>NW_026988494.1:12052500-22052500 GCF_030222135.1 Aotus nancymaae | reverse complement strand
TTACTGGAAACATTCCCTTTGAAAACCAGCACAAGACAAGGATCCCCTCTCTCACCACTCCTATTCAATATCATATTGGAAGTTCTGGCCAGGGCAACCAGGCAAGAGAAAGAAAAAACATTCAACTAGGAAAAGACAAAGTCAAATTGTCTCTATTTGCAGATAACATGATTGTATATTTAGAAGACCCCATCGTCTCAGCTCAAACTCTCCTTAAGCTGATAAGCAACTTCAGCAGTCTCAAGATACAAAATCAATGTGCAGAAATCACAAGCATTCCTATACACCAATAGCGGACAAACAGAGAGCCAAATCATGAGTAAACTCCCATTCACAGTTGCTACAAAGAGAATAAAATACCTAGGAATAAAACTTACAAGGGATGTGAAGGACTTCTTCAAGGAGAGCTACAAACCACTGCTCAAGGAAATAAGAGAGGACACAAACATATGGAAAAACATTCCATGCTCATGGTTAGAAAGAATCAATATCATGAAAATGGCCATACCACCCAAAGTAATTTATAGATCCAATGCTATCCCCATCAAACTACCTTTGACCTTCTTCCCAGAACTGGAAAAAAACACCTTAAACTTCATATGGAACCAAAAAAGAGCCCACATAGCAAAGACAATCCTAAGCAAAAAGAACATAGTTGGAGGCATTATGCTACCTGACTTTAAACTATACTACAAGGTTACAGTAATCAAAACAGCGTGGTACTGGTACCAAAACAGATATATAGACCAATGGAACAGAATAGAGGCTTCAGAAATAACGCCACACATCTACAACCATCTGATCTTTGAAAAACCTGACAAAAACAAGTAATGGGGAAAGGATTCCCTATTTAATAAATGGTGCTGAGACAACTGGCTAGCCATAAGCAAAAAGTTAAAACTGGATCACTTCCTTACACCTTATATAAAAATTAACTCAAGATGGATTAAAGATTTAAATGTAGACCTAAAACCATAAAAACTCTAGAAGAAAACCTAGACAATACCATTCAGGACACAGGCATGGGCAAAGACTTCATGACTACAACACCAAAAGTAATGGCAACAAAAGCCAAAATAGATAAATGGGATCTAATTAACTAAAGCATTTCTGCACAGCAAAAGAAACTATCATCAGAATGAACAGGCAACCTAAAGAATGGGAGAAAATTTTTGCAATATATCCATCTGACAAAGGGCTAATACCCAGAATCTGCAAAGAATTTAAACAAATTTACAAGAAACAAACACACACACACAACTCCATCAAAAATTGGGCGAAGGATATAAACAGACACTTCTCAAAAGGAGACATTTATGCAGGCAACAAACATGAAAAAAAGCTCATCATCACTGGTCATTAGAGAAACACAAATCAAAACCACAGTGAGATACCATCTCATGCCAGTTAAAATGACGATCATTAAAAAGTCAGGAGACAACAGGTGCTGGAGAGGATGTGGAGAAATAGGAACACTTTTACATCATTGGTAGGAGTGTAAATTAGTTCAACCATTGTGGAAGACAGTGTGGCAAATTCCTCAAGGATCTAGAACTAGAAATACCATTTGACCCAGCAATCTCATTACTGGGTATATACCCAAAGGAGTGTAAAGACACGTGCACACATATATTTATTGTAGCACTGTACAACAGCAAGGACTTGGAACCAACCCAAATGTCCATCAATGATAGACTGGATTAAGAAAATATGGCACATATACACCATGGAATACTATGCAGCCATAAAAAAAGATGAGTTCATGTTTTTTGCAGGGACATGGATGAATCTGGAAACCATCATTCTCAGCAAACTAACACAAGAACAGAAAACCAACCACTGCATGTTCTCACTCATAAGTGGGAGTTGAACAATAAGAACACATGGATACAGGGAGGGGAACTTCACACACTGGGGCCTGTCAGGAGTCTAGGGGAGGGATAGCTTTAGAAGAAATACCTAATGTAGATGACGGAGTGATGGATGCAGCAAACCACCATGGCATGTGCATACCTACATAACAAACCTGCACATTCTGCACATGTACCCCAGAACTTAAAGCATAATTTTAAAAAATGGAATGCAATGAAAAAAAACACTAACAAAAATTGGCAAAAGATGTCAATAGACCAGAGGTTGTACAAATGCCTAATAAGTTCATGGAAAGATGTCCAATGTAGCAAGTCATCTGAGACATGAAAATTAAAAGTGTAGTAAGATGCCACTGTGTATCCACTAGTGTTAGTGAGGATGAGGAGTAAGCAGAACCCTCAGACACTGCTGGTAATAATGTACGACCACTCACCAGCAGTGGTACAACCACTTTGGAAAATCTCACAGTTTCTTATGAAGTCAAATATGATACAGCAATTTCATTCTTAGGCATTTACTCAAGATATAGGAAAATCATGTTCACGCAAAGATTTGTGTATGAAGCTTCAGTAGAAGCTTTATGTATATTAGGAAAAAAACAGAAGTCCATCAGGAGGTAAATGGATAAATACATTGTGGTATGTCCGTACAACGGAAGAGAATTCAGCAATAAAAAGAAATGAACTGTTGATTCATGTAGTAACACAGAAGAATCTCAAAAATATCATGCTAGGCAAAAGAAGCCAGACACAAAAGAGGACATGCTATGTGATCCTGTCGAGCTCTAGAAAACAGGGTATGGCCTATAAGTGGCAGAAATCAGGCCATTCTTGTCCTTGGCTGGGCTGGATGTGAGACTGATTGAGAAGAGGAACAAGGGAGCTTTCTGGGGCGACAGAAATATTCTCCATCTTGCTTGGGGAGGTGGTTACATGACTGTATTACTTGTCAATATTTGCTAAACTGTATATTTAAAATGAGCACATTTTATTGTATGTAAGGTATACCTCAATACAGTTGACATTAAAAGTGTTTTTCTTACTCATTTTGACTTTCTTTACCCTAGACCAGAGAGGTCAAGAAACTCTGGACCACAGGGCAAATCCAGCCTGCCACCTGGATGACTGCTGTCCAAACTTTCACCTCTACAGTGTTTTTATTTAAGGGAATCCAGGTTCAATGAGCTTCCAGATAAGTTTAAAGGGGGAAAAATAACCTAAAAATGGTTTTGACATTTTTTAATGACGGGGGAAAAAAAGGCAAAAGAAAGATATTATTTCATGACACATAACATATATGTGTCGTTCAAATAATAAAGTTTTATTGGAGCACAGTCACAGCCACGGCTTTCGGACTATAGTGGCAGGAGACTATATGGCCTACACAGCCTGAAATTCTTATTGTCTGGCCCTTTCCAGAAAAGGTCTCCTGACCCCTACTCCAAACAATAATCTCTCCTCAATGACACCATCCCTTTGCAGGCTACAAGGAAGAAAGGAGTGCTCATGATTGTATTTTGAAACAAAAAAGAGACAACATTTAGTGAGAAAAGCAACCAGGGTAAACCAGCAACCATTTTTATTCTCTTGTCAATGGCTTGGCTATTGGAAATTATGAGTGTTCTTTGGAGTTCTGGCAACTTTGTGAGAAATTGGTCAGGCTTTGAGTGGCATTCCACAGATAAAATATCCCCCTTGCCCCTTACTGTAAAGACAGCTTGATAGGGCAGCCAGTTTCTGGACTTTGTGGGGAAGGACAATAGATTATTATAAAGATTCTCTCCAGGCCCACTGTTCTCCGATATTTTCTTTTTCTCTTAAATCGCTGTTCTTGTAACTCAGAGACTCACTTCAGAAACAGACACAAGACGTCTAGACGTCTTCACTTCAGTCTTCTATGTCAGCCGCCTACCTTCAGAAGAGACTCAGTTTTCCCCCACCAGTTCTCGTCTTAACAGAAGGAGCTGGGAGCCAGAGCAGAGATTTCCTTCCTGCTCTCTGTGTCCCCAGGGCCCAAAGCTGTCCCAAGAGGCTCCAAGGGTCAAAGCAAACCATGTCCTGTTGCTCTCTGATCCTTCACCTCCACAATGTTTTGATTTAAGGGAATCCAGGTTCAACGAGCTTCCAGATAAGTTTAAAGGGGGAAAAGTAATCAAAACACACAACTTAAGAGGTGTCTGAAAATAAGAAAAGACAGACCATTAACTTTACCTCACTGATATATTCGGGTGATTACAAGTTCAGTAACTCATTGGAACCTGAGATCTCCTGCTGACAACTTCCTCAACTCAGCAGCCACCTCTCTGTGTCAGGGCCAAGGATACTGATTCATTTTTCATTCCTTAGGAACATGTCTGTAAATTAACTCAGATTTACAGTCAGAGAAATGCTGCCTGCTGGTTGACAAAGCTAAAACCAGAAGCTACAGCTCTGAAATGTTCTCGTCAAGCAAATGCCTCATCTTCTCCTGCTAAAAACATTTTCTCCCCCATGAACCCACATGAGGAACAATTCAGCGAGGTGAGTGGGTCGTTTCCTTTGGCAAAGGAGGAGAAAGGACAAAAGGCTGGACATCTTTGTATTTATTCTGATGTAAAGGTGACTGACTGTTTTATTTACCTAATAAAATCTTTCTTCAGGTGAACACACTGAGATGGAAATGCGTTATTTGCACGGCAGACCTAGGGCATTGAAAGCATAGCACTGTTCACATAAATTCCTTTTCAAAGAAACACAGAAGAGGAGCAGAATGAAACAAGCTCATACTGAGAGATGATACTGAATCATATGCTATTGGCTGGAACTGTGACTTGGAACCCATAAACTGCAATAAAAACTCTTCTTGTTATTTCTTTAGGGACACGCCTTCCTCTTAGTACCTCATTTTCTATAGGAGAGAATGAGAATGGGACCTATCTGTGGTCCCTGGAAGACCTACCAGAGCAGACTCATCATCTGAAGGAGTCCCACATCCATGTGGAAACTCAAAGTCACACTGACATTCATGAAAAATGCCAATGGAAGATTAGATGTTTGTAATTTATTGCCACCTTCCTGACTTTCTCGTAACACACTGAAGTACGGGGTGCCAGCAGGCCATGCTCACACTGACTTACAAATCTGCTCACTTGGGAGTCTGCTTCCCACATCCCCCAAACTTCTTTCTCCTTCCTTTTCTCCCCAAATCTAATTTCCACAGCTGCCCAGGGCATAAATAAGATCATGCTGACTGCCGTTTCCCTATAAATGAATACGCATTGTGGTGTTAGGACTCAATATGTAACTCTTCACATTTTAAAGGTATTATTAAGGAGCATTTTTTAAAGTGCAACTTGAACATAGCAATGATAGATCAGAGGGACGAATCTTCAGAATCTGCATTCTTCTCAAAGTGGAATTTCGGGCATTAGTGGAGGATCTATTCAAAGACAGCGGAAAGGAGCTTTCCTGGTGCCTTCAAGTCACCCCAGCCCTTCCTATGGGCTGAGTTCATAGCCTCCCCGACTGCTGCTGTTCAACTCAGGTGCAACCACCATTCTTAAGCAGCTACTGTGTGCTAGGCACTGTAATAAGTACTTTTCAACATCCTACTTAGTTAATTTAAAATACAGATTTTAATTTAAATTTTATAGACAGAGAGGTCAAGTAACTTACCCAAAGTCACCCATAAAAAAAAAGAAAGAAAGAAAAAAAAAAACATGATTGATTGGTCACAAGAAGTCAAAAGACCAGTATTTGTGCTGTTTCCACTACGCTCAGCTCCACTATCCAGAAACCTAAAGATTCAGGGATAGTAAACAAATCCGTGCTGAGGCATTGCTTATCATGGCCATTGCCAAAGGCTAAGTGGTAAGGTAAGAACTTTAATACAGAAAATTGGGGCTTTAATATTGAAAATTCTGAGTTGAGAGTAATGCCCTAATTAAAAAGAAATTAACTCATTTCCCATACTTGCAGGCCTAGCAGAGTTCTATGCATGGTCCCTAAACTCAGAACACAGTCCCCTCACAGTCTCAAGAAAGGCAGCAAACCCTGATGGGTTGGATTCACATTCAATCAACCAACACATATTTATTGAGCAACTAGTACATGTTCACCAGAGATCTAGGTACTAGGGGAGATATAACAAGCCTAAGACTCAGTTCCTGTCCACAGCTTATTTGGAAATCAAACCATGCATTAAAAAGATAACTAAAAGATAAAGTAGAATACTAAATTGGGGGGGCGGGGGCAGAAAATCAGCACTATATGGAGTTTAAAAGAAACACAAATCTCTTGAATTTGGAGCAATTAAGAAAGTCTTCAGAGAGCTACTTGGGGCTGGATTTGAGGGGTTTAAAAGAGAGAAGGGGCTGGGCATGGTGGTTCATGCCTGTAATCCCAGCACTTTGGGAGGCCTAGGCGGGTGGATTGCCTGAGGTCAGGAGTTCAAGACCAGCCTGGCCAATATGATGAAATCCCATCTCTACTAAAAATAGAAAAATTAGATGGGTGTGATGGTGCACGCCTGTAAATCCCAGCTACTAGGGAGGCTGAGGGAGGAGAATCACTTGAACGCAGGAGACAGAGGTTGCAGTGAGCCGAGACTGTGCCACTGCACTCCAGCCTGGGAGACAGAGCAAGACTCCATTTCAAAAAAAAAAAGGCAGGGGAGAAGGACTCACTGAAAGTAACTCTGTGGATGGAGAGCTATTGCAATGATCTGGCATGGGACAATAAAAATGAAAAACCAAGAGAATGTGGTAACTCACTGGATGCGAGCAACAAGGCAAAAGTCTCTAGTCTCAGAAGTTTCTCCTGAAATAAGAAGATTTGGAAGTTTGATTGGGGATCTACTGAGTTGGAAGTGGCATCCCAATGTCGTAGATGTCCAGTGCACAGATAGAGGATTCTAGTTCTCTGGAGGAAGGCTGGAGCCACAGTTAAAGATCTTGGTGTCCTGTGCCTAGAGGCATAGGAGCAGATAAGGCCACAGAGAAACCAAGTACAATAATCTAATTAATGTTTATAAGGCACAGTCTATGTTCTAAGCAGTGGTCAACACTTTAAAAGAGTCACCTGAGTTACCCTCATAGCCCCACTGGTAGACAGAGTACCCTAGAACCATAATTATTCATGTTTTTATAGATACAAACAGTGGGTCTTAGAGACTTTTTATTTTTATTTTTTTGAAGCATTTTATTGCATGGACACATAGAAGGAAACAACACACAGTGGCAGCTATTGGAGAGTGCAGGGTGGGAGGAGAAAGAGGATCAGGAAAAATAACTCATGGGTACTAGGCTTTGTACCTGGGTGATAAAATAATCTGCCCAACAATCCCCCATGGCACAAGTTTACCTGTATAACAAATCTGCACATGTACCCCTGAACTTAAAACTTTAAAAATAAAAAAAATTAATTATGCTTTATTACCTTAGCCAGAGATGTTTCTACCTGAATGTGTGGATTAAACTTAGCTTTCTGGTTTGACAGACTTATATAATTCAAAACCATTATTAATGATTTAATAGCCTCTAACTAAAGTACAAATTAGCCAAACGAAAGCAATAAGCTTGTTGTGATAAGAGTAAATATAGACAAGAATGACCAATTTGTTAATTATTCTTAAATCTGGCTTCTGACTTATTATTTCTATTAAAATGTAAAGCAAATAAAGATTTAGTCCATTACTTTTCTCATCGGGGAAATGAAAACAAATAGAGCAAAAAAGCATTTTATTGTATGTGTTATTTTTAACTTTTTTATTTCAATAGCTTTAGGAGTATATGTGGTTTTGGTTACATGTGTGAATAGTCTGGCGAAGTCTGGGCTTTTCATGTACCTGTCACCTGAATAGCATGCCCAATTATTGTACCCAAGATGTGAGGTTCAAAGCAAAATTGAGCAGATGATACAGAGAGTTCCTTTCTACCCCTGTTCCCACACAGGCACAGCCTCTGCCACCATCAACATCCCCCGCCAGAGTGGTCCATTTGTCACAGTCAATGGACCTACATCAACACATTATTACCACCCAAAATCCATAGTTTACATTAGAGTTTACTCTTGGTGTTGTACATTCTCTAGGTTTGGACAAATGTATATCGACATGTGTTCATTATTATAGCATCATACATAGTAGTTTCACTGCCCTAAAACTCCCCTGGGCTTCCCCTATTTATCCCTCCCTCCCCTCATATAATTATTATATAATTTTATTTTTATTAATATAATTTTCCCAAAGTCATTCAGCAGATAAGCAAATGGTGGAGGTGGGATTGAAGACCAATTTCCAAACTCATACTCTTCAATACAACATTCTCCTGCATGGCAGAAGATGAGGTGAGCTGGCGCACTGGTGACTATCAAGGCTGTGGGAGATGGCCAAGGCCAGAGAAGATGGGGAGGGTGGGAAGAGGGCCAAGCCCTCTAACACCTGGCAAGTGTCTCCCTCCTAGCTGAGTGCCAGCGAAACTTCTTTTGCTAAGAACATATGCTCAAGCCAGAGGTGGAACCTATCATACTAAGGTCATCTTGATCCCCTCTGTTTATCCTCTCTTTAGGCACTTCCTGAGCAAACTCGCTTACTTACTCAATATAGCCTCATGCGCTTTTGGACTGATCACCCCCTCCCAAATCCCTAGCTGCTGTTTCCCTGTCTTCCAGACAGGCTCTACTGATGAACTGGGCTCGTGATTTCTGCTTGAAACCTTGTTCGTCTGCTGTGAGCAAACTAAGGCAGCACAGTATGACCTGAGAGTCAATAAGAAAAGTGTCTCGGGCCAGATGCAAGCCAAGCCTAACAAAACTTTGAGGTGGGGAACATTTGCTTTTTTTCATCTGCTCTTTTTGTCTTTTCTCCCGAACTCATTCATGTTCAGGCTTGTGATCCAATTTATCTGAGGGGAGGAAGTGTTCAGATTATTTATACCCACTACTTCCTTTATAACCCCTTTTACAAAACTCTCTCTTAGAAAAATGCATGATACACTCATTTACTTGAACATATAAATGACTGATAATGACTCTATACATGAGCTCAAGCAGGTATTTAACTCAACACAAAGTCATTTGTTTTATGCCAAAGGAATAAAGCTCTAATGATAAACATCTGAAATCCAAGTAAAAGAGGAATCCTTAAAGAAGGAAAATCGGGCAACTTTAATTTGTAGTGTAGAAATTCCCCAAGATAAAATTCCAAAAAGTATGACAATCAAAATCACAAAACGCAGAAGAAAATAAGGAATCATGAGTGAGATCAAGCACACAAAACACACAGCTAAATCAGATCTGAAACGATTGCCACAGTTGAAAAAGAATCAACTACAACTTCAAGAAATAAAAATATCATGACTTAAAATTAAATTTTAATAAATCGGCCGGGCACAGTGGCTCACGCCTGTAATCCTAGCACTTTGGGAGGCCAAGGAGGGCAGATCACCTGAGGTCAGGAGTTTGAGACCAGCCTGGTTAACATGGTGAAACCCCATTTCTACTAGAAATATAAAAAATTAGCCAGGCATGGTGGTGCATGCCTGTGCTCCCAGCTACTTGGGGGGCTGAGGCAAGAGAATTGGGAGGCAGAGGTTGCAGTGAGCCAAGATCGCACCATTGCACTCCAGCTTGGTTGACAAGAGCAAAACTCTGTCTCAAAAAAAAAAAAAAGAAATTAAGAAATCAGATTACAACATATTGAAAGCAATTGAAGACAGATTTGTTTAACTTGTAACTTAAAAATTACCCAAATGTAGCACAAGGAGTTAAAGAGATGGAAAAGACAAAAGAGAGATCAGAAGACATGGAGGAAGAAGTATGAAGATTTAACAGGTATGTCATCAAAGTTCAAAGAGAGGAGGACAGAGATAATGGGAGAGAGGCAGCATCTGAAGGAATAAAGTCTAAAAATTTTTCCAGAACTTATACAGAGGCCCTAGTCCAAATAATTCTGGACAAAAACGAATCAGAAAAAAAAAAAGAAATCTACACCCAAGTACAACATGAGTGAATTGCAGAATACCAAAGACAACGAGAAGATTATAAAAGCAGCCAGCAAAGAATAAAGGGGAAAGCAGATTGCCTTCAAATAAACCTGACAGCTGACTTCTCAATGAAAATATGAGTGTAGAAGCCAATGAATGACTACCTTTAATATGCTAAGGGGAATATAATACTTTCTTAGTAAAAAAAAAATTTGAAAGGATGTAATTCAGGCAGAAAGAAATCTCAAATAGAAATTCTGAGATGCAAAAAGAATGATGAGTAAAGAATGCAATCATGTGGCTAAATCATACCACTGATTAAAACAATAATAATAATGTCAGTGGGCTTTAAACAAAAACAGTAAAATAAAGACCATAGTGACTTTCTAGTCAGGATTGAAGTTGAATGAATGAGTGTTCTAAGGTTCAGAGAATGGTAAATATTGATTGTCTTTAGACTTTGCAAATTACATTATACATCTTAATGTTATAGAGTAATATCTTTAAAAAAAAATAGAAATAGTATACAACTTCCAAATACTGAGAGGGTGGAGACAGAGAGAGAGAGAGAACCAATATAGAGGGTATACATTTAAAATATAAAAGAAACAAAAAAATGTAAGACACAGAAAGCACAAAATAATACAGTAGATTTAAATTCAAATATACTAGCAATTTCAATAAATATAAAAGGAATAAATCCTTCAGTTAAAATTTTAAAATTTTCAAACTGTATTATAAAAAAGGTATCCATAGATGATATGCTTATCTATGTAGAAAGCCCTAATGTACAGACAAATCATTAGAATTATGGAGAATTTAGTAATGCTGCTGGATACTAAGTCAATGTTCGAAAATCAATTACACCATCCACACAAAAACCTGCATGTGAATGCTTATAGCAACTTTATTTTTTTTTATTTTTATTTTTATTACACTTTAAGTTCTGGGGTACATGTGCAAATCATGCAGGATTGTTATATAGGTATACACATGCCATGGTGGTTTTGATGCATCCATATCCCCGTCACCTACATTAGGTATTTCTCCTAATGTTATCCCTCCCCAATCCCTCCATCCCCTGCCATCCCTCCCCTAGCCCCTCACCCCCCAACAGGCCGCAGTGTGTGATGTTCCCCTCCCTGTGTCCATGTGTTCTCATTGTTCAACATCCAATTATGAGTGAGAACATGCGGTGTTTGGTTTTCTGTTCTTGTGTCAGTTTGCTGAGAATAATGGTTTCCAGATTAATCCATGTCCCTGCAAAGAATATGAACTCATCTTTTTTATTGCTGCATAGTATTCTATGGTGTATATGTGCCATATTTTCTTTATCCAGTCTATCATTGATGGGCATTTGGGTTGGTTCCAAGTCTTTGTTATTGTAAACAGTGCTGTGATGAACATATGTGTGCATGTGTCTTTATAATAGAATGATTTATAATCCTTTGGGTATATAACGAGTAATGGGATTGCTGGGTCAAATGGAATTTTCAGTTCTAGATCCTTGAGGAATTGCCACACTGTCTTCCACAATGGTTGAACTAATTTACACTCCCACCGACAGTGGAAAAGCATTCCTATTTCCCCACATCCTCTCTAGCATCTGTTGTCTCCAGATCTTTTAAAGACCACCATTCTAACTGGCATGACATGATATCTCAATGTGGTTTTGATTTGCATTTCTCTAATGACCAGTGATCATGAGCATTTTTTCATATATTTGTTGGCTGCATAAATGTCTTGTTTTGAAAAGTGTCTCTTCATATTCTTTGCCCACTTTTTGATGGGGTTGTTTTTTTCTTGTAAATTTGTTTTAGTTCTTTGTAGATTCTGTATATTAGCCCTTTGTCAGATGGGTGGATTGCAAAAATTTTTCCCATTCTGTTGGTTGCTGGTTCACTCTATTGATTGTTTATTTTGCTGTGCAGAAGCACTTATGTTTAATTAGATCCCATTTGTCTATTTTGGCTTTTGTTGTCATTGCTTTTGGTGTTTTAGTCATGAAGTCATTTCCTGTGCCTATGTCCTGAATGGTATTGCCTAGGTTTTCTTCTAGGGTTTTTATGGTGTTAGGTCTAATGTCTAAATCTTTAATCCATCTTGAGTTAATTTTTTACAAGGTGTAAGGAAGGGATCTAGTTTCAGCTTTCTGCATATGGCTAGCCAGTTTTCCCAACACCATTTATTAAATAGGGAATCCTTTCCCCATTACTTGTTTTTGTCAGGTTTGTCCAAGATCAGATGGTTGCAGATGTGTGGCATTGCTACCAAGGCTTCTGTTCCATTCCATTTGTCTATATTTCTGTTTTGGTACCAGTACCATGCTGTTTCAATTACTGTAGCCTTGCAGTATAGTTTGAAGTCAGGTAGCATAATGCCTCCAACTCTGTTCTTTTTGCTTAGGATTGTCTTTGCTATGCAGGCTCTTTTTTGGTTCCATACGAAGGTTAAGATGTTTTTTCCAGTTCTGTGAAGAAGGTCAATGGTAGCTTGATGGGGATAGCACTGAATCTGTAAATTACTTTGGGCACTGTAGCCATTTTCACAATATTGATTCTTCCTAACCATGAGCATGGAATGTTTCTCCACACGTTTGTGTCCTCTCTTATTTTGTTGAGCAGTGGTTTGTAGCTCTCCTTGAAGAAGTCCTTCACATCACTTGTAAATTGTATTTCTAGGTATTTTATTCTCTTTGTAGCAACTGTGAATGGGAGTTCACTCATGATTTGGCTCTCTGTTTCTCTGCTATTGGTGTATAGGAATGCTTGTCATTTCTGCATGCTGATTTTGTATCTTGAGACTTCGTTGCAGTTACTTATCAGCTTCAGCAGATTTTGGGCTGAGAAGATGGGGTCTTCTAAATATACAATCATGTCATCTACAAATAGAGACAATTTGACTTCCTCTTTTCCTAATTTAATACGCTTTATTTCTTTTCCTTGCCTGTTTGCTCTGGCCAAAACTCCCAATACTATGTTGAATAGGAGTGGTGAGAGAGGGCTCCCTAGTCTAGTGCCAGTTTTCAAAGGGAATGCTTCCAGTTTTTGCCCATTCAGTATGATATTGGCTGTGAGTTTGTCATAAATACCTTTTATTATTTTGAGATATGTTCTGTCGATAGCTAGTTTATTCAGAGTTTTTAGCATAAAGGGCTGTTGAATTTTGTTGAAGGCCTTCTCTGCATCTATTGAGATGATCATGTGGTTTTTGTCTTTGGTTCTGTTTATGTGATGGATTACATTTATAGATTTGTGTATGTTGAACCAGCCTTGCATACCTGGAATGAAGCCTACTTGATTGTGATGGATAAGCTTTTTGATGTCTGTTGGATTTGGTTTGCCAGTATTTCATTGAAGATTTCCACATCAATGTTCATCATGGGTATTGGCCTGTAGTTTTCTTTTTTCAGTTTTGTCTCTGCTGGGTTTTGGTATCAGGATGATGTTGGTCTCAAAAAACGAGTTAGGGAGGATTCCCTCTTTTTATATTGTTTGGAATGGTTTCAAAAGGAATGGTACCAGCTCCTCTTCGTATGTCTGGTAGAATTCAGCTGTGAACCCATCTCGTCCTGGACTATTTTTGGTTCATAGGCTATTAATTGCTGCCTCAATTTCAGACCTTGTTATTGGTCTATTCAGGGATTCAACTTCTGCCTGGTTTAGTTTTGGGAGGGTGTAGGTATCCAAGAATTTATCCATTTCTTCTAGATTTACTGGTTTGTATACATAGAGGTGCTTGTATTAATCTCTGATGGTAGTCTGTATTTCTGTGGAATTGGCGGTGATATCCCCTTTATCACTTTCTATTGCATCTATTTGATTCTTCTCTCTTTTCTTTTTTATTAGTCTGGCTAGTTGACTATCTATTTTGTTGATCTATTCAAAAAACCAGCTCCTGCATTCATTGATATTTTTAAGGGTATTTTGTGCCTTTATCTCCTTCAGTTCTGCTCTGATCTTGGTTATTTCTCATCCTCTGCTAGCTTTTGAATTTGTTTGATCTTGCTCCTCTGGTTCTTTTAATTGTGATGATAGGGTGCCGATTTTAGATCTTTCCTCACTTCTCATGTGAGCATTTAGTGCTATAAATTTCCCTCTAGTCACTGCTTTAAATGTATTCCAGAGATTCTAGTACATGATGCCTTTGTTCTCATTGGTTTCAAAGAACATATTTATCTGCGTTCATTTCATTATTTATCCAGTAGTCATTCAGAAGCAGGTTGCTCAGTTTCCATGTAGTTGTGTGGTTTTGAGTGAGTTTCTTAATCCTGAGTTCTAATATGATTGCACTGTGGTCTGAGAGTCTGATTGTTACTATTTCGGTTCTTGTGCATTTGCTGAGGAGTGATTTACTTCCAATTATGTGGTCAATTTCAGAGTAACTGTGATTTGGTGCTGAGAAGAATGTATATTCTGTGGATTTGAGGTGGAGAGTTCTGTAAATGTCTATTAGGTCTGCTTGGTCCAGATCTGAGTTCAAGTCCTTGATATCCTTGTTAATTTTCTGTCTCATTGATTTGTCTACTATTGACACTGGAGTGTTAAAGTCTCCCACTATTATTGTGTGAGAGTCTAAGCCTCTCTGTAGGTCATTAAGAATTGCTTTATGTATCTGGGTGCTCCTGTATTGAGTGCATATATACTTAGGATAGTTAGCTCTTCTTGTTGCATTGATCTCTTTGCCATTAGGTAATGCCCTTCTTTGTCTCTTTTGATCTTTGTTGGTTTAAGGTCTGTTTTATCAGAGACTAGGATTGCAACCCTTGCTTTTTTTCTCTCTCTCCATTTTCTTGGTAAATCTTCCTTCATACCTTTATTTTGAGACTATGGGTGTCTTTGCACATGAGATGGGTCTCCTGAATACAGCACACCAATGGATCTTGTCTCTTTATCCAATTTGCCAGTCTGTGTCTTTTGACTGGGACATTTAGCCCATTTACATTTAAGGCTAATATTGTTATGTGTGAATTTAATTCTGCCATTTTGATACTAGCTGGCTGTTTTGCCCATTAGTTGATGCAGTTTCTTCATTGTCTCGATGGTCTTTACCATTTGGTATGTTTTTGCAGTGGCTGGTACTGATTTTTCTTTTCAATGTTTAGTGCTTCCTTCAGGAGCTCTTGTAAGACAGGCCTGATGGTGATGAAATCTCTCAGCAATTTCTTGTCCATAAACGATTTTATTTCTCCTTCATTTATGAAGCTTAGTTTAGCTGGATATGAAATTCTGGGTTGAAAGTTCTTTTCTTTAAGGATGTTGAATATTGGCCCCCACTCTCTTCTGGCTTGTAGGGTTTCTGCCAATAGATCCGCTGTGAGTCTGATGGGCTTCCCATTATGGGTGACTCGATCTTTCTCTCTGGCTGCCCTTAGCATTTTTTCCTTCATTTTAACCCTGGTGAACCTCATGATTATGTGCCTTGGGGTTGCTCTTCTTGAGGAATATCTTTGTGGTGTTCTCTGTATTTACTGTATTTGAATGTTGGCCTGCCTTGCTAGGTTGGGAAATTTTCCCTGGATAATATCCTAAAGAGTGTTTTCCAGCTTGGATTCATTCTCCCCATCACATTCAGGTATACCAATCAAGCGTAGATAAGGTCTTTTCACATAATCCCACATTCCTTGGAGGTTTTGTTCATTTCTTTTCACTCTCTTTTCTCTAATCTTGCCTTCTTGTTTTATTTCATTGAGTTGATCTTCAATCTCTGATATATTTTCTTCTGCTTGACTGATTCAGCTATTGAAACTTGTGTATGCTTCGCCAAGTTCTTGTGCTGTGTTTTTCAGCTCCATCAAGTCGTTTATGTTCTTCTCTAAGCTGGTTATTCTAGTTAGCATTTCATCTAACCTGTTTTCAAGGTTCTTAGTTTCTTTGCATTGGGTTAGAACACACTCCTTTAGCTCAGAGAAGTTTATTATTACCCATATTCTGAAGCCTGCTTCTGTCAGTTCGTCAAACTCATTCTCCATCCAGTTTTGTTCCCTTGCTGGTGAGGAGTTGTGATCCCTTGGAGGAGAAAAGGCATTCTGGTTTTTAGTGATTTCAGCCTTCTTACGCTGGTTTCTTCCCATCTTTGTGGATGTGAAGTTGGTGACTTTCAGATGGGGTCTCTGAGTGGACATCCTTTCTGTTGATGTTGAAGCTATTTCTTTCTGTTTTTCAGTTTTCCTTCTAATAGTCAGGCTCCTCTGCTGCAGGACTGCTGGAGGTCCATCCAGACCCTGCTTGCCTGGGAATCACCCTCGGGGACTGCAGAATAGCAAGGACTGCTGCCTCTTCCTTCCTCTGGTAGCTTCATCCCAGAAGAGTATCCGCCAGATATCAGCAAGAGCTCTTCTGTATGAGGTGGCTCTTTGGATATACAGGGGTCAGAGAGACATTTGAGGAGGCAGTCTGTCCCGAGCTCAGATGCTGTGCTGGGAGCTTCATTGCTCCCTTCAGAGCTGCTGGGCAGGGACGTTTAAGTCTGCTGAAGTGGAACTCACAACTGCCCCTTTTCCCAGATGCTCTGTCTTGGGAAGGTGGGGCTTTATTTATAGGTTCCTGAGGGGTTGCTGCCTTTTTTTCAGAGATGCCCTGCCCAGCAGACCTTGTCTAGTCAAAGTCTGCCTGCAGAGGCATTGCTGAGCTGCCGTGGGCTCCACCCAGCTGCCATGTAACCTTCCTTGCTAGTTTGTTTACACAGGAAAGGTTAGAGCTGCCTCAGTAATGGCGGATGCCCCTCCCCGACCAAGCGCAACTGTTCCAGGTTGACCTCAAACTGCTGTGCTGGCTGCAAAGTCTCTAGCCAGTGGGTTTCAGTTTGCTGGTCTTTGTGGGGGTGGGACCTGCCAAGCCAGATCACTTGGCTCCCTGCCTTCAGCCCCCTTGTATTCAGGGGAATGGACAGTTCTGTTTCACAGGCGTTCCAGGTGCCGGCTAAAATGGCCACCCAGTTTTGTGCTGGAAACCTGCAGTGCCAGCTAAAACAGCCCCCAGTTTTTTGCAGGAAACCCGTGGCACTGGTGTTGTGGGAACCAGCAGGAATCTCCTGGTCTGTGGGCTGTAAAGACCATGGGAAAAGCACAGTATCTGAGCTGGAGTGCCAGAGTGTCCAGAAAAGTCCCTTGGGTAGAAGAGGGGGTTCTCCAGCCCCTTGCACTTCCCAGATGAGGCAACACCCAACCCTGCCTTGGTTTGCCCTCCTTGGGCTACACCCACTCTCCCACCAGTCCCATTAAGATGAACCTCGTACCTTGGTTGGAAATGCAGAGATCACTCACCTTCTGCATCACTCTTGCTGGGAATTGCCCTGCAGAGCTGTTCCTATTTGGTCATCTTGGTGGAAGTCCAAAAAAAAAAAAAGCAACTTTATTTATAATTGTCCAAAAGTAGAAGCAACCAAGATGCTCTTCAGTAAATGAATGGATAAATACACTGTAATACATCCAGACAATGGGATATTATTCAGTGCTGGACAGAAATGAGCTAACAAGCCATGAAAAGACACGGAGAAACCTTAAGTTTTACTGAGTGAAAGAAGCCAATCTGAAATGGCTACATACTGGATGATTGAAATTATATGATATTCTGAAAAAGGCACAAGTGGACAGAGAGAGTTAAAAAAAAAATTTGTGATTGCCAGGGGTTGAGGAAGGGAGGGATAAATAGGGGAAGCCTAGGGGATTTTTAGGGCAGTGATACTACTCTGTACGATGCTATAATAATGAACACATGCCAGTATACATTTATCCAAACCTACAGAATGTACAACACCAACAGTTAACTCTAATGTAAACTATGGATTTGAGGTGGTAATAATATGTTGACGTAGGTTCATTGACTGTGACAAATGGACCACTCTGGCATCTGGCAGGGGATGTTGATGGTGGCAGAGGCCGTGCCTGTGTGGGGACAGAGGTAGAAAGGAATTCTCTGTATCATCTGCCTAATTTTGCTGTGAACCTAAAACTGCTTTAAAAAAATTAAGTCTATTTAATAAATCAGTTATACACCCCAAATCTTTGAGTTGAATTGTAACTAGCAAACAAAATAACTATAGCTCCATATATCAGCAGCAAACAGATAGGAAATGTAATATTTTAAAAGAGATCACATTTACCATAGCCTAAAAAATATAAAGATGTACTTATGAATAAATCTACAAAAGATGTCCATTCTTTTATAAAAATACATATATATATAAATATTATTGATAGACACTAAAGAAGGCCTATATTAGTAGAGAGGTATACTATACTCTCTACTTTCATGAAAATTAATCTCACGAAAGTGTTAGCTATCTTCAAATTTCATTAAATATTCTAAAACATCAATGGAGGAGCAAAGAACCAATAATAGCCAGCAAACCCTTGAAGAACAAAGTAGAAGGAGTTTCCTCTATTCCTAATTCTTAGATATCAAGAATATAGACCTACAATATTTAATATTTAAGGCAGTGGATAGACAAGTTGACAAAGAGAACAGAATAATGAAAACTTGATTTATAACAGAACTGGCCCTGCAGATCAATGGGGACTGGATAGAAAATTGGATATACATATAGAACAACTGAAATTTTACTCCTATCACACACAATTCACAAAAATCAATTCCAGGTAGATTAATGACTTAAACGTGAAGGGCAAAACTATTACACTTTCAGAGGTTTATATACGCTAATATATTTATTATCTTGGGGTGGGAGAGGATTTTTTACAAACTATAAAAGACTACATTAAAATTTAAAGCTCTAGTTAATTACAAAAAAAAATCATTAAAAGGCAAACCACAAACTAAGACAAGATACTTGCAACATATCCATAAATGATACAAAATAAAAATGGGCAAAAGACACAAACAGGCAGCTCATGGAAGAGAAAAGCCAAGTGGTCAATAGCATAAGAGAAAAAATCATCTTAATTTCATTAGTAATCAGAGAAATGAACATTTAAACTTTGACGAGAGAGATTTCTCACCCATAAGACAAGCAAAAATGTACATCTTTCAACATCAAGTTTCTACAAAGATATGGACAACTAGAACACTAAGAGGTGGGTAACCTGGTACTAGTACTTTGGAAAACAACTTGGCATTATTGGTAAAGCTAAAGATGTTCAAACTCTGTGACTCATCAATTTCACTACTAGGGCTGTACCCTAGAGAAACTCTTGCTCACGTAACCCAGGGACACATAGGAAAGAACAGCATAGAAGTCATCTGCCAGAGCCACAAAGCAGAAATAACACCTCTCTCTCAACAATGTTATTAGTTAAAATATTATTTCATGTGATTTTCTTATAATAAAATGCTTTATTGCAGAGAAGCAATTGAATTACAGTTACATGCCACAACAAGGTTGAATTTTTGGGAACATAATATTAAGACAGAAAAGCAAGTCAAGGATAGAATTTTAGTTGCTGGGGATAGGAAGGATGAAGAAATAAGGAGTTGCTAACTCATAGGTATGAAGTTTCAGTTATGCAAGATGAATATATTCTGAGCTCCACTGTATGCTATTGTACCAATAGTTAACCAAACTGTATTGTATACTTAAAAAATTCATTAAGAAGGCACATCTCACATTAAGTGTTCTTACAACAATAGAATAAAAATAATAAAAGAGAGAAATTAATGTTTAAAAAGAAAAGTTAATCAAAAAAGAATGCATATAGTATCATTTAATGATGTACATATACACAAATATACATATATACTGCATATACACCAAATAAACATAAATCTGAATATTATATTGTTTAGGAATGCTAACATATTGGTAAAACTGAAGAAAAACAAAGAAATGATCAAATAAAAATGCAAGGTTCCTGTCTGAGTGGTAAGAAAACAGGACGTCATTGAGGGAGGTACGCAGAGGTCTTCCAAGGTGATAGTTATGTTATTTTTTAATTAACCTGTTAATGGATACAGTATTTATTGTATTGATATTTATATCTACATATTATTGTGCATCTATTTTATGTTCAGTTCCAGCAATTTTTTAAAAATAAGCATTCATTCAACAAATATATATTGAGTCACTACTAATGTCTCTGGCATTGTTCTGGGGCTTAAGAAACACCAGTGAATGAAACCAATGAAGTTTTTCCCTGCTTACCTGCCAGCTAAAGGGCAGTGGTAGTGGTACAAATGACAAACAATAAACATAATTGTAAGCAAGCCATATAACATGTTAGAATATAATAAGTGCTGTAACAAAAGAAAAGAAAATGTTGAGCCAGGTAAATGAGAATGGTAGGGTGAGATGGGCGGTTTTACCAAGAAAGTATCTGGGAGATGAGTAACCAGGGTAAAAAGTTAGAGCCAAGCAAAGGCTCTAGGGCAGGAAGAAGTCTTGCAGTATAAAGAACAGCTAGGAGGCTTGTGTGGTTGAGGTAAAGTGGGCAAAGAGGGGAAAGACTAGAACATGTGCTCAGGGAGGTGCTGGATGGAGGGGGAGAAGAAAGAGGAGGGGGAGAAGGGGGGCTACAGATTATGAGAGATTTTGAGCAAAAGAATGATACATAAATTTCCCATTGCTGCTGCAACAAATTACCACAAACAGTGGTTCTCAAATATTTGCATTTATTATCTTATAATTCTGGAGGTCAGACGTTCAAAATCAGTCTCTCTGGAGGCTGGAGGGGAGAATCTGTTTTCTCACCTTTTCCACCTTCTCGAGTCAGTCCTCATGCCTTGGCTAAATGTTCCTTCCTCCAACTTTAAAGCCAGCTAAGTGGTATCTTCAAGCCTCTCTCTGCTTTCATCAGGAAGCTGTCTTCTCTCTCTGCATCTGTCTACTGCTTGCCTACTATAAGAGCCCTTGTGGGTCTTTAGATACACTCCCCATCTGCAATATCCCTTTACCATATAAGCAACATATTCACAGTTTCCAGGGATGAGGATGTGGATAACTGGGAGAGAGGGACATGTTTCAACCTACTGCAAATAACATAACTGAATTTTTGTTTTGTTTTGTTTTTTTGAGATGGGGTCTTGCTATGTTGCCCAGGTTGGTCTTGAATTCCTTGGCTCAAGTAATCTTCCCACCTTCACCTCCTAAGTAGCTGGGATTACAGGCATGAGCCACCATGCCCAACTGAATGTTTTTCTCAAAGGGATTTTGCAAGGGCGGAAGTAAGAAAAGCAATTAGGGAGCTGTTTCAATCATCCAAGTGAGCTTCTGGTGGCTCCCATCAGACCCATAGCAGTGGGGGTAATAAGAGGTGGTAGGACACTGGATAGATTTCTGATATAGTGTCAACATTATCTCATAATGGGAAGGGTATGCATTTGAGAGAAAGAGAAAAGAATAAATCCAGAGTTTTTCACTTGAGCAACCAGAAAGCTCAAATTTCCATCAACTTAGATGGGGACAAACAGGGAGGACACATTCTTAGGGGGAAGATTGGGAGTTCTACTTTTTACAGTGAGGGAGATGGCAAAAAATGACTACAATTTTTCTTCTCATCCCTCTATGCAGGCCTCTTTGCAATGTTGTTTTACTGCTCATGCCATGAGGAGATAACTGCTGTTTCTCCATCTCTTGAATCTGGAAGAGTCTTGTGACTTGCTTTGATCAAGAGAATCTGGCAGAGGTGACACTAGGTGACTTTCAAGCCTAAGCCTCAATAGCCTCTACTCTCACCACCTTGGAAAGCTTCCCTGAGACTCCATCCTGGTTAGAGGATGAGAGACCAAGTGGAGCAGAGATGAGTCATCCCAGTGAGACCCTCCAGATCAGCAACAGCCAGCAGCAACCACTAGATATGGGAATGAACCATCCTAGACCCCCCAGCCCCAGGTGAGTTTCCAGTGAAATCATAGTGTTCATCTACCTTTGCAATTTCTTTTTTCCTCATCCAATATTATGTTTTTAAAATAGGTCTGTAAATAATGAAATCCACTTCAGTAATTTTTAACTACCCTGTAGAATCCCATTATGTTGCGTATTCATTCTCTACAAAAGGGATGATCATCCTTGCGTAGGTGCACATTTGAGTTTCTTTAGACGTCAAAGAAATGGAAGTGCTGAGTTAGAGGGTGCACTGATTATTCAAGTTTATTAGGAAGTGCTGAGTCAGAGGGTACGCTCATTATTCAGCCTTATTAGGTGTTGCTTTATTAAGAAATTCTGATGCTCACAGACTTTCTTTTCCAAAGTGGTTCTTTCAGTTTACCCACCCACCAGCAAAGGATGAAAGTTCATTTTTCCATACGTCTTTCCTAACACTTTGTGTTATTAGACTTTCATTTTCCCAATCTTAAAGGAATAAAATAGATCTCACTGTTATTCTGATTTTCTCATTCCAGATTGCTGTGAGGTTGAGAATAATTTTATAAATGTATTAGCCATTAGGGATTCCTCTTCATATCATGCCTCTTCACGTCATTTGTCTATTTTTCTATTAGATTTTTGGCTTGGCCTTATCTATTTTTAGTAGTTCTTTTTGGATCCTAGTGATATGGATTACAAATTTCTTCTCCTAATCTGTGGATTTTCTTTCTTTGCACTTCACCAATGGGGTCTTTTGTTAAATAAATGTAAATGTTAATGTAGCTGAATTTATTAATTTTGTCATTATAGTCAAATATTTTTTGTTTTTTTCATGCACAAAATTTACTAAAAGCATTTTGTTTTTTGCTTATAGCTGAATCTTTTTTGTTTTTACCTATCCGAAGTTAAAAGATGTTCTCTATTTTCTCCTACATGGTACAGAGTTTGCTTTTCAAATTTAAATATTTAATCCATTTAGAGTTTCCTTTTGTGTGGGATATAATGATTTGAGTTTATAGATGCACTTAACAACCAATGTTTCAACATTCTTATTGACTAATTAATCCTTTTCCATTAATTTTGATGCCTCATGTGTCATATTTCAAGTATCCATCTACTCTTAAGTCTGTGTCTAGGTCATTTGTCCTAGAAACCATGTGTCAATATCAAAACTGTTCCAATAACCATAGCTTTGCAGCAAGACTTGAAATTTGATAGAGCAAGTTCCCCTCCACTTCCTGCCTCTTATTTTTGGTCTTTTATTCTTCAATAGGATTTTATAATTAGCTTGTCAAGTTTGGAGCCTGTACTAGTTTCCTAGGATGGCTGCAATAAAGCATCACAAACTGGGTGGCTTAAAAACTACAGAAATTTGGCTAGACAAACCAGTTGAGGAGGAGGAGGCGCTTGAGGCAGGGCTGGCCCGGCATGCACTCTGCACCTCAAGGACGTTATTGCATGTGGAAAGGCTGCTTTTGGAAGGCTATTGCCCAGAAGAAAAGATGTTTGGTTTTCATAAGCCAAAGATATACCAAAGTACAGAGGGCTGCGGTATTTGCAGAGCTAAGTCCTCCAGTTCTCAGTTCTCGATTCACTGACAGTAAACACTGTGAAAAGGACTTCCAGACCTGCTTTGGGTTGTATGAGATTTGATCAGGAGACATCTGCAATGCCAATATCCTGCTTGTAAAAAGATGGAAGAAGTTGCCAGCAGAATAAAAAAAAAAAAAAAAAAAAAAACTGGAATCATGTGGTAGATACAAGGGCTGGACCCAGTCTAAAGAGTACACTGAAAGCAAAGAAAGTGAAAACTCTATCTGGGAATAGGATAAAAAGCATCCAGATCAGTAAAACGCAGAAGGAATCTGAACGTCAGAATTCTGATGTTCACAGTACCACCTCAAATACCTCCCCAGCTCAATCTCCTTGTTACAGGAACCAGTCACATGATGGCTCAGATACAGAGATGGCTTCTGCTTCTAACAGAACTCTAGTTTGTTTTTTTTTTCCTTTTTAGATAGAGTTCACATACTGGAAAAGACAGAAGATATGTTGTGGGGTCATCTATAAAGTCTGATTTGGGGAAGTCCTCATCGACACACATCTCTTCGAGCCTTGCTGCAGTCATGAGAAAGCAGCTGGGCCAGGTGCGGTCGCTCATGCCTGTCATCCCACCACTTTGGGAGGCCAAAGCAGGCAGATCACCTTAGGTCAGGAGTTCGAGACCAGCCTGACCAATATGGTGAAACCCGTCTCTACCAAAAACACAAAAATTAGCTGGATGTGGTGGTGGATGCCTGTAATCCCAGCTACTTGGGAGGCTGAGGCAGGAGAATCACTTGAACCCAGGAGGCGGAGGCTGCAGTGAGCTGAGATCCAGCCACTGCACTGCAGCCTGGGTGATAGAGTAAGATGAAAGAAAAGAAAAGAAAAGGAAAGAAAGAAAGAGAGAAAGAGAGAAAGAAAGAAAGAGAGAGAAAGAAAGAGAGAAAGAGAGAGAAAGAAAGAGAGAGAGAAAGAGAGAAAGAGACAGAGAGAGAAAGAAGGAAGGAAGGAAGGAAGGAAGGAAGGAAGGAAGGAAGGAAGGAAGAGAGCAAGCAAGCAAGCAGTTGCCAAGAAGCCAAAGGAGCAGGGGCCAGAACCTCTGCCTATCACCACTCAGGAGTGGAAACTGAGGTTTTCATGCAGAAGGGGAACCAAAAAAAATCTAAATTTTGAAAAGACCACAAGGCAACAAATTGACCCTCCTATTTTTTAATATGCCTGCTATTCTGCCAAAAGACAACTTCTAGAATAGTTTTGAATGGGTTGATTTTCCCCTAGTCCCACAAACTTTGAAGCCAGTGTCTAGCTTAAAAAAAAAAAAAAGCAGCACATAATGTTTAAGATGCTGAGTATTTCATAGGAAAGCTGTATGCTGTTGTAAAGTACTCCTGAAGTCTTTTTTTTTTTAATCCCCTTCTAATGAATGAAACTAGGGGAGTTTCAGAGGAAATGTAGTTTTTAGTCTTTCTGTATTGACAAGCAGTGGTTGGGGCTTTTTTTTTTTTTTCAGAGTCTTGCTCTGTCACCAGGCTGGAGTACAGTGGCACAATCTCAGCTCACTCCAACCTCCACCTCCCAGGTTCAAGCGATTCTCCTGCCTCAGCCTCACGAGTAGCTGAGACTACAGGTGTGCACCACCACACCCAGATAAGTTTTGTATTTTTTTTTTTTTTTTTTTAGTAGAGACAGTGTTTCGCCATGTTGGCCAGGATGACCTTGATCTCTTGACCTTGTGATCCAGTTTGGAGCATTTTTTAAGATGCCTGGCTACAATTGTTTTCCCTCATGATAGTAAATTTGTCATAACTCAGTCACATGGACTTGCCCCTAGAGGTAGTTGTTAGTAACTTTAAAATATTAAGATCTTGCCAAGGTTCTGACGATTCAAACCTTTACTACTGATTATAAAGCAGGACAGACTGAGTTTCTGTTGCAAATACCTTGGAGGAGACAGTAATTTCTCAGTAAACAGAGAGGTAACTTGACTGTCTATGTTGCATCTTGTGCTACTTCCTTCATGGGTTCAAGTGAGAGGCTTTTCATGAGCATTTTAGGATTGAAGAGCTCTAAGTTCAGGATATCTCAATGTTCAGAAAGCCTGACTAAACAAAGCCAAGCCAAAACCAACCCACTTAACACGAACACAAACCTGTTTGCTTTTAATACAGAGTGAAAGAAAATTAAAACCTAATAGGCTAAAACAAGTCAAACAACCACTCTACACAGATAAAAACCTTCGCAAAGGTCAACTGAAGTAATCCAGAGCTGAAACTGAATTGTGCAGATTTTCAACGAAGTCATCATCATGTAACACAAACAAAAGTCAATTATTTACACACTCAGCAAGCCCTCCAGGAACTGTGCCCCAAGAAGCATTAACCTTTGTTTTGTGCCATCCTGAAGACTTGCACGTTTTATTTTTCAGATAGCTTAACATTTTTAATAGAGTGTGTTCTCTACCATGTGGTCACGCTTTCGTACTATTCCTGCAGGGTCTCGCCTGTCTTAAAGACTTGCCATTTCCCCAAGAGGCAGTCTGATTCTGCTTTAAAAGTTTCACATACATTAAGATCTTCATCAAATATCAATATGAAGGAGGTAGCAAAGGGAGAGACTCCATGCTTGTTTTTTAGACTGCATTTTAAAAATCAGATAGTATAACAACAAGGAGTAAGCCACCCTTGATGGGCACCCTACAGTTTTATAGTTAGTTTTTGTTTGTTTGTTTTTGTTTTTTGTTTTTTGAGATGAAGTCATGATCATGCACTTTGTATTGATATATTAGAAATCTACAGTCCTATTTTGTACTTTTTATTCTGTTGGCTACTTATCATCAAAACTTTTACTAGGGCATTGACTAAAGCCAGTCTTATTAGAAAATTTAAAAAAAATACAGAAACGTGTTCTTTCACATTTCTAAAAGCCAGAAGTCCAAAAAGGTATATCGGCAGGTTTGGTTCCTTCTGGGTGCCTGGAGCAGGGACTCTGTTCCATGCTTCTCCCTGCGCTTCTGGTGGCTTCTAGCAATGGATGGTATTCTTGGGCTTGTAGCTCTATCATTCCAATCTCTGCGTCCATCATCACACATCCAGCATCACCCAGTCTTCTTCCCTGTGTATCTCTGTGTCTTCATGTGGCCTTCCTATGAATATTAGGGTGGAATCCAATATGACCTCATCTTAACTTGATTACATCTGTGAAGACTCTATGTCCAAATAAAGTCACATTCACAGATCCTGGGAGCTAGGACTTTACCTTATCTTTCAGGAATATACCATACAACCCTCAACGGAATCTTTGATTGCAATTACATTGCATTTGGGCGCAAATCAAAACCACAATGCTATACCACCTTACTCCTGCAAGAATGCCATAATAAAAAAAAAATTAGGTGCTGGCATGGATATGGTGAATAGGGAACACTTCTACACTGCTGGTGCGAATGTAAACTAGTACAACCACTATGGAAAATAGTGTGGAGATTCCTTAAAGAATTAAAGGTAAAACTGCCATTTGATCCAGCAATTGCACTCCAGGGTATCTACCCAGAGGACAAGAAGTCATTACACAAAAATGTTTTGCTGCACACCCATGTTTACAGCAGCACAATTCGCAATTGTAAAAATGTGGAACAAACCCAAATGCCCATCAATCAACGAGTGGATAAAGAAACTATGGTATATATATGATGGAATTCTACTCAGCCATAAAAAGGAATGTGTTAATGGCATTCACAGCAACCTGGATGGGACTGGAGACTATTATTCTAAGTGAGGTAACTCAAGAAAGGCAAATCAAACATTGTATGTTCTCACTAATAAGTGGGAGCTAAGCTACAAGGATGCAAAGGCATAAGAATGACACAATGGACTTTGGGGACTCGGTGGAGAAAGGGTGGGAAGTGGATGAGGGATAAAAGACTACAAATTGGGTTCAGGATATACTGCTCAGGTGATGGGTGTACCATAATCTCATAAATCACCAATAAAAACTTATGTAACCAAATACCACCTGTTCTCCAATAACCTATGGAAATAAAAACATAAAATAACTTAGAAAAGAAATTACATTGCATTTTGGGATTTGTTTAGGGGAGAATTGTCATTTTCACTTAATTTACTTGCATTTTACTTATTTCCTTACATAACATTTTATCCTCTTCTCCATAAGATTTTAAAACATCTTTTGTTAAACTTATTCCCAGGTACCTTATGGTTTTTTTGTTATGCTTCTAAATGGTATATTTTTTCAAGTTACATTTTTCTACTTCTGTGTTGCTGGTGCACAGAATGCTGTGTATTTGGGGACAATTGATAAAATATTCAGTAATTATTATTCTTTCACATAGTTTGTAGGAGTCGCTTGAATGTTTTGGATATAGTCTGCATTGACAATTTTATTTTTTCCTTTCCAGCCTATATTCCCTTTATTTATACTCTTTATCTCATTAAGTTGGTAGGACCTTCAGTAAAATGATTAATAAAAGTAGCAGCTGGGAATATCCTTGACTTGTTTCCAATTATACAGAAATAATTTTACTGTTTGGCCATTCATTATGATGTTTGCTTTGACATTTTGTTTAAAATATTTTATCAAATTACCTTTCACTCATAATTGGCAAAAAAAAAAAAAAAACTATTTTGATTTTGTGTTTGCTTTCATCATGTATGATGTCAAGTTTTACCAAAGGTTTTATCAGACTCTATAAAAATAATTATATGTTCTTTTGTCTTGTTCAATATGCTACTATGGTCAATTTCATGGGCGAATCTTTTAATGTTAATCAGTTCCAACACTTCTGTGATAAACCATATTTAGTTGTGCTTTTTGCTCCTTTTATCTTATTTATTATATCTTTGATTACAAAATTATGATCACATTTTTAAATACTGCACTCCATATCAAGGAAAATAGAAACAGTCACATATAAATATTTTTATATCTGTGTCTCTCTCTCCTCAGTCAGGGAGCAGAAATACAACTGTATTTTTATCTACATAATTATCTGCTATCAGATTCCACAAGTGAAGCCCTGAGGTGTCCTGTCAAGGTGTTAGTGGATAGTAGAACTTTCCCCACATGTATGCAGGACACAGGCACAGGCGGTGTCCTCTAAGAGCTGCATCATCAGCTCACCTGATACCAGTCACAGCTGGAGCCATGTAGGATCTCCAAACACCACTTTCTTCCTGTATGTCAGTGTTTGGGGTTGTTAATGTCTGAAAGGCCAAGAGTGACTGGAAATTCTATCAAGAAATAACAGGAGCTCTCTGAAGATCAGAGAAGGGCTGCGGATTCTAAGGACTGGGACCTTCAGGAGGGCATTGGTCCTCCTTGCTTCTGCTCTGTTACTCTAAAAGACATGTGTATTTCCGAAGCTCCCTTGGGGAACAGGATCTTCTTGATGATTCATTCATCTCAGAAGTGGTTGCACTTCTGAGAGGTCACGTCAAGATACATAACCACTAGTAGTGCCTGAACATGGCCCTTAGGAGCCAGAAAAAGGGCTGCCCCATGCAAGAGTTGTGGTGAGGGATTCCCCTGGGTGTCAGAAGTCCAAACCTCTCTCTCTGGTTCTTGGTCCACCCTAATTACATTGGACACCACACCTGTGATTATAAAGTAACTGTGGCTGCAATATTTTTAAATTACATATAAGCTGCCATAATTCACATATGTACAAGTTCTCATGTACTTGTTAAAAGTTTCAGTTACCCATAATCCTGCCTTAGATTAACTTCACAGAATATGACGCCACCAATGTAAACAGAATATTTGTTAAAGGGGAGGTGGTCAGTGTAGGGTAGGGAGATAGCAGCACCCTAGAAGAACACGACAGAAGACTTGGACTCAAGTATCAGCTCTGATTCCAACTCCAGACTCGTCATTTAACCTCTGGGACTTCATCCGCCAACATGAAAACCATACTTGATGATTCTGCGAGCTTTTATGTGCTGGAATTTCTTTTAATAAATCAGTTTTATAATCACATCTCCTGTATTACCTTGTGTTTCTTTCTTTCGTGAGGGTCTTGCTTTCATCACAGCTTGAAACACATGGGGGGTAGAGATCCCATACGCTTCTCCTTTTATATACTCCTTGTGGTCTAACGAGAGCTTACAGTGTGACAGGAGCCGAGTAAGGGCTTTGCCAAGCGAACGTGTGAATGAATGACTTTGAATCTCCCTGTGACGGTGAATTTCATGTATGAACTCAACTGGGCCATGGCGTGTCCAGATAACTGGTAAAACATTATTCCTGGGTGTGTCCCTGAGGGTATTTATGGAACAGGTTAGCATTTGAATCAATAGAATGAGTTAAGAAGATCCACCCTCACCAAAGTGTCGAGGACTGAACAAAAAGGCAGAGGCAGAGCGAATTTGCTGTCTTTTTGAGCTGGGACATCCATCTTCTCCTACTTCCAACATCAGCACTGCTGGTTACTTGGGCCTTACAACTCAGAATGGAATTGGCCCCATTGGCTCCCCTGGTTCTGAAGCCTTTGAGCTTGAATTGGAACAATGCCACTGGTTTTCCTGGGTTGCCAGCTTGTAGACAGATGGCATATCAAGAGACTTCTCAACCTCCACAATTGCTTGAGCCAATCCTTCATAATAAATTTTAATAGATAGATAGATAGACAGACAGACAGACAGACAGACAGACGACAGACAGACAGACAGACAGACAGACAGACAGATAGATAGATAGATAGATAGATAGATAGATAGATAGATAGAAAAATAGATTTTTTTCTTTTTTTTGAGGCAGAGTCTCACTCTGTCACCCAGGCTGGAGTGTAGTGGCACAATCTTGGCTCACTGCAACCTCCGCCTCCTGGGTTCAAGCAATTCTCCTGCCTTAGCCTCCCGAGTAGCTGAGACTACAAGTGCATGCCACCATGCCCAGCTAATTTTTGTATTTTTAGTAGAGATGGGGTTTCGTCATGTTGACCAGGCTGGTCTTGAACTCCTGACCTCAAGTGGTCCACCCACCTTGGCCTCCCCAAGTGCTGGTATTACAGGTGTGAGCCACTGTACCAGGCCAATATCTACATGTCTATGAAGATCCTGTTGGTTCTGTTTCTCTGGAGAACTCTGATTAATACACTGCCTAAACTCTAGCTCATAGTAGCCAGACAAAAGTGAAATACTTTCTCCATACTCTCTACAGTCTGGGTAATACTGTATATAAGCTGGGCTTTAAGAAAACCACATGAACCAAAAATCTTACAAATGTTGACAGCTGTCAATTATTCTTTGTCTTATAAATGGTGTCTGTATCAGTCAGGGGCCCTGCAGGAAGCCCTCTCAAAATGGGTATAGTCAGAGTTTAGTCAAGGAGCTATTTACAAAGGTTTGGACAACCTGGCAGATAGGGGGCCAGGGAAAGTAATAACTCAAACTTGTGTTCCTATGGCTCCCACACTTCAAACCCTCAAGATGCACTGCTATGCTGGAAAGAGTTCTCTCAGTCATAACCCTCCTCCCTCCCAAATCCCTGCTGAAAGGTCAGAAAATACATTTTTGAAAGACCAAAACAATGACGGTGCTGGAAAATTTTTAAATGATATTGCATGGTCAGAGAAAGCAAAGCAGGAAAGTCACAAAACAAAATACCAGAAGCAAATGCAACCCCTTCCTAGAGAGTACTGGAGAAGCTTCATGCTTGGGGAAAATAGGAAGAGAAATTGTGAGCCATTGGGGGTGATTATCAGGGCATGTAATGAAAGAGAATTAACTATTTTCTTGATTTCAATTGATTCAGGAAGTTCTGAAATTTGGCTCACAGGTTCCTTGTGCTATATTTCCCTGTGTTTCCATCAGTGACATGTATTTTTCTTGCAATACCTCTATGCCTCTTTCATTGGAATCTAGTCCTGAAGCTCTTCCTGGAATAACTGTGCCAGTTAAGCTCTTCCCATCCCCAGCGCCTCTTCCATCCCTCTGAGCATCCTCTATGTCTAAGAGGTAACTGCACTTTAAAAGCAGTGGGAGGGAGAGACTAACGAAGCATCAGACTAGCATTGAAAGGGGCTCTCGTCTATACCACCTGCTGCAGCAGATATGGAGGAAAAAAGAAAGGAGGATCTCCTTCAAAGAAAGAAATACACAAACGTCCAATACACCAGAGAGCAGCCTTCCTCGTTGTGCCTGCATCTCATTTACACTGTAAAGTACATCCTGATTGATAACATGTACCACCCTCAGCAAGAAGCCAGAGAGAAAACAGATGTATGTAACTAAAGAAGCAACCCATGCCAACTATTTATACAAACCAAACAAACGATGACATGCTGTACACACCATTGCTTTCTCGTCCTATGTTTCAACCTAGTTGGAAACTTTCCTGTATAAGTACATAGAAAAGCTTTCTTATTTTGGGGTGGTTTTTATTTTTTACTTTTTTGTTTACATCCGAATGTGATTTCATTGTATTGATGTATCATAATTTATGTAAACATACTCTTATTGGTAGATAATTTAGGTTGTGTTATCAAACTTTCTGATCCTTGCTAACCTTATAGGTGATAAGTGGTAACCTAGGATAGCTTTATTTTGCATTTATCTCATGACAAGTGAAATTGAACATCTACTCATGTGTTCAAGAACCATTTGTATTTTTCTTTCTGTGTGCAGTCCAGTCTGTTAATATTTTTTTTCCTATTTGGTTTTGGTCTTTATTTTGAGAGAAATCATTTTTTATTTACATCAGTTGATTTATACACATTTGAATCTTATTCAAATGGCTGACTTGTTTCCAATATGAAAACTAAATTAAAAATAACTTGATCACTTTGAGTCAAACACAATTGTTCATATGCCATACTCCAGTGACATGGCCTTTTATTATTGGTAGAAATTAAACTTCTAAACTTAGGGGCCAAATAGCAATAAAATTAAAACTCCTTAAAGCCCCAGATCCATTATTTCTGAACTAAAATACAATGTAACTAACTTTTACAAACATATCCTTAGTTAAATAGATTATAAATTAGTCCATTGTTTCAAAATGCAGGGTTTCTTTTAACCCCATAAATTTAGCTTAACAGAAAATACATCGTTGAAGCCACCAAATTTCAGAGGGTCTTACAACTTTATAACTGGAAGGGACTTTTCAAGTTTTTAATTCTCTTTCATCATTGTATAGATATAACAGAAAATTCAAGCAAGTAGCCAGAGTTAATAGAACTTAATCTCCAGATTCAGCACAGTGATCTTCCTAAGCCACTTTGTTGCTCCTTTCAATCTGCTACTTAAAGAAATCAGAATTTTCTGTCCTTGGCAGAAAGTTTCTTTTCAAGAGATATGTCAATAGCCAGCACCAAACCCTTCGAAGAAAGCCCAGGACAGCTGATCTCAAAGTTTTGCTGTGGGTGCTTCTCCTAACTGGGTCTATTGTTCTCCCAACCTTGACCTTAAGCTCCTATAAAGGAAAGAATTTGGCAACACTGGGGAGACAAACACATATTTTTAAATTTCTCCCCAGTGACAGACAGGACAGAACAAGGCAGCCCAGGCAGGGGTGTGGCTAAGAAAACCTTTCAGAGCTGGACACTTGGCTGAATGCTGCCATCCAAGGTAAACACCAAGCTTAGTGAAAGCTCAAGCAATTGGCTATCTGCCTTTATGTCTGATCCCCTGTAAAGGAGGTACCCCTCCTTTATTTGATGAAAAACAAAAGATTTGAGAAAAACCACATAATAACCACGTACTGAGACTAGGTACAGGAGCTTCGTTGTTTAGATCCTGAATTAATAAATGATGTGAGATATAAAACCCCAGAGGCAAGGACTCCAGGAGAAGCAGTGGAGGGGAACAGCCAGGTAGCCCCTACAGAGAGCTCTAGGCTGAATAGGGATGTGTTAGAGGGTGAGGAACCAAGGGCCAAGCTCTCTTCTTGAAGTAGAGAAGCAGTAAGTTCATTCCTACATGTCATTCTGGCAGTCTCTGAAAAACAAAGCAAAACAGGTATTTCTAAAAGAATAAGAGTTAGAAAAAAATGCCTTGATAGGCTTGGCTGAGTTGTGCTGTGAAAGAAGGAGAGTAGCAGGACATCTCAGATGGACCAGAAGCAAGGCTGTCTTCACAGTGGTCCAGGAGACATCCGTCTACGTGGTCAGGACCACCATGCCCAGATGGGCAACTTCTGCACTGCTCAAAGGCGCTGTCCTAAGAATGCAGGGGCTGAAGGACATCCTGCACATCACTACTGAAGCTGCACAGGGAAAGAATTCCTTTTACAAAGGCACCCACAGGGCTGCATCTGCCCAGAGGGAGAAACTTTTTTCTAATTCAGGCAAAGGTGTTATGTAGCTTACCGGCAGCTCGGGACCTTAGTATAAACGTAGACCCCCAAGGTCTACCCCAGAACTGCTGAATCAGAACCTTCCCATTAGCAATATCCCAGGTGCCTTGTATGCTCATTACAGTTTGAGAAACACTGGCCTAAAACGCAGGGGAATACATTTCCTTGCAGAAGGGGAAACTGATACAGAAGACAGCACTTTGCTTAGAGAAGAGGTATGGGTTGCACTCAGGCCTCCTGAGTTCCAGCCTTCAACCTTTACTCCAGACTAATAACCTTTCATTACCCTTGGTCTATTTGATCATAGTACTACATGGACACATGGCCTGAATCCCTCACTGCTTTTAGAGTCCTGAGGCTCCTGGAACCCTCAAGACTTGTGACATATTTTTTTAAGATCCCCTAGTTCATGTGTGAATAAGGATCGTTGGATTATAGATGAACTAGGGCAGTGGGGGTACTCCTGCCCCTGCTCAGAGCTCCAGCCCTTAGATTCTGGCTAAACTGCAGGTCTAGGAGTGTTAGAAAAGACTAGTGTGTGTATGTGTGTGCGCATGTGGGCAAGTGTGTGTGTATGTCACAGAGAGCACATATGCATGAGGGGAGGGTGGGTATGTAGAGCAGATAGAAATGGCTTGCATGCAAACCTCGCTCTACTGCTTGGCTTTTCATTTAGGGTTTTAGCGTTCTTCTAAGAGCCCAAACCACCAGCTTAGCTTGTCATACAGTCTTGAAGAATCTGCCCCCAAATTTTCATTCCTCATTTATGCAAACAGATTGTATGTCTAAACTTGGAGTCTCTTTCAACCTAGGTTGTTCCACTAATGTTGATATGATCTCCTCACTCTCCCCCTTCTCTTCTCTTCTCTCGGTTTAATTGTAAAACCACCTTCCTAGTGCCTGGTAGGTGGTGCTCAGCCATTAGGAATAAAAAGAAAGTCTGGAAGCAAAAGTATCAAGGAAAGAATTCACAGTATAAAAGCCTGATTACAACACATCCATTTAGAGTAGCAAGCATCACCTCACATTGTAACTTGCAGCTTGCCATGGTCAAAGAAAAACTGCTAAGCTTAGTACTATCTATGTCTTTTATTCGGTGTGCTGGCGGTCTCTCTCTCTCTCTCTCTCTCTCTCTCTCTCTCTCTGTCTCCTTCCCTCTTTCTCTCCCTCCCTATCTCATTCTCCATCTCCATCACTCTCCTCAACCTCTTTATCTTCTCCAAGCTAATTATGATTTTCCAAGCTCTCTTTCATGAATCCCAGTAAAGAGAGAAAGAAGTGAAAAGAAGTGTTCACAGCAAGCTTTCACAGTGTAAGAGCCTCTTCTCAAATGGGGTCTCCTTCCTCTGCCACCTACCTGCTCAGAGCAGGCTGCCTCCTACCCCTGCACATGGCTCCCTGTGGCCAGGGACCCTCCAGGCTTGTGCACAAAGAGGCTGCACAGTCATTCCAGCTGACACAGCCCTAGTCAGCTGACCCCCTAGTCGGAAGCCACTAACGTCTACCCCCGCTCACACTCACCCTTTCTCCTCTCCTCCCCACTTCTAGCCGTTTTTTTCAGGTAGGCGGAAGGATACTGAAGGAGTTTCCACTGGATACTTTTTATTAAAAAAAAAAGCGGGGGTGCAGGAGAAACAGGCACCTTCTTAGATACAGGAATAGATCATGGGGTCATAATTTTAAGAAAAGTCAAGGCTTTTCATTGTTATGCTGGAGGAAAAAAGCAAGGCCTGATGGAGGGAGCAGGAATTCTGTGTGGTTTTGTAACTTTCTTCCAGCCCACTTGCACTCACAGAAAAGACAGACTTCAGCTTCATCCCGTCTCCCTCCCACCTCTCACTCCTGCAGGCACTTTGCCTTGACAGTAAGGAGTTTTCATTTGTTTTGTTTTCTCAGAAGGACTCTTGGTTCATTACAAATCAAACTATAGCAAATGAGAGTAAGAAGGAGACGTTTTAAAATAAAAGGTGCTGAGCTGAATCCAAGCCACCTGTCTCAGTATTTTGGCGTGTCACATCACCTCTCTGCATCTTAATTCCCTTTGACGGAAAATTAAGACAATGTCATCAATCCAATCTACCCCACAGGGAGGTTGAAAGAAGCATTCCAGATAGTGTATGTGAAAGATTTTTTTTAAGTATAAAGTTGCTCTAAGAGTAGAAGTTTCTATTGATATCAAATCAGTGTTTTCAGTGCTTTGTGAGAAATAAGTCTCAGTAAGAATTCTTTACCAAAGAATTAGGTAATTTACAATTAGGGAGGCAAGACATAGCACAGATGACACAGTACAGAACAGATGACAGTATCAGGTGCCCTATGGTAAGAGTCAGGGCGGTGGTGCAGGCACAGGTTGGTGGCTAGCGACCTACCAACCACACAGACGCAGAGTGAAGAGTGATGCTGAAGGGACGGGAGCTGTTCAGGTTGCATATGACTCCCTCCAAAAATATGTTAGGAACTCAACCCCCAGTACCTCAAAATGCAACCTTATTTGGAAAATAGGTCCCTGCAGATCTAATTAGCTAAGATAAAACCCTACTGGATTTGAGTGGGTGTTTAATCTAATATGACTACTGTCCTTACCAGAAGGAGAAAGAGAGAGACAGGGAAGAGAATGGCAGGTGAAGACATACATGCAGAGAATCACATAGGACAAAGGGAGGAGAGAGGCTCACATGGGAGAAAGGCGACAGGTGGCCACCAAATCACCAGAAGCTAGGAAGAGGCCGCAGGGATTCTCCAGTACAGGGGGGTTTTTTTTGTTTGCTTTTTGTTTTTTGAAGATGGAGTCTCACTCCGTCACCCAGGCTGGAGTGAAGTGGCGTGATCTCAGCTCGCTGCAACCTCTACCTCCCAGGTTCAAACGATTCTCCCACCTTAGCCTCCTGAGTAGCTGGGACTACAGGCACACACCATTACACTCAGCTAATTTTTGTATTTTTCAGTAGAGACAGGGTTTCATCATGTTGGCCAGGCTGGTCTCAAACTCCTGACCTCAAGTGATCAGCCCACCTCAGCCTCCCTAAATGCTGGGATTATAGGTGTGATCCACCACACCCAGACTCTCATACTGGTTTTAGGAGTGTTGATGGCCCTGCGGACACCTTGATTTCAGACTATTGGCCTCCAGATTTGTAATAGAATATATTTCTGTTGTTTTTAGCCACCCAATTCATAATACTTTGTTACAGCAACCGTGAAAAACTAATACAAGAGTTGTGCAGGGTCTTGTAAACTATGCCATATTCCCAAAGGCACAGCTGAGGAGAGCCAATTATTCATTCCTATTATATCACAGTGAGAGGTGAGCTTCACCTGTGAAGTTAATCATTTCTCAATATGCTAGAAGATATTTGAATAACATCTGTGTTCCCTCTAAGATCAGCAATTTCTACTTTACTATATAGTAACCCATATTATCATAGCTGTGTTGCTTAATATATTTGGTTTGGCTGCACATACTCTTTTGCAGTTACTTCTCCTTGCCTATTATCTGTTTATTGCCCATGAAGAATCATGCTGACCCTGTTCTCTCTCTTTTTTTTTTTTAATCAATGTTTGGCTTTCATGTTTATTGATATTCAGATCTTAGTGGTTCGTGCCCAAATGTCCTAATAATTTCTGACAAGGAGTTCTAAAGAGAGCAGTCTGAAATGACCTCAGAAGCAACTCCTTAAGCACTGCGAGCCCTGTTTGACACTCTGTAGCTTCTGCTTCAAGGAAATCCTGTTCTCTGAAGAAGTTGTCATCGTCTATTGGACTAGTATCATACCTTGGGAAAGCTCTAAGAGCCATATTTACACATACAGCTGTCATAGATCCAAAGTAGCCATTAGACATGATTAGGTAAATAGAACAAATGTCCCTAAATACATATTTGCAGGATAATAGTCTCTTGGATGAGGTGTTTCTCTTTTAATAGACCCAGCTTTTAAAAATGAAATTCTGGCCGGGCGCGGTGGCTCAAGCCTGTAATCCCAGCACTTTGGGAGGCCGAGGCGGGTGGATCACGAGGTCAAGAGATCGAGACCATCCTGGTCAACATTGTGAAACCCCGTCTCTACTAATACAAAAAAATTAGCTGGGCACGGTGGCGCGTGCCTGTAATCCCAGCTACTCAGGAGGCTGAGGCAGGAGAATTGCCTGAACCCAGGAGGCGGAGGTTGCGGTGAGCCGAGATCGCGCCATTGCACTCCAGCCTGGGTAACAAGAGCGAAACTCCATCTCCAAAAAAAAAAAAAAAAAAAAAAAATGAAATTCTGGTTGGGTTACAAGCCCTCTGGGTAGCACTGCCCCATCTCTGTGTATTGCCAATTAACATATCATGGTTGTATCTGATAAAGTCTTAGCAATCTTTGGGCTCTCTATTAATGATGGGGAGTATGTAACATTTGTTCAATGCAGGGCTCAGGATACAAATCAGTATTCTAGTTTTAGAACAGAGGCTTCTACCTGGGTGTCCCCAAAGGTAGTAACTGATGTCTGTGTGTATTTTCATGGTTTCAGAAGGTATCAGAAAGTATTCACTTGCATTCAAATCACCACAAGGTCTAATTCAAGTGTCAATTGTGCATTACAAAGTTAAGAGTTTACAGTCTGGAGCCAGACTGTCTGAATTTCAATTCAACATCACAATTCACCAGCTGCGAAACCTCGTCCAGTTTACTCAACCCCCTGAACCTCGGTTTCCTCATCTGTAAAATTGGGGTGATAACAGTACCTGCTGCATAGGTTGTTTCTGAGGCTCACCTGATTTGGTGCAGGAAGGCAGGGTAGTGCCTGGCAGATAGTAAGTTCTCAAGAAATGCTTATTAAGACTTTTTTGCATTTAGCTAAATTATATTAATTCCAACCAGATATTTTATGCTAACCAGAAACTCTATTTTGCAATAGCATATGTCTCTAATTATTATTAATAATTAAATATTATTTACTTATAAGATATCTCTTAAAGCCTGATTTATGTGAGGGGGAAAAAATAGAAGGGGTCATTGGTGATGAAAATGCTGGAGATCATTTTTTCTTTTTATCTTTTTTTTTTTTTTTTTAAGATTCTCTTGCTTGTTTTTAAAGATTCTCATGTTGATGAGTAGTCCCAGCTACTCAGGAGGCTAAGGTGGAAGAATCGTTTGAACCTGGGAGGTAGAGGTTGCAGCAAGCTGAGATCACGCCACTTCACTCCAGCCTGGGTGACGGAGTGAGACTCCATCTTCAATTCTCATTCTCATGTATCTAAACTATGAAGGAATATCTAAAGAATCCAGTCCTGGAAGACACTGTCATCTTTCATTTTTCTTTTTCAGAAACAGGCTTTTGCTCTGTTGCTCAGGCTGGGGTGCAGTGACACCAACATAGCTCACTGCAACCTCAAACTCCTGGGCTCAAGTAATACTCCTTCCTCAGCCTGCCAAGTTGCTAGGACTACAGCTTTGTGCCACCATACCTGATTATTTCTTTCTTTCTTTTTTTCTGTAGAGACGAGTCTCGCTATGCTACCCAGGTTGGTCTCGAACTACTGAGGCTCAAGTAACTTCCCCACCTCAGCCTCCCAATGTACTGGGATTCCTGGTGTGAGCTGCTATGCCTGGCCTATAGTCTTAATAGTAAAAATCACTTAACAACTAGATGCAGCTTCTGATTCTGGCTCTCTCAATTTCCTATTAAAATATCCAAGGAGTTTCAGAAAAGTATGAAAATGAAAACTGCATGTTGATTGGTACTTTAATACCAAAATAGGGGAGGAAATTCCACAAGATAAAGAGGTTGGAGCAGAAGTGAAGGAAAAACCTACTCAGCATGATACAGAACTTAAAATGTCAAGCACCAAAATTGAAACTCACACAGGAAGAAGTAAATAGCAGAATGAATACTACAGACATTGTCGCCACCATTCAAGTCTCGGTTTAGGGGTCACCTCCTCTAAAAAGCGTTCCTGAAACCTCTCAAGCTGACCCAGGTGCCTCTTTGCCTCTTGTCTGAGTTCTCAGGGCAGCCTCTGCATTCTCCTGCCATATCACCTGCACATCACATTGATATTATCGGTTTCTACATCTAAGACTAAATCTAAATAGTATGGGCCATGTACTAGTCCTGTTTGCATCTCCAGAAACTGACAGAATGGCTGGTCCCCTGCAGGTGATCCATTGGACTATTCTGTTATGGTCTATACGACTGAATATGGTCTATTCATAACAGAATGGTCCAATAGACCATAAAAGACTTCAGAGAGTTCAATTGTTTATTGAATTATCCAGTGTTTTGCCAAAAGCCAGGTATATTCTCTGCTGTACTTTCCTGAACTATTACTTTTGTAGTCCATCAAAAGAAAGGAATTTGTTTATTCATTTATTCACCCAGTCTATCAGTATCTTCTGAGTCTCTACCATGTGACAGACATTACACATGTGTTCAGCCTGATATGCCTTTTTTTTTTTTTTTAATTTGAGATGGTGTTTCACCATATTGGCCAGGCTGGTCTCAAACTCCTGACCTCAGGTGATCCACCCACCTCGGCCTCCCAAAGTGCTGGGATTACAGGCATGAGCCACCATGCCTAGCCTTTTTTTTTTTTTTTTCTTTTTTTTTTTTTTTTTGACACAGAGTCGGGCTCTGTCACACAGGCTGGGGTGCAGTGGCACAATCTTGGCTCACTGCCGCCTCTGCCTTCCAGGTTGAAGCAATTCTCTGTCTCAGCCTCCCAAGTAGCTGGGATTACAGATACCTGCCACCACACCCAGCTAATTTTTTTTTTTTTTTTTTTTTTGTAGTTTTCGTAGAGACAGGGTTTGACCATGTTGACCAAGCTGGTCTTGAACTCCTGACCTCAAGTGATCTTCCCACCCTGGACTCCCAAAGTGCTGGGATTACAGGCATGAGCCACCACTCCTTTTTTAGGTTCTCAGGAATAATTCCTCTAATAATTTATTCAGAGCCTAATACTTTAGAGCCTTCCTAAGATCAATGTCAAGTTCATTGGTGTATAATGGGATCAATGTATCTTCTTCATTGTTTCAAAAATTAGAACCACAGCCATCTATGTCTAACCTTCTGACACCACTCTCATTGTCTATGGTCCTTCAAATATCGCCAGCAACAAGAGCTGGACACTCTGAACCACACGTTTTCTACCTGGCACACGATGCCATCCTTTAGGCTAGAAGACTTGCAGTCATTGAGAGAAGGTATCATATTTCCTCCTTGTCTTTAATTTTAATTTATCTGAAAGTTTATGTAGAAAGACCATTGTCCCTGACAAGGATAGAAGACAGAAGACACTGGACAGTCTTGCTTTCCTTGGTAACCTGTCTGTGGTAACCTATCGAAGTGAGGTTGTCAATACCAAAGTTTACATCTGTCCAAACTGAAGACTAAGTGCTACAGAAATTAGCTTTCTACCAAAAATAATTAGAACACTGGACCAAACACGTGAAACGACTGTTTCAGATACTAATCAACCGCTTTCAGATATTGGACAACCATTTTCAGATGTTAGAATGGTGAGTGTCCTGGGGATATTCAGAGGTTTCTACTTGATCCTATGGCTGCTCCCTTAGTTGCACACGTGTGGAGTAAAACTCCATGAGGCTGCAGAAGGAACCACCGGAAAGCAGTAGCAGGTAAAACAATCTCCAGAGTTTATGAAAAGCTAGGAATATTTCATGTTTCCACCAGACAGGGTAGAGAGACCTCGTACCATGGGCATTGGCGGTGATGTACTGGGGCAGGTTTGCCCCCATTTGACAGAGCTGATTGCAAAGATTTCAGGAATTTTGAGAGCTGTTTGATGTCACATAGGTAGAAGGAGACTGGCCATCACAGTAAGTCAGCAAAGGTTACAAATAGGTTTTTATTTTTTCTCAGAGACCAGTTGTTAAACATTTACCAGTACACCACTGGACATTGAGTAGTCATTAGAATAATCATGCTTTAGTAGTAAGAATAAATTAATCCTAGAACAAAAGCTACTATGAACCTATACCCTAAAAAAGCCCAAAAGCAAACCTCAAAAGGATCAAACTCATCTATAAGCAAAGTAACTTCAATGAAAGCCCAACCCTTTCTTTTTTTTTGAGACAGAGTCGCACTCTGTCACCCAGGCTGGAGTGCAGTGGTGTGATCTTGGCTCACTGCAACCTCAGCCCCTCGGGTTCAAGCAATTCTCATGTCTCAGCCTCCTAAGTAGCTGAGCCCACAGCCGTGCACCACCACACCTGACTAATTTTTATATTTTTAGTAGAGACGGGGTTTCACCATGTCAGCCAGGCTGGTCTTGAACTCCTGACCTCAAGCGATCTGCCCACCTGGGCCTCCCAAAGTGCCAGGATTATAGGCTCAGGCCCAACACTTTTGAAAGTAATACAACAAAATCCAACTTTTAACACCATAGCATTCATCATAACATGAATAGCCTTAAATCTATTAAATAAATGTAATTCATTAGCAGAAACCATTCTAAAAAGAAAAAAAAAACAGACTCAGGGAATTATAGTGAATTCCACAAAAATACTTAAGGAGGAAATAAACCCAAGTCTACATAAACTCTTAACAGAAGAGGAGAAAATACTTCCTAATTCAAATGCTATGAGACCAGTATTACCCTGCTATCAAAACCAAAGACACATTACAAAAAAGCACACTGCAGACCAATAAACTTCCTCAATGCAGATAAAAATTCTTTCTTTAAAAACATTCACAAATCAAATCCATCAATTTAAGGATAAAAATCCATTAGACCAAGTGTGTTTTATCCTAGGAAAGCAATGTTATTTTTGCCTTTGAGAATCAGTTTATATAATTCACCTTATTAACACGTTAATAAAAGAAACCAAAGATTCCATATTGTATTATTCCATTTATGTGAAATTCTAGAAGAGGCAACACTTCAGTGGCAAGAAACAGATCAGTGATTGCCTGGGCCTGGGACAGAGGAAGAGGACTGGCTACAAAAGAGGACAAGAAAACCTTGGGAGTTCATGGAAATGTCACAATTTTTGAGAGTAAAAGTAGTTTTGTGACATTTGTTAAAATTTTATCAGGCTGAACACCTCAAATGGGTTATTTCCACTGGATGTAAATTAAACCTTTAAAGTTGATTTTTTTTTTTAATTTTGTCCCAAATGCTCTCATGGCAAAAGTAGCTTCCACAACCTCTTTCTCTAGATCCCCTTTTCCCTTCCTTTGTTAGCCTGGTGATACCTTAGTGCGATATCAGCTCTGGATGTCTGGTCAAATGCTCTAGGTTGCCACTCCCAGAAATGGCAGTTAGTAATTGATTTTCTCAATGGAGAGTCTTATAGAGAAGACCAGAGCATGAGAGCGTTCTGCTTCCTCAGCAGAGAGGGGTAGCATAGGAGGTTTTGGTCCTGATGGTGGCATTTCTCTTTTTCCTTTCCTTCTGTTTTTTTAAAAAAAGATATATATTTTATTGCACTTTAGGTTCTGGGGTACATGTGAAGAACATGCACGACTGTTGCACAGGTACATACATGGCAATGTGGTTTGCTGCCTCCATCCCCCCTTTACCTATATCTGGCATTTCTCCCCATGTTATCCCTCCGCAATTCCCTACCACCCGCAGTCCCTCCCTTAGTCCCCCTCAACAGACCCCAGTGTGTGATGCTCCCCTCCCTGTGTCCATGTGTTCTCATTGTTCAACACCCGCCTATGAGTGAGAACATGCAGTGTTTGATTTTCTGTTCTTGTGTCAGTTTGCTGAGAATGATGGTTTCCAGAATCATCTATGCCCCTACAAATGACAAGAATGCATTGTATTTTATGGCTGCATAGTATTCCATGGTGTATATGTGCCACATTTTCCTTATCCAGTCTATCATCAATGGGCATTTGGGCTGGTTCCAGGTCTTTGCTATTGTAAACAGTGTCACTATGAACATACGTGTGCATTTGTCTTTATAATAGAATGATTTATAATCCTTTGGGTATATACTCAGTAATGGGATTGCTGAGTCAAATGGAATTTCTATTTCTAGGTCCTTGAGGAATTGCCACACTGTCTTCCACAATGGCTGAACTAATTTACACTCCCAAGCATGTAAAAGTGTTCCTATTTCTCCACATCCTCTCCAGCATCTGTTGTCTCCAGATTTTTTAATGATTGCCATTCTAACTGGCGTGAGATGGTATCTCAATGTAGTTTTAATTTGCATTTCTCTAATGACCAGTGATGATGAGCATTTTTTCATATGTTTGTTGGCCTCATTTAAGGCTTCTTTTGAAAAGTCTCTGTTATGTCCTTCGCCCATTTTTGAATGGGTTTGTTTGTTTTTTTCTTGTAATTCTGTTTTAGTTCTTTGTAGATTCTGGATATTAGCCCTTTGTCAGATGGGCAGAATGCAAAAATTTTTTCCCATTCTGTTGGTTGCTGGTTCACTCTAATGAACTGGCAACAAACAGAAAGGGAAAAAATTTCTTTTTGTGCAGAAGCTCTGGAGTTTAATTAGATCCCATTTGTCTATTCTGGCTTTTGTTGCCAACGCTTTTGGTGTTTTAGTCATGAAGTCCTTGCCTATGCCTATGTCCTGAATGGTTTTTGCCTAGGTTTTCTTCTAAGGTTTTTATGGTGTCAGGTCTTATGTTTAAGTCTTTAATCCATCTGGAGTTAATTTTAGTGTAAGGTGTCAGGGAAGGGTCCAGTTTCTACTTTCTGTACATTGCTAGCCAGTTTTCCCAACACTATTTATTAAACAGGAATCCTTTCCCCATGGCTTGTTTTTGTCAGGTTTGTCAAAGATCAGATGGTTGTAGATGTGTGGCGATGCTTCTGAGGCCTCTGTTCTGTTCCATTGGTCTATATCTCTGTTTTGGTACCAGTACCATGTTTTGATTACTGTAGGCTTGTAGTATACTTTGAAGTCAGGTAGCATGATGCCTCCAGCTTTGCTCTTTTTGCTTAGAGTTGACTTGGCTATGAGGGCTCTCTTTTGGTTCCATATGAAGTTTAAGGTCGTTTTTTCCAATTCTGCAAAGAGGGCCATGGGTAGCTTAATGGGGATAGCATTGAATCTGTAAATTACTTTGGGCAGTATGGCCATTTTCACAATATTGATTCTTCCTAACCATGAACGTGGAATGTTTCTCCATCTGTTTGTGCCTCTCTTATTTTCTTGAGCAGTGGTTTGTAGTTCTCTGTGAAGAGGTCCTTTACATCCTTTGTTAGTTGTATTCCTAGGTATTTTATTCTCTTTGTAGCAATTGTGAATGGCAGTTCATTCTTGATTTGGCTCTTTTTAAGTCTGTTATTGGTGTATAGGAATGCTTGTGATTTCTGCACATTGATTTTGTATCCTGAGACTTTGCTGCAGTTGCTTATCAGTTTCAGGAGATTTTGGGCTGAGACAATGGGGTCTTCTAAATATACAATCACGTCATCTGCAAATAGAGACAATTTGACTTCCTCCTTTCCTAATTGGATGCCCTTTATTTCTTTTTCTTGCCTGATTGCTCTGGCTAGAACTTCCAGTACTATATTGAATAGGAGTGGTGAGAGAGGGCATCCTTGTCTAGTGCCAGATTTCAAAGGGAATGCTTCCAGTTTTTGCCCACTCAGCATGATATTGGCTGCGGGTTTGTCATAAACAGTTTTGATTACTTTGAGATACTTTCCATCGATATCTAGTTTATTGAGGGTTTTCAGCATAAAGTGCTGTTGAATTTTGTCAAAGGCCTCCTCTGCATCTATTGAGATAATCATGTGGTTTTTGTCTTTGGTTCTGTTTATGTGGTCAATTACATTTACAGACTTGTGTATGTTGAACCAGCCTTGCATCCCTGGGATGATGCCTACTTGATCATGATGGATAAGTTTTTTGATGTGCTGTTGCAATTGGTTTGCCAGTATTTTCTTGAAGATTTTTGTATCTATGTTCATCATGGATATTGGCCTGAAGTTTTCTTTTCTTGGTGAGTCTCTGCTGGGTTTTGGTATCAGGATGATGTTGGTCTCATAAAATGATGTGAGAAGGATTCCCTCTTTTTGGATTGTTCAGAATAGTTTCAGAAGGAGTGGTACCAGTTCCTTTTTGTATGTCTGGTAGAATTCGGCTGTGAACCCATCTGGACCTGGGATTTTTTTGGTTGGTAGGCTCTTAATTGCTGCCTCAACTTCAGCCCTTGTTATTGGTCTATTCAGGGTTTTGACTTCTTCATGGTTGAGGCTTGGGAGAATGCAAGTGTCCAGGAATTTATCCATTTCTTCCAGGTTTACTGGTTTATGTGCATAGAGCTGTTTGTAGTAATCTCTGATGGTAGTTTGTATTTCTGTGTGAAATTGGTGGTGATATCCTTTATGGTTTTTTTATTGCATCTATTTGATTCTTCTCTCTTTTCTTTTTTATTAATCTGGCTAGTGGTCTGTCTATTTTGTTGATCTTTTCAAAAAATCAGCTCCTGGATTTATTGACTGTTTCAAGGGTTTTTTGTGTCTCTATCTCCTTCAGTTCTGCTCTGATCTTAGTTATTTCTTGTCTTCTACTAGCTTTTGAGTTTTTTTTAATCTTGCTCCTCTAGCTCTTTCAATTTTGATGATAGGGTGTCAATTTTAGATCTTTCCTTTCTTCTCATGTGGGCATTTATTGCTATATATTTTCCTCTAGACACTGCTTTAAATGTGTCCCAGAGATTCTGGTACGTTGCGTCTTCATTCTCATTGGTTTTGAAGAACATCTTTATTTCGGCCTTCATTTCATTGTTTATCCGGTCAACACTCGAGAGCCAGTTGTTCAGTTTCCATGAAGTTCTGTGGTTCTGAGTTAGTTTCTTTTTGTTTGTTTGTTTGTTTTTTGTTTTTGAGACAGAGTCTCGCTCTATCACCAGGCTGGAGTGCAGTGGCACGATCCTGGCTCACTGCAACTTCCATTTTCCGGTTTCAAGCAATTCTCCTGCCTCAGCCTCCCAAGTAGCTGGGACAACAGGCACATACCACCACATCCGGCTAATTTTTTGTACTTTTTTTTAGTAGAGACGGGGTTTCACTATGTTGGCCAGGATGGTATCGATCTCTTGACCTCGTGATCCGCCCACCTCAGCCTCCGAAAGTGCTGACATTACAGGTGTGAGCCACCGCACCCGGCCCTGAGTTAGTTTCTTAATGCTGAGTTCTAATTTGATTGCACTGTGGCCTGAGAGAATGTTTGTTATGATTTCCATTCTTTTGCATTTGCTGAGGAGTGATTTACTTCCAATTATGTGGTCAATTTTAGAGTAGGTGTGAGGTGTGATGTGGTGCTGAGAAGAATGTACTTTCTGTGGATTTGGGGTGGAGAGTTCTGTAAATGTCTATTAGGTTTGCTTGATCCAGATCTGAGTTCAAGTCCTGAATATCCTTGTTAATTTTGTCTCATTGATCTGTCTAATATTGACGGTGGAGTGTTAGTCTCCCACTATTATTGTGTGGGAGTCTACGTTTCTTTGTAGGTGGTTAAAAACTTGCTTTATATATCTGGGTGCTCCTGTATTTGGTGCATATATATTTAGGATCTTTAGCTCTTCTTGTCGCATTGATCCTTTTACCATTATGTAATGTCCTTCTTTGTCTCTTTTGATCTTTGTTGGTTTAAAGTCTATTTTATCAGAGACTAGAATTACAACTCGTGTTTTTTTTTTTTTTTTTTTTTGCTCTCCATTTGCTTAGTAAATCTTCCTCCATCCCTTTATTTTGAGTCTATGTGTATCCTTGCATGTGAGATGGGTTTCCTGGATACAGCACACCCATTTGCCAGTCTGTGTCTTTTGATTGGGGCATTTAGCCCATTTACATTTAAGGTTAATATTGTTATGTGTGAATTTGATCTTGCCATTTTGATGCTAGCTGGTTGTTTGGCCCATTAGTTGACACAGTTTCTTCATTATGTCTACACTCATTATGATTTGGCATGTTTTTGGAGTGACTGGTACTCGTTGTCCCTTTCAATGTTTAGTGCTTCTTTCAGGAGCTCTTGTAAGTCAGGCCTGGTGGTGACAAAATCTCTCAGCAATTGCTTGTTCGTAAAGGATTTTATTTCTCCTTCACTTGTGAAGCTTAGTTTGGCTGGATATGAAATTGTGGGTTGAAAGTTCTTTTCTTTAAGGATGTTGAATATTTGTCCCCACTCTCTCCTGGCATGTAGGGTTTCTGCTGAGAGATCTGCTGTGAGTCTGATGGGCTTCCCTTTGTGGGTAACCCGACCTTTCTCTCTGCCTGCCCTTAGCATTTTTTCCTTCATTTCAACCCTGGTGAATCTGAGGATTATGTGCCTTGAGGTTGCTCTTCTTGAAGAATATCTTTGTGGTGGTCTCTGTATTTCCTGAACTTTAATATTGGCCTGTTTTGCTAGGTTGGGGAAGTTCTCCTGGATAATATCCTGAAGAGTGTTTTCCAGCTTGGGTTCATTCTCTCTGTCACATTCAGGTACACCTATCAAACGTAGATTAGGTCTTTTCACATAAGCGCATATTTCTTGGAGGCTTTGTTCATTTCTTTTCACTTTTTTCTCTAATATTGCTTTCTCATTTTATTTCATTGAGTTGATCTTCAATCTCTGATATCCTTTCTTCTGCTTGGTCAATTTGGCTATTGAAACTTGTGTATGCTTCGCAAAGTTCTTGTGTTGTGTTTTTCAGCTCCATCAATTCATTTATATTCTTTTCTAAGCTGTTTATTCTCATTAGCATTTCATCAAACCTTTTTTCAAGGTTCTTAGTTTCTTTGCATTGGGTTAGAACATGTTCTTTTAGCTCAGAGAAGTTTGTTATTACCCACTTTCTGAAGCCTGTTTCTGTCAATTCATCAGACTCATTCTCCATCCAGCCTTGTTCCCTTGCTGGTGAGGAGTTGAGATCCTTTGGAGGAGGAGAGGCATTCTTGTTTTGGGTGTTTTCATCCTTTTTGCACTGATTTCTTCCTATCTTTGTGGATTTATCTACCTGTGGTCTTTGTAGTTAGTGACTTTCAGATGGAGTCTCTGAGTGGACGTCCTTTTTGTTGATGATGAAGTTATTTCTTTCTGTTTCTTAGTTTTCCTTCTAACAGTCAGGCTCCTCTGCTTTAGGACTGCTGGAGGCCCACTCCAGACCCTGCTTGCCTGGGGATCACCTGCAGCGGCCTCTGCATTCTCGCTGGGAACTGCACTCCAGAGCTGTTCCTATTCAGCCATCTTGGATCGTCCCTCTTTTCCTTCTTTTGTCATGTAAATAAATGTTTAAATCTGGCTATCCTGACAAACTTTCCTTGGTTCAATTCAGAAACATCTGTTCATTTATCAATGATGATAAATACTTCAAGTACTGGACTTAGGAGTCAAAAGACCAGGTCTTCAGAATTGTTTCTGGATGAGATTGAAGAAGTGAGAAAACAGCATAACATCTCTTGGTTTCAATGTCATCCTTCATAGCTGAAGATAATAATCCCTAAAGTGTTTGCAATAAATTCTGATTCCTTACTCCCCAAAGGAAACACTCCTGTACATCTGCTACTCTTCCCTCATATTGCTGCTTAAAATTGCTCATCTGGTTTTCATACATAATTTCAAAAACTACACCTGATATATTTCAGGGATCAGTAATATTCAGTTTTGTACAATAATACTGCATCCTTCGAGCAGTCAGGTCTCCTGATTTCTTAATTCTCTAGAATACAGTCAAGGATCCAAAACTCAGCTTTAAAACAGGAAGGAAGAAAGGACTCTGAACAGCCTATCTACCAGGGTGAGCATTTGCCTAAAAGGAGAAACCCTTGGACTTACTTAGAGTTAATCTGTTGGCAATTTTATATCCAAACCTAACAAGATTAGTTTGTTCTTAAGCCATGATAGATAATTATCAGAAAATTAAAAGGCACATTCACAAACCAATTACAAGGGAGGAGATAGAAAAATCATAAAATATGGGTATAATAAAATACAAATAATTCTAGTGTGGAAGATAAATTATCTTATGTACATATTTCAATAGGTTCTCAGTGAGCTACTGTATTGGAGGTAAGTACAAATGCAAATTTTATTAATGCTACTGTCATGTTTTAAGAGACAATCTCTCAGAAGTCCAGAAAACTCAACTCTCCAGAATGACTCAACCTTTGATAGTTCTTAAAAGCTGATGTTTGTTATAGTATCTTTTATCTAGCAGCTACTTCACATATGTAAATGTTCTATTATTGACTATACAGAAGTTCCTTGAGACCAGGTCATGTACTTCTCTGTAACTTTCATACAACCATCGCCACCTGTACCATGATACTAAGACACTGCCCTCACATGAACATAGTTTAGGTACAAAGTGCAGAAATTGAAATTCCATTTGACCCAGCAATCCCATTATTGGGTATATATCCAAAGGATTATAAATCATTCTATTATAAAGATATATGCACATGTATGTTCATTGCAGCACTGTTTACAATAGCAAAGACCTGGAACCAACCCAAATGCCCATCAATAATAGACTGGACAAGGAAAATGTGGCACATATCCACCATGGAATACTATGCAGCCACAAAAAACAATGAGTTCATGTCCTTTGTAGGGACATGAATGAATCTGGAAACCATCATTCTCAGCAAACTGACATAAGAACAGAAAAACAAACACCGCATGTTCTCACTCATAGGCAGGTGTTGAACAATGAGAACACATGGACACAGGGAGGGGAGCATCACACACTGGGGTCTGTTGAGGGGGAATAGGGGAGGGACAGTGGTGGGTAGGGAGGTTGGGGAGGGATAACATAGGGAAAAATGCCAGATATAGGTAAAGGGGGGATGGAGGCAGCAAACCACATTGCCATGTATGTACCTATGCAACAATCCTGCATGTTTTGCACATGTATCCCAGAATCTAAAGTGCAATAAAATATATATATATATAAAGACCAAAGTGTCTAGGGCCCATGCCTAGTGCTCAACTAATGTACCAGACACACAGCTGATGCTTGGCTACTGTGGCTCAAATGAATGATCTCAATGTGTTATGCAGCTCAAGAAGTAGTTCAATTATTATCGACGTATGGATTCCTGTGTCTTCTTCAAAGTCTCATTATATACATGGGTGCCATCCTTTTTCTCTGAACAATTTACTAATCTTCTCTCTACATAATTAAAATAATCTCTGGCCAGGCATGGTGGCTCATACCTGTAATCCCAACACTTTGGGAGGCTGAGGCGGGCAGATCACCTAAGGTCAGAGTTCAAGACCAGCCTGATCAACATGGAGAAACCTCATCTCTACTTAAAAAAAAAAAAAAAAAAAAAATACAAAATTAGCCAGGCGTGGTTGTGCATGCCTGTAATCCTAGCTACAAGGGAGGCTGAGGCAGGAGAATCGCTTGAACCCAGGAGGCAGAGGTTGCGGTGAGCCAAGATTGTGCCATTGCACTCCAGCCTAGGCAATAAGAGCAAAACTCTATCTAAATTAATTAATTAATTAAAATAAATAATCTCTAAAATCCCACAAGTTCCCAAAGATGTTCCTGATTATCCTGAAAAGTTCTGATGGCTTCTCTTTGATCTCATGAAGGGTAGATTGCAAACTCCCACAATTCTCGTCCCTATTCTCTTTTCAAAATGCTGTTGCTCCCCTCTCTCAAAGTTTTTCTAAATTCTGACTCATATTTGACATCAACAGTTTACAGAATTGGTTAACATTTATATTTATTTTCTCTTTTCTCCTCTATGTTCACATCCTAATGGTTGTCTTAGATTACATATTGTTAGTGTCTTGTGGAATGTGTCTTTATAATTATTTTTTGCAGTTTCCCATGGCAATTAGGTGCTTAAAAAATGTCTTAAGAAATGTGAATCAGGGATTCAAGGATTTAAACACTTCCAAAAGAATGTTTTCATTGGATGCTTTCCAACAACAAAACATTTTAAAATGGAAAAAAAAAAAAAGAGTATTAATTTGTGATTAACTCTTCCATAAAATTCTGGAAAAGACCAAGATTGTTGTATACCTTTTATTACAGCTAACATGGGGCTATGTGAGCTGGGGGAGGGAGGGCAAATGATAGAATTCAACAGCACAACAAAGGCATTTCATATACTTAGTTTGTCTTAGTATCAATATAATAATAAAATACATTTTTAATTTTGGAAAATTAATAAAAATAAGAAAACAGTACTGACATTTCCACCACCCCAATGAGACCATTTGTATTTACTTTAGACATGTTAATTGGGTATAGTACTTGGGTAGAAAACACAGTCCCTACTCTAGAGACTTTTTAAATACTGCTGGGGGTAGAAAAGACCACACATTTGAAGTTGTTAGGAAACAAAGTGAGACCATGTGTAACCCAGGGCCAAATGCAGGACTTACAAAGAAGGAAACAGAGCCAATAGAATGTTTGCCTCCAGGTACTATACAAAGTATGAGACAGCATCCAGAAGACAAAACCCTCTAGTCCAATGACCCGCTGGTTGAATAATAAGCACTAAGGAAATGTTCCTGATTCTAGTAATACTCACTGACCAAGTGGAAGACAAAGCTTCTCAGGTCATGAACCGTGTTGCAATTGAAACTTCAAACCAGTTGGGTTATGGTGGGGAGCTATCACACTCCCGCTTAGCTGTGGCCTGACACGAATGCAGAGTCTTGGCCAAAGCAAACGCGACATTGGCCCTGAACACTTGAGTAGATACTAAAACACCCCAGCCAATCAAGTTTTCCCCAGAACAAATGACAGGCTGAGAAAAGCAAGCAGTTATGCATATTTGTGTTCAGAAAGTCTTAAAATGTGCATTTTATTTGTGCAGGACAAATCCTCGCCGTGAATGAAAAGCGTTGCCACCTAATATGCTGTGCAGTGTTCTCTTTTTGTGAGATGATGTGGGAGCTGCTTTTCATTCCAGGCACAAGAATTTTTCATAGTCAAGATCTTCCCATTTACACCTGTGGTTTCCAGTTTTGAAAATCAAAATCCATGCAGTTTAAATATATTTTCATCACTCAAAATCAAGGTAAAAAAATGAATAAACAAGTTAATAATGTTCACTCTAACGTGGCTAATTCACTGGCCTAGGAATATGTCCAAGATTCTTTTCAAATCACAACTATTATGACTTACTCTGGAATTCTAGAAAATTTATTTTAAAAATGCTTCTCTTGAAATGCCTAGGATTGAATAGGATCATAGAATGTTAGAGCTGCACATGAGTCTTGGGGATGAATCAGTCCCATTTCTTCATTGTCCAGTTGAGATTCTGAGAGGTGAAGAGATTATCAAGACAACATAGTTCATTAGTGGAAGAATCTCTATAGCAGGCTTCCACGTTTCTGAGCAGTCAACTGACATTTGTTTAGTGTGTTTCTATATCAGGAACCCATATGTTCTTGTCTCTGGATTTCCCAAGATGGAAAACCTTCTCAAGGAGTTTATATTCAAGTAGGTGCAGATTGCTCATAGGTACACCTTTTAAAAATGTTAAATAGTTAATATTTAATACTTTTTTGGTAAAAAAAAAAATTAGATCTGCTATCCATACCACTCCCACTTTGTCTTAACCAATTCAATTGAAGGAGTATGGCCGTAACGTACTTCAGATCCTAAAACCTAGAATAAAAGAACTGGAATGCACTGGAGCTTTTATTTAGTTCACCCACTAAAAAAGAGCCTCACAACCCAAGTGTCCAAGCTACGAAGCTATGTAAGGAAGCCAATGTATTTTTAATACGAAAATGTTCACTAAATGAATTTTCACTTTTTAAAATTAGTAACCTCTCAAACATGCCACATCACTCAGCACTGGCGTTTAGCTTCACCCTTTGAGTCAGCATCTCTGTTGGTCAGTCATTTCCTAATCATAATACACACCAACATGATGCCAATTACTTTTAAAATTGAGTATGTTATGAAAAGAATCCCTAAAGCCAATAGCATTGATGTTGAAGCACTGTTCAATCACATGTAAAGCTGTTGATGAATAAAGGTTGACAGAAATAAAATGGTGAATGGAAGAAGAGAAAATTGCAAGGATGGTGACATAAGTTACTTCAAAGAAGAGCGGGCTGGTATCATACAATCAAGAGAGGCCCTTGGGAAAATGGATGAAGTTCTCAAATATTTTTCAAAAAACAATCATCACTGGAGTAGGAAACTCAAACAAGAACTGAAGGCTACTGTACAACGCCAGCATATACTTTCGTCAGAAAAATCATACCCCCCCAAAAATAATGAATATGCATGCTAGTCTTTGTTCATTCTAAGAAAAAATAGATTTGATTTAAATATATTTTATATTCAAAGTAAGAAAAACTTATTTTACAACTCTTCAAAATACAGTCTTCATTGCTTCATTACTATTATTTTATTTTTTCATCTTTTTGTTTTTTATTCTTGCAGGTACCTAGTTGGTATATATATATGGAGCACATGAGACACTTTAACATAGGCATGCGATCAGTAATAATCACGTCATGGAAAATGGGGTATCCATCCCCTCAAGCATTTATATTTTATGTTACAAACAATCCAATTATGCCTTTAGTTATTATCAAATGTACAATCAAGTTATTATTGACTATACGCACTCTGTTGTGCTATCAAATACTAGGTCTTATTCATTCTCTTCTTTTTTTTTACTGACTAACCATCCTTTTTAATCTGGACATGTGTTCCCAATTTTATGTAGAATTTGCACCCAATAATGAAGACTGCCTGTAATTGCAGAGCTGAGGTATTGAGACCTAGAAAGGACAGCAACTTTTTTAATGTCACACATCTAGTAGTGACAAAGCTAAATCACTTAACGCTCCCATCACCCAGAGGTTGTTAATCTCTGTGCAAAGAAGTAAAGAATTTGCCTTGCACTTAACATGGCTTTTCAATCAAGGTAAGAATCTGATGGCAGGAGAAGAAGTAAAAGATGCTGAGGAAAGACCTTATGGAAGATTAAATATAAATTTGTTTTCCCTTCACTTTAGCTAAAGAAATGACATGTCTAAAACTGATCCTAATCCAAAACGTACATTCCAGGTATAAGACTTGCCCATTTTAAAGTGTGTTCTGGTACAATTAAGAGGTACACTTAAGATGGGGATTAGTTTTAATGATTCTGTTTAGGGTTCTTTGTAAAGGAGAGCGTGCATAAAGGAAACCATAACACTCCCCAGAACTATCATTTCTGCTGCCTGGCTCCTTCCAGCAACGGATGATATAAAGCTGAAAGGAGCTTCACGGTATTACGGAACAAATCTTTGTGTCCCCTCAAAATCCGTATGTTGAAGCCGTATGCCCCAATATGATGATATCAGGAGGCGAGGCCTTTGGGACATAATTAGGTTTATGTGAGGTCATGAGGGTGGGGCCCTGTCTTAGGGCACTTATGCTTCTCTGACAAAATACCTGAGACTGGGTAATTTATAAAGAATAGCAATTTGTTTTCTTACAGTTCTAGAGGCGGTGAAGTCCAAGATTAAGGCATCAGTAGGTCTGTTGTCAGCAAAGGTTTGGTCTCTGCCTCCAGAATGGCGCCTTGAACACTCTCTCCTCTGAAGAGGGGGAATGCTGTGTCCTCCGTGCCCGAAGGCAGGAAGGCAGAAGGGGAGAACTCCCCCGTCAAGACTTTTTATAAGGGCACCTAATTCATGAGGGATAAGCTCTCATGACCTAACCATCTTTCAAAGGCCCCACCTCTTAATACTATGACATTGGCCACCTCTGAATTTTGGAGGGGACACAAACAAAATGTAGCAGGCCCCACGAAGGGATTAGTGTGAACCTACGAAGAGGAAGAAGAAATCTAAGTGTTCTAATCTAAGAAGAGAAAGAAAGACCAGAGCTCGCTCGCTCACTCTCTCCCCACACTTCTCTGACATGTAAGAACACAGTGAGAAGCAGCTGTCTACAGGCCAGAGAAAGGGAACCCTCATCAGGAGCCAAACCTGTCAGCACCTTCATCTTGGACTTCCCAACCTCCAGAACTGTAAAAAACACATGTCCGCTGTTTAAGCCACCTGGGCTATGGTATTTTGTTACGGCAGGCTGAGCTGAGACAAAAGACATCTGTATTAGTCAGAGTGCTCTAGAGAAACAGAATCAATAGGATAGAGAGAGATATATAGAATAGATATTATGAAGGATTGGCTTACACAATTATGGGGACTGAGAAGTTCCATGACCTGTCATCTGCAAGCTGGGGGCCCAGAAAAGCAGTTGGTGTATTTCCAACCCAAGGACAAAGGCCCGAGAACCCAGAAAGCCAAAGATTTAAGTCCAAGTCCAAGTCTGAAGTCCTGAGAACTTGGCGGGGGTCTGGGGGTTGTAAATATAGTAGGTCTTGGTCTGAATCCAAACGCCTGATATCAGAAAGCAGAAGAGGATGGATGTCCCACTTTAAGGAGAAAGAGTAAATTCACACTTCCTCTACCTTCTTGTTCTATTCAGCCAGTAGTTGCTCAGTATTATTTGATTAAAGTGCAGTTTAGTTGGACCTTAACAAATGAGTGTGGTCTAAGTAGGGAGAGAATAGAGACAATAATGGAGATTATTATAGTGCTATTAGGGATAATACTAAAAAATTCCATTGCAGAAAATATTACCTATTTCTAACATCCCAGACTTGAGAAGTGGATTTTCTGACCTGCCAAGCACAGAGCATACAGGAGGTTTCCAAATGTGAGTTCAGGAATGTGGCTGCAACTGTTCCCTGCAGCTGAGAAGCCCCAGACAGAAAGCTGAGTGGTGTGCACACAGATTCACCTAAAGATGCATCTGTTACAGCTGAGCAGACTCAGAGTGAATGAGAGGCTAAGAAGCAGCACTTTCAGACCATTCTTACCCCATACTACAGCCATCAAGAAGCAAGCCCCATTGGACTGGATTTCCATTCAGTGTGAATTTTTGAAAAGTTGCATATGAAATGGCCCCAATTACCCCCAACTTAGGATAAACCAGTTATTCCCAACTTAGGATGGCTCTGAAGGGTCATCCCAGTCTCAGGACTCCCCACAGGGTCGGTGATGGCTTCTATTGGGACTGTATCACAGTGCAAGGTTTCCCTCGCCTAACTGTGTGTCCTCACTCTTCCGGAAGGGTTGATCCCCAAACTTCCTGCATGTGAACCATTGCAGCCTCTGATTGCAGGGAACTCAGCTTTGCAACATTGCCCAAAGAAAGAAAAGGTAAGGTCCATAATTTCAAGACACAATTTAGCTGGAAATATCAAACGCAGTCACAGGAATCATTACAGTACAGCACAGACTATAGACTACAACCCTCTTGAAGGTAGACACACTGCCTCATTCTTTTTTACTATCTTCAGAGCCCAGCAGCAATCCCGGTTATAATCACACTTTGTGGAATGGATAGACAGATGGAAAACAAATGACAGATTTGCCACCCATGAGAAGGGCTATCAGAGTTCAGAGCAACACAAAGTCACCATGGAGTCTGGTTCCTGGGAAAGGCATCACTAAGGAAGTAGCACTTAAGTAAGAGTCCTCTACACAGTAGGGAGAGAGAAACGCAATCTGCTATACAAGAAAGAGATCACAAAGAACCAAAACTAGATTGAGAAGAAGGAAATACTGATAGCTGTCTAGACTGCCCACCTATAAGAGTCACTAAAATGTTACCAGAAACATAACCAAATGGATAATTGTTTGATTGTGTGTGCTCATATTTCTTTCAAAGGCGGTACTGGATATAACTGGAAGTAAAACTCTGACAATTCTACTGAAGTGAAGAGGAAACCCCAAAGGTACATGCTCAAATAACAACACATGGCCACCTGACTTCCTTCTGAAGGGCAGGGCTGGGTGAAAGCAGGTTTAGGTGAGAGCTGGATGGCTGAGGATGTAAATAGTCAGGGGGCTACTACTGACTGCCACTGCCGTCCTTCTGTGATCCTCTGAATCCCCCACTTCATGCAGCCATTTGCCACTCCCCTAAATAGACACTGAAATAAACATTTGAAGAATATTAGTTTTAAAAGATATCAAACAATTAGCCTGATTTGGCCTCCCACATGCCTCAGTTCAAGTCTTAATTCTAGAGATATGCAGTAAGGAGGGAAAAAACAAGAAAGATATTCTAGATGTCAGGGATGAGTTCACCTCATGATTGTAACTAAAGCTGTCTGAGGCTGTTGGCATTTCTGCCAGTTCCATAAGTGTACAACTGTTTCATGCTTTGTGTGTGTGTGTGTATATATTGTGTGCATGTATGTGTTGCACATGTGTGTGTGTGTACTGAAACATCAGAAGGAAAGCCTAAGACATGTTCTCACTGTAAATCCAGTGATGTCCAGACATCCCTGCAAGCTTTTTAATGTCTTCTTGACTCCCAGTTTCCAGGAGCAAGACTCTTAACCCTTCTCTAGCAAAAGCCTCCCCTTTACTCACCAGAAAGGTAAGTGGATAAAAAAGGACTCCTCAGGGACAGGGGCATGGTGAGGCTGCGGATCACAGCACTATCTGAAGAAAATGACTGGAATTGGAGAGGGGGGCAAGATGATTTTAAATACAGCAATGCATGCATTAGGATTATTCTCTCTGCCAGTCTCCAATGACTGCTGCTGGGGGCGTAGGATTGTTAGGAGTCTCGGTGCTCATGGTGGGGCTCAAAGCGTTGCAGTCATGTCACAATGGAAGATTGTGAAGGTAGAAGGCAATTCCCACACTTCAGCATTTACTTGGAGTACAGAACAGAGGTGTCGTAAGGCCACAGAAATGCAGACACTATGGGCAACTCCTCCTGTCAGGCCCCAGCAACATTGCAGGGTTCTCGGGAGGGGATCACTGTAGAGACTGGAAGATGCTTGATAAGGTCAGGACCACAGAGGAGGGCAAGATAAACAAATCAAGATGGCCATTCTTGAGCCCACAGGAGTCCCCAGGAACTCTGAAGAACGAAAGGAAGGAGTGAGGAGTCGGAATACCCAAAGTTTTGAGAAGGAGATTAAGCCATAGAAAGACTGGTTTGCTGCAAATATTGGGGCTCTGTTGTACATCCCAACACCAGATGGTTATTCTTGGGAAACATGGGCGTTATGTGCAGATGGCTGGATTTACTGAGTTCACCAAGAGGACAAAGCCACATCTGGACAGCTGGAAATCTCACTCCTGACTACTGATATTGTGGGTGGTTTCCCAAGCAGTGAAGAGAAGTAGCTGGCAGGCTCACCATAGGAGCCCTCCTCCACAACACTTGGAGAGGAATTTCGTTGATTTTCCTTTCCTGGAGTTTCCAGTCTTGATGGCATCTGGAATAACCAGCCTGGTGCAAAAGTGAAAACAGAAACTTCAGGAAGGCTGACTAAATGGTTGTTGATGTGATCAGAGGTTCTGAATGCTGAGGGAAAGTCCCAGGACTTAAAAAGAATGTCTTCCATGCATGCTCTGACAGATGCCTGACGTCCTGCCATGACAGCCCCACTCTGTTTGCCTTCAGTGCTGTTCATGGCACTCTAGAGTATTTTGTTGGGGAAAAAGTTTGTTTTTTAATTATTAAAATAGATTTTGCAGCCAGCTGTGGTAGCTTACGTCTATAATCCCAGAGCTTTGGGAGTCTGAGGCAGAAGAATCACTTGAGCCCAGGAGTTCAAGGCCCGCCTGGGCAACATAGCAAGACCCTGTTTCTTAAAAAAACAAACAAACAAACACAAAGACACTGCATTCACATAACTCAAAAGTCACAGACCTAACTTTAGAACTGACTTATATATATGCATGGTCTCCCTTCCACATCTCAACTCCACCACCATTGCTGTCATAACCTCCCCTGGCCATTGTTGTGAGGATTCTATGTATCCTCCAAGGGTTTCTTTCTGCACAGAAGAGCAATGTAAATATATATTCTCATCCAATCTTACCCAAAGATAGCATAACACTTAGTTTTATTTATTTGTTTTTTGTTTTTTATTTGTGTGAGTTTCTTAGCTTAGTGTTTTTACTTTAAAAAACAGGTGTCTTTAACACCTTTCTGTATCAGATGTTTCCTTGCAATTCATTTTTTTTATTATTATTTCTATAGGTTATTGGGGAACAAGTGGTGTTCGGTTACAGGGATAAGTTCTTTAGTGGTGATTTGTGAGATCTGGTGTACCCATCACCTGAACAGTATACACTGTACCCTATTTGTAGTCTTATCTCTCACTCTGTTCCTACCATTTCCCCGAGTCCCCAAAGTCCATTGTGTCATTCTTATGCCTTCGCGTCCTCATAGCTTAGCTTCCACTTATGAGTGAGAACGTACAATGTTTGATTTTTCATTCTTGAGTTACTTCACTTAGAGTAATAGTCTCCAATTCCATCCAGGCTGCTATGAATGCTATTAATTCATTCATTTTTGTGGCTGAGTAGTAGTTCATTGTGTGTGTGTATGTGTGTGTATATACATATATATATGTATGTGTGTATATATATGTGTGTATATATACATACATACATATATATATATACACACACACATACATATATATCACAGTTTCTTTATCCACTCATTGACTGATGGGCATTTGGGTTTGTTTCACATTTTTGCACTTGCAAATTGTGCTGCTACAAACATACGTGTGCAAGTATCTTTTTTGTATAATGACTTTTCTTCCTCTGGGTAAATACCCAGTAGTGGGATTGCTGGATCAAATGGTAGTTCCACTTTTAGTTCTTTAGATGTTTCTTTGTAATTTAAACAACTGGATGGTATTCCATTATATGAACATATCATAATTTTTTAATCAGTCCTTTGTAATCATCATTTAGGTTTTATACAGTTTTTGCTGTTAGAAACAATCTGGTAACTTCTCCAGACGTTACCACAATGGCCTTTTTGCACATGTGCAAGTATATCAGGAAGGTAAACTTCAAAAGTGGAAAAAATAAATTTTGTAATGTTTTTAGATATTGTGTATGTGAGTGTATGTGAATGTAGGTTTATGATGTTTTGTTTTGGAGGAATTTTAGATTTACAGAAAAATTGCCAACATAATACAGAGTTCCTATATACACCTTATAATATTGCATGTTTTTCTGACATATAGACATTTACCATTTTTATGTAGTCACTCTACTCACGTTTTGCATTGTAGTTTCTACCTTTGCAGAAAAAAAAATCCATTTTTTGTTTAGTTGGTTTTGTTTTCTCTTTTACACTAATTATTTAATTCATCTGAATTGATTTCAGTATATGGTATAAGGTATAAGGTAGGAATATAACTTAATTTTAAAGATCATTAATGAAAGTTTGCAATTATAGTATCTTTTGTTAAATAATTCTTCCCTCCAAGTATGAATATTAATTTAATATATAGTAAAGGTAAAATGTATACCAGGGGAGAAGTAAAGGTAATTCTGTTAAATTGATCTGCCTTGTAAATATTGGTGCTTTGGGGACAATTTAATATTTCAATAAATTCATTATATGTTCCATTGGCTTTTCAGCTGATTTTTCTTGAATTTCTAGGTAAATCACTATATTTGCATTAAGTTTTATATTAAGAATAATTTTGTCTTCTTTTAAATATTTTTTGCTAGCATTTTAATTTCTTATTTTATTGCATTGGCCAGAACTGAGGAGATGGGCAAAGGATGGAATCAAATGCACAGAGAAAGGGAGGGAAACTTCTCTTTGCATTGAGGCGAGAAGGAGGAAGGACAAGACTGTGCAAGGAACTGGGAAATGAAACAACCTCTTCTTGGGAGGATGGCAGAAGAATAAGTGTCCTCAGGATAAGAACCAGGTTTTAATTACAAACAAGAAGGTAAGAAAGAAAACATTGTGAGAATAGGGTAGGATATAGAAGACTGTGTTTCAAGAGGGCAAAACGGAACAGTTTAGAGTAAATGAAGAAATAGAAGTGTGGGTCATGGAGAGACAACTTCAAGCCTCATGGACGTGAGAGTCTTAGAGATAGATGATCAGGGAGGCTTCCAACTGGGACCTGACTAAGGATAACAGGGCTGTGAGGCATGGACTTGTTGGTTGCTGCAAAGTTTCTAAAAGGAGCAGTGTCAGAGTCTTCTAGAGCACAAATAATGTGACACTTGGGAGAAGATGCCACAATGGGAATTGATTATCCTTCTAAGAGGGTTCCAATGCCAGAGGGCAGACGAGCAATAAGACCAGCACATGTTAAAATTCAGCAGTCCAAGGACTTCCAGTGCTGGCTAAAATGGAGTAGGTTTACTACAGCCTATATCTTCCATTAATTACAACAAAAATTCTACGGAATGTAAAAAGAAACTACTGAGAGCTCTAAAAAATAAATAATAGCAAGTGGATTGGGGAGGAAAGACGGAACTTAAAGAATGACCAGTATTATGGTGATTTTCTTTGTTTTCTGTTTTGCTTTGGTTTTGTCTATCTTCTTTACCTCCCAGCTTTGACCTGAAGGTGGACCAAGTTGCTGGAAGGGTATGGTTAATGCAGTTAGCAAAAACTGGGAGAAACTTCCTTTTTCTGGCCATAGAACCAGTAAAAAAGACCCTGTGAGCCAGAAAGCGTCAGAGAAATTCCTATTGTTTTCTCTTTTTCCCCTTTCTTTTCTCTCTGCGCCATCTCCTGAGGCCAGCCCAGTTGCAGAGCTGCACTGTCACTGCAGTGGCATGGGCGCATAAGACTGAAGAGAAAAGCTCTTGGCCGGGCGTGGTGGCTCACACATGTAATCTCAGCACTTTGGGAGGCTGAGGCTGGTGAATCACTTAAGGTCAGGGTTCAAGACCAGCCTGGCCAATATGGAAAAATCCTGTCTCTACTAAAAATACAAAAATTAGCCAGGCGTGGTGCACACGCCTGTAGTTCCAGCTACTCAGAAGGCTGAAATAGAAGAATCACTTGAACTCAGGATGAGGAGGTTGCAGTGAGCTGAGATCACACCACTGCACTCCAACCTGGGCAACAGTGCAAGATTCCATCTCAAAAAAGAAAAAGAAAAAAAAGAAAGAAAGAAAAGAAACACTTCTGTGAGCCTAAGAGTGGAGATAATTTCTACTATTTTTTCTTACTATTTTTCCCCTCCCTTTTCTCTCACCACTTTTCCTCTACGATGGGGAGAGGGGCTAAAACTCTTAAAGAAACCCATTCTTCTGACCAGAGGAATCAGAAAAAGGAACCCATAGGATCATAAAAGATGAGGGAAATTCTGTAGAGAAGAGAGCTGGAGAAGCAGATACTGTAATTCTGTGTAGGAACTAACACAAATCCCAAGCTCACTAATGAACCTCACATGCACAGAACAGACCCAAATGAGTATAGGCTTGAGAACTGAACTATGATATAAACCACTGAACAAGTCCAAACTAATCTCTGAGGGGTCATGCCTGGGGCAGATTTACATAGCACAGGAAAGACTTTGAAAATTAAACTGACACTGAATTCATCCCCAGAGGGTGAAGCAGAACTTACGGTTCAAACACAATCAGGTTGACTGCCTGCTAAAACAAACAAACAGAAACATTCCATAGAGTACTTTAATATAACTCAAACTCTCATCACATAATATTCAAAATGTTTAGAATAGCATCCAAAGTTACTTAACATGCCAACAACGAGGAAAATGTCACCAAATCTCAAGAAAAGATAATTGAAATGCCAAACATGAGATAATCCAAATGATCTGACAAAGATTTTAAAACAGTATTATACGAAACACTGTGAAATACAAGTAAACACTTTTGACAAAAATGTAAAGATAGACATACTTATCAGAGGAAAATTAACTATTTTTTTAAAATGACAAGTTTATAACTGATAATATAACATCTGAAATAAAGAATTCATTGCATGGGCCCAAAAACAGAGTGAAGATGATGAAAGAGTGAGTCAATCTGAATATAGATCACTAGTAACTTTCTAATATAAAAAAGAGAGAAAAAAATGAATTATAAAACAAACAAACTGAACCTTAGGAACTTCTGGAATGATATCAAAAATTCTAACACTCATCAAAAATTCCAACATTCACATTACTGGTCCCAGAATAAGAAACAGGTATGTCCAGAAACAACATTTAAAGAAAAAGGATGAAAACTTCCCAAATTTTGTGAAAGACATCAATTTAAAAAAAAAAAAAAAACAGTGAATCTCAAGCAAGACAAACTCAACAAAAACCAACAAATCACAATCAAACTAACAAAAATCAAATATGAAGGGGAAAAAAGTCTTGAAAATAGCCACTGAAAAATGACACATTACATGTAGGAAACATCAATTCAAATGACTGCAGATTTATCATCTGGAACCATGGAGGCTAGCAGACAATGGGACAAGATTTCTAACATGCTAAAAGACAACTGTCAACCCGGACTTCTACATCCATTGAATAGGCTGTTCAAGAATGAAAAATAAAGACATTTTCAGAGGAAGGAAAACTAAAACTTTGCCACCAGATGATCTGCTCTAAAAGAAATGCTAAAGAAGGTTCTTCAGACTAAAGGAAAATGATACTAAAGGGAAACCTATAACTTGAGGAATTTTCAAAAACTGAAAAGCAACAGAAATGTTTTTAAATGGATAAAAATAATAGACTTTTATTCTTAGTTTTTTTCAAATACGTATAATTATTGAAAACAAAAATTATTTAGCTTTGCGCAGTGGCAATATCATAGCCAATGAGATTTATCCAAGGTACAATTATTGCAGATTATTGCTAATTGAAAACAAGAATTATTTTACATTGTCTAGTAGAATTTTCAGAGTATATGCAGAGCAACTGAAATTTTCATGCATTTCTGGTGGAAATGCAAAATGGTGCATTCCCATTTTCTAAAGGAGTATTTTCTAGAAAACTATTTGGCAGTTTCTTATGAAATTAAATACACACATGCATAGAACACACCAAAAGGCAAGAAGGAGAAAAGACAAAACTGTGTAGGGAAATGGGAAATGAAGCAATCCCACTTCTAAGCATTTATCCTACAGAAATGAAAACATATATTCACACAAAGATCTATGAGCAGATAATAAGAGTATCTTTATTCATAATCACCAAAGACTAGAAACAATCCAAATGCCCTTTGACTGCTGTACATCCATGCAAAAGACAATAGTCTATAATTTATGTGACATTCTGTAAAAGGCTAAACTATAGAGATGGAGAACTGTTTGTCAGGGGTTAGGGATGGAGGGAGGATGTGACTATAAAGGAGGAGCATGGCGAAATGTGGTAGCTCACGCATGTAATCCCAGCACTTTGGGAGGCCAAGATAGGCAGATCACAAGGGCAGGAGATCGAGACCATCCTGGCCAACATGGTGAAACTTCATCTCTACTAAAAATACAAAAATATTATCTGAGAGTGGTGGCACACACCTGTATACCCAGCTACTCAGGAGGCTGAGGCAGGAGGATCTCTTGAACCAGAGAGTCAGAGGTTGCAGTGAGCAGAGATCATGCCATTGCACTCCAGCCTGGTGACAGAGCAAGACTCCATCAAAAAAAAAAAAAAAAAAAAAAGCACCACAAGAAAATTTGGGGGAGTGGTAATAAAACTATTCTGAACCTGATTATTGTGGTAATTACGTAACTGCATGCATTTCTCAAAATTCAGAACTGAACACCAACACAATAATTGTTCTTTACATAATTTTAGAAATTTTTAAAAATGTAGTCATCTGTTAAATTTTCAATTTTATGTGTCCCTCCCTTAAGTCAATATATACAGTATCTAAAAGCTGAATGTAAATTCAATTCTTATAAATCTAAATATTTGAAAATTCACCAAGGGAGGTTAATTTTTAAGAAAATCATAGAAAACTTGGTTAGTGCATCTGATACTTGCTACTATCTATATAGAGTTTTGGATTTCATCATCTGTTCAAAGTGAGATGGCACAGCTGGAAGAAAAAGAGTGGGAGCCCTGCAGGGCAGTTCAAGTCCCCCAGGACCTGCCACCAGAGAAACCTAACATCCTCCCCTGATTTAGTGAAAAGGATACTGGGAGATGGGCTTATACGCCCAGGTGTGCTGTGACTTGCCTTTTTTTAGATTGGGCTCACAGCTGAAGGTCACTGGGGCCTGAGTCCTTATGAGCCAGATCACAGCCACATCCCTTTCTCACACTGCCAGCCTGAGAATACCATGATGTTAAGAGCAAACAGCAACACCATGAGAAGGAGGAAGCTGCCTTTGTCTCAGCTTTGTGTTCAGTGATGTATGTCAGAGATGACACCTGTTCAATAAGCCAGGTAAACTTTACGCTCCTTATTCTTGGCTTCTTTCTAGTCCTGCAGTTAGCTCAGGTGCTCCATTCGGCGAGTTTGCACATCCTGCTCACATTTCCTCGAGCCTCACTTTCCTAAGCTGTGTTTCAGGTTCAGTAGTCTTTCAGAAAAATCACAGACAAGTCTGCCATGCCCCTCCTAGGAAGGTGAGGAACACCTTTGCTCAGTAACTTCCTGAAAAAACAGTGGATGCAAAACTCATTGTTACCAATCATGGAGCATAATAAATGCCTAAGGAAGTTTCTTACAAAGCAAGCCTAGTGTGGCTTCTTCTGCAAATTGCAGTCTCCTTTTGAAAAGAACCAAATCCCATCCCCCGCACCGAGCCACACACATATATACACGCACATACTTGCCAATTTCTTTAGCTACTAAATCCGCGTTTGACATTTTTTTTTTTTTTTGGCTGGTGGGGGGGTCTGGTGAACACTTTAGCAGTTATTCTCCTGAGTCTCTTAAGAACTAAAACAGATTTACAAGAAAAAAACAAACAAGCCCATTCAAAAGCAGGCAAAGGATATGAACAGACACTTTTCAAAAGAAGACATATATGAGACCAACAAACATATGTAAAAATGCTCATCATCACTGGTCATCAGAGAAATGCAAATCAAAACTACATTGAGATACCATCTCATGCCAGTTAGAATGGCGATCATTAAAAAATCTGGAGAAAACAGATGCTGGAGACGATGTGGAGAAATAGGAACACTCCTACACAGTTGGTGGGAGTGTAAATTAGTTCAATCACTGTGGAAGACAGTGTGGCGATTCCTCAAGGACCTAGAAATAGAAATTCCATTTGACCCAGCAATCCCATTACCGGGTATATATCCAAAGAACTATAAATCATTCTACTATAAAGACACATACACACGTATGTTCATTGCAGCACTGTGTACAATAGCAAAGTCTTGGAACCAACCCAAATACCCATCAATGATAGACTGGACAAACAAAATGTGGTACATATACACCATGGAATACTATGCAGCCATAAAAAAACGATGAGTTTGTGCCCTTTGTAGGAACTTGGATGAATCTGGAAACCATCATTCTCAGCAAACCGACACAAGAACAGAAAACCAAACACCGCACGTTCTCACTCATAGGAGGGTGCTGAACAATGAGAACACATGGACTCAGGGAGAGGAGCATCACAAGCTGGGGGCAATTGTGGGGGGCAGGGGAGGGATAGCGGGGGGTGGGGAGGGTGAGGAGGGTGGGGAGGGATAACATGGGGAGAAATGCTGGATATACTATACACCTAAAGTAAAAATAAATAAATAAATAAATAAAAATACAAATGCTTTTATCCAGTGATTCTGAGAGGAATAAGCTTGAACTGAATTGCTGGATATCAAAATTACTGCTGGGAACCTCAAACTCCCAACAGAACCAACAGAAGCATTTCTTCTTTTTTCCATACCAGGGCTGCTTCTGTTTGTTTTTCCCAGTTCCACTCAGTACCCTCTACTGCTTTATCTAGCACTCCCTACTGACAGAATGCATCTTTCACACAAGAAGATGGTGCTATACATAACTCAACACAAGCAGATGATATACTTAATAAAAGTATGCATTTAGTAAATAAGAAGAGATTGGGCTGAGCACTGTGGCTCATATCTGTAATCCCAGCACTTTGGGAGGCTGAGGCAGGTGAATCACCTGAGTCCAAAAGTTCAAGACCAACCTGGCCATCATGGTGAAACCCCATCTCTACTAAAAATACAAAAATTACCCAGGTGGGGTAGCACATGCCTGTAATCCCAGCTACAAGGGCAGCTGAGGCAGGAGAATTGCTTGAACCTGGGAGGCAGAGGTTGCAATGAGCTGAGATAAGACTACTGCACTCCAGCCTGGAAGACAGAATGAGACTACATCTCAAAAAAAAAAAAAAAAAAAAAAAAGAGAGAGAGAAAGAGAGAGATTGTTAAGTTGTAATACAAATGTTCTTTCCTATTGCCAAAATACTACAAGAGTTCATTTTCTTTTTCTAGGGCACTTGCTGCAACTGGAAGGGACCAGTGAATACTGCTAAATTTTTTAAATAAAGTTAAGCATAAATCAAAGTTAAGTCATTAATTGTCTTACTATTGGAAAGCCAAAGAACATCCACTAACTAGGAAGAGTTCATGGACCTCTGGTCCAATGCATCCCTCAGACTCTGCCAGACTCCCTTCTCTGGCCTGAATGCCTGTGTCTCCCCAAATTGCCTATGTTAAAATCCTAAACCTGATGATATTGGGAGTTGTGGTCTTTGGGTGATTAACTCAAGAGGGTGGAATTTTCATAAATGAGATCAGTGCCCTTATAACAGAGGCCTGAAAGAGACCTATTGCCTCTTCCACCATGTAAAGACACAGCAAGAAGGTGCCATCTATGAGCCAGAAAACTGGCCTCTGCCAGACATTGAATCTGCCAGCATCTTGTTCTTGGACTTCCCAGGCTCCAGAACTATGAGAAATAAACTTCTACTGTTTATAAGTTGCTTGGTTTATGGTATTTTGTTATAGCAGCCCAAACAGACTAAGACACTCATCCTATGCTGTCTGATTTTCTACCTATCAAAAGAGTAACAGGCCAGGGGGACCAATGAATACCCCTCAGACCCTGCCTCACCTGGCAAGCCATGCCATGGCTCATTCCTTAAGGACTCCATGACCACACCAGCCATAAAGAACAGAGTCTATTTTAGGAACTTCAAAGGCCTAGGGCTTTCCTACTTTTGGAGTTCTCATCCCATATTAAATCAAAATTTTAAAATTTGCCAGTGCACCAAAATCAAATGCTTTGCTTTACCCTTGAGCTGCAGGCTAGAAAACTATAGGGTCACTCATGAGTTTCTGGTTATACCAGAATGTCCAACTCCTTTATTGGGATGGGACTTCCTAGGCACCCTTGGAGAACCATCTTACATTTATTAGGCTCTGGGGAGTTTTATTGGCAATGATTGTTATTTCTAAGCCCACCTGAGAAAAACAGGAAATCCACCCCCTCAAAACAAGGTCTCAAGAAGCCTCACAAGTATGGGATCAAAAAACCCCTAGGAAAACAATACAGAAAACAATACACGGTCAGCCACTGAGCCCCTCTTTAAAAGACAAAAATAATTTCCCATAGAAGCTGTAAGTCCGGTTGCCTCGCTGGGAGCTCGGACATGCCCACTCCCCCTCCAGGAGTTCAGACATGACCACGCCCCTCTCCACGCCTAGAAACCACGTCATCATCTCACACCCACTTCTGCACTCGGCACTAGGCTCTGCACTCGGCACCTAGCCAGCCGTTGAAGAATCCCGCCAAAATTCAAAAGAAGCCCCTCCAGAACCTGCCCAATAGCATTTTGTCCCGTCCAGGTCCCACTTCCCCTGGGCGGCCCGCTCACTGGAAATCCCACCTACCTGCCAATAGCAGCTTGCCACATCCACGTCCAGCTCTCCCACAACCAATTAAACGCCTCCACTCACTATAAAACCCCACATCTGAGAGGAATCCACACGCCTTCTCCGGCCCCTCCTGTCGGACCACAGAACCTCATCCAGGAGCTGATTAAATTTCTTCATTCCAATAACTGGCCTCCGTTGCCTCTCATTTAAACCTTACAGAAGCATCAATATCCCCTCAAACTAAAAGCCAGGCAAAGACAGACTCCAACGGAGAAGTTTTTAAAACATGGCCTTCTGGTTCCATGTCAGTCTCCTTGCAATATTCCTGTCCTCCCTGTCCAGAAACCAAAGAATATCACCTAGTTCAAGACTTATGAACCATTAATGAGGCCATAATTCCCTTGCATCCTATACTGCCTAATATTTAAAATTACCCAAATACTGGGAGACACCAATTGGTTCACAATATTAGATCTTAAGGATGCTTTCTTTTGTATCCCTCTGCACCTCAACTCTCAGTATTTTCTCAATTGTTTGCTTTTGAGTGGCCCTATTCTGAGACTACTATTGCCCAGTAGGGTTTTAGGGATACCCCTCATTTGTTCTGAAACATCTTGGCATGAGAATTAAGGGAGCTAGAGTTAGACAGGGGAGCCAATACTCCAACATGCGGATGATACTGTATGCAGTCCCACTAAAGAGTACTCAGTAAGAATGCCATTCAAGTCTTAGACGTCCCAAAAAAAAAAGTCTTAGACTTCCTGGGAGAAAGTGTATTGGATCTCTCCATCTAAGGCCCAGACTTCAAAACCAGAGGTAAAATATCTGGGGTACATCCTAAGCCCAGAAAATCAGACTTTGCCCATCAAACAAAAGGAGGTTGTCTAAAAGGTGACATCTCCACAAAGTAACAATTCAGAGCCTTCCTGGTATGACAGGATTTTGCAGGATTTGACTCCTGGGATTTGAGTTAATTTCTAAGTTACTGTATAAAGCCCCGACACGGTCAGAGCATGAACCTCTCAGAGGGGTTTGCATAGTAATAAACCATACCTGTTCTTACATTAACATTTCAGGTTTAATTGAACTGCAAGTTCAAAAGACTTACCAACAGGCTACCTGGCTACATAATTTTAGTAACTCCACTGCTCAAACCATCTGGATTACATCAAAGGATACCTACCAGCTGCAACATGGTTCCCACCTTTCTTAGGACCTTTAATAGCTATCGTATTATGGCTACTCTTTGGTCCTTGTTTTTTAACCTCCTTGCAAAGTTTCTGTCTTCCAGGTTGCAACAGTTTCATGTCAAAATTATGGTTATGCTGGGATTCCAGCCAGTCCCTGCCTCAGATTCAGACTGATGATACACCCTTGGGACCCTAGACAGGCAGCCACAGATTTCCATGTCCTCACTAGGCAGGGTCAATGCCCCTGATCAACAGGAAGTCGATTCAGAAGACTGACCTCTTCCTTCATCAATTCCTAAGAATAAGATATGGAAATCTCTGGAAGTGGGGAGGGAGAGTGAGACAGAAATAATACAGGGTGGTCATGGGAGAATAAAAAATTCCAGGAAGCGTTTCATATGACTAAAGGCTATGGGCTGATAAGACCCTGAAAACCAGGGTGTGGACCAAGCTGACTAAGAGCAACTGGACCCAACATGGCACTGAATTTGATCCAGGTTTCACCTAGGACCTTTTTATACGCTTATTAACACACTAAATCCTACACATGTTAGCACCATGACAGTTCCAGGAACACCCATATTTGGCGTAAAAAGGTAGCACCACAGTTCCAACAAATCCTCATCCTCTTCCAGGAATTTTCATGACTATTCCACCCCTTGGTTAAAAAAAAAAAAAACATAAAGATAGAAACCCCAAACCTCATTGCAAGACTCTGTCTTGAGTACCTCTGCACTCCATTTTCTGAGTGTGTACTTTTTGCTCTTCAAAAAATCTCTGTACTCTAATAAAATAAAATAAATAAAATAAAATTTGCCAGCATGTCACATTAAATATAATTTATACGTGGCTACATAAGGATTAGAAGCAGGTAACTAGTTGATATAGTTTTGTAGACATCTAACTGGATGTTCATTAATTTTTGTTTTCTTTTGTTTTCCTTTCATTTGAGATCAATGCATTTCTTTTGGGTTTTCAAACATTCCCATTGTCCCCTGTAAAGCTGGTACACCTAAGGAGTTGATTCTCTTGTGCTTAATGGACACAGTGGCCTTCTACAGAGGAACACAAGAATGGCACCTCTGGGCCAAATCCATGGTACATCAAACTCAAGATGCTTTTACCAACCATGGCCCAAAATGGTTGAAGAGTGGAGGAACCCAGAGTCCCAACACCATCAGTCAGTTTCACTTGTATTAGTCGTTCCATATTCACAACCACTTTTTGAGCTTGAAATTAGTATCCTCATGTTGCAAACAGGGAAAATAACTATAAAAGGTCTCAGAGACTTGCCCAAAGTCCCATCTCTAGAAAGTGGGCTTTTGAACCCAGGTCTCATGGCTCTGAATTCCACCATCTTCAGCTTAGTCATGACTCCTGCAGGTACAGCAAAAAGTCGTAGCTTTCTTTCCTGACATTTAAAGTTAGATAAACTTTGGCCAGTTTCAACGATTACTTAATGTTCTGCCATTCTTAGATTTGTATCATTTAGGAGATATTCATTCTTTTTTTGTCTGTATCTTCTTGCTCAAAATGGCCCTTGTTCAAGCTGTAAAAGGTATTCCCATGTAAATCCTGTTTGTTTTGCTTTGTTTCATTTTTTTCTGAAGAGCTACTTTCTGTGTTCCTTCTCAGCCTTGCCTATCACGAGCAATCTCTCCTCATGCCTAGATCACACACCGTCTGTAGAATTCACTTGACACTTGGCACCCAACATCTCGGTTTCATTCCTGCTGATCTGGTCTCTCTCACACAGCACTCTGGGATCCTCCAGGCAAACACTGGATCTCATGCTTCTGGCTGTCTCCCTTTACATTGTGATTTAATAGTAAATGGGTTCTGGTTTCCAAAGTCCTCTCTGATGCTAGCCAGTTATGTGATCTTGGGCAAGTCATCCAACACCTCAGTCTCTTTATTCATGAAATGGAAACAATAGTTGTCCTGCTTCCCTCAGAAGATTATTACAGAGATGAGAAAGCAAGTCAATGTCTACATAAGTGCTTCGCAATCTAGAAATAGCATGCAATTATACAGAGTTGTTAGCCAAAAGTATTGCTGAGTGATACTGGGAGGAATAGGTCACTGCAGTCTCTTGTCAAACAAAAGAGTTTATGAACTATCATGGGGACCACTACCACACTAGGCTTCCCAAGATCACAGCAGATGAATGAACCAACAGATTGGATCTGATGTGACAGCTGATTTGGCAGTCAGCCTTCTAGGAAAACAAGAAAAAATTACCAGGCAGTGACAGTCTTGTGAGCCAGCAGATCTCCTGGACCCTTCAAAAACTCAACCCCTGACTGGTACCATTGGATCACTGGAGACCTAGAATACGCCAAGAGCTATTGCCAACACTCAAATATGCACACTACTCTCAGCACTTACCTTAACAAAACATCACAGGTGCAAGCACAAATGCCTATACACGGAGAAGGCACTTTGCCAAACCTTTTCTTAAAGTCCCAAATTGTCAAGGGGGAGAAGCTGTGAGAGTAGAATGGGTTAAAGCACAATGAATAGTTCTGGAGGAAGCTGAGGCTGGGGAGAGACTGAGAGGGAAGGAGGCTCCTAGCTCCGGATGAGGGGTAGGAAGGGAAAAATCAGATGCTTCAACTAGGAAATCTGGGCTTAACAATTCACTGGGGAAATGCTTGCTATGGAAAAGGAATCTCTTCCACGGTATAGCTCAAAATAGAAGCATAGCCAGCCACCACCTGTAATAAGTTACAAGCAAAGAAAGACATCTGGGCTGTCAAGGCCTAATACCACCAAGGCTAGCCTACCACTCCAAATCTAAAACCTATCTCCCTGTCCCCTAGTCTAATACCCACTATGGCCAGCAGGTCTCTTTATTCTCTCAGCTCTTTCCAAAGCCCCTAGCTATTGTTCACAACAGTCCATCTTTCCAAGAATGGCTTCCCTTGGTATATCCCACTCAAAGCCAGTATGACTGCACTTGACAACTGGGCAAGTCTCTCCTCCTGCACAAAGCCTACTGCATCCACCCCAGCATCTTGGAATGCCCCACTCCACTGAGATCACAGAAGACTTGGTGTATGCATCTCTTGCAGAGCAAGCTTTTCTAGCAACACAAGTGAGCAAATGTGCATGTGTTTCTAGTTTGAGTTCCCCAAAAATCACAGCCTGAGTCAAGAACTTGAGTGCAGGTTATTTGGAACATGATGCCAGAAAGCAGAAGAGTATACAATGTGAGACATGGAAGAAGGAACCAACCAAGGATGCATTATTAACAGCCTACGCCTTGAGCAACTGGGCCCCAACTCCATTGGAATCCTCTGCGGAACCACACAGAACATGCCTGGGAATTGTCCTAACTGAAGACGGGCCGCTGGAGCCTGCGGCCATGGTCTTGCCTTTATTGTTAGGGTTGCTTTTGGAGGCTCTATCTTGCCCCTCTTTTTGTGCTTTCAGGCGACAACTCACACAATGGAGTGTGTCACCTCCTTGAGCTTCAGAGAAAGCCCTGAGGCTGCAAATCCACAGGAATCAGTGTGATACACAAATCACCCCAAGATCTGCTGCAGTGAGCATGCCTATGCTTTCTCTTGGCAACTAGATCATAAGCTTCTGGAGTGCAAAGACCATAAAAGGCGAAAGAAAACCAGGCAGATGGCTTCAACTCTAGACTGACAGCATTTTGGCTAAAACCTTGAGATAGTCTGCTCTTGGTTGTTTTCAATTGATGGCATTTTATCAGCCCCTGCCCCCTACATTCTCACTAAGAAACAAAACCACAGCATTATATAGCAAAACCACAGCATTATATGGCAAAATCATAGCATCACATGGCAAAATGGCAGCATTATATGGCAAAACCATAGTATTACATAGCAAAACCATAGCATTATATGGCAAAATCATATAAGGAAATAATACAGGAAAAGCTGTGCCTTCATTAATTGTAGCAGTAACTATGTCTATCGCCATCTTTAATTCAGAAGAAAAGTGAGAGAAATCTCACCTTTTCCCATTAGATCCTTTGCTGGCCCCCATCTTGCCTGTCCTTCAAGAAGCAGGGTCAGACCCAAATAACCAGACTGACCCTGGGGGAGTCAAGTCATTTAACCTCTCTGAGCCTCAACGTCCCCATGTGTAAAGCAGAGACAGTACTGTGCTGACACCACAGGGATAATGTGAACATCACATTCGCTAATATTTAAAAAGACTTTGTAAACTGTAAACAGACATTCAAATATCAGCTATTACAATAGCATGTTTGGGTCCCAGACACTTCGCCCTGCAGCAATCTCTGCTGTGCCAGCTGGACAGGATCTTGCTTCCTTCTCTGAAAAATCCAGCTCAAGTTTTACACGACCTGAGGGTACCTGTCCCAGGCTACACAGGTTATTATTTATATAGGCTCCTTGTGTGTTTTTCAGTGTCCCTCATTGACCACAGAACCTTGTGCTTCACTTCTTTTTTTTTTCAGCTGAATTTTAGACTCACAGTTTCTTTATAAATCCCTAAGAATGGTTCTTAGCTTCCCCTAGAGAAAGTACTGGCACCTCAGCATAACCTCAGGGCCCTTCCCAGGTAGAGACCCGGCCACCCCAGTGCAGGCCGGACCACTCTCTTCCTCCTCCACTCTTGCCTCCTCACACTACTCCTGTGTCTCCGACACCCTGTCTTTCCAAGTTGCAACACCTCCTCCTTGACTTTCTCCAGCCAACTCACACTCATCATTTTTGAGTTAGTTTCACCCTATTCTTCCATGAAACCCTGGTTAGGCCTCTTCACCCATGCATTCCATAAGTTTTTGTTTGTTTTAAATTTTTGTTTCAGAGACAGGGTACCACCCTGTCATCCAGGCTGGAATGCAGTGGCACAGTCTTAGCTCACTGTAGCCTCGAACTCCTGGGCTCACACAATCCTCTCACCTCAGCCTCCTCAGTAGCTAGGACTACAGGCATGCATCACCGTGCCTGGCTAATGATTGCTCTTATTTTTGTAGAGACAGGGTGTCACTGCATTGCCCAGGCTGGTCTCAAACTTCTGGCTTCAAGCCATCCTTCTGCCTCAGCCTCCCAAAATGCTGGGATTACAGATATAAGCCACTGTGCCTGGTCAATATTTTTTTTGAGTACCTAGTATGTGCCAGTGCTGTGCAAGGTGCCAGGAGCACCACAAGGAACCTATCACTCTTAATCCCTTTCCTCACAGATATAGAGACCTTACTCATAATACTGGTCTGTGACTTAGACAATGTGCCTGTGAGTTTTTCCTTTATGGCTATTTTATGCATGTACTTTGCGTCTACCCCACTTGAAAGCTAGATCTTTGAAGAGGGCTCCTTTGCACCTTCCTGCTCACAAGCAAAACAACATGCAGCATATGCAAAAAAAAAAAAAAAAAAAAAAAAAAAAGTGCAGGACCCCACTCTTAGCCGTAGGGCAAAGAAATACATGGAGAAAGCTATGATAAATTTGCAACACAATGACCAATTAAAAACATTTAAAATGGAAGAGAATGCCTGACACACACATGGCTTAACCAAATACAAGCAGGTTTAGTTCTAGGCCCCTAGACAAACACAAGTTAATGCAATTTCCTTTACAAATGCTGCCACTGGGGGGGAAATTTGTTACAACAAGAGTCCAGAAGCTGAGATGGATGGGAGTTTCCAGCTTGAGCGGTCAGAGATGAGGGGTGTGGCTCCCGTATTAATGAAAATCAGATGCCACCTTGTGGCCAGAAGTCAAAACTCAGGGATTTCGCTGGGGAAAAGAATTGCGTGCTGTGAGAATCAAATAGAAAATTGCATTCCACAAGGAACACGGCCTATCCCGGTGAGGACGCTGTATACTCACACTTACCCTCAAAAGACTTCTTTGCTGTGATCTATGACCTCCTTATAGCCATAATCTTCAAGTTGAACACGTACTACACTTTTTTAAAAGCCTCCAGAAGCCCCTGCGCTAATGGATAGGATTGGCTGTCATCTCAGCTATAATCCAGTGTTGATTTATCCCAACAAACTCTCAGGGAAATGTTGACCTCTGAAAGAGTAAAGATGACGTCACAGATATTTTCTTTCAGGAGCAAATAAACTTTCAGTGACAAGGGAATAAATATTTTGCAAAAAGGAGGCTATATGAAATCATTTTTAACAAATATTTTATAGGCATATATATGTGATCAATTTTGACAGTAGTAGAAAATTTAGGATTTCTCACAAGCTAAGAGCTACTGAATAGAAAAGTTCAAAATAAACATAATCATGCCTTATTGCAGATAACTTTTTTTTTCTTTTGAGGCAGAGTCTCGATCTGTTGCCCAGGCTGGAGTGCACTGGCACAATCTCAGCTCAATGCAACCTCCACCTCCCGGGTTCAAGCGATTCTCCTGCCTCAGCCTCCTGAGTACCTAGGATTATAGGTGCACACCACCACGGCCAGCTAATTTTTGTATTTTTAGTAGAGATGAGGTTTCACCACATTGGTCAGACTGGTCTCGAACTCCTGACCCTGTAGTCTGCCCGCCTCAGCCTCCCAAAGTGCTGGGATTACAGGCATGAGCCACCACACCTGGCCAGATATCTAAACTTTTTAAAAACTACAGACCGATACTCTCATGAACATAGATGCAAAAATTCTCAACAAAATAATAACAAATCAAATCCAACAACATAAAAAGAATATGTACCATAAACAAATGGGATTTATCCCAGATGTGCAAGGCTGGCCCAACATTCACAAATTAGTTAATGTAATCCAGCACATTAAAGGCTAAAGAAGAAAAATCAACAACAACAACAAAAAAACCTAGAGCTAACATCATATTTAATGCTGAGAAACTAGAAGCTTTCCAAATAAAATCAGGAACAAGGCAAGTGAATGCAATAAGACAAGCAAGACAAGACTAGACTGATTGGAAAGGAAGAAATAAAACTGTCTCTGTTCACAGATGATATAATTGTTGATGTAGAAAATCTAAAAAAAAAAAAAAAATCAACAAAAAAACACCCTGCAATAAATACGTTATTATAGCAAGGTTGCAGGACATAAGGTTAATATACAAAAGTCAAGCATATTCCTGTATAGCAGCAATGAACAAATAAAATATAAAATTAAAAACAAAAAACCATTATATTAGCACCTGCCAAAAGGAAATACTTAGGTATAAACCAAACAAAACACATACAAAATCTAAACGAGAACTACAAAACTCTGATGAAAGAAATTTTAAAAGAACTGTATAAATGAGGAGATATTTCATGTTCTTGGATAGGAATGTCTCGTAATGTCAAGATGTTAGTTCTCCCCAAATTGATCTATAAATTTAACGCAATGCCAATAAAAATCTCAGCAAGTTACTTTGTGGATGTCAACAAACGGATTCTAAAGTTTATGTGGAGAGAATAAAGATGCAGAATAGCCAACTCAATGTTAAAATACTGAAGGAAAAGAACAAGGACTGACATGACCTGAATTCTAGTGCTACTAATAAGTTACACTCAATTGAGACAGTAAAAGCACTCTTTCACCAAGTCGTATTGGTGAATGAATAAACAAATAGATCAATGCAGGAGAATAGAGCCGAGAAGCAGATCTACATAAATACAGGCAGACCTTGTCTTACTGCACTTCGCCTTGCTGTGCTTTGCAGAGGTTGTCTTATCATTGAAGGTTTGCGGCAACCTTGCATGAAGCAAATCTATCAGTGTCATTTTTCCAACAGTATGGGTTCCCTTTATGTCTCTATGTCACATTTTGGTAATTCTCACAATATTTCAAACTTTTTCATTATTATTATATCTGTTATGGTGAGCTGTGATCAGCAATCTTTGATATTACTATTGTAATTACCGAAGTACATCCATATAAGATGGCAAACTTGAGAAATGTTACGTGTGTTCTGACTGCTTCGATGACTGGCCGTTCCCCCATCTCTCTCCCTCTCCTCTGGCCTCCCTATTCCCTGAGACATAACAATATTGAAATTAGACCAGTTAATAACCCTACAAAGGCCTGTAAGTGTTGAAGTGAAGAGCTGTGCATCTCCCACATTAAGTCAAAACACAGAAATGATGTTTTAGGCTTAGTGAGAAAGGAATGTGAAAAGCCAAGATAAGCCCAAAGTTGGGCCTCTTGTGTCAAACAGTGAGCCAAGTTGTGAATGCAAAGGAAAAGTTCTTGAAAGAAACTAAAAGTGCTATTCAAGTGAGCACACAAATGACAAGAAAGAAACACAGTCTTATTGCTGATATAAAGAAAGTTTAGCGGTCTGGATAGATCAAACCAGCAACAACATTCCCATAAACCAAAGCTTAATCCAGAGCAAGTCTGTAATTCTATTCTATTCTATGAAGGCTTAAAATTGTGAGGAATCTGCAGAAGAAGTTTAAAGCTAGCAGATGTTGGTTCCTGGGATTTCGAGAAGAAGCCATCTTCATAACATAAAATTGCAAGATAAAGCAACCAGTGTTGACGTAGAAGCTCCAGCAAGTTATCCAGAAGATCTAGCTAAGATAACTGATGAAGGTGGCTACACTAAACAGCAGAGTTTCAATGTAGGAAACAGCCTTCTTTTGGAAGAAGATGCCATCCAGGACTTTCAAAGCTAGAGAGGAAAGTCAATGCCTGCCTTCAAAACCTTCAAAAGACAGCCTGACTGTCTCGTTAGGAGCTAACGCACCTGGTGTCTTTAAGTTCAAGTCAATGCTCATTTTTCATTCCAAAAAGTTTAGGGTCCTTAAGAATTATGCTAAATCTACTCTGCCTGTGCTCCATAAATGGGGCAACAAAGCCTGGATGACAGCACATCTGTTTATAGCATGGCTTACTGAAGGTTTTAAGCCCACCGTTGAGACCTACTGCTCAGGAAGAAAAGATTTATTTCTACTTATTATCGCTCATTAAAAATGTGCCTAGTCACCCAAAAGCTCTGATGAAGGTGTACAAGGAGATTAATATTTTATGCCTGCTAATACAACATCCATTCGCAGCCCATGGGTTAAAGAGTAATTTCAATTTTCAAGTCTTATTATTTAAGGAATACATTTCATAAGGCTACAACTGCCATAAACAGTAATTCCTCTGATGGATCTGGGCAAAGTAAAATGAAAGCCTTCTAGAAAGGATTCACCATTCTAGATACCATTGAAAACATTCAGGATTCATGAGAAGAGTTTGAAACATCAACATGAATAGGAGTTTAGAAAAAGCTGATTTCACCCCTATGGATGACTTTCAGGGGTTAAAGACTTCAGGGGAGGGAGTCACTGCAGATACAGTGGAAACACCAGAGAATTAGAATTAGAAGTGGAGCCTAAAGATGTAACTGAATTGCTACAATCTCATGATAAAACTTTACTGGATGAGAAGTTGCTTCTAACGGATGAGCAAAGGAAGTGGTTTCTTGAGATGGAACCTACTCCTGTTAAAGATGCTGTGAACATTGTTGAAGTAAAAACAAAGAATTTACATTTAGATATCTTATGTAAACTTAGTGATAAGGCAGCAGCAAGATTTGAGATAATTGATCCCAATTGTGAAAGAAGTTCTATTTGTGGGTAAAATGCTATCAAACAGCATTACCTACTGCAGACAAATCTTTCATGAAAGGAAGAGTCAACTGAGGCAGCAAACTCTATTATTGTCTTATTTTTAGAAATTGACACAGCCATCCCAGTCTGCAGCAGACATCACCCTGATCAGTCAACAGCCATTGATATGAAAGCAAGACTTCCTACCTCCAAAAAGATTATGACTCCCTGAAGACTCAGAGGATATTGTCACTAACATGTTTAGCAATAAAGTATTTTTAACTAAGGGGTGTATATATTTTTTTAGACATAATGCTATTATACACTTAATAGACTACAGTATAGTGTGAATATAACTTTTTTTTTTTTTTTTTTTTTTTTTGAGACAGCGTCTTGCTCTGTTGCCAGGCACCAGGCTGGAGTGCAGTGGCTCAATCTCGGCTCACTGCAATCTCCACCTCCTGGGTTTAAGCAATTCTCCTGCCTCAGCCTCCCGAGTAGGTGGGATTACAGGCATGCGCCACCACGCCCAGCTAATTTTTGTATTTTTAGTAGAGACGGGGTTTCACTACGTTGGCTAGGATGATCTCGATCTCTTGATCTCGTGATCTGCCCGCCTCGACCCCCAAAGTGCAGGGATTACAGGCGTGAGCCACCTCGCCTGGCCTGAATATAACTTTTACAGGTACTGGGAAACCAAAAAATTTGTACAACTCACTTTATTGCAATATTTGCTTTACTATGGTGGCCTGGAATCAAACCTGCCATATCTTTGAGGTAAGACTGTATAGCCAACTGATCCCAGACAAAGAAGCAAAGGCAATACAATGGAAAAAAGTGTTTTCAACAAATGGTGCTGGAACCACTGGACATTCACGTGCAAAAAAAAAAAATCAAGCTAATCACAGACCTTAAACCCTTTATAAAAATCAAGTCAAAATGAATTACAGTCCTAAATATGAAAAACTACAAAATTCCTAGAAGATGACATAGAAGAAAATGTGTATGACCTTGAGTTTGGCAATGCCTTTTTTTTTTTTTTTTTTTGAGACAGAGTCTCACTCTGTCGCCAAGCTGGAGTGCAGTGCTGTGATCTCAGTTCACTGCAACCTCCATCTCCCAGGTTCCAGCAATTCTCCTGCCTCAGCCTGCTGAATAGCTGGGACTATAGGCATGTGCCACCACGCCCAGCTAATTTTTCTATTTTTAGTAGAGATGAGGTTTCACCATGTTGGCCAGGATGGTCTCAATCTCTTGACTTTGTGATCCGCCTGCCTCGGCCTCCAAAAGTGCTGGGATTACAGGCATGCACCACCATGCCCAGCCAGCAATGCCTTCTTAGATACAAACCAAAGGCATGATCCAAGAAAGAAATGATAAGCTGGACTCCATTAAAATAAAAATTTCTATTCTGCAAGACACTGTTAAGAGAATGAAAAGCCAAGCCATAGACTGGAAGAAAATATTTGCAAAAACATATTTGATAAAGGACTACTCTCTAAAATATACAAAAAAACTTTAAAACTCAACAACAAGAAAACAAACAACCCAATTAAGCAGACATCTCACCTTGAAGACACCTCACCATGAAGATGTGCACATGGCGGATACACATATGAACGGATGCTGTACATCATATGTCCTCAGGGAAATGCAGATAGAACAATGAGATCCCAGTACAAACCTGTGAGATGCCCACAATCCGGAACACTGATGACACCAAACGCTGGCGAGGATGTGGAACAACAGGAACTCCCATTCACTGTGATGGGAAAACAAAATGACATAGTCACTTTGAAAGACAGTTTTGGGAGTTTCTTTTTGTCGTTGGTGTTTGGAGGGTGTAGGGGAGACAGAGTCTTACTCTGTCACCCAGGCCAGAGTGCAGTAGCGTGATCTTGGCTCACTGCAACCTCCACGTAGGGGGTTCAAGTGATCCTCATGCCTAAGTCTCCCAAGTAGCTGGGATTACAGGCATGCACCACCACACCCCCTCATTTTTTGTATTTTTTGTAGAGATGGGGTTTCGCCATGTTGCCAGGTTGGTCTCAAACTCTTGGGCCCAGGTAATTTGCCTGCCTCAGTCTCCCAAAGTGCTAGGATTACAGGTGTGAGCCACCATGCCCGGCCTGGCAGTTTCCTACAAAACTAAGCACACTCTTACCTACGATCCAGCAATTGCACTCCTTAGTATTTCCCAAAGGAATTGAAAAATCTATGTTCACCCAAGGACCTGCATGTGGATGTTTATAGCAGCCTTATTTGTAATTGCCAAAACTTGAAAGTAACCAAGATGTCTTTCAGTAGGTGAATGAATACCTGGAGTACATCCAGACCAGGGAACGTTCAACACTAAAAAGAAATAAGCTATCAAGCCATGAAAGGACAGGGAGGAACTTTAAATGCATGTTACTAAGTTAAAGAAGCCAATCTGAAAAGGCTACATACTGTATGATTCCAACTACCTGGCAGTCTGGAAAAGGCCAAACAATAGAAACAATAAAACATCGGTAGTTGCCAGGGGTTACGGGGAGGGAGGAAAGGACAGGCGGACTGCAGAGTATTTTCAGGAAGGTGAAACTCTTCCGGATGATAGTACAGTGATGGATACGTGCCATTGTATTTTTGTCCAAATACATAAAATGTACACCACCAAGAATGAACCCTAATGTAAACCATGGACTTGGAGTGATAACAATGTGTCAATGTAGGTTCATCAGTTGTAACAAATGCACCAGTCTCATGAGGGATGTTGCCAGTGGGTAATAATGGGTATGTGAGAATGCCTTATGGAAAAAATCTAGTCTCTTCCTATCAATGTTGCTGTGAACTCTAAACTACCCAAACAAAATAAAGTCCATTTTTTAAAAAAGTTTTAGACATATAGACCCTACAATAAAAAACATCGTGGAAAATCCACAGTGTGCCTTCCTATAGTAACGGACTGTGGGAAAATAAGGGCCTCCCATTCCGTGAGTTGCTGGCAAACAAGACTCATTTTGTTTCAAGCACTGGGCTGGAGGTTTGGACCTTACCAGAGACTAATAGTCCCACGCAGAGTTCAGAAAGACATATAGGCAAATAAATTATTTATGTGCAAGTGCACAGAAATATAGCAATTAAAAACATACTAAAGAAAAGGATGTGAAACAGTCACATCCATCATTCTCCTGTATCAGGTTCCTGGATTTTGGTCTTTTATTTGTAGAGTAGTTTAGGAAGTGGGAAGTGAGAAGAAGTAAAGCAAAATGATAATGAATGATTCTTTATGGTAGGTAAGTTCAAAGGCCTGTGAGATTTTCCTTCTAATTTCATCTAAAAAGCATGTAATCATATTTTAATCATACACTTAGAGACTAGATAGAGCCTATAGTCTGTGGACATTATTATAGGCTGGTAAAGTCAGAGGAGCTATTATTACATATCATCTGGCCCAACCCTTTCATTTCCCAGCTGAGGAAACTGCAGACCAGAGAGCTTAAGCGATATACCCAAAGTCACCCAAGATCACTCAACCTGTTTAGTGACCTGCAGGACTAGCGTCTAGGCCTCTGGACATACCGACCCATCTGTTCTATGCTGAATGGTTAAAACGGACCAGAGCAAACAAATGACTTCATTACATGACAAATAAGAAAATTATCCTTGCACTGGAATCCACTCAAAGGTAATTGCATGCTTTTCAAATGTGGCTTTGAGAAACTTGCTGATCTTAAAAAACAGAGACTTAGGTGGACATTCAAGATAGCATCAAGAAACAAAGACTTTTATGGAAATTAAAATCAGCAAAAATCTCTTCAAAACAGGAAGCTGGCTCAGATTAAGTGTGACAGTAAGAGTCTAAGTGCGTTTGTTGAATGAGTGCTCTTGGCAACTCAAGCTCGTTGGAACATCAGGAGGCTTAGAGCTTCATGTTCCATTCTGTGCAAAAGAAGTTCTTCTACCATGATGAATAATAGGTCCAGGGTTTGGTTCATTCTTTCCATCTAGAACATTCTTTTCTCCTGGCTGCTCTTCCCAGTCTGACTGCCTCTCAGTCCCATTTACCATGACCTCCTTCATGCATAGTTTATCCAGATTTTACTCATTCATGAGCTTGAGGGGAAATGTGAGAGGGAGTCACACAGGACAATTTGCCCTCAGACCTTGCACCCTACCTAAAGATTATGAAATGACCATGGAGGTGCATGGCTATGGATATACACGAAACCCTGAATGGATCACTGGATGTGCTAGAGACCACTCAAAAACCCAAGGAAGCTCCTAGCACATAAGTATTCCCAGTTTCCATGCTGGTGATGTTTTTGAAGTCTTAGACCAAAGCAGCTAAAGCCTGGGCATTGGCTTTGAGTCCTCAGATTTTTCTGTTGTGGTCAAGGACTCTCAGTGTTGAAAATGCTAATAGAAAGCAGCACCCATTAAAGTCTCATGAAGCCCAGAGTGACAGACAGAAGGCATTATAAATATCACCTATAACTATTTACATTAAAATTTGCACATTGATATGGTTTGGGGCTAGGCAGGGTGGCTGACACCTGTAATCCCACCAGCACTCTGGGAGGCCTAGGTGGGTGGATCATTTGAGGTCAGGAGTTGGAGACCAGCCTGGCTAACATGGTGAAACCCCATCTTTACTAAAAATACAAAAATTAGCCAGGTATGGGGGTGCACACCTGTAGTCCCAGCTACTTGGGAGGCTGAGGCAGGAGAATTACTTTAACCCAGGAGGCAGAGGTTGCACTGAGCCAAGATCACACTATTGCACCCTGCCTGGGCAACAGAGTGAGACTCCATCTCAAAAAAAAAAAAAAAAAGATATGGTTGGGATCTGTGTTCCCACCCAAATATCATGTCAAATTGCAATCTTCAGCGTTGGAGGTGGGGCCTGGTGGTAGGGGATTGGATCATGGGAGCGGATTTCCCCTTTGGTGCTGTTCTCATGAGAGTGAGTTATCACGAGACCTGGTTGTTTAAAAGTGTGTAGTGCCTCCCCTCTCATTCTTTCTTCCTCCTGTTTTGGCCACGTCAGACAAGCCTGCTTCCCTTTCACCTTTCACCATGACCGTAGCTTTTCTGAGGCCTCCCCGGCTATGCTTCTTGTACACCCTGTGAAACTGTAAGCCAATTAAACCTCATTTCTTTATAAGTTACCAGTCTCAGGTATTTCTTTACAGCAGTGCGAGAACGGACTAATACACACATTATTTATTTCTAAACTTTACACAGACACAATCAGGGAAAGAGAGAGGATGTGCTGGTGTATTTTACCAGCTGGTTGAATTAGGCTCAACATAGAAATCTTGGGATATATATTTGCCACCTGTCAACACAAGCTAAAGGTGTCCTTCAAGAGAACATTTTCACTGTTCAGTAAGCAGCAAGAACTCCTTCCACGAACTCACATACTGATGAGGACAAACACGCCTGGTCCATATCCCCCTTTGTTCTTTTTAAACCCCGTTTTCCCTTAAAGGCAGCCACCCCAAGGGCCAGCATGACAATAATGAAGATGCCAGATGTCCACGATACCTCTTTCTGTACCTCTGGGCTTCATGAGGTTACAGTCGGATGCCTTTTCAACACTGAGAGTCCTTGACGACAACAGAAATGCACAAGGACTCAAGGCGGTACCCAAGCTTCAATTGCCTCGGGTTGAAGACTAACACATTGCTGGTATGATTTTGATTTCTACTTTTTCTTGTCACAGAGGAGTTTCTGATGACAGTGGACAGGGGTTGGGCTGTCTGTCTCTGCTAAAATGGCCCTTGTGTCCTCTTAGCAGTAGTGCTGGGAGCTCACCCAGAGTCTCACTTACTATGGAAAACAAAACAACCATAGGTAAACAAGAGCATAAGCAAAGAAGAGCTTCTTAAGCCATGGCAACAGGAACCTGGAAGTCTGGAGTTGTGTTATATCCATGGCTTCACAAAAGAGAGCTCACATGTTAACCAAAGTAATGTTACCTTTAGGAGGCAAGGCCAGAGAAATGGGGAAGCCCAGAAGTATCTTAAACTGGATAAATGTATTGGGAATACAGATATTTTTCCACCTTTTGAGTAAGAGTGACAGCCATTATTCATTGTATGTAACGAACTTCTGATGTCCTGTTGAGTCTGAAACTCCGGTGGGACATCCAGGTGGAGACCCCAGAAGGAAATACAGTGTTGGTGGTCAGGAGAAAGGCCGGAACTGGAACAAAGGACCTGGCAGATAGGCCAAGGGTGTGATGGCCAAAGTCACAGGCACAGGAGAGTCCCAAGGGAGAAAAAGAATCTTGTGGAAGGCTTACATTTATAGTGAAGAGAGAAATGGGAACCAGGAGAGGCTGGAGTGGTCAGAGTTGCGAAGTAACCAAGAGGTGAGGCTTTTACAAAGAAGGGGTAGTCATCAGTTCTACAAGCTTAGGTGTGAAATATAAGCAACTAAAGCCATTTTTTAAAAACCCTAGACCGGCCAAGGTGGATGGATCATGAGGTCCAGAGATCGAGACCATCCTGGTCAACATAGTGAAAACTCCGTCTCTACTAAAAATACAAAAATAAATATGATATGTTGCTGGGGACCCTTAATGAAATTTCTTTCCTACAAAATACCAGGGGCCGGGTACGGTGGCTCATGCTTATAATCCCAGCACTTTGGGAGGTTGAGGCAGGCAGATCGAGAGGTCAAGAGATCAATACCATCCTGGCCAACATGATGAAACCCCCCTCTACTAAAAATACAAACATTAGCTGAGTGTGGTGGCGCGCACCTGTAGTCCCAGCTACTCAGGAGGCTGAGGCAGGAGAATTGCTTGAACTCGGGAGGTAGAGATTGCAGTGAGCCGAGATCGTGCAAACAGAACAAGACTTTGTCTAAAAAAATAAATAAATAAAAAATACCAGGACAGCAGGGATGGTCTATAAATCATTTAACTTCTTGATAGATATCTAGTCTGTTTGCCAGCTTTTCACTTTCATGAACAAGCCTGGGATGTGCAGTTTTGAGTGTTTGAAATGACCATAACTAATTATCGCCTTTAGGTAGCCTCTGGAATATTATGCTAGATACAGTAGGAATGGTGCTGGGTGCAGGGGGTCAGCAGAGGGGGAGGTGTGGAAGCAGCTGAATTTGGTGAAGGTGACATTTAAAAGGGAATACAAAAAGGAAAGTCAGGCTAGGGAAAAACCAGAACAAAGAAAAGAGCAAGGAGAGACTAGGGCCTGTTTGTTTGATGAGCTGGATCTTGGCTAGCTCACTGCAACCTCTGCCTCCCGGGTTCAAGTGATGCTCCTGCTTCACTCTCCCAAGTAGCTGGGATTACAGGCACGTGCCACCACACCCAGCTAATTTTTGTATTTTTAGTAGAGATGGGTTTTCACTATGTTGACCAGGATGGTCTTGATCTCTGGACCTCATGATCTGTCCACCTCGGCCAGCCTAAGGTTTTCTAAAAATGGCTTTAGTTGCTTATATTTCACACCTAAGCTTGTAGAACTGATGACTACCCCTCCTTTGTAAAAGCCTCGCCTCTTGGTTACTTCACAACTCTGACCACTCCAGCCTCTCCTGGTTCCCATTTCTCTCTTCACTATAAATGTAAGCCTTCCACAAGATTCTTTTTCTCCCTTGGGACTCTCCTGTGCCTGTGGCTTTGGCCATCACACCCCTTGGCCTATCTGCCAGGTCCTTTGTTCCAGTTCCGGCCTTTCTCCTGACCACCAACACCGTATTTCCTTCTGGGGTCTCCACCTGGATGTCCCACAGGAGTTTCAGACTCAATAGGACATCAGAAGTTTGTTACATACAATGAATAACGGCTGTCACTCTTACGCAGAATGTGGGAAACAGTAGGCGGGAAGGCTTTGGAGAAAACAGGAGTGAATAAACCACAGTTTCTGCCCTCAATGGGCACATAATTCTGGGAAGATTGCAGAAAAAATGCAAAGTGAGGTCAGCCACTGCAGGTTGGAGGCCTGTCAAAGAGGCTGTAGATACTGACAAAGAGGAGAGAGAGATCACATAGATAGGCAAATTAGGAGGAGTTCTGCAGTGTGGTGGTAAATGCCATCTTCAAGGCAGCCTGAAAGATAGGACTTGAATGAGCAAAGAGGAGTCGCCAGAGAGGGAGGAAGACATTCCAATGGGAACTAAGTTCTGGAAAGAGCATAGCACTGCCCTGTTAAGGAAATTAAGACCTCAGGGTCTTACACATCCATCCTGCTGACCTATTCTGTTTCTCTCTAGTAATTACCTTATATGGGAGGCTAAGCTGGGAACTGCCCATGTGCAGGAAAGCCAATTAAATTCAATAAGCAACAGGAGCCCTTGAAGGTCATGAGCAACTGAGTAACACAGTAAGCCTCTGGCAGCAAGTGGGGGATAGTGTCCTGAGAATGAGGGACAAGTTGAGATCCAAGAGATCTCCAGCAGGCCACTGGAGATTTAAATCTGGAGTTCAGAAGAATTGGGGTGCTACAGCCCCACATCTGAGAATCATCTTCCCAGAGGAGGGCCGATCAGCACCAAGAGGCTGTGGAGAGACAGGATCCCCAGCAGCAGAACCTTTCCAAGCAGCCATACTCAGGTGGCCTGGAAAGGAGCTGAAGCTGGTGAGGGGCCAGAGAAGGTATCACAGAGGTGGGAGGCCAGGAGGAAGCTGGGAAATGGAAGCCAAGTAGGGGAGCTAAAGAGAGAGCGCTCAAGTGTTATGCAAGCTCAAGGAGGAGGACTAAGGAGGGACCCATGGACTCAGAGATGAGGGATTTTCTCTGCTGCCACGTATTAGTCCTCTCCGCCAGGTCCTCCTGCTCCTCTCAGACAGCCCAGCCTGTTCTCAGCATGCCGTAGAGTCCTGCATCCCCAGGCCTCTGCTGACTTCACCTCTGCACTCTCATCAGTCCATTCCCACTCATTCTGTACCTTTCTCTTAGTCATGCCTCTTCTGGACAGTTTCACTGTGACACAAAACTGACCATCTCCTGGCCTCCTCCACATTTCTTCTTCACTCGGTCCTGTGCACTTCAGCCAGATGACTTTCCCTGGAACCAAGCTCCAATCCTGGTGCCCCCTGCTCGAAGACTCTTGGTGACTTCCCATTACCTACTCCTTAAAGGTCAAACTTCTTACAATGGCAGCCATAGCTCTTACCGGCAGCTTACTTACCATGAGGCTATCTCCTACAAAGCCCTTATGGATGCAAACCAAGCTCTTTTCTCCCAGATTGCACTGATTTCTCTTAGGCCACTCCCTGCATTCAGACTTAGACCAGAGGCAATGCTTTGTTCTCTTGCAAGCAATAACAACCCACTTCCACATCTGCCTGTGTCTCTCCCTTGTACAAGACTAGCTCATTACTTCCTCTCCAAAATGTTTATCACATTAAGCCCCCTCCTTGGGTAGGAGCAGAGGTCTATCCTGGAAGAGATAGCTGGTAATTAGAACGCATGCAACTCAGTAAGGAGACCTTGGCCCCAGAGGAAAGGGTATACCTTTGTTTCATGGCCTTTTTAGGGCTGGAATTTGAATGTGTTCGTGCTAGAGAGGGCTCCTGAGTGATAGAAAGATGGTTTCTGCCATGAGGGGGCAGGTGGCAAGCTAAGGGAGGCGCCACAGAAGGGCCCCCACCCCAGGATGAAACTGAGTTCTACTTTTCATATCTTCCTCTCAGCAAATCTTCACTGAACACCTAGCACATACCAAGCACTGTGCTATGTGCCAGCAGTGGTATGCTGGTAAACCAGCTCTTGGAAAAGCAAAGGCCCTGATTAGTAGTGCTTGACAATTTCCGTGGCGTAAATATCCCCACTGTTGCCGAATTCAAGCTACCAACATGGTAATACAGAATGTGAAGCTGGGAAGGAATGTGCACTGTACACCCTAGAAAGCTGATGCAGGGCCAGCCCCAGCACACCACTGGCTGGGGATAAAGCAGCAAATAAGACCAACAAGGCCACTGTCTCATGGAGTTTGTTCTAATGGGCAGAAAGCTTCCATAGCTGACTTGGCTACCATCTTGGTGGGTCAAGATCTGATTGCCTTAAGGAGTTTGCATCTCTCCTTGTACTCTTCTACTAGGCTGTAAGACCTTAGAGGACAGGGACCACATCTTCTACTTCACTCTGTCCCCAGCACCTGCATGAAGCTCTGCTCGTGGGAGGCACAACCAATTTGTTGGCTGATTGATTCTATGGTGCAGGCAGAGGTGGGATATCTGTGGAATGAATCCATATCTACTGGAAGTAGACCATCTGTGACACCCATCCCAAAAGAGGAGAAGCAACTACGAGCTGGAGTAGCGCAACATTGACCATAGGTAAATTACAAAACAGGGAGTTTATCCCAGTGCTCCCCACCTGCTAACCATCACCCCTTCCCATCTCTAGGCACCCCTGCATTGACCGGTTCTCAGGCCTGACCTCAATTCTGACCCTGCACCCTGGCAGGCCAAGGACTTCAGTGGTCATAATGAAGGTGGAAACTCAGACTTTCAAAATTGCCGGAAGAGTCAGAGTCATCCCTGGCTTCTGTAAGGGGCCCAAACCTTCCCTCTTCCCACTTCCAAAAGAGGTTACGTTCTCGGGCTTAACCTGAGGTGTATGACAGAGAAAACAGGCATGAGCACAGCAGGTTACAAAGAACCACCTGCTGCCTGCCACACCCACCCTCCCCAGCATGGTGAGCCCAGCCAGTGGGAAAGCTCCCACTCCTCCCCAGCAGGACAACACAGACACCACAATGGATCTGCTTGCCCTGGGGAAAGGAGGTTGCAGGGGCAGCTCCTATCAAAGCTGCGGACCCTGGTCCCGAGTGCTCAAGAGGAAGAGGAACAGGCCCCGTGAAGGACATCCCCTCTTGCCATCCACACCCCTCTCATTTCAGGATTCCCACCACAGAACCCACAACACTTCAAAGATCAATACTTTATTTTCTCTAGCTCCAGTGTTGCAACTGTAGCAGCGTATCAGAAACATCCCACACAAACACACAAACACACAATTCTCCCCTTCTTCAAAGAGCTGGCAACAATTGAGAGGCAGAAACAATAGTCACTACAGGCATTTGAGGAATTTAACAAATAACACTTGCTCGCTCTTAAAACATACATTGTGCGTCTTGCAGGTAGGAAGCAGCAGTACATTTGTAGTTCAAAGACACAGTCATCCTTAAATAAAGTTAAATAAAACCTTGTTGGCATAACAACTGGTTGGAGATGGAGCTTTTTGGGGGCTTTGGAGGATGGTGCTTGGAATAAGACATGAGCATTTTAAAAGAAAAGAGCAATAAATGAAAAAACAAACTACACATAGAATGTAACCCAGTAAATAGATTCAACGCAAAGTTAAGACAACATAGTCATGGGTGGAAGATACCACCCATTTGGAAAAAATCAGTTTATTGTTCTAAAATAAAGCTTTCAGCTACAAGTGGTTGAACCTCAAATCATGGTTTGGGCATTAGAGCTACTCACACACATACCATGTAAAAGTACAAGTGCTGGACTCAGGGGCACTGACTGGCTGCAGACGTCACTTCAAGACACCAAGGACCAAGTACATGTTGCGATTATATTGAGTTGATCACGGAGGGTGGGGGGGATAGTAAGGTGGGGCGACCTCTTCCTATTTAGCACTTTGCAATGTCAAGTCACAGTCAAAAACCTGATTGCAGTCTGCATGGGGCCACAATACCAACTTTGGAGATAAAGGCCAGAGGGGAAAGTTAATTTCTACAAAATTAACAAACACTTGTATCTGCTTAGTGCTTCACCACATTCAAGGCTTTCTTCAACCTCCTGATGACCAGGTCGGGCATGCAGGCTGACCAGGTGACTCCCCCAGCTGGCCCATCCCTCACCACACAGGGAGGGGCCTGCAATCCGGGCCCACAGAGCTCCAAGATCCGGTTTTCACCTTTCCTTCTTTTTTTGTTTTGAGATATCAGTCTCGCTCTGTTGTCCAGGCTGGAGTGCAGTGGCACAATCTCAGCTCACTGCAACCTCCACCTCCTGGGTTCAAGCAATTCTCCTGCCTCAGCCTCCCAAGTAACTAGGTTACAGACACCCACCACCACGACCAGCTGATTTTTGTATTTTTACTAGAGATGGGGTTTCACCATATTGGCCAGGCTTATCTCAAATTGCTAGCCTCAAGTGATCCGCCTGCCTTGGCCTCCCAAAGTGCTGGGATTACAGGAGTGAGCCACTGCACCCGGCCTTCACCTTCCCTTCTTGCATCCCCCTAACCAAAGGAGTTTTCCTAGAGAAATCAACAGTTTCTTTTCTAAACACCTGTGAAAGCAAAATCCGGTAGGGACTGTCTTGCTGCAGTGTGGCCTATCTCAGGTGGACTAAAAGGGGTGGTAGGATGATATTTTACAAATCTTCCTTAAATTCTACTTTGGAATTTAGAATTTGATTTCCCCTCCTCCGTTTGTAGAATTCAACACCATTTAACACAAACCCAAGGCAGGTCGAGAGCACAGATGTAAACAATTTCAGCAGCAGCGTGGACACTACGGCTTTCTACATCCTCACGTAGGGCTGAGGCTGCAACTGGCTTTGGAGTGTGGGTGGGGGGCAGAGCAGGGAGGTGTTAACCCCCAGATGGGACAAGGCAGCAGCCAAGCCCCACAGCCCAGCCGCAAGGGGCTGTTCACCGGTCACACGCGGGAGGTACCCAGTGTGGCTCTTTCCCATCCCTGATCTGAAAAAAGAAGTCAACTGACTGTTTGATGATAGAATTCCTCATCGCTATTAGAGCAAAAACTACTCTACTAGGTACTGTGTGCATGGTCCCAAGATGGAAATTCTCCATGTGTTACTTCCTAGGCAGTCACCCTACTCAGAAGAAACCAGGCCTGTACCTCCTTGGTGAGATTGCAACCACACCGAGTGTGGTGGGTGGCGGCAGGTCAGGACCCGGCTCACCGAAATGCAAACACGCCTGAGCTTCCTGCTCATTTTTAAAGATAAGCTCTGGTGAGGGTCCCAAATCAGAGCCGGTGCTGCTCGCTCCATCAGTATTCCCTTGCACGGCGGCCCCAGCGCACCAAACAGCATCGCTAGGGAAAATGGGCTTGCATTTTCTCTGAGCGACCGTCTTACCCCGACACACCATTTCAGAGAGCAAGGCTGCGAGGCCTGTGTTCTCGGGTGACGCAGAGCGGACGGAGCTGCAGAATGGCTTCTGGAGAGGGGTCTTCCAACTCGAGCAAGACGGTCCAGGTCAGACCTGAGCCGCAGGGCCCTCGCAGATAGGCCTGGCTCTTGCCGCATGCGGTGAGAAGCTGTGATGTGGGAGTTAATGGTTGGGACAGGACGGGGGACAAAGTCTGGAGACGTGCCTCCCTAGACCGCACAGGGAAACAGGGAATGAGGAGATTCCGTCAAAACACACATATATCACGTTACCTTAAGTGCCTGAGTTAAAAGCTGATGCAGAAATAACTCCTAGGCTGAAGGTAGGATTCATTCCAAACACCTGCCCCACAGGTAGCCAAGTGCTACCTATGAAGGGCTTCTAAGTGCTGACCGGGGAGGCAGGATTCACCTCACTCACAAGGGGAGCAAGCAGTCTCAACAGGTTTACGCCCAGCCGGCCTGATTCTGCTGGGCTCCACCAACCTCTAGCGGGCGAGATCCTGCCCCGCCCCCCGCACGTGTGCGCGTGTGTACACAGCAGGAGCAAATGGGCCAGGGCCAGGTCTCCGGTCCTGGCATTTTGGGGAAAGACAAAGGAAAAAAGGCACATGAAGTGGCTGATTGAATTTAAAAGGAAAAAAAAAAAGGTAGCTGCAAGTGACATATCATTATTTAAATTTTTTTAAAGGTACCTTTTTTCCCCCATGAAAAGAGAAATTCAAAATATAAACTTAATTTTTATTATTTTACATTCAAGTGAAACTTCCATCTGGAGGGGCTAAAACCACAGCTGCAGGCCACATTCAGTGATTTTACTTTGGTGCCTTTTTCGTTCACCTGATGGAAGAATTCAACCCTCTCATTTAAAAAAAAAAAAAACAGCTGGAGAGTCCCAGCCGTAATACTAGGTGTAGACACGCACAAGCACACACACAAATTCAAAAACTTCTACATAGAAAAATAAAGGATAAACATTATCCATCTATTTTGTGCTGCGTAATGTAACTTTTATATACATAAAAAAATGTTTTGTTTACTGTTTTCAGTCACTGCAAATTTTCTTCCCTCCTGTGAGATCTGAGGATCCAGAGAGGAGGCTGCCACAGTGAAGCAGAAAAGCTACATTCTGCCCAGGGAGGAAGAGAAAAAGCAATTTCTCACTCCCCTTCCAAAGTCTTTCTTGTCCACCACTGCCTCGGATGTCCCTGCAGACAGCATTCCCATGAGCGGCTGGCCCGTCCCCTCCTCCCTCTAAGGCATCGAGGAGCAGAGGACCCACAGGGAGCACCCTGCAAAAAAATGATGTAGGTGTGAGGAGAGGGCAAGGGGCTGGATGCAGGCAGAGAATGGCTTTAAGAAGAAAAGATTCTATGATCCCTTCCCATAGCCTGTTCGTTTAGTATGGAGCTCGATTTTCTAGCTGGCGCTTGGTGAGGAAGTATTTGAAGAACTCATAGACAGACCAAGAAATGGCGGTGGAGGGCATCTGGTAGATGACACGCGCCTGGATGCCTTTGAAGTAGCCGGCCAGGCCATTAAGCTGGTACACCGTCCGGAAGGCATTGGCCATGCCCGACAGCCGGCCGCTGATGTTGGCCAAGGAGAGGGCCACATTCTCCTGAGTGTTGAGAAGAGTCTTACAGACGTCCAGGGGGGTCGTGGCGGCCGCGGCGAGGGCCCCGGCCAGCCCGCCTGAGATGATGTGGGACTGCGGGTTGTAGGTCCGGTGAGGGTTGACCTGCTCCTGCAGGAACTCGTAGGTGATGAAGTGGATGGACTGGAAGGGGATGTTCATGGTCAGCTGCGTGGTGTAGCTCCGGTAGAAGGCCCCCAACCCCTCGGTCCTCCACACCGTCCGGATGCAGCTGAGGGCTGACCGGTGCTGCGAGTTGTACATCTGCAAGCGCTGCTTCACCACTGTGGTTGGAGCCGCAAGGCAGGCCAGACGGACAGCCAGTGGGCAGTGGGTCAGACGTGGCCCCACCCCAGGTCAGAATGAAGCCAAGCCATAAAGAGAAACAAGCCAGTTAGACACGCCGGAGACAGACGAGAGCCAGCACACACAGCCCCAGCCTGAGCTGCCGCAGACGGCCAGCTCCCGGCAGTCCTGGATTAAAATCCATTTTTATCTCCAGGACCCACTGCCAAGAAGGTGGCTACGTCCTGAAGTTTCTCCTGCCCGAATCTTGCTGAAGGCAGCCCCCAAACCAGGCAGCCACTTCAGACTAGAATCACGGATCTCTTTCCCAGATCCTGGCTGCCCCTGGCAGGAACCCTCAGCACCCACCACAAAGCTGAATCCTGTCCCCTGTACCCTCTGCCCTCATCCGTCCCCGGCACATCTACTGGAAGTGTGTCCCCTTGCGTATTCACAGGGGTTTGTGCCTCTAACAGTAATTCTCGCTTCTGTGACACAGTGTGTTTGGAACAGACAGTGGAATCATGTCTGCCCAAGTTCAATGACTTTCTAACTGGGGTTCACAGGACAACAGGCAAATGAGACTAACTGTGGTACCTCAGGCTCAGGGTTTTAATGGCTTCATGTATTGCCAAATAAATATACACAATGGGCTTTTCTTTACTTTTTTTTTTTTTTGAGACGGAGTTTTGCTCTTGTTACCCAGACTGGAGTGCAATGGCGCGATCTCGGCTCACCGCAACCTCCGCCTCCTGGGTTCAGGCAAATCCCAGCCTCCTGAGTAGCTGGGATTACAGACACGTGCCACCATGCCCAGCTAATTTTTTGTATTTTTAGTAGAGATGGGGTTTCACCACGTTGACCAGGATGGTCTCGATCTCTTGACCTCGTGATCCACCTGCCTCGGCCTCCCAAAGTGCTGGGATTACAGGCGTGAGCCACCGCGCCCGGCCCTCTTTACTTTTAAAGAAATAAGGACCGTAAATTAATAGCTATGACAAGGAGAAAGAGACAGCTTGAGCCTCACTTTTTTCTCCTTTAAAAAAGATAAACAAAACCCTTGCTTGGTTACACAAAGTTAACTACCTGTTCACTGACCAGGTCCCTGAATGAACTCCCATAAAAAGAAGCCCAAGATATATAATATGTGAGCGAATATTTATTTGGGACATTTTTAGGTTTTTCATTGAACTACTTCCTAGAAGTGCTTCCTCCTCCTTGCCCCTGCCTACCTCAGAACACCTCTTTCCTGCCTTGAAAACATTCTGTCTTGAATGCGTTCATTACAGGACAAGCCATGAAAGCAGACCAATTTACTTAAGAACATCACATCTCTTGAGAAAGATACTGTGTACAAAACAAAACAGAACACGAGCTCTCTTTCTCAGCTCTCTACTTTGTAAATAAAAAGGGGAAAAGGTGTGTGTCCCTCCAGCATGCCTGGTGCAGCACACGATAGAGGAACCCACGGGAATGGAGAAGGTGCCTTTCTTCACCTGCCCATCGGGTCACGCTTAGCACCCAAACCATAGAGACTCCCTGCCCACCTCCCAAACCGCCCCACCACAACCCTGAAGGTCAGACCAAGTCCCCTATCCGCGAGGACATGGCGGGTAGCTGCAAGCAAGTTTAAAAGCTTCACCTTAAAAGACAAAAGATAGGCAAACTTATAGCATGAGACTTAAAATGTTGAAACTTTTCTCTCCAATTCTCCCTTCTGGCCAGGAACTATTTTCAGATGGGGCAGCAAGGTGAAGAGAGCTCCACAGCTCACCCCGAGCTAGCTAAGACGCCAGGATACATAAAAAGGGAACAGACTCGGGTCTGCACAGCTGAGGCTCGCTTCGTAATACCTCCGAAATTTAAAAGGACAAAAAGAAGATAATGTGGAAAGAGAGGACTAAAACAAAATGACCCAATGTCAATTTCTGAAGCACAGAGATGGAAACACTGGAGTCCATCATACTATTCTCTCTACACTGACATCTGTTTGAAACGTGATCCATAATCTTTCAAATTAAAAACAGTCAAGACTGAACACTAGCCCTTAAGAGTAGCCTCTGATGGGTTCCCCATACATTTGTCTAGGATTGATAAGGATTAAAAAGGGCTAGGGGTGTGTGCGTGTGTGTGCGCGCGCGCTGTGTATACATACAGGTTTTAGAGTAGTGCAAAAGCATGCAATAGAAATCACCAGGAAACAGATTCTGGTCCCTAGCTCCAGGGATTCAGATACAAGAGGCTGGGTGTAGAGCCTGATAATTAGCATTTCTTTTCTTTTGTGTTTTGAGGCAGTCTTGCTCTGTAGCCCAGGCTGAGTGCAGTGGTGCCATCACCAATCACTGCAGCCTCGCCCTCCCAAGCTCAAGCAATTCTTTTTCCTCAGCCTCCTGAACAGCTGGGACTACAGGCATGCACCACCACATCTGGCTAATTTTTGTATTTTTTGTAGGGACGAGGGTCTCATTATGCTACCCAGGATGCTCTTGAACTCCCAGGTTCAATAGATCCGCCTGCCTCGACCTCCCAAAGTGCTGGGATTACAGTTTTAAACCACCGCTCCGGCCAGTTAGCATTTCTTCTTCTTTTTTTTCCTTTTGAGATGGAGTCTGTCTCTGAGGCCCAGGCTGGACTACCGTGGTGTGCTCTCAGCTCACTGCAACCTCTGCCTGCCAGGTTCAAGTGATTCTCCCACCTGGGTCTCCCCAGTAGCTGGGATTACAGATGCACACACCACATCCAGCTAATATTTGTATTTTTAGTAGAGACAGGATTTCTCCACGTAGGCCAGGCTGGTCTCGAATTCCTGACCTCAAGTGATCCTCCCACCTCGGCCTCCCAAAGTGTGGGGATTATGGGCGTGAGCCACTGGGCCAAGCCTCAGGATTAGCATTTGCAGCCCCTCAAGGAGGTCTGATGATGTTGATCTGTAGACCATACTTTGAGCAGCTGTGTTTCTGAGCACAGGAATACCATAAAACCCAAATATTCATGTCCCTTCTTGAGGCCTTTGATAATGTAGTAAAGAATTCAATTCTCCTATCTGCTCTGACTGGGGTCCAGGAGCCGTCCCGCCCACCTTCAGTCCTCACCACTCCCCCACCACCATTTTTTGTGCCACTTTGCACATCCCCTACTGCCCCTCCCTGGGACCATGAAACATTACCTTCTGCTGGATTCATTACCGCATCGTGGAGCAGGGTGGCCATACTCCCAGCTATCCCTGCAAAACAAACTCCAGAAAATTACCCTCTGCGACCCAGTGTTCTCAGGAAGTTCCTGGAACCTAAAATCAGATGGAACCCAGGACTTAGTTTTCTAAGAAGCGAAATGTACTACCAGCTCCACCCACGTGAGCACTGACTCTTAATACCCTAAAGTGATGGTGAAAATAGGATAAAAATGGGGATGGTTCATTTAGGCACACTCACTCACACTGTAATCTTGCAAAAACCTCATCTTCTTTCTTATACTCAACCCTGGGAAGACGCTAAACCTGCAAGTGTTGGGTGGGTCCCAGTAACCACACGGCATGGCTTTTCCCACTGTCTAGATGTTAATTCTCTCTCATCCTTTGCCTTTGTCTACACATTAACTCACTTTGTCCTTAAGCTGGGGCCCTGAAAGGAGATAATATCATATCTACAGCTGAGAAAGGGAAAAAAGAAAATCTGGTTAAAATCCAGGCTTTAAAAAAAAAAAAAGCTGGAAAAGAGAAGAGGAAATCAGGAGAATCTGCATTTGGTAGATTTCCAGGGTCAGTCTGCAAAGCTACAGGACTGACCCCATCTGAGGGTCGGGTCAGGCCTGGCTTCAAGAACCAGGAACTTCAAAAGCCAGAATCAGGCCTGGAATTTTGCTTTTGGCTTTGAGCTTCCTCCCTTTGCGGTGACACTAACCTGTAATTAAAATGACCACGGGAAGGTGGGAGGAATGAGGAACACCAGGATGACTCTTCAGCAATGCATGTAATACCCTCTCCCCCACCGCACACACACTTATCATCATTCCCAGCAAGATCAAAACGCCACCACAGCATACACCACACATTGCAGAAACAGCGCAGGCCAGTACTTGGCATAAAATGGATTCCGTTAAATCTCTTTCAGGGAGCGAAACCATTACATAAGGCAGTTTCAGCAAAAGAAGGGCCCCAACATCACAGACTCAGGGGTAGGTCAGGGCTTGGCTCTTCAGCGACCATCTCAGTAAATGCACTAATGGCCAATTTCTACAAAACAAAACAAATATCTGCAAACCAGCCGGGCAGGCTTATGACCAAGGTTGGCTGATGGGAGGAGATATGCTTTTCAGCAGAATCAAAAGAGAGGGGGAGAAGTTATTGTTGGTCTCATCTACGTCTCCATTGTTGAAACAAATGAATTTTGTCAGAACAAAGGTACTTTATGCTGCTATCCATATTTCCATTCCAAACCCAAACAAAAAACAAAAGCAAGCCCACAGGAGAGGAGAAAATAAGAGCTCAGCCCTGCCCAGTAAAACGTGCCTTATGTAAGAGCTGCTGGCTGACTTGCACCCCCCACCCCCGCCCTCCCTCAAAACAACCAAACAAAATGATTTCAGCCCTTGCTTGCAGAGAGATGCAACTCAGACAAACGGAAGAGAATGGGGGTAAAATTCCCAAGTCCCCAGAAGCTTAAGGTGGGAAAGGCCTTCTGCGTGGAGCGTCCTTTGTCAGCCATAAAACTTCTTGACCTTTTAAAGCTTAGTTAGATCTTGGCGTTGTAGAGACCTGTTGTACCAGTTTTTAAATAGTCTCAAAGAAGCTGTCCAGATAACTTTTTTTTTTTGAATCCAGCATTCAAAAGTTTTGTTTCTATTCAGGGTTTCTCCTATGTCTGATCATTAATTGTTTTTGAATGTTTGAAAACAAAACAAAAAGAGAAGAAAAGAAAACCCATACAACAATAAAACGAAAACACCTCTGTCACTGATTTCTCCCCAGGCTTCAGAAAGCGGTGGGGAACAGACAAAAGCATGTGTGTGCCGCGCGCATGTGTGTGCGTGTGTCTGGGTGTGCGTTGCACACACAACGCTAGAGTTCTTTATTCGTGAGCAAGCGGGCCGAAGTCGAGGCGGCTGGGTCACAGGGAGGAACACCCTGGGGAGGGACGTGTTGAAGAAGAGAACTTTCTAACTCCAGACAAACGCTTTCAAAATACCGTTGGCTAGGTGGCTGTTTCCTTGGTGGTGGAAAACGTCATTTAAAGTCCTTTTCATGTTTTCATAGCAGGCAAAATACATGGCGTGGGCCGGCCCTGCACCCAGGATCATGACGTTGAGGCCCCGCAAGGGCCTCCAGAAGCCTTCGGTCCGCATGATTCTCTTGAGGGCTCCGTAGATACTCGTGTACTGGGCTTTCGGATCTGGACTCAAACTCTGCATTCGTGTCTGGGAGTGGGCAAGAAGAGAAGACAAACAAACGAAAAAGAGATTTAATGAGGATGGTAAAGAAGGAAAATAAGACCTGGAGAAGGAGAGAGAAAAAACAATGTTCATAGTTTCACAGGATTTATCTGGGAAGGAAACATACCTGAAATCAAAATGAATTCTACATGGACATAATGAAGTCCACATGAATGTGTACATGCAGATTTCGTTATGCCCCATAAAGAGAGAAACAGAGAGAAGGAGGTGGAAGAGAAGGACTTTCCCCTGTCACTGGCAAGCTGTGTGGCCTCTGGGGAATTCCTTAACTTCTCTGGACCTTAAGACCTTCAATTAAAATAACAGGATTGTTGCAAGCAGCAAACCAAACAATGCCTATGAAAACCCTTAAAAAACTCAGAGTCCTAGATAGATGTAGAATTGTCCTGCAGTTACCACTCTGGTGGTGAAGTCCTCTGTGTCCTCACTTATCTGAAACCTCCACGTTCTGGAAGCTCCTGTTAGTCCCTACACCATGAAATTTCCCCGAATCCTCCAGCCCTCACTTGCCTCATCACCTCTAAATACCTTTTTGCATTTTATTTTTATAAGTTGGCACTTAAATATAAATGGTCTAGTTCTTAATTTCTTTCTTTTTTTTTTCTGAGACAGTCTCGCTCTGTCACTGAGGCTAGAGTGCAGTGGCACAATCTCAGCCCACTGCAACCTCCGCCTCCTGGGTTCAAACAATTCTACCTCAGCCTCCTAAGCAGCTAGGATTATAGGCAACCGCCACCACACCCAGCTAATTTTTGTATTTTTAGTAGAGGCAGGGTTTTACCATTTTGGCCAGGCTGGTCTCGAACTCCTGACCTCCTAATCTGCCCGCCTCAGCCTCCCAAAGTGCTGAGATTATAGGCGTGAGCCACTGCAGCCAGCCAATTTCTTTCTTTCTTTCTTTTTTTTTTTTAAAGTCAAAGCAATTTTGTTAAGAAAGTAAAGGAATAAAAGAATGGCTACTCCACACACAGAGCAGCATTCTTAACTTCTTCATTTGCATAATCTTGTCTCCTTGAAGCAGAGACCTGGCTTTCCCTCCTCTGTCATCCCTAGGACACCACCCAGGAGGGAGAAGCACCTGCACAGGTGCAATGGTTAATTTTATGGGTCAGCCTGGCTGATCCATAAAATATCTGGTACCCAGATATTTGCTCTAACACTAGTTTAGATGTATGTATGCAGGTATTTTCTAGATGAGGTTAACATTTGAATCAGTAGACTTTGAGTAAACCAGATTAACTTCTACTATACCATGGGTACGTACACCTCATTTAATCAGAATTTCTCTCTCAAGGAAGAAATTCTGCCTTCAGACTCAAACTGTAACATCAGCTCTCCCTGGGTCTCTACCCTGCATATTTTGTACTTGCCAGCCCCCACAATCATGTAAGCCAATCCTCAAAATAAATCTCTCAATTTCTAGGTAGGTAGGTAGATTAGATAGATAGGTAAGTAGGTAGATGGATGGATGGATAGATAGACAGATCAATAACAGGCAGATAGAGAGATAGATAGGTAGACAGGTAGATAACAGGCAGATAGATAGATAAATAGGCAGACAGATAACCTCTCTATGTAGCTGGATATAGATCTCTCTCTCTGTCTCTCTCTGTCTCTCTCTCTCTCTCTCTCTGTTGTTTCTGTTTCTCTGGTTTCTATCTGCTAGGACCCAAGGAAGGCCTTCAACCAAAGGCCTGTCTTATAAACCCTAGCAGATTGTATACATCCTACTATCTGTTTCTCTGGAGAAGTCTGACTAGTACAGCAGGTAAGAAATACTTGCCAAGTGGAAGATCCACCATGGCTCACTCCCACCAAAGTAACCGTATTCCCTCCTTCCTTCTTCCTCCCTCCCTCCCTCTCTTCCTCCACCCCTACTCCCTTCCGCCCTCCCTCCCCCTCCCCCCAAACATACTAGACAAGAAGCTTTCCAACTTTTGGCAAGGGTATTCTTTCATCTCCAAACAAACTCATACAAAAAAATCTAATCCTATATATAGAAAAGGAGGGCTTCTCTGACTGCAGATGGGCAAAGGACTCTACGGGGCTCCCTCTCACTTCCCAGGACAGAGAGTCCCAGCTACCCCAGGGCTTGGGGAAACAGTGAAAACCAGTCACCTGAATTAGTGGTCATTTTCGGATTACAGATTCCACTGGCTATTAAAACCACAACAGAAATGGGCACACCAAGGCCAACTTTTTATTTTGCCAAGAAAGGACATAAAAACAGTAACAATATAAGCAACAATCACCACCGCCCTCTACCGCAAACAGCATTTCCTAAAAGAAAGAGCATTTTTAACAATTGAAAAAAAAGAAGACTACCTCTGACTATAAAATGGTAACATACATTAGATTTAGCTTTATTTTTATTTTTTTTCTTTGAGACAGAGTCTCACACTGTCACCCTGGCTGGAGTGCAGTGGTGTGATCTCGACTCACTGCAACCTCCGCCTCTCAAGTTCAAGCCATTCTCCTGCCTCAGCCTCCTGAGTAGCTGGGATTACTTGCCACCATACCCAGCTAATTTTTTGTATTTTTTGTAGAGACGGGGTTTCACTATGTTGGCCAGGCTAGTCTCGAACTCCTGACCTCGTGATCCACCCACCTCGGCCTCCCAAAGTGCTGGGATTACAGATATAAGCCCAGCTAGATTTAGCTTTATTAAAAACTTGCTACTCTGCTCCCTTTTTCCTGCCACAGACTGGTGAAAACATCTTCTGGCCCGGCCCAAGGCAGCTGCCAAGACACCTGGGCCCCAGAGTCCTGGGGAAGGTGGCCCTGCACCTTTTTGTTTTTTAAAGTGATTTCTATTTTAAGTCTTTCAAAAAAGATTTGATCTAATTTAATAAGAGGATACATTAGACTAGGTGTGGTAGGTCACACCTATAATCCTGGTGCTTTGGGAGGCCAAGGCAGGAGGATTGCTTGAGGCCAGGAATTTGAGATCAAGCTGGCCAACACACTGAGACCTCATCCTAACAAAAAAAAATAAGAAATTAGCCAGGCATGGTGGCACACACTGCAGTCTTGGCTATTTGGGAGGCTGAGGTGGGAGAATGCTGCGAGCCCAGGAAGTTTGAGGCTGCAGTGAGCTATGATCTTGCCACTGCACCCCAGCCTGGGCAACAGAATGAGACCCTGTCTTTAAAAAAATAATAATAAATTTTAAAAGGGATGCATTATAAGCAAGAAAGGTCAAGGGAAGGACAAGTGAACGTGCCAACCAAGAAGGCATCTGAATCAAGAGAATACCCAGGTCACAGTCACAACACCTCATTTAGCTCCCTAGCGGCCTGTTGGCCAGAACAAATGAAGATGTGCACGCCATTCAAAGTGTTCATGCTGGGAAGGAAGAGACAAAACTCCTCCTTTAGCACATACCCTCAAGTTTTAGAGCAAATAAAGCTTCGCGTGTCACCTGGCTTCTTCTTATCATTGCCCTGGACAAAAATCAAGGGTACCCAAGTGGCACAATGTACCTGCCAAGAACCCCAGCTTTGGAATCAGGGAACTGGGACTGAATTCAGATTCTATCGTTCATGGTATGACCCTGGGTGAGGTCATTACACTCTCTAAGCTTGAGCTACCCTACTTGAGAGAATGGTTGAGAAAATTAAATGGGATAATATGTGTCTGAAACCATCATTACTGTCAGTAATAACACAAGAGTCCCCTGTCAAGGGGCTACATGACAGTGATTGATGGAGAGGCCAGGTGATGGGGTTCTAGTACGTGACCTTCCAGGGTTCTGCAGGCCACAGAGGTAGGGCTGTATTTGTCTTGTTCACAGCAGATCTCCAAGGACCAGTAAGATGATTTATTGGGGGCCCAATAAACCTGTGTTGAATGAATGAATCGATGAACAAACAAACCCAATTTAGAATACCCACTGGCGTGAAAGGGTACTGTCTCTTAGTCCACCACCCCTAAATAGGAGCCACGCTTTCTTGGACTTCACTATCATTGCCATCACCTTTAATTTGGACCTTTCCATATCAATGCAAAGTCCGCATGTTGCTGCACTTCTCAAGCCTGGGTGTGATCTGCAGAACCACGTGCAGAGCAGAGGCAATCGGTCTCCGGCAGGGTGCCTAATGCAGGCCTGTGGACGAGTGGTGGCTCCAGGCAGCACCCTCCAGGGGAGAGGCCCCCATACCTTGGAGAATGGCAGTGTATCTTCTTGGGGGTGAACCCTGGCTGGAGCCCTGAGGTTTACAGCCTAGGGCAAGGTCCTGCCAAGGTTTTGCAAGCCCTTGGTCAAAGGCCTTCTTTGGGTTCCAGAGTCCCAGGCGAGCAGTGGTGGCAGTCTGGGCAAACATGGAGCACGGAGAACTGGCTACTTAGATTGCACTTTGGACCTGATGCTGGCTCTGGCTACAGCCCAGTGGCCTTGGCCATGGCATCTCATCTCTCTGGTCCCAGAGTCCTTGACTGGAAAATGAAAGGGAGGATCAGAGCAGGGACCGATGATCAGAATCACCCGGGAAATGTTTGAAAATACCCATCTGTAGGCACCACCCCAGCACGCACCAATTCAAATCTTCTTTTTCTTTTTAAAATTCCCCAGATTATTTTGACCAGGACTCAGCTTGGGGAACCAATAAAAACCATCTAGACCCCAACCAACCCCAGCCCTCTGCCTGGGCAGTAGGGAATCACTTCTGGTTACCTGTGGAGGGAGGGGCTGAGTGAGGGCAGAGGGCACAGAGGGTGCCTGGGCTTTACAGCCACCAGCCCAAGATTGCCAATCTCAATTCCAGCTCTGGGACCGCAAGCAGGTTCCTTAACCTTAGGGCATGGCCATCCTTGGCTGGAATAACTCCCCAGAGAGCTGCTGGGAAACACCTGACACAAGCTGGCTGTCAACAGTGACTGTCCCCATCCCACCCCGCGATATACATGAAGCCATCAAGAGGGTCTCTCCTTTATAAAACTGCTCATGTCAGCCATTTAGAGGCTAGCATCACACGAAGACTTACAGGGACGTTTGGGGGACTGACTTCTCACCCCTTGCCCCTTTCAGATTAGGGGTGGGGCAGTTGGAGGAAACATTACTGAACCAAAATGCATCATTTCTGAAAGAAAAAGTCAACTGAGTATCTTTGTGCTGTGAAAGAAAAATAAAACCTCAGGCCCCAAACTCACTATGCAAAGGAAAAAAAAGTTAAGCTTGGGAAGTGAGTCACGCAAAAACTGACCTTCTTTTTGTTCCCAAACAGACAGCTGTAATTTCATAAGTTTACTTTATCTTATGTAAATCGATTCACTGAGTGCAAGACCAGGATTGACTTTCCCCAGCTCCCTTCTTTTCACATGTAAAATGTAGATTCACTGAGTGTTCATCAGAGCTTCACAAGTATGGTACCATTTGCCGCAATGCCCACCCTTCCTCCTTTTATTTTTCTTTTCTCTTTCCTGTTTGCTCTTTCCCCTTTAAATACTGACATTCCCAAAACTCTCTTTGGAAAAAGCACAGGACACAGATCCTACTGTAACTTCTGTTTCTTTCTCCCGGGTGTATCCTCAACCTTGACAGAATAAACCTCTAAAAGATTGAGATCTGCTTCAGTCACTGTGCCTCGGTGGACTTCTCTGTCTTCAGGGGGGTTTACTCAAGGGCAGGCCATAGTTAATGACACAAGCCCCACACAGAGGCAAGTGGCCCATGAGTGCAGAGATGGGCCCGGACAGGCCCCTGGGGGAACCACTGTAGCCACAGCAGCCAAATTTGGGGCCAGAGCCTCATTCATCCTGCAGCACCCTCATTTCTTCCACCTGCCTGCAGGGAGTACCCACTGAGGTCGGCACCAGGATACAGAGGGGGAAAAACGATGGGGAAAAACAAGGAAAGTGTGTGATAAGAGGAGGAGGATACGAACCACCGGGGTGCCTCGAAGGAGTGCAAGGAAGAGACTAGGAGGGATCAACCCTGCAGCAGCCTCAGAAGAGGTAAGAGAGATGGAAGGCAGTGCAATACCCCTGATTTGATAATGGAAACTAAACAAAAAAATAATAATAATAAAAGAGAGATGGAAGGCAGGCAGTTAGGAAGGCAGGCAGAAGTGGCCACAGCCAGAGAGACAATATAATCAATTTAGTCTCTTTTTTATTTTTATTTTATTTTATTTTTTAAGTTTTTAAAGACGGGGTTTCACCATGTTGGTCAGGCTGGTCTTGAACTCCCGACCTCAGGTGATCCACCCGCCTTGGCCTCCAAAGTGCTTGGATTACAGGTGGGAGCCACCACGTCTGGCCCCTATTTTTTATTTTTTTAAGACCAGTGTCTCACCCTGTCACCCAGGGTAGAAGGCAGTGGCACAATCATAGCTCACTGTAGCCTCAACCTCCTGGGCTCAAGCAATCCTCCCACCTCAGCCCCCTGAGTAGCTCAGGCTACAGGTGAGCACGACCACACCCAGCTAATTTTTGCATTTTTGTAGAGACGGGGGTCTCACTATGTTGCCCAGGCTGGTCTCAAACTCTTGGGCTCAAGCGATGCTTCTATCTGGGCCTCCCAAAGTATTCTCTTTTTTTAAAGTTCTACTACCTGTAAAATGTAAAAATGAAGGCTGGGCATTTTCTATTCCTTGAGGACCACAGAGGGGAAAAAACGTCCAGGAGTGAGTGAAAGACACTCAAGTGTCCATCACCAGATGAAGGGATAATGCAATATGATAGATCAATACAGTGGAATATTACTCAGCCTTAAAAAAGGAAAGAAAACTCTGATACGGTCTACAACATAGATGGTTCTTGACAACAACATGCTAAATGAAATGAGCCAGTCACAAAAAGGCAAATACTGTCGTATTCCACTGATATGAGGTGCCTAGAGTAGTCAAATTTATAGACAAAAAGCAGAATGGGGGTAGCCTGGGGTTGGGGTGAGGAGGGAACAAGACAGAGAGTTCTTGTTTTGCGGGTACAGAAGTTTGGGTTTTGCAAGATGAGGAGAGTTCTGTGGATGGATAATGCCTATGGTTGTGTAAAAGCATGAATGTACTTAATGCCACTGAACTGTACGCTTAAAAATGGGTACGATGACAAATTTTGTTATGTATATTTTACTATAATTTTTAAAAATACAAAAAAAAGGAAGTAAGGGTAGAGAGGAGGAAAAAGGATATGAATGAATCAGGATGCATAGAGAGGGCAGAGATTAAAAATACACACACACACACACACACACACACACACACACACACACGGAGACAGAGAATTTCAGAAACCTCTTTTCCTGTCCAGGTTTCAGTTCCTGCCCAAGACCTAGCTGCCAGTCTCCAGTTCAGTAAAAGCAGTTTTCATGTTTGCATGCTAGTTCTCCCCTTTTCGAAATTCACAAGCACATCAGCATACCAAAGCCTCTGGGAAACCTTTCAGGAAAGAAACCTGTTTCCCTTGGTTTTCAGAGCCACTTCTAAACCTTTGTCTTTAGCAATGAAAGCCTTATCTCGTTTAATGACCAGAGACATCTCACCCATCACACTTGTGAAAACACAGCTGTAGCCACCGGGACCTAAGCCCTTGAAGCAGCAAGTGCGGAGAACATCCAGGTGTCTGAAGGAGTCAGAGAGACCCCTCTGGCAACTGTGCGGGGAGCGGTGGAGGAGACAGAGTGCCAAATACGCAGCAGAGAGGAGGCCTCGCACGCTGCCTGTGAATGAGCATTTCTCCCCTGCACCTGCCTGCAGGATGGAGAAACGTGTCCCGCCTAGGGAATCAGGAGACAAGGGTCTCTGGCCTGACTCTGCCACTCCCAGTGTCACCTGAGCAAGTCCCCTCCAGCTCCAGAACTGCTCCAGCAGTGAAACGAACTCCCAGTGATGTGAACTCTGTATCCGCATCCACTGGCTCCACAAACTCCTAGCAAGGATAGAACAATGTTGAGGGGTCAGCCCGATACCAGTTCTCCCCTAAGATGACAAAACAGGAAAGGCCTGTCTCGCTGTCCTGTTCTCTCATTGCCGGGAGGAGGGAGAGTGGAAAATGTATGTGCTGTCCCAGGTGAGCTCACAGGATCATATAACAGGAGCTACAAGGGCCCTGGGGAGACTGCATACAGCCCAGCCCAGGCCCCACCTTTTCACAGAGGAAACTGGGGCCCAAGAAGGAAAATGACTTGTCCAAGATCCTGTGGATAAGGAGCCTCTGATCCAGGTCTAGAACCAAAAAATAAAAGAGACGAGGGCAAGCTGAGCCTGCTAGGGGGCCTCAGAGGTCATGCCACCCGGGCCAGCCCTCTGTAGCATCAGGAACTCAGCCACTGACTCCCTGTCTGACCTGGAGACAGCCTGTGACTCCCAATTCTCCAATTTCTCAAAAATAAAAAACATTTCGCCGGGCGCGGTGGCTCAAGCCTGTAATCCCAGCACTTTGGGAGGCCGAGGCGGGTGGATCACGAGGTCAAGAGATCGAGACCATCCTGGTAAACATGGTGAAACCCCGTCTCTACTAAAAATACAAAAAATTAGCTGGGCATGGTGGCGCGTGCCTGTAATCCCAGCTACTCAGGAGGCTGAGGCAGGAGAATTGCCTGAACCCAGGAGGCGGAGGTTGCGGTGAGCCGAGATCACGCCATTGCACTCCAGCCTGGGTAACAAGAGTGAAACTCCGTCTCCAAAAAAAAAAAATAATAAAAATAAAATAAAAAACATTTCATGTTCGAAGTTCACGTGGCATTTCTAGGACTGAGGAGACGATCATGTGAAATCTACTCAACGGCCCGTTCTAAAGCATTTGCCACACACCTCCCTTGAGCCAGGTGCAATGGGATAAAGACCAGAAACAAACAAGCACCATGATACTATGAGCAGCACAATTCCAGGAGACGCAGGGCTGAGCCCTAGAGGGCTGCCCGCCACCGTCTCTGTTCCAGACTTTCTCCCAGAGAAAGAAAATAAGGCTCGGGCACCTCCAAAGTGTTAGGATAAATGCCAAATGTTCGCTTCTGCTGCCCAATGTCTGCTTCAGAATTAAAAATCAAACTGGTAAGTTTTTTATCCTGTCTGCCAACTGTCCCCAGCTAGCACTGACATTCACTCAATGAACCACAGCAAAATGCGGGGCCAAGCCCAGCCGCCTCCCTGTTTTCCAAGCCTCACCCTGCAGCCCCCTGGCCAGCAGCTCTCCCACATTCACCATGAGCCCATCCATAGCTCCGTGCTCCTGCTTCACTGGGGTCTGCTGAGGACACTCTCAAGACACCAAGAAGCCAAGTCCCATCCACAATTGTCCAGAAAGGATCAGACCAAGGAGCTGATTCCTGTAGAGCCCTCCCTCACTGAAACTCCATGCCAAAATCATAGCGGGAGGACCAGGAGAAAGAGGCTTTTTTGGCACCTGCTTTATAGAAAGGATTGTCTTCCTAAGCAAAGCCACAAACCCCATCTAGGCCTTGGAAAGCCCTGTCTCACCTTCCAGCAACCTGAGGGGCACACACTACAAATGCAGAAACCCAGACCACATCAAGGAGCACCACGAACACTAAAACCGTCGACACTCCCCATCCAAAACCACCGCTCCCCATGCAAAGCCACCAGCCTTCCTGCCTCAAACTGCTCCCTTCCTAGGCTCCTTGACAGAAAAGGGACTCTTAACAGGGCTTTCCATAGTCACACCCTGGCCCTTTGAAAAGCTGTGTAAAAATCATGCAAAACTGGCCGGGCATGGTGGCTCACGCCTGTAATCTAGCACTTTGGGAGGCCGAGGCAGGTGGATCACCTGAGGTCAGGGGTTTGAGACCAGCCTGGCCAATGTGGTGAAGCCCTGTCTTTACTAACAATATAAAAATTAGCTAGCCTTAGTGGCACACACCTGTAATCCCAGCTACTCAGGAGGCTGAGGCAGGAAAATTGCCTGAACTTGGAGGTGGAAGTTACAGTGAGCTGAGATCACAGCATTGCACTCTAGCATGGGTGACAGAGCAAGACTCTGTCTCAAAAAAAAAAAAAGTCATCCAAAATGAAGCAGGAGGACATCACTCAGCATCATTTCCACACACCACAGGCAAGAGCAGAGCAGCACAAATAATTCTTTAACTGCAGCTCTCAGAGCGCAACTAAGTTTATCCCTGTTCAAGATTCCAAATCATGTCTTTTTCTAACATCTCCCAAACTGGCAAAAATAGATTCACAAAGAGAATATACATATAGATATATACACACACACATATGAACACACATACACACATATATATGCATATGCATATATGTATGTATTTAATGAAAAGGAAAACTTGAGCTGGGCGCAGTGGCTCACATCTGAAATCCCAGCACTTGAGAAGGCCAAAGCAGGTGGATCACTTGCTGCCAGGAATTCAAGCCCAGCCTGGACAACATAGCGAGACCCCATCTCTCCAGAAAATAATTTTTAAAAAAATTAGCCAGGCATGGTGGGTGCCAGTAGTCTTAGCTACTTGGGAGGCTAAGATAGGAGAATCACCAGGAGATTGAGGCTGCAGTAAGCTATGATCATGTCACTGCATTCCAGCCTGGATGAGAAAGACTCTGTCTCTCTCTCATACACATACACACACACACACACACACACACACACAGAGAGAGAGAGAGAGAGAGAGAGAGAGAGAGAGATTGGTGCTCTTAATGTTTTAAAACCAGCAAGAGAAAAATGATTCCCCTAAAAGTAGTCATTGCCCCCACCTCAAAAAAGCAGGGGTGGAGTGGGAAAACAATTATCTATCAGGATGACATGGTGGGGGAGTCAGAGGAACATACATTCTGAAAAAAAGCTTCCAGCTCATCTGAAAAGCCACTGGTGAAAACTACTATTTTGGAGCAAGCAAAGAGCCCAGCCCGCTTCCTAAAAAGTCAGCCAGAAAAGCTATACCAAGACAAATGAAGAGGGGAGACCTGGTGGAAAGCACTCGTCCAACTAAATCATGTCTATGTGGCTTTCCCTGCCTCACCTACAGGAAGGCCTAGACCTCCTTCAGCATTCAGGTCACTCTGCCGTTGGAGGCGGGAGGAAGTGGGTTCATAAGTGTGGGAACAAACCATGAAGACTCCTCTTTCTCTGTCTTTCCACCTATGCCCCCCAATGGTCCCAATTTTCAGAAGAGTCACATTTGTCCTTCTGAAAAGACCAGCCACAGTCAGATCGCCCGGTCATCTGCCGCCTCTGAAGTGGACCACAGAGGATTCACCTGTCACTGATGCTCTCAAGACACAGTGCTGAATCTTCAGGGTCTACTGGAGCTTCAGGGGCCACTGCTACGCCAGGGACGAAAGACTCAGTGAAGAGTTTCACTGCACATTTGGTAGAAAATAACAATTCCAGCCCAGCACAGTGGCTCACACCTGTAATCCTAGCACTTTGGGAGGCCAAGATGGATGAATTGACTGAGCTCAGGAGTTCAAGATCAGCCTGGGCAACATGGTGAAACTCCATCTCTATTAAAATACAAAAAAAGAAAAAATCAGCCAGGCATGGTGGTGGGCACCTGTAATCCCAGCTACACAGGAGGCTGAGGCACAAGAACTGCTTGAACCCGGGAGGTGGAGGTTACAGTGAGCCAAGACCCTGCCACTGCACTCCAGCCTGGGCAACAAAGTGAAATTCTGTCTCAAAAAAAAAAGAACAATTCCACTAAGATAGCAATAACCAAGTTCCTCAGCCTCCCAGAAGAGAAGCCACAGCACCAAACCCCACTTCTCCTTGAAACAGGCCACAGCAGGATGTGCTGTCAGGGAGAGATCCAGACTCCAGATCATATCCAACCTGGAGAAGGTGGCCAGAGGGAAGCCATTTGAACAGACGCCTAGAAAAAGGGAGGGTATGTCAGGCTGTCAGAATTAGAGCTGTCACTACAATCTCTTCTACACTATTTCATTTTGTGACTATGTACAAGATACTTTGACTGGAAAAGAAAAAGGCAAACTTGACATGGAGAAGAAGAAAGCAATGCTTACTACAGGAGGAGGTGAACAGGCTGGTGCATCTGGGGAATGAGGACCTGTGGCTGGAGGGTCTGGTGTGCAGAGAAGACAGCAGTCAGGTATGGGTGGAGAGGCAGCCTCAGACTTAGGAGAGCAGCCGCAACATGAGATGATCAATGAATGTCTGCTGGAAGAAGGGCAGGCTGGGGCTAGACCATGCAAGGTCCTGAATATCTTGCTGGAGAGTGTGGAATTTACTTTATGATCAAGTGTCTTCCATGGCTATGAATCACACCCAACAGCAATACGATGGGAGCTATGAAGAGCCAGGCAGTAGGCAAGACAGATGGGCTCTCTGATATCTGGGAGAAAGCAACAGGCCATGCAACAGAAGCCCTCCCTACTGGGCCCCTGGACAGGCTGGCCACTCCCTCCAAAGCTGCCGCTGCTTACCAGGCCACCATTAACATACACACCAGTGAGATTTCCCTCTCTGCCCATAGGCAGCAGCTTCTGGCCTTGCCTATGATTCAGAGGATGCCATTCCCACATCCCCTGACCCTAGAAGCCCTACATGGTTTCCACCCTTTCTCTAGAAAAGCCTCCAGTGGAAAGAGGGAGGGATGGAAGGGTCTGTGCCTGGCCCATGCCCAGTGTACCCAGAACACACTCAGAAGAGCCCATGTGTGGCCTGCCCAAAAGGATTAAGTTATCTCTGCCCTACAGGTGGGGCAAATTCCAAAGATGCCAGATAACAGGGCTAGGGTTTCATGGGTGCAACTGGTGACCTCACTGAGAGACAGAAAGGGAAGGGACAACCTTGGACTAGAGGGGGAACTGAGCTGCCAGTCATTCCTACCCAGTTGCCCTGCCCTGCTAAGAGGGACAGGGCCTGAGTCACAGTTCCTTCTCGTCCTGCATCTGGCACTGATACATTGTATGGCCTTAGGTCAATCAGCTTGCTTTTCTGAGCCTCTAACCCTTCCATTTACAAAATAATTGTAATAATAAAAACAACAATATTAGCAGTCAGTTATCCCCATCCTATAAATGGGGAAACTGAGGCAAATGACTTGCCTCAAGGTCACAAAGCACAGAAGCAAGATTAGAAAGAATCCAGGCAGTCGGCCAGAGTCATACTGTTAACCACTAGGCTATCCTACCTCTCACAAAGGGATAGACGCTAAGGGATCCCAGGTGATCAACTTCCTTCTGTCCCAATATGCTCTGTTTCTACAATATGCTAAGTCACATGGATGCCACCTCCTATCTGCCTGACCTTGGAGAAGACCCTATATCAGAGTCACCTAAATCCTCACTTGTTAATGTCCACAAAGCCCCTGGGCACTCTGTCTATGCCCAGCTGCAAGAGTGTATTTCTGGGCAAAGTCAACAGCGGTGGCCCATGGAGGTCACACAATTTATCTATTCCACAACCCTGGTCATCACGGGACTGGGCAATAGTGGTTGGTTCAATACAAACCCATTTTCTCTCCTAAAGAAGAGCTTGAGACATTAACCAGCTGAGGTCTCAGAGGGGCATCCTGACAGACAAAATGCTGGCACCCTGTCAGTATTCAAAGGCTAAGGATGAAATATTCCAACAGTCAGGTTGCTTTTAAGAGAGAACTGAATTCACTGCTAGTAAGCTGGACTACCCAGGGCCTCCCCTTGACTCTGCCAGCCTTGTCAAATGTCACTGGCTCATAAACACCCCACTCATAAGTAAGGAAGAAATGCCTCATCCTCAAAATTATTTTGTTTTGTTTTGTTTTTTGAAACAGAGTCTCATTCTGTCGCCAGGCTGGAGTGCAAGGGCACAATCTCGGCTCACTGCAACCTCCACCTCCTGGGTTCAAGTAATCACCTGCCTCAGCCTCCTGAGTAGCTGGGATTACAGGCGCATGCCACCACACTTAGCTAATTTTTGTATTTTTTGGTAGAGATGGGGTTTCACCATGTTGCCCAGGCTGGTCCTGAACTCCTGACCTCAGGTTATCCACCCAACTCGGCCTCCCAAAGTACCGGGATTACCAGTGTGAGCCACCACGCCTGGCCAAAATTGTTTTCCTTTTCTTGTATACAGACAAACTCACTGAATAAGGCTGCACAGAAGCACAAATTTAACACAAGAGTCCACATCAAAGCACCGTAGATGCACATCAACCCATGTGCAGGGAGATAAGAGGAGTGTCCAGGCACCTAGGTATGTTCACAGACTCCACACCAGGCTCCCTCCCTGCTCCCCGCTGCAGCCTGGCAGCTCTGCCATCATCGGTTTTGCATGATGGGGGTCCCCGTCAGCTTTCCTTTGCTTTCAGTGTTCCCCTACCCCTCCAACCTCCCCAACTTTGTTCTGCCAATAAGCAAACAGTTAGATTTGCCTAGGCTCTCACTGCCAGACTCACCCCTCTGACGAGCCTTCCACCATATTTTGCTGAAAATCCCAATCACAGAATCTCAGAGAAACTGAGTTCAACCATCCACCCAATGCTCGAAGACCATCTCTGCCCATAAGAAACATATGTTCTGGGGCCGGGTGCGGTGGCTCACACCTGTAATCCCAGCACTTTGGGAGGCCGAGGTGGGCAGATCACAAGGTCAAGAGATCGCAGACCATCCTGGCCAACATGGTGAAACCCCATCTCTACTAAAAATACAAAAATTAGCTGGGCATGCTGGTGCACTACTTGGGGGGCTGAGGCAGGAGAATTGCTTGAACCCAGGAGGTGGAGGTTGCAGTGAGCTGAGATCGTGCCCCTGCACTCCAGCCTGGCAACAGAGCAAAACTCAGTCTCAAAAAAAAAAAGATAGAAACATACGTTCTGGTTGGAGGAACTAATCTAGGTGCCACAGGGATGGGCTTGGGATAGGATGGGAAGGGGGTCAAACAGTCAAGAAAGACCTCCCAGTAAGACAGCATCCCTTCTGGGCACATGGCCTGGGGCAGCAGGAAAAGCCAGAGGGACCAGCGTTGACTTTCATCCAGTCACTCGGCCATTACATAGAGAGTTTCTACTCCACACCAGCACATGCCTGACCACACAAAGACAACCCATCCCCACCTACCACAAGGTCGAAATCCTATTCTGTTCTTTAGCTATATGAATTTCGATAAGTAACTTAACTTCTCTGAACTTCAGTTCCCTCGTTGGTAAAATCCCCTAACTCACATGCTTCCTGAGATGAGCGAGAAATCCATTTATTCACCTACTACAGTACGGTAGGTGCTCAATAAATGTTTATCTTCACTGGAACTATTTTCAGAAAGGCTCCAGTATGTTCCTAGCTGGTAGAGAGAAAACCACCACCTTTGTGAATCCAAATGGCTTGAAGTCTCATTAAGAACCACAGAACTAGCTTAATCTTGTTAGAAGGTATGGGTGTTTTTCTCTGCTTGCTGATAAATGGCCGAACAGCATTGCAGGTTTGAAGTGAAACCCTCCCATCAGACTACAGAAGAAACTGACTAAATCAAACAGTAGATCCTGGAGTCCCAGAAGGGGGCTACCAGCTATAGGGCACTGGTGCTGGGAACTCCAGATCACAGTCCTACAGCGTCACAAGGAAGGGACAGGAATAAAACCCCATCCTGACCCTCAGTCCCCTACACACGTCTTTCAGTTTCTGATGGAATATACGTCCCCAGGACTTCAGAGCTGGAAGGACAGGCTTGGAGACCCCTCTGCATCTAAATCCTAGCTCTGCGGCTTCCTCCTCCACGGGTGTCCTTGGGAAACTCATTTCAGCTCTCTGCCCCTGTTTCCTTCTCTGTAAGTGAGGCCCCTACTAGCACCTACTTCCTAAAGTCTCTGTGAGGATTTACGGGAAAGCCCTTTGCACAGGGTCTGGTGGACAGCTGCCTGCTGCTTTTATTTCTGCTTCTTTTTCCCCCTTTGGATAAACAGCAAAAAAGATGGCATCATTTTTACCAATACCTTCCTAAGACTCACGGCCTAGGAGCAGGATCTGCCCTGCCTGGGAGCACACTCGCCTGTACTCACTACACACGACGCTAGGACATGGCAGGATTACCCGAGCACCCCTTCCCTTCTGCTATCCCAACTCACAGGAGGGAATCCAAGGCCCCAAAGAGCAAGGGGACTCACTTGTGGTAGCCCCATAAGGGACTCTGACCCCTCCCACATTCACCTTTCTTCACTAACCATTTCTAAATAGATGGACTAGCCTGCTTAAATTAATCCTGATTATGTAACAAAGAAAACTTAGATAGCTGGTAGAGAGCTGGGGGAGGGAATCACTACTATCAGTTTACACTGGCACAGAGAGTCCCGAATAAAAGTGCTCTGGGAAGCTCACTCACCTGCTCAGAGCCAGGGCAGCTCTGGGGACCTTTGACCAGTGCTGAAGTCCCGGAGCAGGGCTGGGCAGGGACCTTGAATACCAAGATTCCGGACACTCCTGACTGGTCTGGTGTGGCCAAGTTCACACTATGCAAAAGGCCCTCCCTGCTGCTGAGAGCTCGATAGCCTCCGAACTGTAGGGAGACCAGGCCTGGGGGCAATAGCCAAAGGCCGCTCAAGTTCAGTTACAGGACCAGGCACCAAGAAGCCCATGCACCACAGTAGCCCTGGAGAACCCGGGCTCCCCTCAGCCCGTGGGTGCAGGCACACTCTCCAGTCCCTTGGAATCTGGGTGCTACAGGGCATGGATATTTACACTGAGTGTGTCTCACTAGACCAAACAGCAGTGCTCCCCAAACCGTACACCTAGGTGTGAGTGTTAAGATGGAGACAGCCCTGTTCCAAGTTAGAAGACCTAAATTCTGTCCATCTCTGCCACCCAGTCCCTGAGCAACTGCACAATCATTTCACCTGTGTAGGCATCAGCTGTCCTACACAGGGATCTAGGCACCTCAGAAGCCCATGCTGTCTCCCAGGCTGGGTGTGGTCCTGTCAGCTTCTACAAATCCAGTTCCCACGCCCTTGGCGGAGGCCATATCTTCTGAAGCATGCCCTGCTATTAGCCTATTATCCATGGAAAAAAGGATTTTTAAAGCAGCCCTGTCGCCAGCCTCCTCTTGCTCATTCCTTCAGGTATAATTACAACAGGTGATGTGTCTGCGTGTGGCACCCATGAAAGGTGCAGAGAAACATGAAGGAGGGTAGAGCACTGTCATCTCTGAGCCAGCAGCGCCATGCTCACCAAAACACACACGCTCGATAAATGACTACCAAGGATTCAGAGATGAACTCAATTCCAACCACAGTCAGGTAACAAAGCAGATTTGTTTTGTTTTGCTTTGTTTTTTAAGACAAAGTTTTGCTCTTGCTGCCCAGGCTGGAGTGCAGTGGCACGATCTCGGCTCACCGTAACCTCCGCCTCCTGGGTTCAAGTGATTCTCCTTCCTCAGCCTCCCAAGTAGCTGGGATTACAGGCGCCTGCCAACACACCAGGCTGATTTTGTTTTAGGTAGAGACAGGGTTTCTCCATGTTGATCAGGCTGGTCTCGAACTCCCGACCTCAGGTTATCCACCTGCCTCAGCTTCCCAAAGCAGGTATTTTAAGTCCTCCTCAAATTCTGCCTGCTGTGGATCTGTCGCCCCTAGCGAAATGCACCTGGCCACAGTCTGGGGCCCACCCTACAGTAACAGCTAGGACTGTAAGCCCCATCAAAACTGGGCTCCGGAATTCAGGCGTGCCAGGGGCCGAACGAGGGGTCCAAATTTCCCAGATGCTACCAAAGCCAGATTTCCTACAAAGACTGCTAACTTAATAGTAACCACCCACATGGTTACAGCTCCAAGCCACTGCTCCAAGGGATGTTCTTTCTCCACACCTTTCACCTTTCTCACTGATGACAATCACAGAGGAAGACGACAGGACACCAGAAACACCAGGCTTGCTGTTCTAAGGGCCTCAAGAGAGAAACACCAGAGAAAACAACCACAAGACTCGACTTTCAGCCTCCGGGACTCACTTGCTGAATGTACACTAGACAATATGTACAAATTACTTCCGAAGCTTTCGGAGGCGTCACTTTAAGTTTTATTGGATACAAAAGTAATAGCAGGAACCTTCCATCATGGGTGAGATTTTCACACTGACTAAAACCCTCTCCCCGGAAATCAAGAGCTCCAGCATATAATTTAAACCAAAGCTGTCTGACGAGAAGGGTTTCCAAAAGTAAGAGACAGAGACGGCGACCAGAGATGAGTACCTTCCCAGACCACAAAAGACTCAGCTGGTAAAACAACAGGATCATTCTGCAAAAAAACGCTGCCACTACCTAAATGTCAGAGCAGTGCTAGGGGCTGCTGGACCTGAGGGAGCAGGTGTCATCTGCCGTCAAGGAGTTTATGGTCTAGTAGGGGAGAGAAAAACTACCAAAACTCCTATCAATAAAAAATTCCAAACTCTGAATGCCATGAAGCAAAAGTAGAAGGTGCAGAGGGCAAACGCAGGGGACCTCATTTAGATTTGGGGAGGGGCCCTGGCAGTGACCACTGAAGGTGAAGCTAGGACAGAGGTAGCGACAGGTGGGATGTGGACAGAGGCTCCAAGAAGGCTGGTGTCACCTGAAGCCTGCTGAGTACCAGGAGATGAGCCTGGGACGAGGCGTGGGACATACAGCCCATGCTGGTCCCTGAACACGACAGAGCAGAGGGAGGGTGTTTTAACCTTAATGCTGCGTTTCCATCTATATGGTCCTCATCTCCTGCCTTTCACTCAGGAACAAAGAAAGAGAAGAAATGAAGTGAACAGAAGAGAGACAGTTTCTCACTGTGAAATCTACAGGAAGCTCAAAACACCGTGGTGGGGAGATGTCGCAGGGAGGCTCCCCAGCTCCCCAACCCTGTCGTTACAACGAATGCTCCCCTAGAATGATGGGCTAACCCCATCTGTGCTGCTGGCAGTGCGGGGTTGACCTTGGCCATGCCGGCTGACCCCTGGATGACTCAGCTTCCTGGTAGTGAACTGGTGAAAGGTTCTGGCAGGAAGGAGTCAGAAAGCTATAAACAGAGCCTTCCAGAAGCATCTGTCACACTTCTCCCCTTGATTCCAGGGCGGGGCTGTGGCCATTCAGCATTTCTGTAATTGCCCGGATGGATGATTTGCAGTCTTGAAGTGTTGTCGTTGGAAGTTTCAAGTAGACTAAATATCGCTTATTTCGGGGCGGGCACTTTGGAATGCAGGGGCCCAACATGGTACAGGGGCTGCTGGTCCTTCCCACCGCTGCTCAGCCCCACTGCAAAATTCCACAGCAGGGTCTTCCTAGCTTCCTCTGCAAAGCAAAAGTGCTTGTGAGCCTATATTTTACACCGAAAGTTGAAACAGGGAGTTAAAGTTATACTGCCCCATGAAAGTAAGCAGTGGAAATTTTAGAACTGGTGAGTTCCCAAGAGAACCATTTAGTGTTTGTTCAGTCTTGCCATTTTATAGACAAAGAAACTGAGATGCAGACAAGTATTTTTCCCAGGGTCGCTTGATTGGTGGGCCCCTGGTCATCTCAAGCTAATTACAATTCACCCTAAAATGCAAATCCAAGCCTTATGTGTGTATGTCTACAGAAAGATCTGCTTTTGCCTTGCTTCTAGTCCTTTCCTTCCCTGCCCTTCCGTCAAGCAACACCATGAATGGCCAGTTCTGGATAAACGTTCTCTGTGGATCTCCCAGTCCCTCACACTTAAGCTACTCAGGGGAGATTCAAAATGTGTTTTCAATTTAAAGTCACTTCTGGTAGAAGCCCAGCTTTGCAGTAACTTTTTTTTTTTTTTTTCTTTTCTTTTTTTTGAGACGGAGTTTCGCTCTTCTTACCCAGGCTGGAGTGCAATGGCGCGATCTCGGCTCACCGCAACCTCCGCCTCCTGGGTTCAAGCAATTCTCCTGCCTCAGCCTCCCAAGTAGCTGGGATTACAGGCGCACGCCACCATGCCCAGCTAATTTTTTTGTATTTTTAGTAGAGACGGGGTTTCACCATGTTGACCAGGATGGTCTCGATTTCTTGACCTTGTGATCCACCCGCCTCGGCCTCCCAAAGTGCTGGGATTATAGGCGTGAGCCACCGCGCCCGGCCTGCAGTAACTTTTGAGTTGTAGGGTCTGAAAGAGAATTTCAGAAACTTCCTTATGAATGATTTATCAGAAAAATGCAAAATATTCTTGGAAGAGACCTCAAGGGAATTTGAAAACAAGAATTCTTATCCAAGGTCAGGCAAGGCATCACCAGCCAGCCCACTCCCAGAATCCTGTGGGGAGAGCAGTGCTCATTCCAAGGATAAACGGAACCAGCTACCACCTAACGCTGTACTAATAATACGTACTGTGTCCCAACCCCCATAGGAGCAAACTGCAGTTCTAACTCCTTCTCTACTTCCTTCCGAAATCTGAAAAAAAAAATTTATGAATAAGTATCGATGAGTAGAGATGGATTTTTTCTTGTGATTATATCACCTGTACAATTAAAAGTCATTTCTGAAATGATACTTTTGAAGTTCTAAGGGTTAAATACAAATCTACTCTAATTTTCTAAGTAAGATAATTTAACACTTCACCATTCCTGGCCCAAATATGTAAATATACACAAACATATATACACACACATATATATACAAAAAAAAAATATATATATATATATACATACACATACACACACACACACATTAAAATTCAGTTGCCTGAGAAGTCAAGATTCAAGAAAAAAAAAATTTTAAGCACAACTTCATTAACAGAGAGATCTCCAGTCTCTTAAGTTTTCTAATCCCTTTCACAGATAACTCTACTCTCTACACAGGACATTTTCTATTTATTTATTTATTTATTTTAATTTTTTAAGAGATGGGATCTTGCTCTGTTGCCCAGGCTAGAGTGTAGCGGCATGATCACGGCTCACTGCAGCCTCACACACTCCTGGGATCAAGCGATCCTCTCACCTCAGCCTCCTGAGTAGCTGGGACTACAGGTGTGCACCACCACATGCAGCCAATTTTTTTTATTATTATTTTTAGGGGTTTTGCTCTGTTGCCCAGGTTGGTCTCAAACTCCTCCCTACAAGCAATCCCCCTGCCTCAGCCTCCTGAGTAGCTGGGATTACAGGTGTGACCCAGTGAACTCGCCTAAATTTCCACAGGACATTTTCTATGCTTCTATCCTGACCATTTCTTCCAAGTGACAGCTTGGCATTGTCTAACAACCCTGAAAAAGGCCCACACACGTGCCCCTTTGAAGCACCCAGCAAAGAGATTCTGTAGCAAAGACCCCCTGTGCCAAGGAATCAGTGGACTCTCAAACAGAGAGGTGTCATTGCACTCAGCAGCTTTGTACCCCTGCCACCGCACTGGCCAGCTGGAGAAACAGGACTTGGTTACCAAAGCTACAAGATCCCAGAGCTTCTGTCTACACCCTGGCCAATCATGGCCTCCAGGGGGAAAGTCCCCAACCTCTCATCTCAGCCCCTTTACCAAGCGCAGCTGACTGTGCCCTTGGCATTTAATAGGAGGCCACCTCTGAGAGAGGAAGTCTACAAGGAAAGAGAGAGCCCAGGATAGTGTCCAGCTCTCCAGTTACCCTTCTGCAGGGACGAGAAATGACACACGAATCTGAGCCTCCAGAGCAGGCACCAGCGCTGCAAGGTCCCAGGTCCATCTCCGACCTTTGGAAGGCACAATTGTCGCCTACACCATCCTCAAGTCTCTCTTTGCCCTACAGCTTATGACCTGGACCAGGAAAGGTCACTCAGGCAAACCCTAAACCTGCACATGTCATATGAGCATGTTTCATTTTTAGTATCTTACCTGACCACTGCTCCACCAGCCACTACTGCCACCCATTATGAGCCAACGATGAGCAGAAATGACTCTGATATAACTGCTTATCCACACTCAAGTTATTTTTTTAACTTTTGCTTTCTTCAGTAATAAATTAAAGTTCAAGGCTGGGCATGGTGACTCATACCTGTAATCCCAGCGCTTCGGGAGGCCAAGGCAGGACGACTGCTTGACGCCAAGAGCTTGAGACCGCCTGGCCAACATAGTGAAACTCCATCTCTAGACGAATTTTAAAATTAGCTGTGTGGTGGTGCACACCTGTAATCCCAGCTACTCAAGAGGCTGAGGAGGGAGGATCCCTTGTACCCAGGAGTTTGAGGCTGCAGTAAACTATGATCTCAACACTGCACTCCAGCCTAGGTGACAAGACAAGACCCTGTCTCTAAAATAAATAAATAAAATCAATTAATTAATTAACTTTAGTTTACTGCAACATTTTTATTTTATAAACTCCAATTTTTTGACTTTTTGACTCTTGTAATAACACTTAGCTTAAAACACAAACACACTGTACAGCTGAATAAAAATATTTTTGTTCTATATTCTTATTCTATAAGTTTTTTCTATTTTTAACATTTTTTATTTTTTTACTTTTTAAACTTTGTTTGTTGAACACACACATTAGCCTAGGCTTACATAGGGTCAGGGTCATCAACATCACTGTCTCCCAGCTCCACGTCTTGACCCAGTGCAACGGTCATCTCTTGTGATCACAACTGTCTTCTTCTGGAATCCCTCCTGAAGGACTGGCCTGAGGCTATTTTACAGTTAACTTTAAAAAAAAGAAAAAAAAAAAAACAGGAGCAGTGGCTCACACCTGTAATCCCAGCACTTTGGGAGGCTTAGGAGGGCGGGTCACCTGAGATCAGGAGTTCCTGACCAGCCTGGCCAACATGGTGAAACCCCATCTCTACTAAAAATATAAAATTAGCCAGGAGTGGTGGTGGGCACCCATAATCCCAGCTACTCGGGAGGCTGAGGCAAGAGAATCGCTTGAACCCAGGAAGCGGATGTTACAATGAGCCGAGATCGAGCCACTACACTCCAGCCTGTGCGACAAGAGCAAAACTCTATCTCAAAAAACAAAAAAGTGGGAGTATACTCTAAAGTAATGACAAGAAGTATAGCATAGTAAATACATAAACCAGTAGCAGAGTCTTTTATTATCATTCTCAAGCATTACATACTAATTGTGTGTGCTATACTTCCACATGACTGGCAGCATAGTAGGTTTACACCAGCATCATCCCAAACACAAGCGTAATGCAATGCGTTGTGAAGTCCCTAGGAAATAGGAATTTTTCAACTCCATTGTAATCTATGGGATCACCATTATCACATATGGACTCCATAGTTGACCAAAATATCGTTATGTTGTGCTGACTGTAATTTAGTCATTCAACGAAGGGCAGGGGATGGAGCTCCATATTCACAAACGCCATTTGAATCTTCCCAGGCAGCCACATTACTGTGAATCAGGCTAATGCAAGCCAACGTTTAGCAAACTAACCACAGAGGCAGTGATTAAGGAAAGCAGCTTTCTTGATCCTTCAGTTAAAGACACACCCTGGGTTTACCCCTTTCACCCTCATATGTATATACACGCACTGGCAGCATCTTTTTGCCTTTGAAAAAACGTCCCCACCTCTCTGGTCTGACTCCCTGGGTCTGATCAGCAGCCAGCAATCCAGCAACTTTAATCCAGGCTCCCAACAGCCCTAGGACACCGGTGATCCACAGGATGGCAGAGGAAGGGGGGAGGGGAGCACTGCATCAAGAACACACCGTGAGTCAGAGGCAGTGCCAGTGGGTCCCACTGCCCGGCAGGCCTGGCTGGCCAGCTTCCTGCAGGCTGCAGCCTCTCACTCCAGGTTCTGCTTCTGAAGCCAGGCCTTGGGCAATGCAGGGTGCCCGCAAAACCCTCAACATGGGCACCGTGGGGACCCCGAGACAAAGGCACTTGTGTGTTACCTCCTTCTCTTAAGCAAGTGAGGAAAACAGTGACGGGAAAGACCAGAGTGGGGAAGAGCGCAGGCGTCTACAAACACACAGTCATTCTTCCGGCATCATTAGTCACCTTCCTGCTCCTGTGGGACCCTCCCCACAGCGTCCCCAGACTCATCTGCCTGGTGTGCAAAGGGACAGACTCTCTTGGAAAATAAGAGTAAGGATCTACAACAAGAATCCCACAGACGTCCTCATCCTAACAGCCCTGGGTACCTCCCTGAAGGTGGGCTCATCCTGCCCTACTCTGTCAGTTTCTGCTATAGACAGCCACTACTATCCCCTGTCTACATTACCATGAGCATGCTCTGAGCAGTACCGGCTCTTCCTCCTCAGCCAGCCAAAGGGGTGGCAGCAGACAGCCACCCTGTCTTGACTCAACAGATAGGAGAAACTGTAAGGAGAGAGGTTAAGTGCCCAAGGCCAGGCGAGCTGCACTGAGTCCAGTGCTGGAATGAGAGCCTGGATTTTCCTTTCTGATGAGATAGGCTTACCCCTCCTACAGAATCCCAGTGTGATAATAAATACCATGACCTAGCACCTGCACAGAGTTTTATACTTTTAAAGCGGTATTCCCTGCAAGCCTGCCTGCATTTCCTCACTACATGCATAAGCATATCTCCCAGGGGAGGGAGGATGGGCACTGTTACTCTTCCTTATTTCAGAGAAGAAAACTGTGGCCCTAGGGGACCACGGAACTATGAGGCAGTGCTCTTCCTAGTAAGTCACTTATATACCGTGATCTGGAAAGCAATCCTCAAACTAGTCCAACTCTGAGTGCAACTTTGACTTACTGCTGAAATAAGAAGGTACCACAGGAGCCGCAATTTGTTCCAGAGAGAGAAGCCAGACACGGCCAAAAATATCCTTGGCAATAACCATAGGTCGTCATTCTTTTTCCTTTCTGTATTTGTCCAAAGAACTCCTAACTATACGTTAGAGCCCGGCATTCTGTGCTATACTTTCTGGGTGTCATGATTTCCCAGAGTTACTCCCTCGACTCCACTCTGGTTCCTTTGTCCCAAAATGCAGCTGGGCCTCATCATCAATCCCAGCCCTTTCCCATATCCCAGAACCCAGCTCAAGGGCTCTGCTGCTATTAATATCTGACACTGCTTCCAACACCCTCCTGGCTTGCTCCAGCCTGATTCCCTTCCTCTCTCCTCTCGCTGTTAGCTCTGCAGCAGAAAGGCCCAAGTTCTAGAGCATGTAATTTTTCTGAAGTTCAGTTTTCTCAAATATGAAATGAGAAACAACACCTGCCTTTTCTCACCTCCAAAGGAGAGCTAAGAGGATCAATGACAGAATAAAACCTAAGACAATACAAAAATAATATAATCAACAATTGCAACAGCAATATACAAACATATCCAGGCATTCGAGTAATACTTTTAGAAGTAACAAGAGGAGCTGATATTCATGGAGTGCTTGCCATGTGCCTGGCACTATTCTTAACATTCTAGATGTATCATCTCAATTAATTCTCACAGAAACACTGAAATGGGTACTGTTATTAGCCCCATTTTATAGATGAGAAAAGTAAGGCAGAGAGAGGTTTCAGGAACTTGGCCAGGTGCCACTCCAGGCAGTCTGGCCCCGGAGGTTGTGCTGTTAACCTAACCAGCTCTAATCATCAAGCTATGGAGTCCATAGTTGACCGAATCAATGTATGGAGTCCACACATTGCCTCTAATACAATCTGTCATTGGCTTAGCATGTTAAGGTTTGCAAGAGGCATTCACAAATCTATCTCACCTAAACTTCCCAACAGCCCTGTCAGAAAGATAAAGTAGATGACCTTCGTCTAGATTCACAAGGAGAAAACTAGCCCAGAGAAATGACTTGCCCAAGGTTTCCAAGCTAGTCAATGGCAGAACCAGGACTTAAATTCATGGGGCCTGCACCCCGCCCCAGTTTAGTGACCTTTCTGGAGCCTCAACACCAGCGTAAGTCTGACACACAAACAGTCTGCCGGGTCCTCTACCCGCAGCAGTGTCTCAAATGCACCCTTTCTGGTCATGCCAGGGAATAAAACACTGTTGGCTGAATAACAGCCGGGGTCTCTCTTTCATCAGCGGAAGCCATCACAGACCACATGGCCAGCCAAACCTCAGGGTCCCAGAGCCTTCAAAGTGGCTCTCTGAATGGATCTGACGGATCCAGGGGCTCGGTGGACTCAGGGGAAGTTCCCTCAGTGACACAAGTCTGCTGTCCCTCAACTTGACCCACATGGCCAGACGTTTCCTAGACCTGTTATGCAACCCGTGCTTCAAGCAAGCTGCTGCTGGGATTTCTCCCGATTTCAACATGTTTTGTTTTCTCTTCAGAGAGAAAGTACGAATGTGAAACCATAACACCTCTTAGTACCCTTCCTGACTGGGGTGACAAGGCGGGTGGGGGATGTTTTCAAAGGTACCTTCTGTGAGCCAACTTGAGCCTCCAGAATGACTAACCACCCCAGGAAGGAGGGCGAGAGTGGTGGGGAGGAACACAGCTGAGGACCACTGTCTCCCACAGCAGAAGGAACCAATTCCAGAGCGTCCAGCAAAGACACTAGAACGACACTACCCTGCAGGCTCCAGACCAGCGAGACTGCAGCAGCTTGAGCAGTCCAGAGTCCACACTCCCCAGACCTGGTTCTCCTAGCCCATCTGAAAGTCTGTCAAGATGGGTGATTCTTTTCTTGAAAAGGAGCTGGTTCTGTCGCCTTAGCTTCTGGTCTAATTATAGGGAGCACGCTTGCTCTGGGAATGAGGACCAGGCATTCTTATTTTTATAGCCCAGCGTCTAGCACAGCGCCTAGCCAAGAGGGCACTCAGGAAACGTGGAATGACATGAGTGGCAAATGAAGACATTGCCTCATCGGGGTGTAGCTGCCGCTTGCTGGGTTCCATCACACACACGCAAGAAAGGACCAACGAGGGAGCCAAGAGAGTCTTTTCTGTGGCCATAATATGCATGGATTCAACACCAATGGAAAACAAAAATAAAACCTGGAATTTGTTTAATAGCAAGGTTTTTTTGTTTGTTTTTGTTTTTCTGAGACAAAGTCTCGCTGTGTCGTCCAGGCTAGAGAGCAGTGGTGCAATCTCAGCTCACTACAACCTCTGTCTCCCCGGTTCAAGCGATTCTCCTGCCTTAGCCTCCCAAGTAGCCGAGATTACAGTTGCCCACTACTGCACCCAGCTAATTTTTGTACTTTTAGTAGACGTGAGGTTTCACCATGCTGGCCAGGCTGGTCTCGAACGCCTGACTTCAGGTGATCCACGTGCCTCTCCCTCCCAAAGTGCTGGGATTATAGGCATGAGCCACCGTGCCTGGCCAATAGCAAGTTGTAAAGCTTTTCATAATTTTTTTTCATCTCTTTTAAAAAGCTGTGCCTTCCTTTATTCAACCAATATTCACAGAATACTTCTGTGTCCTTCTGTGGATGAGTCTCAGAAAGGCTTCAGTCCATGTGCCTGCCATGCAAAGTTTGGGCAACCAGAAGCACTAAAGCATTATCAGGTGGAGAGAGACATCAGATGTGAACTGCAGAAAGACGCGGCTACCCATCTTTCGGCAGGCTTGCAGGCTACGTGGTGCCGTGAAGAAGGGGCTGGATCTTCCACTCCCATCACCTAACCTCACTTCTCCCACAGGATCCCAGTGTGACAATAAACACCACGACTTCGCACCTGCACTGAGCTTTATGCTTTGAAAACTGTGTTCCCTGCAAACCTGCCTGTATTTTCTAGCTAGATGCACTAAAAGGACCTGCTAGGGAGATAGAATTGGCCCTGCTACTCTTCTCTACCTCCGATGAGAAAACTGCAGCCCACCGGAAAGCTGCTGGGCTTGGAGGCTGAAGAGCAGGACCAGCCATGACTGATGTGCAGAATGAACTGCAGAAGCTCCTCCATCAAATACTTACTGAGCACCTGCTGTGTTTCTGGCAATGGGAATACAGTGGTGAGCAGAAGAGCACAAAGCCCTGCCCACGTGGAGCCTACATTCCAATGAGGAAAGAGAGACCACAACAATATAAATAATATTATGAATATAAGTAAAATATGTAAACAACATAAATAAGTAAATGATGGTTTGTGTCAACAAAGCAGAGATGGGGAACAGGGAACGTGAGGCGGGAATTCCTATGCAAAATTCCTTTGGTTCCAAGTAAATGGCAACACATTCATCTCCATCCAAGACAGACTCAAGACAAACCCTCAACCCAGGACAGCAGAGGCCGTGGAGTTCAGGCCAACTGGCAGACCTACCACAGGTTCTCTCTGCTGGTGCCCACCCACCCCACAACCACTCACGAAGCCTCATCAAAACATTGCTGGAGAAAACTGGGTGTCCACGGAGGAGAAACAGAATGCAAGGAGATTGTAATCTGGGACACTAGAGCAGTGCCGTTTCTCAGAATCTCCCACCCGCCTGTGCCCCAGGGCCCCCTCCACTGTCCTAGATTCTAAGGAATTTTAAACCAAGCTCTCCAGGCGATTCTTAGACACCTTCAAGGCAGAGAACTACTGCTTTAAGGTTCTCTATTCAATTCACACCTGGTCCTAGCCCCTGACTCGTTTGTCATAACTGTCATGGAATACAGTGTGGGAAAAAAAAGGGTGGGGAGAGTCAACTCACTTTTTTTTTTTTTTTTTTTTTTTTTTGACACAAGGTCTTGCTCTGCTGCCCAGGCTAGAGTGCAGTGGTACAATCATAGCTCACTACAGCCTCAACCTCCCAGGCTCAAGTGACCCCCGACCTCAGCCTCCCAAGTAGCTGGGACCACCAGCGCACGCCACCATGCCAAGCTAATGTTTTTATTTTTTGTAGATATGGGGTCTCCCTATGTTGCCCAGGCTGGTCTCCAACTCCCGGCCTCAAGCGACCCTCCCACCTTGGCCTCTCAAGGTGTTGGGATTACAGGCGTGAGCTACTGAGCCCAGCCTAAACTCTCTTTTAACTTGGGCAGTCTGGGATCTCAAGGAAGAGGAGACACCCAGGTCCCTGAACCAAGGCAGTGAGTAGCTGTGGGGAGGGAGGGAAGGAGACATATTCAAGAAGCATTACAGACACAGTCACCGGCAGGCCTTCCACTCATCCAGGGCAGCGGCTGGAGGAAAGCTGACGAGCCTCCCAGGGTGCAGAAGGCCAGACCCGAGGGGAAGCCAGGACCACCGTTCTAACCACACTGAGTCTAAGGAGGCTCCGAGGCCACTGGAGATTCAGCTGCAGAAAGTCTGGGCCCCAGACAGTGATCTGGGAGCCATCAGGACCTAGGAAGAAACTGAGGCACATGTGCTGGGGAGAAATGAGGTGGGGAGGCAAATTCCTGCCGAAAAGCCGGACCCAAAGAGGAAAACTGAGGATCGTGGGGCCAACCTCTCTGTTCCTTGGCAGGGACAGAGGCAGCAGGAGGGCCAGGAAGACAATGGGTAGCCAAGAGCCTCTGTGAGCCTTCAGCTGGGCAGTGCTAAAGCCAGGAAGCAGGGGTGGCAGGTGAGGAAGTAGAGACCAGAGTCAACAGTTCTTTCAAAACACTTGTTTTAAGGAGGTAAAAAAGGGCCAACAGTTTGTTTACGGGAAGACATTTGCAGGGCATGTGAGGTCAAGGTGAGAAGTCTGGGGTTTGTTTGTTTAAGATGGTATGGGCTGGGCTTGGATCTGTAGAAGCACTTTTAGAAGAGCTCAATCAAGTAGGGAGGGTGAAGATCCTAGAACTGGGTCACTCAAGAGTGAGGGGACAAAAATTACATCACCATCACCATTTACTGACAACACAGGCACCACACACTGCAGCAAGAACTTTACATATGTGGCCTTATTTAATTCTTACAACAACCCTATCAAATAGCTCTTGGTATTTAATAGGGTTTGGCTGTGTCCCCACCCAAATCTCATCTTGAACTGTAGCTCCCACAATTCCCATATGTTGTGGGAGGGACCCAGTGGGAGGCAATTGATTCATGGGGGCTGTTTCCCCCATACTGTTCTCATGGTAGGGAATAAGTCTCACAAGATCTGATGGTTTTATAAGGGGAAAACCCCTTTCACTTGGTTCTCTCATTCTCTCTTATCTGGCACCATGTAAGACGTGCCTTTCGCCTTCCACCATGATTATGAGGCCTCCCCAGCCACGTGGACCTGTGAGTCCATTAAACCTCTTTTTCTGTATAAATTACCCAGTCTCGGGTATGTCTTTATCAGAAGCATGAAAACAGACTAACGTAGTATTCATAGTATTCATATTCCCCTTTGCAGAGAAGAAACCTGAGCTTATGGAGGTCAGGTAATGTGCCCAGGTCTGCAGCCAGATTCAAATCCAAGTGTCAGGGTGGTTTGTACACATCTTCCTTCTCTGCCACACTGATGTACCTTAGAGAAATGAAGACACCTGCTCCCTTACAGTGGGGGTGGAAGGCAAGAGAATTTGGAAAGATGGTGACAGGAAGATAGGTTTGATCGAGGTCCTGGTTTCCCTATGACTTGGAAGCAAGATGGCAGACTGAGACTGACAACAATGGAGGTGGGGGGCTGAGGAGCAACAGGACCCCTGTGAAGGATGCAAGCAGCTGCCCAGAGCTGAGGTCGGGGAGCATGCGCCTTGGATGCAGTATGAATGTCCCCTGAAGGGCCTGGCTGCCCAAGGGACAGATGGGCTGTCCAGGACCCAGATGGAGCAAGCCAGGGTTGGAAGAACCGAAGGCAGAGGAACTGAGGGCCCCAGCAGCTGCAGCAGTCAATCTTGGGGTCCAGGATCTAAGACATCTGAATTTAAGATCTCAGAGGTGGAAGGTTCTGCTTTAGGTCAAGGCACCATGAAGGCAAAGGCCATTGACTCAGGGGTGTAAGGAATAGAAAGATTTGGAATTTAGTCAGGTGGGGACGAAGAGGGACTGTCCTCAGGGTGAGGACAGGATCTGTAGAGGTGAAGTCTGAGCATCAGATGCCAAAGTTCTCAGAGAATGAGGGAAAGTGACTCATTCAAATCAATCATGCTGCTGATGATGATGAAAATGAAGATGAAAAGCAGACATCAGAGAGTATCCATTATTCTGTGCATGTACCAGGCAGGTGAAGTGCATCAAGGACTCAACCCTCACAACTACCCTGGGAGATCAGTACCATCTTTTCTCCTTTTCACAGAGAGAGAAACGGCAAAGAGAGGTTAAGAAACTTGCCCAAGGTCACATTTAACTGGGAAATGGCACCCCGTCCCAGGGGTTTGGGCTCAATGCCCCATGCTCCTAACCCTTAACAAGAGAAGTTGGATTTCTACCAGGAGGGGGAAGTGGAAGGAACATTTGGTAAAGCGGGGAAGATGTAAGGGAGCTTGTTAACAAGGAACTTCCACAGGGCCCACTGGAAAAACGATGGAAGAGGGAAAGAAGCAGTGGCTCTTCCATCTCCCTCATTTTTCCAGTGGGCCCTGTGGAAAGAGAAAGCAGGAAGAAAATCACTATCCCCGTTTTACAGGTAAGGACACAAAAACTCAAAGAAGCAAAGTGCCTGCCCAACCAGTAAATCAAAGACTGGAATCTGAATTGCCCCAAGATAGTTCTTCAAGGGTGCGAAATCCATCTTAGTAGGCACTTGAGGGAAGGTTGAGGGAGCTTGAGGGAAGGTTTCCAGTTCAACAAAAAGAAAGCGGGCAGGGTGGTTCATGCCTATAAGTCCAGCACTTTGGGAGGCCAAGGTGGAAGGATCACTTGAGCCCAGGAGTTCAAGACCAGTATGGGCAACAAAGTGAGACCCGTATCCCCTACAAAAAATACAAAAAAGTAGCCAGGCCTGGTGGCATGCATCTGTAGTCCCAGCTACTCAGGAGGCTGAACTGGAAGGATTACTTAAGCCCTGGGAGGTCAAGGCTACAGGGAGCTGTGATCACACCACTATACTCCAACCTGGGAAACAGACCAAGACCCTGTCTCAAAGAGAAAAAAGGCCACGCCTATAATCCCAGCACTTTAGGAGGCTGAGGCAGGTGGATCGCCTGAGCTCAGGAGTCTGAAACCACCTGGGCAACATGGTAAAACCCTGTCTCTACCAAAATAAAAAAATTAGCCTGGGCATAGTGGTGTACACCTGTAATCCCAGCTACTCAGAAGGCTGAGACAGGAGAATCATTTGAGGCTGGGAGGCAGGGATTACAGTGAGCTGAGATTGCACCACTGCACTCCAGCTTGGGCAACAGAGTAAGACTCCATCTCAAAAAAAAAAAAGAGAGAGAGAGAGAAAGAAAAAAAGAAAAAGAGATTGGACATACCCCTCCTACGACAAAAGTCAGATGCAAACATTCAAGGTGAGCATGGGAGCAGCAAAGCCATGCCTTCTGATGTGGTCCAGCCAACACCATGATCACAGGAGTACGTCTGTGGCCAGCATGGATGGAGCATGCCAGCTGGTATTTCAGATTAAAAACAAAAACACCAGAAAAGGTTCAGTACTAGTAGAGACAGGAAAAGAGCCAGAAAGCTCTGGGGTTCAAGAAAGATGCTGAGGGCTTCCACACCAGCAGCTGAGGTCATCCGATGAGTCAGAGAAAGGTAACCCCCTGAAGTCAAAGGGGGTCAGGAGCCCAAGACTGAAAAAAAGGGGAAAGTAAGACTGATTCCCCAAGATTGGACACTGCTCCAAGGTGGGACAAAAGTCATCTTTAATGAGAGGGCCACGTGCAGCTGAAATGTGTCCAAATGGAAGCCAGGAAAAGGTCTGGGAAGCACATTCCTCCCTTCCAGGTGACAGACACATCCCCCACCCCAGGTGCACACCCCTGTATGCTTTAAGCAAAGCAGCTGATTAAATCCTCCCATTCAACCCCAAATACCTCTCCCCACTAACAAACTGAGGCCACTCTTTGCTGTTCACAGAACCCCTGGGCACCTGCCTCCAAACCACGTCCGAGCCTGGCCCTCACCAATTTAGGGCAGAGGAAAGTGGATGAGGTTCCCACTCTCCTCGGGGCAGGCCTGAGCGGTGCAGGCCATGGCCGTGGATATCAGCATGCAGGCTGGGGGTTCATGAAACAAGGAACAGGACTGCGGTTCATGAATACCCCTTGCTCCAAATTCACCTTCTAAGAAAATCTCCTCTCATCGAAGGACAGAAAAGAAGGGAGCAGGGGGATGTGAAGGAGAGGAGACAAGAAGGGAGAGAGAAAAATCATTATAATTTTGTCCCAGGAACTGGAGCAATTTGGGATTTCAGGACATTTTGAAGCTGAATGGCATGGACCTCACTGCCATTGTTTGGAAAGCAATGAAGTGGGTGGGAGGGGCTTCTGGCAGCTGCCTGCACTGCCCCCTGGAACCCTTCTTCCCAGTCCACCTGCAGCCAGGAGAGAACTCAGAAGAGGAGAAAAGTCAGAAGTTGAGGAATGCTATGCTGAGCGGGGCAGGCTGGCCATGTACTCCATAAGCTCAGCCAGGAGGCTCCTAGAGTGAACACTCAGTGGTGCACCAACCTGGGAAGGAGGGCTCATCGCAGGAGAGTTACGGGCAGGGTTTTCCCCAACAGGCAAAGCAAAAGAAGCTTCTGTGCAAGGGTCAGCGGAAGACCCCCGGTTTCAAATCTTTCCTGTTTCCTTCTGCCTCTGCTTTCCCCAGGCGGGACTCGGCATGGTCTCCAAGTGGTGTGCCTAATCTGGTTGGAATTTCCTCCTCCACCCACCTGGCATGCTCCCTAAGTCTTGAGCTCTCCTAACCAGACCAGGGGTCCTTGTATCCACCCCGAGTGCCCCTTGCCACTCTGGAACATCAGAAAGAGGCTCATGGAAAACCTGCCACCAAGCCCCGCCTGGAGAGGAGTAAGTCATTGCCACCATTTGTCGAGAGCCCTGCAAAGACCCTATACTCCCTCCCTGGGTAGCGCCTTGCTGCTCACTATCACCGCGGGGGCAGCCAAAGGTCCCAGTAGCCTGGCCCTTTATGGATGAATGAACACTCACATCCCACCACGGGAGGACCAAGTGAAAGAGGAAGACACAGGAAGCAGCAGGAAAACTGCCAAAGGTCTTCCAAATACCCATTTCATAATCTCCGTGTTGCCTGCCAAGGCTCCAGAGACATAAGAGAGCCTCAGGTTCAGTAGTTTTCATATATTTTTGACATGAACTCCCAGCTAGAAGTGCATTTAAACTTCTGTAAAATGCACTCAGGGACATAAACACAACCCAAACAGAATTTCAACATTTCTCCTACTACACACTCGTATTTTATACTCTCACTAATAACTTCTTTTTTTTTTTTTTTTTAATTCAGAGGCCACTAATGGGTCATGGCCCACTGTGTGAAAAACATCACTCGTTAAAATGACACCGGGGAGGTGAGGTGTGACCTCATGAACAAGCAAATTTAATATTATAATGGGAAGCATCCACCAGGCCGACTTGGCACTTAGAACTGCGAAATAAGTAGTATGAGGCTCAGGGTTGAAAGTGACCAGCACAGAGTTCCACAGCCCACACTACCTAGGACAGAAAAAAGCCAGCTGATTCAACATTCTTATTTGCCGTTACAAAATCAAAGTTAAAAATGGGTGCCTTTCAATTTGGAGAATGCTTTCTCTCTTTCAAGGTCCAATTTCCATGGATTTGTTTTCATCTGTAATCTTTTGATATTTCAAGTAACATAAAAGAGGATGACTGGCATTGTGTGTTCCAAGAAATGCGGCGTGGGTTAAAAATGTGGAGAAGCACAGACCAGGTCCACTGTCCCCACTTTATAGTGACAAAACTAAGACACAGAACAGTGCCCGAGGCGTGAAGCAAGTGAGCAGCAGGGCCTGAAGCCCAACCCAGGTCTCCTGACTCAGTCACTCCAGGTCTCCTCCATTATCCAAAATACTTAAGAGAAACACAGGTGTGGTCTCCCCAAGCCTTTTCATGACTGAGGATGCATCCCTCTCTCCGCATGATGCGCAGGCAACTGTGCTGATCTTGGCAGACCCTGGCATTCATCAGCAGCCTCAAAACCAACCTGCACACTTCAGCATGGAAGAGCCCCTAAGGGTCAGGTTTTGGCGTCAGTTAGAATCCCAGAACTTAGAAGACCTCACTGATTAGCTAACCCATGCCTTGTTTTACAGACTTGTCTAGGAAAACTAGACTGGCTCCTTCTACCACTCACACCACGTTAACCTGTCCACAGGTGAAAACTGCTGGGGAAACTAAGTACACAAGTGACATCTGAATCAAAACATACCAACATCTACGGGGCAAGGAGAAACCAAATACAGATTACACAATTTCAATATGTGAGAAATGCCTCTTGAGAGGGGCAAAGGGTGCTCAGAAGGCACAACTAATTATTTCTCATCCTAAAAATAAGGTAAAAAGAGACTCTGAACTGAATTCGCTGTGGGGTTCCCAAACAGAACGTTCATCTCAAGACACCAGTAGGACTAAGGCCTGCTCAAATAACACCTCCTTGCTCCTAACCTTCCGCAGACTCTGCCCAGAGCACTTGAGACAACAGCTTCAATCATGGAGAATTTTATTACATTTGAGGGATTCTTTCCTATACAAATGCCACCTGGTATCAGTCTAGTGTCTTTCCTGGAGATGAGAGTCATTTCTCTAATTCCCCACTGGGACACTGGAGGGACAGATGGGTCATGGCCCAGGCCCAGGAGCACCTTGGAAGCCCATGTCTTTCCCCACTGGACTTGTGCCCATCCAGACACTGACTGCCAGCTCCAAGCAAGCTGCCCAGAGTGGAGAAAATCCTCTGAGTTGGACTTTCCGGCCATCATACCTGCTCATGCAGGCTCTGAATCAGCAACAAGATACAGCTGCTGTGGGTGCCTCTGTGGGACCTGCCTTGCAAAATAACTGCCACCTAGTGAGGCCTCCGAATCCCCCAAACCACACTGCAGCTGCAGCCAGAGGATTGGAGGTGGCGCAGGAGCCTGGGCAAGGTCATCGGTTCGCTTCTCTGTGCCTCAGTTTCTTCACTGTTAACCTCCAGGGCTGTTGCACGAATTAGATGAGTTATGCCTATAAAAGTGCAATGTGTAACCTCCAATACTGGCACTACTTCTTGCACCACTCTATCCCCGGGCCCTGGGGTGTTCTGGGCAGCTCTCAGTCTACCAGGCAAAACCCACCTGCTAAGCTGCCTCCTTAAAGAAATGCAGTTAAAACTACCTGAGCAAGTGAGGGATAGGGTTTAAAGGAAACTGAGTGCCTATCACACAATCCATAGCAAGGGCTCTAAGGCACAAGCCCACCCACCTACCTGCAAGCAAAAGGAGAGGCAAACGTCATTGCCTCCCGGGCGCCTCAGTGGCCCAAAGTCGGGGAAAGAAGTGCAGGAACCCTTAGAAAGGGGATCCCACGGGCCGTTACCGAACCGGTATCCCCAAAAGAGCTGCCACGAGTCGAGAGAAGTCCTGCTGGCCCCAAGTCCCCGAAATAACCAGGGGAGTAGCAGCCACACACCAAGTCCTCAGGGCGCGCGGCCCTGCCAGGGCCACACGTTTCCCAGCGCGAGCGTGGTGAGGGCTTCCCCTCGGGGAGCTCCCTAGGAAACCGCGCACGTGTGAGCGGCCCCGGGCAGCCCGTGGTTAGACTGTGCAAAGCCGAATCGATCGCGTCCCCCGGGGGCCCCATCGCCGCCGAAGCCAGCGGTGCTCGCCACTCCGCCTCCCCGGCCGCAGCGCAGCCAGCTGCCGGGGCTGGGCACGCGGCGGGAGCAGCGGGCGGTGCTGGGCGCGGGCCGGGCACCCACGCGGGATTGGCGGAAGGCGCGGCGCTCTGGCTGCGCGAAGCGGCTCCCGAGGCGACCCCGGCCCGCCGCGGTCCTTGGGAGAGCGCAGTTTCGGGGCGCTGGCTCCAGGCTGCCGGCGCGCGGGATGCAAACGCGCGCGCACTCGTCCTCCTCTGGCTGCGTCCCCGAAGTCCCCCCGCGCCTCACCTTCACCGAGTCCACCGGGTACATGACCGAGTGCTCCAGGATCCCGGCCATCGCTCCTGCTGTCATGTGGGTGGACACGGAGGCGCTGGTCGGCAGGTTCTCATAGTCCTCCGACCCGGTGGCGTCCTTGCCGCCGCCGCCGCCGCCATCTCGGCTGTCCCCATCCATCCTCCGCGCCACCGCCTGGCTGCCCACGCTCCCGCTGCGCAGCTCCATCCGCCAGCTCCGCGGGGCGCAGGAGGCTGCAGGAGGTGGGCAGGGAGGGGGATGGGGCGCAAAACTTCACTTCTTAAAGTGGGAGCCACCTCCCCGGGACCGCGGCGCCTGACGCCATGGCGGGCTGGGGTGGAGCACAGCGGCCCGAGACACCAATCACCAGGATCCAAGAGGCCGGCGGCCGCCGCGCCATTGGTGTGCGGGACAGTGGGGACCCGCCTCCCTATGTGACGTCACCGTCCCGTGCAAATTTCCAAGTCACCGGACGGGGGCGAGAGGATTCGTGGGGTGTCCCGGGAAGTTGTACTATCTTGAGGATGGGGCTGGTCTGCGAGGGGCAGGGGAGGTCACTGGGGAGGGGCTGCAGTGGGGTAAGCCCAGAGCTGGAGGCATGGATGACAGTGGCTCGGGGAAAATCCACCCCCGGGGCGGGTGAGTTTGCAAACAGAATTGCTCAGCGAGCTTCGGCGTTCCTAAGGCCTGAAGTTAAAACTCAGGGTCTCGTTCTAGACTCTTTGTGGGAGAGAACCCCATTCATTCGAAATTGTTTCTCTCAACTAAAATACATAATGCAAAGCTAAATTCGTTCCTCTTGTTCTTACCGAGAGGACGAACTCACCCTGCCCTGGACCCAGCAAGGCTGTCAGGCGTGACCAGGAGGGAGCCCCTCTAGGCACCTCCAGGAAATTTTCTTTGGGTTGGATATGCCCGGAAGGTCTGTAGAGGCCTGGTCTCACAGTAGGAGTGTGGAACTGACTGAGAGTAAAATCTTACAGCCTTGCCCCTGCCTGTCTTAAGACTGTGGCCACCTACTTCTTAAAAGTCATCCTAAGCTGGCCTCTTCCATAACCCAGGCTGCTTTAATATTGTTTTGCTCCAGTCTGGGGGAAGATGGAGAAATCAGAAAGTAGGAGAGGGAAATGTCTGCCTCTGGAAGTGTTCATCTAAACTGCATGTTCCAGAGCTTAAGATGACTTGGGCTGATCAACTTCTAGGCACCCGGGCCTCCCTGCCTTATCTAGACAAGGCTTCGGGTCAGGAAGGCTGGGACCTGAGATACGAAAGGGTGGGGAAACCCTGAAGATGCTGAGCCTGCTCTCTGCCCTCACCCTGATCAGCATCCCAGGCAGCTCTTAGGGATTTGAGATACAGTAATGAGAGCATCGGTAGAGGTCAATAGAGGCATCAGGGCCAAGGGCACTGTTTCCCCGATTTTGGTAGCTGCAGATAGTAGCTGGCAAGATGAGTGCTAAGGATGTGATAACTGAAAACAGGCTCTGTGTTTTCACTTGGCCATCTCTGTGATGGCTAGAAGAAAAACTACTTTTGTCAAGTCATTTTTAAGAAATATTGATCAGAAGTTGTTAATCCTTATTTTTAAGTGGATGTCCTTTACGCAGTCTATAAGAACCCATTGCCCCACTTCTGGGAACATGACAAAAACCGAAATACACATGAAGCTCTTCTTCAAAGCATCCCTTATAGCAGTAAATTATTGGAAACAACCTAAATATTCAACCAGAAGGGAATGGCTAAGGAAATTATGATGCCTGCATAATATTAGTGAAATATTATGCAGCCTTTAAAAGTGGAATTTACACTACACAACATGGATGATGATTATAATGTAAGGTTAGGTGAGAAAACAAAACAAAATTCTATAACCTTTATATTCACAAAGATGTAAATGTGCACAGGGAAAGAGTGTGTGGTTACTGCGCTAGTGGTGGAGGATTATAGGCAACTGCTTTGACTTTATTTTTCAGACTTTAAATAATACTTATGTTATTTCTATAATTTAAAAATAAAAAATCATTGTTTTTAGGATATAGATACCATGTATACACATCCATACACACATCTGTATATAGAAGTATATATGTATAGAATATAGGTATGGGCATTTATGTAGGATATATAGATAGGATATAGAATATATAGATATGTACATATATAATATGTTAAGTATATACATAAAACATATAGATATGTGTATATATAATGTATTTTTTACTTAGCCTCTCAGCATTCATATCCATGTGTATATATAAAATATACATACATTTTATATATATACACATATCTATATATTTTGTACATATTTAATATATATACCTGCATATATGATATATACACCTATGTATACATGTATACATTTATGTACATATATATACACCTATATTATATATGTTATATATGTATATTATATATGCACCTATATTATATATAATACATATGCATAAGATATATATTTTATATATATATGCACGCACCTCTTAATGGATGAGAAACCTTCTGAACTTTGCAATGGAAATACCAGTGGAAAGAAGTTGCCTTTTGATGGTTAAGAGAATTCTTGGCAAATGGGAATATGCCCATAATCTTCACAGATGTGATTTTTAAAAAAATTTCATTAAATAAATGTTACAACCAGTTGAAACTCTTTGGACTATTTGTTATTTAAGAAGCATTCGATATTTTTTTCTCCCCACGTATGGTAGATGTGGTGGTTTGGCACTTAGCATCTTACATTCCTCCTTGGACTGCGGTGGCCAGAACATGTAAAGCCAAATTTCCCAGACTTCCTTGCAGCCAAGGGTCTAGTCATGAATTATATTCTGCCAATAGATGAATTAGAAAGATCTGGAAAGTGAGCGTGAGATGAAGCTCCCTTCCTGCTCTTTGATGTTTTCTGCTGCCCAGCAAGGTCAGAGACACTTGAGGCAGGAACAGTTGGGGTGGGCAGTGGGTTCTCTACTGCAACAGCTTGGCAGTGTTGGTCACCAGATTCATGGATGCTGAGAGGTATTTATGGAAGTAGGGGTTGCAGCAGTGATAGTGGCAGCCTCCTGATCCCTGCATCGTGGCTTTGTAGGTGGCCTTCTGCTTCCTTGCCTTTCAGGCCACGGCAGAGGTAGCCATTCCCTTGGGAAGCCAGTTTGGCAGTGTGGGTCTGTGCCCCACCCCTCCCCGGGTGCTGCTCCCCTGTGTATAGCAGCGAAAGGGCACAGTGATTAAGGAGCCATCCCGGATGTCAGAAGGCAGCAGCCAGTCCAGCTCCTAGACCTCTAGGGAAGGCCTGCTGGGAGAGGGTGGCATCCCAGACAGCATAACCCAGCGCTTGGGCCACACTGCTATCAGGAAGGGAACAGCTCTTGTCTTTGAAAGGAAAGAACATGGCGACCCAGGAGCAGAGGAGTGGCAGCTCATTTGGGCCTCTCCCTAGGGGCAGGCCAGGAGGCTCAGAATGACTTGTTGCTTCTATCAGAGTCTTTCGTAAAGTTCCTGAACGTTGTAGTTCTGAAGATGTCATCATGCAGCCCTGGCCTAACTGGAAGCCAAGCTCCATTTAGAAAGAGGAAGCTGTAGAATGTGCAGGGCAAGAAACACCTGACTTGGCGGCACGGAACTGTGCAAGCCCTGCTTCCAGCGTGTACTAGCTGTGAGACTCTGGCCTGTTTCTGGTGAGCTTCCTCCTCTGTAGACTTCGGTCATTCATACCACATAGTGAACAAAATATAGAGAAAATAGACTCTATATTTGGAAGAGTATATATTTGAATTATATATATTTGACCATGAGCTCTCATGAAGGGTTGGGAGAAGAGGTGACAGAAAATGAGGGGTGCAGAGGAAAGAGGTTCAGGCCTTCTCCCCAAGCCTGCTTTTTTCACAAGAATTGCTCTAGCTCTGACATCAAACTGCTCCATGAAACACACAGGTACATTACTACCCTACTTATAATTTAGCCAATGCTGGGTCTCTCCCTGGGTCCCAGCACTCCTCTGCTTTGTGTCACAGAGAAGATCCCTGGCCATGAAGCTAGCATTATGTCAACTAGGGCACCTGGTGGTGTGGTGTGCTTTCAGTCTTTGTTGGTCTTTTGTGTTTTGTGGGTTTTCTTGGCTTGTGTGTATTGTTTGTTTGCTTTTGAGACAGAGTCTCGCTCTGTGACTCCAGCTGGAGTGCAGTGGTGCGATCGCTGCTCACTGCAGCCTTGAACTCCTGGGCTCAAGTGATCCTGCTACCTCAGCCTCCAGAACAGCTGGGACTACAGGCACTTGTCACCATGCCCAGCTAATTTTTTTAATTTTGTTGTAGACACGAGGTCTCACTATATACTGCCCAGGCTCATCTCAAACTTCTGGACTCAACCAATCCTCCTGCCTCAGCTTCCCAAAGTCCTTGGATTACAGGTGTGAGCCACTGCACCTGGCCTGTTTTTTTTTATAATGGACTCTCATCCACATCCCGGGTAATTTTAAGTGGAGTGCATATGTTGGGAAGGCCTCAAAGGACTCTGGGCACACAGTCCCTCTGTCCCTCATACAGGTCTTGCCCTATAGTCCCAGATTCCCTTGCTTTTCCTGGGACACTGCTGTGTTTCTAAATCTATCTGTGATTCACACAGAAATGAGTCTGCCCATGAGATGGATGAATAAATGGAGGCAAAAGCTAGCCTCCTTCTCAAACTCCAAGTCAAAGGAAGAAGACATGGGAAAGAGCCATCAGATAGAAGAACACAGGGCTGCCTCACTTTACCAGGAATCCTTGTATGAGTGGTGACTGGCAAGGGTCAGAGCTGGGGTGTAATCAGTGGGCTGAGAGAGAAGTGTTGATCTGCCTTCCAAGAGCCTGCCTGTGCCCTGGTGCCCTCAGACTCTACTGCTTGACATCATCATGCCACATGACATGGCTGGGCCACCACAAAAGCTGACATCTGCACTGTTCCCTCTCCTCGCCTAGTTCCACAAATACACTTGATGCCCCACACCTAATAGCACCTCTCTTCCCTGCTCCTTACCTAAGCTAGTGCCCCACGTCTCTCCTCCGTCCGGAAGTTCTCAGGAGGTGAATCTCCCTGGCTCCTCTGTTATTAATGCACTCGGTCCTTAACCCTTTGAGTGGCAGTTTCTTTTCTTTCTTTTTTTTTTTTTGAGGCAGAATCTCACTCTGTCACCAGGCTGGAGTGCAGTGGCGCAATCTCACTTAACTGCAACTTCTGCCTCCCAGGTTCAGGTGATTCTCCTGCCTCAGCCTCCTGAGCATCTGAAATTACAGGCGCCCACCAGCTTTGCATGGCAGTTTTTAACCCTTGCAGTTTTCTTTTTTTTTTTTGAGACAGAGTCTCATTCCGTCACCAGGAGCCAGGCTGGAGTGCAGTAGCGCGACCTCGGCTCACTGCAACCTCCGCCTCCTGGGTTCAAGCAATTCTCCTGCCTCAGCCTCTCAAGTAGCTGGAACTACAGGCACGCGCCACCATGCCCAGCTAATTTTTTTGTATTTTTAGTAGAGATGGGGTTTCACCATGCTGGCCAGGATGGTCTCGATCTCTTGACCTCGTGATCCGCCCGCCTTGGCCTCCCAAAGTGCTGGGATTACAAGCGTGAGCCACCGCTCCCGGCCAACCCTTGCAGTTTTCTACAGGAATTTTTGCGTGCCAGCCACATTGGCTGCTCCTCCCAGCATGAACCTCTCTGCCTCTGCCTCTGCCTCTTCTGGAATCCCTTCCTCACTTCCGCTTGCCCCCTCTGCCTTCTCCCTCTCCTCCCTCCCCACCACCGGGTCCTGGCAGCTGCTGTCCTGTCCTCCCGTTGGTCATCTCTCCCATTCCCATGCCCCAGTTACCAACCCCAGCTCCTCCTCCTTCCAGTCCCACGTGTTCATGTGCCTCCCGGCAGCTCTACCTGAATATTCCTAAAACTCAGAAAGCATACAATATTCATGTCCTGGGACGGCTCTAACAAAATGCCACAAACTGGGTGGCCTTAAACAACAGAAATGTATTGTCTTGCTTTTCTAGAGGCCAGCAGTCCAAGATGGAGGTGTCAGCAGGGCCGTGCTCTCTCTGAAGGCTGTCCTGGAGGACCCTCCCCTGCCAGTTCCCAGCTTCTGCTCACTCCGTGGCTTGTAGATGCATCACTCCGACCCCTGCCTCTGTTGCCATGTGGCACCCTCCCTGTGTGACTCTGTCTGTCCAAACTCCCTCTTCTTATAACGATACCTGTCATATTGGATTCAGGGCCAATCCTAATCCAGGATGACCTCGTCTTAACTTGATGACATCTCCAAAGACTGTATTCACAAGTAAGGCCACATTCACAGGTTCTGGGTGGACATGAATGGCGTGCGGGGAACAGACACTATTCAACTCAGTCCAGTGAGGGAGAGGCAAGGGCCCCAAGAGGCCTGCGTTCCTGTTCTAACATCCCTTTCTCTCAGTCCTTCATCTGTGAGATGACGATCTGGATTGGACTCACTGGTGTGCAGGCCCCTCCAGCTCTGCCTTTCCCATCTTTCTTCACAATCACCAACTCCTGCTCTTTTTTTTAGATGGAGTCTCACTCTGTCGCCCAGCACAGTGGCACAATCTTGGCTCACTGTAACCTCTGCCTCCCAGGTTCAAGTGATTCCCCTCCTTAGCCTCCCGAGTAGCTGGGATTACAGGCGCCCACCACCACACCCGGCTAATTTTTGTATTTTTAGTAGAGACGGGGTTTCACCATGTTGGTCAGGCTAGTCTCAAACTTCTGGCCTCAAGGGATCCATGCCCTCTCCTCGGCCTCCCAAAGTTCTGAGATTACAGGCGTGAGCCACCGCTCCTGGCCACCAACTCCTTCTAATGCCGTTCTTCCCCTTGCATTTACCTCCTTTTTACCAACCTGCAGCCAAGCATAGAGTCTTCTCTGACTCTCTCTTTTTTTTTTTTGGCTCTTAGATACTATCAGCCACATCTGGTTCCAGCCTCTGAGACAGCATCATCTATAGGTACAATGTGACTCTGTAATTTGTCATTCAAACTGGGACACTTTTTGAGAATGAAAAGGGTCACTGTTAACAATTCCACCAGGACAGAAGGTAGAAGCTGAGACTATCCTGGGAAAACCAGGACATAGGGTCACCCTAATTATAGCCAGACCTTCCTTGTCATCCCCAAAACTATGTCCCTAAACCTATGAGTCTTGTCTCTCTTTATATCTTGTTAAAATGGTGTTCAGCATTCGTTTCTCATCCCAGACACCTCACCTCCCATGAAGCCTTCTCTGACTGCTAAAAGGTAAGATGAACCCTGGAGCTCTTGCCTGCCTCTCCCACAGCTCTTAGAACCTTGCACTTTACCTTGCAGTTCTGGAAGCCATTTCTTAGCAGTCCCATTACACTCTAAGTTCCTTGAATACACACAATGAATAAACAGTACATATTATTAAATGAGTCGGAGTTTCTTTGAAAAAAAGCTTCATCTTCCTATACGACAGCATTAAAATATTGCAGATTTCTGTGATTCCCAGGTAGTGAAAGAACATGCTGTACCTCAGAGCTGCAGGTTCTCAACACAGTTAGTGGAAAAGAGAGAAAAAAAAAGTGGCATGTTCTTTTCTTCCAAAGTATATGTCATAAACATTAAATTAGGGAGCTACCTTTCTTTCCCCTTTTTTTTTTTTTTTTTGAGACAGATTTGCTCTGACACCCAGGCTGGAGTGTAGTAGTGTGATCTCTGCTCACTGCAACCTCCACCTCTCAAGTTCAAGCAATTCTCCTGCCTCAGCCTCCCAAGTAGCTGGGATTACAGGCACGTGCCACCACACGTGGCTAATTTTTGTATTTCTAGTAGAGGCGAGGTTTCACCATGTTGGCCAGACTGATCTCAAACTCCTGACCTCAGGTGATCTGCCCACCTTGGCCTCCCAAACTGCTGGATTACGGGAGTGAGCCACCACACCCTGCCAGGGGGCTACCTTTCTTAGGACAATATGGAGTTACTAAGCTGGAGATCTCAAAGAGAACTAGAGTATGATACAGTCTATAAGTCCTTCCTTACAGGTGGACAACAGAGATCCAAAGTAAAGTAACATGTCCAAGGACACAAAGTGGTTGGTGGCGGAGCTGGGATAAAACCCCGGGTGTGTCATTCAATACCCTTTCACTTATTCACCTTTGAAATAAACTCAGAGGCCGATAAAACTCCTTTATTGCTATCATTTGTCATATCTCAGATGCCTGCTCTGTAAAAATCAATAGTCATTAATTCTCCACTCTGGCCAGGTTCACCTGACACAGCACATTAGTACATGGCCACATTTGCAAGTTCTCCAGGTGAGTTTTGTACTGAGCTCTACGCACAGTAAGTAAGAGAGTTCATTGACCACGATCCTTCAGGCAGCAAAGTTGCTGTATTTCCATGCCTCAAATAGACTACTCAGCAGAAAAGAGGCCTCTCTGTAAGAAAATGGAGATGATATTGCATAAAAATAACAAGCATGTGCTTTGGAGACAGACCAGGATCGAGTAAATAAATACCCACTGCTCCCAAGAGTTGCCCTTGTAAGAAGCAGCTCATTTGCAATTGGAAGCACCAACCATTGTGGTTTTCCATTTGGGTTCCATGTGTCTTCTCTGTCCACAGCATCTAATTATGCCTGGCTAGTCTCTCCTGACTTTAGTCATATGTGTCTCTCGAGTCTGGACCTCTGTTTCAGCTGCTGGTGAGGGGCAATTGCAGAATGATTGTGAATTTGCAGGAAAAATATGTGCAAAGGTGGCCAGGTTATCACCTACCAAAGCAGGGGCGGAGTTAACACTGAGAGTCTCTCAGATAGGAGAGAGGGTTAACAAGGATCACCACTTGGTGGTCTGTCTTCACAGTCCCGTTCAGAAACATAGGGTAGCAGAGAGGAATCCTGGGAGTGACCTCAGAGAGCAGCCAGATCTTCCCCGTCCTCTCAGGCTCCCAGGCTGAACCTTTCAGCTATTATGTTGGTAGATGGAGTCCCAGGCTCCCAATGTGACTGTGCTAGAGTGGGCTGGATGGTACCTTTTTCCTACATCAAAGCTCCAGGCTACGGGGAAATTCAGCCACATACACACTGCGAATTTCTCAATTCTGCTTTGTTCATTTTCAGAGTCCCACTTGATGTAATAAATGCATCCTTCTCAGTTGAGCCAAAATGCGGCAATTCATATAATTTGCCTATGTAGCAAGATGCTACGTAGCAGTTTTCCCCAAGAAATGTGCCTACTCAGGACAGATTTTCAAGCATCAGGACATTTGGTGAACATAATCAGAAAGTGTTATTTTTAGTCCAGTTTTCAAAACTAACCAGCTCTGATGCAACCAGTTTAGAAAACGGTCTGACGATAGCTAGTCAAGTGCATGAACACAGGACCGATGACTCACAGTTCTACTGCTAATCTATACCCCAGGAACACCTACTCATGTACCGAAAGACGTTCACAAAAATGCTCATAGCAGCACCATTCACAATAGTCCCAAACTGGAAACAACCCAACTGTTCATCAGTAGCAGAATGGATAAATAAATGGCCGTATGTTCACACAATGCAATGTGACACAGCAGCAAAAAGGAATGATTCTCAACTTTGGACAGCAACAGGTTCAATGCACAAACACAATGTTAAGCAAAAGAAGCCAGACACAAAATAGTAGGCAATATGATTCTTTTAGTATACAGTTCAAAACCAGAAAAAGCCAATTGATAGTGTTAGAAACCAGCATAGTCATTACTTCTGTGGCTACAGAACATGAGAGACTTCCTGGGATTCTGGCTGTATCCTGGTGTTTTTTTATTCAGCATGTTCACAGTGTGGAAATTCACTGAACTGGACACTTATGATTACACTTTTATTTTAGACAGAGTCTCGCTCCATCACCAGGCTGGAGTACCGTGGCGCGATCTCGTCTCACTGCATCTCTACCTCCCGGGTTCAAGCAATTCTCCTGCCTCAGCTTCCCAAGTAGCTGGGATTATAGGTGGGCACCACCACACCCAGTTAATTTTTGTATTTTTAGTAGAGACAGGGTTTCACCAAGTTGGCCAGGATGGTCTCGATCTCCTGACCTCAGGACCCACCCACTTCAGCCTCCCAAAGTGTTGGGATTAATGGCGTGAGTCATCGCAACCAGCTGATTTCTACACTTTTTATAACATATGTTATAAGTCAATATATAACTATAAACGTAGAAATATTTATATATTTTGGAGAAAAATAAATATTTGTTTAATTGATTGAGGAAGAAGCAGAGAATGGAAAGGTAAACTTTGAAGTCAGAACTCTTGACTTACCACCTACTACCTAGCTGTGTGTCCTTGGAAAAATTACTTGCCATCTGAGTCTGGTTCTCAGTTATAAAATTAGCACAGGAATTCCTACATTACAGAACTAAATGAGAAATTACAGAAGGTACGTGATATATATATTAGTGATATATACATGCAAAAATGTCAATTTCCCCTTAGTGTTTGGCTAATATTTGTCAGCACTTACTGTTGCCATAGACAGTTGCCCAGGCTGGAGTGCAGTTGGGATGATCTCAGCTCACTGCAACCTTTGCCTCCCGGTTCAAGCAATTCTCCTTCCTCAGCCTCCTGAGTGACTGGGATTACAGGCACCCACCAACACGCCTGGCTACTTTTTGTATTTTTCAGTAGAGACAGGGTTTCGCCATATTGGCCAGGCTGATCTTGAACTGCTGACCTCAGGCAATCTGCCTGCCTCAGCCTCTCAAAGTGCTGGGATTACAGGCATGAGCCACCATGCCCGGCCTGCCATAGACATTTTTCATAGCATGTTTATGTTCACCAAAGAGCTGTCTCTTAATAGGCAGTTACTTCTGCTTTTTAAGTGTCCTCTGGCCAGGCACGGTGGCTCATGCCTGTAATCCCAGCACTTTGGAAGGCCAATCATCTGAGGTCAGGTGTTTGAGTCCAGCCTAGCCAACATGGAGAAACCCCGTTTTTACTAAAAGTACAAAAATTAGCTGGGCGTGCTGGCAGGTGCCTGTAATCTCAGCTACTGGGGAGGCTGAGGCAAGAAAATCGCTTGAACCCAGAGGTTGCAGTGAGCTGAGATTGCGCCACTGCATTCCAGTCTGGGTGACAAGAGCAAGACTCCATCTCAAAGAAAAAAAAAAAAAAGGTGTCCTCCTTTTTTTTTTTTTTCTCAAAAATCAAAATCTTTTTGATAAATGCAAGTATATAAAATCAGGACACAAACATGACTTGCTCAGTTCAGTGAACTTAATTTTAAGATATAGATCAATTCAAATTCTCATCAATTGTGTCACATCCATAAAAGTTATTTTAAGGGCATTAGCAGTCTCAATACTGATCCATCTGGCACAAGTAAACCATGCTTTTCTTAAAAGGCGTGTGCACTCACCCAGGCACAAGGACATTACAGTCGAGCACATTTACACGGGTAGAAATACACAGAGTGCCTTCTTGTAGCTTTGCTGTATTCCCCTCTGTCGTGTCACTGTCCTAGGAGAGCAGTGAACTCACTTAGTTTCGGTGTGTCTCCATTCCCGGAAGTTGGTGGTCAAGTCACCCTAAAAAATGGCAACTTGATAACTTTCCAGCACTTTCAGCTATCTTATCTCCTTTCCTTCTTAGGGATATTATTAAGGAGTAAGCTGGAGAACTGCAGGCCATGTAATTTTCTATGATAGTTTGGTCCATTTGTTGCTGCACCCCAAGAAGTCTGATTAATGGTGACAATATCAGCAGGAAGAGGGTGGGACACGGGACTCTGTCCTTGAGTTGGGTTCAACTCAACCTTTTTTTTTTAGTCAACTACTAGAAAATGTCCTGGGATGCAGATTTATCAACCTCTTAGAAGACAAGGCTAGGGGGTGTCACTTCTTAGAATGTTAAAATTCAAAATTATTTTTTAAATTTTTAAAAGTATAAAAGTTTACCCTTAAGCCAGGCACAGCAGCTCATGCCTGTAATCCCAGCACTTTTCGGGACACCGAGGTGGATGGATCACCTGAGGTTGGGAGTTTGAGACCAGCCTGACCAACATGGAGAAACCTCACTTCTACTAAAAGTACAAAATTAGCTGGGTGTGGTGGCGCATGCCTGTAAACCCAGCTACTTGGGAGGCTGAGGCAGGAGAATCACTTGAACCCGGAAGGCAGAGGTTGCAGTGAGCCAAGATCATGCCATTGCACTCCAGCCTGGGCAACAAGAGTGAAACTCTGTCTCAAAAGAAAAAAAAAAAACATGTTTTACCCTGAAATCCCAAACACTAGGGATTTACTGGACAAGACTCAGCACTCCTAGGCTGATAAAACTTCACATGACACTGTCCTTGCCCTCAAGCTTGGCACAAACTCCAGCTCCTAGAACAATTTTCCCTGGCTCTCTTCACCTGGATAGTTACTACTTTTCCTTCTAGTCCCCATTTTGAGGCCACCTCCTCTGGGAAGCCATCCTGACCTCACAGGTTTGCTTCTAGTTGCTCAAGCCAAAAAGCCTGCAGTCATTCTTGAATCCTGATCTTTCACACAGAAAATTATATCTATCAAGAATCATGCCGGCTCTACCTCCAAAGTGTCACTTTCCAATATATAGCATAACTGTATGTATTCTTTTTAAATGTCTAATTGGATTATTTATGGTTTTATTTACTGCTTATTTGTGTGTATTTATTGTCTGTTTCCCCCAGTAAAATGTGTCTCAGGAGAGACAGAACTTCGATCTGTTTCCTGATGCTTCCCCAAATCTACAGCAGTCCTTAAGACATGGTAGAAACCTAGTATTTATTTTTATAAACGAGTGGATAAATGTTTGGTACTCCTATATCATCCTGAATTCTCTCATCATAAGACTTTGTATCCTGTGGTGTAATTGACAGAGGTTAGTTTCTACATAAAAACCTATCTTTTAATTACACCTTTGTCCATGAATAAATTCTAGTTGTCACATAATGGTTTGGTGGTTTGACCATTTCACTAGACTGCAAACCACAAAGAGCCCAGAGTGCACTGAGTGCCAGGCACTCTTCTGTGTTTTATAGGCACTCATTCATTTAATCCTCACAACTACTCAATGAGGTGGGTACTACTGTTATCTCTACTTTATAGATAAGGAAATTGAGGCCCTGAAAAGTTAGGAAATGTATATAGTGGCACATAGCAAGGGATGGATCTTGGATTCTGACCTAGGAAATCTGGCACCACAGGTCAGGTTCTTTTTTTTTTTGAGACAGAGTTTCGCTTTTGTTGCCCAGGCTGGAGTACAATGCTACAATCTCAGCTCACGGCAGCCTTTGCCTCCCAGGTACAAACAATTCTCCTGCCACAGCCTCCCAAGTAGCTGGGATTGGGATTACAGGCATGAGCCACCAAGCCCAGCTAATTTTTTATTTTTAGTAGAGATGGAGTTTCTCCAAGTTGGTCAGGCTGGTCTTGAACTCCCAACCTCAGGTGATCCACCTGCCTTGGCCTCCCAAAGTGCTGAGATTACAGGCATGGGCTACCATGCCTGGCCCCAGAGCTCAACTTCTAAACTACTACACTGAGCTGCCTCATCTTCACAGGACACTCAATAAAAATTGTTTAATAAATAAATCCATGAAATATGGCTGCCAAAAAGAGGAGAATGCATTCTTAAGCTGCATTAATAGTCAAGATAAAAGAGGTTGTTATAAGCCATATACATAATTTTAAATTTTCTAGTAGACGCCTTAAAAATGTAAAAGGGAACCAGTGAAATTAATGTTAATAATATATTTTATTTAGCCCAACTTCTCCAGCATAACTGAGGTCAGCTCAGTTTACAATGACTCCTTTGCAGAAAGACATCAGTCAACTGAAGTGGGTCAGAAGACTTAAGCCACAAAGGCAATGAGTCTGGAATTTATGAAAAGTCAGTGAAACTTCTCAGCCTTTGAAGAGTTCGGGTGGAAATTGAGGATCTCCCTTCAAATCCAGGGATTTCTGTGGGAAGAAGGGTTCCCTGGTGTGGTGGGGCCTAAGGGCACAGCTGAGGGGTGACGGCTAAGTCCTAGAAAGGCAAATTTTAGTTCCCTCTAAGAAGGAACTAGTAGTTAGAAATTCTCAAAATTTCAAAACCCAAGGGCCCATCAACAGATGAATGGATAAGCACAATGTATTCTATACCTAAAATGAAATCTTATTCAGCCTTAAAAAGGAATGAAATTCTGACATATGTTATAACATGGATGAAAGTTGAAAACTTGATGCTAAGTGAAATAAGCCAAAGACAAATTGTGTGACTGCATTTACATGAGGTACGTAGAACAGTCATATTCATAGAGACAGAAAGTAGAGTGGGGGCCGGGCACGGTAGCTCACACCTGTAATCCCAGCAGATCATCTGGGGTGAGCAGATCATCTGGGGTCAGGAGTTTGAGACCAGCCTGACCAGCATGGAGAAACCCCATTTCTACTGAAAATACAACATTAGCCGAACATGGTGGTGCATACCTGTAATCCCAGCTACTTGGGAGGCTGAGGCAGGAGAATCACTTGAGCTCGGGAGGCAGAGGTTGCAGAGAGCCGAGATCACGCCATTCCACTTCAGCTTGGGCAACAAGAGCGAAAGTCCGTCTCAAAAAAAAAAAAAGAAAGAAAGAAAGAAAGAAAATAGAGTGGGGGGTCTCCAGGAGCTGAGAGAGTGGGAGAATGGGGAGTTAGTGTTAATGGGTGCAGTTTTAGTCTATAGATGAAAATGTTCTAAAGATGGATGGTGATGGTGGTTACACAGCAACATGAATGTACTTAATGCTGCTCAATTGTACATTTAAGAATGATTCGATTGGTAAACTTTATGTTGTCTGTATTTTGCTACAATAAAAAATTTAAAAATTAGATTTTTAACCCATTTACGCATGAGGTTATGCAATGTTTTGAATTTTTGCAGTCACACCTTGGCCATGACCTTGAGCAGTATGACATAAATAACTCCCACATGCTTAGTGTGCCAATCATGGAACACTAGGCTTTAATGGGTTAATAAAAAATAAACAAACAAATGAGCCTCTGCCGTGTGAGACAATGGCACCAAATGAGCTGAGGCAGAGGTTAAAGAAAACGTAGGGACATCCTTGAATTTGGGTAGAAGTTAGATGGGTTGGCCCTTAAGGCCCCATTTAATTTTTGAGTTTTTAATTGCCTGTTTTGAACATTTGTTGAGCGCTCAGTGTGTAAGTACTACGTTAAACATGAACTATCTCATTAATATTTTACCATTCCCCGAGACATCACTATCATAGTCCTCATTTTACAAACAAGGAAACCCAGACTTACAAGTTCTCAAGCAATTTGCTAAAGGCCTGCCACATTCTAAATCTAAGGAAGAAGGACAGAAACTCCAGAGACAGCACTAAGCTACAGGAAGTGGGTTTTACTGCTGGGGAAACTCAGAGGGTTCCATGACTTACACAAGACCATGTAGAGCCGGGATCAGGGCTCAGGTCCTTCCTGCTGTCTGGGGCTCCTCAGTGACTCCATGCTCCCTCCCCACTCTTTCCACCTCTGGTCTGGACATGAAATGCTTTATGTGGGCATCCTATTTGGTCACAGAAGGCTCTAACTGTCCTCAGAAAGGTACATATCCAGCCTCTGATAAAATTGCTGGGCCAGGATGTCTGATGAGAGACATAAAGATTGGGCCCATGTTGGCATCACCATCACTGTCATTTCAGAGTCCATTTTCCTGGTTAACAAGTAAGTTACCTTGTTATTTTCATCACAGTTTCCCAAGTCAAAACCTCAGTGCTCCCTCATTGAAAAGGCAGTTGTGGCTGGGCATGGTGGCTCACGCCTGTAATCCCAGCACTCTGGGGGGCCAAGGTGGGTGGATTACCTGAGGTCAGGTGTTGGACACCAGCCTGACCAACATGGAGGAGCCCCGTCTCTACTAAAAACAGAAAAATTACCTGGACATGGTGGTGCATGCCTGTAGGCCCAGCTACTCGGGAGGCTGAGGCAGGAGAATCACTTGGACCTGGGAGGTGGAGGTTGCGGTTAGCCCAGATGCATCATTGCACTCTAGTGTGGACAACAAGAGCAAAACTCCGCCTCAAAAAAAATAATAAATAAAAGGCAATTGTAAATGATGGATTGAGAACACAAGCTCTTCCATAAACCCAGCGCCCATTTTAACTCGATGAGAACTTGATGAGCACCGTGCTTTGTGTTTGATATGGTCTGCTGGTGGTTTGAAGCACAGTCTAGGCAGTAGAAGTAGAAGGCAAGCCACATTATGTAATATTACCCTTTCTAGTAGCCACCTTAAAAAATGTAAAAGGAAACAGGTGAAATTAATGTTAATATTTTCTTTAAACCAATTTATCCAAAATAATTACTGATGAGATTTTTGCATTCTTCTTTTATGCTGTCTTTGAAATCAGTATATATACATACATATATATTTATATGAGACAGAGTCTCCCTCTGTCACCAGGCTGGAGTACAGTGGCATGATCTCGGCTCACTGCAACCGCAACCTCCAGGATTCAAAGCTCCTGGTTCAAGCGATTCTCTGGCCTCACCATCCTGAGTAGGTGGGACTATAGGCACACCACCACGCCCAACTAATTTTTATATTTTTAGTAGAGACACGGTTTCACCATGTTGGCCAGGATGGTCTCAATCTCCTGACCTCATGATCCGCCCAACTTGGCTTCCCAAAGTGCTAAGACTAAAGGCGTGAGCCACCGTGTCCAGCTGAAATCAGTATATGTATTTTATATGTAGTTACATCACATGTCAATTCACCCTAGCCATATTTGAAGTGCTTAGCAGCTACATGGAGCCAGTGACTACCATACTAAACAGTGCAGGTCTAGGCTCTTTTTTTTCTTTTTTGAGACAGGGTCTCACTCTGTTGCCCAGGCTGGAGTGCAGAGTGGTGCAATCCTGCCTCACTGCAGCCTCCACCTCCTGGACTTAAACAATCCTCCCACCTCACCTCAGCCTCCCAGGTAGCTGGGACTACAGGCATGTGCCACCACTCCTAGATAATTCTTTTTGTATTTTTAGTAGAGACGAGGTTTCACCACATTGCTCAGGCTGGTCTCAAACTCCTGGGCTCAAGCAATCTGTCACCTTTGCCTCTCAAAGTGCTGGGATTGCACTATGCCCAGCTTGGGCACTTTTTTCAAGGAGTTTGATGCTGAAGTATAAAAGAGAAATAAGGGAGTTAGATCTAGTAAAAATTTTACTTAGGATGAGATTCTGTTCATACATATCACCCATGGGAGATAGAGAGGGGAGAGACTAAAGATGGAAGAGAAAGGAAATAAAGGTCTCTTTTCTGGAAGATGCTTGACTGGGGTGGATGGAGATGGGAGGAGTGCAGAAGGTGTGCTATCAAGGGCAAAGACAAGGGCAGGCTTTGAGGCCAGGGCTGATCAAATTCTTCTACTTCTATAAGAAACTCTTCTAAAAGATAACTCAAAATCATTTTACTCTTTTTATAGGATTTCTAGTTTTCACCCTTATTTCCTTCACTTCACCCTATTGTCCCATTGTCCCCTATTTATCCAATTGCCATCATTGTGATATCAAAACCAAAGAGCTGGGACTCATGACACCTACAAGCCCATCCCAGGTGCCACTGCTTGACTATGGGACTTGGAGCAAATCAGCTTCCTTCTATGGCTCCAGCCTCCTCCTTAGTAAAATGAGATGGTCAGACTATTCAGGTATTCATTCATTCAGCCAGTCGGTCAGTCATTCTATAAGTATTAAGTGTTTAATAAGCACCCCACGAGGTTCGAGCTGCTGTCTGATTGTCACCTCCCTCTGATTCTGCTTTGTGTTCCCCGTGACTCCTGGGTGACCCTCGCTCTGCTGCTACATGTTGGGTCTCCCAGGCTGAAGTTTTCTGTTCCCAAACAAAACCAGAGACTCCTCAGGCAGGCCAGATAGTCCCTGCTAATGACTGAGAAAGGGAGGAGAGTGTATTTGTCCATTCTCACACTGTTGTAAAGATACTAGACTGGGTAATTTAGAAAGAAAAGAGGTTTAATTGACTCACAGTCTGCATGGCTGGGGAGGCCTCAGGAAACTTACAATGTGGCTGAAGGGGAAGTAGTCACATCTTACATGGCAGCAGGCAAGAGAGTGTGTAGTGTGAAGCCAAGGGGGAAGAGCCCCTTATAAAACCATCAGATCTGATGAGAACTCCCTCACTATCATGAGAACAGCATGGGGGAAATTGCTCCTATGATCCAATCACCTCCCACCAGGTCTCTCCCTCAACACCTGGGGATTACAATTCGAGATGAGATTTGGGTGGGGACACAGAGCCTAACCGTATCAGAGAGGGAATGATCACTGACAGGATGGGCCACAGCTGTGCCCACTGCACTTTTCCACTCAGGAATCTTCCCAGTACAGTGATGTCCTCAGCTTCCATTTGGAGGTCTTGGCCGACATCTGTCTGAGCTCTTTGAACTGTATGCCCCAGCACTGAGAGCATAGGAGACAAGAAGGCAAACACAACAAAATCCCCAATCTAGTCTTCGTTCCTGGAAGCTTGATTTATAACTGCTATCAGTTAGTACTTAGGGGGCTACAGAGTGGTGCCTTAGGGGGCTACAGAGTGCTGCCCCTCACAACTCTGGCAACGAGGGAAATTTGGCTTTCCTCTGATGGTCAAAGCTGAGAGTTTGCATAGAGTACATCAGAGCTGCACAGCCGCCTGAAAGAGAAGAGGATGCTCAGGTGCATGAATTCTGACTGACAATGCTTTGCAAGTAGCAATGCTCCCCATTAGAGAAGAAAAAAGAACGGGCTCATGAAAAGGGGTTTTGAAGTCTGGGAGTAAACGAAGAGTCACATCTAGAGACCTCAGCAGTGCCTGTCCCCACAGAGATAGGAAAGGATGAAGCCTTGGCAAGATCTGGAGGTCCCAACTGCCTACAGCCACCTGGAGCTGGGACACACAGGGCTTGTGAGCACAGGTGGCATGCCATCATCCTGTGGCCTTTGGTTGGACAGGTGTATAATGCCCTACTGTTTATACTGATGCTGTGAAATGCCTGATTTATCTAGTTTCCCCTGATAGCAGTTTGGGCTCACCAGGTAACCATCCAAGCCACCCTTTGGTTTCTACAAGGCTCTTCCTACAGAGAAGAAATGTGTCCAGGCTTTGGAGCTCGGTTATTTATTCCTCACTGTAAATTCACAAACAGGTTGGCAGTCCAGTTCCGTACATTAATCTTGCGAGTTTGATAAGTATGAACCAGGCCCTGAGAGATCAAAGTACTCTCAGGGCGCCAACAAAAGTGGAGTTCTGGCCCACACCCTGCACTGTGTGTGGGCAGTCACCAAAGGTGTTCACCAATGCCACCCAGCAGGTAGCAGCCCTGCCTCAGCGGCTGCACCCCAGCATAGCTTATTTATTGGAGAAATGTCTGAACATTTTGTGTTGGAGGTCACTGAGCTGAGTTTTGCGAATTGGTTTTCTGGTGCCTCTGGCTTTGCTTTCTACTGTAACTTTTTTTTTTAAACGGAGTTTCACTTTTGTTGCCCAGGCTGGAGTACAATGGCACGATCTCAGCTCACCACAACCTCCGCCTCCCGGGTTCAAGGGATTTTCCTGCCTCAGCCTCCTGAGTAGCTGGGATTACAGGCATGTACGACCATGCCCAGCTAATTTTGTATTTTTAGTAGAGATGGGATTTCTCCATGTTGGTCAGGCTGGTCTTGAACTCCCAACCTCAGGTGACCCACCCACCTCAGCCTCCCAAAGAGCTGAGATTACAGGCATGAGCCACTGCACCCAGCCTCTACTGTAACTTTTAGAGAAATTAAAATAACAATCCTTTCCTACCTCTTCTCAAGCGAAAAGATGACCTTAGAAAACAGTAAATATGTGCAGGCTGAAGGCAACCTCTGCAGTCCTGTTCTACCCTTCCCTGCAGTTTTGCAGTCAAGTAGGTTGACTTTAACGAGTGGTTTCTCCTGATGAGGCCGTTCTTAAAATTCAGCTCTGTCTTTGCTCCATGCGACCTAGACATAGGAGCAGGAGAGAACCTAAAAGGCTCTGACTCGGCCAGAGCCTCTGGAGGCCGATGAGGGCAGGCTGGAAGGCAGGTGGGAGAACCAGGTACACAAGCACCCAAGAGGCAAGTCCTCCCTAAGGGGCTAGCCGTTTGGCAGGTTTTGGAGGTTCTGTCTTTCTGTCCATTTCTGCTGGTGAGTGTTGTACAGCTGACAGTGTTGTGAAAATGGCCTTTGGGGGAGAGTAGGAGGAATCTGCTGACCTGTTCATCATTTGTTCACATACCATGGTTTTTTGTTTTTGTTTTTGTTTTTGTTTTTGAGACAGTTTCACTCTTGTTACCCAGGCTGGAGTGCAATGGCGCTATCTCAGCTCACCGCAACCTCCGCCTCCTGGGTTCAGGCAATTCTCCTGCCTCAGCCTCCTGAGTAGCTGGGATCGCATACCATGTTTAACTCTCCTGGGGACTCCTCCCGGGAGAGCTCAGCTGTATTTATCTCCCACTGAATTGCCAGGTCCTTTCTGGTTGATTAGGGAGAGGGCTGGTTCAGTCCTATATCAGAAACCATCTGCTCTCAGGCCAGAGCCACGTGTACGGAGTGAGATCTCTCAGAGAGGTGGTAGGTATGGTACGATAAGCTGGGAGTGACCCGCCCCCAGCACACACCCTTATTAGAATCCAGGGGAACAGAAGCTCTTAAAGGACCAATATGAGGTATGTTTCTTTCTCCAGCTTGCTTTGATTGTTCAAAGCATTGTCTGGTATGATTTAGGCTTAAAAGACATTAAACTAATTATCGCACATTGTAAACAATCGAGGACATGACATTGTCCCTTGGCTACTAATAGGATATGTTCTTTTTATGTTCTCTAGGAGACGTTTTAGCAATGATAGCTATGCTACATAGATCATTTAGAAGCCAGTACTTCCAGGTGCTGTTGAAATAAAGCAGGACTGCATAAGATTCACTCGATGCTAAAATACAGATTCCCAGGGACCACTCCCAGAGATTCTGATTCTGTAGGTCTAAGGCAGGACCCAGGAATCTGCATTTTAGCAACTCTCCTCACCACTACCAACATATCCCCTACCCACATACACACACCAGATGATTCTGAGGTGCAGTATCAGAGGACCCCACTTAGAGATAATTGTAGAGAGGGCACCACACCTATGATCTGTAGGCTTAGATTTGGGAATAGCTGTGTGATCTTAAATAAATTCCTCCACCTCTCCGGGTCACCATTTCCATGTCTATAAAATGAGGGAACTAATTCTTAAGGCCCTTTCCAGGATCAATATTTCAGGAGTTCAAGCACATTCCCAATGCCCTCCCTATGGATGTTGCAAATCTCCTACTGTGGAAGCCAAGCCCCAGAATAAACTGTACCCTAAGGAGAATGGTCACCGGCCTCACCTATTCAGGATTAGGTCTTTTAGGGGAAACAATGCTATACTCTGATCTCACACAACCCCCTGCTAACTCTAAGTACTTCCTCAAGCACAATCATTTATTTTTGCCTTCCAATAGAGCAAAGGGTTTGTGAAACTCCCCTTATTGAAGGGACATTGATGCAAAGAGAGATGGAAAAGCTCAGAGACATGGAGAGCTCATCTCTCCCCGACTCCTGTGCTTCGTCCTCGAGTCTCCTGCATAACATTGACTCATGAGGAGCTGCCGTCTGTGAGAATGAATGGCAGACCCTAGAGGAGACTTATAAACAGGCCAACCCCTTTTCCTTTACTATCTTGCTCTGAACTTTCGTTGCATGTACATGTCATAGGAGCAATTTGCGCAGGCCCTGCACTCTTGAGAAGGAAAGCTCTCCTTCCTAAAGGAACTTGGAATCTTCATCCTTTGTGTTTTTATTTTTATTTTATTTTATTTTTGAGACGGAGTTTCGCTCTTGTTACCCAGGCTGGAGTGCAATGGCGTGATCTTGGCTCACCGCAACCTCTGCCTCCTGGGTTCAGGCAATTCTCCTGCCTCAGCCTCCTGAGTAGCTGGGATTACAGGCACGCGCCACCATGCCCAGTTAATTTTTTGTATTTTTAGTAGAGACGGGGTTTCACCATGTTGACCAGGATGGTCTCGATCTCTTGACCTCGTGATCCACCCACCTCGGCCTCCCAAAGTGCTGGGATTACAGGCGTGAGCCACCGCGCCCGGCCCTCCTTTGTGTTTTTATTAGATCTGGTCATCATCCCCTCCCAGAGAAGTGATAACATCTAATGATCCATAACTTCCTGAACTCAGAGGCTTGGAATTCAGGTGTGAATCACCACGCATGAAGTTACTGCCTGGTTATCGCAGTATGAAGAAGAGTGAAGAACAGTGACATACAAATAAGAAAAGTCCTTATTTGTGAGACTTGAGCTTTGCAGTCCCATTTTACATTCTCCCTTCTCTCCTACTTCTGATTTTGCAAAGAACAAGTCTATGATGACAGCCTCAGCTCTGCACACACTTCCCTGGGCTCCCACCTTCTCAACTGCAAACAGTTGTGATTTTCAGAGGTTATTAACAATCACCTGCTCTGTCTTGGGAAATTCTTGTATAAAATCACAAAATCTTAAAGAAGATACTGTATGACTCCAATTTCTGTTTCAATATAGGGCTATTCACACATTTCATCTGTTGGCATCTCATTTCTGTAACCAGAGCCTTGGGGCCATGGCACAACCTTTAACCTTAGAGAGATCAGTTTAGCAAGGAATGAAGCTGTTCTTTCCTCTCTACCTTCTACCGCCTCCCAGACTTGAAGCCAGCACTTCAGAACACCACTGAGAATCAGAAAGCAGTAAAACAAACAAACAAAAAGGGCTGGGAAACAGCCAAGATAGATTTCATAAAGTCTGTGTGTTCTTTGATCTTAGGGAATCCTCTGCTTTGAGCCCTCATGCTGATTATTGTATAAACAATCCCAAAAAGTTAATTTCTAAACCCGTGGTGAATTAGAAGAAAGAGGGTGCTTTAAGGCAGATACTGACAATATAAATACATGGCAGACTTCAGAAATGGCAAGGCTGAGAAGGCTGGAACTAAATCCTCCGTGTTCAGAGGGAGGAAAGTAGGTAAAATATTCTAGAAATATTTCTACTCCAAATTATTACAGTGTAAAAATGTTTAAGAGTTGAAAAGGATAAACCCTCTGCTATCTGAGAAGACTCACTGCCAGAAAGTAGCTATGTTTAACTGGAGTTAAATATTTATTGTCACTAAGTCAAATCCTTGAAGTCTGCTGGTTAAAAGAATAACAGTGAAAAGTGGAAGAGCCATTTACCTGGAACCCCCTGAGCAGCCTTGGCTAAGTGAATCTTAAAAGGTTTTTTGTTGTTGTTTTTTTTGTTTTGTTTTATTTTGAAACAGAGTCTTGCTCTGTCCCCCAGGCTGGAGTGCAGTAGTGTGATCTCGGCTCACTGCAACCTCTGCCTCCCAGGTTCAAGTGATTCTCCTGCCTCAGCCTCCCAAGTAGCTGGGACTACAGGCATACGCCATCCTGCCCGGCTAATTTTTGTAATTTTAGTCAAGACGGCATTTCACCACATTGGTCAGGCCTCGAACTCCTGGCCTCAGGTGTTCCACCTGCCTTTGCCTCTCAAAGTGCTGGGATTACAGGCATGAGCTATTGTGCCCAGCTGGAGGCTTCTTTTTTTTTTTTTAATACTTCCAAAGTTTGGGGAGTTATCTAATTTTGCAATAAAACCTGCCACACAAGCCAGACACAATGGTTCATGCCTGTAATCCCAACACTTTGGGAGGCCCAGGCAGGAGGACTGCTTGAGCTCAGAAGTTTCAGCCCAGCCTGGGCTACTGAGAGAGATGCCATATCTACCAAAAACAAAAATAAATATTAGCTGAGAGTGGTGGTGCATGCCTGTAGTCCTAGCTATTTGGGAGGCTGAGATGAGAGGATCTCTTAAGCCTCAGAGGTCCATGCTGCAGTGAGCCATGATTGTGCCATTGCACTCCAGCCTGGGTAACAGAGCAAGACCTTGTCTCAAACAGCAACAACAACAAAAAACCGTGCCACCCCTCCCAAATACAGTGCTGTCTATCTAAGTGATGGAGGAGAGGGTGGTAGTATATTTAAAGTAATTAAAACTAGTTTTTTGAGAATTTTTGAAACTTCCCATAATCCTTAAAAAATAACTGTTTTCTTATTAGAAATGTGATAGACAAACATCATGGAAATTTTAGAAAATGCAGATTAGAAAAAACAATAAGCTAAAAAATCACTGATAATTTCATCCCCAAGAGATAGGACTGTGAATGTACAATGCATCCTTCCAGTCTTTCATATTTTAATTTTTTTTTTCTTTTTTGAGATGGAGTCTCTCTCTTTTGCCCAAGCAGGAGTGCAGTGGCACAATCTCAGCACTGCAACCTCTGCCTCCTGCGTTCAAGTGATTCTCCTGCCTCAGCCTCCCTAATAGCTTGAACTATAGGCACGTGCCACCACGCCAGGGTAATTCTTTGTATTTTTAGTAGAGATGGGGTTTCACTGTGTTAGCCAGGATGGTCTCGATCTCTTGACCTCGTGATCCACCCACCTCAGCCTGCCAAATTGCTGGGATTACAGGTGTGAGCCACTGTACCCTATTTTAAACTATTTTTAACTGAACAAGAGATACATGGCTGGACGCAGTGGTTCATGCCTGTAATCCTAGCACTCTGGGAGGCCAAGGCAGGTGGATCACTTGATGTCAGGAGTTCGAGACCAGCCTGACCAACATGGTGAAACCCCATCTCTACTAAAAATACAAAAATTAGCCAGGCATGGTAACACTTGATCTGGGAGGTGGAGGTTGTGGTTAGCCGAGACTGTACCACTGCACTCCAGCCTGGGGGCCGCCTCCCATAATTCCAAACCCTTCCTTCCTATTTATGTGCCCACCCACTCTTGGGAGTTTGATGTGTTTCCCTCCAGAATTTCATATACATACATGTATATATATGCAAACATATATATAATTTCACATATAAATTATATATATATATATATATATATATATATATATATATATATACACGCTATTTCGTGTGTTGAATAGCATTCCATTATATGGATATACCATATTTTATTTGGCCTCTTCACTTTCAGCAGACACTTAATATCATTAACAATTTTTCACTACTAAAAACAACACTACAGTAAACGTCTGTGTTTTCCCTTGCCTCTATTCCAAATTCCTGTGAAAGGAAATTGTGGGTGTGAGGTATGCCCAAACTGCCCTCACCATTTTATGTATGAAAGCAGAGCATGAAAGTTCCCGTTTCCCTGAGACCTTAACAACCCTTCACCTACCAGATCTTTCAAGGTGGCCAGCAGAGTGTGGACAGTATCTCGCCATTGTTTTCATTAGTATTTGCCTAATTAATTAGCATTTGCCTGATAAAAAAATGTGTTTGAGCATCTTCTTATGTGTTTGTGGCCATGTGTAGTTCCCCTTTTGTGAACTGCCTATTTATATCCTTAGATTATTTTTCTCTTTTTTTTTTTTTTTGAGACAGAGTCTTGTTCCATCCCCAGGGTGGAGTGCAATGGCACAATTATCTTGGCCCCCAGGGTGGAGTGCAATAGTGCAGTCTCGGCTCACCACAACCACCGCCTACCAGGTTCAAGCGATTCTCCTGCCTCAGCCTCCTAAGGAGCTGGGATTACAGGTGCCTGCTACCTCGCCTGGCTAATTTTTGTGTTTTTAATAGAGACAGGGTTTCACCATGTTGGTCAGGCTGGTCTCGAACTCCTGACCTCAAGTGATCCACCTGCCTGGGCCTCCCAGAGTGCTGGGATTACAGGTGTGAGCCACTGCGCCTGGCCCTTAGATCATTTTTCTAAAGGGTTTTTTTAATTAAAAAATTCATCTGTTTTACTCATTCTTTGCTACATGCATTGCAAAGTTTTCTGCCAGCCCTCAGCTTGTCTTTAATGTTGGTGTATCTTACTGTACGGTTCCTTTTTCACTATTTGGTTGATAATTATTCACTGACCTAATTAAAATGTTCAGCCTTTTACTGCACAAGTTTTGTTTTCTGTGACTTATTTAAGATCTCCAATCCCTTGGGATCATAATATTTTCTTATACATTTTTAGCTAACAATTTAAATTTTTTATATTGAGGGGTTAGGTTTTTAATTCATCTATAGTATAATTTTGTGTACCACATACAGTAGAACTTCGTTTTATTTATTTTGTGTATGTAGAGTTGATTCTCTCAATACCGTTTGTTAAATAGTTCACATTCCTTCACTGATTTGAAATGTTGCCTGCATTATATTCCATTTTTGTAGTACTGTTTCTGGAGTTTTTTTAGCATAATGTTTTATTGACCTAATTCTATTCTAGTCTTACAACAAAATGGGACTAATTTAACTGCTCTGCTGTAAGAAAATGTATGTGTGTGTGTGTGTGTGTGTGTGTGTGTGTGTTTACAACCTGCTTCTGTCTTATAACCTGCTATTTTTACTGAATAACTGTGACAGGACAATAGAGTGATTCTAGTAGTTACACAATGAAATACTATATAGCAATGAAAAGAAACCAAATCTTAGTATATCAACAAGGATACGTTTTCCAAGTAAAGCGTTGAGTGTAAAAAACAAATTGTGTTAAAATGTCATGGAGGGTGCCATTATGTAAAGCTTTAAAATCTATAAAACAATATTTCACACAGTTTAGAAGTATATATGCAGGCCAGGCATGGTGGCTCATGCCTGTAATCCCAGCACTTCAGGAGGCCAAAGCAGGCAGATCACTTGAGGAATCTGAGACCAGCCTGGGCAATATGGTAAAACCCCATTGTCTACTAAAAATACAAAAATTAACTGAGTGTGGTGATGCACACTTGTAGTCCCAGCTACTTGGGAGGCTGAGGCAGGAGAATCACTTGAACCCAGGAGGCCGAGATTGCAGTGAGCCAAGATCACGCCACTGCACTCCAGTCTGGACAACAGAGCGAGAATCTGTCTCAAAAGAAAAAAAGAAAGAAAAGAAAAGAAGCAAAAAAAAAAAAAAAACAAAAAAACAAAAAACTAAAAGAAAATTCATGCTAATGGGAGAAACCAAAGTCAGAATTAGAGGTAGATTTACCACGAAGTATATAAAGCTTAAGCTCAGATTCCTCATGTACATGATCCCTTTCAAGGTCCTGTACTTAAATTTGATTTCTTAATTTTGAACTTTTTTTTTTCTTAAAAAAAGTGCTGTCCTTTTGAAAACTGTATTAGTTTCAGGTCTATTTGTACACGGGGGAGGGGAGAAGAAGGGAGGGAAATAGCGAAGAGAAGCAAAGAAGAAAACAGAGCCCGTTCCAAAATACTGAGAGCTTCTCAATACCATGGTGTCATTGGCCAGCTCCTGGGCACCTGTGCCTGGAACTTACATTTATTGGAAACTAGAGGGTGGGATTGCAATTGTATTGGACTTGATTCACAGTTCTGTACCTTGCACAGTGCCAAGCCTGGAGGAGCTGGAACAGAAGCCACCTGATGGTGGCCAGTTCCCAGGAATGCCATCAGCTGCCATACTGCATGCCTCGGCCAATTCTTCCAGCCCTAATAGGCCATTTACACTATGACAGAGCCCACAAAACCCAACGCTTGTCTAGAGAAGTTCTCCAGGCCAAAAGCTGAGTGCTTTGGGGTTAGATCAAGGAGAAACCACGGCACTTGGGAACCGCAAATTTGCTTCAGTTCTTTAACGTTGCAGACTTAGTCTCATTCTTTTACTGAAAGTTTATACCATTAAAAAAATTAGCCAGAAGAAAATAAATAAATGACAGTTACTCCAACATCAGCCACAGAAATACATACCACAAATATCGTTCCATTAAATATTCCTCCATGGCATTTTAATGCTGCATAGTACCATAGTTTATAGACATGGAAAAATTTATGGAACCCATCAAATATTCTTAGACATTTAGATTGGTTCCAGTTTCTACTCATTAAAAGCAATGCTGTAGGAAACATTCTTACAAGTAACCCCTGACACACAGCCCATTTCTTTGGAAAAAAATTTCCCATCAGTGGACTTCCTTTGTGAAAAAGTCTGAATATTTTCCGTTTCTGAGCTACGCTGCCAAATGTACCTCCAAAAAGACTGCATCAATTCACACATACACATCAGTAAATGACATCGTCTGCTTCTTCACACTGAAGCCAATTCTAGATGCTTGCATCAAACAAAAATACATTGTCCATTGTAGAGACTGAATAGAGTATCTCATAGCTTTGTCATCAGTAACAAGGTTGAATTGCTGTATGTTCACTGAACATCTTTTTCTTTCTTTTCTCTCTCTCTCTCTCTCTTTCTCTTTCTTTCGAGATGCAGTCCCGCTCTATCACCAAGCCTGGTATGCAGTATGCAGTGGCCAGTCTCCTGAGTAGCTGGGATTACAGAAGAGCGCCACCACGCCCAGCTAATTTTTTTATTTTTAGTAGAGATGGGTTTTCACCATGTTGGCCAGGCTGGTCTCAAACTTCTGGCCTCAAGTGATCTGCCCACGTGGGCCTTCCAAAGTGATGAGATTATAGGCAACACTTGTATTTCTTCGTGGGTGACTTACTATTTACCTGGTTTGCTCTGTCTTCTGTTGAGGCATTCCCCTTTCTCTTATTAGTAAGAGCTTCTTATCTAGTATATTAACACTTTTCCATGTATGTCGGTAATATTAATATTTTCCTTTCTACTCTGCCAGTTGACTGCACATTTATTGTATTTTTAATACAGATACTTTTAGTTTAAAAAATCAATGTTTTTCATTTCAGATTCTGTCTTCTGCGTTTTTTTAATGCTTTTTCCCCAAAGATTACATAAATGTTCACCTGTACTTTTCCTCCGTACTTCCACCATTTTATTTTTGAAATTTATTCTAGTCTAAAGGCTAAGGTGGGCCTCTACCTCTTTTTTTCCCAAAGAGTTCACCATCTCATAAATAAGCCATCCTTTTCCTTAGTGATTTTAAATGGGACTTTTTTTTCTTCTGAGGTTGGGTTTTGATCTGTTGCCAAGGTTGGTGTCAGCAGCGTGGTCACAGCTCACTGCAGCTGCGACCTCCCAGGTGCAAGCAATCCTCCTACCTTAGTCTCCCAAGTAGCTACAGGCGCGTGCCATCATACCTGGCTAGTTTTGGTATTTTTTGTAGAGATGGAGTTTCTCTATGTTGCCCAAGCTGGTCTCAGACTAATGAGCTCAAGCAATCCTCTTGCCTTGGCTTCCCAAAGGGCTAAGATTACAGGCATGAGCCACCGCGCCCCACAGGGACTTTCAATTTTATACTGCATTGAGTCTGTATGTTGTTTTGCCAGCATTATGTTAATTATGGGAATTATGGTATATGTCATTTCTAGTATTATAGAAAGTCCTCAACATTTCTTTTTTGTTTCCTTTTTTCTTTTTTTTTTTTTTTTGGTTTCTACATTAGTTTGGTTGTTCCTGCATGTGCATTCTTCCAGAATCATTCTAGCAATTCTACTTTTTTTCTTTTTCTCATTCTATTATGAGCATTTTTCATATCACTAACATTTTTTCTTTTAGCCAGGGGTGATGGTGCATACCTATAGTCTCAGCTACTCTGGACACTGAGACGGGAGGATCACTTGAGCCCAGGAGTTCAAGGCTGCCATGAGCTATGATGGAGCCACTGCACTCCAGCCTGAGTAAGAGAGCAAGACCCTGTCTCTAAAAATAAATAAATAAATAATTTTTTAAAAAACAAAACCAAGTTTACTTTTTTTTTCTTAATCTCAAGCATAGTCAAGCCAAACTTGACCAGAAGATGATGGTTGGAGAAAAGAGAAAAAGTATTAGGAAATACATATCAAACTAGGTAAAATATTAACTGACTCTTGCTCTAGCCATTTTACAAATGATCAGACCTGAAATTCCTCCAATGTGTTCTAAAGCCCTACCATCCAAGGCACAATTCAAACCTTGTAAGTGAAAGGCACGGATGAGATGTAATGAAAATACGGGTAGAGGTGAAAGAAAATACAGGATCTGAAATTAAGAGCAACACAAAGACACATGAAATTAAAATGCCTGAATTAACCTAGAAGAATCATTCATGGTTTTTGTTTGTTCACTTTCACTCATTTTTCACTTTTGTAAATGAACAAAAATTCTAAATGTTTCTAAGAAGCCACTGACATTCTTTAGAATATCCTCTAAAATAGGTGTAATTTGTGGTATACAGAACTTGTATTTCAGAGAATTGCAGAATAGGAGATTCTTAGCGTTCATCTCCCTCCCAATGCAGGAATCCCCCTGCAGCAGTTCTCCTGGGGGTGGCCATCAGCCTCTGCCTGGCTACTGCCTTAGGTGACCCCTGACACTATGTCACTGATTTTTTTGTGTTTAAATAGCTGTAATTATTAGAAAGTTTTTGCTAGTTTAGAAAGCCAGAACCTCTCTCCCAACATACCACCCCTACCCGCCCCTGACTTCAGCCCTGATTCTGCCTTTAGAACCATCAGAGGCCTTCACTGATTTGAGGGTGGCTCTTATCTTCCCTGTTCAGTTTATCTTTCACAGGCTTATTGCTCTTGATTCCTTAAACTATTTTTCCTAGGACATAGTTCTAGACCTTTCAACGCCCTGGTGTCTCCTCTGGAAACCTTGCAAAATAGCCAATATTTCTTTTAAATGTGAAACTCAGAAGTTAACATCATTCTCCAGATTCCATCTGAGCTGTGGAGTAAATTGAGAGACTCTCATCCCTTACTCTGCACTTTTTAAATGAATGCATCTAAGGTTACATTCGTCTCTGAGATAAAAGACTTGGGTTTTAGCTACTCTTTGGCCTTGTCAAAAAAATAGCTTTCGCTTTTTTTACATAAGCTAGAGACCGAATTTCACAGGTAAAGAACTTCCGGCCAGGCACAGTGGCTCACGCCTGTAATCCCAACACTTTGGGAGGCCAAAACAGGTGGATCATCTGAGGTCAGGAGTTTGAAGCCAGCCTGGCCAACATGGTGAAACTCTATTTCTACTAATAATACAAAAAAAATACCTGGGCATAGTGGCGGGCACCTGTAATCCCAGCTACTTGGGAGGTGGAGGCAGGAGAATTGCTTGAACCCGGGAGGTGGAGGTAGCAGTGAACCAAGATCGCGCCATTGCACTACAGCATGGGTGACAAGAGTGAAACTCTGTCTCAAAAAAATCAAAAAAAAACAAACAAACAAAAAACTCCTAGTGAGCTTTGGTGGAGAAGCAATTAGGGAGAAGTCTTTTTTTTTTTTTTTTTGGAGACAGAGTCTTACTCTTCTCATCCAAGCTGGAGGGCAACGGCTCAATCTCAGCTCACTGCAACCTCCACCTCCTGGGTTCAAGTGATTCTCCTGCCTCAGCCTCCCGAGTAGCTGGGATTAGGCACCTGCCACCCTGCCCCAGCTAATTTTTGTGTTTTTTCAGTAGAAACAAGGTTTCACCATGTTGGCCAGGCTGGTCTCAAAACTCCTGACCTCAGGTGATCCACCTGCCTTGGCCTCCCAAAGTGCTAGGATTATAGGCATTAGCCACTACACCCAACCTCTTCTTCTTCTTCTTCTTTTATTTTAGAGTCTGGTTCTGTTGCCCAGCTGGAGTGCAGTACAGTGGCGTGATCTCAGCTCACTGCAACTTCCACCTCCTGGGCTCAAGTGATTCTCCTGTATCAGCCTCCAGAGCAGCTGAGATTATAGGCACCTGCCACTACACCTGGCTAATTTTTGTATTTTCAGCAGAGACAAGGTTTCACCATCTTGGCCAGGCTGGTCTCTAGCTCCTGATCTCAAGTGATCCACCCATCTTGGCCTCCCAAAGTGCTGGGATTACAGGCATGAGCTGCCAGTTCTAGTGGGAGAAGTCTTCAAAGCCAAGGATAGGAAAGAAAAGCCCCTTCCATGTAAAAGTGAAGAATTGGGTTGTGGAATCATGAGTGCTGTGAAAGCTTCCATGCTTAGGGAAGGCGGATGCCTGCCCATCAATGAAGAAACCCATGGATGTGTCACTTTTGGGGTGTCTTGTTCCAGTGACTAGTCTCTGCACTGGCAGACAGCATGTGATCATCATGCCTCGGCCACGTTTCAGTCTTGCTTCCTGTTTATCAGGATTCGTTGGGAGCTGTGAGAGCTCCAACTGCTTAAATTTCTGTCTTGTGTATGCCAATGTCCATGCCCAGCCATGCAAACTGGAAATTAACACTCAAGACCCCAGTTACTCTGCGCCTAGTATCCTCGGGTCCTGAAGAGCTTTAGCCAGGCCCTCCTGGCAGCTTCTCTCTAGTCCACAGCGCTGAGAGCCTAACTCCTGGATGCTCCTCCCTACCCCATGAAGCAAATGCTGTCAGCACCCAGGCTGGTTTTGCACGTGGACAGGAGGCTGTGGTGAGTCCCACCCTTGGAGCTAGAGGCCTGAGTAGACCATAGCAGAGGGGCCAGATTGAGAAATTAAAGAAATTGCAGCCTCCCTAGCTGCATCTGATCTGTCCTCTCCTGCTGCCTCCAGACTGGAAAGATCAGGAATATTAGCAAATCAGCCCTGTTGAAATCCAGAAGGAGGTCTACTTAGAGCTATGCCTGTCGATTTCATTGTTGTTGTTACCCTCAATCCTGGCATGATCACAGCAAGCTGTGTTAGGAACTAAACCCTAGCTTTGGTGGGAGGGAGGAGTGGGTGGGGGTGGGTCGAAGTTCCTGGAGCTTCTGTTGGCAGGAAAGGAGCATGGGAATCCTAAGGGTGCTAGGATCTTCCCCAGCCACAAGGAAGTTTTTTCAACAGGTTCATCGTCATTGGGCCCAGCCCCCTTCACCTTCTGGGGAGGCTTTGTTTTCTATAATCTCTCTTTTAGAATGTAAAAACAATTTTGGCTTCGATTGCCTATATCTCCTTACACTGCTAAACTTCCTGGTAAATTCAGTCACAGAAGAAATACTAAATGACCTACTTTGTTTTTTGCCCACAAATAAGGCAGCAAGAAGGTGTCGGAGAAGTACTTTCTCTCTCTTTGGTTCATTCAGCTGGAAGGAAAGTCTCCTTTTGCAAAGTGTATAGTGGCGCACAAGGCCAGGGTTATAAAATAGATGGGTGGGGTGGAAAGGGTGTCAGCACCCTGCATTCTGCCTGAGACCCAGGCTCAGCTGGGCGGCCCTGAGCCCATGACTCCCCAGTGCAAAGATGTGACTGGGGAGAAGAGATCTGCTCTGGGCATCTTACCTCTCCTTCCTCCCTGAACTCCAAGAAGCCCTAGGGTGGGGGCAGAGTTGGGAACCAATCACAGTCCAAGCCCCCTTCCTTTCCCAGCTTAGCCTCCTCTATGGCTTGGGAGCACTGCTGAGTGGTTACCTTACTGTTAGGTAACTTTTCACCTGTACCAATCTCACCTCTCAAAACTCAGCTGCATCTCTCATGGCTCACCCTGTGGCTCAAGATGAAAAACAACCGCTCTTGAATGAATGAATGCTTCTATATTGCTCACTCCACAAGTTTCTTAGGAGAAGCTGGGCCCTTAAGGGGTATTTCCCCAGACTAACTGAAACTAGCAAAGCTTTTTTGAATGCTGCAATAGAGTTGGATGTGTCTTTCTACTCTGAGTCTTTGCACTCTGGATTGGAATATTCCTGCAAAGGGCATTGATAAACTATCTAGTGGTACATTATGTATCCCCTCCTTTTTCTATTTTAACCTTTTAGCATGGAAAATAGCAAATACAAGAGAAGAGACAGTCTGTATATATTCACCACTCAGATCTAACAAATTCAACTTGTGGCTAATTAGGTATCACTAGGACATCATTCATTCATTACTGCTCCCCCCAAAAGAATTATTTTGAAGCAAACAAAACAGGTCATGTCATTTTATCCTTAAAGCTACAGAGTGCATCTCTAAAAGATAGTAACTTTAGTTTTAAATCCTCATGCTAGGATCTTTGAGACAAAGACTCGAGGCTGCTGAGCTCCTTTGAGATGACGGTCAGCGCTCTCTACGACATCACTCCACAGGAACACCAAAAGCTTGCTTTCTGCCTACCCACCCTACAGCTCCCCTCCTTCCCCCATTTCCCAGTGCCTTGCTCTCAGGGGCACTGGCTACTCAAGAGAGGTGTAAACTCTGAAGCCAGATTGGTGTAGACAGAATCCGAGCTCCACCACTTCCTAGCTCTTTGACCTTAAGTAAGATGCTTCACCCCTCTGTGCTTCAGTGCCTTCATCTAAAAGCTAAGTTAATTAATAGCACCTATTCATTGGGTTGCCATAGGATTAAAATACGTTGAAATCATGTGAAGCAGTGGAACATCCAGACAATGGAATATTACCCAGTGCCAAAAAGAAATGAGCTATCGAGCCATGAAAAGGGATGAAAGAAACTGAAATGCATATAATTAGGTGAAAGAAGTCAATTTGAAAAGCCGACATCCTGTATAATCCCAACTATATGACATTCTGGAAAAGGCAAAACTCTGAAGACAAATGAAAAGATCAGTGGTTGCCAGGAGTTAGGAGGGAGGGAGGGATGAAGAGGTGAAGCAGGGAGGATTTTTAGGCCAGTGAAACTACTCTGTGTGATACGATTATGGTAGGTACATGTCATTACACATTTGTCCAATCCCATAGAACATGTACACCTAGAGTGAACTCTAATGTAAACGATGGATTCTGGGTGATAATGATGTGTTGATATAGGTTCGTTGACTGTAACAAATGCACCACTCTGGAAGGAACTGTTGATAGTTGGGGAGGCTATGCCTGTGCAGGGGTCAGGGGTGTGTAGGAACACTGTACTTTCTGCTCAGTTTTGCTGTGAACCTAAAACTGCTTTAAAAACTAAAGTATAGGCTGGGTGCGGTGGCTCATGCCTGTAATCCCAGCACTTTGGGAGGCTGAGGCAGGCGGATCACTTGAGGTCAAGAGTTCAAGACCAGCCTGGCTAACATGGTGAAACACTGTTTCTACTAAAAATACAAAAAATTAGCCAGGTATGGTGGCAAGTACCTGTAATCCCAACTACTCAGGAGGCTGAGGCAGGAGAATCGCTTGAACCCAGGAGGCAGAGATTGGTGTGAGCCGAGACTGCACCACTGCACTCCAGCTTGGAGAAAAACTCCATCTCAAAAAAAAAAGTACATTTAAAATATAATAACATGAAGCACCTGGAACAGTACCTGGCACATAGGAAGTACCATCTAAGTGTTTTTTAAAATTATTATTCTTTGCTTAATATATATACCATTTCTACCAATACCACTGAGTGTCTGAATTAAATAATAAACAATGATAATCCCTCACATGTGCACAGCATCATGGGTACTTCTCAAAGCACATTCATGCACAGTGTCAAGTGCAGTCTGTTCATAATCTATGCGTGGGGCAGCCCCAGGGGATTCAGAAGCAGGATAGGTGGAATGGAAAGATTTAGCTACAATGAGTCTGGTGTATGATGGGGAGAAATGAGAGCTAAACCGAAGGTCTAACGATAGAAGATTGGTTGAATAAGACATGGCACATCTGTATGTTGCTGTCATCATAATTAAGGCAAAAAAAATTTAATGATACAAAAATTACCTTGGGAGACTGAGGCAGGGGGGATTGCCTGAGGCTAGGAGTTCGAGACCAGCCTGGCCAACATGGTGAAACTCCATTCTCTACTAAAAATACAAAAATTAGCTGGGTGTGGCAGGGGATTGCTTGAGGTCAGGAGTTCAAGACCAGCCTGGCCAACATGGTGAAACCCCGTTCTCTACTAAAAATACAAAAATTAACTGGGTGTGGTGGCACACGTCTGTAGCCCCAGCTACTCGGGAGGCTGAGGCAGGAAAATCGCTTAAACCCAGGAGATGGAGGTTGCAGTGAGTAGCGATTGTGCCACTGCACTCCAGCCTGGGCAACACAGCATCTCAAAAAAAAAAAAAAAAAAAATTGTTACTACTGAGTTGTATAGAAAAGGAAATTTACAAAAAAGTAAGTAAAGTATGAATCTACTGAGTTGGTTTTTTTTCCTTTTGGTATATTATGCTCGTTAAAGAGGCCAGAAAGATGTGCATCAGAATAATATTCATATTTATTATTTTTCATTGGAGCAATAAGGAGTCATTTTTCCTTTCTTCCTTGTGTCTGAGTTTTCTAAGTTGTTCTATAATAAACACGTATTATTTCTTTTAAAACAAGGAAAGGTTATTGTTTAAAAATGGAACACATAATTGTATATGGAATGTGATTCAGTTACATAAAAGATATATAAAACAGGAAAATGTCTACGGGAGAAATGTGAGTGATGTTTTCATGTTTTTCAGGTTTTTACAAATGTGCTGCTCTGAGAGCCATAAGTTGTTTTTATGAAGATGGTTCAGATAGGGAAACTGAGGCACAGTAGGTGGCCAGGAAGGCTTTCTTGCTTCAAACACACACTTCTGCCTGCCCTGCCCTGTCCTGCAAGAACCTAAGCAGGTGTGGTGGATCATCTCCAGAGACACCCCGCCTCCAGGTTCACTGCTGACTGTGGCTTAAAGCTCAAGGCGGTGACCAGCACATAACAACACAATCTGCCTCTGCAGACTGCCAGGCAGCTCCATCTCCCAGCTCCAGAGGCCAGCTGTTAGGGAGGAGCCCCAGAGGCAGATGTGTCCTCAAGCGATAGCAGCCCACCCAGGCCAAATATCTTGGGCCTCCCTGATCTACTTCCCTGACAAGACTGTCTGGAAAAAAATAAAACAGAAACAAAAACAGAGGTAAGTTAGGAAAGCAAGGGAAAAAGGAGAATAAGAGAAAAGTATTTTCTAGATAAAGCAGTTGGATTTGATGGGTGAGCCAGGACACCAGCAGCAGGGAGGGTGGGTGGTCCAATGGACAGAGTTATGGCTAGGAAGTCAAGAGTCAAGAGCCCCTGTTGGCCAGGCGCAGTGGCCCTCACTTGTAATCCCAGCACTTTGGGAGGCCGAGGCGGGTGGATAACCTGAGGTCAGGAGTTCAAGACTGACCTGGCCAAAATGGAGAAACCTTCTTTTTTTTTTTTTTTTTTCTGAGACGGAGTCTCGCACTGTCACCCAGGCTGTAGTGCAGTGGCATGATCTCAGCTCACTGCTATCTCCGCCTCCTGGAGAAAACCCTTCTATACTGAAAATACAAAAATTAGCCAGGCGTGGTGGCACACACCTGTAATTCCAGCTATCCAAGAGGTTGAGGCAGGAGAATCTCTGGAAGCCAGAGATAGAGGCTTTAGTGAGCCAAGATCATGCGACTGAACTCCAGCGTGGGCTACAGAATAAGACTCCATCTCAAATAAATAAATAAATAAATAAATAAAATAAAATAAAAAGAGCCCCAGTTTCACCCACAATCCATGACTGTAGGATCCAAGGCATAACCCCTTCCCAGGGCAGTTCCCCTCTAAGAGAGGGAAATGTGATCAAAAGGGTAAGAAGGGTCCCATGCTCCTGGAAGGTGAACTGCTGGCCCCTCTGCCTGATAGCCAATGGAGGGAGGCCTCGGTTAGGCCTTCCCACTGACGCCCACTGGGATTTGATGGCAGGGTAGCTGGTGCTCTTGTCAACTTACTGCTTCCAGATCTTTGGGGAGAAAATAGTCCCCATCTTCAGTGCCACAGAGCAAGGCCTCAGGCCGGACCAGCAGCCCCCATCCTGTCTCTGTGTATGGGAACAGAGCCAGGCCTGTGAGTAGTAGTTGGCTGTGAGTAGCTCGATGGCCCATGACTGGGCCTTCCACAGACCCACACAGCCCAAGACAGTCACAGAGTTGTGTCTACTGACCTTGGAGCAAAATGGACTTTGGGGATCTTTTTTTTTCCTAGGTGGAATAGAACCAAAAAGTATCAGTGGTTTGTTGCCATGGAAAGCTTACATGCAACCTTGGCAGCTCTAAACATTTCCCAAGTCGGTTTGAAGGTAGTTTCCTACCCTTTGAACTTAGGAAGTCTCTAGCAGTGATATCAAGGCAAGAAAACTGAATGAGAGCAACACTGAAAATTTGGAGAACAGAAAAGAATAAATCACTCCTATTCCCTATCTTCCTGACTTTTCTTTTGTAGATTGCTATTAAAATCCCATCAAACCCTACCACTGGCATCTGTTGGGCTTTGTGGATTGATTCAGATTTAAGGTGCACCCCTCTGGGCCTAGTACCAGAGGTGGTAACAGCAGAAGAATAAAACTTGGTCTTCAGGTCCCCAAATCAGAGGGAGTGACCAGAACAGGTAAGATGACACATTCTAAACCATATTATATAATACAGTTCATGAATAGTATGCTTATTCCAAATTAGCACCAACCCCAAACAAAACAGGTAAACTGAATCGTAAAATGCACCCCGTCTGTTCAGACTGACCTGGGCTAATAGTAAACGTTCTGCAGGAGTGGTCTTCACTCTAAGGAACCATACAGTGGCCACCCCATACCATGTCTGGGCATTCTGGGAGTACATTAATGATGACCTATAGGCAATAGCACCTGGGTCTTTTAAAAATTTATCTGGACGGGTGGATCACGAGGTCAGGAGTTCGAGATCAGCCTGACCAACATGGTAAAACCCTGTCTCTACTAAAAATACAAAAATTAGCTGGGTGTGGTGGTACACGCCTATAATCCCAGCTACTCAGGAGGCTGACACAGGAGAATCACTTGAACCCAGGAGGTGAAGTTTGCAGTGAGCCAAGATCGCGCCACTGCACTCCAGCCTGGACAACAGAGGGAGTTTCTATCTCAAAAAAAAAAGAAAGAAAAAGAAAAAAAATGTATCTGGTAGTATTTACATATGTCTTATACAAAGGATAATATAGAGGAGAGAAGATATTTACTGGGAGCCAAAATTAACTTCAGTGGCATCTAAGCTGCTTCTAGCAGGGTTCAACTGCAGCTGCAGATTAACCCAAGGGTCCACCCCTAATTTGCAGAGCGTATTCTCTTAATTGACTTCAGGATTCTTTCTCACATTTTCTACTCCCCCATTACTGATATCTGCAAATGTTCTTCCAATTGCAAGTCAGTGTTACTCAACTAAAATTCATTAATACTTTGTATTCTGTGTTTTATATTTACATTTGTTTTCTGCCTATGTTGTAGTTCCAGAGGCGTAGCAGCTGATACTTCTCTTTGTTTTTGTTTTTTGAGACAGGATCTCACTCTGTCATCTATGTTAGAGTGCAGTTGTGCGATCACAGCTCACTGCAACGTGACCTCCTGAGCCCAAGTGATCCTCCCACCTCAGCCTCCCAAGTGGCTGGGACTATATGTGCATGCCACCGTATCTGGCTAAATTTTTCTAATTTGTTGTACAGACAAAGTCTCACTGTTGCCCAGGCTGGTCTTGAATTCCTGGACTCAAGCGATCCTCCCACCTCATCCTCTCAAAGTTCTGGGATTACAGGCATGAGCCACTGCGCCCGGCCAAGATACTTCTTTAAGCCCCAGTATGGTGCCTTAGCAAAGCTCAGCAGTCCTGCCACCAGCAAAAGAAAGGCAAACACCATTCTCCGGATCTACCAATTGTGCTCTACCATTTAACTGACTATTAAATGAAGTCGGGTGAAATTTTTATAGGCATATTGGAAAGCAGGTGGATCGATACCTAGTGATGACCATGACTTGCACCTTAGCCTGTGCCAATTACATTTTTGGAATATATTGTTCAAACCCATGTTAATGAGCAAAAAGTTTATGATCAAAATAGTTATTATTATAAATAATTTGTGTAGTCAGTGGCAATTTCAACAAAATAATATGTATAATAAACCTCATCTTTAGCGACAAAAATTACTCAAAGAGCACAAATATATTCAAGAAACATTTTGAGGCTGAAACCCACATACTAACTCTTTCTGGGAGAAGAATAATGAGAAAAACATGAATTTTCCTTCCCTCTACATACCAGGTCCCATAGCTAATAGTTGACATGTTTGCCTTGTTACAAAATTTAGAATTATAAGCAATATATATAATACACATGCTGGGCATGGTGGTTCATGCCTGTAATCCCAGTACTTTGGGAGGCTGAGGTGGGCAGATCATGAGGTCAACAGATCGAGACCATACTGGTCAACATGGTGAAACCCTGTCTCTACTAAAATACAAAAATTAGCTGGGCGTGGTGGTGCATGCCTGTAGTCCCAGCTACTCGGGAGGCTGAGGCAGGTGAATTGCTTGAACCCAGGAGGCGGAAGTTGCAGTGAGCCGAGATTGTGCCACTGCATTCCAGCCTGGCGACAGAGTGAGGCTCCATCTCATAAATAAATAAATAAATAAAGCATATGCAGTTGAATATTATATGCCCAAAAGATATATATTTCTACGTATACATCTCTACTCAAGACAGAAATATATGACTGAACAAATAATTCTTCAACATAATGGAACACAAAGGTGATACCAATTAATTTATGAATTTTTTCCACCTTGCTAAGAATAGTAATGTTTATTGCATGTATTAAAGTATATTTCCTTCACTGATACATTGAATATTAGTAGATGTCTGGTATAGAGATTTTAAATTTCTTACTTTCAAATACTGTCCATGAACAAAATTTTCATATCTCCCATAAAAAATTAGGCTTGTAGGCCAGGAGCGGTGGCTCACACCTATAATCCCAGCACTTTGGGAGGCTGAGGCGGGCAGATCACCTGAGGTCAGGAGTTTGGACCAGCCTGGCCAACATGGCAAAACCCCATCTCTGCTAAAATTACAAAAAATTAGCTGAGTGTTGGTGCATGCCTGTAATCCCAACCACTCGGAAGGTTGAGTCAGGAGAATCGCTTAAACGCAGGAGGCAGAGGTTGCAGCAAGCAGAGATCTCACCACTGCAAAGCCTGACCTAGTATAGCTTTGACTTTAATGAGCAACTAGATACATTTTAATTCAAATACCCAAGCGCTAACCTATGCAGTCATGGCTTTTACTTAGAGTGAATTACTGGAGTTTATTTACATATAAAAGGATACATTTAAGCGCTTTAAATAGTTTAATCCCCTAGGTAGGTAAATAGTACTTATGTCGATTTCTTATGGCTACCCTAACAAATTAGCACTAATTGGAGCCTTAAAATAACGCCACCTGATTCTCTTACTGGAGTTTTGGAGGCCGGAAGTCTGAAATCAGTTTCACTGAGCTGAAATCAACCATGCAGATTATTGCCTCCAGGGACGCTAGGGGAGAGTGTTACCTTTTTCTCCTGGTTCCGGGAGCCGCCTACAGAGCTGTACTCCAGCTCTGCCTGCCATGCCTACCACCTCTTGCTTTCATTCTCACACCTCTTACTTCCTCCTTCACCTCCTTGCCTGCCTCTTATAAAGACCCTTGTGATTACCTTTAGAACCTACCCAAATAATCCAGGATAGTGCCCCATCTCAAGATTTTAATTTAGTCACACCTGCAAGTCCTTATTGCCATATAACATAACAGTCACAGGTTCCAGGGATAAGGATGAGGCCATCTTCGAGGGGAGGCATTATTCAGCCTGCCCCAATGCTCATCTGATCCTATTTGCGGTGTGCACTGACAAAGACCTTCTTTTAGAGATAGCGCAAAGATAAACTTCAGACTGGGGAGCCCTGATAGTGAAGAAGGTGCTGGATGATCGGTGAAGAGGAAGTTTGAGTCCTGCTCTTCCATGGCTGCAGAGTATAGTGGTAAAGAACATGTGGACCTGTTTTGAAATCCCAGTTCTAACTTATTAACTGAGTGACCTTGAGTAAGTTGCTTTACTCATCTGGCGAGTAATAAAACCTCCCAGGCAGGGCTGTCCCTGAGATTATAAACGGGTTACTCTATGCAAAATACCTGGCACAGTAGGTGTTTTAAGAAATGATTGCCCTTCCCACCCCACTTCTCAGGTATGAAATGATGCTGGTCAGCTTTTTTAAACTTTTTTTTTTTTTCTTTTTTTTTGAGACAGAGTCTTGCTCTGTCACCCAGGCTGGAGTGCAATGGCACAATCTCGGCTCACTGCAACCTCCGCCTCCCCAGTTCAAGCAATTCTCCTGCCTCAGCCTCCTGAGCAGCTGGGATTCCAGGCACGCCACCACACCCAGCTAATTTTTGTATTTTTAGAAGAGACACGGTTTCCCCAGGTTGGTCAGGCTAGTCTCAAACTCCTGACCTCGTGATCCACCCGCCTCAGCCTCCAAAGTGCTGGGATTATAGCCGTGAGCCACCGCGCCCAGACTTTTTTTTAACCTCCTAAAAGCAGAGAGCATCTCTCACACGTAAATGTATGCTGTTATAAGAGACAAGGTGCATGCAGCCCACCCTCCTATTAGTTCTGTCCTAAGCTGGGAGGAGAACAGGGTTTGGGGTGTGGAAAGCCCTGGGTCTCCAGCTGGAATGGGGAGTAAAAGTTCATGCAGAGAATGGCTTTGGATATAAAGGGATCAAAGAGGGAAAAGAAGATGAAAGAGAAAATACGGGCTCATGGGACTTAGGAAGACAAGAAGGACCGTTTGAGTTCACCTCTAGAACCTGGGTGTCACCCCGGACCATGTGGACATCTGTTCCTCAAATGACAGAAAATGTCTTCATCCATAGAATCTAAGAAAATATTTTTATCATGGATAGACCTTTTTTGGCGAAAAAAAAATCATAAATTTCAATGTCCCTATCTGTGAAATGGACATTCTGAAGCATATTCTATCTTGCTCTAATTACATACAATCCGAGGTAATGTTTGTGAAGTGTTGTGGAAGTGGTTTTATGCTGTGCACATTGAAGCCGGCACCATAACCAATTATTGTTATAAGACACAGCAAGGAGGCGCAGTGACATCCACCTAACCTCCAAACACACACCTCCTGGATCAGCCTGGAAGAAACAGGCAACACAGCTAGGAACAGGACTTTGCAGTAATATAATGTGAAAAAGCACCGTAGATCTCTCTGTGTAGCCAGTACAAAAGCCTCCTTCTTTAGGACACACGGCCAGCTCTGTGTGCATCTGCATCTAGCTGCCTGGAAGGAATAACAGCCTGATAGATGAAGCCCATCCTCCAACCTCCAACCTCTAGGTGTCTCGTTTCAGCCACTCCTCCAAACGTAAACACAATTTCCTGTTTCTAAAGAAAATGGCTTAGAAATGGCTCGTGGGAGGCTCACCGCTCCCAGGGTACCCAGAGCACCCTGGAAGTGAAAGGATCAGAATCAACCAGCTTGCTTCTCTTTGAGCGGCCAAAAACCAAGGGAAATCCACACCAGGATGATGCCCTCAGGGCTTTGCCAGACACAAAAGCATTGTGAACCAGTGAGTCTCCTCCCCACTCACAGGGCTCCCCACTCACTTGTTCTTGGGAGTGGAGTCCTGTTCTTAGTAACACAACGATTTCCTCCTATGGGTCAAATCTCAGTTTGCTTTTCTTTTCTGGCTTTGCTCCAGTTACTTTCTGGGACAGTCCTAATCCCGGGGCCTCAGTTTCTCCACTTTCCTAATAAGAGGGGTATGCTCACTTGATCCCAGGCAAGTACAATGTGTATACATAAATCTTCTAGGACAATGCCCTCATTTTGCAGACAGGGAAACTGAGGTCCAGAGAAGGGCAGTGGCTTGGCAGTGCCCACACAGGGGTTGTGTGTGAAGCTAAGTCTCTAACTCCAGCTCTGTAGCCATCAAATGCAAATTGTATCATCTCAGCACAGTCTGGCTTCTTCCCTCACTGTTCTACAGGTCTTTGTCTTGTCTCCTCAGCCAGGTCCTTATCTCCTCTGGGGCAGAGGCCATGGCTTGGCCTTCTTTCCTGTCCCCTCAAGTGCCCAGGTCCATGGTGGGATTCTGTGGTCACTTGCTGATTGGGAGGGCTGAGTGACGGAATGAACTGGTGGTTATGAGTCGGGAAGACGCCAGAGTGATCCAGGCTTGAAGCAGGCCCACATGAGCAGGTGTGGGTGGGGGCTCTGGCCAGCCGCTTACCAGCTGGGTGGACCTTGAACAAGTTTTTCAATTTCTCCAAGGCTCAGTTTACCCAGCTATAAAATGGGCATGACAATACCCACTCCACGTGGTTTGACGATTTAATAAGATACTGCATGCCTGACATGGCTCATCAATATTAAATTATTTTTGTTGTAGTTGTCTTATTTTTGTAATGGGGGGGTGGGTAGGATTACAAGGCACCAAGATGGAGCAGGAAAAGAAACCATGAAAATGTAATGGAAAGACATGGTAAAGCACAGGGACACCAACCTTGCCACCGCCCTTGAGACTGGGAAGCATCACAGGACTGCAGCAGGGCCGGGTGGTTCTGGAGGAAAAGGTGAGGCAGACGAAGGGGGAAGAAAGCAAAGCGGAAAGCATTAAGCTCCTTCACCTGTAATTAGCCTGTGAACTCCACCCAGGCACCAAGGTGAAATGGGCGGGGCCACTCCTCCCATTTCCTCACACACCCTCCTGCCGCAGATGACCCCTGCAGGCAACTCCAAGGCAACAGTGTTTGCATTGACCTGGCTTTCCAGCATACCTCTAGATGTGACTGCCCCAGACCACAGACCCCTCCCAGCAATTGATGCTACCCTGGAAGCTGGCTCCTCCAGGACGCCCAGACCATAATTGGCTATCTGCCCACCAAGCTTCAGCTGGGCCAAGGAGATAAGAAGGCCATGCAAGCTGCTGGTGATGGGCGGGCCACTCTGCTAGGTGGAAACTGGGTGGACCACCAAGCTGAAGGGATGTTGACAAGCTATGGAGGCAGAATTCTCCTCTCACTGCTGGAAAAAAATAATGACAGAGAGATGAAATGGTTGCAAGGTACTTTTAAGAAATCTATTCCCAGGAGTCAACGACCCAGATGCTAATGCCTAGATGTGCTCAGAAAACAGCTTCTGGCCGCATGGCCCTGGCTGACAGGTAAGGTTTGGCAGGTGGTTCTTCCAACTCCTAAAGCAGGCCCTCTCCCAGGTGTCAGTCCTGTGCCTTATACCTGCACTTACTGAACCTCTGTTTGTCCCTGATAATAGGCAGTGAGACAACGATCACACTGGAGGGATCTGATATTTCAACGCAGGCAGAATAAAGAGGGAAACCGGTAGGAGTGAGGAAATCGGCTTTGGGATCCAGAAGGCTTGGTTTTGGGTTCCAAGGACCACTTTTCCATGCACTTTGCACATGAGACTCTGCAATAAGGGGCAGATAATGCAATTCATTTCAATAATTTAACACCAGAATGTTCTTCTCTAAGAAATGTGCAGGGTGGCTGGGCCCAGTGGCTCACGCCTGTAATCCCAGCACTTTGGGAGGCTGAGGCAAGTGGATGACCTGAGGTCAGGAGTTCCAGACCATCCTGGCCAACATGGTGAGGCCCCATCTCTACTAAAAAGACAAAAATTAGCCAGGTATGGTGGTGCATGCCTGTAATCCCAGCTACTCGGGAGGCTGAGGCAGGAGAACTGCTTGAACCCAGGAGGCAGAGGTTGCAGTGAGCCCAGATAGAGAGATGGCACCATTGTATTCCAGCCTGGGGGGAAAAAAGTCAAGTCAGTGGCTGAGAGTAGGCCACTGCCTATCTCCCTGAAGATCTCCAGCAACCCTGGGAGAGACAGCACACCAGGAGCTGGGCTTTCAGGGGCCCGAGCTGCATCTGGCTGGAGGGAGTATGTTTTATGTGACAACTCGGGGTGGGGGAGCCCCTACTCTGAGGGTAGGGCCTTGAGGCCCTTGAATAAGGAAAGCAGTTTATCAGCTTAAATAATAGGCCAGTTCCTGCAGGAAGAGAAGACAGCACTACAGCCTAGAGTTCAGATTGAGCATCCACGCTACATCAAGACAGAGTTAAGAGCAAAGACTTGGGAGCTAGTCAGCTGGATCTGCCTATAACTGTCAATGTGATCTTGAGGAAATCAATTTATCTCTAAATCTCAGCTTTCTCTTCGGTAAAATGAGAACTGTGCATTGTCTCATAAGGTGTATATACACTGAATGCTGTGAATATTCGCAGAAATGCTCTGTGTAACATGATTGCCCTGTCATAAGAACTCAGGAAGCTATTATCACCCATCACCATCGTCATTTTTTAAAAAACTGCTGACAAAAGCACTGATGGGAAAGGAGTAGGAGAAGGTGGTAATGAACCTGACAGGAGACTTTTGTGGCTGTGGCAGGCTGGGGAAGAAGTGCTGAGAGAAGGCCACTCCCTATCTCCCTGAAGATCTCCAGCAACCCTGGGAGAGACACGCATCTGCACATCCGGAGCTGGGCTTTGAGGGGCCCGGGGTGCATCTGGCTGGAGGGAGTGTGCTTTATGTGACAGCTCGGTGTGGGGGAGCCCCTACTCTGGGGGTAAGGCCTTGAGGCTCTTGAATAAGGACAGCAGTTTATCAGTCCTGTCTCGACCCAACCCCAGGAAGCTCTCCAGAAGAGATAAACTCATCAATCTCCCTTCCATAGAGCAGGGTTTTTAAATTTTACAGTAATTGCGTGCTTTTCCTGTTTACGTAAATAAAGAGTAACCATTTATTAGGTTGGTGCAAACACAGAAAAGTCAAATCATATTTTATAATTATCTGAAGTCTCACTACCCAAAATAATCACCTTTCTTTATTCCAGATTATTTCCATGTATTATTTTTGTTTGTTTCCATAGACATCATCAGAATATAACTTTATTCCGTTTCTCACTTGACATTCCTTCATAAACTTTCTTTGTTATTATGGACTTCATATACACAGTTTTAAAAGTCTATCTTTGATTTTAATTAGATGATCATTCCTGCATTATTAGACTATTTCTCTGATCATTCCTGCATTATTAGACTATTTCCAATTTTACACTATTACACATAATGTCACATTAACATCTTTGTATTACAGCAAACTCTAAAATTTGAATTACTATCTGATAGTAAATTCTAAAATGAAATTTATATAGTTAAAGGGCATAAACATGTATGAGGCATATAATTTAGAATATATAGATCAGTATCTCAAAATGTTTTTCAGGGTTTTTTTTCTTAGAGTATATGTCACACATATTCATTGTAAAAATGTTAAAACACAGACACAAGTACATGGAATGGAAAAAATGATTAATAATCCTGCCACTTCCAATTAATCACTTTGATATTTTTTGTATATTCGCTTCCTCCCACATTATTCTGGGACCACTTTGTATATTAAAATTGTATTTTTCTCTTATTTTAACTTATTTCTCCACGTCATTAAGAATCCTTCTAAAACATGATTTTTAGCTACTTCCAAATGGCCCATTATGTGTGTATATGCAAATTTATCCTTTGTTGGTGGTTATTGGGGGTTTTACCTGATTTTCCACTATTATAAATGACATTAAAGCACATGCTAAAAGGTCACCACATTTATGATGAGGACCTTAGTGGAAGTCACAGAATTATAGATCTTGACACACACACCTTGAGAGATTCACTTACCCAGGACCCTGCAACTAATCTCAAGTGTATCTATATACTCATTTTACAGAGGCAGTATCCTGCCCTTAAAAGAATGGGAGTGGAGGCCAGGCAGCTCACCCTTGTAATCCCAGCACTTTGGGAGGCTGAGGCAGGTGGATCACCTGAGGTCAGGAGTTCAAGACCAGCCTAGCCAATATGATGAAACCCTGTCTCTACTAAAAATACAAAAATTAGCCAGGTAATCCCAGCTACTTGGGAAGCTGAGGTGTGAGAATCACTTGAACCTGGGAGGTGAAGGTTGCAGTGAGCCAAGATTGCACCACTGCACTCCAACCTAGGCAACAGAGCACAATGCCATCTCAAAAAAAAAAAAAAAAAAGGAAAATGGGAGTGGCTTGTCCAAGTTCTTCACAGATCTGGGACATAACAAAGAAAACAACTGGAAACCTAACATGTTAGGTCCAAGGCTCTTTCCCACATGATTCAATGAGATCTTCTTATTCTGAAACATTTCTGGGTTTTGAGTATTGTGAATGCTAGAATACACACTGTGATGATATGGTAAGGGGAGCCAAGAGAAGATCGATCCTTTATTCAGTATCAGCCTGAGGGAAGGGAAAGTCTCTACTGGTATGTCACAGGTCTCCAGCTTTGACTGTATTCTGTCCAGCACTGGGATGACAATGGATAAAGCTGGCAAGCCTTAGACTTGGACTCTGGCTAAGTTCAACAACATATCTATTGGAAGAACGGAGAGTACATGGTCAAGGAAAAAGCTGAAGGAGAAGATTTCTCGGTAGCAGGAACTCATGGACAGCAGTCATAGATTGCAGCTGTTGGGATGAAAGAGTTCCGTTGCTCTGCATTCTGATTCCAAGCAGAGAGCAACAGATTGGCCAGACTGAGTCAAAGGAAAATAACCCCCAGACTGTGTTCAGTGGGGTCTGGAGACTTCCTCTGGCAACATTGTACAGAAGAAGGAAAAGGTTTACACAGACAAAATTGGATGAAAGGGTCTACAGAGACAAAACTGGATGACTACTATGCAGACATTAATTAAAGTGTAATCAGTCAGTAGGGGTGACTGTTTTCTCCAGCAATATTCAGTCACTCTAGGGCAAGCTCAAAGAAAAGCAGATCACTGAGATTGAATAAGGTGAGTACTTTGGAATAAGGAGCCTATTTGAGCAATTAGAACTTACACAATTGTAGGAGAAGCCAGGAAAGTAAGAATCCAAATATGGAACTGAAGAATTAGAGAAAAGTCACCAATCAGCCCTGCACTGGAGCACCGCCAGGCACCTGCAAGCTAAGTGGAAGCTAGCCACATTCAGTTGCTGGAAGAGGACTGCAAAGGGGGCTGGTGTCAAAGTCCATAGCAGAGTGCTGCTGCTCAGAGTTCACACCAAAGTACCTGGAGATGGGCCTGAGGTCACTGTCGCTCAGTAGATCAGCAGTGGGGAAGAGAGACCCAGCAAGGGAAAGTCAGTGCACCCTGGAATCTCTGGCACTCCTGTGTCTACCCCTAACCAATGACAGACACCAGCCTGGGTGTCTTCCTCTAATCAATGACAACCTTCAGAATAATGGCTGCTGTTTCTCCTTGACTCCCAAATCTTGCACAGTTTCACTGTTGGCCAAATTCAACCCTGAACCCTTCAGAGAAAGGGATCTGGGACACAGTTCCCAGTGTAAAGAAGTCATCAATAGAAAAATATGGCATGGTGAGTATAAGGGAAGAAAAGACAGACAAAGGAATTTAGGGTATTTTCAGGGGAGTGAAATTATGATGAGAGATCATAGAATCCAGAATACAGAGATCCCATACATTGACAGTCTCAAGGTCAAATACACTGTGGGTAGTAGAGTCAGTGAGCTGTAAGCATAAAAGATGATGGTCAGAGTGGGATGCTTGAACTTGAGATTTTGGATATCGTGACATAGTGACCTGTGATAATGAGGTGTAAGGTGGCTAAAGTGATGGAGACCAGGGCATTGGAATATCTGGGTGCAGTGGCTAGGATTGGGCAGAGAGAAAATCAATGAGCCTTGAGCTGAAGTCTTCAGTAAACATGGGGCAGCAGTCAGTAGACTGTTAGGCACAGCAGTGAGGACGGGTGGAGGCAGCTCGGCCCTCAGGTACATGAAGGTGAGGAGAAAACTCCACCCTTCTGAGAGGCCTACAGGGGAACCAGTGTCCTGAGGGAGAGCCAGATTTCAGGTAACAAAAGCAAGTGGTAGGAAAGAGAGAATACAAGGCCGGGTATGTGGCTCACACCTGTCACCTCAGCACTTTGGGAGGCTGAGGTGAGAGGATCGCTTAGGGCCAGGAGTTTGAGACCAACTTAGGCAACATAGTGAAACCCTTGTCTCTACAAAATATTTTAAAATTAGCCAGGTACGATGGGTGTGCACTTATAGTCTCAACTCCTCAGGAGGCTGAAACAAAAGATTCGCTGGAGCCCAGGAGGTCAAGACTGCAGTGAGCTGTGATCCCACTGCAGCCTGGGCAACAGGGTGAGACCTTGTCTCTTCAAAGAAAAAAATAATATCAGAGAATGTGCTAATCACTCCGTAAATGCTCCAAGAGAGGGCAACAAAATGTGCAACCCTCTACCCCATAGGCGGTGTGGGAGGTCAATTCAGGTTAGGGATTACATTAGGGCTCCCCATTTTCAAATGTCAGAAATCCAACTCAAGCTAGACTCAGCAAAAGAAAAGAGAATGTGTTTGTTCTTATGACTGGAAGTATAGTGGGCTGCTTGCTGGCTTCAGTGCTGATCAGCTCAGGGACCCGAGCCACATCCTCAGGGGGCTCTCCTTCAGTCTCCCTGCTCTGCCATCCTGTGTTGGCGTTGCTCCCAGGCAGCCTCTCCCCATGCAGCAGCAGAAATTTCAGCCTGAGCCATCCATGGTGGTTAGTGAGGCTGAATCTCTAACCGTCACTCTGGGTGGGCAGAGCCCACCATGATCACATGTTGGCAAGCAGGGAAGTGGTCCTTCAAAGGAATACTGCTTTGCTGACATCAAGAGGAGTGCAGGGCCAAGTGTGGTGGCTCATGCCAACACTTTGGGAGGCCAAGACAGAGGATTGCTTGAGCCCAGGAGTTCAAGTCCAGCCAGGGCAACATAGCGAGACCCCATCTCTAAAAAAAAATTTTTTAACTTAGCCAGGCATGGTGACACATGCCTATGGCAGGAGGCTGTCTTGAGCCCGGGAGATCAAGGCTGCAGTGACTGTGCCACTGCACTTCAACCTGGGTGACAGAGCAAGACATTGTTTCAAAAAAAAAAAAGAGGGCCGGGTGCAGTGGCTCACACCTGTAATCCCAGCACTTTGGGAGGCCAAGGCCAGCGGATCATGAGGTCAGGAGTTCAAGACCAGCCTGATCAATATGGTGAAACCCCTTTTCTACCAAAAATACAAAAAAATTAGCCAGACATAGTGACGTGTGCCTGTAGTCCCAGCTACTCAGAAGGCTGAGGCAGGAGAATTGCTTGAACCCAGGAGGTGGAGGTTGCAGTGAGCCAGGATCGCACACTGTACTCCAGCCTGGGCAACAGAGCTAGACTCCGTCGCAAAAAAAAAAAAAAAAAAAAAAAAAAAAAAAAGGAATCCAGGGTACTGGACAGGCATAACATCAGAGGATACCCTCATCAGACAGACACATAGGTCAGGGATGAGAGTGAAGGTGATACTGAGTCACTCCAGAGGCTGGATTTGGACTTCTGCTGGTCACTGAGGAAGACAGGGATATGAGGCAAGATGAGGTTGGCACTGACTTCTTAGGGGAACCCTCAAGTTACCCCTGAGTACCTGGAGAATCAGGGTGGGGCCGTGGTCACAGCACCATCTAGTGCCATGTCATGGCGTTGCCAGGAAGCCGAGGGGCAAGATGCCCCCATGACGCTCCTTTTGCTCCAAACACGGTGGTCTATGAGGGGCAAGGAGCCACTTGACAAATATTTGAAGACAGCGGGAACGTTTGAGGAGAAAAGTTAAGGAAGATGTGGGGAGCAGAAAAGTTCCTTTAAAGTTTCCTTTCTTGTTAAAGAATAAGTGTGCTAATAACTTTGTTAAGCCCTATCCTATGTACCCATTAGATATTCATGCTTACAGGCACGTAGTACATTCTATGTCCTTGTACTTTAACCAAAATACATGTACTAGACATGTTCGCAGGTATGTCCCAGCTCTCCATTGCTTTTACCTGTTTAGAAAAGTTTTAAGTTGTTAGCCAATCAGGTTTTAGTTTAGATTGTGAGGTCTGGCTCCAGCCAACAAGAGATCAGACACAGCAGTAACAACGACCTCAAATGCATAAGAGATTTATTTGTCTGATTTTCCTTTGTTCTTTGTACTCTTATGGCAAGATGGCTAGCGAGAGTACCCTTCCTGCAGTGCAGGAAGTAAAAATTGCATTGCTGATAGATCCTTTGTCTCAGTGCTAATTTTTCTTTGTGGCACTGAGCATCTATTTCCAACAGAAGGTATAATAGCAGCTCTTGGCAATCTAAAGAACTGACCTCTGGGAGAGGGATGAAACTTACAGAACTAGCACCCATGAGGGGAGCCAGAAGGAATTTGGGGTGAATGATGACAACTAGAACTGTTTAACAAGGAAATGGGCTTTCTTCTGAGGGAATGAATTCCCATCCTTGAACATGTTTAAGCTGTGATTTGGATGCCTTTGGTCAAAGACATGATATAAAGATTCCTATGCTGGGTGCGAGATCAAACCACAACACGTTTAAGGTAGTGTCCAGATTATAATTGTATGAGTGAGTTATTCATACCCTGAGGAGGAAATATCCACCAAATGGTGCAGTAGCTAAGTGTTGTCTTCAGTGTCCTTTCACTTCCCTTTTGGGGCTCCTTTTTCATACTTAGAAGCTTGAAGTTTTCATGAGGTTCACTGGCTCTATTTCATACTTAGAAACTTGAAGTCTTCATGAGGTTCACTGGCTCCCAGGGTTGCCTTCTAGACATAATAATTTTCCTGTTGGAAAATTAGTCCTCTTCTTCCCATAAAAACTTCTAGAATCTGACAAACAGCCTACGATCAACAAATAATCCAGATGTAAACTTGCCTCTTGAATGTCAGAACTTGAGAAACAGAGCCCTGTTTGAGGAGCTATAAACTCAATTATAAACAGACCATGTTATACATTTTTATTTTATTTACTTTTATGTATTTATTTATTTTGAGACAGTATCCCTCTGTCACCCAGGCTAGAGTGCAATGCTGCGATCTCGGCTCAATGCAACCTCCACCTCTGGGTTCAAGCAATTCTCCTGCCTCAGCTTTCAGAGTAGCTGGGATTACAGGCACCCACCACCACACCCAGCTAATTTTATATTTTTAGTAGATATGGGGTTTCACCATGTTGGCCAGGCTGGTCTTGAACTCCTGACCTCGTGATCTGCCCACCTCAGCCTCCCAAAGTGCTGGGATTACAAGCATGAGCTACCACACACAGCCAATCGTACGTGTTTAATTACTTTTCATTTAGTAGCTTCTGTGTTCACTGTTAAATGTGTTTTCCTTAATCTTGTCTCCTCCAATCATTTTGTTAGACACTGTGGGCAGAAGTTTTATAATATAACCTTCTGAATCCTCCACAAAATTTGGTGTTTCAGTAAAAGAATAGGTGATGAAAATCAATGTCTGCAAATTCCATTTGTGAGTTTGGTCCTCAGCGTAGAAGATGTCAGGTGCTGTGATAGATGAGAATCTGTAAAGGTGAATGAATGGAGCTCCAATTAATCTGGAATAGAAGTGAGATACAAAGCGCCTACTAAATGCCATAAACCGTGCCACACACATGACACAGCATTACTGCATTTTACTCAGGCAATTTCATGAGGCAGGGATTTCTAGTTTCATTTTATAAACTAGAAATTTAGGCCCAGAGAGGACTTTGACTAGAAAATAAGAGCCAAAACTCAAGTCCAAGTTAGTATGCCTCTCTTTTTCCTATAAACAAATAAACAAAATAAATTACAGAACAAATCAGTTTTTTGTTTTTGTTTTTGTTTTTGAGTTTAGTTTTGTTTTTGATATGGAGTCTCGCTCTGTCTCCCAGGCTGGAGTGCAATGGCCAAGTCTTGACTCACTGCAATGTCCGCCTCCCGGGTTCAAGCGATTCGCCTGCCTCAACCTCCAGTTGATTTTTGTATTTTTAGCAGAGACGGCGTTTCACCAAGTTGGCAAGGCTGGTCTTGAACTCCTGACCTTGTGATTGGCCCGCCTTGGCCTCCCAAAGTGCTGGGGTTACAGGCGTGAGAGTTTTTACTGGAGAAGGTGCCCGTTTCCTTTTGGGAGTCCCCAGAAACAACAGAAAGACCACGTTTTCCCTAGGATTGGATCCAGGGAATGAAGGAGCAAAAACTTCCTAGTTTAGTCCTGATGGATACTCCAAGGGAATCAGGCAAAACAGGGGCAGGAATGGCTGTGTCTGATCAGGTAGAACTCTTGTCACCTCCCTGTCCCTGGTCACAGAGGCACCTCTGGACAGCTTCCTGGCGCCTTGCTGCGCTGCAGCGGAGAGCATGAGCTTGGACACCATCTAGTGGTGAGTTTGAGGCTTCATCGGAGGGCTCAAAGGATCCAGTGCCAACATGCGTTCATGATTTGTGAAAAGCTGGGATTCAGAATCAAAGAAGAGCTTGGATTCAGAGTCACATGCAATGGGTCCTGAATCCCAGGTCAGAACCCATCATGACATCCCAGAAGAAAGCCACTTGCTGCCGACGTTGCGCTCAGATCTATATCCCGGAGCTCAGTGGCCTAGAGAGGCCATACCCTCAACTTCCAGGCTTCTGGGAGAGGTGCTCTCCTTATCCTTGTCTGTATTATGCTTCCATTCATGTTAGTCACAAGTAGAAAAAAAAGCCTCAGCTAATCAAGTCTTGCAACTCCAAGACACCACACACACACACACACACACACACACACACAGACACACACTACAACTATGGCAGGGTCATTCATCACACAGCCTCTCCAGGGGAACTTTTGCTGCATACAAGATCTAGGGGAGCAAAATCCAACGGCCTGGGGAGGCAGATGGACGAGGCCCACCAAGGAGAAAGATGTCCTTGCAAAAGGACGCCCTGCAAACGGGGCCTAGGAACCAGGGACAGCCTCCGCAGGTCCACCTTGAGGGCCTCACTCCTGCTCTCATCCCTTCTCTCTGCCTGATGTCATGCCACGTCATGCCTCTGCCCTGCCCCACCTTCCCACAGTGGCAGGCATTTGTACCAAGCTTGAAGAAGGAAGGCAGGCCTGGCCCTGGGGTCACAGGCGATGGACAGCCAGCCTGCACAGTATCCCAGAGAGTTTTCTCTCACCGCATCCAGACGATGAAGAGTTCTCTGAGAACATACTGATTTTTATACTTGACTCACCCCATCTAGTCACTTGTTCTGTAAGTGGATAAATAATATTATATGTTCCATGGATGCATATATATATATATATATATAAATATATAAATTTTTTATTTCTATAGGTTTTTGGGGAACATGGGTAAGTTATTTGGTTACATGTTATTAAGTTACACAAGTTATTAAGAACATGAGTAAGGTATTTGGTTACATGAGTAAGTTCTTTAGTAGTGATTTGTGAGATTTTGGTGCACCCATCTCCCGAGCAGTATACACTGTACCCAATTTGTAGTCTTTTATCCCTCACCCCCTTCACCCTTTCCTCCTGATCCCCGAAGTCTATTATGTCATTCTTAGGATGCATATATTTTTAATTAAAAAAATACCTTTCCACTTTAGGTCTTGTAGTAGCCAGAATAATCCCTCTCCCCACCTCTCTCACACCCATGCACGTCCCTGATGTAACTCTTGGGACCTATAATACATTACCTTACATAGCAAAGAAGATTTTACAGATTAAGGTTAAGGACCTTGAAATGGGGAGATTATATTGGATTACCCAGGTGAGCCCAATGTAATCACATTAGTCCTTTAACATCAGAGGACTTCCCAGGCTTTAGGAAGAGAGAGTTGACCATTGCTGGCTGTGAAGATGGAGGAAGAAGGCCAAGCAGCAACCAAGGAATGATCTCTGGAAGTTGGAAGTGGCAAGGGTGGTCTCTGGAAGTTGGAAGTGGCAAGAGTGGTCTCTGGAAGTTGGAAGTGGCAAGGGTGGTCTCTGGAAGTTGGAAGCGACAAAGAAGCAGAAGCCCGCTAGAGCCTCCAGAAAGGTATACAGCCCTGTGGCTGGTGAGACCCTTGTAGGCCATGTCAACCTAAATGTAAGGTAATAAACTTGCATTGTTTTAAGCCACTAAATGTGTGACAGTTTGTTAGAGAAGCAATCAAAGCTATTAATAAAGGTCTCACTTAGGCTTTATGATCACACAGTTTCATTCAATATCAAAGCAAGAACTGCCTGGAGCTATGCTGCCTCTCAAAGACTTTGCATGATGGTAGGACACATTTTTGGATTTTGTCTCAGGACCTAAGGGGAAAGGCATCATTTCTGTTGATAATCTATTGCATTACTCAGAAACCAAATCTACTCTGTTCACCTAACCAAGATGGTCGCTAGTGCTTCTGGCCTCCAATGAATGTCTTCAGGCCCTTCAAAGAGTTTCTCAGTTAGGGGCTTTTGGAAACGGCCCCTATGCCTTTCATGGTTAACTAGGACACATTTAGAGAGAGATGCACAAATATGTTCTGTAGAGAGGGCAAACCCTTAAGAAATACACATTCAACCATAAAATTGTCCACACCTCCTAAATGCAATAATTCCATTCTTGGGAATTCATTCTAAAGCACTTAAGTCCAAAGGTGCTAAAAAATGTGTATGCAAATGTTTATGATAATATAATATACAACAGTAAAAACAACAAAGGAAACAGTGAAAATTCAAACTAAATGAGACCTTTAATAAATGACGATTCTGTGCTGGTATGGAACACTAAAAATTACAATTGTTTATACTACAGAAGTATAGGGAATGTTCCTGTTACACTCAATGAAAAGAGTATATTAAAAAAATAGCATTCAGGCCAGGTGTGGTGGCTTAGGCCTGTAATCCCAGCACTTAGAGAGGCCAAGACGGGTGGATCGCTTGAGGCCAGGAGTCCGAAACCAGTCTGGCCAACATGGTAAAACCCCGTCTCTACTAAAAATACAAAAATTAACCAGGCAAGGTGGTGAGTGCCTGTAATCCCAGCTACTTGGGAGGCTGAGCCAGGAGAATCACCTGAACCCTGGGCAGCAGAGGTTGCAGTGAGCTGAGATCATGCCACCATACTCCAGCCTGGGTGACAGAGCAAGACTCTGTCTCAAAAGAAAAATAATAGCATTCATTCAATAATCATTTATTGGCCACATGTATGTATCAGGTATTGCCCCGAGCACCAACTAATGAAAGGGCACCAAAATAAACATATTCACTGCCCTTGTAGACTAAAGTATGCCACAATGGCAAAAATGTAAAGTGACTGGGCCGGGCACAGTGGCTCACGCCTGTACTGCAATCCCAGCATTTTAGGAGGCCGAGGCAGGCGGATCATGAGCTCAGGAGATCAAGACCATCCTAGCGAACAGAGTGAAACCCCATCTCTACTAAAAACACAAAAAATTAGCCAAGTGTGGTGGCACACACCTGTAGTCCCAGCTATTCAGGAGGCTGAGGCAGGAGAATTGCTTGAACCCAGGAGGCGGAGGTTGCAGTGAGCCAAGATCACGCCACTGCACTCCAGCCTGGGCTACAGAGCGAGATTCTGTCTCAAAAAAAAAAAAGTGAAGTGATCTATTCAGGTGGTAGGTAATATACTAAAAAAAGCAAGCAAGTTGTTTTGTTAGAGTATGGTTAATATTCTACTTAATCTCCTTACATTACCTTTTCAGTTATGATAATTATATTAAAGTATAGAGCAGGAAGAAACAGACCTCTAGATCCAAGTCACAATGCAGTGAACTCCCCACTGGGGAAGCCGGCCCTGAACACACTGTTTAGAAACACAACAAACAACAGCCTCTTCCCCAGCAGGGGAGCAGGAAGCCAGCCATACATACAGGTCACTCCCGGGGGGCGGGGGGTCAGCTTTGGGAGGCCACCTTTGTGCCTGAACTGACACCCTCTGTGTAGCTGGGAAACTTTCACGGAACTGACTAAGCATGGCCCTGAAAGACAGCAACTCCTGGCCGGGCACAGTGGCTCAAGCCTGTAATCCCAACACTTTGGGAGGCCAAGGCGGGTGGATCACGAGGTCAAGAGATCGAGACCATCCTGGTCAACATGGTGAAACCCCGTCTCTACTAATACAAAAAATTAGCTGGGCATGGTGGCGTATGCCTGTAATCCCAGCTACTCAGGAGGCTGAGGCAGGAGAATTGCCTGAACCCAGGAGGTGGAGGTTGCGGTGAGCCGAGATCGCGCCATTGCACTCCAGCCTGGGTAACAAGAGCAAAACTCCGTCTCAAAAAAAAAAAAAAAAAAAAAAGACAGCAACTCCTGCCTCTACCTGTCCCCCAGGTGCTGAGAAGGTAACTATGAAAGCAGACGTGTTGCCATGCTCATCGTTTTTATGCTGCTGTTAGTGTGGGGCAAACCACATGCACTGGCCTCCATCTCCCTGTGGGGACAAGGAGACTCTGAGCTTGAGCTTGTTCTTTTTTTTTTGAAACAGAGGCTTGCTCTGTCACCCAGACTGGAGTGCAGTGGCACCATCTCGAACTCCACCTCCCAGGTTCAAGTGATTCTCCTGTCTCAGCCTCTTGAGTAGCTGAGATTACAGGTACCCGCCACCATGCCTGACTAATTTTTGTATTTTTTAGCAGAGACGAGGTTTCACCATGTTGGCCAGGCTGGTCTTGAACTCCTGACCTCAGGTGATCCACCCGGAGCACCAAGTAATGAAAGGGCACCAAAATAAATATATTCACTGCCCTTGTAAATTGAAGTATGTCATGATCGCAAAAACGTAAAGTGATCATGCTATGCGCAGTGGCTCATGCCTGTAATCCCAGCACTTTGGGAGGCCGAATCGAGCAGATTGCCTGAGGTCAGGAGTTCGAGACCAGTCTGGCTAACATGGCGAAATCCTGTCTCTACTAAAAATACAAAAAAATTAGCTGGGCATTGGGAAGTAGAGACTGAGGTGAGCTGTGATCGTGCCACTACACTCCAGCCTGGACACAAGACCCTGTCTTGACAAAAAAAAAAAAAAGAAAGAAAAGAGAAGTGGGGAGAGAGAGAGAGAGAGAAGACACCACAGAAAAGGATACTAGATTGAGAAGGCACATCTGACTCTTTCTCCCTAATTCTCACTGAAATGACAAGAAAATGAAAAAACAGAGTTCAACCTGCAGCATCCTAGTGGAAAAAGCACCATCCAAGTCCAAAAACTCTAAGGATTTTCCTGCTTGACACACAAGTCACATGGGATCAGAATATTGGGAGGAAAGATAAAGCTCACCTCTGGATCACTCGCTGCTTTCTCTCCCTTTTCTGTCTGCAATTTTCAGTGACTGTGCAGGGTGGCAAGCCAAGAAACAACCTCTCTCCCAGATTCCATCAGTCTTCATAGATGTCTATCTCTGATCGAGACAGAAGCTAGTATCATTCATCCATTCAAGAACCACTTAGCAAACATGCTTTGAGTACCTCCTGGATGCCAACCTCTAAGCAACCTCATAGCACTGCCAAGCACTGTGGAGGGCACTTACATAGTCTCTGTCTTCAAAGAGCTTAGAGTCTAATGGGAGAGGCTATGGAAGCTAAGATGTAGGCCAATGATCCTATTCGAAGCTAAGAAGGATACTGACTATTCTGGATAACAAAATATAAATTCCAAAGACTCTGAAAGGTAAAGCTGCCAGCCTGACATGAGGAACATGAAATAGAATTCAATTCCATTTAAGTAGACTTTACTGAGCATCTACGCTTAAAAAAAAAAGACAGAATGGATTTTAAACAGAAAGGAGTTTGGAGACAGGGCAAAGGTAGGAGCATCTCTGCAACAGGAGGGTGAAACCTATTCCTGCTGATGGAGGAGCTAGACGAGTCCTCTTAGTTCTGCAGGGCATGAGAGTAACACACGTGGGCACACAAAATGTGTTTGTTGAATTGAACTCAAGTTTGTTCCAGGCTAGGAATACACAGAGGAATAAAATGGTAGCAAAGACAACAGTTACACCAAACGATGGTACCGAGAGGGAGAGAGACTTTGCCACCTGTTGGGTGCGGAACAACTAATGAGAGTGCAACTTCTGAAGGGCAAATTGAGGAGTGAGGAGTTTTCTAGATAGCCAAAAGAGGGGAGATTATTCCAGGCAGAGGAAACCTGTAGATACACAGAGGTATGAAAATAAGGCACATCTGGCCAGGCGCAGTGGCTCACATCTATAATTCCAGCACTTTGGGAGGACAAGGCTGGTGGATGGCCTGAGGACAGGAGTTAGAGACCAGCCTGGCCAACAAGGTGAAACCCTGTCTCTACTAAAAATACAAAAATTAGCCAGACCTGGTGGCGGGCGCCTGTAATACCAGCTACTTGGGAAGCTGAGAGAGGAGAATCGCTTGAACCTGGGAGGCGGAGGTTGCAGTGAGCCAAGACCGCGCCACTGTACTCCAGCCTGGCCAACAAGAGCGAAACTTCACTAGAAAGAAGGGAAGGATCACAAGAAAGAAGGGGAGGGGAGGGGAGGGGAGGGAAAGGACAATCAGGAAACAAGCAAGTAGTCCATTAAACATGTTAGAACACAGGGAAAATATATATGGGAAGGGTCTGGACATCAGGCTTAAAAGTTGAAAGCAGCTTAACCAAGGCCTTGGGGTGAGACTGGTGTGAAGCCATCCTGCACGTGACATCTGATCACCCCACTGATTCTCAGTTGATTTGCTTAGGAATTTCAACCTTAAAGGTGATGGGGCATTCAGGAAGAATGCTGAGAGGAAGAATGGGATGTTATCTGGAGTGAGGAAGGAACAGAGAGAGATTGAAAGGTCTAATAAGTTACCTGCTGCTTCCTGCTTCAGTCTGAATAATTTTAGAAATGAAACAAAAACTATATGAAAACGTGTGAAAGGAAAATATCTTGGGCCCCCAAAATCACTAAGATAAAGGGAAAATTCGTGCTGGAAACTGATCAGGGCAAACCTGCCTCCCATTCTACTCAAAGTCATCCCTCTGCTCACTGACATAGATGCATATTCTGATTGCCTCCTTTGGAAAGGCATATCAGAAACTCAAAAGAATGCAACCATTTGTCCCTGACCTACCAGTGATCTTGAAGCCCCCTCCTTGCTTTGAGTTGTCCCCGCCTTTCTGGACGGAACCAATGTACTTCTTACATATATTGATTGACGTCTCATGTCTCCCTAAAATGTATAAAACCAAGCTGTGCCCTGACAACCTTGGGCACACGTCACCAGGACTTCCTGAGGCTGTGTCATGGAGGCGCATCCTCAACTTTGGCAAAATAAACTTTCTAAATTAACTGAGAACTGTCTCAGATTGTCTGGGTTTACAAACCAAAATATCATCTTTATCACAGATGAAGCTTATATTGAAAAATAGGGCTCATATCTGATCAGAACAACACTGACTCATGTGCCAGTCATCATGATCAGGAGACAAAATTACCTTGCTTAACCAGGCCAGGGTCATAGTTTCTGACCCAAATGGACCAAGTATGACCTAAGTACATTCCTTCAGAAATTTGAGGCACTGTTACCAAAACTAGAGAGATGGGTCCCAAACAGCAAAAGCAACCACGTCTGCTACCTTCATGTGTGTGTGTTCAGTTACCTATCTCTCACATGACTCCTTTATGGTACAGTTTGATCACTCTGCTTTGATGAGAAAAATTTGGAGGAAACCCTAGATTTTCATGTTGCTTTGAACAAGTCACTTTCCCTTTCTCTCCACAAGAAAACACCATGAAATAAAAGTTCTCTTGACCATTCCTTTGCATTAGGAAGGCTGGGCTCATAAATGAGCTCATGCCTGTAAAGTGATATGATCTCCTGAAGACAAAGGCTGTATAAATATACAGGATTATTAGCCAAGCCACTCAAAACTAGTCTGTGCATGAATGGACTGGAAAGTAAATAGGGCCAGGGAAGACTAAGAGGACTCCTCATTTCCAAGGCCCACAGGATTCCTTTGCTTCCTGACATCTAGCGTGGTTACCTCCCCCTAACATCCATACACAGCCAGGAGGGACAGGTGAGCCAATTCAGCCTCCTTGGAATGATGGATTAAGACATTTGGAGAGCAGAATTCTAAGCAATTGCCATATTGGAGGGTTTTCTAGAAAGATAATTAAAGAGAAATCATGTTTGGGTTTGAGATACTGATGGTTGTTAATCCGCCCTAATGCATTCATCAACATTCCCATATATATTGTTATAAAGAAATCTCAAGTTCAACAAAACAAGAAAAGGGTCTTCTATCTAATGTTTGATTTCTTTTTTTTAAGTTTTGTTTAGAGACAGGATCTTGCTCTGTCACCCAGGAGTGCAGTGATGTAATCACAGCTCACTGCAGTCTCAAACTCCTAGGCTCAAGCAATCTTCCCTCCTTGGCCTCCCAAAGTGCTGGGATTATAGGTCTGAGCCCCTGTGCCTAGCCCTTATGTTTTATTTCCTAAGAAGAAAGAGAAGAAAGGAAAAAAGGAGGGAGAAGAAGAGACTGTGTTAGTTCATTTGTGCCGCTATAATAAAGTACCACAGAGTGAATAATTTAGTTTTTTTTTTTTCCTGAAGGAAGTGTGCCCCATTGCAGGACAGTCTTTCTTTTTTAAATTGTACTTTAGGTTCTGGGGTACATGTGCAAATCATGCAGGATTGTTGCATAGGTACATACATGGCAAGGTGGTTTGCTGCCTCCTTCTCCCTGTCACCTATATCTGGCATTTCTCCCCATGTTATCCCTTCCCAACCTCCCCACCCCCCGCTGTCCCTCCCTTAGCCCCCCACCCAGTGTGCGATGCTCCCCTCCCTGTGCTCATGTGTTCTCATTGTTCAACACCCATCTATGAGCTAGAACATGCGGTATTTGGTTTTCTGTTATTGTGTCAGCTTGCTGAGAATGATGGTTTCCAGATTCATCCATGTCCCTACAAAGTGAATAATTTATAAAGGACAGAAATTTCTATTTTCTCACACTTCTGGAGGCTGGGAAGTCCGAAGCAGGTTTGGTGTCTGGTAAAGGTCCGTTCTTCAAAGATTGTGCCATCTAGGTGTCCTCACCTAACAGAAGATATGGAAAGACAGAAAGGTGATTAGTGCTAGGTACTTACAGGGCAGAAGAGCAGAAGAGAGTAAACACATTTCCTCAAACCCTTTTATAAAGTCTCCTCTAATCGTACCCATGAGGGCTCCACCCTCTTGACTTAATTAATGCTAAGAGGCAGAACCCCTTAACACTAATCACACTGGTCATTACATTTTAACACATGAAAACTGGGGGACACATTCAGACCACAGTAGAGAGGGAAAGGAGAAGAGAGAAAGGGAAAACCTTACTTCCAGTCTTCTCTTTTGCCTCTTAGAAATCACAGATTTTAGACCTGGAAAGAATCTTAGAGGTCAGCCTAGCCATCTCCACGAACCCATTTCCTTTTAAAAATTATATATGGGTGATGAGGACCAGTGAGGCAAACTAAAATTTCGAAGCTTACACAGCCTATTGGTAGCATAACAGAATTAGGATTCAGGTTTCCTGCCTCCCAGCTGGGTACCTTTTTTTTTTTGAGACAGAGTCTTGCTCTGTCACCCTGTGGCACAATCACTGCTCACTGCAACCTCTCCCTCCCAGGTTCAAGTGATTCTCCTGCCTCAGCCTTCAGAGTAGCTGGGATTACAGGTACCCACCACCATGCCCAACTAATTCTTCCATTTTTAGTAGAGACAGGGTCTCACCACATTGGCCAGGCTGGTTTCAAACTCCTGACTTCGTGATCCACCGCTTCAGCCTCCCAAAGTGCTGGGATTACAGGGATAAGCCACTGCACCCGGCCCCATGCTTGATACTTTTTACATTAAGTCATTCTGTCTCCCATTCAGTTTTATGACCTTGATCAAGTCACCCCCCAGTCAACAAATATTTTTAAAGACCTAACAACAAGCAACAAAATATCTAACCATAATAAATTTAAACAAATAAAAAGCTTATTTTTGTTTCATAACAAGAAGTCAGGAGGTAGACACAGTCACTGGTATTAGTTCAGAGGTATAATGATGCCATGATGGACCCAAAGAATTCTATCTTTCAATTCCATCGTGTTTGTTGTTGGCTCTTATCTACATGACTGTTGTCTCACAGTTGCAAAATGGCCACTGTAGCTCCAGGTATCACAGATTTTTTCAGCATTTCATTTAACATTTTTAAAGTCCCATGCATGTAATACGGTACTTTGATTTTACAGCCATGATAGCTGTATTCTTTTGTAGATGCTCCATCAAACTGAGGAAAATCATTTCCTTTATAGTTGATAAAGGCTTTTTTAAAAAAATCATGAATGGGTCTTGAATTTTGCCAAATATTTTATTACATTGACTGAGATCATATGAATCATATGAATTTTCTTCTTATTCTGTTTATGTAGTGAATGACATTGATTGATTTTCAGACGTTAAGCTAACTTTGCATTCCTCGAAAAAAAATCTCACCTGGTAATGCCATCTTGCTCTTTTCAGATGTTGCTGGATTTGATTTGCCAATTTTGTTTTTTGTTGTTTGGGTTTTTTTTTTTTTTTTTTGGATGGAGTCTCGCTCTGTCACCCAGTCTCTATGCAGTGGCACAATCTCGGCTCACTTCAACCTCCACCTCCAAGCAATTCTCCTGCCTCAGCCTCCTGAGTAGCTGAGATTACAGGTGCCCACCACCTTGTCTGGCTAATTTTTGTATTTTTAGTAGAGACAGAGTTTCACCATATTGGCTAGGTGGTCTCAAATTCCTGACCTCTGGTGATCTGCCCCCTGAGCCTCCCGAAGTGCTGGGATTATAGGCATGAGCCACTGCACCCAATCTGGATTGGCCAATATTTTGTTAAAGTTTTTGCATCCATGTAAGAAATATAGGTGTGTGATTTTCTTTCCTTTTTATTTCTTGGCATCAGGATTATTCTGAACTTACAGATAAAAGAGTGTTCTTCGTTTTTTGAAAAGAGTTCATATAAAATCAATATTATCTTTCTTAAATGACTGATAAACATTTACTAGTGAAACCATTTTGCTCTGGAATTTTCTCTAGGGACCTTAAAGATATGGGGTGATTCAAATGTTCTACTTCTTCCTGTACCTGTTTTGGGAAGTTGTATTTTTCAAATATTTTTTCCATTTAATGTAAATTGTTGAAACTGTCAGCATAAAGCTATTCATAATGTTTTCTTATATTTTTAATTTCTGTATATCAGTAGGGAAATTCCTCTTTTATTCTTGGTATTTGTTATTTGTGTTTTTTTCTCCTGATCAATCTCACTAGGAGTTTAGCAATTTTGTTAAGATTTTCAAAGAACCAACTTGTGAGTTGGTTAATGTCTCACATTATTTTTTATTATTTTTTTTCTCCTATTCACTTTGGATTTAATTTACTTTCTTATTCGAACTTCATAAGGTGGAAACTTAGATAATTGATTTCAAACCTTTTTTCTTTATTAACATAAACTTTTAAAGCTATAAATTTCTCTTTAAGGACTGCTCTGGCTGCATTCCATAAATTTTGATGTAGTTTCACTATCATTCTATATCCAGTGTTTGTTTGTTTTCTGAGACAGTCTCACTCTGTCGCCCAGGCTGGAGTACAATGGCACGATCATGGCTCATTGCAAACTCTGCCTCCTGGGTTCAAATGATTCTCCTGCCTCAGCCTCCTGAGTAGCTGGGATTACAGGCGCCTGCCACCACGCCCAGATAATTTTTGTATTTTTAGTAGAGACAGGGTTTCACCATGTTGGCCCAGCTGGTCTGGAACTCCTGACTTCGTGATCCGCCAGCCTCAGCCTTCCAAACTGTTGGTATTACAGGCGTGAGCCACCGCACTCAGCCCAGTGTTTTCTAATGTTCCTACAACCATGCCTGGCATAAAGTACTTCGTGAGTGTTCCCTCCTGTTAGCTCCAGTATTTGTTTCTCTTGTTAACAAGTGAGAACGATCCCCTTCGGAGCCTCTTTGCTGTTTCCACTGACTGAAATACTATTCCTTCATATAGGCCAAGAATTCTAATAAATTTCCATTCATTGTGCAGGTGTGACCTCAGACATCACTACCTCAAAGAAGCTTTCCCTGATGAACCAGACCGGAATGGTCCTCTCATGAACTAAGTTGAATAGAGACTACAACCACCCCCAAAAAATTCATATCTGCCCAGAACCCATGAATGTGACCTTATTTGGAAATAGAGTCTTTACATATAGAATCAAGTTACTATGAGATCATAAGGTCACACTGGAGACCAGGCATGGGGCTAACACCTGTAATCCCAGCACTTTGGGAGGCTGAGGCCTGCGGATTATGAGGTCAAGAGATCAAGACCAGCCTGGCCAACATGGTGAAACCCTATCTCTACTAAAAATACAAAAATCAGCAGGGTGTGGTGGCGCACACCTGTAATTCCAACTACTCAAGAAGCTGAGGAAGGAGAATCGCTTGAACCTGGGAGGTGGAAGTTGCAGTGAGCCGAGATCACGCCACTGTACTCCAGCCTAGGCGACAGAGTGAGACGCCTCAAAAAAAAAAAAAAAAAAAAAAAGATCACACCGGATTAGGGCAAGCCTTAAATCTGACTGGTGTCTTTATGAGAAGAAAGAAATTTAGAGACAGAGACCCAGACACACAGAGATAACACCATGCAACAACAAATTCAGAGACCAAAGTGATGCCTCTACAAGCTGAGGAAGGCCAAGGATGGCCAGCAGCCACCAGAAGCTAGGAAGAGGCAAAGAAGGATCCTCCCCTAGATCTTTAGAGACAGCCCGGCCCTGCTGACACCTTGATTTCAGGCTTCCACCACCTAGAACTGGAAGACAATCAATTCTCCTGCTTTAAGTCATCCACTTTAGGGCAATTCGTCACTGCAGCTCTAGAATGTAATACACGAAATTACATGTTTCCATACTATCCAATATTTTCTTTCCTAGCTCTTATCAGATTATTACAAATGAATTATCAGGAAATACGAATGGTGTGATCATATATACTAGTCTGGCATTTTTTCTCTCTCTCTCTCTCTCTCAGATGGAGTCTCACTCTGTTGCCCAGACTGGACTGCGGTGGCACGATCTCCGCTCACTGCAACCTCTGCCTCCTGGGTTCAAGCAATTCTCCTGTCTCAGCCTCCTGAGTAGCTGGGATTACAGGTACAAAAAGCCACCATGCCCGGCTAATTTTTATATTTTAATAGAGATAGGATTTCACCATATTGTTAAGGCTGGTCTTATACTCCTAACCTCAAGCAATCCACCTGCCTCGGTCTCCCAAAGTGCTGGGATTACAGGTATGAGCCACCATGCCCAGCCTAGTCTGGAATTTCAGTAGAGCCCTCCTTAAGAAAGACTATCATAATCCGGCCAAGCTCAGTGGCTCACGCCTGTAATCCCAGAACTTTGGGAGGCCGAGGTGGGTGGATTTTAAGGTCAGGTGATCAAGACCATCCTGGCCAATGTGGTGAAACCCTGTCCCTACTAAAAATACAAAAATTAGCTGGGTGTGGCAGCATGCACCTGTAGTCCCAGCTACTTGGGAGGCTGAAGCAGGAGAATTGTTTGAACCTGTGAGACAGAAGCTGCAGTGAGCTGAGATGGCACCACTGCAGTCCAGCCTGGGCAACAGAACGAGACTTGGTCTCAAAAAAAAAAAAAAAAAAAAAGCTGAGCACGGTGGCTTATGTCTGTAATCCCAGCATTTTGGGAGGCCAAGGCAGGTAGATAACCTGAGGTCAGGAGTTCAAGACCAGCCTGACCAACATAGAGAAACCCTGTCTCTACTAAAAATACAAATTTAGCTAGGTGTGGTGGTGCATGCCTGTAATCACAGCTACTCAGGAGGCTGAGGCAGGAGAATTGCTAGAACCTGGGAGGCAGAGATTGCAGTGAGCCAAATAGCGCTATTGCACTCTAGACTGGGCAATAAGATCGAAACTGTGTCTCAAAACAAAGAAAGAAAGAAGGAAAGGAAGGAAAGGAAGGAAGGAAGGGAGGGAGAGAAGGAGAGAAAGAGAGAAAGAAAGGAGGGAGGGAGGGAAAGAAGAAAGAAAGGAGGGCGGGAGGAAGGGAGGGAAAGAAGAAAGGAAGAAAGAAAAGAAGAAATAAAGAAAGAGCTACCATAACCCCAACCAGTGTCTCCAATGGTAAGGATTTTGAAAGGCAGATAATTTTAAAGGAGCCTATCCTTAAAATCACAGCATATCAGTGGCCAGCTTCAGCTTCTCAATGCTGGCCTTGAATCACAGGGTTTTCTAGTGTGTAAATTATCCAAACGAGTAATCTCTTATAGCAACAGATTGTCAAAAAAAAAAAAGACAGTGATGCGGGAGTCATGTGGAGTCAGAAACATTGGTTCTACTCTCCCTGCTGCCGCCAGGGAGTCTTGGGCAATTCACCACACCCCTCTGGGTTCCAGGCTCTTAACTGTAAAAGAAGGTGATTGGGGCTAGACAGTAGAGTCACTTTGGCTCTTACCTTCTGTGGCTTCATGGTTTCTTCCATGAACAGTAGCTGAATCCAGGAAGAGGAGGTGACCCAGGCGGACCAAGAGGGATTCTGCGTTAAGATGTAGAACTGCCAGTTCTGGCTAAGCTTGTTTTACTTGATCAATGGAACGGAATAGACGTTTCTAGGACTCTTGCTTTTAAAAATGTTTTAAAGTGGCTGGGTTGGCCGGTCACTTCCTATCTCTGGCCCACAGTGCATTCATCTGTATAAAAGGATGGAACCCGGGATTCCCAAGGTCTCTTCCAGCACTCAAGTACTAAATTCTGTAACTTCAAAGCAGTTTATTGGTAAGCTAGAGAGAGGCCTTGAGCTAGGTATCGGTCATGGGGTGAATCTCAGGAACGCTCTTCACTTTCTTTCTTCTCATAACTATTTCGTGCGCTGGGGAGGGATGGGGCACGCTGTCTCCCCCAACGCAGGCTCTAACATATGCCTTTGGCGGGCAAGAATGAAATCCTGGCTCTACCTCTCACGAATTCGTGAGAGATCTCAAGAGGACTGAGTAAGTGTGAGCCTCCGTTTCCCCATCTGTGAAACAGGGAGAGTTACCGGCAATGGTGTAAAAATGTTGAGTTGAGCAACAAGCGCTATTTTCTATAACCGTTAGGAGCACGAAGAAAAAATAAACTTCGGTGTCCTAAGTACGCTACGGCTCGCTAGTGACCAGATGAGCACCACGCCACAGTACTGGGTGCCTCCGTGGCGCCGCTTCCACATTTCTCACGCACTGCGCGGTGGCGTGGCCGCGCGAATCCACCGAACGGCACAGCGCTCGGACGCCAATCATCACAGATGAGACTCAGCTCCCGGGCCCTCAGAGCGCCCCTCGGCGTGCGCGCTCCCGCCGCCAGCGTGCGCGCTCTGGGCGCAGGCGGTGACGCGACGCCGGCGGGGGCTGTTTGGGGGTGCGGCTCCGGGAAAGGAGCGCGGCCTCCAGGAAGCTGGCTGGACGTTGCTGCCGCCTCGCCGCTGTGGCCGTGATGCTGCCCGCTGGCGGTCCCCCGCTCCCGGGAGCCCCGGCCGGCCAAGCAGGTGAGGCCGTCTTCCGGGGGCAGGTGAGAGGCGGGGGGAGGCCGAAGGGGTCGGCGTCTGCGGGTGGGTTGGAGCGCTGCGGCTGGCAGCGCGGCGAGCGGGCCGCGGACTAGCCTCTCTGCCTTGGGCGCCTGCCGCCGCCCGCTCAGCCCCGCGGACCGATTCCCGCCGCCCCGGCCGCGCGGCCACATCCGGGAGCCCTGGTACCAGCTCCTGTGAACCCGGGGGGCCGGCGCGCTCCCCCAGCCCCTGGCAGGGGACACCTGGCGGTCGCACGCCTCCGGTGACCACGCAGGATCCTTCCCCCGAGTGGGCGGAGCCTGGCCGGGCAGCTGGAGATGCTGCACCGGGGACGGGGACGCATCCGGCCCTGCCTGCCGCTTTCAATGATGACATTCCCATGTCTTGGTTTCGCTTCACTCTGCTTTTGCAAGGTTTCTTGTTAGATTTCTTCTTGGAAGAATGGAGCTCATTGGGCAGTAAAGTGATGATATACAGCAGTGTTTCTGAACTTGAGTAATGCGGGGACTCCTTTTAAAGGGACGATTCTCAGATTGTCTAGAACGTGTCCCAGAACCCTTAGGGTACTCCAGACCTCAGTTAGATAAACCCTGGTGCAGTGTTTTCAGAGAACATTTATCACGAAGGAAGCCAAAGAGATGCTTTCTAATTCAGGAACTTTCAGGCTAGAAGGTAAACTAGAGGTAACTGAAGAATTCAAAGGAGATACTCAAAGCCCAGGTTAATTTCACATTGCAGTCTTTGTTGTCTTCTGCTTTCTGTGATGAAAATACCAAATTATCCAGCTTTAGAGAAGCCTAAAAGAATTATATTGTGTTACCGTATATTTGATGTTGTTTTTGTATTGTTTGTTAATTCTATTTGACATATTAAAATTATAAAATGGAATACTAATTAGTTTAATTTTTTCTCTGTTTATCTTAACATTGATTTATCTCTTATAGTTGTTGCGAATTGAATCTATGGCTTATATTCTTCTAGCCCTAATGGGAAAACAAGGGCCTGTGTGACCCAGGTCCTTGAGGAAAAGGAAAAATAAACTGCGGTGTCCTAAGTACGCTGCGGCTCGCTCGTGAGCAGATGAGCTGGTCCTCTAGAAAGGAGAGATGAAAGTGAAAATTTATCTAAGGATTTATATTCTCTACGTGTTTATTCAGCATGTTTATTTAAAATAGACTACCCATGAACAAAGAGATGATTCCAAGTGTGGGAAAAAATCAGGATGTGTGACAGGTTAAATCTTGACAAAGAAAAATGTTGGCCTGTGCCTTGAAAGAAGTGCAATGTTGAGAGGAGGACACGGTGGTTGGGAGGAAGTGCTGTTAGTAAATGCCTGAGGCAGGCGTGGGGACAGCTTGTGTGGGAGAGAAGTAAGAGACCTGCGGCACTGGAGTGGAGAGATGGTATCTGGGACTGATGAGAGGCCAGATTGGCGAGATAAGGTGAACCAGTTGATGGAAAAAAGGTTTCAGGTGCCACACAGGAAACTTGGTATTGATCCATGGGCTTCCAGAAGGTTCATAGCTGGTCATATTTTGAAGGCCGTGTTTTACGAAGAGGTGCTTACAAAGCATGGCGTGCACAGTGAAGGCAGAAGGTGACAAGAGATCTGTCTTGAGGTAGTGATACCTGCCGTGGTCATCTTAGATATATGGGATATCTGAAAAAAAATCTGCGGGCTTGGTGAATGGTAAAATATGTCAACACAGGAAGTGGGAATCAAAGCTGAGAGCCAGGTAATCCAGGTCAGTGGTGATTGGTGATATTCATCTTACATTTGGAGAATTTGAAGGGTGATATTAGTTTGCATCAGAAGATTTCGACCCCAGACTTGGACGAAAGGTGTAAAAATGTCAAGAGTTGAGCAACAGTGCCCCGTCCTTATTAGAGTTTGGGATAGCTGGGCTTCAATGAGCTTGGATTGTGGAACTGGAATTTGAGAAAAGTCAGAGTTGATGCAGGAAAAGTGTCCAGAAAAAGACTATTTAAAATGGGAACCAGAATATTGCAAATGAATAGTGAGAGGTAGGAAGAGGTTAAGACTTTATGTTAAAAAATAAAATGTTTAAAACAAATGTTGAAGAACATGCAGATCATAAATGTAACTATGTACATTCTTCTTGAAGAGTGAATCAAGTTGTCTTCAGGTGTTTTTTGTCACAGCTGAGTAACGGTGCCACACGGCAGCCTTCACATCGGCCACTCACTCTCAGAAGGATAGTTGTTTCCTGCAAAATGCTGCAGGAATGGTTGAGGGCATCTTCAGTTTTTCCAGGTTCTCTTTAATCCTTTGATATTTTAATCATTCTTTCTGAAGTACCCCTTCCTTACGGCACCTTTCCTTATTCAGAGGCCAAGCTCTCCCAGAGGCTGACTTTTCTGTGGTTTTGTTTGCCTGTGATTTGAGAGTTCACTAATATCTGCTTCCTTGTATCTTGTATTTTTTCATTAGAGGAACCATTTCTCTTTGTGGTTGATTTGAATTGTTTTTGTCTTTGTCTGTAGAACTGTCAGTGAGAGACTGACAAAGACATTGACACCTGACCATGGGCTTTATTCCAGTAAAGAACGTTCAGCCCAGGAGAGCCCCACTAGCCAAGATCATGAGAGTTAATGCATCTCTCTGGTTTTTAGGTCTAACACAATTTAGTCCTTTTTAAAACATGTTAAGTTTTATGTAGTAGTACAGAATTTGCCTCCCAGAGCCCTGGTGCGAAGATTCTTAGCTAGAAGGACAATTAGAGTTTACATTTGAAAATCACATTACTGTATTGTTAACTTTGGGACAATAATCCATCATACTTTTGTCCTGAGTAAAAATTACAGTGCTTCAGCAGTTATAAACTGTCCTATTTTCTTGCTTTTAAACACGTTTTGTAAATTAAAATATCCTTTTGATCAAAATCCTCACATATCTTAAGAAAAAAAAAAAAAGTCCTGAGACAAACATCAGATGACACAAAGTTTCCTAAATGTGCTGTGATCATTTTCACAGTCACCTTCCCCTTCAAAGTGTGTTCCTTCTCACCCCATCCAGAATCGACCTCCCACCTTTAGGAATCTCTTCCTGCTAAAGCTAGCCTTCACTGTGCTCTTCTGAGCTCTTAGAACAAGAATCTGAGTAATTTAACATTGCCTTTAGTTAGTATCTTATTTTCTGGGTATTAATATTTTCTCTATAGCAATCTGCAAACTCCTTGAAATTTGATGTCGGGTTTGTTACTTCTCATATGACCTCCGTAGTCCTGGCTTTCTTCCTCAAGGACCAGTTTGCCTTTAACCATGATTTCAAGCTGTTAACTAAAGCATTCTTTTCTTTGGTTCTCAGTTCAGCTATCACGCAAGTATTACGGATTTTTTTTTTTTAATGTTCAGATTGGAATTTCTATGTTCTAATAGGCTTTTAGGGTAGGCTTTCTCATTATGTTCAGAAAAGGATTTGATCCTGGAAACAAGATACTGTCAGTCAAATGTAGCTTGTTAAAAATAGTTATATCTTCTGATAATAACATTAATATATGTCCTTTGAAAAATATAGGCAAGCCTAGGGAAGAAAATGAAAGTGATACCTGATCTCATTGCCCAGAAATAACTAAGCACTGTTAACATTTTGGTTTCTTTCCTAACATTTTATCCCCCCATGCATGGTGACATATTTTTTGCTTAATATTTTATGAACATCTTTTCATGTCAGTAAATAGATCTGTATCATCACCTGCATTAGTCACATTGTATTCCATTGCATGAATATACCCACAGTGGACGTTAGTGTTTTGCTGTTATACACAATACTATTATGGGCATCCTATAAGTATTTTAGTGAATTTACCCTAAGACTTCCTAAAGATGAATGTCTGGAAGGGTGATGGGTAGAGCAGAGGGTAGTCACATATAAGTGCTCATGTGTGTCACCCCAGTACCCCCGAAGCTTAGTGATGTCCCTGTCAAGAGTCTCCCCAGCAGTACTCATCATTGACGTTTTCCTTCCCTCTGTCAGCCAAGTATCACCAGGCCTTCATGTCTGCCAATCTGATCGCTATTTTTATTTCTATTTGTCTGAATACTGATAGGTCTATTTTATCAGCTATTTATATGTCTTATTTCGATCACCTCAAATTATCTTTGCTCATTTTTCTGTTCAGTCTTTCTGTTATTTCTTTAGAAGAACTTTTGATACATAAAGGTCATTTACTCTTTGACATGCACGTTACAAGTACTTTTCCCAAGTTGTGTGTATTCGTAGCGGGGAGGTTTTTTTTTTTTAAGCACACAGAAGTTTTAAACTCATGTCTAGCTATTTTATAAAAACACATTAAAATCCATTTAAACGTCTGGATAATTGTTTTTTTTTTTTTTCTTTTTACGTTTTTTGTAAACTTTTAAATCACAGACATTGTTTGTTCTAGATTTGGGGTAACATGGTACAATATGGACACCATATTAAAACTTGAACTAATTAAAGTGACTTTTTTCCCCTTTGCAGGTAGGCATTATTAATACTTTTTACTCTCTAATATCTGTGTGTGTATGTTTTGTTTCCTCCACTGCACTATAGATTCTTTAAGGTCTGGGTCTATATCTAATTCATCTTTGTGTCTCCCATTTTCAGCCATTTGTGAAACAGACAATAGTTACTTATCGTTTGTGTGGCACTGGTCACTGGGGAAACAGAAGAATAAGAGGCTGTCCCTGCCCTTGTGGGGCTTGTCATGTAATGAGGAAGTCAACTACAAGTGTAAAATACTTTAGCCCACTGCTGTGATAAGCAAATACTCCGGGGATATGAGGATTGGAGAAACTCAGTGAGGACTCATGCTTGATTTGTGTCAGGTGCGATTCTGAGGAATGCAACTGATAGACCCAAAGGAGAGGTTCACTCTGCAGATGCCAAGGAATGCAAGGCATTTCAGTGATCTGCAGCTTGTGTTTCATGTGGCTGGAGCCTAGAGTACATAGGAGGGGCCTGTCAGGGGATGAGACAGAAAGGCCCCAGATCAGTGTTGTGCAAAGAATTTTCTGTGATGGTATCAGTGTTTTATGTCTGGACTGGCTAATGCAGAAGCTATATTGGCTGTCGAGCACTTGAAAGGTGGCCAGGACAACTGAGGAACTCAATTTTTAATTTTATTTAATTTTCATTACTTTAAATAGTCACACATGGCAAGTGATTACCTCAGTGGACGGCACCAGACTAGATCATGAGGGACGTCTTTTACATCCTAAGGAGTTGGGACTGTTTCCTGAGTGAGAGATAAAAGTTGGGGGATGGAGAGTTATGCTTCTCTTTTGTTTTGGAAAGATCACTCTAGTGTAGAGGTTCTTAACCCTTTTGGGTCCCAGAACTCTAAAACTTGACTTTTTGCCAGGCCCTTTCCTAGGGTCTGTAAAGCTGCAGCTGTAGCACTCAACTGAGCAGACCAAAACCTGGCTTTGGGGGAGCTCCCATTCTGGAGGAGGAGACAAAAAAGAAATGCAACACACACTAGAGGACAAGGATGAGTGGATTATCACGCTTGCATCCCACCTTTCCCTCCCAGGAGCTGTGTGACCTTAGACAACTTATTAGCCTCTCTGCCTCATCTAGTACCTGTTGTGAGTTATTAGGAGGACAAAATTAGTATTTGTACAATGTGTGGAGCAAGGCCTGGCACATAATGAGCACTACATAAGCATTTAACAAATCCGTAAATGCTAAGGAGAAAAGATCTATTGGGGAAGGGACTTGGTGGGGGGCGGCAGGCATTGCAGTTAATGATCGGGTGACCAGAGAAGTCCTCCTTCAGAAGGTGACATTGGGGTAAAGACCTGAAGGGAGTGAACAAGTGAGTCATACAGATTACTTACTAGTAGAGGGGGCCACAAGTTGAGAGACCCTGAGACTGGAGAGTGCCTAGCATTTTTGAAGACCACTCGGAGCACCAGTGTGGCTGGAATGCAGTGTAAAGGAGGAGACAGTAGACGATGAGCTCAGAGGCTTAACAGGTGTCAGATCCTCTAGGACTTTGTAGCTTGGAGTCTTTGGAGGATTTTGAGTATAAAGTAATCTGGTCAGCGTCCTGAGTGAGCAAGGGGTGGGAGAGTGAAGCTATCAATTTCAGAGGAAGAATCCGTGCGGAGGGAGGCAGCATTGTGGGACTGCGGGTAGAAGACTAGTGAGGCTGCTCTTTTGGTAGAGCAGGCAAGAGATAAGAGCCTGACCTCAGGCAGAGGTGATAAAGAAAGGGATTTTAGATAAACTGAGGTTAAAGAAATTAAAGGAATCAGTAAAAAATTAGATTTGGAAGATGAAGGAAGAGGGATCAGGCACGAATCTGGTTTCCGATTTGGATAGATTCGTGGGATCAAGATTGGGGCTTCAGGGGCAGAGCAGATTAGGAGAAAAAGGGGTGGAGATTGCTGCTGTTAGGAGTGCAGTTTTAGAACTTTCTAATGGTTCTCTGCAACATTCAAGTAGAGATAGCTCATAGGCCACTGAAGATGCATGTAAGAGAAACCTGGGGTGGAGAAAGACAGTTTTGAGTTATCTGATCTTTGAAGCCTCAGTAATGATTGTAGTTAGAAGACAATAAGCCTGGACAGAGATCCTGGCAACATAAGAGTAGTTGGGGTTGGCACACTTAAAGGATCTTGAGTAGGAGTTCTTCCAGAGCTCAGAAGCAGACCAGAGGAACAGCTGTCTTGAGAGGCAAAGCAGCTTTGCGTGACCAAGGAAAGAGACTGCTTGTCCTTTGACTTCAGCAGATTGGAAGGAGGCCCTGGCTAAAGGCCCCTGTCTGCCCTGCAATTTGAGATCTGGAGGCTGGAGGAGTGATAATGATGGAGTCAGAGAACTAACGAGGGACACGGTGCCTTGCACAGTACTTTGTACATAAAAGGGAAGTCTAGGCCGGCATGGTGGCTCACACCTGTAATCCTAGCACTTGGGAGGCCGAGGCGGGTGGATCACGAGGTCAGGAGTTTGAGACCAGCCTGGCCAACATGGTGAAACCCTGTCTCTACTAAAAATACAAAAATTAGCTGGGTATGGTGGCGGGTGCTCATAATCCCAGCTCCTTGGGAGGCTTAGGCAGGAGAATTGCTTTAAACTGGAAGGCAGAGGTTGCAGTGAGCCAAGATTGCGCCCCTGCCCTCCAGCCTGGGTGATGGAGCAAAACCCCCACCCCGTCAAAACAGGGAAGTCTAATAGACATTTATCAAGTGAATGCATATTTCGGGTTCATATTCAGCTTATTCTGCCTGCCTCCTACCTCCACCCCAAATCTCCCTTAGACCATAAGGCATTTAAGACCTATTTGATAATTCCAATATTTTGAAGTCAGACACTTTTGCTTAGAGAGCACTAACTAGTGCCAGAGGATTATCATCTCCTTTGATTTTGGTTTATATTGGACAGTATGAAATTAACTTAGAAGTCTGTTGCTCAACATAAACCCTTCCAACAGTTTTGGTGCAAGGATCGTGTAGACATTATATGTTGTTGGATTTAAGCACACGCTTGATAAAGAACATAAATGTTTTCTTTGATTATGCTGTCTTTGTGATTTGTCTCACTTCCTGGAACAGGAGGGCTCTAACTCCATGAGGACCCCAGCATTATTTCTTAATTGTTTGTGAGAAGGACTGACTCCCAGAGCATTGCCTTGTCGCTGACCTTTCAGTATGGGGAGGTGAGTGATAGGCCTAATCACTATGAAACATGACATCTTGGTGATGCAGAAACAGGTCTTGAGAGAAAAAAATCTAAATTGCAAGTGAAAAATGTTTGCAGTTGTGCTGTTCTTCTGTTTAATACCTTCTTCCAGGGCCCAGTGAGGTATTTTAATGCATGAAGCACTCTTCAAGGTGAAAAATAAATTAACTGTAAAATAATAAAATTCATCCCAAAGGCAGTGAAATTTTTTTAAAGCCTAATAACATTTCTAGAATGAGCCTCTCATTCTTGACATACATTGAGGGGGAAAGTTCCTGATTATTTGTAGAAATGGCTATAGGAATATTTCTAAAAGCTCAGGACATAGAAAACTCATTTATTGACTTTGTTATGGGGATGTTGTTAAATACTGTTTTCTCCATTACTGGAGTCATCTGGGAGGAATTTTCCATGGACTTCGGTGTTAAGAAAATGTATTCCTCCTGAGCTATTTGTGTATTTGTGGAGTAATGGGAAATGTTTTGGCCACTAGGATGCTCAGTCGTATTTGGAGCAGGCCCACCTTACAACATGCTTTCTCCATACTGCATTCCCGTTGGGTCTCATCATCCTTACACCCGATTTTATGATTGATTTATATATTTATGTTGTTGAACTTATTCTTATAAGCTGTCTCTAATTCTGTATCTATTTTGGAACAAAGCAGGATAAAATGAAAATCTACATAATGCTGTCAAGAAAAGGGGAAAACGGGCTGGGCGCGGTGGCTCACGCCTGTAATCCTAGCACTTTGGGAGGCCGAGGCGGGTGGATCACGAGGTCAAGAGATCGAGACCATCCTGGTCAACAAGGTGAAACCCCGTCTCTACTAAAAATACAAAAAATTAGCTGGGCATGGTGGCATATGACTGTAATCCCAGCTACTCAGGAGGCTGAGGCAGGAGAATTGCCTGAACCCAGGAGGCGGAGGTTGCGGTGAGCCGAGATCACGCCATTGCACTCCAGCCTGGGTAACAAGAGTGAAACTCCCATCTCAAAAAATATAAAAATAAAAATTAAATTAAAAAAAAAAAGGGGAAAACACAGAAGTGTCATAACCATCAGGGCCTAATTCTCATTCAAATAATTTTATGATAATGGGTTGTGTAGCTGTTGTGTTGTATATGCAGGATGTCAGTATACAGATACCTGCAGGTAGGGAAATGCAGGTAGCTCAAGCCGAATATCTTATTTTAGGATCACTTTAGGTGAGGGAAGCCTCATTGAAGCAGATTGCTTTAAAATCTTTTCCTTTCTAATTTCAGGATTGGCATCTCCTGTCTTTTTCCTGCTTCTTGGCATTTTAGCATATCTCCAGTGGGGTGTCCTCGAATTCTGAATACCAATTTACGCCAAATAATTGTCATTAGTGTCCTGGCTGCTGCTGTTTCACTTTTATATTTTTCTGTTGTCATAATCCGAAATAAGTATGGGCGACTAACCAGAGACAAGAAATTTCAAAGGTAAGAGATAAAAACATTTGTTTTCCAGACCAGAAGCCATAGCTTCTGTCCTACCTGTTTTAGGCTGTTGGAACAGAATTCCATAGACTAGGTGGCTTGTTTCTCACTGTTTTAGAGGTTGGGAAATCCACAGTCAAGGTTCCCATAGGTTTTGTGTGTGGTGAGGGCCTGATTCCTGGTTCTGAGATGAGGTCGTCTTGCTGTGTCCTTACATGACGGAAAGGGGCAAGGGGACTGCCTGAGGTTTCTGCCCTCATGAACTAATCACCTCCTAGAGGCCCTACCTCCTAATAGCATTGCGTTGGTGATTAGGTCTTCAATGTATTAATTTCAGGGTAGGGGGCACAGACATTTAGACCGTAGCATCATCATTTCATGGCTTCACGACATTTGGCTTTAGGTTGGAATTTAAGGAACTGTAGGAACTAGATTTTGTACTATATACAACATGGCATGAACAGTTAAACCATTTGAAGCTAGTTAACTGCTAACTACCAAATCCATATCATAAGAGGCCCTGGAATAATTATTAATACGTAAGTGTCTCCCATAATATGTTTTAAGCTGATTTTTGAGTTAGTAGTTTAGAAATAGAATTTTGCATTTTGGAATTTGTTTGGACTTCCATAAAGGCATGTGTATCTGATTTAGATGATCTTTATCATCATTCCTTGTTTTGTTTTCTTTTGACTCTTCAATTATTCTTCAGTTGCATTAATGTTATAGTGGTGCTGCTACATAGCTTAGAAATTTCTGACTTGGTATTTGTTGAGTTAGGCTTAAGATGATATTCTCTGGCTAAATAAAAGCATATATGTGTTTCTATACAAGGTACCTGGCACGAGTTACCGACATTGAAGCTACAGACACCAATAACCCCAATGTGAACTATGGGATCGTGGTGGACTGTGGGAGCAGTGGGTCTCGAATATTTGTCTATTGCTGGCCAAGGCATAATGGCAATCCACGTGATCTGTTGGATATCAGGCAAATGAGGGATAAAAACCGAAAGCCAGTGGTCATGAAGATAAAACCTGGTATGTGAATGAGAATATCTGCCTAGTCACCAGGGTCTGTCCCTTCATTCTCTGTGGTGTCTTCCATATTGTTCCCTTTCTGCACTGCCATCACCCTGCATCAAATCTCACACCAGGACCTGACGGGTTTTCCCTTTTCTGCCCATTTTGCATAGGGTGACTAACATCTTGATAAAACATCCAAAAAAAATGTCTTTTTGTCTTCTATAGCATTTAAAATAGTGCCTTACTCATGGTGTCTACTCAGATGTTTGCTGGTTGGCATTAACTATGGAGAGTTTTTTTCCTATTTAGTTGCCATTGGTCTCTATCCTTAATGACAAGATGATTTCAGATAACTCATGAAAATCTATAATATATTGGAATATATTTGTCATTTTTAAAAATTGCTGGCCAAACATATTTCTAGTTATCTAGATTATTTGATAAGTGTGACCATAGAACTTAGAGCTAATAATTATGTATAGTTTTTAAAGATATAATTTCTAAGTCAGTGTGACATGTAAAAGTTTAGATTTGGCTTCCTTATTAGGTAATTTATATCAGTGATGCTGTTTTTTGTGTATCATCACCATTTCCATGGGCAGCACCTTCTGTCAGGTGCATTTAGAATGGGAGATACTGCGAGTGCCTTGAAACAAGCTTTCTATGCCTTGATAGTTGATCATCACTGATTTCAAACAGCAGACCACAGATCTTAATAGAGATGCAGCACTTTAATTTCATCTTACTAATGTATTACATAGTAAAATATCAAATGCAAACAATCCAAGAAATTTATCTTGTAAATTATTAGAGAATATTGATAAATAATAATTGTTATAGCTTATTATCCCCATTTCAGAAATAAAATTTTAAAGGATATTAAGTTTAACCTGAGAAAATGCACGTCTTCATAGAAGAGTCCCCAACCATGCAGAATGGTGACCCCTTGAGTCCTCATTCTTCATGGAATAATTCAGATCCCACCTCCTCCTTCAGGCAGCCCTCAACAAGTTGATTATCCTTTGATGTGTGGCCAGCTGGGAACTAGCATATTACTCAGAAAATCTAAAGTCTCTACCTCACTTTTCAGGTTAAAGAGAGAGAACCTAGTCTGCGTCTGTATACCAGCATTATTTAATCAGAGTACATTTTATCCATGAACAAAGACTTAAGTTTTAGTGACTGTCTTTTAAGTTTTAGTTTAATGCATTTCTACCCCTTAAATTTTCATGTATCCCTAATCTAGAAACATTTGCAGAGTTAAAGCAATACTGATCAAATAAAAAGTTTATGAGAAGACTAAAAGAATAAAGCATTTTGCATTTCATCTAGCTTCATGTACCAGGTCCCATCAGTGACTAAACAGGTCTCATGGAATAAGATGAAAACTTCCATACCTTGGAGTTGTCCTTTTAGAATAAAAAGTCATCCTGGAGTATGTACTAGAATCTCATTAAAATCAGACGACAGGGGTCCATCTTGCACTATACAAAGTGTATGAAATGGAAATAAAAATACCCTTTTTTAGCACTACTCTGTCCTGACACATAGACGTCCATGTATAGCATTGCAACAAGGCTCTAGAAATTTCCTTAATAGATTCTGGCTAGTTTAGGGCTTCGAGTGCATTGAAACTGTATTGTATGTGGCGTCAAATGACTTATAATTTAGTACATTTTTTGCTAATTCCTGTGATAAATCACTTAATCTTTCTGGGTTTGTAATTTTCTAATGTGTGAAATAAGGAATTTTTAGACTTCTAAAATCCCCCTCATTTTTAATATTGTAGGCAAAATAACACCTAGAAGTACTGATTTATGTACTCAGCAAATATATGATGGGCACCTCCTATTTGCTAGACACTGTGTTAGGTGCTGGGAATGTAAGTTTGAACAGACACATTTTGTGCCCTTGAAGTTTTCAGTTGTAATGAAACAGGCAAGTAAATAGCTAATTGTGATATGGTGTAATGAACGTACATCTAGCAAATGGAAGTAAGCATGGAATTTAACGAGAGTCATCTTCAGGATTCTGTTAGGGTGACTTCCATGGAGGCTGGAGCCAAGTGGGTGTGCAGGAGTTAGCCAGGTGAAAAGGGGTAGGGAGGTGGACCGAGAAGACTCTTCCTGGTGGTGGAGGAGCAAGGCTGTAATGCCACGGTAAGGTGCATTATGGAAATGTTAGTTCATTGTAGCTGAAGGCAATGGAAGGAACGTGGGAAGAGATAGGGTGGGTGAGTTATGCAGAGCCGGGTGTGCTGTTCTAGAGCTAAACCTTATCTGGAGTGTACTGAGCCACAAAAGAACTGGAGGCCTGAAGAGGCATCCTTTGGGTGGGGAATGGCGGGAAGATGGTCAGGATCAGAGGGTGGGATGTGTTGTGGCAGACTGGCAGAAAGTGTGTCCAAAGGGATGAGGAGGAAAGTCATGGGAGAGGAACCAGGGACAGGGAAAGGCGATCTATGAAACCCAGGTTGCATGTTGGGATGAGGAAGAGGGTCTGAGACTCTAGCTTGGGTCACTGGGTGCCCAGTACTGATGGCCTCTGAGGGAGGTAACCAGCAGTGAGAGCAGGTTTGTAGCAAAAGTTGGGTTCAGATTTTGCCATGATGCATTGGGGGTGGCTGTGAGGACAAGCAAGGGTAGTGTCCAGTGGACAGTTACCCCAGCTCACCTGGAGGCTAATGAGCGCTGCATGGCCGGTGGCACAGTTTGACCTGCTGTTGGTGATAGCAGCCTCTGGAGGAACTGAGCTCACCTGAGGAGAGGGGGAGCACGTGTCTTGAGGGCAGGCAAGAGTCCATGTGCATGGCAGTGACACACAGCAGATGCTCAGTCAGGTCTGGGGGCTTTGATGAAGGAGAAAAGGACATAGCACTGAATATTTAGTGTTACCAGCATTTAAGTAAGGTCTGCAGAAGAAGCTGCTAGAGGGATGGGAAAAACTAAGAAAGTGTAATGTGTAGCATGATTTCCCTAAAATTAGCCACACTGAAGAAACGTCACGTGTTATAGCTAAAATATCTGCTGCTTAACTACAGTATCCTGTTTCTCTAGGCATTTCAGAATTTGCTACCTCTCCAGAGAAAGTCAGTGATTACATTTCTCCACTTTTAAACTTTGCTGCAGAGCACGTGCCACGGGCAAAACACAAAGAGACCCCCCTCTACATTCTCTGCACGGCTGGAATGAGAATCCTCCCCGAAAGGTGATCTTCCACGGAAGGGCAAGGCTGAGGGTGGGCTCCTGGAGGGGGAAGGGGTGTTCTCCTCCCCGGTCCTCCTCCCTCCCCCACTCCTCCCCATCATCATCATCATCAAAAGGAAGACATTCAGAATTCTTTCTTCAAATCTGGAATAGCACCAGAACTATTCCTTTAGCCAGAATCCACCAAATATCTATTAATTGACTTATGACTATAAATAGTCAACTATAAAGTTGTCGTTTTTAAAAACCTAATCTATTTTATGTAGTTAAGGAAGGAATGCTTGCAATCGTAGTTTTACATATAGAAATCTCATAATTCACACAACTTGTTCATTTTGAAAATGCATTCCTAATATAATCTTTCCAATGAATTTCTTTGTTTTGGAACTTGTTGGATACAAGATATACCAGAGCCATAGTTTGTTTTTTTCTTTTCTAACCAGAAGATTTCAAGCTGTAATCTTTTGATTTGTAAATGTTTGTGTTGCCTTATAGCCAGCAGAAAGCCATTCTGGAAGACCTTCTGACCGATATCCCTGTGCACTTTGACTTTCTATTTTCTGACTCTCATGCAGAAGTCATTTCTGGGAAACAAGAAGGTTGGTATATGATCTTCAGTTTAAAATCTGGGAAGCTATTCCTTTAAATCCTCCCCACTTTCACCAGCGTACACTTTATTATACTCCTATTATTTTAACATTTGGGAAATAATAGCCTGGAAATACTGTAATTTTTAAATGACTGAATCAGTTTCTTACATGACTGGTCTTTGTTGCCCAAACATGAAGCCATTGAAAAATAACTGTCTTCACCACATGTAGGGACATAGATTGATACAAACTCACTTTTATAGAAAAGGCTGTGTGCCTTGTCTAAGTTGTGTGGCTTCCTGGGACTTTGATCATTATTGAGTGGTTAGAGCTTCTTCTCGACTTTGATACACCAAGAAATATCAAATATTTGTTGTATTTTCAAAGAAATGATTCTACTTGAGAATGAAATGTCAAGTCAATGAAATTATTTGGGGAATAGCTTGCTGGAAATGTATACCAAAAAGTATTTCAAAAGTCATCTGTCATTTCAGCATTAATACTTCCTATATGGAAGACACTGTAAAGAATACAAAAATGGGGTGAAGTTTACACATTGCCATTAAGCTGCTTACCGACAAATGAGGTCCACAATTAGCTGTTCTACAAGGGTTTTAGGTACCAGAAAAAAAAATAAGGAAAAAATATCACAGGAGTTTGAAAGAGGGAGGCATTTTTCCCCCCTCAAGTAGGGCCGTGATGAAGAAAGTGACATCTGAACTGCGCCTCAAGGGAAGGGATAGTTTTACATAGAACGTGCCAGAGCATGGGAAGGGTGGGGCTCTGGGGGAGCATAGGAAGCACATGCCAGACAGAAGAAAGGACTGGACTTAGTACAGATTGGAAATAATTCACTGTGGACAGAGGAACACAGATGTTTTGGTTTGACTGGATAATGGCCCTTCTGGAAGGAGTGGTGGTAATGTTAGTGGTTGGATGGCTCTTGAATTGTCAGTCCAGGAATTTGGACTTCTCTCTGTAGATCAATCCAATAGCAGAGGGTAGAGCAGGTTGCAACAGAGGAGGGGTGGGGGGATGGATTAGATGTGCTATCCACCACCCCCCTGCCCTGCCCATGGTTCAGATCAAGGTGACAATGAAAACCAGGTGTAGGGAATGTGAAAATAGAATCAGACTTGGCAGCTGAGTGAATGGATGGATAAAGAAAAAAGATACCTTGAATTTTTTTTTTTTTTTGAGATGGAGTCTCACTCTGTTGCCAGGCTAGAGTGCAGTGGCATGATCTCAGCTCACTGTAACCTCTGCTGCCTGAGTTCAAATGATTTTCCTGCCTCAGCCTCCCAAGTTGCTGGTTCTATACAGGTGCACACCAACACGCCCAGCTGATTTTTGTATTTTTAGTAGAGGCGGGGTTTCACCATGTTGGCCAGGATGATCTCGATCTCTTGACCTCGTGATCTACCCACCTCAGCCTCCCAAAGTGCTGGGATTACAGGTGTGAGCCACCGCATCCCGCTGATACCTTGAATTTTTAAAACCTTGGATTTGACAGGTTTTACATCATAAAAGTGAAAACGCCAGTATTTTAAAACAACTACTAAATTTCAAAAGAAAACTAACACCTAGGGTATTGTATTTTCAACCTATGTAGATGGTATAAAACTAAAATATTAAAGTTGAGAGATCTTGGAAAACTTTTTAGAGTAATAAAAACATCAGTAGCAAGGTGTTATTTCAGATGATTTTACAGGTTGTCAGGGAGTGAAATAAATGAGACGTTTGTACAGACTGCACTGATAAGAGTTACACAAAATGTTTTAAAACTATTTTTCTTCTCTCCACCCTGTAAAATGTCTATAGGTGTGTATGCTTGGATTGGCATTAATTTTGTCCTTGGACGGTTTGAGCATATTGAAGATGGTAAGTATCATGTTTCCAACGAATGTGTCTAGTTGGAAATTGGTGCTTTTCTGTTTAATCCATAGGCTGAAAAAAGAGCTAAGCTTTGTGACACTTCTAAGCGTGTAGGAGTAGAATGAGAGGAGCTGCAGCTGAACACAATTCAACTTGATTTTAGTTGGGAGGTTAGACTGGGTTTGCCTGAATGTGCTTGAAATAGACTGTGAAAAGAAGGTGACTCTAAAGAAGAACACAGTTCTCTGGATTAGTTCCATTCCAGTGAACACTTTCTGTTCTTTCCAGATGATGAGGCAGTTGTGGAAGTTAACATTCCTGGAAGTGAAAGCAGCAAAGCCATTGTCCGTAAAAGGACAGCGGGCATTCTCGACATGGGTGGTGTGTCGACTCAGATAGCGTACGAAGTCCCCAAAACTGTAAGCTTTGCGTCCTCACAGCAGGTCATTATCTGTACAAATTTCCTTCTGTTTGGTTTGGTTTTCATTTAACATGTGTCCATCGTTCTTGTTTTATTTTCTGAGTGTGAACACATCTTTACTGTGCTTGCTGAGGTGCCACCTCTCAACCCGGGAGAATGGAGACAGGAGGAGCAAGGCAGACCTCAGCTGAGCCGCTTGTGTGTGTTCATTGAAATCAGCTGGTTTGTTTTCTGACCGTAGAGTTTTTCTTTGGTATATACACAGTCACGTGCTTGAGTTTCTGTGTATATTTTCTCTTCTATCATGTCTTTTCTCAACAGGTTTTGTAACATGTAACATAATAACATCTGATTTTTCCAGTTAGAATTGGGGGAAATTCTTTTTTTTAATGGCTCAGACTTTGAGCTTCCTTGGGGAGGATTAAGGTTTGTATCCACTGCTTCCACATCTTTCAACGGGGATTTACTCCAACTGTTCTCCACCCTGTTCTGTGCCCTCTGAGTCGCTGCCTGGGCGACCTTGTCTAGAGAACCCTGGCACGGTTTCCAGATGTATTTCTGAATTGATACATGTCTTTATTACTCTGCTTGTGTTCTATAATTTATAGCTATATATTAACACCAAAGCCTAGCTTCCTGCATTTTCCCCTGGAAGGTGGGAGGCATCATAGCATGGAGGGGAGGTTTCAAGTGAGACCTTGGAGCTAGTCAGGCCTGGATTTCTTCATCCCTCTCCTCCTCACTAGTTGTGGGACCTTATGCAAGTCACGTACCTTCTTTGAGCTGTTTTCTTCATCTGTAAACATCAGTGAAAGTACCTATACCATGGGTTAGTAGAAGGTTTAAATGAGATAATGCATCCAGTATATCTAATGCACTGCCAGGCAGCCAGTATGTGCTCAATAAATGTTACTGACATCTTTATTAAGCTCCTTGGAAAAATGCTTTGTAAATTCAAACAATTTTTGTTTCCTATCTCCCATTCTAGACTTGCCTCTAGAGACTGTTACGCACTTGGTTAAAAAATCATGTTTTTCCCCCTCAATATAAAGTAAAAGATACATAGAAAGAATGTTTGGAAAAAATACTGAAAAATCAAGGTTAAATATTTCCCATGGATTTATCATCTAAAAAAGCCATTGTTATTAGCCTTTTGGTGAATTTCTTTTTATTTTTTTTCTACTCATTTTAAAGAATATGGTTATAATCTTAGTTTATATGATTTTTGTCCTTTACTTAACACTGCATGAGCATGTTTCTCCATAAGGTATTGATTACTGTAATTAACCTTCCCTTGCTGTTACATACTTAGGTGACATCTAGTTTTTTCTGTCATAGAATGACACAGGATGTCTTTGCATATAGAAACATATCCATGTTTAGGTTTATTTTCACAGCATAGGATTCCATAAGTAACTTAAAGATTCCATAAATAAATTACGTCAGAGGGTATGAACTATTTTGCTGACTTCCTTTTTCAGAAAGTCCTAACGGTATCACAAATTTGCAGCCCATCTGAAATTTCCTAAATCAGAATTGTCATATTAAATTATGAAGGATGCTTAGAAGGGTCCTTGGGAAGTGCAGAAGCAGACATTTTGTCCCTCTTAGATGAGACTGTTTTTAGACCTTTCGTTTTAGTAGGAGGTTAAAGTCGTTTAAACTATTAAAGTTTGTTATCCTTATGTCTGCAGGAGGAAGTAGCTAAAAACTTGTTAGCTGAATTTAACTTGGGATGTGATGTTCACCAGACTGAGCATGTTTATCGAGTCTATGTGGCCACATTTCTCGGGTTTGGTGGCAATGCTGCTCGACAGAGGTACGAAGACAGAATATTTGCCAACACCATTCAAAAGAACAGGTAAAGCACCTTTCACTACTTGGCAGTCACTTGCAAACCTAGGTCTCTCCTCATAAAAAACAGACCCAGGCAAAGCGGGAAGAACTCAATTAGCAAAAGTGTGTTGCACTGTTAGCTTTTTGTTCTCCAACTAGCTGAGCAGGGAGAAGAAATGAAGGCGCATCGGGGTCCTGCCTTCGGCCTTCTGTCCCACCGTGCCCTAAAGGAGGTGCGTGCTTGCTCTCTCTCTCACCTGCATCTCAACTGATGGATTAGAAATTTCACCATCAGGCTGTAGAATAGTGTGGAGTCCTGGGTGATGCTACTCCTGATTCAGAGTCCTTGGGAAACCCAGGATCTGGAGCACAGCTGGTGTCCTGGAGGCCTCAGGCAGTGTATTCTCTTGTTGTTGCTGAGGAGATTGAAATTTGTGATATTCTGGATACTATGGATGAACCAGCCTCTGCAGCTAATTAGTGGGTACTTGTTGCTGAGGAGATTGAAATTTGTGATGTTCTGGATACTATGGATGAACCAGCCTCTGCAGCTAATTAGTGGGTAAGAACCATTGTGAAGGGAATTATTCAAGAGAAATAAATTATCTAGAAGAGTCAGAGTTAGTGGCTTTTAAATTTAGCAATAAAACTTTAAAAATTGAGTGTATGTAGAATTGTGGTATAGAAAATACGTAAAACGAAACAGCACTGTATTGGTTTAAATTGACTTTATAAGTATATAATCTATTTAGATGAATAAAAAATCGGAATCTGGGGTTATGTAAGATAACCTATTTATTACTGCGTTTTATTTATTTTGATGAAACAGTTTTGAGGAGAAAAAATCCTAATTCATGGAGCTAAGAGATTGTATACTTCCTTGATTAATGTAATCTTAATAAACCTGTGAAGGCCTGAACCTTAAAAAAGACCAAGTTGGAGCTATTCAGTACCACATTTACCACAAAGTCATGTATGTAAATAGGAAAGGCAATAAAAACCTTTTCCTATATCTCTTCCAAAAGTTAACTGGTGTTAATTATGAGATTGGTAGCCCCATGGTTTTGTATTTTTAATTTGTATTTAGCACATTTTGATATAATCATTTTTATAGTAGTCTTAAACTGGAAATATTTTACAAACGACACTTGAAACATTTTTGCAGATTCAGTGAACACCTTATTCTGAAACCTTAATTTTTACTCATTGCTTTTGATGTCAGAAAGCTTTATATAATGGACTGTTTAGTGGTACTTCTTAATTTAGATATAAAACAACTAAAAGTAATAGCATGAAATATATATCTGACTACTCTTGGAGTTTTTTTGGTGAGTTTCACTCTTGTTGCCCAGGTTAGAGTATAATGGCACTATTTCAGCTCACAGCAACCTCTGCCTCCCAGGTTCAAGCGATTCTCCTGCTTCTGCCTCTCAAGTAGCTGGGATTACAGGCATGCGCCGCCACACCTGGTGGATTTTTGTATTTTTAGTAGAGACAGGGTTTCTCCATGTTGGTCAGGCTGGTCTTGAACTCCCAACCTCAGGTGATCTGCCCACCTCGGCCTCCCAAAATGCTGGGATTAAAGCTGTGAGCCACCACGCCTGGCCAGACTTTTATAATAATTACAAACGTTTCATATGTCGTGAACTGAGCCTTGAAGTACACATTTATCTTTCTGCCATTTGTAGTGGTGATTAACTTTTTTTAATTAAGTGAACATTTTTATGGCAAAGACCTTAATTTATTACATTCAGCTGCATGATGAATAGCCCTGATCTGAGGAATATACAGCTTGTCAGTTAAGTGAAAAGTGAAAACGACTGTCAGACCATGCTTAACTCTAATAGTGAAACACCTGTCAGGCACCTGTGATTTCATAGCATCCAACACCAGCATCACTTCAGATTTTGTGAGCTCTTCTCTGTTTCTTGTTGCTTGAAGGTGTGCACACACAATAGAATGGCATGTTCATTCCCAAAAATTTCATTAGCAAGTAATAAGCCTAGTGCCTTTCAGTTAACAAAGCTAATGCTTATTTTCTCCAGGGCTTCTCAGAGCCTGTCATACAATGGAAACTGCTGTCTGCTGCACCTGGGACCCATAGTTGATGAAGAAAAAATAAGTTCAAACAGAATCATAAAAATAGACACAGGCCTTAAACATTCTGTCTTAAATTTTGAATTCATTTGCTGATCTTTTGCTCTGAACCCCGAGGTCTGTTTTTAGACTCCATCTTTTCTCCGGCATGCACTACACTCCTCATGGAGATACCAGTTTGTCTTTGTTTAAAGAATACTGAGGACTTAAATACATTTGCGAAGCAATTTGATACCAAGTCCTTCTAGACTTTTACTAATTTTTCCCAGTTTTAAAAATCTTGCCCATACCTAGTTTGACAATTTTCTACTAACTTGTCCTTACGTTTTCTAAAACATCTAACCTGCTTTTCCCAGGACCAGCTATTTTCACAGTCACGTTCTATCCAACTGTATTAGGTAAAACCACAAGCACTAGTGGCAGAAATGGAGCTGGCAGCAACGCAATGGCCTCGTGCCTGGCATCTGGGAACATCAGGCCATGTTGCCAGAATAGCCGGGTAAGCAGATAGGTTGTTTAACTGGACTCAGGTAACCTGTCTGCTGCAGGCAGGTTTGTATCCTGACTCTCCAAGAAAGTCTCAAGTGCATATTTTCCTAACTGATGATCTCGGAACCCTTTTCTGTTCCCACAGACACAGTTGACGCAGTCCTGCAGGTCTCATGGCCCACAGAGCGTATTCTGAGAAACAGTGGTTCGCAGCCACCTCTTCAAAACACAGTTTTCTGTAGGACTCACAGTGAAGTTTCTTTTTTTGCCATAGGCTCCTGGGTAAACAGACTGGTCTGACTCCTGATATGCCATACCTGGACCCCTGCCTACCCTTAGACATTAAAGATGAAATCCAGCAAAATGGACAAACCTTATACCTACGAGGGACTGGAGACTTTGACCTGTGTCGAGAGACTATCCAGCCTTTCATGAATAAAACAAACGAGACCCAGACTTCCCTCAATGGGATCTACCAGCCTCCAATTCACTTCCCGAACAGTGAATTCTATGGCTTTTCTGAATTCTACTACTGCACCGAGGATGTGTTACGCATGGGGGGAGACTACAATGCTGCTAAATTCACTAAAGCTGCAAAGGTACCCTTGAGAGGCGCCATCTGCTCCTCATGCTTTTGAGAGACCATTGTGGACAGAGATGGGTTATGTCCTCCCTTCACACTTGCAGGGAAAGACGGCATATGGAAGGCTGCACTGCAGCATGTTGGGATCCTGTTCCCTTTGGTTGGAGGGAGATTGACTAGTCACAGCAGAAATAAAAAATGTACTGTAAGCTGACTTCTGCCCACCACTCACTAGCTACCCTGGTCATCAGTTACCTCCAAATTTTACAGTCTCTTATGTCATTGTTCTGCTTTGCTGCATCTGACAGTTCTCCTGCTAGCCTTTCCCCTCCCTGACCTGCCAGGACACTCCTGTTCTTGTGTTCTCTCTGCCTTCCTGACACCCCTTAAACTTCGGTGATGCCAGACTTCCCCTCTTGGCCTCTGACCTTCAGGTTCTTGAATGGTCTCATCCATGCTTAGGATTTGCTGCTGCCTCTCAAGAAGAGGCTCCAGTCCTGACCCCTGCCTGCTACATTCCACAACTCCAGACAAACCCACCATTTTCTCTCCATTCTGTTCCTGTTGTTCTGTCTTGGTTAATGGCATCACCAACCATCCAGTCCCCCTCCCTGCAGCCTAGGAGTCATGGACTTCTCCCTCTAACCAGTTCATCCTTTTCTATACACCCCAGTGTAATCAGTCACAGTGTGGTGTTTTAGCTCCCAGGTGTTTGTCAAACCCATACAGCCACAGAGCACTGTATGCTGTAATCATGCCAGACAGCTGGCTTCCTTCACCCTCAGCCGTTTCTGTTCCTGAAGCACCTGTGCCGAGCCCTTTGCGCAGGCCTAGTGCGTTTCTCTTGTGCTCCCTGTCACACACCCAGGCCCATCTCCCACCTCTCTCAGCAGCGTCTTCATCCTCTAAATAGAAGTCGGGATGGTAGCCACCTCAAGGAGTTAAGTATTACATTGAGAAGACGCACTTACACAGCGCTCAGTAGAAGTTACTAATATTATTACAAATAACTTGAGGAAAAGTGGGATCTCTTTCCCTTCTGTTAAAGACAAAAACCTTCTGCAATCATCATTTTCTCAGTGGCTTGTACTGTGTCCTCCACAGACAGAGGACTTAGTTTGAAGTAGCTAAAATAGTGCTTCACTTTTCCAAAAATTTATGCCCATACTATATAGTCACGGAGGGAGAAACGAAACAGTTTCAGAGAGGCTGGTTGTGGACAGCAAAGTTCTCTTAACAATCCCTTGGGTAGAATGTTAAGGTAAAGCATTGTGTCTGCGAATCAGTAAGTATTCCCTGAGTGTGTGTGTGTCTTGCATTCATTGTATAAGTTAAGCTTATGTGTTTCCTAATGGGAAGGATATGCTTGTTACAAATATAAATTTGGTAAACCATTTTTAAAATGAGAATTTTAATAAGCCTTTACTAGTGATTTCTTTTGATGAATTTTTTTTTAGGATTATTGTGCAACAAAGTGGTCCATTTTGCGGGAACGCTTTGACCGAGGACTGTATGCCTCTCATGCTGACCTCCACAGGCTTAAGTAAGTACTAGAAGGCCAAGCCCCAGGTCACTCTTAGAACCTTAATGCAGTGTTGGCACCACTGGCTTGCCATACCCTGGCCTCAGTCTACCTTCTCCTCACTCACTGTTCTTCCCATCTGCTCTGGGCCCCTTTCAGACAGGACAAATACTTGTGCCCAGATGTATCCCATATCTCTTTTTTTGGGTACTTTTACTGTCTCTTCCCGCTGAAATTCCCGTTCATACCTTTGCTTGTTCAAGTCCTACCCAGACATCTAAGTCTAGCCAGAGGCCATCCCTTTCCAGTCTTCCTCTGTCCCCTCAGTCAAACTTCATCCCTTTCTCTGAGTCTCTAGAATTCATCTTACCTTGCTAATGCATTTATCATGTTTTGCTTTGTTTTTCTGTTGCTTTTTAAAAATCTCGTTTCATTGTAAGTCACGTGCAGACACTATATCTTATTAATTATTGTATCTTATTACTTGCTTAGCACAGGGCTTGGCAAAAAATAAACCTCTAATAAATATTTAGAGTCATAGAAGATCAGAGCTGAAAAGAACCTTCCTACCATCTCATTTTATAATAAACTGAGGTACAAAGATTGGAACCTGCTATTCATTCGAGGAGTACATGGTGAAATGCCTGAGGGAAAAGTAACCTGTCTCAGGAATATCTGACATTATGCCAGATATTGATTTTGACAGGTGAACTGCTCCGTGTTGTGGGACCAGGGATGTGAAACACAGGCAGTTGGTTTGGGGGACCTGGCCTGAGGAAGCCCCTATCCCACCCCACGGCTGTCCACAGAGGGAAGGTCTGTGTGTGTGTGGTGCCATCTTGGCAGAGCGAGTCAGCCTGACTGGCCTTCGTGCTTGCTGTCTGTAGGTATCAGTGCTTCAAGTCTGCATGGATGTTTGAGGTGTTTCATCGGGGGTTTTCGTTTCCTGTCAACTATAAAAACCTAAAGACTGCCTTGCAAGTTTATGACAAGGAAGTTCAGTGGACCCTTGGAGCCATCCTCTACAGGACCCGCTTTCTACCGTTAAGGTAGGGCTGTGAATTTGGTAACGAGAATCACAAAGATGCTTTTCTGCAGCGCCTCGTGGCAACTGTGGCTTGTGGCTGTTTGGGGTGCTGCTGTTAGAGCCAGCTACGGCAGAATTGTGGGGACAGTGATGCTTGCTTTTGGTCTTCCCCTGCTCCCCACAGGGGCTTCCTCCCTTCCCACGCTACCATCCCATAATACACAGCACTCCAGTGCTACTGCCCCATGTTTGGTTATTCTCAACTGTCTGTTGCCCATCCCCTGCAAAAGGATCAGTTCTGGGTTTCTTGACCTTTATGACTGAGGTCTCTTCTCAAAATACTGTTTTTAAATGTGTACATAAATATGTAGGATTATAGAAGAAACCATCATATTGAAATAGTACTTATTAAAATATTACAGAAAACAGGGCTGGGTGCAATGGCTCACGCCTGGAATCCCAGCACTTTGGGAAGCCAAGGCGAGCAAATCACAAGGTCAGGAGTTCGAGACCATCCTGGCTAACACAGTGAAACCCCATCTCTATTAAAAATATAAAAATGAACCAGGTGTGGTGGCATGTGCCTGAAATCCCAGCTGCTCATGAGGCTGAGGCTGGAGAATTGCTTGAACCTGGGAGGCAGAGGTTGCAGTCAGCCGAGATCATGCCACTGCACTCCAGCCTAGGTGACAGGGCAATACTCCATCTTGGGGAAAAAAAAAATTTACAGAAAACAAGTTTGTGATAAAGTAATACGTGTTCTTCTTTATTAACACATTAAATAACAGGATCTGGCAGCGGAATTAGTAATTTCTGTAATTTCAGTGTAGCGATGAGCATCAGTGATATTTTGAGGCATTGATGATACTATAATGTGACATGAAAGATCTGTGATTTTCATCAGTAACAAAGTTAGTTGGCTGGTGCTGCCAACGCTAACAATAGTTTTGTCTGCATTCATGGTCAAAGAAATGCTAAACTTCAGTCAACACTTGGGTATAACAAAGATGTGCATTTTCCCCACTCATGTTTGCAGATCTGCTGTCAGTTGACCTGTGATAAGAACCCGGGTTATCTGATAGATGAGATATTCGCTCTCCCCCGCCCCCATTTAATTGAGCATTTCTCAGTAATACTTAAGGCCAGGTTAACTGCAAAAATGGTGAGTCGTGGGTGTTACTGATCACAAGCATGCAGTTTGATTCCATGTTGACTTCTGTGTGTCAGCGAAACCCTCACGGCTCTTCTAAATTCCTCTGATTTTGGTTGCCCAAATTATAATGACTTTAGAGTATATTTTCATGTGTTATCTCATTGATACTAGGAAGTCCCCTGCGTTGGACTGTTCTGTTCACTTAGAGGTCGGGTTGCAGTTCCTGTGTGCAGCTCTGGGGCCTGGGCTTTGCCATCCCCCTGTGCGCTGTTTCCACCCCTTCCCTTGCTTACTGTCCTGTTTGTTGTTTGGTGTTCACTTGGGCAGAGACATCCAGCAGGAGGCCTTCCGGGCCAGTCACACCCACTGGCGGGGCGTCTCCTTTGTCTACAACCACTACCTGTTCTCTGGCTGCTTCCTGGTGGTGCTGCTGGCCATCCTGCTGTACCTGCTGCGGCTGAGGCGCATCCACCGGCGCACTGTCCGGAGCAGCTCGGCCGCCACCCTCTGGATGGAGGAGGGCCTTCCTGCCCAGAACCCCGCCGGGACCTTGTGATCCGGCTCACAGCTCCATGAAGACACGAAAGGAAAAGCCATTTTTGCCTCAGGGTTTCTCCTCTTTCTTTTCCTGTGGTTTTGTTTTTTCTTTCCCTTTTTTGTTCCTCTAAACAAAAACAAAATCCATTGTTTGTAAGCCCTGCTGACTAGAAGTACTGTGTTTAGCCATTTTAGGTAAAGCTTTAAATTGAGGAGTGAGGAAGAGGGAAATTCACTTGATTTTTGCTGCATAGGATATCTGCCAAAAATAAATGAGATTTCTGGGGTTTCTTTAAGGAATGTTAAATTTAAACAAATGCACTTTGATACCAGAGGGACATGGAAAGACACATTCTCTCAGTGAAGAGGGGACTGAATAGTGATGCTTTTATAGAACCAAAAAACTTAACTGCCTGAAATGAGAATCCTCTTTTCTCTCTAGCTTGAAAGATCTAACCTGAAGAAGGTGACGTTTATTTTTTATTTATTGTTCAGGTCTGTTGCTATATATGTTTTCTTTGCAGAGGTACATTTTTTAAACCATTTGTATCCCAAACAGAGAAATATAGGCACCAGGAGATAACCAGTTATAAAAGTGAGAGTGAACTATCGACTAGAGCTTTGTATGAGTGTGTGAAAAATCCCAAGGAACCAGAGTGAGGGAAGGCAGTGCCGGCTGTCTACAAACGCACTTCAGAATTTACTGGTTCATTTTATTCAGAAAAATCCTTGTTACTGTTATCTTTTCCTGAGCACAGGTAATTACTGTCCTTATTCCGTATTTCAGTGGCATTAGAACACTTTGGTTTTGAAAGAATTGGAAAATTCCTGAAGTTTCACCAGTTTCGGTTTTATTAGAACTAGAGCACATGCTCACTTCTTCTTCAGTAGTTCTCAGTAGTGCTTTTGCTGAATTGTGCCTCAGTTTCTTCCAGCTTCCAACTGCTGTTTCCCCCACCCGCTTAGTTAAAAGTCATCTCAGCTTTTAATTGTACTGGGAGAACCCGTGCATAGCCCGCCGAGTGCTCTTCCTTACTGCTGTGGCCGAGGCTGTTGTTGGCGGTGCCACCGTACACCCAGAAGGGAAGAGTCTGCATCCAACACAGGAAGTAAATTCACATTTTGAAGGAAACAAATTTGACATTTTAAGCCAAAATCTAAAAAAGACAACTGGATTGGCATATGTGAGATTGGTTGTTTTTCACCTATTTATTTAGTTTAGAAGTTTGGGGAATTCTCGTACAGTTGTTTTAGGTGCAGTTTGTTTTGTGCAGGTGTCTGTATGTGCTGTTCCCTAACTCCAGAACAGTTAAATTCATGTAGTTGGTAGCAGATTAGTACCCAGAAGTGGGGTTGTTGCTATAACAGATAACTGAGGATCTGGAAGTGGCTTTGCAACCAGGTACTGGGCAGAGGCTAGAAGAGCTTGAAGGAACAGGAGAGAAAAGGCCTGTATTGCCGCCGACTGAGCACTAGGGGCAGTTCTGCTGAGGGGTCAGAAGAAAAGACTATGGAAATTCTGTCCCAGTATGGCTCAAACTGCCCCAGGTGCGGCTTAACCTGCCTCTCTGGAAGATAAAATGCATCTAACTAATCCTTGAGGCAAGAGCTGTGGGGGCATGGCTCCCTCCACTTATATTTGAAAGCATGTTGCCAGCAGCCTGGGAACCCAGGCAGAGGCTTGTCACGGGGCAGAGGCTGGAGCCGGTTCATCTCCAGCAGTGCCTTGTACAGCTGCAGGGTCTCACGGTTGTCCAGGTTGTTATCGGGCTCCTGAGGAGGCTCTGCCTGTCTGGATTTGCCTGCATCATATTTGTGCTTCATGGTCAAAGCTGTTAAGAAAGGGGGCAGGCTTCTGGCTACCTAGTGAGTTGGTCTTGGCCACCCCCCTGCGACTCTTCCTAGAGGAGCCATGGGTCATTGGTGGAGGCTTCAGGGAGCTAGGGACAGAGTTACTAGGGGTTCGCAGCAGAGATAAAAAGAAGGAAAGGAAGGGGCCACAAAGGGGTGAAGTGGGCGGATGGGCACCCTAGGGAGTTAGGGGACCCCCGCCTTCCAGCTCTGGGCATAAAAGAGTTAGTCACCTACCTGATGGTCCTGAAACAAGGGCTGAGAAAACCTCAGTCCTTCAGCTGAGAGGCAGTAGTAGATTTGCCATTTTTAAGCAGTTATCTAAGAAAAAAAGGTGACAGATCTGTAACAGACACACTATATGTGGCCTGTAAAGCCTGGAATATTTACTAAAATATTTACAGAAAAAGTTTGCTGGTCCTTGTGAGAACAGTGCAGCTCAGAAAAGGATATAGACAGCAGCATCCTCTTCAATCAGGGATGCAGTTTCCATTCGTGGGCATAAAAAGATGGACAGAGAAGTAACCAAACTTCAATCTTAAAATATTTGTTTATGCACCAGAATTTCACATCTTCTTTTTAGTTCTAGATTATTTTCAGGATGAATTTTCAAACAAACCAAGAAACCTGCCCCTCAAAATTTTTTAAAAAGAGACCACTCAAGGGAGTTCATTATGCTGTGTTGAGATGTCTGCAGTCACAGCAAATCACATTCCATAGAAGGTCTCATGGAGGTGAAGACAGCCAGGTGCTTTCTCTAAGATACGGGGTGGGTGAGAGACAAGCCAGGTAGGAGCTTAATTCAAGAGAAGAATTCTTATCAAGAGCTGGCCTGAGAAGGCAATAAACTCTGTGTACTTGTGATAGAAAGCAGAAGAGAGGCCGGGCGCGGTGGCTGATGCCTGTAATCCCACCACTCTGGGAAGCCGAGGCGGATGCATTACCTGAGGTTGGGAGTTCGAGACCAGCCTGACCAATATGGAGAAACCCCATCTCTACTAAAAATACAAAATTAGGCGTCGTGGCGCATGCCTGTAATCCCAGCTACTCGGGAGGCTGAGGCAGGAGAATCACTTGAACCTGGGAGGTGGAGGTTGTGGTGAGCCAAGATCACACGACTGCACTGCAGCCTGGGCAACAAGAGCGAAACTCCCTCTCCAACCAAAAAAAAGGAAAAGAAAGCAGAAGAAATTGGACTAGGAACTTGCCCAAAGCTTTGCCAAAGAAAAGTATTGTGTTTGATTTTGGTAGAAACATGCTAGCAGTAAATGCTTATGTTTCATGGCCATATCATGGGCTTCTCATTTTTAAACCTCCAGGGGACATTCTCAGAGATTCCACAGTCCCTCTGGGGACATTACAGTAGAAGAGTGACACATGGACCTGTCCAGTGCTTTTTGCCCATGTTCATCCTAAGCTCTGGCTCTAGGCAGTGCTTTCTGACCTGTGTGGAGTGAAGGCGCTGCTGGTGGCTGAGGCCAGTGACACGGGGGCCCTGCCCAGCCACCCTGAAGGCTGGGTAGGCCCCTTTTTTCACCATCAGTTTTACGCACCTGTGCACTCTAGATTAACAAACTCTGGATGAGCAGATACTTACATTTTAAACTGAGACCTACACAGAGTAGTTTTCCTTACAAGGAGCATATATCACTTAGCAAGAAACTAAAAATGGCAAATGAGTTTTCCACACTTTAGGAAAACAATCAGCTTTAGAATTCTGTGCGGTCGTGTGCAATGCAGCAAAACTACCTTTCAGTAAATTATTTATTTATTTTGGTGTTTTGTTTCTTTTGATACTGAGTTTCCCTTTCAATAATGAATGATGTGACCAACCAAGGAGAATCTATTGTTCTGTACTAAAATCCCGTTTTACAGTTAGGAATTATAAAAAGCAAGGGAGCGTCTTTAAATGTTTTTTGTTTAAGTGATGTCTTCCATCCAAAGTAAGAATAATTCTCTTGGAAGGTCCTTGTCGTGTCATGTCACTTGCTGTATGTGGCAGCCTTAATTAGCACACTTGGGTATTGAAAATCAATAAAATGAAAGTTCATCATCCCGTGGCCTGTAGACTGTGTGGGATGTTTTCTTGTCATTTTTGAATCTTCTTATTCATTAGAAGGATGAGTTGAACTTGAGTCTAAATTCAATGGAATATATTGTCTGAATCTGATGCACCCTCTTTGCATATGTTGTGTTGGGTGTGCATACAGTGAAGCACAACTGTGTGGGTTGTGGAGAGGGAGTCCACACGCTCTGCAGTTCAGAAACCAGATAGTTCACAGGTAGTGACCAACCCACTACTTGTGATGTTAAGCCATTCGCCAACAATATTTGCCACTCTGAGATGACTGTTTGTAAGTTCATCATTTTAAGGACCTACTTGCGTATAGAAAAAGAAATAAAATTAACCAACTCTTATGTATTTTATAGTAACAGCAAATGCTGACTTTATATTATACCATTTTGCACTTTGATCTAAGCTTAGCACCTTTGGCATATTTCCAGAAAATTATGACTCATTATTAATGTTACGCGTTACTGATCTGGAAGATGAAATTAGACGCTAAGCACATTTCTCAGCCGTTGCGGAATACATAGATGTTCTCCTGGAGGAGGAGGTAGGCCTGAGCCATAACCTGAAAATAGATGATAGAGACAGATGGGAAGGGAAGGGGACCAGCTGTTAGGACCAACAAAAATAAAGGCCTGAGAGTGTTGGAGAGGAGAGGGAAGCGGAAAACAAAATGAGAGAACACAGTGAGCAAAGTGAGCTCAAGAGGGTGCTCAAGCCATTGACCGCCAGGAAAACAGGACACAGTGTTAAAACAGAACTTAAATAATTTTTGAGGCAGTGCAATAAATACCGGACTTTTTGCCTGAGTATAAATATGTTAAAATGTCTACGATGGCAAAAGACATCTAAATGTTTATTCTACTTGGTGGAAGAGAAGTCAGTGCCTATTTCCAACAGCTAACCATGTTAACAGGTCTGAAAAGCTATAGTTCTGTGTTTTTGTTTTTAGTCTGTTTCCATTAGTCCTATGAAGTGCCATGCACCCTGTAAAGTTTTTTTGAGATCCTGAAACGCTAATGGTTTGCACAGAGGGGTCGTGGTGCTCACCCTGGGTTGGGAGGAGAGAGAAGTGCAGGTCACCTCTGTCAGAGTCAAAGTGTCTTCTTTTGGAAACGTCATGAAAAGACAAAGGAGTGCCCTACTAATCCCAAAGCACGCCTTAGCAGAGTGGTGGTCTGCCTGGAGCATCAGTGTCAGGATGAAAGGCAGTCCTGTGGGAGTCTTCCCGGCCCCGCCTTGTCTGGGAGCCTGTGGCCCTCTGATCCCACTTCCTCCTAACGAAAGAAGAGTGTGTCGTTGATGTGTTTTCTTTTGCTTTTAGTCAGGCTAGTCCCCATTCCCCGTGCTGTCCTCCCTCTTTCTATTAATAGATCCATTAAGGTTGACTGAGACCTGCTGCAGGGACACTAGGGGCACTTTGGCCTTCGATCTTTGCCCTTCACCTTTGACACCATTTGGCAGGTGAATGATATCTGGGCTCCAGACTTCATGGCCACTTAAACATTTCTGTCAACAGCCTGTGTCTGTTTGGTGGAAGAGGCGCAAACAAGAAAGCTAGACCTTCAGAAGGATTTCTGTCCTGAGTAAAGGACTGAAAGCTCCTCACTGAACACAATGGCGACAGGCACAAAAGACAGGCTTCTTGTTTAAATATGTAAACTCAAAAGACGGAGGTAAAAGGACTTTTTTTCCCTCCAGTTCAGCCAGTCATCAGACATTTCAGGCATCTCGTGTTTTGTCAAGGGATTGGGATTCCAGTGGCCCCTGTTTGACTGGAAGGGGAAAAGCTGGTCTGTGGCAAGGTCATCAGAACACAAAGGAGCAGCTTAGAATCCCCAATGTGGGTCTTTCATTGTGTTGTTTCTAAAACGTCCCATCCCGGCTGTTCTTGCTGTTCTCTCAGGCTTCTAATTGGGAGTGTGAATACCACCTTTCACCCTTTTTTGCCTTCATGAGAATCAAGAGTTTGAAGTGTTCGGTTCTAAAAATATCAATCATCTTATTCTTGCCTGTGATTACATAAGAGTTAAAAGCCAAGGACCAGACTTAGCACTTCCTTCTAAGGTTGCTTCTTCTCCACCTGGCCCAAGCTTTAATACCCAGATTTTAGACTCAAAATACTTAAACATTTAGCGGGCTCTCCTCAGCCTTGTAAAGTTTGTTGACGCTGGTCATGGCAGCACAGGAGAATTTTCTGGAAGTTCCTGGGGGTTTCCTGTAATGTTCCAATTACACTTTAAAATCCTCTCCCACCTCCCGTGGCCCTGTTGTCTATCAGTGTATCTGTTTCCGCCCTAAATGCCCTTGAACATGGACCGTGACAGGTCCTGTGTTTACTTTCTGTGTTTCTACATTTATAACCCAATAAAGAAGACACTGTGTAGTACACAGTATTTCATAAATATTTGTAAACTAATCAAAATCTGGTTTCTTTCACAAATCACCTCTTTAGGTTTCTAGAATTTGTGAAACAAATCTTTTAAAAATCTTTTCTTCTCGACCTTTGCTGTTCTTTCCAGATGTGCAGTTTTTGTGTGGTTTTAAAACCGTATGCAATGTGTCATGCAGGGCGGGATGGATCCCAGGCCTCTGAGTCTCAATCCTCCATTCACTTCCTCCCTCCACCAAAGTTTGTTAAGGGAGGGTTGCATCTTAAAGCTGTATTTAGAAAAACTTCAGAAAACCAAATTTACCTCAAGTAGTTTCCTTTCTTCGTAACCTGTTCAGGCTTGACAAAAAGGAAGAAGAACTCCCAGAATTAGGTCGTAATAATAGAGGCAAAGGAAGATTGATATTTTCTGAAGCCCTGCTTACAGAAAATAGTTACTACATATTTATTTTATTCTAAGCATAGCTTCAGATTGTTTTTCATTCTAAGTTGTCCTTAAAAGTCACTTTTAAACCTCACAAGAAGCACCAAATGTAAGGGGGACAAGATGGATTTGACTACATCTAAAATAAGGCTTTCTGTTCAACAGGCATCATCATCAGAGCTAACAGATGGCAGACCAAGAAGGTATTTGCAGTGACTAAAATGGAAAAGGGATTAAAAGGTACAAAGTTTCTTGCAAACAACAAGAAAAAGGAAATCCAAAAGAAAAGAAAACACCCATGGATATTAATAGCTGATTCACAGCAGGGGAAGCCCAAATGGTGAAAAAGAGGTAAACTAAGAGAGCCAAAGAAAGGTACATGTAAATTAAGAGCCCCTACCTTACACCCTTCAGAATTGCCAGACTTCAAGTGCTGGCAGTGATGCAAGGCCCGGACTCAAATATTGCTGGTGGTAGTGCAAACTGCAATGCATACCCCAGAAGGGGGGCTGGCAGCACTTAAAAGCAGCATGTGTGCCCTGTGATTCAGAGAGACACTTGCACGTGGCTCTCTGGAGAGATTTCTACCTGGGCCCATGCATGGACTTAGGGAAGGATGCCTTTGGCAATGATTTTGAGTGACTGTGTTGTTGGAGGTAAACAAGGTCTTGGACAAGTCAAAGATGGCAGGTGCGTACCATGGAATACTGTGTAGCCATAAGACACAGAACTAGAACTATGAACAGCAAAGCAGGTGGCTCTTAAAAATAGTGTTGAATACTGAAAGCAAGAAATGAGATTTGTTGCATAATGCCATTATGTAAATGTAGGGCACACAACACGGTATGTCCTGTGAGGATGTGCACATTTTGACTCAAATACATTAAAATGGATGTTATGGGGACACAGATTAGTTATGAAAGGAGGATAAAAGATAAAACTGATCTCCTCGTTTTGGGGTGACCTCACATCCCAGTGAGCCCTCTCAGTTCAGGGCCAGGGGAGATGATTGGTTATCCCATCCCAACTCAACCCAGGCTGTTTTCAGCACGGCAGCCTGATAAGGCATGATTCATACCTTGAAGTTGTTAGGCAAAAGCCCTCCACTCAGTTCTGTATTTGACTCAGGAAGAGCCGAAGTCTTTATAATGACCTAGGCAGCCCTGCACTGTGGCCTCCCACTCCACACCGTTCTGACCGCAGTCCTCATTTCTCTCCACAACTCATTCTGCTCCAGCCATCCTGGCCTCAGGGCCCTCCCAGGAATTTCCATCCCCCTCACCCTGCTCCACGTTCCCCCTCTGTGGTGCTTGTGGCCTTAGATCTAGCACACTCTGTGTTCATTACGTTCCATGTAAGGCTGTCCCTACTACCCTACTAGAACATGATCCAGTGTCCATTTTCATGTTGTATCCCCAGGCACAGGATCTGATACACAGGAGACGTTCGTTCAATACATATCTCTAGAATGAATGAACAAGGCAGGATCCTTAAAGCGAGGGGGAATGACCAGGCTGAGAACTGAGGAGAGAGCATGCTAAACTCTACGGTCTGGACCCAGGGATAGGGGCAGGAAATATGGCACCACCTCCTTGCTTTATTGGAGGGAAAGAAGGTGCTTCTTGTGCAGAACTGTCATCATAACAGAATGATAGCTTATCACACGCAGGTGCTGTTCTAGCTCTTTGTTAGCTTACATAATCCCTGTATTGGTCCGTTTTCACACCACTCTAAAGAACTTCCCAAGACTGAGTAATTGATAAAGGAGAGGTTTAATTGACTCACAGATCAGCATGGGTGGGGAGGCCTCAGAAAACTTACAATCATGGCAGAAGGTGAAAGCAGAGAAGCAAGACACCTTCACAAGGTGGCAGGAGAGAGAATGCAGAAAGAACTACCAAACACAGATAAAACCATCAGATCTAGAGATAACTCTATCATTTGAACAGCACAGGGCAAACCACACTCATGATTCAGTTACCCCCACCTGGCCTCTCCCTTGACGTGGAGATTATAATGCAAGATGAGATTTGGGTGGGGGCGCAAAGCCTAACCATGTTAATCCGCAAAACAACACCATGAGGAGGTGCTTTGATCACCCTCACTTTACAAGTGGAGAAACAGATGTGGGAAGGTCACATAACTTGGCCAAGGTACCCAACTGGCCGGAGGTGGGGCTGGGATTTGAATGCAGGCAGCCTGGCTCCAGTCTGTACTCCTGGGCTGCACTGTCCAATATGACGGCCACCGGCCACACGAAACAGGCCAATTCAAACTGAGATGAGCTCTAAGTATAAAATACACAGCAGATTTCAAAGACTTCATATAAATAAATAGTTTCTTCACGTTAGGTACATGAGACATGATAATATTTTAGGTATATTGAGTTAAATGAAATGTTATTGGATTAACATCACCTGTTTCTAACTTTTTATTTTTATGTAATAATTTTTTGAGATGGAGTCTCACCCTGTCGCCCAGGCTGGAGTGCAATGGCGTGATTCAGACCTTGGCTCACTGCAACCTCCAATTCCCAGGTTCTAACGATTCTCATGCCTCAGCTTCCTGAGTAGCTGGGATTACTGGCACCTGCCACCATGCCCAGCTAATTTTTGTATTTTTAGTAGAAACAGGGTTTCACCATGTTGGCCAGGCTGGTCTCAAACTCCTGACCTCATGATCTGCCTGCCTTTGCCTCCCAAAGTGCTGGGATTACAGGCTTGAGCCACCACGCTCGGCCTCTTTCTGCATTTTCAATGTGTATACTACACAACTCATAAATTGCCTGTGTGGCTCGTGGTATATTTTTTTTAGACAGAGCTGCCCTCAGACCTTGCTTCTCAAAGTGTGGTCCCTGAATCAGCGGCATCAGCATCATTGAAGTCTGACAGAAGTGCCAGATCTCAGACTTGGTCTCAGACCTCTTGAATGAAATTCTTCATTTTGCCGGTTTTCAAGGTCACTCATAATGCATGCTCACATTTGAAAAATGCCGTTCCAGACCAAGTCAGCAATTTTTTTCTCTACAGGGCCAGATAGTAAATATTTTAGCTTTGCAGGTCACATACCTTCTCTCCAAAACTCATCTCACTGTTTCTATAATACGAAATGAGCCATAATACGCACGCGAATATGGGTTCCACCCATGGGCCGTAGTTTGCCTACCCCTACTCTAGCGCTGGCTAATACTAGGGAAGAACATCCCACCTCCACGGTGCTACCCTCTGCCTTTCATTTCCTTCCAGACCCCTCTTCTGAGTTCTTTATGTCTGTTTCCTACCTGATGTTACTTAGCTTTCCCAGAGGGGCCAGGCGTGGTGGTTGGCACCTGTAATCTTAGCACTTTGGGAGGCTGAGGCAGATGGATCATCTGAGGGCAGGAGATTTAATTTATAAATTAAATGTATAATTTAATTTTTTATTTAAAAAAATACCTCAGGGGCCTCCAGGGATCCTTTAAGAGAAAACAGTTCCAATTCCCAACATGGAACGTGCATGGAAGAAAGGGAAACCGTGTTCAGAGACTGATGGCGCATTGGATTGAGGATCCCGGGCTGGTTTCCTGGCAACAAAGGGAGACTGGGGATGGGCCTCTGACTAGACGCAGTGCTGACTACTGATTCTCCTTGGGTTGCTCCTCTCTTAATAATCACACCTAATAATGATGGAACAATTTTCTCTTGTTAGGACACATTCACATTTAATTTATTTGGCTTCCTTAATAGCTTTGTGAGCTATGTAAGGGATATAAAATTATATCTCAATCTACAAAAAAGAACACCAAGATTCAGGGAAAATAGGACAATGCCATTTCTACAGTGAGGGGGAGGCTTCGTTATCTAAGTCAGTGCCTCATTTCCTGAGGGGAAATCTAAGACTGGAATCCAAGTTGCCTGATGTCCTTGGAGCTCCCCACAATGATAAAGCTTGGTCAGTTTGGAGGAAGTAGCTCCAGCTGCTCCTGACATATCACCAGTTCTAAAAAATGAGAATAAAAAGGCAAATAAGGACCTGGTTTTATTTTAAAAAATAGTGACCCAGCAGGGCGCAGTGGCTCATGCCTGTAATCCCAGCACTTTGGGAGGTCGAGGCGGGCAGATCACCTGAGGTCGGGAGTTCGAGACCAGCCTGACCAACATGGAGGGAAACCCCCTCTCTACTAAAAATACAAAATTAGCCGGGTGTGATGGCACATGCCTGTAGTCCCAGCTACTCGGGAGACTGCAGCAGGAGAATTGATTGAACCCAGCAGGCGGAGATTTCAGTGAGCTTGAGATTGCACTATTGCACTCCAGCCTGGGCAACAAGAACGAAACTCTGTCTCAAAAAAAATAGTTTGACCCTGAAAGAGTCTTGGTAACTCCCAGTGGTCCCAAACCACATGTTAAGAACAACTACTAGCACAGAGCAGGGAGGAGAGGTAAACTGTGGAGGGGGTGAAGAGAAAAGCAAAGTCCCCAGCATCCCAGTGTTGGCCACAGCCAGCTGTGGCTGGAAGGCTGGGAAGAGAACACCACTCATGTGTTTGTCTCAGTCAGCTCAGCAGCTATGACAAAACACCAGACTGAGTGGCATCAACAACAGACATTATTTCTCATGGTTCTGGAGGCTGGGAAGTTCAAGGTCAAGGTGCTGGCCAACTCGGTTCCTGGTTGATAAGACCTGTCTTTTCACTGGACCTTACCTGGCAAAAAGAAAGAGTGATTTCTCTCTCCTCTTCGTAGAAAGCCGCTAATAAAATCCCAAGGGCCCTTCCTCATGACCTCACCTAACCCTCATTACCTCCCTAAGGCCTCAGGTCCAAATAATATCACATTGGGAGTTACTGCTTTCATGTGAATTTTAGAGGGACATAATTCAGTTCATAATTCGTGTTTGTCCTGTTTCAGTGCTAATGCTGTTGAGGTTCGGGGGCTTTTTTTCCTGGACCATGGCTTCCTCTGAACATCTCATCCTCTCTGCCCACTGTGGGCACCTCCTGGAGGTGCAGGGGGCTGGCAAGCAGTGCAGAATGTGCACCTTTCCTGCCTCCCGTATGGTGCAGACCTGGGTCTGGGCTCACAGGAGGCTCATAAATACCAGTGAGTGGAACAGAGCAGTCAGGCTGTGTCCTCAGCCAACCCTGAGCGCCCTGGGCAGGCATCTCACACGCTTTCTGGGAGACCAGTGAGGCTGTGCTGGGCTGCAGCCCGGAGCGTGGGCCTTGCCAAGCACCAGCCCATCTCTCTGCAGAAAAGCTCCCATTTTTGTCTGGTGCTCCCCCTTCCCTGTTTCAGCTGCATCTTCGAGACAAGGTGGTCAGAGTTGGCAGAAGCCAGGTGTCTGGGAATGAGATTTGAATCAGCCTTTTTTCCCCTCTGAATGACTGTGCTAGGTGAAAGTCTCCCTCTTCTCCCAGGAGACTTTCCATGTGGAGGAGGCAAATGGAAAGTTAGGGGAAGCAGCAAAATGAGAATGTTCGCCCAGCTTGTCTTCAGAACCTGTCACCCCATGTTCCGAGTCTAGTTCAAATTACCAGGGTCCAGCCCCTGTAGCCCCACCCTACCCGCCCCATTCCCAGATGTCCTGGGGCTCCTGTAGGAGAAAGGATTAAGCTGGCCTCCCTCCTCTGTGATTCTTTCATGCCACCCACCACCTACTCCAGTCTGGAATGCATTGCTCATCTTTCCAGGTCATTCCTACTCTCAGTTTCCTCCTCCTGCACATGGGTGGCCCTCCAGACCCCATGCAGCCCCCACCGCCATCTCCAGCCCCTCAAATCTCTGCTTGCTGCAGGGTACCAGGCATTTGCAATGAATCTCACATTGCTTTTTCTTGTTATTGAATATCTGTGAGATCTTCTCTCTCAAATCAGAAGGTAAGAAGCCCCTTGAAGACCACATCAAGTTTTTCATTCCTAGTACCCTCCCTTCCTTCTGAATGTTGTCCTTCTCTCTCCATCCCCACAGCACACACACAGACACACATAGACAGGGAGGGATGATAGCATTCTAGATGCTTGGTGGAAAACAATTTGGAGAATGAAGAGACAAGCCACAAAACTGGGAGAAAATTTTGCATAACACATATCCGATAAAAGACTTGTGTCCAAAATATACAAAGAACTCTTAAAACTCAACACCCAATTTTTTTAAATGGGCAAAAATACAAAACAATAGACAGGTGTGGTGGTGGGTGCCTGTAATCCCAGCTACTCAGGAGGCGGAGGCAGGAGAATCGCTTGAACCCAGGAGTAAGATGTTGCAGTGAGCTGAGATCACACCACTGCACTCCTGCCTAGGTCACAGAGTGAGACGCTGTTTAAAAAAAACATAAATGGGCAAAAGATCTGAGCAGATACCCTCACCAAAGATATACAGATGGCAAACACAGACATGAAAAGATCGTCCACACCGGCCCGGTGCGGTGGCTCACGCCTGTAATCCCAGCACTTTGGGAGGCTGAGGCGGGTGGATCACGAGGTCAGGAGATCAAGACCATCCCGGCCAATGTGGTAAAACCCCATCTCTACTAAAAATACAAAAAAAAATAGCTAGGCGTGGTGGTGCCCTCCTGTAGTCTCAGCTACTTGGGAGGCTGAGGCAGGAGAATTGATTGAACCCAGGAAGCGGAGATTGCCTTGAGCCAAGATCACGCCACTGCACTACAGCCTGGGTGACAGTGCAAGACTAACTCAAAAAAAAAAAAAAGATCGTCCACATCATATGTCATCAAAATTGCAAATTAAAACAACAACGAGACACCACTGTGCAGCTATTAGAATGGCTAATTCTAATAGATGGCTAAAATCCAGCACACTGATAACGTCAAATGCTGGCAAAGATGTAGAGTAACAGCAACTCACTCATTCGCTGCTGGTGGGAATGCAAAATGGTACAGTCACCTCTGAAGACAGTTTGGCAGTTTCTTACAAAATTAGACATACTTTTACAATAAGATCCAGCAACTGGTGTTTGTACTCTTTGATGTTTGCCCACAGGAGTTGAAAGATAAGTCCACACAAAAATCTATACATGAATGTTTATAACAGCTCATTCATAATAGCCAAAACTTGGAAACAACCAAGATGTCTTGTAATAGATGAATGGGTAAATAAACTGTGGTTCATCCCAACAACAGAATATTGTTCAGCAATTTGAAAAACGAGCTGTAGGCCAGGCGTGGTGGCTTTTGCCTGTAATCTGAGACGAGTGGATCATTTGAGGTCAGGAGCTCGAGACCAGTCTGGCCAACATGGTGAAACCCCATTTCTACTAAAAATACAAAAATTAGCTGGGCATGGTGGCGAGCATCTGTTATCCCAACTACTCGGGAGGCTGAGGCAAGAGAATCGCCTGAATCAGGGAGGCAGAGGTAGCAGTTAGCTGAGATTGTGCCAGTGAACTCGAGACTCCATCAGAAAAAAGAAAAAGAAAGAAAGAGAAAAATAAAAATGAGCTATCAGGCCATGAGAAGGCATGGGATCTTAAATATATATTACTAAGTGAGATGGGTTGCAGGGTCACACCTGTAATCCCAGCACTTTGGAAGGCTGAGGTAGGAGGATTACTAAGACTAGGAATTTGGAACCAGCCTGGGCAATGTAGTGAGACCCCGTCTCTAAAAACAAAAGTGTGTATATATATATATATATATATATATATATATATATATATATATATATATTCCAGTATATATATATATTTATATAATATATATAAATTGATAATTTAACTGAACAGAAATATATTTGACTCATGGTTCTGGAGGCTGGGAAGTCCAAGGGTATGGTACTAGGAAGGGAGAGCAAACAAGAGGGGGCCAGAGTCCCCTTTAACACCACCACAATCAAGAAATAGATCATTTCCATCACCCCAAAAAGCTAGAAAGCCCCCTCATGTTCCTTCCCAGGCCACCCCCACCCCACCTCCAGCCTCAGATTAGCAGTGGTCTACTTTCAGTCCCTACCATTTAGTTTTGACTTTTCTGGAGTTTTCTAGAGTTATGACTAGATCATACAGTATGTCTCCCTTTTGTGGCTTTTTTGTGCATGTCAAAGTCAGTGGTGGGGGGACATCCTGATATGTTTGAGATTCAGCCACACTGTTTGCAATGGTTTGAATGTGTCCCCCAGAGTTCATGTGTTAGAAGCTTAATCCCCAGTGCATCAGAGCTGGGAGTTGGGGCCTGATAAGAGGTCACTAGGTCATGACAGCTCTGCCCTTATGAATGAACTAATGTTATTGTGAGAGTGGGCTTTTTATAAAGGGGACTCTGGCCCCCTCTTGCTCTCTTGCTTGCTCTCCCTTCCTAGTGTCATGCCCTTGGACTTCCCAGCCTCCAGAACCATGACTCAAATATATTTCTGTTCATTTTAAATTATCAAGTCTGTGGTATCCTGTTACAGCAACAGAAAATGGACTAAAACACTGTTGCAGGTATTGGTAGCTCACCCAAAGGAACTAATTTCTAATTGCAGGATTTCAAGATATGATAATCCCCAGGAGAGGAAAGCACACTTTTATTACAAGTAGGACCTTCCCAGGCTGCTTGAGTTGTACTGACCCTGGTCCCGCTTCAAAGCAGGGAGGCAGTGAGTGACGTCACACTGAACTGAGCCCCAAATGGGCTCCAAGCACAGGAAGTTGTTGGAAGGATTGAGTCACTCCCAGCCCAAGTGGGTGATGGAAAGGGCTAGTCATGGAACCTGGTCTCATGGAAGGCTTCTCTCTCCCTCCCAGACAAAACTTTCTTCTTTGCTGAATACAGAGGACTGCCCTGCATGGCTTTCTTTATTAGAGAAAGCTATGAGAAGCTTTGAGCTCCTCCAAGTAAACTGTTTTGTACTCTCAAACAGGCTGTTTAGTGATGCTGATTAATAATAAATTAACCAAAAGAAGGCCGGGCGCGGTGGCTCACGCCTGTAATCCCCACACTTTGGGAGGCTGAGGCAGGTGGATCACTTGAGGTCAGGAGTTGGAGACCAGCCTGACCAACATGGTGAAACCCCATCTCTACTAAAAATACAAAAAAAAAAAAAAAAAAAAAAATTAGCCAGGCATAGTGGCACATGCCTGTACTCCCAGCTACTTGGGAGGCTTAGGCAGGACAATCACTTGAACCCAGGAGGTGGAGGTTGCAGTGAGCCAAGATCACGCCATTGCACTCCAGCCTGGGCAAAGAGTGAAACTCTGTCTCAAAAAATTTAACAACAACAACAATAATAATAATAATAATAAATTAAGCAAAAGAAAAGGAAAGGGATGAAGTTTAGCACACTATGGTTGACAGAATAATTTTACATCCTAGAAAAGAGAGTAAATGAAATGACACTTTTCAGTGTGAAAATGTTGTGTTTCCTGGAGAAAAAGGCAGATGAGCCCTACCCGCTCCTGATTGTACACATATGCAGTTTACAATTGTGCTTTTTGAGCAGATTTGGAACTCTCCTGGGGCTTAGCTGACCTGAGTCTGAATCTGGTTTCAGTACCCCTGCTAACCCCTCCCAGGGAGGGTGCTGGTGTTGACAACTTTCTGGGCCTTTGGTTCCCTGTCTGTAAACAAGGTGCTTGGAGCACAAGTTCTCACGTTTCATGGCAGCTGTTTAGATTTTAGCCCTTTAAATCTTTAGATTTTTAGGGTTTTAACCCCATTGGTACAGGTTGGCCCTGAAGAGAGCAAGCGCACTTTGCTGTGTGAGAGACAGACCACTAAGGGGCGCCGCTTCCTCGGAGGAGGTGGGAATTCTCCTCCTCCCCATTCTCTCCTCTGAAGAAAATGTCTATACTCATCAAAAGTGGTTGTGATAGAACGTTCAGATTTGAGATGATGAAACACGGAAGCCAAATCATAGGACCTGTTAGACATCTGGCCAACATAGGAACACTGGAATATGTGATCTCTGTGACCATCCCCTCCCCAAGTCCAGATCAAACACCCACCCCTTGACATATACAGATGTGAATTGCTTAATGACAGGAGGAAATACATTCTGAGAAATGCATCATTAGGTGATTTTGTCACTGTGCAGACATCACAGAGTGTACTTCCACAACCCTAGGTGGTATAGCTCACCACACACCTAGGCTACATGGGGTAGCCTGTTGGTCCTATACTGCAGATTTGTACAGCATGTGACTGTTTAGAAAACTGCAGGCATTTGTAACACAGTGGTAAGTATTTGGGTGTCTAAACATAGAAAAGATACAGTAAAAAAAAAAAAACAATGATAGTCCGGTTTAGGGAGGGCATTTATCATGAAGGGAGTTTGGTGGCTGAGTCAGGGAGTGTGTAGTGAGTGAATGTACACCGCACACTGCTGTCAGCTGTATAAACACTGCACACTTAGGTGACACTCAATTTATACAAAGTATTTCTTTTTTCAATAATGAATTCACCTGTGCTTACTGTAAGTCTTTTACTTTATAAACTTTTTAGCTTTTAAAACATTTTTTGGCTCTTGTAATAACACTTAGCTTAAAACATAAACCCTTTTTACAGCTGTACCAAATTTATTTCATATTTTGTAAGCTTTTTCCTATTTTTAAAATTATTTATTTTTGTCTATGTTGTAAACTTTTTTTTTTGAGACGGAGTTTTGCTCTGTTGCCCAGGCTGGAGTACAGTAGCGCAATCTCAGCTCACTGCAACCTCTGCCTCCCAAATTCAAGCAATTCTCCTACCTCAACCCCCCAAGTAGCTGGGACTACAGGTACATGCCACTACACCTGGTCAATTTTTTGCATTTTTTTTTTTTTTTTGTATTTTCAGTAGAGATGGGGTTTCACTGTGTTAGCCAGGATGGTCTCGATCTCCTGACCTTGTGATCCACCTGCCTCAGCCTCCCAAAGTGCTGGGATTACAGGTGCAAGCTACCATACCCAGCTCAAACTTTTTTGTTAAAAACTAATACACAAACACACACATTAGCCTAGGCCTATACAGGGTCAGGATCATCAATGTCACTGTCCTTCACCTCCACATCTTGCCCCGCTGGAATGTCTTCAGGGGCATTAGCAGACATGGAGCTGTCATCTCCTAGGATAACAATGCCTTCTTCTGGGTACCTCCTGAAGGACCTGACCAAGGATGTTTTACAGGTAGCTTTTTTAAATAAGTAAAAGTGCACCCTAAAATAACAAAAGTATAGTATGGTAAATACAAAAGCCAGTAGCATAGTGATTTATTATCATTATCAATTATTATGTACTGTACATAGTCACATGTGCTAGACTGTCATATGAGTGACAGTTCATAGGCTGTTTACACCAGCATCACTGAGACGTTGATCACTACTTGCAGAAGTCTGTCTCACAGACCTTGACTTAGTGACGGATTAATAAAATACTTTTACTTAGTACAGTGATCTGAGTGGGCTAGAGATGGCCGTCAGCTGCTTTCAGAGGGCGATTGCAGCTAAGTGACTATAGCTCCTTGTTCTTCACATTTATTCAGCATAGATTTAATAACAGAGGTTCTAAGTTAACATGCTTGTGGGTAGTTAACATGGTTAAAAGTGGTTTTACAAATGATAAAAGGTTTTGGTTCTGGGGCCTAGAGTAAACAATATTAACGGGTCATGCTTTTTCGACTTCTTCTTGAGAGGACCATCCAGCACAAAGTTTACGTGAGTAGACAAATTAGAGTAGGGACAAAGGAATGTGGGGCAAACAGACTCGACTGGGGAAGCTTTTATTATTCCTAATCTTTACTCTATGACTTAATGCTCTAACGTAAGAACTGGCTGCCTTCAGCCAGCCTCATTGAAACCTTTTGGCCTTCCAAAAGGTTTGAGACTATAATCTATAACTTCCTTATATTTCTTTTAATACTGAGTGAATCCCAACAATCACTACAAACGTGAATAATTCCTTGCACTACAGTGTCACTACAGCTATGACGTCAATAGGAGAGAAGAATTTTTCAGCTCTGTTATAACATTATGAGACCAAGTGACATGGGACCACCATCATCTACCCGGTCCATCGTTGACTGAAATGTCATTATGTGGCACGTGACTATATTTCTAAATCACTTTCCCAAACAGCCAGATCAATGTTTGTTTGTTTGGATGGTTGATTGGTTCCCCATTTAATTTAACAAATAGACCATATGGAGCCTCTTCTTCAGCTCTATACATTTAGCTACTTGTTTCTGCATTTCTATTCATCTAAGTAATCATTACTAATACCTACTAAAATTATTCCTACTTTCCCACTTCATCAGATGGTCCTTCCCTGGCCACCCCCACTGGACCAGCTCCTGAGCCTCCTTCACTTTCTCTCCTCCTCACCAGCTTTAGTTTCCTCTGTAGCACTCCGTCACCACCTGACTCTCGCATTTCCTCATTTCTGTGTCCTTGTGTGTGTCTTGTCAGTTTCATACGCTGGCATAGAAGCACCATGAAGGCACAGACTGGCTACAGCATTTGCTGGGCCTCCCTGGAGCCTCCAGCTATGCCCCCTGGGACATGCGATGCTTCTTGCAATCTAAGTCGACCCAAGCTGCCAGGAGAGTGATTCAGCAAGAAGGTGCAAAAGCCAAGGGAGAAAAAAGAAAGACTAGCCTCTAGCCTTTGACTCAGTAATCACAGTCTGGGAATGGATCCTAATGCGGTCATTCACATGACCCCTGGGGATGGGGTGGGCAGGAGGTGCTGCCTTCCTACTCCCTGCGTGGGGTCTGAAGCCCGGAGGGACAGGGAGTCATGGTGCACTCCTCAAAGATGCCCTCCCCACAACGCAACATTTATTGTCCAAATACCATGCCAGGGACTGTTCTGAGCCCATTCAGTCCTTTTAGTCCTTAGGAGCATTTAAAACAAACAAACAAACAGGTATCGCTTTGTCACTCAGGCTGGAGTGCAGTGGCATGATCTCGGCTCAAATGCAGCCTTGACTTCCCAGGCTCAAGCAATCCTCCTGCCTTAATCCCCCCAGGTAGCTGGGACTACAGGCCCACACCACCATGCCTGGCTAATTTTTATATTTTTTGTAGAGACAGGGTTTTGCCATGTTGTCCAGCCTGGTCTCAAACTCCTGGACTCAAGCAACCCACCTGCCTCGGCCTCCCAAAGTGCTGAGATTACAAGCATGAGCTACCGCACCCAGGCTCTTAAGAGCATTTTGAGTGAGGTGCTTCTTACAGATGAAGCATGTGAGGGAAAAGGGAGTTCACATCAGTTAATGGTGGAGCCAAGATTTGAACCCTGGCCCCCTGACTACACAAGCATGCCCTGAACCCACTGTATGACTCTGCCTCTGCAGCAGTACAGGACCTGCGTGGTGGAGGTGGCAGGGCGCATCCAGACTTACAGACATAAGACATTCCTGCCATCATTTTGTTTCATTGAGGACAAGGGGCTACAGCTGTCCTGAAGTAGTCTCCTAGGTCTTGATTTCAGGTCAACAAAAGTGCATCACTAAACCACTCAGTGCAAGCTCTAAATACTCCAATCATTTCTCTTGGAAGTGGGGACATGGTGAGGCAGAGATGGACTTACCGAGGCCTCCAGTGTGGGCCACTCATGCTTGCTGGAGGAGTTGGTTCTCCCAGCTTGCTCATTCACCAGCTCTGTGACTCTGGGAAAATCACTTCTCTGAGCTTGGGCTTTTTCATCTGTAACAATTAGTAGTAACCCAATCAATAAATATTACTTTCACAAGGATAATTGTCATGGTGTAATTTACACTCGAAAAAAGCTGTAAACAACTGAATATCCAACAATGGAGAAATGACTCCATTGCACAGTAGTTTCAGACCAGAATGGTCTAAAACCATTACAAATTAACATTGAAAAAATAACACAAAATAATATAGTAAAAAGAATCAGAGGCCAGGTGCAGTGGCTCACTTCTATAATCCCAGCACTTTGGGAGGCTGAGGCGGGTGGATCACTTGAACCGGGAGTTTGAGACCAGCCTGGTCAACATGGTGAAACCCTGTCTCTATTAAACACACAAAAAGTAGCTAGGCTTGGTGGCAGACGCCTGTAATCCCAGCTACTCGGGAATCACCTGAACCTGGGAGGTGGAGGTTGCAGTGAGCTGAGATCATACCACTGAACTTGAGCTTGAGTGACAGAGCTAGACTGTGTCTCAATAATAATAATAATAATAATAAAATCGGGATACAAAAACCATAACTACAATTTGGTTGAACAAATATTCTGAAGGAAATACTCCAAATAGTAAGTGTTTAACTATGGGGGATAGGACACCAAAGTGACAATTTCTTCCTTAAATTTTTGCATATTTTCTGAATGTTCCACAGAAAGTTTGCTTTTCTTTATACCAGACAAAACATTGTTTACAAAGTTGGTTTCCTTTCATTTTCTACCTTATTGGTGAATGCTTTAGCAGGAGCGGGTAGGACTAGGTGGAAGGATGGGAGATGGGCAAAGGGGAGAGCTCAGCTTCACCAGCATTTATTGAGCATCTGCTATGTCCAGGCACTGTGTAGGGTGTGACAGCTGAGGGAGAGCTCCATAACCAGGCATTACTGTGCAGAGAAGGCAAGGGAATGTCACATTCAGAGGCCCTGGGGTGTGAAATAGAAGGCTTATAGGAGCACATCAAGTAAGGCCCCGGGGAGAGGGATTCAGATGACATTTTGAGGACCCTGGAGCCACGGAAGATTTTTAGAATTTTAATTGAAATTTTATTGGGTGTATTAAGTTCCATACAATTTTATCACCTGTGTGGTTTTCTGTCTCGAGATACTAAACAGTTCCACTACCACAAGGATCCCTTCCCTGGGCCTTTGATAACCACACCCCCTTCCTCTGACCCCTTCCCTCCACTGCCCACCAGAGCTAGGGAGTGATCTGTGAGGAGGGTAAGGAGGAGGCAACGGAGAAGTCCCCATATCTGCCTGGGAGAGCTCACAGGGGTCAAGGTGGGCCGTGAGTTGCAGTGCCAAGTTTGGGGCTTGCCAGGTTAGCTGTGGCCACCGGAATGTCCAGGTGGAAGTCTTTCGGGGGCCAATAGAGTTAAATATCCATGGTTTAGCAGAGATGCCTGGGATGGAGGTGAGATTTGGGAGTTTCCACCTACCCCTGCAGGTGGGCAGTGTTTGTCCAGCCATGGGGTAGAGTAAGAGAGGACTGAGGAAGGAGCCACTTGCAGGCGACAGTCCACGTCTGCACAGGGGTCCCTTGTTTTGCAGCCAGCTGCCTCCTTGGCCCTGGCAAAGCCCTGCTCTTGCGTAAGGAGCCCTCTCTGTGCAGAGGGCTCTTCCAGCATGCCCACCCCGCACCCGGGAGCCTCCGAGCCAGGCACAGGAGGTCCTTCTGCACAATGGTCCCCCGCTTAGCTGCGTCCTGTTCGGTCTCCAAGCACAGGGCTTGTTCATCCGAGCCCTGCCATTCCAGGAAGGACCCAGAGGTCACAGAATCCAAAGCGTTGAATTTACCAAGAATAAATCTAGTCCTCGGAGGAGAAGAGGCTTGGCCAGGGCCAGAGATGTGATCTGGCCGAAAGGGGGCTGTTTACTCGTTCAGGATGTTTTGCCCCTACAGGAAAGGGAGGTGGAACTCAGGCCAGACGGAGCCAAGTTTCTGAACAGTCATTCGACAGTTTTTATTGAGCGTGTACTATGTGCCAGGCAGGGCCAGGGTTTTCGGGATAGAAGGTGGACTAGGCACGGGCCCTAAGGCTAGTGGACAAGGAAGGGTTAAATTCTGGGAGCGCTGCGGGGGATGGGTGGGTAGAGGAGTCTCCCGAGGAAAGGCCCCCTCTAGGGCTTCTCAGGCTCCGGAAACCCGGGCGCGAGGAGCCTGGGAAGGGCTGCCCCGAGGAGCTCCCTCCGGCCCTGGGAGTGGCCGCTCTCGAATTACAACAAAAGAGGCTGGAGGCCGGGCCTGCCGCCTCGGCTGCCTTCGGGGAAGGGGGTGGGTCCGGGGAGGGGTTTGCCGTCCTCCTGTGGTTAAAAGTAAGGCGGAAAAGAGCAAACGCGCGACTCTGGCGTGCGGCTGCCTACGCTCGGGACTCGCTTTCTCCAGCCGTCGGAGACCTCGGCCCCCGCCCTCTGCTCGGGAAGGGGGCTCAGCGGCGGCGGACGCGGAGAGAGACCACCGTAGAGAGCGCGGTCCCAGCCTGGCTACTGCTGACCCCAGAAACCAAGTAAGAGCGCTTCCCTCGCCACCGCCTCGCCGAAGCGGTTCGCGGGAAAGCGGGAGCGTCCCTGTTGGGTCTCCAGGCTTAGCCCTGCGCGGGGCTGCGTCTTGACAGTGCTTGGGGCGTTCTCGAGGACTTCTTGCGAGAACGATGCGAGGACGTGCCAGCTCACGGGTCCTCCTGCCCCCCACGGGTCCCCCTGCCGCCCCGGACGGCCCCGCCTCGTCTGGGCCGGGCGCGGCGCTGGGTTCCTTGACCGTCCCGAGCCCCCGTAGTCAGGCGGGATGGAGCCAGTGGAGTCTCTGTGCGCGCTGGGCGTCTTGGAGAGTGCAGCGCTGCTCGAGGGACAGCGTCTATGGAGTTCTGATTATTGAGGAGTGGGGGACGGGGGGCACAGTTCAGGCCCTCGGAGCTGTGGTTTTGGGGATGGAGAGCGGGCTGGCTGGGACGGAGTGGGGGCGGGGAACCCCAGGGGCTGAGCCCGGGAGCTGTAGCGTCACTGCCTGGACCCGGTTCGCCCCCAGCCTGCTAAGGCTGTGGGAGCGCGGGAGCACCCTGAGTCCGGGAGCGGAGGCGCGCGCGGCACGCCAGGTATGTACTCCCAGGTCGCCCCGGCTCTCCGGGGACCGGGGACCCTCTCCCGCCGTCGTCACCGAGAAACTCTGGAGTTGGAAAAACGGGCACGAGCGAAGTTAAGGGTACAGCTGACGCCAGTCTTACGCCGTTGGTCCCGCGGTCCCCAGTGGTACAACTTTACGCAGGCGCTTTGCCCACCGCGCCCCCTCTCACCAGCCCAAAGCTGGAAACCTTCCAGGTGTAGCTGCCTGCCCGAGGTGTCCCTGGAATCGGTGCTGGAACAGACATGATTGGGAGAAACAAGCGAGGTTCCTTCCTCTCCATGCGGAGGGCTAAGACCATCAAACCGCAGGAGTGTGGGGTGGGGGTGTGGGTGAGGGTAGCAGGGAGGAGAACGCCGCAGAACACGGCAGGGGAGGGGCTGAACTACTCAGTGTGGTTAGGAAACCGAGTCCTGATGAGGAGAGAGATGTGCATGACAGGCAGAAACATGCTCCAAATTACTTTTGTCCCTAAGGTCTTAGAATTGTGGAGATCTCAAACGCAGTGCTTTTTTCTCTCTCTCCTAGGAAGAAAATCACTGAGGCCCAGGGCCATTGGGTTAGTCAGTGTGGGGACTGAAACGCGTACCTCTTACTCCAGGTCCCTCCCTCATGCCTCCGCTAGCCTGTCTGTCCTGGAACCCCGAATCGTCATTTGTCATCTTTGGTGGAATGAATTAGTTATTGATGGTGTGTCATGTACTTAATGGTCAGGGATGGGGTTTAGGCTGGAAGAGGAAAAATTCATTTCCCTGGTCAGTTCCCAGATAAGTGACTGACTCACTGCATCTTGACTTGACAAAATTTTTAATCTCTCTCCTCACCTTTGTCCTGTTCCTCTTCCTGATCCCTAGTATCTGCCCTGGAATGACCATTAGACTTACGACAGAATGCATGCACCCCGTGGGCCCCTGGTGGCTACCCGGGCTCACCTCAAGGGAATTGAATCTTACTGATTGTGCGAGTGCACGTTTGTGTATTCGTGTGTGCACGTGTATGTGTGTGTGCCCGTGAGTGCACGTGTGTGCAAGGCATGGTTATGTTCGTGCATGTGTGTGAGCATACGTGTGTGCATGTAGTATGTATGTGCATGTGTGTTCCTCTGCATGTGTGTGCACACCTGTATGTGCATGCATGTGTATTTGTGCGCATGCTTGCTTGTGTATGTGTGCATGTGTGCACTTGTATATGTGCATATGTGTGCACATGTGTGTGCACGTGTGTATGTATGTGTGTGCATGCACGTGCATTTGCTTCCCTGTAACTTTGTCTTAATGACTTAATCTAAGGTCACCTAGGCATTGTGTGGCAAAGTTGAGTATGAAACTCAGGTCTGAAGACAAAACATGTGCTTGATATCACACATTGGCTGACATTTTAAGCATCACAGATAGGAGATTCTGCAAAGATGCTTCTATTTCTTTTCTTTCTTTCTTTCTTTCTTTTTGATGCAGAATCTCACTCTGTTGCCCAGCCTGGAGTGCGGTGGTGTGATCTCCACTCACTGAAACCTCTCTGCCTCCTGGGTTCAAGCGATTCTTTTGCCTCAGCCTCCTGAGTAGCTAGGACTACAGGCGCATGCCACAATGCCCAGCTATTTTTTTGTATTTTTAATAGAGATGAGGTTTCACCATGTTAGCCAGGATGGTCTCAATCTCCTGACCTGGTGATCCCCCCCGCACCTTGGCCTCCTGTGCTGGGATTACAGGTGTGAGCCACCATACCCAGCCTTCTATTTATTTTCTTTCCAACTGGGCTCCTTGCCTGGCCTCTCCTGGCCTCTTCCCAAGTCCTTGTCCTTTGACCTCTAGATGGCCAGCATGGAAGGGCTTTGTGAAGGAAGCAGATTTTCTGTGCTGGTTGCTGCATGTTTCAGTGTGATTTCTAAAGATTAAATAACTATGATGCCATCTTTAAACCTAAGAAAACTAACAAAAATTCTTTGGTATTATTTAATGCCAAATAGCACTCTGTATTTAAACATTTACCAATTTTCCCTAAAATGTCTTTTTTTTTCAGTAGTCAATGTGAGTTCTGTTGATTTGTGTAACTTGTTACATTCCTGTTTTATGTTACTTCTTTCAAACTACTTTTCTGTCCACTATGTCATTTGATTCTTACAAGGTCCCACTAAAGAGTTAGGTGGGTATTTTCAAACTTATTTCTCAGCTGAGGAAATGGATAAGCAGATGAGCTGTGCAGAGGGCACAGCTTTTGACCCAGGGAGTCAGGGTCTAACCCAGCCTCATGGCTGCAGTGTGGTGGTTCTGGTTCTCTGTGTTACTCATGGATTCCCAGTTGCTCTCTGAAGAGTTCTTCTTGGCTCAGGCTTCATCCCGGGCTTATCACTTCCTATACACCTGCTGTCAGAAATCCCTGTGTAAATATTTACTAATTGGACATTTGGTGCTTGAGATAAATGAAATGCAAAGTCAGGAAGCCAGGGTTTGTTTCATAGCTCATTGCAAAACTGTGAGGGGCTCAGAGCTGCCCTTTCTGAGCTAGAGAGCATTATACTTCCTCATTCTTTGACTTCAAGATATAAAAATAGGATGAGTGAAATGACTGTTGCTGGGATTCCTGGAAGAAACCAAGGTCCCAGAAAGAAATCTGGTCCTCTGTCCCAGAAAGAGGACAATCTCCCCTCTTTGAGCATCACCTGAGTCCTCTAACAACTGGTACCTTCATGCTGGAGCCCTCAAATCCTATGACAGAGAAGTGGAGTTACGTAGGCTTCCCATTGAAGTCCTTAGTTTATGCATGACTTTATTCTGCATTTGACCAGTTAATATATGTAACACCTGATAATGGCTTGGCTGTGTCCCCACCCAAATCTCATCTTGAATTGTAGCCCCTATAATTCCCATGTGTTGTAGGAAGGACCTGATGAAAGATAATTGAATCATGGGGGTGGGTCTTTCCCGTGCTGTTCTTGTGGTAGTGAATAAGTCTCGTGAGATGTGATACAAATGGGAGTCCCTCTTCACACCTTCTCTTGCCGGCCTCCATGTAAGATGTCCTTTTGCTCTTCCTTCGTCTTCCGCCATGATTGTGAGACCTCCCCAGCCATCAGGCCTTGTGAGTCCGTTAAACCTCCTTCCTTTACAGATTACCCAGTCTCATGTATGTCTTTATTAGCAGCGTGAGAACAGACTAATACAACAGCAGAGCCTTCCGCTTTTAGCATTTTCATTACTTAAGTTTGTTGTTGAAATTGAGTGATTAAGAAATTTCTCCACCTTGTTAACGAGACTCTCAAGTTGACAGGATACGTGGGAAAAAGGAATCCCTTGTCACAGGACTCCTACATGTTCTGCTGTCATGCTTGTTACTTTGAAACAGGGAATGAACAGACTTTCCATAAAATAGCCAGTTAGGGGCAGAGAAACTGGTCAACCCAATTCCATTCAAGTGGAGGAACTCAAAGGGGCAAGACATTAACCTTAACCCACCCTGTCTTCTGGCAGCCAGAGATCCTTTTTCCTTAGCTAACAGGCTGTCTCCATGGAGGAAGAATTTCTAGGTGATTTCACATCAGCTGCAGTTGCACAAGCATGATTGCTTCCTTCATTTTAGAGTTTGGGGAGCCTTAGAGCTGTGTTAGTCCATTTTCTGTTGCTTATAACAGAATACCTGAAACTCGGTAACTTATAAACAAAAGGAATTTACTTCTTATGGTTATGGAGGCTGAGAAGTCCAAGGTCCAGGAGCTGTCTCTGGTGAGGGCCTTCTTGCTGGTGGGGACTTGGCAGTATCCCAAGGTGATACAGGACATTGCATCATGAGGAGGCTGAGCATGCTAACATGTTAGCCCACTGAGCATGCTAACATGCTAGCTCAAGTCTCTTTTCCTCTTGTTAAGCCACCAATTCCCTTCCCATGATAACCCATTCATCTATTAATCAATGGATGGATTAATTAGTTTACAAGGGCAGAGCACTCATGACTCACGTCTTAAAGGCTCCACCTCTCAAAACTGCCACATTGGGGATTAAGTTTCAACGTGAATTTTTTAGAGGGACAAGTATTCAAACCACAGAAGGAGATGTCATTTCCCACTCCCAGGGGCTACCTGGCTTTAAAAGAGCAGCTTGTCACTGTCATCGTCCATTTCCCTCTGGAGAAAGGCTTTTGTGGTCAGTCTGCATGGCAGTCACACCCTGGGTGGGCCATGAAGTCTCAGATGAAGTGGCCAGAGGCCACTCTGCTCTAGACCCACAGACAAGGCGGGAATAGCAGTTGCAGGCTAGACAAGGAAAGGCCACCCAGACATTCACAGAGGTGCAGCCAGAGCAACACACAGCTGAGTCTCCTAAGTCTTCAGTCCTGTGGGGGTTGAAGCAAGACATCAGGAATCTCTCACCTGAGTAATTCCACAGATGCACCCACTGCTGTCCAACACAGCACTTGCTCAGCAGGGAACACCTCTTGGCCAAGCGTGTTGGCAGCCCTTCTTCCGTGACCAGTATCAGGGACATCTCTAGGTACCTTTTCAGAATAGCTGGCACCATAGGGAGACCCCGTCCCTACAAAAAAAGAAAAAACTTAGTCAGGCATGCTATAGTCCCAGCTACTTAGGAGGCTGAGGCAGGAAGATTGCTTGAGCCCAGGAGGTCAAGGCTGCAGTGCATGCCAGCGTGGGCGACAGAGTGAGACCCTGTCTCAAAAACAAACTAAAAAAGAATAGCCAGTTGCTAGATGATGATAAGGCATGATGGGGACTGTTTAGTTCAGATTTCTGTCCAGAGTTTTAACCAATCTTTTGCACTTCCTGTGGCCCAGACAATATCAACAGGCAAGTGGTGTGTGTGGCAGATGAAAACAAGAACTAGCTCAGCAGAGGCCGAGGGTGTGGTTAGAACCACAGTTAGTAGGTTCTTCTTGTCCAGGGCTTTTGATCCCTTCATTGGGATACCTTAAGTATTATATTTAATTATAGTCTTCTAAGCATAGAGCAATGTTTTCTTTTCAGTTTTTTCATTGCTACAATCCATGTCAGATAAGCAGACGCAGCTGATCCTCTGGATGTCCTGTGGCAACACACAAATCCTCCTTGACGTGTCGCCAACAAAGTGCCGAGGGTATCATCTGCAAAAATGGTGCCACTCGTCTGTAAAACACACACTTACAACAGGAAAACTTAAAGCGATGACTTGTGGACAACTTAATTTGCAGTTTCTTTATAATATCTTTCTGGACCTTGGATCCATGAAGTTCTTGTGCCCCCAGCCTTGTCCCGATACACCGTTCAGTGCCTGCATGACTCGAAGATGTAGTGAGAAAGATAGTTTTTAAAATATCTTTCTAAAACTTTTCTAAAACAATTACAAATAAAAATTGAGTAAAGCACTTTTTTTTTTTTTTGAGACTGAGTCTCCCAGGTTGGAGTGCAATGGTGTGATCTGACTCACTGCAACCTCCACGTTTCAGGTTCAAACAATTCTCCTGTCTCAGCCTCCTGAGTAACAGGGACTATAGGCATGCACCACTATGCCCAGGGAAAAGCATATTTCTGAAGAAGGTTTCACCCGCCCAAAGAATAGCACATATAGGTAAAATCACATTGATCCTAAGTATATACCTATATAGGCTTTTTGGGTTGCTTTTGTGTTTATTGTGGTGAAATATACACAACATAAAACTCACCATCTTTACCTTTTTTTAATTATTATTATTTTTTTGAAACGGAGTTTCGCTCTGTCACCAGGCTGGAGTACAGTGGCGCAATCTCGGCTCACTGCAACCTCTGACTCCCTGGTTAAAGCAATTGTCTTGCCTCAGCCTCCTGAGTAGCTGGGATTACAGGCATACACCACCAAGCCCAGCTAATTTTTATATTTTTAGTAGAGACAGAGTTTCACCACTTTGGCCAGGCTAGTCCTGAACTCTTGACCTCATGATCCGCCTGCCTCAGTCTCCCAAAGTGCTGGGATTATAGGCATGAGCCACCATGCCTGACCATCTTAACCATTTTTAAGCAGTGAAGTGTGTTGACATTGCTACCATCACCATCGGCCATCTCTGGTACTTTTGCATCTTCCAGAACAGCAACTCTGTACCCACTGAACACTAACCCCATTGCCCCCCTCCCACTAACCCCATTCTACTTTCTGTCTCTGTGAGTATGACTGAACTAGGAACTTCATATAAGTGGAATATATGATATTTGTCTTTTTGTGTCTGGCTTGTTTTACTTAGCATGGCTTCCAGGTTTTTTCATGTTGTAGCTTGTGTCAGAATTTCCTTCTTTTTTGAGGCTGAATAATATTTCATTGTTTGGATAAACCATATTTGTTTATCTCTTCCTCCACTGGTGGACATGTGGGTTGTTTCCACCTTTTGGCTGTGAACATTGGTGTACAAATGCCTGTTGTGAATGAACTTACAAAGTCAACATGCCCTTGCTACTACATCAAGAATAGAACATTACCAAGAGTGCATGAATTTAAAGGCAAAGCAGGAGATTTCAAATACATTTCATGCCTGAATATGGCTGCTTCAGCTATACCTCAAGATCTTAGGACTGGAAGTTGATTTTTCTCTACCATGAGGGGGTTTGGAAGAGGTATTTGAAAGAACACAGTTTATAATCTGTGATTTGAAAGAGTCAGTTTATAATCACAGATTAGTTATGAGATTTAAGTAGCTCCTTTCCTTAAAACATCTAGGGATGGAGGATCACCAGCTTAAAAGAGAAACAGACATGCAAATAGACAATGACAAAACAATAACTGATAAATATTTGGCCATCACCCTCTTTTACCACCCTCACCACTGCTGCCCTGGTTCATGAAGCATCTTCAAAACATTTTTTGATGTGCAGAAGTTTTATTTTGATAACATTAATTTACACATATTTTCCTTTTGTTTCTTGTGCTTTTGGTGTAATGTCTAAGAAATCACTGCCAAATCCGAGGTCATGAAAACTTACTCTATGTTTTACTCTAAGGGTTTTACAGTTTTAGCTTTTACATTTAGGTCTTTGATCCATTTCAAATTATTTTTGTAAATGCTATGAGGTCGGGCACTCTTCAGTGGTTGATGGGAGTATGATATGTCTCCTGGATTTTGGCCAGATTGTTGCTGATTTTATAATTGCGGTGACTGAGCCAGTCACGATGCTGGCCACTTCAGCTCTTTACGTAGCCCATGAAGACCTAAAACTCTTCCCCATTTGCAGCCAGATTTGAATCTGAGACCACACTCAGATGCTGGCCATGTTTTTCCAATTGTTACGTGTTACCTTTTAGTCAAATCGCATCTCTTGTTTTGTTGTTGTTGGTTGTTTGTGTAGGGTGTGGGGATTGGATAATATGAACCCAATAGGCACTGATATGGTTTGGCTGTGTCCACACCCAAATCCCATCTTAAATTGTAGCTCCCATAATACCCACCTGTTATGCGAGCGACCCAGTGGGAGATAACTGAATCATGGGGGCAATTTCCCCTGTGCTGTTCTTGTGGTATTGAACAAGTCTCACGAGGTCTGATGTTTTTATAAGGAGAAACCTCTTTCACGTGGCTCTCATTCTCTCTCTTGCCTGCCGCCATGTAAGACATGTCTTTTACCCTCCACCATGACTGTGAGGCCTCCCCAAGTCTCGTGGAATTGTGAGTACATAAAACCTGTTTTTCTTTATAAATTACCTGGTCTCAGGTATGTCTTTATCAGCGGTGTGAAACGGACTAATGCAGCCATCTTGTACCAATCACTTTCTGAATTGCCTTTAAGCAAAATCACCAATTTTGGATTTTCCCTACCCCTTCTTTATGGGCTGCAGAGAAGAGGTGTGTCTTATAGACACTGTGTTATTGGTTTTTACAGTCTGATCCAATCTGAGAGTCTCTGGTAGGCACATTTTAAAGTTTTTGAAATTGTACCTTCCACCTCCCCAGGAAACAACCTGGTCAGAATGAGATTCCACTCAGAGTCAGAGGTGGGCTGTGGGGATTCCCCATTGGTCACAACAAATTATGCCAACAAAGACCTCTTTTTGGAGGCTGGGGAAAAAAATGCAGTTTTGTATGCTTACTTTCTCACCATCTCACTGTGCCCTGAACATTCCCACTTTGTGGCCAGAAATAGACGGGACTGAAGTAGAATCTTTGGCGGGTGGCCAAGTGGACCAGACGGCCCGGGGCAAGCTTGGTGTTAAAAGTCTCCATTCTTGTCTGAGGTGGTTCTAAAGGGTCATCTGGCCCCCGAACCACTTCCCTCATTCTCTGAGCAAACCCCATTCACCCAAGACAGCCTCCTTCTACAAAGGAATGTGTTCCCTATGAGGCCAGAGGCAGCTCTGGACCACAGCTGGGATCACCACTCCGCAGTGTGCTCTGGGCCATGAATGAGGACCATTCATCTCTCCTGTCGGTCCAAGCAGGAATCCCAGGTAGGGAGGGTCTGATGGAGCAGAGAGACCCCACCCTAGCCCCTGACCCAAATGTGAATGCCAGCATCTGGCAGAAATGTCAAGCGGAACATTCTGTCTGGAGGGAAGAATTCAGCTGAGCTTTGAGCTGCACTGTTGCAAGCCATTGCCCTTGGCAGGGTGGGGCACTGCTCCTGGCTGAGAATCGCCAGGTTGTTTATGAGATGCTTCAAATCTGGGGCAGACAGGACTGTTGCTAGGAGCTCCAAGGCACAAGATGTGGAGCCAGTGCTGGGAGGGATGAATCACTTTACTACTTATGGGGACCTGCCAGAGGCCAGGCAAGCAAAGTAGGGTCCCATTGAAGCCGCTTTGTGAGAGTCTTATGCCCCACATACTCATATTAGGGAAAGGGACAGTTATGAGCATTACATCAGGATCTGAGGTCCTGTCAGCGCTCTTAAAAATCTAAAAGCATGATGTCCAAATACAGTGTATAATTTTTGCAGTGCGTTTTCCCCTGTATCTGTACATAGTAGGAATTTTTATTGCTTTTGGGAATAAAAACAATTGTTGCCATTGACTAGGAATCGGTTGGTCACATGGGGCATTATTCGACTGCGTGCCACAGGTCAAGCGTCATTGATCAGAGGCCGCGTTCTAGGTTTCTCCTGTGTTTAAGAATGAACTAGGAAGCCAGTTGTCACTTGATTTTCCAGAAGGTACCTTTAAGCAGGTGAATTCTATAACACAGAATGCCTTTTTAGGTGCATGATGAAATGATTCAAAAGGGATTGCTTTTGGAGAAAGAAAAAAAATTTAAATAGCTTCAAGGAAAGTCTTGATACTGGAGAGTGTTCACATTCCTTCCTAGGCAGCTGACTCAGCTGTCAAGGTAGTAGCCTCAGAAAAAGACCCTGGAAAAGGCCAGTTTGATGTTTTCTTCTTTTCTTCTGTTAGCTCTGCTGGGTCAAAATTAAGTAAGGCTTCATGAAGGATTTTCAAACACTCATCCATTATCAGGACAATACGACTACTGGGATGAGAAAAATCAGGGATTCTGGAATGTACTGGAAAGTTTTTAGGGTGACAGGTGCTTTGAAGGCTAACGATGTCTTACAATGAATGATGCTTGTCAGACAGTTGTAACAGTACTGTTCATGACCAACTCAGAACCTTGGGCGAGATCACGGTTTAGAACCTCCTTCTCCCCCTCCAACCCATCCCTCTTCCCCAGCTCTCAGCAAGATCAGCAGGCATTGGTTGATACAAGCCCTGCTTAAAAGCCTTATTTGCAAACTTGGCACAATTTTGCACATGTGTAATTTATACAGTATGTGAGAAGACAACTTTTTATTTAGATAATTAAGCTTTTTGTTAATATTGTATATTCTTTGCAGCAAATGTACATTTCTAGTGTTTTTTTTTGTGTATATATATGTGTGTGTGTATATATATATTGGAGACAAGTCTCAGCTCTGTCTCCCAGGCTGGACTGGGGTGTAGTGGCACAATCAGTGGTCACTGCAGCCTCGACCTCCTGGGCTCAAGTGATTCTCTTGGCTCAGCCACCCGAGTAGCTGGAAGTATAGGCATTTGCCACTATGCCCAGCCAATTAAAAAAAAAAAATTCTTTTGTAGAGACAGGATCTCCCTATGTTGCCCAAGCTGGTCTCAAACCCCTGAGCTCAAGCAGTCCTCCTGCCTTGGCCTTCCAAAGTGCTAAGATTACACACATGAGCACTACACGCAGCCCATTTCCAGTTTTGAAGTTGTTGCAAGGAGCTGCATCCAGAAGCAACTACCTAGGCTCAGCCCTGGCAGCTCACAGTTCTCCAGATAACACTTAGGGAAGCTGAAGATTAAAATTAAATATAAGCAACTGCATTATGCAGCTTTATATCACTCAAAACTGTAGTAGCTGCTTGAATAACCTGACCTGAATCTAGCAGGCAGCACCTGTTTGAACCAAGATCAGGTTATTTAAGTAGCAACTACAGTTTTGAGTGATACTAAGCTGCATAATGCCATTGCTTATATTTAATTTTGATCTTTAATTTTTACAACTGGCCTGAAAAGATGTTTCATATTTTTCCTTAAAAAAGTTGTTTTTGGCCGGGCACAGTGACTCATGCCTGTAGTCCCAGCACTTTGGGAGGCTGAGGTGGGAGGATCACGAGGTCAGGAGTTTGAGACCATCCTGGCCAACATAGTGAAACCCTGTCTCTACTAAAAATACAAAACATTAGCCGGGCATGGTGGTGGGCACCTGTAATCCCAGCTACTCGGGAGACTGAGGCAGAAGAATCCCTTGAACCTGGGAGGCGGACATTGCAGTGAGCGGAGATCACGCCATTGCACTTCAGCCCAGGTGACGGTGCGAGACTCATCTCAAAAAAATAAAAAGGTTGTTTTTAAGTACATATTATTTCCATTTGAAATCCTGAGACTTAGAAAAATCTTAGTGGGCCTAGGTCACAGAGCTAATAAGCGAAGAGAGAAGATTTGAACCAGGTTCTGCCTGACTAAGCCACTAGCCCATGCTGGTTACAGTCAGTAAAGAGGTGGCAGAGTGTGCTGCGGGCTATCTGAATGGGTCCCTGCACCGGAAGGTGCCCGAGACCCTGGAGGGTAAGCTGATCCCAGCTGGTATTTACAAGGCATACCTTACTCCCTGAGTCCCTGTGATGCGGAGGAATTCTTTGCTGATCTCTCTCATACCCCTGTGTGCCTCTTGCTGGCAAAGCTTATACCAGAATCAACTGTGTGAATATTGTAGTCTTGAATGGATTGCATTGAATGTAAGAGCATTCTCAGCTGCTCAGTCAAGAGCCCAGTGAGACCGTATTAGGGGGATAGTTTCTCCCTTTCTGAAGAGCCAGGCACAACCAACTTTTCCTGGCGGTCTCTTATTTGTGTCAGTCACAGATTTCAGTCCTTAGGCATCTTGACTTGTCCTCTAATTATGACCCACTCCTGGCTCAGCTGTGTGAATAATTAAGGCCATCCGCCACAGCAGCTCACAGACCTCACTCAAAACGAGGTTTGAACAGGATACTCTTCAAGATGGGCTTCCCACCTTGGCTCGTGCCTATAATCCTAGCACCTTGGGAGGCCTTCCCCTTGTGGGCTGTACCCCTGTGTGCCTATGAAAGCTGCATCTCTTTGGAGTGTGTGAAGAGAGCAGTGGAGATCCTCAGCCTGAGTCTCCTGTGTTCTGTTGACCCAGTTGGCAGATGCTCTCTGCTTGCATTAAGGGTAGAGGAGGGTCCTGGAATTTCCACTGTGTGGACTGAGGTGACTTCACTGGAGCAGATGCTTCTTAGACTGTCAGTGTTGAGACGCCCTTGGAGGTCCTCCAAGGTGAATGCTGAGAATAGATCTGCCTGCTTCCTAAAAACTCTTCCCACTGTGGTATCTCCACCAGGCTTTTTTATTTCTTTTAAAGACCTCTGAGCAAGGACTAATAGAACAGGTATGAAGAAGAGAAATGTATCTGCCATTTGTCCAGATGTCCTCAAATGTCTGGATGGGTAGATGGAAATTTATCATATTTGTTTATGCTAAGACATCATGAGACATACAGCACTTATATTTTGTTTTTCTGGAGAGGAAGTCTCACCCTGTTGCCCATGCTGGTTGCAGTGGCATGATCTTGGCTCACTGCAACCTCCACTTGCAGGGTTCAAGCTAGCTTCCTGCCTCAGTCTCCTGAGCAGCTGGGATTACAGGTATGTGATCCCAGCTGTAATCCCACCATGCTCGGCTCATTTTTTTGTATTTTTTAGTAGAGATGGAGTTTCACCATGTTGGCCAGGCTAGTCTCAAACTCCTGACCGCAAGTGATCCGTCCACCTCATCCTCCCAAAGTGCTAGGATTACAGGCATCAGCTGCTGCACCCAGCCTGTTTTTTTATTTTTATTTTATTCAAAGTAAAATTCAGTTTTTTCTTTATTTGTAATCATTTGGTTCCTAGTACATTTCATAGTTGAAGCTCAAATTTTTAAAACCAGAGTAGCCTGTTTAAGTGAATTGGCTGCTGGGCAAGGCTAGACATGCCAGGGTATGTTTGTCTCAGTGACAGGGATAATAACAATTAGTGAATAAGGGTGTCCGCTCTGGTATCTGGCTGGTCTGGGTGCAAAGCCCACCTTGATCACTCTGTAAGAAAATCATGTAGCCTTTCTGTCCCTTGGTCTTTCCTTAGGGAATTACAGATGCTGAAAATGCCTTGCTCAGGGGGCTGTCCAAAGCTGTGTTTGCGTTATGGTAGCCAGCACCGTATGGGGCCACCAGACACTTCCCATGCACTGGCTGGAATTGAGATGCACTGCAAACGCAGAATACATGCTGGATTTCAAAGACTTAGTACAAAAAAAAAAATGCAAAACATCTCATAAATACTTTCTATATTGATTCCATGTTGAAATGATAATATTTGGGATACTTATTGCATCAAATAAAATATATCATTAACATTTATTTCATCTGTTTCATTTTACTTTTGGAATGTGGCTACTAGAGAATTTAAATTTTCTTATGTGGCTCGCATTGCGTTTCTGTTGGGCAGTGCTCATCTGGATGGGAGGATTAAATGAGTGAATACCTCTCAGTACTTTTCACATGCTGATTGATACTGATCAAAAACAGATTGATACTGATGAATGATCAATAAATATACTTGTTTTACTTTTAAACATCCAACTTTGGCTGGGCACGGTGGCTCATGCCTGTAATCGCAGTACTTTGGGAGGCCAAGGCGGGTGGAACACTTGAGGTCAGGAGTTTGAGACCAGCCTGGCCAACATGGTGAAACCCCGTCTCTACTGAAAATACAAAAAAAAAAAGTTAGCCAGGTGTGGTGCTATGCACCTGTAATCCCAGCTACTTGGGAGGCTGAGGCAGGAGAATTGATTGAACCTGGGAGGCAGAGGTTGCAGTGAGCTGAGATTGCACCGCTGCACTTCAGCCTGGGCAACAGGAGTGAAAAGCTCTGTCTCAAAAAAAAAAAAAAAAAATCCAACTTTCTCTTTCACAGAAGCCCACCTTCAACACCAGCGCATGTGGTGTCCAGGTTGCTATATAAAAGTAGAGGTGATCCTCTTCGAACAGAGCAGGGGGCCCAGAGATTGGTAAATAAATAAATACATCAAACAGGCAGAGAATAGGAAAGTCTTTATATTCATAGATAAGGGAAACTGCTGTGGAATTGCTCCCTCCAGTCTTTGCGTGATAAAATTGCCAGACCCCCAAAGGTTAGAGCAAATTGCCTTTCCACACGTTCTAATTCACTGTCCATGCTGAGAGCTGGGAAAGCTGGAGCCTTTTAAGTTACTCCTTCCTTCTGCCTTCTTGAGACATCAATTTGAAATTGACTCAGTTAGTTAATGAAATGTCTCCAACCCCTGGAGCCTCCTGAGCCAGCTGCAGGTATTGTTGGAAGTAAGCTGAGTGGGCTTCTTGGAGGAGGTGAGACTTGAGGGATTGCTGTTCCCTGTTGGTTCTGCAGAAGTAACTGCAGGTACCCTGTTCTCCCCTCTGTGTCAGCAGTGCTCACTGCCTCAGGTCTTGACAGCCCCTTTGGGGCATCCATGTCCAGCATGTATTTAGAGGCTCATTTCCTTCAGGGCAAGCAGGTGTGCGCAGCTGAATTGGCACGTTGCCTTGGAAGTCAGCTGTGCTGGGCTGTGATCGTGCCTTGCTCTGCCCCTCCTAGGTCCAACCTTATAACCCATAATTCCTGTCTAGACAGAAGCCTTGATTATCTGCTAGGGTGAGATTTTCTGATCCCAGATCTTCGTATCCCATAAATTACCTCAATATTTGCCTACTGCCTTTACTGCACAAGTGATTTCAGAGGCAAGCAGGTGAGCTGTTTTGAAGGACATGGGTCAGGTCTAACCACTCATGAAAATCCTAATGTCCTTACTTTCAGCCTTGCACAATATGTAAAATTCATATCTAGAAATTCACATCGAGGAGTTTTTTGTTAAAAATGTAAAAGTGCTGTCTCCTTAGAAATAACTGATCTATCCTTAACGTCTTAAATGTCTTAATAGGAAAAATGACAAGGAATGAATTTGTCAGCTTGCTTTCCAGTGTAATTAGGTCAGAGGGAAAAGGTAGTGTTGATAGGATGTGAATATTTAAATATAAATTTGTTTATTCACTCGGTCAATATTTATTGAATATGAAGCACAGAACTCCACAATCGGAGGTTCTGGATTTAAAGGAAGATAAAAAGAAAATTAACAAGAGAGAGTCGATGCTGTGTGCTAGGGATCTTCACGTTATTTCATTTAACCACCATTACACACACACACAGGTGATTTCTATATTTGGAAGAAGCAATTGAGGCTCTTAATATAGCTAGGAAGTGGGGAAGGCAGGATTCAGACACTATGTTCTGATTCCAAGACACCCAATATCCCCTCTCTAGGGAAACAGTGGTCCCAGTACGTTCCAGGAGGAGGGTCACAGAGAGGCAAGAGGGTCCACACAATGGAAGAGGGGAATGCCAAGGGTCCTACTCTACTCGCCCTTTGAAATAGGGTTATAGGGTTGAGTTTGTTTAAAACCACTACAGAGAGGCATGTTAGGTACCAGATGACCACCAGGTCCGATGAGCTGAGTGTGAGCGGAGCAGTCCTGGAGAAGTCAGGGCCCAGAGTAAACACAGTGATTTGAGGGTGGGAGCAGGTGTTTGGGGTGGGTTCAGCCATGCTAATCGGGTGTCGTTCCCTCCAGCAGACACAGCAGGTAGAGAGAATGGCCCACCCCAGAGAAGAGCATCTTCAGGCAGTCTTGAGAGATCCAGGCAGCAGAATCGGGACCACTGATGCTGGAGCAGGGTTTCGAGAGGAAGGGGTTCAGGTCCTAGACAGACTGACCAGAGCAGGGCAGAGAGACACAGTTCAGCTCACGATAATAGTCTTGTTCACCTAAGACTTTCAGGACTTCGGCGGTTCTGTAGAGCCCAAGGATAGGGCTCCCACCTCTTGGGAGACAGGATCAAGTCAGCAAGTTTCTCCTCTGCTTTGACTGTGTTCATTCGCTGATGGCACTTTATCACAGGCCAGAATGTGTCTGCTTCACAGAGATCAAAACTGAAAAGGAGGACATGGTTTTCTGGGTGTAATGGAGCCCACCCATTGTGCCAGCCTAACTGTCATCTCAGCACTTCTGCCTGTGTTCATTGCAGCGCTGTTGTGAGCTCTCAGCTGTTTATAAATGACATTGTGCCTCTCTCCACATCATCAGCAGGGCTGTGGTTCACCTGGTCCCCTCCGCTGTCTTTCCCAAGAATGAGAAGTCTACTGGGAGCCATGCATGCATACCCTGTTATTATCTAACCCATCTTAATTAAGCCCCTATCATGCACCAGGCGCTGTGCTAGGCCTGGGGGCCCAGGCAGGTGCCCGTTCACCTATAACACCCACCTGTGTGAGCAGTGTAAGCAGAGAGAGGGGATGTTGGTGCCCATGGAGGCTGGCACAGCCTTGCTGTCCCCATTCTGACCTGCAGGAGGCAGCGTTGTTACCCAGAACGCCTGGCAGTGTTTCCTCCCTGAGCTTGAAAGGAGACCAATGTGAAAAGTGAATCTTACAAAGCAACAAGGGAAAAGCTCAGTAGAAAAGGGGGTATCAGGCAGGAAGACATAATCTCCAAAAAAGAAACACAGGTGGCCAATAAGTTTGGGGCAAGGGAAGAAAAAAACTCCACCACCCTCCTAATAAAAAGAAAGCTTGTTAAAACAGAATCCTTTTTTTTTGCTTATCAGATGGAGGAAAGTTTGAAAACATGGTCATAGCCAGAGTTTTTTGAGGTTTGGGGGAAACCTACATACTGCTGGCAGAGGTTTCAATTGGCACAGTTTTTCTGGAAGGCAGTTCATATACTTTTGCAAAAGTGTTGATTTTTTACAGACCCTTTGGCCCAGCAATTTCACTTTTAGGAATTTATCCCAAGATTGTGCCAAGTTTCAGCTACAAGGATATTCATTTCAACAATGTTTACGGCAGTAAAAAAAAATTTAGGAACTTGATTATTATGTGTCCATAAGGTTGAATACTATGTAATAAAAATCTTATGAAAGAATATTCCATAAGGCATAATGTTTGTAATATGCTGTTCAGTGTGAAAAGCAGTTTACAAAGCAGTAGTGTAGAAAATGATTCCAATTTTTAAAAGGAAATGTGTACAAAAAAAAAGACTGGAGAGGTTTACAACATAGTTTTGAAAATGGTTACCCCCCGCCCTACAATGTTATTGCAAGTTATTTTCTACATTTTATTATATTTTTTGAGACAGAGTCTCTCTCTTTCTCTTTGGAGTGCAGTGGCACGATCTTGGCTCACTGCAACCTCTAACTCCTAGGTTCAAACAGTTCTCTTGCCTCAGCCTCCCAAGTAGCTGGGATTACAGGCGCTCACCACCACGCCCAGCTAATTTTTGTATTTTTAGTAGAGACGGGGTTTTGCCATGTCTGGTCTTGAACTCCTGACCTCAAGTGAGCCGCCCTCCTTGGCCTCCCAAAGTGCTGGTATTACAGGCATGAGCCACCTTGCCCGGCCCTTATTTTCTTTCTTTTACTTGTTTGCATTTTCCAGATTTTTATTACAGTTTGTGTAACTTTCACTATAAAAAATGAAAAAAACCTTAAGAGTAATTTTTAAAAACGGAGAAAAGCAGCTGGGTTTAATAAGTTACAATCCCCTAGAGGAGGAATTAGGAGAAGACCCTACAAAGGAGGCCAAAAATTCAGGAGCACTGTTCTGGGAAAGATTTAGGAGTTGAATACTAAAGCATTACCACAGATTGGAGAATCCAGGAAAATAGGTGGAGCAGTGTACACATATACAAATCCAGAGATTAAGATACCTTTTAAAATGTTGCAAGACCACATATTTTTTTAAATTTCTTTCTGGGACAGGATTAGAGTTTCTGGAAATGTCTGAAGCCCTTGGGGGATGAGGGTGGGAAGGTCTGGGAGGGAGACAGAGCCAGGTGGGGGACCGTAGAGCTTCGTGATGGGGACAGAGCCCAGGTCAGCCCGCCACTGCCTTCAGATCCTGGCTTGCACTTACTGTCAGCGCAACCTTAGGCAACTTATCAAACTTCTCTGTGCCTCAGTTTCCTCCCAATGATAATAATGCCTACCACATCAAGTGAATTAAAACACTAGAGTGTTGAGAGCAGTGTCTGCTGCTCAGGCTGGCCTCAAACTCCTGACCTCAAGTGATCTGCCCGCCTTGGCCTCCCAAAGTGTTGGGATTACAGGCATGAGCCACTGCGCCTGGCCCTTACTTTCTTCCTTTTATGTGCTCTTTTCTCTGTGTGACCTTTGGCGATTCATTGGGTTTCTGTCTTTAATTTCCACAAGATGAGGATAAATTAAAACATTAAAAACTGAAAAACCTAGCTAGGCATGGTGGCGTGTGCCTGTGGTTCCAGCTACACAGGCAGCTAAGTAGAACGGTTGCTTGAGCTCGGGAGGTCAAGGCTGCGCTGAACTGTGATCGCACCACTGCACTCCAGCCTGGGTGACGTAGCAAGACCCTTCTCAAAAAAAGGCAGCACAGAAGAGGAAAACCTTTCTGAATTCAAAGTTAGGTCCCCCTGGTTCAGGTAGTTCAGTCCATGAATGGACATTGATGCCTTGTAGGTGAATTCCAGCTAGGCAGTCAGCCCCATGGGAAAGACCTCTACTCACAGCAGAGCCTACAGTATAATAGGAGCTCATCAAATGTGCTTATTGAATGAATAAATCAGTTTGGTACTGTGAGCTGGATGGAGATGCATGATAATAGATTTCCTCATCCATCATTCCCAAATATTTAGGGATTTTCTACTTGTTCTTTTATTAATGGTTTATAGCCGAATTCTGCTGTAGTCAGCATATTCTGAATAATGTCATTGTATCTGAATATCTGAATATGTTGTATCATAATATCTTCCATGTGTCCCTGAAGCATAGCTGCCTTCTGCAGTTGCTGAGTACAGCTTATACAAACTTGTAAATTAGGTTAAGTACAGTAATTATGTCATTCACATCTTCATTGCCAGAATTTTTCTGTGTCTTTCTTCCATCCATTACTGACAGAGGTGTGCAAAAATCTCCCGTTATGATTATGAATTTGTCTGTTTTTTCCTTTTAGTTCCATCAGTATTTCTTTTATGTATATTAAAGCTAGACGTACACATCTGGAAGAGTTATATCTTCTTTGTGCATTGACTTTCATTATTGTAAACTTTTTGTCTCTAGCAATGTTTCTTGTCTTAAGGTCAGCTTTATCTGACTTCGTACCAGTTTCCCGGTGGGTAATGTACGCATGGAATATCTGTTTCCATCCTTTTACATTAAGCCTTCGTGTCTCTTGTAAGAATTAAAAAGCTGGATTGGGCTGGGCGTGGTAGCTCACGTGTGTAATCCCAGCACTTGGGGAGGCCAGGGCAGGTGGATCACTTGAGGTCAGGAGTTTAAGACCAGTCTGGCCAACATGATGAAACCTTGTCTCTACTAAAAATACAACAATTAGCCAGGTGTAGTGGTGTGCGCCTGTAATCCCAGCAAGTCAGGGGGCTAAGGCAGGAGAATCGCTTGAACCCAGGAGGTGGAGGTTGCAGTGAGCTGAGATCACGCCACTGCACACTCTAGCCATGGAGTCTATCAAGACTCCATCAAGAAAGGAAAGAAAGAAAGAGAGAAAGAAAGAGCTGGATTGTTTTGTTACATTCATTCTGATGATCTTTGTCTTTTAATTGTATTTATTTTATCTAATGCAATTACTGACGTATTGGAGTTTAAAGCCACCATCTAATATTTTTCCTATTTGTAACAGTTGTTTTATGCTACCTTTTCTCTGTTTTATTGCTTCAATTTTGGATTAACCAAGTATTTTTAGTTATACCATTTCCCCTGCTTATTAATCTGTTAGTTCTACTTTTCTTTTAGTATGTGGTTCTTACAATGATTCCCATAAAGATTACAGCATGCATCTGTTAGACTTGCTAAAGTCTAGTTGAAAATAGTACTTTTACTGCTTCCCAGACAACACAAGAACCTTGAACCACTTGAACTCCATTTAAGGCCCTCCTGCCTTTTGTGCTATGGTTGCCATGCCTGTTTAATAATGCATGTATTTTAAACCCCACGAGACATTTTTACTATTTTACACACCTGATCTTCAGTTAGATTTCCCTACATCATTTCCCACCTCATACCTTTCATTCCTTCCTACGCTTCCGTACTGACATCTGGGATGATTTTTCCTTTAGCCTGAAGAATTCCCTGTAGCATTTCCGTCTTGTGGACATTCTGGTGACAGATTCGCTCCTCTTTTGTTTCTCTGGAGTGTCCTTATTTTACCTCCATTCTCTTCACTGGGCACAGATTCTAGGCAAATTTGCTTTTTTTCAGCCCTTTGCAAATGTTGTTCTGTTAACATCTCGCTTCCTTATTTGTGTCGAGGGGCCAGCTGTTAGTCTTTCTGCTGCTCTAAGGTAATGCAGCTTTTCTACCCTGTGTTTAAGCTTTTTCTTCCTGTCTTGTATTCTCTGCAGTTGGATTTTGATGTGCCCAGATGTGGTTTTCCTTGTAAATTACACTGTGTGGGCGTGATATCTTTTGTCAGTTCTGGAAAATTCTAGGCCATTATTTCTTCCATTGTTTATCCTCTGCACATCTTCACATCCTGTCTCTCCTCTTCTCTGGGATTCCATTTATGGGAATGTCAGACCTTCCTGTGCCCCAGCTTCTAGAGTGCAGCTTTTCAGGAACACATCGGAAAGCCCAGAGCTGTTGAACAGGTCCCTTCATCCTTGGCAGATTCTGAATCCCCCCGGTTTCCCCCATCCCTAGAGACGCCTGCAGCTTTGCTTAGCTTCTCACCCTGTTGAGAACTGGCCAGTGTCTTCCAGGGAAAAGCAGAGACATATGTGAGCCTCACTTCAGTGCCCTTCCCATCTCTCTGGATTCTTGGCTACTTTAGTTCTTGCTGCCTCGGTAGCTTTCCCGTGTCTTCGGACATATGTTTTTAGTATTTAACCTTCCTTTTCTAGTTGTTCTTGGCAGGAAGCTTTATCTACTACAAACTAGCCTGCCATATCCAGAGGCAGATGTGTTGCTGAGCAGAAATGACAAAGAGGTGGTTTCTGTCCCTTGGGGCTGAGGGTCCGGTGGCAGAGCCAGACATGACAATGTTGTAAAGCACAAGCAAAACGCGACGCCAAAGGGAATCAGAAAGACATTCAATCCAATAGGAGGACCTGGGAAGGTCTCCGTGAAGAACAGGAGGGATTGCGCCACGTGCCATTTGGAGGTGAGGGGATTGGAGGCGCATGTTCTAGGTAACAAAAACTGAAGCTGGTGTAGGCTGATATGATGGGACGTGTGCCATGGGCAGGGCTGGAGTGAGGGCAGAGAGACACTGTGGAAGCAGGGAAGGTAGGCACGTGCCACATCATAAAGGCTTTTGTATCCAGGCTGAACCAGGACATTTTTTACATGGGGTGGCAGGTTGGGAATGACCCGTTCTGGCTTTTTTTGTGCTAACTGTGCCACTCTGGTAAAATCTCCAGTCCTCTCTCGTTCTTGATTTTGTTGTAAAATAAGAAGCCTAATAACACCTGCCTCTTCTATTCTCCAAGGTTCTTGTGAGACATAGGTAAGCTTGAGGATGCAAATGTGCTTTGATGGGGCTGATGTGTGGCTGGGACACGGATTCCCTTCAGACCCACATCACTAGGGGGTCAGGCTGTGTGTTGGTAGCTGGTCAGGGGCTATCACAGTAACCATCCATCACTTTCCGGCCTTGTTTGTGAGTCATAGGATGAGGATGGCTGGCTCTCTGGCGACATCAGAAAGCTTTCCAGAATCCTCAGTTCTGACTGTCCCCCAAGCTCTAATGTCTCCAGCCCAGCATCCTCCTTGGGGCACTGGGTGCTGCTGGTCACCCAACAGACATGGAACTGCCTCTCTTGAAGGCAGATCATCCCTCCATGGGCAGCTCTGGACCGCTCTGACTACAGGAATGTTATCCAGTCCTTCCTCAAAGGTAGTGTGCCATGACCAAAGGAATATGATTAGCCTACTCCTCTGTACAGGATTAAAATAAAATACCTTATGCCCCCACCGAGTTTCCCCTGCTTATCCTGGTTTGGGTGCCTGCATCTTTCTTCACAAGACAACAAGCAGCCCTTTTAAGAGAGTCTCCGTCTTTCTCTGAATTACGGAAGAGCCAAGATACACAAGGTCTCTTGCTGCATGATTTGACTCAGGAATTCTTGGAGGTAGGCTCCATCAGATACGGTGACCACGACCTTGAGGATTTTTTTTTTTTGAGATGGACTCTCACTTCGTCACCCAGGCTGAAGTGCAGTGGCACAATCTCGGCTCACTGCAACCTCCATCCACCGGGTTCAAGCGACTTTCCTGTCTCAGCCTCCCAAGTAGCTGGGATTACAGGCATCTGCCACTGTACTTGGCTAATTTTTGTGTTTTTTTTTTAGTAGAGACAGGGTTTTACCATGCTGGCCAGGCTGGTCTTGAACTCCTGATCTCATGATCCACCCACCTCGGCCTCCCAAAGTGCTGGGATTATAGGCGTGAGCCACCGCGCCTGGCCAACCTTGAGGATTTTAAAGCTCATTTAGCATTGCAGTCCTCAGTGCTGATGGGAAAATTAGAATTCATCTAGCCAATGCTCCTGTAGTACTTTGGGGAGACATTCATTTAATAGAGGGTGGGTGTGTTGAGTATCCTGCCCTTGCCCCTTCAGACTTGCTGCCCTTCTTCTCCACCAGCCCCCATGTTCCAGGAGGCCGGTCCATGCGGTCTCCCTCAATGGGCTCCCTTGGCAGAGGCTCCGAGTTGGAAGGGGCTCAGTTTGCTTAATAGGAGGCACTAGAAAGATTCCAAGATGGGAGGAGAGGAAGCCCAGTATTTATTCCCCTTCCCGTATCCCCGCATTGCCATGGGTTGGCTCTGAGACCCTCCAGTGAAGGCGCAGCTCCTAAGAGAAACCTCCCTCTGCCACTCTCCGATTCTCACCCCCAGGCTCCCTTCAAGCCTAGGGTGGCAACCCCTGCTGAGTTGCCAGCCCTGGGGTGTGACACCAGCCTTTGTTAGTTCCGCAAAACTGCCTGCATGTCCGTAGTCTTAAAAAACTCTCCTCAGGCGGGGTGCAGTGGCTCCTGCCTGTAATCCCAGCACGCTGGGAGGCCGAGGTGGGCGGATCACAAGGTCAAGTGATCGAGACCATCCTGGCCAACATTGTGAAACCCCGTGTCTAGTAAAAGTACAAAAATTAGCTGGGCATAGTGATGGGGGCCTGTAGTCCCAGCTACACGGGAGGCTGAGGCAGGGCAATCACTTGAACCTGGGAGGCGGAGGTTGCAGTGAGCCGAGATCGCGCCGTTGCACTCCAGCCTTCCAGCCTGGCGAAGGAGTGAGACTGTCTCTACACACACACACACACACACACACACTCTCTCTCTCTCTCTCTCTCTCTCTTCCTCCCTCCCTCTCTCTCTCTCTCTTTCTCTCCCCCCTCCCTCCTTCTCCCTCTCCCTCCCCCACTCCTTTCTCTTTCTCCTCAAATTAAGTTGGAGTCTGATCTGTTCCCTGCCAGAAACTCTACTGGAAAAAGCATTCCAGAGAGATGGGAAGGCAGTGGGTAAAGGAGGTAGGAACTGCTAGCCCTGCGTGGTGGAAATGGAAGGTAGGAGTGGGGCTAGATTGGCGTCGAGAATGGATGAGTTTTCCATATTAAGCCAAGGCGTATGAAATTGCTGGTTCTTTTTGTAGGTCTCTGTAGCCCCATCTTCCCAACCTAACTCATCTCTCCTCTCTTCCAGAAAACTGCTGCTTCTGTACCCTGCCTGTCCCTCCCAGCTGCTCAGAGCCCCTTTGTGGAATCCTCAGCCCGAAGACTGGGATGGAGAGGCCTCTGTGCTCCCACCTCTGCAGCTGCCTGGCTATGCTGGCCCTCCTGTCCCCCCTGAGCCTGGCACAGTATGACAGCTGGCCCTACTACCCTGAGTACTTCCAGCAACCAGCTCCTGAGTATCACCAGCCCCAGGTCCCTGCCAACGTGGCCAAGATTCAGCTGCGCCTGGCCGGGCAGAAGAGGAAGCACAGCGAGGGCCGGGTGGAGGTGTACTATGATGGCCAGTGGGGCACCGTGTGCGATGACGACTTCTCCATCCACGCTGCCCACGTCGTCTGCCGAGAGCTGGGCTACGTGGAGGCCAAGTCCTGGACCGCCAGCTCCTCCTACGGCAAGGGGGAAGGTAAAGGCTCTGTGCTTTGGATCTGAGTGCTGTCACCTGGCAAGGCCCTGAGCAGCCTTCCCTGAGGGCAGCCTGGGAGAGGAAGCTGTACGCACTACGAAGTGTAAACTCCTGGTGACGCCCCATCTAGGGACTGGCATCCTTCTGTGCCCACGCAGGCTGCACCCTGCAGGAAGGCGAGAGGGAAGGGGTCTTTAGGAGGGGCACAGTAAGTGACTATACTGATTTGCCCAGGATTTTTCTGGCTTTAGCACAGAAAGTCTCATATCCTGGGAAAACCGGAACGGTTGGTGACCCCAGGTGGGGGTGAAATCACACTGTGCTCCTCCCTCCACGCAGTATGGTCTGCCTGGGGGCTGCATCAGCCCAGGGGAGTGGCACTTTACTCCAAATCGTTCCCTCTTAGGAAAGTCTCTTGCTCTTCCCCACAAAGGCTCCCACATGCTAGAGTTCGCTGACGCTCCCCACCTTCCTGGATGTAGAGTTCATCTTTTAACACTAAGCTACTCTTGTGAGCTTGGTCACGATGGGAGCAGAGATGTTTTGGGTTTTTCACTGTTGGTTAGCCTAGTCTTTCCTCCCTTGGGAGGTTCAAATTTATTACTTGATTTTTAAAAATTGGTTTAAGAGCTGGCTGGGTATGGTGGCTCACACCTGTAATCCCAGCACTTTAGGAGGCTGAGGCGGACTGATCACTTGAGGTTAGGAGTTCGAGACCATCCTGGCCAATATGATGAAACCCTATCTCTACTAAAAATACAGAAATTAATGGCCAGCGTCTGTAATCCCAGCCACTCAGGAGGCTGAGGCACAAGAATCGCTTGAACCTGGGAGGTAGAGGCTGCAGTGAGCCAAGATCGCAGCACTGAACTCCAGCCTGGGTGACAGAGTTAGACTCTGTCTCAAAAGAAAAAAAAATGTTTTAAGAGCTTTGCGGCAGGACAAGTTTGAAGTCCTGAACCTAGAGATGAGTCTGTGCTGACCTCTGACACCACACTTTGTAGGAAGACACGTACCTTCTCCAGCCTCGTTTTTCCCCATCTGGAAGTTGGGCTCTCTAAGAAATCCTGAAACCCTGGCAGTGTATGTTCCCACATAGGAAAGACATAAGAGTGAAGGGCATTGTTTCTTTTTAAAAAATTTTCCAGGCTCTAAGAGCTTCCCATCTCTGGGTCAGCCGGGCACAGGACGCTCCTACCCCTGACCACTTGGGGTGAGCTGCAACCCAGGCTCAGCGCAGGTCTGGCTGCTGGACTAAAACAGAGATGCCCACACTCCTGTCCTGGACTAAAGGGTTAATGCCACGCTGACTGCATAAGAATCGCCCAAGGGAGCTCCAAATACAGAATATTGAAGCCCTCAGCCTCCCCATAAACTGGTTTAAAAGGTCTGGGCTGGAGCCCAGGATTCTGTCACTTTTGGCAACCTGCAAAGTGACAGGTTTGGGAGTCATTGAAATTGATAACTGTTATTCTTCCTTCCAACTTTTATTTCCGTTATTCTAGAAATTACAGGAGAAAGGAACTCCCATCTCAAACACATCTCACCTCCATGCAAATGAACATTTCCTGTTGCGGTGACTCACTTAGGAGACAGCATAGGGTAGAATGTTCTCTGCAGCTCCCTCTGGGCTCCCTAGCAGCGATGAGAGCCACAGCAGTGAAGTTAGCAAATGCCAAGCTTTAGAGCCCACTTCCTGTTTTCTTTAGACAAATGTCTGATATTTCCCCATCTCTGTTTATCCGGCTGGCCGAGCGATCACGGGTAACCTCAGATTCATGTTTTCTGTTCCAGGCTTTCCCATGCTCATTATTTTTGACGAGAGGCACAGTAAGTGACCAGCCATACTGGTTGGTCAGTATGGTTTTCAATGACTAGGTGTTTTTCCAGTGACAATTTTATTTCAACGTAAATTTCAAACTTAACCTGCCGTCAGACAAGGGGGTTGTGGTTTTTCCCTGTCAGGAGCAGGTATGGGGTAGTAGGGGCAGGTTTTTACCAAGGTGGGACTTGGCCATCCAAGGATGATGAAGAGTGAAAAGTTCCAAGGAGTGGAGGGAATAGGAAAGGAAACAGTTAAAATCAGGGTCCGTGGAGACTGTGGAGGTAAGGAGGGTGGTAATACATGGAGAAGTTGCATTGTGCATAGCCGCTGTGATCAACGGATTGTGGGTCTCTGTTCAGATGGAGATACAAGAAGTTTACTAAAAGATGGAAGGAGCTGTGGTTGCAGAGCAGGAGTGAAATGGAGATGAAAGGGTGCAGTCTCTGCAAATGAGAGAACTGAGCTTTGACCATAGGGCAGCAGCTGGAGCAGGATGGAGGACAGTCCCTGAGAGAGGAGGAGTATTAATGAAGAGACCAGGAGTACTGGAAAGGTCATCTTGGTGGACATGGAAACCATCAAGGATTGTAAAAGAAATAATGTCAAAGAGAGGACAGGAAGAAACAGATGCTTAAAAAAAAAAGAACACTGTCTTGTGTTCCAGGTTTTACAAGTTAAGCTGCTTATGTGAGGTGGCACTTGGTTTATGACATGAGAGACCTTTTACATTTAAATGTATTCGAATTTCACTAGCATCAATCCAGATCTTTATCCCTGGGTACATGGTGGGCACTCAGTGAATATTAGCTGATCGATTCATTGTGATTTGGCAGAATAGGAAAAACAGTTGGCAGAAACAGTTCTAGGTATAGTGAACACAGAACGTGGCCAACGCCCAGGGCTTGCTCCGGAGGGGCTCAACATGCAGGTCAGGCTTCCCCTCCAGGACTCCTCAAGCTCCCCTGGAGTTCAGGCTAAGAGTAATGCAAGCAGGGAGGGCACCAGGGACGTCCTGGGTTTTCCAGCCCGGCCTGTCCACAGATGGTTCTCCTAAAGCATCTCTGAGCTCAGGCAAACCATGGGGCCTTTTAGGGAGTTCTGGAGGGAGCAGCTGTCTTGTTTCCCAACCCCTGGTCAGGGTATAGCAAGTGGAAGCTAAGGTGGTTGCTCTCCTTGCCCTGTCTTCAGAACCAGGAGGCTGAGCCTATTCCCGTTCACATCCCTTATTCTTTAAACCAGAGCGATGAAGCCAGCGATAACCACCTTGTGACCCCACAGATATTTTTCTTTCCTTTTCTTTTTTTTTTCTTTTGAGACAGAGTCTTGCTTTATCACCCAGGCTGGAGTGCAGTGGTAGAATATCGGCTCACTGCAATCTCCGCCTCCAGGGTTCAAGTGATCCTCCTATCTCAGCCTCCCAAGTAGCTGGGATTATAGGTGGGTGCAACCAGGCCCAGCTGAATTTTTTTTTTTTTTTTTTTTTTTTTTTTTTGTATTTTTAGTAGAGACGGGGTTTTGCCATGTTGGCCAGGCTGGTCTCAAACTCCTGGCCTCAAGTGATCCAACCACCCAGCCTCCCAAACTCCCAGCCTCCCAAAGTGCTGGAATTGCAAGCTGACCCACCGCACCTGGTCTCGACCCCACAGATTCTAACTTGAATAATTTCCATTGCCCTGGGCTCTCGCATTCCAGCTGAATTTCATTTACGATTTTTATCTTCCTAATGATCTGTTAACTTGTGTATATATCTCTTCTTTCATCGGGAGAGGCATTGGAAGGAAAAGAATAAGATAAAATTTGGCTTTGGATTGAATGGCTTTCTTCTGTCCAAAGTTTCGACTCTCATCTTGCGTCCCAAGGACACGGTTCTCTTGGCAGCTCTGAGGAGTCATCTGAACTGTGCCTAGAACCACCTTGCTTTCCAGAAGGCTGACCCAGAAGCTGGTTGCACTGGAGTCAGAGTAGTCTAGTTAATGAGCACTAAGTATATAGAGAAAAAAAAGAGGGGCCCTGTTCAGTGGTTTATGCCTGTAATCCCAGCACTCTGGGAGGCTGAGGCAAGTGGATCACTTGAGGTCAGGAGTTCGAGATCAGCCTGGCTAACATGGTGAAGCCCTGTCTCTACCAAAACAATACAAAAATTAGCCGGTCGTGGTGGTATGCGCCTGTGGTCCCAGCTACTTGGAAGGCTGAGGTGGGAGAATCACTTGAACCTAGGAGGTGGAGGTTTCAGTGAGCTTTGATTGCACCACTGCACTCCAGCCTGGGCAGCAGAGTGAGACACTGTCTCAAAAAAACCAACACGAAAAGTGTTGTCATGAAATGAGGCCAAACAAGTATACCATGCATGGTGTACTGTCTTGGGCTAAGTACAAATTAACATATCTGCCTTCTAAGTAGAAACTGACCAAGCATATGAGGAAGGGGTCCATGGAAGATTGTTGGGGATCTTTGCAAGGTTCATAAGAGAGAAGCTCTTTGGGGCAGGCTCCATAGGGTCTCTGGTTTGCAGCTCTTCTCAGTTCCTTTGATGATGCACTGGTCGATTTCCAGGTCCTTAGCGAGGGGGGTTTCTCTCACTGCACATAGAATAGGGTGCCACTGCTTTTCACCATCTCTGACACTTGGACAGCTCTGCAACAGAATGTTCCGCTTAGAATGTGGAGGGGTCTTTTCTGTTGCTAATACTTAGCAAGACAAACATCGGTTTGTTGTTGAGACGGCAATTGATTAGGGAGTGTATGTTTCAGCGGAGCTTGACTGCTTGGAAACCAGGCCAAATTGAGAAGCCAGTTGGAAAACCTCAGGCCAGATGTTTTCAATAAGCCCTTTGTTTCCACGGTGGATCTGAAGTGCTCTCATTTGAGTCCTGTCCAGCAGCCATGACAGCAGACACGTTTTAGCGGGGCCTGTATGTCAGGAGAGTGGCCCCGGGGTCCTTCTCCACCTTGAAGAGCCTCTGTTTCTCTCCTTGGTTTTCTCATCTCTCCAATAGGAATGTTTTTATTTGTTTTTCTCTTGCATCATGGAAGCAGTAGAATTCATTGCTTTTCTGACTGACTGGAAGAAGGAAGGGGAAAGGGAGGTTGAAAGTGTACCAGGCACATACGTTACCTCATCAAGTCTCCATGGCAACCTGTTTACTCAGCATCATTATTTTGGCTCTAGAAATGCGAAGCAGGCATTGAAGCCGTTGACCACATTATACAGTGGCCCAGTATGTGGCAGATGGAACTTGAACTCAGGTTTGTTTGTCTCTGGCTGCTACTCTGTAGACTCCTAAAAGGAGCTGTGAGAAAAATGAGAGGTTTCGTTTAGTTTTCTTTCATTTTGCAGTGGCACTTTAAAAAATCACTATTTGAAAACCCTCTAGCACTTTATAAAATTTTTATTTTTAATTGTGGCAAAACATGCATCACATAAAATTTGCCACCTTAACTATTTTTTCTTTGAAGAAAGGGTCTCACAGTCACCCAGGCTGGAGTGCAATGGCACAATCACAGCTCACTGCAGCCTCAGCCTTCTGGGCTCAAGCAATTCTCCCATCTCGGCCTCCTGAATAGTTGGGATTTCAGGCATGCACCACCATGCCCAGCTAAATGTTTTGGTTTTTAGTAGCGATGAGGTCTCACTATGTTATCCAGCTGGCCTCAAACTCCTGAACTCAAGTAATCCTCCCACCTTGGCCTCCCAAAGTGTTGAGATTACACACATGAACTGCTACACCCAGCCCAGCCTTAAACATTTTTTTTTTTTTTTGAGACAGAGTCTTGTGCTGTCGCCCAGGCTAGAGTGCAGTGGCGTGATCTTGGCTCACTGCAACCTGCGCCTCCTGGGTTCAAGCGATTCTCAGCCTCAGCCTCCCAAGTAGCTGGGACTACAGGTGCACACCACCTCGATCAGCTAATTTTTTGTATTTTCAATAGAGATAAGGTTTTACCGTGTTAGCCATGATGTGCTTGATCTCCTAACCTTGTGATCCGCCTGCCTCGGCCCCTCAAAGTGCTGGAATTACAGGTGTGAGCCACCACACCCGACTGACATTTTTCAGTGTACAGTTCAGTAATGTTACATATGTCCACATCGCGGTGCAGCCATCATCACCGTCATCTCCAGGACTTTTCCATCTTGCAAAACTGAAACTCTGTACCGATTAAACAACCCTCCTCATTTCTTTCTCATGCCAGGCCCTGGCAGCCACCATTCTACTTTCTGTTTCAGTCAATTTGACTCCTCTAGATACCCCATATAAGATTTGTCTTTTGGGACTGGCTTATTTCACTCAGCATAATGTCTTTATGAATCATCCATATTGCAGCAGGTTTCAGCGTTTTCTTCTTTTTAAAGGCTAATATTCCATTGTATGGATAGACCACATTTTGTTGATGGACACTTGCGTTGCTTCCACCTCGTGGCTATTTTGAATAATGCTGTTATAAACACAGGGGTGCTAATATCTCTTAGGAACTCTGTTTTCAATTCTTTTGTTGGATCATATGGTAATTTTTTATTTTTAATTTTTTAAGGAAACACCTTTCCTTTCCCCTCCCCTCCCCTCCCCTCCTCTCCTCTCTCCTCTCTCCTTTCTCCTTCCCTTTCCTTTCCTTCATTTCATCCCACTTTGTCACCCAGCCAGAGTGAGATGAGGTCCACAACTGAAGTGCAGTGGCATGATCTCAGCTCACTACAACCTCTGCCTCCTGGGTTCAAGTGATTCTCCTGCCTCAGCCTCCTGAGTAGCTGGAATTACAGGCATGCACCACCATACCTGGCTAATTTTTGTACTTTTAGTACAGACAGGGTTTTAGCATGTTGGTCAGGTTGGTCTCGAACTCCTGACTTCAGGTGATCCACCCGCCTCGGTCTCCCAAAAGTGCTGGGATTACAGGCGTGAGCCACCACGTCTGGCTCACCATGCTGTTTTCTATAGCAGCTGCACCATTTTGCATTCCCATCAGCAGTGCGCATGGGTTCTAATTTCCACATCCTCGCCAGCACTGCTGGTTTCTGTTTTTTTGATAGTGGCCATCCTAAGGGTGTGAGGTGGTGTTTCACTGTGGTTCACCCTCCAGCACTTTGCACGCTGAATTCTCTATTTAGTGCAAATGAGATTAAAAAGAAAAAAAAAAGTAAGCACGGTCCCATGACAGCCTCTGGAACATGACGAGGTGGCTCTGTGGGCCAGTCTGGCTGGGCTGTCTCTGAGTCAGTGATGGGAAACATTGGGAAGTGAGAAGAGCACTGGACGGGAAGTCACGGCCCAGGCTTCTGGGCTCAAGGGGCGGTGGGATAATCATGTCACCTCGACCCCTTGGTATAGGAAGACCAAGGAGATGCTACATGTGAAAATGCCTTAAAAACCTCAAACCGGCTGGGCGCAGTGGCTCACACCTGTAATCCCAGCGCTTTGGGAGGCCGAGGTGGGCGGATCATGAGGTCAGGAGATTGAGTCTATCCTGGCCAACATGGTGAAACCTTGTGTTTACTAAAAATATGAAGATTAGCCGGATATGGTGGTGCATGCCTGTAGTCCCAGCTACTTGAGAGGCTGAGGCAGGGGAATTGCTTGAATCCCAGAGGTGGAGGTTGCAGTGAGCTGAGGTCACACCACTGCACTCCAGTCTGGTGACAGAGCAAGACTCCGTCTCACAAAAAAAAAAGAAGAAAACCTTATACCTTCAGCGGCAAGAGAGTTTAGTTTTTCCCTGAGGGGTCCAAGTTCAGCCTCTGCTACAGATAGAAAGTGAGACTGGCTAGTGCTATAATCAGTGTCACTGAAACGTCATCATCATCACTATTTTTCAGCTACCGTGGCCAGCAGTAAACTAGGCACGTGCTTCATAGTGTCTCTCATCTGCACGCAGCTGTGCAGCTGAAGTGTCATTGTTAGCTCTGCTTTACTGACAAGCGAAAGGGCCCTTGACCAAGATCCTACAGCCAAGTGGCTGAACGAGAACTCAAACCCAGCTTGGTACCCCAAGCCCCACTCTTTCCACGATCCCGTGCGACTTCTGGGCTTAAATCTAGTTTCTGTCCTAATCATGTTAACCCACCACATCCCCAGATCACATCAGCTGCTTCCTGTGGTATGGGGATCCAGGTGGTCTAGAGCTGTGTACGGTATCGTAAAATAATAAAAATTAAGTGATGGCCACACACAGCTGCCAAAATTAGAGAAAAATTCTCTTTCCATATAAGACACTGTTGCCCCACAAAGTCTCAGACCTGCATTGATGCAGCGCTTGGTTTCTCTCCTCTGCCTCCTTCAGGGCCCATCTGGTTGGACAATCTCCACTGTACTGGCAAGGAGGCGACACTTGCAGCGTGCTCCTCCAATGGCTGGGGCGTCACCGACTGCAAGCACACGGAGGACGTCGGTGTGGTGTGCAGTGACAAAAGGATTCCTGGGTTCAAATTTGACAATTCGTTGATCAACCAGATAGAGGCAAGTCATGTGCTCTTGATGTCCGCTTCACGCAAACATTATTCCTCCATGCAACTTGCTTTTTCCGTATGGATTTCAAGAAGTGTGTGTGAGCAGAAGGAGTTACCTAACCCAATGGGATTAGATGCAAGGGCAGTTTAGGGAAGGATTTCTGGAGAAGGGAATCCCATCCATGGGGAAAGGCATTCCCAGGCACGAGGAACAGGCTGGGCAGAGGCACAGAGGTGTGAAGGTTGGGCTGGGATAAGCAGAGCATGATCTCAGGTGGAGTGCATCTGGGAGTAGAGTGAACTAAAGCTGGAAAGATGGGCATGACACACCTGCTGTGCCATGTTCAGGAGCTTGCCCTTTGGGTGGGAAAATGTATTCGTTATCAATTGCTGCATAACGAATGGCCCCCAGATTTTGCAGCTTAAAACAATGTGTCTATTATCTCGCCCAGTTTCTGAGAATCCGGAATTGAAGAGCGGCTTAGCTACTTGATTCTGCTCAGGGTGTCTCATGGTGTTGCATTCAGGCTGTCAATGGGTTCTGGAAGGTCCCCTCCCATGCGAGGTCCTATGGTTGTTGGCAGGCTGTGGTTTCTTGCTAGCTGTAGACTGCAGCCCTCTGTTGGTCTCTATGTGGCCCCTCCATAGGCTGCCTGAGTGGCCTCGGGACATGGTAGTTGTCTTCCTTCGGAGTGAATGAGGCAAGGAGAGTGAGAGAAAGCACAACACGGAAGTCATGTTTCATAACCTAGTCTTGGAAGTGATACGCCGTCTTTTCTGCTGTATTCTGTGGATCACACGGACTAACCCTGGTAGAGTGTGGGAGGAGATTGCACAAGGGGTGGCACAAGGTAGGATGGCTGGGGCCATCTTGGAAGCTGGCTACCGCTGGCCAGTGTAGCTGAGGATTGGAATCACTTCACAAATGCAGGTACTGGGGCCTCCCCACTGACCTGCTGACTGAGAATCTCCTGCTATGGGACCAGGTTATTTTTCTTTAAGCGGCCCCAGATGATTCTGATGTTGCCAGAATGACCATTTCAGCTTTTGAAAATGGTCAACAGGGCTTATGACCTTTCTACATTTATGGCTAAATTTCAGGGTTAGCTTTCCAGCAAATTCTTTACCCAAACAATTAAATTAACACACACTTACTACATTCTTCTTTTTTTTTTTGAGATGGAATTTTACTCTTGTTGCCCAGGCTGGATTGCAATGGCGCAATCTCAGCTCATTGCAACCTCTGCTTCCTGGGTTCAAGTGATTCTCCTGCCTCAGCCTGTAGCTGGGATTACAGGAGTGCGTCACCATGCCCAGCTAATTTTTGTATTTTTCATGAAGACGGGGTTTCTCCATGTTGATCAGGCTGGTCTCGAACTCCCAGTCTCAGGTGATCCGCCTGGCTCGGCCTCCCAGAGTGCTGGGATTACAGGTATGAGTTACTACACCCGGCCTACATTACTCTTAAGGGCAACATTTATGGGGCTTAGGACAGGAGGAGTTGGTAGTTAACACTCCTTTCCTCAAGGAACATGTTGGACATGACCCCCAAGGGATTGTGGGATCTGCCCCAAATCCAGGCCAAGGAACCTTTGCTGTGCTTCAGCCTCCAGTTGACCCCAGCACTAATGCAGAAGAAAGGTGATGAGATTGCCCTATTTGGGCCTCAGAGGAAGTTCCCTAAGACTGTGGTCTTTATTGTCATGACTCACACAGTCCTGCTCTCTCCATGTATGTTCCCAAGTGTGCTAGGAATTTGTCCAAGCCTGCATTATAGCATGGAAAAGGATTTCCAGGCTTCTCTCAGCTGCAAGGAGGAGACTGCTGGTCGACACCTGGCAAACGCTGCTATTTTATTGGAGATAAATAGAGAGATTGTGATGGAGTTGATGTACTTTCTTCAGTCTTCGTGTTCCGGTCACTGATGACAGCTTTGCTTTCTCTTGTTTTTTTTTTTTTTTTTTTTGGAGACAGAGTCTCACTTTGTCACCCAGACTGGAGTACGATGGCAATCTTGGCTCACCGCAACCTCTGCCTCCCGGATTCACGCGATTCTCCTGCCTCAGTCTCCCGAGTAGCTGAGATTACAGGCACTCACCACCATGCCCAGCTGGTTTTTGTATTGTTAGTAGAGATGGGGTTTCACCATGTTGGTCAGGCTGGTCTTGAACTCCTGACCTCGTGATCCTCTCACCTCAGCCTCCCAAAGTGCTAGAATTAGAGGCGCGAGCCACCATGCCTGGCCGACAGCTTTGCTTTCTTTGCCATGAAGTTGATGATCTCAAGGGTGGGCTTGTCCAACCCAGTTTCACAAAATTTTCCATCTCCATTCCTTATAACTTCATGGACAATAATTAGCCCCACTTAAATGTATCTTATCTCTCCCATGAGATTGGAAGCTCCCAGAGGGCAGGGGCTCTATCTTATTCATCATCGTATCCAATAGATAAATTCTACATACCTAATGGGAACAACATCTCCACCTCCCAAATTTTCATCTGCCCTGAAATGCAAACCAGAAATTGTTACTCCTTAGGTGGAGAATCTCCCAGGTTGAAACATTAAACTCAACAGCAGTGAGAAGCACATGGACGCAAGTCATTTCTTCACAGCTTGCCCTGCCTGCTAGGACCATGAGCTGATTCGTAACATCTTGGATGGGCCTCTGTTCAACCTAGAACCTCAGGGTAATCCACTTGGAGTGTCCAGTGAAGACCCACCTTCTTGGCATAAGAAAGTCATTGATGGTTTGAATAAAAAAGAAGGAAGACAGGCCAAAACATCAGTGAGTTTTGTATGGAGAACATGAGAAGGCTTGTCTACCATTACAAAAAAAAATTTGATTTTGGAAAAAGGACTCTTGAGTGGCACGTCATTAGATAAATGTTTGTTGAATACCTACTGAGGGCCAGTTCCAATGCTTAGCATTTCCAGGAAGAAACAAAATGGATCATATCAAAAGCAGAACCTTCATGGGGTGGAATAAGCATAGAAAAGACTAAAAAAAAATCATGTTAGAGAGAACTTTCTTATTCCGGATGGGCTGAGATTCCATGATGGGAAAGCTTAGCCCCTACCTTTATTCTGGGCCTTTGTTGGGTACCTGCTGGTTTGGGGCACCAGTAGGGAAAGAAAACATGGCCCTTGTCCTCCAGCCCTTAGAACCTTAGCCCAGCTCACAGAGGTTCTCCCCAGACACCCTGAGGTCTAGGCCCTTCCATGACCTACTTTCAGTGGGTACCGAAGGGAAGAAGTTGCAGGGGACTGATCATCAATGAAAGTTCACTCCGTCTCTGCAAGACAAGATGTGTACCTTGGAGAAAGCTGGGCATCCTTCCAAGGCAAGGAGCATGGGCCCTGTCGAATCTCCAGAAACGCAGAGCAGGCAGCCTGTGGAGATGTCTGGCTTAAAGGGCCAGGTGACATCCACAGCTTTCCACGCTCTGCATTTTCCTAGAAGGGCTCCCTCTTGCTGTCAGAGAGATCAGTCTAGTGACCGGGAGCCAGAGGGGAGCTTTCTGGCCCAACCACAGAGACTGAGGGAACTTTGATTGATGATCAGTTCCCTGCAACTTCCCTTTGGTACCCGCTGAAAATAGGTCATGAAAGAGTCTACACCTCAGGGTGTCTGGGGAGAACCTCTGTGAGTTGCCAGAAGATTCTCGTATCCCGGGCTTTGTGGCTGAGGCTCGTGCTTACTGGCAGTGCTGGCCTGATGGGTAGAGAACCACCTAGACCACCTACGTGGGATATTTGTGGGATGCTGAGACATTTCTCCAAAATACCTCCTGGACCAGCCTGTGTCAGTAGCTGAAGTAATAGGATCGTTCCTCTCAGCTGAAGAAATGCCCTCTATTAAATTTTTGTGGACAAGAAGAAGAGACACAGCTTTGGTGGACATGCATTTGGGTGAAGTCATGAACACACTGACTAATGATACCCAGGGTGAACTGCTGACTAATTTGTGTATAAACAGAGTAGATGGTCTCTGATGGTGAGCCCTCGGGCTCTGCTCCGTCCTCCCCATCATGTATCAGGAATGTTTGTGGCAATTAAAAGGCATACTGATAAAATCTATGGGAGATACAAAACTAGGAGAGATTGCTAGAGTATAAAATTATGGAATGAACTTTCAGAAAAACTGCTGTACGTTGAAATAATAGGCCCAAGCTGTAACATATTAGGGATGAATAGAAGGTCCTATATCAAAGTTCATGGAGAAAAACACAGCCACAGGAGTGCAGACTTTAGGGAAAATAACTAAAAAATCATTGATTTTGTTTTTTTTAAAGGCCTGGTGTGGTGGCTGACACCTGTAATCCGAGTACTTTGGGAGACAGAGGTGGACAGATTGCTTGAGCCCAGGAGTTTGAGACCAGACTGGGTAATATGGCGAGACCATGTCTCTACCAAATTAAAAAAGTTAACCTGGCATGGTGGCACATTCCTGTGGTCCCAGCTATCTGGGAGGCTGAGGTGGGAGGATCGATTGACCCTAAGAGGTGAAGGGCGCAGTGAGTAGTGCACTTCAGCCTAGGTGACAGAGTGAGACCCTGTCTCAAAAAAACAAAAGAACAAATCTCTGAGGGGGCAGTGGTTGACTAAAAGCTCAGTATCAGCCAAGAGTGTGACAGGGCTGCTAAAATAAAAAAGTGAATATCAACTGCTTTACTGATAGAAGAATTAGTTCCCTAAGCTCTTTGCCTTTTGGACCAATCACTGACTGCAGGGTTCAGTTCTGGATCCAGATGTCCATCAGAGGAAAGGCCAACAGGATGGAGACAAACCCGGAAACCATACCACAAGGAACTGAAGTTGTCAAGAGAAGAGATACAGGGAGAGATGGTTCTCTTCAAATACTTGAACTACTACCATGCACAAGAATATTTAGAATATATTCCAGCTCCTGACCGGGCACCATGACTCACATCTGTAATCCCAGCACTTTGGGAGGCCGAGGCAGGCAAATCATATGAGGTCAGGAGTTCAAGACCAGCCTGGCTAACATGGTGAAACCCCCATCTCTACTAAAAATACAAAATTAGCTGGGTGTGGTGGTGGGCACCTGTAATCCCAGCTACTTGGGAGGCTGAGGTTGAACCCAGGAAGCCGAGGTTGCAGTGAGCCGAGATGGTGCCTGGGCAACAAGAGCAAAACTCTTGTTTCAAAAAAAAAAAAAAAAAAAAAAAGAATATATTCCAACTTCCAGAGCCAAGGTGAAGAGGAGTGTGATGGGAAATAGATCTCAGCTCAGTGGAATTCCTGCAGTAGACAGCTGTACCCTAAGTTAGGTGAGCTCCTCATCGCTGGAGGAGGAATTCAAGCATGAACTGGACAACCTCTTGCCAGGAATATTGTGGTCAGATGCCTACATGGGGAAGTAAGTGGGGTTAAGTGATTGCCCAGTTTTAAGACCCTTGTTACTCAGTGTCTGGGGAAATGCGCTCGTCCCACATAGCCTACCAGCTGGATATTGACAGTGCACACAGGCATCACGTGTGTGTGAGAACACAGAGAGTGAGAGGAGGTGCCTGCCAGCCAGCGTGTGTATCGTGTGCTTGGGGTCTCTCTTTGTCTTTTCTCCAGCCCCTGATGGCCTTGATCTTGAAACCAGGTGTGGACTTTTCACTCTTCATATCAAAGTGTGAGAGTTAAAGCCCTCCCTCGACTTCCCCCAGTTTGGAAGGGGCAAATTCAAGTGGCCGGGAACAAAATGTCAGTGAATGCTTTCTCATGTCTTGTGACCCCGGTTGTAGACCACTGGGCTAATGAATGTGATAAGGGCGTCCATATCCCTTCCCACGGTGCTCTGCAAGGGTGTGGGCTGGACTCTGTAACATTCACCCTCATTAACCCCTGGAGATTGGGGATAGAGCACAGATAATTACAGATGACCCTCACAGCCCATGCTTCCTCCAGAGTGCACTGAATTCCCAGAGCAGAGAGTGGAAGAAAACTGCATCAGTCTAGACCAATTTCATCCTACTCTGGAATGCCAGAGGCATGAGTCACTAAGCCCTGGAGCCTGGCTGATGGAATTTCACTTAATGAGCTAACTGTGCTTCCCTGGACTCCTACAGCTGCTTGGAGAATCCTTGGGGGCTCCTGATAGTTTGTGAATTCCCCTCTAGAGGAGGGAAAAAAATCACACTTCTTCATATAAATGACCTCACCAAGGGAAAGTTCATAGGTTCGTACCCTAAGCTGCCTTTTGACCAGCTTCCAGAACAATTGGGCAAGGGTTCACTTCAACTGGGTAGTGTCCAGCAAGTTGAATTCAATCCCTTTCAGCTGTGACGGTCTGTAGTCCAGTGGCAGTGGTTTCTCCATCAGAAAGACGTAGCGTGCATTCATCATTTACAAGGTAGTTTTAAATATTCTGTAGGGGAACAAAATCAGATGATTGCTGTAAAAGTGCTTTGCAGACTCAAAAGTGCTGTACTGGGTTAGTCCTACCACTGAATCACCAGCCTTGGTTCATTTTATCCAGGAAATTAACCAGGCAGGTTCTCAGTTTTCCCCTTCTCTAACATAGGCTGTATCGTCATATCTTGTATATTCTCAGTTTTGGACTCCAGAATTGAAGGCAGAACCCCCAGGTTCCAGTCCCAGTGGAGACTGGAACTCACAGCTGTATGTCCAGAGTGACTGACCCTTCCTGGGTCCCTGGACACTGTCCTATCAAACAGAAGTTTGTCTGGATATAAAGAAAATGAGTTTTAGGTCAGTCTTCAAAACTTTCTTAAAAGGAGGTAAGTAGGAACAAATAAGCAAATGTCAAATACTCTTGGCTCCAAGTGAACAGATCTCTTTTAAACCTGGCAAACAGAGCCCCAGCCAAACCTCCCAGGATTTCAGAGCCTCTTAAATCGAGAGGCTTTGTTTCCGCCCATGGCGGGTAGACCAGTTGGAAAAAGCATTAGATAAGGAGAGATGACAAATCCAGATGCCCTGCTGAGTAAACCTCTGCTGCCTGGCTGCTCTGCACGTGGCCAGGTCATGTGCTCAGGAACCTTCGTGGCTGGGCTGTGTGTTGTTAGGTCAGGGAGCATCCTGGTCTTTTCTTTTTTCTTTTCCCCACCCCACCTTCTTCCTTGCCCATCTTTTTTTTTTTTTTTTTGAGACAGAATTTCACTCTTACTGCCCAGCCTGGAGTGCAACAGCGTGACCTCTGCTCACCAAAATCTCCGCCTCCCAGGTTTAAGTGATTCTCCTGCCTCAGCCTCCCGAGTAGCTGGAGTTACGGGCGTGCGCCACCACGCCTGGCTAATTTTGCATTTTTAGTAGAGATGGGGTTTCTCCATGTTGGTCAGGCTGGTCTCGAACTACTGACCTCAGGTGATCCGCCCACCTTGGCCTCCCAAAGTGCTGGGATTACAGGCGTGAGCCGCTATGCCCATCTTCTAAAGGCTCTTTTGCAAAAAGCAATTCCATTGCCAGAACTGATTGGAAATCCCCAGGCTGTGAGATTTAAGTGTTGCCTATCCCCTGAATGACCTCTGAGCCTCAGTTTTCCCTTCGTAAAAGTGGACAGCCCCAGAGGTCTTGAGGGGCCGACAGAGGGGTGATGAGGACAGAATGAGGAGAAAGCGATTTGTTTCCACCCTAGGGAAGAACCTTTTCCCCCATTCTCTTCTCTCTCATGTTCTTCGGGAAGGACACTGAGACCTGAAAAAGCCCTTTCTTCTCATCTTAACCACAGAGGCTGAGACTGCTGTGAATTTTTTAAATTCCTTGGGTCCAGGTTTTTATTAGTCACAGTCAGCTGCCAAATGTTTCAGCATTGCCCTCCCAGTGGCAGCTTTATCTGTCTGGGGGCAGCAGGGGGTGGAGGGCTTCAGCCTAAAAGGGAAAGGTCTCTAGAAGGACTTCCGAAAATTCTGAGCCCTTTCCAGCCAGGAATCTCATCTCTCCCCTGGCTCCCACCAGAGAGGTTGCACTGGGTGGTTTTGGGAAACAGGGAGGCCTGTTTTCACCTCTGTGCAGTTTAGAAGGTAGTGGTTCCTCCAAGCCTAAATATAGACCCCGTTCCCAGATGGTCCCAGTGTAGCTGGATGGCCTGTCTGTAGTAGGAAGAGAAATGGTAGCAAGCGGGTAGATTGTGCCGGACTTTTCAGCAAGGGCGGAAGAAGCCATGATGAAGGCTCACAGCCTGAACCCTCGGTCTTGGTGAACTGTCTGGCTGGACAATCAGATGTAGCTCTCCTGGGTTTTGTCTCTCCCACCTCACTGGGAGCTTGGGCAAGAGGTTATGTAAGATCCCGTCCAGGGCTGGGCGAGGTGGCTTACACCTGTAATCCCAGCACTTTGGGACGCCAAGGTGAGCAGATCACTTGAGGTCAGGAGTTCGAGACCAGCCTGGCTAACATGGCGAGAACCCTGTCTCCACTAAAAATACAAAAAACTATCTGCTTGAACCTGGGAGGTGGAGGTTGCAGTGAGCCAAGATCGCGCCACTGTATTCCAGCCTGGGCGACAGAGCAAGACTCCGTTAAAAGGAAAAAAAAAAAAAAAAGATCCTGTCCAGCCCTCACGTTCCACAATTCTATTTACTAAGAGCCTGTGTGTCGCCTAGGCTTGCCAGCTACCACAGGGACACACAAGGCAAGTGGTTCTAAGGTGACCTGTTTTCCCAACTGAAAATCTGAAATGCAAAAGGGTGTATATGTGGATAACAGATGGGAACTTGGTTTCCAGCCCGGGTGTTGCAGATACAGTGCTTTGAAAAGTATAAAAACCATTATAACTATTTGTAAGATGAAATAAACCAATACACAACCTTACATTTATTTATTAGATTGCACATGAATAAGTAGCCTTATAATTTGTTTTAGATGAAGTAAATAATTGAACAGGATGTACTCGAACTTTGGAGAGAGTGATTGGGTCCTCAGTTGCATGGCAGTTTGGAGAAGAGAGGTGAATGAGGAAACCTGTGGGAAAGTTGCTATCCTGAGGAAGTAGGGGCTTGATCTGGGCTGGAGAAAGCCCCTCTCTGGCGTGGGCAGCTCCACTCTGCAGGGAGGGCTGGTGACCTGACTAGGGCGGAGTGACAGTGGTCAGCCTGGTTCTGCAATGAGCGTAAATGGCTTAGTTGAGTCACCTCAGCCATGCTGGGTGTCAATGCCAAGGAATCTCCCAACCTCATCTCCAGGAGGCTTTTGCTAAGGATCTGTTCATTCATTCACCCGATACATTTCAGTTCAGCACCAGACCCTACGCCAGGCATGAAGATAAAGGGAGTGATGGAACAGACCATCTTGCCCACCCTGAGCTTTCCATCTAGCAGTAGAGAAACAGTCTCACGCATCGTGACTGTGTTACCATGGTGATGATTGCTGTGAAGAGAAGCATCAGATTCCCCACCAGGGTGTGTGGTGGGCAGTCGGGCCTGACCAGGACAGGAGGAACTGCCTGGGTCACAGGGGCTGGTTGTTGGAACAGGTGTCCCGCCGGCTTCCTGCCGACAGCAGGGCTTGCCCATTCTCCAAAGAAGCAGCCTCTGTTACCTACCCAAGTGGCTGCCTGCTTGGAAAATGAAACAGAGAGCATTCAGTTTTCCAGCAGTGTTGCAAAGCTCTTGATTTATAGGAGGAAGGGCACGACAGACTACCGGCTCTTTCCTTTGGTGGTGTCAGCATGACCTCAGCTCTCCAGGCCACCCCCATGCTGCCCCCAGTGGCCTCTATCACCTAGAACTGATGAACAGAAATTGTTGAAATGCCTTTCCTCTCTCCTTTTCTTCCATCTGGAAGTCACAGGCTGTAGAATGTTACCAGCAGTTTTTTTTTTTTTGAGACCAAGTTTCACTCATGTCATCAGGCTGGAGTGCAACTGCGCCATCTTGGCTCACTGCAACCCCCGCTTCCTGGGTTCAAACAACTCTCCTGCCTCAGCCTCCTGAGTAGCTGGGATTATAGGCACGCACCACTATTCCAGGCTCATTTTCTTATCTTTAGTAGAGACGGGGCTTCCCCATGTTGAGCAGGCTGGTTTAAAACTCCTGACCTCAGGTGATCTGCCTGCCTCAGCCTCCCAAAGTGCTGGGATTACAGGCATGAGCCACTGTGCCCGGCCCTCAGCAGCTTCTTAAACTAAGAGTTTCTGATTGGATCATCGAAAGGGGATAATTAAAACACAGTCAGACTCTTCGAATATAGCATGCCTTATACTGTGTATAGATAATACCCACTTAGCCAAGCCAACTGACTGTGTGCTGTGGATCAGAACGGCTTTTAATTCAGTTCAGAAACTATTTGTGAGTGTCAGATCTCAAGGGAAAAGGGGAGAGGGTGTTAGAGAGCTCGGGTGACAGAAGAATGGCTGGACAAAGCTTACATGTTCTCTTGTCTATCCGTAAGCCACACAAGTCCTGCTTATGTTACGAAGAGAGGTGAGGACTGCCTAGCTGTTTATTTTGCATTAAACAAAGAATGAAAAGAGTCTTTATTAGAATGTTGGACTTGGCACTCAGCATGTCTAGCTAAGCTAAACTCCTGTTGTTGGATTTTGAAGAAATCATTACTGGTTCCTTCCAAACATGTTTGAGGGCCCACTATGTGTCTGGCTATAGTGGGTCCTCAAACATGGTTGGAAGGAACCAGTAATAAATTCTTACTGTGTGAGTAATACAAAAATGAATAAGCAGAGTTTTGCCCTTACGGGATTCACAGTCCAATTGAGTGGCAAAAGCATGTGGAAAAGGAAATACTAGTACAAGACAGTCAGTTTAAGCCAGTAACCCAATGAGTCACCAGAATGCCAGTGCTGGAGGAATAAAGAGGAAATCAGTCCTGTGGGTGTGATATTTGGGGGCAGGAGAGGGGGCTTCATGAAGATGCTGGTGCCGCCTCTCCTTCTCTAGATTAGGGACCTCGTGACAGCAAGGACCATGCCTGTCTGTCCTTTCAAGGTCTCACACAGTACTTGGGACATGGTAGCACTGGGCAAATATATTTGAATGGATGAATAACATTTTCCCTGATGATTGGCGGGATTGTGTTAGGTAAAAAGAAGGGACAGAGAATGGCAGGCTGTGGGATGGGCCTAAGGCAGGTGGGCCACCAGGAAGATCTTGAATGCTCTGTGGTCAAAGAGGCTGAATGGATGGGAGAAGAAACCAGAGGTGAGGAGACAGTGTGGGCCTAGGTGAGATGACGAAATTGTCACACCGTTCTTAGGCTCCCACGCATTCTCCTTGCACAGCTGCCTGGGAATTGGGAGCGGGAAGGGCAAGCTGATAGAAGGGCAGAGGTCTTGCTAGGGCTGAATGGCCGCATGAGTGAGGAAGAGAGAGGGTAACGAAGGTCTGCAAAGCTGGAGGCAGGAGCGTCCCTCAAGGCTTAATGAAAAGAGGAAGAGTTGAAGCCATCTTGGATGTGTTTGGGTGGAGGTGCTGAGGAGGGTGTCAGGCAGGCAGCTGGGATGTGGGTCTGTATCTGGGAGGCTGCTGTTTCGTTTTGTTCTTTAGAGAGAAATTCTCGCTCTCTCGCTTAGGCTGGAGTCCAGTGGCACAATCCTAGTTCACTGCAGCCTCAAACTCCTAGGCTCAGGTGAACCTCCCACCTCAGCCTCCTGGGAGGTAGGACTATGGGCATGTGCCCAGCTAATTTTTTAACTTTTTTTTTCTTTTGAAGAAATGAGGTTTCATTCTGTCGCCTAGGTTGGTCTTGTACTCCTGGCCTCAAGCCATCCTCCTGCCTCAGCTTCTTAAAGCATGAGGATATTACAGGTGTGAGCCACCACACCCAGCCTGTTTTATTTTATTATTTGTTTGTTTGTTTGTTCGTTTGTTTATTTTTTGAGATGGAGTCTCGGTCTGTCGCCCAGGCTGGAATACAGTGGCGTGACCTTGGCTCACTGCAAACTCTGCCTCCCGGGTTCAAGGGATTCTCCTGCCTCAGCCTCCTGAGTAGCTGGGACTACAGGTGCCCACCACCATACCTGGGTAATTTTTTTGTATTTTTAGTAGAGACGGTGTTTCACCATGTTGGTCAGGCTGGTCTTGAACTCCTGACCTCAAATGATCTGCCTGCCTTAGCCTCGCCAAGTGCCAGGATTATAGGTATGAGCCACTGTGCCCAGCCTATTTATTTATTTTGAGACAGAGTCTTGCTCTGTTGCCCAGTCTGGAGTGCAGTGGCACCATCTCGGCTTACCGCAACCTCTATCTCCCGGATTCAAGCAGTTCTCCTGCCTCAACCTCTTGAGTAGCTGGGATTACAGGTGTGCACCACCACGCTCGGCTATTTTTTGTATTTTTTTTTTTTTTTTTTTTTTAGTAGAGATGGGTTCTCACCACCTTGGTCTGGCTGGTCTTGAAATCCTGACCTCAAGTGATCCGCCCACCTTAGCCTCCCAAAGTACTGGGATTAGAGGCGTGAGTCACCACGTCCGGCCTGGGTCGGTTGGTTGGTTGGTTTTGAGACAGAGTCTCGCTCTGTTGCCCAGGCTGGAGTGCAGTGATGCGATGTCAGCTACTTGTAACCTCCACCTTCCAGGTTCAAGCAATTCTCCTACCTCAGTCTCCCAAGTAGCTGGAATTACAGGCATGTGCCACCATGCCTGGCTAATTTTTTTTGTATTTTTAGTAGAGATGGGGTTTCACCATATTGGCCAGGCTGGTCTCGAACTCCTGACGTGGTGATCCGTCCGCCTCAGCCTCCCAAAGTGCTGGGATTAGAGGTGTGAGGCACCGTGTCCAGCCCTGTTTTGTTTTTAAATAGCCAAAGTAGGAAAGCTTCAGGCTCTGAGAGGAAGATGCAGGAACTTGCTGGTGGTCGTGGGAGGCTGCATGTGAGGTGAGCAGAGGCTGGCTAGAGTGGACAGTCAGACATTCTCATTGACATGTTGGCATGATGTTATGTCTTCCCAACATGGTCCTCTCACCCCCAGGATGACTTCTCAGCCCAGAAAGCCTGGACTGATATTAAATTACGACTTCTAGAACAGCGGGAAGAAGGACCACTGAGCTAAGACCTGGCCTTGCCAACGTGCCTGGTGCTGAGAGTTTAGAGCGACTGTAACATGGATTCATGTAGGCTGGCTGTCTTGCTTTGCTTCTCCTTGTACCTTTCTCTGATGCAACTTCCAGGTAGACTTTCAATATGGGTGATTTTTCCTCATTGGCGACAGCCCCAGACTATCTCATTCTGGAATTTACAAGTCATGGACAGATGCTGCAAATGTTAAATGTCATTCAGGCATAAACCTGAGAGTCAGAGCCCAGAGCTCCCTCCCTCTCTGGCTGAAGTCACAAGTCCCTTGCCTGGCTGTGCCTTAGTTTTCACTTCTGGGAGCGGGTACAAATCACTCCCAGAGCCTCAGGCCCTGCTGGAGGATGTAATGAGCTCTGAGGACCACACATCCTGGGGTTTCTGTGTCTCCCTTGGAGGGAAGCTTTTTGGAGGCCTGGGTGCACTGTTGTCTCTGGCAAGAGGGACAGCATCAGGTTTTAGTTTGAATTTTAATATGTGCAGGGTACTTGACCAGCTTCTGGGATTTGGGGCTGAATTTTAAACTCGCAAGCCTAGGGAGCCTTTCATTTAAAAAAGAAAAAAAAAGTGGGTATATTTTAATATTTCAAACTTTCTCTTCACTTTTGGGGCTGAACTCCTAGGGAAAATATATCATAATACTTGTGGTTATGGAAGGGATTCCACAGCAGTGAAGTTAAGAGAGAGGTGATGGGTGATGTGTGTGCGCGTGTTTTCTAAGAGGTCTCACTAAGCCTCTGTGAGCTGGTTAGCCTGTGTGAGCACCAAATGTGTGCCCCAAAGGGTTTCCCTGCCTCTTCCCGCTGGCCTAAAGGCAAGAATGCCTAGCGCCTAGCTCTCCTCTCACATACACACTCTGGTCTGACTCACTGCTCCTCGACGTAGGGTGCTGGACTTCCAGTGTGCACAGCACCAGCACCCTTCAGGTGGCTGAAGGGGACACCCAGAATTCTGAGCCCCAGGCCCTGCCCTGGGTGAGTCACCCTCAGTACCAGGCAATGGATCGGACACAGGCATGAGATGAGGACTGCTTAGAGACCAGTGGTCATTATGAGCCTGGAGCACAGATTTGGAGTCAGAACTCGATTTGCATACTTGTTTACCTATTTATTGGCTGTGTAAACTTGGATAACTTGCAAAAGCTTGCCAGCATTTCTCATGTTTTCACCTCTAAATGGGTGGACCAGGAGCCATCTTGAAAGCTTCCATGGGAATTGAATCATGGAGTGGATATAAAGTTTTCTGTATAGAACTTAGCCTGCAGTTGGCCAGGCGCAGTGACTCACGCCTGTAATCCCAGCACTTTGGGAGGCCGAGGTGGGTGGATCACGAGGTCAAGTGTTCAAGGCCAGCCTGGCCAACATGGTGAAACCCTGTCTCTACTAAAAATACAAAAAATTAGCCAGGCATGGTGGTGCATGCTTGTAATCCCAGCTAATCAGGAGGCTGAGGCAGGAGAATCGCTTGAACCTGGGAGGCGGAGGGTGCAGTGAGCTGAGATCGTGCCACTGCACTCCAGCCTGGGTGACAGAGCAAGACTCCCTCTCCAAAAAATAAATAATTAAATAAAAATAAAAAAGAACCTAGCCTGCAGTAAATTGGTGTTTGATAAATGATGCCCATAGCTGTCATTATTAAGAGCTGAGACAGGGCTCTATGGTTGCAGTGTAAGGAGGAAGCCCAGTAAGGCCCAGGGAGGGTAGAGACTGCGTTTTGTTAAATGAATGAATGAATAAGGTGGATTTGAGCCTTAAAGACTGGGGAGGCTTTGGTTCTTTGGAGGGAGACGAGGAGAAGACGTTCCAGTTTGAAGAAATGAGTGTGAAGCGTGTCGTGACTGCTTTCCTAAGGCCTTTCAAGGAACAAGATCCTTGCAGAATTTCCTCCACCATAAGACACACAAACAAATGCATACTCTGTACATACAGAGACCCATGTAACATAGACACTCATACAGAGAGAGTACACAGAGAACCACAACACACAGGCATACACATTAAACCCTGTCATGCATGCATCATCATGCACACAGACACACACAGAGATACACAGTCCCAGAGACACACACACAGACTCACATGACACATGGACACACCAGCACTCACAAACACACCATCACGCATATATCACATGCACATTTTCTACCACCATGCACACACACACACAGATGCATAAACACGTATGCAGTGAGTCGGTGGAAGAATGAGGATGACGAGACCTGCTGCTAGCCCTTTCTCTTTCCAGGCTGCATTGCCTTCGTGGTGGAGCCCCGTGGCTCTCCCCACCAGCCATATTTAGCAGAGGAGCCTGCCCAGTATCATCGCAGGAATGAGTGCAAGTGCTGGTTGGTGTGTGCTGGCCTCAGGCCCGCGTAGCTCTTTCCAGCGGGGTCTGCTGAGCTCCTCCAGCCGGGCCTTCTTCCTCCTCTTGTGGCGGCCAGGTGCTGGGGGTCACACCTTCCCTGCTGCGAGCCGGCACTGCTGCCCACTGCAGGGGAAAGGATCTGTGAACCAAAGGTCAGCCCGGGCTGCCTGCCCCGTGAAGCGCAGGCCTCATGCTAGGCAGTAACTTTCCTTCTGGGCATGACAGTTACACACTGGAATTCTAGCCCGGCTTCCCGAGGTGGGAGGAGACAGAAGGCGGCCGGCTCGTGGGCTGGGTTAGACCTCAGGCCCTTTCTTGGCTCACCTCTGTCCATGTGTCTTGGTGGCACGGGTCCTGCAGCCTGAATGAGGGCTGTAAAGGATCCAGGATCCAGGCTGGGGTATAATCCTGCCACTGGCAGCATTCCTTCCGCTCTGGTGGAAAGGAAACGGAGCCAAGTGCCATCACTCCAGGCCCACATACTTTCCACTGCCCTGCAGGACCTGGAGCCGGGCCTGGCTGTGGACCCTGAAGCCCGTGATGAGACGTGAATCCCTGGGCACCCACAGAATGGTTCTGTTCAACCTTGTGGTTCGTTTGCATCTCGGCTGGGCACGGCTGGGGCAGTTGGGGCACTGGGTTCCTTCTGCCTTCCATCCCCACTCAGACCGGCCGTACCTCCTGCTCTTTGGCCGACTCACAGTGTGTGTGCGTCTTTCATTGCACCTCTGGGGGGTCCAGGCAAGGGGACTGGAATCAGCTGGTATTCTCGTTTTTTTATTTATTTATTTATTTATTTTTATTTTTTTATTGCATTTTAGGTTTTGGGGTACATGTGAAAAACGTGCAAGGTTGTTGCACGGGTGCATACGTGGCAGTATGATTTGCTGCCTCCCTCCCCTTCACCTATATCTGGCATTTCTCCCCATGCTATCCCTCCCCAACTCCCCACCCCCCCGCTATCCCCCCTCCCCCCAACAGACCCCCGTGTATAGTGCTCCCCTCCCTGTGTCCATGTGTTCTCCTTGTTCAACACCCGCCTATGAGTGAGAACATGTGGTGTTTGATTTTGTGTTCTTGTGTCAGTTTGCTGAGAATGATGTTTTCCAGGTTCATCCATGTCCCTACGAAGGATGTGAACTCCTCGTATTTAATGGCTGCATAATATTCCATGGTGTATATGTGCCACATTTTTCCTGTCCAGTCTATCATCGATGGGCATTTGGGCTGGTTCCAGGTCTTTGCTATTGTAAACTGTGCTGCAATGAACATTCGTGTGCATGTGTCCTTATAGTAGAACGATTTATAATCCTTTGGATATATACCCAGTAATGGGATTGCTGGGTCAAATGGAATTTCTATTTCTAGGTCCTTGAGGAATCGCCACACTGTTTTCCACAGTGGTTGAACTAATTTACATTCCCACCAACAGTGTAAAAGTGTTCCTATTTCTCCACATCCTCTCCAGCATCTGTTGTCTCTGGATTTTTTAATGATCGCCGTTCTAACTGGCGTGAGATGGTATCTCAATGTAGTTTTGATTTGCATTTCTCTAATGACCAGTGATGATGAGCATTTTTTCATATGTTTGTTGGCCTCATGTATGTCTTCTTTTGTAAAGTATCTGTTCATATCCTTCGCCCATTTTTGAATGGGCTTGTTTGTTTTTTTCTTGTAAATCTTTTTTAGTTCATTGTAAATTCTGGATATCAGCCCTTTGTCAGACGGGTAGGCTGCAAAGATTTTTTCCCATTGTGTTGGTTACCGATTCACTCTATTGACTGTTTCTTTTGCCGTGCAAAAGCTGTGGAGTTTGATTAGGTCCCATTTGTCTATTTTGGCTTTTGTTGCCAATGCTTTTGGTGTTTTGGTCATAAAGTCCTTGCCTACGCCTATGTCCTGAATGGTTTTGCCTAGGTTTCCTTCTAATGTTTTTATGGTGTTACGTCTCGTTTTTAAGATGGGGATGGCAATAGCCATCCACCACTTCATTACAGCGTGTGAGGGTTAGGTAGGAGAACGCCAGGAAAGCACGTCGCACAGGGCTGGGCACCTGTTGCCTGCTCTGTGGTAGCTGTTGCTGTTCTGTGCCGCAATTCATGGTGTCTGCCGATCCATGTGAAGCTGGGGCAGTGACGGGGCTGGAGGCATAGGTGGAATCCGTTCTGAATGCCTGAGAACATCTCACTCAATATGAGGGTATTACATAGACAAATAAGAGCTAGTCAAGGGACAAGGTTAGATCTGTGTTTTAGAAGGAGCCGGCTGCAGTGGCTCACACCTGTAATTCCAGCACTTTGGGAGGCCAAGGTGGGGGGATCCCTTGAGGCCAGGAGTTTGAGACCAGTTTAGGCAACATATACCTCATCTCTGAGATATATTTTAAAATTAGCTGGGCATAGTGGTCGACACCTGTACTCCCAGCTACTTGGGAGACTGAAGTGGGAGGATTGCTTGAGCCCAGGATATGAGACTGCAGTGAGCCATGGTCACACCCCTGTGCTCCAGCCTGGGCAACAGAGTGAGACCCTGCCTCAAATAATAATAATAATTATTATTATTATTAATTAATTAAAAGAATAAAGAGCTCTGTGGTTGCTGGCCCTCAGTCAGGGACTGTAGCAAGAGCTGGTGATGGCTGGCCATGTGATTCAGGAGGGAGCTTCCGTAGTATTTGGAGCCTGTTATGGCAGGTCTTGGAAAGGCATCAGTAAGTGCCACTGTAACTCCAGGAACCTCTGCTCCTCCCATCCAGCTTGGCCTCTCCAGGCTCCCTTTCCTGTCAGATCCCCAGGACCCAGGTGTAGGTGGTACGCAGGTGTTCCAGCTCCATGTCAAGGGAGGAGGAATGCCCACGTGTCAGGGAGACAGGCGCCTTCCTCCCATCTGTGCCCCTCCAGCCCTCCTCCACCTCCTCCCAAAGAATGTGAGGACTCCTCCTTGCCAATGAATCTTTCCAACCCTGACCCCAGCCCCTGTCCTCCACTCCACAGATAGATGGGTGGGGTCGGTGTGGGAAGGGGACCCTGCAAGGGACTCAAGGCGTTTGCAGTCTCTCCTTTACTTGCTGTGGCCAAACAGTTGTCCCCAACCCTACCTCCCTGATCCCTGCCAGGCGGGTGTGGGTCTCTGCACACAGGATGCTCAATGCCAGAATCTCTGCTTCCTTTCTCTCTAAGCCCTGCCCCTTCTCTCAGGCCTCTCTAAGAAATTTTGAACAGAGGAATACCCACCCCTGGGGTATGAGGGAGTCTGGAAGGTGGCACCACCAGCTTCAGGACATCTGGGGCTCCTCTATCTGAAACTCCACTTTTACTGAAAGATCAGTCAGGGAGATACACAGAGACACACTCACAGGCACATACACACGTGCTTTGGAATGAAATGTGAAATCCACATTCAAAGAACCCCTTCTCTCCCACGCATTTATTTCGAGGCCTGTGCAGGAAGAGGCTGCTGCCCTGTGCTCTCCAAGATCTTAGGTTTGGATGTGGGAGAAGCCCATGGGTCTCCGAGTCTTCTCTGACTGCTCCAGGTCGCCCCACTCCCTGTTGGGTCCTTGCAGCCTCACTACCACCCATGCACAGCGCTCTCTAACTGCAGCTTGGGCCTTGTGCTCCTCGGGGGTGCCTGGAGCTCACTGCAGGGCCCAAGGGCACAGGCAGGCCAGTGGCAGGTCCAGCCTGTAGTCACTAAAGAAGGACTGAATGCCTGATGTCTCTGCAGCGAGGCCAGAAGGGTAACCCTCTCCTTCCACTCCTCCTTCTTCCCAGAACCTCAATATCCAGGTGGAGGACATTCGGATCCGAGCCATCCTCTCGGCCTACCGCAAGCGCACCCCAGTGATGGAGGGCTACGTGGAGGTGAAGGAGGGCAAGACCTGGAAGCAGATCTGTGACAAGCACTGGACAGCCAAGAATTCCCGCGTGGTCTGCGGCATGTTTGGCTTCCCTGGGGAGAGGACGTACAATACCAAAGTGTACAAGTAAGAGGACTGCACGGAAGGGGTGGCTTTGAGGGTACCTGCCCCGCCTACCTGGTTAAAGGAGTCCGCCCTGGCGGTGGCCTTTCCTTGGCCAGGCACAGCCAGGCAAGCGGGTGTCCTTGCAGGCAGCCTGCATAGAGCCCCTCTGCTGGGCCAGGTGCCAAGTTCAAGGGTGCTCTGTGGCATCCTAACCCTTGAGGAACTCACAGGTCTACAGGAGATAGACCCTAATCCCCAGAGTAGCCCGAGGGATGGCATATTGCAGAAGTGAGGTGCAGGGTACCCCCAGCCCAGGGAACCCCAGCTTGGCGTGCTGCTAGCCCGCTGAGGGACCGCATGAGCTAAGCTAGGGCAATACCCCAGCCAGGCCCGGCAGAGACAACACTAACTTAAGAAGAAATGTTTACTTGCCCTCTGCAAATGGTGATTCTGAGAAATCTGGAAATTGCTGCAGGTCATTGAGAAACTGACCATTGCCATTCACTTCATCCAATCCTGGTTAAATCCGCCAGTGCTCTTACGGTCGCTACAGTTCATATTTCCCAGTGGGGGAAAGAAGTAGGCAGGGACAGAACCTGGAGTCATTTGACTTAACGGGTATCCGGTGGAAGGATTCCAGCACCCCAACAAGCTGGCGTTTACTTGGGGTATACTTGGTGGATCACGGGGTCGTCTTCCCTCTTTTTTTTTTGAGACAGAATCACGCTCTGTCACCTAGGCTGGAGTGCAGTGGTGCAATCTCAGCTCACTGTAACCTCTGCCTCCCGGGGTCAAGTGATTCTCCTGCCTCAGCCTCCTGAGTAGCTGGGATTATAGGCACACGCCACCACGCCCGGCTAATGTTTATATTTTTAGTAGAGACAGGGTTTTAGCGTGTTGGTCAGGCTGGTCACAAACTCCTGACCTCTTGATCCGCCTGCCTTGGCCTCCCACAGTGCTGGGATTACAGGCATGAGCCACTGCTCCCAGCTTCCGTCCTCTTAATAATGATAGGAATATTAGCTTCTCTTTACTAAGGGCTTACCACTTGCCAGGCACTATTCTCAGTCATTTAATTCTCACAACACCACTGGGAAATAGGGGTCTGTTTAAGAGTTGAGGAAATTGGAGAAACGTGATAGAACCAGGAAGGGGCAGATCCCAGCCTCATGCACAGCCTGGCCTCTGGAGGTCCCCTATGTCCAGCTACAGGGTCCACACTCGTGGAGAGTGCAGACTCACAGCACTGTCTCTTTCCCTCCAAATCAGAGGAAGAGAAGACATGGCTTCCAGGAGACCTAGCTTGAAGCCCCAGCTCTACCTGCCAGTTCCCTGGGGTGCTGGGCAGACTGCATATTCCTCCCTGACCCTGACCCAGCCTGGCCTGGAGGGGGTGGGGCGTACTTTGGTCCCAGCCCCCAGACCCCCACGTGGATGAATGAGTGCGGCCACAGAGCTACCCAGTGGGGTGAGCACACAACACCCTAGGGTAACCTCAATGGCGATTCCAGCCCCTGGACATGGCCCAGACCTTCTTTCCTGTTGGTACCAGGAGTCACCAACCTCGGAATACTTTGGGGAACTCCCACCCGACTCCTTCCCTGGTGACACCTTCTCAGCTTTTCTTACCAATTGGAGCCAAGAAAAGCAAGCCCTTTCCCTGGCAGGCTTCCTACCTGGCTGGCCCTGCCAGCGCCCCCAGCCTGGCTGCAGTTCTGAGCTACACAGCACACGCCTTGTTCAAATGGCGTTTGGAAGCCACCTCCCAACCCTGGCCAGTCCAGAGTCCTTCTCGACTTTTGAGGAGTTGATCTCAGGCCAGTTTCAGCAGCTGGGCCCTGGGTAATCCTGTCACGTGCTGCAGTGGAACCCCCTCCCCACTCCTCCCACCCTGGCGTCTGTGGCTTTGTCTTTTCAAGTAGGGGGAGGATAAGGCTTCCAAGGCTGAGAGTGATCCAAGAAGGGGGTAGTGGGTGGTGCTGTCTGCAGGATGAGAGATGAACGGGAGCTGCTGGAAACGAACCCCTCTTGCAGCCTTCTAGCTGGAGGGGGGCGGCCTTCCTAGCAGAGGAGTGTGAGGGAAAGCATGACCTTCTTGCTTTTCCCTGTCATTTTATATTCATATCTGGGACTCAGTAACAGTTAAGCCTACATATGCCCAAAAGAGAAAAGTGCTATGAAGTGTTTCTGTGCCTCGGTGGGCTATCTGCCAGCAAAGGGCTAGGACTCCTAGGGCATGGTAAGGCTCAGAGACCACTGGCCCAAGCCCTGGGTCTGCATGGAAGAGGCCTGAAGGGCAGTGGACTCAGAGTGTCACAGCCCACACCCGGCAGAGCCTGGAGGACAGCTGGGTCGGCTTCAGGGAGAGCTCCCCACAGCATCCTCCACCTGCCACAGAGGCAGGGTCAGCATTTCTGTTCACTAACTGTGGGCCACACTTTGGTCCACATAGCATAATACCCAGAACATCAAAGTAGGGGCTTATGGGGTTTTAGCTTAAGTCCATCTCAAACCCATCCTGTGCTATTTCCCCACGTCCAGAAGGCATCATGGAAAAAGATGTACTCAGCAGCTGGTAGAATCCCACGACATCTGCCTTCACCCTTGGCTGGGGGAGAGCTGGTGGGTAGGACTCTTGGTTCAATCAGCCCAGCTCCGTGTTCTTCCTGCAGCCCAGCTATTGGCCTAGCTGCCTCTTTCACAGGCAGGCTTTCTGCTCTGCTCCGCTGCACCCAAGGCTGCCTCACTCACTCCAGTCACCCCTCCAGTCTCCAGGCCTGGAGCCGGTTAGGCTGTCTGCCACCCTCCGAGGGCCTCCGTCTGCAGCTCAGAGGCCTGTTCCCAGTGAAATCCTGGGAAGGAGGAGGGGAGGGCTGCCTCAGGGAGGCCTGAATGTGCTAGAGCATCTGCAGCACATTCCTGGGGGCTGATGTCAGAGAGATCCGGGCTGCTGGGGACAGTTCTGTTTGCTGTGGGCTCTGCGCTCTCCATTGAGCACGCAGGACATCTGTTCCTGGAGAGGGTGGTGCTCACTGAGGGCTCGACCTGGACGCAGAAGGGTTTTCCTGAGCCGAGGCAGGCGGTGAGGTCTGACCAATCCTCAAGCAGCTGGTGTTCCCCCTCCCCCGCCATGTCTTCTCCCGCCCCTTTTAGGGGCTTAATGGAACATGGTGTAGGCGTCCAAGTGCAGGGGCCTTGCAGGAAGTGTGGAGGGGGCAGTGGTTCCTGGGATTATTAATAGCCCTCCTGAGCCGTTCTCTGCTCTGGCTGCCGCTGTGGTGAGCACGCACCCTGAATTTACCAGGATAGTCCTCATAGCAAGGTTCTGTGTCATTGTATTCACAAGCACACTAGAATTGTAACAAGTCTCAAATTTGGGTTAAGGAGAGATGGTAACTGTGTCTGTAGGATTTGTCCTTCCTCTGTCTTCACTTCCCGTTCACTCTGAGACAAAGGAGGTCCTTCCAGGGCTGCTGGACCAGCAGGGACGGGACTTCGCCTCTGCCCTTTCTCGGGGTCAGCCTGCCCAGCGAGACCCCTCCACTGGCTCCTTCTGGCATCTCCCTGGGTCCTGCTGCACAGAGACAAGCCCGCTGGCCCTGAAAAGCTGGGTTGGCATGAGCAGGCAGGAAGGCCTTCCTGGACCTCCTTTGTTTCAAATCCCACCATCATTTAGGGCCTGATGGAAAGCCTCCTCTTCCATAAAGTCATCTCCCATCGCTGCAACTAGGGAAGCCCTCCCTCCTCTCACTCTTCTTTTTTCTTTAACCAATAAAGTTTTCTTTGTTTACTTTATTTCACAGACTGTTATGTAGCCCTTCCTATGTCTGGGCACTGTTTTAGTGGCAAGTATTAACTGATTTAAACTGTTACAACAGACTGGGCATGGTGGCTCATGCCTGTAATCCCAGCATTTTGGGAGGCCCAGGCGGGCAGACCACTTGAGGTCAGGAGTTCGAGACCAGTGTGGCCAACATGGTGAAACTCTGCCTCTACTAAAAAATATGAAAAATTAGCTGGGCGTGGTGGTGTGTGCCTGTAATCCCAGCTACTCAGGAGGCTGAGGCAGGAGAATCGCTTGAACCAAGGAAACAGAGGTTGCCATGAGCCGAGATCGCGCCAGTGCACCCCAGCCTGGGCGACAGTGAGACTCCATCCCCAAAAAAACAAAACAACAATAAATAAATAAATAAAACAGTCACAACAATCTAATGAAGTAGATACTATTACTACTTCTGATTTTTGGACATGAGAAAGAAACTGAGGCACGGTATCCTTTTTGTTAGCCAGTCTCTTACTTGTCAGTTGGTTCCTGTTTCAGAAAAAAACTGAATTACCTGCATCCATATTCTGTCTTAAAAAAAAAATGCAAAGGAATACTTTGCACGTGCTAGCAATGCAGGCTAAGGGCTTCCCTAGGATATTATAGAGACACCCTTAACCTCACTGATCATCTTGAGTTTTGTTACCATTATAATTTCTACTGCTAAGCACATTGTACTTTGATTCAGCAGATGTAGTAATTTAAGACTGTTTTCATTGGAAATACAAAGTTAATTTTGTAGATCACTGAGAGAGTTTAGCAGTCAGCTTTTGATAAAAAGTTACTCATTGATAAAAATAAAGCTAAAGAATGACAACAGGCCAGGCGCAGTGGCTCACGCCTGTAATCCCAGCACTTTGGGAGGCCGAGGCGGGAGGATCACTTGAGATCAGGGGTTCGAGACCAGCCTGGCCAACAAGGCAAAAACCCATCTCAACTAAAAATACAAAAATTAGCCAGGCATAGTGGCAGGGATGACAATAAATTGTGTTAAAATTATCTGAAGAGTTAGGATTAACAAATGGTTTACTTTAGACTGTGAGGGGTTTTCAAGGATCAAGGATCGCACCTTTTTTTTTTTCCTGATACGGAGTCTTGCTCTGTCGCCAGGCTGGAGTGCAGTGGTGTGATGTTGGCTCACTGCAGTCTCCACCTCTCAGATTCAAGCGATCCTCCTGCCTCAGCCTCCCGAGTAGCTGGGACTATAGGCATGCGCACCACTACACCCAGCTAATTTTTGTATTTTTAGTAGAGACGGGGTTTCACCATGTTGGCCAGGATGGTCTTGATCTCCTGACCTTGTGATCCACCCAGCCCAGCCTCCTAAAGTGCTAAGATTACCAGCATGAGCCACCACGCCCAGCCCTCACCTGTTTTAAATAGCTTTGTGCATTCTGTATTCCTGGTATTCCTGGGCTTCATTATTATTATTTTCTTACATTGAGTTAGTTTTTTCTCTCCTAGAATGGAAGCTGCCTGAGGGCAGGAGGCCTTGTCCACCCTTTGGGTCCTATCCCCCAGTGCCCAGTGTAGTGCCCGGCATTACCAGGTGCTCAGTGAATGCTGGTGGAATGCATGCACTGAGCTGGGACCCTTCTGTGAAGCAAGGCTGAGCTCCAGGAGCAGGGCCCCACCTCTCTTGTTCTGCCTCGCTGCAGAAGGAATCGGGGGTAAGTGTCATGATGCCCTGGTCACCTGTCCCTTCCTGCCCTCTGCAGAATGTTTGCATCACGGAGGAAGCAGCGCTACTGGCCATTCTCCATGGACTGCACTGGCACAGAGGCCCACATCTCCAGCTGCAAACTGGGCCCCCAGGTGTCACTGGACCCCATGAAGAATGTCACCTGTGAGAATGGGCTGCCGGCTGTGGTGAGTTGTGTGCCTGGCCCGGTCTTCAGCCCTGACGGACCCTCGAGATTCCGGAAAGCCTACAAGCCAGAGGTAAGGATGGGGCATGAGGTGTGGCTACTTGGCACTTGGGATGGGACGGTGTGGAGGGAGTAGGCATGATACCCCAGGAGAGTGAGGAGGGCTGGCCCCAGCTGAGATCACCATCCTTACTGCTTCACCCTGAGACCTGAGCGTCCTCTGCAGAGAAGGACTGCATGGGGGAGAAGAATACCCCAGCGTCGGTTGTCACAGGCTGTCTGTGTGCTGTCTGCTTACTGAGAGTGAGCAGGCCATGAATGGGTGTGTGACGGGGACCTTGTGCCCGTGCACAATTCCCAAAGGAGAACGGGAAATGTGACCCAGCACCAAAAAGCACATGCAGTCCGCCACACGTTTCCAAGCATATTTGGTTTATTTTGCAATAGAATGGATAACAATTTTAAAAAGCTTCCACCAAGGTAGAAAACGTGCTGATATCCTAAGTCGTCTATATATTAGTCACGTTATATTCATGTGAAACAGCATGTCTGTGTGTGTGTGAGTGTGGGGGTGTGTGTGTGTGGGGGTGTGAGTGTGGGGGTGTGTATGAATGTGTGGGGTGTGTCTGTGGGTGTGTGTGGGGTGTATGAGTGTGGGAGAGTGTGTGTGGGTGTGTGTGGGGGTGTAAGTGGGACTGTGACAGGGGTATGAGTGTAGGGGATGTGTGTGTCAGTGTGGGGCTGTGTATGTGTGTGGGGTATGAGTGAGTGGGGATGAGTGGGTGCGTGTATGAGTGTGGGTGTGTGTGTATGAATGTGGGGGTGTGAGGGGTGTGTAAGCGTGGGGGGTGTATGAGTATGTGTGGGGGTGTGTCTATGTATGAGGGGGTGTGTCTGAGTGTGTGGGAGTGTATGAGTGTCTGTGGTGGGGTGTGTGTCTTGGGGGTGTGTCAGGTGTGTGTGTGGGAGTGTGTGGGTGTGTGTCAGTGTGTATGGGGGTCTGTGGGCGTGTCTGAGTGTATGTGTGTGTATGGGGGGGTGAGTATATTCCAGAAATGCAGATGAACATCTTCCCATATAAAGTAGCAGCCCCATTTCAACAGGCCAGTTTCGTTTCTTTCTTTTTCGAGATGGAGTTTCACTCTTGTGCCAGTCTGGCTCACTGTAACCTCTGCCTTCTGGGTTCACACGATTCTGATTCTCCTGACTCAGCTTCCCAATTAGCTGGGATTACAGGCACCCACTACCATGCCTGGCTAATTTTTTTATTTTTAGTAGAGACTGGGTTTCACCATGTTGGCTAGGCTGGTCTTGAACTCCAGACCTCAGATGATCCACCCACCTTGGCCTCCCAAAGTGCTGGAATTACAGACGTGAGCCACCGTGCCCAGCCCAGCTGGCCGATTTCTTGGGACAAGTAGAGCAACCCAACCACAGCAGGCTTGACCCGGCCTCTGAAAAAGAGCAACACCCTGTCCGTCTCTTCTTGATTCGCTCTTCTTTTTCCTCTGCTTCCTTTCTTCTGTATCCATCAAAGGGTCTCTGATTTCTGTGTTCAGGAAACAGCTAATTTCTAGTGAGTGTGTGGGAATAGCAACAGGGAAGAGGAGGGCGGGGATAGGAGAAGTGACCGATCATGTCTCGGGGCTGATTGCCTGTGCCAGGTAGAACCTCAGTACTTAACGGCACTGTCTGCTGACTCCACTTGAGTAAAGAGATAGCGTCTGAGGAGCATGATGATCGTAGTAATCACCGCCTTGGCAGGGTGCGTTCCAGGTGGGCTGTCACCAAGGCAGGGATAAAAGGGAGCCAGAGGAGGCAAAAAGGCTCTGGGGTGGGAGCAGAGAGTGTGTCAACCAGATGTGTCAGCAGGTCCAGGCAGCCATGCAGGAGCAGAGGGGCTGAGCCACCCAGCCCTCCCCAACCATGCCCTTTCGTCTCCTCTCCTCTCCCCGCTCCCTCTTTCCCCCTTCCCTCCCCTGTCTCCCCTCCTTGTCAAGGCCTGCTCTGGAAAGGGGGTGGTTACACTCCTCCAACATAAAAGGGAAACCATGGCAAGAGCTGGATAAACCACACTGGGTGCCCCTCTCTCAGGCTGGGTGGTGATTTGGACAAAAGACTGAGCCTTAAGTGAGAGGAGTGAAATGCATGCTGGGAGCCCCGCCCTCCTCAGCAGAGTGAGTGGGGACTAGTAGGAGTGACTTCCTGGCACTTCCATGAGGCCCTGCCTCCTCTGTCCCCTCAGTCCCCTCAGGGGCCTCTGAAGAGCACAGAGGTGACCACACCATTATACGTGTGGCTCCAGGACGCACCTGGACAGCGCCACTTTCCCCTCCTCCGACAATCAGCCCACCACCCCCCAAACTCCCCCGTACCTCCTTGCCCCTATGTGTGACTCGATGGCCACAACCTTCCCACAGCCTCAGCCTGAGCCTCTGAGCTTTCCTTGTGTGTCATCCAGAATACCAGATCCTACTGTTTTGGAATTCCTCTACTCTGCGGTTTAAAGCAAAGGAATCAAGTTCATACCAAACCAATTAAAACAGAGCGAGCAGGCCTTACATCATATTTTCCCTTGGTTTCTTTCTTCCCTTTGGGGCCAGCTGACTGCCTGCCCACCACCGGCTGGGGCAAGATTATTTGACACTCCGCCTCCATTAAGCTTAGGTCATGGATGGTCACTCTGTGGGAAGACAGCTTGGGAAGGGAGGTCGGGGAAGCAGGAGGCCGCCGTTCTACAGAAAACAGAGGCTGGAGCCAGCAGTTGTACTTGTTTTGTTCTGTTTGGGTTTTTTTTAAAAGCTAGGATAAAAGTTCCTGTGGCCAATGGATAGTTTCCCCTTTTTCCTTCTCCCCTTACTGCCGGGGTCAGTGCAGTCCCTGGGGTCTGTACATCTGGGTTCTGTCCCAGCACACCCCCCCACCGCCGCCGCCATTGCCAGCCCCAAGGTACAGTTGTGGAGAGGCAGGATCTTGTATGTCATCATCCCCCTCAAGGTAGCTGGTAGATGTGAATGCTTGAAAATGTCCCCTCCACCCAGGCCTGCCTCACCCCAGCTATCAGTGGTAAGGCGAAGGCAGTTATGGGCTGAGGACAACACAGGGCCCAGGGCAAGCGATGACTCTGATCTGACATGACACGCCCAGATGACTGCACAGTCTTCCTCACTCCCTTTGTGTGCAGTTGAATGAGCAGCAGCAGCAGCTGAGAGCCTCACAGGCTTCTGAGCCTCCTCCGGAACACACACGTGTATACATGCAGCATGCATGCAGGTGAGCCTGTACATACACACGTGCAGAGAGACAGATGCAAACCTGGGTATGTGAACAGCTGGAGTCAAGCAGCCCAGCTCCTCCCATCTTGTAAGACATGATCCACTGTGGCCAAGACGTAGAGAGTGGGGCTTACTCCTCCCTAACTCCCTAACAAGGAGATGAAAGCTTCCAGACTGTTAGTGAGCCTGAGGGGTGTTTAAATGCTCATTCTCCACCCTCTCTGCATCGCTGGTTAGGCTGCATCTTCTGGAGTCAGGCCAGTTTAGACTTGGAGTCACGTTAGGGGTGGCTCGGCATGCCTCCAGCCCTGGAAAAATCAGTATGGGTCTCCCATCCCTTACAGCCTCCATTCTCGGAGTCATGGCTCTATGAGGGTTGGCTTTCCAGCTCCCTGTCTTCCCATTCTCCTGTCTGCTCTCTCCTGCCTCTAACTGGTGTGCACAGCAGAATCATTCCAGTGCCCACCTAGTACTGTGGAGTCTCTGCTGGCCTAGAATGTGGCGCTGTGTTATAAGCAAGGTTGATCCAAACTTGCTTAGAAGCAACCTTGATGCTGGGTGCGGTGGCTCACATCTGTAATCCCAGCACTTTGGGAAGCCGAGGCAGGCGGATCACTTGAGGTCAGGAGTTTGAGACCAGCCTGGCCAACATAATGAAACCCCATCTCTACCAAAAATATAAAAAATTAGCCAGGTGTGGTAGTGCATGCCTGTAATCCCAGCTACTCCGGAGGCTGAGGCAGGAGAATCACTTGAACCTGGGAGGTGAAAGTTGCAGTGAGCTGAGATTATGCCACTGCACTCCAGCCTGGATGACAGAACGAGACTCCATTCCAAAAAAAAAAAAAAAGCAACCTTGTTATAAGGAATAATTATGATCCATTTGGAATCTGCAGACTTTGAAGGGTAGGCGCTTCTTTCTGTAGCTCTAAAGCATGAAGCTCTGGAGTTGGTGGGGGAAGCGCTGATGAAAGGATACTTGTGCCATGAATAGGTTGGGGTGATGAGTGATTGATGGTCCCCGATGGGCTTCCCAGAGGACCAGGACAGAAGCTCCATGCAAGGGCTGCAAAGGGAGCTTGGACCAGAGCTGCCTCTGTAGAGGAAGCTCCCACACCCGCGACACACACACCCATCCATACGTCAAGCACAGTTGCAGCTGCCAGACTGAGTGCCTGGCCTGGGAACAGGGTGGTGGGGAATGGAGGGGGAGTAGACAGTGGTCGCCCGCTGAATGTGCATCAGCGTCTGTACTCAGCAGGACCGTGTGTCTCTTCAGCAACCCCTGGTGCGACTGAGAGGCGGCGCCAGCATCGGGGAGGGCCGCGTGGAGGTGCTTAAAAACGGAGAATGGGGGACTGTCTGCGATGACAAGTGGGACCTGGTGTCAGCCAGTGTGGTCTGCAGAGAGCTGGGCTTTGGGAGTGCCAAAGAGGCAGTCACTGGCTCCCGACTGGGACAAGGTAAGAAATGGGGAGGCTGGAGGGACCTCTCTTCCTGGGAGCAAGGTGCTGTGAGCCCAGCCTGGCTGCTCAGTGAGCTCTCCGGCAATCCTGACTTGCCCTCCTCCCTTTAGTGGCTGCCTGGGAGAGAATCCTGGACCTCTCCCTAGACAGCTGAAAGGGCCCTTAGAGAACATTGAGATCCTATTTTATGGATTTGGAAGCTGAGGCCCAAAGAATGGAGTAAACATCCAAGGTGAGATGACATATTCGCAGCCAGTGAATACTCTGTCGTGGGTCTCAACTCCTAACCCAGTGCTCTCTGCTGCCCCACCAAAAAAGCTGGAGTTCTCAGACCCCTCCTCCAGGAGAGGGCCTCCAAGTTCAGCAGACTGAGCCACTCTGTACAGCAGAAGGACCCAATGCCATGTTACTTTTCCTCCCTGGAGCAGCCCTGCAAATATCCCCTCCCTGACAGCAGAGAAAGGGAACAAGAGACTGCCCCCGGATGTCCTCAGACTAATTGAGAAAGGGCCTGCTTTTTATTAACTGTCCTGAACAAATCTTTCATGTGAGCAAAAAACAGAAGTAGAGGAGGCTTTCAAGCGGGTCCCTTGGTGGAAAGTGATGTTGCAACCAGAAGGTGACCCAGAAGAGGCCACTTCTCCTCCCCAGCCATCTGCACGAAAACCACTTATCCTCGTGAGCCTTGGTCATTCAGCAGGAGGAGTTTTCACCCCAAACAGACTGGGCAGCCTGGGAGTGCCCAGCCCTCACTGAGACAACTGTGACTTGAGCGAGAGAAGTCATAGTCATTTCCTGGAATCTTTTCAGCTTTGACCAGCAGGGAGGCTGCTGAAGACCATGGGCGGCTGTGGCTGGGAAGGGATGGGTAGGAAGCAGAATGGGCTGCAGGCAAGGGGTGGGGTGGCCTGTCTAGTGGGGAGGGGATATTTCCATAGTGTCAGATGTCGGGCCATCACCCCACAGAAAGGAATGTGGTGAGGTCACTGATCACAGCCTGGAGGAAATGATAGTCCCCACTAGCCCAGGGCCTGACACCACATTCAGTGGTTTTCTGTGTGAGACTCCCAAATCCTGCATTGAACTTAACTTCCAGCTGAGTCAAAGACCATGGAGCTTTCCCCCTTCTAGAAGTGGAGCTCATCTGTCTAGTGCCATTGGCTGGTTGTTTCTGCGGCCTACCCAGGCCCTAGGCTGCAGTGGGTCAGCTCTTACAGGGTCTCCTGACGTTAGAAGGAGGCCTGCATTCCAGTGGCCGAGAGAGAGAGTCCTGGAATCACGGACAGCGCTGCTGGAGAGGACCTCGGGTCCTCTAGTCCAAGAGATGAGGAGAACAAGTCTGAGGTCACCCCAACCATTGCTGGCAGAGAAAGACCGAAACCCAAGTCTTCTAACTCTCAGATGCTTCTTCCTTATACCCACCTTGGCCCAGTCCTGTTCTCATTCGGAATGTCTCTCTGTCTCTGTTCTCCAGTCCCTGCAAGCTTCCAGGTGTGCACTGAAGTTTGGGGGGTGGGGTACACTGAGTCACATCGTGCCACCTGGCAGCGTCCACTGGGCCATGTAACAGGGTTCCTTCCCTGGGCACAGTGAGCTCCTCAGGATCCCCTGGATCTTTTTTGAGACAGAGTTTCACTCAGTCACCTAGTGCAGTGGCGTGATCTCAGCTTACTGCAACCTCCACCTCCTGAGTACAAGCGACTCTCCTGCCTTAGCCTCCTGAGTAGCTGGGATTATGGATGTGCACCACCACACCCAGGCAGTTTTTGTATTTTTAGTAGAGACGGGGTTTCACCATGTTGGCCAGGCTGGTCTCGAACTCCTGACCTCAAGTAATCCACCCACCTCGGCCTCCCACAGTGCTGGGATTATAGACGTCAGCCACCGCACCCGGCCTCCCTGGATCTTGACTTTCCCTGCAGTCATTTACTGATTGGCCGACGTGTGAGTTCATGCTCTCCCAGGGCCTCCAGGACAAAGACCACTCATTCTGAGGAATAAACAGGCCCTCGATGACATGAACATTCCATTTATCATGGGTGTGTGCTGTGTGACCTAATTACTTCACTGCCCAGAGCAGCCAGAGGTTTCCAGGGACCTGCAGAACGCTGGGAGAAAGAGGCATTTGGCATTTTGATGCTGTCCTTGAAAGAACCAGTGGGTGATTGTTCATCTCCTGTCATGCTGGGCAGGGTCAACTCCAGTAGGCAGAAAGGGAAAGTACCACATTTAATGTCAAGTCACAGAGCAGACAGGGTCAGCCCCTTGGTTCTGGCTCTAGCTGATGGACTCCGACTGCATCCACAGCCAGGAGGCGTGAAAAGGCAAGGACTGGGAGGCAGGCAATCTGAGTCCTCCTACCCGGCCTGGCCACCTGTTTGCTTGGTAACCTTGATCAACTTTCTGGGCCTCAGATTCTTCACTGTGGAATGACGTGGCTGGATACACGCTGCCTGCAGCTCTGACTGGCTCCAGCCTCAGCAGCATAGACGTGAGGTCCTGGTCAGGCTCTGCACTCTGCCTCAGGACCCTGCCCACATCGGGACCCCAACTGCCTGTTGGTGCCTCCACCTCCCTGCAAGGCTGCATGCCCCTTGAGGGGAGCACCTGTATCTTTATCTCCATGTCCTTAGTACCAAGTCTGCCAGCACGCAGCGCTCCAGAGATGTTCATGTTAAACGAAAGAATGAATGAATGTGTTCCAGTTGAATAAGTAGGGTCAGCAGTACAAATACTTGGTGAAGAAGTTCTAATACTAGACCAGTGATGTCTGATAGAAACAGAATAGGACTCAAGCCTATAATTCCGGGACTTTGGGAAGCAGAAGTGGGAGAATCACTTGAGCCTGGGAGTTCAAGACCAGCCTGGCCAACATAGTGAGACCCCCCTCTACAAATTTTTCATTTTTACTTTTGTGACCGAGTCTCACTCTGTCGCCCAGGCTGGAGTGCAGTGGCAGGATCTGAGCTTATTGCTGAGCCTCCCAGATTCAAGCAATTCTCCTGCCTCAGCCTCACGAGTAACTGGGACTACAGGCGTGTGCCATCACGCCTGGCTAAGTTTTTATATTTTTAGTAGAATTGGGGTTTCACCATGTTAGCCAGGATAGTCTCAATCTCCTGACCTTGTGATCTACCTGCCTTGGCCTCCCAAAATGTTGGAATTGTAGGCGTGAGCCACCGCTCCCGGCTCTACAAAATTTTTTTAAAAAATTAGCCAGGCATGGTGGCACACACTTGTCCCAGCTACTCAGAAGGCTTAGTTGGGAGGATCCCTTGAGCCTGGGAGATGGAGGTTGCAGTGAACCATGATCGCGCCACTGCACTCTAGCTTGAGCAACACAGCGAGACTCTGTCTCTCAAAAAGAAAAGAAACAGAACAGGAACCACATATGTAACTTCGCATTTTTTAGCAGCCACAATTTTAAAAAGATGACTTTAATTTTAATAATGTATTTTCTTTAATCCAGTGTTTCCAAAATATTATTTCAACATGTAATCAATATGAATGCTATTAATGAGATCATTTGCATATTTGGTGCTAAGTCTTTGAAATCCAGTACGTATTTTACACTTACAGACATCTCAGTGTGTCTGCATTTCTGAGTACTCACTCATTGGCCCGGACTCATGAAAGCCATAACACGGCTCCACTCAGAAGTGTAGACAAAGTGGCTGGCTACATTTCAAGTGCCCAATAGCCACATGTGGCTGGTGGTTCCCATGCTGGAGGGGGCAGCTACAGATGGGTGGCTTTAAAACCCTTTTGCACGCAATCCCCAAGAAGGAATGCATGTGACAAGATCCGTCACACATGCAAAACTCCAGCAAAAGTTTTGTAAACAAGAGCTTAGATTTACAACACGCAGAACCCGTGATGTGTCCTATTCTGTTCTCTTGTGCTTCTACAATCTGATTGTAACCAGCTTAGCTGACGGTTCAGACTACCCATTGGCCTGGACCCATGGAAGCCAAACACAGCTGCAAGATGTTAGACGTGGCTTTTCCACTGCACCCTAATTCTGCCTCAAGCCTGTGCTCACCTAGAGCAGGGTTTGTATGTGGGGAAGAACACAGCCAACGTGGAGATGTGAGAAGGAACAATTCAGGGTGCTCCAGAACCCAGGAGTAGGTGACAGCCGCAGGTCAAGGATTCAGAATGCAAATCCCAGGTCAGCAGAAGCCATAGACACCATGGGCACGCTGAAGCCAGATGCTCGGTCCAGTGTCCTTCAGAGCCTCTTCCACCTGCCCAATGCATGGAACTCAGTGGGGCAGGAAGAGGGTGAGCCATGCTGGGCCTCCTTCTCCGTGCCCTTCCTTGGATGCACCATGAGTATGCAAGCTTCGGGAGGGTGGCCCTGCCCCCCTGGGGCCTCCTCCCCGATGTCTGAGAGCCACACAAGTTTACATGGAAGTTCAGCCAGGAGACTGACCAGTTGAGTCTGAAGCATGCTAGGCTCTTAAGTCGGCTTTTCCTGCCCTGTCTACTCTTGAGCTGTCATCTTAGCAATCACACACATTGGCTGAGTGCTCTTCGGCCTGGATCCTGGAATGGAGAATCATTTATTCCACAAATACTCTGCTCTCCAGGAGCTCACGTCAAGTGGGAGAAATAAGAAAAACCTAAGAAATAACTTACACAAAACAAATAGATGATATAGAAGACATAATACTAAAAATACCGACCATTTACTGAGTCCCTAGTCACTTGACATACTTGACATATTCTTCATTCCCCGTAATCTCATCCTGGGCCGGGTGCAGGGGTGGCTCACGCCTGTAATCCCAGCACTTTGGGAGGCCGAGGTGGGCAGATCACTTGAGGTCAGGAGTTAGAGACCAGTCTGGCCAACATGGTGAAACCCTGTCTCTACTGAAAATACAAAAATTAGCTGGGTGTGGTGGTACGTGCCTGTAGTCCCAGCCATTTGGGGGTGCTGAGGCAGGAGAATCGCTTGAACCCGGAAGGCAGAGGTTGCAGTGAGCTGAGATCGCGCCATTGTACTCCAGCCTGGGCAACACAGCAAGACTTCATCTCAAAAAAAGAAAAAAAAATCCTGACCTGGCAAAACATATATTATAATTAATTGCCCTTTTAACAGATGAGGAAGGTGGAGCTAAAGCTTTTATCACTCTTTAAGGATTCCCCACTCTCTAATCTTCAACCTCAAGCTGAATTCAGTCTCAGGCCGCCTGCCCAGCTCATGGCCGCTTGAGCAAGACACGTAAAAAGCAAAAGTTCAGAGGTCTTTCAAGCTGCACCATGAAGGAGGACGGAGTTGGGGTTTTCCTTCAAGGCATGCTTCTCCTTAGATGGAGGCAGAAAGAGGGCAGTCCAGGAGGCAGGAGACAGCGAGGGCTTCCCTCGAGGGAGCAGAGCTCGGGCGTTTGGACCAGATCAGCCCAGCTGCTTCCTAGACAGAACCTTCTGCTCTTACCCAACATAGGGTTTCCTCTCCTGACTCCCCTGAATGAGCAGCAGAAACTTGGCGAGACCACGCCCAGGTGTCAGCCTGCCTGGTTTGAATCCTGACTCCCCATTGGGTTAGAGACTTAATCTTTGGTCTTCTGATTCCTTATTTTGGGGGGTTGCTGGGATGACTAAGTGAGTTAATACAGGCAATGTGGCACATAGTAAGTGCTTGCTGTATATCAGCTACCAGCCTCATCACCCCATCATCATCCTCACAGTCACCAAACGAGCCCGTGATCCGATTGGATCTGAGGTCCCAGGTTGTCGCATGTCTCTGTGTCCATGAGCTGTGGCCCTGGCTTGCTTCCTGGGCTCTGATTAGGATCGGTGTCTTGTCACAACCTTTCCACGCTTGTCCTTCGGTGCTTCCAGCTACCATCACTGATGCATTTTTATGCATTTTATAAAATACCAAGGAATTGATAGCATTTATGAATTTCCAAGGAAACAGAAACTTGGCTCTTGCCGGCTAATACTGGTTAATCTAGAAGTTGGTTTTTGCCCTCAGTAAGCCTTGATACCAGCTGTCTCTAGAACCCCCCAGTAGGGCTGAGGGCCCTCCTTTGAGCCCCAGAGGACCTATCGTGACCGTCATCTTTGTTATTGACAATGTCATATCACAAGACTTTGTGTAAGTTCTGCCTCCCTCAGGAACCAGGAGCAATTCTGCCTCCAGAAAGACGGGTGAGGCAGGCTCTTGCCCCGTCTTTGAATCCTCAGCACCTAGCAGGGAGGTGGAGAGTAACGGGCGTGATATCTATGTCTGTGTCACTAGCTCCTGAGTACTGGACTGTGCTCTGTGATTTTCCTGCACTCCATCCATACCTTTATTTTTAAAATCCCTTTTTCTAACTCAGTCCAATTTGTACATGCCATCTGTTTCCTGCAGGGACCCCGATAAATACAGCAATAGTCGTCCCTTTGAGATTCATAAATGCATAGAATATTAAAGTCGGGAAGGAAACTTACACAGCCTCTAGTCCAATTCCTCTGGACTAGGAAAGGATGATAGAATACTCGTATTCAGAGAGGCTAAGTGATCTGACCAAGATCACACGTCAAATTAGTAGCAAACTTTATTTGCTTGTACGGGATAAGTGAATCCCAAGAGAGCTGGCTCTGTTCTCTCTGGGGAGAAGAGGCTTGGGTCATTGAGCTGATTACGAGAGGCAGTGAAGGGAGTTCTGAGGATGGGAAGGGCATGTTCTTACCGTACAGGACTTTCTTGCCAATCCAGAAAGTTTCCTTTCAAAGCCTTCATAGCGCACGCTCATTCTCCCTCTGCAGGGATCGGACCCATCCACCTCAACGAGATCCAGTGCACGGGCAATGAGAAGTCCATCATAGACTGCAAGTTCAATGCCGAGTCTCAGGGCTGCAACCATGAGGAGGACGCTGGTGTGAGATGCAACATCCCTGCCATGGGCTTGCAGAAAAAGGTGAGGGGGCTGGACACCTAGAGGGGACTGTAACTGAGGCTGCAGAAAGTACAGACGCAGAGCTCCAGGATGAACCAGAAGCGATCAGGTGCTGCTGTGAGTACCGCTGCTGACATTGCCACTTGATATTTGCGGTGTTCACTTCCCCTCTGAACCTCAGGCCTGGCCCTGGCCTGGCAGCAGGCCCAAGCCCCTGTGTGCAGCATGAGCTGGAAAGGCCCTGCCTCCCTGCATGTTAATATCTAAATTGAGTTACCTCATCTGTGCCCCACCACCTTCAAAAACAGGCGTGGGACCAGCTAGCCACAACCTTATCAAAGCTGGCTGGAGGTGTTCTGTTTTCTCTGTTCATGTTCAGAAAAACACTGGGCCGCCACACACTTTGCTCGTTTCTTTAAGACCTTGTGCTCCTGCCACTGAGAACCAAAGGAGCAGGAAAAGGGAAATGTCTGGGCGGTTTTAAAGAGACTTTGAGAAGGACTGACCTTCCCTGGCATCCTCCTTGGGCGAGGAGGTGGAGAGGATGAGGACAGAGGCTCCTGGCTGACCACGAGGTCCCTTAGGCTCCATTGTCACTGGTGGGGTCAGACCCTGCTCACCAGAAAGCTGTGTGGTTTCTAGGATGCTGGCACCTGTTTGGGGCCCTGGAATTGACCAGCTGTGTTTTGTGTCAAGTTAGACCTGCATGCCAGCTACACTGTGCCCTCCAGTCTTTTCTAGAAAACTAGAAAAGCCCCCCAATGCGTGATGTGTCCAGATTCCTTGCAGAACAGTCAAACCCTTCTCCCTGTCATGGAGGCCACCCCAGGCCTGGCCCACCTTGGAGAACCACGGCAACGTCTTGGAGCCTTGGGAAGTGTCCTTGGTGACCACATGTTTTCCTGGCCCCAGAGGCAACGAGGCAACCACATTCTGCAGCCAGAGCCTCTGAGGGTTGCCTTGGCTTTAGGACCTAGAACAGGAACGCTGCTCTGGCTCGGGCAGGGAAGGGCTGGAGGGAAGCGGATGCACTGGAGAGAGACGAGCGATAAAACCCACAGGTGAAGACTTTTGACAGGATGTGAGACAAGAGAGTGGGAGATGTCAAGAATCTTGAATAACAGAGCAGATTCAGAATCCCAGCAAACTATGACCTATGGGCCAAACCCATTCCTTCTTCTGGTTTTTTGTTTATTCATTTGTTTTTTGAGACAGGGTCTTGCTCTGTTGCCCAAGCTGGAGTGCAGTGGTATGATCATAGCTCACTGCAACCTCAAATTCTGGGCTCAAGGGATCCCCCCACCTTGGCCTCCCAAGTAGGTGGGACTACAGGTGTTCACCACCATGCCTGGCTAATTTTTTAGATTTGTTTTTTGTAGAGATGGGGTCTTGCTGTGTTGCGCAGGCTGGTCTCAAACTCCTGGGCTCAAGTGATCCTCCCACCTCAGCCCCTCGAAGTGCTGGGATTATAGGCATAAGCCACCATACCCAGCGTGTTTTTTAAAATGCAGTGGTATTGGAACGTGGCCACACCCAGTCATTTAGGGTAAAGAAAAAAGACAAGTTCAGATGTGTGATCTCTGAGATGCCAAGTGCTGTTGTCAGACAGGCAGCTAGTTAGGTGGGTCTCAGAGAAGCCAGCAAGGGGCCATGGGACAAGATGCTAGCAGTCACCTGAACCCGCCAGGAAGAGGGTGTGGCAAAGAGAAAAGGGCCCAGGCAGGAGTCTTGGGGGTTCCAACATGTCAAGCTCCCGAGAGCGCATCCTCCCAAAGAGCAGCCCCCACTGATAGGCTCCTGGGCAGCAGAGTCAGCTTCTGCTTTGGTGCTCAGTGGAGTCACTGGACCTCCCCAGCTGCTTAGGGTGCCTGGGGTAGGGACCTCACTCTAAGACCATGTTAGGCACGGTGCTGCCACCAGGGGGCTCCCAAGGGTGCTGCTGAATCTGTGTGTGCCTCCGGCAGCACCAGACTTAGAACAACACCAGGACACTGGGGCAGATGGCAGCGTAGTGGGGAAGCCCTCCGTCCCTCTTGGTGACCATTGCCTTCCTTTCTGTCTGCAGCTGCGCCTGAACGGGGGCCGCAATCCCTACGAGGGCCGAGTGGAGGTGCTGGTGGAGAGAAACGGGTCCCTTGTGTGGGGGACGGTATGTGGCCAGAACTGGGGCATCGTGGAGGCCATGGTGGTCTGCCGCCAGCTGGGCCTGGGATTTGCCAGCAACGCCTTTCAGGTGAGAAACTCCAGCCTCAGACCCACACTCACTGCCCTCCCCCGCCCTGTGTAGTCTGACCACACTGTCTTCAATCAGCCCTCCCTCCCACGTACCTTCCCCAGTCATGCAGGAAAGACAGAACAAGGTGCCCTGGAAGGACTCGGAGGCAGGGAGCCTCGCTCCAGCCACAGCGCTGCTCCTTACAGGCCTGAGTCCTCCCTCAGGCGGGTCACTCCCACCTCTGCTCGATTTCTCAGCTGCAGAACGAGGAGCTGAGCTCTTTTCATGCTCCACTCCTGCTTTGCACACTGGAGTTCACTCCGGGCTCAAGGCTCATCCTGGGGGGTCCTGATGTGCCATGTGCAGAAGGAAGCAACTCAGTCCTTCGAAGAGGTGGTGACCCCCAGCCCAAGGCTCACCCTTCCCTAATGCTTTAGCTTGCTTGCTTGGAAGCCCGCTCTGGTCTAAACACGGTTCCCCACTGACATCTCTGCCTAATGCATTCTCCCGCTGACACACTAGGAAATCTCCAAGCCTTGTCACATCAGCTGCACTTCCTCCCACTGCCCCTTCTCCAAAGAGAGAGAGACTCAGCTGAGAACAGCTGAGCTCTGGTCCTCGTTCCCACCCTCCCGCCCCCATCACAAAGCAGCAACAAAAGAGGAGGCCCGGTTCTAATCCCGACGCATTGCCACCAGCCGGCTGTGTAACGGTCTGGGGCAAAGCAGCCACCCTTCCCTCCCTCAGCTATCCTCCCTGTGATATGGAATGAATAATCCCAAGTCCTCAGTGTCCTGGCTTTAAACACATCCATTAAGCAGCTTACACAAGAGGAAGATGCTTGGAGACCCTCTTGTGTTGTTATTAATCCTGACTCCAGCTCTCCTTCCCCAGTGGCCTTTGTTGGGGCCCAAGAAAGGGGTTTAGGGAGCAAAGAGGAGGACTCCCGCATCCTTACTGAGCCTGACTGTCTCCCATGAGCTGGATGGGTCCCAGGTCACTCTGATGGGAGGTGCTGAGCCCTGAGCAGAAGCTGCCCAGGGTCCCCTGCCCTGTGGCTCCTCATTCCAGCATCCAGTAGGAACGGGCCTTTGAAACAGCTGCCCACGCCCTCTGGGAGCTCGGGTTCCCCAGGCAACGAAGTGTTTCTGCTAATCTTTTTATGACAAGCCAGGACACTCTCTAAATCTCCAAAGAGAGTGGAAAAAAACAGTGCCACATTTCAAGAGAGTCTTTGTCCAGATATTTTTGTTGCCTGTCATCTCATTCCTAAGACACCTGGGCCTCAACTGGGGTCATGAAATAGGCCTAGGGCTGATGTCTGTACCATATCTGCCACTCATTACAAGCCCTGTCCCCTCTCAAGTCCCCAGTTTTTTCATGGGTATTGGTCAAAAAGAGAAACAGAACCGATAGGTTGTATAAATGTGTATTTATGTGTGTGTGTGTGTGTGTGTGTGTGTGTGTGTGTGTGTGTGTGTGTGTGCTATCAACCAATATATATTTATGCAAATATATTCCACCAAAATATATTTATGCTATGTATGAATATATATTTATGTGTGTGTATAGCTACAAACACACACACACACACAGCATAAATATATTTCTTTTAAGGAACTGCCTCCTCCAGTGATGGGGTTGGCAAGGCTGAAGCCTGCAGGGTAGACCAGCAGGCTGGAAGCATTGGTGTTGCAGTCCGAAGTCAGTCTGTGGTCAGAATGGTCTCTTCCTTGGGGGGCTCCAGGTATTATTTACCCCTTAAAATCTTCAACTGATAGGATGAGAATCCACCATATTATGGAGGGTAATCTGCCTTACTCAGAGATTACAATGTTAATCTCAGCTAAAAACAGCTTCACAGAAACATCTAGAATAGTGTTTGACCAAATATCTGGGTACTGTAGCTTAGCCAAGTTGACAGATACTATGAACCATCACAGGAGAGTTTAGATGAGATAGTAATACTTCCAAGGCCTTTCCTATCCTGATGGTCTCTCTCTGATGATCCCAAGAAGACTTCCCTGAGCTCTAATCCTGCCTCATCCTCCAAGTCTGAGAGACCCGAGGAACACAGAACCTGTGTTCTCATCCCGTTTCTGTACCCGATGGCCCTATTCTGCTCCTCATTTTTCTCTGCTGGAAACTACTCTGAAGTGTGAGTAAATCCTAACAGTATTTTGAAGCCCCATAGAGCAAAGGGGCCAAATAAATCCCAGCATCCTAAGCCTCAGATCTCCTCAGCCTCTGTGTAGAACTACTCTATGAAATGCTCTTTAAACTGGGGAAAAATCTAAATTCAGAAGTTCATCTTTGTAATATGTCTAACATATTACATATTAATACATTGACATATGCAAATAGATTTTTTCTCTCCTACCCTTTCCAATCAACCAGTAGCATCTTCCTGGAGCATGGTGTTAAGTAGGATTCTGAGATCCCATTTGGGCTTAGAGGAGGGGTGCTGTGATTGATTAGCAATGTCTGCCTTGGCTCAGGACTAGGGAGTGGGCAACCTGAGTTGTGCGCACCTGCCATTCCTGATAAACAGCCCTGCAGTGTTTGACCACAACTTTAGCCCTACTTCCTGGAAGGAGAGAGTGACAGAGTCCAAGTGCTAGGGTCAGGAGAGCTGGATTCCCACTCAGTCTACCACCAACTAACTGTGCAGCTTGGGCAGGGGACTCTCTGTGCCCCAGCTATCTCCATTGATAAAATGGGATCATAAAACGGGATTTTTGTGAGGCTGCAAGTTGTTAGGGTATGAGAAAGTGACAGTTCAAGGTGATGTACCCACCATTTGTTTTGTTGGTTCATCCAGGAGACCTGGTATTGGCACGGAGATGTCTACGCCAACAAAGTGGTCATGAGCGGAGTGAAGTGCTCAGGAACGGAGCTGTCCCTGGCGCACTGCCGCCACGACGGGGAGGACGTGGCCTGCCCCCAGGGCGGGGTGCAGTACGGGGCCGGAGTTGCCTGCTCAGAAAGTGAGAACTCATGGGGGTCACACCTCACCTTCCCCACCGGGCTCCTGAGGGGACCACAGTCCCATCAGTTATTCCTTGAGAGACTCTAAAGCCTTGCCGTGAGCCAAGCAATAGAAGGTGGAATGAAACACTAAGGGAGAAAAAGTAGGGGCAGGAGGGATGACCACCACCCCAACCACAGATCGCTGCCTATGACGTAGTGGGGAGGACAGTGGGAGGGAGGGGCTGCAGTCTGGGAGCCCTGGGTTCAGTCACAGGACCACTGCGACTTCAGTGACCCAGGGCAGACGACATGACTGGGAGCTCCTCCGTTACGCCAGTTAAGTGAGGACGATGACACCTTCCACGTGTGTTGGCTTCCTCCCTCCACCTCCTCCCTAGAGAAGTTCCTATTTCAGACCCTGGAGGTCACTTAGCTGCCTGGTAGCTCGCTGGGAGTCCTGGAGAGACTGGTCCCATAGAAGGGAATGCCAGCCAGGATTCAGAATGACCCACTTCCTGAGGCCTCCCTCCCACTCTGAGAGAAGAGGAGCAGTAGACAACCCTGTGGAATGCTGTCCTCCTCAGCCCAAGCCCTGCCCTCCTTTTCCTGGCCTTATAATAAAACCCACATGTAGCCATCTTCATTGGGAGGCGCAAGTACTGGCCAGAGAACTTGAGAGCAGACCCTGCCTTCTTGGCTGATCATGGCAAAGCATGTCAGCCTCTGTGGTCTATGGTTGTTGTTTTCCCTAGGAATTAGAAATCAAGTGTGACAATGAATGTTTGCAAGTGCTTGGTAAACAAAGAAGCACTGTCATTCTGCCATCACGGAGAATGCGGGATTGAACTCAGCCCAGCAGGTGCGTCTCCTACCCACCCCACCACCTTTTTTTTTTAATTGAGACGGAGTCTCGCTCTGTCACCCAGGCTGGAGTGCAATGGCACAATCTTGGTTCACTGCAGCCTCTGCCTCCTGGGTTCAAGTAATTCTCTGCCGCAGGCTCCTGAGTAGCTGGGATTGCAGGCGCTCGCCACCATGCCTGGCTAATTTTTGTATTTTTAGTAGAGACAGGGTTTCACCATGTTGGCCAGGCTGGTCTTGAACTCTTGACCTCGTGATCCACTCGCCTCAGCCTCCCAAAGTGTTGGGATTACAGGCGTGAGCCACCGGCGCCTGGTCCATCAACCCCTTGCCCACCAACCCCTTTTAGACTCACTAGCATCTCCTAGCCCACGCAAAGCAGGATCTCAGGGCAAGCTTCTCTGGGCAGACATCACAAGCTGTCACATCCTGTGTGTGAGGAGAGATGGTGAGATCACCACCTTACCAGCTCCCCAGAGGAGGGCATCCCAGCAGAGAGGAATAGCCACACCCCTGTCAGGAGCCTTTTCTTTATTTATCAATTTATTTATATGTGCAATATCCCATCTTTTCCTCAAGGAAATTAAGATAATACAAACCTAAATACAATTCAAGATAGCATAAAATAAAAATAGATGAAAGATAGACAGCTGATAGCAAAATGGTTGTGGCTTAAAATGGAGCCAGGGAGAGGTTAATTTTAAAAATGCATACTGGGGTTTCTATACATTTATTATGAGTAGGTCATTAATTTCACAGCGAGCTTCCTAGCAGCCAGAGGAAAGAGAAAACTGGTCATTAATATAACTAACAGTACTTTGTGAGACGGAAACAAACCCATGAGTCAAGAGAAGCCCACAACTCTGAATGAAGAGATCAAAGGGAATTGCTCTCTGAGGACTGAGATTTATGAGATGAACGATGTCCTCATATCCTCATGGAAGATCCAAATATGAGTTTCATGGGGTGATTCCTCAGAATGCTCCACAGCTCAGGCTGAAGCGTCACTAGGAGTGTGTCTGCAGTGGGGCAGTAGCCTTTGGGGCCAGGAACACAGCTCTTGGCTGGTCTGGCTAAATGCATGTTAGAGCATTCAGGGAAATAAAGTAATTCTTCAGGCAACCCTTCCTAATATCTTACTCTCACCCCACCAATTGCATATACTGGAAATCTCCACATCCTCCTGATTCTCCCTCTTGCCTACCATCCCCACGTCCAATCCCTCTTGATTTTTACCTCTCAGTATGTTCTCAACCTCCTCTGTGTCTTCCCATGCCCCTGTTGCTGCCTGTGTCCAGATGACCACCTTCCACACAGCATCACTGCAAAGGAGGTCCCCACAGTGACACGTGCCCCTGCGGTGGCTTCCTCTCCTCTCCTTTCCCCAAAGCCAGAGCCAAGACCACCTGCCACTTAAATCCCACCCAAGGTCCCACCGCACTTCCGTGACTAGGGGCTCACACAGGGCTCACATTGTCCAGCCCCCTCCCAGGCCACCCCTACCCATCCTCAGCATCTGCACCACACTGGCTTTGACCCTCCCTCGTGCCACAGGGGCCTGGCACAGGCTGGTTTTTTTGTCTGAAGCCTCCCCCAACCTCATCCTTTGTATATTTCCTCCAATCCCCACTCATCCTTCAGAGAACAACTAAAACACGGCTTCTCCCAAAGAAGCCTTCCTGACCACCCACCCGACAGGCTCCTCCTGTTACAATTCCCATCATGCCCCACATTTCTCCTGCCAGCTCTTGTAGTAGTAATTATTATGGGCTTAATATGTCTCTCTCTCGCTAGAGTCTGGGGTAGTTCCACATCTGGCTTGCTCAGCTCCGTTCAGAGGGCCCAGCATAGTACATCGTAATACTTGAGCCATGGGTAGGTGGAAGGAGGCCACTTAGGTGCTCTGCTGCCTGCTGGATGCAAAGGAGGCCAAGTCCCAACCCATGGCAGGTGTTGACAGTGCAGGTCCCAGCCTACCAGCTACGCACAAACCATGGCACATTAACAGATCCCTCTCCTCATGAGCTGGAGAGCAGGCCCAAGTGGAGACTCCCGTGCTTAACTCAGAGGTACTCAGAGGAGCTGTCTACTAATAAGAGACTCACACGACACCCTCATAAAAACAAGCATGCCCAGAATACTTGGTGCAGGGCAATGCTGCATCCTGGCATAGCCTCCATGAAGTAATACTTGTCAAATCAATGGTGGTCTCCTGACTTACGGCTTCCGTGCCCTACCCCTCATGCCATCTGTGTGCGCCCCTTCTCTGCCCTTCAGTTCCACAACCAGTTCTTGTGAATGGATCTGCTTTCTAGAGGATGCCAGCTCTGCCAGGTGCCAGTGAGCTCACAGCATTTACTGAGAACCCGCTGAGCTCTGCCACAGCCTATAAGCCTAGTGGGGAGGAGGGGGAGAAGGGAGACAGAGCTCCCTCCAGGTGCTGGTGAACTTGAGAGAAGCCAAACTCACAGACTATGCTTGCTTGAAATTTATAAGCAATTCTGCCAAGCAATCTAGGGGGAAAAAATTACAAGCAGCTGGTCAAAATAAAAGATGGCAGAATCTTGTGATCACTAATTCATATATTGCATTTTTCTGTGTCTAGAAATGTTCACTGAAAGAGCCCCCCCCTTTTTTTTTTTTTTTTTTTGAGATAGAGTCTTGCTCTGTTGCCCAGGCTGGAGTGCAGTGGCACGATCTTGGCTCACTGCAGCCTCCACCTCCCGGGTTCAAGCGATTCTCCTGCCTCAGCCTCCCAAGTAGCTGGGACTACAGGCACGTGCCACCACACCTGGCTGATTTTTGTTATTTTTAGTAGAGACGGGGTTTTACCATATTGGCCAGGCTGGTCTCAAACTCCTGACCTTGTAATCCTCCCACCTCGGCCTCCTAAAGTGCTGGGATTACAGGTGTCAGCCACCGCCCCCGGCTGAAAGCACACTCTTAAGGGTAAAGCCTACAGTTAATCCTTTTGCAAAGAAGCTAAGCGTCCTAATACAGTTGTTTAGTAAACACAGATTGTAGCCATCAGTTTTTTTTTAACACCTGCTATGTGCAGTGCACTAATTGAGTAAATCAAGCATTTAAAAGACAGGCACCTGGGGAAAACTCATACGGCAGCAGTGTGTGCAGTGGAACCTGGAAGAACCTGCGAGAAGGCAGTTTGGCAAGAGGAATCAGAGACTTAAAAATAGATGGTCCTTTCTCCTAGCAATTTCACTTGTAGAAATGTATCCTCAAAAAAAAAATAAGTTATATGCACAGATGTACTACAGGGTGTTTATCACAGCTTATAACAAAAATTCCAAGCAACCAATGTATCTAAAATTATGAGAGCTAGGAATTAAATATGTAGCCATGAAGTGAATGTGCCGTAATGGATATATGTCAGCGTGAAAATATGTTAAGATGTATTTTAAGGGGAACAGTATTAGCACATCATATATCTACATACAGTATTATACATGTTCATTCCCAGAAGCAGCAGACTAAGGCATTAGGAGTGTTCTCTCTGGGTAGCACAATCACATCGTTACTGTTGGTTTTTTTTGCATTTTATTATGGAAAATTTGAAGCCACTTGAAAGTAGAATAATAGAATCAACCCCCATGTGCTCATCACCCACATTCAGTGCTTCCCAGGAGCTGGGTCTGCTAACCATGGTCTGTGCTTAGCTGGTAGCCTAGGACCAGGTGAGTGAGATGTCAAGATCTCATTCATCTGCACCGATAACTGAGGAGTTGTCAAAGAGGACTCAGAGCAGAGGGAAAGAGTAACTTAGGGTCTTGCTAAACAAGAAGGTAACCTTGAGCAGCCCTTGAGCCATTCCTGAAGTTGATGGCAGGCAGGAGAGGGCTTTGTCGCAGCTCAAGAATCAGAAGTAGAACCCTTGGGAAGGGGGTCTTTTGTCTTGCTGACTGGCGTGCCGTCCTCCCCAGCCGCCCCAGACCTGGTCCTCAACGCGGAGATGGTGCAGCAGACCACTTACCTGGAGGACCGGCCCATGTTCATGCTGCAGTGCGCCATGGAGGAGAACTGCCTCTCAGCCTCGGCTGCGCAGACCAACCCCACCACGGGCTACCGCCGGCTCCTGCGCTTCTCCTCCCAGATCCACAACAACGGCCAGTCCGACTTCCGGCCCAAGAATGGCCGCCACGCGTGGATCTGGCATGACTGTCACAGGTAGGCCCGGCCCACCACCCTCCCCACTAAGCTGCCCGGCGGACATCCTGCAGGCCCCAGATGGGGGTTCAGAGTTGCCAGGGTCACTTAGAGCCAAGAGGCTGCATGGCCCACAGAAAGGTTCCCCCTAAAGGGGGCTTGCGTCTGCCACACTGGTTGTCACATTTCCCGAAGACATTCTCCACTCCAAGTTCCCTTGGCCTGCTGCCCTTCTTCCTGCCCCCAGTGCTTCTAACGTCAGGAAACACACTTTGAGTGCCCATACCCTCCTCAGTGACCTTCAGCCCACGGTTTCCAAGTGTGTCCACAGGTTTGTGCCAGGTACTCTAGGCTCTGTGGTTGTTGGACTCTGAGTTCCTTTAGAAATAGTCCCAGCCTGTAATCCCTGAACTTTTGGAGACAGAGGCGGGCGGGTCAGGAGTTCAAGACCATCCAGACCAACATGGTTAAACCCTGTCTCTACTAAAATAGAAAAAATTAGCTGGGTGTGGTGGCACACGCCTGTAATCCCAGCTACTGGGGAAGCTGAGGCAGGGGAATCGCTTGAACCTGGGAGGTGGAGGTTGCAGTGAGCTGAGATCATGCTACCCCACTCTAGCCTGGGTGACAGAGCAAGACTCTATCTCAAAAAAAATATGTATATATATATTCCACATACTGGTATATATTTTAAATACCTCTAGGAAGACAGTGGATGGGAAACTGCAGTCTGGGCCCAGGAGTCCTGAGACCTGGTCTCTAAACGCAGCCATGCCTCTAGCCAGCTGTATGATGTTGGCTCAGCTGGGCCGTGTTGCCTGGGACCTCGCCTGTCCCTTCCAGCTCTGTCAGTTTGTAGACCTGATCCCAGTGCTACAAATCCCAGGCAAGGACAGAACAGGGTGAAATCCTACAGCCAGCCCTGGCTGGAGCCACCACAGGCCATTTGCTCATCCTCTCCCCTTTCCTCTGTTTTCCCTTTCTTTGCCTGGCCTCTTAATCTAATCCAGAACCTGTTGTCTCTGCCTGTCCAGGGATTTTCTTGCTCAGACCTGAGCTGGGTGGGTAGAGGGAAGAGAAACAGGTGTGCTCTTGGAAAGGAAGGGAGAGAGCCCTCTGCCACTTAATACAGCAGGAAGCCCCCTTTGGGGCTGCAGACTGTGACCTAGTCATTGCCCTTCTCCACACTTGGAAGGCCCATCTGTACAACCGAGGCTTTGCACTACATCCCTGCTTCTCAAAGTCAGGTCCTCGGACTGGTGGTATCGGCCACCACATGAGAGCCTGGGAGCTCTTCAATCCCAGGGCACACTGCAGACCTAAGCATCAGCATCTGCATTTAGCAGGACTCTCAGGTGGCCGTGTGCACACTGAAGTCCGAGAAGCCCTCGTCTAGATGTTAGGCTCTGTAGCAGCTCTGGAATGTGGCCATCACTGTTACGGGCAGAACATGTCCTGGCCCCTTCTAAGTGTCAAGCCCAGTGAAAGCTCGTTTTCCTAGGGAAGGACACAGAGGTTGGGAGTTGTCCCTTGCCCAAGATAACGTTAGGAGTTGCAGAGAGCAGGGATCTGGGCTTGGACCTGTCTGACTCCAAAGCACATACCCTTTTTCTTTTTTCTCTGCTGACTCTGCTCAGAAATCTATCTTTGGCTTTTTTTTTTTTTTTTTTTTTTTTCATATCGCAACCGATGACCTAGTCACATTCAGATCAGTTTGGGATAGAGTTGTTCAACTAGTCTCACAAGAAAGGACTATGGTAGAATTCAGTGAATGTTCTGAATGTCCTAATTAGCCCAAGAAGGTGTGGCTTTTTTGTTTTTTTTTTTTTTGAGATGGACTTTTGCTCTTGTCACCCAGGCTGGAGTGCAATGCCATGATCTCGGCTCACTGCAACCTCTGCCTCCTGGGTTCAAGTGATTCTCCTCTCTCAGTCTCCCAAGTAGCTGGGATTACAGGCGCATGCCATTATGCCCAGCTAATTTTTGTATTTTTAGTAGAGATGGGGTTTTATTATATTGGTCAGGCTGGTCTTGAACTCCTGACCTCAGGTGATCTGCCCACCTCGGCCTCCCAAAGTGCTGAGATTACAGATGTGAGCCACTGCGTTCGGCCGAAGGTGCAGTCTTTATAGAGAAGCACGCCAGTCTTCTTCAGGGTGTAAGTCAGAGTAAAGTTATGACGATATGGGTGCTTGGCTCCCTTTGGGGAATGTGTGGGTGGAACCCCTGGGCAGGCAGGGGCTGTTGCTGCCTATGGGTCTATAAGCAGAAGATAATTGCATCTCAGCCCTGCATATGGCGGCCCACCCAGAGATTACATGGTAGGAACCTCTCTGTGCCATATACTTACTCTCCAAGGATCGATCTCCTCCAAGAATAGGTACACAGTGACGTCCTGGAAATGTTCTTCTGATCTAGCCCTGGGGACTGTGGCTCCCTGCCCCTGCCACATACCGCTTTTCCTGTGGTCTGTTTTATTTCTTTGCTTACAGATATTCCAGTCAATGGCTTGGGAGGGGAAGGAAGGACATGCTGAGCACATGTACCTTCTGCTCTCCCTGTCCTGGTCCGTAGCTGAGAAACGATGACCATAAGATCCTAGGGCCCTTAAGGTGGGTCCCTTGAGCACCAGGTGACTTTGCCAGGTGCTGTGGGAGGAACAGGATTCCAGGCCTCAAACCTCTGTTGGTTTCCTTTGGGAAGCTGATGAGAGCTGGCTTGTCCTCTCCTCAAAACAAATATTTCTGGAAGTTTAATAGCCTATGTCAGCAGATTTGCAGACACTCCGAAGGCCATCTGGAGCCTGGCTTGAGAACCCTGGCTCAAATTAGTGGGAATGGGAAAAAAATGCTGTTTCCAGTTTAACTGATGCTGCCTCGAGGAGGGCTCTGTTCTTGGAAAGCCCTTGGCTGAAACACCAAGATTGGCCACCTTGGAAGTTTGCATGGCAACCAGACCTGGAGGAAGGTGCCCCCGGAGTTGTTCTGTCTCACGTGCACTACACCCTGGCCAATGTTCTCCATGCGGTCCCTCTCCTGCCGCTTGTGGGGATGCCCCCACTCGACTGGCACGATGTGCCACAGCTCTGACAGGGGACAGAGCACTGGGCACAGATGCACACCAGGCTGCACAGGCCTAGGGGCTTGGCCCTCCCACCTCAGGGGAGCCCCAGGAGAGCAGCTAGGAGTTGGAGAAGCAGGGGGAGTGGGCTCCAGCTCAGATGACAGTCCTCCGGGTCAGGGATGGCATGGCTGCAAAGAGGAGAGACTCCCTTCCCTCCACCCTGCCTGCCACATGTGCGGCGCAGCTTCCCGGCAGGATCAAAGCCCACAGATGTGATGTGGCCCCTGGGAGCCCATCTGAGACCCTCATCATATCTGTGGGGCTTGCTGCTGCCAAGGGGCTGCCTGGCACAGGGGGATGGCAGGTGGAGCGGGCAGAAGGGCCTCTGCCTTCCCGGCAGCTCCTCCCGGGATGGAAATACCCTCAGTGTTCTCTGAAAAGAGGACAGGAGGGTTGCCCCACTATTGCAGAGCACCTCCAGGACTGTTCATTCCAGATGCCCCGGGGGCACATGGCTACAGTGGGAAAAGATGTAGAGCTCAAGCATCTCCTCTACGAGGGGCACCAAGGCTGACCAGGAGTTTCACTGGGGCCACCAATGACCCAGGATAGCAAAGAACATACCTGCAGCTCCCATCTTCCTCTAAACCAGCTTTATCTGCCATTCGTTTTGCATCTAACACCTCCTCCCTTGGCGAGTGCCATGTCTTAATAAAACACTGAGCTCTGGGCTAGGCGCAGTGGCTCACATCTGTAATTACAGTACTTTGGGAGGCTGAGGCAGGCAGATCATGAGGTCAGGAGATTAAGACCTTCCTGGCTAACATGGTGAAACCCTATCTCTACTAAAAATACAAAAAATTAGCCAGGTGTGGTGGTGGGCGCCTGTAATCCCAGCTACTTAGGAGGCTGAGGCAGAAGAATTGCTTGAACCTGGGTGGCAGAGGCTGCAGTGAGCCGAGATCACACCACTGTACTCCAGCCTGGGCAATGAATCAAGACTCTTTCTCAAAAAAAAAAAAAAAAAATTTGCCAGGCACAGTGATGCACACCTATAGTCCTAGCTCCTCAAGAGGCTGAAGCAGGAGAATCGCTGGAACCTGGGAGGCAGAGGTTGCAGTGACCCAGGATTACACCACCACACTCCAGCCTGGGTGACAGAGTGAGACTCCGTCTCAAGAAAAACAAAACCAAAAACCACTGAGCTCTGGGGTCTCACGGTAGAAGGCTGTGCCTCCTTTTGTCGAGATCAAGTGACCTCCGCCAAGCGTCAGGCTCTCTCCCCTTAGCGTCTGGATTTTCCTTCCAAGTCCAAGCTTCCCTAACTCTACCCCAGGGATCCAAGCCCCTCCTAGATGCCACAGCAGCTCAGCCTGAGAAGAGGAGGAATATCTTCCTCGACAGACTTGCCATCCCATCCTCCCAGAGTCCTGTGCATTTCCTGGGGGGTATGGGTGGGTAGTGCTGGTGGCGGGGGATGCTCAAGGCTCTAATCCAGGCAGCTGGGAAAAAGATGTAGCCCCAGGGAGGGGTGACCGCATACGCCCAAGAGGCAGAGAGGAGATGCCCAGGACAGAAGCCAGGGAAAACTGGGAGGCCACGAAACCAGCTGCTCCCCTCTGAGTGTTTGCAGGGGAAAAAATGAAGCTGGGGAAGACTTAAATCAAGTCTGCAGGAAGCCGAGGAGCGGGACAGGGTCAGCCTTACAAGAGTCTGTCTGTGCGCTCCGTCTGAATTCTGTTTAGACAACGGAGCATCAACCTATTTCTCTTCAGTCTTTCCAGCTGGTAAACATGGTCACATAAGCCCCTCTCTGAGCAATGCAGACATTTTTTAGGCAGTGAGTCAGACCTCATGTCTCTTCTTGCTCCTTCAAGAAGCCAAAATAGACTTTTTTCAAAGTCGTCACTTCAAAGGCCACAAAATGCCTCCTTGTGAACGTTCTCAGTGGACCCTGGGCTCCGTGTCATTTTACCCAGAAACATGAGTGACTGAAGGAAGCCCAACTTAGCAACTCCCGCTATTTTTAGCACAGGCAAATGCAGGAGGAAGGGAAAAGAGCCTCAAATTTCCTCCCAGGAAGCCTGTTCTGTTCCTGTTCATTGCTGTCTTCCCCATGCGCTCACGGCCATACACAGCAGAGGGAACCTGAGGCCAAACGCAGGCGGCTGCGGAAGTGTAGGCGCGGTGTGAGTGGACGTGATAAAACTCCTGCTGCTGTTACTGCTGCGATGGGAGTGTCGCAGGCAGGGGGTCAGGTATGTCAAGGCCTCAGCACTCATCTGTTACCAGCCTTGCATTAGGTATTTGACACCATTCACCTTATTCAATTCTGCAGCTCCGAGAGCGAGAACGGATAAAGCCACCCTCCTCTCTTTGCCGAAGAGGAAGCGCAGATCATGCACCAACAAAGGAGCCTCTGCTCTCATGACTTGGCAACTTGTTCCTCAGTTTCCCCCATTTTCCAGATGTCCCTGTAATGGCGGAGACAAGCGTGTAGGAACTGTTGCACGTTGCAGGTTGGAATTGGGCTAAGACAACCTGCTCCCTTCAGCCCTGGGCTTGGGCCGGGCAGGCTCTGGGAAGGCCCGCAGCCACAGGCAACAACCTCGTTTCCCTTGTTTATTCTGAACCAAGGGCTGTTCTAAACCAAGCACATCGCATTGTGTTCCAAGACTGCATCTGTTCTCAATTCCTCCCGAGGGAAGAGAGGGAGCGTTGTTATGTAAACCAGCGGCGAGGGACTTGCAGCCTGCCTGCACAAGCTCTCCTGGCAGAACTCCCTTCCGGAACCCCAGGGACGCGCCTCCCTTTGCCGCTGCAGCGTGCTCCCGAGGACGAGTCTGTGTCTCCTTCCCAGAAGGCCTCCCAGCTGTCTTTCTGCTGCTTCTTGCTCTATTTGTGCAACGTGAGGAGCTCAGACTCGCTGCTCACCTCCCAGGGCTGGAGGCGAAGCTGCAGGCCCTTACTGACCGGGTCTGAAGCACGGGCACGACCCTAGGGCACCTGCATGTCCTGTGCAGGGCACACGTTCTGTTCCTTTCCGTCTCTCCCCCTGAACCACGCCTCCTTCCCTTTTTTTGTTGTTTTCTCCCTACCATATTCCATTTCAAATGACACCAAAATGGGGGGTTTTTTAATTAGTCCAAAGAAAGTGCATCAACCATGAAGGGGCAGTGAGAGCCAGTTGCACGCTTATTAAAAACAATAGCTGACCAGGCACGGTGGCTCACGCTTGTAATCCCAGCACTTTGGGAGGCCGAGGCGGGTGGATCACGAGGTCAACAGATCAAGACCATCCTGGTCAACATGGTGAAACCTCGTCTCTACTAAAAATACAAAAAATTAGCTGGGCATGGTGGCGCGTGCCTGTAATCCCAGCTATTCAGGAGGCTGAGGCAGGAGAACTGCCTGAACCCAGGAGGCGGAGGTTGCGGTGAGCCGAGATCGCGCCATTGCACTCCAGCCTGGGTAACAAGAGCGAAACTCTGTCTCAAAAAAAAAAAAAATTAGCTGGGTGTGGTGGTGGGCACCTGTAATCCCAGCTACTCTGGGGGCTGAGGCAGAAGAATTGCTTGAACCCAGGAGGTGGAGGTTGCGGTGAGTCGAGATCGTGCCACTGCACTCCAGCCTGGCAACAGAGTGAGACTTGGTCTCAAAAAAAAAAAAAAAAACCAATAGCTGGAGTTCCTTTGCTTATCGTATGCAGTGCTGGCTAATCCGCTCACCTTCCCGGTGCCCACAGCACCCCATGCGTTATGATGATCATTCCCGTTCAGTGGAGGAGAGGACGGAGGCATAGCAAGATGAGCGGCTATCTGACTCCAGAGCCCTGAAGCTGCCTCTGACATACCGGCTTCCCTTTCCTCAGGCCCCTATCATCCACTCCTCTCCCTACCCAGCCCCTTCTTGTCCCCTAGAAGTTTTCCCAGAGGCAAATAGCCAGCCAGGCCTCTGCTTGCAAGCAGCAGTTGCTCCAGAAACTGACCTCCAGGCCATCTCTCTCTCGCTGCAGGCACTACCACAGCATGGAGGTGTTCACCCACTATGACCTGCTGAACCTCAATGGCACCAAGGTGGCAGAGGGCCACAAGGCCAGCTTCTGCTTGGAGGACACAGAGTGTGAAGGAGGTATCTATGGGCGGAATGGGGAGATGGGAGGCTTCAGAGGGACTCCAGTGCCCCTACCTCCACGATCACCTGGCTGGAGCCCAGGCCTGGTGCTCACCCTATGTCACTCTGACCATTACCGCCGTTTCCTACCTGGACTTTCCTTAACTATAGAGAGGCACTGGGAGCATGGGCACAACCTGGTTCCAGGGGCACCAGGATCCCCCAGAGCTGTGCTGACGGGAACTGGTCAGTCCACAGGGCCTCCTGGACAAGATCCAGACCCTGGGGACCTGCTCCATCTGGGCTCCGTAGCCCAGACTTTGATGCCTCCGCCCCTCCCACTCTGGCTGCTACCAACCTTTTTTCCTGTGTCTCAACACCAAGTTCACTACCCCACCAGGCTCTCACCCTTCAATTCCAACTCAAATGCCCCCTTTGGAGCCCCCCTAAGACAGGAGTGGCACTCTGCTCACACCTCTAGTAGGTCGCCACAGCTGCTCTGTGATCACCTCGTTCGCGCACCTGCAGCCTTGGGGGCTCTTCATGAAGAGACTTGTCAGTTCTTCTCGCTGTACCCACTGTTGAGAGCAGTGTCTGGGCATGGCAGCTTCTCAGTAAATGTGTGTTTAGTTTGTTATTCATTGAAGCGGCCTGCTGTGAAATCACACAGCAGGCATTGACCTCTTACTATGTGCAGATAACATGTAAGTGTCAGAGAGATGTGGTCCTACACTCTCTCTTGCTGATCCTCCAGAGGAGATGGACAGCATGAACCCCACGTAATGCCAAACCACAGACGCCAGAGATTTCCCCGGTACACACACATGCAGTTCATCTCCAGGCTGAGGATGTCACAGAAAGTCCAGGGTGGATCAGAGTGGTCAAGGAGGGCTTCAGGGAGGAAGGGGACCTTGAGCCCGGCCTGAACGAAAAGACAGGATGTGGGCAGGTAATTGAGTGGGGGGTTCTATTGAAATGAGAAAGATCAGAAGCCCACACAGTGGGATGGAATGCTGAGCCCAGATGAAGCAGTGGTGGGGGCCTTGGGAGCAAGAAGAGGCCGGGCAGCGGGGCCACGGTTATTTGGTGATGAGCTCCCCTCCCCACCGCCTGCAGATATCCAGAAGAATTACGAGTGCGCCAACTTCGGCGATCAGGGCATCACCATGGGCTGCTGGGACATGTACCGCCATGACATCGACTGCCAGTGGGTTGACATCACTGACGTGCCCCCTGGAGACTACCTGTTCCAGGTGAGGTGGGCGGGAAGGGGTTCCAGCCCTGCAGGGGCTGGGAGGGGAGGCCACCTCCAGAGGCTCCTCCCCATTGGTGTCCACACAGGGGAATGGAAGTCAGGCTGTCTAAAGGGCAAAGGTGCTACCCCTAGAGGCCATCACAGTCCATCAGTTAACCCAAAGATGTGAGGCATGAGGGCCTGAGGAATAGGGCATGCACAGGACCAGAGACGCCGGAGACACTGATGTTCGATTTGGTTAACACCTGGTACGTGCAACTCAAAACTCATCGGCAGGCTAGACTTGCTCCTCCGGCCAGGAGTTCACTCCATAGACGCTCAGGAACCCACCCCTCTTGGCACCTGTGGAGCTGTCCTCCACCATCCCCGTTTCTTAGTACTCCTAGCCTTCCTTGGTCTGTGCTGTCAAGACTGAAAGCAAAATCATGAAGAGAGGGTCACTCGAAAGTGTCTGTGACTTAGTTCTTTCAGAAGTATCTGCCTCATAAAAGAGGAGCTACAGATGGGGCCATTCCCAATGCAAAGAAATGAATCTGTAAGAGTAGAATATTGAACAGGAGAGACAGCCTGGCCAGGTGCCTTCTTTGTCAGAGGAGTTCCCAGGGTTTGTTTCCACATTACCTGCCTGGGCGGAAGGCCAGCCCTGAGAAGGAGCCAGGGGGCCTTGGCTTCCCACCTTCCTGAAAACAGCTGCATGTTCTGGCCAGGGCTCTAACTGGGGGAGACACGGGGTGTTGTACCCCTAATGTCCCCCGGTGCACGGGTCCGTGGCACCTGCAGAAGCTTTATCCCACCCTCTTGCTGTCTCCCACGTGCCCCACCCCTCTCGTTTTCCAGCTTGCCCTGTTGGGCAGCAAGGTGCATGTGCAGAAATGTGTCATTCCACCTTGAAAGCGTTCCTGAGGGGGCATTCAGCCAGCCCAGGGCCTGGCACATGGTCCCCACTGACAGACAGCCCTCTGAAGAAACACCTCAGAGAAGTGACCACAGAGGGGCTTTCAGAGGATTCCTGGGCAGTTTCAGAGGCTGGAAAGCAGACAGCCAAGCACTTTCCACCCACAAGCCCAGAACCACAGACTTGGAGAGGCCTAGCCAGAGGGTTATTTATTTTAAAAGATGCATAGCCGTGGCCATGTGCACGTATACACTGCCTGTGCTTTCTGTTTAAGGTCTGCTCTCACTTTGCTGGGTGAGGGTGTATCTCCCTGTATTCTGGCCAGTGCCATCCATTGAATATCTAAGCCTGGGGAATGCATTGTTTCATTTAATCTCCCAAGGAAGGGGCATCATCACTACCCTAATTTCACCGCCACACAACCCCAGACACATCAACTCTGTATTTTGTGTTCCCGGCCCCTAAATGATACAATTAGCAAATGGACTCATTAGAAGCATGCATGTTAATGCATCAGATTAATCAAAAAACACATTCCCCTTAATATAGACATTGAGCTTTAGGCACTACAAGCACCAGCCTGGGGATTCACGGGACACAAGTGCTGGCCTTGACTTCAGACATCAGTGGTGCTGTGAAGGACGGGAGGAGGGGGCTGGGCGAGGAGGAAGTAGCCTTCCATGCAGAGGGGCTGTGCAGGGCTCAGAGGCGGGGCTGAAGGGGCCTCCTGGCTCCTGGTGGCCCCTGCTTTATCTACTTTCTCATCTTTTCCTAGATTCACAGACATAGGGGCTTAAAGCCACTTCCTGCAGGCCCTCGTGAGACTTTGGCCTGCAGCAGATGAGTGGAGAGCGACAGTGGGGAACACAGATTTCCAGCCCCACCTCCACCCTACATGTCACACTGGCCCTGGTGCCCCCAGCACAAGCCCTTGCTGCATCCGCTGCCCTCACAGCTGCAGTGTGGAGACGCCTGGGTGGCCAGAGCACTGCCTTGGCCTGCACAGCCAGAGGCCTTGGCATGTGGACCTGTGTTTGCCCCATACCATGCGTGAGCCAGAGACGAGGGGGCAGCTAGAACGGTTGGGTAGATTTCATGCCTGTAATCCCAGCACTTTGGGAGGCTGAAGTGGGCAGATCACAAGGTCAGGAGTTTAAGACCAGCCTGGCCAAGATGGTGAAACCCCGTCTCTACTAAAAATAAAAAATTAGCCGGGCATGGAGGCAGGCGCCTGTAGTCCCAGCTGCTTGGGAGGCTGAGGCAGAAAATTGCTCAAATCCAGAAGGCAGTTGAGCCTAAATTGTACCACTACACTCCAGCCTGGGTGACAGAGCAAGATGCTGTCTCAAAAAAAAAAAAAAAACTCAAGCCGCCCCAGCAGAATGGGACTTGCACCTTCTCAGCTAAAAGGCCGGGGCCCCAGCAGGACACAGCTGGGCCAGTGCAGGCCCCAGAACAGCCCCGCTGGGCCCGAGCACAGGGCTGGCTGCCAGGCTGGCCGCCCTTTCCCACAGCACCTCTTTGGGCAGGCCCAGCAGCCTGCTGAAGGGTCATGTTCGGCCTTTCTGGGGCCCCAAATTTAGAGAATGTTCCTGAACGAGCAGCTTGTACCTGCCTCACTGCTGTGGGCCACAGCCCTTCCAAATGTGGCAGGACCCTCGGGGCAAGGCCTGTCACCTGATCTCTGCCCCTCTGTTCACTGCTGTTGGCTCTTCTCCCTCCACCTGCCTTTCTCTTTTCTTTTCGGGTCCTCACCCCAAACCTCCTCTTTGCTGTCCCCTCCCAGACACCCTCTCAGAATCTGTCCTTCCTATTCCTGCTGTTCTGGGCAACGTCCCCACAGCTGTGGGGATGCAGAGGCAGGGGTGGAAGGGTGGAAGGACGGGGAGAGGGTGCAGCCTCTCCAGCAGCCCCAGAGCCCGGCCCTCGGCCAGCAGAGCATGCAGGGACACGGATCCCCACGTCCCACCCATCACTTTACAGAGAGAAGAAGGGATGTGTCCACAGTCACATGGCTGTGACGAGTGTCCCATCTCCAGTGCCCAGGCAGCCCTCTTCCCGCTTCCCACACTGCCCAGTCCTTCCCACACCCTTCTGCTTCCCTTCAGCAGGGGCCTCCCCAGACCCCAACTCCTGCCTCTCCCAGAACTCCCAAGAGGGGGTGACCCCTTTCTGAAGGCCCACTCTGCATGGAGGGGTATGTGTTACACTGGGATGGACAGAGGGTGGGATCTCCCTGTCCTGCCCCAAGGACTTTGTTGGGACCCACAGACCCCTCTCTTGGGTCTCAGCACCTGCCACGCTTCCCTTCCCTGAGGTCACTGGTCTCGCAGAGCCCCAGGCCTGGGTGGAGGTGGCCGCAGAGGGAACCAGCAGCCTCCTCTGCCCCTCTTCTCCCCAGGTTGTCATTAACCCCAACTACGAGGTTGCAGAATCCGATTACTCCAACAACATCATGAAGTGCAGGAGCCGCTATGACGGCCACCGCATCTGGATGTACAACTGCCACATAGGTAAGGCCCGGGACGCAGGCGGGAGCTGCCCTACTTTCTCAAGGACCCAGAGTCAGCTTCCTAATTTGGGTAAAGAGCTTGGGGAATGCAGCCAGCACCACATTTCCACATTCAGGACGGAAGCCACAGACACACAGGCCTGGATGGAGACTGAGTTTTTACAGCCAGCTCCGGCCACGGAGAGAGGGTGGTACAGGCCCCGGGCTGGCCCAGCGCAGACCCCAAGGCTATTTAAGGGTTGGAGCGGAGGCCACTGGCTCATTTTGCATGTGACCTCAAAAATGTGGGCGTCAGCAATTTGTGGATGCTGCCTATCAGGTTTTTCTGTCAAAAGCTGGAAGCTGGCAAACCACTGTTACTTCTAGTCTCCAGTAAAGACAGTTTTTCCTTGGATGATGTGATTTGGGGAACAAAAAGGGAAGGCAGAGCTTTTTCCCCGGCAGGAACAGTCATGGACCTCACTCTTGGCGAGGTTAATATTAAAGGCGCTATATTTATCCACTCGTTCAGTCAACTTTGACAGAGCACCTGCTGTGTCCCCAGCCCTAGAGGTGGCCAGCACCTGGGACCTGTCCTTGTGAGGTCGCACAGAGGGGGTCCCAGCAGAGCTCCTGCAGCCCACTCCCCCAGCTCAGGGTCAGGCAAGGCCTGAGCATCTCATTTGCCCACTCTTTTTCCCCAATTCTTGCTCCTCAGGCGGTTCCTTCAGCGAAGAGACAGAAAAGAAATTTGAGCACTTCAGCGGGCTCTTAAACAACCAGCTCTCCCCGCAGTAAAGGCGGCTGCGTGGTCACCTCCTGTCTTCAGGCCACACCACATCTTCCCTGGGACTTCCCCCACAAGTGAGTCTGAATGAACGCCGCGTGCCTTCACCCAGCCTGGCCCCCACCCCATCCAGACCCTACAGCCATGTCCAAGCTCAGGAGGAAGGGGACGCTCCCGTCATTCACCAGGAGCTGCTGCCTGACCCTTGGGGCCTGAGAAGGCCTTGGAGGCTGCAGTTTGTCCACAGCGCTGCAGGAGCAGCACCTCTAAGAGCCAACCTTGCCCAGGACGAGGCCCACAGACAGGTTGTCACCAGCTTGTCCTATCTAAGCCACCGAGCTCACCACAGACACAATGGGGCCATACATCTCCAGTGACACGTGGACAAATGCAGTCTCATCACCCCGCAAGAAAAGGTCAGGCCGAATCCCATTTCTCCTCCTCTTAGGTCTTTTTCAGCAAACTTGAATATCTAGACCTCTCTGCCCAGGAAACCAGCGCCCTCTACTCTAGTCTACTATAGGCACATAGATAATGCTGCCACGTGGTGTCTGACTCGGTGAGCCCAGACTTGGTGCTTCTCTCTCCACCTGCCCCCCTTATTTTTCAAGATACTATATTATATTATATTTTCACAGACTTTTGAAACACAAATTTAGTGGTATTTAATATCGGACATCTGGGCCTTTGGAAGTACAGCTCTAAGGAAAAACCAGCCCACCTGTGTAAGTGACTTATCTTCCTATTGTTCCAATTCTGTGGGTTTTTGATTCAACGGTGCTATAACCAGGGTCCTGGGTGACAGGGACACTCACCGAACACCATGTGTCATCACAGACACTTACACATACTTGAACTTGGAATAAAAGATTTATGATACGTGTCTGTGTTTCCTTTGACCCACAGCATGTGGGCCCTGAGCAGTGGGCTTCCTACGTTCAGTGGCCAGAAGCAGAGCTTTGGATACATTTGTGGTTTCCCTGCAGTGGACATGGGTCCCCAGATCCCCTCCAGCCCAGCGTGGTCACCAGGGGCCTCCTTCAATAGGCTCTAAAAGGGGCAGCTCCTGCCCTCTGGGAGAAGCAGTCCAAGGAGACCACAAAAAGCCACAGAACAGGAATCCTAACCTTTCTTGAGCTCCTATGGTTTTTACTGACACTTATCAGGAGGCATAGGAGTTGTGCTAGGGCCAGATGGAAAGTCTAGATTTAAACAGCCGCAAGGCAGCTTCTCAAAGGAGGAGGGCATCGTTTCACAGGACAGGGGCTCCCAGCTCTTCCAGGTGGCAGTGGGGGAAGCTGGGTCCAGCCAGCCAGTCACCCAGACACAGGGGCTCCCCCTTGTGTCAACAGCATGCGAGGGCCCGTAGGACCACTTTGGCACCAGCCACTCAAACCAGTCAATGAGGGCATCAGCGTGCATTCGGATCTCACCTCTTGGTTTTGTTCACATTTATTTCTGCAAGAATCGGCACTGACCAGTAACACCAGGACCAGCCCTGGGGTCCCGGAACTGTCTCGCAGCACAGGCCGGCAGGCTGGATATGTGAACTGCTGAAGGAGTGTGGGCAGGTGCTACACGGCAGGTGAACCCAGCGCCCAAAACCAGGCAGGCTGTGCACAGAGGCCCTGCAGGCCCAGCGGGGATCCTCCGGGCCAGGCTCCTCCAGTGACCTTCCTTCAGCAGCTGCAGGCCTCCACTGCAAGGTGGAACAGCACCCCCTAGCGTCCCCCGCAGATCCCATTTCAAAGCGATCACATTAGAACAACGTGTTTTTATTTTTTCTCCATTTCTGGGACTAAACTGAACTAAGGCCCACCTTGCCTCGTGATGAAGCCTGAGGGTGGCGTGGGGCTGCTCCGGCATCTGTGAAGGCTTATGGTGTTGGGACGCCAGCTACGTCGGGGTGCAGATCCAGGCCAGCCGGGTCTCCAGGCCTCAGGGAGGCAGCGGACTCTGGACAGCAGGCCGCTCTTTCTTTTTGTGTTGGAGTCCCAGGGCCCGGGCCACCAGCCTCCGGGCCACGGTCACATTTGTCTGTGGCCTCTCCTTCATCAGATGCAGGAGTTCTAGAAGGAAAGCCCACAGTCGGGACCTGACTACAAGGCCGTGGCTGCCTCTCCCCCAGCAATACAGCAGCCATAGAGGCCATCGGAGCCAGCCTCTCATGTGATGTGTGGGTCCTGGGCCCAGGTGTGCCTGTGGCGTGGCCCGATGCTCACGAGGGGGGCCTACTTAGGGATCCTGGTCCCCCAGGGGATGCTGAGCCAAACCTGTCACCTCTCCATGCCCTTGTTTCTCTTGTCTCTACACTCAGGGGGCTGAGGGGTTCATCCTGCACACCTCCCTGCTTTTTAGGGTCCTTTGGGAGGGATGTCAAGTCAGGATGGGACACCCAGAGCTTGCAGACCTATGGACAGGGTATTTATTGTTTCAAGAAACGCAGGACCATGTAGTCTACGTAACCAACCGTGAGAGCACAGCCAGCCTCAGCAGACGTCTTGCAGGCCCGTTTTACTAGTCACTACTTTGAAGTCATGGAAAACTCATGTCTAAAATCTCTCACCATGGTTTCTGGAAGGAGGAGGGGAAAGGGAGGCACCAATGGTTATCTGGTGCCTTCTGTGTGCCCTCCTCAGAGCTCTAGGCAGGTATGCCATGCTCTCATTCAGTCCTCCAGGCTACCCTGCACAGTCTGCTTACTTTACAGAAGAAACCAACTCATACACTGAGTGACTTTTCAAGGCCGACTGAAGTAACTGACAGAGCCAGGATCACACCCAGAGTGGACCCCAAAGCCCAGGCCCTTCCTGGCCCTGTGGATATGGTTTCCAGGGCCCTCCAGAAGAAAGACCAAGGTTTTTCCTACATGGTGCCTAGAAGAGGGTATGAGCAGGAGGCCTCCCTACATGGTGGCTGGCAGATGCCACTCCCTAAGGGAGACCCCCACCCTAGACACCCCCAGGCCTACTAGGGAGGGGGAACACAGCCCCAATGACTACTACAGTCTAGGGCTCCCAAAAAGCAGAGAAATGAACGGAGGGGAAGACCTGCCCAACCCAGACACACACGCGCACACATATGCACAGCCTCCCCATCCAGGGACATCACTTCCTTACTTGGCCTCTGCAAGGCTTTGAGCTTTGACTGCTTGGTTCCCTGCGTGAGAGGCCGGATCTTGAGCACTGAGAACTCCCGGGTCAGGGCTTCAGCAGCTGCAGAGAGAAAGCAGGTGTGGAGCCATGCCCTCCTCAGAACACCGAGGTACACCTATCACCCTGAACCCATGCAGCCATGTCATGCACCTGTGCAAAGTTCAGGACAGGGCTGCTCCAACACCGCCCTGATGGGCAAGAGATGACTGCCACCTGCTTGCCTCATCCCCCAGAGCCCCACAGGCCTGCACAGGGACACCTGCACTCAGAGGACACTCCTACCCCAGCCGATCGCGGGAGCATGGTGAGGCTGTGATTCTGACATCAGAAGAGGCGGGCTCCCAGCTTCCAAAGCCCCAGGGCTCAACACAGCCTCTCCCCCTTTCTTTTTTTTTTTTTTTTTGGAGACAGAGTCTTGCTAGAGTGCAGTGGCGAGATCTTGGCTCACCGCAACCTCTGCCTCCGTATTCAAGCGATTCTCCTGTGTCAACCTCCTGAGTGGCTGGGATTACAGGCATGGGCCACCATACCCAGCTAATTTTGTATTTTTAGTAGAGACAGTTTCTCTATGTTGGTCAGGCTTGTCTCAAACTCCCGATCTCAGGTGATCCGCCCGCCTCAGCCTCCCAAAGTGCTGGGATTACAGGCTTGAGCCACCATGCTTGGCTCTGACCTACATCTTGAGGCTGAAGTGAGAATCGAGTAAGAACGTATCTATCTGAACCATATGAAATTGCCAGAACTCGAATGCTTTTGGCCCATTAAAGCAGCGCTGTCCTGTGGTTTCATTTAATACAGGGACATCCACTGGGCTTGGCCCATGGCCCTTCCTCAGCAAAGGTGGCCTGACTCTGATGCCTTTTCATAGAAAACACTAACACAATAGGAAGACCTTCTTCATGAAGACACATAACTGTGGGCCAGAGACCGCCCGGCTCCCCCTGTGTTTTAGGCTGGGAACAGAACCCCAAGAACCACTGGCTCAGCTGAGCCTGCACCCAGGAGATGGGTGGCCTCCACCCAGGGAACCAAGATCCTCCCTCTCAGTGTGGGTCTGAGCGAGGGCCGGGCCCAGCGGGGGTGCCTTACCTGAGGCCAGGCAGGGAAAGATGCCGAGTGCGTGAGTGTCATCCACCCACTGGATCCTGAACCCCTTCTCTCTGTGGGGAGAAAGGAGACAGCACATTCAGGAAAGCAAGCAGTCAAACTCCTCCTCTTCCAATCCTGCAGCTGCGCTCCCTCGCCTCCAGCCCGAAGATGCCATGAGCCCGAGGCAAGGGCCCATCTCCTCTGGGACGGAGACCACCATTTGCACCAAGCTTCCTCTGAAGCCCATATGGTCAGCTTTAGAAAGACAAATGTCACTCCTGTCAGTATGTCAGGCAGGCCACCAGTTTCTAGAACTAAAGAAGCCAGGACTCAAAGAGCCCATATGGCATGACCCCAAGGAGGAAGAGGCTCCTCTCGGGCCTGTCACAGCCAGGCCAATGGCATGGCGTCTGAGGCTGGGGCCGAAAGGATTTCTGAGGTGGGGAAGGGGAATAGGGCCTCAAACCAGCAGGCCCGCCATGCTCCTGTGGGCTTTCTTCCTATTCCCCAGGGCAGTGCCACCACAGTGCCACCTACCCTGCAGCCTGTGAGAGGCCTAAGGCACTGTGGCCCCACCCAGCTGAGGAAGGCACGGGGCCCCAGCCTGGCTGCACCATCAAGGTACAGAACAGAAGAACAGAACGTGCCGCCCCTAGCCGCCCCTTTGGCTCTCCTCCCGCTCAGGGGCAGAGCGCAAGGGAAGGCTTTTGGGAAGCAGAGTTAGCAAGGAGCGCCACACAGAAAGGAGTTTCTAAAAGCCTAGGCAGAGCCGGGCACGGTGGTGCATGCCTGTAGTCCCAGCTGCTTGGGAGGCCAAGGTGGAAGGATCACTTGAGTCCAGGAGGTTGAGGCTGCAGTGAGCTACAACTGCACCACTGCACTCCTGCCTGGGCGAAAGAGCAAGATCCTGTCTCAAAAAAGAGAAGACAAGGCCAGGCGGGGTGGCTCACGCCTGTAATCCCAGCACTTTCGGAGGCCGAGCCAGGCGGATCACAAGGTCAGGAGTTTGAGACCAGCCTGACCAAGGTGGTGAAACCCCGACTCTACTAAAAATAAAAAAATTAGCCAGGTGTGGTGGCACACGCCTGTAATCCCAGCTACTCAGAAGGCTGAGGCAGAGGAATCGCTTGAACCCAGGAGGCAGAGGCTGCAGTGAGCCGAGATCCTGCCACTGCTCTCCAGCCTGGGCGACAAGAGCAAAAGTCCGTCTCAAATAAAAAAGAAAGCCTGAGCAGGAACCAAGAAGGGGAAGGGAAGATGGGAAATGAGAATAAAAAGGAAAAGAAAAAAGAAGGAAAGCCAGGAGGGTGGATCTAAGGGCCTGTGGCGAAGCTCAGGAAGAGGGAAGTCCTGTCTCTCAGTACTGCCTCTGGCCACCATCCCGACTTCCACTCTGCCCCACCAGGCGGCTCAGTACACCCTGGAAACAGTTCCCACGTGGAGCTGCCCGCAGCCTGCTGGAGACTCACTGAGCAGCCGCTGGGGAGCGGAAAAGGGGAGGAGAGTGGGCTAATGCGTCCCTCGAGACTGAGAGAGGGCATGTGGGGTCCTGGCAGGCATGTGGCCATGCAGGGGGATCAGCCTAGGTCTAGGGCCTCCAGAGTGTGTCTACAACCCACAGATCAGTGCTCTCTTTCCCAGGGATGGCCAGCAGGGCAAACCGCCCAGGAATACAGAGCCCCAGCCACACACCCACTTCTCTCTTTGTGAAGGATTAGGCACTGGGGGCGGGGCAGGCAAGCACCCCCAACTACAAACGGGTGTCCTAGCTCCTCTCTGAAGGCAGCACCTCCCTCGCCACTACTCACTGGAACTCAGAAAACGTTGCCAGCAGGTCCTCCGTCTTGAGCGCTGGTTCAAAGTCATAGATCTCTACCACGTGGGCCAGGTCCTTCTCGCCAGGCAGTTCCTCCACGAAGGAGGACGTGTCCACATGGATCTTCTCTATCTGAATCTCCTTCTTCGTCAGGTTGTCCGTGATCTAGGAGAGATCGGACCCTTTAGCAAGGGGAGCCTGGACCTGCTCTGAGAGCTCTGCGGGGAGGGGCCCACCTGGCAAAAGTCGGGGTGAAACAGCAGCAGGCAGGCTGGGCTGGAAGGTCAAGAAGCGTGGGCTTTAGGGAAAGGCACTTACTTGTATGGAGTCCCCACTAAATGACTGGCACTGACACACATAACGTTCCAAAGAATCCTGAGAACTATATTCTAGAAACCTGCTTTACAGATGGGGAAACCGAAGGCCCAAGAGTTAAGTAATTTCTCCCAAAATTGCAAAGTCAGTCAGAGGCAGAGCTGGGCAAGTCCAAGACCTTTCCCTCCCCTGCTAGCAATGTGATTGATACTTGGCAGGGCTGTGGTCGGCGTTCTTTATATATAAAATAGCAATAAAAGATGCCACCCTCCTACCAGAACCCACAGCCAGTCTCAGGGGCAGACACACGCTTCCAAGGAAACAAGATGTGTAAGATAAAACTTCAGGCTAAAGAGTAATTTCCATGACTGGCATCCGTAACACAGGACGAAGCACTTAGACACAGTCCCGTCCATGGCCCAGTGAGGCCTGTATGATCATCTGGTCACACAGAGTCCCTCCACGGCCCAGTGAGGCCTGTATGATCATCTGGTCACACAGAGTCCCTCCACGGCCCAGTGAGGCCTGTATGATCATCTGGTCAGAGTCCCTCCACGGCCCAGTGAGGCCTATATGATCATCTGGTCACACATCTTCAGATGAGGAAACTGACTCAGCAAAACAATATCACCTGCCCAGGGTCAAGCATGTCCTACATGGCTGGGCTGGGGCCTAAATCCACACCTCCTCTCCTGTGTTCCCTAAGGAATCCCTGTCACCCAACACCCAGCCCTGCCTCCCCTTGTACATCCCCTGCCCTCCACCCATAATCCTTGGTCCCCATCCACCACGGCCACACCCACCTCACCTCCGCCCTCCCTTTCAGGGCTCAAGAGCCTCATCACCTCCTGCAGCAGCTCACTGTAATCGTCCTCCGAGCAGCTGCTGGGGCCGTCCTCTTCCACCTCCTCTTCGTCCTCTTCCTCCTCTGCCACCTGCCTCTTCTCCAGTGGACTCTCCTTCCCTTCTTCCAGGTCCAGCTGCAGGCTGGACTCAAGTTGTGTGGCCGTCTCCACCCTATCTCCCTTCTCTGACTGACTCTCAGGCTCCGGGGGCTCAGGGCCAACAGGGTCAGGCAGTGGCTCATTCTCACACCTTTGTCCTGGGTCCTTTAGGTCCTCTGTTCCCTGAGTTGTCAGCACAGGGAGTCCCTGATCAGAGTTGGGGTCTCCAGCACCAACATCTCCAGGCTCTTCTGGGTCCCTGCCAGCTTGGGCCTCTCCCTTGAGCCCTGAGGTAGAGGTCAGAGCCCCTTCTTCCTGCCTGCGCAGCACCCGGGGCACATACAAAGGCTGGTCTGGCTTGCGTCCACGATGCCACCGGCCAGCCCGGGCACCTCGGGGCCCTGCAGCTGCTCCTTGGTTTGAGGTGGGCCGAGGACCGTGGTACTTGCTGGGGTGGGAGGCAGGAGGGCGGCAGGGGCCAGAGAGGCCATCTGAACTGGGTACCCTGGAGCAGGAACGGGAGGAGGTCATCAGAGTGTGTAGGGGCCCAAAGGAAAATGATTTACTCGAGCCACCTGTCATTCAGGAGTGACAATCAGGTCAGCATTAGGTGAAAACCATAGCCAAAATAACCCTTGAAAATCCCTTAGGAAGACATCATGGTGGTGGCTGTCACTTTTATTTTTTTGAGACGGAGTCTCACTCTGTTGCCCAGGCTCTGGAGTGCAGTGGAGAGATCTCAGCTCACTGCAACCTCTGCCTCCCAGGTTCAAGCAATTCCCTGCCTCAGCCTCCTGAGTAACTGAGATTATAGGCACCTGCCACCACATCTGAATAATTTTTGTATTTTTAATAGAGGTGGGGTTTCAACATCTTAGCCAGGCTGGTCTTCAGCTCCTGACCTCATGATCCACCTGCTTCGGCCTTCCAAAGTGCTGGGATTACAGGTGTGAGCTGTCACTTTTGAACAAGCCCAGAGCAGCCAGCTCACCCTCTAGTGCTGTGATTCAAATTAGAAATCAGTCCGTCTTCAATTACACACCAGGGGAGGTAAGCGCTTGCATTTAGGAATTATGCTATCAGAAAAACATGTAACTTCAAACACCAGGATCATAGTCATTACAGTAAGATGCCCACTGTGAGATGCACATGGGAACAGAGGGGACCCAAGCCCAGCAGGGGCTTTTCTGCTCTCTGTGGGGCACAAGCTTACTGAGAGGAATGCTGGGGAGGCCCCCCTCCCCTCCTCAAACAGATAACTCTCTCTCTCTTTCCTTTCTCTCTTTTGGCCCAACCATATAGCTGATTTTGCCAAGTGAATTCCACAAACTGCATGTCTGCCCCACCGTTGATGCAAAAAGCAACACTGGCTGAGCGGCTGCAGCTAGGAATGGCAGCTGCCGGGGGTCCCAGGCCTAGCTCCACCCAGCCCTGCCCTTCCAAAGGCTGACCAGCTGGCCAGCCACCCACATACCCCCACTGCAGGCACTCCAAGGTGGAAGACTACACACCTGATGTCTTGGTGACAGATGACCGTCCTCCTCTTCCAGCCCTCCCCAACGGAGAAGCTGCTCAAGAGATCAAAATTCTCTGCTGTTCTATGGATCAGGTACCGGAGGCGACTGGAGAGTGGAGGGAAAAGAAGAACCCTGGGAAGGGACAGGAAGAAGTGCTGAGCAGGGATCCAGGGCCAGCCCCTGGGGCCTGACCCCTACCAGGTCCACTCCCAGGTACACTGGGCTCCCTTCTGCCCCTATGGGTCCCAGGTGGACTGAAAGGATCTGAGCATAGAGAGGTGATCGCAGGGACCCACAGGTCCCATCCCCATCCGTTTGCCAGGCCCCTTCAGTCTCCGAGTGATGCTCAGAATTACAAAGATGCAGCTGGAAGGGGCAGCTGGCGTTATGGAGACTAAAGGCCAAGGTCAGAGCCAGCTGCCAGGCACCACCTGGGGGAGGGGACACAGGCGCTTGGGAACTCTGCCTATCTCAGCAAGGGGGCACCCTCGCCCCGAACACCAGCCTACTTTGACAGCTCCTTCTGCAGCAGAAAGCGGTCCAGCTCCTCCTGGATCCGGTGGACGAAGTCATTTTCGGCTGAGGAGAGGAAGACACCGTCCAAGCAGAGAAGGGCCAGGGTGACCGGTGGGAGAGCCTGTAGGGGAGACGCGCAGGGCCGGAGATCAGAGCACAGACCCCGGGATCACCCGCGACCCCCCAAAGCCGGCACCGAAAGAGCCTTAGAAACCCTCTGGTCCGAGGCCCGGCTGCGGGGAAGTGATGCCAGGGACCCCCGGCAAGTCAGGGGTTAGGGGAGTGGTCTCCCGGCTGCTGCCCAAGGCTCTCGGCCCCGCCTGCGGTCGGATGCTGAAGGTGGCCCCGCACCCTGAGCTGCGCTCCTTCTCGGGGATCACAGGGGCGTGCTCCAAGCGGCCCAGCTGCCCCTTTCCACCCCGGGGGCCGAGGCGATCGCACCCCAGTCCCGCCGCACTCACCTCAGCCTCTCCGCGCGTGGCCGCAGCCCTTGGCGTCCCTAGGGGCCTGCGCGCCCGAGCGCCCCAGAGAGGCCCGGGCTGCTGCGGGGACGCAGCGCCACCGCGCGGCCGGGGGGAGGTAGCGCCAGAAACGGGAGGGGCGTGTTCTTGTCACCTATTGGGAGGGGGCGCACCTGCCACTAACACAAACCGCTTTTCCCAGAGCGACACGACTAGTTTTCATATTCATGGCAAAACCGAGACCCAGAAAGGTGAAATAATTTTACCCAACTTACACAGATACTACATTCCAGAGTCTTACTTTGAGCAAAGATGGGTCTGATTCCAAGATGGGCTCGTTTCTTTTTTTTCCCCCTCAATGTTGGCACAGTCTTCTAGGATCAATTAAGTTCAAGAGACACTTTTGTTCTGCCCAACTTTTTCAACAAAGTGGATGTACCTCCCTGAAATGGAGGAACTAACTCAAAACCCAGAAAGCAAGCCATGTCCCCACCTCCCTAGAGCTGGGTGTGCTCTTGAGGTGTTCAACAAATTCAGAGACAGACTCAGTAGAAACAAGCTCCAGGGGAAGGCTGTCCAGGAATTTAATTTCTACCAAACCCTCTTTGGGAAACTCAGAGGTTAAACAGGAAAATAGGTATCAGTGTCTATGTCTCTATCATGGGTGGAAGTTATCTAGAGATTCCTAAACAGGGAAGGGAATCTACCCACGCCTTTGAGTGCAAACAGAAGGTGAGGATATAATGGTCCCCATTCGAAGGTGAGTAAATGCAACAAAAGCAGCACAAAGGATGGGAAGAATTTCTACTGTTAAAAAAAAAAAAAAAGAAAAGAAAGAAAAGAAGGAGGCTGAGGCAAGAGAATCGCTTGAACTGGGGAGGCGGAGGTTGCAGTTAGCCAAGATCGTGCCATTGCACTCCAGCCTGGGGGACAGAGGGAGACTCCATCTCATGAAGAGAAAGGAAAGAAAGAAAAGGAAAGAAAGGAAGAAGAAAAGAGAGAGAGAAAGAAGGAAAGAAGGGAAGGAAGGAAAAAAAAATTAGCTGGCGTGGTGACGTGTACCTGTAGTCACAGCTATTCGGGAGGCTGAGGCAAAAGAATCGCATGAACCCTGGAGGCAGAGATTGCTGTGAGCCCAGATCGCGCCACTGCACTCCAGCCTGGGTGCCAGAGGGAGACTCTGTCTCAAAACAAACAAACAAAACAAAACAAAAAAAACAGTATTTCTGAGGTATGCTTTGACATTCATGTACCTTTCTGGAAAGCCACTGGAAGATACAATCCCCACCACCAAGAGATGAATCCAAATAAATGACTCACAAGCTGGTATAACCTGGCAGAAGAGGCCTCATGCTGAATAATTCATTTACTTAAAACATTCAATTAATTTAAATAATCAGAGCAACAAAAGGGTATACAAATATTATAAATCTTGAAAGGAGGGCTAAAGAATGTAAAAACAAAAGCAACTTTGTTATCGCCATAAATTGGGACAGGAACCTCAGAGTATATTTCAAAGCATCGGGGGAGGGGAGAGGCATACAGCTGTGGCGAAGTCAGTAAATGCTATTTTTTCCAAATAACTGCCAGAGGTTACGGAAGTTGGTTAAGAAACAAACACTGCCTATATAGAAAAATATAACTGGGGAGGGAGAGGAGGCCAGAAAAAAAAAATCAGTGATAGAAGTAACACCAAAGTGTTTCAAACAAACCAGAGGTAGGATAATTCAATTATATTACAAACATTAAAATGGATTCAAAAAGAGGCCAAGCATGGTGGCTCATGCCTGTAATTCCAGCACTTTGGGAGGCCAAGGCAGGAAGATCACTTGAGGTCAGGAGCTCAAGACCAGCCTGGCCAACATGGTGAATCCTGGGGATGGTGGCGCATGTCTGTGATCCCAGCTACTCAGGAGGCTAAGGCACGAGAATTGCTTAACCAGAGAGATGGAGGTTGCAGTGAGCCAAGATTGCACCACTGTACTCCAGGCTTCGTGACAGAGTGAGACTCCGTCTCAAAGAAAAACAAAGGATTCAAAAAGCAAAACATTATTATATATTCTCTACCCAACTCCCATTTAGAACAACTCTATGTAAATTCATTTAAGGATCTAAATGAAATTATCAACACACCACAAAGGGCTAAATGGAGAAGCACATTCACTTTAGGACAAGTCAAGGATATGTACCCATGCCTCTAGCGTTTACCTTTTTTTAAGAGGTACTAGCAAAAAAAGCAAATTGACAAAAAGACATAAAAATGAAAACGTTTAGACATTTGAGGATATCACCTTCTCATATGCAGAATACATGCGGTGTTTGTGGGGTTTTGTTGTTGTTGAGACAAAGTCTCTCTCCGTCACCCAGCCTGGAGTGCAGTGGCATGATCATAGCTTACTGTAACCTGGACTCCCAGCCTCAAGACATCCTCTTGCCTCCTGTAGCTGGAACTACAGACACGTGCCACCACACCAGACTAATTTTTGTATTTTCTGTAGAGACGGGGTCTCACTATGCTGCCTGGGCTGATCTTGAACTCCTGGCTCAAGACATCCTCCCACCTCAGCCTCCCAAAGTGCCAGGATTACAGGCATGAGACACCACACCCGACCTGTGACTTTTTTTGTTTCTTTTAACCTTAAAAACCCAAGAAAATCAACTAACAACCTCTTGTAAACCAGAAGTAAAGACCATTCTGGAGCCAAGGTGGTGGGAGTGATAAAAGGGTAGAGAAAGAGATGGTGGAGAAAGGGCCAGAACTAGAGAGGGAAAGCAGGATAGAGGGGTGCGGAGTTGCAGGGGCTGGTGGTGGGGGGGAATGAGTCATCCTCCCTAGTTCCCACTCTACCTGATTGGCCTGTGTGTGTGCCACCTCAGCTAGGAGGGTCCCCACCACACCCTGCAAGTCTCTGACTCTCTTGTTGTCCCTCAGTTTCTAGGAGACCTCAACCTCTCCAGAGTTCTAGCCTCTTCTTAAAGGACCAGAGTCATGGGAACCCAGATAGGGTGAGGGGTCTTCTGACAAAGATACTTTTGCAGAAATTTGGACACTACCTCTAAATGCAGATTTATGGCCCGACGTGGTGGCTTCATCCCAGCACTTTGGGAGGCTCAGGAGGGGCGGATCACGAGGTCAAGAGATGGAGACCATCCTGGCCAACATGGTTAAACCCCATCTCTACCAAAAACACAAAAAATTAGCTGGGCGTCATGGTGCGCGCCTGTAGTCCCAGCTACTCAGGAGGCTGAGGCAGAATTGCTTGACACCGGAAAACGGAAGTTGCAGTGAGCCGGGATCACGCCACTCACTGCACTCCAGCCTGATGATAGAGCGAGACTCCGTTTAAAAAAAAAAAAAAAGACAGAAAAAATACAAAATTATCTGGGCGTGGTAGCGGGCGCCAGTAATCCCAGCTACTCAGTGAGCTGAGGCAGAGAATTGCTTGAACCCAGGAGGCGGAGGTTGCAGTGAGCCTAGATCGTGCGACTGCACTCCAGCCTGGGCGACAGAGTGAGACTCCGCCTCAAAAAAAAAAGAAAGAAAGAAAATAAATTTCTATTTAAATATATTCAAATTTGATAAAATATTTTATGCATAAACTAAAATTTTCACTTGCCAAGTAAAAGTATACCGTGTAGTTTGTTCTTTTCCACAGTTTTATTATTAACTTATTTATTTGAGATAGACTCTTGCTCTGTCACCCACGCTGAAGTGCAGTGGCACAATCACTGCTCACTGCAGCCTCAACCTCCCGGGCCCAAGTGATCCTCCCATCTCAGCCTCCTGAGTAGCTGGGACCACAGGCGCATACCACCATGCCTGGCTAATTTTTTAAGTTTTGCAGAGATGGGGTCTTTCTATGTTGCTCACGTTGCTTTTGAACTCCTGGACTCAAGCAATCCACCTGTCACAGCACCCCAGAGTGCTGGGATTACAGGCATGAGCCACTGCACCCGACCTGTGGTTTTAAATGTTAAACACAAGCAAAACTCCAAGTGGCCATAGAAAATGACATAATTACAGTAACTCATGCTCTGCGTCTTTGGTCTTTACAATTACTACACTGTCTTGGCTTATTCTGAATCTACTATTTAAACCCAGGAATACATATTATCATAAGAGTTGAAGATACAAATTGCAACCACAGTGAGCTCTAGTGATTCCAAACCGCTAAGAGCTTACCTGCAAACTGAGCATGTGCGGGCAGCCCCCGAGATGGCAAGTTCTCTGAATGAACTTCCAAGTAGAAGGGTTAGTAAAGGCTAGGTGATAGAAATGTGCCCACAAGCTCAGATAACCACAGTAGTTATTTGGAACTTAGACCAATAAATCACCCACATTGTTTAGAATTGTCAGCACATGGTGACAGTGAAAAGCAGGCTGGGTTCTCTTCTTGTTTTTCTGTCCTCTGCAGACAATGCCTCCCTCTGTGCCTGCCCCTGGAACAGAGGGCTCCTGCTGCCTGGTTCTCAGCAGAACTCCACGATGGCCATTCTCTCAGTTTCCGTGACCCTGCAGGTTTGGGTTTCTTTTTTTCCTCCCCAGCCCCTCTTCTGGTTTTCTTTTCTGGCCCCTCCTCTCCTACTCAGCCTCTAGCAGCTGGAATGCCTCAGGCTCCATCTCAAGTTGACCTTCAAGTTTGCTCCTCCCCAGGTCCTCACCATCTCGATATATGGCATCAGCACCCACCCACTTGTTCAAGCCCACAGCGTACTAATCACCCTTTAGTTCTCCCTTGCTGCCCTACCGCCCTACCTTTAGCCTTAGGGAACCTGTGGGTTCTGTGTCCAATGTATACCTGGGAACTGGCCGCTCCTGACACGCTATTCCTGTCCTCGCTCCACGCAGGCAACCTTTTCTTATGGGCTGATGTCTCCCCCACCACCTAAAAAATCATATGGTGGCCGGGCATGGTGGCTCACACCTGTAATCCCAGGACTTTGGGAGGCCAAGATGGGTGGATCAGGAGGTCAGGAGATCGAGATCATTCTGGCCAACGTGGTGAAACCCTGTTTCAACTAATAATACAAAAATTAGCTGAGTGTGGTGGCATGCATCTGTAGTCCTGGCTACTCAGGAGGCTGAGGCAGGAGAATTGCTTGAACCTGGGAGGCAGAGGTTGCGGCGAGCCAAGATCACACCATTGCACTCCAGCCTGGGTAACAACAGTCAAAACTTCGTCTCAAAAAAAAGCTTATCTTCCAACTGAAAGCACTGACATGGGGTCGGGAAACACGCCCCCCCACAGAAAGTACTTTGGGAGTTATTTTTTGAGAGTGTTTTTTTTTCTTCTTCTTCAATTTTTAGAGAAGAGGGGTCTCAGTATGTTGCCCAGGCTGATCTTGAACTTTTGGGCTCAAGTCATCTGTTCACCTTGGTCTCCCAAAGTGCTGGGATTACAGGTATCAGCCCCTGCACCTGGTCATGAGAATGTGTTTCTGAGGGTGTGGTTAAGAGCAGCCTGGTGCAGGAGTAGAAAGGAGTGATCTCTTTCTTCCCCATCATAAAGGGTCACAGCCAACACCCTTAAAATAAAAGACAGGTTAACAGGAGAAAAGCATAACAAATGTAACATGCATGAAGCAGGGGAGCCATATAAAAAATATGAACATACACAGAAAGGCCCAATGGTTGGCACTTAAATACTCTCTTCACTGGGGAAAGAGAAGTGGGGGGCTGTAAATGAATGGCCCCAAAGACCTGATAGTGGTTTGTAGATGATTCTCTTTGGAGGCTGAATGGGTAGTTTGTGGACAAGTCATGGAAGGTGAGGGGTGGAACTGCACCGTGAGCCAAGGTTGTCTGATTATGCAGATAGTCTTCCAGGTTCTCTTGGAACTGCCCTTAGAAGAAAAGCTGCAAAGTCTGTCTGGGTATGGTATCCTGGGGGTAGCTTCTCTTTTAGTCTTTTCTTGGGTGATTAATCATTCCTGATTATTTAAAGAGATTCACAGGGAGAGGGTTTTAAAACAACCACGGTTATTTTAGAAGTTTTCTCAATCAGGTAAGGGAACTTCCAGAAAAAGAGGTCCTCCTGGTGCTTTAAGAGAGAGAGAGAGAGAGAGGAAGGAGAGAAAGACAAAGAGCGAGGAGAGAGAGAAAAGAAAGGGTCAGAGAGAAAGAGAGAGACTTAGGCTGCTGCTGTAGTTCAGCTTCTCAAATGCCACATTTTAGACCATCATTTCCTGAGCCTCAACACTTGTGTAACAACGAATTCCAGCTGGAAGTCAATAAACTAAGTTCCCCCGTGAGCTCCGCAGCCTCGGCCAGCTGCCTAAGATTCAGGGTCCTCCGTGGTAAAATGGGATTCCCCTACCCTTCTCGTGGCTCCTTTTGGTTCTCACATTCCACAGTCTATGATCTTGCATTGCTTCTGCGCAGAAAGAGAAAAGAAGCCACAATTTCCCCAAACAGTAGCCACAACTATGTAAAAATTAGAAGACACCAAGACACTTCAAAAGAAAGGAGGGTCACCAGGCTCGCCCACAAGCCGTAGAGCAGGGCTTTGCTTGGATTCCTTGGGAGTCAGCAGCTCCCAGGGGGCTCGTCTTCCTTCACAGCTGCAACTCTTTTTGTTCTGATGACCCGGATTATATTTTCAGCAGATTGAGCCAGACCCTCGTGACCATGACCGCTTCACGGAGGTCTGCTCAGCCTTGGGCTGCCACTTCAAGCAGGCAGTGAGAACTGCAGTTTAACTGTTTCGTCCCTCTCACAACAGCATGTTGACTGCAGAGCCCACCTCGGCCCCAGGACTCAGGTTACGCAATCCTTTTAGGCAGGCCCAGGAGATTCCCAGGCAGCACCTTCCCTTCACCCCCAAATATCTACTTGCCCTCCTACCCACACCTCCTCTCTACACACCATCACTGTTCCCAAACTAGCAGTGATGGGGACTCTCCAGCCACCCTCCCAGGCACGGCATCATCTACTTTGTGGCGTGGTTGTGCCGCTCTGACTCCTATCGAGGCAGCAGCAATTCAAGAGAAGGAAGAAGCTGGCCAGGTGCCACAGCTCACACCTGTCAGCACTTTGAGAGGCTCAGGTGGGAGAGGCTCTCTTGAGGCCAGGAGTCTGAGACCCCCATCTCTACCAAAATTAAGAAAATTAGCCAGGTGCATCTGTAGTCCCAGCTCCTCGGGAAGCTGAGGTGGGAGCTTGCTTGACCCCAGATTGAGGCCGCAGTGAGCTATGATCTCATACTGCGCTTCAGCCTGGGTGACAGAGCAAGATCCTGTCTTAAAAAAAAAAAAAAAAAAGCTAAAAAAGAAAATTCTCAAGAACAAATCCCTATGTGGTGCTGACTCCTGAGGCCAGACTCTCAGCCCCAGTTGCCTGGCTGGTGGGAGTCCCATGCTGGCAGCCGCAGCCTCCACCACCAGAGTCCTATAGATCACCCCTTGTTCTGCACTCCAGGCACAGACTCAACAGCTTCTTGTAATTTCCCATAGCACAGCAAACAATCAGTCTGGATCATTTAACAAGGATTCTTCAGTGGCTCAGGACAGCGAAACAAAAAGTAACCTTAAACCAGGTAACAAGGCTCCCCAGGTCCAGGCCAAGTCCTTCCAGCATTAGGAATGGCACATCAGGGGTTCCGGCCTCTCTTCCGTGGGGACTGTCAGCTCCAGTCCCTCTCGCCCTTCTCATCAGGTCCTTTAGATTCTCCCAGGGCTTTGTGAACTGCTCTCACCGCCTTTTCCTGGCTAGTTCACCTGCTGACTTACCTGGAGCCACAGACCCAGTGCTGCAGCCAATGATCTAGCCTGTTCCCAACGCTGCATTCGGCCTCAAAGCCCATCTCCCCCACGGGGCGTGGCAAACACCATCCCTGAAGGAGGCACCGAGAAATACCAGCACCAGATTAAAGTACAGTACAATCACATGGGCAGAAGAAATTAGGCCACTTACAGATATAAAGAGCCCAGGCAATGGCAAACCGTAGCAATGGCACACTGCTAAAACCAAGGAGGCCATTCAAAGAATGAGTCCTCCCCAGAAGAGCTCAGTGTGGGGGCCGCTTGGACAGACCAGCGGCCACTGCAGCTCAAAGGTCACACGATCAGGCACTCCACATTCTCCTGTGGCCTTGAGAGAACCAAAGTGTGCAGAAGCTGGGGGCGGGGGAGGCAAGAAGGAACAAGACACTTGATACAACCTAAAGAGGAGACAGGACAAGTGTTCCAGTTTTTTCTTTTAATTTACCAGATAAAAAAAGAAAAAAAAATAGTGATTGTTTCTCTTCACCCCCAACATTTCCGTTTACCAAGGTCGAGTGGGAGAGAAATTCATTGAACAATGATTTGTGCTCCTGGCCTGGAGCAAATTCTTCTCCTCTGCTCTATGCCGCCTCAGGCAGCAGGGACAGGGCAAAGGGCTCCAGGCAGAAATCCTGGTGGCCGGGCAGCAGAGTGGCAGTGTGGCTGTCATTGTTTCTTCTCACCATTGCCAGAGCATTCAGACCCTTTCCCGTCTGTTCCCCGACCCTGCCCTGCCCGGTCCCTCAAGAGGCAGGGAGTGGGGACTGCAGGAGGCAGGACAGGTGCACGGGAGGCCCAGGCAGCTCCCAGTGGATCTGGCAGAGGGCACAGCCCCTGCTTCTATTGCACATCCTGGCTTGGCCCCACTGCCCTGAGCAGAGGGCCACAAAGTGAAACGCTTTCCAAATTCAGAGAGCCCAGTGCTGCATGCCAGGCTCAAGGAGGGGAGGTGTGTCGTTGTGTGGCTTGTTCTGGTAGATATGTATTTTTAATTTAAGTTACTCCATGATGGGGCCAAGGCAACAATTTCGCCTCTTTAGAAAAGCATGAGGGGTTTGGACATCTCAGGGTCCCGCAGTCACTGGGCCGCTTCCCACGCGAGTGCAGAAGGCGCGGAAGAAGCCTTTCCCCACCGGCGCACCTCCTGCTTCATCTGATGAGGAGGCGGCGCCCACTGGACACGCCAGCCCCTCCGGACTGTCACGACTCTGGGGAGACCTCTTTTCCTGAACACCTGGAGAATTCTGACAAATGATCCTAGAGGAAAACCTTTTACACTCTATGTTCTTCCACAAAATGGCAGCTAAGACCCCTGAAATCAAACCTTTAAGTGTTTCACTCTCATTCTTCTCTTACCAGTGAAAATCAAGTGGGACAGGAATACGTTATTTAACTGACATTAGCGACAAGATAAACCCCTCTGAAAAACCGTGGGGGGAAAAGGGGAACTGATTCGGATTTGGCAAAGCTGCAAATCTTTCCCCCTCATGGGCTGGAAACGAAGCTGGTGGGTGAAGACAAACCTAACTGTGCCAATGGCAAGAACTGCAGGCTAGGAAATGACAGGTCAGACACAGGACTGTATAAATCGTGGCACTAGAAAGATGAGAAGGCAGGTCCATGACACAGCTGGGAGCAAGCCTGTGGAGCATCCCTTCCAGAAATTCTATCTGTCCTGTAGTAATAGGAACATCCAGATTAATCAGTGGCTCTCCTTCCTCCTCTTCCAAACATTCTCAGAGTTTCTTGTTTAAATAACTATGTACACACTCAACAAGCCTGGTCTCTCTTTTACATGAGGGTCCTTCACTGGAGGGTCCTACAATGGCTTTAGAGTCGGTTCCAATTGCCTTCTCGGAGATTTACTGCTTGGGACCAAACCTGCAAGGCAAAGAAATGACTGAACACTATAACAGGAAAACCTCGAAGACGAAGGCATTCCAGTGTCTAAGGCACCAAGTCTCAATAGAAACAAACCCTCAACTCCCTACAGGGCTCTGGTACTCTGGCAAATCGAGAAACTGGGCTTGGGCCCACCGACTCTGTCAGCCAGAAGTCCACATGCCCACCAGAGGCCTTGGAAAACAGCTCCATACCTCCCTCTGATAAGGACAGTTTCTCAAGTTCAGCTTCAAGTTCAGCATCTGAGATCCTAGGGTTAGGCACACTGTTGGTAAAATGCCTATCACGGCGGTTGTCAGGCAGATCCAAAGATTCTTTGGTGGTATCCTGAAGGAGGATGTCCAATTCCTTCTCCAGTTCTTCACTGTCAAAATCTGGAAAGAAAAGACAACATGAAGACACATAAACTCCAGGGAGAAATGCAATAATGAGTCCAGGACTGAGGTTACCAAAACCCAGCTTAGCTTCACAAAAGATGCCAGGCCTCTTTGGAGCTTAAAAACAATCCCAGGAGTCAGGAGACTGAGGGTAGCTTCAGGCAGAGATGCTTCTTCCACACTCAGAGCTAAGTCCCCAGGGAGATGTATTCTGCTAACTCCATGGACCTGACCCTGATTCTCCTTGCCCTTGAAAGAGGATCATCTAGTTAGAAGCCGTGTGAATGAGGAATGCCGGAGCACAGATGGGTCATGAGCACAGCTGTCAAGGGGAAAATGGCAATTCCCTCACTGCTCCCACAGAGGAGCCCCAGGGAGGGCAGGCTAGGGGAGGTCTGCCTGTACCTGGAAAAGCAAATCCACCGTCAAACCCATCACAGCACAGGGAAGCGGAGTCCTTTAGGATGAAAGGAAGAAAGAAAGAACCGCCTTGCCCACTCACCTAAGCCATTGGTTACCCCACCAGCCAGAGTCTGAGAAACTTCATCCTGGGTGTCACAGAGCTGTAAGAGACAAGGGTGAAGCCCTGAGCTGGGTGCAGTGGCTCTGAGCATCCCAGTCTGCTGGAAAATGTCTAGGGTTACAAAGCAATCTTGCCCCAAAGGAGAAACAAAGAAAGCTTCTTCAAGTTCACAAGGTGACAAGTCAAGTTTGGTTAAAGAGGATGTGCGCTGAAGTCAAATCTGTCCTCCGTCACTTCCTTCTCTGTGTGTCCCTCCCCAGCCCCTTTCTGTACCTCTTGGATCTGATCCACGAGGCTCTCTGCCTTCTCCACTGTGACATCCTTCATGGAGAGTTTGAGTGCTCCTACCCCAGCCTGGTAGGCATTAAAGACCTAAAGACAAGGCAAAGCTATCAGTGCAAGTGACAGACATTTGGCAAAATACATACAACATTGTTTCAACTCTAAAAGCAGCTTTGGGGGTTTTTTTTGGCAGCCAAGCTCGATTTACCCTATATCCACTAAGGCCAAACCTCCTAACTGGAAAGGCAAAGGCAACCCCAGCCACATCCCGCAAGAACCCAGGGACCCTCCAAAGAGCAAAGCCGAAGCTGCAGGTGAGCAGCGCACGGAGAGACCAGCCGAGTGCTAGAGCAGAGGGGAGTGGCTACCATTTGATCTGTCTGGGAGGCATAGATCCGGTCCAGGATGCCTTGAACAGTGTCCAGCTTGGCATGCAGGGCCTCGATGCGCTTCTCTGTCCGTTGCTTGGCCTTGAGAGACCTGAGTGCCTGGGGGCATGGAGACTCAGGTCAGTGCTGAACTGGGTAAGCCAAAGGGCATGAGGAAGACAGCCCTTCCCAGATGCTAAGGCCGACCCAGCCTTCTTCCCTCCCATTTGTAAAATACGCTGTGGCACCTGGGCCCGCTGCAGACTCTGTCCCCTCAAGCCCCCAGCAGGCTGCTCTCTGAACTGCTAGGCATCGCTCCAGGCCTGCCCAGGGCACCGCTATGGGGCTGGTGGAGACAAGAACTCACCAGCTGCTTCTTTCCTGCTCGGTATGCCCGGCGGGCTTCTTCTTTACACCTGGAAACCAAGGGACAGATAAGATGACTGTGCCACAGGACGGGAGTGGTAGGGTCCCACTCCCCGAGGGTCCCCGAGAGCAGCATTCAAAGGTGGTTTTAAATCTAAAGACTCAACCCACTCTACTCAGTGGCAAGAAAAATGATGCTGACAGCCAAAAACTCTTGCAGCAAGTCAGCACGCAGGCTCAAGCAGGCTGACTGAGGATAAGCTTTTTCAACCCACAGGGACACAACACGCAAACAGGGCACCTCATACACGTCTTCCATTTTGGGGAGACGGGGAATTAACTGTTAATACCAACAATGGCCTCGGACATATCCCTTTGCCTTCCGGCAAGGCGAGGGTTCCCAGCTGGAAGACGGACAGAACAGACTCTGCTTCAATGCCTGTGTCCTCCTGTCAGAGTGTCTGTCTTTATCAGGGGATCCTTGTCCAGTTACCCATGGGGAAGAGCAGGGGAAGGGCTCCTCAGAAAGACCTCTGCGAAGGCAGGCACCTGTCTGGCCCATGGCTATATCCCCAGTCCCTAAGACAATGCCTGGCTCAATAAATATTAGCTGATTGGACACTGGCAAGGAAGAGATAAACATACATTCACAATCATAATTTGTGCAGGAAGAATTAAGACTCATGTTTTTGGCTGGGCACAGTGGCTTACCCCAGTAATCCCAGGACTTTGGGAGGCTGAGGTGGCAGGCTTGCTTGAGCCGAGGAGTATGAGACCAGCCTGGGCAACATGGTGAGATCCCACCTCAACAAAAAATTAAAAAATTAGCCAGGCATGGTGGTGAACACTTGTGGTCCCAGCTACTCAAGAGACTAAGGCAGGAAGACTGCTTGAGCCCAGGAGTTTGAGACTGCCGTAAGCTAAGATTCCCACCACTGTCTCAATTTAGGAGGAAAAAAAAAGCCTTTTTCCTCCTTTGTGATAGTCTATGTTTCCATGATTTCTGCATTGAGCAGTAAGTGCTTTTGTAATTAGTTAAAAAAAAAAATTCACATGTTTATTAAAAGCCCACATATTCTAACGTTTTGCCAGTTCTGGGGGCCAGCTACAGTGGAGATGGGGCTCAGTTCAGGGGTAGAAGTTACCTCTCTGCTTCCTGGGATAAGGACTCCACTTTGCGTGAGAGAAGCTGTTCACTCTGCATCAGTTGGTACACACCAACATCTACGTCATTGACTGGAGAGACCTTGGCATGTGGCCCCCGAGCAAACTTCACAATCTGAGGGACAGGGACAAATTACTACTGCCATTCCCACAAAGGCTGAGAAATTCCTAAGTAGGAGTGCTGGTAGGCATGCAAGAACAGTGGGTCCCCCTTATCCATAGGGGAAGATGTTCCAGTGAATGGGACCCCCCATAGATGCCTGAACGCTCGGAGAATACTAAACCCTATACATATAGCTATGCACACATTATTCCTCCTTCACAATTTTTCCTACAGAAGATTCATTCTTGGGCCAGGCATGGTGGCTCATGCCTGTAATCTCAGCACTTTGGGAGGCTGAGACAGGCGGATCACGAGGTCAGGAGATCAAGACCATCCTGGCTAACACGGTGAAACCCCATCTCTACTAGAAATACAAAAAATTAGCCGGGTGTGGTGGCATGTGCCTATAATCCCAGCTACTTGGGAGGCTGAGGCAGGAGAATCACTTGAACCCAGGAGGCGGAGGTTGCCATGAGCTGAGATAGCCCCACTGCACTCCAGCCTGGGTGACAAGAGTGAGAGATTCCATCTCAGAAAAAAAAAAGATTCTTTCTTACTGTGGATCGTAGCAACCTCAGCAAATTATTTTGCCTTCCATATTTAGTCCAGAACTTCCATGTTTTCACTTACAGGAAGCAGCTGACAACTTCTGTTTGGTACATCTGGACTGCCAGCACCACCACTCATGCACTTTGGGGCCATTATTAAGTGCAATAGGCTGGGTGCAGTGGCTCACACCTGTAATTCCAGCACTTTGGGAGGCCGAGGCAAGTGGATCACTTGAGGTCAGGAGTCTGAGACCAGCCTGGCCAATGGGTGAAACCTCGCCTCTACTAAAAATACAAAAACTAGCCAGGCGCTGTGGTGCATGCTTGTAATCCCAGCTTCTTGAGAGGGTGAGGCAGGAGAATCACTTGAACCCGGGAGGTGGAGGTTGCAGTGAGCTGAGACTGCACCACTGCTGGGCGACAGAGCAGGACTCTGTCTCAAAAAAAAAAAAGTACCATAAGGGTGGCTTGAACACAAGCACTGCAATGCCGTGAGAGTCGACGTGATCACTGAAACAGGTCCTAAGTGACTCAGGCGGGGAGATGCTGGACAAAGTGGGGATGCGCATGCAGACGGGACACTATGAGGTTCCATCATATTACTCAGAACAGTGCACAACTGAAATCTAGTGAACTGTTTATGTTCGGAATTTTCCACTTATTATTTTTGGATCATGGTTGACTGCAGGTCACTGAAACTGCAGAAAGCAAAATCTCGGGTAAGGGGTCGCTACCATACGCACTCAATCAATCACCACTGGGTCAGTGAATGAACAGATGAGCCTCCATACCTTCTCCCCATTCTGCTCGAGGACTGTGACCCTCTTCTCCTTCTGCAGCTGCAGCAACACCAAGTAGAAGGTCCTCTCATCTGGGCAGGAGTTAGCACAGAGGGTGCTGAGCTCTGACAGGGCCACCACGGGGTGGGAGGAGAGGGGCGAGTTCTGATACAGACGATACACCTCCTCAGCCTTTTCCTGCAGGAAAGGCAACATGGGCTGACGGGCCCTGGCCACTGCCACGAGATGCAGGGACCCTGACCCTGAGCTTTAAAACCATGATCACGGCTGGGCGCAGTGGCTCAGGCCTGTAATCCCAGCACTTTGGGAGGCCAAGGCAGGTGGATCATGAGGTCAGGAGTTCAAGACCAGCCTGGCCAATATGGTGAAACCCCATCTCTACTAAAAATACAAAAATTAGCTGGGCATGGTGGTATGCACCTGTAATCCCAGCTACTCCAGAGGCTGAGGCAGAAGAATCACTTGAACCTGGGAGACGGAGGTTGCAGTGAGCCGAGATTGCACCACTGCACTCCAGCCTGGGCAACAGAGCGAGACTCCATTTCTAACAAAAAAAACACAATCACACAAGGCAAGAGCTCAGGAATCCCAACCCCATCCTCCCCATAGTAGCAGCTTTTTAAAAAGGAGGAAGGATCTGTGTTTTAAGCCTTGGAGGAAAGTTTGGTGAATTCACATGAAATGAGGCACATGAGATTTAGGAGCCAGCTCTGTGCCGCATTCCCATCAGGGATTTTACACTCCTGCCTCTCCCTGACCTGTGGTTTCCCAAGGGAAGAATGAGGAGGTGAGGTGAGGAAGAACAGCTGTGAATGAGAGCTGAGGCCTGATTTCCAGCCCAGCCTAGGTGACCCTGGACCAGTAACAGCCTCACTAGTCCTCAGTATCACTCTCTGAAGAGGGTGGGAATGATATCTAATTCCCTTCCAATTGTAGTCTCTCCATTTTCCTGCCAGTTGGCTATACTGCAAACATGAACATTACTGAGTCTGTAAAAAGTCTTAAGGGAGGCCGGGCGCGGTGGCTCAAGCCTGTAATCCCAGCACTTTGGGAGGCCGAGGCGGGTGGATCACGAGGTCAAGAGATCAAGACCATCCTGGTCAACATGGTGAAACCCCGTCTCTACTAATACAAAAAAATTAGCTGGGCATGGTGGCGCGTGCCTGTAATCCCAGCTACTCAGGAGGCTGAGGCAGGAGAATTGCCTGAACCCAGGAGTCGGAGGTTGCGGTGAGCCGAGATCGCGCCATTGCACTCCAGCCTGGGTAACGAGCGAAACTCCGTCTCAAAAAAAAAAAAAAAAAAAAAAAAAAAAAAAAGTCTTAAGGGAAAAGGGCTGGGTGTGGTGGCTCATGCCTGTAATCCCAGCACTTTGGGAGGCCGAGGCAGGTGGCTTACCTGAGGTCAGGAGTTTAAGACCAGCCTGGCCAACATGGCAAAACCCCATCTGTACTAAAAATACAAAAAAATTTAGCTTGGTATGGTGGCGGGCACCTGCAATCCCAGCTACTGGGGAGGTTGAGGCAGGAGACTTGCTTCAACTCGGGAGGCGGAAGTTGCAGTGAGCCAAGATTGCACTATTGCACTCCAGCCTGGACAACAAGAGCAACACTCCATCTCAAAAACAAAAACAAAACAAAACAAATAAAAGTACATGACAAACAGATGGGATAGGATTACTGACAAGACTAAGTAAGAAACATAAGTTCCAAGAAACAATGTCACTATTCCGCTCATACGTGGAAATTACTAAGAGAAATGAGGAAGACTTACTGAGGTGTGCATGGGACGCTATGAAAATACAGGGAAGGAATGCCTGAGGACTCAGGGCTTCTTGAAAAAGAAAAGTTGAGCAGATTTCTGAAGAGTGAGCAAGTTGCTAGTTGAAGGGGTGAAAGGGGTATCTCAGGAAGAGAGAGGAACATGAGCACAGAAGGGTGAGCCTAGCGGTACGTGTGTACAAATGCAGAGGGCAAGGGGAGGAGAAGCGCTCCTGTATTATGGAAAGTGTAGTATCTTATGATGACCCTTTATTCTGTAGATGGCGGGCGGTCACTGAAGGGAACTGACATGGCTAGATAAATAGAAAGCTAACTGCCAATTGGGAGGGGATGGATTGTAGGTTAGGATAAGAGGCAAGGAGACCATTTACACAAGAGATTATGTGGGGCTGAACAAGACTATTTGAGTAATAAGCACAGAAAGAGGGGAGGGGGAGCCAAACAGAATTCAGAAGATAAAACTGGTAACTGGATATAGGGTTGGAGGAGAAGGTCGAGTGTAAAGTCACTATGGATTGCGTGAATCGTGGATGTGATGCTATCAATAGAAGAAATACAGGAGGAAAAGCCTATTTTAAAAATATCCCATCTTGGATATAATGTTTTAGGATGTCTGAGAGATATCCAAGAAGATACATACAACATGTAAGTGGATACACAAATCTGAAACTCAAAAGAGACAGAGGACAGTGCTCCCATGCTGAAAGTCCTCAGCATACCCACGGCAATGAAGATCCCGAGGACACTCAGGGAGGAAAGTAATAAGCACAAGGAAGACCACTGTTTATGAAGGGAAGGAACCCACAAAAGAGAGCCAGAAGGAGTGCTTTGGGGGAACCAAGGAGAACTTGCAGCATCATGTAAACGAATTCAAGGAAATCAGACATTTTAAGCAGCAACTCATCAACAGTGTCAAAGGATGCAAAAGAGCCTAGTAAGACACAGACATCAAGTTTTCACTGACTCGACTGCCCCGCCAGATACTCAGCTACTACAGAAACGGCACAGTAACCACACACAAATAAATTCATGTCATACAACCTCAAGAAAAGGCACTGAGACAACTGGCTGTCTATTTGGAAGAAAACGGAGCTTTTCCTTACCACATACACAAAAATTAGTATTGAAGTAAGGAAATATAAACAGAAAAAATTAAAGTACAAAGTAATTCAGAGGAAACATAAACGAATATCTACTTAAGCTTAAGGCAGAAGATGACTTCCTAAGCAAGACCTGAAATTCAGTAGCCATACAGAAAAGTTTGAGAGATCTGAAAAGGAAACCTTCTACATGGTAAAAGACATCATAAATAAAAATCAAGCAAGCAACAGACTGGGAAACAATATTTACATCCTTAATACTAAATACATTATATGTATCTATTTCTAATACATACAGAATACAGAGTAACATAAAAGATAACACAATACAATGCCTGTTTAGGCAAAGGATATAAACAGACAATTCACAGAAGCGGATATGTAAATGGCTAGTACATAGGTGAAAAAAATGCTCAATTCACAAACAGGACATGTCATTTTTTCTCATTAAATTGGCAAGATTTAAAATACTGATGTCATCCAGTGCCAACAAGGATGTGGAGAGACCAGACTCCCTAATATAGTCTTGATGAAAGTACAATTTAGCACTCACTTTTGAAAAGTAGTTTGGCAATTTCTGTTAAAATTTAAAAGGCATATATGCATTTCCAGAAATCAATTCCATAAAGATAAAGGGAGAAGTATATAGATGTCTGCACAAGTAGCATTTTTTTTGTGATGGAAAAATGGAGAGAGAAATTGGAATGACTTAAATGTCCATCTGTGGAGCACCTGTTGCCTGAACTGTGGCACATCGACAGATTATCATGCAGGCATCGAACAGAAGCAAGTCAATCTCTGCTGTGTAGGCCCTGGAAAGAGGTACCTGATATAATGCAGTGGAAAGAAAACAAAGCAGGTTGCACACCCATTCCATTTCTAGAAAAAAATGGAGTGATGTGTCCACATGTGTCTGTGTGTCTATATTCATTCATCCAACAGATATTTATCAACTGTCTACCAGGTACCAGGTACTGCTCCCAGGGTCCCAGGGCCCACGGCACTGCTCCCTTCTAGTAGGACAGACAGATGAAAAACAGGCAAGTAAGATTTTCCGAAGAACTAGAGTTGACAAGGCCATGAAGGAAACACAGTCTGTAAACGCACACACTCACACACTCTCACACAAATGGGAAGACGGTACCCAAAGAGAGAGAAGCTGGATGAACAGAAAGGGAACTTTCATTTCTTTGTATTTTTTTTTAAATAAGAAAATCACGGACAATTTTGGCCTTTTTGTATTTTTTCAGTGCCATCTGAAAGTAAAAAGTTGCTGGCCGTCTTCTCTGTCTGGACTTGGGAAAATCGATTTACCTCAAGAGCAGGCTTTCTTTGTTTGCCAGTGCAAGCCTCATCTGTGGGGATCCATGGGTCTACCTCTCCCCTGCTCCAGGCTGGAGGACATGTGAGATGAGAGAAAGATGGCAGAGAGGACCTGAGCTCGGCCCAGAGCCACCCGAACCATCCTGCAGTCTGTGTGGGGACCCTGACTGAGCCCTGGAGACCAAAGCACCGGGCAGGGGAATAACCACATGGGTGTGGGGAGGGAGTGTCAAAGGAGCAGAGGGGCTGCCCCTGAAGAAAATGTGGGCTGCTCAGTCCAAAATCCTGGGGGACAGGGAAAGACTGGCAGCAGAGTGGGCTGGAGTCTCTCAAGGTGAGGAGAAATGGGTGGTTCTCCTGGGGGGAGGGGTGGGGATTCTGGACTGGCTCCAGCTGTGTGAAGCCTCTAGGGCTGTGCAAGGGCCCTGAGGTCAGGCTTGGTCTGTGAACTTCAAAAATAAGTACTCTCCGCAATGTACTTCTGCCACCTGATGCTCAGTCAACTTTGTAGACACACACACACACACGGACACACACACACACTCTCTCTCTCTCTCTCTCTCTCTCTCTCTCTCTCTCTCTCTCTGTCTCTCTCTCTCGGTCTCTCTATGAAAGGCTCCTATCACCTCATCCACAGCAATATGGGTGGAGTAGGTGGTTGATGCAGGTCTGCACTGGGTGACTGAGTGAACGGGAGGTGAGGAAGTGGTGACACAAAGGTCGGTTGAGAAGGAAACAGCAGTCACTAGGCAGGGCCCCGTGTACCACAACAGTGACAATCTGTTGGGAAAAGCATGAGTGGGTTTGGGTTTAGAGGCTGAGAGGGAGACGGAACATACCGGGTAAAAGGCCAGCAGATGGGACAAAGGGACAAGAGGGGCAGGGCAGACCCAGAGCAGACGAGGGGCAGAGGAAGGACACTACTCTCTGAGCACAGAAGGAGGTGGGTTCTGAGGAGGTCAGGCTTGGGGTGGGAGGACAGAAAACGGGAGGACAGAAAACGGAAGGCCGGCTCAGGAATCCTGAGACTACTTTCTCAGGGAAGTGCCTGCAGAGAGGAAGGAGGACACTGGATGGATAAAGCGTGTGAGGGGACAGAGAGAAAGAAAAATGAGGCTATGGCGTGGCTCCGAGGGCCTCCCACAGCTGGGGACCATGAAGGGGACTCGAGTCTGGATTTTCTCCAGCAGGGGTGGCAGACCCCATGCAGCTGATCTAGGGCTATGGATTTGCTGGAGTTGGTGTGGGCCAAAGGAGATGCAAAGGAGCTGAGGGTGTTGCTGAGGAAGGGAGTGGAGCAATGAGCCATGCGATCCAGGCTGTGGGAAAGGCAGGCCAGGAGGCGGCAGACTGACCAGGAGGCTATGACAGGACCATGGCCCCAGTGGCCTCTTTGAGGCAGAAGAGCATGTGCAGCAGAAGGCAGGCCATCAGAAAGCTAGGAGGGGAAAGGGCACCGGCACGAGGTCGGAAAGCGGAGCTGAGTGGGCCAGTTTAGAGGCAGAAATGGTGAAAGCCACGAGGTCCTCGGGAATCCTGAGAGACTCTTGTCAGTAAACTACAGAAGGCAAATCATTTCCTAAACTGCTGCTTAACATTAATCCCTACAGATACGAGAAAATAATCCATTGTTAGTTACTGACAACTCCCAAAGGCTAACCCTTGAAATGTAAAGTCCCGCTAAAAAATATATACAAAGTGCAAGTACAAGGGAGGACAGATAAACTCAGTTATCAACTCAGGCACCATGTAAAAAAGACAGTCTTTTCCTAAGAACGCACACAAGGGATGCGGAGGATGCCGCAATCACACCAGGTGACACCCAGACACCCCCTTCTGAGTACCCACCTTCAGCAGCTCCACAGCCACAAGGACCTCCTCGGCTGGAACCTTATTATCTCCCAGCATGTTAGAAAGAGTCCACTTGAGAGGCTTCAGCAGGAAGACCCCGACCCCCCAGGAGATCCAGCTGCTGTCTACACTGGCCATGAAGTCTGACTCCCGCTGCAGCTCCCCTCGACTGCAGGGAAAGGAAAAGAAGGGTGTGGAGTAGCACTTAAGGCAAGGTCCCATTCCAGTCCCCAGCTCCCCCTTTACCCCAAAAGAGGAATTTTATCATCATCATCATCATCATCACTGCTATTCATAAGGCATCTATGCTGTGCCAACTACTATAAGCTGCACTGTTTATATTCCAGCTCTAAGCCTCACAACACCTCTGCATGGGAGGTGCTGTTATGAGCATTTTAACCAATGAGAAAACTGAGGGACTCAGAAGGCTAAGGAGAGAGACCAAATCTACACCATGATGGGTCTGGAACCTAAAGACCGGCGCTCCACAAAGACAACAGAAACTCAGGCAGCTTCTGGGCCCTCGCTGAGATTTCCTTTTACAAATGGAGCTCAAAACAATAAAATGAAAATAAATCACTGCCAAGTGCAAGACATAAGGAAGAAAACACAGATGTACAGAGAAAGACTTCCTGCTCTTCCAAAGCTAGGGTGGGGAGAAGATGTAAGATCTAAGTATTTCATGGTGCTGGTAACAGTAATAGAAGCTCAATTTATTAAATGCTTCCCGCGGGCCAGTCACTATGCTAAGGAGTATCTCTTCAAATCCTCACAATAAAGCTATGTACAATTATCATCATTTTAGAGTTTTCAAACTGAGGCTTAAAGATGGCATAAAATTTGTGGAGGGCCACATAATCTAGCAAATGGCAGAGCCAGGATTCAGGCCTAGGCTGGCTGGCCCTCAAGTAAAGCTGTTAACTATTACGTTGGTGCAAAAGTAATTGTGGTTTTTGCCATTACTTTTAATACGACTACTATGCCATGTCGTCTCTGTGGAGAAATATCACCCTCAGAAATTCTTCAGGACCCAGGTAAGCACCAGGAAGCTTCAGTGGAGCACCAGCAGTCAGCAGAGGAGTCTAATACCATGGAGATGTTCAAGGGTCTGGACTGGAAGTGAAAGATCATCACCTCTCTACAATAAGGAGGCCCATTCTGGTCTCATCCCTCACTGACTTCTTCAACTACTGTTTCTCCTGTTTCCTACTTCAGGCATGAACTAAAACTGTTTCCACTATACGTGTTCTCAGAAAGTCTTGCCAGGTGCAGTGGCTCAACGCCTGTAACCCTAACACTTTGGGAGGCCGAGGTGGGAGGATCTCTTGAATCCAGGAGTTCAAGACCATCCTGGGCAATATCAATGTCAGCCAATGGAAAGGTACTGGGAACAAAAGTAGGGAAGAGAGATCTGTTAATCAGAAAGAGCAGCAAGCTAAACAAAACCAAACCATCAGAGTTGACCTTCTCCTTCCTTCACTGAGAGAGATATCATGCTAGACGGGTCTCAGAATAATACGTACATCGAAGTGCAAATGACTTACTCAAAGACCAGGGATCCAGTCCGGGTGTGACCCCTAGCTGTGTAACTCTGAGTAAATCACGTGATCTCTCTCAAACTCAGTTTCCTCTTCTGTCTGCTGAGGATAACTCTATCACCTCATCACAAGACCGCTGAGAGGGTCAAATGGTGCATGCAAAGTGTCTGCACGCTGGGAAGTACTGTACATCTATTAGTTATTAATGTTACCCCTCAGATACCTCCAGAACACTGCACCTGTTGCACACGTATCTCCTACAGACCTTTTAAAGGCACTCAGATGCTCAGCAAAGCCCTCATTCTCCTTCACCTCTTCTCTGCTCCAAAAAGCCTGTGCCAAGGACAAGCCAGGATAGGCCAGATACATGAGCTGTGCCAGGGGTTGTTGGCAAGATGCCTACAGAACTCTTCCCCTTGAATGCCCGCTTTTTAGCCCTGACCTTCCCTAGGTTAATAAATCCTATCTCTTAGACCTTCTGCTCCACGGGCCATTCAAATTTGGAAGCCCTTACGAAATAACTACGTAAGGGGATCTCAGTCCAGACAAATCACTGTCACCTCTGCTAGGCTAGCTTCTCTGGAACTCATCTAATCTGACTATCCCCGCCCCCCAATCTCCCCAGACCCCCTCTTCCTCTCCTTCCAAGCCTCCCTAGCCCAGCCTCCTTAGTTTCCTTCTTATTTTCCTTCTTATTTTCCTTCTTCGCCTTCTGAACACACACTGGATGCCTTCTCTGGGCCAGACACTGGACTGGGCGCAATGCGCTGTGCTGAGAACAGGACAACGGCCCGGCCCTCGGGGAGCTGCCCCCGCCCGCCCTCGTGGTCCCGGCCCGCCCCTTACCGCAGCAGGTCCTGCAGCACGGTGGCCAGCCCCAGCGGGACGCTCCCCTTGCGCTGAAAGGCCTCCTGCAGGTCCCGCAGACGCAGGCGCACCACCCCCTGGCGGCGGCTGTGGCTCAGCACCAACGGCGCCCAGAAGCCCATCTTGCTGTCCCAGTCGGTGCTGTTCACCTCGCGACTCCTCTTGAAAGCGGAGAAGAGGAAGGACATGCGCTCCTCGTCCTCCTCCCACTCGGGGGGCAGTAGGCCCGCCGGGTCTCCCCCGGTAGGGACCTCGGCCTCCCGCTCCGGGGACCACATCGGAACCCCAGCCCCGGTAAGGCTCTGAACACAAGCCTGGCCCTGGTCCCCTTCCGCCCTAGTTCCCTCCCGGCTTCCGTTCCTTGACCACCTCCTTCCCGTTCATCACGTCACCGCCGCCCCGAGCGTGAAATAAGTTCTGTAAGTCGTCAAGGCGCATGCGTCGCGATGCGTTCCGTATGCCTGGAGGCGGGATGATAACGTTGTTTCAGGGAGACACCGAGGGTTTGCGCCGACCCCACCTCCCTCGGTCTTTGTGAGAAAAGCAGGGCTTCGCGCCTGCGCGGCAGGTAGTTGCGCCTTACGTCCCTTCAAAAGTCTAGAGTTTGGCAAAGCGTTCCACAGCGGCTTCTGACTTATGGCTTCGGATAGTGGAATTGGGGAATCGCCACAGAGGGGCGCCAGTGGTGCCTGGACCAGCCGGATGGATCCGTGGATCTCGTATAGAGGGAAATTTATATCAATGAATACACAAATCAGAAAAGAAGAAAGATCTAAAATAATCTAAGATTCCACCTTGGGAAACTAGAAGAACAAGCTAAATTCAAAGTAAACAGAAGAGAAAAATAATAAAAAGCAGAAATCAATGAAATTGAAAACAAAATGAAAAGAATATCAACAAAATCTAAAGCTGATTTTTTTGGAAAGGTCAGTGAAATTGATAAACCTCTAGCCTGGCTAGCAAAGAGAAAAAATAAATAGTATCAGAAATGAAATAAGAGACATTACATTACTACACACCCCATGGACATGAAAACGATAGTAAAGAATACTCTGAATAACTGTCCACAAATTTGATAACCTAGACATGATGGACACATTTCTTGAAAGCACACTCTGTCAAAACACACAAGAGGAAACAGACCACTTGAATATGTTTATATCTAATTAATTGAATCAGTAATGAATAACATCCAAACAGAAAGCATTGAGCCCAGATTGTTACACTGATAAGTTCTACCAAATATTTAAAAAACAAGTTGTACCAATTCTATGCCATCTCTTTTATAAGACAGAAACAAAGGGAATACTTCCCAACTCATCCTATGAGGCAAAGATTACCCTAATGTCAAAACCACACAAAGACATTACAAGAAGGAAAAAACACAAAATATCTCTTGTGAATATAGATGCAAAAATTCTCAATCGAATATTAGCAAATTGAAATCCACAATGTATCAAAAGAACTGTACACCATGATAAAGTGGAATTTATTACAGCTAGGCAAGGCTAGTTCAATGTTCAAAAATCAATTAATATAATCCCATAGGCTAAAGAAAAATCATGTGATCATACCGCTAGATGTAGAAAAAGCATTTGACAAAATCCAACACCAGTTCATGATAAAAAGTTTCAGCACTCTAGGAATAGAGGGACACATTCTCAACTTGATAAAGACCATAAACAAGAACCTTACAGCTAACGTAAGAATTAATGGTGAGAACGAGATGCTGTTCTACTGGAATCAGGAATAACACAAGACTATTTGGTCACACCATTCCTAGTCAACACTGTACTGGAAATCATAGCTAATGCAGTTAGACAATAAAAGGAAATAAACATTGTACAGACTGAAGAGGAAGAAATAAGATGGTCTGTCTTTACAGGTGACGTAATTATTTATGTAGAAAATGATGAAAGAATTGCCAAATCAATGTCCTGGAACTAAGAAGCAATGAGAACAAGATTGCAGATACAAAGTTGATATATAAAAGTCTATTCTTTTCCTATATACACGTAATGATCAAGTGGAACATGAAATTTAAAACACAATACCATTTATATTAGTACCCCCTATAAAATACTTAGGTATAAATCTAACAAGATATGTACAAATTCTATATGAGGAAAACTACAAAATTCTGATGAAAGAAATCCATGAAGAACTAAATAAATACAGAGACATTCTATATCCATGGACTGGAAAACTCAATATTATCAAGATATCAATTCTTCCCAAATTGATCTGTAGATCCAATGCAATCCCAGTCAAAATCATGACTAGTTATTTTGTGGATATCAACAAACCAGTTCTAAAGTTTATGTGGAAAGGCAAAAGACACAGAAGAACCAACACGATGTTGAAGAAGAAGTAAGTCAGAGGACAGATAAACCCAACTTCAAGAATTACTATAAATCAAAAGTAATCAAGACAGTGTGGTGTTTTTTAAAGAATAAACAAATAGATAAATGGAACAGAATAGGAATCCCAGAAATAGACACACCTACAGTCAACTGACCTTTTAAAAAAAGAAAGGCAATACAATGGTTCAAAGAGTCTTTTCAACAATGAGCCCTAGAACAACCGTACACCCACATGCAAAAACAAAAATAAATCCAGGTACAGATCTTACACCATTCACAGAAACCAACTCAAATGGATCATGGACGTAAATGTAAAAAGACAAAACAATAAAACTCCTAGAAGACAAAACATCTAGATGACCTTGGGCATTATGATTACTTCTTTTTTTTTTTTTTTGAGACAGAGTTTCGCTCTTGTTACCCAGGCTGGAGTGCAATGGCGCGATCTGGGCTCACCGCAACCTCCGCCTACTGGGTTCAGGCAATTCTCTTGCCTCAGCCTCCTGAATAGCTGGGATTACAGGCACACGCCACCATGCCCAGCTAATTTTTTGTATTTTTAGTAGAGACGGGGTTTCATCATGTTGACCAGGATGGTCTCGATCTCTTGACCTCGTGATCCACCCTCCTCGGCCTCCCAAAGTGCTGGGATTACAGGCTTGAGCCACCGCGCCTGGCTTATGATTACTTTTTAGACACAACACAAAAAGCATAATTCATGAAAGAAATAATTGAAAAACTAGACATAATTAATTGTTTTTTCTCTGTGAAAGACACTGTGAAGAGAATGTGAAGATAGGCCACAGACTGGGGAAACCATTTGCAAAAGATATCTCCAATAAAGGGCTGTTATCCAAAACACACAAAGAACTTTTAAGACTCAACAACAAGAAAAAGAACAACCCAATTAAAACATGGATAAAAGATCTGAGCAGACATCTCTTTTCTTTTTTTTTAATAACTTCTAAAGTTGTACCTTCAGTCTGAGCAGACATCTCATCAAAGAAGACATACAAATGGCAAATAAATCTATGAAAACATGCCCAACATCATATGTCATTGGGGAACTGCAAATTAAACAAGAATAGGATTTTACTACACACCTATTAGAATGGTGAAAATCCAAAATACTGACCACACCAAATGCTGGTGAGGATGCAGAGCAACAGGAGCTTTCATTCATTGCTGGTGGAAATGCAAACTAGTACAGCTGCTTTGGAAGACGGTTTGGTCGTTTTCACAAAATTAAACATTCTCTCACCACACAATCCAGCAATTGCACTCCTTGGTGTTTACCCAAAAGAGTTGAAAACCTGTGTCCATACAAAATCTGCACATGGATGTTTATAGCAAGTTTATTCGTAATTGCCAAAACTTGGAAGGAACCAAGATGTCCTTCAGTAGGTGAAGGAATAAATAATCTGTGGTACATCCAGACAATGAAGAATTATTTCAGCACTAAAAAGAATTGAGCAATCAAGCCATTAAGAGACATGGAAGAAACCTAAATGTATATTACTAAGAAAAAGAAGTCAATCTGAAAAGGCTATGTCAAATCTAAATAACAGGCAGAGAGGGAGACTTTCTAAAAGAAAATTATGTTTGGGAATAGGCATTGCAATGAGAATAAGTGTGGGTATATTCAGAGAGGTAAAGGAAGACAAGAGTTTTTTTTTTTTTCAAACGGAGTCTTGCTCTTTCACCAGGTTGGAGTGCAGTGGCACAATCTTGGTTCGCTGCAACCTCCATCTCCCAGATTCAAGCGATTCCCCTGCCTTAGCCTCCTGAGTAGCTGGGACTATAGGCACGCGCCACCATGCCTGGCTAATTTTTTTTGTATTTTAGTAGAGACGGGGTTTCACCATGGCCAGGATGGTCTCCATCTCATGACCTCATGATCCGCCTGCCTTGACCTCCCAAAGTGCTGGGTGATTCACAGAGCCCAGCCAGGAAGTCAAGAGTGTTTAAAGAAAAAATGAGGAAGATTACATAAGTTGTTTTGAGATAATTATCCTTGGATACAAAGATCAGTAACAAGGGTGGTGTTGGTCCAAGGTTGGACAGGGATTTGCTGGCCAGAAGTATTTGTGTGTGTGTGTAAGTTTGCAGTGGCCTTTGTGCAAGTTTGTCATTTTTGTAGAGATTTTTGTGATGATTCTGTTATCAGACACATGTGCATGAGAACCCCCTTTTCCTGGCTTTCCCTGGCTCCATTTGTCAGGGTTTGACACAAGTTACTACCTTTTGATTCTTACAGTTTTCAGCTTCATACTGTATGATTCCCACTATAAGACATTCTGAAAAAGGCCAAACTATGGAAATTGTAAAAAAGATCAGTAGTTACCAGGGGTTAAGGGGAGTGGGGGATGAATAGGTGGAGCACAGAGAATTTTCTAGGGCAGTGAAAGTACTATGTATGATGCTCTAACGGTGGATGCATGTCATTATACAGTTGTCAAAACCCGTAGAATGCACCACACCAAAAGTGAACCCTAATATAAATTACGTGCTTTGGGAGATAATGATGTTTCAGTGTAGGTTTATTGATTATAACAAATGTGCTGCTCTGATTGGGGATGTTGATAATGGAGGAGGCTATATACAAGGAAGGGGCAGGGGCATATGGTACAATTCTGTATTTTCTGTTCAGTTTTGCTGTGAACCTAAAACCTCTTTGTTCTAGGAAAAATCAAATATTAGGATAATTCAATGTTCAGGAAAATGAACCAGAAGTTTCTGGAAGTCATTTTCTTGGCTAAGAAACATTCAGTATGATTCACCACCACGTGATTTTACTGCCACGAAGAGTCAGGTACTTTCTCTAAGCAAAGTATGGACTAGCAGAAAAGAAAGGAAAAGTAGGCTGGGCGAAGTGGCTTAGGGCTGTAATCCTAGTATTTTGGGAGGCCAAGGTGGGTGGATCATCTGGGGTTGGGAGTTCGAGACCAGCCTGACCAACATGGAGAAACCCTGTCTCTATTAAAAATATAAAATTAGCTGGGCGTGGTGGCAGGCATCTGTAATCCCAGCTACTTGGGAGGCTGAGGCAGGAGAATTGCTTGAACCTGGGAGGCAGAGGTTGCAGGATGTGAGATCATGCCATTGCGCTCCAGCCTGGGCAACAGGAGTGAAACTCTGTCTCAAAAAAAAAAAAAAAAGAAAAAAGAAAAAGAAAAAGAAAGAAAGAGGAAAAGTGAATATCTGTGAAAAGGCCTGGAGCCACCCTTATGCCACATTACAAAAAGCAATCACCCAGCAACAAAGACACTCATCCCACAAATACACCCACATGGACTTTTATGCCTCAAATCTGAAATTGCCAATGAGTTTTCTCCAGTTGGACCACATTAATTCCTTAAAAAGCGAGAAAATTTGTTTATAAGAAGTTAGAAATAAGAGAGGGAGGGTTGTTTTTAATGCACATTTACTGTAGGCCAGTATAAAGCTGGGTGCCTATATGTGTTTAATATACATTTATAATATATATTATCTAACCTCATCTTAAAAGAATGTACAGAGAAGGAAGCAGGCTCAGAAAGATTAAGTAACTTGCCCAAGAAACAGAATTCAAGACCCTTATTTCTTTCAACTACACCACACTACACTACAGGTCACAGAGATTGTATTTTATTTTATTTCTATTTTTTATTTTTATTTTTAGAGATGATCTCGCTCTGTCACCCAGGCTGGAGTGCTGTGGCACGATCATAGCTCACTGCAGCTTCGAACTCCCAGGTTCAAGTGATCCTCCTGCCTCAGTCTTCCCAATAGCTAGGACTACAAGCACACACATGACTAATTTTTTTTTTTTTTTTTTTGTAGAGACAGGATCTCACTATGTTGCCCAGGCTGATCTTGAACTTAAGCAATCCTCCCACCTCAGCCTTCTGAGTAGCTGGGACTACAGGCACATGCTAGCATGCCCAGCTAATTTTTCAGTTTGTCTTCTTTTGTTTTGTTTTGGTAGAGATGGGGTTTCACCACATTGCCCAGGCTGGTCTTGAACTCCTGGGCTCAAGCAATCCTCCCACTGCAGCCTCCCAAAGTGCTGGGATTACAAGCATGAGCCACCACACCAAGCCCACTATGTCTATTTCTAAAGTGAATGCTGCTTATATTAATTTGCTGGGGCTGCTACAGAAAAATACCACGGACTAGGTGGCTTAAACAACAGACATTTATTTCTCACAGTTCTAAAGGCTGAGAGGTCCAGGAAGGTGCCATCAGATGTGGTTCCTGGCTGTGGACAGCCACCTTCTGGCTCTGTGGTCACGTGGGCTTTCTTCAGTGCATGTGCATGTGAGAGGGAGCTTTGGTGTCTCTTACTCTTCTTGTAAGGGCACTAACTCCCATTATGGGGGTTCCACCCTCACAACTTCCTCTGAACCTAACTACTTCCCAAAAGCCCACTCCTAATACCATCACACTGGGAGTTGGGGTTTCAACATATGAATTAGTGGGTGACATCAACACTCAGTCTTTAACACTGGGGGCATAAGAGGCTTCACATTTTCATATGCAATTCCATTGACTCTTGTGTAAAGTACTTTTTTGATGATCTTAAAATAACAGATATTTGGCTGGGCACAGTGGCTCACACCTGTAATCCCAACACTTTGGGAGGCTGAGGCGGGCAGATCACGAGGTCTTGAGTTCAACTCCAGCTTGGCCAAGATGGTGAAACCCCATCTCTACTAAAAAAATTTAAAAATAAGCCGGGTGTGCTGGCAGGCGCCTGTAATCCCAGCTACTCAGGAGGCTGAGACTGGGGAATTGCTTGAACCTAGGAGGCGGAGGTTTCAGTGAGCTGAGATCGCACCACTGCACTCCAGCCTGGTGACAGAGCGAGACTCCATCTGAATAAATAAATAAATAACAGATATTTATTCTCTCAGAGTTCTGGGAGCTAAAAGTCCAAAATCAAGGTGTTGGTAGGGTCATGCTCTCTCAGAAGCCTTGAGGGGCCAATCCTTCCTGGCTTTTCTAGGTCTTCTAGCCCCAGGAATTCAGCAGCATAACCCCCATCTCTGCCTTCATTTTCACTTAATGTTCTCCACATGTGTCTGCGTCTTCATAAGAACAACTTCTTACAACGGCGGTAGTCACACTGGATTAGGAACCCACCCTACCCCAAAATGACCTCGTCTTCTTTACAAAAGTTGTGGCAAAATATACGTAAGTAAAATTCACAGTTTAAACAATTTTTACATGTACAATTCAGTGAGATTAATTAGATTCACACTGTTGTGCAAATATCACTATCACTCATCTTCAAAACTTTTTCATCTTCTCATACTGAAGCTCTGCATTCATTAAACAGTAACTCCTCATTCTCCCTCTTCCTGCAGGGCTTGGTACCCAGTGTTCTACTTTCTGTCCCTGAATTTGACTACTCTAGATACTTCATGTAAATGAAATTCTGCAGTATCTATTTTCTAACTCACTTACTTCATTTAGCATAATGTTTTCAAGGTTCTTCCATCTTGTCGCATGTGTCAGAATTTCCTTCCTTTTGAAGGCTGAATAGCATTCTACTATATGTGTATATATATGTATTTCACATTTTGTTCATCCATTCACCTGTTCATGCACACTCAGGATAGTTCCACATTTTCGCTATTGTGAATAATGCTGCAATTCACTTGGGTGTGCCAATGTCTATTTCAGTTCTTTTGCATAAACATCCAGAAATGGAACTGCTAAATCATATGATAGATTTATGCTTAATTTTTTAAAGGAACTGCCATATCATTTTCTATAGTGGCCATATCATTTTACATTCCCATCAGTAGCACAAGGGTCTCTAATTCCTCCACGTTCTTGCCAACACTTGTTATTTTCTGGTTGGTTTTTATAATATTAATCCTGATAGATATGAATCTACCCACAATAGATTTTTGTGGTTTTTATTTGCATTTCGCTAATAATTAGTTACGTTGAGCATTTTTTCTTCTGGCTATTAGCCACTTGCATACCTTCTTTGAAGTAATGTCTATTCAACTCCTTTACTCATTTGTAGATTAGATATTTTATTGTAGAGTTATAGTTCTTTACACTCCAAATAATAACCCCTTACCAGACACATGATTTGCAAATATTTTTCCCATTCTGTGGATTGCATATTTATTCTATTGAGAGTGTTCTTTGTTGCCCAAAAGTTTTAATTATGATGAAATCCAATTTATCTGTTTTTCTTTTGTTTTCTATGTTCTCCCTGTCATAATAAAGAAATCATTGTCAAATCAAATGTCATAAAGTTTTTGCCTGTGTTTTCTTCTGAAAGTTTTATACTTTTGTTCTTACATTTAGGTCTTTGATCCATTTTGAGTTAATTTTTGTGTACGATATAAGGTAAAGGTTCAACTTTCTTGAGAAATGCTGAGTGTATGATAAAATTATATTGCTTGCTAAGAAGAACAATGACAAGGAAAACCTAGCTGCCCCCCATCAAGTGGAAAACTGCTTGGGGCATTCTAAAGTAGCAAGACAGTATATGTATCTCATACACCGGTTAAAACAATTCTTTAAGCACAGGATATGTGACTCTGCCCCCGTGGCTCCCTCGTGGAGAATACTTTCTGGTTTGTCTCTGATCAGTGGTAAGCAGGCACCAGCTGCCTACCTAGTTCATCTTGGGTCTATGAGAAAACACAGAACACCTGTTTGTTAATAATGATCACCTGTTCATAGAGACTAAACTCATGGGTCAGCGTCTGCTTGAGGCCCTCAGCCCAGAATGCTGTCAGCTCCCCGAGGCTCTCAGCTCGGAATGCTGTGGGTCCTCTGGACAGCGCCACTTTGCTGTTCTGTCTCGGTTTCTGCTTCTTAATGCCTTCAGTGCTGCCGGGGTGGGGGTGTCTACAGCCGAGCTGGTCTCAGTACAACTTCATTCTTTTGCACGTGGATATTGTGTATGTCCAGCACCATTTGTTGAAAAGACGGTCCTCTCCCCATTGAATGGTGATATGGCTTGGATGTTTGTCCCGTCCAAATAATCTCATGTTGAAATGTGATTCCCAGTGTTGGAGATGGGGCCTGGTGGGAGGTGACTGAATCCTGGGAACAAATCCCTCATAAATAATGATGTGGTTTGGCTGTGTCCCCACCCAGATCTCACCTTGAATTGTAGTTCCCACAATCCCCACGTGTTGTGGGAGGTAATTTAATTATGGGGAGAACCCTCGAGCCGTTCTCCTGATAGCAAATGAGTTCTCACAAGATCTGATGGTTTCGTAAGGGGCTTCTCCCTCTTCATTCTGCACTTCTTGCTGCTGAAACCACCTTTGCAAAATTAGGACTGAGACAGTGAAAGAGATCTAACCCACTCCATTTTGTTGTAACCTTTAAGCTGTCCTTGTTCCTTTCTGGGCATAGACTGAACTAACTTTGGGGGAACTTAGCTTATAGTTTAAAACAAAGACAATAACAGCCCTTTCCCAAAACAAACCTCCTTGCCTGGGGACTAGACTGCCTTGGTAGGGCTAACAATTTAGCCACAGATTAGAAATTATGGTTTAGGAGTCATGCAGCTGGAGGCTACAAGATTGTGACCTTCCCTAAACTGCTCCTAAGATCAGTGCTTAAGATAATTTGCAGACCCTGCACTTGATGGATCAGCTGGCATCATGCAAATCAATAAACTGGCTCATCGGATGTTGTGCCCCACCCCACCCGCACCCAGGAACTAACTCAGCACACGAAGACAGCTTCAATTTTCTATCATTTTATGTCTTAGCTGACCAATCAGTACTCCTGGATAACTGGTGTTAATGCAAAATACATATGGCCTGTGAAGGGCTTTCTACTATATTTGAATCCTTGTGGATGAACTGTAATCTATCTTAATAGTCAGACAAAATTGAAAACCTAACTTAACAGTTTGCACCTGTAACAATAGCTGAGCATTGGCCAATCCCAGCGGCCATACTCCACCCACTCATAGACTGCTGAATATTCAAACTGCGTTCAAATAAGGCAAACACCAAGCTGTAACCAGTCTCACTTTTTCTGTACCTTATTTCCGATTCCTGTATGTCACTTTACCTTTTTAGTCTGTAAATTTGTTCTGACCTTGAGGCACCCCTAGAGTCTCTGTGAATCCGCTGTGATTCTGGGGACTGCCTGATTCATGAGTCATTCATTGCTCAATTAAACTCCTTTACATTTAATTTAGCAGAGGTTTTTCTTTTACCAGATGATATCAGAAGTGGAATCCGAAGTGGAGCTTGTAGCAACCCCAAGGAGCGCTGAGTGAACACACAAGGTACCTGAAGGACCCACCTGTGTCCATCAATCTCTCAGAGCAGCTGGGGATGGTGGGTAAGCGCTCCTGGATTTTGGAGCTCCACAGATTTGTGTTTTGAGCTCTCTGAGTTTCTTTGAGCACATTTCTGATCCAAACTGGGTTTGGATTTGTGACAGAAACTGAACTGGGCCCAGGAATGGCTTTGATTGGGGAATTAACTGGCTTGGATCCAGTTAGAGGCCTCTTCCATCTGGCTGGGTCAGAAAGGAACTGGTAGTAAGAAGTAATATTTCAGGGGTTAATTTGGCTTTTGAACAGTCACAGGAATTTTTGTGTTCTATTCCTTTGTTTCATTCTTCTTGCATGCTTAGGTAGGAAAAATTATTGGCTAAGTTGATCAAGAGAACCTGGGAATAAAGCCAATATTTTAGGTAAAAATGGAACCCTTGATTTCTGGAAAATTGAGTTCCTTCTGGCTTATAAACTAGGCCTGAGGTAGTGAAGTCTTACAGAAACAGCAAAATCTTAGTAAAGATGGTTTACAGTAGAACATTCCGAATGAACAATAATGCATTGTTAAAAATGAGGGCTCCGCCGGGCACGGTGGCTCAAGCCTGTAATCCCAGCACTTTGGGAGGCCGAGGCGGGAGGATCATGAGGTCAAGAGATCAAGACCATCCTGGCCAACATGGTGAAACCCCGTCTCTACTAAAAATACAAAAAAAATTAGCTGGGCGTGGTGGTGTGTGCCTGTAGTCCCAGCTACTCGGCAGGCTGAGGCAGGAGAATTGCTTGAACCCGGGAGGCAGAGGTTGCAGTGAGCCGAGATTGTGCCACTGCACTCCAGCCTAGCACCTGGTGACAGAGCAAGACTATATCTCAAAAAAAAAAAAAAAAAAAAAAAAAATGAGGGCTCTTTGATAAAGTCCCTTTTGGGTAAGAATGGGTTTGGCACTACAGGAGGTCTCCTGCTATTCTCATTGGAGTAATCTGCCTTGCTCTCTTTGCCAACGGCTGTGGGTGACAGGATTAGGCATGCACAGAATTGTGGGACACAGGGAGGTTTTTTTCTCTCCCTCCCCCAGAAAGGGGGTAAGCTTGAGAGCTGATGGGACTTCACTACTAACAAGCAGCCACCTGAAATTTTCAGTTTCAGTCAAATGAATGGGTCTTGCTCTGGCCTCCCTGAGTTCTTCACCTTCCGCACCCTGACGCCACAGACAATGCTTTCGTTTGTCTTCTTTTCCTTTCCTTTCCTTCCTTCTTCCCTTCCTTTTCCTCCTTCCTTCCTTCCTTTCTTTCTCTTTCTCTTTCTTTCTTTTTTCTCTCCTTTGTTTCCTTTCCCTTTCTTTTTTTCTTTTTCTTTCTTTCATTCTTTCCCCCCCTCCCTCTCTCTCTTTTTTGAGATGGAGTCTCGCTCTTTTGACACCTTATAGTATTTGGCAGGGTTAAGTATGAAATTGCTTGATTAATAAATGCAAACAAAAATGTATACTGGCAATTCTTAAGACATTTCTAATATTACTTTACCAATAATTTTAAAGCTAGTTTATTTATTAAAGATTTTACTTAAATCACATAACTTGAAAAAGCATTTGACTAGTTTTTCCTTTTTCTGATGAAGTATTTGATTTAAATGCTTTCATTTTTTAAGCCAATTAGAGCTCTTATATATTTTCAGTAGTGCAACATTGTGTACACAACACTTAAATACATAGATGTATTAGGCATGCTGAGAGAAGTACATCTTACAGATTCATAAAAACCTTTTTTTCTTTATTGGACTTTCAGATTCCTGATAACCTGTTTCAGAGCCCTAGGCAGTTGTCATCTAAATAGTCTTAAATTTGCATATTAAAGGAAACAACTCAGGTGAAAGTCAGATAGCAAAATTTACATTATAATGTATGAAGAGAAAGTCTGGTGAGCTAGAGGGAAATTAAAACAGATTTAATTGCCAATTGAACATAAAATTATAGAAATTCATCATTGGATTGTATAAGAAGACCAATTTTATTTAGATAGGGACTTTTTTTCCTTTTTTTTTTTGAGACAGAGTTTCACTCTTGTTGCCCAGGCTGGAGGGCAATGGCACAATCTTGGCTCGCCCCAACCTCCGCCTCCTGAGTTCAAGTGATTCTCCTGCCTCAGCCTCCTGAGTAGCTGGGACTACAGGCACGCCACCACGCCCAGCTAGTTTTTGTATTTTTAGTAGAGATAGGTTTTCACCGTGTTGACCAGGATGGTATCGATCTCTTGACCTCGTGATCCACCTGCCTCGGCCTCCCAAAGTGCTGGGATTATAGGCATGAGCTTCTGTGCCCGGCACTACCTATTTTTATTTAACTGGACCTCTGAGATCCTGGGTCTCCAAAAAGGGAGAATTATTATCAGGCTAGACCATGTGATGCTTTTACAGTGCAGTTAATTTTTTTTTTAAACAAAGCATTTCTAAGTGTCCAAACTATACTCTTTCTTAAAAACCCAAGAGTAGCCTCTGTTGCAATAATGATTTTAGTAAAAAAAAGAAAAATCAGATGAAAACGGATTTCAGTCAATTGAGAAGGAAAAAAATTTGGAAGGCAGCTATGCTAACCACTATACCACCAACGCCACAAGAAAAAACTTTTGCTCAGAAAAAACCAAGGTCCTAGCAGAGAAAAACAAAAACAAAAACATGAAGGCCTTTTAAATGCAAACAAACAGTCATGCACACCTACACATACATTTTAAACGTTAGCTTTTAATTAAGCTGACTTTTAACCATTGGGTGCATTTAAAAGTAAAAAATCTTTCAAAATGTTATTATCATAGTTTAGCTAGGACAAATTGCTACTATTTCTGAAGTACCGAGTATCAAACCAGAAAGGGCTCGATTTAGGAATCAAACCTAAGCTGTCACGATGGAGGAAAAAAGGCAGAAACTTAGTTACTGAACTGCAGAGTGCGGGGGTCAGCCACTGCTTTCAGTTTGGCCTGGCTAGCAAAAAGGTCGCCTTGTTATGTAAATAAAACCCTTAAGTAGTCAAAATAAAAAATGATTCCTATTTTTTTCTTTTCTTGGCCGTCTTTCTCCCCCAACTATACCACCTTTTTTTGTGTATGGGAATTTAGCCACTTTAGAGGCCTTTTTCCTCATAATTTGGAACTTCCCTTTGGATTTGATGGAGTTGGATAGAGTTGGTCAATGGGAGAAATGGTCCAATGGGAGAAAGACTGAAACAACAGCAAAGACAGAAACAAACGAGGCTGGGCGTGGTGGCTCACACCTGTAATCCCAGCACTCTGGGAGGCCAAGGCAGGAGGATTGCTTGAGCCAAGAGTTTGAGACTAGCCTGGGAAACATAGCAAGACCCCATTTCTAAAACAAAACAAGAAATTAGCTGGGCATGGTGACATGCAGCTATAGTTCCAGTGACTTGGGAGGCTGAGGTAAGAGGATAATTTGAGCCCAGGAGTTTGAGGCTGCAGTGAGCTATGATCACACCACTGCACTCCAGCCTGGAGGACAGAGCAAGACTGTCTTAAAAATAAATAATAAATAAAAACCGATAAATGTTAGATTCAGTTTGTTATTATTTTGTTGAAGATTTTGGCAGCAAAATTTATCAAGGATATTGGTCTGTAGTTTTCTTTCTTGTAGTATCTTTGCCTGACATTGGTGTCAGGACAATACTGGCCTCATACAATCCGGAAGGGTTTTCTTCTTCTCACGTTTGGAAGTGTTTGAGAAAACCTGGTGTTGACTTTTCTTTAAATATTTTGCAGAATGCAAATCTGGTCCAGGGACGTTTTTCATTATTGATTCAATCTCTTTCCAGTTATGTCTGTTCCAATTTTCTATCTCATTATAAATCAATCTTGGTAGGCTGTGTGTTTCTAGAAATGTGTTCATTTTAGTTAGATCATTCTGGTTTTGACATACATTTTTTCACAGCACTCTCTTCTAATCCTAATTTTATTGATATAGAATCAGTGACAATGTCCCACTTTCATTTCTGATTTCAGTAATTTGAGTTTTCTTGTTTTTAAATAAATTTAGCCAAAGATTTCTCCATTTTGTTAATCTTTTCAAAGAATCAACTTCTGGGCTTATTGATTTTCTTTAGTTTTTCTATTCTCTTCCTAAAATAATCTCTATTTTTTTTTTTATTTCCTTCATTCTACTAGCCTTGGATTTAGTTTATTCTTCCTTTCCTAGTTTCTTAATGTATAAAGTTAGATAGTTTCTTTTAGGTCTTTTTTCCTTCCTGATATAAGCACTTACCATGATAACATTTCCTCGTAGCCCTGCTTTCACTGCATCTCATAAGTTTTAGTATGTTGTGTTTTCTGCTTCACTGTTGGATCATGTATTCCTAATTAAACTTAATTAGAAATTTTAATTATTTAATTAGAAAAGATCTGGAGATCTTTTCTAATTTCTCATATGAGTTCCTTTTTGACTCATTGGTTATTTAAAAGCTTGTTTGATGTCTATGTGTTTGTGGAGTTTACTCTTTTCCTTCTGATATTGATTTCTAGTGTCATACTGTGATCAGAAGAGATACTTTATATAATTTCAGTTATTTTAAATTTGTAAAGAATTACTCTATGACCTAACTTATGGTTTATCCTGGAGAATATTCTATGTATCTTTGAGAAAAATGTTATGTTTCTGTTTGTGGTGAACTGTTTTGTATGTCTTTTAGTTTCCATTGGTATATGGTGATGTTCAAGTAATCCATGCTCTTACTGATCTTCATTCTGATTGTTCTGTCCGTCTTTGAAAGTGGGAGAGTTGAAGTCCCCAACTATTATTACAGTAGTGTAAATCTCTTCCTTCGATTCTGTCCACGTTTATTTCCTGTATTATGGACATGATGGATTGGATAAAAGGAACTGACTGAAATAGGACTTTAGTGGGAGATTTTATGTTTATCTGACTAGGAGTTAGGGAGTGTTTACTGTGTGCTGTAGCTATTGGTGTCATAGGCCAAAACCTCCTCTGTTGTCTTCCCCTGCCCCCATTTTTTGTCTTCCTGAAGATTTCTTTGTAAATAAGGTCTGAGACATTCCCCAGTTCATTTTCTTCCACTCGCTTCTTCTCTCCTACCTTCTATCTCCTAATCATCGTAAGCATTTTATCCTCCAGAGTAAAAATACGGGTTCTTGGGGATAGAATTATTTTAATAGGCCCTGCCAAATCACATTTTATTACAACTGTTTTACTGTCTCCCTACTGGTGTGCACATCCCCTAGAGCAGGTACTGCGTATTTTAATCTTTGCATACATTTTCCCTGGTACATAATCAATTTTCAATAAATACTTGTACAATTATTGTAGGCAGGAGCTAATAAACATTTTCTGTTATTGTTTATAACTCACTCCTGACCGGGCACAATGGTACAGGTCTGTAATCCTAGTCATTTTGAAGGCTGAGGCAGGCAGATCACTTGAGCTCAAGAACTCAAGACCAGCCTGGGCAACACAGCAAAACCTTGTCCCTGGAAAAAGTACAAAAATTAGCTGGGCTTGGTGGCCCATGACTGTAGTACCAGGTACTCAGCAGGCTGAAGTGGAAGAATCTCTTGAGCACAGGAGGTCGAGGTTTCAGTGAGGCATGATTGCACCACTGCACGCCAGCCTGGATAGCAGAGTGAGACCCTGTCTCAAAAGACAAAACCAAAACCATAAAAACCTCATTCTTCTAGGTAGACTTTCTGTCTTCACAGTGGTTTTTAATGCTGATTCATAATAGAATCTCTTTTAGGAAACTATAAAATAAACGTCGGGGCTACAGAAAAGATTGTTGACCTGAGTGGAAGATAAGCTATTTCAGCATACCCATGATAACTGTAAAAAAAAAAAAAAAAAAACCAAATGGAAACTTTAGAACTGAAAACTCCACTCTCTGAAATAAAAAACTTATTTGGGCTTTTTGAAGTGAGATTAAACATTACAGAAGAAAGAATGGTTGAACTTGAAAAGAGATCAATAGAAATCATTCAAGCTAGAGCAAAAAGGAAAATGAAACTGAATGGAAACAAGGAAGTGAGTCTCAGTGACCTATGGTACAATATCATGCACTACACATGGAACCAGGGACCAAGAAGAAATGGTTGGAAAAGATGAGGAAAAAAATGATTGATATATTCTCAAAAGTAGTGAAAAAATACCAACTTACAGATTCAAAAAGTTCATAAACCCCTCAGAAAACAAATGTAAAGAAAACCCTACCTGGACACATCATAGTCAGTCATGCAGAGCCGATTTTATGCATTCACAGGGAACAAAGATATGAATGACAGCTGACTCAAAACAACTGAGGCCCAGGATCTGTCAAGTAGTGAAAGAAACCTGTTGACTCATTATTCACACACATTGAAAATATTCATTAAAAACAAAGAAATGAAGAAATTGTGGCAGATGGAACTTTCCAAATTTCACCACAACAACAAATGTAGCCAGAATAAACAATCCAATTAAAAGGCAGAATTTCTCCAAATGGGGAAAAAAAAAAAGCAAGCTGAAAGTATTAACTGCCTAAAATATATGCACCTTAAGTATAAAGCTTTGGATAGACTGAAAGTAAAACATGGAGGCCAGAGCGTTGGCTCATGCCTCTAATCCCAGCACTTTGGGAGGCCAAGGCTGGCAGATCACTCGAAGTCAGGAGTTCAAGACCAGTCTGGCCAACATGGTAAAAGCCCATCTGTACTAAAAATACAAATATTAGCCAGGCATAGGGGCAGGTGGCTATAATCCCAGCTGTGTGAGAGGCTGAGGCAGGAGAATTGCTTGAATCTGGTAGGCTGAGGTTGCAGTGAGCTGAGATGGGTGCCTCTGCATTCTAGCCTGGGCAACAGAGCAAGGCTTTGTCTCAAAAACAAAACAAAAAAAAAAAATGAAGTCATAGATAATATGAAAAAATTGTCAAGCACCTTGACCTAATAAACATTTATAGAATACTATACCCAACAACTGTAGAATGTTCATTCTTTTTGAGTGCACATAGTATGTTCACTAAGGTACACCCAATTCTGGGCCTACGAAGAGTCTTAACAAATTTAAAAGGATTGAAATTGTACACAATACGTTCTTTAGTTGCAATAAAATTGAACTAGGAGTCAATAAGATATATAGAAAAGACTTTCATATTTGCAATTTAAACAACCATGGGTCAGAGAAGAAAGCTTGTGGAAATCAGAAAGTATTTCAAACTAAATGATGATGCAAAATATCAAAATTGGTAGGAAGTAACTACAGCAGGACATAGAGAGTATGAATGTTTACATTGGCAAAGAAAAAAGGATAGAAATCAACGATCTAGGTTTCCATTTAAAAGCTAAAGAAAGAAGAGCAATATAAACCCAGAATAAGTGTAATAAAGGCAATAGTAAGGTGAGGAAATCTATAGAATAGAAAACAGAAAAACCCTGACAGTAATAAACAAAACTAACATAGACAGCATAGCTATTTGAAAAGAATAATAACATTTATAAATAATTAGTGAAACTCGTCAGAGAGAGACAGAACATAAATTACCAAAATCAAAATAAAAGAGAGGATATCACTATGATTGCTAAGGATAATAAGGGAATATTGTGAGCAACTTTATGCCAATATATTTAAGAACTCAGAGACAAATTCCTTGAAAATTTTCTTGCCAGAAGAGACACATAAAATAATAGAAAATCTGAAAAACCTTTATCTATTATAGGATTTGAAGTCATTATCAAAAACCTTCAGACACACACATACTCCAAAAGAAAAACAACAAAAATTATCTCCAAGTCCAGATCGTGTTACTGGTGAATGTATCAAACACTGAAGAAAGAAGTAGTGCCAATCTTATATGACTCTCAAGAAAACCGAGTTTATTTTATAAAGCCAGAATAATGATTATACCCAAACTTAGAAAGATATTACAGAAAAAGACAATGATAAATCAGTATCTCTCATGAATACAGACACAAAAATATGCTTAAGAAAGTATTAGCAAGTCAAACCTAGCAATATGTAAAAAAGATAATACATCAGGCTGGGCGCTGTGGCTCATGCCTGTAATCCCAGCACTTTGGGAGGCCGAGGCAGGCAGATCATGAGGTCAGGAGTTTGAGACCAGCCTGACCAACATGGTGAAACCCCATCTCTATTAAAAATACAAAAACTAGCCAGTTATGGTGGTGCATGCCTGCCTGAAGTCCCAGCTACTCGGGAGGCTGAGGCAGGAGAATTGCTTGAACCCTAGGAGGTGGAGGTTGCAGTGAGCTGAGATCACCCTGCCACTGCACTCCAGCCTGGGCGACAGAAGGAGACTTGTCTCGCTGCAATGCCTAGGCTACAGTGCCCTGAGGCATTCTCAGCTCACTGCAACCTCTGACTCCTGGGTTCAAGCAATTCTTCTGCCTCAGCCTCCTGAGTAGCTGGGATTACAGGAGCGCGCCACCATGCCCAGCTAATTTTTGTATTTTTAGTAGAGACGGAGTTTCACCATATTGGCCAGGCTGGTCTCGAACTCCTGACTTCCTGATCTACCCACCTTGGCCTCCCAAACAAAGCCCTGGGATTACAGGCGCGAGCCACTTGCAAGTGTAAGGGTGTTGGGAGGTGGGGCCTTTTTGTTGTTGTTGTTTTTTGAGGTGGAGTCTCATTCACCATGAGTTTTGGAGGAGACATTTAAACCATAGCAGGGATCGATGAGGAAGCTATAACATTGTATCTAATGGTGATTAATTAGATGTGTTCTCTCTAAGATATGGAATAAGATAAGCATGCCTGCTTTAACTATTTCTATTTAACATTGTACTGGAAATCCTATCCAGAACAATTCAGCAAGAAAGATGAATAAAAGATAAAAAGATTGGAGGCTGGGAGTGGTGGCTTATGCCTATAATCCCAGCACTTTGGGAGGCAATGGTGGGAGGATCATCTGAGGTTGGGAGTTCGGGACCAGCCTGACCAACATGGAGAAACCCCATCTCTACTAAAAATACAAAATTAGCCAGGTGTGGTGGCACATGCCTGTAATCCCAGCTACTTGGGAGGCTGAGGTAGGAGAATCACTTGAACCCAGGAGGCGGAGGTTGCGGTGAGCTGAGATCGTGCCATTGCACTTCAGACTGGGCAAAAAGAGTGAAACTCCGTCTCAAAAAAAGTAAATGAATAAATTAATAAGATTGGAAAGGAAGAACTGAGACAGTTTTTAGTTACAGTCAATTGGATTGGTTACATAGAAAATCCTAAATAATTATAAAATAACAACTAGAAACATTATATCTATTTAGCAGTACCATAGGATACAAGGCCAATGCACAAAAATCAATTGTATTTCTGTATAGTTGCAACAAATAATTTGAAAATAAAAAGCTAATTCCATTAGCAATAGTAACAAAAATATTTAGAAATATATTTACAAAAGATATTCAAAACTTGTACGTGAAAAGTTTGCAAAATATTGTCAAGCTTAAGTAATAAATATCTAAATAAATAAATCAATTTCATAGATTGGAAGACTCAAAATTGTTAAAATGTCTATTATTCCCATTGATCTCTACATTCAATGCAATCCCAATTAAAATCCCAGCAGGCTTTTTTAATTGAAAAAATGTATTCTATATAAAATATATGTGGAAATGCAAACCATTTTGCGGGGGCAAGCAGGGGGAGGACTTGAACTCCCTGATTTCAAGATTGACTATACAGCTCATAATTAGGACAATGTAGTAATTAGCATGACATTAGCCAAATAAAGATAAATGGAGCAGAATGGAGTCCAGAAATGAACACACACACATATATATATATGTGGTCAATTTAATTTCAACAAAAGTGATAAGGCTATTGGATAAGGACAGAAAATCTTTTCAACAAATGGTGTCGGAACACCAGTAAAAATATGGAGAAAAATGAACATCAACCAGCGCCCCCTTTCTCTTACCCACTGTTCAGCCCCATGGTCGCCCTGGGAGCCCTGCGCAGGCAGGACTGTGACTCGTTTGGCTTTCGGGAGGCTGATTTCCCGCGCCGGGGCCCGCGCAGCGCTGGGTGCAGAGCAACTGCTGGGAGAACCTACCCCACATGGGACCCCAGCCAAGACGCATCCCCTGTCACGCGCCAGGTAGTCTCCCCTGATTTAAAGGCTTTCAAGACTCTTAACAGGTTAGAAAAATCCAGAAGAAAGGCGGAATTGGGTCCCTCGGGCTTGCCTGACACCGGGGACAGTGGAGCTGAGGTGATATTTCACTGGCATCGAAACCTGAGAACGATAGCAGGATGAGTCACTCGCCGGGTATCGATGGAGGAGGCCGTAGAAGGCTTCAGCGGCTCGGAGTTCACACCCCGCGGTGGCGGCCTCTGTAGCCTTCATTCCGCCACCATCCGCCCACCGAGCGCCTGCTGGACGGCAGGAACCCGGCTACCCAGAGGCTGAGGTCGACTTCTGCTAAGAGAAGGCTAATTAATGGAAGGGAGTCGGGAGTGGGGTTTAGAATAAAAGCTTGTGGCCGGGCGCGGTGGCTCACGTCTGCATTCCCAGCACTTTGAGAGGTCTAGGGCGGATTACCTGAGGTCGGGAGTTGGAGACTAGCCTGGCCAAAATGGAGAAACCCGTCTCTACTAAAAATACAAAAAGTTAGGCGGACGGGCTGGTGGGCGCCTGTAATCCCTGCTACTCGTAAGGCTGAGGCAGGAGAATCGCTTGGACCCGGGAGTGGTGAGCCGAGATTGCGACATTGCACCCCAGCCTGGGCAACAAGACCGAAATTCCATCTCAAAGAAAAAAATAAATAAATAAAAGAATAAATGCTTGTTGAAGCTCTCATGTGTTGGAGGATGAAAGGAATTATGCTCTGGCTAACATAAAGCCAATATCGCCAGGGTCGCTGTATTAGCATCTGCTCGGGGGTACCATCAGCCAATTAGAAAGACACGATTCCTACGCCTTCTCATCCGATAAAAAGTTGAAGGCTGTTGTTGGCAGTAACTAGAATTAATATGGTGATGAGGAAATAAGTATTTGAAAAATTGATTGATATTAGGGTCTGAGTTTATATATCATATTAAGCATTCTGCAATAGATCCGGTAACAAATAGTGCTACTGGCATGAATATTGTGGAGAAGGGGTCTACTCTGAAGCTCAGTGAGAGTTTAAGAGTGTGGATTGTCGTTCCGTGTCAGTTTGAGATAATGACTTCTTGGCATGTACATATAAATATTGCTGTAGGGATGAGGCTAATGACGAAGGCGCATGCGATAGATATTTTTACGTAATTTGGGTATGAACCTTTTTTTGCAGGGGCTGGTTAAGGTAGTAATAATCGGTTAGATTAAGGGGATTAGGGCTATTATAGCAGTGGAAAAATACGTGTTTGTTACTTTTATTTGGAGTCCTAAGACCCACGGATGACTCTAATCCTTTAAAAGTTGAGAAAGCCACGTTGTTAGGCATGGGGGCGTGAGTTAGCAGTTCTTGCACACTTTCTCGATAGATAAGAAGTTGCAGGAGTCTTGTTACTAGAGCCACAATCTAATGTTTTGGTTAAACTATAGCTACAGCATGCATATCCCATAATACTTTTAGGGTTTAAGGATAATAGGAAGATAGGAAAGCTTTGCGCTGGAACTAAGTGGCAAAGCTACTCCGAATGCAGCGGAATCCAGGCGGCGGGTGTGGTCAAGGAACAGCAGCGGAGGCGAGCAAAGAGGAAGGAAGTTCAGGGTTCACCAGCAGGAGCCTCAGGTGCCCCGAGAAGGGGGCGGGATCATGTGCCCTGACCCAGAGAATGCCAACTTTGGTCTTATCAGAGCGCACTGCTTCTTGGATTGACCCAGCTGTTTGACGCCATCACCAGCTGGAGTAAATCAAGCTGGGCACTTTCCTCGCAGCGACTCCGAAAGAGGTTCAGTGGCAGCCACGGCCACACCCAGCATAGCGAGGGGCTCCTCCGCGTCGAGGCGGGGCGGGGGCCGAGGAGCGCTGCCTACCCCCATGAGACAGCGGGGACCCTGCGCCGAGGCTCCCTCGAGGGCCCGGGCAGGGCGCGCCCCGGGACCCAGGCGGGCGCGGGAAGCCAGGCCTGGGCTCCGAGTCTCTCAGACTTTCTTCGTCTTCGTCGTCGTCATCGGGGTCTTGCTGTGGGTGAGTCCCTACCGTGGTCCTGGCTGGAGAAAAGCGCGCCTGGCACAGGGAGGGGGCAGGGAGAGAGGGGCACGCAGCGGGGTGCCTGGCCTGGGTCACCTGTGGCCAGGCATGTCCGGGCAGCAGGAACCCGTCGTAGGAGTCAGAAGAAGAGCGGGGTCCATAGGGTCTGGCAGGAGTGACCGGGGCCTGGAGGGAGCAAAGAGCCCCACCCCACTCCCCGCGGGAGTCTGGGACGGGGGATTCCACCCTGTCGGCCGCTGCCTAGCGCGGCTCCCTCCTCCCAACGCCCCACGACATATCGGGAGGTTTCGTAATCGATAGAGCGAGCTCAAGTGTGTAAACTTCCAAGCCACCTCCAAGCCACACTGGCTGCGTGAAGGGGAGATGTCTTTCCTCCCCCCATCCCCCTCCGTCACTCTTCCCCTCCCCACCCCCATCCTTCTTTTCGTTTTGTGTGTGTATATGTGTTTTTTTTTTTTTTTTTTTTTTTTTTTTGAGACAAAGTCTCGGTCGGTCGCCCAGGCTGGCGTGCAGTGGCGTAATCTTGGTTCACCGCAACCTCCGCCTTCCGGATTCAAGCGATTCTCTTGTTTCAGCCTCCTGAGTAGCTGGGACCACAGGCGCCCGCCACCGCGCCCGGCTAATTTTTTGTATTGTTAGTAGAGACAGGGTTTCATCATGTTGGCCAGGATGGTCTCGATCTCCTGACCTCGTGATCCGCCCGCCTCGGCCCCCAGAGTGCTGGGATTACAGGCGTGAGCCACCGCGCCCGGCCCCTCCGTCCTTCTTTACTTAGACAAATCGGTTAAACGCGGCCCGGCAGGAAAAAGTAACTTTCTCTCCGCTGTCTGTAGTCTTCCGTTTCCTTCGAGTCCCCTGAGCACCCCAGGTACAGGGCGGTGAATCAACTGCCTCGTGACACAGCTAGGACGGGGCACACCCATCCTTCAGAAGGCAGCTTTTTCTGTGAAAGCAATCAGTCTGGAAAATGCCAATGCCTTCAGTTCTCTTTCAAGTCGGTTGAGGCTCTGCCAGTTGCTCTCTTCCAGATTACTTCCAAATCGAGGAAAAACAAAACAAAACAAAAGCTAAATACCTCAAGGATGAAAACCAGTCTTACAGGTGTCAGGACATTTCAAGTTTTTTTGTTTTACAAACTAAACAAAATCCAGGAAACCAATGGCATTTTGTAATCTGCAAATGATTACAGAATTTATGTTTTAAGCATCAGTTTATATGAGGTGGAACCCACAGTTTATGCTTATTTTTAATAAGCTTTTTTTTTTTTTTTTTTGAGATGGAGTTTCGCTCTTGTTACCCAGGCTGGAGTGCAATGGCGTGATCTCGGCTCACCGCAACCTCCGCCTCTTGGGTTCAAGCAATTCTCCTGCCTCAGCCTCCTGAGTAGCTGGGACTACAGGTGTGTGCCATCATACCCAGCTAATTTTTGTATTTTTAGTAGAGATGGGGTTTCACCTTGTTGACCAGGATGGCCTCGATCTCTTGACCTCGTGATCCACCGGCCTTGGCCTCCCAAAGTGCTGAGATTATAGGCGTGAGCCACCGTGCCCGGCAATAAGCTTGTTAAATGGCTTTCTTTTTGACAGGCCAGTGTGAGTCCAGGTGGATATAGGGCTAACCTGTGTAGACAAGGTCAAACATCTTGTGGTGGTTTTGGAAATGTGACAGTTGGTTTATGTGGCTGTAAAAGAATACTTGAGGCTGTGTAATTTATAAAGAGGCGTATTTGGCACATGTTTCTGTAGGCTACACAAAAAGCATGGCACCAGCATCTGCTTCTGGTAGGAAGCTTCCACTCCTGGTGAAGGGGAAGGACAGCTGGATTCTGCCCATCAGGGAAAAGGGATGGGGAGGATGGTAGGGGAAGGGGAAAGAGATGAGCAAGGGGAGGGGGAGGGGGAGGGGCCAAGTTCATTCTAACAACCAGCTCTCAGGGGAACTAAGAGTGACAATGACAACTCCCTGGAAGGATGGAAGAGGGGGCGGGTATGGCACCAAGTCATTCGTGAGGGATCCACCCCAAACCCCAACAGGCCCCACCAGCTACATTGGGGTTCAGATTTCAGCATGAGACCTGGTAGGACCCATAAGCAGACGCCAAGGCCTTCTGCCATCCCACAGGACCTCTCATCCCACCATCCATCAGCTTTCTTCCTGTCCATTTATAGGCACCTTAGGTTTTAAAAATTCTGAGTGAACAACAAATCGCTTTAGGTGTTTTCTGTCAGTACCTGCATGTATCTCATTCTTTTTAACAGCATCATAATATTTAGTGCATGGGTGAAACACATGGGGTGAACCACAGCTGATTTTAATTTTCCATCCTATGGACAATTGTTAACATGATATCCTGCCTTTGTGCTAATTCCAGTAGGATCGTAGTGAGAACCCTTGTATGTGTCATATGTCCATATATCCATGTTCACTGGAGTATTAGGCAGTTCCTTAGGAGAGGAATTGTTGGGTCAATGAGCTCATCAGTTTAGAATTTTGTTTGGATAGTGTTTGTCCTTCAGGAGAAGGTTGTGTCAATTTTACATTCACACCAAGAGTACCTAAGCGTGCCCATGTCCCTGCACCCTTACTACACAGAATTTTCATTCTTTCTTAGTCTAAGAGGTAAAAAATGATAGATCCCAATGTTGTATTTTTTATTTCAATGTTCTTAAAGATTTTCAAGGATCCAGGAATTTTTGAGACTGGGAGTAGATGACTTTGAGACTCCAGATGAGACAGCAGGGAAGACTGAAGTCACACCTATGCACCTGGGAAACTGTGGTCAGCTGGGCCAGTCCCTGCCACTCGCCATGCCTGTGAATGGAGATAAGGTCTCTGTCCTCAGGCTGTCAGGATCACCTCAGATGAGCCTAGAGATAAGCTCAGTTTCTGACCTCAGGTCCTGGCTCTGTCAATGCTGGGCTGGTCCAATCTCTATGCCTCGTCCTTCCACCCCTCCCCTCTCTTTATCCAAGTAGGAAATGAGAAATTGTAAAGGCTCAGAAGCTCAGACACTCAGGCTGTTAAAGAGCCCAGAGATTGGAGGCTGAAGACTACCAGGGTTGGATGTGCTGTTCTTCAGCTTAGTGACTCTGGTGTGACCCCAGCTCCTTCTTATAAAATAGACAGATATAAAAAAAAGTCCCTAGTGGCCCTGTGTAAACAGCAGTGGACTGTGTTGGCGGATGTATGCTGTCATGTGGGAGGACAAATCACATCCTCAGTGATAGTGTCAGTCACTCTGAACTGGTTCCCCAGGGCACCTGCCCTCCACCCAGCAGAGGCTGCCCTTGATCCTACCTGCACCTCGGTATCAGCTCCCTGAGTTTTAGGCAGAAGCTTCTGAAGACTGGGGTGGAGCACCATGGGGAGGGGCCGTGGAGGAACAGAGGAGCCAGATTTCAAGTGAGGACAGCGATGGCACTGCAGGGCCACAGCCTGGTTTACCTGCCACACTTCAGTTGTCCTTCTAGTGGGCATGCAGCCCAGATTGTAGTTTGAAGAGTGAGCAGGAAATGTCTCCATCTAGGTGACTGCAGCTGGCTGCTCACCCCGGCCCTACTGAGAAGCGACAGTCCCAGTTATGGTCTTCTGTCCTGTATCCAGGAATGGCAGGGCAGTGAGGCTCTAGCTTTTAGCTTCCAGGTCGGGGATGAGGACCGTGGGGACAGTGCCATGCCCCGAGCCTGTACTGTTGGACAGATGGTGTCCTCCTTCCAGCCAGAGACTGCACATCTTTGTTCAGGGTATTTTCCTAACCCAGAGAGATGGGGATTGTTGCTCTCATTTTGTATGGAGAGAAAATGAGATTTAGGAGGAGGATGTCCCCAGCATTTGGGACCTGGCCTGCGTGATAATAGCAGATGCCTGTTGGTCTGTGAAGAGCCTCTCTTGGATTCCCAGGCAGTTATCTGTGATAATAGGGACAGGAGAAAGAGTCTGCTTTGTAGGGAAGAACACGGTGTGCTCAGCACCTCAGACACCCGCCTGGGGCCGGGAGGAGATATGAACCATCACATTTTACAGACGAGGGAACCACAGCTCAGAGGGGGAAAGCGTGTGCACCAGGCCACAGGCCAGTCTGTCCAGAGCACTGGTAGGAATGAGGGAAACTAGGAATGACCACTTTAAAAAGTTAGATGAAGAGAATTTCAAAGTGAAGGCACTGGAGTTTGCTGGTAATAGGTTTGTATGGCTTAGGTCATATTAAGTGCATCACGCCCTTGCCCTGTGTCTGCTGTGGGTCTCAGCGCTGGGTGGAGGGAGGGGGAACAGTCCTGGTGAAGCGAAGGGAAGAGCCACACCACCTGGGGCAGGTCCTCTTTGGCTGCCTCCTCCTGCTGTGGTTTCTCTGGCTTAACTGCCCCTCTCACCTGGCTTGTCTATGGGAAGGAGACCTTTGTTGTCTGGCTGCTTTTTTTTTTTTTTTTTTTTGAGGCAGAGGCTTGCTCTGTCACCAGGCTGGAGTGCAGTGGCGCAATCTCGGCTCACTGTAACCTCCACCTCCTGGATTCAAGCGATTCTTCCAACTCAGCCTCCCGAGTAGCTAGGACTACAGGCATATGCCGCCACACCTGGCTTTTTTTTTGTATTTTTAGTAGAGATGGGGTTTCACCATGTTGGCCAAGATGGTCTTGATCTTTGACGTCATGATCCGCCCGCCTCAGCCTCCCAAAGTGCTGGGATTACAGGCGTGAGCCACTGCGCCCGGCCTCTGGCTGCTTTTAAGACTTTCTCCTTAACAGTGGTTTCAGCACTTTGATTGCGGCAAAAATAATCCTCAGGAGCCATGCCTCTAGCATTTTTGGCCTCCCCTTCTGAATAATAACAGCCATGTTTTGGCCTCTGCAGGACTGAGGTCTGCTGAGCAGCTGCTTCTGCGTATCTCTGCCCTGCCCTTGGCCTCTGGGAGCTCCTGGGGATCCTCAGCAGAGTCCACAGGGCTCTTCGGGGGCCTCTCCCTGTGCTGCAGCCTGGAGCCTGTGAGCTAAGCAGTGAGCTGAGGCCACCACTGGGCTCGCCCCATGGGCTCGGAGGGAAAGTCATTCACCCAGGAAGTGGACGATGAGCCCTTTACTCTGAGAATGTCTGCGCCTGGTGGCGGTGGGAGGACAAGTGAGCCCTGTGTGAATCCTGCTCCCTGGAGCCCACAATCTGGCAAAGGAGGTGTCACCAGGGACCTAAATAGCTATCAGGAAGCATGGGGTCCCACCTGCCTCACCTCCCCCACCTCCAGAGAGGCTGTGCCGGCTCCAGGGATACCATCTCCCTACTTGACTCTGGCAGAGGGAGGCTGTGGAGTTGCAAGTCCCCAGGTCATGGAATTGTTGGCTTGTAGGATGTGGTTTGATTAAAATCAACATTGAGGGTAATGTTTGTACTAACAACAGCATGTGCTGAAATATAGTACTTGCACGTGCCAAGTCTGTTCTCAGCACTTTATACACATATGAACACACGGAATCCTCATATCACCAGACTGTACAGGAGCCCTCATTGTCCTCATTTTAGATGAGCGGCATGAGACAAAGAACATTCGTTCAGTGGAGGGGCTGGGCAGGGGGGAGCGACCCTCGGGGCAGCAGCAGTGATTGGGTCACTGGGTTGTGCTGGCCTTTCCCATGGGGGTATTTGGTGCTTGTTCATGAGGCCTGCACTCACCTAGGGCTGGGTCACAGCTGGGGGTCCCTGAGGAGTCATTTAAGGCCACCTCTTATTTCAAGAATGATAGACATGTTTAGAGAAGAAGTGGCTTCCCCCAGACCATGAGGCTGGCCCGAGACTTTGACAGATGGCTTGCTTCTTAAGCCAGGGGTCTTTTCATACTAAAAGAACAAAGAAACAAAGAAAAAAGCCACAAAAGACTCAGGGGAAGCAGATTTCCAACCACAGGACTTTCAGAACAGGTCTGGGTTGCTCATTTTAAGATCAACAAGGCATTTTTTAAGGTATGTATGCTTGAGGAGACCACAGTGTGAATGCCAAACTTGCCTGTAAAACACAAAGCAAGGAAACCCTGTGATTAATGACTCAGCTCAGGAAGAGGCAGGGTCAGGAGAGTCTATGGAGGAGACCAGGAACAAGACCTGTCTCTCTCGCTCTCTTTCAAACACACACACACACTCCCCCATACCCTCACACCCCCATGAGCCCAAATCTGTGAACTGAGAACCTCACTTCTCTGACCGCACTTTCCATCTCCCTCAATCAGAGACGCCCACAAACTGCAGAGCTGCATCCCAACCTCACCTGTTACTCCCTTCCCCCACTGCTTTGACTTCCTATCTGCCTGGGAACCTATCTGTGTGGACTTTTTCTTCTATGTCCACCAGTGTCCCTGCCACCAATAGCATTTGTCACCTCTGCCTGGGCAGCCCTTCATGACTCTGCACCTTCATGGACTTTGGGGTTATTGATGGCTGTGCCTCATCTCCCTGTGAACTGGAACTGTCCTAAGGAAAGGGAGGGTCATGCCTTGTTCCTGATACTCCAGGATTCCTTGCAGTGTGGTCACCAGGCACCGACTTGGGTGAATGAGTAACATGGGTTCTAGGAAGCCTGCACTGTGTTTTATGTGAGAGGTGGGGAGAGCAGCTGAACAGAATGCTGAGAACTGCCGAGATCCAGAGTCACCGGGAGCTCGTTGTCAGGTTTTCATTTGCTATTAGCAGATATTTTTTCATGTCACCCCCTTCTCAACAATTTATTAGAACAATCAGATGAAAACAGTAAAATAAAAGATCTGAACACTGTCAACCACCTTGACTTAACTGACATTTATAGAGCACGCATGCAACATCTACAGGAGATTCATTCTTTTCTACGAACATGGTACTTCCACCAAGATAGACCACATTGTGAGCTATAAAACAAATCTAAAAACATTTAAAACGAAGGAAATTATATAAAATATGTTCTCCGATCTCAATGAAATTAAATTGTTGCAATGACAATATCTAGAAAGACTCCTCGTATGTGAATATTAAGCAACATACTTGTAAATAATTCATAGTTCATGGATGAAGTCAAAAGAGAATTCAAAATAGATGATGATAATTATATAATATGTGGAAATGTGTGGGAAGCCACTAAGCCAGTGCTTAGAGTGACATGCACAGCTCTCATGGCTTCTGTGAAAAGAATTGGGAGTTGGGGAAAACAAGGAGTGACTGCTAATGGGCATGCAGTTTCCTTTTGGGGTGATGAAAATATTCAAAAATTAATTTTACTGCTGGTTATACACTTCTATAAGTATATTTAAAGGAAATAATTATATTATATATATAAAGTATATCTCAGTAAAGTGCTTTAGGATTAAAAGAAGAATGGTATCACAATGATTCAGAGGTGTGCATTATTTACCTATAAAATAAGTGTCAATTGGCCAGGCGTGGTGGCTCATGCCTGTAATCCCAGCACTTTGGGAGGCTGAGGCGGGCGGATCATGAGGTCAAGAGATCGAGACCATCCTGGCCAACGTGATGAAACTCCATCTCTACTAAAAATACAAAAAAAAAAAAAAAAAAAAATTAGCCGGGAGTGGTGGTGCATGTCTGTAGTCCCAGCTACTTGGGAGGCTGAGCCAGGAGAATTGCTTAAAACCGGAAAATGGAAGTTGCAGTGAGCTGGAATCACACCACTGCACTCCAGCCTGGTGATAGAGCAAGACTCCGTCTCAAAAAAAAAAAAAAAAAAAAAAAAAAGTGGTCAATTAAACTCAAAAGCAGTAACAAGATGACAAGGAAATAATAAGAGTGAAATGAATGAAACAGAATTCAAACAATGAAAGGAATCAATAAGCCAAGAGTTGGTTCTCAGAAATGGTCAACAAAATTAATAAAAGTAATAAACCAAAGTTCAAAAGAAAAAAAGAACAGCATGAAATACCAATATCAAGAATTAATGATGGGATATTATTACAAACTCTACAGCTAGTAAAAGTGCAAAAGTGGGATCTTATGAATAACTTTATGCCAATCAATTTGACAACTTAGATTAAATAGAAAAATTTCTTGAAAAACACACTACTCAGCAAAATAGCCACAAGGGGTAAAGCTAATTTAAATATTCCTAAAGTGTCTATGAATTGGAGTTTATTGTTTATTTATTTATTTTGAGATGGAGTCTCGTTCTGTCACCCAGGCTGGAGTGCAGTGGTGTGACCCTGGCTCACTGCAACCTCCGCCTCCCAGGTTCAGGCAATTCTCATGCCTCAGCCTCCCTCTGGAGTAGCTGGGATTACAGGCACCCACCACCATGCACGACTGATTTTTTGTATTTTTAGTAGAGACGGGATTTCACCCTGTTGGTCAGGCTGGTCTCGAACTCCTGTCCTCAGGTGATCTGCCCGTCTCGGCCTCTCAAAGTGCTGGGATTACAGGTGTGAGCCACCATCCCCAGTGGAATTCATTGTTTAAATGCTCATAATGATGATCACTGCAGTCCCATGTCATTTCACTGATGAATTCTATAAATGGTTTTGAAGAAATAACACCAACAGTAGACAAACTGTTTCAGAACATAAAGAAGGAGGAAAAACTTCTTCAATGATGACATCTACTAATTCTCAAACTCGGAACGGAACTCTTTCTAACTTTCTGTGGGCCCTGCATTACCCTGATACCCTAGAAGTGACGAAAGGAGGCCTCCGTGTCTTGTTCCTGATCTTGGAGAAAAAACCTTTAGTCTTTCACTGTTGAGTAGGATGCTAGCTGTTGGCTTTTCATATGTGGCCTAAATGTAAGATCTATAAGAATTACACAACTCTTAGAAGAAAACAGCAATCTTACCTTGGGGTGTATATCCAAAAGAACTGAAAGAAGGGGCTCAAAGAGATTTTTTGTACACCCATGTTCATACCAGCATTATTCACAGTAGCCAAATTGTGAACACAAACCAAGTGTCCATTGACAGATGAATGGATAAACAAAATACACACACACACACACACACACACACACACACACACACACACACACAATGGAAAGGAAGGAAATTCCAATGCATGGTACCAAATGGATGGATCGTGATGATACTATGCTAAGTGAAATATGGCAGTCACAAGAAAAAAATAAGATACTGTGTGGTTCCGTTTATATGAATTACATAGAGTAGTCAAATTCATAGAAACAGACAGTAGAACAGTAGTTGCCAAGGGCTGGGGGGGTGGGGGCAAAGGGACAATTATAAGTACAAACAAATGGTTGAATTTTAGAACTGGGAGAAAGACGCAAGTTCTGTCTAGTTTTGGAGGCTGGGGGAATGGAATGTGAGATTAATCTTGTAAAAGGTGAGATCTGAAAGCCACTCATGCCAGTCCCTGCTTTGCCCCCACAGGCTGTACCTGCCTCAGCAGGTGATGATCAATTACCTGCCTCACAGCAATGGAAACATAGCCCTCTGGGAGAAGTGTGTCCAGCAGGTACATTCTAAGACTGATCTCTAATCCTTTACACCTTCCTTTTCCTTACCATATACAAAAATTATCTCTAAATTCATCAATAACATTCGTTTTCCATGTTGTTCCAGTTTTCTGTTTCCTGCAGTTTCTGGTTCTTCTGTTCAGCAGATACTTATTGATCCTTTGCCAAATCCGAAGTTATGAAGCTTTATCTCCATGTTTTCTCCTAAGAGTTTTGCAGTTTAACTCTTGATGCATTTTCAATTAATTTTTGTAAATGGTGTCAGATAAGAGCCCAACTTCATTCTTTTGCATGTGGCTATCCAGTTGCCATTTGTTGAAATGATGATTTTTTTTTTCCAATGGTCTTGGCATCCTTGTCAAAAACCAATTGACCATAAAGGCATGGGTTTATTTTTGGACTCTCAATTATTTTCCACTGATCTATATCTGTCCTTTTGCCAGTGCCACACTGTCTTATAGTGAGTTTTGACATCAGGAAATATGAATCTTCCTTTTTTGTTTTCCTTTTCCAGAATTATTTTGTTTATACTGGGTCTTTTGCAATTCATATGAATTTTAGGAGCAGCTTGCCAATTTCTAAAATCAGCTGAGTTTCTGACAGGGATTGTGCTGAATCTGTAGCTCAGTGTAGAGGTCACTGGCATCTTAGCAATGAGAAGTCTTTCGATCCAAAGCATGAGTTTACTTTTTAAAAATTTTAAAAATTTAGATCATCTCTAATTTTTAAAATAATGCTTTGTAGTTTGCAGACTATAGATTTTGGGTTGATTTTGTTATACTTACTCCCAGATATTTAATACTTTTTTATGCTGAAGTGGATAAAACCTTTTCTTAATTTCACGTTAGGATTCATTGTGAGTGTATACAAATATAATTGATTTTTGTACACTGATCTCGTATTCTATAACCTTGCACAACTTGTTTATTATTCTTAATGCTTTTATCGTGGCTTCCTTAGGATTTTCCCTATATAGTAGCATATAATTTGCAAATCAAATAAAGTTTTACCTTTTCCTTTCCAATCTGGATGCTTTTTTTTTTTTTTTTTAACTTTGAGACGATGTCTTGCTCTATCGCCAGGCTGGAGTGCAATGGTGTGATCTCGGCTCACTGCAACCTCCGCCTCCTGGGTTCAAGCAATTCTCCTGCCTCAGCCTCCTGAGTAGCTGAGACTGTAGGCACACACCACCATGCCCAGCTACTTTTTTGTATTTTAGTAGAGATAGGGTTTCACCATGTTGGCCAGGATGGTCTTAATCTATTTACCTTGTGATCCTCCTGCCTCAGCCTCCCAAAGTGCTAGGATTAGAGGCATGAGCCACCACGCCCAGCCAAGGATGCTTTTTATTTCTTTTACTTACCTAATTGTCCTAGCTAGAGCCTCCAGTACAATATTGAATAAAAACAGTGACAATAGATATCTTTTTTGGAGAAAATCTTTCAGTTGTTCGCCATTAAATATAATGTTAGCTGTGAGTTTCTGTAGATATTCTTTATCAGGTTGAAGAAGTTCACTTTTATTTTGTGATTTTTATCATGAAAGAGTGTTGGTTTTAGTAAAATGCTTTCTCTGTTTTTGAGATAATCCTGTGACTTTTGCTTTTTATTCTATTGATATAATTTGTTACATCAATTTATTTTGGGATGTTGAACAAACCTTGTATTTCCAGGATAAAACTCATTTGGTCCTGGTATATAATTCTTTTTATATGCTTTTGGATTCAACTTGCTAGTATTTTGTTGCAGCATCCATATTCATAAGAATTATTAGTCTGTAGTTTTCTTTCTTTGTGAATTCCTTTTCTGGTCTTAATATTAAGGTAATTGTATTAGTCCATATACACTGGGCTGATAAAGACCTACCTAAGCCTGGCAATTTACAAAACAAAGAGGCTTAATTGGACTTACAGTGCCATTGGCTGGGGAAGCTTCACAATCATGACAGGAGGTAAGGAGGAGCAAGTCACATCTTACATGGATGGCAGCAAGGAAAGAGCTTGTACAGGAAAACTACCCCTTATAATAACCATCAGATATCATGAGACTTACTCACTATCATGAGAACAGCATGGGAAAGACGTGCCCCAATGACTCAGTTCCCTCCCAATAGGTCCCTCCCGCAACATGTGGGAATTCAAGATGAAATTTGGGTGGGGATACAGCCAAACCATATCATTCTACCCCTGGCCCCTCCCAAATGTCATGTCCTCACATTTTAAGACTAATCATGCCTTCCCAACAGTCACCCAAAGTCTTAACTCATTTCAGCATTAACTCAAAAGTACATAGTCCAAGGTCTCACCTGAGACAAGGCAAGTCCCTTCTGCCTATGAGCCTGTAAAATCAAAAGCAAGTTAGTTACTTCCTAGATACAATGGGGGTACAGGAATTGGGTAAATACAGCCATTCCAAATGGGAGACATTGGCCAAAACATAGGGGCTACAGGCTCCATGCAAGTCTGAAATTCAGCAGGGCAGTCAAATCTTAAAGCTCCAAAACGATCTCGTTTGACTCCATGTCTTACATCCAGGTCGCATTGATGTAAAAGGTGGGTTCCTTTGGTCTTGGGCAGCTTTGCCCCTGTGACATTGCAAGGTATAGCCCCCCTCTCCCCTCTTGGCTGCTTTCATGTGCTGGTGTTGAGTGCCTGCAGCTTTTCTAGGTGCGTGGTTAAACTATTGGTGGTTCTACCATTCTGGGGTCTGAAGGATGACGGCCCCTTTCTCACAGCTCACTAGGCAGTTCCCCAGTAGGACTCCGTATGGGGACTTTGATGCCACATTTCCCTTCCCTTCATTCTCCATGAGAGCCCTGCCTCTGCAGCAAACTTTTACCTGGGCATCCAAGTGTTTCCATACCTCTTCTGAAATCTAGGTGGAGGTTCCCTAACCTCAATTCTTGACTTTTGTGCACTCACAGATTCAACACCACATGGAGGCTGCCAAGACCTGGGGCTTCCACCCTCTGAAGCAACAGCCCAAGCTGTACCTTGGCCCCCTTTTTTCATAGCTGGAGTGGCTGGGATATAGGACACCAAGTCCCTAGACTGCATACGATACAGGACCGTGGACCTGTACCAGGAAACCATTTTCTCCTAGGCCTCCAGGCCTGTGATAGGAGGGGCTGCCATGAGGACCTCTGACATGCTCTAGAGACATTTTCCTCATTGTCTTGGGGATTAACATTCAGCTCCTCATTACTTACGCAAATTTCTGCAGTCAGCTTGAATTTCTCCTGAGCAATGCATAGAGTTATGGTGTTACTAAGCAATAGGGATTTTTCTGCTCCAACATAATATTATGGGACCACCATATTATGGGAACCACATAGGTGGTTCATTGTTGACCAAAACGTCGTCATGCAGTGCATGACTATAATTTGAGTCTTCTTATTTTTTCCCTGTGTTAATTTTTTAGCACAAATTCCTGTGCCAATGTATCAATCTATTTAAAGACTAAATTTTGGGTTAATTAATTTACTCTGTTATTTTTCTATTCTCTGTCTCATTAATTTCTGCTCTAACCTGTATTGTTTTCTTCCTTCTGCTTGCTTTATCTATAGTTTGCTCTTCTTTTTCCAGTGTCTTAAAATGGATTATTAGGTTATAGATTGAGATATTTCTTCTTCCTAAATAGGCATTTACAGCTATCAATTTCTCTCTAAACTTCAGCTGCATTAGCTGTATCCCATAGGTTTGGTATGTTGTGTCTTCATTTTCATTCATCTTATTTTCTGGTATCTCTTGATTTCTTCTTGGACCAATTGGTTATTCAGGAGTGTGCTATGGCCAGGCGTGGTGGCTCACACCTGTAATCCTAGCACTTTGAGAGGCTGAGACAGGTGGATCATCTGAGGTTGGGAGTTTGAGACCAGTCGGACCAACATGGAGAAACCCCGTCTCTACTAAAAATACAAAATTAGCCGGGTGTGGTGGCACATGCTCATAATCCTAGCTACTTGGGAGACTGAGGCAGGAGAACGCTTGAACCTTGGAGACAGAGGTTGCAGTGAGCTAAGATTGCACCATTGCACTCCAGCCTGGGCAACAAGAATGAAACTGCCTCAAAAAAAGAAAAAAAAAAAGGAGCGTGCTATTTAATGTAGTTGTGAGGTTCTCCACGTTCTTCCTGCTATAGATTTCTAAATTTATTCCATTGTGGTACCAGTGAATACTTTGGATTATTTCTGTCCTTTTAAGTGTATTGAGGTTTATGATATGGCTGAGCTTATGGTCTGTTCTGGAAAATGTTCTATGTGCACTTTAATAGAATGTATATCTTGTTTTGATTGAGTAGAGCATTTTATAGACGTCTGTCCGGTCTAGTTGTTAATGTGTTGTTCAAGTCTACTACTTTCTTGTTGATGTTCTTTCTAGAATTTTTTTGTATGAATTCTTATAGTTTAAGGAAACTATGCTTTTAAGTTTGGTTTGTATTTCAATTATTTCCTCTTAGTTTGTTTTTATCTTAGTCATGATTTCTTCCATGCAGTTTTCTTCCTAAATTTTATATAGTTAACTTTATGCAACTTTTTTTTTTTTTTTGAGACGTAGTTTCACTCTTGTCACCCAGGCTGGAGTACAATGGCACAATCTTGGCTCACCACAATCTCCACCTCCCAAGTTCAAGCAATTCCTCTGTCTCAGCCTCCCGAGTAGCTGGGATTACAGGCATGCGCCACCACGCCCAGCTAATTTTGTGTTTTTAGCAGAGACGAGGCTTCTCCATGTTGGTCAGGCTGGTCTTCAACTCCTGAACTCAGGTGATCCACCCACCTCAGCCTCTCAAAGTGCTGGGATTACAGGCGTGAGCGACCATGCCTAGCCCTACTTTATGCAAATTTTTAATTTCCTGTGAGATTGAGAAGGTTGCTTCCCTCTCCAAACCTGGAAGAAAAATTTCTCATGTAGTACTTGTGTGGTTTCATACTTTACAGTTGACACCTTGATACACCTAGTCTTTATTTCCTTATAGGGAGAGCATAAGCAAGAAGCTTTATGCTTTTTCAGCAGTAACCTTAGTTGCCCCCACACTATCACTGAATAATCACATTTTTATCATTGGTCGTATCATCATCATAACACATTATCAAGGAAGTTTTTTTTCCACAGTTTGGGTTTCTAAGAGTATCTTTCAATATTAATAAATATGAATCAGTGGTGGGGGATAAATAGACAGGCACTGAAAGGGGAGAGTGAGGTCACCTGAAGGGGCAAAGCCCTGGAGGTGAAGGTCAACTCTCTGGACACGGGCTCCTGCTGGCGATGGCTCCTGCAGCTGTCACCTTAGTGCCTGGAGACCCTCTGCAATCCAGGGGAGCATGAAGTAGGCCCCCTTTCTCTTTTTCTTTTTTGAGACAAAGTCTCACACTGTCACCCAGGCTGAAGTGCAATGGCATGATCTCAGCTCACTGCAACCTCTGCCCCCATAGGTTCACACGATTCTCCTGCCTCAGCCTCCCGAGTAGCTGGGATTACAGGCCCCTGCCACCATGTCTGGCTAATTTTTTGTATATTTAGTAGAAACATGGTTTCACTATGTTGGTCAGATTGGTCTCGAACTCCTGACCTTGTGATCTGCCCACTTTGGCCTCCCAAAGTGCTGGGATTACAGGCATGAGCTACTATGCCCTGCCCATAGGCCCCCTCTCTATGGATCATTCTTTGACTCTGTATAGGGAGGACCCATTTTTCCTTCCATTTTCCTCCCATGGCAGGTGGCGTGGGCTATATCTGAAGCCTTCCCCTCATTGCTGTATTGCTTCTGTGCCTGTTTGTGCCTTCTACTGACCATGAGCTCACTGAGGATAGGCATTATGGCTTTTTGTAAGTTTCCAGGGTCCCAGGTGGAAGAGACCATTGCCCTGGTCTCTAGGCCCATGTGGCCATTAATCACTTCAAGCACAGCGACTCTGAATTGAGATGTGCAGTGAGTGAAAAATACACTCTGGGTTTCAAAGACTTAATATTCAAAATAAAAGAAAATATCTCAACGTTTTATCTTGTTTACATGTTGAAATGCTAATGTTGGCTGGGTGAGGTGGCTCACTCCTGTGGTCCCAGCATCTTGGGAGGCAGAGGCAGGTAGATCACCTAAGGTCAGGAGTTCGAGACCTAACCTGGCCAACATAGTGAAACCCCATCTCTACTAAATACAAAAATTAGCGAGGCATGGTGGCACGTGCCCGTAGTCCCAGCTACTCGGGAGGCTGAGGCAGGAGAATCACTTGAACCTGGGAGGTGGAGGTTGCAGTGAGCCGAGATCATACCACTGCACTCCAGCCTGGGCAGCGACAGAGTGAGACTCTGTCCAGAAAAAAAAAAAAAAGGTAATGTTTTGGATATTTTAGGTTCAAAAAATACATTGTTAAAATTGATTTGACTTCTTTCTTTTTTTATTTATTTTACTTATTTTTTTACTTATTTTTTACTTATTTAATATGGCTCTCACAGAATTTGAATTATGTATGTAGCTTGTATTATATTTCTGTCAGCTGTGCCAGTCAGACGTGTGTAATAGATGCAGAATTGATGACAAGATCAAGCCGAGAAGAGGGGATTTCCCTGCGGCCAAAAGAAGAGTATCCCAGCCACCGCCGCCAGCCTCTGGGATCTCTGTGACAATTCATTCACTGGCTTTTCTCTCCCCTCCCAGAATCTTACCAATCAGAACACAGTGGAGATTGTAACCAGTACACAGCCGGTGGAGGTTACACCAATGCTTCCAACAACTTGCCTTCTTGCTGCCCATGTAGAGTTTGTAAATCAGGTACAGAATGTGTGGACCCCTTGCCCAGAGGTGAGGGTGGGGCAATGAGGTGGGGGTTGTAGCCAAAGTGAGTCAGGGAACCAAGTTCTAGCCCAGCTTCGTCTTCATCATACCCTGTTCCATGATTATGACTTCGGTTGATAAAATAAAACAGAAAGAAATCATATTTATAATGCATGCCACCTGGTAGTGCAAACTGTCAGCTGCAAGAGGGTGGGGGCATCATTATAGCACAGAGAAGGCCTGGCCGAGTGGACAGGGCTGGGTTTCAGCGGTGGCGTGTGTCTGCTCCGGGGCCAGGCTCTCTCCCCCAGGCTCTGTGCTCCTGGCAGGTGCTCAGCCTCACTCAGCCTTCAGGTTCTCAGGCCCCTTTCTCCTCCCCAGCAGGCTGGGTTTTTGGGAAGTCACCTGAGGGCTCCTCTCCTTGCAGAGTCTCTCAAATGACCCTGCGCCTTTTTTGCTACTGACCATGTGATCTAAATGGTGCTTTTCCCCTAATCTGATATAATAAACAATGAATCGTGGTCCTTTTTATTACTCTGAGTATTGGTGACAGCCGAAGGGTGTGTGTCCTGTATGAGCCCCAAGTGTGCTGGTGGAGAACCAGCCTTCAGAACTCCTTGGTGAACCAATTTGAGCTGAGCTGAGTGGGAGGAGGTTGGGGTGGTGAGGAAGGGTCGAGGGACACGTCAGGGAAACATATTCCCAAAACCTTGTGTTCTGTCATCAGATGAAGAAGAGCTAAGTCCCTGCACCACGACCAGGAACAGAGTGTGTCAGTGCAAGCCAGGCACCTTCCGGGAAGAAGATTCCCCCGAGATGTGTCGCAAATGCAGCATACAGTGAGACAGCAGCCAGGGGCTCCCAGCAGCCCCAAGGAACCCCTAGAAATCAGGAACCTCAAGAAGACCTGAGTCTCCTTGTGCCCTTATCTCCCGCCTGACCCCGTGGTGCCTCCTGTCCCATGGGGCGTCCCTGACCACGTGAGGTCTTCTGAGCCTGCAGTGGCCCCTCCTGGTCCCTCTGACTGTCCCCACCCCTGCCTTCTGCAGTGGCCCTCTCCTGCCTCTCCAACACAAGTCCCCTTGGCCAGGCTGACTTGTTCACTGGTCTCAGGAGGCCGTGACTTAAGAACGCATCAGAGAGGTGCAGGAAATATTTTATCCTGAAATCATAAGAAAATAATGACATAGAATCCAGCCAGGGTTGGATTTATACTTAAACTAATTGAGTCCTAAAATGTAATTTTTAATATTTGCTTTTAATGCAAGAAGACAGAAATGCCGACAGCCTGCAAAAGGCATAATAAGGCCGTGGGTGGAGCTCCCTAAAGTTCCCATGAGGACCTGAGCCAACCCAGCTGGCCTCACCCCGGTCACTGATTTCTCAGTAAGACCCGTCCTTTTCCTATTTGGGTTTTAAGGGCCAAGAGTAATTTGCTCCCTCCCTGTGTGTACCCAGATGCCTCAGTGGGACGGTTCCAGTCAGTAATTGTACGCCAGACAGTGACATCAAGTGTGAAGAAAAATCAGGTACAAAGCCCACTGGGGAAGCCCCAGCTGCGGAGGAGGCAGTGACCACCAGCCTGGGGACTCCTGTCTTTTCCTGTTTTTCCTCAGGCAATGGACATGATGTGTGGGTGATTTTACTTGCGATTGTTGCGTTGCTTTCGTTTGTGGCCATGCTGATTATCTGGTGGCTCATCCGCTCAGGTAGGTGCTGGTTAAGGACAGGGACGCTGGCACTCTCTGCCCTGCCTCCTCCTGTTCCCACAGACAGAATCGCCCACTTCTGCCCCAAGTCCTGGCGTCTCCGTCCTGGCTCTATCTTCCTTCTTGTGATCAGCCCCCATCTTCTCATCCTGTGCACCGCCCAGGACCTTGGTCTCATCAGTCCCTCTCCCAGGGCTGGGGTCCCCTCATCTCCCAGTCAAGTCTGAGAGGGCAGGGCCAGTTCCTCCCATGTTCAGGCCCAGCAAGGCAGGGGGCAGTCAGCTCCTCAACTGGGTGACAAGGATCAGTACGAGAAGTGGTCAGGGGATTTATTTAGCTTTGGTCAGAGCAGAACACAGCAGAACACAGAGATTATCTACGTTTTTACTCCACTTTCCCTTATATTCCCCGTCCTGAGGGAGTTCCCGAGCTGGCAAGGCCTCATGTGGATCCCAGGCCCGGGGCTCCTTGCCCAGTGTCCTAGCCCCCAGCCCACCCCTGCCCAACACTGCCCTCTAAGGAGGAGTGCTGCATGGGCCCTTCCCTGCCCACTAAGGAAACCCCTTTCTCTTCTAGGTTGTGGAAGAGACTCCGAGTGCATGGACAGCGTAAGTTGATTTCTCCAGGAGTCAGGGGCATACGGGGCTCAGGAACTGCTCCCTGCCCACAGTATAGACCGGGTGGGTGGGTCCCATGTTCTGACGGCTGCCCTGAGTCTCTGAAGTGGCCTGGACACTGCAGATTGACTTTGGGGGACACAGGCCATTTGGAGTATCACATAGGCTGGCAGGCCATGCTGCAGCCATGTCCCTCCTGCAGCCTGGGTGACACCCTCACCCAACCTGTACCCTGGGGATGGGGTGAGCCCCTGAGCACAGCACCAGGGCCTGGCCCCAGCAACAGGTCCTGGATGTACTAAGCATGGACTTCCTGGGGTGACCTCACTGGGAGGGGGTGGGGCAGCAGGTCCAGCTGTGCCCTGGGGACACTGTGAGGAGCCCTGGGTGTGGGCTTCTGAGTTGGCTCTTTGCCTTCCTAAGGTCTGTTCCTTCTGCTCGTGTCCTCTACGAGGGCCTGAGGCTAAGGACAACGACCACAACGAGATTCTGAGCAACGCAGACTCGCTGTCCACTTTCGCTTCTGAGGAGCCAATGGAAAGCCAGGAGCCGACAGATTTGACAGATGTCATTGTACAGTCCCCCGGGGAGGCACAGTCTCTGCTGGTGAGTCGGGGTCAGGCCTCTTCAAGACCTTATAAGCAGAGAGCGAGGGCTGTGCCTCAGTTCTCTTGGCCAAGGGGGACGTGGAACCTGAGGGAGATGGGACTGCAGGGAACAGGGCTGCATGGGAAGAATCAGCTGCCCTCACAAGGGCACAGCCACTCTTCAGGACATCTGCTTCTTAGTCCCTGTCCTGTCCTTGCTGTGTCCTCAGAACCTGGAGCTCCACAGGCATAGAGTGGGGGTCGCAGGGTTCATTGATGACTGAATGAGGGCTGCACGCTCTCCACTGTGTGCTCCTAACAGAACTCAAGGAGCCCTTGCTCATAACAGCAGGGGTTTAAAATTTACTCTGAAATTAGTATTGCATCAAACAGATTTGAATGTAAATCTCTGTCCAGATTTCTGAATATAGTTGTATGGAGACTTCTAAGAAGAAGCACGATTTCCAGGTCAGCATGTAGAAGTGTTGCTTACTGTGCACACGCACATATACACACAGGCACACACACATGCATATACGCACATGCACATACACACACACACACAGCCCCCTAGTATTAGATTGTACCAGTTCATGTATTTTGATCTGACATCAAAGGGTTTTTTTTTTTTTTGTATTTAGGAAAACATTACAAACATTTCTTTTCTTTTCTTTTCTTTTCTTTGAGACGGAGTCTCGCTCTGTCACCCAGGCTGGAGTGCAGTGGCATGATCTTGGCTTACTGCAACCTCACCTCCTGGGTTCAAGCGATTCTCCTGCCTCAGCTTCCCATGTCACTGGGACTACAGGTGCATGCCACCACACCCAGCTAATTTTTTGTAATTTTAGTAGAGATGGGGTTTCACCATGTTAGGCAGGATGGTCTTGATCTCGTGATCCGCCTGCCTTGGCCTCCCAAAGTGCTGGGATTACAGACATGAGCCACTGTGCCTGGCCTTAAATAAACACTTCTTTGTTTTGACTGTTTTTGCATAAAATCAGTGTCTTGTCTACAGAGTCTTTATGAAAAGGCATGCTCTCCTACTTGTGCTATTTCTCACATTCAGACAATAGATTCCTGATTTCTTGCCCCTTTTTGTTTTGATATTTTCCAATGTAGAAGCCTTAATTTTTAACCAGTGAAATCTGTAGATACATTTACTTTTTCATTGCTCATTACTGTAGAAAGACCTTTCCCCAACACAAGACGAACTTCTCTAACTTCTGATGGAGATGTTTTTTCAATGATGTGATTTTTGCATGTAGCTATATAATCTAAATGGAACTTGTTTTGTGTTTCAATGCAAAGTGAGGCACTTCCTGAATTGTTCTAGTCACTGTCTGGTTTTTCCAACCCCGTTGAGCCACTGATTCTCCTGTTTCCCTCTGCTTTGGGTCCCTCCTTTATCAGAGGTTAAATGCTCATCTAGACAATGATCTCCTTCCTTCCACCTAGGCTATTCCATTCTTGCATTAGTATCCATTCATTCTAACTAAAAATGTAAAAAACAAGCAAACATTAAAAAGGTCAGTCATCTCTCCAGCTCGATTAAGTGCTTTGACAATTTCAAGAGAAGGTTCCTATACTTAAAGTGAGAAAGTTTAAACTATCAGCCAGGTGCAGTGGCTCACGTCTGTAATCCCAACACTTTGGGAGGCCGAGGCGGGCGGATCACCTAAGCTCAGGAGTTCGCAACCAGCCTGGGCAACACAGTGAAACCCTGTCTCTACTAAAATACAAAAAATTAGCTGGGCATGGCATCGTGCACTTGTTATCCCAGCTACTCGAGAGGCTGAAGCAGGAGAATTGCTTGAACCTGGGAGGCAGAAGTTGCAGTGAGGTGAGATCGCGCCATTGCACTCAAGCCTGGGCAACAAGCGAGAGTCCATCTAAAAACAAAAACAAAAACAAACAGAAAATTTAAACTCTTGAAAGGTACTCAGTGAATAGAGAGAGCATCCTCCACTCCTCTGCAGTGCCCTGGGTCTTTTTCCTCAAGTAACTATGAGAAATAATTTCCTGTAATTCTTTGTCCAAATCTATGCATCAGTGTATCTGTATTAAAAAGACATTATATTATACACCAGCGGTCCCCAACCTTTTTGGCACCAGGGACCAGTTTTGTGGAAGACAATTTTTCTTGGGGTCTTGCAATGTTGTCCAGGCTGACAGAGTCTCGCCTGTAGTGCAGTGGCACGACCTCACCTCACTGCAACTTCCACCTCCCAGGTTCAAGCAATTCTGCTGCCTCAGCCTCCCAAGTAGCTGGGAGTACAGGCATGCGCCACCATGCCCAGCTAATTGTTTCGTATTTTTAGTAGAGATGGGGTTTCACCATGTTGGCCAGGATGGTCTCAATCTGACCTTGTGATCCGCCTGCCTTGGCCTCCCAAAGTGCTGGGATTACAGGTGTGAGCCACTGCATCTGGCCGGAAGACAATTTTTCTATGGACTGGGAGGTGGAGGTGGTTTGGGGATGATTGAAGCACATTGCATTTATCGTGCACTTTATTCTGATTACCTGTAATATGTAATGAAATAATCATACAATTCATCATACTGTAGAGTCAGTGGGAGCCCTAAGCTTGTTTTTTTTTTTTCTGCAACTAGATGGTCCCATCTGAAGGTGATGGGAGACAGTGACATATCAGACGTAAGATTCTCATAAGGAGCATGTGACCTGACCCCTTACATGTACAGTTCACAATAGGGTTCATGCTCCCATAAGAATCTGATGCCACTGCTGATCTGACAGGGGGTGGAACTGAGGTGGTAATGCCTGCAATGGAGAGTGGCTATGAGCTATGGGGGACCAGAGGGTTTTTTCCATCTCCATGGTGACCCAAGAGGGAAAGTGACATGCTGCAGGTCTCAGGGCTGGCTGGTGGTCAGGGTCAGTACTGGACTGCAGGACTCCTGACTCAGACTTAGTAACACACATTCCCCACTGTGTGTTACAGAGACCGGCAGAAGATAAAGGGTCTCAGAGGACAAGGCTGCTGGTTCTACCAAATGGCGCTGACCCCACTGAGAGTAAGTGTTTTGCTCCTGGAGATGCAGCAGGAATGGAGGGAATAAGGACAGTGTTCTAACTGGTGTCCCAATTGCAGAGAGTGCTCTTCCAGAGCAATCCATGCCAGAAATGGGGGTACTATGTCATAGACCATCAGTACCCTAAATTATCTTCTCCCATCGCTTCTCCTCACTCTACCTCATCCTCTCTGCACCCTATTAACAGCACTAACCACTCTGTCCATCCCCTCATCCACCTCCTCTGTTCTCCTTTGCTGTTCAGGACCTCTTGAGGGGCTGCCCTCTCCTGCATGGCACCACTGACTTCAGTGTGCTAATGAGCTCTTGATCTGTGCCTAAGCCCAATTTGCAGCGCTGTTGTATAAACAATATGCCAATGCCAAAGACTTAATGCAAGCAAGAGTGGAAAATATTTCACTCATTATTTTGTTAGTGAAACACCAGAGGTTGTGTCTAGGTCTTGGTGCTCAGAAAGCCAATCACTGAGACAAGTATTGACAAGGAAGAAGGCTTTAATAGGGTGCTGCAGCCAAGGAGAGGAGAGCTTAGTCTCAAATCCATGTCCACCACTGGCTAAAACTAAGGGTTTATAGAGTACGGATAAAATGTAACAATGTGTAAGAAAACAGGAACTAGGGAGGGGCAAGGAAGCAATCAAAATGAATGAGGGGTCCAGCATCCCACTGGATGTAGTGATCTTGTGAGTTTCAGTTCTTTGACAATTTTTTTGAGAGGCCAGAAGGTCATTTCCTGAAAAAGGAAATCAGATAAAACAAATGTAAGATTTGAGCTTTAAGAACAGAAAGGTCAATTTCTTTGTTTATTTAAAAAACAAACAAACAAAAACTCTTTTGATGGAACTGTTGGATTGATTTCACTTCTCCCTTTCTCTTTATCAATCCCCCAGTCATGGGGAATCTGGTCCTGGATCTTTCTGGCTGCTTCATGGCTGAAGAGGGGCATTGTGGGAAGCTTCATACTGTGGGTGACCTCGTGGCCACCCAGGAATCAAAGGTTAATCTAATACTAGAGGACTGTGTTTCTTCTGGAACTCAGTCTCTCTCTCTCTCGGCCCCACTTCCACCAAAGACAAATTATAGTGGGACCAGTGTACCTGCAAAGTAAGTTAGTTCCATATACATGGCCTGTTTACCCACACAAAGTACAGCAAAACTCACTGTCCACATAGGCTCTCCTAAGCTGGCTTTGTTGGAACCTCTCACAAGGCCTTTGCAATCAAAGTTCTTGGAAAATAACCATTTTCTCCAACTGTGTTCCATTGTAAAAACATTTTGTTATCAACCATATGCAAACAAACACATTGCCGTGGATTAATAGTCACAAATAGTTTACAAATTCTGGGGAAATTAGGCAGAGAGAGAAATATGCCTCAAATTCTATTTACAAAAGTAATCGATATACTTAAAGTATACTTAGAGCCATAAAAATTATTTCAGTTCTCTATTAGTTCAGTCTTCGCAATCAACTCCTGCCCTGCTTCGTGTTTGGTTAACAATCACAATCTTTATGAACACATCAGTCTGTCTTTTTTTTTTTTTTTTTGAGATGGAGTCTCACTCTGTCACCCAAGCTGGAGTGCAGTGATGTGATGTCACCTCACTGCAACCTCCACCTCCTGGGTTCTAGAAATTCTCACACCTCAGCCTCCCGAGTAGCTGGGACCACAGGTGTGTCCCACCACACCCGGGTACCTTTTGTATTTTTAGTAGCGACAGTTTTGCCACATTCGCCAGGCTGGTCTCAAACTCCTGGCCTCAAGTAGTTCACCTGCCTTGGCCTCCCAAAGTGCTGGGATTACAGACATGAGCCACTGTGCCTGGGCACACATTGGTCTTTCAATGACTGCACTAGAAGTTTTCTCTGTAATCCAATGACAACAATCTCCACAGTTATCAGAAACCTTCATTCAAAAGTCATTTTCATGAACTCCCCTATAAAAGCAAGCCCTGGACTGTAGCTGATTAGAAGCCCCCCTTTTTTTTAGGTGGATCAAAGCAAAACGTCAATTGTGGATGACAAAATCTTAGGACAGCCCTAGTCAAAGACACAATAGACAAAGGAGTTTGGTTATTTCTGTGACATAGAATGATTTAACATAATAATTATTACTGATAATATATATTAAGACAACTCAGAATTTCAGGAATGCTGTAGAATCGCGGAACACATATTAACGTTTCTCTGTACGCATAACCCAAAGGAAGCTAAACATCACCTCAGATGTGACAGTGCTTCCTGCGTAATTCTAGAATAACTAATAAGTCTAATATGTCTCTCTTGGACATCTGCAGTCAATTCAAATTATTGACCAAATTGAATTACCTTGGAAATAAACACCATTTAAACATTTCTGCTCTCACCTACTTTTCCAAATAGCAAAATACATAATGTACTATTTCTGCTCCAAACTTGTAAAAATAAGTCTTTTATTTTTATTTTTTGCCAGAACCTTAAATCTCTTGTAGCTCTCTTGATCCTCAGAGGTAAGGAAAACCAACCAAAATTTAAATGGCTGGTGTCCTCTATCAATTTTTGAAAGCTGGACAAATGTAGCTTAGGAAATTTAGATAAATAGAGCAAAGAATGGAATGCTGGAAATGCATGGGAAACAAAGTGACTCTTCATAGAACCAAATAAAAGCCTTCCATTAGAAACTAAAATATCAATGGTTTTATATACTATATGCATATATGGAGAGAGAGACAGAGAGACAGAGAGAGAGAGAGAGAGAGAGAGAAAGAAGTAAAACCCAAAGGAGAACAAACAGCAAATAAATGAAAATTAGAAGCAAAAATGAACACAACACCAACCCCAAATTTTTCTGCTACTCAGTTTACCTTGTAGGCTGCACTGTTACCCAGAGCCTTTAGAAAACCTACATGATGAATATTTGATTCCTGATACATAATTTATTATTTTTAAGTCCGCCAATATCATGATATATTTTGTGCAATTAAGAAATTCACTTTAGTTACATGGTCAATAAGTACTTTAGTACTTGTGCTACCTATGCGAAATAGCAAAGATAGTGTGAAGCAATGCAAACATGTATGTGAGTAATTAAGACGCTTATTTTACGTGACCAGTAAGTACTTTAGTGCTAGTACTACCTCCATGCAAAATAGCAAATACAGTGTGAAGCAATGCAAACGTGAAACTCACTTTACACATGGCTAGTAAGTACTTGAGTCCTAGTGCTATCTGTGCAAAATAGCAAATACAGTGTGGAGCAATGCAAACAGGTATGCAAAATTTTTGGCTCTACACTAAATCTGGCTTCATGCTTATCTATATTAAAAAAGAATTGTAGCAGGGCACAGTGGCTCATGCCTGTAATCCCAACACTTTGGGAGGCCAAAGTGGGCAGATCACAAGGTCAAGAGATTGAGACCATCCTGGCCAACATGGTGAAACACCGTTTCTACTAAAAATACAAAAAAATTAGCTGGGCGCATGCCTGTAGTCCCAGCTACTCAGGAGGCTGAGACAGGAGAATTACTTGAACCCAGGAGGGGGAGGTTGCAGTGAGCCAAGATTGTGCCACTGCACTCCAGCCTGTAGACAGAGGGAGACTCCATCTTAAAAAAAAAAAAAAAGCCAAACTGCCAATGCATTTCTTTACAGTATTTCTTATTTTATCTTTATCAAGACTAAGAGCTTTAACTAGGAAAATGTTAATTAGCCAAATTTCTCCAATCTTCTATCAGGTTTTAAAGAATATTTTATTATCTAAACTGTTTCAGCTTTCTATTTCTCTGTATGTGCATGAAAAGAGACACACAGAGAAACAGAAAAAAACTACATGTAATTTACACAGACTATCTATGACATGCCTGGGCTTTCCATACAGTCCCAGATTTTTTTCTTTTCCTCCTTCTCTTCTTTAAATAACCAGTCATTTTACTCTAGGACAAAAAAATTACCATACAAGATCTTTTCTCATACAAAATTATTATCTTTTCTGTGTAACTTTCTTTACCAAAAATACATCTTCATATTTATAATTTTCTTTACATCTCTCTTCCTACAAACTGGTTTCTTACTACCTTGTTTCATAAATCATCTTTTTCAAGTCCATAATTTGAATTAACTTTTAGTTAACTTCTGAATTAGACAAAATTATTTTTCTCATTAATAACACATCTTTTTTGGCCTGTTTTATACACACAATTACATATTAACTATAATTTTTATTTGTAGTAACCTTAAATTTTACTGAAACCCTAGAAAGCAAGAAATCTTGATATTAGCATATTAGCATAGAAATCAGATATTAACATTTTATAGATGAAAACTATTCTGGCCAAATGGGGTGGCTTACCTGAGGCCAGGAATTCAAGACCAACCTGACCAAGATGGTGAAACCCTGTCTTTACAGAAAATACAAAAATTAGCTGAGTGTGGTGGCACATACTTGTAATCCCAGCTGCTTGGGAGGCTGAGACAGGAGAATCGCTTGAACCCAGAAGGTGGAGGTTGCGGTGAGCCAAGAGTGCACCTCTGAACTCCAGCCTGGGTGACAGAGGGAGACTCCACCTCAAAAAAGAAAAGAAAAGAAAACAAAACAATTCCACAATTTTTTGGACTGTATTTCCTTGTATTTATAACTTTCATAGTTGGAAATGACTCAGATATCCAATGATGAACATCAAAAGTAATTTAAAGATTTTTAGTTACATGAAAAGTTTACTTAAAACATGTATTCCATTTACATTTACTCAGTTCTTTCATTAAGTTTATCCAGATTGCTTCTGAAAATTGAGATACTATACACCATCATTTAAAGTTAGTTATTTCCTTGTTAATCTTTTTTTTTTTTGAGACGGAGTCTTGCTCTGTCACCCAGGCTGGAGTGCAGTGACATGATCTCGGCTCACTTTAACCCTATAACCTCTGCCTCCTAGGTTCATGAGATTCTCCTGCCTCAGCCTCCCGAGTACCTGGGATTACGGGCACCTGCCACCACACCCAGCTAATTTTTGTATTTTTAGTAGAAACAGGATCTCACCATCTTGGCCAGGCAGGCCTCAAACTCCTGACCTCGTGATCAACCTCCCAAAGTGCAGGGATTACAGGCGTGACCCACCGTGCCCTGCCAATCATTTTTTTAATAGCCAGTGACCAGCAGGTGCTCACAAGAGCTTCAAAGTTAAATATATAGGTATTTTCACCAATAACTCAGAAGATTCAACTGTTCATTAAATTAATCTTACTCAGCAAAAAACTGACTCAAAGATCATTTGGTTTTGGTTGGATTTAAAGTCTTACAATTTTTTTGTGCCACTGATACCTCAAAATATCTAGCAGAGACAAATATAAAACCCAGACAAAAAGGTATGCTGACAATTCTGGAGACACTTCTTTTTTTTTTTAATTTTACCAATAATTTTAAAGCCAGCTTGTTTAGTAAGGATTTACTTAAGTCACATGAACTTGAAAATTGCTTGGACTGACTGACTTAATTTACGAGCACTCTTTTACCTATAAGTCAATTTGGTAGACACAACATGTAATTTAATGATAATAAATGTACAGTCTGGGCGCAGTGGCTTACACCTATAATCCCAGCACTTTGTGGGGAGGCTGAGGCGGGCGGATCACAAGGTCAGGAGTTTGAGATCAGCCTGACCAACATGATGAAACCCTGTCTGTACTAAAAATACAAAAATTAGCCAGGTGTGGTGGTACATGCCTGTAATCCCAGCTACTCAGGAGGCTGAGGCAGGAGAATCACTTGAACCCAGGAGGTAGAGGTTTCAGTGAGCTAAGATACTGCAACTGCACTCCAGCCTGGGCAACAGCAAGACTCCGTCACAAATAATGATAATAATAGTATAAATGTACATACACATAAACACGTCTAGACCTATACACACAAGACACAAAGACCCAATAGCTTTTACCTTTGAACTCTGGCCATGAGAGAGCAATATAAACTCACCAGTCTACAAATATGCTCACATAGCTGAACTTTGCTAGTCCCAATAGGTAATGCAGTGAAGGTGTGAACCACATTTTAGGTAAAGCAGTTTCCATGGCAGTTTGGTTTTTAAGGGCCAAACCTCCTCAGACTCCAAAGAACACTGGGGTCAAACAGCATTACAGAGAACACCTAGAAACAACTAACCTGGCCCAACCCTGCTTAGAACAGCAACGTAAGAGCCTCAATACAGGGAACTCCTTCCCACTTTCTCATTCAGCAGCAAACTCCAGTTTCCAAACAACTGGGGGCCAAACAGTATTATACAGTAATACCAAGTCTGCTGAATTCTAGTTTCCCATGAGTCTACCAAACACATACAGGTAATCCCCAAAACACAATCGAACTGCTGCAACACCAGACAAGCCCCAGAGTGTCCAAACTGAAATAGTCAGGGTGCTTCGTTGGGCTTGATCAACCTGCCAACAGAATTTTCTTCTTTTCTTTTTTTTTTTTTTTTGAGATGGAGTGTTGCTCAGGCTGGAGTGCAGTGGCAAGATCTCAGCTCATTGTGACCTCTGCCTCCTGCGTTCAACCGATTCTCCTGCCTCAGCCTCCCGAGTAGCTGGGACTACGGGTGCACGCCACCATGCCCAACTAATTTTTGTATTTTTAGTAGAACGAGGTTTCACCATGTTGGCCAGGATGGTCTCGATATCTTGATCTCGTGATCTGCCTGCCTTGGCCTCCCAAAGTGCTGGGATTACAGGCATGAGCCACCACGCCCAGCCAAAATTTTCTTTCAAATTTCTCAAATCCAGAGGAACCAGTCCTGCTGTCTGGTACCCACGAAAGACACTCACTTTCTCCGACACAACACACAATTACAGACAAAACCCCAAGAGTATCCAAACTGAAAAAGTCAGGGTGCTTCCTTCTCACAGTCACCTGGGCCTGTTCAACCTGCAAATGAAAATTCCTTTACAAATTTCCCAAATTGAGAAAAGCAGAACCTGTGTCTGAGCCCAAAAAGCACAATCACTTATCCAGATGCAAATATCAAATTTCAAAGGCAGTTCTTCTGGGGTAATCAGGAATGTGGTTGGGGCCAGCTGCAGTGGGACCACAGAGAGACTGAAACTCACCTCCAGTCAAAATTAGGGGGGCAACTGCTTAGGAGGGCTTCTGAGACTCCTTGGCCATGGCAGTAGAGCCATGAGCAACACTTCCCCAGTCAGGGAACCAAAATCTGTTACCAAAACACCAGTGGTTTAGTCTAGGTCTTGCTGCTCGCTGCACAGAAAGCCAGTCATTGAGATGAGTGTTGCCAAGACCGCTTAACAGGTGCTGCAGCAGAGGAGATGGGAGCTCAGTCTCAAATCCATCTCCCTGACCCACTAAAACTAGGGGTTTATGTAGCAGGCAAGAAATGTAACAATGTGTAAGAAGTAGGAACTAGGATGCAGCAAGGAAACAATCAAGATGAATGAGGGGTCCCTCATCCCATCACTGTCTGGATGTAGTCATCTGGTGGGTTTCAGTTCTTTGATACTTTTTTTGAGAGGCCTGAAGGTCTTTCCTGAGGAAGTAACTCAGATAAAATAAATGTAAGTTTCAAGCAGTTAAAGACCAGAAGGGTCAATCTCTATGTTTATCAAAAAAACAAAAAGCAAACCAAAAAACCTTTCTATGGGATAATTGGGTCAGTTTCAGTTTTTGTATATTGATTGCATATTAAATTATATTTTACATATATTCAGTACCATACATTAAAATGAATGTCACTTGTTTCATTTTATGTTCTTTAAATGAGGCTGTTAGAAAACAGCCTGGTATTCCTGGTCCCTTCCATCCCTGTGGATGGTGGTGTGCACACACATCTCATTCCATTTAATACCTGGTAGTCCTGAGATGTGGGCAGGGTTGCTCTGTCTTCAGGTTCATTTCTTGCTCAGGGTCTGATTGCCCCCACCTAGCTCTGCCCCAACCTCAGGGAATGAGACTGAGCTGAGTGTAAACAGAGGTCCCCTGCCCCAGACCCTGCGCTTTTCGCAAATGCAGAAGTGGCCGCCCTGGGACCTACTCCCATGGCAAGTGCAGCCCAGGCAGCCTCCCTCCTCTGAGCTCTCATTGTAGCCACGCTCTCTCGCTTCCTTGAGCTCTCACTCATTTTGCTTTCTGCCTCTGTAGCATCCATCTATCCTCCCCAGGTGGGTTCTCAGCCCTCTCTGAGGACAGATTCTCTGGTGACCTTGATGCCCCTCTGCGCCTTGGGTGCCAGGGAGGCTGGGCAGTGTGAGTGGGCCCCTGTGGATGGGAGGCGGGTGGACAATGAAGCTACAGGTTTGCCCATGCAGGGGGCTCTCCAGGTTCTCCCCTTGGGTTCTGGGCTTGATGTGGGATCCTCTGCCCCTTCTGCACTGAGTCCCAACTCACCTGGCTCTCTCTGTGGCTTTTTCCACCCAGCTCTGAGGCAGTGCTTCCACCACTTTACAGACAACGTGCCCTTTAACTCATGGGACCAGCTCATGAGGCAGCTGGACCTCACGGAAAATGAGATCTGTGTGGCCAGAGCTGAGGCAGCAGGCCCAAGGGATGCCTTGTACGTAATGTTGACGAAATGGGTCAACAAAACTGGACGGAACGCCTCTATCCACGCCCTGCTGAATGCCTTGGAGATGCTGGGAGAGAGACATGCAAAGGAGAGGACTCAGGACCTCCTGGTGAACTCTGGAAAGTTCATCTACCAGGAAGATGGCACAGGTGCTGCCCATGTCTCGGAAAAAGTCTCTATTTACTAGAGGTTTCCTCTTAGGTGTTAATACTTATTAGGTTTTTTAAACGTTTATTTAAAATAAATACTTAGCTGGGTGCAGTGGCTCACGCCTGTAATCCCAGCACTTTGGGAGGCTGAGCGGGGGTGGATCACCTTAGGTCAGGAGTTCAAGACCAGCCTGGACAACATGGTGAAACCCCATCTTTACAAAAACAAAACCAAAAACCAGGTATGGTGGCCTGCACCTGCAATCCCAGCTACTCAGGAGGCTAAGGCAGGAGAATTGCTTGAGACCAGGGAGTGGAGGTTGCAGCGAGCCAAGATTGCACCACTGCACTCCAGCCTGGGCGGCAGATTAAGACTCCATCTCAAAAGAAAAAAAAGGAAAAGCAAATCCATCTGATCTCCTGGAGCTGGGACACTCTTCTTCTTCTGCCTGTGAACATCAGAACTCTTGGATCTTTACCCCTTGGACTCCAGGGCTTACACCAGTGGCCCCCTCGAGGTTCTAAGAACTTTGCCCTTGACCTGAGAATTACACCATTGGCTTCCTTGGGTCTCAGGCTTTTGGACTGAATTGAGCCCTGCTTCTAGCATTCCAGGGTCTCTACTGTGCAGATGGGCTGTCGTGGAACTTCTCAAGTTCCTTATCACATGCATTAATTCCTCCAATAAGTCCCATCTCATATACAGTCGTTTGCCTCATAACAACATTTCAGTCAAGGGAACAGCATATAAGATGGTGGCCATGCAGTAAGCTAAGGTTAATTTATTAATTATGTGTTTACCTTGAGTTCAAGTCACAATTGAAGTACATGTACATTTGGAGATTTGGATGTTTCTGTATAAAAGTACTTTTTTTGGAGGTGTAAGCTCTCATCCTAAACAAATGTGTTATTTGGTACCTATGCAAAGATTTAGTTAAGGAAGAAAATAATTGCTCCCATAAATGAAGTATTTTCTTAGAAAAATGGGAGCTTACCTAAACGTTTTTCAAGTTCACCCTGATCTGAGATAATCTTTAGTAAATAAAAAGGTAGTTGAAGTTTCTTGGTTTAATTAAAACAGACAAATCTTCAGATTTGTCAACACTTACAGTGCACACGTACAACTACCTGGATTTACTAATGAAAACACTTAACGTGTTTAAGATCCTAAAACTGTATATTCAACTAAGGAACAAAATGTACAAGGAAAAGATCAATTTCTTGATGTACGTGAAACACGAGAAGGAAAAAGAATTGAAAAGAGCCACATACTTTCAATTTGTGGTTATTTGTATTTTTTAAATATTTTTATGGTTTTTATGTGTTATGTGATGCTTGTATCTTTTTGATACGATGTTTATAAGATGTCTATTTTTAAGAATTTTTTATATCTAATATTTGGTAACTTAAAAATCTAAGTTAAATGACGGTTATTTGTATTAGTCTGTTTTCTTTTGCTATAAGTGAATACCTCAGAGTGGGGAGTGGGTAATTTCAAAGGAAAACAAATTCACGTGTTATGTTTTGTGGGGCTAGGAAGTCCGAGGACAAAGGGCCAAATCTAGGGAGGGCCTTCTTGCTGATAGGGTCTGATACAGTTTGGATCTGTGGCCCCACAAAAGTCTCATGTTGAATTGTAGTCCCCAGTGTTGGAGGTGGGCCTGGTAGAGGTGATTGGATCATGAGGGCAGGTTTCTCATAAACAGTTTAACACCATTCTTCTTGGGACTGTCCTTGTCACAGTGAGTGAGTTCTCATGAGATCTGGTTGTTAAAAAATGTGTGGCACCTCCCCACTCTCCCTCCTGCTCTGGCCATGTGAAGTGCTGTCTCTCCCTTTGCCTTCTGCTGTGATTCTAACTGTCCTGAGGCCTCCCCAGAAGCCAAGCAGATGCCAGCCTCATGCTTCCTGTACAGCTTGTGGACCTGTGAGCCCAATAAACCTCTTTTCTTTATAAGTCACCCAGTGTCAGGTAATAATATCTAGCAATATGAGAACAGACTAGTGCAGGGTCTCTCTGCAGAGTCCCAAGTTGGTGCAGGGCATTATATGGCAAGGGGACACACTAAGAAACAAACGGGCTTTTGTAAGAGAGCCACACTGTATTAGTCTGTTTTGCATTGCTATAAAGAAATACCTGAGCCTGAGTAATTCATAAAGAAATGACAGTTAATTAGCTCATGGTTCTGCAAGCTGTACAGAAAGCAGAGCAACTTCTGCTTCTAGGAGGCCTCAGGAAGCCTCCGATCATGGCAGAAAGAAAAGGGGGAGTGAGCTGTCTCACGTGGCCACAGCAGGAGGTAGAGAGAGGGGGAGGTGCCATGAACTTTTAAACAACGACGGGCTTGGTGGCTCACGCCTGTAATCCCAGCACTTTGGGAGGCCGAAGCAGGCGGATCACGAGATCAAGAGATCAAGACCATCCTGGCCAACATGGTGAAACCCCATCTCTACTAAAATACACAAGGTAGTGGGGTGTGGTGGTGCGCGCCTGTAGTCCCAGCTACCTGGGAGACAGAGACCAGGCCCTACCTCCAACACTTGGGATTGCAGTTCAACACACAGATCCAAACCCTATCATGCACAGATTATAACTATTCCACATCCATGACAACCCATTAATCTGTGAAGGATTAATCTGTTCATGAAGGCAGGTCCCTCAAGATGAAATCGTATCTTATAGCTCCTACTTCTTAGTACTGTTCAGTGGGGATTTCATTTTAATATGATTTTCAGAGCAGGAAAACATTCAAGCCATAGCAATATGTATCGAATATCTAGATCATTTCTAAATATTAATATGATACTGAAATATTTATTGTTGAACATAAATTTAGAACTTGTTAACTTTGGCTACCTATTACAGAAGAAAAAAAGGTATTTGTGGCCTATTAAACATTTCCTCTGCCATTTCCTGTCCTGTGTCATAGGACAATTTTCCAATTGTTCTAGGAATCATGTTTCTAGAAATTATGAAATTGTGGACTTGCAAACTTGGAAGAAAACAGTTCATGATTGCACATTTTCTAGTTTTCTAGTGTTTACTAGAAATTAAAGTCACTAAGAGTTAACAATTCGTATTAATTAACTAGATTGGCTGGACAAGGTGGCTCACACCTGTAATCCCAGCACTTTGGGAGGCCAAGGCGTGCAGATCAAGGTCAGGAGATCAAGACCATCCTGGCCAACATGGTGAAACCCCATCTCTACTAAAAATACAAAAATTAGTTGGGCGTGGCCACATGCACCTGTAATCCCAGCTACTCGGAAGGGTGAGGCTGGAGAATTGCTTGACCCTAGGAGGCGGAGGCTGCAGTGAGCTGAGATTGCACCACCACTGCACTACAGCCTGGGTGACAGAGTGAGACTCCGTCTCAAAAAAAAAAAAAAAAATTAACCAAATTAGTGTAATTAGAATTTCTAGAAGTTATAGGAAAAGTGACATTTTATGCAAAGCATAACAGAAAAATAAGATGTATTTTTTCTTCGAAATCTGTGAAATATACCGGCTGGGTGTGGTGGCTCATGCCTGTAATTCCAGCACTTTGGGAAGCTGAGGCGGTGGCTCACCTGAACTCAGGAGTTCGAGACCAACCTGGCCAACATGTTGAAACCATGTCTGTACTAAAAATACAAAAATTAGCCAGAAATGGAGGTGGGCATCTGTAATCCCAGCTACTCGGGAGGGTGAGGTGGGAGAATTGCTTGAACCCAGGAGGTGGAGGGTGCAGTGAGCCAATATTGTACAACTGCACTCCAGCCTGTGTGACACAGTGAGACTCTGTCGAAAAAAGCAAAAACAAATAAAAAACTATGAGACAGAAAAGATGGGTGTTTGTTAAAAATAAAAAATACACATATTGTTTTAGTTTGGAAGTTATTCAAATGTTGTTTCAGAATGAATCAATTAATAACATAAAACGGAATGGATATTGTCTTAGTCTGTTTTGTGCTACTATAACAGAACACCCGAGACTGGGCGATTTAGTTAAATATGGAGATTTATTTTTCACTGCTCCAGAGGCTTGGAAGTCCAAGGTCAAGGGGCCCATATCTGTCGAGAGCCTTCTTGTGGCCTCATCACCTGGTGAAAGGTGGAGGGACAAGAGGGCATGCATGGGAGGAAGGGAAAGCGTGCAAGAGGGGGCCAAACTCACTTTTATAACAAATCTACTTCTGCAATAACGAACCCACTCCCACAATAATGTATTAATCCATGCATGTGGGAAGTACCCTTTTGATATAATCATTTCTTAAAGGTCCCACCTCCCCACACTGTTGCATTTGGGATTAAGTTTCCAACACACAAACTTTGTGGGGGCGGAGGAACACGTGCAAACTACAGCAGAAATAAAAAGTTGAAAGAGGAGAAACGAGAGAATCATACGTGTTCAAGTTGACTAAATGGAATGAATTTATTATATGACTTTTAAAAATAAGCCTAAATATTGAGAGTGAACTGATACAAAACTAGAATTTGAATTTCTCTGTTAAAAGGACAAAATAGACCAGGTGTGGTGGCTCACGCCTATAATCCCAGCACTTTTGGAGGCCGAGGTGTGTGGGTGGGTCACCTGAGGTCAGGAGTTTGAGATCAGCCTCGCCAACATGGCGAAACCCCGTGTCTACTAAAAATACAAAAATTGGCTGGGTGTGGTGGCAGGTGACTGTAATCCCCAGCTACTCGGGAGGCTGAGGAAGGAGAATCGCTTGAACCTGGGAAGTGGAGTTTGCAGTGAGCCAAGATCTCGCCATTGCACTCCAGCCTGGGCGAAAGAGCAAGATTCTGTTTTAAAAAAACAAACAAAGAAAAACAAGGACAAAATGGGTTTTCTTTTTTGCTTTACTTAGAAAAAAGAACTATGAAAGGTTTTGTTTTACCTATTAAATAATCTGCTTTAGGAACAAAAATGTTACGGCTTTTCAAAATAATTTTCCATGCTTCATATTGTCCTTTATTAGGTCTTTGGTTACTGAAGAAAAGTGGATTGCTCAAGCAATCCTCCTGCCTTGACACAAAGTGCTGGGATTACAGGCATGAGTCGCTCTGCTCCACCAATCCCCCGTCTTAAAACTTGAGAAAATTGGCTGGGAGAGGTGGCTCATGCCTTTGGGAGGCCGAGGAGGGTGGGTCATGAAGTCAGGAGATGGAGACTATCCTGGAATTACAGGCGCATACCATCACACCCAGCTATTTTTTTTTTTTTTTTTTTTTTTTTTGTATTTTTAGTAGAGATGGGGTTTCACCATGTTGAAACCCGGTCTCTAATAAAATACAGAAAATTAACTGGGCGTGGTGGCGCGCACCTGTAGTCCAGCTACTCGGGAGGCTGAGGTGGGGGAATCACTTGACTCTGGGAGACGGAGGTTGCAGTGAGCCAAGATCATGCTACTGCCCTCCAGCCTGGTGAAAGAGCAAGACTCCGTCTCAAAAAAAAAAAAAAAAAACCAAAAAACAAAAAAAAAAGAAACCTGAGAAAAGTACGCTTTTCTTATCTGTGTTCTGGAAACTCATATCGTCCTTACTGGGTCTTTGGTTACTGAAGAAAAGGGGATTGCTCAAGCAATCCTCTAGCCTTGACTCACAAAGGGCTGGGATTACAGGCATGAGTCACTCTGCCCTGCCGATCCTCTGTCTTAAAACTTGAGAAAGTTGCTCTACTGCAAAGTTTGCCCTCCGGCTGCCTGGTGCCTGGGAAGCTGGGGCACCCTCCTGCGCCGGGGCTGCCGCTCCCACCCCTCCGACCCCCACAGTCGGGCTCCTCCAGGCTGGGCTTGTGGCCGCAGCGCTTTTGAAATCTTCCCCCATCGATCGCAGAAACTCGCTGCTTGGCCCCCAGGAGAGCAACTCGTCGGAACGATGTGGAAGGTGTCAGCTCTGCTCTTCGTTCTGGGGACCGCGTCGCTCTGGGTCCTGGCAGAAGGAGCCAGCTCGGGCCAGCCAGAAGATGACATTGAGACTCCAGGTACAGAAGGCAGCGTTGTGATGCCAGGTGGGTGCCAAAGATGATGATGTGGTGACCCCAGGAGCTGGCGAAGACCTCTCTACGGCTGGCTTGACAACTCTGGTGGCAACGAGTGTCAAGAGTGTGACCGACATTGGCCCCGAGGATCTGCCAACTCCAGAAAGCACAGCAAACCCCAAAGAAGGAAGTCCGAGCACCACAACCTCAAACGTGGCAACCAGTTACTCCAGGGAGAAAGTGGATGGAGAGACACAGATGACAGTTGACAAAGATGGTTTGGCAACCGTGACCCTGGTTGGAATTATAGTTGGGGTCTTACTAGCCATTGACTTCATTGGTGGAATCATCGTAGTGGTTATGCGCAAAATGTCGGGAAGGTATTCGCCCTAAAGAGCTGAAGGGTTACACCCTGCTGCCAACACACTGAAAAATGACCGTTTCTGTTCCTCTGCGCCCCGTCCCTGAGCTTGTGGGAGAATAAGATCCGTGGAACGCTTGCCCACTCCATTCAGAATCCGTGGTGATCTCTCTGCTTGCCAAAGTAACCGAAGGAAAGGCGGTTCACCAGGCCTGGCTCCTCTAAATATTTGCCTTTCAAACATGTTTTCGAATCTACATTCTATAAAAGATGATTCGAAAGACAAAATTCGTAGAAAATGGAGCAAAACTATATAAACTGCTTTGTAAAAAGACTGGACCATTGGATCGATGTTAGATGCTGTAATCACGTGTCTCCGTCTGACCATTCTCTGTTATTGTTAAAATGCAAAGGAATCTGGAAATATTTATAACCACGGAGTCCTTGGATCCAGTGCCATGTCAGTAAATAGCACCAGCCTTTTTGCAATTGCTGATCTGTTGAAATGTACACATTCCGGTCTAGTTTGATCTATCTTTTAAAGCCTGATGTATACCACATAATCAAGTAGAAAATCTCAACTTGGATAATGCTTGATAAGCAACTGCCTTTAGTTGGTCCAGATTAATCATTTCAAAGACATCCATCTTAGAACACAAGCAGGAAGTCTATAGTCTCAAAGGCCCTTTGTTTCTCCCAAGTAGGCCACGGGCAGCCTTAGACTTGGCTTTACCCAAATCCTTCTCCAGCCATGACTTGGTGACTCCCAGACTTGCCCCCTCCACTTCCCTCGGATGATGGGGAGCCTTCCCTCCTTCCAGTGATGCATATCCTTCAGATTGGCTGCTTTGTTCTGGGATATGGATATCTCAGCCTGGACACTGAGGATGTTTAATGGTGCTAGAGGCTCAAGCGTTTTCAAAAGCAAGAGCCAGCCCCCATGCAGAACAAAATCCTATCTGAGCCTCTGGTATGAAAAATAAAATCTGCCACTTACATAAAAAAAAAAAAAAAAACTTGAGAAAGTTACATTATTCTTATCTGAGTTTCCTTTCCAGGAAACCAGCCAACAGTTCTCCCAGATAGTATCCAGGAGCTGAAACTTCCTGAGATCACTGCATCTGGACAGTGAGATACCAGATCCCACACCAGTCATGATTGTCTAGTCAACCACCTGCTTCCTGTTGATCTTCTCTTCTTTACCCCTCCCTAAATCGTATTTTTCTACACACGGTAACATTTCCACCCCGATATATAAACCTCTAATTTTTTTGCTGTGTCACCCAGGCTGGAGTGCAGTGGCGTGTTCTCGGCTCACTGAAACCTCCACCTCCCGGGTTTAAGCGATTCTCCTGACTCAGCCTCCCAAGTAGCTGGGACTACAGGCACTCATGCCAGGCTAATTTTTGTATTTTTAGTAGAGGCAGGGTTTCACCATGTTGACCAAGCTGGTCTCTAACTCCTGACCTCGTGATCTGCCCACCTTGGCCTCCCAAAGTGCTGGGATTACAGGTATGTGCCACCGCATCTGGTCAAATCTCATTTTTACTGGGTTAGGGATGTGGGCTTAATATTGATCTCTCATCTCTTTGATACTTTATAGTTATGAAGAGTCTATTTTGTCAGTCTTGTGACTTCTCTTTTAATTTTAATGTTGATCAGTTGGAGCCTAAATTCCAAAAAGTGGGGGAAGGTACGGTGAGGCATGTCACATCCCCACTTCCTGTCATGGGCTCAGCGAGTGTTCCTGTCTTGGGCTCAGTCCCTTTCGGATTTCCTTTGGCCAAGAGAAGGTCCATTCAATCTGTCAGGGGACTTAGAATTTTATTTTATTTTTTAGTTTATACTTCCTCCTTTTTGGTCAAGGTATGCCAGAGGAGTATCGATAGCCAAGCTTTTATTTTGTTCCATATCAGTGCCAGGATGGTGTGGCTACCTGCCCCGAGTCCATCACGTCCCTCAGGATCCTTGTGGCCAAGGGATTGAGTCAAAAGACTTGCAGGCAATTATACATTCTAGTCCAAATGGGAAAGAAGATGGGCAAGCACTCGTTAACTTTAAAACCCCTTTTAAGCGGTTTTCAGAGCCAAAAAGCAAAAGTCAAAAGGCAAGGTTATAAAATTGACTTATCTACCAATTCTACACATTGAGCTACTATAATCATGGCTGGTAGCAATCAGCTATACACAAAACAAGCATTTTGTTTAGCTGTTGAGACATCTGTGTCTGTCCTTGATGTGGAGGCTATGAACTAATTTTATCCCTCAAGAGCGGCCCTTAAAATCTCACATGTATGCCTCTTCCGTGATAGTCCCTGGGTCTGGAGGAAAAGAATAATTTTAAATTCTGGAGGTAAAACAAAATATAAAGAATTAGCAATTTTTTTTTTTTTTTTTTTTTTTTTTTGAGATGGAGTCTCGATCTGTCACCAGGATGGAGTGCAGTGGCACAATCTCGGCTCGCTGCAACCTCTGCCTCCTGTGTTCAAGTGATTCTCATGCCTCAGCCTCCCGAGTAGCTGGGATTATAGGTGCGCACCATCACACCCAGCTAATTTTAGTATTTTTAGTAGAGATGGGATTTCACCATGTTGGCCAAGAGGGTCTCAATCTCCTGACCTTGTGATTCGTCCGCCTCGGCCTCCCAAAGTGCTGGGATTACAGGCATGAGCCAGCATACCCAGCCAAGAATTAGCAATGTTTTAAACAAAAAGCTCATAAGCCCTGCCTGGTTCAGAGAATGACAGGAAAGGAAGCTTACAGGTAGCTAAACATTTAAATTATTAAGTATCAAGGCATAGAATCTATTATTTTAGATAGTGGTAAAGTTATTAAACAGATCTTAATGGTTTTAAGTACAAGCCTGTCCCTGTGTCTCACAAAAGCAGTTTACTTTGTCACCTTTGCCTGGCTCCAAATTATAGGTAGCTAAACATTTAAACTATTTAGTGTCAAGGCATACAATTTATTATATTGTTTTACATAGAGGCAAAGTGATTAAATGAATCTTAATGGTTTTGAATACAAGCCTGTCCCTGTGTTATGGGAAAGGGGTCTGGATCCAGACCCCAAGAGAGGGTTCTTGGATCTCTCACAAGAAAGAACTCAGGGCGAGTCCATAAAGTGAAAGCAAGTGTGTTGGTAAAGTCAGAGGAATACAAGAATGGCTCTCCATAGACAGAGCAGCCCCGAGGGCTGCCGTTTGTCTACATTTATGGTTATTTCTTGATGATATGCTAAACAAGGAGTGGATTATTCATGCCTCCCCTTTTTAGACCATGTATGGTAACTTCCTGTCATTGGCATGGCATTTGTAAACTCTCATGGCATCAGTGAGTGTATCAGTGAGGATGACCAGAGGTCATTCTCATTCATGGCTCTCTTGGTTTTGGTGGGGGTTAGCTGGCTTTTGTTTTTTTTTAACTGCAAACTGTTTTATCAGCAAGGTCTTTATGAATCCTGTGCTGACCTCCTGTCTCATCCCGTAACTTAGACTGCCTTAAACATCTGGGAATGCAACCTAGTGGGTCTCAGCCTTATTTTACCTAGCTCCTATTTGAGATGAAGTTGTTCTGGTTCAAATGCTTCTGACTCCTGTGTCTCATAGAAGCAGTTTACTTGGATTGTTGCCTTTGCCTGGGTCCAAAGACAGGCTTTGGTTACCTTGAGTTTGATGTCAGAGACTGGCAGGAGTCAGTGCCTTCTTTAGGTGAGCTATGTGTACCCAGGAGTCAAAGCCTTGTAACTTAACCACACAAGCATTAGTTAACAGCGCCTGATAAAGACATTTTTAAGGGGCTGGAGATGGTGGCACTGAAGTCTATGATCTGACTGGAAGTTAACCTTGTGGTGATTAATTTTTATGGTTTTGATGAATCCCAGCAATAAGTCAGAGATTTAATTTAGCACTCCATTATGAAAACGTTTGTTAAAAAGGTTTAAAGGCTCCAAACGCACACTGAGACTTGGACAGAAACTCTGCACACAGAGGAAAAAAAAATAAAAAATAAAAAAAGGCTCAAAACATTTGATTAAAACAGAACCATAGTCATTGTTAAATAATAGTTACTCATGTTGGAAACAGATGCTCGGTGCCGCAAAGAAAAATCAGCACTGAGACAAACGATCTCTCAGCAAGCGATTTTTTACTTCCTGGACTGCAGGAAGGGTACTCTCGCTAGCCTTCTAGCCAGGAGAGTACAGTCAACAAAGGAAAAGCAGACATATTTATTCCTTCTATATTTGGGGTTTCCCTACTGCTGTGTCTGATCTCCATTGGTTCATTGGCTGGAGCCAGACCTCACAATCTAAACTAAAACCTGACTGGCTAACAACTTAAAACTTTCTTAGGCCAGTGCAGTGGCTTATGCCTGTGATACCAGCACTTTGTGAGGCCAAGGTAGGCAGATCATGAAGTCAGGAGTTTAAGACTAATCTTTTAGTAGAAACCCTGGCTCTACTAAAAATACAAAAATTAGCTGGGTGTGGTGGCACGTGACTGTAGTCCCAGCTACTTGGGAGGCTAAGGAGGGAGAATTGCTTGAATCTAGGAGGCAGAGGTTGCAGTGAGCTGAGACCATGCCATTGCACTCTAGCCTGGGTGACAGAGGGAGACTCCATCTTAAAAAAAAAACTTTTTTAAACAAGTAAAAACAATGGCGAGCTGGGACATGCCTGTGAGCGCGTCCAACACAGATATGTTGGTTAAAGTACAAAGACAAAGAATGTACTACGTGCTGATAAGCACACATAGAATGTGCTACATGCCTATGAGCATGTCTAATAGCTACATAGGATAAGGCTTAACAAAGAGTTATTAGCACACTTATTCTTTAACAAGAAAGGAAACTTTGAAGACGAACTTTTACTTTCCACACTCATTTAACCAAAGTGATTATCAAAAGACCTTAGGCAATACAGAGGGTTATGTGGATGTAAAAAACCTTTTGGATGTCAGTTTTTCTTTCTTTTTTTGAGACAGAGTCTCATTCTGTCACCCAGCCTGTAGTGCAGTGGCACGATCTCGGCTCACTGCAACCTCCGCCTCCTGGATTCAAGCGATTCTCCTGCCTCAGCCTCCAGAGTAGCTGAGATTATAGGCATGCACCGCCATGCTCAGCTAATTTTTTTGTATTTTTAGTAGAGACAGGGTTTCACCACGTTGGTCAGTTTGGTCTTGAACTCCTGACCTCAAATGATCCATTCACCTCGGCCTCCCAAGAGGCTGGAATTACAGGTGTGAGCCACTGCACCTGGCCAGATCTCAGTTTTTCTAAGCAACTAAAGACCTAATAAAGACAACAAATGAGTTATTATTATTATTATTGTTGAGACAGGGACTTGCTCTGTAGCCCAGGCTGGAGTGCAATGGTGTGATCATGGCTCATCGGAGCCTCCACCTCTCTGGGCTCAGGTGATTCTTTCACCATCAGCCTTCTGAGTAGCCGGGACTATACACATGTGCCACCACGCCTGGCTAATTTTTTCTTTTTAGTATTTTTGCAGCTATTAGGTTTTGCCATATTGCATAGGCTGGTCTTGAACTCTTGCGCTTGAGCAATCCACCTACCTTGTCTTCCCAAAGTGCTGGGATTACAAGCATGAGCCACTGCACCTGGCTGGGAATTATTTTGATAAAATGTGAAATATTGTTTCTTAGACTGGTTACAAGATAGGGAAAGAAAAACCTACAGTATGACTGTTCTTCCTTATGGAAAGCCCATCTAGAAAATGCTTATATTTTCTATTGATAGACAGTTCAGGACTTTTTGCTTCCTAGTCTCAAAGTTAATTCTAATAACGGACTTGCAAAGGTTATTTATGAAACAAGGTAGAAAGGAACCAGTAAGTAGGGGAGAGAGATGTGAAGAAAGTTACGGATATCTGGCCAGGCATGGTGGCTCACGCCTGTAATCCCAGTACTGTAGGAGGCTAAGGCAAGTGGATCGCTTGAGCTTAGGAGTTCAAAATCGCCCTGGGTGACATGGCAAAAGCTCATCTCTAAATAAAAAGAAAAGGAAAGAAAAGAAAATTGTGGTGGCCGGGCGCGGTGGCTCACGCCTGTAATCCCAGCACTTTTGGAGGCCGAGGCGGGTGGATCATGAGGTCAAGAGATCGAGACTATCCTGGTCAACATGGTGAAACTCTGTCTCTACTAAAAATACAAAAAATTAGCTGCGCATGGTGGCACATGCCTGTAATCCCAGCTACTCAGGAGGCTGAGGCAGGAGAATTGTCTGAACCCAGGAGGCGGAGGTTGCGGTGAGCCGAGATTGCGCCATTGCACTCCAGCCTGGGTAACAAGAGCGAAACTCCGTCTTAAAACAAACAAACAAACAAAAAAAAGAAAAGAAAAAAAAGAAAAAAAGAAAGAAAATTGTGGTGAAGATGCATTTTTGGTAATGAAAGTTAAAAAGAAAAGAGAAGCCTGTAACCCCAGCACTTTGGGAGGCCGAGGCGGGCGGATCACGAGGTCAAGAGATCGAGACCATCCTGGCCAACATGGTGAAACTCCATCTCTACTAAAAATACAAAAAAATTAGCCGGTCGTGGTGGCACGCGCCTGTGGTCCCAGCTACTCGGGAGGCTGAGGCGGAAGAATTGCTTGAACCCAGTAGGTGGAGGTTGCGGTGAGCCGAGATTTCACCACTGCACTCCAGCCTGGCCACAGAGCAAGATTCCGTCTCAAAAAAAAAAAAAAAAAGAAAAGAGAATCACTTTGTATGAGAAAGGATCTTATATGATAAAATTTTATTCTAAAATAAATTGAATGATTATTAAAACGAAAAAAGAAAATTTAGGACAAAATAGAAAGTCCTAGCATGTCATCAATAATTTATATAAGTACATTGTAAATTTTTTTTTTTTTTTGAGATGGAGTCTCACTCTTATCACCAGGGCTGGAGTGCAATGACATGATCTCAGCTCATTGCAACCTCTGCCTCACAGGTTCAAGCACTTCTCCTGCCTCAGCCTCCCCAGTAGCTGGGATTACAGGCACCCACCACTACTCCCAGCTAATTTTTCTATTTTTAGTAGAGACGGGGTTTAACCATGTTGGCCAGGCTGGTCTCAAATTCCTGACCTCGTGATCCACCCACCTCGGCCTCCCAAAGAGCTGGGATTACAAGCATAAGCCACTGAATTCGGCCGTGTTTTCGTTTCTAACGGAAGGCTTGTATTTGGTTCTAGGAACAGCCACTTTGTTTCCTATGCATTTCTGTTCATCAGTTTGCTCTACGTAAACTTCCTAAGCTACCTTTGTCAGACCTGCAAAAATTGACAGATGACACCAGCCGTTTAAAATTGGATTGTTTTTGCTTACCTCTGGTGATCTCGAGAGCTACAAGAGCTTTAAGCTTCTTGGCAAAATAAATAAATAAATAGATAAAAGGCTTAAAGTCTCTAGCAGAAAAAGTACATTATTGATTTTGTTATCTGGAAAAGCAAGTGAGAGAAGAATGTTTAAACGGTGTTTCTTTTCAAGGAAATTTAATTCCATCAATAATTTAAGTTGGTTTCAGATCCTTTTCTTTAGACAATGAAGAAAAACTGTGATACAGGTACAAAGTTTTAATATTCAGCAAAAATTAACCTTGCCCTTAACAAATTTATATTGACTAGGATTTCTGTAAAATTGCTTTGTGTTCACCATTATTAAAACTAAGTGACACTCACTTGGATTAAGTAGCAATTTTATTTTATTTTATTTTATTTTATTTTATTTTTATTTTTTTTTTTTTTATTTTTATTTTTTGAGACGGAGTTTCGCTCTTGTTACCCAGGCTGGAGTGCAATGGCGCGATCTCGGCTCACCGCAACCTCCGTCTCCTGGGTTCAGGCAATTCTCCTGCCTCAGCCTCCTGAGTAGCTGGGATTACAGGCACGCGCCACCATGCCCAGCTAATTTTTCTGTATTAGTAGAGACGGGGTTTCACCATGTTGACCAGGATGGTCTCGATCTCTTGACCTCGTGATCCACCCGCCTCGGCCTCCCAAAGTGCTGGGATTACAGGCTTGAGCCACCGCGCCCGGCCTTATTTTATTTTTTTGCTTTTTATTTTTATTTTTTTTTTGAGACAGAGTCTCGCTCTGTCACCAGGCTGGAGTGCAATGGCTCAATCTTGGCTCACTGCAACCTCCACCTCCCAGGTTCAAGTGATTCTCTTGCCTCAGCCTCCCAAGTAGCTGCAATCACAGGCACCTGCCACCACACTTAGTGAATTTTTATATTTTTAATAGAGATGGGGTTTTACCATGTTGGCCAGGCTGGCGTTGAACTCCTGACCTCAGGTGATCTACTTGCCTCGGCCTCCCAGAGGGCTGGATTGCAAGTATGAGACACCACACCCAGCCAACTTTCTAGTGCTTTTTTTATTCCAATCCTTTTATTACATTTAGGCCTTCATGCATGTACTTGAAAATAAAATATGTACAAGTGTTGCATGAGTTTGAAGATTGTTGCAGTGAAATTTACCTAATCAGTTGTCAGTACTGTGTCCAGATTAACAATCTTGGAAAGATGTGATGATGCTGTTTTGAAACAGTTGAAATTATTCTGTGCTTGTTCTTACTCTGTCCCTGTTTTGTTGTACAGTATTTAAGTGAAAGGAGATTATTTATCCTTATACTGAATTTCCAAAACTGATATCTGCATTTACCTTATTTTTTTTGTTTTTTTTTTTTTTTAAGACAGAGTCTTGCTCTCTCACCCAGGCTGGCGTGTAGAGGTACAGTCTCAGCTCACTGCAACCTCTGCCGCCCAGGTTCAAGAGGTTCTCCCGCGTCAGCCTCCCAAGTAGCTGGGATTATAGGCATGAGCCATCACACCCAGCTAATGTTCATATTTTTAGTAGAAACAGAGTTTCACCATGTTGGCCAGACTGATCTCAAAGCCCTGACCTCAGGTGATCCACCTACCTTGGCCTCCCAAAGTATAATCCCAAAGTAGAATTACAGGCATGAGCCACCATGCCCGGCTGCATTTACCGTTTCTTTTTAAATAATGGAGAGAAAAGTTAGTTGTCCTCCTTTGATAAGTTTGGCATAAAACCTCTCACATTTTTTACGCATCGGAGCACAGTTCTGTCACTAGATTGCTAGCAATTAGACACATGCAAGGAGTAACCTGACCACTTCAGTATGATGGTTTGAAGTACTGCAGGCAGTAACTACTGGACGTGGTTAATTTGGGACATGTTAGAGAGAATGCCAGGACTTCCTGCAGTATAAATATCCTAAGCCGGGTGAGGTGGCTCATGCCTGTAATCCCAGCACTCTGGTAGGCTGAGGTGGGTGGATCAGGAGGTCAGGAGATTGAGACCATCCTGGTCAACACGGTGAAACTCCCATTTCTACTAAAAATACAAAAATTAGCTGGGCATGGTGGCACACGCCTGTTGTCCCAGCTACTGGGGAGGCTGAGACAGGAGAATTGCTTGAACCCGGGAGGCAGAGGTTGCAGTGAGCTGAGATTGTGCCACTGCACTCCAGCCTGGCAACAGAGCAAGACTCCAACTCAAAAAAAAAAAAAAAAAAATCCTATTAACTAATCCTTGTGCTGTCAAGTTAAAGGACTTTGACTCCTGGTCTGAAAAGGCACCCACTCTTGCTTAATCTTGAACGTTGGCACCTGTCAAAGCCTCGTCTTCAGACACAGAAGGTGACAGTCAAAATGAAGTGAGTTCTTGAGACACAGGACCAGAAATGAAAACTATTCAATTCCTTTAAGCCCAGGGACTATTTTGGAAGAGACGGGTGTGTGAGATTGTAAGGACCGATTCCAAGGGATGAAATGAATTCAGAGTTTTTCTACAAATTAAGCATTAAAATCAAAAGCACTCTGATGCAAGGCCAGCATCTGGGCCCCTGTGCCACAATAACAGGGTTTCCTTGGAAAATTGATGTGCTTTTTAACAGAAAATTGTAAGACAGTATAGAAGGTTTATGAAAATCTTACATTATGATCAAACTAATTAAAATTAGATAGATTAGTTGGTAAGAACTTATTAAAATTAATGTGAACATTAATAGTACACCACACAAGGGTAAAAATTTTGTTTTTTTTAAACAAAATATTTGTGTAATATTAACAACAGATGGTCTTGCTATGATTCATCTTTGGTGGAAGTGGGGGATGGAGAGAGGAAGATTATGTTTCAGAAGAAAACTGGAGGATTAGATTAACCTCTGATTCCTGGGTGGCCACGCGGTCACACGTGCCCACAATGCCCTTCCTCAGTGTGAAGCAGCCAGAAAGATCCAAGCCCAGGTTCCCCAGGATTGAGGAATTAATAAGTAGAAAGGAGGGACTGAAACCGGTCCAATTGTCTCATAGAACCGATCTTGGTTTCTTTGAAAAATGATAGAAATTGACCCTTTCAGTGTTAAAACATGAGAAAGTTACATTTGTCCTCTCTAAGTTCCTTTCTCAGAAAATGTTGGAAACAGATACTTGGTGCCACAAAGAAAAATTAGCACTGAGACAAAGGATGTCTCAGCAAAGCGGTTTTACTTTACTTCCTGCATTGTAGGAAGGGTACTCTCACTAGCCATCTTGCCATGAGAGTACAATGAACAAAGGAAAAGCAGACATATTTATTCCTTACGCATTTGGGGTCATCCTTACTGCTGTGTCTGATCTCCATTGGCTGGAGCCAGACCTCACAATCCAAACCAAAACCCACTTGACTAACAACTTAAAACTTTTCTAAACAGTTAAAAGCAATGGCGAGCTGGGACATGCCTGGGAGCACGTCCAGCACAGAATCTTGATTAAAGTACAAGGACATAGAATGTACTACATGCCTCTAAGCACGGAATGTCTAACAGCTACATAGGATAGCGCTTAACAAAGAGTTACTAGCACACTTATAATTTATTCTTTAATAAGAAAGGAAACTTTAAAGAGGAATTTTTCTACTTCTCACAGAAAACCCACCATGAAGCCTCACAGACAGTATAAGGAACTGAAACTTCCCGAAATTATTCCATCTGGACAGTGAGACGCCAAAGTGTCGCCCACCATGATTGCCTAACCAACCACGTGCTTCCTGTTGACCAAGTTCTCTTCTTTAACCCTCTCTGCTCTTTTCCCACACATGGTTACATTTCTTGTCACTCTCTAATTCCTGTATTCCTACACACGGTTACATTTCTTACCTGCTATGTAAACTCCTAAATTTCCCTGGCAGTATTCATTGCTTCAGTGTTTGGCCTTCTGTGTTTCAAGCAGCAGGACCTAGACCAATCCTCAGGTGTTTCAGTAACAATAACAGTTTGCCTAGGGACAATTTTCATGGCTGTGGCCATATGGGATGCTCAGAAACTTCACCAGAACACCTGACATAAACCACACAACAGGAAATTCATCACAATTTCCACAACTTTTTGTTATTCCACCATCTAAAGATGCTTCAAGCCCAACGTCTAGAAATCTCAACTGAGCATCCTCTGGATTCAAAAACTGGGCTTATATAATTTGCTCCATCAATTAACCTTTACTTTTCTTTCATTTCCAAAGAAATATCTCTTATTTAATACTGATCGTCCACACCATATAGAGGCCTAACCTAGATGAAAGACCACCTATAACATAACCTCCTAAAATGAGATAAAACTGCCTAACTGGACAAAACTATTCCCACGACCAAGATACTTAATAAATAAGATATGGGACGCCTGTAATCCTAGCACTTTGGGAGGCTGAGGCGGGTAGACTGCCTGAGTTCAGGAGTTTGAGACCAGCCTGGCCGACACAGTGAAACCCTGTCTCTACTAAAATACAAAAAAATTAGCTGGGCATGGCAGCACATGCCTGTAATCCCAGATACCCAGGAGGATGAGACAAGAGAATCAATTGAACACGGGAGGCGGAGGTTGCTGTTAGCTGAGATGGCACCATTGCCAGCCTGGGCGACAGAGTGAGACTCTGTCTAAAAAAAAAAAAAAAAAAAAAAATATATATATATATATATATATATATATATATGGGACAATATAGTTAGACTCTAGTTAGACTCATGTCTTGCTTGTTCCAATTTATGTTCCTGTTTTCTTTTACAGATCTCTTGCCACTCAGTATTCCAATCATGGAAGAAGGCAAAGGGGAGCCAGCACATCACATGGTGAGAGGGAGCAAGAGAGAGGTGAGAGGTCCCAGACTCCTTTAAGCAACCAGCTCTCAAGTGAACTAACAGATGAAGAACTCATTCACTGCTGTGGGGAGGGCAGTAAGCCATTCACGAGGGTTCTTCCCTCATGATCCAAACACCTTCACCAGGCCCATCTCCAACATTGGAGATCATATTTCAGTAAGAAACTTGGAGGGGACACACATCCAAATTGTATCAGGCAATATAGCTGCATAGACTATTAGCCTCTATTTTGCCAGGTGCGGCAAAGCACAACCCACATTCATCAGGTCCATAAGCAAATGGATAGAAATGTCTCAACACATGGTCTCAGTTTCTGGCTTAGGAGTCATTGCTGCTTCCAGCACTTGTAGTCCCATTCCTGGGGCCACTGCACCAGGTGGCAGGTGGCAGGAGGGGATAGTCGAGGTAACACGGTGAAGAAACAAAAATGGCAGTCATGGCCAGGCGCAGTGACTCACATCTGTAATAACAGCACTTATGGGAGGCCAAGGCAGGTAGATCACCTGAGGTCAGTAGTTTGAGACTAGCCTGACCAACACAGTGAAACCCTGTCTCTGCTAAAAATACAAAAGTGAGGTGGGCATCGTGGCGGCGGCCTGTAGTCCCAGCTACTTGGGAGGCTGGGGCAGGGGAATCACTTGAACTCCAGAGGCAGATGTTGCAGTGAGCTGAGATTGTGCTGTTGCACTCCAGCCTGGGTGACAGAGCAAGATTGTGTCTCAAAAAAAACCTAACACCACCACCACCAAAATGACAGTAATTATACTGGCATCCTCCCCACCCTCTCATCCCCAGATCCACTGGAAAATGAAGGAAAGTCCAGCAGGGACACTCCTTTAGCTCCACTTGTGTGGGGTGGGGCGCACACCAGTGAAGGAGTGGAAGACAGTCCTTCATGCCTTTGTCTCCCTCCATTTTAGACAATCCATGTTTCGATTGACTGTTCTGCTTCCTTATGAAATTATCACTCTAAGGAGGATACCTCTCAGCCCATTGCTAAACATTCTGAGCTCACTGTACGGCATGCTTCTTGGTCTATGGAAGTGTGGCTTGGTGGTCCAAACTAGAATAATACGTTTTTTCAGTTCTTTTCTATTAATAGCACTCTGGGGCCGGGCGCAGTGGCTCACATCTGTAATCCTAGCACATTGGGAGGCCGAGGTGGGTGAATTCTTGGAGCTCAGGAGTTCAAGACCAGCCTGGGCAACATGATGAATCCCACCTAGCCGATTTGGCTTTGCCTTCTTCCATCAGAGGGGTGGCCTTCTAAAGAGGATGTTGTTCATTCACCTAGGAACGACTGTCTACAAACTAGCTCTTGGTCAATCAGTAAAGAGCTGTTTATGGGTACTGTCCAAGTGACCATAGCATCCAGCAGCTCGTGGCTCCCTATGCTCATCAGTGTCTCCTCCTTGCCTTCTTCAGGCACCAGGATCTCATGGAAACCATTTCCATTTTGTAATAGAATTCTTCTGGGACTGCCCTCCCCATTAGAGCATTTCCAAGATCACTGAAGACATCATGAGTATTTCAGGTTTCAAGATTATTTTGTCCCTCCATCACAGGGGGAGCCTCAGTTAGTGTTCCACTGCAAGCTAGTAAGTGCCTCTCAAATGCAAATTTGAGTCTACAGCCCCAGTTCCCGGGAGGTGCTCACAGGCTTTTGCCATTAGCCCCAGTCAGCGCTCCAGGTAGGGCACAGAGAATGTGTCGTTACCTGCCCTCTGGTTTCTAGTCTACACTGTGTGCTCCACCTTCGAGGGCCAAGGGGCCTGAGCTGCTCTGAAGACCTTCCTGCAGGCCCTGGTGGCTCTGGTTAATGCTGTCAGTGTTCCCGAAGCTCTTGTCCTCTCACCCGCTGCCTGGATCCGCACCAGCACACATTCCTGACTACACACATTCCTCAGTGCCTGCAGCCTGGCACACATTTCTGGTCCTAACTCAGTGTCTGGGGCCTGGCAGGTGCCGAGGGTGCTCGATCGCTCAAATCCAAGCCAGTCGACAGGATGACATTTCATTCCCAGGTTTCTGGTGAGCTGAAAAACCTCCTTCATTTCTATAATGCGATCCTCTTCTATCCACCATGTGCAGAGTCAGGAGCAGACTCACTCCCAAAGGTCTAGGAGTCGTGCCATTGACCTCACTGCCTAGGGTCACAAGCTGGCACTCTTCACTACCACACGTTGGGTCTGTCCTCACAGCGGCAGTGTGGCTAACTCGATGGGGAGGTCAGTAGCCCAAGGTCAGACAGTTGGACCTGGGTAGACACTAGACGTGAGAGCAGGCGGTGGAAGCCACTCCCCTGGTTCCCCTGCCTCCATACTAGAGCCCTCAAGGTCGATCTGGGATTGTCTGTTCCTTGACCACACAACGGGTGCCAGCCTGTGGCTAGGGATGCCCTGGGGTTCCTCTCCCTCCTGCCTACTCCTCAGCCTCTGCAGTGCCTGTCATGACCTGTGTGTCCTTCATTCTGCCCGCTCATCGGTTCACTGGGCCCCTCCTTGGTGCCAGGCACCTGCTACTAAGGGGTGCCAATCCCCTGCCAGAGAAGTTTGGAGCTGGGTGGGAGCAGCCAGGGGCCTGGAGGCAGCGGCAGGCGTGCAGTGGTCAGTGAGGCCGCTGTGGGAGGAGGGAGGGGGAGCAGCAGCTGAGTGGACTGATGTGCATAGGCCAGGAGGGAGCTCAGGGTTTAAGAAGAGGAGAGACAGGCGTCCCGGGGAGGGAGTAGGCTCCTCCGCTCCTTCCTTTGTGCTGTCCATGGCCGGGGCAGGACCACAGACCCCGGGTCACCGCAGCCGCAGCCGCAGCCGACCAGAACTACTCGCAGCCGGCCAGAACTAGTTTCCCGTCGGCCCAGAAACCAACCCCTCCCAGGACTGCGCGGAGTGACTACAAGAGACCACGCCCTCCCTCAAAAGCCGACGGCGCGGAGTAGGTGTGGAAAGTTCTCCGCGCGCACGCACTACGGGGAGGATTTCCGGCGCATTTCTGATTGATTTTGGGGCTTTTGACCCAAAGTTCAGGTGGCGAAGAACCTCCTCTCTCCTCCTTCTCGTGGAACTTCGGAGACAGAGCGTCCCGGCCAACTCGACGGCTTGAGCGACCCAGGACCCAGGACGGCGCCGGGAACCGGGTCATGGCACCGGGCCCCAAGACCCTTCTGTTCGCCATCTTCCTCTTCGCGGTCCAGCTGCTGGTGAGTCCCCGCCGCGGTCCCTGGGTGGGAAAGAGCGCGCCTGGCGCGGGCCGGTTGGGGCAAGTGGGGGAGGGGGACGCGGCGGGGATGCCTGGCCCGGGTCGCCTGCGGCTGGCGATTCTTGGCAGGACGACCCCGTAGTCGGAGTTCGGGAAGAACTGGGTCCCCGGGCTGGGCTGGAGCGACACCGCCGCGAGGGAGCAGAGCGCGCCCTCCCCCTGGCTGCCCCTTGCAGCGAGGACCAGGCTGAGCTGCCCCGTAGTAAGTTCCAGAATCAATGGAGGGGTGGAGTCAAGATGGAAACCTCTGAGTGAAACATCAGGAAGCCACAGAAAGGTTGCCTTTTTCTTTAGTTAATAAAATTAATCAGTTTATATCTATATATGTGTATTTATAAAATTAACTATATATATATATATATATTTTTTTTTTTTTTTTTTTTTTGAGAGGGAGCCTTTCTTGGTCGCCCAGGTTAGAGTACAGTGGCGCGATCTTGGCTCAATGCAACCTCCACCTCTCGGGTGCAAGCGATTCTCTGCCTCAGCCTCCCGAGTAACTGGGACTACTGGCACCCACCACCACGCCCAGCTAATTTTTGTATTTTTAGTAGAGACGGGGTTTCACCATGTTGGCCAGCATGGTCTCGATCTCTTGACCTCGTGATCCTCCGGCCTCGGCCTCTCGAAGTGCTGGGATTACAAGCGTGAGCCACTGCACCCGCCGACCCCGTGTTTATATTGTTAAATGTTTTTCTTGGAGATCGGTTACAGTCAGTGAAAAGGCTTTCCAACGCTGTCTTTTGCAACCTTCTTTTCCTCTGCCCTGAAAGTGGCAGAAAGCGCTTAACCAACTTGCTTGCAATTAGTGCCTTGCTCTGCCACCCTTGTGTCCCTTCTGCTTCCCACAGGGGACCAGAGGCTGGCCCCTTCCTTCAGCATAAAAGATGTAATGTTTTCGTTGTGAATTGTCTTTGGAAACTGAGATTGGTAGTGGTGTACACAATAAGGACATATTACAAATGAAATGTGCAGATATCCAGGACTTTTTCAGAGTGATAGAGGTTTTTGCCAACAGCGCTTTCTAAGATTCCTTATATAATATCAGGAAAAAAAAAAAAAAGAAAAAAAAGATGGAAGGGCAAAACAATTGTAACAATTGTTACAGAAACAATGAGAGTTTGCATGTTTTCTTTCAACAAATTAATGCTAAATTCAGAAAAGCAGTAATATTTTCAGCTCTCAAAAATTGCACAACTGACTTCTTTTTTTTTTGAGACGAAGTTTCGCTCTTCTTGCCCAGGCTAGGGTGCAATGGCCTGATCTCGGCCCATTGCAACCACTGCCTCCCAGGTTTAAGCAATTCTCCTGCCTCAGTCTCCCGAATAGCTGGGATTAGAGGCACACACCACCATGCCTGGCTAATTTTTTATGTTTTTAATAGAGACAGGGTTTCACCATGTTGGTCAGGCTGGTCTCAAGCTCCCGATCTCAGGTGATCTCTTGAACTCCGCCCATCTCAGCCTCCCAAAGTTCTGGGATTACAGGCATGAGCCAACACACCCAGCCAACAACTGACTTCTAAATTAGTTTATAGTGGGTGGACCTTCCTTGAAGGCAGCTAGAGGAATGGCTGTGTCAGGAAGGATGGTGGTCCTGAAGAGAGAATGTGTGGGTGACTTGTGTATACAAGGTCAGCAGCCGGAATTTCACAGTTTTGGGAATGTGAGCTCTGTATGTTCCAAAGGAGGCTTTAATCCCTCCATCAGTCTTGCCTTGTTTCAATGCACAATACCTTTTTAAAATTTTGGAGCTAACATAAATCACATTAGATGTGTTACAGCAGTACATTCAGATTGATCCTTTTTTTTTTTTTTTTGAGACACAGTCTCACTCTGCCACCCAGGTTGGAGTGCAGTGGCAGGGTCTTGGCTCACTGCAACCTCCGCCTCCCAGGTTCGAGTGATTCTCCTACCTCAGCCTCCTGAGTAGCTGGGATTACAGGTGCACACCACCACACTTGGCGGATTTTTTGTATTTTCAGTTGAGATGAGGTTTCACTGTGTTGGCCACACTGGTCTTGAACTCCTGGCATCGTGATCCACCTGCTTCGGCCTCCCAAAGTGCTGGGATTACAGCCATCAGCCACCGCACCTGGCCTGGTCTTTTTAACAAGGGTATTGTGTTTTCCTGCATGGATAAGCCACAGTTAAATTCACTGTTGCCTCCTAGAGGCAGCTGGTGAGATCCCATCCTGACTTTGCCTTTGCTAATTTCAACAGCATTGTAATAAATACCCTTGTATGTATCTTGTGTCCACATATCCATGTGCACCAGCTTATTGGGCAGCTCCTTAGAAATAGAATTTTACCACTGGCCATGGTGGCTCACGTCTGTAATCCCAGCAGTTTTGGAAGCCAGTGCAGGTGGATTATGAGGTCAGGGGTTCAAGACTAGCCTGGCAAATATGGTGAAACCCTGTCTCTACTAAAAATACAAAAATTAGCTGGGCATGGTGGCATGTACCTGTAGTCCCAGTTACTCTGGAGGCTGAGGCAGAAGAATTGCTTGTACCCAGGAGGCGGAGGTTACAGTAAGCCAAGATGGCGCCACTGCACTCCAGCCTGGGCAACAGAATGAGACTCCATCTCAGGAAAAAAAAAAAAGTTGAATTTTACTTCTACCTTTGTGGGATAAATAATTTCAGAAGTTTCTTAACATGTTCACAACTTTTCCTCTAAAACACACTGAACCCAGCTTACACTCACACCTAGTCCGCAGATGTGCCTGTGTCCCTACACCCTGGCTACCCTTAGCTTTCATTCTTTACTAGTCTAAGGAGTAAAACGTGATGCATCACATTGTTATGCATTTTCATTCCTTCATGATATTAGGGATTTTAAAGGATACAGGAGTTTTTTGATACTCGGAGTACATGACCTGAGACCCCAAATGAGATAGCAGGGGAGGGCGGCAGGGAGATTGAATTCCCAGCTATGCACTTGGGAAACGGTGGTCAGTGGGGCCAGTCCCTGGCACCTGCCATGCCTGTAAATGGAGATAAGGTCTGTGGCCTCAGGCTGTTAGGATGACATCAGATGAGCCTGGAGCTGAGCTCAGTTCCTGACCCAGGTCCTGGCTCTGTCAATGCTGGTTTGGACCAATCTCTGGGTCAGGTCCTTCCACATCTCTTAGAGAGAGAGGTCATTCCTCTCTCTCTAAGTAGGAATTGGGAAGTTCTGAAGGCTCAGAATCCCAGACTCTCAGGCTGTCAACACCTCCTGGAATTGGAGTCTGGGAACAGCTGGGCCCTGCCGTGCTTCCCTCCAGCTCTGTGACTCTGGTCTGGCCCCAGCTCCTGCCTGTAAAATGAAGAGGAGATAAAAATCTTCAGCAGCCCTGTGTAAACCTCAGAGGGCTGTGTTTGCAGGTGTGGGAGGACAAATTGCATCCTCAGGGCTGGTGTCAGTCACTCTTGACTGAATCCTCTGGGCACATGTCCTCCATGCAGCAGAGGCTGCACCTGCTCCTACCTGCACCTCGGTATGGGCTCCCTGAGCTTGGGGAAGAAGCTTCCGAAGACTGGGGTGGAGCGCCATGGGGACGGGCCATGGAGGAACAGAGGAACCAGACTTCAAGTGAGGACAGCGATGGCACTGCAGGGCCACAGCCTGGTTCACCCGTCACGCTTCCAGTTGTCCTCCTGGTAGGCGCCCAACCCAGGTTGCAGTTTGAGGAGTGAGCAGGAAGGGTCTCCATCTACATGGTCGCAGGTGGCTGCTGACCCAGCCTCTATGGAGGGGCCACAGTCCCAGTTCTGGTCCTGTGTCCTATATCCAGGAGTGGCAGGTCAGTGAGGCTCTAGCTTCCAGGTTGGAGATGGGGACAGTGGGGACAGTGGGGACAGTGCCCTTCCTCAAGCCTGTGCTCTTGGGCAGCTGGTGTCCTGCTCCTAGCCAGAGACTGCACATTTTCATGTGGTGCATTTTCCTAATGACCCTGGGAGAGGAGGGCAGGTTGTTTTCCCTGTTTTACAAGTGGCGAAAATGAGATTCAGAAGCAATGTCTCTAGCATTTTTGGCCTCATCTTCTGTATAATAGCAGCCCTATTTGTGCCTCTGCAGGGCTAGAGTTCTCTGAGCAGCTGCTTCTCAGTGCAGATCTCTGCCCTGCACTTGGCCCTCTGGGAGCTCCTATGGTTCCTCAGCAGAGTCCACAGGGCTCTTTGGGGTCCCCTCCCTGTGCTGCAGCCTGGAGCCTGTCCTTAGGCAGTGACCGAGACCACGACTGCACTCACCTTATGGGCTTGAGGGGAAAGGGATTCACCCAGGAAGTAAACAGTGAGCCCTTTACTCTGGGAACACCTGTGCCTGGAGTCTGCTGGAGCCAGGGAGGACAAATGAGCCCCATGTGAATCCTGCTCCCTGGAGCCCACAGTGTGGTGGGAGAGGTGACACCAGGGATCATGTCGCTACTAGGAGGTAGCATGAGGGAGGCCTGAGGTCTCACCACCCTTGCCTCCCCTCCTCCAGAGAGGCCGTGCTGGAGGGAGGCTGCCCTGGTGCGAGGCCACAGGATGTGGTATTGCTGGCCTGGAGGATGTTGTTTGGGTACAGTCCCCATTGAGAGTCATGGAAGGAAGCTAAGCTTCTCTTTAAAGGTTGGGTTTTTTGTTTTTGTTTTCCTTTTTTGCTGAACCTGAGAATTATATTGACATAAGACAGGTGCATGGGAGAAAAGCGCAGACACACACACACACACACACACACACACACACACACACACACACACATTTTTGAGATGGAGTCTCGCTCTGTCACCCGGGCTGGAGGGCAGTCTTGCAATCTCGGGTGACAGAGGGAGACTCCATCTAAAAAAAAAAAAAACTTTTTTAAACAAGTTAAAACAATGGCGAGCTGGGACATGCCTGTCAGCGCGTCCAACAGATATGTTGGTTAAAGTACAAAGACAAAGAATGTACTACGTGCTGATAAGCACACATAGAATGTGCTACATGCCTATGAGCATGTCTAATAGCTACATAGGATAAGGCTTAACAAAGAGTTATTAGCACACTTATTCTTTAACAAGAAAGGAAGCGTTGAAGACGAACTTTTACTTTCCACACTCATTTAACCAAAGTGATTATCAAAAGACTTTAAAGGCAATACAGAGGGTTATGTGGATGTCAAAAACCTTTTAGATCTCAGTCTTTCTTTCTTTCTTTCTTTCTTTTCTTTTCTTTTTTTGAGACAGAGTCTCATTCTGTCACCCAACCTTTAGTTCAGTGGCACGATCTCGGCCACTGCAACCTTCACATCTCAGGTCCACATGATTCTTCTGCCTCAGCCTCCCAAGTAGCTGGGATTCCAGGTGTCCACCACCACGTCCAGCAAATTTTTCTTGTGTTTTTAGCAGAGATGGGGGTTTCTCTAAGTTGGCCAGACTGGTCTCAAATTCCTGACCTTGTGATCCGCCCGCCTCGGCCTCCCAAGGTGTTGGGATTACAGGCATGAGCTGCCACACCTGGCTGAACACACTTGTGAAAAATCTGTGGTTCAGAGAAGAAACCAAAAGGGAAGGTAAAAGATTTCAAAATAAATAATAATGATGGCCAGGCGCAGTGGCTCACTTCTGTAATCCCAGCACTTTGGAAGGCTGAGGCAGGTGGATCACGAGGTCAGGAGTTCAAGATCAGCCTGGCCCAGATGTGAAATCCTGTCTCTACTAAAAAAAAAAAATTAGATGTGTGGTGGCGGGCACCTGTAATCCCAGCTACTCTGGAAGCTGAAGCAGAGAATTGCTTCAACTCAGGAAGCAGAGGTTCAGTGTGCCTAGATCACACCACTGCACTCCAGCCTGGCAACAGAGCGAGACTCCGTCACAATGAAAAAAAAAAAAAGAAAGAAAAGGCTGGGCACAGTGGCTCACGCCTGTAATCCCAGCACTTTGGAAAGCCAAGGCAGGCAGATCATGAGGTCAGGAGTTTGGGACCAGCCTGGCCAACATGGTGAAACCCCATCTGTATTAAAAATACAAAAATTAGCTGGCTATGGTGCGACGTGCCTGTAATCCCAGCTACTCAGCAGGCTGGGGCAGGAGAATTGCTTGAACTAGGACCTGGGAGGCAGAGGTTGCAGTGAGCTGAGATCGCACCACTGCACTCCAGCCTGGGCTACAGAGCAGACTCCATCTCAAAATAATAATAATAAAAAAAATCATAATGACAATAAAACACAGAATTGGTGGGAAGTGGCTAATAGTGCTGGGGTGAAATATCCAGCTTTCACTGTTTCTGTGAAGAATTGGGAGTTGGGGATGGGAAATTACTACTGAAGGATATGCAGTTCCTTTTTGGAGTGATGAAAATATTCTGAGATTGATTATAGTGATTGCATAGCTATGAGTATATTAAAAACTATGGAAATATAGACTTTAAATGGGTGAATTATAGGAATAATCATTATTATGTGAATTGTGTCTCATTAAAGCTATCAAAGAAAAAATGTGAAATCTATGGCCAGAAGCTGTACATTAATCAATTATAAAATAGAAGTGTAAATTTAAACCAAAGTAATAAGGAGGAACATAAATCAAGGAAACAGAATAAAAACCACAAAAAGAACTGACGAGATGGACTGTGGAAGAGGTTGTAGTGAGCAGAGATTACACCACTACGCTTCAACCAGATGACAGAGGGAGACCCTGTCTCAAAGAAAGACATTAAAAAAAAAAAAAAGGAATTGACAAAATGAAAAGTTGGTCTTCAGAAAGAGGGGAAAAAACCAACCTAACAACAAACACTTCGTTGGACGAGAGGGAGTAAGACTGTGAGAGCAGAGAAAGGAGATGCAGACATTGCCTGAACCTAAGAGCCCAGCCAGAGAAGGAAGGATTTGGGAAACATACTTTAACTTCACTGTCAACAACTGCTTGACAGGCTTTGATGTGGAAGAAGGCTACATTTTGTCTTGTTTAGATCCAGGCAGTTGAACTGAGCCCAACATAAGTAGCTTTTATTGTAACCATTTTGTTTTTGCTCAGGAGCAAAATTAGATTAAATGTAACTAAATTTAAGTTTACAATTAAATTAATTTTCTGCTTTAAACCACTCCCAAGTTAAAGAAAAGTTACAAAAAATATACAAAAAATCCATTTGAATATTAGCTGTTGACATGAAGAATGCCATCATTGAGTTCTTTAGTGTGTGCTTTCTATGAACAAGGACATTAATGTCAACACATTACCACTATCTAATACACAGCCTCTATTCCGATTTCTTCAGCTGTCTTCTATTTGCTGTTTATAACGGAGATCAAGGCAAGAATCCCTGAATTGCTGTTTCATCTTTTTCTGTGACACTTTGATATTTAGTGGGAACAGCTTGTCAAAGTCCTTCATAAAGCAGAAATTAATGACTTAATGTTTGATGCTACATCCTGACTTTCATTAAGGTTATAGATATTATAGCCTTCATTTGTAAAAATGTGTATGTTTATGTGTGTGTCTGTGTGTTTGTGTGTGTGAGAGAGAGACAGAATTCACCCACTGGTCAACTAAACACTTGGTCAAACTAAATGTGTTAGATGCTATTTCTGCTTGAAGGTCTCATGTGGATTTTTAAAAAATCATATGAAGTCTTTTCTTGCCAACCACAGTGTCATGTGCCTGTTATCCACGTTACTGGGGGGCCTGAGGCAAGAGATCACTTGAGGCCAGAAGTTCCAGGCTGTAGTGGACTCTGATCTGTGAATAGTTGCTATACCTGTGAATAGCCGCTGTGTTCCAGCCTGGGCAACATAGCAAGACTCTATCAAAAAAACAGAAATAGCTCTTCTTGCTCACATTTTCTGTGGTAAAGGTATTTTATGTTATAATATGAGGAAAGGTTACAGAGGTGTTTTTCTTTATAGAAAATAGCTACCCTAACAGGCCAAGGGACAAACACAGATGCAAAAGAATGAAGGTTTGGAGCTGGAAAAAAGGTATAAGCTCTGATGGCTTTTGTCACTTGGGGTAAAGGGAATGTGAGACGGAGCCTGGGAGAAGTGAGGTCTGAAAGCCATTCACACCCATCTCTGCTTTGTCCCCACAGGGCCAAGTTGACTGTCTCAGCGATCGGCAGGATGAAGTTCCCCAGCTGACAGTGGCCCCACAGCAACAGAAACACAGTCTCAAGGAGGAGGAGTGTCCAGCAGGTACACTCTTATTTTTAAAAATTGTTTTGTGGCCGGGCGCGGTGGCTCAAGCCTGTAATCCCAGCACTTTGGGAGGCCGAGGCGGGTGGATCACGAGGTCAAGAGATCGAGACCATCCTGGTCAACATGGTGAAACCCCGTCTCTACTAATACAAAAAATTAGCTGGGCACGGTGGCGCGTGCCTGTAATCCCAGCTACTCAGGAGGCTGAGGCAGGAGAATTGCCTGAACCCAGGAGGCGGAGGTTGCGGTGAGCCGAGATCGCGCCATTGCACTCCAGCCTGGGTATCAAGAGCGAAACTCCGTCTCAAAAAAAAAAAAAAAAAAAAAATTGTTTTGTTTTTAATTAACAGATAAACATTGTATATATTTACGGTATACACTATGATGTTTTGAAATACGTATGTATTGTGGAATGCCTGAATCAAGCTAATTCACATATTTATCATGTATTTGTGGTAAGAACACTTAAAATCTGTTCTTAGTAATTTTCAGCTGTATGGATACAGAGCCCTGGGATAAGCCCTCTTTGCCCTTTCATCTGTGGGTTTTGAGGCTCTCATCTGTGGTTTCTGTATCCGTGGTTGCAAAAAGTCACATATCAAAATACATAGAGAAAGCAATAAAAATGATAATCCATCAATAAAAGTAGATAAAAGGCAATGCAGTATAGCACTTATTTACATAGCATGTCTTTTGTATTAGTATTACAAGTAATCTAGAGATGATTTAAAGCATATGTGCCTGGCTTATACGCAGTACCATCCCAATTTATATCAGGGACTTGAGTATGTGCAGAGTTTGTTCCATGGAAGATATTCCCTGTGAGTAGAAGGAAGGACTGTACAGCACATTACTTTATTAACTGTAGTCGCCATGCCCCACAAGACATCTCTTGAATTATTCCCCCTGTCTAACTGAAATTTTGTATCCTTTGACCAACATCTCCCCAACTCACCATCCAACTCCAGCCCTGGTAACCACCATTCTACTCTGTACCTCTTTGAGATCAACTTTTTCAGATTCCACATGTGTGAGATGGTGAGGTGTTTGTGTTTTGGGCCTGTCTTATCTCATTTAGTGCAGTATCCTCCATGTTTATCCATGCTGTCACAAATGACAGAATTTCCTTCTTTGTTAAGGCAGAATAGTATTCCATTGTGTCTGTGTATCACATTTTCTTTACCTTTTCATCCATTGATGGACTCTTAGATTGATTTCCTGTCTTGACCATTGTAAATAATGCTCCAGTGCACGTGAGAGGGAAGCTATCTCTTCAACATACTGATGTCATTTCTGTTGGATGTACACCCAGTAGTGGGATTGTTAGATCATATGGTTGTTCTCTTTTTTGTTTCTTGAGGAACCTCCATCCTGTTTTCCATGATGGCTGTACTAATTTCCATTCACCGAGAGTGTACCAGCGTTCCTTTTCCTCCCCATCATCATCAACACTTGTTATCTTTTATCTTTTTGATAGTAGCCATTCTTACAGGTGTCAAGTGATATTTCTGGTTTTGATTTGCATTTCCCTGATTAGTGATGTTGAGCACTTTTTAATGTATCCATTGGCCACTTGGATGTCTCCTTTTGAGAAATGTCTCTTCAGGCCCCTTGCCCGTGTGTCCAACTTAATTGGATTATTTGATTGCCTGCTGTTGAGATGTTTGAGTTCTGTGTATTTTGGATATTAACCAAAAACTTGGATCTTTTGGATATTGATCTCACATCCTGTAGTTGTTTCTTCGCTCTCTTCATTGTTTCCTTTGTTGTACAGAACCTTTTTAGTCTGATGTAATCTCACCTATTTTTGCTTTTGTTGCCTGTGCTTTTGGGCTCATAGCCAAGAAATCATTGCCCAGACCAATGTCATGAAGATTTTTCCCTATGTTTTCTTCTAGTAGTTTTACAATTTCTGGGCTTATGTTTAATCTTTAGCTTATTTTGAGTTGATTTTTACATATGATGTGAGATAAGGGTCTTATTTCACTCTGCTGCATGTCAATATCTACTTTTCTCTATGTCATATATTGAAGAGAGTGTCTTTTTTCCATTTGTGTTCTTGGTATCTTTGTCACAATTAGTCTACTGTAAATGCATTGATTTATATCTGTGTTTATTATTTATTTCCATCAGTTTATTTATCTTTGTTTATTCTATGACCATTCTGTTTTGATTACTGTACCTTTGTAATATATTTTAAAATCAGGTAGTATGATGCCTCTATCTTTGTTCTTTTGTTTGTTTTGCTTAAGAGCACTTTGGCTATTTGAGGTCTTCTATGGTTCCATACAAATTTTAGAATTGTTTTCTCTGTTTTGGTGAAAAATGTCATTGGAATTTTAATAGGCATTGCATTGAATCTATAGATCAATATTGTTTAATCGTAGTATGGACGTTTAAACAATATTGAGTTTTCTAATCCATGAACATGTACTGTCTTTCCGTTTATTTGTGTCACTTCCCATTTCTTTCATCAGCATTTCACAATTTTGAGATCTTTTGGCTCTGTCATAAATTTATGCACTGACATCCATTTTTGGGCCTGATGTAAGTTGTTTAAAACCCAATCATACCACAGCCTCTTTTGTCCAATTAATAATTCCTTTCCATGTTCTTTTGTTTTTGGTAAAGCATATTTGTTCTTCATCTCCATTACCCAAAACCCAACACATCCCACAGCAGCTGACTATAGTAAAACCTAGTGGTTCAAAACAGAGCAGTGTGAACCTTCTTTGCAGGTGTTGTCTTCCACAATCTCTGTGGGAAAGGCTGTGGTATAATGCCCATGACCTTCTTAAAGGCGTAGTCCCACGGATCCTCTCTCTCTATCTTTGCTTCCCACACATCGGTTAGTGTGGTTGGACTGAGTGGCTCCCCATTTCCTGTAAGTGCTGTGAAGTGTGCCGTCCTCTTCTTTCTGGAATCTGTAAGTAATACACAACTGCTGTGTTTCCTGTGTTTTGTTGTGTTGCTTTCTCTCTGTTTTCCCTAACTAACACACTTGAACCTAACGTCTTTCCCAATCTTGGCTCTCTTAAAGAGTGACTATCTCCTAAAGAGTAGGTATAACTTTAAACAACATAGGTCAGACCAGAACCACAGAGTCATCTGCCAGAAAAAGTAATTTTCTTGTGGAAGGGACACCTACAAGATGAATACCTAATTAGACATTTCACAGTCCAGCGGGGTAAAGAAGTTTCTTGTGAACATCCGTGATGAAATCCCCTGGATCCCCATCAGGGCAAAGCTAGAGTTTATAGTCACTGTACACAGAGAAACCTCAAGACCAAATCAGAAAGAAACCCAGCCACCACCTTGCTTGAATTTATTTCTAAGCATTTTTTTTTTGTGGCTATTACAAATGGGGTTTTTCAGATAGTTACTTGTTAGTGTATAAAAACACTACTGAATTTGTATGTTGATTTCATGTTTATCTTTATTTTGCACTGATAACAACTTAACGTTTGATGACATTAAAGAAAACTTGACACTTTTCCATCCCTGCCTTATTTTATGTTTTTGACATCATTTTTTACATCGTTTTGTGTTTCATATTTGGTAACAAATTGTTTTTACTATCATTTAAAAATATTTTTGTCTTTTAACCTTTGTACTAATGATATAAGTAATTTATACACAATTTTGATTGTATTAGAATATTTTGAACTTGACCATGTACTTACTTTAATCACACTTTTATATTTTCATATGGTTTCATGTATCTAGGTAGTGTTCTGTTCTTTCAGATTGTAAGGCAAGAAATGCTAATGAGATCCCACAGGTTTTCTTTGTCTAATAAAGTCTTTACTGCTCTTTCATATCTTTTTTTTTTTTTTTTTTTTTGAGACAAAGTCTCTGTCACCCAGGCTGGAGTGCAGTGGTACGATCTCAGCTCACTGCAGCCTTCACCTCCCAGGTTCAAGCGATTCTCCTGCCTCAGCCTCCTGAGTAGCTAGGATTACAGGCATGCAACACCATGCCCGGGTAATTTTTGTATTTTTAGTAGAGATGGGGATTCACCATGTTGGTCAGGCTGATCTTGAACTCCTGACCTCGTGATCCTCCCACCTTGGCCTCCCAAAGTGCTATGAATACAGGCGTGAGCTGCTGCACCAAGCCAGCTCTTTCATTTCTGAAGTACAGACTTGCCAGGTATGGTATTCTTGGTTGGCAAGGGTTTATTTCCTTTCTATACTTTGTATGGTTCCACTCTCTCCTGGCCTGCAGGTTTTCCATTGAGAAGCCTTCAGTAGTTTTATAGGGGTTTCTTTGTACGTTCTTTTTCTCTTGCTGCTTTCAGAATTCTCTTTGCCTTGGATTTTTGTGAATTTGTTTATGATTTGTCTTGGTGAAGATCTCTTCATATTTAATCTGTTTGTGGTTTTATGGGCTTCATTACTATGGATGTCCATTTCTATCCAGATTTGGGACATTATCTTTTATTATTTCTCCCAGAATTACACGTTCTGTTCCTTTGACTTTCTCTGATGCTGCGGCCCACCATAAAGCATATACTGTTTTGCTCCATGGTAACCGTCGGTACTGTTGGCTTTCTTCCTTCTTTTTCATTCTTTATTTTCTTTTTCTTCCTGTGACTTGGTATTTTCAAATGATTTGTTTTGAAGCTCACTGATTCTTTCTTCTGCTTAACCAACTCTGCTGTTGACATTCTCTGTGGAGTTTTTTAATTCAGATATTCTGTTGTTGAATTTTAGAATTTCTGCTTGGTTCTTTAGTATGGTGTCTGTATGTATATGAAACTTCTCATTTTGCTCATGTATTGTTTTTCTGACTTCACGTAGTTGTCTATCTGTATTCTCTAGTAGCTGACTGAGCTTAAGATGCGTATTTTCGATTCTTTGTCAGGCTTTTGGAAATCTCTATTAGTTTAGGGGTTACCTGTGCTTTATTTTGTTTCTTTGCTGCTGTCATGGTTCCCTGATTGCTCAGCAGCCTGTGGCAATGTGTTTGAATGTGTGCTTTGAAGCAGCAGGGACTTATTCCAGTCTTTACAGACTGGCTTTGTCATGGAATGCCATTCACCAGTCAGCCTGTTCACAGATTGTTGGCAGGCCATGTGGTGTGGTTCAAGGGTGGTCAGAGGCTGTATCCAGAGAGGTGACCTGAGGCTTGTGTTCATGGGTGCTGAACTGGCACTGGAGTGGGCCTTGAACTTATGTTTGCAGATGTCAGCCAGGTGCTGTGATGGGTTTCGTCACTAGGTCCACAAGGAAGGGCATGGAGCATGAGTTCATGGGGACTGATTTGCCACTAGGGCAGACCTGGAGGCTGAGTCTGTGGAGGTGGACCGGGATCCTGGGTCTGTAGTGCTAGCTGGAAGGCATAATCGAAGACTGATAGCGCATCTTATCATGCCTTTATCTCTGTGTGCCTCCAGACTTCTGTTTCCTGCACTCTCTTGTTTTTTATTCCATAGGGATAGGTTGGATGATTTCTGTGAGTCAGGCACCATGCTAATGGTGGTTATAAGAGGCCCTGTCTTCATGGAACCTTTTTTCTGGGGTAGTATTATGGCACACAGATCAACATAACAATTAGAAATTCCAGATACGAACCATGAAGAATCATTAAGTGGTGGGTGAGACAGAGACGAGGTTGGTGGGGCCTCTCAGGGATGGTGATGTTGGTCAATATCCAAAGTTGGACAGGGCTAGCATTGCAGAGAGCCGGAAATAGTGCTTCCTGAGCAGCCTCCCCAGGAATGAGAGGCCCAGGGTGCAGGGGCTGGGGGATACTGAGCAAAGACAGGGCCACTGTAGTGAGTGGACAGCAGACAGGTCAGGTGGGCCAGCATGGGCAGATCACGTGTGGAAGAGGTTGGATTTTATTTTGTTATTTTATTTTATTGTCAGCACTTTGGGAAACTGAGGCGGGTGGATCAACTGAGGTCAGGAATCCAAGACCAGCCTGGCCAATATGGTGAAACACCGTCTCTACTAAAAATACAACAAGTTACCCGGGCGTGGCAGTGGGTGCCTGTAGTCCCAGCTACTTGTGAGGCTGTGGCAGGAGAATCACTTGAACATGGGAGGCAGAGATTGCAGAGAGCTGAGATTGTGCCACTGCACTCCAGCCTGGGCACCAAGAGTGAAACTCTGTCTCCAAAAACAAAAAAGAAGTAAAATATTTCTGAGATTTATACTGATTACATATTGAAAAATAGTGTTGTGGATATTCATTGGCTCTTCTGTCTCTTTCCAGGATCTCATAGATCAGAATATACTGGAGCCTGTATCGGGTGCACAGAGGGTGTGGATTATACCAATGGCTACAACAATTTGCCTGCCTGCCTCCTGTGTACAGTTTGTAAATCAGGTACAGAATGTGTGGACCCGTTGCCCAGAGGTGGCGTGCGGAGTGATGAGGTCGGAGTTGTAGCCGATGTGAGTCAGGGAACCAAGTTCCAGCCTGGGCAACATAGCAAGACTCTATCAAAAAAACAGAAATATCTCTTTTTGCTCACGTTTTCTGGGGTAAAGGTATTTTATGTTATAATATGAGGAAAGGATACAGAGGTGTTTTTCTTTATAGAAAATAGCTGCCCTAACAGGCCAAGGGACAAACACAGATGCGAAAGAATGAAGGTTTGGTGTTCATCATACCCTGTTCCATGATTGTGACTTTGGTTGAATAAAAACAAAAAAAGAAAAAGAAATCTTTTTTATAAGACATGCCACCTGGCTGGGAAATCCTCTAAACTATCAGCTGCAAGGGGGCACAGTGGCATGATTACAGCACAGGGAAGGCCTGGCCGAGTGGACAGGACTGGGTTTCAGCGGTGGCACGGGTCTGCTCCGGGGCCAGGCTCTTTTCTGGGCTCTGGACTCCTGGCAGATGCTGGGCCTCACTCAGCCTTTAGGTTCTCAGGCCCCTTCCTCCTCCCTAGCAGGGCTGGGGCTTTGGGGAAGTCACCCAAGGGCTCCTCTCCTTGCAGAGTCCCTCAGGTGATGCCCTTAGCCCTCCCTTGCTGCTGACCATGCGATCTAAACGATGCTTTTCCCCTAATCTGATGTAATAATGAATCATGGTCCTTCTGTATGACTCTGAGTTATGGTGACAGCCGAAGGGTGGGTGTCCTGTATGAGCCCCAAGTATGCTGGTGCAGAACCGGCCCTCAGAACTCCCTGGTGAACTGAGTTGAGTAGAGTGGTGGGAGGGGGTTGGGGTGGTGAGGAAGGGTCAAGGGACACATCAGGGAAACTCATTGCCAAAACCTTGTGCTCTGTCATCAGATGAAGAAGAGCTAAGTCCCTGTACCACGACCAGAGACACAGAGTGTCGGTGCAAGCCAGGAACTTTCCGGAATGACAGTTCCACTGAGGTGTGCCGGAAGTGCAGCACAGGGTGAGACAGCAGCCAAGGGGCTCCCAACAGCTTTCAGGAACCCGAGAAGACCCGAGTCACCTGGTACCCCTATCTCTCCCCTGACCCCATGAAGCCTTCAGCCCCATGAGGCATCCCTGAGCCTGTGGGGTCTCCTGAGCCTGCGGTGGCCCCTCCTGGTCCATCTGCCTGTCCCCACCCCTGCCCGCTGCAGCAGCCCCTTTCCACTCCTCCCCAGCAAGAGTCCCTTTGCCCTGGCCAAATTGTTCATCGGGCTCAGGAGGTGACTTTCTAGGTCCCTTGATACTTCAGGGGACCTAGGAAATGTGATTTCCTTTTGAAATCAGAAGAAAACCCTTGAATCCAGCCTGGTTTGTATTTGTCCTTTTTCCAAGTTGGTTTAAAAAAATGTAATTTTTAATGTTTTTTATGCAGACAGGGACCCATAAAGACAAAAGTGTCCCTGGCCCACAAAAGTCATGGATGGAGCTCCCTTGAGTTCCCATGAAGAGCTGAACCCACCAGCTGGCCTCACCCCAGTCCCTGACTTCTCAATAAATCCTTCTTTTTCCTATTTGGGTTTTAAGGGCTAAGAGTAATTTGCTCTTCTCTAGCCCTCCAGTGTTTGCTGTGACTGGGAGGAATCAGCAGACAGGGAGGGGAGAGGGCTCACTTGTATTGTGGGTTAACTGGAGGACATGGCTCAGCTGGTGGGCTTGTGATTTTTCCCTTGAGTGCGGCTCCTTCTAATGCAGGCCTCCCCAACAGCCCAGGAAAGCTCAGTGTGTGCCCAGCACAGAAGGCTCCTGGAGCTACAGCTCTGACTCCAGAGCAGGGAGGCCGAGGGGCCGAAGTACGCATGCTCAGACCCTTCCCCACTCTCAACCAGGAAGCATTGTGGGGGGGCCCTGCAGAAACAAGGAGCCTGTCCTTCCCCTGACGCCTTCTCAGGGACATTGGGCAGGGAGGGTGGCTTCTCTTTTATCCCACCTAGCCAGCTTTCCTTCAGGAGTCCCCCTTCTACCTCTCTGTTTGTACCCAGGTGCCCCAGAGGGATGGTCAAGGTCAGTGATTGTGTGCCCTGGAGTGACATTGACTGCGTAGATGAATCAGCTGCCAGTTCCACTGGGAAAACCCCAGCTGCAGAGGAGACAGTGACCACCAGCCCGGGGACTCCTGCCTCTCCCTTTCCCACCACAGTCATCATAGTGGTCTTACTTCTAGTGTTCTCTCTGGTTGTGGCTGGGTTTGTTTGGAAGACTTCACTGTGGAAGAAAGTCCTTTCTTGCTTGAAAGGCATCTGCTCAGGTAGGTGCTGGCTGAGGGCAGGGCACTGGGCACTCTCTGCCCTGCCCTCTCCCACCCTGTTCCCACAGACAGAAATGCCTGTCCCTGCCCCTAGTCTAAGTATTTCTGGCCTGGCTCTTTCTTCCTGCTTGTGATCACCCCATCCCCACATCCCGTGCACCCCCTAGGACCCTGGTCTCATCAGTCCTTCTCCGGGGGTGAGAGGTCCCTCATCTCTCAGCCAAGTCCAGGAGGGCAGGGCCAGTTCCTCCCGTCGTCATACCCAGCCTGGCAGGTGGCAGTCAGCTCCTCAACTGGGTGACAAGGGTCAGGATGAGAAGTGGTCACGGGAGTTATTCAGCCTTGGTCAGAGCAGAACAGAGAGCAGAAAACGGAGATTTTCCACGTTTGTTTTTACTCTAGTTCTCGTTCTCATCCCCCTTCTCAGGTGTCCCTGAATTGCAAGGTCCCATTCCTGTCCCTAGGCCTGGGGCTTGTTGTCCTGTGTCCCAGCCCCGAGTCTGCCCTTGTCCCCTACTGCCCTCAGGGAGGGAGGTGCTGAATGGGCCCCTCCGTGCCTGCTAAGGAGACTCCTTCTCTTCCAGGTGCTGGAGGCGATCCCGATCATGTGGACAGAGTGAGTTGGTTTCTCCAAAACTGGGGGCATCTTGGGTTCACGAAGTGCTTCCCGTCTACTGTGGAGTCTGGGTGGGCACAATCCCTTGTCCTCACATTGGCCCCGAGTCTCTGACATGGCCTGGGGGCTTCAGGCTGACTGTGGGGAACACGTGGCCATTTTGAGCACCATACAGACTGGCCGGCTATGCTGCAGCTCTGTCCTTCCTGCAGCCTGAGTGACACCATCACACACAGCCTGCACCCTGGGGGTGGGGTGACCCACCTGCCCTGGACCTCACTGGAAGGGGTTGGGGATGACAGGTCCACCTGTGTGCTGGGGACCCTGAAGCTGAGCCCTGGGTGTGGACTTGAGTGGGCGATTTGCCTTCCAAAGGTCTTTTTCTGGCGTTCATGTCCCTCACGAGGTCCTGAGGCTGAGGACAATGTCTGCAACGAGGACCTGAGCAACAGAGAATCGCAGCACATCCAGATCCCTGAGCAGGAAATCGAAGGTCAGGAGCTGAGAGAGTTAACATGTGTGACTGTAGAGTCGCCAGAGGAGCCACAGCGTCTGCTGGTGAGTTGAGGATGGACTGTGCCATGCCTGGCCTGCTGCCTGCACAAGGCTTCATAGACTGGGAGAGGGCAGTGCCTCTGCTCTCCTGGCCTAGGGGGACATGGAGTTTTTGGGAGACAGGAGACGCAGTGGATGGAGCAGCTGCACTGAGGTGGCGACTGTGCCACTCTGCAGGACATCTGCTTCTTACTCCCTGTCCTGTCCTTGCTGTGTCCCCAGAACCTGGAGCTCCACAGGCACAGAGTGGAGGTGACAGGGTTCGTTGATGACTGAATGAGGGCTGCACAGTCTCCACTGTGTGCTCCTAACAGAACTCAGGGAGCCCCTGCCTGAAACAGCAGAAGCTTTAAATTTACTCCAAAATAATTATTACATTGAACATATTTCATAGTAAATCTTCGTCCAGATTTCTGATCAAGTACGTAAGGAGGCTTCTGGGAAGAAGTAGGATTTGTGAGTCAGTGCATAGAAGTGCTTTTGTATCACACAAACACACACATCCGGATGTTCACAGCAGTTCCTCAGATAGGATATGATATTGAGTATGTGTGAAATCTGGACACATTATTTTTTCAGTGTCAAAATTTCTTTCCTTCAAGATAAAACAAGATGATCCTATCTAATTTCCTACGGACTTTTAAAAAATGATTTGGTTTGTACCATACACCAATGGAACCTAGGTGCCATTTCTTTTGTGATGCTGTGTGAAGTGAGGAACTCCCTGAATTGTTCTGAGTCACCGTCTCCTTCCTCCAAGCCTGTTTAAGCACTGATTCCCTAGTTTTCTCTGCTTTTGGCTCCTCTTTGATCGCTTGTCAAATGGGTGGACGAGGATCACTTACCTCCCATTTTTTTTCCTTTCCTACGGCTGTACCACATGGTGGTGGTTTATTTTATTTTATTTTTTTTTGAATGAAGAGAAGTATACAAAGGGAAGGAAACAAACAAGAAAAAGTCAACAATTACTCCATGATGCTGAATCACATTGGACGTGGGTTATGTAATTTGTAGAGATCTGATCTTGCTACGCTGCCCAGGCTGGTCTCAAACTCCTAACCTCAAGTGATCTTCTCACCCTGGCCTCCCAAAGTGGTGGGACTCCAGGCATGAGCCAGTGCCCCCGGCCACATTGCACATTTTCTGAAAGTGGTAAATGCATAGCTACAATTTTACCATACTACAGCAAGGTGCTCAGTCATAGTGGGCATAGTACCCATCAGTTTTCATCCCTCCTCCTCTCCCTCCCTCCCTCCCCCGCCTACTAGTCCCCAGCGTCTATTGTTGCCATCTTTATGTTCACGAGTATCCGATGTCGCATATAGCTTGTGAATATCAGATCTTTGTCAGATGCATAGTTTGCAAATATTTTCTTCCATTTTGTAGGTTGTCTGTTTATTCTGTTGATAGTTTCTTCCTTTCTTTTTTTGAGACTGAATCTAGCTCTGTCACTCAACTAGAGTGCAATGGCATGATCTTGGCTCACTGCATGATCTTGGCTCATTGCATGATCTTGGCTCACTGCAACCTCCACCCCCCGGGTTCAAGTGATTCTCCTGCCTCAGCCTCCCTAGCAGTTGGGATTGCAGGCACCATGCCTGGCTAATTTTTGTATTTTTAATAGAAATGGGGTTTTTTCATGTTGGCCAGGCTGGTCTCAAACTCCTCACCTCAGGTGATCCGCCTACTTTGGCCTCCCAAAGTGCTGGGATTACAGGTGTGAGCTGCCGTGCCCTGCCTGTTGATAGTTTATTTTTGTTGATAGTTTCTTTTGCTGTGCAGAAGTTCTTTAGTTTAATTAAATCCCACTTGACAATTTTTGTTTTTGGTGCATTGCTTTTGAGGGCTTAATCATAAATTCTTTGCCATGGCTGATGTCCAGAAAGGGTTTTTTCTAGGTTTTCTTCTAGCGTTATTACAGTTCGTGGTCTTACTTTTAAACATTTAATCCACCTTCAGTTAATTTGTGTATATGGTGAAAAGAAGAAGTCTAGTTTTCTTTCTTCTTCACGTGGCTAGCCAAATATCCCAGCATTATCTGTTGAATAGGGAGTCGTATTAGTCCATTTTCATACTGCCAAGGAGAAATACCTGAGACTGAGTAATTTATAAGGAAAAAGAGATTTAATGGACTCTTAGTTCCACAGGGCTGGGGAGGCATCACAATCATAGTGTAAGGTGAAGGATGAGGAAAGGCACATCTTACATGGCAGCAGGCAAGAGAGTGTGTGCAGGGGAACTGCTCTTTATAACACCATCAGATCTTGTGAGTCTTATTCACTAAACAAGAATAGAACAGGATAAACTCATCCACATAATTCAGTTACTTCCCACCAGGTACCTCCTATGACAGGTGGGGATTATGGGAGGTATAATTCAGGATGAGATTTAGGCAGGAATGCAGTCAAACCGTATCAGGAGTCCTTTCTGCATTGCTTATTTTTGTCCACATTATTCAAGATCAGATGGCTGTAGTTGTGCAGCTTTAGTTCTGCATTCTCTATTCTGTTCCATTAGCTATGTGTCTATTTTGGTACCAGTATCCTGTTGTTTGGGCTATTGGTAGCCTTAGAGTATAGCTTGAGATTAGGTAACGTGATGCCTCTAGCTTTTTTCATTCTGCTTAGGATTGTTCTGGCTATTCAGGCTCTTTGTTGACTCCATATCAATGTAAGAATACCTTTATTCAATTCTGTGGAGAATGACATGGGTAGTTTGATAAGAATAGCATTAAATCTGTAGATAGATTTGGGCAGTATGACCATTTTAACTATATTAACTCTTCCAATCCATGAGCATGGAATGTTTTTCCTTTTGTTCATGTTATCTATGATTTCTTTTAGCAGTGTTTTGTAATTGTCCTTCTAGAGATCTTTTACATCTTTGGGTAAAGGTATTCCTAGGTATTGTGTGTGTGTGTGTGTGTGTGTGTGTGTGTGTGTGTTGTTAATGGGATTGTGTTCTTTATTTGGTCCTCAATTAATTAATTAATTAGCCTGAACGTTATTGGTATATAGATATGCTACTGATTTTTATACATTGATTTTGTATCATGATATTTTGCTGAAGTCATTTATCAGTTCCAGGAGGAACTTTTGGTGGACTCTAGGGTTTTCAAGGTATAGAATCATGTCATCTGTAAAGAGAGATAGTTTGACTTCTTCATATCTGGATGCCTTTTATTTCTTTCTCTTGCCTGAGTGCTCTGGCTGGGACTACCAGTACTATGTTGAATGTGAGTGGTGAGAGTCAGCATCCCTGCCTTGTTCCAGTTGTCAAGGGGAATGCTTCCAACTTTTGCCCATTCAGTATGATGTTGGCTGTGGGTTAGTCATAGATGGCTCTTATGATTTTTAGGCATGTTCCAGTCAGAACCTTTTAGTGTTTTTTAATATCCAAAAGAGCAAATACCTTTTCCATACTTTTTCAAAATTTATTATTTTACCCAGATAAAATTTAGAATTATAAGATTTCCTCCATCCTCCCCTCTCAAAAATACTCAGTGGCATTCTTATCAATTCACTTTAAAATTAAAACTTAATCTACAAGTACTTCATATCCTATAAATATTCAGTATTTTCTTATTGAAGAAGATAGCATTTGAAGTCAAGTATTTTATTATAACTGAGTTGTGATTAGTGTTTCTCTTTGAAGAAGCTATTCCTGTTTCTTCTCATGGCTATTGAGTATTTTGTATCCATTATGGGTTTGGATAGCCCTGTAATTCTATTAGAAACTTATTGCATCTGCTATGTTTTTAACATTCCTCCAGACATACATTTATATTTCAATGTTGTAGTTTCATGCTTAGGGATTTTAAATGACATTGAAAATAATGATTATTGTGTCTGCCCCCTTCCAAGAGTGTTGGCTTATTTTCGTTTCCCATCTTGTTGCCTAGACCAGACCTTTCAGAACAATGCTCAGCTGTGCTTAGGGAGGCAGGTGTTCAGGTCCTGATTTGATTTCTGGGGAAGGCCTCCAACATGTCACCCTTAGGAATGGTGATCACTTTTGGTTTCATATAGAAATTCTCCTCATCAAGAATGCAGCCTCCTATTCTAAAAGGTTTAGAAAAAAATCAGAATTGGTGTCTAATTTTACAAAATGTCTTTCCAGCCTCCATAGAGACTGATGTTTTATTTAATTGCCCTATTGATACGGTACAGTATTAATGATCCAAGATCATGTACAGTCTTGGAATAAATCATTTTATTAGGTTTTCCCGGGTACCCTCATATATAGTCTTCTGCTGAGACGTCTGCTGGTAAAAATCCTGTAAGGAAGTGATCTCCTGTGAAGGTGGGTGGGAGTTGATTAGATGGGGCAGAAGGGAACTTTCTGGAGTGGTGGGAATGTTCTGTGTCTTGATTGGGGGATGATTACACCAGTGTATACAGTAGTCAAAGCTGGGCAGAACACTTACACAGTGAGCATTTACTGCATGTCACTTATGTCTCAATGAGCCACCATCAGATAGAGCCTGAGAGCTGTGCAGAACTAGAGGGTTATCTCCATCTCCATGGAGCCCCGAGAGGGGAAGTGCTGCAGGTGTCAGGGCTGGCTGGTCGGGGTCAGTACTGGACGGCAGGACTCCTGACTGATCACAGCCTTCCCCACTGTGTGTTACAGGGACAGGCAGAAGCTGAATGGTGTCAGAGGAGGAGGCTGCAGGTTCCAGTGAATGACGCTGACCCCACTGAGAGTAAGTGTATTGTCCCTACAATGTCCTCCCTGCTGTCCCCATAGCTGAGAAAGCTCTTCTGGAGCATTCACTGCTGGAAGAAGGGGATCCTATGTCGATCCTGGGCTGATTGTCCCTGGAACATCAAGACCCTCAGTCTTCTCTTCTCTATTCTCAGTGAACACATTGCTGGATGCCTCGGCAACACTGGAAGAAGGACATGCAAAGGAAACAATTCAAGACCAACTGGTGGGCGCCGAAAAGCTTCTATGTGAAGAAGGTGACGGAGGCTCTGCTACATCCTACCTGTGAAAGAATCTCTTCAGGAAACCAGAGCTTCCCTCATTTACCTTTTCTCCCACAAAGGGAAGGAGCCTGGAGGAAACACTCCAGTGCTTGACCCATTGCCTCAGCAAACTACCATCCAATATGGTGCAGCTTACCTGAGGTCTTACAACTTTGTCAATGCACTTGGAGTAATTTTTATGGAATATTGACTGTGATAAGCAAATTTCAGAGATTTATATAAGATTCTTGGTGGCATAGAGTTATACGATTGTGTATTAAGGGCATAGAGTTATACAATTGCGTATTAGGCCACATGCATTGGCTCATGTCTGTAATCCCTCCAATTTGGGAGTCTGAGGCGGGTGAATCACTTGAGCTCAGGAGTTGGAGACCAGCCTGGGCAACACAGTGAAACTCAGTCTCATTTAAAAAGAAAAACAGTGGTTTTAAGATGTCATTATTTTCAGTACTTCATCCTGAGACAAGTCTTTATTTCTTACATTGTAGGCTCCATCTCTGCTGGTGTGTGCATTTAATTACATCTAACTCCAGATGCCACACAGCGACAATGGTTTGCCTCATAGTTTTTTAACTTTGGAACTGGATGATCTGGCTATTACCTATATTTTTAGTTTAGGATATTTTCGACTTGATGAGTTTTCAAGACATAGCCCCATAGTAAGTCATGAGTATGTGGACTTAGGAGGGTTCGACTTAGAGTTTTGAGTTTTAAGATATGATTATTGGGGCTTACCTCCACCTTAAGTGGAGAATAATTTGTATTGCTTAGTATTATATGATATACATCTTTCTATTTTCTGATTTTTTATAATGACGTAACCATGGAAAAACTCTAGGAAATGTACTTATTAGGCTGTTTACCTGGGTTGCCTGGATGCAAACCAGCAGTCGAAAATGATTAGAAATATAAGTAGCGACGGAGGGAGGAATCCTCCCTCTGGGAGGCAGTGACTGCGTTCCAGGTCTCCTCCCACGCCCTGTGACTGGACCAGGGTTTGATGGCTGGCAACTTCTCAAGGGGCCAGTCTGTCTTATTTGATAATTTTAGAGGTATATAGCAGTATTTATTTATAAATAAATAAATATTTATTTATAAGTAGATGTTTACATATGCCCAGGATTTTGGAGAGTGTGGGATCTATGGGAAGCCATGTATCTGGTCTGTCCTGCTGGGACAGGCATGAGACTGCATCTTCCTGCTTGTCCACAGCAGATGAGGACAGTGAGAACTGGGTGAGATCTGAGACTGCGAATAGCTTCTCTGTCAAGTGCCCTTACAGCTGAACATGAGTGAATCTTGGGCATCCTTTGGGCTCAGGGCAGAGCGGGTGTTCATCTGCCTGAGCATCCGCCTTGGCATCAAGAGGGAAGAGTGGACGGTGCTTTGGAAATGGTGTGAAATGGTTGCTGACTCAGGCGTGGGCGGCCCCTCTTGCTTCTGGTGCTCTGTGACCCTGAGCCCCTGAGCAGAGTTTAAGGGTACAGCTTCCCTATTTGAGGAGCTTGGTCCCTTTGTAAGCATCTGATGCATCTCAGAAATACCAGTTCTTAAACACTGTGACAGGGGGACCTAGAATGGCTGATGCATTAATGCTTTGTTCTTGTGTCCCATTCTATTATTTTACTTAAAAACGTCAGTAATCATGTTAGCCTCTTTCCAGCAAACTCTTCTTCACAGTAGTCCAGTGGTGGTAGGATAATTTACAGATGTAGTCATTCTAGGAGTTTCCGTGTTTGCCGTCTCAAGGCATTGTATGTTGTCCTGCTCCGGGACTGGTTTGACTGGGACAGTTAGAATTCTCTGAAGATTTCAGCACATTCAGAATGTTGTGTCCATTGATCTTTGGGAGGCGGTGGCCTTTCTGGTCTGTACACTTCCGTCCTCTCCCACTTCCATCGGGCGTACCACGCTTTGTCCCCTGCACTTCTGGAAGGCACAGGGTGCTGCTGCCTCCTGGTCTTTGCCTCTGCTGGGCCTTTGCTGCAGGACGCTCGGCCTCAGAGCTCAGAGGGAGCCAGTCTGTGCCCATCTCCCTTGTCCCTTGTGCAGAGGCCTTCCTTGAAGATGCATCTAGAGTATCAGCCTTATCGGTGTCGGTTAAGCTTATTCTTTTAAAGTGAGCTTCCTGACAACATGAAATTGTTGGGAGTTTTTAGTGTTAATTCCTTTGTTTTGGTTTTGCTTTATACCCGGCCAAATAGCATGTAACGCCTGGTTATATATGAAAAGCTCATATGTTCATGAATTTTATCCAAAATAAACATGAAAGCTTATATAAAAAGAGGTGCAGTGTTTGTTTATTTCCATCCTTCCCTCTTCCTGTGAAACAGCTTTGAGTGACAGGAGGCCTGCTGGGACTCCTTACTTGTCCCCTCTCTGCCTTCAGGCTTGGCCTTCCTGGTGGGAGGTGGGTTGGGGGTTAGGTTTCTGCCTATGACTCCTTGGATTTTAAAGTGTCAGGTTCTCACACCTCCTCCCTGTCTCTCTCCTGTCTGCTCCTCCCTCTGGGGAGAGGGACACCAGCTCTTACCTGCATCCCCATCAGTAGACTCAGGTGGCTCGGCCCTGCAGGCACCTCAGTGACCCATTTTCAGCTGCCCTTGCCCTGAAGAACCCTCTCTCCATCTCGCCCACAGCTCCAGGAGGCCCAGATGTGCCCCACACTGACTCCTGTTCTCTAGGCCAGTGCCCCTTTCCCAGACCTTTGACTCCAGTCTGGTCCACTCCCAACACACAGCATGGAGTGCCCCTCTGAAGGTGAGGAAGGGAGTCTGCAGTCCCAAGATGGGCTTAGAGCTCAGAGTTTGGGTACACATTTGAAAATCAATCTTGGGCAACTTTCCTAACCAAGTTCATAGGATGGCTTCCCAAAAGAAATAGAATTACTGTGTTAATGTGCAGAGGTATTTTTTTCTGCACACACACACACACCCCTGTGCACACCACACACACATGCACAATTTTGGTTCCAGCAACACTTCATTAATCTTGATCTGATGTGCTTGCTCTTTTGTTTTCTCCAACAAGGAAGACATTAATTAACTTAAATATGCATTTTCTTATTTTTGGACTTAGGTTTCACATGTTTATTAGCTGTTTGATTCTCTCTTCAAACTGATGGTTTACAGCTTGCATCCGCCTGTTGAGACATGCGTCCCTGCCCATGCACTTTCTCAAATGCAGATCATAGGTTCCTGCTTGCTTGTCTGCCTTTTTGTTTGGCCAAATGTTTTCATATGCAAAATTACTAATGTTAAGAAATATCATCTATTGACAATTCATTTTGTCATTTATTATAGTCTTATAAAAGGCACCTCCTGGACAAAAGGTAATGTACAATTCTTTAGTTTTTTGTTTTGTTTTTGAGACAGGGTGTCACTCTATCACCGAGGCTGGAGCACAGGGCTCACTGCAGCCTCCACCTCCTGGGCTCAAGCTTCCTGCTCTGTCAATATGGAAAACAAGGAGATACCTGATGTTCAAAAAAAAGAAAACAAGTAACTTAGTACTTTAACAGAATATATGCAGTCAGCCAAAGGAAAATGACAATAAAAAGTAAGGAACATTTGTGCCAAGCGAGGAGTAGAGATAATAGCTGCTGTATTTCTGAGGAGGGAGAGACCTTTGGGATGAAACGGAGGAGGGAATATAGGCTGAGGTAATTGTAATAAGGAAGGTGAAGATGAAAGGGATTGGTCACCTCAGAGTGATACCTGGGTCCTAAGGAATTTGGCAACAAGCAGATGTCCATGGAATGAGCAGTAAACGACTAGCCTAGTTTTTGACTGTCCACTGGGGAGAAGGAAAACATCTGGTCGGAGAGACTGGAAGACCATGTTGTATGGGACAGGTCAAACCACGGAGGGCCTTAAATGTCAGAGCAGGAAGTGCAGGCTTTATGACGTTGTCGTATAAGAACTTATAAGGTGTTAGAAAGGGGTAATGCACTGAGGAGTCTTAGGCTGTCCTTCCATTTGTTGCTACCTTCAGTCAAGAAACCATTCCTGTGATACTCCTTAAATTAGAGATATACTCACTAGGCAAGCATTTGCTGCAGGGAGGGAGAGGTGATTGACATGTTTGTGGGCTTTCCACCTGCATTTGTAATTATTCTATTTTATTTCTTGAGCAAGATAATGTAAGCATTAAAGTACCCTATATGATGGTCCATACCTTGTGGTACATCTAAAAAATTTACACCTGAAAATGAAAAATAGAAAAAAAGAAAAGGAGGAAGAGAAGGAGGGTGAAGGAAAGGAGAGGAGAAAGGAAAGAAAAAGGGAAAGGAATAAGGAAGGAGAAAGGAAAGGAGAAAGGTAAAGAAAGGATAAAGGAAGGGGAAAAGGAAAGGGAAAGGGAAAGAAGGGAGGAAGAAACACGGCCAGCCAGCCGCCCTGCTGTGCATACAGTTCACAGGATATTTCAGAATCCACCCTTTATTCCAATAGGCATCTGGACCTGTGCGGTTACCGCCTCGATGGACCTCTTGGTGCTCCTGCAATAAACCGTGTCAAGGACAAGGCGAGGCTATGGGATGACGCCTATGAGGCCTCCCCCTGGGACTGTGGGCACAGCATTCAGAGAAGACAACTAGAACCTTTGAGAGCTCAGTATTCCATTTCTGCCAGGGGCTGCTCCTGAACTCACTCTCAAACATGAAGCACACTGGAAATATCTTATCATGTCCATTTTATCTAGGAAAACTGAGGAAAAGGGCCACATTCTGCCCCAGGTAGTAAAGAAGACAGCAATGGTGCCCACCACCTCACTGCCTGCATGTAAAACGCCCACCGTATGGAATGTTGTTAAATGTTTAAAATTCCTTTTAGTTTACTGACAACGCCCAATGTCTTGAGATTGGACAAGTAGTGATCTTTTAGTGCATTTTCTGAATAGACGGCTGGAATCATGGTAAGCGACATTTCGCCCACCCGTCCTGAAAGTGACCAACATGCAAAGTCACCTTTGCCCTTTTCTTTGACTCCTCTGATTTGGGCTTTACCATCTCTCAGCATGAGCCCGTTGCTCAGCTTTCCTCCTTATCCTCCAGCCCTGCAGGTTTGCCTTACCCTCTCACTGCAGAATCACTGTAAAGGTCTGTGCTAGGACAGCTGTTCCCCTCCTTCAGTGTTGAACCCAGGCCTGCCTGTCCAGGACACAGGATGCCAGACCCACCCATTTAGTGTGATACTGGTTGAGGATCACTGCCTGACACCCACAATCCTGCTCATGAACCAGGCTCATGACATGAGCAGCTTGGGACATGTGAGAACATTCCAGAAATATCCAGGCCCAGTAGAGATATTGGCAGATAAAATGGAAAGCAGAGAAAGATACAGGGAGCTCTGAGAGGTGGAATGGACAGGAGTGGTAATGATTTGGTCCTGACAGGCAAGGGACATGGGGCAGTCTCACCAGCAGAACTTGGTCATGTGTTTCTGAACCTAGTGAGAATTGTCCCAACCTCAGTGGTATCTCCAGATGATAAAATCCAGGCCCTGTTGCCATTCAGAGAATGGTGAAGATAAAATAGGTCTTGAGTTACTCATTTATAAAATAAAGTATTTGCACTATGTAATCATAGCCTGGTCACATTCTTTCTCCTGAATTCTATTATATTTGGGAGGGGTAAAGCTGTTTGCTCATTCATAGGGATAACTTTGAGGAGTTCAAGACTTCAGGGCTGGAAGTAACTGCAGATGTGGTAGACATAGCAAGAGAACTAGAAGGGGAACCTGAAGATGTGAGTAAATTGCTGTAATCTCATGATAAATCTTGAACTTTGAGGAGTTACTTCTTATGAATCAACACAGAAAGTGATTTCTCGTAATGAAATCTACTCCTGATGAAGACGCTGTGAACACTGGTAAAAATGACAAAGGATGTAGACTCTTACATAAACTGAGTTGATAAAACAACTGGAGGGTTTGAGAGAATTGGCTCCAATTTTAAAGAAGTTCTACTGTGGATAGAATGCTATTATCAAACAGCATCACACGGTACAGAGAGAAATCTTTTGTGAAATTAAGAGACCATTGATCAGCAAACTTCATTGTCTTACTTTGAGAAATTGCCACAGCCACTTCAGCCTTCAGCCACCACCCTGATCAGTCAGCAGCCATCAACAGTGAGGCAAGACCCTCTTACCAGCAAAAAAAGGTTAATGACGAGTCCTAATTAGACAAAAGAAGTCAGGCTGGCAGGAGCAGGGGACAGCAAAAAGCAGCAGCAGATGAATTACAAGTCTGCCTTTCTTCAAGGTCCAGGACACACAGTCCTTCTGCGCAAATAACTCAAGATCATCCTGCACCCTGCTATCCTCAGACCTTCGGCTGATAGGAAAAATGCAAGTTAGGGCATTGCAACTTTGGCATTATCTTACTGCACATAGCAGTCTGCCGCCCAAGCACTAACCTATAGAATCTCCAGCAGGCCTTTGTTTCCTTGCAGATGCTCTTCTCTTGCTGGCTGCCCATTGCTGTCTTGCAATGTATTTTCATACTTTCCCTAATAAATCTGTCTTTTTCTATCTAGAACCGTCTTAGCAAATTATTTTACCCCCATGCCACTGGCCCAGATAGTCATCACTCCCTCAAGACACTTATGATGTACTGGAGGCTCAGGTGATCATTAGCATTTTTTAACAATAAAATATTTTAAAATTAAGCTATGCATATTCCTCCCCCCCTTTTTTTTGAGATGAAGTCTTGCCCTGTTGCCCAGACTGGAGTGCAATGGCATGACCTCGGCTCACTGCAACCTCCACCTCCCGGGTTTAAGCGATTCTCCTGCCTCAGCCAACCGAGTAGCTGGGATTACAGGTGTGCCTCAGCAGGCCCGACTAATTTTTATTATGATGAAAGAAAGTATCATATACCGAAAGCCCTACCCATAACAAGCCACTTCTGCGTTTGGCTCTGTTCACTGGCCCTTCATTTATTTCCTAAACCGACCCTTTTGGTAACTTTCAGTGAAGAGGTAGTTTTAATAAATATATTCTCCAGAAATCTACAAACTTTTCCATGGGTCAGGGTGAGAGGTGCCGCCAGGATGTAGAAAGAACAGCTGAGTCCTGCGGGTAAGCGCCAGATCCGATCTGCACAGACCACGTGGGTGGGAGGCAAGGAGTCAGAGGCGCTTCCTCAAAATGAATCACCTGTCTCTGGTAGAGCACACGGCCCCAGGGCCCCACGGACAGGGCTGGTCCCAGCGTCTGCAAGCTACTTCCCGGGCTTGTGGGGGTGGTACGCCAGAGGCTGCCCGCAACAGAAAGCCCACAGAAAGGCCAAGGCCTCTTGTTCCACTTGGCAGAGACCCCACAAGGAGCCAGAGGGCAGCATCAGAGCCTGGGGCCCCGGCAGGGGTGCCCAAGGACACAGCAGCTGTAGGCCATTGGCAAGGCCAGAAGATGGTGAGTGGAAAGTCGAGGGCACGTGGAGAGACCCTGAGAAGGGGCTGTTCAGCTGGGAGTCCTGCATTTGCCGTTTGTGTTTCATCCGGCGATTTTGAAACCAGGTTTTTATCTGGACCTCTGAGAGCGGCATCTCCCTGGCCAGCCTCTTCCCGTCGTCCAGAAGGCCCCGGTACTGGTGGTGCAGGAAGTCGCGTTCCAGGGCGCTGATGTGCTTCGTGGTGAAGGAAGCCACAGTCCTCTCCGGAGCAGGCAGATTTGAGGACCTAGATTCCTCGATGCTGACGGCCTGAGGGGCTCCTGGTGCCGGATGTCTGGCCCCGGACAAGGAGGCTCCCTGGGAGACACCGGCAGGCCTGGGGCAGTAGGTCGGCCCTGGGCAGCTGCTCTGGGAGAGCCAGTCCACCGAGCCAAAGCTGGAGGGCTGCTGCCGGCCACGAGGTGGGGAGGAGAGACGCATCGCGGCCAGGTAGGCGAGAGGGAAGGCTGGGCGGGGCTGGTCAGGCGCGTGATCCATTATCATATATTGTTTTTAAAAGACACAATACTATTGCAAACTTAACGGACTACAGTATAGGATACCCATAACTTTTTGTTTTACACTTTGTTTTCATTTTGTTTTGAGTCTGAGATGGGTACTTGTTCTGTTGCTCAGGCTGGATTATAATGGTACAATCTTGGCTCACTGCAACCTCTGTCTCCAGGGCTCAAACGATCCTCCTGCCTCAGCTTTTTAAGTAGTTGGGACCACAGGTCCACAAGCCACCATGCCCTGCTAATTTTTGTGTGTTTTGTAGAAACAGGTGTAGCCATGTTTCCTAGGCTGATATGGAACTCCTGAGCTCCAGTGATTCCCCTGCCTGGGCCTCCCCAAGTGCTGGGACTACAGGCATGAGCCATGCCCAGCCTTGTACCCATAACATTTATAGGCACTGGAAAACAAACAAACAAAAAGATTGTTTGACTCACTTTATTGTGGTGGTCTGGAAGCTAACCTGCAGTATCTTTAAGGTATGTCTATGTTTTCAATATTAGATCCTCATCTGATGTACAGTTCAAAAATATTTTCTCCCATTCTGTAAGTTATCTCTTCACTCTATTGATTCTTTCCTTTAATTTTCATAAGCATTTTAGTTTGATGTAATCCTATTTGTCTGTCTTTACTTTTGGGGTTATATCCAAAATATCTTTGCCCTCCCTGGGCCCCTTCTGCCATCCAGAACAGAGCTGGAGAGATGGGGCCCCACACTACACAGTTAGAATACCAGCTCTTCCTTTCTAGAACCGTCCACAAAACTTCCCACTAGTTGTTTGTTTGTTTTGAGATAGAGTCTTGCTCTGTTGCTAGGCTGGAGGGCAGTGGCATATTTTGACTCACTGCAACCTCCAACTCCCAGATTCAAGCGATTTTCTTGCCTCAGTCTCCTGAGTACAGTGCGCACCACCACACCCAGCTAATTTTTGTATTTTTAGTAGAGACAGGATTTCTCTATGTTGGCCAAGGTAGTCTTGATCTCTTGACCTTGTGATCTGCCTGCCTCGCCCTCCCAAAGTGCTGGGATTACAGGCGTGAGCCCCTGTACCTGGCTACCCTACTACAGTCTTTACTCAGCACACTTTTTAGTTCTCAGCTCACCCCAGCATTGAGGAAAACTGTGCAACAGTTAAAGAGGGACAGAGAATTCCAGGTACAAAAATGAGATATTATTCAAGATCTATTGTAAAATTTAAAAAGCAAGAACTTGAAAAACTGTGAAGACTGTGAGTCCATTCATTTTTGTATATTATTTTTATTTTTGTTATTTGAGACAGGGTCTTGCTCTGTCACCCAGGCTGGAGTGTAGTGGCATGAACATACTCACTGCAACCTCAACCTCCTGGAGGCAGGCCTCCTGCACAGTTGGGACTATAAGTATGTGCCATCACATCTGGCTAAATTAAAAAAAAAAATTTTATAAAGACGGGGTCTTGCCATTTTGCCCAGGCTGCTCTTGAACTCATGGGCTCCAGTGATCCTTCCACCTCAGTCTCCCAAGCTGCTGAGATTACAGGCAAGAGCCACCACACCCAGCCTTGGTTTCTGTATATTCTAGGCATGTGTAGTGTATGCTGGGAAGACATTCTGGAAGAACAGAAATTAATGGAGGGGAGGTTAGGTTATGGGACATTAACATGATAAATTTCGGAGCTCTGGGTTTTCAAATACTTTGTCAACAGATGTGACTATAGGGTGAGAACAAATACACTCACCCAGAGCCCTGGCCTGGAGATTCTACAGAACTTGCTGTCCAAGGTAGAAGAGGTGTTGTTGGCCCCGGGAAGGGTGATCAGACAGTTCACTCCTGATAACACATGCCAGGCACCGACTCTGCACCAGGCCAGAAGTATAGACATATATATCTCTAAAATCATCAACTAAGACAGACCGAACCTTGAGAAGTTGCCAGTCATCAAAACCTGGTCCAGTCACAGGGCGTAGGAGGGAGAACTGGAACGCAGTCATTTCCTGTCGCATAGAGGGAGGATTTCTTCCCCTATTGCGAGTTATATTTCTAGTTATTTTTGATTGTCGATTTGTGTTTAGGCAACACATATAAACAACCTACTAAGTGTATTTCCTAGAGTTTTTCCATGCTCACATCATCATATACAAAAATAGGAAGACAGAAAGATGTACATCATATAGGATTATGCAACACAGATGTTCCTCTACTTAAGATGGGGGTAAGCCTTGATAATCCTGTCTTAAAGCTGAAAAATCTAAGTCAAATCCTGGTAAGTCTACATGCTCATGACTTTGCATGGGCTATGTCCTGATAATCTCATTGTACGTCCAAATTTTTCAAATTTAAAATGCAGGTAATACCCAGATACACCAAATCTAAAGTTAAAAAACTGTAAGTCAAACCATTGTGACTGTGAGCCATCTGTAATTAGATGTAATTAAATGCACATACAGCAAAGATGGAGCTTATAATATAAGAAAGAGAAAAAAGACTTCACTCATGATGAAGAACTCAAAAGAATGACCCTAAAACCACACAGTACACAATTGTGTAACTATATGCCACCAAAAATCTTATATAAATTTCCACAGTTTGCTTATCACATGCAGTATTTCATCAAAATTACTCAAAGTGCATTGACAAAGTTGTAGGACCTTTGGTAAGCTGCATCATATTGGATAGTAGGGTTTGCTGAGGAGTGGGTCAAATACTGGACTATTGCTTCCAGTCTGCTTCCCTTTGTAGGAGAAAAGGTAAACGAAGGAAGCTCTGGTTTCCTGAAGAGATTCACAGGCAGGACATAGCAGAGCCTGCATCACCTTCTTCATAGAGAAGCTTTTCGGTGCCCAGCAGTTGGTCCTGAATCTTTGCTTTGCATGTCCTCCTTTCAGTATTTCTGAGGCCGCCAGCAAGGTGTTGATTGAGAATAGAGAAGAGGAGATTGAGGGTCTTGATGCTCCAGGGACAATCATCCCAGGATCGACATAGGACCCCCTCTTCTCCAGAAGAGCCCCCTCAGCTATGGGGACAGTAGCTAGGACATTGTCCCTATTCCCTGCCCTCCTGTTTTGTCTCCAGGCACAACATACTTACTCTCAGTGGGGTCAGCATCATTCACTGGAACCTGCAGCCTCCTCCTCTGACACCCTTCGGCTTCTGCCTGTCCCTACAACACACAGTGGGGAAGGCTGTGATCAGTCAGGAGTCCTGCAGTCCAGTACTGACCCTGACCACCAGCCAGCCCTGACACCTGCAGCACTTCCCCTCTCAGGTCTCCATGGAGATGGAGAAAACCCTCTGGTTCTGCACAGCTCTTGGACTCTATGTGATGGTGGCTCATTGAGACATAAGTGACATGCAGTAAATGCTCACTGTGTAAGTGTTCTGCCCAGCTTTGACTACTGTATACACCGGTATAATCATCCCCTGATCAAGATGTAGAACATTCCCACCACCCCAGAAAGTCCCCTTCTGCCCCATCTAACCAATTCCACCCACCCTGACAGGAAACAATCAGTTCCTTACAAGATTTTTACCGGCAGCAGAAGTCTCAACAGAAGACTATATATGAGGGCATGCAGGAAAATCTAACAAAATGATTTATTTCAAGACTGCACATGTTCTTTGGTCATTAATACTGTACCATATCAATAGTCTAAATAAGGAAATAAAACATGTCTCTATGGAGGCTGGAAAGACATATGGTAAAATTAAACACCAATTCTGATTTTTTTTTCTTTTTTTTTGAGACGGAGTTTCGCTCTTGTTACCCAGGCTGGAGTGCAATGGCGCGATCTCGGCTCACCGCAACCTCTGACTCCTGGGTTCAGGCAATTCTCCTGCCTCAGCCTCCCGAGTAGCTGGGATTACAGGCACGCGCCACCGTGCCCAGCTAATTTTTTGTATTTTTAGTAGAGACAGGGTTTCACCGTGTTGACCAGGATGGTCTCAATCTCTTGACCTCGTGATCCACCCGCCTCGGCCTCCCAAAGTGCTGGGATTACAGGTGTGAGCCACCGCGCCCAGCCCAATTCTTATTTTTTTCAAAGTATTTCAGAATAGGAGGCTGCATTCCTGATGAGGAGAATTTCTGTATGAAACCAAAGTGATCACCATTCCTAAGGGTGACATGTTGGAGGCCTTTCCCAGTAATCAAATCAGGACCCAAACCCTTTCTCCCTAAGTACAGCTGAACATTGTTCTGAAAGGTCTGGCCTAGGCAACAAGATGGAAAACAAAATAAGGCAAGACTCTTGGAACGGGGCAGACATAATAATCATTTTCAGTGTCATTTAAAATCCCTAAGAATGAAACAATGATATTGAAATAGAAATCTATATCTGGAGGAATGTTAAAAACATAGCAGATGCAATAAGTTTCTAATAGAATTACAGGGCTATCCAACTCATAATGGTTACAAAATACACAAAGTATTAATGGTCATGAGAAAAGACAGGAATAACCTTATCTGAAAAAGAACACAAATGACAACTCAGTTATACTAAGATACTTGACTTCAAATGCTATCTTTAATAAGTAAATATTGATATCAATTATGTCTAGATTAATTTTAATTTTAAGGTAATTGATAAAAATGTCACTGGATTTATTTTTAGTAGAAAGGAGGATGGAGGAAATCTTATAAAATAATTTTAAATTTTATCTGGGTAAAATATATTTTGAAACAGTATGGAAGAGCTATTTGCTCCCTTGGATATTAAAACACATTAGAAAGTTTCCGTTGTAACCTGCCTTAAAATAATAAGAACCATCTATGACAAACCCACAGTTAGCATCATACTGAATGGGCAAAAGCTGGAAAATTCCTCTTGAGAACTGGAACAAAACAAGGATGCTCACTCTCATCACTCCTATTCAACATAGTACTGGAAGTCCTAGCCGGAGCAATCAGTCAAGGGAAAAAAATAAAAGGCATCCACATAGGAAATGAAGAAGTCAGTCTGTCTCTTCGTGGATTATACTGAATGGGCAAAAGCTGGAAGATTCCACTTGAGAACTGGAACAAGACAAGGATGCTCACTCTCAACACTCCTATTCGACATAGTACTGGAAGTCCTAGCCAGAGCAGTCAGTCAAGAGAAAAAAGTAAAAGGCATCCAAATAGGAAATGAAGAAGTCAATCTATCTCTTCATGGATTATATGATTCTATACCTCGAAAACCCTAAAGACTCCACCAAAATGCTCTTGGAACTGATAAACGACTTCAGCAATGTTTCAGGATGCAAAATTAGTGGACAAAAATAAGTAGCATATCTATGTACCAATAACATTCAAGCTGAGAGCCAAATCATGAACACAATTCCATTTACAATAGCCCCTGCACCAACACACCCCAAAACACCTACGAATGCTTCTAACCAAGGAAGTGAAATATTGCTACAAGGAGAGTTACAAAACACTGCTAAAAGAAAACATAAATTACACAAACAAATGGAAAGACATTCCATGCTCATGGATTGGAAGAATTAATATTGTTAAAATTGGCAGGCTGGGCGTGGTGGCTCATGCTTGTAATCCCAGCATTTTGGGAGGCTGAGGTGGGCGGATCACAAGGTCAAGAGATCGAGACCATCCTGGTTGTCATGGTGAAACCCCATCTCTACTAAAAATACAAAAAATTAGCTGGATGTGGTGGCACACGCCTGTATCCCAGCTACTTGGGAGGCTGAGGCAGGTGGATCACTTGAACCCGGGAGGTGGAGGTTGCAGTGAGCCAAGATCATGGCACTGCACTCCAGCCTGGTAAAAGAGCAAGACTCTGCCTCAGAAAACAACCCCAAAGGATCATGATTCATTATTTATTTTATCAGATTAGGGGACAAGCATCATTTAGATCCCATGGTCAGTTGCAAGGGAGGCATAAGGTATCACATGAAACACTCTGCAAGGAGAGGAGCCCTTAGGTGATTTCCCAAAAGCTCAGGCCTGCTGGAGAGAAAGGGGCCTTAGAACCTGAAGGCTGAGTGAGGCTGAGAACCTGCCAGAAGCCCAGGGCCCCTGGGGCAGAGCGCCTGGCCATGGAGCAGACCAGTGCCACTGCTGAAAACCCTTTCAACTCAGCCACTCCTCTGTGCTGTAATGATGCCCTCACCCCCTTGAAGCCAACAGTTCAAAAAGATTTCCCTACCAGGTGCCAGGCATTATAAAAATGATTTCTTTCTGTTTTATTTTATTGACCTAAGACATAATCATGGAACAGGGTATGATGAAGACCAAGTTGGGCTGGAACTTGGTTCCCTGACTCACATCGGCTACAACTCCCACCTCATCACCTTGGCCTCCACCTCTGGGCAAGGAGTCCACACATTTTGTACCTGATTTACAAAATCCACGTGGGTAGCAAGAAGAGAAATTGTTGGGAGCACTGGTGTAATCCACACCCTCTATGCACTGATTACAATCTCCAGTATGTTCTGATTGATGAGATCCTAGGATGGGAGAGGAAAGCCAGTGATTGAATTGCCACAGAGATCCCAGAGGCTGGTGGCGGTGGCCGGGATACTCTTCTTTTGGCCATCAGTAGACTCCAGACAGGGAAATCCCCTTTTTTTAGCTTGGTCTTGTCATCAGTTCTACATCTATTACACACCTTTGACTGGCACTGCTGGCAGAAATATAATACAAGCTACACACAAAATTCAAATTCTATGAGAGCTGCCGACGGGATCATGATAGATGGGAGGCAGGACTAGATTACACCTCCTACTCAGACAGAGCAGCGTGTGGAGGTTCGCATTGTGAACTTATGCTCCAGAATGACTACAGGAATAAATCAGGAAAACCGAGAAAACCCTCAGACCCTCTGAAGGAAGCAGATTGTGTCTGCAGGACCTGGTAGACACCCCAGATACTGTGAGCCCCCAAATTGTGTAAGTGGGAAAGGGGAATTGTCTGCCCCCAAATGCACACCTTCACTGGGGAAGCTGAAGGTCTAGATCACAGAGAAGATTCTGACCTTACCTGGAGCTGAGTCAATTTAGAGAGCCAAGTGAAATATAGGGATAGAGGAAACAGTGGGAAAAGACTTGCGGGCTTACTGGGTGCCCTAGCAAGCCATTTCTGCCTTACCTCACAGGGGTGCTTGAGGAGGGCTGCCAGAGGCACTGGGAAAAGGTCACAGGGAGAAGGAAACCTCCAGCTGAACTTTTTAACAATTTGAACTGATTAAGAAGTTTCCTGGCCAGAGCTCAGGGGAGGGCATGAGTCTGGTGTGCAGACTCCACAGGCCAGGGAAGCATGAAAGCCCTGCTTGCTTTCTCAGCTGGGAAGCAGGTAGCCATGGGCAGGTTCTCATCCTTGCTCACCCACTGCCTGGAAACAGACTGAGCACTGTTTGGGGGACACAGTGGAAATGAGACCAGTTTTTTGGGTTGTGTGGGAGCTAGGTGAGTCCTGTGACTGCCAGCTTTCCCCCACTTCCCTGATAACCTGCATAACACAGTACAGGCAGCCATCATCCTCCTAGGAACATAACTCCATTGATCTGGGAACCACACCTCCATTCCCAACAACAGCTGCAGCAAGACCTGCCCAAGAAGAGTCTGAGCTCAGACACTCTTAGCCCTTCTCCCACCTAATGGTCCTTCCCTACCCACCCTAGTAACTGAAGACAAAGGGCACATAGTTTTGAGAGTTCTAGGGTCCTGTCCACTACCTGTTCCTCCCCATATTACCAGAGCTGATGCTCCCTTGAAAGGGGAATTGGCAAGCTGATCCTAAAATTCATATGGAATTGCAAGACACCCAGTATAAACAAAATAATTCTGGACAAGAAAAACAAAAAAGGAAGATTCTTATGTCCTGATTTCAAAACTCACTACAAGACAATGTGGCAATGGCAAAAGGACAGATATAGATTAATGGAAAAGAATTGAGAGTCTAGAAATAAACCATACCTTTATGGTCAATTATTTTTTGACAAGGATACCAAGACCATTCAGTGGAAAGAATCGTCTTTTCAACAAATGGCAACTGGATAGCTACATACGAAAGAATAAAGCTGGACTCTTAGATCTGACACCATATACAAAAATGAATTGAAAATGGATCAAGACAAACTATGAAACTCTTAGGAGAAAACATGGGGATAAAGCTTCATGACCTTGGATTTGGCAAAGGATCAGTAAGTACCTGTTGAAAAGAAGAACCAGAAACTGTGGGAAACAGAAGACTGAATGAACATGGAAAATGAATGTTCTTGATCAATTTTGAGTTCATTTTTGCATATGGTGTATTATAAGGAAAAGGATGGTGTAAATGATTGAAAATCCATCTTAGAATGTACCTGCTGGATACGATTCTCCCAAAGGGTTATATTTCCATTGCTGTGAGGCAGGTGACTGATGATAAACTCTGATGGTTGTGGCTGAGCCAGATATGACCTGTGGAGGCAGAGCAGGAACTGGCATGAGTGGCTTCCAGGTCTCATCCATCACAAGATCAATCTCACATTCCATTCCCCCAGCCTCCAAAACTAGACAGAACTTGCATCTTTCTCCCAGTTCTAACGCTCAACCATTTGTTTGTACTTATATTTGTCTCTTTGCCCCTACCCCACCCCCTCCTGCCGCAGCCCTTGGCAACTACCGTTCTACTGTCTGTTTCCATGAATTTGACTACTCTAGGTACCTCATATAAATGGAACTGTGCAGCATTCGTTTTTTTCTTGTGGCTAGCATATTTCACTTAGCATAAAGTCATCACTGCCCATCCATTTGGTACCATGCATTGGCATTTCCTTTCTTTACATTGTGTGCATATCTAGCATATTTTGTTTATTCATCTGTTGATGGACACCTGGGCTATGTTCACATTTTGGCTATTGTGAATAATGCTCCTACATACATGGGTGTACAAAATCTCTTTGAGATCCTGCTTTCATACCCAGAGGTAAAATTACTGTTTACTTCCAAGAGTTGTATAATTCTTGTAGATCTTACATTCAGGCCACATATGAAAAGCCAACAGCTCGCATCCTACTCAACAGTGAAAGACTAAAGGTTTTTCCTCCAAGATCAGGAACAAGACACGGAGGCCTCCTTTCGTCACTTCTAGGGTATCAGGGTAATGCAGGGCCCACAGAAAGAGTTAGAAAGTGTTTCCTCATCCTCAATTTCTTGGAAGAGTTTGAGGAGAATTAGTGTTCGTTCTTTAAGTGTTTGGTAGACGTTAACTGGTCCTGGGCTTTTCTTTGTTGGGAAGTTTTGGATTATGGATTCTATATCATTACTGTAGTTCTCTTCACAATCGCCATTTCTTCATGATTCAGTCTTGGTAGGTAGTGTGTTTCTAGGAATTTCGCGGTTTTATCAATGTGATCTAGTTTGTTGACATACAATTATTCATAGTATTTTTTAGAATCCTTTTGACTTCTGTAAATTGGTTTGAAATGCCTGTTTCATTTCTGATTTTAGTTGAGTTTTCTCTCTTTTTTCTTGGTGTGTACATGCTATGGATCTCTCCTAACAGTCAACTTGAGACTTTTGATTTTCTCTATTGTTTTTCTAGTCTCTATTTCTGTTGTCTCTGCTCTAATCTTTATTATTTACTCCCTTTGCTGATTTTGGGGTTAGTTTACTATTCGTTTTTAGTTTGTTAAAGTGTAAAGGTAGAGTGTGGATTTGAAAACTTTCTTTTTTTAATGTGACTATTTACAGCTATCACTTTCCATTTTAGCACTGCTTTCACGTCCTGTAAGTTTTGATATATTGTGTTTTCATTTGTCTGAAGATATTTTCTCAAACTTTTTTTTATTTCCATAGGTTTTGGGGTACATGTGGTTTTTGGTTGCATGGATAAGTTCTTGAGTGGTGATTTCTTAGATTTTAGTGTACCTGTCATCTGTCTAAAGATATTTCCTTTTTTTGGAGGGATGACAGGATCTCACTCCTGTCACCCAGGCTTAAGTGCAGTGGCACCATCACAGCTCACTGAAGCCTTAACTTACTGGCCTCAGGCGATTCTCCCACCTCAGCCTCCCAAGTATCTGGGACTACGGATTCAGGCTACCACACTAGGCTAATTTTTCATATTTTCAGTAGAGACAGGGTTTTGCCATGTCGCCCAGGCTGGTCTTGAACTCCTGACCTTAAGTGATCTGCTCACCTTGGTCTCTCAAAGTGCTGAAATTACATGCATGAGCCATAGTACGTAGCCTCTCAAGATATTTTCTAATAGCTTTTTATTTTTATTTTTTTTACTCATTGGCTGTTTAAAAATGTGTTATTTAATATTTACATATTTGTGGATTTCTCAGTTTTCCTTCTGCTGTTGATATATAATTTCCTTTTATTGTGACTGGAAAGGATACTTAATATTATTTCAGTTTTACAAAATTTATTAAGACTTGTTTAGTGGGCCAGGCGCGGTGGCTCACACCTGTAATCCTAGCACTTTGGGAGGCCGAGGAGGGAGGATCACGAGGTCAAGAGATCGAGACCATCCTGGCCAACATGGTGAAACCCCGTCTCTACTAAAAAATACAAAAATTAGATGGGTGTGGTGGCGTGCGCCTGTGGTCCCAGCTACTTGGGAGGCTAAGACAGAAGAATTGCTTGAACCTGGGAGGCAGAGGTTGCAGTGAGCCGAGATCGCACCACTGCACTCCAGCCTGGTGCCTGGTGACAGAGTGAGACTCTGTCTCAAAAAAAAAAAAAAAGACTTGTTTTGTGGCATAACATATAGTGTGTCCTAGACAAAGTTTCTTGTGCCCTTGAGAAAAATGGGTATTCTGCTGTGATTGGGCAGTGTTCACATATACACAGACATATACACTTTTACTAATGAGGGTTATATGATGTGTGAATTTTTTAAAAATCAGGATATTGAATTAAATATCAAGTAATGAATAAAAATTAATTGAAAATGGATCAAGAGTTAAACTACAAAACTCTTAGGAGAAAACATGGGGATAAAGCTTCATGACCTTCAGGTTTAAAAAGGCACTTTACAAACTGTCCCCCAAAACAGCCTGTCAGATGTCCCACTGAATACTAAAGAGTCACAGAAAAAGATGAAACAGCAGTATAGTTATTCAAGGCAGAGTTTCTGTGCAATAACATCATAGAGACAAGCGAAAATCGTTGAATGTGGTCTCAGGATTATAAGGTACTAATGTTTACTCTCTGGTATTGAAGGTTGTATGGTGGTGATGGGGGAGAATGTCCTTCTTTGTTGGAAATACCACTCAAGTGTTTCAGGGTGATGTGTATTCTATGGGTAGCTTGCTCTCGGATGGTTCAGAGCAAAGTATATGGCAGAGTTTTTGCAATTGGAGTATGGTGTTTTCTGTAATCGCACAATATTTTAAATTAGAAAGGGAAATTAGAAAAGGAGGAAGAGAGAGAGCAGGAGGAGGAGGAAGAAGAAAAAGTTGTTAAAAGAAAAACAGCTGGGCTGGGCGCGGTGGCTCAAGTCTGTAATCCCAGCACTTTGGGAGGCCGAGGCGGGTGGATCACGAGGTCAAGAGATCGAGACCATCCTGGTCAACATGGTGAAACCCCGTCTCTACTAAAAATACAAAAAATTAGCTGGGCATGGTGGCGCGTGCCTGTAATCCCAGCTACTCAGGAGGCTGAGGCAGGAGAATTGCCTGAACCCAGGAGGCGGAGGTTGCGGTGAGCCGAGATCGCGCCATTGCACTCCAGCCTGGGTAACAAGAGTGAAACTCTGTCTCAAAAAAAAAAAAAAAAAAAAAAAAGAAAAGAACAGCTTAGGCTAAGTTCAGTCTGACTGCTGATTAGATTTAAAGAAGATTAAATACAACACCAACACCTTTCTGCACATATGTCTTTAAATATCTGGTGACACGAATGTGTGTAGGAAACCCTGTCTGTGTTTCCTTTTTCTGCTCTCACAGCAGTGTATTATTTGGCTTGTATCCTGTGACCTGCTAGATTCACACGTTACTTCTAGTAGTTCTTCTCTACAAATGAAAGTGGTTCCAGTCCTTCCTTCCCAGTTATTCTGTCTTCCTCCCATGTCATACTGCACTGGCTAGGACCCTCAGTTCAGTGCTGAATAGCTGTGATCAGCAGAAACATGCTTGGAATTGGTTTGAATCATGGAAAGAATGCATTTGATATTTTACCATTGTCACTGATGTTAGCAATAGGGTTTTATATATGCATTTTAATCAGATTGAGGAAGTTCTCTTCTGTTTCTGATGATAATTTTTTTGTCATAAATGGAAGTTAAAGTTTGTCAAATGCTCTTTCTGCTTCAGTTAGCATTTTATATAGTTTTTTCCTTCATGCTGTTACTATCATGAATAACATTGATCAATTTTCAGATCTTAATCCAACTGTCTTCCTGAAATAAAACCTACTTGTTCACAGTGTATTATCTTCTTGCAGAATTCAATTGGCTATTGTTGAATTAAGGATTTTTACATCTATATCTATAATAAATATTGTCAGTATTTTTCTTTTCTTGTAGTGTCTGTCAGATTTTGGTGTCAGAGTTATGCTGCCCTGTTTTTTTTTTTTTTTTTTTTTTAGAGGGAGTCTCACTCTGTCACCAGGCTGGAGTGCAGCGGCGTGATCACTGCTCACTGCAACTTCCACCTCCCAGGTTCAGTCGATTCTCCTGCCTCAGTCTCCTGAATAGCTGGGATTACAGGCACTTGCCACCACACCCAGCTAATTTTTGTATTTTTAGTAGAAACAGGGTTTCACCATGTTGGCCAGGATGGTCTTGATCTCTTGACCTCATGATCTGCCCACCTCGGCCTCCCAAAGTGCTGGGATTACAGGTGTGAGCCATCGTGCCTGGCCTATGCTGGACTTTTAAAACACTGAAGTTTTTCCTCCTCCTTTATTTCCTGAAACAATTTGTCTAACATTGTTGTTATTTATTTTAAAAATATTTATAGAATTCAGGCCAGTGCAGTGGCTCATGCCTGTAGTCCCAGCACTTTGGGAGGCTGAGGCAGATGGATCTCTTGAGGTCAGGAGATCGAGAGCCTCCTGGCCAACATGGTGAAACCTGTCTCTTCTAAAAATTCAAAAATTAGCTGGGTAGGATAGTGCATGCCTGTTATCCCGCCTACTTGGGAGGCTGAGGCAGGGGCATCTCTTGAACTCAGGAGGCAGAAGTTGCAGTGAGCCGAGATCGTGCCATTACACTCTAGACTGGGTGACAGAGCGAGACTCTGTCTCAAAACAAACAAACAAATATATTTATGGAATTCATGAGTGAAATGACATAGGCCTGCAGTTATCATCTTTGTAAGCTTTTAAATAATAAGTTCCAATTCTTAGATAGCTGTAGAAATATTTAAATGGTCTTTACCTCTTGTGACTGTTTTTGCTAAGTAGGATTTTTCAAGAAATTTGTTTCATCTAAGTTGTTAAATATTTTTGCATATAGTTATTCATGAGATCCCGTTGTTATCCTTTTAATAGCTATAGAATTTGTAATAATATCCCATCATTAATTCTTGATATTGGTATTTCATGCTGTTGTTTTTTTTTTCTTTTGAAGTTTGGTTTATTAATTTATTAATTGTGTTGATCACTTCTGAGACCTAACTCTTGGCTTGTTGATTATTTTTATTCTTTGTATTCTGTTTCATTAGTTTCTACTCTTATTATTTATTTTCCTTCCTGTTACTGCCTCTGAGTTTAATGTTTAATTTACACTTATTTTATGGATGAGTAATGCAGACCTCTGAGTCACTGATTGTGATACCATTCTTCTTTTAATCCTTAAGAACTTTACTGAGGATATACTTTATATATCATATATATGTCATATAATTATTTCCTTTTAATATATTTATAGGAGTGTGTAACCATCAATACAATCAAGTTTTCAACATTTCCTCATCACCCCAAAAAGAAACTCCATACTCATTAGCAGTCACTCTTTGTTTCCCCCAACTCCCAATTCCTTTCACAGAAGCCTTGAGCACTGTGCATGTCACTCTAAGCACTGGCTTAGTGGCTTCCCACACATTCCACATGTTATATAATCATCATAATTTATTTTGAAATATTTTGAATTCTCTTTTGATTTCATCCATGAACTATGAATTGTTTATAAGTATGTTGTTTAATAGTCACATATTGGGAGTCTTTGTAGATATAGTTATTAACAAATTAATTTCATTGAGATCAGATTACATATTTTATACAATTTTCTTCCTTTTAAAAGTTTTTAGATTTGTTTTATAACTCACAATGTGGTCTATCTTGGTGGAAGTACCATGTTCATAGAAAAGAATGAATCTCCAGTAGATGTTGCATGTGTGCTCTATAAATGTCAGTTAACCCACTTATGCCTGAGGTTGCAATTTTAAAAATTTTGCGGCCGGGCGCGGTGGCTCAAGCCTGTAATCCCAGCACTTTGGGAGGCCGAGGCGGGTGGATCACGAGGTCAAGAGATCGAGACCATCCTGGTCAACATGGTAAAACCCCGTCTCTACTAAAAATACAAAAAATTAGCCGGGCATGGTGGCGCGTGCCTGTAATCCCAGCTACTCAGGAGGCTGAGGCAGGAGAATTGCATGAACCCAGGAGGCGGAGGTTGCAGTGAGCCGAGATCGCGCCATTGCACTCCAGCCTGGGTAACAAGAGCGAAACTCCGTCTCAAAAAAAAAAAAAAAATTTGCAATTAGACGTTGGCGATGGCCTTGAGCAGTAAGATAAAAATAATTCCCACATGTTAGCAGTAATGGAACCTTAGGCATAAATATTTGTCAAGATGGTTGACAGTGTTCAGATCTGTTGTTATTTTACTGTTTTCATCAGATCATTCTATCAATTGGTGGGAAGGAGGTGATAAGATCTCCCTTTAATCCTTTTGAATGTTGCTTCGTGTATTTTAAAGTTCTATCATTAGGCTGTACGCTATACACATCTATGATTATTATGCCTTCTGATGAATTCATTTTTTTTTGGGAGGGGGTGGGGAGATGGAGTCTTGCTCTGTTGCTCAAGCTGGAGTGCAGTTGTATGATCTTGGCTCACTGCAACCTCCATCTCCTGGGTTCTAGCAATTCTTCTGCCTCAGCCTCCCAAGTAGCTGGGATTACAGGCGTGTGCCACCATGCCTGGCTAATTTTTGTATTTTTAATAGAGATAGCGTTTCACCATATCGGCCAGGCTGGTCTCTATAACACTTGAGCTCGTGATCCACTCGCCTCGGCCTCCCAAAGGGCTGGGATCACAGGCAGGAGTCACCATGCCCAGCCAAATTGATTCTTTTAACACTGCAAATACTGCCTTAAAAAAAAAATCTCTGTGAATACTGCCTTAAAAAAAAAAAATCTCTGTGAATAGCAAGTGAAAACCTGACAACAATCTCTTGTTGACTCTGGGCCTGGGCAGTCCTCAGCATTTGGTTCAACTGTTCTTCCCATCGCTCACATGAAACATAGTTTATGAAAGGCTGAGGACATCACATCCATGTTTGTGCAGGCTTCCTAGAACCCATGTTACTTATTCATCCAAGGAGGGCATGTCCAACACCTGGTGACCACACTGTAAGGAATCCTGGAGTATCAGGGGCAAGCATGACCCTTTCTTTCCTTTGGACAGTTCCAGTTCACAGGGAGATGAGGTGCAGCCATCAATAACCCGAAGTCTATGAGGTGCAAAGAGTCATGAGGGGCTGCCCAGGCAGAGGTGACAAATGCTGTTGGTGGCAGGGACACTGGTGGACATAGAGGAAAGAGTCCACACAGACAGGTTCCCAGGCAGATAGGAAGTCAAAGCAGTGGGGGAGGGTAGTGTAACAAGTGAGGTTGGGACGCAGCTCTGCAGTTTGTGGGCGTCTCTGATTGAGGGAGATAGAAGGTGCAGTCAGAGAAGTGAGGTTCTCAGTTCACAGATTTGGGCTCATGGGGGTGTGAGGGTATAGGGGTGTGTGTGTGTCTGTGTGTGTGTGTGTGTGTGTGTGTAAGAGAGTGAGAGAGACAGGTCTTGTTCCAGGTCCTCTCCTCCATAGACTCTCCTGACCCCTGCCTCTTCCTGAGCTGAGTCATTAACCAGGGGATTTCCTTGCCTTATTCCTCCTGGACAAGAGTTGCGTTAGGCTGTTTTAGCGGCAAGTTTGGCATTCACACTGCAGCTTCCTCTCTCAAGTGTACACGCCCTAAAACATGCCTTGTTGATCTTACAATGAGGAACTCGGAATTGTCCTGAAGGTCATCCTGTGATGAGAAATATGTTTCTTTTGAGTCTTTTGTGGCTTTTTTCTTTGTTTCTTTGTTCTTTTAGTATGAAAAGACCCCTGGCTTAAGAAGCAAGCCATCTGTCAAAGTCTCGGGCCAGCCTCATGGTCTGGGGGAAGCCACTTCTTCTCTAAACATGTCTATCATTCTTGAAATAAGAGGTGGCCTTAAATGACTCCTCAGGGACCCCCAGCTGTGACCCAGCCCTAGGTGAGTGCAGGCCTCATGAACAAGCACCAAGTACCCCCATGGGAAAGGCCAGCACAACCCAGTGACCCAATCACTGCTGCTGCCCCGAGGGTCGCTCCCCCCTGCCCAGCCCCTCCGCTGAACGAATGTTCTTTGTCTCATGCTGCTCATCTAAAATGAGGACAATGAGGGCTCCTGTACAGTCTGGTGATATGAGGATTCCGTGTGTTCATATGTGTATAAAGTGCTGAGAACAGACTTGGCACGTGCAAGTACTATATTTCAGCACATGCTGTTGTTAGTACAAACATTACCCTCAATGTTGATTTTAATCAAACCACATCCTACAAGCCAACAATTCCATGACCTGGGGACTTGCAACTCCACAGCCTCCCTCTGCCAGAGTCAAGTAGGGAGATGGTATCCCTGGAGCCGGCACAGCCTCTCTGGAGGTGGGGGAGGTGAGGCAGGTGGGACCCCATGCTTCCTGATAGCTATTTAGGTCCCTGGTGACACCTCCTTTGCCAGATTGTGGGCTCCAGGGAGCAGGATTCACACAGGGCTCACTTGTCCTCCCACCGCCACCAGGCGCAGACATTCTCAGAGTAAAGGGCTCATCGTCCACTTCCTGGGTGAATGACTTTCCCTCCGAGCCCATGGGGCGAGCCCAGTGGTGGCCTCAGCTCACTGCTCAGCTCACAGGCTCCAGGCTGCAGCACAGGGAGAGGCCCCCGAAGAGCCCTGTGGACTCTGCTGAGGATCCCCAGGAGCTCCCAGAGGCCAAGGGCAGGGCAGAGATACGCAGAAGCAGCTGCTCAGCAGACCTCAGTCCTGCAGAGGCCAAAACATGGCTGTTATTATTCAGAAGGGGAGGCCAAAAATGCTAGAGGCATGGCTCCTGAGGATTATTTTTGCCGCAATCAAAGTGCTGAAACCACTGTTAAGGAGAGAGTCTTAAAAGCAGCCAGAGAACAAAGGTCTCCTCCCCACAGACAAGCCAGGTGAGAGGGGAAGCCTAAGCCAGAGAAACCACAGCAGGAGGAGGCAGCCAAAGAGGGCCTGCCCCAGGCGGTGTGGCTCTTCCCTTCTCTTCACCAGGACTGTTCCCCCTCCCTCCACCCAGTGCTGAGACCAACAGCAGACACAGGGCAAGGGCGTGATGCACTTAATATGACCTAAGCCATACAAACCTATTACCAGCAAACTCCAGTGCCTTCACTTTGAAATTCTCTTCATCTAACTTTTTAAAGCGGTCATTCCTAGTTTCCCTCATTCTTACCAGTGCTCTGGGCAGAACTTGCGTGTGGCCCGGTGCACACACTTCCCCATTCTGAGCTGCAGTCTCCTCCTCTGTAAAATGTGATGATTCCTTCAATTTCCTGCTCAGAGACCTGGGTGGGCTGCAAGTCTCTGTGACTCAGGATCTCCTTGTGGTCATTGTCCTCACCCCAGGACCTGGTGGGGGACGTGAGCTCTGGGAAGAAACCTCAGGAAGGCAAAGAACCGACTCAGGAGTCCACATCCAGGGCTGGATGCAGGGTCCCCAGTATGCAGCTGGACCTGCTGTCCCCACCTCTCCCAATGAGGTCACCCCAGGCAGCCCAGGCTCAGCACATCCAGGACCCACTGCTGGGGCCAGGCCCCGGATGCTGTGCTTGAGCGGACACCCCATCCTCAGGGTGCAGGCTGTGGGTAACGGTGTCACCAGGGCTGCGGGAAGGACAGGGCTGCAGTAGGACCTGCTAGCCTGTGTGCTGCTCAAGATGGCCATGTGTCTCCCATAGTCAGTCCAGAGCCCCCAGGCCACTTCAGAGAGTCAGGGCTGCCATAAGGACAAGGGATTGTGTCCGCCTGGGTTCTGCTGTGGGTGGGAGGCAGTTCCTCAGCCCATGAGGCATCCAGTCTCTGGAGAAACCACGTAACTCTGTTTACACATTCAGGGACACTTTCACCACCTGGAGGAGAAGGAGTCTCCTTAGCAGGCAGGGAGGGGCCCATGCAGCACCTCCCTCCCGGAGGGAAGTAGTGGGTAGGGGTGGGCTGGGGGCTGGGACACTAGACAAGGAGCCCTGCACCTGGGGACAGGAATAAGGCCTTGCAATTCAGGAACACCCTGAGGAAGGGGGATGAGAAGGGGAAGTAGAGTCAAAGCAAACAGGTGGAAAATCTGTTTTCTGCTCTGTGTTCTGCTCTGACCAAGGCTGAGTAAATTCCCTGACCACATCTCATCCTGACCCTTGTCACCCATTTTAGGAGCTTACTGCTCCCTGCTTGGCTGGGCCTGAAGACGGGAGGAACTGACCCTGCCCTCCTGGACTTGGCTGGGAGATGAGGGAAACCGCAGCCCTGGAGAGGGACTGATGAGACCAGGGTCCTGTGGGGTGCATGGGATGTGGGGATGGGGTGATCACAGGGAGGAAGATAGAGCCAGGCTGGAGACACCAGGACATAGGGCAGGGGTGGGCGTTTCTGTCTGTGGGAACAGAGCAGGAGGAGGCAGGGCAGAGAGTGCCCAGCACCCCCGCCCTCAGCTAGCACCTACTTGAGCCAATGCCTTTCAGGTAAGGAAGGAATTCCTTCCACAGTGAAGTCTTCCAAACACAGCCACAACCATGACTAGAACTGTGACCCCTACGATGGTGCATAGGAGGTAATCGCAAGAGGCAGGAGTCCCCGGGCTGGTGGTCACTGTCTCTTCAGCAGCTGGGGTTTTCGCAGTGGCGTTGGCACCAGATTCTTCAACACACCCGATATCTCTCCAGGACGTACAATTACTGACCAGGACTTTCCCACTGAGGCACCTGGGTACACACAGGGAGGGAGGGGGGATTCTTGAGGGAAAGCTGGCCAGGTAGGATGAAAGAGGAGCCACCCTCCCTCTGCAGTCACCCGAGAAGGCGTCAGGAGAAGGATGGGCTCCTCGTATCTGCAGGGTCCCCCCATGCTCCCTGGTTGAGGCTGGGGAAGGGTCTGAGCATGTGCACTTCAGCCCCTCGGCCTCCCTGCTCTGGGGTCAGAGCTGCAGCTCCAGGAGCCTTCTGTGCTGGGCACACACTGAGCTTTCCTGGGCTGCAAGGGAGGCCTGCATTAGGAGGAGCCGCACTCCAGGGGAAGATCACAAGCCTTAGTGGCCGCAAGCTGAGCCATGTCCTCCAGTTAACCCACAGTGCAAGTGCATTCTCACCCCCACCTGTCTGCCGGTTCCTCCCAATCACAGCAAACAAAAGGGGGACAGAGAAGAGCAAATCACTCCTGGCCCTTAAAACCCAAATAGGGAAAAGACAGGACTTACTGAGAGATTGTGGCCAGGAGTGAGGCGGGCTGGAGTGGCTCAGGGCTTCATGAGAACCTGAAGGAGCCCCACCCATGGCCTTCTTATGACTTTTGTCAGTTCTGGGTACTTTTGTCTTTATGGGTCCTGCCTGCATAAAAAAAAATTAAAAATTACATTTTTTTTAACAACTTGATATGGCAACAAATACAACCTAGACTGGATTCAAGTGTTTTCTTCTCATTTCAAAAGGAAATCTCATTTCCCAGGTTTTCTGAAAAGAATCAAGGGAGTAGAAAGTCGCCTCTTGTGCCCAGTGAACAATTTGGCCAGGCCAAGGGAGTCTCGTGCTGGGGAGGGCCGGGGAAGGGGCTGCTGCAAGGGGCAGGGGTGAGGACAGGCAGATGGACCAGGAGGGGCCACTGCAGGCTCAGGAGACCCCACAGGCTCAGGGATGCCTCATGGGGATGGAGGCTCCATGGGGTTGGGAAGAGATAGGGGTACCAGGTGACTCGGGTCTTCTCGGGTTCCTGAAAGCTGTTGGGTACCCTTGGCTGCTGCCTCTCCCTGTGCTGCACTCCTGGCACATCTCAGGAAAGTTTTCATTCTGGAAGGTGCCTTCTTCTCACTGACACACTGTGTCTCTGGTCGTGGTTCAGGAACTTCTATTTTTTTGACCTGATGACAGAGCATAAGGTTTTGAGAATGTGTTTTCCTGATGTATCCGTCGACCTTCCTCACCATGCCAACCCCTACCCACTCAGCTCGACTCAGTTAGCCAAGGAGTTCTGAGGGCTGGTTCTGCACCAGCACACTCAGGGCTCATACAGGACACCCACCCTTCAGCTGTCACCAGTACTCAGAGTCATAAAAAAGGACCACGATTCATTATTTATTACATCAGATTAGGGGGAAAGCATCGTTTAGGGGAAAGCATCATTCAGATCACATGGTCAGTAGCTAGGCAGATGCAGGGGCATCACCTGAGGGGCTCTGCAAGGAGAGGAGCCCTCGGATGACTTCCCCAAAGCCCTGGCCTTGCTGGGGAGGAGAAAGGGGCCTGAGAACCTGAAGGCTGAGTGAGGCCGAGCACCTGCCAGGAGAACAGAGCCTGGAGAGAGCCTGGCCCCAGAGCAGACCCGTGCCACTGCTGAAACCCAGTCCTGTCCACTCGGCCAGGCCTTCTCTGTGCTGTAATCATGCCCCCAACCCCTTGCAGCCGACAGTTTAGAAGATTTCCCAGCCAGATGGCATGCATTATAAAAAATATGTCTATTTTTTTTTTATCAGCCAAATGCATAATCATGGAACAGGGTATGATGACGACCAAGTTGGGCTAGAACTTGGTTCCCTGACTCACATCGGCTACAACTCCCACCTCATTGCCCCGCACTCCACCTCTGGGCAAGGGGTTCACACATTCTGTACCTGATTTGCAAACTCTACATGGGAGGCAAGAAAACAAATTGTTGGAAGCATTGGTGTAATCCACACGCTTTGTGCACCTGTTATAGGTTCCAGTATGTTCTGATCTATGAGATCCTGGGAAGGGAGAGAAAAGCCAATGAATGAGTCACCACAGAATTCCCAGAGGCTAACAGTGGCTGGGAAACTTATCTTTTTGGCTGGGCACGGTGGCTCATGCCTGTAATCCCAGCACTTTGGGAGCCCAAGGCGGGCAGATCATGAGGTCAGGAGATTGAGACCATCCTAGCCAACATGGTAAACCCTTTCTCTACTAAAAATACAAAAATTAGCTGGGCATGGTGGCACGTGCCTATAGTCCCAGCTATTCGGGAGGCTAAGGCAGGAGAATTGCTTGAACTCAGGAGGCTGAGGTGGCAGTGAGCCGAGATCGCACCACTACACTCCAGCCTGGTGACAGAGCAAGACTCCGTCTCAAAAACAAACAAACAAACAAAAACTTTCTCTTTTGGCCCTCAGTGGAATCCAGACAGAGAAATCCACTCTTCCAGGCTTGGTCTTGTCACCAATTCGACATTTGTTACACATTTTTGACTGGCACTGCGGACAGAAATATAATACAAACCACATGTAAAATTCAAATTCTATGAGAGCCATATGAAAGGAGTTAAAAGAATGAGGTCAAATGAATTTTAACAATGTAGTTTTAACCTAAATACTACATTTCAACATGTAATCAATATAAATCATTGACATACTTTACTTTTTTACACCCTCACTCACAAAGTAACATCCACCCTCCTCTGCATGTGATCTGCCCATGCTGGTCCACCTGACCTGTTTTCCCTCCACTGAGCTTAGTGGCCCCTGTCTTTGCTCAGTCTCCCTGAGCCCCTGCACCCTAGGGCTCTCCTTCCTGCAGGGCCTTCTCAAGAGCACTTTTTCTGGCTCTCTGCAAGACTGGTCCTGTTAAGTATCAGCCCAAATCACCATCCCTGAGAGGCTCCACCAACCTGTCTCTTTCTCACTAATCCCTTAATTATTCTTCATGGTTCCCATCAGGACATCCTGACTGTTATGTATATTTGTTTGTTTTTTTTTTTTTTTTTTTAATATGGAGTCTTGCTCTGCCACCAGGCTGTAGTGCAATGGCGTGATCTTAGCTCACTGCAACCTCCAACTCCCTGGTTCAAGTGATTTTCCTGCCTCAGTCTCCTGCGTAGCTGGGATTACAGGCATGTGCCACCATGCCCAGCTGATTTTTGTATTTTTAGTAGAGACTTGGTTTCACCATATTGGCCAGGATGGTCTCAATCCCCTGACCTTGTGACCCACCTGCCTCGGCCTCCCAAAGTGCTGGGATTACAGACGTGAGCCACTGTGCCCAGCCTATTTGTGTGTCTTGATACCATCCCAGAAAGAAAGCACCTTGAGGCCAGGGTCTCTTAACCCCCATTAGCATGATGCTTGACTGACAGAAATTACCCAATGAATCTCTATGGAAAAAGAACCAGACAGTGCAGGAAACAGAAGTCTAGAAGCACATGGAGACAAAAACGTGATAAGGATGAGAGATCAGTCTCCAATGGGGGCCTCCAGGCTGTACTGTACACTCAGGATCCTGGCTGACCCCCACAGACTCAGCTTCCAGGTCTGCCCCAGTGCCAGGTAAGTCCCCATGAACTCACGCTCCAGGCCCTTCCCTGGGGACTTAGGGATGAGGTCCATGCCAGCACCTGGCTGACATCTGCAGACCCAAGCTCAAGACCCACTCCAGTGCCAGTTAAGCCCCCATGGACTGAGGCTTCAGGTCACGTCTTTGGAGACAGGTTCTCAGCCTACCCATACATGCCTGGATGCCAAACCAGCTTGCCTGAGGACTCCAGCAACAAGACCACCCTTGAACCACACCACATGGCCTGCCAGGAATCTGTGAAAAGGCTTACTAGTAAAGGGTGTTCCCTGACAAAGCCAGTCTGTAAATACTGGAATAAGTCCCTGCTTCTTCAAAGCGCATATTCCAACATATCGTCACAGGCTCATGAGCAATCAGGAAAATATGACAGTACCAAAGAAACAAAATAAAACGCAAGTAATCCACCCCAAACAAATGGAGATTTACAGTAGCCTGATGAAGAATTGAAAATACTCATTTTAAAGAGCTTAGTCAGCTACAAAAAGCAAAAACAAAACAGACAACTAAGTGAAGTTAGAAAGGCAATACATGAACAAAATGAGAAGTTTAATAAACATACAGACACCATCATAAAGAACCAAACAGAAATTCTGGAATTGAACAACACAATATCTGAACTAAAAAAATTCCACAGAGAGCTTCAACAGCAGAGTTAATTAAGCAGAACAAAAAATTAGTGAGCTTGAAACAGATCATTTGCAATCTCCAAATCACAGGAACAAAAAGAAAAGAAGAATGAGAGTGAGCACAGTGGCTCACATGTGTAATCCCAGCACTTTGGGAGGCCGAGGCAAGCTGATCACAAGGTCAGGAGATCGAGACCATCCTGGCTAACATAGTGAAACCTTGTCTCTACTAAAAATACAAAAAATGAGCCAGGTGTGATGGCACGTGTCTGTATTTCCAGCTATTCAGGAGGCTGAGGAAGGAGAATTGCTTGAACCCGGGAGGCGGAGGTTGCAGTGAGCCGAAGTAGTACCACTGCACTTCAGCATGGGTGACAGAGCAAGACGCTGTGTCAAAAAAAAAAAAAAAATCTCCCAACCTTCAGTTCCTTAATAGAAACATTGGAAGCTGTACATTCTACCCTGAGCACTGTTAGCCACTTCCCACCAGTTTTGATGTGTTATATTGCCATTATTTATTTTGAAATATTTAATCTTCCCTTTTGACTTCTCTGAACCGCAGATTTTTTAGAATTGTGGTGGTTCAATATCCAAATTTTGGAATTCTCTATGGATATTGTTACTGATTTCCAGTTTAGTTTCATCAAGTTTAGAGATCATACTGTACATTATTTAACTTCTTTTAAATTTCTTTAGACTTGTTTTATAGCTCAGAACATGCTCCGTCTTGACAAAATTACTGTGATCATAGTAGAGAATAAGTCTTCAGTGGATGTTCCACTCCGGCTCTCTTTACATGTCAGTTAAATCAAGGTGGTTGATAGTGTGCAGGTCACTTGCCACTTTACTAGTGTTTTCATCTGATCGTTCTATCAATTGCAGAGAAAGAGCTGATTTAGTCTCCTTTCCGTTCTACTTTTGCTTCATGTGTTTTGAAGCTGTATTACTAGGCATATGCAATTTGTGATTATTATTATACTCCGTGATGAATTAACCTTTTTAACTACAAACGTCCCTTTTGATCTCCTGTAATATTCTATGTCCTAAAATTGTTATAATAAGTAGCTAGTCAGGTTTGAGTAGGGCAAGAGAGGGTCCCCTCTTCTATACTAGGAGGGTTGGGTGACCATCAGGTGATGGTTAGGTGGTTTTTAACTGTTTAATTACTGGTTACAGCTGATGCCAGGGAAAGGTAGTCTCCTAATAGATGGAAACCTCTTGAAACTGATCAGCATCTTCCCAATAAGATTTCAAAAGTGGGGAGAAGTAAAAAAATCCCGGAAGTTTGCCAGTGTATAAATCCCCAAGTCGGGAGGTCAGGCTGCGCACTTGGCTCCTCAAGTCACCTGTTCGGCCATCTTCCAAGTTGTACTTTCCTTCTTTTCTTTCCTTTCCTTCCTGTTCTAAAGCTTTTTAATAAACTTTCACTCCTGCTTTGAAACTTGCCTCTGCCTCTCCTTCTGCCTTACGGCCCTCAGTCGAATTCTTTCTTCTGAGGAGGTGAAGAGCTGAAGTTGCTGGGGACCCCTACAGATTCGCCGCTGTCAGCGTAGAGTGACTTGGATTTCTTCCATTGCTAACAAAATCAACTTCATCTGATGTTGAGATAGCCACAGCAGTTTTCTTTTGCATTTGCATGATGTACCTTTGTCCATCCATTTACTTTCAGCGTACAGCATCTGTGTCTTCCTTTTAATTCCCATCTCATAGACAAGATACAGTTGAGTCTTGCTTTTCCTGCCCTTCCAGCCCTTTCTACCTTTGAACTGTAGTGCCCAGTGGATTTACAGTTAGTGCAATAATTGATATAGTTGAGACAGACCTATAAATTTACTGTTTAAGCTATGATTGTCTTGTCTAATTTTTTACTCCTTTTTCCCTTGTGCGTTTAAATGTTAATTACCTTTTAGGATTCCATTTTAGTTGGATACTTTTATGTACACATATTTCCATGACCTATATGCAAGTGCTATGAGGAATACAGTCTATACTCAAGTGTTTATATTCTAAAGTTTTTTTAAAAATAGATTTATTGTGGTGTAATGAATGTGAAACAAAATATACCTTTTTAAGGTGTGTAGTTTGGTAGATGGAGATATATGTATGTATACACTGTGAAACTATGACCATGATAACATAATGACATGTTACCACCCCCCAGAATTTCTTCATTCTTCAATGTAATCCTCTCTTCTGCTTTACTCCTGTATCTCCAGCAATGATTCTGGTTTTTGTCACAATAGATTAGTTGCATTTTTTTAATAAAAAGTGGAATCAGATGGTACGCATTCTGCTTGGATTCTTTCACAGGACGGGATCATTTTGAAATCCATCCCTGTGGTCCTGTGCAGCAATGCTGCATTCCTTTTCATGGCTGAGTTGTGTTGCTGAATTAATGGTGTGGTATTAATGTAAAGCATAAGAGACTCACAACAAGATAGATCCATTCATTACCATCCACTATTCCTAAGACTTAACTATGTGTACTTTATGAACCTCACAGAAATGTTGTCATCATCGATAGTACATATTTTCAAGAAACTAAGAGGAAGTAATAATCCTTTACATTTCCCCCACCTTTATATTTCTGGTGACCGTCTTTTCTTCGTTAAGATCCAGACTTCCATTTGGTGTCATGTCTCTTCAGCCTGAAGCATTTTGTGTCCTGCGGGTCTACTAACAATGAAGTGTCCATACTGTCTCCAAAATCATATTCATGTTCCTAATCCTTTGTGTTTGTTTGTTTTGAGATGGAGTCTTGCCCTGTTGCCCAGGCTGGAGTGCAGTGGCACGATCTTGGCTCACTGCAACCTCCGACTCCCGAGTTCAAGAGATTCTGCTGCCTCAGCCTCCTGAGTAGCATTATAGGTGCATACCACCACGCTCGGCTAATTTTTTGTATCTTTAGTAGAGACATGGTTTCACCATGTTGGCTGGGCTAGTCTGAAACTCCTGAACTCGCGATCCACCCGCCTGAGCCTCCCAAAGTGCTTGAATTACAGGCGTGAGCCACCGCACTTGGCCCCTCATGTTCCTAATTCTTAAAGCCATTTATGCCTCTTTGGTAATGACCTCAGCCAAGTCTCAGATTAGGAAAACCAGAATCCACCTTGAACCTCTTTCCTGTTCTTACCAAACCTATTGCATCACTGGCCTGCATTATCATCATCATTTTCCTCAGGTCTGCCTCGCTGCCACTTGCCTCCTTTACAATTATGCAACCTGACCCTCACCCTAACCACTAGGGACTCATCCCAAACGCTGCCCAGGCCACGTCTGGAGGTCACCCATCTAATCCACTCTGCACTGGGCAAACAGTGATCTCTGATCATTGATGATCTGATGGGGGATGTCCCCAGTGAAAACTTGAAAAGAGCCCTGGTGACTCTGGACCTGGGCGATCCTCCACACTCTATTAAGATCCTCTGGGGCCGGGTGCGGTGGCTCACGCCTGTAATCCCAGCACTTTAGGAGGCTGAGGCGGGTGGATCACGAGATGAAGAGATCGAGACCATCCTGGTCAACATGGTGAAACCCCGTCTCTACTAAAGATACAAAAAATTAGCTGGGCGTGGTGGCACATGCCTGTAATCCCAGCTACTCAGGAGGCTGAGGCAGGAGAATTGCCTGAACCCAGGAGGCGGAGGTTGTGGTGAGCCGAGATCGCGCCATTGCACTCCAGCCTGGGTAACAAGAGCGAAACTCCGTCTCAAAAAAAAAAAAAAAGATCCTCTGTTCTGTCCTTGGCCTGCCCGCCATGCTCCCTGCCTCTCACGTTTAACTCTGTGAGCTGGCTGAGGACAGAACACCTGCATTAGTGCAGCTTCCTAGAATCCACGTCACTCATTCATTCACTCAGGGAAGGCATGTAGGTGCCTGGCGACCACATGTGCAAGGAGCTGTGGAATATCAGGAACATGGTACGGCCCCCCCTTTCCTTAGCACAGTTTCCACTCACAGGAGCTGAGGCACTGCCATCATGAACCCCAAAGTCCATCAGCATATGAAGAGTCTGGAGGGGCTGCTCAGGCAGAGGTGACAAATGCCATTGGTGGCAGGGAGAATAGTGGACATAGAGGAAAGAGTTCACACAGACAGAATCCTAGACAGATAGGAAATCAAAGTAGTGTGGGAGGGGAGTAAAAACAAGTCAGGTTGGCATGAGGCTGTGCAGGATGCGGGCCTCTGATTGAGGGGGAAGTGTGGCCAGAGATGTGTGGCTGTCAGTCCATAGAATTTCGTCAGACTGGAACTTTTTCCTGGTGTGTGTGCATGTGTGTGTGTGTGTGTGTGTGTGAGAGAGAGAGAGAGAGAGAGAGCAGCATGCCAGAGGCATGGTGGAGAGAGAAGGAGAATGAGAAGGGAGGAGGGTGGAGGCTTGCTCAGGTCCTTCCCTGCAAGGCCCTGCTCCTGATTCAGGATCCTCCCCAGATGAGTCATTAACTGGGGGTTTCCTGGTCATGCGCGTCCCCCACTAGTGACGCAGTAGGTAGGTGGTTCCACAGCCCAGTGTGGCCATCAGCCTCCCTTTCACCAATCACACTCCTCTTTCCTCTGCAGGGCACACGCCTCAAAGCTGCTAGTTGACCCTGAACTGAGCAGTGACTCAGAAGACCACATATCAACCCAGACTCGTTCTCTTGGACTTTCTGTGGCCTGGGATCTACTTCTGAGGTTTATGGAGTTTCTTTTTGTCCCTGTATTAAAAGACCAGGGCCAGCCACTAAAGAGCTGCATGAGTCTGGGAAAGTCACTTCCCTTTTTTTCTAAACATCAGGTTTCTCTCCCCTGAAAACAGGAAGTGGCATTAAATGAGCTCTCAGAGACCTCCCAGCAGTGACCCAGAATGAGCTGAGCACCAAATATTCCCCTGGGAAAGGCAGCAGAAGCCAGCGGGGCAGTGGGTGCTGCTCCCCTTAGTTTGGCTCACCCATTCCCTAGCCCCCCCACTCCCACCCCCCAGGGAATAGTTGTGTGACCTTCAGCAAGTTACTGAGTTGATCTGTGTCTCACATTAAGAGAACCAACTTAATCATAGTTCTGGCACAGTCAGATGCTGTGATAATTAAATGTGTGAATTTGTATGAATGGCTCTGAAGAGAGCTTGGCTTACGGCAAGTGCTGTATTTCAGTGCACACTCTGAATAGCATAATCATTACTAAAAGAATTTTTTCTTGAGATGGGGTCTCACTCTGTCTCCCAGGCTGGAGTGCAGTGGTGTGAACATGGCTCACTAAAGCCTCAACCTCCCCAGCTCAGGTGATCCTCCCACCTCAGCCTCCTGAATAGCTGGGACTATAGGCACATGCCACCACACCTGGCTGATTTTCTGTGGGGTTTTGTTGCTGTTGTTGTTGTTATTTGTAGAGATAGGTTTTTCTCTGTTTCCCAGGTTGGTCTTGAACTCCTGGACTCAAGAAATCCGCCTGCCTTGGCAGGACTACAGGTGGGAGTCATCTCACCCTGCCTACTCTGGCCTGTTGACTATTACGAATTAAAGACTATTGAAAAACAGCAGGTGCAAGAAGATACTTTTGATCTCTTTTGTATTTCCTAAAAGCAGGAAACGGAAGTCCACTGGGAAACATGAGACGACCTCCTTATTTTGTGGGGTGAGAAGTTGAGGCCAATAGAGTACTGTGCAGACCTTGTTAGAATAGAACCACTCTTGAGCGCTTCGGCTTGGAGGGAGGGGCCGAGATGGCCGAATAGGAACAGCTCCCGTCTGCAGCTCTGAGCCAGGCAGAAGGTGGGTGATTTCTGCATTTCCACTGTGGTACCCAGTTCATCTTATTGGGCCTGATTAGGCACTGGGTCCAACCCACAGAGGGGAGCAGAAGCAGGGTGGGGTGTCGCTTCACCCAGGAAGTGTGAGGAGCCAGGGACCTCCCTCCTAGAGCCAGGGGAAGCTGTGAGGAACTGTGCTACCCGGCTGGGTTGCTATACTTGGTTTTTGCAATCTCCAGATGAGGAGATTCTCGCCTGTGCCTACACCACCAGGACCCTGGGTTTCAAGCACAAAAATGGGTGGCTGTTTGGACAGACATCGAGGTAGCTGCAGGAATATTTTTTCATACCCCAGTGGCGCCTGGAATCCCATCAAGACAGAACCATTCACTCCCCTGGAAAGGGGGCTGAAGCCAGGGAGCCAAATGGTCTCACTCAGTGGGTCCTTCTCTCACAGAGCCCAGCAAGCTAAGAACCACTGACTTGAAATTCTCACTGCCAGCCCAGCAGTCTGAAGTTGACCTGGGATGATCGAGCCTGGTGGGGGAAGAGGCATCCACTATTACCAAGGCTTTAGTAGGCGGTTTTCCCCTGACAGTGCTAAGGAGTCTGGGAGGTCTAGGCTGGGCATGGCAAAGTGGCTATGGCCAGACTGCTTCTCTAGATTCTTCCTTACTAGGCAAGGCATCTCTGAAGGAAAGGCAACAGCCCCAGTCAGGGACTTGCAGACAAAAAACCCCCATCTCCCTAGGACAGAGCACCTGGGGGAAGGGGCAGCTGTGGGTGCAGCTTCAGTGAATTTAATCGTTCCTGCCTGCCAGCTCTGAAGACAGTAGCTGATCCTTACAAGAGGTACTTTCCTAGCACAGCACACCGGCTCTGCTAAGGGACAGTGTGGGTCCCTGACCCCATGCCTCCTGACTGGGAGAAATCCCCCAACAGAGGTCGACAGACACCTCATACAGGAGAGCTCCTGCTAGCATCAAGCCAGTGCCCCTCTGGGGTGAAGCTTCCAGAGGAAGGAGCAGGCAGCAATTTTTGCTGTTCTGCAGCTTCCACTGCTGATACCCAGCTGAACAGGGTCTGAAGTGGACCTCCAGCAAACTGCAGCAGACCTGCAGAAGAGGGGCCTGACTGTTAGAAGAAAAACTAACATGGGTCCAGGTGTGGTGGCTCACACCTATAATCCCAGTACTTTGAGTGCCTAAGGCAGGAAGATCACAAGGTCAGGAGTTTGAGACCAGCCTGGGTAATATGGTGAAACTCTGTCTCTACGAAATATACAAAAATTAGACAGGTATGGTGGCCTGGTGCCTGTAGTCTCAGCTCGGAAAGCTGAGGTAGGAGAATCACTTGAACCCAGGAAGCGGAGGTTGCAGTGAGCAGAGATCTCACCACTGCACTACTCCTGCCTGAGCAACAGAGCAAGATTCCATCTCAAAAAGAAAAAAGAAAAGAAAAAAAAAAAACTAACAAGCAGAAAGCAACAACATCAATATCAACATAAAGGACCCCCCCACACACAAAAACCCCATCCGAAGGTTATCAGCCTTAAAGATCAAAGGCAGGTAAAACCATGAAGATGAGGAAAAACCAGCACAAAAACGCTGAAAATTCCAAAAACCAGAATGCCTCTTCTCCTCCAAATGATCACAGCTCTTCTCAGCAAGGGCACAAAACTGGATGGAGAATGAGACTGATGAATTGACAGAAGTAGGCTTCAGAAGGTGGGTAATAAAACACTCCTCTGAGCTCAGGAGCATGTTCTAACCCAATGCAAGGAAGCTAAGAACCTTGTTAAAAGTTATAGGAACTGCTAACTAGAAAAACCAGTTTAGAGAGGAACATAAATTGCCTAATGGAGCTGAAAAACACAGCACAAAAACTTTGTGAAGCATACACAAGAATCAGTAGCTGAATCAAGCGGAAGGATATAAGACATTGAAGATCAACGTACTGAAATAAGGCATGAAAACAAGATTAGAGAAAAAATAATAAAAAAGGAATAAACAAAGCCTCCAAGAAATATGGGACTATGTGAAAAGACCAAACCTACGATTGATTGAAACCAATGAGGACAAAGAGACAATGTACCAGAATCTCTGGGACACAGCTAAAGCAGTGTTAAGAGGGAAATTTATAGCACTGAATGCCCACAATAGAAAGCTGGAAAGATCTAAAATCAACACCCTAACATCACAATAAAAAGAACTAGAGAAGCAAGAGCAAACAAATTCAAAGGCTAGCAGAAGACAACAAATAAGATCAGAGCAGAACTGAAGGAGATAGAGACACGAAAACCCTTCAAAACAGTGAATCCAGAAGCTGTTTTTTTTTTTTTTTTTTAAAGATTAACAGTATAGATGGACCACTAGCTGGACTAACAAACAAGAAAAGAAAGAAGAATCAAATAGACACAATAGAAAATGATAAAGAGGATATCACCACTGATGCCACAGAAATACAAACTACTGTCAGAGAATACTAAAGACACCTCTACACAAAACTAGAAAATCTAGAAGAAATGGATAAATTCCTAGAAACATATACTCTCTCAAGACTAAACCAGGAAGAAGTTGAATCCCTGAATAGAACAATAACAAGTTCTGAAATTTAGGCAGTAATTAATAGCCTACCAACCAAAGAAAAAAAAAGCCTAAGACCAGACGGATTCACAGCCAAATTCTACCAGAGGTACAAAGAGGAGCTGGTACCATTCCTTCTGAAACTATTCCAAACGATAGAAAAAGAGGGACTTCTCCCTAACTCTTTATGAAGCCAGCATCATCCTGATACCAAAACCTGGCAGAGACACAACAAAAAAAGAAAATTCAGGCCAATAGCCGTGATGAACATAGATGGGAAAATCTTCAATAAAATACTGGCAAACTGAATCCAGCAGCACATCAAAAAGCTTATCCACCGTGATCAAGTTGGCTTCATCCCTGTGATGCAAGGCAGATTCAACATATGCAAATCAACAAACATAATCCATCACATAAACAGAACCAGTGATGAAGACCTCATGATTATCTCAATAATAAGAGGCCTTCAATAAAATTCAACATCCATTCATGCTAAAGACTCTCAATAAACTAGGTACTGATGGAACATCTCTCAAAATAATAAGAACTATTTATGACAAACCCATAGTATCATACTGAATGGGCAAAAGCTAGAAGCATTCCCTTTGAAAAATGGCACAAGACAAGGATGCCCTCTCTCACCACTCCTATTCAGCATAGTATTGGAAGTTCTGGCCAGGGCAATCAGGCAAGAGAAGGAAAAAAAAGCATATTCGAATAGGAAGAGAGGAAGTCAAATTGTCTTTGTTTGCAGATGACATGATTGTATATTTAGAAAACCCCATTGTCTCAGCCCAAAAACTTCTTAGGCTGAAAAACAACTTCAGCAAAGTCTCAGGATACAAAATCAATGTGCAAAAATCACAAGCATTCCTATATACCAACAATAGACAAGCAGAGAGCCAATTCATGAGTGAACTCCTATTTACAATTGCTACAAAGAGAATAAAATAGGAATACAACTTACAAGGGATGTGAAGGACCTCTTCAAGGACAACTACAAACCGCTGCTCGAGGAAATACAAGAGGACCCAAACAAATGGAAAAACATTCCATGCTTATGGATAGGAAGAATCAATATTGTGAAAATAGCCATACTGCCCAAAGTAATTTATAGATTCAATGCTGTTTCCATCAAACTACCAGTGACTTTTTTGCAGAATTAGAAAAAACTACTTTAAATTTCATATGGAACCAAACAAGAGCCCATATAGCCAAGACAGTCCTAAGCAAAAAGTACAAAACTGGAGGCATCATGCTACCTGACTTCAAACTATACTACAAGGCTACAGTAACCAAAACAGCATGGTACTGGTACCAAAACAGATATATAGATGAATAGAATAGAACAGAGACCTCAGAAATAACACCACACATGTACAACCAACTGATTTTGACAAACCTGACAAGAATAAGCAATGGGAAAAGGATTCCCTATTTAATAAATGGTACTGGGAAAACTGGCTAGCCATATGCAGAAAACAGAAACTGGACCCCTTCCTTACACCTTATATAAAAATTAAGATAGATTAAACACTTAAATGTAAAACCAAAAACTGTAAAAATCCTAGAAGAAAACCTAGGCAATACAATTCAGGACATGGGCATGGGCAGAGACTTCATGACTAAAACACCAAAAGCAATTGCAGCAAAAGCCAAAATTGACAAATGGGATCTAATCAAACTAAAGAGCTTCTGCACAGTAAAAGAAGCTATCATCAGAGTGAGCAAGCAACCTACAGAATAGGAGAAAATTTTTGCAAGTTACCCTTCCGACAAAGGTCTAATATCCAAAATCTACAAGGAACTTAAACAAATGTACAAGAACAAACAACCCTCTAAAAAAGTGGGTGAAGGAGATTTACAGATACTTTTTAAAAGAAGACATTTATGCAGCCAACCAATGTATGAAAAAAAGCTCATCACGGGTCATTAGAGAATGCAAATCAAAACCACAATGAGATACCATCTCACAACAGTTAGAATGGCGATTATTATTAAAGAAACAACAGATGTTGGCGAGGCTATGGAGAAATAGGAATACTTTTACACTGTTGGTGAAAGTGTAAATTAAGTTCAAACATTGTGGAAGACAGTGTGGCAATTCCTCAAGGATCTAGAACCAGAAATGCCATTTGACCCAGCAATCCCATTACTGGGTATATACCCAAAGGATTATAAATAATTCTGTAAAGACACATGTACATTTATGTTTATTGCAGCACTATTTACAATAGCAAAGACTATGAACTAACCCAAATGCCCAACAATAATAGACGGGATAAAGAAAATGTGGCACATATACACCATGGAACACTATACATCCATTAAAAAAGAATGAGTTCATGTCCTTTGCAGGGACATGGATGAAGCTGGAAGCCATCATTCTCAGCAAACTTAACACAGGAACAGAAAACCAAGCACCACATGTTCTCACTCGTAAGTGGGAGTTGAACAATGAGAACACATGGACATGGGGAGGGGAACATCACACACCAGGACCTGTTAGGGGGTGGGAGACAAGGGGAGGGAGAGCATTAGGACAAACACCTAATGCATGTGGGGCTTAACACCTAGATAACGGGTTGATAGCTGCAGCAAACCACCATGGCTCATGTATACCTATGTAACAAACCCGCATGTTCTGCACATGTATCCCAGAACTTGAAGTAAAATAAAATAATAAAATAAAATATTCAGGGATAATGAGAGAAAAATAAATTTAGATTGCGTACACATATAAAATGCATTTTGAAAGGTAAGCTTGTCTTTTTTATTCCTTAAAGGAGAAGCTATTAAAAAAAAATAGAATAGAATCACTCTTATCTTTTAGCCTCCCACGTATTTACTTGCTTCTTGACAAGTTACTTGGTCTAATACAGTATGTAAGTAACTGACTCTCACTGCTTCTTCTGTGCCAGGTAAAACTTGCATTAAATGGATGTGTGTGCTTTTTTCTTTGGACCTGTCTTATGTCAATTTAATTCTCAGGCTCAGCAAAAAATAAATAAATAAATAAAAATAAAAAAGCCCTTAAAGGAGAGCTTAGTGTCCCTCCATGACCCCAGTGGTGACTGTAATCAAACCACATCTTCTAGGCCAGCGGTACCACATCCTGTGGCCTGCCTCTAGCATGGCCTCTCTGGAGGAGGGGAGGCAAGGGTGGTAAGATCTCAGGCTTCCCTTACTCTACCTCCTATTAGTTATATGATCCCTGGTGTCACCTCTCCCACCACACTGTGGGCTCCAGGGAGCAGGATTCACATGGGGCTCATTTGTCCTCCCTGGCTCCAGCAGACTCCAGGCACAGGTGTTCTCAGAGTAAAGGGCTCACTGTCTACTTCCTGGGTGAATCACTCCCTCCAAGCCCATAAGGTGAGCACAGTGGTGGCCTCAGCTCACCGCCTAAGGACAGGCTCCAGGCTGCGGCACAGGGAGGGGACCCCAGAGAGCCTGTGGACTCTGCTGAGGAACCATAGGAGCTCCCAGAGGGCCAAGTGCAGGGCAGAGATCTGCACTGAGAAGCAGCTGCTCAGAGAACTCTAGCCCTGCAGAGGCACAAATATGGCTGCTATCAGACAGAAGGTGAGGCCAAAAATGATAGAGACATTGCTCCTGAATCTCATTTTCGCCACTTGTAAAACAGAGAAAACAACCTGCCCTCCTTTCCCTGGGTAGTTAGGAAAATCCACTACATGACGATATGCAGTCTCTGGCTGGGAGCAGGACACCAGCTGCCCAACAGCACAGGCTTGAGGCAGGGCACTGTCCCCACTGTCCCCATCTTCAACCTGGAAGCTAGGGCTTCGCTGCCCTGCCACCCCTGGATACAGACAGAGAGGATCAGAACTGGGACTGTGGTCTCTGTAAAGGCTGGGTGAGCAGCCATCTGGGGCCATGTGAATGGAGACCTTTCCTGCTCCTCAAACTGCAACCTGGGTTGGGCACCTACTAGGACAAATGGAAGCGTGGCAGGTGAACCAGGCTGTGGCCCTGCAGTGCCATCACTGTCCTCACTTGAACTCTGCATGGCGCTTTACCCCAGTCTCTTCTCCCCTCTACCCCAGTCTTCAGAAGCTTCTGCCCCAGCTCAGGGAGCTGGTATGGAGGTGCAGGTAGGAGCAGGTGCAGCATCTGCTGGGTGGAAGACACGTGCCCTGGGGATCTAGAGTCCAGAGTGACTGACACCAGCCCTGAGGATGCAATTTGTCCTCCCACATCTGTTACACAACTGCTGAAGTTTACACAGGGTTGCTGAAAATTTTTATCTCCTGCTCATTTTACAGGAAAGAGCTGGGGCCACACCAGAGTCACAGAGCTGGAGGGGGAGCAAGGCAGGGCCCAGCCATCCACTTCCTTCAATCTCAGTACTCTTTGACAGCCTGAGAGCCTGAGACCACTAATCTTCTTGATTCCTACTTTGATAGAGAGAGGGACGGAGTGGAAAGACCTGGCACAGAGATTGGACCAGCCCAGCACTAATAGAGCCAGGACCTGGGTCAGGAACTGAGCTCAGCTGCAGGCTCATGTGATATCATCCTGACAGCCTGAGGCCACAGACCTTATCTCCATTCACAGGAATGGCAGGTGGCAGGGACTGGCCCCAGCTCACCAGTTTCCCAAGTGCACAGCTGGGAATTCATTCTCCCTGCTGCCCTCCCTGCTTTCTCATCTGGATCCCTGGTCATCTACTCTCAGTATCAAAAAACTACTGTATCCTTGAAACTCCCTAATACATAGGGAAGGAATGAAAATACATAACAATGTGATGTATTATGTTTTACTTCTTAGACTAGTAAAGAACGTGGCCAGGCGCGGTGGCTCATGCCTGTAATCCCACCACTTTGGGAGGCTGAGGCGGATGGATCACGAGATCAGGAGATAGAGACCATCCTGGCCAACATGGTGAAACCCTGTCTCTACTAAAATATAAAAAATTAGCTGAGCGTGGTTGTGCACACCTGTAGTCCCAGCTACTTGGGAGGCTGAGGTAGGGGAATCGCTTGAACCGGGGAGGTGGAGGTTGCAGTGAGCCAAGATCGTACCCCTGCACTCCAGTCTGGCAACAGAGCAAGACTTGGTTTCAAAAAAAAAAGAGCTAAATGTAGCAAGGGTGTAGGGACAGAAGCACATTTGTGGACTAGGTGTGAGTATAAGCTGGGTTCAGTGGTCTTTGGAGGAAAATTTGTGGACATCTAAAGAAACTTCTGAAATCATTTATCCTGCAGAAGGAGTAAGATTCTACTTCTAAGGAGGTGCCCAATAAGCTGGTGCACATGGATAGGTGGACACACGATACATACAAGGTTATTTAGAACAATGCTGGTGGAATCAGCAGAGGCAAAGTCAGGATGGGATCTCACCAGCTGTTCCTAGGTGGCAACAGTGAATTAAACTGTGGCTCACCTATGCAGTAAAATACAATACCTTGTTAAAAAGGAGATCAATCTCGCGCCATTGCATTCCAACCTGGGTAGCAAGAGCGAAACTCCGTCTCAAAAAAAAGAAAAAACAAAAGATCAGTCTTAGTGTACTGCCATAAAATAGCTAATGTGATTTATGTTAGCTCCAAAATTTTAAAAAGCGATTGTACATTTAAATGCATTTAAAAAGGCAAGACTGGCCAGGTGCAGTGGGCTCACGCCTGTAATCCCAACATTTTAAGAGACTGAGGCAGGTGAATTACTTGAGTTCAGGAGTTGGAGACCAGCCTGGCCAAATGGTGAATCACTGTGTCTACTAAAAATACAAAAATTAGCCAGGTGTGGTGGTGCAGTCCTGTAGTCCCAGCTACTCAGGAGGCTGAGGTGGAAGCATTGCTTGAACCCGGGAGAGGGAGGCTGCAGTAAACGAGGATCATACCAGTGTGCACCAACCTGAGTGACAGTCTCAAAAAATAAACCTCAAGAAAGAAAAAAGGAGAAAGAAAGAGAGAAAAGAGAGGAAGGAAGGAGGGAAGGAGGAAGGGAGGGAGGAAGGAAGAAAGGGAGGGAAAAAGGAAGGAAGAAGGGAGGGAGGGGAAAAAAGGAAGGAAGGAAGGAGGGAAGGAAGGAGGGAAGGAAGGAGGGAGGGAAGGAGGGAGGGACAGGCGCCCTGGGAAGGGGAGAGGATCAGGACGCGCCTGGAAAGCAACCTCTGAACCTCAAGACCCTGCTCACAGCCCAGCGTGCGACCCTGGGAGGCGTCAGTTCCCCATGCGCCTCCCCAGCTCATTCTCCCCAGTTTCGGTGCCTGTCCTGTCGCGCACAGGACCCAGAAACAAACCACAGCCCTGGGCGCCGCCGCCTGGGCAAAGGTTCGTTCGGTTTCTTCCTCTTCCCGCCCCCGCTTGAACTTGCTTGCAGAGGGTGGCGTTGACGAGGCTATTATTTATTTATTTATTGTCGCCAACCTGTGGTGGAATTTGAATACCGGCTCTGATTCGCCCTGCCCTGAATGACGCCTGCCGGGGTGGTGAAAGTGCCGCGGCGCCGCGCCACACAACTCATCCTCCACACGCAAATCAGCACGCGTCCCGCGAACACCGCAGACTCTGGGGACATTTCCGCGACCACGAATACACGGGCAATGCCCGATCTACTTTAAAGACTGAAATCCGCACGCCTGGGGGACGAAGAGCGTTTCCTATCGCCGTCGGACAGCTGGGACCGAGCGCCCCGACCCCCTCGGGGGCCCGGAAAGGGCGCGGACCCAGGACCCAGGACCCAGGACAGCGCGGGGAGCCATGTCTGGGCTCCTCAGCCCCAAGACCCTTGTGCTCTTCGTCGTCGTCGTCTCAGTGCTGCTGTCGGTGAGTCCCCGCCGCGATCCCTGGGAAGAGCGCGCCTGGCGCCAGGAGGGGGCCAGGAGAGTGGGGGGCACGGCGGGGGTGCCTGGCCTGTGTCACCTTCTGCCGGGCATGTCCGGGCAAGACGTACCCGTCGTCGTCGGAGTCTGGGGAAGAGCAGGGTCCCGGGCTGGGCAGGACTGATCCGGGCCAGGAGGGGGCAGAGCGTGCGCTTCGCTCGGGGTAAATCCCCGAATCCAGTGGGGGAGGGCGGCAGGTGGGAATTCCCCTGGAAGCCGCGGGAAGCCACGGAGAGGTCGTCGGGCTTTCATTCTCTTTTCTTTCCTTACTTTCTTTTTTTCTCTCTCCATTTCTTTCCCTCCCTCCCTTCCTCGCTCAGTTCTTGCCTTAATTTCTTTTTCTTTTGCGCCTTCAAATGAATTCCGAAAGATGCTCATTGCAGTTCGCTTTGAACAGACGAGTCTACAGTTAGAAACTCTCCTGCGGTTCCTGCACCGCGGTTGTGTTCCGCGCGCTGGAGCGGTCTGCGGCGCATCTGGAGAGGCCCCTTCCCCTCCTTAGCCGGCTGCGCCCCCAAGCGCGCGGCGCCGCTCATCACTGCCCTCTGGCAGCCAGACCCGGGCTCCCGCTTCCTTCAGGAGCTGGAGGTGATGCGTCTCACACGCGAAGCGGGTACTGGAGCCTAAAGATACTCAGGACAAAAACACGTGCTGTTCTTTCCAGCTTGACCCAGGATCCTGCCAGTGCCACTCTTTGGGGTTTCTCGGGAAACGAGATTTAGAAAGAAGAAGTCTTCCTAAATCAGGCACTTGGGGCTGGACCTGCTTGATAGCAGTTGCATTTTGGTCTGAGAAGGGCCTTTCTATCCACCCCCAGGCAGGTCTCTGTGTTAATAGGGAAGGAGGATCGGCTCTGTAGGGAACAGCACGGTGTGCTCAACACTTGGAACACAGCCTGGGCCAGGAGCTGGGGCCGGGAGCGGTGGTGAATTATCACATTTTACAGCGGAGGAGAACGCAGCTCAGAGGGGGAAAGTGTGTGGGCCCAGGCCTAACAGGAGGAACTGGGAAAGTAAGGTCAGGGGAATGCTGGTGTTGACCCAGAAGAATGTCGCTGTGAAGCATTGGAGTTGTATTGGAATATTGTTACACACCTCATGTTAAGTTCACTGCTTCCACCTCACACCACTGAGTGGAGGGAGGGTGGGAACCGTCCTGGTGAAGCGGGTGTACAGGGGCCTCTGCCTCCGCCTGCTGCTGTGGTTTCTGTGGGCCCCGGCTGCCCCGGCATCTTGCTTCTCTGTGGGTAGTGGATCTTTAGTCTCTGGCAGCTTTTAGGATTTTCCTTTTTTTTACTTTTACAGGAAGTTTAATCAAATATGCAAGGAACAGGAAATCCAAATATGACAAACTTTTCCAAAGAGTAGAAAGTGAGTACATCTCTAAACACATTTTATGAAAACTAGTAAAACCTCTGTATCAACCAGGATTTTTCTTAGCACTGGTTTACAGTGACTTAGTTTTTTTGCCCAAGGTTGTGTTGAATTTCTTGGATTTTTGGCTTTAGACTTGTATGTTCTTTCTACTTGTAAGATTTTTCTGTAAAGAAAGCCACAGCTGGGTTGTGTTGAAGTTCTTGGATTTGGGGTTTTAGAGTTTATGTTCTGCTTGGAGATTTTTTTGTAAAGAGCCACAACAGCTCACGCCTGTAATCCCAGCACTTTGAGAGGCCGAGGTGAGTGGATCACATGAGGTCAGGAGTTCCAGAGCAGCCTGAAACCCCATCTATACTGAAAATACAAAATTAGCCTGGTGTGGTGGTGGGGACCTGTAATCCCAGCTTCTTGGGAGGCTGCAGCAGGAGAATCCCTGGAACACAGGAGGTGGAGGTTGCAGTAAGCAGAGATGGTGCCATTACTGTCCAGCCTGGGAGACAACAGAGAAACTGGAAAGAAGGGAAGGGAATGGGAGGGGAGGAGAGGGGAAGGAAGGGAAGGGAAGGGAGAGTAAGCAAGCCACAACAGGGTTGGGTTGAATTTCTTGGATTTTTAATTTTACGCTTTATGTTCTACTTGTAAGATTTTTCTGTAAAGAAAGCCACTACAGAGTTATGTTGAATTTCTTGGATTTGGGGTTTTAGAGTTTATGTTCTACTTGGAAGATTTTCAGCCATTATTTCTTCAAACACTCTGTCTCTTCCTGTTTTTTCTTACATTTATGTTAGAATGTTAGATTTTTGTATCAGAGCTAACTTAGTATCTGTTCTTTTTCTTCCTCCATCATTTTTTATGTTTCACTTTGGTTGGTTCCTAGTGAGGGATCATCGATCTGCTTCTGCAGAAGCTAACCTGCTGTTAATCTCTTCTACCGTATATCAGAAATACATTTTTTAAACTTTAGAGGTTCTCTTTTGGCCTTTTTAGTATCTTCCATCTATTTCTTGATCATCTTTGTGTTTTTCTTTTTGAGACAGGGTCACATGAGGTCAGGCCTCTGTCACCCAGGCTGGAGTGCAGTGACACAGTCAGAGCTCACTGTAGCCTCAATCTCTTGGGCTCAAGTGATCCTCCCACCTCAGCCTCCCAAGTAGCTGGGACCACAGGCACTTGCCACCACAGCTAGCTAATTTTTGTATTTTTAGTAGAGACTGGGTTTCACCATGTTGCCCAGGCTGGTCTCAAACTCCCGGGCTCAGGAATCGTCCCAGCTTGTCCTCCCAAAGTGTTGGGATTACAGACCTGAGCCACCATGCCCAACCTATGATTTAGGTGGTGTTATTGTTTTGTTTTTTAAATATCCTTGAGTTTATTTGTAAGCTTTAGATGACCTGTTTTAAGTTTTTTAATCTATCCATGCCATTATATCTGTTATTACTGCCACTGTGTCTGTTGATTGCATTTTTCTCCCCTGCCTGTAGGCACATTTTCTGCCTTTTTCATGCATAGTTTTTTTTTTTTTTTTTTGAGACTCATTCTCTCACCCAAGCTGGAGTGCAGTGGCACTTTCATGCATAGTTTTTTTTTTTTTTTTTTTTTTTTTTGAGACTCATTCTCTCACCCAAGCTGGAGTGCAGTGGCACTTTCATGCATAGTTTTTTTTTTTTTTTTTTTTTTTTTTTGAGACTCATTCTCTCACCCAAGCTGGAGTGCAGTGGCACTTTCATGCATAGTTTTTTTTTTTTTTTTTTTTTTTTTGAGACTCATTCTCTCACCCAAGCTGGAGTGCAGTGGCACGATCTTGGCTCACTGCAACCTCCACCTCCCGGGTTCAAGTGATTGTCTGCCTCAGCCTCCCGAGGAGCTGGGATTACAGGCACCTGCCACCACGCCCAGCTAATTTTTGTATTTTTAGTAGAGACGGGGTTTCACCATCTTGGCCAGGCTGGTCTTGAACTCCTGACCTTGTGATCCACCTGCCTCAGCTTCCCAAAGTGCTAGGATTACAGGCGTAAGCCACTGCACCCGGCCCATGCATAGTACTTTTTTATTGCATCACATTGTGAATTTTGCTTTCTTCGGTACTGAACTTCATTATGTTGTTTCCAAGTCTTTTGGATATTATTCTGGTCACAATTAGAAAACTGAGGATCAGTTTGCTCCTCCAACACTAGCTTTTAACTAGTTATAACTATACGTTGTGTTCCACTGCCTTATTCAGGGGCTCATTTAGTTAACTACTAAGGGTACAGTGGTCAACTTCTGATGGTAACTAGCCAGCACCCCTGGCATGCAGTCTGTCTGTCCACTGTGGGCAGGGGAGCATGCAGTGCTCCCAGCCCTGAGTGCGCCACAATCCTAGCCCATCCACTGTGTCTGGTGGTCTCTCTTCCCTAGGGTGGCTTCCTCTCAGGCTCCCAGAGTCAGTCTCAGCAGACACTGGACGTGTCCTCTGCATGGATCCGGAGTCCTCTGGGCAGCTGCTTCCCCCAGTCTCTGCTCTGCACTTGGCCTCTGGGAGCTCCTGCCTGTGGTTCTCAACAGTCTACAGAGCACTACAGGGTCCCCTGTCTCTGGTGCAGCTGGAGCCTATCCTTACGCAGTGAGCTGAGGCCACAGCTAGTCTCACTGCCTGTGGGGAAGTGATTGATTCATCAGGTAGATGAGCAGCCCTTTACTCTGGGAAAGTCTGTGCATGGGTGGGGGAAGGACAGATGAGCCCTGTGTGAACACTGCTCCCTGGAGCCCACAGTCCGTTGGAGAGGTGACAGCAGGGAGCTAAATAACTATCAGGAAGCATGAGGTCTTACCACTGTCACCTCTCCCACCTCCAGAGCCGCTGTGCTGGCTCCAGAGATGTCATCCCTCCATACTGGACTCTGACAGAGGAAACCTGAGCAGTCTCAAGGCTCCAGGTCATGGTATTTTGGCCAGTATCATATGGTTTGCTTAAAATCAACACTGAGGATAATGATTGTACTAATCAAAACGTGTGTTTAAAGTTCTGTGTTTTAAGCACTCTCCATACATATTGACACTTTCAGTTCACACAACAGCCGTGCAGGAACTGTGATTATCCAGGGCGGTTGTAAGCATGTGGGTGACCCAGAGAAGCAGAAGAAGGAAGAGCTTACTTGGTTAATTTGTGACCAGAAACATTAGCAGGCATTAATCTCAAACTTGGTATAAAGGAAGTGAGCCTGAGTCACAGGTGGGTGAGTCATAAGACAAGAAAACTCCGCCAATGACTCATTTCCGGGAGGAGACAGGGTCCCTAGAATTCAATGGGGCAAGAACTGAAATAAGCCAAGCGCCTGGCCTCCCCCATGTTTGTTTTCCTTCTCTCTCCTAACCCTGCCCACATCCTCACACCCCCATGAGCCCATATCTGTGGACCCACACAGCCACACATCTCTGGCCACATGCCTATTCTCTCGAAATCAGAGGGGCCCAAAGACTGCACAGACTTGTCCTGCACAGCAGATAGAATGAATAGTGATGAATGGATCTGTATTATTTCAAGTCTCCTACGTTTCGTAATTATATTACAATATTAATTCAGCAGTATCTTTCTTGTTTTTACTCCCCTTCCCCATTACATTGGCTTCCTGTCTGTCTGGGATTCTGTCTGTATGAACTCTTTCCTCTGTGTCCACTATTGTCCCTGCCACCGATGGCATTTGTCCCCTCTCCCCGGGCAGCCCCTCCAGACTCTTTGCACGTTCATGGACTTTAGGGTTCATGATGGCAGTGCCTCAGCTCCTGTGACTGGAAACTGTACTAAGGAAAGGGAGGGCCACGCCGTGTTCCTGATACTCCACGGCTCCTTGCACGTGTGGTCACCAGGCGCCTACGTGCCTTCCCTGAGTGAATGAAGGAGTAATGTGGACTAGGAAGCTGCACTAACGTGGATGTTGTGTCCTCAGCCTGCTCATAGAGTGTGTTAAACGTGAGAGGGGGAGAGTGTGGCAGGCAGGCCGAGGACAGAACAGAGGGTCTGAATAGAGGGTGAAGGATCGCCCAGGCCCAGAGTTACCAGGGCTATTGTCAAGTTTTCACTGGGGAAATTCCCCCTTAGATCTGAACTTCAGAGATCATTGTTCACCCAGTAGAGAGTGGATTAGGTGAGTGACCTCCAGTGTGGCCTGGGCAGCATTTGGGATGGGTTCTAGTGATTAGGGTGGGTCAGGTTGCATTATTGTGAAGGAGGCAAGTGGCAACTGAGGTGGATCTGAGGGAAATGATGATGATAATGCAGGCCGGTGATGCAGTGGCTTTGGTAAAAAGAGGGAAGAGGTTACTGGTGGATTCTAGTGTTCTAATCTGAGACTTGGCTGAGGTCCTTATCAAATAAGATGGAGTAAATGGGCATAAATGGCTTTAATTGGAAACCTGAGGCTGGGCGTGGTGGTTCATGCCTGTAATCCCAGCACTTTGGAAGGCCAGGGTGGGTGGATCACCTGAGATTGGGAGTTCAAGACTAGCCTGGCCAAAATAGTAAAACCGCCGTCTCTACTAAAAATACAAAAAATTAGCTGGGCATTGTGGCTTACGTCTGTAATCTCAGCTACTTGGGAGACGGAGGCAAGAGAATTGCTTGAACCTGGGAGGCGGAGGTTGCAGGGAGCCAAGATCGTGCTACTGCATTCTAGCCCAGGTGACATGGTGAGACTCTGTCTCAAAAAAAAAAAAAATTAGGAACCTGAATGTGCTTTTGGAGACAGTATGGATACATCATTGCTCACAGACCTATAGTACACAAAATGCTAAAAGATTTCAATCTGAGTAGAGATGAAATTAAATGGAAGCATGGCTTTTTTTTTTTTTTTGAGACAGTTTTGCTCTTGTCATCCAGGCTGGAGTGCAATGGTGCAATCTTGGCTCACTGCAACCTCTGCCTTCTAGCTAGGATTACAGGTGCCCGCTACCACGCCCAGCTAATTTTTGTATTTTTAGTAGAGAGGGGGTTTTCACTGTGTTGGCCAGGCTGGTCTTGAACTCCTGACCTCAGGTAATCCACCTGCCGTGGTCTCCCAAAGTGCTGTGATTACAGGCATGAGCCACCTCACCTGGTCAGAAACATGGATCTTAAGGAAAGAAGGGAGATCATCAGAAATAGAAACATGAATGCACATATTAAGAATGATCATTTCCTCTTAATTTCTTGAAAATATTCACTATCAAGTAATATAACACTGTAACACTTTGTAGGGTTTGTAACATATGTGCATACCTGAGACAACTGTAGCAGAAAGAATGAGTAGTGGAGATTAATGAATCTATATTATTTCAAGTCTGCTACATTTTATAATAATATTACCATATTAATTCTGCCATACAACTCAGTAATAAAAAGAAATGGAATATTGACGCACATGATAATATGACCAAACTTCAAATAATTATGCTGAGTGAAAGAAACCAGACAGAAAAGCATGTATACTATTTGATTCTACCTATGATATTTATAGCCAGAAATGGTTTAATTAAAAAAGAAAGATCTTAAATCAACAAGCTAAGTTTACAAATTTAGAAATTAGAAAAAGATTGAACCAAACCCAGAGTTAGCATTGTAAAGGAAATAATAATTATTAGAAGAGAAATAAATAAAACAGAGAATAGAAAAACAGAAGAGGCCGGACGTGGTGGCTCATGCCTATAATCCCAGCACTTTGCGAGGCCAAGACAGGAGGATCGTTTGAGGTCAGCAGTTTGAGACCATCCTGAATACAGCAAAACCCTGTCTCTACAAAAAATACAAAAACTAGCCTGGTGTCGGGGTGCACTCCTGTGATCCTAGTTATTTGGGAGGCTGATGTGGGATGATCACTTGAGCCCCAGGGATGTAGGTTGCAGTGAGTCAGTATCACGCCACTGCACTCTGGCCTGGGCAACAGAGTGGGATTCTGTCTCAAAGAAAGAAAGAAAAAGAAAAAAAGAAAAAAAAAAAAAACGTAGAGAAAATCAACAAAACCAACATTGATTCTTCAAAACTATTAAACTGACAGAATTCACTAATGAATTCTAATAAGCTTTTAATGAAGAGCTAATACCACTACTTCTCAAACTCTTTCAAAAACTTGAAGAGAAGGGAACCTTTCTTGACTCTTTTTGTGAGGCCAGCATTGCTCTGATACCCAAGCAGAGAAAGATACTACAAGAAAATAAAGCTACATACCAATATCTCTAATTGATGCAAAAATCTTTAACAAAATACGAACAGAGAGAATTCAACAGTACCTTAAATGGATTACACACCATGACCAAGTTGGATTTATGTCTGGAATGCAGGAATGTTTCAACAAATGAAAACTGAACGGTGTAATACATTGCATTAATAGAATGAAGGGGAAAAAGACACATGATCATTTCAATTGATACAGAGAAAGGCTTTGATAAAATTCAAAACCCATTCATGATGAAAACACTCAGCAAACTAAGAATAAAAGGAAACTTCCACAATGTCATAAAAGCTATGTAAGAAAACCCCATAGCTTGGAAGTTCTAGCCAAAGCAATTAGGCAAGAAAAAGAAATAAAAGCATCTGAACTGTAAAGGAAAAAGTAAAATAATCTGTGTTTCCAGGTGATATGATCTCACTGGTAGAAAATCCGAAAGATTGCACAAAAAATTAAACTGCCAAAAATCAAATCATATCAAATTTTTAAAATTTTGAAATTTACGGTTGTACAGTAAGAGACAGTATAGATTACAATCTGGGAGATTTCAAATCAAGTAGTAAGAGACTTGCCTTACAGCAGGTATGGGACAGTTTATAAAGGAGGATGTATTTTGACAATTTCATGATTGACTGTTAAAAATTTACATTCTTTTTAAAGACAATCAGAGCTGTTTAAGCTGATTTTTCTATAGCTGCTTGGTTTAATTTCACTGAAACTCATGACAAAGATATAAAGCTTACATTTTGTGGGGCTTTTTTATGATTACAGCTGGTGTTTCAGGAATATCAGGATGTCTTAAGTTTTGGCTACATGGTTACGTAAGATTGGCCTTGGGGTTATACAAGGTTATACCAGATTGACCTTGAGGTATATCTAAACTGTGTTTTTAAATTTTTCTTTAACGATACTAAAAATGAATTCATCAAAGAAGCAGAATACAAAATCAACAGGAAAAATCAGTTGCATTTGTATATACTACCAATCAACGATTGAAATCCAGTGTCATGAAGAATTATTCCTGTATTTTCTTCGAAGTTTTAGGGTTTTCACTTTTATGTTAGATTTTTGATTCATTTTGAGTTAATTTTTTGTATTTATGTAAGTTAAGGGTCCAAGGTCATTATTTCATGATGAGTTAATATCTAGATTTCCCAAGACCATTTTTTAAAAAGATTGTCCTCACCTCATTCAATGGTCTTGGTGCCTTTGTCAAAAATTACTTGATCATATGCAGTCATGCACCACATAACATTTCTGTCAACAACGGACTACATATATGATGGTGGCTCCATACAGTTATGTAACACACTGCACAGGTTTGTAGCCTAGGAGCAAGAGGCTATATAGGCCAGATGTGTCACAGGCTACAGCATCTAGGCTTGTGTAAGCACACTCTCTGATGTTCACACAACACAATCACCTAACGACCCTTTTCTCAGAACAGTGTTGAGCAATGCATGGCTGTATGTGCGAGTTCATTTCTGGGCTCTCTGATCTGACCATGGGTCTGTATGTTAGGCACCTTTTAAAATCAGAAGTTCCTTATTTAATGTTTGATTTTATAGCCCCATTTTTAAAAAGTTTTCTATATTATAACCCCCATTTGTAAAAACATGTATGTGTGCCTGTGTCTGTGTGAGAGAGAGAATGAGAGAGAGAATATTATACCTATGGAAAAATAGTGGAACGAAATGAGACAAAACATTAATGGATGCTATCTTTAGTTGAGAATATCACGTGTGGTTTGTGTATTCTGAAAACTTGCCTTGCCCACATTTTCTGGAATAAACATGTTTAGAAGAGTTTTTCAAGTGTATGTTACTTGGCCTTCCCTGAAATACAAAGGGACAAATAAACACAAAAGAATGTTTGAGAGCTGAGAGCTGCAAGAAAGATGAGGGTTCTGTTTAGTCTGGGTGCCTGGGGTGAAGGGAATATGAGATGGATCCTGGGAGGAGTGAGGTCTGGAAGCACTCATACCCATCCCTGCTTTGTCCCCACAGGTCTCAGCTGACTCTGTTCCAGTCACCCAACAAAACCTAGTTCCCCGGCAGAGAGCGGCCCCACAACTGAGGTTCAGCCCCACATATGGATTGTGTCCACCTGGTATGTTCAAGATGGGTCTCTGATCCTTGCCCCTCCTCCCCTTGTCTCCATGAGCTTCCAGGCTGTTTCCTTTGCACTTGCTGGTTCTTCACTCCACAGAGAAGCATTGGGTGCCTCCAGCATGAGGCCCTGTCCTCCTGGAGCCTTCCTGCTGGGCTGGTATCAAAACACACGAATGAATGAGACAGCCAAAGAGACTGATAGGAACCTTGAGGGAGACTTGAGTGGGACAGAGATGGGGCTGGTGAGGCCTCCAGGCAATGGTGACTTTGGGCTGACATCCAGAGGTGGGCAGGGCCAGAGGTGCAGAGAGCCAGAAAGAGTGCTCCTAGGAGGCTTCCAAAGAAACAGTTGCCCGGGGGCAGGGGTTGGGGAAGATGGAGCAATGGCAGGGGGCTGCTGTGGGGAGAGGCAGGTGGGGGCAGATCCCACACAGAGGAAGCTGGATTTTATTTCGTGAGTGATGGATGTCCCTGAGACGTTTTCAGCAGAGGGCCACCAGCACTGGATGTGCATCTTGAGTGCTCACTCTGAGATTGAATCGGAGCAAGACAGGAAGCAGGTGGAGGGCCTTGAGCGTGAAGCGCTCCTCTGGGATGTTCTGTGGTGCCCCGCAATGTCATCTGAGCCCCCAGAGAGGCAGCAGGAACCTTGCCTGAGGTGTGCTTGACTGTTGTGTTCGCCTTTCACTTCTTTCCCTCTTCCCCCCACCGCGTGTATGAGTTAGGAATTGATTGCTGCATGCGGGCTTCCAGAGCTGGCAAGTGTAGCAAGCAGTGGTTTTTAAAATCCGTTTACAAATTTGCATTTCTTTTTCATGACTAAGGGCCACAGGAAAGGCTTGCCTGAGGGCACACCCTCATTGCACGCATGGGCTTATCAGGAGCAGAGCATGGAGAAGGAAGAACCTAGCCTGAAACTCATCTGTAAATGCACCTACTGCTGTGGTTGGGGGTCAAGACGAGTGAGCTGGAGGGGAATAGGAAGGACTCAGGACGTATTTGGAGTGTGGATGGATGACATGTGGGGAATGAGGACGATGAGGCACCAAATTCAACTGCTCAGGGTAACTTGAGCCTCTGCAGGGACAGTGTGGCAGAGCAAGCAGTGCACATTTGGGGGCTCTAGCTCATAGGTGACGCTTGAAGCCTCTGTCTTGGGGTGTCCACCAGGAAGAAGCCGTAAATACTAAGAAGGAGGGGCAGAGCTGAGCCCATTAGGATTTGCTCTCAGAGATGATAGGCCAGGGAGACAGGACTGCAAAGGGCTGAGCAGGAGCAGTCCACAGAACTTCCATCCTAGAGGGGAGATGCCCTTCCAGCCACAGGGAGCAGCCCACAGCAAGTGTCAAGGGCTAAGACGTGGAAACTCCTCGAAATGTGCATTTCTCTTCCTGTGAATGAGGTCAGGAATCTGTTCATGACACAGATAGTGTGTACACTGGTTCTGGTAGGTTCTCCTCACTCCTACTGAGAGGTTAGCTTTTTTTTTTTCAAATCATTGAGTCACATGAATTCTTACAGATTATAGGATTTCACTCTGTTGCCCAGGCTGGAGTGCGGTGGCAGGATCATAGCTCACTGTAGCCTCAACCACTTGTGCTCAAGAGATCCTCTCACCTTGGCCTTCCAAAGTGTTGGGATTACAGGTGTGAGCCACTGTGCCACATCCAAACTTCTAATAAAAATTCCCATATAAGGCCAGGCATGGTGACGCACACCTGTAATCCCAGCACTTTGGGAGGCCAAGAGGGGTAAATCACTTGAGGCCAGGAGTTCAAGACCAGGCTGACCAACATGATGAAACCCCGTCTCTACTAAAAATACAAACGTTAGCTGGGTATAGTATGTGCCTGTAATCCCAGCTACTTGGGAGGCTGAGGCAGGAGAATCATTTGAACCCAGGTTCAAGTGGGGCTGAATCCATAAGTGGTATGTGCCTGTAATCCTAGCTACTTGGGAGGCCGAGGCAGGAGAATCACTTGAACCCAGGAGGTAGAGGTTGCAATGAGCTGCGATCGCGCCATTGCACTTCAACCCTGGGTGACAGTGAGACTACGTCTCAAAAAAAAAATTCTCATATATATTTCCAGTCATTTTGTGGTTTCCTATGTTATAATTAAGTCATTGAGCCATCTGGACTTTATTTTCTTATAAGAGGAGAGTAAGGAAGAGACTATTATTTTCCAGCCACCTTTTAGTTGCCCCAACACTATTACTAAATAATCACATTTTTACCAGCGACACGAATCACTATCATCATAATACATTACTAAGTAAGGTTTGTGTAAGTTGGGTTTTTTAGAGTGTCTTTCAATATTAATAAAGATAATTCAGAAATGTTGTGGATAGCATATAGATAGGTTATGGTATATTTTTTGCTTTTGTTTTCACTCATTCTGCCAAGCTCTGCATTTTAATTGCAGAGTTTAAACTATTTTCAGTTAACACAGTTACTGACAAGAAAGGATTTTATTCTGCTCTTCAGCTATTTGCTTTCTTTATGTCTTACATATATTTTGTTCCTCCCTTACCACTTTTTAAACAAACTTTATTTCTTGGCATGTACCATTTTGACTCACTGCTTTTCTTTTCTGCATATTTTTAAATGTATTTCCATTTTTTCTGAAATATATTGTTGTATAAGTATATATATATTTAATAAATATATATATTTAAATATATACTTATTTTAATATATCTTAAAGATATATATGCATATCTTTATCTTAAAGATATATATCTTAAAAATATATATATATATATATATATATATATATATATTTTGAGACTGAATCTGTTCTGTCACCTAGGCTGGAGTGCAATGGCACGATCTCAGCTCACTGCAGCCTATGGTTCCCAGATTCAAGCGATTTTTCTGCCTCAGCCTCCTGAGTACAGGGAGTAGCCACCACGCCTGGATAATTTTTGTATTTTTTGTAGAGACAAGGTTTTACCATGTTGGTCAGGCTGTCTCAAACTCCTGACCTCAAGTCATCCACCTGCCTCGGCCTCCCAGAGTGTTGGGATTATAGGCATGAGCCATGCACCCACCCTAAAATTTATTTTCTTACTGATTTCCTTGAAGATTACAATTACCTTCTTAAGTGTCTAAAAAGGTAGTTTTATAGTACCGACATAATTTCACTGCAGTCCAAATACTGTGCTCCTGTACAGTTCCATCTCTCCAGCTTTCCATTGTTGCTGCCGTAGATCACATCTTTGCACGTTGCGTGACCACTAACGTAGATCTTCACGTCGCGTATATGTGTGCTGCAAGGTTGACTTGTGATGGTTAATTTTGTGTGTCAACTTGGTTACCCAGATTCTTGGTCAAATATTATCCTAGTTGTTTCTGTGAAGTTTATTTATTTATTTATTTATTTATTTTGATGGGATTAACATTTAAATCAGTGGACTTTGTGTCAAGCAGATTATCCCCATAATGTTGGCAGGTCCCATCCAATCAGTTGAAAGCCTCAATAGAAAAAAGACTGACCTCCACCAAGAAAGAGGGCGTTCTGCCAGCAGGCAGCCTTCGGACCTGAGCTGTGACTCCTCTCTGTTGGCCTATCCTATACCTTTTGAATTTGCCAGCCTCCACAGTTATGTGAACCAGTTCCTCAGGATAAATCTCTATGTAGAGCAGGGGCCCCTAACCCCCAGGCCATGGACCAGTACTGGCTATGGCCTGTTAAGAACCAGAGTGTACAGCAGGAGGTGAGCTGTAGGAGAGTGAGCATTACCACCTGAGCTCCGCATGCTGTCAGATCAGCAGCAGCGTTAGACTCCCATAGGAGCGCGAACCCTGCTGTGAACTGCACATGCGAGGGATCTCGGTTGAGTGCTCCTTATGAGAATCTAATGCCTGATGATCTGGCACTGTCTCCCATCACCCCCAGATGGGACTATCTAGTTGCAGGAAAACAAGCTCAGGGCTCCCACTGATTCTACAGTATCGTGAGTTGTATAATTATTTCATTATATATTATAATGCAGTAATAATAGAAATACAGTGACAATAAATGTAATGTGCTCGAATCATCCTGAAACCACTCCCATGCCCCCAGCTCCAATCCATGGAAAAATTGTCTTTCAGGAAACCAGTCCCTGGTGTCAAAAACGTTGGAGACCTCTGCTCTAGAGAGCCCTGAGTAATACAGAATTTTTAAAGATTTGAAGTTCTTTTAAACCAAACTTAATCTCCAAGTAACAGCAATAACAAGATTATATTTCCACCTAACATAATACAGCTATCCTGTATAGAACTGAAAACGCACTAACTCTTTCTCTAGAAGAGGATGCAAAGTCCTTGAGTAGCGTTTACCCCTCTCCTTGATACCCTTGGAACATAAATACTATAAAGTGAACGGTACTTAAATACTATGATATACATTCAAATATCTTATGTCACATAACAAGGGGATAAGAAAAGGGAGAAAACACAGTTATTTGCTTAACATATATTTATACATAAACATACACACATAACACAATAAGGAAGAAATACTTATAACGATTACAATCCTTGTTTCCTTGGCTGGTCATGTCGTAGCTGGTATTTATAACAAGCTTCTTTCACTCTGCATTCTGTATTCCCTGTGCTCTCGCTAAGCACCTCACTGGTCATGGCTCTATGCCTGGTAGAGTAAACCAACCTTCATTTCTGAAGGGTCTGAGCTATTAGTGGTCTTGCCTTAATTGGGCTGTTGTGGTTTTCCATTGACTTTAATCACCGGACATGGCAACACTAAGAGATGCCCTAAGGAATCTCCTGTATTCTAGACATCCTCTTCCTTACATCCATTGTGGAATAACTGTCCAGTTTCCCCTTGGTGGTCAGAATCAATCAATCCAGCCTGCAGGGTTTGTGTAACTGGTTTTTGCCTGTTGATTCAGAGTCATGAGGAACCCAAAGTGGGCAAGTGGCAGTCTTAATTTCAAGTTAAATGGAATCACTGTTGTGTCTCCTTATGGAATCGTTCCTCCCTCTGAAACTCAGAGCTCTAGCAAAGTATAAAGTTGAGGAACCAGGCAGCAAAAATTTTGCTAACGGGTCACTAAGAGTAATGTGGAGTGGGGCCATTCCCACTTCCACCCCTAGATTCCTGGACGCGTGAATCCTAGCAATGGAAGAAACAACCCCGTGTATTGGATGATAATTCAAAGCATAGACAGTCTCCTGGAGAACCTTGTTGCAGCCCTGCAAGGTACTGCCACCCAGCTGACATTACACATGAGTCTTCAAAAGGTTATATTCCACCATCCTATCAAGCCAACAGCTTTGAGATGGTGAGGAACATGGTAAGACCAGTGAATTCCATGAGCACAGGCCCATTACAATGGGCTCTTCGTTTGCCATGAAGTGAGTCCCTCAATCAGAAGCAATGTTATGTGAATACCCTGACTGTGGATAAGGCATTCTGTGAGTCAACAGAGGATAGTTTTGACAGAAGCATTGCATGCAGGGAAGGCAAGTCTATATGCAGGATAAGCTCCTCTTCCAGTAAAAATGCTGCCCCCTCCATGATAGAAATGGTTCAGTATAAGAATCAACCTGCCACCAGGTACCTGGCAGATTGCCCCTCTGAATGGTGCTATGTCAGAGACTCAGTGTTGGCCTCTGCTGCCTATAGATTGGGCACTTCGTAGCAGCTATAGGCAGGTTGGCCTTGGTGAGGGAAATCCATGTTGTTAAGCCCATCCATAACCTCCATCCCTGCCACCATGCACACTTTGTTTATGAGCCCATTGAGTGGTGACAAGGGTGGCTGGGGAAAGAAGCTGACTGCTATCCACAAAACAGGTCATTCTCTCCACCTGATTATTAAAAATTCTTCCCTGCTGAGATCAGCTTTTGTGAAGATATTTGTGTCACATGGGGGACAAATATCTTCATGTTTTTTACCCATTCAGAGATGTCTGTCCACACACCTCTTTTCCAGACTTCCTTGTTATCATTTGCCTTCTGAGTCTCTGACCATCCAGCCAAATCATTGACCACAGCTCATGAATCCGTATATAACTGCATGTCTAGCCATTCTTCCCTCTAAGCAAAATGAACAACCAGGTGCACTGCTCAGAGTTCTGCCCCATGGGAGGATTTTTTTTTTTTTTTTTTTGAGACAGTTTCGCTCTTGTTGCCCAGGCTGGAGTGTAACGGCACAATCTCAGCTCACTGCAGCATCCGCCTTCCGGGTTCAAGCGATTCTCCTGCCTCAGCCTCCTGAGTAGCTGGGATTACAGACCTGTGCCACCATGCTCGGCTAATTTTGTATTTTTAGTAGAGGTGGGGTTTCGCCATGTTGGTCAGGCCGGTCTTGAACTCCTGACCTCAAGTGATCCACCCTCCTCAGCCTCCCAAAGTGCTGGGATTAGAGGTGTGAGCCACCGCGCCCAGGCTTTTTTTTTGAGATGGAGTCTCGCTTTGTTGCCCCGGCTGGAGTGCAGTGGCACAATCTGGGCTCACTGGAACCTCCGCCTCCCAGGTTCAAGAGATTGTCCTGCGTCAGCCTCCTGAGTAGCTGGGATTACAGGCGTGCCACCACACCGAGCTAATTTTTGTATTTTTAGTAGAGACAGGGTTTTGCCATGTCAGCCAGTCTGGTCTCAAACTCCTGACCTCAGGTGATCTGCCCACCTTGGCCTCCCAAAGTGCTGTAATTACCAGCATGAGACATTGTGCCCAGCCTAGAGGATTTCTTTTCACCACTGTCCTTCAGGGATGTCCCAGACAGTGGATGTGATGCTGTAAATGTCCACTTCTAAGTGTGACCTGTACATGGTGCAGAACCATCTCTAAACCAGGCCCAAGTGTTCTCTTCTTCTGGCAACTGACCATAGGGAATTCCGTATGAGGCCGTAAGTACAGACTGGGCAAAAGAAAGTAATGTCCCAGGAATGGGGATCATGGGCACTTGGGCCAGTGCTTCATGTAACTTTCTTGCGCCATCAGGGCCTATTTAAGCCCAATTTTGTATATATGCCAATTCCATTTGAAGACGGAAATGGAAATTTTAGGCTGCACTTGCCCAAATTTATGGCTTGGTAGGCAAGATGACACTCAGTTCAAGATGGGCAGTCAGGTCATAGAGTAATTTGCTGGCCTATGGATAACAATTCAGTCTGCACTAAGGCCTAGAAACAAGCCAAGAGCTGTTTCTCAAAAGGAGAGTAGTTACCTGCAGAAGATGGCAAGTCTTTGCTCCAAAACCTAAGGGCCTGTGCTGTGGTTGACCTAGAGGGGGCTACCAAAGGTTCAAAATAGGATTACTATCTGCCACCAATACTTCAAGCACCATTGGGTCTGCGTATGGCCCAAGTGACGGAAAAATGTCTACAGCAGCCTGGACCTGTTGCAGAGCCTTCTCTTGTTCTGAGCACCACTGAAAACTAGCACATTTTCAGGTCACTTGATAAATATGCCAGAGTAACACACCCAAATGAGGGCTATGTTGCCATGAAAATCAAAAAGAGCACACTAGGCATTGTATCATTTTCTTGGTTGTGGGGAGTGGGGGTGGCAGATACAACAATTTATCTTTTATCTTAGAATATCTTAGAATAGAAGGAATACCTCGTGCCCCATAGCATTCATCAACTAGGAATTTGTTTCACTGAGGTAGAAGGCCCTGGAAATGTTGTCAGATTTATTTCCCACCCTCTGACATGCAAATGCCTTACCAGTAAGTCTAGAGTAGTTGCTACTTGTTGCTCATGAGGTTCAATCAGCATAATGCCATCAATGTAATGGATCATCTTGTGTGACATCATGTGGAAGGGAAATGCCGTCAATATCCCTGCAGGCCAGATATGGTGGCTCGTGCCTGTAATCCCAGCACTTTGGGAGGCCAAGGTGGATTGGTCACTTGAGGCCAGTAGTTAAAGATCAGCTTGGTCAACATGGTAAAACCCCATCTCTACTAAAAATACAAAAATTTACCGGATGTGGTATGCATGGGTAATCCCACCTATTCAGGAGGCTCAGACATGGGAATCGCTAGAACCCAGGAGGTAGAGGTTGCAGCAGTGAGATGAGATTGTGCTGTACTCCTGCACTCCAGCCTGGGCAACAGAGTGAGACTCTGTCTCCAGAAAAAAAAAAAAAGAGTCCTGCAAATTAAATTATGACATAGGGCTGCAAGTTGATACATTCCCAAAATAGGATACTGATGGTATATTGCTGACCTTGCCAACTGAAAGCAAACTCCTTCTGGAAGTCTTTACCGACAGGTATGAAGAACAAAGCATTTGCCAGTTCAATACCTGTATACCAGGTACCAGGATGTAGCAATTTGCTCAAGCAATGAACCCATATCGGGTGCAGCAGTTGCAACTGGAATTACCACCTGGTTAGGCTTATGATAATCCACTGTCATTCACCAAGATCCATCTGTGTTTGGCACAGGCCAAATAGACAAGTTCAATGGGCATGTAGTGGGAATCACCACAGATGCATCCTGGATGGTGGTAATGGTCTCTGCAATCCCTCCAGGAATGTGGTATTGCTTTTTTTTTTTCGTGCTTTACAGGCAGGGTATCACTCTGTCACCCAGGCTGAAGTACAGTGGCACCATGATAGCCTACTGTAGCTTAAACTCCTGGGCTTAAGCAATCCTCCTGCCTCAGCTTCTTGAGCAGCTAAGACTACAGGCATGTACCATCGTCATACCTGGATAATTTTGTATATGTATGTACACATGGAGTCTCACTATGTTGCCCAGGCTGGTCTTAAACCCTTGGCCTCAAGCAATCCTCCTGCCTTGACCTCCCAATGTGTTGGGATTAGTGACATGAACCCCCATGCCCATCTGGTATTGCTTTTGATTTACTATATTTTTAAGTAAATGCAAGTCTGATGGCTTCCACCTGGTCTTTTCCACCTTAATAGTCTTCACTGCACATGTCCGGGGATGAAGGTGGGGATTGTGCCAGCTGCTGAGTATGTCTGTTCCAATTATACATACTAAAATGGGGAAATCAGACAGGGTGGGTGTGGGGACCCACTGGCCCCTTTCTGAGATGGATTCGAGCTTAGTTTGAATATCAACATAATTTCAGTGGTATGCAAACACTGTGCTCCTGTACTTCTCTCCATCTTTCCTCCCTCATCTTGTTGTCGTCATAGATCACATCCTTGTACATTTTGTTCCCATTGACATCAATTTGTAATTACTGTTTTCTGCATTTGCTCTTTAAATCAAATAAGTAAACAAGAGGATTTACAAACCAAAAGTACCATAATACTGTGCTATAAACTGAATTGTGTCTCCCAAAATCATATGTTGAAGCCTTGCCATCCAATGCAATAGTATTTGGAGATGGTGCCTTCAAGAAGTAATTTGGTTTAGACGAGGTCATGAGGGTGGGACCCTCATAATGGGACTAGTGCCTTTTTAAGAAAAGACACTGGACAACTCTCTCTCTCTCTCTCTATCTCTCTCTCTCTCTTTGTGTGCACAAGGAAGAGGTTACGTGAATGCACCGCAAGATGGTGGCCATCTCCAGAACTATGAGAAATAAGTGTCTATTGTTTAAGCCACTTGGCCTATGGTATTTTATTATAGCAGCCTGAGTAGCTGCATACTGGCATTTATATTTACCTATGTATTTACCTTTTCCAGTGTTCTTTATCTCTTCATATGCCTTCGAGCTATTACCTAATGTCATTTCATTTCCACCTAAAGGATTCCTTTTAGCATATCACAGGGCAGATCTACTAGTAATGTGCTCCATTACCTTTTGTTTGTCTAAGAATGTCTTAATTTCTTCTTCATTCTTGAATGATGGTATTGCTGGATATCAAATTCTTGGTTGCAGGATTTTGTGTGTTTGTGTTTTTGTTTATTGGCACTTTAAATATGTTACCCACTCCCTTCTGGCCTCTGTGGTTCCAGGTGAAAAATTAGCTGATAACCTTATAGAGATTCCCTTGTACATACTGAGTGGGCCACTTGCTGCTTTCAAGATTTTCTGTTTGTGCTGGCTTTTGTCCATTTGACTATAATGTGTCTCAGTGTAGTTCTCTTTTAACTTATCCTGCTTGGAGATAATTGAGCTTCTTGGATGTATAGACAAATGTTTTTCAAAAGTCTTGCACCTCCTTGTTAAATTTATTCCTAAATGTTTTATTCATTTTTTATGTCATTGTCAATGAAATTGTTTTCTTAATTTCCTGTTTGGATTGTTCTTTGCTACTGCAAAACTTTTCATTGAAAACTATCAAACGTTGCTGTAAGAAATTAAAGAAAACCAAAATAAACAGTAAGCTATTCCATGTTCTTTTTTTTCTTTTTTTCTTTCTTTCTTTTTTTTTTTGAGACAGAGTTTTGCTCTTGTTACCCAGGCTGGAGTGCAATGGCACGATCTCAGCTCACCGCAACCTCCGTCTCATGGGTTCAGGCAATTCTCCTGCCTCAGCCTCCTGAGTAGCTGGGATTACAGGCACGTGCCACCGTGCCCAGCTAATTTTCTATATTTTTAGTAGAGACGGGGTTTCACCATGTTGACCAGGATGGTCTCAATCTCTTGACCTCGTGATCCACCTGCCTCGGCCTTCCAAAGTGCTGGGATTACAGGCGTGAGCCACCGCGCCCGGCTGCTATTCCATGTTCATAGATCAAAATAGTGTTACATTACCAAGGCAATATACAGATTCAATGCAATCCCTATTAAAACTCCAGTGGTGTTATTTTAAAAATGGAAGAACTTATATTCAAAGTCATATGGAATTAAAAAGGACCCACTGACCAAAAATAATCTTGTAAAAGAAAAGCAAAGTTGGGGGAACACACACTTTCCAATTTTGAAGCACATCTTCATTCCAGGGCAGCTTTAGTGCCCCTTTTGGATCACTCTTTGACTCTATAGAGATAGGACCCTGTTTCTTCCCATTTTCTTCCCATGGCTGATGATGTGAGCTTTAATTTTGAAGGGTTTCCCCACTGTTGTATGACTTCTGTTCCTGGTTGTATCTTCCACTGGCAGGGAGCTCATTCAGAACAGCTATGTGGACATTCTTCTGTGCATTTCCAAGGTCTAAGATGGTACTGTCCAATATAATAGTCCCTAGGCCCATGTGATTGCTAATCACTTGAAATATGCTACTGCAAATTGAGATGTGCCATCAGTTGAAATATACACAGGATTTGAAGACATACTATGAAAACATGCTGTAAAATATCTCAATGTTTTACGTGGATTACATATTTAAGTGATATTATCTGGGGTATATTAAATTAAAATGCATTATTAAAATTAATTTCACCGCTTCTCACTTTTTTTTTAATGTGGTCAGTGTGAATGTAAATTTCATATGTGGGCTGGGCACAGTGGCTCACACCTGTATTCCCAGCACCTTGGGAGTCCAAGGAGAATGAATCACTTGAGCCCAGGAGTTCAAGACCAGCCTAGGCAACATGGTGAAACCTCATCTCTACAAAAAAAAAGTACACAAAAAATTAACCCAGCATGGTGATGTGCACCTGTATTCCCAGCTACTCATGGTGGGGGGAGGTGGGGGGCCTGGGAGGTTGAGGCTGTAGTGAGCTGAGATCACACCACTGCACTCTAGCCTGGGCTATCGCACGATACCCTGTCTGAATAAATAAATAAATGAGTGGCTTATATTTATTTTGTCAGTGCTGGTCTAAGGTGTGTAAATGCAGAATTAATGAACTGACCAAGCTAGGTAGAGATTTCCCTGTTTGGATTCTACTCATGCCTGAAAGAGAAGTCCCCCAGCCACCACTGCCAGCTACTGGGAATCCTGTGATATTTCATTCACCAGCTTTTCTCTTTCCTCCCAGGATACCATATCTCAGAAGATGGTAGAGATTGTATCTCCTGCCAAAATGGACAGGACTATACCACTCACTGGAATCACCTCCTTTTCTGCTTTCGCTGTACAAAGTGTGATTCAGGTATAGAACATATGGACCCCATGCCTAAAGGTGGAATGCAGGGTGATGACATAAAAGTTGTAACCTAAAATGGGATCAAGGAGACCTAGATTCTGGCCCACCTTGGTCTTCATCATACCTTGTTCCATGATTTTGTCTTGGAGTCTTTTAATAAATAAAACAGGCCAGGCACAGTGACTCATGCCTGTAATCTCAACAGTTTGGGAGGCATTGCTTGAGCCCAGGAGTTCGAAACCATCCTGGGCAACATGAGAAACCACGTCTCTACTAAAATATAAACTAGCCAGGCATGGTGGCACTTGCCCTTAGTCTCAGCTACTCAGGAAGCTGAGGCAAGAGGTTAGTTTCAGTTCAGGAGGTTGAGGTTGTGGGAGCTGAGACTGTGCCACTGCATTCCAGCCTAAGCGACACAGCAAAACCCTGTCTCAGTAATAAAACAGAAATTATTTGTATAATGTATGCTACGTGGTAAGGAAATCTTTTAAACTATCAGCTGCAAGGGGGTGGGACATCATTACAACACAGAGAAGGCCTGGCTGAGTGGAAAAGTCTGGGTGTCATTGGTGGCACGGGTCTGCTCCAGGGCCAGGCTCTCTCCCTCGGGCTCAGTGTTCCTGGCAGGTTCTCAGACCCCTTCCTGCTCCCCAGCAAGGCTGGGCTTTGGGGAAATCACCCAAGGGCTCCTCTCCTTGCAGAGTCTGTCAGGCAATGCCCCTGCGCCTCCCTTGCTACTGACCATGCGATCTAAATGATGCTTTCCTCTAATCTGATGTAATCAGTAATGAATCGTGGTCCTTTTGTATGACTCCAAGTGTTGGTGACAGCTGAAGGGTGGGTGTCCCGTATGAACCCCAAGTGTGCTGGTGCAGAAACCGGCCCTGAGAACTCCTTGGCGAACTGAACTGAACTGAATGGGAGGGTCTTGGGGTGGGGTGGAAGGGTAGAGGGACACATCAGGAAAACACATTCCCAAAACGTTATGCTCTGTCGTTAGGTAAAGTGGAGATAAGATCCTGTACCACGGTCACAGACACAGTGTGTCAGTGCAAAGAAGGCACCTTTCAGGAAGAAGATTCCCCTGAGATATGCCGGAAGTGCAGCACAGGGTGAGACGGCAGCCAGGGGGCTCCCTGCAGCTCCATGGAACCCCAAGAAGACTCAAATCTCCTCGTACCCCCGTCTCTCCCTGGCCCCATGGAGCCTCCACCCCCATGGGGCATCCTTGAGTCTGTGGCTGCCCCTCCTGGTCCCTCTGCCTGTCCCCACCCCTGCCCCCTGCAGCAGCCCTTTCCCACCCTCCCCAGCATGAGTCCCCTTGGCTAGGCTGAGTTGCTCACTGCCCACAGAAGGCCACGACTTAGGGCCCATGATACTTTTAGGGGCTCATGAAATTATTTCATTTCTTTTTCTTTTTCTTTTTGTTTTTTTGGCGAGATGGAGTCTTGCTCTGTCACCCAGGCTGGAGTGCAGTGGTGCGATCTCGGCTAATTGCAATCTTTGCCTCCCGGGTTCAAGTGATTCTCCTGCCTGGGCCTCCGAGTAGCTGGGATTAACAGGCATGCGCCACCACACCCAGCTAATTTTTGTATTTTTAGTAGAGACGGGGTTTCACTATGTTAGTCAGGCTGGTCTCGAATTCCTGACCTCGTGATCCACCCGCCTCAGCCTCTCAAAGTGCTGGGATTACAGGCATGAGTCACCGCACCCAGCATGATTTAATTTCTTTTGAAATGAGAAGAATGAGTAGAATCCTGCCAGGCTTATATTCATCTTTATACCAATTCAGTACTAAAATGTAATTTTTAATATTTTTTATGCAGGCAGGGACCCATAAAGACAAAAGTGCCTGCAGCCCCCGAAAGTCACAATCAGGCCATGGGTGGAGCTCCCTTAAGTTCCCATGAAGAGTTGAGCCCACCCAGCCGGCCTCACCCCGGCCCCTGATCCCTCAATAAGACCTGTCTTTTCCCTATTTGGGTTTTAGGAGCCAAGAGTAATTTGCTGCTGTTCTCTGGCCCCCTAGTATTTGCCGTGACTGGGAGGAATGGGCAGACAGGTGGGGGCAAGAGCTCATCTTTGTGGTTGGCTGGAGGATGAGGCTCTGCTTGTGACCACATGGGCATGCGATCTTCCCCTGGAGTGCGGCTCCTCCTAACGCAGGCCTCCCCTGCAGCCCAGGAAAGCTCAGTGTGTGCCCAGCACAGAAGGCTCCTGGAGCTGCAGCTCTGACCCCAGAGCAGGGAGGCCGAGGGGCTGAAGTGCGTATGCTCAGACCCTTCCCCAGCCTCAACCAGGGAGCATGGAAGGGCCATGCAGACATGAGGAGCCCGTCCTTCCCCTCACGCCTTCTCAGGGACATTGGGCAGGGAGGGTAGCTCCTCTTTCATCCCACCTGGCCAGCTTTCCTTTAAGAGTCCCCCCTCTTCCTCCCTGTTTGTATCCAGGTGCCCCAGTGGAATGGTCCCGCTCAGTAATTGTATGCCCTGGAGTGACATCAAGTGTGTCCACAAAAAATCAGGTACAAAGCTCAATGGGGGCACCCCAGCTGCAGAGGAGACAGTGACCTCTAGCATGGGGATTCCTGCCTCTCCCTATTCCCTCTCAGGCATCATCATAGGGATTATAGTTGCAGTCGTATTCCTGGTTGTAGCTGCATTTATTTGGAAGACTTCACTGTGGAAGAAAATCCTTCCTTACCTGAAAGGCATCGGCTCAGGTAGGTGCTGGCTGAGGGCGGGGTTCTGGGCCCTCTCTGCCCTGCCTCCTCCCGCTCTGTTCCCACAGACAGAAACGCCCACTCCTGCCCCAAATCCAAGTGTCTCTGGCCTGGCTGTTCCTCCTTGTGATTGCCCCATCCCCACGTCCCATGCACCCCCCAGGACCCTGGTCTCATCAGTCCTTCTCCCAGGGCCGGGGGTCCCCTCATCTCCCAGCCGGGTCCAGGAGGGCAAGGCCAGTTCCTCCCATCTTCAGGCCCAGCCAGGCAGGGGGCAGTAGGCTCTTCAACTGGGTGACAAGAGATGTGGTTGGAGGATTTATTCAACCTTAGTCATAGCAGAACCAGAGACTTTCCATGTGTTTATTTTTACTCTAATTCCCCTTCTCATCCCCCTTCCTCAGGGTGTCTCTGAGTTGCAAAGTCCCATTCCTGTCCCCAGGCTCGGGGTTCCTGTCCAGGGTCCAGCCCCTAGCCTGCCCCTACACGCCCACTGCCCTCTGGGAGGGAGGTGCTGCATGGGCCCTGCCCCACCTGTTAAGGAGACTCCTTCTCTTCCAGGTCGTGGCCGGAACCTTGAGCCTGTGGACAGAGTGAGTTGGTTTCTTCAGGAGCTGGGGGCTCAGAGGCTCGGGAACTGTTTCCTGGGACAACAGAACCTGGGTGGGCAGGTCCCTCTTGTCGTCATGGCTGTCCTGACTCTCCGAAGTGGTCTGGAGGCTCTGGGCTGACTGTGGGGGACACATGGCTGTTTTGAGCACCACACAGGCTGGTGAGCCCTGCTGCAGCCTAGGTGACACCGTCACCCCACAGCCTGCACCCTGGAGATGGGGTGTCTGCCTGAGCACAGCATCAGGGGCCTGACCTCAGCAGTGGGTCCTGGATGTGTTGAGTCTGGGCTGCCTGGGGTGACCTCATTGAGAGGGGGTGGGGATAGCAGGTTCAGTAGCATTCTGGGGACCCTGCAGTGCGCCCTGGGTGTGAACTTCTGAGTCAGCTCTTTGCCTTCCCAATGTCTTTTTCCAGAGCTCACATGCCCGAGGAGGGCCTGGGACTGAGGACAATATCCGCAACGAATTCGTGAGTATCTTGCAGCCCATCCAGGACCCTGAGCAGGAAGTGGAAGTCCAGGAGCCAGCGGTGGCAGGTGACAACGTGTTGCCCCCAGGGGAGCCAGAGCATCTGCTGGTGAGTGGGGAACAGGCCATTCTGTTTCCTGGCCTGCTGCTCGCCTGGGATTTTGTAGACAGTGGGAGAAGGCAGTACCTTAGCTCTCCTGGCCCAGGAGAAATGGAGCCTGAAGGAGACACGGGACTGCAGGGGATGGAGCAGCCACACTGACGTGGTGACTGTGCCACTCTGCAGGACATCTGCTTCTTAGTTCCTCTGCTGTCATTGCTGTGTCCTCAGAGCCTAGAGATCTACAGGCACAGAGTGGAGGTCACAGGGTTTGTTGATGACTGAATAAGGCTGCACGGTCTCCACCGTGTGCTCCTAACAGAACTCAGGGAGCCCTTGCTTGAAACAGCAGAAGTTTTGAATTTACTCTGAAATTGTTATTATGTTGAACATATTTCAAAGTTGGTAGGGTAGCTCCCAAAAAGTAGGATTCTGAGTTGATGCTCAGGGCTTTTGTATCGGACACACACACACAACCAGTTCATTTCAATCCATCAATTTTGATATGATACTGAGTAGGTGGGAAATCTGTACATAGATTTAATTTTTCATTGCACAGAAGCGCTGAAAGTCCTTCCCTCCAACATAAGATGAGATTATCCAGTTTCTTGCAGTATTTTATTTTTAATGATTTAATTTTTAGCATACAGCAACGTAATCTAAACAGAAATGAATTTTTTGATTCAATATAAGCTGAGGAACTCCCTGGATTATTCTGAGTCTGTTTTCTTCTTCCAAGCCCATTTAACGATCAATTCTTTCTTTTCCCCCTGCCTTTGCCCTTTTGCCACCTCCTTTGCTACATGTCAGATGTTTACTTTTTTTTTTCGCTTCCTCTTCGTTCTTTTTTTTAACTAGATCTTGTCCTTGAAAATGTCAAAAGTTGATGTGGGCCGTGATCTCTTCCATCTAGACTGTTTCTGCTTCTTCCTTGCATCTATACCACTTTCTTTTTAAATAAAGAGAAGAGAATTTTAAAGAAATCAAATGAACAATGCCAATAATTCATCCATGCTTATTAATCACTTCGAACATTTTTTTTTTTGAGACAGGATCTTGCTCTATTGCCCAGGCTGGAGTGCAGTGGCACGATCTTGGCTCCTTGCAACCCCTGCCTCCTGGGCTCAAGTCATCCTTCCATCTCAGCCTCCAAAGTAGCTGGGACTATAGGCATGTGCCACTGTGCCCAGCTAAATTTTGTACTTTTTGTACAGACAGGGTTTGGCCATGTTGCTTAGGCTGGTCTTGAACTCCTGAGCTCATCCAGTCCACCCCCCGTGGCCTCCCAAAATGCTGGGATTACAGGCACAAGCCACCATGCCTGGCCTGATCATTTTTTAAAAGCAGGTCACCCATAGCTACACATCCACCAGAGTATGAAAACACTTGATCATCTCCAGAGCCTCCTCTTTCCCCAGCCAGTGGATAATTTCTTGCTAAACTCTTTATGCATATACCATCTTTGTACCTGCATATGTATAAATGCAGTATTGACATGAAAAGGATTATATCATGCACAATGCTAAACAAAACTGTTTTAATATCTTGGACAGCAAATATGTTTTCAAAGTCATTTTTACACATCTTAAAATGTAGAATTAGATAAAATTTAGAATTATAAGATTTTCTCTGCACTGCCCCCCACCCCCAAATAATCACTGGACTTTAAAAAATGTTAATTTAAATTAATAAATGGCTCTAGGAGTGATTGAGATCCTTTCAACATTCAGTTTTATTATCAAAGAAGATAGTATTTCAAGTCAAGTGTTTTATTATGACAATCAAGATTTGGGGGTTTATTTTAGATAAATTATTCTTATTCCTCATCAAAGCTGTTTCTCTGCATTTTGGGTCTTCTTGTAAGTCCATTTTCTATTTTATGATGTCTGCTGATACTTTTCTTTCTTTTCTGAGACAGGTCTCACTCTGTCACCCAGGCTGGAGTACAGTGGTACAGTCATGGCTCACTGCAGCCTTGACCTCCTAAGCCCAAGTGATCCTCCTGCTTCAGCCTCCTGAGTAGCTGGGACCACGGTTTTGTGCCACTACACCCAGCTAATTTTTGTTTTTCATTTTAGAGTCAGGATCTTGCTATATTGCCCAGGCTGGTCTCAAACTCTTGGGCTCAAGCAATCCTTCCACCTCAGCCTCCCAGAGTGCTGGGATTACAGGTGTGAGCCACCATGCCTGGCCTCTGCTATGTGTTTTAACATTCATCAGGGCTGGGTGTGGTGGCTCATGCCTGTAATCCCAGCTCTTTGGTAGGCTAAAGCGGGTGGATCACCTGAGGTCAGGAGTTCGAGACTAGCCTGGCCGACGTGGTGAAACCCCGTCTCTACTAAAAAATACAAAAATAAAATACAAAAATTAGCTGGGCTTGGTGGCTCATGCCTGTAATCCCAGCTACTTGGGAGGCTGAGGCAGGAGAATCTCTTGAACCCAGAGGTGGAAGTTGCAGTGAGCCAACATCGCACTACTGCACTCCAGCCTGAGAGACAGAGTGAGACTCTGTCCTAAAAAAAAAAAAAATTCATCAGGACATACTCATTTTTAAGTATTACAATTTAAACATTGGGGTTTTAAAAATATACACTCCTGTCTAAAATATTGACTGTTGTGTTGGCCTCCTTCCAAGAGTCTTGCCCCTTTGTTCCCTGTCTTGTTGCCAGAACTTTCAGAACAGTGTTCTTTCCGGAAGTAAAGTGCTGCAGGTGTCAGGGCTGGCTGGTGGTCGGGGTCAGTACTGGACTGCAGGACTCCTGGTTCTGACCACAGCCTTCCCCACTGTGTGTCACAGGAACCGGCAGAAGCTGAAGGGTCTCGGAGGAGGCTGCTGGTTCCAGCAAATGGCGCTGACCCCACTGAGAGTAAGTGTTTTGCTCCTGGAGATGCAGCAGCAATGGAGGGAATAGGGACAGTGTCCTAATTGCTGTCCCCATAGCTGAGAGGGCTCTTCCAGAGTATTCCATGCTGGAAGCAGTGGTTCCTGTGCCATAGACCATCTGGACCCTAAATTGTCTTCTCCCATCTCTTCTCCCCACTCTACCTCATCCTCTCTGCACCCTATCAGTGACCCTAATGACTCTGTCCATCCCCTCATTCAGCTCCTCTCTCTTCCCTTGTTGTTCAGGGCCTGATGCAGCCTACCTGCCCCCACGCCCCCGCCCCAAGGACCTCCTGAGGGGCTGCTCTGTCCTGCACACCACCACTAACCCCAGTGGGCTAAGGAGCTCTTGACATGTGCCTAAGCCCAATTTGCAGAGCTGTTGTGTAAAGTACATATGAATTCCAAAGATGTCATGCAAAAAAAAAAGAGTGGGAAGTAATTCACTCATAATTTTTGTATATTGACTGTATATTAAATTATATTTTATATATATTCAGTACCATACATTAAAATGAATGTCACTTGTTTCTGATGTTCTTTAAACGAGGCTCTTAGAAAACATGGCCTCGTATTCCTGGCCCTATCTATCTCTAAGGATGGCGGCCTGCTTCATGTTCTACACACGTCTCATTTAATCTCTCGTGGTCCCGAGATCTGGGCCAGGTGCTTTGTCTCCAGGTTCAGTTCTTGCTCAGGGTCTGCTTGCCCCCACCTAGCTCTGCCCTAGCCTCAGGGAATGAGGCTGAGCTGGGTATAAACAGAGGTCCCCTGCCCCAGGCCCTGCGCTTTCCACAAATGCAGAAGTGGCTGCCCTGGGACCTGCTCCCATGACAAGTGCAGCCCAGGCAGCCTCCCTCCTCTGAGCTCCCGCCGCAGCCATGCTCTCTCCCTCCCTCGGGCTCTCACCCACTTTGCTTTCTGCCTCCGTGGTGTCCATCCATCCTCCCCGGGTGGGTTCTCAGCCCTGTGTAAGAGCAGATTCTCTGGTGACCTTGACTCCCCGAAGCACCTTGGGTGTGGGAAGGCCAGGCAGTGTGGGCGGGCTCTCTGTGGATGGGAAGTACGTGGGCACTAGAGCGACAGGGGGCTCTCCAGGTACCCCGCCTTGGTTCTGGGCCTGATGTGGGATCCTTTGTCCTTTCTGAGTCCCAACTCACCTGGCTGTCTCGGTGGCTTTTTCCACCCAGCTCTGAGGCAGTGCTTCCACCACTTTACCGACAACGTGCCCTTTAAATCCTGGGTGCCGTTCGTGAGGGAGCTGGGCCTCACGGGCAATGAGATCGATGTGGCGAGAGCTGAGGCAGCGGGCCCTGGGGACACCTTGTACGAGATGCTAAGAAAATGGGTCAACAAGATGGGGCGGGACGCCTCTGTCCACACCCTGCTGGATGCCCTGGAGACGCTGGAACAGAGACTTGCAAAGCAGAAGATCCAGGACTGCCTGGTGAGCTCCGGAAAGTTCGTGTATCTAGAAGATAATGCAGACTCTGCCATCTCCTGAGTGTGAATCCCTTCAGGAAGTCAGACCTTCCAGAAAAAGGTTTGCCTTTGTTTCTGGAAAAAGCTGGACTCCAGACTGTGGGAGAGTATAACTGTCGCATGACCGGTACTGGAAGAAACTCTCCCATCCGGTATCACCCATGGTTGGAACATCCTAGAACTTTTTCACTGCACTTGAAATTCTTTTTCTAAGCTGAATGTGGTGATCAGCACACTATGGAAATGTCTGGATGAGTCTATGTGTGTGTGTATATTGAGGGTTGGTTTGGGATGTCATTCTCTTTATGGCACTTTTTTATCCTAATGCAAGTGCTTTATTTACGTGGGTTACATCGTATAATCCATCTGCCTTAGCATCTACGCAGTTATGTTCAACTTTACTTGATACTATATGATATGAACTTTTTTCTGGGGGCGGTCTCACTCTGTCTCCCAGGCTGGAGTGCAGTGGCTGAATCTTGGCTCACCAGAGCCTTGACCTCTCAGGTTCAAGCGATTCTCCCACCTCAGCTGTCCAAATAGCTGGGACCGCAGGTGTGCACCACCATGCCCAGCTAATTTTTTGTATTTTTTCTAGATATGGGGGTCTCTCTATGTTGCCTAGGGGGGTCTCGAACTCCTGAACTCAAGCAATCCGCCCACCTCAGACTCTCAAAGTGCTGGGATTATAGGAGTGAGCCCCTGCACCTGGCCTTACCTTTCTACTTTTATAATTCTGTATGTGATTATTTTGTGAACATGAAGAAACTTTAGTAAATGTACTTGTTTACATAGTTATGTGAATGCATTAGACAAACGTACAATGAATAGACATACAACGAGGGAAGAAGAAAAATTCCTCTGTAAGATGTCACTGTCTGGGTTCCAGTTCTCCCTCAGATGTACTTTGGATTCAATGACTGGCAACTCAGTCTTTTGAACTGGATAACCTTAGAAGTATATGAATATTATTTATAGGTAGTTGTTTACATGTGAGTCGAGGCCAAGGAGAACTGGATCCATGTGAAGTCCTGTGTGTGGCTGGTCCCTATCTGGCCAGTCTCCTTTGCGCCCCCAGCCCCCATCTGTGGACAGGTAGGGAGGGAGGCAGATGGGTTAGATCAGACGCAACAAGTAGGGTCTAGTCATATCCCGTTTCCAGTGAATGTAGTGAACTTGAGCCTGTTTGGGCTCAGGAGAGGACAAAAGCTGTCTCCCGTGTCTGCTGTGGCATCGAGAGGGAAGAGCGGATGGTGCTTGGGGATGGTGTGAAGTGGTTGCCAACTCAGGAGTGGACGGCCTTGCTCACTTCTGGTGCTCTGTGACCCTGAGCCCCTGAGCTGCATCTTAGGGTACAGCTTCCCTATGTGAGGAGCTTGGCCCCTCTGTAAGCATCTGACTCATCTCAGAAATATCAATTCCTAAACACTGTGGCAACAGGACCTAGACTGGCTGACATATTCAGGCTTTGTCCCTGTGTCCTGTTCTATTATTGTTTTAAAACCTCAGTAACCATTTCAGCCTCTTTCCAGCAAACCCTTCTCCATAGTGTTTCAGTCATGGTAGGATCATTTTTGCAGGTTAGTCATTCTAGTAGTTTTTGGTCTTTTCCATCTCAAGACATTGTGTGTTGTCTTGTTCCGGGACTGGTTTGACTGGGACAGTTAGAATTGCCTGAAGATTTTGGCATACTCAGAGTGTTGTGTCCGTGGAGCTTTGGGCGGGGGGTGGCCTTTCTGGTCTTGGCACTTCCGTTCTCTCCCACTTCCATCTGGCGTCCCACGTGTTGTCCCCTGCACTTCTGGAAGGCACAGGGTGCTGCTGCCTTCTGGTCTTTGCCTCTGCTAGGCCTTCGGTGTAGGATGCTTGGCCTCAAAGCTCAGAGGGAGCCAGTCTGGTCCAAGCTCCCTTGTCCCTTCTGCAGAGGCCTTCCTTGAAGATGCATCTAGAGTATCAGCCTTATCAGTGTTTGCAAAGCTTACACTTTTTCCTTTTTTGAAGATGAAGTCTTGCTCTGTCACCCAGGCTGGAGTGCAGTGGCATGATCTCAGCTCACTGCAATCTCTGCCTCCTGGGTTCGGGCAATTCTGCCTCAGCCTCCCACGATTACAGGTGTGTGACACCATGCCCGGCTAATTTTTGTATTTTTAGTAGAGACGGGGTTTCATTGTGTTGACCAGGCCAGTCTTGAACTCCTGACTCATGATCCACCCACCTTGGCCTCCCAAAGTGCTGGGATTACAGGCATGAGCCACCATGCCCGGCTAAGCTTATTCTTTTAATTTTTATTTTTTTGAGACAAAATCTCGCTCTGTCACCCAGGCTGGAGTGCAACGGCGCGACGGCGCGATCTTGGCTCACTTTGATCTCCTTGACTCACTCTTGACCCCTGGGTTCAAGCGATCCTCTTGCCTCAGCCTCCCAGGCAGCTGGGATTACAGGCGCCCACCATCACGCCCAGCCAAGCTTCTTTTAGAGTAAGTTTCCTGACATGAAATTGTTGGCGTTTTTTGTTGTTTGGGTAGGTTAGGTTTTGCTCCACCCCCCAGGCCAACTAGCCTGCGACACACGGAAGCCACTTAGTGCAGTGTGTCACTCGTGTTCGATGTCCTTTCATGCCTCTGCCTTGTCAGAGGTCCCTGTTTGAAGTGTGTTAGAGTATTAAACAATACAAGGAAGCACGTTATGTACAAAATACTTATGTATTTATGAATTAATGACCAAATTAAATATGAAACCTTATATAAAAAGAGGTGTGGTTTTGTCTCCGCCCCCATCCTCCCCTCCTCAATGAATCGGCTCTGAGTGACAGGAGGCCAGGGCTGTGGTCCTGCTGGGACTCCTTCCTTCCTCCCCTCTCTGCCTTCAGGCTTGGCCTGCTTGGGGGATTTCCTGCATCCGACTCCCTGGAGTTTAAAAAGCCAGGTTCCTGGGGACTGGAATTCATGCCTCCTTCCCCTCTCTCCTGCCTGCTCTTCCCTCTGGGGAGAGGGGCACCAGATCTGGCCTGGTTCACCCACAGCCTCCCAGGAGGGTTCTCTTGGCTACCTGGCTCCTGCATCTGTCTCTGACAGTTTTCAGGGAAGGGGTGGTGGGTCCCTGAGGGGTGAGCCAGGCCTGTTTCTCAGGGAGTCCGGTGGTCACTCTCCTGTGGCTTCCTGCAGCCCTGGGCCACCTTCACTTTCTCTGCCCTGGCATTCCCTGCATCCCATCAGTGGACCCAGGTTGCCCAGCCCTGCAGGCACCTGGGAGACCCATTTCCCACTCTCCTTGTCCTGGAGGACCCACTCTCCCTCTCGCCCAGAGGGGAGGTGGGGCTGCTCTGGGCTCCCTCTTGCTTCCTGGTGCCCAGCCCCTGCGCACCTGAGCCTTACTTGGAGCCCTGGGCTGAGCGGAACTGCAGGGAGGCCGAGCAGCCTGTAGAGGGCAGCAAGCGCACGGCTTCGCAGCCAGCCGCCCTGGAGGACGTCGGGGGGAAGCAGCCACAGCCCTGGAGGGTCCTGGGCCTGGACAACATGGTTTCCCCCAGGGCTAGAGCCGCTTGTCCTCCCACTACCTGCTCTTTCTCGATGAGGATTTAACTTTGTTTGGGGTTCGTTCAACACCAGGCCTAACCAGCGTTTTCCCGGAGCCCAGCCCAGGGCCAAGCCCTCTCAGCCAGAACATCTTGCACAGGTGAGGCAACTCCTGAGCTCGAGCCCATAGCCCCACGGGCTCCATTTTTTACACCTTAAAAGGGTGTGGGTGGTGAAATTTGGGTTTGGATTAGAAAACGGAAAGGGGCAATTGTGGCCCAGCGTTTGCCCCATGGGGGCTGGGAGCTACTGTTCAACCCCCTCCATTCCTCCAGCCCTGCCCTCCTCCTCTCTGGATGAACCTGGCTTTCCCTCCTGCCCCATTCCCCTTCCTCTCCTTCCCTTTATCCCACCCAGCACTAAGAAGGCTAGGTCCTCTATGTTCGCTACAGGAGACTGCTGGACCCCAGGGCCACGCCCCTTTCCCTGACCTCTGGCCCCTACTGCAGCCCCCCAAAAACACCCACCACAGGCATCCCGTGGGGTGGTCCTCTGAGGGCAAGGAGGGGAGCCTGCAGTCTCCAGACGGGCAAAAGCAAACGTCCGGTGCCATCTGAGTCCTGAAACCAAACCCCTCCTTGCCACCAGCCCCAGTCCCTCCATCACCAGCCTGCTGGAGGCCAGGCCCCTGTGCTGCCCTGGGAGTCAGCTGGCAGGGTCAGGGCCTCCGCCGTTAGCGAAGTGTCGAGTCCTTTCTTGAAAGGCATTGGCGTCGATTCTGCAACCTCAATCTTCACCTCCTCATCATGGGGGCCTCTGTTTAGAGAAATGTGAGCTAGGCAGGAGCTTTTTCTGATTTTCATTCTTTGAGGGGGCATAGAGGACAGAGTGTTTGTTGGCGATTTTTTGTTTCGGTTTCAGTTTGGTTCTTGTTTGCTTTTGTTTTTTGCTAATTCTGCCCCACCCTATAAAAAGCAGTGGCCCCCAGAGGCCGGGGAGGGCCCGAGGCGCTCGGGTCGCTGTGCACTGGTTCCCACTTCCTTCTCCGCCTGTCCCAGCTGCTCCCTTTGGTTCCCATCTCCGAATCTGAGGGTAAAGGAGGGGTGAGGGAGAAGTTTCTTGTTGCACCAAGAGGTGCTGCTTCCAGGCCTGGAGCTCTAAACGACCTCTGTCCCCCTGATCAGGCCTGTGCTACCACTGCCCCCTGGGAGGGAGGGACGCTGGCGGGATGCAGGCCTTTCCACTCCTGGCCTTTTGCAACTGCACCCCAGGATGCAGAAGTCTTGAGTTGGGCTCTGAAGGCTCCATTTCTACCCTGACTTCTCCAGTGGGGATTCGAGTAGGCTCCGTGCGGAAATGCCCACAAAACAATTTTAACACTCAAGTCCATCGGTGGAAAGACATGGCCAGCAGGGGCAAGATCACTTCTGCTTGCTGGGAGGGGGCTGCCTCTCTGGCCAGAGCAGTGACCAAGACACACGGGGAAGCCGTCGAGGCTGGGAGGCTTCCCCTTTGACTCAAGGGCTCTTGAACCCAGAGATAAAATGCCAGAGCACTCGCTCCTCCCAGCAGTTGACTCCCGTCCTGCTTTGGGTCTGGGGACCTCTGCAGGTGGTTCCCGTTCTGTTCCACAGGCCTCTGCTCCCCTCTGGCTGAGCCACGGTGGCTGGTGAGGACAGCTCCACCTTCTGGGTCCTGGTTACAGGGGCCCCCTCGTCCCTGTAAGGTGGATGGGGTGATGTGGAAGAGCAGAGGGGCGAGGGTGGATGGGGACAACAGCAGCAGGGTTAGAAGAGGGTGGCGGCGTCTCAGACCACAGCCGAGGAGGAAGAGGGGGATGAGGAGGAGGCTGCCGAGGAGGATGGGGAGGACGGACTGTTCCAGAACAGCCACCGCCGCTTAGGCTGCCGCTTGAGGTGGAGGTAGTCCTCCTTCTCGCGCTCCTTCCGCGCCCGCTGGTAGTGATCTTCCTCCTTCAGGTACCACACGGGCGGCCACCGGTGCTTCTCAAAATACTCCTGGTTTTCTGGAGCAGAGAGCAAAGTGGCTTGGTTAGAAAGGAGGCACAGGGACAAGAGGACTGTGGGACACCAGCCCCACCCTGCCACGAGGCCTGCGGGGAAGATGGAGTCAGGCCACAGCAGAACCACAGCATCAGAGCAGAGGAACGCTGGTCTTATTCTGCAGGGTGTGGGGAGCCGCGGAAGGTTTGGAACCAGGGAGTGATGCTATTGGACCTGTGCCTTAGAAAGAAAATGCTAGGCTAGGTGCGGTGGCTCACATCTGTAATCCCAACACTTTGGGAGGCCAAGGGGGGCGGATTGCCTGAGGGTAGGAGTTCGAGACCAGCCTGGGCAACATGGTGAAACCCCGTCTCTACTAAAATAGAAAAACAATTAGCCAGGCGTGGTGCTGCACGCCTGTAATCCCAGGTACTTGGGAGGCTGAAGCACAAGAAGTGCTTCAACCCAGGAAGTGGAGGGTGCAGTGAGCCAAGACTGCGCCACTGCACTCCAGCCTAGGCAACAGAGCAATACTGTCTCAGAAAATTTAAAAAAAAAAAAAAAGTGTTTTAATAGTGAAAAGGAGGAGATATCAGGGGTGGGAGACTTGGCAGCATGGAGCGAAGACGTGGCAGCAGGGTGGAGGGTCACAGCAGAGCGGAGGAAGCCCGAAGAGGACCCCATGGACAGAGTGGCAGACCCCTCAGGGAGGCCAGGGACACCTCTTCCTGGAGCCTGTGCAGTTCCTGTTGAGCTCTAGGGCCTGAGAAATTAATCAAGAGACAGGAGGCCTCAGAGGATGTCCAGACCCGGGTGGTCCAAGCTGTGGCCTGTGCCCATTCCTGGGTTGTACAATCAATTTAGTGGGCCATGAATAGCATGAAAAAGACGTTATATTTTCCTATATGCATCCTGGGTCACAAGAGGAAATGTATTTCTTATTATGGCATTCTGTCCAGAAAAGTCTGAAATCTGCCAGCTCTAGTCCAGTATCCTCTTCATTCCTCAGAACGAGAAGCCCAGAGAGGCAGGGTGAGTGCCCTCCAGGCCAGTGCTTTTCCTGGGGCCCTGCAGCTTGGCTGGAGGCTCCTTTGCAGGCTACTCCCAGCCCCGAGGTCAAGGGTCATCACCGGCAGCCTCCCGGTCCCTGGGTTATGTGGGAGCTGTGGAACCCCGAGGGGAGAGCAGCAGGCGCTGCCAGGCCTGGCCCCCGATGCTCACCTGGGGACATGGCCTTCATGTCTCGGGGGAACTTGCGGCACACGTTGTTGTAGTTGGTGCAGATGTGGTGGAGACACCAGTCAGCCAGCTGGTACGCACAGTGGAACTGGGGACAGAAGGGAAGAGTATCTGCACTGAAATCTCCAGGGGAGAGGGTCTGCACAGACACCTCCAGCCGCCTTTAGCGCTAAAGCCTGCAGTCTTAGAGCTCTCACGCCAGAGGCAAGGCCACACAAAACTGAGGAGGATGCTGCCTCGGGCTCCTTGGCACCACTGCCAGCATGGCCGTCCCTCGCCTCTGTTATGCCCGCTCCCAGCATCCTCGCTGCAGACACCCAGAGTCCCACGTGGTGGCTTCATACTGCATCTGTCCTCTTCAGATCTTATGCCATGTGACTTCCCTTTCCTCCCCACCTGGGACCAAGGCAGCCTGCACTGAGGTGCTCACAGTGAGCAGAGGGAGCTACTTTCCCAGGGGTGTCTGCAAGCTCTGCGTGAGCCGGACTACCAACACACACTAATCTTTGGTGGCTGAATTTCTGGCACTGTGAGGGCCAGTGTGGGAGATTTTGCTTGTCTGTCTGGGATTAAGGGAGTGGGTGGTTAATTTCAGATGGAGAGTCCTCCGTCTCCCTTAAATGACCTCAGGCAGGCAGCATCCATATGTAAGCCTGAGCCTGGGGTTCCCTCCCCGGCCCTACTGCTGCCTATAGCCTCATCCCTTCCCTGCTTGGCCAGCTCCCCTCCCGGTACATCAAGGTTCCCCAGCCGCTTCCTGGCACGGAGGGGACATGGGCTCCGCACAGTCAAGGAGTCCAGTCCGATAACAGGTTCCCCACATCGACCGCCTTGCAGGCTTCCCACTTACAGCCAGTGGGAGGCAGAGTGTGGTATTGAGGCTGCCGTAAATTCCCTTCCCTGCCGTGATACCTGAGCCAGCTCCAGGAACACAAGGACGTCCCCATCGATGTCCACCATCATCTGGGTCGCTTCCATCAGTCCGGTAACTGTGTACTGCTCTGTGACACACATGGCTACTAATCAGCTGAAGAAGCACATGACAGGACCTGCGTTCACCCTCCCCCTGTTCCGTTCCCCACCAGCTCACTGCAGGGCAAGGAAAACCAGGACCCCAGCAAGTCCCAACAGGGCAGGAAAGGCCCCAGGCTATGAAGTCTGCTGCCACTGGGAAGGCCAGGGATGAGAGCAAGACCTTCTCAACAGGGTGGGTTAGGAAGAGTAAGGAGGACATTAGGATCATCCAAGAGGATCTTTCAAACTATGAATGTCCCACGACATAATCTGATAGAGATAGGGTCAAAGTTCCCAATAGAACCAGCCACTGATATACAAAGGAGAGCGTGGGAAACCTCGTGCCTGTTGATCACAGAAAAAGGCTGAGAACTGTTAGTTAGAACTAGGAGTTACCTCTAGTTGTTTAATTCAAATTTTGTAACAAATTGTGTACTAAGCTTGCATTTTAAGTTAAAATATTTATATTGAAGAAATAAACACCCTTGGTTATGAATTTTATTTAGTAGTATCAGTATAAACTCATGAGTTATCTTATCCTTAAAAAGATCAAGCCAGGTGCAGTGGCTCATGCCTATAATCCCAGCACTTTGGCAGGCTGAGGAGGGCAAATCACAAGGTCAGGAGTTCGAGACCAGTCTGGCCAATATAGTGAAACCTGTCTCTACTAAAAATAGAAAAAAATTAGCTGGGTATTGTGGTGTGTGCCTATAATCCCAGCTACTTGGGAGGCTGAGGCAGGAGAATCACGTGAACCTAGGGGGGCAAAGGTTGCAGTGAGCCAAGATCGTGCCACTGCACTCCAGCCCAGGCAACAGTGCAAGACTCCTTCTTAAAAAAAAAAAAAAAATCAAGATCAATGTATTTCCCAGCTGTGTCCACAGAAAAGACCTAGAAACAACAACCATCCCAGTCCAATGAGCATTCCTAGTGCACACAAATCCCAGTTCCACACTTCCAACATAAGAAACCAGGACTTCCTGAAGAAATGGCTGATTCCAGGGCTGGGGCATAGAATGTTCAAGAGGAACCCAGAACATCCCATCATTCCAAATAGAGAGGAAGTCCAGAGACTCTGGAGCCAAGACAAAGAGTGTAGGATTTGAGCTTCAATGAGGATAACTGCAATTAATTGAAACCAATCAAGTATGTTCAAATCTAAGACAGATCAAAATAATACTTAAAAAACAAACAACTGGCTGGGCGTGGTGGCTCACGCCTGTACTCCCAGTACTTTGGGAGGCCAAGGTGGGCAGATCATTTGAGGTCAGGAGTTCGAGACCAGCCTGGCCAACATGGTGAAACCCCACCTCACCTAAAATTACAAAAATTAGCTGGGTGTGGTGGCATGCGCCTGTAGTCCCAGCTACCCAGGAGGCTGAGGCAGGAGAATTGCTTGAACCCGGGAGTGAGCCAGGATCGTGCCACTAAACTCCAGCCTGAGCGACAGAGTAAGACTCTGTGTCAAAAAATAAATAAATAAATAAATAAATAAATAAATAAATAAATAAATAAAAATTAGCTGGGTGTGGTGAGGCATGCCCACAGTCCAAGCTACTTGGGAAGCTGAGTCGGGAAGATCACTTGAACCTAGGAATTTGAGGCCGCAGTAAACTATGATCAGGCCACTGTATTCCAGTCTGGGCAACAGAGCAAGATCCTGTCTCTAAAAAAATATAATCACAATAATAATTCGGTAAGCTGAACATATGTTTCAGATGCTTTTATGTATTTGCATTCTACTGAACAATAACACGTTTTCCACTTGAATTAATGGCTTCACAGGAAGCATATCTTTTTATATATATAATTTTTTTTTCTTTTTTTAAAGATGAGGTTTCACCATGATGGCCAGGTCTTGAACTCCTGACCTCAGGTGATCCACTCACCTCGGCCTCCTAAAGTGCTAGGATTACAGGCGTGAGCCACCGTGCCCAGCCAGGAAGCATATCTCCAATTATACAAAACTTGGCATCTTCCACTGATCCTTAGCAAGGCAGATATATACACTTTTGTATATGTTTCCTAGAGTGTATCGACAATTTGATGAAAAGTTTCTTAACATTATTTCAATAAGCCTTTCCATGCAGTGGTCCAGTTTGACATTTTTAATGACTACCATGTAACTGCCTGTGTGTGCTTAACCAAGGGTTTGGCTGTGACTTGCTTCCAATTGCCTGCCATGACAACATGAACTTCTAGAAAAACCTTTATGCATTTTTCCCCTTTGGATCATTTCTCTGGAGGTAGTCTTTTAAAAGTGGAATTATTCCATCTAAGAATTTGAAGTCTTATGTGCTCTGGGCAGACCACACCATTTCTTCATGGACAGCAAGAAAAGATACACTGTTGTAGCTGGGATCTTTCGAAATCTCTCTTGCTACCTGCCCCAAGTCCCCTTTACCCCCTTCTGGGGACCCTGGACTCCCTCTGCAGCCTCGGCTCTTAATCCTCTGGTTCTGATCAATGATTTCTGCTTTCTTTCCACCCAACCCCATCCTTACTCATTTTTCATCTTAGGATTGCTGTTTTCTCTCATATTTGAGCCCCGATCTTCATCGTCTGCCTAGATAGACCCCAGCAGCTGTGACACTGGGTCCTTCCCTGAACCTCAACTCAATATGTGAGGATCTGCTCTCTGCCCCCTGACCTATGCAAGAATATTAACCTTGGCATCAATATGACCACTGGTACCCATGTCACCACCACCAGCTCAAACAAGAGCCGGCTCCCTGCCTGGGTCCAGGTCTCCGGCCCTAGGCTCCCTTCGCCCCGCAGACACCACTTCTCTCCCCTGGGCCTTTGGACCCAGACTGGCTGCCACTGGCTCTCCCCCATGCCTCAGTTCTTGCTCTACCTCAGAGAGCCCCTGGGATTGGTCCACACAAAAAGCTGAGCTCTGGCTCGCGCAATCCATTCAAGGACTAAGGAGTGGCAGGGATGTTTGTGTGCTGTTTCTGGAAGGAGGAAGAGAAGGTGATGTCAAGGGCAGGGGAAGAAGAAAAAAGGCAAAAGAAGGAGAAGAAAAATGAAAAAAAGAAGGAGAACCACAGGGTAAAAATGTGGGAATTGTGTTCTGTTCTTTTTTGACTTCCTAAGCTTGTCCAAGTGAAGCCAAGCTAAGAACATAAAGCAAGATCATGTTCCATTTTTGTTTGTTTGTTTTGAGATGCAGCTTTGCTCTGTCCCCCAGGCTGGAGTGCAATGGTGCAAACTCAGCTCACTGCAACCTCTGCCTCCTGAGTAGCTGGGATTACAGGTGCCTGCCACCAAACATGGCTAATTTTTGTATTTTTAGGAGACGGGGTTTCACCATATTGGCCAGGCTGGTCTTGAACTCCTGGCCTCAAGTGATCTGCCTGCCTCGGCCTCCCAAAGTGCTGGGATTACGGGTGTGAGCCACTGAGCCCAGCCTCATGTTCCATTTTGTTGGGCTGAAATCGCCTTTGGAGAGAGCCCCTCAGGTGTCCCCATCAAGCATCCCCTGCACACACCCTTCTTCACTCTGTCTCCTCATCCACAACTCTGTGCCTGTCAACAGATTCCATTTGATGTAAGCGTAGTCCCTTGGACATGAGCTAGTTCCCCAGGAGGAGAGAGGTGAGAGGAGAACATAACATAGCCCCTTGGGGTTTCCCTGACCTCTCCTCCAGGGAGGTTCCTAAGCACTCTGCTTAGTTACCTGTGAGGGCAACCAGGTGTGGCAGGCAGAGGCGGTTGGCTAGGATGATGAGCTTCATGTCATCCAGGTCGGGGCTGGACGTGAACATGCCCGTGTAGAGGTATTCCAGCACGGCCCGCATGCAGCTCTTGCTTGTGTAGGGAAACACCACCTGGGTGGGAAGGAGTGAGCGGACAGCAATGAGGTCCTGCTTAGCAGGAGAGGAAATCAGCCCTGAGAAACTCAAGAGCTCTGGGCTGCACGCCGGGGCTCCCCCAGATGGGCAGCCTTCCCTGTGCTGCGTGTGTATCGCTGAGAAGACCCCCAACACCTCGCCCCTAGAGCGACAACCTGTGCCGAGCCTGTTTGCTGATAGCACCAGAGAACAGGACTCTACTGTCATTTCTGTGTTTATTTTTAGAAATGGGGTCTCGTTATGCCATCGAGGCTGGTCTTGAACTCCTGGTCTCAAGCATTCCTCCTGCCTCAGCCTCCTCTGTAGCCAGGACTATAGGCACGAGCCATGGCATCCAGCTCTAAACTCTTCCAAAGGGACCTGGATACTCACTGGCATGCTTTGGAAGTCGCTCTGGCTCGCGGGATGCTTGAAGGATGCCTCCTGGTCACCTCAACCTACGCCCCAGCCCCTCCCATCCCTGTAGCAAGCAGAAACGAGATACAGAATAAGAAGGGCCCACAGCAGCTGACTTCTTTCTGTCTGCTCAGAGCAGCTACTTTGGGCCTCTGGGATCTCTTGAGAGCAGTGCTGCAACAAACTGCTTTCTCATCAGGTGCGAGGCTCTCCAGGCTGTGCTGGGAATTGGCTAGAGCTTGAAAGCTGGCGTCTACATTACCGAGAAGTGCCCAGGACTGGCAGGCCCCTGGGGCTGGCGAGAGCTCCTAGTCTCACATTTTGTGTATCCAAATCCTACTCCCACTCCAGAGACCGTCTCCCATTCCCAGTGCTTCCACTTAGTCTTCCTTAAGTACTTCCTTCCCAGAAATCTTAGAAAATGTACATTCCACATCACGGGATGCCACGCAGCCTCGTTCTGGGTTCTGTTTTTCATTCAAGCATTTGGCGAGCACTTCCTAAGAGACTGGCGCTGAGGGGGTATTTGGTAGAAGAAAAAAGACCCAGTTCCTGAACTCAGAAGCAGTTACAGAACAGTAGGGAAAACTGTGGATGTTCAGAACTCCACGCGCCTGTGCGAAGCAGAACCTCCCTAACTACAAGCTTCCAGTACACTCAGGATGGACAGCTCAGGTCCAGGAACTCAGAGTACACCAAGGGCTACCCTGGTTGGAACAGAAAAGAGAACAAACCCAGGAGAATATATCTAAGGACACACTGAGAGGCTCCTTTCATCCCCAAGTTTCCAGTCTAGGTGCCTGAGAAAGTGGTGGTACCGTGAGAGCTGGAGGGGTACTGATTAGAGGGGCAGGTGACTCTGTAAAGTATTCCCTCCCTTCCTTTCTCCCTTCTTCTCTCCCTCCCTCCTTCCTTCCTTCCTTTTTTTTTTTTTTTTTCCATAGAGACGGGGTCTGTGTTTCCCAGGCAGGTCTCAAATTCCTGGACTCAAGCAATCCTCCCACCTCCGCCCCTCAAAGTGCTGGGATTACAGGTGTGAGCCATTGCCCAGGCCTAGTTTCTTTATTTTGAGGCTTTGACAACTAGAGCTTGCTGGCCCTATAGGGCTCCCCCAGGGCTGGCCAGGTCCTAGAGATAGTGATGGAGTTGCCTACCAATGCCTTTCATATGCAAACCAACCAATCCAGAGCTCGCAGCCCACTACCTCCCCTGCCCTAATCGCCTAGAGCCAGGAGACAGACAATAGAGACAGCTCCAGGCCCCAGAGCCTGCTAAATTTATTCAAACCAGCCAATCCTAAACTGCTCAACCTGCCTGGCCCATTCCCTCCCAGGGAAACCCTCTGCCTCCTAACTGACCCCAGAGCTTCCCTGGTGGCCCCCAGCCATGGTAGTGTGGCTTGCCCATCTTCTTGGGATCTGTGCATAACAAGCTGTCTTAATGACAGCCATCTACAGATCTGTTGGCCTCCCCTCATCTCAATAATCATAAAACCTACATTTTAAAACAGTGCTGGATTCAGCCTGGGACATGCTTAGTTTTTCTAGTGGTTTCAGGTGTGTCAGGGAGGCCATAAGGTACAAGGTAAAGAGCCAAGGAATAGGAGTCCTGAGTTCAAGTCCTAACTCTACTTCCAACTTCACACAAGCTACTTAACTTCTCAGGGCCTCCTACAATTTCCTAGGTATACGGTAGGAGTGGCGCACGTGTAAGTCGTGTGTGAATTCAATGAGATAATATACCAAAAGCGCTTTCTCAACTAGCTGGTTGAGGTGTTAGTGTAATTCCCTCTCCTGGTGCACTGTGTCATCCTTAGCTCCAGGAACCACCTCATAAACCTCTCGGCCCATCACCCTGTGGTTAGCACACAGTCGATGCAGAAAGCACCCTGAATGGCAGTGCCTCAGATGTAAAGAGTGCCAGTGTCTCACTCCTTCCTTCCCCGCTTTGCATCCTCAGCCTTACCTCCCGGGTGGAGCTCTCCACAAATGGCCCCCCAAACATGGCAGCCATCCAGTCACAGCTGGAAATCAGCAGGGGCTTGTGGGCACTGATGGTGCCATCATCCAGGATGAAGGTCACATCTGTCCAGAAGAAGCAACACAGGAGGGCCAGTGAAAGAAGGTGGGATAACGAGCCCCCAGGGGAGCCACGGAGTCTCCTCCTGAACCCAGAAGATTCGGGACACGGAACAACCCCGCTCCCAGCCGGGGAAGACCAGGCTTTGCAAGCACGGCAGCCACAGCTCCAGGATACCAGGAGCTGAGACCGACAGGCAATACTAATGGGACCAACGCAGAACCCCCTCGCGTTCCAAGCACATTCGATACCTGAGAAGGTGCCTTTTGCCAAGCACTCCTTAACCCGGTTGGTCCGGCGAACATGGAAGGCCTTGGTGATCTCCTGGTTCATGAAGGCCTCATTGTTGAGAATATTGGCCACCATCATGCGCAGATCAAAGACCTCGAGCAGCTCGGCGATGTGGGCGATGTGCATGAGGTCACGCTCGTTCTCGTCCAGCTCCCCCGTGTACAGGTACTTGAGGACAGCCCGGAAGGGCCCCGGCTGGATGGAGTTGTCCATCTTCACCACCACCATCAGCCGGGATTTGTAGGTAAGAGGATCTTCTGCCATCTCTTCCTGGATGCTCACAAAAGCTCGGCTCCAGGAAGACAGCACACGACCCCTGCCCGGCAGGTACCCTGTCCCGTTGCCCCGTAAGATCCCGTCGCTGGTGGAGGCACGGAGGCCGGCAGGACCGGAGCCCCCGGCATCGTCCACGCTTTCGCACACGTCAAAGCTGGCTGCCCGGAGCAGAAAGTCTCGCCCGTGGTGATGGTGGTGGTGGTGGTGGTGTTGATCAGGGTGGCCCTGGTGGTCCTCTGGGTGGGCACCCCCTGGCCCCGAGGGGCCCCCCAGCTCCCCCTCACTCAGGTCCATGAGGAACAGGTCGTAGAACTTGGAGGAAGAGGTGGAGAGGTAGATCTTGTGGGCAAAGATGCGCACCCGCTCCTGCAGCACCAGGATGACGTCCGCGCAGAGCGGGTCCTCCAGGAGGTGGGCGGGGCACTCCTCGCTGCTGGAGGGTGGGTCGGGCACCACAATGATGGGGGGCGGTGGCTTGGGGGGCAGGAAGGGTGCCTGCAGCAGAGGCCGCTGCACGTTACGGAGGTGGGACTTCCAGAACTGCAGGTGGCGGCGGGAGATGAGGGCAGCTCGGATGGCGTTGTCAAAGACGTCCTTGATGCCGAACTGGGCCACCACGCTGGTCTCATAGTATGGGATGCCCAGCTCCTTGGCCACCTCCCGACCCTTCTCTGGGGGCAGGATTTCATTGGGCTTGATGGGCCTGGTAGGTTCAGGAAGGGAAACCAAGCTTGCGTTGGGGGTGGAGGGAGGTCACCTGTTCTTCTGAGGGACCCCACTCAGGATCTGGCCGCCGGTCCCCACCCACTCTTGCCCTGCTCTGTCTGGCCAAATCCCATCAAGCTCCTTCAAAGTCCACCCCAAACCCTTCTTCTTCCAAGAAGCTTTCCCTAACTATGCCAGGCCCCAGTGACCTCTCCAGTGCAAAGCTGTGACAGCACTGCCTCTCTGGCAATTAGCAGGCAATGCTTCCCATGGGTATTTAACATGTTCACATAGTTACTTTATCTCCCAGCAAAATTATAAGACTTTTTCATGCAAATATCACCTCTTCCTCTCTGTCTTTCCTCATGGTGCTTTATATAGCACTGCCCACACCAGAGGTGTGCAGCAGGTATACGAATGAAGGAATGAATGAATGAGCATGCTTGTTGAATCCCGATGCAAGCTTGCTCCAAATGGAGGGAGAGATATGAGGCTCAGTGAAACTCCCCCATGGCTGAGCAGGAAGCCCTGGTGAGGCACCCATCCTGGTCTGTCTCCTTGGTACCAGCACCCCCTACCTCGCCAAGGGTCGCCTGGCCCTGTTGACAGCCTCCAGGTCAGCGTAGCGCAGGTCCAACTGGCAGCCCACCAAGATGACAGGTGCTCGGGGGCAGAAGTGCTTGATTTCTGGGTACCACATGGTCTTGACATGGTGGAGGGAATTGGGGTTGGCAATGGAGAAGCACAGAACCACCACGTCGGATCTGCGGGTGGGAGAGTGAGGTTACGGACAGAGAAGCAAACGGTAGCTTACCTGGTCCAGGAACATCAGCTCCACCCCAGCCCGTAGAGTCCCACACCTGGCTTAGGTATCTGCTCACATGCTCTTACACAAAACGTGAAATAACAGTACCTCCAATTTATGTGGCATTTTAGAGCTCAAGACTTGTTTTGGACCCACAGCTATCTTGTGAGTTGGAAATGGCAGTTTTTACCACTTCGCAGCTGAGAAACATCATCTCAGAGCTACTAGGCACAGAGCTGGAACTCAATCCAGGCTTCCTGATTCCTGGCCCAGGCTCCCTTTGCTGCCCCAGGCTGCCCCAGCCCCAACGAGGCTCTGCCAGAGCTGTTTTCTCCACTCCTTCATCCCAGCTGAAATTTCAGAGGTGCTCAGTTCCTGGGAAAAGCAGGAAAAACCCACCCTGTTGGTTCTCTGTAGGCAACCAGAGGCCTTCCCTACCTCCCATAAGCAAAGCGACGGTCTTTGTGGTGGTCTCCAAAGGTGTCCCAGAGGCGCAGGGAGACACTGACATCATCTACCACGTCTCGGGAGCGTTCCAGCACCTGGGGACAGGGGAGGAAGAGTGGGACTCGAAGACAGCAGTTTTGGGCCCCTCTGTGTGTCAGCTCAGGATGGGCGCCAGCTGACCCCTGGGGGTCCCAGACAGCACCAGGGATGGAGGGACAGGGCTAGCATCACCCACTGTGCACCTTGCATAATAATTTCACCCATGGGAAATCTCTGTAGAATCAATAACAAGGGTGGCCTCCAAGCCAACCAGGAGTGGAAGAGACCCTAAGGGACTACTATGGGTGTGGAAGGGGCCTCTTCGGGAGCTGACCCTTGTTCCTGGCTTTCCCTGCAAACTGCATGTTTGTGAGCCTCTGACCTTTTGCTCTCAGCTGCCGGCTTCTTTGCTCCTCTCAGCTCATATCTCTCCCAGGCCCCAGCCCCTTAGTGCTCCCCATTACTTAGGGCTGTGATTACATATAGTGCAGTACCCCAGACAAGGCTGGAGTCCCAGGCACCAGCTCAGTCACTGAAAACACAACCAGCCAGAGACGCATTCCTGGGGTGGGCTTGGCTCAAACCTCTCTTCAGGGGCTTCTTCCTCTTCAGCTGCCCCCACCCCACTCCATCCCACCCCTAGAGGGCTCTTGTGAGCTCTGGAGACACCAAGCTATGTGTCAGGAAGCCCCCACATCCAGACCCATGGAAGGGATCCCCAGCCAAGCAGCCCTGCAGCCTTACCTCCTGGCACACACGATATTGGTCAATGGCCCACACTGTGGGCACGTGCGTGGCCAGCAGCTGGTACTGGGTGAGGGTGGCATTGCAAGCGCGGGCACAGATGAGCCTGGTCTTGCCCACGGCGTTGTCCCCCACCACAACGCACTTGATGGTCTCTACGTTTGGCCTTTCATAATCCATGTCAGAATCCATTAAACGGGACCTGAGGAGAGGAGGGAGGCAGTCAGGATGGCGTGGCATGCCAGCTCGCCATGGGCCAGGGCCAGCACCCGCAGCTTTCAGCCAGGCTGCCCCCGCTGCAAGCCCCACAGCTGAGAGGAGGAAGAAGGAATGGGCAACGTTCGGGGCAAAAGCTCTGTGGGGACCCAAAGGGCCAGGAGCCCATTCAGGCAGAGAGGAGCAGTGCCACCAGATGAGCCCCTTGTCTTCCTGCTGCCTCCATCCTCCAGCTGTGCGTCTGGATGGAGGAGACCTGAGCAAGATCCCCAGCGGAGCCCGCCCAGGCCCTGCCCTGTCCCTTCTGCTCTCCAGAGGACAGCTCACTCATCATCTGCTCTCCTTCTCCTTCCCCGGCAGGGCAGTGGCAGCGGAACAACAAACAGCTGAGAGAAGCAGAGTGGCCAGGTCCCCACCCCTTCTCAGCATGCCTGAGTGCAGGGCACTTTAAAATTTAATGGGCTTGTCAGAGCTGGGCAGCGGCTCTCCTGGCCTCCACCCTTTCCCTCACCCTCCCTGGTGGTGGATTTCCAAGCCCCAGCCTGCCTAAGTGCATCCTTCAACCCCAGACCCCAGCTCCCTTTATGGAGATGCAAGAATTTTCCCTCCCAACCTCCCTGAGATGGGGGCGTTTCTGGACACACCTGACCAGCCCAGGGGCCTCCCCTGCTCTACCTGGGTCTGTCCTGTTGCCCATGTATTATGCTCAGTCACGGGTCCAGCTTTGAGATGGGGGTGAGGGGAACCACAGGCCTGTGATGATACAGTCAGTGGCCAGTGGGCCTCTCCTTCCCCTACATGGGGCTATCCTCCCAGCACCCTGCCCCCAGCCTCAGAGAAAGTGAGAGCCACCTCCACCCTCTTCTGCCCTTCCCATTCCTGGGGAGGACAATTCTTGGGCTGAAGATCTCAGACAGCTGGCACTCCTGGGTGATGATCACTGAGCTGGCTACATGGGTGATGGGGTCGCCAGGAAGCAAAGGATCAGAAACTTGAGCCTGAACTTCTGGGCAAATGCTTGCCTCAGTTGCCTTCAATGTTGAGCAGAGAGGAAGTGGCTTGTCCACCCCCAGAGAGGGATGGCTTGAATGAACAAACAGAAGGCCCTTCTGTAGTCAAATGTCATGTTGGTGTTTAAAAAGCTGTCGCCAGGAGGCCCTGGGTTCAGCATCCACCCTCCTGGGCTTAGGGAGCAGGGGCAGGCCCGGCGTTATTAGGAAGCTTGGTTTCTCCAGCATCATCCGCCCACCCCACTCACATTCCCTGTGTGCATGAAAGTCGTCTGGGGGGCTTTAGCAGCCCAGAGTCATCCCTCCTAGGCCAGGGAAGGCTGAGCTCTGAGTCCTGGAGCCTGCCCAGGCACCCTAGCTGCTAAGCCATCCAGTCCAGAGCCAGGCCACCAGCAGCAACAGAAAGGATCCACTCCTGCTGGGCTGTAACTGGATGCCAACATGCAGGGATGCAGACTGAAATATCCAAGTAACGATAGCAACTGGGATTCTCTAGCGAGTGGATGCATCTCAGCAACCTAAGCAAAAAATGCAGCAAGGACTTCTCAATGAGACAACCTCCTGCTCCTTCTTGGAATGTTACAGGATCTGGACCCTTCAACGAGAGGTCTCCATGCAGTGCCCTCGGGGTCTCCAGGGCAACTGCATCATCCCTTCCCTCTCCTCACCCTCCTCCAGCAGAGAACTATTTTTTGTTTTTGTTTAGAAGTGGAATTTTGCTCTTGTCGCCCAGGCTGGAGTGCACTGGTACGATCTCGACTCCGTGCAGCCTCTACCTCCCGGGTTCAAGTGATTCTCCTGCCTCAGCCTCCCAACTAACTGGGATTACAGGTGTGTGCCACTATGCCGGCTAATTTTGTATTTTTGGTAGAGACAGGGTTTCACCATGTTGGCCAGGCTGCTCTCGAACTCCCAACCTCAAATGATCCACTCGTCTTGGCCTCCCAAAGTGCCGGGATTACAGGTGTGAGCCACTGCGCCTGGCCCAGAGAACTGTTATTCTAACCACAGGCTTCCTCCTCCCAATTCTCTCTCCTGAGCTGAGGACCCGGAACCCCACTTTGACAGTTCCTGGTCTCAAGCTGAGGGATGTGCTGGTGCCAGGAGGCGGCATCTGGGCTGTGGTTTCTGTTTTGTCAAGTGGATACCAAAACAGAATCCCAAATACAAAATATGTGCAGCTGGAGGATAAAGATTAACACCCAACAGCCAAAAGAACTTCTTTCTCAAGTTGCAATTCTAGCAGCACGTAGGCCTGTAGACAGAAGCAGGGGGAATGAGGAGGCATAATGGAGGGGGTGCCAGTTCTCAAATCCAGGGGCACCTTGACAGAATAACGCCAGGACACTGGCAAAGCAGTGCTGGGCCAAGTTCAGCTACACAGAGGTGAAAACACTGGTGCCCACCTTGTGCTGTGTCACCTCTAGGGCTAAGCAGGGATCAGCCAACCAAGTAGGAACATGACAAATACCATGCTGTGAGTTTAGACACCAGACCTGCTGGATTGCTTCCCAAGCTTCGAGACCCCTTCCACCCACTCCCCAGCCCCTTCAGCCGTCCCCGGCTTGTCCTTCAGTGCTTCTCTGTTTGTATCATCTCACCCTTTCTACCCTGTCCCAACTGCCTGACTGGCAAACTTTACTGTTCTATCTAGGAAGGGGCAAGTCACTTCACTTTGTGGGCATCAGTCTCCCCCTCTGGGAAATGGGTGTGAAGACACTGGCAGACAGTCTCCTAAACCTTGGTTAATTTGTGCCAAGAGAGCCCGGGCTGATTTGTCTTCTTATGTAATGTGGTATTATATAATGCTAGATTGCATATCTATATGTGTAATTATATCTCTCTTTAAGATACAGACTGGCCCAATTCATTCAGCAGAACTCTTAGTCTAATCAGGCCTGTCCTAAATGAGGAGCCTGTCCTGGAGAGAGCATGCCAACACTTACACAGTTTTTGCCCCAGGATGTTGCTGATGTTGTATCGTTGCTGATACATGGTGATACAGCCCACTCGGTGAGCTTCTCAACTTCCCCTCTCCCTCTGGTACCCTCCCCTTCCATGACTCCAGACTCTCCCTCACAATTCCCTCATCCCCACTCAATCAACCTCCATAACTATGACCTCCTCACCACCTGGCCCTGGGTATCACAACCCCAAATTCACTCCTCTCCCATGATAATCACAAACTCACTGGTATGTGTTCCCTCCATCCCTGTCCCATGATCCCTGTGCCCCTCTCCAAAAACAGCCTCCTGCCCACTGCTCTCCCAGCTCTTCTACTTGGTACAAGCCAAAACCCAAGGTGTGCTGAAATTAGCTACAAACCTCGTGCACTCCCATTCCCACCCCCACACCCCTACACACACTCTGCAGAGCTCAGAAAGGGCCCCTATCCCTCCCACAGCTGATAGGAGGCTTGTTCATCTGTGGCTGCCCTAGTCTGGTTGTCAAGGAAACGAAAGAATTTCCCTGGGAGCCTGGCTTGTCTCCTAGCAACCAATATCCCACATCATCTTACAAAACGGTAAAGGGAGGAAAATCCTGAAAATGAAGGTAAAAATCAAGGGAGATGGATAGGAAGGGAGAATTGGAAGGAGAAGAACAAAGAGAGAGTGGACTCCAAATTCCGGGAGGCTCCCACGGGGGTCGCTGGCACTGCAAGGAGCCCCGCGCAGATCCAACAGAAAGCAAGGCCCAAAGGGACCCTGAATGGTCATATTAACAAAGGAATGCAAGCCTAAACACAGGATAAGCCCCCTCAAACCTGAAATGTGGACACATCACCAAACACCGCCAAGGATCTCCCCAGTAGTTTCACTGAACTCAGTTTCACAGACTGCAACGGAGTTGAGTTCAAAGAACCAGCTCCAGAACCGCCTGCCACACACCCCAATTCCACTGTTGTTTGGATTTTGTTTTCTTAGCAGAATCACTTCCACCCCTCTGGACCGTTTTTCTTTTTTTCTGACACGCTGTTCTGCACACACACACACACACAAAAGAGAAATTTAAAAAATTTTAAACACAGAGAAGGGGGAGGGGCGCGACACGCCGAGGCAATCAAGTCATCTTCCGCTCCCTAGAAACACCCGGAAAGGGTTAGTCTCCAGCCCCTTTGAACCCAGCAGCGGGAGCCAGAGCGCAGGGAGGAGCGGGGCCCAGGGGATGTCGCGAGGGGCGCAGCAGGGCCGGGAGGGCGGCGCGGCGCGTCTGCAGGGTTGCTGGCCACCCCGCCATAACCGCAAGCGGCCATCTACTTACACCACTACATGTGACGGGGTGGCTTCTAGCGTGAGGAACACATCTCTTCCTGCTGAGCACGCTCATTTTAGTGAAATGTCGGGGGTCCCTCCGCGCCTGCAAGTTGGGGCGACGCCGGCGCCGCCGCGCTGCTGCTGGGCTCCAGCCTCCGGGCCGGCTCGCGGCCGCTCAGAAACTCCGGCAGAGCAGCCCAGGCCGGACGTGGGCCCGGGAGCCGCCGCGCGCGCTGCACTGCAGCCGCTGCCCCTTCCGGATCAGCATCGCCCCGCGCCCCGGGCGCCCAATGTCACCGCGGCGCGCGGAGCCTAGCTGCGGAGGCTGCGGGCGGCGCGCAGGGGCGCCGGGAGAGGGGCGAGGCCGCCGCCGCTACGCGCCCTGGCCCGCGGCGGAGGCGCTGCCGCGAAGACGCCTGGCGCTGCAGTCCCGGGGACCGCTCGCGACCTCCTTTTTTCATTCACAAAAAAAGAAAAGAGAAAAAAAAAAAAACGGGAGGGTAAAAAAAGGGGAAGAAAAAAAAAAATCGCACCCGGGAGGACGGCCGTGACGGGCCCCGCCCACCGCCGCGCGCGGTTGGTGGAAAGCGTTCGGGGGGCCGGAGGGGTCGGGCGGGAAAAGAAGGGGATTGGACGCCCCGGAGACCCCGCCCCGCCGCGCCGCTCCGGCCCGCCGCCCGCGCTCTTCCGCCCCTCCCTCACGGACCCGCGGGGAGGGTTTCGGCTCGCGGGTCCGGTGGCTCCCGTCTCTCCACCTGGCGAGGCACAAAGCCTCCCTGGACGCCCACGGCGTTTTCCCCTCTCCTCCGGGAGGCGGGCAGGAACCTCTGAGAGGCATCCTAGTGCGCCCTGGAAGGGATGCGAGTTGGAGGAGAACGCGTGGTTGTAAACCCAGGCCCCCACCACTTGCCCACGGGTAGGCGACGGCAGGGGCAGACGGGGTGTGGGTGGGGAGGAAGAATGGCGTTTCCATACAAGCCCTCTGCTGCCTTGGATATTTTCATGGCATTTGAGAGCCTTCCTCTCTCCATGGCCCTTAATGAATTGTGGGGTGGGTACCTGTACCACCTTACCTGTCTCCCACCGAGGTCTTCAGCCGGTCCCCACCTCCATCCCACCCCCCTCCTGTTGCCTCCTGGAGTTCAGGAATAGCTTCTGACCTCAGAAAGAAACACCATTGAGACAGTAGCCTCGACAATCGTCCCTAAGTTTTCTTTGGGTTCTCTGCCTCAATTTACCCCTCTGTAAAAATAGAGAGATTCTAAGGTATAACATCTATAACCTGAGTGGTCCTTAGAAGAAATTTTCCATATTCAAGGCTGTTTTTATCAGGATGATTTGTTTGTTTTTTTTTTAGACGGAGTCTCCCTCTGTTGCCCAAGCTGGAGTGTGCAGTGGCATGATCTCAGCTTACTGCAACCTTTGCCTCCTGGGTTCAAGCCATTCTCCTGCCTCAGCCTCCTGAATAGCTGGGACTACAGGTGCGTGCCACCTCACCTGACTAATTTTTGTATTTTTAGTAGAGACAGGGTAACCACCTTGGCCAAGCTGGTCTCGAACTCCTGACCTCAGGTGATCCATCCGCCTCGGCCTCTCAAAGTACTGGGGTTACAGGTGTGAGCCACAGTGCCTGGCTAGGATGATCTTGACTGTTAGTGTTACAGCAGTCAGCTCAGTCTGGTTTGTTTCAGCTCTTTGTTACCTCTGGACAATTTTTAAAGCCCAGACTGGCATGCCGCCCACCTGAACCGCCTCCACCACTCCTCCATCTTGTGCTCTGAAAATGCAAATCCACTCTAATATTAGTTTATGCAAAATATGATTAGGAAGAGAAATTTACTGCCAAAAGAAAGCTGAGTTAAAATTGAATTTTGTATGGTCTGAAGCATGCTTCTCATCTGTGAATGCCTATACTTGGAAGCTGTCCGTCAAGGTGTTTGTGATCAACCTGCCTTACTACCTGGTGGATGTACAGGAAGTGCTCGGTTGGTGGAGGATGGGCCCCCACCTCTTTCTGAATCTACCCAGAGCTAGCCAAGAGGTTAACAATGACGGACGGTGCTACTTCTCATTTCTGGTTAGAATTCACCCTCCATAAACCAGAAAGTACTCATTTGAATACATATTTAGGAGAGACACTAAACCATGCTCGCATATGTTCTTCCCCACATGTTTGGCATTGAAGAGCCTCACCCCATCTTCTGTGTGCCAAAGAGCCCCTGCGCCAGAGAAAAGCGTAATAAGAGCTCTCTGCATGGTGCCCACGGCGGGCCAGGGTCTCTCCCACGGACACCCTGTTCACTCCATCCACCTCTAGAGACCGGCTGAGTGCCAGATGCTGGTTTCATCACCTTTCACCTGTCCTGGCAGTAGGCATGGCCCCAGTGCAGCAAGGAGTAGGAAGACAGAACTCCCCTCCACCCTAAGTCATGAAGCAGGAGAGGGTGGCTACTCGGCCTGTAAGCTGGAGCCAATGCCCTCTTTGCCTTTAGAGACAAAGCTAGCTCAGCCTGGAAACCTCAACGAGGCTGGGCTGTGCGAATTCCAAGGTGTAGGGTTGGTTGCGGAGGGGAGGTCTTGAACAAAGATGTGGGTGTCAAATGAAATTGCACCCCCACAGCCCCTGCCACACTCACACTCATTGAACTGTTTCAGGCAGAGGTAGGAGCTTTGCTGGGGAGGTGGCCTCAATTCCCAGCTCTGCTTTTTGCACGCGATTCCCTCTTTTGGATTTTCTTCAAACCAAAGGCCTTCCCCATCATTTCGCCTCTCGGGCTGTCATGGTTGACGCCCCCTCAGTCCTCTCTTATCATCGGATTTCCTCCAAGTCCCTATCTCCTCCATCCAGTGCCCCTCAGCCCATACTCTACAGCCCCTTGTCACTGTCGAGCCACCCCATCCATGTCCCACCTAAGCTGTCTGGGGACCTCCGCAGACCCCTCCTTCAGGCCAGCCTGCAGGGAGCTCCAGTGGTTTGATATTCCCAGCTCAGATGGCAGCATTTCCCCCACTATATGAGGGAGCAGACCACTAGCAAGCTCCAGTCCTCGGCCTGTGCCCCAGTTGTGGCTAAAACCAGGCCTGGCCAGGACTGCCCTGGGGCCTCCACTCCTGCTACTCAAGACAGCCTCCAGCCCCTGGCACCCCAGCCAAGGATCTGCCACATACCTTCATCTTTGCCCAGCCCTCCAATGCCAGATCCTAGAAAACAGGGCCATTCCCTGAGGCCAGGCTTCCCCACCAGCAAGCAAGGAGCTATTGGGGTCCTCTCCTGCCCATCCCTGTCCCCAGCTGTGAGCACCCAGCAGGCAGCGCATCTCACAGCACAGGAAGCCACCCATTCCCCTACTGCGCCCTCCTACCCCAGGTCCTGAGGAGTCCATTTTCCTTGATTCAAGTGACTTCTCAAGGCAGGCCTGGGGGGTAGAGAAAAGCTCCTGGCCTCTTTCTCTGCCTCCTCCATTCTGTTATATACACAGACACACACAAAGACACAGACACACACACACACCCAGCCCTCTCTGCCCATTTGCTGCACTTTGGAAACACTGGTGTGATTCCGAGGAGCAGTTCAACCTGAGCGCTGACTCCCCCATCACTGGCTTGTGGAGCCTCCACGCCGGCTTTCACTGTTGGACCTGGCAATGTCCTGCCACATGCCTGGCCACGTGGCTGCAGCCCAAGGGCTTCCTGGCAGCATGGAGGCAGGTTCCATTCTACAATATCCTGCCCCTGCCCGACCCCAGCATCTCTTCCTTCACCAAAGCCCTCTTGTGACCCGCCTCCCACAGTGACATAAACCCCTGGAACCTGTCCCCAGAAGGCACCCCCTCCATTCCTCCCCACACCACCACCTTCCTCCAGGCCGTCACACAGCTGCTGCTTTCCTGAAGCCGGGCAGATGCCTGTCTGTAAACGGGAGGTTTATCTGGGGAAAGAGAAACCTCCATCCTGGCTCTTAGGAAAGCGTACATGCAGCAGGCTTCCCAGCCAGCCCCACCAGTGTTGCTCTTCCCATGGCTCTGAAGGCCCCTCCCCACTGCCAGCCCGACCTACACAGACCCCCTGGCTCAGCCCCTCCTCTAACCTGGACCTTCCCTTTGCTTCACAGGCGGCTTTACCCTTCAACACTTTGCGGGCTACTAACCGCACTTTCATGGCACCCCTCTCCTGGAACACTAGAGCCTCTGCAGAGCCCACCCCGTGGGCCTTGTGACGTGAGCTCCGCCTCCCACCCCCAGCCTTGTGCAGGCTGGGGCACGTGGTGTCCCTACCCTGCAGTTGGGGCAAAGTTCAGAACCAGCCTGAGCAAAAGTAGAGGCATTTCAAGATGCAGAACCCCCACAGGGTGAAGGAACTGGAGCTGGAAAGCCTAGAGTCGCTTGGCCTCCCTGTCCAGGACTTAAGGGATACCATCGGGTTTCCACAAGAAGACGGGAAGCTTCTGGGACTTTGCACAAGCAGTTCCCTCAGCCTGAACATTTTTTTTTTTTTTTTTTTTTGAAATGGAGTCTCGTTCTGTAGCCCAGGCTGGAGTACAGTGGCTCAATATCAGCTCACTGCGACCTCTGCCTCCTGGGTTCAAGTGATTCTTCTGCCTCAGGCTCCCGAGTAGCTGAGACTACGAGCATGTGCCACCACGCCTGGCTAATTTTTATATTTTTAGTAGAGACATAGTTTCACCATATTGGCCAGGCTGGTCTCAAACACCTGACCTCTGGTGATCTGCCTGCCGTGGCCTCTCAAAGTGCTGGGATTACAGGCGTGAGCCACCAGGCCCAGTCTACTCTTTCTATTTCTACTCCTTTCACCAGATGAATTCATACTCATCATACAAATGTCAGCCTAGATATCACTTCCTCCAGGAAGGCTTCCATGAATACTTTCTTACACCTGACAAAGTATACGTTTCCTGTTGTGCTCCCCTAATAATACCAATCATACCACTCTATTGTTGGGTTTTTCTCTGTCCTTGACCGTACTGAGAATTTGCTGTGATTGGCAGGGGAGAGCTTTCCTAAGAGCCAGCATGGAGGTGTCTCTTTCCCCAGTTAAGGCGCCCGCTCACAGCCCAGGAAGCAGCATGCTGATGCTGGTTTAGGCCAGGTGGGTGGCTCACTCCTGTAATCCCAGCACTTTGGGAGGCCAAGGTGGGAGAATAGTTTGAGCCCAGGAGTTGGAGACCAGCCTGGGCAATGTAATGAGACCTTATCTCTATTAAAAAAAAAAAAATTTTTTTTAAATTTTTTAAAAAAGATAATGCTTATTCAAAAGGTATTTTTGACTTGGTGCTGTGGCTCACACCTGTAATCCCAGCACTTTGGGAGGCCAAGGCGGGTGAATCACTTGAGCTCAGAAATTCATGACCATCCTGGCCAACAAGGTGAAGCCCCCTTTCTACTAAAAATACAAAACTCAGCTGAGCATGGTGGTGTGTGCCTGTAATCCCAGTTACTCTGGAGGCTCAAGCAGGAGACTCACTTGAACCTGGGAGGTGGAGGTTACAATGAGCTGAGATTGCACCACTGCACACCAGTGCAATGGCTGAAGAGTGAGACTCTGTCTCAAAAAAAAAAAAAAAGTATTTTTTATGCCGGTCTAGTGCCTGCAGTCTAGTGCTTCCACGAACATTCAGGAGATGCTCAATAAAAGCTCACGGATGAATGAATGGGAAGAAGAGAGGACGGCACACAGTAGCTACTCACATGCTTTCCGAAGGGGTCTTCTGGGGGCCATCCTGCCCTTTCCTCCAGGCTTGCATTGCTTTGTGTTCGTTCCAGGCTCCTGTTTGGGAGGGACGGGAGTGGATGGGGCGGTACAGGAAAGACAGAGGGAAGAAAGGGAATGAGCACATTGCAAATTACTCCAAGGCCGTTCAGCTCAGATGGAGGGCTCTCCTCAGGACAAGAGAGTGGCCCCTGCCGTCTGGGCCCAGCCAAGGGTGAGATCCCAGCCGGGGGGCTAAGACAAAGGCCACCCCAGGAAGTCAAGGGACTAGATGAGAGGCTGAAACTGGGGTCCTGGTGCATCACGTGCTGCAGGCATTTGTACATTCTGAGCTGGTTTGGCGATTTGGAAAGGAGCGGTCAGTCATGCATCGGTGCCTGGGTTCTGCCTGCACAAAACTGCATGACACTGGATCATTTCCTCCCCTCTCTGGGCCTCACTTTCTCATGGACAAGGGCCAGGTTAGGTGACCTCCAAGACTCATTCTGACCCTGACATCCTCTCTGCGTGCCTGGCATGGAAGGTCTGTATTTTCTTGGTCATTCTTTTCATTGAAACATCTCCTGACCCAAATTAGGACTCAGAAAAAGATCAGCTGATGGCCACCATGGCTGAGAATGGAAGGAGGGAGGTATTTTTTGGAGAGAGAGTGAGGTTTAAACACATGGTAAGAGACAGAAAGAGAATCTAATTCTGCAATCGTCCCCACCTTCAGTTTCTTTAAATGGTCAGTCACAGTCTTGGGACCAGTTTAGCCAAAGAAAAGTCTAGAATTTCAGGAGAGATTGGGAGTGATCAAGGAAGAGATGAGAGAGGCCAGGCAGGCAGCTCTGGAGGCTCTTGGCACTGTGCGGTTCAGGGAGATGGAGGGGCATTTCTGTGACAACCCCCTCAGGGACAGGGAAGCCAGAGAAGCCACGAGAAGAGGCAGCTTCCAGGAGGGAATGGAAACCAAGGCACAGGAGCAGCCACTGAACTCAGTGCCAGCCTTGGAAGTGGCCGTGTGACTTTGGGCAAGAACCTTAATCTCTCTGGTCTCCCATTGGAGAGATAACATTATCTCTTACCTGAAGACAGGGATGGCTACTGACCTTCTTCCTGTCCCTTCCAGCGCTGAGACCCTTCTAACTTCTCCACTTCTGCCTGCTTCCCCTCTTAGACCTAAGCCCCATGCCCTGGGTAAAGGGGGAGCCACCTCCCATTTGTGCCCCTGCCATCTCGGCCTTGTGTGGAGGACAGACAGCACAGAGGGTAAGAGTCTAATCCCCCAAGGTCAAAAAATCCCATGTAGAACCAGACACAGTAGTGCATGCCTGTAGTCCCAGCTACTCTAGAGGCTGAGGCGGGAGGATCACTTGAGCCCAGGAGTTCAAGGCTGCAGTGCACTATGATCGTACCACTGCACTGCAGCTTGGGTAGCAGAGCAAGAACCCATTTCCCCCAAAAGAAAGAAAGAAAAATCCCATGCCCACCTTGGCTCTAGTGCCCTGTGGGTCTCCCAGAAATATGAAGGCCGAGACAGGGAGCACCAGTCAGAGTTCTTACAGTGGAGTCCCCCTGGCTGGCCAGCCTCTCATCCTACATGCACCCGCCAGAGCTGCTCCACGCAGGACCTGAAGAATCCACTTCCAGTCCAGTCTGGCCAGGCTGTGCCTAGTCCCTGCTGACAGAGGTGTTGGCACGCAGACCCCTGTGCCCATTCCCCCAATCCTCCCTACACTGGCCCTGCCTCCCAGGAAGTCACAGCTGGCCAAGGCCTGCATGAAACATTTACTGCATCTCTGAAGCATCTCCCCCTTCAGTAAAGAAAGTGGAACATTGGTTTGTGTCTTTTTTTTTTTGAGACGGAGTCTTGCTCTGTCACTGGGCTGGAGTACAGTGGCACGATCTCAGCTCACTGCAACCTCCATCTCCTAGGTTCAAGCGATTCCCCTGCCTCAGCCTCCTGAGTAGCTGGGACTACAGGCACCTGCCACCATGCCCGGCTAATTGTATTTTAGTAGAGACATGGTTTCACCATGGTCAGGATGGTCTCGATCTCCTGACCTAGTGATTCTCCCACCTTGGCCTCCCAAAGTGCTGGGATTACAGGCGTGAGCCACTACACCCGGCCCGATTTGTGTCTTTCAAGAGTTCCAAGTACCACCTTTAATGCCATGAAACAATACATACAAAGGAAATGCATGGTATATATCAATGATCGCTGATCCATCCCTAGTCCCCTGGTATGGTGATATCTCAAGAGGGGGTCTGGAAGCTACCATCAGGCAGGCCTGCATGAAAGAAGCTAGATCCTGTGACTTCCACCTTGTTTTCTGGGCAGAGAAGGTATAAGAGGAAGACAAAAATGCAGACTGCAGCCAGGGCTTCCAGGTCTAAGAATCCTTTGCTTCGACCAAGCTGCAAACCTCCTGAGAGAGGGCAGGCCCCATTCCTTAAGCCCTGCAGAGCTGGGAGTGAGAAGCTTTGAGGAGGCTGGTCACCCCGAAATAAACTTGTTTTTTTTCACAACTTTTTCATGAGGCATTAGCATCTCTTGCAGCATGGAAAAAAAATAGCCTGAACTGTTAACAAATAAAGATTATAAAAAACTCCAACTGTTCCCCGCGGGTTTCCATGTGGCTGCAGTATTTAGAGGGGGCAGAGGGAGTGTGTCCAGGAGCCCCCCGTTTCTCCTCCTCTGATCCACCTCTCTCCCTCCGTAGTTGGTTCTGCTCACAGGGATAACAGTTGATGTCAGGGATGAGGAAGTTATTTGTTGACCTTTATAAGTGGTCCACTGCGCATGCATATTCTTGTTTACTGCTTCCAGATAAAGGAGTGCGTGGAACAGAACAGGCTCCTTCAAAACATGATCATATTGCAATGAGGCTGGTTTCAATGAAGCTGTCTGACTGGGGGTGCAGAATCTGTGTGGTAAACACTTGGAGTTCTTATCAAGGTCAGCTAAACTTGAACTTTGACCCTTCCCGGGGCATTGCTGGATGTCAGTAACTAGGAATGAGTTTAGGGTTGTAGTTGCTTTAGATCCAGCTTAAAGGATTACCAGGGGCCACCTGGGAGGGGCTGTGGTTCTCATCTGTGTTCTGCGTTACTCTTGCAGAGTTCCAGGCTGGATCCTGCCGAGCTATCCCCCGTACCCTCTGCCTTCTGGATACATGGACCCCCAAATGACAACACAAGCCAGAGAATGGTGTCAAAACCCTTGAGTGGAGTCAGGAGCTGAGTTCCTGTCCCTATGGGGTCTTCAGGAAAACAGGTAATTGGCCTGGATAATACCTGAGGAGTCTCTGGCCCTGACTTTTTATAGCTGGAAGAAGAAAATGCCCCCCAACTCTCCAGGGCTCTATGTTCTCCACCAGACTCATTCATCCATGGAAGACCCCTCTAGCCCATCTTCGCAGGCCCCTCTTTTCCCCTCCTTCCCTCCTCACTTCCCTTCCTCCCTTTTATTTATCTGTCATATCCTTTCCCCACTTCCTGAGCAGAGATTTCTATAAAAATAAATGCACGTGGCTCTGGCTTGGACGGCTTACAAATGAGCAGGCTGGGACAACCAGATCCCCAGGGGCCCTGGTGGGCAGTATTCAAGCCTGGATGGGCCCTGGGTGGAGGAGGGCAGGGAATACTGGCCAAAAGTTTCCTGAGGTGGCGATAGTGATGGGAAACCCGCAGGGCAGCTGCGTTGCCTCTGGTCTTCTCTGGACCCACAGCCCTCTCTCAGGCTCCCATCTGCCCAAGTTAGCAGCCACCTCTGAGCTCACCCAGGGGAATCCAACCCCCTCCAGAGTGATAATTTTTAAGCTAAGAAGAGAAAAAGGGCTTGGGTGGAGAATACTGAGAGTCCATTCTGACTTGTCACAGCCAAAGCATTGCTCTGCAGGACATGGCTATTCCCCTCTGACACAGTCTCTGACCGCTCCACGAGGCATGAAGTGAGGTGTGGGGAGGCAGGCAGGCAGGCCAGACCACGGGCAGCTGGCGCAGGTTCCGGAGGGGAAGGAGCTGGTGCTGAGCTGGAAGCTTTCTGTGGAACAGGCTGGACCCCAGATGGTCTGGGATGCAGGGGCCTGGGCTGAGCGGCAGGGACCACAGGCTGCTGCTGTGCTGCCCACTGGACACATGGTTCAGGGTCCCTCAAAGGCCACTAAACGCACGTCTCAACCTTCTGGTTGTCTGTGCCTCACCATATGCCTGGAGACATTGACTCTGAGTCACATAATCTTCCTCCCAACACCCCCTCTTCCTCCTCCTTCTGGGAGGCGCCAGCAGAGAGCCCCCTGGCAGCTGCTGGTGGAAGCCTGGCTGGAGGAGAGAGTCTCCTTAGAGGAGACTCATGCATTGCCACCTCTGCAAAGCTTCACAGTGGCCATCCCTTCACAGATGCAGAACTGACGCCCAGAGAGCCGGGGACTGGGAGGTATCAAGTCCGAGGTCCAGCTATGATGGCCTGCCTTCAGGCTGCCTCCCAGCTGCAGGCCTGCAAGGTGGTGGGGGGGCGGTTATGGAGGGCAAAGGTGGCATGGGGGCACCAGCAGCCCTTCTGGGACAGAATACACCTGACCTGTCTGTGCAGCACCCCAAGTCCCCTTGCTTAACTTGGCTTCCTCTTTTCTCTGAAAAACATGAGGCTTGTTTGTTCTTCCTTCATTTATCCTTTCCTTTTTTCATTTATCAAATACATGGTAAATGCTTGCTAGTGCCAGACCCTGTGCAAGAGATGGTAAGGATGATAAAATGATGATACACTACCACGTGGTCAAGGAGCTTGAGTTTAATAATAATTCTAAATACCTTATTGAGCGTTTATGACATGTCTGGGGTTGTGCCGCATGTATTACTTTATTTAAATTTCAAAACAATCCCATGAGATGGAGGAACTATTCTTATCCCCACTTGGCAGAGAAGGAAACCGAAGCTCTGAGAGGGGATGTGAATTGCCAGGGCTGGAAAGCAGGCGGGCAGGGTGAGGGTTCTCAGCAGGTGGATGGCTCAGAGCCTCTCGGGGAGACAGACACACAGCACAGCCCTGAGCCCTTGTGCCTGGCCCATTATTCTTCATTTATGTCAAAATCACCCTCTTTATCTTACAGTTGAGCAAACCGAGGTCTATGCAAAATCACGACTAGTTTGCAGTTGCGACAGACCCCTGCGCTACGGTTCTGATGCCAGATTTGACCTCTGGCCTTCAGTTACCTCTCGTTTGCCTGAACCTCGGCAGTTTCCTTAGATGAGCCCTAGGTTCTGATATTCTGATGGCATGATGTTATCCTAAGACATGTTAGGGAGATAGAACAGAGAAGCAGGAGTGTCTCAGCTGAAACTAGCCCCAGAGCCCTGCCCTGTCCACAGCCACTCCAGGGGACAATCCTTGCCCAGTAGAGAGTTAAGAATGTGGAAATGTGGCTGGATGCATGGCTCATGCCTGTAATCCCAGCACTTTAGAAGGCCGAGGCCGGTGGATTGCCTGAGGTCAGGAGTTCAAGACCAGCCTGGCCAACATGATGAAACCCTGTCTCTACTAAAAACAAAAAAATTACCCTGGCATGGTGGCACACACCTGTGATCCCAGCTACTTGGGAGGCTGAGGCAGAAGAATCACTTGAACTCGGGAGGCAGAGGCTGCAGTGAACCAGATCTCACCATTGCACTGTAATGTGCCTGACAGAGGGAGACTCTATCTCAAGTAAAAAAAAAAAAAAGAGGGAAGGAGCAGCAGGACAACAGAGATGCTGGAGAGCACTCTTCAGTTGGGGAGGGGCAGGAAATAGCATAGACATGAGGGCAGAGGTGGCCCTTGTGTCACAAGCTGTACCTGTGCTCCTCTTGGCCAGTGGTCCCTCTGATGGAGAGGATTCAATGGGTTACGGAGGGTGGGTGCAGTGTCATCTACCTGATTTCAGGGGCCTTCCCTTCTGTCCTGGCCAGGCTCACAAGGAGAAAGTGGCATCCAGGCCTGGTGCTGGCACATGGCGACTGCAGATACTCCCCCTGGACACCCTCATGATGGGAGGAAGCCCTCCACCTCCTGGCCCAGCTCTGGCCGCCCCAGCTTGCTGCTGGGCCTTGACGGGTAAGATGCCTGGTTGCTGATCGCACCCAGCCCTCGTACTGCCTTCACATGCCCCTCCTTTGGAAGAGATCTCATTGTGAGAACTGGAAATTGTGCAGTGCTGTGAGTGACCAGGTGAAGATAGGTTAGAGAAGCCAGGACTTGGAGATTCCTCTTTTCCCTGGGCACAGAGTGAGGGCCCAAGGATTGTAGCCTTACCTGCCACCTTGCCTCTGGGGCTCTGCTGGCCTGTCGCTGTTCCCTGTCCTGAAGCAGTGTCCTGGGCCAGGTCTGTGGGAAGAAACAACACAAGAGTTTTAAGGGCTGGGATCCAAAGTACAGTTTATGAGAAGGCAGGGGAGGGACATGATTCCTGCATCCCAGGGTGTGACCGGGGGCTGGCCTCCTTGTCAGTTCCCTCCTCCTCCAGGGCTGTGCAGAGCCCAGAGATAAAGCACTTAGACGGCAGGGCCTGCTCCGTCTTCGGCCAGGTGAGCACTGTTGATGCCTAGTGCAGCCTCTGGCCCTCAGGGCCCTGTTTTGTCCACCTCGAGCTCTTCTTATCCCGGCCGGTCCTTCTCAGCCCCTGGTGACTCACACTGCTTTGGAATTTCACTCACCGGCGTTTCTGACGCACATCTTGAGAGCCTGGCCTGCAGCCAGGGAACAAGCTATGGCTTCAGCCCCACTGGTGATTAATTCTGGCTACCTGCGCTAGAGGCCACGGTGGCTGAGGAGAGGGAAGGCCGTGAAGAAGCAAGGCAGGGGTGGTTGCTATTCGATGGGAGGAAACTTTGTTCCTGCTTTTGCTCACCTGCACACAGGTGGAAAACAAACAACAGAAAAGCTATCAGCTGTCAGTGGCCAGACACCCGGGGCACACATGAAGCAGGAGTGACCTGGTGTAAAATCTAGACTGGCCACTGTGCTTCTTGTTGAGGATTTCTGAATCTTAGCTTCGTTTACCTTTGTGTGAGTCCTATAGGTTCGATAGCTTCTGCTTTGGAATGTTAAGGACCTTTGTACTGGGTTGATAGTGCCTCCGTATCACTCCAAATGGCTGGAGCTCTGTTCTTTCTCCATTTTCAATACATTGTGAAGCGTTGGTCCTGGGTGGAATTCTGGAGAAGGGAAGAGAGAAGGAAAATTGTCATAACAGTGCACAGGGGGCCAGGCGCAGTGGCTCACACCTGCCATCCAAGCACTTTGGGAAGCTGAAGTGGGTGGATCCTTTGAGCCCAGGAGTTCAAGACCAGTCTGGACAACATGGCAAAACCTCATCTCTATAAAAAATACAAAAAACTAGCCAGGCATGGTAGCCCATGACTGTAGTCCCAGCTATCTGGGAGGCTGAGGTGGGAGAATCACCTGAACCCAGGAAGTTGAGGCTGCGGTGAGGCACTGCACTCCAGCCTGGATGAAAAGAGTGAGACCCGGTCTCATTAAAAAAAAAAAAAAAAAAAAAAAAATAGTAATGCGCTGGACTGGAAATTGAAGACCTGGATTCATTTCCAGAATGCCATTTCCTGGCAACCCCCTACCAGGTGCCTCATCAGTGAAATATGAAAGAGAGAGAGAGGGAGAGAGAGAGGGAGAGGGAGAGAAGGAGGGAGAGGAGAGAGGGAGAGAAGGAGGGAGAGGAGAGAGAGAGAGAGTCCACCATCCCTGCAGTATCCCCTCCCATGGGTCTCTGATGGTTGCTGTAGTCACTGGCAGAGACCCCCTGGTTCTCCACTCCTCTAGAAGGCAACTGCTTTTCCCACTCCTCACCTAACTGTCCTTGACCTCCTTCCTCCTTCCAGCCGCCCAGGCTTGAGGGGTCCCAGCCTCGCCCCTGCACTGCTAGCACCTCTGTCTAGAAGGTCTTTGTGCCACCTGCTGGACTGAGCCCTGTGGGTGCACTGGTGGGTAGGCCAGAGGAGATCCTGAGTGGGTTCTAGAAACGATGCCCTGGCCGGGCCTAGTGGCTCACACTTGTAATCTCAGCACTTTGTGAGGCTGAGGCAGGCAGATCACAATGTCAGGAGCTCGAGGCCAGCCTGGCCAACACAGTGAAACCCCATCTCTACTAAAAATACAAAAATTAGTGGGGTGCGGTGGTAGGCACCTGTAATCCCAGCTACTCGGGAAGCTAGGTCAAGAGAATTGCTTGAACCTGGGAGGCGTAGGTTGCAGTGAACCACGATCGCGCCACTGCACTACAGCCTGGGTGACAGAGCTAGACTCCCTCTCAAAAAAAAAAAAATCACAATAAAACAATGCCCTTATGTGTAATTCCAGCCTGAAGAGTGACTCCAGGCAGCCCGAAAAGTGACTCTAGGCAAAGGAACAGCTGGCCAGGTCAGGGGTGTTGGCGTGTCTGTGAAGACACACCCTGAGGTCTGGTCAATCCTCTACTTTCTGGTTGGGCAGGTCTGGCTGGAAGAGTGTTCTATAGGGAATGCTGGAAAAGCATATGCTTCCAGCCCTCCATCGCACCTTCTTCCCTCTTAGCCGCACCCGTGGTAACCATGATCATTTGGGAAGATCAAAGGAGTAAGGGGTGGGGGTAAAAAATTAGTCTGGGTCTCTAATTCTATACCAATGACTGTAATAGATTTTTTTTCCCTAAATTGGAAACACTTTTTTTTTGTTTGTTTTTGAGATAGAATCTTGTTCTGTTGTTCAGGTTGGAGTGTAATGGTGCGATCTTGGCTCACTGCAACCTGTGTCTCCCAGGTTCAGGCAATTCTCCTGTCTCAGCCTCCTGAGTCACTGGGATTACAGGCATGGGCCATGACATCCAGCTAATTTTTGTATTTTTAGTAGAGATGTGGTTTTGCCATGTTGGCCAGGCTGGTCTCGAACTCCTGACCTCAGGTGATCTGCCCACTTCGGCCTCCCAAAGTGCTGTGCTGGGATTCCAGGCATTAGCCACCATGCTTGGCCAGAAGCACTTTTAAAAAGAAAACATATATCATGATCAGGTGGGTTTAAGAGTTGGGAATCTCAAGTCTGTCTGTCTGGGTTTAAGTTGAAGATGCTCTACTTCCACGTTTTGAATATGTCTCATGTTTCCTTCTGCCATAGTCATTAACACATTTAAATGATGTAATATACAGTGCACAAGAATATACACATATCTAAGTCATAAAACACAATAAAGACCCAACCAACCATGAAACTTTACACATATTACACAGTCAATACACTGCGTGGTTGAAGCTACCCCTGTGGGGTGACTTCCAATCCCTCCCTCGGACCTCGCCAACAGAGGCAGCCCCTGTTCTGTATTTTGTGCTTGTCATTTATTTGATGGTGATATCTTCTTTGAAGATATTTTGTATCATATTATGTGGGCACCCCAAAATCATATACTGTTTAGGTTGGCTTGTTTTTAAGTTTTAAGAAACTGTATTATACTATATGTACAACAGCTTTTGGGGCTGTTTTTTTTTGCACTCAGCCTTGCATTACTAAAAGCTAGTCACATTGATATGAGTAGCTGTGGTGGCTTCATTCCCATTGCAGTGTAAGATTCCGTGGCACTGGGTGCAGTGGCTCATGCCTTGGGTAATCCCACCACCTTGGGAGGCCAAGTAGGGAGGATCACATGAGCCTGGTAGTTCAAGACCAACCTGGGCAACATAGTGAGACCCCATTTATACAAAAAATAAAAATTAGCCAAGCCTAGTGGCCCATGCCTGTAGTCCTAGCTGCTTGAGCGGGGCTGAGGTGGGAGGACCACTTGAGCCAGTGAGGCTGAAGCTGCAGTGAGCTGTGATTGCACCACTGCACTCCAGCCTGGGAGACAGAATGAAACTCTGTCTCAAAAGAAAAAAACAAAAAAGATTTTGTGGTGACAGCATAGTCTTTTGCTGTCCAGTTTTTGCTGACAACTGCTTCTTTGAATATTCTTTTTGGGTTTTTTGTTTGTTTGCTTTTGTTTTTTGAGAAGGAGTTTTACTCTGTTGCCCAGGCTGGAGTGCAATGGCATGATCTCGGCTCACTGCAAACTTTACCTCCTGGGTTCAAGCGATTTTCCTACCTCAGCCTCCTGAGTAGCTGGGATTACAGGTGCCTGCCACCATGCCCAGCTAATTTTTATATTTTTACTAGAGGCGAAGTTTCACCATGTTGGCCAGGCTGGTCTCAAACTCTTGACCCCAGGTGATCTACCTGCCTTGACTTCCCAAAGTGCTGGGATTACAGGCGTGAGCCACGGCGCCCGGCCTCTTTGAATATTCTTACGCTTGTCTTCAAGTACACGTGTTCAAGCCTTTCTCATTGGATAAATACCTAGAATTGTAATTGCTGGGTTACAAGGTAGGCACATGCTCAACTGTATTAGCTAATAAGTGTTTTCACACTCGAGCATAAATTAGCTAGAACACCAGCAGTTTATAACAGCACGTTCTTACCTCCACTTGACTTTTCAGATGTCAACTTTGGCCTCTCTTTTGGGTGCAGAATGGCACCTCAGTTGTGATATTGTGTGCTCCTCTGATTGCTAATAAGGTTGAGCGGATATTTTCATGTGTTTTAATATATTTGTGTTTCTTCTTTTGTGTGATACCTATTCATGTCCTGTGCCCATTTTTTGTACATTTTGTCATTTTAAAAATATCACTGATTCATCAGGGTTATTTATATATTCAAGGACTAATCTTTTTAAAATTATATGTATGAAGAATATCTTCTCCAGGAATATTACTTTCTTTATCATGTCTTTTGATGAACATAAATTCGTTTTTTTTTTTAGACAAAGTCTCGCTCTGTCGTCAGGCTGGAGTGCAGTGGCGTGATATCGGTTCACTGCAACCTCCGCCTCCCGGGTTCAAGTGATTCTCCTGCCTCAGCCTCCTGAGTAGCTGGGACTACAGGCACGCACCACCACGCCTGGCTAATTTTTGTATTTTTAGTGAAGATGGGGTTTCACCATGTTGGCCAGGATGGTCTTGATCTCTTGACCTCGTGATCTGCCCGCCTTGGCCTCCCAAAGTGCTGGGATTACAGGCATGAGCCACCACACCCAGCCTGAACATAAATTCTTAATTATACTACAGTAGAATTTATCAAGTTTTCTTTCATGATGGTTATATTTTATGTCTTAATTAAAAAACCCGTCCCTATCCCAAGGTGATAAATACCGTTTTCAGTATTTTTTTCTTAAACGTGTCAAGTTTTGCCTTTCCTTTTTAAATCTTTAGTCCATCTATAATTGGTTTTTATAAATTGGGTAGTATCTTATTTACAAATTTTTTTCTGGTTCTATAATTAACAAATGCCCATAAATACAGAAAATGTGGAATACAAGAAAAAAATTTTAAAACCACAAAAATTTTCACCACCAATAGGTATAGATCTCTAAAATACATTATCAGTATAACATGCATATGGCATTCATTATATTCTTCCTTATATTTTATCTTTTCTGATTATACAAGTTCACGATAGAACATTTAGAAAGGAGAAAATGGGGGCTGGTGTGGTGGCTCACACCTGTAATGCCAGGACTTGGGAGGCTGAGGCAGGAGGATTGCTTAAGCCCAGAAGTTGGAGACCAGCCTGGGCAACATGGTGAAACTCCGTCTTTACAAAAAATACAAAAATCACCTGAGCCCGGGAGGTCAAGGCTGCAGTGAGCTGTGAACACACCACTGCACTCTAGCCTGGGCGACAGAGGGAGACCCTGTCTCAAAAAGAAAAAAAAAAGCAGAAAATGAAGAAAGAAAAAAGCATGTTTCATGCTGCTCTGAAAGCAGCATTCTAACTGGTGGGTATTCAGGAGCAGAGTTCTCCACTGGTGAGAAGATTCTAGATTATGGTGGTCACACCAGTTCAAAGACTTTCTAGCCATGTCCTTGGCCAGGATAGGCTTCCTGTACATCCTCTGCAATAAGCATACCACAAGGGGACCCTCAACACCCCAGTATAATTTGAAACAGGTGAACTCGGATTCCAGGAAAAAAGTTACACTGCTGGCCAGGCGTAGTGGCTCACGCCTGTAATCCCAGCACCTCGAGAGACTGAGGTAGGTGGATCACTTGAGATCAGGTGTTAGAGACCAGCCTTGCCAACATGGTGAAACCCTGTCTCCACTAAAAACACAAAGTTAACCAGGTTTGGTGGCACACGCCTGTAATCCTGGCTACTGGGGAGGCTGAGGCAGGAGAATCACTTGAACCTGGGAGGCAGAGGTTGCAGTGAGCTGAGATGGCGCCACTGCACTCTAGCCTGGGTGACAGAGTGAAACTCCACCTCAAAAAAAAGTTACCCTGCTGAATATTTAACAGAACCATCCAAAGTATGTGAAACTGGTTAAGTGATAGAAAAGTTATGCCTCTCTTTCTTCTGCACACTCAAAATCTTTTTTCCTCAAGGTAGAAAAGTAAAGCCTGTGTTATGATAACCATCATCAAAACTAAGAAACTCTCCACATTTCACTCATGCTTTACTCTGGCTGAACTGTCAGCCTCAGAGTTTCTTTTATTTTCTGTTATTTCTTCCCTTGAGATGGGGGTCTCACTTTATTGCCCAGTCATATCTCAAACTCCTGGCCTCAAGTAATCCTCCCGCCTCAGCTTCCCAGATTACATGAGCCTGTAATCTTAGCACTTACAGTGCCTGGCCTTGCTCCTTTTTTCAGCTAAATGATTTGAACTCTGTTTCACTGGATCAAGGTAAAAATAGTCACACATTGATGCAGACTGATCTTCATGTTGTCATATTCCCCCGTTATACACGACAGGTAGAGTTAATCCACCATGGTCCCCAGAATTTCTAACCAACATCAGAGGCACCTACCCATCCTCAAAACAGTGCCTCTGTCAGTAATTGGGGTATACACAGAAGCTAAAGTCTAGCTTGCCAGGCACTTCTATGTTGTTGGGTGCTGTAGTCTGAATGCATTCTTCCCAAACTCGTATATTGAAACATAATCTGTAATGTGGTGGTATTAAGAGGTGGGGCTTTGAGGGGGTCATCAGGTCATGAGGGCTCCACCTGCAGGAATGGGATTAGTGCCCTTATTAAAGAGGCAGAGACCTGAGGAAGCTTGTTTGCCCCTTCTGCCATGAGAGGAAGCAGCAAAATGGCACCGTCTATAGGAAACCAGACCTCACCAGACACCAAATCAGCTGGCACCTTGATCTTGGACTTTCCAGCCTTTGGAAATGTGAGCGATACATTTCTGTTTATAATCACCCATTTAAGGTACTTTATTATAGCAGCCTGAATGGAATAAGATAGTATGTAAGAAAGATTTGTGGGTTTTTGTTCGTTCATTTGTTTTTGTAACGGAGTCTCACTCTGTCACACTCAAGCTGGAGTGCAGTGGTGCAGTCACAGCTCACTGCAGCTTCAACCCCACGGGCTCAAGTGATCCTCTTGCCAATGGCATGACCTCTGCTCCCTGCAACCTCCGCCTCCCAGGTTCAAGTGATTCTCCTGCCTTAACTGCCTGAGTAGCTTAGGTTACAGGTGCCCACCACCACGCCGAGCTAATTTTTGTATTTTTAGTAGAGACAGGGTTTCGCCATGTTGGCCAGGCTGGTCATGAACTCCTGATGTCAAGTGGTTCACCCACCTCGGCCTTCCAAAGTGCTAGGATTACAGGCATGAGCCATTGTGCCTGGCCAAGAAAGATTCGAGAATGAGGAGTAGCAAGATTAGTGGAAGGAGATGGTAGAGCAGCATCCCCAGACAGCAGGAGGAAAGGGAGACAGGGAGAACAGTTTTAAAACACCCTGACATCTTGCCCTAGCCCTTCCTTGGCTACTTAATGGCCTAGGGATGGTGGCACTGAACCAGTGGCCTCTGAGTCTTCCGGCACTTGGGTTAGTTGGAATGGTGGGAGGACAGAGCCAGAGGTCACTGGAGCTAGGGAGGGCTTCTCTCTTCTAGTTTACTGCTGAAGTGCCTGGCAGGCCCCAGGGCTCAGCCTCTCTGGCACGGTCACCTCCATTTATACACTGAGGGCTTTAAGATCCTGGTGAAGGTGCCTGGGGTCAGGGAGCAGGTGGGCGGAGGGGCCAGTTGCACCTGAGTGTAAAGCGGCCCGGATATGGGGCCGCTCGGGCTGCAGCAGCAAGACGCCATTGTAGCTGGTACTCAGATGACTGGGCTCAGGGCCAAGCCGAGGCCCTAAACTCGTCTGGAAAAGCTGGCACTTTGCTGTAAGAGCATGCCAGCCAGGAGTAGGCCTATTGCTCATTCTGCACACCCAGAGGACAGACTGAGTTGCTTCGGGGGCAGGTTGGGGGGGACATGGCAGCTGACTGGACCCACCTCTGTCCCTTTCAGCTTCACCCTTACCCCACCTCCCACCTCTGCCCTCTTTCAAACCCAATAGAAGGAGCCTGTACTAGCCTCAGCTGCAAATTCCTGAATTCCCTAATTCAAGGCAGGGACCTGGTGGCTTAGTCAAATGAATCTGGTTGCCAAAAGACCCAGCTCTCAAAACCAGCCTATTTAAAACAGTCTCGAGGGGCCTGCCCTGGTGAGAGAATGTCTCAGGGCTCCATTGAAGTAAAGAAGAGTGGTAGCCAGGGTGAGAGGGTCCTACACCAGGAATGAGTTGAGGGTAACTCCCCCAGACTCATCCAAGCTCTCTGTCAAATATTGATAAAATCCAGCCTAGGTTTAAAAATAATTGTCATCACAACCAGAGATAAGGAGACATTTCACTTTTACTGGTGGTTGAATCGACTCCAGCCAGTAAGTGTTTCTTGAACGAGTTTTGGCAGGTGTGCCAGGCACTGACAATTTGCTTTACAACAGGAAATGAGATCGTAAGATAAAAATATGTAATCTGACAAGCGGACCTTTTGTATGTACTGAAATAGAATTCTGGAAAATACATGTATAAATCTCAGAGACAAATCAGTTGGTGGTTTAAAATTGGAAAAGCTGTGAACAAATTCTTTTGCTTTAAATCTCTACAAACAGATAACGTATCATACTTGGAAGAAGAAACATCACCAAGCAATTTGGTGTTTTCTTTTGATTGGCTGTGGCTGAAAGGGAAAGTTAAATATAGGAGATGAGAGCAAATTTAAAAATATTGTTTTTGGGTCACAGCTATGGGGTGAGGTGCCCTTAATGTAATCAAGTTGAAACACGAAGTTGTAATTTGGGATTTCTAAAGTATTTGGGACATCACACAAAGCTGTTAGAAGATTAGGTTCCTTGGAATTTAGAGCTCTAATTTTAAATATCCACAGAGTTTGTTTTTTAAAAAAACTTGGTATTGGACATTAGTTCAGAATTTTACTTTGAAGACAGCTAGCATAACAATCAAAATTGTCCTGATTAAATGAACTGGCCCTTCTGTTTTTCAAAATTACTAAGGAATTTGGTGATTAAATGAATTCTTATTTCTCTTCACACTAGTAAGATAAATACACAAGTTTTTCACCTTTTATCCTCATAAATATTCTAACATAACAATTGAATATGTAAAATCTGAAGGATTTAAATTAGTAAATGATTTCTAGCAAGTAAAAATAGGCAATGAACATGCAGTTATAATTCATGAAAAAGGAAATAGAAATAAACATTTAAAAAGGTTTTGCCTCACTTAGTAATTTTCAAAGTGAAAATTAATTTGTAACCTATCAAATTGGTAAGGATTTTTAAGAGTGATAATACTCAGCCAGGTGCAGTGGCTCTTGCCTGTAATCCCAGCACTTTGGGAGGCCAAGGTGGACGGATCACCTGAAGTCGGGTGTTCAAGACCAGCCTGACCAACATGGAGAAACCCTGTCTCTACTAAAAATACAAAACTAGCCTGGCGTGGTGGCACATGCCTGTAATCCCAGCTATTTGGGAGGCTGAGGCAGGAGAATCGCTTGATCCTGGGAGGCGGAGGTTGTGATGAGCCGAAATTGCACCACTGCACTCCAACCTAGGCAACAAGACTGAAACTCCGTCTCAAAAAAAAAAAAAAAAAAAAAAAAGACATAATAATACTCCTCCTGCTTAGTAGGAGTGTAAATTAGTAAAATATATTTGGAAAGTAATCAGATAATATATGCTGCTGCTTTTATTGGCATAAATAAACATTTTTTCCTCGTATTAATCTGCCACTTGTCAGTTTAATTCACAGGCCTCAAGTACTGAGCCTAACAGCGTAGAGGAAAAGTTTTCTTGTTTGCTGCTCTACATATACATTAAGAGGCTTAAAAGAATTCCCATATTTTGACCCAAGAAAACTCTAATAACAAAATCTAAGGAAAAAATCAGAAGTCAGGAAAAGGTTTATATATAGGACATTCATAAACACTAGTGATAGTGGGGAAAAAATGAAGAAAAAAATAAACTGTCCTGCAAGAGGAGATGGCTTCAATAAACGATCTATCCATCCAATCGAATGTGTGTGGTACGTGTGTGGTACATGCATGCACGCACACTCATCCATGGTAACGTGCTTGTACAAAAACCAAGAAAAATTCATACATGAGAAAAAGGATAGAAAGAACTATTGCAAGATATAAACAGTAGTTATCTCTGGATGGTAAAATTATGGGTCTCAGAATTTTCTGTATGTATTTTTATATTTTCTGGATTTTTACAATAAGTATATAATACTTTTAGATTGGAGTGTTCAGAAGAAGCACAGATTTATTTGTTTACCAAAATAATAAACAAACTAATTATTTTGAAAGGAAGAAAGCAAGGGAAGAAGAAAGAGAAATGTTTGGAAAGATCTTTTATTTCCCTTGTAAAATGTCATTAAAGCAACCAATACGGTGGTTTTTTTTTAAGTTAGGAACAGTATTTTAATTATTTTATTGTATCCCAAAGGTCAGTGATAAAAGAAAACGTAATTTAACCAAGTTGAAACACAAAGTTGCAACTTGATATGTTAAAATAACTTGATTCATACAAGATTCTAATAAAGATGTAAATACATGTATATATATCATGGCCGTATATAAGATAAAGGAAGTTAGGCAGGGAATTACTTTCTGTAAATAACTTTTATCAGCCTTTCAAAGATAAGAAAACATAACAGGAAGTTAAAAAAAACTTACATGATTTCAACCTCTGAATGCCAGTTACTTTCTGTTATTCTATTTGCATATCCAATACTTTTTTTTTTTGACAGTCTTTCTTTGTCACCCAGGCTGGAGTGCAGTGGCCCGATCTTGGCTCACTGCAACCTCTGCCTCCTGGGTTCAAGTGATTCTCCTGCTTCAGGCTCCCGAGAAGGTGGGACTACAGGTGTGTGCCACTACACTCGGCCAATTTTTGTATTTTTAGTAGAGACGGGGTTTCACCATGTTGGCCAGGATGGTCTCGATCTCCTGATATCATGATCCACCCGCCTTGGCCTCCCGAAGTGCTGGGATTACAGGCGTGAGCCACTGCACCTGGCCATATCATACACTTTTTATATGATTTTTGCTTTTTAATCTATCAGGTATTTACTCGTAAATGATTTCTAGCAAGTAAAAACAGGCAATGAACATGCAGATACAATTTATTCGAAAGGAAATAAATACAGAAACATTTTTTCTTTCTTTCTTCCAGCCTCTTGTTACATGGCATACATTTTATTTTCTAACTTCTTGTTGTAAATGTTTCCAAACATACAGAAAAACAAACAAACAAAAAAAAGTACAATAAATACTGATATTCTCCTTACCTAAACTTAACAATTGTTCAGTTTTTGGGTGTTTTTTTTCTTCGGCCATAACTTTTTATCCACCACAATTGTTAAGTTTTGGGGGACCATAACTTTTCAAAATAACTTGTAGACATCATATCACTTTACTCCTAAATACTATTTTTTTATTTTAATATTTTTGTTTCAAAATATTTAAAAAGCAAATATTTTTCTTCTTTTAGAGACGGGGTCTCGCTTTGTTGCCCAGGCTGGAGTGCAGTGGCTATTCACAGGTGCAGTTCCACTACTGATCAGCACGGGAGTTTTCCCTCCTTAGGTAACCTGGTGGTCCCTCACTCCCAGGTTGTCACGTGTTGATACGGAACTTAGTGCAGACACCTGGTCAGCACAGGACTCCTGGGCTCAAGTGATCCTCCCACTCCAGCCTCCCCAGTAGCTGGGACTACAGGCCTGAGCCACCATTCCCGGCATTACTCCAAAAATATTTTAACATGAATTCTCCTATATAACCGCAAACCACCATCACACTTAAGAGAAATTAATAAAAAATCCCCGATATTATCTACTACACAGTTGATAGTCCTATAGCCCAATATGTCCCCACACTTTTTTTTTTTTTTTTGAGACAGAGTTTCACTCTTGTTGCCTGAGCTGGAGTGCAATGGCACAATCTCGGCTCACTGTAACCTCTGCCTCCTGGGTTCAAGCAATTCTCCTGCTTTAGCCTCCTGAGCAACTGGGTTACATGATGTACCACCACGCCCGGCTAATTTTTTGTATTTTTAGTAGAGACAAGGTTTCTTCATGTTGGTCAGGCTGGTCTTGAACTCCTGACCTCAAGTGATCTGCTTGCCTTGGCCTTCTAAACTGCTGGGATTACAGATGTGAGCCACCACTCCTGGCCCCCAAACATTTTTATAGCTATTTTCTTATGCATGCCTTTTTAACAGTTGCCTAATATTACTATTAATGGCTATACCATGATGGAATTAACCAGTTCTCCTACCATTTGAGGTGTTTTCAGTGATCAAGAATCTTCTTTGCAAATTTGTTCTTTCAACAATTTTTTTTTATTTTTGAGACAGGGTCTGGTTTTGTCACCCAAGCTGGAGTACAGTGATGTGATCTCGGCTCACTGCAGCCTCCACCTCCCAGGCTTAAGCAGTTCTGCCATCTCAGCCTCCTAAGTAGCTGAAACTACAGGCATGCACCACTATGCCCAGCTAGCTTTTTGTAGGGATGAGGTTTTGCCATGTTTCCCAGGCTGATCTTGACCTATTGGGTTTGAGCAATCCACGTGCTTTAGCCTCCCAAATTGATGAGAAAAGCATGAGTCACTGCACCTGGGCTTCAACAAGTATCTATTGAGCCAAGTGTTCCAGCCAAGTGCTGGGTGCTAAGAAGTATAGGGTGAAAATCATTGCTCTTACCTTTGTGCGGCATATAGTTAGTGGACAAGGAGGCTTTTGTTCTTCATTGAAGTATTACTCTATTAGCTGAAGGAGGAAACTGAGTTAAAAAGTGGGAGCTATCAATAAATTAATTAATTTTGTAGAGATGGGGTCTTGCTATGTTGGCCAGGCTGGTCTCAAACTCCTGGAGTCAAGCAACCCTTCCATCTCAGCCTCCCAAGTAGCTGGGATGGTGGGGGCATAAGCCACTGTATCTGGCTGGGAGCTTGCATCTTGATATGTATATCTTCATTAAAAAAATTGTTCTAGGCCAGGCACAGTGGCTCATGCCTATAATCCCAGCACTTTGGGAGGCCAAGGCCGGCAGATCATTTGAGATCAGGAGTTTAAGACCAGCCTGGCCAATATGGTGAAACCCCATCTCTACTTAAAAACAACAACAACAACAGCAACTATCTAGGCATGGTGGCTCATGCCTGTAATCCCAGATACTTGGGAGGCTGAGACACAAGAATCGCTTGAACTAGGGAGGTGGAGGTTACAGTGAGCCAAGATCGCACCACTGCAGTCCAGCCTGGGTGACAGAATGAGACTGTATCAAAAAAAAAAAAAAGTTCATGGATTATGCTATGTCAACAGAAACAGTGCTTCTGACATTTACCCCAACTGAAAATGGAGATATTCCCAATATTGGGATTACTCCCTTTTATTTTTCTTTTTTGGCAGTTCATTGGGTAGAAAATGATACTGCCTTTTTATTCCTTGATGACCGAAGTGGATTTTTCTTCCTGAATCCCTCCAGTGCCTTGCTTGGCTCTGCTTCCAGGGTTCTTTCTGTAGCTGTTTTTGTCCCGTCTTCCCCACCTCCCAAGCAGAAATATTTCTTGTCTGGGAATCTCTCTTTGCAGTAGAATGTCCTGGAAGACAGCCTGCTTTCAGACTGTGAGATCCACTGGCTGGCCTTAGCCCTCTGACTGAGGTAGTCTCATAATCTTGGCCTAAAGAAAGGACTTTACAGCTTTGCGCCTTGCCCTTCTTCCCCTGGAGTCCCCAGTGGTCTTTAGAGAGAGAGCTGGGAAGAGACAGGAGGGAAGGGGCCACCCAGCTGGAAAGACAGGTTTGAATTCAGCCCCCTCTGATTGGTTCCATCTTTCTTGCCTATCCCACCTTTTGCTCCTACAAGATGGTTGCGTTCTCCAGGTATCACACATATCCCGTGTGAGGTGTGTTTCTGATCTTACCTGGGGGCTGTGTACCTAGAAATTTCTACCCATCTGTCAGGTTTGACACCCTCGAGGTCAAACCTAGTTCTAGCACTTACTTTTTTGTTTGTTTGTTTTTGTTTTTGAGACTGAGTCTTGCTCTGTTGCCCAGGCTGGAGTGCAGTGGCGCAATCTTGGCTCACTGCAACCTCTGCCTCCCGGGTTCAAGCAATTCTCCTGCCTCAGCCTCCCGAGTAGCTGGGACTACAGGTGCGTGCCACCACGCCCAGCTAATTTTGGTATTTTTAGTAGAGACAGTGTTTCACCACGTTGACCAGGCTGGTCTCAAACTCCTGACCTTAGGCAATCCCCCTGCCTCAGCCTACCGAGGTTCTGAGATTACAGGCGTGAGCCACCATGCCTGGCCATTCTAGCCCTTTCTAGTGCTTTTTATCTCCTCTCACTTCTGCATTTTAGTTTACGTCCCCTGGCCCTCCCAGCCACCTCAGGCCTCCAGCCGTTGGGTCACATGAAACACACCTCATGCACCAACTCCCAAGGGACTCACCTCTCCACTTCCTGTGGTGCCTCTAGCCAGCTCTGGTGGGAGTCATGGAACCATTTTGGTATGCGTGACGAACTCCCACCAAAGCCTATCCCACAGCCTGCAGTCTTTTCTGGGGGTTCCAAGGAAATGCAACTTCAGGATCTCCCCAGCTACCTAGAGGAGACCCCGTTCTGCTGCTTCTAAGGTAGAAACAGGGTGGGGAAGATGAAAGGGCCCTGCCAGCTGCAGCATCAAAGGGGAGAGGGCTGGCATGGGTGGGGAGGAAGCATGCAGTTCCACTTTGAGCCTTTTACATGTGGTGTGCCAGGGAGACAACTGGAGATGTGGACTTGGTACTCTCTTGGGAGAGAGGAGGGGCCAACGATGTAGGTTTTGGGGTCAGCAGTATGTGGGGAGATGTTTAGGCCCTGGAAAGAGATGTCTAGGGAGATGACAGAGTCTCAAGGGACAAAACATTGATCCAGGAGATAGCCCCAGATGAAGAGGGGCAATTGGGGCACTTAGTGGGTGAGTCATTTCACTTGTCATTTTATGCACAGGTCCTTAAATTTCATGTAGCAGGAACTCTGAGTAGTACCTGCTTGTGCACAGTACCTGCTTGTGCACAGTACCTACCTGAGCACAGTACCTGGGCCATGCAGCTCCCAGCAGCCCTTTCTCTCCCCCTACTGGTCATGTGATTTAATTATTAACTCAGGAAAGGGAATTCCCAGTGGAGGGGCTTGATGGCCAATTAAACTCTCTACAAACCACACTTCAGAGGCCCAGGATGCAACCTGGCCTGGCCTTATGGCTTCTAGGTCTTCAGGGAAATTGAATTTCTCCCTGACCAATGTAGCAGTGACTAAGGTCTATTATCTTTTAGCTGGGCCTTAGGGGGAGGAAAATTAGAATTGTGAAATGGGGCAGAGGCCTGGCCTGCACTGGAGTGAGAGCTGTGGGCCCCCAGCTTGTCTGGTTGTCTCACCCGAGACACTAAAAACGGCACAAAGAGCCGGCAGGCCACCCTGCACCCCGCACCTTGCCTCTGCCTTGTGACTGTGCTTAATATAGGTCAAATGAAAACAGCTCCCAAAATAGACCTCCGAGAAGCAGCTGCAGTTGTGAAATGCTCCACAGAAAGGGAAAAGGTGTGGGTGATGAGAGCCCAGTTCTCCTCAGGTGTTACATAACCCGGGCTTGGAAATCGGGCCAGATGTCTGCAGAGAACAAGCCAGACTCCCCTGCCCTTTCCTCCCGGCCTTCCTCCCTCTGTGCCCCAATCCTAGACCCAGGAATCAGCCCAACCACACATCAGCACACTCAGAGGGAGGGAGGGAGCTGTGCCGCTCTGGACGGCAAGGTCACCCCTAGAGCATCCCTTGGGGAGCTGGCCGTGCATACCTAAGTGATCACATGGCTCCCAGCAGAGCTGGCTGGGAGCCCCAGAAGTGGTCAGGTGACTCCCTGGAAGGGCTGGTGCCTGGGGTGGGTCTCATCTGACCCAAATGGTGGAGTGTGGGAGGGGTGACGAGGGTAGTGGGCTGAGATGGCTGAGAAGATGCCCACAGGGCAGACTGCTGCTCTGGTCTGTTGAGGGATAGAGGAAGCCTCAGGGAAGGAAGGTACCTCTGTTCTACCCCCCTCCTGCAGACTTCGCCTCTTCCTTTTGTTTTCCAAGCAGCCTCTGCCTGTGACGTTTCCATCTTTGCCTCAGCAGGGAGGGGGATTTCCATTATATAATGAAAGAGAGAGGCCTCCCTCCCGTCACCCATTTCTCCATTCATTCAGTGATCGTTTCATCACTGAGGAAGCGCCAGGCCCAGGCTGGGCACTGCAGATACAGCTGGGAATGAGACCTGTTGCTTGCCCTCCAGTGTCTCTCATGTTTAGCACGGGAGAGAGCAGGAACGGGTGTGGCAGCTCACGCCTATAATCTCAGTGCTTTGGGAGGTCAAGGTGGGAAGATTGCTTGAGGTCAGGAGTTCGAGAGCAGCCTGGGAAACATAGCCCAGGAGACCCCCATCTCTACAAAAATTAAAAAATTTAGTCCTGCATGGTGGCACACACCTGTGGCCCCAGCTACTTGGGAGGCTGAGAGGGGAGGAGTGCTTGAGCCCAAGAAGTTAAGTTTGCAATGATCTCTGATCAGGCCACTGCACTCCAGCTTGAGTAAGGGAGCAAGACCCTGTCTCTAAATAAATAAATAAATGTAAGAAACAAAAATAAACAGGGGGTTAGAGTTCAGGGAGATAAAAGCCAGGAGAGGTGAGAACAGGGTGGGGTTGGAGCCCCTAGAAGGGGCACTGACTTGGGGGCAGGTGAAGGACCAAGTCGACTTTCCTGAACAAGAGACTTCGGAGAACAGACAGGAAGGTTGAAAAGAGCCAACCAGGTCAGGAAAGGGAGCCAAGGCTGGAGAAGGCCCCGGCAAGGGAGGCTATGCTTGTGCAAAGGTGCAGGCTCATGGTGGAGAGCATGCCTTCCTGGGAAATGGCAATCATCCTGCGAATGGCAGGATGGCATATTCAGAAAGGCAGGAGGAGGGACGAGGCTGAGAAGGAGAAAGGAGGCCATATCCGGAAGGACCTTGTGAGGAAGTGTGGGCTTCATCCTGAGGGCACTGGGGAACTGCTAGGGCAGGAGGTTCTCAAGGCATGGTGAGCGGCTGGAGGAGCAGGCCAGGATAGCAAGCCGTCAGGCTCCACTTCAGATCTACTGAGTCAGAAACGCTGGGGGTAGGGTCCAATCCTCCTCGTCTTCACAGTCCCCTCCGAGCGCCCACTGAGCAAAAGGCTTTTATGCCAGGGGCGTGCATAAGCAGCTCGGGAAGATGTCTCTGGTTGCAGGGCAGAAAGCGGTGTGGAAGTGGGCGAGACCGGAGGCATGGCAGGAAGGGAGGGTGTGTGGTGGCACCCAGTGCCCCGGGGAAGGCCGACGGTGGTGGCGCGGACATGAAGCCATGTACCAGATTCAAGAAACCTTAGCAGGGCCATGCACTGACTTTGGTGGGCTCTGGGCACTTTTGACTTTGTGGACCACTTCCTCCATTAAACAATATTCAAAATCACACGTGATGACTGCACTGGTATAAAAATGAATATACTTCAGGCCAGGTTAGGTTAATTTTATTCTTCTAATTTTAAAAGAAATGAAAACTTTATCGTGGGCCCCTAAATGTGTCATGAACCCTAAGTGCTGTGCCTAGTGGAGGAGTTGGTTTGGAACATCTAGGCTCTACTCACAACAGGAAGTGGCCTTTGATAGAATGTGGTGAAGAGGGAGAGAGGGCATCGTGGCTGACACCCACCATCTGGGCTGGCGTCCTGGGTGGAGGGTGGTCCACTGAAACTGAGAACACAGAGGAAGAGCAGATTTGCAGAAGGAGATGAGGCCAATTACTTTATACAAGTTCAAGCGCAAGGGGCCTGAGATGCATCCAAGTGGAAATGTCCAGGAGGCAGCTGGATACCGGGATTCTGACTTTGATAGGGATGTGTAAATCATGGCCAGCCAGGGGATAGCTGAAGCAGGAGAAGAGCGAAGGTTATTCTGCAGAAAGTAAGAAAACAAGAATCCAGTGGGTAAAACCTGAGGGAAAGTGACATTATAAGTATGGACTGGCCAGGGAGGTGGAAGGAAAACCAGAAAGGCCCAGGTACACTGAAGGAGGTGAGCGTTTCAAGGGAGAACAGTCAGGTGTCAGATGCTGCAGAGAAGTTGAGCAATGGGCAGTGCAACGTTTCCTTCAGATTGAGTTGCCAATGAACAAGGGAGCCTTGGCCTTGACCTTTCAGAAGCAGTGGAGCTGTGGAAGTCAATTCGTAGAAGTGGAGGCAGTGAGTGTAGTTTGCTCTTCCAAGAAGTAGGCTGTGAAGGAAAGGAGAGAGAGAGGGCCAGGTGTTGTGGCTCACATGTGTCATCCCAGCACTTTGGGAGGTCGAGATGTGAGGATCACTTGAGCCCAGGAGTTCGAGACCAGCCTGGGCAACATACCAAGACCTCATCTCTACTTAAAAAAAAAAAAAAAAAAAAAAATGGGCAGTATGGCTTGTGCCGGTAGCTGCAGCTACTTGGGAGGCTGAGGTAGGAGAATTGCTTGAGCCCAGTAGTTCAAGGCTGCAGTGAGCCATGATCATGCCACTGCACTGCAGCCTGGCGACAGAATGAGACCTTGTCTCTTAAAAAAAAAAGATACAGAAAAAGAAAAAAGGGAAAGAGAGAAGTAATATGGGCTAAGTGCAGGTGGGAATGAGAGGACTGAAGCACAGGAAGAAAAGTCAGCCTTTGACTCAAGGAGAAATGGCCTTCCCTCATGTTGGGAGAGAGGTGGAGGAATTCAGGTAGTTTTTGTCTCATGACTTCTATTTTTCTCTACAAAATAGAAAGGACCCAGAAACACAGATAGGGGGGTTTATCAAGGGTGCAGAAGGTTTGTAATGATTACTGTTGAGAATGTAGAAAATTACAAATCAAACCATGCAACATTGAGGAGTCGAATGGAGATAAAAACCATCACAGTTTGGCCACAACCATCTGCAGAGTGTGTGTGAAAAGAAGGAGAGTAAATGAGAACATAGAGTATGACACTGATGTTTTTTTTAATTGTTTATGTGGTCATACATAGTGGCTCCTACTTATAATCTCAGCACTTTGGGAGACTGAGGCAGGAGGATCACTTGAGCCCAGGAACTCAAGACCAGCCTGGGCAACAGGGCGAGATCCTAACTCTACAAAATAAATAAATTAATAAAAATAAAATTTTTTTAGAGACAGGCCTCACTGCAGCCTGGAACTCCTGGCCTCAAGCAATCCTCCTGCCTTAGCCTCCTGAGGATAGCTGTGACCTTACATTATTATTATTTTCCCTTTTTGTTTGTTCCTTTCATGGAGATAAGGTTTTGTTATGTTGCTTAGGCTAGTCTTGAACTCCTGGGCTCAATCCTGCCATCCCGGCTTCCCAAAGTGCTGGGATTCCAGGCATGAACCGCCACAGCAGCCTGATGTGAGCATTTTTTCGGGTACTTATTGGTCATTTGTATGTCTTTGGAAAAAATATCTATTCAAGTCCTTCACCCATTTTTTAAATTGAGTTGTTTGGTTTTTTTGTTATTGAGTTTCATAAGTTTTCTTTTTCTTTCTTTCTTTCTTTCTTTCTTTCTTTTTTTTTTTTTTGAGACAGAGTTTCACTCTGTCGCCCAGGCTGGAGTGCAGTGGTGCCATCTTGGCTCAGTGCAACCTCTGCCTCCTGAGTTCAAGCAATCCTCAGCCTCCCAAGTAGCTGGGATGACAGGCACCCACCACCACATCAGGCTAATTTTTGTGAGTTTTTTTTTTTTTTTTTTTTCAGTAAAGATGGGGGTTTCACTATGTTGGCCAGGCTGTTCTTGAATCCCAGAGTACTGGGATTATAGGCATGAGCCACTGTGCCTGGCTGAATTTTATAAATTTTCTATATATTCTGAGTATTAATTCATTATTAGGTACGTGATTTACACATATTTTCTCCTATTCTGTGACTTGCCTTTTTACTCTACTGCTAGTGTTCTTTGATGTGCAGAAGTTTCTAATTTTCATGCTGTCCAGTTTGTTTATTTTTATTGTTGTCTGTCTTTTTGATGTCATATCCAATAAATCATTGCCAAATCCAGTGCCATAAAGCTTTGCCTCTATGTTTTCTTCTAAGAGCTTTATAGTTTTAACTCTTACAGTTAGAACTTTATTCCATTTTGAGTTAATTTTATATGTGGTAAAAAGGCAAAAGTCAAATTTCATCCTTTTTAATGTAGATATCCAGTTTTTCTAGTACCATTTGTTGAAAAGACTATCCTTTCCTTATTGGCTGGTCTTGGCAACCTTGTCAAAATTGTTTGACCATATGTGCAAGGGTTTATTTCTGGGCTTTTTATTCTATTTCACTGATTGATATTCTGTCTTTATGTCAGTGACACACTGTTTACTGTTGCTTTTTAGTACATTTTGACATCAGGAAGCATGAATCTTCTAACTTTGTTCTGGTTTTTCAAGATTGTTGTGGCTATTCAGGGGTCCCTTGAGATTCCATATGAATTTTAGAATTTTTTTCTATTTCTGCAAAGAAGTATCATTGGGATTTTGATAGGGATTGCATTAAATCATTAAATTGCTTTGGGTAGTAGTGACATCTTAGCAACATTAAGGCTTCCCAGTCTATGAACAAAAGATGTCCTTCCGCTTAGATTTTTTTTTTTAAAGTCAAATAGCTTAATCGTATTACAATTTTTTTTTTTCCCAATCGCCAGGCTGGAGTGCAGTAGCTTGAACTTGGCTCACTACAACCTCTGCCTCCTGGGTTTAAGTGATTCTCCTGCCTCAACCTCCCAAGTAGCTGGAACTATAAGCATGCACCACCATGCCCAGCTAATTTTTGTATTTTTGGTAGAGACAGAGTTTTACCATGTTCGCCAGGATGGTCTTGATCTCTTGACTGTGTGATCCACCTGCCTCAGCCTCCTAAAGTGCTGGGATCACAGGCATGAGCCACTGCACCTAGCCTGTATTACAATTATTTTTAAAGTCAGCTATGATGTTGACAAATATTATGAATTAGTCTATAGCAAGTCTCTAATTTCCAAGATATGAAATACAATAAATATGGATTCAAATTCAGTCTAGAAACCAGATTCTAAAGCTAATTACTAGGCCAGGTGCGGTGGCTCACACCTGTAATCCCAGAACTTTGGGAGGCTGAGGTGAGCAGATCACCTGAGGTCAGGGGTTCTAGACCAGCTTAGCCAACATGGTGAAACTCTGTCACTACTAAAAGTACAAAATTTAGCCAGGTGTGGTTGTGGGCGCCTGTAATCCCGGTTACTCAGGAGGCTGAGGCAGGAGAATCGCTTGAACCCAGGAGGTGGAGGTTGCAGTGAGCCAAGATCACGCCATTGCACTCCAGCCTGGGTGACAGAGCGAGACTCCATCTCGAAAAATTAATTAATTAATTAATTAAAATAAATTAATTACTGGTAGTGTAGCTTAGTTTCAGTATTTCAAATACATGTATAATTCTTAAGCTGCTACAGGAACTCATAAAATAAAGGTATTGCTCACTGACAACCAACTAACAGATCTCCACTGACCATACTCGATTGTATGGTGCCTTGGAGGCTTCATGTGAGTCCCCCGAGGGTTTGCTGGGCTGGGGACAATCAGAGATAGCATCACAATGGCACTGGTTTTTTCTAGCAGGAGTGCTGAAAATGCCACTGAGCAGGACAGAAAGCTGATTTCCCAATAGGACAATAAATAGTCCTATTTTTTGCAGAAAACAGGATTATTGCTGTATATTTTTCTGAGTGCTGCATGGAACACCTTTGCCCCACAGAATATGGTCTGCTTACTTCTGAGCTCTATTCAGATGTGTTTTTACTATTAGGAATGAATGTTGGAATGCTTTTGTATTCATAAGAATGGTTGGTGATCTGGTTTGGCTGTGTCCTCACCCAAATCTCATCTTGAATTTTAACTCTTACAATTCCCACATGTTGTGGCAGGAACCCGGTGGGAGGCGACTGAATTATGGGGGATGGTACTTCCTGTGCTGTTCTCGTGATAATGAACGAGTCTCACATGAGATCTGCTGGTTTTAAAAAAAAGATAGGGGACTGGGCGTGGTGGCTCACGCCTGTAGTCCCAGTACTTTGGGAGGCCGAGGCCGGCAGATCACCTGAGGTTAGGAGTTCGAGACCAGCCTGACAAACATGGAAAAACCCCATCTCTACTAAAAATACAAAATTAGCCGGACATAGGGGCACATGCCTGTAATCCCAGCTACTTGGGAGGCGGAGGCAGGAGAATGGCTTGAACTCAGGAGGTGGAGGTTGCCGTGAGCCGAGATCACGCTATTGTACTCCAGCCTGATCAACAAGATCAAAATTCCGTCTCAAATAAGTAAATTAAATTAAATTTAAAAAAAAATAGGAGTTTCCCTGCACAAGCTCTCTCATTTTTTGCCTGCCACCGTCCACACAGGACGTGACTTGCTCCTCCTTGCCTTTCACCATGATTGTGAGGCTTCTCCAGCTACATGAACCGTATGTCCAATTAAATCTCTTTCTTCTGTAAATTGCTCAGTCTCGAGTGTGTCTTTATCAGCAGCATGAAAATGGACTAATGCAGTTGGTAATTCCTCTTTTTTTCACTTTGTTAAGTTTTGGTATTACACTTGTGCTAGCTTTGTAAATTGTACTGGGAAACTTCCTGTACTTTTCTCTAATGTGAAATTATATTTGGTAGCAAGGGAAATATACTTACCTATTTCATTTTTATAGCAGGTATGAATTTTACACAGGATCAAAGATATAAATATGTGTCTTCATTTCTCTGCAACAGATAGTTCGGCACAGCCTACTTCTGCTGATGAGAAAACTTACTTTTCTAAATCTTAGCCACTTTCGTATTGATGTGTATCAATTCAGAGTATAAACTGAAGTCAGTTGTCTCCGTTTCCCCTCTTCTTTCCGATGGTGATCTTAATTTCAGGAGGCTTCCACATCTTTCTAGCATGGGGTAGGTTATCTGGTCCTGGCATCATGTCTTTTGGCTCCTGTTGTCATATGCTGGCACTGAAGCAGATGTGCCCAGCCCTGCTGTAGCCTCTAGTGGGCAATGGGCCCAGGAGCACTGCATACATTTGTCTTGATGACAGGACTCTTCAGATTTGCCCACCTCCCTACTCACCACTTCTGTGACCACTAGTGCTTGGCTGCTTTCCCTCACCCGCCCAGGGGTGCATGGGAGCAAATGAGGCTTCCATCCAGCCAGGTGGTCCACTGAACCATTTTGCTTTTACCACCCTTGTTCTGTGTCCTCCGAGGCTTGCTGGGCTATGGAAACCAGCCTATGGCTCTGCTCTGGGATGCACTAAAACGATCTGGGTTTTTCTCATCCTGCTCTTTAGTGTCCGCCAGGAGAGAGTCAGGGTGCTGAGACCCAGAGACTTTCTGTCTGATGTCGCTCTACGTCAGCAAAACTGTCCTTTTGTTATATGATCATACACTCTGTGTTCTCAGGGGCTTTATAGCCTTTAATTGCAAAGTCAAGTTTTTTGGAATACAAAATAAAATAAAAATAGCTTCTTTCTCAGATGCCTAACTCTTGAAAATCAAGTGTTTTTGGCATTCAGGCTTTCTCTCTCCCATAAGGTAAAACCTGCTTTGAAACCTAAAGTTTAGCAACATTTTGTTCTTGAACTTGCCACGTTCTCAAAGCAGTGAATGTCTTAGTTAAGAACAATGAGCTGCTGGCAACTAAGAGAAAGTGAGAGTTATTTTTAATGAAAAGTACATCAGTAATGTTAAATAAAATATCCCATTTTAAAAATCATGTTCTTGTAAAATCACCTGGACCTAGTATATATCCAGAAGATAATTATTTGATGGTTTTCTCTTTTTTTCATTTTTATTTGTCTCTCTCTTTTTTTTTTTTTTTTGTAAATTTGTTGTTGTTGTTTTTAAAGACAGCCTTACTGTGTGGCCCAGGCTGGAGTGCAGTGATGCAGCCTACAACTTCTGGACTCAAGTGATCCTCTCACCTTGACCTCCTGAGTAGTTGAGAGTACACGAACAACTGGGCTTGGCTTTTTTGTAAGTTTGGAAAACTTACACATTCTGAGAAACTATCAGATGTATCTATTTTTTTCAAATGTATCAGCATAGTATCATGTATTTTAGTCACAATTTTTAAAATGCCTTTTTATCTATGAGTGTTTACATTTTTGTCACTTCTCTCTTTCACTTGTATTTGTCAGGGTTCGGTTGCAGAAAAAAAGAGTCCCTGTGATTGTTGTAAGCAGAAAGGGAGTCACATCAGTGCAGTGAATAACTTACAGAATTGTTGGGAAGACTAAAGAGACAGACACAAACCTGAGCTCTCAGAGACAACTTCAGAGCCTCTGTGGACACACAGGGGTTTTCACCATGTTGGTCAGGGAGTCCTCGTGTGTTCACTTCTCCCCTCCCTACCTGCCTTCTAGCTCTTTGTGACTATGTTTCAGTGATGACTGACATCAATGATGTAGCCTATGAGGTAGGACAAAAACAAAAACCAATGAGTTATTAAAATAAAAACTTGAGACAAATTAAATTTAATAGAGTTTAACTGAGCAAAGAAGGGCTCAAGAGTCAGGCAGCCCTCAGAGCCAGCAGAGGTTCAGAGAACTCCATTCCACAAGGTGGGCAGGCAGCATATATAGAAGGAAAATGGAAGAGAGGAACAGAAACAGATTGATCAGTTACAGCTTCAGGTTTGCCTCAATCGAACATGGTCTGATCAGTTGGCTGTTGGTGATTGACTGGAGCTCAGAGGCTGTGATTGGTTGAGACTGGGCTATTTGTTACTGATGTATATTCCTGTGTTAGGCTTTCAGTTACTTTACTACTAAGTTAGGTTGCAGGGTCTGACTTAGTGGCTGGCTTCTATATTCTTATTACGTTGGGAGGCTGAGGCAGGAGGCTTGCTTGAGGCTAGGAGTTCAAGACTAGCCTGGGCAATATAGGGAGACCCCTCTTCTCTACAAAAAATACATTTTAAAAAGTTAGGTTGCAGTTCCTTCCATAACGACTCAGGTATGGAAGCATTCTTAGGCCAAATTTAGTTTAATTTAACAGAACCTACGGTCTCCATGGCGACAAGAAGGCTAACAAGTAGGGAATCAGGTCTAGAAATAACTTTTCAGGTTTGAGGCTGATAACCTACAGGTCACATTTGACAGGCTTCCCAATGAAACATCCAGGGAAGGTCTTACAATTCATGGCTTACAGTCTGTCCCTGAGTAAAGAAAGTGACGGTGAGTCCCTGAAATTTTATCATGAGCTCCTTAAGACATACTAACCTGCTGACACTAAAAATGACACTGATTTGTTTCAGAATCACAAAGTTTTACTGATTGTCTTGCACATAGAACATTTTAGCTGTGCATTGTGATCTGTAGCCAACGATTGTACCCTCCAATGAAAAAAGAACTCAGAAGCCGGACACGGCGCATGCCTGTAATCTCAGCACTTTGGGAGGCCAACATGGGTGGATCATTTAAGGTCAGGAGTTTGAGACCAGCCTGGCCAACATGGTGAAACTCCACTTCTACTGAAAATACAAAAATTAGCCGGGCATGGTGATGCACACCTGTAATCCCAGCTACTCAGGAGGCTGAGACAGGAGAATTGCTTGAACCCAGGAGGTGGAGGTTGCAGTGAGCTGAGATCGCACCACTGCACTCCAGCCTGGGAATCAAAGTAAGACTCTGTCTCAAAAAAGACAAAAAAAAAAAAAGAAAAATGAAAAAAGACAACTCATATCTGAGGGTTCCTTTCCTTTCTTCTAAACTTTCTTATAAAAGCATTTTGTAAAAGCATTTCAACTTGGATTTGTTTTTATTTTGTTTTGTTTTTCTAGACAGAGTCTTACTCTGTCGCCCAGGCTGGAGTGCAGTGGCATGATCTCGGCTCATTGCAACCTCCACTTCCCTGGGTACAAGTGGTTCTTCTGCCTCAGCCTTCCAAGTAGCTGGGATTACAGCTACACACCACCATGCCTAGCTAGTTTTTTTTTGTGTGTATTTTTTTTAGTAGAAACAGGGTTTCACCATGTTGGTCAGGCTTGTCTGGAACTCCTGACCTCAAGTGATCTGGCTGCCTCCGCCTCCCAAAGTGCTGGGTTATAAAGCATGAGCCACTGCACCCGACCAGCATTTCAACTTGTAACAAACTCTGCACTGTGTCCAGATCTGTTGGTGTGTCTTCCCTGGTTGAGCCTCACATTTAGCCTCCAGTAAACCTTTATCAAACTATTTCTGCCTCAACAGACTTAATTTTGGTTGGCAGTGTAACCACAGGGGGTCAGAGCAGAGTTGGGATGGACCACGAGATTCTGGTGGTCAAAGTGCCTAAAACCCAAAGAGTTTGGGGATAATTAGGAGCTGGTAACAGGAACCAGATTCTAGACTGAACTCAATCTTGAGATAATATTTCTTCCTGGGAGAACTGGTGATTGAATTCAGGCCTAGAAAGATTAGGCTGGGTGTGGTGAATCCTGCCTGTAATCCCAGCACTTTGGGAGACTGAGGTGGGCAGATCACTTGAGGTCAGGAGATCGAGACCAGGCTGACCAACATGGTGAAACCCTGTGTCTACTAAAACAAAAACAAACAAACAAAAAATCTAGCTGGGCATGGTGGCGTGCACCTGTAATCCCAGCTTCTTGGGAGACTGAGGCACGAGAATAGCTTGAACTTGGGAGGCAGAGGTCGCAGTGAGTGCCACTGCACTCCAGCCTAGGTGACAGAGCAAGACTCAGTCTCAAAGAAAAAAAAGGAAGGAAGGAAGGAAGAAAAAGAAAGAAGAAAGAAAAAGAAAGGTTAAAAATGGGACCCCAGAATGTGGTTGGATGGGCCTGCGGCTGGGGTTGTGGGGGGCGGGAGAATGCTATGGCAGGCTACATTCAGGGCAAAGACCAAGGAGGCACTGGCTGGTGCCTCTGATACGTCCCCTAATGGGGTTAAAGAGGGTGAACGACAGATTTTCAAATCTGGAAGACTAGCAGAGTCCCAATCATCTTCATACAAAAGCTTGAGGACTTCTGGGCTAGCCTGGAGCCTTGGACTTCCCAGGCCACACACGTTTACCATACATACTGGCCCCAATTGCTGCCAGAGAGTGTGGCCACTATGTTTGTGTGATGCTGTCTTACCCCACTCTGGGTCCCATTCAGATGTCTATGTATAGCCTCAGAGGATACGTCAGATGAATAGCTCACTGCAGCCTCCACCTCCTGGCATCAAGCAATCCTCCCACCTCAGCCTCCCAGAACCACAGGTGTGCACCACCAGGCCTGGCTAATGTTTTTTATTTTTTTGTAGAGACAGGGTCTGGCTATGTTGCTCAGGTTAGTCTCGAACTCCTGGGCTCGAAGGATCCTCCTGCCTCAACTTCCCAAAGTGCTGGGATTACAGGCATGAACCACTGCATCTGGCCTGTTTAGCTTCTTGTGTAACTAATTTCATATGTGTCTTTCCTAAGTTGGTGAGTCCAGCTTTTTTGCTTTGATATTTAAAATAAGTTCCTTCAAGCTTCAAGCTCTCCTTACTCCACACTATGCCCCAGTTTACCAGCATTTAAAGAAAAAACAAGTTCATGTTTACCCTGTTATACCCACCTCCAGTCTTCACTTCTCCAGGTTGCAGAAGACTAACTTACGTAGCCCATCTTCATCTGAAAGTTCTTCCCAGCTCCTTGTCATGCAGGCTGTCTTGTTTCTAGGCATTCGGAGTATTCCCATGTCTTTGGAGAGGGGAGGGCACCCACCTGTGCCAGACCAGGTCTCCCTAACAGCTGAACAGGCAGGCCTCCATCACAACTGTTTCAGCTCTGGCTTAGTGGTTAAATATTAAAAGCCAAAAGAGCTAGTGCACTTCTACAAAGGCTGGAATGTAACAAGCCCACTAGGAGTTTTGCCTAGGCCTTTCCTGGGCCTGAAGGCATGAAAAGATAATGAAGGAATTCTTAATAGGACTCGTTTAGGATTAAACAAGTTTTTTTGTTGTTGTTTGTTTGGGTTTTGAGATGGAGACCCGCTCTGTTGCCCAGGGTGGAGTGCAATGGTGTGATCTCGGCTTACTGCAACCTCTGCCTCCCAGGTTCAAGTCATTCTTCTGCCTCAGCATCCTGAGTAGCTGGGATTACAGGCGACTGCCACCAAGGCCACCTAATTTTTGTATTTTTAGTAGAGATGGGGTTTCACCATGTTGGCCAGACTGGTCTCGAACTCCTGACCTCAGGTAATCCACCCACCTTGGCCTTCCAAAGTGCTGGGATTACAGGTGTGAGCCACAGCACCAGCCTAAGATTAAACAAGTTTTATTGGGGGTCTGAAGAAACTCCCCAAACCTCCATGGCTTATCAGGACACAAGATAAGGGTAATCACCCCAGCACCTGAACCCATTTAGATTAAGTAAATTTACTGAGGCTCCAGAGGAAGGTCTTCAGGATTCAGATCTTAGTTATAGATTAAAAGAAGTTAATCACTTATGTCTTTAGATGAATGCACACTTACGTGTAGACATATAGCTTAGAAGGTATATAAGCTCTGGAAAACTTTGTAACTTTGAGTTGGTCCAGTGATATTTTCCAGGCCTTCCCCCTGTGCCTGGTTATTGAAATAAACCTCCTCCTTTCCCAGTTCATTTGCATCTCGTTATTGGGCCACAAGAATAAGCAGCCCGACCATCGGTTTGGTCTGGGAACACACATGCTGCCCCAGGCAGGAACAGCATGGCTTCTTTGTGCCCGTGGGCGGGTACAAAAGGAAGGAGCAGCAAGTGCCCTTTCTCAGCTGAGTAGCCTAGAAGGACTGGCTGTCAGGAATAATCAGACTTATGAAGCCCAAACCAGGGATGTGTTTGAAAAACAGCCCACAGCAAAACTTAAGCAGAAAGAGGATATTTGCATAATCTCAGAGTATTTCCTTTCAAATATTTAGTGATCACAAAAGAGAAAAATAGGTTACAGTAGAAGATCCTGGCAGATACCACCTTAACCAAGCGACGAAGCTCAGCCTCACCAGGAATACACATTGGCATCACACACCCTTGATCTGAAGCACCGAGCACCGAGAAGAGCTCGTCACCTCTGTGGTGTCCTCTGCAATAATACATCACCTCAACCTAATTGTGAGGAAGAGTTCTGCAATGTATCTAACCAATGGCCTTCAAAATGTCAAGGTCACAAAAGTCAAGAAAAGACTGAAGAAGAGACTAGGGCTAATAAGGACATGTAGCATTGATGACAGTGTGGATCCAGGATTGGAACCTGGATTAATTCATTCTCACATTGCTACAAAGAAATACCTGAGGCTGGGCATGGTGGCTCACGTCTTTAATCCCAGCACTTTAGGAGGCCAAGGTGGGCAGACCACCTGAGATGGGGAGTTTGAGACCAGCCTGACCAATGTGGGGAAACCCTATCTCTACTAAAAATACAAAATTAGCTGGGTGTGGTGGCACATGCCAGTAGTCCCAGCTAATTTGGAGGCTGAGGCAGGAGAATCGCTTGAACCTGGTGGCGGAGTTTGCAGTGAGCCAAGATCACGCCATTGCACTCCAGCCTGGACAACAAAAGGGAAACTCCATCTCAAAAAAAGAAAGAAAGAAAAATACCTGAGACAGTAATTTAGAAAGGTTTAATTGAGGTTTAGTCGGCTCATTATTCCACAGGCTGTACAAAAAGCATACTGCTGGCATCTGCTTGGCTTTTAGGGAGGCCTCAGAAGACTTACAATCATGGCAGAAGGCAAGGAGGAGTGAGCACTTCACATGCCTGGACCAGGAGGAAGAGGGGGAGGGGCTACACACTTTTAAACAACCAGGTCTCATGAGAACTCACCATCACAAGAACAGCACTGAGGTGATGATGCTAAACCATTCATAAGAAACTGACCCCATGATCCAATCACCTCCCACCAGGCCCTATCCAACATTGGGGAGACCCTATCTCTACAAATAATTTATAAATTAGTTGGTCATGTGGTGCACACCTGTAGTCCCAGCTATTTGGGAAGCTGAGGTGGGAGGATCCTCTGAGCCTAGGAAGTCAAGGCTGCAATGAGCCATGATCATGCCACTGCACACCAGCCAGAATGACAAAGAGAGATCTTGTCTCAAAAAACAAAAATTATTGAATGAATGGATGGATGGATGAGATCCTGGTTTCCATAATGGAAGCAGAATTTACCTCCACAAAGAATCTTCAGAGCCATTGCAATTGTTAAGTCTGTACATTGGTCTAGAGTTCTGGAGGACATGGAGCCAGAGTGGGGATAAACTTGGGGTTGGATAAACCTCTGGGGCCACAGTTGTCCCACTAGGTTTCTATTAATGGTTTGGGATGCAAGTGCTCTCCTGAGAGGTGGGGAAGGGGCTGCTGCAGTGCGGAGTAATTTGTACTCTCCGTCTCTTCCTATAGCTTCCCCCTTCTGCTGTGTTGTTGGTGTTTTTTCTGATTTGATTTGCAGGGGCACTTTATACATTCTGAAAGTAGATCCTTTATTGGAAAAACGCAATGCAATATTTTTTATCTGAGGTATCTTTTTTTTTTTTTTTTTTTAGACAGAGTCTCACTCTGTCACCTAGGCTGGAGTGCAGTGGTGCTATCTCATCTTACTGCAACTTCTGCCTCCCTGGTTCAAGTAATTATCGTGCCTCACCCCCCCAAGTAGCTGGGACTACAGGTGTGAGCCACCACACCCAGCTAATTTTTGTATTTTTAGTAAGATGGGATTTCACCATGTTGGCCAGGCTGGTCTCGAACTCCTGACCTCAAGTGACCCGCCCATCGGCCTCCCAAAGTGCTGGGATTACAGGCATGAGCAACCACACCTGGCCATCTGGGGTATCTTGATGAAAGAAAAGGTTTTAGTCTTAAATATAGTCAAATCTACGGTTTCCTTGGTACAGTTTGTATTTTTTTTTCTGTCATATTTCCTTCCCTACTTTAGGTCCTAAAGATATTCTTCTGCATATTATTCTAAAGATTTAAAAGTTTCTGTTTTAATATTTCATTTTTAATCCACCTGAAATTTATTCTGTGTAAAGTATGCCATCACAACATAATTTTATTTTTTCATAGGGAATTCAATAGTCTCCACACTATTTGTTAAATAGAATGTCCTTTCCCCCATTGACTTGAAATGTCATCTCTGCCAAGGAAGCTTGTAATAAGCAAAAAAAAAAAAAAAAAAAGAAAAGAAAAGAAAAGAAAATGATTCATGGCTTAGAGCTCATTCTTCCAGGTTCTCTGATTCATTGGATTAAGCTATTTTACAGCTTTATAACTATAGATAACTGTACCCAATAGAATAATTTTTGTCTATACATATGTTAAAAAAAAATTCTGTCTGGTGAAGCTTCAATTGAGATTCCCTCTCCTGCTGTGGAAGAAGTCAGTTAGTTTCGATGCCATTTTCATGTGCATGTCAATATCTCAGATCTATCAATGTGTCCATTCCTTGGATTGCCCTTGTAAGATTTTACCTGTTCCCTCATTAATGATGAGTTAAATAAAAAATCTACATGTGTTCACTCTATGTCCGTATGAGCGTGATGATTTTGCCTTTTTTGAAAACCACCCTTTAACAGTCACATATCAATGGCATATAGCTTGAAGCAAACACAAAGGGATCAATTAGATAGCGATTATTCCCTTTTATAAGCTCTTCCTACATGACAATAGGATCCAATTTATGAGTATTTAGACTGTTTTATCAGCAGCCAAGCCCCGAGTACAAAGGCAGCCTTGTACATCTGGCAGTGCTCTGACAGGCCAGGGAAACAAACCGTTTGTATTCTTCTATGTATCATCATATTAGAGGAAGCTTTTCAAATCGTGAGGATTACATAATCAATTCCGAACATCTGGAATGGAGGCGCCTGACTGAATGGAGCGGAAGTCATGAACTTTCCAGGAGCTCCCGTAAACCATCCATTCAACTCAACAAATGTTTACTGAGTGCCTATGATGTACAGCACTCAATGCTAAAATGCAGTAGGGAAATAAAGAAGTCTCTCTGGTCTGATTGAAATTAACTTCCTAGTTTCAAAAGCAGGAACTAACCACTTGGGCCCTACACTGTGAGATATATTATGGGTTTCCATTGCAACCAAAACTTAGGTTCAGTCACTCATCACTTAGAATGCAATGAACAAGAGCAAGGTCTGGTATTGTTAGGCAGTCATGAGCAGGGCAGGAGAGGATCCCCCCACCCCAACCCTGCCCCAGGAATGTCAGAATGTATTTTTCTCTCTAAAATAATAATAGGTAGCAGCCAACACTGGGGAAAGGCAGTCTCTCAAGAGAGAAAAACCTGAAGCTGGTGATCAGGAGCTTCCCAATAAGATCTCAGGAGTTGGAAGAGTGGGTTCAAGCATGCCACTAGGAGGCAAAATGGTCAAGTTTAGCTGGTATATAACTTTCCCCTGGGAATACCCAATTGGTGATGAGGAAGGAGACCCCCTTCTCCGAGGCTGTGCTTGCAGAAAAGGAGGAAGTAAAAGTTAACAGTCAGCCAGATGAGAGTGGAAGGACTGAAGGTTACAGATTAAACCCCCTACTCCTAACCACAATCCTATCTGTAGATCGCAGACATGGTATGGAGGAATTTTTCCCCGGAAGGCACTGTTCTTGCTCAACTGCTCAGACCCCTACCTAGTCACGCCCCCCACACTTGCCTAATCGATCACGACCCTCTCACATGTGCACCTCTTAGATTGTAAGCCTTTAAAAGGGCCAGGATTTTCTTTGTCGGGGAGCTCGGTTGTTAAGGCTTGAGTCAGCCACAGCTTCCGCCGAATAAACTGCCACTTCCTTCCCCAGTTCGGTGTTCCAGAGGTTTCGTTCGCAGCGGCTCTGCTACTGTAAGGAAAAAGTGCCTCAAATGAGCATGTGTATAACTCCAGTTAACACACTGCACATGCAGTTCCTCCAAAACGCTGGCAGGCCATTGCGTAGGTGGACAACCCACCGTAGGAGAGGAATCGGGGGGCAAAAGGGATGCAATTCCCCAGAAGCATGCCAACGTATGAGGCCCCAAGTCAAAGGCCAAACCATGCACTCGATCTCTCAAGCAGCCGCTTGGTGCTCTTCTAAGTGCATTTTACTTCCTTTTGTTCCTGCTTGAAAACTTTTTATTTATTTGAGACTGGGTTTCACTCTTGTTGTCCAGGCTGGAGTACAATTGCGCCATCTGGGCTCACTGCAACCTCTGCCTCCTGGCTTCAAGTGATTCTCCTGCCTCAGCCTCCCAAGTAGCTGGGATTACAGGCATGCACCACCATGCCTGGCTAATTTTTTGTATTTAGTAAAGATGGGGTTTAACCATGTTGGTCAGGCTGTTCTCAAACTCCTGACCTCAGGTGATCCACCCACCTCGGCCTCCCAAAGTGCCGGAATTACAGGCATGAGCCATCTCACCTGGCCTCAGAGGCTTTTGAAAAAACATTCACTCCTGCTCTAAAATGTGCCTTGGTCTCTCACTCTGCGAATTCTTTCTTCTAAGGAGGAAAAAACTGAAGTTGCTGCAGACCTTTATGGATTCACTGTCACCCTTATGGTAACAGAATAAAGACTTTATTCCAAGACTTAGTTTAGGGGAAGAAGTACAGACTCTTGCCTTTAAGGATACTGCTTCGCTTTGGGGGCAGAAATCAGGAGCTTTTAAAGGGGGACTTGGCATGCATGGCATGCAGAGGAGGGAGCGAGCAGATGAGGTTCTGCATGACTCACTTTGGTGCCTTACCTACCAGCTGGCTGAGCTGGTGCCATCGCCAGCAGTACTAGGTTGTACAATGGCCACTGTCTCAAGATACTCTGCAGGTGGGACAGTTTGGTCAAAGGCATGCTTTGGGTGGTTAATTGACTATTGTCTCTCCCAGTGGGTCAGCGTTCTGGCTCTGGAGCTTCTAGGTAAGCACGTAGTTAAATAAGCTTCTCCTGTAGGGAATGTCTGGAGAAGGGAAGGTAAAGGTTATAATTACATTTCTAAAGAGCTAAGTAGAGGCCGAGTGCAGTGGCTCATGTCTGTAATCCCAGCACTTTGGGAGGCCGAGGTAGGCAGACCACTTGCGGTCAGGAGTTTGAGACCAATTTGGCCAACATGGTGAAACCCTGTCTCTACTAAAAATAAGCCAGGCTTGGTGGTGCATACTTGTAATCCTAGCTACTCAGGAAGCTGAGGTAGGAGAATTGCTTGAAGCTGGGAGGCAGAGGTTGCAGTGAGCTGAGATGGTGCCACTGCACTCCAGCCTGGGTGACAGAGTGAGACTGTCTAAAAAAAAAAAAAGAGCTAAGTAGAAAGTGGGAAATGGGGAAAAGGAGGAAAGAAAAAGGAAAAAAAAAATTTAAAAACTCTTTCTCTCTTAGAAAAATGGGGGTACTTGGTTACATCATAACAAGATATGTTATAGTATTAATATCGGAGTTAAGAAGAAATTACTTAGGCAGATAGTGAGGGTAAGGAAGTCCTCGGTAAGGGACTTCACATGGAGGGAAGTCGTGGCATCATCTGTTTAAATTCAAGGCCTGTGGACTCTTTTAATTTAGTAGGCAATCTGTGACCAAAGGGAGAAGGTCTCACTGTCAAGTGATATTTTCTTTTCTTTTCTTCCCTTTTTTTGAGACAGGGTCTCGCTCAGACTGGAGTGCAGTGGCGTGATCTTGGCTCACTGCAACCTCCACCTCCTGGGTTCAAGCAATTCTCATGTCTCAGCCTTCTGAGTAGCTGGGACTACAAGTGCTGGCCACCATGCCCAGCCGTTTTTTTTTTTTTTTTTTTAGTAGAGACGGGGTTTTACCATGTTGGCCAGGCTGGTCCCGGATTCCTGACGTCAAGTGATCCTCCCACCTCGGCCTCCCAAAGTGCTGGGATTACAGGCATGAGCCATTGTGCCTGGCCAGGTGATACTTTCTTGGGAAGCCCAAGCCCCTCAAAAAAAGTTTTCCCAAGGACCCCTACCAATACTAAGACAGAGAAGCTGTCATCAAGAAATATCTGACCTACTTGAGAAGGCAAGACCTGCACAGGTAGAAAGTCAAGTGCAGATGCCCCTTGACTTATGAAGGGGTTACGTCCTGATCAGCCCATCATAAATGGAAAATATTATGAGTCAAAATTGTACCTAATACCCCTAACCAACTGAGTATCACAGCTTAGCCTAGCCTACCTTAAACATGCTCAGAACACCTACATCAGCCTAGTGTTGGGCACAGTCGTCTAGCACAAAGCCCATTTTATAACAAAGTGTTGACTCTCATATAACTTACTGGCTGCAGGATGCAGTCTTGGCAGCATTGAGTTGTTCACCACCATGATCGTCTGGCTGAACGGGAGCTGAGCTCTCCGCACTGCCCGGCATCTCAGGCCAGTATCCCACCGCTTACCACTGGCCCAGGAAAAGATTGGAATTCACAATTTGTAGTATGGTTTCTGCTGAATGCATGTTGCCTTTGCACCATCATAAAGTCGAAAAATCATAAATCAAACCATTATAAGCAGGGGAAGTCTATAATGATCCTCAGCCTGAGTGATGCTGGTGCAGGGAACTGATAGGAAAACCTGAAGAAGGCACCGGGCCAGAGCTGGGCATTTGAGGTGGTGTGGGATTTGGTAGCTAGGTAATGGGGGTAGAGAACATCCCCAAGGCAGGCCCCACACAGAGGAGGAGGGAGCCAGAGGAGGCCCAGAGACAGGGCACTGGGGACAGCCTGATTGTTCAGGAATGTTATTACTCCGTAGCCAACCAGCCTAGGAAGTCCCCCCAAGACCACTCATTTCAGAAGCCTTTCCCGCTCACCTCTATGGAAAAACACCCAGGCTGCACATACACTCAGGCCCCAGGGCGGCCTTTTGAAAAGGCCCCTTCCCTCCATCAGGTTGCTTTCCTGCCCCACAGGATTGCGCTTCCAAAGTGAGACACACAGGGCTTCGGAAGTGGGGGTCGGCAGTGAAGTAAACCTAGGCACATTCATTCAGTGTTGCCAGGATCATCTGATCAAGGACAGAAACACCAAGTCATAGTCCTCGGAGATGAGGTAGGCAGGAGGCTCAGGAGAGACCGGTGGGAAAGAGTGGAGACCCAGGGTCAGTGTGGCCGGCTTCAAATCCAGCCACTGCCATTGACCAGCCAGGAACCTTGGGTGAGCTCTCCCGCTCTCTGTGCTGTTTCCTCATCTGAAAATGGGGACAGTCCCTGCACACCTCATAAAGTATTTCTAAGGTTAAAAAAGGGCAACACGGGTCAAGAACAGAGAATAGCAGACAGCAAAGGTGCAACAGAGGTGTGTTCATATTGGCCCACCCAGTGAGTTCTTGACTACTTAACCAGCAGAATTACCCTTTTTTTTTTTTTTTTTGAGACACAGTCTCTTTCTGTCACCAGGCTGAAATGCAGTAGCGTGATCTCAGCTCCCTGCGACCTCCACCTCCCAGGTTCAAGTGATTCTCCTGTCTCAGCCTCCTGAGTAGCTGGGACTTCAGGTGCACACCACCATGCCCAGCTAATTGTTATATTTTTTAGTAGAAATGGGGTTTTACCATGTTGGCCAGGATGGTCTTGATCTCCTGACCTCATGATCTCCCAAAGTGCTGGGATTACAGGCATGAGTCACATGGTCTTTTTTTTTTTTTTTTTTTTTTTTTTTTTTTTTTTTTTTTTACTGGAGTCTCGCTCTGTCACCCAGGCTGGATTTCAGTGGCATGAGCTCACTGCAACCTCTGCCTCTTGGGTTCAAGAAATTCACCTGCCTCAGTCTCCCAAGTAGCTGTGATTACATGCATGTGCCACTACACCTGGCTAATTTTTGTATTTTTTTAAGGAGACGAAGTTTCGCCATGTTAGCCAGGCTGGTCTTGAACTCCTGGCCTTAAGTGATCCACCCACCTCAGCCTCCCAAAATGCTGAGATTACAGGCATGAGCCATCACACCCGGCCTTATTCTTGGAAATATACCCTAAACAGAACATTACTGTAGAATAGTGTGTACAGGCCCAAGCTCTAACCATTCAGCTTCCCTCCCACCCTTTGCATCCACAGTGGTTCTTAAAGCACCTCCCTAGAGCACAGGTGGAAAAACCACTGCTCCAAATCCATCCTATTCCCAATAGTGGAATCCCTTTGGAAATGTTCCCAGCAGGACCCCAGGGGGGTCCCTTGAAAGAAGGCTCTCTGTAGGAAAGCCAGAATTCACATCCACCAGATCCCTCCCAGATGATTGTGTTGGAAGCACGGGGCTGCTGGAAGGATGCCAGCTCCTCTCTGCAGTCTGTGACAGAGCTTGGGGCTGAGCTGATTCCTGTGCCTAAGATAGAACCCAAGCTCCTCACTCTCCCCTAGGCTGGCTCCTCCCATTTCTCCCCACCCTCGTCAGTATCTAAACACTTTGTTGATGGGTCCCTTATGGATCCCCAGGTGGCCCTGCAGGGGACCAGTCATCCCATCAATGGTTGCTGATCTGATGCTAGGCAGAAACCTGCCTCCGGGTAGCCTGATCTATTTTCCCTCTGGAGCTACAAAAGACTAGGCTTCCCTCAATCCTTCCACCCTCACCCACCTGGTGTTGCTTTGGGAGATGATTGCTGCATATAAAAGGAAAACAGTCGGACAGGCATGGTGGCTCACGCCTGTAATATCAGCACTTTGGGAGGCCAAGGCGGGCAGATCGCTTGAGGTCAGGAGTTTGAGATCAGCCTGGCCAAGATAGTGAAACCCCATCTCTACTAAAAATACAAAAATTAGCCGGGCATGGAGGTGGGCGCCTGTAATCCCAGCTCCTCGGGAGGCTGAGGTACGAGAATGGCTTGAAACTCGGAGGTGGAGTTTGCAGTGAGCCGAGATCACACTGCTACACTCCAGCCTGGGCGACAGAGTGGCACTGTGTCTCAAAAAAAATAAAATAAAATAAGACAATCAAAGTGAGCTCCACATCAACCCACCTGGACTTAGCAATAGCCTTCCTAAAAAAGCTCCCTCCCAGGTAGGCAAGCATCATAAATAAGACCAGGGTAAAGAGGAAGGAAGGTCAGAAGGCCCAGAAGGCCACCCTTGTGTTTCCTTTGAGTTCTCAAATGACTTTCCCGGTGAAGAGCGAGAACTTGGCCTCATCCCAGGCCTGGTCTTCATTCTTTGGCCAGTATCTGCAAATGTTCTGACACGCGGGCCAAGCCTCTCACGGCTCCCAGCGCACACTTGCTGTCGGTGGCTTCGGGCTTAATGACTTGGCTGCCTTCACTCCTCCACTGGGCAGCCTGACAACCATCAGCCCTCAAACTGAAGGCTGCAATTGGTGCGAGGACTCATTGAAGAGCCAGGGCCGCTCTAAGGAGACTCTGCAGCAACACCTGATCAGATGTCAGAACTGGGAACTCAGGCCTTGAACGATTTGATGCAAGAGTTCTAGTCCCCCTCACGGAGAAAAGGATGAGCTCACAGTAAACAGCCTCCAAGACTCAGCAAAACACCTTCTCCACCGTGCAGTCTTCCTCGATTCTGTCCTCACGAGTTTCTCTACTAGTTTCCCCTTTATTATAGCCTATCACGGGCTGTCTTGTTTTACTGTTGGTTCAGTAAATGCCTGTCTTTCCCTTTGAACGGTGGAGGTAAATGTTGTGTTGCATTTATCGTGGCAGTAAGCCCCAGAGCTTAGGACATTGCCCTGTAAGCAGCTAGGCAAGGATTATTTTATTTTTTATTTTTATTTTTGAGATGGAGTCTCACTCTGTTGCCCAGGCTGGAGTGCAGAGACATGATCTTGGCTCATTGCAACCTCTGACTCCTAAGTTCAAGCAATTGTCCTGCCTCAGTCTCCCAAGTAGCTGGGACTACAGGCACACGCTGCCATGCCCATAATTTTTTTGTGTTTCAGTAAGAGACGGGGGTTTCATCATGTTGCCCAGGCTAGTCTTAAACTCCTGAGCTCAGGCAATCTGCTAGTATTACAGGCGTGAGCCACTGTGCCTGGCTGGCCTGTGGATATTTAAATTGCATGGGCTCAGAGGTGGAGGTTGCAGTGAACTTGGAAGTGGAGGTTGCAGTGAGCAGAGATCACACCACTACACTCCAGCCTGGGTGACAGAGTGACACTGTGTCTCAAAAAAAAAAAAAAAAAAACAGTCAAAATGAGCTCCACCTTTCTCAGAAGGGATCAGCTAAACTGCATTCTAGACCCAGCTGAAACCACTTCTTTTTTTTTTTTTTAATTTTAATTGCACGCTGGTATAGTGGGAAGGGGCCACATAGCCTCAGAGGTACTCGGCACCTGGCTTGGAGAGGACCCCAGTGGAAATCTGTTGATTAGATGCATTCAGAATGAATGGGATGAAACGTAGGAGAGGTATCAAAGATGGAAGATCCAAAGTGTCACAGGTTGGGTGAACTGAATCAAAGAGATACAGCTTGCACAACCAAGGTTCGTGTCCACAGGCCTTTGGACTGAGGCTGGAAAATGTAAAGCAACCCAGGACACCTTCGTGCAGGGAGGAAGCACACGGGCTTTGGATTCAGGCAGATCTGGGTTGGGATCCAGCTCTTCATTCACTAGCTGTGTGACCTTGGATAAAGTTTTCAGTCCCACCAAGCTTCAGCTATAAAGCGGGGTAAGAGTCCCCCGCCACAGGTCTGTGGGAGGATGAAATGGAACAGTGCTAGTTACGCGTGCTCACATACTGCTTGGCACGCGGTGAGTGCTCAGTCAATAAAAGCTGTTGTTGTCATTGGAGCAGTGCTAGGGGCACAAGGCATCCACGTGGAGCAGAAGACCTGGAGGCAGAGAGCGGAGATGGAAAAGACAATCCCCTGCCTTGCCTTTCTACAGAGAAGCTCAGGAAACAGGATGGGCGGGTATCTGAGCTCCTTGGGCCTATTGCAACATCTGTTTGCCCTGCAGTTTTCTCTGGAGACTCTCCAGGAAAGTGACAGGCCTTATTTAGCACAGCAAGATGATGGAAGCTGGCACTGGCTAGCTGAGCAGATCTTGTGGTTCCTCCGCAGATCGACAGCCCCAAGGAGCACCTTATGGCACTGATGGCCTGGAAGAGACACCCTTACTGAACTCTCATCCCTTGGCACTCCTGAGCTGCTCTCTTGTGGTTTCGATAGATCCTCTCTCTTTTTGTTCTCATCAGAGTTAGAATTTTTCTTGGTTTAAGAGGGAAAAAATAAGGCCGAGCGCTGGGGCGGACGCCTATGATCCCAGCACTTTAGGAGGACAAGGTGAGAGGATTGCTTGAGCCCAAAGGTTCGAGACCAGCCTGGGCAACATGGCAAAATGCAAAAAATTACCCAGGTGTGGTGGCACATGCCTGTAGTGCCAGCTACCCAGGAGGCTGAGGTGGGAGGATTATTGCCTGAGCCTGGAGGGTTGATCACATCACTACACTCCAGCCTGGGCGACACAGCAGGATTCTGTCTCAATAAAGAAAGAAGAGGGAAAAGGTGGAATCAAACATACTATGAGTCAAGCACTGTGCTCACCCTTCCCATTCCTCATCTGCTTGCCTCATGGATTAGCGCGCCCACTCTAAAGAAGAGGAAACAGGAATAGAAAGAATAGGAAGCTTGACCAAGGCACAAGCTCGTAGTGGTAGTCCATGCGCAAAGTACGTGTATTCCTTCTGAATAAGGAGTTTTGCCAGTATAGGCTCTCTTCCTATAGTTTCAGGCCAGGAATGTTGGTGCCAGCCTGAAGGCTCTCCACTACGACCTTGTTAACCTCATAGAAACCCACACTGAGAAATGAGTTAGTTCACAGGACTTGCTGGAGAGAAAACCAGTGTGTAAGTCAGCTCTTATTTAAAGAAGAATCAACACTTCAGCATGCCTCAGTTTCCCACCTGTAGAATAGTCTCCTGTCTTCTTTTTTTTTTTTTTTTTTTGAGACAGAGTCTCATTCTGTTGCCCAGGCTGGAGTGCAGTGGCGCTATCTCGGCTCACTGCAACCTCTGCCTTCTGGGTTCAAGTGATTCTCCTGCCTCAGCCTCCTGAGTAGCTGGGACTACAGGCGCGTGCCACCACACCGGCTAATTTTTTATTTTTAGTAGAGATGGGGTTTCAGCATGTTGGCCAGGCTGATCTCAAACTCCTGACCAGTTTCCTGTCTTCTATCCAGCTCTGGGAGATGTTGTAAGGCTGAGTGACAATGGCGAAAGGTGGGGTCCCATGCTGCCACTGGGATTCTCCCACCCAGCCTAAGACTTGCATGCGGTCCCCACCCCAACTCTCTTGGTCCCTTGTGTTTGGTGCTCCAGCAATCCCATCCTGTCCCTTGTCCACCAGCCTCCAAGTCCTTCTGCCCCAGTGCCTTTGCACCTTCTCCTGTCCCTCTCCCAAAACCTTTTCTGATCCTCATTCCATAAGAGAATCACACCCTCTGTCTTGATTGTACTGGTGGGATTTTAACTGAGAGGAGTTACTGAGTGACAACACGAAGAGGCCAATGCCACTGAGAGAATTTATTACCTATAGTTTCCAAGAGAAAGGAGCATACTAGGTCACACAGGGCCACATGGGGAAACAGCTGGTAGGTCAGGAGGCAGGAAGAGCCGGACAAAGTAGGGCCCTGATTGCATTTCCTATGGGAAGGAAGGAAGGGGCAGGCTGAGTGGCTGAGTTGGTTGAGGATTGGCTGGTTTGCATAATGTTGGTGGTCTGGGGTGATTTCAGGCAGGGGGAATATTGGCTTGGTGTGTGACAGTAGATAAAGGGTGGGGGGTTGGGGAATGAATTGATTGTCGTGCACATGAAAGGCAAGTTCACAGGCAAGTTACTTACTAACTCTAGGAATTAGCTAGCCCTGGGAGGGACAGTCTCTTTTAGGCCAGCAAGGGCCCCAAGATGTCAAACAATCATAAAATACAGAAAATTTAAAACATGACTGGCTGGACATAGGGGCTCACACCTCTAATCCCAGTGCTTTGGGAGGCCAAGGCAGGAGGATTGCTTGAGCCCAGGAGTTCAAGACCAGCCTGGGCAACATAGCGAGACTCTCATCTCTACAGAAAATTTAAAAATTAGCCGGATATGGTGATGTACGGACTGTAGTCCTAGCTATGTGGGAAGATCCTTGAAGTCCAGGAGTTCAAGGCTGCAGTGAGCTATGATCACACCACTGCACTCCAGTCAACCGAGTAAGACCCTGTTTCTAAAAAAAAAATTTTAAACATGATTAACACACCCTCCTCTTTGATCTAGGAGTGCTTCTATGACTGAACTCAGCACACGGTTGGTGATTTTTTTTTTTTTTTTTTGAGACAGAGTCTCACTCTGTCACCCAGGCAGGAGTGCGGTGGTGCAATCTTGGCTCACTGCAACCTCTGCCTCCCAGGTTCAAGCAATTCTCCTGCCTCAGCCTCCCAAGTCGCTGGGATTACAGGCGCATGCCACCGCACCTGGCTAATTTTTTTTGTAGTTTTAGTAGAGATCGGGTTTCACCGTGTTGGCCAGGCTGGTTTCAAACTCCTTAAGTGATCCACCCGCCTCGGCCTCCCGAATAGTTAGGATTACACGTGTGCCACTGCACCTGGCCCTCATTGTGATTTTGTTTGCTGTGTTTTATTTTGTTTTTAGACAGGGTCTCACTCTAGGCTGAAGTGCGATGGCACAAACATGGTTCCCTGTAGCCTCTACCTCCCAGGCTCAAGCAATCCTCCCTCCTCAGCCTCAAGGTGTGCACCACCACACCTAGCTATTTTTTTCTTTTTCTTTTAGTAGAGATGGGGGTGGTCTCACTATGTTGCCCAGGCTGGTCTTGAACTCCTTGATTCAAGCAATACTCCTGCCTCAGCCTCCCATGGTGTTGGGATTACAGGTATGAGCCACCACACCTGGCTGTTTTTTTAGGTGCTCAACTCCCTTGCTGAGCTGTGAGCTTATCAAGAGCAGGATCCTCACCTTGTTCATCTTTGTACCTACTACACCTGGTGCATGCCTGCTATTTATATAGATTGAATGCAAGGACTCTCCAGCCTGGCTGCATATGAGAATCATCTGGGAAGCATTTGAAAACCTCCATGTCTAGGCTTCACCCTCAGAGATTCTGGTCTAATCCACCTCTTGTGGGGCCAAGCATTGGTGTTTTCAGGAACTTCTCAGATGGTCTACTGTGCAGAACTAATGGGTTAATATTTAACTTTTCATTGATTCATTGATTTTCCTGGGAGAAAGTCTCTAGAAAGCAAGCAAGTGATGGTTCCAGGTGTGGTTATTTAAAACACAGCAGGAAACCTGGGGCCTAAAAACCACGTACTTCCCCCGGGCCTAGTTACCCAAGTCAGAGCCAGCCTGAAATACCACGGGCTGAACCAGGTGGTGGTGGTCTCCATTATTCTGCAGGCTTCAGGCCACACTTGTTGGGGAAGGAGACGTTTCTAAATCCCTGCAATGGCCTGGTTCGGTGGGTGGCTCACGCCTGTAATCCCAGCACTTTGGGAGGCCAAGGTGGGTGGATCACCTGAAGTCAGGGGTTCAAGACAAGCCTGGCCAACATGGTGAAACCCCATCTCTACTAAAAATACACAAAAAAAGCTGGGCGTGGTTGCGGTGCCTGTAATCCCAGCTACTCGGGAGGCTGAGGCACAAGAATCGCTTGAACCTGGGAGGTAGAGGTTGCAGTGAGCCCAGATCACACCATTGCACTCCAGCCTGGGAAACAAGAGTGAAACTCCGTCTTAAAATCATCATTAATAAGTAAATCCCCCGAGACTGGGAGCTGAGGATGGTTGTCCATCCCGGTCTCTCTCCTGTCTGTGGCTGCGTGCCTGTTGCTCCCCGTGGTGAAATGCCGGACCTCTTTCTCTGGATTCTGGTCTCAGTGGTTCCTCCCTCCAGCCTCCTGCTCCTGACTCTGCAGTTTCTTTTTCTGCATCTCCAGTGTCCCTTCGGCCTGACTCTCAGTGCATCTTGAAAGACAGGAGAAACGGTAAGAGAATTGTCTCTGCCATTTCCACTCTTTTCCCTAGAATCCTTGGAAGGAGGAATGCACCCATTCTTCTTTCCTATTCTCTCCTGCGCTACATATTAGCTCCTCCCTGGAACTTCACTGGAACCTTCTCCAACTGTCTCCTCAACGGCCAACGGCTGCCTCCTCTCCTGTGGCTCCAGGAACCTTCCTGAACCCTCTCGAACTCTCAACATCCGCAGGCTCCCTCTGTGATTACCTTAAGGGCCCAAACTGAGGGGCACCCTGGAGGGAACTTTCTCCCCACCTTCTCCAGGCCAGAAACCTGTCAAGTGTCTCACCGTCCTGCAGCCACCACCCAACAGCTCCCACACTGTTCTGGGTAAGTGACAAGGACTCTTCTCCCCTGTTGGTGTGTGGTAGGAGTTTGCTAAGGGGGTGGGGGTGGGGGTGGGTGCGGTGAGGAGCTTGGCTTAGGGGGCTGTTAGGAGTTTGTGGTAAGGGTGGTGTTTCTGATTTTTTCACTCTAGTGTGATTTGAGCCCATCATTTGAGGCATTATTTGTGACGTTATTCATGGCATTTCTAGGTGCCTGTCTCTGAGCATCAAACATTTCTCTAATTCTCCCCAGAAAGGGAGCTTTGGTGAATTTCTCACTGCCTGAGTTCTGGACTGGGATGAGCCTCACTGAGTTCAGGCAGGCCTTACTTCTGACGGATTTAGTGAGTTTCTTTCCTTGGCCAGGCCTTCATCCCCCCTTCCATGATATAGGAAGAAGAGTCCCTATTTCATTCCATCCTGAGATATTTGGGGGGAACCAGAGATTGACTCTGTCCCTGCAAAGAGGGGCGAGGTAAATACACAGCTTCAGCAGGCTGTAAATTCAATTCTCACCTCCGCCAGATGGAAAAAAGTTCACTCTTTCAAAGATGGCATGGTGGCAAGTGAATGCGTGAGGCACCACCATTTCATAGCCCCTCTGGAGCCTGCCATTCCATGAAGTTACTCATTAATAGATGCATGTGCATCTACTAATGAAATGGGCTTATTAAGTCAATGGTTGGTTGCTGAGACCAATAAGCTGGGGTTATCTAAAAGAAGAACTTGTGTCCCTAGAGTGGAAGGGTCCTGGCCCCCAGCCTCTGGCCAGAGGTCTAGCAGGACCTTTGGATAAACTGAGGGGTGAGATCAGGGGTCAGAGCTGGGTTTATCTCACAGACACTCTCCGGACTCCTGGGGAATGTAATTGCTGGGAAAATTCAGCCCTGGAGCTCTCTTTGCCAGCCCCATCCTTGCCACCATGAATTCCTTTGTCTTCTGCTTGACAAAAAGAAAGCAGACATCTTTTAAAACAACAGAGCGAGTGCAGATACCCTTTAACAGAGGGTTCCCTATTCCTTCCTCCCATTCCTTAGACATTGCTAGCATTCATGCACTTAACCATAAGCCAGAATCATTGGAGACATTCTTGTTCTTAACTATTTAAAAAAACAATTATCTATAAGGTCAATTAAGAATAATAAAAATAGGCCAGGTACCGTGGTTCACGCCTGTAATCCCAGTACTTTGGGAAGCCGAGATGGGTGGATCATGAGGTCAGGAGTTCGAGGCCATCCTGGCCAATGTGGTGAAACCCCGGTTTTACTAAAATACAAAAACAAAATTAGCTGAGCATGGTGGTATGTGCGCCTGTAGTCCCAACTACTTGAGAGGCTGAGGCAGAGGAATCGCTTGAACCCAGGAGGCAGAGCTTGCGGTGAGTTGAGATTGTGCCACTGCACTCCAGCCTGGGTGACAGAGTGAGACTCCATCTCAAAAAAAAAAAGAGTAGTAAAAATAAAATATTTTCTTTTACCTCCATTTATTCCATCTTTGATGTTCTTCCTTTCTCTATGTAGAGCCAAGGTTTCATTTCGCTTCTCCTTGAAGGGCTTCTTTTAACATATCATGCAAGGCAGGTCTACTGGGAAACTCTTCTCTCGGCTTTTCTTCATCTTCACATCCTCTCCACCTTTGAGGAAAAATTCCACTGGATACAGATTTTAGGTTGATAGTTTTTCTTTCAACACTTTTCATATTTCACTCCATTCTCTTCACGCTTGCCTGCTTTCTGATGGGAATTTTGATGCAATTCTTATCCTTGTTCATTTAGAAGTAAGCCTCCCTCCCTGAGAAAAAAAACAAAAGAAATTATATTTTTATACTTTTGCACTTCAAGACAATTTTCAAATTGGTCATCTGAAATGGAAGGTGCATAAAAAGCAATGAAGAGTTGATAACAAAAGATGGGCCAAGTGCATGTTGGGTGACTTTGGGATTCTTTGCCTGTCTTTAAATAGGACAACCAAAGGTCAAAATAGTTCCTTTACAACATACGGTTTTAAAATGTGCGCGTGTATTTATGTAACGATTTATTAAGCATCTGCTATGTTCATAGTGCTGTGGGGAATGCAGAGACAAACGGGCCCTCACAGGATGAAATATGTGCACAGAAAACTAGAGCAGAAGGCAAAAATTAATGAATGTGAGGTGGGAGGAGCAGCTCTGCTCCTGGAGCTTCAGTGAGACCCAGATCTATAATGGGGGGAAGCGTGACTTTGAGGAATTCAATATCCACCCCTCCCTCTCTGACTTTCTCCCTTCCTCAAGTAGTGATGGAGCACCTGCTGATCCCATGCACTGTGCTGGTGGCAGACATAGCAATTCATAGGCTGCATGGGGTCCCTCCTCCATGAAGGTAACAGCCTAGTGACAGAGAAATGCAAGTAAATAAACAAAAATGCCCAGATATCATTATACTATCGTGGTGGAAGTACTGCAGATGCCGTCTGCAGATATGACAAGATATCCAGGAAGGTACCCTAAAGAAGTGATGCTTAAATGGCCCTTGAAGGTGAGCAAAAAGTAAGTGGGTCACCTTTTGCAAAAGCAGGTGGGTCATGGGGCAGGAGACAAAGGAGCCCCTTACAGACAGAATGGCTTAGAAGTGGGAGAGAGCATAGCTGATTGGGAAGATAGAAAGTAGTCCACACAGGCTGAAGAGCTGTCTACACAGAGAGGAGGAGGGAGTGGCCAGTGTTGCCAGAGGGGCTCTAGAGAACACTAGTTCCTGGGATTTTTTTTTCTCCTCTTCTGCAGGTTGTCTTTGCACTGTCTTGATAGTGTCCTTTGATGCCCCAAAGTTTTCCGTTTTCATGGAGTTCAATGTGTCAGTCTGCTTTTGCTGCCTCTGCTTTTGGTGCCATATGTAAATCAATGCCAGATTCAATGTCATGAAGCTTTTCCCCTGTGTTTTCTTCTAAGAGTTTTGTGGTTTCAGCTCTTAGATTTAGGTCTTTGATCCACTTTGAATGTATTTTTATATCTGGGGTAAATCAAGGATCCAACTTCCTTCTTTTGCATGTGGCTATCCACTTGTCCCAGAATCATTTTCAGCACCCTTGCTGAAAATCATGTGAACACACACACACACACACACACACACACACACACACAGAGAGAGAGAGAGAGAGAGAGAGAGAGAGAGAGAGAGAGATTCTCACATACAAACATATGAGGGTTTATTTCTCTTCCATTGGCCTGTTTATCTGGGTTTATTGCCAGTACCACACTATTTGGATTACTGTAGCTTTGTAGTAAGTCTTGAAATCAGAAAGTATGAGTCCTTTAAGTATGTTTTTTTTTTCAAGATTATTTTGGCTATTTGGGGCCCCATGAGATTATATATAAATTTTAGGGAGGGAGTTCTATTTCTATAAGAAAATGGCATTTTGATAGGGATTGCAATGAATCTGTAGATCACTTTGAGTAACTTTGCATCTTAACAATATTAAGTCTTCCACTTCATGAGCACTGAATGTCTTTTCATTTATTTATCTGTTCTTTAATTTATTTTGGCAACATTTTGTAGTTTTCAGTGTACAAGTCTTTCACCTCCTTGGTTAAGTTTGTTCCTAGATTCTGTTTGATGTAATCACAAATAGAGTTTTCCTAATTTCATATTTGAATTCTTCATTTTTAGAGTAAACAAATGCATTTGATTTTTGTTTGTTGATTTTGTAAACTGCAGTTTCCCTGAATTTACTTATTAGCTCTAACAGTTTTTCTTTTTTTAATTATTAGAGTTTTCTATATGTAAGATTGTTATCCACAAACAGATAATTGTACTTTTTCCTTTCTAATTTGGGTGGCTTTTATTTCTTTTTCTTGCATAATTGCTCTGGCTAGAACTTTCAATATATGCTGAATAAGAGTGGCAAATGTATGCATCCTTGTCTTGTTCCTGATTAGAGGAAAACTTGAAGTCTGTCACCATTGAGTACGCTGTTATCTGTGAGCTTTCTGTATATGGCCTTTATTGTATTGAGGAAGATACTTTCCCTTCCTAGTTTGTTTTTGTCGTGAAAGGGTGTCGACTTTTGTCAAATGATTTTTCTGTATCAATTGAGATGACCATGTAGTTTTTTGTTCATTCTATTAATGTGATGTTAGGTTGACTGTTTTTTTTGGTTGTATTTTTGTTTGTTTGTTTGGTTTGGTGTTGTGTGTGTGTGTGTGTGTTTTTTTTTTTTTTTGGAGACAAAGTTTGCCTTTTGTTGCCCAGGCTGGAGTGCAATGGCACAATCTTGGCTCACTGCAACCTCCGCCTCCTGGGTTGAACCGATTCTCCCACCTCTGTCCACCGAGTAGCTAGGATTACAGGTGCCTGCTACCATGCCCAGCTAATTTTTCTATGTTTAGTAGAGATGGGGCTTCACTATGTTGGCCAGGCTGGTCTCAAACTCGTGAGCTCAGATGATCCGCCTGCCTTGGCCTCCCAAAGTGCTGGGATTTCAGGTGTGAGCCACTGTGCTAGGCCTGTTGATTGGTTTTTATACGTTAAATCATGCTTGCATTACAGAAATAAATCTCACTTGGTTACATTGTATAATCCTTTCAGTGTGCTGTTGAATTCTCTGAGCTAATATTTTGTTGGGGGCTTTTGCATCAGAGTTTATAAGGGATATTGCTTTGTGATTTTCTTTTCTAACAGAGTCTTTGGCTTTGGTATCATGGTAATGCTGCCTTCATAGAGTGAGTCAGGGAGTATTCTCTCCAATGTTTTTGGAAAAGTGTGAGAAGAATCAGTCTTCATTCTTCGTTAAATGTTTGGTAGAAATCACCAGTAAAACTATCTGCTTCAGGACTTTTCTTTACTGGGAAGTTTTTGATTACTGCTTCAATCTTTTTACTAGTGGTGGGCCTATTCATGTTTTCCATCTCTTCATGATTCAGTCTTGGTAGGTCTTATGTTTCCAGGAATTTGTCCATTTCATCTGAATTAGCATATTTATTAAATAACCAACAACCTTACCCATTGTTCCTATTAATCTCTTATCACCCTTTTTATTTCTGTAGAATATTATTTCTTTATATTTTTATTTATATAAATTTTAGAGGAATTTCCTTACCTTCATTTCTTATTTTAGTAATTTGAGTCTTCTCTGTTGTTTAATTAATCTGGCTGAAAGTTTGTCAATTTCGCTAATGTCTTTAAAAGAACCAACTTTTGGTTTTGACGATTTTCTGTTCTCTATTTTATGTCGGCTGTAATCTTTGGTATTTCTTTCTTTCTGCTAGCTTTAGTTTTTCTTGTTCTTTTTTTTTTCTCTAGCTCCTTAATGTGTAAGTTTAGGTTGTTGATTTGAGATCGTTCTTCTTTTTTAATATAAGCATTTGCAACTTCTCAGTGCAAGCTTTTATAGTTATTTTATAGCATATACGGCTTTCACTGTATCTCATACACCTTGGTATACATGTTGAGTTTCCTTTATTGGAAAGTATTTCAGAAGTATTTCACATTTCAGATTTTTCAGATTTTAGAATATTTGCGTATATGAGATGTTTTAGAGATGGGACCCAAGTCTAAACATGAAATTTATTTATATTTATAAACACAGCTGAAAGATAATTTTGTACAATATCATTAATAGTGTTGTGTATAAAACAAAGTTTTGACTGTTACCCATCACATGAGGGCAGGTGTAGGATTTTTCACTTGTGGTATTCCATAGGCATTCAAAGTTTTGAATTTTGAAGCATTTCAGAATTCAAATTTTCAGATTAGGGATGTATTTTTGTTGTGGTCGCTGTTGTTGTTTGAGGCAGAATCTTGCTCTGTTGCCCAGGCTGGAGTGCAGTGGTGCAATTTCAGTTCACTGCAACCTCCATCTCCCAGGTTCAAGCAATTCTCCCACCTCAGCCTCCCAAGTAGCTGGGATGGAACTACAGGTGCTCACCACCATGCCCGGCTAATTTTTGTATTTTTAGTAGAGATGGGGTTTCTCCATATTGGCCAGGCTGGTCTTGAACTCCTGACTTGGAGTGATCTGCCCACCACAGCCTCCCAAAGTGTCAGGATTACAGGTGTGAGCCACTGCACCCAGCCAGTCTCCCATTTCTTTAATTAGTCTTCTGCCTAGTTGTTCTATTCATTATTAAAAGTGGAGTATTGAAATCTCCAACTACTGTTGTTAAGTTACCTAGTTTTCCCTTCAATTCTATCCTTGTTTGCTTATCTATTTTGGATCCCTGATGTTTGGTGCATATAGGTTTATAACTGTTACATCTTCTTGGTGAATTGACGCTTATCAATATACAATGTCCTTCTTTGTCTCTTGTTGTAGATCCAGACTTTAAAATCTATTTTGAGAACAAGGATATCTATATATTAATAGAGCTATCCCTGTTCTCTTTTCATTACTATGTGCATGGGATATCTTTTAAAATCTTTTCTCTTTCAATCTATTTGTGTCCTTAGAGCTAAAATGAGTCTATTGTGGACAGTATATAATTGAATCATTTTTTAAAAATCTAACACGTCAATTTATAATTTTTTGTTGGGGCATTGAATGCAATTAAATTTAAATTTAAATCCACTTACTGATAGATAATGACTTATTTTGCCATTTTACTGTTTTCTGTATGTTTTCACCCTTCCTTCCTTCCTTCTTTCTTTCCTTCCTTCCCCCCACTCCATTCTCTCTCTTTCTTTCTTCGAGATAGGGTCTCAGTATGTGGCCCAGGTTGGCCTCAAACGATCCTCTGGGCTCAAATGATCCTCTCACCTCAGCCTCCCAAACAGCTGGAACTACAGGCAGGTGCCACTGCATCTGACTACTTTTCAGCTTTTTATGTCCCTCATTTCCTCCATTTCTACCTTTCTTTGCATTTCATTGATTTTTTTTTTTTTGCAGTGACATGTTTTATTCACTTCTTATTTCCTTTTGTGTATATTCTAGAAATACATTTTGTGGTTACCATGGGAATTACATATAACATCCTAAAGTTATAATGATCTAATTTGAATTGATACTAACTTAACTTCAATTGCATACAAACACACTTTTACATCTCCACGACCCTCCCATTTTATGTGACTGATTGTTATATATTGTATACCCACTAACATAGATTTATAATTACTTTATTCATTGTCTTTAAATCCTGTTCTATAATTTAGGTATTTGTCCCCTGAAAATCTTGTGTTGAAATTTGATCCCCAGTGTTGGAGGTGGGACCCAGTGGGTGATGTTTGGGTTATGGGGGCAGGTCTTTCATGAATAGAATGCATTTCCAGGGGAGTGCATTCTCACCTTATTAGTTCCCATGAGAACTGGTTGTTAAAAAGAGCTGGCAGCTCCCCTCTCTCATTCCTGCTTTCTATTTCACTGTGTGATTTATGCATACTCCAGCTTCTCTTTGCCTTCTAGAATGAGTGGGAAAAGCCTGAGGCTTTCACCAGATGCCCAGTCTTCCAGCCAGCAGAATTGTGAGCCAAGTAAACCTCTTTATCAATTATACAGCCTCAGGTATTCATTTATAGCAACACTAAATGGACTAAGACATCCTGTATTTAAAAAGTGGAATTATAAACCACAATTACAGTAATACTGGCTTTTTTAGTTGTCTATGTGTTTACCTCAAACAAAGGTCTTTATGTATTTCTTCACCTAGTTTCAGCCTACTGCCGTCTTTTCATTTCAACCTGAAGGTCTACTTTCAGTATTTTTTGCAGGGCCGCACTAGTGATAAAAAACAAACAAACAAACAAAAAAACTCGCTAAGCTTTTGTTTATTGAGACTTTCTTCTTCTTCTTCTTTTTTTTTTGAGATGGGGTTTCACTCTTGTTGCCCAGGCTGGAGTGCAGTGGCACAGTCTCGGCTCACTGCAACCTCTGCCTCCCAGGTTCAAGCAATTCTCCTGCCTCAGCCTTCTGAGTAGCTGGGATTACAGGTGCCTGCCACCATGCCCAGCTAATTTTGTATTTTTAGTAGAGACAAGATTTCTCTATGTTGGTCAGGCTGGTCTCAAACTCCTGACCTCAGGTGATCCACCTGCCTTGGCCTCCCAAAGTGCTAGGATTACAGGCATGAGCCACTGCGCCCAGCCACGTTTATCTGGGATTTTCTTAATTTCTCTCTCTTTTTTTTTTGAGACGGAGTTTCGCTCTTGTTACCCAGGCTGGAGTGCAATGGCGCAATCTTGGCTCACCGCAACCTCTGCCTCCTGGGTTCAGGCAGTTCTCCTGCCTCAGCCTCCTGAGTAGATGGGATTACAGGCACGCACCACCGTGCCAGCTAATTTTTTGTATTTTTAGTAGAGACGGGGTTTCACCATGTTGACCAAGATGGTCTCGATCTCTTGACCTCGTGATCCACCTGCCTCGGTTTCCCAAAGTGCTGGGATTACAGGCGTGAGCCACCGCGCCCTGCCAATTTCTCTCTTATTAATATTTTGGAAGATAGTTTTGCTGGATGTAGAATTCTTAATTGACAACTTATCTTCTTTCAGTACTTTATATCATCCCAGTGCCCCCTGGGCTTCAAAGTTTCTGCTGATAAATTGGCTGATGATTTTATCGAGGATCCCTGTACATGATGAGTCACTTCTCTCTTATCGCTTTCAAAATTCTCTCTTTGTCTTTGGTTTTCAACAGCTTGGTTCTAATATGTCTCAGCATAGATCTCTTCAAGTTTATTTTATTTGATATTCCTTGACCTTCTTGGGGCCTTAGATGGTCTATTGTATGTTTCAGTCTGTAATCTTTGTCTTTGGTGTTTGAAGGTCTGTAGTCTGTCTGCTGTTTTCATAAGCAATGCTGCCCCTTTTCACTTAGGCAAAGCAGAGAGTAGTCCTGCAGGCAGACCCCAGACACATTAGAGCATTGTGCATGATGGGTCTGGCTCTGCTTTGAGTCTAAGGTAGAGAACTGGGGCTTGAGCCACCATCTCCTCCAGACCAATACTGCTGGCACTGGAGGTGGGGCAAGGTAGAAAGAAAATGAAATTCCCACTTGCTCTGTTGCCCATGCTAGAGTGCATGGTACAATCTTGGCTCACTGCAATCGCAGCCTCCTGGGTTCAAGCAATTCTTCTGCCTTAGCCTCCCGAGTAGCTGAGATTACAGGTGCTCGCCACCATGCTTGGCTAATTTTTGTATTTTTAATAGAGACAGGTTTCACCATGTTGGCCAGGCTGGTCTTGAACTCCTGATCTCAGGTGATCTGCCCACCTGGAACTCCCAAAGTGCTGGGATTTTAGGCATGAGCCACTGTGCCTGGCAAAATTCCTATTATTTTGAAGGAGACTTTGAAAAATGTAGACAGGGTCTCCCTCTCTCACCCAGGCTGCAGTTAAGGAGGTTTGCCTTGATTGGGCATTTCCTTGGTTGCTCTAACCTTTGGCTGTTTTCCAGAGCTCCTGTAAAGTTTGTTCAGCCAGTTCTCTCTCTCTCTCTTTCTCTCTCTCTCTTTCTTTCTCTCTCTGTGTGTGTGTGCATGTTGGGGGGAGCGGGGAGGGCAGTGGGGACGGTGTATGTGTGTCTTTAGCTTTCCATGAGGGAAAAAGAGCCTGGAGCCTCCTAGTCATCCATTTTGCTGACATCCCCAGGATGATTTTTTTAAACAGCGTTATTGCTATATGCTTCACAGATCTCAGAATTCACGAATTTTGAAGTGTATAATTCAGTGGTTTTTAGTATATGTATAGATACGTGCAACCATCACATAGTCAATTTTAGAACATTTTCATCACCTTTAAGAGAAACCTCATACCCTTTAGCTCTCATCCCCCTACGTCTCAGTCACATCTTACCCCACCTCCACCTTCAGCCTTCAGCCTTCAGCCTTAGCAACCACCACTCTACTTTCTGACACTATATGTTTGCCTATTCTGGACATTTCATATAAATGGAGTCATACAATATGTCTTCTTTTGCAACTGGCTGCTTTCACTTAGTAGTGAGGAGTAGAAAGGAGGTGAGGTCTGGACACTGATGGGGGTCTCAGGCACAGGAGGCCTGAAGGGATAAAAAGGGAGTGGAGAATTTCAGCAGCAGGGGCCCAGCAGAACCCAGTAGCTGGAGGGACCGATGTGTCTCAGGAAGCCACAGGTTTGGCTTGATTTTTGGTGGTGCCTGGAGGTGGTCCCAGCCCAGGTAACCGAAGGAAGAGAGGAGGACTTCAAGGGTGGGCACCAAGAAACCTAGCAATGGGACTTTGCAGGAGTGCGGGAATTAAGCAAAACCAGCTGGGGATGGGGAGGGAGAACTGTCACTCCCGAAGCTTGAACATGGCTTCCAGATCTTAGGTTTCAAGTATGAATCAAAGTCCTGAAAAATCCCCAAGAGAAAGATCAGGTTTGAAAATCCCAAGAACCCCTGCATCCTGCCAGATTTCTCTGTACGAAAACAAGCCAGAGAGGGTTAGATAAATAAGCAAAAGGCATCCAGGGCTAAGGGCCAACCTGAGGGATTGCTTCCTATTGATATTTATACAGAGTTATGAGCTGTTAGGTGAAAATGAGGACGATCAGAAACGGAAGTGGCATGTGTCATGCACTTAAACAAAAGTTTTATTAAGCCTCTATATACTCCATGTAGGGTGTTCAGAATGCTGGACAGTCTCCGTGCTTCTTCCCAGAAGCTTATAGGCTGGGGGGATGAGGGAGATACTATCACTAAGCAAATAATTACAAAATAATTTATTACAACTGTAAAGAATAATGAAGAAAGCAATACGGTGCTCTGATTGTTTATAACAGGAATCTGATGGAGTCTAGGGGCCAGAGCAAGTTTCTTAGGAAATGACATTTCAGCTACCCCCCAATGAAGGTGGGAAGTGGGTCGGTGCCTATCACGGTGCTGGGGTAGAAAGGAACTTGCGGAACCTACCAGAGGTAACATATGAGAGGAGTAGGAAGTCAGCTAGAGAGAGACAGGAAAAGCCAGATCTCACAGGGCATTGTGGGCCACGTGGAGGACTTTGGGGGCCTTCTCCTAAGAGCAAAGGAAATGTGCAGGGACTGAGTATGAGGCCATGGGGCAGCTACAGGGTGCAGTGTAGCTAGGTGGTTAAGCGTGTGGACTTTGGGCTGGGTGTGGTAGCTCAAGCCTGTAATCCCAGCACTTTGGGAAGCCAAGATGGGTGGATCACTTGAGCCCAGGAGTTCAAGACAAGCCTGGGCGACGTGGCAAGACCCCGTCTCTATAAAAAATACAAAATTTAGCCAAAGCCATGGTGTGCCCTGTAGTCCTAGCTGCTTGGGAGGCTGTGGCAGGAGAATCCCTTGAAGCCCAGAAGACGGAGGTTTCAGGAGCCTCCATCACCCCATTGCACTGGGCGATGGGAATGAAACCCTGTCTCAAAAAAACAAAAAGCATGGAGTCAACCCAGTTTCAACAGGTTCAACCAGAGCCTGGTTCACATCCCAGATCTGCCACTTCCTGGTGACAAATATCAGGTTTTAGCTAATGTCACTGTGCCGTCGCCTCCTCCATAAGATAGGGTGATCATAGTGTCTAGTTCCAAGAATTGGCTTGAGGATTTGGAGATAAAAGCGCCAGGTATGTGGATTTAGGAAGAACCGAGGCTGGAAGTGGGCTCAACAGCAGCAACCTGCACTGTGGGCTCTCCCTGCCTCCCGGCCGCCATCACTGTGCTAAAAGAGTTGACACCCAGGAAAGCTGAGGCTTCTCTAGTGAATGCCATTTGGAAGATGAGAGTCCCTTGGTCTCGGGCAACCATCCTGGCAGCATATCCTTGGCTCTGGCTGTCCTGTGAGCTGCATGCAGACTGAGGCCATGCTCAACCCATACCCCGGGGCCCAACATGGGGCAGGCATGTGGGAGGCACTTCATTCCTATGGGTGAAGTGGATTGCAAAGGAATGAATGGATGGATGGATCTGTGGGAGAATACTTAGGCTATTCATAAATTATTGAGCATTTACTATGTGCCAGGCACCTTACCGAGTGCTTGATCTGATTGATCTCATTCTCGCGGTGATCTTTTGAGAAGGCTGCTGTCAGACTCTGTCCAGTACTGGAGATCTTGGGAATACATTTTCTGGTTGAGGGCAAGGGGAGTCCTGATTGTACTTCAGGGAGCCTAATGACTGAGAAATGTGTTTAATATGTAGCCCCAAAGTGGGGGCTTTTTGCCCCACTTTGGGATGCTGGAGGCAAGAATTGAGCCAGAAAGCAGGCTATGAAAATAGGTTCTCTAAAGATCTAGCTGCATGCACTTTACAGCGATGATCTCATATTCCTTAGCAAGGCACCACGGTGACAGGAATCATTTTACTTGTTTGTGAAAAGGAAAAGTGATGTGTTCTAGGGAGATGCAGTGGCCTCCCCAGCATCCAGAGAGAGCTCAGAGCAGAAGCCAGGAGTCCTGAGCTGCTGGCATATCTCTCCCACCCCCGCCTCTGAGAAAGCAGAGAGCAGAGCTATTGGAAAGGCTGTGGGAAGCCGCCTTTGTTCTTCCCCCTGCCCACTCAGGCTCTAACCAGAGTCCCGCATGCACCTGGTGGCAGGGCTGTTCCCCAAGGGAAGGCAGGCGATGGTCTCTGGCTCCCCTTCCTCCTGGTGCAGTGCTGGGGAAGGCCACCCCCTTCTGAGCCCCACGCAGCTCCCCAGACCTCCTTCTCCAGAGACAGTTATTTTGGGAGTGCTGAGTTCAGCACAGCTGCAAGGTGCAGCTGGATGCAACCTTCTGTCCTCAGCTGGCCCTTCGGAGCTGGCCTTGGGTGCCCCTGCCCCCACCCCGGGCAGCAGTCCCTCCTACACAAGGTCACTGTGTCCAACCACCTCTACCTTGGGGAAGCTCGCAGGCTATGGAGACAGGCGGTGGAAGAACGGGGGCGAGGAGAGGCAGAGCTGGTCTGTGGGGCACAGCCCAACCCAACCCCTAGCTCTGAGCCTGAGGTCACCAGCTTCCCAGGGCTTGCCTTACAGCCACGGAGCAGGCTGGCCTTTGGCCAGCTGACTATCCCCGGGCCAGGAGCAAGGGCTGGACGAGGAGCTGCACTAAGAAGCTGCTTATATAAGCACTTCTACTTTGCAGCCTGCTCTCTGCCCTGGCAGCCAGGACAAGAGTGGCAACAAAGCTGTGTCCTGCTAGGGGAGGGGCCTCGGCCAGGACTGCACACTCAGTCCAACTTGGAGGAGGCCCAGTCCTCCCAAGGTACTCGTGTCCGGGTGGTGGATTGGATTCGCTGCAGAGCCCTGGCAGCTGCCTGCCCTTCGCCCTGTGCTTAACCAGAGGTCTCTACCCTGCCAAGTGGGCCCCTGGGGTGGGGGGCACAGGTAGTGGGCAGGAACCCCGCAAGCAGGGGATCCAGCCGCTCTAACGCTCCTTCTGTTCCAGGTACCCATGGGTTGGACAATGAGGCTGGCCACAGCAGCACTGTTACTGGGTCTCGTGGTGGTGCTCACTGGAGATGAGAACAAGAATGACTTGTGTGCCCACAGGGCCCTCTTGGACGAGGACGCCATCCTGTGCCAGTAAGTCAGGGCAGGCTTGGAGGCGGGAGGCACAGAGGCTACCGGGCGGGTAGATCTCAGGGAGGGGTGTTTCCAGAACCAAGGAGCACCATCTCCTGAGCCCACTTTTATGGGGAAGACAGAACAGATGTCAGGTCTGGAGACCACCCTGATGGAGGATGGCACCGAGAAAGGGACTTAGAAACAGGCTCCTTCCTGCCTCCCAGAACGCACCTTTCCCAGGACCGGGAGCGCTGTGTAGATGGTCGGCTCTGCTTGGGCCCTCCAAACCTGGGGGTATCTTTGAGGGGGCAGGGGGCTGGCCTCAACCTCCCTGCTGGAACCCAGGGAGAGACCATCCCTCCCTACAGTCTGAATGCGCCATCCCCCCAGAACCCCAACAAAGAGGCATTTTAATGAAAGAAGGTGTATGATTAGACCCCCTTTGTGTGAGAGGTTTTTTTCCAATGATGGGACCCCGGAGTGTTTGGGTAGGGGGCCCTTTAGGGATCATGGCACTGGACGGCGTCGGGTGGTGAGGCTGGCTTCTTCCTTTTCAAGGGCACTAGCTGCTTCTACTCTGGGTAAGCTGGAAGGCCTGGCATTCCACTCTCTCCTTGCCAACTCTGCTGGTTACAGAAGCAAGCCTTCATTTGCTGGACTCGTGGGTCATCCTGAGGCCTCCCCAGGCCACTTTGATGCCAATCCTCCCTGCCAGTTTAGTGACTGGGGAGGGGGCCACCTGCTGAGCCCATGTGCGGGATGGGAGAGGAGGAAAAAGAACTTAGACTTACTCTCTTCTGTACCTTTGAATTTTCACAAACATTACTGTTTGTGAAAATGTTTTTTTTATTTTAATTAAAAATTTTTTTGACCATCATTACTTTTAGAACCATAAATATGTGTGTTCTCTTAAAGTTATGTAGCTGAATTCTTTTTAAAAAGTAACATTTTGGCAGGATGCAGTGGCGCACGTGTATAATCCCAGCACTTTGGGAGGCCAAGGTGGGAGGATCACTTGAGCCCAGGAGTTCGAGACCAGCCTGGGCAGCATAGACTCTGTCTCTACAAAACAGTTTAAAAAACTAGCCAAGCATGGTGATGCATACCTGTAGTCCCAGCTTCTCAAGAGGCTGAGGTGGGAGGATTGCTTAAGCCCAGGAGACCAAGGCTGCATCCAGCCATGACTGGACCATGGCTCTCCAGCCTGGGTGAGAGAGCCAGACCCTGCCTCAAAAACAAAACAAAACAAAATAAAAGTAACAAACTTTCCTCACGTCAGTACCTTTTAAAAAATCTTGTTAAACACGGCGGGGCATGGTGGCTCACACCTGTAATCCCAGTACTTTGGAAGGCTGAGGCGGGCAGATCTTGAGGTCAGGAGTTCAAGAATAGCCTGGCCAACATGGTGAAACCCCGTCTCTATTAAAAATACAAAAATTAGCTGGGCATGGTGGTGGGCACCTGTAATCCAAGCTACTTGGGAAGCTATGGCAAGAGAATCGCTTGAACCCAGGAGGCAGAGGTTGCAGTGAGCTGAGACCCCATTGCACTCCAGCCTGGGCGACAGAGCAAGACTCTGGCTAAAGAAAAAAAAAAATCTTGTTAAACAGTTCTGGGTGACATTTTCTTGAGGAAGGAGGGAGAGAAACATGGCTGCCTCTCACAGGGGGGATCTAATTTTCTAGGTGCTCTGCTGAGTAAGCTGAGGGGCTGGCAGGCTTCCCACTCTGAGCAGTGCAAGGTCAATGTCCCCATAAGCTGGGGAGGCCAGCTGGGCCAGGGTACAGCAGGCCCGGGCTACAATAATGGCCCCTTGAGGAGTACCTCAGTGGTTCCTGGAGTTTCCCACACTGTGGGAAATGAGGATGTCTGTAGGGTCACTGGAGGTGACCAACCTGTGGCCCTGGATGCTCTAGGCTCTGCCCTGCCAAGATCGCATCTGGGCGCCCTGGTGACCCATGGATGGGGGCACACGTGGGGAGCCCCAGGGCACCTTCTGTATGCCAGATTTCTCTTCTGGTGTTTGGACTCTTGACTCCTTTCACTGTCAGTAATGAACCTGCAAAGTCTGTGTTAGCATCCCCATTTTGCAGATGAAGAGTCCCCAGAGATTAAGGAACCTGCCCACAGTGCTTACATAGCTTAAAAGTGGCAGAGCCAAGATCTAGCCCCCTTGTCTGACTCCATACTGATGCTCTTTCCCCATCTGCTTCTGCTGACAACTCTTACCCTGGGTCCAGGGCTCCCAGACTCGAGTCAAGGGGGCCCATTTTCAGGACTCCCAGAAGACGCCAGCAGGTCCCCAATTTGAGAAACAGACTTATGATCCTAAGGTTACACACCAGGAAGATGTCTTTTGATTTCAAGCCATCATTGCAAAAGAGGAGCTTTGTCTTTATTACCACTGAAGATTTTTGTTCTGAAGAGTTCATCATGAGTGATGATGAAATGAAAATGCGTCAAGGACAGATCTGACCCTGGAGGAGACCCAGAGGAGACAGATTGGACCCCAGCAGGACCTCCTGCACTGAGCTCTCCTCAAGATTCCCACTCAGCTCAGGCTCTGACCTTGACAAACGATCCCCCACATGCCCCTGTCCCTTCATCCCCAGCTCCCCCCAACCTGGGCAGCCATCCCCAGTCTTTCAATCCCTCTCAGAGGCCTTGGCTACTCTTCTCTTTAAATAAATTTCTTTTAGAGACAGAGTCTTGCTCTGTCACTTAGACTGGAGTGCAGTGGCCTGATCATAGCTCACTGCAGCCTTGAACACCCGGGCTCAAGCAATCCTCCTGCCTCAGCCTCCTGAGTAGCTGGGACTACAGGCGCATGCCACCACGCCTGGCTAAGTTTCTTATTTTTTGTAGAGTTGGGATCTCTCTGTGTTGTTCAGACTGGTCTCAAACTCTTGGGCTCAAGCAATCCTGCCACCTCAGCCTCCCAAAATGCTGGGATTACAGGCATGAGTTGCCACACCTGACTTGCTCTTTCTCCGAGTGGGGTGACCCACACTTTCCCAGGGGACCCCCTCTTCAAGGCAGCCTCATATCCCGTGTGTCCTCCTGTCATCCTCACTGTCTTAGTCTGTTCTGCTGCTATAACAAAATACCTTAGACTAGGTTGTTTCTAAACCACAGAAATGTATGGTAGAGATTGTCTTCTTTTCTGCTGTGTTTTGGAAGGAGGTGCTGGTGTCAACCTAGGTAGGACTCGGGTCACAAATGTGTGGAGGTGGAAGGGTCATGGCCAGGATGTGACCAAGTATATACACCAAGGCTCACGACTCTGGAGGCTGAGATGCGCCAGGATCGAGGTGCTGGCTGATTCAGCACGTGCTACGAGCTTGCTCCTCTTCAAAGATGGCGCCTTCCTGCTGGGTCTTCCCGTGGTGGAAGGGAAGGGCAGCTCCCTTCAGCCCTTTTATAAGAGTGCCTTTTATGAGGGTGACTTAATCACCTCCTCCAGGTCCCGCTTCCTAATACCATCATATTGAGGATTAAATTCCAACATTTAAATTTAGAGGAGACACCAACACTCAGACCATAGCATTCACTAAGTGGCAGCTGAAATTCTAAGCCCTTCATACGGGCACAGCTGAGAAGCCATGTTTTTAGAGACAGAGTCTCACTCTGTCACCCAGGCTGGAATGCAGTAGCAGGATCATAGCTCGCTGCAACCTTGACCTCCCAGACTTAAGTAATCCTCCCACCTCAGCCTCCTATACCTGGGACTACAGATGTATAGCCCCACACTTGGCTAATTTTTTTTTTTAAATGTTTTATAGAGACAGGATTTCACTACATTGCCCAGGCTGGCCTCTGACTCCTGGGCTCAAGTGATCATCTTACCTCAGCCTTCCAAAGTGCTGGGATTACAGGCTTGAGCCACCATGCCCGGCCCTTCTGATCCAATTCTTACCATGACAAAGAGACTCACATGACCACCTAGCTCAAACTGAAGCCTAGAGGAGCGAAACAGCTCACTGGGAAGGATGTGTGATACAGGGCACTGTACCAGTTCTCTGTTGTACACAGCAGATTACTCCAATACATAGCAGCTGCAAATATGTACGGTTTCTCAGTTACTCATCTGGAGATAGGAATAGTGATAACAGCTGCTTCAAGGTATAGTTGCATGAAATGAAATCATATATATAGGAGGTCCCTGATCTATTAGGGTGGCCCAGTAAAAGTCATGCCCTTTGTCCCCAGTCCTTTATTTAGTGTTAGTTCATGGCAAAGCCGGGGACAAGGCCCTGATCTTTTTATTCCACTCTCTAGGGTGCCTCCAAGTCTTGTCAGGGAGATCAGGAGATCCCCAAACTCTCGGGATGGAAATTAGAATGAGTTCCATGTCAGGTAAAGCACAAGCAGCAAGGGCACAGAGGAAAGTGGCGCCTTTGAGGTTTTCTGACTTGAATGCAAGTTGTTTGTCTTTAAGATAGGGTCTCGATCTGTCACCCAGGCTGGAATGTGGTGGTGCGATTGGGGCTTACTGCAGCCTCTACCTCCTGGGCTCAAGTGATCCTTCCACCTCAGCCTCCCCAGTAGCTGGGACTACAGGCATGCACCACCATGCCCAGTTATTATTTTTTTTTTTAATTTTTGGTAGAAACAGGGTCTCACTATGTTGCCTAGGCTGGTCTCAAATTCCTGGGCTCCAGCGATGCTGGAGCCTCCCACCCCAGCCTCCCAAAGAGCTGAGATTATAGGCATGAACCACTGTACCTGGCCTTGAATGCAAATTTTAAAGTATATTTTCTCACTGACTTTAATTTTTCATTCAGCTCACCTCAGCTTTGTCCAGGTCGTCTTGTAAGTCGATTTGATCATTACAGTTCTTGATCATCAGCTCTGTGCTGTCTGCAGATCAAATACATTTGCCTCTGTGTCCTTCTCCAAGCCTTTACTAAAGCTGCTGAGCAGGGCAGAGGCCTGCACACACCCCTTTCCCATCATCCTAGTTGGGGCAATATGCTGTCTTCAAACGCTGTTCTGGCAGTGCCCTATGAGTGTGAAGAGAGGGACGGGGATACGACCCAATCCCTGGTTCCCTGGCATGGGTCCTGTCCTTCGGGGTATTCTCTGTGGCCTGCATCCCCCTCACCAAATATAGAGTTACTGATCTTGCTTGTTTAATTCTTTTGGTATTTGTAGCAATTCTAGTGTGGTAAAAAGGGGAGAGGAGTTGTGGGCATGGGGGTGACCCTCTACCCTCAGTTTACCTCCTCCCTGCCCCTCAGTTTTCCCATTCTGTGCTGTTTGCTGTCTGTCTCTCTGCCCTTGGAGGGTTCCCTCTCTGCCTCGCATCTGGCTAGCTGCAGCAGCAAGGAGTTGCAGCAGAAACAAACGAAATGGTCCTTAATGGGCGGATCATGAGGTCAGGAGTTCGAGACCAGCCTGACCAACATGGTGAAACCCTGTCTCTACCAAAAATACAAAAATTACTCGGGCATGGTGGTGCACACTTGTAATCTCAGCTACTCAGTAGGCTGAGGCAGGAGAATCGCTTGAGCCTGGGAGGCAGAGGTTGCAGTGAGCCAAGATCGTGCCACTGCACTCTAGCCTAGGTGACAAAGCGAAACTCCATCTCAAAAAAAAAAAAATGATGCTGCGATGAAGATAAAACTGGTTCCCTAAAACTTCTCCAAGAGCTGCGAAAACGTTGCCATCCACCAAGAATTGCTGTAAATGTGCAGAGTTAGAAGAAACAAATTCGCTCAGCAAGCCCGTGACTCATCCTGCTTCCACCATCTGAGACCAGAGCGCCTGAGTCCAGGGATTGGGGGTCCTGGCCCACGGAAGTATCCTGGTCCACGGCTGCCAGGTGCTGGGAGCGCGGTGGCCTTTTGCCGAAGGCTGGACTTCAGGAGCCACTGAAAGGGTGTCAGGTGGAAGGCGGGAGGGGCGATGCAGGGCTCCCCACCAGGAAGCTGCGCTTGGCCTACTCCCAGCTCCCAGCCTCAGGAAGCTCTCCCTCCAGCTCTGTTCTCCAAATTATATCCTCACAGGGTCCCCTTAGGCGTCACCCCCAGCAAGACGCTGGACAGCTGTGGGTGGCTAGGGGCAGGCTGTGGAGCGGCTCAGCCACGGGAGGCTGTTAGGAAGGCTGAGGACCTGCAGCCCCCACTCCCTACCCACACCCCTTCTCTCTCAGCTATGTCTTAACCCACATTAACCCTGCAGAGGCCTTGGGTCTTAGAGATAAATATAACAGAAGGGCAAGTAAAAACAGTTTTTATAAATATCTTTGAAAAATCTTACCTACGTTTCTGAGTTTCAAATACAAGCATGCACCGAAGGCCCACCTGGTGCGGTCACGACCCAGCCTGCCCTGCCCTGCAGACTCTGTTGCCTTGCTCCGCATCACGTTTTCTTCCCTTCCAGGGAGCCACTTTCTCAGATCCCTGGTGTCGTTTGGGCCCTTCTCAGGGAGCAAATAGATGAACTGGTTCATTCATACTGATAGTCTCAGAGAGGCAATGTTTTACCCCCGAGGGATGTTTGCATTTTGACAGAGAACCTAGCCTATGGTCATTGCTTAACCTAAAGAAGTCAATTACTCACTAACTGTGGGATTTCGGGCATGGGGAACTCTTGATTGTTTAGGGGAGAGAGAAGGTCTCTGCCCTTGAAGGAAGGTGTGCTGACTTGCCAAGCCTTTCTTTCTGTAATGAGAATGTTACTGAAAAGCAACATATAGGTATTGTTTTTATAAACTCAATCCTACTTTAAAGACACTAAGTTTGCCTAAGGATATATATTCTTCTAGGGAAGTAAACGCTGAGGAGAATTAATATTACACTTTCTGATGACTTACAGTGTGCCAGGTTCTGTTCTGACCGTTGACTGCCACTTTACTCCTCACACTGACCCCTGAGGGAGGTATTATGAGTGTCCTCATTTTACAGATGAGGAAACTGAGGCACAAGGTGGTCAGGTAACTCTTGGATCACACGACTAGTTAGGGGCAGGTTTGGGATTTAGTCCCATTTCACTTTACATTCTCAATAGTGCTAGACCAAAACCCTGGGAACCCCAGGCTCCCCTAAAACCCTGACACAGGGTAACCTCCTTCCTCTCTTTGTAGGGGCCTTGAAGTTTTCTACCCAGAGTTGGGGAGCGTTGGCTGCATGATAGTTCCTGATTGTAACGACTACAGACAGAAGATCACCTCCTGGACAGAGCCGATAGTCAAGTTCCCGCAGGCTGTGGATGTAAGTGAGCAGGGCCGTCTTAAAAGCAGGGGGAGGGCTGAGGGTCTTGATGTTCCTCCAGGCTTGCTCCTCTGGGTGACTTGAAGCTGTGTGAAGAGACTTCTGGGTTGGGTCTGGTGGCAGCAGATGGCTGTTGTCATAAAGTTGTGCCTGCCTTAGAGTGGACTTGAGGAGGAGCCTGGGGGCCTGTGGGAGGGTTGCAGACTGGAAACTTCGGTGATGGCTGAGGCCACTCTGCCCAGGCCTCTTCCTGCTACCCTGCTCTGGGAGCTCCTTGGCTGCCCCTGCAGCCCTCGAGGCCCTGAGACCTGGGCCCCCAAGCCTGGAGGAGACCAGCCGGTATGTGCTTTGGAGTTGGCAGGGAAGTGGAAGAAGGGGCGGTATGGGGAGTCCTCTCTTGAGGTGAGGTGCGTCTGGGCCTTCAGATGGCTTCTGGGCTGGAGAGAAGCTGGGTGGTACCAGGACAGAGCTTAAACAGGCCTGTCTGTTTAACATAAAAGAAGCTTGTGTGTTCCAAGTCGCCGACACAGGCAGAGGTCAGTGCGTCCTGACGCTTTGTTATTGTCGTGTGAGACACATTCTTCTTTGGCCCAAGGTTGTATAAAAGAGGAGCACAGCATTTTAGGGACTGGAAATAACTATTTTGCTGGGCAGCGATTAGTACTATCCTGCTCTGGAAGCTTTCCTTGCTTTAGGGGTCTGGGAAGCCTGGGAAGCGTCGCAGAAGTGGGAAATGGGACTGCTGCTGCTCTCAGCTGCCGGAGTGTGTTTTGGGGGAGCCGATCTGGTTTTCTGGTCTCTGCCTCTTTATTTCTTGACTCCTGGGCCAGACGGAGCCCCAAAGTGTCGATGGTGGAGACTGTCCTCTTTTCTGCTGTGTTTTAGCAGGAGAGGTGCTGGCGTCAACCTAGACAGGACCCAGGTCACAAATGCGTGCAGATGGAAGGGTTGTGGCTGGGATGTGAGCAAGCACACACAGCAAGGCTGTCTTCTGGTCCCTTCTGTGCAGGGTGGCAGGGAGGGGCCGCAAGGGGTTCTTCCTTCCCTTCAGTGCTGCCTTGGTCAGGCCTGATGGAGGTAGCTCAGCCGAGCAGGACCACATGCTCTGGAGGGCGGCAGCACATGGGGGACTCCAGTGTCGGGGGCAGACTCTTCTCTTTCTGGAAGTGTTTTTCACTTGAAGCTTTGATGGCTGTCTTGTTTGCAAACATCACAAATTATCCTTTCCTTTGGGAAGATGAGCAATAAAGCACACACATGCACACACGTGCACATGTGCATACACACACTTGCATGCGTGCACACAACGTCAGCCCTCCTCCATGGAAACTCTTGGCCTGGTCACACTTGTGGATAGCCAAGAGGAGCGGAGAAAGGAAGGCTGCCGATTCTAACTCCTGGGATGGGAGGCGCAGGGCCCAGAGGCTGGGCAGGAACCCAGTCTCATAGAGAAAAGTACATGCCACTCTGTGGGATGGGACTCTCGGCTTCGCCATGCATTCCCTTGTCTTGGGGTTTGTCGCTTATACAGTAAGGGTCAGATGCTTTCACAGTCCAGGGGCGGTCCCAAGGGGATTCTCAGCAAAGGGCTGACGATGTTGCAGTCATCCACTAGATGGCAGTGCAGACTTTTCTGAGCACCTGGTATCTTTCAGGGCAAGGATTTATTTGAAGCCTGTTGGGAAAGTCTTCAGTTTGATTTGGTTTAGTTGATCCCGATCACCCTGGGTTATCAGCACATAACACAAAGATGACATCACCCCAGCACTGTTAAACCCAGCCTGTCTCAGCCCAGGGATGGTGTGAGGGGAAAACGGATGTAAAACATAGAGATTTATGAGGGACACAGAGCGGTGGTCAAGAAAGCCAGGGAGCGTGAAGATTTTACAAAGGAAGATTTTATCGAAGCTGTGGGGAAAAGGAAAATGTAGTATTCTATTGCTATGGAACTATAGTTTATGGAAATGTAACAGACCTATGAGAAGGCAGGTTGAGTGAGCGTTGCCAAAAGTGGTCATTGAGTTCCACCTTATTCCTGGGTACTATCCATGCATTTCAATTAATTCTGTCATTAAGTCTGCCAGTTAAACATTTCTTTAGTCAAGACTGTTAGTGGCATGCGACAAAAAGTCAAATCAGCTTAAGCCAAAAAAGTGTGATGGTGGAAACTTAGTGGTTTACAAAACTGTAAACTCCAGGGATAACTTCAGGTGTGGCTGGATCCAGGTGCTCAGTGTCACTAGGAATCTGTCTCTTGACTGTTTTTTCTTCTATGCTATTTTTATTTTAAAAAGACTCTTTCCTTGTGGTGACAAAGATGACCCCAACAGCCTTAGGTCTGTGTTTGACCAGTTTGTCAATCTCCATGGAAGTAGGGATTTCCAGCTATTAAAAGTCACAGGCTTTGTCTGGCTTTGGTCTTGTGCCTATCCCTGAGTCTAGCAGTGACCCTCTACAGCTCCCCTTGATCTGTGAGGACTGACAGCAGAGAAGGATCGTTGCCCTGAACGTGAGTCCAGGTGCGATTTATCCCACAAGGGTGAAAGGCTGTCGGGTAGGAATGGCAAGAGCAGGTGCTATGGAAGTGAGTCATCTGGCCAAGTGCAGAGCTGAAAAGTGCCAGAGCCAGGGTCAAAGCCAGGTCTGCCCAACTCCAGAGCTCATGGGCCTGACCTGTGGGCCACTGGCAAGGGCTCTAAGGGAGACACCAGCGGGTGCTGGCACAGGCAGGGGTGGGCAAAAAGGACAGTGCTTGTTAGGGAAGGTGAGGGTTGGAGCTTCTCTTAAGGGAGAAGGCATGACTGATGAGGCCGCAGGAGCAAGTGCTACCTGAGTCCCTCAAGAAAGGGTTGTGGGGAGCCTGAGTGCTTAGGACAGAGAAGAGCATGAAGGTATTTCCTCAGGGCCTGATGGAAAAGGGCATGAGTTGGTGACTGCTGTGTGGGGCTGGTGCGTTGCTTTCAAGGTGACTGAAGCAATGCCACCCAAGCAGTGACTGCCAGTCGACATGCCCAGGGCTCCCCACCTCCCATAAAATGCCAAAGTCCTGGAAAGAGGGGTGCAACAGTGCCTCTGTGCCCACCATATGTCTTCCCACCTTCATACCCTGGCATCAGCCACTTCCCCATCCTTAGCATCTTTGGACCCTGCTTCCATCACAATGCTTCCTCCTCTAGGAAGCCTTCCCTGACTGCCCCTCTGGGCACCACCTGCATCCCTGGCTGATCTCTTCTTTCTCTGTGCTTTTAAAATGTCCCTACCCTCTAAACTGGGTGTTGACTTCCCTCTGTCTTGTGCTGTAATTGCTCGTTTCTATCTCTCAAAGCTTCACGCACTTGGTAAGCTGGGACAGCAAGACTACGTGTGGTTTTTCTTTGAGTCACCTGCAGGCCTCAGCAGCATCTCAGATCTCATGCTGACTGACTGGGTGACTTTGGTGAGAGAGTGAACAGGTGCATGCATGCATGCGTGCATGAATGAATGAATGACTGAATGGCAGCTGGCAGAGCATCTCTGGAGTGTGAGCTGTGAGCTGTGTCAGCCCAACTGTTGACCCTTTCAGCATCTGTGGAAGGAAAGCTGCTAAGCCTGGTGGACCCAGGACAGCAGGACTCTCCTCCCCCCAGGGGTGGGGTGTGAGCTGGGAGGCAGATGAGGAAGCAGGGAGAGAAAGAGAGGAAGTCAGGCAGGTTCACGAGGAGGCAAAGTAGCGCAGGAAAACGTGGCTGGCTCCCGTGCCAGCTATGGCTGAGTGAGAGAGGTGTGGAAGTAAGAGGAAGCGTTTCTCCCCTGGCACTCCGACAAACGTGAAGAGGCAAACATTTCAAAATGCATCCCGTTCTCAAGCCAAGGAAAGCTGAAAGGCCCCTGAGAAGCTTCTTGACTGGGGGCTTATTCTCCCCCTTAAATTTCGCCAGCTGGAATCCTTTTGAAGTGCAGAAATTGCCTTTAAGTGGGAAATGTGCATTGCATTACAGGGAGGGAACAAAAGGCTGTCCCTTGAGTTTCCAATCAGTCTTGGCCCAGGCCCTATTTCTTCTCCCTACCAAGTAGGTGACCCTGAGTGCCCTACCCACCCGGGCCAGCGCATCTCGGGCCAGCCCGGGCTGCTAGCCACAGCCTCCCAGGGAGCACCTTCTCGCGCTCATTGGCCCATGGCGGAGACATGAGTTTCAACAGAAATTTTCTAAAGGCTTGGAACTCTCCTCTCTGCAAGAGACCTCAGAACTCACAGATCCACTCCCCACTCCCAACCCTTCTCTGTATACACAGAGCAGAAAAATGCAGGCTGCTGCAGTCACAAAATGATTAGCCAAGGAAGGACACAGGGCTCCCAACACCCACAGCAAACCTAGAAGAACAGCCCCTAATGGATGGAGCAGAGGTGTTCGTTGGAGTCAACAGAGGCTCACAGGCAGGCATTCCCAGTAGAGGCACATGTGCCTACATGTGGAGGCGGTCAAGTGCAGCCGCCACGGACTATTTGGTGTTAGGGATGTGAAGTGATTCACGTAGTAAATATTACTGAACACATACCGTGCGCCAGGCACCATGTTAGTGCTATTGATTCAGAGACAAAAGACGCCATCATGGAGTTTGCAGTATAGCTGGGAGACAGACAGGTAACAGGCAAGCATGAGGACACAGGGTGTCAGAGAGCCAGCACCCAGCAAGGGATGGGTGGGAGCCAGGATGGTGGGGCGAGGGATGAAGCTTGTGGTGGGGTGGGGAGGGGACAGGGCAGGACAGGGGCACATTCATGGCGAGGAGCCAGGAACTTCATGGCCCTAGTATAGAGTTTAGAGTTTATCTTGATGCTTGGCTGGTGCCTGGGGGAGAAGGGTCACCATTTGATGTTGAGGCTGGTAAATGCGATCAGATTTGCAATTTGGGAAGGTCACTCCAGCAGCAGGTGGAAGAATGGAAGAAAGGTAAGATTGAGGGCAAGGTGCCTGCCCTGCAACCTGGTGATGGCATGGACGGTGGGGTAGGTTTAAAAGATGTTAAGGATGTGGAACCCACAGAGCTTGGGGACTGTGGGGATTTGGGGAGAGGAAGAGTCCAGATGCCCCTGTGATGGGCAGGTGAGTGGGTAACAGGGAGGGTGAGTATGTAGTTTTTCATCCAAGACCAGACCCTTTGAGAGTAAAGGGGGGTGCTGTTAAGAGTTATGCCAGGACAGTGGGTATCATTGGGCACACCATTAACTCTAAAAATGGTGCCTTCACCAAGAAGGGGACACAGAATCACTGAGTTTACAGGAATGGCCTACACAGAGACCCATAGTGTCTGAGGAGGCTGTCACATCCAGGGGTAGCCGAGAGGTGGATCTGCCGTCTGAGTAGAGAAGAGAAGGCAGGGCTGGGCGCTGGGTCTGTGTCCTTAGCTTTCTGGCAGGGGTGGACTCTGAGAGGAGGGCAGACTCCCCTGGGGGAGGCTCTGCTGTGCTCGACCACAGCCAGCCAGAGAGGTCGGGTTAGGCCACAGGAAATGCACGCACTACCTTACCCCCAGTGAGCCACTGGTTACCTGTGTGAGGGAACCAGGGAGTGAATGAGGAGCGTATCCCGTGGAGTGGGCGACTCACACCACCGCTTAGCCATGGGAGAAGAGATGCCTCAGAATATTTAAATGCTGGCAGGGGCTGGGTACAAGCTCATGTCTCTAATCCCAGCACTTTGGGAGCCCAAGACAGGATTGCTTGAGATCAGGAGTTAGAGACCCCATCTCTACAGAAAATGAAAAAGTTAACTAGGCCTCGTGGTGGGTGTTGCCTGTAATCCAACACTTTGGGAGGCTGGGGTGGGCAGATCACTTGAAGTCATGAGTTCAAGACCAGCCTGGCCAACATGGTGAAACCCTATTTCTACTAAAAATACAAAAATTAGCTGGGCATGGTGGCGCACGCCTGTAATCCCAGCTACTCGGCAGGCTGAGGCAGGAGAATTGCTTGAACCCAGGAGGCAGAGGTTGTGGTGAGCTGAGATCATACCACTGTACTCCAGCCTGAGTGACAGAGCCAGACTCTGTTTTAAAAAAAAAAAAAAAAAAAAAAAATGTAGCCAGGCCTGGCAGTTCACACCTGTAGTCCTAGCTACTGGGAAGGCTAAGGTGGGAAAATCGCTTGAACCCAGGAGTTTAAGGCTGCAGCAAGCCAAGGAGCTGTGATTGTGCCACTGCACTCCCACCTGGGGAACAGAGCAAGACCCCAACTCTAAATAAGTAAGTAAATTCTGGCAGGAAGGAACCAATAAAAGGGCAATGTCAAAATATAGCAGAAGGAGGGGTTGGGGGTCAATTGGAAATGCTGGTGTCGGGGAGATAAGCGTGTGGATGGTGGGGGTGAAAGAGGGGGAGATTTCAAAGTGTCCAGCTGCTCTGGAGCTGACAGGACCTGGACACTAACTAGAAGTCAGGGGTGGGAGGGGCAGGAGAGGCTTCTGAGGGAAGAGGAGGAGGAAGGGGATAGTGGGCAGGAGGGGCAAAGGTGTGGCCGCAGGGGCTGGAGGGGCTGCCCTCTGCTGGCCCTGTGAGCTGGAGTTCTGCCAGGTGAGCCCCTACTGCAGGGGGAAGAGGCGACATCATGAAATTGCAGCGTGGACGGACTTTGGGGACAGAGCGTGGGGAATGCTGATGTCACGGGCGTTGCAGAAGAGGTGAAGGTGCGCGGGGGAGGAAGGTGCGCGGGGGAGGAAGGTGCCGGGAGAGGCAGGAATGGGAAGCAGGAGTCACCAGGCTCCTCTGCTGGGAGAGGCTGCCGTGGGGTGGGCTGGGGAGGAGCCACTGCATCTAGATCCTTCCAGGATCATGGGCTGGGAGCTGATGGTAAAGTCAGGACAGGGCCGGGGGCCACCCCGAGGAGATCACCAGTGCATCAAGTGAGGGTTTAGGGAAGAACTCATGAGATGCCACCGTATCTGGTGCCAAACACCTAACCAGAGCTTCATGGATGGGATCAGTTGTCACTACAATAAGAAGAGACGGGTTTGTAGTCTGAAGGGCAGAAGACACAGAAGAAGAGTCGGGCTTTCTGAGAGTAGGAGACTTGTGTGTGTTTGAGGCCCAGAGGCAGAGAGGATGGGAAGCCGCCAAGGTTGTCAATGAAGGGCTCAGGTGCTAACAGGTGGAGCAGGTGTGGGAAGGCGGGTGAGGACAGTACCCAGCACCCAGTCAAGGACACATCAGGTCATTTCATCCTTTGTCCCTGGCTCCTTCAGTGCGGGTAGTCAAAGTGCTAGAATCACTCAGCTGTGTCCCACTCTAGCCCAGGTTCCCAGTCATGTCATCCCGGGCTCCTCTGGGTGCAAGAGGACTGGGTGAAAGCGGAGTGGTGACCGTCAGCATTTCTAACCTTTGCAGCTAGGTGTCGAGGTGGCAAAGACACTTCCTATGCAGGACTCCACAGGACCAATCCTCCTAGCAACATGGGGAGAGGGACAGAGCGGGGGTTATCCCAATGATGACAGACGGGGCGCTGCCAAGGTCACGCTTGCCAAAACTGGGAAGTGGGAGAACCAGCCTTGGATGGCAGGTTCCCCAGCTTGCAGTCAACTACCCTTTCATCTACATAATTTTGCCTCCGGAATCCCCCCGATTTCTGAAAACAGGCCTGTAATGTTGATAGTGGGCAGGTGGTGTCATTCACTCATTCATGTATTCGCTGGAGCAGGTCGGGAGGGACCTCCACTGTCTGCCCCTCTGCCAGATACTGTTCTGGGGTGAGGGATACACGCAGAACGTATCCGTGCCCTGCCTGTGATGGGCATCTTGCAATAGTGAGAATGTTCATCGTCGTCGTTACTTGTCTGTTAAACACTTGATGGCTGAGGGGAAACTGTAAAAGAACGGACCACGTGCTCTGTTGACTGTCTTACTCAGGGCGGCTTCAGTAGCAGGATTCCCAGGCTCGATCTTCACTCCCAGGGCTTGTTATCCTCATGGCCTTCTCTGTCATTCCAGAACTTTCGGTCATACCTGAGCCTGCCTCCAGCAGCTTTTAATCAAACAGGGTCCCTCTCCTCCCCCACCCCCTCCCCCGCTTCAGTCCAAAGGATCCTGCCAGCAGCGCTAGCGGGCAGGGTGCACGCTCAGCGATTGGGCAGCTGACGTCCACTGAAAGTTCCCAGTCAAGTGCTGGGGAAACAGGTTCCAGATGTTTCTGAGATCAAATACTGTTTCTTCGAAAAAACTGTGTGGGCTGATCTACCAAGGGGGCCCCTGGGACCTGAAAGGAGCACTCAATGGGTTTGCATCCTGGGTTTTTCTGTTTTTTGTTTTAAAGGCATTTAGCAAGCGTCTGTGTAGGGCTCTTCATATATTTGGGATGTGTTCACAGCGGTATGTTGGGAGTATCAGCAAAGGCTTCTTGGATTTTAAAATAGCTGCCCGGCCTTTGTCGGAGCCATTTAGAAGGGAGAGCATTTTGAATGCTACGAGGACTTGTTGCCTTCTCTCATTGGGGAAAGAAGGTGGCGGCCTAAAGGGGAGTTTTCAGAAAGGTTTTGCAGATTTTTAGAAGAGCAGTATCATTTGTTGTTTGTTAAAACTTGCAGGCTTGTGGATGAGGGGTGGAGAGAAGGAGGTGAGTGGAGTTCCCAGCTCTTCGAGGGGAGCTGCATCTGGGAGGAGGTGCCCACTGCACTCCAAAAGCACCCCCTGCCCCCCTGCCCCGAGGAGAGGTGGGAACTGCCCGAGGATGGGGCAGCAGCGGCTGCTGGGGGCCGGACTGGCAGGGGCAGTTGTCACAGGATCCAACTTTGAGAGCCTCTCTCCTTCTTCCAGGGCCCCGTGCACCCTTCATATGTTGGTCTCCTGCTCATAGAGTCCACTAGACCCCAAGCACGGCCACGTGGGTGTCATGGCAGGCAGAGTGGGTGTTAGTGTCTCTGTTTTACAGATGAGGAAACAACAGATCGGGACAATACTTTATTTATTTTTATTTTATTTATTTACTTTTATGAGGCGGAGTCTCGCTTTGTTGCCAGGCTGCAGTGGTGGCACGATCTCAGCTCATTGCAACCTCCGCCTCCCGGGTTCAAGTGATTGTCCTGCCTCAGCCTCCCAAGTAGCTGGGAATAAAGGCAACTGCCACCGCGCCCAGCTAATTTTTGTATTTTTAGTAGAGACAGGGTTTCACCATGTTGGCCAGGATGATCTTGATCTCTTGACCTCATGATCTGCCCGCCTCGGCCTCCCAAAGTGCTGGGATTACAGGCGTGCGCCACCGCGCCTGGCCAATTTATTTATTTTTAATAGGCTTTATTTTTAGAGCAGTGTTAGGTTCGCAGTAAAATTGAGCAGAAGGTACAGAGAGTTTCCATGTACCCCTGCCCCCACAAAGGCACAGCCTCCCCCACCCTCAGCACCCCCACCAGAGCGGGACATTTGTTCTACTCGACAAACCTACGCTGACACATCACTGTTACCCTGATCCACAGCTCAAATTAGGGCTAACTCTTGGGGTTGCACATTCTGTGGGTTTCTACAAATGTGTGATGGCATAAATCTACCATCACGGCATCATACAGAGCAGTTTCATTGTCCTGAAAATCCTCTGTGCTCCACCTGTTCATGCCTCCCTCCTCCCTCCCTCCAATCCCCAGCAACCACTGGTCTTTCCACTGTCTCCGTAGTTTTGCCTTCTCCAGAATGTCATATAGTTGGAATCATACAATGTGTAGTCTTTCCAAATCAATAGAGCTCCTAGACTACCACCCAGGCCTCCTGACTTCCATTTCAGCACCTTCTTCGATATACAAGGGTTCTGTAACCCTGTCCATCTTTACCAAGCCATTGGGCAGTTGCCCTGGGGCCAAGCTTCCCTTCCAAGAATTGCTCTTCCTTCATTGGGTGTTTCTAGCAAGGCTTCCAAGTGGATGAACTGGCTACCTCTGCCCCTGGCATCAGCTTCAGGGTTCTCACCATTCATTTTCTTGTCTGTCTCTCCAATGAGAATATAAACCCTCGAGAGCAGAGACCTCTGTGTGCTTGGAAAACCAGCAAGAAAACAGGCAGATCCCGTGCAGGGAAATGTGTGCCGTGATACGGAGTGAGTGCAGGATGCCGGGGCCTTGGTCTTTTGCTAATAATGGGGTAAGCTGTACAATTTTCAAAACACTTTCCGTACCAGGACCATCCTTTTTATGGCAGCAGTTCTGTGCTGTCATTTCACACTCTTCATCTACGATCAGTCCTGAGAGGTGGGTCAGGCAGATGTTGATCTCTGACCCTGATGAGGAACCTGAGGCCTGTAGAGGTAAAGCCATGCTCCCAAGATCAGCAGGAGAGTGCAGCTGGGCTGGATCTGAACCTGGAGCCCTTTGGCGTGCTGCCGCAGTACCTGGTTTGAATCTCATCACAACCCGGCGAACATTAGTTTGCTCTAAAGTACAGATGTATTATTACATGAAGTGACGAGACTAGAGCCTGGATCCCACAGCTCTAGCCCTTCCTCACCCACTCCAGCCCTCTGGTCCTCAGTGTTTACCACATGGAAACATTTACTGGCCATTCTCCTCATGGCCAGGCTCTGTGCTAAGCACTTTGTGAACAGTGTCACCCTTAAGCCTTGCAGCCACCCGGCACAGAAGGCATAAGTGCCCTCATTTCACAGATGAGGAAACTGAGGCACAGAAAGATTCCCACTGCTCATGAGCAGCAGAGTCAGGATTTGAACCCAGGTCTGTGCAGCCTCCGAAGCTCCTGGCCATATCCACTCCACAGTACTGCTTCTTGGTGGGTAGAGCGCAACCTGCAGTGTGCCCCAAATGTCCTGAAGTGTTTCCAGGGACTGTTCCAGGTCCAGGGAAGAAGCCAGCCACCTAAGCCAGTACAGGAAGGAGTGGGTTGTGGGACTCTTCTGGTTCTGTCACCTCCCTTTACAAATGGACTAATGATGGCCCAGCAATATCAAGTGACTTAGCTGCGGGAGTGATGTGGGGTGCAGTGGTGTGCGCAAATCAGGGACCCTCATTTCCTTACTGCGGGTTAGGTCCGCACTGCTAACCTGAGGTTGAGTCAGAAGAAGCCATTACACGTTCGGACTCCCAGGCACTGGCAGTGTGGAGGGCTTGTGCCATGGCCCAGGTGTAGAGCCACAGAGGGTGGGATAGGAAGGAGGACCCCGGATCCACGTCTTAGGTGTGGCTCCCTAGGCCCCCCGCCAGCGGGTAGGCGGAGATCGCCCTCTATCTCCTGGGGCTGCAATGGGAAGAGTCGACACCAGGGGGAGACAGGGGACCATCATCCTGCCCCAGGAACCTGCCAGCTGGCTGAGTGGCTGGGGCCACCCATGCAAGAAGGCGTTGCAGAGGGCAGGTCACCCAGGAGTGAAATAATAGAGGATCCCTGATTTGGGTTGGATGGGCTCACCTCTCTCTGCAACCCCTGTCCTGTCTCTCTATGCCAGTTGGTTGTGGAAATACCCTTCTGCCATTAATATGCAAATATCCCCGGGAGGCAATGCTTTAAAACCTCTGCCAACTGGAAGTGCCTTCCAGGGGCAAGCCCCTAATTAACTAGGTGGGATGGTCATTTGCAAGAAAAGGAGGCCGGGTGCTGAGAGTGCCTCTCACACCTCACCCTGGACTGAAAAGACTTTTAAAACTGCACTAACAGTCAGTCCCCTATTCATCTGCAGTTTCCCCTCCCCTCAGACTTCCTGAGGCCAAATCCCTAGCAGGAATGTGAACTGTTGTCTCTCAGAGCTGCCTTTCTTGGTCTGTGGAGCGAGTCTGAAAAGCACCAGGGGCTCTGGCTTTGCACAGACCTGAGTTTAAATCCTAGCACTGTCGCTTGCAGCTTGTGACTTTGGGCAAGTTACTTCTTCACTCTGAGATTCCTTTTTCTCACCTTGAAATGGGTGGAATATCCATTTCAGGGCTGAGAGCCAGTGATCAGTCCTCTGTCCTCATCTTTCTTGAGCCATCAGCAGCATTTCACCGAGTGGCTCACCGCCTCCTCCTAGACAGCTTCTTTTTCACTTAGCCTCCGTGACCCACACGCTCTGGACTGACTTTCACTCTTTCTGGCTTTTATTTCTATGTCTCCTTTTCTCCTTTCTTGTCCCCAACTTCTCCTGGATGGTCTCATTCAATGTCATGACTTTATTATTTATTTATTTATTTATTTTTATTCTGAGACGGAGTCTTGCTCTGTCGCCCAGGCTGGAGTGCAGTGGTGCGATCTCAGCTCACTGCAACCTCTGCCTCCCGGGTTCAAGTGATTCTCCTGCCTCAGCTTTCTGAGTAGCTGGGATTACAGGTGCATGCCACCACGCCCAGCTAAGTTTTGTATTTTTAGTAGAGGCAGGGTTTCACCATGTTGGTCAGGCTGGTCTCGAATTCCTGACTTCGTGATCTGCCCGCCTCGGCCTCCAAAGTGCTGGAATTTTAGGCATGAGCCACCATGCCTGGCTGTCATGACTTTAAATTTCATCCACATAATAAAGGTTTCCTGCCCACATCCACCTGGGCTATCTGATCGCCTCAAATGGAACATGTCCAGCCTCGTGTACCCAGTCACAACTCCCAACTCCAGCCTGCCCCACACCTGCTCCATCTTCAGTTTTGCCCCACCTTGGTCAAGAGCAACTCCAGCCTTCTAGCTGTGCAGGCTGGACGTGCTGGAGTCATCAGTAACTCTTTTTTTTTCTTATGAGACAGGGTCCCACTCTGTCACCTATGCTGGAGTGCAGTGGCATAGTCTTGGCTCACTGCATCTCTTCTTTCTCTCTCATCATTCAGCCAAAGCACCAGGAAAATATATCCAGAGCTGACAACCTCTCTCATCCACCATCAGCACCCTGGCCAGGGGCACCATCCTCCCGACCTGTGTCACTGCAGCAGTTCCCTAACCCGCCTCCCTGCCACCACATCTGCCTGCCTCAAATGCCCAGCATACTCACAGTCAGACAGACAGAGTGAGCCTTTAAATCTGCAGGTCAGATCAGTTCAGCCTCTGCTCAAAAGCCTTCGATTCCTCCCTATTTCCTCAGAGTAAGAGCCAAAGTGCTGACAGGGCTTCCCAGGCCTGGTGTGAGCCCGCCCACCACCACTTCACTTCTCTGACTGCAACTACTGACTGCTCATCACCTCCCTGTCTTACCTGGCGCCCTCCCTTTCTCTCTCCCTCTCCCTCTCCCTCTTTCTCTGTCTGTCTCTGTCTCTTTCTCTCTTTCTTCCCTCTCTCCCTCCTTGCCTCCCTCCCTTTCTGACTGCCTGCCTGCCTCCCTCCCTCCCTCTCTTCCTTTCTTTCCTCCTTATGGAGTCTCACTCTGTCACCCATGCTGGAGCGCAGTATCGCAATTTCAGCTCACTGCAACTTCTGCCTCCCAGATTCAAGGGATTCTCCTGCCTCAGCTTCCCAAGTAGCTGGGACTACAGGTGTGCACCATCACACCTGGCTAATTTTTATATTTTTAGTAGACATGGAGTTTCGCCATGTTGGCCAGGCTGGCCCAGAACTCCTTACCTCGAGTGATCTGCCCACCTTGACCTCCCAAAGTGCTGGGATTACAGGCGTGAGCCGCCGTGCCTGGCCTCCTTTCTGTTTCTTGACTGCATGAGGCATGCTCTGTAGAGCCTTTGCACTGCACTAGAATGGCATCTGCCGCATCCCCCTCCCCCTTATAGCCTGATAACTCATGTCTTCCTCTCCTTCAAATCTTTGCTTAAAGGTTACCTTCCAAGGAGGCCTTCCAGATGCCCCAGCTCTGAGCCCAGAGACCCCTTATCCCTCTCCACTTCTTTCCTTAATATTCACCTTCTAACCTTCACCGCCTTCTAACCTGTGTGTCATTTTTTTTACTTGTACGTTTGTTGCTTGTTTATTTTATCTATTCTCATCCCCACCCCACAGCTAGAGTATAAGCTCCATGAGGGCAGGAATCTTTGTCTGGCTTATTCACTGGTGCATACCAAGCACTAGAACAGTCTCAGCCACATGGCCGTAAATATTTGCACTTTTACTATTTGTTGAAACAAAGGTTACTAGATGAAGATGACAAGAGATCATGTATGTCAACCTGTCAATGCCAAGCTCCAGAAGCATTCAGTAGATGAGGATGGTGGTGGTGATGGTGATGGGCAGTCATCTTGGCAACCTGGTGACTAGTGCAGCCTTGCAACATGACAGTCAGGCAAGGCAGTGGCCAGTGGATGTGGGACTCAAGACAGAAGTTGTATTTGTTTTGGTGTTTTTTTTTTTGTTTTTTTTTTTTTTGAGACAGAGTCTTGCTCTTTCGCCAGGCTGGAGTGCAGTGGCACGATCTCGGTTCATTGCAACCTCCACTTCCTGGGTTCAAGTGATTCTTCTGCCTCAGCCTCCCAAGTAGCTGGGACTACAGGCATGCACCACCACATCCGGCTAATTTTTGTATTTTTAGTAGAGACAAGGTTTCACTATTTGGCCAGGATGGTCTCGATCCCTTGACCTCGTGATCTGCCTACCTCAGCCTACCAAAGTGCTGGGATTACAGGCGTGAGCCACCACACCCGGCCTATTTTTGTTTTTTTAAGGATTTAAGGAGAGAGAAAGGGGAGAGGGTGATTTAAAGGAATCCCTGGTTGAAGAGGAATAAATTACAAGGCTGGACACAGGGCTATGCAGATAGTAGATGCTCAGTAAACCTATAGAGTGAATGCACAAATCCCTTGCAGAACCGACTTGGCAAACTGGCCAAGCAGCCTTGGTGAGAAGTTTGAAGGTTGGATTGAAATAGGGATGCGAGAAGGCACACTCTCCCGAGGCTGGGCAGAGGAGGCAGGCTGCAGCGTCCTCTTCCTAGAGGGTGTCCTGAGGTAACACCCTCTGTTCAGCATCACACCCTCCCACCTGGTACTTTCTGTGTCTAGGGCCCCTGGAGCATGAAGGTTGGGGGTAGACTAGTGAAGACCTGTGTCTCTGGGGATCCCCAGCTTCCTCCACCTCCATAGCACTTTTCCTTCATGAAAACCTGGCATTTGGGGGTATGCAATGTCAGCAACTGCCTCAAACTCTTCTTCTTGCAAATAGAGTAATGGTGAATTTCAGGTTTGGAATCGGATTCCTTGATTTCTAATGTGCTAAGACTGAAGCGCCTTGCCAGCTTTCCATACATCTGGCGCTCCCATCCTCCACCGCCCCCACCTCAGATGGGAAACAGGGCCACGTGAGGTGTACCTTTTTCAGTATGTAATCGTGGAACAGCTATTTCCTCCTCCCCGTTCATCTTTTCCATTCACCAGCAGCATCCCAGGGCCCCGTGGAGAGGTGCCTGCCAGGCTGAGGCCTGTGAGGCGGGAGCAGCAGGCAGGTCCAGCTCCTGTGTCTCCTTGGCCAGGACCTCTGACCTGTCCAGGCAGGTTCCTGCCTCAGGACCCCTAGAGAAGTGAAGGCCAAACCTTGCCTCTACCCGAAGCCCATGTGGCTTAGAGCAGTGGACAGAAAACCAAACACACACAGCCGTAAAATAAGACAGCAACGTTGAAGTAGATACATAGCTGATCTCAGGAGAGAAAAGGTCCACCTAGGCATAAAATTGAAGGACAAGGTGGTAAAGAAAAAGAAAGATGGATATGAATTACAGCAACATTTGAAACTTCTGCACTTAAGTGGCCATAAATAAAATAAAAACCCCATGACAAACTAAGAGAACATATGTGCCACAAATATGCAAAGCATTATTATCTTTATGCACAAAGGGCTCTTATAAATCAGCCAGAAGATTGAATACTCTATTTTTTTAAAAAAAGAAGGATGTTAGTGGGTGAGTATAGAGAGAAGAAAGCTCATTAAAAATATGAGGGAAGTTCCACTCCATTTATAATGTAAAAAATGTGATTTTGGAAAATAGCATAAAACTTTATTTTAAGATCAACTAAATGACAGTTTGTGTTCTTTTCTTAAAAGAGTATATCTTACAGGCAAAAGTGCAAATTGCTTCAACTTTTCTGGATGATTCTGATGATTCAATAATGCCTGTCTAAGTCATTAGCATGTCCATTGTGTTCGAGAAGTAATTTTAGTTCTAGGAATTGATTCTAATCGGATTACTTAATCAGAGAAACACACAAAAATTTATGTAAAAGGATGTTCATTGTAGTATTATTTAAAATAGCAGGAAAGAAAAGAAAATTGTCTTAAATGTTCAACAATAGATTGGTTAAATAAAAATGTGCTCTACCCATATGAAAAAATACCATATAGCCATTAAAAAGCATGTTCTCGTAGACTATTTAAGGCTACTGGAAAATCTCACAATATACTTTTAAGCGAAGGAAGCCAAATGATAAAATAGTCATTTAACAATAGTTCCAATTTTCAAAAATTATATCTTTTATGCATGCAAAAATAAAAAAACCCCGAATGGAGAATATATCAAAATGTTAACATTGGATCTTCTTGAGAGTTGGGACTAAGGGTGACTTTTATTTTCTCCTTTACACTTGTCTGTAATTTCCATATGTTCACCAATGAATGTGTATTACTTTAATAAGAAGGAAAAAATGCTATGGGGGCAGGGGGGCGAATGCTAAGAGGAAAAGGCTTCAGCTACCCAAATGGTCTGAGTGCTGGTTGCTGTGGAAACTGTAACTTTGAATTGCCCAACTTTTTGTGAATTACTTTCCTGCCCTGCAGGGTTAATGCTGGTGCTGGATTCGGCATCAGGCGTGGGCACATGTCTAGGGGTGGTAAAAACCGAGGAGCTCTGCCTCCAGCCAAGGTCCACGGGGAAGCCCCCTCAGCCTCATCCTGGCTCCTTCTCCTCTTCCAGGTACGGAGAGCCCTGGGTCCCACAGCAGGTACCGAGGCGCAAGCTGCCTCATGTGCAGATCAGCCAGGGAGCCAAGATGCAGCCTGCTGCTTCTCTAAGTAAGGCTCTCCCAGCCTCCGTGGAGTATTTGATGTTTCTCATTAATCAGTCTTGCCCCACTCTTAGCCTGGTATCTAAAAATAGGGTCTCAGTCACAGTGTCGAGAGGCAGGGCAAGCAGCTTTAGTTTTCTTTTTGTGATAATGAACAAAGACAGGAACTCCAGTGAGTTCAGGGGCAACTCCCTGAAGTTGGGCATCTAAGCACAAGTCCCACTCTCCGCTGGAGCCTCGACCGCTGGCTCTGTCCTGCCGGCCTGCTCTTTGCCATGAGAAGAGCAATGCCTGCCTTGAAGGGGGTCAAAGAGGAAGCCCTGGAAGCAGAGAGGCTGGCCACCTGGTAACCCTGGCCAAGTTGCAAGGGCACTTTCCTATGCCTATTCTGGGAGCGTGGATGTCTTGCTGCCATTTGCGAATCCTGCTCGGAGCTCTAGGGTGTGGAGAACTGGTTGATTTATAGATGGAGGCAGCTACAAGTTGGAATTTTAAAAAGCAATGTGTCCTTTGAGCAGGAGCCCGGGCTGGGGGCTTTGCAGGCTGTTGCTTTGTCCCAGGGACCAGATGGAACTTGTTTTTCTGCACACTTGGGGATTTAACCCTTCACGCACTCCCTCCCCTGCAGCCCCGTGCAGGAACTGCCGCCTCTGGGGGGTGAGGAGAGAGATGCCACACATTTGAACCTCACCAGCGTTTCTTATGAGTGCCTCCTCTTTCAATTCCCTGCCTTTGCCCAATTATTTTGTTTCATTTGGCACACATTGACATGTACCAGACACTGTTCTAAGTGCTTTAGAAATATGAGCTCGTTTGCTCCTCACAACCATTGTTCTCCCCATTTTACAGATGAGAAAACTGAGGCACACATAGGTTAAGCAACTTGTCCAAGGTCACACAGTTGGTGAGGGATGGAGCCAGGATTTGAATGTCAGCTGTTGGCTTCCCAAATTTAATTGCAGCATCATGGCTAGCTCTCACATAGCAGGTAAATAAGTCTTGCTCTCAACATTTTGGGGTTTCTGGGTTGATTCTTCTTGCTTAAGCCATGGGAGAAGAAGGCTATCAGAGCAAGATGGAATCCGAGTTTCAGGTTGTACCTGAAATACCACTGCCATCTTTTTAGGCCCATCGGGCTATTACAAGGCCCTCCTATTTATGAGGTCCATGCAGTGTAATGAGAAAGGTTCAAGGTTCAATGCCCACCTCCACCTCACTCCCCCAGCCCCACAGCATGTGGGAACGGAAGGCTAGGCTGCAGGATCTGCGATCCCTGAGTTTGGGGCTTCTATTCTCCTGGAAAACTTCCACGTGTGTCCAGTGCAGTTTCCCTCCAGCAGGGGTCCTGGGCCCTGCCTTTTGACAAACTCCCTTGATTATTTATGTAGCAGAACTGTCAGGGCTCTCTGATCCAAAGCTTAACTCTTCCTGGGCAGAAGCTGTTTCTGACCCTAGGGAAGTTTGCAGGGACAGGAGCTGGACAGAGGCCAGAGCTCAGACCTTGGCATTCCAGGCCCGGGGGCTGACGACAGAGCCGAGTCTGGAGTCCCGCTGTCCAGGCCACCCAGTTCATGCAGGAAGGAGAGGTCTCCTGGGGAGAGGCTAACCAGGAATCAGATCGTACGTGAAGTAATATGGGGCATGTCACATCCTCGCCGGGGTCTCAGGGACACATGAGGACTCTGCCTCATGCCATAAGAGTACCGGGGATCCAGGGAAGTTGGTGTGGTCTATTACGGAAATGACATAGGGCTTGGAGTTAAGACGTAGGATTTTGTTGTTGTTGTGTTTTTTTGTTTTTTGGTTTTTTGAGATAGAATCTCGCTGTGGCGCCCAGGCTGGAGTGCAGTGGTGTGATCTCAGTTCACTGCAACCTCCGCCTCCCAGGTTCAGGTGATTCCCCTGCCTCACCCTCCTCAGTAGCTGGGATTACAGACACCAGCCACCACACCTGGCTACTTTTTGTATTTTTAGTAGAGACAGAGTTTCACCATGTTGGTCAGGCTGGTCTCAAACTCCTGACCTTGTGATCTGCCTGCCTCAGTCTCCCAAAGTGTTGGGATTACAGGCGTGAGCCACCGCTCCTGGACAGACTTAAGTTTTTAAAATTAAAAATGGCAATGCAGTCATGCCATACTTGGGAATGAGCTGTTCTTTCTAGACTCGTCTTCCGGATACTGACCCTGGCTCATTCATGGACTCAAACTTCTTATTTTAATCATTTGTAATGGCAGTCTTTCTAAAACAGATGACACATGGCCGTGCCTTCTTAAGCAGAGTCTAAGGAACATGATTTAACCTTTGTTAAATGACGCTGTGTCATCATTGTAAATATCTGTTACAGAACGTGGCCCTCGTTAAATACAAGTGTTTCTTTTCAAGGGTGGCAGGAGCTTGTTGACTTGTATTCTTACGGGGATTCTATTAGTATCCTCCTACACAGTCTGCAAATCCCCCAGCCCGGGTTCCTTTGAGCAGGCTTGGCATCGCCCTGGAGAGAGGGTTGCCCTAGTACTCAATCATCTCAGACAGGGAATGAGAACTCTGGAGGTTGCCTTAGTCTAGCTGCACAGTGCAGAGAGTGGGCGGGCAGTATTAAAGATGACTTTAGGTGGACCAGGAGGGGGCTACGTCCCTCCCCAGGGGTTAGAAGCTGGAGATTAACATGACACACTCCCTGCAGGACTGGCCGTAGGTAGTTCCAAGAGGGCAAAGAAAGAGAGTCAACTTCACAACTGAACCCCCTCGGCCTAGGACTGTGCTGACACAAGACGGAGTCCTACTCCATCTTCACTGATCGTGTCTATGATAAACCACTGGCGATTTTGCACCAGATCATCTGTTTCACGTCATCGTCTTCATTTGCTTCCATCTTGCTGCCTGCAGGTCTTCAGTGAATAAGTGTTGCCTCTCTTGTTTCACCAGCCGCCCCACCCGATGTGAAGATTCTTTTTCTGGAGCCAGGTCTGCCTGGGGAATATAGGTTTTATTTTATATTCATAAGGAAGGCAGAAATGTTCTTAGATCATGCACAGTGATATCTGTGGGGACCAAGGAAATGTGTGGGGCTATTTGCTTCTACACAAAGCCACCCTAAATTGCTAAAATTATTTTTAAACATTTTATTATCCTCCTGTCATCTGTCACTTCTTGCTGCTGTCAAGGATGATTAGTGTCCTTATGGTCCTTCTGATGTGTGGCGATACGGGAAACTGAGAACTGGCGATGTCAGAATTATGTCTGAACTGAGTAAATCGGCTCAGAATGAGGTTATGGGTCAAGTGCCTGAGTTTTAGCCTGGAAGCCCTGTGACACATGTAAGATGCCTTCCAGTGTATTTTTCAGAGGTGGGGCCAGGAAATCAGCATAGGATGGACAGATCTGAGTTCAGATCTGAGTTCTGTCTCCAACTAGCTTAAGTTTCTCAACCTCTTAGGCTCAGTTTCTCAGTTCTCTCATCTGTAAAAGTAGATAATAATATTTGTTTTTTTTTTTTTTGAGACAGAGTCTCACTCCATCACCCAGGCTGGAGTACCGTGTCATGAGCTCGGCTCCCCATAACCTCCTGGGTTCAGGTGATTCTCATGCCTCAGCCACCGGAGTAGCTGGGATTACAGGCGCCCACCACCACACCTGGATAATTTTTATATTTTTAGCAGAGACGGGGTTTCACCATGTTCGCCAGGCTGGTCTTGAAACCCTGGCCTCAAGTGATCAGCCTGCCTCAGACTCCCAAAGTGCTGGGATTACAGGTGTGAGCCACTATATGTGGCCAAGATATCTTTTTAATGGGGCACCAAGAGGATCAAAGGAAAAAATGTACCTGAAGGAACCAATTAGTGTACATGGAGTTCTTTCCATGGTAGGTGCTCCCTGAAGTCGTCTCACACCCCTGCCCGACCCTTCCCCATTCTCAGCTACGCTGTGGGAGGCATTACCTCCAGATGAGTCATTCTTACTGTGTCTTACATTTAGGGTGCGTGTCACATATTTCCTACCCTTAGCCTTGTCTCATGGTAGTCCTGTGGGCTTGGTGCAGCAGCCCGCCTGCTCCTCCGTTTGCCGACAAGAGAGTTGAAGCATAGAGAAGACTCTTGCCCAGGGTCATGCAGGCAGGTGCTGATAGAGCCCAAACCACAAGCCAGGCCTCGTTTTTGTTTTTCTCACCCTTTCTCTGTGCTTTGCTCGTCCCGGTGTCACTCACCCGGACCGCAGGTGAGAAGGTTAACCTCTCCACGTTCTTGATCTCCTCATGCATAACATGGGCAAATAAAACATTCCTGGTCATCCTTGCCGTCCTAGGGTTCTTAGGTGGCTCAAGTGACATAATGCCCATCAAAGCTCTTTGAAAAATGAAAAGCAGTGCATGCGCGAATTCAGCAATTTCTCTGCAATATTTTAATTCCCTTTCTCACATCGAGCAGATGAGATGCCAGACACCCCCCTCTCGCGTTCCCCACCCTGGCTAGGGAAAAAGTAGCCAGGAGTCATAGCCACTTTGCCAAAATGAGAGGCATCGCCCCCAGGTGCTGCTCAGCAGACACCATGGTAACGGGGTGAGTGGCAGCTGCCAGAAGCCCAGCGTCAGGCTTAAGGAGCAAGGTGCACCTGAAGCACCTCCCAGAACACATGCGAACGAACACACTTCTTTTGCCCCCTGCAAAAGCAGGTTCTTCTGTGTCATGTGTCAGCTCTTCAGAATTGATGATTTTGAAGGCTCAGCTGCCTCATGGAAGCACTTTGGGGCCCTCAGACAGGGACACAGGAGCTGCTCTCTCTGCCTTTCCATGGGCCAAGGCTCCACAGACAGGAGCTGGCACTTGCCTGAAGAGCCTTGGGTTGGGGAAGGGACAATGATGGCCGAATGCCCCTGGCAACCCTTGGCTCCCTGAGTCTGTGCAGCCTGCATAGGGCAGCTTTTCCACCCCCAGAGAGTGAGGCTAGCAGAGCTGGATATTCTTTATGTATCATCATCATTTAATCTTCCAAACAATGCTTTGAGGTAGGTACCTACTTCCCACATTTTCCAAATGAGGAAGCAAGTGTGTAGCTTGCCCCAGATCCTAGCTTAAGAGCTTCAGAGGCTGTGAATGAACCACCAAGGTGTACTGCCTGCCTCGAACAATGGACTTTATTTAGCCAAGCCACACCTCCTTGGAGCTATCCACAGCAGGGACTAGCAAAGGGACACTGGGACTCAATTTCCTTACCCCACCTAGTTTACAGGGTGGGGCCCATCCCTCTCTGCCTTCCTCATCTCCTCTCTTCTGGGCAATGACAGGGCCTCCCCAGGGCCCAGTGCCTCCAAATTCACCCCGTTATCATTCCACAGCCTGCCCTGCCCCTCAGCCTGGATATCATCCACACATTTTGTGTTACAAGCAGTGTCTCCTCTATGCTAGACCATCGAGAAGGACTTACTAACTCCAGAGGATAAAGAAAGGGACAAAGAGGAGCTAACAGCCAAGGGGCCACCTCTGGCTTTCACCTGGGGGTGCAGGGCGTGAGGGGAACAGTCCCTCAGGCATGAATGTCTATGGTTATCTTTCTAAACTTACCGCAAACCAGAGCTTAGATCACTTCGATTGAGAACCTGTGTATTAGATTGAGCTACTGATGGCTGGGAGGACAGAGTGACCATTTCTGAGATGGTGCCTTAGCTTGGACTTCCATAACAGAATACCATAGACTGGGTGGCTTTAACAACAGCCATTTATTTTCTTACTGTCCTGGAAGTTGGAATTAGGAGATTGAGGTGCCAGAAAATTTATTTTTTGGTGAGGGCTCCCTCCCTGGCTTGAAGACAGCCACCTTCTCACTGCGTCCTAACATGGTGACAATGAGCTCTCTGGGATCCTTTCTTATAGGGGTACTGTTCCCATCATAAAGGCCCCACTTTCATGACCCAATCACCTCCAAAGGCCCCACCCCAAATACCATCAAACTGAGGGTTAGGGCTTCAACATAGGAATGTGGGGAGACAGAATTCATTTCATAGCACATGGGAAAGGCTGAGGGAAGAGCAAGTTTCAGAGTTGAGTCCAAGAGCTCAGGGCCTCTGATCTGGACATGGGGAGTGTGTAAGTCCAGGGAGAGACGTTAAGTATTTTTTTCTGAGTTTGAGTTTAAAGGAAACATCTGGACTGGAGATAGAAATGGATTTGAAACTCACCTCTCCAAGCCAGTTTAGTCAACTATAAAATGGAATTAATAATACCCATCTCACAGGTTTGTTGTAAGGTTTGAATAAGAAAGCAAAATACTCAGTGGTATTTTTATGCATAGTAAAACCAGAGAGCTAGGTCTTGAGAGTCAAATGGGAGAGATGAGCCTGAGTCAGGTGATGAAAGGGTTTGTTTCTGGTGCCTCAGTTCTCCACATGGTGTGTCCTTTCCCACGGCTCTCTTCCCCTTGGACAGGCAGCATCTTCATTCTCCTCCACCTCCCTTCCTCCATCCACATCCGTGCTTCTGAACACATCCCATCCCATTGCAGTGCGGTGACTGATAGCGGCTTACAGTGTGATCTGTCCCCAGGGATGCTGCATGATAAGAGTCTGAACAGTCTTAAATTTAAAAAGAGATGGAAAAGTAAGAGAAGAAAAGGGGCTGTATTTTCTCAATTAGCACAAAACACAGATTTCTCAATTTTGAGTGTTTCTCCCATGCTTCAAAAAAATCTTTCCCACATCTCAATGTCTACACTAAGCCTTAGTATATTTGGATATTTTATGTATATATACATATATATATATACACACACAAAAATATATATAGATGGGTATAGCTATATTATCTATTTTAGATTTAGCTATATATAATATCTAAATATGTTATATATAAAAATATCCAAATATACCATATATATTATATATATTAGAGACGAACTGAGAGAAGCTATCACATACATCAGTGTACATTGAGAACTAATGAGGTAAAGGGAAGAGGCAACAATTGTGGATTTTTAGGCATCATATAACAGGTGGTGGCATAGCAGAGGCACCTGACACCTTCAGAATTCTGACTTATCGTAAGCTGTCACCTTGCAACCTCTGTGTAATGCTGGTTCTACCAAGGGCTGGATGAGGCATTGGGAGAGTCTGTGTCACTGCTGAGCCTCGGCTTGAACAATAATAAAGAGGCCAAGGGCCAGTAGGGGAAATGAGAAATGAAATAGGTAACGTGCTTCTCTAGATATCCAGAACCAGAAAACGCTGAACCAGAAACACAAAATGTCAGGAAAGTGAGAGTAGAAGTGCTCCCGAGTGAGCCCCAAGAAACCCCTAGTGGGAGGGGTGGAAGGAACTCCATCATCATTGGGATGATGAGGGCAGATCAGAGAAGATTCCCCTTAGCCTGAGGATGACTCTGAGCAAGCAGGTTGGAGCCTGGTAATACCCCCACTGAACACTGCAACCATTGGTTAAAGAAACCACTGGAAGGCCGGGCGCGGTGGCTCACACCTTTAATCCCAGCAATCTGGGAGGCCGAGGCAGGCGGATCACGAAGTCAGGAGTTTGAGAGCAGCCTGGCCAACATTGTGAAACCCTGTTTCTGCTAAAAATAGAAAAATTAGCTGGGTGTGGTGGCAGGCGCCTGTAATCCCAACTACTCCAGAGGCTGAGGCAGGAGAATTGCTTAAACCCGGGAGGTGGAGATTGCAGTGAGCCGAGATCATGCCACTGCACTCCAGCCTGGGCGACAGAACAAGACTCCGTCTCGGTTGGGAGGGAGTAGTGGGAAGCCATTGGAATAAGGATTGATAGGTCAGCGGGAGCAAAACTCATTCATTCCTGATCATTAATTGGTATTACCCTGGACTATGTGTTGCTGTAGTTCACTTCTTCCTCATATCACACTCTGGCTATGAGCGTGATTATTCAAGCTCCATTCCCTGTCTCTCCTCCCAGATGGGCACATCTTCTTCTGGGTTCCCACATCATTCTAGGTTCCAATGGCACTTGTCTCACTTTATGCCCAGATGTGGGGGTTGGGAACATATTTCATCTCTCCAACCACATTACCAGCAACTTTCAGGCAACTGTCTGATGCCACATAGCACATCTGCCCCAGGGGAGAGAGGGTGCTAGGTAGACAGTAACTGGGGGCACAGGCAGACTGGCATGAAGAAACCTGCCCAGGGGAAGCAGGGCCAATGGCGCCTAGGCTGGGTTCAAGGATGGGTCTCTTCGCCTTGGAGGTAATGTGGCCAAAAAAGCAGAACTTCCAACACACTTAGAAAACTAGACAGGTTACTGAAACAGGAGCTTAAACTTCTCAGCAAATTAAACTTAACAAATATAAACTGGAAATATCAGTGAACTTGAAAATAGAGCCACAGAAGTGATCTCAAAAAATATAAGGAGAGAAAAGAAGGCTGGGGGACAGAACAGAACAACCAAGCATTGTGGGACAACATAAAATGGTCTAACATATGTATAGTTGGGATCTCATTAAGGAAAAAGAGCAGAGTAGAAGAACTATTTGAAGAGATAATGGCTAAGAACTTCTTAAAAATAAAGATAGGCGACATACCACAGATCCAAGATACTCAGAGAAACTTAATAAGAATTTTTTTTTTTAATCCACCAGTATGTGTCATGGTCAAACTGCTAAAAATCAAAGATAAACTCTGAAGACAACTAAGGAAAAAAATAATGCTGGTGTCCCCCTTACCAAAACATTTCTAAATGCTCATGAAGGAAATATGTTCTCATGGAACACGGTGAGGGAGGGCATGTGGGGAACACATGGGTAAACCCATCCCAACATTATTATACCTCTCTTGGTATTAAGATTCCTTGCTTTTTATCAAGGAATTTCTGTCACCTTAACTTTACTTAGTATAGGATAACATTGAGTTCAGGTTTCATCAGTTAATGCAATGAGTGAACAGAACCATACCCAGATGATCCAGCTAGTACTTTGGATCCAGAATCCATATTGATTAATATGGCCCAATTGAAAATGATCTTCTTTCCTCTGTGATCAGCACCTTTATATTTCTCAGATTTCTATCAATAAATATAAGAAAACCAATGGTACCTACTTTGGTGTAGAAGTCTACTGTTTCAGAATCAGACTTTGTCCTCGTCTCCCTTGGAGGTGCTGAAATCTGATTCTAGAATAGGTCAGGAGCAGCCAGGGGTGGAAAGTGTGGACATCAGGGAGAACTGTGATTCTCTTGCAAGACAGGACCTGGGGAGAAGGGTCAGCTTGTGCTGCAAAGGGAGGCTCAGTAGGGTCTAAATCTCAGTTATCTGAATTCAACATCCCAATTCACAGAGTCCCATCTTTCCCAGTCAACACCCTCTCCCATAAGAGACCTGATGAGGCCGTGAACTTAACTTAGGTTGTAATTCAACAATCTGCCAGGTCAGACTCCATTTCTGATTTCACTTTTGTTGGCCCTGAAACTACAAACCATGGGAGATTCTTTGAGGATAGTCCTAAGTGTTCCTAAGAGCAAGGCTCTTCTCATTGAGACTTGAGCCAAGAATTTATTATTATTTTATTTTATTTTTAGAGACAAGGTCTCACCCTGTTGCCCAGGCTGGAATGCAGTGGCACAATTATGATTCATTGCAGCCTTGACCTTGAATCAAGCGATCCTCCCACCTCAACCTCCCGAGTAAATGAGACTATGCTACTAGGCACATGCTACTATGCTCAGCTATTTTTTTTTTTTTTTCATATTTTTTGTAGAGATAGGGTCTTGCCATGTTGCCTGGGCTGGTCTCAAACTCCTGGGCTCAAGCCATCCACCTGCCTTGGCTTCCCAAAGTGCTGGGATTATAGGCATGAGCCACTATGCCTGGCTGTGCCAAGAATTTAAACCTCAAGCTTCTAAGTATTTTTCTTTACTTTTCCCACTTGTGGTAGAAGTCATCTTATTCCAACATCTTTATATTCATCATTCTGACATAATCATCTATCATGCAACTCCACCAAACTCTTATCTTCAATGGGTACTTCATTCTAGGTAATCACACTAGATAATCAAGATTATTTTGTTACTATATGCCATGGGCTGCCAATGACACATTTGCTAATGATTGCCTGTGCTTCACTGGTTTTAAGCAATTTTATTACGATATGTGTTGGTATAGTTTTCTTGATGTGTCTTGTGCTTGGCATTTCTTTGGTTGGGCTTCTGGGATCTATGGGTTCATAGTGTTCATCGAATTTAGATTTTTTCAGCCGTTATTTTTTCTAATACTTTTTCTGCCCACTTCCCTTTTAGGGACTCCAATTACATGTATATTTGGCTACTTGAAGATGTTCCACAGCTCACTGATATGCTATTCTGGTGGGGCTTTTTTTCCCTTTTTTTTTCTTTTCTCTTTGTGTTTTATTTTGAATAGTTTCTATTACTGTGTCTTCAAGTTCACTATTATCTTATTCTGTATAGTTAACCTTCTGTTAAATCCCATTCAGTGTACTCTTCATCATAGACAATGAAATTGTTTCCTCTTCAAATTTGAATTGGGTCTTTAAAAATATTTTCCATGTCTCTGGAAATATAGAAGCCTTCCCCTGCCTTTTTAAACATATGGAATATAGTTATAATAACTGTCTTAATATATGTGTGTACTAATTTTATTATCTGTATCATTTTCCAGTCTATTTCAGTTGATTGCCTTTTGTCCCTGTTATGGTTTTTATTTTCCTGCTTCTTTACATGTCTAGTAATTTTTTTTAGATGCCAGACATTGTGAATTTTTACTTCATTAGGTATGAAATATAATTATACTCTCATAAATATTCTTGAACTGTGTTCTGGCATGTGGTTAGGTTCATTGAAAGCAGTCTGATCCTTTTCAGGCTTGTTTTTAAACCCTGGTAAATGGGACCAGAGCAGCCTTTTTCTAGGGGTAATTTTGCCCCACTGCTGAATACTCTCCCTGCTGCCCCAGGAATTCTGAGGCTTTTTTACTCTGCCTGGTGGAAATACAAATTTATTCTCAGCCCTGTGTGAGCCCTGTAGATTTTCCCCTCTCTTTCTTTTGGGAGTTCTTTCCCTGGACTCAGTTTTCTCACATGGATATGCTGATCTGTACTCAACTAAAACTCAAGGACGACCTTCTGCAATTTCCACAATTCTCTCCCTGCACAGCTGTCTCTGCCCTGTGAATTCTGAGCACCTGGAACTCCTTGGACTTGAACTCTATCTCCTCAATTTAGGGTAACTGTCAGGTTCCCTGAGTCCCCCATCTCTCTACTGCTGCCTAGAATCTCTATCAGGCAGTAAGTTGGGGTGATCATAAGACCTTCCTCATTTGTTTTCCCTCTTGTGCTGATTACTGTCCCACACTGCCTGAAGTTCAAAATCTGGACACCATTGTTTCACATATTTTGTTCAGTGTTTTTGCTATTTCAGGTGATAGGGTGAATCTGGTTCCTGACGCTATCTTGGCTAGAACCAGAAGACCTTTACCTGTCTTTATATCTAACCAGACAGGTAACCAACCCTAAATATGAGGCGCTGTAACCTACAACCTCTTCTAGTTCCGAAACATGATGTCAGTCCTTGTTTACTTGCAGAAAATAGAAACCATACTCTAGTTATTTTAAGCAGAAAACTAGTTAATACAGAAAATTGTTAGATGGGCTGAGAAGTAGGCTGTAGCTTAGGCCTCCAGGAATTATTCCAGCAGGAATGAAGCCACCAAACTGGCCTACCAGAGTTTTAGTTTTGCAAGATGAAAAGAGTTATGGAGATGGATGGTGGTAATGATACACAACGGTGTGAATGGACTTCACACCACTGAATTCTACACTTAAAAATGGTTAAGATGATAGATTTCAAATTATGTATATGATTCCATGGGTTTTAAAACAATCAATACATGTCATTTAAAAAGATATTACTTAGAAAACTATTCAGATATGTTAGCCTTAAATAGGCTGACTACTAAAATTTTATTCACAAGTTGGCTCAACGAAATATGACTCTTAGTTCCTCTACTTTCTCCTTCCCTGGTTTCTTAAGCTGGGAAGGAGGCTATGGTCCATGGTGGGAGGATGATGGGGAAGGGTCAGAAGACCCTGTTATAATCCTAGTTCCATTCCTCCTCTGCTGTCTGAGGCTGAGTGGACTTCACTAAGGGCCTTAGCTGTCTTTCTGAGACTTCTCTCTAAATAAACAAAACATTTGCCCACAGAACCCTGAATTTTGCATCAGGAGTATCCCATCGTGTGCTAGAGACAATGCCATGCCTAACTGTGTTTTCATTCCCACACCCAGACTCCTCCTTCCACCAGACAGCTTTACCTTCTGGGTGGGATGAATCATACCAGCCTAAGAGGCCGAAATGAGCACTTATTGGATTTGTTACCTGGATTTCATGGGAGGGAGATGAGGATGTGGGAGACAGCAGGTGAGGTAGGACAGATGGCAGGAGGAGCCTAGCTCCATGGCCCCCACCTTCTGCCCTGGCATCTTCCTATGTGTGAGCCACTTACGCTTTCTTTTCCTCAGCTACCACATACATGTTCATTCATTCATTTATTCATTCATTTGGCAAGTGTACACTGAAGAAATATATAGCACAGCTGACCCTTATGGGACATCTGGTATTGTGTCAAGGTCATTACACTGCATATGTTATGCTATTGAAAATATGGGAAGATTTGAGGAAAGAGCTTTATTCCGAAGTTACTAGTGACAAAGGTGAGGTTCAGGGAGGTAAAGTAACTTGCCTAAGATCAAGCATGCTTGCAAGTAAGAGTCAGGATTCAAACTCATGTTGCCTGATTCCAAAGTCTGTCCGCCACCCTGCCCTGTACCTGCCACCTGCTAGGTGATCTCCGAACATAGTGACCTCTAGACACTCTCGTCTGGTGGACAACACAGTGTGATGTGGCAAGTGGCACTACAAAGGTGTGCCCCACAGTGCTACTGAGGCACAGAGAGAGGAGGCAGGGAGTTTGAAAGCTAGGGCTGATACCTTCCCTGTGTAAAGAATGGAGAATACACCAGATTACACCTTGAGGTCTTTCTAGCTCTGAAATTTGTAAGTCTATGAATTGAGGACGCTTATTGACATAAAGTTCCTAAAATTCTAGAGAATCACTGCCCAAAGTGTGGTCCGTGGACCAGTAGCATTGGCATTCCCTGGCCACTCGTTAGAAATGCGCCATTGCAGGCTCCATCCAGACCTTCCGAAGTGACATCTGCACCTTAGTGAAAGTCCCAGACTCCTGAGTGTTCAATTGTTGCTGGGTCCCCAGGGCAGGAAGCTACCTCTTCTCCATCACTCATCTCCTTCCAGGTTCCTCCGTCTCTCAGCCTATTGACAGTTTCAAGTACTGGCCCATGGTCTCTTCACTCCTGTCGAGGAGTGTGAGGTCTTCCAGGTAACATCTGGTGGTGCTCAGCGGCTTGCTCAGAGACCTCAATATTGCTTGGCTCAACCAAAAATAAATTGGAAAAGAAAATTGAACATTGCATCAATTTGGAGCAAGTTTATAAATTCTGCAGCTAAGCAATACCAATAGAAAATGATAGATCGCCACCGAGCAGGGCGTCCCTGCAGTGATGTATAGTCATATTAGCTGAAATACCGTATTACATGATTCTGCTTTATTACCAGTGTTGGTGGCAGACAGAAAAACAGATTACACTTGAGTTCAAATCGATAGGAACTTTATTTACCGTACTTTTAAAAACATATTTCTGCACTTTATAAAAACATACGGTAGATGCTATTGATAGAGCTTGTCTGCTTGTTAAAAAGCAATTTGCCCAAAACAAGGCTTTTAAGTTGTAATTTACGGCATTACCTTTTACCTCCTTTTTTCAGGGTTCTGTTCGCCTGGCTGTGCTTTGACGACTTCCTTAGACTTCTCTTGCCTTTAATTTTTCTCTTGCATTTACCATCTCCCTAAACTCTGGGATCCCCGGAGCCTTGGAGCAGAAAGGAGAACAGGGTAGCATCTTCTGATGGAGACTGCGGTTTCCCCCCAAAGCCCAGCTTCCACCTTCCTCTTCTTAGCCCTTGAACTGTTCTGGATTTTGAAGGGGCTCTGAAGGCCCAGCCTCTGCCTCCTGCTGTTTCTCACTCCCATGGATCTTCTTTTCCTCCTTTTCACAGCTCCAAAATGGGTGCTTCTCTTCCTGAGAACAAATGCTGTGTGGTAGGAAAATTATCCCCATTTTACAGCTGTGCAAACTCAGGTTCTCAGAAGTCACACCCATGTTTTCTGACTCCAAATCAAATTGCTTTCGAGGTTTGAAGATGTGCCCGCAGTAAGCCTGGTGCTGTGGGAATGCAGACAGCTTATGATCCAGTTGAGAAGACAAAACAAACATACTTTTGAATAAACTATGAGAGGTATTTCTCCGTGGTTAAATCACATAGTGACTGAGCACATGGGAGTTTGCAGAAGCCTGGAAGGCTTCCTGGAGGAGTGAGCCTGTGGCCAGGATTAACCCTGGGTTAGCCAGGAAAGGGGAAAGATGGGAGCTCCCAGCAGGGGGAATAAGGTGAAAGAATCCTGAGCCTAGCACTTCCTGACGTGGAGAAGAGAAGGCCTGGTGGTGTGCTAGACAGAAGAGAGGAAGCAGCAGCTGGGCACAAGGGCATGGTGGCAGAGGCCCAGAATGCTGAGATGCGATGGGGACAGAAGCGAGGCATTGCAGGTTCCCGGGCACAGGAATAGCATGTAAGTAATGGTTTAGAAAGATGATGTCATAGTGACGTGTGAGATCCTGGTTGGAAATCCAGAGATACGGGACCAGTGCCCCTTAGCAAGCCAGTGTGGCCCAGCCCAGGAGGGCTCCAGGAGCCTGGCTGGAGATGGGTAGAAGCCACGTCCACCTCACTTATAAGCCCCACCCTCAGAGCCGGGGCCAAGACTGAGGGTTCTCCCGTGGCCCATCCTTTTAGAAGTGGGTGAGTTGGGGCCGAGCGCAGTGGCTCACGCCTGTAACCCAGCACTTTGGGAGGCCGAAGCAAGCAGATCTCCTGAGGTCAGGAGTTGGAGACCAGCCTGGCAAACATGCTGAAACCCCATCTCTACTAAAAATACAAAAATTAGCTGGGCTTGGTGGCACATACCTATAATCCCAGCTCCTCAGGAGGCTGAGGTGGGAGAATTGCTTGAACCTGGGATGGTGGAGGTTGCAGTGAGCTGAGATCATGCCACTGTGCCCCAGCCTGGGTGACAGAGCGAGATTCTGTGTCATAAATAAATAAATAAATAAATAAGTGGGTGGGTTGGCCAAACATCCCTGGTAGGTCCTGCATCCAAGGAGCTTCTGTCCTAAAGAAGGTGTGCAGAGTCCCCTGTAGGCCACCGCAGGGGAAGACAATTAATTAGAAATAAGTAGAAAGCAATTAATATGAGAGCACTAACTCCCTTTTTATTGTCATTGTTGTTGTTATTAAATTATTTTGAGTTAGCAAGTGTATGGATAAGGGTCACAGTGAAAAGCTAACTTCCCTCCCACTCAGTTACCTACCAAAGCAGCTCCTGTTCTCAGCGTGTATGTGCACACATACATTTATATTCTCCAGAGACACTTCAGAGGGTTTCTTTTTAAAGAGAATAAGCTATAAAATGCTAGAGAACACCATAAAACTTCATTTGGTAAATACATTCTTTGAGACGGTCTCTCTCTGTCACCCAGGCTGGAGTGCAGTTACATGATCATGGCTCACTGCAGCCTCGACCTCCTGGATTCAAGTGATCCTCCTGCCTCAGCCTCTCCAGTAGCTGGGACTACAGGCACACAGCACCATACACAACTAATGTTTAAATGTTTTATAGAGATAGAGTTTTGCCATGTTGCCCAGGCTGGTCTCAAACTCCTGGGCTCAAGTGATCGTCCCACCTTGGCCTCCTAAAGTGCTGGGATTACAGGCGTGGGCCACCACCCCCAGTCTTATTTGGTAAATAGTATAAAAATACACTACGAGTGGCCAGGCACGGTGGCTCACACCTGCAAGTCCAGCACTTTGGGAGGACGAGATGAGTGGATCACCTGAGGTCAGAAGGTTGATACTGGCCTGGCCAACATGATGAAAGCCCATCTCTACTAAAATTACAAAAATTAGCTGGGTGTGGTGGCAGGCACCTGTAATCTCAGCTACTTAGGAGGCTGAGGCAGGAGACCTCCACCTCCTGGGTTCAACTCCACCTCCCGGATTCTCTTGAACCTGGGAGGTGGAGGTTGCACTGAGCTGAGATTGTGTCATTATACTTCTGCCTGGGCAACAAGATTGAAATGCTACCTCAAAAAAAAAAAAAGTGGGGGGACTGGGTGTGGTGGCTAATGCCTGTAATCCCAGCACTTTGGGAGGCCGAGGTGGGTGGATCACCTGAAGTCGGGAGTTCCAGACTAGCCTGACCAACGTGGAGAAACCTTGTCTCTACTAAAAATACAAAATTGGCTGGGCGTGGTGACGCATGCCTGTAATCCCAGCTACTCGGGAGGCTGAGGCGGAAGAATCACTTGAACCTGGGAGGCGGAGGTTGCAGTGAGCTGAGATCACACCGTCATACTCCAGCTTGGGCAATAAGAGCAAAACTCTCTCAAGAAATAAATACACACACACACATACACACATACACACATACACACACACACACACACACTGGGAGGGTCCTCAAGGCTCAGTAACTTGGGAGGATTAAAAAAATAAAGAAATACAAGTGATAAGGAGAAAAATAAGGAGAGATGAGTCACAGTTAGACTAACAGTCCCACCCCCCTCCCCTACACCCTGCAACTTTGCTTTCTGATTTGAGCAGCATCTCGCCCCAACCCGGCGTGATCCCTGGGCCTCCTCGAGCCCCTCTCATCTTACCCAGGAGAGGGCTGCGCAGCAGATAGTGCTGCTAACTGCTCCCTCCACCACCTACCTCTGCCCCTACCTGAGTACTCCCCACCTTCTGGGCAGTGTGCCCAGTGCCAGCTGCCAGCCAGGTGGGCCACCCCGTCTTGGGTCCCTGTCACTGTCCCTGTTGCTGCTGTGTGAGGAGTGGGGGCATGCCAGGTACACCAGAGCCGTCAGTGCACCTGCTGGGCCGCTGCTCTGGGGCAGCAGGCTGTTTGGGGGCTACCGTCTTACCCTGAAGGGCTGCCAAATGGCAGGGTCCTGCAAGGCTCCGAACTGAAAGAGGTTACACCTCTCCCTGTCCCTGCATGTTAGCCTTGACCTGGACTTCACAGGTGCTGAACGCTTTGTACATGATCCCATTTAACCCTTATGCCTCCATGAGACAGGCATTGTTGTCAGCTGCATTTTAAAGATAAGAAAGTCTAGACTCTCTTCAGGGAATTTAAGAAGCCCTCAAGGTCCCACGGCGGGTCAGATTCAATGGCTGGGAGCTGCGTTGAATTTCCTCTTGACCAATGTGGCTTGAAGAGTTGCCTTTTGCCTCTTCTAGAAATGTGCCATGGGAGAACCCCATGGCCGGTGACTGCTTCTGATCACTTCTGTATTGTCTGTCTGCAAAGTGTAGAAATAGACCCTAAATGCCTGTGGGAAGAAACGCTTACTCATTTGACAGTCCTAGCACTGAGCAGATCATTGTTCTGGAGCAGGGAGTCAGTATTTGTCTAGTAAGGGTTTCATTTGTTAAAGAAATGATTGACGGGTGAGCAAGTGAGTGAATGAATGAATCAGCAGGTGAGCAGGACTTCCTTCCTTAACCTGTAATTCCAAGTTAGTCGCGAGAGAAAAGTGAGCCTGTCTTTGGCAAAGGGAAGCGTAAGTCAACCCTGCAGATGGTCGGTGACAATGAAGCCAGAGGCTGGTTCTTGGAGTGGCCTATATGCTGGTACAAAAGCAATTCCCAAACGCAGGCATTCCCCACTCTTGCATGCAGATGGTGTGCCTGGGACACAGAGCTGGCTCCCCAAAAGGACCCGATGGATACCCACGAGGCATATTCATCTGCATGTGTGAGTCCTAACTTCTTTCGGAAGCTCACTGGAGACCTTTGCCAGAGTAGTTTCACTAGCAACGGTGCTGTGGAAGCCAGGAAGTGGAGGCGACGTCCACACTGTCTCCTGTGTCCTTCTGAACCAGGCATCTTCCGAGGCTTTTCCATGCTGAAACTGGAGAGCGCACAGCTCCTTTGCTTCAGGTGGAAGGCAATCTCTCACAGACTCTGGAGGACCACAGTTATGTCGTGTGCCTCGTGCTGGGGACCAGCAGCAGGTATAGCCCAGCCCAGTGCTCGTAGCAGGGAAAGGCCAGTGCCAACCTGCTTCTGGTGCTTGGTCACGGAGGAAAAGGGCTGGTGCTGGAGTCAGCCAGACCTGGGCTTGAATTCTGGGTCAGCCTTGTACTATCCGTGCGACTCTGAGCAAGTCATCTAACCTCATGAGCCTCAGTTTCCTCACGCGTAGAAGGAGGAAATAAGAAAAACCATCTCATGATTGTTGGAAAAATCAGACGAGATGATTTAAGTAGAGTCCTCAGCACGCATAAGCTCTCAATAAGCAAGAGCTCTCTTTATGAACCGGCATCAAGCAAGGGGTGTACATTCCTGGGGCAGGGTGATACTCATTTTCAGTATTATCACAGTCTTTCCTTGCATTGCATTGAATGTACCACTGGGTGCAAAAAGATAGAATATTCTCTTCTTACTGCCAACAAGCGTCCACTTCGTGTGGGGAGAGTGCAGTAACTCTGTGTGAGATGTAACCTGAGAGTTATCTCACAGTAAGTGCTGCTGTGATTCAGGATGGAGATAACACCACAGGGTGGAGCTTTCTGGAAGAGGTGAACCTGGCCATGCTTTGAAGGATGGGCAGGACTTGAATGAGCAGAGATTGAAAGGGAAAGCTTTTTCAGGTAATATAAAGGGACTAAGACAGATCCCAGACCGGGAGGCAAACGTTCACATTGGAGGATGCAGGGAAATTAAGGAGAGGACAGTGCGGGGAGAGAGAAGTGATGTTGAATTGAACTTAATCATGTGAAGGCTGGGGACCAGGAAGAAAATGCTCAGGGGACTACAAAGGAAGTCAGCATGCACCCTGGGCTGGAGGAAATGGCCCTTTGTCAAGGGGATAGATGCTGGCCTTTGGAAGAGGATTTTTCTTCTCCCTTCCCCCTCCTGGTGTTCTCAAGTCACACACTGGGTGAGTCTTGTCAACCAGCTCTTCCCTGATTCACTCCCGTCCTGGAGCCTTAAGTCATGATCTGCACTTGATTCTCCGTAATAGCCAGTGAACCCTGCCATCCCACTAGGAGAGGAGAATGCACGTCCTGACATTATAATAGGCTCAGCAGCGAAGGCAGTGCTATCATCGTGGTGGTGACAGCGGGCTCCAAGCCCTGCCAGGTAGTTTTAGCAACTTTTTAGTCTTCCTTGTCTTATTAATTAGGAGAGTCTATCTCACAGATCTGGGGCTATGAATCTCACATAACAGCTCTCCAGCCTTCATAACTGCTTCTAACTAGGTGGGAGAACCAGGTGCATTTTGTCTTCATTTTAAAGAGGCCCCTGTGTCTGAAATTTGTGTGGGAGCCCTCCCTGCAGGACGGGAGCAAGAGGAACCGCTGGTGATGGCAGGCAGCGGGACATTTTCTATGTGGCTTTTCACTGGTCTCCAAAATTGTCCAGTCTTCAGCCCTTAAGTCAAGATGCATCAACTCCATCCCCTTCCCTGGCTCCTGTCTCAGATTGGAGGACACATGTACGGGCGTCGGAAGCCTTTGCACTCCAGCATAAATATGTGTGAACCCTGGAGCAGAGAATTGGTGAATCAGCTGATGGTGGAGTTATCCCGTCTTTTCGTAGCCCCCGCAAATAGTATACAGTAATCAAAATTGAAGCCACTCGAGATGAAATAATTGCTTAACGATCATATAAGACAAAATGATTCAACAAATGACAACGAGGCCCTGTGATATACAGAACAGATGTATCCAGTGTACCATATTATAATGTGCTAATACAAGATTGACAGCACAATAATAGAAATGAGCAGCAACTCAGCCTATAATTCCAAACCAAATGTGAGGCTGTCCACAGAACTCAAATTCTAGCAGGCTGCAAAATTAGAGGTAACACCACGCAAGGTTCAAGACGACTCATTAGCAGGTTGGCAGAGTGTTTCAGGAGCAAATTTGTCTGTCGAAGGAACTAATTTCGTGCCATCTTCAGCTCAAATTTTTTTTTTTTTTTTTTTTTTTTGAGTGTGCAGATACAACCTTCTCTGAAGCGGGATGTGGGGGTAGGAGGTGGAGATCTGGCCAGAGCCCCTTGGGGCACAGGGAGGTGACTGGTGTGTGTTTTTGAGTGGCCCGTATTGGGAGAGTGATCCAGGTGTGTGAACGGGTGATGAGAAGCAGTGGTGATGTGGCAAACACTATTCAGGCCGATCTCAGCGTGAGAAACTGATGGGACTTTCTGCTGGCTCCTTGGGGCTGTTCTCACATCAGAAAGCGTTTGGATTAAGGACATAATGAAGGATAATTGTGATAAGGGTCCTTCTGGGTCCTGAATTTCTGAGCCTTTAAACAAGCATCATCATTTCTGCTTTGTATAGATGCCTCTATTGTTTTGATGGTGTCTGGGATTTGCTTTAATCAGGTATGAGAAGCCACACACACACAGAAACGGCTCTCATGAAGGAAGAAGTCTTTATACTCACAGATCCCTAGAAGTGGGAGGTACGGCTTGCAGGGCCACGTGGGGGATTCTCCAGGCTGGGTCAGGAGGCAGAGGGAACCAGGGGAAAACCTGAGTGGGAGTCTTGGTCGTGGGAGGAACAGGTAGGGTAGGGTGAGCAGGCTTGGGGTTGGCTGGTGTGAATCATTTCAACAGGCTCTGGGTATAAAGACTGTTCCCAGTTGTCTAGTACGCACCTTGGGGTGGTTAGGGGAGGTGGGTAGTGGCCTGCAGTGTAATATGATAGAGGAGATAGTACCCACCCTGGGTACTGGACGCTGGTATGGGCGCTGGACTGGTTGGTTTTCGTAAGTGAGTTGTGCTCACAGAGGAGTTTACTATCTCTAGGAATTAGCTAGCCCTGAGAGCGGCAGTCCCTCCAGGACCAGTGAGGCCCTAAGATGTCAAAGCACCAAAATTACAGAATAAAAAGACGATTAATACACTTTCATAGTTTTACATCTGTGGCCCCTTTTCTGCCAGTTCGAGGCCTCCCTCTGCTCACGATCAAAATAGGGCATGGTAGTAGCGACACCGTGCATACATGACAAAAATCTTGATACATTTTCCACACCACCCCAAATCCTGGATCGGTGAGGTCAGGAAGGGAAAGCACCCATCTCCCTTCAGCTGGGACCCCCTGCTGGCTCCTTCTACCTCTGCTCAGTATGGGGCTGCCTGGGTGTGGCTGCCACTGTCTGGGTCACTGGTGCTGACGATGAAGGCTTTCCTAGAGTCGGACCAAGAAGCCCCATGTCCTCAGTTCTGCCAATAACAGGCTGTGGGCCTTGGCAAGGCTGCTGTGATTTCCTCTGTCCCCATTTCCTTCCCTGAAAAGTGATAGGATGGATCCCAGTTCTAAATGCTTATTTTCTCTGAAAAATTGGGGCAAGGATAGGGAGAAAGAGGAAGAAAAGCAAATGAGATGGAGGGCTGGGGAGTTCGCTCATCTTCACAGAAAACCAGTGACGGCCACGTGTTGGAGAAGCCTCCCAGGTCTTGTTGAGAACCACTTCTTCATTCTGCCCTATGAGCCAAGACCCTCACGGGGATGACAATGATTCGGTGCCTGTAAGGTAGCCAGGCTTCTACGCTTATTACATTGTGTCATTCTTACACCAGCCCGAGGATGGAGTAGCCACACTCAGTACCATTTTACTGCTGGGGAAACCGAGGTGTAAAGAGGTTAAGTCAATTGTCGCCACTGGTTCATGGCCACACAAGTAGGAATGGAGCCTGGCCTGCAACCTCACAGTTTTATCCCTAATTGCTGTACACTACTGCCTCCCTCTGTCACAAGCAGGATCATCCACGCAGGACTGGATGGCTTGAGTGTGACCCAGGCAGCAACCGAGATTCATCCCAGGAGGAGTTATTCCAAAGAGGGAGAGCGAACCCCAAAGGGGAAGCATTGCCCCATGGGGAGAACGCTATTTGGAACTTAAGGGGTTTTCACTAATTTCTTCTCTTAACAAATATTGTGTGTCTATCAGATGCCTGGCATGGCTCTAGGCACTGAGGATATACAGCTGTGAATGAGATGGTCCCAGTCCTGCGGTCAGGAAGTTTTCAGCCTGGCAGAGCGGGACACACACAAGAAAAGTGAACAGATAAATACAGTTGCTGCAGGAAGCCCGAGTCTCACCTGTCTGCATCCAGAGCTGCAGGTTGACCAACCCTGGACACTTGCAAAGGCATGAGTCCCTGCAGGTGACAGGAGGTCTGAGAAGCCAAAAAAGAGGGTGAGAGGAACCCCAAAATGAGCAACTACAGCCCTTAAGTTGGACAGACAAAGGGAGGATATGGGGTTGGGAGAGTCTAGAAACTGGAGCATCCCTGGGGACACTGGAGCCCTGTGGGGCCCCATAGACACAGTTGAGGCCACAGTCACTGTTAGACGCCAAGAGGGAGAGGTAGGAATATCCTGGCTTCTCTTCCTCCTTCCTGTCCTTTAATTTCCCAACAGTGCCTCTTGATGGCTCAATGCAAACTAAATTCAGAGGATATGGAAGTCTGGGAAGTGCAGCCATGGGGGTAAGTCCCCATCCGCCGCAAGGCAGAGCAGAGCAGGAAGGGTGGGGGACCTGGCAAGGACAAGCAGGCCCTGGCCCCTGCCCCACGCTTCCCCTCCTTTGGGAATGTATCGAGGTCTTGGAGTTTACAGAAACTCCTGGTGGGCAGGAGAACCGGTGGCTTTGAGCACAGTCTGGGCTGAGGCTGCCCCTGCCAGAGCCCCAGTGGGCCCTTTCACTGGTCCACCTGGGCCACTCCACGTCCATCTCTGCATGGCCAAGTGAAGACTGGAGAATGGGGAGGAAGGTATGGGGAAGGACAAGTAGGGAGAGCATCTGGGGAGGAGGAGGGCACAGGCCACCTGGAGCTGTCCCCAGAGCACACGTGCACCTGCCGCACAGCACGCACCTGCTCAGGGAAGGGATGGAGATCTGGGTCAGGAAGGGTCTCAGCTAGCATCAGAAACAAAACACATACACCGACAGCAGAGTGTAAAGCAGGTGATCTGCCGCCTCAGGTTTTGAACAAGTTTTTCCTTTAAAACTCCAAGGCAGCCATTGACAGCCCCCACCGGCATCTTCCTGCTGATGTAACAATACCTCACATTTATAGAGCCCTTTGAGCCTCTCAAAGCAAGTTCTCCCATCATTTGACCCTCACCAAAGCCCTGTGAAGTAAATGGCAGGGACAGTAGTTGAGGTGGCTAAGGTCACATGGGCACCCACTGAAGAGGTGGGGCCCACTCAGAGCTGCTGTCTCGTCTTCTAGCTGAGTCTCCCCAGGCTTGAGTGCCTGTGCTTTTTCACCTCTCCCCATCATCCACCGCCTTCATCGTCATGGCCCCAGGTAGAGCCCCAGGCTACTCTCTCGTCCCCATCCCCTTGCCCAGGCCTGACTTTGGGGAGAGCTATTCCCACTTGAAGCCAAATTTGGGTGCACGTGGCAATCTGCTTTTCAGTCTGAGAGATCAAAACGAACAATATTTTCAGCTGCAGAGACAACCACCACAACAAAAACGGTGCTTAGCCCCCTTTCCGCAAATGCAGCATACCCCTCTGTGTGCCGTAGAATCTTACCATATTTTGCCATGAAATAAACACACCAGAAAATGTTTTTCTTCTGTGGAAGAGGATGAAGAAATTTTGGAAATTAAAACTCCCATCAATCGATGCTTAGATCTCAGAGATAATCGTACTGCTGCTGCAGATGTTTGTCGAATCATGCCGTTTCGTTTTCAAGCCTGTGTGTGCCCCAAGGCCTGGAATCACACTCTCCCGGTGTGAAGCACACCTGCACAGGCTCCCTGTCTTCCCCAACCCTCATGGAAGAACGTGGTGAGGATAGCTGGGTGGTAGTCCTGGTTCTCCCTGGAATTAGCTAAATGGAACTGAGCCTGTGACCTAGCCTATGTGGACCTCTGTTGCTTCTACAGATTGAAGAACTAGAATTGGAAAATCTCAAGATTCTTTCCCTCTTTTGATGTTTCTTGGAGTCAACATTCCTTTCGAGAGGTGGTCACCTCTCCCCACTGGCTTGAAATCTCATCTCTGCTACTCACCGATTCATGCGTCCATGAGATGCGTGAATTTTTACTGAGTGCCCCTCTTTGGGCAGGCCCCATTGTGAGGCTTGAGAGTAAAAGGGTGACTAAGATACAGTCCCAGCCTCTGGGGAGCTTGAGGCCTGGTGGGACAGGCAGCCCAGAAGTAGACACGTCACGAAACAGTATGTTGAGTGCCATTCTAGAGATGCGTGCTCTAATCCTGTGACCTGGTGCTGCTCAGTTAAACCTCTGTGTCTGCTCTTCATCGCCACCTGGGGATGTTTGCCTCCCTTCCTAGCTGAGATCTATTCGCTGTGAGTGGGCTCTGAGAGTTATATTAGGGTAGAGCATAGCAAAGCATCTCCCATGGGGAAGGGCTTGTCCTCTTTCTGCCGCAGAAGAGATGGAGGAACACCCGCCCCACAGCCACACTGAGCTGGGAACAAGAACTATCATTTTTAGCTCATCCCCTTCCTGGTGCTCCAGCCCAGCATCATTCCCAGTGCCCTCTTACAGCCCCCAGGGTCTGCCCATGGTGGCTTAACTGAGATAACAGTTCAAATGCAAGAATACTTTGAAAAGGAGGGCCATTTTCCTCTTGGCGTCCAGCTTGGCCTAGACATCCAGTTTGATCTCTATTCCCTGAGCTCCAAGGCTGCACTCTGATGAATCCAGGGAACACATCCCCGTTTGGAGATCTTGTGCTCTGCTGACTTGCTCAGGCTGTCCAGGAGCGAAGAGCCTGGGTAAGCAGCTCAGAGGAAGGAGGCCAGGGGACCTGAACCTGGGAGTGCCAGGCCCGGAGCGGGAAGCCCTCCGCACCTGTCTGTGCTTTTTGATTAAATCTGAGCAACAGGATAACTCACACGTAGCGATCTCACCCACTTGGCACGTAGAGTAAACTGACAGGCAGAAAAATGAGAAAGTGTGACCTGGAAACCTGAGGCCACTGCTGCATAGCGGGCCAGGTCTTCCCCTCTCTTGGAGTCCTCTCCCCAAGCATGCACTGACCCTCCCGCCTCTCCCTCAGAGCCCATGCTGGTCTGACCTGCAGGATGTGGCTTCAGTAGAGGCCCCCAAATACCATCTTACCACGCGGGTCCCCCTACTATATTCTCTAACCTTAAATTCCGGGGATCCTGCCCCTCTCTCCCTCCCTCTCCATGCTCACCCTCCACCTGATTTACCCCAGGAGCTGCTCCTGTACCTGGAGCGGATTCACCTGCAAACACTCAGCTTGCAGGAGCATGGCAGACTGGGGAGTTTTCTTTCCCAGGCAAGCTGAGTTTGGAGGGGGGTGTGGGAGGTGATGGGAGGGCTGGGGACACAGGTTGAGTCTCTAAAGAACTAGGACTGTGTTGCCTTCTTCCCTGCCTCCTGCTTACAGCTGAGAAGGTAACCAGCCTCATGTGTATGTGTGTGCACGCGTGCAGTGTATGGATGCACAGACGGCCCCTCCGTGGTGGGGTGGGGAGCCGTTCTCTCACCCTGCAGCTTTCTGCCTCTCCCTCTACCCTCCTCCGACTCCCTGCGTCCCACACTGCAGGTGTCTCTGAGGCAGTGTTTATGTAAGCAGCTCATGTTCTGCCGAGCGACAGCGAGAAGCTGTTGTCAATTCGAGGAAAGCCCCCGGCTGCCCACATGTGTGGTTGTCCCCGTGGGTTTCATAACAAGAGGGGGAGGCAGAGTGGTGGGTCCCTGGGGCGAGGGCGGCTGGGTTCATTCCGGCCAGGGAGCCTCCCTGCTGCCACCAGCGCGCCATGTGTTCACAAGCTGCTGGCCTCACCTCTTCTCCTCCCGGTCCAACTTCAGTCAGTGCTTCCTGGCTCTGGCTGGCCCTGCCCAGGAATGTAGGACCTGGGTCATGCTGGGCTACTGAAGTCAGGGCAACGAACCTGCTACCTTGAAGGAATGGAAGTCCCAAGGACCTGCCAACCAACCCAGCAGGTTGGTTTGATTCTGACCTCAGAATCAAAACATAGGCCCCAGGTTTTGACTCATAATAAGGACATGTAGCCCTTTAGTTATATATCCATCCTCTTTCTATTCCAAAGCCAGCTGTCCTCACCTAGACAACTGAGGACAGGGAGAAAGTGGACAGAAAGGGCTCTGCGCCACCCAGGCAATGGAAATGGCTGGGATACCTTATCCCTGGGGCTGAGGGCTCAGTTCGAGGATTCCCACTCAGCACAGCCTGCTCTAAGGAGAAGAGAAAAGATCAAAACATGGTGTCCACTTGATATGTTTATAAGGTCAGAATAAACTCCCCGTAACCCAAATCGTAATTCAGATAGGTAATACATATGGAGTGCTTTTCTGATCCAAGCATCATGCTATGAAATCTAAATTTCAGTCCCGGCAAAGACTTAATGAAGGAGGCACTATTAGCCTCATTTTAGAGATAAGGGTCCAAGGCCCAGAGAGGTCGAATGACTAGTCCAGCCTCACACAGCCGTTCAGGGAGAGGTTCTCCTCAAAACTTGGAGTTTTCCTTTCTACCCTGAACATCAACAGAAATGTGTTTACGTTTTCTGGCTAACCAAGCCAGGTTTTGGCTTTGATCCAAGGAAGCTAATGTCCCACCTGAGAAGTAGCTTTGTTTAAACAGTGGAGAAAATAATTCCTAAGTCATTTATTTACTTCTCATTTTACACTTCAAATGCTGTCTATTTACACAACAACACAAGCACTACGAACATGCAAGATGTCCCTGGGCTGCCATTGAGGTAGAGACAGGACATGTCACCACTGGTAGTACCTTCATCGTTGGATGGTGACCTCTCTCCCGAGTTTCTCGCTTTTGAAGTGCTGCCAAGTATTGTCCTGCCAACCCCCTCCTGGAGTGAGGCCGGAAGGAAAATCCTGAGCACCAGAAGAATAAGCTGGATCCTGTCTGTTCTGGGTAGTTCATCCATTCGGTCCTTCAACACACACTGGATGCTGTTAATTTCACCACGAACCCTATGCACTGGTGATGCAGAAAGTGCTGAGATCTGATCTCTGCCCTAGAGGAGGCTGGCAGAGAGAGCCAGTAGACACACCGCTGTTGTATGCATGGAATGTGTTAGCAGTCACGGTAATAAGGGAAGAAGGGATTGCAGAAGACGTGACATCTGTCGGCCAGGCACAGTGACTCATGCCTGTAATCCCAGCACTTTGGGAGGCCGAGGCAGGTGGATCACTTGAGGCCCAGAGTTTGAGACCAGACTTGCCAACAGGGCAAAACCCATTTCTACTAAAAGTACCAAAATTAGTCCTGCGCGACAGCGCGTAATCCCAGCTACTGCAGAGGCTGAAGCACAAGATTCACTTGGACCCGGGAGGCGGAGTTGCAGTGAGACAGATGGTGCCACTGCACTTCAGCGTGAGCAACAGAGTAGCCTCTGCCTCAAAAAAAAAAAGAACAGGTGACATCTGAACTGAATCTCAAAGACTAAAAATTCTAAATCCAGAAAGAACATGGCTGGTAGAAGGAAAACTCAATGCAGTACTAAGATCTGGAAAGCCCAGGGTGTATGTGGAAGCGTGGCCTGAGACTTCACTGGGTTTCTGGACAGTGCGAGTGGGTGACGTGCTGGGTGACAAGCAGGGAGAGTAGGCTGGGGCCAGCTTGTGAGAGCCTTGGGGGCTGGAACTGGATGACCTGGACCCTAATAATTCCCAGCTTCAGCCTTTGCAGATGACAGGGAATAAGTCAAGAGTAACTGTGAAGTGGGGTCCCAAGTATTTATGTTAGAGACAAGAAAGTGCCAAAGTTTGTAAGCAGTTTCCTCCTTTATTAATAATAATAAAAAAAAGGGCTAACGCAGTGGCTCACGCCTGTAATCCCAGCACTTTGGGAGGCCAAGGTGGGCGGATCATGAGGTCAGAGGTTTGAGACCAGCCTGGCCAACATGGTGAAACCTCATCTCTACTAAAAATACAAAAAAATGAGCTGTGCGTGGTGGTGTGTGCCTGTGATCCCACCTACTTGGGAGGCTGAGGCAAGAGTATTGCTTGAACTCGGGAGGAGGAGATTGCAGTGAGCCAAGATTGTGCCACTGCGCTCCAGCCTGGGCTACAAGAGCAAGACTCTGTTACAAAAAAAAAAAAAATGCTCAGAACAACAGACACTGGAGTCTACTTGAGGGGGAGGGTGGGAGGAGGAAGAGGAGCAGAGAAAAGATAGCCATCGGGTCCTGGGTTTAATATTGAGTGATGAAGTCATCTATCTGCACAACAAACTTCCATGACATGACTTTACATCTGTAACAAACCTCCACATGCACCCCGGACTGAAAATAAGAGCTAAAAAAAGAAGCAAGGGGAAAAAGAAAAGAAAATCAAAGGGGCTCACATATAACGTGATACTGAAATACTGTCCTATGCGATTTCGACACTAGAGAGAGAGGAAGGAGTGGAGTTCCCTTTTTGCGGGCGGGAATTGTGTTTGGCTTGCAACTCCTCTGGCATCTGAGTCTTGAGGGTGAAAAAACACAGCTGGCTGTGAGGGATCAATTCTTATTTCACTAACGAGCCTGACTCCCAAGGTGGCAAAGGCAAAGGGTGGCCACGTGTGTGTCTGTGGCCTGAATGGAGAAGCAGAGAAGAAGCCACAGACCCCACCCAGGAAACAGAATGGGCAGGTGGACCACCAGAACCTCCATTTCTTAAAGCCCCAGTGGACAGCTGGAAATACTTGCCCCTGAAAAAAAATAATAAATTCCAAATTACCATTTCAATGGCCCCTCACATAAATACTAAAGAATCAGAAAAGCTGATGCCTCATGTTGCTCCCGGAATCTAAGAAATGGTATCTTTCGGTTATCAGATTTTATTTCTTTGCAGCGTTACATTTTATACATATTTATTCATGCAGAACAGAAGCCCTGCGTTATTGAGGCTGCCACAGGAGCGGAGGAAAAGCTGTTATACATAAGAATGCACTGCATTTACACTGTCGCACTTTGCCACAATTGAACTATATGCAACTGGTTTTTTTAAAATAATAATAATAAAAAAAAACCCTCTGGTTTGCATTTAATTTGCTGACTTTTTTTCTTTCTTACTCCTGAATTTCATAGAAATGTGAAAGGCGGGTCATGTCAAAATCCTTGAAGATACAGAGCATTGGGGGCTGGCAAGAGACAGCTTTAGTGGGGAGGGTTTGGGGACCCACAGCAAGTTTATAACTATAACTATTTCTTTTTTAACAGATGTAGTTAACTGAACTGCAAAACATTCATCTTCCAATTTAATAACTCATTCTCCCTGCATGGAGACAGGGGTATTATAGTGCGGGATATTGCTTTTCGGGCTTTTGAGTGTCAATGATGAATCCCCATCTTCTAATAAAATACATTTTCATAGTAATTGAAATAATAATTTTTTTGCCTCTTCATTTTCCCAGGTACTTAAAAAGGGGCTTTCGACTTCTTTCCCTTTCTACTCTTCTAAGCGTATTTTCTTTTAACTGAAATTCCTCAGGCTTTTGAGCTGCACAAGTCCGGGCCTCTGGCATCTGTGTTCTGGTGGCTGCACACTTTCCTCAGCACCACAGCTGCGGGCTGGGCTCCACACACGCAGACCTAGTTAGGAGGAACTCGATGTCAAGACTTGGAATTTTTGGATGGGCTTGGCTCTTCACCTTCATTGGATTAGCAAGCTGACTGTCCCAAGAAAGGGACAAATGTGGTGACCAGCCAGCTGAGGGAAGCCAGAGAGGAACAAGAAGGGGCCCCAATCCTACAAATCCTGAGGTTCACACACTAGGTGAACTCTTAAATATCCCGTAATACCCCCAAGGTCAAGATCTGGGACACCCGTCCACCAACATTCCACATGTACCCATCAAGCTGCAAGTGATCTCCTCCCCAGGAATTGAAATGAATATCGGTATGTTAAGGACTGCATTAATTCTCAAGCAGGCAGTGATGATGTTATGCTGAGTGTCATGCGTTTAATCTACAGCTCTGTTCACAGGGTTACTTTGTTTGTTTGTTTATTTTTGAGACAAGGTCTCGCTCTGTCACCAGGCTGGAGTGCAGTGGCACAATCATGGCTCATTGCAGCCTCGAACACCTGGGCACAAGCAATCCTCCCACCTCAGCCCCCCTGAGTAGCTGGGACTACAAGTCTGTGCCACTAAGCTCAGCTAAATATTTTTTTTTAACTTTTTTTGTAGAGATGGTATCTTACTATGTTGCCCAGGCTGGTCTCCTGGCTTCAAGCAATTCTCCTTGCCTTGAGCTCCCAAAGCGCTGGGGTTGCAGACATAAGCCACTATAAATGCCTGACCAGCAGGGTTACTTAAATTGCTATCTTGGTGAACTTAACTTGGATGGAAAAATATAAAGTTGTCTCCTAAGACATCTTTTCATTGCATTCTTTCCTCCATGGCTGACAATGAGAAGAAGAAAAATAGAATTAAGACTGTAACGGGTTTAAAAAGACCAATCCAGGTGCAGCCTCACCAATAACTGCACCAGCTTCGGGAGGGTTTCCAGCCCCTTTCTCGGTATACTCACCTGGGGAAGAATGATTCTGGTGAGAACTTACTCAGTTTAGGCTACAATTTTAACTTCACCTATAAGAATTCTCCTTTTTCTATGTCTAATCTTCCCCGATCTAGTAAAAAGACCTTGGAAGTCAGGAATTAAAATTTAGGCTCGGCATAGAGGCTCACACCTGTAATCCCAGCACTTCAGGAGGCCAAGGTGGGCAGATCACCAGCTTGACCGATATGGGGAAACCCTGTCTTTATTAAAAATACAAAAATTAGCTGAGCGTGGTGGTACATACCTTTAGTCTCAGCTACTTAGGAGGCTGAGGCAGGAGAATCACTTGAGCCCGGGAGGTGGAGGTTGCAGTGAGCCCAGATCACACCACTGCATTCTAGCCTGGGTGACAGAGCAAGACTCCATCTCAAAAAAAAATTAGAACCAGTTTTAGCTAGAAAATCGAAGTAGTTAAGAGTGTAAACAGTCAGGAAAACTTAAAACCTTTGAAGGCAGTGCCTTCATCATTAATAGTATCAGAAAGAATGCTGTTCTGCCTCCTTATTTTTCCAGGTACTGAACAAAAGACTCTCGACTTCTTTTCCTTTTCTCTGTCCTAACAGAAAAAGTACACATGGCCCTGCCACATCCCAGAGAGCAGGTTCCACCAGACAGGGCTGCAGCCAGCATCCTCAGCACCTTCGTGCAAACGGCAAAAAAAGGTCTTGTCTTTTGGCCTGATTCATCCCTATGCCGGGAAGCATGGCTTGGCAAGGGGAACAGGGGCTGGATTTTAGTCACCCTCTTGCCCGAGGGCCACTGTGCAGTACATGCATGACTTGACTCTACGATGGTAGATGGTAGAGTTAAAAAGACCCAAGTTCAAATCCTGACTCCACCATTTTCTAGCTGTGTTGCTTTAAGCTAGTTGATTTCATATATATATCATACTTACTATTATTATATCTTTATCTGCTCATTGGCCTATATTATTATAGGTCAATGAACAGATAAAGAAAATGTAGTATGTATATACCATGGGCTACTACTCAGCCATGAAAAGGAATGAAATAATGTCTTTCACAGCAATTTGGATGGAGCTAGAGGCCATTATTCTAAGCGAAATAACTCAGGAATGGAAAACCAAATATCGCATGTTTTCACTCATAAGTGGGAGCTAAAGTGTGAGGATGCGAAGGCATAAGAGTGATATAATGGATTTTGGGGACTTGTCGGGGGAAGTTGGGAGTGAGGGATAAAAGAGTACATATTGGGTACGGCGTATACTATTTAGGTGATGGGTGCACTAAAATCCCAGAAATCACCACTAAAGAACTTATCCATGTAACCAAAAGCCACCTGTACCCCAAAACCTATTCAAATAAAAATTAAAAACAAAAGAATGTTATAGGGGCTAATTATGATAATATATGTAAATTGCTTAGCACAGGACCAGGAGCTAAATCTGTAGTGACTATTATTGTTATTATTTTGAGGCGGAGTCTTGCTCTGTCACCAAGGCTGGAGTGCAGTGGCGCAATCTCAGCTCACTGTAACAAACTCTGCCTCCTGGGTTCAAGCTATTCTTCTGCCTCAGCCTCCTGAGTACCTGGGATTAGAGGCACGCACCACCAATTCTGGCTAATTTTTGTATTTTTAATAGAGACAGGGTTTCACCATGTTGGTCAGGATGGTCTCGAACTCCTGACCTCGTGATCCACCTGTGGTCTCCCAAAGTGCTGGGATTACAGGTGTGAGCCGCTGCGCCTGGCCTTGTAATGACTATTGTTATTCCAGAGAGGTATTCCTAGGTCCTTTAGTGCCCCTGGGCAGAAATGAAGCTACATTTCTTACAACAGTGATAGGGGTGAAAAATGTGGACCCAAGTCTGGAGGGGAGCTGTTCTTGGGACAGAATTGCTGTCAGAGAGAAACCAGTGGGTTGTTTGATCTTGGCTCCTAGACAGAGGCTGGACTTTTGCTCCTGCTTTCTGGGGTCACCTGTCCCAGCTCTTCCTGCTTCTCTCTCTGCCCACCCCTTGTCCCTCACCCCCGGGGCCCAGCAGCATTTCAGTGGATTAAAGGATCCTGCTTTACCCGACTTTGGGATTGAGGGTCAAGGGTAGCAACAGGAAGTCTTTTATTTTTCCTGGGTTGAGCAAGAAAGAAACAAATCCAAATGCATCTGCAGAGGATCCTCCAGAACATTCCCTTTCCACCTTCATCTAGGGCCATCTTTGATCCTGAGAATCTTGAGATGAGGATTGTTCCAGAACAAAACCGCTTCTCTGGTGGAGGCCCCAAGGGCTTCTCTGGATAGATGGGAAGTACCCATGCAGAGCCCACAGATCTACTGTTTGAAAAGACCTATGGCTCATTCCACTTTTTCTCAATAGACTCTATTTTTTAGAGCAGTTTTTCGTCCCCAGAAAAAGCAGAAGCTTCAGAAAGTTCCCCCACACACCCCTGTCTCCTCTCATCCCCCCACTCCCCACCACTCACTATCAGCATCCCCCACCAGAAGGGTGCATTTGTTACAATTGATGAACCTACATTGACACGTCATTCTCACCCAAAGTTCGTAGTTTACATTAGGTTACACTCTTGGTATTGTACATTCTGTGGGTTTAGATAAATGTATAATGACAAGTCTCCACCATGGTAATATCATACAGAGCAATTTCACTGCCTAAAAATCCTCTGGGCTCTACCTAGTCATCCCCTCCTTCACTCTTGAGCCCTGGTGACCACTGATCTTTTAGTATGTCCATAGTTTTGCCTTTTTGAGAATGTTGTTTAGTTAGGATCCTACCACATGTAACCTTTTAAATTGGCTTCTTCCACTTAGTAGTATGCATTTAAGATTTCTCGGTGTCTTTTCATGGCTTGATAGCTCATTTCTTTTCAGTGCTGAATAATATTTTATTGCATGGATGTGCCACAGTGCATTAACCATTCATTGACATTTTGGTTGCTTCCAAGTTTTAGCAATTACGAATAAACATCTGTGTGCAGGTTCTTGTGTGAAGCTTGGATGGTAGCCTGGATTTGTTCCAGGCTGGCTGGTACAGGTTTTGTGTCTTGGAACCTAAGTTTTCAAGTCCCTTAGGTAAATATGAAGGAGCATGACTGCTGGATTGTATGGTAAGAGTGTGTGTAGTTTTGTGAGAAACTGCCAAACTGTCTTCAAAGGCAGATGTCTCATCTTGCATTCCCACCAGCAGTGAGTGAGAGTTCCTGTGGCTCCACATCCTCACTAGCATTTGGTGTTGTCAGTGTTGTGGATTTGGGCCATTCCAATAGGTGTGTAGTGGTGTGTCATTGTTTTAATTTGTAATTCCCTAGTGACATATGATGAGCGCCTTTTCATATGCTTCTTTGGGACCCGTATGTTTTCTTTGGTGAGGTGTCTGTTCAGATCTTTTGCCCGTTTTTTAAATGGGTTATTCATATTCCTATGGTTGTGTCTTCAGAGTTCTTTTTATGTTTCAGACCCCGGTCCTTTATCAAGTATGTCTTTTGCGGGTGTTTTCTCCCAGTCTGCGGCCCCGTTCAATTTTGTTCCCTCTTCCTGTGTGTCCAGCAGATTCACACAGCTCCTTATGAAAGAGATGCCAAAAACAAGAGCAGCTGTGGGGGAGCGTGGCTTCCTGGGGAAAGTACACGAGCCTGTGACCGCCTTTCACTTTGAACCCATGTGTTTGTTTATTCTTTAAACACTTGCACTGTGCCCAGCACTACGTCCTGAGGACGCATGTGTGAAGGAAAGAGACAAAGCCACATAAGGCTCCCCAAAGTCTTGCTCACTTTCTGGTAGGGGAGACATACACAAAAATAAATAAACACAAGAGGCATATAGGGAAAAACATACGTAAGTATACTGGACTGCGATCTGGAACTCAGTCCAGTGTAAGACCAGAGCAAGGGAGACAAGAGGTGCTGGCACAGGGCACATTCACAACCTAGATAGGGGCAGAGTGGGCTTCACTGAGAGAGATATTTAAGCAAAGAGTATGAAGGTCGAGCCAAGAGGGCAGAGAAAGAAGGCATAGGGGCCGGCCAGGGCAAAGGCCACGCAGCAGGGGAATACCTGGTGTGTCTGAGGAACTGTGAGGAGGCCAGTGTGGCTGGAATGAGTAGATGGAGGAGGAAGATGTAGGATCGTTTTGGGGTGGTGTATGCAGATCCTGTAGGGTCTGGGGGCTTTCACTCAGAGAGAAATGGGGAGCCATGGGAGGGATTTGAGTAGAGGAGTGACATGACTTCACTTAGGTTTGAACATGCCTTCTCTGGCTACCACGTTGAAAACAGGCTGCCCTGGAGGCCCACATGGAAGGAAGGAGGCCAGTGTAATAATCCAGGTAGGAGATGACAGAGGAGGTAAAGTCGGTGAGACGTGGTCTGATGTTGAGCCAATAGGATTTCCTGCTAGATTCCATGTCAGGGTGAGAGAAAGAGGAATCCCAGATGACACCAAAATTTTTACCTGAACCACCAGAAGGATGGAGTTGCCATTAGCTGAGATGGAAAAGAGCAGGTTTCGGGGTCAGGGGGACATGTTTTGTTTACACTGTTTGACATCCAGCTGGAGAGGTCAGGCACCCAGATGTTGGGCGAGGGGTTTAGAGTTCAGGGTTGTTTGTGTATATGACACTGGGCTGAGTTTTGTGAAGAATAAAAAGGAAAAATAAAATCCAATTCCTCCCACCCCTACCTCTACCCAGGACTTGCTGGGGAGCTGGAGAGAATGCAGCACAGACACCGCGCACACCCAGAGGAAAGCAGCTTTTCTGAGACTCCCTGGAGGCTTGAAAGCAGGCGAACAAATCTAGGCTACCAAAAATCACACTAAAGAAACAATTGCATACTAGACAAACCCCCCAAACACCCTGACTGCTCACTACTAAAAAGCAATAAGAAGAGAAAACCAGGGGGGTGTTTTCCCTTCTCCAGCAGCAAGAACATAAACATCTCTGACTTGCAAAGAAGATCACAATGGCTCCTCTGTCTTCCCTCTCCACCCAGGACATCTGCGGCAACTCTGTCCACAGCCACTTATCAAGCAGCCAGATCTACCCTGGACCCCTGCCAGCCGGGCTGGGCTCGGTCCTATTGCCTATGGTCTGCACATGCACAGAGGTGGCTGTTTAAAAGGAGATCTGTGACTTTGGGTTCATCACCTATTGGACCAGTATCAGGCCAAATCTCTAATATCCCTAACCCAGGTCCCAGGGTTAGCGTGCCAGATGTGGTCCTCACCCTGAAATCCAGTCAACTGCCCAAGCAGGAGCTGAGTTTTCACATTCAACATCCCTGAGTCTCTCTTGTTGAAGTGGCAGATGGTGAATTTCATGCAATGACGTGAGCAAAGGCCCCTCTATTTCCAGCTTGGAACTCGGAATCTGCGGAGAAGCTGCTAGTCTGCATTCTGTGCACTGAATGCTGCAACTCTTGGGGTGGGGTTGGAGGAGGGGTCGGGCTTTTTTCCAGGGAGGCTAGAGCCAGGAGGGGGAAGGGCAGTAAACTGGACTTTGCCCAGTGTTCCCAGCGGGGAAAGGGGGAACCAAGGCACTTTGAGAAGCTGGGCCGGGTGTGTAGGACAAGACCTGCCATCCGTAACCTGAAAATCTAGTGCTTTAATAAGCTGGTGCGCTAAGGAGACCTCCGAGAGATGGGCAGAACAGCACAAGGGCTGCGGGTTTATTGACACGAGTCTTTGCAGGCTCAGATCTGAGCAAGAGTCAACCTGAGTTATGAAGTGGGCCTGATTCATGAAGATGTGCCTGGTAACAGCCCTTCCTCGATGATCTCCACCCAGCACTCTGGCACCTTCTGACCCAAGTATGTTGACGGAGTCTAATGTCCTACATCCAGCTTTTTCACCTCCAAAGATAGAAAATGATTTATAACACAATAATAACTTTCAGGAATCTCAGCCCACTCTGGGATGGCTCTTTTAGGTCCCCAGTGGAAAGGGCAGATTTTAGGATAATATTAGGGGTCTGGAATTCTCTACTCAAGGGGCTTCCCCAGAAATGTGATTTGAGGTCTCATCTCCTGCACCCTTTCCCCTCTTCATTCCTGTCACACAGATTTACCTGCAGTTTCTTCAAGCAGCCTCTATGCCCCTGACTTCCTTTGCACAGCTGGGGTACAAAATTCTTCCTGGGGTGCCCCTCCCCATTTCCCAGACAGACTAGTTTCGCTACTTCCACTAGGGCAGACTCACACGTCACTACCTTTTGGAAGCTTTGCATTCAAGCTGTATTTTAATAGCATTTATTGTTTTCTTATAAAACTCATGTTCTGTACAGAAAAATATGGCACTTATTTAAAAAAGAAGAAAACAAAAATCACCCATCATTCTGACATGTATTATTCTGGTCTTTTTTCTCCTGTGTGTTTAGATGTATTTTAATTGGGAGCATACTGTATATACTGTTTTGTGATTTGCTTCCCATCCACCCCCCGGCCCACTGAAGGCTATATAGTTAAGCACAAGAGGCAGTTTAGTATAGTGGTTATGTGTGGGTGGCCTCTGGAGTCAGACTGTCTAGGTTCAAATCCTGGTGGCTCCACTACAATACTGAGACCTAGGCAAGTTACTGAATCTGTTTCCGTGTTTAGAACAGTGTGGTTTACAGCATATTTTAATCTGTAATTTTGTTTCCTCTCTTTCTCACCGGACTGTGAGTTCCTTGAGGTCTGAGAGTGGCTGTTGTTCATCTCTGTGTTCAGCGTCTTGCTGGGTACATAACAGGCATCCCCAAACGTTAAATGCTTGAAAAGACCCCAGATACTCAGCACGAAGGACCAGATGAAAGTTTCTGAACCACAAGACCCAAGATTGGCCTGCGTGGGGTTGTTTCCTACATATATTAGCTAAAGCTGGCCAATAATTGAGTTTTCTGAGGCTCCCATTTCTTCATTTGTCAAATGGAGACGGCAGGGTGACTGTTAGACAAGCAAGAGGATGTTGTGGACCTGCTCTGAAAACTGTAAAATTTGGCAAGTAAAATTATTTACTGATTACTCGGGGCTTGTCTCTGGCTCTGAAAGGGGACAGGCCTGGAGCCCATGACGCCCTGGGTTTAGGAGAGAACAGAGTGGGCGCAGCGCTGGCGCGGCCGGCTGGGAGCTGCGCGTTTTCCGGGTACCACCGCCCAGCGCCGGGCCCCACCTCGGGGCGCGTGTCCTGAGTGGGAGCTGTGGGCTTCGGGCGCCCGAGCCGGGAGAGCCGGGGTGCGCTTTGCTCTCAGTCCGGACCGGGGTTCGAGCCCGGGGTGGGGGCTGCCGCTGGCGCCTCCGGGAGTGGCCGCCGATCTCCTTCCCGTGTGGCCCGTCTTCCACCCACCAGATCCGGTGGGGAGATTCCTCTCCCCTTTCTTCTGGGATCCGGGCGGCGGGAGGTGGCTGGAACGGAGTCTTCCATTGCCTCCTCCTCCCGGGCAGCATCCGAGGCTTTTCTGAGCAGAATGGGGCGGGGGCGGGGGGCCGCGTGCGCCCGGGCGGAGGGAATTCCTTCTCCGGCGGCGGCGGCGGCGGCACCGGCCCCAGCAGCAGCGCCTTGCCTTTTTTAGCTCTTCCCCGAGGCTCCTTCTAGCGGCGCGGCCGAGGGGCGGCGGCGCGCTCCACCTCGCGGCAGGGAAAGTGCAGCCCCCGCCCGGCGCCCGAGAGGCGCAGGTGGAGCGCGCAGCCAGGCCCGGGGTCCCGCCGCCGCCATCGCCACCGCCCGTGGGTGGGCAGCGGGAGACGCCGCAGGGGGACCCTGAGTGATTCCCGCCCGCCCGCCGCTCTTCCCGGGTTGCCCTGAGCAAGGAGCTGTTTTGTCATTTTCGCAAAAACACCTTCCCTCCCCCTCCCCGCCGCCCCCCGGCTGTTTCAGAAATGGCATTGAGTCAGACCTGAGTCACAGGAGAACGTGGGCCCCCGCCCCGTCCCGCAGCGGCTCTTTCCCGGGCCGCCCCAGCCCTTCTGTCTACCCCCACCCCGCAGCCGGGGCTCCGCGTCTGGCCCCGCAGGTCCCCGCCTGTGACCTATCCAGGGGCCCCGCCGCCCGCCTTCCTCTCTCGCGGCCACACCTGCGCCCTCGCGCGGCCCGCCCCGCACCCCCGCCCCTGGTGGCCGAGAAGGAGCCTCATCGGGGTCGGGCACCGCCGTCCCGCCCTAGGTCCCTGGCCCCGACCTTCCCACACGGATGGTGCGCACTTGGGGTCAGTTCACCAGCCCGGCGCTCGGCGGTGCCCGGCGGCCCCCGTGGTGGTTTACAGTGGTGCGCACTACCCGCCAGGACCTGGTCACCTTCTCCCACCTCTGGCTACCTATTTTCTCACCCCTTCCACCCTTTCCTGAGCTCTCTGCCGAGAAGGTGCTACACAACTCTATTTTTAGTCCTAACAAGCTGCCTGCCGGAGCAGCTTCCGTCTGCAGCGCTCAGAGCCCTTTACAAATGCTAATGAATGGAAGCCGCTTCCTCCGAGTCACTTCGATTCCCACCGCTCCTCCTCACCCCTCCCCCACGCGTTCTCCGGGAGGAAATTGAGGCATGGGGTTAGGGTTTGCGGATTCGTTCCAGCTGGGACAGAACCCCTTGTCTCCTATGGCGTATTGGTGGTTCTATCTTCACCAGCGCCTTCTCACTCCTCTTAAGTCAGAGCTGGGTCCTGGGTTAGGTTCAGAGGTCACACAGTCCCTGTCCTCAAAGAGCTGAAGAGGTGAGCCTACAAGTAGATCATAGCGATACAAACAGGCGGCCCCACAGAGCTGTTTGTGCAGAGAATGTTACAAGGGCACAGAAGTCTTACGTGGGCAGGGAGGGAGGGACGGAAGGGGCTGGTCCTGGGTTTGTCCTGTTTATAATCAAGTAAGGCTTCCTGGAGGAGGTGACACCTGAGCTGAGACTATAATTGAGAATAGGAATTAATCAAGCAAAAGGCAGGGGGCCTGAGGGCACTTAATGGACAAAAGCACAAGGTTCAGAAAAAAGCAGGATGACGTTGGAGGTGAAGATGTTCTGTGTGCCCAGGAGGTAGGTGGGGCTGGAGAGGATCTGCTCAGACTGGAGTTTTAAGTAGATCATTCTGGTGGCTGGGAGGAGGGTAGGCTTGATGGGTTAGGAAGCCCTTACAGTAGTCAGGGCAAGAGATGATAAATCAAGTCCAGACCAGACCTCATGGAGAGGTGTCTTGCAGAGGACAGCATGCATTTGAGAAACATTTGACAGTTTCTTAACTGGAGATCCAGAGTGACACATCCTTCTTTCCTCCTGCAGCATGCTGTCACGCAGGCCTAACATCTCCCTAGTCCTTCAGCCAGGTATCATCACGAAGGTGAAACTCTTTTTTCTTTTGTGCTGGACCCTTGGTACTACTGGAGGGCAGAGACCCACCCTCTGTCTCTGCCATGGCAACTAGCAACTATGCACACAGACAGTGCCTGTCTGAGCTTATGAATGAATGTGCGTTGGACAGATCAGAGCCACGAGAAGGGGTGGGGAATATTCTCTGTCTATCTGAGGAGTATGGAGATAGAAGGATGCTGGGAGGCAGGACCCTAACCATGGTTCATTCTCATCAAAAGCCCCGTGTGCACTTCAGCCAGAAGCTAACCTTCCCTCCACGCCAGTAACCATACATCAGAAAACGCTGACAACCGTCTATGACTGAGGCTTCAGAAGCTGTAGGAAACCTCCTTACCAGCTTCAGGCCCTGCTTTCCAACCAAAAAATTCTAGTGTCATTTTTTGAACACCTGAAATATGTTCCAATTGGAGCCAGCTGTGCAGAAGATGGGCTTGGATAATGGCCCTCAGGACACACAGGGAGGAAGGGAGCATGAGGGATTCCCCCGCATTCAGCAGCTTTGTCTCTTGGGGCGGCAGGAATAGGGAGCCTTTGTCCATCTCATTCTCCATGCTGTTGTTATTGTGACTGGAGATTTTCACAGCCGCCTTTCACTGCCAACGGCAACCAGGGTCATCTTTCCACTATTAAATCCCAGTCCGTTGTGATAATAAAAGAATAGGTTACGAGGGCGGACCCTGGTCTCAGCTAACACCCCAGTACCTCCACCCCACTAGCTGTGTGGCCATAGAGAGGTTGCGACTTATTTAGCCTTTTGAAACCTCAGTTTTGTCACCTATAGATTGAACAAATAGGAAAATCCTTGTTAAGCTTAAAAGAGTTTGTGTTTAAGCATTTAGAATGGTGTCAGGTACCTAGTAAGCGCTCAGTAAGCAGTAGTTATTCTGAGTATTGCCAGAGCCCTCTATCCTATGCTTGTTACGACTATACTTCCAGCTCCTCTCCCAGCTGTTCTACACAAGTTGCTGTTTTGGGATCCTGTGGAGTCTTCCCTTGGTCCCTTCCCTTAGGTCTTAGATACTTAGGGAGGGAATCAGTGACCCTGTCTTTAATCGCTAAATCATTCTTCTGGCACAGGAAAACATACTTCATATAGGAGAACGGTTCCTTTCTTTTTTTGATGGAGTCTCGCTCTGTCGCCCAGGCTGGAGTGCAGTGGCACTAACTCAGCTCACTAAAACTCCACATCCAGGTTCAAGCGATTCTCCTGCCTCAGCCTGCCGAGTAGCTGGGATTACAGGCACCCACCACCATGCCCAGCGAATTTTTGTATTTTTGGTAGAGACGAGGTCTCACCATATTGGCCAGGCTGGTCTCGAACTCCTGATCTTGCGATCCATCCACCTTGGCCTCCCAAAGTGCTGAAATTACAGGCATAAGCCACCGCACCCAACCAACAGTTCCATTTTTGATGCAGATGAGATACTCCTGTAGATAATTGACTAGGCGCTATGGAATCAGAATGTTATAGCTGGCAGACATCTTGGGGGTACTAATTCCAGCTCGAATTTTTCTGAAATCCAGAGATTGAGTTACTTGTGTGGTTAAGGGAAGATTGAAGACGGATCCCAGGCCTCCGACTCCTGTGGCCTCTTGAACGATGCTGCCAGCTTCCCTGGGATCTGCTGTCGCCCCACACCTTCAGTTCAGCCGGAGTGCTTTTCATCTTTTCTTCCTCTTCTCCCCATCAGTACTCCTGATCAAGCGGCCTCTTTCGCACTGACATCACTCCCTTCGTGCTAGCTAAACATGCAGGAGGAATTAATTCAGGGTTCAGACTTAGTGGGGAGAGGGAGAGAATGACTTCGTGCTCCTGATCCAACCAGTGCGCCGCTCAAACCCTCCTCACAAATTGCTCCTAGGATCTTATCACTAAAGTGCAAGATTGATTCTAGGTTATTGTAAGTGGCAACTGAACCCATTTTCTCTCTGTTTCTTTTCATTTTCTCCTGTCCACCACTCTTACCCCACACCTCTCTGTCAAGAGAAGTTCTTAGTTCTCAATATTTCTCTTTAATCGAGGTGACATCCTTTGGACCTAAGAAAATTCAGAAGCCAGACGGGCTGCAAGACTCAGAATGAGAGCCAAAACAGAAAATAGATCCCTGACATCACAGAGCCCTGGTCAGGCCCCCTTTTAATGTTTTAAAGAGATTCTCCAATGAGTTCTGCTAAATGTAATCTACGTCAAATCTTGCCAAAGAAAGTCCAGGAGAATAGCATAGGATTGGGAGTTTGCCTGCCTGCATTAGCATTCTGGCCGTATGACTTAATTTCCTCTGTATTCAGCGATAAGGTGTGTAGCCTCTCTGGGCCTCAGTTGCATCACTTGCGAAATGGGGATAGTAGTCGATATTTATTTATCCTAGCTTAAAACCTATCTCTCAGGCCTGTTGTGAGGATTCAATTAGTCTGTGGAAAGCACTTGGAAAGCCTGGCATGTGGAAAGAGCACGAAACGTCCGAGCTATTATTATTTGCTGTAATAGGGCAAATGGAACCCCCACTTCTCCCTCTGCACATGCTGACTTCAGTAGGTTAAAGTGAAATTCTTATTTAAAGTTCCCCACTCCTCTGGTGAGGGCTTTGAATCGAAACCTGGGGCCCTGGACAAGAACCAGGTAACAGCTCTGGCAATAGATGGGCATGGGCTTCCAGCTTACTGTGTCAACTGGCCAGTCACTTAGAAGTCAAGAAGCCCTGCATTCTGAGAAGTGCACATGTAATTTTATTTTAGCATATATTTATTGAGCATTTTCTGTGTTCGATATATTTTGCTGGGCACTGGGGATACTGAGGCCAGATGTGGCCTGGGTCCTCAAGAGCTTACAAATGAGATGACTAATGTGGAAACCATTGAGCAGACCTCTGGCAGCACAGTGCGTCATGAACGTGGCCAGTCAGCTGTCACCGAGTCACCTGCAGTGTGCTCAGGAGGCGGGGCTTGGATGGACCATGCAGGAGAGACTGTGGCTACTCATCCTTCTGTCCCTATTGCCTGGCACGAAACAGATGCTCAAAATATCTTTGTACATGACTAGCTTATAATGGAGGATCTTCAGGAAAGCTCCATGGAGTACATATCCTGGATTTTAAGCTTTGAAGATAGAGTCAGATTTTTGAGAGGGCAAAAAAAGACAGAAATGCATAAACAAGTCGTGGAATAGCCACACAGTGGAAGATTATTCAGCCCTAAAGAGGAAGGAAATTCTAGCCCATGCTACCGTGTGGATGGAAGTTGAGGACGTTATGCTAAGTGAAATAAGCCAGTCACAAAAAGACAGGTACTGCACCATTCCACTTAGGCAAGCTGCCTAGAGGAGTCAAACTCATAGAGAGCAGAGTGGTCATTGACAGGGGCTGTGGGGAGAGGGAAGAGGGAGTTGTTTAATGGGTAAAGAGTTTCAGTTTTGCAAAAAAATTTTTTTTTTGAGACAGAGTCTCACTCTCACCCAGGCTGGAGTGCAGTGGTATGATCACAGCTCATTGCAGCCTTGACTGCGGTGCTCAAACAATCCTCCCACCTCAGCCTCTGGAGTAGCTGAGACTACAGTTGCACACCATCACGCCCAGCTAATTTTTAAATTTTTTGTAGAGATGGAATGTCCCTGTGTTGCCTAGGGACGGACGACTCCTGGGCTCAAGCGATCCTCCTGCCTCAGCCTCCCAAAGACATACGTTTTTAAAAGATGGGAAAGGGATCTATGAAGACAAAGTTGTAAGGCAAGATGGAGAGGCATGAGAGTGTAGATTGTATTCAAGGAAAGGATGCTTGACTGATAGGGCCCAAGCTTAAAGTACAGGGAGGGACATAATAGGAGATGAGGCAAGATGGATACCAGATGGGCCCCGAATGCCATGTCAAGGAGTGTGGAGTTTAACATTTAGGCTCTGATTTCATACATTGCTAAAGTAGGTCTTCTAATATTCTCAGTCTTGGCTACCATACAGCCATCATAGGTGCTCTGTGGGCCAGCGTGCCAAGCTGCTGTCTCAGTTCTAGCCCAACCCAACCTCTTCTGCTAAGTGGGTCCCCAGGCTCATCTCACCTGGGCCAGAGATGGCCCATTGCACCCGGGTACTTCTGCTGCTTCCTCTGCTAGCTTTGTTGTGGACTGATCCTCCGGGAGTATTTAAGCTCCAGCTCACTAAGGGAAACTAATGAGATTCCAGCCTGATGAGCCTGACTTCTTTCCAATTGAATAGTTGTAAGCAACCTCAGTGCTGCAAGCTCAACACTTTGCAAATTACTGGCTCTACCCCAGAAGCTACTTGGATTTTCCATCTTTGACTTTCTCTTGGGGTACAAGTTCCACAGGGAAGTCTGATGGCCATGTGATGGTGTTCCCTGGTAGGTAGGTGCTGCCTTAGTTTGCTGTATAGGCTGGGCTTCTCTCGGCCTAAGACAAAAGTTTACTTATTGAAAGTAGAAATGAGCTGGTCTGTGACATTTTGGAATTCAGTATGTTGGTTTTTTTTAAGTGTTTGGGTGTTTGGGGACACCCATGCCATGCTGACTTTGAGACAGAGTCCAAACCAGATGGCCACAAGGTAGTCCCTTCCATGTAGTTCTGTTTTGTTGTTGTTCTTGTTTGAGACGGGGTCTCACTCTGTCACCCAGGCTGGAGTGTGGTGGTGCAATCTTGGCTCATGGCAACCCTTACCTCCCAGGTTCAAGTGATTCTCCTGCCTCAGCCTCCCGAGTGGCTGGGACTACAGGCACCCGCCACCATACCCAGCTAATTTTTGTCTTTTTAGTAGAGATGGGGTGTTACCAAGTTGGACAGGCTGGTCTCGAACTCCTGGCCTCAAGCGATCCTCTGCCTCAGCTTCGCAAAGTGCTGTGATTATAGGCATGAACTGCCACGCCCAGCCTCTGTTATTTATTTAACATGAGACTTTTGGGCTTCAGTTGTCGTCTCAAAGTCTCAGTTTTTTCATTCTAAGATGAGTCTAATTATCCCTTTCTTACTTTCTGGAATATTGAGAGGATGAATGGGGTAGAGAGTATGGCATACCTTGAAAACTGAGTAACAGGATGAGAAACGTAATACCCTGCATTCTTCCAGGATGCTGGGGCCAAGCATGTGACAATGAAGATATATTCTATATGCTCCCTATCTCTACATTCACCAAAATGAAAAGAGAAGAAGGAAATTCTCATTCTGAGATGGACGATAAGGGTTAGCCTGTGATTATACGTTAAGGCCATGCTAATTCCTGTCTTAAACCACATTGCTAAAAACAGCCACACTTCTCAGATATCCTCACTATTGTGCTGCCCAACATCTGAGAAAGGAATTTGACAAGAAGCAATGCAGGAAGCTGGACGTTTCCTTTTGCCATTTCAACACCCACATTATCCCTCTTTGACCAGCTGTGTCTGTGGATGCTGCTGAAGCTAGCCCTTCTCACTGGGACATGAAGAGGATGCCGCCTTAGTTATAAGAGCAGCAAGAACAAAAATGCCTCAGCCCTTGTCACCTCGAAGAATTTCTACCCCATGGTCCCTGTGCTCTGAAAAATGGTGGAGGAGATGGTTGGGATAACCACAAAGAGTTCGCCCAATGCCTGGTCCATGAAGCATCACCCAACACCACGCACCAGGGGCGTGTCAGTCAGGTGATGGACAGTTCCCACTATTGCAGGTAGTTCTCATGGATAGCTCTCCTCTTATACCCCATCCCTTGCCCCCTATTCATCTCCATGGCTCACTGCTCCCTGACTCGGTGCGCTGCCTTAACCACGTACAAAGTGAGACAGACAGAGAGAAAAGCTTATGTGGAATGCTTCGGTATTTGATACTGGATTCTGGCTTTACAGTTTAGTAACCCACTTCCACCTCCTTCTTTGGTCCTGAACTCGACATCCCACTAGAATCAACTCCCTTTGCTCGCCCAACTTCGGGTTCTCCTGTGACTTCAGATGAAAGACTCATCACATCAGTCCTGGGTTGAAGGACCCTACCAACTAGGCCAGCTCCTGGCCCACCATCATCTTAGCTTCCAATTCCAGTTCTGCTCTTTGCTTGCTGTGAATCTCACTGGCTGCTTAAAAGCCAAAATATAATGTGCACTAACTCTCCCACTCCTGGTGGTCTTTCAAGAACTGGGCTCTGGCCACAAGTGTTTCTGGAATGGGTGATTGGCAGCAAGAGGCTGAGAAAAGGGTATAGCTTTGGTAGGTTATGTGAGCCCCATGTGGTGTAGATGCTTTGTCTGTAAACTGCCTCCAGGTATTAAACCAAAATGTGTGCGTGAGCAAATGTGTGAGTGAGTAAGAAGGGGTGTGTGTGTGTGTGTGTGTGTGTGTAGATGCCATTTTTTAAAGTAGCTCAAATGTTCACTATAAAAATTTGAACTACCAGATTTTTTTTAGAGAAAGGGAAAAAAATTAAATGTCCCTACTCCCACTCTAAAAGATAACCCAGTATTAATAACGTGGTATAAATTTTTATACCTATCAATTGTATCTTACTTCACATACTGGCTTATAATTTGGTGGGTTTTTTTTTTTAACATAATAATGTATCAGTTCATGTCATCAAACACCCACCTATCATTTTTAATGGCTGAATTGTGTTCTGTGGAGTTCGGGCTCTATCATACTTCATTTAACAGTTCCCCTTTGTTGGACATTGGGTTGTTTCTGGGGAATTTTTTCTTTCACTATTATAAATAATTTGATGTTGGGAAAACTTATACCTAAATCTTTGATTTTATTTTTATTTTTATTTTTTTTTTGAGACGGAGTTTCGCTCTTGTTACCCAGGCTGGAGTGCAATGGTGCGATCTCAGCTCACCGCAACCTCTGCCTCCTGGGTTCAGGCAATTCTCCTGCCTCAGCCTCCTGAGTAGCTGGGATTACAGGCACGCGCCACCATGCCCAGCTAATTTTTTGTATTTTTAGTAGAGACGGGGTTTCACCATGTTGACCAGGGTGGTCTCGATCTCTTGACCTCGTGATCCACCCGCCTCGGCCTCCCAAAGTGCTGGGATTACAGGTGTGAGCCACCGCGCCCGGCCCGATTTTATTTTTAATTTCTGAGGGTAAGATCTTAGAAGAACTAATAGATCAAAGGGTGTGTACCTTCTTTTTTCTTTCTTTCTTTTTTTTGAGACAGTTTTCCTCTGTTGCCCAGGCTAGAGTGTAATGGCACAATCTCGGTTCACAGAAACCTCTTCTTCCAGGCTCAAGTGATTCTCATACCTCAGCCTCCCCAGCAGCTAAGATTACAGGCATGTGCCACTATACCCTGCTAATTTTTGTGTTTTTAGTAGAGACAGTTTCGTCATGCTGGCCTGGCTGGTCTCGAACTCCTGGCCTCAAGTAATCTGCCCACCTCAGCCTCCCAAAGTGCTGAGATTACAGGTGTGAGCCACCTCTCCCAGTCCTTTTCAAGGTTTTTGATATTCACTGCCAATTTGTCCCCAGAAAATTAACCCAATTTTTATTATACTATCAACATTTCATCAACGTTGTATTTTATAATTTGTTAAAATAATTACCAATATGACAAGTAAAAAATAGTCCCCTAATTGCTTATAAATTAGGCAGTTTATTTTTTCATGTGATTTTTGGTCATGTGTATTTATTTTATGATTTTTCTATCCATTGTCCATTTTTTTCTGTTTAGACATTTTTCTTACTGATTGGTCAGAGCTCTTTAGTACATCAGGTGTATTATTCCTTTCATCATATATGTTGCAAATATTTTCTTGGTCTTTTGTTTGCTTTTTATTGTATTTGGTTCTCTTTTCCCTTTTTCTTTTTTGAGACAGGGTCTCACCCTTGTCCAAGCTGGAGTGCAGTGGTGCAAACATGGTTCACTGCAGCCTCAACCTCATAGACTCAAGCCATCCTCCTGCTGCCTCAGCCTTCTAAGTAACTGGCAATACAGGCATGCACCAGTATACCTGGCTAATTTTTAAATTTTTTGTAAAAATGGGGTCTCACTTTGTTGCCTAGGCTGGTTTCTAATTCCTAGGCCCACATAATTCTTCCGCTTTGGCCTCCTAAAGTGCTAGGATTACGGTGTGAGCTAGCATGCTTAGCTGCTTTTTACTATATTTGTGGTATTTTTATGTAGAGAAATTGTACCTTTTTTCATGGTCTAATCAGTCTTTTTCCTTTTTGATTTTGATTTTGATTTTGTTATCATCATTGGGAAGATCTTCCCTGCTCATAAGGCCATTCTTTTTTTTTTTTGAGACAGCGTCTCACTCTGTCGCCTAGGCTGGAGTGCAGTGGCATGATCTTGGCTTACTGTAACCTCCACCTCCTGCCTCCTGAGTAGTTGGGGCTATAGGTGTGCACCACCATGTCTGGCTAATTTTTGTATTTTTAGTAAAGATGGGGTTTCACCGTGTCAGCCAGGCTGGTCTCAAACTCCTGACCTCAGGTGATCCACCGTCTTGGCCTCCCATAGTGCTGGGAATACAGGCATGAGCCACCGTGCCTGGTCCATAAAGGCATTCCTTCTCATTTGATTTAACGTCGAGTTCAAGGGACATAATACTTCCAGCAATCTTCTCTGCAGAAGTCTTAACCTCAGGGGTGCACAGCCTCCAAAAGGCTGCAGGGCCAGAGGAAGGAATGTGAAAATGCAATCATGACAAAGACCCCACATCTAATAGACTCTCTGAGGGCTGGGGAAGGACTTTAAATCTGTTCTAGTCTTGGTGACAATCTGAGCTCCACTTGAACACCCCTAGTGATCTCATCTGGGGGATTTTACTTTTTGTTCAGATCTTTACAAAAGTTCCCTGGGTTCAGAATAATGTCAACATCTTCCCAAGCATCCCCCTCCCAGGAGCTCTCAGTGTCACTACACAGTGTTACTCGTGCACCGACACATTCACCTCATGCAGGGCACAGGTCACCCAGGCAATTACAGGTGAGAAGCAAGAGAGAGAGGAGGAGTTGAGCTTGGGTCACGGGATTCTTCCACATCAACCATGGGAACACTGCAAGATGATGTGCTGTTCACTCCTGGGCCATGACATCTCTTCCAGGGTTTGAAAAACACCTTTCTTTCCTGGGGTGCCTCTCTGTGTGTGCGCATGCGCATGCATACATGCTCACTTGGACAAGCTTGCATGGGTACACACACACACACACACACACACACACACACACAAACACACACACACACACACATTCTAACCTCACCCTCTGCTAGTTAATCCTAAATGGGAGAAACTATCTCTGTAATTTGAAGGGAGGCAGGCGGAGGGAGCAAATAAAACCTTCTGTAGAAATAGGAGAAGATATTCATTGAGCATGTGCAGAGTAATTTTTCTTCTGCATGCTTTATTAAAGAATTATATGACATAATTACACGTTATAATGTCTTCACACATATTTATGGTAATTACGTCAATGCACATTTGATGTTCTGTAATTACAGTAAATACACAACAATCCTGACAAATCGCTTGATCAAGAATTCAAATTCCCTAAGTGAAGACGGGGAGAAAAGACATTAACTCCTTTGCTTCCTCATTGCCCCAGCCCCTCCTTAACGCTCTGTCCTTTACTGGCAGTCGTGGAGGTGCTTTTTGTTCCTGGCTGTTATCAAGTCAGGATTACATTCATTTCCAACAGGCACATTCCTGAGACTGGCCCCTACAGTAAGACTACTTATTTTTATCGTTCTCCCTATAATACTATTGTGTATTCATGTTGCGCAGGAGTGGGTACCACACCTGATAGTGTCCCAGAAGCAGATAGGTAGTGAATATACATATTTGGCGAGTCCTCTACAAAAATAATTCTCCTGGGAGACGTGGGGAAATACAAAGGAAGTCACCAGTGGGGTTTCATCTCCTAGGAAATTGGAGTTAAAATGAACACCAGCAAAGCACCTCACTCAACTATAGGCTGCTGCCAATCTCAAAGCCACTTGTAACTCAGTCAATTCCTGAGGGGTGGAGCCATGTCCAGTCCCATGTCCAGTACTCTAGCACCTGGGGTCATGAATTGGGAATCTTAAGTCATGAGGCTGTGAGACCACCTATCTGTGTGCAGTATTGCAGGCACTGATTATATTGGGTGGATCATTTTTTTCTTTTATATGAATTTTTTTTTAATTTCATGGTCTCTGGATTCCGGTGTTGGGGAGGTTTGTTGTTCTTGCTAACTAGGATCTGTGGCCAGTTTATCAAAAACAATGAACAGTTGGCATAATTGTCCCAAGCAAGATGCATCTCCTGTGATCTGTTCATCTTCGGGTCCCAACTCCTCCTAAGGATGGGAGGAAGCGTTTCTTTGCCTTCGTCCTGACAAGTTCCTGGACAGAACCATCCATGGACTCAGGCCATTATTTATTAAGCCCAAAGAAGGAGCGCTGGGCTTCCAGGAGGCAGTAGTAGAGTCCAGAGTTTGAGCTCTGAATCCCTAATGGCTCACCTTCTGGATTTCCTCCTGTGAAGGAATTTGCTGTGAGGCAAGTTGTAGAGAACGTCAGGATGGAGGCAGGAAGCCCTGGTTCCCTCTGTTCCTACCCAACTCTGATCAGCAGCTTTTTGACCCTCTCTCTGAAAAAAAAGGGCAGGCCTACCTACTCCACAGGGCTTTGAGCTAATGGATATTAAGGATCTTGAAAATTTTAAAACTTTAAATAAATATAAGAACTTTGCAATAAACTGCAGTGCCCAGCATTGGCTTCCTTTAGTATGAAAGCAGTGCTCCAGGTTTACATCCACTGATTTATCCCACCTCTGTGACCTGGAGAAACCAATCATCCCTGGAACAGGTGGTCTTGCAGGGTGTTTTCACTGGTCCCCACAGGAGGACAAAAGAAATCTGTCACACTTTGTCAGGCCAGTGTGGGAAAGGAGTGAGATGAGGGCTAATGATTAATAAAAGTAGCAAACTTATTGACTAATAGAATTCTTAGTCATGAAGTCTCCATGTTCCACGCGTACTGAAATCAAAGCAATTACAGATTGAAATGAACCTGGAATACTTAGTTCGGAAAATGCTCGTTTCAGACCAAGATCAGGGCTGGAGGCGAGTGACCCCTCACTCCCCCAAGTAATGAAAGCGCTTCACAGCTTGCTTGGAAGGATGGTAATTGCTGCAGGCTAAGATAGGGATCTGGCTGCGCTAATGATGCCCTGTTCCTTTTTAGAGGGCCTTGCTCCAGTTTTCCTGGAGTGCCAGGATTGCAAAGGAATGCAGCGTGATAGAAATGAACACATGAACACACGTATCTTAGCATTTTGCATTTTTCAAACGTTGCCATCATCATTTAGTCTTTTTTTTTTAATTGTTAATTGCTCAGGTCCTGGTAAATTTAGACGGATGCCTCATTGATGTATTTAAACATGTGAGTAACTGAAATGGAAACAGATGTAGCATTTTTTTCTTTCTTATTTTTCTTTTCTTTTTAGTGAGGACTTTGCACGGCCAGGAACTATAATTCATATTTTCTTCACACTCACAAAAGACTCCGTTGGAACCAAGTTTGTGTTGGGAAACAGATTTTTCTAGGCTCTTTCTGGTTGGACGCTCTTGTGGTGTGTTTTTCGCTGCTGTTCATTTACCAAGACTAGAAAAGGTGGCCTCAAGGGAAAGGAGACCCAAGCTTGCTCCTTTTTACATGGGTTCCGGGAAAGAAATTGGGAGGCTTGTGCTCCTGGGATGGTCGTTGGAGATGGGAGGGTGCCGGAATCTGCAAGATGTGTTTGTGTAATCAGAGCATATTCGTTCTGCCAAAGCAACTTCTTGCCTCGCTATAACAGGTAGGGGGAAAAAAGAAGAACAAGAAACTCAGTTCTTTTACACTCCAGGGGTGATGCTTTGGAGGTGGAGGGCAGGAGTTTGAAATTAAATATTCGGAAGAGAAATTGGCAAGAGACCAAATCTCCAGCGACAGAACGTCCATTAAATCGCAGTGACGGGATTACCAATAAAGACTGTTCCAACCCCTCTCCCTCTTTCCTCTGCTGCCTCCCCACCAGCGCTTGGGAGTTCAATAACTACCCCAGAGGCATGATGCCCTATTCTCTCCGGGTCTGTATAATCCTTGGCTGCTGAGCCACCCACTATGGTCCCCGGGGATTGAAAATTAATTTCTTTTCCTGCCCCATGCAGCTGATCCCAGCTGTCCTGTGGCTCAGCTGGGCACTGGGGTCAGATGCGCAAGACCACCAGGTGCTCAGAGTAAATGATCAGGGCCTTGGGCTGAGAAGGCTCCTAACAATACGGAAATGCCATTTTCCACTCAATTGCAGTGCATCCGGCTGTCTCTTCGCACTGAGATTCAATTATCAGGGCTGATACACGCTCCCACTTCCCTCCAAGTCCTTGTCTGTGCTTTCTGGGGAACTGTTTAGTGCCCTCTTTTCCCAGCAGCTATGGGTAATGGGATTCCAACAAGCAAGAGAGAGGAATTTTCTGCTCATTGTCAGCTTCAGGTGTGAGGACCTGAGTAACTCTGATGTGCAGGGGGTGACGCCCTGGCAGAGCATCACAATGCGAATTAGAAGACCCTGCTTTTTTGCTGTGTGGCCTTGGGCAAGTTGCTTAGCTTTCCTGAGCTCAGTTTCCTCCTCTGTACTATAATAAAGCCATATCAGATGATCTCTGGGTCTCATCATGTAGTTCCAAAATCCCAAATGTCTACCTTAAGTAGGCTTCACTGAGGACTCCAAAGCACTTCCCTGATGGGAGTATATTCATTCTCAAGAATTGATTCAGAAGAAACTGGAATGCAAAGTCACAAAGAAAGGCCGCTCTGTGCCCTAGTCACTGGTGCGCCTGGAACTCAAACCAGATGTTCCAGCTTGAGGGCTCCGGGTCTTTGCATCCCCTTCCTCCAGAAGCCCAGGAGTCTCCGTGGAGTCCTGCATGTTAGCACCTGCTAGAGCCACCATGCAAGCCAAACGTGGATGGGAGGAAGGGAGTGGAGACTGTCACCCAGGGTAAGATCCATTTGGACATTGTCCCGAAGAGGCTGCCTTTCCCGGTCCCCCGCCTCTCGATCTTCAGTTTGTGAGGCTGTCAATGGAAACTGGATCCAAGTGTTGCTGATTCAATGATGTTTGCCCAAATGCTGTTTCCTAAGAACTGTTGGATGCCCAAAATGCTTTCTGAGTCTGTTTTCTTTTTCCAACAAGCCCGTTTCTTTTCCTGGAAGTGGGACATGGCATGAAGCCGTGTCTGAACCCAAGTCTATTCCAACTCCATTCTAAACTTGGATCACATTGCAATGAGAGGCCCTTCCTCCTACCCCCTCCCCGAGGTCCTGGGAGGCTGTGGCTGTTAGTAACACTGACTGTATGCAGCAGTCTTCCTGCTTATGAGCCCAGACATAGCTCCATACATCCGGATTTCATTTCATTCTCAAACCATGTTGGGAGGAAGGATGAGTATCTCCATTGTATAAATGAAGAACTAAGACTAGAAGTCACAAATGGCAGCTTCCACAGCTAGAGTTAGGCTCATAGCCCCTATTTCTAGCATCTCTCTCTCTCTCTCTCTCTCTCTCTCTCTCTCTCTCTCTCTCTCTCTCACACACACACACACACACACACACACACACACACACAGATACACGCTGGCAATGGAGATGTTTTCAGTACAAAAACAACCCCTCCTAGTGGCGCTGCCCCAGCCCTATCACAGCTCCCGCCTCACCTGGCTGTTTGGACATGACTTTGCTCTCTGGCTTCCCAGTTCTCCCAGAAGAACAGCTTGCTCCAAGAAGCCCCGGACTTTGTTCCTTTTCCAGTGCCTCTTCAGTCCCTTCCCACCGTCAGGAGTCCGTTTTGTCTGGTTGCTCTGATTCGAGATGCTGGCCAGCAAGAACTCATCCTGTTCACTGTTTTGCCTGTTCATCTTCTCCATCATTTTCAGGAGGTCCCATCAACTCAGAACCTAAACCAGGGAAGGTGTTGCAGTAAGAAGAACAATCATCATCCCAGCTCACTCACTCACTGGCCAAGTCCTCAAGCCTATTCTTTATCCCTTCTAAGTCACAGATTTTTTTTTCTTAAAGGGTAGGATGATGTCTTCCTCTATCCCAGGGCTCCTTGGGGATCCATGAGTCCCTCTGTGTGGACATACTTGGTGAACTGTAAAACACAAGGCAGACACAAGCTCTTCTGTGCCCACTGCCTCCACCCTAACTCAATCACTATTTCTTTCCACCCAGCATTTCCCAAATGCCCACACGTGACGCCTCCTTCGTGGAGCTCACTCAAGTCCTCTCTCCCATCCCCACTCACAAACCAGTTGCATTCCACAGCAACAAATGACAGATTAAAGCCATGGACACATCAGTGTCTTGGGTTGACGCTATGTGAAAGGAATGGGAAACATCAGATTTTGACATCTTTAACCTTTTTTTTTGCATTAAAAGTAGATGTGAAGAGTGAAGAGTTGTAGCAACACCCCAGGCCAAGTAGCACATTCAAGACAGCATGGCAGGTGACACCCAGGATGTCAGAGAATGTGACAGCAGCCCTGGGGACATGAATCGCATAATGCCACACATCAGCGTTGCCGGCAGAGCCAGGATAACTTGGCAGTGGGCACAGAAACACCGTCTGGGTCAGAAGATGCCAAGAAGAGCTGGTGTGTTATCATTAGCAAAGCAACACACAGATTCAACCAAGGCTGCTAATACCAAGTTGCCATGTCTTCCACCCCCTCTTCCTGCCCTCTAACTGACCTCGGGTTGGTAGCTTTTCTTTCCCTGCCCGTGCAGTGGGGTGTCCCTCTTCCTTTCTACATTGTAACGCCCCTTGAAGGCAAGAACCAGGTCTTAGATGCCAGAAACGCATCTCCCAGAAGAAGGCACCTAATATCTATTAACTCATTGAAAGCCATAATCTGCTTTTACTCAGCGTCTCAGCTTCTCCATTTGTCAAATGGGAGAATAATTTCAATATCTTCTAAAGGATGGATAAGAAAAAGTTTAGTAGCCATGGAGAATGCTGAAGCCATCTATTAGAACTGCTTTATGCTCATCTTCATTTCCAATTGTGACCTTACTGGGCTATTTTTGCTCAAGTCTTTACGGTTCGAAGCCACAGAACTGAGTCCCAAGCACTTTAGGGTCTCGAGGGGCCAGGGGCCAGGTTGGCCCTCTTGCTCCGTGGACATGCTGCCTGGGCTGGTGCTTGCTGCTTCCCCGATCCCTGCCACTGGACTCTGCTAGGAGAAAATGGTGTAAGGAGAGCTGACTCTCTGAATGATGGTGGCTAGTGCTTCTGAGAAGAGGTTAGAGACCAGACAGTGTACTTTTGTCTTTCTCGGATAGTTCTTCAAAGGGAAACAATCCACTCCCTCGGCAGTCCGTCTTTCCACCAGCTGCCTTTCTTTTGATGACACTCATCATCTTCTCTTCCCTGAAAGCACAGCAGAAAAAAGGAAATTTATCCTTCCTTCCTCCTTGCCACACGGCTACTGCCGAGAGTCCTGTGTCTTAACCTTTGCCATTCCCTCTCCTCCCTCCCACCTGCCTCTTTTTCTCTGGCTACCAGGCAGTCAAGATTGATCTGTTTCTTGTGGCTCCAAGTGGAATTTGACCATGTGCATGGAAACAGCCAGGTAGAGCTAACAGCACCGTCAGACAGTGAGCACAGCTCCTGACACACCTGCACAGAAGAGAGCACACATACACGCATGTGCATGTGTACACACACACACACACACACTCTTCCCCTTTTCTGAGCCCACACAGGATTTCCTCTCCCCAGTCCCCCTCGCCTGGTCCCACACACTCATCCTCTCCGGGCACAGCCCACCTCGCCACCACCCTGCCTGCCCCATACTCCACTCCCGGCAGGCAGACAGCCCTCCCCTGCCTCCCTACTCCTCACAAATCCAGGAAGAGCTGCACTCCCTTGGATAATGAGTTGAGAACTTACAGCCTCTCGTCTCTCTCTGGCTGGTGACTGACACAAATGGAATTCATCTTTAATCATCTGTTAACTCGTTGTCTATTATAGCTCTTTAATAGCACCATAGATATTCTTAATGAAGCATGATTTAAGGTATTTACAGCACATGGACCGACAGACATCACTCACAGTGTGCAGGTAATGAGGCATAAAACGGCTTTTGAATTCCCCCCAAAAGAGAAAGCGACAGAGAGAGAGAGAGAGAGAGAGAGAGAGAGAGAGAGAGTGCGAGAGAGAGAGCTTTAGCGCTAGCGCGAAAGAAAAAAAATTAAAAGCCTTGTGTTGTAAGCTTTGTTTTAAAATGTTTAGGCATTTAAAGTCATTTCAGCTCTTTCAAGGTGTTTGGCTCACAGAGTTCAGTGATTACCCCCACTGAGAGTGTCAGGCTCAGGTTCTGAGCATTCTCTTGAAGCCACCTGAGGTCCAGGCATCTCTTCTGGAACATTTTGGGGGCTGGGGCCAAGCAGCGTTGTTCAAGGGGGCATATAGAACTCGGTCCATCCTCAGCTTCCTCCGCTCATCCAGTCTACCCTGATGCTGTTCCTAGGGATGACAATCATCTTTGCAGGGAAGGGGACAGGGGCTGGGGATTGTCCTCCCACCGAATGGACCTGCTGCCTGGGGCTGGTTCGTGCCTCTCTCTTGCCTCATGAAACCCAGGTTGCTTTAGCCTTCAAAGTAAAGCCTCTGAGAAGCAGAGGGGACCTAGCCTGTCATCTTACCAAGGAGGACCCCAAAGTTACCCAGCTAGTTAGGGACAAACCCAGAACCACTGCCAGGGTCTCCCATCCCCACCCCATGATGGTGTTGTGAATTTCCAACTACACAGGCTTCATAAAATCTCCAAGAAAATGGAAATTTCAAGGGAGTAGAGAAAAAGATGGCGGTAGAGTAGGAGACTGTTTTCCAAGGATATGCTTTAAATGTAGAGATCTCCAGAGCAGAAGCAGCACCTTAAATAGTTGTGTGCCAGGGTAGGACAGGAGAGGATGGCAGATCTGAATGCCAGCTCTGCCCCTGCTGCCCCAGGTCCCCTGAGCTTTGAACAGGACTTGCTCACATTCCCCCACTTCCTTTCTCTGCCTCAGAGGAATGGGCCCAACCAACCCACCTTCCCCATAGTAAAGTAATAACGTGAAGAAAAAGGACTTGGTGCAGGGTGTGGATCGGATAAGCACATCATCCACAGTGATGGAAATGATGGCATCTTTCTCTTGAAGCCCAATTTTCCAGGATCCCCTTTTTTTTATTTTTAAATTTTTTTTTTTGTAGAGATGTGGGCTCCCTGGCTTGCTCAGGCTGGTCTCGAGCTCCTGGACTCAAGCAATCCTCCCATCTTGACCTATCAAAGTGCTGGGATCAGAGGCATGAGCCATCATGCCCTGCCAGGGCCCCCTTTGTTATGTCACCTTTATCACCCTCCATTGTCCCTACACAGGCAATCTCTACTTGGCCGAAACCTAAGCACTGCATGTTTTTGGTGACATTTGTGTTGAGTCCCCTTTCTGCAACTCACCAGTGTGTGTTGGCCACTGTAAGGCCATGATAGATGTGGGCAGGGAACTGGAGACCCTAGGCCCCGTGGGTTCGCCCGCATGAGGGAGCAGAGTTGACATGCTTTGGGGATCGGTGACACAACCTCCTACCTGGCTTGGGGTACAAACCTAGGCTCCCTGTCCCCCTGGCCTTCTCCTCTCCGAAAGAAGGAGAACTGTGAGCATGGCAGTGGACACTTCAGTTACCACAGGCTCAGCAGCCAAGTGAGAACGTGGGTCAGGGTGGGGAGGGGGAACCTGCTGAGATTTCTCAGAATGGGGTGATGAGGATCCCGGGATGCCTCGACAAAGGCTACCAGATTCTCTCCCAATGCAGGGCTTAATGCCTTTAAAAGCAGGAGCTTCCGCCGGAGTGGTGGCTCACACCTATAATCCCAGCACTTTGGGAGGCTGAGACGGGTGGATCATGAGGTCAGGAGTTCAAGACCAGCCTGACCAACATGGTGAAACCCCATCTCTACTAAAAATACAAAACTAGCTGGGTGTGGTGGTGGGCACCTGTAATCCCAGCTACTCAGGAGGCTGAGGCAGGAGAATTGCTTGAACCTGGAAGGCAGAGATTGTGGTGAGCCGAGATCGCGCCATTGCACTCCAGCCTGGGCAACAGGAGCGAAAACCTCCATCTCAAAAAAAAAAAAAAAAAGCAGGAGCTCCTACTTGGAAGAGCTGCAATTCCCCTTTTGCACTCAGAAGAAGGTGGCACAGGGAGGGGAAGGGGACAGTCCTGGTCACACAGGACGAGAACTCTGGAACCCAGAACTCCCCAGGCTGTTGCTTCTCCCAAGCTCCCTCCCCATGTGCAGCCTCCTCTTATGCCTGTGAGAGGCCAGTGACCATGGGAGGGAGCCAGATGCCCTAATCTGTGCACACGGTGAATGTGGGTGTCATTCTGAGGACACAGACAGGAGGAGGAACCCGCCAGCACCAGCCCAAAGGTGGAGGTCTGCATAGGAGAAGGGCATTTCTCCTGGCATCTCTAGCCTTTTTAGATGCACCCCAACTTAGAGGCTGTCCCAGCCTCTGCCAGCCAAGCTATCCCTAGGCGGGCCCAACCCTAGCAAGTAGGAATACAAGAGCAGATGCTTGTCCTTCCGGGGCCTGGCTGACCACACTAGTCATTTCACGCATTCATTCTGTGCCAGACCAGGCCTGTGCTGGGTCCTGAGGGGAGCTGAGCAGCATGCCCAGGCAAGCCTGCTGTCTGGTCAGAGGACAGATTTCTAAACCAATAATGCCTGACTGGCTTAAGGAGGTGACAGGCGCCTTTTGGGGCATGAGGGTCGAGTGACTCTGGGTGGAATGAATACCTGTGATATTTAGAATGGATTTCTCAGCCTGAAGGATGGCAGAGCATTTCCCCAAGAGGCCACGGAGATGGATGTAGAGCTGACGAGCCTCCCAAAATACATGGACTCGTGGAATGGCAAGATCAGAGGAGGCCCTGAAGCTTCCCTTCCAACATCTCCACCATGTGCTGCTGGGTTATTTTATAATTTATTTTTTGAGACAGGGTCTCTCTGTTGCCCAAGCTAGAGTGCCATGGTGCACCCATGACTCACTGCAACCTTCCAGGCTCAAGCGATCCTTCCACCTCAGCCTCCTGAGTAGCTGGGACTATAGGCACACACCATCACATCCAGCTTGCTTGCTTCCTTCCTTCCTTCTTCCTTCCCTCCTTTCTTCCCTTCCTCTTTCTTGCTTTCTTTCCTTCTTTCTTTCTTTTTCTTTCTTTCCTTTTCAGATCCGGTCTTGGTATGTTTTCAGGGCTGGTCTCAAACTCCCAGGCTCAAGTGATCCTCCTGCCTTGGCCTCCCAAAGTGTTGGGATTACAGGCATGAGCCACTGCGTCTGGTCTGATGATGGAGTTACTTTCCTCCCCACCCCACCCTCACTCCCAAGCAGCCCATTTCAGGGCTGCTCAGTGCTGAGTCTTGGAAAGTTTTCCTTCATCCTTTGAGGACTAGAAGGCTGACATAGGGGATGTGTGAGGACCATATAGGGAATGGAGAGCTGGCAGGCCTCAGGGGTCGGGGGAACTCGATCCCTTCTCCGAGGCTGCTCTTCCCCTTGCGTGCTGGGTGAATTGGCTCCTGGTGGGTCCAGCCTGCAGGGGGCTTTACTTTGCCATGACCCTGACTTCTCCCACCCCCTGCTAATGGGCCCTGGTTCCTAGGACTGAGAGCGGCCTGGCTTTTCTTGTGCCAGGGCATACACTGGATGGCTTATGAGTTGGCTGCCCCAGGCCAAGTGCCCACCATGGTCCAATCAACTAAGGACGCCCCAAAAGAACATGGTTCTTTTCTTTTCTTAAAAAAAATTTTTTTCTTCTTTTTTTAAGATGCGGTCTTGCCATCTTGCCTAGGCTGGTCTGTAACTCCTTGGGCCCAAGAAATCCTCCTGCCTTGACCTCCCAAAAGTGCTGGGATTACAGCTTTGAGCAGGGAGAGAAGTCAGAGACAGATCCCAGATACACTGGCTTCTGGCTGGGGGTGAAGCAGCAGCCCCGCCAGTGGGCCAGGGCACACCCCTGAAGCCATTGGCTGGGAAGGAGTTGTCTCTCCCTGAACTCCTGGAGGCAGTATATCCCCAACAGCACCAATTTTCTGAACAGAAAAAAAGAGACACAGAGGAAGGATAACACAATGAAGTGAAAGGCAAGAAAATCGCAGGGGACGCTTTATTGAGATACTTGAAATTTTCTAACCAGGTGCAGCCTTGCAATCCAGGACTTCCTTTAGTACGGTCTCATCCTCATTTATAGCAACTTCTTTCTCTGTCAGCTGGAAAATGCCGGTTTATAGAGGCATGAGCGTCTTTGGAGAATTTCTGGGGCCCCATCTTGGTGTTTCTTCTGTAATTATTTCTGTGACAATATGAACACTCCAGTTAATTAGTTCAGTAGTGATTTTTCCCCCTTTTCCAACCAAATCGGTGCCTTTGTGCTTTCTAAGGAGGATTCGAGTTGACTTGGTCTGAAGACAGAAAAGGCGAGACCCCAAGAGTGAATTGCTTGTTAGAAATGCCACTTCAGAGCCGTTACAGGAGAGGTGAGAGGAGCGGAGGGTCACTGCCTGGCTCCTGGCTCCTGTGAGTGTCTTTGTTTTCCCTCTATCATCGTCTTCACCCTTGATCCAGAATCCAGGCCCCTCAAGCTCCCCAGATAACCCAGGAGTGGCCCTTGTCATAAGCTTAAGTCATTACTTAAGAATATTCCTGAAAATACACGTGTCTGGGGCAAGGCTGCCATTCAACTTCCAAACATCCACTCAAGACCAGGCCCAATAAGGCTAATTTCTTTTTCTCTTTTCTAGATGATGTTGGAATTTTCTAGATGATTCCATTCATGGGTTGGCCATGCAGCAGGTTGTCCAGCACCATCAAGCACACCCCAGGTTCTCCCAGGCCTGGTTTCCCTTGGTTGATTCCCTGACATTAGGAAATGTTTTTAGCAAAGCCTGTGTGCGACATTAGATGGAGCCACCCGTTTCCTAGGAAACTATTCATGCTCCACAGGTTGCACTTCGTGGTATCATTTGGATCCGGCTGCCTCAATTGGCCTTCTTCCTTGGCCTTCCTCTGGCCCCTCCACTATTAGATCAACTGAGTAGTTCCTAACCAGACCTGCAACATAATTTGTGGAGCCCAGCACAAAATAAAAATTCAGGTCCTGACCAGGTGTGGTGACTCATGCCTCTAATCCCAGCAGTTTGGGAGGCCGAGGCAGGTGGATCACCTAAAGTCAGGAGTTTGAGTCCAGCCTGGCCAAAATGGAGAAATCCTGTGTCTACTAAAAATACAAACAATTGGCTGGGCATGGTGGCATGCACTTGTAATCCCAGCACTCGGGAGACTGAGGCAGGAGGAAAACCTGAGGTCAGGAGTTTGAGACCAGCCTGGCTAACATAGTGAAACCCTGTCTCCACTAAAAATACAAAAATGAGCCAGGTGTGGTGGCATGCACCTGTAGTTCCAGCTACTCAGGAGGCTGAGGCACGAGAATCACTTGAACTCGGGAGGTGGAGGTTGCAGTGAGCCAAGACAGTGTCACTGCACTCCAGCCCAGGCAACAGAGCGAGACTCCATCTCAAAAAATAAAAATAAAAATGCAGGGCCTGTAGTTCAAAAAGTATCAAGAATTTCAAGATGGCAACAACAGAGCATTAAACCAAGCAGCTGCCCCTCTAAGTGCAGGCCTGTGCAGCTGCAGTGACTGCATGCACGTGAAGCCAGCCCTGCATCTCGTCGCAGTAGGAACGTCCCTGCACAACCTTCCAATGGCTGTGCAGGCCTGTTGGGACCCTGGTCCGATGACTGAGTCATGCCCCTTCCATTTCATCACAAGAGCATTCCAAAACCTCCCGGATCTTAACCTCAGGTTGTTAAAGTTTTCTCCTTGATGACATGGCTCATATATTTATAGGGACCAGGAATTACTTTTTGTAAGCCATACTCACTCTACTCAGAATGTGCACATAATATTTCCTACCTCCTTCAGCCCCACAAGAGCATTAGAATTGGCACCCTGGGTCCAAATGAACCATTTTCCATTCAGCTGGGAATGCTGCCTCTGGCCACCATGCCCAGACTTAATGACCACAGTTCTCCTCTCTGCTCTCAGTCCTTAGGGATCCCTTCCTAAAAGTCACGATCTGCCCCGAGAATCTATTGTGAATCGATCACCTGCCAGTTTCTCCAAACGTTTTAAAGAGCAATTTGTATTTTCAACCTGTCTCACCTCTCGGGGGATAACGAATTAGACGAGTTGACTACCCACTGTGTAAGTTAGCAGTTCCTTTTATCTGTACTAACTGCTTCCTTTTCAAGTGTCAAGAGTTTGCTCTAGTTCTGCCTTCCAGGCTTTGATAACCAAGACTGTGTTTGAACATCTGTACTTGTAGTAACTTGAAATACTTTGATCGTACCTCGTCTCCTTCTTCTGTCCTCATATGGCCTCTCTCTCTCTCCCTCCTGTTTCTTATATTTGGCCATTTGAGTGGCCCTTTCTGCAGCACTGGAAACCAAAGACAGCTCCGCTGGGCAGGCTGATGATGGTTCTCTGTGAAGTCAGTGCACCAATATATGCGTGTTTCCTTCCCAGTGAAACCTGAGCTTTCTCTGTCTTTTCAGGTCTCAGTGGCCCTTTGGGCTGGTGTCTTTAGGGAACAGTCTGTAGCCGTTCTTATCCTTTTCCGAGTTGTCCTCCCAGAACTACATGTAGGGTTCGTTCTGGCACAGACCTGCCAAGTTTCTCTATTCTCACATAGCCTCTTGGTGTCAGCCTGGATTCATCTCCACCAGGTGGCATTTCCACCTACGGAGGGACTCCCGATCCTCCAATTACCTGGGGGCCTCCTTGCACACTTCCTCTTCCATAAAGGTATAGAATAAATAAGCCTAGAGTTGAATCCAAAAGAATGCAACCCAGAAGTGAGTAGGGAAAGGACCCATTTGGTGTTTTGTTAGTTGCTGTCTCTAAGCTGTTCCCTATCAGTGACAAAATATTCGGCACTGAAGGTTCTTCACTTTGAAAGTAACCTTGTCAAAAACTTTTGAAAAACTGAATACAATTGCCTTTCCCACTAAGTTATTAACCCCCTAAAGAACTCTTGACAGATGAAGGAGGAAGGATTCTACTTTACAGAAATCCTGCTTCCACCCCCTCAAAGGGCCACAGAAGACTGTGGCTAGGAGCCCCTGCTTCACAGTCAGACAGAGCTGCATTTGATTTTTGCCTTCGCCACTTACTCATCATGTGCAAGCTACTCAATCTCCCCTCTTAGCCTCAGTTTTCTCTTCTTTAAAATGGAGGCGATAGCATTGAGCTGGTGCATTGGCTGCAGAATTAAATGAGTCAAGGGATATGAGGGGTTTGCCGTGTAGTAGAAAACGGCTTGACTCATGGTTGCTCTTATTTCTTTGATAATCTTTTATTGCTGATTATATCGATTTATACATCCAGGGTTTGCTTTTTATGGAAAAGGCATTTACTGGGTAGTAAACTCCTTGGCAATTAGTATCATCCATTATATGTTTCCTGCATTTTGTTCATGTACTCAGCATGCACATTCATGGTTTATCTCGTGTGTATTAGGTACTGGGCCAAAGTACTCAGCAGAGGACACTGAGAGGCATCCACCAGTCCCTGGCGGAGACCACACGGTAGTGATGGCAGCAAACACACCAAAAGCTGACATGATGTAACTAGCCTTTAACATAGACATTCTCTCAGGCAACTGATTCACATTTTTCCTCATTCTTCCAACCAAGTCTTTCGCCCAAGGAGACCATGTGGATGTTCCCAAGGTAACTTTGAAAATTTGTCAACAAGCAGGAATTACTCAAAATTCTCCCCCTTCCAATTCCCTAGTTAAAGAACCAGGGCTAGGTGTGGTGGCCTATGTCTGTAATCCCAGCAGTTTGGGAGGTCGAGGCAGGAGGATTGCTTGGGCCCAAGGAGTTACAGACTAGCGTAGGCAAGATAGCAAGACCCCATCTTAAAAAAAAGAAGAAAAAAAATTTTTTTAAGAAAAGAAAAGAACCATGTTCTTTTGGGACACCCTGGCCAGCAGGGCCACGTTTTCATCCACACCTGTGCATTTAAAAAATTCTTTGTTAAAGGCCCACCAGTCCCCATCGAACCTAGTTTCAAGGAAGATCTAGGCCATGCTGATCCATTTAGAGGGTAATTTGAACTGAAAAAGACAGGCAAAGTCGATCTGATACCTGAACAATGTTTTACACTGTGATCATGGTTAGATGTAATTCATCTGATTCTCTGAGCCTTTCTGGAATTTTATCAAATCTTCTGAGGGGTATGGAGAATAGTATAGTGTCCCACACACAGAAAAAAATTTCCCCAACAAATGTCTTATTTACAGCAGACCGGTCACATTCTGTGGATTTCTTTTCAATGAAAACACTTCCTTGAAATTGGAAGAAGACTTAGAAATCTCATGGCTGTCTTCCCTTAATTCGTTTCTTTCTTTCCCCAACAAGTTCCTTCCTCAAAAGCTCAACATTGCCTCCCTCCCCAGCCCTTCCAGTTGGGGTTTGGGTGAGGGGCTAAGAACACCGTTTTCAGCCCCACAGGATGAGACAGGCCCCTCACGCGGAAGAGCTGGCGGTGGGAGGGAAGGAACCAGCACAAATCACGAGGGTCTGTCAGGTTTGTGGTTCTCACAGTTTGCCTTGTTTCGCACCCTATGGGAAGACAGAAACCCACACACACTAGGCTCAGAAACCAGAGGCTTCAACCCTGCACGCATTTGTTTTGTGTCGCTAGTAGCTATTGTATTTCACACACCACGCCTTCATCATCCCTGGTAGTCCTTTTTGCCAGAAGAACCCTCACTATGTTGTAGTAACCCATTCATTCTCCTAACAGGACTTCAAGGAAGCGGGGTGTTGAGATGACCCCCTCCCGTGTTGCAGGTGGAGAATCAGAGGCCCAGACAGGACGAGTCATTTAGTTCCAACCTCTGCCTCCCCACCAGCCCTTCCAGATCCACCAGCCTTTCCCCCAGACCTTGAGCCCACCTGGCTCCTGAGCAGGGCACTGCCAGGCCACCCCCAAAGCCCCTGCCTCTTCCCGAGAGCCCCGCCCCTCCCAGCTGGGTAGCCCACCCAAGGGTCCACACGCCTCAACTGGGGCTGACTCCCATGACAACCAACACCACGTCCTAAAGACTGAGCCACCAGCCCAGCCTCTCACCCCCATCTATCTGGGCTTGGTCATCCCGAACAAGTGTGAAAAACGCCACCTTTGCAGGCCGGAATCTGAAAGAAATTGGAAACCTGCTGCTAGCTCCATCCCCACTCTCTTCTCGTGTTTGCTGTTATTTTTTAACACTTTTTTTTTTCTCATAAAAGCACTATCCTCTTCCCCAGAGCTTGCCTGTAGCGAAGGCATGGTCTGTACAACTGCAATTATTTCAGAGAACAGATGGAGTGAGGAGCAGAAAGTCTGTTAATAGTAATAGAAATGCTACATGTTAACCTGGACAGCACATGATGACAGTCCCATGACTACCCGTTCTGTTCCCACCAGCTGGGTAACCAAAGTAGGAATGAGATATTCACAAACACAGCCATCAGCCACGTAGCCACCTAAAGTTAGAACTCAAATTCCTTCACACTAGGGGCCCTGGCGACTGCTGCGGCTTAGGCCAAGAGCAGAGGAGGCTGAGCTCCAGCTCGGCGCCAGGGCTGGCGACATCACCCGGCTCTGGCTCCACCGCCAAGGCTTCCCGGGTCAGCCAAGGCCCAGGCCTAGCTTTTAGGCAAACGCTGAACTCGCCGGCCCTAGCCAAGAGCCAACCCCGCCACTGCTTTCTACGGATGCTGGTGAGGAGGAGCGTTAGGTCTGCTGAGCTGCTCTTGACTTCCTAGAAGGCAGTGTCATGTGTGAGGGAGTAAGTGAAGGGCCAGAGGCTTCGGGTCTCCCAAGCCAAGGTTCAGGCTCCTTAGCAGGTGACAGTGTCAGGACCAGCAGCCCAACAGGCTTGTCCAGTCCTGCAGCCAGAAATTTCTTTCCCTTTCTAGAACATTAAAAAAAAAAAAAAAAAAGCATGATCCTAACCGAGAAAATGGATACAATTCATTTCAACAAATATGTCTTAAGCACCTACTATGTGCAAGAAAATATGCTAGGCACTCCAAGAGCAACAAAGAAATAATAGTCCCAAGAATGTAACACTCTAAGGCCAGGCAGGTGGATCACACCTATCACCCCGTACTTTGGGAGGCCAAGGTGAGAAGCTCGTTGGAGCCCAGGAGTTTGAGACCAGCCTGGACAACACAGGAAGACCCTGTCTCTACAAAAATAAAAATAAAATTAGCCAGGTGTGGTGGTGTGCACCTATAGCCCCGGCTACTCAGGGGGCTGAGGTGGGAAGATTGCTTGAGCCCAGGAGATTGAGGTTGCAGTGAGCTAAGATCACACCACTGCACTCCAGCCAGGGCCCTGGGCAACAGAGCAAGACCCTGCCTCCCCGCACCAAAAAAAAAGAATATAATAATCTGGCCAGGCGCGGTGGCTCAAGCCTGTAATCCCAGCACTTTGGGAGGCCGAGGTGGGTGGATCATGAGGTCAAGAGATCGAGACCATCCTGGTCAACATGGTGAAACCCCGTCTCTACTAATACAAAAAATTAGCTGGGCATGGTGGCGCATGCCTGTAATCCCAACTACTCAGGGGGCTGAGGTGGGAAGATTGCTTGAGCCCAGGAGATTGAGGTTGCAGTGAGCTAAGATCACACCACTGCACTACAGCCTGGGCCCTGGGCGACAGAGCAAGACCCTGCCTCCCCCGACCAAAAAAAAGAATATAATAATCTAATAAGAGAGGCCAAAAGAAGCCCACACAGAACCAAATACGTAGCAAAATATGGGAAGTGTTCCAACAAAGGAACAAGCGAAATGCTATTAGGGTTCAAAGAATGAGGATGTCTTCTCTGGTCCAAGGGGCTTCAAAGACGTATTCGTAGATGAGATGAGGCTTGAGGAAGGAGAAGGATTGTCTAAAGGCACAGAGGTGGGGAAGCAAGAATCACATTGGTGATCAGAAGCATCCTCCATCTGCATGGGCACATGTATGGGTATGCCGGGGTCCCCTGGGCAGACTGACTGACAGCCAGAGGTGCAGGGCCACAGATGGCAGGTTATGAAGTTCATATTTAAGCCCTAAGTCTGTAGTAAGCTGTTCTTTAGAAAGATTATCGGGTAGCAATGAGCTCGCAAGTGCCAGTTCCGTATATCTTTCCAACTCTGCATCCACTCACCTTACGTTGGTAGCTTGGACAGACCACATGTGAATATCACCCATGGAAATGAACAAGCGCTACAAGTCAGGGCCTGATTTTTCTTCTTCTTTTTTTTTCCCAGAGAGTCAGTTTACTAAAACACCACTAGCTTACTCCGATGGTAAGCAAGCATCCGGTGAGTAGGAAGGGAGCTTTGGAGGTTAGAAGGCCAGTTAGCATGCTATTGAAATAGAGGCAAGAGCTAGCACAGACCTCACTTGGGGGTGTCAGGAAGGATGGGAAAAGGTGAGACTAGATTCCAGAAAGACTGTAAACTCAGACAGCGATAAGAATTGGGTGTGACTTTAAGAGGGAAGAGTCGAAAGATGATTCATACTTTGAATTTGACAAAATGGTAGTGCCATTCATAGAAATAGGCTAAGTCAGAGGAGGAACTGGTTAGGATGATGGATATGAATGTAGCTTGGGAGATAGAGATATTTGTCTGATTGCTTATTTCTTAAAGAAATGATGCACATCCTTTGTTGCTTAGGAGCTCATTTTTTATTTCTTTCTTTTCCATCCATTTCCTCTTCTCTCTCCCTTTCATGCAGTATCTTAATTCATCATTTGACATGTAGTGATTTCTGCTGCCTGCTTGGCTGTGGATGAAGCTTTGAAATTTACATACGTTTCTCAGCTTTATTAAGACAAAAAAAAAGTTGCAGTGGCCCGGGGGACAGAGCACAGGCTTTGAGGAGGGAACAGAGTACAGTGAGGATTTGAACTCGCCACCCGGCTGGCCCACACCCCTTGGCACACAGCCAGAGCCATGTGAAAGCATTGCTTCCCCAGCCATCTTGAGTGGCCAGATGCTCTAGAGGGACTGTCTTCCCCAGAGGACTGGGCAGCGCAGTGGCAGAAGGCACTTGATTCGGAGATGCCGGAACATGCTGCCAACAAGTACGTGTTTGTAGTATGGATGTTGTAAATTGCACAAGTGTCCAGAGACCTAGGTGTGTAGGAATTTGCAACACACAAACAAATACCATATTGTTGTGAGTAGAAGTGAGCTCCAAATCTGTCCCTCTCCCCTCTGAGCAGGGGGAAGAGAGTGGAATGTGGGCGAGGGATACGATTTTGAATCCCAGAGAAGCCATTCACTTGTCTTGCCTTTGTTGATCACTTCACATATGCCAGGCATTATTCTGAGCCATGTATTAATCCACTGAATATGTGTGCAGTCTAAGAGAAAGGCACTATGATTACCGTCTCCATCTTATCCATAACGAACCTGAGGCCTAGAGAGTTCAGGCAACTTGCCCAAGGCTGCACAGCAACTGAGTAGGCTTCACATCTAAAGTACACTGCCTCAGGTGGACACCCTGATCCCTCTGAGCCACGATTTTTCCATTTATAGACTCAGAGTCATAATGTCTGTTTAGCTGACTTTCCCTGCAGGGGCCCCTTTTCCCGAGCTTCACACTGTTGTATTTACACGTGCGTCTCCCTCGTTAGCTGTGACCCACTCGAGGCAGGAAGTAGGATGGAGCCCCAGGGAGCTGAACTAGTGAAGAAACTGGGGCCTTTTGCCTGAAGAGCAGGTCGTTGAGGGCCGTGATAACTGCCTTTGAATATTGAGGGGCTGCTGTGCACAAGCGGGACAGGGCCTGTTCTAATGTCATTCCTGAAGACACAGGGAGTTTGAAGAAGGCATTTTGGGGCTCCATGGGACATCGTGCTTTCTAACAACCTGAGCTGTGCCAGAATGAGCAGCATTCCCGGGATAGTGGGGGACCCATTGCTGGGAAGCTGTGCAAGATGCTGGATGGTTCTTGCTAGGTTTGCCATAAAGGCAACGTGGCCCCTGTTCCTTCCAGTGTTCCAGGATTCTGTAATAGTCCCATTCCCAGGTGAGCTTAGACCCCGCTTAGAGGACCAGAGGGCTGCCTGTGAGATGCTGTCTCCATGTACACCAGTGTTCCCAGGCCACTTGTTTCTAGGCTTACCAGAGATGCTGGGGAGTTCAGTCTCTGGCTCCAGGCAGCTGGAGACAGACCATTTGGAGGAGGTCTTCCGGCTGTCAAGGTCACTGCTACCCCAGAGACCTGTGGAGATAAATGTTGATGCCATTTGTTCACAATCACGAAACCTGACCCACAAACATTGCTGCACAGTCTTAAAAATACTTCCATGCTCAGTCAGGCACAGTGGCTCACACCTGTAATCTCAGCACTGTGGGAAGCTGAGGCGGGCAGTTTATGAGGTCCAGAGATGGAGACCATCCTGGCCAACATGGTGAAACCCCATCTTTACTAAACATACAAAAATTAGCAGGACGTGGTGGTGCATGCCTGTAGTCCCAGCTACTTGGGAGGCTGAGGCAGAAGAATCTCTTGAACCCGGGAGATGGAGGTTGCAGTGAGCTGAGATCCTGCCATTGCACTCCAGCCTGGCAACAGAGCGAGACTCTGTCTCAAAAAAAAAAAAAATACTTCCATGCTTTTAACTCATTTTATTTTTAGAATAACCCTGCTGTGTGAGACAGGTATTATTGCCATTTTGCATATCAGTAAACTACACCTTGGTGAGAGTCAGTAACTCCCTAAGCCACAGCCTGCATGTAGAACAACGGGGTCTGGAATCCATGTCCCCAGCATTTACTCATCTCCTCACATAACCTCTTCACAACAGCTAGGTTGTCTTTTTAAAGACCCGCCTCTGGCACCCACTTGTCAGAAGTGACCTAAGTGTTAACAGGAATGTGTTTGGGTACAAGGGAGAAAAATCCCTATCATAGGAGACTCAGGGTTTGTTTGTTTCATGCAAAAAGAAGTCTAGGGGCCGAATCCTGAGCTGACTCAGCCTCAAGGGCTGGGCTCTTTCCATCTTTTTGCTTTATCATCTTTAGCACACAGGCCTTCAACCACGCACTTGTCCCCTCTCAGTCACAGGATAGCTGCAACACACCAACATCACATTGACATTCCAGGCAGGGAGAAGGGAATGGGTGAAGGGACAAATGACACCAAGGATTTTCTTCTCCAAGTGAGACTTTGCCTTTTATTCAGAAAAAGATCCCTCCCTAGGGATTTTCTCCTAGATCTTCTGGGCCAGAATATGGCTGCCTCTCAGTGCCATAGAGGCTGGAAAATCCAGTGTTTCAGCTTCCCAGCCTCTAGAATAGAGGCAAGCAAGGGAGGAGGACCCCTGATCTACAGCGACTACACTATACCTCTTTCTGAATGTGTCAGAGCATACTGTGAACCCCAGCTCCTGGGTGGAGGTGCCTCTGTCCACATCGCCCAGGATGTCTTTGTCTACAGCTATGGAAAAGAAGACTGGCTGGACATCAGCCTGAAATTCGAACCTATCCTTGGGGATGAAAGGCTTTCAGCTTCAGGGGCAGCACCCGGCTTGCATCCTGGCAAGCCCATCAGCCCTGGCGAGGAGCAGCTGTTACACTCAACCTCCCCCAGGAAGAAGGCTCTTAACTAGATTTCCCATACAGAACTTGGTGGGGGAGGCTCAAACACAGCCAGCCCACTATGCGCTAAATTTGTATGGCAACCAACAGCATCACGAATAGTGGGAGCGCAGGGCAACTTGTGTTTGTGACTTCAGCTTCTCGATTGGGTGCTCCAGCCCCTTCATCTCCAGGACCCAGGATACAAGGGTCCCCAGCCGAGGTCAGGGGAAGACTGTCCTCTTTATGAAGAAGGCAGTGGTCTTCTAACGAACTGATCTGAGCTCAGTGATGAGGAGGGGAGAAATCTGGGTTGTTGTCAGTGATAGATCTGGCCATGGACTTTGGGGAATTCCACTTTAGGGTTGTCATTCTTGCCCCTAACTCTACATTAGATCACCTGGAAATCTTATAAATCAGCAGCAACACTTGGACCCCACTCCACACTCCTTCAATCAATCAAAACCTCCACCCAGTGGGGCCCCACCTCGGTAGCTTGAAGATTTCCCCTGGTGATTCTCATGTTCAGGCAGGGGTAAGACCACTGCCTTGGAGAAAATGACTCTCCACTCATCATGGCCGTAAACCTTAACCTAGCCAGGTCAGCTCAGTCTCCCATCCAAGGACAAGAGAGTGCTGGAGACAATAACCCACATTGAAAATCATATCAGAGCCTATAATTCCAGCACTTTGAGAGGCCAAGGTGGGTGGATCACTTGAGGTCAGGAGTTCAAGACTAGCTTGGCCAACATGGTGAAACCCCATCTCTACCAAAAATATAAAAATTAGCTGGGCATGGTGGCATGCACCTGTAATCCCAGCTACTTGGGAGACCGAGGCAGAAGAATTGCTTGAACCCGGGAGGCAGAGGTTACAGTGAGCTGAGATCGTACCACTGCACTCCAGCCTGGGTGACAGAGCAAGACTCCGTCTCAAAAAAAAAAAAAAAAAACCCGTACCAGAAAGAGGGATCATGCCATGCTAGACAGTCCCCAGGTTTCTGTAGGCTCCAGACAGGCTTGATGGGTATCTGAGCCTTAAGGAGTCAAGGGCCCTGTTTTAAAACATACCGGGAATTTCTTCTAATTGGGCACGGTAAGACACACAGAAAGACATGATGAGAACGAAGGAAGTTTATACTCACAGACCTCTAGAAACAGGAGGCACAGCACACCACACAGGGCCACATGGGGAAGCACCGGGGTCAATTTGGAGGCAGAGGGAATGAGGGGGAAGGGTGGGCGAGAAACTTTATTGTGGATTTTGCCGGAAGGAATGGATGATACAGGGTAAGCAGTGTCGACAGGTTTAGGATTGGCTGATCTGAATAATTCTGCTGGACTCTGGGGCACGGGGGCAGCCCCTTGTTGTCCGGTGTCTGGCCATGGGATGATTGGGACTGGGGACAGTGACTCAGCCTGATAAAGGAGAGTGAGGGTGGGAGCTCTGGGTGGGCGGCTGGCATTTGAAGAATGTGCTCTGGGGTGGGTGTCTGCCATCTCTAGGAATTAGTTAGCCCTGGAAAGGGCAGACTCTCCAGGTCAGCAAGGCTCCAGGTGTCACAGCATCAGAAAATACAGAAAATAAAAATGGTCCCACCTTGCCAGGACTTCTAGGACTCAGGACTGTCTCAATGTCTGCTGAAATCTGATCACATTCCATCCTAAGAATACTTCTCATTCCTCTTCTTGGGGAAAGGCAGACACACAAAGGCTCCCCAATAGCAAGGCAGAGGAGAGCCCTAGAGACTCCCTGAGCATCTTAGCGCAGGTTGCTATAACAAAAATACCATAGACTGGGTGGCTTAAACATCACACAGTTATTCTTACAGTTCTAGGGGCTGGGAAGTCCAAGACCAATGTGCCAGCAGATTCAGTGTCTGACAAGGGCCTGCCTCCTGCTTTGTAGCCAGCCTTCTCACTGTGTGTGCACTTGGCAGAGAGAGAGAGAGAGAGAGAGGGAGAGAGAGAGAGAGAGAGAGAGAGAGAGAGAGAGAGAGAGAAGCAAGTTCTCCAGAATCTCTTCTTATCAAGGCACCCATCCCATCACAAGGCTCCACCCTCATCACTTCCTCCTAGAGGCCCCACGTCCAAATACCATCACCTTGGGAGGTAGAGCTTCCACATATGCATTTTTGGAGACGCAAACATGCAGCCCCGTCAGCATTGCTGCACTACAGAGGGTGTGACATGCTGGTCTTCCTCCAGGAATGACCACTCTTTGCCATGGTCACCTGTCCCTCACATGAATTGGCCTGCTAGCCCCCGCTGGCCTTTACTGTGCTCATTTTTATCCACCCTCACCATATCACATGCAGGAATTCTCTCTCTACAATCCAGCCCTGATCATGTCACTCCTACTCGTCCCCTGCCCCTGCCCCCTGCATTTACAAACGTCCCCTGGCACATACTCATCTGCCCTCATCAATCTTGCTGGGCTCATCTGCTGCCGCTCCACTTCACCTCTTGGCCTTGTGAACTCCACCTGCCAGACACACAACACAACTTGCTGCTCCCTGCCTGTGGATGTGCTGCTTCCTTTGCCTGGCATGGTGTTCCCTCCTGGGCATAGTCCACTCTTCAGGGCCAGCTCAGTGGTAGCATCCTCTGCAGGACTTTACTTGGTCACCCTGAGCAGGGTTCATCACCTCCTTAGGTTTGCTTTTCCAGTGCTAGGTATACGCCTGATTATAGCACAGAGGGTCCTTGGACCCTCTGCATACATATCCACTTCTCCCTGTAGGGTACTATGTCCTCAAAGGCAAAAGCTATGCCTCTGTCATTTCTTATCCCAAGCCCCTAGCATGGGGCTTAGTACATGAAAAGGGCTCAGTCAATGCTTGTTGAATGAATGAATGAATGAACAATGGAACTATCTGGGCCAGGTACAATATATATTTCATTTATTTGTTCAAAATATGTATTGAGTGTCTACTGTGTGCAGACACTGTGCTCTACTGGGAATATAATGGCAAGCAGAAATAGACACCATCCCTGCTTTCAAGGGGGTCATACTCTTTTGGGGGACACAGACATTAATCAAAAACTATGCTTATCAATGTATGATTGATTATAAACTGAAATGAGCATCAGAAGGAAAGAAATGTGAGGATGACTGACAAAGGAACGTAATCTAGGGGCTCAAGAACACTTCTGCAGAGAAATGACCTTGAACTGAGTTCTGAAGTATGAATGAAAGTCAACTAGTTCCAGGGTTGGGATATTCTAGACATAGAGAAAATATATGCAAAGGCGATGAGTGGGGAGGGAGCAGGGTGAACCCTGGAAGTAGGAAGGCCCATGAAACCAGAATACAGAGTGCAGGAGAATGTGTGCAAGATGACAAGGCCAGTGGGCTGATTGCAGGGCCAGAGTGTACAGTGCCTTGTAGAACACATTAAGGATCCAAGGGAAGCCAGAGAAGGATTTTAAGCAGAAGGATCACATGATCTATTTGTGTTTTGAAAAAACTACTCGATCAGGGTAGAAAATTGCTTAGGGTTTCAAAGAGACCAGTCAGGAGGCTATTCCAGTAGACAAGACAAAAGATGATGGCTGATGTGGTGGTAGCGATGATGGGGGGAAAACGGGTGGATCTGAGAGCCGTTTGGGAAGCCGAATTGATAAGAATTGATGGTGGATTGGAAGAGGAGGAAAAGAGGGAGGAGCATGGCAAAGATGGTGCCCTGGTTTCTGGTTTGCATTTCCAGATGGAGGGTACCTTTATTTGCCAAGAAAGGAAACTCTGGAAGACCAGACAGTGTTGTTGGACATGATGAGTGTGAGGTGCCCTGAAACACCAAAGGAAGGTAGGTGGGAAGTGGGTCATTGAACATAGGGTCTGGATCTCAGGGGAGAGCTCTGGCTTAGAGAAATAAATGTGGCTGTGGGTTGATGTTCCTGAGAAGGAGGTTAGGGTGATAAAAGAAGACAGCCTAGGACCCAGCAGTGGGGAAAACAAGGCTTGAGGAAGAAGAATGGGATGGAAACACAGAAGTCATGGGAAAAAGATACTGCTATAAAGAAGGGGTGGGCTGCCCTCTCAACTGCAGCTGAGACACCAAGTGTGATGAGAATTGAAAGCATCCCTTGGATTTGGTGACATGGAGGTGGTGATCTTAGCAAGGGCTGCAGCAGAAGCAATGGGGGCAGACTGGATTAAGGAATTGGTGGGAAGTAAGGAAACAGAGGCTGAGGGTGTTGACAGTTCTTGCGTGGAGTTTGCCTGTGAAGGAAGGAGGAGACAAGGATAGGGGAATAGCAGGGGAGGATACGGGGCAAGGAAGATGTCTGTAAAGATGAAAGAGACTTGGTCATGTTTTAACAATGAGGAGGAAAAGGAGAATGGAATATTCAAGGAGAGAAGGTATTGCTGATGATGGGGAGAGGATCCAAAGCATGACGGAGGAAGCAATCTCGTCCTTCTTGGGGCTCGAGCCACTCAGCTTTTCTAAGACAGTGGGAGGGGAGAAGGAGAGGCTGGGGGCAGATGCACTGGGGGTTGCAAGCCTTGAAGCAGATCTTGAAGGACTTACTATTTGATAACTTCAGTTCCTCTGGTAAGTCATCAATAAGAATGTTATCTGCTAAGACAGGAGTCAGGGGAGTTAGGGGAGTTTGGAGGTTGGGGATTTAGGGATATTGGAGGCTTGAAACACTGGAAAGTCATGACTAACAGTGGAAGGGCAAGTTGACCAGAGAAATCCATAGTGGCCCTCAGGACCTGTAATAAAGCTCGTAGCCAAAAATATAGGGTGGGGCCAGTCTCTTCTGTGATATGACTTTTTCCTGAAGCACTCACTCCTCAGGTCACACATGGAAGTAAAGGAAAGCTGGGTTTACCCAGCTTTGGGGTTTTGTCAAGAAAATGTTCAAATGACAGAGGACAAGGGAATTCAGGTTCTGGCCATTTAAGCTGACTAAGACACAGTGAAGAAAATCACTGCCATGCAAAATCATCAGCTCCCACTGATGGGCTTTGTGAAAGGAGTTATCACTTGCCTGAAGGTCCAGACTGAGGTTGAAGACTATTCACAGTAGACATAGTTGAAGAAGCAAGTTGGAGAGAAAGGGGGGTGTGGCCAAAATTAGTGATTTTTGGAGGTGGAGCAGTTTGGGGGATGACAAGCAGCTTCAGGGTGTGGCTGTAGAATTTGATGGTTGAGACAGAGAGGGAAAGATTGCCCAAGATGAAAAGACCCAGGAACCAGAGAGTCCGTGGTGTTTGGTGGGTGTTCCACGTTTGCTGAAGTCACCAGGATAAAAGCAGGACTTAAGGACAAGAAGGAGACTGGGAGCTGGTGTCATTATCTCTGGTGAATGTAGCAACCAAGAGGTCATAGGTGACAGCAACCAAGCCAGAAAGAGGATGTATTCAACTAATGGCCTGTGCCAAGAGAAGGCAGCAGGGAGCTGTGGTGTCTACCCAACCTCCTGACCCTGGGGTTTATGGGGTGTGAGAGAATACTTACCACAAGAGAGCAGTGACGGGAAGGGACCCTTCAGGGGAAAGCCAGAAAAACATGAAGAGATAGAGAGCAATTGTTGGAGGGAGAGGATGGAGGGGAGATGGCTTGTTATCAGTGGCAGTTGCAGAGCAAAACATGGAAGGGTTTGGAGGTAGAGGAGGAAAATAGGACTGGCTCGGAGACAAAGAAGAAAACATTTCAGGCACAATGATGTGGTTGAGGACCAATGGCTGGGAAGGCAGGGGTGGGAAAGGCTTTGACTAAAGAAAACTCATGGGAGGCAGACTGTTGGGGCTCCACAGTGTCTTTGAAGGTGGCCAGTGAAGCGATGAACAGAGGCCATGGCTCCCTGGGCCTGGGAGGAGTCAGTGTCAGTGGGTGCCCCTGCTCACCTGGGTTGCAGTGGCAGTGTGGGGTGCAGGCTATCTTTGAGGCTGGCATTCCCAGCGGGAGTAATCGGTGTCATGGTGAGTTATAGTAAGTGACAACCCCATGTACAGATGGGGATTGAGGCCGGAAACCAGAAGTTCAAGAATGAGGCAAGTCCAGCCCTGACAGCTGATCAGAGCAGGGTTTCAACTGGATAGCCCATCCCCCATCTATGGAACTATTTCCTGCCATCTTGCTTTCCACTTACCCTGCTGCCTCCATTTTCCCTAACTCCCAGTTGGGACACACATATTAAAATTATTTCTGGATAAATAATCCTGTTTTAAAAGGCAAATAATCCAATTTTTAAATGGGTAAGAAACTGACATAGACATTTCACCAAAGATACACAAATAGTCAATAAGAACATGAAAAGAAGTTCAGCATCACTAGTCCTTAGGGAAATACAAATTAAAAACATAAGATACCAGTTTACACCCACTAGCATGGCCACAATCAAAAGGCAGATAATTATAAGTGTTGGCAAGGATGTGAAAATACTAAAACATTCATACCCTGCTGGTGGGATTGTAAAATGGTGTAACCACTTTGAAAAAGTTTGGTTGTTTCATAAAATGTTAAACATAAATTTACAATATGACCCAGCAATTCCACTCTAGACATCTAACCAAGAGAACTGAAAACAAGTGTTTGCACAGAGATTTACAGCAAATGTTCACACCAGCATCATTCATAATAGCTAAAATGGAAATAACCCAAATATCCATCAATTGGATAAACGAGTGTGGTCTCTCTCCATACAGTGAAATATTATTGAACAATAAAAAGGAATGAAGTACTGATACATGTACAACATGGATGAATAAAATAGGCCAGCACAAAAAAAAACACATATTATGATTCCATTTATATGAAATGTCCAGGAAAGGCAAGAAGGAGATTACAGAGACAGAAAGTAGATTCACGGTTGCCAGAGCTGGGGGAGGGAATAGGGAATAACTGTACACATGGATACAAGGTTTCTTTCTGGGGTGATTAAAATGTTCTAAATTCAGATTATGGTGATAGCTGCACAACTTTGTAAATTTTCTTTTTTCTTTTTTGCTGCCTCCATCCCCCCTTCACCTATATCTGGCATTTCTCCCCATGTTATCCCTCCCCAACCTCCCTGCCCCCTGCTGTCCCTCCCCTAATCCCTCCGAAACAGACCCCAGTGTGTGATGCTCCCCTCCATGTGTCCATGTGTTCTCATTGTTCAACACTCGCCTGTGAGTGAGAACATGTGGTCTTTGATTTTCTGTTCTTATGTTAGTTTGCTGAGAATGATCATTTCTAGATTCATCCATGTCCCTACAAAGAATACGACCTCGTCGTTTTTTATGGCTGCATAGTATTCCATGGTATATATGTGCCATATTTTCCTTGTCCAGTCTATCATCGATGGGCATTTGGGTTGGTTCCAGGTCTTTGCTGTTGTAAACAGTGCCACAGTGAACATACGTGTGCATGTGTCTTTATAATAGAATAATTTATAATCCTTTGGACATATACCCAGTAATGGGATTGCTGGGTCAAATGGAATTTCTATTTCTAGGTCCTTGAGGAATCGCCACACTGTCTTCCACAATGGTTGAACTGATTTACACTCCCATCAACAGTGTAAAAGTGTTCCTATTTCCCCACATCCTCTCCAGCATCTGTTGTCTCCAGATTTTTTAATGATCGCCATTCTAACTGGCATGAGATGGTATCTCACTGTGGATTTGATTTGCATTTCTCTAATGACCAGTGATGTTGAGCATTTTTTCATACGTTCGGTGGCCTCATATACATCTTCTTTTGAAAAGTGTCCATTCATGTCATTTGCCCACTAAGTGGTGAGGTTTATTATATGTAAACTATGCCTCTGTATAGCTGTTATTTTAAAAATTCATCTGGGCAAATCCAGATCTAATTCTGTTTCAATGTCATCATCATTGTTGCAAAGTACTGTGATTTGTTAATGTGGCTTCCTGCACCTTGCTTATGCCCTGCTCTGTAGCACCCAGGGTCCTATTCCAGCAGTTGCCCTTCCCCCAAATGACCTTCAAAAGTGGAATGAGGATTTCCTGAGCTCTCCTTGCTGCAGAGGACAAGGCCATCCCTCTTTGCCTCTTGGCATCAGTGAAAGAGAACTAGAGACTGATGTCTCCAGGATAACAGTGATACACCTCCAAAATATTGTGCAACTGCTGCGCATTCCACATTATTTTATAATATTGGTTTATGTTTAGCAGTAATATGTATTCACACGGCTTTAAAAATCAGTATGATAGAACACACATATAGATGTCTCTATTTCATCTACCCATATCAATACCACCACCCACAGCCTCTGTTAGTTTTTTAAGCACCCTTCTGGAGTTTGCTTATGTAAATACAAGCAAATGTGAAGAAATACCTTATTTTCTCCTTCTTATATAAAAATAAAGTGATAGATATGCTGTTCTGCACCTTGCTTTTTACACTAAGTTATCTTGGAGAACTTTTCATATCAGATCTCGGAGATCTTCATTTTTTTTTAGTTAGGAAGTTTTCCACTATTAGTACATATCATTGTTTATTAACCAACACCCAGCTAATGGACACTTGAGTTATTTCCAATTATTTTGAGTTACGTCTGACTGTCACAGATAGGGCCAAAATGAATAACCTTATATACAAGTCATTTCATAAGTGTGCAGGTATCTTCAGTTGGAAAATCGCAGAAATGGGATCACTGTGTCAAAAGGCGTGGACTGGGAGCAATGGCTCACACCTATAATCCAAGCACTTTAGGAGGCTGAGGTAGGTGGATCATGAGGTCAAGAGGTCGAGACCATCATGGCCAACATGGTGAAACCCCGCCTTTACTAAAAATACAAAAATTAGCTGGGCATGGTGGTGCACACCTGCAGACCCACCTACTCGGGAGGCTGAGGCAGGAGAATTGCTTGAACCTGGGAGGCGGAGGTTTCAGTGAGCTGAGAGTGAGCCACTGCACTTGAGCCTGAGCAACAGAGTGAGACTCCGTTTCAAAAAAAAAAAAAAGGCACGTCGCCTATATCGTGCATTCCTACAGCAATGCATGCAGCCTCAGTTTCCCTGCAACCTTTCCAGCAGAGCATGCTGTCAGGCTTTGAGACGTGCAGTGTCTTTGGAAAGTACTTGGATTTCATCCTGCCTTCTTCAAGTGGGATTACTTTATTTTTATTGTATTTTATCATGATGAGAATGCTTACCTTGAGATCTACTCAAAAGACTTTTGAGTGTACAATACGATATTGTTAAGTATGGACACAATATTGTACACCAAGCTTTCTACAACTTCTCTCATGACTGAAAGTCTATACTCATCAATTAGCAACTCCCCATGTCCCCCTGACCCCACTCCATCGCTGGCAACCACCATTCCTCTCTGCTTCTGTGAGTTTGACTATTTTAGATACATCATGTAAGTGGAATCACACAGTGTTTGTCCTTCGATGACTGGCTTGTTTCACTTAGCCTAATGACCTCAAGTTTTATCCACGGTGCCACCAACTAGTTATTTCCTTCCTTGTTAAAGCTGAATAGTGTTCCTTTTATGGATATACTACATTTTCTTTATCCATTCTTCAGTTGACAGACATCTTATTGTTTCTTCACCCTGACCACTACAAATAGTGCTGCAGTGACTCCCGGATTTCTACCCCGCAAAGTGTGATTGCTGGATCAGATAAGCAGTCTTACTTTTACAGTGTGTCTAGATAGCTCAGAATCCACCAAATGGATGTTAGAATCCGAGGGAAAGTAGATGACCTGGCTCAGCACCCTTATCTTTTAGGAGCAAGCCAGAAAAGAGAAGGACTTAGCTGAGAACTACAACCCATGGTGTAATAAGCATTCATGGGTACCTATTAAAGGCTGGCATTTTACTAGGTCTATACCCCTGCAGAAGTATAAAGCAGTCTCTATCCTAGGCAAGAAAACATGTGGCAAGTACAAAATTCCCTAAATTCACTTCCCTTGTTGGAAGTGTTGACGGCACATTCTTCTGTCTTGGCTACGCTTAGGGGATGGGCTGCCATGGCCAGAAATTAGGTTCACCTGCCAGAAGGAAGACTCGCTGATCTCCTGTCAACACTACTCCATCCTGTCAGCTCCATGGACCTCCAGAAGCAGGTGCACCTGGGTTCAACTTCAAGGAGTCTAGTTAAGGGCTAAGGCCTTGAATAGGCTGTTTTTTACTTTCTCTGGTGAACAACCACTCCTTTGCCACCTCTACCAAACATTTGCTAAGGAACTTCTGTTGAATGCATTGAGGGTCATGAAATGTCTGGGACCCAGCTCCCTAACTGCACTGAGAGAGATCTGCAAGACCACCACAGAAGGCTTTGAAAACGTCTCCTATGGGGCTGCTTAGCAAAGAGGGGATTTAGGGCAAGCCTCAGGTTATGACCACCTGCAAGAGTGCCCTGCAATGCAGACTCACCCTACAGCAGGGGTCCCCAACCCCCAATACCAGTCCATTGCCTGTTAGGAACTGGGCCACACAGCAGGAGGTACATGGTGGGCCAGTGAGGGCAGCTTCATCCATATTTACAGCCACTCCTCATCGCTTGCATTACCGCCTGGCTCTGCCTCCTGTCAGTCCAGCTGTGGCATTAGATTCTCATAGGAGCACAAACCCTATTGTGAACTGCACATGCAAGGAATCTAGGTTGCAATGCTCCTCATGAGAATCTAATGCCTGATGATCTGTCACTGTCTCCCATCACCCACACATAGGACCCTCTAGTTACAGGAAAACAAACTCAGGGCTCCCACTGATTCTACCATACAGTGAGTTTATAATTATTTCATTATCTATTAGAATGTAATCATAATAAAAATGAAGTGTACAATAAGTGTGATGTACTTGAATCATCCTGAAACCACCCCCTCAATCCCCATCCGTGGATAAATTGTCTTCCATGAAACCACTTCCTGGTGCCAAAAAGGTTGGGGAGGGCTGCACTAAAGAATCAGGCAACCGTGTAGAGGTAGGAACAGGAGACACCACAGGAAACGTCGGGGCAGGGAGGGACAGCAGCCTGCCGCTGAGACTTCCCCTGACTATTGTTTGAACGGGAGGCATTCAGGGTTCAGGGACTTCTCACCGTGACTTTTTTTCCTTGAGTGCACATCTTTTTGTCTAAGTATAAAAGCAATGCATTTTATTGCAGAAACTTTGGGAAGTGCAGAAAAGCACAAAGAAGAAAATAAAGTTCATAATTATTCCATCATTTAGAGATCATCGCCCAGCTTTTTAAACTTCCTATTTTTCTAGTTTTCTTTCCATAGAATCGTATACATGTGTATGACAAGTGGTTTTGGTCTTCTGTCCTTTTTTTTTTAAAAAAAAATGGGATTATAGGATTCATAGGATTTGGGGATCTATCCATTGTTTCTACATACCTTAAAAACTCTGAAATGTACATTAAAACTTTTGTTAATTTTATGGGCAAAGATTGGGTCTTATTTTATTTTTTGTGTATCTTTTATTACTAGTAAATGTGAACACTTGTTCGTATGGTTGTTGATCATTTGTATTTCTGATTTTATGAGTTACCTATTCATGTTGTTCATCCATTTTTCTATTGAGTTATTAGTCTTTTTCTTAGGGAGGTAAAGAGTACTTTGTATATTAAAGATATTGACATTGTTTCATAGATATAGCAAATATTTGCCCTCAGTTTATTGTCTTTGAGTTTTATTTTGCACTTTTTTTGCCATATAAAAAATTCAAAGTTATATCTAGTTAGATATATCAATCTTTCCTTCATGACATTTACTGTTAACAGTTTGGTGTGTATTTTTTCAGACATTTTCTATGCATATGCAAATATATCTATAAAAATATATATATAGTTAGATATATAAAGTTTTCCTGCACATTTGAGACATCATGCACATTATTCTGTAACTTACTTATTTCACATACTAGTATATTGTGGATAATTTCTTGTATGAGTATATAAAGATCTAACTCTAACAGAGTGTTCCATTGCATAAATGTAATATTATGTTATTAAACCAGATTTAAAGCTTGTTTTTCATTTTCATATTTAAATATGGAAGTTTTCTGGTGTCTGAAAGAAATAGGGACCTAAGTTTATTTATTCCACATACTGAGCCAGTTTTCCCAGTAGCACTTATTATAAATAATCTATCTTTTCCCCACTGATCTGAAATAACTTTGTCATATATTAAATATCATTTTAAATGATAACTATCATATATTAAATATACATTTATTGAAAACTTGACTTTCTGGGTTTTCTGTTTTGCTTCTTTTATTTATTTATTAACACCATATTGTTCTAATTATTGTAGCTTAATAAGATATGTTAAAATCTGCAAAATTAATACCATCCCTATTTTATCATTTTCAATATTGCCTTGGATACTTATTTTTCTTTTATTTGTTTTTTACATTTATTATGACCTTTAGAATTATTCTGTGACATTCACAAAGCATCTATTTAGAATTTTGATTGGAATTGTGCTAGATTAACAAATTAATTGAAGGTTTATTTACATTTTTGCAAAATGATTATTTCAATTTAAAAGCATTGTATTTCTTTTTCTGTCTATTCAAGTTTCCTTCTTAAGTGCATCATAATGTTTTTGTTTTCTTCATATAATCTTGCATTTTTCATCAAGTTCATTCTTATTTTACATTCTTTTTTGCCATTGTTAATGGGATCTTAGATGTATACTTTAGGACTATTATTAATATGTAGAAAATACCGGTTTTGTGTACAATGTGTAACACTTTACCGAATGTTACTTTTGTTCCCAGTTGATTTTTTTTTTAATTTCTCATGTAGCAATCATGTCATTTGCAGAAAAAAAAAAAAAAGGAAAAGAGAGAGGACATATGGCTTTAGTTCTTCTTTTACCATATTTACACTTTGTTTCTTTTTATTTTCTTATTACTTTCTTGGATGTATCAGATACTATGTACGGTTTTCTCTTTATGGCATTCTATTGGGATTTTACACACACCCCCACTTTAGGACATATTCCTTCTTTTCACCTACTATTTTCTTTTCTTCTGAGTCCTTGGAGATTTTCTTGGGTTTATCTTCACATTCTCTGATTTAATTTCCTGTAGCATCTAGTATGTGGTTTATGGCTTCCTCTGGGTCTTAAAATCCAATAGTCTATGTTTTCACCTTTAAACTACTCATTTTTGGAAAGGTGTCCATGATCCCCTCCTTGTCACAACCAACAGTCTCTTTGTGGCCCTCATCTCCCTTGATGACTGTGATACGGACACAACCTTTATCCCTTCCTTCATTTCTCTCTTGGCATCCATGACACTAACTCTCTGGCTCTCTTCAGAACTGTCTTCTCCTCAGCCTCTTTCTCCCTTCCCTGCCCTGCTTTGAGTTCCCAAGTTCCACCACAGTCTTTCTTTTGTTTTTGCTCTACAGATTCTCCCCAGACAACCCATGAATCTGTAGATTCGTCCCTCTCCATGTCCACTGCCCATTTGCCAAGTCTTGAGAGGGCACCAACCTCATTTAAAGGGCATCTCTCCCTGTAGGTTCAACACCAAACTCACTGCCTCACGGTCCCCTGACTTTGCTACCCCTAATATCCATGGCTTCATCATCACCAAGCTGCCCAAGACAGAATCTCAGAGTCATCCTGGCTTCTTCCTCCCCCACATCTGCCCTATCCAGTCACCTCACTGTTAGTTCTTCAGTACACACGTCTCTCCTTTCTGTTACTACTATTTGAATGGAAATCCCTGTGGTCTTTCTCCAGAGTATTGCAATTTTCAGGGGTTTTTGGATTTTTTGCTCTGCTTTTCATCCTTTATTCTACCCTCATCATGTCTCATCATGTGTCTTTCCAAAGCACGTGTGTTGTTTTATGTTTGTTTGTTTGTTTGCTTGTTTGTTGAGACAGGGTCTCACTCTGTCATCCGAGCTGGAGTACAGTGGTGCAGTCATGGCTCACTGTAGCCTCTTGGGCTCCAGCAATCCTCCCACTTCAGCCTCCCTAGTAGCTGGAATCATAGGTGTGGGCTACCATGCCTGGCTAGCTTTTGCAATTTTTGTAAAGACAAGGTTTTTCCATGTTACCCAGGTGGGTCTTGAACTCCTAGGCTCAAGTGATTAGTCCACCTCAGCCTCCGAAAGTGTTGGTATTACAGATGTGAACCACCATGCCCAGCCCCAAAGCACATGTTTGATGATATGAGTTGCCTATTCAAACAATTTCAGTGGGTCCTATTGCATAACAAATTCTAAGCAACATAAGAATTTATCTGGTCCCAATACCCATTTCAGTTTTGTCACCTACTGTTTCTTTCCAGATGCCCTATGGCCCAGCCATTCCCCAAGCACCCCCCTACCTTTGCACACACCATTGCCTGTACCTAGAGAGCACTTTTCCTGATCCTTTACCTGCTCAGCCTTCGAGGTCAAGCTCAAAAGACAACTCTGCAGCCTTCCTGGATTCCTGGGGTAGAGAGATTTAGTCTCCCTTTTCCCTGTCCCTCTGCTTGATAAATGCTCCTCTGCTCAAGCATTTAGAACATCAGAAAGCATTTAGAACACCAGGGTGTGCCTGCCTCTCCCTGGCAAGGGGAGGGCCAGGACTTATCTCCATTTACTCCATTCATCTTACCCACTTCTTCCTCTCTCACTTCCCTCTCTTCCGTCATGCTCACATCTAAGTCCCCCTCCAAGGTAAGCCCAACTAACCACGTATCTCACACCTGTACTTGAACAGTTAAAAAGCCCACAACTGTGAAACGTACACTGTCTAGTGACCTGCTGCATACCTATTGTATATTCATTTTCTCACACTCTTAAATGACTATCTCACACTTTCTTCTCTGTTCCCAAATTTCCTATAATCCCTCTTCTCCTGACGACCTTGCCTCTAACTCACCGAAAAATAGAAGCAACCGGAAAACAATTTCCTCATTCCTCTCACTACCTCACCTTCCAGTTCTTTTGCATCTGAACCCACATCCTCTGCTTCTACCCAAGACCTAGCCCTTCACTTTCACTCTGGATCCTGTCCCGTTCCCACTTCCCAAAGTCGGCTCTTGTGACTGTCCCCTTCCTCCTCTCTGTCCCCTCTATCTCCCTTTCTATACTGGACCATTTCCATTGGTCTACAAACATCATCCCTCTCTTTAAAAAACCTCTTGACTCTTCTTTCCTCTTTAGTTACAGCCACTCCATGTCTCAGCTGTCCTTCCCACCAAAACTTCCTTTTTTATGATCATCTTTAATAGCTATCTTCAATTCCTCATCTCCCATCTCAGTTCAGCCTATTCCAACCAAGCATCAGTCCTTTCTACTCCACTGAAACTTGTCTTGTGATCATAGTGATATCCAAGTTGTCAAATCAGATCGTCACATCCGTGTCCTCATCTGGCCCTAACTTTTAGCAGAATTTGATACAGCTGATCACTTTCTCTTCCTTGAGACACTTTCTATCCTGGCTTTTGTGACACTTACTCTCCAGGTGTTCTCCCTACCTTTTTGGCCCCAGAGTCCTCTCTCCCTGATTCTCCCCTCTTCTCAATGTTAGCTGTGCTAGAGTTCAGCCATGAGACCTCTTTTCTTCTCTGTGTCTGCTCTACCGATTTATAGACCATCTCTATATCAATGACTACCAAATTTATCCACCCAGTCCTGGTCTCTCCTCTGAATAACAGGCTCTGACATGCATACCTGATTGTCTTCCGAGAGATATTTCAAACTCAAGATGTCTAAACCAGAACTCTGAATGTCCCCCTTCACACAGCCTCCTCTCCAGGTCTTATTTGTGCCATTAAATGGCCCAGTTGCTCAAGCCAGAAACCTAGGATTCATCCTCTATTTCTCTTTCTCCACCCACCTCCTTACAGCCCTGCCATTGAATCCATCAGCAAACCCTGCTGATTTTACTAAAAATACTCCCCTAACCCATCTATTTGTTTCTGTCTCCATTGCTGCCATCCTAGCTCAAGATACTATCATTTTTTCACATGCTACTGTGAGTCTCCTAACTGATCTCCTGGCCTCCTCTCTGGCCTTTGCAGATCATTCATTTTTTACCCAGCAGCCAAAAGAATCCTCTAAAAACATAAATCAGAGCATATCACTGTCCTGCCTAAAACCCTGCAACAGTTCTGTGTTGCATTTTGAATAAAACCCCGCTCCCTACCCAGGCCTAGAGAGCCTCCTGTGGCCCCGCCCCTGCCCCCTCCCCGACCTGCCATGTCCACCCTCCCCTTTGATTGTCCCTGGCCACCATGATGCTCTTTCTTGCTCCTCAAAGCCTACTTTTTTCCCACCTGAAGACCTTCATAGCAGCTATTTTTTTTTCCTTCCAGAACACTTCCCACCTCTCATCCCACCCTGTTTTATTTTCATCATAGCACTACTCACACGTTCCCTTGCTTATTTATTTATTTTTATGATTTGTGTCTCTTACCTAGAATAAAAGCTTCCTGAAAGTATGGACCTCACTGTCTTGTGCTCTGTTGCCTCCTGGCACCTGGAGCAGCTCCTGGTGCATAGTAGGTGTTCAGCAAAGGCTTGTTGAAGGGAAGAATGAATCCTGGTGTTCTTTGTGATGGGTACCGTTCTTGACACAAAATAAGTCCTCATATATTTGTTAATTTAATAGACAAGTCACTCCAACTACACTGGATGCTTCTTGGAGGACCAGAGTCCTGTTTTAGGTTTCCTTGATTCCTCCAAGGCACCCAGCACAGCACTCGGAGCTCCCAGGTGCTTGGTACATATAACTTGTTGGATTTATTCTTCCTCACAAAGGGGAAGCCAAGAGTCCTGCTGTCTGCTTCACAGATGCCATTTCTCTGAGAATAAACATGATGTGACAGGGATGTCACAAGAACAAGGATAAACTGGATGGGATGCCATAGGGCTACTCAGCCATTCTCGATTGGAATGGCAGAAAAAGGAGGTCTGCCCGGTGGTATTTTCCTATTTCAGCCATGACTCTACATTACTTTTTGGTGTGTGTGTTACAGGGTGCGACCTATGTCCTGGTGATGGTGGATCCAGATGCCCCTAGCAGAGCAGAACCCAGACAGAGATTCTGGAGACACTGGCTGGTAACAGATATCAAGGTAAGCAGGCCAAGAGGCACTCTCTGACTCATTTGGGGTTGTAGCTGGAAGACTGTCATTCAGTGCCATTCCCACCTCTCACCCAGGAGGGCTGGAGCAAGGACTTCCGTGTCCGATCTCCCCCAGCGCTCAGCTGTCAGAGCCCTCCCAAATTTTCCAACAATTTCAGAAAGTGTCCCAGGGCCAGTGGTACGCTGGTAAACCAGCCCTCGGGAAGGGTGGGGGAACTCTGATTTCTAGTGTTTGCTGATTTTTATGGTATAAATAAATACTCCCACTATGGCCAGTTTCAAGCTCCTGATGATTTAAAAACTGACTCACACTGTTTCTGAAATGTTAACAATTGGCTTCAGCACACCACTGTATTTGGGGGCACTCAGGGGATTCTGAGACGTGCAGGTGGCAGAGCCGGCCGGGGAGGTCCTGGAGCTCCTCCCTGTGATGGGGCGAGGGGCTTGAGAAAGGCACAGCAATTTGCTTTTCTTTTTTTTGTGTATAGAAACAAGCTGCCGCCTCTCATCTTTGTGTCTTTGTCATCATAATTGTGAAGGAGCCTTGCTCACCCTCTTCAGGGAGGCTCCTCAAATCTGGTGGCTTGTTTGTGCCATTGTGTGGGGGGAAAGGCTATGTTGCCAAACAAGTTTTGGATACTCTGGGTTGAACTGAATTCATTCTGTTTCTCACTGAAGGGCTTTTGGAGCTGTTAGTAGTCTAATATGCACTACATCATATACACTGATTTACCAATTGCATATGATGGTTGAATCTTTTTGTTCACAAGTGCCTGGCAGTGCTCTTTGGGGAGGTCCACACTTGCCTCAAACAGTCACAAATCTGTGCCTAGAACACCTGCCGATGGGCTTTGCAAAGAGCGTACAAAGGCATCAACCCTGTAAGATAGTGGGAACTCAGAGCTAGCAAAACAGAGTTTGGATGTGGTGTGGATCTTGGCTGGCTACCAACTCAGTGACCTCTGTCGGCCCCTCTGGGCATTTCGTCTTGCTCTGTCATATGGGAAGCGGGCTGCTGACTTGCTGTGATCGTCGTGATGAGCCAATGACTTACAAGAGTGCTTTGGAAAACAGAGAGAGTTCTGCCAATACAAGGGGTTTGTGTTTTTCCTTCTAGAACTATGGGTAGAGGAAGGGGTTTAAATCTGAATTGGCTTCTGATTATCCTGAGCAAGGCAGGGTGCTCACAGCCACTGGGTGGGAGTTGGCCACCAGTGGGTGGCCCAGTAACCGGGGCCCCTCCCAGGGAGCTCAGGTGGACAGTTGTCCCTAGAGGCAGCCCTGCCTATGGCCCTGGAAGGGGCTATCTCAAGGGAGACCCAAGCAGCAGCTTCATGGGCAGTGCTGGAGCCACCTCTGTTACTCCATACACTTCCCCAGCCAAACACGGTAAACACACAACAGAGCTGGGAGGTTTGAGCCATCAGGAAGCGGAGGGGAGAAGTGGGCATGAAAGAGAAAGATGTGGCATCTCCACCCACCCAGGCTAGAGCATTGTCATTTTCTGGACTTAGCCCTCCTCAGCGGCCTCAGGGGTGAGACACTCAAGAGAGGAGTATTGCTCTGAAGGTCACATGCGCAGCCACCCCATGCACTCAGGGCTTCCTGTTAGGGAGCTCTGCTCAGCAGTCCTGAGGCAAGAGTGCAAAAGCAGTTAGGGATGGGATGACTTCAGAATTGAGGGGACTTGGGATCATGAGGCTGCCTCTCTTCCAAGCCTGAAGACCCCCTACTCCTCTACTCTCCTCACCCGCATACTCAGAAGGGAGCTCTCACAGGAGCTCTGTGCAACAAACATGAGTTTAGCCTCAGCCGCCCAGCTTAGAACCGGAACAGGTGGCAGGTGACAGGTGGCAGCTGTCCGGCAAGGCTGCTAAGCCACAGAACTGACCAATGCCACCTGCCCGAGTGTGGCCCTCAGCCTTCCCGCTCAGACCGGAGGAGGAGGCTTGGGTTTCCATCGCATTTGCACCGCTTCCCTCACGAGTGTTCAGCAGGAAGCGGCAGTGATATCCACTTGGCCCTGCCCACCTTCCCCAAAATTCCACCAGCCACAGAGATGGTGTCAACCAAATTCGTTTAGGTCTCAGGTTCTAGACCTTAAGCAGAGGAAGCGAAGGCTCTGATCAAACCCAGAGCACTTCCTTTGTGTTGGTGTTCGCTGTGGCTAAGTGGGTCTCAAGCATTTGAGTGCATTTGAATGGGCAGACGAGCTTGTTAAAATGCAGCTGCCTAGGCACCACCCCAGCCGCAGAACTTCCACTTCAGTCGGTCTGGGGAGAACATGGCATTCTAATAAGCACCCAGAGAGGTTGAGCAGATTGAAGGAAGACCGTAGAGCTGCAGTACCTTGGTCGTTCTTAACATCACTCATTTGCGGAACAATTTTCAAGTGAAAAGCATTTTTAAAACTCCTGAAGCTCGATGCCACTTTGTGAAATAGACATAATCCTCATTTTATAGATGGGGAAAGCAAAGTCCAGAGAGGCTGAATGATGCCATCTTTCAGCTGGTGGGTTAGAGAGGTGAGTCTTCAATCTGCGCCCCCTAACCCTATGTCACACGCCTTTCCTGCCATACCATGTGGCCTGGGTCACATCACATCTCTCCCATCAACTCCACTAGGAAAAGGAGCCACTGTGCCCTCTATACCATGGAAGACGTCATCTCTGTGGTTCCCTCTACCAGCCCCTGGCTCACTCCCAGGGTTCTATTTCTAAGTACCCTTATGGGTAGATGCTTCCAGAGAACTGTCCCCAGGGAATACTATCTTGTTAAATAAAACACACTAGGTAAGTGTTTTGGACCCCATAATACTACACCCTAGATATCATCGTTACCCAAGCAGCCTCAGTAGGAAAGCCTGCCGTACAGTCTCTGCAGACACAGAGTGACCATGGTCTCATGGTTCACAGTGACCACAGACGCAAACCTGGTGGAACTTCAGCTGACCTTGGTATTAGGTGGCCAGGTCTAACTGGATGGTAGACAAGATCATGGCCGTAAGAACCCCTTAACAGGGATGACTTTTTTTTTTTATTGCATTTTAGGTTTTGGGGTACATGTGAAGAACATGCAAGGTTGTTGCATAGGTACACACATGGCAGTGTGATGTGCTGCCTTCCTCCCCATCACCTATATCTGGCATTTCTCCCCATGCTATCTCTCCCCAACTCTCCACCCCCCACTGTCCCTCCCCTATTTCCCCCTGACAGACCCCAGTATGCAATGCTCCCCTGTGTCCATATGTTCTCATTGTTCAACACTCACCTATGAGTGAGAACATGCGGTGTTTGATTTTCTGTTCTTTTGTCAGTTTGCTGAGAATGATGGTTTCCAGGTTCATCCATGTCCCTACAAAGGACACAAACTCATCATTTTTGATGGCTGCATAGTATTCCATGGTGTATGTGTGCCACATTTTCCCTGTCCAGGGACAATTTTTTGACAGGCTATCTGGGTTGAAACAGGACAGCAACTAGTTTTTAGGAATACAAGAGTCATTTGTGGCACCTCCCTCCCCCCACCTCCACTCCAGAGAGAGGCTGGCAGGGTCTAGTGCAGAGTAGGATAAAGCTCTGGAACTTTGGATGACTTAAAGAAAGCCTAAGAGTTAGAGACATGCTCAGCCATAGGGACCAGGCATTCATTCATGGGACCCTTTTGTTCATTTAATTCAAGAAGTATATATTGAACGCTATTCAGTATAGCACAATGGTTAAGAGCAAGGACTCTGTAGCCAGAGTCAGACTGCTGTGGCTTGAATTCCTAATCTACCATTATTACTGTGTGATCTTGGTCTAGTTGCTCAACCTTTCTGTCTCAATATACTCATTTGTAAGCTAGAGATACTAGTAGTGCCTACCTCACACTGTTGTTATGAAGCTCAAGTGAGTTATGTATGTATGTATGTATGTATTGATTGATTGATTGAGACGGTCTCACACTGTCACCTGAGTGGAGTGCAGTGAAGCAATCTCGGCTCACTGCAACTCCCACCTCCCAGGTTCAAGCAATTCTCCTCCCTCAGCCTCCCGAGTAGCTGAGATTACAGGCACCTGCCACCATGCCTGGGTATTTTTTTTCTTTTGTATTTTTAGCAGAGACGGGGTTTCACTATGTTGGCCAGGCTGGTCTCGAATGCCTGACCTCGTGATCCACCCGCCTCAGCCTCCCAAAGTGCTGAGATTACAGGCGTGAGCCACTGCGCTTGGCTTCGAGTGAGTTATTTTAAGGAAAGTGCTCAGAACAATACCCAGAACACAGAGTAAGCTCTATATTGTTGTTTGCTGTTATGTTATTATTATTGCTCTCAATCAGGTAGCTAGGCTAGCACTGGCATCACAAATGCAAACGAAATTGAGGAAGGCTCTGCCCTCGCGGGTCTTCCGTTCTAGAGACCAAGGAAGGAATCCATAGCACAGTGGGAGTATTAAGAGGGCCCCAGGGACTGGCTTGGGGTGGGACTTCCTATACCTGTGGGTTTCCATCAACTCAGGAACAGGACTTGGCTCCAGTCTCCAAACCTGGCCAGGCTGGGACAGGCAGAGACTGATACCTGAGGCATGCTGTCTCACTTGGCTCCCTCTTTGAAGTGTTCTCATTGAGCAAGAGATTTCTAATTGAGCACTGACAGATAACATCTTTCTCCCCCACTGCAGTGTCCTTAGCGTTTCCTTAAAGATGATACTCAGTTCGGATTCCATCTAACTAATAATCTTCATGCTGAAAGCTCATTAAGATATCAATTAATTTGCATCATTCATTTTCAAAGAAACACTTATTGGTTCATCTTTTATTTGTCTCTGAAATTAGTGCTCAGGGCTTTTCATGCAGATATTTTCATTAGACTTTTTATTGTTAATGGGAATATTGAACACAGGAAGATGGTATATTAATACTTTCCACAAAGAATATCATGATTGGTGACAAAGAACACTAAGAACAATTAAGGAGACAAGAGTACCTTTCTTCTTCCAAAAAAGAAAATCTTCCTAGAAACCGTCAATGATTCTAAAATTTGCCCTGAATATCTTTTTTGTTTTAAGAGAGAAAAGGAGACTGGCAAGTTCATGGTTCCCTTTCATTCAGTGCCCTCCACCTTTGGCAACTGTAAATGCAACCAATTCTGGGTTGAATTAAAAGGCTCTCTAAAGGGTCATTATTTTGTCTACTTTTCTGTAGGGTTAAAATTTTCCATTATTAGAGGTTTTTTTCCTAAGGACCTCTAAGTGCATTAGATGAATAAGATAATGGGAAATCCAATAAACAGGGCAAGAATTACTCCCTGCTTTCTAGTTATGTAGATAGCACATGCCAGGACACTTGTGCTTGAGTGATCGGTGCCACTACAGAGCAAGTCATTTGACCTCTCTGAGACTGTGACTTCTCCTCTGTGAAACTGACAGAAAGCCTTACTCTTCAGGGTAGAGACAAGGAAAAAGGAAATTACATACACAAAGAGGAGAAGCCTCCCTAGAGAGAGGCACTATAGCAAGCGGCACGTGTATCCTAATCAATGGAGTGGCAGAGCCTATAGAAATTTAAGTATATCGATATAAAAATAATGATATAATCTCATTTTCTTTATATCCAGGACCCGGCTAATGATGATAAACAGAATAAACAATCTTTATCAGGACTGCAAGTTCAGATGATGAGGTCAAACCAAGGAAATGGGATTAATAATGATTTGTTTTAGAGCTGTATTTTCACTTTTGCCACTGATATTTGTGCCATTTCCCATGCATGCTTTGATCTGTAATGTGAGGATTCATTTTAAGTAACAAGCAGCTAAAAGGCATGGCTTAGGCTCCCTAACATGTAGGTGCAGATCTATGGGCCATAACGAGTGCTTGCTGTTAGAGGCAGTGAGGAGGTGACCCTGGTGATAAACCAGACTCCTACATGGTCACCCTCAAGGGAAAGAGAAAGAGCTTGGACTTTAGGTCAGATGAGCCAGAGGAGGTGCCAGGCTCCGCCACTTCCAGGTGGGAAGGACCTCTAAGTGCATTAGGTGAATAAGATAATGGGAAATGCAATAAACAGGGCAAGAATTATAGCCCCCTGCTTTCAGTTATGTGGATAGCAACTGCCAGGACGCTTGTGGTTGAGTGATCAATTGCACTACTGGGCAGGTTGTTTCACCTCTCTGAGACTGCAACTTCTCCTTTGTGAAACTGACAGAAATCCTCACTCTTCAGAGTGGAGGCATGGAAAAAGGAAATTGCATATGCAAAGAGGAGAAGCCTCTGAGGCTCAGTTTCTTCATCATTAAAATGGGCATGATAATAATATATATTTCCCAGTGTTCAATGAGATTAAGCCTTCTGACACAGAGTAGTAGGACCTTGATAAATGTAATGATCTCCCCTACAACCCCCAACTTTGACATCTGACCACAGCAGATGCTTATGATTTAGCAAATTCTCTTAGACGATTAGACTCATGTTTTGCAAAATAAAAATTCTAGACGGTGCCCAACATAGCTCATCCTTTTGCCTTTTGAAACCAGATGAACCCAGGCCTAACTTGGAGGACCTAACATGACTCCAGCTGGCTTTTGTGGAAACCGAAGCCTGTTGGGACCTGGAAGGGGGACGATCAGTCCCATCATTCCGTCTCTAGGGATCCCTGTGGCCTCCTGCACCAGAGCAGGCTCCCTGGAGTCATCCCAGGCCACAGCCCAGGTGCGATGCTAGGTGCAAGTGACAGGCAGGCCTGCGGTGCGCTGCCCACATTTGGGGCTGCAGCCCCTTCCTGTCCAACACTTCCCACCTCTATTTTTAACACAAGCCAGCGCCCTTACCATCTCCTTATCACTCACGGTCCCACTCTGCTGTCATTGTCCCGCCCTGGAGATGCTTTCGCTCCCATTCAAAATAATCTAAATAAAATGTTGCTACAAAGTGGAATATTATCTTTTGATGAATGTTTTTAAAGCTCTTTAGGTTTTCATGGTAATTTGCGATGTGAAATTATTTGGAGATAAGAGCCAAATTAGCTCTCGTATGCTGAGGTCGCTGTGTCCTGTTATCCATGTGAGCAGTGTTTAAATATAATCAGCCCTTAGACTAATGCAGCATAATTGTTCATTTGAAATAGCTTTTTTTTTTTTTACTCCATTCAATGAGTCATTAAAATATTCAAGGGATAATGCAGTGAATTGGAAATGAATTTATCATATTATCCCATACATACTGTAGTGCTTCAGGTAACTAAGGAGAGAGAGAGAAAGAGAGAGAGAGAGAGAGAGAGCGGATATGAATACATGCAGGAAGGGAGCCAGTATATACAGGAATATGGTAAACAAAGCTTTTTAGTTGGTTTATGGCAAGTGTGTATAGAGAGGATGACTAGGTGGGGTGAAAGAGAAAGAAAATGCTGTTCTTCTGGGAGGTTTCTCTCTCTCTCTCTCTCAGCACTCTGAGATTCTGTGCTCCACCACAGCTCTGCTGTTAACTTATTTTTATCAAATATGTTTATATCAGAAAGTCGTTATGGAAACCAATTCTGCCATCCAGGAGAATTCCTGGATCAGGCAGAAACTCACTCTTTCTTTCTCTCTCTGTCTCTCTGTCTCTCCATCTCTCTCGGTCTGTCTGTCTGTCTGTCTGTCTCTCTCTCTCTCTCTCTCTCTCTCACACACACACACACACACACACACACACACACACACACACACCCTCCATGAGACACCCCAAAGGGAACAGCACAGTCAAGCTCACCCAACTCTGAACTCAGCTCTGAGGGGACAGCTGGTGGCTCCTGGCACTCCTTCATGGGCAAAGTCATAAAATGTATAAGACCAGCAGCCCAAATCCACCCTTGCCCTGACACGAGGAACCTGGGCATGTCACTGTCCTCTGAGCCTCAGACCCCCTCAACCCCTGAGCAGATGCTCTCAGGAAGAGATGAGGTGGGGGAGGGTGGAGGGAGAGGGTGGGCAGCATCTTTGAAGCATGATGATCCTTCCTCGGTCTTAGAGAGTTCTGTCTGTTTGCATTGTTCATGCCACACTGTAATAATGTCTTCTGTTCTGGCCACAGTAACTTAAGAGGGGTAGTGACCAGCATAGGAAAGCAACCAGAATGGTGAGGTTCTGTAGAAACCACATAAGGTCAGCAGTAGTGGAAAGAAGAAGGGAAGGCTAGCCTATTGGAACAACTACGGACACATGAGAAGGAGTGGCCTTTAAAGAGTTAAGAAAATCTCCTTGGAAAACAGAAAAGGGTCTTGCTGGACTCCACTAGGCGAAATCAGGACCAATGGGGGACGTTTTACAGGGAAGCACATTTTGGTCCTATATGAGGAAGAACTTTCTAAGAATTTGAACTGTGCAGGAGCTGAGCATATACCCCACCGAGGAGCAGGCTTTTTACTACTGACAGTAATTATTCATGGGTGAGCCAGGGAATCTTCCCATTGGGTAGACGGCTGGTGCAGGTGGCCTGTAAGGTGTGCCTCTTGCTATCTCCAACAGTGTCTCCACCTGCCATATTGTCTCTCCTGGCTAGAGACGCTCTCCCTATAGTTCATATCCATAGAAAATATTAACAACCACAGGCCGGGCGCGGTAGCTCACGCCTATAATCCCAGCACTTTGGGAGGCCGAAGCAGGTGGATCACTTGAGGTCAGGAGTTCGAGACTAGCCTGGCCAACAGGGTGAAACCCTGTCTCTATTAAAAATACAAAAATTAGCCAGGTGTGGTGGCAGGCACCTGTAATCCCAGTTACTGGGGAGGCTGAGGCAGAAGAATCACTTGCACCCAGGAGGCAGAGGTTGCAGTGAGCTGAGATCGTGCCACTGCACTCCAGCTTGGGCAACTGAGTGAGACTCCATCTCATAAAAAAGGAGAAAATATTAACAACAACAATAACTAAAGAAGAGAAAATAAAAAGGAGGAGGAAAAGAAGAGAGTGAAGAGGAAGAAGTAGGAAAAAACATCATTGATGCACTTGGCAAATGGTGCCAAGTGCTGTGCTTTACATAAACATCTCGTGCAGTCCTCATAAAAGAGGGAGGTGATGGAGATAAGAAATTGAGGCCCAGAGTGGGTAAGCAACTTGCCCAGGATGTCACAGCTAGCACGTGGCTGCGTGAGATTGGAGCCCAAAACCTACATGCCTACTCAGGGGGCCATATTGCCACTCCAGAGTCTAAGTGGCTTCCACAACCACTACCTAGGCCCAGCCCAGGTGACAGCTTATATTAGGGCCACGTGTGGGGGCTAAGAGGTGGTGGTGCTGGTGTAAGGAGTTTGGTTTGAGATTGGTGGCCTCTCTGCCTATAGCCATACCTGTCTCAGCCATGCACAGCCAGGGACCAGGGCTCCAAGTGCAGTGTGGACACAGGAGACTGATTCTCTGACTTACTATGAGCAAATTGTTTACCTCTCTGAATCCGTTTCCTCGTCTGTATAAGAGGAAACTAACGTCGACCTCGCAGGAATGTTGAGGATGTAATGAGATAAAATTTGTGAAACACCCAGCACGTAGCACCTGGCGCTTAGTAGTTGCTATGTATATGCTGGCTCTCTCCTCCTTCCATCCTTTACCACCCTCAATCCTCCATAGGAAGCTTAGAAAGTCGAGCCTCCGATGGTATGAAACATATGTCACTTCCAAGATGTAGGGCAGGGCCTGGCCAGGAGAAGGAGCTGCCTGTGTGGTTATCGCTTTAAAGACCTTGAAGGAGAAAAGCCACCAGTGGGCATCAAACTTAACAGGGAGCTGTTAGGACTGATTGTTTGACCTGAACTGCTCTCAGCACTGTGGCTACTAATAAAGTAAATAAAAATCAAATCCAATCAAATCCGATGACTACATGCTAGGGATTTAAAATGTGTTTTTCCTGCTGCACAGTTGGAGAGACAAGGCCAACATACAGGAAATAATGAAAGAGCAATACTCAGTGGTTTACAGTCAACTCCAAGTGGGCTTTTTAGACTCAAATGGCTGTGGGAATTGGGAGCACCGTCCTCTTCTTGGTGAGACAATTTCTCCTCCTTCAAGGCCCATCTCAGACGTCACCTCTGCTGAAAGGCTTGCTCTACCACCCCCAAACTGAGTGAGTCAGTCCTGCCCCTGCTGCTGCCGCACTCAGTCAAACCTCAATTAGTGCCCTCATTGTTATTTATGAGTCTCTTTTCCCTCTTAGACCATGAGTTCCTGGAGAGCAGAAATGTGTCCTCTTATATTCTTAGCACTTAGCCCAGAATATTAACGACCCTCAGTAAATGTTGAATTAATGAAGTCATGAAGAAATGAATGAATAAAGAATGAAGGAAGAGATGGGTGGATGAGTTAATAGAGTTGAGTAGGTGAATGAATAGAGGGTAGATGGAGATTGAATAGGTGGGTGGGTGGTGAATGGATGGATGAATAGATTGATAGAAAAGTGAATAGATGTATGGGTGGATGGATGGGTAGAGGTTGGGTAGATGGGTAGGTGGATGAATAGAAGTTGGATAGGTGGATGAATGAATGGATGAATGGATAGATGGATGGATGGAGTGATGAATGGATGGGTGGAAGTTGGGTAGGTGGATGGCTAAATGGGTGAATGAATGGCTGGATAGAGGTTGGGTAGGTGGATGGATACATGAATGGATGAGTGGATGGATGGATGGATAAAGGTCAGGTGGGTAGGTGGATGGATAGACACTGGGTAGGTGGGTGGATAGGTGGATGCATGAATGAATGGATAGAAGTTGAGTAGGTAGATGAATGGATAGATGGACAGAGGCTAGGTAGGTAGATGGATGGATGAATGGATAGATGGATGAATAAAGGTCAGGTAGGTAGGTGGATGAATGGATGGATAGACATTGGGAAGGTAGGTAGATAAATGGATGGATGGATGAATGAATGGATAGAGGTTGAGTAGGTGGATGAATGGATAGATGGACAGAGGTTGGGTGGGTAGATGGATGGACGGATTGATAGAGGTTGAGTAGATGGATGGATGGATGAATGGATGGATGGAGGTGGAGTTTTTGTAGGTGGATGGATGGGGTGGCATTACTCCGTGATGACTTCACATTGGAGATGAGAGTTGAGCTGGGCCTTGAAATTATGAGCAGGCCTGCAAAAGTCAGAGGATACAAGCAATTGCATTTCAGCAAAGGAACAGCGTAATTAAAAGCTCAACATTTGAATGGGGTAGAAAAAAGAATAATAAACATAAAATTAAAAGCCAAGATGGGTATGTTAATTGAGGCCCTTGATTGTTATAGATGTCTCTAGATTGTTATTGCAAGCATCTACTAACTGGTTCCCTTCCTATAATCTCACCCTCTACAAAAATGTGAATCTTTCCTTCATGGAATGAATTTTCTAAAATCTAAATAGGATCTTATTGCTTTCCTATTTGAAGCCCTGCAGTGATTCCCCAGTATCTCAGGACAGAGACCTGTCTCCCCAGTGTGTTATTCAAGGTCTTTGAGGCTCTGGGCCTTGCCTGCCCCTACAACCCTCTTGATCTCCTGCTGATCTGCTTGTAGTGTCTCAGACCTGCTCAGACCTTCCAGGCCTCTGCAGACTATTACCTTCCCTGCCCACTCTTACAAAAAGCCCTTCTGCAATCCACAAACACGCCATTGCTTTAAATGAGTTGGGATTGCTAGATGAATTACACCTCCAAAGTCCAGAAAGAGCTTAGATTTGCAATCACGAAATCATTTCCAGAAACAGGGAAGGGAAATGTGGATTCCCAAATTTAGGCTGGTAAGTGTAATATCAGTCCTCATCAAAACATCAAAATTCAAAAACAGTTTAATAAGCAGATAGCCTGAGACAATATAGAAAACAGTGCACATTAGGAGTCAGCATAGATTTACCAAAAACAAATCATGCTGGGTCACTCAGATTTCCTTGTTGGGAAATGCACTGGCCCCTTGGACCAGGAAGATGCTGTCAGTAAGCACAGTACAGCTTGGCTGAGCCAGGCATTAGAACAAGTCGATCGTGGTAACCTTTGGCCAAGGGGGAGAGATGTTGCTTTGGTGACTGTTGTGTTAGGTGGAGTTTTGTGACTTGTTAACATATCATTCTTGAAGAGTTGACAAATGAATTAGTACCAATCTTAAAGTTGGTGCCTGGTGACATGTCACAAGATTCTGGTCTAAGCACTTCATCTTGTTGGTTTATATCCTTTTTTTTTTTAGACAATCTTGCTCTGTCACCCAGCTGGAGTGCAGTGGCATGATCTCAGCTCATTGCAACCTCTGCCTTCTAGCTTCAAGCGATTCTCCTGCCTCAACCTCCTAAGCAGCTGGGATTACAGTCACATACCACCACACCTGGCTAATTTTTGTGTTTTTTTATAGAGATGGGGTTTCACCATGTTGGCCAGGCTGATCTTGAACTCCTGACCTCAGGCGATCTGCCTGCCTCGCCCTCCCAAAGTGCTGGGATTACAGGCATGAGTCACCATGCCCAGCCACCTTGTTCGGTATCTTTATGGATAGCATGCTCACCAAATTTTAGGTCAAAGTTTCAAGGAGTAGCTAATATGATGGGTAACATAAAACAGTTAATTTTGGCAAATCAAAAGCCTGTACCTGCATTGAGAAATTTAAATTTAATAGGGATTAATCTAAAGTTCTATATTTAGGTCCTAAATCAATTGCACACATACAGAATGGGGACGATCTGGCATGTCAGAGGTTCATGAGGGGAAAAGATCAAGAGGAGTTTTAGCTAGTTTTGAAGCTAATTTTAATCTAAATTTTAAGCTAATAATAGAATGTAAAGCCACAGTGCAGGAATGAAGACAGTTAATATTATCTTGGGCCACATCAATAGAAGTAAAGGCTTTAGATCATTGAAGAGTTACACTTCTCCTTTCTGTGCATCTATCAGACTTCTCATTCATTCATTCATTCATTCAGCATGTGTTCAGCACATTTTAGGCAACAGGTTTCATTCAGGCACTGCAGATCAAAAAGTTTATGTAACCAAATCCTTGGGTTTTTTTTTTTTTTAACTTTCTTTTTCTTAAAAAAAACATAGACTTTATTTTTTTAGAGCATTTTATGCTCATAGCAAAAGAGAGCAGAGTACAGAGTGTTTCCATATACCTGCTGCCTGCCCCAAGCCTCCTCCACTGTCAACATCTGGCACCAGAATGGTATGTTTGTTACAATTGATAAACTTAACACTGGCGATCGTTAGCAATCCATGAACCTACATCATTATTGCCCCAAAGTCCATAGTTTACATTAGGGTTCACCCTTGATGTTGTATCTTGTTTAGATTTGGGCAAATGCATAATGACATGTATCCACCATGATAATATCGTGCAGACTAGGTGACCTGCCCTAAATGTCCTCTGTGCTAACCTGTAAGCAGTTACATCCTTTCTGTTAGGGAGCTCCCTGTCTGGTGAGGGGAGCAGAGGAGAAAAATCAATGACTCCATTAAAGAGTAGGGAGTGTTAGGATGGAGTTGAGTCCTGAAAACCATGAAGATGAGAAGGTGGATGGGGGGAAAGTTCCCCAGAGACGGAAACCTGTGAGCAGAGTGGGAATTCATCAGGCAACCCTGTGAGAACAGGGCCCCCTCCACAAGGGAATAGCAGGAAGGAGCTGGTGTGTTCCAGAATCAGATGGGGACCGGTGTGGCTGGAACAGGGTGGTCACAGGGCACCGTGTGGAAGATGACGTCATGAGGCAGCAAGGGAGACCAGGAAGGATGGTGGTTCTAATCCTGTTTGTCAGAATCACCGGGGAAGCTGTGCCCAGACCAGTTAAATCAGAATCTCTGGGGGTGGAGCACAGGCATTCTTATTTTTAAGGCTCGTCAGGGGATGTGAATGTGCATCTGGGCAAATGGAGGGGGAACTGGGGCGTTGCTGTTCAGCGAGTGTAAAGTTTCAGTAATGCAAGATGATTAAGTTCTGGAGATCTGCTGCACAACACGGTGCCTGTAGTTAGTAGTACCGTACTGTACACTTACAAACTGTAAGGCGAGTGGATCTCATGTTAAGTGACCTTATCACAATTAAAAAAAGAGAAAGAAAGCAAAAATGTGCATCTGGGGCTGAGAACCGCCAATGTTGGGTCTTTAGCCAGGCCTGGGCAAGGAGTCTGGCACACAGACTATGCGAGGACTTCCAAAAGAGGGGAAAAACTGCCTTGCATTTTTGACGCTGTTTTTAAGAAACAGGGTCTCATTCTGTTGCACAGGGTAGAGTACAGTGATGCAATCATAGCTCACTGCTGCCTCCAGCTCCTGGGTTGGAATCATCCTTTTACCCCAGCCTCCCAAGTAGCTGGGACTACAGGTGCACACCACCATGCCTGGCTATTTATTTTTATTTTTCGTAGATGTGGGGCCTCACTATGTTGCCCAGGCTGCTTTTGAACCACTGGCCTCAAGCAATCCTCCCGCCTTGGCCTCCCAAAGTGCTGGGATTGCAGACATGAGCCACCGCACCCATCCCCTGCCTTGCACTTTTTTTTTAGGTGGAGTTTTGCTTTTGTTGCCCAGGCTGGAGTACAATGGGCAATCTTGGCTCATGGCAACCTCTGCCTCCCAGGTTCAAGCAATTCTCCTGCCTCAGCCTCCAGAGTAGCCGGGATTACAGGCATGTACCACCATGCCCAGTTAATTTTGTATTTTTAGTAGAGACGGGGTCTCTAGTTGGTCAAGCTAGTATCGAACTCTGGACCTCAGGTGATCCACCCGCCTTGGCCTCCCAAAGTGCTGGGATTACAGGAGTGAGCCACCGTGCCCAGCCTGCCTTGTACTTTTAAATGTCAATGTAACTGCTATGTGGAGTGGCCCAAGGCAGCCGTTTAAGAGACTATTTTGCTCCTTTGAGAGGGATGATGGTAACTTGCACCAAGGCAAGAACTGTGGCCATGGAGCGAGCAGCCTCAGAACCTGTTGTGAGGTTGAGAGCTAACAGGACGTGCCAATGGATTAGACACAGAGGGTGAAGGATGGTGTGAGGATGGCCCCTGGCTCTGGGGCCTAAGTGAACAGTGGTGCCCTTTACTGGAGGCCAGGCAGGTGAGGAGACAAGGGGGAGTCTCAAGCTCTGTCTTAGATGTGTTCATTCAGAGATGCCTTTTATTTTATTTTATTTTATTTTTGAGATGGAATCTCGCTCTGTCACCCAGTCTAGAGGGCATTGGTACTATCTTGGCTCACTGCAACCTCCGCCTCCCAGATTCAAGCGATTCTCCTGCCTCAGTCTCCCAAGTACCTGAGATTGCAGGCCTGCATCATCATGCTTGGCTAATTTTTGTATTTTTAGTAGAGACAGGGCTTCACCATGTTGGCCAGGCTGGTCTCCAACTCCTGAACTCAGGTCTGCCCACCTTAGCCTCCCAAAGTGCTGGGATTACAGGTGTAAGCCACTGTGCCCAGCCAGAAATACCTTTTAGATTTCAAGTGAGAGATTGAAATGGGCCTGGAACTCCCAGGAGAGGCCAAGACAGGTGGCCTGGCTTTGGGATACGTAACCAAAGGGCTACTGTCTCTTCAGGGGCTGACTGTGTTGTGTCTGAGGATATTCAAGGAGAAGTTGTCGGCCAGAGATTGGGCAAGAGGTTGGATTAGAGTGGCCATCAGATGCTGCGACTTCATAAACAAGCTTAACCCCCACCCACGGAGAGCAGAACACCATCCTGGGAGGAGAGTGAGGAGAGGCAGGGAGGCCTCATGGTACAGGGCTTTGGAGGCCATGAGGAGTCTGTTCTGCTGAGCAGGAAACTGAGTGATATTTCAGAAAGAGTTTGGGGCCAGGATTGGGAAGACACGTATGCTGGGCCGCTGGCTGGCTGGTGATGCTGCTACAGTCTCTGCCGCTCTGTGGGTCTCTATTACCCCACCTGCAAACAGAAACAGGAAGGTGGATTTTGGTGATAGCGCCAGGCTCTGATAGTTTATAATGCCATACTTGATCCTCCACTAAGCAGCCCTCGACTTTTCTTTCTGCCAAAACGCTCGTATGCACAACACACTCCCCTGGGCCTCAGAACACATAAAACAAGCCCCACGTTCCCCACGACTCCCTGCGCGCCTGCTCTCCCGGTAACAAAGTGTTTTGGAACACCGATGAGAGTGGCGTTATTAGAGGGAGAACGTGCAAGCCACTCTCATTTATTTGCGAAGGTAAATCACTCACTGGAGCTTTATTATTAGCAACAGCTGCCTGGGAACCCACTTCTCTAGTGATTTGGGACCTGTGATTGGAACTTGTGTCAGGTCAGTGCTGCAAAGCTCAGCTACAGACCGTGAAGACCAGGGTGGGCATTGAGCCCGGGCGAGGCCTGAACAGCTCTCATTTTAGGAGAAGGAGTCAGCTGGCAGCTTTGTGCAGAAACTGGAGAAGGACAAGCCCCATGGCAGGAGACGTGCTGGGGGGTGGCTACAGGAATCCAGGCAGGCAGGGTGAGAGGCAGGCTTGGCATGGGGGTAGTGGGGATGTGTGGGAAGGGCGGGCAGGGTGAGAGGCAGGCTTGGCATGGGGGTAGTGGGGATGTGTGGGGAGGGTGGGCAGGGTGGGAGGCAGGCTTGGCATGGGGGTAGTGGGGATGCTTGGGAAGGGTGGGCAGGGTGAGAGGCAAGCTTGGCATGGGGGTAGTGGGGATGTGTGGGAAGGGTGGGCAGGGTGGGAGGCAGCCTTGGCATGGGGGTAGTGGGGATGCATGGGGAGGCCCAGGGACCTCTTGGGGCTCCCCTGCCAACCTCCACTCAGAAGGACCAAGGTGGAGCTGGTGTGGAGAGATCAGAGGCTGAGGGGCAAAGAGTTGGTGGCCAAGAGTCAGGACAGAGAAACATCCTCCTCCTGCAGGGAGTTCTGTGGCTTCCCAGAGAGATGAGGAGGAGGAACCCGCAGTCCAGAGCGCCTGGGAAGAATCTGGAGATGCTGGGAGGTGGGGGAGGGGCAGCAGGGAGGGACTTCAACAGGGTAGAATGACAGACGCCTAGAGCTCACTGGGCTGCTGGCCCGTCAAGCCCTTGACGAAGAATTGGCTTTTTCCTTTCAAAGAGGGTGGAAGTCACTGTTTTCTTGTCTCAGTTGATGAACAGATTCTGGGTGGCAGGAGTCACCATAGAAACAGGTGCTATCTTAAGCAAATGAGCCTTATTAACCTTAAGAGTGGTGGAGTTTTCACAAGATTGCACATACAGGGTAGGAGGGAGAACGGGGTTTGGTGGGGGAGGGCCTCGGTGGCTGGGAGCCGGGCTGCTGTGGCTCTGGGTGTGGAAGCTCGTGTGTGCACATGTGTGCATGCGTGTGTGCATTTCATGTGTGTGGTTACCCATCTACATGTGCTTTTGCAAAACCATCTCCCAAGGGGTGAACTCAGGTTGTGCTTTTTCGCTAAGAAATACACATTTCCCCCCAAAAATCCTTCATCTCTTTGGGAGCCAGCCTGAAGGCAGCAGACGCCAGGATCCCTGACGCTACCCTTCACCCTTTCCCCAGCTACTTTCCCCTCAGTTTCTGCATGCATCTTCCTGTCTGCTTCACACCAGGAACAGGTACCTCCCTGAGGACAGCCAGGAAGCAGGGACCTCTTTGCTCCAGGAGGCAGTTGGTGCAGTGGTGCATGCAGGGATACTGACGCCAGGTGGACCTGGGTCTTTATGACTGCTCCATGAATCTGAACCTGCCTCTGTGAGCCCCAGTCTGTAAAAGACATCCCATAGGGCTGATGTGAGGCTCCGATGAGATCATGCATGTCCACGTGAAGTGTCTCCCCATCCCTCCCTGCTGTGACTAGGGGCTCACTGTTCTCAGGCACCGCTGTGACTGCTCAAAGGTTGTTAATTAACTGCAGGGTTAATTTTTTCCCACCATGATCTCATCAGTCAACAGATTTCCACTCTCCATGAGTTCTGTGCTCTGCTAGGTCCTGCGGGAGGCGTAGAAGGTTAGGATTAAGAGCCTGCCCTTGGGAAGGTTGGATGGGCAGGGAGGGTGTGGAGTGGCAGAGGTGGGTGGGGCCTTGAAAATGGGTAGGATTGGGGTAGGCAGGGAGGAAAGTATCCAAAGAAAGGGGGGCATGTATTCGTCTCCTGAGGCAAAGGCAGCCCAAATGTGAACTGTTCCTAGGTTAGGAAAGGTTATGTAAGAAAAGAAACTGGCATTCTCCCACAGCATCTGGGAGTTGCATGCACTGGCTCTAAGAAGCACGGCTGCTGCCCTCTGCAGCCCCTCCCTGGGCAGGACACTCAGCTCCGGTATCATGCCACCTGCTCCAGTCCTGCTGTAATCCCAGGGAATAAACCGAGACTCTTATCCTGGGGCTCTGCGGAATCGTCCTGTGAGACTCTTCAATGTAGTCCCTGCAGCCTGAGGTGCAGTTTGCCCGGGAGACAAGACAGAGCCAGCCTGCCCAGGGACTGTACCACGGTGGGCACAGCAATGAGGCAACATTGATTTTCCTTTGCCATGGAGAGTGAAGAGTCACAACACATGCCTGAAGTGGGGACACAGCTGATGGCACAGATGGGGGACACTTCCCTGTGTCAGAGATTTCTAGATCTTAGAGCTAGGAAAGCCCTTGAATCCATCTGGTTCTACGCTTCCATTTCATGGATGAAGAAACTGAGGTGCAGGGTCCTAGAAGCTTATCAGTGCAGAGTATGGATGAGAATTGAGGTGTCCCAGCTCTTAGTGCTACTCCTCCTCCTGTCTCCTGCCCAATCCAGCATATGGTAAGCAGGCCCAGGGCAGTCCCAGAGCGATTAACCAAGGCTCCAGGCATACCAAGACACAGCAAGCTTTGTTTAGGTCAGACTACAATCAAGAAGAAAGCCAAAGTTTACCATGAGCTGCTCAGCTCTCACCCCTCTCTTTTAGAAACAAAAATTTGGCATTTTTTGAGCCTTTCCTGGCCTCTGCTGATGACTGCAATTTTAGAAGTTACAGAAAAGTTCTCCCAATCCACCCATTCCCAGCTCCCAGATGATCTTCCCCATTGGCTTTAGAGGTGCCTAAAATTTCTTGATAGCAGGGAAAGCATCATAACATAATTGAGAATAAGGCTGGAAAGGGCTAGTCACAGGGGGAGAGTTCATGGACTGGCTTAAGCCCAAAACGCCAAGCAACAGTAAACAACATTGGACTTTGGACTGGGCCACTCAAAGGAAAACGGAGCAGGAGGCCACCGCCGCAATGACAGAAAGTGAGAGATGAGGAAGGGAGGACGGCAGGAGGGGAAGGTCAAAGGAAAGGAAGGGATCGCCCCCTTACTGTGTCTTCCTGCAAAATCTACGCACATTGCTCTGTACCAGCTGCTCCAAAACATGAGGCCGCTCCCTTTCCCGGTATTTTTATTGTACCCAAGTCTTAATTCATGGGCACAGCTGGACACGGTGTCTCACTCCTGTAATCCCAGCATTTTAGGAGGCCAAGATGAGCAGATCACTTGAGGTCGGGAGTTTGAGACCAGCCTGGCCAACATAGTGAAACCCTGTCTCTACTAAAAATACAAAAATTAGCCGGGCATGGTGGTGGCCACCTGTAATCCCAGCTACTCGGGAGGCTGAGGCAAGAAAATCACTTGAACCTGGGAAGCAGAGGTTGCAGTGAGCCAAGATTGTGCTACTGCACTCTAGCCTGGGTGACAGAGTGAGACTTCATCTCAAAAAAGAAAAAAAAAATTATAGACATGACCATGTGATGACACAGGGAGATCAGTGCTATTGAAGAAAGTTTATTACTCACAGTTCCCAAGAGGAGGCACGCTGGACCATGCCACAAAGGGCTCTGTAGGGAGACACCAGGGTCATCAGGAAGAGGAAAACATGGCCCAAAGCCTTTATTATGGGTTCCGCATGAAGGAATGGGCATGCAGATAAGCAAGTTTGAACAGCTTAGGACTGGCTTGTTTGCATAATGTCAGCAGGCTCTGCACCACAGGGGTGATCCCTTGCTGTCTGGTAGCTGGCCCTGGGGTGATTCAGGGCAGGGGAACATTGGTTTGGTGTGTGAGAGTAGATAGAAGTGGTGGTTGGGGGAATGCGCTCTGGACTGGTTAGTTTGTGCATGGAAGGTGCGTTCACCAGCAGGTTGTTTACTGTCTCTCTCTAGGAATTTGCTAGCCCTGGGAAGAGTATTCTCTCCAGAATTAGCAAAGCTCCAAGATATGAAAGCACCATAAAACCCAGAAAATAAAAAGCATGATGAATGCACCCAGGACCTCCCTCCTATCTGAGTGCTGTTCTTTTTTGGAAGTAGTGCTCAAAATCCCCCTCATTCGGGATGCTTTCCTGATGACTCCAAACCTTCTCTCCTTCTCTGGCCTCCCTCTTAGCACTCAGTCTGTGCCGCACAATTTAGTACCTGATTCCGCTCTGCCTTGTTTCCTAGTTGTCCCAGGGCACTTGCCCTAGTTTCCCAGCCCCTGGGGAAGACTCTCCTCGCCTCCCTCCTGCACCCATGCACGGCCAGCCCTATGCCCAGAGCACTGCCAATGATGTTGGCACCAGCCCTTTCCTGCCACCGTCCTGGTCAGAGTACTCACTCAGATCACCTGATTTTTCATACTCTCATCTCAGGATGCTGAGGACCAGGGAGATCAATGATTTAACTCAAAGTCCATGAACTGTCATAATACACTACATCATCATCCCTGTGACAGACAGCAGCAAGACTATTTTACCCCAGTTCCTCCATGATGACATGGACTCTGCAGGGGTCTGCCAGCAGCCTCCTCCAGGAAATATACATGCTCCACCACCAACTGGCTGTCCACTGCTTCTCACCATCAGCAGCTTACTTACCCCTACCTCCAATCCTGCTCACTCACCATCCCCTTCCCTGAATACCCTTTTCCTTCTTCTCTCCCAAAATAAAGTTCTTCCCAATTTCCAAACTCTGCTAAAAGGCCACCATATCACTTTCAGAACTGCCCTGTTCTCTTCTGCCAATGAGTTCACTGACTTGGAGTCAAGTTGCTCATCCCCCTTGGCCCCCAGTGTCCTCCCAAGTAAAATGAAGAGCTGGCCTGCATGACCACCTGGGTCCCTTGTGTTGGCGGTGGGTTTTTTTGTTTGTTTGTTTGCTTGTTTTTTGGGCTTTTCTGCACTCAGATATTCTGACTTATTTTTATAGATTTAGGGGTACAAGTGCAGTTATGTTGCCTGGATCTATTGCATAGTGGTGAAGTCTGGGCTTTTAGTGTACTCGTCACTCAATAGTGTACGTCATATCCAATAGGGAGAATTTCATTCCTCTCCCGCCTCCCTCCCTCCCTCCCACCTGTTAGAGTCTACAGTGTCTATTATTCTTTTTTGTATGTCCACAAGTAGCCATTGTTTAGTTCTCACTTATAAGTGAGAACGTGGTTTTTGGCTTTCTGTTTGAGTCATTTCCCTTAGGATAATCTAGGCCCCTTTTGGCTCTAACCATCTTAGGTGCTGACATTGTGTATATATCTCTTCCTTGGTATGCAGCAAGTACTTCTTCTTAGGCAGAGAATAGGGCTTTTGTGCCTGGCCTGTCTTTCCCCGAGAGCCAGCACAGAGCACTGCCTGGAGGAAGCCTTCCCAGCTGCTGATTACTGACTGCACTGTTGGCAATGGTAACAGTCAGAGACAATTCCGCTCAACTTAACCATGATTTACTGAGCACGCCCTCTAAGTTCAGTGCTCTGCTGGGCACTGTGTGGGGCTCCAGAAGGGTAGGATTCAATTCCTGCCCTCAAAGAACTCAAAACCCAGTGGGGAAATGAATTACACACTCATGTGCACATAAACACACACACACATACGTGAGAATTGCTGAGAAAACTGGGCAAATCTGTAGGTTAAACAGTCTGATATTTGTACCAGTGTGAGTCACTGCTTTTAATCCCTTATTCTGGATTTGCCAATATTACACTCTTAAGTGTCTGCCAACACAGCAACGTGAGGCCACCCATGAGTATCGAGTGTCCGCCATGTTGCAGGACACTGTGCTGCCCACTTTGGGCTTGGAGAACATACCTTTGGGATTTGTTCAGTACCATTCCAGTTGTAAACGTTCCCACCTTATCGACCTCTTAACCACAGAAATGCCCAGAAATTCTCACATTTCAGCATACAAACACACCTCCCAAAATGTCTTTGACACTTAGAAGCACCCATACAAAAAATCTTATCCATATGCATTGATTTTTTGGTTTAGAAAATATGGTAAATTCATTATGTTTTATACTAATAAGTGGTATAAAATGTTGTTAAAATATTACCCAGTAAATGTGAAGCATTTAAATGGAAAAAAAAAATCTTTCATGTAGAATGTAAAAGACTTGAATATTTGGAGAGATACATCATAAGTTCACAAATCAACACTCCCCAAATTAATTTTCACATGTGCTCCTTATTGACAAAAAGGAATTTTTATTGTAACTTGACAAAATGATTTTTATTGGAACTTAAGGTGATTCTAAGGCGCACCCTGGATGGGGAAAACCCGTAAAGAATATTTGAGAAAATTTTGTAATAGAGAACTAATAAGGGAAGGATAGGAAGAGTACTTGTACTTCTTGTTATAAAAATGTAATAATTAAAAAGTAGGCACTGGTGAGAGAATACACAGACATATCACTGAATGGAAAGATCTGAAACAGATTAAAATGCATATTGATAGTACAATAAAGAAGCCATGAAAAACTGAAAAGGAAGGACTGATTATTCCATAAATGGTTTAGGGATGATTGACTATCCATTTGGGAAATAAATAAATAAATGATGATGCTCTTTCTCAGACCATAATCAAAGTAAGTTCTAAATGGATTCTCTGTTTAAATGTTTAAAGTTAAACCATAATAGAATCAGAGGAAAATAGACATTCATATTTCTCTGATCTCAATATGGAAAAATACCTCTTCACATGTACATGCAAAGCAGAAGTGAAACAGTTGACCAATCTGTGCTCATAAAACCTTCAAACTTCTGTAAATAAAAACCTCTAAAGATAAAATTAAAAAGCAATCAATACACTGAAAAAATGTGAAATATACAATTAGGGTTATTGTCTTTAACCTGTAAGGCACTTACAAATCAGTAAGATAATAATTGTATAGTCAGCTCGGCATGGTGGCTCACACTTGTAATCTCAGGACTTTGGGAGGCTGAGGTGGGCATATTACTGGAGGCCAGGAGCTCAAGACCAGGGTGGCCAACATGGCAAAACCCTGTCTCTACTAAAAATACAAAAATTAGCTGGGCATGGTAACCTCCGCCTATAGTCCCAGCTACTGGGGAAGCTGAGGCATTGCTTGAACCTGGGAGGCAGAGGTTACAGTGAGCTGAGATCGAGCTACTGCATTCCCGCCTGGGCAGCAGAGTGAGACCCTGTCTCAAAAAAAAAAAAAAAAAAATTGTATGTACCTTACAGGGTTGTTGAAAGAAGCAAGAAATAAAGCAGTCTATGAAGTGCATGGGACAATATCTGACATACAGTAGACACTCAATAAATGTTTGCTGTTATTTATTTTTAACCAATAGAAAAATAGTAAGTAGAAAAATGAGCAAAGGACATGAATAGGAAATTTTCTCAGAAGAAACACAATATAAAGATATGAAAAATGAAAATCTGCCCTGGCAATTGGAAATGCAAACAAAACCCCGAAATCATCACCACCTCTCCCTACCTCACTCCAACTGTGGCCATTACATTGGCAATGTTTAGATTTTGTTTTGTTTTTTTAAAAAATAAATAAAATGTCATTCAGTGTCTTCTCATATAGTGCTGGTGAGAGTGTAAATTGTTAAAAACCCTTTTGCAGCATTATTTGGCTGTATGTATCAAACATCAAACGCCTTTAAAATGTATATAGCTTTCAGCCCAACAATCTCCTTCTAGAAATTTACACTAAATTTATATAAAGAATGATATCTATCAAAATAAGGCAGGACATGTTATGTGTTGGATAATTATTAAGGAAATTGTAATGGATGTGAGCAAAAATTCATCCACAATGCTACTCATTCCTGTGTTGCTTATAATAGTAAAATGTTAGAAATAACCTATTTGTCCGACAAGACACAATTGGCAAATAAATTACGCTATATGGACTATTATGCAACCAGACAGGCGTGGTGGCTCATGCCTGAAATCTCAGCACTTTGGGAGACTGAGGTGGGCAGATCACTTGAGGTCAGGAGTTCAAGACCAGGCTGGCCAACATGGTGAAACACCACCTCTACTAAAAATGCAAGAAAAAAAAAAAGCCGGGACATGGGGGCACGTGCCTGTAATTTCAGCCACATGGGAGGCTGAGATAGGAGAAGCACTTGAACCCAGGAGGCAGAGGTTGCAGTGAGCCCAGATTGCACCACTGCACTCCAGCCTGTGTGACGGAGTAAAACTCTGTCTCAAAAAAAAAAAAAAAAAAAAAAAAAAAAGAATATTATGCAACCATTAAAATGGTTGAAGATGAATATATAAGGACATTAGTAAAATATTTGTGCCATTTTTTTACATGAAAAAGCAAATGAAAAGTATTTAGAGCACAACTCATTTTTGTTGCATGGGGAAAAGAAACTGGAAAGTGTGTGCACCAAAATGTTGATAAGTAAATCTGGGTAGTAGGATTATGGGTGATTTTTTTTTCTTTGGGCGTAGCTGTTTTTCCAAATTTTCTATAATTATATCATTTTGTAATCCAATTTTAAAATTGTACTTAAAAATTAAATTGCTGGGCAGGAAAAATTTGATTATCACAATTATGGTGGGGAATATAAAGAGAATTAAGTAAGGGCCCCACTCCAAGGAGTCTGTGCTTCCTTTTGGGAGCATTTGAGCATCACCTCTGCTGAGAGCCACCTGCCCCTTACTACACACCGCAAGGCCCCTACAGCACCCTATGCACACCTCTGTCATATACCTGGCTCTCTGCTTGCAATTACAGATTAGCTTGCTGGTCTCTCTACTGGGCCAACGCTCTATGGGCAGAGCCAGGGTCCTTCCTCTTCATATCAGTAAAAATTCCATGAGTGTTCCTTGAAAGAGCAGCATAGACTTAGAACAAAATTTGCTACCTATCAAAATAAGGCAGCACATGTGAAGCACTGGGTGAATCACACAGAAGGTAGGATGAGCTCATAAGAGGGCATCTTCGGTTATGACTGGGATGAGCAGGGAAGGCTTTATGGGAGAGGAAGACATTAAAAATCACCCGGAACCATGGAAAGGATATGACCAAGGACACGGCCCATTATCACTGTAGGGTGAAGATCTAAGGCCACAAAGCAGGGGTCGCACACCTCATCCCCAACTCTTTTATCTCCACCTTAGAAGCACCAGGAAGTATTCTCTGGAGGTAAGGCCCTGCAGCCCTAAGGCATCACCTACAGCAAGGAACCCTAATGCCACCTTTGTTTGCCACTGTTACACCCAAATGGGTATCTCTCCTGGATTAAGGGAGTACTGATCTATTGACCCAGCCAGCTCCCTGATTGTCCATGCAGATTTCCTCACATGTGTTTGGAAATCTTGTACTAAAAATCTAAGTTGGGTGCTGTGGCTCACATCTGTAATCTTCTTTGCACTGTAAGCAATTTGGGAGGCTGAGGCAGGTGGATCCCTTGAGCTCAGGAGCTCCTGACCAGCCTGGGCAGCATAGTAAGACCCTATCTCTACCAAAAAAAAAAAAGTTCTTTTAATTAGCCAGGTGTGGTGGCGTGTGCCTGTAGTCCCAGCTATTCTGGAGGCTGAGGCAGGAGAATCACTTGAGTCTAGGAGGTCAAGGCTGCAGTGAGTCTTGTTTTTAAATGTTAGCCCCCTAAGGCGGCAGGGACTTTGTCTCACTTGTTTATTGCTATACCCTCAGGGCCTAGGACAGTGCGTAATAAAGAGTAAGTGCTTATTAAATGTTTGTTGAATACATTAGATATGATAACTTAAATATTGGCTTCCAGGAATCTGCACTGAATTACACATACATGTGATGAATATATATACACTTCTGTGGCTGCCTTGTGAATATGCATTATGTGTTTGTACGTAAAATATGTAGAGGACCCTAAAATGAATGTGCATGCGTGTGCACGCACACACACAAGCACGCGCAAACGCACAGAGAGTTTGGGAAAATATCAAAAGGAGAAGCCCACAGCTTTCTTGGGAGTCAATCGCACCCTTGGAGAAGAGGATTCCAATAAAATAGAATTTGGATGGTGTCACAAATAAATTTGCCTTTCTAAAAGCTCCCAAATTAAAATTTGAGAGAGGGTTGAGCATGAGGACAGGATGGCGATGAGCAGATATGAATTTTCTTTATTTGTACGGCTCAAAACTCCTCTCTGTACCATTTGCGGGTGAGGAAAGAAGGCTGCAGGACAGGAGACGAGACGAGAAGCTCTGAGGCTGCTCCCTTCTCTGCTCCTCAGCCTGAGCTTCTCCAGGAGCCCACTGGATGGGGCAGCCCCTTCCCCTTGCACTCCCGGAAGCCCGTGGAATCCAGCTCTTTCTGTATATGTATGGGGTGGGGAGGTTGGTTGTCTGCATGAAGAGGCAACCCTTTAGGGCAATGGTGCAGTGACATTACCCAGCTTAGCTCTCTATTCCTCTGGTCCTCTGGCCAATCAAAGGGTACTGGCTGACCACCCCCACCTCCCCCCCAGAAATAAAGTGACTGCTGTCATATTGTTCCAGCATCTTAAGCCCTGGGGGGTGGGCCATCAGGTGTCCCAGTTACTCACAGAGCCCAGTGCTGCCTGCTAAAGACTGTATTTAAGGGTAATGTAAACAGTTTGATCTTTAAAGTACCCTGGATGCATAATATCTATACATAGTTCTTGAATTTTTCTTCTAAAAACAATTAGCCAAAAAGCCCTTTTTATATGATATTTGCAACTACACTGACAGTAACAGCAATTAAACCCCGTCTGCTTGCTGAGAAAGGAGCCAACTCTTCATTTCTCCAGAAGCCTGTAAAATGTACAAATTCGGAACTAGAACACTGAGCCTTCAAAGGTAGCCGCCAGACCCTTCAAGGTCAGGCCCCAGCCCAGCTTTTATTTCCCCCATGATCCCACGTGATCCTATCATCCCAACCCCACAACCAGCAACCCCAAAATATCTCTGGTGTTTTCTGACCCTGCTAAGCTGTTGCCGAGCTTGGGGGCCTTGCCTGGGATGTCTTCCGAATCCCTCGTACCCTCTTCCCCCACCGGTATGTTAAGGCATGGTTCAAATCCCACCAATGTATGCTGGTTTCCTGGTCTACCTCAGCCATCAGGGTTCTCCTCGTCCCTTGAATTCCTGTATCTACACCCTCAGGAGGTGCTTCCACATGGCCTGAGGCTAATCAGTTCTATAGGTCTCTGCCCTGATCTGGACTGTGACCTCCTTAAGGGCAAAACTGTACCTAGTTCTCTGCCTGCACCTGTGAGGAAGGAAAGAAGGAAGGGAGGGAGGGAGGGAGGAAGGAAGGGAGGGAGGGAGGGAGGGAGGGAGGGAGGAAGGAAGGAAGGAAGGAAGGAAGAAAGGAGGGAGGGAGGGAGACAGGGAGGGAGGGAGGGAAGGGAGGGAGGGAGGGAAGAAAGGAAGGAAGAAAGGAAGGAAGGAAGGAAGGAAGGAAGGAAGGAATCATCAAACAGCCCATGCAATGATTGAAGGATGACAAAAAGAAGTTAACAGGCATATGAAATAAAGACCAAATCTCCAGGTCTGAGACTTAGAGAGGGGTAAGGGGGAGATGCAGGGAGATCTACTAGCAGGCTATGCAGTGGTCTGGGAGAGGGATGACGGAGTGGCCATGGGGGTCAGTGGGCCATGGGGCCAGAAAAGAGACAGTGACTCCCCATGCTGGAAGGCCAGGCCCAACACCCTCTCTCTTACATCCGAAAGGGTGCTACAGAATTAACCAAATCAACATGGACGACAGGGCCTCTGCCGTTGCACCTATGCTCCCAAAGTTGAGCTCGGTGAAAATGAGGTGCTGTTTTTGCATTGAGGGGTTAGCGGAGTGGGAGGCGGAGAGGAATCTTTTCTGGAGGAAGGAGACGCATATCTGTCACAAAGTGACAAGGTGAACATCCATTTCTTGGGAAGACAGTGAAGCCTAGCTCTGGGCCACCCAGAGACTGATTTCCCTTTGGGGGGCTGGATCAGCTCCCAAAGGACCCCCATGCTGCTGGAGACATTGGCCCAGAGCTCTGCAGTGGACCCAGGTACTTGCCTGTGGCCTGGAGCAGCTTTGAACTGCATAGGTCTTCAGGGGTTGGGTGGAAGGGAGGGGCCCACAGCCCCACCTCAGGGGGCTTAGGAATAGAGTCACCTCTTAAGTATCAGCAGGGTATCTCTGAGGGGGGAGATTGGAAGACCCTAGTTCGAGGCTGGCACCCACGCCCATCCTTGACTAGTCACTGTCTAGACTTCCTTAGGAGCCTGAATTTCTTCATCTTGAAAAAAGTGAGGGGGTTGGGCCTGACGATCTCTAAGGTGATTTCCGCTTCTAAAATTCTATAGTTTCAGAATTTCTCCACTCCCTTGACTCACTGACAGCCTACTCTCCATCCTAATGACTTAAAAATTCCTGTGAACACACTTAGTGTATAACTGTCTTTCTGTTTCATTTTTTAGTTACATTATTCTAGATAATACTCTTCTTGCTTGCCAAGAAAAGAAAAAAAAATGACATTAATTAAAGATTTGGTCTGTGTCCTAATCAAAAATTTTGAAAATGAATGTATCATACTGTACGTTCTGCAGTGTAGCCTGCTTTTTTACTTAGCAATATATCATTAACATTTCCCCATGTCAACACATAATCTTCTAAACCATGATTTTCAGTGCAGAAGTAGTTTACCATATGGATGTACTATAATTTACTCAGCCAATCCTCTACTATTGGACATTAGGTTGTGTCTATTTTTTTTTTGTATTATCACCAACGCTACAATGAACAAAGTTGTGAATCCACAACTCTTCATTCACCTCTGTGGTGACTTTCTGAGAATAAATTCTCAGAGGTCAAAGGTTTTGCAAAATTCAAAGGCTTTTCAGTACAGGTTACTAAAATGCTATCCAGAATTTAGAATGTCTATCAGTTCAGAATCCTTGTATCAATTTAGAATTCATAGCATATGAATAACCATCAGGACAGTCATATTTTAGAGTTAAAAAGAGACCTAGCAAGGCTGTGGGTCCAGCCCCTCCAGTTTGCAGGTGAGGAAACTGAGGCCCGGGATGGGAGGTGGCAGGTATTTGTCCTGGGCACTCCTCCAAGCATAGGTGAGACTCTGAATGCCGCCAGGACCCTGCTTGTGCCCCAGCCTGCCAACCTCGGTCTCCACTGCCATAACGCAGGGCTTCTAGAGCCTTCCCTCTCTGCATCACCTCTCCTGGGTCTGCATAGCCACACCGCTTCCTCCTAAGAGCAGACCGCACTTGTCATCGCTCCCCCTTCTCTTCCCATACATCTTTTCCCTGCTCCTTCTTTGTCCCCCCGGCAGCCATTCTGTTGGAAATGAGCAGTTCTTGTCCCAGGGGTTTCTCTGTGATCGTTAGAAGGCCTCTCCCGTTTTGAAGACCCCTCCTCTTCCAGCTACCTGGATCCCACCGCCACCTGCCCCTTTGGCCAAGCCTTCTCAGCATCTTTCCTAGGTTCCCTCCCTCTACCTGGCCTCCTGCCTGCTGCTCCTGGTTCTCCCAGCATCCCCCTTCCCTTCATACCTTCCCGGGATGAGCCGGTGCATCCCGAAGGCTCCAGCCACACCCGCTTTTCCTCTGCCAGAGCTCCAAGCCTGTGGGCCCAATGCACGCCCCTTCCTGCATGCTCTGCAGGCCCATCCACAGAGCATTAGAAACGAAATGTAAACCTTTCCCTTCCCCAGCCCTCACCTTGACCCCCTCATCTGCCTAGATCTTCTTTTAAGGCTGAGCTGAAACATGTCACCCTTCACGAGGACTTTGTGTGACCCAGCTTCTTTGGGGCAGCACTAAGCCCCCTCTCGTCGACGTAGGAGGAACAGTGGTCATTTATTTCTCTGACTCCCCAAGCAGACTCAAGTACTTGAGAGCAGAGGCCATGTTTAATTGGCCTTACCCACAAAGAGTGTTTGTTGACTGAATAAGCAGTGACAGAGAAGAGCAAGTATTATCCTTAGGGGTTAACTCCTCTTTTCTCTTTGCCGTCATCAGCCAACTGGGAATGTGTACTAAGACTCATTTCTGGCTACAAGGAGAGGGTATAGGTGCCGTGAAAACAAAACTCGCCCATCAAAATGCTGGTATCCCCCTCCCACATCTCTGCCAATTTCCAGGCCTGATGGAAGGAACGTTCTCAAGGCTAGATCAGTTTGAGATTTTAAGACCCAGTGTAATTATTGTCTTCTGACCACTTCTCCAGAACAAACTCTTTGTGCTAACCTGGCTGGTGTATCTAAAAGCAGATCCCAGCTCTTCAACTCCACTCATTGTATTTCATTCTTTTAGAAAAATATGACCCCTCGCCTCACCTATGCAAATCCTACCACCCTCCAAGATACTGTCCCTGGAGGAGCCCATCTCTGCAGACTGCTCTGCTGTCCAAACATCAGAATCCCCATTAGAAGGGACCAGCCCTCAGCCGGGCACGGTGGCTAACGCCTGTAATCCCAGCACCTTTGGGAAGCTGAGGCAGGAGGATTGTTTGCACCCAAGAGTTTGAGATCAGCCTGGGCAACACAGAGAGACCCTGTCGCGACAAAAAAATTTTTTTAATTAGCCAGGAATGGTGATACACACCTGTGGTCCCAGCTACTTGGGAGGCTAAGGTGGGAGGATCACTTGGGCCTGGGAGGTTGAGGCTGCAGTGAGCCATGATGACACCACTGCACTTTAGCTGGGGTGAAAGAGAAGATTCTGTCAAAAAAAAAAACAGAGGCCAGCCCTCTTTCCTGCATAGAATTCCCTGGGTGTTGACAACCCCTCACTACCTGGCATGGAGCTTTGTACAAAGTGTGTGCTCTGATGAACAACCTTTGGTCACTCGAAGATTTGATGACTGCTAGGAGGAGGACTGAGGAAAGAGATGGCTTCCTTTCTGCTCCCCCAGGCTGCTGCCCTAGCAACTTTTTTAAGAGCCACTAATAGACAGGGTTTCAAATTCCAGAGAGACTAGGCATGGTAGCTCATGGCCTGTAATCCCAGCACTTTGGGAGGCCGAGGAGGGAGGATCGCTTGAAGCCAGGAGCTTGAGACCAACCTGGGCAACATGGCAAGGCCACCATCTATATAAAAACTAAAAAAATTGCTGGGCGTGGTGGCATGCAACTGTAGTCCCAGCTACTCAGGTGGCTGAGGCCGGAAAATTGCTTGAGTCCAGGAGGTTGAGGCTGCAGTGAGCTATGGTCACACCACTGAACTCCAGCCTGGGTGGCAGAGCAAGACCCTGTCTCTTAAAAAAAATACGGAATATACCTAGCCTCTTACCAGAGGTCCCCTCCTAACTCTAAGGGACACATGCCCTGGAATACTATAATGTATTAGAGTGTTCTTTCCTTGGTACCACTAATCCACAGCCCTCCAGAGTGGACAGTTTAGTGTTTCTATTGCTGGGAGACAAAAAGCCGGATGAAGGGGATAGGAGGAAAGGAAAGAGAGCCAGGATGTATTCAGTTTCTGCTCCACACCAGGCACTTTCTAAACATGCATTATCTTATTTCATTCCCATTATAACACTGCAAAATAAGCACTGAGCCTACTTGATGTAGGAGAAAGCTGTGGTTCAAAGAAGTGAATCCACCTATCCAGGGGCACAGAGGGTCGTAAGAAGCAGGGCTGAGATTGAAACCCGCATTGGTTAGAGTAGCCCCGTTGTCTCCAGGAGGGACGTTGGGCAGCAGCAAAGCCCAGAAAAGGCAGCTGCCATGTTTGCCTGTGGGTCTGCCCTCTTCTTCTGCTATTCACAGTCATTGGCAGCTTCCTCGCTGCCAGACGGAAGTTGCCTCTCCCAGGACCTGGCGTGGTCGCTGTTGCTCCTGTTTCGAATGAGGACTCAGGCTCAGAGAGGATCTGTAACTTTCCCAGGCCATGCTGCTTGCAGGTGGCAGAGTCCATCTGACTCCCTCACCCGCTGGATCAGCCCTGCCTCCTCTCTGGTCTTGTGTCTTCATTCTCCTCCCCAACGGAGCAGGAGCAGGATCTGGGGCCAGGATTTGTCCCAAACCGGACCACAGACCTCGATGTGCCTTTTAGAGCCTTACCCTATTCCAGAGATAAGGCATCTCTGAGAGGACACGTTGGATGACATCTGGGGTCTCCATCTGGCCATGGCTATGTCGTGGGCACTGGGCAGGAAATGCTGAGGGGCACATGGGCCAGATTCCCATGGGTGCCCCCAAGAGGACAGGAATTTAACCGAGAACACAGCGGCTCTCAATTCTGGTTCTAGTGTCCTCGGTTGAAGACAGTCGAGGGCCAATGACTCTTTTCCTCCAAAAGAGAATTGTCAGGGCACCACTGAATGCTGACCTTGCTCCCAGCTTCCCCTCATTTGAGGAAATGCAGAGAGAAGTTCCCTAAGGCAGGCCACCGGGGTCATGAGGTGGAGCCCCCGTGGGTATGTGCTGAGCTGCCCTGTCGTCCCACTGCTACGGGAGCAGCCTCTAGCCTGGGAAAAGTGGAGACAGAGTGGGCCACACAGTGTTCTGGACACACTGGGGTCGGAGGAGCAGGCCCGGAAACAGCTCACATGCACAAACTGCACTCACGTGGCCCGTTCCTGTTCCTTCACGCAAGCCGTGTCCCTGGCACCCACAAAAGGTGGTGCCCAGATGGAGCCCGGAGCATCCCTGACGGTCCCCCCTCCAGCTCGCTGCCTTTCTCCTGGTGTCGCTGTTGACAGAGGGTTATGTAACCTCGAAGGAAGGGAGGCCTGCAGTTCTCCCCAAAGCGGCGAGTGAATCAGTTTTTGCTGCCGTCATTTTCTCAGCAGGAATCTGCTTTATGCAGATTGGATTTAGGGGTTTTTCCTGGATGCTTCTGTTTCATTTAACATGCATGGGCTAATAACTTGTCACAATTCAATAAGGCGGTGGTTACAAACACCCGGGCGGCTGCTTATTTAAATGCAGGTTTGTTAATTAGCTTCTCCTAACAAGGCGTGCGCTAAATCAGGCTCCCGGCTGGCAGCACCCAAGCCTGGCACATCTCCCGGGACAGGATGGGAGGTCGGGAGGTTGGGTACAGGGTCACATCCAGTTGCTGGCAGCAGGTCCAGAATTCAAGGCTAGGAGGCCTGTCTCAGCCACCCACTGCCTCAGTTTCCCTCAAATTGAGGCATCAATGACAAATTTTAAAAGCAACTGCAAGATAACCACACTCTGTCACTCCCTTCCTTCCTTCTCTTTTTCTCATTCCTGCCTTTGATTCCTGACCCCACCTCAAGTGTGCTGCGCATGTTTATTGCTGTGGCTGTTCTACGCAAACCCCACCTCTTCCATGAAACCTTCATAGCTTCCTTCAACCCCGACACCCTCTCTACTTATATATCATCATCTACTCAGTTTGGTTGCAGGTAGCAGGGGTGCCAGTGACAGGGACAGAAGAAAACCAACAAAGATGGGGCACCTGCTGCGAGCCAGGGGCTGTCTCCGTACTCCACACAACAGCCTGCAGTCGGGTGACCCCAGCCTCCTCCTACAGAAGTAGACATTGAGGCCCAGGGAGGTTGCATGACCTTCCCAAGGTCACTGGGCCAATGAGAGTCACTCTGGGGTTCAACCTCCTGTTGTAACTCCAAAGCCTGTGCTCTCTCCCCTCCTGGTGGGCAGGAAGTGCTTGAAAACAGCATGTGTTGGCCAGGCCAGCATGGTGGCCCACTCCTATAATCCCAGCACTTTGGAAGGCCAAGTTGGGCAGATCACTTGAGCTCAGGACCAGCCTGGGCAATATGGTAAAACTCTGTCTCTACCAAAATACCAAAAAATTAGCCAGATGTGGTGGCATGTGCTTGTGGTCCCAGTTACTTGTGATTCTGAGGTGGGAGGATGGCTTGAGCATGGGAGGTTGGGTAACAGAGTGTGACTGTGTCTCAAAAAACACAAAACAAAACACTGCATGTGTTAGGGGGGCATTATTCATTACTGTCGTCATGATGGTTGCTGCTCTGAGATCTCACTGAAAACAATGACCCTAGTTGGATCCTAACTGAATCCTGGAATCTGGTTTCATCCAGAGCCTCAGGCCTCTCGCTGAACACCTGACCACCACCGTGAGAAAGCCACTGAATGCCCGCAAAAGCAGCTGGGCCACTGCCTTTGAAGGGCCTCATCCTTACGGGGCAGTTCCAGGCACCAGCATTCGGTGAGAAGTCAAGCCTTAAGCCAAAGGCAAGAGAAAGCTGGTCACATAGAAATCCCAGGAGGCTCTCATCCATAGACATCTGCCGTCTGCATTAGACAGCCATGCCCATCCTTCCCCAGAGGGAGCACAGAATGAAAGGACAAAGAACATTGCTAAGCATCACTCACTCACTCTCAAGAAAGGACTGAGAAAGGATCTAAATATAGAAGCAAAATGGGGGAAGACAGAGCCCTGAGAAGTCCTGGGTTGCCCCAACGCTCCCCCAGGGAAGTGCAAGACCCCGACCCCTACCCAAACCTTGGGAGCCCTACCCAGCCAGGTGTGCTGCTTCTGCCTGGAGCATGTATCTGGCCAGTACCCTCTGGCTGAGGTTGAACCTGCAGTTGCTGGCAGCTGGAACCTCCCAGGACTGCCGCTCCCTGTTATGGACCTAGGCAGGAAGGCTGAGGGACCTAGTGGTCTTCCCTACGACTCTGGGAGAAGCAAATGCTGGGAGTCCTGGGAGGTTGGTTACTAAGTTACCACTGAAGACCTCCAGGTCTGATGTGTATGTGAGCTGTCACTCTCGGGATACTCTAAAACATGCTGCCTCTTAAAGCAGGACCACCTGCTAATAAAAGGGTCTTTAACCTGGAGGATCAGAGATGCCAATCAGATGAAAGTGGTCAGCCTCTCCCTAGGGAAATATACATGCAAACATATACAAAGTTATACAGTTTTGTAATTTGTCGTCATTTGCAGACCCCTCAAAGACTATTCATGAGTCCTAGATTAAGAACTCCTGCTTGAAGAAGACATTCTAGGAGTCTCTTTTCTTCATTAGCTCCCCTCCCCTGCCCACCCCTCCCCCTCGTGCACAGATGAGACTTTCTCTTTCTGTCTGTGGTCCATTGACCTTTTAAAAATGTCAGTTCCCTGACACTCTCTGATGGATGGGTCACGTATTTTCACGCCCCAGAAGGCAGAGGTCTGGATCTGATGGTTTCTCAAGGACTCGCACCAAGCTTAGCACAGAGTAGGTGCTGAACAGTATGTGCTGAATGAATGAGGGAGAGGTTCCCACGTGCTCTGTGAGTTTGCAGTACTCTATTTTTACAGCTCACATGATTGCTCTTAATTCATAGTTATTAAGCCACTGGTAAGGCGCCTTGTATCACTCAGATCAACATTATGGCCTTTTAAAGGGGCGTGTATAAGGGTCCATCCAGTCTCTGTCCAGTGTTTCTGGCACCCAGCTCGAGAGACCTCTCCCCCACCCATCCTCACTCCCATCTCAAGTCTCTGTTTCCCAAGCACTTGGACACCTCTGTCCAGTCAAGGCTTCCACGAGCAATAGTGAGAAAGCCACAGAACAACTGAAGGAACAAGACGGAATTCCAGGTCCTATCGGCCACCATAGCTGCTGAGATTAAGGAGGGGGAACTAAGGTCGGCAGGGCCTGTTTCTTAGGATGTGGCGGGAGAGTGGGTGGCTTCAGCCCCCCGAGTTTCCTGGGCCTTGCTGAGAGAGGCCCAGCTCTGTCACCTCCAGAAGATGCCTGGCCGGCTCCCCGTCTTCCCCAGAGAGAAAGGAGGAGAGCCTGCCATGTCTGAAGTCCAACATGGGCACCTCCAGCCATGAGCTGGGGCCCCTGAGCCTGAGCCACACTCAAAGACCAAACATGTGAGGGTCTGGGATGGGGGCGGAGGCCAGGCGAGGAGTCTGGTTTCCCCAGATGTCTTCGGGCGGCTGGGCCACATGACATAGCCCACTGAGGCAGGAGTGGCTGTGTGGGAGGCCTGGGTACAGGGGGAGGGAACTCCTACCCCTGCCCAGGCCTTGGATCATTTGAAAGGCAAATGTGCTGGGTTGCCTAGGGAACGGGAGAAAAGGGACTTCCCTAGCACCGGTGACTAGTAAGGGATGGAGACGGGAGCTGTGATGCTGAGAAAATTGTTTCCAAAAAAAAAGTAAAAAGCAGTGACTAAGCAGCCCTGGTTATGTAAAGCGATCCCTGAGGAAGTGTGGGGAAAAGCCTGGAGCCCACCCCCGTGTCCCTCCTCCCCACTCCCAGCCCCGGTTGCCTGCTGCCTCGGGGAGTTTCCACCAGCCCCTTCCCCCTCCGGCTCTCCCGGAACTCCCTACTCCTCCACAGGACTGTGAGGCAGGGCTGGCCCCAAGTGGGGTTTTCACTGCCGAGGGCATCCAAATGTGGTGGGCAGGACAGGGTACCAACAAGGAGGTGCTGGGGCCTGCCCCCAAAGGTTCTGTCACCTCTGCTCTGAACAGGGCACTTGGGGTCAGTCCGGCAGGGGGCAAAGGGTCGTTTGCCATCCCACAGTCGGGCACCATCCTCTTCAAAGACGAAGAGTTTCAGATCTGAGCCCCGACGCTGCTGCTTGCTGACTGTGCTGTCTTCATGAGTTAGGGAGTCTCTTTGGCCAGTTTCCTTAGCTGGAGACCGGAGATAGCATCTACCTTACAAGGCTGTTGGGGTGAGTAACTAAGAAAGACCACCTGTGCAGTTCAGGGCACCAGGCAACACGTGGGAAGCCCCCAGAAAATGTTAGTTTCCTTTCCCCATAGCCAGAGGAGTCCTAGAGACCCTCTCATCCTTTTACAGAAGGGAAGACCTGAGACTGTTAGACTCCCTCCGTATCAGAGGGGTCCAGCCAACACTTTAGTGCCCTTCATCCACATTCTTTTCAGACCCCTTTTCTTCCTGGTGGGTGTGTGGCAGGGGTGTCAATGCCTTCAGGCCTTATAACTCCCACCCCAGCTTTCCTCCTGTTTCCCCAGGAGGCATCCTCTGGCGAGCAGCCCACAGCACTGTGGAACTGCAAAGGATCCATGCGAAGTCGTAGCCCCCAAAACCCTCATCTGTGGTTCAGGCAGAAAGGCAAATGTGCCTGGCTCCCCCGGGGAGGTTCTCCCTACTATGCATCCTTAGGGAGGGGAGAGGATCTGGTAGGGTGCCCTGGACAAATGAACCTCAAGGTATGAGCTACTCCGAGCCTCAAAAAGTTATTGAAAAGGTCGAGAAACAGCTTCAGTAATCAGTGAAATCAACCCAGGCCTGAGTGAGGAAGGAAACTGTAATTCTTCTCCTGCCTCAAGATTTTTAAAAGGGCCAGGCACGGTGATTCACAACTGTAATCCCAGCACTTTGGGAGGCCAAGGTGGGCAGATTGCTTGAGGTAGGAGTTTGAGACCGGCCTGAACAACACGGAGAACCCTATCTCTACAAAAAATACAAAAATTGGCTGGCCGTGATAGTGTGTGCCTGTGGTCCCAGCACCTGTGATCCCAGCTACTTGGAGGCTGAGGTGGGAGGATCACCTGAGCCAGGGAGGTAGAGGTTGCAGTGAGCCGTGATCATTCCACTGCACTCCAGTCTGTGTGACAAAGTGAGAACCTGTCTCAAAAAAAAAACAAGAAACGGAGAGAGAGAGAGAGAAAGACATTTTAAAAGGCAAGATGCCTAGGAATCCATGCTACTTTTAACTCTCCCTGGCAAACTCCTGAGCAGCCATCCCCTCCAAAGTGTTTGTGTGTCCAATCTAAGTGGCCCATGTGATGGTTTCCGCCCTGTTTCCTCTCATTTGTTCTTGGAAAATAGCCAATCACCTTCTGTATGCGCATACTCAAAGCCCCGCTGAGTGTCTCCTCTTCCAGACCTGACTTTTCTCACCCTTCCCCATGATAAACACGGTGCTCAGGGCGCCATATCCATGGTTCATAGATATGGGCCAAATGAATGAGCATTCCCAGTGGAGACACCACCCAGCCTTCCAAAGAACTCTTCTTGTTGGTGGGACATAGAGTTGGGGGACCAGGGGACCAGCCCAGCTCTCTCCCTGGGCTCTTCATTCTCTCCATATAATGGGGGGTGGGTGGGGACGTGTGTGACCTGGGACCCAGATGCTCTGCTAAAGACCCTTAGAGCTCTTTGCCTGAAGACCTCCGAAAAAACTCAGTGGCCTTGGTGTGGGACCTCTGCCTTGACCACCACCTGGGCCAGTGACCTTTGACAAGTCAGTTATTTCCCTGCAGCTCAGATTCTTTATGTGTAAACTGAGACCATTAACAGCTGCCTTGGGGTTGTGGGGAGCACACAGGCCTGTTACATCAGAGATTTTTGGAAAACATGAGGTGAGTCCAAATATGGGGCACCTTGAACCCCATGAGGACTCCATCCTTCTATAGTCAGCCAGTGTCCCCATGACTTTTCCTTCACAGGATCCCAAACCCTCCTCTGGGCACCATCACAGCAAGCCAGCTGACTTGGCAAGGAAACCCCATCCCCCTCCTCCCCCGCCTCCTCCACCCGCCTTCCCACCACCTACTCCCCAGGGCCTCGATCTGAGCTTGTGAGGCTTAGTCACCGCCTCCCCCGCAGCCCAGGCTCCCCACGCAGGCAGACGGGCTGAGTGCTTAATTGGAGTTCCTCACACCTCTCAGGACAGCCTTCGACAGCGTGGCAGAGGAGCCAGCCCTGGCGGCTGCAGCCCCTGACTGTCGAGGGCACTCCAACTGGCTAAGGACTTTGCTTTCCCTGAAAAAGCCCCCTTCAGAGGGCCTCAGCAGAACAAGGACAGAAGGCCAGGATAGGGCAAGAAGGAAGGCAGGGAGCCATCTGGGAGCCCAGCACCCACGAGATAACACACCTAGAACCTTCTCCCAGGAGGCTTTGCTGGGGAGCGCTCCACTTAGGCCTGTGCATCCCAGAACACAGGGTGGCCCCGGGCGCGCTCCATCAGCAGAAGCCTCGTTCCCATCCCCGGATCACAGGGGAGGGAAACAGGGACAACAGGAAGGCAGGAAAAGCATCTTGGGTGGAGCAGTTGCTATCAGTGGGCGTGCTTGGTGAGGGCCCAAGAAGGCCCAGGAGCCTGTCCAAGTTATCGCTCGAACCCGGGAGGCGGAGGTTGCAGTGAGCCAAGATAGCGCCACTGCACTCCAGCCTGGGAAACAAGAGCAAAACTCCATCTCAAAAAAAAGAAAAAGTTCATGCTGTGTCTCCCCATAACTGCCTCTAAAGAGGACTGACTGGGTCGTCTTCGAGGCAACAGGATCCAGCCTCACATGGAAGCTTATAGATTTGTGGGCCGGGGGCAGTTGGGGACTTTGGGTCTGGGGGGAATGAAGTCATTTGCTGCTTTACCTGTGCCGCTGAGTCCAAGCACAGAGGGGCCAGATGGACAATCACTGCAGAGCTCAGATAAGCTCAGGACAAGCAGGAGAGGCAGGTGTAGATGGGCAGCCAATTCCAGGGGTACCGGAGGCAGCCTCCCTCAAATTCCTGGGGCAACTAGCGAGAAGAAGGAACTCGTGGTGGCACTACCGGGGAGTGCTGCTGCCTCAAGGGTCCCATGGCTGTGGGACTCTGTTTCCCACTCTGTGCTGGGGCTGGTGGTGGGGAAAGCTGCGTGTGATGACGGCCCTGGGAAAGGAAAGAGGAGAGTGGAGGGGGGCTGTAATGAAGGAGCCAAGCTATAATTTCTCATTGAGGGCGCGGGGAAGCCAGAAAGTGAAAAGCAGCCTTCTCCCACACGCCCTCAGCCTCCCCAGCCTTGCATGTCTAATTGGATTCCCTCTGCCTCCTACAAGGTTATCCTTAGCGCCAGGAAAATACCTCATGGTCGGATTCTCTCCTCCCCCTCAAGAGGAAGGCTGGGGGCTCGGAGCAGCTCTGCCATTCATAACATTTCCCAGTGCCCGCCACCCCCGGCGCTGGGGCACCAGGAGTGTGGTGCAGGCTGAGTGAGAAGAGAACCCTGCACCCGACAGAGCTAGGGCAGACTGGCAGCCAGTGGGTGAGCGTCCTGGCCACCTCAGGCTGTCACCCGGAGGTCCTGTCCATGTGGCCCCAGTTGAAGCCAGCTCGTCTCCAGGGTCTCAGTGTTGCGTTTCCCCCTCCCCACTGCCCCTCTTATACTCCAGGCCAGGACCACCCTGGGCTCCAGCTCAGGTCACTGTCACAGCCTAGAAGGGCCCCACCCAACAGCCTGTCCACTGTGGTCTTGTCTTCTCCATCCCAGCAAGTTCTCCTGGGGTAGCCTCAGCCTCCTCTTCCACACTGTAAATGTGAGAGATGGTGCAGATGGGGGAAGTGAGGGAAATGGAGGAGTAGAGGAGGGGAACGGTGCGGGGGGCGGGGGGGGGGGACCTGAGGGGAAGGAGAATGAAAGGGAAATCAGGGAAGGTGAGGAAGGGGACAGCGCCCTCCCTCCTCCTCCTCTGGCCCGCAGCACCTGCTTCTCTGCACACTCGCCTCCTCTGTAGCACTCTCCCTCCGGACCTCAGCTGGTGCTTCTCTGCCCCAACCCACCATTCTGACCAGTGCCCTTCTGCTGTCCCTATCCAAGCCTGCCCCCGCAGGACCCATCACAAGCTGCCCTGGTTGTACCCCAATGCCATCCTTCAGGCCAGTCTGGCTAATGATATGAGGCCATGTGCCAACCACCTCCCAGCTCTGCAGGCCCCACTTCGGGGCTGCTCTGAGGAGGAGGAGTCAGCTGGCATGGGATTCGTTGACCCGTATCTCAGATGCCTGGATCAGGAAAAAATGGCTGACCATTCTCCTTCTCCCATCCATATCAAGCCACTTAGCTTCTTAAGTCAATGAGTGATTATGTTTTAATCGTTGGGGAATTGATGGTGGAATTAGAGATAGGGAGGAATCAGTGTTTGCAGATAGGGAGAGAAACAGCATCAAGAAAAGATAAGCAGGAATGCAGAGAGGATTCGGCTGATGGAGAAACTCGTGGGAGGAGGCGGCAAGAAGACAGAGTGGCAGCCAGAGCCAAAGACCAGCGGTTTGAAGGCTGAGAGCAAGGCCGATGGGGAAACAGGGGGCCCACAGACCCTGCAGCCATCAACACTGAGGTTTAAGGGACTCACAGGCCAGGCACCATGGAAGGCTCCCCAAAACCAAGTAATTTTACTGTTGAAAGACTGAATCTATTAGCATCAATATAGATTGGCTTCTGTGCCCTGGAGAACTTTCATGTTTTCTGCCAAATCTCATCTATGAGGAAAAAGAGAGATAAAGAAAGGGGAAAGGAAAGGGTTAGCTTCTGGAGACCCATGCACCCCCAAAATGCCTTGGCATAATCTCCCTGCTAGGAAGGATGTGAGCACCGGTGTCAGCATCTCAGGATTCTGTTCTTCAGAGAAACTGCTGCCCCCTCATGAGGCTTTCCAAGTGTTACTTTGGCATAGAGATAAAGAAGAGGAGGGTCCCAGTGATCCCCGGGGCACTGCAGAGGTAATGGTGCCTGCCCCGGGCAGCGCCGGCCGCAGACCACCTGCCTCTCCGGTTGGCGACACCCCTCTGTGTGCATCGCAGCCCCCCATTGTTCCAGGGGTGAGCCCAGACCACCCTGGCCATCCCTGGTAGGGACAGATGGCCCGGAGAAGCTCACTGCCGGCGCCTCCAGAACGGGAAACCCCCCCAAGAGCCAAGGAGTCGGGCAATCCTTCCTGCCCACTCAGAGATTCCGGAAGCCCTTCCAGCCTGGAGAACCCGCCTCCCCAACCTCTCTCTCGCTTCCTCTGTCTGTCTCCTCAAGCCTCCTGTGAGTGCACAGGAGGGCTGAGGGAAGCCCCGTGTGCCTGTGATGAACGGAGCTAATTTCTGGTTTGCTGGTATGCCGCAGAGACGCTGCCTCCGTCCCCCTCCTTCCCAGCAAACCCTCTCCCACACACAGACAAATAGGCTGCATATTTAATTGGAATTCCTCACACCTACAGGGTAAAGCCTTGTCAGTAGAAATAGAGCCCACAGCCAGCTGGCTTCCCCCATTCCACCCACCTTGTCTCTTAAAAAGAAATCCCCCCCTCCATACGTGAACACCACCCACGGGCCCCTGCACACCCCTCCCGGCATGGTTGTAAAGGAGGGATTGGTTGGCAAGGCCGCTCCTTGCCTGGGCCTCGACAGCTGGGCCCACCCAGCAGAGACCACCCAGAGGCTTCTCCCTGGCAGATGGGCCCTGATGGCCTTCCCATTGCCCACCTCAGCAATCCCCTCATCAGACACTCTGGGGCTCCAGGGTCCCTGAAGGTTGCTGCTGAGAGAGGCAGGTTTCTTGGGTATAAGGGGCCGGTTGGTATGGAGAAGGAAGAGAGGGGAGCCCTAAAACCTAGAACATGGCCTTAGAAGAGACCTGGGGACCCATGTCTTGTGGTACAGGTGGGGAAACTGAGGCCAGAGAGGTGAAGGAAAATGTATCACACGGCTAACTTAACACAGAGCTGGATGGAACCTGGGTCTCGCTCCACGGTCACCTCCTTGCCCTTTGCCTTGTGCCATCTCTCCAGGAAGGTGGCACCCAGGACCTGGCAGGACCAAGGAAAGAGGGGTTCCTGGGGAAGAGCTAGGGAGAGGCTGGAGGGCACAGGAGGACAAGGGACCTAAAAGGGATGAAACGGACCGAGAAGACCATGGGAAAGTCAGATTGGTTACTTCCATATGGCAATAGGAGAAGGAAATCAGACAAGAGGCAGAGGCACTGACAGGCAAGGGGAGGCTGGACTTAGGACAGGATGGGGTATGGCCAGGACACAGCAGCCCATCCTGGTGGGGAAAGTCAGATTGGTTACTTCCATATGGCAATAGGAGAAGGAAATCAGACAAGAGGCAGAGGCACTGACAGGCAAGGGGAGGCTGGACTTAGGACAGGATGGGGTATGGCCAGGACACAGCAGCCCATCCTGGTGGGGACAGCCCAACCTGGTGGGGAAAGTCAGATTGGTTACTTCCATATGGCAATAGGAGAAGGAAATCGGACAAGAGGCAGAGGCACTGACAGGCAAGGGGAGGCTGGACTTAGGACAGGATGGGGTACGGCCAGGACACAGCAGCCCATCCTGGTGGGGACACCCCTGGGCCAGAGTGGCTCCCTGTCTGCACCTCCAGGATGGGAGTCCCCCAAGCCTCATGTCATGACCTCGACATCCAGGCTCAGCAACTTCAGCGAGGTGTGTCGGGGGACCTCGGCCCCCACCCCCATTGGTGATTTTTCTCTTGCTGCCTCCTCCCTGTGGGGCCTCCTTCCCTCCCTGGCTAAAATTGAGCCTGGCACAGGCTTGTGCCAAACCTGTGTGTCAGTGAGTAGACAGCTGCCTATGGGGCTCTTAAGAGCGCTGTGACATCCTCCCTCTCCCCCACAAAATATCATCTCAGTTTGCCTGAAAGTTCACCATTAGTGACTCATTTCTTTGGGTTAAACATAGCCCTCCCTTCTTAAACGCAGCTGCTCTAGGAAAGGGTAACTCATTGAGTCCTTAACATCCTAGCGTGAATGGGGAGACATGTGAGATGCAGATGCCCCGAAAGGAAGGGAGGAAGTGGAAGTAGAGAAAGAGACAAAGAAGAGGAAGGAAAGGGATTGAAAGGGAAGATGAGAGCAAAGAAAGGAGCAGCAAGAGGCAGATCCAGTTCAAGCACTGGCCTCCTTCCTTCAGGAGCAGCATGCTGTGATCCACAGAGCACATTCCTCCATCCTCGTTTGAACCTCACGGCTCCATGAAGCCAGCAAGAGGGAGGCTGTGGTGCCTGTTTTATAGTTGAAGACACCGAGTCCCTTGGAGGTTGGAGGACTTGCCATCTGGCCTGTGAGTGGGATGGCCAGGGCTCTCTACCCGCCCCCCAACCACCGTGTACAGCACCCGTTAAGGGGACAGCACAGAGCTCACCTTCTCCCCAACTCTCCCATCATCCTCTGGTCAGAACAGGGAAGGTCCCTGGTAGAGGAACAAGATGCAAAAGGGTGGAGGAGGTAAAGTGAGAACTTCAACAGTATGAACAGCGAGCAACCTTGCATCCTGAAGACCCCGGCTGAGGCCCCCGAGGGAGCAGAGGTGTGGCTGGAGGGCAGACCCCCCCACCTGCTCCCTGGTGACAAGCCCGATGCCAACATTGGGCAGCAGCCTCCCTCCTGAGTACCCCCTGAGGGGCCAGGAGGGCCTGCAGATGACTTTGCTGGCTTGGGGTGTGAGCAGGTAGCTGGTTCTGTAGGGAGAGCGGTAGGCCGGCCCAGGCAAAGGCCCCTGGGAGACAGTGAGAGCCGCAGGAAGAGACCCTGCTGAGAAATCCCACAGTCTTCCAGGCCCAGCTTCCCCATCCCCTCATCTCCCTGCCTCCCTCCCCGCCTTTCTTCCCTGGGTCACAGGTTTCCTCCAGCTTTGTGCCCTGCAAGAAGTGGCCTGTCCGCCATATTGAAACTGTCCCCTGTGTCTCCCTCTTAACGAGCCAGGTTAAATATGCTGTAATCAGAGCAATAATACACCTGGGCTGGTTCTTGAGTGAACTGCCTTTTGTGCTGCGATAGGACATTAATAGCAATTATTCTGCTTTGTAATTGGAGCTTTAAATACTAATTCAAACAGCCAGAGGAAAACCAATTAGTGCTAATTTATCTCTATGTGTTTTCCAGAGCTGGTGTCTGTCACACTGTGAAGAAATAGGTTGGTAATTAGTACAGTTGGGTGGTAGATAGAAGTAATTATCAGATTCTTTCATTTTTCTTTGGAAGGGAAAGAGGGGTAGGGGGTGGGGAAGGCCAAGATGGGTTCTATAAGTCTTTGTTCCTTTGAAGTTTAAAGAGAGGCCCCTGTTAGCTTTGAGAGCCCAGCTCACAGCAGCCGAGACTGCACAGGTATTTCTGAGGCAGGTGGGTTCTGGTGGAGGCTGCCTTGAAGGCCTTCACAAGGATCTTCCAGCTAAGAGGCCCACAGAAGTAAGGCCAGCAATGTCACGGGAAGCAGAATCTTTCCTATTTGTCTAAGAAAAGGTTTGTGGGCCCCAGATAGCTGACCTTCAGAGAGAGAAGACAGTAGGGCCTGGGTCCTAGGCCAGCCTCTCAGTTCACAGCTCTGTGGCCTGGGCAGATGTACTGAATCTCTGATAGCTGGCTTCCTCATTTGGAAATGGACATAAGAATGCCTACTTTGGGAGGCCAAGACAGTAGGATCAATTGAGGCCAGGAGTTGGAGGCTGCAATGAGCTATGATCACACCACTGTACTCCAGCCTGGATGACAGAACAAGACCTTGTCTCCAGAAAAAAAAAAAAAACAGAGAGAGAGAGAGAATACCTGCCCTACCCCACAAGGTTGTTTTGAGGATTTGATTAAATTAAATAAGGTATATAATGGGCATGGAACCCAGGAATAATTAGTATGAGTTAGTGAGTGCTTACAGTCCGCCTGGGACTCTTCTAGATGCCTTAGCATATGCAGCATTATCCCAAAGCCTTGATGCACCATGTCCAGTTATTTCCCTGCTCCCTCTCCTACCCAGACCTCTCACCAGCCAGGAGAAGTCACTTAATTGCACTAAGCCTCGGTTTTCTCATCTATGTAATAGGGTAACAACAGTGCCTTCTTTGTAAACTTATTTTGAAGGTTAAATGAGGCAGTGATTACAAAGGCTCTTATCACAGTGATTCAGGGCAGGTGGACCCTAACCTGGGGCTTAGCCTGCAAGGGTTCTTGGCTTCACCCTGGAAAGAATTCAAGAGGGGACAGTGGTAGGGCAGAAGAAAACAGCTTTATTGATGTGGCAGTGTTACAACTCTGGCAGCACGACCGCTCCGTGACTGCTCCCGCAGAGCAGGGCTACCCCATAGGCACTGTGCTGAGAGTGAGAATAGCAGCTCAGGGCAGCTTTGCAGTCATATTTATACCTATTTTAATTACACATAGATTAAGGGGCAGTCGATGCAGAAATTTCTAGGGAAAATGTGGTAGCTTTTGGGTGGCCAGGCCATTGCCATGGAAAGGGGTGGTAACACCCGGGTGTTGCCATGGCAATGGTAAACTGACATGGCATGTTGGTGGGTGTGTCTTATGGAAAGCAGCTTCCACCCCATCCCTGTTTTAGCTAGTCCTCAATTTGGTCCAGTGTCTGAGCCCTGCCTCTGGAGTCAAGCCCCACCTTCTACCTGAATGGTGCCAAGCATGGAGTCAGAGTTCCATCCAATGATTACTTAGCATTATCAATATTATTATTATCTCATCACATATGGTTTTATTATAATCTAAACAAATTCTTTTTATTCTTTCCTTTTTTGAGATGGAGTCTCACTCTGTCGCCCAGGCTGGAGTGCAGTGGTACGATCTCAGCTCACTGCAATCTCCACCTCCCGGGTTCAAGTGATTCTCCTGCTTCAGACTCCCAAGTAGCCAGAACTGGAGGAGTGTGCCACCATGCCCAACTGATTTTTGTATTTTTAGTAGAAATGAAGTTTCACCATGTTGGCCAGGCTGGTCTCAAACTCTAGATTTCAAGTGATCCACCCACCTCTCCCTTCAAAAGTACTGAGATTGCAGGTATGAGCCGCCGTGCCCAGCCAACAAATTCTCTGTTGAAGGAGGTAGATATGGTACTATCAATGCATTTTATTAACTATCCACAAGTATTTATCAGATGCCTGATAGGTAGGTATTCAGTACCATGGGGGTCAGCTTACGCTATTCAGTGTGACTAGCACACCCTGAACAAAGGTGATGGGATGCTCATGGCATTTCACCAAGCTGCACCGTTTACAAAATGCTTTCACATATCAGATTTCAATGCCTTCTCACAAGTGAGTGAGTTGAGAAGTAACTTTAATCCCATTTTAATAGGTGGGCAAATGAGGCTTGGAAAATTTAAGTGACTTGTCCAAGTGGTAGAATCAGAAGCTAAGCCCAGATTCTTTTTTTTTTTTTGAGACAGAGTCTCACTCTGTCACCCAGGCTGGAGTGCAGTGGCATAATCTTGGATCACTGCAACCTCCACCTCCTGGGTTCAAGCAATTCTCCTGCCTCAGCCTCCCGAGTAGCTGGGATTACAGGCACATGACACCATGCCTGGCTAATTTTGTATTTTTAGTAGAGATGGGGTTTCACCATGTGGGCCAGGCTGGTCTCAAACTCCTGACCTCAAGTGATCCACCTACCTCAGCCTCCCAAAGTGCTGAGATTACAGGCATGAACCACTGTGCCTGGCCAGCCCAGATTTTTTTTTTTACTGTAAAACCTGTGAAAGCACTCAATAAATACATGTTGAGTGGATGTGTGGATATGTGTGTGCTTTCCGTTAAACCACACAGCCTGAACTGCCAATGTGAACATCATGCTTCTCTGCGTGAGGAGCAGGGCTGATCAAGGAGAGGTGGGATGGAGGCACAGAAATCTTCAGAGGACAAATGGAATAACTTCCCTCAGCCTGGGCAGGGTCTCTTCAAGAGTTGAATGAGCAGGCGACATTGAAAAATCACATGGTTGCAATTGAATAAGCTGTAGGAAGATCTGGCCACCCCAGGCCCTCTCCAATTCCCCACAGACCCCACCGCACCCACAGATTCACTCAGAGGACCTGCCTGGACCCCTGGGCTGGGCCTCCAAGGATGCGCAGTGGAAGGGTAGGGAGAGGGAGGACAGGGTGCAGCTTCAGCTAAGGCCGGAGGGGGATCGAACACACAGCATCTGAGAAGCAAGGACCAGCCTGGCCTCGCAGTGAGGGAGGATAGGTGCTTTGGAAGTGGGGGCTGCAATTGATAAGGGAGGCTTTTGCAACCACCTGGCAGAGGGCAGGTTTTAGCAGGGCCACCTCCCACCATGTGGACTGCTTCTGCTGCAGAGGCAGGTAGGGGCTGCCAGCCAGCTGCTATCTGCCCACCAAGTCCCAGAGCTTCCTCTGCCCCAAGGAAGAGGAGCCTTCTTCCTCATTCACACAAAGGTGCCCGCCATAGACCTGCCACCCTCTGGCCTTCCACCCAGAGGGGCACCTGCTTCCGGGGGGGTGACGGCTGCCCAGAATTTGACGTGTAGGAAACTGAAGCGTTTCAAAGGCAGAGTTTGAGAAGGTTAGAGTGGCAAAGGAGGTGGAGTGGACAAGAGGAGAGAGTCAGGGGACCCTGAGGGGAGTCACAAAACAAAGAGGAAGTGCAGGTTCCTGAGCACGGGCTGGGACTGACTCGCGTGTCTCAAAATAATGACTGTAGCAACAGCAGGAGGAAGGATGGGTGGCTTTTCTCTTTTCTCTTTGGTTATTGGTATTTTCTAAATTTTCTACACTGAGCATATTTCTCTTTCATATGAAGAAAAACAATGGAATTTATTTTTTAAAAAAAGGAAGGGACATATGCTGGCGACATTTTGAAGGAAGAGCTGACAGAATTTGATAAGTGACTGGGAAGGGTGATAAAGGAGAAAGAGGCTGGGTGATGGGGAGATGACAGAGAACAGGCATGGGTGGGGAGGCGGGGCCTGAGGAAAGGCCCTGTTCTACTCTTCCCTAGGCTGCAGGCAAGACATGGGAAAGGCTCCACACAGCAGGAAAGGAGGGATCTCAGAAGGGAAACTGAGGCACACAGCAGGGAGGGTCTTTGCTCACTCACCGGGCTGCAGGGCAGCTTAGGGTTAAGAATGGAACTCAGAATATCTTTACCGAACTCAGAAAAAAGCTACCACATTTTTCCTAGAAAGGCTGCATCCAGAGCTGCTGAGACGGGACCAGGCATAATGGGAACCCTGCCTCTTTGGAGGAGCCTTCAAAAAGAGGCTCTGAGATAAGCCCCCATGGGCCGGACCTCAGGTGGCCTCCCGGCCTGGAAACTTGGGCTGCTTGGTTGGCGCCAAGAGCATGGGCCTGAGGGAGGCAGGACCCAGGAGCGACCTCAGTGTCGTGCCCAGGGAGTGTGAGGCTGAGCGGGTGCTGAGGGGGCGCTGAGGCCAAGCTGGCTGGGAGCTCCCAAGGGTCCCCTGTCACTGGCGATGGCAATGTGAGGGTGGAGAGGGAGGGAGATCATCCCTGGGGGACACAGGAGCTGCTTCTCACACCAAAAGGATCCGCCTAGACCTTAGTTTCCAGCTGAACCCCTCCCCAAATGTCCACAAATGCTCTCAGCCCCCAGAAACCCACTCTGCCCAGCTCCTGGTGTGACTGAGGTCTGCAGAGGCGTGACATCTGGCGGAGCCCTGAAGCAACTGTCCCAGGCCACACACACACCAGGATGGGAAAGGGTGGTTCCCTCAGCATCTAGAACCTTCTGCCTCATATCTGTTGGTGACATAGCCAAGGGAGGGTCTCCTGAGCCTCCGAGTGGAACGCTGCCTCCTGGTAGCACTGTCTTCGGGCCAACAACAAGCCCGCCCCCACTCCCCTCCCCATCCTGCCCTGACCCACCCCCTACCTCTGTGCCACCCTCCCCAGCACCCTGCTGGCCTCCCTGAACCATTGCCTCAAAAGGCTCCGTATTGACTGGGCCGAAGCCCCACCCGAGGCTGCGTCACTGTTTCCTTGGCAACCGAAGGGCTGGGTGAAAAGTAACACACAAAGCAAATAAAATGAGCTCTACATGGGAGGCCCAGAAGCTGTCACCTCAGCATCGTGGGGCCTTGGATTGGCAGGGGATAGGGGCGTCTGCTTGGCTTCGTTCACTCAGACTCTCCTGGGAGGCTCCCATGAGCACCCCAAACCGCCGCAGGCAATAAACGCTTCACAACACGCCGTGGTAGCATGCATGCTCTCACTGTGCTAGGGTCTGTGTGGCCAGGAGAAATAAGGCATCCAAAGAAGGTCCTGTCTCTGCAAGCACTGGCACTAGTAAGGCTGAGATGCCAGCCCCAAAAAGGCATCTACTGGGGGGCTGAGGGGCCCGAGAAGTGTTTGTGGGCAGTCACTCCCGGGAAATGGCCTGCTAGGGCCCCCAGTGCCCTCAGGCTCCTGCATTATTGCCATCACCCCACTGTCTTTGCCCAAGACCCTAAAACATTTAGAGCATTTCCAACAGACACCATAGGAAAACCCATTGTAGGTGTTTGCCTGGAATTCCAAGGTACTTTTCAAAAAAAAAAAAAAATTTATAAGTCAGACACAGCGGCTCACACCTACAATCCCAGCACTTTGGGAGGCCAAGGCAGGCAGATCACCTGAGGTCACAAGTTCGAGACAAGCCTGGCCAACATGGCGAAACCCTGTCTCTACTAGAAATACAAAAATTAGCTAGGCATGGTGGCGGGAGCCTACAGTCCCAGCTACTTGGGAGGCTGAGGCAGGAGAATCGCTTGAACCTGGGAGCCAAGATTGCACCACTGCACTCCAGCCTGGGCAACAGAGCCGGACTCCATCTCAAAAAAAAAAAAAAAAAAATAAGACAAATGCAGTTACAAGTACATACATCATACATCAAGTACACAGGTCTTAAGCGTACAATTTCATGGTTATTTATCTGAGTAACCACCACTGACATCAAGATTGCAAATATTTCCAACACCCCAGGAGTCTCTTACACACCTCCTCCCTGTCCATATCCCCCTACAAGGTGATATTTTCTGGACTCCTGTCACTGTCAATCAGGAGTGTTCTTGAGCGTCGTGTCAATGGCATCGTAGTATTCTAGCATAGGAATCGCCTATGCTGTTGCAGAAAGTAGTGGTTCCTTCTCTCCCCTCGCTGGGCTGCATACCTAGTGCGGCTCAATTTCCCAAATGCCTTCACGGTTCTGTTCTTTTCCCTGGTGGTGGCTTGTTACTGCTGCTTACTCCTGGCCATCCATGACCGGGGGCATCCACACCCAGGCTGCTCTCAACCCCGGGGTGCTCCCTCTTTTTCTCACTCAAGAAATCACGTAGGAATGACAGTGGATGTGACAACATTATAAGGATAACCCTGAATTCTCTCTGATTTACAAAGAAAAAATTGGGGGGGGGGCGGGGATTATTAGAAAACAGCGGCACTTTATTATTAGCAATATATTTGCTTGTGATCCAGCTCACAACTGCTGGTCCCACACCAGAGCATCCCAGCTTTGAGGCTGAGAAACCCTAGTCTAAGTGGTGTAGCTTTGGAAGTCAAGGAAGGCCATTTCCTGCCCCCCAAAATATCCTTCCTCTACCCACTGCTTCCCCACAGAGCTTCGCTGCAGTCACTATACTGTGCTGTATGAAGCTGCCCCAGTGTCCTCTTTGAAAATGCAAGTCCTCCTGACAGGCGAGAATGTGTTAAAACCGGAAAGCCCCTTCACGTGGCTCAAAGAGGAACTGGAAGCAGGTCCCCACCCAGACACTTGCACAGCACAGTCTAGACCCCCACAGTGAAGTAAGGAGGATGGTATCATTATCCCCCACTTTGTCCATGAGGAAACTGAGGCACGGGGAGGTTACGTAACTCACCTAAGGCCACACAGCTGTTAGCCTGCAGAGGCAATCACGTAAGCCGAGCTTAGTCGGCTTTTCCTCCAAAGCCTGTGCTGTGACCCATCTGGTGGCCAGGAAGTACTGAGCATTTGGAAGCAAGAGGAGCAAGGAGAAGCCATGCTGAGAAAAGTGACACCAGGACAGGAAGCAAAGTATTAGAGAGAAAAAAGACCCATCTTCGTATTGGATTCCATGCCCCCACCCCGCCCCGGCTGCTGCTGCCCCTGAGATGCTGGTATGCCCTCCACTGGCCCCTACAGCTCCGTTCTTGGTTACCACCACAGCCAGGTGCAGGGATGTGTCACAGGCACCAGCTCACATCCTCGCAGAGAGGTGGGGCACAGGTGTTCCTGACCCTGAAGGGCCAGCTTCCTGATACGCCTCTTGGGCTATGGAAGAACGCCTGTTCAGAAATTACATAGTGTTTATTCCATGCCATGAAGCTTAGGTGCATTATTTCAGTCTGTGGAATGGGTGTGCCGAGGCTCCTTTTGTGAATGAGAAAGCCAGTCCTCAGAGGGTTATGGTATCACCACTGGGCTGCAAGCTCCATGAGGTCAGAGGCCATCTATGAACTGGTCATCGCCCAAGGCCAGCTTCTTCCACTTTGGTGTTTTCCAGATGCATGTGACCTGTCGGTGGGCTTTCACCACCCACAGTCACACAGGCGTGTATGGCCGGGTCTGCCCGACCCTGAAGAGCACATCCTCCACACCACATCCTCATCACCAGGTGGCCTCACCATGACAAGACTAGCCAGGGGTGTGACGTGAGGATGAGGAAGGAGACGCAGGCTTGGCAGGGAAGAGGATGCGTTTACGGAGTCTGTCAAGTCAGGCCAAGGAGCTGGTTGTCCGTGTCTGTTGATGTGAGGCAAAAGCTCTTCCTCAAAAGCAGCATCCTGACTGCCTGGATTCCACTGTGATGCCTTTACTCCCTTGGTCTTAAACGCTGAGGGTCAATGCTTGCATGGAAATTCGCCAAACTTTGTATCAGAGACCCACACTGTGCCAGGCACTACGTCAGGCTGTGCATTTGACAATGAATAAAATGCAGTTTTGTTGTCGAGTGTAGAAAAGGAGACGTGCAAAGCCCGTGAACGGTGGTGACCCACAGGCTGTGGAGAGAGCCCACGCATGGCATGGAGCGAATACCTGTTAGGTGCTTAGAACCTATGCACACACTTGCAGGCACCGACGGGCACAGCATGGGGTTTGTGTTATCCTGGAGTAGATGGGGAATCTTGTGGACAGGGTTTTAGCAGGAGAATGTGAATATTGAATTTGTTTTCTATTATGCTAGCTTTGGCAGCATCCATGATGGGAGGGATGAGAGAACAGAGGTGAGGCCCCTCCGAGGTGCTTACAGTCATCCAGACATGGGCTCACAAGGAACAATATTCATCCCTAAAAGGAGGTGTTCTTAAGAAACTGAGGACCCAGTCTGGGCACAGCGGCTCACACCTGTAATACCAGCACTTTGGGAGGCAGAGGCGGGCGGATCACTTGAGGTCAGGAGTTTAAGACCAGCCTGACCAACATGGTGAAACCCTGTCTCTACTAAAAATACAAAAATTAGCTGGGTGTGGTGGTACACACCTGTAGTCTCAGCTACTCAGGAGGCTGAGGCAGGAGAATCACTTGAACACGGGAAGCAGAGGTTGTAGTGAGCTAAGATCGCGCCATTGCACTCCAGCCTGGACATCGCATCTGCTGTCTCGGCTGGGGGGGAGGGGGGAGAGAGAGACAGAGAGACAGAGAGAGAGGGAAGGAGAGAAAGAAAGAGAGAGAAAGGAAGGAAGGGAAGGAGGGAGGGAAAGAAGGACAGAAAGGAAAAAGAAAGGAAAGAGGACCCGGGGACAATGGAATGGGAAGAGGTACATACAAAAGAAGGAGTGCTTGGCTCCGTCTCTGGCAGAGCTGTGATTTGCAGGACCCGGGGAGATTTGGCCCTGCCTGGGACAGGGGAAGTACATCCCCTCTTCTCTGTGACCCACTGGTCCTCATGGCCGGAGGTGTCCCCAGGGATTGCAACCTCCATGCCCAGATGTGCTTGGAACCTGGATTGGGGCTGGGTGAGAGGCCTCTGCCAAATCATCCACTGAATGTAGCCAGCTGGGGACAGGAGCAGCCAATGTTTGTCCCACTCTAAGATGCCATGGGGTGTATGCCCTATCTCCACTCTGCACCTGCACCCAGGCTCCCACAGAGAGCAGAAGGTGGCAGCAGCCTCAGAGCAACACCACGCATCAGCCAGCTGAGGCTCCAAATCCCCACCACACGTTCCACTGTCCCATCAGACTTCACTTACCGAAAACACATTCAAAGATGAAATTACTAGGAACTTGGCAGCAACCACGGGACATTAAACTAAAAACGTGAAGTTCTTCAAACACAGGGCATTATGCAGCTACACTGCTCACACGCCTGCTAAGCCAGCCCTGGTCTCTGGGTTTTGGCTGGCATACAGGGTGGGCAGTGGGACTGCCAGCTAACTCAGGGCACTCTGGAGGGTTCACAGGTCAGCAGTTTGCACCTTTGAGTATCCAATAACACCTCCACAGAGAGTAAGCTGGACTTGAGGAGAGACCCTGGAAGAGGTGGACATCAGCACTGGGAGAGAAGAGCATATCCTTCTCCATTTACTCAGGACGGAGGGTGTATGTGTGTGTGCATTAGATTCATGTGTGCAGAGCTTTTTTTAAAAAACAACATACTTGGGCCCATTCCAGCCCAACAGAATCCCAATCTCCTGAGTAATGGGTGCTATAGAGTATGTTTGGGTAATGGAAGCCCAGATTCACTGCCATTTTTTTCTTTATCCTTGGTAAATTTCTCGGATGATTTCACATTAGGAACATGGGCCAGGAAAGGCTTGACATCAATATGTGAAGAAACTGATGAGGATTTCCCCTGGGGAAGAGAAGCTCCAAAGACAAATTACACGTCCTTCTGGAGTGTGGGCTCTTGAGAGCAGGGACCAGGTCTTGTTCGTGGCTCTCTCCACACCTGGCACTACGTACCCAGCAGGCAGGGGCCACCTAGCAAAAGCTGTGCAATGAATGAATGAAATAGTTGAAAGCAGTCATGTAGGAGAAAAATTAATCTTGTTCTATGGGGCCCCGGGCAGAACTAGAACCATGGTAGTTCTTGGAGGTAAGATGGTTCTTTCATGGTAGTTGTTTGGGGGAGAAAGAGCTCATTTGAGAAGATGAACTTTCTAACAATAATGATAGCTAACCGTAGTTCGCCTAGTAGGCTGGGCTGCTCTTACATATTACCTAGTCTCCTCCTCACAACTCCCTGTGAAGCAGACACTCACATTGTTCCCACTTTATAGATACAGGGGAAATGGAGGCAAAGAAATGCTCAATCTCTTAGCCAAGGTCAGAGATCTGGGAAGTGGTAGTGCCAGATTTGAAGCCGCACATTCTAGGGCCAGCATTCCCTGCTCTTAAACTCCTACTTTAAACCATGAGCTACACAATGATGTCAGGACCACTATGGGGGGTTGGGGGCAGTGTCCAGAGCCAAGATTGAACAAGTCCTTGCTTAAGGACATTGTGAAGTGGGATGCAAGAAGCAACCCAAGGGGTTTAAGACTTCTTCCGGCGGGGCACAGTGGCTCACACCTGTAATCCCATCACTTTGGGAGGCCGAGACAGGTGAATCACCTGAGGTCAGGAGTTTGAGACCAGCCTGGCCAACACGGCAAAATCCCGTCTCTACTAAAAATACAAAAATTAGCTAGGCATGGTGGTGGGTGCCTGTAATCCAAGCTACTTGGAAGACTGAGGCAGGAGAATTGCTTGAAGCCGGGAGGCAGAGTTTGCAGTGAGCTGAGATCTTACCACTGTACTTTAACCTGGGAGATAGAGCAAGACTCCATCTCAAAAAAAAAAAAAAAAAAAAAAAAAGACTTCTTTCAGCCCTCAGAGAAGATGCTGCTGCTGTCATTTTACTCCTTGGCCCTTGGTCATTCTTGTGTAGGAAGAGTTTCTTGGAACTTCTCTGTTTGAAGTGGACACTGGTACAGGAGTCAGGAAGCTGGAGTCCAGCTCTGACCGCAGGCAGCCTGTGATGTTAAAGGACACAGACAGCCCCTTTCAGCCAGGGTTCCTTGGCTAGAAAACAATGAGCAAAGGAAATTTCTGATGCCTTCAACCCCAAGACTCCAGAGTTCTATGATTTGGGGTGGGGAGGAATAAGAAAGTCACAGTAGGGGAGAACATGACCCCACTTTGCCACTTACGGAGAAGTAATTCTACCTCTCAGAGAACTGCAGTCTCTCTTCTCTCCAGTGGCATGGGAATTGGAGGCCCGACCAAGAAGAAACCAGATGGGTCAATATCATCCATCCCCAGGGAACTTGGCCTTTTCCTCCCTTCGGGACTGAGAATCTGAGAGTCTAGGGCACCTCAAAATTGACCTTGCTTTTTCTCAACCATGGGCAAAGGCTAATGTCAGAGAGGCCCAGAAAAACTGATGGAGCAGCATTCTGACTACATCTCTGGATAGGCATTTTGAAGGGATGCTCTCTGGCACATGGTTTTCCACCCTGTGTTGCTTTTCTAGATATATATTTATATTCATATAAATATCTCTTTCCCTGAGGGACAAGGAGGCTCAGCCAAGAGGGAATTCAGTGTGATCTGGTGAAATTTGTTGCAAAGGAAATTCACTGGGGTGGGAGGTAGAAATTGTGTATTCAGGACATCACCTGGTTAATAAAAATTACACAGCTCCCCAGAACACATGTGATTTCTTTTCTTTAAATTAATGAAGGGTGTATTGTTTTCCATTTTTTTGCCAGTTTAAATTGTGATTTTTTTTTTCTGAGACAATAAGCAAACTAGCATAGGGGTTAAATAATTTGTCGAAAGGTGGGGGGCAGAGAGGAGTTGGGGCTTGGAAAAGGGGGCTTGGGTGGGGAGCTAAAATCTGCCAGTAGCAACAATAAATGCAGAGTTATGCCTTAGGCATAATATATCAAAGAAAATATAATGCATCCAGCTTAAAACTAATGATTGCCATATAATTAGATGAGAAGCATTGTGCTATAAATGTGTATTCTTTAGCGTGCTGTGATTTTACTGTAAAAAAAAAAAAGAGAGAAAGAGAGAGAGCGAGAAAGAAGGAGACAGAAAAACACAGAGCCCAGCAACATACTATAAAAAGAACCCTCTGTTGACTTCTCTGCTGTTTAGTATTCCTTGGCTGTTCTCCCTTGGGAGTGTGTAATTAGTACTTTATGAAGAGTACATTTAAAGCAGTTTAATATTCACCTCATTCAATCTGAAACAATGTGATCCATGCTTAGACAAATCAGTGCTCCTTGCTGACATAATCTGTCAGAACATTACCTCTGAAAAGACCTTTCAAGAGGTTTGGATGTTAATTAGTTGTCTATCATGTATAAACAGAGCAGTGAGCAGAAGGGGCTCCGACAGGCCAGAGGGATACGTTGGGAAATGCATTTTGTATGAATACAGCTTGCAGGGGGGTCTTCGCGCTCTCCCCGCCTCCCCCGCCTCCCCCTAGCCTTCCCTCGCCATGTCAGCAGCCACACACGCTTTGGACCTCTTCCGGGCAAGATAAGTACTTTCCGGTTGGCATCAAGGGGTGCCCCTGACCCCCAGAGGGGACTGTGAATAAGGCTAGAGGTATTCACACACACGCAGCCCACCCCACTGCTCCCCAGGGCAGGCCCACCTGCAAGACATGACAGCTGTCTCTTTTCAGGTCTGGGAAGCATGACCTCACAGCCCACCTGTGCTTGCTGGGGAGGCTCCAGGCTTTGGGAGGTGGCAGGGTCCCACCTTCTGTGGGTCATGGGCAGAGAGGGCCAGGAGGAGATGGAGATCTGATGTGTGGCTCCCCGCTTGCCCTAGAGCTCACTTTCTTTGGAACCCAGGCTGCTGTGACAGAGTCACACGGTTCAAGAGAGGACCAATGCACAGGGAAATCTGTGCACGAAACCTCCTTGAACACCCTAGACCCAAAGAATGCCAGCAAGGCTCAGAGTTATGTTCAAGGTCACGTGATCCAGACCTCACCTTCAGGGGGAACCTTTCCCAGAGTTCATCCTACAAGGATTGAGGTCTAGGCAATTCCTACGTGCATTGCCTAGGGATTTGAACAAGCCTTCTTTTATTGTGGACGTAGAATGCCCATGTCTGAAGCACTTCCTAGCATTTTGAAGATGCTTACTAGGTAGTAGGCTGGTGATTCCAAAATGGCATGGCACAGGCCCTGTAGGAACTACCTTCCTTCCCAGGCCTCCAGAGCCTTCTCCCCATACCCACCACACACACACACACACACACACACACACACACACACACACACACACACACAGAGTCCACTCAACTGCCCCCCTGCCATCTTCCTTTCTCTGGCCTCAGCCACCCACCTTCTATCAGCAGCCTCAAGTCCCTTCATTTGGTGTTCATCCCATATGCATCCACCCAGCACCTACTGTATGCATTGTACTATGTGCTACATTCTAGGGCAGCAAAGATAAGTAAGTCATGGTCTCTGCTTGTGAGGCATTTACCAGACCCATAAACGTATAATTACAGTTTGGGGCAATTTTTTTTTTTTGAGATAGAGTTTTGCTCTTGTTACCCAGGCTGGAGTGCAATGGCGCGATCTCGGCTCACTGCAACCTCCGCCTCCTGCGTTCAGGCAATTCTCCTGCCTCAGCCTCCTGTTTGGGGCAATTTTAAGTCATGTAAGGGAGGCAAAATAATTTAGTGGTTGGGAGGGAGGGCACTGGAGTCAAACTGCCTAAGTTCACGTCCCAGTCTTAACACTCAGCAGCCAGGTGACCTTGGCCAGGTGATTTAGCTGCTCTAAGCCTCAGTTTCTCTGTCTATAAAATGGGGATAAGAACAACCACCTCATAGGTTTGTAACTATTCAGTGAGATAATGCAGTGAGGTGCCTAGCGCAAAGCTTAGGGTGTAATAAGTGCTCAAATGATGTTTGTTCCTGAAAATAGTGCAATGGTAGGAGCACAATCAAAATGCCTGAAGGTAGAAGAGGAAAGTACTAACTGCCTGGGTAGTCTTGGAAGGCTTCTCAGAGGAGGTGATATCTGAGCTGCATTTTAAAGGACTAAATAGAAGTTTACCAGGAGACAAGTGACAGAAGTGCTGTCTGATAGAGGAAGGGCACACACAGATGCCAGGGGGTGCAGAAATGAGCAAACACTGAGACACTGCCTTGAGCTCTGTGTCACCTGTTCCCAGTTGAGCCCTTCAGAACCATCTATGAGAAGGCACAGGTATGCAGAAGGGGAGCACTCCAAGTCTCCATAGCTGAGTGGTGATGGGGTCTTCTCGAGGAACCAGTTGCTTCTCTCTGTATTTCTCAAAAAGAAAGGAATGAAGATCTCAAAGCCCCTCGACCTGGGTATCATACTGCAACTTGAACCTGTGGCAGAGCTGGGCTCCCGGGGAGATGGTGGGGCACGGAGAAGGCAGGACCACTGATTCCAGCCAGTTCTCACCCCAGCTCCAGCCCCACAACTCTGAGACAGAGCGGGCACCTCCACCCCTCCCAGTGGCAGAGGGTTGTTGAGAGGATGGGCGCCAAGGTTCATGAAGGTCCAGCACAGCGCCCGGTATGCAAACGCAAAAGGCACTCAGTACATGATCGCTTTCATTATTATGGGGAGCGCTTACTCCAGTCCATCCTTTGTTCAGAAAAAAAAAAAAAAGGGCTGTCCTTCTCTAATGTTTCACTTGACAAGGAGCCAGGACTCAAGAGGACTGGGTATTCCCCGGGTATCCTCTCTTGGCAAAGCCCTGGGCCTCCCTGGGCCTCGGTCTATGTGGGGTCTCTTCCAGCCTCAAAGACTCCCAGCCCCTACCCCTGCCAGCAACAAAGTCAGTATTGGGGCCCAGGTCTCTAGCGCCTCACATCTACCCCCACCTTCCCCTGAGCCCACCAGACTGCCATGGCCACTCTAGGCCCCCAGGGTCGCTCCCCTAAGGCCAGCAGAGCCCATCACAGCTGCCCAAAACAGGTGAAGAGCTGCTTCCCATGGCCCTCCTCGCAGCCTCGCTTCCTCACTCCCTGCACACGGTCCTCCCTCCCCTGGCTTCCACTTCTCTATGCTTCCCCAGTGTGCACTGACCAGCTCCTGACATAAGCCCTGGACTTCACTCCTCTTTCCCTCATGAAGCCCCAGCCTAGGAGCCTCTCCCATCCAAGGCAAGGATAAAATATCCCAGGCTCTAGGATAGCGCTGTCCACTCCACCACACCACAGACAGGGTTGGTCAGCCCTGGACCCTGCATTCTCACGCATGCTGGACAGAGCAATGACATCAGCTCCCATCTGCTGAGAGCCTGCTATGGTGTGCATATGATTCTCATGACAGCCTCTGAAGCATCATTAGAGCCATAGGGCAGACCGTTAAACGAAGTCTGGGGCAGGCGAAGTGAGTGGTTTAACGGTACACGGACAGGCAAGTGCAAAACTGGGCTTTGGGCTTTTCTGTCCATTTCCAAACTCCCACCACCCACTTTCCACCGGGTAAACCGGCCCCCAGCAAACGACAGCCTGCAGTCCCAATCAGTCTGCTCTTGTAGGGCCTGTGAGCTGAGAATGGTGTTTGCATTTTCAAAGGGTTATAAGAAAAGACGCAAACATAGAACATGTGACCAAAACCATATGTGGCCCACCAAGCCTCAAATATGTACTACCTGGGCTTTTCCAGAAAGTTTGCCGAACCACGGGGCCACCCAGGAACATTCAGTACCAGGCGCTGGGTACCACAGACACCAAGTGAAAGGGTCACCAGAGGGCACATGGACGGATGCTCAGGCCATCCTGCTGTGTGACCCACCAGCTTCAATACCACTTTCAAAATAGTGTTTAGTAGAGATGAAATCAGGCTACAGGAAACACCAGTAGTTTTTCTCTTTGCAGGCTTCACAGCTTATGATGAAATGTTTCACACACAATGTCTCTTTCACGGAGCTGGAGTCCCCATTTTTTGAATGAAAAATGGAAAAGCTGAGAGCTAAAATGACTAACTTAAGGGCCTCTGGTGAATATCCTCCCCAGGCCCCATGACCTCAAGGCCAGTGTTCTTTCCATCACACTGAGGCTGCTCTGGCCCCCAGGGCATCCGGCCAGTGAAGCTGGACACAGAGAGACCAAGAGCAGCCCAGGGAGGGCTGCGGGGCTGCTGGGCACGAGGCGGAGCCACTGTGATGACCACTCCTCCCAGGCCACCCTGCTCTTTTCATACGGATTGAATTTATATGCATCTCGGCTTTCTGTTTTCGGCACAAACCCAACTCTCTTGGAGCTGTTTCAGACACTGAGTCACTCCCAAGGGGAGTACCCCAGTTTGCTGCATCTCAGGGGTGATTCTAGCTCACATCCAGCATGCTAAATATCCCCGAGGGCAGGGAAGCCTCATTTCCAGTCTCGGCTCTCCCGCTAGCAAGCTGGATGACCCAAGGTGGGCCAGCGTCCCTCTCTGAGCCTCCCTTTCCTCCGTAGGAAGCCGAGTTAACTATCCCCACCCCGTCCTCCTTCACCCCTACGGGACTCTGGGAGAGGGAATGAGGTCATGTCTGCGAGCCGCCTGGTGGAAGGAAGCAGCAGGGGGAGTACAAGGTAGTATTATCTTCTGGGTCGAGTTGGGCAGTTGCCATGAAGTTGCTGAGATGTGTAAGCATTCCAACGGCCTCAGGAACCCGTCCTGGGAATGTCATGGGAAGGCAGTGTGTCAGAACCGGCTTGGGCTTCCGAGTCACCGCGGTGTGAGTACAAACCCCAGCTGTTACTTCCCAGCTTTGGCAAACCACCCAGTCGCTTTGGGCCTCAGTTTCCTCACCTATAAAATGAAAATAATCCCAACCACAGTTGGGTTGATTGGTGAAGGATTTTAAAAGACGGTCCCTAGCAGACCGGGAGCGCTCATTATGACGACTGCTGGGGGCAAGACTATTGTCTTGTCGGGACACCTCTTTGTGTTTCTCCGTCAACTGTCTCCAGATAAATGCAAACGGCCTCCACCTATGCCCTTCCAGGAGCGCCTTCTGCAGTGGGGATGGCTGGGCATTCTGAGCACCTCCTTTTGAAAAAGAAAAATTGGAACTGAGGCAGTGAACACAGGCCTTTTCCCCAGCATCACCCAGGGAACCTGCGACCCACAGGGCCAGGGCTCCTAAGTCCAGGGACTGAGGGGGGTTAGGTATTCCCTGGGTCCCTTTCCCCTGGGCAGTGGTGGAGTTCGGCCACCACGATTTCTGAACTCAACAGTCCCAGGCTTAGCAAGCCAAAACTCCCAGCCCACCAGCAACCACTTTTTTCTCCCTTACCCAGGAGAAAAAGAAGGGCCTCAGTGAGCCCCCAAGAAAGTGAGTTTTGATACAGACAGAAATGGACAATCTGCTCCTGGCATCTTTTTAAGACAGGAAGGGACACAAAGATTGGGGGCTGGATGCACCTAGGAAAGGCTTGCTTCCCCAAGCATCCCCAGTCCACATAGGGAGGAGGAGCACTGGACAATGGTATAGGTTGGTGGGGCTGGGGCCGGGGCCAGGGCTAGGGAGGAAGTGGAGAGTTGCATCCAGCAGAGGGTGTGAGAATCAGCCACAACTGGCCGAGACTATCAGAATTACTCATCAGTGTTGACGAGGAGTTCAGTCAGTTACATAACAGCCTCCCTCGCTTGCCGTTGGCTCTCCTGAGCTGGGCTCTGCAGGGGTGAAGGGTCTCTGCCAGGGAGGGTCACATCCTGGGAGCCCAGGGGCAAAGGATCTTGCACAAGCCTGCCCTCCGCAGCCCTGCTCCAGCCCTGCGGAGCCAGAAGGAGGCGCCAGCTGTTCACCTCCTGCCTGAGTCTTGCCACCTTGTCTCCAGACCAGCCCACACTAGCCTCACAAGGCTGTCGCTCTGGCCTGAGCACAGAAGATGCTCAGACAAGGAGTTAAATATGAATCTCAGCTCAGGACAGCTCAGTAGCCCCTGTCCTCTCCCAGTCCCGCTTCCCCGCTGAATCTATTATGATACGGCATTATAAGTATTATTATCAGTAAGCATTTAGCGAGCACCTTTAGTTGTGGTCCCATTGGATGTATTGTAGGAGCTACAAAGATGAATAAGACCCACGTGTATGGCAGTAGCAGAAGCTTGGGACTGCAATGCTTTTCCTCCAGAGGGGAGAGCGTGTTCAGAGAGAGGGGCTCTAAGCAAGGGGCTCCATTTCCTGCTCAGAGTAAGACTGAAACCTTGTGCAAAGGTTGGCAAAGCCAGGCTCAATCCGAAATGCCCAGGATAGGGCAGGATTCTTGTGGCCAGTTTCCGTGCTGATGTCCTCACCCATTGCACATGGCTGAAAAAAGAACAATAAATGTCTAAAAATGTCAGTAATGGATGGTGATGATGATGGTGGTGATCATGATGACAAAAATGATGTTAGAAAAGAGTTTTCAATTTTGGCCAGGTGCGGTGGCTCATGCCTGTAATCCCAGCACTTTTGGAGGCCAAGGCAGATGGATCACTTGAGATCAGGAGTTTGAGACCAGTCTGGCTAACGTGGTGGAACCCCATCTTATTAAAAATACAAAAATTAGCTGGGTGTGGTGGTGGGCGCCTGTAATCCCAGCTACTCAGGAGGCTGAGGCAGGAGAATTGCTTGAACCGGGAAGCGGAGGTTGCAGTGAGCTGAGATTGCACCACTGCACTCCAGCCTGGGCAACAGAGCAAGACTCCGTCTCAAAAAAAAAAAAAAGAAAGAAAGAAAAGAGTATATTGTTTTGGCTCCAAGCCCTGGGAACTTCAGCTCTTCCTTCCTGCCTATTGGCATTTCTGTTATACTCACTAAATGATAGAAAGCCAGGAGCAGAAGTTTGAGAAACATTTAAGAGTCACTCAAGCAGATATTTCAGACTCCAAGCAGGACTTGACTAAATCATCCAACAAGAATCACCGTTATAGCAGTGGGTCAACCCAGGAGTGGGTTCAAAACCGAGGAGTTGTGTGATGGCCTCTTGGGCCGTTCCTCCCTTTCCCAAGCCCAAGTTAAGAGAAAGCCCCCAGCCCAGGCCCTCAGGAGACAGTGATAACCACCAAGGACCACATTCCCTCCTCATTAGCCTACTAGATTCTCGTTAGTTAAGAGCCGAAAGGAATGTCAGTCCAGCTCTCCCATTCTATAGATGAGAACACTGAGGCCCAAAGAGGAGAACTGACTCACCCAGGGCCACACAGCACAGACGGGCCTCAAACTCCCACATCCTTTCATTACACTGTGAAAACGAGAGAGAGGTGAGGGAGGGGACGAACATGGGGAAACTGTCGGCCTCCTGAGCCTGTGGAGGTCTGTGTGATCCATACTTCCTGCCTAGCTGGCCCAGTATCAGGCAGATGACACCTTCACATGGAAGGAGAGCGACCACCTGAAGGAGGCCACACAAATGGCCATGAAGCCAAGTCAGGGTGTGCAGTTTCTAGAACAACAAGCTTTTCCTCTCTGCTTTGCTCCCTGAAAACAGTAAAAGGCTCACTCACTCCCAGGCCTGCTGGCCAATTTCTGATGAGAAATCTACTCGAGCTTCTAACTCCCAAAGATCTCCCAGCCATCTAATATTTAAGACCAATTAGAGAAAAATTAAGGAATTAAATAGAAAAATTTGTGTTGGTCAAGGCCATAAAATCATTTATTCACTCAACACATGTCTATAGAGTGAGGATTCAGTCATAGAGGCAAAGTCTCCGATCTTCCTACACCTGCACTCTGGTAGATAAGGCAGAAAAATGAGCAGTGATCCCAGGGACTTTCAGAGCTACGATGTAAGATACTGACAGCCTGTGGAGTGTGGTGGGAACACCCTGTCGGGTGTGGCGGCCAGGGGTCTAGGGCAGCTTCCCAGAGGAACAGACATCAGACCCTGGGGCTTAGAGAGCCACTGAAAGCCCAGAGCCCATCTAAGAAAGATACAATTTGATCTATTTGCTTCCATTTTCCACGTTCTCCTCATCCCTCCTCTCCCTCTATCCGAACATACCCCATCAGCAACCCCTCGTTCCTGCTCTATCATCAGATTTTTCCATCTTCTTCCCCATCTGGAACCCAAACTCAGCCCACACCCTCTCGAACGAACGTGTAGAATTAGCAGAGGTTGTGGGGATGGGCTTCACTCACGCCCAGACAGATGAGCTCTGTTTCCCGCACAGCTGTCCCGGCAGCAGCCCATCTGCACTCACTTCCTGCCTCCCAGTTCTAGCCCCTCACACCTCCCACGCAGGGGCGGGGAAGTCTGGTCCTGAGATTCATCCCAAAGCCAATGTTGAGGCAGCCACCAGCCCAGCAAAGCACCAGACCCTGGCTCCCATCCTCCCCACTTCCCCACAAGGAGTGGTGGCCCAGGAAGGGCTTCAACAAGGTGGAGACTTGGCCTAGGACACTCTGGAGGACACTGCCTTGAAGTTCAACTTCAGTCTTTTGACAATCGTGGGAGCTGACCAGCTCTGAAGTTCTCCCAGCATCGTATGTTTGCATGAAAAACCCGAGCATCACTGATCTGATTTCATTATTTTGTCAAGATTAAAAGAAGGCTGCCTCACTCAAGCCAGATGTATCCCAGGAAAGAAAATTATATTTTCAAGAGTGTTTGATGCACAAAGCTGTTCCACCTTGATTGTGGTCTCCTTGTCAAAGTCCACGTGTCCCCTCACCACCGCCACCCACACCCCCCTGCTAGTTTCAGTGCTGGAAGGCGGGGTCTGCATTGCTGAGAGATCGTTTCTGGACATCTGCTTGTCTCTGGGATGCCCACAGCTCCCACCTGGCTCCTGAGCAAGGAGCATCTATTCTCTGGGAATATAGGGATGGTACAGGCAGCTGTGCGCTTCCCATGGAATGAACACTTCAAGGCAGGAGATGTGAGACAATTAATTTTTGTATCCCCTGCAGCACCCAGCCCTGGCTCTGTACATGGTAGGCACTCAGTAAGTGTGTGCTGAACTAAGCTGCCAGGATATGTCCCTGACCACACACCTGGGCCAAACAGGCAAGTGGGGAATCCGATTAACCCTCTCCATTTGCCCTTAGGAAACTCAACTTGGGCCACGGGGAAAAGAGGAGACATAGCAGGAATACATCTCCAGCATGGAGAAGGGATGGGTGGTGAAGGAAGGAGGAAATGGACTGTAAAATTAACAGGCGTCCTCGGCTGAGCCCACAGCCTTTTCTTGAATATCATGTCCTAATGTGTGGGGAGTTAGGCAGAAAGATGACCACCTCTTCCCTTTTCCTAGAAACAGAAATGCCTTAAGAGCACATGCAAATTCTGGAATCCTGCATCTCCAGAAGAGTGGCATTACCTCGGTGGGAACAGCTTCTGCAGGCAGAAATGAGCCCCCAGAACAAGGGCTGGGGCCCAGAACGGGAGCAGAGAGCTAGCCCAGACTTTCTGGTTGCAAGATGGGATTCCCTTCCGTGACCACCCATTGTAAATGAAGAGAAATTCCAGTTCACCCCACTGTCCCCACTGCATACTCAAACACTCCGTGACCACCGATTGTAAATGAGGAGAAATTCCAATTCACCCCGCTGTCCCCACTGCATACTCAAACACTCCCGGTCTTGGTGTAACTTTGGGTGAGGGGCGATGCAGGTCCTTCTCCCAGGCTGGAAACCTGTTAACCAAGGATGTGGATTCAGGCCTTCTGGATTGCTCCCTTAAAGTGAGCTTCCACAGGGTCTATGGCCAGGCAACTGTAAACTTAGGTTGTTTTACTTGGTAAAGTATCTGAGAAAGAAAAGTTCTTTCACAAAGCCATTCATGTCATCTTTTTTTTTTTTTTTTTTTTTTTTTTTTTTTTTTAGAATCTGGCCACTATGGTTGTGACAGAGTCCCTGAGATTCAGGTTCCAGCCTGAAAATCCCAATCTCCTGATAAGCCTGGGCCTAAGGTAACAGACAGGGAGGATAGGACCAGACAGGGTGGCTCACACCTGTAATCTCAGCACTTTGGAGGCCAAGGTGGGACGACTGCTTGAGGCCAGGAGTTTGAGGTCAACCTGGGAAATGGCAAGACTCCAACTCTACAAAATATAAAAATTAAAAAAAAAAAATTAGCTGGGCGTGGTGGTGTGCACTTGTAGTCCTAGCTACTCGGGAGGCTGAGGTGGGAGGATCGCTTGAGCCCAGCAGTTCAGGCTGCAGTGAGCTATGATCACACCACTGCACTCCAGCCTCAGTGCCAAAATGAGACCCTGTCTCAAAAAAAAAATAATAAGAGAGGATGGTTGAGCGGGTGGTTGATGATGAGAGGAGTGGGCGACAGCCAGTGGGAAGGCAGGCTAATCTGCCAGCAGTAGGCAAAGAGGCCAGGGGCCCCATTCGGATCTGGGGCCTCTGAGGCAGGCTGCCTGGCAGAGGAGACTCCTTTGTTTTAGGAACAATGATTTATGCTCCTGCAGTTTCAATCAAGATCAACCCAAAGTGTTCTGTAAATACAAATATATAGATGCATGACATACACACACACTTACACACACACACACTCCACCACCAGCACCACTACTCCTCCTCCTCCTCCTCCTTCAATGCAGAGCCTCGTGTTTCACCAGCCCACCAATGGTTTGGGGTCTCTCTATCTACTGCAGATTCAGGAAAAAGGGAAAATCCACATTCACACATTCACCTGGACTCCTCCCCTAGTTCAAGATACGGAAGACCTAGGGTCTCACACATGCTCCTGGACATCAGACCTAAGTTTCCCAAGGCAACTGAGCCTTGCAGGGAAGAAGCAGAGGCTGGTTCTGACCCCCGCAAGAGTGGCAGGTTGTCCTGGGAGCCCTAGAGCTCCTGGGTCTCTCCCAGGCATGGCAGCATCTCTGGGCGTCTGACAAGGGTCTCTTCCTCTGCTCTCCTATCTGTGGGATCTCAGTTCAGAGTGGTCACCCTTGCCAGCCCCAACCCTACCCAGAAGCATGGGTCTTGACCTTGGAGCTCCTGCAGCACAGATTCCCTGGGACAGATTTCACAACCCAGCACTGAGTTTTACCACAAGTTTCAGACAAAGAAGGTGTGTTGGAGCCTAGAGCATGCTTCTGCCCGCTGCGTGGGCGTCAAGTTCAATGCCTTCTTGTCAACACTTGAATGTGTTGAACATCACTCACAAGGGCATTCTTTAAGAAACCTATTAAGTTAATTATCCAGGCATTTTTTCTCTCTCTCCCCCTATCCCTGCATCTCATATAAAAAGAAATTTGGCTTTCTTCCTCTCTGAGATACTTTTGATGTAACTCTTCTCCCTTTGGCACAATAGCATCTTGTTTATTTCTCTAACAGTCAGTCAGGGTGGCTGCACTGCACAGGCCGACCCCTTTGCTCTGGTCTTAGTGCTGAGAGGAGCTGAGAGAGAGACAAGCATGACCCTAGGGATGGGGGCGTGGCCCATCTGACACACTCCTTTCCAACTGCCCAGCCGGAATGCAATCACAAGGATGAGAACAGTGAAGGAAAAAAAAAAAAACAAGTTCCCACGGGGTATTCCCTTCTTCCCATAGAAGGTGAAACAGGAGTCACCCCAATGGGCAGATCAACAAGTATCTAGGAAGCACCAGCCATGTGCCCAGAACCATCCACCTCAATTTTGGAAGAAGAAAAATTTCTGCCCAGATAAATTTTTCCCAATTCCAGTCCCCTGCACATCCAAGCCCCTAGGAAAATGAAAGCATCCATTTGTCATAAAGAATCACAAACTGAGAATCGGGAGAGGTAGATTCTAGACCCACACCAATGCCCGTGACTGGTCCTGTGGCTGCCGTGGCCCTGAATTTGCTCCTCTGTAAAAGGCAGGGGGAGGGGACCTGGCTATAGGATGGCTGACCTCCCTCCTAGCTCATTGGTGCCTGCACCACTGGCCGCAGCTACCCACTTGGATGGGGAATCTGCTCACAGGAAGGGAGGGAAAGGAAATGCTCTATTCAGACAGCAAGCAAATGAGGGCCATCTCAGAGACTTGATCCACATGCTGTGTTTGGTGGCCGTGCCCTTGGTGATGACACCCCTGTCAGGGAAAGGAGGGGATGCAGGGCCTGGGGTGGGCATGGCTCTCCAGCTCTAGCTGGGCAGGTGGAGGCCATGAGCCTGGGAAGACAGCTGTGCCCCTAGGCTGACATTACATGGATGGGATCTCTTGCCTACGGAGCTAAAACAAGAAGAGCCTCAGAGAGGTCCACAGAGACACACAGAGGAAATACCAAGTAACCAGTCCTCAGCCTCCCAATCATTGTATTATGGGAAGTCAGGGCTGCCAGCTATGGTGAAGGAGGAACACACCCCACAGCTTCCTCGCCAAGACCATACATAAGCACAAGGCAATTTTCAGAACTTTCCAGCCATCCCCACTCTCCTTCCTACTTCCAGGAAAACAAGAACCCCGGAGCAGATGCAGAAACTCCAGTGGTGCTATGGGATACCCCTCCTGTTCCCACATCCCACGTCCATCTCATTCCCCTGACCCCGGACTGCCATTTCCTCAGTCCCAGCAATGGGACCACCCAAATTCAAAGCAGACTCATCTGGGTACACAGAGCAAAAAGCATTGATGTGGTGAGGCCTCTGTGCAGAATCAGAGTTCAGAGCTACCCAAGGGGTCCTCTGGGCCAACCCCCTACCCGCAGGCAAGTCTGCGCCTAGGTCATCCAGGACTCGTGGAGACGTCTCTTGTTCTCCTGGGGTGTGTCCTGGTGGCTGAGAAAAGGCCTAGCCTGCTTCTTGGAGAGTTGTATTTTTCTCGGATGCTTTTGCTTATAGGGAAGCCCAAGACTACCAGAAGCTGTTCTACCCACCTCCCCACCCTCCCTCTGACTCAGGGCTACGGACAGCCTGGTGACCTCTGAGTCACACCCCCTCTTCGTTCTCCCCCCAGCCCATCCCTATCATGTGTGATCTAGCACAGAACAATGCTGGGGATGGGGAGAAGAGCAAGTAGAGCCCAAGGGCTTGACCCTGAGCAGCTGAAGGTTGGGAAATGAGGATCACAGGTCCTCAGTGCCCTCTCCCCCCAGGCATCCAGCATGCAGTTTCGCTCTGATGCAACTCTCTGCCAGGCGGGTTCTGTGACCCAGCATCCCCGAGGCTTGGGCACCTTCTGGGGCAGGAAGAGAAAGTTCTTCTCTCCAGACTGCAACCACATTCCATCAGTACGGACTGATGGGCTTCTGTCCCCTCACCCTGGAGGGCTCCTCTCAGTGGTCCATCCGACCTCAGCCATAGGCTTAGAGCCATCATTGCACCTAAGCAGCCTAAGCACAGCCCTCTCTTGGAGAAGGATCCCCCTTTTCTCTCCAGATCTGGGTAGACCTGCAGGCAGAGTTTGGCACAGGCTCACTGGTCTCCCTTCCTCACACCTCCCTGCACGGGTGTGTGCCTGCATATGTGTGCACATGCGTGTGGCTGTGCCCCAGTTGCTCAAGTTGTCTAAGAGTGAGCATTGCAAAAGCCAGGGCCTGAGTCCAGGCAAGGGCCAGCCTTTCCTCCGCTCTCCACCCGAGCTGGAATGAACCTCTCCTCCAGCGCCAGGGTCCACAGTTCTGTGGGAGAGCCTGCACGCGGCCCTGGGCTCCTGCTCCTCAGTGCTTGTGTGAGCACACACTCACACATTCCGCGAGAAAGCCCCTGGGGCCTCTGTGGGAAGGCTTTCCGGGAGACTTTTATGGCCAAAGAGGAAGGAAGCCCATCGTTGGAACAGCGAGGGCCAGGCAGTGGGCAAACGCTGGCCAGGAGCGGAGTCAGGCTGCAGCCTTCCCACTGTGAATCCTTTAACCCTTTTCCTAGTCTCAGGCTGCTCAGTGAGGCAGGGACAGGATGAGAAGCAACTTCTCCTAGGGTCCCACTGCCACCCCTCACCCCCCACTGACCCCCTGTGCATGCACAGCCATGCACACCCCACTCACCCTGCTGCTCACACTGGCTCACCCAGCTCTGATCACAGCAGGCTCTTGCCCAAAGAAACACAGACCTTGAGGCTTGCAAGAAATCATCTTCGCTATTTCACAGAAGAGGCCATGGAGACCCATACATGAGGCGACTTGCCCAGGGTTGCCCAGGTCCAAGCCCAGAACCCAGGCCTCTGTGTCCTCTCACGGGCACTGTACAGGAGGCTGGGCACAGCAGATACCCTGGGTCTACACAGTGGCACAAGAGGAAGGGACGCAGCCTGAACAAGAGTGGGGGTGCCCCCAGGGACTTCCCAGGAGTCCAGCACTTCTTATCACCCAGAGCTCTGATATCCACTACAGTAGCCACTAACTGCATGTGGCTATTTTAATTTAAATTCATTCAAATTAAAGAATTCCGCCAGGTGTAGTAGTTCATGCCTGTAATCCCAGCACTTTAGGAAGCCAAGGCAGGAGGATCACCTGAGCCCAGGAGTTCAAGACCAGGCTGGGCAACATAGTGAGACCCCCCCATCTCTATAAAAAATTTAAAGATTATAAAAATTAACTGGGTGTGGTGGTGCATGCCCGTAGTCCCAGCTACTTGGAAGGCTGGCACGGGAAGATCACTTGAGCCCAGAGTTTGAGGCTGCAGTGAGCCGTAATTATGCCACTGCACTCCAGCCTGGGTGACAGAACGAGAGCTAAATAACTCTTTTTACAATTCCATTCCTTTGAACTTTGATGGCCACTGGCAGCTGGCCGCTACTCTGTAGGACAACACAAAGAGAGGACTTCTCCCCCACCACAGAACGCGGTGTTGGACAGCGCCTATCTGGAGGGAGGTAGATTGGTTGGAAGAAGTCTGTTCTCTGATAGAAGGCTGAGGTCCTCTGTGAAGGAAAGAGGAGAGAGAAGAGGGAGAAGAGGAGAGGGCAGAACAAAGGAGGGGAGGTGGAGAGAGGAGAGAGAACCGGGAAGAAGAGGCTGGAATCGGAGAGAAGGGGAAGGCGGTGAAGGAAGGCAGAGAGGACACATCTCTGGCTTTCTTTTCTGGCTGAGATCTGACCAACCAGGGGGAGACTAATACTCTCCTCACCCCACCTTGCCCTCCATCCCAGTCCAGAAGGGCCAGGGCCTAGAATCACAGACACCAAGACCAGCCAGGGTTCAAAGAGACAGCACCTGTGGTTTTCCAGACCCAAAGTGCCCAACCTACTCCAAAGTGATCAGCCCTTGTGCCCTGAGCTTTCTCTACCCCCAGAGTGTCCTCCACACCTCAGTACCTGGATTCACAGAGAGACACCTCCTGCTCTGTTCCTCTGGGGAAGATCGAACAGGGAGGACCCTGTGGTCCTTTTCACATTCATTTCGGCAAAAATGTCTCTTGGGGCGGGGAGTTGGGGGGTGAAAGAAAGAAAGCTGAATGTAGTAATATGAAAAGGCTTCTCCTGCCATGAGATGGGTACATTTTTCTGACCAGGGGACAACACTTTGCTTTAATTCCATAGACACATGAGCAGTCCATTTGTCACTTTCTCTCACATTCTTCTCAGCAAACATTTGTGCAGCATCATTGATCTTGGCAAACAGCATCCCCTATGAAGTCAGAAATACCTGGGTTAAATTCCAGTTCTGCCACCTAATGACTTAGATAAGGCGTCGCCTCCCTGAGCCTCAGTTTCCTGGCTTGCGGGCTGTTGTGGCGGAGGGGGAGTTCATGGGTGAGGTGGGCTCTCAGGATGTGAGTTCTTCCCCTTGTTCCCCGATACTTACTGTGTGTTACGGGCAGGGAATAGGAACGGAATCCTCTGAAATTGCTCTCAGGCAGAGGAGAGGCAGAAGGACACGTGGCTGTGGTTCCAGGCAGCGTGGCGGCCACAGCACAGTAGGGGGAAGGGAGGGAACAACGCTGGGAAAAGGAAGGCTTCACAGAGGAAAAGAAGTGTGAACTGGACTGGAAAGATAAAGAGAATCAGAGCAGGGCATCTTGAGACTGACCATCCATGAGCCAAGCTCACAAGAAACTTTATCAGTTCTTCTCAGTTGAGCTAGACAGGGGCTCTGAAGAGAGGTCTCAGCCTGGGATGCATGAAACCTTTAGCCACAAGGCCCCAGCCTCGTCCCTGCCCTGAAATCACCAGGGCTACCCCACCTCCCTGAGGGGCTCACTACCCCATCAGGCTGCCGATGCCTCTGCAGGACCCAAGGCTGGGGACATGATGACTCATCACACCACTCTCAGCTCTCCCCACCACGGTGCACAGGGTCCCCTAAGTCAAGAGGGCACTAGAGAATGTGGCCTGTGCCTTTCTCGAAAGCTTGCTGCCCCCAGGCCCAGGCATCACCCAGGAGAGAGTTGGGAAGATCTAGACTGGCCCTCCTATCCAACCTGAGCAAGCCCAAGGTCTCCAGAGAAATTCCAGCAAAGGGGAAAAAAAATATTCCCTTCCCAGCCGGGCACGGTGGCTCACGCCTGTAATCCCAGCACTTTGGGAGGCTGAGGCGGGTGGAGCATTTGAGGTCAGGAGTTCGAGACCAGCTTGGCCAACGGTGAGACCCTGTCTAAACTAAAAATACAAAAATTAGCTGGGTGTAGTGGCAGGTGCCTGTAATCCCAGCTGCTTTGGAGGCTGAGGTAGGAGAATCACTTGAACCCAGGAGGTGGAGGTTGCAGTGAGCCGAGATTGCACCACTGCACTCCAGCCTGGGCAACAAAGTGAGACTCCGTCTCAAAAACAAAACAAAACAAATTCCCTTCCCTTCAAAACTGATTTTCCGAACACAGCTCCTCTTTGTTCTGAGGCGTAGACAAAAGAAAATTAGACTATGAATCAGGAGACTAAGATCACGGGCCAGGACACCTGCATTCCATTCGCTGATCTGCTGCCGATTGGAACTCCCATCTCGAGCAAGTCATTAACCTCTCCAGAGCTTGCGTCCCCATCTGCAAACGCTGTCCTCTCTGCCTCCTGGTGAAGGAGGATTAAGTGATACAGCAGTGCACAAGGGCCTGACAGCCCTGGAGAGGAGAGTGCTGAATACGGGTCTGGGACTGTTGCTGTGACTGTCTAACAACCATGGCACAACCTCCAAGTGACTCACCTGGCCCATTTGCTCCCCACTCTTCCCATCCAAGGATGTAGGAGCTGCACCTCTCTAATGTTCCTCTCCTACCGTGCCCCAGTAGGAGGCTGAGTGACCTGGGACAGTGCATTGTCTGTTCTGCATTGTAAGAAGGCGATGTCTGCAGGGAGAGAGGACATGAAAAGTGTGCTTGGTTAGGGGCACAAGGAACATGCCTGCTTGGGCTCCTCTGCCCTCCACTGACCCCAGCTATCAGCAGGTGGCCTGGAGGCAGGGCTGGGCCCGCACCTGGCTAGGAACTGAGGCTGCAGACTGACTCACCCATGAGTGTCTTTCCACCAGCAGACCCTGTCATGGTGGCCTGTGGCTTCTGTCCACACTTTGAGGAGAAAATCACAGTTAGGCAGTTCTAAAATTCTGGGGAAAACAGGTGGACCCATCTCTTCATCCTCAAGGGGACGGTGGGGGGGGGTGTCTGATTCTGCCCGTCTCACCTCCCTCAGGTGCTACCAGTCACCGAGACTCCCTGGGCACCGCCCCCCCAGGGGCTTGAATATGGCAAGTAGATTGCATGTCAATTTCCACTACACACTTTATCCCAAGTGATTTTATGTTCCCCTGACCAATGCCTACAATCTAATTGGGAGAGGGAGGCAGAATTCAAAGAACAACTTGAGTCTCTCAGGGAGCTGGTCCTGGGAACACAGGGCAAGTATCTCTTTAAAAATACTCCCTGCACAGCAGGTCACACTGGCCTGCAGCCACAACCCCCAGGCTGTGATCTCACCAAGCTCCAAGAAGCCAAACAGGGTCAGGCTTGGCTGGTCCCAGAGCTGGGAGACCTCCCAAGCAAAACACAGGTGTTGCTGGTGATTCAGCGGGCCAGCCCCGCCCTCCAGGGAGTCTAGTTCTGCTCAGGTGTTGGAATTGCAACTGGGATGATTCAGGGAGCTCGTATCAGTACCTGGGCAGAGGAAGGGGGCGTGGTGCCACTAGCAGGTGCTGAATGCTCTTTCTGGCTTCCATGTGTGACAAGTGTTGACACTTCTGAAGAATCAGGGTGGATGTGCTTCCTCCCTCCCCGTCCCCTGCCCATTTCCTAAGGCTGGTTGTCAGCCATTGACCTAAATTCCTCAGGCTGTCTCAACCAGATAAGGGATGGAGGAGGAAAAGGCACCTCTGGTGGGGTTTCAGGCCCAGGAACCGATTAGCCCCCACCCCAAACAGCTGTGGTCTGGGAGCTGCCACCAGGCTCCGGGCTCAGCCCCCAAGATGGTCCCTTCTGGTTTGGGAACGAGTAAGGATGAAAGGGGTCCATGAAATGAGGGCCTAGGGCCGTCATTAGACTGTTTTATGAGCACACAGATATTCATTACACCCCAACCCCATCATTAGAGGCTCCAGCAAGAGCTCAGGGCCCATCTTTATTGCAGTAGAAACTGACAGGGTTTCTCCCCCAAAGGGAGCTCTGCTTCTGCTTCTGGGCAGGAGGTCCCGCCCAGGAGGTCAGCAGCCTCCACCCTTAGGCAGGCCTGACTCTCAGTGCCCCTGCTCACTCCCCAGCTCCAGCAGCTGGCAGCCCAAGGGGAGGTCAGGTAGCTCAAGGAAGTGCTGACAAGGGTCTGGGGCTTCTTGAGCACAGGAGGCTGGCACAAGAGGCCTGGGCACTGGAGTCTCGCATAGGAGAGTGTTGGCTCCCCAGCACACAGCCCTTCACCCCCTGCCCCAACCAATAGCTGGCAGAGACCCTATGCAGCCTCCTTCAGGAAGCCTACCCTGCTCCCCCAAGGCTCTCGGCACCTCCTCTTCCTAGTGTTCCTCACAGCTGTAATGATCTCTTGACTCTTGCGTCCTGGCACACTGCAAGCCACCCCATACTGGGGCACAGCACTTGGCACCTAGCAGGATCTCCACAGAGATGGGCTGAGTAGACATCAGCCAGGATCTGGGGTAGGATTATAAATTGAGGTGGAAAAGGGGACTCTCTCCTAGCCCCAACCCCTCTCTCTCTCTGCCTTTTTCCAGAAGGCGATGATCAACTGTCCTGGCTGCTTTCTCAAGGCCATAGTCAGCAAGTGACTGAAAAATAAATCATCTGCTGCTGTCTAGGCAGTGCCCCCTTACCTCTTAAATTTAATCCCTTCAATGAATCCCACTGAGCAGCTCGACAGGTCTCCCTTGTCATCAGCCCCCTTTCTGTCCCCAGAGGGACCACATCACTATAGGGAATGCCCAGTGACAAAGTCTAGCAGGGGCAAGCCCACACTTCCAGGGCCAGTACCAAGAGCTTCTCATGCTTGAGGACCGCAGGCCGACGGGGGCAGAGGAGGGGCGGGGGCTCACCCCCTTTCCCATTAGGGCTGGCAGCACCACTGGTAATAGGTTGGAGCCCACCCCGCTGGTGCAGGCCATCGAGGCTGAATGGAGCGTAGCCAAACCCCACAGCGAGGACCAGGGGCTCAAGAGCTGGCAGATTAATCAGCTGCCGTTTGCATTCATTAAAGCCCCCTTGCTTGTGTGCACGGCAGCCTCAAGATGCCAGGGCAATTAACTGCTCACAGCAAAAAGTTCTGGGGAGAAGTTTCTCTCAGCTCTCTGCAGCACAGCCTAGGGAGGAGCCTGGTGTTCTAGAATCCCAGACTTTTGGAGAAGGCTCTCTGAAGGTCTGGCTTCGAGGGAGAGGCCCTGCCCTGGACCAGAGCACGGTGGGCTTTGATTGGAAGAAGGCAAGGGAGCCCCAGATTGGGCAGCCTGGGGAGTCAGCAGCTGTCCCTTGATCCTCTTTAGGCCCCTCCCTCTGCTGTGACCCTGTCCCGTTTCCTCCCATCTCCTCCTGCCCCTGGGCGCTGTCACTAGGAACAGCTGGGCCCTTGTCACGGTTGTGCAAAGACTCATTTCAACACACTCGGAGACGGACCATGTTCCCCGTGGGGCCTGGAAGCCAAGAACTCTGGGCTGCCCCCAGCCCCGCTCTCCTGCCTGCCAGGGGGGATGGTGGCACTGGCTTCCTGGACAGTCAGGGTTCCTCCTCTGCACACAAACCTTCCCACCACCTTCCTCTCCCTGGGGCTCTGTCAGTCCTCAAAGCATTCCTGGGACATGGGACCAACTGCAAGCTCCAGGTGGAGTTCACAGAGCACAGGCTCAGGTGTTTTTTCACTGTGATTACCAAGCTTCCTGGATTGGCATTTGCCTGCTGGGCACTATAAAAAGTGCCACAACAGAATGGGAACAAGCCCCGGGCCCAGTGGGCAGTGGCAGGGCCCTGGACCCCAGCAGGCCCTGGTGGGTCACATTCACTGTTCTGTTGGCTCTGAAATGAATCTGGGTTGACACAGGCAGGCAGGGACACGAAGGCCCACCACACAGGCCTTGGCATGACCGAGGCACACGAGAACAGCAGCTCGGCAGAGATGGCAGCTGACTTGGGCGCCTCAGAGGAGGGAGACCTGAGGAAATCACCTGACTGCTGGCCTCCTGCTGGGGCCAGGGCCCTAGAGTTGATTCTGACCTGCAAACTGGGACTACCCCATGCCCTCCTCTGGTCTATAGGCAACATGGAAGAACCACTGTTCTCTAGCGTCTTCCATCCCATCCGTCTCTTCCTGGGTCCCTGAGGTACCTGAGTACCTGGGAGACAAGCACCCCTCCCTCCTCACATAGGGTAGGTCAGGGGAGCATGATTTGTGGAAAGGAGCTAACAAACACCCCCTGCGTGCCCAGCCCTTGCCCTTCTCCCCCGGAACTTCAAGGCTCAGAACAGCACACCCAGAGTCACTAACCTGGGGCCACTTTCTGTGGCTCTAAGCAGGGACAAAGGGAAGGGGCTATGCCTCCTGACTCTCAGGTCTGGCCCAGTCCCTCTGAACACCCAGGAGCCCAACCCGTCTGAAGGGTTTGACTTGAGAGCTGGGGGCACAGGGGAAAGGTGAGCCCCTGGGAGCTCCAGAAGGAACAGGAAAGGAGGCGCCATCAGGAATGGGGGCTCAGATGGTTCCCACCACAGCTGCCATCGCACGTCCGATGAGGAGTTCCCTTCCCTGGCCCGAGACCCCAGGGGAATCAGGCAGGACGTTTCCACGAGCAGGACCCTGCTGTGATGGTGCTGCAAGGCTTCACAGACTTTAGTGCACGTGGAAATCACCCTGGGTTCTTGTTAAAAGGAAGCGCCTGGCTCACTGGGTCTAGGGTTCGGCCTGAGAGGGAGTCTGCATTTCTGACCAGCTCCCAGGGCATGCTGCTGCTGCTCTGAGGGGCTAGGGGACTGGGACCAAGTTCACCATCAGTCCCTGGGAAAAGAGCAAGTTGTGATTTGAATAAGACTTAGACTGTTTCTGCTTCTTGTCACACTTTCTAATGAGCGCAGGGTTTCTTAGAGCTTCCAAATCTTGCCAGCATCTTTTCTTGCTAGAAATTCCCAACCTCTCTTCCAGAGTCTCTCTCTGTCTTTTTCCTTCCATCCATCCCTCCCTCCTTCCTTCCTTTCTGTTCACAAGGCAGCCCAGGCCTGGGTCCATTGGTAGGGAGGGAGAGAAGAGGCTCCAAAGGGTAGATTATGCTTTCTCTTCCCACCAGAGCCAAGTATGGAAACTTAAAATAGGGCAAAGGAGGGAGACAAAGCAGAGAACAGAACGAGGAATCTGACTCCCACCTGCTGCTACCAGCTTTCCCCAGAGAGCCACAGTCGAGGCTCATGGCTGGTAGGCACCCCCTCCCCCTCCATCCCCCCAGCCCAGCCTTTGTGGCCTGGGTTCCCAAGGACACCTCCTCTCATAGGTGGCACGTGGGGAGGGCAGAGTAAGCCAAGACAGTACCCATCTTCCAGTTGGCAGTAGAAGAACAGGATGAGTCAGGGTTGGGGGCTGAGGGGCCCTTCTCAGCCAAATAGAGGGGAGACAGGAGGACCACTAAGGCTGGAGCTGGGGGAGACTGCTGAGCCACTCTGCAGAACTTGTGGGGGGCATCACTCAGCAGTCACAGCCACCGGGGATCCCAGGGCAGGGGGTTCCAGCTCACTCATAAGCCCTGGGGTTACCACTGCCCAGGCCAGGTGGGCCCTAGGGGGCTGCTGGGCCCCTTCTGTGCTTCCTGAGTTAGGGAGCAAAGGTCTTGTCGAGTCACCTCCTCCCAGTGTATTGGTGCCCCCCACTTCCTCTTCCTCTCCCTCTTGGAGATGCAGTCACCCAAGCCGGAAAGACTGGGTGCTGGATGAGAGCTGGGGAGTGATGAGTGGGGCTGAGGAGTTAGCCCTACAGCCCTCTCCTCTCCAGCTGGGCCGCAGTGTCCCAAGCCCTGTTTGTCTGAGGGATTAACTGTACCGGTTTCCTATTGTTCTGCTGTGGCGGGGAGGGCAAGGCAACCTGCTGCCTCCTACATGCAGCACGGGAAGAGGGCAGCACCCGGGGGTGCCCCCTGGCCCACCCCGCCTCCTGGTTGACTGCCTCCTCTCCCACCTCTGCTCAGATGCAGCCCGGCCCCATTGGCTCTGAGCCCCTGGGTGGGTAACAGACCAGCTTAGGTCTCACTCACAGACCTCAGTGCTAATCAATCATCTGCTTGTCCTGGCCTCCTGCCGGGGGCCTGGAAATTCCCACGCCCACTTTTCCTAATTGCATGGCCCCAGCTTCAGCCTGGCCACCCACCCTTTCCCAAATGCCCCCTTCTTCTGGTCCTCCCCACCATGCCCAGCCACGGGCATACCCAGTGAAAGGCAGTCTAGGAGAGGAGTGCTTGAGTGCATGTGAGTGTGTGTGAGCCTGTGTGTGTCTGTGTGTGCACGTGGCTATGTGAGCATGTATGTGAACCTGTGCCTGTGTGTATACATGTGTGACAGCATGTGTGTTTGTGAGTGTGAGCATGTATGTGTGGGTGTGTATGTGTGTTGTGAGTGTAAGTGTGTGAATGTGTGTATATGTGAGTGTGTGGATGCGACCATGTGCCTTTTGAGTATACCACATGTGTGCAAGTGTGTACGTGTGTGTGACTTGTGCTCTCCTGTCTCTGGCCCTCTAAGACCCAGCCTGAAGTTGCCCCTAGGCCCCCTCAGCCTCATTCTGGTCCCAGCTCCAGCTTCTCCCTTCTCACACCCTGCCACTCCCGTTCCCACCAGTTCTGGAAAATTCTTCCCACTGCTGTGCTTCCCTTGCTCCCGTCACCGAGCAGTTTCTGGCCAAGTTTCCACTTGACGGCAGAGCCAGCAGCATCCTACTTGCTCTCCAACCTGGGATCCTTGTCTGACCCCTGAGGCCGGACCCCCTCCCAAGCCCCCACCTCCTGGACAACACCTCTCTCTCTCCTGAGCCTCTTCCCAGCCCGCCTGTGTCTTTCTGTCTGTGGGATTGTGTGTCCCCAAGGGATGGAGAGAAAGAGGAAGGGGTGAGGAGCAAGAGAAGGAAGGAGGCCGGGCTCAGATGGTGTCATTAAGAGATATTAATGCCCCTCATCAAGAGTTATTAATAAACATGATGTGCCACTCGCTCTGCACACCCTGGCTGAGTGCAGACCCAGCGGGCAGGCCCGACATTCACAGCTGAGTAACCTCCAAGCCCACAGCACAGCCATCAGCCTCAGGAGGCTGGCCCTGCTGGGAGACTTCGAGAATGGGCTCCCAGGGCTCCAACGGTGGATGGAGGCAGCAGCCCCATCCTCACCCCCACACTATCTACTCCCCAGCAGCCCCTCATCCTCACCCCCACACCGTCTACTCCCCAGCAGCCTCATCCTCACCCCCACACTGTCTACTCCCCAGCAGCCTCATCCTCACCCCCACACTGTCTACTCCCCAGCGGCCCCTCATCCTCACCCCCACACCGTCTACTCCCCAGCAGCCTCATCCTCACCCCCACACCGTCTACTCACCAGCGGCCCCTCATCCTCACCCCCACACCGTCTACTCCCCAGTGGCCCCTCATCCTCACCCCCACACCGTCTACTCCTCAGCAGCCTCATCCTCACCCCCACACCGTCTACTCCCCAGCGGCCCCTCATCCTCACCCCCACACTGTCTACTCCCCAGCAGCCCCTCATCCTCACCCCCACACCGTCTACTCCCCAGCGGCCCCTCATCCTCACTCCCACACCATCTACTCCCCAGCAGCCACCAAGCCTTTCCCTCCAGAGTCCAGCCAGGAGCTGAGCCCAGTAATGACCCTTCCACTTGGGTGGCGCTGCAGGACTTTAGAATATTCCATTTCCTAATTGCATCTTCACAACAGCTCCGTGAAGAAACCAGGACAGGTATCGTTATCATCGCCACTTTATAGGTATGGAAACTGAGACGCTGTGAAATTAAATGTCTTGCTCAAAGTCATGTAGCTAATTGGTAATGACATTGGACTGCAGCCCAGCCGCCCTGTAGGAGAATGGCTGTGTTAGACGCTGAGTTGCTCATTGACTGAGGCTGCTTTAACTGGATGGCTCCATTTCCCTTGTTCTTGTGGCTGCCAGAAATCAGACCACAAAGCAGGGCAGCAAGCCTTTACTCTCCAAGGCGGGGGTAGTAGGGGGGCTCCTGTACCTTAGCGGGTAATTTTCTGGAGGGCGGGGATCTGAGTGAGCTAAGTCAGGTAAAGACCCTGGCAACATGCCCACACGCCACGGGTACTCCATGAGAGGTGGTTCCCCTTTCTTTGCCTGATGACCATGACATAAACATTCAATTATTGGCCCCTAAGGAGGCTGGGGCAGGTGGAAAGCTAAATGGCCCATTCTTTTTATTTGCCTTTTTTTTTTTTTTTTTTGAGATGGAGTCTCACTTTATCGTCCAGGCTGGAGTGCAGTGGCGCAATCTGGCCTTACTGGAACCTCCACCTTCTGGATTCAAGTGATTCTCCTGCCTCAACCTCCTACCTCCTGAGTAGCTGGGACTACAGGCACCTGCCACCACGCCTGGCTAATTTTTGTATTTTTAATAGAAACAGGGTTTTGTCAAGTTGGCCAAGCTGGTCTCAAACTCCTGAACTCAGATGATCTGCCCATCTTTGCCTCCCAAAGTGCTGCAATTACAGGCATGAGCCATCGTGCCCGGCCTTTGTTTGCTTTTCAGCTTTGCAGTCTCATGCCATGGTTGGGTGCAAAATTGGCACCCACAGTGACAACCACAATGGTATTTAAAATTACATAAGGTATTTGCCATGAATTGTGTTTAAGAAGACAAGAACTAGTATTCTAATAAGATGGCTATCCAATTAAGAGAAAAGGAGTCGGGGAGCTAAAAGTATAAGATTCGAGATATCAGGGAAATGTTTTTATGAGGAATACCCAATCCCCTACATGAGTTCAGATACACGAGGCATCCCGGCAACCTGAGGTTGATATCAAAAGCTACTTTTGTTCTGAGTGTCTAGAAAGGGCAGTCTTTAAAGTGACACCAGTGCATAGTAATCATTTTTAGCAACAAACTCCTGATACTTGCTTTCAACTTCGTATTTCCTGTCTACTTTTTCAATTTTTGAGACAGAGTCTCACTCTGTCACCCAGGCTGGAATGCAGTGGTGCAACCTGATAGCTCACTACAGCCTCGAACTCCCAGCTCAAGCGATCCTCCCACCTCTACCTCCCAAGTAGCCAGGACTACAGGAACACACCACCTCGTCTGGTTCATTTTTTATGTTTTGTAGAAATAGGGTCTCACTATGCTGCCCAGGCTGGTCTGGAAGTCCTGGCCCCAAGCAATCCTCCTGCCTCAGCCTCCCAAACTGCTGGGATTACAGGCATGAGCCACTGCACCCCCAGTCTTATCTACTTCTAGGAACAGGCTTAATAAGACCATATATTGTGTTCTTTACTTCTTTCCTTCTTCTTAACCCCATCCCTGAGCCCCATACAGAGAATGAGTGACCCATGACAGGCAAGGGTCAAAAGGAGGTAGTTCCACAATTTCCCGTGACTCAGCCTGCTCTCTAAGTGCCAGGAACTGAAAGTTACTTGGGCAAGTTTCCCCAAGCAGGAGGTCCCCAAGGGCAGACAGAGGGGAGTCCCAGCCAGTGCAGGACCCAGAGGGAGCAGGGGCTTAAAACTGGCATCTGTGTGACAAGAAGCTTTGGAACCAAAATGCAAAGAAAGGAAGGATATTCTCAGGGCAGTTGTCTCTGTGGTAGGATCCAGTGAATGCTTTTTCTTTCTAGTGCTTTTCTGTGTTTTACAATTTTTCTACAAGGAGCATGTAGTCCTTTTATGACCTAAAACAAAAAGTTACTGTTTGTAAAAGGGAAGTGTTTGGGCTTAGGGGTCCCAGACATACCTGCTCTGAGTGAGGCCACCCGTGCCAAAATTCAGCACCCTCCTGCTCTGGCCTGCCACGTGGGCAGTGTCCCCTAGCCGGGGTCCACCCACATCCTTTCTTGACAGGGAAGGCAGCTCAGCCGGCCAGCTCTGGTTGCCCTCCTGGGACACAGTTGCTGATCATTTGGAAAAGAGAAAAAGCCTTGCCTGGGATCTATGGACCCAGGGGTTAGGTTGCCGAGAGTTTTGATTCTCAGAAATCAGAGGCACTGCCTGCCATTCCAGTCTTAGCCCCAGCCCGCATTTCCAGCCTTATCTTGAGATTCTTGCAGACACACATGCTGATTCTGGCTTCAACAGACAGCCAAGTCATTTGAAATCTTCTCATATCTCACGCACATATTTATACATTGCTTAGGCAGCTTTCTCAACCTAAGCTGCCCTTCCCCTCATTTATCTTGTCTATTGGAGAACTGAAAAACTCCTCTACATCCTTCAACGTCCCAAATCTAGCCTCCTTTCGATAACTTTCTCTGATGGCTACCCCCAAGCAGTTATCTCTTCCTTCATTTGTGCTCCCCCAGCATAGCCTCTAGGCCTCAGTTATTTAGGCCTGTAATTGTTATTTGTGATTTATCTGTTCTATTAGATCAGGGGCTCCTTGATACTATGACCTGTGTCTTAATTATGTTTCCGTCTCCAATACAGGGCCTCTCATTCATTCATCTGTCTACCCATCTCCCCAGCTACCATTCATCAGGGCCAGCTTTGTGCTAGATACTATCACACACACACAGCTGCAAGATGGTGTGACATTATTGGCAACCGCATGTCCTAGAACAAAGGGCCTGGAGAGCCTGTACTTTTCAAGCCTCAGACAACCTGGGCCTTGGGAAATCTCGCCTCTTAACCCAGTGTCATGGAGGATGGTGACACTCTGGGTGAAGCTCCTCCCATTCTGGATAAACTCCTTTCTCCAAGAAGCAAATCAATTCCAGATTTGAAGCCAAACTAGGAATCAAAACCCAGGAGTCCCATTGCCAGTCTGTGCCAAGATACCAGGATCTGCCATGCACCCATTGGCATCTTTTAAGATGATATTCAGCAAGCTATCCCCACTGCCCATGCAGGTGCCAGGAAAAGGCCCATCAGGTCTTTGATACGGACATTTCTGGAGGGAAACTGGTGCACAAAATAACTGGCCATCCTACACCCTGGAGTCTAGAAGTACTCAGCTTCCAGGAGAGCTCAGATCTGCGCCTCCTTCTTCCACTTCCCACGAGCTTCATTCCACCCACCTCAGTGGCCATCCCTCCTCTCCCCAGCCCCAGGGCAAAAGAGCAGGCTGTGGGGTTAATTGACTGGAAGCCTCTCCCTGGCAGCAGGCAGCAGTCTCTGGATCTGGGTCTTCTCCAGGCTGGCGTTAGGCGGCCCCTGGGGACCTCAGAGCCTGGGAGCTGTCAGTGCCTTCCGCTCACTTACCCTTTGTTAATTGCAGAATACACAGATTGCTGGGTAGCGCTTTCCAGTCCTGTGCCTTTTCCTGGATCCTTTGCCACTTGGCAGCCTGCAGGCAGCTGTGCAAAACAGCAAGGAGCTTTCTTGTTTGGTGCCAGTGTCAGGGAGCTTGGAATTCTGTTTCCATTTTCCCTTTTTTTCTCATTTCTTCCTCCCCACCCCCAAGTGCTCTGTTTTGCTAATTTCTCCCTCTACTCTCCCTTATCTCCATGACACCTTTCTACGCCTCACCTTTCAAGTTAGGGACTCTTCTGATGCGTGTCCCCCCATCCCCATCCTCCCCAATCCCCCCATCACCACCTTCACCTTTCACCCAGAGATCAAAAAGCAAAGCTTCCCACTCTGATGGGAGTTTGCACCCAGGCAGGAGAAGATTGAATCTTCCTATGCAAATGGAAAGATGTGGGTAAAGAGATTAAATCATCTCCCTCGCTGGAGGATATGTGGGGCTGACCCTTTGCTCTGGGGACCTCTAGCCTGAGTCTCTGGGGCCTTCACAAACACCCAGGTGAGTGGGTCGTTGCCTACAGGTAATGGAAGAGTAAAAAGGAAACTGGGCCAGCATCCCCGCTGGGACCAGCAGTGGGCCAGACCCCTTCCCCACACGCTGGCCCTCACACACCAAATCAAGCCAAAGAGCCTTTACCTAAGGGGGCCCCCAGGTGAGGGAGGGGTGTCGCTGGACCCTCAAGTCTATGAAAGGCTGCAGAAAACGCAGCTCTCTGTCCCTATGGGGACACCCAAAGGATAGCGTTTGTTAAGTAGGGATGAGTGAAGTTGCAAGGGCTGGGCACTGGGCCAGGGCGCCCATGGACATTGACTATACCCACTGTGTGCAGAGCGTCTCATGGTCACAAAGATGGGTAGAGTACAGTCCCTGGCCTTAAGGAGCTCAAGCTTCTGTGGTTTCTCTCCAGTCCAATGGGGCTAAAGATATTTGCCCTTCTCCTGCATGGGATGTTGTGAGATCAATCAGTTGGATGGTTGCCTGGAGGATAAGCGCTGAAAGCCTGTTAAAAATACAAGGTACTAGTGGTGGGGATAGACCCCTGGCTTCCAGCACCATGCTCTTTACCTGACCCAGACGGGACAAGTCTGGGAAGGTAAACTGCGTCATCCCAGACTGAGAATGGGGTTGCCATTACTCTTAGTCAAGCCATAACGTTCCCTGAGTATCTCGCCTGCCAGTTCCAGGCTAGCTTGCCAGAGAAGCAGTGGGCTCTGAGGTGGGAGAGGGCTGGAAAGGAAATGTTATGTTCTAGGAACCCAGAAGCACCTCTAAAGTGTCACAATGTTGAGCTGCTTCTCTGCAATTAGAATAATTTGCGCCTAGTCTTGTGCCAAGCAGTCATGCACAAACCAGGTACCCTACACTCACACACGTGCACATATACACACGCATATGCACACACACATGTGCATACACATACACAACTGTGGCCAGCTTCTAGGAAAAAGGAGTGACTACTATTTTTTTTTCTTTTTTTAAAATTTTATTTTATTTACGTTCTGGGGTCCGTGTGCAGGATGTGCAGTTTTGTCACATACGTAAACGTGTGCCATGGTGGTTTGCTGCACCTATCCACCCATCACCTAGATATTAAGCCCCACACGCATTAGCTATTTATCCTGATGCTCTCCCTCCCGCTCCCATCCCTGACCAACCCCAGTGTGTTCTTGTTCCTCTCCCTGTGTCCATGTGTTATTGTCCAAAGTGAGAACATGCGATGACTACTATTCTTCTCAGACCCTGAGAATTTGAGGCTCCTTCTAAGGAACTCACCTCCTCCTTCCTTCCGTCACTAGGGGAGTCGTGGGTATCTCAGACTCCCCAACTCCAGAGGATGGTGATGAGGAAGAATTACCTTCCCCGGGCCCTCCAGTCCCAGATGCTTAGAAGGGCCCAGAATGTCCTCCAAGGCATCCTACAAATACCTCGGTGTACCTGGCCTGCTCTCCTGAGAAACCCACCCTGGGCTTTTCAGCCTTCTTGAGGATGTGAAACTGAACTACATCTCTGTTGTCTGTAATTTCTATAATTACAGTTCACCCTTGAACAATGAGGGGGTATGGGTGCCACCCCCAACAAAGTCAAAAATCCGAGTATAACTTTAGACTCCCCCCAAATTTAACTACTAATAGCCTACTGTTGACTGGAAGCCAATAACGTAAACAATCAATTAACATGTTTTGTATGTTACATGTATTCTATACTGTACTCTTACAATGAAATAAGCTAGATAAAAGAAAATGGCATTAAGAAAATCCTAAGGAAGAGAAAATATGTTTCCTATTCATGAAGTGGAAGTGGATCATCATGAAGATATTCATCCTCATCATCTTCACATTGAGTGGGCTGAGGAGGAGGAGGAAGAGGAGGGGTTGGTCTTGCTGTCTTGGGGTGGCAGAGGCAGAAGAGGTGTAGGAGGTGGAAGGGGAGGTGGGAAAGGCAGGCACACTCAGTGTAACTTTTGTTGAAGAAAATCTGTTTACAGGTGGACACAGATCAAACGCATGTTGTTCAAGGGTCACCTATATTTTATTTTTTTTTTAACCTTAGCATTTAAACATGTTCCTTTTGAAAATGTCAGCCTGTCTTAGCTATAGGAAGGGAAAGGAGATGTGGTCTGTGCTCAGCCCATCTGAAAGAGGCAAGAGCACATCTGGAGTCCGGGCCGGGGGAGGCAGCAAGGTCACAGTGAGGAGGCCCATGCTGTGGGGGAGCTCTTAGCAGACCCTGCAGCTTTGGCCATAAACCTTCCCTCACTGCTCAGTCCTGGAGGAGCTAAACTTTCTACCATAGAATCAACACCTGGTGGGGGCCTTCAGAAACTAAATTCTAAAAAGTTTCAACCTCCTTCCGGGTCTCCTTCCAAAGCCCCTCTGTTCTCAGACCAGCAGCCCTGAGCAGTGGTCAAAACTACAGAATTCTCCCTCTTACCTCCTGAAACTTCCTTGAATCTCATCCATCCCTGGAGTTTCAGCTTTCTAGGGTGATCGCAGACTAGAAGTGACATTCTAATCCATGTATTTGTCTTGAGACAGGGTCTCACTCTGTCATCCAGGCTGGAATGCGGTGGCACCGTCATGGCTCAGGATCAGCTCCCTGGGCTCAGGTGATCCTCCCAGCTCAGTCCTCTAAGTAGCTGAGACCACAGGCATGGGCCATCATGCTCAGCTAATTTTTGCATTTTTTTGTAGAGAGATGACATTTTGCTATGTTGCCTAGGCTGGTGTCAACTCCTTGGCTCAAGCAATCCACCCACCTCAGCCTCCCAAAGTGCTGAGATTACAGGTGTGAGCCGTTGCACTTGGCCATCATGAAGCTAGTTTAGAAGAGCTATAAATCGGGTGGGAGGTCCCCATTTTCACCGCAGCCCCAGCCCTCCAGAATATCTCCGTATTTTAATAATGGTCTTCGGAAAATTATGCCTCCCACAGAAATGATGGAATTATCACGATGTCACAGGAAGAGCACAGGACAGCACTGAGGTTAAAAGGCATGAGAACTTGAGTCAGCTGATCTCGAAGGGCTTGAGGTCTAAGCCCTTTGAATGTTCTGGATTTTCCCTCTCCTGAGCCCAACTTTCTTACTTTTTAGAATTTAGTTTTCTAAGCACCCTAACAGGTCGTTGATTCTGTGGTAGAAATTGTAGCCCCTCCAGGACTGACCAATGACGGAACATTTATGGCCAAAGGGAGCTTAGGCAATTCTCAAGACAATCCGAGCAAATCACAGCTGCTGACCCCATGCCATGTGGGGGCCCCTCTGCCATCGAGTCCTCCCCTGTGCTTTCTGCCAGTGAAAACCAGCACCCGTCCATGGGATTAGCTCCAGGGGGGACCCGAACAGTCCATTTGCCATCAGTGCCTCAGTCAAGCACAGGGTCTGCTGGGTGGCTAGGAAGGGTCAGTGGTTTGCCTGAGTGAACCCAGTGTAAGGATTTGCAGAGTCTTTGCCTACGCTGGCCCTGATTGATAAGAAGAGCTCCCTAGGGTGAAAGGGTGGAGATAGAGAGCCTTCCCACCCCATCAGGGCTCCAGATCCGCCTTTCTACCCACTCCAGCTCCACACAAACCAGCTCCCCGACCTGATGAGCCCTGGCCCCCACACTTACCCACTTCCCGGCCTCACTCTGGGTGGGATACAAGCCTCAGGGAAATTGAAAAAAACAGCCGGCTTAGGTTGCTATTGTTTTGTTTAAACAAACTGCTAGCTGGACTGACTTGGAAAGGAGTAAGGGAAGGCTGAGGAGCTCAGGGCAGACTGGGCTGGGCAAGGCTTCCCTGAGCTCAGTCCCAGACCTCTCCATCTTGCTAGGGTGGCAGAAGAGCTCTGTAGGGACGGTGGCTGCTGGGCATCTGTGAAGGCCTTCCCTCCTCTCCTGGAACGATGGGTGTCAAGGAGACGGGCTTCCATTCTCAAACCCCTTATCCTTGTCTCAGTCCACAGCCCTTGGTCACACCCAGGCCTGGATAATGCCAGGCCCAAAATGTGGGGAGTCGGGGGCCTGTGCTGAATGCGGAGCAAGGCAGAGCTGGAGTGAACACCACCGAATGGGTGGGACTGACATGGAAAGCTACCCAGATTCTCCTGAGCAGAAAACAGCAGGGTAAGGGAGAGTGGAAGGAGGTTAAAGGAAAGAGATCGCAGCCAGGCACGGTGGCTCATGCCTGTAATCCCGGCACTTTGGGAGACTGAGGCGGGTTGATCACCTGAGGTCAGGAGTTCAAGATCAGCCTGACCAACATGATGAAATCCCATCTCTACTAAAAATACAAAAATTAGCCAGGTGTGGTGGTGGGTGCCTATAATCCCAGCTACTAAGGAGGCTGAGATAGGAGAATTGCTTGAACCCGGGAGGCAGAGGTTGCAGTGAGCTGAGATCATGCCACTGCACTCCAGCCTGGGTGACAGAGCAAGAATCCAAAAATTAAGAAAGAAAGACAGGACGGAAGGAAGGAGGGAAGGAGGGAAGGAGGGAGGGAGGGAGGGAGGGAGGGAGGGAGGGAGGAATCTATCTCACCTGCCTCAGGTGAAGAAGAAAAAGAGCAAGGGGCTTGTGGGGGAAAGGTCTATCCTTCCACAGTCTCCTGCCCCTTCTTCCAACCAAATGGGACCTAGGTCTATAGGAACCAGCCTTGGGAGAGGGATATCTGACCAAGAGGCCCCAAGTGTGGACAGTAACAGACAAGCTGCAGTCCGAAGGGAAGGAGATCTAGTGGGTTCTGGACTGGGCGAGTAGGACTTTAGTTCTATAAAAGATAAACCTCAAGCTAGGGGGCTGGATCTCACCTGCCCCCACATCAACAGGGCCTCCCACCTCTTCCCATCCTCCCAGCATCCCATGAGCCCCTCTTCTAGGATTGGTGAAAAGGTAGCCAGGGCACAGTTAGGTGTCGGCAGACTCAATTAAGAGCCACGCTAATCACCTTCATTAAGGCTATAAAACCCCACACCTAGGGGCCTCAGGGATCCCTGGCATGACCTGGGGGCCCTGAGCCATGGCACAGATCCAGGGGCCCAGCTCCAGTCTCTTTCATCTGAGCATCTCCCAGTCCTGCACAAACAGTAATTAGCACCCACCCCCAGGGTCACCTCATTATCCCACAAACACCGAGCGGAGGGGAGGAGGGAGGGAAAGAGAGGAGGGAAACTGAGGCTGTCCCAGTGGCCAAAGAAACTGCCCCAGGGTTGTGGGCTGAGTTAACTGAAGCTGGGGAGAAGCTGCCACAGAATCAGGCAGTGTAGCCTCCTCCTGCCTTCCCTTCCCCCACTGGTTGCTCAGAGTCCATTGCCTAATATTCTAAAGGCTCCGAAGGGAGTGGGTTCCTCCCTCCAGAGAGGATGGGCTCCTCAGCAAGATCCAGAGAACCGTAGATGGAAGCGCCTCCCATAGATCTGACCAGACGCTGCAGGTGATGTCCAGCGCCCAGTCTCAGGCACCGAGGGGATTGTGTGACAGCCCTTTGGGAAGTGTCCTACAGGGCCTCTCTAGAGGGAAAGTGTCCATCTGCCTCCAGGCCACCCTCAGCAACGCCTATGTCTGTCCTCTCTCCCTGGATCCCCTGAGATACCCATTCCAAAACCCCACTCGCTGCCCTGTCTCCCAAAAGCAGCCATACATCCACCTTCCTCTCCCATCCTCCTCTCTCAGAGAGAGAAGGAACGCTGCAGAGCCCACGTGGCCTAAAGTGCAGCCCAGGCATAACTCACAGCCCTGTCTGTCTCTTCTTTCAGGGCGCTGACCTGAAGAAAGGGAAGATTCAGGGCCAGGAGTTATCAGGTGAGTAAGACCCTAGGGACGCCTTCCCCCACCCAGGGCATCAGTGACAATCACAGAAATGAAGACCTCATGGCACTGCTCTGTCGTATGCTAGCGCCAGCCTGAGAGTTTTCTTGGATGCCCTGATTTCATCTCCACAACTGCCTTTTATGGTCACTGCCATCACTGTCCCCATTTTAAAGAGGATAATACTGAGGCACAGACCATCCTGCGCCATGTGCACGGCTAGTAAGGAACACAGCCGGCATCACAGTGCAGGGGCCATCTGACTAGAGGCTGCTTGTAACCCCTGTCCACCAGCTCCCCTCTCTCAGATCCCTGCCCCAGGAGGATGCCCCCAACCTACCTTGAAAGGGATGCTCAGGTAGTGAGCCAGCCTCTGGCACAGGAGTGGGCACCAGACCTCACCTTGCAGTTCCAAGAAGCAGCTTGGGTTGGGCACCAAGCAGGCCTGGATTCAGATCCCAGCACCATCACTCACTGTTGGCCTGGCTTCACCTCTCAGAGCCTCCAGGAAATGGGAAAGTGGAGGAGACGTCATAAGTGAAGGCCTACAGCCTAGGACCTGGCCCAGAGAAGTGGCCTAGCATGTGTGAACCCCTTCCCCTCCTCCCCACACCTCACTTCTCCGCCTTTGGAGGTTCTGAAGAGGGGATTCTCCAGGAAAGCCCTAGTGAGAAGCATTAGTCTCTGTCTCCCTTGAGGATAAATTCCCCATTGCACAGAACCAGTGAGTTCTCACTTCAGACTTGTCCGCACAGAACCGAGGTCACCAGTTTTGGGCAGTGTGGAGTGTGCCCACCGTGGAGTGCGTCCCACAGCCCACATGCCCACCCACCTCGCCCACACTGACTTGTCCCACCTGCCCTCCATACCCACACACACGAGGAGACTCCCTGGCACCCACTGTGCTCAGAAGTCTTTCTCAGCACTAGTGGTGTTTAGGAAGAAATGCTGGTCAACCTGCATTTACACACACACTCACAGGCCCTCTAAATCAGCCTCAGGGCATTTGCACACTGGCTCTTCATGTGTGCACACCTGCCCCGAGTGGAGACCCCCAAACACACACACTCACATGGATCTCAGCACACCCAGCTCTGCTCTCATTCTGAGCGTGCACACGCACACACACACATACACACACACACACATCTGATCTGTGATCCAAAAATGCAGGGAAAGATGAATAGTCAGGAATTCCCCAGCTGTTGGCATGCTGGAGGCCACCAGTGGCCAGAAGTGCACTGGTGAGAGTGCATTGGAAGTGAGAGACTCTTCCAATGGCTCCAAGCAGCAAGTCGTGCTTTTGTTTAATGATCAGGAGAGGAAAGAAGGGGAGGTGGTCATAAAGGACCAATACTCCCTCCCACCAACATCCTCATTGCAAATGCTTCTTTCCCACCCACCCAGGAGGATTCTTGGCTCCAGCCTGGCTCTCCTCCTTGGAAAGGAAGCTGGAGAGAGGGAAGGGGAGTGGGAAGGGGTGAAGTACTCTGGGAAAGAGGCCCACCTTGAAAGACCCAGGCCAGGCCAGCAGGACCTTGACTCCTTGCGTAGACTTAGGGGAAGAATGAAGGATGTCCCCACCCCATGTTTCCCCCAGAAAAAAAGCCCAGCCCCCTGCAGGGAGAGGGAAGGAGTGGGAGAGGGGCCTTCTCCTCGGTCCCACAAGCGCCCAGCTCCTACAGCTCCCATGATCAAACCTTTGAACCCAATCCCACCCACCCTCATAACCATTTCCAGATCCTCCAGATGCAGCCAAGAAATTGGCTTCTTTGGGGATTGAGTTCATAAGGAAATGCCGAAAAAATAAATAAAAATCCTCTGCCAAACACACTCACAGAGGAAGATGGGCTTCTCTTGAGGCAGGAAGTCCATCAGGATAGACTAAAGCAAAAACAGGACAATGCCCGCACCCACTGGCCCATAAAGGCCTGGGAGCCACGCCAGCACCCGAGGCCTTCAAGCCAGCTCAGGGTGTTTCCTCTCGGACCCCCTTCTCCCCACTGTCACCCTCACCAATACATGTACTTCTTAAATGAAGACACTGAAGGTGAGATCCCATCAAATACAAATCCTAATGGTTTGCACAGGTGAGCCTTGATCTGGGACCCCAGGGAGGTCAGTAGGACCATGGGAAGGCAGAGAGCTCTGTGCTGGGTATTGTGGGATGTGATGCCCACCTCTCTCCTTCTTCTGCCTGCAGCCTACCAGGCTCCCTCCCCACCAGCACACAGTGGCTTCCATCGCTACCAGTTCTTCGTCTACCTTCAGGAAGGAAAAGTCATCTCTCTCCTTCCCAAGGAAAACAAAACTCGAGGTAAGACCTTCTCATCCTTCCAGCCACCACCAGGGTGAATTCTGGGGTGGAACTGACGCTAAATGCATTTATGGGGAAATTGGGACCTTGACCCCCATTCATGAGCCTTGGAGACTGGGGTCAAAGGCTGGTGTTTCTTGGGAGCCAATTGGAATGAGTGCCCTAAAGATGCTGGCGTCAGATGTGGTCTCCCTTGAGAAGTAAGTCCCGCAGACCTATGTGGAGGCTCTAGCTGGGTCGGTTGGTATGTAAGGCAGAGTCTCAAAGGTGGGGACTGGAGCCAGGGAGAAGAGTACCCTGAAACTTTGCATGGCATGTACAGGCAGCTGCCCCAGAACTTTGGCAAGTCATTGTACTCTGTAATTGAGTCTGATCTGGGCAAGAGGGCCCTGGAATGCCACCCTGCCAGTCTATCCTCACGGGTTGCTAATTATTGGGTCGGCTATGCCATCTCAGTGATGGGGTGCAGATGTCCCCCACCATCCCCCCTCCACTGGCTTCTCTAGCAGCCCTCCTTGGCCTCTGGAGCAGACCAACTCCTGTAGCCTCCTAATGGCAAACCCCGCCTACTTGGCCTCGGTCCTCCCACCACCAGCGCCAGGGAGCAGGAGCCGTGGCTGCTTGTCCCCTGCAATACACGCAGTGACTCACCTGACCCCGTGTGAGCCATGCCCCCGACTCCCCCACCAGCCATCTGAGCCTTAGACTTCTCTTCCAGCAAACGGGAAATAAAGCCACCCCTGTGCACTATATCACCTCCCCAATGTTAGGGAAAGGGAGACAATAGAGGCTGCACAAATGCCGTCTGAGAGTACAAGGAGCATGTCCCCCGGGCTGGCAGGAAGGCGAGTGGGAGGGTGGGTGTCGTCAGCCGTTTCCTCTCACCCAGTGACCTTGGCCAAACATCCACCCACTGGGAAGCCGGCACAGGTATTGCTACAACCACAGTGCCTGAGGCCCCAGAGGAGAGGAACATGGAGCTCAGAAAGGCACAGGTTGAGCGATGGGGCACTTCAGATGTGCCGCGCAGGGCCCACCAATCACAGAGGGCTCCGGGTCACCCTGGGAGGGGAGTTGGTGCAAACTTTCCACAGGTGAACCTTCCCCAGGTGCCCTCAGTGCCTTGCCGATCTGCAAATCTGTTTAGATAGCTTTGCCAGGGACACACTTTTAAGTTTAGGTGCAGAGAGAAGGAAACAAAATATGTATCTTGCCCAGACCAAGAAAAAATGTCTCCAGCACCCTGGGTACCGGTCTCACCAAAGATGTCAGGACCTCAGCCTATGACATTCCCCCACCCATGGAGTTCTCATAAAATGAGGCAATGCCTCTGAGCCCCACCATGAGACTCTGGGGTCACCATGCCTATACCCAGGGCAGGAGCCTCTCGCAGGAGCAAGTGCTTTCTGAAGACAGGATGGAGGGAAGGACAGAGCATCAGGAGATGCCATGAGGAGGGACAGAAAGGGTAGAAGAGAGCTGCAGACACAAAGACGCTTCCCTACTCTGCACACTGGGGATCCTGAGGCTTGTCCGCAGCCTGTCCTCCAGAAAACACTGGCCTGAGGGACCAGCCAAAGCCTGACCCGCCCTCCCAAAATGTTGATGACCAGGCAAGGAAGCAGAAAGGCATGTGCTGGGCCTGAAACCCGTTGTTTAGTCTTGTGTACTTCTCCACCCCACTCCTTGACCCACCATTCGTCCATGGGGAACTTAGGAACTGGACTTGCATCTGGATGGAGTTGAAAATGGCCCTCCAAGGGTTGCGGTGAACCGAGATCACGCCATTGCACTCCAGCCTGGGTAACAAGAGCGAAACTCTGTCTCCAAAAAAAAAAAAAAGAAAAGAAAAAAAAGAAAATGGCCTTCCAAGAAGAAAGAAAGCCTCAGCCACGGTCCCAATCCTGCCATGTGATGCCTTCCATGTGCCCAGTGCTGTGCTGGGAACTTCAGAGAAGACACAGTCAAGGGCATCAGGAATTTTCCCTGCCCTCAAGCAGCTTACAGTCTACTTTGAAATCAATTAAACAACAATGCAGAGCAGGTTGTAATTAAACACTTAATTGTGTGATTCTAACTGTAAAGACAGTTGGAGATCTGTGGAAGCAGGGACAGAGCTCTTCCCTTCCTGTCATTTTGTTCCCTCCAGAACACTGTACCCTCTCCGGCCAGAGAGGGTACAAAACTGTTTTATTATAGAGTGAGGTAATCTGGACTCCCCTCTCTCTAGCTAGTGATTTCTCTTTGAGGTCAATCAATGAACCTCGCTGGGCTTCGGTTTCCTCATCTAGAAAATGAGGGGTTGACTCCAAGTGATCTACAAATTTCTACGGCCCCGAGGCCACAGGGAGGAGGTTGGAGCAGGGCTGGGCCCTAGAGAAGGAGGAGATCTGAATCCTCGAGTGAAGGAAGAGGGAGCTCTGGGCTGGAGAAACCACAGATGCAGATTATTTTTTAAGTGAGAAAATGGAGGGGAAGGGGAAAAAGAAGGTTCTCAAAAGTCTGGCAGAGGAGTGGCTTTTTTGGGTTGACTCCAGGAAGCCATTAGAGATTATTCACCAGAGAAGCAACACTCAGAAGTCACTCTTTGACTCTTTGGAGATGATGAACCTGGAGGCGCAGGCAGAAGTGACCAGAACGAGAGGACAGGACACCGCCAGAGGAGTCGAGACACGAGGCAGTGAGGTGTGGATGAACCCGGGGGCAATCGCAAAAGCAGAAACCCCAGGTCCTTGCACAACATTGAAACGCTGAGGGCCTGGTGCTCTCTGAAGCACCTGGACAGTGCCTGAGGACTCATGGAGCCCAGGGCTGGACTGGTGCTCGGGAGACCAGACCTTGGGGCTCTGCCAATGAACACAGGCCCCAGGACTTGCCTTGATCTAGATTTCTCTCCATGGGAGGGAGTCGGTGGAGGAAGTGGGGTGTCAGGGGTTGGGGGAAGCAGTGTGGTTTAACCAGCTGCTTGTGTCCCCTGCGTGACCAGGCAGGAACAGCTTCTAGAGACTCGAGGGGAAAAGTCACCCTACAGAAGCCAGGCAGAGGAGCATCTATGGTAGACGGGCCACCGAACCCCATCCTGTTCAGGCCTCTTCCCTCCCTGGATCTTGTGGGTGAATGACAGGCTTAGGTGGAGAAGGGGGCTTGAGATGATTCTAATAGAGTTGGCCATGACTATGTAGAGAGGTGCGGGGATGGTATTATTCAGAATTCTCCCCAGGATTCCCCAGGACAATGTACATGTAGTCAGCAAAGGAGGAGATCTTGATGTCCCAACTCTGACTGTGTGACCTTGGTCGAGCGACCTCCCATCCCTGGGCCTCGATGTTGACCTCATCAAGATAAGGGGTTGGACTAGCTGATCTGCAATTGAATGACCTGAAATTGATTTGTTCCCAGCTTCCCGAGCTCTCCTCACCTCCCTGTTCTGCCCAATAAATGCAGGGACCAGCTGATGAGTCTCGACTCTCCCGTCCAGCCCCGACATTTCCTGGTAGAGGTCTTCCATCAGATACCAGGAGGTCAGGAACACAGCAAGAGCCCTGGAGAGGCTGAGAGCTACCCGCTTCTAGCTGATGAAACCCTGCCCTGCCACCCCCCTCCTCCTACCTTTGCACACCTCCTTCCTCTCTGGTCACTTTCTGAACCACACTTGGCATAACTCAGTAATGCCCTCTGCATTCACTCAGCCGATGCCAGATGCCTAGTGTGTGCAAGGCGCTGTTTCAGGTGCTGTGAGAAGTCACCATATGATGGTGTCCCTGCTGTCATGCACGTGTGAACTCACCCTGGTGTAGCTCTGTGGATAGGTGGTGCTTGCTGAGTCAGGGGAAATATTCAAACAGCACAAGCATAACTGGTCCCCAGTGCGGGAGGAGCAGGGAGACCCCTGAAACCTGAACAGCCTTAAGTGGTGCCTCTGACAAGGGCTGGCTGGCCTGACTTCACAGGACAGCTGTGCGACGCTTGTCCCAAAGGCCACACTTTGCCTTTCTGGATTTGCAGGCGGCATTATCTCAGTCCTGTGATACACTGCGCCTTCTCCCTCTGATTCCAAGTGAACTCCCCTCTGAGGGGGACATCTTCCCTCCCAGGCAGCTTTCATTTGCACCTCGTACAGTTGCCCCTCCGTGTGGGATACTGCCAGAAAGCCCCTGAACCACTTTGCTCACGTCCTGCCCACCACTGCCCACCTGGGCACCTCACTCTCCCCTTCCCAGACCTACAATGCTTTGTCCACCTTCCAGGCCCCAGTCCCGGCTGCTGGCCCTCTATCATGCCGTCTAGAACAACCCGACAGGGCTGATCCACGCAGCCAGGCCTCCCCCGCCTGCTGTTGGCTTCTCAAGTCTCACCGTCTCCTCCACTCACACAGCATTTGTTGTGCCTCCCCAGACATCGGCTTTGATCTCTTTTGTGTTCCTAAATCATTTTCCACTCACAGCGAGTGGTGGCCCCTCTGCCACCACGAGACTATGAATTCCTTGAGAGAAGAGCTCACCTGTCTTCCTTCCCCTTCTCCCACCTCCCTGTGCCCAGCCCACTGTGGGCTTCCCTTCAGTGAGTGTGTCTGTGTATGGGACACACCCACGTATACACATCCAGAAGCCATTCACACACATGGATCTGCGCATTCTCACACTCCCACGTTCACAAACACAGGTCAGCTCCCCTCAGCACCTGAGAAGGCAGCCACCTCTGTGAGCACCGTGCCCACAAGTGACAGTCTCTGTACTGATCCACGTCCTCCCTGTGGCAACCCGGGGCAGGCAGGGCTCCCTATCCACCAGCCTCTCCACCAGCCGCCCTTCCCCTCCCTGGCCTTCCCCTTGCCAATGATGTCAAGGGGGCAGAACAGTGACCATCCCCCCTACTCCAGGGCAAATGAGGAAAGCGAAGCCTGGAACAGTGAGTGGCGTGATTGACTGAGGGCACCCACAGTTAACAGCCATTCCACTTGCTCCTGACTTCCCAGGAAGGGCTCTTTGCACTTGCCACCACCTTGCCTACATCCCCGCTCTCCTGACCCAGACCACTAGACTTCTGGGCTCCAGTAGGGGTATAGACAGGGCACAATTGCATCCTGCTGTCCTGGGCCTCCTTGGCCAGCAGCAGCTGCCCAGAATGGTCCATGCACATGCCCTCTCCTGGCTGTGGCTGAGCCTCAGACTCCTGGGGAGCTGTGGTCTGTGCCACACCACACCTCAGTCACCTCACGCAGAGGTGTCACAAGCCAGTCTCACACTCCTCTTGCAAGCGAACAGGGGAAATCCCCTCTCTGCCCCACCAAAGGACATGCCATCACTTGCTCCAGAAGCCACTCCAAGGCCAAGAGCCAAGGATGGTGCCAACGGGCTGGGAACTAACGGGCAAGAGAGGCTCAGGTCACCACCTCCTGGGCAGCCTTGGGGCCTTCAGAGGGGACACTTGCTCATTGCAAAACAGGAGTCCTGGGCCAGGCAGCCAAAAGCCTGGCCAGCACCACAGCCACCCAAATTCAGCAGCTCAGAGGTGGAGCCACCCACCCACGGGGGTCAGAGAGGAGAGACAGGCAGGGACTTGCCACGCAGGGGCTGAAGTCTTGCTTGTGGCATCTGAAGGCCTGCAGGGCTCGGTGGGTGAGAATGAAGGGTATCCTGGGGCCAAGAGCAGCAGAGCCCCATGCAGCTTCAAGGAAAGGAGGTATTGCAGAGGGATGAGGCTGGGAGGAAATCCACCAGCCTGGTAGCAGAGCACAGCAGCACATTGTGTCAGGAAGCATGGAGGGAAGAGGCCTGAGAGGAAAGGGGCCCCTGCCTGGAGAGCAGCCCCCGCCCTCAGACTGCCTACCACCGGCGCACACACAGACAGACACAAATACAGCCCACCCCCGTGACCTCCCATGGTGGTTCACCTGGCCCAGCCCCAGCATCCCCCAGGGTCCAGCCCCTGATCACTGTGTGGGCTTGTGGCAGGAGGCGCTCCTCCTCGGAAGGGCCCCACCCACCTGGCCAAGCGGGTAGAACCGGGGGCCTGGCAGCCGCCCAGCTGGGGCCATCCCTGGCAACACTCAGACAGGCGCCCAGGCTGGGAACCGCCTGAAATCTCCGTGGGCCCCAGGCAGATCCCCTCAAGAAGCAGGTCCCAGTCCAGCCAGACGTCAGCCATCCCAAGCAACACTGAACACATCGTGGGGAAACCACAGATAAGCTCCCATATTCTACGCAAAACTCCAGCCAACTGTCGCCGCTACCGAATATTGGAATTTATCACTGGGGGCTAAACTGGCAGCTTGGAGTCTCCCATCCTCCTGATCCCTTTCCCGCCCCACCCCCAGCTGCAGAAGGGAGAAGGAGGCCTAGGGAATGCACTGGCTGGATAATGAGAACCAGCTTCCCTTCTTCAGCCCTCCTTGGTCCTCTCTCCAGAGGAGATGCAGGTCACCTCTCAGCACCCCCGAATTCCCGTGGCATCCCCGTCCTCTCCTGCCAAAGTCAAAGTGCCCCCCACTACCCCAAAGTGCCCCCCACTACCCCAAAGCCTCTGGAGCCGGCAGGATCAGCCACTCAGCAAATCTCCTCCCAGAGTAATTGGATGTGATGGAACGAGGGCTTTTCAGGTCCTGAGTGGAAGTCTCCGGATGTCATTTAATGGCACAAAAAATAAAAGGCTCAGGCCTCCCGCCTACCACCGCCAGGACATCATTAATCTCGGCAGAAAGGTATCAGCGCTTCTATCAATGAGGCCAGTCCCGCGACGATCCAGACAAATTACAGACCTGAGCTGGGCTCTCTGCGGGGCAGTTATTAGGCTGGAGTTGGATTTTTGTTTTTTTCTTCAGGGCCACCGTCCCCTGACAAGAAGCAGTGGTGCCCTTGCGTAAGGGGAGAGGCAAGGAGGCCGGGGAAGAGGGTGCTCACCTTGGGTAGATATGGGTCACCACTTGAAGGGACAGGGCTGTTCCCAGCCGGATCCAGTGGCCCCTGTCCTTGCCGAGACTGCCTTGGGACAAGAGGCTGCTACAGCTCCAACCTCAAGGGCTCAGCAACCCACTCCCTGTTCTCCAGCCCACCAGAATAGGGGCCCATGGGATAATGGAGCTGGGGTGAGGGGACAGCTCCCTCTCTTAGCCTCCCTACCCCACTTCCCAGGCTAAGAGGGAAATACATCAACACCCACTGAGGACCAAGTGACAGGTCAGTCCCTTGGCTACAGCACGGTCACCCAGGAATTGTTATCCTCTACTCCTGGGAAGTCTTAAGAGTGGGCCCTGGCCAGGTGCAGTGGCTCACACCTGTAATCCCAGCACTTTGGGAGTCCCAGGCAGGAGGATCACTTGGCCAGGAGTTCAAGACCAACCTGGGCAAGGTAGGGAGACCTTGTCTCTACAAATAATTTTTTTTAGCCAGGTGCAGTAGCACAAAATTGTGGTTCCGGCTACTTGGGAGGCTGAGGCGAGAGGATCAATCACCTGAGCCTGGGAGGTCGAAGCTGTAGTGAGCAGCGGTGGTGCCACTGCACCCCAGCCTGGGCAAAATAACTAGACCCTGTCTCCAAAATAAAAAAAGAAAAGAAGGGGCCTGCTAAAGGGAATCCAGGGCTGTCACTAGGGCTGGGGACCTTGTCTGCCAGGGACCCAGACTACAAAGTTCTACTGCTGGCCAAAGCCACCCTTCGAAGGACCGGATTGTGATTAGTTCAGTATTACTTGTATTATATTAGAAACTCGCCGAGGGCAGGAGGTGAAATAAGGCAGCTCCACTGACCCCATGCCTGGCAAAGGACCAGGGGGATGGCTGCCAGTGCTAAAGGGGCCCTGAACCTGGGGTCTGACCTCACCTAAGAGCTTGCACTTCTAGCAAGGGAGCAGACCTCCTCATTCCACCAATTCCTGCAAGGGGGCTGGGGTTGGCTGAACTCGGCGGGGCACCTCTCAGTTCCTCAGATGCATGCTTAGCCCTAACAGGCCCAATGGAGCCATCCAGATGCACGAGACAAACTGCTCCCAAACAGTGGAAAGCCAGCCCGGTAGATGGGGGAAGCTCAGGGTAGAGAGAGTGACTGTCAAGACCTGCCCCAGGGCCGGTCCCAAACGTTCCTGCCATCATCACAGTCCCTGGGACTAAAACTCTGAGGAGGAGCCCCTTCCCCAGCTGCTGAAGACAGGAGACATCATTCCCTGCTAGAGTGTAGTAGGAGGCCAGGCACACAGTTGTGACCCAGACACCCCGGTGACTTTAGATGAGGTTATCCACTCCCCGCTTGGCCCCCGTCTGGAACATCACTGGTATCTGACATCTCTCGTCGCTAACATCTTTCCTATCAGGACTGACCAGCAAGTGGGAGAATGGCCTCTAGGCAGGGCCACTGGGTCTGGCTATGCAGGATGAGAATGGCACCCCCTACGGCCGTGCAGGGATCAACCCGTACGTCTTATGTGACAGCCCTGTCCTGAGATGCCCAGGCCTCTGTGTCCCAGCCACAGGGCAGTTGGCTCGTGAGACAGGCATCAGACAGCTTCCTCTTCCTTTCTCCCTTCAGCCAAGGCCTCCCACCACAGAGGCCTCTGTGGTACCCGCACTGTCCCTGCCCTCATCCCAGGAAAAGCCCGGCCTGGGTGCATCCAGGGCACAGCAGAGCGGCCCAAGCACAGACAGCAGCACTGCCCTCTTCCTGCCTGGCCTCGGACGGTCTGCCTCTCAGGGACGGCGGTGCCGTTCAGGAAGGGGCTTTCCTCTGAGCCGTGACCACGGAAGCCGCAGCTTCCTAGCTCCCCAGCTCTCCCCACACACCCCAAGGGCCTGACTCACCCCCTCTGCCTTCTAGAACTTGCCCTCTGTGGCAGGAAACGGGTAGGGGGGGTGTAAGGAGTCGCGGCCGAGCCAGGATAAGAGGCAGCGAGAGGCTGGGTTTCAGGAGCTGCCCGGGAGCCGCGAGAATCACAGGGCTGTCGACTTGGGGCTGGAAAGAAGCCATGAGGTCCCCAGGGCACCGCAGGTTCAGAGGCTTCCAAACTAGCGAGGGGAGCCAGCTCTTGCTCTGGACTGAGGGGATTTCTTCCCCCCAGCTTGCCCTAGCCTCGTGAGGGTTTCAGTTTCCTTCCTGCCATGCAGGTTCCTTTCTGCCCTATGGTGGGGAAGGCCCCTGGTCCCGGTTCCTGCCACACACCAATTCACCCATAAGTCCTTATTACCCTGGCATGCATGCACACACACACACACCAGCATACATACATATGCACACTTGTACCCACGCATACACATGTGTGTGCACACACTCTTTTCCAGGGTCATAATACCAAAATCCCTTTCCTCCCAGCCAGCTGGGCTCCTGGGGTGTCACTCAGGTGACAACGAGACTCCTAGGAGAACCCGGCTGCAGTCAATACACCTCCAGCGGGAGAGGCTTTCTCAGCATCTTGGCCACCCTTTCTCCAAAAGAACTCCTGAAGCCCCTTGTTTTCCAGCCCCTCTGAGCCCCATCTGAGCATGCAGCCACTTTGTCAGATAGGATTTGAGAGAACCTGCAAAGGCCTTTCCTCCCTCCCTACCCCTTTGAAGCTTCCTTGCCAGTACCCACCTTGCACCTCAGTCGTCCCATCTGTGAACTGGGTATGGGAACAGTCCTCCCTTTTAAGGATTGGTGTGAGGATGAAGTGATTTACGAGCCAAGCTCTTAGAGTAGTATCAACACATAAGAAGCACAGAAATTGAGGTGTTATTGCTATTATTTACATTATTGTTATTGTTATTTTGGGTTTTGGATTAAAAATTATCCTCTCCTTAAGAACATATTTGAAATGCCAGCAAGAATGCTTCAATGGGCTTGCTATCTTCATTGCTATGAAAAGGGTTGTGGGTGCTAGCCGATGAGACAGGTAGGTGGGAGGGTTGGTGGCCCGTGTGTCTCAGGTGAGGCTCTGAGAGGAATTCTAGGCTGCCGGCCCCCAGCCCTCTTCAGTTGGGGTATCAGAGATGACTGATCTCCATTAATCCACTTAATATCCACACTACCTCACTCTGCTCTGGACAGGGTCTTCCCCAAGCACCCTCCCCACCCAGGGAGGTTGCTGGATTTAGCAAAAACAACAACAACAACAACAACAACAACAACAACAAAAAAGCAGGATTTGAAATAAAATTCAGTAAAATGTGAATTCCAGATAAACAATGAAAAGAAAAAATCCACAGAAGTATGCTCCATGCAGAATGTGGGACATGCTCACAGCAACAAACGGTTTGCTGTTTATCTGAGATTCAAATTGAACTACATCCTGCCTTTTCCTGGCAAGCCTCTGCCCAGGGTGCCTGACACCCAGGGTTTGGGAAACAAGAACGTGGGAATGTGCCTCTGACCACTTCCCTCAGCCTCAGTCCACGCCCCGGGCTGTGCCCTCCGCACCTTGCCATGAGGCCTGTTCACACTCACTCCGGGGAGATGTACCTCGTGCCCCCCTGTACACACTTGTGCTCTCTCCCCCTGAAAAGGAGCCCCTCTGACCTGGGCACAGTCTGGGTTTCTGCAGGCTCAGCTCCCCCACCAGGGTCCAGGGGCTGCTCCTCTGCTTTTGCCACGGGGAAGGCACTCTGGTGCACGCCATGTCCTGGGACAGAGAGGAGGAGCTGGTTGGGGTTTGAGGGAGAAGATTGAAAGAACAGCACAGATACTTCCGCCAATCTCAGCCCCAGCAGCAGGGGTGAGCAGGTGTGAAGGAAGGCAGCAGTAAAGCCTCTGTCCTGGGGTCAGGAGAGCATGCAGGGAGAGGGTGTGAGTGGAGGAAGTGGGCAGTCCGCGTGATTGGGCTTCCTTTCTGCCTGGGAGTGAGAACGCAGAGTTTTGCTAAACAGAGGTGCTGGGGAACAGATCTCAGGCATCCTTGACTCAGTCTGGGCTCAGTCCCCACCACCCTCTGGGGAGCAGGCAGCTTTGCTGCTGTTCAGAGGCTCTGCTGACATGCAGGGGCTGCCTCTGTGGCAGGAGCCAGAAGCTCCCCCAGCCACTATGCCACACGGCCATCATGTCACCTGCTGCCTCTGCTCCCCTAAACTGGCCTCCCTCTCAGGCCGCTGCCAGCTTTCAAGTCCATGGCTCTCTCTCACTGCCTCCCTGTGTTCTGTTTGTCCTTCCAGGCTCTTGGAAAATGGACAGATTTCTGAACTGCTTCCACCTGGGCAAACCTGAAGCAAGCACCCAGTTCATGACCCAGAACTACCAGGACTTGCCAACCCTCCAGGCTCCCAGAGGAGGGGCCAGCGAGCCCAAGCACAAACGCAAGCAGAGATAGCTGCCTGCTAAACAGCAGGCTTCGCTGTCCAGGTGCGTGTCATACTGCCCACCACCGACAGTGTGGGTACGGAACCCCTTCTCTTCCAAATTAAAAAAAAAATCATCCAGGGCTTGGTGCTTTGCTTCCTAACTTGTGTTCCTTTGAAACCAACAAGAGGAAGAAACAGCCAATATCCAGCACTGGGGACTGAGGTTTTTCTGTAAATGCAAGTGGTTGGGTGGGAAGAGAGGGGAATAGACAGACAGGCAGGACATAGTGATCCCTACGCCCAAACTGTCACTGAGTCACTGTGGGACCTCAGGGAAACCTCTTACCCTCTCCAAAGTTCTGCTCCCTTGGCTGTGACACGGAGGTAGGAAGAAGTGGGAGAGGGTGGTTGGTTTATCACCATGGCCTTTCCAGCTCTGACATTCGACAACATTCATTCATAGAATATTGTTGCATGTGGGATGCACCTGGCCTTCCTCCAGGCACTGGGGATGCATGCCTCATCCACATGCATGGGTCGACAGGGCAGACACAGCGTGGTGCTCACCTCATGGAGCTTCCAGTCCAGCAGGGAAAGCAAATATCCCCAACACATGATAAATTGTAGTAAGTACAATGAGGGTGCAAAGGGGGCCTGATTTCTGATGGAGAGGAATTGTTGAAGACTCAGGCAGAGCCCTGATGTTTAACTTCAGGCTGGAAAGTGGGCTGGGGGTTACCAGATGAGTGGAGACAGGAATAGAGAACATTCCAAAGCTCCTCCGAGCCCCTGTGGCTGGCACGGGCATGCATGGTACCTTCCAGGAAATGAAAGGCCTGCTGAAAAGTATGCAAGGGTGAGAACAGCATGACAGGTGGGCAAAAGGCAGGCCATGCCTGGCCTTGTTGCTGCATTAAAGCTCTGAATTGTACTCTAAAAGCAATGGGAAATCATTATATGATAGGTAGATTGGACCAGGCGTGCTGGCTCGTGCCTATAATCCTGGTGCTTATGAAGGCCAAGGCCAGAGGGTCACGTGAAACCAAGAGTTCAAGACCAGCCTGGGCAGCATAGGGAGACCCTGTCTCTACAAAAATAAGAATAAAAAATTAGCCAGATATGATGGTGATGCCTACAGTCCCAGCTACTCAGGAGGCTGGCATAGGAGAATCACCCGGGCCCAGGAGTTTGAGACTGCAGTGATCTCTGCACTCCAGCCTGGGCAACCAGGCAAGACCTCATCTCTAAAAAATTAATAAAATAAAATAAAAATAGATTGGAGGGACAGATGGCATAATCAGATGTATGCTTTTTAAAAGCTGTGAATTAACTCCTTGATATCTGCAAAGAACGAACTTTCGGCATCTAACTTCCCTGGACTTTCTCTGCAAGCCTCTTGACTTCCCCACCCAAGGACCCCTGGGAGACCCCTCTCTGCTACAGTCGCATTCCCAGTCTAAAGTTCTGGAGGCCCCTCGCCTCCCCACCACCACTCCAGTCCTCTCAGCACTCCCAACGCCCCAACGCCCCCAACACCCCCTTTAGTTTGGTTTCCCTCCAGGAGTTAATAACTGGGGGCACTCCTTGGCTAGCACGTAGCGATGTTGGTAATTCATGTGTGCAGAGTGCTTGGAGGTCCCCAGATGAAAAGAGCAGGCTGCGTCTGGGTACAGGGTTATTACCATCTGAGAGTCCTGCCCCTCGTTAGCTGGAAGGCAGAGGGCCCTAGATGACCCCTTGGCCCAGCTGAGCACGCTTTTGACTAGTGGAACAATTTTAGTGGTGGGGATCTGAAGAATACCATGGGACTGGAGGTTGAGTTTGTAAATGAGGAGAGAATTGAATCATGCCCCCTTCATTGATATATTCAGCTCCCTGCCCAGGAAATGGGCACCAAATTCCGGTGCTCCAGAGGCCATTTAATGCCAGCCCAAGGCAAAAGGAAGCCTGGACAGTAGAAATTGTGGAGCCTCCCCACTTCCTTCTACCCCATCAGGCAAGCCTGCAAACAGACCTAAAATACGAAGCAAAGGGAAGTATCCATCTGCAGTGCCATGGAAGGCAGCCCCACAAGGTACTTTCTGGGTCCCCTGCTCCCTGAGACCTTCCCCCCACAGCCCCCACCCTAACAGGCTCAGAATGTAATTGGCAGCTCCGGTTGGTGCCCAGGGCCAGGATAAATAGAAGGTCAGCTTCCTAGAGCAGCCCCAAATCGAGACACATCCTCCCCTCTTCTGCTTTTAATTCATTGTGGCTAGCCTGTTTATTTTGGGTGAGGAAAAAAAAATCGGATGTTTATCCTTCGAGGAAATTATCGGCTTGCTTGCTTTCCTTCTCCTAACCCCCTCCTTCCTTTTGACTTGATGTTTTGGGCTTTGAGTTCAGCTGCTGGAGAGACCCCCACCCTCCTGGCCCCAAAATGTGAAAAAGAATAAAGCTGGCCCAGGCTCTAGGTTGAAGCCAGCCCTGACCAGGAGATCCCTGGAAACCACAGAGAAGGAGGTCCCAGTTGTGGAGAGGGGAAACCTGGAGGCCATGGGGACCTTGGGGAAAACCCAGGCTTTGACGGTGCTTTCTGCCTGCAGAACACTTTGGGTCTCTCATCCCTTTTCTTTGCACCACCTTCTTCAGGAAGGAAAAAGATGGACATCTAAATTGCTTTGAGATTTCTAATGAAGCAGCTAAGAAAAACATAAGGGAGCATTAGCTACCCCTTTACAGGGGTAAAGAGAATTGATATTATTATCATCATTGTAATCAGATGCATTTATTGAACACTTTCTGCATACCAGGTACTGCACAAAATGTCTAATGTGCGGTATCTCACTGAATGCATCCCCATGCTACTTCAAGGCCTTCTGGGGATCTTCATACGTGTTCTCTCATTTGATTGTCACAACACCCTAATAAAGTGGGTGTTATTCTTATTTTAGAGATGAGGAAACTGACAGTCCCATCAGTTGAGTTATTATGGAATAGGGGTCCCTGTTCCATAACTAGTCATGGTGGAATCTGGTGTTAATTAAAGCCTCCTCAGGTGTAGTATTTAGAGGTAAACTGTACTCTAATTTTACTCTCTGGGCTATATAAGATAAAAGCCAGATCAGGATCTGGAGTGGGCCAAAGAGAGAGGGCCAGAAGTTCCAGAATAAATTAAGGGGACTCTTCTCCAAGTGTCTTTCTTTACTCCAAGTTAAGCCATCCTGGACCATGTGTGATTTGTGGGGATGGCCAGGGTTCCTGGATACTCAAGGCAACAGCTGGCCCAGCCCAAGGCCATTACCATCCCTCCCCACCTGCCCAAGGTCACTACCCCAACAGTTTACCATCCTTAATGCATTTAATTACCCCTCTCCCTCCCCATCATTCCTGTGTGGTAACTGCTCTTAGGTAAGGAAGAAAGGTAGAAAAGAAGGAAAAGCCACCTAGGGAGGCTCCAGGTTGATGATGATGGTGATGATGATGGTGATTGGTGATGATGCTGATGATGGTGATGGTGATGGTGATAATCATGGTGATGATGCTGATGATGCTGATGGTGATGATGATCATGGTGACGGTGATGGTGATGATGCTGATGATGGTGATGGTGATGATGATGATCATGGTGATGGTGATGATCATGGTGATGGTGATGATAATGATGCTGATGATGGTGATAGTGATGATGATGATTATGGTGATGGTGATGGTGATGATCATGGTGATGGTGATGGTAATGATGCTGATGATGGTGATGATGCTGATGGTGATGATCATGGTGATGGTGATGCTAATGATGGTGATAGTGATGATGATGGTGATGGGTGATAGTGATAGCGATGATCATGGTGATGGTGATGATGGTCGTGGTGATGGTGATGGTGATGATAAGGTGATGGTGATGGTGATGATGATGGTGATGTTAATGATGCTGATAATGGTGATGATGAGGTGATGGTCATGGTGATGGTGATGAAAAGGTGATAGTGATGGTGAGGATGATGGTGATGGTAATGACGATCATGGTCATGGTGATGGTAGGGATGATGATGATGGTGATGATGATGATCATGGTGATGGGTGATGGTGATGGTGATGAGGTGATGGTGATGATCATGATGACAGCAATGGGTCCAGGTGTCAGAGTGCAGCAGCCATGGGATAATAAGAAAGAGTAGTACATGCATTCAGTTATGCCATTAAAAACACAAGTTTTCTTACTGAGTAGATCTAAATTCACATAGAATTTTTACCATTGATAGCTCCGTGACCTTGGCAACTGCTCCAGACCTATGTTTCAACTTCAAAAAAAAAAAAGAAAAAAGAAAAAGAAAGAAAGGAAAGAAAAGAAAAAGAAAAAATAGTATAATGAAAAATAAATGGAAATAAGTGCTTTCTCCAAAGATGTGTTGCAATGGTTAAATGAGATAGCAGGGAAGGCATCTGAGCACAATGCCTGGTGTGCAGGCTGTTCGGTAAATGTGCATGTTCCTCTTTTTCCCTGCCTCCACCTCACCTGTTCTCAGCTTGGCTGGAGCAAGCACTGAGGCTTAGGGTATTGGGAAGGAAGCATCTCTCCCAGAAGAGATCCTTCCTCAGAGATCCATCAGAGGCTTGGCAGCCCCAGGGAAAGGACAAACTGCCAAGGGAGTCTCAAGCCTCAGCCCAGCATCCCCTCCCAAGCTAAGCAAAACATTGGAAGGCTTGGATCAGGAAAGACAACCCAGTTCCTTAGCAACTAACAGGCATTTCCCTGTAAAGACAAAGACCCTTCACTCAGAATGCGCCCTCCCCCCTCTCTCCAGGTGTCTGATCTGCTTTGCAGGAGTGGGGCTGGGGGCTATCCTGTCCCCAGGACATCTAGAAGCCTCTTGCCTCACCCTCCTGGCTGTCCTGATATTACTTGCAATTATGCCAGAACACCTTTCATCCTAGTGCTAATTAATTTTTCCACTTGCCCCCAGGAGCTTCTGGGAGACACATGAGATATACACACACACACACACATACACACACACACACACAAATGCACATGTGCACACGAATGCCCATATTTTCCTTCTGAGGCTCTCTCTATTTTAAAGACCAGAAAAGTATGGTTAGTGAAAGGAACCCATTTTTTGAGGGTTTCTGTCTGCTGCCTCCCTGGTATTTGGAAGGAGAAATGAGAGCTTAAAAATTATGGTTTAGGGAGAAGGGAGAACAGGGTCCCTAGGTATCAGGGGATGAAGGACAGCAAAGGACTTTTAAAAGGACCAAGGAAACCCATGCTGGGACAGTGGACTTAGCACCAAGTGCCACCTCAGAGCCTCCAAGCACAAGTCATCCTGCTTAACACAGAACATTTTAAAGAAAAAAACAAAGAAAAGGTTTTAATAGTAAAGGAAAGGTCGAGAAAGAGTAGGAAACAGAAGGAAATAGAAAAGAAAAACATGGCTATCTAGCCTGAAAAGAATCACTGACCAGGAGTCAAGATCTGATTCCAGTATCAGCTTCACCATTCACTGCTGTGTGAGCCCGGGTAAGTCAGCCACCCTCTCTGGGCCTCAGTTTCCTCATTGATAACATAATTTGGGACAGGTATTGTCTGAGGCCCCCCTCTAGCTGAATGTTCTGCGATTTTATATGGTCATCTGGGGGAGTGGCAGAGAAAGCTATGATCACTCGCTGGGGCAGGGAGTAAGTGGAAGCCATCAGAAAAAATTGAAATGAGCATTTCCAGAATCCAGAATGAAAGAGAGCCAAGTGCATTTGGCTGCAGGAGCCAGAAAGCCCTCCCTAGCGTGAAGCCCAGGTTAAAAGGAGTTTACAGATGTGGAGGCTGAAGACCCTGAGAGTCCCCAGAAGCAGCAGACAGGCCAGTCTCCCCCAAACCCAGGCCAGAGAAAACCTCTCAGGGGCCCTCAGCACCTCCTGGAGGGAGGATGGAGGAGCGCATAGGCATGGGTCTGCACATAGAGCAGGATGCAGGAGCACGCCCTGTATTCCCCATGAGCTGGGCTCCACACCATTGGCATTAAGTCAGCTGGGCAGAGAGGAGTGGGTAAAAGGGAGGAGGCTGACCGCGTCAGGGAGGAGGAGTAGCAAGGCCATCGAGTCCTAACCTTGCTTTCCAGACCCATGATGGAAGCAGGAGAGCAGCTGAGTGTGCGTCCCTTAGGGACTGGGCCATAGTGGCGGGCCTGGGAAGTGCCCTCGGAGTTCAAACACCCTACCCCGACCCCCAGGATGCCCCACAAACACCAGCATGATAGAACAGCTAGACGTGCACCTTCAAATCACTGTAAAGAAACCAATACTTTGTACACATGCTGTGGCTGTGAAGCCAGCACACAGTCAGCATTTCTGCAGGATTTAGGAAGGCTTAGCTGTGAGCCAAGAATTGAATGCACTACAAAAAAAAATTTAGGTCTCTGTCTTATTGGTCAAGTGCAGTGACTCACACCTACAATCCCAGCACTTTGGGAAGCTGAGGCAGGTTGATCACTGAGATCAGAAGTTCAAGACCAGCCTGACCAACATGACAAAATCTCATCTCTACTAAAAATACAAAACTTAGCCGGACGTGGTGGCAGGCACCTGTAATCCCAGCTACTCGGGAGGTTAAGGCAGGAGAATCACTTGAACCCAGGAGGTGGAGTTTGCAGTGAGCCAAGATCATGCCACTGCACTCCATCCTGGGTGATAGAGCAAGACTCCGTCTTAAAGAGAGAAAGAAAAGAAAGAAAGAGAGAAAGAGAACAAAAGAGAGAAAGAGAGGAAGAAAAAGAAAGGAAAGAAAAAGAAAAAGAAAAGGAAAGAAAGAAAAAGAGAAAGAAAAGGAGAGGAATGGAACCTAGGTCTCTGCCTTCTGGAAGCTCTTCCAGTGTGGGAGAGAAGATGGACAGACCCAGAGGTGGCCAAGAGTTGTGTTGATGGTGAGGCCTGTGCAGGAGGTAAGTGCCAGAAGAGAGGGATGGGAAGGCTGGCTAACAAGAGGGGAGGGAGCATTCCAAGCCTGGAGGGGATGTAGCAGCCTATGGAGGGGGAAGGGGACTTGAGGTGAGAGGCCTAAAATAAAGGACAAAACATTTGCTGGTCTCAGGCTCACACCTGCAGTTCACTAACCTGCCCTCAAGCCTTGATCTGCGGAGGGCACCTACAGCCCAGCATTTGCCCACATGGGCCCTAGTCACCAAGGTCCAGAGCCTGCCTGTCTTCCTTCTGCACCCCCTGAGAGGCAAGCCCACACAGACAAGTGTACGTGCACACATTGACACACACCTCTACTGTATGAAACTTGCACACGCTTACTGTAAATACAGCAACCCACACAAAATCACATGGTGTATGTACCCGCTAGACACTCCAGGATATCGGCTCTGCCAAGCTCTTTCTAGACATCCACGTGGCCTGTGTACACATGCGTTGTTCAGCTTCCACAAATGTGGACGTGGAATTTACATGCACATGTGATCTCCATATATGCACACCCACTTTGTTCACAGCCTTTACACACACCAGCCCACCACTGATAGAGACACCCCTCCGTGTGGATTAGACTGAGGATCAGACAAGGCCTAACCGCAACTCTCACTTTGCATCTTCTGATGCAGCAAGTGGATTTTTGACAGCGGCAGTGGAGGTTTCATGGAGGAGGGGGAACTGGGAGGAGTTTGTGGGGTAAGGGGGAGGTTCTGGCAGAAGAGGGGAACTAGGCCTTCCCTGAAGTCCACGAGGAAGGCACCCAGACACATGCCCTTCTCCCGGCAGCCCTACCTCTGGCCCCTCGCCTGATGCCAGGCCAGGGAAAGGAGAAGCTAAAAGTGGCCAGTCTGAGTTGCTAAATTGGACCTTGGCAGAGAAGGGGAAACGCGTCAGTTCCCTGGGGAAGTGGCTGAGCGCAGGGCGGCCACAGGCCCCTGAGCTTCTACTCCAATGGAACAAAAGTTGCTCAAATAGATCTGACGCTTTGTTTTCGAACCCAAAATACCCTGTGGTGGCCGCCGGAAGTGTGACCGCGGGAGGGAAGTGGGGCAAGAGGGGAAGATTAGTTCGAGTTTCCATTGCGGGAGACTTTATATTTCATTTGGGGTCTAGAAGCAGCTTTCTTGCCACTTGGAGAGAGTGTTTGTGTGAGAGGGGAGTGCAGCTCTGAGATTTGGGGTCTGGGGCACCTGAAGTGACAGCAGTCACCCTTCTTCCGCTGCCATCTCTCCCCAGAGGTGCCCTCTGAAAACAGCCCTGTCCTCACGCACTGTCAGAATTTCATCTCGGGCCACCTGGTGGCAGGGCGGGAAAGCCCACCCGGGGGAAGAGGGGCTGATTAGAGGGGGAAGGGGACAAGTGGCAGGTGACTTTGTCTTCAGAGACTAGACTTTCCCTTGTGAACGTTGATTCTTTTTTTTGTTTGTTTTAACAAAAATTCTCTTTACACAGAATTTTTCAAAGAGCACTCAGTAAATGAGGCCGTAGCTGGACCAAAACACAGACCCAGATATTCAGACTCGGTCCTTTAATGACTACCAGTGCTAGCTCCAAACTGCAAGGATTCCCGAAGAATTACAGGATCTCAGTGTGCACTCCCATCACCTTCTGTGCCCTTATCCCTATCTATTTATCTTCACACCACTTATCAGCATCTCACATATGTGTATTTGTCTGTTCCCACCCTGAATACTCATTAGACCTGAACTTTCCCCACTGGAAGGACTTGGACTTGGCTTTCATCGGTGCCATATCCCCAGTGGCTGACCACACAGTAGGTGCATCATAAACCACACAGTAGGTGCACCATAAACGATGCTCAAATGCTGGGAAAAAATGGGAGGAAGAGAGGTCATCAGACAGTTGTCTTGCCTCATGGGAACTTGTAAATTCAAAACTGCTTCGGTGGCTCTACCCCAGCCTCTGGTGCCATATCAGGGTGCAGTGGGGCTCCAGAGGGGAGAGTTGCGGGGTACGATGGGAATACAATACAAAATGAGACGCTCTGGCCCTTGTGGAACAAACCTTTGGGGGAGGAGGGCGGAACAGACATTTGTCAAAGGATACACAAAGGTCGAAAGGTAAGCAGGGAGGATTTCGGGCAACCTAGGAGAGGTATTTGGGGTGACACCTGGAAGAGGTACACCGGGAAGGCTTTTTAGAGCGTGCTTAGACTGACCGATGGGGTTTGACTCTGTGAAGGCCCGGCCCCTACCTGGCACCGCGCGGGGCTTCGTGCAGTGGCGAGGGTGCCTCCATTTGCCACCCGGACACCGGGGATTCGAACCAGTCGCCTGAGAGGCCGAACGGCGCCGCCCAGGGCCAGGGGGGCGGGGCGAGAGGGGACTTGTGAACCGGGGCTGCAGTTCAGACGCGGCCGCGCGGCCTCGTCCCTGGGTGCTATTTACCGGCTTTTAATGACGGCAAGGTAATCACCCTAATGAAAAACGCCCTCGAGGCTCAGGGCAGCCAGACTGCGATGAGGAAACCGGGAGGCATCTCGGAGCCGCCGGTGAGTCACAGTGAGTGTGCAGTGCGCCGGCCTGCGCTAGGCTAGAAGGACGCCCGGGTGCCCTCCCCACCGCGCGCCACTCCTGCGCGGCTCCTGGAGCGCCGAGAGCGTGGCGGCGTGCTCGCAGGGCCGCGGGGTCTACACCCCAGGCACGCCGACACCCCCTGGCACACCACGCCCCCATCAGCCAAGCCTCCAGCAGACCCGACTTCTCCACTGCGACGTTTGATCAGGCCTGCAAGGGGCTCTTCCTCTTCCTCCCTACTCAGCGCTGGGCTTCCCAGGCGCCTGGATTTTGGAGGGGCCACTCTCTGGTGGGTTCAAGGCACCCCTGAAGATTCTGGGTTTCACATCTGCTCTCCTAAGGACAGTTTTTCTCCCAGTACCTCAGTTTCCCCAACCGAGTACCAGTAGCATAAGATTCTCCACACCATCCTCCACACCCTGCCCCCGGGTGGCAAGAGTATTAATTACAGTTTGTTCCTGGCTTTGAAGATGAAAAATACCAAGGATCATTACCACTCAATTAACGGAGCTGTTTACTCCTGGAGTTTAGGGCTGATTAATCTGCCCCCTGCCCCATTCCTTGGATCCATGTTGCCCCCTGATGCCCCCTTCCTTGGACTCCCGCAAGCTCCTTCTTCCTCCTGGATTCATACCTGGAGTTAGTGCCTTTCCTTTTCCTGCCAATACTCTCGGGGCCTGGAAGAGCGTTTGGCACATTCCGTCTTCAACAAGTATTGTTGAGCTCCCCGCAAAGCCAGGGGCTAGATGGTAGGGAAGTGAAGGTCACAGACCCAAGCCCTTGCCTTCCTGGAGCTTGCCTTCTGGTAGGTGCCCAAATGTCTACGTGGGATCGGGTGTATGTCCACGGCTTCCTCCTGCCTTCCCCCTCTCCCTCTAGGCTTCCTCATTCAGACAACAAACCACGGGCAGTCCTAGGCCAGGCACCCCAGTCCTGGGTGGGCAATGCTAATAGGCTCTAGTTTCAGAGATGAAAACAACAAAGTTAACATAAAGAAGAGGGGAAAAGATCACAGCGCCTTGCATGGAACACCCCCCACCCTTCCCCTCCTCTCTTCTTCTCAGCCCTTCCTTGAGGTCTTGGTCAGGCGCCCCGTCTTCTATAGGGCCTTCCCCTGGTCCTGAACATCTCTCTCCTCCAAGCCTACAGTGACCCTTACCAATCAGAACTTCTTGCTTATACCTCCTCTGGACATGTATCATGTCTCATACGTGATATTTCCACTGAGCCTCATTCCACACTTCTCATTAAACTGCTGCTCCCTGACAGCAGAATCCAAGCCTCAAGTGGTTTCCTTCCACCAAGAATGCACAGGAGTTCTGCGTGGATGTTGCCCTCACTGAAACAAGAGCGCTAAGGCCCAGTCCCGAAAACCCCACACCCACTCCAAAATAGAATTCTAGTGGTCAACAGGCCCCCCATCCGGTGCTGTGAGGGTTAGGAGAGTCGGGGGACATGGGGAGAGAAGCCAAAGTTGGGAAGGGCGAAGTGGGTCAGACTCCTACTCCAATCGACCATGCTTCAGAATCATCAACTGGGATATTTGAATTGGGTCCACAAGCCCTTACTGAGTACTGATTGGGGCCGGGCACAGTTCTAGGCACTGGGGAGACAAAGGTGGGTGAGACTCAGTCCCTGCCCTCAGGGAGCTTGGATACCACCGCTTGTCTTCGGCAACTTTCTGGTTGATCCTAGGCCAAATAATTCTGAGCAACCCAAATAATTCTCAGCGTCTGAGAGAGACCACACCCCTCTTCCTTCGCCTATGCACCATGAGCACTAGCAGGGAAGCCCATGCCATCAGTCAGAGCTTCCTAGCCAATGTGCAGCCCTCCAGTGGGTTCTAGTTGGGCCGATATTGGTCTCAACATGATGCGATGGGGCCAGGGCAGCCTCGGTTCTTTAATGCAGTGGCTGTAAAAAGAGTTTCATTTTCTACGAGAACTACAGCATGGCAAAGGTTGGGAAGCCCTACCTAAGCCATCTGGTGAAAGAGGGTGCAAATGCCACCAAAGAGTTCCAATTCTGGGTCCCAAAGAGTCATTAACTGCTGTTCCCTGGATTCCAGAGTTTTGACTACATAGAACAGCAAAGAAGACACCAAAAGTTGGCCTCCATCCAATTCCTCGCCTGGATGGATGAGGCCAACCCCTGACTGTTTTAGGCTGAGGAGGCTCCTGAGGCTGAGCTGTTAAGAGACAGGGATCTAGGGTTTGCAACTCTCTGGTTTCCTGAAGCTTTTTCTTACAGGGCGCAAAGAGAGGAATCTTCCAGCCTTTGGTCTCAGCATCTGTCCCATGGGCAAAGCCTGCATCCAGCAAGAATCCAGCTGTGTGGCAAGCAATGGAGGTGAGAACATGCTCTCATCTCTTTTGTCTCTCTAACCCTCCCTCTTCTCTCTCTCACTCCCTGTTTGCTTCCCCTGAGTGCCTCCCGCACCGCCCCCCACCCCACACTCACACCTTTTCTGGTTCATTTCAAGTCATAAAGTTCCTCTTTCCAAAAAGCCCCATCCCCAGAGACTCCTTTCTGCAAAGACACCCGTCCCTGCTGGCTGAGAAGGGCCTGTCCCAGTGGCCCCCAGGGGGAATGACAGTCCCTCGGAGCACATGACCCCACTTACCCTCCCTGAACCCTGAGCTAAGACAGTGAAGTTCCCACTACAAGCACTCATCCCTCCTCCTTCTCCCTGAAGACCCCAGCCCAAGCCCTACAGAACCCCTAAATTTGATTAGGAACTTGAACAGATGTCTCTCAACCCTTCTGCAATAGAACCAGAAACTCATGGATTAACAGAGCTGGGAGGAACTCAGAGCTAGTTTATCCCAGTCCAACCCCTTCCCAAAGGCCAGGAATGAGAAGGCCTTGGCCTAAAATCTTAGATCATTCATAGCAGAACCCAGAACTCCTGATACCCAGGCCAGGGCTAACACCTGACATCTACCCACACACCACACTTTGCACGAGTCTCACCTTCTAAGATCCTCCTTCCCTCCTGACCAAGCCCAGCCAGCCCCACACTCTCATCCTCTGGGGTACACATGGCAGTGACTCACTGCCTTGGACTTGTGTCTTGGGAGAGGTCTCCAGGACAATCCACTTTGGGTGCCTGTCCTCCTCAATATGTGGTACTTTTTCTGGCCAGGCACAGTGGCTCATGCCTGTAATCCCAGCACTTTGGGAGGCCAAGGCAGGCAGATAACCTGAAGTCAGGAGTTTGAGACCAGCCTGGCCAACATGGTGGAATCCCATCTCTACTAAAAATGCAAAAAAAATTAGCTGGATGTGGTGGCAGACACCTGTAATCCCAGCTACTTGGGAGTCTGAGGCAGGAGAATCACTTGAACCCAGAAAGTGGAAGGTTGCAGTGAGCTGAGATTGCACTATTGCATTCCAGCCTGGACGACAAAAGTGAGACTCTGTGTAAAAAAAAAAAAAAAAGTTACTTTTTCTCTCTTCTCTTCTCTTCTCTTCTCTTCTGTTCTTTCTCTTCTCTGCTATAGTACAGTGGCAAAATTTCAACTCACCACAGCCTCCACCTCCTGGGTTCGAGATTCTCCTACCTCAGCCTCCCAAGTAGCTGGGACTAGAGTCGTGTGCCACCATGCCCGGCTAATATTTGTATTTTAAGTAGAGATAGGCTTTCGCCTTGTTGGCCAGGCTGGTCTCAAACTCCTGACCTCAAGTGATCCTCCCACCTTGGCCTCCGAAAGTACTGGGATTACAGGCGTGAGCCACCTTTCCCTCCAGTAAATGTTACTATGTAACATGACTTTTTCTCTTTAGTCTCCAGACTCTACCTGAAATTGCTTAAAGAGTAATCAAAAACACTCTTGTTTCAACATCATTATAATGTGTTAGTTTGAATTTAGGCACAAACAGGTGTTTAGAAGGGAAGTATGCAACTAGCTTGAAGAAGGCCCGGTAGCCTCCGAGACAGCCTAGGAAAGGGGTAGTCAGTACGGAGTGGCACAGTGGCCGTTTCACCTACTGAGAGACCCTGGCAGAAACAGTTCCTCCCTGATTTCTGTGGGAATGGTGAGTACCCTTACTCTCCCCCTGGGCTACGGCTTCTCCCCTGCCCCCATGCTGGGTCCAAGTGGGTGCTGCGGTGCACCATTCAAGCTTGTCTTTCTCCCACACATTGACTTCTCCACAGTTTCATCCTGATTCCTCCTCTTACCCACATCTACCACCCCGTTTCTTTCCCTTGACACAGCCACAGTGGGGACAAAGGATGGATGTAAGAGCATTTGTTTTGGGGTCACATAGGATGAATTCCAATGTCAGACCAGCCAGGTAACCTCCAGTAAGCTACTGAAACTCTTAAGACTTAAAAGGACAACACTAAAAGCTTCCTGTCACAGGATTGTGATAAAGAATGAAGAAAATTATGGCCTGGAACGGTGGCTCACACCTGTAATCCCAGCACTTTGGGAGGCCAAGGCGGGCGGATCACCAGAGATTGGGAGTTTGAGACCAGCTTGACCAACATGGAGAAACCCTGTCTCTACTAAAAATACAAAAATTAGCTGGGCATGGTGGTGCATGCCTGTAATCCCAGCTACTCAGTAGGTTGAGGCAGAAGAATCGCTTGAATCCAGAAGGTGGAGGTTGCAGTGAGTTGAGACTGAACCATTGCCCTCCAGGCTGGGCAACAAGAGCAAAACTCCATCTCAAAAAAAAACTCAAAAAAAAATTTTTTTTTAAGTAGTTGGGCACAGTGATGCGCACCAGGAGTCCCAGCTACTCAGGAGGCTGAGGCCGGAGGATTGCTTGTGCCAAGGAGATCAAGACTATGGTAGCCATGATCATGCCATTGCACTCCAGCCTGGACAACAGAACAAGACCCTATTTTTTAAAAAACAATGAAGAAAATGAAATGTGTCCACAAGGCCTGGCCAAGACAGGCATCAGATATCGGTCGCCCCTATCTTCCATGTCTACAGCCTGGAACCTCCTGCAGCTCCCGGGACTGGGCTCCGTTTCGACTCCACCAGGAGCACTAGCCTCAAGGTCTTCAAGCCTGTGGGAATCTGTGGGGCTGCCAACAGTATTCCCTTCCTAAAGCTTCTAGGCAAAACCAGCCTAGCCTCTGAGGTAGCTGTCATTATCCAAGAAATGACAATGACCTCTAGAACGCCAGACAGGGCTGGCTGGGAGGATTCCACTGTGACTTGTCCATCACCTATGAACCCCTGTAGCACACCCCAAAATGGAAAACAACTGAGAACCCTCAAGAGAATGGCCATTCAGGAGCAGTCCCACCAGGCTGGGCCCCATACACAGGTGCTTGGTGTGATTGGAGGAACCCAGACACTCTCTGCACCCCAAGTCTCCCGCTCCTTGACTCTGATATGCCACAACCAGATGTGATTCCACCAGCATTCATGGGCACCTGCCACTTTCCAGCCATCATGCTGAGTATTGGGCTTGATTCCTCTGGGTTGTATATCACCCTCCCTAAGCGTTTTCTTTTAAAAGGCAAACACCCTCTGAGAAGGGCAATGCATTAGATTGCTCACATCCCAGATTGAATTAATTCAGGGTGTGGGGAGTTCTTTATTCTAAGATAGCAGAGAAGGACTAGATATCTTTAGCAAACAGGGCAGCTAAAGTTCAGAGAGCAGAGGTGACTATAAAACAAGACCAAGACAGAGCTGTCACTTTGCATTTTTCTACAGTGGATTTCAGGGGCCAGTTCTCCTCCCTCCTTTGTCCTTAATCAAGACAAACACGCCCATGCCCAGGACAAGCAGCCGCATTCCCCATAAGTACAGCTGATGAATTGGACTCCATGGGAGACAGCAGCCAGGAGCTGGCGGCCCTGGCTCTGCTGCAGAGGAGCCGGCCTGCCTTTCACCACCTCCAGGATAAGGACGCCCTGAACCAGTGCCTACTCGCTCCCCAGCAAGTTCAGGGCTTAGAGTTCAGGTAATTAGGCCCTTGGCAGTCTCACCTGAGCCCGCCAATAAACCAGACAAACATCTTCAGCTCCTGTTCAGGAGGAAGAGAGGAAACCAGGAGGGAGGAAGGGAAGGAGGAAAACTTTTTTCTGTTCTAAGGCTTGGCAACCAGAAGGGAGAATGCGATTCATTTACAAAGCAGCCACTCCAACACCCCACTCCTGCTCCACACCCAGCGTTGTCCCCTCCTGCCACAGAACCCTGGACTCCATCTGCCACAGTCCTCCAGGGAGACGGAGGACATCTGTGCAGGCCACAACCCGAACAGGCACTGGGTACTGAGGGCCTAACCTTGTAGGGCAGGCTTTCCCCAGCATGGTTCCTTCTAGCAGAGGAGAGAAGGAAAGGCTCCCTCCCACTCCAGGGGCTACAGCGCCCCCCAAAAATGTCTGAAAGCCTGCTCCAGAGTGTTAGAGAGCAACTGAGTGACTTCTTTGAACCCTGCTTTGTGTCACCACCAGCTCTTGAGGGCTCACGTCGTGTCTGGGCTCTTGAAGACCCGGGACCATTCCTTAACCATCCCTAGATAGGGACAGTGCCCAGGAGATACCACACACACACGGATAGGAATTTCCTTTTCTCCCTAAATAATAAACATTATTAACACTTCTTGCATATGATCATGCTGCTCTGTGATGAAGTTCCATACCTGGCCTTTTTAGTACCTACATCATCTAAATTTACTCCTGCCATACACAGGAGGGAAGGGACTGTGTGTCACATGGCAGGGTGAGGAAGAATAGTTTAACAATAATAACTGCAGTTTATTGGGTGCTTTCTTAAGGGACTGGCAAGTACTCTATGAGGATTATCGAATTTAATTCTTCCTAAAGGGTAGATACTGTTATTATCCCAATTTACAGACGAGGAAACCGAGGCTAAGAAAACAAAAATACAGACGTTTGCCCAAGGTCACAGTGAAGCTTTAATGAAGACTTTAATTGAATTGAAGGCTCCCGTTTTATGCAAAGAACTAGTAGAAAGGAGAGGGGAGGAATCACGTCTCCAGACTCCTATCCAATCTTGCTGCCCGGTAAGCAGGCCCTGGTGCAGGTTGGCAGATTTTGCCCCATGCTCTTCTCCTTGGGAGCAACAGGTTCAGCGAGCCGAAAAGGGTCAGGGGAGGGGGCCATCTATCTCATCCAGATGGGAGTGGCTGCACTCCACCGCCTCTGTGGCCCTGGAAGCTTAAGGATCCCAAACGCTTCCACCGCCTCTGCCTTTCCCAACGCAGGCCCCAATCCAACAGGATGAGGACTTCTAGCTCCTCACTCTGCAGCCCCTCCTGGGGAGAGATCCTGACAGGTGGAAAGTGAGTGCATCACAGAGGGGTCCTCCGGAGTTGAGCTGGGCTGCCCGGAGGCCTCTCACTTCCTTCCCACCACCCCCGCAGGCTGAGCTCTGCCTCGCGCGGGGAGACAGGGGCACTGCAGCCTTCGGGCCTGCAGCTGCCCAGGACCGCGGACCCCACGGCGTCTCCCGGCCCCGGGCGGGAACCGTGGAGACCCTCCGCCGCCTCCGGGTGCACGCTCAGCAGGAAGCGCCGTAGAGGGGCCAGGACTGGGACTGGCGCGCCCGCAGCTCTCTGGTCGCCGCGCCTCCCCGCTCCTCCCCTACGACCGGGCTCTACGTCCAGAGGCCAGAGCCGCTGGCTAATTTTTCACGCTCCCCCCCAGACCGCCTCCCTGGGTGACGCTACAGCCTGTGCGGTTCCTTTAAAGGCTGCGGGTTCCGTTCTTCTTTCCTTTTCCACTGGATGCCAAAATATGCAAATCTTGGGACCGGAATCTGAAGCCAAATCGAGAAGGAGAAGGGGCGCGGCCGGCGCGTCACCGGATCCGCTCCTTGTATGGCTCTTCCCGGCTTGGCCCGCCGCCCTGCGACCCTCCCTGCAGCCGCCGGGGCCCCTCCCGCACCCAGCCCGGCTCACACCGCCGCCCACGCCCCCTGACCGGCCGCGCGCCCCGCCCCCGGGAGGGAGCTGGGGGCGGGAGGCACAGCCTGCCCTGATTCTGGCCGGAGCGCGGGACCGCCGCAGCGCGCTACCTCCCCGCACTGCGCGGGCGGAGGAGGGCCCGGGGGTGCTGTGACTCCCTAGTATAGGAGTGCGGAGCCTGGCGGGAGAGGTGGCGGGGGTGGAGAGAGGGGGCTTGCAGGAGGCGGGAATCCCTCTTTCCCTAAGAACTAGAGAAGATGGGGGGAGGCCGGGCCCTCCGGTCCCCAGTCCTCCACCGGGTGGAGGGGAAGGGAGGGGAGGGGAGCGAGGTTGTCATCCACCCCCACTACAACGTGCAGCTCGGGAGTTCCTCCCACACGTCCCCGGCCCGCGTAGCCCTCCCACGGCGTGAGGCCCGGGGATCCTCTCCTCCTCCTTGTCAACGTTCCCACTCCCCCTGAGAAATGCACGTTCCCGCAACCCCGACTCCCTAGCAGGGGACGAGGGATTCACCGCGCCCACGCGGCCACCGAGGAGGGAATCCTCCCCGCCAAGCCGCTGTGAGTTGAGGGTCGCACCCCCATGCTCCCTCCCTCTCCCTCGCCCTCAGGCGGGCTGCACGCGCCTTGGGAGCAGGCCCCAGGGAGCACAGCAGCCGCCCCCGGGATCCGCTGCCGCTCCGGGAGGTGACAGCGCTCCGGGTCGGCACACAGGCCGCTCTAGACTGCAGAGCGCCGGCAGGCAGCAATGGGGACAGCCCTGTGGAAGGCGAGGGGGAGGGCAGAGACTAGGGGAGGCCGCCGGTGGCTCAGAGACTGTGGGTTCGGCGTCCTCCTGCTGCAACTCCGTGGCGGGCCCTTAACAGGCAGCAGTAGACAGCGACTGCGCCCGGGCCTGCTGGGCCCTCCTGCCATCCCGTGGCCACAGAGGCTGCTTTGGAACCGTTAGGGAATTTACTGGGGATTCAGTACACGTGTTTATCTATCCCTGGAACTTCTTTCTTCTTCACCACCAAAACCACACATCCTCCACCCCAGATGGATGGGGCTCTTTGGCGCAACCGCTGGGGTGCTGCGAATATCCTCGCCACTGCGCTCAGCCTGGAGTCAGCGCCGGGTCAGGGGCCCAGGAAGGGGCAGGGGTGTGAGAGGCGAATCAGAGTGAAGTTGGCACAAAAGTTCTTGGGATATTGGACTAAGGAATTCTGAAACGTTGGAACACCCCCACCCCCACCCTGAGAGAACCCCTCCTAACCCCCACAAAGGAAAGCACTCCCTTTCTCTTAATCTCGGATAGGATCCCGGACGCCGGAGCCGCTGCGGGAGCAGGGGCGCAACGCACGCCTTCCGGGTTCCCCAGCGGTTCCCAAGCTGCAAAGGGACTTCGTCAGGTATTTTCAACTCTCTCTCTAACTGCTGGGGTGTTGGAGACCACTTGCAAACAACCCCACCCCACCGCCCACCACCCCCCACTACCCCCTCCTAATGCAAACCTCAAATAAACACACATAATGAGTTACTGGTGTTTCGACTCCACGCTACGAGCTTTGCGCTTTGCGCTTTGCATTTAGCTGTATCCTTCCTTCCTCTCTCTTCTCGCATTCTTCTTTCTTCTCCCCTTCTCTCTCTTTTTTTCAAGAGCCGCGAGCGTTGCGGGCGCCGCACGTTGGCTGAGGCCCGCTTCCTGCTTTCTAATGTTCCATTGTGAGGAGCTTCCATTGTGACGTCGCGCCCCTTCGGCTGGGCTTTGTCTGTCCATATATGGGCAGCTACGTCACGGAGCTTTCCCGGGGCTCAGATAAATAGGCTGGTGGAGTTCCCTGGCTGGGAGCTTTTGGGCAGCAGTGAGCTTGCTAGGAAGCGGCGGGGCTGGTGGTGGTGGTAACAGCGGCGGCAGAGGCGGCGGCGGCGGCGGCGGCGGCGGCGGTGGCGGTGGCGGTGGCGGTGGCAGATCGGGGGGCGGGGGGGCCGCGGGCGCGTGTCTGTTTGTGAGATCAATACTGAGGCCGCGTCCGACCCCCTTGAGCCGAGATCCCCCCAGCCCAGCCCCTACCCCACCCCCCCCGCACACGCCCCACCCCACCCCCCACGACCCAGCCTCATAACGCACCAGCTGAGGCACCCAAGAGGATTACCCCCTGGGGCCCCCTCCCGCCCCCAAAAAGAGAGAAGATCCCCTCTCTTGGCCCATCCCTTCCCTTCTTCCCTCCCCCCTCCCCCCGAACTTTCCCTCTCGCATGCTTTTCCCCTGCACCACGGATCGCCTCTCGGATGCCGCTTTCCTGGAAGCTGCGTTAGGAGCGAGCGGCGGCGGTGGCGGCGGTGGCGGCGGCGGCGGCAGCTCGGGAGTGCTATGACCGGCAAACTCGCCGAGAAGCTGCCGGTGACCATGAGCAGTTTGCTAAACCAACTGCCTGACAATCTGTACCCCGAGGAGATCCCCAGCGCGCTCAATCTCTTCTCCGGCAGCAGCGACTCGGTAGTCCATTACAATCAGATGGCTACAGGTAAGGGCGGCGGGGAGGCGGCAAGGCAGCAAGGAAGGAAGGGGAGAGGAAGAGGAGGAGGGGACGACCTGGTGATGGATGGATGGATGGATGGATGGATGGATGGATGGATAAATGGATAAATGGATGGAGAGATGGGGGCGCGCTGGGAATTTTCCAGGGGGCGAGTTGCTTTTCCCACCCACTCCTCCCGCCCTCCTCGATCGGGAAGGCTAGGTTGGCGACGCCACGGTAGAGGCTTCGGTTCTCCCGGGTGGGGGCAGCCGCCGACCGGAGGGAGGTAGGTGCGAGCGGCTCTGGGGCTCTCCCTCCCCACGCAGGGGGCCCGATCGCCGGGCTACGCGCAAGGCGTGGTGCTGTCGCCCCCTTCCCGGGAGGAGCCCGGCGTCTTTTTCACCCGCGCTCTCCCCCCTTACTCCCTCAGCCTCCCACCCGGGATGGAGCCATGTGCGGCGTGGAGTCCCCGCGGTGGGAGAGGTACTGCGACGCTGCCTTTCCGGGGCGTTCAGCAAAGCCGTGGGGGTGTGGGGACGGCGGGGAGAAGGAGGGGGCTCACCCGCGGGGCGGGGGCTGCCACGGGGGACGATCCCAGGCCCGGTGAGCTGGGGAAGGGCGGTTGCTCCCGCCATGGAGACACGGGCCGGTTTTCCGCCGCTCTACACCCTCTCTAGCTGGGGCTAGGCTTTTCCCCTCCAGCAAGAGCTGAAAGCTCCTTCAGGCCCGAGGAGGCTGGGGCCGGAGGAGGTGAAGGGAGAGCTCCCTTTGAGGGCGGCACCCTTCTACGCTCCGAGGACAAAGCGTCGGAGCGCTCTGGGTCGGCGACCCGAGAGCAGCGCGCGTGGGGGCATCGCCGGGGAGGGAAAGGCGCGGCGTCCTGGAGCAGACAGGGCCAAGGAAAGAGGCCGAGTTGTGTGCGGTGGAGAGCGAGAGCCCAGAGCGCTCCGGGTCTGAAACTACCTGTAGCTGCAGCTACCTGCCCGCCCCACCTCAGGAAGAACAACAATGCTTCTCGCGCGCGCGCGCGTGTGTGTGGTACGTGAGTGTGTGCGCGGCTTGTGCGGTGTGTGTGCAGCAGCCACTCCACACCCCGATCCGTAGTATTTTGCTGTATCCAGGTTGCGCCCGGGAGCGCGGCACCGCCCGCTTTGCGCCGGGCTCAGCGTTCCTCTTACCCCATGCGCTACGCACTCCACCCGGCCGCACCCTCAGCACCTGGGCGCCGCGGCCCGGAGCCGGCTTAGCTTCACTCACCCCTCCCCTCTCTCCCCTGCTCTCCGCAGAGAATGTAATGGACATCGGTCTGACCAACGAGAAGCCCAACCCGGAACTCTCTTACTCCGGCTCCTTCCAGCCAGCCCCCGGCAACAAGACCGTGACCTACTTGGGAAAGTTCGCCTTCGATTCCCCTTCCAACTGGTGCCAGGACAACATCATTAGCCTCATGAGCGCCGGCATCTTGGGGGTGCCCCCGGCTTCAGGGGCGCTCAGCACGCAGACATCCACGGCCAGCATGGTGCAGCCACCGCAGGGCGACGTGGAGGCCATGTATCCGGCGCTACCCCCCTACTCCAACTGCGGCGACCTCTACTCAGAGCCCGTGTCTTTCCATGACCCCCAGGGCAACCCCGGGCTCGCCTATTCTCCCCAGGATTACCAATCGGCCAAGCCGGCGTTGGACAGCAATCTCTTCCCCATGATTCCTGACTACAACCTGTACCACCACCCCAACGACATGGGTTCCATTCCGGAGCACAAGCCCTTCCAGGGCATGGACCCCATCCGGGTCAACCCGCCCCCTATTACCCCTCTGGAGACCATCAAGGCGTTCAAAGACAAGCAGATCCACCCGGGCTTTGGCAGCCTGCCCCAGCCGCCGCTCACCCTCAAGCCCATCCGGCCCCGCAAGTACCCCAACCGGCCTAGCAAGACCCCGCTCCACGAACGGCCCCACGCGTGCCCGGCCGAGGGCTGCGACCGCCGTTTCAGCCGTTCGGACGAGCTGACCCGGCACCTGCGCATCCACACGGGCCACAAGCCCTTCCAGTGCCGGATCTGCATGCGGAGCTTCAGCCGCAGCGACCACCTCACCACTCACATCCGCACTCATACGGGCGAGAAGCCCTTTGCCTGCGAGTTCTGCGGGCGCAAGTTTGCGCGCAGCGACGAGCGCAAGCGCCACGCCAAGATCCACCTCAAGCAAAAGGAGAAGAAGGCGGAGAAGGGCGGTGCGCCCTCTGCATCCTCGGCGCCCCCCGTGTCGCTGGCCCCCGTGGTCACCACCTGCGCCTGAGGCTCGGGCCCCCAGATCCCCACTTTTCCCCTCCAGTGCCTCCCGCTGCTCGCCTGATAGCAGCGGGAAAGCCAGCCACGGAGGCGCAGGGGCCGCGCCCTGGCCTCTCCATGGACGTGCGGCCCCTTGCTCCCCTTCGACGCCCCCGGTTCCCAATCTTTCACGCCGGCCAGCGGTCAGGGGCCAGGGCTGGAGGCGCCTTCCCCTCGCGGTCCCCTCCTTAGCCAAGGCGTGGGGGCGGAAAGGTGGCGTCTAGCCCGCTTTGTTCAGTTCGGATCGCCTTGATCCAGGGGCCGCCGGGCCGCGCCAAGGACCTGCAAGGGACTGAAGGCGGAGCCCATCCAACCCTCGCCCGACCCAAACACCTCACAGTTTCCCCCACGTCTCCCTCTGTACCCCCTCGAAGACTCGAGAGGGGGAGGGGGTAAGGAGCGCACCAAAGCGCAGAGCTTGCTGCCCGCCGCACGCACGCGCGCCTGCGTGAGGGGATGCGCGCAAGTGTGTGCGTGCTCGCGTGTGTATGTATGTGTGTGTGAGTGTGTATGTGTGTGTGCGCGCGCGCAAGCGTGTGTGTAAGACTCTTGAGCTGAACTGGGCTGTGTTTACCCCCAAACTCTTCCCCACCTCGGGTCCCCAAACGGCTGGGGGATGTCCCAGGCTGGGAGTCCGCACGTGGCTGGAGGAGATGGTCTTCCATCCGCTCTGAAATCATGTTTCTTAGAGAAATGCCTCGGATGCCGCCGACGACGCGGTGCTGCTGCCTCCGCTTCGGATTTGGCCCCTCAGAACCCCTCCTTTTCTGAGTGCTTCCCTCTTAGGCCTCAGGGCAGTTTGATCTGTGGGGAGAAAGAGCAGCCATCGCTGAGCCTGCCTTTTAAAATAGATGTATATTTCCTTAGCCCCACTCTAAGAAATCTGTGTTCCTGAGTTTGCCCTCTGGCCTCCTCCTCTTCCCCTTCTCCCCTCTAAACCTTCTCCCATCTCTTTCAGAATCTTTTCCCAGAAAGGCAGGCTTCAACCGGCCACTCCGGCTTTGTGTCTTCTCTCACTTATATAGCAATTTCTCCTTCCCACCATCATGGGGAAGCTGGCTCTGCTTTTGCCCTTTGTCATCACCAACACAACGGATAGAATTTAAATATATGTATATGGTGTGTGTTTGTATGTATGTATATGTATATGCATGCATGTGTATATAGATACACATGCGTACATATATACAACATACACACAATATGTATTCCTAGCAAAATAAAATCTCTAAGGTACTTGGTTATCCAGTGCAGTGCACCGGAATAAAGAGAATTTGTAGGCGTATACAGCTTTAAATGATTTATTTTTTATGAAAATGTTAACTGATGAGATTATATCTACATGTATGTGTATGTGTGTGGATATAGATACACATATCTGTACATGTATGTGTGAGTGTATATATATATATACACATATACACATACATGTACAGATATGTGTGTGCACACATATATACATCTCTGTCCAAATTTTCCTCAAAGATATGGGGATTTTTTTCATGAATCCATGTTGATGAATGAGGTGTCTCCTTTCCATACCCAGTCTCACCTTCTCCCCACCCTACCTCACCTCTTCTCAGGCACCCCTCTTCCCCAGCTGTCCTGCCAGCCCTTCTCGCACAGGGTGGCTCCTTTGAAGTGGAGTAATAGGGAAGGTTGCTCTCTGCCACAGCTTCCAGCATGGTCTTGACTGAATGTACTGTTCCTGTTAGCGTTATTTCTCCTGTGGTCAGTAAGCTGCCCAGAGAGAAGGAACAAAGGTCTGGAGTTTACAGAATGTCTGTTTTTAAAGTCACTTTATGCGTTTTCCACTTTTTTTTTTTTAAGAAAAAGAAGTACCATTTTTGCTTTGTTTTGTTTTGATTTTTTTGGTGGTGGATAAATAATACTAAAAGGACTCTAGTGGAAAGGGGGGAAATCGAAGAGCAGGGGGTTGTGAATTTCCAGGTACTTGGACTTTTTGTAGAAGGAGAGAGAAGAAGATGAAGTTTGCCAGGAGGGCCCATATTTTTTCAGCTGAAGGGTAAAATCTTTCTTTGCAGAGACAGTATTTTGCTGAATACTTTTTATAATGTGATGATTATTAAAAAAGCAAAAATTTTGGTCACTTCCAAGCTAGAAGGAGGAATCAGATATCCTTTAATATTTTTTCCTCGCTCCTTCTGGCATATGCATGTCACTGCATGATAATTGAGTTTTCCTTTGTTTTAATAAAACTGTTCTCAGACATTAAGCTAAACTAAGAGAAAAATAACTTTGTTGCCAAAAGGTTGTGCTATCCAGATTTTTTATATGTCTGCATGTTTTAAAAAAAAAAAAGCAACAAAAGAAAATGCACTCTAACTTATGTGAACTGAGAGAAAAAAAATCAGGTTTTAAACAGGAAAACCTATGGGGAATGATATTTTTTGAAAGACTTTTGTATAAAGTTGAGTACTTAGAAAAAAAGACAAACCAGATGTAATATATTTTGTGGATGTTTTTATTTCTTGGATTTATAGTACCTTATACTAAGGTTAAAAAAATATGCTTGATATTGTGAAAAGGTGAAATTCTTCACCAACATTTCATTTGCTCCTTTGTCATATTGTAATGCCAATATAATATAGTTAATGAAAACAGCATTTTTAAAAACCGAAATATTGAAATGGTGTAATGTTGTACCATTTGCACTGTGAGCAAATGCTAATACAGTAAATATATTGTGTTTGCTGACAATCAGCCGGCCTATAAATCTCCTTATTTTATTTCTTGTTTTTATAGCATAAAGTTTTAGTTTGGCCTGTTTTTTTGTCTTGGTTTGTTTTTGGATGGTGGTTTGTTGGATAGGTTGTTATGCCTGGTTTTGCCGTTCTTACTCTGAAAACTCTCAAAGTGCAAATGTAGAACCTGGTGTCATTGGAAGTAGGTCAGAATTTGGTGCAGGTTTTGGTGTTTCAAATAGTTTTGAGTGTTTACTGTGGTACCAGGAAAATATGATTCCCCTCCACCCTTCTGGAAGCCTCACACTGCCAGAGGGATTAGGTGAACGTTAGGCCAACAGGTTAGATAAATTCATGGGAGTCAGGGCTGGTGACTGGGAATCTTCTAGAACCTTCTCTCTGGTTTCCGATGGGTATTTGGGGGTAGAAGGGAGGAGATCTCCTGGTTTATGAACAATTTCTCTAGAGACTGTCTTAGGGAAAACCAGAACGGGACTCTGGAGGGCCTGTTAGCCATACTGAGTAGTTCTCTTGCCAAAGCTTTTGAAGCCTGAAAAACAGGTGGAGACTTGACAGAGGTTCTTCAGGGTTGGCAAGATGGCCAGAGAGATTGGCAGCTCTTCTGTGGTCAGATAACTGGAAAAAATCAGGTTTTAAACTTCTACAACTTTAATCCCACTTGGGAGGGATTCTGCTAGGCCTCACTGTTTGTAGCTGCGTGGTAAAGGTGAACCTTGATGAAAACCAGCTCCTATGGATGACCCAGGGATCCAATGCCTTGAAAGGAAGAAAGGACATTGGGATTTGGAAAACACACAGGGAATGTTTGCATGGCATCAAACTGCCGTACCTTATGATTTCTACCTCCCATAAAAGCAATGCTTCTCGTATCCTGCAAGCTATCTTCCCTAGAACATTTCTCCTCCTTAACTTAGTTTATTTGCCAGCCCTAGAGCTGTCTCCACTTCTCTCGAGGAAAATATAACCTCCACTTTCTTCTTGTGTCTTCATGTCCATTTGACACCCCTCACCTTGTTCCCCGTGGTCTTTAGAAGCCCTTATCCCTTGAGGATTGTTCTAGAGCTGTCTTTGGACAAGTCAGTGGTCTCTCCCTCCCCTTCTTCCTGCCTGCCCTTGGAAAAAAAACTTGCCTGGATTCCTCTGCAGTGCATTTCACATAGGATCTGCCTCACCCAGGTTTAGGGGCTTGGTGTATAATGCTGTGCTATGTAAACCTCCCACCAGATTGTGACTGGGGTCTGTGTCTTGGACCCCGAGGTGCTGACCAGGTCAGCCACAAAGCAACAGAAATGCCATGTCCCTGCTCCAAAACCACTCTTTGGCACCCCAAGTCACACCCGTCACAGAGAAAAATATGGGTGGTATTTCTGGTTGGCTATAGTTACCAAGAAGTCGAGGCCAGACCTGGGTGGAGGAGGTAGGCTGTGGTCCTAGAAAAGAATGTTTTTGAAGTGAGAGATGAAGAAGGAGAATGCAGTATGGAATCTTAAATTTTCCCACCCACACAGGCAGGGTCACTGGCTGCCATCTTGAATTCCCTTCTCTTACCTCATGAAACTTTTAAAATTTCAAACTGTGGCTTCAACAGCCTTATAGAAGTATCCTTCCTTTTTAACAAAGGGACTCCAAGGTGGCAGAAAGGTCCTGACAATAGAAGATATAATCCATCTCTTTGCTAAACTAGATATTTCCTTTCAGATTTCTATGTGTTTTTCAAGTGACTAGTATGGGAAGAAGATACTGTCCCTGGGTGTCTTCATCGTCATCACCCAGCCCCACCTGCACCTTCTCCAATCAAACCAGGCCTTCAGTGTAATACTTTCATCAACAGTGTACTATGCTGCATGATTAATAAACTCACTATCCATTGGTGGATATTACTCAACCCAACCTGGTTCAACCACTGGGTTACTTGGCAATATGGCAGTCCGCCTGGCTGGCGCCAACCCTGTGTGGTGTAATCACTGATTCACACTTTGTAGCTAGATAAGAGTGTCCCAGATAGCATCACACCAGCTACCCAACCCACTTGGGTTTTGTAAATATGGGGACAGAAGACTCAACCCTGAAACTCAGGGATGAAGTAGGGAGAAGGTGGAGGGAAGGCCTAGATGGGGCTATCACCGGAGGGAATCAGTAGAGGCTTTGCAATGAATAGGCCCTGGGCCCTGGGGCAAAATCAGGTATCAAAGGATGGAAGGGATAGAGGCATAGCTCCTTCCAAGAACTCCTGGGGTGTTTGGGGGTGAATGAAAGGACACCCCACACATGCATACACACACACACACATGCACACGCACACACCCCTTGGGAATGGTGTACTGAAAGCGATGACTCTGCAAAATTGTACTTGGTGAACTGGGGTTGAGTATAAATGAGATACCTGGAGAGAACATGGGGCAAGGTATGGCATATGTTTTTGTGCGATGTGTGGTGGCAGTGGTGGTGGCGAGTGTGTAGTTGTGTCTGTATTCACAAGCATATCAAAAAGAATAGCAAGGTGGATTCTGGTGAATGAAGGCGCTAGCTCATGGCCAGCTGTTACTGATCTTTTTCTAATCCATAATTTGCTTGTCATAGATGAGGGGGTTGTGAGCTGCCTTCTCCTGGCCCTGATTGGCTTCCCTGGTGTTGTGGAACAATTAGCCTGAGGAAAGCAGGAGGCCTCTGTGTGTCCCAAGAGCTAGAACTCATACTGACAAAATCTTAAGGACAAAGGGGAAATAACTGACTGTCTAAAAGGTGCCGTGGGGTTTTAAAAATAGGTCAGAGTCCCAGATCTATCCCAAAGGGTTCTTTTCAGAATAACTATTCTTTGTGCGGAGAGGAGAGAGTTCCCCAGAGGAAGGGGAAGAAGGCCCTTGATCAGAGCGGTCCCTGGGTCAGCCCCAGGGACCACGCAGTCTTATGCACCCGTCAGACATCTGCAGAGGCCAGAAGAACCCCTGGCCTGGGAGCCTTCTCCCAGTACATCTGCTCTTGAAGTGTCACCATTCCTTTGGCTTGAACGTTTCTGTCCGCTCCATCTCTAATATTTTTAAAAATTGGTCATTTTCCCAGCCCCATGCAAGAACAGGAGTAGGCCAGGGTGGGAGGTAGTGTCATGAAGCATTCCCCAATTTGCAATAAAGCCTCTGACATGTCCCTGCCCGGGCATGACAGGACCAGGCCCTGACTCTCCCTGCTCCGGAAGAGTCCCCATCCCCATCACAGCTGGCTCATCTCTAGCCTGGAATTGGAGCAGTTCCTGCCACCACCTCTCCTGGCTACCAGCAGCCTCTGACCCCAGGCTGGAAACACTATTTCTTCCCCTCTAGCAAACACACAGATGCCCAGAAGGAAGTTTTCTGAGCAATTTTACCAAGGAGCTAATGCAAACAGAACATGGCTACAGAGCTGCAAACAAGAAGAATGTCAACAAAAATGTTCTAACTCCTAGGATGGGTGGGGGTCAGACTGTGATTCCATTCGGCTTCTTTCAAGCTGCCTACCTGCTTCTGGGCCTTGCCTCCTCCAGGGAGACCCCCAGTGCATTCTCTCAGGACATGTGTGGTTTCTCTGGTTTACTGAGGAGACCCTGTTCTGCTTCCGGGGTCCCTGGATGAGAAAAGCCCTTCCTCTGGGCCTCAGAATTGCCTTCCTGGGCCCCCAGGCACCCCGTGCTGCTCCTATCAGCCCCTCCTTCACCCCATTCCTGGGGAACTCTGGGGCTCCACACGCTCTAATCTTGTCCTTGCTCCAGTGGTGCCCCTGAGCCCCCACTCTTGCTGCTTGGAGCACGATGGCTGTCCTTTTGGCCAGCCCTTCCCGCCAGGCCTGCCCACGGCCTGCAGCCTTCTCTGCTTGGGCCTCCTGTTGCGGCCTCACGACCCAGCCAGAAACAGACTGCTCAATGATAGACTCACTTGGGATTCCCTTTTGGGTCGCTCACCGAGTTCCTAGCTAGAGTCTCAGGAATGCTTCCAGCTCTCTGTTCCCTGGAGGAATAGAGATGTCTGTCACCTTTGAGTCTGGGGACATCCCAAGCCCTCTTCAGGGGAAGTTACCCTTGTCTATGGGCCTGCATTCTCTGAAATGGCTCCCCCCAGGGGCGGCCATTCACTCACCTAGAATCCATCAGTGCCCTGTTCTCACCAAAGAGAGAGAGGTTAGTGGCTGGAACAGAACTGAGCCTTTGAGCCCTTTGGTATCTTCTCCACAACAGGCTGCAAGATCTCACACTTTTTATTCCTTAGCATCAACACTTTACATTGTCCAGATGCCTGACAGTCTCCCATTCCTCTTCGTTCCCTTCTCTGCACTGCTTAGGAAGGTCAGGTTGGTCCAGCAGGAGGGATGGAAGAAAACTTCCAGAACCCGCAAGACCCCAGGGTGCTAATGAAAGCCTTGTTTGGGGCACTTGTTACTTAGTCGTAAAAATGAAGCGACAGTTTGATAATCTGGCAGCTACTCTGGTTATTCCCCCAGGGCCCTTAACCCACTTTGGGACCATCACCTCCCTCCTACATCTGAATCTCAGCTCTGCCACTTTCTGGCAATGTGACTCTCAGCGAGTTCTTAGTCTATCTGACCCTTGATTTCCTCTTGTCTTATCACTGCTGTTGCGGAGCTTAAATGAGATACTGGATATAGTGCCTGGTTCATGGTGGGTGCTCCATCAGCGTCATTTATCTTTCCTGTCCCTTACCCCATCCCCATCCTCCAAACACAGTTGCAAGAAAACAGGCTCTGTCTCCACCACGGATGGTTACATCAATTCAAACAGCCAGGGGACCTCACAGTCCTTGCCACCACTCCCAGCCCCTGCCATCCACTGCGTATCTGTGTTCTGAAAATAGATCCTCTCCACCCTACCCCCAATCCACTCAGAGAAAACATGAGTCCTTTCCCCTCTTGGCCAGGGCCAAAACTCATTGTTGTTATTTCCTGGCCCAATTCCTGACCCTTCCTCACGTCCTTTTGTCCCATCTCTCTCTAAGATGGGTGGATGGGACACCTTCCTGATCCAGTATCATCTGCAAAGTTAATTAATGTGTCATTGGGCTGTTGCCTGCTTCCTGATCCTTATCAGGGATTTAAATAAAACGCAGCAGCCCCAGTTCTCCCTCGTCCATCTCTCGCCCTTGATCTTGCTCATCAGTCCTTGACCTCAGCCTTCCGGCTAGTCCTTAGCTTCCAGCTGCAGGCTTGTGGCCCTGCTTCTGCCCAGGCCTAGTCTAGGGGCAGAGGTGGCATACAGGGCTTTAATTCTGTGAAAGAATCATGGACATAAGGGTCCCTACCTCAAGGTCCCACTTCCTTGGGCAATTCCCTCTAAATTTTAGTCACAAGGGACCTTAAGATGCCATTTAGTCCAACATGCTCCTTTTTGGATAAGGAAACAGAGGTCTAAAGAGGTTTGTGACTTGTCCAAGCTCATACATCTAGGAAGGGCAGAGCTGAGAATTCAGATCCCGACGATCAATGGAAGGTCCCACAGGAAGGTTAATTGCTTGTTTATTTATTTAAATGTTTGTAAAGGGCCTGCCACGTGCAACACATTCTTCTAGGCACTAGGGATACAGCAGTGAACAAAAAGGCCTGCATTCTCAGAGCTTACCTTCTCCAGGGCAGAAACAGATAAACAAGCAAATATGAATTATGCCCGATTGTGATATGTGTTATGGAGAAAAATACAGTAGAGGAAGGAGAATGGTAGTGTTGGGGGAAGAGGGTTACAATCACAAACGGCTGATCATGGGGAGACGCCTTTCAGTACAGGTCCAGGAAGTGATGGGATGGGCCACGTGGCCATCTGAGGGAAGAGCTGTCCAGGCCGAGTGCAAAGGTCCTCAGGAGATGTTGGTGTTCTTGGGTGTCTGAGGAGTAACGTGGAGGCAGAGTGGTGGGAGAGGAAGGGAGCTGACAACAGGAGATGAAGTCGGAGGGACGGCGTGGGACCAGGTCACAAGAGTGCTTTAAAGGAAATGAACATGTCCAAAAGAAGCAAACAAACGCTGAAGGCTAATGGTGAGGGAAAGGCCTCATGACCCCTGAGCAGAGCCCCGACCTGTACTCACTGGGCTGCCAGACCAGCCAGCCCTGGGGTGCGGCTACCCTGTTGTTTCAGCCTCAGCACCCCCAGTCCTCTGCTTGGCCCTGTCATCCCCTGACTGCAGTCTTCTTAGCCTTTCTTTCACATCTGAGATGTCAAAGACCACCAATGACTCCTAAACTCCAGCCTAGCCAAAGAGAGACAGGGGTGCCTCCTTCAAGAACCATAACCAAGAGCCTTTCCTCTTCCTGTTGACATTTGCCGTGGTGCCAAGTTCCTAATGAGATGAATGAATCTTCCTGCTGCCCAGCCTAGGAGTGGGAATCTCCCTTGGCCTCATCTCTCAGAAATCACTCCTGCAGAGCCACCTCCCTCTTTTATCTGTGGCTAGATTGACCATGTTTTTCCCCCTGGCAAAAAGCTGGTGGATGGTCAGGTTCTTCCAATATGGTCACATTCTCACCCATACCCTGGGCCCTGCCAAGCAAGACGGGGTACCCTGAAAATCATTTGATCTGCTATACCACTTGCCACACGCTGTCTATTTCCCTGGATTCTGGCAAATCTTCATCTCATAGCATCATCTCTATAGCCCAGTCTGGGCAGTTTCATGCCTCCTGAGAAAAAAACACTTCTTTCTCCCTCTTCCCACCTTTTCTGGTCTTCCATTTCATGCCTCTCCGAAAGCTCCCCTTGGCCCTTGGCTTTCCCTCGCAACTTGACATCATCCAGAGCTTCTTCGCATCTCATTTGTGCATCCATGAATTTAGGAAAACTATTAAGCCAGGTACAATGTTTGCCGTGGGGATGGGGTGGTCACACAGTCCAAAGATGAACAACACACCGTCCGTGAAGATACTCTGTGGGGGAAGGCAGACACACAGACAATTTCAATACACCAGAACTCGTGTCGTGATAATGGGACACTCTGACAGGAAGGCACCTAAATCAGAGTTTAGGGGGAAGCAGGGAAGAAGGGGTGGGGTAGGGAAGCTTCCTGAAGGATCTCAGTCCTCTTTCACGTTCCACATCAATAACAAAACCACTAAGCTGCTGAGGATTTCCTATGTGCCAAGTGCTGCGCTCAAGGTTGGACATGAATTATCCCACTGGACTCTAGGTAGAGTGGAATTACCCAAGGGTGTTCACCGGCAGCCTGTGGGGCTGTTCACTCTTTGTCCTTTTCCTGGAGGAGGAAGAGAAAATCCCAGTGGCCCACAGGCCCTAGGAAACAACAGAGCAGCTTGGCATCTCTGGAGTATGCCCAGCTGGCTTAGTGGAAGTTGTCCAACCCAGATGACATGTCCCTGCGTTACATTCTGGTTGCTTCTCCTTGCTACAGAGCAGACTTTTCTGGGCTTTGGGAAGAGATACGGGGGCATCCATCTTTGGATTCTTTTGGTTCAGGCACGACATCCTTCCAGGGGGCCTCCGCCTGCCCTGGCTCTGTAGGAGCCAGTTATTCAACACGGACCTGAGGTGGTGAGCTGGGAGGAAACCCACCCTCCGTGCTCTTCTTCCTGGGGTGCTTAGAGTCAGGTTCCACAGTTCCAAGCATGGCCAACCTCCACCTTTTCCTCTCTCAGCCCATCCACCTGCTTCTCCTTTGCTGCTGGTTGAAGAGCTTAGACAAAAGGCCAAGGCTGTGGCTCCAGTTCCAGCACTGACTCTCTCTGTGCTTTAGACCCTAAGCCAACTTCTTAATTTGGCTGAGCCTCTATTTTCCCATCTGTACAATGGGGATAATACCCTTCTCCACAGAGTTGTTGAGAGGATCCACTGGAATGTAAATTATGGAAAAGAGCTGTCCTTTCCAAAAAGCCAAAAGAAGACTGTTGGAGGAGGGAGGTGGGCAATGCTCTTCTCCTTCAACAGGTAAATATGTTCTGGGGAGACGTTTCTAGGTGAAGCTAGATGCCCAGTCTGAACTCGGTCACTGTTCTTAGTAGGTCAGGTGAGAAGACCACACAGGATTCAGATGTCTCCAAGATGACAAGCTCAGGAATAATCCCTGCTTCATTGTTAGGAACTGTATTTTCTGGGTCTTAAGACATGGAAATCTCCATCCAATGAGGATGTAGATCATTGAACAGATGTACACCCTCTGCACTGCACTGCATCAGGCGTCAGGAGACCTGGCTTCTGGTCCTGGCTTGAACATGAGGACAAAGCTCTATGATGTCTGCAAAGTCACAGCCCTTCCCTGGGTCTTGAACATCGAATGATCCCACTAGAGAATCCATGATACCTTCAGCCCTAAAGTGCAGAAGCCCCAGGATTGTTCACTGTGTGCAAGACCCTCCCCCTTCTCATAGCTGGGGGCTGAGCCAGGGCTCAGCAATGCTGGGATGAGACTCAAATGCAAAGATCCTGCTTCTCATTGCCTCAAAGCACCAGTTCTCTCTCTCTATCCTCCTGAGAGCCTCTGAGGTGCCATTGGCATCCTGGGACTCTGAGACCTCCAGCCTCTTTCCCTGACTGTAGTTCCTTCTGGCCTGAGCCAATGGGGGAATGTTCTGTGACTTCATTTGCATCTTGGATTGTATTCTTAAACCCATTTTCTCTCATATTTGCCTGAAAAATATATAGAAACTGTCATACAATGCAGTCCTCTGGTTTGGGGTCCCATTCAACCCAATGCCAGAAATGCTTCGCAATGGTTTGCAGTACTTGGATCACTTCCTCTCCATGGACTGGAAAGCCCCAGGGGGTGGTGGGCTCCTGAATGCAACCCCTCCCCTAGTGAGGGAGCAGCAGGGGGCCCAGAAAGCTCAGAAGCTCTGCCTTTGGGGCCCTTTTGAGAATTCCTACTGCTGGGAGTCCCCGTTTTGGGATTTCAGCCTTAAATCCACCATCTGAGCCACTACCCCACCTGCTGGGTTTTCCTCCCAGATCACCACCACAAGTCCCTCCTTCATCTCAGGAAAGGACCCTCTAGTCCTCCTGGAAGCTCATCCCTCTTTTCATCCACCAAGCCCAAGTGTGCCTCACCCTATCCTCCACCCAAACTCTGCCCGGAACCAGGAGCCCCTCCCTGCTGGCACACCCCCTTGCCCTTATCTCCAGCATCACCCATTTATTCCAATCCTCACCCCACTGGAGCGTCTGCTGGGTTACTCAACCTCCCCTAGGTCAAGCCTGTGTTGGACGAGTTGAGTCATTACCTCCATCTCCTCCCAACCCTCCCGCGTCTCAGGAACTGGGCTAGTTTGGCAGGCTGGGAGGGAAGCCTCTGTCCATTCCATGTAGGCAGCCTCCTGGGACCAGGATTTTCCAGGTGTAGAGCCTAACTTTGTCTTTCCCGGAACACCCTCTGTCACCAACTAGACCACCCAGTCACCCACCTGAGTTTGCTCTCTGCCCATCTCCCCACACCAGCTCCTTCTGTAACCAGTCATGAAACTTGGACACAGCAATGAGTCTCTCTGGGCCTCGGATGACACATCTGCAAAATGGGGGCTAATGATACCTTTCCTGCCCCAGGGGAGGATGTGGGGCTGCTACTAACTCCTGGTCCTCCTATAGCTCTCCTAGGCTGCTCATTTCAGCTCCCTGTCTCTCTCTTACTCTTAGAGCACCTCATCTGCAAGCAATTTGGATTCTTAGGTCACTATACAGCCTAGTCTCTGCCCAACCGGCTCTGCCCTGGGCTCCTACCTCTCCCATCCACATCCTCCCACCCTTGGGGTCTTGGCAAATGTGACTGCCACCAAACAGGCACTGTAGACACAGCCCCCAGAAGTTCAGGCCACCACTTCCTTCCCTGCTTCACCCCACACTGTCCAGGGAGACCCAGAGGTTAGACAGCAAGGTCCAGATTCCCTCTAGGACAAGAAGCCAGGCTCTGTCCTCGGCTCACAAGGCATTCTGAAGCTGGCAGGACCCTGGACGATCTTGTGTGTACAGCCGGGCTCTGCAGCTCCCATCTTGGTGCACGCCCTGCACACAAATGCAGGCAGCAGCCCTACTCAATTCTCCCACAAAGCACACACTTTCCTGCTCTCCCTCCCCCCTCTCTATTTCTCTCTCTGAGCTGTGCTCCCAGAACACACCCTCCCAGCCCACCAATCCTACACACGCCACTGCGCTTTACAAGCATCAGCTCAAGAATCTCCCAGTTCCCCGCTTGCTCCCTCCACTCTATCTCTCCAACTCCTCCACCCGCAAAGGGTGGGCCCCTGTCTGCCCACAAGACGAAGATGCCTCGGCTTCTCCAGGTCTGCCTTTGCAGGAAGAGGATTTGCTGGCTTCTTACAGCCCCTCACCTCCCTTTCTCTGCAGGCAAAAGCAGCCCAAGGCCCCCACAGCCCGGGCAGCCCCTCCCCAGCATCTGGTGAGAGGACAAGAAGAAGGAAGAACTGTGGGTTCTTTTCCCTGAGACTCCTAGATTTTGTACCAAAATGCAGGGTGTGCTCCTGTTTGCATTTTTTTTTTGTTTCCTTTCTGAAAATAACCATGAAACTATCATTTCCTCCCACTGCCTTTTCCCTATCTTATTTGGATTAGCAGAGTTGCTGCAAGAGGTGGTTTGGAGCCACTGACAGCCTCCTTCCCTGACCTGGGTCCAGAGAACTCACAGGTGGCTTTGGAGCGGGTGCTAGGTCTTCTGGGGTGGAAGGAAGGAGTGCAGGTGCTGGGCACCATGGGGTCACTGTGACCCCCTCAATCAGAGACCCCTGGGAAACCAGGTTTGAGCCTGCCTTGTGCCCACATTAGAAAACGTCAGGAACAACCTCAGGCCTGGCTTTCTCTCTGTAGCTTTTCTGGAATGGGGGACAGCAGCTCAGCCCCCTCCCTTGGCTGACAGGTGAGGAAGTTGCAATTGATACAGGCTCTCCATGTGGGAAGGAGTCAATAGAGAAGAACGGGTGCTTATACAAGAAGAAAAATGGGGTGCATGGCGAGAGGGGGTGCCTCTCTTCCTTTGTTTGTATCCAATGCCTCCTCCAACGCAACTGCTCTGGGCCTTCATGCTGCTACCTGAGAAGCAACCTCAAAAGGAGCCAGCTTCAGGGTTGGGGGCAGTCAGAGAGACCCCCGAAGGAACCCGCCTCTCATGCCAGGGCCTTCAGGGCACAGCCCACTGAAAACCACCACTTGCTTGAGAAACTGAGAACTTCCCTGTAATCTCAGCACTTTGGGAGGCCAAAGCAGGAGGATCGCCTGGGGCCAGGAGGTCGAGGCTGCAGTAAGGCTGAGACAGAGCAAGACTCTGTCTCAAAAATATAAAAAGAAAAACAAGCTAGGCGTGGTGGCTCACGCCTGTAATCCAAGCACTTTGGAGGCCAAGGCGGGCGGATCACCTGAGGTCAGGAGTTCAAAACCAGCCTGACCAACATGGTGAAACCCCGTCTTAAAAAAAAAAGAAAAAGAAAAACAAAAGAAAGAAAGAAATGAGGGGGCAGCAACCCAGGCCTCCATGCCCTGAAGATGGTTCTTTCACAAAGCCCCTATCACAGGCCTCCAGCCTCTGAAGCCCACCGCTGCCTGACTTGTTTCTGGTTGAAGAGAACCCTGCGGGAGGGCCCTCTGCTGGTTCTGCCGTCCCTCGGGTCTGGCCAGTTGCAGTTCCATGAAAAGCAAAGGATGGCTGATGCCGGAAAAGGGAACATGGACTAAAGGTGCTTGGCCTGGCCTTCCCGGCAGAGGGAGTTGGGGCCCCCGGGACCTTTCCCACCCTTGTTTGGCCTCTCTTCTCTCCTGCCGTGTGCCTTCTTTGGGGATTCCTTCCTGATCAGTCCAGAGACACAGCAGGCCAGGGCTGGAGGGTGGCAGCTGGCCTGGCCTCAGTGGCACCACTGTCTCCTCCTATCCATCAGCCAGGTTCTGTCCACATGCCCCTGTCCACATGCTGGGTACCACCTTTCACTGTGACCAGATTCAGTGGCATGTACCCCATCTAACTTCTCTAGGCCAGCCTGCTGCAGTGGGACCTATCCCTTTCTTTGAGGGTCTTGGCTTGCTCCAAAGGTGCAGGCCTCGGCATGAAATCCTTCCCCCAGCTCCGTAGTCCTTCCTGACACATCCGCACTATGCACCCCTCGGTTCCGCCTCTTCCTCCCCAGCGGGACCCTTCTCCTCCCTCAGGCCGAGCTGCTGGGCTATTTGGGGCACTGCTGGGCTTGTGGTGTAATCAGTGCCTAGGGATAATTGCCACCTGCCCTGCCGGTGTCTGGGGGCTGTCTCCACCACAGCAGCAGGGGGTGGACACTGGGCAGCCAGGCCAGCAGCAAGGTCAGGCTGGAGCAGTCCTGCCCTCTCGCCAGGCCTGCTGCTCGTGCGTGGGACTCGCAAGGATTCCCTAGCAAAGCCGTGAGTTCCTAGAAGTTATGCCCACCTGGGACACTCTGTGGCTTCAGCTGGGGGTGGATGGCTATCCCAGCCAGAAGACAAACGTCCTGAGGCTACTCTATGCTCCCACTCAGCCCAAACCCTGTTCTCCCATACTGCCTTCCAAGGTCAGGGGATACCCATTGGCTGTTGGCCTATGGACAGAACAACAGCCAAAGCAAGAGCGACTTGGATTTGACCTTCAGCCCACCAGGCCTCATCATCCTCCTTCAGGGAGGCAGCAAGGGCTAATGAGACCACTGTGAAGGTGAGTCTACCATAAATGTTAGCTCCCTTCCTTTCTGTTATCTTCTTTTCTGCTCCAAGGCAGCCTGGGTTTAGACAGCCTGGGTTTAAATGCCTGTCCTTTTCACTTAGCCAACTCCGTGACCTTGGGCAATTAGTTCAGCCTCAGTTTCCTCATCTGTAAGAAAGAGATGATCAGAGGAGCTGCCTCACCAAGTTACTGCAGAATACATGATCTAATACATGTAAAATGCTTTGCCCAGTGCCAACAAGACTCTACAATGCTGGGTATTATTATTGAGAACTGCAAAGGGCAGAGAATGGGGGTTGGGAGCATCCATATGCCAGCTCTAGAATGCCCAGGAAAGAGAAGCAGGACTGAGGGGACAAACCTCAGTCAGCCCCAGGGCCGGACTATTGCAGCTAAGATCCTGGAGGATGGGGTTGGGGCATCTCACAGACCTTTTCTGTCTAGGAGGACTCACTCCCACTCTTTTGACCTCATTTCCTGTAATGTGGTGTCATATAAGCTTTTTGAGGCCAGAGCACACCAAATACCTGTGGCTGCTTTATTTTCCAAAGAGAAAGTCAGCAGCAGCAACATCCAGATGAAGTACTCTGATCTTGAGACATGCAGAAATTGAACTATATTTCTGTCTCTTTCTTTCGTGTTACAGTAAAAAGGTTATTTGTCCTAATACTTGAATTTCTTTACACAAATATTCATGGGCCTGTCACTTGAAACTCCACTCAGATAAATAAATGTCTGCTTTCCAGAGTGAAGCATTTAGGGGTGGGTGGCAAATGGGCTTAAGAGCTGGGCCAAAAAACCAGGACTCACAGGGTCAGCCCATCCCCACAGCAACCAAGCAACCCAGCACCATTTCTCCCTGCTTCAGTGCCTTCCCCAGCAGTGCCCAGAGCTCCCACTTCTGACACCTTGTATCAACAGGCCAGAGCAGGACAGCACCTCAGCTCTCCAGCCCCACCAGCACCAAAGTGGGAGCAAAGAGGGACACACTGGGTGGGAACAACAGTCAAAAGTACTAGATACTGCCCCATGGAGATGGAAGAGAAGGGAGAAGGCCAAAGTGTGGGGAGTGGGGCATGGGCTCTAATCTCACCCGCCAGGAATGTCTCAACCCCAGTTAGAGCCATGAGGGCCCCAGCTCAAGGCAGCAGCTCTTAGCCACACCACTGCCTGGCATTAGCCCCACATCACAGCCATCCTGAGCCCCATCTCAGGAGCCGTGTCTTCAGTGACTTCCTCTGACTTCCCCTTCCAGGTGTACCCTTCAGCTACCTGGAGGAACAGGCCACCCAGACCCAACTCAGAATCTCAGGAGCCTTGGATTCAGCAGTCCTCCTGCCAGTTCTCTCCAGTGGGCACCTCCTATTGTGAGTCTGGGGCCATCGTAGAGCCTACCTGTCAGGGGGCTGCCCAGCCTGGACAGCCCTTGGCCTGATGCCCAGGGAACATATCATCCTGGGGGAATTATTTTCCCTCCTGGTGCACTCTCCCTCACTTGCGTCTCCTCCCGGGTTCTGTGAGCTAATCAGAGAGAAGGAGGGGGAGGAGGGGGTGCTGCTTGCCTTCCCCGTTATCTGCAGCAATCCATGGTGACTAATGCTCCCAGTTGGTAAAAAGGCAGTGTAATCAAAACACTTTTTTTTTAGTCCTTAAAGTTAGTCATTCTCCCAGAGTGAGGAAAAAAAAAAAACCCACAGCAGGCACCACGAGATGCAAGCTGAGAGGCCCACACTGATGGATGGAACCGAAGCATTGGCTGTGGCAGCTCCTGTGGGTCAGAGGCCAGGGCTCCTCCTCCTCTGGACCCTTGGCTATCCTTCCTCCACACCCGCATTTGTTCTTGCTTTCCCCAACATCTGGGCCTTCTGATCCCTCAAGGACGTCCATGCCATGTCAGGGGCTGCCCTCTCCTCTCACCCTGCCCGGTGCTGCCACCTGCTGGCCCGGCGATCTCCATGCTGGAGGAAGCATATAAAATCTTGCAGGATGAGGCCAAGCCTGGCACCACTGTCAGGTGCCTGGTCCTAGGGTGGCCCTCCCTCCACCCACAACCAAGCCATTTAGTAGTGATGCTTCACCTGGCTCCATCTGCCTCACTGTACCTTGACAGAACCATAGATTGTTGGAGGTGAAATGGCAAATTGTAGTGGCAAAAACATAAGGGTCAAAGTCGGGGTGCTCAGGTCAGAAACCCCACTTCACTGCTTCATGAAGCTATACTATAGCTTCATGGCTATACTTCAGCTCCATCATCTGTGAAATGACAATAATGACAGTATCTACCTTATAGGGTTGTGGCAAGGATTAAATGTGAACTGCTTAGAATAGTGCCTGTCATGTCATGAGTACCCAATTATTATTAACTTATAATAAAAATAATAACAAATAATAAAGTGGAATATAAACCACCACATTGCCCTTTCTTGTCCAAGGCAGATATGACTAATCAATCACAGAACTTCTCCACTGATGGCAGATTCCCCAGAATCCTCAACACTGATTCTAGGCAGATAATCCAAGTTGGAACATGGGATAACGTCCATTCGCCATCCCAGATCTAACCTGGACCTTTCCCATTGTGATCAAGGAAGATGAGGCCCAGAGGAGGGACAAGACTCCCTCAAGCCACTTGGAGACAGAGCCATGGGTCAGACAGGCATTCCTGGTTCTGCCTGCTGCTTGCTGGCCTGGTTTCTGATGTGTCACTTCACCCTGACCTTTGAGCAGTCCATGTGGGCTTCCCACCACTGGAAATCTCACCCTGATTTCCTCCATCTTCTCCCACCCTTGGTCCTCCTCCTATGTCCTTGGCCCCCAATGGCCCCAGGAAAGCTGTTGCTCTGAGAAGTCCTGCTGAGCAGGTGCAGAGCAGGGCGAAGTAGGGCAGTGAGGCCACACAGAAACCTGAGGCCTGCGTCTGAATATCTGCAGGAGCCTCCCTGAGGCATCGAGACCTTTAGGGCTGCAAGAGAACTGAGCCCACCAATTTGGCCCTATCACGTTCAGTTCTTCAGCCTCAGCCTGGTGCCCTAATGAAGCCCCTGATAGCCCAGGCCCAGGTTCTGGGAATGCTCACTCTTCACTAATGAGAGGTTGGCATTGTGAAAGACCCGGGGGCCAGCCCTAGACTTCTGTGTGGGAAAGGCTGGGAGAGAACAGGACATAACAACCCCAGAGAAGAGGGTCATCAGTGATAAGTACCTGCTTACCAACTTCTGAGTAAAAAATTCCAAGGAAAAGTTGGGGGCTGATGGCAGAGCAGGTTCTGCTGCTGCTTTCCTCTTGTAAACAGCTTTTTCCCAGACTTCTGGGGAAGAATCAGTATTTACCAGCCTTGAAACCAGGAGCATCCATCCCTACCCAAAGTGCCTCCACTATCAGCTTCTACTTAGAAACCCAATTTTCTCTTTTCCATTCCTTCCCTGCAGGGGCAGGATCAATCTGTATCATGCTGTCCCTTTGGTTATAAATAAGGAAGACATAGCTCCCGACCCTGCAGGCTGAGTTTTTCACAACAGTGGGAAGTGTTTATGGGTCCTCATGTTCAGCTCCCTGGGGATCAATGCCTCATGGCACAGGAGGCTCACGGAGGAACACAGGACAGCAGGGTGCCTGACTATGCCTCCTCTGCCCAGTGCCCCTCTAGCTGAGAGAATGAGCCACAGGTAAGGAGAGCAGGCAGGCACATTCCAGACAGACTCCTGCGAGGCCACCATTCTTTTTAGTTACCTCAAAGATCCTGCTGGCTGCATTAAAGATCTGAGGCGACCTGTCAACAGCACAGCCCCAGAAAATTCTTATTTAGCTTTATCCCAGGATATCACCAGTTCCTCAGACCTGTCCACTTATCTGAGCTTGCCTCTCTGTTCACCTGCCTTTCCCATTCTCCTATTTCCCTAGGGCCTCTAGAGTCAACAAGACAGCTGACTTGGAACCTTGCAATGTTGGAGACTTTGGGGATGTTATCTATCCACTCCATCTTATAGATTAGGGGACCAAGGCCACAAAGGGGATCTGAGGTCAGTTATAGTGTCAAAGATGGAACTGGAAATAGAGCCCCAGACTCCTCCAGATTTGCAATCCAGAACTCATCCATTCTAGTCCTGCAGGATGTGTCTGCTGCCCTCCAGCCCTGAAACAGACTTCTCCTAGGATATGGTAGTTACCTAGGCTAAAACATTTGGAAATATTTATCACCGTTGGGCAATAACTGAGGGAGGTAGAGTATGGGGAAGGGAGGAAGCAGGTGGGAGAACTATTCATAGGTGCTAAATGCCAGGAGGCTCTTCGCCTTCAAAAGACAAAGAAAATTTCCTTCTCTTTTGGAAGGGGCCACAATAGCTCTTCAATCCATCACACTCTCTGCAAAGCAGCAAAATCTCTGTCTCCCTTCACACATACTCTCTGCCCAGGCTGCCCTTTGGTGAATTCTCCTCTTCCTCTTTACTCTTCAAGGCTGCTCTTGTGCTCATTGTGGCCTGTTTTCCAAGGAACAACGTTGTAGTAAAGCTGATCTGTGTGATGGCAACCCAACCTCCATTGGAAACATCAATTGAGTCAAACTATGGACTCTCAAGAATGGAAACAGAACACACAAATGAGAGACTGCATCCTGTGGCCCACCCTGCTACCTCTCCTGCTAAAGCCCTCTGCTCTACCCTAGGAGGTCAGAACAAATCATACATTACTTCTGCTCTAGGTCATTGGTTATATCTTTCACACTAGGTCATTGATTAGCAACTCAGTAAGCAGTCCCTGAAACACTCCCAGTCCATTTGAGGAAGGAGAATTCCCAGAGAGAAGGTCACTGGGGGGCCAGCAGCACCTACTCGGGCCTCACTACCTGCTTGTCCCTCTTCTAAGGGAGGGAGGTACTTAGGGGTAAGGAAACCAAGTCAGCCCAGAACCCCAAGCAACTTGTGAGCCACTAAGGCCTTGAATTCTGACTTTAAGAGACCTGAGGCAAGTCAGCTGCTTGCTTGTACCTGTGTCTTACCATGATAAGTTTCCTCTTCTTGAACCCTCCTCACCCCTCATCTCAGATTCACCTGGCTAGCCCTGATTCTGCCTTCCGGGCTTGGCTTTCATAGGCTCCTCCTGGAAGCCTTCCCTAAAACCCCATGTGCTGCTTCAAGGTCTCCTTCCAGGAGGCCACTACATCTCATTCTATCCTATCATATAGCATCATTGTAATTGCCTGCTTGTCTCTCCCTCCAGGAAAAGTAACTCTGGGAAGGAACAAGGGCAGAGCAGATACTTCTTTGGAATGGTTGTATCCTAAGATTGGCTCAGTACCTGACACTGTAGGTGTGCAACTAATATTAGTTAAATGAAGGAATAGAAAGAACGGGACAATTTACATCATTTGAGTCCTACAGAAGAGACCAAAGGGAAGGGCTGAAAGGCAGGCAGCAACCCATATTCTGCGTCTTCTTGTGTTGAGTAAATCTACAGAACATTCCAACCTGAAAAGCACCTATATATTGATATTCAGAGCACTGTGCCATCTTGAAGGAGTGAAACGTCCGTTTGTTTGCAACAGGTAATGCATGTGTGGTGTGCAAACTGTAAAAGACAGGAAAGAGCATTCAGAGAATGTCAGTTTTCCACTCTCTCGGTCCCCAGTGGCTTCTTCTCCCATAGACAACTGCTGCCACTGTCTCTGGATTAGAAACCACTTTGGCAGGACAGGCCAGCTAAGGACCTTACGTGGTCAGGAGAAGAGCTCTTTAGGAGTCAGTGTTGAAGGCAGAAAACGCCCCCAGAGGTCTCACTCTTCCTCTGTTGTAGCCTGAGTATCTAAGTGCTAGGCCAGAGCCAGAGACGGTCGCCGGCAAGGGAAACTCCGCGGCCCGCACGCGGCAGCGGAAGGGTTAACGCGCCGGGCTCCGCCCTCCCAAGGGCCTCTTCCGGGCGGAGGGGCGGGATTACGTCACTTCCTGGAGACTGGCTGAATCCGGAAGTGATCCCAGAGGAACGAGTTGTGGTTGAGGACGCCGGCTGCTGGCCCAGGTTCCGGATCATGAGCTGGTGAGTGAGGCCGGAGCGGCGGGAGCTGCTGGAGCCGCGGACTGGCAAGGCCCCTGCCCCTGCGTCAGTGCCGTGTCCCGGCGCCCGCCGGTCCTGCGCGACCCCTCTGTCCCAGAGCAAGACCCGACAGCTCCTGCCCTAGGGTCGTTCCCTCGGTGCTTTCCCCAGTCGCAGTTTCTCAGCAGGAGTCCCAGGAAGACCGGCGGAGAGTCCTCTCAGCTTGGGACTTAGCGTCTGACTCCTGTTTTGCGGGACCTGTGTCCTCCTAGCTCCTTGAAGTGAGGGACTTCCTTGTTCCCTCCTTTTTAAAACTCCCATTGAGGTGCAGTCAGTGTCGTCTTTCTCTCTGTGGGCATCGCTGCCCCGCGCCAATCCCGCCAGAGCTGTGCCCCTCGCTGTGGTAGCCTGGACCCAGTTCACTGACCAAAACCCACTCGCTTTTGGGTAACTATCCTTTGCACGACTTAGCCTTCAGAAGACAAAACTTGCTTGTCTTTTGGAAGGGGCTAGAATTACACCCCGCACCCACCCTCCCACTGTGGGATTGGACTGGTTTTAATCATTCCAGGGCTAGTACCCCCTGCCTTCCCTCCAAGTAGGAATATTAAATTTAAACTTTTGGGAACTATCATGCCATGACAAAATGAGCCAGGGAGTCTTCAAGTAATCGAGTCACAGCTCCAGTTGCTGAAGAACTGTGTGATACTTGGCTCATAGTAGATGCTTGATAATGGTGTATTTATTTTGTAACATTCCGTTGGCCCAAAAGGCAATCCCCATTTGTTGCTCTCGATTATTTATGTTCACAGGAAAAAACTATGACTTGCCTGCCTTCCTGGGGCTTTGTTAGAGGACGCTAATATGAAAGACCTTACCTTACCAATCAGGCCCAAGGACCTGTATAGGCACAACCCTGGACCTCAGGGGATTCAACTATAATTTGTGAATAAATCAGCCCATGGGCTTAGGGAACATATTTGCCACTCTTTCCTCAGAGTCTAGTGTGTTTGTGTATGCAAAGTGCATGATAACTAGTTATAACAAATGCAGATAATAGAACATCCTTCAGGAAGGCTTTTGCAGTCTAACTTTTGGCCATCAGTGGAGACCTCAAGCAGCTGATATCAGTCAGTGTGAGGGCTAGCTCTCAAGTAAAATGTGAACCATCTGTCCCCTCCCCCTCCTGTTTCTTAGACCAAGCTTGATGGACAAATGTCTGACAATCACTGCCAGCACGTGGAGGGAAGCCCGAAGCAATGTCCTAATAAGCCCCAGCAGGAGCTGCTCCTTCTCCCTCCATCATTTGCTCCAGGAGGCCAATAGGGGGCTGGAGCCTTAAAAAGCTACCTTTCCTGTCTTGGTATAACCTAGTTACTGGTGGGCAAAGTGGCAGTGCTTCAGTTCCCTTTCCCAGAGGAATTATGTCCTTTCAGTGTCATTCTGGGTCCCCTAGTTTTGCGATATAGATGTCCTCTTAGCTGGTGCGTCTTGAATCTTGAGTATTCTTGCCTTTTTTTTCAAAGTGAAAAGCAAACAGTACAGATGCTTTATATCGCTTAAATTGGCATTTACTGAAGCAATCCTCACATGCTGGGAGAAGAGTAGAGCAGAAACTAATAAAGGTAAATGATTCTCTGGGTGATCTGAAGCAGATTGTTTCCACCTGTCTCACAGAAAGCTGCTCTTCCGGAGAACTAGTAGCCCTTTCGTTAAAGGTTAACTTGTCAGGTTGGAGAGAATTGAAATGGACAACTGTCTAACAAGAGCTGAGATTTTCATCTAGTAGCATTAATTGACCAGTACGTGCACATCTTTGTACCTCCTTGGACTAAGAGTCAGCCAGAAGGGTGGCTTTGTCCTTAAAAGCTAAGATTCCTTTCTCTTCCTCCTTAAAGGGCTTCTACGTCATCTCTTGCGTGGACCCTGACCCTCTCTCTCAAAGAGGGGAACAGCACCGGCGCCTGGGCACACAATCAGACTCAGTTCCTAGCTCAATGGCTGGCAAGAAGACTGGGGCTGGGTCCTTCTGATTCACTCCCTCAGTGGTTTTCCTGCCCCCAGAATGAATCCATCCATTCATGTGAAACTGGAATTCTCATTAGGGGAAGAGACCAGAGTGACGTAGAGCCATCATGGGAGGCTGATGCCCAAGGTCAGGTTCACCAAGTACATGGGCTGTGCCAAGCCATCATTAAATAAGGCCCAGGGGCACATGGCCCATGGTCTCCAGAGGGTAACCATTGTTCTGGGCTAGGCTGAGCTTTCAAAATGTCACAGTGAGAAATGTCCAATATTGATGCCCTTTGCACACTGTGGACTTTGCATGAAGAGTGAGAGGCCTTTGTTCTCTGCTTCCTCTGTGCAGGCAACCCGCCCACCCCCTGTTTGTTTAGTGGGTATCTGCTGCCTTCTTGCACCATCTACCCATCCACTCAGCCACTGCTCATATAACCATCTGCCTTTCAGCAAGGTGACCCAGTGGTCTGTCCTACTAGGAAAAAGGCATTTGATATTCACATCTCAGATCACAGATTCACTTCTTGGCCCCAAGCCAAATGCTTCTCTCTCTCCAGCTCTCTTGCTCCCTCTTTCTCTCCCTCTCTCCTGCCACCCCACCACCACCTCTCCTTCGAATTTGTCCCCCAACTTTCTCTCCCCCCTCATTCAGCACCTCCCTCCCTCTTTGTCTCTCCCTTTCTCTCTCTCTTCCCCGTCCTCCAGTGTATACTCAGGTGGCTTTATTATGGTATGAAGAGAGAATGAAGTAGAATTAAGAACAGTGACCTTAATCTAGCTTAGCGGGCTCCAGGAATTCTAGCCTCCCGTTGAACCATGCACCTTGATGATTTTAGGCTTCAACGATGAGAAAAAGGGAGTGCTGGAAAAAATCTCCCTATAACTAGGGGTCCAGTAGTTTGATGAGAAGGAAGGAAATTATAGACAGAGCAGCTAAGTGTGAGTAGGAGTTAGGGTGCTGCGTTCAGGTTCTGGCTCAGTCACTCAGTGCGGCCTGGTCAAGCATTGAACCGTTCTCTGTCTTGGTTTCTCCATCTGTAGCATGGAGTGGCTATTCCTGCTGACACTTTGCCACCTGAACCTGCTGTGAAGTGGAGTGGAGAGAGATTTTTCTGACCCTTCCGGGGTCTTCTGTCTGCCCTTCACACTTTAGTATTCCTCATGCTTGATCCTTTTTTGTTTCTTTTCTGTTCTCACCCTTTATACCCTTGCTGTCATCCTCAGGATAGAGGCCTAACTCTGGACCAGGGCTCCTGAGGCCTTTTGGGCCTGGCTGTCCCTCTTTACTTCGTGTATGCCATCCTCCAGGCTTCTCCTGCTCTCTCATGCCCCTGTGCCTCTGGATAACTGTTCCTTCTGCCTGAAATGCTTCCCCTTCACTCTCACCCATTCCACCAGGCCAGCATCCACTCATCCTTCAAGAGCCAGGCCACTCTTCACGTCCCCTGAGGGTCTTCCCTGAATGGCCCCCCACACCCTGCCGTGCTGCATTGGTTGCCCCTCCTCTGACGTTCTCTTCTGACCTTTATCGACATCTGCTCAGCTGGTCAGTTTACTTGTCTGTGAGTTCTTGAGTATGAGGACTGTCTTGTGGTCATTGCAATCCCTGGCACTGTTCCTGGCAGTCAGGAAATGTTTATTAAATGTATGAATGGGGCTTTTTTCCCCCATTTCCTGACTTGCCTGAGCTCAGGAAAAATTTTAAGATAAAAACGTGCAGAACCTACAAACCACTTCCTAAAATGAAAAGCCTCTGAAAGTGCTATTGTTAAATTGACTGACACTAGTGGCTTCCAGGTCAGGCTGCCTCAGATTTCTCCTCCCCACTCCTCTCTTATCCACTTCAAACTGCTCTGGTGGTTTCTTCTGTACTCCCATAGTGCTTCTCCTGTAGCACTTCTGCATGCTTCTAGGTATCACAGACATGTACCTCTCTCCCATGTCAACCCCATGAGGACAGGAGCTACATACAGTTTCTTCATCTTTGTGTAAGCATAGTGGGTATCATGCACATAGTGGGTATCTAACAGGTAATTGTTAAAGGAAATGCATGGAATGTAATGAAAGAAGAAAAAAGGGTGAACTTCTGGGTCAAACAGCCATTATTCATTTTTTTTCTCGGTGAAGTCTTTCTCCCTATGATTACCATTGCTCTCTCACATGTGTAGATTGCTTCTAACTTTTCAGAGGGCTTTCCCATCCTTTGTCTGACTTTGTGCTCCCGTCTGCGCAAGCAGTTCAGTCTCATTATCCCCCTTGGCAACTTGTTAGAGTTCACTCAGCCAGTACCTGACAGAACTGGAACTAAAACCTGTATCTCCTGAGTATTCTGTCCCTGTGATCAGGAATATTGGAAGAGTGGCAGACCATTCCCAAGCTGATTGGATCATGAAGGAGTTTCACTTTGCTAGGGTGTGTTGACACTAGCAGGTTGGTAGTGAATCACAGGGAGTTGTCAGTCTTCACACACAAGAGATAGAGGAAGTCCTTGTGTCCTGCAGACCTCTAGGTGTTCTGTAACAGGCTCACCTGCTTCTACCTGTGGGGCCCCTGCCTGGGACAGCCTCACCACTCATGTCCTCTGTGACTTTGGACACACCAAGCTTTTCCTCCTCACTGGAGAACATGGTAATGCCTTGAAGACAGGAGCCCCATAAAGAGTCTGTGAGATTCTGTGTGTGAGCTTACTCCTATTTTAGGTATTTAATGAGAGACAAAGGATGTCTTCCAGGTTTTGGAGCAGTCAGGAAGAGTCCAGTGTCTTGATTCCCACAGCTACTTAGTCAGAGATGTTATACTTACTATACTCTTGAAGGAAATCTGTTGGGGGTAGTCTTTAGAGTCAGCTGTTAACCTATTAGAATTGTTTTCCCAAACCCATTATTTTGATGGCTAACCCAAAGGGCCCAGTATAGTGTGATGCACATACATGGTGCTCAACAAATATTTGTTGATTTAATGCTTGTTAAACATTTATAACATGCAAAGGTCTGTGCTAAATGTTGAAGGACATTTAAAAGGCTTGCATGAGTCGGTCTCTGTCTTCAGCCAGTGTACGGAAAGTGCTAGGGATTCAAAAGGACAGCCGATCACTAAATGTCAGTGTGGCATCATCAAGAAAGACTTGAAGCAAGAGATGTAATTTTAACTGAACCTTGACTTAGCAAGTATGTGCTGTTTCAGTGGGAGTGCGAGAAGGATCCAGGTTAGAAGCATGGCATGAAAACGGTGTGTGGAGTTAGAATGCGTCAAGAGTGTTTGCGCGGACTGTCAGGAGGCCAGCTTGGAGGTGGTAAATAGTGGTTTGGGTAGAGGCTGCGTTGGGGAGAATTGGCACTCCACCTCAGGACCACGTTATATAGTGCTTTCAGTGCCATACTGAGGACTTGAAATTGAGCCTAGGCTTTTGAAAATTGAAGGCTTTTGAGCAGGGAAGTGGTATGGCCAAAGCAATGATTTAGTCAGATTATTTTGGCGTTGGCCTGCAGGATAACTCAGAAAGAATGGAGCCAGGGACGCTAACTTGGACAGTCGTTTCCTTTTTTTTTGAGACACGGTCTCACTCTTGCTCTGTTGCCCAGGCTGGAGTGCGGTGGTGCAATTGCAGCTCACCACAGTCTCAAATTCCTGGGTCCAAGCGATCATCCTGCCTCAGCCTCCTGAATGGCTGGGACAATAGGTGTTAACCACCACACCCAGAGTAGTTTCCAAAATTTTTTGACCACAACTCACAGTTAGAAATACCTTTGATAACACAACTCACACGCACACACCTAACACTTGAAATCAGTTTCACACAGTATGTGCGCAGTGCACTCTGATATTTTCTATTATGTTCTTGTTTGTGTTTTTTTTTTTTTTCGAGACAAGGTCTGCCCCTGTTGCCCAGGCTGGAGTGCAGTCACGCTATCTCAGCTCACTGGAACCTCCACTTCCTGGGTTGAAGGGATACGCATGCCTCAGCCTCCCACATAACTGGAATTACAGGCATGTGCCACCACTCCTGGCTGATTTTTGTGTATTTTAGTAGAGACTGGTTTTCGCTATGTTGACCAGGGTGGTCTCAAACTTCTGGACTCAAGTGATCCACCCGCCTCGACCTCCCAAAGTGCTGGGATTACAAGCATGAGCCACCGCAGCCAGCCTTGTTTGTTTTTTCTTAAAGAATGACCCACCTCCTTTGACTTTTTTTTCTTTTTTCCTTCCCAAGGTGAGTGCATATGATTTTTTAATTTCGTGAGTGATTTTGATATATGTGTACAATGGAAGACTATGTAGCAGGTTAAATGATCTTTGAGTGATAGGTGTTCTACAAAGACCTCGGTTTGAAAACCACCTATTTAAGAATATCATTACAGATATCCAGACTGTAAGCTCACACCTTTGACTCTAGCAACTAAAGATAGGTTGCTTGTATATGTGGTTGTTTCACTGGGTTAATAAGAAATACAGAAGGGTCAGCAGTAAAGAACACTGGCTGAGTTCTTTATAAGAACTCATTCCGTAGATTTGAAAACTGTTGATCACTTTCTAGAAAAGAAAACCCAAGTGAACAAAAGCTCATACAGAGATATTTGGTCTTATTAGTAATCAAGAAAAACAGATTAAACCAACAATGAGATGCCATTTCTCAGCCATCAGACCAGCAGAAATTTTGAAGCCTGACAGTGCCAAGTATCTCAGGGTGAAGAACAGTAAGAACTTACATACACTGAAGAAGGGGGTGTAAATTAGAGATTTTGCAGTTGGAACAGTAGCTGTCCCTGACCCCAGAGAAACTCCCGTACCTCCATGCAGCAGGGGACACATGCGGGAGTATAAGCTGCATCATGATGTGCAGATGCCCAGCCTCTGGAGAATGGGGAAATAAATTGTGATGTCTTTACATGATGAAATATGGGCCAGGCACAGCAGCTCATGCCCTTTGGGAGGCCAAGGCAGGCAGATCACTTGAGGTCAAGAGTTGAAGACCAGCCTAACCAACATAGTGAAACCCCATCTCTACTAAACATACAAAATTTAACCAGGCATGGTGGTGGACACCTGTAATCCCAACTACTCGGAACCTCAGGCAGGACAGTCTTTGAACTTGGGAGGTGGAGATTGCACTGAGCCAAGATTGCGCTACTGCACTCCATCCTGGGTGACAAAGTGAGACTTTGCCTCAAAAAGAAAAAAGAAATAATATGTTTTAGTTAAAATGGGTAAAATAGAGCTGTGTGTACCATTGTGGGCATATCTCAAGAATATACTGCTGAATGTAAAAAGCTAGCTTCAGAATGATACATTCAAATACATAAGAATGATACATCCAACGTTGTAGGCTGGGCGCAGTGGCTCAACACTTTGGGAGGCTGGGCAGGTGGATCACTTGAGGTCAGGAGTTCAAGACCAGCCTGGCCAGCATGGTGAAACCCCATTGTAAGGTTTTTTCTCGCCGAGTTTAAAGGGAAGAAACTGAGGCCAGCACAAGAAGAGCCAATGCAAAGGATTTATTCGGGCTCCCGGACAACGTTCTGTGGTCCCACAGGAGGGGCTGGAGAAGTCGCGCGGACTCCTCACAAACGTGGGGTTTTATAGGGAGTGGAGGCGTTTGATTGGTTGTGCCCAAGGTGAGTGGGACCCAGATGGGACAAAATGGTAGGAGGGGAATGGGGCCCGGATGGAACAAAATGGCAGGCGGGGAGTGGGGCCCGGATGGGACAAAATGGCAGGCGAGGAGTGGGGCCCGGATAGGACAAAATGACAGTAGGTAGTGGGGCCCGGATAGGACAAAATGGCATCGGGTAGGTCCTGGTGGGGCTTTTTTTCCGGGCTCCCGGTGGGGGTGGGGGTGTGTCCGAGCTCCCAGCAAGGGAAGGGGGTGTGTCTGAGCTCCTGGCGAGGGAGGAGGAGTGTGTCCGAGCTCCCCAGCGAGGGATGGGGGGGTGTGCGTCCGAGTTCCTGGCGAGGCAACCGGCCTTACACCCATCTTTACTAAAAATACAAAAATTAGTCAGGCGCAGAGGTGCACACCTGTAATCCCAGCTACTAGGGAGGCTGAGGCAGAATCACTTGAGCCCGGGAGGTGGAGGTTGCAGTGAGCTGAGATTGCGCCACTGCACTCCAGTCTGGTTAATAGAGTGAGACTCCCTCTCAAAAAGGAAAAAAAAAAAGATACATTCAACATTGTACTGTTGATGTAAGCATTAGACCTATAAGGCAATACTGTATTTTGCATATGGACTTAATATAGTACAAGTATGGGAATAATAAATACTAAAATCAGAATAGTGGTTACTCTAGGGTAACAAGGAAAGAGAAGGAAATGGAATCTCAGGAGCCGGGTGAGGTGACTCACACCTATAATCCCAGCATCATGGGAGGCCAAGGCAGGAGGATCAGTAGAGTCCAGGAGTTAGAGACTAACCTGGGCAGCATAGTGAGACTGTCTCTACAAAAAAAAAAATTAAAAATTAGCCAGGGGTGGTGGTGCAAGCCTGTAATCTCAGGGTGTGAGACTTAGGGCGCCTCAACAGTATCTGTACTGTTGTGTTGTTTGAAGAATAATATCTAAAGCAAGCACAGCTTCGTTAGAATTTGACAAAGCCAGGTGGTGGTACGTGAGTATTTATTATATATTCTTTATATTCTTTGTGTATTTACAATATTTCATATTTTTTTAATTTTTAAATCATTGCTGGGGCAGACCTCACTTTCCATAGCAAGAGAATGTTTGCCTCTCCCCTCACCCTACTGTCCAGGTGGGGATGATCCAGGGAGGGGGCCTACAAGTCATTTTCCATCCAGCTGTCTTCCTTCTACCTCTTGCTTTCTAGGGGCCAAACTTTCAGCAGAGAAGAAGAAAAAGGTAGTGTGAGAGCTCTTTATAATTGCTAGTTGGTAAGAGACAGAACCAAAGTGAAATTAAAGATGGTACCTCAGAAACTAAACAGCCAGTCTGGTGCTCTCAGAGTCTAAGCCGCTGCCAGCCTCATCGGAGTGGAGATGAGGCCAGTGGCAGTTCCCTCTGCTTGTAGCGTCTGCAGGACAAGCCTTTCACCTCCCAAGTACAAAGCCATTTTCTGCCTCTTCTTATCTTACAGATTAGAATGAGAGTAAGTGATTGCTTGTCTGTCGGATATTAGGATCTTCTTAAGGGGCTGCAAAGGAAAAACATCCCAGCTGCCTCTTTGAGTTGCCTGTCTTCCTCTCTTAGGTGCTTCATTAGCCTCCACACTTTTGACAAAAATCCTTAGACTATATAGGGGTAAGTTGCCCCCCAAAGTTAGGCAGACTTATCACTTGGTCCTGGTGGTAGTGCATCACAGTATAGGATAGCTGCTTGCCCCCAAAACAAAAAAGTAATTTCAGGTTTCCTAACCATTCTTGGTTGGGGGTGAGGATACTTATCTCTGTAACTTCTTGCAAGTCGCCCCTTCTGGACCTGGTTGGTTGTCATCATCAAAATACCACCACCACCTTCTCAGCAAAAAGCAGACTGCTTATTTTATGTCAAGATCTGTTTTAAGCATTAAACTTGTTTAACCTTCACAGCGACCCTAGAAGATGAGTAGATTATTATCCTATTTTATAGACAAAGAGATGGAGACACAGGGAGGTGAGGTCACTTGCCCAGAGTCTCACAGCTGGTAACAGGCAGAGCCAGGATTTGAACCCCAGCTCTCTGGCTCCAGGCCCCTGATCTAGTGCACTGTCTGTCCTGTGAAGTGCAGGAGTGGACACTTAAAATAAACTGATGTATCAGCAGCGCCTATGCAGTCTGGCAATAGCAGATGCTTAATAAATGGTTGCTTTGATGAGATGATCTCCCAGCTCTTGGGTGACTTAACATTGTGTGCTTCATTCTGTCTACTTTTCAGAGGTCAACCTGGGGAGCGGTGGGGAAGGAGGGATCACAGCTGAGCTGGAGAAGTGTTCTGGTCCAAGTCACAAATCCGCCAAGTCACAGTCATGCCTTTTATTTTTAAACACACACATACCTCCTCGGACCGATGGCAGGTCGAGGTCAAGTTCTGTGTGTTCTGGTTGGGTCAAGCTAACTTGGAGAAAGGACCGAGGTGGGGCTGGAGGCTGTGGTCATAGGCACTGGAAAGGGCATAGGCACTGGAAAGGGCTGATTTCCAGCTCAGTTCATGTCCCCCTCTGCTGGGGTCTCTCCCAGCCTTGCTCGGGCTGAACTTTCCGTGGCCTTTCGCATTGTGGCCAGCTGGCCCTTCAGACAGAGAGGGTGGCATCCAACCAGCAGCTGTTCTGCCGGACCTAGATGGCTCTCGATAAGCCCTGTCCCGGCTCTGGCCCTCTGTTGTTTCTCTCCCACCATTAAGGTGGTGGTGGCCTTGTGGGGCCTCAGGCCAGACCAGGCAGCAACCCAAGGATAGAATAACAGAAGGCTGGGGGGAGGGGCTTGTCCTTCCAGCCTGCTGGAGCTGTTGCCTCTCGCCCACCTTCCTGCTCTTGCCGAGACAGTGACTCAGGCCCAGACCACTCCCCGGGGAGCCAGGATTTCAGCCACTATCAACCGCCACCGCCCACTCTTTGCTCAGCCCTCCCTCCATTCTCACCTCCCTTACCTCCCTTGCCCCCAGAACTGTGGGTCTCTCGTCTAGCTAGAGATAGCAGAAAGATATGGGGTGGGGCAGACTGAATCGTTTCAGGATTCTTACCAACCCCAAGCCAGGCCTAGGCTCATTCACGTTCAGTAGGATTCTGGAGGCCAAGCGAAGACCCAGGAAGCAGGTTTAGGGTTCAGCCTCTTTCCACTCTTTGTCGTGAAAGTAGGACTCTCCAAAGAAGACAGGGACGTGAGCTCTGCTGGAGTGACCAGGGGATCCCCACCCAGCTGCCATCTGGGCCTGCCTTTTATCTCTGCCTCTGCAGAGGGGGTGAGGAAACAAAAGATGGAGAAACCTAGCAAATTGAAAATGTAAAAGAGCTGTTTTTGTAAATAGACATTACACAAGAGCAGGGGCTTTTTTGGAAAGGTTCTACTGAGACAGACAGAATTAGCCAACTGGCATCATGCTACTAATAGAGATATTTACTGTTTGAAAAAGTATATTTGTAGCTTCGGAGAACATCCTGTTGACTTTTTCTTTATTATGAAAGAAAATAGAATCTTTTCCCCCCTTTGCCCTCTGTACACACAGAACTTTTTTTTTTTTTTTTTTTTTTTTTGAGGTGGGGCAGTTGGGTATTGGAGAAGGGGAGGGTTGAGAGAAATGTTTTCTCCATTTTGTTGCTGAGACTAAAATATCTCTTCTCCTGCCCTCTGGTGCTCATATTTGTGGAATGGGAAGCAGAACCAAGCTAGGACTTCTACTCCACAGGCAGAGAGCTCAGAACTCTCTTAATTTCTTCCAGAGCTCAGAGATGCCCTGGGGAGCAAGCCGTGTCTTCACTCTGGCCCTCTGCTCACATCCCTGATTCCAAGGGGAGCACTGAGGCAAGTGTGAGGAGGAGGGAGGAGAGTCCCGAAGCCTAGTGGGCCTCCTGCCCTGGAGCACTGCCAACCTCAGGCTGGTGTGTCCTGGCAGTGCCGAGGCCACTGCTCTCAGCCTGTGATACTGTCACTCTTGCCCCATGCCCTCCAAAGCAGCTGCTTCTCCTAAGGAAGTCCCCTGTGCCTGCAGGGGAAGAGCCACAGGGATGAAATGGGGACTCAAGGGGAGAAGAGGCACAAGAGCCTGCTGAAGTGCAGTTGTGTTGCCCTTCCCACTCTCCCTTACTTGCCACCTTTCACCACTTCCTGCAGGAATGCTCCATTTCAGCACAGGGAGAATCTGATCCATCAGGGCACCTGCCCAGTTTTCTGCCCATTTCTCTGACAGAATGGGCTCACATCTGCCATTTGGCAGCCTCGATAGAAACCCAGGAGCCTCTTCTCCTTTCATATATCCTCTCAGGCTCTTTGTTTTCTCTTGAGCCATCATACTCCAATAACTTTGTCAGGCTTTGCTTTCAAGGCCAAGGGCCCACTCCATTTTCTTGGTCTCCACTGAATGTACTGTTGCTGAACCCCAGCACTGGTGGATATTCTTTTTAGGCTTTTGGGGCTTTTGTTTTGTTTTGTTTTTTAGTTACCTAAGGATTGGGAGCCCAGAGACCATGATACTGCCTTTCTTTGTTCTTTATATAGCATTATCTAAGAGTAGTTTTCTTCAGGAACCTTAAATCAGAGCATGGTATTTTACAGGGCCCTTGGGCAGTGTGCTTCGTCATTCATTTAATTAATCATCCAGTGCTTACTATGTGCACAAAACTAGACTATAAGCTGCATGAGATCATAGAAGGAATCCGTCTCGTTCATCTTGATACCCCTAGAACCTAGCACAGTACTTGAAACAAAGGTGCCCCTTAATAAATATTTCCTCATTCAATGAAAAGTTGAAAATAGCATTGTGCCTAGTACAGTACTTACAGGGGTTGCCAAGAAGCATGACATTCAGTCATTGCCCTTGAGGTGCTATGTGTCATAATCAGAAAGCAAGACATTCACACATCAAAGTTAATTAGCCTGTACCCTTTACCAAGCAAAGTTTACTTAAGTAATGAAAGGATGGCTCAATATTAGGAAATACGTTTACACAGTTCAACACAATAATAGGTCATAGGAGAACAAACTGATTATCTAAATGCATGGTGAAAGGCATTGGTGGAATTCAAAAATCTAGTCTTTGTAAACTTTTAGTAAACTAGGAACAGAAAGATATTTTCTTACTATTAGGAACCTTCCTGGGTGAAATCAGGAATAGCTGCCTTCATATTTGATAGTGAGGGATCAGACGTAAAGCATTCTTACCAAAGTTGGAAACATTTTTCTGTAACTTCAAGCTAATGCAATAACATAAGGCAAGAAATAGGTATAAATATTGGGAAAGAAAAGATAAATTTTATTGTATTTTCATACTCTGATGGTATACCTGGAAAGCCTAATTAGTTATTTTTCTTCTTTTCAAATTGAATTTCTTGGGCTATAAATTAAGTATGTAGATATGGTGACTGGTTTCAGAGTAAATGTGCCAGGAAGATAATATGAAAAAGAGAATCCCATTTACAGCATAACCAAAAATATAAAATTCCATGGAATGCACCTGAGACATGTATAGAGCTAAAACTTCACATGTGTTACTTTGGGATCTTAATATTTAACAAAATAAATATAGACGATGGTTATGAGAAAAACTCAAGACCAAGAAAAATAATAAGGCTAGAATGAATGAAAAGAAATATGGCTCTGAATGAGCAAAAATAGGATCTTCAAAAGTTAATCTATAAATATATTGCATTTCTGGTAATAATCTTATGAGGGGTTTTTAGGTATGGGTAGGGGTGAGAGCATACAGCTGATAAAATTTATCTTGAATAATTAAAACAACCAAGAAATTACCTGAAAAAAATTTAATAAGGGGTTTGCTTCGCCAAGTTGTAGGAACTTTTATACATCTAAATAAATCTATGTTATTGTCAAAAGAGTAGATCACTCTGTGTTATGGAATAGTAGATGCATTGAATGATGATAAAATAATTTTTCAAAGATAGAATACTTTTAAAACTATTAAAACATCTAAGGAGTCTACACTCAAACTCTAAATGCAGCCATGATTTAAATATAAAAAAAAAATCACTAAAATTCACATGGAAAGGCAAGGGACACAGAACAGTCAAAACGATCTTGACAAAGAACAAAGCTGGAGAACTAATACTCCCCAGTCTTAATACTACAAAGCTACAGTAATTAAGATCATGTGGTACTGTCGTAAAGATAGACGTAGATAAATGGAATAGAATTAAGAGTCCAGAAATAAACCGTTACATATTTGGACAATTGATTTTACAAGGATGCCAGAACAGTTCAGTGGAAAAGAAATAATCTTTTCAACAAACGGTGCTGGGACAAATTGGATAGCCACATGCCAAAGAATGAAGTCAGACCCCTACCTCACACCATATTTAAAAATTAACTCAAAATGGATCAGACCTAAATGTAAGAGCTAAACTATAAAACTTCTAGAAGAAAAGACAGGAGTAAATCTTCGTGACCTTGAATTTGTCAAAGGATTCTTAGATATGACACCAAAAACACGAACAACAAAAGAAAAAACAGATAAATTGGACTTCAACTAAATTTAAAACTTTTTGCTTCAAAGGACACTATTAAGAAAGTGGAAACCCAGCTCATGGATGAGGGAAAATATTTCTGATTATGGGGTAATACCCAGAATATACAAAGACCTCCTATAACTCAACAACAATAATAAAACAGTTTTAGAATGGGCAAGCAATTTGAATAGATCTTTCTCCAAAGATATACAAATGAACACATGAAAAGATGTTCAACATCATTAGTCATTAGAGAAATGCAAATCAGAAATACTACCTCATATCTACTAGGATGGCTAAAATGAAAAAGACGTTAAGTGTCGACAAGGATATGGAGAAGTTGGAACCCTGATATATACCACTGATGGAAATGTAAAATTATACAATTATCTTGGAAAACAGTCTGGCACATCCTCAAAGCTTAAACATAGAGTGACCATATAACCCAGCAGTTTTGCTCCTAGATATATGCCCAAGAGAAATAAAAACATATCCACACAAAATCTTAAACATAAATGTTTGTCACAACATTCATTAATACCCAAAAAGACGAAACAGCCCAATTGCCCATCAAATGATAAGTGGATAAACAAAATGTAAATCCATACACTGGACTAGTATCCAGTGATTAAAAAAAATAAAAGGATGAAGTACTGATATATGCTACGACATGGATGACCTTCAAAAACATTTTGCTAAGTGAAGGAGGCTGACACAAAAGGCCACATACAAATATAATTCTACTTCTGTGCAATGTCCAGAAAAGGTAAATCCATGGAGACAAAGCAGAGTAATGGTTGCCAGGGCTGGGGGAGGGGAGTTGTTTGCTAATAGATGTGGAGTTTCTTTTTGGTGTGATGAAAATGTTCAAAAATTAAATAGCAGTGATTTTTGCACACTTCTGGGAATATACTAAAAACCCCAAATTGTACACCTTAAAAGGGTGAATGTTATGGTATGTTATTTAAAAATAAACCAGATTCTGAGTAAAGATGACAGATTGAATACATACATCTAATTTATCTCCCTCACAAATCCTACAAAAAGCACAGTAAAGCAATTTTTTTAAGGCATAAATCCATAGTTCAGGGAGACTAGAAGAGACATCAACAACAAAATTTGGGAATTAGAGTGCAGTTACATGAGGTAACTGACTTAGTTCTAAGAAAGTCAAATCCCAAACTGGCATTTGAGAAAACCGAGAGCCATCCCATTGTACGTCCCAGAATTCCCAAAGGTTTGGGAGTTGGTACTAAGTAACTCTAGAAGTTGGGTGAGGCCAAGGGCTAAGATAACAGGGTGATTGGTTGCAAACTCTTTATGAATGGCTTAGAGCCCTAACATCTCCTGCCTAACTCTGGGAGACTGTCCCCACCCCACCCTAGCAGAAGAATGAAGAGCCCTCCACCCCAACCCCCTCCTCCAAAGAGTTTGTACCAGGGGACACAAAGGTGGATTTAAGGTGTGAAACTTATAAAAGTTAAGCCTCAGGGCCCCTGACTTAAATGGACCTTTCCAAGACCCTGAAAGGGACCCTAGGCATCCCTATGTTTTGGTAAACTGACACATAAAGTATTTGTATTGCAATGAGTTAGGAAAACCTCTGTCTTCATTCCTGCTTTTTCTTCTTGGTCCTACCACTCATGTCAGGCAGTCTTTGGGTAGCCTAGGCTTTTTGGGGGAATGGAACTAGGGGAGGGTGAATTAGGAGTATACTGTTTTAACTGTACTTTGTAAATACATCTTTGGAAAATGTTAATAAGAAGAAATTACAGACTCCTGAGTTGGAAATCTGTGAAGGTTACCTTTTTGGTCAATTTTAAATTTACTTAAAAACTAAGGGGAAAATTGGATTTAAAAATAATGAAACACAAAAATGATAAGGTGACTGCTTAAACCAATAGAAATTCTGGAATCAAGCAAAGCATAACGAAACATTTTCAAATCGTACCAAAAGTGAGTAATCCATTAAAAGAAGGAGATCCATTTTAAATAGGGGTGATGATGGTTTGATAACTCAGTTAACAAGGAGGAGGAGGAAATCAGAGAAACACATTGATAAAACATTTAAATTTCTGATGGATTTAACATGAAAGACATAATGAAAACAAAACTCAAGATATGCCCTCCTACAAAGACATTAGTGATGAACTGGTCACTGTCATTACTTCAAAGAACATGTAAGATTAGTCACTGTACAAGAAATCTTGAAATGTGCCCTGACATCTTAGTTTATCTGCAGCGGAAACGTGAGATTTTTCTAAATTTTACAAGAATCCTAAAATTTATATATTATGCTGAAGAAAGGCTTTCCAAACCATCTAAAACAAATTTCTAGTAGAAAACAAATTTCAAACAACCATACCAGAGGAAAGATGGAATTACCTTTTTTACTCTTAGGAAAATTTTGCTACCAACTCTGTGTTACACGAAGAGGCAACCAAACGCTAAGCCGCCCAAAGTGTAGGGAGACAAGATAGAGATGTGTTAGGCGGATGATTAACAAAAATACTCGATTGTTTTCTGATGTTTGTGTCATTTGCTAGCTTTTAAAACTTGACATTTGTTGTGCTCTTTTCTCTGCCTGAATATTCATTTTCATGCCTATTTGTATATTTGTAATTTTATATTTTTTAAATAGAGCATACAAAATTGTGAAAACTTCAAACCCACCTCTGAGAGGGCAGCAAGCACAGCTGAGGGTGGGACTGCCCTAGTGAAGTCAGGAGGATGAAGTGAATTCGCACCCTCAGGGTGCCACGGCCCGTCCCTTCCCCTCCCCACCACATAGGCACGCTTGTGCACACAAACACGCACATACAAGCTCTTCCATTGCCAAGTTCCCAGAATGGTAGGAGATTGGAAGAATCTTCTTTAAAGAATTTTACCCGCCCAAGAGAAAACACTAGAAAGATAGTGACATCAGGGAGTTCCCCACAAAACTGTTCAGCCAGATTGCAGATTGCCCTTCCTAGTAGATCAACATGGTTCCTGTGCTCAGAGCTTCTTGTCAGCTCTTTTTGTCTCCCAGTCATATATGAGAATAGGCAACCAAGAATTACCACAAATCCAAGGAAAGCACTTAGTGTGAAAAATAAAGACAAATGGGGGAAAAAAGCAACTTGGAGAAAAACTAAGACTACAAAGGGAAGAAGCTTTTTAATTAAAGCTGTTGTTAAGATCCTCAGAGAGAGAAGGCATCCATGAAGTAAAAACAGGATACCATTTTAAAAGGACAGCCTAAAAATTTTAAATGGCTCTTGGAAATTAAAAATCTCATAGCAGAAATGAAAAAAAAAAAACAAAAAACTCGTTAGAAGCATTAGAAGATAAAATTTGAGAAACGGAAATTAGAGAACCAGCCAAGGAGGGTCAACATCAAGATTGTAACAGTTTCAGAAGTAAGAAACAGAAAACAGAAGAAATCAACAAAATTGTTTAATCCCAGAACTGAAGATTATAAATTGGCAAATTGAAATAGTCCTATGAGTACCCAGCACAGTGGATGAAAATAGACCTACATTGTTGTGAAATTATGCAACACCAGGACAAACATATATTCCTATAAGGTTGCTTAAAAAAAACTAAAAAAAAACAGGTCATATATAAAGAATAGGAATCAGAGTGGCTTCAGACTTCCCCACAGCAGCAGTACTGGGAAGTTAGAAGACGGTGAAGCAACACCTTTGAAATTCTGGCAGAAATTGTGTACAGCCTTTAATTCTATACCCAAACTAGCCTGCAGGTAGAAGAAAAAGTTTTTAGGATATGCAAAGTCTCAAAAATGATCTCCCACATGCTTTGTTTCCACCCAAAATAAGGGGTAAACCAAGAAAGAGAAGGACCAGGGGAAAAATCATGAGACAAGTCAAAGGAATCCCAGAAAAGTTGGTGAAGGTAGAGCTGGGGCTGAGAGCCGCACAGCTGGGGAGCAGGCAACCAGTCCGGGTTGGAGCGAGGCAGCAGCTACAGAGCAGACTGTTCCAGAAGATGCAAGGGAGAGAGCACCCGATATGATGAATGTATCAAAATTAGAGTTAGACCACAGATTGAATTGAGGATAAGTATGTAGACAATTAAGCAAATGAAAGAAAAGTGACAGTTATCAATTTTAGGGAAAGTAAAAAAGCATACATGTTATTAATTATGTTTTACTGCTGCATGATACATTCTCCCACAACTTAGTGGCTGAAAACAACAATAAATAGTTTCTGTTGGTCAGGAATTTGGGAGTGGCATAGCTGGCTTTGACTTGGAAACTTTCATGAGTTTGTGACTCAGTACATCGGCTGGAACTGCAGTCTTCTAAAGCTTTGACTGAGGTGGAACAATCTGCTTGTTATCAAGGGCAGGAGGGAAGAAAAATCATAATATCCTCCTAATAGTTGACTAAATAGTGAGCTTACCAAGTTATAATGTAATTGTATTGAGAAGAAGAGCTGCAAGTGTGGCTTCATGAGGGAGAGATGGACACCCAGCAATATTTTGTTTAATTAAATCCTCATCTTCCAAAGTAAAAATTCAATAGCTAACACAGATTTTTAGTGCCTAAAAACCTAACAATCTAAAGGTAGCAATATAAGCATTTATCCTTAGACGTGGAAACAGTTGAGTTGAAAGTGGTTGATTCTGGCAAATGAGATTAGTAGTCCTGGGAACGTTTTACATAAGAAATCTTGTTGCCTTATTAGACAATGCACACTATAACTTTGATACTAATAGAGTTTAGTTTAACAAAAGGAAGCCATGCAAGTAATAAAGTAAATATAGGTGAATAGTTGCAAGTTGATGGAGTGGAGGAAGCAGGTCATCCTGTTTGATACCAAAAGAAAAAATCACAAAAGAAAAGACAGATTTAGTAGATTTGATTGTGTACTAATCAAAAGCTTCTGCACATGAAACATAAACATGTACAAAAGTGAAAGGCAGACACTAATCCAGGAAAAAAACCCTGATACATAAACCAAAGGGTGGTTAGTAAAATGTAAACTGTTTCAGTCTTTTCAAAAATGTTAACTGTTTAAATCTGTCTGGAGGGCAGTTTGGCAAAATGTATCAAAGCCTTGAACACTGTATACAGAATTGATCCTGTGTGACTAATCCTTGGTGTGCACCATGATTTAGCTCTTAGAGCTTTTGTTCATAATAGAAAAATTTTGAAACAGTTGAAATGACCAGCAGTAAGTGATGAGGTTATAGAGATAAAACAAGTGGCACATTTTCATTATATACCTGAACCACTCATTTTACTTCTGTAGCTCTGAAAAATGAGGAGAGTGAAAATGATACATTCTCATATAAAACTATTCATGGCCGGACGCGGTGGCTCGCGCCTGTAATCCCAGCACTTTGGGAGGCCGAGGCGGGTGGATCACGAGGTCAAGAGATCGAGACCATCCCGGTCAACATGGTGAAACCCTGTCTCTACTAAAAATACAAAAAATTAGCTGGGCATGGTGGCGCATGCCTGTAGTCCCAGCTACTCAGGAGGCTGAGGCAGGAGAATTGCCTGAACCCAGGAGGCGGAGGTTGCGGTGAGCTGAGATCGCGCCATTGCACTCCAGCCTGGGTAACAAGAGCGAAACTCCGTCTCAAAAAAAAAAAAAAAAAAAACACTATTCATGATATATATTTCTTTTACTTTTTTAATTTAAAAGTTACACAAATATTTACACATATACATGCACACACACATATACACACTGAATCGGTATTATTGTCAATTTTTTCCTTTGGGGGTGTATGTGTGTGTTGTCCTTTGTGTTTTTCTATGTCTTCCAAGTTTTTAACATTGATCAGGTGCTATTTTTGTAGTCAAGAAAAAAAACAAGGTTTTTTTTTTGGTTTTTTTTTTTTTTTGGTGTATTTGAAAAAAAAAAATACGGAAAGTGCAAAGAAGAAAACAGTAATCATATTCTCACCACCCAAAATTAGCCACTACCAACATTTGGCATATTTGCTTCAGTGTTTCTTTCTGTAAATTTAAAAAATACAAATAACAACACTAAAACATTAACCTTGGCCATCTTTTAGATACGAAATTATGGCTGGGTTTTTTTTCCCCCCCTCATCTTTTCCTCCCTCATCCCCCCCAGTCACTCAGTCCCTTTTTATTTCTCAAGTTTTCTGCAGTGAGCATGTTTTTCTTTAATAATTGTTTTAAAGTTAGTGTTTCTCATGAGAATACTTTTTTCTTTTTTTGCCCACCTGCAACTGTCTTGATTGAGTTATAGAGAATACTTTTTAAGGGAATAAACTGCAGTTAACTGTAAAGGGTAGAATTTTTAAAATGCTAACTAAGTGATAGACATTTAAAAGACGGTGAGTTTTCCTGGGAGCAGAGAGAGTATTCCTTGTGGGGGGGTAGCCATTTGTTCCAGTTGCCCTGGGCAGTCCAAATTGTCCTGATGACATGTACTCCAGAATGTCCCAGTTTGGGACAGGAAACTATAAAGAGTCTAGATTTGGGGGATTAATGAACAGCCGCTTGGCTGAATCATGGCAGTTATACTGAGTGAATAGGAAAGAAATTAAAGGTAAGATTGAGACCATATTACAGAGATACATTGAATACTAATGTAAGTTCTTCCACTGATTCCAGGGCTGGAACAGGAAATACATAAGATGCACTTGGTACATGTTGTAGTGCTAGAAAGTAAGGAAATAACACGCACACATACATACATACATACATACATACATACATACATATGTTGATGTGGGTATGTCAAAGGAACACAGGGGCCAACTGAAAAAGCTGCCAGTGGCCAAAACTGGAACAGTTTGAGCATCAAAATAATGTATTGGATTATAACCCAAAATATAAGATAAATATGAGTCCATACTGATACTGAATGGTTGAATAAATAAGAAATGGGGCTCTGTGTGATGGCTTCCTCCCAAGGAGTGCAGTAGGGAAAGGGGGAAGGGAGAGTAACTTTACAGTAGGAAGCTGGTGATCAAGGGTCTCACATCATCAGGGTAAGGCATGTTGACATCGTGAACCCTGGGTATGACTTGGGGACAATGGCTCTTCTGCTCTGTGATCTTCTATCCCAAAAGCCATAACTCCATTCTAGTTAGGAGAAAAGCATCAGACAGATCCACGTTGGCATTCTATAGCATGCCTGACCAGCACTTCTTAAAACTGGGGTGGTCCTCAAAAGCAAGGAGAGATTGAGACACTGTCACAGCCAAGCAGAGCCTCAGGACACGTAGCGACTGAAGGTGATGTAGTGACCTCGGTGGGAAGCTGGAACTGAGAAAGGACATGGGGAAAACCGAGAAGATCTGAAGAAAGGGTAGTCTTGACTCTGTCACTGTTGGTTCATTGATTGTGAACAGTGAACCACACTAATATCAGGTGTTAATAAAAGGGGAAACTGAGGGTGGGCCGCATAGGAACTACGCACTTTCTTCACAATTTTTCTTTAAAACTTTTTAAATGAAGGATTTTTTTTAAGTGTTCTAATAGGGCTTTTGAGCAGGTGAGTTGAAAAATAATCAGAACAGTATGATAATTCTCTGTGATTGTATCTGTGGTGAAAATACAAGGAGATACCTGTTTCGTCTGCACAGTGTACATAAACTCTTATTGTGCCAGAGCACCCAGTTCAGCACGAATGTCCTCCCTGTTCATTTCCAGACCTTTAAGAACAGTGAACCCCTTTGAGTTCCGTAGGACTTCAAGACTAGGTATTTTGATCACATACTTTATAACATACTCATGTGAAAAGAGTATTGAGCTGTGGGTAGCAGAGAGAAAAACTGGGCTGGACACCAGGGGCCCTGGTTGCTTCTTCTGGTTCTCTGGTGACCCAGCAGAGTGACCCTGGGCTTGTCACTGAACCTCTCCGGATCTGCTTCCTCGTCTACAAAAGGAGAGGGTTGAACTGGGGAAAAAATTTCTATGGTAACTTACAGTTCTAAAAATACTGTGCTACTAAATTAAGGTTTAGAGGGAGGCTGTAGCACCACAAATAATGGAATCTATGTTTCTGATTTCTTAGTCCCTTGTCTGCAGTACTAAACTCCAAGAATCATTTTGAAGACCACTCTGAGACTTCTTTAGAATTCTCATCCTACTCCCCATATTCTTGGAGTGGAGATTCAGTTTAGAATTCCAGTTTTAGATGAGCTGAAGGGATTCCAACTCCTTTGTTTCATAGTTTAAGAAACTGGGCTCCAGAGAGATTGCGATTTGTTCAAATCACAAAATGAGTCAGAGGCAGAGGCCAGGTTTTCTGATATCTGGTCTAGAGCACTTTCCACTGCAGTGTCCTTCCGACAGAATATGGGCTGTCTTTTGCACTGCCACTGGGACCTCATTTGCACTGTCTCCAGAATGGTCCTTGAGGGCAATTGCTCACTCTCCAAAAACTATCATGTCAGTCAGCTCTAATCAGTAAGAATGGGAAAAGTAACCAGGGTGTGGGGACAGAACACGTCTCCCCATGAACTTTTCTTCTTTAGGTCTGAGAAAGGAAGACAACAATTTTTTCTTTTCCTTTTCAGTTCCAGACCTTACCTTTCCTCCCTGGTTATTATGTAGCCAGAAATTATTTATTTACAGAAGCCATGTGAATCAGCCAGCCCCCAAAGGGTTAACACTCAAAAATTACGGGGCTGGGTTAACAATAAACAGGATGTCCTCCAGAAATTAAATTTAAACCACTGTGACTCAGGCTGGCCCATCCCCTTTACTGGATTGCTGTCTGGGGTCATTATCGGTGGTTAATTATACCGTTGGGTTTAGCAGCAGTGTGTTGGTCAGTTTGGGCCAAAGGAAAGCAGGCTCAGGGAAAAGGGGGTGTGGAGGGAAGGGTGGGACCTGGGCCTGGTGGAGCGGGTCTGGTGTGTTGTGGAAACATGCGGTTCGAATGGAAGAGCCAAAAGGAGAGTGATGAGCATGGCTGGCTGAGAGCCCTCTGCCGGACCTGATTCCAAGGATTCTCGACTCACTTCCTACCTGGGATCAAGAGCCTACCGTTTCCATAGCTATTGGGATGCACTTTCTAGCCTGGCCGCTTTTCTTCCTGGAATCGGAGAATCATAGAATACTCAGTGCCTCAAGGCAGCTTCTAAATGACCTAGTTAATCCACTTGTTTTATGGAGTAGGAAATGAAGTCCCAGTGCAGTGGTTACCTGCTGAAGGGCAGCCTCCCCTCCCCTCCCCTCCCCTCCCCTCCCCGCCCCTCCCCGCCCTGCCCCGGCCCACCCCTAGGATTTTTTGTTGGTTGTTGGTTGTTTGGTTTTTGTTTTGTGTTTTGAGACAGAGTCTCACTGTCAGCAGGCTCTGAGTACAGTGGCTCGATCTTGGCTCACTGCAACCCCTGCCTCCCAGGTTCAAGCAGTTCTCCTGTATCAGCCTCCTGAGTAGCTGGGATTATAGGCGTGTATCTCCACACTCAGCTAATTTTGTATTTTTAGTAGAGATGGGGTTTCACCATGTTGGCCAGGATGGTCTCGATGTCTTGACCTTGTGATTTGCCCGTCTTGGCCTCCCAAAGTGCCAGGATTATAGGCAGAAGCCACCACGCCCATTGGTTGGTTTGAGATAGGGTCTTGCTATATCACTTAGGCTAGAGTACAGTGGTGCAATTATAGCCTACTGCGACCTCAAACTCCTTGCCCTCACCTTTTCATTGTCTTTAAATGACAGACTATCAGTAGGAAAGATGTTCTGAGGCAGAACAACCTGCATCTGACACTGTAGATGGGAGGACCTCTCTTTCTCAGAACCAAGCCCAGATGTTGACGGTTGCACGCCCACCAGGGCCCATGGTCCAAGTACCAAGTAGCAGGCAATGGCCACGCTTCCTCACCCTCCTGGGGGAGGGTGGCCTGTACTGTACCGATACTTTCAGCTACATCCTTCCCCACTTCTCACAATATCCCTCTTTGTCTCTTTCTCTTACAGGATTCCTTTTAAGATTGGGCAGCCCAAGAAACAGATTGTACCCAAAACAGTGAGTAACCCGATTGTTTTGCTGTGAGATTTAGTTCTGTATCACATGGCCTTTGCATAGAACCAAAGCTTTGAACCAACACATCTTGGGGCTGGAAAGACAGCAACCTGGGCCTCTTCCCACTTATGCGGATCCAGAACCTCACATAGACTGGGGCTTAGAGGGGCCTGCTGTCCTGGGACATTTCCCCCAGTAAGGTTAACCTGGGCTCTTCATCACCCTTGGGCAGGTGGAAGAGGTGGATTACCAAAAGGTAGAGAAAGATACTGCTTCAGAATAGTCCACCTCTAGGGACTGGCTTGCGGTCTACATTTTTGCTAACAGCATTCCTGAAACAGAGCCCCCCCGTCCCCCAAAGATACTGCCCAGGCAGTTACCTCAGTTGCAAAAGACCAAGAAGCTTTTCCCAGTGCCCTCAGCCTGTTTCTCCCAACTTCCAAATGCATTCTTGGCCATGAGTCACTCAGCAGGAGGGGAAGATTGAATCCCTCCACCCTTTAACACCCCCCTGACCTCCCCCCAATTTTTCATCCCTACTCCAGAATGGGAAAGGAAGAGAATCATAGATTCTTAGGAAGTTAGATCTGGAAGCTCATAGAGATCAAGTAGTCCAACCTCCCAATTTTTCCTGATGAGGAAAACGAGGCCCGTGGAAGGTTGCAGCGACTTTCTCAAGTTATAAAAACCCCACACTGGCAAAGCTGGAGTTAGAGCTCAGGTTTGAGCCTCTGGCCAATACTCTTTCCATTGCCTTATGCTTCCCCAGGCTGTGAAGCCCTCCCAGTGTTTTGGAATCCCAGTGTAGAATAGCCTTTTCAACCCCCTGACCCACAAATCTGAATGAGTCTCTTGGTTTTAACATGAGAGACCACAACTGTAGCGCATCTGTGACGTGACAGCTACAGAAAGTCCAGCACTGTGCTGGCAGCAGAGGTCCTCATCTGTCATCCCAGCCCCTGACAGTTCTCCTTGCCTTACTAGCTTTTTCCCCTCCTTGGCATAGCTCTCAGAAGCACAGGAAAGAGATTGCTTCAGTCTGGTGAGAACTTTGGCACACATCTGACCACTGGCTCCATCTCCAGCAAATCCAAAGTCAGGTCGCTTGAAAGGAAACAGGCGCAAGTTAAAAGCTCCCTGACTGGGTGCAGTGGCTCATGCCTGGAATCTCAACACTTTGGGAGGCCAGGGTGGGAGGATCATTTCAAACAAGGAGTTTGAGACCAGCCTGGGTAACAAAGTGAGACCCTGGCTCTACAAAAAAAAAAAAAAAAAAAAAAAAAAAAAAAAGAGTGCCTGTAGTCCCAGCTACTTGGGAGGCTAAAGCAGGAGGATCGCTTGAGCACAGGAGTTCAAAGCCACAGTGAGCTATGATTGCACCACTGCACTCCACCCTAGGTGATAGACCGAGACCCTGTCTATTTAAAAAAAGTGGGGTGCCTCTCTGCTTCACGCAGAGGCAGGTTGCTGACCAACTCAGCGTTGATGTCCCATGCAGAGGCTGACCATCTGTGGAGGCTCTCAGCTGAAGTCCAGAGAATCTGGGTGTGCACATGTTGGGCTCTAGCCGGCTGCAGGAAGTGGGAAGGTGTGGCTTTGAGTCTCCAGAGTTTAATCCATGACAGTCTGAAAGGGAAGTGGTTTCAAGAGGGGTCTTTTGTTCTGAATGCTTGCTACAAACAAGCAAACAAAAACCCTCCTGGCACCCCAACCTTTATAGAAATGGACTTTGTTCTCCACAGAAAGTGTAGGCAAACGAACTGCTTTGCCGGTTTGTTGGTGGCAAAATCTCTGGCTCCATTCATCTAAGGAGTGGCAAGGACTCGCGGGGAGGGCAGATGCACTCAGGGCGTCCCTCTTCCTTCCTCGCATCTGTCTCGCTGGAGATGGAATTGTGATCCTCTGATTACGGTATCTGCTCTCCCAGATAGACTGGGAATCAGGTAGGGGTCAAGAAACAGGTTCAGGAGGCTGGCAGCCTGGGTCCCCATCCTGGCTCTGCCATGTGCCGTCTGTGACCTTGAACAAGTTCCTCAACATCTTGAGCCTTTGTTTCCTTATTTGTAAAGTGAGGATAATGACAGTACCTGTGTCACAGATGTTACTTGAGGCTCAGACAAGGTAGCACATTGAAAGCACCTAACACAGTGCCTGGCACAAAATAAGCCCCCAGTTAATATTAACAACATCACAGGAAGCTGGTTGACTTGACCCTCTTTATGAACCACCAGGGACTCAGCCTGTCCCAGGAAGCCAGATTTCACAATGCAGCAAAGTCGGTGAGGCCTTTGATCTCTCACAAAGAATCACAGCTGAACTCAGCTTGGGGAAGAGTTATTTGCTTCCCTGACCTATACCCCTCCGCTTCCCAGAGGCACTGAAGTAGAATTAGCAAGACCCTGCCTCTTCAGTCTCATTCCCCACCCACTACCTCCTTCCAGCCCCCAAAACAGGCCTGGGCTGTGCAGTTGTCTCAGCATCTCTGGCAGCTGCCCTTCAACAGCAGTGACGCATTCTGTTGTTCTTGCCCAGGCACTTTCAGGGAGGGGAGCAGCTGTGGCTCTTTGGGTTATTGGAAGTCATGGAGCCCCTGTCATGGGAAGAAATGCTCGTGTTATCTTCAGGGAGTTTCAGGAGGTTTTTGGCTCAAGGCACCCAACTGTCAGGCACAAAGAAAGCATTGTGTCCGTACCCTCAGTGTTCTCCTTTGCCCAGGTTATTCACACACATTCCATTATTGTCAAGGCTTTGGCTGGAATGGCTTGTTCCTGCTGGGGCTGACCATTAGAACTGAGATGGAGGAAAAAAAGCTCCCCACTATCCCAATCCTAATCTTCCACCCAGTCCCCTCCTGCTCCCCAAGTCCCATAAAGTGGCTGGAGCATCTTAGCCTGGAAAGAAGCCGCCGTAACTTCCTGCATAACCAGGGAGGATGGAAGAGGTCTTTGAAGCTTTGCTATTTGTGTCCCTCTGAATCAAGGGTTACTCTGGGTCTTAAACACAAGGAACGCACACACCAAGGTTCCTAGCCAGGTGGATGCTCTGCGAAGTCAGAGCAAAGAGAGTCTGGCCACACAAAGCCTCTCCACTGGAGAAGGATTTTCACGTGCCAGGCGGTAGGTTCCTCAGCCTCATTAATCCTGCATAATCCTGCTAGAACATACCTTCAGGGAGCCCACATTCCACCCAGAGCATCCCTTGAAGGAGGAGCTTCCCACAGTGCTGCAATTCTGAGCTTCTCAGATTCCGATCAGATGCACCTCAGCCCTGGGATCACAGCCTCGGCCTTGCCTGCCAGTTTCCTTTTTCACTTCACCATGAGCATAGGTTGGGGTGGGAACTCAGCCTGTTCATTCACTTAGCAAATACTGGGTTTCCACTCTGTGCCAGGGCCTGACCTGGGCACTGCCAGTTGAGCAGGGAATAGCACAGCCCCTTCCTCCCACCCTGGGCCTTGGAGAATGAATGCAGTACGTGGCCAAGGATAATCGTGTGGGCCTTGGTTCTCCCTGCACTAACCTCGCCAGGCTGGCCCAGCCTGCCCTGATCCCCTGACGGTCCATGCACATGTGTTTACACTTGCATTGTTGACTGGGGTCCAGTTGCCTTTTTGGCAAAGGCATCAAGCGTTCAAAGATATTCAGATCTTTTCTGTCTGGCTCTTTTCCTCGGAATGAGGCTCCAGTGTGTCCCTTTAGTCCCTTAGCCATTATCTGAGAGGCTAGAATTCTGGCAGTGTCCCTGTGCATCTTTCCCCAGTGGAGGAGAGAGCTCTCAGAGCAGTGAGCTAGAGAAGCCACCCACCCCAGCCGCTGGCAGCAGGGGAGGTGAGATGTTTCCGAACTCCTCTCACGCTGTCAGATGGCCTTCAGTGGCACCAAGTAGAAAGAGCATACTTCCGCCCCTGACTTGCTCCTCAGCTCCAGTGTGAGACCTCAAGCTCCTCAGCTTCCAGAGTGATCCAACCTAGCTAAAAACCTGAAGTCCCTCCCGGTGCAAGTCCAAGCAGTCCCCAGCCAGGGAGACCAGGTGTTCTCTGACATCCCACACACACCAGCACACTTGGGGGATTGCAAAAGAGAGGAAGGGAGCCAAAGACTGGGGCCCCGGGGTTCAGCAAACTCTCAGCTCCCCTCCCAGAGAGCACCTCCTGTGTGTTCTGGATCTCTAGATGAGCTTGGTTTGGGCCAAGTAGTGCTTTGTTTTAGTTTTCTCTTTCTGGAAAGAAATACTTTTAATAAGTGAAGATGCTGCTCAGCTGTCATATCCTGCAAGGTTAGACAAAAGATGTGTCGGCTGAGTGCGGTGGCTCATGCCTGTAATCCCAGCACTTTGGGAGGCCAAGGCAGGCAGATTACTTGAGCCAGGAGTTTAAGACCAGCCTAGATAATATGGTGAAACCCCATCTCTACCAAAAAAAAAAAAATTTTCAAAAATTAGCTGGGTGTGGTGGCTCACTCCTGGAGTCCCAGCTACTTGGGAGGCTGAGGCATGAGAATTGCTTGAGCCTGGGAGGCAGAAGTTGCAGTGAGTCGAGATTGTGCTACCGCACTCCAGTCTGAGTGACAGAGTGAGACTCTATCTCAAAAAGAAAGAACAAAGATGTGTTTAGCAAAGGGAGCTAGGGCACTGTCACAGCACCCAGGCATGGGCCTCCACCCTTAGCCAACATCAGGGTTTCCCTAGCTGCCAGTTTCCTGCATGCTTAGGGCAGCTTCTCCTCTCTGCGAACAGGTTTATAGCCCAGTCTGCAGCCCCAGATTGCTCTGGTCTTCCCAGAACCCCAGTGAGCAGGAGAAAAACACAGAAACTAACTTTAGTGAGCACTGCCGTGGGCCAGGCACCTTGCAGTCTGTTCTACGTACGCTGCCTCTTAATCCTCAGAAGGAGCCACTGAGGTAGATATTATCATCAACTATTTTCTCGTAAGCCACCTAAAGTTGGCTGGGTGAGGTGGCTTACACCTGTAATCCCAGCACTTTGGGAGGCCAGTGCGAAAGGATGACTTGGGGCCAGGAGTTCAAAACCAGCTTAGGCAATATAGTAAGATCCCATCTCTACAAAAATTTAAAAATTAGCCAGGCATAGCGGCATATTCCTATAGTCTCAGCTACACAGGAGGCTGAGATAGGAGTATTGCTTGAGTCCAGAAGGTCAAGGCTGCAGTGAGCTATGATGGCACCACTGCATTCCAGCCTGGACAATAGAACAAAACCCTGTCTCAAAAAAAAAAAAAAAAAAAAAAAGTCCTCAGTACTATCAAGGCTCCACAACTAGTATCAGAGTTCATATCTTACCTATCTCTGCTCATGCCTCTAAACTGCATTCGTCTGTGGCCCTGCTGGAGAAAACTAGGCTGACACCGAAGTACAGACTTTGAAGGGCCCTGGCAAGGCTCCTTCACACCAAAGCAAATTTCCCACCTGCAGTCACTGCGGAGCCTTTCCCTTCCTTTAGCTGAGACTTTTTTTTTCCCTGCTAACTGGAAATCCCCTGGGACAGGCAGCACTTTAAATGCTTATCAAGCATTTGTGCTTTAGTGGGAGTGAATTTTGAATTTTTTTCTTAAGAGTAGCTTTTGCTGGATCTTAAGGAAAGTAGTGATAAAAATAATGGGTTCCTGGGTGGGGAAAGAGTCTGCTGAAAAGAGGAAGAAAGATTGTAGGATGGGAGGCTGGGGCACCAATGGTGGTTTTTACTTCACAGTTTTGTAGAAGATACTGGATGCCACGATCATAAAGTAAGTAAAAGACCATTTTTTCCCCTGCTTCCGGATTTTACAGTTGAAATGAGGAAGGTACAGCTATCGCCATGCAAGGGGGTCTGTTGTCATGCCCTGAGGGCGGGCCAGAGCTAAGCAGACTCTGTCCAAGTCTCTCTGGCCTTATCACTGCCGTCCAAAAGGCCCATCAGCAAGCATATTTGTATCTAGCTGTTGTTTATGTGCACCACCAGGGCCCACGTCTGTTTGAATCAACCAGGGTATCCCCAGGTCCTGGCAGAATGTATCCCACTTAATACGTGCTCAATACATGTTTGTAGGAATGAATATTGTTTACATTTGAAGCAAAAATACCTGAACCAGGACTCTGTATTCTAGCCTTGCATTGCCACCAGAATGTCCTGCGTCCTTAGGGAAGTCACTTCCCTCTCTGGGCTTCAGGCTCCTCATTTGTGACATGACTGCTGTTTTGTCATTCCAAGGCTATGTTGAATTAATCTAAATCTAAACGTGCAGTGCTAATTAGGGTTGATGGGCTCAGAACACTCTCAGGTCATTGTTGCTGGATGGCAGTGATGGGAACAGCCTGGCTCTGACAGTTTCTGCAAATATGTACTGCCTGACCCTCAGCCTATAGCGTAAGCAGAAGTCAGGATCTAGGGCTATCGGGGGCAGGAGTCTCGGGGAGCAGCCAGGAAGACTGCTTTCTTAGGTCAAGGCTTTCATTCATCAGAAAATGCCTTCTAGGAGAGTGATGGTTACGAATGCAGGCCATGGAGCCAGGCTGCCTGGGTTCCATTCCCACTGTGCTCAACTCTGCCCTTCACCAATGGGGTGACCTTGGCCAGGGTATATAACCTGGGTCCCGGTGACCACCTCAGTACTGTCACCTGATAGTCACGCCTGCCTTGGAGATGAGTGTAGAGAACTCCATTCTTGTAAAGCACACAGTGAGGGCTCTGTGAATGTGAGTTAGCGGTTTTGACTGCTCAGAGCATGAAGCCCAGAAACTGGCCCCTGACGTCTACTGCTCTGGCCAGGGAGAGTAGGAAGGACTGGCCTCTAGCTTAGTCTCCGTCTTTGCCTCTTGATAGCATTTACTTCCCATTCCACGCCCATAAGAGACCCATACTGAGGCCTCTTTTTACAGATAGTGAAGTCTAGGCACTAAAAGAAAGTACTAGATTCTTTAACTTGTAAGTGCAGCCCCAGGTTCAGGACTCACCCATTTGGTTTCAGTGTTGCTGGCTCTCGAGAGTCACTGTCTGGTTGGGAATGGAGAGAGCCTGCCTGAGTCAGTAGTCATAGTGTCTGTGTTTGATGCATCCCAGTCACAAAGCACAGGAGCATGCTTGTCCTGACCCACCCCGAGCCCAGCAGGGGCAGGTGGCCCTGAGAGGAGGGCACGGTAGGAGAGGAGGCGCCCTGTGTGGACCTGGAAACTAGGAAGGGCAAAGACAGCCCCCAACTCCAGACCCGCCCTCTCCTCTGCACCCTGCTGCCTCCCTGGATGGGATCCAGTCACATTCTGAGCACCCTGACCACCTCCAGCCTGGGGTGAGGAAGGCACGCAGCGAGTGCCTTGCTCCCAGCTGGGAAGAGCAGAGCCACGGTCTGCTGCCACCTGCCTGGCTGGCTTCTCTGGGAGGGGAGCCTTCTTCCCTCAATCAAACACTTAATTAACTTGGGAACACAGGAATACCATGTCAGGAGCGCTCTGTCGGTGCTTGTGTGAACTGGACCCTGTTGTTTTCTGCGGACTGGGGCAGGGTGTGGAGAGAGTTTCAGGAGGCTGGGAGGTTTTTTCCACCATGCTGTCATTTCTCCAATAATTGAGTTATCTCTCTTATTGCAGGTGGAGAGAGACTTTGAAAGGGAATATGGAAAACTCCAGCAGTGAGTGTCAACCCCAGAAGGCTGAGGCGGGAGGCAAGAGGGACAAGGGCCCCCTGCCAGGTCTCGCCTGTCTGCCCACCACCCTTCCCTGGGCTGCCCCTCTGCCCCATGAGCACCCTAGAAGCAGAGGGCAGCTCGGGTCACCAGGCTGCTGGAATCGTTCCCCAGCAGTGGCCGCACGAGAGTCATTCACTCGAAGCCTTTGGGTGTAGTGGCACTTCAGACAGCAGAAAGTGTCCCCATGGGGAAGGGCCCCTTCTCCTCCTCCCTGGCAGGCCCTCCAGAGTATCTGGGCTTCCCTCAGTTAGGGGAGGGGAAGGGGGATCCCCAGCAGCCTGTCCCCTGCCTTGCAGACTAGAAGAGCAGACCCGGAGGCTGCAGAAAGACATGAAGAAGAGCACCGACGCCGACCTGGGTAGGTGGCTTTCCACCCGCACCACTGGCTGGGCAGGTGAGGCAGAGGTGGGCATCCTCCCTCAGCCCCCCGAGGACTAACTGACGTCGTTGCACTCAGAGGATGCCTACCCAGTGTCCTGAGAAGCGGCCTAAGGACAGTCACTCCTCACTAGTCAGATCCTACTTCCCACAGAGCTCGCACCACCCCACTTTGGATGTGGGTGCTGGGGCAAGGCTCTCCTGGGATTCTAGTCAGGGCGGTACTGCAGCTGGTGGAAGCTTCTGGTAGTAGATGTCTCGATTGCCTCAGAATCCGGGCCGCCAGCTCAGGCTGTCCAGAGGGAAAGGGAAGCCCATTCCCTCTTGCAGAAACAAGAATCCCTGGCCTGCTGGGCCGGGCACTCCAGTGGCAACAGGAATGGAAGCTGTGGTGTGTTGAAACAGAAGGTTGGGTTAAAGTGTAAGGCCAGAAATGCCCCAGATAATTCCGTCATAACAAAGGGTACTGGGAGGTCCATGGAACATGGGGGCCAGCAGGTGCTGGGAAACAGCTCGGGCCCTTGGGGAGGTTTCTTGGCTGGAGAGTTCTTGTTTGAAACAAGGAAGAATAAGGCCCAGGAGCCCGGAGCCACAGGCATGTCTGGGATAAAGGAGCATCCAGAGCCCTTGTCACAGGCCACGTCCCAGAAAGGAGGCGACGAGCAGCTGGGAAAGGTGGAGAACTCCTTGAGGTTCTTTCTCCAAGGCCTCGACTTTTCTACCTCAGAGCAGCGAGCACTTGACCAAAGGTTGGTCAGTGGCTTCAGCACTCTGTGTGCACCTCCAGACAGCCGACTAAGCTCCACCTCAGTTCTCTCACCCGGGAAGCAAGCACAGGGAATGCCAGCCCAAGTGGCACGGGCTGGTGTTGAAGATGAAGTCACCTGAGCAACATGAAGCACTGAGAACGGCCTGGCACGGGTCAGCTCTCGGGGGATGTCAGCTCCTGTTGTCACCGTCATCATTGTCGGCAGCAAGGCTCCCTGACTGGTTCGACCTCCGCTGCTCCTTCCCTGGGTTCAGTGGGAGGGACATGTCTATATACCACACTGGAATGGGGACCTAAAAGAGACTTGGGTCTGGCCAGGACTGCTCACTTCCTCTCATTCAACAGATACGGACTGAGAACCCACCTGTGCCAGGCACTGTCAGTGCTAGAGAGTCAAAAGCAAGACAAAATGAGAGCTTACGTTCTAGGAGGAAGGCCTGCAAGAGATCTAAGAGGATGGGTATAATGACACGTCATGGCGAGCACTGTCAAGAACAGTCAGGAGGTGGAGAGTGACCGGGTCCAGGGAGGCCTTTCTGGGGAGGTGTCCCTTGGGCAGAGTCCTAAAGGAATGAGTAACCCAAACAAGTAGAGCCAAGGAAAGAGGGCCTGAAACACAGCGGACAGCAAGCGTGGAGGCCCAGAGGCCGCGGACAGCAAGCGTGGAGGCCCAGAGGCCATGCATGCTGACCAGAGATGCAGGAGAGCCAGCAGGATGGGGGAAGAGCCATCTTCAGTCCCCTCAGCCACTCCAGCTGCTGAATAATGCTGTTACAGTTGTGAAGAAATTTCACCTACACAAGCTCTTCTGACCTTGAGATTGACAGGGCACATGACACGTCCGTTTTATAAAAGAGGAAACTGATGTCCATTTGATGAAGGAGGAAAAGTTCAGCTCCTCTTCTCAAGCCCAGGGCCTTGTCTCCACAGCGAAGCCTGCCCATGCCCCACTCATTCCTTTGCCCTGCCATCCCAAACTAGAAACAGCCCCACTCCAGAACCCTGGCCTGTCCAATCTTGGCTTGGCTGTCTATGAACCTAGTGCAAATGGGTGCAGTGTCACTGTCTCCTGACACCATTCAAAGGGCCATAGTGCAGTGGGCACCTAAGGGTGAGATTTGAGGACCAGCTGGCCCCTACTTGGTACTGCAATTAAGAGGAAAACACTTGAAATGTCCCTAATGGAGGCAGTTATTTGAATTTGTTCCCATTTTATGCCAGCTCCTAAGCCTCAGCCAGTTACTGATGTGTAAACACACACCTTTCCTACCAAGCACTGATCACAAAAGGAAAACATTCCTTCCCTGGGAGCCACCGCCACCGCCACCACCATGCCCTGGTGAGTGCTGACTGCCTGTGCAGGGACTGTGGCCGTCTTGTTCTGTGCCATAAATCCTCATGCCAGTGCTAATTCCTGGGCCATGGGCTGGTCTGAACATGCACCTTGCTCCTGGCCCCTACTGTTGCCAAACTATGTGTGTCACAAGCCAAGGACCGGATTTGGGCGTTTGTGTGCAGTTGTTTGTTTTGTAGTTATTTCAGGTCTGAGTTACTTGGGTTGCATTTTTCTTGATCGGTCCCCACTGCCTTTCCAGTTCTGGAGCTGCTGTGACCCATTGCTTCCTTTCCTTCCTGCTTCTACAGACAGCTGCATTGTCAGAGCATAAATGAAGCCAGGTTGTGCTGTGTTCACAGCGGCTTGCTCCGGAACCAAGGAAGGCATCAGGGGTCTATGAGGCGCCATCTGTGGCTGTGGAAAGCTTAGTTTTCCAGCAGAGAAACCAGGGTTCGATGGGTGACTACAGAAGCCTAGGATTACTATCCTCAGTTAGGAGTGGATGTGGGCAGAGACAGCACCTCTGGAGAGCAGTGGTGCTGGTTGCAGGGCGGAGGCAAGCCTGATGGCCACAGCAGTCTTCCACACGGGGCGGGCATCAGCGTTATGGGTGGGCTTGCTGTGCTGCAGGCCGCGGGGCCCCACCTCCAGCCTCTGATTCATGGGCTGGGCGAGACCTGAAAATGTGTGCCCCTGGAATTCCCAGGTGATGCTGGAGACCCACACTGTGAGCACCACTGATCCAGACAATTGAGGGGAATGGAAGGATGCCTTTCCTGAGTGTGGAGTCTCCTGAGCTCCCCAGCAAGGTGGAAAATCCCCAGTTATTCTAAAAAAGATGACCTTTCTTTTAGAAACTTATATTACTTTCACAGTGCTGTGCTGGATCTTTGAATCTTACATTCCAGAGGCCGCATCAGGACTCCAGAGATCCAGATGGGGTCCAAGACCCTCACTTTCTCTATGGTTCAAAGACCACCAGCCTCCCGATGTGGGCCAGGCTGACTGTGCCCCTCTCCCAGTCCCTGCAGGGAGCAATGAGGAGGGATATGTGCCAGAGCAGGGACCACAGGCCCAGAGGGGCATGGAGACCTGCTGTTCTTTATTTTGTTTTGAGGGGGAATGGGGTCTTACTATGTCGTCCAGGCTGGTCTCGAACTCCTGGGCTCAAGGGATCCTCCTGCTTCAGCTTCCCAAAGCGCAGGGATTACAGGCATGAGTCATCACGCCCAGCCAAGGCCATGATGTTCTTGGCATCATCTACCCCAGCTCTGCTCTGCGCGCATGAATCGGAGGCATCACTGGGCGGGGATTCCAGACCCAGTTCTGCCCAGGGCTGGCCACTGAGTCCACTCAGTTCCTTGACTTCCTGACAATGCAACAGCTTTAGGAAAGAGAGAGGGAAGTGGGGCTGGGCCCGGTGACTCATGCCTGTAATCCCAGCACTTTGGGAGGCCTAGACAGGTGGATCACCTGAGGTCAGGAATTTGAGACCAGCCTGACCAACATGATGAAACCCTGTCTCTACTAAAAATACAAAAATTAGCAGGCACCTGTAATATTACCCAGCTACTTGGGAGGCTGAGGCAGGAGAATTGCTTGAACCCAGGAAGCAGAGGTTGCAGTGAGCCAAGATCGTGCCATTGCACTCCAGCCTGGGAGATAGCAAGACTCCATCTCAAAAACAGAAGTGGAAAGAATGTCTCCTTGATCCTCTGGCTTTTTGGGTTTTCTTCAGATATTTTAAAAAGAATAGAAGACATTTTTAACATTTCCAGCTTTATCTAGAATTTTATTATCTTTCTATTATGCCGTATGTGATCATTTCATAATCAAATCAAGTTACATATTTGTTCCCAAACCTACAGTCACTTCACAGAACTTGAGGTGTTTTTTTCCTCCGTTTCCTCAGCGTTTCTGGAAAGTTTACATTTCCAGCCTTCTCCCACAGTTTGCCCTTTTGCTGGGTGACTATAGCACTCTCCTAAATTCCAGAAAAATCCCAGGAGGATGCTCTGGGCTGGCTAGTTGTCTACTCAGTGCTGCCTTGCTGGCTGATGAAGGGGCCTGGGGGAGGTGGACCCTTCCTCAGGGAGAGCAGGGTCAGGGGTCGGGCTCATGCCCTGGAGTGCTAGGCAAGGCCACATCTGTAATTAACTGGGAGGCGAACCTTATGTCATGCGTCAAGACACTTTCCACAGTTAACATCTCTGAAATCAAAGTACTGTAACACTTGAGAGTGTAGCCTGGTTTGACTGACAGCAGGTTTTTTTTTCTTAGTAGTTTGTAGAGTAAGTGTCTTGTAACGAAGAGCATCTTAAATTCAGTAACATGCAAATAAAAGAAATTCCTTGCAGTGTGTCTTCTCTCCTGCCCCAGACACACTCTGACACTGGTACAGACAGCATCAGGCCAGCATGGCCCTTCTCCATGACCTCTTCCTGCCCCTCTAGAATTTTGTTTCTAGACTCTACAAATAATGGATGCCTGAAAACATGTTCAGGACCAAAAGCTCCAAAGCTGCCAGCAGGTCTCCAGCCCGCCTCTGAGCCGCCTGTGACTCGCAGGCTTCCCATCTGCCCAGCAGGGAATGTCAACACAGGAGGGAGGAGCACGGAGGGGTGGGTGGCACATTCGTGGGGACCGGGTACCAGAGCGCCTGAAAAACATCAGCGGATGCCCCATCAGAGCCTCGTGGACCTGTCCACTGGCTTCCTCCAGGCCAGATCACAAGGAGAGCAGTCAACAGGGAGGCAGCTGGCCAGGGTCAAGGGTCAAGGCCCAGCTGGCGCTCACAACCATTTGACCTTGGAGACGTTACAAATGCTTTTGTACCTGATCTGCCTCCTCTCTAAAATGGAACCAAAATAATTTCCCCTAGATGTTCCCTGGGTTGTTTGAGCTCTAAATGAGAGTGTATCGGAACCTTGACAGAACCCCAAGATGGGGACCTGCTGGCAGCTTTGGAGCTCCTTGTCCTGTACAAGTTCCCAGATCTCCATTATTTACAAACAAAATTCTAGAGGAGCAGGAAGACACCCTGGAGGAGGGCCATGCTGGCCCAGTGCCGTCTGTGCCAGCTGCAGAGTGTCCAGGCAAGTCTCAGGGGAAAACACATTTTCCAGTGAATCTCTTCCTACTGGATATCGAGGAAACTAGGGGTTGGCAGGCTACAGCTGCTGGCCTAATCTGACCTAGTTTTGTCAATAAAGTTTTATTCAAACAGCCACATCCATTTTTTGTGTGTTGTGGCTGGCAGTTTTCACAGCACAAGGCAGAGTTGAGAAGTTGCAACAGAAATCATACGGCCCACAAAGCATGAACTGTTTACTGTTGGGCCCTTTGTAGTGAAAGTGTGTGTAAACTGGAGTACTGTTACTCTTGTCCATGTGGGAGTCCCAAACCAAGCTTGACGTCCAAACCACCTGGAGACGTGGTTTTAAATGCATATTCTTGGGTTCCAGCTTTACTGAATTAGGATCTTTGGAGCCAGAAGCATTATATTATAGCCTCCCACCCAGATAGTCCTTTTTAACCTAGGGTTTGGAGAACAGGTAAAGCTGCTCAAAAGAATCGCCCAGAACAGTGTCAGTGAGGGGAATGAATATTAAACCAGGGGATCAGCGGCTCGTGGCTATGTGGCACTCTGCCATTCTGACAGCCATGGCGGTGAGAAGAGGTCATCAGGGTGCAGGCCCCTGGCCATAGGAGGGCAGAGTCCTTAAGAGAAGCCCATGAAACCTGTCCCTTCACAGGCTCACTGAGCTTTGGCTTTTTACAGCCATGTCAAAATCTGCTGTGAAGATATCTTTGGATTTACTCTCCAATCCCCTCTGTGAGCAAGACCAGGACCTTCTGAACATGGTGACGGCCCTGGACACTGCCATGAAGCGGATGGATGCCTTCAACCAGGAAAAGGTAGGTGACTGGGTCTTGGTCTGGGATAGGCCTCTCCCTGGAGGGACTGTGCGGGGAGGCCTGAGTAGGCTCCCTCTGCTCTCAGGGCACTTAGCGTTCTGGCCTTGTGTGCTGCAATGTGCCGCAGGCCCACAGGGCTCTTCACAGACTGTTCTGCCCTGGCTCTCCCTGCTTCCTGAGGCTCCACGAGCTGACATCACTCACTGTGAGGGTCGCCCATGGTAGTCCTGTTCACGCAGCCCCTGAGCCTTCTGTGGCTCAGGCCCAGGACAAGGACAGTGCCCTGTGGTCCTTGGGGCTTTTTGGTCCAGCAGTAATTAGGGGCCCGGCCTTGCCTATCATCCTCCCCTCTCCCACCCCACCAGTTTTAATGTCTTTGGGCTTTTCTTTTACAGGTGAACCAAATTCAGAAGACTGTGATCGAGCCCTTAAAAAAGTGAGTAAATGTTACCTGGGGGCCTCGGAGCACTTATGGGAGAGGCAGGTCAGCAGCCACTTGGAGCTTGAACAGCATTTCTAACAGCCTGTCCCCAGATTCCATGGGGACCAACAAGAAACTCAATGGGGACGTTAGCTCTGTGACCTGTGGCCTAAGGGTCTGTGCTACTGTGGGCTCTAGAGCACCTGCATGGCCCAGGTGAGCTCAGGTGACCCCTGCCCGCCACCCCCGACAAGCAACCGGCCACTCCTCCGGTGGTCATTTGACCGCTTCCTCCTGATTGAGAGCCAGTGGGGCCAGGCTTGCTGAATGGAGCTAGCAGAGATCTTGGCCAGCCCTCAGCAGACATGAGCAAGGCCTTTCATCTTGCCCCGCCGGATTGGGAGAGCAGCTGCCTGCAGCACTCGGCTTTGGAAACATGGGGGTGGCCGCACACAGGGAGGGGTGCGGCAACAGGGTCTGGCCTGGGAAAGTCCCCTAGCTTGTGACCTGTCGGGGTCAAGAATGCTTCTGTGAGACTCATCTTCTGTCAGGCAGGCCCTGGTCTGTGATCAGACAGGCCTATTCCCTCGATCCCCAGGGCGGGGAACAGGCAGAGCCATGCCTTGAAGCCCCGAATCACTTCATCATCTTCCCTGGCCTCTCCCGAGCAGGCTGTGACCTAGAAAGCGCCTGCTTGCCCAGCTGCACTTCCTTGCCTCTTCTGTGGTGGTCCTGGGCAGTTGCCTTGCCAGGGCCGGGTAATGAGGCTCTGCCTAATTATCACTGGCCTGGCCCAGGGCCCGGAGGGCAATGAGGGGAGCAGTTTTGATCCTGCAGCCCCTGGGGTTTGGGGTTGCTGAGCTGTTCATTGACTGTGCAGGCCTGAAGTATGGGATTAGGAAAAGGCCCGCCTGTCACTAGCAAGCTGTTGTTTCTAAGCCAAGACCGTGGAGGCTCAGTGATGGCAGGGAGAGAAGGGACTGCACCTCCCATTCTGGGCCTGGCCCCGCAGCCTCCCCAGAGTGGGCATCCACCACCCGCTGCCTGCTGGTGACTGGTGACAGTACAGCCCTGTGCCATGGGGTTGTATAGGGAGCTTGAGTGCAGAAGGAGCTCCATGGCTGTGGTTTTCAGTCCTGGGCTTCAGGACAGACGGTTCAGGGCTGGTTGGGAAGGACACAAGCCAAGAAGACCCTGCCGGCAGAGGGCTCTTCTGTGCCAGGGCTGCAGGGGTCCCAGAGACAGACACAGAGGCTGCCACAGGCACCCATGGCTGGAAGAGTGAGGCAGAGACCCAGCTCAGAGAACTGAGGGACTGACTCCCACCTCGATTTCAGTACCAACAAGGCGCCCTTGAAATCTGATCCCTGGCTTCTGGAGCCCAAATGGAGAGAAACCCCGGCCACTTCCCACCACCCTGGTGGCCCACCACCTGCCAGGAAGGTGGGGGTGTGGCAGAGGGGGCGCACCATCTCCGCTGCAGATCCGCTGACCTCTGCATGAGCCCTCAGGCCTGCCTGGCTGGCTTCTCCCTGCATCCCCACAGCTGACATATGATCTCCCCCGACCACATAAAACCGCGCAGCCTGCAGCCTCCTCCCCATTGGCTTCCTCTTGCCAGAAGAGAAGCTCCCAGGGACCCCAGCACCGGAAACAGGAAACTGCAGCTTTCCTGTCCTCTGATGAAGATCATGGCCACATGGCCACCCCACCGCCCCCAGCCTCCCAGCGGGGCTCTGCCTCTAATCCCCAGTCTCTGGGCTGTGTTCACATGTCGGATGGGGATGCTTTCAATTTCCCTTTCCTGGTGGGTGGAAGCTCCTGGCCGCGTGGGCACAGACCAAGGCATGGCAGGCATTCCCCACCAGTGCTGGCTGCGCCCAGCCCACCTCCCAGCCGGCCTCCCTCTCCTTCCCTGTTCTGCTCCTCTTTGCCCCATGCATCCCCAAGGGAGTGAGTTTGATATTGAGCCTTAAGACAGGCAAGAATTGGCAGTGATCATGAGTGTTGCTTTGATCACTGGCCTGGGCCCAGCCTGGCCCTGTTATTTGAGGATAAACGTAGAAGAAACTTCGGGAGCTTACAGTGTAGTGGAAAGCCATGATCTATTCTCAGGTGAGCGGCAGGTGTGGCAGTGCCAGCGTGGTGCAGTACTGTGGAGGAGAGCATGCTGGGTGGCCTGTCCCACCTGCCCCCACCCAGCCTGGGAGCCTGTTTCCTCACATGTGAAGAGAGAGGGCCAAACTGACTTCTTAGAATGGGACAGTCAGCACCTAGGAGCAGGAGAGGAGGTTTTGGTGGGCTGAGGTGGGCAAGGAGAAAGGAGGGGTGAAGTGCATTGGGACAGCAGAGTGGAGCCTGGGTCCTGGCCTTGCTCCTGGGGAGAGGTTCCCCCTCCTCATATGATTGGGTGGAGTCAGCAAGGCCTCTATGGTGTCCCAGGGGCGTATCTAAGAGGGGTCAGCACAGGGGCCTAGCCTGTACGTATCTCTCCCTCCCCTGTCAGCACCCTGAGCCCTGAGCTCTGAGCTGAGGTCCCGCGCAGCAACATGGCACATCCACCGTCCGCCCCTGGGCTTTGGCAAAGTCTTCCATTGCTGAAAGTAGAAAACGGAGGTGGGGCCTCAATGGGTCAGCGACCAGAGCAGATGTGACAGAGTCCTAGTCCCCCACATTTCAGCCACCTTGAGACAGGCTTCGCCCCGCCCTGACTGATGTGAGTTTCCTTGGAATGTAGAAGGGTGTGACCCTTGTCCCTACCCCTAGGGAATCCCAATCCCAGGATCCAACCTCCCCTACCGCGGTGGTAATTTATCAGCCGTCACCTCCAGTGGCCTGAGCAGGCAGAGCCTCTTGGTGACTGAGGGTGCTGTTGTGGGAGATGCAAGTTTTCGTGGTGAAGACACACCCTTCTCACAGGGGCAGGTACCCTGCAGCCATGTCCCCTGCAGAGGCCAGGTGGTCTTGGTTCCAGGGGGCTGGTAGGAGCCCATGCAGTCAGGTGGCCTCCTGGAAACACTGCCACCCCATCCCCCTGAGGAGCCCTGTAACTCAGCCTCCCTCACCCCGGCTCGGCACTCCCCTGTAGTCAGTGCTCCTAGTGGCTCTGACCCTGGCCCTGGAAATAATAAGTCCCAGCTGTGGGAAGGGGGCTATGAGAGGGCCTCAGGGATGTTGGGGGTTGGGCTGCTGGAGCAACCAGCATGCAGCTCCTCCCATCCTGCGCCATGGAAGGTGCCTTGTGTACACATGGCTTCATGCTGTGATGCCCTCCTTCCTGAGGATGTGAGCTCAGTGTGGTGGGATTGGGGCCAGGGCCAGCGAGCCCTCCACCTGCTGCCTCCTGCCTGCTTATCATCTTTGCCCTGTCCCGGTGCTAGCACCCACCCGGCAGCTCCCAGGCACCCACAAGGCCGAGGCACTGGGACCATGCAGGCAGCAGGTGGCTTCCAACACAAGGACCAGGGTGAGGACTGGGGTGGCTCCCAGTGGTCCGTTGGCCATTTGGGGCGGAGGGAGAGGTGGCATAGTAGCCTTTGAGGCCAGCTGCACCTGCTGCCTGAACACGTGCCTCTCAGCTGCCCAGGAAGGGGGGCGGGGCTCCACAGCAGCTGCAGCTCCACAGCAGCTGCCGTGGGTGAAAGCATCAAGCCCAGCTCCTCCCGGCGGTCTCACTCCAGCCCACGCCATGGGTGGCCATGTGTCCTGGTGGTGTCTGCTTCCTCTCAGTTCCGCAGAGCTGAGGGGGCCTGCGTTCTCCATGGGCAGTGCTGGGAGGCCCATGGCTTCTGCCTAGCAAGTTGTTCAGATGCTGGTTTGATTACTGTGTCTAAGGGCACGGCTGAGGATTCAGGGCACTTTGGTGGCTTCACCCACTTAGCACTTTGTTAGGCAGGGAGCCCGTTACGGACACTTGAGGTGGAGGATTCGTGTTAGTGGCCTTTCTTGGGGATAAGACCTTTGTTTCATCAAAGTCTACTCCCTGTGGCTTAGTTTGGGGCATTTAATGCTTTGGTAAAGTTTATATCCTCTTATTCTCTGGCAAAATTGTTCATTAATCTTACCTCACCTGGACACTTGATTTGCTGAGGCTTTTTAAAACCAGGCTCATGACTGCAATCCCAGCACTTTGGCAGGCCGAGACAAGTGGCTTACTCAAAGTCAGGAGTTCGAGACCAGCCTGGCCAATATGGTGAAACCCTGTCTCTACTAAAAATACAAAAATTAGCTGGGCGTGGTGGTGCACTCCTGTAATCCCAACTACTTGGGAAGCTGAGGCATGAGAATCACTGGAACCCAGGAGGGTAGGGGCTGCAATGAGCAGAGATCATGCCACTGCACTCCAGCCTGATGGAGATAACAAGACTCCATCTCAAAACCAAATTCATGGTCATGTTCCTTTGAGAGGCATATCTGAGAAGTCCTGCTCCGCCTGGTGTCTGAGCTCCTAGAAGCTGACAGTGAGTCTGCCGGTGTCCTCTCAGCTCTGAGTGCCTGTGAGAGGCTGACCCCAGCCTCAGTAACTGCTTCCTGCCCTCATCTTTCCTCCTCTCTGGGTTCATCGTAAAAACCTCCAGGAGGAACCAACTCTTCTGGTACCGGGTCACCTCCAAATGGCCACAGAGTCACGAGCTCCCTGCGCTGCACAGCTGGACCCTGAGCACTCCTGGGACTCGGGCTTGCCCTGCTGTGACACTGAGGGCCAGCCCTCCAGCAGCAGCAGCAGCAGCAGCAGCAGTGAAATCCTCGGGAGAGCATTGCTCCTGGCCGCTAAAGGCCACACATGTCACAGATGAGGCCCCTGGGGACCTGCAGTGCTGCATTGTCCACCGCTGCTGTCTCCGGGGCCCACTCCTCTGAGTCTCCCACATGGTCCCTTCTAGTCACGATGGGGTAGGAGGAGGTCCTCAGGGCATTTTCCTAAAGCAGTTGGTTGGCGCTTTGGCCATTCCAGTGGCAGAACTATAGGACTTCTGCCTTTTTATTTTTATATTTTTGAGACGGAGTCTTGCTCTGTTGCCAGGCTGGAGTGCAGTGGTGCAATCTCAGCTCACTACAATCTCTGCCTCCTTGGTTCAAGCAATTTCCCTGCCTCAGCCTCCCGAGTAGCTGGGACTACAGGCGTGTGCCACCGTACCCGGCTAGCTTTCTTTTGTATTTTAGTAGAGACAGGATTTCACCATCTTGGCCAGGATGGTCTTGATCTCCTGACCTTGTGATCCCCCCACCTTGGCCTCCCAGAGTACTGGGATTACAGGCATGAGCCACCATGCCCGGCTCTGCTGCTTTCATGTTGCCAAGGACGTGTTGAAGGAGAAGGTGCCCTGGACCAGGAGTAAGTTCAGATTTCAGCTGTCACCTGCCATTGGCACTGTGAAGGCTGGAAAGGGTGCCAGACAGAGAACGTGGACACCTGTGCTCTCTTCTGGACCTTCTCTGCCTCATTGTTTCCTTGGTTGAGTTATATATCATCTCTGTCCTCAGTTTCCCTCCTTTTTAAAAGCGAAGTGTTGGCCAGATGACTTCAGAGCACTTTCCCCACCATCCTCTAGTCCATTGTGTGGTGAAGCTCACAGGAGGTGGGGGTCAGGGCACCCTTCCTTCCTGGGTTGCCCTATGCTGCCCGGCTCCTGGGACCTGGCCCACAGCCCTGCCTCCTCTCATCTGTCCTCACCCCACGACGACATCCTCATTCGCACAAGCTGCAGGGGACAGAGCCTCATCTGTCTTGTTCACAGTGAGCTCCCCGAGACCTAGAGCAGGATCTGGCACTTAGTAGGTGCTCAGGACATATTTTTGGATAAGTGAGTGCTGGCCAGGCCACCCCTCCAAGAACAGGCCCATCTCCAGCCAGGCCGCCCCTCCAAGAGCGGGCCCACCTCCAGCCAGCTCGTCCCACAGGTTCGGCAGCGTCTTCCCGAGCCTCAACATGGCCGTGAAGCGGCGGGAACAGGCCTTGCAGGACTACAGGAGGCTGCAGGCCAAGGTGGAGAAGTACGAGGAAAAGGAGAAGACGGGGCCAGTGCTGGCCAAGCTCCACCAGGTACCAGGGAGGGCACACAGGCAGGGGGTGGACGGACAGGCCATCGTGGTCACCTGTGGAAAGTCCCTTCTTTCACCTGGGGGCACCAGGACCGAGACACCGCATGTCCCCACCCCACCCATCCTGTATCCTGCACCAGCAGAGATAGCGAGCTTTGACACCCTGGGTCTTGTTCCCTAGGCGCGAGAGGAGCTGCGGCCGGTACGGGAGGACTTTGAAGCCAAGAACAGGCAGCTGCTGGAGGAGATGCCGCACTTCTATGGCAGCCGCCTTGACTACTTCCAGCCCAGCTTTGAGTCCCTCATCCGAGCGCAGGTGAGGCCGCCAGGCTTGGTGGATGTATCTTGTGCCACTCCCTGTCACCCACGATGGAAGGGTGGCTTAGTCATTCTCCACCCCAGGCATGGCCCCGAAGGAATTCATTCCAGTACTAGAGTCCCAGGCTTGGCAACTCCGGGGCCCTGACTCTCTGCTATTTGAGTTCTGACATTGCTCTTGATGAATCCCAGACCAGGAATGGCTGAGGTTCCCCTTTGCCCAGTTGTTCCTCCCTGGGTCTCCCTGCATTTCACTATAAGCAGCCCCTCCGCCCCACACCCTCGGGTGGGCAGGCTCGTGGCCCAGGTGGTACAGAGGAGAAGGGATCTGAAGGGTGGAGGCCTTTTCTGAGGACCCAGCTCCCTGCCCCACCCACCCCTAGCCAGTCCTCTTTTTATTGGGAGATGGCGGAGTCCTGCCTTGGAGCCACCAGGTAAGGGGTCCCAGAACCCTGGGGAGAGCCACACTCGGGGCTGCTGCTGGGGCCCTGGGGTGGGCCTGGGGTCATGGGGCCACACCACTGGGGGTCACACATGGGCCAGGCCCCAGCGTCTCCTTCCACTTGGGGCAGGAGGACACAGAGTGGCAGCGCCTGTGGCTCCCGCCGTCCTCACCCTGCTCCACCTCCTCCCCCTCCTGCCCGTCCTCCGTCTTCAAGCCTTTAGCAAGGATTGTTCCCCCAACTGGCAAAATAGAAGAGGGTAGATGCCCATGCCAAGAGCGGCTCCCTTCCACACAGGACCCCACTGATGGCTTGTGCTCAGCAACAGCCTTGGGACCCCAACACCTCTGGCATCCCTTGGTGCCAGGTCCTCAAGCCACAGGCTCTGTGCCTCTCAGCCCCTGCAGTCTGAGCATGGCTGGGCGTCTGGCACCCTCCAGTGGCCGCAGCCATTCCTGCAGGCCCTGCAGTCACAGCCCCGAAGCCTGGCCCACAAGCCCACCCTGCTGGGCTAGAGTCAGGGTGGCCACCTGCCCCAATCAGGACGCTTGGGCAGGGTTCGTGCCAGGGCTGGGCCTTGTCAGTTACCCACATCCTTGGTCCTGTGCCATCTCTAGGGGGCAGTGAGAACTAGAGCGTCATGCAGGAGGGGTAAGGGACTTCTCCCAACACTTCCTCCTACAGCAAGGGCTCCCTCTGGCTGCCCCTCTAGGTTCAGTGGAGACATGGGCCTGCCTCTTCCTCACTGTCACCTGGGTGCTCCCCTGCACCCTCCCTCCTGTTGCTTACAGGAGGAAGCCACAGGGTGCCAGGCTCCCGTGTGCCCAGGTTGGAGCAGATGGGAGGCCAGGGATGCCCTGTAACCAGGCAGCATCACTGGGGGCTGTTTGGCTGCCTCCCAGGCCCCAGCCTCCCCCTCGCCCGCCCGGCTGCCATTAGTCATGGAAAAGTAAGCATTCCCAGTGACTCACCGTGCAGTGGCTTTGGCTGGGAGTGGGGGTAGGGTGGCCCACCCCACCCCCGTTTCTGGTGCCTCCCTAGAGGGATCCCTGGCAGTGAGCCTGGCCTCTGAGCTGTGCCCCTGGCCACGCAGCTCAGGCCATGAGCAAGGATGGGATATGAGTTGGGAGGGAATGGAAGGCTAGATGGGCATCCCCTTTCTCACCTGTGCTTCTAAAGCTGGTTTAGGGCTTTGGGAGCCACTAGCCTACCATGCCCTCTTTCTGCCATGGACAAAAAGCCTTGGATTCTCCCCTAGCTTACAAAAAGCAGTAAAACTCCCGTCACGGTGCCCATCATTCCACAGCCGCCCTAGGAGGCCAGTGCCTTGCTGCACTGCTGCTGGGGGAACCAGGAGCCCAAAGCAGGTGCACCTCCACCTGCAGCCACTGAGGCCCAGTTGCTCCCTGCCTCCTTTTGGTTCAGTCTCAGCTAGTGCCTTTCCATGCCTTGCACATCCCCAAAGGCACGTTGCCACGCAGCTCGATGGGTGAGAGCGGGCAGGAGTGGCAGCCTCTGGGACCCTGAAGCACATGGTTCCCTGGAGGCAGCACATGCCAACCTGTTGCCTCCCCCAGGTGGTGTACTACTCGGAAATGCACAAGATCTTTGGAGACCTGACCCAGCAGCTTGACCAGCCAGGCCACTCGGACGAGCAGCGGGAACGGGAGAACGAGTCCAAACTCAGTGAGCTCCGGGCCCTCTCCATTGTGGCTGATGACTGAAAACCCGTCACTCTCGGAGGACTCCTGTGACACGGTCAGCCTTGCTCGTTTTTGCCCTTCTCAGGGCTAGGGTTCCACTCTTCCACAGGCTGGGGACACAGGTGGCCCTGGTTCACTTGCCGGCCTTTTGCAATGAGTGACTCTTCCCGAGCCCAGCATCAGGAGCCCTAGGCAGGCCGCCATCTCCCCACTCACAGCCCCAGCAGGTAAGCAGTGCAGACAAACCCTGGGGGCTTTTTTATTTGGAGAACCATCCACCATGCATCCTGGCTCATGGCCTGAGCAAGCGGCAGCCCTTCCAAGGGCATGGCCTTCTTTGGCTCAGTTGAGGGTCTTGGCCCTGCATGCATGGTGGGGAGCAAATCTACCTCCAAAGGACTACATCCTGGGGAGCCTACTGGCCCCTTGTTGCCTTTTCACTTCAAAGCTGCTTTTTTCTGGGAGAGGCCCTGAGCCCTGCCAGGGAGAGCTGGTCCTCCAGCCCGGGCAGGCCCTCAGCCAGCTTCCCAGCAAGACAAAAGCTACCCTTGTGGCTTTGGGACCTAAGTCCCTGGGGTTCCCAAGGTAATAGAACTGTTACCTCGGAAACTCGAACTGTCAGCGCAACTGTCCCCATGTTAATTCTTAGGCCTCAAAGCAAGAACAGTGGGTTTGTGTCTCACCTGAATATTTGGAATTTTATTTTTTCAAGTAAAGTTTTCAATGAAACGTCCACATGGTATTATTGTGCTGTAACTTAGGGCAAGCAGAGGAAACCCTGTGGTCTCATGCAGGGGCACCCTCCAGCCCGGCTATGCACACCTCCCCTGCTCTACCTTCTGAGGCAAACTGCACCATGGTCCAGCAGAGACCCTGGGCGGGAACGACATGCAGGCAGGCCTGGAAGAGCTGTGGAGGACACGCTTGGTTTGTTTTTGACTTTGGTTTATTTAAAAAACAAAAAGCCAAAAAAAAAAAAACCCAACTTTATATACAAAGTCAAACTGAAACCATGGATTATGGAAAGAGGCAAGAATTATGGGGAACAGGGGAGAAGGCTGGGCCAGAGCCAATACCACATTCTGAACACAGGAGCCACGGGAAAGAAGTGCTGGTCTCTTCTGGTGAGTCTGGGGTGACTGGAACACAGTGTTCTATTGGCAAACAAAGCCCAACACTGAGTGCTTTCTAGCATGGACTCCATTCCTGGGATGGCCAAGGGAGACCCTTCCCCCAGAAGCCTGCGTCTGGAACTAGCAGGGCCTGTGCCATCCGGAGGAGGGGGGCGCTTAGCCCCAGCCAGGCTCCACGTCTGTTTCTTCAGTTCACTGACATCAGACCTTGTCTCACACTCGAAAAGCCTTTTTCTCCCCTGTCTTATTCTAAACTGGATAGAGGACAGGAGAAAGTCAGCACAAGACTAAAAGGGCCCCAGGAGAAATTCCAAGGTGGAGGGCAAAATGACATTCTAGGGGTGCAAAAGATGTTGTATTTAGTTGTAAGTGGAACCGGGATTCCTCACGCATCCATCCCACGTAGCACAGCCCCCAGCCTGATGGCCTGCCGTCCTCTAGAGGCTGAGCACAGGGTCAGCCACCCCTGCCCTGGCTCCCAGGTCTTGCTCCCGCTGCTTTCTGGTACCGCAAGGGTCTAACTTTGCCAGGTGCCACCGCTGCCCTCACAGGATGGCAGTTCCATGCAAGGCCGTCAGTTGCTAGGTGCCGGCTCCTCCTTCTCCACCCAGCTGTCAGCCTGTTTGAAACAGATGTACCCAGAATTGGTCCTGGCAAGGCAATCTGAGGACTGCGTACTGCCTCCTGCTGGGAAGCTCCCCACTGCTGACTGCTCAATTCCCAGAGAACCTGCAATGCAATCGGGGCCGTACAGCCTGAGAAGCAACGGAAGGAAGAAGCCGGTGCCTGCTGGCCCTCTGGTAACTCTGGACATGGTGGTAAGTGCCCTTCCGGGGGCTTTTAGAGCTCAGGGAAAGGAGCTGCAGTGCCTCCTGGTCCACCCCTACCTTACCTTTTCCACCACCCGCTGCATCTCCAGCTGCAGGGGGGCCAGGCGCCTGCGGAGCTCCTGCAGCAGCCGCTGGAGCTGGCTCTTTTGTCGCTCTGCCATCCGGGCGGTCTCCTCGGCCTCCGCCAGCCGGGATCGCAGCTCCTGCATCTCTGCCGCCAGCGTCTTATTTGTAACTTCAGTGGCTGAGAAACGGTTATGGCTCTCCTCTGTGAGGTAGAGGAGGAAACAAAGATGGACCCTGCTCCATCAAGTCCCAGAGCACAGGGCAGAGCCTAAGTGGTGGCTTCTCCACTGGTCTGCACGTGCCCCCGTGGTGGCCACAGCCCCAGGCCCTCACCCAGCTTCAGCTCCAGTGTGTGGATCTTGTTCTCCAGGTAGAGCCGCCCACTGTCCTGCTGCTCTGCGCGCTGTAGCAGACTCCCCACATTGATCAGGCTGCCATTGTGGGACACCAAGGCTTTGTGTTCCGTGGGGGTGGCACCTGGCTTTGTGCTTTTCCCAGGAGGAGGCAGCAGATCCAGGTTTCCTAGAAGGAGCCATGCAAAAGATTTTAGGATGGGGCCTAGGAGGAGAGGGCAGCCTGCCCTTCCTGTTCCCCACGAAGGCTGCAGGGCCCCAGGACATACCAAAGAGCACCTCCTCCGGAAGGCCACCGTCCAGGCTCTCTTGGCGACTGTACTGTAGGCTCCGGTACTGGCAGATGTTCTGGGTCACCACCCTACTGACCAGCTGCTTGGCCTGCAATAAACACACCCTCAGACACCTGCTGTTAAGAAGGCCCCATCTCTGACCCTGGCGGTGTGCAGGAACCTGGAGCAGGAGTAAGTGCAGGCCTGTGCCCGTGTGCTGGGGGCAGGAAAGAAGAGAAAAAGGTACCTGCTCTGCACTGAGCCGGATCCCAAGGGTAAGGAGGATCCTCTCCAAGTCTCGCCGGTGCAAGTAGCCACACCAGTTGGCATCAAAGAACACAAAAGCAAGCAGACAGTCCAAGGGGAGCACAGCAGAGGGATCCAGCTCCTTGGGCTGCAAAGAAAACAAAGATGAGTAGGATTTGGAAATAGGAAGTTCCCTCAGTGGCTCTACTGCCCAGGATTCAGCCTGTTCAGAATCCAGTGGCTCAGGCCACATGCAGTGATGCACTCCTAGAGTCCCAGCTACTGAGAAGGCTAAGGCAAGAGGATCACTTGAGCCCATTCATGCCTGTGAATAACTACTGTGCTCCAGCCTGGGCAACATAGCAAGACATCGTCTCTAAAAAACAAAACATCAAGCAGCTTGGCTGATGATGTTCATCACACCCAAGCCAGCCTTCCTCTCTGGGGCACTTTCAAAAAAACCTCCTGTGCTCTTCTCTCAGGAGAGGATCAAATACTACTCCCCGACAGACAAATGTTCTCCTGGCCTATGAACATGCCCTTCATGAGCCAAGGGCCACACTGTGTATTGGGTCCATCAAGAAAAGTCACTGGTAAGCATCCTTCCCCCAAGGAGCACCACTGCAGCCCAGAGAGGTTGAGAACAGCCCTCACCATGTCCTGAAGTGAAGAGAACTCCATCTCTGACTGGTTTGAGGCAACAGAACGGACCTCCGAATCCTCCAGCTTTGCTCCTGCTACAGAAAGCCCAAGATAAATGGAGAGCAGGTCCCACCACAGCCCCACAGTCTGAAAATGAAAAGCAGCTAGGCCACAGGTGGAAAGCCACATCCCGAGCCTGCAAGCTCCCCTCCCACCATTCCACGTACCGAACTCCTCCTCTCCATCATCCCTCAGAAGCAGCAGTTCTGGGTCCAGGGCCATCTCACACAGGTCCTCGGAAGCCTCGCCCCGGGGTTTTTCTTCTTCTTCTCCCCCAGAAGAGGGTGGTTTGGCCAAAAGCCCATCCTCCTTCTAGGGAAGCAGACGAAGGTGATGAGGAGAAGGCAGGCAGTTACCGTAATTACCAACAGTAATCATGGCTGACACTTGAGTATCAACTATGCCCCAGGCACTGTGGAGGGGTCTACAGACACACACTGATTTCATATATTTAATTTCATTACTTGCAATTCAGAGCATGCCAGGGCATCACCAGACACCTGGGCTTTTCCTCAGGTGCTGATCTTGGTCCCAGAAGAAATTATATTTACTCGATTGTATTTAAACAAGCAGCAGCTGAGCATGGTGGTGCATGCCTGTAATCCCAATACTTTAGGAGGCTGAGACAGGTGGATCACTTGAGGTCACGAGTTCAAGACCAGCCAGGCCAACATGGTGAAACCCATCTCTACATAAATAGAAAAATTAGCTGGGTATGATGGTGGGTGCCTGAAATCCCAGCTACTTGAGAAGCTGAGGCAGGAGAATCACTTGAACCCATGAGGCAGAGGTTGCAGTGAGCCGAGATCATACCACTGCACTCCAGCCTGGGCGACAGAGCAAGACTCCATCTCAAAAAAGAAAAAAGCAGACTCGTATTTCAGAAAAGGTTTACAAAATTTTCTAATTAACCGTCAGGCAAGCAAAGCACCCCACTCTGTCAAGTGCTTTCAGTGACTGGGGTTCCTGTGCGATCAGGCCACACAGCCACACTGCCCTGTACCATCTTCCCTCATGCCACATAGTGCCACTTACTTACTAGCTGTGTAGCCTCAGTCCGTGCTGAGCAAGGGAGTGGGGAATGTACTAGGGTGCGGGAAGCAGTGAGAAGAGAGCCCGGGGTGAAGGTGCGTGGTCATGGCAAGCACTATGGCAGCCTGGGGCAGGAGGGTACTCACCAACTGGGGCTCTGACTCCGCAGCCGGGCCCTCATTGTGTGCCTCATCCTTGGGCTCCTTGACCACCTCCTCTTTGATGGCTTCTTCTTCCTTGGTAGCTTCCTCCTTGGCCGCCTCCTCCTTCTCAGGTTCAGGTGGGGACACGACCTTTTCAGGAAGGCTTAGCAGCATCTTATAAACCCTATAGCCAAAATCCCTCTGGAGCATCTCCAGAAACAGCTCGGCCAGCACCATCACCTGATGGGGAGGTGGCAGGGTCCATGAGCATCAGGAAGAAAGGCTGCTCCAGGCCCACACATCCCAGCCCACTGCCTCCCCAAGACTCTTGACACCTGCCTCAAAAGAGATCCTTTCTTTTGGCCTCCGATCCTCCACAATCCCATGGAGGGACAGGTTTACACAGCCAGGGCGTGCGATGACAGCAGGTTCTAGTGGCGGCGGAGGGGCCTCTGGAAGATCAGTATCTGTTTCCTGCTGAGTGGTGGCCTCTGGAGTCTCTGCGTTCCGTCTAGAAGCATCTGCCGCTTGCTCTGAGGCATCAGGTGCCTGTTCAGTAGGTTCCGTTTCCTGTGACAACAGCTGAGATGAGACCCTCTGGGCCCCGGGATCAGGGGACCTACTTCCCCCGCTGCTGGTTAAGGCAGAGCCTTACCCCTGGTGCCTCTTGGGTCGAGGGAGCTGCCTCTGCAGCTTTCTGCTGGCACAGGGCCTCCCACTCCTCCAAAGTAGGCATGATGGTCCAGACATCCGGCAGGTACACCACCACTGTCTGCAGCCGCCGGGGAGGGCCTGGCTGCAGGTACTGAAACTCAGCAAAGCGCCACCTGCACACGGCAAAGGAAATACTAACTTCCTGAGTGACAACTCCACGCAGACACCACGTTCACAGGCCAGGGCTTCAGCTGCCAATCAGCACTCAATGAGCACACACTGCGAGCCCAACTTGAAAACACAACAGCAAAGTTACAGACCAAGTCCTCAAAAAACGCTCAGTCAGTGGGGAGGCCATAAGGACACAAGCGCCATACAAGGTGCAAGGACAACACAGCCTGGGGGCTCAGCTGGCTTTTGGCATACACTCCACCCTAGCCTGAGGCAGCAGAGGGGGCAGGAGTGGGACTAGGGGGCAGAAGAGAGCTCAGCAGCAGAAAGAGGCAAGGGCCGGGCCTCCCCAGCAAAACCCCTCCAACCAGCCCGGTGGGCTGGTGTCGCCAAGGCTCGGGAAGCCACTCACCACTTCGTGCAGCTGCTCAAGTCAATGCCGGTCTGGGCCTGCGCACAGCGGATGGCGGTGCGCACCAGCACCTGAGGGTCAGCCTGAGGGTTGAGGCCATCCAGGGAAGGAGACCATTCACCCCCAACCAGCACTGCCTCTTCTTCTTTCCTGCCCAGCAAAAACTGCAAAAAAGAGATCAGGGATATGAAACAAAAAACCACATTTCCTGGGTTTCCCACTGCAGGGGAAGGCTGCCACCCATCAGAATGAAGGCAGCAGGAAGCGGCGAAGTCCACCACCCAGCAGAGTCGTGATCTGCTAACATGAACCAGATATCTAGTTCTGACTAGTCACAACAGCTCTGAGCCCCTCCGTCCTCCTGGATGAAATGAAGGGCGTTCAGCTCTGAGATGCTTTGTTTCTATGTATTTAGGAACAGGAGCCAAGCACTCAAAACATGACAGGTTCTGGACGTACCCCGTGAATGCATCTCCTGCCCTCCAGCTCCTACCTTAATCTGCTTCAGAGGATGCTCTGGCGTCTCCCTTGGCTCAGCCATGTCATCCACAAAGAGCATGCAACAACGATACAACTCCTCCAACCCCGGGGAAGAGAACAGCAGTACCTGTGCAGAAGGAGACACTCAAGAGCTGCCTTCAACCTCCGGAAATCAGATGAAGCAGCAGATGCCTGTCGGCTTACCTTGGAACTATAAGCGGGGTCACTGTCTGCAGGGATAGGCTCAGCACCAGTGTCTGGAGCTGCCTCCTTTTCGGAAGAGACCTGGATCCGGCTTGGATGATGGAGGGAAAAGGGCTGGCTCAGAGGGAATGCCGACAGCCAGCTCAAATGCACGGACAGAAAATCTGAGGGGACCAGGAGGCTGCGATAACGGCGCTGGAGTTCTAGGAAGTCACAGATGGGGCTACAGGAAGACAGCAAGGGAACCCAGACTGAGCAAAGACTAAAACATTAGAAATTAAACAGTCAAAGACTTGAAAAAAATGGACGAATTATTTTTCAGTCTGAGAAAGAACTTTTGAAGTAAGGCACCTCTCAAGGAAACTGGATCAGATCTGACCACTTAATTTACAACCTCTAGATGGCAGAAGTCAAACCGGGAAAGGGAAAAAAGAAAACACTTACAACACATGACAGAGAAATGGGTCATTGCTATAATATAAAGGAACTCAAAATTCAGTTAACAAAAAAGTTCAAAAGCCTAAGAGAAAACAGAAAATTGACATCAGTAGGTTCTTCAGAGAAATACATGAGAATTAAAAGCCCATGAAATATGCTCAGTCTCACTTATAAGTAAAGAAATGCAAATCGTGGCCAGGCACCGTGGCTCACGCCTGTAATCCCAACACTTGGGAGGCTGAGGCGGGCGGATCACCTGAGGTCAGAAGTTCAAGATCAGCCTGACCAACATGCAGAAACCCCGTCTCTACTAAAAATACAAAACTAGATGGGCATGGTTGCGCATGCCTGTAATCCCAGCTACTCAGGGGGCTGAGGCAGGAGAATCGCTTGAACCCAGGAGGCAGAGGTTGCAGTGAGCCAAGATGACACCACCACACTCCAGCCTGGGCAACAAAGCAAGACTCTGTCTCAAAAAAAAAAAAAAAATGCAAATCACATTATCCTGTGTCACCAACTAGACAGACAAAGATGAAAAAGTCTGCTAACAGTGCTGGCACAGGCATGGGGAACAAGGACTCCACACCCCACTGGGGACAGCAGAATGGGCACAGCAGCCTCTTTGGGAGCTAGGGAAGCTTAAAGCAAAGCCTTTGAACCAGCTGTTCCATTTTTAGGAACTGATCTCAACAAACACATAGGGTGTAGAAAGAAGGATGTTCATTCCAAGAGAGTTTAGGGTAATCAGAGTGCAAATGGAGAACTGGTTAAATAAATCATGGTTCATCCATTCAATGAATACTGTGTAGTTGCTAAAAAAACTGGATCTAATAAACGTTCACATGGAATGAAATCTAAAGTACATTCAGTGAAAAGGCAAACCACCGAACAGTATGTACAACAGGTTTCCATGTGTTTTTTGTTATAAAAGGCTGTAAGAACACACACATGCACTTGCATGGACCCCATCTCATTTACATAAGAAACTGTTACCAGCACCAAGTCTCAGCTCACCTCAGCCTCACCACTCACCTGTCCACAGTGTAGGGAGTGAGGTGGACCCGGTAAGGAGGCAGGTCATGCCTTGGCTTCTTAGCACCCCAGGGCTCTCCGCCAGCCCGCTGTTTGCGTTTCTTGGAGTCATAGTCATCACTAGAGTTTGACCCATCACCAACAGTAAGAAGCCACATTGTTACATGTATTCAATACATAATGAACCAAAAGAACTAGAAATAATCTAAATCCCTCACATCCAAGAAATGGATAAAGAAGCCATGCTAACAGCCATATGACAGAACGTTACAAAGGTATTTAAATGGGTATCTACACTCTTAATAACATAGAAAAACATGCCTGTTAAGCAAAAAGCACACTCGGCAACACTATACACAGTAGACCTCAGCTACTCTAAAAACAACTTTAGAAGACTGAAAGAAAATATTAATGGTGGAAGCCTCTGGTAAGCTTACAAATAATTTTCTTCTATTTTTCTGCACTTTGCAAATTATAGTTAACGTGTTTTTTTTGAAATGAGAAATTGATTTTTCTTTTAAAACGAGAGACAGATCTATGGATCCATGCTATGCATTCTATAAATTTTGTTAGAAGAGACAGTTACAAGGCCAGGCACAGCGGCGCCTGTAATCCCAGCACTTAGGGCAGCCAAGGCGGGTGTATCACTTGAGGTCGGGATGTTTGAGACCAGCCTGGCCAACATGGTGAAACCCCCATCTCTACTAAAAATACAAAAAAGTACCCAGGTGTGATTGCACACATCTTTAATCCCAGCTCCTCAGGAGGCTGAGGCAGGAGAATCTCCTGAACCCAGGAGGCAGAGTTTGCCGTGAGCCAAGATTGCCACTGCACTTCAGCGTGGGCAACAGAGCAAAACTGTCTCAAAAAAAAAAAAAAAACACAAATCTTTAAAAATGCACATTAAAGTCATAAAAATATTCAAACCAGTTGCTCCAATAATTCCACTCTTGAAAATTTATCCCAAGAAAGTTAATTCAAAAGAAGAAAAAAGGCTACACATAGTGGGAAAATACGAAGCAGCATAAACTGAGAGAAAAAAGCCAAATAAATATTCAGCAGTAGCCAAATTTTTATAGTAAATAAAAATAATCATGCAGCCATTAAAACAATCAGGACTGGAACAAACAATATGGAAGACTTTATAAATACACAAAAATAATCTGAAAAACTAGAACACAGGAGAAAAGTGGCAAGAGAGTTTCCTTTTCAAAATTATTTTCTAAAATTATTTCATACCTACCTGTCAATAACAGTTATCTTTAAAGAGAAAGGTGAAAACCGTACACACACACACACAAATATATATATATGTTTTTTTTTCCTTTTTGAGTGCAGTCTCACTGTCACCCAGGAGTGCAGTGGCACAATCAGGGCTTACTGCAACTTTTGCCTTCTAGGTTGAAGTGATTCTCCTGCCTCAGCCTCCCATGTAGCTGAGATTACAGGTGCCCACCACCACACCCAGCTATTTTTGCATTTTTAGTAGAGACGGGTTTTCACCATGTTAGCCAGGATGGTTTTAAACTCCTAACCTCAAGTGATCCACCTGCCTCTGCCTCCCAGAGTGCTAGGATTACAGGCATGAGCCACTGTGCCCAGCCTATATATTTATATTATTTTTACATAATAGCATGTACTACTTCACACATTTTTATAGTAAGTCATTTACTACAATATCACACTATATGTTATGTGGTGAATACAATAGATACGGGTACAATAAATAAAAATAGAGAACAAACCTTTAACCATTCATTATAAAGTGCCAGACTGATAAGGGGAAAACCCCCCATGACACATGACAGAAATAAAATAAACTAATTTCTCTGTGCCTTGGTAACTGACTTGATTGTATTTACCAGAGGTTTCTGTTCTGCCTTTTAGACCTGCCTGGGTCGTTTCCCTATTCATCACACCCCAGTGGCTAAGCTCAACAGATTTACCATGAGCCTTGTTCTTTTCTCTTCTGTTGGCCTGGGTCCCTTCCATGTGCATAAGCATCTCCATCCTAAAGTGGCCTTCCTCTCTAGCCCTGATGGGATGTCAGTAGCCCCTTTCTAACAGAACACACATGCAAAAGCCACTGTGACAACCCTCGAGCACACAGCAATGCTGTCGGCTTCCAGCTAAAGTGTATGTTCCGCTCAAAGCTTTACATTGTGTGGCCACTCTCCTCCCCTTCGTGTACGTTATGGGGAGGTCATAGGGCAGCACTGGGGGCTGACCTCTCAGGACCCGCAGCAGCAGAGCCCAACTGGGTACACCTGTCTAAAAACCGCAGCTCAGCAGTAGTCATTCAATAGAGACAGTGTTCTCTGCACTTCCATGCAGAACATTAACGTGACAGAGTCCTTCATAAATGAAGAGTTGCGAAACTACATAAATAAAGTCACTGCCCCAGAGTGACCTCCTTCCTACTACCCCTGGCCCCACTGCACACTCTCTCTACTCACTGATTGGTAATAGACTCTCTCCCTCCCAGTGGTAGTACAGGTTGAGTATCCCTTATCTGAAATGCTTTGGACCAGAAGCATCCTAGGTTTGGAATTTTTTTCAGATTTTGTAATATTTGCATTAAACCTACTGGCTGAGCGTCCCAAATCCAAAAATCCAAAACTGAAATGCTCAATGAGCATTTCCTTTGAGCACCGTGTCAGCACTCAAAGAGTTCTGGATTTGGGAGCATTTTGGGTTTTAGGATTTAGGATGCTCAACCTGTACCTCCTTTCTCCAGAAGCTGTGCCACTGAAGCATTATGGCCAAAGTAATGCAACAGACTTTGCATGGGCCTCAGCACAGCCAGGAGAATCAAATGCAACTGACTAAAGAAAGCCTGAAATTAAACCGAAAGCAGAAAGTCCACAGCAGCCACAGCTTCACCTAGGCCACACTATCTCAGAAGGCACCTGCTGTGATTTTTTAACAAAACCTTAAACTCACGCATGTGAAAGGCAGAAGGTCCTTGGAAACTGAGGACCAGGAAGATGCACAGAACAAGAGTAGGTAAATGCAAAATATATACCAGAGACTGGTATATGCTTATATGCTTATGAAAATGGTGTCTATGATAGAGAATGGGACACAGGGTTTCAAATAGTGGAAACTCCATGGCAAACAATCCCAAAGCTTCCCCCTAGTTAGAATTCACAATAGGCTGGGCATGGTGGCCCACACCTGTAACCCCAGCGCTTTGGGAGGCTGAGATGGGAGGATCGCTTGAGCCCAGGACTTTGAGACCAGCCTGGGCAACATGGCAAAACCCTTTCTCTGCCCCCACAAAAATAAATAAATAAATAATTTACTTATTTTTTTTTTTTGTAGAGATGGGCTCCCAAAGCACTGGGATTTATAGGCATGAGCCACCACACCCTACAAAGAATGGTTTTAAAAAAGTTAGTCGGCCGGGTGCGGTGGCTCACTCCTGTAATCCCAGCACTTTGGAAAGGCCGAGGTGGGCAGATCACCTGAGGTTGGGAGTTCAAGACCAGCCTGACCAACATGGAGAAACCCCTTCTCTACTAAAAATACAAAATTAGCTGGGTGTGGTGGCACATGCCTGTAATCCCAGCTACTCGGAACGCTGAGGCAGGAGAATCGCTTGAACCTGGGAGGTGGATGTTGCAGTGAGCTGAGATTGTGCCATTGCACTCCAAACTAGGCAATAAGAATGAAACTCTGGCTTAAAAAAAATTAGTCAAGCGTAGTGGTGTACACCTACAATCCCAGCTACTCAGAAGTCCAAGGCAGGAGGATGACTTCAACCAGGGAGATCGAGGCTACAGTGAGCCATGATCACGCCACTATACTCCAGCCCTTGTCTAAAAAAAAAAAAAAATAGGGGTAACAGTTACATGAGATTTCCCATTTGTCAAAATTGTCTAGTTAAGATTTGTGCATCTCAGGCCAGGCGCGGTGGCTCACGCCTATAATCCCAGCATTTTGGGAGGCCAAGGCGGGTGGATCACGGGGTCAAGAGATCGAGACCATCCTGGTCAACAAGGTGAAACCCCGTCTCTACTAAAAAATACAAAAATTAGCTGGGCATGGTGGCACGTGCCGGTAGTCCCAGCTATTCGGGAGGCTGAGGCAGGAGAATTGCTTGAACCCAGGAGGCAGAGGTTGCGGTGAGCCGAGATCGCGCCGTTGCACTCCAGTCTGGGTAACAACAGCAAAACTCCATCTCTTAAAAAAAGGATTTGTGCATCTCAATCTACGTAAGTTCCACCTTGAAATTTTTTACCTTAACAAAATCAAGTGGGATCAGTGAGCAGACAGAGGTAGAGATGAAAAATGGTAGCTGATAGCTGAAGAAGATGGGTAATGGGCATATAAGGTTCATCATACCTTTCTGTTTACCTTGCGTGTACTGACATTCTCCATTATAATAAGTTTAAAATGAACTAAAACAGGTCTTAAATCAGTCTAGAGCTTAACTTTTAGAGATACAAGCAAAACACTCTCAGAGTGAGTCTGAGGAAGGAACATGTGAACCCGAGAGGGCACAAGACAGTATGTTCCTGGTGGTCCCCAATGCTACAGATGAGACAGGATCACCCAGGATACCCTAAAGGCCCAAATCAGTCATGCCTGCTCCTCACATGGCTAAGAAAGCTGAGTGCCCAAGGCACGGAGGCCCAAACTCCCAAACAGAGTGCAATATATACCTTCTAACAGCATACTTAAGAATGTGTCTGTAAAGAAACATTTTAAACAGACAACTAAAACACACACTGCAGTGTTACTTTTGACATGTTACTACTAAAGAGTTTCCATTCTTGGCATCTCAACTTAGGGACCAGAAACAAGAGAAGCATATTTAAGAAGTATCTCAACCTGACATTTTGAAAGATGAACTCTATCAACTCCCTGCTTACTAAACCACTGTATAAAGTTCCAACGTTTGTATATGCATTTTAATGTGTCTACATACTTTAGAGAAAAGGGACTAACGTCTAGTGCAGACAAAGAATGTTAGACGTTAAGCATAGCCACCTTCCAAACAGTTGACCTGGGTTCACCTCCTGGCCAACGCAAAAAAAATAAAGAGAACGTTAGTGTCAAAAAGTGGACAAAAAAAGGGACATCATCCTCTTACCTTCGGCCCTGATCCAACCGTCCATGAGGGCCCCGGGCAGGAAATCTGTTCAGGTGGCTCAGGTGAAGTGTGTGGGATGTTTGGAAGAGACTCAGAGCTGCAGAAAGGAAATGGCCGGTGACTCAAAAACCCTAAAAACTTGTCCAGATTGCCCACCTTTCTTCCAGTACACAGAAGTACCCACCTCTGTGCTGAAAGCAACCTGAAAGTGACAAATCCACTGATCCAGAGTACCCCATAAAGCCACACCCAACAACAGTGCCACTAGTACTCACGCTTCTGAGGAAAGAGTGGGGGAATCCGATGAGGCTGGAAGATCAACTGAGGCTGAGCTCCCAGAATCCCTTGCTTCTGGCCCAGGGCTGCTACATGCAGAAGGGGAGGTGCCGGGGACTTCAGTAGGGGCTGCAGAACAGGAGCCAAGAAATTCAGGAGACCCCATGGTTGAGGCACTCACTATCTTGGAAAGATGCAGTCCTAACCCCTTGACAAAAGTCAGAGTTTTGCCCCGCTGTCGGGGCACGGGGGCTTCCATCCCTCCCCTTTCCAACACACGTGCTAAGGAGAGATGAATACCTGGTTGGAGAGCGTTTGCACCTTGACAGCATTCCAGGGCACTGCCTGGCCTGGGTTGTATGCAGCCTTCACCAGCACCTTCTCACCCAGCTGGGGTAGCCGGCCCTTCACCACACTGCCAGCATACAAGCCAGGAGGCCCAGTCAGGAGAGGGACCCCGGCCAAGCCACCCTAACTGTCCCTATGAGGCCTTTCCTTTTCCCATCAAGATTTCCCACGTCTTGCACAAAAACAGCAAAGCAATGGCTGTGAGTGGGGCGGGGGCAATACCAGCAAGGTAACAGAACTGAACCCAATAAGCATGTCCAGTAGGGGACCAGCCTAGAGCCTACCTTAGCTGAAAGAAGACCTCTTCATCCACAACCCCAAAGTAGTCATGCAAGCTGGTAACGATACCAGTGAAGACCCGCTGTTTCTCCCCACCCTGTAAGAGAAGAGGGCAATAGTAAAGTAAAAGGGAGGAAGCTGGACAAAATCAAACTGTGCCATGAAGGTCTCATCTCGATCCACGCCCTGGCTCAGCATACTGCCTCAAGAGTTCACACAGAGTGAAGCACAGGTGTATGGTGGGCGTACTCCATCATTAGGGGCTGGAGTAGATTTGAGCTGGTTCTTGACCCACAAGCTGCTTCTGGGATTTCCAGTTCTTTAATTCCAAGAGGTGTGCTAAAGATTTCCCTGGCACCAAAAATGAAGATGCCCCAGGCTGAAGGCTATCTAGTCAACCCCACACTAGCCCACTTCCAGGAGAAGGGTCAGGAATGATAAACACTATCATGTAAGAAATCAAGAGCACCAGGCCTCCACGCATTCAGTCCAAAAGGCTTGAAATTCACTATGAGGGATGCCCACCTACCTGAAGGTGCCTGGCATTCTGGGACAGTTCTGTGGCCACAGGAGGAGTGAGCAAACCAGGAGGAGGTCCCAGAAGAGATGTTGAAGCTGTGCCTACGGGGAAAGAGAAGCAATCTCCAGGAACCTCACCTACCACCTTAAGCACTAGAGTCAACCAAAGGGTATGGTAAATCCAAAGGCTAGAGCTCCAGCCAGCTCCTCCACAGGGTTTCACTGGCAGCCAATGCAGACATCTCCTGTTTTCCAAAGGAACATCAGCAGCAAATTGCTCTCCACCAGGGAAACCCCAAGCTAACTTCAGAGCACATACTTCCCAGTATGAGGCTAGGTAGGGAGGAAAGTGATCACCTGAGAAGTTGCGTCCCCCTGGAAGCGGGTTGATCCGCTGGCGCTTAAACTGGGACATTGGGAACGCTGTCCTCTTTCAGAGTCGTGGGGAAAAGCCTTAGATCCAAAAAAAGAGAAGTTAACAGCTCATACGGGAAATTTCCATCTACCCCTGGAAAGGTGGGGAATCTGAAGTAAGAATATTAACGAAAGCAGGGAGGTGGGTAATGAGAATGAATGAAGGTAATAGATAGAGAGAATACAGAAAAGCAAGAAACCAAACAAGAAATTAATTGTTGCAGTTTGCCCTCACAATAACTTAGTGGTGGGTGATATTGTCATGCTGTTTTACAGAAGAGGAAACTGATGCTCAGAGAGAATAAGAGACTTTCCTAGGGCTACATAACCAGGTAGTGACAAAATTGGTACTCACACCCAGGTCTCCCAACAACTTAGCGCTCCTCTCACTATGCCACGCCACCACCAGAGTAGTTGGCGGGGTGAGGGGCTGGAGAGAGCCCCGATGACATTCCTTCATTCAAAAACATCCGCCAAAACCCTCCACGCAGGGCCCGGAAAAATGGAGGAGGCCGGTGCTGGCGAGGAGATGGTGTGGGCCCTTTCCCCGGAAGCCCGACCCGTTGTTTCCCCGACCGGATGGTAGGAAGGCAGCTCCCTGGCCGACCGAAGGCGAAACCGGCTGCGCGCCACCCTCCTGCTCCCACGCTCCCGGGCCCTCCGCTCCGGCCTCAGCAGCCGCCAGCGCCAGGTCTCACGGCAGGGCCGCGGCGAGGCCACCGGGGGAGGTCGGAGGCGCGCGGTTTCTCCTCCTCCCGCCCGCCCCCAAGGCCGAGGCCGTTGCCAGGGAGACGGGACTTGCAGTCCGAAGAGGGGCTCGGCCCCTTCGGCGCCCCACGCATCTTCGCCGCCCGGCCCTCGCAGCCCCTCAGCCAGCGGAGGGGCGAGGGGCGAAGGGGCAGAAGGGCGGCGGGAGGGCCCCCCAACCCACCTGCGGGCCAGGGCCGCGACACCGGGGGACAAAGACACCCGGAACCACCACAGCCGCTGCTGCCGCCGCCACCGGAAGCTCCTCTCCGGAAGCGCGACCACTGGTCGGAAGCTGCCACTCTCCCGGATATGGTCCCTCCCTCTTCTCCACCGACCTCTCCCTTCCCCCACGCCGGCCTGCCAGCCCGCGGCAGCTGGGGAGCGGAAGTGCGCCTTCCCGGATCGGATTCGCGTCAGGAAGTCGCGCGTCGGTAGTGTCCTCGCTAAAGAATTCCCATCAGAAAAGACGGCCTCGGATCATTGGTTCCGGGCTCAAAAGCGGCGGAAGCCGGGACCCCCAAACACAAAGGACCCCCAACTGCCTACCACCCCCGACTGCCTACCACCCCCGCCTCCCTCTGGCAGTCGAGACTGGAACTGGCATGAGAACCAGCCCCTCCTGACTGTAGGAGGAGGATGCCTATCAGTGGCCATTTCTAAAAGACATTCCTGTGTCTGACTCAAGCCAGTAACCTGCATGCCTAGACCGCTGTTCCATTGACCGCACTCCACTCCAACCCTGGTGGGTAAGTAGTCAGGAATCAGTGCCCTAATTATCAAAGATGAATCCTACGAGGCCTCAATGAAATTACTTGCTCAAAATCTTGCCAGGAGCCTGGCCATTTTAGTCCCCATTAGCAATCCCAGGCTCCCCTTATCCTCCAACCTCCTCATCATCCCTCCAGCCCTTTCCTATTCACTTAACGTTCACAAAGTACTTTGAGGCAGTTTAATCTCACTTTATCCTCATAAAAAGTCTGTGAGGTAGGTAGGGCAGGCATCATTATTCCCAGCTGGAAGCTGGCTCAGAAAGGTCGACTCAGGATCTAAGAACTAGTACAGTCACCTGGTTTGAGTTAGGACCAGTAAATGCTAGTACAGAGCAGAAAAGCTGAGCATTGGTTTTGAAAGTTATTCTTCTGTCCCATGTTGTTCCTGATCTTCCTCATTCCTGGTGCAATCTTCAGGAGTCCTGGGCGACCATGCAGAGGCAGCCAAGGCCACGCTGTTCTCTGTCCCAGGGCTGCCTGGCTCTGAGGAGGAAAGCTCAGTAACTGCCCATTGGGGAATAAAGTTCAGTTCCATCCTTCTGCAGCGACCTTCCCCATATTATCAACCCTTTGGATGTATTGTATCAGAAGAGATGGTTGGATCCAGCCAGCTTACAACACTGACAGTCACACAGAGATATGCATACCATTGTGCATAAATACACATCTGCAACATGCTGGGCCCAGACACGTCACCGTGCCAAAAACACTCCACAGACACCTGATCATGAGTGAGTTCACATTGTGGAAGCCCAGGGATTTCTGGTGAGGAGAAGCCCTGCAGCTGCTGCATCTTGGGAGCCTCACAAGAAACCAGGGCTCCTGACCAGACTGCTTAGAGGACAAAGATTCAGCCCTCGACCCAGAGAGGAGGGCAGGCATCAGCAGCTTTTCCTGGCAGTGCAGAGAAGCAACAACAGGGCAAAGGGTGAGGAAGAGTTCGCATCAAGTCCCCTCCACCCAGGGTCACCAGGTGCACTGAGAGGTCTCAGCATACAGAAAGGTTTTTTGCTCGTTGCTTCTTAACCACTAATGATGGCATAAAGGTCTTCTGGTGGGGGTGGCACTGAGGCCTTTCAGGGAGGTCCCTGGACTGGATCCTGTGGAAATGAAAAGAAGACATTAGGCCAGAAGGAGGAAATAAAACAATGGTCCCAGAGTTGAGAGAACGTGATTTATGTAATGGCTGAGAGGCAACGGGGGCTGTGGCCTGGGGCTGTTAAATGACTTGGTACTTCTTCCCCCTGGAGAACTCTTCAGTATATAAGCCCTTCGGCATGATGGCCTTCACCCACTGTGAAATCCTTTGTGCTCCACCTTGCTCTCCCCAAAAACCTGGGAGGTGACCTAAATGTCAGCATTGAGGGGTGAGGGCTTGCTGAGCTAGGGTAGGCAGGTTTCCCACATTCTGGTCCTGACTGTCGCTGACTTACCGTGTGGCTTTGGAAGAGCAACTACCCCCCACCCCACCCAGAACCCAGCCTCCTTATCTGTAAATGGGGTGTTTTACCTACTTCGTTTCTTCCAGCACTCCCTTCCAGACTGCCTCTCCAGTTTCTCAGGGGCAATAATGGCAACTGGCATGACAATCTCAGCATTTTGGCTCATCAGTCTCCTCTCCCTGCCCTAACCTGGCTAGGCACGGGGCTCACCTGGGGCCAGAGCCATCAGGAGGGGCAGGGGGCTCAGGGTGGTGGTGGCTTCTCCGGCAGATCCGGTTGAGCAGGACCTTGACTTTGTCCCAGTGGGAGAAATCCCGCTGAGCAGAGGACGAGGGATCACCAAGAGCCCCTCCCACACTCGGACCCCTGACCAAGCTCTCAGAGACAGCTGTCACCACAGCTAGGATGAGTCGCTTGCTCCAAACAGGAATCAATCCTGTCATTTCCCCAGAGTTGCTGGCCCCCAGGGTGCCCATGCATCCCCACCACCCCTCCCCCCCACCCCACCACCTGCCCACATACACCCGTCCCCTACCTTGTATCCCTGGGAAGATGGCAAGTGGTACATTGGCTCCACTAGGGCTTCTGGCAGCCTGGGAGGGTTGGCACTGGGCACCTCCACCTTTGTGGGTGAAGCAGCCTTTGCCCCTTCAGAAAAAGAGTCAAGTTACCCAGGGCGAGGGTCGGAAGATACCCCATCAAGCTTCGGCTCAGAGGACCTGCTGGTGGGACCCTAGGCAGGCAGGACAAAGGGAGACATGGTGGCCCCTCACCTGTCTGCTCTGTCTGGCTTAGCAGCTCCCATGGCCCCTGCCCCCCATTGCCTTGGGTGTGTAAGGGGGACGGTAAAGGGGCTCGGGCCAACTCCTCCCCGTCGGGATCCTGTGCACAGAAGAGACAGGTGATCAGGGTCTGGCGAGAGGGCTGAGGCTGTTCTGAGGGCCTCATCACCTCAGAACAGGTTCCCTGAGGGCAGCCACAGTTCCCGGGGTCCCATCTGTCCTCTGTCCCCACCCCCACTCACTGGCCTGTCCCCACTCACATCTTACTCACCCCTGGGGGCCTCTGGATCCGAAGCTGCAGATAGAGCTGCTGGAGCCTCGCCATCTGCTCCAGCACCAGGCACAGGTGTTCGAGATAGCGAAGACCCTGCCCGGGGAGGCAGGCCCAGGCTCCAGGCCCCAGGCCCCCCACCTGTAGGGCATCATGAGATAGAGGGGATTTCAGCCTGGCTCCTGTCCTGCCCCAAGCAGCCAGGCTGGGCTCATCCAGCAGATGGGAGCAGAGTGGGCCCCAAGGAGGAACACACGCAGCCGGCTTCCCCACTGCCCAGGGGGGCACACCAGGCAGGACTTGCAGCTGCCCAGCTCCTCTGTGGGGGTGGCTGTACACAACTGGAAGTGGGGTGCAGCAGGAAGCTATGACACAACCCATCAATTAGGGGCAGGGAGTGCCCCACCCCGAGAGAGCTCCAGGGAAAACCAGAGGAGCTAGGCTGTCCATCCCGCTCTTAAACGCAGCCTGAGAATCGGCACTCACCGCCTCTTCTTCCAGGCCTGACTCTAGGTCCGTGTCTGCCTCCGTGGACTCCTGTTCCCCTGCTCCAAAAAGGGGCACTTCACACTCTGGCTTGCTTGGCGGCTGCAGGGGGCGGTGTCCTGTTAAGCTGGCGGGAGCTGCTGGGAGCCGGTGGGACCGCTCCAGCACCTGCTCCAGCTTCTGGCTGGCCAGGAGCCCGCCTACCTGGGCCAGGGGCTCAGGACTTCCTGAGGAGTCAAAGTCCAGGGAGTCCTGACAAAGGCCCGGTAAGGCGGCCAGGGGGCTGTCCCCAACTGCCATCTCCACTCCTGAGTCCCGGGAGGCCAGTTTGAGAAACTGTGCCTCCCTGCCGACACCACTGAGCTTATCACCTCTCTCCCAGGATGAGCACCCGTGGGCAGCGTCTGGGATCCGTCTGTAGGTGCTGGTGACTCCAGGCACTATGCAGCCCCATGCCAGGCCCTCGCCAGCCCCATCTGCAGAGAGAGTCAGTGTCAGGCCGGGCAGGCCACCCCCAACACCCCCAGCATTCCTGGCGGCTGGCAGGACTGCCCCAGGGAGGAGTATCCTAGACCAGTGAGGAAGGGCGGACACTGGACAGCCACGGCCGCCCGGACATGGCCACGGCTGTTTGGGAGATGTGTGGATGGGATTCCCTTCACAATAGTTGTTAGCGACAGGGAACCCGTGCTCTGGGCTGTGTGGCAGGCAAAGCCCTGGCAGGCCACGTCCATCAATCCCTTAGATGACCTGGCCTGTGCTCCCCACCTAGCTAGGATCCGCCCGCGATCTCCAAGTCAGCAGTGGGGAGCCACAGGCTCTTCCACTGCTCCCCAAGCGGGAGTAGGACTGTGCCCAGCTTCAGGGAGAGGTGGGGGGGGACAAAGAGGAAAGCCTGGGACCCAGTCTGCTCTGGGGGCCTCCTCAGGATGCCAGCTGAAGCCGCTCCTGCAGCTCACCGGGAGAAGGATAAAAATCACAGAACCGATTTGAGCTTTTGTTCTAAGTGAGAAATAGTGAAGATTTTTGTCACCTCCGCAGGCCCTCTGGCGACGGCGCGTCCCGGCGGAATGAAGGGTGCGGGAAACGGGCTTGGGGGGACGAGCTGCGGGGCACGCAGGAGCCGGATGCCCACCCGGGCCCCTCTGGGCAAGGAAATGGGCCAGGAGGTCACTGGGTAGGAGAGGGGTCCGCAGCCACGGAGGGGGCTCTGCGGAACTGCCGGCTGGGGCGCGGGCGGATTCCCACATCCTCAGACGGAGCGGGAAGGCGAGGGAAGCGGAGCCTGAGGAAGTTGGGCGGAGGCGGTGGTGGTTTAACGCCAGAGCCCAGGGGGGCTCCAGCCTACGAGGCGTCCCCTGACGACCGCCCCTCCAGAGGGAGGCGGCGAGGGAGGCGCAGCGGGGCAGGAGCTGCCCGCAGGGTGCGCCGCTCTGGGCGAGGAGCTGAGAGGGGCTGCCCCGCTTGGTGGCGGGAGGCGGCTCCGGGGCAGGGGGGTCCCGGCCAGCCTTGGGGTGGGTGACTCACCCCGGCCGTCCACGGCGAAGGCGCGCCGCCGGCCCAGCATGGCCCGCTCCCGGCCCCGGCCCCGGCCCCGGCCGCTGCAGCCGCCCGAGGATCCCGGCCCGAGGCCCCGCCGCGCTCAGGAAGCTCAGCGCCCGCGCGTCCAGACCCAGCTGGGCGCTGCCCCCCGATACTCCCAGCGGAGCTGGGGGGCGGAGGGCGGAGCGGAGGGGGGCGGGGCCTAGGGGGAGGGGAGAGGAAGGGAGAGGAGGGGCGAGACAAGGGAAGGGAGGGACGAAGAGAGGGAGGGGAGGGGCGAAGAGAGGGAGGGGAGGGGCGAAGAGAGGGAGGGGAGGGGCGAGGGGAGAGGGGGAGGGGCGAGGAGACGGGGCGAGGAGACAGAGGGGGCGAGGAGACAGAGAGGGGGCGAGGCGAGAGAAAGGGGCGGGGCGACAGGAGGGAAGGGCGGGGCGACAGGAGGGAAGGGCGGTGCGAGGCGAGGGAGGGGGCGAGGCGAGGGAGGGGGGCGAGACAAGGGAAGAGGGGCGAGGGGAGGGAGGGGCGAGGGGAGGGAGGGGCGGGGCGAGGGGAGGGAGAGGCGGGGCGAGGGGAGGGAGAGGCGGGGCGAGGGGAGGGAGAGGAGGGGCGAGGGGAGGGAGAGGAGGGGCGAGGGGAGGGAGAGGAGGGGCGAGGGGAGGGAGAGGAGGGGCGAGAGGAGGGAGAGGAGGGGCGAGGCGAGAGATGTGAAGGGCGCCAGGTAGAGGGTGCAGGCGACGTGGTCGCCAAGCACAGGCAGACTCGACCAGCACCCCGAAGGCACGGACTGGGCAGCGCCCCTAACTCTGGCTGAGGCCAAAATAAGGGTCCAGATCCGCTGTTCTGCGAGGAGCCGGCCCCCTGGGTTCACACGCAGGGTCTGTCTTCCTGCCGCGGACTTGGAGCCGGCAGGGCTGGCCGGAGGACCGGACAAGAGCCCGGAAGGAAATGGAGGCCCACGTCCCGGCCGTGGGAAGACCGCTGAACAGGACGCGGGCACCTGGCACTCCCCAGCCTTGTGGCTTGGAGCCGGTCCCTTGGGCGCTCGGAAACCTGGGCGATGGGAGGGGAAACGATTCCTGCCCACTGGGAAATCCTTTACAATTGCAGGACGCGCGTGTGTCCTCGGAAAGATCTGAACCCCCTCCCGGTCCCGTGCCTCTTTCTCGTCCCGAGTTCCCTAAAGCTGGGGACTGGATAGGTCTCAAGGTCTGGAAAGATGCAAGCCAGCGGGGAGCTGCCTGGAGACTGGACCAAAGTGTAAATGTCCCCCAGTTCCCACCTCTCCCCTCCCCGCTTTGGCCCGTAGGATTCCACCACTCACTCCCCCTCCTAAAAGGAGCCCAAGCAGCTACTGAAGATGAGAAAGAGATGGTGACCAGACTGGGGCCGGTGGCCTCTTAAGGAAAGGGCCTCCGCCAGAGGGAGGGGCCAGGGCTGGAAAAATCCCAGCAGGACCCAAATCCCCTCAGGCAGATCAGGGCTGGAAAAATCCCAGCAGGACTCAAATCCTCTGAGGCAGATAAGGGAGCAGGCGGACGTGCAGACTTGCACCTGGGCCTCCAGGGGAAGGGGGAGGCTGGAGCCAGAGCCACTGGAAGGAAGTGGCTGTTAACTGGGAGGCATAAAGCAGTCTGTGCACCCCCTTCCCTTTGCTCCTTTCTGGAACCAGTCCCCAAACACCCACTGTGGGAGCCTTCATCCGAGAGCCACAAACTATCAGATTTTAAAATTTTATAAAACGGGGAAACTGAGGCCCACAACCACGCTCTGCACAAGCTGGCGGAATAAGAGCCAAGTGCAGGAATTGCTGGCCGTGTCTCAGCACCATCCTGCTCTAGCCTAGGCCCTTCCCTGCTAGCCATGGGTCCTCTGGGCTGCCCCCTCCCAGCCCTGTCCTCCTAGACAGTCCCCAGTCTGCTTCCTCACAGGCAGAGGGAACCAGAGTGCTGGGCCTCCAGGAACTGCCTCATGCAAGGCCAGCGAGATGTCTGGCATTACACCCCTGGCCATGCCAGAGCCCTGCCAGCCCTCCCTGGGTAGGAGGAAGCCTAGACTCCCTCCAAAGTAAAAGAGTGGGGAGGGAGCCTTTGCCAGATCGCGCCCTGAATTTGGAGAATGTGGGGCGGGATTCCAAATAGTCTCCGTGGTGACTCTGGGGCAGGAATGCATCTGGAAACAGGAAACCCAGCCAGCAGGAATGCAATGTCTCAGCACAACGCTTTGTGTGTGACTCAAAAGAACTTACGCATACACATACACAAACCCCAACACACACTCCCCTCCAGGCCATGGCGCACCCCTCCACCCTCCCACTCACACATGCAGATGTGTCCTGGCTGGGACCAGCTCAGAGCAGCCTGAGCCCTGGCGGTGGGTAGGGACTGGGGGTGGGGGGTATCTGATGGATCTGACCCAACACTGGCTTCAGGAAGCGGGTTTCCTGCAAGCTCAGCTGGAGCTAGTCCCTGTGGGAGGAAGCACAAAGCTAAGAGCCTAGAGAGGGCTGGGAAGGGCTCTCAGGTGACCTCCAGTTGTGACCAGAGGTGGCCAGAGCTGTGCCTGGAAGGCTGTCTCTGATGACAGAGGGATAAACTCTGCCCCCCACAAGCCAGAAACCCAGGAGGCAGGCTGTAGATCCATTTCTAACTAGCTAGGAGTCCTTGGACCAGTTACAGAACCTCTCAGTCCTTGGTTTCCTCATCTGCAGAGAGGATAACAGTACCTATCTCGCGGTTATGAGAATAAAGTGAGTGAAAGCCTTGAAAAAAATCCCTAGCACACCAAAACTGCTCCCAAATCTTTGCCATTATGACTGCCTAGCTGTGCAGCTTTGGAAAAGTCACTTTCCCTTCTCTAACCAAAGGGGGTTGTATCAGATGCTCCTTTGGGCCACTTCTAACTCAAATCTGTCACTTCTGCAGTTATTCTCCTCAATGCAGGGAGGGAAGAGGGCACTGCATGGGACAAAGTCCAGGAAGACAGAAGAGGGGGTGGGAGCATGCAGCTAGCTGGCTTAGGGTGGGGATGAGGTCAGAGCTAAAAAACCAAAGACTGCCTGCCCCAGCCTCCTCTGCTGACCAGCTCCTAACTCTGTTCTTCTGGGGGAGTTCCCTCCCGAGCCTGGGCTGATTGTGTGGCTGGAGACAACCTGGTGCTGAAATCCTCAGGACTCCTGGGAGGAGAACCGGCTGCCACACCGAACAACATGGGCCAGAGGGGGATTTGAGCTGGAACCTAGCACAGCCTTCTGAAGGCATCCCACAGCTCACTGGAATACACGCCATTTCACATGTGCCCTCTCCCCACTTCTCCTCCTCCACTCCTCTGACACTTTGGGCCCAGCAAGGCGTGCTACATACAGGTGGGAATCAGTCCACTCCAAACGTCCAAACCATCTTTTCTAACCTGTCACTTCTCTGCTTAAAATCTTCCAAGTGTTCCCAAAGGCCGAGTGAGGTGGCTCATGATGCCTGTAATCCCAATACTTTGGAAGGCCAAAGTGGGAGGATCATTTGAGACCAGCCTGGGCAACATAGCGAGACCTTGTCTCTAAAAAAAAAAAAACCTAAAAATTGGGCCAGGTGTGGTGGCTCACACCTGTAATCCCAGCACTTTGGGAGGCCAAGGCAGGCAGATCACAAGGTTAGGAATGCGAGACCAGCCTGGCCAATATAGTGAAATCTCGTCTCTACTGAAAATACAAAAATTAGCCGGGTGTGGTGGTAGGCACCTGTACTCCCAGCTACTCGAGAAGCCAAGGCAGGAGAATCGCTTGAGCCCGGGAGGCGGAGGTTGCAGGGAGCCGAGATCGCACCACTGCACTCCAGCCTGAGCAACACAGCAAGACTCTCTCAAAAAACAAACAAACAAACAAACAACTTAAAAATTGGCTAGGTGTGGTGGTACTCACCTATAGTCCCAGCTACTTGGGAGGCTGTGGGAGGATCTCTTGAGCGCAGGAGGTGGAAGCTGCAGTGAGCTAAGATTGCACCACTGCACTCCAGTCTGGGCAATAGAGCAAGACCCTGTCTCAAAACGAAGTGTCCCCAGAGCCTCAAGGTGAAGTTCAAATTACTTCTGGCATTGACAGCTCCCTTCTGATCTTATCTGTGTCCCCATCAGCCACTGCTCTGAGTGAAGCATCCTCAGACAGCCACCCCATCACTCAGCATTCCTCTCCTCCATCTGTCCAAGACCCAGCCCTCCTTTCACATCATGGCCACTGCTTCAAACTCACCGGACGCTCCTCTGCGCATTCCAAGGTAGCCCTTAGCACTCACTGACACATCGTCTTATTCATTCATACCCTGTATTCCCGCTGTGCCCAAAAGCCCAGTGTTTCCCGGCGAATGGGATCTTCTTTTTAAGGCCCGGTCATGGGCTGCACCGGACACTAGGTGGCGCCAAAGAGGCTACCCCCGTTTCTGACCCGCGCCTGGGGTCCCACGGGTTCCTGAGCCAGACAGCCTTGATCTTTTCCATAAAAATAAAGACCCGTCTCAGGCAGCCATCCAGGCAAAAGATTAGACAATGATATCAAGATGTAAATTATATCAACAGGTGCCTGAAGAGGCAACACAAACGTCTGCGCCAAGATTCCTTCCATAAAGAGTCAGAGAGCACAAAGCTGCCAGCAGGGACCAGCCAGGCACCCTGGGAAGCCCAGCTTTGATCTTCTCTGAAAAGAGAGCTGGGGCTGTGGCTAGGCTGGGCTGATGGGGATGGGGATGGGTCCACAGCATCCTCTGGGACTACCACTAGGGGTAGTGGGGGAATCAGGCCCAAATCCTAGGGACCACTGTCCCCTGCCTCAACTCAAGTGCACCCCCAGGCAGCTCACCTGGCACTGACCACATGCATTGTGTTGTTTTGTTTTTTTTAAGAGACAGATCTCTCTCCCTCCCAGGCTGGAAAACAGTGGCACAATCATACCTTAAGGCAGCCTCAACCTCCTGAGCTCAAGTGCTCCTCAGGCCTCCTGAGTGCCTGGGGCTACAGGCCTGAGCCACCCTGCCTAGCCTGCCTTTTTCCCCCCAGATCAATCACCAATTAAGCCAGCAGAGTCTTCCAGGTGGAAGGTTTCACCAGGCAATGTAGCTCATGCCTGTAATCCCAGAACTTTGGGAGGCTGAGGCAGGCGGGTGGATCACAAGATCAGGAGTTCGAGACAAGCCTGGCCAACATAATGAAACCCTGTAATCCAAATACAAATTACAAAAATACAAAAATTAGCTGGCCATGGTGGCGTGCACCTGTAGTCCCAGCTACTCAGGAGGCTCAGGCAGGAGAATCACTTGAACTCAGGGAGGTGGAGATTGCAGTGAGCTGAGATTGCACCACTGCACTCCAGCCTGGGCAACAGAGAGACTCCCTCCTAAAAAAAAAGAAAAAGAAAAACTTGCAGAAGCAGAAGGTTTCAGTAGATCAACCTGGCCCCAGGGGCCCAGCCCTTGGTGGGCCAGAGGTTATCTCATCAGCTTGGCTGGGTGGATCTCCTGGCCTTCCACCATCCCCTCCAAAGCTCCCAGTGACCACCTCATTCCCGCCATAGCAGGAAGGTCCTCTGGTAAAACAGGCATCTTTACAAAAGGGTTAAGGAAAAACACGATTCCAACCCAAAAGAGGCAAGGCCCTTCCACCGGAAATGTCAGGTGCAGGCAACTGGCAGGGGTGGGATTTGAGGGAGGGAAAATAAGAAGAAATGTGTGTTTCCTAAGTAAAGACCCTCCACCTGGTGGTGGGAGCAGCTCATACCCAGGGCTGGTGGTGGGAAAGAGAAGGAAGGGATGTCTACTTTTTTTTGTCCATATTCATACATTTATAGAGCTCATATGTCAAAAACTTTACACAGTGACACCATCAGCCCCTGGCCCACCTCTCTCCTTCCCACTTCTGTGTTCCACCCTGCTTAGACCCTGACATACAAAGGTTGATCAAAGGCAGCAGCCACCTCAGACTAGCACAGTGCCAGTCCTGCAGGGGATAGGGTCCTGGCAGGGTGAGGGTGAGGCTCCTGCAGCCCAAGACAGGTCCCAGACCTTGGCCCACCCAGTGAAGACAAAGGGGCCTCAGGTCCCCAAACTTAGCTCACGTAAGAGCAGACGCCCACAATTGCCCCTGCCATGCCAACTTGTATGGGCACGACCCTGGCCCGGCAGTGCAGCAGGCTGAGGGCGTGGCAGGCTCAGGCCCGAGAGCTGAGGGGGGTGGGTGCGGAGTAGCGCTGGCGGGCGTGCTTCTCACAGTACAGCTCGTCGCCCACCCAGAAGTGCCCACGCATCTTTAGGTTCAGCCCACAATCAGCGCAGGTGTAGCAGCCGGGGTGGCGGTACCGGCCCTCCTGGATGCGCACGGCCTGGTTCCTGCAGGGGAGGGAGAGGCTTTAGCTCAGAGCTGCAGCACTAGGCAGAAGGCCACCATTTCCCAGGGGGCCTGGTCCCCACCCTAGCATCACGACCTGGGAAGAACCCAAAGCCTTCTTAGAGACTTGATTTTATTTATTTTTAATGGGGTTTCATCCTTGTTGCCCAGGCTGGAGTGCAATGGTGCGATCTCAGCTCACTGCAACCTCCACCTCCGGGTTGAAGCGATTCTCCTGCCTCAGCCTTGCAGGTAGCTGGGATTACAGGGTTGTGCCACCATGCCTAGCTACTTTTTGTATTTTTAGTAAAGATGGTGTTTCACCATATTAGCCAGGATGGTCTCGATCTCCTGACCTCAGGTGATCCACCTGCCTCGGCCTCCCAAAGTACTGGGATTACAGGCATGAGCCACCACACCAGGCCCGAGACTTGACTCTTGAAACGGCACGCAGGAATCTCACTTTGACAAACCCCCTAACACACACACATCCCCACCACCACTGCCACCGCTGGGATCTCTAATTTAAAAAAAAAAAAAAAAAAAAAAAAAAAAAGGGTGGCCAGACACAGTAGCTCATGCCTATAATCCCAGCACTTTGGGAGGCCAAGGTAGATAGATCGATTAAGGCCAGGAGTTTGAAACCAGACTGGGCAACAAACCAGACTGGGCAAAATAGCAAGATCCCATCTCTACAAAAAATTTAAAAATTAGCCAGCTGTGGTGGCACACACTTGTAGTCCCAGATACTCTCAGGAGGCTGAGATGGGAGGATCACTAGAGCCCAGCACTTCGGGGCTGTAGTGAGCCATGACACTGCTACTGCACTCCAGCCTGAGCAACAGAGTAAAACCCTATTAAAAAAAACTAAAAATTAAAAAAAAAGTCATTCCTCCCACACAAAGACTGAGGAGTGCACCCTACATTGCCTGGATTTTGAACAGAGCAGTGATTCTCAGTGTGGTCTGGGGTCCCACAGCCAGCAGCATCAGCCTCACCTAGGTACATGTGAGAAATGCTCATTCTCAGGCCTGCTGGCCTCCTGGAGCGAAGGCTCTGGGGTGTGGCCCAGCCATCAGCATTTAACAAATCCTCCAAAGAACCCAATAAAGGATGGAAAACACATGCTTTTAAAACACGCATTTCTTATCTCTACCCAGCAGGGCAAGTGGATATTCTCCCACTCTGCAGATGAAAACACTGAAGCCCAGAGAGGTTAAGGGATTTGCCTAAAGTCCATCACCTGCGCCTCCACGCTGCACACTTCAGAAATTTACCTGAGGGAGGGGTCAGCAACCTTCCAGAGAATGCAGTTGCATTATAAATGCCACCCACTGAGAAAAATGAACCCACCTCGGCTGGATATGGTGGCGCAAGCCTGTAATCCCAACACTTTGGGAGGCCGAGGCAGGCAGATCATGTGAGGTCGGAAATTCGAGACCATCCTGGCCAACATGGTGAAACCCTGTCTCTACTAAAAATACAGAAAATTAGCTGGGCGTGGTGGTGTACACCTGTAGTCCCAGCTACTCCGGGGGCTGAGACACAAGAATCCCTTGAATCTGAGAGGTGGAAGTTGCAGTGAGCTGAGATTGCGCCACTGCACTTCAGCCTGGGTGACAGTGCGAGACTACATCTCAAAAAAATAAAAAGGAAAAAAAAGAAAAAAAAAAGAAAAATGAGCATACCTCGGGAAAATCCAGCCTGCTCCAAAGTGGGAGGGAGGGAGGGAAAGAGGAGGAGTTTGCAGGAGGAGGTGCTGCGCCTCGGGCCAGATCTTTAGAGGCTTTGAAATTATTCAGAGATAAATTGAAAGGGAAGGGAAAGGAAGAGAGGGAGAGGGAGGAGATGCAGCCGGAAGCAGTTAGCACAGGCTCCTAAGAAGCCTGTAACTAAAGCCCCCAAAGCTGTGGGGCATTGCTTCCCCTAGGGTCCCTGACTGGGTGCCCAGTGTTAGACCCGATGGGCCTGGCCCTTCCTGAAAGCATCCAGTGCCCTGTCCCCCTCCCCACCCCCCTGCCGAGGCTTCCCCCACACCCACACTCACGCGATGCTGGTGCCGCACTTCTCACAGGTGTGGAGCTTGGGAGGGGCAGCCAGGGCCCTGGAGGTGGGGAGGGAGGACTGTGGGCTTAGCGAGCTGGGCAGGAAGGCTGGCGTGCCACCTGGGGGTGGGGCAGACAGACACGTGGTGAGAACCCACCAACCACAGCACCGTCCCAAAGCTGCTTTGAGGAGGTGGTCTTGGAAAGCACCCTTAGTCAGTGACCTAAAGTCACACTGAGGGTGGGACCGGGTAAGGAGGAAGGTGATCTTGCCAGACGTGTGGCTGAGGCTGGACAAGGGCATGAAGGAGGCAAGTACAAGGCCTAGTGTGCCCATCTAAGGCCACCTGGGGCCGTCTGTGCTCAGTGTGTGACATGGCAGGTTAGGCAGGTGCTTCCTTTCTAGTGACCCGGTAATGATAGTGTGAATAGATAATAATAACCCAAGACGGTAACAGGAGCGCAACGCCTTGGTAAGTCTTTCAAAGGGCTTTTCCATGCGTATTGCGTCTGAGCTCTCAAGCCACGCTAAGATGAAGCCTGGGGCTGTGGGGCAGCTGTCGACCCTGTCTGCAGTTAAGGATGCTGAGGCTCCCTTGGTGAAATCACCACCCTCTCCCTGTGCTGCCTCCTGGGACCTTCTGAGGCCTCAGGGTCAAAACAGACAAGATGTGCTCCAAACCTTCTCAACCCACCCGCTATGCCTGTGCAAATACCCCTGGGAGCTAAAAGTCAGCGTTAGAACCAGCCACAGGGGCCCTCTCTGGTCACTCTCCTGCCTGTCCTGTCATCTCCCTCCCCGTCTCCCCGCTGTTCTAAAGGGCACTGGTGCCGAGCGCCTGTAGGAGCTCCCGCAGCAGCGCACACTTCCATGGGAGCTGGCCAGGCCCATCTGCCCCAGTGAACAGAGCTCAAGAGCAGGTGTGAGGCATGACCAACTTCTAGCCCCAAACTCTGCACATACCTGCTCCATCGGATAGGTACGGCATCTGTCACGTGAAGAACTGAACTCTGGCAAGCCTCCGTATGTCTTGCTCACCCGGCACTGTATTTAATGCCTCTCCTGGGTCAGGGCACTCCTCACCTGGTTCCCGAGGGCCCTCACTGCAAGGGCTTGGCCTCCACTGGCACCCTCCGTGCTACCAGGCCCCCTTCTCTCGCTCTCGCACCCCAAAGCCCTTTGGCTCCCAGCATCTGCTTTCCACAGTGCTTCCTGCCACCGTCTTAATGCTATTTAAGTCTTGATTTTTTTTTTCTGAGGCTAAGTCAAATCCCTCTTCCACCAAGAAACCCTCCCTGGAGGCCCAGCCCCAGGCCTCACCACCGCCTTTATCACTCAGGTGACACTTTCCCATCCCAGCCAGCTAGGCTACTGCCCAGTACCGTCTGGGAGCATGCTGGTGACACCCAGACTGTCAGCTTCTTAAAGGAAGGGTTGGGGCTTTGAGCCTAGTCCCGGGATGAGTGCTTCACAGGCGCTTAAGAACACTGGTTCATTAAGGGAGCCTCCTTTCTCTCCCCAGCGCCCCCACCCCAGGGCCTCACCTCTCTCCTCAGCCTCCAGGGCTTCCTGCAGGAGCCGAAAGGAGCTGGACTGTCGGGGGGCCACCCGTCCCTCACGATTTTCCTGCAGCATCTTAAAGACTTCTGAGTCCTCGTCCAGGAGGAGGCTGCCCCCTTCCGAGTTCACGCTGGGGTGGGAGGCAGCCAGGAATGAGGGTCCCTGGCTGGGGCTCAGGCAACCAAGGGGATGGGGGGCAGGAGAAGAACGTGGGGGAGGGGGAGGAATCTGGGAAGTGGAGAGCCATCTGGGCTTGGGGCCCCATCCCTCTCAGGGAAGCCAGTCTCCCTCCTGCCCTCCCAGCCTTCCAAAACCCCACCCGACCCTCCGGGGCCTGCTGGTACCTGGGCCTGGATGGACGAGGGCCAGGGCCCGGGGAAGGCGGCAGCACCAGCACCGCTGAGTCGCCAGCTCGGCTGAGGCCAGCCTGTGGGGAGGAGGCAGCCGGGGAGGAGTCAGGGCCCGAGCCTTGGTCCAACACACCCAGGAGGGCCCAGCCTGACTGTTCCCCGGCCAGACACCAGGGGGCCCCCGGCCCTCACTGACCAGCAGGCCCCCTGCCCCTGCCCTCGGAGCCAGGGTACAGGGACTGCCGGGTACAGGGACTGCCAGTTCCAGAGCGGGAGGGAGGCATGCAGGTTCTGCCAGGGACCAGGCAGCAGGAAGGCACCAGGTGACAGCTAAGCGTCGATTTCTATGCCATGCATACTATTATCTGTGTGCAGAGACATTGCACACTCGGCCTGGCCGAGATCCCACAAAACCAGCAGAGAATAAGCATGCTACCCTTTTGCACTAAGGAGACGGAAACAAAGGGATGAATCGAGGGGGTCGAGGCTCCCTGGGAGCCAGGGCTGGCGGGGGAGAGGCACTCTTCCCAAGGAGAGCTGGTTCCTCTCCCAAGAGGCGGGGATCTGGGCTGACCAGCCTGTCTCTGCTGCCCTGGGAGGTCTGGGCTTGCCCCACAGAGCTTTGGGGAGCCAAGACCTCCCTGGGTCATGCTCTGGCAGCAGTGCCCCTCCCCAGGCGTGCCCTGTCCATTGGGGGCTCTTACATTTGCTCCCTACATGGAAATCTCGCCTTCAACCTCACAGTTGTTCCTGGAGGGCAGTTTACAGCCTGCATCTCAGTACTGCCCACTCCCCTGCCCCCTTTCCATTGCCACCCCAATGGGACTCCACTGAGCTCCAGGAGCCCGTACCAGCCACTGGGAAGGAGAGCCTTGGAGACAACCAGGCGGGCCGGTGCCCAGGGCCAGGGGCACTGTTTCCTGGGAAGCCAGCTTCTTTCCATTTTAAAATTCAAAGTCATGGATGAATTATGCAGCCAGATGGAAAACTGCACAAATCCTTAAGGTAAAGTAAAAACTTCTGGGTCATAAGAAAACAGCCCTTGGTCAGGCACAGTGGCTCACGCCTGTAATCCCAGCACTTTGGGAAGCCAAAGCAGGTAGATCACGAGGTCAAGAGTTTGAGACCAGCCTGGCCAACATGTGAAACCCCATCTCTACTAAAAATACAAAAATTAGCCCGGCATGATGGTGCAGGCCTGCAGTCCCAGTCCCAGCTACTCGGGAGGCCGAGGCAGCAGAATCGCTTGAACCAGGGAAGTGGAGGTTACATAGTGAGCCGTGATCATGCCACTGCACTCCAGCTTGGGCAACAGAGTGAGACTTCATCTTAAAAAAGAAAAAAAGAAAACAGTCCTGGACCCTCACCCCACCAGGCCTCTTCCAGCAGTTTGCCTTGCAGCCCTCTGCTCTCAGGGTTCTTCGGTAAAACGTTCTGTTAGGTAAGGGCAAAGTGGCTGGTCCAACCACCTGGAGCGTCAGAGGCAGGGCCGGGACTCCACACCAGGACTGCAGGACAACGGCCTGGGGCTACGCAGTCACCTGAAGCACCCAGAGATAGTTTCCGCAGGTACTCAACAGCCACATCACATCTACAGACAGGCCGCCACAGGCCCTGCCTGGGGCGCCGGCCCAGGATCCCTTCATGAGCCAAGTCCTCATTCCCAGCCAGAGGGAAAGGGGCTTTTTTCACTTGGCCTCTGCTCACCAAGGCATGTGCCTACCAGCAGGGGGAACTTGCCATTTCCAGAGAGACCATGAGGGCGTCCTGTGCCTCCGGCTCTGCGGCCTTGGGTATGTCAGGAGGCCACAAGGACGCAGCAGCCCTGACCCTCCAACTCACAACGTTCCTCCCAGGCACTCCCGCCAGACCACCAGGCCCAGAAAAGGAGCCCAGCTCCCCCGCTGGGAGAGGCAACCCCTTTCTCCTCCCTCCATCCCTCCCAGGCGATTAGGGGTTAGGGACCCTTGTCTTCACAGAAGAAACCTTTCATCGCCAAATCTAAAAAAGCCGCCTATCAACAGGCTGTCTGCAGACAACACCTCTCCAGAACACAGGCATGTTCCTGGGGGTGGGGCGGGGGGCTCAGGGGGAGAAATCCAGGAGAAATTCTGCCATTCAACAAGTTTAGGATACAAAGAAAAATTAAGGCTAGGTTCGGTGGCTCATGCCTGTAATCTCAGCACTTTGGGAGGCTGAGGTGGGAGGAACACAAGATCAGGAGTTCAAGATTAGCCTGGCCAATAGAGTGAAACCCTATCTTTACTAAAAAAAAAAAAAAAAATACAAAACTTAGCTGGGCATGGTGGCATGTGCCTGTAATCTCAGCTACTCAGGAGGCTGAGGCAGGAGAATCGCTTGAACCTGGGAGTTGGAGGTTGCAGTGAGCTAAAATCACACCACTGCACTCCAGCCTGGGCGACAGAGTGAAACTCCATCTCAAAAAACAGAAAAGAAAAATTAAGTGGGTTTCTTTCTCGTGGGACTTCTTAGAGCTTTTAAGACTCTCAAGTGTAAGTGACTTTTAAGAGATGGGGGTTTCACTATGTAGCTCAAACTGGTGCGGACTCCTGGGCTCAAGCAATCCTCACTCCTCAGTCTCCCAAGTAGCCCAGACTCCAGGCTCGTGCCACAGCACCCAGCTTCACAGTGATTCTCAGGAGGCAGCTGTGGGACCACAGCCTCATTTGTAGACTAGAACGTCAGCTCCGCAGGGTCAGAGATGTCATTCTGTTTTTCCACGAATGCCTCCCTAGAGCCCAGAGGAGCGTCTGACGTGAAGCAGCTGCTGAAAGAATGAGCAGAGTCATCAAGGTCAGAGAAGGGAGCTCAGAGCGTCTAGTCTAACCTGAGGCCCAGGGAGAGGCGGAGGGATGGTTTAAGCCATCACGGCAGAAGTGGGACCGACCAGGTGGGTCTTCCTGCACCCAGCCCTGGGCTCGTGCCCCGCAAGCCCCGTGCCCAACTCCCTGGGTGTAGGCTGGAGCCTGGGAAGTTGCCTTTCCAGCAAGCTCTCAGGTGTTGCCTCTGGTGTGGGAGCCATGCCCCTGTGCCTTCCATAGCCTTCATTTTCCTGGGCCGGGGACAACACGAGGGGGAAGCTTAGGAAGGCTGCCCTTGAGCACGTGGTCCTGCTAAGACCACAGCCCGCCAGAGGCTTCAAGGAAGGGAGCCAGGACTGACACTGACAGCCCTCTTCAGACGAGCTCATTCCTGGCTTATCTCTGAACAAAACCTTCCCCTAAAACATCCCCCAGCCCCACACACCAGGCCCCCTAAAACATCCCCAGCCCCCACACACCAGGCCCCCTAAAACATCCCCAGCCCCCACACACCAGGCCCCCTAAAACGTCCCCAGCCTCCATACCAGGCCCCCTAAAACATCCCCAGTCCCCACATACCAGGCCCCCTAAAACATCCCCAGCCCCCACACACCAGGCCCCCTAAAACGTCCCCAGTCCCCACATACCAGGCCCCCTAAAACGTCCCCAGCCCCCACACCAGGCCCCCAAAACGTCCCCAGCCCCCACACACCAGGCCCCCTGAACATCCCCAGCCCCCACACACCAGGCCCCCTGAAACGTCCCCAGTCCCCACACACCAGGCCCCCTGAAACGTCCCCAGTCCCCACACACCAGGCCCCCTAAAACGTCCCCAGCCCCTACACACCAGGCCCCCTAAAACGTCCCCAGCCCCCACACACCAGGCCCCCTAAAACGTCCCCAGCCCCCACACATCAGGCCCCCTAAAACATCCCCAGCCCCCACACACCAGGCCCCCAAAACGTCCCCAGCCCCCAGCCCCCACATACCAGGCCCCCTGAAACGTCCCCAGCCCCCACACACCAGGCCCCCTAAAACGTACCCAGCCCCCACACACCAGGACCCCTAAAACGTCCCCAGTCCCCACACACCAGCCCCCCTAAAACGTCCCCAGCCCCCACACACCAGGCCTCGCCTGCACCACCGCTTTCCCACCTCCCCGAGCGTCCAGCCTCCCTGAACCCTACCCACCACCACCTCCAGTGTCCAGAAACACTCCTGACACAGCCTTCCTGCCCACCGCCCGCTCCTCCCTCCCCTCCCAGAACGCCTCTTGCCTTTGTAATTAATACCACACTGCTTAGTGCTTAATTGCTCCAAAATTGTTTTGCAAGTTTGCCTTATCTCTATAACTGCATTTTCAATTCCTTAATGAAGGGGACCCATGGAATACATCTGTATGGCCACAGCACCAGGCTGGCGCCTGGCTGGGCATGAAGTGGGTCACCAGGGAGCCCCTCTTGGGAAGCCCCCCTCCCCAGAAAGATCCTGCTCCTTCCTCCTCCAGAGCCCGCGGGTTCTAGTGCCCTCCCTGGCCACCCGCAAAGGCTGTGCTTTCTGGAATGTAGAATCAACCCGAAGATAGGGCTCAGCAGCTGGGCCGCGTCCCCATCACCCCAAAGGCTGGACTTGCCCCCCCATGCCTTCCCCAGGGCTGTTGGCTGCCTCAACTCCTTTACCATACCCCGCCCTTGAAGAGGAGAAATACCACCCAGGAAGGGGGTTAGGCCGTCACCAGTGGTCACTGGGACCTGGGTGGAGGAGAGTCTAGGGTAGCGGGGTGCGGGTGGGGAGGAGGAGACAGAACAAGCCAAGAGCATCTCGAGGCAGAACCGTCGTCCCACTGGGGCATCTCTGGGCTGAGTCAGAGGAGGAAGAGGGGGTGGGGGTGGGAGTCGGGCAGGCCCGGGGCTTGGAATGGGGAGGAATGTGTTCAAGAGCTGCAGCCAGAGCCGAAAGGGAATCATCCCAACAACAGCAGTGAAACTATTTCAGCCGCAGCCCAAAAGAAACACACTGGGCAGGGAGGAAGTCAGCAGGATGAGAGGGGAGGGGACCGGGCGGGGGGGCAGGGGGTGCCAGAAGGAGTACAGGAGACAGACAGGCCACTGGGCACTGCCGGGCAGGGCTTGGGCACAGCACAGGTGGCCCACGACCAGATGCGTGGCCTCTCTGGCTCAGGAGCACGCCTGTTGCCAGGAGAAGGAGGCCCTGGCTGCCCAAGTGGGCCTGGCCACCTGCAGCCCCGGGGCACCGGGAACCCGCAGGGACTGGGGGTGCTTCTGTTCCTCCAGCCTGTCTACCACCAGGAACCCTCACCTGTTGGCTTCCGGGGCGGCTTGAGTAGGACAGGCGGTCAGCAGCGGGGAGGCCTGGGGAACACACCAGACTCTGGAAACTAAAAGCAGGAAAAATGTGTGCAGGGCCACCCCCAGCCTGCCCAGGGAGGACGGTGCCCCAGGCTCCCCCGAGCAGAGCTCCGGAGACTCCAAGGAGACAGCCTGGAGTTGGCAGCCCAGGCGACCAGGGTGCCCACCCATGGGCGCACTTACCTGCGGCTGATGGCCGCCTCTCCAGCGAGGGGGCTGCTGGGGGGTGGCGGGGAGAAGGGGCTGCCAGCCCTCGGGCTGAGGGAGGTTGGGCTGGAGTAGGAGGACCTTAGGGAGGACTGACTCTCAGTGTGTGTCCTCACAGAGCCCTGTGGAGAGTGGCGGTGTCAGGAAGAGCAGCCTGCGCCTCACTCTCGTGCACCAGTGATCCGGGTGCCCGGGCTCCCGGGGAAGGCGCCAGCTTACCTGGAAGCGAGTTGCCAACACTTCCAAGGAGCTGTCCCCATTGGTCTGCCCTGGAGATGCAGCCTGAGACCTGAGGAGGCAACAGAGGGAGGAGAGTGTCACAGGGGCCCTGCACCCCACAACCCCCAAAAGAGTCAAGACTGTTCTCAGATCTAGTTCTCAACACCAGTAAAAGCTACAGAAAATTTGGACCTCAGGTTGTCAACTTTTCACTTTGCCAAACTCAAGACAAACAACTCTCACAAACAATCACCATGGTTCCTTAAAAGAAAGGACAGCTGGCCAGGCACAGTGGCCCATGCCTGTCATCTCAACGCTTTGGGAAGCCAAGGCAGGAAGATGACTTGATCCCAGGAGTTCAAGACCAGCCTGGGCAACATAGCAAGACCTCCTCACTACGAAAATTTTTAAAAAATTAGCTGGACATGGTGGTGCATGGCTGTAGTCCCAGCTCCTCGGGAGGGATCACTTGAGCCTAGGAGGCGGAGGTTGTAGTGAGCCATGATTGCGCCACTGCACTTGAGCCTGGGTGACAGAGTGAGACTATCTCAGAAAACAACCAAACCTGGGCATGGTAGCTCACACCTGTAATCCCAGCACTTTGGGAGGCTGAGGAGGGCCAATCTCTTGAGGTCAGGAGTTCAAGACCAGCCTGGTCAACATGGTGAAACCTTGTCTCTACTAAAAATACAAAAAAAAAAAAAATTGCAGCAGGGCCATAGTGATGCATGCCTGTAGTCCCAGGACTCAGGATGCTGAGGCAGGAGAATTGCTTGACCCTGGGAGGCAGAGGTTGCAGTGAGCCGAGATTCTACTACTGCACTCCAGCCTAGGTGACAGAGCGAGACTCCATCAAAAAAAAAAAAAAGGATAATTTGGTTCTAAAAATTAGAAAATACATATCTTCAGCAGAAAGTTCAAAGATTCAATTTTATTAGAGAGTCTTCATATTTACCCTGCCTTTTTTTTTTTTTTTTCTTGCCTGGACTTTGTCACTAATGTCACTGTCTCAGATTTGTAGATTAATTTGGGGGAAGACGGGAAGACTACTGATTTTTTTTTATTTTTTAGATGGAGTCTCACTCTGTCGCCCAGGCTGGAATCCAATGGTGCAATCTTAGCTCACTGCAACTTCCACCTCCAGGGTTCAAGTAATTCTCCCTGCCTCAGCCTCCCAAGTAGCTGGGATTACAGGCACCCACCACCACGCCTGGCTAATTTTTGTATTTCTAGTAGAGACAGGGTTTTGCCATGTTGTTGGCCAGGCTGGTTTTAAACTCCTGACCTCAGGTGATCCACCTGTCTTGGTCTCTCAAAATGCTGGAATTACTGGCGTGAGCCACCTTCCAGCCCGATTACTGATTACATAGAAATAATCCTTTACAGCTGGGCATGGTGGCTCACACCTGTAATCTCAGCACTTTGGGATGCCAACACGGGCGGATCATTTGAGGTCAGGAGTTCGAGACCAGCCTGGCCGACCTGGTGAAACCCCATCTCTACTAAAATATAAAAAAATTAGCCAGGCTTGGTGTTGGGCGCCTATAATCTCAGCTACTCAAGAGGCTGAGGCAGGAGGATCACTTGAACCCCAGGGGAGGGGTGCAGGGGGAGTTGCAGTGAGTGAGCTGAGATTGCGCCATTACACTCCAACTGGGGCAACAGAATGAGATTCTATCTCAAAAAAAAAAAAAAAAGAAGACAAAGAAAAAAAGAAATAATCCTTTACATTTTAACTCATGGAGAAACTGAAGCCCAGAGAGGGAAAGTGAGCTGCCTGAATTTCTAGAGCTCATGGTGACTGGTAGACCCTGCCCACTGGAGGCCAGGGTGCCTTTGAGAGTGTCACTCCCAATCCCTTCCTCAGGGATCTCCCCAGTTAAACAAAGGGCAAGACGCACCCGCCTCCTTCCAGACAAGCAGACCCAGGTCCCCACCAGCGGGAAGGGCTCCTCGTCCCAGCTCCCTGGGTATCCTCTTCCAAAGTGGAGCCCAGCTAGAGCCCTGAAGGGGAGGTCACTGGAGTCTGGGCTGGGGGACAGCCTGCCTTGTCCCCTCCTGCCACACATTCTTGGCCATCAGTCTGCTTCTAGAGACAGAGGGCAACAGGACCCTCAGCTTCCTGGGAAAGCCTTGGGATCAGAGTGAAGGTTGCTCAAGCCCTGGCTCCAACTGGGAGCTCTGCTTCCTGCCCCAGGGCTTCTGAATGCCAAAGAGGTCACCTGGGGACTAGGAAGCGGGATGTGGGGGGCGGGCATCAGCAAAAGTTAAGAGACTGGAGTCTGGGCTTGCCCGGTGAGGAACCAGAGGCCCCATTTACAGGCCAGGCCTACCTCCCCGAGCCCTAGCCTCTCCAGAGAACCCCAGTGGGAGAAACATGTCCACAGCTCCCATCCTTTCCCCACCAGGCCCTGTAGCTTTCGGCCCCATTCTCAGATGCCATGAGGTGCTCTCTACCCTCCTCCTTGGGATCCCGATCCTGCAAACACCCAGGGACCTGAGCAACATGAAGGGAGCCAGCTTCTCCAGCAAGGCAGGGCAGGGCGGGGCAGTTGGAGGAGGAGGGGCTTGGGAGGGCTGGAGGGAGCTGGGCAATGTGGGAGTGGCCAGGACGCAAAAGGTGTCTGACTCAGGTTCCAGGTCCGTGCAGAGGGCTCTCCCGAGCCGGGGAATCTCCTAGCATTCCTGATCCATGACTCAACTCGATGCCCCACCCCAGGGAGCCACCTGTTCCCCCTAAATCTTGGCCTCTGGGCCCCACCCTGGCCCCACCTTGGCTTATAGGCTCAAAACCGCAGGAGTAAGGCCGGGATGAGGAGTCCGCCTTCACCAGCAGGGCCCAGAGCCGCGATGGGGAGGAAGGGACAGGCTCTGTGAGGAATGAGCCCCCCAATCCTCACCTCCAGATGGGAACTAAACAAAGGTCATGCCCTGTTGGAGGCAGGAGTCCTAGGGGCACTGCCTCAGGCATATCTTTCCCAGAAGTTTCCCCTCTTCAACCCACTTCATGCCCACGCCCTGTGCCCTGCACACTCTTGGGAACCAGTCAAACCCGGGCTTCCAGGTGGCTGGTGCCAGCTCACCCTGCCCAGCCTGTGGCTGCATGCCCAGCTTGGTGCCCACCTTCACCCAGCCAGGCATGAGAACACCCCTCAGCCCACCCTGTTGCAGGAAGCAGAGCCCAGGACCTTCTCCCCAAGGTGCGAACAGGGCCTGAGAAGGATGCGTTAGGGCTGAGCTCTAGGCTGTGGGCAGGAGCAAGGGCTGCTCCGTGGGCTAGCATGGGAGGGGGAATGCCCAGACTCAGCAGAGTGGGAGGCCCTACCGGTCCAGCTGCAACCGCAGGGGTGAGGGGCTCTGGCGGATCTTGGTCTGGGCCTCGGCATGCAGCATGCCCTCTGCACTTTCCCCGTTGATGGCCACGATGATGTCTCCAGGCCGGAGGTCAGCGGCCTTGGCTTTGCCCCGCTCAGCCACCTGTAGGGATGAGGAGCTGGCAGGCTCAGACTATGGCCCACCCCAGGAGGGGACTTCCCGCTCTGCTGCCCAAGAAACACAGAGGCTGCTCTGACCAAGGACGGCCTGCTACCTCCTGCACGGCCCTCTGCCTGCTCATGGTTGGCACCCAGCTGATCAGCCACCCCCTCCACGAGCATGGGTGGCAGCCGCCCTCCTCACACTGGCATTCTAATCGGCCTCCCAAAGAATGCAGCAGCAGAATTTCAGGAATTGTGCTTGGAAATACTTTTGGATAGAGAGCCTTGCCCGTGCAAATCACACATTGCAGGTGGCTGCCTGCACACCCTCCTGAGGACGCTCCCAGCCTGGGCCCGGGTCAGGTGGAGACTGCCAAAAACTCCGGGGCTCTTGTTCTAGTAACCACCCAAAATGGCTGCCTGCAGGTGCGGGGACAGCAACTGGGAGGCGAGAGCAGGCCTTGTCCTCGGCCCAGCTCCCTTTCACTCCCAAGGTCCGTTCCTGAAGTGGCCGCCACATCCCTGTGGTGAAGGGCCATGGCTCCCTGGCAGCCAGCATGCCAGGCAGCAGCAGGTCTCCAGCTCCAGAACAGAAAAAGCCAGCCATCTGTGGAGACTGGGATGGACAGGGCTGGCCTCGATTCTGGGGGATCTCCCCGTCTCTTGGAGCTGCCACCCTTACCTTGGTCACCATGATGGGCGTGTGGAAATCCCTGCCCCCTGTGATACGGAAGCCCCAGGGAGCCGGCCCGGCCACATCCACCGTCAGCGCCATACCTGAGGAACAGAGGACGAGGAGGTGAAGTCTGTGTCCCCACTCGGCCCCGGGGGGCACTGTAAAGCAGGAGAGGGGCCGAAGGGAGAAGGAGAGGCACAACAGCTCCTGGAGAAGTCACTCTGGGGCTCTGGGGTGGGTAGAGGAAGTGGCTAACCCCCTCCCTCACCCCTGAGTTTCACTTCCCCCCACCCTGGGAAGCCATGCCTCTGGGTTCTCCGTTCATCTTCAGTCCAGGGAGCAACTCCCAGGAGGGGGCTGTCAAGCTGCGGGAGGGGGCGCTTGTTGAAGCATCGGGGGCAGGGGCTGGCAAGTGGAGGAGAGGCCAGCACCCCCCTGCCACCCCTCCTCCACCAGCAGGGCTCAGTCCCACCAGCTCTTGCTTCCTGTCCCCGAAACCCACAGAACAGGGTACTTCCTCTCCACTCTGGGGGAGGGTGGGTGAGTAGCCTGGAGAGAGCAGGGCTCAGGGAGCAGGAGTGACAAGTCAAGGAACCAGGTGGCACCCATACAGACTGTGCAAGTCCCTGGCCAGGTGAGGGGCTGGTGGGACGAGGCCAGGTCTTCACTGGGGCCTCCTAGCTGCCCGCCTCTTTCCTTCTTGGCAATGTGGCTCACATGGGCAAGACCGGGCTCCCCACCTCCCCCAGGGGCCTGCTGCCAGGGCAAAGAGGCCAGAGTTCATCTGTCAAGCTGTGCACACCCACTCCCCAGATTCCCAATGCTGCCTGCCAGCGGGGGTGACAGACCTCCCATCCACAAGCCCTCGGCTGGGCAAGGGAGTGCCCCTGCAGACAGACCCTTGTGGGATTTCCTGAGCCTCTAGCTCTGGAGCCAGGAGCCAACCCCGGCAGGAAGCCGCGGTGCCAGGCTGGGCACCACCCTGCCCAGCACCCATCCTGAGGCTGCCCGGGGGACGCAAGTGCTACCGGACTCTATCAAGAGCACCAGCAGTCTGTCCTCTCCATCCCTGGCCGGCTTCCCCTGGGGCCCAGGCCTGGCCTCTGTCCCCAGCACCGCCCCCACCCCAGTCCCCGAGGCCGGCGCTGGCGGCTCACGGCAGTCCTGAGATTCCCAGACCTTTGAGCCGGTCAGTGGACTCCGCGCTGCGGGCGCCGCGGGGAGGTGCCCAGCCCGATGGCCCGGCTCTCCCAGTTCTGGAGCCTCCTTCGCTCCGAGGGCAAAGTACCGTGCGGGTCGAAGGCTGGAGAAGAAGCGCGCGGGCCGGGGAGAGCGCAGCCCGCCGGGGCGCCCCCGCCGAGGCGAGGCTGCAGGGAGCGGGGCCGCGGACGAGGCCGGGGTCCCGCGCCGACAGTGGCGCGGGGACGGGCCTGGCGCCGGGAAGGGCGGGCCGCGCGGAGGGGCGCAGGTGGGCGCGCTCACCTGGCTGCCGCTCACCTGTCGGGCTGGGCGCCCAGGCCGGGGAGGGAGGGAGGGCGAGGAGACGATGTCGCTCCTGCTGCCGTCTGCCCGACTCTGGGGAGAGCCCGCCCGGGGCTCCGGGACCTGCCTCCGCCCATGTGATCCCGGGGCCGCCCCTGCCGCCGCCTCTGGCCAGGGAAGCCGCCGCCTCCGCGCGGCGAGCCCGGGCGCTGCCACCTGGCCCGAACCCGTCGGGGGGATGGGGCGGGCTGTCCCCAGGGCTCCTTCGAGGCTGCGGCGGTCCTCTCGGTGGCGCCCGCATCCTCCCCGGAGCGCCCGCACGCCCCCGACCGCCCGGAGCAGAGAGGAGCCGGTCCAGGGACGGCCCCTCGCCCCACTTTGCAGACGGCCCAGAGGGCAGCCGCGCTCCCGCGCCCCGCATCCCCAGGTCCCGGGCAGGGTGGGCTGGCTGGGTGCGTCTGCGGTCCGCCTGGCTCCTCCACCCACTCCAGGCTCAGAGGCTGGCGCAGACGCGGCCTTGACACCCACAAATCCCAAACCAAGGCCGCCCTCCTCCCCATCAACGCCCTTCCTGAATGCTGGCTTCTCGGCAACACAGAACTTTTCTGCCTGGAATGCCAGCAAAGTGGGGCCTGCCAGGGTTCTAGGAGATGGAGAGAGCCCCCTGGCTGGGGGTTCACTGGGCACCCCCACCCCCGGGCTGCTACCTTCCCGTTCCTGCCGGCCCTCACCTAACCCTCTCTGCAGGCCTGACCCCCCTCCACCCCCTCCCCTTTTCCTGTCCTCCCCACCTTCCCCTGTCCTCTGTCAAGCACCTCCAGCCCACTCTGTAAGGATGAGAGGACAGCCAAGGAGGGGACCCAGGTGACAGCTCAGGGAGGAGGAGCCGTACCTGGTAACCCCCTCCCCGAAGACCTCAGGCCCACGGAGCTGCCTCTCATCGTGTCTCCCCTTGGCCTCTGGCTGTGAGGTTGCTGTGTTTTCAGGGGCTCCTGAGGTACAGCTGTGCCTCACCTGCCTCAGGTGTGAGTCATTCCCTCCACTCTCGCCCTGTGAAGAGTGCCCTCCCCAAGCCCTCACCTGCCCGTGTCCGAATCTCAGCCTCCCTGAGTTCACAGTCCAGCCCCCCTCCACCCACAGCCTCTGTCCTGGGTGTGTACACTGCTCTCCCACTGGCTGGTTCCGGGTCCTGGCATGGCCATCTGGCCTGATGCGCCTGTTCTACCTCCCCGACTGGACTGGAAGCCCCTTGAGGGAAGAGGCAGCTACAGGCAGGGTGAGCACAGGCCCAGGGCACACAGACCTAGCCCCAAGCACACAGCTGTGTCTCACCGGCTGTGTGACCTTCAGCAACTTCCTCGGCTCCTCTGGGCCTCAGTTTCCCCATGTAGAAATGGGGATAATGTACCGCTTACCGTCCTGTTGTAAAAATTGCTTGGCCACAGGCAAAAGCCAAGGATGGCACAGAGGTGTCATACAGAGTCGCTGCCTCTAATGGGGAGGGGACTCCTAGGAAGGGATGTGAAGGAAGGGAAGTTCATCCATTCAGTTTTTCCATGCAATCATTCCAACAACGTTCATTCAGTGAATACTGAGTGCCAGGCACCGTGCTCGCCTCTGGGACTGCAGAGTGAACCAAACGAAAGCCATAGTTTCCTCAGAGAACCCTCCTGCAGGCCTTGGAGACGCTACAGACAACCCCAGGTCATCTGGCAGGGATTTCTGATGGGTGGGTTGTAAATTCACAAAACTCACCGTAAAGACCAGTCAGCAGACCCAGGCAGGGCACGACTCTATGGCACAGAAGGGGCATGTCCTGCTCGTAGCCTCTCTGTGGCCCTGAGGAAGCCATGTTGCCGCCCTCCCCTCTCTAAAGGATGAGCCATCCCCAACAGCCTCTGATCTTCCCTTCACCTCCCCACTGAGGCCAGGTCAAGGCACAGAAGTGGTCATCTTTCAGGCACTCCAGGGTCGGAGGGTTTGTTAGCTATGGGAGGTGCCAGCGCTCCATCAAAGAGAGGGTGTGAACTTGATCTCTATCCCAAGGAGAGGAGGCCTCAACCCTGATATGTTTTATGAGGACATCAGGGAGTTCACAAAAAAAGAGCTGAGATGGGGGCATGGCAACCAGGCCAGCGGGTTCTGAGGAATGGTTGTTTCCAGGCCAGGATGGGCTGGACCTGCCCATTAAGAACCAGACCAGGATGAGGAGGGAGGCGGATGGGGTACTCGTTCTTCCAGCTGCTGTTTAACCCCTGCTGGGCCCAGGCCGCACCCAGGTTCAAGAAACCTGCCAGGGCTAGGCCACTGCCCTGTCAACCACGAGCCCCTCCCCCTCTGTCCTGATGGAACTGGGCACCACCACCTTTCACTCCAGCCACCACCTCTTCCCCCCTGCCTCAGGTGACAGGCCTAGAAGACAGGATTGCCAGGAAGAGCATAAAAGCAGCCCAACTCTGGGCCACTGGAGGGAAGTCCCTGACCTCACACATGCCCTTCCTTCTAAGGGCCCATGGACAAGGGCTGCCTGGGCATTTGGTAGATTTCAGGAAGTGACGTGGACCTGAATTCAGCATTTAATAATGACGTGACCTAGACAACTTCATTTCCCAGAGCCTGGCTCTCTCCTTCTGTAAATGGAAACATAACCTGCCATGTGAGGCTCAGGCAAGGAAACACATGGGGACCCCCCGGTGCCCTGCTCACCGCTCAGCAGCAGCCGAGAAACGGGGCTTTCTTTCTTGGCAGAGTGGCCATGCCTGGACTGTGTCACCACTGCCACAGGGACCCGAAAGCCCCAGGACTATAAAACCTTGTTCAAGGCTGGGCATGGTGGCTCATGCCTGTAATCTCAGCACTTTGGGAGGCTGAGGTGGGTGAATCACCTGTCAGGAGTCCGAGACCAGCCTGGCCAACATGGTGAAATCCTGTCTCTACTACAAATATAAAAATTAGCCAGGCGTGGTGGCACAACCCTGTAATCCCAGCTACTCAGGAGGCTGAGGTGGGAGAATTGCTTGAACCCAGGAGGCAGAGGCTGCAGTGAGTCAAGATCACGCCACTGCACTCCAGCCTGGGCAACAGAGCGAGACTCTGTCTCAAATAAATAAATAAATAAACCTTGTTCAAGAGTAGTTTTGGCTGGCTGTGCCCCACCACTCCCAGCTTCCCACAATGGATTGCTCAAGAGCCTGAACCCAAAGAGGAAAATAAACAAACATGCAGGGCTTCGGTGTAAAAATGGAGCACACAGAAGGCAGGCAGCAGAATACTTAGAAATGTCTTCTAGTCCAGCAACCCCACGGTGGCCGCTCCAGAGTCCAAACGGCCTGCAAACAAGGCACATTCAGTCCCCCATCTCCGGTGTCTCCCTGCGGCCAGGGCCCAGCACTTTTTATCACACAACTGCCCAATCCTGGTGGCTGCCCAGCCTGCTTGACACCCGAGGGCCGAGATCTTTGGAGGTAACAGTGGTGTTTTTCCACCCTGCTCTTACACACACACCTGTTCCACGCGTCTCCCAGCCCAGCCACCCGCAGAAGGAATTCCTATCTTCCTAGACAACAGGAGGCACCTCCCACCCCAAGGAAAAGCCCTCAGACACAAGGTCCCTGGTATGCAGGTTTATTTTACATTCTCTTCCAGAGGGGACTTGGCGCTGGGGGAGAGCTAGTAGGCAGGGGGCAGCACACAGCAGTCTCCCTGAGGAACATCTGAGCCAGGCCAGTGGTGTCTGGCCCCACAGTGCAGGGAGATATGCCAGGCCCAGGCCCAGGACTTGGCAGCCTGTGGGAAGAGGTGGCCTTGGGGCCAGAGCTCTTGCCAGGCCTGGATTGCTAAGAAGGTGCTGGGACTGTGTCTCGCCTTGCTTCGCTCCTGGCCCCAGCTGGAGGCCAGAAGGCAGACGCAGCCATCAAGATGAGGTGCGTGGGAGGAACCCCAGAAGGTGGGGGTGGCCTTTGGTCTCTAGGAGGCTAGGAAGCTGGTCCTGGTTAGAGGAACCCCGTGGGGGCGAAGCGGGGAGCTGGTCCCTGTTAAAGGAAATGCTGGGGCAGGATGGGGGTTGGGGGCTTGGGGTCTGGTCTCAATAAGGCCTGGAAATGGTCTCCACTTCAAAGCAGACCTCTGTATTTGGGGAGTAGGGTGGGGAGGAAATGAAAGGGCTGTGGGAGGAATGCCTGTGAGTCGTGGGTGGGAATCAGTCCAGGGGGCTTCGAGGGGGGTCCGCGGGAAAAGCTGCAGGGGTCTCTGCAGATGCCAGGAGCTCAGGTCCCGGGGAAGGAGGATGTGAGGGGTTCTCTCCCTCCCACGAGTGCTATGGCTCCCCACCCCGTCCTGGTTGGCTCCAAGTTGCCATGGAGACCACTCACACCGGGGCAACGTAATTTCCAGGGAACGTTCCAAATTTCTGGGTCCTCCGGGAGACACCTGAAAGAGGAAAGGCAGGAAGAGCGTTCCCCACTCCCTTCTTAACTGGGATGCAGGGGTGAAGGCCTGCCCTCTGCCGGCAGTGCCCAGAACTGCAGGGGGAGTTCCTCTCCCAGGGAGGGGATTGGATTTGCTCTCCTCCTTCCTGCCCCCTAGCGGCAAAAGCTTAGATGAGCAAAGCTACCCTTCCCATACTCAACAACCAAAAGAATCCGAGCAATCAACAAATGTGCACCACTCTGCACACAGCACGGAGTCACTCCACCCTTCCTCCGCAAAGTGAGGACGCAGGAGGAGGAATCACATAGGGCACCCTCACTTAGAGATGGATGGGAAGGCCTAAGAGAAGCCTGAGTGAATTGCCCAGGAGCACCCGATGCTTAGGAGCAGGCTTGGGACTTCGATCCAGGCCTCTGGTCAGCTACAGCCCCACAGAAACTTGTGTCCTGGAGAGGAGGAAGGGGAACCCTAGCGGACAGCGCATCTCGGGGAGCCTGGCACCCTGTGCTTCCGCAAAGCCAGCTCTTCTGCTGGCTGCCTTCCTTCATGCCCTGAAGAGGGCAAGGCCCTGGAGGGAACCGGCACCAGCCCAGGGTCACTGGTGGAATCACTAGGGACCCAGGCCAGGGTTCCTGACCTTCAGAGCCCTGCCCATTTCCCCTGCACATCCCTGCCTCTGGAGCAGCCCAGAGGGAGAGCTCCTGGTGGAAAGGACCAGGGCTGACACCTGTGTATCCCCACCCTCCAGCTGGCTCCTCCAGCCTGGGAGGACGAGGGAGTGGAGAAATATAGGAATACAGAAACATCATAAATATTATATTTCTATATATAGAAAAATAGGAATATAAACTGAAATGAACATCACTCCTGCCCTTGGGTAAATGGATGATCCTTGGCCTCCCCTTCCAGGCTGGCACCCTGACTTCCTTGGGGGCAGCCCATGCTCGTCCCACCCCCACCCTGTTCCTCTGCCCCAAGTACCTCCCTTTCCTCTCAGCCTCCCCAGATCCTTCCCCTGACCTTCCAGGCCCAGCTCTCTCATTTCCTCCAGGAATCCTTCCCTGACCTGCACTACCTAAAACGGTCACCACTCGCTACATGTGGCTGCTGGGCACTTGAGATATGCCCGTGAATTTTTAAAACTGAATTTTTAATTTTTCTCATTTGAACTACATGTAAACAGCTGCATACGGCCAGGAGCAGCCATACCGGAGGGCACACAGATGTTACCCATTCCTCTCTAAGCACTTATGGCTCATAACACAAAAGTGCTGCTTTTTCTTCCTGTCTGCATAGGGTTGCAAAACTTTATTAGAAGTTGTAAAAAAAAATTCCAAAGCGAAAGTGTATCAAGTAAATCTGAATGCACCAAGCACCGCCCCCCTCCCCGTCCCACCAGCAGAAGGTAGGGGCTGTTCACAGGCTAGTGCTTAATGGTCCTTGGTGGGTCAGGAGACTGGCCGGCAGCTGTACTGGGATCAGATCAGGAAGAGTGGGCTGCCAGGTCAAGCAGCTGCCCAAGAAGTTCCTCAGACCCTCAGGCCTCAAAGCCTGCTTTGGCCTGGGGTGGGGAGCTTCTGGCCATTCACTTCTCTCTGGAGACAGCCCATCCTTTGAAGATGAGGCCTGCGCAGGGCCTGCCCACTCTGGGGAGAGACCCTGTGAAGCCTGCTGCGTTGGTCACCTTGATCCAGGCCAAGGCTGACCTGAGGCTTCCTGCATTAGCCTTGGTCACAGCTGCCCTTGGGTCGGTCCTGAGGGGCTGGGAATTCTCCACTCCCTCGTCCTCCCAGGTTGGAAGAGCCAGCTGGGGGTGGGGGATACACAGGTGTCAGCCCTGGTCCTTTCCAACGGGAGCTGTCCCGGAGGGCTGCTCCAGAGGCAGGGGTGTGCAGGGGGAAGGGGCGGGGCTCTGGATGTCAGCGACCCTGGCCTGGGTCCCCAGTGACTCCATCAGTGACCCTGGGCCGGTGCCAGTTTCCTCCTGGGCCTTGCCCTCTTCAGGGCCTGAAGGAAGGCAGTCAGCAGAAATGCTAACTTTGGGGAAGCATCGGGTGCCAGGCCCCCCCCCCAGTAACCCTGTCAGAAGCTGGGTGGGGGGGGTGGTTGGCCATGAATCTTTGCTGAAGCAGCAAAGGGAGGCAGCAGCAGCCCACCCACATCCCCTGCAGCCCTAAGATGCCCCCGGGGGGCCCACACACCCACAAACCAGCCGTCGTCACACTGCTGCATGACGTCCACCCTGTCCCCCTCGCGCAGCTCCAGCTCGTCTTCGTTCTGGGGCCTGTACTGGTACATCGCCCGGTACCTGCAAGAAGCATTGTCATGGCAACCAGAGAATGGGCCCAGGGGCTCTAACCCCAAGTGTTGCCACTTTCCATGAATACCCCAGGGTCCCTTCATACTTTCACTAGCCCCTGACCCAGCTCCTGGGAGCGACTCTGCCTGGGCTGGGTGCGATCTTCCCCAGGCTGGCCTCCTGTCCTCTGCACCCTGAGCCACCAAACCCTCACCTCCTCTGAGCACCCGGTGCCTTCCCATCCATTCTACCAGTTCCACACTTCACTTATACACCCATTGACCTCAGAGCTAGAAACCCAATCAGGAGACTGATGCCACGAGGCCATATAGCTGCCAGGAGGGGTTGGGAACATCACGGACCAGTGCCTCCTCCCTGCCCCAAATCACCATAAACTCTTCGAGGACAAGGGCTACCTGGTAGAAGTTTCCCACATCCACAGGTGGGGACTGGGGGAGGATGGAATATGCGGCATTGCCTGTGTGGCCCCCCCCACACCTGACCAAGCGCCCTCAATGGTACTCACGGGGTCCAGTGTATCTGAGAGGTGTTAGGGGAGGAGGTTCCCAAGTCCAGGGGATGGCTGGGACCTCGAGGCTGGGACAGAGCTGGCCCAGGGGTGCCGAGATTCTGGGGCTTGAGAGGAGGAAAGGGATGTCAGAGGGAGGAAGATGATGGGTACATCTAAGTCTGAGGGAGGAGGCCCAAAATGTGCCTTCCCACTCCACCTGCCAGCACGCCTTACACACAGCCTCATTTTGGCCCCCAAACCCCCAGGGCACAGGGACACCTGCTGTGACTGTTTCATTTCATAGGGGCCAGAAAGCTGAGGCCCAAGTAGGGTGAGTGGCTGGGTTTCTGGACTCCAGGACAGATGTACCAGGAACCCCCAGGGGCAGGAGCCTGAGCCGGCTTTGGAATTTCACCCAGAGCTCCGTGGGCTAGAGCTGGGTGGGTTGAGGCCCCCAAGCCAGGGTGGGGCTGCCGTGTCAGCTTCTGCCACCCTACTACTCTGACCCAGTGCTGTCCAGGAAGGATCCCTAAGAGTGGGTGAGTCATGGGGGTGGGGATGGGCAGTGGGGAGCAGGTGGGCTCTCTGGTGGAGGCAGGCTACCTCACCTGGGTCTGTGGTCTGAGCTCCTGGGTGGGGAAGGAGAAGCCAGTGCGGCGGGGGGAGGTCCACCCCCCACAGTCGGTGGGGTCAGCTGGGTTGCGCGGTGCTGAGGGGGAGCTGGGTTGACGGGCCAAACGGGCAGCAGCGGTCAGATGGGGAGACGCGGGGAGCTGGTGGCCGTTGTCACAGAGCCGGAGCCGGGGTTCGCGAGACACCTGCACGTAGCTGGCGGGGAATATGCCCTGGCGCCCCGTGCCCGCAATGCGGCCCTCGTACCAGTTCTCATTCACCTTGCGGACCAGGCAGATGTGCTCTCCCTGGGGGGGGGGGTCAGCATCTGTGGCGCCTTCCTGGTGCCATGCACCCATGGGTGCCTTATCTGGGTTGTCTCATTCCAGCCTAACATCTTGGACACACGAGGGATCAGGGTCGAAGGGGGCCAGCAGGTTACTTGAGTTACACGGTAAGTGCAGGACCCAGGAGCCAAGCTCAGGCTGCCCAGATGAGGCTGAGGCTGAGATCGGGTGTGCATCCCCCCTCGGAGCTCACAGCAAAGTCTCTCCCCAGAGCTCTGACCACAGGTGAGCCCGTGGCTAATAATGCAGATGCAAACCCAGCTCCACCAGGCCAAGCTGTGTGGCCTCAAGCAGGCTGATCTGCCTCTCTGAGCCTTGCTTTCTCCTATGTTAAGTGAAAATAACCATATTGTCACTATGAGGTGTGAATGAGATCAACAGTCCACTCCTTAAACGTGCTGGACAGGAGCTACCACTACTGCATTTCTGCCTCACACTGCAGGACCCTGTCGTGAGTGTGTCCAAAACACTCCCCAGGACAGGCAGGGAGCCCTCAAGCCCACAGGCTGGCTGACATTAGGTAGAACCACCCCCTGGGAGGGTGGCCTCCAGCCCTTACCTTCCCCTTCCCTCTCCTGCCCCCACCTCTCTCCAACCAGCCACCTTTGTCCCCCATTGTCCTGGGGGCCAGCTCTTCTGGGTGGCATTCATTATGGTCTGGCTTGGTTGATTTCAGGGGCGTGGTCGCTGCTCCCAAAAATCAACCAAAGACGAACCACTTCCCTGCTTTCTAGAACAGTATTTTTCAAACTTGTTTCACCACAATCTATAGTTAAAAATGTTTTAATAATAGCCCAGAATACATACATGTGTGCGCACACAGAACTGCCAACAGTATGATAAAGTGCTTTCTGCCCGCAATGCGTGCTCACGTTTCTATCTATGCCTTTAAAAATGCTGAATATGATTCCCTGCAACCTGCAGCTGCAAAAAATATATAACTCTGGAAGTTTATGATGATCTTTTAAAAATGGGCCAAAATTGCTTGAGAGGCTGGGGAAGGGGCAGGAGGATCACTTGAGCCCAGGAGTTCAAGGCCAGCCTGGGCAACATAGTGAGACACTGTCCCAACAAAAAAAAAAAAAAAAAAAAAAAAAAAGATTACACTAAAGGAAGCATAATGAAAGAGACTGGGGAAAACTCTGAAATCCTGGGTGAAGTGCGGTACATCAGACTCTTTTTAAAAAAAGTCATGGGTGGCTCATGCCTGTAATCCCAGCACTTTGGGAGGTCGAGGCAGGTGGATCACAAGGTTAGGAGTTCGACACCAGCCTAACCAACATGGTGAAACCCCATCTCTACTAAAAATATAAAAATTAGCCAGGCTTGGTGGCACGTGCCTGTAATCTCAGCTACTCGGGAGGCTGAGGCAGGAGAATCCCTTAAACCCGGAAGGCGGAGGTTGCAGTGAGCCGAGATCGTGCCACTGCACTCCAGCCTGAGTGACAGAGCGAGACTCAGTCTCAAAAAAAAAAAAAAAGGTGTTTTTAGTGCACATATTTACCTATGTCTTTGCCTGCCCTCACCCACCCCACCATCTCCTGCCTGGCCCACCTTGCGGAAGGACAGCTCCACCTCCAGGTCCCCCTTGAAGGTGTACTGGGCCACGGCCTCTCCATACTCCAGCACCTGGTAGGTTGGGGGCTTGATGGGCTTGGGGATCTCATCTGCGGGCAGCACCTGCATCAAGAAAGGTCGTGAGAAAGATTTGGCCTGGGTAGCAACAGAGCTCAGACAGGAGCTTCCCGTGAAACAGCAAAGAGAAGGTGGACCTGCTACCGGGCAGAGAAAAGACATCAACACCAGACACAAGCCCTGGGGGCAGCCAGGGGTGGGCGCAGCCAAGGAGAGCTAGAGGATGCGCAGGACTCTGGGAAGGCTCCCTGGAGGAAGAATTTTCTATAGGGGTGTGTGGAGTGGGCATTATAGGAATGAAAAACACCAAGAGAAAAGATGTAAGCCAGTCCCATCGCAGAGGTTAAGTTGCCCACAGAAGACAATGAGGCATACGAAGCAGCTGGCAGCACCTGGGGAGCTGTTCCCAAACTGAGGGTCCACCCTTTTCTCACTGCTGAGAACTAGGTGTCCCTGGGTTCCAGGGCCTTGGTTCCTCCTCCCCATTTACCCCAGCAGGCACCCAGAATCCTCATGTTCTCTTTGCTTCACTCTGCCCATAAAAATCAAGCAGCAGGCTAGGTGTGGTGGCTCACACCTGTAATCCCAGCACTTTGGGAGGTCGAGGCAGGTGGATCATGAGGTCAGGAGTTCAAGACCAGCCTGACCAATACAGTGAAACCCTGTCTCTACTAAAAATACAAAAATCAGCCAGGTGTGATGGCACCCGCCTGTAGTCCCAGCTACTCAGGAGGCTGAGGCAGGAGAATTGCCTCCGCCAGGAAGCGGAGGTTGCTGTGAGTCGAGATCACGCCACTGCACTCCAGCCTGGGAGACAGAGCAAGACTACATCTTTCAAAAAAAGAAAAAAAGAAGACATCACTATGGATTTTACTGACATTAAAAGGAGAGTAAGAGACTATTATGAACACCTTTATGCCAGTAATTTGGATGACCTCACATACCTTAAAAGTCACAAATAGCAAAAATAACCTATCACTCTTTATCTGTCAAGCCCAGAACCTGTCACTGGAATCAAAAGACCTGGATTCGGATTCTGGATCTTTTTCTTAATAACTTGTCACTGAACCTTGGCAACCCATCTGTAAAACAGAAATAATCTATCACTCCCTGGGCAGTGAGAAGGACCTGAAAGAGGTTGTGTGTGTATATGTGATTTAGAAACTGTAGCACACTTCCCGCTCTTGCTAGTTGCCATCAGGATCATTCCCAAAGACAGCCTTAGAAAGACGGATCTGAGTGCTGAAAGTCTGGGGCGCCGATGGGATGGTTGAGGATCGGGCTGCTTGGTCCTGCCCTGGGCTGGCTCCACCCTCATTCAGCAAACATTTCCTGGGGTCATGCAGAGCACTGGGCCACACCCTGTGGGGGCCAAGGACAATCCCGAGACATGCCCCAGCCCCTCACAGTTTTTCGCCTTAGGAAACCCGAGGTTTGCAGTGTCTCCCAACCCCTGCACCATCCCAGCCAGGCCCTGCTTGCTCCTGTCTCTCCTGCTCACCTCCACATAATTAGCAGGGAAGATGCCCAGGCGGCCATGGTGCTCTCCCTCCAGCCAGTTCCTGTCCACCTCTTTGTGGATGTAGACAATGTCGCCCTTCTGCAGAGTCAGCTCCCTGCAGGCCGGGGAGGACCCACACGGTAAGCTGAGGCCTCCCAAGCCTCCTTCCCTCCAGACCCTTCCCAGTACACCCAGTCCTCTCCATCCCTGGGGGATGCCCACTGCAGCCCCGTCCCCCTCCCCATCCCCCTCTGGATGGCAGAGCCTGCCTTGGGTGGAAAGGGACGGGAAGGAGGGCACTTACTTGGGGGACTGCGCCTGGAAGTCATACTTGAGCCTGGCGGCCTTCCTCTAGGCAGGAGAGAGGACAGAGTGAGCCACCTCAGTAGGGCGGGTGGCAGTTCCAGGACCACTCCAGGTCCCCCGCACCCTGATCCCTCCTTACCTTCTTCTCTTCCCTCCTGGCTGGGCTGCCCCCTCCGCCAGAGGCACTAGGTTCTGTAGAGAAGCACAGCCTCAGCCTGGGGAGGCCATGCCTGGGGAGGCCATGCGTGGGGAGGTCCCTGCCTGGGGAGGCCGTGCCTGGGGGACTGGTTTGGGATGGGGTTGCCCCCCACCTAGGGCAGGCACCAACAGAAGCAAGGGGCTCTGTGACCCGCCACCCCTGGGGCACCAGCATGCCTGGTGGGTGGGCATCTCCTCGAGAAAGAGAGCAGGGCTGGGTCCTTACCTCGGGTTGAGGAAGGGTAGACAAAGTCCCTCCGACCTAAGAAGGGGCTTCCTCCATCAGCCATTCTGTGGGGGCTCAGGGACCGGGCGGAACCCAGGTAAGGTACATGCAGGGAGCTGGGGCTCCAGGCTGAGGCCGGGCTGCATGGGGCACAGAGAGTGAGCCTCCCGCCTGGGGCTCCGCGCCCCACCCTGCTCACTCCTAGACTGCTCTGACCCCCACCGCCCCCATCCCTGCTGCCTCCTCCGAGGGCGTCTCCCGGGTCTTGGGCTCTCCACAGGATGTCCTACTTCCCTAGTCGCTGCGCCGGGAAGGGAGAGGCCCGGCAGGGCCCGGCGGGGGTGCAAGACTCCGCTCGGGACCAGCTGCCCTCGGCGTTTTGGGGACGGCGCCCCGAGGAGTGGCTCTGCGGTCCCCTCCGGCCACTGGGCTCTGCGGGTCCCTCCTCCCCCGGCTGGGCCCCACGATCGCCCCCGCCCGCCCCGCCCGGCCGCGCCACGTTCCCTCCCGCCCGGCCCGGGACAGCCCCCTCCCTCCTCCTGCGTCTCCCTCTCACCCGGCCCGGGGCCGCTGCTCTGGGGCTGGTCGAGGCGCTGGCGAGCTCTGCGCGGGTAGACAGCGCGATCAGGGCCTGCGACCCCGGGGACCCAGCAGCAGCCGAGGCCGCTGCCTCCGGAAAAGTTTGCAGCTCGGGAGGGGAGGAGGGCGGGCGGGACGCGGGGTCCTAGAGGCGCCCGCCCGGCCGATCCCGGAGCGGGGCGGGAACGAGGGGAAGGGGCGGGGGTCCCCGAAGCTGAGGTCGGGGGCGGGACGGGGTGGGCGCCTGGGCGTCGGGCTGACATGGAGTCCACCTGGAAGGGCTCCTCCGGGTCACTTGCGAAAGTCAACGCCCTGTATTCTTTGGAGGAGCCAGCCGCCAGCGCCCAGGAGGGCCCGAGGCCGGTGCGGGCTGCTGGAGGCCGAAACCTCGGCTGCGCGCCCTCTGCCCAGCCCCGTCGCCGAGGCTCCCCGCCCGCCTTGACTCTGCGGTCACCGGCGCGCCCGGGAGTGAACCCTGGGGGCTGGTACCTTGGGGGACGGCAGTCGGGTCTCGATTGCCCGCAGGTCCTTGTCCAGCTCGGCGCTCAGCTTGGCCAGCTCTCTCTCCAGCAGCACCTGCGGGCGGGGAGAGGCTGGGCAGTGAGGGGCAGCGCACGGTGCGGGGGTGGGGACGGGGGCCAGCGGTCAAAGATCGGCTGTGAGAAGCAAGGCCGGCGTCCCGGGCTGGAGTAAGGGCAGGCCTCAGCGCGGGGGCCGGGCTCCTGCCGGGAGGTGTGGCCCAGGGTGCCAGGAGGGCATCCCCGCGGCCTCTCACATGCCCTGCACGCCCCAGGAGTGCCTTCGCTTCCTGATTCCAGGATCCCGAGTCCTACCAGTTTCTGTCAAGTTATTCCTCTTTTCGGGCACCAGTGGGGCTCCCCCTTTCATCTCCCATCTTCTCCCACCCCCCAAGGCCTGGCTTCACTGTGCCCATCCAGACTCCCCTGTCACCCCAGGGGCCGGAGCCTTCACCCTTACACTGCTGCCTCCCAGCCTCTGCTAGGGATCTCGGCCGGGTCAGGCTCTCCGAGCTTCTCAGAGTCCAGCTCCACCTTCAAGAATACTTCCTGACAATCCCAGCGCACACTGACCACTTCCTTCTCTGCTGCTGCTGTGGCCAACACATATTTCTTTAACACATGTTTATTGAACACCTACTTTATGCTAGCCACTGCCAGAGTGCTGGGATTACAGAAGTAAACCATATGGGACTGGAGAGAGGGCCCTTGGTTCATGGCCAATGCCCATGGTCACTGGGGCCCTGGAAACCCAAGTCTCCCTGGTTTATCCCTGACATGGCTGTCCCCAGCACCCTCAGCACTCACCTCAATGGGCTGGGAGGGCTTCTCACCAGGGTCGTCCACCAGTGGTTTCTTGGGCTGGAGGGTAGAAGAATGTGTCAGAGCAGGTGAACTCACTTTCCAAAATGTGTCAGCTGAGGGTGTGCACACACCAGAGAGCCAGCCGCACTCACCCTCTGCCCAGTCTCTAGTTCTTGCAGAAACTGGTTCCAGGACTCTTCCGTCCAGATACTGTCTACTTTTTCTCGGCGTCTGGGCACCTGCGTGGAGGCAAGTGGGTATCAGCTTGTGTAGAGGGCTACTGGAACACTGGTCAGGCTCAAAATGCAGGCTTGCAGGCCCTGGCCCTTCCCCTGGGCCCACAGCATCCTCTGAGGGATTCAAACTGAAAGGGCAGTGCAGCACTGGGGCTCGGCCATACAGCATACAGCCGGGGCCGACCAGGGAACACGCTGCCAGCTACCTGATTTGGGGGCTGCAGCACCGTGGAGAATGCTCCAGGTCTGTAGCTGAAGGTGCTTCTAGGTAACTCTTCAGAGTGGTCCCAGCTTCTTCTAAAGAAAGGGAACAACATCTCTTCAGCTTCCTTTTAGGGAAACTGAGGCAGAAGTGATCACACAGCACTCTCGCCCTGCCCTTGTCCCTGCTGTGGGGTCTACTCTGCCTCTGACCACTCCTGCCTTTACTCTGGAAGCAAGGTTAAACTGTGGAAGCTTAAATTCCAGCTCCATTGCTTAGTGGCGGCGTGACCTTTGAACAAGTTACCGATCTCTCAGAGTCTCAGGCTCAAAACCTGTAATATAGGAATGATTTGGTGAGGGAACAGGTGTGCGGTGCTCGGGAGAGGGCCTCACACATACATGTGCTCCAGGAGTGGCCCGAGCCTCTCCCACTGGCCTTTTTGCTGAAGTATCCTGCATGTGCGTTGGGTCTGACCCCATGACTGTGGCTATGTGCGTCTGTGCAGTTTGAAGAAGCTGGTCTTTCTGGGTGCTGTGGCTGAGTGATCTTACACCCATGTGCCGGGAAAACCAGAGGCAGCCCTGCCCTGCAGCTCCGGGCAAGTTATTTCTGCTCTCTGGGCCTAGTTCCATGAGGGTGCCAGCTTCAGTGACTCCATCTGTGAGACCACCCCAGCCACTGCAGTACAGCATGGTCACATCTGCCTTAGCTCCCATCCATGGCCCCTTCCTGGCTGCCTTACGTGGAATGTTCCAGCCTCTGTTTGAAGGTTTCCACCGAGAGGAACCGCTGCATCATGCTTATCAAATTATACAATGTCTGACTGAGGGTTGCGATTTGTTGGCTGTAATTATGACTCCACTCTGATTTTGGTAATAATAAAAGTGACCGTGAGAATGGCATGGTCATTCCTTACCTAAGGAAGCTGTAATCATAATTAAGCCTGTATATTACTAATGTTTGTGCAGACTTGCTATGTGTGAAACATGATGCATGTTATATACATGATCACACTGAGCCCTCACACCCTTCTAGGGTCCCCACTTAAAAGATGGAGACACAGGCCAGGTGCAGTGGCTCAAATCCCAGCACTTGGGGAGGCCGAGGTGGGTGGATCACTGGAGGTCAGAATTTTGAGACCAGCCTGGCCAACATGGCAAAACTCCATCTGTACTAAAAAAATACAAAAATTAGGCCAGGCTAGGTGGCTCACGCCTGTAATCCCAGCACTTTGGGAGGCTGAGGCGGGTGGATCACAAGGTCAGGAGATCCAGACCATTCTGGCCAACCTTGTGAAACCCCGTCTGTACAAAAAATAAATAAATAAATAAAAATACAAAAATTAGCCAGGCATGGTAGCATGCACGTGTAGTCCCAGCTACTTGGGAGGCTGAAGTGGGATAATCCCTTGAACCTGGGAGGCGGAAGTTGCAGTGAGCCAAGATCGCACCACTAAACTCCAGCCTGGGGGACAGAGCGAGACTCTGTCTCAAAAAGAAAAAACATACGGGGACACAGAGGCTCAGATAGGGTGAGGTCACATGGCTAGTGGGAGTGCACAGGCTTAAACTCAAAATTCTGCGTCCAAATCTTGAGCCCTTTGCCTCTAGCTTATGGGTGATGCTCAAACCACAGGCCAGTTTCAGCCATGCTAATGAGGCTAGCCCCTCCCTGCGAGGGAGTAAGAAACTCAAGGATTTAACTCTGAGAACAAAGATCCTGATTCCCACGGTGGTGCTGACCTCGCCAGGGCCCCAGCAGCCCGGCAGGGCCTGTGGTTTGCACAGAGGAAAGGAATGTCACCCTTCATCCCTCCAAGGGGCTCCTCTCTCCGCGGTATCAGGCGGGAACTTGGGTTCTTACACATCCCTTGTTTTCTCTCAGGTTTCAAAATGGATGGCCCTGGTCCAAGTTCCCCTCAACGGTTCCGTCCACGGCTGCCTTGGCCGTCCCACGCCCTGACCCGTAGGATCTTTGGGGCAAACAGTTCCCGCTGCTGACCACAAACACATCACAGGTGCTCCTGGCCAGGAGCAGGTGCGAGGTCCACTCCTACCCACCCTTCCCCTTTGGCCCTGCAGGGAAGAGAGTCTACGGGGGTGGTGGAGACCCAGAGATGGGACAGAGCCCAGAGGGACAGGGAAGCCAGACCCCACTCGTGGCTGCTGCTCCGAGGCTGTGCCGGCTGTGGCCACGAGGGGGCGCCCATCCCATGGGGTCCCACGGGCCGCGCCCCTCCGCAGCCTTCGGCCCCGCCCCTCTGCTCTCACCCACTGGAAGGTGCTGCCGTGCTGGACCTGGGGACAGGTCTTTGCTGGGCTCCTGGATGCCTGGGGTCTGCAGAGGAGGTACACGAGGAAACCATTGAAAATGGGAGGAGACAGGCCGGGACTGGGCTGAGGATACCTGGGTGATTATTTAGGATTTCAGTACCACCCCCTTGCTCCTGGGTGGCTCGTGGGGACAGGGTGGTTGGTGCTCAGGGACACTGAACGTGTGTGCGTTGCCCCAGAGCTTTACGACGTTTACTAAATCTTCAAAACAACTCCGGGTAGGTGATGATCTCATCTTATAGATGAGGAAAGGGGGGCCCAGAGAAATCCGGTCAGGGAGTGGCAGAGGGCGCATTCCCCGTGCAGGCTCAGGCTGTTAATTGCCACCTACCGGGGGATTTGGAGTGCTCTGGAAATGAGCTATAAAAACCTCTCAAGTTGAACTGAGCCAACTGGAGAGCCCCAAAGCCAGGCGGGGCTGCAGGTCCCAGCCCCAGGAAGGGACGGATGCAGGCACAGGGCTATGGCAGCTGGGTGCCCACATCCCCTCACCTCTGGGCGGCTCCTCGAAGGTCCAGTCCAGCTGCAGGTCTGCAGAAGCAGAAAGGACCAGGTCATGGGACAGGGCAGAAAGCGAGGGCAGGGTGCCCCGGGAGGCAACCACAGCCCTCCAAGCCTCTCTAGAGCAGGGGGCTGAGGGCTGAGTCAGGGCCTGAAGAATGTCCCAAGGGAGGGAAGGAATTAGGAGGGCGGCTCCCTGGAGGGCTTGAAATGCCTCTGGCAGGCTTGGGGCCTAAGCGAGCCAAGCAGGCAGCCACCTTGCCCAAGCCCTCCTGCTCCTCCCTCCCCGTTCCCACAGGCACCCTCTCCTGACCTTGGTGGACCTGCCCTCACCACTCAGGCTGGGGAAACTCCACTTGCACCCTCTTCCAAACGCTTTCCTTCCCCCTTTGCCCAGACCCACTCTGAGCTCCTCAACGTGCTGGGAATGTCTGTGGCTTCCTGGGAGGAGCTACTAACCAGCCAACCGACTGCACCCCATGGCACGCGCGCGCGCGCGCACACACACACACACACACACACACACACGCGCGCTACAACAGCTCCTGCCTAAACGCCAGCCACACCAACCCTCACTGAGCCCTGCGCCCTCCTCCCACTCCTGGATTTGTCTGCTTTCCTCCACAGCAAACTGTAGCCAGTGACCATAAAGGCCTCACTGTCCCCAATCCCTACTCCCTATCTCCCCAAACAGGCTTTTGCTCACTGCCGCCCATCCACCCACTCTTATCAAGGACATCAAGGATGTCCTCTTATCAAGGATGCTGGTGACCTCCACATTGCCAAATCTCATGGTCAGTTCTAAGTCTTCATCTTACTCAACCCATCAGCTGCATTTGTCACCGCTGGTCTCACCCTCCTTTTGAAATTCCCTTTCCGCCTGGCCCTAGGGAGATCTCTCCATTTCCCTCCTACCTCCCTGGCTCTACCTTCTCAGCTGCCTTTCTGGTTCCGCCTCATCTCTCAAACTCCTAAGCATCTTGGTGCACGGGGGCTCAGTCCTGGGGTCTGTTTGTCTATCTCCCTAGGTGATCTTGTCTAGTCTTACGGATTGTTGTTTTTCAGAGATGGGTTCTTACACATCCCTTGTCCTCAGAGATGGGGTCATGCTATGCTGCCCAAGCTGGACTTGAATTCCTGGGCTGTCTCAGCCTCCCAAACAGCTGAGACTACAGGTGTGTGCCACCGCACCCAGCTGGTCCTAGGCTTTTAAAACAACATCTATTCCCATGATTCACAATCTTGGCTGCACATGAGAATTACTGGGGAAACTTTAAATCAAAATCTCTTTTTTTTTATTTTTTGAGACTGAGTCACCCAGGCTGGAGTGCAGTGGCACAATCTCAGCTCACTGCAACCTCTGCCTCCCAGGTTCAAGTCATTCTCCTGGCTCAGCCTCCCAAGCAGCTGGGATTACAGGTTCATGCTACCACGCCCAACTAATTTTTATATTTTTGGTAGAGACAGGGTTTCACCATGTTGGCCAGGCTGGTCCCCAAATCTCTTTCGAGTGAGTTCCAGGTATTTCCATCTACAGTTTTAGACCTTGCCCCATGAACTACAGACTTGGCTATTCAGCCGCCTACCCCACCTCTTCACTCAGACGGAACGTGTGTCTAAAACGGAATCCCTCTTAAACCTGCTTCTCCTGCAGTCTTTTCTGTTCTGACAAATGGCGACTCCAATCTTCAACTTGCTCAAGTTTAAAACCATCCTTGACTCCTCTCTTCCATGGCACACCCAATCCATCAGCAAATTCCAATGACAGAAAGGTATTCGGAATCTCGCCCTGTCCCACTAGGCCCACTGCTATCGCCCTGGTCTAACACACGATTATCTCTCGCCTGGATTAAAGCAAAGTTGTAATGGCCTTTTCTCCCCAGCCCTTACGAGGCAAGGGAACTGGTCCCCCTGCTTCCATCATTCCTTCCCCGCCCCGCAGCAAGAGGCAACCTTTTCAGCCATTACTTGTCAGAGCATGGCACTCTTCCGCTCAGTGGCTCCTCCTCATTTTCACGGTAAAAGCTGAAGTCCTTATAATGGCCCACATGGCCCCACATGCCCTGACGCCGCCATGTCTCACTCCATCTCCCACTACAAGCTCCTCGCTCCAGGCCAGGCTCTCCTTGCCAGTCCAGAACGTGCTTCTACCTCTGGGTCTTCAGAGCTCCCTTTGCTGGAATGCTTCCCCCAGCTCTGCCAGGTCCACTCCTTCACTGCCTCCGCGCTCTGATCAAGTCCCACTTACAAGTGGCTGTCCCCGCCCGTCCTGGGTGAAGTAGCAGCCTCCCTGCATGGGGCGCTGCCCTAGTCTGGCTTTATTTTTTCCCTAGCGCTTTCCACCATCTGCCACGTCAAAGGTGTGTCTGTTTATTATGTGACTTCCTTTGATCTTTGGCACCTAGAATAGTGCTCTGCATGTGATACATGCTCAATAGAAGGTCAAGGACTCGCTGAATGGATGAGTGACCTCGCAGCCAGCTCCCAGGCACACCCAGGGGTGGCTGCAGTTTGAGTTGTGGAAGAAAGCCATGCTTCCAGTAAGGGAATGACCACAAGCAGTGCCATTCCAGCCTGGCAGGGAAATCAGAGAGGGATTTCAGGAAAGGAATGGCTTCTCAGTCCCCCCAGAGGACACTGGGGGACAGTGGCTTGTCAGTGTCCTTCTGAGGATGCTCTATAGACTGCTGCTGGCCCCAAGGACAGGGAGGGGACAGCCTATTTTCAGGACTACTCATTAGAGCCTGGGAGGAGGTGGAGAAGAACCCCTTGAGCTGCCAAGTCCCCTTTTCTGTCCCTGTCTCTCCAAGCCCCACAGGCCAGAATCCACTTTGGCAGGGAGAAGGCCCTGGAAGGGTATCTCACCTGGCATTTTCCGGTGAATCTGCTGGAACATTCTCCGGTACCAGTCTCTGGGGCTGTCAACGCTCTGGGATCAGAAAATGCAAAATCAGTCCTCCCTGCTTATTCACCCTCCCCGTATCAAGCCACAAAAGCTTTTCCTCAGCGAGACCTTTCTCTAGCCATCCCTGAAGCCCCCGTAGGGGGGCTGGGAAAGGTTTCTCTTATGATCTCTTTCATAACAATGGCTTCATGTAATATGTCCTATATAAGTAGGATATATGACAGGATCTCCACTGAAGTGTACACAATAATGGTGGTGTGAGATTTGGGGCAATTTACATTTTTTCTCTTTGTTTTTCTTCATGTCCAATGTTTCTACAAAGAACATTTTTCTTTTGGGGGGAGACAGGCTCTCGCTGTGTCACCCAGGCTAGAGTGCAGTGGCATAATCATAGCTCACTGCAGCCTCCAATTCCTGGGCTCAAGCAATTCTCCTGTCTCAGCCTCCCGCGTAGCTGGAACTACCAGCATACACCACCATGCCTAGCTAATTTTATTTTATTTTTCCTAGAGACAGGGTCTCACTCTGTTGCCCAGGCTGAAGTGCAGTGGCGTGATCTCTGCTCACTGCAACCTCCACCTCCTGGGTTCAAGCGATTCTCCTGCCTCAGCCTCCTGAGCAGCTGGAACTACAGGTGTGTACCACCATGCCTGGCTAATTTTTTATATTTTTAGTAGAGACGGGGTTTCTCCGTGTTAGCCAGGATGGTCTTGATCTCCTGACCTCATGACCCGCCCCCCTCAGCCTCCCTAAGTGCTGGGATGACAGGAGTGAGCCACTGCACCTAAGCCAAAAATGACAGTAATCATGGAAGAGTGAACTGCCTGTTTCTCATCACCTGCCTCATCCAAGCCTCAAAACAGCCCTGGGAGGCAGGAAGGGGATGTCACCACTCCAGTTTCCATATGAGGAAATGGTGCTGGTTCAAGACACAAAGGTGGACGGAAAAGGGCACTGTATCCCCAGTCCTAAGTGGACCCCTGGATCCTTCCACGCTTGCCACAGTGAGAGACCTTCTCACACGAGACTCACTCATTCATTCGGCCAGTCATTCATTCATTCAACAACCATTTCATGAGTGCAGTGACAGGCCCTGGGGCTATGAAACTAAGAGAGGGTCCCCCCAGGCTCAGCCCTTGCCACAGGGGTTCTCTACCTTTGAAACCCTGATGGGAGTTCCAGATCTGTACCCTGAACAAAAAAGTTGTGCAACTCAGGCACACGAGGGTGTCCGTAGCTTTATGAGGTTGGCCCCCTGAAGCCCACCATGGCTGACCCCCTGCCTGGTCTGGGATGGTTTGGGTGTGGCCTTTATCGCCCCACCCCCACTCTCATGCACAGAAGTGGAACTCCCTGCAGATCCCTGGGCCCCATGTCTCCATGGCCCCCAGCCCTGGACTCACGGATCGGGGGGCAATGGGCATGCCGCTCTCATCCACGGGTCCGATTCCCTCGTACTTGACCCAGCGCTTGTCCCGACGCTTGCTGTCCTTGGTCCACGTGGCTGACCAGTTCTGGGCTTGCTGGCGGGCAGGGGTCTTTGTGCTTCCAGAGGGCTTGGTCCCAGGGCCTGGCCAGGTCTGATACCACGCAGGGTCTGTGGGGTACATGCAGGAAAGCATTAGCGAAAGGCAGGGGTCCCCACCTGAAGCTGTGTGTCCCTTAGCTCCTCAGACCATGGATCTCTGCGGGTTCAAAGTTTCAACATCACCTTGTTTGTTTGACTGGATGACTCAGAGCACCACGGGCCTCTGTTTGTTTAAGTGAATTTAGATGGATTTGGTTTTGAGAGTGCTGTGCCTGGCCCTACTCCCATCCTTCTTTCCTGGGACTATCCTCAGCGCTTTCAGAATAAGGTCTGGAAATCATTACTTGTAGAGAATGGAGGAGACATCCCAGCTGGGGTGTGGCAGAAAAGAAGATGAGCTGGGGGGGTACAGACCTGAATTCAGACCCCAGCTCTGCCACGTAATGGCTGCCACGACCTGGGGTACATCAGTCACCCTCTCAGTGCCTCAGTTTCCCCTTCTGTAAAACAAGGGTTACTGTGACAAGGATTCAGTGACATCTAGTGTGTGTGACTGTACCCAGCACAGTGCCTGACACACAGTTGAGAGGCTCTCAGTGAAGGTCAGACACCCATTCCCCAGATGTGGTTATGACTGAGTCCTCAATTTCCCCAGAACTGTTAGCCCCTGAGTAGCTACGGCACCAGCATAAGGGCTGTGAGGCCAGATGGACAAGGGTGTGAATTGCGCTCGGCCTCTGTGGCTGAACATCTCTGCAGATGGGATTCCTCACTGGGAAGCTGTCAATCATCTTCACCCCTACTTTCTCAGGTTATCAAGGGGTTAAATGAGGGGAGCCTTGTAACGTGTTTTTATAGTGTCCAGCATGCTCTGGGTGTTCCATAATTGTGTGTGTGTGTGTGTGTGTGTGTGTTTTCTGAGACAGATTTTCACTTTTGTCACCCAGGCTGCAGTGCAGTGTCTCGATCGCAGCTCACTGCAACCTCCACCTCCCGGGTTCAAGTGATTCTCCTACCTCAGCCTCCTGGGATTACAGGCACCCGCCACCATGCCCGGCTAATTTTTTGTATTTTTCTAGTAAAGACAGGGTTTCATTATGTTGGCCAGGATGGTCTCAAACTCCTGACCTTGTGATCCTCCCGCCTCAGCCTCCCAAAGTGCTGGGATTACAGTGTGAGCCACCGAGCCTGGCAACTAATTTTTGTATTTTTAGTAGAGACGGGGTTTTGTCATGTTGGCCAGGCTGGTCTCGAACTCCTGGTGATACACTCACCTCGGCCATCCAGTGTGTGTGTGTTTTAAGTGACAAGGTCTTGCTGTGTCACCCAGGCTGATAGAGATAGGGTCTTGCTATGTTGTCCAGGCTGCATAATCATTTGTTAAATAAATAAACTCCTTTACACAGCACCTGCCTCAGGGGAAGGCTCGATAAAGGATGTCACTTTAGGAGAAATGTATTCAGGGCTGGCCTGCACCCAGGAGTTCCCAGGACCTCTAGACCAGGACCTAGAGCTGCCTCCCCAGCCTCATGCTGGGCAGCTTGTTGGGGCTAAATGGGACTGTCTCCAACCCTTCTCAAGCCAACAGATGCTCACATCGCCTCCACCCTTCCACCCCCAGTCCCTGCGGGAGGTCCCCAGGCACAGGGCTTCCGCACACTTCCTTTCCCTGGCACCAGGCTGGAGGGCAGGGGAAGGGATGCATCAGCTTGCTCTCCCCAGGCGGATGTCTTTTGCAGGGTCAGCAAGCTCCACAGGGAGGGGCTCGTAGTGAGCCCAGAGGCCTCTGAGGAACCTCCTCATGGCCCTGAGACCCCCATCTCCCGATGCTGCCCCTCCTGCTTGACACAGGGTAGTGCCAGATGGCAGGGCCCAGGGAACTCTGACCCTCCGCCCCCTGCATGAGGCTCCTGAGCAGACCTACCCGGGTGCTGGGAAGCATCTTGTCCTGGCATGTAGCAGCCATTGCACACAGTCCTGGGCGCGGGGTCATGGAACTGGAAATTAAGGGTGTTGGAGCCACCATTCCGGATCACGGGCACCTGCGGTGAGGGGCCAGGAGCAGCAGCTCAGGGCCCAGCAGGGCAGGAGGGAGGGATGGCTACTAGGCACAGCCCGCACCCCTCAGTGATAGTCCCAGGCCTACCTGATGTTTTTGTGGGAAACCAGCAACCCCACCCCAGAGCTGTCCTCAGCCCTCCCTCCATTCCTTTCATCCTCCTGACCCCACCTGACCTGCTAGCCTCCCGACCAACTGTGGGCCCCCAGGGCACCCTCCTCCCTATTGTCTCACTCACCCGTGTCCCCCGGGAGGATGACCCTATGTGGGACTGGAGGTGGCCAGGGATGAAGTCGTCCAGGCTGAGCCCAGTGGGGAGGCTTCGGGGTGGGCCCTGCATGCTTGGGTCAAGGTCAGAGGACCCCGGGCGAGCCAGCTGCTCCTCTGCGTGTCCTCTGTGGGGAAGGAGGAAGGAAGGGAAAGCCCTGCTAGGCTGGGCTGCCCTTGCCCTCTTGGCTTGACCCTGGGGTAGAGGAGGAGGGGCCGGCTGTGGGAGGGGGTCAGGACCAGCTGGGTGCGAGCTCAAGGACCCAGGAAACAGGCCACACCAGGCACCCGCCTGCAGGCTGCCCGTGCCTGCCTGCTTCCAGAGGCACAATGGGCCACTTGTTAGGCCCAGGGCAGGAGCTCCGGGTGGGAGTGGGGGTGGGGGAGCTTGGGTGAGGAGGAGGGAGGGGAGGGGCGGCTGGCCAGGAGCCCGTGGGGCTCTCCCTGCTCAGTGCAGTCAGCTTCTCTACTCCCCCCAGAAGGCAGGCACAGGGAAACCGGGGCAGCTGGCAGAGAGGGGGCCTGGGCACACAGGACTTTGTTTCAGTTCCCTCTGTCTCCCCCAGGCCCTGTGTGGGCATCTCTTGCCTGCAGGCACAAGGAATTACTCAGACCACCCGCCCACTGCCCTCCAGGAAGTGGCCATCAGGGCCCTCAGCCCGATAAGGCCAAGGGGAGTGGCAGGGACATTTCCAGGCAGCAAGAGCCACTCTTGTGAGCTCACAGGGAGCATGGGGGGCCCTTCCTTGGCCTCCTTTACAGAATGAGGACTCGGGAGGGCTCCAGGTGGGTGGAGAGAGAAGCAGTGGGTGAAGGCAAAGCTGAACCTGCTCATGCCCACAGAGGGGTGGTGCTGAGTGCCCTGGGTGTTCTGCATGAGGGCATGTGTGTGTGCGCGCACACACACACACACACACACACACACACACACGCTGGCTCCACTTTCCCCTGCCCCACCAGGCTGTTTTGTGAATGGAGGGTCTCTCCTGGCAACACCACGCCTGCCCGCAGCCAGATTCTTCTGCCCCATGCCAAGGCTGGGGAAGGGGAAGGGAGCCCCACGCACCCAGGGAATAGAGGGGCAAGAGGGGAGCCCAGAGGGTTGGGTGCAAGAGGACAAAAAGGGGCTCCCAGTTTGGAGTGTCCAAGGGGGCTTTTTCACCCAGAGCACTGCGCTATGGCGTCCATCCCTCCTCACCTCAGCTGCTGGACTGGACCAGAAACAGCCAGGCTCTGCCACCTCCCAGGACTGGATTGAATCACATTTGCCTGTGCCTGTGGGGTCCTTGGGGGCTCTCAGGGAGGGCTGCAAATGCATCGGGAGGAGCTGTCTGTGCATGTGTGTGTGTATGTATTTGTGTGTTGGAATCTGGGTGCAGAACTGTGAATATGACTTCTGGAGGGGCCACCGGGGGGACCACATGAACTGCACGGGGGTTGTGGATACAGAGGGGTGTCAGCTGAACAGTGGTGGGGGTGCAGTCATATAAGCAGTGTAAGAGTTGGGGGGCCCAGAAGGGATGATGGTAGAATAAGGCTGGGATGACTCATCCCCTGGACCCAGTTCCAGCCCAAGACTGGTGAGGGTGCAGCCAAGGCTGGGGGCAGCTCCCTGTCTCTGGTCTGAGTTTGTGGGGACTCCTGACATTTGAGCTGCTGTGACACAGCTCTTCTGTGCCCATGATGGATGGGGGGGAGTGCAGCACTGAGGCTGGAGGAGAAGCAGCTCCCCAGCTGGGTCCAATTAGGACTCCCACCAAAGCAAAACATGCAGACACACCCCAGTCCCAGAGCTCCACCTCCCCTTTTGGGGGAAGTTGAGGCAGGGTGGGGTGGAAGTTCCGCAGGCCTGGAGCAGACTGGCTCCTCTCAGCGCCCCTCCCTGCCCAGCTGATTGCTTCAGGCCAAGTTGCTGCTCAGCAGCCAGGGTCTGGGCCATCAGCTGACAGCGCCTTCCTTCCCTGGCCTCCCCCGCCCACCTCGTGCTCAGTGAGAACTGCCCTTTTGGAGGATGGGCAGGGCTGGAGGTCCCCCCACAACCCATATTCAGGGGTTTCTGACCCTTGGTGCCCCCATCTGCACCTCCTCAACCCTGCTCCCTGTGACATGCCCCCAGGAATCTCCAGGGAAGGATGGTCTGAGTTCTCTTGGCAGCCTGGTCAGGAGACTTAGGGAGGACTTCCAAGGAAGAGGGGAGCATCTGGTGACTGCTCCCCCATCTAGCAGAGAGTGGAGGGGCCCTCCCAGCTTTCAGGTCGCTCCTCCAGGCAGGCAGCCAGCCCCAGGAGCAGGAGAGAGGTGGTGGCTCTGCTGGGGTGGGCACTGGCCTTCCTCCTCTGAGCACTGCCCTGGCCGTGGGGGCCTGGCCCTAAGCGCTTTCCCAGGTATTTCTGAGCGACAAGGCCATGTGGACTAGGACAGCTTTTCTTGAATTTCACTTTTTCTGGAATGAGGACTGGGTCGGGGGTACTTCCCACCTCTTCCCAGAGTTTGGGACATGGACCCCAGGGAGGGGCTCAGTGCAGTCCCATGGGGTTGGGCGCAGATCCCTCCCGCTGGCCTCGTCTCCTCCCTGCCCCTCCTTCCCGGGACCTACCTTCTCCAGAGAGCAGGTGGCCGGGCCCGACGTCGCCTGGGAGCGCAGGAGCATCCCTGCCCCGCTGCTGCCTGGCGCGGGCGCTCGGGGAGGAAGGGCAGGGAGAAGCGCGGGCCGTCGCGGCCCTCGTGACCGGGTCAGGACTGGCCGGGCCAGGCCGGGCGCCCGAGGAGGAAGAGGGAGGCCGAAGGGGAGCGCGCGCGGGAGGCAGGATCAGGAGAGAAGCGCGGCGGGGCGGGCGGAGTTTGGGTCTCGAATATGGACTGCGAGCTGGGGCTGGGCCGGAGAGGAGGGGCCGTGAGAGTGCCCTCTGTCCGTCGGGGCGGGGGGGACACTGGTGGCCCCCTGCCGAGGGGGCCGGGCCGGCGGGGAGGCGGCGCCGGGAGGGGCCACCGAGGGTCCCCGGGGAGCCCGCTTTGGTTTCCCAGCTGCCATCCCGGCCCGCACCGCGGTGCTGGCGTCGGGGAGGGGTCGGGCGGGCCGACGCGGGCCACTCAGAGTTTCCAGCGACATTTCCAGAGTGTGGGAAGCGAGCGGCCGCGCTGCGGAGTCAGGACAGAGGGCAGGAGTGGTGAACCGCGGGAGGCGGGGGAGGCGGACAGACCCGGAGCGAGATGAGGGCGCCCTGCGGGCACAGCGGCCGAGCGGACCAGGGAAGGCCCCGCCGCCCCTCCGGCTGGGAGTGTGTGCCTGCGGCGGCGCGCGACTGGGCGTGTGCAAACAAGCACGCGAGCGTGCACTGCAAACGTGCGGACGCTCACACACGTGCAAGCACGGGGAGGAAATTGGACCAAGGGAGCGGCCTCCCTGGGCGTGCCGCGCCCCTAAAGAGGATAAGGGCGGGGTCCCTTTGGCGGGGATGGGATTAGAAGGGTCTTGGTGTTCCCAGACACTGTGCTTGTTTTTATCTGCCTGCTCTTCCGCTGTTCTCGCTGCTCTGAGCTGGGTCCCCATTGCCCCGGCCCTCTGGCTCCCCATCCACTGTGGCCATTCCCTCTTCCCCTCTCTGCCCCAAGCCTCTGTGTGGCACAGGGCCTGCTTCAGAAAGCGAGGATGCTTAAGGAACACTGATGGACAGTGGGAAACACTTGAGATCCTTTCTGGTGCTTGGGTTGGCTCAGGGATCCCCAAGCCTCAAACCAATCAACCAACCAATAGTTATGATCAACTTTAGATACCAGCTGGGACCGATCAATGCGAAATGATGAAAACTAATGTCATCTCCTGCATTCCTACTGGGTGTCAGGCTGGTGCCAGAGGCCACCATGAGCTTTGGAGTGTTTTCCAAGCTCTCGGTTCAACTCAAAGGTTGGAAGGAAAGAGAGTGGAGAAAAGACTAAGCGAGTTTCAGTCCCCACCACCATTACTACTTTAGTCTTATCTTCTCTCTCCAAGAAGCTCGCCCCAGTTGCCTTGAATCAACATCACATGTGAAAGCTGGAGATGTTTGGGCTGAGAAGCTTCCGTTGGGCCTGCTGGCCTCTAGCGCCCGCGGGGCTGCTGTGTGAACACAGCCGCACCAGCAGCAGTAGGACCACTGGGAGCACATCACAGGGAAGCAGGTCCAAGGCTTCCCAGGAAGATTTTTACATGATTCCAGGGGTTCCGAGTCTGCCAACCGTGGGACATCTGTGTAAAGGCAACCGTTGCACTGAGTGGGAGCTGAACAAGATAACCTTCAAGACTCCTTCCGAGAACCTCTGACTCTTCAGGAGATCGAAAGAGATGGGTATGCCGGGCACTGCTGTGGAGGACAGCCAAGCAGTGGAGGAACTCTGGGACACTTCTTGAGGGCAGGCAGCGGTGCACTGCCCCTCCCTTGAAGCTCAGATACCTCCTTGCCCACCCCAGGTAGCCTCTTCCCTCCCTCAGGGATAAAATAGGTGCCCATTTCCTTAGACACGCATTTTTTTCCCACCTGTCAGGGTCCTTGGGTCTAAGAAGGACCACATCACTTTCACTTTCTTCCTTCTTCTCCCAAGATGGTGAAGCTGAAGCTCTTCCGACTGCAGGAATCCTGGCCATACCCTCTCACCAGCAGCAAGCTTCTCTTATTCTCTAGGGCTCTGACCTGGACTCCAAGATAAATATTTAGTGTAGAGGGTGCAACTGAGCTGACAAGGTCCCCACTTCCTGTTTCTCACAAAGGGAGGTGGTAGCCATGGGCAAGGAGCTGGGGACTGACTACCAGTTTCATCCCTATGGGAATTGGGAGTTTAGTAAACAGCTTTGTAGGAGGAGGCGGGGCAGGTCCCACGGGAGACCTGAGCTTTCTTCCTGAGCTTCTTTGACTTCTGCCTGTCTACTTAGGCCTAGACTCTGCTGGGCTTATCACCTCTCTCACGTCAGAATCCACCATGTTCTGTGGTGCCCATCTGGCCTCACAGCTGACAGGCTGGGAGACAGACAGTGGGACCACAGGGCAGGGAAAACAAGGAAATTTGACTGACTCCTTCCTTTCTGCCCTTACTTAAAGAGAATTCCTTCTCTTTGAAAAGCAGAGTAAGAGGGGGAAAGTAGCAAGGTTTAGAGATTCAGCCAGGAACCAGGTGTCTGATTTCCCCACGCCTCCCTCTAGCGTGAGCTACCCTTGCTGCCTCCACAGCTGGCACAGTTAGGAAGAGGCTGAGGCTGGGAAGGTTGTCCTAGATGAGGCGGCTGGCCGGCTGGCTGTCAACAACAGATTCTTTTCCTTTCCAAATCCCAGTGCACTCTCCCCTTTGCACGCATGACACCCCTAAGAGGGATTTCCCTCCCTGCGAGTCACCGCTTCCCCACCTCTGCCCTTTGTCAGGGGCTGCCTCTGCCTTCTCAGAGCCACCTGAGCCACAGTAAACACAGTTACGTAACTGCCCCTTTTTCCCAGCTACCTGATCCCAGGCACCAGTATCCCCCGCTCAAGCCCTTGAAGCTGCACCTTTTGTTCTGTGGGTAGCCCCCAACATCACCATCAACAGGGGTCTGTCCACACCCCTACAAGGGGAGGATTAGCCATGCGACTACCAGTAAATGTGACTCTTCACTGGAGGGGAAGAAGGTAGTGAAATTCAGGTTGCTCTGAAAAGCAACCTGCATCACCAAGAGGAAGGATGAGGGGAAAGAGCACTGAAGAGAAGGTGGGGCGAGGGAGGTGGGCAGAGCACCCAGTTTTAGTTCTCAAGTGGGGAAACGGGAAGCGAGGGGTCGCAGAAGACATGCACCGTGACTCAGTTCTTGAGGAGCGCCTTGCTCTGGTGCTGGGAGTCAGCCACTGGGATGAGTCATCCTCTGAGATGTATCCTGGGCAGCTAGGCGGCCCTGGCTCTGTGCCTCAGTACCCTCATGGAGATACAGGGCATCTGCTCTTCCTTTCTTTTCCACCCCGGGATGAACTTCAGGTGCTTTGAGTAGATTTTTTTTTGGGAGGGGTTGCTCTCAGAAGTGTTTTCTTCCTTCCTTTGAGCGGCGCAGGCAGAACAGAAGGGGTTAGCACAGAAAGCACTGCTGTTTCCAGCAGTTTGGACTTCTCTAGAAGGCCACAGTGACACAATGGTGAGGAATTGAAACCAAGTCACATGAACACACCAGCAAGAATATGGACTATGTTTCATCCCCTGGACTCCATCCCTTTCTCCTGGGTCCTCTCTTGATTTTCGCTCCTGCAAATGTTGCCAGCCAAGTTCTACTGATGGCCCTTTCCGTGCCAACCACTTATGGGAACAGGGGTAGGCAGAAGGGGAGAGTGCAAATGACCCATCTTGGGATTTCAAAGGCCCTCCTATGTCGGCAAAGGCATGACCCGGCTCATCTGGAATTCAAGATTTCTAGTAGAGTCACTGTAGAGAGAGGGATCTGAGTGAAAAAACTCCCAGTACAGGTCAAGTATGGTGGGTGTTGGGGCCTGGCAGCCAGGATGGGTGCATGGAACCCCATGAGAATAGAGAATGAGACTCTCAGTCCTGCCTGGCACAGACCTTTCCATAGCACATGCATGATGTAATGGGCACATCTATTCTGGGTTCTCAGGGCCAGTCTCCCAAAGGCTGCAGGAGAACTCAGCCATTTGCCCAATTTATCCCGCCTGTCCTCAAGGAAGTTTTGACACTGACATCACATCCACGGCTGTTCTCTCTGCCTCTTTTCATGGATGAGCAAACAAGCACAGTGCACAGATGGGGTTTCTTTGAGAAGAACTGAGCTGGGCGAACCTCTCTTAGTTCTCGGGAAAGATGAAACAAGCAGTGGCTGTCAGCTCTAGAAAGCAGATTTTATAAGGGAAGGATAAATAAGTGATGACCTCAGAGGGAAAACCAAGCCAAGTCAACTCAGTCACAAAGGAGGGCACAGACCCAGGAGTTGGAAAATTAGGTCTGCATCAGTCTTCTTTCCCAGCTCAGGTAGACTGCGATGGGTAGGATAAGAGGGCTGATCTGTTGGCCCAGTGGATATCATGAGGTAGGGCTCTGGCTTCCAAACAAAGAATAACTTTGTCTTCCCACCTCCTTGAATTCTATGATGAACCTTCTCCTTAACAGCACCAGCATTAAAAAGACTGCTTCATTTACCATTATTCATCCACTGCATCAAAATTAGATTTTCTTCTAAAGCCTGAAAGTTGTGATTAAAAAAAAAAAAGCAAGACCTTGCAATTACATGCAGCAGGCAACAAACTGGGGACCAGATCTAGATGGAGTGACAGGTTAATAGGAGTTTGCATTCAAGTCCTTCATTTCCAGGCTATTAAAAAGCTTTCCACAACTCCAGAAATAAGAGGAAATATTACCTAATTTTACCTAAGGTTTAGCTAAGCTGTAGGGACATTGCTACATCAAGATGCCATTGGGATAACAAAGAACCCAATGCATACTCAGCTTACCGGAAATTAGAAACCTGGGCCAGTTTTCTGGCCTGTAAACTGCACGGTGGCCCTTAGTGTGGCTGTATTTAGTCTAAAAGTCACCTCACTTGAGCCTGGCAGTGCTGGATTCAGCCTTTCTACCTCTACTGCTGTAACCTGCAGAGTCCCCTCACTGACAGTTTCCTCTACAGGTCCCCGGCTCTTTTCCTATCCCCAATCCCCCAATTGCCCAGGGGAGCTTATTTTTCCTTGTGAACCCATAGCACCTCATGATATTTCTACTTTTTTTTTCTTTTTCTTTTTTTGAGACGGAGTCTCATTCTTGTTGCCCGGGCTATAATGCAATGGTGTGATCTCAGCTCACGGCAACCTCCGCCTCCCGGGTGCAAGCGATCCTCCTGCCTCAGCCTCCAGAGTAGCTGGGATTACAGGCATGTGCCACCACACCCGGCTAATTTTGTATTTTTAGTAGAGACAAGTTTTCTCCATGTTGGCCAGGCTGGTCTCGAACTCCCAACCTCAGGTGATCTGCCTGCCTGGCCTCCCAAAGTGCTGGGATTACAGGCGTGAGCCACCATACCTAGCCAATATTTCTACTTTTCAGAGGAATGAAAAGGCTAGTCTGACACTTCCGTTCTTGGCAGCCCAGCTCCACATTCAAATCGTCTTTGGCTGCCTTGACTTCTCTGAGATGGAATTCACCATGTCTATTATTAGGATCACATGCACAGTCATTAAATTACAAGAATACAAAACTATTTTTATCCTTGGTAAAGAATGTATGCTTTCTGGGATGTCTTTCTCTTCCTTTTCTTCAAGCAGCAGCCTCTATTGAAGAATCCACAGAGGGGGCTGGGACTTGAGCAAGGAGGAGGCCGGGGCAAGGGAGTGGATTCTGAGCTGGGAGAAACAGAAACACGTTGTGACCACCATAGCTGCCTTAAAACAAAAGGGCTAGAGAGATGAAAGAAAGAGGTCCTTTTTATCGTGATGGGATTGCTTCCCTTGGGAGGGGAATTTCTTGGCATCATCAGAGACCAGACCAGACATCAAAAGCCAGGCTTTCCCCTGGCCTCTGGAATTGTTAAATGAGTAAAAGGCAAATATAAGTGCCTCCACCAGGAAATACAGGAAATAAAGACACAGGGAGCCAATAAAGTTATCATTTAAGGGTGTCTTCTTCTTTTTTTAATCTTAAGAAGACTTCTAATTTACAGTACAAAAGTCCTAACAAATTAATTTCTTGTTCACAAAAAAAGACATTAGATGATTTCGGCCAATAAGTAACATTTCCACCACTTTCTTTAACATAACTGAAAGCAAGAAAAAGTAGGCAATCTCTAAGCACAAGCAAATAATCCATCATCAGAAGAACCTTGAAAAAATATCACACCACCAGCCTAGTCTCACATCTGACCACCATGCCATTTAGGAAGGAATACTGGGACCCCTTCTTGGAAAATGTTTGCTGACAGATCTATTGGGAAAAACAACTATTGGGGTCACAATGCACTGAGAAAGGAAAAGTGAGGGTTTATAATGTCACCTTCAGAAAGGTTCTGTGACAAAACACATCTTTATTGCCCCAAATCAAGATCTATGGTAGGCCTGCTCCTCATTACATGCATTTCACATTAACATGCAGGAAAAAAAAACATTTGGAGACATCTATGTCAAGGGACTGATGGAATGTGGGCAAGAACTTACTGGAAGGCAGTGTGCTTGGCCCTACTTTAGAGCTGCTCAGAGGGACAGTCGGTGTCCATGTCTTCGCTTCTTGATCTTAAGTCACCTAGACTTGTCATGAGGGCGTAGAAGAGGAGATGATGCATAACCCTGTCTTAGACAAAGGTGTTATTTAGCAGGTCTTGCCAAGGTGGCAGGGGTGTGAGGCCAAGGCCTCCTGGGAGGGAATATACTCTCCAGTATCATCTTTACCTTTGTGACTGCATAGATGAAGGCAGCTAACACTGACCCCATTCACTCTGGCTGGCTAGATATAGGCAGGTCAGGTCCCAAGTTCCAACGTAACATAGGCTCCCTCTTTCACACTCTGTCAATGGCACAAAGCCCTATTGTTAATACAGTTCTCTACTCATACTCAAGAGTAAACAACACTGTCCTTCGACAACACAACTTTCTTCCTCTACACACATCTGCTCTGACAGCTTTCCTCTGGGTGTCTCATCAAAGCAACACTGAAAGGGACTATGGCAAGGCAGTGCTTGGGACCCGACCTCCAGGTAACCTGACCCTCCTCAATCCACTGCTGGGCATTCTAGGCTGTCCTTTACTCACCTTCTAGCAGATCTCAGAAAAGACGTGTTTCGCGTACCAGACAAGGTGGAAGCCATGGTTATAACCACAAACAGTTTAGGCAATTGGAGCCCATACCCACAGATGGGCCCTGAGTTCACCCTCCCTCTGACATCTTTTCTGCCTGGGCAAGGAAAGCTGAGTAACGCTTTAGGAGAAACTCGAGTTCCACTGTTACTGTAACAACTAGAATACACACTGGGGATTCTAGAATGGTACTGCAACAAGTTTTTATGGCTTAGGAAATAATTTTCAATGCAGAGATTAGAGAGAAAAACCGAAAATTAGTACAAAGCAAAACTATGAATCAACCAGTCTAGGGCAAGCTCTTCCTAAATCAATTTAACTGATTGGTCACCCAGACTGGTCAAGATGAAAATTCTTAAGAGCTTAAACGTTATAGATATGGTACAGTGGAAAATTTTGGGGATCAGCTACCTTATTTACATAAAGTTGGGCAAGGTAGAGGGAACAGATTTTAGCCTCACTCATTCTGAGGCTGAGAGACTCTTGAGTAATGACCATGAACAGCAAGGCCAGCTGTGTCTCATGCAGACATGGCTTATGATATTTTTCCTATAGAGATTAGCTGCCTCAAACTGTGTTACTCAGAGAGAAGAGCCAAAAGGCTAAAAAGGCCCTGAAGTTATCCAATTTTTAAAAATCTTACCCTTGCTCCTTAATGACATTTAATAATAGTCTACTGACAAAACAATGAGGGTTTTTCTCTTCCTATTTTGAACAATGTCAGTAAGGAAATCATCCCTAAGTTATCAGGATGGCAAAGAAAGCTAAATAAGGCAAATCTCTGCTTATTGAAACCTGCTTCATTGAATTGTTCATGGAAAACCCAAAAAAGGCAATGAAAGATATGAAAAATATTGATGTTCCTGAAGTGGCTGAGTCTTTTACTCCTAGGCAAGGAGCAGTATCAAGCTCATCAGAGTGGGATAAGCAATTTTTACCTTGCCAATCAATATCTAGTCTCAAAAGACCAGCAAATCAGCAATGTCTGTACTTGTAACCAAAGTGTCACCTTGAGAGTTTAAGGAAAACAGGCTATTTTTGTTTAAGCATTCTATTAAAGAGACACACACACACACACGGTTTATTGTTTTGCTCTTGCTCCAAACATTCAGAATATGGGATCAAAAAGGGGTACATGTTTTGAACTTACATTAGATGAGTTTTCAAATTTTTAAAAGAAATCATCATCTGATCGATTTAAATGTCCTGTGACATGTATGTCACCAAAAGTGAGAAACCTAGTCCATGTGAAGCATCGTCTTCAAAATGGTATTTCAGAAATGTTTACAAAGGAGTCCTAATATGCCTGGGGACTTGTTTTTCTCTTCCTAAATGGGAGAAGTTACAGAAAAAGAAGGTCCCTGTGGGCCTTCCACAGGGAAGGTCCTATGAAGGAGAACACAAACTATTTCCAATATCTTTAGAACATATGGGAGCAAGATTTAATAAAACAGAAGGGGCTTTGAAAACACCAAGACTGCAGGCTTTGACAGCAATTAAAATGTCCGTTTAATGATGGCCCTAGGCATGAAAAGTAGTCTTAGAGCAAACGCACGGCAGGCGTCCAGCCACCTTGGAAGCTGTTGTTTATATTAAAACATTAAAAAATGTGTGAAAACCCTCCAATGAAGTCTCAAGGGAAGAAAAAGTAGTTATTACAACATTATTCCTAACATGCATGCCTTCTAAATGGTTTTGAGTCATAGGTGCACAGGTGTGTATAGGTACATGGATCGAGAGCCTCACTTTAAGAAGCTGCCTGTATCAGAGACACACCTGGTACACAACTTTCTAAAGTGCTGAAATACATACCCCAGCCTTCTACAGAACAGAAGGGATACCTTTACCTTTAGAATTCAACAGAATGTTCAAACCTAGCCGCCTCTAAGAGCTGGTACTGTTCTAAAACTCACTCAGGTTTTCTTGAACCAGGACCCCTTACCTCTCTACCCTGGCTGATTCCTCGACAGCTCAGAGGGAACCAGTTAAATACTGTATATGATTCTGTGATGCTTCTGTTAAGGAAACTTGCTTTATCGTTCTGCTTTTTGAGACAACAGTGAAGCCATTACTAAATAATCATCCTTTTAAGTTAACAAAATGTTACTTTTTGCTTATAAAGATTTACAGTAACTATTTCTACTATTGCCTGCAGATGGAGGCCCGTAAGAGTGGCTGCTACCCGTGGGTTGTATATATGTAACAACCACCATAATGAGAAGCAGAAAGGGATAAGGGACTACCAACTCTGCAGTCTGTCATGTGGAATGACTTTCATCAGTGAAATTTCCAAAGACAGGATCTTTTCTAATCCTGGGATTGGAAGAGAGAGGAGCATGAGGATATCTAGGTGGTTAATACCTGATTTGAGTTGAATGACAATCAGGAAAGACAGTTACCTGAGACTTTTTCTCCCTTCTTTGACAGGTTTTACTCACAACCCATTCGGAGATCTTTTATTTCCTTCCTATCTTTTTATTAATGGAGCAATCCATGCAGGTAGATTCCAGTCCCCAAAAGTGCCTTGATTTCTGCCATAAACAAATCAGGAACTGTTAGAAAAAAAAGGTATAGGGTGGCCGGGCGCACGTGGCTCATGCCTGTAATCCCAGAAATTTGGGAGGCTGAGGTGGGCAGATCACTAGGTCAGGAGTTCAAGACCAGCCTGGCCAGCATGGTGAAACCCCATCTTTACTAAAAACACAAAAAATTAGCTGGGCATGGTGGCACACACCTGTAGTCCCAGCTACTTGGGAGGCTGAGGCAGGAAAACTAATTGAATCCGGCAGGTGGAAGTTGCATTGAGCCGAGATAGCGCCAGTGCACTCCAGTCTGGGCGACATAGTGAGACTCCGTCTCAAAAAGAAAGCTAAGAAAAAAAGGCATAGGAAAACAGAGGTAGATGGGCTAAGTCTTCATTCTTCTAATGAAAAGTATGGTTTGTTTGAAAAAAAAATTATGTTGTTTTTTGTTTTCCTGGTTTCCTGGAAACTCCCAGTATGAAGTGTTACTGTCTGAAATACTTGCTTTAGTGTTAGATTGCCACATCACAAATGACACTAAGGAATGCCATAAATGTGCACGTTCCATGCTTTGATGTAGTGTTCCCAGGCACGCACATTCACCGCAGAGCTGACCAATGAGTATTATGACATGGCTCCTGCAATGAGGCTGGCCAAAATGGGAGCTTAAGTAGCCCCAAAACTTTCTTCACTAGTTGGTTGTGACTTGAAATTCAAAGGGAAGATAATTCACACATTACATCTGAACACTTGTTTTTTAAATTCCAAAATATGCTAATGGAGGCTGAACTACCGTTAAACCTAAAGAGTAACTGATATAAAAGACAGGAATCCTCACTTATCCAGTGTCCTTTAGCGAGACCTTCCATTCACAAGGGGACCACTCTGCCCTTGTCAATTTCTACTACCCCAGCTGGCTTCAGTAATACCAACAGGGAACAACAGAAGGGTGATGGGAAAGTAGATGTGAGAGCTGATGCCAACAGCCTAGAAGGGTCTATATACATCTTGCTGTAGAAGGTGCTGCTGAGGGCATTAATCAAATATTTAGAAAGTGACTTCCTTTACAGATGGGGCAAGTCACCTGGGGTTCAAAAATGAAAGCAAAAGAATCTGGCAATTGTGAAAGCTTTCTGAAAATCTTTCTCCTCCAAAGTTCTAAGGAAATTTAAACCAATCATACCATGGTTAGATGAACAGATTTTAAGTAACTCCAAGAACATCCCTTGTTATTTCTTATTTTGCTTTGTTAGAACATATTTAAAGGAACTGAGAGTCCAGAGAAAGTAGGTTATTGTGGAAAACATTTCCCCTCACCCCTAAAATCACTGGGTTTGGATTATTCACTCTGAAGTTCTACTATGATCCAGTTTCCCATCAGAAGAGTAGCAGTTTTAGCCACTGAAACCTAAGAGGCCTTTCTTCAATGGCACACAGCAGAAAGGGAAAAAAAACGAAAAAAAAAAAAATCTTGCATTTGAAAAGTTATTAGTCTTACATGAAAGACGTTACCTTCCAAACAATAATGAAGGCTGACTAGTTCAAGTCAGAAACCCAGGGTTGAGGTTTCCAAGGCCCTTTTATTAGGGGAAGTTCCCCTTTACAGCACAAGACTTCACAAATGTATTGACAACAATCAGATTCATTTCTAAAAATTATGGAGAAAAAAGGGAAAAACAAAACAGATGTACTTTTTATATATAGTGAACATAAATTAAAAGAATTTATAAAACGGTCACCTTTTTTACAGAACAAATGCAGACTGAATTATAAATGCACCTCCAGGTTGAAGTGGTTTGAGTTGCTTTAGTTTCATTTTCCAATAATAAATAAATAAAATTTGTTCTTGAGTTTTAGATCCACCTGAGCTGCAGCAGGACTCTAAGTCATTATTGGGCTTTCTTCCCTTGGTCGCTCCTGTGCGCAGCATGTGAGTGGGCTGAGGTTATAGATTTCATTGGCCCATCAGGGCGTATTGTATCTTTTCGGGGTGGCATTCGCTCATTTATTCGGTCTAGACCTCGGGCTTCTTCAAAACTTCGGATCTTGTGCTGAAGCGAGAACCCTCTGATGGCTACAGAAAAATAGGAAGGGGGTACAGAGAGCTCAATTAGGCTGCAAAGCAACAAGCTTAAGAGAAAGTTTCTTAGCACACAGCAACCTCCTAAAGAAACACACAGAAAAGTGGCTATGGAGCATAAGTCTGGTGAAGGTCACAGGCAATGTTTGACTGAATCAGTCTTGCCTGAAGCTACTGCTTCCTTAAAGCCCAAAGGGCAGCTGAAATTGTGAAAGTAATTTTCATAAAAGCTCTATATGCAGAATCATGGTAGAAATACACCTGACAAAAAGCTAACAAGTACTTACTGGGCCTCAATACATTTGTGAAAGAGTATCTTATGCATCAGAAAAGTGCTCAATGCTAGAAAAAAGGCAACACTAGAATAATAGCACAAGTTAAACCCAGAGTAGTCGCTTTTAGCACAAAGACCACAGAGATCACCAAAAAAAAGTAAGAAAAGAGCTAATCTTTTTGTTTAGGACAGGTTTTTATCTTGCACAGCCAGGAGCTGTACGTAAGTTAAAAACTTAAAAATAGCTTCCAGATATTTTCCTCCTGATTCAACTTTTGTATCACCAAGGAAAGGCATTCCCATTTTGAAACCATCTTACCTAATAAAACAATTAAATGTATAATACAAGTTTATCAATTCCAACGGTTTTCATAGAAACAAAGTTAATTTAACTTGCCTACCTTAGGGCAACCTTAGTAATGAATTGAACTAAATTCCAGTCTACTTCTGCATCTGCTCTTGAAATATTTTAGAATCATTAAAGAGGCTGACCTATTTGGCTCTCTGTAGAATCAAATGGATGTCTCTTGCACATGGAAGAGATACAGGAGTAAACCACTTGACCTCTCATGACCAGTTACTTAAGCTTCTGCCATTGCATTAAAGCTGATAGAGCCCAGAAAAAACTGTAGCTGTGGTTAAGGTTATTTAAAATTAATGCAAAGATAGGACACAAAGGAAACACCTGCTTTGTGAACATGCCTAGAAATAGCTATTCCTTTTCTCACTGTTACAGTTTTGGTGATGCAATAATAAAATATTTGAAATGTTGATAAAGCTTTGAAAAACCAATAGACAGACACATGATCACATCTATCAGAGTAATACGGCCATACCTTCCCGGGCCTCTACCGCTTCTACTGTGGCTGTAAGAGGGCAGGAGCAGTAGCATGCAAAAATGAAGACAGAAAAAGAGTGAGTAACCAACAGTACTGCTGGGAGCACAGCCATCCCACGGTCCCGTCTTCTAGCCTATCCCCACCCGTAATGAAAGTCAACTAGTTAGAGAAGCAAGAAGATTATTGCGAGAGATTCAACTGGGGTGGGAGGAATATGGGATGGGGAGAGTTTCTAATATTTTTAACATTTTGGGTGGCATGGGAACATTGCTCTCTTCATTTTAAATAGCCAACTGCTACTTTATATCTTGACATCCACAAATCATAACATGAAGAATCAAATAATTTGACATCACAATCTTCTTTAGTTTGTAGAATAGCTCAGGTGATACTAAATGAGCTACTGCTGGCTCCTATTAGAAAAGCTTATTTACAACTACATCTTATTGCTCGACTACCTTATTTGGAGTCCAACTGTCCTACTAATTACTTCCTTTTTTAAAAAAAGAGTAGCCTTTGAAGAGCAGACTGGCATTTGGAAGGAGAGAAAAACAGATTCCATATGAAGGGTTATTTCTTGTCCAGGAGTGAAATATAAAGCTAACAAAGGCAAAGAACTATTCAATTCCTAATGCAAATGTGTGAACTCATCTGGGCTTAAAAATATAGCAGAGGCTGATATTTCCAATCCATATGGCTTCCAAACAGTGTTCAAGAGAGTAGGCCAATAACTAAGAAAGCCCTCTTCTTTCTTCACAATGGAAAAGGAAGCAACTTAAAAATTAGTACCAACAGGTAAACTGCCTTGCAGTTTTCACTCTCAGAGAGTAAAAACTCTAACATATGAAAAGGTACAGGGGGTGGCAAGAAAGATCCTATTAGGAGAACCCTGTCAGTTACTCCAGTACCAATTTGCCAAAAGAAGGCAGGGAAGAATAATGAGCAGTAAGAGTTTGCTGCTATTCCCAAGGCTTTATATATCAATATGGGAAGAGAAACTGAAAGAACTACATTAACTACCTAACACAATGTGAAAAATGGATCACTGGAATCTACTTATGAAGTGTTTCCACTTGTCACCCATAGGTAGGCATGTATTAAATCACTGTCACGCCCTTTCTAATCTCAAGTAGAACAAATACACTTTACGAGAAAGCTACAGTGCCTAACAGCACATCACTGATGTAACTGTTAGGAAATGGGAGGAGAAGGCATTGCTGAAACTGTATACTGAGTGTTGGTCTAATTAGAGCTTAAAAGCCATGTGGTAAAATGTGTATGATATTATGTTGTTTGGGGCCCTCCCAGAATTGCTATTCACATTGGCTATAAAGATAGCAGTCTGCCATAAGGGCCATTATAAGAATATATCAAACTACCTCAACTTTCTTTTTTTTTCTTTTTTTTTTTTTTGAGACGGAGTTTCGCTCTTGTTACCCAGGCTGGAGTGCAATGGCGCGATCTCGGCTCACCGCAACCTCCGCCTCCTGGGTTCAGGCAATTCTCCTGCCTCAGCCTCCTGAGTAGCTGGGATTACAGGCACGTGCCACCATGCCCAGCTAATTTTTTGTATTTTTTAGTAGAGATGGGGTTTCACCATGTTGACCAGGATGGTCTCGATCTCTTGACCTTGTGATCCACCCGCCTCAGCCTCCCAAAGTGCTGGGATTACAGGAACTTTTTTTCTTTTTAACATCTGAACTGAAACAGAATTCATATACCACAAAATTCACTTGTTTCAAGTATACAAGTCAATGGTTTTAATATAGTTAGTTGTGCAACCTCACGACAACTGTACTTAGAATATTTTGATCACTCCAAAGAGAAACCCCCAACTTACTAGCAGTCACTTCCCATTTTCTTCCCTCACCTCTTCCCCTTAATCCTAGTTGAACACAAATCTACTTCCTCTGTAGATCTGTCTGTTCTGGACATTTCATATGAGTGACATCATATAATGTGGTCAAGGTTCAGTCATGCTGACATATATACCTGTATTTCATTCCCTTTTATGGTTGAATAGTATTCCATTGTGTAAACCATATTTTGTTTATCCAGTTTATGGATAATTGTTTGTTTCCACTTTTTGGCTATTATGAAAATGCCATTTTGGGCTACTAGGATGAATGCTATTTATGAACACTTGTGTACAAGTTTTTGCGAGGACATATTTTCATTATTTCTTTGTGGGGTATGTAGCTATGACTGGAATTGCTGGGTAATATGTTAACTCTAAGTTTAATCATTTGAAGAACTGTCAGCATGTTTTCCAAAGCAGCTGCATCATTTTACATTCCCACCAGAAGTGTAAGAAGGTCCCAATTTCTCCACATTCCCAACACTTCTTATTAACTGCTGTCTTTTCACAGCCATCCTACTGACTGTGAAGTGGTATCCACTGTGGTTTTGATTTGCATTTCCTGAATGTCTAATGATGTCAAACATCATTTAATGTGCCATTTGTATGTCTTCATGTGAAAACGTTAATTCAATTCTTTACTCATTTTTAATTCGATTATCTTATTATTCAGTTGTAAGAGTATATTTTCTAGATACCAATCTCTTATGAGATATACAATTTGAAAACATTTGCATCTATTCTGTGGGTTGTCTTTTCATTTTCTTTTCTTCTTCTTTTTTTTTTTACTTGAGGAGTTTTGCTCTTCTTGTCCAGACTGGAATACAAAAGTGCAATCAAGGCTCACCACAACCTCCGCCTCCCAGGTTCAAGCAATTCTCCTGCCTCAGCCTTCCTAGTAGCTGGGATCACAGGCGTGCACCACCATGCCCGGCTAATTTGGTATTTTTTGTAGAGATGGGGTTTCTCCGTGTTGGTCAGGCTGGTCTTGAACTCCTGACCTCAGGTGATCCGCCTGCCTCCGCCTCCAAAAGTGCTGGGATTACAGGTGTGAGTGCCCAGCTTTCATTTTCTTGATGGTACCATTTGCAGTAAAAGAGATTTTAATTTTGATGTAGTCCAATTTATAACCAATCTGTTTTAATCTGATGGTCTTTGTGAATCTTGTTCTGTCCTCGGCTTTCCCCACTATTTTGGCTATTAGGATGCTTAGAGTCAAATTTGTGGTTGACTATTGGCTTTCTTTTTGTTTTTCTTTGTGCTTCAATTTCCAAGCACATTTATTTTATCCACTGTGTTTTATATATGCTGTAACTCATGCCAATCCCTCTTAGATCAAAGTGGGGCACACATGAATGTATGTTACATTGCCATATGGGATATTGTTGGTTGAAAGCTTTCCAAGTAAAGTTATATGAACAATAAAAGGTCTTTTTAAGCTAATGCTCCAGTTTGCCAGTGGAATCAAGACTCCAATGTGAAAATAACAAAATAAACTCACTTCCTGTGAATCAGTAAGAATCTCTAAAAAGTTGGCTCCAACTTTACCTTTGTTCTCACACATTACTGAAGATTTCTGTCAATTTTGGAAGTATCAATAAATGGTCCTATACTGATTAAAACACTCATATTCAACTCAGGAACAGAGAGAAATTTAATATGTTGGGGCTGAGTCCAAAAGGTGATCAAGAATTAGAAACAAATTTCCAAATAACAAAGCTATATAATTCTGTTACTCAGCCCTAATTTGCAGATTTCCTCTCTTAAGGTCTAGACAAAGTTGGTTTAGATGAAAACAAAAACTTTGTGAATCAGCAAATTTTCATCATGTTCATGTAAGGATGCTATAGGACATTCTTTTTTTTTTTCTCTTAACTCGTGTTGCTGCCTATTATTCTAACATATCTTTGTTAGAGTTGCTCTCAGAATATCTCACATGACTAATTACCAAGCAAAGCAATGGTGGGAACATATTCTGCTTACAAAAAAACTACACATTTATTTGAGAAAAATATTCAACCAGAAATAGTTTACTGATACTTTCTGTGAAACTAAAGGAACTAGGAAAATAAACTATACTTCCAAAAAGAGAATGTTCAGTCTTCCTTCTAAACAGCTGAACTCTAATATTTCAGTATTCAATTTAAAAGAAAAGGAGGAATTTAATCCTATAAGAAGAAAAAAAGGGCTTGACGTGGTGGCTCACGCCTGTAATCCTAGCACTTTGGGAGGCGAAGGCAGGCAGACTGCCTGAGCTCAGGAGTTCGAGACCAGCCTGAGCAACACAGTGAAAGCCCATCTCTACTAAAATACAAAAAATTAGCCAGGCATGGTGGTGTGCGCTTGTAGTCCCAGTTACTCGGGAGGCTGAGGCAGGAGAATTGCTTGAACTCGAGAGGCAGAGGGTGTGGTGAGCCAAGATTGCACCATTGCACTTCAGCCTGGGTGACAGACCAAGATTCTGTCTCAAAAAAAAAAAAAAAAGAAGGGGTTTGTCCCTATTAGTCAATAGCAATGAAATTTCTACCAAAGAAAAAGGACTCCTATAAATGGTAGGATGGCCAGGCACACTGGCACACACCTGTAGTCCCAGCCACTCAGGAAGCTCAGGCAGGGGGACTGCTTGAGGCCAGGAACTGGGTGCTGCAGTGAGCTGTGATACTCATTGCCTCTAGCCTGAGCAACTCTGTCTCTTGGAAAAAAAAGAAAAAAGGCCAGATGAAGGATGATATGGGAAAAAAACTTAAGTAGAAACAATTAAACAAAACATGGGGAGCAAAAAAACCAGTGAAACTGTAGTTTAAGATATTAATGCTTCAATGCCAGTTTTCATACCTAGAGTTAGTCACCCAGTGACGTGATCTCCTGTCTCTTCCCCTTGTATGTTTATTCTCACAAACATCAATCTTTTCATTCCAGGATTCCAGAAAGCCCTTTCCTAAGAAGTCAGCTCCCAGGTAATTTTTAGAATTGGTACTCTGATTGAAGTGGTGATTGTGGCACTGGACTAGAATATGGCTGCAGGGAAAGAGGCAAACTCCCTCTCTGATTGAGAAACTGTAATCCCCTCCCTCTCAGATTGTTTTCAGTAAGGTACAAAATATACATGAGGCATAGCATGTACACAAATTTGTACAGCTCTATACATTCTTACATGTGTATACATATGTGTAACTACCATCCTGATAGTGATATAGAACATTGCTAACACTCTAGATGTTCCATGTGCCCTTCTGGGACAATATTCTCCCAGCAGAGGAAGTGACATTCTCACTTTATTAGTACTGATTAGTCTGACGGTTCTTAAACATTATATAAATCAGACAGTCGGTGCTCTTCTGTGTCTGGCTTTTGCAGTTTACTGTAATGTCTGTGAGATTCAACCATGTTGTAGCATGTGTCCACACTGTGCTATTTTTTATTGCTGAGTATATTCCATTGTATAAATAGAATACAATTTACTTATTTATATTTTGAAATACAGTTTATTTATGTAGTCTACTATTGATGGACATTTGGGTTGTTTCCAGCTTTGAGCTATTTTAAATAAAGCTCCTGTGAACATTCCTATGCATATCCTTTGGTGAACATATCTAGTTTCTCTTGGATATATGCCAGGTGTGGAACTGCTGGGTTACAGGGTAGACATGTTTAGCTTTCCTGCCCAATAGTTTTCTAAAGTGCTTGCACCAATTTACAAGCCCCCCAGCAACGTACCTAGTTCTAGTTCTCCACAAACACACCAATACTTGGTACTGTCAGACTTTTTTTTTTTTTTTGGAGACAGGGTCTCACCCTGTGACCCAGGCTAAAGTGCAGTGGCACACCCATAGCTTACTGTAGCCTTGAACTCCTGGCCTGAAGTGATCCTTCCACCTCAGACTCCTAAAGTGCTGGGATTACAGGTATGAGTCATCACACTCTGGCCCAAACTTTTAATTTTTAGCTTTTCTAGTGGGTATGTAATGGTACCTACTATGATTTTTTTTTTTAAAACAGAGACTCGCTCTGTTGCCCAGGCTGGAGTATAGTGGCGCAATCTTGGCTCACTGGAACTCCACCTCTTGGGTTCCAGTGATTTAGTGCCTCAGCCTCCTGAGTAGCTGGGATTACAGAAGTGTGCCACCATGCCCAGCTAATTTTTGAATTTTTAGTAGATGTGGGGTTTCACTGTGTTGGCCAGGCTTTTCTTGAACTCCTGGCCTCAAGGGATCTGCCCACCTCAGCTTCCCAAAATGCTGGGATTACAGGTGTGGGCCACCGCACTGTGGTTTTAATATCTATTTCCTAGATGAAAAACTGTAACTATACTAAGATCTTTTCATATGTTTATTGGCCACTTTGATGTCCTCTTTTGTGAAGTGTCTGTTTATGTTTTTTGATCATTTTTGAAATTTGTTTTTTCCTATTGATTTATAGTTCTTTATATATTCTGGATATAAGGACTTAGACATATATGCTGCAAAAATTTTCTTCCTTTTGTGTCTGGCCTTTTTCCTCTCTTAATCATGTATTCTTAAGAAGAGAAGTTCTTAATTTTAATGAGATTCAACTGGGCTTTTTCTTTTAAGCTACTTTTTGCATCCCACTTAAGGACTCTGCCTACCCCAGTGTCTACTCTCCATGCTTTCTTCTCATTTCACTGTTTTTTTGTTTTTTACATGTAAGTTATAACAAGCCATTCTGATTTGGTTTTCTGCATGAGGGAAGTAGGAGTGAAGATTTATTTCCCCCAGATGGTATAACCAGTTGCTCTCACGGCATTTACTGAGGAAAGCCCCCATTTGTACGTGTGTGCTGACTGTTGGGTAACGGGAGCACATCCCCATGGAGGAGTGCTCTCATACTCACCCGTCTCGATAGTCTGCTTTCCTCCTGAGAGGACACCCAGAGGGAGTGTGCCTGTGGGAGTCAGGCCCTTCAGAGTCAGCACACTCTCACTTTCTTGCCTGCAAAGGAAGACCAAAGCCCTGGGTTAATGCCAGGGAACCCACCACTCAGCAATCAAAGATATTGAAGGAAGTGAAGAAAGAGAACAGAGATGGAAGACAGGTTCTCCTACCTCCTAACCCTTCCCTGACTCAAAGCAAGGGATGTTTTCCGCAAATATTTTCATTTTAAACAATCAGCCAGTTTTTGTTTTTCAGTTAGACGCACTTCACACCCAGGCAGTGTTCTAACATTTCCCATATATTATCCCATTCAATACATCTAACAACCTGTGGTTAGGGTCTATTATTATTTCTATTTTACAGGCGAGGAAACTAAGGCACAGAGACGAAACTCAAGGTCACACAGCTAAGAAGAGGTAGAGTCAGAATTTGAATACAGGCAATCTGGTTGAAAAGTCCACACTAAACCACTACATGCACTACGTCTAAGCTACTAACAAATGGATGTCTGCTGGAACATTTTTAGTCACTTTAACATGTTCATTCAATCTGCACTCAACCTAAGACCTGAAGTTTCAATACCAAATTCCAATTCTTGAAAAACTGCTCTGAATTCAACTTCTAATTTACTCTCAAAATGCCTTTAATCCACACTGTAATGACAGACATCCTTACCGAAGAATTGAAAAGACCCGGGCCATCTTCCCAATGGCTCTGATCTTATTCCTGATGATCTCCTTACGAACTGTAGTGCTTCCTTAGAGAATACAAAGAATACATAAGTTAAAGGAATGTGTTAATAGATTGCCTTTAAAAAATTCAGGATGAAATGTCCTAAGCTAAAGAAACAATTGCTTTTTAAAAAAGAAATGAAGGTTTAAGTTTGTTTAAACAAAAATCTCAGGAAGTTCTAAGGAGCAAGAGAAAAAAATAACCCAGAAGATAAAAAGATGAAGTAAAAAATGAGAGGCCACAAAAAAGACAGACTGGGTGGATCTATGAGAGGCAGGAACTTATTTGTGGCTGTGAAATGTAGAACACAGCAAAGAATATAAAACACACACACATAAACAAACCTCACAAAGAAAGCTGTTACAGCAAAGATCTCTTTTGAGAATGCTGTGGGCCACGTTAGGGCACAGGGTTTGGCCTGCCAAATGGCAAGTGATCATTCCAGCAGCTGTCTTCCGTATGTAAACACAACACCCAGCTAGCTCTCCTGAACTTAGTGAGGGCTGCTTTCATTCTATAATCTTCACTTACATTAGTGAGTTATTGCCTCACAACACTACTGACAACTGTGCACTATTTTAAAAAGCAACAACAGAAAAAGTTAATGTAAGACTTTATGGCTTTTTCTCATCTAAGATTCTGAAAATAGCCCACACATGAGAAGCCACGGTCCAGCATGCACCAGGGCACTACAGTCAAAAGTCAGAAAAAGAAACATGGCCTCTCCTTCCTCATCTCCAACCCTCAACACCCTGCCAGATCATGCAACAGGTCCAGAGAAAACGTATACATTAAAACTGAAGGGGAGGATGGAGAACCTGTTTGAAATTATTCAACTACCAATTTTAAAACTCTAACTAACAGGCTGTGGTGGGACAGAGAATAAACATTAAGCTCTTAGCACAGTTTAGTTGGATACCTTTCTGATAGCTTGGAATGTAGTGATCTTCAGGGAGAAGAGACACCAAGAAACAAGGAGATGAAGACAGAAATATGAGAAGAGAAATTTAAGTTTACATGGAAAAGAGTAAAAAAATCAAAGTGAAATGCAATGAGAGAAACAGACTATTATCTTATAAGGGACATCTTTGGTATCATGATACAACATTGAACTACAGATTTCTTTTGTCAGTAGTTTCATTTCTTCAAAGTTTATGGTTTTACATTAATTCACATCTATGAGCATTCAACATTTTCTGCTCTCACAGATCATGAAAATAACATTAAACAAAGATATCATTTGTGGAACAAATGATGCCAAAAACAAGAAACTAAAACAGAGGACAGAACAGTGTACAAATCTCTTCACAGGAACAGTATGTTTTTTGTTTAATGGATTCAATAGCTTCTCTTTCAGGGGATATAATCGTTCTTCATTTATTTATTTATTTTTTTGAGACGGAGTCTCCCTCTGTCCCTCAGGCTGGAGTGTAGTGGCACAATCTCAGTTCACTGCAACCTCCACCTCCTGGGTTCAAGCAATTTATCCTGCCCCAGCCTCCCAAGTAGCTGAGACTATAGGTGCATGCCACAACACCCAGATAATTTTTTGTATTTTTAGTAGAGACGGGGTTTCACCGTGCTAACCAGAATGGTCTCAATCTCCTGACCTCGTGATCCATTAGCCTTGGCCTCCCAAAGTACTGGGATTACCGATGTGAGCCACCATGCCTGACTGGGTGTTCTTCCTTTTTATTTATTTGTTTTTATGTTTGTGGTGGGAAAGAATAGGAAATATGTAAGTTTTTTTTTTTTTTTTTTTTTTTTTTTTTTTGAGACAGGGTCTCCCTCTTTTGGTCAGGCTAGAGTGCAGTGGCGAGATCTCGGCTCACTGCAACCTCAGTCTCCCAGGTTCAAGTAATCCTCCCACCTCAGGCCCCTATGTAGCTGAGACCACAGACATGCACCACCATACCTGGCTAATTTCTGCCTTTTTTTTTTTTTTTTTTTTGAGACGGAGTTTCGCTCTTGTTACCCAGGCTGGAGTGCAATGGCGCGATCTCGGCTCACCACAACCTCCACCTCCTGGGTTCAGGCAATTCTCCTGCCTCAGCCTCCTGAGTAGCTGGGATTACAGGCACACGCCACCATGCCCAGCTAATTTTTTGTATTTTTAGTAGAGACGGGGTTTCACCATGTTGACCGGGATGGTCTCGATCTCTTGACCTCGTGATCCACCTGCCTTGGCCTCCCAAAGTGCTGGGATTACAGGTGTGAGCCACTGCGCCCAGCCAATTTCTGCATTTTTAGTAGAGATGGGGTTTCGCCATGTTACCCAGGCTGGTCTTGAACTCATGTGCTCAAGCAATCTGCCCACCTCAGCCTCCCAAAGTGATTAGATTATAGGTGTGAGCCATCACGCCCAGTCAGTTCTTCCTTTTTAGAGTTTTGAATGTTCTTCAGAATTTCAAGTTCGTTTAAGTTGCCTTTTTGTTGTTGTGGCTTGTCTCTTAAAAGACTTCCCTTAGGTGTTGATAATCCTTGGTGTTCACTCATGATTAAGAGTAAGGGACTAAAACAGTTTCAGAATTGGTAGGTAGAGATTGCTGACTTTGTGCTTTATATCAAGTGATCAGGGTTGGCCTTCGTTAGAGAATAGAGTATGCATTTAGTCACTCACTTTTGGCAATGTACTGATGCCCTTAATTGTATCCTCCATGCACAAACCTTTGTGTTTATACTTTTTAGAGATTAGCCTCTAGACTTGGAGAGGAGGCAGTTGCCCAGAGTCTCACTTTGTTGCCCAGGCTGGAGTACATTGGTATGATCATAGCTCACTGCTAAACCAAATGAACAGAAGCCTTGAATTCCTGGACTCAAGTGATCCTCCTGCCTTAGCCTCCTAAAGTGTTGGGATTACAGATGTGAGCCACCATACCGAGCCGAGCTTTTTTCTTTGTCTTTCATCTTAAGCATTATGATGTGTTTAAGTACTATGTGTATTTGTTATGCTTCCATTTACAGGTCTTTAATATATGACAATATTGTAGCAGTTTTGGAAAATTTTTACTCATCATCTTTTCAAATATTGCTTCTACTCCATTCTCTCTTCTTCTCTGGGACTCCAAACACATGTATGCAAGGCCTATTTATTGTATCCTCTATGTCTCTTACGCTTTTTCTTTTTTTTTTGTATTTTCCTTTTTCCTCTTCATGCTTCATTCTAAATGGTTTCTTCTGAGACCTATCTTCCAGTGAACTTATTCTACGATTAGCTTTATTGACTCTGCTGTTGAATAATTCATCTTTTGAGTTTTTAAATTTATTTTATTTTTCAGTCCAGAACTTTCTTTTGGTGCTTTATCAAATCTGCTATATCCCCTTTTATAATTCACAATTTTCTGCTAAAATTCTCATTCTAGACTTTTAGGTCCTTGAACACAGTAAACATAGTTACATTTTGTTTTTTTAGCACAGTTATTTGAAAGTCTGATCTGATACAGCTACCATCTGGAGAACCTGAGGGTCTGTTTTTATTTTTGCAATTTCTGATGGTTCTCATTCATGTTGTTGTAACTCCTCAAACGCCTAGTTATTTCTGGTTGTGAGCCACGTACCATATTCGAAAGACTATTTGTAGAAATCATTTAAGGTCCTACACGATGTTGTCTTAGTCTAGAGAGGTTTGTTCTCTTCAGGTGCCTGGGCCACCTTATTTAAACTTTCAGGGATTGAATGATTTGAAGGTAGGCTATATTCCTTTCCAGAGCTGTGCTATTCCCAGCTCACCCTAACTCCTACGTAGATGCAATTTTTGAGGGTCCCAAAGCAGTGAACAGAAGACTTCTAGCACTCACATCCTCCTTGGCAAGCCTTGAACACTAACTTTTTTTAGCTTAGTCACACAAGGCTATCAAGGGGGTTGCTCAACCTCTTAACCTCCTCTTTTGAAATTCATGAATATCCTTAAACGAGAAACAGTCCCAAATACTGGTCTCACCTCTCTCCATTTCTGCCTTTCTCCAGGTTGCAGACTGGGAATTCTTTACACTTCATTCATTTTCTGATGCCTTTGAAACAAGCTCAAAAAATAGTTTGTAGAGTTTTTCTAGTTGTCTTAATAGTCGGCATTGATGTAAACTATCTAGTCTGCAATTGATGAAGTGGAAATTCTTAGTCTTATATCACTTTATCAAAATCTAAACTTTTATTGTAGCTTTTGAGTGGTTTTAGGAGGGAATTGAATGAGTAGTATGTTCAATTCACCATCTTAACCTAAAAAGTCATTTTTTATTTCTTTTCAGAAAAAAATAACATATCAGCTTATATCTGTACAACTTGGCAAAAATGGGAATAAGAATTCTATCCAGTTACTTTTGCACTTAACAGAATATCTAATACATTTTCCATATCAGCTCCGACAGCCATACTTCTTTTTTTAAAAAAATTTTATCTTTATTGTTTTGAGACAGGGTCTTGCTTTGTTGCCCAGGCTGGAATGGAGCAGTGCGAACACTGCTCACTGCAGCCTCAACCTCCTGAGCTCAAGCTATCCTCCTGCCTCAGCCTCCCATGTAGCTGGGACCATAGGCATAGGTATGTGCCACCATGCCTGGCTAATTTTTATATTTTTTGTAGAAATGGGGTGTCTCACTTTGTTGCCCAGGGTGGTCTTAAACTCCTGGGCTCAAGCAATCCTCCCACCTTTACCTCCCAAAATGCTGGATTACAAGTGTGAGCCACTGTAGACAGCCAATTCTTATTTTTTAACAAATAGATGTACTTCATATCACACGATTCATCTATCTCAACAACTATTCACCACTTTGCTCATTGTATTATATGTGGCTTTAGGGGATTGTAATGGTGATCAAAAACCAATTTTGTCCCAGCACTCAGGGAGTTTACAGTTGAGTGGGGGTAAAACATATTAATCATGTAAAGATATAAATAAATGTAGACCTGCAACTAACAAATGCTAAGGTGAGGTACATGGTGGCATGAGAGAGCATAACAGGGGTATTGGATCTAGTCAGGGATGTTAGAAATGTCTTCTGTGAGGAAGTAACAACAAGCTGAACAGAAGCCAACTGTAAGGAAAGGGGAGGAAGGAGGCTTGCATAAAGGAAACAATATTCCTGGTAGAAAATCTATCATATGGATATATCATAATTGATTTACCCAGCTATCCACTGAAGGATATTTAGATTGTTTTAAACCTTTTGCTATTAGAGGCAATATTTCAATAAATATTCCCATATATAATTTTTAGTATACTTCTGTAAACATATCTTTATGGTAATCAAGAATCTTTTCTGAACATGTATGAGTTCATAATAATTTCCATTTCCACCTAGACTTGAATATAAATTTCTCTAGATCTGTTTCTTCCTTATTTCATCTTCCCCTAACTTAAATTCTTTATTGTTTTTCTTTTGTTTTTCACTTGGCTGCACTATTTCCTCAAGAACTGGTTCCTTGAAGTGATCTCCTATACCATAAATAAAGGCACTCGTAAGGTATGTTCCATATGCTGTTGATCTTCAGTGTGGAACCTGAAGCATGCGAGTGTGTGGTAATTTCCTCTAGATTCCCAAAGGGAGTTCTGTTTTCTCCACTATGGAGATGGTTTAATCTCACAGTTGAGGGAACCATCTTACCACAGGACCTTGATAGGATGAGGCTGGTTTGTGCTCGGGTGACCACCATCTTTCCAGAATCTCTTGCATTCTCAGACAAGTCAGGACCTTCTTTTACAATTCAACCTCCCACAGCATACTTGGCTACATATATAACAAAATGTTCCTGTACAAAAAGATCCCTCACAGGCCAGTAAGAAAAAAAAAATGGAGCTGGGCACAATGGCTCATGCCTATAATCCCAGCACTTTGGGAGGCACGGACAGGCAGATAACTTTGAGCTCAGGAGTTCCAGACTAGCCTGGACAACATGGAAAAATTCCATCTATACTAAAAATACAAACATTAGCCAGTCATGGTGGCACGCGCCTGTAATTGCAGCTACTCGGGAGGCTGAGGCAGGAGAATCACTTGAACCTGGAAGGTGGATGTTGCAGTAAGCCGAGCTTGCACCACTGGACTCCTGCTTGGGTGACAGAACAATGCTATCTCACAAAAAAAAAAAAAGATAGAAGATATGAATTGACAAGTCACAAAAGAGAGATAAACATGGCCAATAAACACAAGAAAAACTGTCCATTAGTCATCATAAAAATGCAAACTAAAAATGTAGTAACACCAGACTATAACAAGTATCATACAGTATTGGAGACAGCACTGTGACTATGCACCCTGCACAATGTAAAGTGGTACAGCCGTTATAGAGGCTGTTAACACAGATATTCATTTCTAGAAATTTATCCTATGGAAATAATCAAAAAGTGTTATTCTTGATATTCTTGATTTTCTAATACTGCTTTACTTCCTTTCATCTGACATATTTATTTACTGTCTGTTCTCCCTATACTAGCAACTATGCTTATTGAGAGCAAGAACCTAAATAATACGGTACTTGGCATATATCAAGTATGTAATAAATATTGGTTAAGAGAATGTGCACATTTTTATCTATACAAATTTTCAAAACTGTATGGGTTTGATCAGCAAAAACTTGGGAAAAACTCCAATATCCAACAACATGGGATTGGTTAAAACACCAATCAAAATGGACAACTATGGATCCATTAGAAACTAGTCTGTCTACAAAGAAACTCCACAAAAATAGTAAGAGTACTAGATCTTATTACATGACCTCATCCTCATTAAAAAGAAAAAAACACAGAGGAAAACTATAAGCAAAGATAAAAGACAACTAACACAGTATACATTAAGATGTGAACTGTGGATATCTATAAGATGATGGTATTATGGGTGACTTTTGTTTTATTTATAGTTTCTTGTATTTTTCAATTTTATTTTTCTACAATCAACTAAATTCATTTTTAGTAAGACAAAGAAAAATCATTCAAAATAAACAAATAAAACCAAAACCAAACTTCTCCCTAGTTTTAGTTCAAAGAAAAGTTTACCTTCTGCTTCATCATCAGAAATCAGTTCATCATCAGAGCATATATTGAGCACATTTACCAGCATCTCTGTAACTATGTAAGACAAAATTATCCAAAATTTACATAATTAATGATGTAAAATACATTATTTTCTATTCTATTCTATTTTCTAAAATAATGTAGATAACTAAATAAACACACATTAAGTAAGCATAAACAAAAATCATTTATCATTAAGTTAATAAGAATAGCTACAAAGAGTAGAATTAAATGTAAACTTCCAGGTTTAAAAAGAATTTGGGTAGATTACTTGCTCCAGTAAAAGTCTGGAATCTTTGAAGATCTATTGCATAATAACTTGATTTTATTGGATTGCTGTTCAGAGCTTCTTCCACACTGATACATATATGAGAAAACTTTTTCCCATTTTACAAATTTAAGCCAACAGGCCTATGTCCAGCAGGTTTAGCTTATTTGAGTAGTTGTACAAATAAAATTGTAAGGACAATAAATTCTGTTTAAACCTCTTCAGTTGAAGAAATCTAAAGGAACAACAAGTAAATATGTTATTTTAACATCTTGATCATAGGTCAGCTACTTTAGATTGATATTTACAATAAGAAAACCTTAATATACTAAAATTTAAGAACCAATTACAGGCCATTTAAAAAACTATGTAGAGGCTAGGCAGAGTGGCACACGCCTGTAATCTCAGCCAGTACTTTGGGAGGTTGAGGAGGATGGATCACTTGAGGTCAGGAGTTTGAAACCAGCCTGGCCAACATGGTAAAACCCTGTCTCTACTAAAATACAAAAATTAGCCAGGCGTGGCAGCATGCACCTATAATCCCAGCTCCTCAGGAGGCTGAGAAAGGAGAATCGTTGGAACCCAGGAGGCAGAGGCTGCAGTTAGCAGAGATCGTGCCACTGCACTCTAGCCTGGGAGACACAGCGAGACTCCCTCTCAAAAAAAAAGAAAATCTATGTTGAGAACAAACAAAATTAGAAAACATTTCTGAACCATGAGAGGGCTCATGAAAATATAAAGTGTCCTCAGTCACTGAACAACTGACGAGATACGTGCTTTAGTTTGCTTACCTTTTTCCCCAACAAAAGGCAAAGACCATGTGAAAACATCCATAAAGTTTGGAAGCCAGTAGGGGTGTGGAGAACAGTTAAACTGTCTGATATTCATGACATTGTTTTCATATTTCAGCACAGCAGCTAAAAAAGAAAAAAGCAAGAAAATCTGGCACAGAGAACATGGCATGGCAAGTGGTATGCTTTGTACAGCTGTGTACCTGCTACACAGAATTCGGGAACTTCCCATTTGTAAAGTCAGGACTAGTCTAGGTAAGGGCAGATGGAAAATTTTATAGCCTTTTATTTAGTTCATTCTCTTAAGAGTTATTCCAAGGAACAAAGTTATGTGAAGAGCTCATATAATAAAAGAACAAAAGAAACTGAAACTTCCGAGGATCACTGCACAGTAACTATGTATGTAAACCTCAGGATTCACATGAGGAAAATTTCCCCGTAATTTTCTTTTATAGGCCAAATGGTAATTACAACTCTCCTTTGAGGGCAAATATCACTCACTAAATGGACACAGCCTGTTTTGCTAGTCATTAGCCAGAGTCAAAGACTGTATACTTCTGGGAATTTATATGTTGCAGTTCATCAACTCATACTCGGAGATACAAATGGCAAACTTGAAGCAATTTAAAATTCATGTTCAAAATTAGGTTAAATCATCTCTGTATTCAATATAGTGGATTTAAAAATTGCCAATTTCTCTGATACACAGCCAGTATATTTCCAGCAAACTATGTTTAATATTAACCATTCAGATAGTTGCACACATACTTTGATGCCAAACTGATTTTCTTTATATTTTGAAAGTCTTAAAATCCAATTCCTTAGCCTTTATCACCAGCAATGTTGTTTGCACTATTCTCTTAATTATTCTATGGTCATAAAACAAAACAGGGTGTAATGGTTCTCTAGAAATGACAGACATAGGTCATGTCCTGGTTCCCGTTTCTTTGCTATAGGATAATACAGTGTTCTTAAAATTTAAGTTATTGAATGTCTAAAATGTACACCATAGATTATTAAGAAAATAAATTAAAATAGAATCTCTAGCTCTTAAAAAACCTAACACTGGCTACAATGTACATGTTCCATTATTTTCACATATATGTATTTTATTCAATTTAAGTAAATAAATCATATATCATTATTCAACAACTCCCTCAATCTACCCAGGAAAAAGAAGTGTGAGGTGAGTCTCAACAGTGGATGACTGGAAACAAGAGCTTAAAAAACTGCTTTTGGGTGTGTTCCCAGTGAATGGAAGATAACAAGAATAAGAATCTTTAAAAATCATGATTAAAGGTCTTTCACGTAAGTAGTGGAATTAAGAAATGTTTGTAGATACCAAGAAGTCTTAAGAATATGAAAGAGTAATCCTAGCACTTTGGGAGGCCAAGGCGGGTGGATTGCCTGAGCTCAGGAGTTTGAGACCAGCCTGGGCAACACAGTGAAACTCCGTCTCTACTAAAATACAAAAAATTAGCCAGTTGTGGCGGCGTGCACCTATAGTCCCAGCTACTCTGAGGCTGAGGCAGGAGAATTGCTTGAACTTGGGAGGCAGAGTTGCAGTGAGCAGAGACTGCACCACTGCACTCCAGCCTGGGTGACAGAGTGAGACTCTGTCTCTAAAAAAAACAAAAAAAAGAATATGAAAGAGACCAAGCATGATGGCACACACCTGTAATCCCAGCACTGTGGGAGGCTGAGGCAGGAGGATTGCTTAAGCTCAGGAGTTCGAGACCAGCCTGGGCAACGTAATGAGGCCCTATCTCTATTAAAAAAAAATAGAAAAAAATTAGCCAGGCTAGACGCAGTGGCTTACGTCTATAATTCCAGCACTTTGGGAGGCCAAGGTGGGCAGATCACCTGAGGTCAGGAGTTTGAGACCAGCCTGACCAACATGGAGAAACCCTGTCTCTACAAAAAATACAAAATTAGCCAGGTGTGGTAGCACATTCCTGTAATCCCAGCTACTCGGGAGGCTGAGGCAGGACAATTGCTTGAACTTGGGAGGCAGAGGTTGCAGCGAGCTGAGATCACACCACTGCACTCCAGCCTGGGCAACAAGACTGAAAAACTCCGTCTCAAAAAAAAAAAAAATTATCCAGGTGTGGTGGCATGCACCTGTGGTCCCAGCTACTTGGAAGGTTGAGGTAGGAGGATCACTTGAGATCAGGAGGTCAAGGCTGCAGTGAACCAAGATCATACCACTGCACTCCAACCTGAGTGACAGAGACCTTGTCAAAAAAAAAAAAAAGAGAGAGAGAAAGAGAAAGAAAGAAAGAGAGAGAAAGAAAGGGAGGGAGGAAGGAAGGGAAGGAAGGAAGGAAGGGAGGAAGGAAGAAGGAAAGAAGGAAAGAAAGAAAAGAAGAGCAATAGTAGAAGAAAGCGAAGAAGAAAAAGAACAATAGAGTTGCCTTTTTCAGAAAAGAAGGCACTTGTATGGAGAGAAATTGAGTACCACCACGGATTGTTTCAAATGCCACGTTTTCTGCCTTTTTCCTTTCAAAATGCTTAAGAAACAACCAATGAAAATAAGATTGTTTTGAAATAAAGTTACTAATTATGTCAAAGATGACAGAAAACTCAGGTAGAATGAACTGTGGCTTTTACTATTTTTTATTTTTATTTTTTTAGAGTCAGGATCTTGCCCTGTTTCCCAACCTGGAATGCAGTGGTGTGACCACAGTTCACTGCAGCCTTGAACTACAGGGCTCAAAGGATCCTCCTACCTCAGCCTCCTGAGTAGCTAGGACTATAGGCATGCTCAACCTTGCCTGGCTAATTTTTAAATTTTTCTTAATAGAGACGGGGTGCCACTTTGTTGCCCAGGCTGGTCTTGAATTCTGGGCCTCAAGTGATCCTCCCCTTGGCCTCCCAAAGTGCTGAGATTATAGGCATGAGCCGCTGTGCCTGGCCAGGACTGTGACATTAAAAGTTTGCTAAAGAAGCAGTCAAGAACAAAACCAGATTAGATTGAGTGAGACAAAAACAAACAAACAAATAAACAAACAAGCTAGCAGTGATGAGCTGTATAGCAGCTGCTGACTTAGGTGGCATGTTTCAGCTTAGCACACTGATAAATCCATTGAGCAATAGATACTCTTTTTGATAAAGTTAAAAAAGAAAGTGAGAAGGGAACACCTTCATTACAAATATGAGATCTAAGGCCACTAAGAGTCCTTGAAGATGTTTAACAACACAAACAGTCCACACCATTGATAAGAGAATAAATAAGAATAAAACCTACGTTGCTAATATATTGGAAATATCAGGAGAAAGGAAGTAATAAATGTACCCAGGGAGAAGCAGAGCACTGTAGGACAGCTAAGGCTTAGAGAAGAATGCTAAGTTAAACGAAAACATATGGCTAGGACAGAACTTAAGTCAAAGACATGCTTTTGAAAATGGACAAGTCACTGGAGGACACACTAAAATGACTGACCCAAATCAGATTTAAATGAGATGTGCCATTCCGTAGTTTACTTAAAGTAAACATATTTGGCCCTCTTTGAAACTTTTCTTCCCAACTGCATATACAAGGTATAACTATAAAGTAATGAGACTTAAGAAACCACCAGCTACAAACACACCTGACCTTGGTATCAGATGAGTGTGGTCCTTTGACATCATCACATCAGACACAATAGCAGTAAAATCTATATTATTATAGTAATTTATATTTTCAACAACACTTTAATATCCATTTTCCTTATTCCAACTTATCTTCAACAATACTATATGACACATATTTTAAAGATGAGGCTCAGAGAAGTTAAGTATCTTGTTAAATGTGACACGCTTAAAAGTGAAGCAGGACTAGACTGACTCCTTGCTTTGTGTTCTTTTCAGCACAACTTGTTGCCTTACCATATAATTAATCCAGAGATGCTGCCATTACTCAAAACGTTTTTGGAACTCCTCTTTTGGAAGTACCTCCAGAGCCACTGTATCAGCAACACGAGAAAAACCAGTCTCATTACCTTATAATCATACCTTGTTTCTGACCCCAAATGGTATCGTCTAGCTTGATCACTCACCTTATTTATCAGTCTTGACTCCGAATGACTTTTGGCTGTCCAAAAATCAAATCCACCCTCAAAGGACGAAGATTTCCCATCATTGAGGATAATCAAAAGAATGTGTCGCAGACTCTGAAGGCAATGCCAAAAGAGGAGTTCCAAAAATGTTTCTGAACAAGGACAGCATTGTTGGAATAGGTGTGTAGCCTCCCAAGGTTAACTACTTTGAAGGGACAATACTCATTTGGATATGTTCGTTCTGGCATGTTTATTTTCAAAGTCCTATTAATTTATACTCATACTTTATAAACAACAAAATAGTTATAGAAATGTGAAGTTTTTAGTAGGACCACTGCCTTGAAAGAAAATTTATAAACTATTAATCATAAAAGTTTTAAATTAAACGATTTTAACAGGATAAAGTCTTAGAAGTAAAATTTCTGGAACAAAAGGCATGTATATATCCATTCCTCTTTTTTCATATGGGAAACTGAAGATTAAAAAGATAATGCGACTCATCCAAAGTCACAGTATTAGTTTCTGACAGGGCTTAAACTAAAAATGAAGTTTTCTTTTTATGTTTTTATTTATTTATTTTTTTACTTTGTACACTATCCACTCTACTTGTATCATACCTCAAGAAGAAAAATAGTCTAATAATTCATAAAGATTAAAATACCAATAGTAACTTTATTTGGGATACTGTTATAAACACATTAAATTCACCAAAACCAATAATTTATGCTAACTGTTCTAAAATGAGCCTGAAGCAATTTATTCTTCTTATACCTTGAGTCTGCAGTATTAATCTGACCTATTATGACCATTATTTATACTTACAAAGAGGCCAGTAATCCTTAGGAGATAAAGACCAAGAAGCAGCATAAATTCTAAATCTCTTGGCCTTTGTTTCAACTAAGACACCTCTTTTCATATTTTAAAATGACACACACACACACACACACACACACACACACACGCATATACATGCAATTAAACTAGAGCTCATGTTTACTCACAAATTCAAACTCAAATATTGCTGGACTCCTTTACCTTTATTGTTATAGACATCTAGGTAATTGGGGGCAGAGAAAATTGTAATAAGTGATGGAAAGCCTGTTGCTTGGCTCTTCCTGTACATTCGATACCTGAAAAAGAGATGAAAGCTCGTCTGTCTTTATATTAAATGAAAAGATGCTGCAGTGATATTTAGTACAGTTGAATGTAACTTACCCAGCATCTTGGGCTTCATGGGCTCTGATAATTGATAATAAATTGTTGTTCTGCAAAAATTCACAAACTGCAGGGTAACTGAAAAAGAAAATTAGAAAACATAAATCCGGAATTAAAACAATTATTTTTTAACAAGAAGATTGGGAAAAGTCAACATATCAGCTGATTTTGTTTTAAAATTTTAAGTATTACACACTACTGAAATTTTATGAATAGCTTAGTACTCATCATTCTGTTTTTCTATTTCACTAATATACTTCACTATAGATCAAACATGAAGACAATAGATAATCCTACAATAGAAAGAGCTCCTCCATCTCATCTTTTAATTTTTTGGTCTTAATTCATAATGATAGTGCAGCACCAAAACTTTTATCAGTGTCTTGATATTAAAAAGTACAACAGTAGAGTCTGTGTGTGTGTGTGTGTGTGTGTGTGTGTGTGTTAGGTGCTAAAAATTCAACACATATTTTTCTTCAATCATCGAATTGTCAGATTGTTAGAAAAATAAAAGAACCTACTTATAGCTTCATGGGTAATACCAACACCAAGACAATTTTATGCAGGAATATTTTAGATGTAAATATTTTAGTCAACCATATTTAAAAAAAAACACCATATTCTCATATACTCCTAAAATATTCTTTTCATACTATGACTTCTCTGTTTTTTTTTTTTTCTCTTTTTCCACTATGACCTCTCTGAATGACAAATGCTTGATAGGAAGAATTGGAGTACACGAAATTAACCTGGAATTACTTAGGTATTAATTATTTAGTTTATTTTTTAAAACCTTTGTTTCTCATTATGTTCATTAGAAAAAAATTTACTTTTAAAGTAGATTGTATGTGACATCAGCAAGATGGCAGAAGAAAATGTCCCCAGCCCTGGTCCTCATACAGAAACAATAGTTTAGTAGCCATCCATGGCCATAAGTGCCATTGTGAGAACCTTGGGATTGAGGCAGGTGGTTATGAAACCTTGGTGGAGTCCAAGACTAAGGAGGGCTGCTTTGAGAAGGCAGGCCCACTGACCTTCAGCTACAGACCCAGAATCAGCCTGTCCCTTGTGAACTTGGCTCCAGTCCGAGTCCTACCACCAGCCTCATCCAACCTGGGAAGGAACCATGCCTATTGATGCCCCTAGTAACAGACCTACCAACCAGACCCAACTGCAAACTCAAAGCAGCACCCTGACCTGGCTCCAGCCTGCTCTAATGTGGCCAAGAGGAAGTGCTGCCTTCCCAGGGACCTTGTGGGAATCATGCCTGTCCATTCCTCTGGTAAAAGGACTACTGACTGGACTTAAACATAAACCCAAACCAGCCTGTGATCCAACTTAGGTCCTATCCTATTAAGTTCCAGAGACAACCATTCCCACCCAGGGGACATACTTGTCCATGCTTCTAGTGGCAGGCCCACTGACTGTAAGCCTTACTGTAGCCCCGTAATTTAGCTTCAGCCCTGCTCAATCACAATACCACAGGCAGTTGCATCAATCCAGGGACTTGGTAGGAAAAGGTATTTACTTGACAAACTAGTCCATAAAACTGGAAGGCCTATGCTTCTTCAAATGTACAGACTCCAATGTAAGGCAATATGAATTATAAAGAACCAGGCAACAATGACAGAACCAAAGGACACTAATAAAGTTCTAGTAACTGGCCCTAAATAAAGAGAGAAGTGGGCTGGGCGCAGTGGCTCACACCTGTAATCCTAGCACTTCAGGAGGCCAAGATGGGTAGATTACCTGAGGTCAGGAGTTCAAGACCAGCCTTGCCAACATGAAAAAATCCCATCTCTACTAAAAATCCAAAAATTAGCTGGCCGTAGTGGCACAAGCCTGTAGTTCTAGCTACTCGGGAGGCTGAGGCAGAAGAATCACTTGCACCTGGGAAGTAGAGGTTGCAGGGAGCCGAGATCACCCCATTGCACTCCAGCCTGGGCAACAAGAGCAAAACTCCATCTCAAAAAAAAAAAAAAGAAAGAAAGAAAGATATAGGAATTGCATGACAAAGAATCCAAAGTAATCATCATAAAGAAGCTTAATGAACTACAGCTAAACAAAATCAGGAAAGCAATAAATGAATAAAGACAGATGTTTAAGAAAGAAACAGAAACCATAAAAAAGAACCAAACAGAAATTCTGGAGCTGAAGAATACAATGACTGAACTGAAAAGCTCAAAAGAGCTTTAACAGCAGTCTCAGTCAGAAAAAAAGAACTGGCAAACTTAAAAGGTAATTTGAAATGATAACACTAGAGGGACAAAAAGAATAAAAAAGGGTGTGGAAAGTATACAGAACTTATGGGACAACATCAAGCCTGGGTGAAAGAGCAAAACATCCTATCTTTAAAAAAAAAAACAACTCAAATGAAAACGAAAATATACATATCAAAATGTATGGGATGGGCATGGTGGCTCATGCCTGTAATCCCAGAACTCTGGGAGGCCGAGGCAGCTGGATTACCTGAGGTCAGGAGTTCCAGACCAGCCTGACCAACATGGTGAAACCCCATCTCTACTAAAAATACTAAAATTAGCAAGGTGTGGTAGCACATGCCTGTAATCTCAGCTACTCATGAGGCTGAGACAGGAGAATCGCTTGAATCTGAGAGGTGGAGGCTGCAGAAAGCCAAGAGCATGCCATTGCACTCCAGCCTGGGCAACAAGAGTGAAACTCCATCTCAAAAAGAAAAAAATGTATGGGATGCAGCAAAAGTAGTACTTAATGTAAAGTTTACAGTAATAAATGCTGATGTTAAAAAGCAAGAAAGATCTTAATTACACAACTTTATTTTACACTTCAAGAAACTAGAAAAAAAAAGAATAAAATAAGCCCAAAGTTAGCAGAAGGAAGGAAAGTTTAGGGCAGAAATGAATCAAATAGAGAATTGAAAAACAATTGAAAAAAGTCAACAAAACTAAGTGTTGGTTTTTGAAAAACTAAACAAAATTGATAAACCTTTAGCAAGGCAACAAAAAAAGAGAGACTCAAATAAATAAAATAAAAAATGAAAGAGGAGACATTACAATAGATGCCTCAGAAATAAAAGGAATGCTATGGGACTATTACAAACAATCATACACCAAAACACTGGATAACTGAGAAGAAATGGATAGAGTCCCGGAAATATACAACCTGCCAAAACTGAATCAAGAAGAAATAGAAAGCCAAAACAGACCCACAGCAAATATGGAGATTAAATCAGTAATCAAATACCTCTCAACAAAGAAAAGCACAGGACCAGATGGTTTCATGGGTGAATTCTATCAATCATTTAAAAAAGAATACCAATCTTTCTCAAACCTTCCAAAAAATAGAAAAAGAGAGAATTCTTGCAAACTCACATTATGAGGCCAGCATCACTCTGATACTAAAGCCAAAGACACCAGAAGAAAGAAAAGTATTAGGTCAATATCTCTGATGAACACAGATTTTTAAATCTACAATAAAACACCAGGAAGCCAAACTCAACAACACACCAAAAGGATTATATACCATGGCTAAATGGAATTTATCCCTGGGATCAAAGAAGGCAGAGTATCACTTTGCTCAACATCAGCTGGCAACATGTGTTCTAGGTGAGTCAAATTTTTTGTCTCACTATTCCCAGTAGCTACATTCTATCATGTTGCTGCAAAAACAGAATTAGTAAATAATGAAACACTAATGCTATAGGAAATACAGGGTAAAGTTCCTGTGAGCTTCTGGACACAACATTTTCATCCACCAATTAATATATAACCTGTGGCCAGGTGTGGTGGCTCACACCTGTAATCCCAGCATTTGGGGAGGCTGAGGCGGTCAGATCACCAGGTGAAGAAATCAAGACCATCCAGTCCCAGCTACTCGGGAGGCTGAGGCAGGAGAATCACTTGAATATACATATCCTTGTTTGAGATGTGTTTCTGTGCAATAATACTTTAATTTACACTGTTGATTCAGTAACATTGAACTCATGGCCAAAACCACCATAACTCATGTCTAAACAAAGCTTATATCTAACACTCACATATTTTCTCTGTAAGGCACACCACAGCCTTGTGCTTAGGAACCCTAGACAGCAGCACTTCAGCACTATGCTTGGTGGGCATTCTAAACAGTGAAATCACTCACAAAAAGCACAAAAACATAAAACATGTTTCACTAAATAAAAAAAAGAATGCCTATTTACAATATGAGGGCTACAAAAAGAAGGCAGGGCATCACTTTTTTCAACCTCAGCTGGGAACATGTGTGTGGGGTGGCTCAAATTTTCTGTTGCTCTGCACACTGCCTTCCCATGAATGACTATGGAACCTCTGTAAGTACTGATTTGGGTGTTACAAATACATCTTAGTAAGTGGGGGAATTCACAAGTATGAAATCCACAAGTAATGAGAATCAACTATATATCCACAGGATTGTTTTAGAAATAGAATTTCTGGATCAGAGGCCATGTACAAATGCCTTTGAGAGATATTGCCAAGTTGATGGCCACAGACATTGTACCAATTTCTATTCTGACAACAATAAATATGTATTATGCTCTTTGTTTTAAACAATGTAAAAAGAAATAAAAGTTACTGGAAGAGTTGGCATGGAGGAATGAAAAATGGTTGTTGGCTGGGTGGGGCTCATCCCTGTAATCCCAGCACTTTGGGAGGCCAAGTAGGGAGGGTCGCTTGAGTCTAGGAGTCTGAGACCAGCCTGGGCAAAATAGCAAGATTCTGTCTCTGCAGAAAATAAAAAAAGTAGCTAGGCATGGTGGCACATGCCTACAGTGCCAGATTCTCAGGAGCCTGAAACAAGAGGAATGCTTGAGTCCAGGAGGTTGAGGCTGTAGTGAGCTGTGATGGTGCCAGTGCATTCCAGCCCAGGTAACAGAGAGACCTTGTCTCAAAAAAAAATTTAAAAAAAAAAAAGAAGAAGAAAGAATAAAAAACTGTTTATTATCCATCTGACAAGGGATTAATAACCAGAATATATAAGGAGCACAAACAACTCAACAGGAAAAATCCAATAACCCAATTTAAAAATGAGCAAAATATCTGAAAAGACATTTCTTAAAAGGAGACATGAGATGGCAAATAGATACATGAAAAGGTGTTCAGTAGCACTGATCATCAGAGAAATGCAAATCAAAACTACAATGAGATATCATCTCATCCAGTTAAAATGGCATTTATCCAAAAGACAGTCAATGACAAATGCTGGTGAGGATGTAGAGAAAAGGGAACCCTCATACCCTGTTGGTGGGAATGTAAATTACTACAACTACTATGGAGAACAGTTTGGAGGTTCCTCAAAAAACTAAAAATAGAACTACCATATGATTCAGCAATCCCACTGTTACGTATATATCTAAAAGAAAGGAAATCAGTATATTGAAGAGACATCTTCACTCCCATGTTAATTGCAGCACTGCTCACAACAGATGAGATTTGGAAGCAACCTAAGTGTCCATCAACAGATGAATGGATAAAGAAAATGTGGTACATATACACAATGGAATACTATTCAGCCATAAAAAAGAATGAGATCCTGTCATTTGCAACAACATGAATGGAACTGGAGGTCATTACGTTAAGTGAAATAAGCCAGGCACAGAAAGACCAGCTTCACATGTTCTTACTTATTTGTGGGAGCTAAAACTTAAAACAACTGAATTCATGGAAATGAGAGTAGAATAATGGTTACCAGAGGTTGAGAAGGGTAGTGGGGCGGGGGGGAAATGGAGATAGTTAATGGGCACAAAAAAACATAAAGAATGAATAAGACCTAGTATTTGATACTGTGACATTTACACAATGAAGTGACTACAGTCAATAATAATTTAATTGTACATTTTAAAGTAACTAAAAGAGGCTGGGTATGGTGGCTCACGCCTGTAATCCCAGCACATTGGGAGGCTGTGGCAGGTGGATCACTTGAGGTTAGGAGTTCCAAACCAGCCTGGCCAACATGGTGAAACCTGGTCTCTACTAAAAACCCAAAAATTAGCCAGGCATGGTGGTGGGTGCCTGTAATCCCAGCTACTTGGGAGGCTGAGGCAGCAGAATTGCTTGAACCTGGGAGGTGGAGGGTGCAGTGAGCTGAGATCATGCCACTGCACTCCAGCCTGGGCAACAGAGCAAGATTCTGTATCAAAAAAAAAAAAAAAAAGGGAGGCAGGAAATAAATAAAATGCCTAAAAGAGTATAATCGGATTGTTTGTAACACACAAAAAAAATGCCTGAGGTGACAGATAACTCATTTACCTCGATGTGATTATATGTTGTATGACTGTATCAAAATATCTCATATAACACATAAATATATATATATACCTACTATGTACCCATGAAAATTAAAAAAAATTTTTTAAAGAAAAATGGTTGTTTAGAAGAATGCTAAAAGTAACAAAATCAAAGTTTCATGTGTGTATGTGCATGTGTGTATTTTAATGAACACATTTTCTTAACCAACTAACAGATTTTTAGGGGAATAAGTATATGTATTCTTTGCCACAATAAAACACTGGGATTAAAAATAATTTAGATTTCCAATTTCTCTATATCTTCCTTATTTATTTATTTATTTATTTTGAGACAGAGTCTTGCTCTGTTGCACAGGCTGGAGTGCAGTGGCATAATCTCGGCTCACTGCAACCTCCACCTTCCGGACTGGAGTGATTCTCCTGCCTCAGCCTCACAATTACCTGGAATTACAGGTATATGCCACCACGCCTGGCTAATTTTTGTATTTTTAATAGAGACAGGGTTTCACCATGTTGGCCAGGCTGGTCTCGAACTCCTGGCCTCAAATGATCTGCCCACCCTGGCCTCCAAAAGTGCTGATATTATAGGTGTGAGCCACCGCACCTTGCCTGTCTTCCTATTTTTGAGTGTCTAATCACAATGAAAGCTCATGTGAAATTTGAAACAACAGCCAACTTCCAGGAAATGTACTGGGCTTAGTTCACAATGTCCTGTTCTTTTTATATCTTAGCCTATACCAGTGGTTACAAAAGCTGGAGAGCTTTTCAAAACACAATAGGATTCCTCTATCTCAGACTTAGTATATCAGAATCTCTGGGCAAAGAGCCAAGAAATCTTTATTTATTTATTTATTTTTAAAAGTGTATAGATAATGTTTAGGAACAAATAGTCTAGATCACTTAAAATCAGACAAAAAAGTACTGCAGAAAGTCCAATCATGTTTGGTGTGTTATACTTCTTAGGGCACAATACCTAAGAAAATATAAAAAGCCAAACAAACAAACAAGTTTCTTGCCTCCTATTAATCAAAAAGTTAAACACAAGTGCTTATACTACATAGATTTGAAATATAAAATGCTGAAAAACAACCTGATAAAATGTATTACCATTTCCTCTCATAATTTTCGACCTCAAGGACTAGCTTACCTGTAGAAATAAGAGCACCCTCGGACAGTGTTGTGGGTATAGTGCTCCAAGGTCTTCTCACTGCCATAATCCTCTGAGGGATCAGACCAAAGCAGGTCACACACAGGCCCAAAGGCAGGAGGTTCCGTAAACCTGTCTAACTAGAAGACACACAAAAGCAAAAAGAAAAAAATCAGGAGAGCAAAAGGCTCTCAGAAACTGTCACAGAAAAACCCCTTCCACCCACAATACTGTATTAGGAGAGACGCCAGTATGCCCCTAAAAGATTTTCCTGCAAGAAAAGGAACATTTAACCATTTTAGATATATAATTTTTATTATTTTTCTGGAATAAATTTTTATCAATATCCGTCATCTAACCATACTGCAGTAAAGGACCCTCTTACATCCTAATTGTAAAGCAGTACTAATTTAATTCAAATGTGAAATCAACCACTATAGAAATAAACTATTTTAGAAAGACTATGACTATATAAAATTATTTTTAATTGTCTAGGTGAGCCAATGTTACCATGAGAGCAGAAATGTTTTACTCTGGTTCTGTTCATTGCAAACCTCATTCCTGTGGAGATTTCTTTATTTTAAAGAATTCTAAGTTTGTAAGGGCGTTTCCATAGAATGGAAAATTCTATGCAGTTGGTATTTCAATATGAGTTATTAAGCCTTTAGTCACTGCTGCTTTAGTTAAAAGCATTAAAAACTAAGAGAAAGCAAGTACTACAATAGCTCAGTTCCAAGAAGAGAATTTCTACTGAGTGAAAGAGCTTTTTATCGATACAACTGATTCAGAATTATAAAATTCATATTTTCCTATGTAAAAGAGAAATGCTGGTTATTTAAAAGGCAGAAAGGCAGGAGAAAAGCCAGTACATATAGGTACACTCTCTCACCCTGAGGAGACTGACTTTCATTCACAGAAAATAGTTTTATAAACAGAAAAATCTTTAGTCTCAGTACCTGTAAGAGAGGATGAGTATCCATCACTTTGATTAAAAAAGAGAGAGAAGTGGAAGAATTCAAAGGTAGAGAAGAGAAGATGGCCACGTAGAATAAAAATTGGTCATTTTTTTCCAAAATGAAGATACAGAATCCTGGAAATTAATAGTCACCATGGAAGGCAAGTATAACAATGAAACTTTATCATCTAAAATGTCAAAGCCAATGCATTTCAGAGCTGGCAGTGTCCTCAGACCATCCTCTCCAACTTCCTAATTTCACAGAGAAGAAATGTGACTAAGAGGTTCAATAATTTGGTGCAGGTTACACAATTAATGGCAGGACTGTGATTAGAACCCTTTTGCACTGTGACATAATTTAAAGTTTCAGGACTATACTACAAGAATGTTAGGTTTCTAGTTGGTAAAAACAGAGCTCATTAAAAATTATAATTTGTGGTAGATACATACCAAAATGTCAGCAGTAGTTATCTCATGGTGATGAAATCAGAGGTAACTTCCATTTTCTTACTTTTGATTATTTGTATTTTAAAGATTTCAGCTAAAGATAAACTGGTTGACGGCAATAAGAAACAAATTTTAGGCCAGGCTCGGTGGCTCACACCTGTAATCACAGCACTATGGGAGCCCGAGGTGGGCAGATCACTTGAGGCCAGGAGTTCAAGACCAGCCTGGCCAAAACGGTAAAATCCTGTCTCTACTAAAATTATAAAAATTAGCCAGGCGTGGTGGTGCGAACCTGTATCCAACTACTCAGGAGGCTGAACCAGGTAGGTGGAGGTTGCAGTGAGCTGAAGTTCCACCACTGCACTTCAGCCAGGGTGACAGAGAGAGACTCTGTCTCAAAAACAACAACAACAACAACAAAACACACATTTTAAAAATTATGAGAATAATAAAAGATTACTTACTTTCCTAATGTCATCTAAAGAAGTAATTTCAGGTGACATTCCTCCATGTACACACAGAAACTGCTGGTTTAAGAGGGCAGCAAGAGGAAGACAGTCAAATGTCTCCATACAGGCATCATACACCTGTTCAGAATATTTGATTCGACCTAATAAAAAAGGAAAACCAGTCAGTTGAAGAAAAGTTAAAATGTAAATTGTATCACATTTGAAAAAGGATATAGGACAGGAGAATATGGAGCTATTTTAAAGACATTTATTTCAGATAAATTGAAAGCACAATTATCTTTGTAAAGATACTTTTGAAAAGTTGTAGATAATAGGTTAAAAAAAACCTCTCTCCTCTTAAAGACAAGTATGACCTTGGATTAACTTTCAAGCTCTGTTGCTTGGAAACTTGATAAGGTGACTGTCCACTGTGTTATTAAGCAATGTGGCTTGTGGTAAAAATTACCCAGGTATCTAGTGGGAAGCTACAGCTTTAGGATCCTCTGAAGGTAGTTTTACAACACACATCGACACTTTTGATGCATGAGGCTTCTATACCAGGATGGCTACCTAATCTTCCCACTGTGGATACTGTTTCCTTGTACCTGAGCTGGTGGGAGGATGGGAGAAGGCAAGAGAGACAGAAAGCCACTGGACTTTCTGTATGCACTCTGGTGAGGACCACTCCACTGAAAAGGAACACCCAGTGCTGCCTTTCCTGACGTGTATCCTTCTAAGTATATGGATGACAAGCAGGGTCCATGATAGTCTTGTGAGTCTGAATATTTCATTGAGTCTTAAAGATCCCTTAGGAGTATTGAAGATATATAAGTGGCAACTAGAATCTTAAGCGACAACAATAAAATGTCAATAATGTTTTTGCTCATGATTTTTAAGCTCTGTAAGCAAATTATGTCTTTTTCCAATTTTTTTTTTTTTTTTCTATAAAAACATTTGGCTTAAGCTGGTATGGTGGCTCATGCCTGTAATCCCAGTGTTTTGGAAGGCTGAGGTGGGAGGATCGCTTGAGGCCAGGAGTTTGAGACCAGCCTGGGCAACACAGTGAGGCCTCATTTTCACAGAAAGTTAAAACACAAAATTAGCTGGCTATGGGGGCGCACACCTACTTGGGAGGCCAAGGTGGGAGGACAGATTGAGCCCAGGAATTTGAGGCTGCAATGAGCTACAATAGTGCCACTGCACTCCAGCCTGGGTAACAGAGTGAGACTCTGTCTCTAAACAGTAGAAAATAAATGTTTGGCTTAATAAATTATGTTTTGATGTGGTTGTCAACTTGGGGCTACAGAATAAGGAAACACATCAACGGGTGGGAGGAGGGGTATCCACAAATCTCTGGAAAGGAAACGTCATGAAATAATAGGTGGGAAACTAGAAAATGGGTATTAAAGAAAAAAAGGAACATTTTCTTCTTTCTTGGCCTTGGTTTCCAAAAGTCAAGCTGTGCTCAGGGGTGTGTGTGGGTAGAGAAGACCAGAAGTACAGTCAGGAGGCCGGGCGTAGTTGCTCACACCTGTAATTCCAGCACTATGGGAGGCTGAGGCGGGTAGATCATGCGGTCATGAGATCAAAACCATCCTGGCCAACATAATGAAATCCCATCTCTACCAAAAATACAAAAATTAGATGGATGTAGTGGCAGCCTCCTGTAGTCCCAGCTACTGGGGAGGCTGAGGCAGGAGAATTACTTGAACCCAGGAGGTGGAGGTTTCAGTGAGCTGAGATCATGCCACTGTACTCCAGCCTGGGACAGAGCGAGATTCTGTCTCAAAAAAAAAAAAAAAAAAAAAAATACACTCAGGCAGCCCGGCAGAACTGTGAGCTCCTTCTCCTCTTCCAAGATTCTGGGAAGATGAGGTAGCCTACAGGATCAAGAGAACAAAGCTGTATCGAGTGAGTAACACTATCTAGTTGGTCATTATTTCTATTTATTTCATTTTTGTGATCTCTAAGCCTTTAGAAAAGACATGTTTCAGGATCAGAGCCTGGTCCTGGCAAGGCTTTAGGTAATAAAGTGAAGAATGATAGATCTAGATTTGGGCCAGACTGCAGTACTATATGGGTGGCAGGAATGATTAGAGATCCCTAAGGAAGGTGAAAACCAGTAGACCACGCTTGAGGTTGTAAGGCCTTCCATCCCTGAGTGTGAAGATGTCTCTTTAATGCCAGTATTAGGTGATCAGGGTTTGAGTTCATCAAGGGAGCCTGTGGGTTTCTTTGAGGTTTTCAGAACATTTTGTAGTGCCGTTATAGTAGTTAGGAGCTCCAAGTTAACAAGAACCATGTCTCATGCATTGCTGCCTCTCCTTACAGTTACATCCTTAATACTCTGCTTTGTTTTAAATACATTTTACCCATTTCAAAGTAGATCTAGCATTGGCCAGAAAGTCTGTTGGAAGCAAAAAACAAACAAAAAATTCTTTAATTTATGGTTAGTGACTGACTTTTTCTCCTGAAAATCCTAGGAACCAGAGTTCCCTCTGTTGCCAATGCCAGTAAGAAATTCATCCATGGGAGTCCTACACTTGAATATAGGTAGGGATTTACATTACTTATTAATTCATGCTCCATGACATCTTACATTGATAAATGCCTTTCAACCCTAAGAATGACTCAACATAATTTCTTACCCTACTTCCAAAAAGAATGCCAAGTCTGAAGATGTTAAGTAAGGAAGTATATTGTCATTTTTAAATTAACAGGAGGTCAAAAATTAAATTAAGCAAAAAGGAGTTCATCTTATATTAATATGTGAATAAAATAGGCTATGAAATGTTAGCATCTTTATTGTTTCAAAATATATGAAGTGCATATGTAATTACCAACATTTAATTTTCTGAGGGGTTTGATTGATGATGGTATCTATATTTTTCTTAGTTTAGCTGTATATTCTTAATTTTTATGATGAATATGTAACCTTTATATAATAACATTTACAATTATGCTATCTCTATTTTTAAATATTTTTTAAAGAAAGGATCTTACTACTGCCTAGGCTGGAGTGCAGTAGTGCAATTGGAGCTCACTGTAACCTCAAAGTCCTAGGTTTAAGTGGTCTTCCCACAAAATCTTCTAAGTAGCTTGGACTATAGGCATGTGCAACCACAACCAGCTAATTTTTAAAAATTACTTGTAGGGACAGGGTCTCAATATGCTGCCCAGGTTGGTCTTCAATTCCTGGCCTCAAGCAATCCTCCTACCTCGGCCTCCCAAAGTGCCGGGATTATAGGCATGAGGTACTGCACCTGTACCTGGCCCAATTACCTTTATTATTTAAATGTATTGAAGACTCATGATGTGTCTATCAGTGAGTTAAACATCTGGCATGGCATCGTGGTGAAGAGAATGGAGTCTGGAACTTGTTGCACAACTCGAAGAACCTCAGCCCCCTCCACTTACCAGCTATGGGGCCTTGGACAGAAATTTTAACTCTCTGCCTTGGTTTCCTTATCTATGGTCATAATAATAATACCCTGAATTGTAGATTCAGGGTTGCTATAAGGATTACATTAATTAATTTATGTAAAATATGCAGAATAATGCTGGCACTTAGTATGTACTATGTGTTAACTGATAAAAGTATTTAATACTCACAGAAACCCTATGAAGTAGCTATTACTGTCTTAATTTAAAAACAGGAAATTAGGCTTACTTTCCCAAAGCTGCAAGCTAGTAATGCAGAACTGGGGCTTACACCTGTTCATTCTATTAACTACCCTCTAATATTCCTCTTAATCATTATTTTAAAATGAGATTTTGAATAGAAGAATCTAAATAGCCAAATATATAACTCCCAGAGGTTAAATTAGCTGATTCAAGTGCTTTGTTTTCAAGACAAATTTTAAGATATATCCCATAAAACAGTTATTTCTATAATGAAGGAAAAATGCATTACAGCCATAGGATGACACTGATATAAGTTCTAACTAGTATCAATAATACAACATTAACAAAACAAAATTTTCAACAAAATTCTTTGAAAGCAACTTTGAGAGTCAGCACTACTTGCAAGAAATCACAATCTGGCCTAGTCACTGATTATGTCTTTGTTTCAATTTTTATTTGCTTTATGTACTTATTATTGTCTGAGACAGGGATTCATTCTGTCATCCAAGCTGGAGTGCAGTGGTATTATCATAGCATACTGCAGCTTTGAACTCCTGGCCTCAAAAGATCTTCCCACCTCAGTCTCCCAACGTGCTGGGATTATAGGTGTGAGACACAGCTCAAATTTTAAAAGCCACAAAAGGGTATACTGTGCCTCCTGCCCTCTCAGCAGGTAACCAATATTACCAGTTTCCTGGGTGTCTTTACACAGATGTTCTATGCATACACATGCAGATGTGTATGTTCCTTCTCTTTCTAAAATATCCTTTTGCTTTTACATAAATGATAGCATATATATACTGTTCTTTACTTGCTTTTTGTACTTAAGAAAACATTTTGGCTATCATGCCCTATCTTCAGATGAAGAGTGAAGGAGTTAAGAATATGTCACCCCAAAATATGCTCCTCTGGTACACTGACAACTTTGAGTTAAAGGCACTTGAAAAACACCAGGTGCAAGAAGATCATTCTGACCTTCATGCTGTTTCTTCTTCTTTTTTTAATTTTTTTGAAACAAGGTCTTGTTACATGACGAGGATGGTCCTCAAACTCCTGGACTCAAGCAATCCTCCCATTTCAGCCACCCAAGTAGTTGGGATTACAGGCACATGCCACAGCGCCCAGCTCATACTGCCTTTTAAAAGCAGGAGATGAAAGTCACATTTGAAAGATGCCCTCCCAGAACAATAGACACTGGGGCCTACTTGAAAGTGGAGGGTAGGAGGAGGGAGAGGATCAGAAAAAATAAATACTTGTGTCATAGGTACTAGGTGATAAAATAATCTGCACAGCAAACTCCTATGACACAAGTTTGCCTATGTAACAAACCTGCGCATGTACGACTGAACCTAAAATAAAAGTTAAAAAAACAAAAAGAAAAGAAGATTCCCTCCCTATACTAGAAGGAAAATAACATTTTTACCACCAAGGATTAATAGTTGAGGCTGAACTCAAATAACTCTTATCTTCCAGTCTCCTCACATCATTTAGTTACTTTTTCACAACTTACTACTTTTTGTCCAATTCAGCATGTAAGTGTTCACCTCCGAGTCTCTAGGTCTTCATTTCCTTATAGCGGCTCCCATGTTATGTAGCACTTACATTAAATAAATTTGTGTGCTCTTCTCCTATTAATTTATCTTATGGCGCTGGGCACAATGGCTCAAGCCTGTAATCCCAGCAGTTTGCGAGGCCGAGGCAAGCAGATCACGAGGTCAGGACCAGCCTGACCAACATAGTGAAACCCTGTCTCTACTAAAAATACAAAAAATTAGCCTGGTGTGGTGGCACGTGCCTGTAATCCCAGCTACTAGGGAGGCTGAGGCAAGAGAATCACTTGAATCCAGGAGGCGGAGGTTGCAGTGAGCCAAGATTGCGCCACTGCACTCCAGCCTGGGGAATAGAGCAAGACTCTGTCTCGAGAAAAGAAAAAAATTATCTCATGTCAATTTAATTCTCAGGCCCAGCTGAAAAACCCTAAGAGAGTAAAGGTAAAATTTTGCCTCCCCTACAGGAGAGCTTTGTAATTTTTTAACATCTACATAGTATTTTGCTTTACGGATATATCACAATCTAATTAGACCCATCTGTTGCTGCTCTAAATCATGCTGCAATGACTAATGACAAACAATATGTGTTTATTTTTTTAAAAATCCAGTTGTCATAACAATACTGCTTTCATTAGTAAAATTACAGGAGTTTCTGGAACATGTCAGTAAGCTATTTAACTATACTTTTTTTTTTTTTTTAAGACACAGTCTTCTTTTGTTGCCAGGCTGGAGTGTAGTGGCACGATCTCAGCTCACCACAATCTCCGCCTCCCAGGTTCAAGTGATTCTCCTGTCTCAGCCTCCCAAGTAGCTGGAAATACAGGCACACACCACCACGCCTGGCTAATTTTTTTATTTTTGGTAGAGAAAAGGTTTTACCATATTGGCCAGGCTGGTCTTGAACTCCTGACCTCAAATGATCCACTTGCCTTGGCCTCCCAAAGTGCTGGGATTACAGGCGTGAGCCATCATGACTGGCCTTAACTGTACATTTTAAAAAAAATGGTTCGTAGAAATGACAAATTCATTTACTTTAGAAACTTCAACCTAGAGCTATGAGCTTGGACCCAGAGCTTTTACAGAATAATATAAACACTAGGTTCCTTCGAAGAAAATAAATACATAAAAATAGACTGGGCATGGTGGCTTGCACCTGTAGTCCCAGCCACTCAGGAGGCTGAGGTTTAAGGACCACTTGAGCATGGGAGGTTGAGGCTGCAGTGAACTATGATTTTTACCACTGTGCTCCAGCCTGGGCAACAGAGCAAGACCCTGTCTCAAAAAAGAAAGAAAGAAAGGAAAACACTACGTTTCTTGCTTTCTAAGGACGTAACAATAAAGAAATATTTTTGTAAAAACAAATAATATGTCAAAAATGAACTGTTAGGGGCTGGGCATGGAGGCTCACACCTGTAATCTCAGCACTTTGGGAGGGCAAGGTGGAAGGATCATGAGAAGTTCAAGATCAGCCTTGGCAACATAAGCAAGACTCAGTGTCTACAAAAAATTTAAAAATTAGCCAGGCAAGGTGGCATGCACCTATAGTTCCAGCTACTCAGGAGGCTGAGGCAAGAGAATCACTTAAGCCCAGGAGTTCAAGGTTGCAGTGAGCTATGATTACACAATTGTACACCAGCCTGGACAACAGAATGAGACCCTGTCTCTCAAGAAAAATTTTTTTTGTTTAACTATTAGACAAAAAAAAAGGTTAATGTTTGAACTGATGGATATTGAAGTTACCCTGACTTGATAATTATAATTATATACATATATTCAATATATCAAATGTACCTCAAAAATAGGTACAACTATTATATATCAATTTTTTTAAAATGGAAAAAAATGATACTTTTCTCTGAAGAAAGGAATATTTTTTAAAAATCTGTACATTATAAAGCAACTTAAGGTTGATATAAGAAAAGCCTTCACCCACCTCTTGCTTAAAAACATGAACAAGATTACAGCTGCAGAATCTGAAACTAAGCATCCCTTAGTAATTATAAGGTGCTAATTCTAGAAGCCACAGTGGCCCTTTAAGAGTGATCAGCTTATCAGTAAAAACACCCATACAGAGCAGCACACATGCTCTCTCCTTATACAGGAATAAATTTTTCAATTTATACTTGAATTTGTGTGCTCATTCCAAGATTTATTTACATTTCAGATGCAGCATTATAACAAGAGACAATCTATCTTGGTAGACAGGAGAAGAAGAAAGCCATCAGGTTTAACTACAGTTAAGTCATGTGAAAAGCAAATAAAAACCAAAGAAATTCTGGGCAAAATAAGACACTTAAAATGTTTCCAGGACCTATTGTTGTTCCATCTTCTAAAAATAGTCTGAACCATTTATACCTGTCAAAAAAAATCTCTGTTATTATTACACATTGCATCCCTGTATCAAAATCTCATGTATCCCATAAATAAATATACCTGCTATATACTCATAAAAATGAAAAATTAAAAAAAAACTCTGATAAGACAAAGAATAATTAAATAAAATGTCACCTAAAAAAACTCTGAAACTTAATTCAAAACAAATGCAGTCACAGGCAGCTTTCTTCATTACTTATCTACTCCTAATTAATAAAAATAGCTGACTTATAGCAAGCATTACATTCCAGGGCATTTGTTAACTGCTATACGCATTATTTAATTTTCCCAGGTAAGAAATGAAGGTGTTAAGGAATACTCCAAGTTTGATTTAGAAAAATAATATAAAATAAAATATTTCTAATTTTTGTTATTTGGTGAAGTGGTTCCCAAAGGACAGATAATAGAAGCTTCCCAAAGATTCCGGAGTAGTCATTCTTAACCAGCAGCACAGAGCTGAACCACCTCAGGTTCTTTACAAAGCTTTTCAAATGCTTGGACCCAAACTGGGTAAGTTTTAAATTACTTTGAAAAATAGTGGTACATAGTGTTGGTAAAATAGTAGTACACAGTGGTAGTAAAAAATAATTCAAACAATAGTAGAGAGGACATAAAATTAAAAGTAAGCCATCTGTGATGGCATGCACCTATAGTCTCGGCTACCTAGGAGGCTAAGGCTACAGGATTGCACGAATGTAAGACTAGACTGGGCAATGTGTCAACACCGCATCTCAAAAAAAAAAAAGTATAAGTTCTCTTAACCCAACTTCCACTGTTAATGATTTCTATTGTACATTAAATATTTTAATTTACAAAGGAGATGGCCATTTACATGCTCTACAAATGGCTTACAAAATATCTTAGCATCTCTCCATATCAGTACGTATTATGGGTATATTTTGGTTTGCCTATCTTTCTTTTGCTTTCAGAGACAGAGTCTTGCTCTATCACCCACGCTGGAGTGTGGTGATCACAACTCACTGCAGCCTAGAATTCCTGGGCTCATGTAATCCTCCTGCCTCAGCCTCCCAAGTAGCTGGAACTATAGGCACATGCCACCACACTCAGCTAATTTTTAAATTTTTTGTAGAGAAAGGGTCTTACTATGTTGCCCAGGCTGGTCTTGAACTCCTGGGCTCAAGCAATGCCCCCATCTCGGCCTCCCAAAGTGTTGGGATTACAGGCATAAGCCACGCACCTGGCCACCTTGGTCTTTCAACAGCTGCCTAGCATTCCATTGTTAAAAAGCACATTATCACTTACTTCATCAGTGTCTTGTTGACATTTAGATTATCTTTTTACTGTTGTTGTTGTTGTTATAATTAACACTGCAGTAGACATCCTTAAGCATCCGTATCTTTCTCTTTGTGAGTATATCTGTGTGGTAGACAATTTCTAAAATGACCTGCATTGACCTACATCTTTGTATCTATAATCCATCCTCTTTGTATCTATAATTCCATCCTCTTTCAGTGGATGGAAACTGTAAGTATGATAATGAGACTCCCATTATTTTGTCCCATTATACAGGAGGAAAGACAGATATCTTCACCTAATCAGGTGAACCATTTATTTATTTATTTACTTACTTATTTACTTATTTTTAGGGAAAGGGTCTCACTCTGTCACCCACGCTAGAGTACAGTGGCATAATCATAGCCCACTGTAACCTCAAACTCCCAGGCTCAGTCTATCTTTTGGTCTCAGCTTACCAAGTAGCCGGGACTACAGGCTTGCACCACCATGCAGGCTGACTGATTCTAATTTTTTTATTTCCTTTTTGGTAGAGATGAGGTCTCACTATGTTGCCCGGGCTGGTCTTGAACTCCTGGCCTCAAGTGATTGAGGCCCTTTGGCCTCCCAATGTGCTGAAATTACAGGCATGAGCCACCATGCCTGACCTAAGGTGAGCCTTTTGAAAACTGAGTGAGCAGCTAGCCAATCACAAAAGAGAAAGTCAGAGAGCTGCACTCAGGCCAGCCTGGAAAAAAGCAAACATTAGGGCTGGGTGTGGTGGCTCACACCTGTAATCCCAGCACTTTGGGAGGCTGAGGCAGGTGGATCACCTGAGATCAGGAGTTCAAGACCAGCCTGACCAACATGGTGAAACCCTGTCTCTACAAAAATACAAAAATTAGCCGGGCATGATGGCAGATGCCTGGAATCGCAGCTACTCGGGAAGCTGAGCCGGGAGAATTGCTTGAACCCAGGAGGTGGAGTTTGCAGTGAGCCAAGATCACGCCACTGCACTCCAGCCAGGGAGACAGAGCAAGAAACCATCTAAAAAAACCAGAAAAAAAAAAGAAAATATTCATATTGGGAGCTACCACTGGAGGTGACATGTTAAAGAACTGCAAACAACATCAAGAAGCTGAGAGCCATTCTTGGTCAACAGCTAACAGGACAACAGGGACCGTAATCCTACAGTTACAAGGACTGCCAACAAGTGACCTTGGAAAAAGACCCCAAGCCCCAGATGAGAACTGGCAACACCTTGATTTCAGCTCAGTGAGATCCTGCACAGAGAATCTAGCCACACTGTGCCTAGACTTCTGACCTACAATAACTATGAGATAATAAATATGCTCTTTTAAGCCACTAAATTTGTGATAATTTTTTAACGCAGCATTTAAAAAGTTAATAAAATCTGTGTAATAAATTCCTACAAGTGTGACTGCTAGATCATAGTCACACTTAAAATGGGGATATGCACTTAAAATTTTTATATATATACAAAATTGCTCTTCAAATACTTTACACCTTGTCATTGTTGTTGTTGTTGTTGTTGAGACAGGGTCTCACTTTGTCTCCCAGGCTGGAGTGCAGTGGTGATCATGGCTCATTATAGCCTCAAACTCCCGGGCTCAGGTGATCCTCCCAACTCAGCCTCCTGAGTAGCTCGGACTACAGGTGAGTGCCTCCATGCACAGCTCATTTCCTGTGTGTGTTTTTTTTGTAGAGCTGGGGTTTCACCATGTTGCCCAGGCTGGTCTTGAACTCTTGGGTTCAAGTGATCCGCCCACCTCGGCCTCCAAAAGTACTGGGATTACAGGCGTGAGCCACCTCGCTCAGCCTACAGCAATTTAAACAGCCAGCAACAGTAGATTTAAAACTTCCTGGTAATTAGCTGCTGATTTAAAGTGTTTATTCCAGTAAGTCACCAAGGGCTGGAAGGATCTGTATCTTGCCCTCTTGCAGCTGACTTTTTTGACAGAATTTTTAAGAAGTGCTTATCCTCTAAAATTTATTTTAATAACAAAGACCTTTTCTCGGAGGCTCTACTAGGAGGGAAGTTGTCATTACAACTACTATCTCCAATGTAGAAAGCTAAGGATAGCAAGAATTCATATGAGCATATAAAACACTACAAATTGCAATCTACCTATCAGTAAAGGGATCTGTGGGCAGTTGGATAAAGTCCAAGTCTCTGAAAACAAATTTAAAAGTTTTTTTAACGTTGAAAATTATTCTTGAAATAAAAGTTTAAATATTTTATAATATATTCTTCTAAGATAATAATCTGCAGAAAAATCTGAATAAGATATAAAATGAAATCCATGATCAAAATATCAGCCATATGAACACTGAAGTATATTTATATATTCAGGATTCCTTAAGAGGGGTAGATTTTAGAGCCAGATGGGACCCAAGATATTTAGTTTAGCTTCCTTATTTTATAGAGAATATCCTAACATTTTAGAAATCAAAACAGGTATAATTTTGCTTTTGTTTATTTCAGTAGTTTCATTACAAAAATAAAAAAAATATTTTGGAGTATAACCCAATATACATATTTTCTGGAGGACTTAGAGTATGTCAAAAGTCTTTAAAATGTGCCTGCCCTCTAACCCAGAAATTCTTTTTTGAGAGTTTGTTCTAAAGATACAAATCATAGATGCTCATTCATTCAAATGAACTCAACCAATATTTATTAAGCAACTCCTATGAGCAACTAGATACTGTTTTGAGTGTTGGGGAAAACAACAGTGAACGAAACATTTCCCTGCTATCATGGAGCTGGTGGCACAGAAAGACAGTAAACAAATAAATATATATAAATCACAGGTATAGATAAACACAAATGAAAGAAAAAAGTATGAGGGTAAAATGATGAGATTATGATTTAGAAAAGCAACCAAAGGAGAAAATCTCTGAAGAAATCACATGAATGAAACAGAATGTATATCTTATAAGAAAATAGGTATCTGGGGAAAGAAGAACTAAAAATGCAAATGCCCTGGGCAGGATCTCCCAAACATCCCCAACATAGTCTCCAACATACTGTCTGTTAGTGAGGAGCCAATTATGAGTAGCAGATTCTGGTCAAAGAAATCTATCAGTTTGTATTTTTTGAGATGGAGTCTTGCCATATTGCCAAGGCTGTTCTAGAACTCCCGGGTTGAAGGGATCGTCCAGCCTCAGCCTCCCACTATGTTATTTGTTTTTAAATCAGCTAGTGATGTTTCGACTTTCTAAATAATTCTACTTTTTTTCTTTTTTTTTAAATTTTGAAATGGAGTCTCGCTGTGTCGCCTAGACTGGAGTGCAGTGGTGTGATCTCGGCTCACCGCAACTTCAACCTCTTGGGTTCAAGCCATTTTCCTGCCTCAGCCTCCTGAGTAGCTGGGATTACAGGTTTGCACTACTACACTCAGCTAATTTTTGTATTCTGAGTAGAGATGGGGTTTTACCATGTTGGCCAGGCTGGTCTTGAACTCCTGACCTTGTGATCCACCCGCCTCAGCCTCCCAAAGTGCTAGGATTACAAGCATGAGCCACCGCACCTGGCCAATAATTCTAGTTTTATATGAAACTTATTTTTACCATTACAGTAGTATTTATAGTTAGAAACAACCTAAATATCCTACGACTATTACTAAATCAGCTATATATATGATTGTGCATTCGTAAGATGGATTACTTAAAAAAATTAAAATAACACTTAAAAACAATGGTTTCTTGGTCATCTGGTGCCAAATAAAAACTTAAAAAACAAAAAACAAAAAACAAAACAACAAAAAAAATCATGGTTTCAAAAATACTTAACGATATGGAAAAAATACTACATTGGTGAAACAGAAATTTATTAAACAGTACTTATGAGCCCAATTTTATTTTTAAAATATATACAGATATATATACCTGAACTATTTCATAATAGGTTTTATATATACATAAAAAAAGAATAGAAGACCATATTTCAAACAGTACGATAACAGGGATTACCTCTAAGTGCCATGATTATGGACACTTTTATCTTCTTTAGACTTCTCTATGCTTTCCGAATTCTCAAATTAATTATTTTATAAATAAGGGAGAATCTAAAAGTTATATTCAAAATAAATGTCTTAGAAGAAGAAAGAATCTTAGTTCTTAGCAGGTGAAAAAAATTACAACAAACAAAAGGACAGGAAGCATTTGAATTCCATTAGTTTCTTTTCTCTTTATGTTTAACTTACTTTAGGACAGGTTAAAAAGTAACTAAAAACGTTCCGGAGGAGAGATTATACTTACATTCCTGTTTGAAGGTGAAATAGTCTGTAAGATGCCTGCATTCATGATTTCCCCGAAGCAGAAACAATGTTTTGGGATGATTAATCTTTAAACTCCATAAATACAGCACACACTACAAGAAATTCAAGGATAAAATTTTCTTTGTGAACTTCATAATGCATAAACACAATTTATATAAATTCAAATGACTTGCTATAATGGCATATCTCATTGCTACTTCCAAATTGAAAATGAAACCTTCTAGCTTTTGAATGTGATACACTAATTGCCCTAGAATTTCATAGAGTTGCCTTCATAGAAATCTCTCTCTAATCTCTCTGTTCTCATGTTCTATCTAAATATCTAGAACTCTCTCAGAAAGTCACTCACATATATATTAATCCTAAAACCTGTATTTTATTTAATTCTGAAACACTAAAGGCATTTCCACTAAGACCAGAAACAAGGCAAGAATGTTTACTATTTCTGCTACTATTCAAAACTGGTGGGAGGGTATTAGCCAATAGGATTACACCTTAATTAGAGGGTTAAGAATGGGTAAAGATGTAACGTCCCCAAAATCAATGATAAAACTAACTCAAATAATAAAATAATTCAGTAAACTAGCAGGATATAAAATTAACATACAAAATCAATAGCCCTGGGGCACAGTGGCATGCATATGGTCCCAGCTACTCAGGAGGCTAAGGCAGAAGGCTCACTTGAGCCCAGGAGTTCAAGGTCAACCTGGGCAACACACGGAGATCCCATCTTTAAAAAAAAAATAGACCTTCTATGCAGAAACAATCAACAGAACATCATGGAGCGAAATCCCCGTTTGTAACAGCAACAAAGAGGACTAAAGACATAGGAATAAATTTAACAAGAAATATGCAAAATCCATACAAGGAAAATTTTTAAATGCCCCTTTAAGACATAAAAGTAGACATGAAATAATGGAAAGGCAACCGCTGTTCTTGGATAGAATAAAATAACATTAAAAGATTACCGTTCTCCCTAATTTAACTTATAAATCATTGCAATTCCAAGAAAAATACAAACTATCTTATGGAGTTAGACAAGTTGACCCTAAAATTAATATGGAAAAGTGAACATCCAAGAATAGCCAGGAAAACACTAAAAAGAGACATTATGAGGGCAGACTACTCCTGCCAGATGTTAAAACATACTATAAAGCATCTATAATCAAAACAGTGGTACTGGCCCTTAAGTAGATAAATATAGCAGTGGAGTTTTATACTACAGATATAGTATAAAAGTACTTATAAAAACCTGTTATATGATAAAGGTGGCATCTCAAATCACAGTAATAATAATGATGAACTTTTAAATAAATGGCTCTGGGACAAGTGATTGCCATTTTTAAAGAAAAGATAAAATTAGATCCATATCTCATGCAATGTACAATAAACAACAAAGGAATGAGGGATCTAAATGAAAAAAGATAAAACCACACAAGTTCTAGAAGAAAACACGAATGAGTTCTTCTTAAGCCTACTGTAGGTCAAAATTGGTGTAGGTAAGAACTTACAACTAATGACTAAAAATTCAGAGACAATAGAAGATGGATAAATTTGACCATACAAAAATTAAAATAGGCCGGGGTGGTGGCTCATGCCTGTAATCCCAGCACTTTGGGAGGCCGAGGCAGGCAGATCACCTGAGGTTAAAAGTTCAAGACCGGCCTGGCCAACATGGTGAAACCTCATCTCTTCTAAAATACAAAAATTTGCCGGGCATGGTGGTGGGCACCTGCAATTCCAGCTACTCTGGAGGCTGAGGCAGGAGAATCACTTGAAGCTGGGAGGTGGAGGTTGCAGTGAGCCAAGATCACGCCACTACCCTCTAGCCTAGGCAACAGAGCAAAACTCCATCTCGATGATGATGATAATAATAATAATAATAATAATAATAATTTCCATAGTAAAAAAAAATTTGGTCAAACTGACAAAAATACACATTCAACTTTTGGCCCACTTCCAGGAATCTATCTTGAATATACAACTCCAACAATATGAAAATAAACATGCACAAGGCTGTACCACATGTGTAATAGTAAAATATTAGGAACAATGTAAATGACCATACACAGGAGAGAGGCTATGCTGTGAAACAGTCACATAATAAAGCACAAGGATGAGAAAGATAGTGATAAAGTGATTTGGAGTGATTTCCAGGATATGTTTTTAGATTAAAAAAAGCAAAGTATGGCTGGGTACAATGGCTCACAAATGCAATCCCAGTGCGTTAGGAGGCCAAGGCAGGAGGATCGTTTGAGGCCAGGAGTTTAAGACCAATATGCACAATATAGCAAAACCCCATCTTTTCCAAACATTTAAAAATTAGCCAGATATGGTGGTCACATGCCTGTAGTCCCAGCTACTCAGGAGGCTGAGGCAGGAAGACCCCCTGAGGCAAGGAGTTTGAGGCTGCAGTGAGCTATTATCATGATCATGCCACTGCACTCTAACCTGGGTATCAGATGAGACTCTGTCTTAAAAAAAAAAAAAAAGTACAAGAGTAGCTATAGTATGCCACCCTCTATATAATAAAGAAGAAAATATAAAAGAAATTCATATGTATATATCTACTTCGTACATAAAAAATGCAGGAAAGATAAAGCAGAAACTATAGAGATTGGCATTCAGGCACAATAGATCATGAAAAGAATAATGTTTACAGCATGAGAGCTAAAACAAGAAGAGAGAGTATGGCCTTGTTTGATCTGAGGTGGTAACATGCGTATTGGGAGACTCACTATCCACATGTCTACCAGTGAGCACAAAAGCACTGTAAGTATTGAATTTGAGGTTACAAATAAATTTTATCAAAGAGGCACAGGCATATTTGCAAATACAGAACCCATGAATGATGATAATCAACTGTATATACCAATCATGAAATATTCTGGATATATTTCACAGCCTCAAAACACAAGCAAAAAATTGATACGGTTTGGCTGTGTCCTCACCCAAATCTCAACTTGAATTGTATCTACCAGAATTCCCACACCTGGGGGAGGTAACTGAATCATGGAGGCTGGACTTTCCCATGCTATTCTTGTGATAGTGAAAAAGTGTCATTAGATTTGATGAGGTTTCTATCTAATTACTAATGTAACTATCATATGTTACTAGTTACTAATGTAACTATCATAACTAATGTAAATTATATAACCCCTAACAGTAACTATCAGGGGTTTCCACTTTTGCTTCATCCTCATTCTTCTCTTGCCACCGCCATAAAAAGTGCCTTTTGCCTCATGCCATGATTGTGAGGCGTCTCCAGTCTTGTGGAACTGTAAGTCCAATTAAACCTCTTTTTGTTCCCAATTTCAGGTATGTCTTTATCAGCAGCATGAAAAAGAACTAACACAGAGGCCTATGTTGAGAAACAGATACATCAACACAATCATGTACCATGTAATGTTGTTTCGGTCAACAACACACCACATATAGGACAATAGTCCCATAAAATTAAAATAGAACTGAAAAATTCCTACAACCTAGCGATGTAGCTATCATAATGTCTACATGCATTACTCACGTTTGTGGTGATGCTGATGTAAAAAAACCTACTGCAATACCAGCCATATAAAAGTACAGCACATACAATTATGGACAGTACATAATACTTGATAATAAATGTTACTGGTTTGTATATTTACTATACTATACTTTTTGTAATTATTTTCAAGTTTGCTCCATTTACAAAAGAAAAAGGCTCATTGTGAAACATCCCCAGGCAGGTCCTTCAGGAGGAATTCTAGCAGAAGGCACTGTTATAGGAGATGACAGCTCCATGACTGCTACTGCCCCTGAAGGCCTTCAAGTGGGACAAGATGTGGAGGTGAAAGACAGCGATAATGATTATCCTGACCCTCTGTAAGCCTAGGCGTGTGTGCGTGTGCATGTGTATGTGTGTGTGTTTATGTGTGTGTGTGTCTGTCTTTCATTCGTACCAAAAAATTTTAAAAGTAAAAAAATTTTTTCATAGAATAAAGCTTATAGAATAAGAATATAGAAGGAGAGAGATCCAAGATGGCTGATCACTAGCAGCTTGGGATTGCAGCTCCCAGAGAAAGCGCACAGAATGAGAGGAAGCCACACTTTCAGACAAATTTTTGTTACCCACGGACCGGAAGATTCCCAGCAGAGGAGCCCCATAGGTCACCAGGGTGACTCTCGTCACCGGCGTCGCAGTTTTGCTGGCGCCCCGGCGCGGCAGTTCTCAGTGCAGAATGAACGGGACTCGGTCCCCTTTTGATCGACGTTTGGAGCTCTGGGAAGGCAGAGTCACCCATTTACCTGATTGAAGAAGGGACTCAAGAGGGAAGCCAGTCTGGAGATTCCCGTGCAGAAAAGCACCACGAATCTTAATGCCACTGTTTTGCCGGCACAGTGGGTTGCTCAGATTTCGGCGCTGGGAATCAACAAGTTGGACGTCCACTCAGAGACCTAATCTGAAAGTAGGCAATTACAAAGACGACTTACAATGAACTTACAATGATGGGAAGAAACCGGCGTAAAAAGGCTGAGAATACCCAAGATCAGAATGCCTCTCCTTCTACAGGTGATCACAGTTCCTCATCAACAAGAGAACAAGGCCTGATGGAGAACGAGTGCGTTCCAATAACAGATTTACGCTTCAGAAAGCGGATAATAAGGAACTTTAGTGAGCTAAAAGAACATGTTCTAGCTCAATGTAAATAAACTAAGAACTTTGAAAAAAGGTTTGACAAAATGCTAACGAGAATTGACAACTTAGAGAGGAATATAAGTGAATTAATGGAAGTGAAGAACACAATACGAGTCACGAAGTATGCACAGGTTTTAACAGTCGAATTGATCAAGCAAAAGAAAGGATATCAGAGGTCGAAGACCAACTTAATGAAATGAAATGAGAAGACAAGATTAGAGAAGAAAGAATAAAAAGGAATGAGCAAAGTCTCCAAGAAATATGGGACTATGTGAAAAGACCTAATTTACGATTGATAGGTATACCTGAATGTCATAAGAGAATGAATCCAAGTTGGAAAAGAATTTCAGGATATTCAGGAAAACTTTCCTAATCTAGTAAGACAGGACAATACTCAACTCCAGCTAATCCAGAGAACACCACAAAGATATTCCTCAAGTAGAGCAACTCCAAGACACATAATCGCTAGATTCACTAGGGTTGAAATAAAGGAGAAAATTCTAAGGGCAGCTAGAGAGAAAGGTCACGTTACCCATAAAGGGAAGCCAATCAGACTCACAGCAGACCTCTCACTAGAAACCCTACAAACTAGAAGAGAGTGGGGGTCAATATTCAATATCCTCAAAGAAAAGAATTTTCAACCCAGAATCTCATATCCCGCCAAACTAAGCTTCATAAGCAAAGGAAAAAGAAAATTTTTCGAGAACAAGCAAGCACTCAGAGATTTCATCACCACCAGGCCTGCTTTACAAGAGCTTCTGAAAGAAGCACTACAAACAGAAAGGAGCAACCAGTATCAGTCATCCCAAAAACTTATCAAAATGTAAAGAGTATCTCTATAATGAAGAATCTACATCAACTAATGGGCAAAATAGCCAGCTAGCATTAAATGACAATATTGAACTCACAAATATTAATATTAACTCTAAATTTAAATGGATTAAATGCCCCAATCAAAGACACAGACAGGTAAATTGAATAAAAAGTCAAAACCCATCGGTACGCTGTATCCAGATCTATTTCACAAGCAACGACATACAAAGATTCAAAACAAAGGGATGGAGGAAGATTCACCAATTAAATGGAAGAAAACAAACAAACAAACAGGAGTTGTAACTTTCGTCTCTCACAAAATACATAAGATAGACTTTAATAATAACAAAGACTAAAAGAAACAAAGAAGGATATTACATAATGGTAAAAGGATCAATGCAACAACAGGAGTTAATGCTTATAAATATATATGCACCCAATACAGGAGCACCCAGATACACAAGACAAGTTCTTAATGACTTATAAAGAGACCTGGACTCCCACACAATAATAGCGCGAGATTTTGACACCACATTGTTAATATTTGACGGATCAACGACATAGAAAATTAATAGGGACATCTATGATTTGAACTTAGACGTGGAATAAGTAAACTTAGTGAATATTTATAGAATTCTCCACCCCAGTACACAGAACATACATTTTTCTCAGTATCATATTACACCTATTTTGAAAGTGACTATATAATTTAAAGTAAATCACTCTTCAGCATTTGCATAGCATTTCACAGACTTAAATAAAATATTGGTTGGCTGTTTGTTTGTTATTTTCTTCCCTTATTCCTTCCTGTCTCCGTTGTTAAGCACAATTATCGGCATAAAAGAGGTTTTTAATACCTATTTTTAGACTGCATTCCGGCCCGGGCAATAGAGCAAGAATCCTGTTCTCTCTCCCTCTTTTTCTTTCTTTCTCTCTTAAAAAAAAAAAAAGAAAAAGAAAATTCGTCCTCTTTTTAGAATCCATACAGAATAGGTCCACAGTACCTGAAATCTGTAGAATTCTGTAGACTATCACTTTCTAAAAAAAAAAGACATCAATTGGGAAGAATCTCCTAGGAAAAGTTAGGGCACAAGATCCAAATCAAAGGAATAAGAGGCCCAGGCCTGAGAGATACAGGCCTCATATTGACTTTGTTATGAGCTATTTTATTTGGCGCAAATCACTTTAAAAAAAAAAAAAGAATATAAGGAAAAACTATTTTTGTACAGCTGCATAATATATTTTATGCTAAGTGGTATTACAAAAGAGTCAAAAAGTTTAAAAAATTAAAAATCTTACAAAGTAAAAAGTTTCAGTAAGCTAAGGCTAATTTATTATTGAAGAAAGAAAAATAATTTTCAATAAATGTAGTGTAACATAAGTGTCCAGTGTTTGGTGATGTGCTTATCAGCTTCTAATTTCAAGTTTTATTTCCTTATTTTATATATCAGGATGCAACTGTACAATTGTTTTATATAATTCAATTACAAGGTCATGATTATCAAGAAATCTGTTCAACCACTCAATTACTTCTCTTTTTTTTTTTTTTTGAGATGGAGTCTTGCTCTGTTGCCCAGCTAGAGGGCAGTGGCGTGATCTTGGTTCACTGCAACCTCTGCCTCCTGGGTTCAAGTGATTCTCCTGCCTTAGCCTCCTGAGTAGCTGGGATTATAGGCGCCCGCCACCATGCCTGGCTAATTTTTGTATTTTTAGTAGAGATGGGGTTTCACATGTTGGCCAGGCTGGTCTCGAACTCCCGACCTCAGGTGATCACCCACCTCAGCCTCCCAAAGTGCTAGGATTACAGATGTGAGCCACCACGCCTGGCTCAACCACTCAATTACTTCTTCACTTCTATGTGAACAGAATTTTCACTCCACCTCCAGAATTATTTGTGTGTGTCAATACCTGTTCATCAATTGGACATCTAACAATATTTATATCACCAGGTCATCTGACAACATTTTTCTCTTTGGTGGCTTCTGTGCATTTAATACACTATATCTTTGCTGAAAATGTTCCTTTTAATCTTTTCTTTTCTCACAAAATCAATTAAAAAAAACCTAAAATGAAGCTGCTTCTCTCAGAGGAAGCACTTTGTTTTTATTTTTATTTTTATTCTTTTTAGACAGAGTATCACTCGGTCACCCAGGCTGGAATGTAGTGGCATGATCTCAGCTCACTGCAACCTCTGCCACCTGGGTTCACGCGACTCTCCTGCCTCAGACTCCCAAGTAGCTGGGACTACAGGCACACGCCACCACATCTGGTTAACTTTTTGTATTTTTAGTAGAGACAGGGTTTCAGCATGTCGGTCAGGCTGGTCTCGAACTCCTGACCTCAGGTGATCTGCCCACCTTGGCCTCCCAAAATTCTAGGATTACAGGCATGAGCCACCACACCTGGCCAGCACTTTGAAATAGATACAAATGAAGAGGGGACATCAAAAGGCTCAAAGAAAAATAAAACTTCACTATTCTATTTTATCAGCAACAGAAGTCTTAAAAATGCTCTACTCTTGGCTGGGCGCAGTGGCTCACATCTGTAATCCCAACACTTTGGGAGGCCAAGGCAGGCAGATCACAAGGTCAGGAGTTCGAGACCAGCCTGGCCAATATAATGAAACCCCATCTCTACTAAAAATGCAGCCAGGCATGGTGGCAGGCGCCTATAATCCCAGCTACTCCAGAGGCTGAGTCAGGAAAATTGCTTGAATCCAGGAGGCAGAGGCTGCAGTGGGCTGAGATTGCACCACTGCACTCCAGACTGGGCGACAGAGAGAGATTCTGTCTCAAAAAAAAAAAAAAAAAAATCTTTAATCCAGTTACTTCATGTGTGAGAATCTCATCTAAGTAAGTATCTGAAATGCCATCACAGATATATTCAAAAAGATGTTAACTTCAGCAATGTGCACAAAGGAAGTAATTGGAAAACAACCTTGTACCATTTAAATACAAGTGATACAGAATCTAATTTGCTGTTGTATAAGATATTTAAGTATCTCATAAACCATGAAGTCTGGGCTGGGCACGGTGGCTAATACCTGTAATTCCAGCACTTTGGGAGGCCAAGGCAGGCAGATCACCTGAGGTCAGGAGTTTGAGATCAGCCTGGCCAACATGTGAAACCCCATCTCTACTAAAAATACAAAAATTAGCCAGGTGTGGTGGTGAATGCCTGTAATCCCAGCTACTTTGGAGGCTGAGGCAGGACAATTGCTTGAACCCGGGACGCGGAGGTTGCAGTGCGCCGAGATCAAACCACCGCACTCCGGCCTGGGTGACAGAGTGAGTGAAACTCTGTCTCAAAAATAAATAAATAAAATAAAATAAAATAAACACATGAAGTCTGGAGATGAGATGTACATGTTTGGTGTACTAGCTCAACATCATCACCAAGAAACCAAGCCCTCTGTACCTCTGTGATCTGAGATTCACAGCAGGTCTGCTTTTCCTCCTTAGTGATGTCATCTCCTCATAGTCATAGCATGGCTGCTACAGTACACATATCCACATTCAAACTGGTGGAATAGGGGTCCAGAAGCTTCCACCTTGCAACAGTCTTTTCATCAAGAAAGAGTGTTTCCAAAAGCAAACAAACAAACAAAAAAAAACCCAGCATACTACTGGTTAAAAGAAAATCCAATGTTTACCCCTAGACCAATAACTGATGACAGGAAATTGATTGTCTTGATTAGTTCAGACCAACTAGAATTCATTCCCTGGCACTGGGATAAGGAACCTTTGATCGCAGGGTGTTCCTTCTCTGACATCAAAGGTTCTCCCTGCAACCCCAATCCCATTTATCTGAATAAAATGGAGATATTGTTTGTAAGGAAGACGGAGGGAAAATGTAGGTAATAGCATGACCTGCTATAAACCTATTTTTCCTGCAGTAGAGGAATGGTGAAATCAATTAAGGTATTTATATCATTAACTATTGTGAAAGTTGATCATGGGTTATTCCTGTCATACACAACTAAAACAGAGTCAAGAGGCCAGGGGAGAAAAGCACTCAGGGCATATAACATAGCCCCAAAAATGTAATTCTCTGCAAGCCTGTCTGCCGAAACTGCCTGCTATGACTAGAAGCCAGTTTTACCTAATGGCTACTGAAATGACCTGCTGAAATTCTAAGGCTAATTTTACCCACTGCCATTACTCACCAATCAAACCTGGCAAGCTCTCCGGAACCTCACTAGTACCAACGAACTTTCTCAAAGAGCAATACATAACATTTTTCTTTTTCATAAAACCTCTAACCTTCTCTTTTCTTTGGACATACCATTCTGTCTGCATGCATGCCCTAAACTGCAATTCTTTCTTCACAAATAAAACATCTTAATTTCAGAGATTCATCTCTTTGTTTTGACTTTGACATACTTGGTCAAGTGTAAGTCCAAGGCTGACTCATCTCAAAGAAAATCACCAGCCATTGGAACTATAGCATGAGGTAGCCACACTGGGGCCCTTTGAAAACCAACCCTTCCCCTACCAACTTCTGCAAACTGCCTTTTTTCCTTAGTGAGTCATTCTTGGACTGAACTCCTGATTTTGGTTGAGTTCTGTTTTATTTGGGATTTGGATGGGATGGTGTCTTTCCCCTTCCTGTCAGATCTGACTGAGAAATCTCCTATTCAGGAAGACTCTTTTTGTCCTTGTCTGTGGGGTCTGGCTGTGGGGTCTCAGGGAAGGGATTTTTCCCTTTGGGTTGAGGCCTTGAGATCTCTTTTTTTCTTCAGTTGGAGAAGGCTTCTTATCATCCTTCTTGGTAACTGGGTACTGTATTTTCCCATCTGTGCTTGTGTTTATTTGGCCTGTGCAAATTCAGTCCTTACATTTAATTGGTTTTTGTATATTTGGCATTAAACCAGAGCACCCACAATAAAATGGGCTCTCAAAATTCAAAGACATGCCAAGATATTTTCTGGGATTCCAGCCGATAACATGTTCAAACATTCTAAGGATCACTCAAACAGTCTGTTGTTCTTTAAACTAAAAGACCACAGTTATAAAATAATACACTCCAAATAAGATATGCATATCTCACTGATATTTTCAGGCTAAAAAAAGCATTCAGGACTCAAAGAATGACTCACTACAAAATACTGCCTCAAAGCTAGCTGAAACGCTTTCCTCTCTAGAGCTTTCCCCTCCCTCTCTGACAATTCCTCCTCTTCATCTTTTTCTAAACTAAACTCTCTTTTTTTCAAAACTCTTTGGCTATTCTGGCATACTGATCATTTAAATAAAACACTTAAAAGTAGGAGATATAAAAGAAAAGCATTTTGACCTTCATGCTGTTTCTTTGGCAAAGATGTAATTCCTATGCAAAGACAGCCAGCTCATACTAAGAGGAATGGCAACACTTTTATCTTCAAGGATAAAGAATTGACACCAAGAAAATACTGAACAGACCTTGTTAAAATAATTCTGTATCTTTTGGGCCTCCTCAGATAATTCAGTCATATTTCCACAATTAACTATTCTGTGTCCAATCCAGTTTATTGGCAACTGACTCAAACTACTTTACTCAAAATTTGGTTCACAATTCGTATAAGATTGCCTATTTTAAAAAATAATCTTAAAATTTAGCCTTATTCCATTTTGTCAAAGAGATAATCTGGATCCAACTGTTTTTTATAAATTGGTGAGTGTTTTACTATCTCATGACCAAAACTCTAAAATAAAAGCTGTAAGAATTTATTTACAATTATGTATATCTGTGTAGATTTGCATATATATTACATACATATACTATGTCGTATGCTGTGTCTACATAATGAAATCTGATGTAGTCAGTCAGAAATCCCTATAAAATACATAGAAATTAACCCAAGTGTTTTTTCAGTTCTTATGACTTAAGTAAATCTTTGATAAATAAATTTTTTTTTTTTTTTTTTTTTTTTGAGACAGAGTTTCACTCTTGTTACCCAGGCTGGAGTGCAATGGAGCGATCTCGGCTCACCACAACCTCCGCCTCCTGGGTTCAGGCAATTCTCCTGCCTCAGCCTCTTGAGTAGCTGGGATTACAGGCACGTGCCACCATGCCCAGCTAATTTTTTGTATTTTTAGTAGAGACGGGGTTTCACCATGTTGACCAGGATGGTCTCGATCTCTTGACATTGTGATCCACCCGCCTCGGCCTCCCAAAGTGCTGGGATTACAGGCGTGAGCCACTGGGCCCGGCCGATAAATTAATTGTTTTTAAAATTGTCGATAAAGGCTGGCTGTGGTGGCACATGCCTGTAATCCCAGCACTTTGGGAGGCTGAGGTTGGAGTATATCCTAAGGCCAGAAGTTCAAGACCAGCCTGAACAACATAGTGAGCCCCATCTCTACAAAAATGTAAAAAAAAAAAAAAAAAAAAAATTAGCTGAGTGTGGTAGCACGCCTGTAATCCTAGCTAACTGGAGTGGCTGAGGCAAGAGGACTGCTTGAGCCCAGTTCAGGGTTACAGTGAGCTATGATTGCACCACTGCACTCCAGTCAGGATGACAGAGAAAGACCCTATCTCTTTAAAAAATTTTTTTAAATTATAAGGTAGGCATAAAAATGTGTTCTTTATTGAGAAATATAATAATTTGTATGATAAAGAATCTTATGTGCCAAATTTTTGTCCTAAAATAAAATGGCTATTGTATTTTTTTTTTGTTTTTGAGCTGGAGTCTCGCTCTGTCGCCCAGGCTGGAGCACAGTGGCGCAATCTCGGCTGACTGCAACTTCTGCCTCCCAGGTTCAAGCAATTCTCTGCCTCAGCCTCCTGAGTAGCTGGTATTACAGGTGCCCGCTACCATACCAGACTAATCTTTATATTTTTAATAGAGACAGAGTTTCACCATCTTGGCCAGGCTGGTCTTGAACTCCTGACCTTGTGATCCACCCACCTTGGCCTCCCAAAGTGCTAGGATTACAGGCATAAGCCACTGTTCCCCAGCCAATAAAACAGTTACTTAAGAAAAAGGAAATACAGGACAAAGCAGAAAGTCCAAGCACATCATTAATGGTCTGAATAAAATTGTAATATGGTTTGTGAAAACGAAATTTATAAAAGGAATTTTGTATGTGATCAAGTTGGCTATAATAAATAAAATGATGTATGGTCTTTCTAAAGATTGAGCTTTGATATTAAAAAGACACTAATACACGGCCGGGCGCGGTGGCTCAAGCCTGTAATCCCAGCACTTTGGGAGGCCGAGGCGGGTGGATCACGAGGTCAAGAGATCGAGACCATCCTGGTCAACATAGTGAAACCCCGTCTCTACTAATACAAAAAATTAGCTGGGCACGGTGGCGCGTGCCTGTAATCCCAGCTACTCAGGAGGCTGAGGCAGGAGAATTGCCTGAACCCAGGAGGCGGAGGTTGCGGTGAGCCGAGATCGCGCCATTGCACTCCAGCCTGGGTATCAAGAGCGAAACTCCGTCTCAAAAAAAAAAAAAAAAAAAAAAAAAAAAAAAAAAAAGACACTAATACAAAACTAAAAAATTTGGTCTCCTATGGTAGAGCAAGGCTTTTCTTAAAGTATTGATTTTCTGTTAGTAAAACTGTAAGAGGTTTCGACTTTTAATTCTGAAATCTGTTTCTTTTGGAAATTTTTCAGAAATAAATCTCAGAAGTTCAAATTTTGCTGCCCCTCACTGCACATGATTGTACATCATATATTATTGCCTTCTGTTCTTTCTCCACTTGAAAAAGTGTATCTTTTGCTTGGCTAGAAGGTAACTCTCTCCAACTTTTTCATCAGCTCCTGTAACTTTTTTTCTCCTGTTCTAACTCTACTATTATGATCTGACACTCAGAGGTTTATCTTAAAACCCTAGAAAAGCGGCCAGGTGCAGTGGCTCATGCCTTTAATCCCAGCACTCTGGGAGGGCCAAGGTGGGCGGATCACAAAGTCAGGAGTTCAAGACCACCCTGGCCAACATGATAAAACCCGTCTATACTAAAAGTACAAAAATTAGCCAGGCATAGCAGTGTGTGTAATCCCAGCTACTTGGGAGCCTAAGGTAGAATTGCTACCCAGGAGGTAGAGGTTGCAGTGAGCTGAGATCACACTACTGCACTCTAGCCTGGGTGACAGAGCAAGACTCCGTCTTGGGGTTGGTGGGAAAGCCTAGAAAAGCAATGTTTTCCTCCACTGTAATTCTCAGTTTTTCTTGATGTATCTGAATTGCTACATTCAGATATACCACACCCAGCCAAATGACTACTGTTTTACAGTGACCTGTGTAATTCTGTTTTGATCAGATGTTCTGAGCCTTTTGACAACTTTGACAAATGTCCCCAAAATCAAATCCTCAATTAAGTCTTTTTTTGCTTTTTAATTTTATAGAGACAAGGTTTTCCTTAGGCTGGTCTTGAACTCCTGGACTCAGGTGAACCTCCCATCTAGGCCTCCCAAAGCACTGGAATTACAGGCTTAAGCCACTGTGACCGGCCTCAAGTAAGTCTTTTTGAGCTAAAATAACTTTGGGGCTGGGCACAGTGGCTCACACCTGTAATCTCAGCACTTTGGGAGGCTGAGGCAGGTGGATCACCTGAGGTCAGGAGTTCAAGACCAGCCTGGCCAACATGGTAAAACCCCATCTCTATTAAAAATATAAATATTAGCTGGGCGTGGTGGCGGGCGGCTGTAATCCCAGGTACTCCGGAGGCTGAAGCAGGAGAATCGCTTGAACCTGGGAGGCGGAGGTTGCAGTAGGCTGAGATCATGCCACTGTACTCCAGCCTGGGTGACAGAGTAACACTTTATCTCAAAAAAATGAAATTAAATTAACTTTGGGATTTTTCAGTTCAGCCTCTGGAAAGCTTCAAAAGATCTATATCTCTCATCTTACACAGATATGAAATGATTAGGCTTATTTAGTAAATTATGTAAGAAACTGTTAAATCACAAGTGATACTAGGTCTTCTTTTAGTTGCATTTATGGGTACGTTGTTAATATAAATGTTTCAAAAATTGTATAATTCATTAAAATCTATTATGTTTTCAGTTAATTCTGGTTATTGTATCCTAAAATGCTATCTATAATAGAAATAACAAAATTCCTTATCAATTGTCATCAGATTTTAACCATGGCTATTCTAAGCTTTTCTCGTCCACAGGTACTGTTTTGTCACTAAAAACCACACAATCAGATTCATGGAAAGATTTCAACAAATACTCTTATATATAGGTTGCTGATAACATTAAGAGCAATAGGCTAAATAAAAATTTCTACAACTCTAATAAACAAACTGATGGACTCATGAAACTACTAATGGAGATCAAGTAGAATATAAATTGATTACTGAGATTAAGTAAAACTTGCCAGCTCTCCAGAACCTTGCTAGTGTCAATGAACTTTCTCAAAGAACAATATATAACATTTTCCTTTTTCATAAAACCTAACTTTCTCTTTTCTTCAGACATAACAAAGACCGAGCAGTCTGTGTGTATGCCCAGAACTGCATTTTTTTCTTGCCAGATAAAATGTTTTAATTTCAGAGATTGTCTCTTTTATTTGACTTTGACACTACACTTCTGGAGAAATCTTAACAATAGAGAAAAATGCTTTCCCCACAATCCTGAGTGGAAAAAGAAGATCAGAAAAGGAGCATATAAAATGCTCCCGATTTTCTTAAAAACAAAATATATACAAATATAAAAGAAGAAAAAGGACTGCAAGAAAATATAATAAAACACTAACAGTGATTATCTCTGATTTCTAAAAAGTTTTTGTTTTCTGTATTCTGCATTTCCCAATTTTTCTATTAAAAACTAAACTATTTATGGCCGGGCATGGTGGCTCACGCCTATATTCTCAGCACTTTGGGAGGCAGAGGTGGGTGGATCATAAGGTCAGGAGATTGAGACCAGCCTGGCCAATTAGTGAAACCCCGTCTCTACTAAAATACAAAAAATCAGCCAGGTGTGGTGGCGCACGCTTGTAGTCCCAGCTACCCAGGAGGCTGAGACAGGGGAATAACTTGAACCTGGGAGGCAGAGGTTGCAGTGAGCTGAGATTGTGCCATTGTACTTCATCCTGGCATCAGAGCAAGACTCTGTCTCAAAAAAACAAACAAACAAACAAAAAACTAAACTATAACAAAAAATTTTAATAAGGATTCTATGACCTTATTTTCATCTATTAAACAAAAACATCAGACTCATGGTTATCAAGAATATTGATTAAAAAATTATTTCTCTTTTCTTTTTTTGGTATAAAGTCCTATGAGGAACTATGGCAAAAAAAAATTATTTTTCAAGTGTATATGTGTAACATGTTAGACTAAGCTATAACCTACAGAAGTTCATTATCTTAGTGATTTATATCTAAGTGACTTCCAATGAACACTAGATATATCTCATAGTTCAGTTTTAACACTGGTATAAAATTTCATTGTCACCTTAAAGTTTTGATTCACTTATCTCTGAAGTTATTGCAGAAAACTCCTTTAAGTTAGCAAACATCCAATTAACAGGATAAAGCTAAATACAAACTATGATTTATTAACATTCATTCATTCAACAAATATTAACTGCATGTCTACTATGTATCAGGCACTGTGCTAATATGAAGCACACTGGTCCTAATATGAAGAACACTGTTAATTCAAGAAGTACATTTTATAATATACTGAAAGGTCTTTTCATAAGTGTATCTTTTCTATTAGACTGGCAGCTCCTACAGAGAGCATAAATCTTATTCTTTATTTTATTCTCATAGCCTGCCATAAAGTTGGCATTCAGGAACTTTATTGATGAGTGAGAAAAAAAATGCATAACACAAAATATTCTGTGGTGTATGTGCACAAAATAATTGTTGATATTTTATATGTGCTTTATTAATAGTATTAATGAATTAAAACTATTGTAAAGCTATTTTAAGTTATATAAGTTAATTAGAAGATAATCTGGCATAATAATTTATCATTAAAAAGTTGTTTTATGAAATAAAATGATTAGCCAGGCACAGTGGTACACATCTATAGTCCCAGAGACTCAGGAAACTGAGGCAGGAGGATGGCTTGATTTCAGGAGTTGGAGGCTGAGGTACAAAACGATTGCACCTGTGTAGAGCCACTGCACTCCAGCCTAAGCAACATAGCAAGATCCCATCTCTGAAAAAATAAAATAAAATAAAATAAATAAAATTGAATAAAATGGCTAATTAGAAACTCAGTTAAGTTTTACATTCTTCTAATCTTTACCCTCTAAAACTTCCTCATCCTAGCAAATACACAAAGAAATAAACACTCAATGTGTCTTTCTAATATCCATACTTTTTTTTTTTTTTTGAGACAAAGTCTCGCTCTATCACCCAGGCTGAAGTGCAGCAGCACAATCTCAGCTCACTGCAACTTCCGCCTCCAGCGTTCAAGCAATTCTCCCGGCTCAGCCTCCCAAGTAGCTGGGATTACAGGTGCCCACCACCATGCCCAGCAAATTTTTGTATTTTTAGTAGAGATAGGGTTTCACCATGTTGGCCAGGCTGGTCTCAAACTCCTGACCTCAAGTGGTCCACCCACCTTGGCCTCCCAAAGTGCTGGGATTACAGGCATGAGCCACCTTGCCTGGCCCCACATCCATACATTTGACTTACGGTCTACTGAAACATACATGATGTGAATGGCAACTGGGAAGCTCTTCAATGATACAGTCTACAAGCATGATCTCCATCTATTCCCAGTACCTATTTAGAGATCTTGGACATTTACCGTGCAGCAGGAAAAATAGGCATTACCATTTTCTCAGTTTATACCTTTAACTTTTGTCTTCACATTTGATACTAAATGAATTTTGCACACTGGCAGTTAACATTTAACTTTTCTGATTCACGAATTTAGATTGCCTATCTAACTGAAAACAAAAAATCGATTTTGTTGCTTATTTTTCCTGCAGTTATAGAGCAACTGCTGCTCCTTTGCTTGGGCATCAGGTGAGAGGGCCAACTTGCATTTAGGAGTGAGGCTGCATGACAATAAACCTTTCACCACCAGAAACACACTTAGTACAGCAAGATTCCCACACAAGGAGGGCAGGCAGAACTATAGACAGCAAAGACAGAAAGCAGAAAGCAGACTCAATTTCTCAGCTCACGCTTATTCTTGAGCACATTACAAATTCCATTACCCACACTATTTCAAAAGTTTTTTTCTCTTTTATTTGCCAGCATGTAGATTTGAATCAATGAACATTAAGTGTGAATGTGCTGTGGTTCCACTCAAGTCCTTGGTACTCAAGTTCTTGCATAAAGTTCTAAAGACGTTTTATCTTTTACACATAAAAACTTCTATTTAATTCTAACCATGCTCCTACCTTTCCATTTTCAAAATATATAAAAGGAAAGTATAAGTTTTCATTGACTACAATTCATTTTTCCCCTTCAATGAACATTTATTAAGTGCTATCTATGTGTAACAGTATCAGAAGTTATTCCTACAACGGACTTAGTGCTTATTTAGCACTGGCAGTTAATCTAAGTGTTAATTATAGCTCAGCAAGTTATGGTCTTATAATTAAGGTCAGCTAATATAAACCCCATTTAGAGTGAACAGCAATTTGTGTCATTTTTATACAGCCTGTACACTATCTTCAAAGAAGAAAAGTTAGTGAACATTTAACTATTTGTACAGTTGGGTTAATATTAATACATAGCCTATTTATCAGATTTTCTACTGGTTTTAAAAAAGGAATAACTGTTATATCAATGAAAACATTTCTACTACTTTAATTTTGAAAATAACAAAATTCATAAATTCTGCCAGAGTTCTCATTTTAATTTCGTCTACTGAGGAATGGAAATCCTCTTTTTTTTAAAAGACAATATAACAGTCCCAACATATCCAGTTTAATTTTTACCTCTATACTGAAATAGCCTCTGTCCACATAGTCACCCAGAAAGAGGTAGCGTGTGTTACTAGGTGATCCTCCAACTTCAAATAACTTCATTAGGTCAAAGAATTGTCCATGAATATCACCACACACTAGGAAAAAAAGTTATAAAGTGAGATGAGAAATTATATCTTAAAAGAAAAAGGGCATTACACTAAAAGGGATCATAGTTTAACTTCTAATTTAAATCACTCTAGCTTTTAACAGGACTGCTGTATAACTGTAGTCAATCTATTCATATTAAATAGTTCTATTGGAAATATGAGGCAGTCAAAATTGTATTTCTTCAATTAGCAACAAACATCCTAACCAATCCTGACTGTCTCATAATTTCTAGAAAAATTATCACACCACTTTTTAGCTGGTTATTTGTAACTATTTCTCAAAACTGCTCATGCAAATCTAAACTATGAACAGTATCATGCAAATACTTTTTATACCTGTGATTGGAGCATCTACTTCTATCATAGTCTTCTCTTGCCTCAAGATGGCAGCCCCATCATTGATGATTTTTAAGGCTACTTCCTCTTCCAGTCGGCCTTCCTTTACCAAATGGTTTTTCAAAACATCAATTTTAGGTTTCCCATTCTCAAATACTTCCTTGAAAGTAAGCCGTTGGGTTGGAGGAAAGGGGACAGCTACAAAAAAAAATAATATAATAATAATAATTTAGAATATTTAAATGTATAGAGAACAAACAGAACCCAATTCTTTTACATGACAAATTAAAACTAATAAATCACCATGATTTCACATCTATAGCACCAGTACTATGTGGGAAAAAAATCTCAAGATACTAAATAAATGATCAATGCTAAGTATAAAAAGGTCACAAAGGCATTTTAAAGATTTGTGTGTGCATAAAGTATAATTTTTGTTGTTGTTTGTTTGATTTTTGTGTTTTTTGAGCCTGTTGCCTAGGCTGGAGTGCAGTGACATGATCTTGGCTCACTGCAACCTCTGCCGCCTATGTTTAAGCAATTCTCCCGTTTCAGCCTCCCGAGTAGCTGGGAGTACAAGGTGCATGTCACCAAACCTAGCTAATTTTTGTATTTTTAGTAGACACAGAGTTTCGTCATTTGGTCAGGCTGTTCTCAAACTCCTGACCTCAAGTAATCCACCCACCTTGGCCTCCCAAAGTGCTGGGATCACAGGCATGAGCCACAATGCACAGCCCTATAATGTTTTATGTGTAAACATGAAAGACCTGAAGCTGATTCAGGGAACAAGTTATAAATGAGACAAGGCACTAGATGGTAAAAATATCTTTGTTCTTCTCTCTGTGGAAAAGGTGTTAAAAACGAAACTGTGGTTAAAGAAAATGAAAGAAAAGTAATCACAATACTAAAATGGCATTTATTTCTTCCATAGAACTAACCTAATGAAACCTGTTTTAGAAGTCTCGGCTAGGTGCAATGGCTCATGCTTGTAATTCGAGCACTTTGGGAGACTGAGGCGAGTGTATCACCTGAGGTCAGGAGTTCAAGACCAGCCTGGTCAACATACTGAAACCCTATCTCTACTAAAAATACAAAATTAGCCACACGTGGTGGTGCACACCTGTAATCTCAGCTACTCAGGAGGAGACTCACTTGAATCCTGGAGGTGGAGGTTGCAGTGAGATGAGATTGTGCCACTGCACTCCAGCCTAGGTGAAAAGAGTGAAACTCTGTCTCCAAAAAATAAAATAAAATAAAATAAAATAAAATAACATAAAATAAAATAGAAGTCTCACTGTAGTTCCTGAAGAGGGGAATCATGTATATATATTTTATTCTTAAAAGGCTTAGGCCAGGCATGGTGGCTCATGCCTGTAATCCCAGTACTTTGGGAGGCTGAGGCGGGCAGATCACTTGAGGTCAGAAGTTCAAGACCAGCCAAGATGGGGAAACTCCATCTCTACTAAAGATACAAAAATTAGCCAGGTGTGGTGGCAGGCACCTGTAATCTCAGCTACTCGGGAGGCTGGGGCATGAGAATCACTTGAATCCAGGAGGCAGAGGTTGCAGTGAGCCAAGATCACACCACTGCACTCCAGCCTGGGCAACACAGCAAGACACAGTCTTAAAACAAAACAAAACAAATAGCAATAGCTTAATGTACTTTGTTACTGATAATAATAACACTACTAACAGAATGGAGCTATATCTAAGAATAATTTGCTGTAGTAACAGAGCATAAAAGAATGGATAAGGGAAATCTGGTTATGTTTTCCAATCTGGAAATGCTAACCACTACCTTCAGTTTACATTGGGTACAAAGTTTATATATATAATATCATGGAGAATTAGTCATTTCAATAGAAAAACACTTTGACATTTTAAAATTGGCTGCTGTTGGCTGGGCACAGTGGCTCCTGCCTGTAATCCCAGCACTTTGGGAGGCCAAGGCAGGCAGATCAACTGAGATCGGGAGTTTGAGACCAGCCTGACCAACGTGGAGAAATCCCGTCTCTTTTTAAAAAAAAAAAAAAATTAGCAGGGCGTAGTGGTGGACATCTGTAAGCCCAGCTACTCAGGAAGCTAAGGCAGGAAAATTGTCTGAACCCAAGAGGCAGAGGTTGCAATGAGCTGAGATCATGCCACTGCACTCCAGCCTAGATGACAGAGCAAGACTCCGTCTCAGGAAAAAAAAAATTAGCCGGGCGTGGTGGCGAATGCCTGTAATCTCAGCTACTCGGGAGGCTGAGGCAGGAGAATCACTTGAACCCAGAAGGCAGCGGTTGTAGTAAGCTGAGATCACGACATTCCACTGTAGCCTGGGCAACAAGAAAGAAACTCCGTCTCAAAAAAAAAAAAATGGCTGTTGTCTTGTTATGTGCCTAGTTTGTAATACAGTCTACTTTAGACCCCCTGGGATCTAAGAGCCACAAGTCTACAAACCATACATTTAAAAGGAGGTGCTCAATTTAATTTCTGATATACGTCCAATGGTTGCACTGCCAGCTTTATGGAACCAAGCTTGAGAACCAAGTTGAAATCTATGGGTATTTTTAAAAGACTTGATCTATCCATATCATATTGTATCATTTCCAAGTAAAGAAAGTCCTATAGTAAGTTTTGTCATGCTTTTAGCTACCACTTGACTCATTTTAACTACTTAAATTTCACTGAAAAAATGATAGCCGCTACCTAACCAGTAAAATAACTAAATACAGTTGTGTGTCACATAATGATGTTCTGGTCAAAAATGGACCGTAGTTAAATGGAGTTGAAAAACTCTGATCTCCTAGTGATGTTATAGCCACAATAACATCTCAGGAATTGACTGATAAATTGGAACTGGAATAGGAATGCATAGCTGAAGAAGTAGCAAGAGAGAAGGCAGTTTGCTGGAGAAGAAAAAGAACCACTAAGAAAACTCACAGTGAAGGATTTGACAGAAGCTTCTGCAGACCTCAACAAGCTCCTTAAGAAGTATGAAAACATGAACCCCCCAAACAGAAAGGCTTTAATTAATACATGGGACTGTTCACGCTGCATTAACTGCTTACAAACAAGTCTACAATAAAAAATAGAAATAAACCAAATAAACGCCATGGGCATATTTCTGGAAAGTGTGACATTGTCTCAAGAAGAGCCTCAGGTAGATCCTTCAGTAGGGCTTCCAGAAGAAGTATCCTAGAAGATGACAGCTCCATGCCTGCTACTGCCCCTCAAGGTGTTTCAGTGGAACAAGATGTAGAGGGAGAGAAGCCAGGGATATTCATATCCTGTGTAGACTGTGTAGGCCTAGGTGCTCAGTGAGTTGTGTGTGTGTTCATTTTTACCAAAAAACTTAATTTTTTTTTTTTAAGAGACAGGGTTTTACCATGTTGGCCAGGCTGGTCTTGAACTCCTGACCTCAGGTGATCCACCGCCTCGGCCTCCCAAAGTGCTCGGATTACAGGCGTGAGTCACTGCACCTGGCCTCTTTTTAAGTTAAAAAAATTTTTTTAACTTTTTTAAATAGAAAAAGCCTATAAAGATATAAAGAAAAAATTATTTTCTATAGCTATACAATGTACTTGTGTTTTAAGCTAAGTGTTATTACAAAAAAGTCCAAAAGTTTTTAAAAATTGAAAAGTTTATAAAGTAAAAACATTCCAGTAAGCTAAGGCTAATTTATTATTGAAGAAAGAAATTTGTTTTTGTTTTTGAGACAGGATCTTGTTCTATTGCCCAGGCAGGACTGCAGTGGTACTAAGAGGGCTCACTGCAGCCTCAATCTCCTAGGCTCAAGTGATCCTCCCATCTCAGCCTCCCAAGTAGCTGAGACTACAGGTGTGTACCACCACGTCTGGCTAATTTTTGTATTTTTTGTAGAGCTGGGGTTTTGCCATGCTATCTAGGCTGGTCTTGAACTCCTGGGCTCAAGTGATCTGCCCACCTCAGCCTCCCAAAGTGCTGGGATTACAGACGTGAGTCACCATGCCCAGCCAAGAAATTTAAAAAAAAATAAATTTAGTGTAGCCTAAGTGTTCAGTGTTTATAAAGTTTATAAAGTCCACAGTAGTGTATAATAATGTCCTAGGCCCTCACATTCACTCATCACTCACCCCCAACTCACCCAGGGCAACTTCCAGTCCTGTAAGCCCTGACTCATGGTTAAGTGCCCTACACAGGTGCATCAGTTTTTATCTTTTATACTGTGTTTTTACTGTATCTTCTATATGTTTAGATACTCAAGTACTTACCATTGTATTATAACTGCCTATAGTATTCAGTGCAGTAATCTGCTCTACAGGAGCAGATAGGAGCAGATGTGACCTAGGAGCAATAGGCTATATCACATAGCCTAGGTGTGTAGTAGTTATACCATCTAGGTTTGTGTAAGTACACTCCATGGTGTTCTCACACTGACAAAATCATCTCATGACACATTTCTCAGATGCATGAGTGTATTACCTTAAAATAGGGAACCATGTATCTCTATCACTGCAGACTGGGCGACAGAATGAGACTCCTTCTCAAAAAAAAAAAAAAGAATGATATGATCAAGGAGGAAGGAAATACTTGAATATTTGGAACTGGGTGTAGATAAAAGTTAGCCTTTTTATAATTTGTGCTTTGAGCCATCTGTGCAATAAGCTCTTTCTTTTAGTTTCCGAAACCAAGGTGATTTAAAGAGAAAGGTTTAAAGAAATTTGAAACCACAGTTTTAAATTTTAAAAATTGGGAGGTGAGATTCCCTAAATAAATGTTAACACCACATATTAAACTAAACACAGCTACATGCTAAGCACTACTGCATGAATAAAGGGAAGGGCAGCAAAATGTGTGACTAGAACAGCTTTCCAGTTTGAGCCATTATGAATACAGTTGCTATGAATATAATTCTACGTGTGCTTTGGTAGACATAAGCACTCTTTTCTCTTGGGTATATACCAAGGAATGGGACTGAAAGTTTATGGTGTTGACATTGGTTTTACCCAAGAGTTCACAAAGTGATACCATTTTACCCTCACATCATCAAGGTGTAAGGGTTCCAGTTACTTCATATCCTTGCCAACACTCGCTATTACTCATCGTTAAATTTTATTCCATTACAGTGCCTACTGGTATCTCTTTGTTTTCTACTTTGCATTTCCCTGATGAGTGGTGATGATGAGTACCTTTCTACTTGATTACTGGCCATTTGAATATCTTCTATGGGGACATGCTTGTTCAATTCTTTTGCCCATTTAAAACATTTAATATCTTTTCTTACTGATGGGTGAAAGTTCTTTTATGTTCTGGGAACATGTCCTTTTATCAGCCGTAAAGTCTTTTTTGTTCTTACTCATTTCTATGTAAACAATTCAATTAGGTTTATCATTATAATATAATTGACTATATACCAATTCTTTAAACTTTGTCTATGACTATAGAAAACGTAGACAACTTTTCTTTAGGAAAATAGTGTTTATGATAATTTATTTAAACATTTTCTTATTGTTACATAGCTAGACTATTTCAAAAATTGTAAATTATACTGCAGGACCAGGCATGGCAGCTCACACCTGTAATCCCAGTGCTTTGGAAGGCTGAGACAGGAGGATCACTTGAGCCCCGGAGTTCAAGACTCCAGTGAGCTATGACTGAGCCACTGCACTCCAGTCTGGGTGACAGAGTGAGACCCTGACTCTAAAAAAAAGAAAAAATAAATCATACTACAGAGAACATCCATATACACACACACACACACACACACACACACACACACACACACACACATATATATGACCCATATCATATATACGTATATATGGATCATACCTGATCCATATGGGTCATATATACATATAAATGTCTTTGTTCAAATCTTTATTTCCCTATAAGCTTCTAGAAATTCTATGTATTAATTATCTACTGCCATGTAACGAATTACCCCAAAACTTAGTGGCTTAAGACAATAATCATTTATTATCTATCACAGGTTCTGTGGACCATAAATTCAGACAGGGCACAGCAGGGCTGGCTTGTCTCTGCTCCACAACTTCTGGTGCCTCAGCAGGACACTCGACAGCCTGAGGCTGGAATTACCTGAAAGCTCTCTCACTCATATCATGGTTAATACTAGCTGCTGGCTGCAGCTTAGCTCCAGTTTTTGATACGAATATCCACATGTGGCCTCTTCATATGACTGAATTCCAACAACAAGCATCAAAAGACAAAGAGAGATCCAGGAAGAAGCAATATCTTTTTTTTCCTCTTTTTAGTTGTGCATATTTAAGGAGTACATGAGGAATTACATGTATATAATGCATAGTATCAAGCTGGGGTCTTCAGGATGTTCATCACCGGGTACAACATATTTTTTTTAAGTATAGTCATCCTGCTCTGCTATCAAACATTGAATTTACTCCTATCTTTATGTATGTTTGTACCCTTTAACTTACTTCTCTTTATCCTCCCCCAACCCCCACTCACCCTTCCCAGTCTCTATTATCTATTTTTCCACTCTCTACCTCCATGTGTTCAAATTTTTAGCTCCCACATATAAGTGAGAATATATGATATTTTTCTTTTTGTGCCTAGTTTATTTAACTTAAGATAATGACTGCCAGTTCCAACCACATTGCTGCAAGTAATATGATTTTTTTTTTTTATGGCTGAACAATATTCCATTGTGTATATATACTGTATTTTCTTTATCCATTCATCCACTAATAGATATTCAATGCTGATTCTATATCTTTGCTGTTGTGAATAGTACTGTAATAAATATGTTGATTTATTTTCCTTTGGGTAGATACTCAGTAGTGGGATTGCTAGATCAGCTGTATCCTATTTATATCATATCATAGCCTCAGAAATCAAATCACATAATTTCTACCATATTCAATTGGTTGGAACAGTCACAAGCCTGCCCAGGTTCAAGGAGAGTGGAAATAGATTCCACCTGTTGGTGGAGAGTGACAACATTCTGTGTGACCACATGAGACTAAAAATATTGCTATGGTTGTTTCCTGAAAATAGATTTTGTCATACTTTCTCTATTTAAAAGGAAAAATGGCCTGGTCACCAATGCCTCCAACAGTACCTTTAAATCGGAGTACATTTTAAATGGGCCACTCTGTATTTTCCAAGTTATTACCAAATGAGAATATCCATTCAATTATTACAGGCAAAACATTACAGAAGATATATTCCCAAATGTTTCAAAATAATTCGAGATGCCTATTATAAGTTGTATAAATATTTTCTCTGATTTGCCAGCTGTTAAAAAAAAAAATTCATGGAAAACAAAAAACCCATTTAGGAAAACTCTTCTTTCCTAAATGAATGAAAGGGATAAAAATAAACTATTGATGAAAAGCAGGCATTTTTTAAATGCTTGATTCAAAATATTATGTCAAGCTTCCAGTTTAGAATGACTAGCAACTTCTGGCTGAGCACAGTGGCTCATGCCTATAATCCCAGCACTATGGGAGGCCAAGGTGGGCAGATCACCTGAGGTCAGGAGTTCGAGACCAACCTAGGCAACATGGTGAAACCTCATCTCTACTAAAGATACAAAAATTAGTCAGGCGTGGTGGTGGGTGCCTGCAATCCCAGCTACTTGGGAGACTGAGACAGGAGAATCACTTGAACCTGGGAGGCAGAGATTGCAGTAAACCGAGATCACACACTCTAGCCTGGCCAACACAGTGAGAGACTGCCTCAAAAAAAAAAAAAAAAAATTAATAGCAACTTCTGATTCAACATTTCTTAACAGCTGCAATGATCTGAATGTTTGTGTCCACCAAAAATTCATAGATTAAAACCTAATCCCCAATGTGGTGGTATTAACAAGTGGAGCATTTGGGAAATGATTAGGTCATAAGGACTCTGCCCTCATGAATGGGATTTGTGCCCTTAAAAAAGAGGTCCAAAGGAGCTTTTTTGTCTCTTCTGCCACATGAGGACACATAGAAGGTGCCACCTATAAGGAACAGGCCCTCACCAGACATAGAATCTGCTGGAGACTCAACTTTTGGACTTCCCAGCCTCTAGAACTGTAAGAAATAAATTTCTGTTGTTCACAAATTATCCAGTCTAAGGTATTTTTTTTTTCCAGCAACATTAGGGAGAATTTTTTTTTCAGGCATTTTGTTATAACTTCTTGAACAGACTAAGTGGACATCTAACTAAAATACACATAAAAATAAGACATAGAACAGAATGAAAACTCTCTCCATAAAAACGATGATCGACAAGTATCCTTAATTCATTCAAATAATTTTATTGAATTGCTACTATGTGTTAGGTACTTGTATGCGCTAGTAAAAAAGTTTTGATGACAAATATCTCAATGCATAAGTACATACACAGATACCATAAAATACCAAATATTTTCTCCTAGGTAGATACAATTTACTTACATAATTTATTAATATTTAGCCAATCTTCAATTTTTAGAAATCTGTTATTGTTAAATATTTTCCTCTTACAATATCTGTAGCACGTCATTTTCCAAAAATGGCTGCAGTCAGCCAGATATGGTGACCCACTCCAGTAATCCCAGCACTTTGGGAAGCCAAGTTGGGGGGACTGCTTAAAGCCAAGAGTTCAAGACCGGCCTTGGCAGCATGGTGAGACCCCATCTCTACAAAAATTTTTTTTAAATTAGCCAGGTGTGGTGGCATCTGCCTGTAGTCCCAGCTACTCATGAGGCTCAAACAGAAGGATCTTTTGAGCCTAGTAAGTTGAGGCTGCAGTCAACTACAATCATCAGCCTGGACAACAGAGTAAGACTCCATCTCAAAAAGCAAAAACAGGCTGGGCACAGTGGCTCACACCTGTAATCCTAGCACCTTGGGAGGCCAAGGTGGGTAGATCACGAGGTCAGGAGATCGAGACCATCCTGACCAACATGGTGAAACCCCATCTCTACTAAAATACAAAAAAATAGCCGGGCATGGTGGTATGCACCTGTAGTCAAAGCTGCTCAGGAGACTAAGGCAGAGGAATCACCTGAACCCGGATGGAGGAGGATGCCATGAGCCAACATCATGCCACTGCACTACAGCCTGGACGACAGAGCAAGATTCCGTTTCAAAAAAGAAAAAACAAAACAATAAAATAACTGCAATATTTCTCATCCTACATACTCTTCTGCAATCTCTCTGTCTTGGTCTGTTTTGTGTGGCTATGACAAAATATCATAGACTGGATAATTTATAATAAATATAAATTTATTCATTCATAGTTCTGGGGGCTAGGAAGTTAAAGATTGAGGGTCCAGGCATCTGGCATGGGCCTTCTTGCTACATCATCCTGTAGCAAAAGGGCAAAGAGGTGACAAGAGAGAGCAAGAGATGGAACTTGCAGTCTCAAGACCTTTTATAATCAACATTAATGCATTCATGAGAGGTGGCCTTCATGACCAAAACTCCTCCCATTAGGCCCCACCTCCTGTTGCATTGGGATAACTTTTCCAACACATATTTTTTTGATTTTATTTTTAAATTTAGATTCAAGGGATATATGTGTAGATTTTTTACATGAATATACTACATAATAGTAAGGTTTTGGCTTCTACTATACCCATCACCCAAATCGCCAACATATTGCTTTCTGGGGGCCATATTTAAAGCATAGCAGTGACCTGACCCTATGCTATCAAGTGAGACCCTGTCTCTTAAAAAATAAACAAATAATAGGAAACTGTTAAGATGTTTTTCACAACGACAACATCTTTGGGTTTATACTAAATGGCCATTAGGTAAAACAAAGCTTTAGTCCTTTATCTTATTAAAAATTTTTTAAAGGATTATAAAAATTATTAGCTTTGTTTGGCATACTCTGAATTTTAATTAACTCAAAACTATTGTGAGAACTCTGCTTTATTAAATTTGGGTTAAAAGGAAAAAAAACCTCACAAATCATAAGGAAAGTTAAACCTTCCTAATTTAACCACGTATAATAAAATGTGTTAAAAATAAATATACTTCAACATTTAATTATCTTTCAGTTTAAAGAAAATACACATTCAGGCCGGGCATGGTGGCTCACGCCTGTAACCCAGCACTTTGGGAGGCCAAGGTAGGTGGATCACCTGAGGTCGGGAGTTCGAGACCACCCTGACCAAGATGGAAAAACACCATCTCTACTAGGGGCAAAATTAGCCAGGCGTGGTGGGGCATGCCTGTAATTCCAGCTACCTGGGAGGCTGAGGCAGGAGAACTGCTTGAACCCAGGAGGCAGAGGTTGCAGTGAGCTGAGATCGTGCCACTGTACTCCAGCCTGGGCAACAAAAGCAAGACTCTGTCTCAAAAAACGGAAAAGAAAAGAAAATATACACTCAAGTACAAAGACTGACAGAATAGCTATCTAAAAGAGGGCTTTATTTCTAGGTTTCACTAAACTTGGATTGGTGAAACTCATAATACACTTTATAAGATAAATAAAAGAAAGACCCAGAAATTGTCAATGTCCTCCCTGTGTGAGCTATTCTTACTTCCAGGATAATCAGTGACTAAATACTCATAAAACTGACTATGTATTTTCAGTAATAAAAGATTCCACTCGCCAGGTGTGGTGACTCATGCCTGTAATCCAAGCACTTTGGAGGCCAATGCGGGCGGATCACCTGAGGTCAGGAGTTCAAAACCAGCCTGACCAACATGGTGAAAGCCTGTCTTAAAAAAAAAAAAAAAAAAGAAGAAGAAGATTCCACTCCCTTCCATTCTGATAATGCTGGTTAATATAATAAATTAACTAAAACCTATAGTCCCATGATCCACGGTGGTTTCTGCTTCTTCCTTACATACATCTAAAGTTCCTGGCTATAAGATAAAGATAAGAATTGAGCCTTGTGGAAGACTTATCAAAAGAACTTTTGTAAATGCTTGTATCATGCACCCATTACTGACACTACAGAGAATAAAGTAATGATGCATACTGCCAATATCACTGCCATGGACAAACAGTGGCTGAGTCAGCATTCCCAGAACTGTTGTGGTCCAGAAGCAGAAGACAATGTGAATAGACTATTTATGTCCAAGATAATCAGAACACAACCTCCCAGATGCCAGAAGCCACTGATTACCACAGACTTGCATGATTCTGTCCTTTATTCTCTTGGCATTTTCTTCTCTCTCTACTGTTGTAAGATTTTAGGCTGTCAATAGACGCCTTGTCTTTAGTATTATCAAGACCCTTATCCTCACCAAAATATAAACCAAATATAGGACAGTTGCAAAGATGAATGACCCATATCCAAATTAAAGGAAAAAAATACTTGGTTACCCAAAAGAAAACCCAAATAGATTATGGGATATATGGGACATTATTTCAAACTTTAATAATAATTGTCTGAGTTTCAGTGTGTTGCAGATGCTTAAATGCTGCCGTGCAGCCACTGTCACACCAGCTGATTCATCTAAGAAAAAGAAAAAAATGGCCTGGTGCCTGCAGAGGCCAAAATGTCTACCATCAAAGCCTGATAAACATTCACAACCCATCAAACAACAGTTTGAAATCTTGATTGATCACCTCCCTTAAATGGTAAAGATTCCAGTTTAGCTGAAGAATGATCAGAAACAGAGATTAAAAATTGAAACAAAACTGAAACAACACTACAAATTGCTTGTAGATGCTCAGAAAAGCACTAGTGCTTGCAAAACAGATCAACTGAACCAAACCAAACCACAATGTACTGTGCATCAAAGTCCATCTAAGCTCAAACCGGTTTTTTTTTTCCTTTTTAAGAGACAGGGTCTCCCTCTGTCACCCAGGCTGGGATGCAGTGGCATGATCAAAGCTCACTGCGGCCTCTAACTCTTGGGCTCAAGTGATCCTCCCACCTCAGCACCCTCCAAGTAGCTAAGACTACAGGTGTGTGCCATCACACTCAGTTAATTTTAATTTCTAAAACTTTTTTCAGCCAGTCGAGGTGGCTCATACCTGTCATCCTAACACTTTGGGAGGCCAAGGTGGGTGGCTCGCCTGAGGTCAGGAATTTGAGACCAGCTTGACCAATATGGAGAAACCCCATCTCTACAAAAATACAAAATTAGCCAGGCGTGATGGCACACATGTGTTAATCCCAGCTACTAGGGAGGCAGAGGCAGGAGAATTACTTGAACCCAGGAGGCAGAGGTTGCAGTGAGCCAAGATTGTGCCACTGCACTCCAGCCTGGGCAACAGGGGCAAAACTCTGTCTCAAAATAAAAAAAAATTGTTTTTTTCAAAAGACTGAGGTCTCACTATGTTGACCAGGCTAGTTTCAAATTCCTAGTCTCAAAGGATCCTCGCATCCTAGCCTCCCAACTTGCTGGGATTACAGGTTTGAGCCACTGTGCCCAGCCTCAAACCTTTATTAATACCAGCTCACCCAGACCCTATGTTCTAGTACCACAAACTGATCTAACAGTAAATCCTCAGTGACATATGTGTCCTAGAGTCAAAACTACTGATTGTTACAGGAACTCACTCAAATTATATATTCTAGCCAATCCCTGCCCAGACTACTAATTTTATCCTAATATAACTCTGTGACAAACAGTTCCTAAAACCCTATATGTCCTCTTTTCTAACTCCATCCTTTTGAGGGGCCCCACAGCTCCTTCTTGCCGCAAGCTAAATCAGTGTAACTTATTTTTGACTACAGATGTCTTCTTGGTGGTCACTGGTAGTGGGATTTAACAGTCCCAAGGCAGGGAACTGGTGGCTGACAGTTAGGGATAGGAAGACTTTTTGCCACATACCTATTAAAATATTATGCCATGTTATTGTATTATTTACTCAAAAACAAATAGAATTAGGCTTAGAGATGTATATACTACTATCATAAATTAATCAACCAACAGTAATTTTACCAACATCCAATATTGCTGGAACTCACCCAGGAATCAGAGTATTTTAGATATCAGCAGACAGGAAAATTCACCACCTGCTTCTACAATTCTAGAAAACCAGCCAGCAGTTAGGGGTGATAATTAGCTTCATATCTAATGTAAACAAACTTTTATTATACTATTTACTAAAAATCAAGTTTAAAAACCCCTTATCATTAAAAACAAACAATATGTGGAACTATGTTTCCTAAATATGGCTCATAAAGTGCTATAAATAAAGATTTTCTTTTTTATGTTTAGAGACAGGGTCTCTCACTGTCACTAAGAATGGATGGAGTGCAGTGGCTTGATCATTCCTCACTATAGCCTTGAACTCTTCAAACAATCCTCCCACCTCAGCCTCCAGAGTAGCTGGGACTACAGACATGCACCATGACACCTGACTAATTTTTAAATTTTTTTTAGAGACAGGATGTCACCATGTTGCCCAGGCTGATCTCAAATTCCTGGCCTCAAGCAATTCTCCCATCTCAGCTTCCCAAAGTGCCAGATTTACAGATGTGAGCCATTGCACCTGGACTAAAACAAAGGTTTTCAAGCTATTTTTTAAAGTTTTGAAAGTTTCAGGCTGTGAGTGGTGGCTCATGCCTATAATCCCAATGCTTTGAGGGGACAAGGTGGGAAGATCACTTGAGGCCAGGAGTTTGAGACTGGTCTGGGCAATATTGCAAGACTCCACTTCAAAACACACACTCACACGCAAAAAACTGTTTGAAATTTTCAAGCACGGAATTTACAAAAATAGGATAGCAAAGTATTATCTATGTAGTATCAAGTATCGGTTGTAAACATTCTGCTAATCTTTCAAACTATCCTTTATTTAAAGATTTTTCTACATCTTTAATCAAAGAATCAAATATACTATATACTCAAGGCAAAAGAATTTCTTAAAACATAAAGAGCACAAAAGAAAAAACAATAATCACAACAAAAACAAATCTCTTAGAATCTCACCAGCCAAAGACAACTACTGTTAAGATATCAATGTATATCTTAATATTTTAAATATGTCAACACATTATTTTATAATCGGTTATACTATAGAGATAATCTCTAATGTTTTCTTAATTTAGTAGTAAGCTCCATTAATGTAGTTTAGATATTTTCTACCATTCTCTGGCTCGCCTTTCCATTTTCCTAATCAAACATCTTTAAAAGAACAAAAGATTTTAATTTTTTTAAAGTCCAATTATCAGTGTTTATGGTTCATGCCTTCTATGACCTAGCTAAGAAAACTGTCACAAAGATTTCTCATATATTTTCTTTTAGAAATTTGTAAAAAACTTTACCTCCCCCAAGACCATACCTCCTAATACCATCACATTGGGGATTAGGATTTCAACATACAAATTCTATAGCATTAAATAATCTTTTGTATTTCTTAATACATATAACAAAGTAATATGACATGAACTAGAATGAAAATAATCTCTGAGAGGCCACTAAAATTTAAGTCAAACCAACAATGTAGGCATAACACGTGACAAATAATATTCACATGCAAGATACTCTCTCATTAAAAGGAAAGGATTTTACACAATTCTAGATAAACTACCTAGAAGTTTATCTCTTTAAACATGAACGCACAACAAAGTGATAATGACGAAGTGTTATTAGTGGAAACCATGAATCCATTCTAATCTTACACATACACACAAAATCACTCAAAAACTTCAGGACTTCAAATATTATAACAAATTATAACACATTTCACACATGGATTGCACTAAGGAAAAGTAAGAAATTTGCAGCTCTGTATTAAAAAAGAAAAGACATTAAAAAATAATAAATCACTAAAGTGGGCTGGGCACAGTGGCATGCACCTGTAATTCCAGCTACTTGGGAGGTGAAGGTGGCGGCGGAAAGATCACTTGAGCCCAGGAGTTCCAGGCTGCAGTGAGCTATGACTGCGCCACTGTACTCCAGCCTGGGCAACACTGCTAAACTGTCTCAGAAAAAAAAGAAAATCACAAATGTATCTTTCTGGTGTCAACTTCAATATGTGAAACATATAATGCCATACACTGCTAATTCTTCATAACAATGAAATATTTTATTCATATAATTCTACTTATGGTTGCTGACTTCCTTAATTTGATTTAAAAGCAGCAAACTTTGAAGAAATTCACTGACTACAATTAACACGCTTTTCCCAATAATAAGAGCCTGGAAAGACTGTGTGTAAAATCATCAACTCCTCCAGTTTTTCCAACACCAGTTTCGGAGATTTACAATTCAAATCTAATTATCCAGTGTCATCCTTTCAAACACTGAAAGAGTACATTACCAACTGAAAAACAAAACATTCAGTAACTGAATATATCTAAGTTTCTATAGCTAGCCTTCCTAAAATCCTAGATAATAGTGAGGGGTGGGGGGTGGGGGTGTGTGTGTGTATGTATATATATATATTTTTTTTTTGAGACAGAGTCTCACTCTGTCACTCAAGCTGGAATCTGGAATACAGTGGCACGATCTCGGCTCACTGCAACCTCTGCCTCCTGGGTTCAAGTGATTCTCCTGTCTCAGCCTCCTGAGTAGGTGGGATTACAGGTGGGTACCATTGCAGGTGTGTACCATTAGCTACCATGCCTGGCTAATTTTTCTATTTTTAGTAGCGATAGGGTTTTGCCATGTTGGTCAGGCTGGTCTCAAACTCCTGACCTCAGATGCTACACCTGCCTCAGCCTCCCAAAGTGCTAGGATTACAGGTGTGAGCCACCATGCCTGGCTAATATTTGTTAATAGTGAAGTTCTAAAATCTATATCAAAAAGCTAGAAGGATTCTTTAAGGTCAAAAGTGCTAGGGAAAAATACTGGGGCAGTAATTATATTCTAGTTAAATAATTAAATGTTCACCTGGTACTTACTACATGGTCACATTGTATGGGTAATATGTGGAATATACAAATTTAATACATTTATTCTACCTTGAAGAATTGTATGCTCTAGTTGAGTAGAACTGACATAAAACAAGATATAAACACAGAAAAGTTAAGCAGTACATTGTATGGTTCAGACTATAAGTATGGAAGATTACAAAGGGGGAAATCAACGATGGCTCCCTTACTTGAGAAAGGTTAACTCATACCTTTCTCAAGTAAGGGTATGAGAAAGTTGAGACTTGGGCTGGGCGTCATGGCTCATGCCTATAATCCCAGAACTTGGGGAGGCCAAGGCGAGTAGATCACTTGAGGCCTGGAGTTCAAGAGCAGCCTGGCCAACACAGTGAAACCCCATCTCTACTAAAAACACAAAAATTAGTCAGATGTGGTGGTGCATGCCTGTAGTCCCAGCTACTCTGGAGGCTGAGGCAGGAGAATTGCTTGAATCCAGGAGGCGGAAGTTGCAGTGAGCCAAGATTGGGCTACTTACACTCCAGCCTGGGCAAAAAAATTCTTTTAAAAAAAAAGAAAGTTGAGACTTGGGCTGGGTCTCTCAGAAGTTCCAAAGCCATTTCCATACTTCTAGGTATTTGTTATAGCAGCGCTCCATTCTTGGTACCAAAGTAAGTAGAAGGTATACTAAAATAAAGAAAGGAGGAAATTTCACATATATATGTAATATACTGTATATTTCTAATGAAATATTTCAATATTACAAAATTTATACCCACATGCTTTCATGTAGATGTAAAATATTAAGTTTTCTGTATCTGTTTCAAATTTTTTTTAGAAACTAAAATGTTACAGATGTTGTTGAAGACACCTCCTATTCCTCTTCCTTCCTCTCCAGGGGTAACTAGTATCTTTAAGTAGTTACGTATCCTTTCTATGTGGATGTAATTTTGTTACTAATGCATCTATGCACAGTAGAGTATATTTAGAACTTTTTTATATAAATGGTTATCATCCTGTGCATCTTTTTTTAACTGGCATTTTTATGCTCAATAAAGATTTATTGGGAATGAGGCCAAGGTAACCTTTTTTTTCTACATGGGATTTTAAACTCCACAGGTGATTCTGGTTGGTAATGAGAGATGAGAATCATTCTTAGTCGGGCACATCAGCTCATGCCTGTAATCCCAGGAATTTGGGAGGCATAGGGGAGTGGATCCCCTGAAGTCAGGAGTTCAAGACCAGCCTGGCCAACATGGAGACACCTCATCTCTACAAAAATAGAAAAATCCGCCAGGTGTGGTAGCATACGCCTGTAGTCTCAACTACCAAAGAGGCTGAGGCAGGAGAATTGCTTGAACCCAGCCTGGGCAGCCTGGGTGACAGAGCGAGACTCTGCCAAAAAAAAAAAAAGGAAAGGGGAAAGGAAATAAGAGCTGAGAATCGTTCTAGGCCTAAGTATCCAAGAAGTCCTTCAATGCTCCCAAATCTAGCTTTTTACCATGTGTCAGTTGCTGTCAGATTACCCATAATTCATTAAAAATTATTTTACAATACTTCCAACTCAGAAGCAAAAACCTTAATCAAACCAGCTTTGCACATGATTAAAAATAACAGCCAAAGTATAAAACCGAATTTCTGGTGGAGAAAGGGGATTGGTATAGCTATACAGGGGAAGTAACTACATCTTGTGGTTAAGGTACTGTTGAGCACCTTTATTGTGCTGGTAGTTATGCTACCTATATGTGAAACTGCATAAAGGTAAACATACACAGACAGGAATGCATGTATAACTAGTGAAATCTGAACAAGCTCTATGGATTGTACCAATGTCAATTTTCTGGTTTTGGTACAGTACTGTAGTGGCGTGGGATACTGATGCTGGCAAAGAGAGGCAAGGGGCTTCGGGGAGAGGTGTATGGGACTTCCCTGTCCATTTCTTTATTTACAACATCCTGTGAATCTATAATTATCAAAATAAAAATTAAATAAATTTTGACAATCTAAGTTCCTAAAGTACACTCAAGAAATTCTGCAGCTTTTTCAAGGTCAGATTCTGTATGCTACTACAATAAACATCGACTACATAAACAATATGCATTTTCAGGTAAACACAAGTAAAATCTGATGTAGATCTGCATAAATGAGAACAGCCACATTGGCGATGATCTGCAGTAAGTAAGAATTGTAAACCTTAACAGGTAATTGGCCTATAAGCTATTATTTTTAGATTATTGTGTAGTCTTATCCTCATAGGACACTAGGATTTACCTCTGTTCACTACAAATAACCTTGCTTTCATTCCTATTTTAAGCCAGCAGGCCTGCCCGACTTTTTCAGATTCATTTCCTAATCTACTCACCTGCCTTGCCCATCATGAACAAGTAAAATACTGCTAAATAATTTATATTACATGTTATTACCAAAAGTCATACATGCCTTTTCAATGTTCCTTACTAGAACAAGTGATTTTATTTCAATGATCTGGTCAGGTTCTTTGAGATTATTCCTTCTGGTCTTTGATAGTCATAGAACTCACTTTCAAAGTATTAGCTAAGAACTGGTCCTCCTAGAACCAACTAAGTAGTAACCACAACCAGTGACAGTCAACAGAAACAATAACTTCTATAGCGGCATATGTTTTCTGTAAAGCAGTGCAAAATAGTTAAAAATAACCAACTTGCTTCCATGGAGAAACCCACCAACTATCTTTATTACTCCAGCCATTCATTTTAAACTTCCAGAAAGCCTTGGGTCACAAGAAAAAAACATACCTATGCACACACATGGAAAAAAAACACAGATGAAGCCTTACCTCTTCAGGCCACTAATCACAGTCTGTTTAAATATTAAAGGATTATCAATTTATATATCAAGGGAACAAACATTTCACACTATGTATTGTCTACAATTTAGTCATCAGCGCCTTTTGCAGAGGGATTAGTCATAGGTCACTAAATAGTTGTAAATTTCTGTGACATTTTTGAGAGGCTGTTATATGCTACACTGTGTGAGTACTTTTCAAGCAGTAGTTAACCTTCTAAGCATAACCAGAAATGTGCTGCATGTATTAGGAACTCATCAAATATTTATGAATACATCATTTCCAAAATTCTATCCATACTACAGAAAAGGAAAATTTCACCATTTTTCTTCTTAAGCATTTTAGGTCTAAATCTTTCCAACACTAAGAGACTAAAATTGTAAAACAGTCATGTGCCATATACAGTATTTCAGTCAACAACAGATCACATATATGACAGAGATCCCGTAAGATTATAACAGAGATGAAAAATTTCTATCACCTACTGATGTTTTCGCCTGTCTTAACATCATAGTGTAAGGCACTACTACTCATATTTGTGGTACCGTGGTATAAACAAACCTACTGCACTGCCAGTCAAATAATGATAACAAATATGTTACTGGCTTATACATTTATTATACCACCCTTCTTTTTATTTTATTTTATTTTTTTAATAAACCACCCATCTTATCTTTACTTTAGAGTATTCTACTACTACTTATTAAAAGAAAAAAGGCCAGGTGCAGTGGCTCACGCCTATAGTCCCAGCACTTTGGGAGGCCGAAGTGGGTAGAGGTCAGGAGTTAGAGACCAGCCTGGTCAACATGGTAAAACTCCATCTCTAGTAAAAATACAAAAATTAGCCAGGTGTGGTGGCAGGCGCCTGTAATCCCAGCTACTCGGGAGGCTGAGGCAGGAGAATTGCTTGAGCCCGGGAGACAGAGGTTGCAGTGAGCAGAGATTGCGCCACTGCACTCCAGCTTGGGCAACAGAGCAAGATTCCATCTCAAATTCTTTTAAAAAAAAAAGGTAACTGTAAAACAGCCCCAGACAGGTCCTTCAGGAGGTATTCCACGAGAAGGCATTGTTGTCATAGAAGATGACAGCTCCATGCTTGTTAATTCCCCTGAAGACCTTCTAGTGAGACAGGAGGTGGAAGTAGAAGACAGTGACACTAAAGATCCTGACTTTGTGGCGGCCTCGGCTAGTGTGTGTGTGTGTGTGTGTGTGTGTGTGTGTGTGTGTGTGTGTGTATGTGTGCGTGTGTGTCTTCATTTTTAACAAAAAAGTTTTTAAAATAAGCAATGTTTGAAACAGTAAAAGGTTATAAGGATATGAAAGAAAATATGTACAGCTATATAATGTTTGTGTTTTAAGCTAAGTATGATTACAAAAGAATTAAAAACTTTAAAAGTTTTTAAGTTTATAAAGTAAAAAAGTTACAGTAAGCTAAGGCCAATTTATTACTGAAGAAAGTTCACAAATTTAGCGTAGCCTAAGTGTGCAGTGTTTACAAAGCCTGCAGTGTTGTACAGTAACGTTCTAGGCCTTCGCATTCACTCACCACATACTCCCTTACTCAGCCAGAGCCACTTCCAGTCCTGCAAGCCTCGTTCATGTTAAGTGCCCTCTACAGGTGGACCATTTTTTATCTTTTATACTGCATTTTTACTGTACCTTGTCTAGGTTTAGATATGTTTAGATACCCAAAGACTTACTGTTGTGTTACAATTGCCTACAGTATTCAGTACAGTAACATGTGTACAGGTTCGTAGCTTAGGAGAACAGGCTCTACCATACAGCCTAGGTGTGCAGCAGGCTATAACATCTAGGTTTGTGTAAGTATGGTTAACTCAAACAACATGGGTTTGAACTGCACTGGTTCACCTATATGCAGTTTTTTTCAACCAAACACAGGATGAAAAACCCAATCCTGCAAATACAGAGGGCCAACTTTTGAATACTCAGGTTCCATAGCGCCAACTTCTGGATTTGAGTATTCAGGGATTTTGGTACATGTGGGGGTCCTGGAACCAAGCTCCTATAAATACCAAGGGATAACTACAACATATGATAACTGCATAATGATGAAATCACCTAAGGATGCATTTCTCAGAACTCTCAATCAATTAAGCAACTACAAGCGTGACTATATAAAATACAATACTCTTTTTTTTGAGACAGAGTCTCGCTGTGTTACCCAGGCTGGAGTGCAGTACCATGATCTCAGCTCACTGCAACCTCCGCCTCCCAGGTTCAAGCGATTCTCCTGCCTCAGTCTCCTGAGTAGCCAGGATTACAGGTGCCCGCCACCACACCCAGCTAATTTTTGTAAAACACAATACTCATTTCACATATCACTTAAAGTAAAATAGATCTGCTGTCTAATCTTACCAAGACATAAGACTAATTTATTTTTAAAATAATAGCTAACATTTGTTAAGCACCCACTATGGACACTATGCTAAGCACTTTACACACAATATGAGATGTAATCTTTAAATTCTGAGGTAAGCACTATCTACCATTTTACATTTGTGGCAAGGAAAATAAATAACTAAGGTCCAAGGCCACACATGGCTGGTAATTGGCACAGTTTCTACTCTTTCTTACACTGTCATCCATAAAATAAGCTTCTTATGCTTGCACATACTTAAATATTTACTACGCACCTAAGCATGTGTTAGGCACTGCATTCAGCATTAAGGATAAACAGTGGTTGCCCTTAAAGAGAACAGTTTATTGTGAAGAAAGGACAGGAAAACATTTAAAGAGATTTGCAAAGCAATGAGATTGTTTATGGAAGCTCATATAAGACAGTAACTCTCATGACGATGATGATGAAAATGATGATAATGATGATGATAACAATGGCGGCGACAGCCCCTAACATAACACATGTAGAGCATTCACTATGTATTTGCCACTGCAAGTTTTATTATCCCTCTTCTACAGATAAAGAAATGCAAGTAAAACAAAAGTAAGTGATTTATCCAAGGTCTTGCATCACTAAAAGAATTTGAGCTGGGCATAGTGGCACATGCCTGTAGTCCTAGGCACGAGGATTAGGCCAGAGGATCACTCGAGCCCAGGAGTTTGAGGCTGCAGTGAGCTATGGTGGTGCCAGTGTATTTCAGCTTTGCTAATTGAGCAAGACCCCATCTCTTTGAAAAAAAATATATACAATTTAAATCCAGGTGTGTCTGACTGAGGCCCATATTCTCAAACCATTACTCTTCACAGCCTCTTAGCAGAGGAGAAAAAGCTTCTCAGAAGTCCCCTTGGCTAAATCGTGAAAGATAAACAGGAGCTGGTCAAGTTGAGGGACAAGATTCTATGCAGGGCCAGGCACAGTGGCTCATGCCTGTAATTCCACCTCTTTGTGAGGTGGAGATGGAAGTAGGAGAGACACTTGAGGCCAGGAGTTTGAGGCCACAGTGAGCACTGATCGGACTACTGCACTCCAGCCTGGACAACAGAGTAAGACCTCATCCCTAAAAATATTTTTTAAAAAAAATTACATACAGAAGCAAGCAAAGAGCCTATTCACAGATATAAAACATTCTAGGGACTACACGTATGCCTTCCTAACCAAAGTGCTTAGGACCAGAAGCATTTCAGATTTTCGATTGTTTCAGATTTGGGAATATTTGCATATACAAAATGAGATATGTTGGGAATGGAACCCAAGTCTAAACACAAAATTCATTTATGTTCCATATACACTTTATATAAAGAATGTGAAGGTAATTTTCTAAATATTTTTAACAATTTTGTGCATGAAACAAATGTGTATACACTGAATGATTAGAAAGCAAATGTGTCACTAACACAGCCACCTATGTGGATAATCTGTGGCTGCCTGACATCACCATCACGCTGTGCATGGAAAAGACATATTGCAACCAAAGGGAGCAGGGAGGGTCTTTTTTCCCTTGGGGACACTGAAGAAACTTTGGGTTATGCCCCCAGGTTTTTATTACAATCCATCACATGAGATCAGGAATGAAAACATCCACTTGTGGTATCATCTGACACTTAAAAACCTTCAGATTTTGGATTAGGAACACTCAACCTGTAGTATTAAACTAGGGTGGGGACAGGGTGTGGTGGCTCACACCGGTAATCCCAGCACTTTGGGAGGCTGAAGAGGGCAGATCACCTGAGGTCAGGAGTTTGAGACCAGCCTGGCCAACAGGTGAAACCCCATCTCTACTAAAAATACAAAAATTAGCTGGGTGTGGTGGCGTGCGCCTGTAATTCCAGCTACTGAGAAGGCTGAAGCAGGAGAATCGCTTGAACCTGGGAGGCAGAGGTTGCAGTGAGCAGAGATTGCACCACTGCGCTCCAGCCTGGGTGACAGAGTGAGACTCTGTCTCAAAAATAAATAAAGTAGGTTGGGGATGAGGGGTATGAAATGAGAAGGAAGAAGTGGAACAAAAGGCTAGAGAGGTTTAGCGTGCAGGGTACTGCCCATCAACAAAGTTAGAGCTTATCCCACAGGCAGGAAGCGCTCATGAAGGATTTTGAGCACAAGAATGACCCTTGACATTGTTCACAGATCACGATGACAGCACAGAGAGATTACACAGTCCCAGCAAGAGGCTCCTGCAATGGCACAGCAAAAGGTGTATGAGAAGGATGAAGGAGAGGATATGTACAAACCAAAGGTTCACAGCATTTAGTCTGGTGGGACTGGACAGTCAGTGAAAGGGAGAAGCAAGAGTTTGGCCTGATTCCCAGGCTCGCCATCTGAGTCAGTGACTAAATGGGTAAGTGGTGCAATTAACAGGAATGGGAAATACACTTAGAAAATCCTTTCTTTCTCCTCTACTCAATAGTGTTCTTAATATTTATTTTATCACACTACCACCCTTTTTTTCACTTCAATCTCTTCAATAAAGTAAAATAAAAATGGACGTTTAACTTTCCACATCATCTATCTGGATAACATTTGAATTTTCTGTAATTTCAGAATAGGTTTATAAGCCTATAGTCTTGCTGTCCCCTTAGTGAAATCTCTGTCAACGGCCCCAGCAGTTTTCAACTATCCCTCTTCCTTTTCTAGATTGTATGTCTTGCAGTTCTCTGGCCCTTCCAGTTTGCCTATCTTCCCTCTACTCCTTAGTCAAGTATACTTCCTTTCTCCATCCTGACTTCTGTACGCCTTTCCAAGCCCCATCATGAAGCTGAAACAACTACTTTTTCTGCTAAACAAGTTGCCTCCACTTCACATCAGCTATAATATATTTAAGGCTCATTTACTTCTTTTCAGTTTTCCCCCGTTAAAACACTAATGAATCCTTAGATACAATGACAGTCTTTCCTAAACCTATCTGTAGCTGTTCTGAGACTTTTCTTTTTCTGTTTTTTTGTTTTTTTTTTCGTTTTTTGAGATGGGGACTCAGTCACCTAGGCTGGAGTGTGGCGCCATCTTGGCCTACTGCAACCTCCACCTCCTGGCTCAGGTGATCCTCCCATCTCAGCCTCCCAAGTAGCTGGGACCATGGGTACAGGCCACCACACCCAGCTTTTTAAAATTTTTTGTAGAGATGGAATTTCAGCATGTTGCCAGGTTAATCTCAAACTCCTGAGCTCAAGTGATCCACCCACCTTGGCCTCCCAAAGTACTAGGATTACAGGCATGAACCACTGCACCCGGCCAAGGCTTTTCTTAATTGTACTTTTTTCTCCCTAACTTAATTTTTTTTAAAAATAGAGATGGGCTCTCACTCTATCACCCAAGCTGGAGCACAGTGGTGAAATCATAGTTCACTGAAGCCTTGGAACTCCTGGGCTCAAGCAATCCACCTGCTTCAGCCTTTCAAGCAACTGTGACTACGGCAAGTGCCATTATGCTTGGCTCTCCCCAACTTCATATTTTGAAAAACTGAAATCTATTTAAAAAGTAAAAGAATCATAAAATGAACACCCAGGCCGGGTGCAGTGTCTCATGCCTGTAATCCCAGCACTTTGGGAGGCCGAGGTGGGTGGATCATGAGGTCAGGAGTTTGAGACCAGCCTGGACAACCTGGTGAAACCCCGTCTCTACTAAAAATACAAAAATTAGCCAGGCATGGTGGCAGACACCTATAATCCCAGCTAATGGGGTGGCGGAGGCAGGAGAATTGCTTGAACCTGGGACATGGAGGTTGCAGTGAGCTGAGACTGTGCCATTGCACTCCAGCCTGGGCTACAGAGCAAGATCCCATCTCAAAAAAAAAAAAAAAGAACACTCATATGCTCTTACCTAGATTTGCCACAGTAAATGTTTTGCCACTTTTGCTTATCTCTACAAATATATGATTTTTTTTAACAATTTAAAAGCAAATTGCAAACATCACATTTCAACATAAATACTTCATCAGATGCTGCCTAAATATAATACCATTTTCCTATATAACCACCATATATGTATATATAACACCATATATCACATTTGAGACATTTACAATGATACTGTGTAATATATACTCCATGTTCATATCTTCCCAGTTATCCGCAAAATGTCCTCTACAGTTTTTTATTTTCTTAATCAAGGCTTGACACTGTACTTGACTGACATTTCTCTTTCAACTTCTTTCATCTAGAATAGTCTTCCTGCCCTTTTTGTTTTGTTTTTCATCACTTTGACATTTTTAGAGGCCAACTGTCTTGCACAAAGTCCCACAAGCTGGATTTGTCTAATTGTCTACTATACTTAGGTTCAGCTTAAATTAAACACTTTTAGCAAGAATGCTACATAGGTAATGATTGAATGGATTTTTTTTTTATTGAGACGGAGTCTCGCTCTGTCACTCAGGCTGGGGTGCAGTGGCACCATCTCAGCTCACAGCAACCTCTGCCTCCTGGGTTCAAGCAATTCTCCTGCCTCAGCCTCCTGAGTAGCTAGGATTACAGGTACACGCTACCATGCCTGGCAAATTTTTGTATTTTTAGTAGAGATGGGGTTTCACCATGTTAGCCAGGCTGGTCTCAACTCCTGACCTCATCGTCCACCCACCTTGGCCTCCCAAAGTGCTGAGATTACAGGTGTGAGTCACTGCACGCAGCCTACTGAATGAATTCTTAAAATATCTCTCAGTGTTTGTTCATTTAGAATTTCAGTCTCTTGGGCTGACATTTTCTAGATGCTGCAAAAAAAAAAAACAAAAAAACCTTAACCATTAGCAATTAGTAAATCTAATTATGATTATTAAAGAAACACATTGTCTTGTCCAGCCATCCATTATATCTTTCTGTGCCCAATTTAGAGATCCTGGTTACCAAGTTATAGCCTTTTCTAACAACAAGTGAAGACTCAAAAAACTAAAAGATTCCAGGATAATCTAATGTGCCAACAAAACAAAATTGAGTATTTCGAACTAACAGTTCTCTCTGCATTCATCTGGATAACTAGGTAGAACATAAAGATAACTAAGAAATATAGTACTTAGGTTAGGTTGAAAGTTTTAGGCCTCAGGTTTGAAATTTAAAAAGCTGCTAAATTTTAACATTCAGACTATAAAAGGCAGGGCACAGTGGCTCACACCTGTAATCCCAGCACTTTGGGAGACCAACAAAGCAAGACGATCACTTGAGCTAAGGAGTTCGACACCAGCCAGGACAACATGGCAAAACTCCGTCTCTATAAAAAATACAAAAATTAGCTGGGCGTGGTGGTGCATGCCTGTAGTCCCAACTACTCGGGAGGCTGAGATGGATCACCTGAGCCCAGGAGGCTGAAGCTGCAGTGAGCCGTGATCATGCCGCTGCACTCCAGCCTGGGCAATAGAGCAAGACCCTGTCCCCACCAAAAAAAATAAAACTATAAAAGAGTGTTATATTCTAGCAATGATTGCACTAAAGGATGGTAATGATTGTAAGACATCCTTTTATTTCCACTAGTCACTTAGTAATTAAGTAGCAGCAAAGTTCCAAAATTAACTGAATCATTCTGTCTCTAATGGATATATGTCTAAAAATTTTTATTTATTTATTTTTTTGTAAGACAGAGTGTCGCTCTTGTCACCCAGACTGGAGTGCAGTGGCGCAATCTCAGCTCAGTGCGACTTCCACCTCCCATATTCAAGCTACTCTCCTACCTCAGCCTCTTGAGTAGCTGACGCTACAGGTGTGCACCACCATGCCTAGCAAATTTTTGTATTTTCAGTAGAGACAGAATTCCACCATGCTGGCCAGGCTGATCTCTAACTTCTGACCTCAGGTGATTCACCCACCTCAGCTTCCCAAAGTGCTGGGATTATAGGCGTGAGCCACCATGCCTGGCCTAAAAATTAGCTTTATCAAAAAATGCTACCTTAATGGAAAGATATTCAATTCCTAGTATCAAATACTGCTTGGGAAAAGGTCTTTAATTAATTATTTCATTTTAAGTAAGTCCTTAGCATTTTTCCTCAAAGAATCTCTTTTTTTTTTCACTTTACAGTAAGATGTGATTAGTATGTCACTTCACAAATATGATGTTAGAAGCCAGAATAATGGTTACAAGTGTCCTATTTTCCCCACTGTTGCCCGTTTAGGGACGGAAAGCAGTGACTGAAAGTGAACTCATGCTTGTTTCTGGGGTTCTGGTAATCTGTTTCTTACTTTGGTTGAGCAGTTACATGGGTACTTGGGTGCTAAATTTGTAAAAATTCACTAAGCTGTACATTTATAATTTGTATATTTTCCTGTATATACTCCAGTAGCAGTTATGGCACACTAAAAATTACATAAGGCAAAAAAAATTTTTAATCCCATTTTAAAATGCAAAAAAGAGATAAAGCTTAATTATCAAATGTTAGACCATAAATGAAGCTTTGATCAAAACCAATAACATACAGGTAAGAAAGAATACTTTATCCTTGCTCAAAAAAAAAAAAAAAATTAAGTGTTTAAATTAAGATGCCCTTTCAGAGATTGCAGACTTCTACTCAGAGGTATGAATCTCAATTAGCACTGATTTTGAATGCTTCAAAAGTTTGGCAGCTTTTTAATTACAATAATAAATGAAGCATAAATTAAACAAATACTGTTGACAAATACAGGAAATATCAACTTTAAAACGTATTCACACTGAAAATTTATACTTGAAAATGTTTCTTCTGGGTTGGTATTGTATCAAATGACTAAGTGTGCCCCACTGAAAATGTAAAGAACCAAAATATTAATATAAGCACTTTTTAATTTTTTAAATTTTTTTTTTAAAGACGGGGTTTCACCATGTTGGTCAGGCTGGTCTTGAACTCCCGACCTCAGGTGATCCGCCCGCCTTGGCCTCCAAAGTGCTTGGATTACAGGCGTGAGCCACCACGCCCAGCAATATAAGCACTTTGAAACCATTTCCATGATGATTGAGACCACTATGGAAATATTTAGGTAAAATAACAATATTTATGTTAAAATAATATGAAATATTTGTATAACAAAAGCTTGAATATGTGTGATCCATTTTCCTTTGAATTCAAAATATACCTGCAGATGGAAATACACAAAGGTATTAAAAGCAGTTATTTCTGGTGGGAAGGAATATGAAGTCTTTGTTTTCTTCCCTTTCTGACTTTCAAATTGTGTAAGTAGCAGGATTAAGCTTATATTTAAGAGAAAAAAATTTAAATCCTCAGTAAATCCATTCTCGATATAAAAAAGGGAAAGGGGGGCGAGAGCTGTGGAAAGAAATGAAGTATAGGTACCAGAGACTGAAATTAGGTTCAGGGTATGCTTGTAGAAATAGTAATTTTTGTCCACACTAATATTAAAATCTTTTAAGAAAGCCATAAGCACAATATTCCCAGTGCCAGGATATTAAGGAAACAGTAGCCTCCCATGTGTGGGAAAAATGGCACAGTACTCTGTGAATGTACAATATATCTGAATTCTAAGAGAAAGGGAGAAATGTATCAGCACCTTACTGAAAATAAATCTGACTTTTCTGTTAAACTCCATCTGGCCATCAGATAACAAACTTAAGACAATAGATTCTCTATATTAATCATGTAATTACTACTGAAATTTCCTTGTTGCTTCTGAAAAGATTCATTCCAGGGGAATAAACTGCTTTTATAAAAATCACTGTCAAAGAAAAAATGTGTCCTCAAACAGGAAAAGAAACTTGGAAACTAGAAAAAAAAGTGAAGCAGAAAGAATACCACAATTTAATCATCTTGAATTCCTAGTTCCCCCGTCCAGATACCAGTAGTGGTGCCCCAGTGCATACAAACTGCTCTAGAGACTCAGAGAAATGCTACTTTTAAAGCAAAGAAGAAATGAATGAGCAACCTACTAGGGTACACTGCAGATGGCACTCAGTAAACATTTAATGAATGAGCAAAATCATAAGAATGTTTAAACATAAACACTTTCAACAGATAGAGAAGAAAGCTACTGCCTGGGAAGTACCAGACAGAGTGTGCTGTTCTCTTCACATTGTTACCAATGAGATTTCACCCACATATCCATGATGTTGTAGAACAGATATTCTACTGACTAGGAACAGTTTCATAGCTTATAATTTCATATGCTTTCTAATTCTGATATTTTCAAATGTTAATGATTTTTCTACTAACCACTTCTGTAATAAGCAGTCTTTTACCAACCTACTATCATGTTTCACAGTACTACCTTAACTTGAGCTTTTCACATCCTTTATGTCATTTGCATGACCCAGGCTAAACATGGAAGGTATTATTAACCTTATTTTACAGATGAGATTTTTTTTTTTGAGACTGAGTTTCACTCTTATCGCCCAGGGTAGAGTGCAGTGGTGCAACCTCGGCTCACTGCAACCTCTGCCTCCCAAGTTCAAGCGATTCTCCTCCCTCAGCCTCCCAAATAGCTGGGATTACAGGTGCCAGCCACAACACCTGGCTAATTTTTTTTTTTTTTTTTTTTTTTTTTTGTATTTTTGGTAGAGACAGAGTTTCACCATGTTGGCCAGGCTGGTCTCAAACTCCTGATCTCAGGTGATCTACCCACCTTGGCCTCCCAAAGTGCTAGGATTACAGGCGTGAGCCACTATGTCCAGCCTACAGATGAGATTATTAAAGCAAAAAAAAAAAAGTTAAAAAGAAAAAAATTTTTTAAAAACTTTGCTTTGTTTTTGTTTTTTTTTAAAAAAGGCAAGGTCACAAATGAGTTCCAGAAGCAGGAGTAAAAACAAGATTTTCTGGCCAGTAGTCTAAGTCTTTCACCTTAAGAAAGCTGCTGTTTAAAGGACACTTAAAACACAAATCACTCCCGAGTACCCAGTCTTCTCCAAAATTTGCTCAAACAAAACAATTTAGGTACCCTTTAACGTTAACAGGAAATGACAGAATCAAAAAAAACCGGGGTGTGGTATCACCTCTGAAAAAGCTTTCAAGCTGTGAATAAATGCAGACAGTTTTGACTAAACAAGATAGCACTGGACCAGGGTTTAGTACCCAATACAATGAACCTTAGCTATGCACACAGTGACATCTCATTTTCTTCAACTATTTCAAACTCTGGAATACCCTGAAAAAAGCAACAGAAGTGACCATAAAGCCACAAATGCTGTGGTCAAGCTCTTAGGCTCTCCTTTTATATAGGAGAGAAATTCACACATTCTAAATGCATGAAATTATTTCTGTTTCATTTATTTAAGAGCAGTCTTAAAAGTACACAATATTCAGTAATTCATTTTGGTAAAGAACAAATTTGCATCCTACAGGATATGATGATGGTGTTTATTTAATCATGAACCTCACTATCGCCCAGGCTGGAATGCAGTGGCACCATTTGGGCTCACTGCAACCTCTGTCTTCCAGGTTCAAGCAATTCTCCTGCCTCAGCCTCCTGAGTAGCTGGGATTACAGGTGCCCACCACAATGCCTAGCTAATTTTTGTGTGTTTAGTAGAGATGAGGTTTTGCCATGTTAGCCAGGCTGGTTTCGAACTCCCGACCTCAGGTGATCTGCCCATGTGGGCCTCCCAAAGGGCTGGGGTTACATGCATGAGCTACCACGCCCACTTCCAGCCCCTGCATTTTAACGGTTTTATTTTACTATATTTTTATTTTACTATGTTTAAGGGTCATTTAAATTTTTTAATTTTCTTTTGATCTTATGCCATGTTACGGTGGAAATTACACAGTGCAATGGTGATTAGATTGTGAGATTCCTGAGGGCTGCCACTAAGCTTCACTAAGATCCTATTTATTCTCACTTGACCCACAGTTCTGGCTTATCTGGTTTCCCTGCCTCCTTCAGCTTAGACGTAGCAGGTTAGAAGGCAGTAAGGCCATATTTTGACAGAAAACAGTACTGGAGAGAGAAACTAAAAGCAGACAAAACACTGAACTGGTATAGCAGTGTGGAGTCATTTTAGTATAGGACGAAACTGTCAACACCCTTATACAGCAGAAGGCACCGGCCATATTAAGAGCACGGTACAGAAATTAATGTACATAATGATGACCTTGATTCCTCAAAAAGGTTATGTTTACTACACTCTGAATCTTAAGAGAGGGTTATATACTTATTATAGGGTATACACTATTAATATGAAGACTTGAATTTAAATGGTCAAAATAATTTAGCTGTTTAGGGGATAATGTCAGTTATATGAACAATTCAGTTAAAACTCTAATGATATCATACAAATGCTAAGTAGATAAATCTCAAAAATCCCATTATAATTTTGTAGTATAGATAAACATTTGTGAGGCTGATTTGAGATGGGGGGAAATCTAAATTATACACTAAAATTCTTCCCCCTCCCTGAACATGCAATAGGCGTTTCACCTTTTAAAAACGTATTCCCATCACCAATCTTAGTTGCCTTTTTCCTTCTAATACCAAAATAAAAAAGAAGGAAAATATTTTAATAATTTTCCCCACTGTCACACTAACCCCTGCATCCAAAGGCCACTAACACAGCTGGTCCAAGTCTATTCCGTTCTTACAAAATAGCGCTTTCAAACCGATTGTTAATCTCAGAGAGAACAGTTGTGCCTAAGTCTTATTGCTGAATAAAAGTAGCACATAAATTAGTGGTTATGTTTAATCCATGTTCTTAGTTTAAAGGCAGAAACAACTATAACCTAAAACCCTACAAGATTTAGAACGGAAGGAGCACTTTACATTTTGTTCTTACAACGACAGAAATCTAACCCAGGTACACATATGCATCAGAAAACATCATTCTCCAAGCCTCTATAACCAAAGTGAAAATAAAATACCAATACCATGTCAAGAGCTCTGTACACTTATTTTAAACATCATATAATGGATTTATCTGACTTCACCATACTAAGTTTATTTTGTTAATGGCAGTGACTTACAATGATCTAGAGAAAGTGGGTCAAAAGGCACATGGTATACGTCCTAAAAAAGGGTGGGGGGCGGGTGTCAAGAAAGATCTAATCTTAAAAGAAAGATGTGACTTGGAAGAGTCGACTCAACTCCCTGCTCACACCACCCCAGATGGCTTCCCCAGAGTCGTTTCTTAAACAGAAAAAAAAAGGGATCTGGGCCCTTTGGGGGTGATGGGAGAAGTTCCTACTGCACCCTGAACGCTTCGGGAAGGAACTTGGCAATGATGGCCAGGCACCGGGCCAGGTGCAGCAGAAAACGCCAGGTCCGGGAGGGCTGCTCCCGGGGCTGCCGCCCGGCCCTGTACACACCCCTCCGAGCCCTCCCAGGGTGGGCGCAGCCCGGCCCCAGCCTCCCTCCGCCCGGAGCCGCCGCCCAGTCGAGGGCCGTTTCCCGCGGGTCCCGGAGGAAAGCCCGGCCCGCCAGGCACCTTTGATGACGCGGTCGGTGGTGGAGAGGTGGAAGCGCCTCCCAGACATGGTCCCCAAGGCCTCCTCCCGGCTCCGGGAGCCCGTCCGACGTGCGCCTTCGCCGCGGCCGCCGCCTTCTCCTCGGGCGGCCTCAGCTGCCCGGAGCCGTCAGCCCGCAGTGCCCGGTCCTGGCTCCTCAGCGCTGCCCGAGCACCAGAAGGGCGCGGCCGCCGCACCGCCGGCCTCCGACGCCACTGACAGGACGCGGGCCCACCAGCCGCTCTCTTCCGAGGTGCCAGCGGCTAAGGCCGGGAACACCGACTCGGGGGCGACCGCGACCGCGGCTGAGGAAGGCGACCCGGACGGCCGCCGCTGCTCGCGGTCCCGGCCCTCGTGCGCGCACGCGCGCCCCCGCGCGCCGCTCTCACAACTTCCCGGCGGCCGCGCGCGGCCCCGCCGCCGCGCCGAGGCCCAACGCGCGCCCCGCTGCCCAGGCCACCCGAACCCGGCCTCCCGCACCAAGCACCGCCCTCCCCGCGCTTCCGCCTTCCAGGGAGGCCGTCGGCCTCGGCGCACGCGCGCCTCTTTGCTTCTCCGGCTGCGGGTTTCTGCTGCCAACCGCCCATTTTTCCCTTCTCCGCCAGCCCCCCTCTCGGTCGGCCCCTTCTCTCCTGGCCGCCCCGGCCCGGGCCAGAGCGCCTGAAACCCGTCTGCGTGGCTCGCGCGGGGAGGCCGGCCCGGCCGCGGCCATCTTGCGACCCGCCCCTACGGCCTCGCAGCCGCTCCGCGCCACCTCCTGTGACCCGACCCCCTCGCCGAGAGCCCCTGACCCCAGGCCTGTCCCACAAGCGACCTCCCTCCTCATCTCTGGGTCTCCCACCCGCTTTATCTCTAGGAGTGTGATCAGTCCTGCCGCGCTCCTTCAGCTTTGGTCATTTGGCAAATGACCAAACCCACACATTTAAACCCCCTCACTTCATCTTTCCGCGTGTTGAGTGCAGTTGGTACAGTGCAAGGACATTCGTGTACATCCTGGTTGCAGTCCAGTCGCTAGGGCGGGGTGGCGGGGGAGCTCCGTTTCCGAGCGAGGCCCTGCTGCCTCCTCACTTCCTTTCCACGTCCCAGAGAAGGGAGAGCTCTGCTCCTGGGACTCCCGGGCCGGACCTCCTCGGCCACAGGAACTGACTTCCTCCTATGCCCTGTGTGCCACCTGCCCAACTAGAAGGCCCCCTTTTCTTCCCCCTGACACAGCACCACTGCCTCCCTGGCCAGGCTGGCTGTGGAACCTCATGGGCAAGTCCCTAGAGAGTTAACCATCTGCTCATCTCGAGGTTAAAAACTAACGTATATCTGTCCTTAAAACTGTAAACCTAGAATAGAAACTGGCTCCTACCGCCCTCTCAATGAGTATAGTACCTGGCAAAGTCAAAAGGATTTTGACTTTTAGCAACGCAAATGAAATATTGAAACTGATGTGCAACAAAACATATGCATGTTACAGGCAAAACCAGTCTTAACAATTACCACAGTGACCAATGAGTAGTCACATGTGGCTATGTAAATTTAAATAATTCCGTTCCTCTAGGGGACTAGCCATATTTCAAGTGTTCAAGAGCTACGTGCGGCTACCTTATTGGACATCACAGAAAAGGACATTACTGTCATCCGGAAAATTCTATTGGACAGCTCCTAGCTAAAAGAGTATAGGATTAAGCGTAAATCTCCAATAATATAAATATAGTATAAATCTATAGATTTATGTACAGGTGGTCTGGGGATATAATACTGGAATCAGACCCTGAATTATCGGTTGGAATTTTGGCCGTAGTTCTTTGATGGTAACCGCAGGAGGCAAGAGGACTTTAGGGGCTGAATAGAACTTGGTTTTGTTTTCATGGTCCTTGAGGCTTCCACCCAAGAGAATGCTTCGGATAACCTGAGGAAGTTCTTCATTTAAGAAGTAACCCGAACTATATGCCTATCAAATCATATCTCTAAAGATCAGAGGCTAAAATACATCTGGAAGAACCTCAACAGGATAGCTAAAAATGAAAAGTTTAAGAAATTCCAGGCTGGGCACAGTGGCTCATACCTGTAATCCCAGCACTTTGAGAGGCTGAGGTGGGCGGATCACCTGAGGTTAGAAGTTAGAGACCAACCTGGCCAACGTGGCGAAAACCCATCTCTGCTAAAAATACAAAAATTAACTGGGCGTGGTGGCGGACACCTGTAGTCCCAGATGGCTGGGACTTAGGAGGCTGAGGCAGGAGACTAGCTTGGACCTTGCAGTGAGCCAAGATGGTGCCACCATACTCCAGCCTGGGCACAGAGCAACTCCGTCTCAAAAACAAAACAAATGAACAAAAACAAATACTAGCTAATTCAATCCTCACATCAACTCCATTTATATGATTATCCCCATTTTACAGATAAGGAAACTGCAGCACAGAGATGTGAAGAAACTTAGCCAAAGTCACACAGCTGGTAGGAAGCTTAGTGAACACCATCATCATCAAGAGACATACAGTACCTGAACCCTTTCTATAACCTGAACCCTTTCTATAGCACCATGTGGAATCTGGGGCATTGAGTCCTCAAGCATGGTATACATGAATTTACAGAATCCAGATGTCATTCTGTAGCTTGGCTTTAGCAAAGCAAGTGTAAGTAAACTGCAGCCCTGTCCCTTCACGTCCCCACCCCTTTCTAAGGAGATTCACTAAGTAGCTCTCCCTTTCTTCCAGTTCCTTGCTGGTCCTCTGTTTCAATAGCTGCTTAGTCTTCCAGCAACAACCAGTGACACCCATAGCGGCTCCAACAGACCTTGATGTTAGGCGTGTTGCTCACGTAAAGAGACCACTAGGCAGGCTTTGTATGAGCAACATGCTGTTTATTAACCCGGGTGTGGTTAGGCTGAGTCTGAAAAGAGAGTCAGTAGAGGGCAGTGGGATAGGAGTTGGTGTTATAGGTTGTGGCAAGTCATCAGTTAAAGGTGGTGATCTATTTTAGGGAGGGGGAGGGCATCACGGGATGCATGGTCACAAGGGTAGGGGTCGTCAATTACAAACAGTCATGATCATAAGGGTGGGGGTTTGCAAGCAGAGGGGAGGGTGAGGTAAATTACATAGTTACAGGGGTGCGGGTCTTGAGAAACCCAATGTCTGGAGGGGGAAATTCTGCAAGGCTGAGCAGGAACAATGGTTGAAGGTTGCAGGGGAAGAGCAGTCAGTTGAGGCAGAAACCAGTTGTTTCACTTCTTTTTGTGGTTATCTTGTTACTTCAGACTTTCTGGCTCCTGGGGACCATCCAGAGGTGTAAGTGCAGGTCACCAAGGCTATAATGGCCAGGCTTGGACTTGGAGGCCTGATACTTGATGCCATCATTTCCAGCTGTGGGCATGGGTAAGTTCCTTCGCTTCCCTAGGCCTTGGTTTCCTCTTTTGTAACGTGGGGATGATAATATTAATAGGCCTGGCTGGGGTGCCCTGCCCAGATCCCCTTCACCATGAGGGATAACCATCTTCTGGTTGCTGCTGCTTTTTTTTTTTTTTTAAGAGAGAGAGGAGGTCTTGCTCTGTTGCCCAGGCTGGAGTGAAGTGGTGCCATCATAGCTCACTGAAGGCTTGAACTGCTGGGCTCAAGTTACCCTCCTGCCTCAGCCTCCCAAAGTACTGGGATTATAGGCATGAGCTACTGTACTCTGCCTGTTTCTTGAGGGCTGGTGGCTGACGGTTCATTCCTGCCCCTTCTCCAGAAAATGGCCTTAGGTTGAATGGGAGCTCCCCTCCCCTAAGGAGTTATGACTGTCCCTCCCTCAGTCCTAGGAGCAATGGCTATCATCGCCTTCAGGTCAGACTAACTGCCTCAAGGTGAGAATAATTTTGTGGTACAACTCAGGCTCCAGAGCTTTCTGTGAGAACAGATTGAACTACATTACACAAGGTTCACTTTATTTGGATGTTATGAGATGACCCCAACTTGACATCTAAATACAGTAGTCAGTTAATTTTTCCATTACTATTACTGAATAATCCATTCCTTTGCATTGGTTTGCAATGTTTTTTTTTTTTCTTTAATTGAGACTGAGTCTCGCTGTGTCACCCAGGCTGCCCAGGTTGGAGTGCAGTGGCACAATCTAGGTTCACTGCAACAACCTCTGCCTCCTGGGTTCAAGCACTTCTCCCTGCCTCAGTCTCCCGATAGCTGGACCCCTTGTGTCCAGCACTGCTTCTAATAGTTCCCCTCACTTTCTATCTCTGTGTTTTGGAAGAGGGAGTTCAATCCATGGATTTCTCTGGGAGGAAACCAGGTTGGAAAGGCTTTGCTCTGTGTAAGCGGAGACCACCAGAAACCTTCACCCATCACCTTGCCTTGCTTTTGCATCCTAGTAGAGGTTTCAAAACGCTTTGGATTGTTTGAGGCAGACGCTGGGAACGTGTCTTGCTCTCTATGGGAATCCATTTCAGCTGATTCGATAATAGAATCAGCTATTGTCAAGGCATAAAGGCTGGGAGCGAATAGGGGCTAGCCCTCTGCTCCATCAGCCTCTCAACTGGTCCCTGAGTCTTTGGTCTTGATCCTTAATCCATTGTCCACACTGACTCCAGAATCTATGTTTTTTTGGGGGTGGGGGGTGGAACAAGGTCTCACTCTTCACCCAAGCTGGAGTACAGTGGCATGATTATGGCTCACTGCAGCCTCAACCTCCCAGGCTCAAGCAATCCTTACATCTTAGCCTCCTGAGTAGCTGAGACTACAGGTGTACACCACCACACCCAGCTAATTTTTTTGATTTTTTTGTAGCAACTTGGTCTTGCAGCGTTGCCCAGGCTGGCAACATTGCAAGACCAAGTCTCTACAAAAAAAAATCAAAAAAATTTCACTATATGAAAAAGATAAACAAAATTAAAAAGCATAAAACCAGGAAAATATTTGCATCTCATAGGTCAGGTTAGTAAAGAACTTTCCCTGTTAAATAAAATAGCTTTACAATACAAGAAAGGGCAAAGGCCAATCAGAAGCAATTCATCACATATAATATATAAGGCACTAAAAATTTTAAAATGTTCAACTTCATTAGTAATAAAAATGCAAATAAAGTAATAAAATGCAAATTAAAACAAGATGCTATTTTTCACATAACAAATTGGAAAAAAATTTTTTTTTAAGACAAAGTTTTGCTTTGCTCCCCAGGCTGGAGTGCAGTGCCACCATCTTGGCTCACTGCAACCTCCGCCTCCTGGGTTCAAGTGATTTTCCCACCTCAGCCTCCTGAGTAGCTGGGACTGCAGGCGCATGCCACTATACCCAGCTAATTTTTGTATTTTTAGTAGAGACAGGGTTTCACCATGTTGGCCAGGTTGGTCTTGAACTACTAACCTTAAATGATCCTCCCGCCTCAGGCTCCCAAAGTGCTGGGATTACAGGAATGAGCCACTGTGCCTGGCCCAGAAAACATTTTTAAAAGGTAACACTGTTGGTAGAATTGTAAACTAGCATAATTTCTCTGGAAACGGATTTGATGGCATCAATATTAAGAAGATATATATGGCCAGTGAAAAGATTCTCAACATTAGTCTTTAGGGAAATGCAAAAAAAGCCATATTAACTTACCTCTTCACTAGCCTACTAGAATAGCTAAAATTAAAGACTGCCAATACCAAGTGTTGACGAGGTTGGGAGCAACTGGATCTCTCACACATTGTGGGTGGGAGAGTAAAATGGTACAATTATTTTGGAAAACAGTTTGGACTTTTCTCATGAAGTTAAATATAATCTACTGTATGACCCAGTAAATCTACTCTTACGTATTTTACCCAAAAGCAATAAAAATCCACAGAGTGGAATACTATTCAGCTAATAAAAGAGAAATAATTACTGATACAGGCAACAATATGAATGAATCTCTAAAATACATGACATTGAGCAAAAGAAGTAAGCCACAAAATGGTATCTACTATATGATTTCATCTGTATAGGAAAAATGGTTGCATGATGTATGATTGAATGGAACAGTTGAGAAATACCATATTTTAGATTAGAAAAATATTTGATGACATGAGAAAAGCCTCAGGAGATACTGAAAAGTGAAAAAGCTAACATATAGCCATATATAGTATTGTCCCCATTTTTATTAACAAACATGACTGGCTCAGTCACTCGGGAAGCTTAGACAGGAGAATCACTTGAACCCAGGAGGCAGAGGTTGCAGTGAGGCAAGGTTTCACCATTGCACTCCAGCCTGAGTGACAGAGCAAAACTCCGTCTAAAAAACAAAAACATGGCCAGGCACAGGGGCTCACACCTGTAATCCCAGCACTTTGGAAACCAAGACAGGAAGATCCCTTGAGCTTAGGAGGTCGAGACCAGCCTGGGCTACATGGTGAAACCGCATCTCTATTAAAATAAATACAAGACCGGGCACAGTGGCTCACACCTGTAATCCTAGCACTTTGGAAGGCTGAGGTGGCAGATCACGAGGTTGAGAGATCAAGACCATCCTGGACAACATGGTGAAACCCTGTCTCTACTAAAAATACAAAAATTAGCTGGGCGTGGTGGTGTGCACCTGTAATTCCAGCTACTCGAGAGGCTGAGGCAGGAGAATGGCTTCAACCTGGGAGGTGGAGTTTGCAGTGAGCCAAGATTAAAAACTAGCTGGGCATGGTGTCGGACGCCTGTGTTCCCAGCTACTTGGGAGGCTGAGGTGGGGGGATCATGTGGGAGGCTGAGGTGGGCAGTCCCTGAGGTTGAGGCTGCAGTGAGTTGAAATCACATCACTGCACTCCAGCCTTGGTGACAGAGTGAGACCCTGTCTCAAAAAAAAAAAAAAAAAAACAAAGTAAGACAGGTATAGTGGTACTCACCTGTAGTCCCAGCTACTTGGGAGACTGAGGCAGGAGGATCTATTGAGCTCAGGCGTTTGAGGCCATATTACACTATTTTTATGCCTGTGAACAGCCACTACACTCTAGCCTGGGCAACATAGCAAGACTCTATTTCTTTAAAAATAAAAGACTCAAAGAAAATATTAATATACTCATCCAACAAGTATGAATTATGTGTGGACTATGTGCCAGGCACTGTGTTAGGAATATGGAAATGAACCCCAACTGACATAACTCATACCCTCACTGAGCATAATCTATCGAGGAGAAAAATGTGAACAGTAGCCATCACTTGGTGGTATAATAAAAAAAAAATTTTCTTTATCTTTCCAATTTTCTATGGTGAAAAATTATTGGTAAGTAAATAGGTGAAAATAAACCCAGGTGCAGTGGCTCATGACTGTAATCCCAGCACTTTGGGAGGCTGAGGCAGAAAGATCACTTGAGCCCAGGAGTTCCAAATCAGCCTGGGCAATGACATAGGGAGACCCCATCTTTATCAAAAAATTTTTTTAAAGTTAGCTGTGTGGCCAGCCATGATGGCTCATGCCTGTAATCCCAGCACTTTGGGAGGCTGAAGTGGGCGGATCACTTGAGGTCAGGAGTTTGAGACCAGCCTGGTCAAAATGGTGAAACCCTGTCTCTACCAAAAATACACACACACAAAAAAAATAGTCGGTGTTGTGGCACGTGCCTGTAATCCCAGCTACTCGGGAAGCTGAGGCAGGAGAATCGCTTGAACCTGGGAGGTGGAGGTTGCGGTGAGCCGAGATCGCGCCATTGAACTCCAGCCTGGGTGACAAGAGCAAGACTCTGTCTCAAAAAAATAAATAAATAAATTAGCTGGGCAAGGTGGTGAACACCTGTGGTCTCAGCTATTCAGGAGTCAGAGGTAGGAGGATCACTTGAACCCAGGGAGTTGAGGCTGAAGTGAACCATGCTCACACCACTGCACTACAGCCTGGGCAACAGAGCAAGACCTTGTTTAAAAAAAAGAAAGAAAGGAAGAAAAAAAGGAAGGGAGGGAGGGAGGGAAGGAAGGGAGGGAGCACTTTTCTTTATCTTCACGTATTTATTTATTTGTTTATTTATTGAGACAGGGTCTTGATCTGTCGCCCAGGCTGGAGTGCAGTGGCATGATCATAGCTCACTGCAGCCTCTATCTCTTTGGGCTCAAGTGATCCTGCAACCTCAGCCTGCTGAGTAGCTGGGACCACAGGCATGCCACCACCGTGTCCAGCTATTTTTTTTCTTTTTGTAGAGATGGGGGTCTTCCTATGTTGCCCACTCTGGTCTGGAACTCCTGGACTAAAGTCATCCTCCCACCTCAGCCTCACAAAGTGTTGGGATTAGAGGCATGAGCCACCGTACCAGCTGCTCTTTTCTTTTAAAGGCCTATTTCCAATAGAGTTAAACATTCATTTGCTTTCTCAATATCTTCTCTGATCAAAAGAAAACAAACAAAACATCTAGAGCCACTCCATGAAAATTTAAAAAGAAGAAAACTTGAACTGAGCTCCCTTCCCAAACAATTGTTTTCCATAACAGATAAGATTTAAGTTCATTGCTGGTGCAGTGGTGTTTTTAGACATCAATTCCCAGCAATCACTGGAAAGCCCAATTTCATTCAGCTGGTAGACCTATATCCACTTGGCCAGATGTCCAGTTGGTGAATTTTGTATCCCTCAACTTTTTTTTTTTTTTTTTACTTTCTGCATTGATAAGAAGACATAAATATTTGAAATAACCAAGATTCATGTTTAGCTATCATTTCTACAAATTTCTTCAAATCTGGGTTTCCTTTCTCCCCCACCCCCCCACCCCCAGACAGAGTCTCACTCTGTTGCCAAGGCTGGAGTGCAGTGATGTGATCTCGGCACACTGCACCCTCCAGCTCCTGGGTTCAAGCCATTCTCCTGCCTCAGCCTCCCGAGTAGCTGGAACTACAGGTGCGTACCACCATGCCCAGCTAATTTTCACCACGTTGACCAGGCTGGTCTTGATCTCTTGACTTCATGATTCACCCGCCTTGGCCTCCCAAAGTGCTGGGATTACAGGCATGAGCCACTGAGCCTGGCCATAAATCTGGGTTTCCTTCTTACAGGGCTTGTGAGCTTTGGAGTATTTCCTTATGAAACTCCCTAAGCACTTCCTAAACCTTAATTAATGACCAGCTCCTCTGAGACATAATTATGAACACTTTTAATTTAACAAAAGCATAGGGAATTCTTGTTTCCACTGTTGTGTAAAAGTAACCTGGCTTCAGTTCCTATTTATACGAAGCCATTAAATGTTAAACTTCTGTGTTAAATGCAGGTAAGAGAACTGTAGAATATTTTAAAAACTAGAGCAAAATGAGCATTTCTAAAATAGTTACACAGAACAAAAGGTATTTTATAATGTATAATCTGCAATTTTATATTAAAAGCATTACATAAATTATAACACCTACTATATCATATTTATATTTTATCATATACTATATTCATATCTTTCTTTCTTTTGTTTGAGACAGAGTCTCACACTGTTTCCCAGGCTGTAGTGCAGTGGTGCGATCTTGGCTCACTGCAACCTCTGCCTTCCAGGTCCAAGTGATTCTCCTGCCCCAGCCTCCCAAGTAGCTGGGATTACAGGCGTCTGCCACCATGCCCAGCTAATTTTTATATTTTTAGTAGAGACAGGGTTTTGGCATGTTGGCCAGGCTGGTCTCAAACTCCTGACATCAGGTGATCTGCCAGCCTCGGCCTCCCAAAGTGCTGGGATTACAGGTGTGAGCCACCGCGCCCGGCCTCATATCTTTCTATGAGTGCATTTAGTTTTGATTATACTACTTTGGAATGACCCCTCCCTCCCACAGTCTTGTGATCTAAAAAAATTACCAAGTCCAGATAAAATATATAATTTTTTGTAATTAGCAAAACATGGCCCAAATCAACATCCTACCCATAATGGCCTGATATCAATTAACAATTTCTTTGGATACATGTAAAAAAAATGCTCATGAAAGTTCTGCTAACTGGTAGGTGTAGATTTACAGGTTGATGTTCAGGCCATTGTTTGGGTAGTGTGAAAACCCGTCTTTTTTCCCCGACTTCTTTTTACAGGCATTGTGTAGGCAAACCCCTTAATGGCACTTCATCCCTTTGGTCTTCCCAGCAGAATCCCTTATGAAAACTGTGATAAGACAGTGGCTCATGTCTGTAATCCCAGGACTTTGGGAGTTCGAGGTGGGTGGATCATGAGGTCAGGAGTTCGAGACCAGCCTGGCCAACATGGTGAAAACCAGTCTCTACTAAAAATACAAAAAATACAGGCACCTGTAATCCCAGCTACTCGGGAGGCTGAGGCAGGAGAATAGCTTGAACCCTGGAGGTGGTGGTTGCAATGAGCCGAGGTGGCACCACTGCACTCCAGCCTGGGCGACAGAGCAAGATCCTGTGTCAAAAAAGAAAGAAAGAAAGAAAAAAAAAAAAAAGAATTGAGAGCCCCAAAGGTGCTGTCACTTCCTGCCTGTGATTATTGTTGTTTGGATCATTTCAGAACAGGAGAAAATGGTGGCAATCACTATATAACACAGTTGATCGTTCCACAGGTAAGGTACCAAGGTAAACAGTACTGGCATTCAAGTTGCTTGGGCCAAAAATTTAGAATCAGGGAGGCTTTCCACACACTGTATCCTGTCAAATTCCTCCCCCTACCGTCTGTTTTCCTATACAGCAGATCTTTCTAAACTTAAAGCATAAAACTGATTTGTCGTACCTCTGGTTAAAACCCTCCTGTGGGCCAAGGGCAATGGCTCACGCCTGTAATCCCAGCACTTTGGAAGGCTGAGGCAGCAGGATTACTTGAGCCAAGGAGTTGGAGACCAGACTAGGCAATGCAGTGAGGCGCCGTCTCTACACAAAAATTAAATTAGCCAGGTTGGCTGAGGTAGGAGGATCTCTTGAGTCCAGGAGTTTGAAGCTGCAGTGACCTATGACCCCATCTCTAAAACAAACAACAAACAAACAAAAACAACTCTCAAATGTCTTCTTTCCCGGAGTGGTCTGACTCCTGTCAACTTTGAGCTCAGACCAAACTTCTTCCCCCACGTCCGCTGCAATCCAGACAGACTGGCCTTGTTTCTGCTGTTTACACATACTGGCCTCAAATAGACCAAGCTTATTTCTGTCTCAGCATTCTTGCCTTGGCTGGCCCTTTGGCTTAGAACATTCTTCTCCCAGAGTCACAAAGCTCAACTCAAATGTCATCTGGTTAGAGCCCTTTCCTGACTACTGCTATGCCTGTCTGCCCATTCTTCACCTTACTACCCTGTGTTAATTTGTCTGTAGAGCTTGGTTTTTGCTTATTTCCCCTCACTCCTTAAGGGAAGAATCTTTGTCTTGTTCACTGCTATGTCATGCCATACCTGGCAAAGTTGGAGCTCAACAACTTGTTGAATGAATGGACTTCATTTTACTCTTGTCTGGAGCAGAAGTTTTTCACCTGGGGGCACAGGGGCTTCAAGAGATCATTCCCTTCTCTTCTACCTCCCGTCCCCATGCTGCTCCCAATTATAAATGAAATTAAAGTTTGAGTATATTTATACATGCTATGAATATATGAGCAATCATATATTTTTCAGATTCTCAAAGGTATCCAAAGAACAAAATGTTAATTACTACTAGTACAGAGTTTTAATTTATAAAGTACTTTTGCATATTTAGTTCTCATTATGCTTTTAAGGCTTTTTTCAGTAGAGACAGGTTTTCTCCATGTTGGTCATGCTGGTCTCAAACTTCTGACTTCAGATGATCTGCCCACCTCGGTCTCCCAAAGTGCTGGGATTACAGGCGTGAGCCACCACGTGAGCTACCTCGCCCGGTGAAACATGGTGAAACCCCAACTCTACTAAAAATACAAAAATTAGTCGGGCATGGCGGTGCACGCCTATAATTCCAGCTACCTGAGAGGCAGAAGTTGCAGTGAGCCGAGATTGTGCCACTGCACTACAGCCTGGGCAACAGAGTGAGACTCTGTCTCCAAAATAAATAAATAAATAAATGAAATAAAATTATAGTTCCTACTGTATATTTAGGTGCGGAGAGGTTAAACTTGTTAGAGGTCACACAGATAGTCAATGATGGAATTGACACAAATCCGTTCTTATGGATGCAAAAATCCTGTGTTCTTTCTGAAGACAAAGACACAATCCAGAATTCTGGGGAAGTAGGTTTGCATTGGTGCTTACTTTTGTTTGCTCAAAAATTACCAAACATCAACATTTTCCCAAGGATTTTCCTATTTAAACTAGTTTATAAGGCTGCTTTAAGTTTTTCAGTGAATAAACATTATCATCAGTTAGATCAAGCAGTCTTCCATGCAGTCAGCCTCCATTTCAAACAAAATATTAAAGGAACGTACGGACCGAGGAACACAAAATTATTTTCTACTAGGCTAAGTTAAGCATAATTAGAAAAAGAGAGTTGTAGGAGTATACCTTAAAGCCAAATAAAGATGATATTGATATCTCTATTTAGATTTTTTTTTTGAGACGGAGTTCCATTCTTTCGCCCAGGCTGCAGTGTAGAGGTGCGATGTCGGCTCACTGCAACCTCCGCACCCCGGGTCCAAGTGATTCTCCTGCCTCAGCCTCCTGAATAGCTGACATTATGGACGCACAGCTAATTTTTATGCGTTTAGTAGAGACAGGGTTTCACCACGTTTGCCAAGCTGATCTCAAACTCCTGACCTCAGGAGATCCACCCACCTCGGCCTCCCAAAGTGCTAGGATTACAGGCGTGAGGCACTGCACCCAGACATTTTTTTTTTTTTTTTTTGGTAGAGACAGGTCTCACCGTTGCCCAGGCTGGTCTCAAATACCTGGCCTCACGCAATCCTCCTGTCTCAGCCTCCCAAAGCACTGGGATTGCAGGTGTAAGCCACTGCACTCAGCCTGTTCAGATTTTACCTACCCTTTTTTAGAATATATCATTACAGAATATATCAGTATAGAATAATCATCTATACTGAAAAATCAGTATGATCCTTTTTTAAAAAAAAATCAGCTTTCCCAGAAAAGAAAAATTTAAATTCCATATCTCTCTCTCCTGTTCTTTTGATTTTCAAGAGGGGGAAAGAACCCTCCATTATTTGCAGAATTACTACAATGCTTCAATTGTGCGAATTTGGCAGCTTAAGATATTTCACTTCAAGGGCCACATCTGTAGAATACAACCAGACAATGGCTTCAAAAGAGCTTGATTTATAAACCCCAAGAAGTTATAGAGAACATGCCACTTGAAAGAATCGCCTATTCTGGGAGGACGCTCAAGATCAAAGAGATTTTTTTTCTTCTTTACTAGCATCTATAATTAAAGACCTAATCCTTTATTTTAAGCAAGAAAACGATTCCCTTTATTGAATTAGTTGTTTTCCTTCTTAAAATCCAAAAATTAAAAAACCCAAAAACAACAACAACAACAAAATAATAAATAAATAAAATCCAAAGGTTGACATCATGTTTTTGGGTGGAATTTCGAATTAATTAGCTTGAGTCATTCTTTGATTTTGATGCATTTAAAATGTTAGCCAAATGCAGGAAGGCAAACCATATTTTAAGAGAGCATGGGGCCGGGTGCAGTGGCTCACGCCTGTAATCTGAGCACTTTGGGAGGCCGAGGTGGGTGGATCACCTGAGGTCAGGAGTTCAAGACCAGCCTGACCAACATGGTGAAACCCCGTCTCTACTAAAAATACAAAAATTAGCTGGGTGTGGTGGCTTATGCCTGTAATCCCAGCTACTTGGGAGGCTGAGCAGGAGAATCGCCTGAACCCGGGAGGCGGAGGTTGCAGTGAGCCGAGATTGCACCATTGCACTCCAGCCTGGGTGAGAAGAGCAAAACTCTGTCACAAAATAAATAAATAAATAAATGAAAAATAAGGGCACATGGCCAGTCACAGTGGCTCACACCTGTAACCCAGCACTTTGGAATGCCAAGGTGGGTGTATCAACTAAGGTCAGGAGGTCACTACCAGCCTGGCCAACATGGCAAAACCTCATCTCTACTAAAAACACAAAAATTAGCTGGGCATAGCAGCACACACCTGAAAACCCAGTTACTTGGGAAGCTGAGGCAGGAGAATTGGTTAAACCCAGGAGGCGGAGGTTGCAGTGAGCTGAGATTGTACCTCTGCACTCCAGCCTGGGCAACAAAGTGAGACTCTATCTCAAAAAAAAGGTCTGGGTGCAGTGACTCACACCTGTAATCCCAGCACTTTGGGATGCCGAGGTGGGTGGATCACCTGAGGTCAGGAGTTCAAGACTAGCCTGGCCAACATGGTGAAACCCCATCTCTACTGAAAATACAAAAAAATAGCCGGGCATAGTGGCAGGCGCCTGTAATCCCAGCTAACCAGGAGGCTGAGGCAGGAGAATTGCTTGAACCCAGGAGGTGGAGTTAGCAGTGAACCGAGATCACGCCACTACACTCCAGCCCTCCACTGCACTCCACACAGTGAGACTTTGCCTCCAAATAAAAAAAAAAAAAGAGCATATCATTTAGAATTACTTCATCAAAAAAATTTCTTGTCAGGAGCCTCCTCTGGGAGATTCCTGATGGCTTTGTGTCACACGAATGCATTTGTGAAAACCTGTGTGGATTATTGCCAGAGTTTATTCTTAGGGAATCTTAATGTTCCAAAGACCCACAAGTAAATCAGTTATAGAAAAATATCTAGAGAGGCTAGGTGCAGTGTGGTGCACGTCTATCATCCCAGTACTTTGGGAGGCCTAGGCAGGAGGATTGCTTGAGCCTAGGAGTTTGAGACCAGCTTGGGCAACTTAGCGAGACCTCTTTTCCACTAAAAATAAAAAAAAATTAGCCAGGTGTGGTGGTGCATGCCTGTAGCCCCAGCTAATTGGGAGGCCGATTAGTAGGAGAATCACTTGAGCCCAGGAGGTTAAGGCTGCACTGAGCCATGATCGCGCAACTGTACTCCAGCCTGGGTGACAGAGCAAAGTAAAACAAACAAACAAACAAACAAATCTAGAGCCTCGTAGAAGAACTTCTTGGCTTATGATTCCCAGCGTCAGAACACTTCGGGGTTATTCCTTAACCATAACTGACACTACCATCTCAAAATCTGACCCACCGCTGGGTCAAGGATTGCTGTTATAAAGGAGGATAGGATACTCTGTTAACTCCCTTCTTTCATTTAAAATAAACCCTGAATAGACGTCTGGCAAGAAGAGGTTGTGATGTTGAAAAGAAATAAAAATGTTTTTTGGCTGGAAGTTCTTAACATACTTAGCTGAAGGCTGATAAGGACCTTTGAATCGTTCCCAACCACTGATTTTTTTCCACTACTGAAAAAAAAGGTCGGTCGGGCGAGGTGGCTCATGCCTGTAATCCCAGTACTTTGGGAGGCTGAGGTGGGTGGATCACCCGAGGTCGGGAGTTCGAGACCAGCCTGGCCAATATGGAGAAACCCCGTCTCTAGTTAAAAATACAAAATTAGCTGGGCATGGTGGCAGATGCCTGTAATCCCAGCTACTGAGGAAGCTGAGACAGGAGAATCGCTTGAACCCAGGAGGCGGAGGTTGCAGTGAGTCGAGATTGTACCATTGCACTCCGGCCTGGGCAACAAGAGCGAAACTCCAGCTGAAAGCCACCAATGACGAATGAAATGTTCCCAAAGAACAGCAGTTACAATTCCAGAGGATAAAAGGGATTCACTCCTCCTGGGATTTGAACCTGTCACTCTTCAGAAGTCTAGGTATTTCACCCTAGATCATGAGGAGTACAAAATCTTTCAAATAGATGAGCATTTTGTTTTTCCACACATCAAAAACACGAGGTCCCGATTTAGTGTGTTTGTTATTTCTTGAAATGGGTTTTGCCCAAATCCGATCCAAGCATCATCGCTGAATGGTAAAGTGCACAGAAGGAACAAAAGAGAACACTCATTATAGCAGTTTTTGAATTTCAGTTATTTCACCTTCCACCAAAAATGTCCTAGATGGCTTAGCTGATTAAGAGTATTACCAGGAGATGGCTAAGGTCAAGGTTTTAATCTACTTAATGGCCTGTTTACGTTGCTTAGCTCTGTTCCATGCGGGCCACAAGTACACCTCTCTCAAACTTACGTTTCTAAATAAAGGTAGACCGAGTAATAAAGCATAAGTGAAACCATCACCAATGACAGGAAGATACAACAAGAACTGCTTGCCATGGAAAAGGAACATTTCCACCAACACAGAACTTAAAAGCATTTCATTTAGTCTCCTCTTTTTTTGAGACGGAGTCTTGCTCTGTTGCCCAGGCTGGAGTGCAATAGTGCAATCTCTGCTCACTGCAACCTCTGCCTCCTGGGTTCAGGCGATTCTCCTGCCTCAGCCTCTCGAGTATCTGGGATTACAGGCGCTGACCATCATGCCCAGTTAATTTTTGTATTTTTAATAGGGATGGGGTTTCACCATGTTGGCCAGGTTGGCCTCGAACTCCTGATCTCAAGTGATCCACCTGCCTTAGTCTCCCAAAGTGCTGGGATTACAGGCATGAGCCACTGCACGTGGCTCATTGAGTCTTTTCATTCATTCTTTCCATGTGATCAGTGCTGACATCACAAAAAGAAATCAGTTACAGCCTCCACCCAGAAGGAAATTGGTATGCAAAGAACAGCAGTTACAATGCAAGTCCTGTTACTGAGGTATGCAGAGACAGACACCTGGGAAGGCAGGAGAGACTGTGCGCAGAAGAGGACTTTGAGGTGTCAGGAGCTGAAGGGCAGAGTCGTTTTGAACAGCAAACAGCAGAGTATATGAAGTAATGCAATTAAAAGACCAACACGAGCCACTTCATATACTATTCTTGTTTTTTGTTGTTGTTTTTTGAGATGAAGCCTCAGCTGTCACCTGGCTGGAGTGCAATGGCACCATCTCAGCTCACTGCAACCTCTGCCTCCTGGGCTCAAGCGATTCTCGTGCCTCAACCTCCTGAGCAGCTGGGATTACAGGCATGCACCACTACACCCAGCTAATTTTTGTTTTTCTAGTTAGAGGCGGGGTTTCACCATGTGGCCAGGCTGGTCTCAATCTCCTGACCTCAAGTGATCCACCCACCTTGGCCTCTCAAAGTGCTGGGATTACAGGAGTGAGCCACCGTGTCTGGCCCATTATTCCTGTTTTAACAAAGGAAGGACTATCAGGCATTTGGAAATCTCTAATGGAGGTAGTCATAAAATTGAACCAACTTTTTTTTTTTTTGAATCTTACTGCTCATTTCTGTTGTTAAAGAAAAACAGATCCCCGACCCTGCAACTAAATTGGAAAGAAAACAGCTTTAGAATTTTAAGTCTCATTGACAGAGGGCCTTCTCCCTGTAAGACATAGAGATGTGGCTTCAACGAACTAAGCACACATTGCAAGTTTCAAGTTTATATAAGAGAAAACAGCGTGATAGAAAAGTCTTCTTGGAAACACTGCAATTTTTTTTTTAATCATTCAACAGGGTGCCATCATAGCCTCCATAAAAGAGAAACGAATCATTTTTGGCCAGGCTGGGTGATTCCCGCCTATAATCCCAGCACTTTGGGAAGCCAAGCGTTCAAGGCCAGCTTGGGCAATAGCAAGATGTTTCTATTAAAAAAAATAAAAAATAAAAAATTAGTCAGGCATGGTGGTGTGCGCCTCTAGTCCCAGCTACTCGAAAGGTTAAGGCGGGAGGATTGCTTGAGCCTGGGAGTTCAAGCCTACTCTTTCTGTAGATATATATAAAACTAGATAGATATAGATATATCTATAGAGAGAGAAACCAATTAGTTTTAAAATGAGAATAGGCTGGGCACGGTGGCTCTTACCTGTAATCTCAGCATTTTGAGAGGCAGGCTAATCATCTGAGGTCGGGAGTTCTGAGACCATCCTGGCCAACATGGCACAACGCTGTCTCTACTAAAAATTAAAAAATTAGCTGGGCATGGTTGCGCATGCCTGTAGTCCCAGCTACTTGGGAGGCTGAGGCGGGTGGATCACCTGTAGTCAGGAGTTTTGAGACCAGCCTGGACAACATGGTGAAACCCCATTTCTACTAAAAATACAAAATTTACCCAGGCGTGGTGGCAGGCATCTACGCAGGAGAATTGCTTGAACCTGGGAGTCAGAGGTTGCAGTGAGCCGAGATCGCACCACTGCACTGCAGCCTGGGTGACAAGAGCAAGACTCTGTCTCAAAAAAAAAACAAAAAAAACAAAAAAAAAAGATTCCTTCTAAATCCCAGTCAAATGTTAAACCAGACCTGGTAAAACAAAACTTTGTATGTCAGTGAGACGCCATCGCCACCTTGTGTTCAACAGCCTTCATTACATCATGTTTACTGCAAATGATCACAGGAGGCACTCAACAATTACAGAATATAGCTTTATTTATAGAATCTTACAAATAAAACATTTACAGTCCACATAAGTTAATTTTCTTTTCTAATTTCTTCTCATAACACCTGAGTTGTTTAAAAAAATACTGTGATGGAATTGCAGAACTGTAAAGGGAAATATGAACAATAAAATCCTAACCTCTCTTGCAAAAATCAGACAACTATTTATAAAGCAGATGCTCCACATGTTACCATCTGTTTGGAAGAAGACTTACTATAATCAGTTCATAATCAGTTCTTACGCTACCCAAACAGAGAAGCCTTCTTTTTAAAACGCAAGGTTAAGGACCAACGAAGCACAGCTCCAATTTGACACTAGACACAAAATACCTTTGGGGGCAAAGACGGGGCAAGCTCCGTGCCAGTGGTGAGTGGAGCAGAAGCAGAACTCCTGTCCCTGCCTCACCGTTCCTGCATCTGACATACACTTTCCTTGCTAATTTCTTAATAGGAGCTGGTGCATCTGGGTGAAAAAGTCCTCCAACGACTCGCTACTCCTTAGACTTCTACTATGTACAAATACTTAAGACAGCAAATTCAACACCTAAAAAGCAAAAGAAATTGCCACATTTTTGACTTATGAGGCAAAGCGGTTGCCACAATCAGTGGCAACTCAAGTCCGATGATGTGAGCGTCTCCACCTCTCCTAAGCTCCAACTAGGACTGACCTCTGTGCCAATTACAGTTTAAAGAGGATTTCCCTTTGAGGCAGCTGTCTACGAAAGGAAATTCCTTTAGGTAATATAGGTGTGCACAGAAAGGGAAAGCACCCTATTTCATATTTCATTGTTCAATTTCTTAAAGATTATAGCTTTGAGCTCCTCTTCTAAGATAGAAATCCACTAACTCTAACTTAGTATTCTACCCCAAAACAAAGGGAATTATGTTTAAGGAATGGCGGGGTCTATTGGGAATGCTAAAATTATAAATTTAATACATCAGTGCGACTTAGGTAAAAGCAAAATCTTCCAGAGTCTTACACTTTTGAGTTATTTTCTGCTAGCTCCCGAAAGCAGTTTGAGAAAAATAAAACAGAAAAGACGAAGAACCATTTTAAAACAACAACAATAACAGTGACAATATAAAAAGTTAGATTCCAACATTCAAGGAATTGGTTCTTTGGTAAAACTGGACCATAACCCTACCAGGAGTCAGTCCTGATGTTTAATCTAGAATCTCCATCACTGAAATCTTCCTTCTTCAGCACATTCTCAAATGTATTGAAGCCAACAGGCAAGATAAGAAAAAAACTTAAAAAGTATCATCAGCAGTTTTCCTGCTCATGCTCTTTTCAAGAATATTCCTGGTTTGAGAGATGTCTCCCAAGAAGAGAAAACAAAATCGATGCTGCTTGTGATTACTGAGAGTGGACAGCTTTTCTATGTGAGAAGAGAAAAACTCAGGCATTGGTAATGAACCAGTACTCCTGCCGGCCATGCACGTGAATCAGTTTGCAAACATGGCCCCTGAGCTGCAACTGCGGGCACCACTAGGAAAGGCTTCTGGAGAGACAGGCTCCCCAAAGTGGCTGAAGAATCTCACATTATCAATATGATAATAATAAATCAATTCACCTAGTGAACCTGGAGATGAGCTCCCCTTGAAGCCAGAGCTCGGAGGCAAGGGCTCCACAGTGCCAGAGGCTGGCCTACAGTTTTGCAGACAAGTGTCTCCAGCCATTTTCTGAAGAGAGTTAAAAGATCAGTTCATATTCAATTCAATACAGGATTTGACTTTTTTTTTTTTTTTTGCAAGGAAACAGTAACCTAGACAGGTCATTAAAAAGCCATGTGCAGCATAATCCTAAGGCCCGCCATTCTGCAAACATCTGTGATGCCCTAAGTGAAGTCTATGACCTTACATTTCAGAGACCCCTGTTAGTCATGCTTTGATTTATGGAAGCAGCAAATCCTAAATTTTGCCTGCACTGATTCCATTTCTGATTACCCTGTCTAAGTACAGCATAAACGGCACCCCAGTTCTGCAAGTCAGCTTGCCACTCTACAGACATCTCAACGGGAGGAGGATAGTTTGTGCAGTCTCCCCTCTAACACAAGGTCTCAAATGTGCTCCGAATGTGCTTCTAGGGAGGCAGCTACCAAGTCTTGTAGAAGATGGCAGTGGGGAAGAGGAGGGAAGAATCACAGCCAAACCAACTGTTTTCTTGTAGACAGCCTGACCCTCTGTTCTATCAGTGTTCATCTAAAAGAGGTCCAGGCAGCCACACCTCCACGTTAGCTCACCTGACAGCCATGAAACACCGGGTGCTGTTACAAAATCAATACCTGGCCGGGCGCGGTGGCTCACGCCTGTAATCCCAGCACTTTGGGAGGCCGAGGTGGGTGGATCATCTGAGGTCATGAGTTCGAGAACATGAGTTTGAGATCATGAGTTTGGGAGGTGGATCATCTGAGGTCATGTGTTTGAGACCAACCTGGCCAACATGGCGAAACCTCCTCTCTACTAAAAATACAAAAACTAGCCAGGCAGAGTGGCTCACGCCTGTAATCTCAGCTACTTGGGAGGCTGAGGCAGGAGAATCACTTGAAGACGGGAGGCAGACGTTGCAGTGGGCTGAGATCGAGCCATTGCAATCCAGCCTGGGCGACAGAGTAGGACTGTCTCAAAGAACAAAAACAAAAAACAAAACCAAACCCAGCCTCTCAGTAGGAACAAGTGACCATCCTGACAAGACACACAGCAGTGGTTCGACTTCCTCTCCCTCTCAGGATGAACCCTGCCTCGCCCCTCACCCTGCTCGTGTTCTGACTTCAGGTTCTCTTTGAGAGAAGTAATAGATAATTAAACAGACTTTGAAAAAACGGGAAGGCTTCCTGTCTCCTGTCTCTTCTTTCTGTTGGCCAGCTGGAGGTCCAGGGTGCCCAGCTAGAGTCATGGCCCCACGCTATGGATTCAACTCTTGATATTTCTAGCCAAGTTATAACCACCGGCTCTATTTTTGCATTCTGGGTAAAGGATTCAAAACCTTTAAGCACTGGTTCCAAGAGAAGGAGGCCAAGGTAATCAGAGAAAAAAGTCAGGCTTGTCTTACAAGCTGCATTCAGGTTCCAGAGTCACTGAGAGAAAAGGAGGTGAGGAGAGGGCAAGAGGCACTAGCTAGAGGCTGGTTACCAGGGCAGCTTATTCCTAGGATAGAGCGTTTTACAAACTGCTGACATTTGAATGCAGGAATACAGTCTGTGTCAGTTTTGAATGGAACGGCCTCTTCTGTGGTGCTTTTGGGACGCTGAGTCCTCGGGCTGGGGATCGGGCAGCCTAGGGCCCGACTTCCGGTCCCACAGGCTCTTGGCAGGGCCCTACCCAATCTGGATCTGTCCTGAATACATGGTGAGGACCAGCATGATGGTGAATCCAGTCAAGAGGCCCAGGTTCTGGATGACAAAGGGAATCAAGATGCTGCCTTTCCTTTCATCCTCTTGGCAGACCTCATTCATCTCAGGGAACTGAGAAAGAAGCGAGAAACAATATAGCTGCAATTCCTTCCTTAATCTTGTAAGTCCAGGGCAATTCAGTGATGGAGATACAGATCAGGTTGGTTCGACAAAGAAAATTAACAGGGCCAGGGGCAGTGGCTCACTAATCCCGGCACTTTGGGAGGCTGAGATGGATCTGAGATGGGTGGATCACCTGAGGTCAGGAGTTCGAGACCAACATGGCAAAACCCTATCTCTACTAAAATACAAAAAAAAGTAGCCAGCCATGGTGGTGGGCGCCTGTAATTCCAACTACTTGGGAGGCTGGGGCAGGAGAATTGCTTGAACCCGGGAGGAGGAGGTTGTGGTGAGCCAAGGTCACGCCATTGCACTCTAACCTGGGCGACAGAGCAAGACTCCGTCTCAAAAAAAAAAAAATTAGCTGGGCATGGTGGTGCACACCTATATTCCCAGCTACTTGGGAGGCTGAGGCAGGAGAAGGAGAATAGCTTGAACCCGGCACACAATGAGTGGAGATCCCGCCACTGAACTCCTGCCTGGACAACAGAGCAAGCCTCCATCTCAAAAACAAAAACAAAATTAAAAAAAAAGAAAATTAACAATAGCAGGTGTTGTCTTTACAATAATGTAGGCAAAACAAAGTATTCAATATGTATGTGGCTCTGGACGAGTTTAGAAACTGGCTAAAAACAAATGTACTCTAATTAAAAAAATAAACTTTTTATTCTAGACTTCTTTTTCCTTTCTCGAGACAGGTTCTCACTCTGTTGCCCAGGCTCGAGTGCAGTGGTACGGTCATAGCTCACTGCAGCCTCGAACTCCTGGGCTCGAGCAATCATCCCACTTCAGCCTCCTGAGTAGCTCTGCAGCTGCCTGCCACCATGCCTGGCCTTCCTGTGGACTTTAAACACTTGAAGAGGTCTTTTTACTACCAAGATGTTATCAACAGGTTAGATGCAGTGGCTCACACCTATAATCCCAGCACTTTGGGAGGCTGAGATGGGAGGATCCCTTGAGGCCAGAAGTTCAAGATCAGCCTAGGCAACACAGAGAGTCCATTCAATAAAAATTCAAAACATCAGCTGGGCATGGTGGCTGGAGTCTGCAGTCCTAGCTGCTTGGGAGACTGAGGGAGGAGGATTGCTTAAGCACTGGAGTTCAAGGCTGCAGTGACCTATGATCACACACTGCACTCCAGGCTGGGGAAGAATGAGGCTCTGTCTAAAAAAAAAAATTAAAAATTAAAGAAAAAGATATGCCCTATGCATTGAAATAAAAAAAGACACAAACCAAAGTGTTGCCATTATTGTTTCAGGGGTAGTATAATAACGGGTAAGTTTCTTTTCTTCCTTCTCTCTCTTACCTACATACAGCTATTTTATAAGCATTAATAAAGTCCGTAGATTGAGTATAATCATTTTCCTTAATGATATATGCTAACAAAAACATAAACTTTTCTTCCTTTAAAATCTAATGCCCCCTTAAAAACCACTGAATGGTAGGTATACCTTAAACAGACGAACTCTGTGGTATGTGAAAGAAAGCTAAGAAAACTGTTATTAAAAACAAACTACTGGCCGGACTTGGTGGCTCACGCCTGTAATCCCAGCACTGTGGAGGCTCAGGGGATGGATCACCTGAGGTCGGGAGTTCAAGACTAGCCTGGCCAACATGGTGAAACTCCGTCTCTACTAAAAATACGAAAATTAGCCAGGAGTGGTGGTGCATGTCTGTAATCCCAGCTACTCAGGAGGCTGAGGCAGGTGAATCGCTTGAACCCATGAGGTGGAGGTTGAAGTGAGCTGAGATTGCGCCATTGCACTCCAGCCTGGGAGACAAACCAAAAAAAAAAATACCTACATAACGTCCCCTTAGCTGCCCTCCCATCCAGTGAACTATGAAACACTTACCATATCAGCCAAAGAAATATACAAGAACATTCCTCCAGCCAGCGCAAAAATCCAGTTGGCAGAGAAGTGGCTGCCGGCCAGGATGCCAAAGGCCAGACCCAGGTAGCAGCAGCAGGCAGAAAGGAAGTTGAAGAAGAGAGCCTGTTGGATGCTCATCCCAGCGTTGAGCAGGATGACAAAGTCTCCTACAGCAGGGAGAAAGAGAAGGGAAGGAATGATGAAAGAAGAGTCAGATGGGCGTGGTGGTGCACACCTGTAATCCCAGCTACTTGGGAGGCTCAGATAGGAGGATGGTTTGAGCCCAGGCGTTTGAATCCAGCCTGGCAACAGCTCGAGAGACAGTCATACAAGGTCTTGGGAGACAAAGGGCACTGATGACGTCAGACTGCTAAAAGTGTGGGTGAAAAACAATCAAGACGGCCCCAGACTCAAGACTGAAGTGACAAGACAGTCCCTTGAACTTCCTGTTCAGGCCCGTCTCCATTTGCCAAACTGGCCATGTACCCAGCCTAGAGGCTGAAAATCTTTCCCAGGATTTTAAAAATAGATGACCAGCTGGCACTGGCCTCCTCGTTTCTCTCTGGATTCATGGTGAAACAGAAGGAACCCCCTTCCTCACAACAACCACGGAAACAAAATAGAGATTGTGAGAAGTGAAGTGATTTGCCCAAAGTCTCAAGTCAATACATGGCAAAGCCAGAACTTGACCCTCAGTCGTCCCTAAGCCTCTGGAGTAATTACTGGCTTTTCACACACTCCCTCTGATCAAACTAAGTCCCTCCTACCCCCTGGTTCATGCACCTGCCAGGCACCTGAGCCTTTGGCAGATGAACAGGCTGGAAGAGAGCCTTTACTGAGTGCTCAGAATAGCACCTGGCACATGGGAAGTCCCTTTCACCTTTTGTTTTTCTTTAATCCTCACCATAATTCTAAAATGGGGTGCTCTTATTAACCCCACTGTATAGATGAGAACTGAGCCACTGCATGTGGGGCTAAAAGGAAACAAACACCTTTATAAAAACCCCATCATTTAAAATTATCTATTTATTTATTTTTTTGAGATGGAGTCTTGCTCTGTCACCCAGGCTAGAGTGCAGTGGTACAATCTCAGCTCACTGCAACCTCCACCTCCTGGGTTCAAGTGATTCTCCTGCCTCAGCCTCCCAAGTAGCTGGGACTACAGGGGCAAACCACCATGCCCAGCTAATTTTTGTATTTTTAGTAGAGACGGGGTTTCACCATATTGGCCAGGCTGGTCTTGAACTCCTGACCTCGTGATCCACCTGCCTCAGCCTCCCAAAGTGCTGGGATTACAGGCGTGAGCCACCACACCTGGCTAAAATTCTCTAATTGTTAAGAAATAGTGATTAGAGTCCATGAAGCTTTGGGGGCATGTTAATCAGTTACAATAAGCACTGTGAAGGCGAGGAGATGGGAGCAAGGAACCGGCCCCAGGAAGGGGGCCTGCACCATCACCTGAGGGAGCACCAGTAGAACGGAGGACACACGCTTACCCAGCTCGTGTGGGAACTCCTCACAGAGGATGGCCACCGAGGTGCTGATGCCTTGGAAAACTGACACAGTGAAGGAGGCACCGATGGCCAGGCCGTCGATGAAATTGTGGAGGCCGTCGCTCAGAGTGATCATCCAGGCCAGAGTGCCGATGTCAGAATAGCGGACACCTTTCAGCCAGTAGCAAGCACTCTGGGACGCCTGCAGGTCCTAGGAGAAAGCACGCATGCAGTCAAAGGTTGGACCATGTGCCTTCAAGGTGAGCCTGAGGCAACCTCTCAGAGGCTCCACCAAGCAGCTGGTGGCCCACTGACCTGCACAGAGAGAGAGCCCACAACGACCTTCTCATCCACCACAGGCGCCTTGCCGTCCAGCTCGCTGTTGCAGTGCTGAGGAATCATGTGGTCCAGGTCCCCGTTCTGCAGCTTCTCCATCACCCCCTCCTCCTGGTCCTTCTTGGAGGGAAGCGTCTCGGAGGCATAATGGCTGTGTCCGTGATGATGCTGGAGGGGCAGCAAGGAGAGCTCAGCATGACATTCACCAAAACCACAAACCTGACCAAGCACCTGCTCCGAGGAAGCGCTCCATGCACTGGAAGACCTCAGCCCTACCACTGAAGAGGCCACAAGCAGGTCACCTGCTTAGAAATGCTGCAAAAGCTGTTCTATGAAGCTGTGGCCAGGCACGGGGGCTCACACCTGTAATCCCAGCACTGTGGAAGGCCGAGGTGGGAGAACTGCTTGAGCTAAGGAGTTTGAGACCAGCCTGGGCAACAAAGCGAGACCCTGTTTCTAATATATATGTATATAAATCCGTACCAAGTGCGAAGGACCTGGCGTCAGACAGATATCAAAGCTGTCGCCTCAGGGCAAATGCTTATTCCAACAAGGCAGCCACTGCTCAAATATTTAGAGCTCCTCTCTTGCAATGGCTTATCTCACTCAATTCAGCAGCTATTTAGGGAATAACTGCGTGCCAGCCACTAAAGATATCTTTTTGAAACTGTATTGTAATAGTCAGTCCTGTTTCTCTGCAGTCATACTTCATACATAATGAATGTATGTTATCAAGCCCTTCTCCCCATCCTGTAAAGATGCAAATATATTAAGGAAATCATCTAGAACAAAACAAAGGGGATAAACTACTGCTGAGAAGACACACTGGCCAGATCTAGTTTCTGGTCTGGCCTCACTTCAGGAGGTGAAATGGGATTATCTCCTCAAGAAATCAGAGTTTCGTGAAATTTTTGATACTGAGCTAACAACATCACCACCACAAAACATCGACATTTTCCTGAGATGGGTGCTTTCCCTAGAAGAGCTTCCTTCAGCAACAACTGGGCCTTACCTCATTTTTCTGCTTAAGAAGAATCTTCAAGATCTTCTCTGTGAAAAAGAAAAGATAAAAGCCCCCAAACACCACTGCAGACTTGGAGACATAATAATCTTCCAGAGGGTTGAAACCAAAAGCCTGTGGACCCAGGAAAACAAAATGAGTTTTAAAGAAGATAAAGTGTCTTCACTGGTCCCCCTCCTATCTCTTAACTGCTTTCTTGACTCTAGGAGAGGAGACAGACGTACTGGAGGAACTCTGCCATCTACCCATCCTCTTTCCAGAAAAAATCTAGTCCTGGTGTCTCCCTGATATGACATCACCAAACCCGTGAGGTTCTTCTCAAGTTCATTTGCTGACACAAAAGACTGACCATCTGTAGAATTTTAATTCCAGAAAGAACAGCCTCCGATACGGTTTTCTACTTTTGATTTCTCTTGGTGCTTTGCTATGAAGGCATTCTCTGCCAGCAGATTTCATACTGAAGGAGCAGACACTTGTATTTATTTTCATCTTATCTAGTGTTCCTGGCTGACCTGCCTGTAAACACAAAGGGAGACGGGTAATTATACTTTCTAAAATGGGAAACCCATTTCTCGGTTAAATAATAAGAACTGCAGCATCTTCCTGACCGCAGACCTCCCAGTGACCACAGAACCAAGAAAGCAGACTGTGTTACTGCGAGCATCCATTTTTGGGTTTTGAGTCCTTTCTGAAACTGTCACTTACTGAAGAGGGAGGGGAGAATCCATTGGGAAGAGGACAGGAGTCGAAATCAAGAGAATTCTGTCCTAGGTTAAGCTCCTGATTTATGGTGGGTTCTTGTGAAAGTGCTTAATGACCTGGCCGGGTGCGGTGGCTCATGTACTTTGGAGGACAGAGGTGGGTGGATTACTTGAAGCCAGGAGTTTGAGACTAGCCTGGCCAACATGGTGAAACCCCATCTCTACTAAAAAACAAACAAACAAAACAAAACAAAAAAACAAAAATTAGCTGGGTGTGGTGGTACACCTGTAATCCCAGCTACTCCGGAGGGTGAGGCAGGAGAATGGTTTGAACCCAGGAGGCAGAGATTGCAGGGAGCTGAGATGGTACCACTGCACTCCAGCCTGGGTGACAGAGTAAGACTCTGTCTCAAAAACAAAAAAGTATCTAACGAATTGCTCCTCTGTTTATTTTACTTTTTAAAATGTTTATGGGTGCATAGGAGGTATATCTATTTATGGGGTTGTTCCTCTGTTTTCTGATGGGAAACAGGCCTTGAATGAACTCCCTCCCTCTCATGAATTAGTCCAAAATAAAAGTTGATCCCAACTTCAAGCAACTCTGGGCTATTTGTTGTCTTTACGTTTTAAAGGGGCCAAATTCAATCACTACCTTCCAGGGAAACAACACTTTTGTGTTGACTTTCCAAGGGAGTCAAATCATCCAGGGGAAAAGTGAAGTGAAAATAGGCAACTAACACCTCTCTGCAAAAAGCCACAAAGGATGGTAAAGACAAAATCATGGCTTGAGCTTCAGAAATTCCAAAAGCTGGGTTCTAGGCTCAGGGATATACGCTCTTGTGTAGGTCAGATTCCAATGGGTAAAACGTTACTTGTTCTACCGATGCCTCAGAGTTAACCTAAGGATGGACTAGGAGAGAGCCAACTGACATTTTAGAAAACATCAAGCGTTGGCCGGGCGTGGTGGCTCACGCCTGTAATCCCAGCACTTTGGGAGGCCAAGGTGGGTGGATCACGAGGTCAAGAGATCGAGACCATCCCGGCCAACATGGTGAAACCCTGTCTCTACTAAAAATACAAAAATTAGCTAGGCATGTTGGTGTGCGCCTGCAGTCCCAGCTACTGAGGAGGCTGAGGCAGGAGAATCACTTGAACCAGGAAGGCGGAGGTTGCAATGAGCTGAGATCGCACCACCTGCAATTCAGCCCAGCGACAGAGTGAGACAGTCTCCAAAAAAACAAAAAGGAAAGGAAAAAGAGACAACATCAAGTGTTGTAAGAGGCACATGGAGTCATCTCTCTGCTTCAACTGCGGCTCTGTTCAGGCCTGCGAGACCACCCGCACGGAGACGTCCTGTGCTTACTGTAATTAATGGGTCTGCTAAGAGGATTATACCAAATTAGATGAACCATCAGTTCTCTCTTCTTTTGTGGTGAGTTTTCCCATGAACTTACTAGGCAAAGGTACCGTCAAGGTATGTAAAACCAGACAGTGCTTCACTTGCATTACCTTTGCCCCAAAACTCCCTATGGACAATCTTTTTACTGAGACCTCTGGGTTCTGATGATGTGTGGGTTGGTTGGTTTGTCTGTTTTGAGACAGAGTCTTACTCTGTCACCTAGGCTGGAGTGTAGCGGCGCCATCTCGGCTCACTGCAATCTCCATCTCCTGGGTTCAAGTGATTCTTGTGCCTCCTGAGTAGCTGGGATTACAGGTGCCCACCACCACACCCAGCTAATTTTGTACGTTTTGTAGAAACAGTGTTTCTCCATGTTGGTCAGGCTGGTCTCAAACTCCCGACCTCAGGTGATCCTCCCGCCTCAACCTCCCAAAGTGCTGGGATTATAGGCGTGAGCCACCGCGCCCAGCTGATGATGTGTTTTAAACTCCTCTGCACCCGAAGCCTCAATCTGAGTGCCACAACTGAGCCAGAGTGAGCTCTCTACACTGCATCTCTTCACTCCACATCAGATAGCACTTTCAGCACCAGGCACTCAGTGCTGCCGAAGAATCAATCGTTCCATCCTCACAGCATCCTCCTGAGGCTGCCTGTTGCTTTCCCCATCTCACATCTGAAGAAACAGAGGCACTGTGAGGTCAGTGATGTGCCTAGGGTTACAGAACCTACTGATAGTGGAGCTGGGATTTGAACCCAGCTCTTCAGCCTATGCTAGGCTGCCTCTCCTAGCTCACACCTAAGTCCTAGCTTCACTTTCCAAAAAGAAAGGGCCTCCAAGTGCCCTCTCCATGCCTTCCATCCAAACGGAGGCCCTCCCACTGTGCCCACCGGCGTGCTCCGGGGTGAGGGCCCTGGCTTGCCATACCTCCGGGATGAGCTGGAAGAGGGCGTTGGAGTAGAGGGTTCCAATCGCCAGAGCTATGAAGTAGAGCAGCAGCCTCTTGTAAAAGGTCTTCTTCATGAAGGGCACCACGCTGGCCCCCATGAGGGAGCAGAGGGAGATGACGGTCACGCAGAGGAGACCGTATCCCCACACTGCCGTGTGGAGGGAGGGCCAGCCCCACCCAGGGCAGGGAGAGAAGGCACACACCCCATGGCACAGCAACCACCATTTAGGGGGAGGAAGGTGGAGTGGACAGGGAGGTCACAAGGAAAGTTTGGTGGATATGAACGGAACAAAAAAGAAAAGTCAGAGAGGGACAAGTAGGGAGGGAGAGAGAAATAGAAAATTTGTTAGTGATTCAAATCTCATGGAATTTCCTTCAATCAGTTCAGAAGAAAGAGGAATTCAAGGCGGCCTTGAACCCTGTGACTTCCGCCCCTGTGGCCACCGGTAGCCCCAAATCATTCCTGCCAGTGGCGTGACTGGCTGGGCAGGGTGCTGCCTTGTCACACACCCGAGGTCTGCCCAGGCCTGTCAGAGAGGCTGTTCGAGACTTTGAACTCGAGGGCTCTCTTTCACAGGACACACGAGCATGTGGAAAGGGGGTGGTCACTCTGCTGCTGCGTTTGCTTCTGCACGTTCAATTCGCATTGCGCAGGCTTGGGTGACACCACGACCACTCGGTTTGCTTTGTATGAGATACAACCAAGCCAGATGTGCAGGGCAGAAGGGATAGAGGACGATTAACGTCCAATGCCCATAAAATTCAGTGTCTTCACCTCTCAACTTCTTTGCTTATTTCCATATGCTCTGAGAGGGGCTCAAGCATACAGAACAGAGTTCCAGGATCACCCTGTCACAAAAAGATTTCCTCAGACATTGCCCAGTGTGACACTCCGTCCAGGCCCAGAAGAGGGCGAGACAGAACCAGACCAGGATGAGACACTCCCTGGCAGGCCGCAGGGGCGGAGCACGTGTGATTACAGTATTTCCATTCAAACAGGTCCAAAGGAATTTCATTTCAAATCTTTAAAAAATTAACATATTTCATTGCTGGAGCTGAAAAAATAGCCCAAGTTGAGGCCTCTCCTGCAAAGTGCTTGTCAGATCCACACAAAATTTTGAGATGGCACCAAGATGGTGGACATTCAACCAGGAAGAACGGGCAAGGCACGGCAAGCCATCTGCTGTCTTTTCTTTTGTTTTCTTTCTTTTCTTTTGAGACGAAGTTTCACTCTTGTTACCCAAGCTGGAGTGCGGAGGTGCGATCTCAGCTCACTGCAACCTCCGCCTGCTAGGGTCAAGTGATTCTCCTGTCTCAGCCTCCCAAGTAGCTGGGATTACAGGCATGCGCCACCACGCCTGGCTAATTTTGTATTTTTAGTAGACATGGGGTTTCTCCATGTTGGTCAGGCTGGTCTCAAACTCCTGACCTCAGGTGATCCGCCCGCCTTGGCCTCCCAAAGTACTGGGATTACAGGCGTGAGCCACCGCGCCCGGCCCCTGCTGTCTTTTCTGGGTCTTTTGACTGGTAAAGCCTGGGAAGCTGCTGACATGGATCTGAGAAGGGCAGCGTCCCCCACTTCCTAAGGGGGTCGACCATGCATCTGCGTATCCTCACCCCCAACAGCAGCATCTCTGCCTGAGCTAAAAAAGTGGACAGACTGTCAACTTGGGTCTTATTTTCATAGCTCCTCTGTGATAACAATTAAACAACAAAATTAACATTTCAAAACAGTGAAGTCAAGGTACCAGGAAGTCAGCCCTATCAGGAAAAAGTCAAGATGCAAGGTACGAAGGACTGAGGCCCCCTCTTCCATCTATCTTATTTTAATTTTGTTTTGTCTTGGTCTTTGTTCTCTGTTTGGCTCTCTATGCTAGAAATGATGGCCTGCTCAAAATTAAACAACACTCACTTTTTAGGCCAGTTCTACGTATTAGCTGGTAACCTCTTTTCCTTCCATCTCATTCCAGATGGATAAGCTCTTAGTGCCCAGATCTGAGTACTGCCAAGACTTCTCCTTAGAATAGAGTGAGCACTGGCCAGGTGAGGTGGCTCATGCCTGTAATCCCAGCAGTTTGGGAGGCCGAGGCGGGCAGATCACCTGAGGTCGGGAGTTCAAGACCAGCCTGACCAACGTGGAGAAACCCCATAGCTACTAAAAATACAAAATTAACCGGGCATGGTGGTGCATGCCTGTAATTCCAGCTACTTGGGAGGCCGAGGCAGGAGAATTGCTTGAACCTGGGAGGCAGAGGTTGTGATGAGCCAAGATCATGCCACTGAACTCTAGCCTGGGCAACATGAGTGAAACTCCATCTCAAAAAAAAAAATGCCGGGCGTGCTGGCTCACACCTGTAATCCCAGCACTTTGGGAGGCCAAGGTGGGCAGATCACCTGAGGTCAGGAATTCAAGACCAGCCTGACCAACATGGAGAAATCCTGTCTCTACTAAAAATACAAAAAATAATTTTGTAGGCGTGGTGGTGCATGCCTGTAATCCCAGCTACTCAGGAGGCTGAGGTAGGAGAATTGCTTGAACCTGGGAGGCGGAGGTTGTGGTGAGCCGAGATCATGCCATTGCACTCCCCCTGGGCAACAGGACTGAAACTCCGTCTCAAAAAAAAAAAAAACAAAAAACCGTAGCTAGTACTTAGCAGCAAAGGCATGGATGGCAGTCGGTGGCTGCAGCTTTCCTTTGATGCCCTATGCATGGGGCTTAGGAAGGCAGGGGAGACTGCCAGGTCCTGGGAGGAGGGAAAACTGGAAGAACCTTGCATCTGACAGCACCTGCAGAGGCCAGGAGTGAGAGGTGGGCCCTGAGACCCAGAGTTAGAAGTCATTGGTGGCTTTGATATGAGGGACAGGTTCAATTCTCAGGTGGCAGTCATTGGGTGCCTTGGAGCCCAGGGTAGGGGAGGAAGGGACTGGCTCAGCTGTGCCGCCCCAGGGAAAGAGGACGCGCACGATTCTGTTCTACTGCACCTCTGGGATGAGCTGGAATAGCGCGTTAGACAGCAGCGTTCCAATGGACAGGGCGATGAAGTAAGTGAGCACACGGCTGAAAAACGCTTTCTCCGTGCAGGGCAGGACGAGGACTCCCAGGAGAGAGGCCAGGTTAATCAGTGAGACACAGAGAAAACCAAAGCCCCACACTGTGGAGGAACAAGAACAGACGAGGGCCTCTATTACTGTGGGTGGGGAGACACTCCTGCTGCCTGGGGCTGGCCCGTTCTGAATTCAGGTGTGATGGGGCAGACCAAATTCCACTAACCCATTAGTAAACATTCGCTGAGTCCATCTCTCGCCAGATGCTGCGGAGAAGCCTAGGGAAGCTCTATGAAAACTGCTATCCAAAAGAAACTCACCTTTTTTTACAGAGAGACAGTTGTAAACAGCATGGAAACTTAAAAGCCATAAAAGCAGGCCAGGTGCGTTGGTACACGCCTGTAATCCCAGCACTTTGGAAGGCTGAGGCGGGTGATCACCTGAGGTCAGGATTTTGAGACCAGCCTGACTATCATGGTGAAATCTCGTCTCTACCAAATACAAAACATTAGCCGGGCATGGTGGCGCATGCCTGTAATCCCAGCTACTCGGGAGGCTGAGGCAGGAGAAGCACTTGAACCCAGGAGGCAGGGGTTAGAGTGGTTACAGTGAGCCAGGATCATACCATTGCACTCCAGCCTGGGCAACAAGAGTGAAACTCTGTCTCAAAAAAACGGAACAAAATGAGAGAAACCGTACAAGTAAATAATGACAGCAGAAAACAGCGACTTGCAGTAGCATAAACAGCATACTCTGAGTGCCAAGAGTAGGCAGCACACGCCAGCCCTGTGGGGCTTAGGCAATCAGGGCGTACACTCACAGCTCACGGCAAGCCCACTGCGGCTGGACCAGGGAGACTGGGGAGGGCAGGGAGGATTCAGTGGGCCAAGTGCAGCCTCCTGGAGGTCTTCAAGGTAAAACTATATAACCAAAGTGAGCCAGGTACAGTGGCTCAGGCCTGTGATCCCAGCAATTTGGGAGGCCAAGACAGAAGGATCACTTGAGCTGAGGAGTTTGAGACCAGCCTAGGCAACGTCCTGTTTCTACAAAAAATTTAAAAATTAGCTGGGCATGGTAGTGCACACATGTAGTCCCAGCTACTCAGGAGGCTGAGGGAGGAGGATCGCTTGAGCCCAGAAGGTCGAGGCTGCAGTGAGCTATGATCGCACCACTGGACTCCAGCCCCAGAGACAGAGTGAGATTCTATCTCAAAAAAAAAAAAAAAAAGATTAAAAAAAACCAAAGCACTGGGCCCCTGTGGTTCAACATAAAATAAAAAATGGACCAAAAAAGCATCCACAGGATGCTTGAAAAGTCCAATGCTCTGAACAACGCACCAGCTACAGCCCAGGAGTCTGACAATGTTTTAGGCCAGCCTTGCGAATACAAAAATTGACTGTACAATCATCGATCCCCCTCCTGACACTGACAAGCTCCTCCTGGATATCACTGGTTAGGCCTTCAGTGAGCAGCAGCAGCCGAGCCCGGGAGTCCTTGTGAGACAGGACGAGCTGGGAGACAGGCTCCTGCCTTCCCAGCCTGGCTCACCTTCAACAGCGCTCGGCCGCCCCTCCTCCGTCTGCTCATTCTCCTCATTTTCCTGGTTCTCTGAAGTGCAGGCCCGGGAATCCAGCTGCTGGAGGATGGTGGGACAGAACTCCTGGAGCTCACTGCTCCCAATTCGTGACTGCTCGCTGAAATTGTGGGCAGCGAAGAGGTCTCCAGAACTAAAGCACTGAAACACAGGAAAAGCAGGAAGCTGCTCAGACCCCAAAGATCAGGCCTTGCCCCTCTAAGTAGCAACCTATTCAGCCTTCCCAGAGGAAAAAAGAAGACAGAGAGGTCCAAATTTCAGGGAATTTATAGATTCATCTAGTCTAGGGATGAGGGCAAGGTGTCCCCTAAACTTAAAAAACTAGTAAGTAGAGCCAGGCGTGGTGGCTCATGCCTGTAATCCCAGCACTTTGGGAGGCTGAGGCAGGCGGATCACAAGGTCAGGAGTTCAAGACCAGCCTGCCCAACATGGTGAAACAACATCTCTACTAAAAATACAAAAATTAGCCAGGCATGATGACACACACCTGTAATCCCAGCTACTCTGGAGGCTGAGGCAGGACAATCACTTGAACCTAGCAGGCGGAGGTTGCAGTGAGCCGAGATTGTGCCACTGCACTCCAGCCTGGGTGACAGAGTAAGACTCCATCTTAAAAAAAAAAAAAAAAGAAAAAAAGGTGAGTAGAGCCGGGCACAGTGGCTCATGACTGTAATCTCAGCACTTTCAGAGGCTGAAGCAGGCGAATCATGGGGTCAGGAATTCAAGACCAGCCTGGAGAAACCCCATCTCTACTAAAAATACAAAAATTAGCCGGGCACAGTGGCGCACCCCAGAAATCCCAGCTACTCAGGAGGCTGAGGCAGGAGAATTGCTTGAACCTGGGAGGCAGAGGTTGCAGTGAGCCAAGATCATGCCATTGCAGTCCAGCCTGGGCGACAGAGTGAGATTCTGTCTCAAAAAACAACAACAACAACAACAAGAAGTAAGTAATCCTTATGGCTCAGCTAGCTATGAGAGTTACACATTAAAAGCACAACCATCTGTAAATAAGTGCCTGAGACATTTAAAGAATGACAACATTTCTATCACTGTCACCAAAGTGGCCATGCATGGTGGCTAACACTGTAATCCCAGTACTTTGGAAGGCCACAGCAGAAGGATCATTTGAGGCCAGAAATTGGAGACCAGCCTGGGCAATATAATGAGAGCCCTTCTCGACAAAAAATTTAACAATTAGTGAGGCGTGGTGGCACATACCTGTAGTCTCAACTACTGAGGAGGCTGCAGCAGGGGGACTGCGAGAGCCCAGGAGTTGGAGGCTACAGTGAGTGAGCTATGATCATGTCACTGCCCTCTAGCCTGGGTGACAGAGCAAAACCTTGTCTCTTAAAAAAAAAAAATTGTCACTAGGGCATGGTTTCTAGAAAACACCATTCTGGGGCCGGGCGCGATGGCTCATGTCTATAATCCCAGCACTTTGGGAGGCCAAGATAGACAGATCACTTGAAGTCAAGAGTTCAAAATCAGCCTGACCAACATGGTGAAACCCTGTCTCTAATAAAAATATAAAAATTAGCTGGGCGTAGTGGCACACACCTGTAATCCCAGCTACTCGGGAGGCTGAGGCAGAAGAATTGCTTGAATGCAGGAGGTGGAGGTTGCAGTGAGCCGAGATTGCGCCACTGCACTGCAGCCTGGGCAACAGAGTGAGACTCCCTCTCAACAAAGAAAAAAGAAAAGAAGAGACAAAGAAAACACCATTCTGTGTGTGTGCCTGAAGATAAAAGCTTCGTACCAAATCTGGCTGCACATTACAATAGCCCAGGGAGCTATTACGTTAAAATGCAGGTTCCAGCTACTTCTCTGAAGCTGAAATGTCTAGGGTGGGGCTCCACCGAAACGGTGCTGCTGCCCAATCAGCCCCACACATCCTCAACCATACAGGACTGCCCTCAGCCCGAGGACACGTATGTTCACAGAGGCACGGGGAGGAAAACCTGAAGATTCAAAGTGGGCCGTGGCCAGCCAGCAGCTGCCGCACAGTTACCTTGGGAGGTGGCAGGTAAGCGCTTCTCACGAACTGTCCCTGTGAAACCTGCAGCTCCACTTCTAATTATACTGTCTACACCTACATGCCAGGCCTTTTCTGAGTTTGGTCTCACATGGGCGTATCTCTGAGAGTCAGCACTCTGACTGTGCTGCCAAAATAAGTGCCTGGGCTTCTAAAGGCTGAGGGCTGGCCTCCTGTGACCCCGAGATGCTGCTGCTGTCCTGGCAGGTCCTGAGACCCATGTCACTGCATCACCTCCGGGGGGCATGGGGTGCACTCCTCTCTGGCTCTGGTGTCTACTGTGCTCAAGTCATTCTGCATCCACACCACATGGTCACCCCTGTCTTGCCTTTTTTTTTTTTTTGAGACGGAGTCTCGCTCTGTCACCCAGGCTGGAGTGCAGTGGCGCAACCTCAGCTCACTGTGACCTCCACTTCCTGGGTTCAAGTGGTTCTCTCACCTCAGCCTCCAGAGTAGCTGGGATTACAGGCACCCACCATCATACCTGGCTAATTTTTATATTTTTAGTAGAGACGGGGTTTCACCCTGTTGGCCAGGCTGCTCTCGAACTCCTGACCTCAAGTGATCCGCCTGCCTCAGCCTCCCAGAGTGCTGGGATTACAGGCGTGAGCCACCGTGCCTGCCCTGCCCTGTCCCTTTTATCTCCACACTGCACTCATCTCAAGGGGCAGCTCGAGGACACTGCATGCATGAGCCTGCCCGGATGACTCCAGCACACTCCTCTCCCCCTCTCATTTCTGCATCCTACAATTACTGTCCAACCCACAAAATGCAATGCTTCATTTCAGCACTGCTGACTCTGTCCTCTGTTGGTTAAGCTCCCCATCATGCCAGTCAACTCCCTAAATATGACTCATTTTTCTCTATTTCCCACAACACCAGCACAGGGAACAAAGTCGATATATAAAGGTTTTGCCGGCTGACTTATATTTGGCTGCCACAAATAGCCCCAGAGTCTGATTAGCAGAGATAATATGGAAGAAAGAACACAGAATTGGCAGCCAAAAAGACCTGGTGTTCCAGCCTGGGTCTCTGCAGGGACTCGCTGTGGGACCCTTGGTGTCCTCTCCTGTAAAATGCAATCGCCGCTGCACCTGCAGGGACTGTGGGCTCACTGGGATAGTAACAGGCTCTGGAAACGGTAAACTCTATGAGAAATGCTGGCCTGGGAGCTGTGTTTTCTCAGCATTTCCGAGTGACTCAAGTGCAGCTCTGAGGAAGAGTCTGTGGGGCTGAGAACCCCACTTCCAGGCTACCTTTGTTTTGTTTTGAGACTTGCTCTGTCGCCCAGGCTGGAGTGCAGTGGAGAGATCAGGGCTCACTACAACCTCCGCCTTGCTGGGTGTAAGCGATTCTCCAGCCTCAGCCTCCCAAGTAACTGGGATCACAGGCACCCACCACCACGCCTGGCTGATTTTTGTATTTTTAGTAGAGTTGGGATTTCACCATTTTGGACAGTCTGGTCTCAAACTCCTGACCTTAGGTGATCCACCCGCCTTTAGGTGTCCTCCCAAAGTGCTGGGATGACAGGCATCAACCACTGGCCCCAGGCTACCTTTTATTAAGGGCTTCAGAACACCTATGCGGGGCGGGGGGCGGGGGGCGGGGGGCGGGGGTGGAGTCAGAAAGTACTGCAGAAGACTCAGAATATGCTTATTCAGACAACAGGGAAAAAAGAATTGGCCTGTCCACTCTGTCTTCAAGACTGACCTGCCTCATCCTACCTCTGCCAAGCTGCCAGGCTACCCTGGGCCAACTAGATAGGAAACCCTGAGAGGCCAGAGACTGTGCTGATCGGAGCTGCTGGCTTACAGGGGAGTCTTACCGTGGAGAGGTTCCTGTGTCCCTGCACGTGTTGGGTGACATTACTCCGGCCCACCCCCACATCCAGGTGGTTGAGCAGGGCCTTCAGCTGCTGCAGAGTGAGGCTGTCACCCTCGCCATAGCGACGCATTAGATCCTGCAGGAAGGAGGCAGCGCTGAGAGCGGGCGTGCCTAGGGACGAAGCGTGAGCCTCGGGGCTGGGTGTCCATAAGCCAAGCAGGATCAGTAGGAGGCAACTGTGGAAGGCCGGGTGCAGCAGCTTCATGGTGACTAAATGAGCCTGTGAGAGAAAAAGGCAGGTGAAGCTGAGGCCTCTCCCTGTGTGCCAGCAACAGCACCGGGTGCGTCCGCCACACACTCAACACGGCGAGACTCTCCTTCAGTCTCTGCCTCTGCTCCTTCTTGAATTAGCCTTTGAAAAAAACCCTCCTTTTGAAAGGACAGAATAAAAACTAATAAAAAGGACAAATTCAAGAGGTTTAATTAAAAAAATAAAACAGCAATGTGATTATTATTATTATTTTTTTGAGACGGAGATTCACTCGTTGCCCAGGCTGGAGTGCAGTGGCGCAATCTCAGCTCACTGCAACCTCCGCCTCCCGGGTTCAAATGATTCTCCTGCCTCAGCCTCCTGAACAGCTGGGATTACATGCACACACCACCACGCCTGGCTAATTTTTTTATATTTTTAGTAGAGATGGGGTTTCATCATGTTGGGCATGTTGGTCTCAAACTCCTTACCTCAGGCGATCCACCCACCTCGCCTCCCAAAGTGCTGGGATTACAGGCGTAAGCCGCTGAGCCCCGCAGGTTATGATTTTCTAGAAGTCCTTTTAGAGGTACTAAAATAATCATGGATTTACCATCTGATCTGGGGTCTGCTTCAAACTAATAACAGAGGGTGTATGAGCACGGGGGTGTGGATGAGAGGTGATCAGGCATGAGCTGATACTCACTGAAACTAAGCAACCGGTAGATGGGAATTCATCAGATTCTCTGTCTGGTTTCTTTTTTTTTTTTTTTTAAGACAGTCTTGCTCTGTCTCCCAGGCTAAAGTGCAGTGTCATAATCTCAGCTCACTGCAAACCCCTGCCTCCCAGGTTCGAGCAATTCTCCTAGCTCAGCCTCCCGAGGAGCTAGGATTACAGGCGTGTGCCACCACGCCTGGCTAATTTTTGTATTTTTAGTAGAGATGGGGTTTTACTATGTTGGCCAGGCTGGTCTCAAGCTTCTGGGCTCCAGTGACCCACCCACCTCAGCCTCCCAAAGTGCTGGGATTATAGGTGTCAGCCACTGCACCTGGCCCTGTCTACTTTTATATATGTTTGAAATCCTCCAAAATAAAGCTATTAAAAAATAAACATGGGCTGGGTGCAGTGAGAGAGAGAGAAAAAAAAAAGAGAGAAAGACAGGAAGGAGGGAAGGAAGGAAGGAGGGGGAAAGGAAAGAGAGAGAAAGAAAGAAAGACAAGACAAATGAAAGTTTAAGGTAGTACGACTGATGACGATTTTTCTCGTGTTAACCATTTCCCTTAGTATGGTTATAATTTAATTAGCGATCTAAATAAATTATCAAGAGGGGAAAATGAGCCTCCTTGCTCCAAACCCAGAAGAAGCCAATCACTGCAGCTGTTTCTTCCCCAGGCACCCAGGGCTTGGACATTAATCTCAGTGAATCACACACCCCGCCTCGGGGCCTTTGCTTATGACAGAGGAACAGCAGCAGAGTGGCTGAGAGCAGGCTTGCCTGAATCCTGGCCCAGCCACTTACCAGCAATGTGATCTTGGATAAATTATTTCACTGGAGTCAACATTCTACAATTACTCAAAGCAGTGCTGCAGCTTACCATAGCCTTCAGTGTCAAAAAAAACCTGGCTTGAATTTCTGCACAGCTGCTTATAAGTCACTACGGGCAAGCACCCGGCTTCCCTCTACCCTTTGTTGTATCATCTGTAAAACTGGTATCCACCTCATTAGATTACTGTGAGGATCTAACAGCATAAGCTATGGCACGGCCCCTGCCAAGTACCTGAACCATATAGAAAGCACTCAGTAACATTTAGCTATAATAATTATAAGACTTATAATCATCAGGGTTTCCCCGATTCTGACTCTCTCAGCCCAAACACTAGGCTGCTAATGAAACGGTCAGGAATATCCTGTGGCCAAGTAAAGTATCCTAACTCCAGGCCCGGGGTACACATGTCACATAAGTCCCCTACTGTGATATACCCAAAGGACATTACATGCTTTAGGATCCACATATGGGGCATGCACAGAATCTGGGGACATAAAATACTGCTCGTCAGTGGAATATATACTTTTGAGTCTACAGAGATGGATTCAGCATCAGCCACAAGGTGGTTTCAAAAGTGCTACTCTGAGACTCACAACTCTCAAATCTCCACCAAGAGACAAATGTTAAACTATGGTGAGCAGGGTGGATCTTAGGCAAAAAATGACTAAAAACCTATCGTACAAAGAAAGTGGTTATCCATCAGAGCAGACTGAACTGTCGACGGCATAAGCTGTGCTGTCAAAACAAGGGGGAGGTCTGCCTGCATTTAGAAAAGAAAGGCAATGAAATGATGGAAGCAGCTAGCATCACCAAGCGCAGACCTTGCTAAAGTGCTTGGCATCCCCCGTTCCTTTAACAGAAGCTGGGAAACTTACCCATGTAACAGACAAGGACACTGGGGTTCAGAGATTAGGAAATGTGACCCACAGAAGCATGCAGCAAAGCCAGAAGCGGAACTACTTTGTAAATCGAAGCCTGGTCTGAATGATGTTAAATTCAGTGCTTTCTTAGCCACCATGCCCTCTGCATGAAGACATAAAAATACACGTCCTGGATCCCACGGAGATCCACAAAGTCCTGCATGTCTCTCTCCGTGCAGATCTTTCCTGATGTCTAACAGCCCCAACAAGCATCCAAACCTTGGCTTACAACGCCCTGCAATGCTATGAGGGGATAGCCCCAGGGTCCCTTTAGAGGACAGACTGTGTCACACTGCTCCTCCTCTGGGGCTATTTCAACAAGATAAACCAACGGATGTTCCCACCTCAGCTGCATTTCTCAAATTTATCTGTGGTAACTTCAAACCATGGAGCAAACAAACCCCAAAAGACTTCAGGTATGGTAAACTCAGGGTGATTTTAGCAGCTTTACCTGGCTGGCATTCACCTAGAGATGGCCTTCTTTTTATTTTTGTTTTTTTGAGACGGAGTCTCGTCTGTTGCCAAGCTGGAGTGCAGTGGCGCAATCTCAGCTCACTGCAACCTCTGCCTCCCGGGTTCAAGTGATTCTCCTGCCTCAGCCCCCACCACTGAATAGCTGGGAATACAGGCGCGCACCACCACACCTGGCTAATTTTTGTATTTTTAGTAGAAACGGAGTTTCACCATGTTGGCCAGGAAGGTCTCAATCTGTTGACCTTGTGATCTGCCCACCTTGGCCTCCCAAAGTGCTGGGATTACAGGCGTGCACCACTCACCTGGCCGAGGTGAGCATTTATGAAGCATTTGCTTTTCCCTGACCCAGTGGCCCTGCAACACCCCAGGTGGCTGCTGTGACAGCCTGGAGTGCTAGGGAAGAGGCACCTTCGGGCTGTACCATTGGAAGAATGAGCCCACAGGGCCACCTTCGCTTCTCCCAGGTGACCTTTTCTTCCCCGTGGCACAGCTGTTCTTTCTTCCAGGACATGCCCTACACTGGGCATCAGACACCCACAAGACAGCAACCAGGCTCAGGTCTAGATCTGTCCCCACGGGCTGTGCAAGTTCAGCCAGCAGAGCCCTCCTGCCCGGCCCAGCACTTGAGACACGGACTCACCCACAAGGGTTGGGGAGGATCTAGAAGCTGCCAGTGACACTCCAAATCCAAGTGCCCCTGGCCTTTTGGCAGGCATGAAAGGGGAGTTTTCTGCTCCAGTGGAGTTTTGTTTTCTTTTAACTCCAAGTTATTCTTAGCGGGGAAAATGTTTGTAAAGGGTATTAGGAAAGAAAGAAGAGGGAAACACACACAGCTGCTGATGCCGCTGGGTAGAGGTGCAGGGGTCCGTGTGCGTGGCCCCAGCTGTGAGAGGAAGCTGCACCAGGTTCCAAGCCATGTGTGGCCCCTGGAGAGCCACTCCAGTTCCCCTAGGGAGCGGGCCAGCTGCCCTCGAGTAAGAAAGGACACCTTTCAGGGAAGACAAGTGGGAAGTCTCCAGACAAAGTGCGCTGTGGCCTAGGAGTGCTCCGGGCTAGCTCTTCCCCTGGAGTCTCTCTGCCTCAGGGCCAAAGAAGTAAAATTATTTTAGTGCCCTCCTTCTCTGGCTAAGGTGCCAGACCCAACCCTGGGGGAGATGGGAGGGAGACACAGGAGAAAGCAAGAAACTCTTGTTCTGGAACCTTCCTCTGTGGAAGCTCAGAAGTTGCCTTACTATCCAGAGGTCCCTAATTGGAATTCCACCTACCGTCCGTCACCCTTCACTTGGTGCAGAAGCAGCTCCACTTAGAAGCGGCACTTCTGTCCCGCGCAGACGCTCCCGTGATCTTCAGCACGATGCACTGTTTTCTATGCCCACCTCCCCTCTCCAAGAGGCGCAAACATTTGCTTCCGTGACACTGGCTCTAGAGGCTGGGCACAGATATGAGAACAGGCAGCAGAAACCAGCAGGGCCTCTGAGCAAATGGGGGTCCACTCATCCCCTCCCCTTCCTGACCACCCCCTACACCCGCCCCACCCGCCCCATGCTGGCCAGGGAGCCCACCACTCCCGCTCTCAGATCCTGGGCACAGAAACAAAACATGAAAACTAAGCTCACATGCTCCAAACTTGCCCAACTCAGATCATTTCTGAAGCCAAGAAGCTGTGTATCTGCCCCCTGCCCCCTCGTGCGCACTGTGCCTGCCAAGCACAGGCCATGTGGGTGCACAGGACATCGCCAGGCTGGGACTCATAACTAGGGGGTCAGAGTCAGCTGCCGGCTCTGGGGTGGCGGAGGGTCTGAAGGCAGTCTAAACTGGGGTTTTATGAAGCACTTTACTTAAAATTATGAGAAGGCTGCTGGTCTACACAAAGGAAGACCACAGGGTTGCAAAGGTTGGGTGAGGGAGTGGAGGGGGAACCCAAGTAGAAGCCACGCTGACAGAAATTATGTTCCCCAGCCAGGCACGGTGGTTCCTGCCAGTAATCCCAGCACTTTGGGAGGCCACGGCGGGTAGATCACCTGAGATCAGCAGTTCAAGACCAGCCTGACCAACATGGAGAAACCCCGTCTCTACTAAAAATACAAAAATAGCCAGGCGTGGTGGCACATGCCTGTAATCCCAGCTACTTGGGAGGCTGAGGGAGGATAATCACTTGAACTTGGGAGGCAGAGGTTGCAGTGAGCAGAGATTGCGCCACTGCACTCCAGACTGGGTGACAGAGCGAGACTCCATCTCAAAAAAAAAAAAAAGAAAGAAAGAAATTACGTTCCTCAGAGCTCTTGGTTCCACCACAGACTAGCATCAATGAATCATCCTAAGCCTTCCCCCCTACTGTCTTCTCAAAGGATGTCAAATGAGCCGACTGGTTCTCACATATTCCTCAGGAACAGAGAAATGGGTCTCTGAGGTACCCACAGTCTCTGCACATCACCCGGCTTATGAGCGTCCAGAAGACAGTAACTACAAAGGCAGCTCCCACTACTCCCTTGGGGTTCTCTCCCAGGAAACAGCTCATTTCTGCATCAGCCCTTCCAGCAGGGGGCTTTCTCCACTCTTCCATCTCTGCCCCACTCAAGGGCTGCGACCGCTCAGCCTGATAGGATTGTATCTCCAGCTAGCAGACACGGGGCTAGCAGATACCAGTGGCTCAGGATGAGTTCTCTGTACATCACACAATAGCAAAAGGCCCTGGGTGAGCCAAGGGCCATCTGGAGCCCAGGCTTAGGGAAAAACCCTGACAAGTTGCAGACAAAGGACAAAGCCAGGCCCCAGGGTGGAAGGCGGAGGTCTTAAGGAATAAAAAAAATCCAGAGCTGCTTGTCTTACAGACTGCGGGTGCTAGTGGCCCCGGAAGCGCTGCCTGGCAATGCAAGGCCCACTGACGTGTATCTGAAGCCCAATTTTCCGTGGGACTGCAAGCAACATATTGTTACGATGAACTCATATCCTTAGTTTGAAAAGAGCAGAATAAAGGTACAGAGTTTAATGAGCATTATAAAAGAGAAAGTGGATTGAAACACTACATAAAGACCTAAGATGAAAAACTGAAATGAGAGTATAATTTTCCCTCCCCTGACAATTAACAAAATGAGTACAAATTTTTAAAAGCAAAAAAAAAAAAAAAAAAAAAATCACCAACAGCAACCAAACAAGGAAACAGATCTAATCTGAGATACATTAACTTCAAAACCAGAGGCAAGGGAAAAATGAAGGAGGCGCCATGCATGGCTCATATTCTATTCCTGGCCCAGCCTGACAACCCAAATGACAAGAGCAGAACCAGAACTCTCACTCCCATCCCCAAATGTGGCAAGAGGAAGTCCTTTTCCTCTTCAGTTGAGGAGTAGGAGGAAAAGCTACTGGGGAAAAGCAAAAAAAAAGGTGCACCTGGACCGACAACAATGGGCCGACTACCATGGAAGGAAATAAGGGCTCCAGGCCACATTCTGAATGGGGGACAGATCCAGTTCCAAATTCCAGTGAGTGTTCTTTCTCTCTCTCTCCCTCTTTTTTTTTTTTTGAGATGGAGTCTTGCTCTGTCGCCCAGGCTGGAGTGCAGTGACACGATCTCAGCTCACTGCAACCTCTGCCGCCCAGGTTCAAGCAGTTCTCCTGCCTTAGCCTCCCGAGTAGCTGGGATTACAGGCGTGTGCCACCATGCCTAGTTTATTTTTGTATTTTTAGTAGAGATGAGGTTTCAGCATCTTGGCCAGGCTAGTCTTGGAACTCCTGACCTCGTGATCCACCCATCTCGGCCTCTCAAAGTGCTGGGATTACAGGCTTGAGCCACTGTGCCCGGCCTTTTTTTTTTTTTTTTTCAATTGAGATGGAGTCTTGCTCTGTTGCCCAGGCTGGAGTGGAGAGGCATAATCTCGGCTCACTGCAACCCCGCCTCCCAGGTTCAAGTGATTCTCCTTGCCTCAGCCTCCTGAGTAGCTGGGATTACAGGCATGCGCCACCACAACCAGCTAATTTTTGTATTTTTAGTAGAGACAGGGTTTCACCATGCTGGCCAAGCTGTTCTCGAACTCCTGACCTCAGGTGATACACCTCCTGTGGCCTCCCAAAGTGCTGGGATTACAGGCGTGAGCCACCGTGCCCAGCCAAGTGTGCCTTCTCTTCTAAAAGAAATGGAATACAACTCCCAAGGAAGTGAGCTGAGCCACACTACAGAGACTACATCCCTAAATAGAGGACAGACCCATCTCCCCACCTCACCACACAGCATTCCTTCAGGTTACAGAAAACAGGTCATGAATACCCAGCCCTTAGCACTCCTGGAGCTGTGAGGCAGGGACAAATCGGCCTCAACCTGGAGAATACAGTTCCTTTCTTATTTTAGAGCCAAGAGAACATGTGAGCAGAACTGCACTCCCATAGAGCAAGAGGAAAAGAAACAGCAGGCAAAGCAAGCAACAGACAGGTAAAGCACAACTCCAGAGAAAGCCGCTCCTCACCACTGCGCCACACCAAGGAATGACTTCATTAAAACGTTAATTCCACAAGACGAGAGCTCAAACATGAGATTATAACCAATGAGACCAAAAAAGGATGCAGGCTTACCAAAAAAGAGGAATGAAACCTCACTCAAGGACTAATGCATTATGACAAATACAGAACAAAATTCTGCCGGTCATTTAACTCGTTTATGCCTGAGGCTGCAATTTTTTTAGTTTTTACAATCAGACCTTGGCGATGACCTTGAGCAGGATATAAATCACTCCCACATGCTTAGCATTAACAAAATGGAACACTAGGCATAAATGGCTACAGGAAAGTTTGAGATAATCGCAGCGAATGCGGATGGGCAAGACAAATGAAAGCAAACAGTGAGAAGAGAGAAGACAAAGAGACTAACGAAAGATAACTCGTGTTCCCGAAGAAGAGAACCTAAGAATGAAATGGAAGATGTGTTCTAAGATAAAACAAAATTTTCCTGGCTAGGTGCATTGGCTCACTTGAGCTCAGGAATTGAGACCAGCCTGGCCAATATGGTGAAACCCCGACTCTACTAAAATATAAAAATTAATCAGGTGTGATGGCTCACATCCGTAGTCCCAGCTACTTGGGAGGCTGAGGCAGGAGAATTGCTTGAATCCGGGAGGGGAAGGTTGCAGTGAGCAGAGACTGTGCCACTACACTCCAGCCTGGGTGACAGAGCAAGACTCAGTCTCAAACAAAACCAACCAAAACAAAACACAAGATTTTCCTGAAATGAAAGGAAAAACAGAATCCGAAAACTGAAATAATGCCCTGTATTCCCCAAATGTTCAATACTGAAACATTACAGTGTTCAGCTATTGATTCAATACTGAAACATTACAGTGTTCAGCTATTGAACCTTAAAAGATTAAGACTTTTTTTAGGCATCCAGAAGAAACTCTTTATTCCCCAAAAGGGTTTATTATGAAAATTGAGGCCGGGCACAGTAGCTCACGCCTGCAATCCCAGCACTTTGGGAGGCCAAGGTGGGTGGACCATGAGGTCAGGAGATCGAGACCATTCTGGCCAACACGGTGAAACCCTGTCTCTACTAAAACAAAACAAAACAAAACAAAATTAGCCAGGTGTCGTGGCGCAAGCCTGTAGTCCCAGCTACTTGGGAGGCTGAGGCAGGGGAATCGTTTCAACCTGAAAGGTGGAGGTTGCAGTGAGCCAAGATCGTGGCATTGCACTCCAGCCTGGTGACAGAGTGAGACTGTCTCAAACAAAAAAAAAAAAAAAAAAGAAAGAAAGAAAGAGAGAGAGAGAAAGAAAGAAAGAAGAAAACTGAGAAACACACTAAAACTTCTCTTAAACAGGAAAAAATTCAGACTTCCTTCTTCTTTCCCATAGCACCATTCAGTGTCAGAAGAGAATGTAAGACTGTCAGAACGTCTCCACAATTCTGAACAAAAGAAACCATGAGCCAAGAATACTATCCCCAGCCAACACATCGTACAATTTGGTAAAGACGATAGGCAGAAATTCTTGGGTAGGAAAGAAGTCAGAAAATATGGTCCCCTTCCTAGGGAGGAAACATGACTTAACAATGAAATGCATATAATTAATACAGAAATGGAAATACAGACAGCTCAGGAATGCAGAAAGCATCAAAAGAGGACTGATAGCATTAAAACCCTTCTGATAAGAAATAACAAAAAATCATTACCGGGCTAAGGGTGGTGGCTCACACCTGCAATCTCAGCACTCTGGAAGGCCAAGGCAGGTGAATTGCTTGAGCCCAGGAGTTTGAGACCAGCCTAAGCAACGTGGTGAAACCCCATCTCTATAAAAAATGCAAAAATTAGCAAGTCGTGGTGGTGCATATCTGTAAGCCCAGCTACTCAGGAGGCTGAGGTAGGAGAATCGCTTGAACCCGGGAGGCGGAGGTTGCAGTGAGCGGAGATCACGCCACTGCACTCCAGCCTGGGTCGCAGAGTTAAGACCCTGTCTTAACAACAACAAAAAAATCATTACAGAGATTATGGTCACAGGACACAATCTAAATGTTATAAAAGTGGACAATAATATAATCAACACAATCAGGATACGGGGGAAAAGAGACATGAGAAAAAACATGAGAATTCTGTCCTCAGTTCATAGTCAAGAGTCAATAGATACTATCTAAAATGGAAACAAGATATAGATGTGTTTCACAAGCTATTGACTTTACTGGAGTCTTCTGGGAAATTATCTCTGTTGTAAAAAACATATTTCTTTAAAGCTTACTAATTCCTTTAATTTTACTGCAGCTTCTCTTTCTTCTGTCACATTCAGTGAAATTTTAATACTTTTTTTTTTGAGACAGAGTTTCATTCTTATTGCCCAGGCTGGAGTGCAGTGGTGTGATCTCGACTCACTGCAACCTCCACCTCCCAGGTTCAAGTGATTCTCCTGCCTCAGCCTCCTGAGTAGCTGGGATTACAGGCAGGCACCACCACGCCCAACTAATTTTCTGTATTTTTAGTAGAGACAGGGTTTTACTATGTTGGCCAGGCTGGTCTCAAACTCCGAAACTTGGGCGATCCACTCACCTTGGCCTCCCAAAGTGCTGGAATTACAGGCGTGAACCACTGTGCCTGGAAGAATAACTGGAGTAGCATTCACCTAATATTACTGATGGCTATTTCTGGGTTGGCAGGATCTGGAGAGTTTTGGGGTTTTTCGTACTTCAACCAATTGAACCCACCAATTGGTGGTAGGAGTACCATAATATAACGGGTGATTATTTTTGTAATTAAGGAGTTAGGTACAACTTTCTAAGTGTGGCACAAAAGCTAAAACCCATGGAAGCCATCATTAACACATCTGGCTACAGACCAGGTGTGATGGCTCACACCTGTAAACCCAGCACTTTGGGAGGCTGAAGCAAGAGGATTGCTTGAGGCCAGGAGTTCAAGACCAGCTTGATCAACATAGTGACACTCATCTCTACAAGGAAAAAATAAATTTAATTAGCTGGGTGTTGTAGTGCATGCCTGTAGTCCCAGCTCAAGGGGCTGAGGTGGGAGGACTGCTTGAGCCCAGGAGTTTGAGGTTGCAATCAGCTTTGACTGTGCCACTACACGCCAGCCTGGGCAACAGAGTCTCAAAAAATCATCAAAATAACATAAATCAACTAAAAAAAAAAAAAAACATTTGGCTATAGAAACTGCTAAATGTTCTACAAATGCTGATGAATACACTCTCGATGTTCATGGTCAAACTAACAATGATACAATCATCTGTGTAAGTCCCAGTTTACGAAATCAGAAAACCAATTGTCTGGCAGCTTGGTCATCAAGTGAATTCTGCCCTACAGGCTTCTCCAACCGTAGAAAGAGCTCTGAGAAAAACCATCCAGCCCATGGCCCTCCCCATTCACCCAAGGAACATCATCTGAGAAGCCACTCTCCCCTCAGACAAGCTGACCTAGGCTGACACCTTCACTCAAGCAAACAGCAAGTCTCACAGCTGGAAAGCCAACCCTCACTCAGCCCTGCCCAGGAGCTTAATCGGCTCATTCTTCCCCTGCCTCCTCCTGCCCTCCCACCTACCACTCTCCTCCATACCCTAAAAGGATGCGTTCTCCTCTTCCAGCTCCAGCTCCCAGGAACTTCGCCTCAAGCCTTGGCACAGTCAAAGCCCACCCAGGGTGGGAAATTTCCAGACAGTGCAGGAGGGCGGCCAGTAGAGCCCACTCACTCTCCCTGTGAAACTTCGCTCTGCTGGGAAGCACAGGATGGGAAAACTAAGAAAAATAATAATAAAAAAGAGAAACTCAGTGGTGACCCAGAAGCAGGGAACAAATATAGAACCCTGAGCCTGCTGTTCACCAACTAATATTTACTGAGCCCCCATTGTGTGTGCCAGCACCTGTGGGAGGAGGTTATGAGGCAGAGACGGTTGGTCAGGGCCCCAGGCTGGCGGCACAGACAGACAGGGAATGGCTTATTTAGCCTCACGCTGAGCGCAGAGTGAGTGTTATGACAGCCAGGCCCAGGCACTGGAGCCAGGAGGAGAGAGGGAGGGAGGGAGCACATTTGCCAGGCTCGCTCCAGTCCAGCTGGAGCCGGAGCAAAGGGGACTTCCCAAAGCAACTGAGTCAGGTGGACAGGGACCAGGGAAAGGCCCGCAGCGGCCAGCCGGTGTTTTCCCCACCCGAGGCCAGGGCCAGAGTCACCTCACTTCTCATCATTCACCCATCAACATTTCCCAGACAGTTGCAAAATTCTCCCTGTTGTCCAAGATCACTCCCGCTTGTCAGACCATGGGGCCGGACACGCGGCTTAGGAAACACAGTTCGCACTTCCATCACTTACGCCACCCCCGTGAAGCAGAACTTCCCAACTTGTTATTCGGGACCAGATAAATAAATAGAAAACATGATCTAGTGGCCAAATCGTTGGACCACATGACGTGTCACACACCCTGGGTTCAACTTTGGGGCCTGCCAGTAACTTCCCAAGTATATCTGGCACAGTTAAACTGCGAAAGCACCGAGCTTGCAGAGGGACTCCGATCAAGACAGACCTTAAAGGATGCGTGGCATAGCACTGAGGCCAGTGCCTTCCTAGTTCCCTATCTTCTGACTTTTCAGGATAACCCCTTCACTTAGTCCTGAATTCTGCTTCTGCTCAGTTACCTCCCCGTCCAGGAAGCCGTCTTGGATCACTTTTCCAGCCTTTTCTCTGGCTATTATGGACTCCTAATTACCTTGTCTTCCAGGGAGCGCCCCCAGCTAGATTTGTATTCCTTGAAGATAACTTCCTGAAATGCATCCTTCTCTCCATTTCTTCTATGTCCTCCTCTCCTCCCTGGCTGCAACAGTGCCTGGCATAGTGCTGGGCACATACAGGGCTAGAGGCAGAGAAGTTTTGCCTCCCTTCTAACTGACGTCTGCCTGCATTGCCCTGCAGCCTGGTAAACACCAGGGAGCTCAGAACCACCTTCCTCCTGGGCCACAGACCAACTCTAATCCAGATCATCTGAAGGCAAGTGTCATGACCACCTATTACACACTTGTCTAGGGTAAACAATCCCTGACCTTGAATTTCATTTATATTAACTGAATGAAAAGCTAGCTCATTACCATGTACTGGCTTTAAAAACTCACTCCAAGAGTTTATCCATTCAACAAATACTCACTGCTTACCAATTATGTACCAGAAGTCGTGCTGGATACTGGGGATGCAAAGGACCTAATACCTGCCCTCAACGCAGCAGGGAAAGCAAACAAGTCAACTAGGAACCTAGCCTGAACGATGATGACAAGGGGGATGTATAGGTCAGGGGCAGTTTGGCAATTTCAGCAGAAAGAGATTTTGTACAGGTTATTAAAAGGCCTAGAGACTCCTTGGAAGAGCTGAATTAAAAAGACTCAAGTAGCTCCTGAGCTCCCAGGAGCTACTTGCAAAGATCAAGTTGCAGAGCTGGGCTGCCACCAGGCAGCTATGGCACAAGAAGCCACCTGCTCCAGAATCGCACTGTCCCTGCCATAAGCCACACCAGGAAAATGCATGTCCCACAGTCTACCCTCCAGAAGAAAGTGTCCAGGCTCTCCCTGCAGGGCTGTCACACACTTAAGGCTGGTTCAAGGTCTGGATGTGGTGGCTTGCCCCTGTCATCCCGACAGTCTGAGGGGCTCAGGTGGGAGGACTGCTTGAACCCAGGAGTTTGAGGCTGCAACAAGCAATGATTGCACCTCTGAACTCCAGCCAGCGCAACAAAGCAAGACTGTGTCTGCTAAGAAAAAAAAAGTAAAAAATTTTAAAAAGCCTTTCAGCTGGAACCACGATGTTCCAGCGATTTGCCCAAATGATGAACACAAAGGGAAAGAGGAGAGGTGCCTGAGAGATGTTCTCCAGGCCTTCTAGAAAACAGAGTTGTAGGTTGGGTGCGGTGGACTGTGCCTGTAATCCCAGCACTTTGGGAGGCCGAGGTGGGCAGATCACTTGAGGCCAGGAGCTCAAGACCAGCCTGCCCACCATGGAAAAACCCCATCTCTTCTGCAAGTACAAAAATTAGTCAGGTGTGGTGGTGCACGCCTGTAGTCCCAGCTACTCGGGAGGCTGAGGCAGGAGATTCGCTTGCACCCAGGAGGTGGAGGTTGCAGTGAGCCAAGATTGTGTCACTGCACTCCAGCCTGGGCAACAGATGAGACTCTCTCTCCAAAGAAAAATCATGGAGTTGTTATTGCAGCATGTTCTACTGTCAAAAAGAAAGAAAACATGGAGTTGTTCCTTTGACCACATACATGGGAATCTATTAAGGTGATACTGAAGGCATTAGACATCAAGGGAATGGGTACTGTTCACAAAAGGAATAACCCACCAATGTTACTATGGCAAAAACATCTGCAGCATTCCCCAGCGTGCTGTCGGCATTGCCGTAAACAAACAAGTTAAGGGCAAGATTCTGGCCAAGAGAATGAATGTGCGTACTGAGCACAGAGAGCACTCTAAGAGCCGAGACTGCTTCCTGGAACGCGTGCAGGAAAATAACCAGAAAAAGAAGGAAGCGCTAGCCGGGCACGGTGGCTCACATCTGTAATCCCAGCACTTTGGGAGGCCGAGGCGGGTGGATCACGAGGTCAAGAGATCAAGACCATCCTGGTCAACACGGTGAAACCCCGTCTCTACTAAAAATACAAAAATTAGCTGGGCACGGTGGCGCGTGCCTGTAATCCCAGCTACTCAGGAGGTTGAGGCAGGAGAATTGCCTGAACCCAGGAGGCGGAAGTTGCGGTGAGCCGAGATCGCGCCATTGCACTCCAGCCTGGGTAACAAGAGCGAAACTCCGTCTCAAAAAAAAAAAAAAAAAAAAAAAAAAAAATACAAAATTAGCTCGGTGTGGTGGCACAGGCCTGTAATCCCAGCTACTGGGAAGGCTGAGGCAGGAGAATCGCTTGAACCTGGGAGACAGAGGTTGCGGTGTGCCAAGATCGCACCATTGCACTCCAGCCTGGGCAACAAGAGCGAAACTCCGTCCCCCCACCCAAAAAAAGAAGGAAGTGTAAGAAAAAAAGAAGGAAAGAGGGTTCAACCGAAGGGCCAGCCTGGCCCACCCAGAGCAGGTCACCGTGAGGACCAACAGTAGGGGCCTGAGCTGCTGGAACCTCTTCCCTGTGAATTCACGGCATAACAGATGTGGAAACCAAAAGACCCTGGACTGTAAAAAGACAGCAAAGTAGTAAAAGAAATATTAATAAATGTAAACTCCAACTCTTGGCAGCAGTATCCTGGGCAAAATGTGCCTCCAAGGGCCTCTCACAAGAAGCTTGTGCACACCTCCCCTCTCAAAATGGGTGAGAGCCTCCCTGAGCCCCTCACCAGCCCGGGGAGGGGAGGTGGGCCCTTGGCAAACATGTAGCCTGTGTTCTGCTCACGTCTATCCACTGGCCCAGGACAAGCACCCTTGCTGCAGCAGCGAGGCACGCTTGGATTCCCTGGGCAGCAAGTGGCCCCCAGAAGCCAGGCCCCAGCGGCAGCCCCACTGCTGGGCCTGAAGCCAAGACCACCTGCCTCCAGCCTACCCCACCTCCCTCAGGTCCTCCTGTATCACTACCTCCCCGCCCTCAAGCCCACTGAAGCCCAATTCCTCCTTAAGACCCCGCCTATGCCAGTCTGCAGCTGAGATGCAGAGTTGTGTGTGGTAATTTCTCCAGGAAAAGGGTTCTCAATGTGCGGTTGCTGGAACACAGCATCACCATCACCTGGGAACTTGCTGGAAGTGCAAACTTAGCATTCCCCACCATGACCCACTAAATCAGACACACTGCGGTTGGGCCATCAATTTGGGTTTTAATAAGTGCTCAGGCGACCATGATGCACACTGAAGTCTGAGGGCCACCAGTCTCAGAAACACAGACCGAGCTTTCTCATTCCAACTCCAGCTCTGTTAACCAACGCAGGTAAGAAGGGCCCTTCCCGTCCAGCACCTGCATCATCACTGCTCCAGAGGGCACGACCAGGGCACAAGCAGAAAAGGCAGGGACTGCATCTTGAACTTTTGATTTCTCAGTAACTAGAAATACTTATTAATAAAAACAAATTAATAAAGAAACCCTATTCTCACGAGAAAGAGGGTTACCGAAAAAAAGAAAGAAAGGAAAAGCCCATATTTCCAAATTGGGTGAGAAAGGTAGACAAATGAATCATAATTCCTCCATTTTCCCTCCGGCTGTCCAAACCTCCCACACAGCACATTCTTCTGGCTCAAGGTCACTGGCAGCCACCATCCCATTACTGAAGCTAAGTCCTTCCCACATCCTCTGCTTTCTCCCTGTGGGGCTCACCACGAACCCAGAATTCCAGGCTCCTGAACAGAAAGAAACACTCCAGGCCCTGTTCTCTCCTGGCCACACAGCCCCTCCCTTCCAGAACCTCCTCCCCTCCCTCCTTTCATCACCACCCCTCCCCACCCAAAGCACAACTCCCAACACTCCCCTCCCTCCAGCTCCGTGCTATGGCCCCTCTGCCTGGGAGTCAGGGGTCTCTCCAACTGGTCTCCTGCCCACTGTCACCCTTACCGGCCACTGCTCTCTTGCCTGGGCCCTGGGCGCCATCTGAGAAGTTCCACCCCTCCATCCTACACCTTCCTATCTCCACACCCCTCCTGGCCACAGGACTAGGAAGTCCCCTTCATGTCAGTGGTTCACACGCACCCCACAAGGTGTGAAGGTCCCGGATGGAAGAAAACAGGTGTACTGCAGGACTGAGCACCATCTTGGATCCACCCCAATCCTCTAGCATCAGTCCCATCCCCATCCAAGAAACAGTCTCACCTCCTCCTTAGTTTCAATATCATCATACAGTCCTAGAATGACACACCTTATATTTTAGGTTAACTTTTTTTTTTTTTTTTTGAGATGTAGTCTCACTCTGTTGCCTAGGCTGGAGTGCAATGGCTCGATCTCAGCTCGCTGCAATCTCTGCCTCCCGGGTTCAAGCAATTCTCCTGCCTCAACCTCCCAAGTAGCTGAGACTAAGGTGCCCCCCACCACGCCCCACTAATTTTTGTATTTTTAGTAGAGATGGGGTTTCACCATATTGGCCAAGCTGGTCTTGAACTCCTGACCTTGTGATCCGCCCACCTCGGTCTTCCAAAGTGCTGGGATTACAGGCGTGAGCCACCGCGTCCGGCCGTCTAGGCTTTTTTGGTTGTTTCCTAACAGTTCTGTGGGTTAAATGTGTACATGCACACACTCACCGTGCAAACACATATAGAAACAGACACACCCTCACCCCCACCCCCCGACTCCCAGACACGACAGAATAGCTGAGATAGGGACTTCAGTGCAGATGCATTATTTCCAGCCCAGACGTCAAGGGCAGGAGCTCCCTGTCAGAGATGCAAAGGAAGTAAAAGGAGCCTGGCCCAGGGCTCTGCAGGGACGCTGCCTAGAGCACACGCACAGATGGGTTCCAGGCCAGAGGCTTCTGGCTCGTATCACACCCAGCTCTCAATCAGGGCCAGAAGATCCTAGACCCGTTCACACAAGGCTCCCTCTCCTCAGGTTTAAAACCTCAAGGTAGTAGATATGGTGGCAGTTTCCAGATAATATGACGGCACAGAAGAAGTGACTTCCCTGACAGCGTAACCACTTATGTATTTCCATTTGCCCTTTCACTCCCCACGTCCTTCAAACTGCCAGCCTGCCTATTAAAAGGGATCAACATTCTAACCAGACTTAAAGGCTTCCCTTTTCCAGCTAACGCCAAGCCCAGGGAGCAATTGGACTGCCACAAAGAAAGGGTTTCTGCTTTTAGCTTGCAATGCGGAAAGGCTCCTGCCTAGGTGACTTTCAACCCCGGCAGCACTGTTCACAGTAACAAAAACCCAGAGCTGACCCAAAAGCCCATCAGCAAGAGCGTGGATGACGGAACTACAACACGACTTTAACACCAACTGGACATTCCAAGTTTTTAATAATTACCACCGCCTTTTTTTGAGACAGGGTCTCGCTCTGTTACCCAAGCTGGAGTGCAGTGGCATGATCACGGCTCACCACAGCCTTGACCTCCCGGACGCAAGCCATCCTCCCACCTCAGCCTCATGAGTAGCTGAGACCAGAGGTTCACACCACCATGCCTGGCTAATTTTTTTATTGTTTTGTAGAGACAGGGTCTCACTCTGTTGCCCAGGCTGGTCCTATGCGCCTTGGCTCAGAGATCCTCCCGCCCGAGCCTCCAAAACGCTGAGATTACAAGCGTGAGCCACCACAATGGCCAACAATCACCTTTTGAATGCTACTCATTCTACAAGGCCCCCTCCAGGAAAATTTGGAAGGACTATCTGAATCTGAAGATACTACACTGTAAACTCCCCGAGGACAAGAGCTCAGCCAAGTTTTCTTTGCAAAGTGAATGGAATACAAGGAATTTGAGTGGAGGAAATGGTGAAAGAAAATAAAATCTCTTAACTGGGCTTCCAGCTTCCCCTCGGCACCTAGCTCTGTACTGTCAGAGTCCCCCACTCCCCTCTTTTAAGTTGAACATATGCACATATCAAGTGCCCAAATCTTAAGTTTACAGCTTAATGAAAGAGTCATCCGAGTTTTCATCTGGGCTGGGGTGGTGGCTCACGCCTGTAATCCCAGCACTTTGGGAGGCCCAGACAGGTGAATCACCTGAGGCCAGAAGTTCCAGACCAGCCTGGCTGACATGAAGAAACCCTATCTCTACTAAAAATATAAAAATTAGCCAGGCACGGAGGCACATGCCTGTAATCCCAGCTATGCAGGAGGCTGAGGCAAGAGAATCGCTTGAACCCAGGAAGTAGAGGTTGTAGTGAGCCGAGATCGCGCCATTGCACTCCAGCATCGGCCACAGAGCAAAAAAAAAAAAAAAGAATCATACTTCTAAAGTACAAATAGATCGCATCACTTTCCTTGCTTCAATCCCTCCAATGTCTTCCCATTATATGAGGAATAAAATCTTTTTTATTCTAATTATTTTTAACTTTTTTCAAGACGGGGTCTCGCTGTGTTGCCCAGGCTGCTCTTGAACTCCTGGCCTCAAACAATCCCCCGACCTCATCCTCCCAAAGTGCTAGGATCACAGGTGTGAGTCACTGCGCCCAGTCACAGGGAATAAAATCTAAACTCCTCTTCCTGGTCTATAAACCACTGTGTCAACTGGCCTTTGCCCATCCTGCTGCCCAGATAACTGGCTCATCTCACTCACTGGGCTCCGGCCACCCAGGTCCTTCTTCCCATCCCTTTACCACATCAAGCTCATTCTGACCTCACAGCCTTGGCACCCGCTACTCCCTCTGCCTAGAATGCTCTTCCCCTAGATCTTTATAACACGTCTCAGTTAAACCGTCACCTCTTCACTGTGGACAAAAAAGCCCACTCCCAGGCATTCACAACCCTAATGCCCTATCAGTCTTTTTTCATTATCCATTTCCTTCTAACTAGACTGTCAGCTCCAGGAGGGCAGAGACTGGAGGGCAGGATGGAACCTGGTGCCCATCCCCGAAGAACACCCACTGAAAGCATGTTACTTTCCCACTGCCCATTCATGAGGTGCCACACATTTCAGTTTTCTTCAGTCTTTATGCCCGTGTGAACTAAAAGCAACCTTGGGGAGACGGCCAGGGACCCCGTCTCCTGCAGCCACTTCAGTAGAACTGAAGACCCCAGAGAGCCAGAGAAGCCAGCCCAGAGTAGAAACATAAAACATTAGATGGAGATTTTTTTTTTTTTTAATGAGATGAAGTCTCACTCCCATTGCCCAAGCTGGGGTGCAGTGGCGTGATCTCCACTCACTGCAACCTCTGCCTCCCGGGTTCAAGCAATTCTCCTGTCTCAGCCTCCCGAGTAGCTGGGACTACAAGCGCCTGCCACCACGCCGGGCTAATTTTTGTATTTTTAGTAGAGACGGGGTTTCACCTTGTTGGTCAGGCTGGTATCAAACTACTGATCTCAAGTGATCATTGATCATGGCCTCTCAAAGTACTGGGATTACAGACGTGAGCCACCGTGCCCAGCCAGAGATTATTTTTTAACATAAAGTGAGGTGGGGTGGGGGACACAAAGGTAGGCAGTGGGAGAGAGGCCGGCCCAGGCAAGCAGCCTCTCTTTCCACATCCCTGAGAAGGTCAACCAGTGATAATCTCACCAAAAACAACATCTCCTCTTCCCTGTAGCAGGGGAAGAAAAAGGAAAGTCCACAAGTACAGGCTGTTTCTAGAATTTCTCAGTGGCTCATGGAAATTTTGAGTTTTGCTGTCATCACACACATCCTGACATGCTGGGGGAGGGGCTCATGAGTGCTGCCAAGAGGGAGTGATGCCAACGTAACCAAGGCCACAGCCGGGGGCTGCCAGCAGAGCTGTGGCACACACCAGAGTTTACCCACGGTCAAGGCTCCTGCCGTGGGAGGCACCGCAGAGCGTCTGCTGGGTGTTAGGGGGCGGCCGAGGAGCCAGGAACAGGAACTGGGACGTGGAATTTCTGTTCTGAGAGCTGGCACCTGGTCAGAGGCCTGGGCCTGGGGGAGTGGGTGACTTTGTACTTTTGGCACCTTTCTGGGAAGGGAGATGGGAACAGCGTGGCTTGCTGCCCCTGGAAACCACCCAGGGACTTGGTGGCCTGAGAATTTGCCCAGCCTATCAGATGGAACATAGCCAGCCCTGGAGAAACGGTCAGCATTGGAGTTGGAATACAGATACGCCAATCGGTGTCACATGAGCCTGGGATGACAGGGCACAGGACGCGTCCTCAGTGAGCAGGAGGAGAGAAGGGCGGAGGCAGGGAGGAATTCCAGGGCTGGAAGCCTTGTCCTCTCTGCTTCCTGGTAGGGAAAGCAGGGCCAGCCTCCCTGCAGGCTAGCACGGCTCCACCTGGCCCCAAGCCTCAAGTACACTGTGCTCTAAGAAAACAAGCTCCCAGTTCCTGGGGCATGGCCGGGGCCCTCTGGTTTCCAGGAAAGGACAGAGAGTGAAGACTGTTCAATCTTACAGGGGTCTCTCAAATAGCAAGATACATACCCCACCCCACCCCACTTGCTCCCACACAAAAACAACCTTCAGGGTTTCCAGTAAAATAAGTGAAAGAATACAGCTGGTGTAGGTCTGCCGCCCTCCTGGCCCCTCCTGGTCCCTCCAGGACAGCAGCCCAGCAATCCCTGTGTGATGGAGGAGGTGTTTCTGATGAGCTGGCTCCTTGTTTCCCAGCTGGAAACAAAGAAAAGACTTAAGGGATGGACAGAAGGGATCTTCCAAGAATGAAAGGAATCCTAAGATCCAGGACGAACTGGCTGGGAGGCAGTCCCTGCCCTCAGGGGTTACAGTTAACACAGATTTATTAGGACCATCTCCTGGTGGTCGTTTCTGGCTCATATCATACCCAGCTTTCCATCAAAGCCAGCAGAAGACCTGCATAGACAAGGTTCCCTATCTTCAGGTTAAAAAAAAAAAACCACCACCACCAGCCGGCCGTGGTGGCTCCCAGCTGTAATTCCAACACTTTGGAAGGCTGATGCAGGCAGATGACTTGAGCCCTGGAGTTCAAGACCAGCCTGGCCAACACCATGAAACTCTGTCTCTACCAAAAATGAAAAAATATTAGCTGGGCATGGTAGCGTGCGTCTGTGGTCCCAGCTATTGAAGAGGCTGAGGCAGGAGGATCGCTTGAGGCCAGGAGGCAGAGGCCATGGTGAGGTGAGCTCAAGACACTGCATTCCAACATGGGTGGCAGTGTAAGACTGTCTCAAAAAGGAACAAAACAAAAGCAAAGCAAACCCCTCAAGGTTGTACGTTTTGTTCTTTTCTTTTTTAAATAGAGTCAGAGTCTCACTTCTGTGGCATAGGCTGGAGTGCAGTGGTCCGATCATAGCTCCCTGCAGCCTTCAACTCCTGGACTCAAGGGGATCTTCCCACCTCACAAGTAGCTAGGACTATAGGCACATGCCACCAGGCCAGGGCTAATTTTTCTTTCCCTTTTTTTTTTTGATATGGAGTCTCATTCTGTTGCCCGAACTTTAGTGCAGTGATACAATCTCGGCTCATTGCAACTTCCACTTCCTGGGTTCAAGCGATTCTCCTGCCTCCACCTCCTGAGTAGCTAGAATTACAGGCACGTGCCACCACGCCTGGCTAACTTTTATATTTTTAGTAGAGACAGGATTTCACTATGTTGGTCAGGCTGGTCTCGAACTCCTGACCCTAGGTGATCCACCCGCCTCAGCCTCCCAAAGTTCTGGGGTTATAGGCATGAGTCACCACGCCTGGCCAATTTTTAATTTTTTTCTTGTAGAGATGGGTCTTGCTGTGTTGCCTGGGCTGGTCTTGAACTCCAAGACTCAAGCAATCCTCCCCAGCCTCATCTGTCCAAGTAGCTGGGACTACAGGTTTGTACCACTGACCAACAGTTAACTAATTCCATACTCCTCCCACCTGTGCTTGCATGCCTATTTCATAGGATTCTCACTAACACTAAGTATTAAAATATTCCATCTTTACAATCTGATAGGTCAAAAGTTACTTATTTTTCTAATTCTTTTAATTTGCATTTCTTTGATTATCAGTGTTTTAAGTTTACTAACATTTATATTTCTTCTCCTTTTACAAACTGCCTGGTTACTCTTCTTTGCCCCCACTTTTTTTATTTTTTTAGATAGAATCTCACTCTGATGCCCAGCGTGGAGTGCAGTGGCACGATCGCGGCTCACTGCAACCTCCCCCTCCTGGGTTCACGTGATTCTCCTGCCTCAGCCTCCAGAGTAGCTGGGATTACAGGCACGTGCCACCACACCCAGTTAATTTTTGTGTTTTTAGAAAAGTCAAGGTTTCATCGTGTCGGCCAGGCTGGTCTCGAACTCCTCACCTCAGGTGATCCGCCCGCTTCGGCCTCCCAAAGTGCTGGAATTACAGGCATGAGCCACCATGACCAGCCTTCTCTGCCCGTTTTCGCTGATACATTCATTTTTTAAAATTGGTTTATTATATGGCAAAATATTAACCTTTTGTCACGTTACAAATATTCTTCCTAATTAGTTGTTTGCCTTTTAATTTTGTTAACTGGTATTATTGAGACAATTTTTAAAGAGGTAAAGCCAAATATACCATGTTTTTCCTTTTTAAAGTTTCTGCTTTTAGTAAACATGCTTGGAAAATCCTCTCCTGCCCTGTAAGTATAGGCATATACACCCGTATTTTCTTGCACTTAAAGTTTCGGGCCAGGTGTGGTGGCTCACACCTGTAATCCCAGCACTTTGGGAAGCCGAGGCAGGCAGATCACGAGGTTAGAAGTTCGAAACCAGCCTGGCCAGCACAGCGAAACCCTATCTCTACTAAAAAGTAGCCGGGCATAGTGGCACACACCTATAGTCCCAGCTACTTGGTAGGCTGAGGCAGGAGAATCGCTTGAGCCCGGGAGAGGTTGCGGTGAGCTGAGTGTGCCACTGTACTCCAGCCTGGGCGACAGAGTGAGACTCCGTCTCAAAAAAAAATTTTTTTTGAGAGACCAGGCATGGTGGTTCACTCCTGTAATCCCAGCACTTTGGGAAGCCAAGGCAGGCAGATCACGAGGTTAGAAGTTCGAAACCAGCCTGGCCAGCACAGCGAAACCCTATCTCTACTAAAAATACAAAAAGTAGCCGGGCATGGTGGCACACACCTATAGTCCCAGCTACTTGGAAGGCTGAAGTAGAAGGATCACTTGAACCTGGGAGGTCAAGGCCACAGTGAGCCATGATCGAGCCGCTGCACTCCAGCCTGGGGGACAGAGTGAGACCCTGTCTCAGAGGGTTAAAAAAAAGGGGGAATGGAGAGGCTTACTGATGATAAGTGGGGATGGAGGGGGATGCTTTCTGCTCCCTTTTTGAAGATCTTCACTTGGAGGTATTAAGTAGATTCCAGTCTTAGACTGGCATCTGTGCATGCGTCCCTAACCCAGTGACACAGCCCCTCTCTGCCCAAGGAACTGGCCTGACAATTGAAGATTGCTCGACCAGACACGCTGTCCCTTCTAAGCATGACACTCCGCGATTAGTTAAACTCTCTGCTCTGTTTTCCCTCTCTGTCACAGGGGTACCACAGTCTGTCCTCTGCCCATCCCACACTCAACCAGAGCTCTCTGTACAGAGGCAAGTTGTTGGTACAATCATCCCTTGAAATCAGCAGGGGATTGGTTCCAAGACACCCTCACCGCCTCCAGGATACCAAAATCTACAGTTGCTCAAGTCCCTGACATAAAATGGCATAGTATTTGCACATAACCTACGCACTTCCTCCCTACAGACTTTAAACCATCTCTAAGTTACTTATAGTATCAAATATAATGTAATTGCCACGTAACTAATTTCTATACTGTATTTATTTGTATTCTTTGTCATCGTTATATTGTTAGTTTTGTTTCTTTTCTCAAATACTTTCCATCTGTGGTTGATTGAACCCACAGACACAGAGACTGAGAGCTGACTGTACTGCAAAGTATCTAAGGACACAGGGCCTGTAGGCCAGCCTTCCACCCACCTGGTTTTCAGATCTGTGTCGCCATGAGGGGAGCAGACAGCCTGAGGCTGGGCCCCAGCCTCCACAGCAAGGCCTGCCTTCTTTCCTAGGTCTAAAAGAAAACTCTTTTCTTTGGCAGCTCTGTGGACCAGAGTTTACTAAGTGACATTTCCCCCCACCCTGAATCTAGTGGGTTGAATATTATCCCCGCAATTAACTGTCTACCTGAAATCTCAGAAAGTGGCTTTATTTGGAAATAGAGATTTTGCAGATAAAATCAATTAAGGATGTCAAGATGAAACTGTCCTAGATTTACGACGGGCCCTAAATCCAATAACCTATGTCTTTTTTTTTTTTTTTTTAAGATGGGGTTTTGCTCTTGTTGCCCAGGCCAGAGTGCAATGGCACAATCTCAGCTCAAAGCAACCTCAGCCTCCTCCTGCCTCAGCCTCCCAAGTAACTGGGACTACAGGGATGTGCCACAGTAGAGATGGGGTTTCTCCATGTTGGTCAGGCTGGTCTTGAACTCCTGACCTCAGGTGATCTGCCTGCCTCGGCCTCCCAAAGTACTGGGATTAGAGGCATGAACCACCGCACCAAGCCCTATGTCTTTATAAGAGAAAGAAGAGGGAGATTTGGACGTGCAGAAACACACACCAAGAGGGGAAGGCCAGGTGAAGATAGAGGCAGAGATGGGAGTGGTGCGGCCACAAGCCAAGGAATGCCAAGAGCCACCAAAAGCTGGGAAAAGAAGGAAGCATTCTCCCCTACAGCTGTCAGAGGGAGTATGGTCCTGGTGACACCTGCATTTCACACTGCTGACCTCCAGACTTGTGAGAGAATACATTTCTGTCATTTTTAAGCCATCAAGTTTCTGGTAACTTGTCAGGGGAGTCATGGGACACAGATCCATGGGTAAATACTTTGGTGCTAGAATTAACACCTGATCATGTTGAGCTGTAGCTGGCAGAATGCTAAGATGACTCCAGTGACCCTCACCACTGTGTGTAGGCGGGACCCATAAACATGAGACGTCGCTCCTGGGATCACAGCACATTGCGTGGCAAAAGTGAGTCTGCGGGTATTTGCTGACCAACTTAGTTGACCTAAGACAAAGAAATTACCCTGAGTGGGCCAGAACGAATCTGGTGAGCCCTTAAAAGGGATGGCTCCTTTTGGCAAAAAGAGTTGAAGCTGAGAAAGACTCGATGTGGGCAAGAGGCTGGCTCACCGGGGATGGAGGGGACCATGTGGAAAGGACATATAGGGGCCTTTAGAAACTGAGTGCGTCCCCTGGCTGACAGCCAGCAACGAAAAACAGGAGTGAGGGGGCAAGGGACCTCATTTCCATAGCCACAAGGAGCTGCATTTTCCACAACCATTTGAGCCTGGCAGAGGCCCTTAAACCCCGGCTGACACCCTAAGTTTAGTCGTATAAGACCCCCAGCAAAGAAGCCAGTCATGCAGTATTCTGACTTCTGGCCTGGCCTAAGGAATTGTGAAATGGGCCACGAGCAGTGGCTCACGCTTGTAATCCCAGAACTTTGGGAGGCCGAGGCGAGAGGATCATGAGGTTAAGAGATCGGGACCATCCTGGCCAACACGGTGAAACCCTGTCTCTACTAAAAATACAAAAATTAGCTGGGCATGGTGGTGCGCGCCTGTAGTCTCAGCTACTCGGGAGGCTGAAGCAGGAGAATTGCTTGAACCTGGGAGGTGGAGGTTGCAGTGAGCTGAGATCGTGCTACTGCACTCCAGCCTGGTGACAAAGCGAGATTCTGTCTCACAAAAAAAAAAAAAAAAAAAGAATTCTGAAATGATAAATGGGTGTGTCATACTAATACACTTGCCTGCTCTGATAGACAGACCTCCACTCCCCAGACCAGTGAAGTGACAAGTCCTGGTCACAGGTGACAGAGCCAGGCAGTCTGGGTCTCTGCACTTCTTCCTATCCCAGTTTACTTCCAATTAACTCACTCTTCTGACACACGCCTGCCAAGAGTGGGTGGTATGGAAATGAGTGGTAGTGGGTTCTGATCGTGGACCAGGCAGGCCTTATAGCTTCTAACATTAGGCTATGGTTCTCATCTCACAAAGAATTCTAAAGCTAGGAACTGGACAGGAGTACTGTTTAAGACAAATACAGGCCAGATGTGGTGGCTCACGCCTGCAATCCCAGCACTTTGGGAGGCCAAGGCAGGAGGATCACCTGAGGTCAGGAGTTCGAGACCAGCCTGACCAACATGGAGAAACCCCGTCTCTACTAAAAAATACAAAATTAGCCTGGCATGGTGGCGCATGCCTGTAATCTCAGCTACTCAGGAGGCTGAGGCAGAAAAATCACTTGAACCCGGGAGGCGGAGGTTGTGGTGAGCCAAGATCGCACCTTTGCACTGTAGCCTGGGCAACAAGAGCGAAACTCTATCTCAAAAAAAAAAGACAATTACAGTTGGCAGAAGACGTGAACTGCAGAGAGGGAGAGCGTAGCTGAGTAGGCACAGACCTGAATGGGGTATTCAGCAGGTAAGACGCTGATCAAGAATTCAGTACACCCCAGTGCAGCTCTGGGTGCAGAATCAGAGTATTTGAAGCGTTCGCCTCTGCCTCCAGATGTTATCATCTGAAAGGTGAGTTGAGTCAAATAATCAACAGTCCACATGTGGAAATGTGTATTAATCGGGGCCACGATAATAAGAGCAAAACCAGTGGAAAACAACCTTCACTCCAACTAAGAAAATGACTGAGAGGGTTTTTCACTGTTGGAGAAAAAGTCATAATGGAAAGGGAAAGACTAAAATAAAAAGGAATTTAAGAGGTTAGATCAGAATCAGAAGTAGCAGGACAAACTCAAATTTTTTAGTAAACATGTATACAGATAGGTGCCGAATTATCTGTTCTCCAGCTTTGTCTGCTAAGAGGACCTAGAAGCAATGAACATACCTAGCAACCAGACCTTGGTTTTAAACACCATTCTCCAATAAAGGAAATCAGAACTCCTTGGAGAAGTGGCTGATTCTAGGGCTGGGGCAGGGAAGTTACAAGATGAGCCTGGAATATTTTGTAGTACCAGAAATTAAGGAAACATTTAAAAAAAAAAAAAAAAAAAAAAGCCATGGGCTTCCCAGAAAAACTGGAAGGAGACAACTGGAAGGAGCTCCTAAATTGTCAAAGCTAGAACAATTTGGGCCGCAAATAATAATATTATTATTATTTTTTTTTTGAAATGGAGTCTTGCACTGTCGCCTGGGCTGGAGTGCAATGGCACGATCTCGGCTCACTGCAACCTCCGCCTCCCGGGTTCAAGCAATTCTCCTGTCTCAGCCTCCTGAATAGCTGGGATTACAGGTGCCTGCCACCATGCCCAGCTGATTTTTGGTAATTTTTTTAGTATAGACAGGGTTTTACTATGTTGCCCACTCTGGTCTCGAACTCCTGACCTCGTGATCCACCTGCCTTGCCAATATTATTCAATTTTAACCCATAGACTAAAATCTGGGCCAGGCGCGGTGGCTCACACCTGTAATCCTAGCACTTTGGGAGGCTGAGGCAGGCAGATCACATGAGGTCGGGAGTTCAAGACCAGCCTAACCAACATAAAGAAACCCCATCTCTACTAAAAATACAAAATTAGCCTGGCATGGTGGAGCATGACCGTAGTCCCACCTACTCGGGAGGCTGAGGCAGGAGACTCACTTGAACCCAGGAGGTGGAGGCTGCAGTGAGCCGAGATCATGCCATTGGGCTCCATCCTGGGCAATAAGAGCAAAACTCCTTCTCAATAAAATAAGTTTAAAAAAATAAATAAAATCCGATTATGAATAATCAAATGCATAAATAAATGGGAAAGCAGGGCCAGCTCTTGCTTACAAAAAATTCTAATAAATAAATGTAGAAGAGGAAAATAGAGAATCATTAGGCAAACATCACAATAATCATTGCTGCAAGCAGGGTCCACAGAGGGATGCTAAAATTCGGGGATGAAAGTACAAGGAGAAACAGAATTTGCATAGTCTCAAAGTATCTCCTGAAACTACAAAGGGAAAGAAGGATAACTTTCAGTCTATCCATTCTTTTTTTTTTTGAGATGAGGTCTCATTCTGTCACCCAGGCTGGAGTGCAGGGGCTCAATCTCAGCTCACTGCAAGCTCCGCCTCCCGGGTTCAAGCAATTCTCCTGTCTCAGCGTCCCGAGTAGCTGGGATTACAGGCACATGTCACCATGCCTGGCTAATTTTTGTATTTTTAGTAGACACAGGGTTTCACCATGTTGGGCAGGCTGGTCTTGAACTCCCGACCTCAAGTGATCTGTCCACCTTGGCCTCCCAAAATGCTGGGATTATAGGCGTGAGCCACTGTACCCAGCCCCATTCAGTTTTTGTAAAAAACCACCACCACAAAACAAAACAAAAAAAACCTTTTTTCAGTGTGGAAATCAAGCAGACACCAACCAAGTAATCCAGGTAAATATCACCAGTAAGAAAATACTCCCGGCTGGGTGTGGTGGCTCGTGCCTGTAATCCCAACACTTTGGGAGGCTGAGGCTGTTGGATCACCTGAGGTTGGGAGTTCAAGACCAGCTGGCCAACATGGAGAAACTCCATCTCTACTAAAAATACAAAATTAGTTGGGCATAGTGGTACATGCCTGTAATCCCAGCTACTCAGGAGGATGAGGCAGGAGAATCGCTTGGACTTGGGAGGGAAAGGTTGTGGTGAGCGGAGATTTTGCCATTGTACTCCAGCCTGGTTAACAAAAGCAAAACTCCATCTCAAGAAAGAAAAAAAAAAAAACAGAAAAGGAAATACTCGGACATGGCACGACTGGTGCAGTGACTCACACCTGTAATCTCAACACTTTGGGAGGCTGAGGTGGGAGAATCGCTTGAACCCAGGAGGTGGAAGTTGTAGTGGGCCAAGATCGTGCCACTGCCCTCCAGCGTGGGCACAGAGTGAGACCCTGTCTCAAAAAAACAAAAACAAAACAAAACAAAAAACCTGTGTCATGATGGATACTGTGAAAGGATGCAACATCACTTTATGTTCCAACATTCTAACAAGAAAAGAGGGAGAGGCTGCCACAGATTGCAGCAGACTAGGGCGAAGTAACTAAATGCGGTGTGGGATCCCAGATCAGGTCCTGGAAACGGCCAAAGGACACTGGTGGAAACACTGGTGACATTTAAATAAGGCCTGCAGTTTAGTTAACGGTGTTACACCAGTGTTGATTTCCTGCTCCTGATTATATAATTATAATCTGGGGTGAGGAATATAAAGGAATTCTGCTATATTTTTGCAAACTCTTCTGTACATCTAAAATTAGTTCAAAATAAAAGTACAAAATAAAAGGAAATGGTTAAGCAAACTAAGATACAGCCATAAGACAGACTAAATGCTTAGGGAGTTTTTTTTTTTTTTTTTGAGATGGAGTCTTGCTCTGTTGCCCATGCTGGAGTGCAGTGGCATGATCTCAGCTAACTGCAACCTCCGACTCCCGTCTTCAAGCGATTCTCCTGCCTCAGCCTCCTGAGAAGCTGGGATTACCGATGCCCACCACTGTTCCCAGCTCATTTTTGTATTTTTAGTAGAAACTGGATTTCACCATCTTGGCCAGGTTGGTCTCAAACTCCTAATCTCATGATCCACCCACCTGGCCTAGGGAGAAATTCTGATGTCAAGATAAGATGGGAGTAGACAGCCAATTATATCTCCCTCCCCAAAAAAAAAAAAAAAAAAACTGTAAGGAACTATGCCAATATGTAAGCAGAGACTGCAGCAGGATTATCGACTCCCCCTGTCCCAAATACTTTTTGCACTTTACAATATGCAAGCCATCACTTTTGACCATCAAAAGAAAATACAGTTGACAAAAATACCAAACAATGGTTTGGAGGAATTCTGTGTCATATAGTTAATCACATCCATTAGAGTTTCTGGGAGAGACTTTTAAGGCCTATGTTCAGGCCAGAGGTGGGGTTGCTCCATGCTTCTGAGGGCTAAGGCAGCAGGCAGGAGGCTGGAGGAAGTGCGCTGGTGAGGGAATGAAGTTGCTCCAGATAAGAGCAGGCCAGGCCAGGAGCGGCGACTCACGCCTGTAATCCCAGTACTCCGGGAGGCTGAGGTAGGCATGTCACTTGAGGTCAGGAGTTCGAGACTAGCCTGGCCAACAGGTGAAACCTTGTGTCTACTAAAATCACAAAAATTAACCGAGTGTGGTGGCCTGTGCCTGGAGTCCCGGCTACCTGGGAGACTGAGGTGGGAGAATCACTTGAGCTCAGGAGAGGGAGGTTGCAGTCAGCTAAGATCGCACCACTCCACTCCAGCCTGGGTGACAGAGTGAGAGCCTCTCTCACTCCGGAAAAAGAAAAAGAACAGGCTGACAGGCTGCACCCCAAGACAGAAGGCTGCTGGTACAAAGCAGTTAAGTCTTTGATATGGAAACAGCTCCATGTTCGAAGAGAACACTGGTACCTTAGACCCCCAAGCCATTCAAGACTCCTGGACCCAACCTACATTTCCAGCCACCTCCCTTGCTGCTCCCTCTTATCAGCCGCACCATCCCACCACTCACACACCTCTCCTTACCGGGACCCTGCTCTCTCCCCTTCCTTCCCAGCTTTCAAGAGGTGGATCAGTCCCTCCCCAGGAAGCCTTCTCTGCCGGCTCCTGCCTTCCCTCCTCTGGCCTCATGAAGTACTTCTCCTCTGTTCCACTCGCTGCAGCTTCAGGAAGGCCACAGCCTGCATCTGACTTTCCACATGTGCACAGCTCCTCACACATTTCACAAGCATCTCAGGAATGGAGATGGTACTTAGCAGCTCTCTTAGCTGACTGCCACAGGACTGATCACAGCCCCCAGGTATCCAGTTCCTCCCTGCAGCCAACAGCCCCTTACCAGGTGGCCAACCTCCCCCAACTCCCCACCCCACCACCTGCTGTCACCATTGCCGGTTCCAGTGCCAAGGGCCAGCTTTATGCAGGTTCTATTTATTTAAATGGTTATGATTTATTTACATAACAACCGAAGGCTAGGCATGGTGGCTCACACTTTTAATCCCAGCACTTTGGGAGGCCAAGGCCAGTAGATCACTTGAGGTCAGGAGTTTGAGACCAGCCTGGCCAACATGGAGAAACCCCATCTCTACTAAAAATACAAAAAATTAGCTGGGCGTGGTGGTGCGTACCTGTAATTCCAGCTACTTGAGAGGCTGAGGCAGGAGAATCATTTGAACTGGAAGGTAGAGTGAGCTAAGATTACGCCACTGCACTCCAGCCTGGATGACAGAGAGAGACTGTCTCAGGAAAAACAAAAAGGAAAAAACAAAAAAACCCTAAAAAAATAAACGCAGGCCAGGCAAGCTGGCTCACGCCTGTAATTCCAGCACTTTGGGAGGCCGAGGCAGGTGGATTACCTGAGGTCGGGAGTTTGAGACCAGCCTGACCAATGTGGTGAAACCCTGTCTCTACTAAATCCAAAAAATTAACTGGGCATGGTAGTGGGAGCCTGTAATCCAGCTACTTGGGAGGCTGAGGAAGGAGAATCGCTTGAACCCAGGAGTGGAGGTTGTAGTGAGCCAAGACTGTGCCACTGCACTCCAGCCTGGGCAACCAGAATGAACACTCTGTCTTACATAAATAAATAAAATGCAGAGACAGGAGAATCGCTTGAACCCGGGAGGCGGAGGTTGCGGAAGCAGAGATGGCACCATTGCACTCCAGCCGGGGCAAAAGAGTGAAACTGTATCAAAAAAATAAATAAAATAAAAATAAATGCAAAGAAAAATGTGTCATTTCTTAGAAAAGTAAATCAAGTGATCTAGAACAGCAATTTTGAAATTACTGTCTTTATGACACCTGGGGTCCCTGAGGTAAAAGACTATTTTTATTCTAATATTCAGACATTAAAAGCTTTTCACTCTCACTTTTCAGAAGCTACATGAAATGTGACATGTGCTTGTGTCATCTTGAGTTTTTTGAAATTTCTACGGTAGAAGTTTAGGGTATAATATATATGTGTTCTCACATTAGCTCGATTTGTTCTCACAACTTTTTTTTTTTTTTTTTTTTTTTGAGACGGAGTTTCGCTCGTTACCCAGGCTGGAGTGCAATGGCGCAATCTCGGCTCACCGCAACCTCCGCCTCCTGGGTTCAGGCAATTCTCCTGCCTCAGCCTCCTGAGTAGCTGAGATTACAGGCACGCGCCACCATGCCCAGCTAATTTTTTGTATTAGTAGAGACGGGGTTTCACCATGTTGACCAGGATGGTCTCGATCTCTTGACCTCGTGATCCACCCGCCTCGGCCTCCCAAAGTGCTGGGATTACAGGCTTGAGCCACCGCGCCCGGCCTGTTCTCACAACTTTTAACTGACTTCTTAACAGCAAATTTAAGTTACGCCTATTATAATCTGTTCTCTCATTATCATACAATAAAAAAATTATTTTAAAATCCTGAACTTTCTAAAAATATAAAAGCAAGGCCATTCTTTTGACTATTTTGGAAAATAGTTATTTTTCATGAAACACATTTTTTATGCTAACATGTAATAGCCTTATTTTTGCTTTATAAGTGAATAAATAACTATTTTTAAATTTCTCAGTTTTGATGCTGAGGCAGAAGGATCACTTGAAGCCAGGAGTTCAAGAGTAGCTTCGGCAACATAGTGAGACTATGTCTCAGAAAAAAAGATTTTTTTCTCAATTTTAATTTTTAGTACACTATACAGAAAGCCACATATACAAAAGGCAATGTAAGGGGTCCTAGGATCAAAAAGTTTGAGAATTACTAATCTAGAAAGACTGGTTGCAAATGGGAAAATAAAAAGCTGAAATTAAACTAAGTATGTTTTACAAATATCTCGTCTTTGCTTTCTTTTTTTATTTAACAAAAGTGAATTAACAGATTTATGAGGTATTTAACCTTTTACCCAGGGATCTCACTTCACAGATGTATTCTGCAGTCATAAGTGGGGACAGGGTAATATGCATGTTGGTTAAAAAAGATGGTTCCCCCATACTATGGAATACTACACAGCTATGACAGAGAGTGCTAAAAGCATTCTATGTGCTGACATGGAAAAGTGAATAAATAACTATTTATTCACTAGTTAATAAAGTTGATAGGTGAAAAAAGCAAGGTGTTGAATGTTTAAAACACTACCTTGGAGCATTTATTGAAAAGCTGGAGGAAGACAAGGTTTTGCTGTTTTTTTACCATTTTGATTTTTCAACCATGTGAATATGGAGCCTAGTAGAAAATTAAAAAAAAACTTTTTCTTTTTTTTTGAGACTGAGTCTCACTCAGGAGGCTAGAGTGCTGGCACGATCTTGGCTCACTGCAACCTCCACTTCTTGGGTTCAAGCGATTCTCCTGCCTCAGCCTCCCAAGTAGCACCAATTACAGGTGCGCACCACCACGTTCGGCTAATTTTTTTTTGTATCTTTAGTAGAGATGGGGTTTCACCATGTTGGCCAGGCTAGTCTCAAACTCCTGAGCCCATGATCCACCCGCCTCAGCCTCCCAAAGGGAAAAAAAATTTAATAAAGGAAATCGGAAATTACAGGTATGATTTTTACATAGAAACAATTTCTAAGTCTAAATAAGGGATCTAAAGACTCAAAGAAAAGGCCTTGGCGCTAAATCAAATTTTGGTGAATAAAAATACATACATGTTTTAAAGATAAATGATTTAAGACATGCAGTTTTTCTTTTTTTTAAGATTCCCAACTTTTATCTGATTTTTTTATTAACTACTAAGACTGAGTGCCCTGCCTGAGAGCCATTAGGAACTCAGAGGTAATAAAGGTAGGACAGTCACCTTCTCACTCCACCAAGCCCCAGGATTCTCCGGGGCCTGCCCCTAGAGGGAGGTTAGGAGGTCTCACTGCAGCCAGATCTCCAGTTGTCAAGGTGGGGAATTTGGTTTCCGCACTCTGGGCTCCCTTGGGCAGGGCAATTCTGTGGCTTGCCTGTCCTCTTCTTGTGCAGGTTAGAGGTTCCCAGCTTCTGCAACTCTGCCTCTGCCGGGCCCAAATGGGGGCCCCCTCTGAGAGGCTTAATGCCCGCGTGGGACAAGACAGTGGGGCTTCATGACCCTGTGTCCCAGGGTCTGCCCTCCTGTCCCCTAGGTGGGCATGAGGCCCTTGGCTGGTGGCAGTCGAGGTGGCGGACTCTGGACTCCTTATCTCCTGGCTTTCCACCAACCCGCCAGCCTTGAGGTCAGAGAAGTTCCACTGCAGACATCCTGTGAGTGCCAGCTGGGCTAAGCAGCAGGCCCCTTCCCCGCTCACTCCTCAGCCTCCCATGTCTCCAGGGAGTCTGAAAAGAGAGAGACTCATCCAGAAGAAATTAACACCCCCTCCCTCAATAATCACAGGGACAAATGGTCCCTTCCTCTTCTAGTTTCCTTTTTCTTTTTTTGAGGCAGAGTATAGCTCTTGTTGCCCAGGCTAGAGTGCAATGGTGCGATCTTGGCTCACTGCAACCTCTGCCTCCCAGGTTCAAGCGATTCTCCTGCCTCAGCCTCCCAAGTAGCTGGGAATACAGGCATGCGCCACCATGCCCAGCTAATTTTGTATCTTTAGTAGAGATGGGGTTTCTCCATGTTGGTCAGGTTGGTCTCAAACACCCACCCTCAGGTGATCCACCAGCCTCGGCCTCCCAAAGTGCTGGGATTATAGGTGTGAGCCACGGTGCCTGGCCCTTCTTCTAGTTTCCAAGCAAAGCCTGGAGGCGTCAACAATTTCATAATTACATTTAGGATCAAAAATAAAACCCTTCTTTGGTCTTCTCCATCAAGTCTCTTGGCCACTGGCAACCACGTGACTCAGGAACACCAATTTACCTCCCTGGATCCAATTTCTTTCAATGTAAAATAAAGGGATGGGACTCCAAGATCACCAAAGCCAGAACATTCGATGGTTCTGGGGCTCAACAACAAGGCCGAGCATTACCTTCGCCAGGTCAGGTGCGGGCAGGCTATTATTCTGGCACAGTGGGGAGAGGGAAGTCCTGGTTCCCAGGCACACGCAATCTATCCACAGCACTACTGTGTAAACCCCACGATTCGGCAAATATTGGACATGCATTGAGGTTCCTCTTGGAATAGTGCAGGGTGTGAGCACGTAAGGAAGGCGGAAGAAGGGAAGCAGGATTTAAAAACAGAACCAGTCCAGTGACTGATATATATCCTACACACACGGACACACAAGTGTGCCCACACACACAAGAACACATGCACCATGCAAGCACACACAGGCATTGTTACTCCTTCCTGGCTACCATCAGCCCAGAGAAGGGGCATTTCTTCTCTGAAGAAATCAGAGTAGCTCCCAGAACTAAAGGTGGAAAAAAATTTCTTTTCAGTAAGATTGCCCAGTTGATCTGTGGGACAACCCCTGGCAGGCCACAGAAAAGCTGCCTTCCCAGAAGGGCAGGAAAATTCCCTCCATTTTGTCAAGGAAGACATGAATCAACCTTATGTCCAGTCTCACACCATTCCTACAACCCAACCCAACTATCAGCCTCTGGGACCCCTAAATAACCCACTCCACCCCACAAAAATGATGACAATGAGAATGATGACAAACCCTCTACTATGTTCCAGGCAAAATCACAACATCCCACAAGCCAGTGAGAACACAGGTTAACAAATTTCTCACTGCTGGAGAGTGACGGGGCCAGGATTTGAACAGAGACCCACCTATCTCAAAAGCCCTGAATTCCTCCGCCACGAGCACAACCGTGTCTAGGAGGGCGCTGGCTCTCTGAACTGAACTGTGCAGAGCACAGAGGCCTCTCTTGTGTTGCTATCTTGTTCTTCATCTGTGGATGCTGTTTCTCCCCAAGAGTCTGCACTGGAAGGGTGGTGGCCAGGCTGTCTGCGTGCATCCATCACTGCAGAACCCAGAGACCAGGCACTGTACATCTACGTGCTAAGTGTCCCAGAGCCCATAATTTTTTTTTTTTGAGACGTAGTCTCCCTCTGTCACCAGGCTGGAGTGCAGTGGCACAGTCTAGGTTCACTGTAACCTCTGTCTCCCGGGTTCAAGCGATTCTCCTGCCTCGGCCTCCCGAATAGCTGGGATTACACCACCCTCAGCTAATTTTTGCATTTTTAGTAGAGATGGGGTTTCACCATGGATGGTCTCGATCTCCTGACCTTGTGGTCCGCCCACCTCGGCCTCCCAAAGTGCTGGGATTACAGGCATGAGCCACCTTGCCCAGTCAAGCCCATAGTTCTTACTCTGGTCTAAATGACAAGGCCGATGATGCAGCTGCCCCACTCCCCCGCAACTCCTCAGGTCTGCCGGTTCCTCCAGCTTCTGCAATGGCTGGCCAGCTGTCAGTCAACACCTGGATCTTAACTCCCCCTTAGGACTGCCCTCTCTCAATGCCCCAGAGGCCAGATGAGTAACAAATGATAAATTAAGCAAGAACTTGCTTTTGGCCTGGCCCTTTGGGAAGAGACAGTATGCAGAGGATTGCCCTCCACTGTCTGGTGCCCTATAGTCTTACCCGCAAACCAGCCGTAGGAAGAGGATCACCAGCCTATCTCCTGGCTACCACAAAGGTGATGGGAAACTCATCTCTCTGAGCCTCCACCAGGAAAAGGAACATGTGGCTTTTCACCCCAGCTGCTAAGTTAGAATTCTGGACATCCCTTCTCTTGCTTTACCAAGGATGCAAGTTCCTCTCCATATTTAGGGTTTGTGTTACAAGAGGTAAGGATTACAGAATTATACATATTGTGGATAAGACCTAGTTTGACCGTAGTACCCTCCCAAGGTCACAGGGCAGGTTAGGAGCAGATCAGGGACAGAGGGCAGAACTAACTCCCAGGCCACTCCTCCGCAGGAGGCACAGCCGTGCCAATGGCCTGGGGCTCCTAGGAAAAGCCACTAAAGACATAAACCCAAACCAGGCTTGCTCCAGGAAGAAGGGTCAGGTCAAAGCTGCTCCTACCCCCATGCTTCCATTCAGGCCACAAGACAGCACTCAGCCACTGCCCAAATCGTGTCCGGAGTCCTCCGGTACAGCTGGGCCCTTTAACTGTTTAGAGAAGCCTCTCTTTGGAACACAGGCCTAGGCATGCACCAGATCCTCAAAAGTGAACCCCTAGTCCAGAGCTGAGGAAATTTTCCCGGCTCAACTGGACCTCAGGATCAGAGATGAAACTGCTAGGATGGTGACTTTGTCCCACCTCCTCACCCACCAAGAGGGGGCAGCCTGAACCCGACCACCAAAGTTGGTCACTAAGGACCAAAAATAGCCAGAAAGCCATCCTCGCGGGCAAGCCAGGTTGGAGATTCGCTCAGCCGGAAGATTGGGGATGTGTATCTTCTGGGAGGAGGTGGACTGGCGGGAGCCCGGGGACGCAGCTCCTGGAAAGCAAAGTCCAGATCCCATCGCCCCATGGAGCCGCCCCTCAGATTGGCCACCTACTGTCTGTGATCTGCGTCCTTGTCCGCGCGGAGGCTCCGGGAGCCCGGCTCAGCCTTCGGCGCGGCGACCCACGCTCTGGGCACCCTTCTGCGGCTCTCGCATCCGCGCCCTCCAGGCGGACGGGCCTCGCCTTGACCTCTCCCCTCGCCATCCCGGCACCGCGGCCAGGTGCAGCCTCCACCCGGGGGTCCCGGCGGGCGCGGGTGGTGCCGGGTCCTCGGCGCAGCGCTGTCCCCGCCCCCACCCGGTGCCCCAGCCTGGGGCGCGCGGCTCCTTCGCCGCTGCCCATCCCGCGGTCCCTCGCGTCCCCGCCCTCACCTGGGGCTCGGAGGCAGCCCCAGCCCTGCGCAGCCTCACCGCAAGGCCCCAGGCGGCCGGCGGCGGCAGGAAGAGCAGCTCAGCTCGTTCGTCCGTGCAAACACCCGCGCCGACCCCCTTCGCTGTGTCCGGGCCCCGACACTGCGCGCATGCCCGGCTATATACCCGGCGCGTCAGCGGCCGGGCCCGCCTCCAGCCCGCCCCCGGCCCGCCCCGCTCGCCCCGGGACTGCCACGTGGGGCTGGCGCGCCGGGGACCTGGCCAGCCTGCGTCCTCCTGCGTCCTCCTGCGCCTCGCGGCCCTGGCTGTGGTCGGCGCTCCCACCCTCCGTCCTCCAGCTCCGCTGCGAGCTCTGGCCGTGACTCCCGAGGGCCCCCTCCTGCTTCCGAAAACCTCCCGGGAAGACCTGCTCCCCGGGCGCAGAAAGCTCTCACCGCCTGGCCTCCACCCAGAACTGCCCGGAGGAGAGTCCTACCCACTCGATTTGAATGTGCATTTTACCACTGCTGGTTCACCCAGAAAGCTTCTCTTCCCTCCCCAGTTCGGAAAGGTACTCTAGAAGGGGACGCGCCCTTAAACGATGTTTCTTCTGCGTACTTCCACCAGCCAAAAGAACCAAAATTCCGTGGTTGAGTTCCAGATAAACCATATTATATTCACTTTTCAGACTCGATGTTGGCACCGCTTCCCACAGTGATCAGACGCCTAAGGAACCCCACTAACCCAAAGTTGGGAGAAGTGTTCATTTGGGGGGTGAAAAATGTCCCAGGAGACTCTTCAGCTGTGGGACAGTCCCACTGAGATGTATATCAGGCCTGGGAAACGCAGATTTCTTGAGAAAATAAACCACCCATTCGACTCCCATTGTTCTGTTCTGCGGCACATCAGGACTATTTCCTCTATTAGCTGAGCCAGCTGTCACCTGAGCCTCGGGGGCGCTCAGAGGAAGGGCTTTCTAGCCCAACTGTAGCTAGTTAATACTCGGTGCAGCTCCTAGCCCAGTCACTGGTGCCCAGACGGCACTAGTTGTCTCTGAAATTGCGCAGGGACGGGACAACATCCCACTCTCTGCAGGTCTTACAGGGAGGACCCCCGTGACGGCGGTGCTAAGGAGGAAAGAAAGCAGACAGTCCCTGGAGCCGGTGGCAAGAACTGAGCGGCTTCCTCTTCGCCAGGCCAGAGTGGGCCAGATTGTTCATGTTACTTTGGAAGAGACTAGCTGGGCCCCGGCGTTTCTAAAATTCAATTATCCTCACCCTGTAATTACAGTGCTGCAGTGGTTATGGGGGCAGCGGTGGGTGATATTCCTTTCATTTATTTTCCAAGTGATTTCAAAGTAATGATATCTCTTGCAGAATTTCCCTCAGAGCCCCTTCATCTTTGTAAGAACCCTTTCTATTGCTCTTTTGGTTAAACTCGGTGCTTTCCAGACATTCTGTAATCCTTGTGGGACTCCCATCCCACTGTAGTGGGCTGTCAGAAAGGGGCCAGTCCCCATCACGCCTTTCGTTGAAGCACCGGAAAAGGAGTAAGCCCACACAGAGATGAAGTGAAATAAACATGCTTCCAACACACAGAGCTCTGAAGGATATGAAGCCCTTATCCTAAAGGAGTGTTAATCTCTTAAAACCAAAGTCGGAGAGCAATCCCATCGCTTTTCCAGGCAAGGTGTCAATACTGCCCACAGGAGAACTAGACAACCTTCAAGGAGATTGCACGGCAGAGAGGGGGCAGGACCAGACATCCCACCACGGGGCCTATCACGGAGTTCTCACTTGTTTTCAATCACACCAAAGGTTGAGCTGCCAAAGTCCACATGGGCAAGCAGAGCTGATAAGCTATCAGCAATCCATTAGGGAATACAGTTAATTATTAACAAAAGCTCTTCACTCCCCATATCTACCCACACACAAAATTCTTTAGGTATCCCCTAAATCCTTCCTTGTTGCTGGGTAGTTCTCAGTCTCTCATTCCTCCTGCCATTTAGAGACAGAGTCTCACTCTGGGGCCTAGCCTGGAGTGCTGTGGCACAATCTCAGCTCACTGTAACCTCCGCCTCCCAAGTTCAAGTGATTCTCCTGCCTCAGCCTCCCAAGCAGCTGGGATTACAGGTGCCTGCCACCCTGCCTAATTTTTTTATTTTTACTAGAGATGGGGTTTCACCATGTTGGCCAGGCTTGGTCTTGAATTCCTGAGCTCAAATGATCTGCCCACCTCAGCCTCCTAAAGTGCTGGGAATACAGGTGTGAGCCACCTCACCCAGACTCGGCTCTCCACTTTTTCCTCTCATTACCCATTTTCACTTGTCAAAATTCTTTTTTTTTTTAAACGTTTATATTCAACATGGCAGAATTTAACTTGTCCAAATTCTAACTCTCCAAAGTCACCTCTTGTCTGCAAGCTTCTGGATTCTTCTGAAGCATGTTTGAGCTACCCTTTCAAATTTTTTGACTGTAACCCACATTAAAAACATTTAACACTACAACTGCAGTATAAATAACATAGCAAACAAAAATTTTACAAAATATCCATAATATATGCAAGGGAATGATATTTTGTTATAGTTCAAGTTCTTAAAAAAGTGGTAGCAAACCCACTAAGTTGACTTCATGACCATTATTAGGTTGTGAAACCCAGAATTAAAATTTTATATGGTTTATGGTACTTATATTTTTTCCCTTAAAATTATTTCACTTTAATCTCTAACCTTATTAGACCTTAATCTGCCTCGATTACATGAGATTTCCGTATATACCTGTATCTCCTAATGTAACATCTTGCACATAACAGAGTTTCAATAAATATTTGCTGGATTAATGAACTGGCTGGCTCAATAAAAGTTTGTTGTTGGGCAATATTTAAAGGAACTTAGCACAAAAGTCTGACATTTTCATTGCTACTGTTTCCCTTCTGACAAGACACCACAGCTACCTGCCAAAAGATACATAGACAGATTTCCCATAGCTGAGGTGAATAGAACAGCCTTGGGAAATAAGCCAGAGAAATGAGATTCCAGCCGATTGTGCAGAGTGGGCTGGGGACTCCAGATGACAGCCCTCTGTGCGGTTTGTGGTGACAAGGTAAGCAACTTGATCAGGTGGACAGAGTGAGATCCCTCTGCACCCCAGGTCTCAGGCCGGCTGTTCTTTTTATGAAACGGAGTTTCACTCTTGTTGCCCAGGCTAGAGGACAATGGCAGGATCTCAGCTCACTGCAACCTCCACCTCCTGGGTTCAAATGATTCTCCTGCCTCAGCCTCCTGAGTAGCTGGGATTACAGGCGCACACTACCACGCCCAGCTAATTTTTGTATTTTTAGTAGAGATGGGGTTTCACCATGTTGACCAGGCTGGTCTCAAACTCCTGACCTCAGGTGATCCACCTGCCTCGGCCTCCCAAAGTGTTGGGATTACAGACGTGAACCACCGTGTTCGGCCTTAGGCCAGCTTTTTTTACAGTCTGTCCAGAGATCCATGATCAGATTTCTCTGGTACCTTCTTGGAAAAAAATGCATTCTCTGTTTTGGCATGGCTTAACAAATTTAAGAGGATTGAAAGGAATGTGAAGGTTCTATTCAACCCAAAATCATGTCAGCCAGGACTGAAGTACTAGCTCCTTCCATTGTCAGCTGAAAGAGAACAGCTTTAGAGGCCTCGATTGTTCATTTCTGTTGTCATCGGATGGTTCTGACACACACAAAAAAGGCAACTAGGACAAATACTTGGTTTAGTAAGCTGTAGAAATCTGTCCATTTTAGCTAAGTTGTCTAATTTTTTGGCAAACAACTGTTCATAGTATTCCCTTATAGCACCTTTTTTTCTTCTTCCCTCTAAGGTTGGTAATAATGTGCCCTCTTTCATTTCTGATTTTAGTAATTTGAGTCTTTTTTCTCTGTCAGTCTAGCTAAAGGTTTGCCCATTTTGTTAATATTTTCAAAGAACCAACTTGCTTTCTTGATTTTCTCTATTTCTCTGTTCTCCATTTCATTAATTTCTTTCCTGATCTTTATTTTTAAAATATTATTTTTGTCCTCACCTGTGAATGAATGTTTAGTTGGGAATAGAATTCGAAGTTTAACAGTTCCTTTTTTTTTTTTTTTTTTTTTTTTTGAGACAGAGTCTCATCTTGCTGTTACCTAGGCTGGAGTGCACTGCGACGATCTCAGCTGACTGACTGCAACCTCCACCTCCTGGGTTCAAGCGATTCTTCTGCTTCAGCCTCCGGAGAAGCTAGGGTTACAGGAGTGCGCCACTATGCCCAGTTAATTTTTGTTATTTTTAGTAGAGATGGGGTTTCACCATGTTAGCCAGGCTGGTCTTGAACTCCTGACCTCAGGTGATCTGCCTGCTGGCCTCCCAAAGTGCTAGTATTATAGGCGTGAGCCACCGCATCCAGCCTACAGTTGCTTTTTAAAATTACTATTCCTCTTGTCTTAAGGCATCCATAGTGGTTCAGGAATAGTATGCTGCTGGTTTGACTAACTTCCTTTGTAAGCAATCTCTTTCACTTCAGTTGGTTTTCTTTAATTGACAAATAATAACTGTACATATTTATGGGGTACAATGTGATGTTTGGATACCTGTATACACTGTGGAAATGATCAGATCTGGGTAATTAGCCTATCGTGTCAAATATAGATATATATGTATAATATATGCATATTCTTTTTTGCTGTGTCTTTGTCAGGCTATTCTTTTTTTAAAAAAAAATAATAATTCCTTTGTAGTGGAAAAGTTTTAAATTCTTTTCACTATTTAAAAATATACAGTATTAACTATAGTCACCTTGATGTGCAATGAAACACTAGAGCTTATTCTTCCTAACTGTAACTTTATACTCACTGACCAACGTCTCCCTTCTCCCTGCCAACCTCCCTCCACCCCCACCCAGTATCTGGTAACTCCCCTTCTACTCTCTACTTCTATAAGCTTGGCTTTTTTAGATTCCACATATAAGTGAGATCATATGGTATTTGTCTCTCTGTGCCTTTTTTTTTTTTTTTGAGATGGTGTCTTGCTTTGTCACCCAGGCTGGAGTGCAGTGGCCCAAACTTGGCTCACTGTAACCTTTGTCCCTGGGGTTCAAGTGATTCTCCTGCCTCAGCCTCCTGAGTAGCTGGGATTACAGGCACTGGCCACTACGCTCAGTGAATTTTTGTATTTTTAGAGAGATGGGGTTTCACCATGTTGGCCAGGCTGGTCTTGAACTCCTGACCTCAAGTGATCTACTTGCCTCGGCCTCCCAAAGTGCTGGGATTACAGGCGTAAGCCACCATGTCCAGCCAAGCCTGGCTTATTTCACTTAACATAATGTCTTCTAAGTTCATCCAGGTTGTCAAGTGACAGAATGTCCAGTTTTTTATTTAAGCCTGGATATCATTCCATCGTGTAAACGTGTCACATTTTTAAAATCCATTCATTTGTTGATGGACACTTAGGTTGTTTCCATATCTTGGCTATCGTGAATCATGCTGGATGAACATGGAGTGCACGTTATCTCTTCAGCAAACTGATTTCTTTCTTCTTTTTGGAAATAGAGACTCGCTCTGTTGCCAGGCCAGAGTGCAGTGACACCATCTCGGCTCACTGCAACCTCCACCTCCAGGGTTCAAGCGATTCTCATGCCTCAGCCCCCCAAGTAGCTGGGATTACAGGCATGCACCACTGTGCCCAACTAATTTTTGTAGTTTTAGTAGAAACAGGTTTTCACCAGGTTAGCCAGGCTGGTCTGGAAGTCCTGGCCTCCAGTGATGCCCTCGCCTTGGCCTCCCAAAGTGCTTCGATTGTAGGTGTGAGGCACTGCGCCCCGCCCAGCATAGATTTCCTTTAGGCATATACCCAGTAGTGGAATTAATTGCTGGATCATATCTGGTCGTTTTGTTTTCAAGATTCTCAGTCTTTCATGTTCCATACTTTGACTATAGTATATCTAGTGATATATATGCTTTTCTTTATCCCCAGTAAATTTCTTTAGATGATTTTTTTTTTTTTTTTTTTTGAGATAAGGTCTCGTTCTCACCCAGGCTGGTGTGCAGTGGTGCTATCACAGCTCACTGTAGCCTCAACCTCCTGGGCTCAAGTGAGCCTCCCACCTCAGCCTCCTGAGTACCTGGACTGTCAGGCATGTGCCACCATGCCTGGCTAATTTTTTATTTATTTTGTAGAGACAGGGTTTCACCATGTTGCCCAGGCTGTTCTAAAACTCCTGAGCTCAAGCAATCCACCCACCTTGGCCTCCCAAAGTGCTGGGATAACAAGTATAAGCCACTGCACTGGCCCATATCTTTCATTTTGGAAAACTCTGTGTCTTTGTATCTTCCATATTGTGTGTCACCCATTCTTTCTATCTTATCCTGTAGGGACTTCTGTCAGACGCATGTTGGACCTGCTCATTCTCTCTGGTCTCTTCTCTTCCATAGGTCCTAATTATATGTCTTCGTGCTGTAATTTAATGGACCACATTGGCTTCTGCAAGGTTCTGGAGCTTTCATTGGTCTGGGCCAATCTTTGTTAATTTTTCAACTTGTGGCCCTTCAGCATGCTAATAACAAAAATTCAGACTACACAGGCTTGTGGGCCAGGCTTGGAGATTTTTCATGGATGTCTTTTTCACCCTATCCATTTCCCTGGTGAAAGACCACATTTCCCCGCAGCTGCCCCAGGATGGTTGGCACGGGTTCTCTAGCCCCATTGCAGCTTCCAGCTCTCTTCATGCAGGAGACTCAGCTCTAGCAATCCTGCACTTTGCAGGGGCTCAGGCTGCATGTCCTGTCCCTGTCTGGAACGAAAGACCTCACTACTCCTGCCTCTGTATTTTGCCCAGAATCCTGGGAATTGTGCTGGTACCACTCTGGCTTCCCCTTCCTTTTTGTAACAAATATTAACCTTCCTCCCTCCCCCACTGCTTTCTCCTCTCTTCCCTGGTAAGTTTGTTATAGCTGATAAACCTACACTGACATATCACTCAGAGTCCATAGTTTACATCAGGGTGTACATTTCGTGGGATCAGACAGATTCATAATGACATGAATTCACCATTACAGCATCACAGTGAATAGTTTTGCTGCTCTAAAATCCTTTGTTTCTGCCTATTCATCTCTCTCTCCACAACTGCTGATCCTTTTATTCTTTTTCTTTTTTTTTGAGACAGATTTTTGTTCTTGTTGCCCAGGCTGGAGTGCAATGTGCAATCTTGACTCACTGTAACCTCTGACTCCTGGGTTGAAGCAATTCTCCTGCCTCAGTCTCCCAAGTATCTGTGACTACAGGCACCCACCACCATGCCCAGCTAATTTTTATATTCTTAGTAGAGATGGGGTTTCGCCACATTGGCTAAGCTGGTCTTGAACTCCCGACCTGGTAATCCACCCACCTCAGCCTCCCAAAGTGCTGGGATTACAGGCGTGAGACACTGCGCCTGGCCAAACTGCTGATCCTTTTACTATCTCCACAGTTCTGCCTTTTCCAGAATGTCATGTGTTGGAGTCATATATAGCCTTTCCAGATTGGCTTTTTCCAATTTAGTAATACACATTTTAGTTCCCCTGTGTCTTTCCATGACTTGCCAGCTCATTTCCTTTTAGGGCTGAATAATATTCCACTGTCCAGGTGCAGTTTATCCATTCACCTACTGAAGGACATCTTGGATGCTTCCAAGTTTTTGAAACGATGAATACAGCTGCTATGAATGTCTGTATGCAGCTTTTAGTGTGGAAATGAGTTTTCATCTCCTTTGGGAAAATACCAAGGAGTATGACTGCTGCATCATATGATAATATTATGTCTGTTGATTTGTAATACTGTTTAGCTTTATTAAAAACTCTTCTAAAGTGGTGGCACCAGTTCCTGTGGCTCTGCATCCTCACCAGCATGTGTTGCTGGTGTTTTGGATTTGGCTATTCTGCCAGGTATGGAATGGGTGTCTGGTTTTGATTTGCAGCTCCCTAAGGATATATGATGTGGAGCATCTTTTCATATGCTTTTTTGCCATCTGTACATCTCTGGTGACATCTGTACAGGTCTATTGCCCATTTTTTAAAAAGCTGAGTAGTTTCTTCATTAACTTTAAAGAGTTCTCTGTATATTTTGGGTTAACAATCATTGATCAGATGTGTATTCTGCAAATATTTTCTTTTAGGCTGTGGCTTGTCTTCTCATGCTCTTGATGTTCCTCATTTTTGAAAAAAGAAAACTCTAGGCAGGAAAAGTTACTAAGTAACTCAGCTAGCCGTAGAGCCAGAAAGAAAAAACAGCGTCTTCTCTAATAACACCAAACCTCTGAGAAATTAACTTCAGACCCAAATTTTAAGGTTTTAAAATATATATAGTCATGTCTAAAATTCCTTCCTTTTTCACACCATTCAACAAAATGCTGCCCAAGTGAAAAGAGCCCTGTCACACTGTACAGCAGTTCCTCCTTACCACGGTTTCATTTTCTGAGGTTTCAGTTGTCCTTGGTCAACCAAAGTCCAAAACTATTAAATGGAAAATTCCAGAAATTCATGTTATAAATTGCAAACTGTTTTGAGTAGTGTGATGAAACTTTGTGTTGTCCTACTTCATCCCCCGGGAACATGAATCATGTCTGTCCAGAGTATCCATACCAGTGATGCTACACATTAGTCACTTAATAGACATCCTGAGTATCAGATTCAAATAACATAGCACTGTATATAATGATTCAGTACTATCTGAGGTTTCAGGCAACCACTGGGGGTATTCAAATGTATTCCCTATGGATAAGAGACTACTGCACAGAAATGAGATTCTTTCCAGAATGAGTTCAAGAAGCACAGAGTTTCTAAATAAATAGGAAAATTGTATTGTTCTAAAGAAATGCAGTGCTTAAGTGAGCAGCTATGTGCTTTGGGAAGGTACTCAAAATTTTTTTATTTTTAATTTTTTGGATACATAGTAGTGGTACATATTTACGGCATAGGTGTGATATTCTGATACAAGCATGCAATGTGTAAGAATCAAATCAGGGTAACTGAGCTATCACTTCAAACATTTATCATTTTTTTTTTTTTTTTTTGAGACAGAGTCTCGCTCTGTTGCCCAGGCTGGAGAGCAGTGGTGCAATCTCGGCTCACTGTAACCTCTGCCTCCTGGGTTCAAGTAGTCCTCCTGCTTTTAGTCTCCTGAGTAGCTGGGACTATTGCCGCACACCACCAAACCTGGCCAAGTTTTGTATATTTTGTAGAGTCAGGGTCTTGCCATGTTGCCTAGGCTGGTCTTCAACTCCTGAGCTCAAATGACCCACCCACCTCGGCTTCCCGAAGTGCTTGGGATTACCAGTGTGAGCCACTGCACCTGGCTCATTTATCATTTCTTTGTGTTAGGAACATTCCAATCCCACTCCTCTGTTTTGAAATGTACAATAAATTTTTCTTAACTAAAGTTGCTCTATCTACTGTGCCACTGAACACTAGATCTTATTCCTTCTAACTGGATTTTCGTACCCAGGGAAGGTATTTTAATGGTGACAGACACCCATGAGGTATGTGTGAGGAAGGGCAAGCACTAAAAGAGTGCAGTGGTAGGGAGGCTGCCCTCGCACCTGGGCTCACTCTGGCTCTCAGGGTAACAGAAATTTCTAATGGGAAAAAGAGAGCTAAGAAAACACACACACACATACACACAAACTATAAGTGCCTTATCTGTCTGAGAAGTGAGACGGCTCTTGTCTTCTCCAATAAGTCTTCTTACCCAGCTCATGATGACATTACCTGGCAACTAACACTGGCATTGCACCTTACAAGCAGAGTAATGAGTGTTTCTAGGAAGTGCTGCAGCTCTCTGAAGAAAAAGAGTTATATCAATATATAAATAAGTGACATTATTTCAAACACAACTACATGTTTATACAAAGTTGTTTTTATTTCCCACCCCACGACCCAATCATTTGGCATTAAAACTGAAAAACAAGGCAAGAAAACCAAGAATAAAGAGTGAAGAAATTTTTGTATTATAATGTAGTCAAGCATTTGTACTGATTATCTAAGAGAAAAAGAGTATTAGGAAATCCAACTTCAACAGAAAAATTCAAAATGCTTCCAAAGAAAATCAGAAAACTGACCTGTTTAGCCAGAGACCAGTGGTTCAGCATTTGATTCTGTGGTTTTTAAATTCCAGGTCCTTGCGTCACCCTAATGCCCCACACTCCAAATGAAACCATAAATGCACCAACAATGCCCATCCCTCCTGACCTGTGCTGGGCACCACGACAAAGTAAAAACATTCTTGGTTTTCCTGATTTAAGGAAATCTGTTTTCTTCTATAATCTTCTTGATAGCACTTCCAATTTAGCATATGCGCTGCTGAAGTGAGCACATTTTAAGGAGTTTTAAGCTAAAGTTTCTTTTCTCACACACTGTCATATAAGAGGGGCATTTCTGTTTTGTCTCCTCCCTGCCATCATACCAAAAAAATAAATAAGCACATAAATACAAATCAGAAAAGGTTAAATAAGACTGGCTTCTAAAACCCAGTAAAGCAAGAGGAGACAGAACTAAGCCTGAAGGGACTGGGAGAAGATTCTAAAACGGGGAGGGAAAAAAAATAGAAAAAGAAAAAACCAGCTTTCCAAAAACACTGAAACCCATGGTATGTGACAACTTTCTAAGCTGCATGGACTTTGGTAGGAGTGTCACGTTTTCCAAAGCTGACTTCTGGAAATCTTAACTTGGACTCAGAAAAATTCTAGCAAAGTGAGCCAACAGCCAGGAAGAGGTGATTTTGCAAGAGAAAGGGGGTAATGCCATTTACAAACATATATAAATAGAAATAAAGGCCACACACCTGGGAGAAAAGCTCACTAAAAACTCCCACCCCAAACTGAACTTTCCTAGCTGCTAGATTTTTTCCACGTGTTAAAAAACGAAAACTTACTGAAGATCAGGCACGGAGAGCAAAAGAGCATGTGCATATTTGGGGGAGGAAGAAATCAACATGGTAGGCTGGAAAGTTACTGAGAGAAAAAGCTTCATCTGCACTCTTTCAAGAGATCAAGGGAAGCCATTTTCAAATCCAACTCAAGTCACAAGCGTCATAAATTCAATCCGCCCAAAAAATTTAGTCAGCAAGTGCCTACCTATGCCACAGACCGATTTTCCTCTGTGCCTTGCACACCTGCCAGCAATAGCAGTACCTACTTGAAAACTTTGCTTCACAGACCTTCCACTGCCTTTCCCAGTTGCCTGAGTAACTCTCTTTAGGAAACTTGCAATGACTTCATTCATTATCATCGCTGGCTCCAGAAATGGGAACCACTTCGTCAGCACAGCTTAGAAGTATAATGGCTGTTTCTGCAGTTTTCTACAGCTCATGTTGGCTTTGGAGGCTCTTAACGGTCCCCCAGAGTCACCCACTCTACCTGCAGAGCGGCAGTACTACCGTAACTTGCTCTACACAAGCAACAAGTCCATTTTCAGCTGTCACTTAGAAACTTGCTTCTTGGTGATATTAGGTTTAAAAGACAAAAAAGATATTTTATACTACAGGGTTGGAGAAAGGGAAAATGATAACACAAAAGCCCACTTCAGTCTCTTTGATTCTGCAAGAGTCACAGCTGAGTTCAGAGGCTGCCTTTCTCCTCCCCAGCCCATCTCCAGGCTGTGCAGTCACAGGAAGAACAGGTTCTCGCACAGCTGGATGGCTGGTTCATGATGCAAGATCTGTCCTGACAGGAAAGCTAGCTTGTGGGCATACTTGCAAGGAGCTGGAACTCTGATGGTGCCAGGCCAATTCCAGTACATGTGGCACAGTTTGAAAGTCAGCCTGTAGGCCAAGAAGAAAATACAAAGCTCAACATCCTCCACCTTCAATTTGGGACATGATCATTTACTCACAGGGATAGGACACAAAGCGCACCTTCCTGAAAACTGGGAACAGAGGAATACATGATGCATCTTTTTAGAATCATTATTATTTTGAGACAGAGTCTTGCTCTGTGTGCAGGCTGGAGTGCACAATCTTGGCTCACTGCAACCTCCGCCTCCCGGGTTCAAGTGATTCTCCCACCTCAGTCTCCCAAGTAGCTGGAATTACAGGCATGCACCACCATGCCCATCTAATTTTTGTATTTTTAGTAGAGACAGGGTTTCGCCATGTTGGCCAGGCTGGTCTCGAACTCCTGACCTCAAGTGATCGGCCCACCTTGGCCTCCCAAAGTGCTGGGATTACAGGCGTGAGCCACTGCTTCTTGTTTTTATATCAAAACAAGGAAGATAACACAAAGAGAAAATATTTCTTGTTTACAAGAAAAGGCTTCAGAAAGATAAGTACCCTAGTGGAATATTTACATAATCTGAACTCAATGGCATTGGGTATCGAGTCTGGCTGTAGGTCATAAACAGCTGGAACAAATTTTAAAAATACAGATGCCTCAGAGTATTTGGGGGAAAGCCTGGCATCAATATTTTTTAAAGTTCTTTAAGTAAAGGTAATTTTAATATAAAACCAGGATTTCCAATCTCTCCTCAAAAAGACACCATTATTGTCAAAGATATGAAGAAAGTCAAGGGGTAAATATAACTGAGGGTGAACAGTGAACCCATCTTAGCTAGCAGGCCAGAACTATTTAAGAAAGAGAAAGAGTAAGTTACTGATAGGCCTACCTCTGCATATGATCAGGGCTCAGGTTTGCGGTGTTGAGAATACAGACATAGTGCGTAGGAATGCCACAGCCCTGCCGTACGTGATGAGCGAGAAGGTAGAAATCCACCCTAGGAAGGAAAAATCGCACATTAGTGATATGGTTGGATTCAGCCAGACAGAGCTGGCAAAGATCCTGGAGATAATTCTAGCTCCTTCAACTAAGGCTTAGAGAGGTAAAATGACTGGATCAAGGACACAGAGGCCAGGCCAGGATTAGAACCCAGGTTTCCTGACTCAAGAGGCTACTGAAGGATGGTGGTAGCAGGCTGGATGTGGTGACTCACGCCTGTAATCCCAGCACTTTGGAAGGCTGAGGCAGGCGGATTGCTTGAGCCCAGGAGTTCGAGACCAGTCTGGGCAACACGGCAAGACCCTGTCTCTACAAAAAATACAAAAATCAGATGGGCATGGTGGCATATGCCTATTGTCCCAGCTACTCAGGAGGCTGAGGTGGGAGGATCACCTGGGCCCAGGGAAGTTGAGGCTGCAGTGAGCTGAGATCACATCACTACACTCCAGCCTGGACAACATAGCGAGACCCTGCCTAAAAAAAAAGAATGGTAGTAGAAACTCCCTTATCTACCTGTAGAAGTTAAGCATACACTGTCTTAGCAAAACGATGTATCTGCAGCTTTATACTTAAGAGGTAAAAGCTTTCTTGTTTTAAAATCTTTTTTTGTTTTGTTTTGAGACAGAGTCTGTCTCTGTCAGGCAGACTGGATTACAGTGGCCTGATCTCAGCTTACTGCAACCTCTGCCTCCTGGGTTCAAGTAATTCTCCTGTCTCAGTCTCCTGAGTAGCTGGGATTACAGGCACACACCATCACATCTGGCTAATCTTTGTATTTTCAGTAGACAAGTTTTTGCCATGTTCGGCTGGTCTTGAACTCCTGACCTCAGGTGATCCACCTGCCTCAGCCTCCCAAAGTGTTGGGATTTACAGGTGTGAGCCAGCGTGCCTGGCCCTTAAAGCTTCATTCTTTTAACTGTAGCATCTCTGAGATTCTAGTCCACACCTCTCCAGGAAACCTCCCCATTCCAATACCCAGGAAAGTGCTAACATCTCCAACTGATTCTTTGTCCAATACTATATATTTTGCCCACTCACCACTCACAGCTTGTTATTGTATGATCAACCACAGTTCCAGGGGTGGGAGTCACAAAGTGCTGAGGAGTAGCCAGATACAGATTAGTACTGATTTTCTTCTGAACTACAAACACCACCATCTTGGGCTGATAATTCTCAAAAGCTTCAAAACACTTCTGTAGTTGAGGAATCTCATAGTTGGCAACTGTCTGCAGTTGGCCATCAGACACTCCATCACGGTACACCACAATCTTCTCTGGTAGGCAGTGGTTCACCTGAAATGACAGCTGGAATGTGGTGACTCACAGGGCCCTCAGGCTAAGGACCACAGTCAGTGAGAGGCTCACTCACATTGTGCAACCTGGAATCATGGCAGATCCTTTTGCAGTCAGTCCCAAAGCTACTGTGCCTAGAGGGCAGGGGAAAAGCTTCTAATCATTTCTAGTCTTCCTTGGGGTAGTAAAACACGCCTGGTGCAGCAAAGGTGTTATAAAACATGAAAGCAAAACAAGCAAGTTATGAGTCACATTGACACAGCTTATCCACAAACAATGCAAACAAAGCTCAAAGGAATGACGGGAAAACTACAGGCTAAATCAATTTTCCTTCTACTTGGATTTAACATTAATAACTGTCTGGGCAAAGAGCAAGGTAAAGTGTTAGAGAAATTCTAACATATGACCACATATGCCACAGATCCGCCACCATCAGATTTTTACCTACTGGCAACATCCCAAGTTGCTGACAAGTGAAAGGACCCTTTACTAAATATTATCCTGCAATCTGGTATGGTGTGAAACATTTTTACTGTAACTAAGTAATTAGCAAACAGCTATGTGAATATCTATGGGTCCAAATTAAATTAAATGCTTGCTTGAATCAGTTTGAAGGATAATTTTTCCCCATTTAGGGAATATAAATGGGGAAAAATTTATATTTTTTCCAGGGCCAGGTGCGGTGGCTCACGCCTGCAATCCCAGCACTTTGGGAGGCCGAGGCAAGTGGATCACCGGAGATTAGGAGATTGAGACCAGCCTGACCGACATGGTGAAACCCTATCTCTACTAAAAATATAAAAATTAGCTAGGCATGGTAGGGAGCACCTGTAATCCCAGCTATTCAGGAGGCTGAGGCAGGAGAATCACTTGAACACAAGAGGCGGAGGCTGTAGTGAGCAGAGATTGCTCCACTGCACTCCAGCCTGGGCAACAAGAGCAAAACTCCATCTCGGAAAAAAAAGAAAATTCAAAAGGATAAGTTCAGTCAATTTAAAACAGAAGTTCCCTTTAAAAGTGCTTAAGTTTAATTCTGTTTCAATTCTAGTGGAGCGTGGTTCATTCTAAGCTTGAAATTGCCCTCAAAAACCTAAATTATGAGCTGGGTGCAGTGGCTCACACCTGTAATCCCAGCACTCTGGAAGGCCGAGATGCATGGATCACCTGACGTCAGGAGTTCAAGATCACCCTGGCCAATATGGTAAAACTCCCATCTCTACTAAAAATACAAAAACTAGTTGGGCATGGTGGTGCACTCCTGTGGTCTCAGCTACTCGGAAGGTTGAGGCAGAATTGCTTGAACCTGGTAGGCGGAGGTGGCAGTCAGCCAAGACTGTGCCACTGCACTCCACCCCGGGTGACAGAACAAGACTCTGTCTCAAAAAAAGAACCCCAAAAAACCTAAATTATGAATTAGGTTTAGATATAAACTATATATATGTATGCACTATTCCTTACAGGTTACTCTACATGAAAATGTGATTTCCAAGAACACTTTAAAGAAATCAACACTTAAATGTGGTACATATACACCATGGAACACTATGCAGCCATAAAAAACGATGAGTTTGTGTCCTTTGTAGGGACATGGATGAATCTGGAAACCATCATTCTTAGCAAACTGACACAAAAACAGAAAACCAAACACCTCATGTTTTCACTCATAGGTGGGTGTTAAACAATGAGAACATAGGGACACAGGGGAGAGCATGACACACTGGGGTCTATTGGTAGGGGATAGAGGAGGGACAGTGGGGGGTGGGAAGGTTGGGTAGGGATAACATGGAGAGAAATGCCACATATAGGTAACGGGGGGAAGGAGGCAGCAAACTACCTTGCCATGTATATACCTATGCAACAATCCTGCATGATCTGCACATGTACCCCAGAACCTAAAGTACAATAAAAAAAAACACAAAAAACAAAAAAACACTTATGAATCCCTTTGAAGTTTAAGTTCTGAGTTTCAATTTGTTTTTTTTTTTTTTTTTTTGAGACAGAGCTGTCGCCCAGGCTGGAGTGCAGTGGCGCAATCTTGGCTCAGCTCACTGCAACCTCTGCCTCCCGGGTTCAAGTGATTCTCCTGCCTCAGCCTCCTAAGTAGCTGGGACTACAGGCGCATGCCACCATGCCCAGCTAATTTTTGTATTTTTAGTAGAGACAGGGTTTCATCACATTGCCCAGGATGGTCTCAATCTCTTGACCTTGTGATCCACCCACCTCAGCCTCCCAAAGTGCTGGGATTACAGGCATGAGCCACTGCACCCGGCCGTTTTTTTAAAAGGAATTGAGGTCTCACTCTGTTGCTCAGGTTAGACTGCAGTGGTGTAATCATAGCCACTGCAGCTTCAAACTCCTAAGCTCAAGAGATCCTCCTGCCTCAGACTCTCAAGTAGCTGGAACTACACCGGTGCTTGCCACTATGCTGGTTAATTAAATTAATTTTTTTTTTTTTTGAGACAGAGTCTTGCTCTGTCACCCAGGCTGCAGTGCAGTGACGTAATCTTGACTCAATGAAATCTCCACATCCTGGGTTCAAGTGATGTTTGGTATTCAGCCTCCCAAGTAGTCAGGACTAGCTGGGACTACAGGTATACGCCACCATGCCCGGATAATTTTTATATTTTTAGTAGAGATGGGTTTTGCCATGTTGGCCAGGCTGGTCTCAAAAGCCTCACCTCAGGTCATCCGCCTACCTTGGCTTCCCAAAGTCCTGGGATTATAAGCATAAGCCACTGCACTCAGCCTTATTTAAAAACAGTTTTTAGAGATGGGGGGTCTCACTATATTGTCCAGGCTAGTCTCAAACTCCTGGACTCAAGTGATCCTCCTCCCTCAGCCTCCAAAAGTGCTGAGATTACAGGAATGAGCCACCACTTCTGGCCCAGAATTTCAAATATTTTATTAATGACCCCTTTTCCTAAGAAACCTCAAGCACTACATTTGCAAGTATGTAATTCATCTTTACACTCTCAGATTGCCCCAGTTTGTGGGACCTTTCCTTTTGGAGATGGGGTCTCACTCTGTTGCCCAAGCTGGAGTACAGTGGCACCATCTTGGCTCACTACAACCTCCACCTCCCGGGCTCAAGCCATCCCTCCTGCTTCAGCCTCCTGAGTAGCTCAGACTACAAGCATGTGCCACCATGCCTAGCAAATTTTTGTATGTTTTTGTAGAGACGGGGGTTCACCATGTCACTCATGCTAGTCTCGAACTCCTGGACTCTGCAATCTGCCGGCCTTGGCCTCCCAAAGTGCTGAGATTATAGGTGTGAGATACTGCATCTGGTCTATAGTACCTTTAGAACATTTTTTTTTAGCTGTCTAGTATCTACTCCATCTTGTCTTGGTGAAAGCACCTGAATTTCCTTCTGCCCACAGATATAGCCTGATAGGACTATTAATCAATGTGCTCATACCCAGGGTTTCCCAACCTGTGAGTACTACTGACCTTTGTGGCTGGATAATTCTTCATTGTATGGGGCTGTCCGGCGCACTGTAGAATCCACGTTTAGCATCATCCCTGGCCTCTATCCACTAAATGCCAGGAGCAATCTCTCACCCTTATAACTAAAAACACCTCTATATATCACCACTGGGAGGACAAAATTGCTCCCAGTTGAGAATCACTGTACTAACCAAAGGATGTGTAGATGACTCAAGCCACACCAAACCACTGCTCCTCCCTTGCTCTCCATCTTGAGTAGAGAATGAAAAATGGCAGAGTTTGGCCTTTCAGTGGCAGTGCCTCATCAGGCCCCTACTTCTGAAACCCTAGGAGTTAGCCTGAATCATGCCCATTTCCCAGCCTGGGGCTCCACCTTCACACCAATCCTCTGAGCCTCTGCAGGATCTTGACAATTTCTATTCTGCTCAAGTTAGCAGTTCCCGTTAATTCCCAAAGACTCCCAACTGATTCGCTGTGTTAGAAAGTAGGTAAACGCAGGAGCTCAGATCTGGAAGAAACCCTCATCTGATGCAAGAGCAAACAGAGAGTACACTAAATTTGGGGTCAGGAGACCTGGGACTGAGTCTGACTCTGCTACTCCTTTAGCTATGACCTTGAGGACTCAGTTTCTTCAGCTGGAAAGTGAAGAAAAATGATCACTTCACCTTCTTGTCAGGGTTGTTAAAAGGGATAAAGTAAAATTTTAATACGTACATACTGTATACAAAAGTTGAGACTGAGCTAGATAAAGGATATACAGATATCCCAAAGCACAAAGAAGGAACTTAATAAAGGCCGGGTGCAGTGTGGCTCAAGCCTATAATCCCAGAACTCTGGGAGGCTGAGGCAGGTGGATCACTTGAGGTCAGGAGTTCGAGACCAGCCTGGCCAAAATGGTGAAATCCCATCTCTACTAAAAATACAAAAATAAGCCAGGCATGGTAACATGCACCTATAATCCCAGCTACTCGGGTGGCTGAGGCAAGAGAATTGCTTGAACCTGGGAGGCAGAGATTGCAGTGAGCAGAGATCGCACCTCTGCACTCCAGCCTGGGTGACAGGGTGAGATTCCATCTCAAAAAAAGAAAAAAGTAAAACAGAAATCAAATTTGACTTTGGTAGTTACTAACATCACCTCCTTCTTTAACATTTGCCAACCAACCACAGAGTTCAAGGCACCACACTTGGACCTATGTAGGCCTCCAAGAGAACTGAAAGACATAGTTCCAGGAATCAAGGAGCTGAAAAATCTAAAAACAGTCAACTATGTTAAGCTGTCTAGGTCATCTAGTTTATTTTCTTCATTTTTTAAGTTATAAACCTATGGTTGAGGGAGGAGTCAGAATATAAGACAAATCACAAGGCTGAAACATAAATTTTTTTTTTCTTTTTTTGAGATAGGGTCTTGCTCTGTCACTCAACCTCCTGGGCTCAAGTGATCCTCCTGCCTCAGCCTCCTGAGCAGCTGGAACTATAAGCACAGCGGGGACTACAGGCACGTGCCACCAAGCCCGGCTGATTTTTTTATTTATAGTACAGACGAGGTCTCAGTATGTTGCCCACGTTGGAACTCCTAAATGTATGTTATAAAAACCACATCAGTGCTCAGTAGCTACATGCAACAGTAAGTAATGAATGTTCTTGAAAGCAGGACTGTGCTTAGTAATCTTGGTATCCCTTAGCACTGAGCAGAGGGGCAAGGGTCAGGTAGGCAAAAAAATATCCCTGAGTGTCTGCGATGTTTTTATATATGGCTCTATTCATTCACAGAACAAATACTTCACGTCCACTAGATATGGGCCATTGCACTTATATCAGAAAATTAAAACATTATTATTTTTTCAGACAGTCTTGCTCAGTCACCCAGGCTGGAGTGCAATGGCATGATCTCGGCTGACTGCAACCTCCGCCTCCCAGGTTTAAGCGATTCTCCTGCCTCAGTCCCCCGAGTAGCTGGGACTACAGACACCCACCATCATGCCTGGCTCATTTTTGTATTTTAGTAGCAACGAGATTTCATTATGTTGCCCAGGCTGGTCTCAAACTCCTGACCTCAGTGATCTGCCTTACTGCCTTGACTTCCCAAAGTGCTGGGACTACAGGCGTGGGCCACTGCGCCCAGCTAAAACATTATTTTAATACTATCCAGATCCTCATGGAACTCAAATTAGAAAGGGGAGGCGGGGAGGCAGACGTATAAAGTAAATGCCCTCAACATATTATAAATAACATAATAAAGATATAAATAAAATGCTATGGCAACAGAGGCGTAGAAGAGATTTGTTCCTTGGAGGGAGAAGTGTGTCAGGAAAAGTCATAAAGAATGAGACGGCCAGGCACAGTGGCTCACTCCTATAATCCCAGCACTTCGAGACGCTGAGGTGGGTGGGTCAGGAGTTCAAGTCCAGCCTGGCCAATATGGTGAAATCCTGTATCTACTAAAAATACAAAAATTAGCTGTGCATGGTGGCGGGCACCTGTAATCCCAGCTACTCAAGAGGCTGAGGCAGGAGAATTGCGTGAACCAGAGAGGCACAGGCTGCAGTGAGCCGAGATCACACCACTGCACTACAGCCTGGGTGATAGGGCGAGACTCCATCTCAAAAAAGAAAAAGAAAAATTCTGTTTGTTAACATGCTGAGTTTCCTTTTGTTTTTAAACAAGGTCTTGCTCTGTTGCCCCAGCTGGAGTGAAATGGTGTGATAATGGCTTACTGCACCCTTAACTTCCTGAGCTCAAGCAATCCTCCTATCTCAGCCTCTTGAATAGCTGAGACTATAGGCATAAACTACCATGCCCAGCTAAATTTTGTTTGTTTGTTTTGAGACGGAGTCTCGCGCTGTTACCCAGGCTGGAGTGCAATGGTGTGACCTCAGCTCACTGCATCCTCTGCCTCCAGGGTTCAAGCAATTCTCCTGCCTCAGCCTCCTGAGTAGCTGAAATTATAGGCACGTGCCACCACGCCCGGCTAAGTTTTTGTATCTTTAGTAGAGATGGGGTTTCTCCATGTTGGTCAGGGTGGTCTCAAACTCCTGACCTCAGGTGATCAGCCCGCCTCGGCCTCCCAAAGTGCTAGGATTACAGGCGTGAGCCATTGCGCCTAGCCTTAAAAGGCTATTTTTTAGAGGAATTTTTAAGTTTACAAAAAAAACCTGAGGCAACAGTACAGAGTTCCCATATGCCCTCCTCCCCTCAACACATAAACTGTTTCCCCTTTTATCATCATATTGCATTACGGTACATTTGTCACAACTGATGACCAAATGTTGATACAATATTATTAACTATAGTCCACAGTTTACTGTTTTTGCAGTTCTATGGGTTTTGACAAATGTATGTTATCTACTCACATTACAGTATCATACAGAACAGTTTCACTGCCCTAAAAATCCCCGGTGCCACCTATTCCTTTCTGCCCCTCCCAAACCCTTGACAGACACTTATTACTGTCTCCATATTTGTGCCTTTTCTAGAATGCCAATTATCATATATAGCCTTTTCAGATTACCATCTTTCATTAAGCAACATATATTTAAGATTCCTCCATGTCTTTTCATGGCTTAAAGGCTTATTTCTTTTAACAGAAATAATATTTCATTATCTGGATGCATGACAGTTTACTCACTAAGGACAGCTTCTCTGTTTCCAAGTTCTGGCAATAATGAATAAAGTTGCTATAAACATTCACATTCAAGTTTCTGTGTGGGCATGTTTTCAACTTACTTGGGAAAATATCTAGGAGTGTGATTACTGGTATGTGTATGTAAGTGCATATTTAGTTTAGTAATTAGCTGCCAAACTGTTTTCCAAAGTGGTTGTACCATTTTGCATTATCACCAACAATGAACGAGCATTCCTGTGGCTCTACAGCCTCATCAGCATTTGGCATTACCAGTTTTTGAATTCTAGTCATTTATAGGTGTATAGCGGTATCTCACTGTTTTAATTTGCAGTTTCCTAAGGGTATGTCATATTGACCATCTGCTTGCATGTTCATTTGCCATCTATTTATCTATACTCTTTGGTGAGATGTCTGTTCAGGTCTTTTGCTCATTTTCTAATTGAGTTGTTCATTTTCTTACTGTTGAGTTTTAACAGTCCTGTGTATGCTTTATAACAGTCCTTTATCAGATACGTGTTTTACAAATATTTCCGCCTAATCCATGGCTTGTTGTTTCATTCTCTTAACAGTGTTTTCCAGAAGTTTTTAATTTTGATGAAGTCCACCTTATCATTTTTTCCTTTCGTGAGCTGTGCCTTTTGGTATCATATCTAAAAAATAATCACCAAGCCCAAAGCCACCTAGATTTTCTGTTATCTTCTAGAAGTTTTATAGTTTTGCATTTTAAAGATAGGTCTATGATTTGTTTCAATTTTTTGCAAAAGTTGTATGGTCTATATAGAGTTTTTTGCATTTAGATGGCCACTTGTTCCAGTACCATTTTTTGAAAAGACCACTATTTTTCTACTGACTTGTTTTTGTCCCTTTATCAAAAATCACTTAACTATATTTGTGTGGGTCTATTTCTGAGCGCTCTATCCTGTTCCATTTATCTATCTGGCCATCTTTCATCAATACCATGCAATCTTGATTACCGTACTTTTTACAGTAAATCTTTAGACCGGGCAGTATCAGACCTCTGCAGTATGGTGTTGGCTATCTTGTGTCTTTACCTCTCCATACAAACCTTAGAATCAGTTTATTTATAGCTACAAAATAACTTGCTGGGATTTTGAGTATGACTGTGTTGAATCTAGCTATCAAAATTGGGAAGAAATGATATCCTAATGATACTGGGTCTTCCTATCAATGAATACAGAGTATCTCTCCATTATTTAGATATTCTTTGATTTTTTTCAAGTTTTCCATGTGTACATCTTGTATGTAATTTGGTAGACTGAAGCCAAAGTATTCCATTTTTTTCTGCTAATAACAATGTTTATTATCTCAAATTTCAAATTCCAATTGCTCATTGCTGGTACACAGGAAAGAAACTTTTTTTTTTTTTTTTTAAGCAATAGACTTTTGTATAAATGTGTATCCTGCGACCTTGCAATTCTCACTTACTAGTTCTAGCAGAGTTTTTTTTTGTTGGTTTATTGGGATTTTCTACATAGACAATCATGCTATCTGCAAATACAGATGGTTTTCTTTTCTCCTTCCCAATTTGCAAGGCTTTCATTTCCTTTTCTTACTGGATTAACTAGGACTTCCAGCATGAAGTTGACTAAGAGTGGTGATCAAGAGCATCTTTAAAACATCCCGTAGTTTTTCACAATTAAGTACAACACTAGCTGTAGGTTTTTTGCAGATTTTAAAAGTCATATCGATGAAGTTAATTTTTGTATATTGTGTGAAGCAGAGCTTCAGTGCCATTCTTGTGTATGTGGATATCCAGTAGTCCCAGTACCATTTCTTGAAAACATTTTTTCCCCCACTGAATGGCAAACTTGTTGAAAATCAGTTAACCAACTTTAGGCACATGGGTTTATTTTTGGACTCTCATTTTTACTTCACTGATCTGAGACTTAGCTCAATGCTACTACCACACTGTCTTGTTTATCTCTGTGGCAAGTTCTGAAATCAGAAACTGTAAGTCTTTCTACTTTGTTCTTACTAAGATGGTTGTGACTATTCTGTTTTTGCATTTCCATATACATTTGAACATCTGCTATCCACTCTTGCAAAAAATGTTACTTTTGCAATGGATCTTATTGCATTTGTATACTCACATTTGGAGAGCTAAACCAAAGTACTCCACTGTTTTCTGCTTACAAATGTTGATTATTTATTTTTGAAATGGAGTCTCACTGTGTTGCCCAGGATGGAATGCAGTGACACGATCTCAGTTCACTGCAACCTCTGCCTCCCAAGTTCAAGAGATTCTCTTGTCTCAGCTTCCCTAGTAGCTGGGATTACAGGCACACACCACCATGCCCAGTTGTTTTTTGCGTTTTCAGTAGAGATGGCGTTTCACCACATAGGCCAGGCTGGTTTCAAATTCCTGACCCTCAGGTGATCTGCCCACCTCAGCCCCCTAAAGTGCTGGAATTACAGGTGTGAACCACCACACCCAGCCATAAATGTTTTTAATTTCAAATTTCAATTGTTCATTGCTGGCACATAGGAAAGGAACTGACTTTTGTGTAATAACTGCATCCTGCAACCTTGCAATTCTTGCTTACTAGTTCTAGCAGGTTTTGTTGTTGATGTTGGTTCCTTGGGATTTTTTTACACAATCATGCAAACTGCAAACAAAGATAGTTTTCTTTTCTCCTTCCCAATACTGCATCTTAACAATATTGTCTTCCATTCCATAAACATGAGATGTCTTTCCCTTTATTTAGATCTTCAATTTCTTTAACAATGCTCTGTCATTTCCAGTATGTCTAGTAACTTCTTAAATTTCTTCCTACATAGCTTAGTTTTTATGCTATATAAATTGTTTTCTATATTCCATTTTTGGATTGATCATTGCTAGTGTACAGAAATACAACTGATTATATATTGATCTTGTATCCTCAACCTTGCTGCCCTCATTTATTAGCTCTAATTGGAGGGGGGTGTGTACTGTTTAGAATTTTTTATATATAAGCTCCTTTCATCTACAAACAAACAGAGTTGTACTTCTTTTCCAGTCTGGATCCTTCTGCAGTTTTCTTGATGGTTTTGTTTGGTTTGAGTATCAGGGTAATACTGACCACCCCTCATAGTACAAGCAGGGAAGTGTTCCTCCTATTCTGGGGGAAGTCTGTAAAAACAGAGCAAAACAAAACCGGCTTCTTATTTAAATGTATGGTCTAATTCTGAAATTTTAGTATTTTGTGTCTTTCCACAGATCTGTCCATTTAGGGTATCTAATTTGTTGGTATATAGCTGTTCATTCTCTTATAATCCCTTTATTTCTGTAAGGCCAGTAGCAATGTTACCTCTTTCATTCCTGATCTGTTATCAGATTCTTCTATTTTTTAAGTGGTCTAAGCTAAAGGTTGTCAATTTTATTCCCTCAAAAAACCAACTTTTGGCTTCATTGATTCTATTGTTTTTCTAGTCTTCATTTATTTATGCTCTAATCTCTACTAGTATTATTTTAGAGACAGGGTCTTACTATGTTACCCAAACTGGTCTTGAACTCCTGGGCTCAAGCAATCTCCCGACTCGGTCTCCGGAGTGCCCGTAACTACGGGCGTGAGCCGCTGTGCTGAGCTCCCTAATGGGTATTATCTCCTTCCTTCTCCTCGTTTTGGGTTTAGTTTGTTGTTCTTTTCTAGTTCCTTAAGATCAGAGCCAGTTTGTTTTGAGATGTTTCTTATTTTAAAATATAGTTGTTTATAGCTGTGAATTTTCCTCTAAGCACTGCTTTACCTACATCCATAAATTTTGATATATTGTGTTTTTGTTTTCATTCATCTCCCAAGTATTTCCTAATTTCCCTTTTAATTTCTTCTTTGAGCCACTGGTTATTTTGGAGTCAGTCTTGTTTAATTTCCATGTATTTGTGAATTTCCCAAATTTCCTTTATTCATTTCAAATTTCATTCTATTGTGGGTTGAGAATATGTTTTGTAAGATTAAAGTCATTTTAAAATTTATTGAGCCTTGTTTTATAGCCTATCATGGAGAAGGGTGCCACATACATAAAAAGAATGTGTATTTGGTTGCTGGGTGGAGTGTCCTATAGACATCTATTAGGTACTGTTGGATCACAGAGTTGTGCAAACCTTCCATTTCCTTGTTGATCTTCTAATTGTTATATCTAAGACTGAAAATAAAGTTTTGAAGACTCAGATTATTGCTGAATTGCCTATTTCTCCCTTTAATTATGTCAGTTTTTGTTTACTGTATTTTTGGGTCTCTACTGTTAGGTGCACATATAATTGTTATCTCTTTTCATGGATGGACCCCTTTGCTATTACAAAATGTCATTCCTTGTCTCTACTAACAAGTGTTATCTAAAAGTCTGTTTTGTCTGAGGCCAGGCATGGTGGCTGATGCCTGTAATCCCAACACTTTGGGAGGCCGAGGCAGGGGGATCACTTGAGGTCAGGAATTCGAGACTAGCCTGGCCATCATGGTGAAACTCCATCTCTACTAAAAATACAAAAACAAATTAGCTGGGTGTGGTGGTGTGCACCTATATCCAGGCCACTCGGGAGGCTGCGGCAGGAGAATGGCTTGAACCCAGGAGGCGGAGGTTGTTGTGAGCTGAGATCGCACCACTGCACTCCAGCCTGGGAAACAAGATCAAAACTCTGTCTCCAAAAAAAAAAATTTTTTTTTATGTTAGCAGGCATGGTGGTGCGTGCCTGTAGTCCTACCTACTCAGGAGGCTGAGGTGGGAGAATCACCTGAGTGCAGGGAGGTCACCACTGCAGTGAACCATGATCAGGCTACTGCACTCCACCCGGGGGGACAGAGCAAGGCCCTGTCTCAAAAACATAAATAAAATAAAACTTACAATAATCTCATTTACTTGGTTAACACAAAGTTATTCTGGTAATATATAAACACTTTGCTCTCATGTGGCTCCATTCCCTCCCATCTCCTTTGTGTCTTTATTGTTATACAAATTACATCTTTACACACTGCATGCACATCCAGCTACATTTACAATTATTACTTTATTTACTTGTCTCATCATCAGAGAGAAGAAAAATTACTAGCAGAAATACATTGTGGCTGTCTTTTATATTTATCTATGTAGTTATTTATTCAGTGATACTTATTTCTTCATGGGAATCCAAGTTACCATCTAGGTGTCACTTCATTTCAGTGTAAAGGACTCTGTTTAGTATTTCTTGTAGGACAGGTCTACCAGTGACAAATTCTCCTGGCTTTTGTTTATTTGGGAGTATCTTAATTCCTTTTTTTAAAAAAGATATATTCATATATGATAAAATTTATTATTTTGAAGGGTACAATTCAGTAGTTTTTAGTGTATTCCCAACAAAGTCATGTACCTGTCAAAATTATCAAATTTTGTAATTTCTTTTTTTTTTTTTTTTTTTGAGATGGAGTCTGGCTCTGTCACCCAGGCTAGAGTACAGTGATGCAACCTTAGCTCCCTCAACCTCCACCTCCTGGGTTAAAGCAATTCTCCTGCCTCAGCTTCCCAAGTAGCTGGGGCTACAGGAGCCTGCCATCATGCCCAGCTAATTTTTATATTTTTAGTAGAGACAGGGTTTCACTACAGGTGTGAGCCACTGCACCTGGCCGCAAATTTTGTATTTTCATCACCTTAAAAAGAAGCCTCCCAAAGTGCTGGGATTATAGGTGTATAACCAGGGCGAGCCTCAATGGTTCACACCTGTAATCCCAGCACTTTGGGAGGCCAAGGTAGGTGGATCACCTGAGGTCAGGTGTTTGAGACCAGTCTGGCTAACATGATGAAACCCTGTCTGTATTAAAAATACAAAAAATTAGCTGGGCATGGTGGCAGGCGCCTGTAATCCCAATTACTTGGGAGTCTGAGGCATGAGAATCACTTGAACCTTTGAGGCGGAAGTTTCAGTGAGCTGAAATCATGCCACTGCACTGCAGCCTGGGCTACAAGTAAAACTGTCTCAAAAAAAAAAAAAAAAAAGAACCTTGTACCCATTAGTAGTTCCTCCTCATTCTTGCCCTTCCTTCTCATTGTCTGGAAACCACTAATCATCTCATCTGTTCCTATGAATCTGAGCTATGATTCATATGCTGTAATTCACTGAATTAAAGTATATAACTCAATGTTATTTTATATTCACATATATGTGTAACAACCACCACAGTCAATTTTATAACATTTTCATCACCTCACAAAGAAACCGCGCCTCTCTTTTTTTTTTTTTCTGAGACAGAGTCTCGCTCTGTTGCCCAGGATGGAGTGCAGTGGCATGATCTCAGCTCACTCACTGCAACCTCCGCCTCCTGGGTTCAAGTGATTCTCCTGCCTCAGCCACCTGAGTAGCTGGGATTACAGGTGCCTGCCACCACACCCAGCTAATTTTTGCATTTTTAGTAGAGACAGGTTTTCACCATGTTGGTTAGGCTGGTCTCAAACTTCTGACCTCGTGATCCATGTGCATGGGACTCTCAAAGTGCTGGGATTACAGGCGTAAGCCACCACGCCCCGCCTCTTTTTGAGATAGAGTTTCGCTCTTGTTGCCAAGGCTGGAGTGCAATGGCGTGACCTCCACTCACTGCAACCTCTGCCTCCCAGGTTCAAGCGATTCTCCTGCCTCAGCCTCCTGAGTAGCTGGGAGTCACACATCACTACACCTGGCTAATTTTGTATTTTTAGTAAAGACGGGCTTTCTCCCTGTTGGTCAGGCTGGTCTTGAACTCTTGACCTCAGGTGATCCGCCCGTCCCAGCCTCCCAAAGTGCTGGGATCACAGGTGTGAGCCACCATGCCCAGGAGAAACCTCATCCTTTTTAGTACTAATCAGCACCCTATCCATACTCCAGTTCCCTCCTTGACCCCAGCCTCAGTCAACCACTAATCTTCCTGTTTCTATAGATGTTTGTGTTTGAACTTTTTTTTTTTTGAGATGGAGTTTTGTTGTTGTTGCCCAGGCTTGAGTGCAATGGCACAATCTCAGCTCACCGCAACCTCCGCCTCCTGGCTTCAAGTGATTCTCATGACTCAGCCTCCTGAGTAGGTGGGATTACATGCATGAGCCACCATGCCTGGCTAATTTTGTAGTTTTAGTAGAGATGGGGTTTCTCCATGTTGGTCAGGCTGGCCTTGAACTCCTGACCTCAGGTGATCCACCTGCCTTGCCCTCCCAAAGTACTGGGATTACAGGCATGAGCCACCGCTCCCAGCATGTGTGCTCTTTTTTAAAAAATGAGTGCTGGCCAGACGTGGTGGCTCATGCCTGTAATCCCAGCACTTTGGAATCTGAGGCAGGCGGATCATGAGGTCAGGAGTTCGAGACCAGCCTGGCCAATATGGTGAAACCCTATCTCTACTAAAAATACAAAAATTAGCTGGGCATGGTGGGGAGCACCTGTAATCCCAGCTACTCAGGAGTCTAAGGCAGGAGAATCACTTAAACCAGGAGACGGAGATTAAAATGAGCCGAGATTGTGCCACTGCACTCCAGCCTGGGCAACAAAGCATGACTCCGTCTCAAAAAAAAAAAAAAACAAAAAAAAAACCAGAGGGCCAAACATGATATTTACAATATGTTAATAAAGATAATGTGCGGCCTGGATTTTGTTTTCTTTTTAAGAGAAGGTCTCCCCCTGTTGCTCAGGCTAGAGCGCACGGTGCAATCACCACTCACTGCAGCCTTGATCTTCCAGGCTCAAGCAATCATCCTGCCTCAGACTTCCAAGTAGCTGGGACCACAGGTGCACAACACCACACCTGGCTCACTTTTTCTATTTTTTGTAGAGACAGGGTTTCAATATGTTGCCCAGGCTGGTCTTGAACTCCTGGCTCAAGCGATCTGCCCACCTTGGTCTCCCAAAGTGTTGGGATTACAGGCGTGAGCCTGTAATGGAACTGCATGTAATTCCATGTCTGGCTGAAATAACATTTTTCTTACCAGAAGATTTAGGTTTGTTTCTTCTATGTGCCTGGGGTATTAGCATTCTGAGAAGCCTGAGAACACTAGTGCTCTGGATCATCATATCCAGTTGTAGGATTTAAAATAATTCAAAGGTAAGTGGTAGTTTACCGTAAGGGCCTGTGTACCTCTTGTTCACCCTTACTGCTAGGTTACAGCCCTTTAGGGGTAACCAAAATGATGGAGGCTCTCTAGTATCATCCATCCTCAGTGGGTTCTAGATTCTAATCACTGTCTGCCTAGAAAACTGCTGGACTGTCAAAATCACTCCTCAGAAAATACTTCTTGAATGGCAGAATAAAGACCTCCAAAAATCTATGCTAACAAGAAATCAATAAGAACACTGAAAAAATGGTCAAAATGAACCTTTTAGAACTGGGGAAACTAACCACAGGTTTGTAACAATCTAAATAGCATTTATTCAAGAAAATCAGCTGAATCTCGGTAAGAACAGAGACCTCTGTAGTGCTTTATTTGCGCTATGGCTTTCCTCTCCCTCCAGCTCTGCAGTATTGTGACACTATGGTAACTGTGAAAACCACCCAGCAGTCACTGGAGGGGAAAGAGAGATTCAAGGTATGTAAAGACATCTCTGTCCAACCATCAGCTGATCCCTAAACTAAAGAGAGAGACTTCAGTGACTACACACAGTTCACATTACAGAGATTACAGATATAGGCCAGGAAAATCACTAAACAGTAACAATAACAATCCCTGAGAGTGTAGTTCAGATCTCAGAGTTGCCATATTATATTATTTTAAATTTCCTGTTTTTTTTGTTGTTGTTTGTTTGTTTGAGACGGAGTTTCACTCTTGTTGCCCAGCCTGGAGTGCAATGGCGTGATCTTGGCTCACTGCAACCTCTGCCTCCTGGGTTCAAGCTACTCTCCTGCCTCAGCGTCCCAAGTAGCTGGGATTACAGGTGCCCGCCACCACACCCGGCTAATTTTTGTATTTTTAGTAGAGATGGGGTTTCACCATGTTGGCCAGGCTGGTCTCGAACTCCTGACCTTAGGTGATCCACCTGCTTCAGCCTCCCAAAGTGCTGGGATTACAAGCATGAGCCACCGCGCCTGGCTTAAATTTTACAGTTTTCAACAAAGAATTATGATGCTTGCCAAGAAACAGAAAAGTGGGACACATCTGCCTGGGGAAAAAAAGTCAACAGAAACTGTCCTGGAGGAAGCCCAGTCATTGGTCCTATAGACACAGTCTTTATATCAACTATTTTAAATACTATTCAGAGAACTAAAGGAAACCATGTCTTAAGACCTTAAGGAAAGTATGAGAATGTGTCTCACCAAATAAAGACTATCAATAAAGACAAGACATTACAAGAAAGAACTAAATAGAAATTCAGGAGTGGGAAAGTATAGTAATTGCAACAAAAAATTCACTAGAGGTGTTTAACAGCAGATTTAAGCAAGGAGAGAAATAATCAGCAAACTAGAAGTGATGTCACAGTTCAGATTATATCCAGTATGAGAAAGAAAAAGAAAAAAGAAAGAAAATGAAGACAGTTGCTGAAACCTGGGAGACACCACCAAGCACACCACATCATCATACAAATATTTGCTATCTCAAAAGAACAAGAGTAAGGGCCAAAAAGAATATCTGAAGAAATATTTAACAGAAAGTCCCCAAATTTGAGGAAAAACATTAACTGACACATCCCAAAGCCCAAGGAACACCAGGCAGGATAAACTCAAAGCTGACCTGCAACATCAGCTATCCCCTGAGTCTCCAACCTATTGGTTCATCCTGCAGATTTTGAACTTGCCAGCCTCCATAACCGTGTGAGGCAATTTGTTAAAATAATCTATATACATGCTCACACCCTATCAGTTCAGTTTCTCTGGGGAATGCTAATACAGAATTAGCACCAAGAAAGTGGGAGAGAATAGAACTATACAGAAACAAAGTTTTTATATATTGTTGCTATAGTCTGAATGTGTGTCCCTGCTAAATCTCATACTGAGATGTGATTCCCAATATCGGAGGTGGAGCATGGTGGGAGGTGTTTGGATCATAGGGGCAGACCCCTCAGAAATGGCTTGGGCCATTCCCTGGTGATAAGTGAGTTCTTGCTCTGAGTTCACACAAGATTTGGTCATTTAAAATATGTATCACCTCCTCTTCTCTCTCTCTCACTTCCTCCTGCTTTCAATATGCAATGTGCCTGCTTCTGCTTCACCTTCCACCATGACTGTAAGTTTCCTGAGGCCTCCCTCGCAGTTGAGTGGATGCCAGCATTATGCTTCCTGTAAAGCCTGCAGAACCATGAGCCAATTAGACCTCTTTTCTTTATAATTAACCAGTCTCAGATATCTCTTTATAGCAATGCAAGAATGGCATGACACAACTATTAAAATTAATTTGGCATTAATCTGAACAAGACTGTTTTAAGTTTATATGCAGAAAAATCATTCAGTAAAATCCAACATACTTTCATCATAAAAAATACTCAGCAAATTAGGAGCAGAAGGAAACTTTCTTACAAGGAAATTTATTAAAAACTCACAGCTAACATCATACACAATGGTGAAAGACTGAAACCTTTGCCTCTACTATCAGGAAAAATACAAAGACGCCCGATTTTAGCACTGCTATTCAATACCATAATAGAAATCATAGCCATAACAAGTAAGAAAAGAAAATAAACTAAGCAAATTAAGAAAGAAAAGGAAATAAAAAGAATTCAAATTGAAAAGAAGACTCCACCTCCATATACAAATGACATTATTCTATATCTAGAAAATCCCAAAGAATAATAAAAAAAAAAACTACTAGAGCTCATAACCACATTCAGCAAGGTTACAGGTACATGATCAACACACAAAAACAGTTGTGTTTCTATACACCAGCAATGAACAATCCAAAAATGAAATTAAAATGATTCCATTTACAATAGCATCCAAAAGAACAAAATATATAGGAATAAACTTAACCAAAGAGGTAAAGGACTTATACATGGAAACTATAAAACACTGCTAAAAGGAATTAAAGAAGATCTAAATAAATAGAAAGACATCCTGTGTCCATATGCTCAAAGACAGTATTATTAAGATGATAATACTCTTCAAAGTAATCTAGAAATCCAATACAATCCCTATGAAAGTTTCAATGGCCTTTTTTTTTTTTTTTTTGCAGAAATAAAAAAGCCTTCTCTCAAATTCATATACAATTCCAAGGGGGCACTGAATGGCCAAAACAATACTAAAAGAAGAAAAATAAAGTTGGAAGACTCACACTCTCAAATTTCAAAACTTATTATAAAGCAACAATAATCAAAACAGTGTGGTACTGGCATAAAATAAGACACACACACCAATGGAATAGAATTAAGAGTCCAGAAATAAACCCAAACATCTATGACCAACTGCTTTTCGAATAGGGTGCCAAGACTTCTCAGTGGGGAAAAGAACTGTCTCTCAACAAATGGTGCTATGACAAGTAGATATCCAGATGCAAAAGAATAAAACTGGACCCCACCTCACTTTGCATAACTCAAATCAGTGACTTATAGGTAAGAGTTTAAAAGTGTAAAAGTCTTAGAAAAAAATATACGGGACAAGGCTTCATGATCTTGGATTTGGCAATGAATTCGTTGACTGAACACTAAAAGCATAAGGAACAAAAGATACAAGAGAAAAACTGCATGTTATCGAAATTTAAAATTTTCATGCAGCAGAGACCATTATTAAGCAAGTGAAAACATACAGAATGGGGGGAGATATCTGTAATCATACATCAGATAAAGTGTATAGTTTCCAGAATATTTTTAAAACTCCTATAACTCAACAACAAAAAGACAACCCAATTTTTAAATGGGCAAAGGCTCTGAATGACACAATACACAAACAAGCAACAAGCACAAGAAGGGTGTTCAACATCACTGGTCATTAAGAAATGCAAGTCAGAACCACCGTGAGATACTTCACAACAGTGATGATTAAAAAAACAAAACAAAACAGAAAAGGTCAGGCATGGTGCCTCACGCCTCATGCCTGTAATCCCAGCACTTTGGAAGGCCGAGGTGGGTAGATCACCTGAGGTCAGGAGTTTGAGACCAGCCTGGCCAACATGGTGAAACCCCATCTCTACTAAAAAAATACAAAAATTAGCTGGGTATGGTGATGTGCACATGTAATCTCAGCTGCTTGGGATGCTGAGACAGGAGAATCACTTGAACCCAGAAGGCAAAGGTTGCAGTGAGCAGAGATCGTGCCACTGCAGGTGACAGAGCAAGACTCTATCTCAAAAAAAAAAAAAAAAAAAAAAAAGAGAAAGTTAAAAAACCAGAAAATAGACATTGTTGGCAATGGTTTGGAGACACTGAAAACCTCTACATTGCTGGTAGCAATATAAAATGATGATTGACCACTGTGCAAAACAGCTTGGTGGTTCATCTAGAAGTTAAACACAGAACTACCACATGACCCAGCAATTTCACTCCTAGGTATATATCCAAAAAGAACTGAAAATGGAAACTTAAACAAATACTTGTTCAGGAATGTTTATAGCAGCATTATTCACAATAGTAAAAATGTGGGAATAGCCCAAATGTTTATCAATAGGTGAACAAATTGTGGAATAAATACAATGGAATATTATACAGACATGAAAAGGAAAAAAAGTGTTAATATATGCTACAATATAGATGAACCTTGAAAACATGCTCAGTGAAGTAAGCTAAACACAAAAGATCACACATTTTAAAATTACAATATAGGTAAAATAGGCAAACCAATAGAGACAGAAAGCAAATCAGATGTTACCAGAAATGAGGAGGAGGTGTGAATAAGGAATGATTATTTAATGGGCATGGGGCGTTTTCATGGGGTGATGAAAATGTTTTTAAACTACAGATCTTCTTACCTCAGCCTCCCAAGTACCTGGGACTACAGGCATGCACCACCACGCCTAGCTGAATTTTCTATGTTTTTGTAGAGATGGGGGTTTCACCATGTTGCCCAGGCTGGTCTCAAACTCCTGGGCTCAAGCAATCCACCTGCTTCAGGCTCCCAGAGTGCTGGGATTACAGGCATGAGCCACTGCAACTCACCTATTTCACCTCAATTTTTTTTTTTTTTAAGCAAGCAAGCAAGCAGGACATGTTGATGTCCAATAGTAAAACCTTCCAGGATGGGAAGACAAGTGAAACCCTGGGAGTGGATACCCTAGCATGCTTGCTTGAGGTGGTCCATCTGGCTCCATGGAGTGAGTAGACTCCGGAGAGCTGCAGCAGTGCAGAGATAGGCTGAATCTATTTCACATGTTCCTCTTGAACCCTGTTAAGCACTCTCAACAAGAACTGTTCTGTCTGTGAACAAGAGAGTGCAGATGGCTATGGGGCAGATTCCGTAGCAGGAAGGCTCTGCACTTGGCTGGCAAGTTGGACTTACTCTGGTAGCCCCAGGAAGCTGTGACAGTGCCTGACGTGAGCAGACACTTACTATAGACTGGGTTTTGCATACTTGCTGGTAGATGCAAATGCCCAAAATACTATGAAAGGACTAAAACAAGGCTGGACGCAGTGACTCACACCTGTAATCCCAGCACTTTGGGAGATGTGCAGATCACTTGAGGCCGTGAGTGGAGATCACGTCACTGCACTCCAGCCTGGGCAACAGAATGAGACTCTGTCTCAAAAAAAAAAAAAAAAAAACTACTAAATCAAAAGATAATGAATCAATTTGGACCATAGAGTCACATTTCTTCAAACCAAAGAACACACTTTCATCCTCACAGTAATGATTTGGTAGAGAATTAGAATGGCCGATTGAAATATCTGTTGTCCAAAGTGGAAGAAGGAAAAACCCGAAGGGCGGGCTTACATGCTTTCATGAGTATGTGCTCACACTCAACAGGGCCAGGGCTTAGGAAATGTCTCCACTAGGTAGATTTCTCCCATTTTTCTGTCAACTCAAGGGTAGGGAAGAGGAGTGGGCAGGATGCTGGTGTCACTTTATAATTCTTCCCTGGGGGCAGGATGTGGTACAACTATACTTTTTTCTTTCTTCCCCACATAACCTCAACAGTCTTTTTTTCCTACCTGATGTAGTACTCCTGGGACCAGGGCTACACTGCAGATGCCAAAAGCTGCAATGATCTCTGTATTAGTCAGCTAGGACTGCCATAGAAACAAGCCGTCTTGCCAGGCAGGGTGACTCACGCCTGTACTCTCAGCACTTTGGGAGGCCGAGGCAGGCGGATCACCTGAGGTCGGGAGCTCAAGACCAGTCTGACCAACATGGAGAAACCCCATCTCTACTAAAAATACAAAATTAGCTGGGCGTGGTGGAAGGTGCCTGTAATCCCAGCTACTCAGGAGGCTGAGGCAGGAGAATTGCTTGAACCCGGGAGGCGGAGGTTGCAGTGAGCCGAGATCATGCCATTGTACTCCAGCCTGAGCAACAAGAGCAAAACTCCATCTCAAAACAAAACAAAACAAACAAAAAAAGGAAACAAGCTGGCTAAAGCTACAGAAACTTATTGTCTCATGCTTCTGGAGGCTAGATGTTCAAAACCAAGGTGTTTACAGTCCTTCTGAGGGCTGTAAGGAAAAGAATCTGTTCATGTCTCTCTCCTAGCTTCTGGGAGTCTCGGGTGTTTCTTGGGTTACAGATGTACAGATGGTGTTCTTGTGTCTTCAGATTATCTTCTCTCTATGTATGTCTGTCTCTGTGTCCAAATTTCTTCTCTTCATAAAAACATAGTCATATTGGAGCAGGGCCCATTCTAATGACCTCATTTTAATTTAATCATATGTGAAGACTTTATTTTCAAATAAGGTTACATTCACAGGTACTGGGGATTAGGACTTCATCTTCTTGGGAACACAATTAAACCCATAACAAGCTCTAAGCAAGAAACTAACTACACTTTTAGACCTTCATGTTAGAGTGCCTAATGGCCTGATGGGGGTGGATTGTACCTTCATTTTATCTGGCAAAACTGGAGTTCACAGGGAATGCAGCTACACTGGCTAGTAGTAGAGAGAGCGCACTAGTTCTGTACCTGTGTTACACTCCCCTATAGGAACGAGAGGGGACTGAGTGGGAGACGTTTGCTAGGCTAGTATTGCTGCCAGCAGTCTAGATCAGCACAGTGGCCAAACTTAAAGTCCCTTCCAAAAGTGGATAGATAGGGATATAAATGTAAAGAAGGAAGAATGACGTTTGAGGATTAGGGGAAAGAACAAATGATTACGAAGTGAGCAAAATCCAATATTCCCTTTTTTTTTTTTTTTTTTTGTTGCCCAGACTAGAGTACAGTGGTGCGATATCGCACTGCAACCTCCACCTCCTGGGTTCAAGTGACTCTCCTGCCTCAGCCTCCTGAGTAGCTGGGACTACAGGTACCTGCCACCTGCCCAGCTAATTTTTATATCTTTAGTAGAGATGGGGTTTCACCATATTGGTCAGGCTGGTCTCGTACTCCTGACCTCAAGCCATCTACCCACCTCGGCCTCCCAAAGTGCTGGGATTACAGGCATGAGCCAATGAGCCCAGCCCAAACTCCAACATTCTATTGGTGCCTTGGGAGAGGCTTAGAGCAAGTTGTGATACCGTCTGTTAGCTCAACTAAACAGGATACCAAGAGGGGTAAAGCCATGTTGCTGAGAAAACTCCTGCTTTTGAAACCTGACGATGTTCAATGGAAGCTAAGTGGCACATATCTGGGAGATACCTAAGTGGCACATATCTGGGAGACACTTTAGTCATGCAGTATAATGATAAGCTGGACTAATTATTTATGACTGCATAGGACTCTAGTAACATGACAGTATCTTTTGACTCTTACATTTTAGGTTATATATAGTATCATACTGTGAGATTAAATAACACTAATGTTGTTGGGAAATTTCAATTAACTCATTGTAAACAAGTCTTATGATGATGCTGATATTGATAATCAATTTTATTGGGAAATTGGTTAAAGACACTCCAGGATGTAATACCGATAAAAAATGACTGGCCTGGGGAAGGTGTCTGACTCTGGAGATATGAGAGTAATCACAACCTGAGATGCTTCTAAGAAAACAGTATTTGGCCAGGCACAGTGGCTAATATCTGTAATCCCAGCATTTTGGGAGGCCAAGGCTGGTGGATCACTTAAGGTCAGGAGTTCGAGACAAGCCTGGCCAACACGGTGAAACCTTTTCTCTACTAAAAATACAAAACTGAGCTGGGTGTGGTGGTGTGTTCCTGTACAGGACAGGACAGGACAGGACAGGAAAGGGTATTCAGCTGGACACAGGTGCTCACACCTGTAATCCCAGCACTCTGGGAGGCTGAGGTGGGTGGATGGCTTGAGGCCAGGAATTGGACATTACCTGAGTTTGAGACCAGCCTGAGCAACATGGCAATACTCTGTCTCTACAAAAAATACAAAAATTAGCTGGGTGTGGAGGTATGCGCCTGCAGTCCCAGCTACTTGGGAGGTTAAGGTGGGAGGATCCCTCAAGCCCAGGAGGTTGAGGCTGCAGTGACCCAAGACTGCGACTCTGCACTCCAGCCTAGGCAACAGAGCAACCCTGTCTCAAAAAAAGGGGGTGCAAGATGGCTGATGATTAGCAGCTCGGGCACGTACCTCCCAGTGAAAGCTCAAAGAACGAGAGGACGCCACACTTTCAGACGAATATTTGTTGCTCACGGACCAGGAGATTCCCAGTGGAGGAGCCCCACGGGTCGCCAGGGCGACTCTTGTGGCCGGCGTGGTGGTTTTGCTGGTGCCTTAGCACGCCAGTTCTTGGTGCAGAGTCCGGAGATTCCCGGGCAGAAAAGCACCATCAATCTTAACACCACTGTTTTGGCCGGCTCAGTGGATTGCTCAGATCTCGGCGCAGGGAATCAACAAGTTGGACGTCAGAGACCCAGTTAGAAAGCCGGTAATTATAAAGACGACAGACGGACAAATATATAATGAAGGGAAGAAACCAGCGTAAAAAGGTAGAGAATACTCAAAATCAGAATGCCTCTCCCTCTACAGGGGATTGCAATTCCTCATCAGTAACGGAACAAGGCTTAATAGATTACACGTGTGTTCCAATAACAGAAGCAGGTTTCAAAACGTGGGTGATAAGAAACTTCTGTGAATTAAAAGAACTTGTTCTAACCCAATGCAAAGAAACTAAGAACCTTGAAAAAAGGTTTGACGAACTGTTAACGAGAATGGACAATTTAGAGAAGAATATAAGTGAATTGATGGAGCTGAAAAACACAACATGAGAACTTCGCGAAGCATGCACAAGTTTAAACAGTCGAATTGATCAAGCAGAAGGAAGGATATCAGAAGTCGAGGATCAGCTCAGTGAAATGAAACGAGAAGACAAGAATGCAGAAAAAAGGATGAAAAGGAATGAGCAAAGTCTCCAGGAAATATCGGACTATGTGAAAAGACCTAATTTACGTTTGATAGGTGTACCTGAATGTGATGAAGAGAATGAATCCAAGTTGGAAAATACTCTTCAGGATATCATTCAGGAAAATTTTCCCAACCTGGCAAGGCAGGGTAATATTCAACTCCAGGTAATACAGAGAACACCACAAAGATATTCTTCAAGAAGACCAACCCCAAGGCACATAATCGCCAGATTTATTAGGGTTGAAATGAAGGAGAAAATACTAAGGGCAGCCAGAGAGAAAGGTCAGGTTACCCACAAAGGGAAATCTATCAGACTCACAGCAGATCTCTCAGCAGAAACCCTACAAGCCAGAAAAGAGTGGGGACCAATATTTAACATCCTTAAAGAAAAGAACTTTCAACCCAGAATTTCCTATCCAGCCAAACTAAACTTTATGAGCGAAGGAAAAATTAAATCTTTTGCGAACAAACAAGTACTTAGAGAGTTCACCACCACCAGGCCTGCTTTACAAGAGCTTCTGAAAGAAGCACTATACATATAAAGGAACAACCAATATCAGCCTTTCCAAAAATATATCAAAAAGCAAAGAACTTTAACACAATAAAAAATTTACATCAACTAATGAGCAAAACAGCCAGCTAGCATCAAACGCCAGTATTAAACCTATATATATTTTAATTGGATAAAAAGCCAAAACCCATCGGTATGCTGCATCCGGGCCCATCTTACATGCAACAATACACAAAGACTCAGAGAGAAGGAGGAAGATTTACCAATCAAACAGAGAGTAAAAATAAACTAATAAACAAAAAGCAGGAGATGTAATTCTCGCCTCTGATAAAGTAGACTTTAAAGCAACAAAGATCAAAAGAGGCGAGGAATGACATTACATAATGGCAAAAGGATCAATGTAACAAGAAGAGCTAACGATTCTATAGATCAACGAGATAGAAAATTAACAAGGATATTCAGAACTTGAACTCAGACCTGGAACAAGTAAACTTAATAAACATTTATAGAACTCTCCACTTCAAATACACAAAACATACATTACCACCTCACACCTATTCCAAAGGTGACTATATAATTGGAAGTAAATCACTCCTCAGTAATCGCATAGCATTTCATAGGTTTAAATTAAATATTGGTTGGCTGTTTGTTTGTTATCTTCTTCCCTTATTCCTTCCTGACTACATCATTAAGTATAATTATCAGTATAAAAGAGCTTTTCAATACCCATTACTAAATTGCATTCTAGCCTGGGCAAGAAAGCAATACTCCCATTCTCTCTCCCTCTTTCTTTTCCTTCTCCCTCCTCCCCATTCTCTCTCTCTCTTTCTCTTCCTTTTTCCTCCTTCCTATTCTCTCTCTTTCAAAAAAAAAAAAAAAGGGGGGGTGTATTCATCAAGGAAAAGCCTGGTTACAGGAAAAGGAGAAGAGAAAAATAAACTATTCAAGGAAAAGGATAAGAATATTTAGAAACATCATATTATTGAACCTAAGTCCAGAGGACAAGTGAGAGATTTAGAAAGAAGAAAATGGGCTTTGGATTAGCAAGCCCTGAGGCAAAACAGGGCTGAAAATGTATAAGAAGGCAACTATTTGGAAGCGTTGGAACTTCCAGTGGTTACTGTCATTCCTAGGGGAAGATTAATAAAACTGGAGAGTCCAGAGGTAGTCAGAATCTTAGAACTCAAAAGCAAATTTGTTGGGGCTACAGAGGAGTCAAGACAAGCTCTGGGAGAGGCATGATCAAAATACCTTATTTTATTTTATTTGTTTTAGAGGCAGCTTCCGTCAACAGGGCTGGCATGATCATAGCTCACTGGAGCATTGGACTCCTGGGCTTCAGGGATCCTTCCACTTCAGCCTCCTGAAGAACTGGGACTACGGGTGCATACCACCAAACCTGACTTTTTTCAATTTTTTGTAGAGATGGAGTCTTCACTTTGCAAAACAGTTTAAGTACAAATATTCCTTCCACTAGGTGCAGAACTAGGGAAATGGCTAAAGCTGGCTTAGGACTAAGCCGATAATGAGGACCTGAATCAAATGAAACCTTTGGCCAGGCATAGTGGCTCATGCCTGTAATCCCAGCGCTTTAGGAGGCTGAGGTGGGAGGATCACTTGAGCCCAGGAGTTCAAGACCAGCCTGGGCAAAATAGCAAGACCTCATTTCTACTAAAAATTTTTAACAATTAGCCAGGCATGGTGGCGCATACCTGCAGCCCCTGCTACTCTGGAGGGTGAGGCAGAGCAAGACCCTGTCTCAAAAAAAATAGAAAGAACCCTTTTGATTCAGAGAACATTTATACTTGGATGGGCCAGTTTTACTCTAGATTTAACATAAACAGATTCCTGACTGTGAACATCAAACTTGCTCATTTCATTCCACTAAGCATCAGGGTAATTTGCTGCACAGCCATCCATAACCAGTGTTCAAGTAATTTACAACCCAGTGAGATGGATAAATAAGGATACAAATAACAAATATAAGGCAGGATGTGATATTACTGAACAGATTATCAATGAAGGGCCTTGGGAAAGGAACATAAAGTATTCTAGCTTAGGGATGGAGCAGTGAGGGTAGAATGGGAAAGGCTTCATACCTAGGTCTTAGAAGACAGATCAAACTTTTAAGGAAAACAATTACAACAACAACAGCAGAAAGGAAAGACTGGTTGAACTTCATAACTCAGTAGCCTAACATATGGACCTTGCCGGAGATAGGCTTTAAAACACACACACACACACACACACACACACACACACACACACACTCTCTCTAATAACTGAACAGTATTAAACTATTTGCAGGACATTGTAGGAAACATTATTCTATACGGAGACAAGGTGGAGCCCTAGAGACTGACTTCAATCATAAAAAATTATTAAATTTCTTGCTGTTTAACCTCTATGCAAAGGTTAGGGTCTAACCCTGACCTTAAGACATGAAAGGCACTTATCAGTGCTTCCTTTGATGTACTGGCCAAGGCAGAAATCAGTACCTTGCTTGGTCACTGTTCCAGCTCCAGTATCAGCTTAATTACAGCAATCCTCCACAGTTAGCATTCTTTAGAGTTCGAGGGGTGATTTATAAGGAGGCATTCGTCTTGAACCAAAATGAAAAGAGCCAGCACCTAGTAAGTCATAAAAAGCTGAGTACACTCATAAGCTGCTTTAATTGCTGAAATTTACCCCCAACTTCCCTGATAAGGACATGAAGATTATGTCTAGAGGCATCAGGCTGACAACCTGGGAAATAATTATTACTTACTAAACCAAATGAAAGCATTTAGCTCCTTAGCTCTTCGAGCTGATCGGTACAAGCAGAAGCCTGAAAGGAGGAGCTCTGAGCTGCCTGCTCAGTAGAAGCTGCTTAGGAGACTCACCTTTGATTTGAGATCCCTTTCCCGCATCAGACTTCCTGTTCAAGTGTTCACGTAGATAGCCCTCAAAAACTCAGAAACTCGGCTGGGCACAGTGGCTCACGCCTGTAATCCCAGCACTTTGGGAGGCCCAGGCAGGCAGATCACCTGAAGTTAGTAGTTGGAAACCAGCCTGGCCAACATGGTGAAACCCCGTCTGTACTAAAAACACAGATATTAGCTGGGTATGCTGGCATGTGCCTTTAATCCCAGCTAGTTGGGAGGCTGAGGCAGGAGAATCACTTGAACCCGGGAGGCAGAAGTTGCAGTGAGCTAAGATCACGTCCCTGCACTCCAGCCTGGGCGACAAGAGCAAGACTCCGTCTCAAAAAAAAAAAAACAACAAACAAACAAACAAACAAAAAAACCCAGAAACTTGAGAATTTCTGTTCTCCTCACCTCATAAAACTTTTTTAAGGAGCCCACGAGGCACAGCTTCAGGCTGTCCACAATCTCCTGATGCGGCATCTGGAACACCACCCGGGAGTACCATTTTGTGAGGGTGCTAGTGTCGGGGTGAGTAGAGAGACAGAGAGAGGAAGATGAACAAATGCTCGAAGAGGATGGCCTATGGCCTGTGTCAGTAACACAGGTTTCTCTATGATATCAATTCAACAAATACCTAGGAAACGCATTTCTGTTATACGTAAGAACAAGTAGTGATGTGAGGAAAAGATATATTTAAGCCATATGCAAAACATAAAAATGTGTAATTGTGAATATTTGCTACAAAACTGCTCCAATAGAAAAAAGTTAACAACTTAGATATCCACCAAGAGAGGATTAGTTAAATGATACACAGAATTTACTCTGTGTACCAGTTGAGTTGGTTGAGATTTATTTGTAATCATATGGGAAAATGTACAGTTTAAGTACATATTAAGCTGAGGAACAGTATGCCTAGCAATATCCCATTTGTGTGAATATATACGTGTGTGTATATATCAGAGATATATATCATATGTATGTGTTAACATATGCATAAAAGAATCTGAAAGTGTATATATATATCAAACCTTAGGCAGTCGTTAATATGAATAAAAACTGGACCATAAGGAATTCTTACTTTCTAAATTTCTGCAGCTATCTGGAATGAACATGCCTTATTTTTACAATTGGAACAAACAAACAAACAAATAACCCTCATTTCTGGGGGGAAAAAGCCAACAACAAAGCAGCACAGCCCCATCCTTGGAGGAGGCTGCACTGAAGCTGGGAAGCACATTCACACCGATGCCAAGGTTGTTCACTAAGCTGCACAGCCAGGTGTGGTGGCTCATGCCTGTAATCCCAGCACTTTGGGAGACTGAGGCAGGTGGATCACTTGAGCCCAGGAGTTTGAGACCAGCCTGGGCAATATGGTGAAACCCTGAATCTACAAAAAATACAAAAACTAGCTGGGTATGGTGGTGCATGCCTATGGTCTCAGCTACTCGGGAGGCTGAGGTGGGAGGATCACTAAAACCGGGGAGACTGAGGCTGCAGTGAGCTGTGATCACATCACTGCACTCCAGCCTGCGTGACAGAGTAAAACCAGTCTCAAAACTAAAAACGTTGCATAAACAAATTTCACGGCTGGGCACGGGGTCTCATGCCTGTAATCCCAGCACTTTGGGAGGCCACGGTGGGTGGATCACGTGAGGTCAGGAGTTCAAGACCAGCCTGGCCAACATGATTAAACCCTGTCTCTACTAAAAATACAAAAATTAGCCAGGCATGGTGGTGCATACCTGTAATCCCAGCTACTCAGGAGGCTGAGACAGCAGAATCACTTGAACCCAGAAGGCGGAGGCTGCAGTGAGCTGAGATGGCACCACTGCACTAAAGCCTGGGTGACAGAGGGAGACCCCATTTCAAAAAGAAAAAAATTTCACAGGAAGATAAAGGAAGGAGTTTAGAAATCTTTATACTATAATATATCATGCTAAAAAAAATTGCTAGATTTATAAAATTAGGTCCCAAAATGAAGTAATCAGACAAGATGGCACTGTGAGCAGTACTTACAGATTGATGCTTGCCACGAAGCCAACCACGGAGCGCATGCCTCTGCTGGGGTCATGGTAAACATCCATCCCAATCACCATTAACTGTTTCTAGGTTAGAAAACAAAAACAAAGACCAAACCCCAGACCCAAGCAATGTATTGCTCCATTTATAATTACTGCCTGAATTCCAAGGCAACCTCCCCTTAATGTGTATATATGAAAGTAAGTTCTGGGAAAGAAAAAGAAAGACAACAATCACACTGACATTTTTTAAACACAATAAACACAGAGATCTAGACCAGGGATCAGCAATGGACTAAAGGGTAAGTATCTTAGGTTTTGTGAGCCTTATGGTTTCTATAGGAACCAAAAGTTGAGTCCCAAATCTGAAAAGCTACACAACCGGAAACCTTTTGAGCACCGACGTGATACTCAAGGAGTTTCAGATTTTGGAGTGTTTCAGACTGCAGATGTTTCTTCTTTTTTTTTTTTAGACAGTCTCACTCTTGTTGCCAGGCTGGAGGGCAATAGCATGATCTCAGCTCACCATCTGCCTCCCAGGTTAAAGCGATTCTCCTGCCTCAGCCTCCTGAGTAGCTAGGATTACAGGCATGTGCAACCATTCCCAGCTAATTTTGTATTTTTAGTAGAAACAGGGTTTCACCATGTTGGTCAGGCTAGTCTTGAACTCCCGACCTCAGGTAATCTGCCTGCTTCGGCCTCCCAAAGTGCTGTGATTACAGGCGTGAGCTATTGCACCTGGCCCAGAGTGCAGGTTTTTGAATGTGGGATGCAAGCAAATGTCCCCAAGCTCTCAAAAATCTAAAATCCAAAATGCTTCTGGTCCCAGCCATTTCAGAAAAAGCATGCTTGACATTTATTCAATTCTATCTGCTTAACACAAAAGCAGTCATGGACAGTATGAAAAGAGTATGGCTGCATTTCAGTGAAATGTTATGTAAGACACTGAAAATTAACTCCACATAATTTTCATGTGTCATGGAATAATCATCTTAGTATTTTTCGCCATTTAAAAACAAAAAATATTCTTAGCTAATGGGCTGAAGAGATAGTGAGCCATTTAGACTACTGAGTAATTGTTGAGAAGAGGAAGCATAACGAATGAAGAAAAACAGGAAAACAGCTTGGAGGATTCTCTGGAGAGACAAACTGAACAAAAACATAAATTTCAGCATCACTCACCAGAGGAATATCCACTCCCCAGAGCTCACCACCCAATTTACAGTTAATCTGAAGTAAAATTTTCTGGGCCACACTCCGAAGCTTAGTGGGCTGACCAATGGTTCGAACATTGATAATCTACAATGAAGGGAACAAAACGTGTGGGGAGAAGCAGGTCACTATCAACCTTTCAGAAAATCTGAACTCTAATTTAGTAAACACTACATTTGTTTAAGAAACTCAAGTTAGCAGATAACATATTTTGCATTAACAGTTCTAATTCTAGGGTTTCTAGGCATACATGCACATGGGCAAAATACCCCCCCCCACACACACACACACACTCTCTCTCACTCTCTCTCTCTCTCTCTCTCTCTCTCTCACTTTCACGCTCTCTGTCTCTCTCTTAGGCATGCATGCACAAGCACAAAATACCCCACCCCCGCCCCCTACATACACCACAAACCTAAAACAAAACAGAACCAACAAATGAAAACCTTCAAAAGGATCTCATGCAGAGTGGAATGCTTTTTTAACTCCCATAGGAAAAACAGCTTTCCTCTTTCAGAATGAAGCCTTAACTCACTCTCAGAACTTAGTCATATGAAACCACCTGCTGACTCAACCTCGGAACAAGTGAAATTCTTCATTCAGAAGCACGAAGGCAGCTTATGAAGAGCCATGTGCTCTTTTCCAGGTTGCTCTAATCAGGAGAATCTTTCACCAGAAGGCTCTGCACATACTGGCTTCTAACAACTACTTTAGTCTTAGTGAACACACATCTCTCTCTTTTCCAAGCCTCAAGGGAGGTGAGAGGTGCCATTTGTGTCTCCTGCCCCAGCACCCACTCACCTGGGAGGGCACTGGAGACTGCACACAGCACAGCTTCTTGATGGCCCCATAGAGATCATCACGTGTGCCCATGATGATGCAAACAACCATTTGTATCTTCCCCTTGAGGAGATAAAGTATATACAAGTCAGGCTTTGGAACTCTCTATGGATTTTTACTTGACACTAGTTGGCAGTATTCTGAGTATGCAAAGCCAAAGCCACAGGAACTTTAAGGAAGACAGGGAACTGAAATAAAGAGGGTGGACATTCCAACCAGAACAAGGTCCTTGGAGCTGAATTAGCAGTTCTTTGGCTCAGGGCTGCTCTGTATAGATAGGTAATACATTACTATTAATTACTCATTGCTGGCCCTGATTACCAAAAGATTTATCTATTAGGAGACTCAGATGCCTGGAAAAGGAACAGGTTTGAATGCATGCAAGGTTAACATTACTTGCGGCTTCCAATTCTGTATAATTTTTTTTACTATCTCTTTAGTTTACTAAGCAACTTATTGTACTCATACCACAGAACTTTAACCAAGAAAACAAGGAATGCAATACTACAAGAAAGCATTCAAAGTTAAATGGAAACTGGAATGAAGCTATTGCCAAATCCATAAGCAGCCACTCCTAACTCTGGTAAAGAGACAGAATGATGTTGCCAGCAGCCCGGCACATGTCAGTATCATCTACACCTCACTTCTTAAGGGATCCAATATTGAAAAAGGCGGACCTTTCAAAGTCTGAATAAAGAAAAGCAGCATTCAAGTGAAAGAAGGTTGCCAACGCTTTATGCCAGAAACTGCTACAAATGGTAAATTAGTGGTATCCTGCTCCAGATCAAATTGGTGTGATGTTAAGACTGTTCAGAGGACACATTCAGCAATGACACCAAAGCATTTCCAAAGGTATGAGAACAGAGCTGTGCACTGGGAGTCTATGGACTGAACACAGCAAACAGGTGCATTTTTTCAGGCCCTACAATCACTTACAAGTGTATATGTTTGTTTAAATTAACATTTAAACATAGGAAGATACATACATATGCAATCCCAGGTTTCTGGCTTCTATCAACAAACAAGCACATTAAGAATCATTTTGGCAATCCTGAGTTCCTATCTCCAGTAACAAGGGCTACCCTCTTTAGTTCATTACGCTCCCTTCCCGGCCCACTTCACTTATGTATACTCCTTATCGGGCCTCTGGAGACGTATGAGTTTGTGATCCCTCATACAGATGATAATAGAATGCCTTAAAGATGAAGAGACAGAGAGCAAGGCCACTATAAGTTGGTAAATGTTATGAATGAAATTCACATCTATGCCACATGAAAACTATTGGTTGTACCCTCTCAAAAAGGGAACACAAGAAATTGTGAAATGAGGAAGCTGATGTACTGGGCTTGGTTATTCTTTTGAAAGCAGAGCAGAACTTATCTACCATCAGGTCTGAGGGAGGCCATGGTCGAGTATGACAGGCATGGGAGATCAGGATGGAATTGTGAAGAGAATGCACAGGCTGGGCGCAGTGGCTCACACCAGTAATCCCAGCACTTTGGGAGGTGGCAGGACTGATTGAGGCTGGGAGTTTGAGAGCAGCCTGGGCAACACAGGGAGACGCCATCTCTACAAAAAATTTTAAAATTAGCCAGGAGTGGTGCTGCGTGTGTATAGTTCCAACTACTCAGGAGGCTAAGGCAGGAGGATCACTTGGGTACTCAAGTTTGAGGTTACAGTCAGCTATGATCATGCCACTGTACTTTTGCCTGGCAACAGGCAAGATCTTGTGTCTAAAGAGAGAGAAACACACCAAAGAGAGAACACAAATGTGCTGTTGTGAATGATATACCAAGAATGCCGGATCAAAAAGAGAATGCTGCTGGGCATGGTGGCTCATAGCTATAATCTCACTGCTTTGGGAGGTTGAGGTAGCAGGATCACTTGAGGCCAGAAGTTTGAAACCAGCCTGGGCAACCATAGTGAAACCCTGTCTCTAGAAAAAAAATTTTTTGTGAATTAACCAGGTGTAATGGCCCATGTCTGTAGTTCCAGCTACTTGGGAGGCTGAAGCAGGAAGACTGCTTGAACCCAGGAGTTTGAGGCAACAGTGAGCTAAGACTGCACGAGTGCACTCCAGCGTGGGTGACCAAGTGAAATCCTATCTCTCTCTTTTTTTTTTTTTTTTTGAGAAAAGGTCTCTCACTTTGTTGCCCAGGCTGAGCAAAGTGGCATGATCATAGCTCACTGCAGCCTCAATCTCCCCAGGCTCAGGTGATTCTCCCACCTTAGCTTCCTGAGTAGCTGCCAGGTGCATGCTGCCACACCCAGCTAATTTTTGGATTTTCTGTACAGACAGGGTTTCGCCATGTTGCCCAGGCTGGTCTCAAACTCCTGGGCTCAGGCAACCTGCCTGCCTCAGCATTCCCAACTGCTGGAATAATACGAGTGAGCCACTGTGTTCCCAGCTGACCCTATCTCTTAAAAATAAAAATAAAAATAAAGAACTCTGTGATGCCAAGATGATTGAATTCTGGGATTGATCTCACCAGAACAATTTACCACAATCTTCAATTCAAGGGCTAATTACTTCCAAAAGTCTTCCCCTTGCTTTTTTCTCTCCCTAATCTTCTTGCTCTATTTTATTTAGAAACAGATAAGAACTAAAAGGCCTGAAAAACTAAGTTGTGAGTGCTATGAGCTGGCCAGCTCTAGCGTTCCTGATCAGTCATCAGGACCCTATCAGTGGGCCATCTGCCAAGTTGATCACCAGAGTAATTTTAATCTTGAACTCAGGCTGGTGAGGCAGCTCAGTAGTGAATCGTGCAAGACGGCACCTGACTTTCCGAGCACAACATGTTCTACAGATAATGAACATAAGTGAAGTCAGCTATTCTCTCAGCCAGCTATCTGAGAACAGGAAGACTAGAGTAAGTGAGGGTGCCAACATAGAGTGAGGGAATCAAAATTAACCAAAGGGCATAAAGTATTTCATGTGCATATAGGTAAATCATCAACAGCACACAATAACCATGATAAGTTAAAATTCAGTATTTAAGTATTTTAAAATGGACATCCTATACATTTACTAGAATTACATTTTTACCTCAGCTCCTAGCATGGATTGAATGGTTCTGACATAGGTCTCTACTCGGTCATCCTTTAGTTCAACCCAGGCTGGTGGGCTCATCTGCATGCCAATGGGGCCAGCGATCTTCTCCAACATGTTGACCAGTTCTCGGGCCTGATCCATTGCTCTCTTTGGGTAAAAAAGTGCCCAGAAATGCATGGGGATCTAGGAAAAACCACAAGCTACTTTTAGTATTTCTCACAATTTAAACACCCCAAACTCACACTTAGAATATTTCATTCTAGAGAATCAATTACTTTTCACTCCCATTGCTTGAATCCTGTCTTACCTAACTCCTAGTATTAACACGAACGTCCAAGATAAGGAAACCATGGCGCAGTCTTACAATGAAATGTAATACAGTAATGAGAATGAAAGAGCAGCAACCACACCTAACAACAGGACGAAACTCACCAACACAAAGTTAAGAAAAGAAGCCAGACATAGAAGAATATATAATCTATGAATCCATGTATATATAAAGTACAGAAATTGTTGAAACAAATCTGTGCTGTGAGAAGTCAGGATGGTGGTTATACTGGATGTATGGGGGTAAAGGCGAGGCAGTAATTGGGAGAATGGAGGGGGCTTCTGGAGGGCTAGTTAAGTTCTGCTTCTTAACCCTTGGTGTTGACTATACAGGTCTATTTAATTTAAAAAAAACTCATCAAGTTATATATTAATAGGTGTGCTTTTCGTTTATATTTCAATAAAACATTTACAAACATATATTTTATATATCTGTTTATATATATCTGGCCATGAAGTTCACATTGGTTAAAACAGAGAATTAATTATATACCATTTTATACTTTGATACAAATAGCTAGTGTATTAGTTCCCTAGGTGGGGTACTGTTTTAATCTAATTTAACTTCTTTCATGGATAAAAACGCCCTGTAGATACTCCCAGGAAAAAGACGGGGAAAAGAGAAAGAAAGAAGAGAGAGTGGGTAACAGGTTGGCACTATGTGAATTACCATAGCAATTTACTTCCTTTTCATAAGTCTGTGGTCAAGCAAAGGGCTTACTTCTAACAACTCATCAACTGCTCTGTCTGAGGATCCCTGTTTAGTAAGCAATTTAGAATGGAAATTCAATTGGTACTTTCTCTCAATAAGAGGACTCTAGATCATTCCTGCTTCCTAATTTCCACACTTTGGGGAATACTGGTCCTTTCTCTATCACTTTAAAAATCACTTACAGTCAAGATGGAAGGGTCTCTGGTTACTTCCTTAACCCAGTTTAGTTCCTGAGATGTGATAAACGAAGTATTTTTTAAGTTAATTCTTTCCATTGGTAGGAGACGTCCTTCAATCTAAACAGAAAATAAACCAAGAGCCATTTCAAACACTATTTGGAAATACACTGCTACTGCTCTATGAGGCCTGGTCAGCTCCACCATAGATGCTTGTCTCTGTTAGAACTTTTGAGACTAGCAGAACAATGAAGTTTCTAGCCGTGAAAGTCGTTGTCAATAAAATTCTACAATTGTATAGGTAAAATTCTTATAGGCACTAGTCTTTCATTATTGAAGCTTCCACATGATATTTCAAGAAAGGAATTTGAAAACAATGTCTATTGAGAACCACTGAATGTTTTGTTGTAGGACTGAAGTAAAAAAAACAAAGAAAAGAAAAAAAAAGAATCACTGAATAAAGAAAAACAATCTTTAGAAAATATTTATTTTGTTGGCCCGGCGTGGTGTGGCTCATGCCTGTAATCCCAGCACTTTGGGAGGCTGAGGCAGGTGGATCATGAGGTCAGGAGTTTGAGACTAGCCTGACCAACATGGTGAAACCCCACCTCTACTAAAAATACAAAAATTAGCTGGGCATGGTGGCACATGCCTGTAATCCCAGCTACTCAGGAGGCTGAGGCAGGAGAATTGCCTGAACCCAGGAGGCGGAGGTTGTGGTGAGCCAAGATCGCTCCATTGCACTCCAGCCTGGGTAACAAGAGTGAAACTCCGTCTCAAAAAAAAAAAAAAAAAAAAATTAGCCAGGCATGGAAGGAGAATCCCTTGAACCTGGGAGGAGGAGGTTGCAGTGAGAGCCAAGATCGAAGTACTGCCCTGCAGCAGTGGTTTTTTCTTTTTACACTCTAAAAAAAAAAAAAAAAGAAAAGAAAATATTTACTTATTTTTTTTGAGACGACGTTTCGCTCTTATTGCCCAGGCTGGAGTGCAATGGCAGGATCTCGGCTCACTGCAACCTCCGTTTCCCAGGTTGAAGCATTTCTCCTGCCTCAGTGTCCCAAGTAGCTGGGATTATAGGCGTGCACCACCACGCCTGGCTAATTTTTGTATTTTTAGTAGAGACAGGGTTTCTCCATGTTGGTCAGAGTGGTCTCGAACTCCCAACCTCAGGTCATCTGCCCGCCTCAGCCTTCCAAAGTGCTGGGATTACAGGTGTGAGCCACTGCGCCCAGGCTAGAAAATATTTTAAGGGAAAAATTGAAAGGAGAAAATTCAAGGCAAAATTTCTTAATAAGGCTGAACAAAGACTATTATTTTCTATTATTCCAGACAAAAGGGGAGGGGAAAAAAGGCATAAACATAATGAAAGAACAAATTTAAAATATAATAATAACTCAATTAGACCTAAATGTCCAAAAATCGGAAGATAATTAAGCTAATAATACACCTACATCAGTTTGATGGGCTACTTTGTGATCACTGGTCACTTTCTAACTACATGAAATATAATCCTATTTTTGTAAAACTAGTGTGTATACATAGTAAAAACTAAGTCCAAACTTAGTAGTGATTATCTCTGGAAGAGGCATAATTATGTAGGACTTTTACTTTTTATAATTTCTACTGTTTGCTTTTAAAAAAACATTTTAGGCCAGGCACGGTGGCTCACGCTTGTAATCCCAGCACTGTGGAAGGCTGAGGTGGGCAGATCACTTGAGGTCAGGAGTTTGAGACCAGCCTGGCCCACACGGCAAAACCCCATCTGTACTAAAAATACAAAAATTAGCCGGGTGTGGTGGCTGCTTGAGAGGCTGAGGCATGGGAATCATTTGAACTTGGGAGGCAAAGATTGCACTGAGCCAAGATCACACCACTGCACTCTAGCCTAGGCAACATAATGAGACTCTGTCTCAAAAAAAAATTTGTTATCGATAATAAAAACGTTTTAATGACTTTCCTAATATTATAAAAGTCTATTATAAAGAGTAAGGTACTCATATTAGCAAACGTGTAAGAGTCAGACTCATGCTCACGAAGGCAAAAAATGTTAAACCTTTCTAGAAGACAACTGGCAATATAAAACATAAGTATAGCCGGGCTTGGTGGCTCATACCTGTAATCCCAGCACTTTGGGAAGCTGAGGCAGGCAGATCACCTGAGGTCAGGAGTTTGAGACCAGCCTGGCCAACATGGTGAAAACCCATTTCTACTAAAAATACAAAAATTAGCTGGGTATGGTGGCACATGCCTGTAATCCCAGCTACTCGGGAGGCTGAGACAGGAGAACTGCTTGAACATGAGAGGAGGAGGTTGCAGTGAGCTGAGATCATGCCATTGTACTCCAGCCTGGGTGACAGAGCAAGACTGTCTCAAAAAAATAAATAGATGAAAATAAATAAATAAAATAGAAGTATTAAAAGCATAAATGTCGGCAGGTGTGGTGGCTCACACCTGTAATCCTAGCACTTTGGGAGGCTGAGGCGAGTGGATCACTGAGGTCAGGAGTTAGAGACCAGCCTGACCGATATGAGAAACCTTGTCTCTACTAAAAATACAAAATTAGTTGGGCGTGGTGGTGCATAGCTGTAATCCCAGCTACTCAGAAGGCTGAGGCTACTTGGGTGGCTGAGGCAGAACTGCCTGAACCAGGGAGGCGGAGGTTGCAGTGAGCTGAGATCTCACCATTGCACTCCAGCCTGAGCAACAAGAGCAAAAAGTCATCTCAAAATAAATAAATAAATGTCCCTAAATTATTTTACTTTCATAAATTGGACTTAATAAACAAGGTCTGGGCATGGTGGCTCATGCCTGTAATCCTAACACTTTGGAAAGCCATGGCAGGCAGATCACTTGAGGTCAGGAATTGGAGACCAGCCATGGCAACATGGTGAAACCCATCTCTACTAAAAATATAAAAATTAGCCAGGCATGGTGGTATGCACCTGTAATTGGGAGGCTGAGACAGGAGAATCGCTTGGACTCCATCTCAAAAATAAATAAATAACATATACAAAGGTTTAGTTACAAGGATGTATATTGCATCATTATTTTTCTTTAATTAATTTTATTTTTTGAGATGGAGTCTCGCTCTGTCTCCCAAATCTAGAGTGCAGTGGCCCTATCTTGGCTCACCACAACCTCCACCTCCGGGATTCAAGCAATTCTCCTACCTCAGTCTCCTGAGTAGCTAGGATTATAGGCATGTGCCACCACGTCCGGCTAATTTTTATATTTTTAGTAGAGATGGGGTTTCACCATGTTGGCCAGGCTGTTCTTGAACTTCTGACCTCAGGTGATCCACCTGCCTCAGCTTCCCAAAGTGCTGGGATTACAGGTGTGAGTCACCATGACCGGCCTGCATCATTATTTATAATAGAAAAACACTAAATTCAATTTGAATGTAAAAGGATAGAAAATCATTAATAAAAAGTATTAGGCAGCCATTAGAAATACTTAGAAAAATATGGTCAGGTGCAGTGGCTCACGCCTGTAATCTCAGCACTTTGGGAGACCGTGGTGGGCAGATCGCTTGAGGTCAGGACTTTGAGACCAACCCGGCCAACATGGTGAAACCCCGACTTTACCAAAAAAATACAAACATTAGCCAGACATGAAAGCAAGCGCCTGTGATCCCTGCTACTCAGGAGTCTGAGGTGGGAGAATGACTAGAATTCAGGAGGCAGAGGTTTCAGTGAGCTGAGATTGCGCCATTGCACGCCAGCTTGGGCTACAGAGTGAGGCCCTGCCTCAAAAAAAAAAAAGGATTAAATGACATGGACAAACATTCAAAATATATTGAGAACAAAAGGAAAGTCACATAAACATTGCACACATGTGTGTCTGTGCGTGTGCACATACCATCATGTTTTCTGGTTTACCTTATGCACATCATTTTGCAGACAGAGCCCCCAACGCATCAGTTCATTGCTGGCTGTTTCATTCTTTACAATTCTCTGTAGTAAGCATTCCAAAGCACTATGGTGTTGCTTGGGGCTCAGATTGATTTGCTGGGTCAAATCCTAAATAGAATTAAAATGAAAATAACTTATAAAAAGATAACTTCTCCAATATGAAGTTAAATAAACCCCAATATGTCTAAAATGCTTCTCTTTCCCACTGAATTCAGTAGAAATTTTCAAGTATCTCCAAGGACTTACTAAATCTATCTCTTAGGAATGTGAATGTGATATAAGGTTAAAAATTGATTGGGAGGATGAGATGGGAGGATCGCTTGGGCCCAGGCATTCGAGACCAACCTGGGAAACATGGCGAGACTGTGCCTCTATAAAAAACTTTAAAAATTAGCCAGGTATGGTGGTGCATGTCTATACTCCCAGTTACTCAGGAGGCTGAGGTAGGAAGATCACTTGAGCCCAGGAGATTGAGGCTTCAGTGAGCTATGACTGTGCTACTGCACTCCAGCCTGGGAGACAGAGCAAGACACTATCTCCAAAAAAAAAAAAAAAAAAAAAAAAAAAAAATTGAAAAATAAAAGAATTTTAAAAGTCACTGACTCTTCCTCTTTTATGATGTATGGATGTTATTTCTTTCTCAAAGCATGTTTTGACTTTAAAATTCCTAAGGAGCCCATGAAACAGGAACAAAGGAGCTTGATTATACCTATTTAAAATGTGGGGCCGGGCACAGTGGCTCACGCCTGCAAGCCCGGCACTTTGGGAGGCCAAGGTGGGTAGATCCTTTGAGACCAGCCTGGGCAACATAGCGAGACCCTGTCTGTATAATGAAAAAAAAAAATCGAAAAACAAATAAAATTTGGGGAAAAAAATGTGGAAAAAAATGCCATGTTCTAGGCATCCAGCCAAACATAACAGAATGGAAAACCCTATTCAGTCTAACACTATATGTCATAATATACTAGTCACTTAATGTTACCATAAGTCACTTTTTTGCCCAGAACTTGTCATGGTGTTTGACTCATTAATAGGTACTTGCTAAATAGTTATTGTTGAGTAAAATCTAACAGGTATGCAGGAAGATTGTGGATCATAAAAGTGAGTTCTTTCTTTATTCTTCTAAGATGGATGAATTGCACAGCTGTTATTCCCTGTAAGGTAGGCATTAGGGTCAGTAAGTCGATAGGGCTATATAGAGGTAGCTCTGTGATCGTAAAGTCATCAGGAAACTGGGAATTGTAAGAAAAAAGCCTTGACCGATCTGGTAGGTGAAAGTAGAAGTATCGGAAGGTGAACATGAAAGTAATCTCTCACAAGATTTTGGAGCTTCACTTCAACCTCTTTCCTTACGACGTTACTAAAAACTGTATGTGGCATATGGGTCTAAGACATGTAAGGACTGGAAAGTGAGGCAGCAGAGAAGAGCTCAAGTGTGGACAGCCCGAGGAGTTACAGAGTGTGGTGGGTCGTCCCTCGGGGTCTGGACTCACACCGCCTAGGCGCCAGCTGCTGTACCCATCTCTGCTACTCAGCCCTGCCCACAGGAGCTGAGCTCAAAACCCCCAGGACACCCAGGGCCCCACAAGATAAACTTCTATCCTCATCTCCTGACTTGTTGGCTTTCTTCCTCATTATCTTCTCCACACCTTCAAGTAAACTGAAGGCTTTTAGAAACATTACAATAATCCAGTGCTCTCAAAGAACCTCACTCATGGTCATATGACCAGTTTATAATCATCCACCTGACTGGTGAGGATGAAGGCAGGGTTGTTTGTTTCTTCTTATTTTATAATCCAGTCCCTCTACTGTTCTACTGACTTTCAAAAGGAAGTTCTGATACGCTCTTTCACATTGTGTGTGGGAAGGGACATGGGATCATGTTTCACAGAGGAGAAAACTGGAGCCTGGAAGATGGACTTGCCCAGGTTACAATGCAAGCCAACATCAGAGTCAGAACCTGGCTCAGTTCTAACTCAAACTGCTAACCAAAAGGCTGCCACACAAAGTGGGCCTTTCCTGCTGAAAACACAGGACTCCAACCTTCATGGCTCTGAAGTCCTTCTTCATCTTCTCTGGGATTCCGGTCATAAAAGAAAGCTCGGGTAGCAGCAGGATTTCCCCTTTTAGCAGCTTTGAAGAGAGAATGAAGAGGGAAAATTAGGCAGTACAAGAGGCTTGTGTTCCCCTGACCCATAAAGGACACGCCATGGCCCAGGGCTGGTCCTGCAGTGATATACCTTGCACATTAGGGAGTGTAAAATCCTGGAGGAGGGGGCAGTGAAATGCTAGAAGTATTTTATCAGTTCTCCCTCCGTCTCACTATACATATAACTTGTTGTATTAGGTCAAAGGAAAAATACTGAAACTCAAAGGCGAGGGAAAACTAGAAAAAACGTTTGTCCCTCTTGGCCTCAAGACAATGGTAAGACAATGCTTCCTATTGTTAAGCAGTGTGCCTCAGTCTCACTGTATCCTACTGGCCTTCAGTCTTCATATTTGAGACAGGGGAGTCAGGTGACAAGGCACCTTCCTCAAGCCTCTGGCCCTGTTAAAATAAATGTCTATACCTTTCCTCATGGATTCACAGTTTTAATCTTCCTTCACAGGAAATTCTCCTTATCCCTTTAACCTATAGCTTATGTGGATATTTAGCTGCACCTCATGGGGACTTCTAAAGCAAATCTTACCAGTGTGAGGAGTGCCTCTGGCTGGATGAGACAGACAAACCCTTGCACGGCATTCCCCACCCACACTACAATCACCACTATTCCACAGCTCCCACAGAGCCATGTGGATGGCTAAAAGCCACTGACAGGATAAAGAACTTAAGGTGGCAGTGTAAACCTGACAGCCCCTACTCACCATCCCATGGTTATTCTGTCTCTCACTGGGCCTGTGGATCAGTAGGGGCTGGTCCTTTTCTTTAACTGTGATGCCATAGTTTTTGCTACAGGAGAGTACAGGCAGGAAAAAATTTCAGAACTGACATCACTACTCTTAGAGCAACATCGTCTGAGTCTCTTAACCAGGAATGAGGTATACAATTTGCATAGTACCCTTGTCAAGGACCCACTGGAAAGTGATCATAATGTATTTGTAACTGGAAAAAGCAGGCTCAAATTATGTTGCAATTACATATATGAGAAATAAGGCTAAAAGTTCAGAAAAGACTTTATTAAAAAGCTCATCAGGCTAAAATAAAGGGCTTAGGCAACAGAAAGATGAAATGACAGTCAAATGATAAATGACTTGAATTTAATCTCTCCAGACTTCTAATAAAATCAGAAAAAGAAATACAATTCAGGCCGGGCACCATGGCTCAAGCTTATAATCTCAGCACTCTGGGAGGTTGAGGCGGGTGGATCACCTGAAGTTCAAGACCAGCCTGGCCATCATGGTGAAACCCTGTCTCTACTAAAAATACAAAAATTAGCTGGGCGTGGTGGCACATGACTGTAGTCCCAGCTACTCGGGAGGATGAGGCAGGAGAATTGCTTGAACCTGGGATGGAAGTTGCAGTGAGCCAAGATCATGCCACTGCACTCCAGCCTGGGGGACAGAGCAAGACTTTGTCTCAAAAAAATTCTCAAAAAAAAAAAAAAAATTCAAAGCATACTCAGGTCAAATCCCACAAACAAGCTCATTTGATTTTAGACACATTAGCAATTCAATTGTTTTTAAAGTGTCAAGTTGTATGCTATTGCAGAACTAAATATCCTGCTAGAGAATGTGGGCTACATCCAACCCCCACCCTGAGGCCCAAACCCAGTCTCTTCTTGCTACCTGTAGTATTCCAAGAATGTGATCTCCTTCCCATCAGACATCGTGAAGCTATCCTTTGGAGTCTTATTCCAATCCACATCATCAATCCGATAGGTACGATTGTTATATCGGGTGATGATAATATTGCCAACCAGAAGCTTAGTACACTCATACTGGAAGTGTTCTTTATTCTGCTGATAAATGGCATGCCTTTGGAAAGAGACAAAAGACTTTTGGATCACAATGTATATATCTAGAATAGTATGAAAGAGATAGGGGGTCAAGTAATTGAGGAATCTAATCACAGCTATATAGCACCAGAAGGTTCCAGTTGTGTCTTTTAAAAGATGGGACTCTAGGCCAGATGCAGTGGCTCACACTTGTAATATGAGCATTTTAGGAGTCAGAGGCAGGAGGACTGCTTGAACCCAGAAGTTGGAGACCAGCCTGGGCAAACCAGTGAGACCCTATTTCCTTGAGAAAAAAAATAAAAAACGAAAAAGCTTAAGAGCGCCTGAATTGCAGGAAATAGAGAATATAGGCCTACTGGGCATGATGACTTACACCTGTAGTCCCAGCTCTTTGAGAGGCTAAGGTGGGAGGATCTCTTGAGCCCAGGAGATTGAGATCAGCCTGGGCAACATGGCCAGACCCCAACTCTAAAAAAATTAGAAAATTAGCCAGGCGTGGTGGCATACCTTGTAGTCCCAGCTACTCCACAGACTGAGTGAGGTTTAGCTTGAACCCAGGAGTTTGAGGCTACAGTGAGCTTACAGTGTCACTGCACTCCATCCTGGGTGACAAAGCAAGGCCATGTCCCTAAATTAATTAAAATTAATTTTTTTAAATTTCATACTCTGAAATACTCAAGAAATCATAGAAAGTTGCAAAAAGAGTCTCATGCACAAAACTGCCAGGGCTATAATACCATTAACTAGACTACAGATCTTACTCCATTTTCATTGTTATTTACATACACTGGTGTGTTTGTGTATACAGTTATCTCTCGTTTATAGTTACCACAATCAGATACCAAACTGTTGCATGTCACCACCAAGGGACTATTTCCTCCTGCCTTTTATAGTCACACTCCCCTTCCTTCCCTAGATCTGAAAACTACCAGTCTATTACCTACCTTTGTCATTTTGAGACTGCTATATAAATATAGCTAAAAAGTGTGCAACCTTTCGAGATTAAGAAAACTTGGGGGTAGGAATGGGAACCCATGGCAAGCCAACTACAAGTGGCAATGGAGAAAAGCAAAGTTCTGTTATCCTAGATTTGTAGTCTCAGTTGGGGTGAGCAGCAGATCGACCAGAAATTTAAGGGCTAAATCCTGGCAACTAGAAAGCCATAGAAGGGCACACATCCTTGGCTGACTGGGAAACCATCTATGCTTAGAAGAGAGCCAAGAAGTCTCAGCTGAGAGTAAAAGCCAAGAAAGATGGGAGAACTACCTGTAATTTTGAATGTATTCTTCAATCAACACACAGATCCACTAGCAGAAATAGAAGCCTTATGGGCTCAAGGGGTTTGAGTACAACTGCTCTCCAAATCATTACCTGAATGACTGAGCTCTACAGACAAGGGGGTGATCACTAGGAAGCCAGGTTAAAATACGATAATAAAGGAAAAACCGAGCAGAGACATCAGCAGCTGCACACCACAGAGGTAATGGAGTCTTTAGTCTAAATATAGATAGGTTAGTTTAAAAAAAAAATCAGAAAAATAGGCCAGGCGAGGTGACTCACACCTGTAATCCCAGTACTGTGGGAGGTCGAGGCAGGCGGATCACGAGGTCAAAAGATCGAGACCATGCTGGCCAACATGGTGAAACCCCGTCTCTACTAAAAATACAAAGATTAGCTGGGTGTGGTGACACACGCCTACTGTAGTCCCAGCAACTCAGGAGGCTGAGGCAGGAGAATCGATTGAAGCTGGCAGGCGGAGGTTGTAGTGAACCAAGATTGCGCCCCTGCACTCCAGCCTGACACTAGAGTGAGACTCTGTCTCAAAAAAAAAAAAAAAAAAAAAGAAAGAAAGAAAGAAAAGAAATAATGCTGTGATAATCAGACATGTAACAAAAGGAACTCAGACCTTTACCTGACATCATCTGTAAAAGTTAACTCAATATGGATCACAGATCTAAATATGAGTCAAAATTATTCTAAAAGAAATCAGAAAATCTTTGTGACCTTGAGGTAGGCAATGATTTCTTGAATATGACACCAAATCCAAAACTTATGAAAGAAAAAGTATAAATTAAGACTTACTTCATCAGAATTAAAAATGTTTACTCCTTAAAAGGAACCACTGGGCCAGGCATGGTGGCTTATGCATGTAATCCCAGTACTTTGGGAGGCTGAGGCAGGTGGATCACTTGAACTCAGGAGTTTGAGACAAGCCCGGGCAACATGGTAAAGCCCCATGTCTACTAAAACTACAAAACTTAGCCAGGTGTGGACTTATGCGCACGCCTGCAGTCCCAGCTACTCGGGATGCCAAAGCATGAGAATCGCTTGAACCTGGGAGACAGAGGCTGCAGTGAACTGGGATTGCACTACTGCACTCCAGCCTGGATGACAGAGCAAGACCCTGTCTCAAAATAATAATAATAATATAGCAAAAGAATAAAAGATTAACAAAAGAGACCGCTGGCCGGGTGTAATGGCTCACACTTGTAATCCCAGCACTTTGGGAGGATCACTTGAGCCCAGGAGTTCAAGAACAGCCTGGGCAGTGTGGTGAAACTCCATTTCTACAAAAAAAAATTTTTTTAATTAGCTGAGTGTGGTGGTGCATGCCTGTAGTTGCAGCTACTTAGGAGGCTGAGGTGGGAGGACTACTTAGCCCTGGAGGCCAACGCTGCAGTGAGCTGTGATTGCACCACTGCACTCCAGCCAACAGAGTAAGACTGTGTCTCAAAAAAAAAAAGCCACCATTAAGAAAAATGCAAAGACAAGCTACAAACTGGAAGAAAATATGTGCAAATCATGTGATACTTGCCTATCATTCACCTGATAATGGATTCATACCTCTTATATATAATGAATTACTGTATAACTCAGTAAAAACAACCCAAATATTTAAAAATAGGCAAAAGATATGAACAGATACTTCACCAAAGCAGACAAATGAATGCCAAGTACACACAGGAAAAGACGCTCTACATCATTATTCACTAGGAAAATGTAAATCCAAACCATAACTGGATACCACTGCATACCCGTTAAAATTTCTAAAATGAAAACTGAAGATACCAAGTATTGGTGAGAATGTGGAACAACCCGAATTCTCAGGCACTGCTAGTGGGAATGTAAAATGATACAGACACTTTGATAAAGAGTTTCTTATAAAACTAAACATACACCTACCACATGAAGGTATCTACTAACCAAGAGAAATCAAAGTATATGTCCACACCAAGACTCGTACACTAATATTTATACCAGCTTTATTTGTAATAGCTAACAGCTGGAAAGAACCTGCAAACAATGGGTGAATGAATTGTAGTAATCCACAAAATGGAACACTATCCAGCAATTAAAAGGAATGAACATTTGCAACATACAAGGGGAATGATTTCAAAATAATGTTGAATGGAAGAAGCTAATGGAAAAACAACAGCAGGCAGGCAGATGGGTGGGTGGGCTGTCAGGTGGGTCTTCTTCCTCGCCCCCTTATGCCTATAATCCCAGCACTTTGGGAGGCTGAGGTTGGGTGAGAGAACTGCTTGGGCCCAGAGGTTTGAGACCAGCCTGAGCAACACAGTGAGGCCCATCTCTATTTTTTAAAAAAAGAAATGTACGGGCCGGGCGCGGTGGCTCACGCCTGTAATCCCAGCACTTTGGGAGGCCAAGGCGGGTGGATCACGAGGTCAAGAGATCGAGACCATCCTGGTCAACATGGTGAAACCCCGTCTCTACTAAAAATACAAAAAATTAGCTGGGCATGGTGGCGCGTGCCTGTAATCCCAGCTACTCGGGAGGCTGAGGCAGGAGAATTGCCTGAACCCAGGAGGCGGAGGTTGCGGTGAGCCGAGATCGCGCCATTGCACTCCAGCCTGGGTAACAAGAGCGAAACTCCGTCTCAAAAAAAAAAAAAAAAAAGAAATGTACATACTTGGGCATGGTGGCAGGCACCTGTAATCCCAGCTACTGAGCAGGCTGAGGCAGAAGAATTGTTTGAACCTGGGAGGCAGAGGGTGCAGTAAGCCGAGATTGCACCATTGCACCCCAGCCTGGGAAGCAGGGAGAGAGACTCTGTCCCAGAAAAAAAATTTATAAAAGAAAAACAGTAAAAAAGAACAAGAGAGAGAGAGATCCAAGATGGCCGATGACTAGCAGCTCGGGCACGTACCTCCCAGTGAAAGCGCAAAGAACGAGAGGACGTCACACTTTCAGACGAATATTTGTTGCTCACGGATCAGGAGATTCCCAGTGGAGGAGCCCCACGGGTCGCCAGGGCGACTCTTGTGGCCGGCGCGGCGGTTTTGCTGGTGCCTCAGCGCGCCAATTCTAGGTGCAGAGTCCGGAGATTTCCGGGCAGAAAAGCACCATCAATCTTAACACCGCTGTTTTGGCCGGCACAATGGACTGCTCAGATTTTGGCGCTGGGAATCAACAAGTTGGACGTCAGAGACCTAGTTAGAAAGTCGGCAATTACAAAGACGACAGACGGATAAATATATAATGAAGGGAAGAAACCAGCGTAAAAAGGTAGAGAAAACTCAAAATCAGAATGCCTCTCCCTCTACAGGGGATCGCAATTCCCCATCAGTAACGGAACAAGGCTTAATAGATTACACGTGTGTTCCAATAAGAGAAGCAGGCTTCAAAACGTGGGTGGTAAGAAACTTCTGTGAATTAAAAGAACCTGTTCTAACCCAATGCAAAGAAACTAAGAACCTTGAAAAAAGGTTTGACGAAATGTTAACGAGAATGGACAAGATAGAGAAGAACATAAGTGAATTGATGGAGCTGAAAAACACAACACGAGAACTTTGCGAAGCATGCACAAGTTTAAAGAGTCAAATTGATCAAGCAGAAGAAAGGATATCAGAAGTCGAGGACCAGCTCAGTGAAATGAAACAAGAAGACAAGAATGGAGAAAAAAGGATGAAAAGGAACGAGCAAAGTCTCCAGGAAATATGGGACTATGTGAAAAGACCTAATTTACGTTTGATAGGTGTACCTGAATGTGATGAAGAGAATGAATCCAAGTTGGAAAATACTCTTCAGGATATCATTCAGGAAAACTTTCCCAACCTGGCAAGGAAGGGTAATATTCAACTCCAGGTAATACAGAGAACACCACAAAGATATTCTTCAAGAAGACCAACCCCAAGGCACATAATCGCCAGATTTATTAGGGTTGAAATGAAGGAGAAAATACTAAGGGCAGCCAGAGAGAAAGGTCAGGTTACCCATAAAGGGAAACCTATCAGACTTAAACAGCAGATCTCTCAGCAGAAACCCTACAAGCCAGAAAAGAGTGGGGATCAATATTTAACATCCTTAAAGAAAAGAACTTTCAACCCAGAATTTCCTATCCAGCCAAACTAAGCTTTATGAGCGAAGGAAAAATTAAATCTTTTGCGAACAAACAAGTACTTAGAGAGTTCACCACCACCAGGCCTGCTTTACAAGAGCTTCTGAAAGAAGCACTATACATATAAAGGAACAACCAATATCAGCCTTTCCAAAAATATATCAAAAAGCAAAGAACATTAACATAATGAAAAATTTACATCAACTAATGGGCAAAACAGCCAGCTAGCATCAAACGCCAGTATTAAACTTATATATATTTTAATTGGATAAAAAGCCAAAACCCATCGGTATGCTGCATCCAGACCCATCTTACATGCAACAATACACAAAGACTCAGAGAGAAGGAGGAAGATTTACCAACCAAACAGAGAGTAAAAATAAACTAATAAACAAAAAGCAGGAGATGCAATTCTCGCCTCTGATAAAGTAGACTTTAAAGCAACAAAGATCAAAGAGGCAAAGAAGGATATTACATAATGGTAAAAGGATCAATGTAACAAGAAGAGCTAACGATTCTATAGATCAACGAGATAGTAACTTAACAAGGACATCCAGGACTTGAACTCAGACCCGGAACAAGTAAACTTAATAAACATTTATAGAACTCTCCACTTCAAATACACAAAACATACATTACCACCTCACACCTATTAGAAAAGTGACTATATAATTGGAAGTAAATCACTCCTGAGTAATCGCATAGCATTTCATAGGTTTAAATGAAATATTGGTTGGCTGTTTGTTATCTTCTTCCCTTATTCCTTCCTGATTACATCATTAAGTATAATTATCATTATAAAAGAGGTTTTTAATAACCATTACTAAATTGCGTTCTAGCCTGGGCAAGAAAGCAATACTCCCATTCTCTCTCCCTCTTTCTTTTCCTTTTTCCTCCTCCCCATTCTCTCTCTCTCTTTCTCTTCCTTTTTCCACCTCCCCATTTTCTTTCTTTTTTCTTCCTCCTTTTCAAAAAAAAAAAAAAAAAAGAACAAGAACACAATGATTCAATTTATATAAAATTCTAGAAAATGTAGATTAATCTCTAGTGACAGAAAGATGACCAGCATTTTCTGCCCATGGGGTGCAGAGGAGGAACAGAGTGGGAAGATGATTCAGAGAGACCTGAGTACATTTTTGGGGGAATGGCCATGACCATTTTCTTCACAGTAATGTTTCATAGGTGAAATATATAAAATATACATAAATATATCAAAACTCATCCAACTGCACACTTTCAATATGTGTGGGTTTTTTGTGGATGTCAACTGTACCTTTACACATCTGAAAAAAGAAATTAATGGAACAAAATAAAAAATCTGGAAACAAGCAAACAGATTAATACTGAGTGTAGAATAAGGTGGCATTTCAAATTTATAAGAAAAAAATCATAAAAAAACAGAGGTTAGCTTGCTAGCCAATTTTAGAAAATTCCTTATGAATTTAAGATTAATATCTAAGAAACTAAACAATAAAACTAGATGAAAACAAACATTCATATATTCCTGAAAATAAAATAAAATTCCTACAAACTGGAAAAGATGGATTACTGTGTCACCATAGTAATAAGTAGCCATGAGTTTTAAGCCTACATCAATTTACTTCAGCAAACACACTTTGCAAGCCAACTAATCAATGTCATCCCCTTGTTTCTGTAAACCAGCCAATCAGGGATGACTTAATCCAATATGCATACCTCTGTGGGCAAATCAATCCACAAGAGTCTCGACTGAGTAACTACCCTTCTTCAGAAAGTGCTGACGTAATTGTCTATCTGAAAGCCTGCAATCACTGAACTGTACTCTTCTCAAATATGTTATATAAGGCCAATAGTCTCTAACTGCAGTAAGCAAAAAATTCAGCTTTCTCTTTATTTCAGATAGAACAGAGGTCTCACCATCCTCTGACGATTCTGGAGATCCAACCAAGATTATTTTGAAAACTCTTCCCAGGCAATATTCCAGGGATTCTTAGACCAACAATGCACTCACTGGGTCCTTGTGTTTAACTTTCTTCTAAAGATCTGCTGTCAAGTGAGTCAATCCCAACAACCATCTGAGGTGTGACCAGTTTCATTAAGCTCTAGTTGCTGAATTTATTTTATTATCCCAATATTTATAATCAAACAGGCCTTTGTCATTAGCCTTAGGTCTTCATATAAGGCAATTAGCCTTGCCTGTTTACGTAAAATAGACCTTTTGGTTTAGAAGTACAGCCTCTGGTATATAATTAGATCTAGATCTTTGTATGAGGTCACTAGCCTTTTTGTTTTGAAAGTATATCATTTGAAGATATTTTTGCTATTTACTTTTTTTTTTTTCAAATAGGGTCTCACTCCATTGCCCAGGCTGGGGTGCAGTGGTGTGATCACTCACTGCAGCCTTGACTTACCAGCTCAGGTGATTCTCCCACCTCAGCCTCCCAAAGTGCTGGGATTACCAGCATGAGCCACCATGCCCAGTCAATTATATTTTTCATTTGCTTGCTTTGCTTTTGCTGTTGTTTATACTTATAATGCGTTTTTGTTTGTTCTGGACTGTCTTTTCTGCTCAATATAAAGAGGAGTACTCTTTAGGAGAAGCCAGATAAGGCTTCAAACCAATTCAGACCATTCCTGAGAGCTTATGGTTGGAACCCATTAGACCAACAAGCCAATCATAAAAATTTAGTCAAATTCCCTAACTCCAAATGGTTCCTATCAGTAATTTTTCATTCACTGACCCCAATCCTTCTCCTAAATTCCCATTTTTCCTTGTTGTATTCAGAGCTGAGCCCAATCTCTCTCCCATACTGCAAATCTCCATTGCAGGGATCCTTGTGCCCACTGCACTGGTTCTGAATAAAGTCTGCCTTATCATTCTTTAATAAGTGCCACAAAAATTTTTTCTTTTTAACAGAAATCACAACTAGATGCATTACAGTAAAACTCTGAAAGCCAAAGATAAAAAAAAAAGTAAAAATATAGCAGTATCACTGGTGGTTGATTTGTCAACACAAACAATGTAAACCAAGGGCCACGTGCAATACCTCACACCCATAATCCCAGCACTTTAGGGGTCAAGGTAGGAGGATAACTTGAGGCCAGGATTTTGAGGTCAGCCTTAGCAACACAGTAAAACCACATCCCAACAAAAATAAAAATAAAATAGGCTGGGAACAGTGCCTCAAGCCAGCACTTTGGAAGGCAAGGTAAGAGAATGAGCCCAGGAGTTCAAGACCAGTCTTGGCAACATAGTGAGATGTTGTCTCCATGAAAAATTAAAGCATTAGCCAAATGTGGTGGTACATATCTGTAGTCCCAGCTACTTGGGAGACTAAGTGGGGGGATTGCTTGAGTCCAGGAGTTTGAGGCTGCAGTGAGTTGTGATTCTGCCACTGCACTCTAACCTGGGTGATCACATAAGACTCTGTCTCAAAAAAAAAAAAAAAGGAAAGAATGTAAGCCAGATGATATTTTCAAAGTGCGAAAAGAAATAACTGCTACACCCAGAATTCTAAGTTAAAGATAAGCTGGAAAACATTTTTAGATAAAAATTAAAAGAATTTGTCATCAGGCTGGGTGCAGTGGCTCACGCCTGTAATCCTAGCACTTTGGGAGGCCGAGGTGGGTGGATCACCTGAGGTCAGGAGTTCAAGACCAGCCTGGCCATCACAGTGAAACCCCATCTTTAAAAAAATAAAAATAAAAAAAGAATTTGTCATCAGCAGAGTCCACATTAAAGGACATATTACAAGGAGTTTTTCAGGCAAAGGGAAAGTAATCCCATATAGAATCCTAAGAGATGCAGGAAGGAATCAAGAACAAATAAAATTTCAGAAGACAACATTAAAGAAAAACTCCCAAAGCTCCCAAAAGGCCAAGATGGGGTGAGGAGAGATATACAAAGATTCTGGAATCAGAAATTAAAACGGCTTTAGATCTTTCAACAGTAAATCTAAAAGCAAGGACAATGGAGTAGTGCCTTCAAAATTCTCAGGGAAAAGTATCTCCAACCTAGACCTATAACCTAGAGTTATATATTCAATCAAACAACTACTTTGTAAACTAAAGACACTTTTCAAACATGTATCATCTCAAAATCATTTCCTCCAATGCACCTTTTTTCTGAAAAATACTGGAGTACATATGCTACACCAAAACAAGGGAATAAATCAAGAAAGTAGCAGTTGTGAGATCTGACACACAGGAGATTCCCCGTAAGGAGGGAAGTGGAACCCCAAGACAGTGATGGTCCAACCAGCCAAACTGAAGCCCATCAGGTTCTAACAGACATTTCTAAGACGGTATTGAATTCAGTAGGAATGGGTCATTAAATGAATTGACAACTTAACAGTGACATAAGAAAGTAACCTTACTTAGTAAACCTTAGTTGACTCACTACCTTTCAGAAGTATGCAAACCATTTCCGGGTGATGAAAAGAAAGGCTGCTACATTTTTAAACACTGAGCTCTTCTCACCTCCAAGAAAATAACTGCTCTTCTGTGGTTTCCAGTGATCCATGAGAACAGGGGACGAAGGTGGTAGAACACCAAGCCAGTAACAGCTACAGGGGACAAGGGCGGACTGAGCCTGCAGAGCTCCCTGACAGCCATGGACATGCTCTCTGGGCTGAGCACTTGGGCAACAGGGTAATGCTGGACACAGGACTTCTCATTATCTTGGAGAAGAGGTTCTCAAAGCTAGATCTAAAGTGATCTAGACCACCCCAAAAATATAATATTTGGGGGAAAGGGGAATGAAACTGACAAAATATCGAGTTTCAATGTATAGTGAAGGGATTACATAACTACGTGTGAATCTGAGCTTAAATTAGTGGTAAGTACATATAAAATTATATACTTAGGGAAAAAAAAGCTGGGCATAGTGGCACAAACCTGTAGTACCAACTACTTGGGAAGCTGAGGCAGAAAGATCACTTGAGGCCAAGAATTCAAGGCTGCAGTAAGCCACAATCATGCCTGTGAATAGCCACTGCACTTCAGTCTGGGCCATGAAATGAGACCATGTCTCGAAGAAAGAAGGAAAGGAAGGAAAGGAAGGAAGGAAGAAAGCAATTCTTTTTAAAATCCAAGATAAACAACTGTGCAGAAAATAAAAACAAAATACATTTCTTTTTTTCCCCCAGGCGAAGTCTTGCTTTGCTGTCCAGGCTGGAGTACACTGGCACAATCTCAGCTCACTGCAACCTCTGCTTCTCAGGTTCAAACGATTCTCTTGCCTCAGCTTCTGGAGTAGCTGGGACTACAGGCCAGCTCTTTTTTTTTTTAAGTAGAGATAGGATTTCACCATGTTGGCCAGGCTGGCCTCAGGCTCCTGACCTCAAGTCATCCACCCACCTAGGCCTCCCAAAGTCCTGGGATTATAGGCATGAGCCACTGTGCCCGGCCAAAATAAAATAAATTTCAATAAATATGGAAAGACATGCCATATTTTTCAATAGGGAAGACTCAGGGAACATTATCTCTAGTCAATGACCATCAAAATGCCAACTGACTTTTTTTTTGTAGACAGAGTCTCACTCCGTCACCCAGGTTGGAGTACAGTGGCACGATCTTGGCCCACTGTAACCTCTGATTCCTGGGTTCAGTCAATTCTTGTGCCTTAGCCTCCCAAGTAGCTGGAATTTCAGGTGTGTGCCTCCATGCACCGCTAATTTTTGTATTGTTAGTAGAGACGGGGTTTCACCATGTTGGCCAGGCTGGTCTGGAACTGCTGACCTCAAGTGATCCGCATGCCTCGGCCTCCCAAAGTGTCAGGATTACAGAGGTGAGCCATCCTGTCTGGCCAAAACAAAATAAATTTCAATAAATGGAAAGACATTCCATCTTTTTATTTATTTATTTATTTATTTTTTTAAAGACGGGGTTTCACCATATTGGTCAGGCTGGTCTTGAACTCCTGACCTCAGGTGATCCGCCCACCTCAGCCTCCCAAAGAGCTGGGATTACAGGCGTGAGCCACCACGCCCAGCTAAGACATTCCATATTCTTCAATAGGAAGACTCCGTGAACATTCTCCCTAGCCAATGCTCATCAAAATGCTGACTGACTTTTTTCTTATTTTCACTAAATTATTCAAAAGATCAAATGAAAGAATATGTGGGTGACAATTACCATGAAAATTCTGAAAATAAAATTCTGACAAATATCAAAAACCAAAAAAAGTACAGTATTTTAGACAGAATCACATTGGTTTGGACCAATGGATTAAACTGAAATGTTCAGAAATAAATCCAGATATTTTATCATATAAGGTAGTGATTTAAATCTGTGGAAAAGGCCGGGCGCAGTGGCTCACGCCTGTAATCCCAGCACTTTGGGAGGCCGAGGCGGGTGGATCACGAGGTCAAGAGATCGAGACCATCCTGGTCAACGTGGTGAAACCCCGTCTCTACTAAAAATACAAAAGATTAGCCGGGCATGGTGGCGCATGCCTGTAATCCCAGCTACTCAGGAGGCTGAGGTAGGAGAATTGCCTGAACCCAGGAGGCGGAGGTTGCGGTGAGCCCAGATGGCGCCATTGCACTCCAGCCTGGGTAACAAGAGCGAAACTCCGTCTCAAAAAAAAAAAAAAAAAAAAAAAAAAATCTGTGGAAAAAAGGATGTTTTTCAATAAATTATGTAACAGTACAGAGACAACCATGATAATCCCAACTTCATATCAAGATAAATCCATAGGGTTTAAAACACTGAAGACAGGCAGGGCACGGTGGCTCACGCCTGTAATCTGGCACTTTGGGAAGCCGAGGCGGGTGATCAGCTGAGGTCTGGAGTTTAAGACCAGCCTGGCCAACATGGCAAAACACCATCTCTACTAAAAATACAAAAATTAGCAGGGTGTGGTGGCCCGTGCCTATAATCCCAGCTACTCAGGAGGCTGAGACAGGAGAATCACTTCAACCTGGGAGGTGGAGGTTGCACTGAGCCGAGATCACACCATTGCACTCAAGCCTGGGCAACGAGAGTGAAACTCCATCTCAAAAACAAACAAACAAACAAACAAACAAATTGAAAATAAAGGTAAGTAGTTCTTTTTTTTTGAAGACAGGGTCTCATCTGCCCAGGCTAGGGTACAGTAGCACTATCATAGCACATTGCAGCCTTGAACCCCTGGCCTCAAGTAATTCTCCCACCTTGGCCTCCCAAAGTGCTGGGATTACAGGCATGAACCAGACCATCCCTGGCCAAGTAGATCTCTCTAGGCAGGAAAAAAAGGCATTTACTGAACATACACTCGAGAAAACTAAATATATAAAATCAAAGGCAGAAACCATAAAAAAAAATAGTAAATCTGAAGACACATCTTTTATTTACTATTCTTGAACATTTACTACGTGCAATTAAATAAAACTTACAGAAGGCAATTGGCTTGGACTGGGCTCCTGCACTAGGCCCAACAGAACAAAGCAAAATGGAGTTACTCATGCTGAAGTTCCATGCCACCAAATAGAAACTAAGATCTTTATTTGACTTCCTGAGAAATCAGGAGAAAGCGATAATAGCCAAATCCCCAAACAGGCCAGCTTTAGCATGATAAAGATGTTCCCTCTGCTTTAACCTTTACAAGGAAAGTAACAAATGACCAATCTGCTTTTTTCCCTGTTTCTACTTCCTTGGTCCTTTTCTGTCCATAAGGCCAAAAACTCCACTGCTCAGCTCATAGAACCCTCAAGGTGTCACCCAATTCATGAACTGTAAATAAAAGCCAATAATTGTGTCTTCTGACAGTGGTAAGCCCTATATCAGGTCTAAGTGTACAGTGTGAGCAAAAAAGACATGGCCTCTGCCAGAGGAGTTGACAGTCTAGGAGAGACAGAATAAATAATTACAGAAAAGTTCAAGACATCTTCAGCTTCTCTTACTCCACAAGCAGTGAGGAAATCAACTTAAGCGCTACTTTCAAAATATAGATGTCCAGAATCTGACTCCTTACCACCTCCCCTGCTACCATCCTCCCAGCTCCACCAATTACAACAGCCTCCTGACTGGTGTTCCCACTTCCATCCTCACTCTGCCAAGTCTATTCTCCACACAGCAACAACAGGGATCCTTTTACAACCCAAGTCGGGTCTTGCCACTGCTCTGCTCAAAGTCCTGCATTTCACTCAGAGTGAAAGTTAAAACCCCCACAAAAGCCCTACAAAGCCCTAGGTAATCAGCTCCTCCATCTGCTCTGGCCCTCCACCACCCTGCTTGCTCACTCAGCTCTAGCTACCCTGCATGCACCTGCACCAGGCCTCTTTCTGTCTTAAGGTCTGTGCCTGAGCTGTCCACCTGCCAAAAGCTTCTTCTCCCATATATTCACCTGGCTAACCCCTTACCTCTTTCAGGTGTTTGCTCAAATGAGCTTGACTACTCTACTTGAAACTGCAATTGTCCACCCCTTGCCCCACTACTTCTGATTGCCCTGACCCTGTGCTCTACTTCTTTTTTCCATGGCTTTTATTGCTTTTAATACAACTATACAATTTATTTTATTTATTATTTACTGTTCATCTCTCCTGGTGCCAACATAAGCTCCGTGAGGGGAGGGATCTTTGTTTTGCTATCTGATAGGTCCTAAGACTCTGGTTCATAACTGGAGCTTGGAAAGTATACTCTGAAGCAATGAATGAAATGATCAGAGAAGCAAAGATTTACAAGCCTGGTAACACCCAGTGGTTGTACATAGCTGATGGGAAAAGAAACTGAATAAATCTTCTACAGGGTAATTTGTCAAGATATTAAAAGGCTTTAGAATGTTCAGCCCTTCCATTAAGTAATTCGACTTCTGAGTATATGGCCTAAAAAAATCAGATGTACAGAGACTTATGTGTAAGATGGGACATGCAACCATTAAAAATTGCACACATCTGGCCGGGCACAGTGGCACATGCCTGTAATCCTAGCACTTTGGGAGGGTAACGTAGCCGAATTGCTTGAGCTCAGGAGATTGAGACCAGCCTGGGCAACATGGTGAAATCCCATCTCTACTAAAATACAAAAAATTAGCTACTTGGGAGGCTGAGGCAAGACAATCAATTGAACCTGGGAGGCAGAGGTTGCAGTGAGCCGAGATCCTGCCACTGCAGTCCAGCCTGGGCGACAGAGTGGTGAGACTTTGTCTCAATTAAAAAAAAATTATACACATCTGTATTTACTACAGTAACATATACATTGTATATAATTATATGCAAACTCAGGATGTGCATATATCAAAGTAAGTTCTCCTAACCACAAATTTAAATAAAATTCCTTCTCAAAGCACAGCAGATGTCTATTTAGATGCTTATCTCAGTAGGACTTAGGGACAAGCGCACAGATATTCAGTTCAGTTATTCTACAACTAAAAATCCAAATAGGGTCAGGTGCCATGGTTCATGCCTATAATTCCAACACTTTCGGAGCCTGAGATAGAAGGATCCCTGGAAGACAGGAGTTCAAGACTAGCCTGGGAAATATAGCAAGACTCTGTCTCTATAAAAAATAAAAATAAATTTAAAAATTAGCTGGGCATGGTAGCAAGCCTGTAGTCCTGGCTACTCAGAAGGCTGAGGTGGCAGGATCACTTGAACCCAGGAGTTCAGGGTTACAGTGAGCTATGATCAAACCACTGTATTCCCACCAGGGTGACAGGACAAGACCTTGTCTCTGAGGGAAAAAACAAACAAATAGAACAATGTCTAATCTGTATTATTACCAGCTGTTACTGAACATTTCAGAAAATCATCAGCATGTTAAAGACAGGTCCCACCATTCACTCACATGACATCCAGCACAGAGTCATTCCGAATGACCTTATGAGAGACATCAGCTAGCAAGAAGAGCCCTCCGTCTGTCCTTCGGATGCTAGCTGCATAGCCTGGCCAGATCTGCAATCTGGAGAGAGAGGTGGTCTTAACTGTAGGATTTTCAAAGAACACAGATACCTTCATGCCCCCATGTGAATAATACTTTGAGGTGATACTGCCCTTCCCTAAGAGTAATGAGAAAGCCTCAGGAAACTAAGTTAATCCACATCATTGCAAACTTAACAAACAAACAAAGGAAGAGATTTAACTGATAAATTGTATTCACTACCATAAACTGCCTCTGAGATTATGGTATTAAATACAATGTAATGAAAAATTTCTTTCCAGAATATTCAAAAGTGAGGAAGAGGAAAAAAATACCAACCTGTGTTGCTGTAGTACCACAGCACTTGTAGGGTCATAAAAGTTTCTCCCCACAAGCTTCATATCTAAAAGTTTCATTACCCTGAAATAAAAAGCAAGTATGAGTTTTTAACAGAAGAATAATAAAATTATGTTCCCTTATCCTTAGCTACATTTGCCTTTGGAAGTCTGAACGGTCAGAAATGTTTGTGCTCTTTGCAGAAGATAGATTTTATAATGAGAACCGCCTTTTTAAAAGAAAACCAACAATCACCAAAGCATTTGACTGAAAAAGGAAAGCAAAATGACTGCAGTCTTTTCCACTTACTAGCTGAACAAACACTGAGTTGATTTCCCAGGTTTGATTTACATTACTTTTCACTATTAACTAAGAAGAATGCAAGGGAACCCAGTGCTAAGTTTGTAAATCTGGCAAACGGAGTTATGTTTTTTCCTGGCAGTTCAGCTTACTAGGTAGAAATTACGTTCTGTGTTTCATTAAATAAGAGGTAGTCTGAGAATAGCAGCTGTATGAAAATTAGGATGTTTCCAAATAAGTTAAACAATTATAAGCTGTCTGTAATCTAAAAATTTAGGAGACTGAAAAAAAATCCTTCCAACAAATATTTTTACACACAACCTCTTTAGGTCGCCCCCTTGCTACTGGCACCATTAAATATACATTATAAACAGCTGCTTTCAAAGTTCCTGAACACATCCAGAGGAACCCATGCCCCTATCCAGCTACCTCCAAACCTAATTTCATATATTTGAATCTGGCCTATCACTTGTGAGATAATTTTTGAGTTAAGTTAGCCTCGATGCCATCCATTTATTCATTAAATGCTTCCAAACCCATCTAGAATATACTGTCAGGTATTACCATCCAAGCATCTTGAAGAATACTACTGCAAATACAAGACTGAAGTTAAGGGAAAATAAAACTTCAGCTGTTTTCTCACCGACGGAAAACAACGTTGTAGAAGGGAATGCACAGGTCAGAGGAGGGCTCCAGGATCTTTGTCATCTGAATCTTAATGCTGATTTCAGCACCATCTGTTTTCCTGTGACTTTTTAACTCAAGAACCTAACAAATAAATACAAGTAAAACAAAATGACAAAACTAAGAACTAATGATCAAGTCCTCATCTAATTCAATGGTGCTCTTATAAACACTGAAGTATCTTAAAACATTTTTGAACTTTCCCCCTCACTTTGCTGCCCACATTGGCAAAACCACAGCATGCCAACTACAATTTAGAAACAATTTAGTAAGAGAATCCCAACCAAGTTCACATTTGCAATTGTCAGTTACTCTGTATCACTGAGGTCAGACTTCCAATCATTCCTCTCGTGTAAGAATGTGCTTCTTGAGGAGTTCAAACCTAAAATGTGCTGTTATGTACTGCAGAAATCTGTCTTTCCCTCTATGAACAGAAAAGTACAACTCGAACGTTCAGGAAGTCTATGGTTTCCTACCCTCAAAACACCAGTGCTGGGCTAGATGCAGTGGCTCACTCCTATAATCCCAGGACTTTGGGAGTTCCAGACCAACCTGGGCAACACAGCAAGACCCAATCTCTTAAAAGCCAAACCAGGTCAGGCGCGGTGGTTCACGCCTGTAATCCCAGCACTTTGGGAGGTCGAGGCAGGCGGATCACGAGGTCAAGAGATCGAGACCATCCTGGCCAACATGGTGAAACCCCGTCTCTACTAAAAATACAAAAAATAGCCGGGCATGGTGGCACGTGCCTGTGGTCCCAGCTACTCGGGAGGCTGAGACGGAAGAATCGCTTGAATCCAGGAGGTGGAGGTTGCAATGAGCTGAGATTGCACCACTGCACTCCAGCCTGGAGATAGAGCAAGACTCCGTCTCAAAAAAAAAAAAAAAAAGCCAAACCAAACAAAAAACACCAGAGCACTTCTTTTAGGGTTCATCTAAAAGTCCATTTCCTGTTTGGTCTCACTTGTTGAAGCTTAACAGGCAGATAGAGAATAGATCCATCAAACGCAGTGACGTTGCCGGTGACAGCTTGATGGTCCTTCAACATGCCGAACCTCATGCTTTTGCATTCCACATTGGGGCTGGAAAATAATGCAGAGGATTTTCCTTTAACTTGACTCACACAACAATCTTCACCACCGCTGTGCAACAGGTGCTAGTTACCCAGTAACTGCTGCTCCATCTAGCGGCCATATTAAAAGTGATCTATCTGACCAGAACTTTGACTCAAGAATAACTGTTCACAGCTAAAACATCAGAAAATATAGGTTTAAAAAAAAAATAAAAACCACCCCTAAATTCTACCACCAAAGGAAACTTGCCTTAACATGTCAGTGTATATTCTTTCATATATACACATTTTTTATGAGATGGAGTCTCACTCTGCCACCCAGGCTAGAGTGCAATGGTGCGATGTCGGCTTACCAAAACCTTCACCTCCTGGGTTCAAATGATTCTCCCTTTCTGTTTCCTTAACATTTGTCAATCAATATTCAGAGAAAGGTTACTCCCCTTTTTAAAATTTTTATTTATTTACTTTTTGAGATAGGATCTTGCTCTGTTACCCAGGCTGAAGTGCAGTGGGATGATCATAGCTCACTGCAGCCTCAAATTCCTGGGCTCAAGTGATCCTTCTGCCTCAGTCTCCCAAGTAACTGGGACTATAAGTATACCACCATACCTGGCTAATGAAAAAAAATTTGTTTGCCCCAGCACGGTGGCTCATGCCTGTAATCCCAGCACTTTGGGAGGCTGAGGTGGATGGATCACTTGAGCCCAGGAGTTCAAGACCACTCTGGCCATAGTGGTAAAACCTCATTCTACTAAAAATACAAAAGAAAGTAGTGGGGTATGGTAGCGTGTGGTTGTAACCTCGGCTACTTGAACTCCTAACCTCAAGCATCTCTCCCTCCTTGGCCTCCCTAAATGCTGGGATTACAGATGTGAGCCACTGCACATAGCCCTCTCCCCTCTCTTTAACGCTCACTTCTTTGCTGTACGTTTCACAAGCCTGTTTCCTGGATCCATTTCCCCCTCTTTTCTGGCTCCTTCCCTCTACCTGTTGAATGTGCTCAGCTCTGCTTTCTTACCTCATAGAAACTGTTAAAGCAATTCTGTTGCCTTTTTCAATGATTCCATTTCTCATTCTCTTACAAACTATTTAAATGAGTGGCCAAGTCACTGGCTACTTCTCATGGCCTATGCCCTCCTTTGTGCTTTTCATCTTTCCTTTTTTTATTTTTCTCTACAACTATAACAAAACTACTAGAAGATGACCAAGAATGCCCTCACAAGCAAATCCAGTTACTTTCTTTTCTGGGGCCAAAGCCAATCACCTTCTCATTCTCTTCATTCAAATGGATCCTCCCTTTGGTCTTCCTAACATACCTTCAGGATATTTTCTCCCTAACCATTCCTTTCTTCTTTCACTGCACTTCTTCCTCTTGTGTCATCAACTAGCAGCTGTCCTTCACAAATTCAGCCTTCCTAGTATAGCTATCAGCCTTCCTAGTATAGCTACCTTTAGAAATAGTGTGGAAGTTTCTGGCCAGGCATGGTGGCTTATGCTTGTAATCCCAACACTTTGGGAGACCGAGGAGGGTGGATTATTTGAGGTCAGGAGTTCAAGACCAGCCTGGTCAATATGGCAAAACCCTGTCTCTACTAAAAAAAAATACAAAAATTAGCCAGGTATGGGAGTATTTGCCTGTAATCCCAGCTACTAGGGAGGCTGAGGCAACAGAATTGCTTGAACCTGGGAGGCAAAGGTTGCAGTGAGCTGAGACTGCATCACTGTACTCCAGCCTGGGCGACAGAGTGAGACCCTGCCTCAAAAAAAAAAAGAAACAGTATGAAAGTTTCTTTAAAAAACTAAAAATAGTACTACAGGTGATCCAACAATCCCACTTCTGGACATTTAACCAAATGAATTGAAATCTGTGTGTCAAAGAGATATATGCACTCCCAGGTTCACTGCAGCACTAGTCACAACAGGCAACACATGGAAATGATCTCAGTGTCTACCAATGGATGAATGGATAAACAGTGGTATACATACACAATGGAATACTATGTAGCTTTTAAAAGGAAGGACATCCTGTCATTTGTGACAATGTGAAAGAATCCGGAGGACATTCAGCTAAGTGAAATAAGACAGGCACAGAAAGACAAATACCATCTGATCTCACTCATATATGGAATCTAAAAAAGTTGAGTTCATAGAGCAGATAGTAGGAAGATGGCTATCAACGGCCATGTTAACAACAGCATGTATTCCAAAATTCCTGAAAGAGATTTTAAATGTTTTCACTACAAAAAAACTGTTAAGTAGGTGAGGTGACAGATGTCAATTAGCTTGATTTAATCTTTCTACAATGTATACATATATCAAAAATATCACATTGTACCCATACAGAGACACAATTATTTTTCAATTAAAAAAACTGAGATATCTATATCTTCTCATTTTCTTCAGATATTTCAAAACACTCATTTTCACTATTCCAGCTAAGAACTTCCAGCTAATGACTCCTCTAAGATATTAAAAGGTATTACAAGAGAACACAAACTAATATAAACGATTTTTAACAGTAATCAATCTGAAAATTATTGATATAAAACTGAAGTTATCTTCCTTGATTTTCTCACCCCTAAATTTAATCCTAGACTGTCACTGGAGAGATGTCAGATGTTGGTATGATGGCTAATGCAGGGAAGGATCCAGGTTTCATGGGGGATGAATTTTATACCACTGGTTGGTGGGGGGAGGGTTAAGAATACAAAATTACACATATAAAATAAGTTCAAAGATCATGGAAGACACCTAATGCAAGTTTTTAAAAATGCTGAACTTAAGCTTCATTAATTTCACACTAAATCAACTTCCAGCCTCAGGGCCGGGCACGGTGGCTCATGCCTGTAATCCCAGCACTTTGGGAGGCTGAGGCAGGTGGATCATGAGGTCAGGAGATCGAGGCCATCCTGGCCAACGTGGTGAAGCCCCTTCACTACTAAAGATACAAAAATTAGCTGAGTGTGGTGACGCATGCTTGTAATTCCAGCTACTCAGGAGGCTAAGGTAGGAGAACCGCTTGAACCAGGGAACCGGAGGTTGCAGTGAGCAGAGAACACAAAACTGCATTCCAGCCTGGCAACAGAGCAAGACTCTCTCTCTCAAAAAAAAAAAAAAAAAATCAACTTCTAGCCTCATACACCCTATAAAGCTAAAATCAGAATTGACAATACGGCTAAATACATACACAAAGTTTAACATTAACCTTAAACTTCCTGTAACGATCTGAGCAAATGCATCATTACATTGGGAGGTCCACCCGGAACTGTACAGAACAATATATAGTTATTCCAGGGGAACTTTTTTTTTTACTGCCCTCTAAGAAGTGAATAACACAAAGATAAGCTGTGAATACCTGAAAGTCACATGATATTGATAAACTGCTTCATTATGACATTGTATTTTGATGAGGTTCAGTCCCAAAGACTGAGGTGTTCCTTTTGATCCTTGCTTCACAATAAGCTCTCTAGAAAATAACAACAAAAAACAACTACATGTATCACAAACAAAAAATGAAATAACTAACCAACCCACACAACACACAACAAAAAGACTGGGAGAAGTAACATTTTTTCACTTTGTACAGATACACAAACCAAGAGCCAACACTTACAAAAGCAAGCTCTGAAAGCTAGAAGACAAATTATTGGCAAGTCCTAATTAGATAAGCAAGGTCACCCTATCTTTCCTATTAACATTACCCAAATAAACTAGGCTACTTAACTAAGAACACAAGAATGAGTTCTTTAGAGAAAGATGAGGTATCACAATCTTCTTCTTAAATGATTTCCTTATCTTCAACATGACAAAGAACCGTCTGAATTGGGAAGGAAATGAAAGGCGGTGAGTCCACTCTTTGGTGCATGCTGTTATGTCCACTGTCAACCACATTTACCTTCAGAAATTGTTCCATCTCGGCTGGGTGTGGTGGCTCACACTGGTAATCCCAGCACATTGGGAGGCTGAGGCAGGGGGATCACCTGAGGTCAGGAGTTCAAGACCAGCCTGGCCAAAATGACAAAACCCTGTCTCTACTAATACAAAAAAAATTAGCTGGGTGTAGGCCACACACCTGTAACCCTAGCTACTTGGGAGGGCTAAGGTATGAGAATTGCTTGAACCTGGGAGACGGAGGTTGCAGTGAGCTGAGATTGTGCTGCTGCACTCCAACCTGGGTGACAGAGTGAGAATCTGTCTCAAAAAAAAAAAAAAAACTGTCCCACCTCTTTGTCAATCTCCCACTGGCAAAAACCAAAACATCCTGCAGTATTTATCACCCAGGGAGGACTTTAGACCCAACAAAAATAGATTTTACAATACTACACAACAGCCAAAATGCAGTTTTTACGACCATTACTAAGTAGAGAAGGCAGTGCTCCTGACTTACTTTTCCTTGTGTTCCACAGTCAGGACCAGAGGGCGATCTGGAGAGTGCAGAGGGGACTGGGGCAGAGCTTGTGGTGATGACAGTTGCAGGGGATCCCCGGATGGTGCGCTGAAGGCACAGGGAGGTTTGTCCATTCCTCTGCCGATACCACCTGCTGCTCTTCCCAGTGGTAACAAAGAAGCATCTGAACTCCCTCTCCCAAGCATCCTGAAATGTGGAGAGGCAAATCAGGGCTTTTTGTAATAGTTATGTTCCATCCAGATTTTTCCCCCAACTCTACAATCACTTCCTGGAGGAGTCAGCAAAAAACGACCTAAGCATAGCCTTCGGATTCTCTCAAAATACATATGCCAAGGCCAGGTGCAGTGGCTTATGCCTGTAATCCTAGCACTTTGGGAAGCTGAGGTGGGCAGACTGCTTGAGCCAGGAGTTCAAGACCAGCCTAGGCAACACAGTGATACCCCGATCTACAAAAAATAGAAAAATCAGCCAGGCACGGTGGCTAACAACTGTAGTCCCAGCTACTCAAGTGGCTGAGGTGGGAGGATCACTTGAGGCCGGGAGGTCGAGGCTGCAGTGAGCTGAGATCACACCACTGCACTAAAGCCTGGGTGACAGAGACCCAATTTCAAAACAATCAAACAACAACAACAAAAAACACAACATATGCCATCATGACTGATTAATACCGACTGTCAGAACCATCTTCCACAGCAGAATAGAGAAGAAAGTTTGACTTAACGTTATTTAAAGAATCATCATGGCCGGGGGTAGTGGCTCACACCTATAATTCCAGCACTCTGGAAGGCCTAGGCAGACAGATTGCCTGAGGTTAGGAGTTCGAGACCAGCCTGGCTAATACAGTTAAACCCCGTCTCTACTAAAAATACAAAAATTAGCCAGGCATGGTGGCGCACACCAGTTATTCGGGAGGCTGAGGCAGAAGAATCGCTTGACCCTGGGAGGCAGAGGTTGCAGTGAGCCGAGATCACACCACTACACTCCAGCCTGGTGACAGAGCAAAAAAAAAAAAAAGAATCACCACAATCAGGGTAATTTGTAGTAATTTGTTAAGAACACAAATGAATTTCTTAACAGCCCAGTGGAGAACTACTTCTTACCCTTTTCCAAAGCCTAGCAACAACTGCTGACTATTCTTGGGAAATGTGCATTCTTTAATATAAAACCAGACATTGATTGTTTATGAGATGACACAACCCTTCTTAGGAGTTGCTCTCTGAACTTACAGAGATATTCCATCTGAATTTGATAGTTACCTGAGAAGGTAACTTTACCCACCTACTCCAACCAACAGAGGCCTCTGCCATCTTGCTGTCCCCAGCTGCCAACACTTTTGGATCCCAAAAAGTGGGACACAGTTCCTCCTTGTCTTTGCGTACCAGATTAGCTGACAAGCCTCGACCTAAAATGCCTCTACCTGAAAGAAAGAACCAAAGCCCAGCAATGACTATGAGTTAAATGTGTTTTAAAATACAGGTTTTTTTTTTAAAGCACAGTTATGTTTCTGAAGATAAACCATTTGGATTTAAGAAGGAAGCAATCATACATACCACTGAATTTCTCAAGTTAGTTGTCCACATACCTGCTGGAGGCATTTCCCATTTCTGAGGGGTTTTCGAAACTGTTTCAATGCCCAGGCCTCGGAACATGGAGACCAAACCCACAGACTCCTGTGGAAAGTCAAAGAATTAAGTTCCAAGAGGTAGTTTAAAACCCCAGAATCAAGGGCTTTCTTAGTCTTGGTACATAATAAAAACCACCTTCAAATTCTATAAATGTTGTAAGAATAAAGGGAATAATATTAACTTTAAAAAATACTTGTAACCATATCATATTAGGTCTTTAAGCACAAAGGATTACAGTTAAAACCCACGATTTGATGTACAGTATAACAAAATGCAACAGAGCAGAATTAACTTTTCCATTTTTATATTTCCTGTATATTCAAGGCAAGAAAGAACAAGTGTACTGGTTAATGAATTTTCAAAAAAGCTGGATCATTTATGATCTCAAGGTTTGGGTAACCCACTACTGTTTTTCTGTGGTAGTCTTCCACTTGCACTATTGTTACACCAGTTGGATCTGACATGGATAAAAGCTACCTAAAGACTCAAGCAATTTATTTGAGTCAACATGTAAGATTACTGTCATAAACTTTTTTCCTTACAAAAATAATACATTTGACAATGTCAACTCTACTTAAGATAACTTCATTATTAGATTCTTCCTATATTTGCTAACTCTCTTTGACATATTAATTATAGACAAATATTTTTAAAATTACTTGATAATTAAGAGATTAAGAATGCACACTTGTAAGTGTTCACACAGTAGCAGCAATAACTGAAGATCCTCTTTAAGATTTGGGCAATGAGCCTTCCAAAGTGAGCAAATGTTAAGTATTATGACCTCAGAGGCAGGAATTGCTGCTAATATAGAGCCAAAACCAGGGTGAAAATCTACATACTCAGAAAAGAACAGGAGATTATACCTTTAACCCTAACAATTACAGACAGAGGGATGGAGGGATGATTGAAAGCTAGAGAACCTATGGTACTTACCAAGTCCATCTAGTATTCATTATGAGGTACTTTTTCATACCTCTAGAAACTCTAGATTTGAAATATATGTCCAGATGTATCTACTTGTTAAAGAAAAAAAAAGACAAACTTGTTTCTGTTAAGGGCTTCTCAGTTTTGCAAGCACTTTGTTGTTGTTTTGAGACGGAGCCTTGCTCTTGTCACCCAGGCTGGAGTGCAGTGGTGAGATCTCAGCTCTCTCTAACCTCCATCTCCAGGGTTCAAGCAATTCTCCTGCTTCAGCTTCCTGAGTAGCTGGTATTACAGGTGCACACCACCACATCCAGCTAATTTTTGTATTTTTAGTAGAGATCGAGTTTCACCACGTCAGCCAGGCTGGTCTCAAATTCCTGACCTCAGATGATCCACCCACTTCAGCCTCCCAAAGTGCTGGTATTATAGACATGAGCCACCGTGCCTAGCCCTGCAAGCACTTTGAAATCCATTACCCTCCTCTGACAGCACACAGATAAGCTGTATGCTGCTCCTATGCATCCAAACGTGGTCTTACCCTCTGTGCTGGCCCCCTCTGTGTGGTTGGTTCCTCTGGCTTTCCAAACACATGGCCTCTGCCTGCAGGTGCTCCCCTGCCCAGAGCTGGGTCCAAAGGTTTAGAAGCTTGTGGCCAACAGCCTGGCATCCGTACAGCCTGGCACTGGGATGGGTGGACAGGAGGCTGGCCCCTGAATGATGGTCGGAAAGGATCCATTCAAAGGCTGTAGCGGACACGTGTGTCGATCCTGTTCTGGTTAATTATCTGCCAGCATTTTCAAAAGATTAAGGTTCCCAACTGTTTTCCTTTTCCTTTAAGACAGATTCACAAAGCATTAAAAAAATATTTTGAGTCAGTCCAGTAACACACCCAGCCTTCTACAACATATTCACTTCAAAGGCTTCTATTTGATCTGTAATATTCAAAACACCCTCCATTAACAATCCCTTAGAGCAGTGGTCCCCAACCTTTTTGGCACCAGAGACTGGTTTCCTGGAAGACAATTTTTCCAGGGGTGGGGGGACGGTTTCAGAGTGACTCAAACACACTACATTTATTGTGCACTTTATTTCTATTACATTGTAATAGATAATGAAATATAATAATTATACAACTCACCATAATGTAGAATCAGTGGGAGCCCTGATCTTGTTTTTCTGCAACTAGATGGTCCCATCTGTGGGTGATGGGAGACAGTGACAGATCATCAGGCATTAGATTCTCATAAGGAGCATGCAACCTAGATCCCCTGAACACAAAGTTCACAAGAGGGTTTGCACTATAGGAATCTAATGCCACCAGTGATCAGACAGGAGGTGGAGCTCAGGTGATACTATGAGCCATCGGGAGCGACTGTCAATACAGATGAAGCTTTGCTCATTCGCCCACCACTCGCCTCCTGCTGTGCAGCCCAATTCCTAATAGGCCCCCAACCAGTCTGTGGCCTGGGGGTTGGGAACCCCTGCCTCAGAGGCCCACGTCCTCCTTGAACTTACATTTTCTACCTAAATGGCCTCTCACAAAACTCAGTCCTGTAAGTTAACTACATGTTATAAAAGGAAGCACTTTTTTGTTTCTGTTTTGTTTTGTTTTTGAGACAGAGTTTCACTCTAGCTGCCCAGGCTGGAGTACAGTGGTGCAATCTCAGCTCACGGCAACCTCTGCCTCCTGGGTTCAAGCTATTCTCCTGCTCAGCCTCTCAAGTAGCTGGGATTACAGGCATGTGCCACCACGCCCAGCAATTTTTTTGTATTTTTAATAGTTTTTCCATGTCGGTCAGGCTGGTCTCAAAACTCTCGACCTCAGGTGATCCGCTCACCTCGGCCTCCCAAAGTGCTGGGATTACAGGCGTGAGCCACCGTGCCCAACCAAGGAAGCAGTTTTTTGGGAGGGTCTCGCACTGTTGCCCAGGCTGGAGTGCAGTGGCATGATCATGGCTCACTGCACCCTCAACCTCCTGGGCTCAAGTGACACTCACATCTCAGCCTCCTGAGTAGCTGGGATAACAGGCATGCACCACAACACCCCACTAATTTTTACAATTTTTGTAGAGATGGGGTCTTGCCATGTAGCCCAGGCTGGTCTCAAATACCTGGGTTCAAGTGATCTGCTGCTTCAGCCTTCCAAAGTGCTGGGATGATAGGCATGAGCCATTGTACCTGGCTAAAGCAGTTTTTATGTACGAGGATGACTTTGATTTATAAAAAAATTTCTTTTCTTTTGAGATGGAGTTTCGCTCTTGTTGCCCAGGCTGGAGTGCAATGGCGCAATCTTGGCTCACTGCAACCTCTACCTTCCAGGTTCAAGCGATTCTCCTGCCTCAGCCTAGGCAAGCAGCTGGGATTACACACATGTGCCACCATTCCTGGCTAATTCTGTATTTTTAGTAGAGTTGGGTTTCTCCACGTTGGGCAGGCTGGTCTCAAACTCCCGATCTCAAGTGATGCACCCGCCTTGGCCTCCCAAAATGCTGGGATTATAGGCGTGAGGCACAGCGCCCGGCCTATAAACAATTTCACAGTTAACACAGTCGTATCATAAAATTATGGTCAATAAATATTTATGGGTTTTTGCTTTGTTTTTAGCCTCCCTTTCCTACATAAGAGTGCTAACTTTTTTCCAGTCTATGATCGCACTCAACTCTTCTCCTTGATCTGTTTAGTTGTTTCTCCAAATCTCTATGTAATTTTTAAAAAAAATTCTTCTTTCAGGCTGAGCACAGTGGCTCATGCCTGCAATTCCAGCATTCTGGAAGGCCTAGGTGGGAGGACCACTTGAGGCCAGGAGTTTAAGGCCAGCCTTAGAAACACAGTGAGAGACCCTGTGTCTACAAAAAGTTAAAAAATAGAAAAAAAAATTAAAAAAACCCTTTTCTTTTAAACTTTATCAGAAGTCTCCAGAGTACAGAACCTTTCTGGTAGGTTGCATTTAACACCCTTCTCTCTCCCAGGTTACCAGGGGTGAGGCTCTTCCTGGCTTCTCCACCAAATCTAAAGCCCATCAGGTCTCTTCAAAATCACTTTATAACCTGTAGGTCGGGCATGGTGGCCCATGTCTGTAATCCCAGGACTTTGAGAAGCCGAGGTGGGTGGACCACTTGAGGTCAGGAGTTCAAGACCAGCTGGGCCTACATAGTGAAACCCTGTCTTTACTAAAAACACAAAAATTAGTTGGGCATGGTGGTGCACACCTGTAATCCCCCCTACTTAGGAGGCTGAGGCACAAGAATCGCTTGAACCTGGGAGGCAGAGACTGCAGTGATCCAAGATTGTGGCACTCCAGCCTGGATGACAGAATGAGACTGTCTTTAAAAAAAAAAAAAAAAAATTACTGTGTAGCCTACAGATTTCAGGACTCCCTCTTTACGGAGCTCCTCTCATGGTCCTGACTTGCCCCTGATTCCTGAAAAATATTTCTTAACGGGAAATAATTTTTTTTTTAAGACAGGGTCTTGCTGCATCCGGGCTACAGTGAAATGGTGGAGTCTTAGCTCACTGCAGTCTCAACCTCCTGTGCTCAAGCAGTCCTCTTGTCTCAGCCTCCCAAGTAGCTAGGACTACAGGCACCTGCCACCATGTCCAGCTAATTAAAAAAATTTTTTTTGTAGAGATGGGATCTTGCCATGTTGCCCAGGCTGGTCTCAAACTGCTGACCTCAAGTGATCCTCCCACCTCAGCCTCCCCAAATGCTGGGATTACAGGTGGGAGGAGACTCTTCCTAACTTTCAAAAAGCTGTCTTAAGTATTAGCTACAGAGAAATTATACGTTTAAATAAAAGATTAACACACAATTCCTAAGTACACAGTGTAAGTACAGACAGTTCAAGAACTTGCAAAACGTCTTGAACTAAACTATCTTCTTTTACACTCTAAATGCATGATATGGTTACCTTTCTTGAAGCCTACATCAGCTCTCCCCTTTAATTGCTAACGCCCCTTTTCGGTGAACCAGAACTCCGCTGACAGATCCCCAAGCAATCAATATATTAATCACTACATACTCAGAAGTGCTGGACGGCGTCCCTTATGAGACTTCTGTAATCTTCGTCTTCGTCCACCCTTCCCTCAACCTCAGCATCACTTCTATAGATTCAGGCAGCTCCCCTACAAGGCCCTCTCCCAATGTGGATTTCCTCCTGGGATCAGGTAGCAAATACTTGGCTGACCAAAGGGTTCAACAGGGAAGGAACCCAGGACGGGCTGGGCCTGCCTCCCCTGAATCCCTGAGTGTGTGCTCGGCGCTGGGGCCTCCTGACCAGAGCCTAACCAGAGGCCCCCGAAGGCGAGTCCCACCCCCTTTCCACCCTGACAAAAGCACGCTTCCCCAAAGCCACAGCCCTGCCGGGGGTTCTACCTCCCATTTTAGGGCCCACTCAGACCTCCCGCGGGCATCCCCTGCCGCCCCCCGCCTGCGCACCTTCTCCAGGCCTCAGCACACGGCCTCGAATAACGACTTCCCGCCCCCGCCCGGCCTCCGAAGGCCCCAGCGCCACCTGGAAGCAGGAGGGGAGACGCCTGGGAGGGCGGCTGACACCATGTGCTTGAGCGAAAGCCCACCCAGCCTGCCCCGGAGCGACCCTGGCCTGCCTTGGTTTCTACACCCGGACCTGTCCTCTCACCTGGGCAGGAGTCCTCCCCCAACTCGGCCGACTCCGCACGGCGTCAGGAGAAGACAGCACCCAACCCACGCCCCAGGGGCCACATGGTCCAGGGCCAATTTCCGGTCTTCGAGGCCTCAGGGGCTGAGCCCATTGGCCACAAGACCTGTCGCTCACAAGAGCCAGCTATCTCATTGGCCCGCCTGAAAGAGAGGCTCGTCCCTTCCAGCAGATTCACTGAACAGGGCAAGTTCGTGTGGAAGGTGCGCTGGAAGTTATGTGACCCTAAGTATTAAAATGTGCTAGGATTTGGAGATCCTGACTCCCTTTCTGGTGGCAACTCCTGTAAACAGATTTAATCTAACACTCGAGTGCTGAAATTGACTTGCCCCATTCCTGCCACTTAGAGGATTAGTGATACAGGTGGTGAAGAAGAAAGGTAAACTAGAGTGTGCATTGAAACACCTAATTCATATGATTTCTGCACATCACTTTCCTTTATTTTTTTTTCCTTTGGCAGGTGAGTTGTTAAACACTCCTTAGCAGATTCCGACTTCCATGGCCACCCATCCTGCTGCACTTTCCTTATATATAAAACAGAGATAAAAACTAAAAGCATCCATTCATAAGGTTGAATGGAAATGTACACACATAGTGACATAAGTATCTAAAATACTCAGCACAAGGAGAAGACGACCTTGATAAATGTTGTCTATTATTATTCATTGATGCCTAAGTCTGTGAGCCAAGAAGAGCTTTCTTGAAACCAGATTAAATTATTAGTGGTTACTTCAGCAGCAACTCCAGAATGATTTTACCCAAAGAAAGATTTCTGCCCCTCTCCCAACCATTTTGGCAAATAACTGCATCCCTCTCCCAAGCCCAGGTTTTACAGGGTGGTTGAGGTCAAGCTTCTGAAGGCTTTGGCTATTGCTGCAGAGACATCCAAAGGCTCTGCAAGGAATAGGACTAGAGAAGGCTTAACCTTATCTTTTCCAGGCCTCAGATATCCCATGCTTTGTTTTAGTCCACACATACAAGGGCCCTCCTCTCCTTCCCAAATGAGGATAGTCTGAAAATTATTGGAGCAGGATGATTTTCAAGGAATCCAGTTGGCATGATGCCCCTTCACAGTTTGTAGACAGTATTTGATTACCACGATCTAACCTTTTCACTTCCTTTACCACACAACCTTCTTAACTTGCAACTGTTGGAATATTATGTTGTAAACAATTCCCCTGCCTGTGCAAATACTTAATGGTAGCAAGTGCAGTCAAAAACGGTTATACAAACTGCTTTGTAACCTTCATGAATATCCAACTCCCTCTGACCAAACTTTGCATGACACACTTATTCTATACACATGAAACAATAGTTTAGGGGCAGGATTCAGCAAATCTTCTAGTTGAAGTAAGGCAATAACAATCCTCAGATGATTTCCTGAACATGTCTTCTATCTGGGAATCTAAGCCAAGAGCACCATTACAAAGGGTGTGCACACTGGGTTTCCTGGATTTCTATATCCTGTTCATGCAAGCGTAGGTGGCCTTTGTACGGTATTTCTAGCCAATCCAGACATTAGGAACACTACTTATTTAACAAAAGGAAAATCCATACGGTCTTGCTGTTGATTGGACATAAAAATGGTTGAAGCTTTCTGAAACGTGGACATCTGTTTAGAATCTTTCAAAAGCTAATCAACCTCTCTTGGAGATTATATTCCCTAACAGAGTACTTTATTGTTAATTTGCCATCACTAGATATTCATTAAAAAGGACACACAGAAACTCATCACAAAAAGATGAGTATGTGAGGTGCTGGATATGTTAACTTGATTTACTCATTCCACAATGTAAACAAATATCAGAATATCACATTGTACACTGTAACCATATGTAATTACTATTTGTTAATTTAAAAAAAGGGGGGGGCAAAAAGAGCACATATGTCACACTAAGAGATAGTATTTTCAGATAACTTACAGATTTTTTGTTTTACTCAAAAAAGCCATAACATCAAATTCTGTCCACCTGGCCCTGCTAGTCTGTAAAATTCAGAATGAAAATGGCCCCATAACTACAAGTAATCTGAATTTTCCTAGGCAGTCTTGACTCCAAATACCCTGGGCACTTGGTCCCCATAAGTATTTCTATTCCAACCATGTATTCTGGTTTGTTTTTGTTGCTGTTCAGCAGATCGCCAGAGCCACAGCATGATTAAGGGCAGAAAATTACCTTATTGGTGAAGCCTAATACCTATAGGTAGGATGTCCTTTAAAGTGGACCTATGTAATATGCCTGGGTTCCTGGGAGAGATAAATAGAAATCCTTCCAGGAGAAGTACACCAGGACCCCAAAACTCCCCATGTAAAAAGTATTAATAAATACGATTTCACAGAACACATCAGGCTGAATAACAGGAAGACAATCCAATTAAAAAAAAATGGGCAAAAGTCATGGTGGCTCACACCTGTAATTCCAGTACTTTAGGAGGCTAAGGCAGGTGGATAACCTGAGGTCAGGAGTTCGAGACCAGCCTGGCCAACCTGGTGAAACCCTGTCTCTACTAAAAATACAAAAATCAGCTGGGCGTGGTGGTGGGTGCCTGTAATCCCAACTACTCGGGAGGCCGAGGCAGGAGAATCACCCGAACCTGGGAGGCAGAGGTTGCAGTGAGCCAAGATCATGCCATTGCACTCCAGCCTAGGCAACAAGTACAAAATTCCGTCTCAAAAAAAAAAAGGGCAAGAGATGTGAGCCGACCTGTCTCAGTCCATTAGTCCCTTTAGTGTTACTATAAAGGAATACCTGAGGCTGGGTAATTTATAAAGAAAAGAGGTTTACTGAGCTTATGGTTCTGCAGGCTGGAAGGTTCAAGACTGGACATCTGGGCCAGGCATGGTGGCTCACGTCTGTAATACCAGCACTTTGGGAGGACGAAGTAGGTGGATCATGAGGTCAAGAGATGGAGACCATCCTGGCCAACATGACGAAACCCGTCTCTACTAAAAATACAAAAATTAGCTGGGTGTGGTGGCACACACCTGTAGTCCCAGCTACTCGGGAGGCTGAGGCAGGAAACTCACTTGAACCTAGGAAGCAGAGGTTGCAGTGAGCTGAGATCGCGCCACTGCACTCCAGCCTGGGCAACAGAGTGAGACTCCATCTCAAAGAAAAAAAAAAAAAGACTGAACATTTGTGCTCAGCCTGCTTCCACACATGGCAGAAGGCAAAGAGACCTCGCCTGTGCAGAGATCACATGGAGAGAGAAGAAGCAAGAAAAAGAGGGGAGGGAAGCGCCAGGTTCTTTTTAACTATCAGCCCTTGTTGGAACTAGTAAGCTTTTTAGTAGAGACAGGGTTTGACCATGTTGCCCAGGCTGGTCTTGAACTCACTGGTTTACGGGTGTGAGCCACCACCCCTGACTGGAGCCATAAAATTTAATGGAATTTGCCTTGCTCATTTTTGGACTGACTTGAGACCCATTATCACTTTCTACTTTCTGATCTCTCCATTTTGAATGGGAATTATACTATGTTGTCCCACTGCTGTAATTTGGAAGTACATAACTTGTCCAGTTGGGTCACAACTGAAGAGAAATTGTGACTCAGTCCCACTCATAACTGATTTAGATAATACAGTTGTCCTTCAGTATCTGCGGAGTATTGATTTTTAGGACCTCCCTCCATGGATACCAAGATTCACAGATGCTCAAGTCCCATATATAAAATGATGTATTTTATATTTGCTTATAACCTATGCATATCTTCCTGTATACTTTAAATCCTCTCTAGATAACTTATAATACCAAATACAGTGTAAATGCTACATAAATAGTTGTTACACTGTATTATTTAGGGAATAATTATAAGAAAAAAGTCTGTATGTGTTCAATACGGATGCAAACGTCCTTTTTGTTTTTTCAAAATATTTTTGATGTGTAGTTGGTTTAATCCACGGATGCAGAACCCATGGATAGGGAGGGCCTATTGTATTTAGATGAGACCTTAGGCTTGCCATTGATAGTGAAATGGTATAAGACTTTGGGGGCTGTTAGGATGGGGCAAATGTGCTACACGTGAGAAGAACATGAATTTGAGGGGGACAGAGGGAGAAATGTTATGGAGTGAATTGTGCTCCTCTCACAAAACCATATGTTGAAACCCTAACCCCCTGTATTTGGAGATGGAGTATGCAGGGAGATATAAGTAAGGAGGAGCCCTGATCTAATAAGATTTGTGTTCTTAGAGAAGAGGAAGAGACACGAGATCTCCATCTCTAACCCTCTCTCTTCATGGAAGCACAGACACAAGGCCATGTGAGGACACAGCAAGATGGCGGCCATCTATAAGCTAGGAAGACAGCACTCATCAGACATCAAATTTGCCAGCACCTTGATCATAGAATCGTAGCCTCCAGAACTGTGAGAAAACAAATGTATGTTGCAGAGGCCACCCAGTCAGTGGTAATTTGTTATGGCAGGCCTGGCTGACTAATAGAATAACAGATGTCAGCAAGGATGTGGTGGAACAGGAACCCTCACACATTGCCAGTGCGAATGTACAATGATGCAGCCTCTTTCGGAAACATTTGGCAGTTTTCCAAACTGTTAAACAAAAAATTACTGTAGGAACCAAAATTTCACTTCTTGGAAACTACCTAAGAAAAATGAAACATGTCCACACAAAACTTGCATGCAAATGTTCAAAGCAGTATTATTGATAATTGCCAAAAACTTAACCTAAATGTCCATCAACTGGTAAATGAATCAATAGAAACTTGTGTGCTCAACAATAGGGATACGTTAAAAAAAGAAAAAGGAGGCCGGGCACAGTGGCTCATGTCTGTAATCCCCACACTTTGGGAGGCCAAGGTGGGTGGCTCACCCGAGGTCAGGAGTTTGAAACCAGCCTGGCCAACATGATGAAACCCCATCTCTACTAAAAATACAAAAAATTAGCTGGGCGTGGTGGTGGGCACCTGTAATCCTAGCTACTCACAAGGCTGAGGCAGGAGAATCACTTGAACCCGGGGTCAGAGGTTGTAGTGAGTCAAGATCACGCCACTGCACTCCAGCCTGGGCAACAAGAGCAAAACTCTGTCTTAACAAACAAAAAACAAACAAACAAAAAAAATGAATAAACAAGATGTGGTATATATTCACACAATGGATAGATTCACGAATAAAAAGGAACAAACTACTACACTATGGCATGGATGAACCCCCAAAAATATGTTAAGCCAGATGTATACGAAAGAAGCCAGACATGACATAACAGACCACATATTGTGTGATCCTATTTATGTGAAATGTCTAGAAAAGGTAAATCTATAGAGACAGAATGTAAAATAATGGTTGCCTGGGGCTGGGAGTGGGAATTAGGATGAACTGTAAATGTGCATGAAGGCTTTTATTAGGATGATGAACATGTTCAAAAACTGATTTATGGCAATGTTTGTACCACTCAATAAATTTACCAAAAATTATTGAATAGGATAAATTATATGATATGTAAAATATATCTTAATAGAGGCATTTTTGGAAAACGCACATTAAGAAACAAGCAGAGCACTTTGGAAGGCCGAGGTGGGCAGATCTCTTGAAGTCAGGAGTTCAAGACTAGCCTGGCCAACATGGCAAAACAGCATCTCTACTAAAAATACAAAAATTAGCCAGGCATGGTGGCACATGCCTGTAATCCCAGCTACTCAGATGATGAGGCAGGAGAATCTCTTGAACCTGGGAGGTGCAGGTTCTTCTGAGCTGAGATTTTGCCACTGCACTCCAGCTTTGGCAACAGAGTAAGACTGTCTCAAAAAAAAAAAAAAAAAATCGAAAAACCAAAACAAACAAAACAAAAACACCACAAAAGAACAGACAGAAACTACAGTGAACAGAACTAGATCCAGAAATGTTTCAAAAACTTTTATTTCTGAACATGGAATATAAACATACTGTTTCAAGAAATAGAGGTGGCAATTGAAACAATGAGTGAAGAGCAAAGGCAGGCCAGGTGCAGTGGTTCATGCCTGTAATCCCAGCACTTTGGAAGGCTGAGGTGGAAAGACTGCTTGAGTTCAGGAGTTTGAGGCCAGCCTGAGCAACATGGCAAAACCCTACCTCTACAAAAAATAATTTTTAAAAATTGGCCGGGAATTGGGAGGATAAGGTAGGAGGATCACTTGAGCCTGGGAGGTCGAGGCTGCAGTGAGTTCTGACTGTACCACTGCACTCTAGCCTAGGCAATAGAATGAGACTCTGTCTCAAAAAAAATAAATAAAGAGCAAAGACAACCAAAATTGATGAGGCAAGTTTGGGAAAGAACCGAAATAGAACTTCTAAAAATGAATAATGTAATAGAAATTAAACACTCAAAGGAAAATTACACAACAGAATAGACACAGCTAAAGGGAGACATCATGAGTTAGAAGATCAACTGAAGGCCGGGTGCAGTGGCTCACGCCTGTAATCCCACTACATTGGGAGGCTGAGGTAGGTAGATCATGAGGTCAGGCATTCGAGACCAGCCTGGCCAACATAGTGAAACTCCATCTCTACTAAAAATACAAAAAAAAATTAGCTGGGCATGCTGGCGGGCACCTTTAATCCCAGCTACTTGGGAGGCTGAGGCAGGAGAATCACTGGGAGGTGGAGGTTGCAGTGAGCTGAGATTGTGCCACTGCACTCCAGCCTGGGCAACAGAGCAAGATTCCCATCTCAAAAAAAAAAAAAAAAAAAAAAAGATCAGTTCAAATATTTATCTAGAATGTAGCACAGAGACAAAGAAAGGTGAAATATGAGAGGCTGAGAGACACAGAGAATAGAGTTAAAAGGCCCAATAAAGTTTGAGATGGAGTAACACGGAGAAGAGAGGAAAGACAATATTTAAAGATTTAATAGCTGAAAACATTTTAGATTTGATGAAAGATACAAATCTTTAGCTTCAAGAAGACCAGTAACTCTGAAACAGAGAATTAAAAAGAAATCTACACTTAGCACATCATCGTTGTACTGCATAATACGAAAGGCAAAGAAATGATTGTGAAAAGCAGTTATAAAGAAAAAAACACATTACCTACATGAGTGAAAAGTGGACTCAATAGCAGTAATATTAATGGAAAAATCCAGGAAGATAGTGGTATAATATATCCACAGTCCTGAGAGGTTATGGGGAAAAAAACCTGTCAACCTAGAAATTGTATACCCAGTGAAATTTTCTTTCCAGAACAAGGGTAAAATAAAGCATTTTCAGAGAAACACAAACTGACAGATTTACCTCCAACAAAGCCTCTCTGAAGAAATTTCTTTTTTTTCCATATATTTACTTTTTATTGAATTTGTTAATGTTACAGAGTTCTTGCACTGCCAAACCATGCCTGAGAATTCAAACAAATGGTACAATGCACAGCCTCATCCACCCATCATACAGTATATTAAAACCTGATTCATGTACATTTTGATATTTTCACAATCTTTTAAAAAGTTATAACAAGAGTTGGAATTTAAACCCGCTGCAGGTCTTCAGGTTTCGAGTACAGTATGCCTTTACATAACACCTCCACTTATTCATCTCTGTTCATTCCTCTCTGAAGAAATTTCTAAACAAGAAGATAAAGAAAAAATGGGCCAGGTGACGTGGCTCACCCTGTAATCCCAGTACTCTGAGAAGCCTAGGCAGATAGATCAGTTGATGCCAGGAGTTTGAGACCAGCCTGGGCAACATGGCAAAACCCTGTCTCTATTAAAAATACAAAAATTAGCTGGGCATGGTGGTGCAGGCTTGTAATCCCAGCTACTTGGGAGGCTGAGGCATGAGAATTGCTTCAACTCAGGAGGTGGAGTTTACAGTGAGCCAAGATCATGCCTTTGTGCTCCAGCCTGGGCAATAGAACAAGACTGTGTTTCAAAAAAAGAAAAGAAGAAGAGGAAGAGGAAGAAGAGGAGGGAGAGGGAGAGGGAGGGAGAAGAAGGGAGAAGAAGCCCCCAGAAGGAAAGTCTGGGAAGAAAAAAGGAATCATGAGTGTAGGAAGTGATTGAATAAAGGGATAACAAGTGTCTAACAGATGGATGACTTAGCCTAGATCCTCAGAAGGTAGGACCTGAGACAAAGGTTTACTGCATGTATTTTACTGGAGAGTGTGATCCCAGGGACTAAAACTGAGGGACAGGGGAATGATTCAGGCAGGGAGGGAGAGCTAATTCAAAGATACATCAGGAAGTTGGCCACTGCTACAATGATCTGGTTGCTCTATCCATCAGGACCATTTGAGAAGCCATATTAAGTCCATGTCAAGGCCACGTATCCTACAGAAGCAAGGAGGATGCTTGTACCATTGACTCCTTTCCTTTGGTCAAAGATGCACCTCAAGGAGGGTTAAACCCCAGTACTTTGTAGTTGCACCATGGTGTCCCCATCCTGTTCCATACCTTGTCATTGACATGACATGGACATTGACATGTCCACCTCCTGAGTTGAAGCAAGTCTCAGGGAAGAAGGCAGAAGATCCACAGAGCAAGCCTGAGGTTAGGTTCTATCAGGTTTTATCTGTGTAGACCTGATGGGTACCCACAGAGAACCGGTCACTACAGGGCTGGCTAAATAAAGAGACAGGTAAGACTGAGATGTGCAATGGGTCATAGAGATGTTCCATACAATGAAGTTTTTAAAAAGCCAAAAAAAAAAAAAAAAGATAAAGCCAAGAAGAAAATTAAGGCCTGGGTGATAGAATGAGACTCTGTCTCACAAAAATAACAATTAAAAAAAAATTTTTTTAAGTGTCAGGGATGGGAGTTTACTAATTTATGTAGGATGGTCAGGAAAGTCTCAGAGACCTGAAGGAATGGGGGAAGCAAGACATGCAGCTACGTAGGGAAAGCAAGTGGTAGGCAGGGGAAAGTGATGCGAGAGCCGTGCACCTGGAAACAGCCTGCTGTGTGACCCAAGTAGCAAGGCCTGTGCGACTGGAGGGGGATGGCCCAGGAGGAGAGCGGGACGTGAGGCCTGTTTGGCCAAGAGTGGTAGTGCCGGAAGTGGGGAGAAATGCTAATAGTCTGGATACATTTCTTTGGATTATTTTGAAAAGTGTAACCACAACACCATTATCACAGCTTGAAAGAATGAACAATAATAATTTAATACTATCAAATATCTAGTCAATATACAAATGTTCCTAATTGTCTTAAGATAGTAAGTTTGTAGACTTGTCAAAGATAGACAAAGCCAGGCCAGGCCCAGTTTCTCATGGCTATAATCCCAGTGCTTTGGGGGGCTGAGGGAGGAGAATCACTTGAGTCCTGGAGTTCGAGATCAGCCTGGGCAACATAGTGAGACCCGTCTCCACAAAAAAAAAATATAAAAATCAGCCGGGCATGGTGGTGTGTGCCTGTAGTCCCAGCTACTTGGGAGGCTGAGGCAAGAGAATCACTGGAACTTAGGAGGTCAAGGCTGCACTGAGCAATGACCACACCACTACATTGCAGACTGGGTGATAGACTGAGACTCCATCTCATTAAAAAATTAAAAATTAAAAGCCAGACACCAGTTAAAGCAGTGAAGACAGATTTTATTTAGTAACTACTAACAGTAGGGGAAAAAGCTGAGTCCATTCTAATTTTCAAAGAGGTAACTGGACCTCTTAAAGGGAGAAAGAGATGTGGGGTGTGGTGGCTCGTGCCTATAATCTCAGCACTTCGGGAGGCTGAAGTGCGAGGATCTCTTGAGCCCAGGAGTTCAAGGCCAGCCTTGCCTCTAAAATTTCTTTTTTAAATTAGCCATAATCTCATCTACTCAGGGGGCTGATGAGGGAGGATTGTTGAGTCTGGTAGGTCGAGGCTGCAGTGAGCCATCCACCCATTCCCTCTTTCTCCTTTTGAGACAGGATCTTGTTTTGTCACCCAGGCTGGAGTGCAGTGGTATGATCACAGCTCACTAGACAGAGAAAGTTTAAAGCGATGATTCTGGATGAGATTGCTGAGGGAAGGAGGGTAGACGGACAAGAGAAACCTTGGAAGGCTTGAGCCCTGGGCATCCTATGTTTAGAGCTGGAGAGATGAGGAAATACCAGGAAAGGTGAGGCACACACATAGCCCATGACGTAAACCCTCCACATTGTCATGGCCCAGCGGTCCAGGATCTCCTGAAGCAGATGATCCTCCACTGATGTATCTTCAAAAGTCTGTAGTAGCCTAACACTACACCCCAATGCCTAAGCCATTCACCTTGTTTCATCTCATCACAAAGGCAATGTATCATCTTACATCATTGCAAGAAGGATGAGTATAACACATTAAGATATTGATAAGCACATTTCTGTAACTCGTTTTTTAAGCTACTGCAAATCAATATGTAACTTTCATTAGAGTATTTGTTATACTTGTTCTCTTCTTACTGCTGTTGTTAATCTCCTTCTGTGCCAAGTTACATATTAAACTTTATCATAGGTATGTATGAGTAGGAAAAAACAGTCTATCTAGGACTCAGTGCTTTCCACAGTTTCAAACATCCACTGGGGGTCTTGGAAATTGTCCCCTGCAGGTAAGGAGGGACTACTGTTTTGTTTCCTGTGAGGCTGGTCTAATAGAAGGGGATCAGTATGTGTGGGTGAGTGGGTGAGGGTGTTTGCACAAGAGAGAATGGAATCTAAGGCTCACTGAAGGGTCTGGTCTCAGGGAGGAGCAGACAGTTCATCCATAGCAATAGGAGGCAAGAACAGGAACCAGAACACAGACTAGAGATGTGGTAGTGGGAAACACACCCTCCCTGATTGCTTCTGTTTTCTTTTTTTTGGGGGGGAGGGGAACACAGTCTTGCTCTGTCACCCAGGCTGGAGTGCGGGGGCACGATGCTGGTTCACTGCAACCTCTGCCTCCCGGGTTCAAGTGATTCTCCTGCCTTGGACTCGAGTAGCTGGGACTACAGGTGTGCACCACCACACCCAGCTAATTTTTGTATTTTTAGTGGAGACGGGGGTTTCACCATGTTGGCCAGGCTGGTCTTGAACTCCTGATGATCCACCCACCTCGGCCTCCCAAAGTGCGGGGATTACAGATGTGAGCCACTGCATGGGGCCAACCGCTTCTATTTTCTTAATGCAATAAGTAGTGTCCTCAGTAAGCAGTACTCCCTGGGGAGTGGGAGAGTAAACAGACAAGGAGAATGGTAGTTTATGTTGTTGTTTTTTTTTTAAATAAATCTTTAAAGGTTCATAATTCCCCCACCCCTGCAAAGTAACAGAGGCATGCATCATGTCCCCTTTAGGGAAAGCTCCTGGGAGCTCCGTCTTAGTCCATCTGGGTGCTGTTATAAATACCACAGACTGGGTAATTTGTAAATAGAAATGTACTTTTACCAGTTCTGGAAGCTAGGAAGTCCACGATGAAGATGCCGGCAGATCCAGTGGCTGTTGAGCGCTCGTCCTCTCTGCTTCCAGCAGGACACCTTGTTGTAGTGTCCTCACATGGTGGAATGTGGAAAAGGGACAAACATTCCCGCAAGCCCTTTTATGAGGGCAGTAATCCCATCCACGAGGTAGGAGCCCTCACAGTCTGATCACTTCCTAACGGCCCTACCTCTTAGTACTATTGCACTGGGGACTAAATTTCAACATGAATTCTGGAAGGTCACAAACATTCAAATCTTAGCGCTGCCCCATAATGTTTATGATTACACACCATTGTCCAGAAAGTAATGACAGAGTCATCCCTGCCCTCAAAAGAGGCTGCGTAAACGTTGTCTTTGTATTGAATGATATGTGCCGTCCTAAAAGCCAAGGTTCATTATATGGAAGAAGGTAAGCGTGGATAGATATTCAACAACCAACAGCCTCTATCACTTTTTTGTGACAGAGTCTTGCTCTGTTGCCCAGGCTAAAGGGCAGCGGAGTGATCTCGGCTTGCTGCACACTCTACCTCCTGGGTTCACGTGATTCTCCTGTGTCAGTCTCCTAAGTAGCTGGGATTACTGGTGTGCGCCACCACATCTGGTTAATTTTTACATTTTTAGACAGGGTTTCACCATGTTGGCCAGTCTGGTCTCGAACTCCTGACCTCAAGTGATCCGCCTGCCTCAGCCTCCCAAAGTGCTGAGATTACAGGCATGAGGCACCGTGCCCAGCCTCACCTTTAATCTTGTCGAAGACTTGATCTTAAGTTTCTGTAGAAATAAGAACTCTTTCTTCAGCATTCACAGTTTATATGTTTAATAAAAATTATGCATTTACCATATTTTCAACAGTAAAACTTTTAGCCTCCATATTTTATTGGTTTGTATAAAGTTTAGTTAAACTATGCAATTATAACAGTTAGCTGCAGAAAAACACAACTAACTTTGGAACACATGACAACTGTGGGAGCTGTGTGTTCTAGCTCATTCAGCCCTTTAATGAAGAGAGGCACCCATCCAGAGGGCCAATTACAGGCCAGGTATCCTACTGGGCAGTGTATTACATTTGTGTGTGTGTCTGTGTGTGTGTGTGTGTGTGTGTGTGTGTGTATATATATATATATATTTTTTTTTTGAGACAGAGTCTCACTCTGTCACCCAGGCTGGAGTGTAGTGGTGTGATCTCAGCTCACTGCAAACTCCACCTCCTGGGTTCAAGCAATTCTCATGCCATAGTCACCTGAGTAGCTGGGATTACAGGTGCATGCTACCACGGGCCCAGCTAATTTTTTATTTTTAGTAGAGATAGGGTTTCGCCATGTTGGCCACGCTGGTCTCAAACTCCTGGCCTCAAGTGATCTACCCACCTCAGCCACCCAAAGTATGGGATTACAGGCAGAAGCCACTGCACCTAGCCTAACATTTGTATAGTTTTAAAATGGAACCTTAATTACACAGTTAACTTTACAAATGCACTGCTGATGCACAGGTGAATATACGCAAACATTCTGGAGGGGAAAATCTAACAAAAGCTTTAAAAATCTCATAGAATTGGACTTCGCAAACTCCTGGGCTCAACTGATCCTTGCACCTCAGCCTCCAGAGTAGCTGGCACTGTAGGTTCATACCACCATGCCCAGTTAATTAAAAAAAATTTTTTTTTCTAAAGACCAGGTCTTGCTTTGTTGCCCAGGCTGGTCAGGAAAACCATTTTAAATAGAGAATGCTAAGGAAATAATTGAGGATACTGGCAACAATTTAACAGGTTTATGTTTTTTTTTGAGACCAGTTCTTACTGTCACCCAGGCTGGAGTGCACTGGTGCAATCTCGTCTCAGCTCACTGCAACCATGCCGCTTCAGCCCCGCAGGTAGCTGGGAATACAGGCACAAGCCACCACACCTGGCTAATGTTTCTATTTTTTTGTAGAGACATGGTGCCCAGGCTGGTCTTAAACTCCTGAGCTCAAGTGATACACCAGCCTTGGCCTCCCAAAGTGCTGGAATCACAGGCATGAGCCACCAACACGCTGGGCCACATCTTTTTTTTAAATGATGAAAAACTAGAAAAAACTAAATGTCCCAGAAATGGGAGACCACTTGGGTGATTTTTATAGTATGAAGACGGGTACCAATATAACCATTAAAGTTGAGTTGTACAATGTAAGAGACGTTTCTACAACAATTCTTGCGATCATCTTGCCCTGGAGAAAGGTCTGAGAGCCACACTGAATATGGCTCGTGTAGGTACTGAGTGTGCTTTCGTTGGGGATACACTGTTTTGAGGGAATGAACTGGAGCAAACTATGTTGGCAGCACGGCAGTCTCAGGAAGCTTCACTCAAATGTAAATCCTTATGCCAACTCTTATGAATATGGCTGGGTGGCATCCCCCGCCCACTCCACTCCCTCACCACTTTGTAAGGTGGCTGAATTGCAGGGGCCAGAAAGTGAAATACCCACATTTCCCTAAATCTCTTGTGCTAGCATTCTGGGCATGCCTCAGGTCTTACGAGTTGAGATTTGAAAGGTGGAGGTAAACTTGAGGCCATCCTCTTTACTTTGGCCGTTTTCCACTGCGAGAGCTATGGAGTGAGCCTGACTCCTCTCTCGCACACCTCACGCTGAATCTATCAGTGGCTCATGGTGGTGCTACCCTTGAAATCAGTATCTAGAATCCAATCGCTTCCCAGAACCTCTGCTGTTAGTGGCCTGGCCAAGCCACTGCCACCCACTGCCCAGAGAGTCCATCAGCCCCGCTTTCCGCCTCACCTCCACACCACAGCCAGCTCACCAGGTCACTTTAAAAAGCCAAGGTCCCTATGGTGGTCTAAAAGCCCTCCAGGACCAGGTCCCACCTCTCTCTCCTTCAGCTTCAGCCAATCTCTGTCTCTCTTTGCTCAGCCCAGAGTACTCTCCCTACCAGCTTCTGATCCTGCTGGTTCACTTCCTCAAAGGATACCTTCTCAGGGAGGCCTATCCCACTTGCTGCATCGTGCCTGCCACCACCCAGAATCCTCCACTCCCTGCAAGTTTCCAAACTCTTGTCACCTTCTAACTTCCTTCCATATGCTTATCCCGTCTCCTCACTAGAGCGCAGGGTCACGCAGAACACAGCCTTCTGTTTAACCACAGCCGTGTCCTAACTCCTGCAGCGGCGCCTAGCACACGGCAGGCATTCTTCAGTGTGCCAGGGTCCAGCTACAGCTTTGTGGTTCTCCAGAGGCAGCTGAGGCAGTGGGATTCCTCAGCTCTGGCTGGCAGCTGTGGCAGTGTGTTGTGTTCTGGAACTCAGTTGCACTCCAGAGTCTCCACATTCCTGACTATGGCAGAGGGTGCAGCTCCCTTACCATCTGTTCTATGGGGTTTTGATTCCTGGATGCTCAACCTATGGCTCACTCCTCCAGCCTTCCAAGGAGTCTATAAACTTATCTTCCTGTATTAACTCTTTCTGCTTAGAATGCCTAGAATGGTTTCTGCTTGTCCAGTGAACCCTGGAAAATACATAAGATAAAGTCTCCAGGCCAACAGTGATCGAGACTGCATTTTTCTTTTTCTTTCATGTAAGCCTTCTCAAAATTTAAGAATGCATTTTTTTCTTTCATGTAAGCTTTCTCAAGATGTAAGACTGCATTTTTCTTTTTCTTTCACGTAAGCTTTCTCAAGATGTAAAGACTGCATTTTTTTTTTCTGACTAGGTCTTAAATGTAGATGACCAAATAACAAAGTCCAACTTCTGACTCCGTTTTTGGGGAGACAGATTAGTGGTTACCCCAATGAAAGGGAAAAGAAATGCTTTAGAAGAGCTGAGGCAGAAGGTGGCCACGCAGAGGTGGCATCCCATCACCATCTCTATTTTTTCAGATGACACCCCTAAGACCCGAGCCCCCTCTGGGCCCCATGCTTTACCTGTAGAACTTTGGTGGGGCCTTGTGCAGCCGAACCACAATCCAAGAGGAGGTGTTCACATCATCTGTCACTAGCACAGCTATCTTGAGAGGGGAAATGCCCCAAACGTGGAAGTATCCAACACCAGGACTGGTTGGAGCACTGGATGAACCGCGTGGGTGCCGCCCTTTCACTGTGCACTGTCCTAAGAAAGAAGCCTCTTTTCCTTTGAAGAGCCTAGTGCTGAGTGCCCAATTCAATCAGACCATGTTGGGGGTGGTCCAAGGATTAAAAGATGCTACCTTTGGCCGGGTGCAGTAGCTCACACCTATAATCGCAGCACTTTAGGAGGCTGAGGCAGGTGGATCACGAGGTCTGGAGTTCAAGAACAGCCTGGCCAACATGGTGAAACCCCAGTTCTACTAGAAATACAAAAATTAGCCAGGCATGGTGGCAAGTGCCTGTAGGTCCCAGCTACCCAGGAGGCTGAGGTGGAAGAACTGCTTGAACCTGGGAGGCAGAGGTTGCAGTGAGCTGAGATCAAGCCACTGTACTCTAGCCTGGGTGACAGAGCGAGACTCCACCTAAAATAAAAAAAAAGATGCTACCTTTTAATTCCTTCAGCTAATTCAGAAGTATGTGAAACACAAAACACTCATTAACATGGAGGAACTGCATATGTCCAGATGTGGGTATGTATTATTTATTTTTCAGAGACAAGGTCTGGCTGGTATTGAACTCCTGGGCTCAAGTGATCCTCCCACCTCAGCCTCCTGAGTAGCTGGGACCAAAGAATTGTATATATTTTTGAGTGAGACAGAGTATATGATAAAACCACATATTTATTTTATTTTTATTTTTTTGAGATGGAGTTTTGCTCTTGTTGCCCAAACTGGAGTACAATGGCATGATCTTGGCTCACTGCAACCTCTGCTTCCTGGGTTCAAGTAATTCTCCTGCCTCGGACTCCCAAGTAGCTGGGATTACAGGTGTGTGCCACCATGCCCAGCTAATTTTTTGTATTTTTAGTAGACATGGGGTTTCATCATGTTGGCCAAGCTGGTCTCAAACTCCTGACCTCAGGTGATCCTCCCAAAGTGCTGGGATCATAGGTGTAAGTCATTGCATAATTTATATCACAGAATTTAAACCACATAATTTATATAACTATAAATAACATAAAAAATTTTGGAGACTAAAATAAGACATGAGGAGTCATAAAAAATAATGAAATCATGTCCTTGGCAGCAACATGGATGGAACTTGAGATTATTATACTAAGTGTACTTAGAAACAGAAAATCAAATTGCACATGTTCTCACTTATAAGTGAGAGCGAAATAATGGGTACATACGGACATAAAGATGGAAATAAGAAACCCTGGGCATTCCAAAACGGGGTGAGTGGGAGTGGGCCAACGGCTGAAGAGTTACCTGAGTACAACGTTCACTATTTGGGTGACGGGTACAACAGAAGCCCAATCCCCACCAGTAAGCAATATACACAAACATACGCATGAGACTACATCTCAAAAAACAAAACAAAAAAACAAAAACCAAACATGTACGTGTAGCTCCCGAATCTTAAATAATATACACTAAAATGTTAAAATTGAATTTAGTAGAATAAAAGGTGACTGAACATTTTAACAAGTTCTGCCGAGATGAATACTTTATGATTTGACATTGTAGTATTTTTTGAACATGGCAGCAGCTACTATGAATGGTCTATCCAACTGCCACTCCAGCTTCTTCCCTACAAACAAAACCCCACCTCAAGGGTGACAGTGTGCTCCGTGCCAGGGGATACACTAGTCCACTCAATGCCCTTTGTCAGTGCCTGGTTCAAGAGTAGGCATGTGGTCTCACTCTATAGAGATGGGGCGAGGCTGCTGGAGCTGCTGACGTTTCTTCCCGGAGAAGGGCAGAGCAGAATGAGAACGCGCCTGTGCCACTGTCCACTCTGGCTGTGCACACTGTCATTTGGAGAATGATGCTTGGCACAGCAACAGCCACACTGCAACAGTGAGGATGGCAGAGCGAACGGTTCCAAGGAAATCCTGATAACATTTTGGATTCCACCAACTCTAGAACCATCTATTTACAGACTTCTTGCTACGTGAGATAAACATTCTCATTGCTTAAGCCACCGTCAGGCTAATTTTCTGTTACTCGTGCTGATCACATCCTGTTATAAGCAATTATCTGTCTGGCACCCAATACATGCCTCCTGTTCACTCTAATTTAAAAGCAACCCTATTAGAAAACAGTCACTACTGTCTCATTCTTACATAAAATAAATAAAATCAAGCTTAAAGAGGGTAAGTGATTTTTTTCCAACCCAAAGTTCACTGGTGAAGTCAGATTCAAACCCAACCATGACTCGACAGCCCAGACTCTGCCACTTAATCATGTAGTTAGAAAACTGCACAAGCCTATTGTCCCTTCTTTCTCTATTTAACAAAAAGTGTATGCATGGATGCAGTTAGAAGCAAATTTGCATCCACTTGCACTCATGTATGAATCTGGCTTTGGGCTTTTCTCCTCTGCCAATTGTACATATTCGTTGGTAGAAACGCATGCCTCGGAGCCCGACCAAGAAAACAGACTCTCCTCTCTTTGCCCACATTTATTGATGAGACCTAATTTGTGCATCAGGGATCTAGAGACAGGCCGTGTGGACTTTGATGCAGAGTCATAAGGTTCAAGACAAGACATCTGAATGGGCGAAATGAACGCAAAAGCAGTGCATGCTCTTCCTCAAACTTTCTTGGAAGAGTCAGAAAACTAAAGATTGAAAAATACCCAATATCTAACATTGGGCAATTGAGTTCATCCAAAAAAAAGCAGAAGAGAGTATTTCTGAACCAAAGAAACAGAACGGAAAGAGAGGATGAGAATGGCGACCGGCTGGCAGTGCATCAGCTATTTAAAGGAAGGAAGGGCTGCAGCCCAGAGCTAATCAAAGGTTAGCTGACCAAAGAGGGCTTCCCAGCACATGTTTCCAAGGAACTCTTTCTGCTCCAGTCCTCTACAATGAGAAGAGCCCAGAACAACACAATCCAATGGAGCTGAGATGAGCTTCAGCTCCAGAAAGGGCGATGTGGTCAGTCTCATAGCTGCTGGGAGGGCAGGTTGAGGGCTTTGTAGGAAAAGTCCAGCCTTGACAAATGAGTAACAGGCTTGAGGAGCTTCGAAAAGGAAGGTGAGCCTGAAGGAAGATGTACCCAAAATCTAAGGGGCCACTAGAAATCGGGGATGGGGGTAGGCAGGAAGCAGTTTTTCCTGAGCCCCTGTGGTTCATTCTGTCCCAGAAGCCATGTGCCACGACACCAGCAAAGGGAAGCTGTGTCATCAGTGTCTAACAGCCACACATGCCACCGCATGAGGCCTTTACTTAACCCACAAACATCTCCCCACCTGAACGAGGGAAAACCCCAGCCCTACTGTCAAGACAGAGGAGGAGAAGCTGTTCCTCCAGGGACAACACAGTACGATGACTGAGTAAAGGGAACAAGATCACAGTCCCAAAAAAGTAACACTGAGTAGATGGCTCTGGCAGTGCTAGGACAGGAGACAGAGGGAGGCCTCTGATCCTGAAGTTTCTGAAGGGGGCATCATCAGCCAAGTGTCAAAGAGGCCACTGTTCAATACACCCCTAACTTCTCTTACCAAGGGTTTAGTTTTTTTTTGAGCAATATTTGACTTCGGCTCATACATGAGTAATAGCTGCAAAGGTAGGAGTGCAAGAACGTGTCCTTGGCACACCATGTCCCCCAAAGGCTTTTGCAGGGTGCTGGGAGGGGTCTCTGACCTCTTCCTATGACCCGCAGCTATTACAGCAACTCACACAGGAAGCACCTGGCCAAGAGGAGCCAGGAAAAAAAGGCATAGAACAGCCTGACCCCGTAAATTTAGGGCATCAGGTCCAGGGTGAGGGCAGATATACAGCAGGAAGGGGCAAGAGCAAGGACGGGAGCAGCTCTAGTCACTGCTTTTGAGACTTGGAATCTCTATTTTGTTTGAATATAGACTCAGGTAGAGAAAAAGGACACGAATATTTATTGAGTGCCTACTGGTTCTGGCCTTGTGCAGGGGTTTTCATCTCTAATAGCCCATGAATCCTCAAGCCAACCCTGGGAGGTAGGTATCATCCAGAAGCCTTCATCGTGGCCTCCTCCTCCTCATCTCATGGCTCCTCTTTCACTGCCTGGGTGATAGAAATGGAAGGCTATCACGTGACCACCATCCATACCAGCATACTGTTACCAGCCCTTTGGCCCCGTCTGCTCCACTGTCATTTAGCCAGGGAGTGGGAAGGAGGTACTGGTTATAGAGAGGGGCAAGAGACAACACGTTCAGGTCTCCAGTGACTTATCTAAAAAGGGACATCTGAGGCTGGGCCCATTGCTCCATGTCAACACACGAACCCTCTGCAAGGGAGAATCGAGCATCTTTGTTCAGCTCATGTATCTTACAGTCAGAAAGGCAGAACCTGCTCATGCTCATGTCGGATGATGAATGGGGGCTCAGAAAGGTTAGGTAGTTTGTTCAAGGACGCAGAACCAGGAACTGGCGAGCTGGGACCAACTGCTTAAGTCTCAGACTCAATCCTTGCTTTCTCTCTTATGCTGCTTCTAGGAGGAGGGACGGAGCATCAGCAGAAGCTGCAGTTCTCACACTTCTGTCCCTGCAGCCCAACAGCCCCTAGGAGAAGCCAGCCCCTTCCCACAGACCCTCCCAACCTACCTTGGTAGGATGCATCAGTGGAAGAGATTAAGACATAAATATAAAAATAAATAGCAGGGCCTAGTCCCCAGCAGCAAGGCTATGCCAACTCCACGCTGCGGGAAGGTCACTGTGCCATTGACAGCTGCTGTGGGAGGAAGCCCAGGGGAATCTGGGACAATGGCTGCCAAAGGCTGGAGTGCGTAGGCTCAGTGGGCCCCTTTTGGGTCTCACAGATACAAGAACAAAATGTCTGGAGCAGGCAGTAGCCGTGGGCACAGGCGCCGTCCTCCTCCATCTGCTCATTTTACCGGTGTTTGTGATCCAAGAGAGACTCAAAATCAGGGGAACATACAAGTTTGTGCTTCACGTGTCCCAGGACTGTCATCTCCCCTGTCCTACTGTCTCCAAGGCCCACGGACACCAGCTCCTGCCAATTGACAGAGACGGTGATGAGAACCACAACCACGTGCACAGCGTGTAGAGCTGTGAATGGGAACATGATACTCCCAGGAACCCCCTCCCTTATTTAGCACCGGCACTTCAACGCTCCTCCACTCCTTAAAGGCTCCCTCCCTGGCCCTAGGGAGGCTCTTACCTGCAGGAAGGAGCAGGCGGTTCCCATGGTCACGTCCAGAGTCACCTTGCCCAGGAGGAGTTGCACCCTTCCAGACTTGCGGATGAGTAGTTTGCCAACCTGACCCTCTGTCAGGTCAGCCAGGGTACAAGCATTCTCTGCCAGTCTGGCTTCCTGTGGAGAAAGTCAGAGAATGGACACAGGGCTAGGAGCTTTTTCCTCCATCTTTCATGCACCTGCTTCTACCCACCAAGAGATAGCCACAGCAAAAGTCAGAATGAGCTCTCCAAAGAGTGCCTTCTCCTAGGGCTGTCTGCCATAGTTAAAATACAAAACCCACAGCAAACAAATATATAAATGGACAAAATATCAGTAACTGGTGAAGCTGAGTTTCTGGTACACAGCAGTTTATGTTTTCTATTTTTCTGGGGACAAGGTCTGGCTCTGTTGCCCAGGTTGGTGTGTAGTGGTGCGACCTTGGCTCACCGCAACCTCTGCATCCTGGGCTCAAGCCATCCTCCCATCTCAGCCTCCCGAATAGTGGGGACTACAGGCACATGCCACCATGCCTGGCTAATTATTTTATATATTTTTTGGTAGAGACAGGGTTCCACCATGTTGCGCAGGCCAGTCTCAATCTCCGGGCCTCAAGTGATCCTCTCTCAGCCTCCCAAAGTGCTGGAATTAGAGGCATGAGCCACCGCAACTGGCCATATGTTCTCTCATTTGTATGTGTTTAAAGTATTTCCTCATAAGAATTAAACACACACCCACCCCACATACAAACACAATTGAGGTTGGAGGCACAAAGTCCCATGGCTCTTGCAGGCTCCAAGAATAACCAACCATCATTGTCCAATTTCAGCCAGGGTGGCACGGCTTTGCTTCCCACTACAGGTTACACTTCCCCTCCCAGTCCCTGCCTCTATTCCCACAGGCATCTGCCTGGGCGTACCCGGTCCTTCTCCTGCTTGATGAGTACCATCTGGCCATCCTCGCCCTGTACCTCTGTCTTGATGGGCTTGATGTCCTGGGTGGGCGGTTGGCCAGGAAGGGTGTCTGGCAGCTGGAGAAACAGCAGTTCCTCCTCCTTGGTGAGGCTCAGCTCCCTGAGCAGCTCTGCCACAGATATGTCCTTCGGGAGGCCTGGGGTCTTCCTGGCTGCTTTGGGAGGAGCCTTCATCTTGGCCTCCTCCTCCTCATCTCGAGGCTCCTCTTTCACTGCCAGGGTGATAGAAATGGAAGGCTATCATGTGACCACCCTCCACACCAGCTTACTGTTACCAGCCCTTTGCCCCCATCTATTCCACTATCATTCAGCCAGGGAGTGGGAAGGAGGGACTGGTTATAGAGAGGGGCACAAGACAACACGTTCAAGTCTCATGTGACTTAACTAAAAAAGGACATCTGAGGCTGGGCCCACTGCTCCACGTCAACACATGAACCCTCTGTGAGGGAGAATCAAGCATCTTCGTTTAGCTCCTGTATCTTACAGCCAGCAAGGGAGGACCTGCTCATAAGCAGCAGTTAGGGCCCCATGCAAGGGATGCCTGATGCCAGGGATTCCTGGGAGTAGCCATGGAATTGGAGATGAGAAGTTAATGGACACAGAGTACCTTTCACGGCAGGTACGTCCACCTCCATGTCCTCTTCCTTGGGGCCAGCCAGCCATGGTTTAACATCTGGTTCGTCATTTTCTTCCTTAAAAAGCCATCCCGAGTGAGCCAGTGGCAGCTGCACTGGCATATTTCGAGTGTCGTTCCTCAGCCCGGGGTCATCGAGGAACTGCCAAAAAGAGCTGGGGTCATCCAGCCTGCTAGCACACGCACCTGGATCGAAGTCTGCTTTAGTCCCTTTCTAACCAAAGATTCCTGCTGCTCCCCCAGATTCCAGGACATCAGTGAGCTCTTCTGCCCCTCACCTGGCTCCCCAGAAGCCCTGTTCTACAGCCACAAGGAAGCCCCTTGCCCAAGCCTCCGGGTACCCACATCGTCCTTCTCCAGCATGCGCAAGATCTGTTTCGTTTCTTCGTCTGTCTCTCTCTTCTCTTTTTTGATGTTGATGATATGAGAAGGTCCCATGTCTGACATATCCACTGTCTTATCCCAGTTTCCTGTGGGAAATCACCCAGGTCACTAGGGATCAATCAGGAAGACGCCAACAGCAAGGAAAACTGAACTGGGAGCGGGGAAATTCCACTGCTCTTGCCCTTCTCTTGGGCAGTCTGAACTGAAATTCACTACTGATTCCTTCTTCGTACCTTTTTTCTTCATCATTTCGGCTGGACCCTGCTCAAAGATGGAGTGGGACTGGATCACTTCTGGGCGGCCTCGTCCTCGTCCATGCCCCTCTCGCTGTCGGTCTCTGTCCCTTTCACGCTTCTCCTTCTTGACAGTTACTTCTTCCTTGGGCCTGGAAAAGAGAATGGATTAAGGGAAACCACTCACTCACTGTGTCTCCAAAAACTGGCCTTAATCTCCCATACCACCTCACTCCAAGACAGTGGAGAGTCTGAGCCAATAATTACACTATGAGAAGCAGAATCTAATCCTAATTTTAGCACTTTTCTCACTTCCTTGATGAGGCAGGATTTTTTCAGTTTGCTTTACTTTACCTTGTCCAAAAATGTAGATTTTTTTTTTTTGCATTGAGACTGAAAGCAGGAAGGCAGAAATCCAAAGGAACTTCAGGGAAAGTGTGATACATCTTTGTTTAAACTAGTGGCTCTCAACTCTGGCCATCAAAGAGAATCACTCCATTCTACTGCCAACAAATTAAATCACAATTTCTAGAGATGGAGCCCTAGACACCAGTATTTTTTTTTTAAACTTGCACATCAGAATCACCTAGAAGCCAGGATTGAAAATCACTAGTGAAAAGAACTAAAAACATAAATTTAAATATCAGAGCCACAAACCTAGTTACTTCCCCCAAAGCCCCATATTCAGAGAAAGTAAATATAGGGCAAGTATTCAGAAGGCCTAGCTACTTACTCTTCCTTGATCTTCCGACTGATGATATTTGGGGTGAAGGTTTTCTGAAAGCAAAATACAGGAGTCACTGATTGTTAGGTTCTGACCCCAAAGTACAGAGGAAAATAAAAATTCCCAAAGGGCACTGTCTACTGACCAAGGCCAACATGGCTGTCTTCGGCACATTCCACAGTGCTGTCCGTTTTACAGAGACAGACATGTGACTGAAAAGAAGGCATGTCATGGTGTGGTGGCAGTGGAGTTACACATAAAAGGAAGGGGCACCAAAACTCATTTTTAATCAGCAGCCTTAGATTCTGCCTCTGAAAGAACAGCCTCTGGGACTTCTAAAAGCAAAGGAATTTCTCTAGTCTCACCTCTTATCTTCAAACTGCTATAGAGACCAGTGAGTATCATGAGGGAACAGCTCTAGCAGCAAGACCTAAGTAGGGAAGACCACAGATCTGCCAACACTCTCAATCAGGGGATTACAGACTGTCACAATTTTCCAAGGCAAAATTAGGTGTTTTTTTTCTTTTGAGAGGGAGTTTCACTCTTGTTGCTGTGGCTGGAGCGCAATGGCACTATCTTGGCTCACTCCAACCTCTGCCTCCCAGGTTCAAGCGATTCTCCTGCCTCAGCCTCCTGAGTAGCTGGGATTACAGGCACCTGCCACCACACTTCTAATTGTTGTATTTTTATTAGAGACATGCCCAGCTAATTTTTTATTTTTTGTAGAGATGGGGTTTCACTGGCCAGGCTGGTCTCAAACTCCTGACCTCAGGTAATCTGCCCACCTTGGCCTCCCAAAGTGCTAGCATTACAGGCATGACCAATGGTGCCCAGCCGCAGTTAGGTTTTTAAAAACTGACTGCTTTATTCTTTTGCCAACCTGACCCCACCCCTTTCAGAGCTACTCTTGACATCCACAGTCATATGCACATGGGAGAGACCACAGAGCCTCAAATGCTATGCCTAGGATTCATCATACTCTAGATAAGAAGTCTGCACACTTTGAGATGTTGAATTCTGAACCCTCTAAGACTGCGAGGTTTATGCCTGCCTGGCTTTCATGGGTTTCTTATAGATGTCCAAACACACAATCAAAGTAAATAAACACTGTTCAAGTCGCTTTTGAACAACGTCAACTAATTAGGACTCTCTGTCCTTCAACCACCTCTGAGAATCATTTCAACATCTCTACTCAGTACCTAGATTTGAAGGTAGGACAGGCTCCCTAAAATTTAGAGGGGTAGGCGTGAGGCCCAACAATACTCCAGACACACAGTAGGGACTACACGAACATTAGTTGAATCTCGCGGCTTGGAATTCAAGGTAGTTGAGTTTCTTTAGAAACGCGCCGTTGGGTACCTTCTTGACTCCCCCGAGGGTGAGGTCCCTGGAACGGATGGAGGGAAGGCGGCCGGGGGTGAGGGGGGGCGCCGGCCGCCGCCCGATGAGCCCCCGGGCCCCGGTCAGGAGGGGTCGGGGCCCTCCCGGAGTGCTGGGCTCGCCAGCGGCGTTTCCTTCCGACATGTTGCCTGACAGAGAAGGGACAACAAGATCACCAGAGGGGACTGACACGCGGACCCTGGCGGAACCCCACCCACCTGGCTTCCGGTCCCCCAGTCAGCGCGTCCTCCAGTGGAGTCTCTGCTCCTCCCCTCCCACGTGGCAAGACTCCCCAGACCACCCAGGTGAGAGCCTTTGGCTCGCGACACGCCCTCTCTTCAGGAACCCCGCCCAAGAACCAGGCAGGGACTCACCCGGGCCGCGGCTCCCCACCACGCCTCACGACTTCACCAGAGACGCGACCCGTAACTAGCCTTCGGTCTCCGCACCGGGCGGAAGTCTGCGTGGCATGGACTGGGCGCCGCCATCTTGGCGCTGGGCGGAAGTGACGTTCAGGGGGCGGGACTGGGCCACAGTATTTATTAGGCGGCGCTTCGCTCCCCTCCGCCTTCTCTTCCCGGTTCTTCCCGGAGTCGGGAAAAGCTGGGTTGAGAGGGCGAAAAAGAATGAGGTGTCCGGTCTGGGCTACGCTGTGACGCCGCGTTCGGGGGGGTGTTAGCCCCCCGGGCGGGGGCGTGGAGGCGCCGAATTCAGGCTCCTGGGCCTTGTTGGCCGCCACGCCGCAATGTGAGGAATCGCCGCGGCGTAGCTCCTGGGAGCTTTGGGGTCGCTGCTCGGGATGGGGCGAGGGGCGCGGCGCAGAGGGCGAGACCTGGACTCAGAGTTGGGGAGTCCTGGGCCACGCCGAGCCCGGTCTCGGGTTCTCCATGGTGACCTTGAAGTGGACACTTCTGCGGACAGCGGCCTCGCCCACTTTTGGGGACCCCCTTCCCTGTGCTCCTGGTGGGGTTCAGAGGTGAGGCTGTGGGGGCAGCCTTGGAACAGCCGCAATGGACCAACCGCTACCCAGTCACAACCGCCTTGGGCTCACGACGGCGGTGGCCCTCGTGTGCGCTCTTGGTGAAAGCCTGCAAGGAATTGGAATACCAAGTTTGCTCTACTGTTGGAATTTAAAGAACTTCTATTGACTCCGACGTTTGTGATTTCACATAAAAAATGTCATTTAATCTTACCCCCCAGACCATATGAAAATCATGTAACAACATTACGGGGAGTTTGAGGAAAGGAAATCATTTCTATTAGAATGCCACGTAGAGTAACTACTATTAAAAATTTTGTAATATATCTAGTAGTCTTCACAAAGTTGTCATATTGTATCACAATTTCGTATCCTGATTCTTTTTCTTTCTTTCTATTTTTTTTTTGTTTGTTTGTTGAGGGGGAGAGGGAGACGAGGTTTCTCTCTGTTGCCCAGACTGCAGTGGTACGATCAGCTCACTGCAGCCTCTGCCTCACAGGCTCAAGCCATGCTCCCACCTCAGCCTCCCGAGTAGCTGGGACTACAGGTGCATGCCACCAAGCCTTTCCCCCCTCCTCTGCTCCCCAGCTCGTAGAGACGGAGTTTCACTATGTTGCCCAGGCTGGTCTTGAACTACTGAGCTCAAGGGATCCCACCCACCTTGGCCTCCCAATGTGCTGGAATTACAGGCGTCAGCAACCGCGCCTGGCCTGTATCCTCCTTTTCCAAATAACATTTCTCTGTTGCCGCATCAAAGACTGTGTCGTTCTCCAGTGGCTGTATCATGATTTTAAGTATTTCCTTGATTGTTTCTTTTTTTCCTGTTTTAAATAATGTTGTAGTGAATATCTGGTACATTGGACGTGCTTTTTGTTTGTTTGTTTTCTTTTGGATTATATTCCTGGGATAGATTTCCTGTCCTGGGATAACTGGCCAAAAGAAGATGCATTTTTTTTAAAGTAAATTTTTGGGATGGGCATCGTGACTTATGCTTGTAATCCCAGTACTTTGGGAGGCAGAGGTGGGAGAATCACTTGAAAGGCTCAGCAGTTCGAGGTTGCAGTGAGCTATGATCTGGCCCCTGCACTCCAGCCTGGGTGACACAGCAAGACCCTATCTCTAAAAACATTTTTTAAATTACACTTTTTATTTTGAGAACATTGTAGGTTCATGTAGAGTTGTAAGAAGCAGTATAGAGAGATTCCAAGTACTGTTCACTGTTTTCCCCCAATAGTAACATCTTGCCACCAGGATATTGACATTGTTACAGTCAAGATACTAGAAGTTTCCATCACCACAAGGATCCCTCTAGTTGCCCTTTTATAGCCACACCTCCCTCCCCCACCTCCTCCCACCACTAGTCTGTTCTCGATTCCTACCATTTTGTTATTTGAAAAGTGTTATATAAATGGAATAGTACAGTATGTGACTTCTTAGGATTGCTTTTTTCACTCGGCATTGTTCCCCAGAGATCATCCTAGTTGTGTGTGTATCAATAGTTCCTTCCCTTTTATTGGAGCGTATTCATGGTTTGTTTAACCATTCACCCTTTGAAAGACATCTGGGTGGTTTTCCGTTTGGGGTTATTATGAATAAAGCTGCTGTGAAAATACACGTACGAGTTTTTGTGTGAACGTAAGTTTTTATTTCTCTGGGATAATTGCCCATGAGTGCAATCATTGGGTCACATGGTAGTTGTATCTTAGTTTTGTAAGAAACTACCAAGCTGTTTTCCACAGTGGCTGTACCATTTTGTACATGCACATTTTATGGTTCTTCATTCACTTTGCTAAATTGCACTCAAAAAGGATTGTGCGGCCGGGCTCGGTGGCTCACGCCTGTAATCCCAGCACTTTGGGAGGCCAAGGTGGGCAGATCACTTGAGGTCAGGAGTTCCAGACCAGCCTGGCCAACATGGCAAAACCCTGTCTCTACTGAAAATACAAAAATTAGCTGGGCGTGATGGCGCACGCTGGTAATCCCAGCTACTCCAGAGGCTGAGGCACAAGAATCGCTTGAACCCGGGAGGCAGAGGTTGCAGTGAGCTGAGATGTCATCACTGTGCTCCCGCCAGGGCAACAGAGGGAGACTCTGTCTCAAAACCACAAAAACAATAACAAAAAAAAAAAACCCACAAAAAACCAAAAAGGATTGTCCTGAAATGCATCAACACTAAGAATGTGTGTATATACAATAACCAAACATGTGTACACATGCACACACACACATATTGTGGGCTTGGTGGCGTCCTGGGTGAGGCTGTGTGGGCAGCCCTGAAACAGCCATAAGGGATCAACCGGTGTCCAGTCAAACCCATCCTGGTCTCACATCAGTGACCCTCGTATGCATTCTTGGTCAAAGCCTGGAAAGACTATGAATACCAAGTTTGCTCTACTGTTGGAATTTAAAGGATTTTTATTGGTCAGGCGTGGTGGCTCATGCCTGTAATCCTAGCACTTTGGGAGGCCAAGGTGGGTAGATCACCTGAGGTCAGGAGTTCCAACCTGGCCAACAAGATGAAACCCCGTCTCTACCGAAAATACAAAAATTAGCCAGGCATGGTGGTGGGTGTCTGTAATCCCAGCTACTTGGGAAGTTGAGGCAGGAGAATCCCTTGAACCTGGGAGAAGGAGGTTGCAGTGAGCTGAGATCATGCCATTGCACTCCAGCCTGGGTAACAAGAGCAAAACTCCATCCCCCCCCCAAAGAACTTTTATTGACTCCAAAATTAGTGTGTGTGTGTGTGTGTGTGTGTGTGTGTGTGTGCATGTGTATGGATAATGGATATATATATAGAGAGAGAGACAGAGGTAGTATATAAGAATATATAATTTTGGGGCATGGTGGCACCCGCATGTAGTCCCAACTACTCAGGAGGCGGAGGAGGGAGGATCTATTGAGCCCAGGAGTTCAAGGCTGCAGTGAGCCCTGATAGTGCCACTGTACTCCAGCCTGGACGACAGAGGAAACTCTGTCTTAAAAAACAAAAACGAAAAAACAAAAAAGAGAATATATAATGTTTTGGCCAAATCCTTTTGAGTACTGGCTCCTAAAATTTAAAACTTTGTTTGCCAATTTACTAATATATTAATATTTTGTTATGTTGTTTTCTTTTTTCTTGAGACGGAGTCTCTCTCTGTCGCCAGGCTGGAGTGCAGGGGCGCTATCTCAGCTCACTGCATCCTCTGCCTCCCGGGTTCAAGCGATTCTCCTGCCTCAGCCTCTCCAGTAGCTGGGACTACAGGCACCTGCCACCACGCCTGGCTAATTTTTTTTGTATTTTTAGTGGAGACGGGGTTTCACCACGTGGGCGAGGCTGGTTTCGAACACCAGACCTCGTGATCCACCTGCCTCGGCCTCCCAAAGTGCTGGGATTACAGGTGTAAGCCACCACTCCCGGCCTGTTATGTTGTTTTCTAAACAGACCTTTTTCAATTTCTTTCTCCGTGTTGATTTCACAATAATCAAACCAGTCCAATACCCTTTTCCTGTTCCCTCCAGAGCTACACACAGCACCCCTCAGCTTCCAATTAGAGGACTGGATGAAATAGCTTTGATTTCATTCTGTTGGGCTTTGAGGTTCACCAGGTAGTAGCTTTTTTTGATTATTTTGAATTTTTAAAAAATACTCATTTTTGAAAATTTGGAAAAATTTAAAATGCACTGAGAATAAAAAGCTATCCATTATTAGCCCATCAAATGTTTTAAGTACTTGAAGTCATTTTTCTATGCATTTAGATTTTTAAAAATTGGGATCTTTTACACATGGTTATTTTAAACATTTTATCGATTTATTTATTTTGAGACCGGGTTATGAGACTGGCTAATTTTTGTATTTTTGGTAGAGACGGGATTTTGCCATGTTGCCCAGGCTGATCTCAAACTCTTGGGCTCAAGGAATCCACCTGCCTCAACCTCCCAAAGTGCTGGGATTACTGGCATGAGCCACCATGCCCAGCTAGAGCTTAGTTTGTTATTACTAACATTTGATTTTCACAAATATCATAATAAAGACAATAATCTCATTATAATTTAACAATCAAACTCTTAAGAAAAAATACAGTTTTCTGGTCTAAATGCAGGTTTTAGAAGGTATAACAGGTTCTGTCAAAAACCTGTTTGTGTGGATTATTATTATTATTTTTTGAGACGGAGTCTTGCTCTGTCACCCAGGCTGTAGTGCAATGGTGTGATCTCAGCTCACTGCAACATCTGCTTCCCGGGTTCAAGCCATTCTCCTGCCTCAGCCTCCCGAGTAGCTGGGATTACAGGTGCCCGCCATCACACCTGGTTAATTTTTGTGTTTTTAGTAGAGACAGAGTTTCACCATGTTGGCCAGGCTGGTCTCAAAGTCCTGACCTCAGGTGATCCACCCACCTCAGCCTCCCAAAGTGCTGCGATTACAGGTGTGAGCCACTGCATCTGGCTTTTTTTTTTCTTTTTTTTTTTTTTTTTAGACAGGGTCTTGCCCTGTCACTCAGGCTGGAGTGCAGTAGCTATTCACAGCCACAATCATAGCTCACTGCAGCCTGCAACTCCTGGGCTCAAGGGATCCTCCTGCCTCAGCCTCCCGTGTAGCTGGGACTACAGGTGTGCACCACCATACCCAGCTAATTTTTAATTATTTTGTAGAGACAGAATCTCATTGCGTTGCTCAAGCTGATCTCAAACTCCTGGGTTGAAGCAATCTGCCCCCTTTGGGCTCCCAAGGTGCTGGAATTACAGGCATGAGCCACGGCGCCCAGCCTCCTGTGAATTCTTCATGGGCATTGAAAATGAATAAGAAACTGTTTTGAATTGTATTGGCAGAATAAAAGGAATGCATGGTATGAGAACGCTATCCAAGTTCAAGCTATTACATGTTCTCGGTGTAATTTGTCCTCATTTATTTGCATCATTTTGCAGGCCATTCATTTGCTGGTTCCTCCTTATCACCTTGACCCTACATGTTGGAGAGCTCTAGAAGTCTGTTTTTGGAATTTGTTCCTATTTTCTCTGTACTCGGTGCCTTGACAATGGTCCAGTTTCTCAGCTTCAAGTGTACTGTATGCTGACGAGTCCTAAGTGCTCATCTCAGGTCCAGTGCTCCCTGAACTCCCTATGTGCCTCTGCCTATTCCACACCTCCAGTCGGATGTCTGCTGGGCATCTCAAAACCTATGTCCACATCCAAACTTTTTTTTTTTTTTTTTGAGACACGGTTTTGCCCTGTTGCCCAGGCTGGAGTACAGTCACGTGATTTCCACTCACTGCATCCTCCACCTCTCAGGTTCCAGTGATTCTCCTGCCTCAGCCTCCTGAGTAGCTGGGATTATGCCCAGCTAATTTTTGTATTTTTAGTAGAGATGAGATTTCACCATGTTGGCCAGGCTGGTCTCGAACTCCTGACCTCAGGTGATCGATCCACCTTGGCCTCCCAAAGTGATGGGATTACAGGCGTGAGCCACCGTGCTTGGCCACATCCACACTTTTTTTGATCTTTCTCCTCGAACTACTTCTCCAAAGTGGTCCCCATCTCAGTAAATGGTAACTGCATCCTGCTACTTGTTCAGATTAAAAATCTTGCAGTTTTTTTTTTTTTTTTTTTTTTAATGAGATAGGGTATTTCTTACTCTGTTACCCAGGCTGGAGTGCAGTGGTGCGATCTCGGCTCACTGCAGCCTCAACCTCCATGCCCAAGTGATCCTCCCACCTTAGCCTCCTGAGTAGCTGGGACGACAGGTGCACACCACCATGCCTGTCTAATTTTTAAATTTTTTGTAGAGATGAGGTTTCACCATGTTGCCCAGACTGGTCTTGAGCTCCTGAGTCTCAAGCGATCTGCCCACTTCAGCCTCCCAAAGTGCTGGGATTACAGGCATGAGCCACTGCGCTCAGGCTTGCGGTTCTGGACTCTTCTCTCCCATGCACGACGTCTAGTATGTCAGTTTCTCCAGGTTCATCTGGGATCTTCCCACTTCTCACCACCTTGGCCCAGGCCACCATCATTTTTTGCTGATTATTATAATTGCCTCCTAACCGGCCTCCTTCCACCTGAGTCCTCCAAGTCTAGTCTCCACGTGGTGCCACTGACATATTTCACATTAGGTCACATCTCTGCTCTAAACTTCCAAGTGGCTTCCCATTTCAGAGTCAAAACCAGAGGACTTAGAATGGTCTGCGCCACGGCCCTGCATAATCTCTCCCTGCACTCACCTTTTCTCCAGTCTGAACTCCTTGCACACTGGCTCCCCCTGCTGTTTCTGGACTGCAACTAGCACCATCCGCCTTCAGGGCCCCTGCACCTGTTACCTGGAGTGCCCTTCCCCCACAAAATTCTGCATGGCTCCGGCCCACCCTTTAATCAGGTGTGGGTTTTTTGTTTTTTTTTGTTTGTTTGTTTAATCTCAAAGTCACCTTTTCAAAGAGTCCTTCTTTGATGGCTCAATTTAAGATCATAACTCCCCACTTCCCCATGACGTTTCCTATCTCCATTTACTGACTTATTTTTCTCTAAAGCATTTAACACCACCCAACAGACTATAAAGTTTGTTTACTTACTGACTTACCTATTTAATTATCTGTCTTTCCCCCACCAGAATGTAAGCCCCATGAGAGCAGGGATTTTGTTTTGTGGCCCTCCTTTCCCTGCCCCACAACTGCAGGATCCTCATTGCCTGAATCAGTGCCTGATACATAACATAAGCACCCAGTGAATTTTTTTAATGGATGAATAAATTCCAATTTGTGATGAGATCAACTAGAAAATCAGGATGTGCATTAGAAAAATAAGAGTAAATTGTTTCCAGAAGGTAACTGAATTTCGGCACCATTGATGTCAAAGCCATCTGTGAGTTGTATTTTCATGTCTCCTCTATAGGTTCTTCTGTAAGTGACTCTTAATAGAATAAGTGTGGCAAGTTTTCGGTGCATGGAAGGAAGGCTTTTCATCATGGTGACCGTTTCTATTCAGTATGTCACACTCTTGTCCTGGTATCTTTTTTTTTTTTTTTAAAGACAGTCTCACTCTGTCACTCAGGCTTGAGTGCAGTGGTGCGATCTCAGCTCACTGCAACCTCCTCCTCCCAGACTCAAGTGATTCTCCTGCCTCAGCCTCCTGAGCAGCTGGGACTACAGGTGTGCACCACCATGTCTGGCTAATTTTTGTATTTTTAGTAGAGACAGGTTTTTGCCATGTTGAACAGGCTGGCCTAGAACTCCTGACCTCAGACAATCTGCCTGCCTCGGCCTCCCTAAGTGCTGGGATTATAGGCGTGAGCCACCATGCCCCACCTTGTCCTGGTACCTTGCCAAGCAGTGCACACTAGTGTTCCGTATTTCCTACATCATATTCTTTCACTTTGGGTATAACTTACTGACTACTCCAGTACTGCCATTCTATATGAGTCCTTCTACTTAAGATTCTCTTTCATCATTGTTCTTGATCTTTGTCCCTTGAAGTTTCTTCTGTCCCTCCAACATTCTCTCAGTGTCTCTTCTGTAGTTTGTCTGAGTCCTTCAATATAATTCAGCATTTTCCCATGTCTTAAAGTGGTTAAATATTTACATTTTCTACAATATCTAAAATACATCTATTTTTGAGACAGGGTCTCACTTTGTCACACAGACTGGAGCAAAGTGGTGTGATCAAGGCTCACAGCAGCCTCCAAATCCTGGGCTCAAGCAATCCTCCTGCCTCAGCCTCCAAAGCAGTTGGGACTACAGGCACATGCCACCATGCCAAGCTAATTTTTGTACTTTTTTTGTGTGAAGACAGGGTTTCACCATGTTGCCCAGGCTGATCTCAAACTCCTGGGTTCGTGATCCGCCCCCTTCAGACTCCTAATCACCTAAGATGACAGGTATGAGCCACCGCACCAGGCCATAAAATACTTATTCTTTAGTTTAGTAAATGTTTTTAGAATCAGGTTAATGCTCTTCATTAAAATACGTGACCAGTGAAGGTTGTAGGATATCTAAACATACTTTCAAAAAGAAAGGGAAATAAACACTGAGAAATCCATGTAGTTCTTATAAATACTCATGACCCACTCTTGTCATTGTGAACACATGGAAATGACCAAGGTGGTCTCCATGGACTGCCTGGATATGTGCACATTCATTGGCCCACAGGATCCCCACACTGAGTTCAGCCACGGGGAAATACACATAAACATTTTCAGTCTATAAAGTGCATAAGTAATATTAAGACTGCAAATATGTTTTACTTATAGTCTCAGTCTCTGTTACATCAGACTCTATATTTGCTATGCATCTCTCTACCACGAAGAATCTGGCCTTGGTACTGAATTGGAATACTAACTAGTTTTACTACTTCTGGCCTGAGTCTCCGTTCCCACCCTCCACCTTTTTAAAATGGAATTGATCAGCTGGGCATGGTGGCTCACACCTGTAATCCTAGCACTTTGAGAGGCTGAGGCAGGAGGATCACTTGAGACCAGGAGTTGGAGACCAGCCTGACCAACATAGTGAGAGCCTGTCTGTACAAAAAAAAAAAAAAATTTTGTGTTGGAGTCTAGAGTACAGTGGCGTGATCTCGGTTCACCGCAATCTCCACCTCCCAGGTTCTGGGAGACGGAATGACAGAGGAGGACCCTGTCTCAAAATAAATAAATAAATAAATAATAAAAAGGACTATGTGATGAACAGAAAACACATTGGTAAGTGACAGAAGCAGGTTATAAAACAGTATTCTTTCATTTCATTCTATTTTTGTTAGCAAATTCTATACAAGTATTGGCTGGGTGTGGTGGCTCCCACCTGTGTAATCCCAGCTACTTCAGAAGGCCAAGGTGGGTGGATTGCCTGAATTTAGGAGTTTGACACCAGCCTAGGCAACAAACACAGTGAGACTCCATCTCCACAAAAAATAAAAAAAAAAAATAGCCATGTGTGGTGTGTGCACCTATAGTCCCAGCTACTCAGGGGGCTGAGGTGGGAGGATTACTTAAGCCAGGAGGTAGAGGTTGCAGTGAGCTGAGTTTGCACCACTGCCCTCCAGCCTGGGTGATAGAGCAAGACCGTTTCTTGAAAAAAAAAATTAATTAAAAAAATAAATTCTATACATGTATTCAAAGTGTATTTCTGCATTGTGGGAAAATGATTTTAATTGCCTCTTAAATTTTAAAATGAAATGTGCTCATCTCTCTACAATGATCGTGCGCTACTTGTGTAATAAAAAGTTATTAAAAATAAAAATGCAGCAGAAGTGCATCTTGGCGGTTGTTAGGTTTCATAGGGAGTGAGTTATACTTGGCACACTCTGCTTTGCTCTTACCACGTGTTTCCTCTCGTGATCCGCAGAGAAGTCCTTTGAGGCCAGAAGAGGTAAAGGGCTGTGCCTTCACCTGCCGCCGGTGCGCAGCTCCACACAGGGGCCCCCAGATGGCTATTGCTCATGCTTGGGCCACACAACCTCCTGCAGCCTCCTCACGGCATCGAGGGAAGGTGGGAGGCGGGGATGGTGCTGGGACTAGTTTTCCTTTGGTAGAAGAGGAAACCAAGTCATGGAGGAGAACCTGCCTTTTTCCTCGCACTGCCCCTCGGTGTGGTTCTAGGGACAGGATTTTATTATTTTTTAATTTTTTTTTTTTTTTGAGGCAAAGTGTCTCACTCTGTTGCCCAGGCTAGAGCTCAGTGGCACAATCTCGGCTCACTGCAACGTCCGCCTCCCAGGTTCAAGTGATTCTTGTGTCTCAGCCTCCCAAGTAGCTGGGATTACAGGTGCCCGCCACCACACCCAGATACTTTCTGCATTTTAATATAGATGGGGTTTTGCCATGTTGGCCAGGCTGGTCTTGATCCCCTGATCTCAGGTTATCCAGCCACCTCGGCCTCCCAAAGTGCTGGGATTCTCATGCACCACTATGCTCAGCCTGGGACAGAATTGTAGTCCAGATGTCACGTGCTGGTCATTGCCAGGAGGTTGTGTTTTACATCTCTTCTGAGCTCACCAGCTCGGCGTGGGTATGTGGGGGCGGGACGTAGTTATACTTGGCCAAGGGAGTGCTTAGTCTTGCCTCAGTGCCACGCACCACCCCACATTCTGTGGTTCAGGACCTGGCCAGGCTCGCTGAGGTTCTCACAGCCGTTTAAGGCAGGGTTGGCTTCTGCTTGTCCTTGCATGCTGTGAACTCTCACTTTCTGCCGCTGTTACCTCCTCTGACTTTTGCTGCTGATGCCTGCTGCCTCGAGTCCCTCCTGGTGAGTGTTGCTTAGGCTCAGCTCACACCTTCTCCTGCTCTTTAAGACCTCACCCTAGGCCTGCCTCGTGTCTGCTGCCCCCGTGCCAATCCCCCCCACCCCAGCCACACTCCTGCTTCCACGGCCTCCTCTGGCCTGCACCTACGTGTGCCCTGGAGCTGCCCACTGTTCTTTATCTGAATCAGTGTCTGTGCCCTGCAATTTAGTTGTATGTTCCTCATTCTCTAATTTCATCCTCTAAATGGCCATCTTCTCTCCCTTAAGAGACTGTAGGCTCCTTGCAGGCAAAAGCTGTCAATAGGATGGGAATGAGAACGGTTCTGACAGATGACTGGCACTTCTGATGTGCCAGGCCCAGGGCTGGGCAATTTACCTAATTGTTTCATTCCATGATGAAATAAACCTGTGTGATCCCATCTGACAGATGAAGAGGGGTTGAGTGGCTTGTCCAAGGTCACCCAGTTGGGCAGCAGTAAAGCAGGGATTCTCAGCACATCTGTCTGTCAGCCTGCGCTTGTCACCACTGTGCAACCCTGTGCTTGTTGCTGGATTCACATTTCCTTGGGTGTTCTTCCCGATGGCCTCCACGGAGTCTGCTTCTTGGTGGCAGAGCAGCCTCCTGATGCTGTGAGAGCAGATATGACATTCTCTCGCCAAGATGCCCAGGGCCGGCTTCCTTTGAGCACAGAGAGTGGGCTGGGCTGAGGACACTCAAAGCCTGGTGTGTTCTCCCACCCCTACTTCCTCATCCAGTGCACCCTGCCCTGTGCCACAGCCTCTCTCCCAGCCCCTTTGCCTGCGAACACCGAAGCTGCCAGAGGATTCTCCCTGAGCCTGCAGGGATCCCCGGGCTGCAGGTCTGCCATCTCTCACTAGAGTAGGTAAGAAAAATGGAAACACAGATCACCAAAAGGCCCCAAGGAGAGGCTCTGGACTGAAGACAACGACCCCGGGTTCACACCCCCCACCTGGACCTTTCCCCTCTTCAGCCTCCCTCCCCTTCCCCCAATCAGAAGCTTTGCTTTGGGGCCCAAGCCCTTGGCTAAGCTCCGCCCCTCTCCCAGCATCCTAAAGTTTAGGGGCTGCATTCAACTCAGAGATTTCCAAGTAGGGGGTGTGTTGGAGGGACTTCTGAGGGCAGCCTGCCCTGGAAGAATCGGGGAAAGGCGGCGTGCGTTGCTGTCCCCGAGGACATCTGTGTAGCTCCCTGGGAGACCCTCTGCCCTTTCCCCCTCCCACCAGCCGGGCGAGCAGGGACCCAGCCTGCTTATTATCACCTGACGCTGCGCAGCCACTGATCCCATTGGTGGAGCCAGATTCGGTCTGGCTCTCTCGTTCTTTCTCCCTTCTCTGCCTCTCTCTCCTCCACGCTGCTTTGATTTTGCTCTTGCCTCTCTTCTTGCGCTGCTTGGCTGGGAACATCGTCTCACCAGGGGCAGCAGCAACGCGCTGCACAGCCAGATAGGAGCTGGCTGCGGGGCATGGAAGCAGCCTCCTTGGCAGCCAGGAGAGAAGCGAGCACACACCACTGTCTGTGACCCAGGTGCCCGGCCGCTGTCCCCTGCCTGGGAGCTCATCCACACAGAGGTCTCTCCCTGTCCTCCCTGCCGGCTATTCCTTTGCAGAGCCCAGTGGAGCCAGGTGAGTACCCTTCCTCCTGGAACATGCTGCTGTCAATCCTGAGTAGCCGGGAGCTGGGGGCGCTAGGGTCCTGCCACCACCCGGGGTGCCCACCTGGACTGCCAGGCCTGACGACCTTGTTCCCTTTTCCCCAGGCCCTTGGCAAAGGGGTTAATGGCTGAATCCAGTCTCCGGGGCACCACAGTTAGTCACTCTGTGACCATTCTGCTGCAGTCAGCGATGCCAACAGGGACAGCAGGGTGGGGGAAGCATTCCCTGTGGCAGGGCGGCTGTTCTGAATGGGCATGGGGAAGGGGCACCGGTGTGTGAGGCGCGTATGTGTGTGTGTGTGCATGCTTGCGAGTTGGCTGGAGGCTCGCTGGCGCAGATAGGTCCCTCTGCAGGCAGTCATGCTTGTGTGTGTTTCGCCTGGTGTGAGGCATGTCTAGGAACATAGCTTTCTGGCACACGTGAGGTACATGTGTGGGGGGGACTTGTGAGGTACATGTGTGGGGGGGACTTACTGAGTAGCCGGTGGCTGTGCGTGGGTGGGGGCACTGTGAGGCAGTATATTTAGGAGTGGCCACGTCCCTTGTCATGTGTGTGGGAGTGTATGCAGATGGGGGGTTTCTGCGTGGGGAGGTGAGACCCAGAGCAGGATGGGGTAGGTGGAGAGAAGAGGGGGCAGAAATCATTGTGGGCAGAGCCACGTAGGTGCACAAACCTGTTGGCGTGAAGGCTCAGCGCTGGCAGAGTGCGGCCAGAGGCAAACACATTTTCAAAGTCTGTGTCTTTGAGCCTGGAGATAACTCGAGAGAGGATACCAGACTTCGGGCGGGGGCTGCCGTGTGTGTGAACACACATGTGTGTGCAGGCAGGTGTGTAGGTTGCGTGCCTTCTTGAGGTGGCAAGCATGCATGTTGGTGCCTGTGGCGTCCTCTTTTCCCCAAATATGGCTTGTGAGGAGGTGTGCGTGGACGTGTGCGTGCGTGAGCCTGTGGACGTGAACATGTCTGGGTGTGCATGGAGGCGACAGCTTGCGGAGGGGACACTGTGGGGCATTCTGAGAATGTGGACGAAGTGCATAGATGGGTGTGTGGGAGTAAAGACGTCTGCGGAGGTGTGGGACGCAGGTGGGTGGGCTCTCTTGGCGCAAGTGTGTATGTGCATGCGTGCCTGCCTGTGTGTGGGTGTGTACATGCCTGTCTTGGGGTGGACCCACACGGGAGTGTGGGTGTTTCTCGGGTGTTGCCTCAACGTGTCCCTCACACCCTGCCCTTCCCCAGTTTTCTGGGTGGAGAGGACTTGGGTTCACACCCACCCCTCTGTCCCCGCCGGCTTACTCACTGCCTCCCTCCCAAGCTAGGGTGGGGATGTCATCTCAGCTCTCCCAGAACTGTAGGGAGGAAGGGACAGGCAGACACCCAAGTCTTAGAGACCCCCGCCTCCAAACACAGCTGCCTCTATTTCTAGGAAGACTACAAGGAGAGGCAGGACTAGGTGCCTGCTCATGGGAAGAGTGTGGGCTGCCTCATTCACAGAGTGGGTGGGTGGGTGCCACTCAGGGCCTCTTGGGTAGGAGTGTGTCTATGTTCGTTTGTGTGGGTGCGTGTGCGTGGGTGCTTGTGGGTATGAGGGGCACATGTGTCTCTCCCTCGGAGCTTCTCACCAGGAGCCCAGGAGATGAAAACTCCCCACTGCTCCATGCCTGTCCCTGCAAATTAAACTGGTTTATTATGGTAGGGTTGCTTCCAGACACCCAATCACATCTGTCTGATTTTGGGGTGGGCCTGGTAGCACCCCCATGCTTCTTTACCATAGGATTCCCCGTGTACAAAGCCACTGGCATTTGGCTCTGGGGTGGGAGGCTACAATGAAAGAGGACTTGAGTGACACCTGGGGCAGGTAAGGGCCATCATCCTTAGCCTTCACCCTGTACCTGCCACCCAGGCAACTCACAGGTTAATACAGAGGTGCCAGGCTCTGGAGCAAGCTTAATTGACAGGAAGGTGTGGGCTGGATCCTCTGGAAGCTATAAATAAAAGTACCTGCTTTCGCAGGCACAAGATGCGCTCACCCCTAGCTCCTGGGCAAGGAGAGGAGAAAAAGAGGGGAGAAAGAAGAGAAGGAGGTGACACTGGGAAAAACGAGGGGTGCCAGGAGCTGGGATGGAGGAAGGGATGGAAAGCAGGAGATCAAATGTCCCTGGAGAACACCCCACTCACATCTGTGGTCTCCTCCCAGACGCTGTCACTCCCCTCCCCTTCTCCCTTCCTCATCCCGGAGTTAGGCCAGCCAGGCCAGAGTCACGGCCAGAATCGGCTCTTCCCAGCTAAGGCACATGTGAGAGACCATGGTGAGGTCCTCTCATGCCTGGACGAGCACCAGACACAAGGGGAGAATCAAAGGAGTAAGACAGGGAGGGGACAGAAAATGCAGTTGCTTGAAATGATAGAAGGAAGAAAAACACAGGGTGGAAACACCACGGGCACCCAGGCATGCACACGTGCCACATGTGTGCCCCTTCGCCCCCACAGACGAGGGGACGTGACCTTAGCTTAATGATCAAGAACTTGGGTACCAGAATTAAATCATTTGCTCGATGCGTGGCCTTGGGCACTTTAGTACCTCCCCCACCTCAGTTGCCTCATCTGTAAAATGGGGACCATGATAGTGTGTCCCCGTTGCCAGGCTTGCATGAGATGTCTGTGAAATTATGAGCACATGGTTGGTCCTCAGTAGATGCTAACGTTAAAAGTCATGATTGAAATGAGTCTAGAGAAGATCGACAGAAAAAGAAAGAGGGATCTTCAAAAAAAAGTTACGGGTGAAAAAAGAGCTTGAAGCTGGCTGTGCTGTGTGGCCCTCCCACCACAACGTGTCCACATGCACCTATGTGGGACTTGTCCTCCCAGCCGTGCACCGTGGTGACCCTTGCCGAGGTCCCCACAGCAAGGAGAGAGGCCTGAGTCCGAGGGCCCTGGCACCTGTGGGCTCTTGGCTGTCACCTGCCCCAAGCCTCGCACCTCCGCTCCACAGCAGGTGCTTCCTGCGTTTCCTCCGCCTCTCACCCGGCCTCTCCACCCCCACCCCCTTTCTCTTTTCACGCCTGCTGGCTGAGGGCCCCCTCCCTCCTCGGCTCCATCTGCTGTAAATCTGTCCCCGCCCGGCTTTGCAGCGTTCCCACTGCCTCTGCCACCTGTCAGGTGCCGTCTGCTCTGCAGACCCCTCGGAAGAGACCAGTGTCCCCTGGGGCGGGCACCCCATTCCACCTTCTATCCTCCTCCTCCCGTTTTCCCTGTGCAATCTTTTTTGTCTTACTCACGAGGCAGGTGGATTCCACGGGTCCCTGAGGTTCCGCCTCGCCAGGGATATTGGAAGGAGGACATTACAGAAAGCTCGCTGACTCCTCCCCTCCTCCTCAGTCCCCACAGGAGACAACCCTGGGAGCATGGAGCTGCTGTCCACACCGCACAGCATCGAAATCAACAACATCACCTGCGACTCCTTCCGCATCTCCTGGGCCATGGAGGACAGTGACCTGGAGAGGGTCACCCACTACTTCATTGACCTCAACAAGAAGGAGAATAAGAATTCCAACAAGTTCAAGCACCGGGTGAGTAGACGGTGCCCTGGGAGCCTCTCCCCCACACCTGTTCCTGAAGGAGGCCGGATAAGGGAACACTTGGAAGGGATGGTTTGAAGTCAGGGGCCTGGTTAACACCCACACTCTTCTTCCTGTGTCATTTTGGGAAAGTTACTTGACCTCTCTGAGCCTCAGCTCCTTCCCTGGTGAAGAGGGAATAGCCATGCCAAGCCTCTCGGGGTCGTGGAGAGGATGCAGTGAGTCATGTTTGCGTGGTGCTTGGCCGGGCGCCTAGCACAGAGGGAGCGCTGTTATCAGCGCCACGACTGCAACTGCGACTTCAGGCAGGGGCAGAGAGCCCGGGTGGGGTGCGGCGGCAGGCATCGCCTATGGGGATGACGTCTCAGGGCACAGACTCGCTGTTGGCTGGGTGGGCCACGCGGGCCTCAGTCGGGGCGGGGCCCTTTTGCTGTGGCCTCACTTCTCCCCTTTGGGCCCCTCACCTGCTGGCCTGCCATTTGCTTGGCTTAGAAAAGGAATGGGAGAGAGTCCTCCGTGGGTGTGTCCTTTTCTGGGGTTAAAAGCCAGTGTGGGGGTGAGTGGGAGGAAGCCCCCATCCTCTCAACCTGGCAGAGGCAGGGGAGCGATGTGGCCAGCTGGCTCCCAGGCCGACGGCCCCAGCGTGGGTTACTCACCCGCTCTCTTTCTCTGGAACCATTTCTCCCGATTTGGGTGTCTTTTGGCAGGCCAGTTGCCACGGTGACGTGAATGTTCACCACCACCCCCTTAACCCTCCCCGCCAAAGAATAAGGCATATTTTCCCTTCCTCCCTGGCTTCTCAGCATTTCCGTTGCCGTGGAGACGGCACTGCAGTGTGCAGAGCTCTCAAAGTCTCCTTCAAAAATGAAGGCCTTGCCGCCCTCAACTTTGTGGCTTTTCCCCTCCATTCCCAAGAGAACAGGGTGTGAGGGGGCTTCGAGGAGGGGCCAAGGCTGGGGAGCGTCTGTGTGGCCTTCCTGGGAAAATGGTGGCCAGGGTATGGAGCCATTGGATCCTCAAGATTGGTCCTGCTCAGGCGAAACGGGGCCATCTGGGGAGTGGGGGTTCTTGGAGGCTGCCCAGATCAGGCATGAACCCCAGTTTGATGCCTGGCTCTCTGTCTGTACCCTATTTCTCAGGATGTCCCCACCAAGCTCGTGGCCAAGGCAGTGCCACTGCCCATGACGGTGAGAGGCCACTGGTTCCTGAGCCCCCGCACGGAGTACAGTGTGGCTGTGCAGACAGCAGTGAAGCAGAGTGACGGGGAGTACCTGGTTTCCGGCTGGAGCGAGACGGTGGAGTTCTGCACTGGGGGTGAGGTCCTACTGTCACACCCCTGTCCTGTTGCTTAGCATGTCAGGCTTAGCTGTGTTCAAGGCGGGGTCTTTCCTCGTAGTGCAGCAAACACTGACGAGCACCTTCTGTCCACCAGGCACCATGCTTGGGCCACACACAGGGAGACACATGGGTATGACACTCTTCCTGCCTCCAAGAGCCTGCCCTTTCTCTTTGCTCACCAAAGGCAGATGTGAACCCCACTAATCATGTTGGCACGACGACTTCCATCAACAAAGGGAGTTACTTTTCCGGCTTGGTACCAGATCACAGGCATCTTTTTAAACACTGTGGTCAAAGGTGCATGATGTGAAATTTGCCATCCTGAACATTTTGAAGCATACAGTTCAATGGTATGAAGTATATTCACAATGTTGCACAGTCAATCTCCAGAACCTTTTTTCTTGGAAAACCGAAACTCTATACCCATTAAACCACCACCCCCCATTTCCCCGGGCAGCTGCCATTCTACCTTCTGTTTCTATGAATATGGCTCCTCTAGGTAGCTCATATCAGTAGAATTGTACAGGATTTGTCTTTTTGTGACTGGAATATGCCAGAATTTTCTTCTTCTTTTTTTTTGAGACAGAGTCTTGCTCTGCTGCTGAGGCTGGTGTGCAGTGGCACGATCTCAGCTCACTGCAACCTCCGCCTCCCTGGTTCAAGCGATTCTCCTGCCTCAGCTTCCTAAGTAGCTGGGATTACAGGCGTGCACAACCATGCCCAGCCAATTTTTTGTATTTTTAGCAGAAACAGGGTTTCACCGTGTTAGCCAGGATGGTCTCAATCTCCTGACCTCGTGATCCACCCGCCTCGGCCTCCCAAAGTGCAGGGATTATAGGCGTGAACCACTGCACCCAGCCAAATTTTCTTCCTTTTCAAAACTGGATAGTATTTCATTGTATGGATAGACCACATTTGTTTAATCAATTATCTGTCAACGTGCACTTGGTGGAGCAATCACATTTCACTTGTTCTGAGCCTCCGTGTAGCCTGGGAAAATGGTCCTTGGTCAACGGCCCTGCAAACTCTCTTAGCAGAACTTAACTTGTAGACTCCAGCATAAACAGTGGACTTATGTGTGCTTTGTCACTCATGACTCAGGTTCTGCCCCCACAAGATTGCATTCTTTTGGTGTTCACGGTGAGAGCTGCTCCAGATCTCTCTGTCACACGGAAGGGGCAGGGAACATTCTCAGCCTGGGGCCTCTGAGGCTGCTGGCTCCATCCTTTGCCAAGATTTATGCCCCAAGTCTCCTTGAGCTGCTGTTGTCTTTTGAGTGGTGCTTTTTCTTTTTTTTCTCCTTCTGCCTTTTTTTTTTTTTGAGATGGAGTCTTACCCTTGTCACCCAGTGTGGAGTGCAGTGGTGTGATCTCGGCTCACTGCAACCTCCACCTCCCAGGTTCAAGCCATTCTCCTGCCTCAGCCTCCTGAGTAGCTGGGATTACAGGCAGCCACCACCACACCTGGCTAATTTCTTTGTATTTTTAGTAGAGATGGGGTTTTATATGTTGGCCAGGCTGGTCTTGAACTCCTGACCTCAGGTGATCCACCTTGACCTCCCAAAGTGTTCAGATTACTTTGAATATCTCAATACTCAAAGTAATATTCAGGGGTGAGCCACCATGCCTGGTCTTTCTTATGTTTTGAGACAGGGTCTTGCTCTGTTGCCCAGGTTGGAGTACAGTGGCACGATGATGGCTCACTGCAGCCTCAACAACCTCCCCTGAGCCCAAGTGATCATCTCTCCTCAGCTTCCTGGCCTCCTGAGTACCTGGAACTACAGGCACATACCATCACGCCTGGCTAATTTTTGGTATTTTTTGTAGAGATGGGGTTTGCCATGTTGGCCAGGCTGGACTCAAACTCCTGGGCTCAAGTGATCTTCTGCCTCGGCCTCCCAAAGTGCTGGGGGTCACAGGCATGAGCCACCATGCCTGGCTGAGTGGTGCTTTTTCTTAGCTCTGCTGCAGAACCCCACTCTCTGGAGGCCTCTTGCTCCTGGTGGGGAAAGCTTCTTGGTTTACCCCTAAGTCCTCCATGTGCAGTAGGCATTTAATTCAAATTGGGGATCTGGCTTGAATCCAGTCCACACTCCTCTCGCCAAACCAAGCACTCTGGTCAGGGATGCATCCACAGGGAAGGGCACCTTCTTCTAATTTGTACCAAGGAGCTGTATGTGCCAGCACCAGCCTTGCTGGGGCCCCAGGGTCCCAGGCCCAGGCCCAAGGGGTTCAATGCTGCTATCCTGTTTCCAGCCTTTCGTTTCTCCTGAGATGTTCAAGTTGAGAGCTGCTGCTCCAGACCCAGGCCTGCCTAAATATTGCCCAGGCTGAGTTCTCCCGAGACCCTCACGAGCCCTCACCTGTAACTACAGCTGGCTTCCATTGGGGTGGTGTGGGAAGTCTATGCACTGGATTTCAGGGGCTCTCCCAAAAGAACCTCAAGCCCTCCCCTCTCAAGTCTTCCTTTTTCCTACCAGACCTCTTTTCACATGAGGATGGGATCACAGCTCCTGGGATCCCTGGCAGGATAACTGGGCAGCCCCCTGCATTTTCTGACCTGGAAAGCCCTGAGGCTCTGGCAATGTGGTTGCAGAGGTGATGAGGACACACAGCAGGCAGCGCCCCCGTTTCCAGCAGAGGCCAACTGGCCTGTTCCCATCTGAGTTTAAGGTTCTGTGACTGTCTAGTCGCTCCTGCTGCTCTGGCAGGCAGAGGTTGGCCGGCACGCACGGGGTGGGGTGGGGTGGGGTGGGGAGAGGAGGTGGCTGTGCTTCTCAGCTGGCCCTCAGCTCACCCACTGCGTCTGGGCTCTTGCAGATTATGCCAAGGAGCACCTGGCTCAGCTGCAGGAGAAGGCCGAGCAGATCGCAGGCCGCATGCTCCGCTTCTCTGTCTTCTACCGCAACCATCACAAGGAGTACTTCCAGCACGCCAGGTATGGGCGTGGGTTCCGGCAGGACCCGCCAGGCCTCTCCTCCCTCCCAGCCCGCCCTGCTCCTGCCCTGGTTGTCCGAGGTTACCCCACCCTCGTGGCTGCCAGTCCCTCCTCCAGGGTTGACATGCCCTGATGTCACCAGGCTGGCTCTGAAGAGACTGCTACTTTGGGGACTGGGCCCAGGGAAGAGCAAGGGCTCCGGGGATGGGGCCTTCTCCAAGAGTGTCGTGCTAACGAGTCTGGGAGAATGAGGTCTGGGTTTGCTCCCCCTCTGGGACAGCTCCTTTCAGGGGGTCTACCACCACAGGTCAAGCCAGCTCTCCGATTTAGGCCCTGGAGCCAACGAGGAGGTGGCAGGGAGCGCACAAAATGAGGGTGTTCTGGGCACAAAGGGTTCTAGGAAGCACCCAGCTTAGTGGTTTTCAAACTGGGTTCTCCCTCCAGGGAGACATCTCAGTGAGCCCTTCAGAATGCCGCTGTGGGGTAAGGGGGACCAGAGGATGAGGCTTGGTGGGCCCCACACCTGACTTCCAGCCAGAGCAGCCTCAGTTTGACTTGCCTGTGACCCATCCACATACAATTTCTTTTGGGGAAAAAAAGAGGTTCTGTAGTCTAAAAGTGTCTGAAAATTGGTGATCTGCTCCAACACCCTCTGCCTGCAGAAGAGGAGCCTGAGGCCCACAGGGAAGCGGCTTGTTCATTTGAGCCAGGGAGTCACTTGTCACTGAGGACAGCCAGGACCAGGCAAGAGTGAGGCAGAACCAGAAGTACCCACCCTCCCCACACCTACTGGCAAGTGCCCATATCCTTCTGAGGCTCAGCCAGGGCAAGCAGCTGCTCTGTTTTTTTTTTTTTTTTTTGAGATGGAATCTCACTCTATCACCCAGGCTGGAGTGCAATGGCGCCATCTCGACTCACTGCAACCTCCACCTCCTGGGTTCAAGTGATTCTCCTGCCTCAGCCTCCCAAGTAGCTGGGACCACAGGTGTGCGCAACCAGGCTGGGCTAATTTTTGTATTTTTAATGACATGGGGTTTCACCATGTTGGCCAGGCAGGTCTCAAACTCCTGACCTCAGGTGATCTGCCCTCCTCAGCCTCCCAAAGTGCTGGGATTACAGGTGTGAGCCACCACACCTGGCCTCTGCCTGTCTTTATCCTTGCAGTCAGGGCAGTTTAAATCTCCGGAGTCTCTGGGGTTTGTATTAAAGAAGCAAGACCTGCTAGGTGGCTCACGCCTGTAATCCCAGCACTTTGGGAGGACAAGGTGGGATCGCTTGAGCCCAAGAGTTCAAGACCAGCCTGAACAACATAGTAAGACCCCAGTCTCCACAAAAAATTTAAAGAATTAGTCCGGGCATGGTGGCTCACACCTGTAATCTCAGCACTTTGGGAAACCGAGGCAAGTGGATCACAAGGTCAGGAGATCGAGACTATCCTGGCCAACTGGTGAAACCCTGTCTCTACTAAAATAGAAAAAATTAGCTGGGCCTGGTGGTGGGCACCTGTAGTCCCAGATACTTGGGAGACTGAGGCAGGAGAATCCCTTGAACCCAGGAGGTGGAGATTGCAATGAGCTGAGATGGCGCCACTGCACTCCAGCCTGGTGAGAGAGAGAGACTCCACCTCAAAAATAATTATAATAATAAAATAAAATAATTAGCCAGGTGTGGATGGCTTGAGCCCAGGAGTTTGAGCTTGCATCGAGCTGTGATTGCACCACTGCACCTAAGCCTGGAAAGCGAGTCAGTGGCCCAGTTTGGGCTCCTTTATCAGCGAGAATGGGAGAGACAGGGAGCACCCATGTGTGCCAGGCACCTTACTTGGTGCCAGGATGTAAAGATAAAGGCACAGTCCACCCTTTCGAGAACCTCAGAATCCCGTCAGAGTGACAGTATGGAAATAGTCCGTGTACAAATTACATGTAATTGTTTAGCACAATTTAGTGTCCTGGCCAGGTGAGATGGCTCACACCTGCAATCCTAGCACTTTGGGAGGCCGAAGCAGGAGGATCCCTTGAGGCCAGGAGTTCAAGTCCAGCCTGGGCCACATAGTGAGAAGCTTCGGTGTCCTGCACATACTAGGCAGCCAAATATTTGTTAAGTGCAAGTGCCTGCTCTTCCAGGAAGGTTTTAGAGGAGAGCAGACGCTTGGCTGAGGCGTGAAGGCTGATTAGGAGTTTGCCAAGCCAGGCGGAGAAAGGTGGGGAGGGCGGTCAGTGCAGCAGAAGGACGAGCCCTGCACAGGGGGCACGAAGGAGGCAGGAGACCATGTGCACAGGGGGTGGGTAAATGGGTGGGGTGGCAGGAGGTGGGGAGTGGCAAGGGGAATCGCTGGGCTCAGGATGTAGAGATCAGATCATGAGGTGCCGCGCTTTTCACGCACCCCCCATCAAAGGGTTTCAAGCTGGGGAGTGACAGCTTCCCATCTCTTCTCTGAGAAGGAGTGGGCTGGATGAATCCCTCTTCAGGGCCCTCCCTGCTCTTGCATTCTGGAACGTTCTATTTGTGACTAGTGGAGGCGGCTGGGGGAGGACTGGGAGCTGGGCTGGCTCCCTCCCTCCTCGACCACACGCAGCAGCCAAGCCTCAGCCCGGCTCACCAGCCGCATCTTCTCTTCCCTTGGCGTGTCTCCCTGGGGTGGGCAGGACCCACTGCGGGAACATGCTGCAGCCCTACCTGAAGGACAACAGCGGCAGCCACGGCTCCCCCACCAGCGGCATGCTCCACGGGGTCTTCTTCAGCTGCAACACGGAGTTCAACACGGGCCAGCCCCCGCAGGACTCCCCCTACGGCCGCTGGCGCTTCCAGATCCCGGCCCAGCGTCTCTTCAATCCCAGCACCAACCTCTACTTTGCGGACTTCTACTGCATGTACACGGCCTACCACTACGCCATCCTGGTGCTGGCGCCCAAAGGCTCCCTGGGGGACCGCTTCTGCCGCGACCGCCTGCCCCTCCTGGACATTGCCTGCAACAAGTTCCTGACCTGCAGCGTGGAGGACGGGGAGCTGGTCTTCCGCCACGCCCAGGACGTCATCCTGGAGATCATCTACACCGAGCCCGTCGACCTGTCCCTGGGCACCCTGGGGGAGATCAGCGGGCACCAGCTCATGAGCCTGTCTACTGCCGACGCCAAGAAGGACCCCAGCTGCAAGACCTGCAACATCAGCGTGGGCCGCTAGGGACTCCTGGGGAGCTGGGGGGCGAGGGAGAGATGAGCGCAAGGTGAAGGTGGGTGGCCCAGGTTCAGGGAGCTGGCTTTCTCTCTCCTGCCCCCCTGCTCCTTCCACGCTGCCCAGCTGCCTTCCCCTCGCCCCCTAGCATTGGAGGCAACCGATGGTGGTCCTCTTCGTAAGTGTGGCCCACGCCCCGGCCTGGCGGATGTGGAAAGGCTTCTCGGCCTCCGTAGTGGGCGGCTGGGCCGGATTTCCAGAGAACTTCCCCTCTCCTCTGGTTTCCTTGTCCTACTGTTGTTTGCGGCATCCAGGTCTCTATCTCCCAAAGACCCGCCCACCTCCTGGGCTCTCCCAGGGAAGCCTCTCTGGGCCAAAGCCCACGTGTAGCGTGGCTGCCTCCAGAGGAGATGCAGAGAGCTGTGGGGCGATCTTTCTCAGTCGCACTCACCCCACTCAGGGCCAACCACAGAATGCCCCCTCCCTGCTGAGCTGGGTCTCTGGGGCTTCCCACTCCAGGCCCGGACCCCTTCCCCCTATAAATAGTCTCCTGCACCACCGTGACGCCCTGGCTGCTCCTTGCCCCAAAGAACCCTCTTCCTGCATGGGAGAGCTGTCCCTCCCCTTCTCTACCTGCCCACCAGGATGCCCCCCTGCTCTCTAGAAAGGAACTCTTTTTTTCTCTTGGCTTTGGGGGGCTTCAGGGTGTGAGACGTTTCCTTCCTTCCACACCCCAGCATACCTGCTCCTTGCTTAGAGCGCTGGGGTCTGAGACAGCAGCCACTGGGGTTGAGGAGGGGGAGAAGACCCCTGAGACCCAGAGGTGCCCCTTCCTCAGCCGGGAGTGGGCCGCCTCACGCTCTGTGGGGGCCTGGCATGGAACGAGAGACCTGCAGGCTGTCCCGTAGGCCCCGGCACCCCGCCCAGCTGTGCACTTTGCTCACTCGCTCTGCCCCGGTGCCGTGACTGTCCTGTGCCCATGCGTGACCTGGACTGTGGACTCTCTGCTACTCCGCCTGTCCCCTGCCCACTGGCGCTGTCTGCTCTCCTGCCACACTGCTGGCTGGGAGCCCCCCCCCGGGGAGTTCTTGGTGAAGTCCTTCTCGGGCCTCCTTGTGTTTTTGCCTCATTCCTACTGTCGCACAGGTCATGAGGGTGGACTTCCTAAGATCAGCAAAGCCAACAGAAAGAGCCCGGGGGAGGGGCTGAGGGCAGCAGCGGGCTGTATGGGGGATGATGGAGGTGCCATCAGGCAGAGACGAGTGCAGCCACACAGTGACTTTCTCAGAGGTGACAGAGATGACGGATGAGTGGCTGGATTTCTGTAATGAAGGACAGAAGCAGTGAGGGGTTGGCAAGAGTGGCAGGTGGACAGCGGTCGCCTCTCTGTAGCCAGGGGGAGTTGCATGGCCAGCTGTCTCTCTCTGGGATGGGTCAGGAGGCCTGGAGGTTCTGGGAGAGGTGTGGAGAAGGAGCGAACAGGGCCCCAGGCCCTTTCCTTCCCCCTGGGCTGACAGCATTGCTGTTGGGGTGGCCTGCTACCCTCCCCTGGCCCTCTTGTCCCCCCAGGGCTGGGGTCTGCCTGCCTGTGCTGTGCTTGCGACGTGCATCAATAAACCACCGTGGCCTGAGGGCCCTGCTCGTCTCAGTCCATTTGAGCTGCTGTAACAAAATACCACACTGGGTGGCTCACGAACTGCAGATTCATTTCTCATAGTCTGGAGACTCAGGAGGTTATGATCAAGGAGCTGGCAGAAGCAGCGTCTGGTGAGGGCCTGCTTCACAAGTGGCTCTTGTCACTGTGTCCTCACAGGGTAAAAGGGATGAGCAAACTCTCCTGCCTCTTTCTTTTTTTGTAGAGATGCGGGATGGGGGGGTGGGGGTGGGGGTCTCACCGTATTGCCCAGGCTGGCCTCAAACTCCTGGCCTCAAGTGATCCTTCCACCTAGGCCTCCCAAAGTGCTTGGGCCACTGCCCCAGGCCATCTTGGGCCCTTTCAAAAAGGTACTAATCCCAGTCATGTGGCTCCACCATCATGACCTCATTGCCTTCCAAGGACCTGCTTCCTAAATCCATCATCTTCTGGTTAGAATTTCCACCAAGGGCTGCGGGTGGTGGCTCATGCCTATAATCTCAGCACTTTGGGAGGCTGAGGCAGGTGGATCACTGGAGATCAGGAGTTCAAGACCAGCCTGGCCAACATGGTGAACCCCCATCGATACTAAAACTACAAAATTAGTTGGGCGTGGTGGTACAGGCCTGTAGTCCCAGCTACTCCGGAGGCTGAAGCAGGAGTATTGCTCGAACACAAGAGGGGGAGGCTGCAGTCAGCCAAGACTGCACCACTGCACTCCAACCTGGGTGACAGAGTGAGACCTCGTCTCAAAAAAAAAAAAAATTTCAACCTAGGATTTGAGGGGGGCGGGCACATTCAGAGCATAGCACCCCATCTCTTTGGGCTTATGATGGCGTGGATGAGTTCTGCAATCCACAGGGGAGCTCCAGTGGGAATGCCCCCAGGACAGGCCACCTGGAATCAGCTGCAAAGGATTCTCCTGTCCACTGTGGGAGGCAGGGCTCAGCATGTAGAGCTGAGTCTCCAGCTTGGGAGGGACTTTGGAGTTTTTCGGTCCTACCCAGTGCTTCCCATATGGGGCCTCCCACATGAGGCCTCCTAGGAGAGGACATGCAGTGTCTGGAGGCCCCGTTTGGAGCCTTCCTGCTACAGCAGCTTGCCATTGCTCCAGATCCAGATGCCACCAAATGCCCCTGTTCGAAGTACCTGAGCGTACCCGCTCCCCAACAGCGCTCCCATTTAGAGATCCCAGTCACCTCTGCATCTATTATTTTATCATTATTTTTGAGACAGACTCTTGCTCTGTCACCCAGGCTGGAGTTCAGTGGCACGATCTCAGCTCAGTGTAACCTCTACCTCCCAGGTTCAAGCACTTCTCCTGCCTCAGCCTCCCAAGTAGCTGGGACACAGGTACATGCCACTACGCCTGAATAATTTTTTGTATTTTTAATGGAGATGTTGGCCAGGCTGGTCTCGAACTCCTGACCTCAAGTGATCCACCCACCTCAGCCTCCCAAAGTGACTGGATTGCAGGCATGAGCAAGCCACTGTGCCTGGCTATTATTTTTATTTCTTGAGACAGGGTCTTCCTCTGTTGTCCAAACTGGAGTGCAGTGGCACCATCAAGGTTCACTGCAGCCTCAACCTCTGGGGCCCAAGTGATTCTCCCACCTCAGCCTCCAGAGTAGCTGGGACCACATGTACACCATCATGCCCAGCTAGGACTTTTTAAATTTTTTATTTTGTAGAGATGGAGTTTCCCTGTGTTGCCCAGGCTTATCTCGAACTCCTGGGCTTAAGTGATCCTCCTGCCTCCCAAAGTGCTGGGATTACAGGCTTGAGTCACTGTACCTGGCCTACATCTACTGTTACAGGTTTACTGATACAGTCCTCTGCTGGAGTAAAAAAGCTCTCGAGAAGTCAAAGTCCTCACCAACACTGCCTGACTCAAGGCCATGTTCACATGTGTCATCCAGAGCTCAGGGCACAGCCTCTGGGGTACAAAGGAAAGCGGAAATGGCAGATAAAGGCTCCTGAGGGCCTACTGTGCACCAGCCACCCAGGTGCTGTCACACACATCGCTTCTTTAGTCTTCACAATGGTTCTGGGGAGTATTATTCCCACTTAACAGTAGAAACTGAGGCACAAAGCCTTGCCCATGTCTTACAGCCAGTAAGTGACAGTGCCCAGGCTTTGACTGAGAAACCAGAATCTTCCCATTTTCTGCCCTTTGCCTGTCTCCCCTTGTGAATGTCAGGGGCTACCTGGGACACTCCTGTTTCAGACACAGTGACACCCCTGGGGGTTCCCTCCACAACACCAGTTAAACAAGTCTGTGCCTAGTTCCAGAATATCACTGGGGGTGGCTATGGAATCACAGATGGCATGGAAGCTTATTTTAAAGGTGTAGTGGAACGGAGCTGGATGTGGCATCACGTGCCTGTAGTCCTAGCTACTTGGGAGGCTGAGGTGGGAGGATCGCTTGAGCCCAGGAGTTCAAGGCTGCAATAAGCTATGACCATGCCACTGCACTCTGGCTTGGGTGACAAAGCAAGACCCCAACTTTTGAAAAACAAAGGGAGTAGTAGACAGTACTTGGAATCAGCATTCTGAGGATGGGGTGACTGGGGATCCACCCTTCTGCCTTTGGGCAGGCCTGCACAGGATTCTCTACTCCTAGCTGAGACGGTTTGAGTCCTCCAGAGGGGCAGGCTCCAGTCTTCTTTTTATGGACCCTTTGGGGTTTCTTGGGAGGACAGATTGGCTCCCAGAGTCCTCATAGTGGTGCATGAAGGCAGAATGGAGGTGGGGTTGGGAGAGGCCCCAGGCAGCTTCCTTCAGAGAGGAGAGCCTCCGTTTCTCCTTCTTCTGTCCAGATGGCCAGTCCCAGCACACAGCCAGCCCTGCCATACTCACTTGAAGCACCAGTTAGACAGAGCTGGGTCAGAGGGTCCACTGGAGGCTGCCCTGGGGTCTTTTCTGGCCCTGGGTCTATTCTGACCTGGTGGAAGGGGAGAGGTGCTCATGGCAGTGCGCGCACACACACATACCCTTTCTGGGCTGGATTCAGAGGACAGCCTAGAAGGCCACAGACAGCTCCAAGGTGAAGGACAACCCTGAACCACAGCTGCCACTGTCCAGCTGAGGGGCCCCGAGTTAGCTCTGTCTGCAGTGCAGGCAGCCAGGGAAAACGAGGTGGTGGCCACAGTGGGAGGCTTTAGATTCCAGGTGAAGGGTTCTGCTGTACAGGCACAAACACACAGATGTACCTGACACAAATACATGGTGGTGCACACTTGGTCCCCGACACACACACAACTCATAGCTGAAACACCTCTGCTCGGGTGCGCACCCACACTTCCCTCCCATTCCTCTGCCCCTGGACCAGTATCTTTCCTTTTAACCCTGGGCATCCCACAAAGTGGAAGGAGGGGAGGTGCCCACGCTGAGGATGCTAGCAGTTTCATTCGGCTTCGGTATGTGTCTCTTCTCCATCTTAGGAAAGAGATGGCTGGGGTCCCAAGGAAAGGGGCGAGGAGGGTCCATTCCCCGAAGCGGAGGGAGGCCTTCAGGAAGCGGAGCTGAGGTGATTGGCCATAAAACAGCTTGGCCACAACATCTGGAGGAGATTGGAACCAGATGTTCAGGGGATGGGGGAAGGGAGGCTGTGGGGATGGAGAGGGCTGGGGCAGCAGAGGCGGCAGCTCTGGCTGGCAGGAGGCTGGGCTGGGGGCTCAGGGTTCTCGGGGAAATCATCTGGCTGCTCTGTCCCCCACTTTCCAAGTCAGGCACTACTGGCACTACTATTTTTACAAACTGGAGCAACAAATCTTTTCACAGATTCTAGAATCAGCCTTGTGCCTAGGGACAGTCGAGTACAAGGTATGACTTGGGAGGTGCTCAGAAGGGCCACCAGCTCACCGGAAATACGTCCCTTGCTTCCCCGCAGCCCCCTCCTTGTTGTGGGCTCTGTGTTGCCCCTCCTGCAGGTAACCTAAGCTCCTGATGCCTGCCTGGAAACTACTTTTGTACCTTTTAGCACAAGAGGGGAGTTGTCTGAGAGCTAACAGAGGAAACTACCCAGTCCAGCTCGGCCGTAGAGACCCCACCCTGGCGGCACCGAAGGCATTGAGAAGCAGACACCCAAATAGAACAGCAAAGTGGGACTATCGGGGGCCATCAGCCTTCCGCGCTGAGAGCCTCAGGGCCTGACTGCATTCCGGGCTGAGGGCCTCGAGCAGACGCTGACCCACGAGTTTAGTCTCTATGAACAGGTGATCATTATTAGCAAACAGGTGTTCTGTGTTTTCTCATAGACCCAAGATGAACTAGGTAGGCAGCTGGTGCCTGCTTACCACTGATCAGAGACAAACCAGAAAGTATTCTCCACGAGGGAGCCACGGGGGCAGAGTCACATATCCCGCGCTTTCAGAATTGTTTTCACCGGTGTATGAGATACATATACTGTCTTGCTACTTTAGAATGCCCCAAGCAGTTTTCCACTTTCGGGGGTCGGGGGGTGGTTGGCCAGGTTTTCCTCGCCATTGTTCTCAGCAAACAATGTAATTTATCATACACGTTAGGACTCATCCCAATAGAAAGGAAAAGCAGGCCCATTTATTAAGAGCCCCCTATTTGCCAGGCACTGTGACTGGCTCTCTTCAAAGATTATCTCATTCCTGCATTTTTTTTTCTGTCACTCAGACTGGAGTGCAGTGGTGTGATCTCGGCCCACTGCAGCCTCAACCTCCCAGCTCAAGCAATCCTCCCACGTCAACCTTCTGCATAGCTAGGACTACAGGCATGCAGTGCACCACCACTCCCCGCTAATTTTTTAAACGTTGTTTTGTAGAGATGGGGTCTCGCTATGTTGCCCAGGCTAGTCTCAAATTCCTGGGCTCAAGTGATCCTCCCCTCTCATACTCCTGAAGCACTGCAATTACAGGCATGAGTCACCATGCCTGGCCTCATTCCTTCTTCACAGCCATATCATCCCACACTTACCCATGAAGAACCTGAGGTTCAAAGAAGTGACTCATCCAGGGTCACACAGCCTCCAAATGGTGGAGCCGGTGTTCAAAATGGGTTTATGTGCTCTCAAGCTTGTCACCTTTTTACTACTGGAGATCCTGTGGGGTTAGAGGCGGGGCAGGGAAAAAGAAAAAAGGAGTGAGGGACACAGCCAGGCACTCAGCTTTCCTTAGTTTGCAACTGAGCCAACCCTTGTCCCTGCAAGCTGCCACATCCCTGGTGAGGGTCCCAGTCACTTCAATTGCCTGGTGCCCTCTGACTGCTTCAGAGACAAGACTTTGGATTTTCTTTCCTTTTTTTTTTTTGAGATGGAGTCTCACTCTTTTGCCCAGGCTGGAGTGCAGTGGCACAATCCCGGCTCACTGCAACCTCGCCTCCCAGGCTCAAGTGATTCTCCTGCCTCAGCCTCCTGAGTAGCTGGGACTACAGGCATCTGCCACTACACCCGGCTGATTTTTTTATTTTTGGTAGAGATGGGGTTTCATCATGTTGGCCAGGCTGGTTTCGAACTCATGGCCTCAGGTGATCCACCCGCCTTGGCTTCCCAAAGTGCTGGGATTACAGGCATGAGCCACCGTGCCCAGCCAAAGATGTTTGATTTTCAAATCTGTCTCTCAGGACATGGCAGGAAGGGTGCTGGGGACTGGTGATAGGTTTGGGGAGTAGAGGACCAGGGAGGGGGCAGTGGCCGGTGTCACAGAGCTAAGCGTAGCAGAACTGGTCTCCTGACTGACAGGCTCATACTGCCCTCTTGGTCGACGGCTCCAGAAAGTCCGAAGTGCCAGGGGATGTGCTCACCTTGATCTGGCTGCTGGGAAACTGCATCCTGGCTTTTCTCATGTGAATGCTTATCATGAGCTCAGGATCCCAGGGGACCTCAGCTAAGCTCCCTGGGAGGAGAAGCAAGCGTGCCTTCCTCTACCATGGAATCACCTGCGCAGAGGGGCAGCTGCACCGGGTTGGCAGCGGGGCTCATCTAGAACCCTGGGCAGCTAGAAGGTGAGGGCGGGCTGGGCCCGAAGAACGCATCAATTTACTAATTCATCAATTCTCAAATACACATCAGTGGCCTGCAGTCAGCTCATGAGGGGCTTCGATCACCTGAGGAGGCAGATCCCTGCTCCTCCTCCTCTTCTCCCTCCTTCCTCTTCTCCTCCTCCTCCTCTCCAGCCACCATCTTGTCTTCCTCAGCACTCTCTAGCCTCCAGGACTGAGTGTTCCTCCTCTTCCTCCTTGTCCTCTTCCTCTCTGTCCTCCCCTCCCCTCTCTCTCTCTATCAAAGCCTGCCCCATGCTTTGGGCTGCCTCCTGCCCGATGGCAAGCACTTGGTGGTGGACATCTGGGCATCCAGACAGCCCTGCACCCCTGCTTCTCAGCTGAGCAGGGCAGAGGACCCAGAACTGCCATGTGGACCTCCTTGGCGGTCTTCAAGATCTTTGTCCACTCCATGGGGTGGGTTGGGAGCCCCGCTGTGGATCGGGCTTCTGCATAGCTTCGGTTTGGGTGTGGGTGGTCTCCGAGATACTCTGTGCCAAAGTTCCCCTGGCTGGGCCTACCCTGGACCTGGGGCACTACAGCCCCTTGCCCACCTCTGAAGAGGGTCCCACGGAAGGTCCGGAGGGCTGGCGTGGCTCCTTGAGCTGTGTTTGTGGGTGAGGCAGTGTTGAGATATGTGCCTAGGTGGCTGCATGGGCTCTCCTGAGCCTGCCTCCAGCTGGGAGTTGCTATCCATAAGGGCCCTATTTGGGGTGGTGACCCAATGTCTCTCTGTGGACTGGAGCCCCTGCCTGGACAGGGTATGATCCTGGCTTCTTCGGGCCTGTGGCCTGTGGGCTGGGACTATGGTCCTTTGAGCTTCAGAAGGACCCAGCGGGCCGGTGAGGAGAGCTATGGCCACTGACTGCCAACTCTGTGATGAAGCTCATGCCAAGTAGGTGGGCAGTGTGTGGGTGAGATGCCCAGGCAGCTGCACCAGTGTGGGGATCTTTCCATTCTGTCACGGCCCTCCAGGCTTTCCTGAGCCTCCTTTTCAGAGGAGGAAGCAGCAGGAGGAGTGGCTGTGGCATCACAGCCTGTGACTTTACTGGAGCAATGAGCAATCATCCCTCTGGGCATCTCTGGTCCTCTGTTAGAACTCTGGGGCCACCATGGTGGTCAGACCTGGAGGAGGCAGCTGCAGCCTGAGCAGTAGAGCAGGCTGGCTTCCTGGAAGAAGAGGGCTGTGTGTGCACATCCGACACTCGCAGTGGGCCTGGTTTCCACTGCTACCTTCTGCTTAGAGGGCCAAGATGGAGTCCCCCATGCCAGACTGCCTCCTGGAGGTGGGGGCCCTGCAGGTCCAGACTGCGTCTGGCACAGCCTCAGGAAGGAGCCAGAAAAAGCCTGCCAGTCCGCTGAAGGCTCTAGGAAACCCCGGGGCTTGCAGCAGTGCCCAGCTCTCTCTGGAACCTGGGGGAGGCCAGCCTGGGAAGAAGAGCTGGGGCTGCTCTGGGCTTTCTTTCCCTTTGAGGTCCATGTAGAGAGAGGGCACTGAGATGTGGTTTCTCCTGGCCTCTGGGAGGCACAGGTCTGAAGTGGGGAAGCAGGGTGGGCAATGGCAGGAAGGAGGAGGCCGGACAAACACAGCCTTGGGTCACCAGGGAAGAGGGGCCAGAGCTGTGATGTTTGCTCAGTGGCCACTGAGCTCTGGCTTGTCTCCATGAAGAGAGGAGGACCCATGGGGACTGGCACTTGGCATCTGACCAGCAGGAAGTCAGGCATCGGGGGCCAGCTGGACCTGTCCTAGCCAATGTGGGTTTTCTGGCCCCCAGGTGCTTGCCTAGGTGGACACCCTTGCAGCCCACCTGCTCCTTCCCCAGATGCAGAGACAGAAAACCCCGATGGACAGACACCCCTGACCCCTTTCACATCCCCCTTCCCTCCCCACCCAACGGCCTCTTAATGGCATGTTCCACCCCCCGCTCGTGCGGAGGGGAGTGTGTAGTTTGTGTGCACGCTGTGATGGACGCCTGCGAGTCTATGTGTATCTGAGTGAAATCACACCCTCGGGGGCCTGGGATCAGGGGAGGGAAGGGCAGCCCGTGATGCCCTGACCACCTGCTGGCCTCACACAGCAAGCCTGGACATCTGGAATGTGACGGCCCCACCCCCATAGCCCAGACAGCATCTGGCACAGGATATTGGCTGTAACACATTCGGTTTATTGGCTGCGGTGCCCTGGTATGGCTGACCGGCCACTGGGCCTCAGAGAAGCCCTGTCTTGTTTCTCCATCCCCTCCCCATTGGCTCCCCATAGCAGCTCCTGGGGGACACGCACAGAAACTTGTGCCCCCAGGAAACTGGGGGGCCGGAGTGGGGGCTCAAAAGAAAACCAAATGGAGGCTGGAGCAGGGGTGGGAAATGAACATTACAATGAAGATAACGCCCCCGCGATACACAATACAGCGTGCAGAGACACAGGGATGGCAGCAGAGTCCTGCTGACATTCCCTCTTGTCACCAGGCAGGGGCGCCCAGAGAAGAATGGTCACTTTGAAATGTTTCTGTGGAAGGTCAGGTCCCTGGCCCCAGCCCCTTGCTGGTGGGGGGTCGTGGGAAGTGGCTTACACAGGAGTCCAGTTCCCCCACCTCCTGTGGACAGTCTCACCGGGCCATCGTCCCTGCAGGTCCTGGGGCCTGGGGGAGAGGGACAGTGTGTCGCCTTCTGCCCACCCTCACTGTCCAGTCTAGACGACCAAGGGCAGCAGGCTCCGGTCCCCGCCCCTGTTCAGGCAGCGTCACTTCCTGCTGTGGAGTGTGTCCTGGAACTTGGTGCTGGTGTATCGCAGGTGGAAACCTTTTTTGGTGATGGTGTCATCCGAGTGGAACTTCACCAGAACAGAATCTCCCGCCGAGTACACCACCTCGGGAGGCTGGCAGAGAAAGGGATGGGGTGAGGTGGAGGGGCTAGGGCTGCCTCCCCAAGGTCCCCAGCTCTGAGGGGTAGGAGGCTCTCGGGCAGCTACCAGATTCTCCCCACCCCTCAGAGCAGGGAATTTCTTGCTAGTTTAAAAGGAACCTAGGGCGGGGAGAAGGCGGGGAGAACTTAGCCGGAAAGAACTAAGTTCCTGTAAACCCAGCTCTGCTACCAACTTCGAACTGAGTTGTGCAGTCTCAGGCAAGTCACCTCCCATCTCTGGGCTTCACTTCCCTCAACCACAAACAGGAGCACAATCTCTCTGCTCTCCATGCCCAGGAGGGGTGCTGGGGAAAAACAAAGGATGGGACTGATGTCAAAGTATTTTGCCAAGGGAGGCGATCTTTGAACGGCATGATTTCCTGCTGTCCCAGCGGACTCTTAGGAAAGACAGCACAGCCGCTTCTCTGCTGGAGTGTGGAGGAAGTTCTGGGGAGAAGCACAGTGTCCCTACCCCTTGCCCCCAACTCTCCTCTGGCCCCTGGCCAAGGTCTGCTCCAGAGCCCTTCTTGGGTGGCTCCTGCAGGCCCACTGAGTGAGGCCAGCCCGCAGAGCATTGGACGTCAACACCCTGGCCCTCCAGGCACAGAGGAAATCATGTCTGAGAACCTTGAGGACATTCCCAGTATCTCTGCCAGGAAGCCCCCATCCTTCCCCAAGTCCCCTCCCATGGACTCAGCCTGGGGGAGCTCTCTGGAAGAAGATACCTGGGGACATCCTATTTGGTGTGTGATTCAGAAGAAAGAGCAAAGAGGGGAGGGGCACTCCCTGGGGGAGAACCTGGGGGAGGTTCAGCCAATGCTGGGTCCAGCAGCTGCTGCAGCTTCCGGGAGCTTTAACCCTTCCTGGGGCATTCAGGCTGCCTGGGACACAGCCATGCGACAGGCAGGGGGCTGGGGAGGTGACAGGAGGGACAGTGTGTTTGAAAGTGCATGCAAGTGGGTGTGCCAGTGTAGGGGGGTGTGTGTGTGACAGAGAGAGAGAGAGAGAGAGAGAGAGAGAGAGAGAGAGAGAGGGTGGGGGGTGGGAAAAGAAGTCTCTCTCTCTAAAGTCCTCAAGAAAGGACAAAAAGAAAAATGAAGCTACAAGCTCTTATAGGGAGGAAAGGAAATCCTCCCCATAAGGCTAGCCCACGTCCTTCGGGAAAAGCCCATCAAGCTGACTTTTGCTCAGTGCCTCTGAATGTGCCATTTTATGGACCAAGAAGCAGTGCCCAGGGCCACTGGGACAGCAGCAGCAAGAGCTTTGGGACAAGCTGGCCTCTCACCAGGAGGAGAAACTGGCAGAGGAAGCCACAAGGGTGTTTATGGCTCCGGCAAAAGGTCTGGTGAGGCCCCCTCAGCTCAGGCCCCATGTCCGGCTCTGGTGCCAACCTCTGCCCCCCATTCCAGGCCCTGGTGAGCTGCCTTGGAGGAGGGGTAAGGAAAGGAGGGACAGGGGAAGCTCCATCCTCCTCCCCAGGTGCCAGCTCCCCTGGAAGCCCTAGCCGACTGGTTCTGAGAGCAGGCCTGGGTCAGAGCTGTAGGAACCTCTCGGTTGCCCAGAAAGGACTGGGTTTCCTAGGTCGGGGGCGGGGCAGTGTCTCTGAGCAGCCTCCACCAGGCTGGGACTCTGGGCTCCTACAGAAGGCCACACACATGCTTCACTCATCCTCCGGGGCCCATGTGGGTGCTGGGTCTCAGGAATTGGGATGAGAAGGCTGGAGGACAGTGTGGAGCATGGGACCAGGAGGGTGAGGGGCGGGGCCTCACCCCTGAGCCGCAGAAGCGCCCCAGCCTGGGGGCCGAGCTGTCATAACCGTCGAAGAGCTCCATGTAGTCATAGCCACAGTCAGTCTCCTCCTCCACCTCAAAGGTCTGGAACACCAGCTCCACGCCATAGCCTTCCTCAGCCATAATGACCCACTCGCAGTCCACACCTCCGGGGTAGTTGTTGTCGCCAAACTGGGCGTGGGAGTAAAGTTCCTTGGTCTTCACCTCTGCCTGTACCTGGCCCCCGCACTCTGCAGGGGACAAGATTGGCCACCAGCCCTAAGCACCTTGGGTGCCAGGCTCCATAGCACACCACGCCAAACCCGCACAGCAGGATGGAGGCCCGGATGAGATTCACATGGCTAGTGATGGGTGGGCGGGGGCCTGGCCCAGAGCAAGTGCTCTGCTACCCCACCTCTGGATAGAGGGACGTCAGCCCTAGGGTGAGGGGGACAGGCAGTGAAGCTCCCTGAGAGGAAGGCAGTGTGGAGCGGCAGCGCGGGGCACCACACACTTAATCTAAAGCAGACATTGCTCATTTGCTTCAGCTGATGACCGTCATGGAAGAATGTGGGCCTACTGTCGCCACAGCTTCCATTTTCAAGAAAGAAGCTGTACATCTGGGTTTTATGTGAAAACTCCCAACTTTTAAATGTTGGCTCACATTTTTAAAAAAACACAGTGTGGGCCAAACATAGCAGGTCCAAGGGCCAGATGGCGTTCCAGGCCTCTGGTTTGTGACCCTGTGCTGGGAGGGGCAGAGGACACTGCATGGAGCCACCCTCCTCCCCAGGCCCTCTGGCCTCTGTGCACCAGGCACTCAGATCTCCCTAGAGGAGGTGGGGATAGGACCGGGGAGGGGGTGCTGGGTCAGGGACTGAGTTGAAGGGGAAGATGGGAGGCCATGGACCATCAGCTCTGGGGACACCCTGACAGGTGGCTCAGGACCCAAGAGGAGACTGCAAAGCTCCCTCGTGGCGTCCTTGGTCTCTCACTCGTATCCCTCTGGGATCCAGCCTTTCTCTGCAGCCACCTCACTCCCACAACCTGCTGTCTTCACACACCTGTGGCTCCGGCCAAACCCAATGACCTGCTGTCACCTGGGCACACCCTGGGCTGGGCTAGGGCTGGGGCTCTGCCTGGGCATCTCTCCCTGCCTCTACCAGCTCATGCCCAGTTAGGCCGGGGTGCCTTTCTTCCTGCCTGACTCCCGTTTGGGCTCATGTGGTCATGGGCTGTGCCTGCCTTGTCTCTTTCCTGGACTGAGTTCCTGTATGGGGTGGGTGGCAGGGGAAGGGCTCATGCCTGATTCAGGCTACGTGTCCCTCAGTCCTCCTGCAGAGCAGAGCCCAGTCCATGGCTGCTGAATAAACAAGCGAGGGAAAGCAGAGCAAGCCCCTCAAGGGCTGGGGTCTTCGCTTTGTCCGTTTCCGGGATCTGCATTTAGGATTCGGCCTCATCCATCCTCCATGTCAGTAAGTATCGGGAGAATGGGCCGGGTGCGGCAGCTTATGCCTGGAATTCCAGCACCGTGGGAGGCCAAGGCGGGCGGATCACCTGAGGTCAGGAGTTTGAGACCAGTATGGTCAACAGGGCGAAACCCCGCTTCTACTAAAAATACAAAGATTAGCCAGGTATGGTGGCAGATGCCTGTAGTCCCAGCTACTCGGGAGGCTGAGGCAGTAGAACTGCTTAAACCTGGGGGGAGGAGGCTGCAGTGAGCCGAGATCATGCCACTGCACTCTAGCCTGGGTGACAGGGCAAGACTCTGCCTCAAAAAAATATCAGGAGAATGGGCTGGGTTGAGTGGGTCATGCATGGTGGTGGGCGCCTGTAATCCCAGCTACTTGGGAGGCTGAGGCAGAAGTGCTTGAACCCTGGGTGGCAAAGGTTGCAGTGAGCCAAGATCGCACCACTGTGCTCCAGCCTGAGCAACAGAGCAAGACTCTATCTCAAAACTAAAAATAAATAAACATCGGAGGACGTTTCGGGGTTGGTGTGTGGGTGGGCTGCTGCACTGGCCAGTGTGCTCTCAGGGGCGCCTCTGGGGGCTTTCCTCTCTGTCCCTGAGTTCCCTAACCTCTCCTGCCCATTGCCTTCACTGCCATCCTAACCCCTAACCATGCCCTCCTCTCCCTGCCCCCCAGGCCTGGTCCTCAGGTCACACTGCCTCCCCCACGTCCCAGGCCCTGGGTCACAGGGCTCAGTCCCTTTCTGCCTTCATACCCTCTTTGTAACCCCCGACCCTACCCCAGGCTTGGAGACCAGGCTCAGTGGACGCTCCCACAACCAATGACAGCACCTGTGTCGTGGGCGGCCTGGAAGCCCTTCCGCTGGACCGAATTGTCTGAGTAGAAGCGCAGGAACATGCGGCTGCCTGTGGCCAGGACGGGCTGGGGCTTCTTGCTCCCACAGAAGCGGCCGAGGACGGGGGCCTTGGTGTCTCGCCCGTCAAACACCTCCAGGTGGTCGTAGGCACACTCAGGCTGGGACTCGATGTCCATCTCCATGAAGGTCTAGGATGATGAGGAAGGAGCACAGATTTAAAATGTGGCTGGCAGGTGGGGCGAGGACGGGGCCCCAAACCCAGGCCTCATGGACACCCATGGGATGGGCCACAGCTGGGGATGACAGGAAAGGAGGGCCTAGGAATGGGGCAAAGGCAGGGATGCCCCTAATTTACACTGGGAAAGGGGCCTCTGTCCAGGCCACACTTGGGGTCTCCTGGGGTGGCAGGCCTCCGGGCTCAGCCTGCAGCCTGTGTGGCCCTGGGCAGTGCCTCTGACAGGGGGTGGCCACATAGCATGAGGAGTGGGGAGGGGGCCCCTTACCAGCTTGACCCGGTGCCCGGGGGTGCTGGAGATAGCCCAGGTGCACTCCTTCTTGCTGGGATACTTGTCAGGCCAGTTGGGGCTGGTAATGGTACCACTGGTGGATGTCACCTTGTGGTCACAGCCGGCTGCAGGGAAGCGAGTGACGGAAAGGGATAGAGAGGGACCCCAAGCTCCGATAGCCCTTCCCTCCTGCCCCCCTCCTTTCTTCCACGTCTCGTGCCACTTACGAACTGGATGGCAGGCAGGCATCATTTCTTTTTCATGAGGTTACCTGTGTCTGGGGAAAATCTAGCTGCCAATTCCTACAAAAGCCTTGAGTGAAGCCTCACGTGGCAGCACTCATGAAGCAGCCATCACAGGCTCTCCTGGGTGACCCCCGGACCTTTGTAGGTGTTAGGCCACATGGGTCATATCACCTGTGCTTCTCCATTTTTTTGGGAGTGGGGGGCAGGGACAGAGTCTCACTCTGTTGCCCAGGCTGGAGTGCAGTGGTACGATCTCAGCTCACTGAAACTTCTGCCTCTCAGGTTTAAGTGATTCTCCTGCCTCACCCTCCCAAGTATCTTGGATTACAGATGTGAGCCACCATGTCTGGCTAATTTTTGTATTTTTAGTAGAGAAAGAGTTTTGCCATGTTGGCCAGGCTGGTCTCAAACTCCTGGCCTCAAGTGATCTGCCTGCCTAGGCCTCCCAAAATGCTGGGATTACAGGTGTGAGCCACCGCATCCAGCCGACCTGTGTCTCTCCTTGAAGCTGTTGTCTGCTGATCTCCAGCAATCTGAACAGTCGCAAGAGACTTTGACACCTGACTCAGTTCTCCCCACCCCCACTCCTGTTACTCTCCCAGTCAACAGACATGCAATGGTCCACCCAAGATGGCCTCTCAGTTCCTTGAAGGCTTTGTCGTCATCCACTGTTTCTCCACGCCACAAACACGTCACCCTCTCCGTTCCGTGGCCACCTCCTGTTCCTTCGGGGTGCTCAGGACCTCACCCTCCCAACTATGGTCATTTGACTTTATTAAAATTAAAAAACAAAATCGGGGTATCACTTTGCTACCCAGGCTGGAGTGCGGTAGTGTGATAATAGCTCACCATAGCCTCAAGCTCCCAGGCTCAACCTCTGCCTCCTGGATTCAAGCAATTCTCCTGCCTCAGCCTCCCAAGTAGCTGGGACTACAGGCATAGCACCTGGCTAATTGTTTTCATTTTTACTTTTTGTAGAGATGGGGTCTCACTATGTTGCCCAGGCTGATCTCAAACTCCTGGTTTCAAGTGATCCTCCTGCCTCAGCTTCCCAAAGTGCTAGGGTCACAGGCATGAGCCACTGCACCTGGCTGGCCTCTTGATTTTAGAGAGACCTCCATGGTCTTCATCTCTCCATTCCCTCCCAATACTTCTTCCTCAATTGACTTAACTGACTGACTGCCTCGCTGACCACCCAGCCTGCTCCTCCACACTCTGCATGGCCCTGCATCCCGGCTCTACACAGCACCATCTTAGAAAACCCCATCTGTGGCTCCAGCCTCACCTGGGCCCCCAGACCACTGCATACTCCTTGGATTTGTCCTTCACCAGCTCCATCTCTCACCTCCTTAGCAATTGCTGCAAACATCCAGCCCCCTCCTCAAGCCACTCTATCAGCTCCCAGTGGCAGACCACCTCTCTCTTACCTCCTGAGAAAGCCGGGGCCCTCCACTATAAATGGCTTCAACTTCTGGGTTCCGACCTGCAAAACCATCTATGCTGCTGCTCTGCAGCCTTGGAGCAGATGCCCCTCCTCCCCGTCAGGATGGACTGCCGTTCTGGGAGCTGCGGCTCATTGCTGCCCATGCCTGGGAACCCTCACACCAGAAATGATCCAGCCTCACACTCTCTCTTAGCTCTGCAGCCTCTGAACCTTCACACATCCTGAAAGAGCTCTCCCAGGCCCCTCCAGCTACAGCCCATCCACTCTCCTTTTCTTTCCAGCTTGCCTTCCAGAACACATGCTATGGCCACATTCTCACTGCATGTCTCCTCAATCCACGGCAATCTGACTTCTGCCTCTGAAAAACATGGCTTCCCCAACTCAATTGTTTTTTTTTTTTTTTTGAGACAGGGTCTTGCTCTGTCACCCAGGCTGGAGTGCAGTGTCGCAATCCCGGCTCACTGCAACCTCCACCTCCCAGGTTCAAGTGACTCTTGTGCCTCAGCCTCCCAAATAGCTGGGACTACAGGCATGCACCACCATGCCTGGCTAATTTTTCGTATTTTTAGTAGAGACAGGTTTTGCCATGTTGCCCAGGCTGGTCTCGAGCTCCCGACCTCAGGCAATCTGGCCCCCTCAGCCTCCCAAAGTGCTAGGATTATAGGTGTGAGCCACCACACCCGGCCCCAACTCAAATTTAAAAGCTGATGATCGTTATTCATAATCATGTCATCAGACAGGTTTTACTAGGGGAAACAGGCAGCCAGGCACTATGGCTGGTGGGGAAAAGGATGGGCAAGATACAGCCCTGTTTTCCAGGCCCCTCTCTACTCCCTGGTGGAGGCAGGTGAAGCTCCCATCTCCCCACACTTACACCATGAGCTGTCGCCATTACCAATCTGTGGGTTCACGCAGCCCCTGGCCTCTCCCTTTGCACTCTGGCCTTTCTGCTCCCTGTGTTCCTTGCATGCTCACGTCTCTCCCCAGAGAGCCTGCATCTCCGCAGGGCACCGTCTTGAATTCCCTACAGATCTCTGCATAGCACTGGGTCCTCCATAGGAATCAGGAAATGCTTACGAATCTGTAATTAACCTATCACCTGAGTAAGAAACCGCACATACTTCTAAGGTGAATCAGCACATAAAAGGTAAACAGGCCATCTTCTCCAGGAGCTTCACCCCTTCCTGGCTATCTTGTGGATTCTGTTCTTTATCAAACCATCTTTTTACGCAGGGAGTACAGAGACAGAATGCAGTTTAGACAACAGGAAAAGGTCCCGTCTAGCTAGTTCCATGACTCAGGAACTGCATATTTGGGAAGCTTGAGGTCACAGGGTTGGAAGCCCTTGACTGTCCACTGGTTCACTGTTGAGTGCTTTGGTTCTGGTGAGCAGCTCATCTGTTTATACCTGGGTTGTCAACTAACCAGGATGGGAAGAGTCACCTGCCAGGCATGGTGCTAAGGGCTCAGAGCCATGTCTATATAGTTTAATACGTTGCAAGGTAGGTATCATTTTTATTTATTTATTTTTTGAGATGGAGTCTTGCTCTGTTGCCCAGGCTAGAGTACAGTGGCCCAGTCTCGGCTCACTGCAACCTCAGCCTCCTGGGTTCAAGTGATTCTCCTGCCTCAGCCTCCCAAGTAGCTGGGATTACAGGCACATGCCACCACACCCAGCTAATTTTTTGTATTTTCAGTAGAGACAAACCTGAGCTCAAACGATCCCGCTGCCTTGGCCTCCCAAAGTGCTGGGATTACAAGCATGAGCCACTGTGCCCAGCCTAGAGCTATTTTTAAATGTGTGCAGGGCTTCAGTGTCAGGAAGGCAGTGGCCCTGTTCTAAGCATCCCCAGGGGTTATGTGGCCTCACATTGCTGTGTTGGCAGACACTTTTAAGAGTCTAATGTTGGCAAATCCGAAATAAGGGATTAAAAGCAGTGACTCACATTGGTACAATATCAGACTCTTTAACCTATAGATTCGCCCAGTTTTCAGGAATTTGTGTGTGTGTGTGTGTGTGTATGTGTGCATGTGTGTGTAATTCATTTCTCCACTGGGTTTTGAGTTCCTTGAGGGAAGGAATTGAATCCTACCCCTACCGTCCTAGAGCCCCATGGATTTTAAAGAAGTCTATGTTGGCCAGGCTGGTCTCGAACTCCTGACCTCAAGTGATCCACCCACCTCAGCCCCACAAAGTGCTGGGATTACAGGCATAAGCCATTGCACCTGGCCTATGATTTTTTATCATTTTATGGATGAGGAAACTGAAACAGAGAGGTTGAGGGACTCACCCAAAGTCACACAGATGCTCAGCGGTAGAAGCAAGTCTGTGTGTGCTGTGGGATTGGACGCGCCCAGCAGGCAAGGGCCACAGTGGAATCCCTGACTCAGAGCGGGCCTGTGAGGTATCATGTCCCAGGAAGTATCAGGGATACTGGCGATGCCAGGAGAGCTAGTTTAATTTCACTTTATTTATTTATTTTTATTTATATTTATTTTTTCCCACTGTCACCCAGGCTGGAGTGCAGTGGTATGATCTCGGCTCATGCAGCCTCGACCTCCCCAGGCTCAGGTGATTCTCCCACCTTAGCCTCCAGGGTAGCTGAGACTATACGTGTGCACCACCACACCCAGCTAATTTTTTTGCATTTACTATAGAGATGGAGTTTTGCCATGTTGCCCAGGTTGGTCTTGAACTCCTGGGCTGAAGCAATCTGCCCACCTCGGCCTCCTAAAGTGCTGGAATTACAGGTGTGAACCACCATGCCAGCCTATTTTATTTTTAGTTAAAAACACTGTTTAAAAATAAAATAGAGACAGGGTCTCACTATGTTGCCCAGGCTGGTCTTGAATGCCTGAGCTCAAGCGATCCTCCTGCCTCAGCCTCCCCAAGTGCTGGGATTACAGGCATGAGCCACCGTGCCCGGCCTAGAGCTATCTTTAAATGTGTGCAGGGCTTTACTGTCAGGAAGGCAGTGGCCCTGTTCTGAGCATCCCCGGGGTTAGAAGTGTGGCTGATCATGGTAACAGATACCATTGTGCTTGCAGTGAGCCTGGCACTGCCTGGGGCGCTTCAAGCCCCCAATGCCCCTCTGAGTTGGGTACTATTATTATTATCTACATTTTATGCAGGAGCAAACCAAGGCACAGAGAGGGTAAGAAGTCGCTCAAGGGCACACAGCTAGCTAAGTGGCAGGGCTGGACCAGACCACTGGCCCTGGAGACTGTGCTCTTACCCACTATCCCTTCTTGCCTCTGTGCCAGTAGGAAGTCACAAGGACAGACTTGGATGTGGTTTTAAGAGGCGCGAACCACTAGGAGAGTCTGCAAATGAAGCCTCGGAGCAGCCATGAGCTCCTCCTCTCCTAAAGTGGGCGATAGAAGTGAGCGTGTGGCTCCGACATTGCGGGAGGGGGATCGATGTACCAGGTGGGTGGTGGAATGAGGGGGCCTCGGAGATCACTCGGCCCCCAGAACCTAAACGGAGGCCAATGGAGACGGCCCCTGGCCTTCCACTCCCGGCACCGGGTCCTTCAAACCCCGACGCCCCTGGCATGCAGCCCGTACCTTCTTTGCAGTCATGCTTGTTGTCGTGAAGGACGAAGCCGCTGCGGCACTGGCATTCGTAACTGCCGAACGTGTTGACGCAGTCCTGCTGGCAGCCACCATTATCCTTGGAGCACTCGTCCTTGTCTGCAGGGGAGCAAATAAGGGCATTCGCTGGGTCTGTGCAGGGCTGGGATCTGGATGCCCCAGGGGAAACGGAGGCCTGGCTGGGCTTCCTCCCACCTGTACAGAGCAACAGCTGGCCAGAGCCGGCCAGGCCAGGTGGCAGGGAGTGGAAGGCCAGGCGACAAGGGGGTCCGAGGGGCACTGTATCCAGCGGGACCAGCTGAGTGGGGCCCAGCTGTGGGGAGAGGAGGACGGGGGTCCGAGCGGACCAGCATGGGTCACCATTACCTGCTTACTGGACAGATGGGCAAGTGGAAAAACAGACACATGGACAAGCAGACTGCAAGAGAAAGGAGCAGGACGCAGGGGTCCCTCTTTTACTTCACAACAGGAAATGTCACAGACACCATCAAAATGGGAGAGGGTGGGGGGTGGGGCATGGGGCAGGGTCCCCAGTCCGCGGGACGGGCACAGTGGGGAGAGAGCACCAGTTCTGTCCGGCCAGAGGGAGGTGGGCCGGAATGGCAGAGTGGAGGTGGGGGGGGGTGGGCACCGAAGCCCCCATCCCATTCCATCCAAGGTGAGGTTCCTGAGTAACAAGGGGTCCGGGAGGCCTGGCAGGCCTCACTGGGGGGTCCGGTTTCTTTTCTGCACTCGGAATTTGAGCTGGTGGGGGCGTCCCCGAGGGGGCTGCAGAGCTGGCCTCTTTTCTGAAACGAGAGAGAGAAGGAGAAAAGGGACCAAGGGGTGGGGGTGGAGGGCAGGGACCAGGGAGGGACAGCAGTGAAAACCAGACCCAGGACCTCCGAGGTGGGTCCGAGGGGCAGGGTGGGGCGGGAGGGCAGGCGGACACACATGCAGGGTGGCCATGTCCAGGCGCAGCCAGGGCACGGAGGGCTGGGTTAGCAGGGGCAGGAGGCACAGCGACGGGACAGAGACAGAGCCTGTGGCAGGGAGAAGGCCTGGAGGGACGGCGCACATGGCCCACTAGGCGTGCATTGCATCAGGGAAGGAGAGAACTGGGGAGTCGTTGGTGGAGGGAAGTAGTACTTGGGAAGGGCTGGGGAGAGCTCTGCTCTGGCTCTCATTCAGAAGGTGACATCAACAGAGTGTGTTAGACACACACACACTCACAAATACACCTGCAGACCCAGTGCATGGATGTACTGTCACCCAAATGTGGCAACACAGGCGCTGGCCCAGAGGCACACACATACATGTGCACACGGTACACACCACCCACACGCGCACAGACACACAGCTCCAATACACCATGCAAATGCAGATGGACAGCCAACCACACGTGTGTCCTCACTCGCCCACCCAGCCTGTATACAGGTGCACACAAAGAAAACACACTGCACTCCAGCTACGCGTGAGGAGGCAGGCACAGATATCAATGTGCAGACAGGCACAGACACACCCAGGGACAGGACACATGTGTACACATAGGTGCGTGAACACCTCGACATGGATACAAAGTCACGCATAAAAGCAGAGATGTAGCTCATTAGCAGATGGCTCACAGACGAGCAACTGCCACATGTCACAGACCCACACATGCACTCACACGACGAACACACGATGTGGATATGCGCCCTGACGCACAGAAGTGCACATGGTCACAGGTGTGTGTGCCACAGCCACATACACTCAGGTCTGTCTGTGGGCACTTGGGGGATGGTGTGCCTAGCATAGAAGCGGGTATATCCAGGGAAGATGTGGGATCCCAGTGGAACCCCAGAATTCCAGAGATGAACCATGAGGTAGAAAGATGCCTGCTGGCACTGAGCTGGCCAGGTGGGGGTCTGTGCAAGGGGGTCTGTTGCTGATCCGCATCAGGAGGGGTGCCCAAGGGCTGGAACATCGGCTTCCAGAAGGCCCTGCTTCCCCAACCCAGGATCAGGCAGGCCAGGCCCCTAGGGGCCACAGGAACCCAGGCCAAGAGGTGGAGTCCCCAAGTCCTCTCCAAGGGCTCTTGCTCAGTTAACACATCACAGAGGCAGCCTGATCGAGGGCCCCCATAAGCTGCCTTTGAATTAGCCCTGCAGAAAATGTGGGGTGAAGGGCACCCTATAAGCCATCCTGGGGTTCACAGAGGACATCTCCAGTGACCATGCTAGAAGCTTTGGGGAGCCCAGCTATGGACTGAGCAAAGCCTTCACTCCACCCCTTCCTCACATTTGTGCCTAGAAAGGCTAGTCCAGTGCCTGGTACACAGCAGGGGTAAAGTTACACCTGCCAAATGCACGAGTGAATGGGTACGTGTGTGAGTGGGGGAAAGTAAATCCTGAGGAAGGCTGCTGCAGTGCCTGGGGCAGGAGTGGGCAGCCTCACCTGGGAGCTGGGGGGAGCAGGTTGCAGGCGGGTGGGGTGAAGGAGGTGGGCACCGGCCCAGGCAAGGAGATGGCACTCACCCTACAGTGCCCAAATGCCCCGGAAGGTGGCAGGGTCAGACTGAAGGTCTTCAGGCTTTCTTCTTCTTGGCTTAGGGTCTCCTCGGTGGGTGTCCCAAAAGTCCAAATAGCCCCCTTCCTGGGGGGCCAGAGTCAGATGCCCCAGGCCTTGGGTTGAGCCTCGATTCCCCTGGTGGGGGTGCTCTGCAGGTTTCTTGTGCAATGAGGCAATGTGTGTGCGCATGTGTGTGCGTGTGCATGTGTCTCTGTGCAGGGCTGAGGGTGGGGCGGGCACAGTGTCAAGCGGAGGAGCAGAGCAGAGCAGTAACTCCAGGCCTGAAAGATGTGTCAGTCCCCGGGCCCCTCCAAGACTGGAGCAACAGAAGGGCAGGAAGAGACGAGAGTAAGCAGGTAATGGTTTCCCGGGGCACAGCCTGCCCCCAAGTAGAGCTACATCCTCTCAACCCTCTGGTGAGCACCTCTTAGGAGTCCCAGGTGGGCGCAGGGAAGAAAGAAATTGGCCTGGCATGGGGAGGGTCTCAGCAAGCAGGGGCTGGGGGCAGGAGGTCAACGGGCACTGTAAGCAGAGCAGGGTGGCTGGCAGTGCCAAGCAGGGAGCCAGTGCAGGGGCAGGTGCATGGCATCTGGGGGTCAGGCAGGGTGCAGGGTGGCCACAGAGGGGGCTTGAAGATGCAGGACGCTGGGCAAAGGAGGGGAGAAGGAAGGCAGCGTGGACTGGGCTGTAGGTGTCCTGCCTTCCTGCCTACCCCTTGTCCTACCCAGCAGGCAGGCAGAGTGAGGATCCTGGGCCTGCTGCAGCCAGCCCCTGACCTCCCTCTCTCCCCTGCTCCACTTCACTCCTGTCCTTCACTGCATGGGCCTGGGTCTGGTTACCTCTGGGGACTACCAGCTACCTTGCAGCCTCACCCCAGGGTGAAGGACTGAGTGATTCACAAAGAAGAGGAGGTCTTCCGAACTTGGAGGCCCAGCTCAGAGGCTGGGCCAGGGGCTGCTGATCAACATCGAGACCACCCGAAGACGGGGCCATCAGAGGCTCAGATGAGTCCCAGGGACTGGAGCCCAGGCCTTATGTGGGGCAGCTGTCAATTAACATCTGCTAATTGGATCTGAGTTCCCGCCCACTGGCTCAGGGGAGCCCCAAGGCTATGGAATTGAAGGAAGCGGGTGACTCATCTTTCTTCTTTAAAAAAATAAAAAAATTTTAGAGACAGCATCTGGAGTGAGGGATGAGATCATCATTCACTGCAGCCTCAAACTCCTGGGCTGAAGCAATCCTCCCACCTCAGCCTCCTAAGTAGCTGGTACTACAGGCAAACACGACTACACACACCCGGCTAATTTAAAAACTTTTCGTACAGACGGGTTTGCTATATTGTCTAGGCTAGTCTCGAACTCCTGGGCTCAAGTGATCTTCCCGCCTCGGCCATCCTAAGTGCTGGGATTACAGGCATGAGCCACCGCACCTGGCCACGCCTCATCTTTCTGAAGGCCCCAGTGTGAACCTATTTGACTTGTGCAGGGTCTGATTAGAAGTCTGACTACTCTCACGCCTGTAATCCCAGCACTTTGGGAGGCTGAGGCGGGTGGATCACGAGGTCAAGAGATCGAGACCATCCTGGTCAATATGGTGAAACCCCATCTCTACTAAAAATACAAAAAATTAGCTGGGCATGGTGGCGCGTGCCTGTAATCCCAGCTACTCAGGAGGCTGAGGCAGGAGAATTGCCTGAACCCAGGAGGTGGAGGTTGCGGTGAGCCGAGATCGCGCCATTGCACTCCAGCCTGGGTAACAAGATCAAAACTCCGTCTCAAGAAAAAAAAAAAAAAAAAAAAAAGAAGTCTGACTACTGCCAGAGACTCTGCCCCACACAGTCCAAGGCAAACACCCGCCTCTCCTCCATCCACCAACATTCTTGAACTCCCTGTTCCTAGGACCTGCCCTCTCCCAGGACTTGGCTTGCACAGCTCCTGACACCTGGAATTCCCTCTTCTTCACTTCCGGATGCTGATTTCTAAATGTTCATGTTCTGCCCATCCTCCAGCCCCAGCCATCACAGCCCTGAGGGCTCAGGGATAATGGGATGTGGGTACCGAAAGGGCTGGCTTGATGGGGAGTGAAGTGATGAGGAACAGAGGGCAGACTCTGCCTGCCTGGCACCAGGAGGGCTGGGGAACGTGGGGTGCAGGAGCAGGGAGAAGGGAGCCCTGTTCTCCAAGGAGAGGCAGGGCCAGGAACTGGGCAGTCCAGGGGTACCTGAGAAGAAGTGGGCCTTGAAGCCCTTTTTGGACACGGTGTTGTCAGACTTGAACTCCACACGCATGTTGTTGTACTGGGAGGTGATGACCTCGGGCTTCTCAGAACCACAGAACTTGCCATGCAGCTTGGAGTCGGCCGTGAGTCCACTGCGCACCTCCACGAAGTCGTACTTGCACACCTGCAGGGAAGCCCAGCTCCAGACCCGCCTCCTCCAGGAAGCCTCTCTTGACTACTCCCACCATCGGGAAGCTCTGCTCTGTACATCCTTTAGCCTTGTCTTTGCTGCTCCCCCTCACTGGATCCTCTCATGCTCCCCAAGCCAGTCCTAAGCCTTCCCTTGCTCCACACACCTCCCTAACACAATGTCCTTCCTGCCACTTGCCACATGTCCCCTCACCCCCTTCAGGGCCCTCCCTGCTGGGCCTCCTGTGCTTCCTGAGCTGGCAGCAGTCTCTCCTCGACATTTGCAGCGTGTTTCTGGCCGGCCCACTCTCAGAGGGCAGGAAACAGGCACCGAGCTGAATGCCCACACCTCATACCTTCCTGCCCCACCTCAGTCCCTGGTGGGCACTTACGTCATTGCCCTCTGTCTCGAAGAAGTCAAACTGCAGGGAGATGCGGTACTGGGTGGGCGCCACCAGTTGCCAGATGCAGTTCTTGTTGGGGGGGTACTCCTTGGGCCAGCCTGGGCTGGTGATAGAGCCGTTGAGCTTGGTGAGGAATCCACCACAGGCAGCTGCAGGGACAGGAGAGGTGGCACCATCTGCAGGGAGCCCCTGCCATGGGGAAGGGCTGAGACGCGGGCTGGGATGCAGTAAGAAGAAGATGGGGAGCCTGTGGACTCCCCGAGGCTCAGGGACCTGTGTCTGGTCCCTCTGGGGCAGACAGGAGGAGGGAGGGTGGGCTGGGAGTCTTTAGGGGTGAGCCTGTAGGAGGAGCAGGGAAGTTAAGGGGTCATAAGTGTGGCCATTTCTATTTTCTCTGAGAATGAACAGGTCAAGAATCTGCCAAGAGGGAACAAGGGGGAGTAAGGGGTTCAGGGGAAGCAGTTCAGGGACGGGGGCAGTCCAGGGAGGCGCAGGAAAGGGAGCAGCTCAGGGGCATGGCAAGATCAGCCCAGTGAGCTGGAGCCATCAGCCTCGGAGTGCTGTCACCGGCATCTAGGCACCATGCGTGGAGAGGCAGAAACAGTGCCTGTCCCACAACAGGGGTTTCCAACCTGGAGATCACAACGCCCTGGTGGGTGGTGATATCAATGAGCAGGTCAAGATTGTCATTTACAAAAAGAAACAAAACTCAAAACACTCCAAGAATGAAAAAACAAACCAAAGCCAGCACACATCCTACAGGGTGATGGTGTGTTCCTGGGGTTGCAATGTGACGTATCTTTTTTTTTTTTTTGAGACAGTCTCATTCTGTCGCCCAGGCTGGAGTGCAGTGGCTCGATCTCGGCTCCCAACAACCTCTGCCTCCCAGGTTCAAGGGATTCTCCTCCCTCAGCCTCCCGAGTAGTTCAGATTACAGGTGTGCACCACCACACCCAGCTAATTTTTGTATTTTTAGTAGAGACAGGGTTTCACCATGTAACTCAGGCTGGTCTCAAACTCCTGACCTCGTGATCTGCCCGCTTTGGCCTCCCAAAGGGCTGGGATTACAGGAATGAATCACCGCACCCGGCCTGTGACATGTATTTCTTATCCATGAGCTATGAAAAGAGGGTTGGGGTATCCGTCTAGCTTTTCCAGGAAGGGGTCTGTCCAAGGCATAAGAAATCTTGGCAGTGACTGAAGCCTGTAATCCCAGCACTTTGGGAGGCTGAAGGATTGCTTGAGGCCAGGAGTTTGAGACTAGCCTTGGCAACGAAGTGAGAGCTTGTTTCTACAAAAAAACTTTAAAAATTAGCCAGGCAAGGTGGTGTGCGCCTGTAGTCCCAGCTACTTGGAAGACTGAGGCAGGAGGATTGATTGAGCCCAGGAGTTGGAGGTTATGGTGAGGTAAGACTGACCCACTGTACTTCCAGCCTGGGTGACAGAGCAAGACCCTGGGCAGGTGGGCCGGGGCCGGGGAGGGAGCAGGGTCAGGGCGGTGTCGGGGCACTCACCCTCACAGCGGCGCTTGTCGGGGGCCAGCTCATACCCGGGGTCACAGCTGCACTTGTAACTGCCCAGGGTGTTGAGGCAGCGCTGCTCGCAGCCCCCGCGGTTGGGCCGAGAGCACTCGTCCACCTCTGTGGTGGGGAGGAGAGGGTGTCACAGACTCCAGGCAGGGGCCTGGCCCCTCTTCTCCCCTCTGCTTGGGGGTCAAGTCCAGGGTCCCTCATGCTTCTTGTGACCAACCCCTCACCCCATTCAAGGGAAGAAGTTGGCTGTGAGCCTCTCTTGTCACTCAGCCCCAGGACCCACCTAGCCCCTCAGTGGCTGGAACCCCACAGAGCCTCCCTGCTGAGCACATGGACTGGGTGAGTGCCCCTCCTGTTCTGGCCCTGACTAAGGACCCCTCTTTCATTTCTCCTTCAATCCTTATGTGAAGCCTGTTACTGTGCCCATTTTAAAGATGAGAAACTGAGGTTCAGGGAGAATATTGTGCCCAAGTCCACACAGGTGAAAAAGCCTCCAACTGCCTTGCTTCCTCCCTGAGTCCTATGGCAGGTTCTGCCTCTACTCCACACTGGGGGACCCCTTCTCCCCATTTAGCCCCAAGTTTCTTAAGGGCATGGCCCTGACGTCTCACTGGCATCCATATGCCTCCTAGAGTCTCCGTGTTGAATGAGTGAATGCAGGAGCGGAGGTGATGGGCGCCTTGGGGCAGGGGCGAGCAGGGTAGGAGGCACCTTTGAAAAAGTTAACGGCAAAGCCAGCTTTGTTAATGGATCCGTCGGAGACGAACTTGAGCCAGAGGCGGCTGGACGAGCTCTTGACATCATCGGGCTTCTCGTAGCCACAGTAGCGCCCGATGAGGGGGCTGCTCTCGCTGTGCCCGTCGCGCACCTCCAGGTAGTCGTAGGCACAGCTGTCGTGGCGCTCAATCTGGGGGTTGAGGCTTCATCAGTGGAAGGGGCTCTGGCTGCCAGGGACCCACCCCCAGGAGCCCAAAGAGAGGAAGCTGTTCCAGGGAGCAACTGCAGGGTTCAAAAGTCAGATCACAGGGTCTCTGACCTACCTCAAAGGACTGGAATGTGAGGCCCACATGGAAACCCTCGGACACCTGGATCCGCCAGATGCAGACTTTGCTGGGCCGGTAATCGTCTGGGTAGTTGGGCGATTGAATGTGGCCGTAGTCCTTTTTCACGTCACCCCCACAGATAGCTGTGGGGACACAGGGTGGGGTGGGAAGGGGTGGTGGGTCGGCACACTCTGCCCTGCTGGGGAGCTCCTTCCCCCACTCCTCCAGCCCCTCCCATGCCCCTCCAGCTTCTCAGTCTTCCACCCCCAGTCCCAGCCAATCCCACCATTCTCTCTGCTTCCTCCCTTGGGGATCCACAATCTTGCCCCTGGGGTGCCAGGAGGGAGTTGTTCTAGAATGCCCAGGGACCTCCCATCTGACTCCTCCCGTCCGCCGCCTTCCTCAGTACCTTCATAGACAGCAAAGAAGCCCTTTCCAACCCAATTGCTGCTGCTGCGGAATTCAACCCAGAGGCGGCTGTCGGTGGACACGATGGGCTCAGGGAGTTTGGACCCGCAGAAGCGGCCTGCGCGGATAGGGTAGGTGGAGGCGTGGTGAACCCCGAGGACACCCCCTGTGGAGGCCACACCTCTCCGGGAGGCTTGGGTGCCTGGGCCCTGATCTGTGGCCACCCCGCTTCACACATTCCCAAGACTGTACACTCTCCAGTTGGCTCCTGTCTGGTCCAAGGTCCAACTTGGCTTTAGAGAACCAGAGGCCACTTGAGGGATAGGACGTGAGTCTATTTTCAGGAGGAAAGGTAAATCTTTATTTTTATTTTATTTTAGATGGAGTCTTGATCTGTCGCGCAGGCTAGAGTACAGGGCCCTGATCTCAGCTTACTGCAACCTCTGCCTCCTGGGTTCAAGTGATTATCCTGCCTCAGCCTGAGTAGCTAGAACTACAGGCATCTGCTATCACACCTGGCTAATTTTTGTATTTTTAGTAGAGATGGGATTTTGCCATGTTGGCCAGGTTGGTCTCGAGCTCCTGACCTCAGGAGATCCACCCACTTCAGCCTCCCAGAGTGCTGGGATTTCAGGTGTGAGCCACTGTGCCTGGCCAAGGTAGATCTCTATAATGTGCAACTATACATGTGTTCTATTTACCTTTTTTTTTCTTTTTTGAGACAAAGTCTCACTCTGTGCCCAGTGGTGCGATCTTAGCTCACTGCAACCTCTGCCTCCTGGGTTTGAGCAATTCTCTGTCTCAGCCTGCCGAGTAGCTGGAATTATAGGTGTCTGTCACCATGCCCAGCTAATTTTTTTTGTATTTTTAGTAGAGGCAGGGTTTCCCCATCTTGGCCAGGCTGGTCTTGAACTCCTGATCTTGTGATCTACCCGCCTCAGTCTCTCAAAGTGCTGGGATTACAGGTGTGAGCCGCCGCACCCGACCAATGTGTTCTATTTACCTTTCTAGAGACTATTTTGCCATCATTATTTACCTTTTCTTATTTGCTTTCTATGCAAAGAAGTAATCATGAGAAATCAACATGGCTTTCTTCACACATGACAAACTGCCTTCACAGACATGTTTTTATTTGGTCAAATGCAAGGGATGCCCCAGGACCCTAAATAAATCCCAGAATCTGGGGACTGGGTCAGACAATGTCCACTTTGAAATAAAAATGAACAAGAGTCAACCTAAGTGGATGAGGCCGGCCATCTGTGGAATTCTTTGTGGTGAAGAATTGCTAGGAAGGAGCTGTGTGTTCCTAATAAGGCCGGTGTTTCCCAACATTCAGCAAGGGACACAGGGTGCTGGCCCAGGAATGTAAGTTATGAAAAAGAAACTCCCATCTTGGAAAAACACTAACACGTTCAAGGGAGGAAGTGTTGTAAGGACAGCAGCTTTGAGTGACCGAAAAGAAATATTTAAATATCAGAAACTAGGGGGAAAAGAGAGGTTAGCAGGATCCGCCTGGCTGAGGAGCAGAGGCTCTGTTGCCAGAGTGGTCCTGAGCGCCTTACAGTGAATCTAGCCGGAAGCAGGAGACTCACACAGCTCCTTGGGCTTGCTGCAAATACCCTCTAGAAACACCTGCCTCCCTCTGCCCTAATTCCAGGTTCATTAAGGCACCTTCTGTCCTGTGGGTCTGACCCACTTATCCCCACTGACTCACCTCCTGCCCCCTACCCTCCTCGGAACGAATCATCCTATGTGAACAAGGTTGGGCCACAGCGCCCAGCATGCAGCCTCCGGCGGCGAGTTAGGAGACATGCTGGCAGGTTTATGAAGACTCTCTTTTGAGCCAGGCTGCACTGTGGACACCCAAAAGCCAGAAGGGCAGACAGAAACAAATGGTGCAGCCTCTGAAAGTGCCCAGATGAGGAGGAGAGCCTGGGGCCGTGGAGATGCGCAGAACAGCCTGTCTCTGTCTCTCTCTCTGTCAATTCCGATGACTCCTTGCACGATAGGGTGACAGCCACCTTTAGAGGGAGGTCCAGAAGCCTACACTGGGGACTCTGAAATCTGGATCGAGGACAGGACTTGCCTAACGTGAGTGAGTGATGCAGTTAGCTGGGACTAATGGTGCCAGGACTCCTGGCTCCCACACCAGGATGTCGTCCCTGGCCAATGCTGGCCCTGTGGGAGGATGAAGAGCGTGAAGAGAATGGTTCAGAGAGGGAATCAGCGTGGAAGAGGCAGGCGGTGGCTGGTGCTGTTACCTCGGAGGGGCGCCTTCCTCCAGAAGCCATCTCGGACCTCCACATAGTCGTACCAGCACAGGCGGCTGCGGTACAGGTCCAGGGATGTAAAGTTCAGAATGATCTAGGGCAACAGGGGAGGAAGAAGGTTAAACTGTTCCCTACATTGCACCGGCCCTCTGCTGGCCCCACGATAAACACAACCTGCCTTACGCCAGGCAGGTTGCCCCGGGTGAGAGTCAAGGGGCTCCCGAAAGGAGCTCCTGGCACAGAATCACCCCTCCTCCCAGTTGTCTGTGTATGGTCCGCTTTCTTCCCAGAAGGCCCAGGAGGAGAAGGAGCCATCACTTTGGGTTGAACCCCTGGCTCCAGCTCTCCTCGTAGTCAATTAGTTAAAACAGCCCACAACACCTTCAAGAGGAAACTGGTCTCCACAGTGGTAGGAAGGGCCCACGCTGCAGGAGGGTACTAGGGGGTCTGAAGTGGGGATGAAGGGTCCCAGGAACAGAGGTAGGGGGAAGAAGGGCTGAGTCACCAATCATCACTTATTTATTTTTTTTGAGTCAGGGTCTTGCTTTGTCACCCAGGCTGGAATGCAACAGCACAATCACAGCTCACTGTAGCCTCCACCTCCCAGGCTCAAGCGATCCTCCCACCTGAGCCTCCCACAGTGCTGGGATTACAGGAGTGCATCACTGTGCCCAGCCCCATCATCATTTATTGAGTGCTGATTCTGGGCAGAGGGACACACTAAGTGCTGAGGGGACACCAGATCTGAATACGTCCCTATCCTCAAGGAACTCCGGGCTTAGGGAGGAATGAAGATACACACACGAGAAAGCTCAGACTCCAGTCACACAGCCTGGGGGTGAATCTCTGCTCTGCATTTCCTGCTGTGAGTCATCAAGCAAACCACCTAACCTCTCTGAGCCTCTGCTGTGTCCTGCGTGCAATGGGGAGAAGAGTCCCTACCCTGACATTGCACTTACAAGGCACCGGCATGGTCTGTCCTGAGCACCTCATTTCAGGCTCCCAGCTCAGGAAACACTCGCTCGCTACTGGAGGCACATTACACCATGGTGAGTACCAATCCTCCTCAGCAGGTGGGCATTTAATAGGTACAGAGTTTAATGACTTCTCTCCATTTTCAGGAAATGGAGAGAAACCACTTCCTTGGTAGGTTCCAGAGTGAGCCCAAAGCCTGTCGTGTATTCAGAGCTCCAACAAGTAGGGATTCCAGGGATGTGTTCGCCGTGACCTGCGAGGCCCGTGCGGCGGACACACGATGGTCTCAGGGGCCTCCTGCTCTGGGAGAGCTGGGTTCTCTGCTAGAGAAGGCGACAGCAGTCCTGCCTCCCTTGTAGCTTCCTGAAGAGTTAGAGGCAGACAGAGTAGAGGCCAGGATGAAAAAGAATCCAAGGTGGGCGCTGACAATTGCTGTCTGTAGCCAGGGTCAATTGGCTGGTTGGGAGGAGCTCCTGGCTCCTGGTCACTGTGACATGAGCCCCATCCAAATACCTGGTGATTCCAATATCCAACTAGGGGACCCTTCCCACTTCCTGGCCGCTCAGTTCTGTGACCTCCTCTCTCCACCTCTCTGTTCTTTCCTGGCCACACACAAATACGTCACACACCGCAGCCCGGCTTCACCAAGAATTGTCCGCCCCTCCATCATCTCAGTTTCAAGGGCCCCACTCTCCATTCGATTCCCAGCTTTTCCTTCAGTTCTCATCACTGTGACCTTCAACCAACTGCACCCAGGAATTTCATTCCCGGTCACCCCCATCTAATCTCTCTCCTTACCGAGCTCAGCTCCACAGCCCATCCTTCTTCTATTCGTTTTTAAAATTCATACATGAGTTTAAATATATTTATTTGGGGGACCTTTTATTAATTGTCGCATTCTGTTATATAATTGAGATCATGTTTTTGAACAGCACACTATAGGCTAGGTGCAATGGCTCACACCTGTAATCCCAACACTTTGGGAAGCCAAGGCAGGTGGATCACTTGAGTTCGAGAATTCAAGACCAGCCTGGCCAACATGGTGAAATCCTGTCTCTACTAAAAACACAAAAATTAGCCAGGCGTGGTAGCAGGCACCTGTAATCCCAACTACCTGGGAGGCTGAGGCAGGAGAATCACTTGAACCTGGGAGGCAGAGGTTGCAGTGAGCTGAGATCATGCCACTGTACTCCAACCTGGACGACAGAGACTGTGTCTCGAAAAAAGTAAAATAAAATAAAGCACAGCACACTATATACTACGCTTGTTATTATTAATTATCATCAGTTATTATTACTATTGTAAGTGCTGGCATGTTGAAACACTGAAGGTGCAGGTCTGTTCTAGCTCTTGCTGTGAAGTAGATGGCGTCTCATTACCTAATCTTTTAACTTTTTAGAAAATGACCAAATGTGGGCCAGGAATGGTAGCTCACACCTGTAACTGAGCACTTTGGGAGGCCGACGCAAGGGGATCGCTTGAGTCCAGGAGTTCGAGACCAGCCTGGGCAACATAGTGAGACTCCATCTCTAGAATAATTAAAAAATTAGCCAAGTGTGTTGGCACGTGTCTGTAGTTCCAGCTACTTGGAAGGCTGAAGTGGGAGGATCGCCTGAGCCTAGGAGGCTGAGGCTGAGGCTGGGATTGTGCCGGCTCACTGAATGGATATTTGGTTTTACTGTATATATAGAACATATATATATTTTTATTATATATAATTTATATATTATATATAAAATATATATCATAGGGCCAGGCGCGGTGGCTCACGCCTGTAATCCCAGCACTTTGGGAGGCCGAGGCAGGTGGATCATGAGGTCAAGAGATCGAGACCATCCTGGTCAATATGGTGAAACCCCGTCTCTACTAAAAATACAAAAAATTAGCTGGGCACGGTGGCGCGTGCCTGTAATCCCAGCTACTCAGGAGGCTGAGACAGGAGAACTGCCTGAACCCAGGAGGCAGAGGTTGCAGTGAGCCGAGATCGCACCATTGCACTCCAGCCTGGGTAACAAGAGCGAGACTCCATCTCAAAAAAAAAAAAAATAAAATAAAAAAAATATATATATATATATAAAAAATATATATAAAATATAATATATATCATATATCTATATCCATGAATAGAGACTTGTAGGGGGCAAGTGAATAATTGGAAGAAATCAAGATAATGGCATTCTGAGCAGCCATAAAAATGACTGAGTGCTGGCATGGAAGGGCGACCACCTCATTGCTGAGTGCAAGGTATATTGCGAAAGACCATATACATGTGTATACAATTCCTTTTTGTCCTGTATGTACATACATACGTGTGTACACATACATGCTTACATGCACATGTATACCTAGAAGGGTCTGGAAGGAGACACCAGGAAGTGTTACCAATGCTTAGTCACCTCTCAGGAGTGGGATCTGGAGGGGGGTCAAAGGGAGAAAATTCCCTTGTTATTTTATGCATTTCTAGATTGTTCAAAACGTTTACTGTGTGCAGATGTTATTTTTATATCTAACAAACAACAAAATGACTTTAAGAGTGTGGCTGGCTGGAAGAAGGGAGGCCGAGGGCCCAGTGAGGGCGCTCTGGCTCCTGACTCAAGCCTTCCACCACTCCTCCACGTGGCCTCCCCGGGCCTGCCAAACAGTTCTGCTCAGCAGCTGTGCTGAGGACAAGCATCCTCAGAAGCAACCCTGGCTCTATCTGGGGAGGATGAGGTCAAAGCCACTGAGGAAGAAACCACGCCCAGCCGGCAGAACCCAAGGGCCCACCCAAGACCTCCAGAGAAGCAGGAGGATCCAGAGGTCACGTCACTCAGGAGGGGAAACCTGCTCTGGCCGAGAGGCGTCCTACAGAGGAGTCCAGTGATGGCTATATTGAGACCGGAGGTGTCTAATTAAGAGTTGTACTGGCTTCTGTCATGTGGAAACAGCTCTGCTCTGGTGGCAGGGGCACTGCCCTTTGCCAGAGAAAACCTGGCCAGCCCCGCCACTTCCGGGCTGGTGACTTGGGCCTGTGGCTCGGCTTCCTTAAGCCTTAATGTTTTTGTCTGAAATTGAGATGGGGCCAGGCACGGTGGCTCATGCCTGTAATCCCAGCACTTTGGGTGGCTGAGGTGGAAGGATCATTTGAGCCCAGGAGTTTGAGACCAGCCTGAGCAACACAGTGAGACCTCATCGCTACAAAAACATTAAAAAATTTGCCAAGCATGGTGGCACATGCTGGTGATCCCCATTACTCCGGAGGTGGAGGTGGGAGGATGACCTGAGCTGGGGAGGTCCAGGCTGGAATGAGCTATGATCACACCTCTGTGCAACAGAGCAACTCTGTCTCAGAAAAAAAAAAAACCCAAACTAGAGATGATCATAATGGCTCTGCTGGAGAGTTGGGGGGATTCAATGAGATATGGGGTGCAGAGTGTCCTGGTGCAACCCGAGTATAGGAAATACTCCTCATGCTTGCTGCATGCTGGCAGGGGAGAAGTGATGGGACACCTCGCTTTTTGCCACAGTGTGCCAGTTCAGCACGTCCCCCCTTGGTGACTCACTGTCTGGCTTCAATCTGACCTTGCTGCATGATCTTTACGCCTGTCAACCAGTTCTGTGCCTCCGCATCCTTGTTTATAAGAGGGTAATGATGATACTGTCTGCCTCCCAGGACTGAGAGAATTCAATTCATATGTGTAACAAAGTTTACAAGTGTCTAGCAGAGTAAGCACTCAATAAATGTTAACTTTGCTATTAGAGTGAAGTTTGCTTAAGATTTTTTGGTATTTGAAATGGTTCAGACTAGAATCCTGGAATTAGAGAGAAATAGCGTTCCTGGGGAAGTAGACCAGGGTTTCCTCATTTAAAAAGATTAGGGCTGGGCTGTGGGCACTGTGGCCCATGCCTGTAATCCCAGCACTTTGGGAGGCCAAGGCGGGCAGATCACCTGAGGTCAGGAGTTTGAGACCAGCCTGGCTAACATGGTGAAACTCCATCTCTACTAAAAATATAAAAATTAGCCAGGCATGGTGGCATGTGCCAGTAGTCCCAGTTACTCAGGAAGCTGAGGCATGAGAATCACTTGAACCCGAGGGGTGGAGGTTGTAGTGAGCTGAGATAGAGCCACTGCACCCCAGCCTGGGCAACAGAGCGAGACTCCATCTCCAACAACAAAAATTTAAAAATTAAATAAAATAAAAAGATTAGGACTATAGGAAAGACAGCAGCAGCTAACACTGTCACTGTGTGATAGGTATTACTCCAGTGACTTAAGTATATTAATTTGTTTAATCCTCATACCTTTATGAGGAGGAGACTTTTAAGAAGGGAATCATGGTTAGCAGATCAAACATGATAGTGCCTCCAGGTACTATCACCAGACCCATTTTATAGATGCGGAAACAGGCTGGGCATGATGGCTCATGCTTGTCCCAGCACTTTTGGAGGCCAAGGCAGGCAGATTGCCTGAGGTCAGGAGTTCGAGACCAGCCTGGCCAACATGGCAAAACCCTGTCTCTACTAAAAATACAAAAATTAGCCAGGCATGGTGGTGCATGCCTATAGTCCCAGCTACTCAGGAGGCTGAGGCAGGAGAATCGCTTAAACACAGAGGTGGAGGTTGCAGTGAGCCAAGATCAAGCCACTGCATTCCAGCCTGGGTGACAGAATGAGACTCCATCTCAAAAAATATATAGATAGATAGATGGGGAAACAAAGGCACAGAGAGGTTAAGCAAGTTACCCAAGACCACACAGTCAGTACGCTGCACAGCTGCAAGTCAACTCAGGCCCTCTGGCTCTTAAGTTACACCCTCCACCAATCCTCCACGTGGCTTCCCTGGGCCTGCCAAGGAATTCTGCTCAGCAGGTGTACTAAGGATAACGGTCCACTTTCCCTTCATCCTCAGAGCCCCCCACCCTTCAAGCAGCATGGACTCAGGGTAGGATCCAGCACAGGCTTTGCAGAGGATAGAGGGATTCCCTTTGGCCTGGATGGGCACGTGGAGGTCAGGGAAGGCATCAAGAAGTTGGGTTGGACCTTGAAGAATGGGCAGCATATCAGAAGGCAGGAATGGGTGTGAGGGCAGATACTGCCAGTTCCAAAAGTTCTTATCTTCTTGGCACCTCTGCAAATGCTTGATCTGCTGACCATGATTCCCTTCTTTTTTTTTTTTTTTCTTTTTTGAGACTGAGTCTTGCTCTGTTGCCCAGGCTGGAGTGCAGTGGCATGAGCTCAACTCATTGCAACCTCCACCTCCCAGGTTCGAGCGATTTTCCTGCCTCAGCCTCCCGAGTAGCTGGGACTACAGGTGTGTACCACCATGCCCAGCTAATTTTGGTATTTTTAGTAGAGACGGGGTTTCTCCATGTTTAGGCTGGTCTCGAACTCCTGACCTCACGATCTGCCCGCCTTGGCCCCCTAAAGTGCTGAGATTACAGGCGTGAGTCGCCTTGCCTGGCCGATTCCCTTCTTAAAACCATCTCCTCCTCATAAAGCTTCTCCTCCGTTGCTGGGGAACCAATGTCAATCCTCTCCACGCCAGCTGCTAATTACACGAATGTAGACTTGGGGGATCCAAGAAGAAGGTTTTCCAGGTGGCTCTTTTACTTTGACATACCCATGACATGCAGCATCAACTGTATACGATAAGATTTACTATCATTCACATTTCTGGCAATAAGCTGAGAACTGGGAGGCAAGTGAAAAACAACTTCTCCACAGCCAAAGTAGATGGCAAAGTCCATCTGCTAACGCAGGTGGCATCATTTCAGGTTGACTGTTGAAAGATCATAGACTTTGGAGTCAGAAAGTCCTAGAACTTGAACGCCAGTTTCACCACTACTACCTGTGTAAACTTGGGGAGATTTACTCAAGCGCTTGGAGCCTCCATTCTCTTGGCTAGGGATAATAGTACCCAGGTCGTAAAGGTGTTACAGGGGCCAGGCACGGTGGCACAAGCCCGTAATCCCAGCACTTTGGGAGGCTGAGGCAGGTGGATCACGAAGTCAGGAATTCAAGACCAGCCTGACTAACATGCTGAAACCCAGTCTCTACTAAAAATACAAAAATTAGCCAGGCGTGCTAGCGGGCGCCTGTAATCCCAGTTACTTGGGAGGCTGAGGCAGAAGAATCATTTGAACCCAAATGGTGGAGGTTGCAGTTAGCTGAGATCACACTATTGCACTCCAGCCTGGGCGATGGAGCGAGACTCCGTCTTAGGGGGAAAAAAAATTGTTACAGAGAATAGCAGCGTCTGGAATGTAAGGTGCCTAATGCTTTGCCTGGTGCATAATCATTAAATAACAGAGAGGCCGTTATTATTCTACTACGCCAAGCTCTGCAGGCCCTTTGAGTGTTTCCATTCCCAGGGTGTCGCTAGGCTTCCCTTACAACTCTCCAATTTCATTCAGGACCGTGGATAGTTTTTACTTTGTGTATTTCTACAACCACGTGTTGATTAATCTGGAATTTTTATACTTAGCCCTTTTCTCTTTCTGTAGCTCCAGGGAGGCTTCTGAAAAAAGGGCAGCAGTCCTCTGGGAATTGTGGCAAGTGCAGCCCCAAGGCAGAGAGGGAAGCTTTCAGGGCAAGGCCATGTGTGTCCTCTAGAGAGAGACTAGTGCCAGCCCAGGCTAGCCGGGAACAAGAGAGAAGGAAGCCGATCCTGATCAGCTGCCATACCCCGCTGCTTGCATAAAACTCCCGGACAGGAAGGTAAGTATTGTGCCACCTGACTCCGCTGCTCAGGGCCAGGGACCCTCTTGTGCATCTGTACATCCTCAGTGGCCGACCCAGTGCCGGGCACATGGTAGGCACACTGGTTTGCTGAAGGGCACTAAAGTAATTGTTGAAATGCAACAGGGCTTCAGAACACACCTAGTATTGCGATCACTGACTCTTGTATCATAATCCAATTCTATGCGATTTTGGAGAAGTTACTAAATTTTTCCACGTCTGTTTTCTCATCTCCAAAACAGGGATAATGTTAGCATCTGGGCTGTAATGTTGCTGTGTGATAATGTTGGACAAAATGTACATAAAGAATTGAACACATACCTGATCGATCTATGTTCAATCAGTGTTAGTTACTGCTCTTATTATCTGTGGGTGAGATTTCCCAAGGCTGGAGTAATGGGAACCCTCTAGAAGGAAACAAAGGAAGCCCAGGACATAGCTGGTAGAAAACAGTAACAAAGGAATGCAATTTTTTGTTGTTTTGAGACAAGATCTTGCTCTGTCACCCCAGCATGAATGTAGTGGCATAATCACAGCTCACAGCAAACTTAAACTCCCAGGCTCAAGCCATCGTCCCACCTTGGCCTCCCGAGTAGCTGGAATTACAAGCACCCAAAATACACCCAGCTAATTTTTAAAATTTTTTGTAGAGATGGAGTTTCGCCATGTTGGCCAGGCTGGTCTCAAACTCCTGGCCTCAAGTGATCCTCCTGCCTCAGTTTCCCAAAGTGGATTACAGGCATCGGCCATATAATGGGCAGAATGGCAATTTTAAAGTGAGATTCAGAACAAGGAAGAACGGGTTCACTTTTAAGGGAAGATGGTAGAATGTCAACCAAGAGAGAAGCCAGAATTACTCAACTCTCAATAAAAATCTGTCCTATGTAAGAATGATCTTCAAATTACAACAAATGAAAATAAGCATTATTTGAAAAGAAAACAGAAGTTCAATAACATAGAAGGAGGAGAGTGCGAGCACCTCTCTAAACTGGTTGTCTCCAAGCTCACCAATGACATCAGAGGAATCAGTCAAATAACTTGCAGATGTGATCAGCATGTGTAATCTGCAGAACTCAGAGCAAGAGCTTTCCCAGTCTTCAAAGGGGTGTGTATGCTGGGAGGAGAGTAAGGAGTGGATTCTGGGAATTGCAAACCACTGGGTCAAATGTCAATCCCCAATGAAACAGATGGTGTGTGACCATTAGAAAAGAAACACTTGATTACTAGGAGCCAATTTGGGTTCACTGGAAACAAGGCACATCGAACACATTTGTCTTCCTTTTTAAAGGGGTTTTATCAACTGGGGGAACAGATTTAGTTCAGTAAGGGGCTGTATCTTAAGTATTTGGCATTTATGAAACACTTCCTAAGCCAAGGATGGAAAGATGACCAAGGTATGGTCTCAGAAGGAGCACACATCCCGGTCAACCAGTGGTGACCTGTGGCTAGACAGTAATGACCACAAGTGGCATCATAACTAGTGTAATAACTCTGCCCAGAGCCTAGATTAACAGATTAATGTCAATTTGGAGGGAAATCTGGGTTCTTCTTTGGTTTGTATGCGGTTCAATGTTTTGATCAAAGACCAGGATGAAGACCTTCTCCAAAGCAGCTCATGGCAGATTTAAGAGGAGGGCTACCTGATGGATGGTGAAATTCTGATTCAAAATTTGAAGGCTTTGAGATGTTGAAACGAACAATTTGACAATAACAGAATCGAATCCACCTCAGGTTGCATTATGACATTAAGAACCATGCCCCAGGCCGGGCACGGTGGCTCACATTTGTAATCCTAGCACTTTGGGAGGCTGAGGCAGGCAAATCACTTGAGGTCAGTAGTTCAAAACTAGCCTAACCAACATGGTGAAACACCGTCTCTACTAAAAATACAAAAAAATTAGGTGGGCATGGTGGCAGATGCCTGTAATCCCAGCTATTCAGGAGGCTGAGGCAGGAGAATTGCTTGAACCTGGGAGGTGGAAGTTATAGTGAGCCGAGGTGGCACCACTGTACTCCAGCTTGGGCAACAGAGTGTGACTCCAACTCAAAAAAAAAAAAAGAACCATGCCCCAATCAAGGAAGATAAAGTCTTGTAGCTCATTTTTGGGAGCAATAAAAATAGGAAGGACACAGAAGGTCTGGGGTTGGTGGGGAGGTCCAGACTCCATGTGAAAAGCCCATGAATGGATCTAAGAAGGCATGGGAGTAGTCTCCCCATGTTAGGAGGGCTGACATGGGAAAGAGGGCCGGAGTTATCCTGAATTGCTCTTGAGGGAAGTACTGGAGCAAGTGAGGGGTTTAAGGGAGAAGAAGAGACATTGTAACATTAAGAGCTGGCTACAGGCCAGGCGGTGGCTCACGCCTGTAATCCCAGCACTTTGAAGCCTGAGGCAGGAGGATCACTTGAGGTCAGAAGTTCGAGGCCAGCCTGGGCAACATGGTGAAACCCTGTCTCAACCAAAAATAGGAAAAAAAAAGTCAGCTGGGCATGGTGGCGCACATCTGTGGTCCCAGCTACTCGAGAGGCTGAAGTGGGAGGATTGCTTGAGCCTGGGAGACAGAGATTGCAGTGAGCTGAGATCATGCCACTGCACTGCAGCTTGGGTGACAGAGTGAGACTCCTCAAGAAAAAATTTAAAAAGAGCTAACTAGAGTGCAGAATGAATTATTCTGCAAAGTAGTGAGCCTCTCATCACCTTCGATATTCAAACAGGGCTAATCAACCATGCAGTGGGAAACCCGACCAGACAGGCTTGGGGGCCTTCCCCGACACCCTGCTTGCCACCAATTAATATGGCGAGCAGGGAAGCCTTCCTGAAGGAGGTCACATCCAAGCTAGACTGTGAAGATGGAGACAGCTCTGACCTGATCCCGTAGTGTGCCCTAATCCAGCCCTACGTGGCAGCGAGTATGAGAACTGGGCACTTCCTACAAGGTGAGATGGAAAGTGGAGCTGAGCTTTCTCTCTGGATCAGAACTGATACAGCAGATGACAGGTAGAGGGAGGAGAAAGAGTGCCGGTGGAAAGCCAGGCACAGAAAATCAGGCCCACAGAGCAAAGACTGGAGGGGCCTGGCCTGTGCAAAAGGAAGGACAGGTGGGAAGGAGAGACCCTCCAGGGACATCCCGCTGAAGGCACGCGCATCATTCCTGAATTGTTCCGGGACCAGAGCCTGTCAGAATTGGGAAGAACCCTTCAAGGAGCCCCTGGCCCAATCCCTGATGAAACAGATGAGAGCTGCAGATCAGGTTGAGCAGCTCATCCAAGGGAATCCAGACCTGAAAGGGGCTCCAATCCCACCTCAGTCCTTGTTAGCTGTGTGACCTTGGGCAAGTTACTTAACCACTCTGCCTCAGTTTCCACATCTGTAAAATGAAGGTGGAGGGAGCCATAGAAACTAAAAGAGGTGATGCAGGAAAAGCACCAAAGAAGAACTAGATAATCAAAACAGGCCTACATAGCAAGTGCTATCTGCAAATTAACACTAATTTACAAGTATTGGGAGATGCTGGGGAAGGCGGCAAATTGCCGGGAGCCCCTTCCCACAGCAGTGCTCCGTCAGCGCTGTGGACTCAATGCATTTACCATGACCAGGTAGGATGCTGGCACCCACTGACCCCCCACCATGGTAGAAGTCCCTGAGGTATGGGGTCCCACAGAGGAGGGGAGGCTCAGTGGCCAAGTCCACACGTACCTTCTCCCCAGGCGTGACGGAGATGCGCCACACGCAGTGCATGTGAGCTGAGTAGCCATTGGGGTACTCAGGGGAGGAGAAGTTGCCTGTGCTATCTTGCAGGGTCTCTCCACAGGCTGTGAGGAAAGGAAATGACAGAGCAGGGTTGCAGGCACTGAATCCCCCACCTTCTGGTTCACCCACCCCTGAGCCCTGGCATCCTCTGGGCAAGGGGAGAATGCCTGAGAAGGAAGGTGTCTGCAAGGGTCCTGTCCCTTTAAGATCCACCCCCTCCGCCTCACATACAGCACACACCATCCTACCTCCCAGCCCAGTACTGACTGGGTAACCAGTGCCCTGTTGTGAAGGCAATGTAGGTTCCAGAGTTAAGGTCAAGCTCCCTTGGTGGGCCTCCGTCTCCTAGGATTGCTCTGTTCTCCCCAGTTCTTCTGCCCCTACAGAACCTCAGAAGGTGGCGGCTCAGCTTCTCAACACCACCCGTCGCTACCCCCAGGCAGCTTCCTTCACTTGGACACTGCCCCCCACTATGGGGTCCCCTCCCCTCTACCCCATTCTCTCTTTTTTTTTTTTTTTTGAGTCGGAGTTTCGCTCTTGTTGCGCAGGCTGGAGTACAATGGCGTGATCTCGGCTCACTGCAACCTCCGCCTCCCAGGTTCAAGTAATTCTCCTGTCTCAGCCTCCCGAGTAGCTAGGATTACAGGCGCGTGCCACCACGCCCGGCTAATTTTTGTATTTTTAGTAGAGATGGAGTTTTATCATATTGGTCAGGCTGGTCTCGAACTCCTGACCTCAGGTGATCTGCCCGCCTTGGCCTCTGAAGGTGCTGGGATTATAGGTGTGAGCCACCATGCCTGGCCATCATTCTCTAAGACTTGCAGCCTCAGTCTTTCTGGTGGCACCAGGCCCCTGGCCTCTGCCTCCCTCAGGCCCGGCCCTGCCCTCCATGCCCTCACCCATCCCTCCTTTGCCCTGACCTGGGCACTTGTAAAGCTTGCGGGCCTGAGCAATGTCCCCCTTGCTGAGCCGTGTCCTTTGGCCAATGGGGGGTTTCACCCCGTTCACCTCATACTTGGGGACAATGGTGTCCAGGAAGATGCCCCTGAGGAAGAAGAGGGAGAAAAGTAAGAGTGAGCATCTGATGGATGGTGGGCAGGGAGTGGGTGGCAGGCCCATCCGTACCCACAAGTCACGACCCTGCTGGAGCCCAGACATTCCTCAGCAGGGTCAGGGCCGGGTGGAGACGTCTCACCCTGTCATTATGCTGCCCACTGACCAGCAGCCACCCTGCTCCGTGGCAGCCACACCACAGGAGTCGGGGGAGCCCCAGGAACACATTGGGAGGTCAGGGATGCAGGTCCAGGGTGCCCTGGGACCCACTGGTGCCTCCAGCTCAGGCTGGCTGCAACTCACAGCCCCAGGAAAGCTATGGGCCCCTAGGGGGTCATCTCTCCAACCCTACTGGGCCCCTGCTTCTGCAGCCCCTCATGTGGCTCCAGCCCTAACTGAACTTCTCCCAGGACTCCCAGGCGAGCTCCTCACCCTGCTGGCACAGGCTGCGTCTGACAGCACCTGTAACAAGGCCAAAGGCAGATTCCACTGCAGCCAGACCAAGCCCTGGGTACAGCCCCACCAAATCCCAATCTATCAGTGTCTCCTGTCCCCACATTCCTCCCTTCAAAATCCTGGGTATTTCCACTTGGAGGAGCAGAGTGAAGGGGAGGCAGCCTCCACCTCCCCAGGGCCCCTGACTCACACCCAGCTGGGTGGATCACAGCAGGGGGTGGGGTGGGATGTGGTGGGAAATATAAGCCTGGGTCTGTGGGTGTGGGGGACAGAATGACCTCACCACCCTTCCTTGGTCTCTGTTCCTGCAGGTCTGCAGGCAGGAAGAGCAGATCGGGTAGGAGCACTGAGAAGAAGGGGGAGGGCCACTGTCTGGGACACAGAGGATGAGCAAAGCACCAGGCCTGGGAATGGCCAGGCCAGGAAGGAATGCGAGGAGGAGGGAGGCATCATTTCCCACACTCTGCTAAGGAGAAGCTGGGGGAGGGGAGGTCAGGCCACCACCTTGCAGGGTTCTGGTTGTGGCTTCTGGTACCTGGGCCTGGGATCAGGAGGATATGCTTGGGAGCTGGGCATGGGGGCTAGTCCAGGGCAGGGGCCACGCTTCATGCAAATTAGCCAATTACAAAAAAAGCGGACTAAAAGGAATGGCTGGGCGTGGTGGCTCACGCCTGTAATCTCAGCTTTTTGGGAGGCCGAGGTAGGAGGATCACTTGAGCCCAGGAGTTTGATATCAGCCTGGGCAATATAGTGAGGCCCCATCTCTTAAAAAAAGGCATGGCGGTGAGTGCCTGTCATCCTAGCTACTCAGGAGGCTGAGATGGGATGACTGCTTCAGTCTAGGAGTTTGAGGCTGCAATGAGCCATGACTGTGCCACTGCCCTGCAGCCAGGATAACAGAGCAAGACCCTGTCTCAAGCAAAAACAAACAAACGGCCTACAAATGAACACTCAGTCCTTCAAGCTGATAGTTTTGGGGCTACCCCATACTGCTTGGCTTGCAGAGTGGCTGGGTTCAGCCTCCTCCGCCAGGTGCCCTGGGTGCACCTGGCAGTAAGGGAAGAACCTAGTCCCTGCCACAGACCCACTGGAGGAAGAAGACAGGAGGGCAGGCAGCATCTACAAACCCTCAGCTTGGAGGCCACAGCCCCCTAGAAGGCCACTCTCTTCCTGCGTCACTGCCCCAGAAGTGGGAGGAGGAGGAGAATGGGCTACAGAGGGCAGGGTGGGGCTGCCCCTGCAGAGGCCCAGGCCCGACCCCGTCTCCACCTGGAGAATGTGTTCCGAGCGTAGTGCATGATGCTGTCGAAGTCATAGGTCTCCCCCAAGGACTCCACCTCCTGAGGCTCCATCTTCAGGAAGTTATACTCCTGCCCTGTGAAGATCAGGAAAAGGGTGTGAGGGAAGGGAGGGGGTGGGTCTGCCTGGAATGCAATGCTTCCTTTCCAGCGCAGGGAATGGGGTCCTTCCTGTACCTGAGGGGGCCCCCCTACCTGAGGGTCCCAGGAGCAGCCAAGGGGAGCCTGGGGGGTGGGGAGGCTCTCAGGAAGAGTCCTGCCCAGCAGACGGCCTGGTGAATGGAGGACTGAAGGCGCAAGGGATCATGGGAAGGAAGCACCCATTTCTAGAGCCACAGCTGAGAAGGAAGCAGTGAAGCATAGAGAACACCTGGGGCAGAGAGGGAGGAGGCAGGAAGGGAGGGACAGAGATAGCAGAAAAATGAGAGAAAAACCCTCAGAGGTCAGACCAGGCAGAGGACAGAAAGAGGGCAAAGGTGAGAAGAAAGGCCTGAGCAGCCCCCACGATGGGCCCACTAAGCCCATGCCCCACCCTAGAGGCTGCCAGGGCTCCTGCTGTCCAGGACCAGGACCTGGCCCAGCCTCCCAGAAGAGCTCTACAATGGATGTGCGTCCTTCATCTGCAAGGGAGGAGGAAATGCCTCGGGGGCAGGGGCTGGCTCAACCCAGGCTGTGGGCAGCGCTGCGGGCTCAGGCGATGACTGCGGACAGTAGCGGCTCCCACTGCCCCGCCAGGGGCTCTGGAGGTGGGGGCTGGGGCGGGAGCCGCGCACGGAGGGGCAGGTATCTACCTGGCTGGATGTTCTCACGAACGATGGAAACGTGGCGGTCACGGTCTGGCCGAGTGTGTTCGTGCCAGAAGCCGACGACATGGCCCAGCTCGTGGACCACGATGCCGAACTTGTCACAGTTCTTGCCGATGGAGATGGCCTGGGGGCCCCCGCCGCGGCGACCCACGTAGGAGCAGCACCTGGAGGGCGGGGCCAGCTCAGGGGGGCGGTCCCGAGCTGGGGGAGTGCATCCACTCAGGGGCGGGGCCAGGCTGCCGGGGGCGGGGCGGCAGGGGAGCGGAGGGGAGGGGTGGGCCCTGAGTGCCGAGTGCCCAGGCTGTGCGCTGGAGTCACAGCCACACAAGGGGCAGTTCCTGGAGAGATGCCCCATAGCAGGAGGGGACAGAGGGACCCAGGGCTGTGCCCAGCTGGGGGCAGCGGCAGTGCCCAGGGCAGAACATGGGTTGGGGCAACGGCGGAGGGTGCAGTGCCTAGGGCTCCCTGCTCACCCGCAAGGTCGGTAGGTGAATACAATATAGCTGTCCTCATCAGTGCGCTCCAGGAAGGTGACACAGGTGTGCTTCTCCCAGTGCCTCATGGCCTGCCGGAAGACTGCCCTCTGGCTACCTGCCAGGAGGAAGGAAGCCAGGCTGCCACGGTGTCCAGGCGGTCCCACCTCCTACCCACAACTGAAGAGTCACTCACAGCCATTCTAAGAGCAGACTCCCGGGAAAGGAATGTGTGGGCACTCTGGCTGCAGGTGGCACCCACACACACCTCCATGCCTGGCAGGGCCGCCCCAAACCCAGGTCCGATACTGGCTGCAGCCTGGGTCCCACAATAGCATGCTCACCAGTGAAGTTTCCCCCAATGACAAAGGGGATGACCCCATCCGGCCACACACGCTCTGGTCTGGACGTTGCTGCCCGCCGGCTACGAGATCTGCCTCTCCACCTCCCGCAGGCTCCACTCTGAGGCTGCCCATTGGTGCTTTTGCAGCTGAGGGTAGAAGTGTTTCCTGAAACTGAAAGAAGAAGGGATGTGGCTAGTGAGTGGAGAGGAAGAGGAGGAAAAAAAAGCATAGTCAAACCTCACGTTTCATGGATTCTGTGCTTGCAAATTTGCCTACTGGCTAAAATTTATTCGTAGCCCCCAAAATCAATACTTTCAGGCCTTTGGCAGTCATTTGTGGACATTTGCAGAGTGGTGAGAATTTTGAGTCACCCAACATGCATGTTCCCAGCTGAGGTTGGACAAAGCCTTCTGCTTTCAGCACTCTTTGTGTAAACAAGTATCCTTTTTGAGGTCTAGTTAAAGTGCCATGTTTTTCGCATATTTGTGCACTTTGTTGAGGGTTTCACTGTTTAAATGGGCCTTGATTGGCCAGGCGTGGTGGCTCACTCCTGTAATCCCAGCACTTTGGGAGGCCGAGGCAGGTGGATTCCAAGGTCAGGAGATCTAGACTACCCTGGCCAACATGGTGAAACCTCCTCTCTACTAAAAATACAAAAATTAGCTGGGGGTGGTGGCACACTCCTGTAGTCCCAACTACTTGGGAGGCTGACGCAGGAGAATCACCTGAACCTGGGAGGCAGAGGTTGCAGTGAGCCGAGATCCCACTACTGCACTCCAGCCTGGCGACAGAGCGATGAGACTCCATCTCAAAAAAAAAAAAAAAAAATTAGTGGGGCATGGTGGAGCCTGCCTGTAGTCCCAGCTACTCAGGAAACTGAGGCAGGAGAATCACTTGAACCCAGGAGGCGGAGGATGCAGTGAGCCAGAGGTTGCAGTGAGCCAAAATCACACCACTGCACTCTATCCAGCCTGGGTCACAGAGCGAGATTCCGCCTCAAAAAAAAAACAAAACAAACAAACAGAAACAAAAGGCCCCTGAGCATAATGCTGAAGTGCTCTCTGTGTTCCCTAGGGCAAGAAGGCTGTGCTATGTCTTACAGAGAAAATACATGTGCTAGGTAAGCTTCTTTGATGCATGAGTTAAAGTGCCGTTGGTCATGAGTTCAATGTTAATGAATCAGCTCTATATTAAGGAAGGTGTCTTTAAAAAGAAACACTCATAAAACAAGATGATGCATTGATCGGTTGATAAAAATGTTGAGACCTGTGGCTTGAAGGAACCTGACTGTATTTTCCCTAGGAGCAATGGCTCAGCATTTGGTAATGTTTTCAGTGACTGTACAGAGTAACGATAAAGTTATTCTATAACTTCTGCAAATGGCAAGAATTGACTGTAATCATAGAATAGAACAAAGGTGTACTCGTTTTCTAGGAACTGTAGGGGTCTGAGATTTGGAGAATATCCCTTCTCATGGAATAAACCTTGACATTTGTGGAGCATTCAGAACTCTCGGCCTTCTTTTAGTTTCCCAAATTCATGTTTGCATTTGACACGGGAGCTCTAAGGCACGTGGGCAAGTGTCATATTGTATTTGGCAGATGAGGAAACTAAGGCCAAAGCTTTGCCCAGGGTCACCTGGTGCATTAGCGGGGGACCCCTCCATGCAGCTTTCCCTTGGGCCATACCTACTAGCCCCCACTAAGGTCACATGAGCCTTACCTATTAGCAGGCTACCAGGTCACCCTCCAATGCCACCTACCCCCTGGGGTACTTTACTCCATGGGGTGCTCACACCAGGATCTTCCCTCAAGCTGGACAGGACAACTGCAGCCACACCAAGTGTTCCCAGAGCAGGCAGACCTCAATAAAAATCCCTGCCCTTTGGCGTGGTGGCTCATGCCTGTAATCCCAGCACTTTGGGAGGCCGGATCACTTAACGCCAGGAGTTTGAGACCAGCCTAGCCAACACAGCAAAATCCCGTGTCTACTAAAAATATGAAAAATTGGCTGGGCGTGGTGGTGAATGCCTGTGGTCCCAGCTACTTGGGAGGCTGAGGCACGAGAATTGCTGGAACTCAGAAGGTAGAGGTTGCAGTGAGCTAAAATGGTGCCACTGTGCTCCAGCCTAGGTAACAGAGAGAGATCTTATCTCAAAAAGAAAGAAAGAAGGAAAGGAAAGGAAAAGAGAGGAAAGGAAGGAGAGGAGAGGAGAGGGGAGGGGAAGGGGGGAGAGGGGAATAGAGGGGAGGGGAGGTGAGCAGAGGAGAGGAGAGGAGAAGAAAGGAAAGGAAGAGAGGAATCCCTGCCTCTGCCCTTTGGGAAGGGGAGAGCTATTTGTGTGCTCTGAGGACCGTGTCCCAAACATCAGCATTGGCAGTGAGGCACCTTCTACAGAGCAGTGAGAGGCTGGAACAAACCGACACAGCCCAGGCCCTCATTCCTCCCATTCCCACATCCACGCACAAGTACCACGTGGGCTTTTATTTATTTATTTTTGAGACAGAGTCTCACTCTTGTTGCCCAGGCTGGAGTGCAGTGGCGCAATCTCGGCTCACCACAACCTCTGCCTCCTGGGTTCAAGCAATTCTCCTGCCTCAGCCTCCTGAGTAGCTGGGATTACAGGCATGCGCTACCATGCCCAGCTAATTTTGCATGTTTAGTAGAGACGGGGTTTCTCCATGTTGGTCAGGCTGGTCTCGAACTCCTGACCTCAGGTGATCCACACACCTCAGCCTTCCAAAGTGCTGGGATTACAGGCGTTAGCCACTGCGCCCGGCCCCATGTGGGCTTTTAGGTGTTTGGACCACAATCGAGGATAAGAAGAAAGCATCCCTGACCTTAAAGAGCTTTGAGTCCAGCTAGGGAGACATAGGAGCAAATCCTTTCAACAGGGTGTGGTAAGTTACTGAGTAACAGTGTGAGCACAGAGGAGAGAGAAAACAGGGGAAATGGAGGGACACTCATGTTTGGCAGGCAACTGGGAAAGACGAATAGGAGAAGCTCCTGAGTGGGCCTCAGAGGACGCACAGAAACCTGCGAGGTGGAGAAGTACCGGGAGGGACTGCAGGGTTGGGCAGAGTCTCAGATCTGGAGTGAGAAAGCTCGGGTTCCAGTCCCAGCTCTGCCACTCACTAGCTGTGTGATCCTGGGCAGGTCACTTTACCTCTGTGGGTCTTAGTTTCTGTACCTGTGAAACAGGAGTTGTCCTGACACCACCTTTAAAGGTAGTTGGGGACAGTCAAGCTAGACAATACTATGGAAGGTGGTTTGTAAACTGTAAGCAGAAAGAATGTCAGTTCTTAGTTGCTGGGGATGTCTATATTTGCTACTCCTCTGGGGAAGGGATAAAGATATCCCAAGGGAAAATAAGCCCATGTGCTGAGGTCAAGCTCATGGCCTCTGTCCTGGGAGGGCCTGGCTGGGAACAGGGAGATTCTTTGTTTCCCTAAGCCTGGAACCCATTTCTAGGACACAGAGGGCCCGTCGGCACCTGGCTTACCTGCAGCTTTGAAGGAGGACCTATGGACTGTGCGCTGTCTGAGATCCGCAGCTTGCTGCACCTGGAAGGCCCTCAAGTCCTCTTCGTCCAGAGCAATGTCCCCAAGAAAGGCAGCTAAAGAGAATAGCAGCAGCCAGGTCTGAGTTAATCCTCCTACCCAGACCTAGATGCAACGTGCTTCTAGTCCCACCCCTGTGGTCACCAGCCCCCAACCTCCACAGCGACTATGATCCTCAAATGCCATCCGAAGACGAAGGAGAAGGGCAGCGAGGAATCAGTTTATAGAATTTCTTGGGGAGCTCATGCTCACTTTTCAGTTAAAAACCCAGTAAAGTGGCCAGGTGCAGTGGTTCACGCCTGTTATCCCAGCACTTTGGGAGGCTGAGGAAGGTGGACTACGAGGTCAGGAGATTGACAGCATCCTGGCTAACATGTTGAGACCCCGTCTGTACTAAAAATTAAAAAAGAAATTAGCTGGGTTTGGTGGCGCATGCCTGTAATCCAGCTACTCGGGAGGTTGAGGCAGGAGAATCGCTTGAACCAGGGAGTTGGAGGTTGCAGTGAGCCAAGATCCTGCCACTGCACTCTACCCTGGCTACAGAGTGAGACTCTGTCTCAAAAAAAAAAAAAAGAAAAAGAAAAAATTCCAGTAAAGCTGATGCTCAGCCCCTACCAGGCTGTTAGCTCATCATTCTTTGGGGGCCGTCGGGGAGATAGGGTCTCACCTCTGTGCCCAGCTAATTTTTTAAAATTAGCAGGGTCCTTGCTATGTTGCCCAGACTGGTCTCAAAATCCTGGCCTCAAGGGATCCTCCAGCCTCCTCAGCCTCTCCAGTAGCTGGGATTACAGGTGTGCGGCACAGAGCCATCAATCTTCAGCAAATAGTTAACATACTACTGTGGTCCAGACAAGACCCTAGTCATTAGCAAGACAAAAGAGGCTCCTGCTCCTGTGGAGCTAACCTTCAATAATATGCAAGGAAATAAATACTGACCTAGGGTCTTCCAGAGAGCATAAAGAAAATAAAATGAGGTATGCTGACCACGTGGTGTTCACTCAGCAAATGCTGTTTCAATTAAACCAAGGGGAGGTATGAAATAAAATAAGCCACATGTGGTGGCTCACACCTGTAATCCCAACACTTTGGGAGGCTGAGGCGGGCTGAGGAGGGCAGATCACTTAAGCTCAGAAGTTCAAGATCAGCGATCAGCCTGGGCAACATGGCGAAACCCGTCTCTATAAAAAATACAAAAATTAGCAGCCAAGTGTGGTAGCTCACGCCTGTAATGCCAGCACTTTGGGAAGCCGAGGCAGGCAGATCACCTGAGGTCAGGAGTTCTCGAACAGCCTGGCCAACATGGAGAAACCTGTCTCTACTAAAAAAAATACAAAATTAGCCGGGCATGTGGCGCATGCCTGTAATTCCAGCTACTTGAGAGGCTGAGGCAGGAGAATAGCTGGAACCTGGGAGGTGAAGGTTGCAGTCAGCCGAGATCGCGCCATTGCGCTCCAGCCTGAACAACAAGAGCAAAATTCCATCTCAAAAACAAAACAAAACAAAACAAAAAAGCACACAAAAATTAGCCAGGCATGCCTGTAGTTTCAGCTATTCACTCAGGAGGCTAAGGGAGGTGGATCGATTGAGCCCCGGAGGTCAAGGCTGCAGTGAGCCAAGATCGCGCCACTGCACTCCAGCCTGGGCAACAGAGTGAGACCTTGTCTCAAAAAAAAAGAAAAGGAAAGGAAATAAAATGCTCCAATTTTCTTTTTTTTCTTTTTCTTTTTTTTTTTTTGAGACTCGCTCTGTTGCCCAGACTGGAGTGCAGTGGCACAATCTTGGCTCACTGCAACCTCCACCTCCTGGGTTCAAGCAATTCTCCTGCCTTAGCCTCCCAAGCAGCTGGGATCACAGGCACGCACCACCATGCCTGGCTAATTTTTGCGTTTTTAGTAGAAACGGGGTTTCACCATATTGATCAGGCTGGTCTCGAACTCCTGACCTCATGATCCTCACACCTCGCCCTCCCAAAGTGCTGAGATTACAGGCATGAGCCATGGCACCCAGTCAAAATGCTCTAATTTTCATTGGAACAGATAAGCATCTTTGGGAAATAAAGATACTTTCTGGGAGCTTCCCAGCTAAGAGGAAAAGACTTAACAGTTCTCAAATCATTTCTATTCCAAGTCTTAGACTACCCAAGCAGAAAGGCCAGAGGGGAAGAGAGCCTCTTTAAAGGGCCATTCTGATTCCAGTATCTGGAGCAGGGGAGGGATGTTTCCAGAGACCCGGCTGAACTGTTTGTCTTCCTTTTGAGAAGTCTGGAGAAAAGAAAGCAGAGGCCAGAGAACTGGCTGCTTTAGAAAGTGCTCAGATGGGAGCTGCACGCTGAGCTGGGCTGGGCTGGGGGAGGCATGAGGCTAGGCTGGAGGTGGGACCCACAGCAGCTTCCCTGCAGCTCCACCCATGGCGACATCTGCTTCTCATCCAGGCAGAGTGCTATACAGGCCTGGCGGTCGCATTACACAAATTGTTTTAACCCTGAGGCCTTCTACACAGGTTTCTCCTCCCCAGTCGGCCCCACTGGTGAACACACACACACATACACTGACTTCATCACACACACAATCGGACACCCAACGTTAGTGTTCCTACGGACATATGGTGATGTCCACACCCTTGCCATCCAGTGCAAAGCCATCAAAGCCAGAGACACACATCCTTGCACACGAAAGCAGCCCCCAGCACTGCGCTTTCCAGGATGTTTGAATGAATGAATTGCCATGCTGATATTCTCTGGCTTGCAAATACATGCTCAGAGACACACCCTCACCTAGACAGGATCAACAGAATGTGGGAGTGACTGTAGCAGTCATCAAGGCCAACTTTCCATTTTACAGATGAGGAAACTGAGGTCCCAAAAGAAACAACTTAACTGAGACTACACTGCTAGCTCCTGGAAAAGCTGGATGTATAACTCAGGCCTCCCCATTCCCAGTCCAGGGACCACTGCACTCCCTAGAACCCCTATTGTAAATACATACACACAAAAATAGACAATCCACAGCAAAATACACACGCAGTCACAGACAGTCCTAAAAAAACACACGCATGCACAAGCTCCAACACACATAAACCAGCTGCAAGCTCTGAACCCATTAAGCCAGTAATAGTCGTGATAATGACATCTTATGTAAATATCTGTTGAAATTTATGTGGTGCTTTCCAATTGGCAAAGTGCTTTCCCATTAATTAATTTAATCCTGGCCTGCCCACAACATGCCTAGTAAGCCACACTCCACACCATGCTCTTGCAGAGGAGTATCCCATTAGAAACCCTCAGAGAGATAACCTAAGTGGCCAGGTTCCAGCCCACCTCCCTGACTTTAGAGATCAGAACCCTTGAGCCTACGACAGGCAATGACTCACTCAAGGTCACCAGCCAGTAAGTGGCCCCAAATCTCTTCCACCCCATGAGAAAGCGTCTCTTACCTAAATTGCCATCCTCGGCAGGTGGCCTTGGCTCAGCAACTGATGGGACAGCCACAGAAGATGCTTTCAGGTGACATGCAAGAGTGGCCTTAGCAAGGACATGGGATGGGGGATACTCTCCAAGGAAGGAGCAGTGGGTTCACACTCGCCAAAGTTCACATAGGTGTGCATATGCCACACGAATGCCCCCCCACTTACGCATGTTACACCTTTCACAGACACTGCACCTGCAGGCTCCCACACCCAAACCCACAGGCATCACCACATACAGGTGTGGCTGGTCATGCAGAATCATCTCTGGACATAGAGCAAAGGGCAAGGTCTCTGGAGTCAGACAGGCCTTTCTTGGAATCCCGGCGTGGCTACTATTGGCTGACAAGTCATGTAAACTCTTCTAAGCCTCAATGTTGTCCTACATAACAGAATCTGTCTCCTAGGATTACTGCATAAAATAAGACATATACACGAAACCCCTAGCACAGAGCATGCAGCATGGTAAGCACCCACCTGCCACTTTAATATTATCCCAACAACAACCCGCAAGCTCAAGGTCAGCTCTAGACCTCCTCAGGAAATGCTGGCTTGCCCACACACGCTGCCCCCACCCCTCCTTGAGTAAAACCCCAGGGCAGCCGGGCGTGGTGGCTCACGCCTATAATCCCAGCACTTTGGGAGCCCGAGGCAGGTGGATCATGAGGTCAAGAGATCGAGACCATCCTGGTCAACATGGTGAAACTCCGTCTCTACTAAAAATACAAAAATTAGCTGGGCATGGTGGTGCATGCCTGTAGTCCTAGCTACTCGGGAGGCTAAGGCAGGAGAATTGATTGAACCCAGGAGGCGGAGGCTGCGGTGAGCCGAGATCGCACCATTGCACTCCAGCCTGGGTAACAAGAGCGAAACTCTGTCTCAAAAAAAAAAAAAAAAAAAACCCAGGGCAGAGGCCACAGAACTGTGCTGGCCTGCGGGTCCAGGACCAGTGTAGGATCAGGGCAGAGCAAATGCAAGGCAGGGCAGGGCATGGGCCTGGCTGCTGAGCTCCTGGGGTGAGGATGTCACGACTGAAGAATGCGTGGGAACCGAGTAGGGGTGGGGAGAAAGGAGGTGGGCAGGAGAGCCTTAGGGGCAGGAGCTGGGCTTTGGGGCCCTGTGCATTTGGGGTCCCCTCTGGGGAAGTGAGGGAATCTGGATGCTAAGGAATCCAGGAGGTCTCTCCTTACTCAAAGGAAGCCCTGGGTCATGGTCAGGGTAGTAGTTATTTTCAACACAAGATAAAAAAATGTTTGTGTTGTTTTCCAGCTGTAAACCTGCCAGGAGGACTGTGGCTGAGCCCAGCTATGTGCCTGTGCCTGGGAAGAATCTCACTCTTCCAGGTCAACCTCTGGACTCCAATCTCCTCCCCAAGGGCATGGCAAGGCATCTGCTTCTGGGGAAGTCGGGAGGGGAGACTGGCTGGTGTAATAGCCATATGTGCAGGACTGATGCATGTCCCATCACATAAACACAGCTTCTAGCTGAGGGAGGACACACCCAAGCCCCTGCAAACCTGTGGATGGACTTCATCACATATATGCCCTTCTGCAGAGGTGCATGCTTGCACCCATACCTGTATGTACTCAGGAAGACTCCTGCACACGGGTTAACTCGCTTGCCCATAAGGCAGCGACACACCCACAAATGTGCACAAACACACACTCAACCTCTTCCCGTGCAGAATCTTGTGTTTTCAAACACACAGATAACTGCAAGCATGCACCGCGTTTCACAGGCCACACCCCCCAAAGGACAAGGGCATACTTAGAAATGGACAGGGATGCATTCCTGTGAGACAATGAGAGGGAGGGAAGGAGGGAGATTAGCTGACCCTCTTGGATCTCCTTAGGAGGTTCCCCGTGGCCTGAGGAGTGCTGCTTCTACTCCCTTCACCCCAATATCTTCTCTCCAAATCTCTGGAGAATCTAGACTTTTTTTTTTTAGACAGAGTCTTGCTCTGTCACCCAGTCCCAGCTCCCAGCACCCACGAGAAATATGACAGCGAATGTCCTGGTTTACCTGCAGCCCAGCAGGCGTGGAGGGGGTAGGGCTGAGGGATTTGCCCGATCTCCTCCATTGGATGGGTCTCTTATTCTACCCAGGCTAGAGTGCAGTGGCGCAATCATAGCTCACTGCAGCCTCCAGCTCCTGGACTCAGCCTTGAACTCTGGCGCTCAAACTCCTCCCATCTAAGCCTCCCAAGTAGCTGGGACTATAGGTGCATGACACTATGCTCAGCTAATTTTTAATGTTTTTTTGTACAGATGGGTGTCTTGCTGTGTTGCCCAGCCTAGTCTTAAACTCCTGGCTTCCAGTGATCCTCCCACTTTGGCCTCCATTGCACCCAGCCTACAATCCTTAAGAATCCCTCCTTCCTGGGGAACCTCACTGCCCCTCCCCCACCACATCTAGAGCCCAGAGAGAGTATAAGTCTTTTCCTCCTCCCTTGGGGCACTGAAATAAGAAGGTGAGTCAGGGGGTAGGGGCCTGGGTGGGTGGGGCGACTCAGCTATCTAGAGGGGGAACGTGGTCTGGTGAGAGGAGAGATTGCTTCTCGACCTCAGAGGGTGTACCCTAATCCCCTACGGCTTTCTGATGTCCAAACCTAGGCCAGGCAGTCCCCTGGGTGGGGATGGGGATGTGGGCTGATGAGCACTGCCCCCTCCCGCTCCTGCAGACTCTGGGCTGCCAGATGAGGTTGAGGTGGTAGCAGGGGCCTCACTGGCACAGGGTCACTACCCCAGACCTGGGTACGACACGCTTCTAGCCTCACCCCCGTGGGGTCAGGCCCGTGGGCTTCTCTGCTTATGGGATCAACTGCGTCCCAATTCCTGCCTCCAAGGTCTCTCTGGGGCTTGTTGGTTGGTCACCTGGGGCAGCCAAACAGCGCTGGAAATCTTGCAGAGGGACCCCCTTCATGGCTTGGCATCCTGACATACAGGAAATCAGGGCTGCCTCAAAGTCTTCCTGGGCAAGGGTTAGTGAGGGCATGGTGGCACCAGCTCTGAGCACACAAACAGACCAGCCTGGCTTCCTACACACTGTCCTGGTCTTGCCCAGAAGGTCCAGGAACCTCTCCAGGGTAGCAAGGGTCTTAATTTTGCCCTTACTACAACGGCAATCATAACTCGGCCAGTAATGGCCAGAGGTGACTTCCAATGAAGGGAGCTGGCTATCCTCAGAGCAACACAAGATGTCACAGGTAAGCTGTGGGAGTCAAAAGGAGCTTTCAGTCCCAGGCTTTGAAAAGAAGCAGGGACAGCCATGCCTGCCATCATCACCTCCAGGATCTGGAGGTCAGGGCTGCAGTGGGTACGGGAAGCAAAGTCAGAAAGGAGAAGGCAACATGGAGAACAGAGCCCAGGGACTGGGGTCTGGAGGGCAGTAGCCCAGGGGTGTGGGTGTGAGCACCTGGGAACGCCCATGTGAGTTTCCTTCAGAGGTGGGCAGGTCTCAAGCATCAGTCACACTCGAAAGGGAGGCCTGATCTGACGCGAAGCCTGGCCTTGTCAGGCTCTGGGGCCCTCTCAGCTGCCCCTAGGCCTGGCCCAGTGTCCCCCCAGCCTCACTTCACTCGGTTGGAGTGCTTTCTCCAGAACCCTTACTCACAGCTCCAACTCAGCCAGCCCCACCCTAGCATGAAACCTGAGACTGGGGGGGAGAGCCCTCAGCCTCCTGCTGCTCTGGAAATCACTCCCATTTGCAACAAGAAGGGAAAGACATCAGAATGGCTTCTCGCCATTCTTTAAGGCCTGGTCCCAGCCCCAAATCCTCCATGAAGACCCCAAAGACTTTCCCAGCCTGCTATGATCACTTTTCTCTGCCACCACCAGGCTGAAGAGGGACAGGAGACTCCCTGAGCCTTTAGCGTCCTACCCTCCAATGTGGCACTCAATGTGGCTTGGTTTGTGCTGTTGATTATGTCTGTAGGTGTCTTGTGTCCCTACTGGAGCATAAGCTCCTTGAGGGTAGGGTCCTAGCTTATACCTCTCAGTACCTCCCACAACATCCATCCCAGGCCGTAACACATATTATGTTTCGATGGATTGATGGATAAGAGGCACAAAGAGACACGAGCAATCCCACACCCCTCAAAAAAATGAAGTGAGAGTCTGAAGCACAGAAGACAAGGAGTAGGGAGCCCACATTTATTTAGTGCTCACTGCGTGTTAGGCACTAATAAGTGTTTTATGTATGTTCTCATATTTAACGCTTTCCACCAACTCTATGGAAAGATGTATGATCAGTTTCATTTTACAGGTGTGAGAACTGCAGTTCAGACACGATAATTACCATTCCCAGCTATCATGAGTGGCGGGGTCAGGATTGGAAGCTAGATGTGCCTGCCTTCAAAGCCCATGCGCAGTCCCCTCTGCCCTGTGCCCACTCCCAGCACCCAGAGAGAAAGATGACAGCGAATGTCCTGGTTTACGCTCAGTCCAGCAGGTGTGGAGGGGGAAGGGCTAAGGCATTTGCCCTGATCTCCATTGGATGGGTCTCTTATTCCTGCCTGTGGTCCATCTCCCCAGGAGAGTCCCTGAACAGGGTCCCCAGAGCCAGGATTAGAGCTGCCTGCCCCTCCGCCCCCTTGTGCCCCATGCAGGCAGCCCGGTTCTAGGATCTGTGCCACTTCCCCTGGCTCTGGCTATTTGGAGATGAACTGAAGTCAGGCAGGAAGTCGAGGAAAAGTTCTGCTTTCTTGTCCCTGTGTGTCCCCAAACAGCCTGCTCAGGGTCACGCAATCGGGCAAATGGCCCGAGTGCCTGGCCATCTGGTCACTCCAGGGGCAGGACCCTCCTGGGCCCAGCAGGAGTGAAAGGGTTACATAGAGACAAAGAACACACACACACATACAGGCAAACACACACTCTGGGGCCCTGACCTCAGCTAATTAGCCTCTGGTGTCTCAGGGGTGACAGAGCGGATATACAATATCTGGGTTCTCTTTGTATTTTCCCTCTTTCCACCCCAACTTGGCCTTGGCAGGGGTCTCTGGGCACATAGGGGCAAAGGCAAGTCCCCCTTCTGGGCTGGCTTCTCTGACTTTGACAGCTGTCTCCTAAGTCCCAGAAAGCTGCAGCTACTGGTTAAACCACGGGATACCCAGAGAGCACGATCTCAGGGAATCCCTGGCAAAATTTCTTCTTTCACTTGGGCTGGGTGGTGGCCCTGGGACCTGCTCCTTGGAGACTCAGGCCTCCCAGCTCCAGGCCGGACAGATGTGCAGCCCCAGGGCAGCCCAGACAGGCTGGAAAACACCCAGCTCCTGGAGCAGGAGAGATGGGGGAGACGGGGAAAGAAAACTCATGCACGCACACACACACACACACACACACACACACACACACGCACAGGAGTTTGGCCGGAAAAGTTTCCTACAGAAGGAAAAGCAGCTTTGCTCGCAGGTTTTCCCGGGACCCAAGGAGACTTCCCCAGGAATCCTCTGGGAAGATGAGAGGCAGCGGCAGCAGCTTCCACCAGCAGCAAAACTTCAGTCCGAAAAGTCCCCCAAACCCCCCTTCCTCTCCCCCTCGTTCTTTTGTTCCCCACTGCATTGCCAACCAGGCAGCTCCCGGCTTCCCACACTGGACTGTCCTCCCCCAACCCCGAACCCGAACCCGCCCGCGCCTCCCCGCCTGGCCCGCCGCCGGGGGACCGGGGGGCGCTCACCCGCCTTGCAGGGGTCTTTGTAGTTGAGGGGCTCCGGGTCGTCCTCCTCCGCCAGGTCATAGGTGTAGTCGGCCAAGTCCAGTGGCCGGCCGGGACGCGGGAGCAGCAGCAGCCCGAGCAGCAGCGGCAGGCGGGCCACGCCGGGCATGCTGGCGGGGCGGCGGCGAGGGAAGCGGGCACTGGAGGCCAGGGGAGGGCGTCCCTCGCCCGCTCGCTCGCTCGCTCGATCGCGACCGCGACCGCTCCCGCCCGCGCTCCCCGACCTCTTCCCCTTCCCTCTGCTCGTCTCCCTCCTTCCTGTCTCCCGCCCCCCGCTCGGGCCGCGGCTCCACGCTCGTCCTCGGGCTCCAGCCGTCTCCCTCTCCCTTCCCTTCTTTTTCTCTCTTTCTTTCTCTCCCTCCCTCCCTCCCGTTCCCCCCCGCTTTTTAGGGAAATGAGCTCGCTGGAGGGCGGGTTTTCGCCCGAGCTCGGCCCCCCTCGGGGCCGGGACTGTGCTCTGCCGGGCCGGGCCGCGCGCCAGCCGTGGCTGGGAAGGCGGGGAGCCGCGTGCCCGGGGAGGGGGCTCGGGCCGCCCGGGGCGCGGGCTGCGGGGCCGGGGCGGGAGCTCGGTCCCCCGGGGTGCCGGGCGGGCTGCCGCTCCCGAGGTGCCCTCTAGCGGCGGCTTCCCCCGCGGGCGCCCGGCCGAGCCCCCGCCCCGCCGCGGGACACGCTGTCAGTTTCTCGCGCCGCCCCTGCCCCTCGCCCCCGCCTCGGGTCGGTCTCTCAGCCCGCGTCTCCCTCGCTCCCCTTCTCGGACCCTCGCTCTCTCGCGTCTCGCTCTTTGCGCTCTGTCTCTCTCGCTGTCTCGGCGTCTCTCCCTCCTCCGGAGACGCCGCTGGAGGGCGCCGAAAGCCCGTGGATGGCTCCCGGCAAGCCCCTCTACCCCGCCGGGTGGACCCAGTCCCCCAGCGCCCTGAGACAGAGGAAGAATGGCAAACCCCTCTCTGCTCCCTCAAGCCCCTTCCCTTTCTGGCCGGCCGCCGCCAGGGCAGCACTGCGTCCTGCGGGAAGATGGAAGCAGACCCTTTGCTTTTCAATCAGGCTGCTTTATTCTGTTGTGGCAGGAGTTCCCCGGCCCCTGGGCGCCACCTCCGCCCACTCCCATCCTCTCCCCAAACTCCCATTTCTCCAGGGCCTGTCCCTGCCCTGTGGGCAGAAGCAGCTTCTTGCCCGTCTGCAAAAGTTGCAAAAGACCCTTTTCTTGGGGCGTTTCCACTGACCCTGTGAAGCAAAGGAACGTTGAGGTTGGACAGAGAGGGTCCCGGGAGTGGGAAATACTGGTATGAGCCTCCCCTCCCCTGAGCTCCCTGGATGACCTGGCTTCAATGGACGCCCCAGCGCCTGGTCAGCCTGAGTGCTCCTCCACTGCTCAGGGCAGGTGGCCCGAGGGCTCCTCCACTGCTGATCAGGGTCCCTGGGATCACATCTGCTCACCTGAGGAGTTCTAGATGTAGTAGAGCGGCACTTCGCCACACAGGGTGCTCACCGCCATGCCCAGGAAGCCCGAGTCCCCTCTGGAGGGTGCTGAGCCTGCATCACGCCCCTCCGCCTGGCCCAGCTTAGAGGTTGGCATTTCAGGCTTGGCCTGCAGAGAGCATTCCATTTGGAATCTGGGAAGTGAGTTTCTATCCCATGTGCAGCCCGTATTGTTGGACTTCAGGCATGTCAGGCAATCTCTCTGAGCCTCTGTTTCCTCACCAGGAAAGGGGGACTGTGCTGGAGTCAGGAGCCCCCAGGTGGTGAGTGGGCTCACCTGAGCCCAGCAGCTTGGCAGCAGGGTGGGTAGGAAAGGAGTCGTGCAGGGGAGTATGGAGAGGCGTAGTTAGTCTGCAGCCCACGAGGAATGGTGCTTTACAGATGACAAATAGCCACCATTCAGACACTCCTCCCAGCAGGCCTGGCAGGGAGACAGCCCACTCTTTTGACTCACACACATACCTGGAAGTTCTGGACTTTTCTAGTGAGAGCCTCCAGACTGGGGATGCTCTCCGGAGCAATCTTCATAATGTAGCAGCAGGTGCCAGGGGCTGGCTTGTAGGTGATCAGGAGCTGGGCACAGAATGCTGGCGATCATTTAGGGGTTCCTGCCCTGCTCGCTCCCTGATCCAGATCCTTAGCCAGCTCTGTCTAGGTTGGGCACAGGAGTCATACTAGAATCTGGAGTTCAGGCAAAAAGGGCTGGAGGAGGGGACAGATGGATGTGGATGAAGTGGCCCAGCTGGGTGGCTCTAGCAGAGTCTTGTCATTAATCCCAGGATCAGGAGGTCTGAGCATACCCACCCGCTGGTAGTCATACACCACGAGGCCAGTGGAGCCGATGGAGAAGGTGGCAGTGGTACCCAGGTGCTCACTCAGGGCCAGGCGTTGCTGGGCTTCCGGCGCTCCAATGCTCATCTCCAGGACCTGGCGAAAGCACACAGAACTTCCTGGTCTTCCCCTTTCCTACTCAGCCTACGGTACCAATCCACATACTGAGACCTCTGTACTCAGATGCGCTTCCCTCTTTCCCTAGAGCTCAGGGAGGCTGAGTGGATCCAGGTGCTGGAGGGAGCCGGCTGTCCTGCTGCAGGACACAGGGGCCTTGTGGAAAAGCCTGGGCTGGGTTGCTGCCTGGTTCCTGCCTCTTTCCTTCTAGCTGTGCCCCTTGCCTCCCCTCCATTCCCCTTGGACAGTTTCCTAACGCCCATCCCACCCAGCCCCTCTGTCTGGCGTGTCCTGTGCCCACTGCTGCCCCATCCCACACCTCTCACCATCTCCGTGTGTTTCTGGCTCATGTGGAGACCCATGAGCAGAGCTCCCACAATCACCACGACGACGAGGACCACCACCACCACCACGATGAGAAGGCGTTTCAGGTGCACCGGGCAGCAGGGGATGCCAAATCGGCCCCGGGGGGCTGCGGAGTAGTCCTGACAGGGTGGGGCAGGCAGAGAGACCGGCATGAGGTATTAGGGTATCCCCTCCTCTCCCTGCACAAGCTGGACACCCTCCCACGGCCGCCTAGGGCTGGACAGCCAATGTGATGGATGGGCAGGAAAGGGCTGAGATCAGAGGAGGCTTCTTGGAGGAGACGGCCTGGATTCTAACAAACCCATAGACACATAGAAGCGGAGAAGCAGGGTCTAGTTTTGAGGGACCCCAGAGAGCCCACTTCACCTGTCTCTTCCTGAGCTTCCCCCAGCCCCCTGGCATCCCAGCCATGGCCAGCTCCTCTCTGTTCCCCAAGTGATCACCCCCATTAAGTAGGAGTGACATTTTCTCTGTGAAGTGTCCCCTGACCTCTGATGTATTTCATGGCTTCTTACTTGGGGCTGTCTACAAACAGCCCTTTCCATCAACCCCTATATTGGCTCTCGGCCCATAACTGCTCCCCAGCGGTCTCTGGCTTAGTGGTCTTGGTGTCCCCATGTGGACTTATCACAGCCCTAGGTTAGTTGAGTGAATGGATCTGGATAAGGAAACAGGCCAGGGACGTTAGAGGAGGCAGGGCCCATCACACACATACAAACACACACACACACACACTCTATGTCTCTCTCTCTCTCTCTCTCTCTCTCTCTCACCGGCGGGCTCTCCATCAGGACCTCTTTGCTGCCCACATCCATCTTGTCGCAGGCGCTATGCTCTCCTCTCCTCCTCTCCCAGGTGTGACCAGGGTCTTATATGTGTCCGTAGGGAGAGAGGACAGAGGTGAAGGACCAGGCCCCCTGTGTGCCAGCCAAGACCTTGGCTTTGAAGCCTGTTTGTTCCTGGCCCTCCAGAACTGAAGCCCAGATAAGCCAGCTGTGAGAGCCCCCAAGGGCCCTTGGCCCTGGCACATGAGTCCTCTTAGCCCCAGCAAGAGCAAACCTGGGTGAGCTGAGCAAACTTGCCCTTGGGGCATCTGCACCTCTCACTGTGGGTATCTCGTTGGCGTGCCTGCCTTCCTTGCTGGCGCCTGCCCCTGCTGCCCTGTGGCTTTCCTTGTTCTTCTGCCAGCCTGAACCTCTCAGGTGGCCAAGGGTTTGACCATCACATTTCCCAACAGAATTTCGCCATGCCTAGGGATGAGCTCCAGGAAGCGGGTTCTGGAGACAGCGCCTGTAGACTCCGAGGGGACTCCGCTGAAGGCAGGAGGTGCTTTGACATCAGTTTTGGTTATTTCATAAATGTGCATTTCCCTGCAAGGGCTGAATTCCCACTTCAAGCATTCTTTCTCTCACCTTGCCTCCTGCCACACATCTGGTACCAACCTCAAACTTGCCCCCAGTCATTATTTTCCTCATTCTGGAAACTCTGTCCCCACTGGTGGCAAGCTCTTACTCATGTGCAGTGCTTCCTTCTTTGCTGTGGGCTTGTCTGTCAATTGCAGACTGTGCTGATGGCAGATTCCAGGTCTGACACTGTTTTCTTCCACCTGGACAGCCCTACGCAGGATTGGCTCTGGTCACTGGCGGGCTCCCAGTCTCCTTATCCTCGAATCAGCCCACTCACCCTGTGGTCTACACCCCACCCCTCTAGACTCCCTTTCTACATCCTCTGATCCTAAATTTGCCGTGAGAATGCTACTCACCCAAATACGATCAACTTTTGGGACAGTCTCCTTCTCCCTTCTCTCTCTTTCCTACTGCTTTCCCCAAAACCATCTCTGCATATTTACAAGGTCACATCTGCCCACGACTTTGGGCTGACTCACCCTTCCTCTCAGCTCCCTTTCACTGTTTGGGCCAGGTGGCCTCTGAAGTCCCTTCACCTCCAAACTCAGGTGACTGAGGCAGAGTCCACGCCTCCCTCTCTAGGCCTTGCTCTCTTAACCTCCTATCTTTTTTTTTTTTTTTTTGAGACAGGGTCTTACTTTATTACCCGGGTGGGTGTGCAGTAGCAAGATCACTGCTCACTGCAGCCTTGACCTTCTGAACTCTGGTGATCCTGCCACCTCAGCCTCCCGAGTAGCTGGGACTGCAAGTATGTGCCATCACACCCAGCTAATTTTCATATGTTTTGTAGAGCTGGGTTTTCGCCATGTTGCCCAGGCTGGTCTTGAACTCCTGGGCTCAAGTGATCTCAGCCTCCTAAAGTACTAGGATTATAGGCGTGAGCTACTACGCCTAACCAGCTCCTATCCTTTACCTTTAACATGCCACCTCAGTTCCTGTCCCTTGCCCTGGCCCCTTCCCACCTGAGCCCTGCCCTTCAGTCATGAGCTGACGAGTTCCCCTGTTCCCTCTCCACCTGGAGGGTCTTCAGTCCCCCGGTTGCCTAATAGCATGGCATCTGAGCTGAGAGCCCCTGAGAAGTAAGAAAGGAAGGGAGAAAGAGAAGGAAGTGTTTGCTCCCACCATCCTCCTTATCCCCTAGCTGCCCCTTTAAATATTTGCCTAAGACTCCAGCAGCCAGAGAGTGTCCTGGGACAGTGAAAGGAGGGGAGGGGTGCCAGGAGGCGGGGGGAGCCCGGAGAAGTGTCCTCTCAGCTCAGCCTCAGCTGTGTGCAGGTGCCAGATGTAGGAGACAGCTCTCCCGCAGTGCCCACCCCTGCCCTCCCCCGGGCCCCCGCTCCCGCCCCCATCGTCCTGGCAACATTGGGATTGATCAGCTGACTCATGAGTACTGGGCCTGAGCCAGGTGGGCAGCTGGCCAGCGGGAGAGCCAAGCACTGCAGGCATCTCGGGGTCCCTGTGGGCATCTCATGGGGGCCGTGTTATCCTCACGTGGGACTTGTTCTTAGCAGGCACTATGGGTGGGGCTTGCCGTCATCGCTGGGTGCTGGGAGAAGGGTCTTTTTTTTGAAAGAAGCCTCCGCTCCTCAGGCCTTCAGTCTCCCCGTTACCCTCAGGCTGTAGCTGTCACAGGCTCTGTGGCTGCTGCTGCTGCTGCTTCTCCTCCTTCTTTCTTAAACCCGCGTTTTTCCTTGCTTGAGAGCTGGGGAAGGGTGCCTGCTTCCTGGAGGGCTCACACCAACCAGGTGGAGGTCTCGGGTTCCTTGGAGAAGGAAACACAAGAGTCTGCTCTTGTCGTTAGCTGGGTGTGCCAACCTTCCCCCTCCTCCATACCAGCCCTCTCTGCAGCCTTCTCACTTTTTGGCATTTACTTAAGTCATTTCTCCCTCTGTGAAAGCCCACCTCTAATCCCTCTCCACTTCTCTGGTTTTATTTTTATTTTTATTTATTTACTTATTTATTTATTTTAGAGACAGGGTCTCTCTCTGTTACCCAGGCTGGAGTGCAGTGACACAATCACAGTTTTATAGCTCACTGCAGCCTTGGTCTCCTAGCCTCAAGTGGTCCTCCTACCTTGGCCTCCCAAAGTTCTGAGATTACAGGCGTGAACCCTGCATTCTGGCCTTCCATGTCTCTGAATGCCACCCACCCAAACAGGCCAAGAGCCAGTGGCACCTGCTCTGTGACCTCACTCGAGTTCATGGTGCCCTCTGAAATCCTCAGGCTCTCTGTGGCACCTTCCACCCACCATTCGGCACACATAAATGTTCTCATTGGCGACATGGGTGCTTTTTGTTGCTCTATCTTCCAGCGCAACTGTGGGCCCTGGAAAGGAAAGGAGCATGCTTCCCGCAGGCTTCTTTGAACATGCCACTGGGCAGGAAGCTCACAAACAGCCAACACTTAGTGATAGCCAACAATGAGACCAACCCCAACAGCGGTCAGTAGTCCTTGCCTTTAGTATGTGAAGGTCTCAGTGCTTCCACTGGCCAGCTCTGGGACTCAGCGGGAGTCAATCTGCTTTGCCAGGCATTAGTATGTTCGTCTGTGAAATGGGTCAGGTCCTAGCTGTCCACCTCACCCACTGTTGTTGAGTACTTAATGACATCCTGGGTGTGAAATCCAATCGTCATCATTAGCATCATCTACTTCATCCTCTCAGGCACCTCTCACTAGCCAAGAATACAGCGCAGACTTGCCCTCTCTATTTCTGGGTTGACCCCCTCCGAGAGCCGTGGGTGATGGACAGCGCATGGTGGCCACCCCTTCTGCATGGGCCTCCCCATTTCCTCCTCCAGCCCCTCAGCTGCAGGGGTTGGGACAAGATTCACTTTGCTCTTTGTGTACTGGGCAGAGCCGTGCCAGGGACGGGTGGGGACAGTTGCCCAGCTGCCCCAGCCACCTCCCTACCCCCACTGCTTCCCTCCCCCCAAGCTGGCATGGGGAGGGCAGCAGGGCAGCTGGATGTGTGGCAGCAATCGACATCAAAGGGCAGGGGCATCCCTGGCTGGGAGAACACAACTTAAGCTCAGACCAGAGAATCCCCTGCTGGCAGAGGCCGGGGACAGCTGGGGAAGCATCTTAAAGCCAATGGTCTCCATTCCCTGGACTGATGTGGAAAGGACACGAGACTAGGAGCCCAGGCAGCTGACAGCCAGCCTCCCCTTGCCCTGAGCCCACGAGCTCTTAGGACAGTCATCCCCCTTCAACGGGGACCTAATGTGGTACAGAGCAGCAGTCTTCAAGCTTTTTGGTTTCAGGACCCCTTAATACTCTCAAAAAGTATTGAGGACCCTAAAGAGCTTTTGTTTATGTGGGAAACATCTATTCATAGTTGCTGAGAAATTAAAGTTTTATTTACATATTAATTTAAAATATCACTAATAAACCCATTATATGTTATGACTAAATCACATTTTTAATGGATATAACTATTTTACAAAGCAAAAAAAAATTAGAGAGGAGTGTCATTGTTTTACAGTTTTGGAAATCTTTTCAATGTGGGGCTTAATAGAAGTGAAAAGGGTAAATCATGTCTTAACAACAGTAGGAAAATCGTTCTGAACTCAGACAGTCCCTGAAAGGTTCTCAAGGACCCCTGATCTCCCAGGGGCATACTAGGAAGAGCCCCACATAGAAGGACGACCATAAATGGTGAAGTTGGGCAGAGTGGGCGGAAATCCCTGCTGATACCTTTTCTTCCCATGTGACAGGCCTCGCTTTTCTTGTCTGTAAAAGGGAATCACTATCACCTGCCTCAAACGATGGAGAGGATGAAGTAGGGAAAGTACAGAGCACATGCTAGATGCATAACAAGCTTAGCCAGCCTCTTTTGGGGGGCCTCAGTTTCCTCATTTGTTAGACAAAGGGCTGGACTGGAAAACATCCAGCGTGCTTCCCAGCTCCAACAGGCTGTGGCTGAGCAGTGAGAAATGTTCCAGAATTCCACATAATCCCACTCCAGCTCCAGAGCCTGCATTTCCCTTCTCAGCTCATGCTGACACAAAGGTACATGCTGTTCAGCGGCGCGTGGAAAAACATGTGAATCCAGTTAGAAGCGAACTTCAGACTCCTCCAGGACGCCCTTGTGCTTCCAATCTTGCCGCTAACTTAGATATGCGCTGTCACTCACGACATGCCCATGGCTCTGCCTAGGGGATGTATCCCCCCATGCAAAGAAACCCAGGTACCCAGAAGCACAGGGATCCCTCACCCCGAAGCACCTCCACAAGGCGGTGTGTGCATGTGCCCGTGCACAGACAGGTGAGCACCGGCGCGCACGGTCGTGCCCAGCACACGGAGGCACAAGTACACCCTCACACGCTTGCACTTACGCGCAGCCACACACGCGGATGGCCCCAGAGACCGCCCGGTAGAGCACACAGCGGCCACTCCTCCCTTCGGCGACTCCCAGGCCCGGGCCTCCCCCCGCCGCCCCGCGCGCGCCCCCGCCGCCCGCGCCGCAGTCCGCATCCACCCGGCGCGGTCAGCCCCGGCTGCGGCTCCAGCTCCGCGCTCCGCGCTTCTCTCCGAGCCGGATCGCGGGAGCGAGCAGGGGAGGGGACCGCAGCCGGCGCCCGAGGGCAGGAGGAGTCCACAGGCAGGTCCTGGGCTGCCGCAGCAGCTGCCAGTGGCTAGGAGGTGCCAGCCCGCGCGGGGCGGCCCAGCTGCGGGAGCGGTGGGGCGGGGGCCGCGGCCGCGGGCCCCAGGGAGAGCTCGCGGGCAGCATGGCGGGGCTGCGGGCCAGGCGGGGCCCGGGGCCGACGCTGCTGGCGCTCTCGGCTCTCGGCTTCTGCCTCATGCTGCAAGTCAGCGCTAAGAGGCCCCCCAAGACGCCCCCCTGCCCTCCCAGCTGCTCCTGCACCAGGGACACCGCCTTCTGCGTGGACTCCAAGGCAGTGCCCAGGAACCTGCCCTCGGAGGTCATCTCCCTGTGAGTGTCCAGCCCTGGCTTTGGGGGGTGGGGAGGGAGAGGAGGCCGATGACAGCTCTGGGAGAGGACAGGAGAACCCCTGCTCCCTGTCTTAAGAGTGTAGAGACCAGGGGGACCGCAGGGGTCCTCAGGACTGGAGATTCCAGGCACCAGTGGGCAGCGAGTTCTGCAGTTTTGCAGGCTCAGCGGCCATGGCTGGGAAAAGCATGAGTTCACCGCCAAGAATGAATCATCACTGCCAGGAGCATCAATGAGACCTACTATGTGCTGGGCTCGGGACTTGGGGGGGTTGTTTACAGGAGCATGTGGGCCCCTGTCTGTGATGTCACACCAAGGGTAGGAGGGCTCCTTATGGGGGAGGAGGGTGGCAGGCAGGGTGGTGTGGGAATGAGCTATGCCCTCCCAGCACCCTGGCTCAGGGCACATGCCTGCCACTGGCCAGGCACTCGGCACCCAGCCCGGCCAGTCTGTCACTTGCAGCAGCCAGCCTCAGGGGCTCCCCTTGTCTGTAGAACCAGAGAGGCTGTGAGGTCCTTGGGGACCAGGATGCCAGCCACCACCCCCATGCCCCATCTCTCAACAGCACTCAGCACATTGTGGGTGTTTGAATGATGATGACGACGGTGCAGGTGATAGAACCTTTTCTTGGCTAAGAGGGAAGCTAAGCCTGGGGCCATGGGTGCCCCAAGAGGCAGTAGGGGAGGACCATGGCGAAGGCAGGGGGTGAATTTGGAAAGAGAAAGGAAAGACACACAGGTAGGGGCCAAGGAAGCTTGGTCAAATGGGGCATTTCCAGAGTGAGTGAGTACAAAAGCCACTCCCTCCCTGTCCACCTCTCCCTGCCTCAGCACATTCCCTGCAGCCCCCACAGTACTGACTGGGGTGTCTCTGCAGGACCCTGGTGAATGCTGCCTTCTCAGAGATCCAGGATGGAGCGTTCTCCCACCTCCCACTGCTGCAGTTCTTGTATGGACAGGGCCTTGGGGGAGGGTTGGGGGGACTGTGGGGATGGTAGCAGGGGACAGATCCGGGCTGGGGAGACAGAGAAAGAGAGTGGACAGAAGCAGCCTCTGGAGATGAAGATGCAAGTGTCCCTTGCTTCTGTTCTGATAGGATGTACCCAAAAGGCGGGGCAGCCTGGAGTCATGGGAGTCAGGGGCAACAGGAGGAGCGCTAGAGATGGCTTACAGAAGCCAAGCAGGGGGGATCGGGGATGGGCTCGGCTCCTCTGGAGACCCAAGGAGATTGGGTGCGATAGCCTGGTCAGTACCCAAGGTGGGCACTGTGGGGTCATCTTAGAGACAGGTGACCGCAGGAATCAGGGATCACAGAAAGAGCTGGGGGCTGAAAGAAAGGGATGGCAGGAGTGTTTCGAGCTCTACAAGATCCCATCCATGAGGGACAGTTGTCCATGAGGGGTTGAAGTGGGACAGAATGAGGGTAGGGGACAGGGAGAGGAGATGTCACAGGGGCGGGCCAGGAGCCGGCTTGACAACAGAGCCCTGCCTTGGCGAATGTTTAGGAGCCAACAGGGACTCTGGGAGCTTCTGGGGCCAGAACAGGCTCCTACCTGGTCTTGTTGCCCAGGTGGCCCAGGGATTCCCCATGGGGTCCCTATGGATGGCAGTGGGGCAGCCAGGTCTTGGAGAAGCCCAGGGCTGAGGCAGCGGGCTGGGGGCTGGGGCAGCAGGCACACCCTTGAAAGCTCTAATTCCAACTTTGTCTCCGCAGGTTACTCAACTCCAACAAGTTTACACTGATCGGAGACAACGCCTTCACAGGACTGTCGCACCTACAATATCTGTGTGTGGGATGGAAGGGGCCATGGGAAAGCAGAAGAGAGGGGGACCCCAGGCCTGGGGGGCCAAGGGTCTGGGTGGGGAGTGGACGAGAAGGCTTTGGGATGGGGAGATGATGGGAGGCGATAGCTCTTGCATCCCACGATGGCAGGACCTGAGCAGGAGGTCGTTTGATTTGTTTTGCCTCCACCCTACCTGATGCCCTGTCCCTACGGGCTTGATGTTGCCAGATTCCATCTGGAAACCTGCCTTGGGGACATGGGCTGACACCTAGGCTGAGGCATAGGGCGAGTGCTGCTGGGGGTCTGGCATCCTTCGTGACAACTGAGGCCCATTCTCGCTTTCCCCAGCTTCATTGAGAACAATGACATCTGGGCCCTATCCAAGTTCACCTTCCGAGGACTCAAGTCCTTAACTCACCTGTGAGTACATCACGCATTCATACACTGCACTGAAGCCCCACCTCTCCTGTGGCCTTTGACCGTGGTCATGATCTTCAGCTAACCCAGATGTCTCTCTTGCAGCTCGCTGGCCAACAATAACCTGCAGACACTGCCCAGAGACATCTTTCGGCCCCTGGACATCCTGAATGACTTGTAAGACCCAAGTCCTGCCTCCTCCAACAGTGCCGCAGAGGGTGCATCCCTGGAGGGAGAGGCATGGGAGTCAGGACTGGGATGGTCACGAGGTCTTGAGAGGCTGACAGGGCTTGGGTCTTGGGGGGGTCCCTGAGAAGGCGAGGTGGAGTTAGATACAGATGGTAGCTTTCCAAACTGGAGTTTCTCTCAAAGTACACCAGAGACGCTATGTGTGTATGTTTTAAAAATGTGCTTTTTAAGGCTGGGCGTGGTGGCTTATGCCCATAATCCCAGCACTTTGGGAGGCTGAGACGGGTGGATCACCTGAGGTCAGGAGTTTGAGACCAGCCTGGCCAACATGGAGAAACCCCATCTCTACTAAAAATACAATAATTTGCCAGGCATGGTGGTGGGCACCTGTAATCCCAGCTACTTGGGAGGCTGAGGCAGGAGAATAGATCACGCCATTGCACTCCAGCTTAGGCAGCAAGAGTGAAACACAGTCTCAAAAAAGAAATAAAAACATGTGCTTTTCTTTTTGGAGACAGAGTCTCACGCCGTTGCCCAGGCTGGAGTGCAGTGGTGCCATCTCGGCTCACTGCAACCTCTGCCTCCCAGATTCAAGTGATTCTCCTGCCTGAGCATCCTGAGTAGCTGGGTCTACAGGCGTGAGCCACCACGCCAGGCTATTTTTTTGTATTTTTGGTAGAAATGGGGTTTCACCATGTTGACCAGGCTGGTCTTGAACTCCTGACCTCAAGTGACCCGCCTGCTTTGGCCTCCCAGAGTGTTGGGATTACAGGCGTGAGCCACTGCACCCAGCCAACATGTGCTCTTTAAATGTATGTTTGACTGGACTCTACATTAAAGTCCAATGAGAGAGGAGTGTTTGAAGGTCTCGAGTGAGTAGTGGCGTATAGTAGTATATATACAGCACATAGTAGCATGTAGCATAGCCACACTCATTTATCATATTTGTAAGAAAATAAAAGCCTTGGATTGTGGGAGGCTTAGAGAAACAGGGGTGCAACATATAGCTGTGCAAGTTGCACACTGCGAAAGCTAACCTGGCCAAAGAGCTCAGCAAGGGCTGAAACTGGCTCCACACTGCTGGCCAAGCCTGTGTCTGTGGAGCTGCATCCAGCCAGAGGGCAACTTTTCTCTAATCAGTACAAAGATGCAAGTGAGTGACCCGAAGCAGCCTTGACCAGCTCTACTAATGGAAACCTGGAGGGCCTGGGTGGGCCAAGCCCTGAGAGCCTGTCCCTCTCTGTGCCCCCCTCCTCTGCCCTCATGATGCAGAGACCTGCGGGGCAACTCCTTCAACTGCGACTGCAAGGTGAAGTGGTTGGTGGAGTGGCTGGCGCACACCAACACCACGGTGGCGCCCATCTACTGCGCCAGCCCGCCCCGCTTCCAGGAGCACAAGGTCCAGGACCTGCCCCTGCGGGAGTTCGACTGCATCACCACCGGTAGGAGGCGCCCCTGCCTTGGGTGTCAGTCCATGCCTACCCCAAGGCAGCTTGACAGGCATGAACCCTCCCCACCCTGTCCCACAACACTCAGCAGCAGCAGTCAAGCAACCGCTGTCACCCACGGAGCCCTTCCCTTCTCCCTCTGGTCTTGAGTCACACGCTTCTCATCCCTGCAGATTTCGTGCTGTACCAGACCCTGTCCTTCCCAGCAGTGTCGGCTGAGCCCTTCCTCTACTCCAGCGACCTCTATTTGGCTCTGGCCCAGCCAGGTGTCAGTGCCTGCACCATCCTGAAGTGGGACTATGTCGAGCGGCAGCTTCGAGACTATGATAGAATCCCAGGTACCTGCGCCCAACCTGGCTCTGCTGGCCCTTGCCAGCGGGAGGGAGAGTGGGCTTCATCGTTCTACCGCATTGAGTTCCTGTAGGTAGAGGGATAGATGAGACATAGCTTCTGCCCACAAAAACTTTCCAGTCTTTGGAAGGAGGCCAATATGTACACAGATAACATCCATATGCTAGGCAGGTGTTAAGAGGGAGATATTAACACGATGCTCTTAGTAGCACAAAGGACAGGCCTACCCTGGGCAATCAGGGAAGGCTTCCTGGTGTAGGGCGATATCTAAGCTGAGTCTTAAAGGATAAAAGAAAGGGAGGACTCAGAAGTGATGCCCAGGTTTCTGGCTTAAATAATTAGATGGACTGGGAAATGAGTAGGAGGAGACAGGAGTGACTGTTGAGCTCAGTTTTAGATCTACTGAGTCTGAACTGAGTCTTGAAGGCTGGAGGAGACTTAGCTAGGAGCTAAAAAAATAGTATTTTGGCAGAGGGAAAAGCATGAACAAAGTCAAGGAGGTGTGCGGTACCTTAGTATGTGAATGTGTGTATGTGTGCAAATCATAAGCAGCTTGGATGACAAGGGATAAGGTTCAAGGTGGGTGAACCCTTGACAGGGTTTGGGCAGAATGTGTGATCCAGTCTGCACTTTGGAAAGCATCTTGCATGGGAAAAGGCTAGGTGTGGGGCAAGACACAAGGGCGAAATAGTAGGGGGATATGTGCCTGTCTGCTAGAGGGGTGCTGGAGCCTGGACATGAGACAGTAGCAGTGAGGATGGAAGGAGAGATTTAAAAGGAGGGTTAAACTGACACAAGATGAAATAGAAAACTTACATTGCCCCATTTCCATTAAGGAACTTGAAATCAGTATTAAAGAAAAAAAAAAGGGCCAGGTGCAGTGGCTCACGCCTGTAATCCCAGCACTTTGGGAAGCTGAGGCAGGTGAATCACAATGCCAGGAGTTTAAGACCAGCCTGGCCAAGATGGCGAAACTCTGTCTCTACTAAAAAACTACAAAAATTAGCCGGGAGTGGTGGCGGCCACCTGTAATCCCAGCTACTCTGGAGGCTGAGGCAGAAGAATAACTTGAACCCAGGCAGCAGAGGTTACAGTGAGCTGAGATCATGCCACTGCACCACTCCAGCCTGGGTGACAGAGTGAGAATCCATCTTAAAAAAAAAAAAAAGAAGAAGAATGAACGAAAGAAAGAAAAAAGGAAACCCAAAACACCTTCCCCCTAAAAAACCTCCTGGCCCCGATAATTTCCCTGGTGAACTCAATCAAACATTTAAGGAGAAACTAACACCAGTCTACACACACTATTAGAAAGTAGAAGGGAAGCTTGTTGGGACCTGGGGACTCATCAGGGAGGGGCGAGTGGAGGAGAGAAAGGTGTTAGGGATGACTGCCAGGTTTCTGGACTGGGAGACTAGTGGAGCCACAGCTGAAACCAAGAACAGAGGAGGAAGAGGGCAGGCTCAGCGATGGGTATGGAGCTCAATTGTGAGTTGTGAGCCATGAATGGTGCTTGTGTGGGTGTGTAGACCAGGAGAGTCTGAGGGAAAAGCAGGAGCTGAGGGGTGGCATGGGGGTCATTAGCATCTGGGTGGGGCAGACCAAGCCCAAAGAAGGGATTTAGGCAGTGACCGCCGGAACCTGAGGCTCTGCGAAAACTTCTCTTGGGAGAAAGGTGGGGTGGTGTGAGAAGGAAAGAGGGGTGAGTTGGGGATGTCAAGGTGGAGATGCTGGGCAGCAGCTGGAGACCCCAGGACAGGTTGGCAGTGCATGGTTTCATGTGCTTGGTGTCCGAGAAGGGCTCTGATGAAGCTGATTGTGAGTACGGGTGCACATGGGCACTCAATTTTGTACATAAAAGCCCTTTCAAAAGTGAGAATCTTGGGAGGTTGTGTTTTCACGCGCCGTTATGCAAACAGCAAGGAGTCTTGGGTATACCTAAGATTTCTCTCCCCACTGTGGATCCTCTCAGATTCTTCCTCCCTTCCCTGCCTGGCCACTGCCAGTGGGGTAACTTTGGGCAAGTCACTTGCTCTCTCTGAGCCTCAGTTTCTTTCTGTGTGAAACAGACAAAAATCACAGGGCCCTTTCCAACGTGATGGATTCCTCATCGATGCAACGTGTGCTTACATTCAGCATAGTGGCTGCCTGCACACCATAAGAATTCAATAACTGACATTAAGGTTAAGCAACAAGTCAATATCGAGGGACACCTATTTTGGGCTGTTTCAGTTTGTATTTGAACCCTAGGGGTATGGGTGGAACAAGGGTGATATAAAACTGGGTATCAGCTGTGAATCAATTGGAAAGCACTGAGCGCTTAGTGGATGAACTTCCGTGTGGGTGCAATGGTATAGCGCAGAGTCTTGGTCCTGGTCCAAGGTTGGAAGGGATGGCCTTCTCCGAGGGGGTGGGATGGAGTGGGAGCTGCCAGCCTGCCTGATGCTGCCTGCCCCTGTCCTGGCACAGCCCCCTCTGCAGTGCACTGCAAGCCGATGGTGGTGGACAGCCAGCTGTATGTGGTCGTGGCCCAGCTGTTTGGCGGCTCTTACATTTACCACTGGGATCCCAACACCACGCGCTTCACCAAGCTGCAGGACATTGACCCGCAGCGCGTGCGCAAACCTAATGACCTAGAGGCCTTCCGCATCGACGGTGACTGGTACTTTGCCGTGGCCGACAGCTCCAAGGCGGGTGCCACCAGCCTCTACCGCTGGCACCAGAATGGCTTCTACTCCCACCAGGCACTGCACCCCTGGCACCGCGACACAGACCTGGAGTTTGTGGACGGCGAGGGCAAGCCGAGGCTGATCGTGTCCAGCAGCTCCCAGGCGCCCGTCATCTATCAGTGGAGTCGCACCCAGAAGCAGTTTGTGGCCCAGGGTGAGGTGACCCAGGTGCCTGATGCCCAGGCTGTGAAACACTTTCGTGCCGGCCGCGACAGCTACCTGTGCCTCAGCCGCTACATCGGTGACTCCAAGATCCTGCGCTGGGAGGGTACCCGCTTCTCTGAGGTGCAGGCCCTGCCCTCCCGGGGCTCGCTGGCCCTGCAGCCCTTCCTCGTGGGTGGCCGCCGCTACCTGGCGCTGGGCAGCGACTTCTCCTTCACCCAGATCTACCAGTGGGATGAGGGGCGACAGAAGTTTGTACGGTTCCAGGAGCTGGCTGTGCAGGCCCCTCGGGCCTTCTGCTACATGCCTGCTGGGGACGCCCAGCTGCTCTTGGCCCCCAGCTTCAAGGGACAGACACTGGTGTACAGACATGTTGTGGTGGATCTCAGTGCCTAGCGAGGTGCCGAGGCCTCTGGGCTCCTCAGGGTGGCCGCTGGAGGCTGGGTGGGGGCCTCTGTGAGCAGCACGTGTGTCTGTGTGAAGACACGAGGCCTACCTGCATCCGTGCCCTTGCATATGCACACGCCCAGTGTGCACAGGCACACCCTGTGGACTGGCCCAGGGGGACAAGCGTCATCACTGCAATCAGCATGAACACCAGGCACCCCTGGGACACCTAGCACCCAGTTCCCATGACCCTATCCGGCAGGTCCCCCCACTCGGCAGCCTTCCCCACGCTCTGCCCCCAGTCTCATGCATATGAGTGGTGCGGGGTGCTAGGAACGAGAGGGGCTGCATCCTCCTGTCTCCATGCTTCTCCTTCTGCCCCCGGTCTTTCCTGTCAGGTGCACCTGCTCTTGCTTCCCTGGGGTGCACTCAGCCCTGCCCCACCCCGTCTGCATGCTCATGTGGATGGGGATGGACACATTCAATTACACACTCACACGCCCCATCCTCACTCCATGTCCATCTATAAACATGTCAGGGCACGTGTGCATACATGCAGAATCAGCGCTGCCCACCGGGCTCGCCTCTTGTTACTTTGCCTCTCTGCTTGGAGGGGACCCCCTCTGCTAACCCCCATCGTGCTCCCCCGCAACTGATAAGGATGAGAATGGTGGTGCCAGCTTTTGAGGGCCTGCTTGGCCTCCTGGGGGCAAAGCCCCTTTGCCCAAAGCAATAACAACGGCAGCAGAAGCAGCCCGGGGAGCTTCCAGCGCTGTCCGCCTCTGTTCTCCTTGGCGTTTCCTTCATGGCCCTGAATCCCAGCTCACCCATGGACAGAGGCCCCCCCCAGCTGAAAGCCTTTCTGCTTTTCTTCCTGGAGCTGTCGCTTCCTCAGGCTGGGGCTACTCGCTGGTTCACCCTGTCTTTGGGACATGGCCCCGGAGCTAGGCAGGCCTCTTGGGTGGATCCAAGAGCTGGCCAAGCTGCAAGCACCCAAGCTACCTGTGAGGGCGCCCAGAGTGGAGCCTGTCCTGAGGGCATGTTGCAGCCCTGGCACACCCAATCCACAGAGGCCCCTAGTAGCACTGTCTTTCAGTGGACAGGGTGGGAGCTGGTGGGAGGAGCCCCAGGAGCTGAGCTTCTGCTGCCCTCTGCTGTCTGCTGAGATGCCAGGCTAGTGGAGAGGGAGTGGGCAGGGGTGGCCCTGCCCTGTGCCCAGATGGTGTGATACTCCTTGTGGCAGGATACCAGGGCACTAGGGGGCAATGCTATGATTCACTTGCTTCAAATAAAAAGTTCCCTCCCCATAACTGATTCTCAGTGTCGCCAAGGTGTTTCATTGAAAACGGAGACTGGGCCTGCCCTGCTGCCCGCAGGGGGCCTGGCAATGGTTTCCAGACTCTCTTCCTCCTGCTTCCCTTTTTTATGAGACGCGGGCATCCCCAACATCAGCTGGGGCTGGGGTCAGGAGTTCACAGGGATGGCACTCAGGTGCTGAGCTGGTGTGACAAGTCTCCAGCACCTGGGACTGACTCACAGCTCATGTTCCTTCCTGGAGATCACAGTCCAGGGACCCAGGAAGACATGAGTCTGTCCTATTGTCAGGTCAACTGCAATCAGTGTGGCCGAGGACAATCTCAGCAATTCGTCTCCTTTTACACCGACCCCCGTTCCTCCACTGGACAAATGTCTGTCACTGCTGCCACCTCCACCCAGGTGAGGTGCCTTGCAGTTCTAGGTGACATCCAGGTCCCCTTTCTCCCATATTTCATAAGCCACCAAGTCCTCTCCATTCTTTGTCTCAAAGGTTTGCTAGATGGGCACTTTTTTGTCTTGCCCTTTCCAAGCTCAAAGCTTTGTCCAAACCCTCCTCATTGTCCACTGTCTTGGGTCCCTTGCCAGCCCCTGCCAACGAGCTTCTTGGTCTGATTTTTTTTTTTTTTTTTTTTTTGAGATGGAGTTTCACTCTTGTTGCCCAGGCTGGAGTGCAAAGGTATGATCTTGGCTCACTGCAATCTCCGCCTCTCTGGTTTAAGCAATTCTCCTGCCTCAGCCTCTCGAGTAGCTGGGTCTACAGGTGCCCACCACCACATCCAGTTGATTTTTGTATTTTTAGTAGAGACGGGGTTTCACCATGTTGGCCAGGTGGGTCTTGAACTCCTCACCTCAGGTGATCCGCCCGCCTTGGCCTCCCAAAGTGCTGGGATTACAGGCATGAGCCACCGCGCCCGGCCATCGGTCTGATCTTTCTAACACATACTTCCCTCCTGTCCTCCCCTGCTCAGGAACCTGCCTTGGCTTCCTGCTCAGCAAGCCCATGAGCCTCTGCCCTACATGAAGATCCCCTGTGACCTCATCCCACCACACACACCCAAGTCTGCTGGGCCGTCAGGGGCCCTCAACATCTCCGAGTGGAGTCGAGAGAGTCCGAGACAGTTAGATGGGGGCCGGGCGGGGACAATGCTCAGGGTGTCAGTGCAAGCAATGGAGTCTTGGGACAGCACGCTAGTACTAAACGGCAAAACAGGTGTTGTCAAACTGGGGGACCCTCTTCTCTTCCCCCATGGGCTTGAGTAAATGGATTTCTCTTGTGTGGGTTGATGACAGTATAAGGAACAGGAGATGGAAGTGGAGGAAATGATGGATCCTTGGGCAGGGGTGCTTGCTGTGTGACCCTGGGCAGCTCAAATCTCTTTTCTGTGTCTCAAGTTTTCATTTGTCCTCCCGAGCCCCTTTCAGCTCTCATATGTCACAAAACCCCCTTCATTTCTCTGTCTTCAGCGAGCACCTGTGAGCAGCTGGGCACAGAGGGCTGGGTCATGGCCGGAGAGCCCAGGCAGCTCGAAACCAGCCTGGTGGGGCGCGGAGAACTGGAGACAGTGGGGTCTGGAGCCTGGATAACAGGGGTGTGAATTCTGGCTCAGTCCCTTCCCATGGTGTGAGATTTCAAGCAAGTCAGCTGATTTCCCTGAGCTTCAATTTCTCCTTCTGTGAAGCAGATTAAAAACCCCACTTCATGGATTACTGATTCTGCCAGCTTACTACAGCCACATTACCTAGCCTATTTGTGCCTCAGCTTTTGTCATTTATAAAACAGGTATAATCGTGATACCTACCTGACGGCATTTTTGTTTGTTAGTGTTTTGGTTTTTGGTTTTTTTTCCAGCTCAGGCTGGAGTGCAGTAGTGCAATCTTGACTCACTGCAACCTCCACCTCCTAGGTTCAATTAATTCTCCTGCCTCAGCCTCACGAGTAGCTGGGACTACAGGAGCACGCCCCCACACCTGGCTAATTTTCATATTTTTGGTAGAGACAGGGTTTGACCATGTTCGCCAGGCTGGTTTCGTACTCCTGACCTCAATAATCTGCCAACCTTGGTCTCCCAAACTGCTGGGATTACAGGCGTGAGCCACCGTGTCCGACCCTGACAGGGTTATCTATCATGAGATTTAAATGCATTAATATATGTAAGTCCATTGGTATAGTGTGCTCAGCACATAATTATGATTTGCCTGGGTCTGTAGGACTATATGAAAACAGAGGTGCCTTAGAGAAGGGCGTTTTGTACAAGAGGAGGAGGTGGCTCTTTAGAGAGAACTGTCTGTAGGTGACAGTTCCTCACCCATCCTCAGTCTTGGCACCCTGTGCCCCATACCTTACCTGCAGCCTCTGGTCTGGCCTCCTCACCCCCAGAAATAGGTGACTTATCTGCCTTCCACCTCCTTAAACTTGGCTTAGCAGGCGCCTCCATCATCCTGGGGAGGGCTGTCCTTTTTCAAATGGGAAATGGGCCCTTATCCTGTGCTTGGGAGAGGTTGCCAGGGAAAGTAGGCTGAGTCTCCCAGATATGCTGGCACTCTGCTGCCCAGTAGAAAGATAAATACCACTTTGACAGCTGCTGCCCCCGTGGAGGGAGCTCTTCTGAGGGTTGGGAGGCATTCTCCTCCCTCGGCCACTGAGTGCCCAGCTTTCCGTGTGTGCCTGCCGGGTCACCTGCCCTGGGGCTTGTCCACATCCAGAGTGCTGCTTAGCAACCCAGGGGAACTGGGTGACTGTGTCAACAGCTCAGGACCAAAGGTTGGAAGAGGCAAGGTCCACGAACTCTGCCAAGGCCAGGGAGGGTGGCACTCCTCAGCTGCCAGCCTCTTGCCCTCCATGCTGAGACTTGCTGTCAGCGAGGACCTGACATCTCTTCTCTAGATTTCCCAAGCACAGGTATTGGGACCAGGAGTTTCCATGCAGAAGACCATCCCAGCTGAGTGGGCTTTGGGCGGAACCAGGGAACGTTTCCCAGCGAATGCGGGGAGACAGAGGCCTGTGATGCTGAGGTCAGGCACGTGGCCCCAGAAGGCAGCGGAGGGAAGGAACGGTTCTGCAGACTCACCAAAGGACCCGAGGCTCACATGTGCAGTGAGCTCCTGAATCATGAGGTCCCTTTCCTCCTGAGACCATCAGGGGATCACACCCTTTCTCCTTCAGGGGGACCCAAGACACTTTTCACCTTCTGTGCTTAGAGATGGACAGTGGCTGGAGCCTTCCTTAGAGGGGTTCCTCTAGCCCTTGGCCTGTCTGGTGACTCCAATGTGTGTGTGTGAGGGGGACGGGTAAATGTGAGGGGGTGGTTAAGAGAGGAGATGGAGACATGGGGGCCTCCAGGGAGTTTCTCCTGTGGGCCGGTTTCACTGCTAGCTCTCACACCCAGAAATACCAATAAAACTGATGATAATAATTAAGACCATATAATCACTGTGTGTTTATTTACCCCCTGGAAGCCTCCTTTCCCTGGCCCCATCATTACCTTTTCCATCCTTATGATAGCTGGTGGGCGTTAACTATGGCTCCAATAAAAAGCAGTAACTGCCTGTGTTTCTATCCCACATGCCCGGACAGCTTTGCTCCCACCCTCTGCAGGGTGGGGCGACACTGCGCTCCCTATTTGCAGAGGGAACAATTGAGGCAGTAAGCTGAAGATATCACAAAGAATGAAGCCTCACAGAGCAAGTAGAAGCAGCAACGTTTGCCTTCTTGTTTTGAGATGGAGTCTTGCTCTGTCACCAGGCTGGAGTTCACAATCTCGGCTCACTGCAATCTCTGCCCAGCGGTTCAAGCAATTCTCCTGCCTCAGCTTCCCAAGTAACTAGGGCTACAGGTGCGTGCCACCATGCCCGGCTAATTTTTGTATTTTTAGTAGACGCAAGATTTCACCATGTTGGCCAGGATGGCCTCGATCTTGTGACCTCGTGATCCTCCCACCTGGGCCTCCCAAAGTGCTAGGATTACAGGAGTGAGCCATGACGCCGGCCTTGCTTTATTTTTTTAGAGCCTTCTCCCTTCTTCCAGGTGTCTGCCTCCCTCCCAGAGGAACTTCTCCGGTTCCACGTCCCTCTGCAGGGCCACTCTCAGCCTGCAGTTGCTGATGCCTCAGAAGCCTGATCAAGCCAAGCATGTAGCCACCAGCCAGCAATAAACATTAGGTGATACTGGGAAAGTTACTTTTTACCAGTGAGCCTCCTATTTCCTACATGGTAAAAAGGATGCTTGCAAAGATTAAGACCTTTTGTGCAAACACTCATTACAAAATAGCAATGGCTGATGCTACTGTTAAGGGCCCAGGGATGTTTGTGTAACTTGGCTCAGAGGAATAGGTGGAATTTCAAACTTCTGGTGAAGAAGGAGCTTGGGAGCTGGGAGCTCTACCCAGAATGCCTCAAATCGTCGCGGTCAGCCCACCTCGGAGTCAGGGCTCTGGAAGGGCATTCCAGAGAGAAGGGAACCCCTGAAACCCGCTGGGGTGAAGAGTGCCTCAGGTTCCCTCTCCCCGACGCCTCCCCGCTTTCCCACCTGGACGCACTAGTGTAAGACCCGGGCTTGTGGGCGCTTAGCCAAGCGTCCTTCCAGCTCCTGCCCGAGCCTGCAGAGATCCTCCCATAACCCCCCAACCGCATCTCATACGTTTACCCATTTCACACAGGGAAAAATGAGGCGAGAAGGAAAGACACTGGGAAAAACCAGTGAAGGGTCGCGAAAACTCTGGAGTCCCGCTTTTCTTCGTGTCCCGACCCCCGCACTCCCCCTGCTTTTTTGTTGCAGCTTCCCACACTCTAATCTTTCCGATTGGGACGACGACTCCACTGTGGGCCCCACGCGCGAGTCCCGTGGCACATCGCCCCTTTAAGGGGCGGGCCTCTCGCCTCCTTGACCTCGCCCCGCCCCCTCTGGGGCCACACTGCGCTTGCGTGGTGAGCCGGAGCCCTGGGGTTGGGCAGCACTTCGTTCCGTGCAACTTTCAAGTGAGTTGCAAACTCCGCCCTGCAGTTCGGTGCCGGTGGCTGGGTGCACCGGGACCGCGGCGACTCGCACGAGCGAGGCCGCGACCTGCCGCCCCAGCGCGGGACCAGCAGCGAGGGCCGAGCACGGGGTTCTCCGCGTCAGGAAGGGCGGGTCGGAGCCGTAACTGCCCCAACCGCGGGGCGTACGCGCCAGCGCCCGCTCCCAAGTCGGCTTCCTCCCCACCGGGGCCACTTTGCCCCAGGTCTCCCCATTCTCCAGGTCCCCCGAACTGCGGAGTCGGAGGCCGTGGGCGGCGGGCTCTGCCTCAGCCGAGGGACAGCTGGATCGCCCCTCTGCTTCCCGCAACTGCCCCGATCCCCCCGTCCCAGCCCTTGCTTGAACGACCCTCTGGGCGGCTTCTTGGGGTTCTCCCCTCGTTCCCAAGGCCGGCAAGATGGTGTCCTGGATGATCTGTCGCCTGGTGGTGTGAGTATGGCTGCCCTCAGACCTCCTCTACCCCGGGGTGCCGTCCCGCCCCTGTGGTGGAAGCTGGGGACGTGTGGTGGGAGAGGGAACTTTACAAGCTCCACCCTCCCGCACTCCATGCAAGGGTTAACGGACCTGTGGTCTTGCAGGCGGTGTCTGGGGCACCGCATGCTCCCCGCCCCACCAAACCTCCCCCCACCAAGCCTCGTTGGCTGAGGACGCTCCCTGCCACACGCCACACACACTTCAAACAGATGCGTGGGGCCAAGGGCCACAGGCCTACCTTGCAGCTCCTTGGCAAACACAAGGTGATATGGCACGTTGTGGGTGGAGAATCCAGGTGCCTACTTGCCATTGAGCAGTCACATGACGAGCAGTCACATGACTCACGTCCTGCTCCTCACCTTTGAGTACTCCAACACCTGGCTCACAAGCCGTGTCTGCAGCCCGGCAGTGCCGGGTCTGGTGGCCCTGGGCCTGATTGCATGCCCATGGGAGGGGACAGTCTGGTGTTCTCACCCACTTCGTGGAGTGGCTGTCCTCTCGCTCCATCATGCACCCATGGGCCACATGTGCAGGCCTGGGCAGGCTTGGGATGTTTGTAAACAGCAGGGTGGGGAGGTGGCCTCCAGGGCTCTGACTCAGGCACGGGTTGTACAAGCCAAGCGAGAAAAACAGGGTAGGTGATGCCACCTTGCACCCCAGTGGGGGGAAGTGGCCACCTGGCGGGGTGAGAGTGGGGCATGGGGCCCCTCACGCTCTCGGTGGCTGCTCTTCCAGGCTGGTGTTTGGGATGCTGTATCCAGCTTATGCTTCCTATAAGGCTGTGAAGACCAAGAACATTCGTGAATATGTGAGTGTGGGGGTTTGGGTGTGTGTAGTAGGACTTGGTGCGGGGAGGGTCTGAGTTGGCCTCTCCCTCCTCTAGGGGCAAGGTCGTGTGGCACATCCTGAGTGGAGTAGGGAGAGAGAGAGAATGGACCCTGTTCAAGAGGGTGTAGATACAGGTCAGGCCATCGGGGTGCCTGTGGAAGATAGTGTGGGTGAAGCCCATTGGAGGCGGGCACAGGAATGAGCAGCAGTTTCTCAGAGCTCCTGTCCAGCCCTGTGTGGGGGAAAGCAGCTATGCAGCCGGACAGGCTCCGTGGAATCTCTGGGCTGGGCTGGCCGGGATGGGAGTTGGTGCTGCAGGCCCCAGGCTGACCTCTGCGCTCTTACCCCGCAGGTGCGGTGGATGATGTACTGGATCGTTTTTGCACTTTTCATGGCAGCAGAGATCGTCACAGACATTTTTATTTCCTGGTATGGACGCAGGGGCCGCAGGCCAGGGTCCGGGGTGGCCCACTCCAGCCTGTTCCTCGGCTCACCCTGCCCCCTGTGCTGTGACAGGTTCCCTTTCTACTATGAGATCAAGATGGCCTTTGTGCTGTGGCTGCTCTCGCCCTACACCAAGGGCGCCAGCCTGCTTTACCGCAAGTTTGTCCACCCGTCCCTGTCCCGCCACGAGAAGGTACCCCAGGAGGAGGCGGGAAGGGAGGCTTAGGGGTGGGTGTGAGGGAAAGAGCCCTGGACCTGGGATTTAGGATGCTGGGGACACTGGGGTTCTAATCCCAGTCCTGCTGCTGGTGAGCTGCGGAGGTTGACAGAGCCCAGCCTACCTCATCTTCTGGGATAATCAAGTGGGGGTGCACATGAATGACCTTTCAGGGTTGGTTTGGGAGTAGTGGTGGCAGCAGCTGGAGCATGGCCGCTGACTGAGGTGGCCTGCCCTACTCCTGGTCTGTGTTTGTGGCCCAGATCTGTGGCCCCTGGGCACCAGGTGGGGCTGGGCTGGGCTGGGTGGCCCCACAACCAGTGACTTCTCAGAATCTGCAGAGGGAAAGGGACTCTGGCTGTCCGCCTTAGCTCTCCTCCCCACTGGGTCCACAGGAGATCGACGCATACCTCGTGCAGGCCAAGGAGCGCAGCTACGAGACCATGCTCAGCTTTGGGAAGCGGGGCCTCAACATTGCCGCCTCGGCTGCTGTGCAGGCTGCCACCAAGGTGCTACGAGCCCCCGGCCCTCCAGCAGCCCCCATCCCACCCCTAGGCCCTTTTGGGCCCATTCAGCTCCTCTGCCAGGGAGCCCAGAGACGGCAGCTGGGAGCAGGGATGAGAAGGTCCGGAAGTGTTGGCCGAAGCGTGGAGCTGAAGTCAGACCTTCCTTCCTGGCTCTGGCACTGAGCGTGAGCAGCAGTGCCTGCTCTCTGGCTTTGGTTTCCTGTTGGTGCCACGCTGGCATGGGGCCAGAGCTTGCTGAGCAGTTTTCAGTTCTGCATCTCAGCCCCAGTGATTAGTTGGTTGGCCAATTTCCCTGGGCAGCCTCCCCGCTGAAGCCTCTCCCCCATACCCACCCCGCAGAGTCAGGGGGCGCTGGCCGGCAGGCTGCGGAGCTTCTCCATGCAGGACCTGCGCTCCATCCCCGATGCACCCGCCCCTGTCTACCAGGACGTCCTCTACCCAGAGGACCAGGTGCTCCACCGGAGGCCACCCATTGGTGAGTGGGCAGAGGGCCATGCCAAGAGGGTTGGCTTCCTTCATGCGCACCCTGGCTTCCCCTAGAGCTAGAGGAAGGGCTGGCCTGGCCACAGACGTTCAGCTTCACTGCCTCCTCCTCACAGGGTACCGGGACGGGGGCTTGCAGGACAGCAACACGGAGGATGAGTGTTGGTCAGATACTGAGGCGGTCCCCCGAATGCCAGCCCGGCCCCGAGAGAAGCCCCTGAGCCGCAGCCAGAGCCTGCGCGTGATCAAGAGGAAGCCGCTGGTGCTGGAGGTCAGTGTGGGAGGATGGTGGGAGGCAGGGGGGCTATGCTGGCGCTCCCCACACCCTCATGCTGGGCCTTCTCTCTTCCCAGGGTACCTCGCGCTACCTAAAGGTTCGGACGAGGAAAAAGACTGTGCCCTCGGACATGAACAGCTAGGGTCTGCTGCATCTGGCCCATTCTTACCTCGTGCCCTGCAGGGCTCCAGGGATATTTGGAGAGACCTTTGGCTGTGCATCTGGCCCGCCTGCACCGGCCGCAGGGCCCCGCCCTCCTTGCTCCTGCTGATGGTTAAGGGCCGGGAGCAGATGCTGCCAAGGCCACAGGCGGGATGCACAATGATGTACCAAAGCAGGCTAGGCCAGCATTCTATTTATTGCCTTGCTCTGCCTCTTCTTTCCCTGGTTGTGGGACCAGAGCCCTCCCGGAACCCCTGCAAATGAAACCAAAAATCCACCTGAGTGTGTTCATTCCTTCCTGTCCTTCTAAGTATCTGATGATAGCCTTTCATAAGGCCTGGCGTGTGTATCCTGGTTGTGTGTGTGTGTGTGTGTGTGTTGGTGAGTGAGGTCAGGTTTGCACGTTTTGATAAATAAATACATAAAGGGGTTCTGTTTCTCCTGAATTCTTATTCCCAGTGCTGATGTCATACCCTTGAAATTCAACAGCCCGGTCCCAGCCTAGGTCTAAGGCTGAAGGAGCCCAGTCCTTTGGAGGGAACAAAGCCATTGACAGAGCGTTGTGATGCAGCATGTGATTCCACGAAAAAACTCTTGGGGCGCTCCGAGAGCATCAATGGGAAAGTGGGGGGACCAGTCCAGAGGACAGGTCAGAACCAGAGAGGAGAGGCTTTGGCAGGAAGGTGCAGCTGTAGAGAAACCAGTGGGAGCCCGGGCAGGCGAGGGCTTGGGGCAGCATGTTAGTCCCATAGGGCGGTCAAGCTAGGCAGGAGGGGTCTGCGGAGTATTTCCTCCAGGAGCCTGGAAGAAGGGGGCCCCTGGGGCAGCTCTGGGGACATCCAGTTCTGTAAACACTCAGGTAACAGCAGGGGTAGCATTGCACCTCTGAGGAGTGGCCACGAGAGGGCAGTAGCAGCCAGGATCTGGGCTGCCCCCAGCTTCCAGGTCAAGGAGGGTGGGGCTGGGAGACTGGCCAGAGCCTCGCCCTGCTGGGCCTGGCAGAACTTGGACGGCCTCCAGTGTCCCTCCCTGCTGCTTGTGGTCACTGGTCCTTGGCCTGCCCCATCTAAGGAGTCTCCTCTGCTCTCCTGAGACCAAGGCTCTTTGCCTGGCTGGTTCCACTCCAACCCCTCCTCCAATCCCTGGGGCCACTGGGTACCCAGCTCTGCCCTCTCCTGCCCTGATGCTGATGCTGGCCTCGTCATGATGCCTGGGGTGTGCCCCTCTGACACCGCCACACCTGCTCCTCCTCCCTGCTTTTGATTAAGCAAAGAGGTGGGTGAGAGTGTGGGATGAGAAGAGGGGAAACGGGGTGGTAACCTGGAGTGGCCTCAGAGAGTGGATTAACTCTTGGTGTGGGGATTATCTGGGTTTTATTTGGGGGAGGCTCGTAATCTGCTGTGGTGGTTTAGCTCCTCACGTATGGGTGCTCGCTGCCATCCTACCATGGCCTGTCTTTGCATCATGGGGTTGTCTTATCTCCATTAATTCATTCAAAAAATCTCTATTGAGCCTCAAGCAGGTACCAGACAACATGCCAGACGCTGCAGGGGGAGTGACGGCTGGCGCCCAGCATGTGGCCGCCCACGCAGACACTGCTCTAAGCCCCTAGTATATACTAATTTAATCCTCATAACAATCTTTGTGGGGTACGTACTACTCAGAGTCTCCATTTTACAAACAGGAAAACAGGCACAGAGAGGGCAAGTGATTTGCCCAAGGTCACACAGCTAGTAGGTAGCAGAAGGGCTTGGAATCAGGCAGTCTGGCTGCAGCATCTGTGTACTTAACCACTATGCAGTACCAGAGTGAGGGAGATGATTCCTGCCTGGCAGGCAAGGACAGGGAGACTAACGTGTGGAGTATTTGTCATGCGCCTGACCTTGTACTGGGCATTTTACAGAGATGATTTCCTTGAATCCTCCCAACAAGCCTGTCAAGTAGGGACTATATCCATTTTTTAAAACAGATTCTCACTGTATCACCCAGGCTAGAATGCAGTGGAGCGGTCATAGTATACTGCATTCTTGAACTCCTGGACTTGAGGGACCCTCCCGCTTCAGCCTCCTGAGTAGCTAGAACTACAGGTGCTGTTCATCACACCTGGCTAATTATTCTATTTTTTTTAAAGATGGGGTCTCCCCATGTTGCCCAGGCTGTTTTTTTGAACTCCGAGGCTCAGGTGATCCACCTGCCTTGACCTCTGAAAGGGCTGGGATTACAGGCATGAGCCACTGTACCCATAGGGCTATACCCATTTTACAGATGAAAAACTGAGGCTTGGAGCCACAACAACTTGTCTACCATCGTGCTGCTTGTGAGTCGGGGACCCTGACTCCTGATGCACCTCTGCCTGGGAGTTGCATTGACAGAGGTGGGCTGGCACGATCCACATACCCAGACCAAGGGAACAAAGCCAGAGGGGTGCCAGGCGCGGTGGCTCACACCTGTAATCCCAGCACTTTGGGAGGCTAAGGCAGGTGGATCATCTGAGGTCAGGAGTTCAAGACCAGCCTGACCAACACGGTGAAACTCCATCTCTACTAAAATGTAAAAATTAGCCAGACGTGGTGGCGCTTGCCTGTAATCCCAGCTACTCGGGAGGCTGAAGCATGAGAATCGCTTGAGCCCAGGAGGCAGAGGTTGCAGTGAATCAAGATTGTGCCACTGCACTCCAGCCCAGTGACACAGCAAGACTCCATCTTAAGGAAAAACAAACCCAGAAGCGCATGTGATGAATGACAAAACAAAACAAAGCAAAAGAAAACTGTTGGGGAGAGGCCTGACGTTGTGTGGTGGTGAGGGAGATTTCACTGGGGTGGGGGCTTCACTTACCCTCCCTCCTAGGACAGGTGTTTGGAGAGGGCCACAGGGCCACCCGAGTCCCTGGCAGAGCTCGTGATGCCTTGTCCTCGCCACCTCATCAATCAGGCTGTCTTCTGGCTCCGCGTGGCCCTGTGCATACTGACCTCTGACATGCTCTTCCTCCACCATCCCACTGTATCCTATTCCCCCTTGCCCTTAGAACCCCGCTCAGACATCATCTCTCTGGGAAGCCCTCCGCCAGCACTCCCTCACCTGGAAGTGGTTTGCTGTCTGGACCTCACCACCTCTGTTCCTGCACAGACTTCTGCTTTTGCCTTGAGCGCGTTACCTTTTCTCCCCCACTGTATTGTGACTTCACAAAGAACACATGTATTTTACACACTGTTGTAGCTCAGCCCTGAACAAAAGGTCTAACGGAAGTGAAATATTTTTGAGAGTTTGCAATTGGGTGGTGAAGTCATGCTCATTCTCTGACCTGTCTGTGAAGCTCCCCTGCCTGCCCCACGGCAGGACTGGGAGCATCTGGTAATCATTCATGAACAAGCCCAGCTCCCCCAGTGCCCAACACTGGGCCAACACCTATGAGGCCTGGAGGAGTTTGTGCTGGTGAAAGAACAAATGCACACAGTGAGCATGAGTTCTGGGTGGGGGAGGCCGGGGGGCGTGGGATGGCCTTGTGATTTCTGCGTTTGTGCCCTGGATCGCCTGGGGCCCACCGCAAAGTGTTGAACGTGCAAGGTCCCTAGAACATGGGTTTGGTGAGCGGTAACTGCAGTTGTATGAATTCCAACACATGATGGGGCAAGAGGGGAAGGAGCCACGAGAAGTCCAAGTTCTGGGGCATTTCTGGGCGAGCATGCATGTGACCCAAAGGCTCAGGGCACTGGTTGTCAACTGGACTTCCCTGAGAGCCAACCCTGCCCCTCTGAGAACCCCTGAGACCTCACCTTTGCCCAGCATGGTCGCACACTGGAGGGGGTTCCTGTCTCACCCTCCACCCATTCTGGCCTGGCCTCTCAAGGAAGAGTAGGCTGCACGCCAGCCTGCCCAGGTTCCCCAACCCTTTCCTCCCCACCAGCCAGTGGACCCCCAGCAGGATCAGGGCACGAAGGTGGGGACACAAAGCTGCCACAGCCAGCCCCCTTAGAGCTGCACACCTCCCCTGGGTGTGGCCCCTACCCAACTCGGTTTGCGCCCTGGTCTCACTCCTCACCTGTCTACAGCTCATCTGCTTTTGAGGGGTTCCTCCATCTCCCCACTGGTTTCTGGGTGCAGATGGCCCTTCCTGCTTGCCCCTCTCTTCTCTCTCCTCCCCACCCACTGCCAGGCGCTTCCAGGTGGCTCCTGTCCCTCCCTGTGTCTTCAGCCCCTTCACCGACCTTCTCGGCCTGGGGACCTCCGTGTCCTGGTCCCCTTCCCCACCTCCAACTCCATGTGCGCTCCACACACTGGCTGTATTTTTAGCTGCCACTGATTAGCCTCTAGTTCTGACACAGCTCTGACCCAGGCTGGGTTGGGGCATCCTGGTTGGCACTGCCCCCCACCTTGAAGGAGTTAAGGAGGTGGCGCTCAGGCTCTGGCTCCGTCCTCTACCCAGCATCAGGGACTGCGGGTCTCAGGAGCTGGGCAGGGGGCAGACGTCCAGGCAGGAGGATTCTCTGCTGCTGGAGAAGTCCTGGGGGCCACAGTTGGTGTTTCCAGCTAGGCACAAAGGTCCCAAGCCCAGGGCAGAGTGGAGCTGGCTTCCTCTCCAAGGGTGGGTAGCTTGTGGGGGTAACCTGGAGGGGAGAGGAGGCTAGGGGGAGGCGCGCTGAGAGGTTTGGACTGAGAAGAGGAATTAGGTCAGGGATGTAGGTGGGTGGGCAAGAGGGGAGGGCGGCATCTGTTGCGGAGCTTCCTCCTGGTTCCAAAGGCATCTCCACACTTCCCTTCCCCTCCTTCCCACTGCGGGTCCCAGGAGAATTCGCCCGGTATTCCCCCTCCCCCATGCCCCCCCCAGGCGTTGCCAAAGGGTGGGGGGGTGGGGGGAGGCCAGCCTCAGCTGTCTGAAGGATGGAGGGGCTGGGGAAGCAGGGCTAGGTGCCCAGACGGCCGCGTGTGTGGGAGGGGATGTCCTCAGATGCCCTCCACCCGGCAGTCCCCGCTCTGACGTGGGTGCCCCCCCTCTCCCCGCCCGGATTAGTGGCAGCTTGGCCTGACTCTCCGGGGCTCCTTCCCCGCCCCCGCCTGCTGCCCTCCCCTGGGCCAGGGGCTGCTCTGCCCAGGGGGCACTGTGATTGCCCAGGTAAGGGGCTCTGGGGATGGCAGGAGGGCCACCGGCTCGAGTGCTGCTGTGTCCGTCAGCACAAGCGTGTGTCAGTGAGCGTGTGGGTGTCAGCATGCCAGGGGTCGGTGCGGGGCTGGGGCTGGGCCCACGCGTGGCTGGGGGTGCTGGTCAGCTTGCCTTTGTCCACGAGTCTGGCACTGTGTCCACACGCCGTGTGGCTTTCCTTCTGTGTTTGTGTCTTTTGTGTGTCTCCTCAGCTCTGCTCCATCCTCAGGCACAGAACAGCCAGCTACAAGGACTCCGTGGGCCTGTGGCATGGGTTTCCAAGTGGGATGGGGAGCTGGCAAGGGTGGGGAAGAGGTCTTTCCTCCCACCCCGCAAGTCCCCACGAGCCCCTGGGCTTTTCAGGAGCCTATCCCCTAGAGCCCTGCTCTAGTCCAGGGACTGGGGCCTGACAAAGCAGACATGAAAACTGGGGGTGGGGGGATCTGTCCCCCTCCCCTGGGATAGTCCCCATCCCCTTTGGGGTTGTCAGCGATAGGCCCTCAGGGTTCTGGACTGCGCAGGCTCCCATCTTGGCCTCTTCCAGGCCCCAAGCCGCAGGAATCTCCCCCTGGCGCTCCCACAAGCTTCGGCTGCTGAGGAGGGAGGCCAGAGGACACAGATGGGGGACCACAGGCACGCCCCAGCCCCTCACCTTCACCCCTGGAGCCAGTTGGAGTGAGGCCGGGCCTCAGGGCCTGGGGCCTCCAGTCCATGTTAGACCCTCTACAAGCAGCTCCCCTGGCACACTCAGGTCCCCGCCACCCCCAGGGGAGCTGGGGAGGAAGGGAGTGTTACTCAGTCATGTAAACAACCCCTACCAGTCTGCTCTGCCACAGAACTGGCCTCTGGAGGGAGGCCTGGGGTGGGCTGAATCGATGCCAACATGGCCCTAGTCCTGCCCAGTGCCAGCTGCTTTAGGCCCCCTCTCCCCACGACCCCACTCTTCTCCTCAGTTGGTAGAAGGATCCAGGTCTTTGCTCATCCTTAGGAGGAAGGCTTCTGGCTCTTCAGGGCTCCCCTCTGCAGAGATAATGGTGTGACTTGGGACCAAGCTAGAGGCATCCAGAACCCATCACTTTCATGGGATGGGAAAGAGGGGGTACAGCTTCGGTCCCAGGTAGGCCAAGGAAGGCTTCCGAAGGGGCAGGGAGGCAGGGGAGCTGAGGGTGGGAGGTGGGTGCCTGAGGGGAAGGGAAGCACCCGTTGGGCGTGTGGGTTTCTGTGTGAGTCTGAATCTGTCTGTGTGTGTTTGAATCTGTCTGTTTGTGTCTGCGCTGGAACCACCCCCGCAGAGGAGCCGGGATGCTTCCTCGGGTGGAGGGTGCCCTGCTTTTCCATTTCCTCTCCTCCTCTCTGTGCTCTCCTGGGAGCCACTCCCATGGGCGCCTCTCCAGCGCCGGGCCTGAAAGCACCAGGAACCCTGGGGATGGGGCAGACCCTCAGAGCCCAGGGTCTGGGGCCAGTGTCGGAGCTCATCCCGGCCCACGACCTCTCCAGACATTTGGCGAAATCAAGGCCCTTAGACCAGGGACAGACCCAAGCCCAGGCCCTCTCAGAGGCCCTAGGCCACAACCCTTTGTGCCCTTGAACTCTGGAAGGGGTTTGGGAAGGGTTTGGGGTGGAAGATGGCAAAGAGCAGCTTGATCAGGTGAGGATGAGGCAGTGCAGACACAGGCCAGTGGGGCGTGCCATGTGCCAGAGCTGGAGAGGACCAGGAGCCAGTGGCCCGGCAGGCACAGTCCGGCTGGCGTGGGCCAGAGCGCCCATCACTGACCCGTGAGAACCCGACTGCCCCTGCCAGCTCTGGCGCTGCCCCCTCCCAGCCGCCCCACCCTAGCACCCTGGGGGGCACCCCGCCCCACCGTGGCCTGGTCCGGCCCCTCCCGCCCTTTGCTCCAGTTTCCCGGGCTTGGCACCTATAGTGGGGGTGCCGCCCGCCTGCCAGGCTCCGGGGCCGGGCCCACGGGAGGGTGGGGCGGCTGGGAAGCTGGCACGCTGCCCCGGGGGAGCCTCTCTCGGCAGGCGCCCGGGTGCCGCGGGGGGGAGGGGGAACAAAGGGCTCATTCTCCCCGTGCGCAGCCGGTGGCATCGCCGGGGCGTTGGCGGAAGCCCCCGGGGCCCAGGAGGGGGCAGGCCCAGGCGCGGCCGCCGAATCACGGGCTCCTGTTTCCCGCAGGGTGCTGGAGAAGGAAACCGGCGGAGCAGCTTCCCCACTCTCAGTTGCGCGTCTGGCGATGGCGATCAGAGGTCCTGCTGCGCTCTCCGCCGCGCTCTACCTCCATTAGCCGCGCTGCGCGGTGCTGCGCCCTCGCCGGTGCCTCTCTCCTGGGTCCCGGGATCGGCCCCCATCCAGGCACGACCCCCTCCCCCGGCCCCTCGGCCTTTCCCCCAACTCGGCCATCTCCGACCCGGGGCGCGTGCTCCCCCCGGCCCGGCGCCTTCTCTCCCTCCGGGGGCACCCGCTCCCTAGCCCCGGCCCGGTCCTCCCCGCGGCGCAGCACGGAGTCTCGGCGTCCCATGGCGCAACCCACGGCCTCGGCCCAGAAGCTGGTGCGGCCGATCCGCGCCGTGTGCCGCATCCTGCAGATCCCGGAGTCCGACCCCTCCAACCTGCGGCCCTAGAGCACCCCCGCCGCCTCGGGGGAAGGAGAGCGCGAGCGCGCTGAGCAGACCGAGCGGGAGAACGCGTTCTTGCCCGCCGGCCGGGAGGCCCCAGAGACGGCCCATGGGGAGCAGGCGCCCGGTGCCGGCCACGACGACCGCCACCGCCCGGGCCGCGACCGGCCGGTGAAGCCCAGGTAAGCGCCAGAAGCGCGCAGTCTGGGGACACTTGTGGCGGGGGATTTCTGAGCCGAGCCTGTGGTGCCCTCAGGGAGTGAGCTCCCCAAACTCCTCTGGGTTGGGCCACCCATTCCGACACCTTAAAGTTAGGATGCCCGACGGGGCCAGACCACGGTGGAGCGGTGGCTCCAGAAAACCCGGGCGCCCTCTGCCATTGCGCCGTCACCTCCTGCCAGGGGCTTCCTCGCGCTGGCGGAGGAGACCACGCCAAGAGAGCGCTGCCGCTCTAGTGCCACCTGTCATCCTGGTCCCTTGCACGCACGTTCAATTTTCCCTCCCTTGCCTCTCTCTGGGGCCCAGCCCGCTTTCCCCGCCTCCTTCCCTCCCCACTCCCCGCCAGGCTGAAGTTTCCAGCGGCGGTGGCGGCTGCCCTGACACTGCTGGCTGGGCTAGGGCAGCTTGACCCATCCACCTGAGGCTTCTCAATTCCCCTCCCCTGTGCTGGCGTGCTCTTCCTGCTGGGGGCCAGGGTGGAGATCCTAGCCCCTGTAGTTGTCCTGGGACTCTGCTTGAGAAGCCGAGAAACTGCAGAACTCTGAGAAGAGGCTGACTCAGGGCCGCCCAGGTGTAGGGAGAGACACAGCCAGCAGCCCTGGCTGGCAGCCCTCCCCATGACTCCAGCCTGCCAGGCCTGCACTTTCCATAGCTACAAGCCTGGCTGGGGCTATGGGCTAGGGTCGGGCTAGTAACACCCCCAAAACCACGGACTGCAGGATGGGGAGAATCCTCTGAGACGTGACCCAAGCCTCAAAGGCACACTGAGGCCCAGAGGAGTGACATGACTTGTCCAAGGCCACACAGCACAGGACAGTCAAGGCCAGGATCCAGCCCTTTTCCAAGTTCAGTGCCTTCCCTTTCTGTCCTCCCTCATGGCTCGAGCAGGTTTCGAGCCCAGTGAGGCCAGGAGGTCTCTGACTAGCAATGGCAGTCTCTGCTGAGGGGCGCTGGCCCAGGTGGCATTTGGGGAAGAGGTGATATCCTCACACTGAAGGAGCAAGATGCGTCGGGCTGCATGTGAAGAGGCAGCATGGTGCCCAGCTGTGGGTTGGCACTTGCCTTACTGGTTTGAGCTGCCTTGGTTCTGCCAGGGCGGTGCCCACTCTGTAGCAGGCCGTAAGGTGCTTGGGGCATGTGCCCCAGAAGCTCATGCTTTGATGGTTATGCTCCAGGGACCCCCCCCTCTGGGAGAGCCCCATGAGGGCAGGAGAGTGATGGAGAGTACGCCCAGCTTCCTGAAGGGCACCCCAACCTGGGAGAAGACGGCCCCAGAGAACGGCATCGTGAGACAGGAGCCAGGCACCCCACCTCAAGATGGCCTGCACCGTGGGCCGCTGTGTCTGGGAGAGCCTGCTCCGTTTTGGAGGGGCGTCCTGAGCACTCCAGACTCCTGGCTTCCCCCTGGCTTCCCGCAGGGCACCAAGGACAATCTCCAACTTGTGGAGGGTGAGGGCACCCAGAATGGGGAGAGAAAGGCCAGCTGGCTGGGCAGCAAAGAGGGACTGCGCTGGAAGGAGGCCATGCTTGCCCATCCACTGCCATTCTGCGGGCCAGCGTGCCCACCTCGCTGTGGCCCCCTGATGCCTGAGCATAGTGGTGCCCATCTCAAGAGTGACCCCGTGGCCTTCCGGCCCTGGCACTGCCCTTTCCTTCTGGAGACCAAGATCCTGGAGCGAGCCCCCTTCTGGGTGCCCACGTGCTTGCCACCCTACCTAGTGTCTGGCCTGCCCCCAGAGCAGCCACGTGACTGGCCCCTGGCCCCGCACCCCTGGGTATACTCCGGGGGCCAGCCCAAAGTGCCCTCTGCCTTCGGCTTAGGTGGCAAGGTGAGTTCAGGGGCAGAGAGGGTACCTGGGGCTCTGGCCTTGCAAAGTAGCTCGGTGGTCCCCAAGCTGCCCTTCCACTGTGATAGAAAGGGAAGGCAGCACCAAGGTAGAGAGGTCCATCAGCTCGGAGCTGTCCCAGGCCCCACAGCTGACCCCAGCAAGCCCTCCCCTGAGAAGCTCATCTTTAGGCCTCCCCTCCCCTCAGGTCGTTGCAGCCGCTGACTCATCCATTGTCTGCCCAGGATAAGGTCCTGGGAACTCTGGCCTTGGAATGTATGGCTTCTCCTGGGAGGAGATGGGCGGGCTGGCAAGGCCACTCTATCTGAGCGTGGGATGTGCAGGGGACCCCATGGCCCGTGTCTAGGGCACCTCCCCCATAGATTACTCCCACTCCCAGGGATGAGATTTTAAAACACTTAAAACACAGTATGGCACAGGACACCAAACGGCCTGAACAGACCCGGGATGCCATTTGGCTGTGCCCGGCGTTCATCCTTTAGTGCTGGATTTCGGGGAAGCCTCAGAAATCCCGGGGGAGGATGTGGGGTTGCCAAGACAGCGGCAGAGGTGCTCCAGAGACCTAGAGCAGTGCCATCCACTAATCAGAATGTGAGACCTTCAGTATTCTCACCATCCTTGCTTGTCAGTTCTGCCTGTCCTTTTAGGCACCGGGAGCCCAAGTCAGCCCGAGCGTAACCCTTTCTCTTCCCTCTAGGGCTTTTACCACAAGGATCCGAGCCTTCTCAGGTTGGCAAAGGAGCCCTTGGCAGCTGTGGAACCTAGGGTGTCGGGCTTAACCCCTGGTAGGCACCTGCAGAGAGCCGGGGAGACCGAACGCCCTTCACTGCACCCGAGGGATGGAGAGACGGGGGCCGGCCAGCAGCAGAATCTTTGCCCACTCTTCCTGGGGCAGCCAGACATTGTGCCCCAGACCCCCTGGCCCACTTGTGCCCCAGGCCTCGTTCATACTCTTGGCAATGTCTGGGCTGGGCCAGGCGGTGGGAGCCTTGGGTACCACCCGGGGCCACCAGCCACACCAAGGTGTCCTTCTCCCGAGCCGCCTGTTACCCGGGAGGGCTGCTGCTCATCCTACCGGCCCACTAAAGATGGGGGTCTTGGCCCTTGTGGGAAGTGCCAGGAGGGCCTGGATGGGGGTGCCAGTGGAGCCAGCGAACCCAGCGAGGAAGTGAACAAGGCCTCTGGCCCCAGGGCCTGCCCCCCAAGCCACCACACCAAGCTGAAGAAGACATGGCTCACGCGGCACTCAGAGCAGTTTGAATGTCCACGCGGCTGCCCTGAGGTTGAGGAGAAGCCAGCTGCTCGGCTCCAGGCCCTCAAGAGGGCAGGCAGCCCCGAAGTCCTGGGAGCAGTGGGCAGCCCAGCCCCCAAACGGCCACCGGACCCTTTCCCAGGCACTGCAGGACAGGGGGCCGGGGGTTGGCAGGAGGTGCGGGACACATCAGTAGGGAACAAGGCAGACTCGGGACAGCAAGATGACCAGAGAGGTAAGAGGGCCTGGAGGGGCTGCAGGCGCTGCATGGGAGGGCACAGCTGGGGCTGGGGCTTCGCATGTTGAGGGGGTCTGTAGGCTTTGTGAGTGGACCACAGCTTGGATCACGATGGCTTGCTAGGCCTTCCTCAGCATCTCCAGGCCAGAGCCTTCTAGCAAGTGGCTTCTATCTCCGTCTCCTCCCAAGCCCTGGTGTGTTGGTGACAGTATAATGACATGAGTAGGAGCATGGCTCTGGAGCTAGAGCGCCTCGTCTCTGACTTGGTTGCTTCACCTCTCTGGGCCTTAGTTACTTCATCTATAAAGTGGGGCTGAAGATGGCACCTGCCCCAGAAAGACTGCTGCAAAAGTTAAATGCTAGAATAATTCACTGCAAGAGCTTGGAAGAATTCCTGGCACCCAGTGAACACTCAAGCAATGTTCACTGCAAGGACTGCTTATACCACAAATCCCTGTGTGGGGATGGCCTGTCCTGAAGGATCCCTTGTCCTGGCCAGGAACGGCTGCTCTCTCGGCCAGATGGAGCTGGAGACTCAGTTTGGACTCTGCCAGTGTTATAGGGCTCTGGGCGCACCATGGAGTCCTCTGCCACACTGCGCCCCCATGGAGGGCCCTCGCACTGCTGGCCCAGCCTCAGTTCTTCAGGAGCACTTCAGTTTTTCAGCTTCCTGGACGGCTGGGTGTGGATCAGGACTCTCCATGGCCTTGCCCAAATGCCCCTGCACCTGGCATGGGCCTGCTGTGCCCTCTCAGGCCTCTGCCCTGGCTGGGAAGTTGTTGGCCCCTTCGCCTTCTTGGGTTACTGCACCTGTGGCCTGTGTCGAAACTCTCCAGCCTTCTCACCTTCCAGCACTCTCCGTCCACGCTAGGATTGTCTCCTCCTGTCACGTGGCCAGTGGTCAGTGGCATCACCAAACCCACAGTGGAGCTATCCAAAGTCTACACTGGCTGGATCCTGCGCTTGTGTCAGGACGATTGCCCCAGCTGCCCAAAGCCTTGGGTGCAACGCACCAGACAACCTCTTCCCTCAGCTGCCGGCCCGGTGCCAGGGCATCCTCAGACTCCCTGCTCAGCCTGGTGTTTGAGGCTTCCAGCTGCCTGGTCCACTCCTGCTGGTTCTGAATTAGGCTTCAGAGACCTGGGGCGAGGAGCTGGGCTGGCTCTGTGTGTGGACAGGCAGGACGCTAAGGCACGGGATGGGGTTCCCAGCAGCCCAGGAAACCCTGACTCCTCACCTCCCACATTGTCCCCTCAGGACCCCACGATGGCCGGGCCAGTCTCCCGGACCCAGGGCTTCAGGACATACCATGCCTGGCTCTCTCTGCAAAACTGGCTCCATGTCAAGGTTGTGCCCAGGCATCTGGAGAGGGAGGAGGGCCTGCCTACCACCCTCAGCAAGTGCAGAGGTGAGCCCTTGACCCTGGATGCCTCCAGTGCCCTCTGGCCAGGCCTCCCTCCTCACCTTCCCCTGCCCTCTGTCCAGATTGCCTCTGGGAGAGGAGCCACAGCCAGAGGAAGACACAGCCGCCAGCTCCAGCTCTGAGGAAGACCCAGGGTCCAGCCCTAATGGCCGGCTCAGCACGGGCCTCGCCAAGCACCTGCTCAGTGGCTTGGGGGACCGACTGTGCCGCCTGCTGCGGAGGGAGCGGGAGGCTCTTGCCTGGGCCCAGCGCGAAGGTGAGCAGGACCTACTGGGTCTGCCTGGGGTCTGCACTGTATGGGGAGCCCCAGGCGTCCCTCCCCTGGCCCCACCCACACTGCCGGCTCCTAGACCTCAGGCAACCTCAGAAGAGTTCCTGGCCTGGGTGGGGACGTCACCAAGGTGACAAACTGGGTACGGCCCAGTTCTCTGGGAGTTTTTGGGAAAACAAGAACGAGTGCCAAGTATCTGCAAGGCACCAGGATGTAGGGTAGCTCCTGAGGTGGGGTAGCTTGTGGGGTCAGGTGAAGCTCCTGGGCCTGGAGGGCTGGCAGGACCTAGCCTAAAGTTCCTCTGGCTCCAGGCACTCACTGGGGTCGCCTTTCCCAGCAGAGAGAGTTCCTCTTAAGCACAGAGCCCCGGGCTCCTGGTCGGTGTTCGGCGGAGACCCCCCCCAGCTCCCTCTAGCCCCAGACAGGGCAGGCTCCTTGGCGTGTCTTCAGCCGGCTCCCTGCTGGCTCCCGCCACTCCCAGCCTGGGTTCCCGGCACACACGCCATCCATCTTTCCCTTCCCGGCTCCCTGGAGCTTGTCATCCCCTTGGGCCTTGGCACTGGCTTTCCTGTGTCTGGAATGCCCTCCTCCTCCCTGCCTACCTGCTGAATGAAAACTTACTCATCCTCTGGGGCCCTCCTGGGAAGCTCCTCCTCATTCCCATCCTCACCCTTCCCTGGCATTTTCCGTCTCCAGCACCCACCTCGTGGTGCCATGGTCATTGCCGTATTTATGGGTCCATCTCCCTACCCGGAATGTGAGCACTACAAGGCAGGGCCAAGTCCTGACCACCTCTGAGTCCCCTGCGCCCAAAGGCAAGGTGTTTGTTGAATTGTACTCCATGGCACCTTTTCCACCTACCAAGAAGGGCTGAGTCTGATACTTGGCTCTTAAAAAACCCCACTTCTGGCTGGGTGTGGTGGCTTACACCTGTAATCCCAGCACTTCAGGAGACCGAGGTGGGAGGATCACTTGAGACCAGGAGATGGAGGCTGCAGCGAGCTGGGATCACACCACTGCACTCCAGCCTAGGTGACAGAGTGAGACACTGTCTTAAAACAACAAAGTCCCCTGGAGGAAGTGTCACCTGAGCATAGTTACCATTTCTGGCAGCATGTAGGGCTTGGAGGAAAGGAGGTGGAGGAAGAATATGCTAGAAGTGGTGCGGATTAGTAATTCAGGGCCACTGGGGAAGTCCCTGGGGCAGGGCTGGGTGTGGGGCAGGAATGGTGGAGCCAGGACTTCCACTGTCCCTGGAAGTGTTTGCTGGAGAGGATGGTTTCTTCGGGGAGGCTCTTAAGGGGCTGTGGAGTAAGCAGGGGGTAGCTGTCAAGGAGCCTGCCTCCATTCTCTGGCGGGCGGGCGCAGGGGGCTTCCATGGAAGCTACTCCCTGTTCTCCTGCCCCTTCCTGGATCCTTCTCACGTGAAGCTTTTCAATGGGGCCCGCTGCCTTCACCCTCTGACCCTGTTCCCTCCGTGGGCAGCAGGCCAGGGGCCAGCTGTGACAGAGGACAACCCAGGCATTCCACGCTGCTGCAGCCGTTGCCACCATGGACTCTTCAACACCCACTGGCGATGTCCCCACTGCAGCCACCGGCTGTGTGTGGCCTGTGGTCGTGTGGCAGGCGCTGGGCGGGCCAGGGAGAAAGCAGGTAGGAGGGGGCCAGGGGCGGGAGGGCTGGAGGGAGCCCTCAGTGGACTGCCCCAAGGCTGTGGTCATTCATTGGCTGCCACGCCCCAAAAAGCCCCCGACCCACTGCCCAGCCGCATTCTCAGCCACCGTGGTTCAATGCCCTTAGAACAGAAGTCCCCTCTCTGCAGATCAGAGGAGCATGCCTGCGTCATTGACCACCCTTAAACAAAGGCGAGTGCCCTCTCTGCATCTCCCACTCTGCTCAGCTGGCATCCTTTAAAAACTACTGTAACGCCGTGAAGTGGCTATTATTGCCTTCATTTTCCAGATAAGAAAATCTCAGAGGATAAGTGACTTGTCCAAGGTCACACAGTCAGTCAAGCGTTGCAACCAGGATGTAGACTCAGGTCTTCTGGTTTCGCCCTGTTTTTTTCATGGTTCTCAGCTTTCTCTCCCTTGGCTCAAGTTGGCCATGGGAGAGCTTGAAATTTTTCCCCGTGTTCCAGAAGGCATGACCAAAAAGAGCTGCAGGGTCAGATGAGCTTTAGAACATTGTCTTCCACATGGTTAGCCTGGGGACTTGCAAAGCATCTCGGCACATTAAAGGCTGTGCCTTCTACAAGCCAAGAATGCGGTGTCTCTGTGTGACCCAGGTTTCCAGAAAGCACAAGTTTTACGGACTATTGAGTCCCCGGATTTAGATCTCATGTCCTGACCTTCTCTGACCTTAACCTGTGATTACCTTGATTTCTGAACCTGCTTTTCCCCTCCTGCCCACAGGCTCTCGGGAGCAGTCCACGGAGCAGTGCACGCAGGAGGCTGGGCACGCTGCCTGTTCCCTGATGCTGACCCAGTTTGTCTCCAGCCAGGGTGAGCCGTCTTGGAGGGGTGGGGTGTGCAGAGGTTGGGTCCTGAGGGAAACCAGCTTCCTGTCTGATTGTCCGTTCCCCCCCAGTGCCATGCCCTTCTGCTTGGCAAAGCCAAGTTGCCCGGGCTGCCTGTTGGTCTACACTCACCACCAACCTCCCTCTCCTGCCCACCCCCACCCCCAGCTTTGGCAGAGCTGAGCACTGCAATGCACCAGGTCTGGGTCAAGTTTGATATCCGGGGGCACTGCCCCTGCCAAGCTGATGCCCGGGTGTGGGCCCCCGGGAATGCAGGCCAGCAGGTAAGACCCAGGGCATACCACCGGTTGGGTATCGTGCCTGCAAATGACTGACCTTTGCAGGGGTTTGCCCTCCCCCCTTTTTTTGGTGGGGATGAAAATCGAGAGAGAAGCCTGTGGAATCAGGCTAATTCCCACCTTCCCCTGGGGATCAGGAGCCATGCAGGCTCTCCAGGGCAGGCCCTCCCACCCCCATGCCCTGAAAGTCCTCACCTCCTGCCTTCCTGGAGTTCTGCCCTACTCTGTGCAGATTCTAGTTCAGTGCCTGCCACATCATGCTAGAGGAGCTTGTTGGTGTGACCGTGTCCCCAGGCCATGGGTTCCTTCGGGTGGAGCATTGGCCCGCCTTTCAGTATCCCCAGTACCTAATACCTAGTAGGCGCTCAATGTGCATTTTGCAAAGCTTTTATGAAATTCATGTTCTTATTATAAAAGTCATTCATGGCCAGGCACGGTGGCTCATGTCTATAATCCCAGCACTTTGGGAGGCTGAGGCGGGCAGATCATGAGGTCAGGAGATCAAGACCATCCTGGCGAATATCATGAAACCCAGTCTCTACTAAAAATACAAAAACAAAAAAATTAGCTGGGCATGGTGATGCGTGCCTGTAGTCCCAGCTACTCGGCAGGGTGAGCAGGAGAATTACTTAAAACCAGGAGGCAGAGGTTGCAGTGAGCGGAGATCGCACCACTGCACTCCAGCCTAGGTGACAGAGCAAGTCTCCGTCTCAAAAAAAAAAAAAAAAAAAGTAATTCATTCAAAAAAAAAAAATAGTTCATTGAATGCATTTTGGGTGCCAGACACTGTTACATACCCACTGTGGAAATTTTGGAAAATGCAGACAAGTGTAAGGAAGAAAATGATGATGGCCTTAATACCACTGGTAGTTTTGACGCGTTTCTTCGCAGCCATCTGTCTGTTTTAGTAGACTGTAGACCCTACCACAGGTGGAAACCCACGAGCAGTGTTTTTCCACCTAACATTATATCCTATAACATTTTGCCCCTATAAATGTGATTTTAGGACTGACAAGAGTCCACTGTTCATTCTTGTGGGTTGTGTTGAATTGTGTCTGCCATTTTTAAATCTCTGGTTGGATGGGGGCGGGTGGATGGGCTTAACAGAAGGAATCGACACAGAAAACGCCCCCAGCTCCACAACCTTCCTGCAATGGGGACACCCACAGGACCAAGAGCATCAAAGAGGGTGAGCGGCTCCTCTGGCCCCTTGGCCTGTGCAGGAGGGAGGCTGGGCCAGAGTTTGACGGAGGAGGTGACAGGCAGCGGAAGTCTCCAGGAACTTTAGCAGCCCCCGCAATAATCTCCGTCACTCCCCTCAAGACATGTCTCCAAACACCTTCTCTGGCCAGACCCCCTCTGAACCCCTCCTTTTAGAGGTTCTGGAGCTACCTGCAGGAAGGGTAGTAGCGGAGGAGACCCAGAGCAGAGCTGAGGTGGAGGGTCCTGGTAGGGGGAGATTGAGCTCAGCCAAGAAGAGAGGAAAGAGAAGCACGGGGAAGGGGAGGGACCAAACGCAAAGCCCCTGACCATCTTCCTCCTGGACAGAAACCCCAGATTCCACTGAGACCCCAGCAGAGGACCGTGCCAGCCGAGGGCCCCTGCCTTGTCCTTCTCTCTGCGAACTCCTGGCCTCTACCGCGGTCAAACTCTGCTTGGGCCATGAGCGGATACACATGGCCTTCGCCCCTGTCACTCCGGCTCTGCCCAGTGTGAGTGAGGGCACGGAGGGAGGGCTGGGAGCCAGGAGACCAGAGGCTGGGCTGCCCTCTCTGTGGGGCTGGGCGGGTCCTGAGCCCCTGTGCCCCTTCCTGCGTCCCTACTGCAGGATGACCGCATTACCAACATCCTGGACAGCATTATCGCGCAGGTGGTGGAACGGAAGATCCAGGAGAAGGCCCTGGGGCCGGGGCTTCGAGCTGGCCCGGGCCTGCGCAAGGGTCTGGGCCTGCCCCTGTCTCCAGTGCGGCCCCGGCTGCCTCCCCCAGGGGCTTTGCTATGGCTGCAGGAGCCCCGGCCTCGGCGAGGCTTCCACCTCTTTCAGGAGCACTGGAGACAGGGCCAGGTGAGGCGCCCACCCTGCCCCTCCCCTCCCAGCCCTGGCCACCCACCTGCCCCTCAGGGCCTTGGTCCCTAGACTCAGACGGACCCGGCGGCTCCGAGGGAGCAGGAGGGCTGTCCCCATGCTGTCCTACTGACCTTACGACACGCTCTCGCCCGGCCACGGTGGGCACCTTCTCATGGCCTCCTTCCTCTCCCCCGACAGCCTGTGTTGGTGTCAGGGATCCAGAGGACACTGCAGAGCAACCTGTGGGGCGCAGAGGCTCTTGGGGCACTTGGAGGCCAGGTGCAGGCGCTGAGCCCTGTTGGGCCTCCCCAGCCTACCAGCCTGGGCAGCACCACATTCTGGGAGGGCTTCTCCTGGCCTGAGCGTAAGTGTCCCCAACACAGGGGAGAGAGAGCTGGGAGCCCAAGCCCTAGGGACTGGGTGGCAGAGGAGTCCCAGAGGACGCTGAGGGGCTGGAAGCAGGTGTTGCTGCCACCGGGGCAGGGGTTTCAGGCCGAGGAGGCCCCTCCCTGGGCCAATGGCCATTCTGTCTCTTCCTCTAGTTCGCTCAAAGTCAGACGAGGGCTCTGTCCTCCTGCTGCACCGAGCTCTGGGGGATGAGGATACCAGCAGGTGTGTCTGTCACCAAGGGCCAGACCTACCTCCCCAGCCACCGCAAGCCCCGCCTCGTTCTGCCCTCCCCTCATCCTCTGACCCCCACCCCCACCCCGTGGCCCTTGGTGCTCTCACATTTGCCCTCTGGGAGTTACCCCAGCAGTGGGGGGTGGCTTTGATAGGGTCTCTGGAGCCCAGGTTGGGCCTGCTGGGCATGACCCCTTCCCCCTACAGAGTGGAGAACCTAGCTGTCAGCCTGCCACTCCCAGAATACTGCGCCCACCATGGGAAACTCAACCTGGCTTCCTACCTCCCACCGGGCCATGCCCTGTGTCCACTGGAGCCCCAGCTCTGGGCAGCCTATGGTGAGTGGCCCTCTACCCGCCCAGTCCCTACTCCCATGCCTGTCATCTCGGGGCACACAAGCGTCTGTGCCAAGGCCCTGGGGCCTGAAGCGCTTCTCTGATTCCATTTTTTTTTTTTTTTCTGAAATAAAGTCTCACTCTGTCACCCAGGCTGGAGTGTAGTGGTATGATTTTAGCTCACTGCAACCTCTGCCCCCTAGGTTCAAGCAATTCTCCTGCCTCAGCCTCCTGAGTAGCTAGGATTGCAGGCATGTGCCACCACACCAGCTAATTTTTTTTGTATTTTTAGTAGAGGCAGGGTTTCACCATGTTGGCCAGACTGGTCTCAAACTCCTGAACTCAAAAGATCCACCCACCTCGGCCTCCCAAAGTGCTGGGATTACAGGCGTGAGCCACTGTGCCCGGCCTCTGATTCCATTTCTAACCGTTCTTACTCTATTGCCATACAGGTGTGAACCCGCACCGGGGACACCTGGGGACCAAGAACCTCTGCATGGAGGTGGCCGACCTGGTCAGTGTCCTGGTGCACGCTGAGGCACCAGTGCCTGCCTGGCACCAGGCACAGAAAGGTAGGTCCTCGGGCAGAGGCGAGTGTCTGCAAGTGTGGGCCCTGGGCCTGCCTGATCGCACTTCCCTCTTCAGACTTCCTTTCAGGCCTGGACGGGGAGGGGCTCTGGTCTCCGGGCAGCCAGATCAGCACTGTATGGCACGTGTTCCGGGCACAGGACGCCCAGCGCATCCGCCGCTTTCTCCAGATGGTGAGGAGGCAGCTGGGAGCCCTCCCCTTACCCCTGCCCCACCCAGCCCCAGAAGCTTGTCTAGTCCTGTCTGGCCGGGAGCCCACCCTAGTGTTTAGTCCCAGTGTGCTCATCCACCTCATGTTCTCAGGTGAGCTGCACAGACAGGTGCAGAGAAGGCAGAGGGGACCCGGATAGCCCCCTGCCCCTTCTCTGAGCCTGGACCCGAAGGTTTTGAAATGAGAGCACCAGCTGCCTAAGGCTGGATGTGGTGCTAGGGCCTTAGTATCTGTTACAATCCCAGCCTCCACCACCCCATCAGGAGGCACTGCTCCCTTCCCACTTGCAGATGCGAACCCAGAGGCTCAGTGGTAGGGCTGGTATCTGAGCTTCTGTCTGTCATGGGCTCAGGTCACTACTCTATGCTTTTCCAGGGGGCAGGCAGCTCCGATGCCTCTGAGACTCTATCCTGCTGCCCTCCTTTTGGTATCTGCACCTTGTTAGGGAAGACTGCCTGGAGGAGGTGCTCCCAGAGGGGCTAGCAAGGAAGGGAGCTGAGGGAGGCGGAGGGAGAGAGGGGCCAGGTGAGGAGTGGGGGAAGGGGAAGGTGATGGGGTGGGCAGGAGGCAAGAAGCTTGAGGTGCAGGGGAGGAGAGAGGCCAGGGGTAAGGTGAGGGCAGCCCCGTGGTTCCCAAGTCCAGCTGGGCCCTCATTATCCTGGGGAAAAGACTTCCACCAAGTGCCACCCCTCGCCAAGGCACATACACAGAGACGTGCAGAGGCCAGCGTGGTGTGTCCCCCTCCCGCGCACAGGCACAAATGTGCAGATGCACACACAGATGCTGCGACATGCAGAGGGCAGCACTCAAGCACACCTCCACACACAGATGGCCTCGTCCAGGCTGGGTGGGGCTGGCCATGGGCAGTCCCCACGGCCCAACCCAGTGACTCACGGAGCAGGGCTGAGGGGCACATTCTCCCTGGGTGGCCTGGGAAACACTGTTCTGTGCCAGGGTGGACCTGCATCTCCAAGAGCAAGGGAATCTTGGCACCTGGCCAGGACTCCCCTGCAGTCCAGACTGCTTCGCCAGCCTTCCTTTCCCCCACAGCCCCATCTTGCAGCCCTAAGCCCAGGGGCAGTGGCTGAGGTCCTTGCTGTGGGTAGATTGGGCTGGTGGCTGGTTCAAGCACGATGCTGGTTCTGCAAGTCCCTGCCTGCCCTAAGAGCTCCCTGATCTGGTTGGGCTTGTGAGGCCCCCGTAGCTGTGGCTGCTGCAGAGGCCTCAGCCTGGTCCGAAAGCCTATTCACCCTCTAGGACCCAGAGCCTCTCAGTGGCCCTCCCTTTTTCTGTATCAGGGATTTTAGGGAGCCTCTGATGAATGCTTTGGGTTGTCCCCCGAGGGACATACAGCTCCCTCCACACCCGCCACTGAGCACAGTTCTGGCCAGCCAAAGACTTCAGGTTAAGAAGTCCTGCATAAGACAGTTTACGAACTGAGATTATGCAGGACGTCTTCCTGGGTTTTGCGGAAAGGGGTAGCATTGAGACAGGGAGCAGAGTGGCCGAGGTCACAGAGGCTGCTCAAGGCCTCCAGCCCCAGAAATGCAGGGATTCAGTCTGCCCACCTGTAGGACCTTGAATCCCTTCCTTCTAAGCTCCTTCCAGCCAAATGTGTGTTCTGCCAACCTGAGCTGCCCCAGGCCCAAGCAACCAAGCCATGCCCTCCCTGCCTGTCCTTCAAGACTTGACCCTTCAGCTCTTCTCTCCACCCCTGGCCTCTGGGAAGTCTGTGCCCCATCCTCCTGCAGCCCTGCCCTGCCTGCCCCATCTCACTCATCTCCCCTTCTCTTCTTTGAGGTGTGCTCGGCTGGGGCAGGCGCCCTGGAGCCTGGCGCCCCAGGCAGCTGCTACCTGGATGCAGGGCTGCGGCGGCGCCTGCGGGAGGAGTGGGGCGTGAGCTGCTGGACCCTGCTCCAGGCCCCTGGAGAGGCCGTGCTGGTGCCTGCAGGGGCTCCCCACCAGGTGCTTCCCGGCAGGCAGGGGCTCTGCGGGGAGATTAGGATGGCAGGAGCAACCCAAGCAATGAACAACACCGCAGGCATCCACATTCCCTCAACACCCCAGAGCTGGGCAGGGCAGGGAGCTGCACGCTGCTGTGCGGGGAGAGGAAATGGGGGCGCCAAGAGGACTTGAAGTCACCAAGCCCAACTGGGACTGTGCCACAGTCCAATCCTGGGCTCCTGGGCATGCTGATGCCAGAAGACTCACGGGGAGGCTTTGGGGTCTCTCTGGCAGCCCTTAGGCCGTGTTTTGGCCACAGCCTTTGAGGTGTCCAGTGGTGCTTCCAAGAATCTGCTCTCTGAGAGCCAGGCAATGGGGGTGGGCTGTCATTAGATGAAGCGAAACTCAGGGACCAGGGGGACAGGAAGAGGATGCATGACCTTGAGCCTCGCTGACCACCTGTTCATGTCCCCCCAACACAGGTGCAGGGCCTGGTGAGCACGGTCAGCGTCACTCAGCACTTCCTCTCCCCTGAGACCTCCGCCCTCTCTGCTCAGCTCTGCCACCAGGGACCCAGCCTTCCCCCTGACTGCCGCCTGCTTTATGCCCAGGTAAGTGCAATGTGGGCCAGCAGGCCGGGTGTGCTGCCCGAGCCCCCATCTCCCCGTGCCACAGCTGCAGTGGACATAGCAGATCCCACCCTGTGCCAAATAGGGAGCCACCCTGTGCAGGGGAAAGAATATTCCTTTTGCTTACTTTGTTTTATTTTTTTGAGACAGAGTCTTGCTCTGTCAGCCAGGCTGGAGTGCAACGGCATGATCTTGGCTCACTGCAACCTCCAATTCCCCGGTTCAAGTGATTCTCCTGCCTTAGCCTCCTGAGTAGCTGGGATTACAGGCGCCTGCCACCAAGCCCGGCTAATTTTTTTTTTTTGGATTTTTAGTAGAGGAGGGGTTTCACCACGTTGGCCAGACTGGTCTCGAACTCCTGACCTCAAATGATCCACCCACCTCGGCCTCCCAAAGTGCTGGGATTACAGGCTTGAGCCACCGTGCTCGGCCAGAGTATTCCTTTTAAGACGGGTGGGAGATAGAGGTGGACCCAGGAATGTCACTGAAAATTATTTGTCCTCTTTTTCCTAGATGGATTGGGCTGTGTTCCAAGCAGTGAAGGTGGCCGTGGGGACGTTACAGGAGGCCAAATAGAGGGATGCTGGGTGTCTCGGGTAGGGATGGGGACAGGTAGACCAAGCGGTCAGCCCAGGCACGACTTTAGCAGGGAATGACACTAGGGGACTTGGGGATTTCCGGTCAACCCCACAAGCACCACTCTGGGCACAAGCTAGGTACCCTATTCCCCTCCCCCTCAAGCCAACAACCACAGTGCCACCAAGCTCACACCTGTCCTTCTCAGGCTGGCACCTCCCCTGCCCTGTGCCCCTCTCCATGGTACCAGGCACACATTGGAGGTGACTGACTTCCTCCAAAGCCCACTCCTCCAACCCAGGACACAAACAGCCCTTCCTTGGGGTACCTCGGTAATCATTCTGGCTTAAGCAACACCTCCTCCTGCTGCTCTCTCTCGCTGAGCCCGCTCTACTGCCCCGCTCCGCTTCCACCGCCGAATCCTCACTGGGCTCGCTGCAGCCATGCTGAAGAAGGGGGCCCGACCTTCCGCCCTCCTGCCGGAAGATCTGGGGAGTGTGAGAGGGTGGCATCAGGGGCTGCACAGGCTTGGCTGAGGGAGCAGCATGGGTGATGTCATTCAGCCCACTGCCCGTCTGCCCGCTTTTCTCCTTCATGATTTCCATTAAAGTCTATTGTTTTGTGACTGCTGCCAGTGTGGTTGGCCCTGACCCTGCAGGCCACATGGTCCAGGGAGGGAGGGAGACATGGAAGTCTGCCCTAGAGTAGAGGCAAATGGAGTAGGGCGGGCCAGAGCTGGGGCCCAAGGGACAGGACACCACTGCCTGCTGTTCTTCTGGGGCCTGGGTCCCTGCCTCCCACTGAGGAGCCTTTGGGTGGGGTGGGGGGACTGTCCCCTAAAGATGCTCTTGCGTGCAACAGCAGGCAAGGCAGAGTCCTGGGGCACAGCTGCAAGGTGACTGCCCTGTACAGGGATTCTGGAGCCCTACTCCACCCAGCAAGCTCCAAGCCACCCCATCTCTCCCATCTACCTTGACCTGGAGATCCAGGAGTGTGGTCCAGAAGAGCCCTTGCCCCACCTGTCTGCCCTTGGTGGCCATGATGCGCACCAGGCCCAGCCACCCTGGGAATGAACCCGACTGCTTCAGATAGTGAACCCTCCTTGTCCCCACCCCACGCCTACAGGCTTCTGGTGGCGCTATGGCCTCTCCCTCTTCTCTTGTGTATTTCAGCCCCACAAAGAAAAATGCTCCCACTCTTGTCAAACCTAATTGTTCCTGCTGTGGTTTGGGGACTTTTTTAATTAAATAAAGTTTTTTATTATAAGCTGAATATACTTTGAGAACATTCAGAAAATAAAGTCACCTTCGAGCCCATCATTACACACCTCCAACTAATATGAGTATACTGGCATATTTCCTCTAGTGCTTTCCAAGGGAGGGAGGAAGCCATGTACACATGGCTGGATTGCTGTGATTTGGCCTTGGTTTCTTTCAACACCATATCATAATCATTTTCTATGTTGCTACCTAACCTTCATTTTAAATGACTGCTTAGATTCTATTAAGGGGCTTTGCCATGATTTACAAAACCATCCTTTATTAAAAAAAAAAAAAAAAAAAAAACACAAGGCCGGGCACGGTGGCTCACGCCTGTAATCCCAGCACTCTGGGAGGCCAAGGTGGGCAGATCACTTGAGGTCAGGAGTTCGAGACCAGCCTGGCCAACATGATACACTGTCTCTACTAAAATACAAACAAAAAAATTAGCTGGGCATGGTGGCGTGTGCCTGTAATCCCATCTACTCAGGAGGCTGAGGCAGGAGAATTGCTTGAACCCACGAGGCAGAGGTTGCAGTGAGCCAAGATCATGCCACTGCACTTCAGCCTGGGCAACAGAATAAGACTCTGTCTCCAAAATAGTAACAACATAATAATAATTTATCTAATTTAATCCCTTTCATTTAAATGATCTCAGTTAATCCATTATCACAATTTTGAGACAGACAAGATTTATTTCCATTTTACAGAAGAAGAAACAGGCAAGCTGCAATTAAGTACATTACCCAAGGTCACAGAGCAATTTTAGTGGCAGAACTGGGATTTGAACCAAGTTTTCTGAGTCAAGCCACTTTGTGTACATTATAGTCTTAGCTCTCACTGGAGTTTAAAGACAGGCTTGCCCTCCTCTCTGTCCTTCTCCTTCCAATGCATGTGCTTTATAGCTGATCATGTTCCAAGTGGCCCTGAATGACCCGTTACCACCTACGTTTCATCTTTTGTTTGAGACAGGGTCTCACTCTGTCACACAGACTGGAATGCAGTGGTGCAAACTCAGCTCACTGCAATCTCTGCCTCCTGGACTCACGCCATCCTCCCACCTCAGCCTCCTGAGTAGCTGGGACCACTGGTGCATACCATCATGCCTGGCTAATTTTTGTAGTTTTTGTAGAGATAGGGTCTTGCCACACTGCCCAGGCTGGTCTCGAACTCCTGGGCTCAAGCGATCTGCCCACTTTGGCCCCCGAAAGTGCTGAGATTATAGGAATGATCCACTGTGCCCCACTTCATCTGTAACCATGCCCTGATGTCACCCCAGAACCCCAAATCCGGGGTCTTTCCTGTGGAAAGATGGTTCTCTGCATTTTACCCATTGTGGTAGGGACAGTGTGTCATTAAGCCTCTGTCTTCCCCATAAGACCTTCTCTCCTGTTTACCCCCCTGGCCTTCCAGGTGGGTCACAATGCCCTCGAGGACATATTTGGTTTGACTCTTTGTAAACAGAAGTGAATCAATGTTCATTTGTTCCAGCACTGCTCCTCAGAACACAGCTGGGCCAGGTAGGGACTGACCCTGAGACTCCTCTTGGGACACTCAGGGGCACTGTTCCTCACAGAGACCCTTGGGGCTCTGCTGCTTGCAGGGTCTACCAAGCTGTGCCATGCCTCCAGCCCCTCTGTCACCCAGATATCCCAGACATACAACCAGCCAAGCTGGAAGTGAGCACGAGGTTGCATATCCAATGCCTTCTTTTCCTCTGATAAAATTCTTAGACTTTTTTTTTTTCCCTTTTTACCCAGGAGCATAGATTCAAGTTGCCCTGAATATACATGCTCAGGCTTTCTATTTTGAAATAATTTTAGATTTACAGCTGAGTCACAAAGATAGCACAGGAAGTTCCCAATTATCCTTCACCCAGCCTCCCCTATTGTGAACATCTTACATAACCGTGGTGCCTTGATCAAAACTATGAAATTAGTATTGATACCACACTACTAACGAAGCAACAGACCTCACTGGGCTTTCACCAGTTTTTTCACTAATGTCCTTTTTCTGTTCCAGGATACAGCAATGCCTGGATTTGACAGATGGCCTGGAGGGTAGATGTGGCATCCCCAGGGTCCCCCAGAGAGCTAGCCTGTGGCCAGCCCTCCCGCTCCCCCTGTAGCTTGGGCTCCTGCCCTTCTCACCTTCCTTCCTTGTCAAGACAAAGGCCTTGTTGCTCTGTCCATGATGCTAACATCACAGACACCCTGACCCAACCTTGCCTGCCTGTCCCTATCCCCACCCCCGTGGCCACCTACCCAGGCCTTCCTGCTCCCCCACACATGCGCACACATGCCCTGAAACAACTGACTCCGGTTTCGCCCGCATGGGTGCTGGGAGCATCAAGCTACTCCCATCCACCATGCCATGCAGCCCATCACACTGACCCAGAAGGTTCTTCCCTCTCTGGGACTAGAGGACACACAGCTGTCTTGATGGGGACCCTGGCATTTCCCATCCAGCCTCCCATTCTCCCTCAGCTGCCTCCCTTGTCTCGGAGCCTCTCCAGCCTCCGTCTGACCGCTGTTCTCTCCCAAGGCCTTGGGAACGCCTGCCTCTTTGTTTTCTCAGCACTGCCTTTACGGTTTACGAGGGGCTTTTGGGGAAGGCTTTCCCCTCGGGATGGGATAATGGGCGGCGCCAAGCCTGGGTTTGCTGCGGTCTCTGCTCTCTGAGGCCTTCTGGTGTTTACCTTAGGCTGCCTCTGAAGCTCCCAGAGCCCTGCCCAGACATGATCTCATTCTCTCAAATCATCCCTGCGAGGCAGACAGGAGTCTGGCACCAAGCTGCCCCCACTTCACAGGTGGGAAAACTGAGAGAGTCGAAACTGAGAGTCGTGCATGCACGCGCGCGCGCGCGCGCGCGCGCGCACACACACACACACACACACACACACACACGGCAAATACGTTGACGAGTTGCTCCGCAGTTCTGGGGTCCTGACTCTCGGCACTGTCCCTGCAGTTGTTTGGGAAGTGAGAGGTCCAGGATAAGGCTTGGCCCAGTGGTGTTCAGCAAGTGCCTCAAAATTCATGGGCCTTCCAGGGATATCCCACAGCCTAACACAGGGCCTTGCCTCCAGGGAGCCTGCAGTATCAGTAAGTGAGGAGCCTGAAAAGACATCCTGCATAGCTGAAGTTCCCGAGTCCAGTTCTAAGGCAGCTCTACAGGCACATTTTGCCAGGCATGGTGGCTCATGCCTGCAACCAGTGCTTTGGAAGGCCAAGACAGGAGGATCACTGAGGCCAGGAGTTTGAGACCAGCCTGGGCAATATAGCAAGACTCTCTATTTCTACAAAGAATTAAAAATTAAAAACTCAGCCAGACATGGTGTCGCACACCTGCAGTCCCAGCTACTCAGGAGTCTGAGGCAGAAGGATAGCTCAAACCCAAGAGCTCAAGGCTGCAGTGAGCTGTGATCATGCCACTGCAGCTCCAATCTGGACAACAGAATGAAACCGTCTCTAGGGGGTAACAAAAGGCACATCATATGAGGACGGGCCTTTGGTGTGGTAGCAAGAAGAGCTAGGCCTGAGAGGGCCCACCCCTGAGGGTTGGTGGGCTGCCTGGGGGGTGGTGCCCAGCACTGGACAATCCACACAGCTCCTCTCTGATTGTCATGCCTTCCCAACACCCCTGTAAAACAAGAGTTGTTATGACCCTACTCTACAAATCAGGACACTGAGGCCCACAGCTCACCCAGGGGCACAGAGCAAGCCAGCCAGCAGTGACCGGCCATCTGGCTCCAGGTCTCGAGCTATGTCCACACCACCAAGCCTGTCTTCCCAGCAGGGAGGTGCAAAAAACCAGCCGAGGAAGAGGAAAGGGGTGGCCTCTGTGGGGTGAGGAGTCAGACGGCCTGCTTCGCAGATCCTTCCAGCTGGCCTTGACTTCCAGTGCTGAAATGCGTGAAGGAAGAAAGGCCGGGCTGGGAGAGGGGCAGGCGCTCGCCACAACAACCCCCACCCTGCTCTCCATGCGCCAGGTCCTGCGCGCTGGGTAGGAGGATGACGACAAGGATGGAGAAGCGGGGCCCCACCCTCGCCCTCCCAGGGCGCACCGTCTGCAGCGGCGAGGGCCTTGAGCTGCGTGGGAAATTAGGTGGGCAGAGGGCCACTGTTGAGGGTGGGCTGGCTGACTGCAGCCCTCTCTCAGCCCATGCCCACTCCCTCTTCCAGCGCTGGTCACTCTTCCTGCCCAAACCAAGCCTTTAGCACTTAGCCTCGAACCGTCAGCTGATTCCTCATCTAGGACTACGCCCCTCTCTCCAATTACAGCAGAATCTCCTGAAAGGCAGGGGTTTACGTCCCCCACCCCAGGGGCCACATGACATAACTCTTTAGTAAAGTGAGAACAAAGTTATTTGGGATGTTATCATCTCCGGCAATGCCGTAGCGTGTTTACAGCAACAGCGGGACAGTAGGTCCAAGGGGCGGCCCCGGGTCTCCGTGACGTCACCTGGCTTGTCACGTCACTGTTGCTTGCCCCGGCGGCGAAACGCACCCTGCGGGAGGAATCACTTGACCGTCGGAGCCCCTGCGGACCAGTGCGCGCTCAGGCAGTTGGCGAGGTGGGCAGCTGGGAGACGTCCCGAGCGTACGGGACGGACAGGCGGCAGGAGCCTGGTGGGAGTCCGCGGAGTTCCGGCCGGGAACCCACCCTGTTCCCCGGCGGCCCCGCCCCCTCGGTGACTGCCGCGGACCGGCCAATCCGGGCAGGCCGCGGCGCTGCGCCGCCTATCAGCGACCAGGGCTCGTGTGCGCTTCCGCGTTCTCGTGCGCTTTCGCGTTCGCGCCAGGCCCGCTGCTGCGGGGACTGTGAGAGGGCGCCGGAACCTGCTCTCGCCCGCGGCCCGGCCCGGCAGGTCTGCCAGGACTCGGGCCGTCGCCTCCCGGGGTACCCGATGGCTTCCGAGGGTCTTGCGGGCGTGCTGGCGGCAGTGCTGGCGGGCCAGGGGCTGCGCGTGCAGAGCTGCGACTCGGCGCCGGCCGGGGAGCCACCGGCACCGGTGCGGCTGCGGAAGAACGTGTGCTACGTGGTGCTGGCCGTGTTCCTCAGCGAACAGGTGAGCGGCCGCCAGCCGGGCCCGCAGGGCCTCGGGAGCACGCAGCCAGCCCAGGTGGGAACGGAAGACCCAACGGCCACAGCCAGCGCTGCCCAGTTTTGCAAAGCACTCCCACTCCCGCTCGCATCTGTGTCCTGCGATCGTCCCAATATGGAGAAGAGGAAACTCGGGCCCGGGGCCTGTTTCACCCCACTAGGCCTCATTCGTTCCCTTCCCCAGAGTCTAGCGAAGTGCCTAGGGCCCCTCAGATAGCAGTTGGCTTAACCATGGCTTACCTCAGGCCTTTGGTGCCGATCCCGGTCCTGGGCAACTAGAAGGGGCCAGGGCCATAAGGCAGGGTTGTACAAGGTAGAGGTCGGGGGTCGTGTTTCAAAGCCAGACCCCAGGGTGAGGATCCATCACAAACAGTTCACAGGCCACGCCGTTGGAGACAAGAGATACCCAATGACACGTACAGACGTAAATCAGTGCAAGACTGACACATGGTGACCTTCACTCTGAGGCCTCATCTCCAGCCCCTGTAGCAGCTTCCAGGAATCTCAGCCCTTTCTCAAGTGGAAGTCTTCTTAACTCCAGAGGGGGACTAATTGCAGGGAGGAGAAGGTTGCAGCCCCCAGCAACTTAAAAGGCAGGTCTTCCTCAGCGCTAGCTGGTTTAAGGGCATCCACCCAGAGGGGACTCTCGGGCGACTGCGTTTGAGATGCCCCCTGGTCCCGGGGCTCGGCAAGGCTATGGCAAGAAATGAAGATGCTCTCTCCCCTCAGGATGAGGTGCTACTGGTCCAGGAAGCCAAGAGAGAGTGCCGGGGGTCGTGGTACCTGCCTGCGGGGAGAATGGAGCCCGGGGAGTCCATCGTGGAGGCACTGCAGCGGGAGGTGAAGGAGGAGGCGGGGCTGCACTGTGAGCCCGAGACACTGCTGTCCGTGGAGGAGCGGGGCCCCTCCTGGGTCCGCTTCGTGTTCCTCGCTCGCCCCACAGGTATGGCCTACCTGGAGGCAGTGTGAACAGGGCCAGTTGACATCTTTTCCCCAGCTGCTTGGTGAGGTGAGCCCCTCCACAGCCAGTCCTGTTATGGCTGGCAGAGTCTGGCATGGGCAGATTCCAGCCTGCAGGCTGGGGGCCTCTCTCCTGGGTCAGGGATGTCTGTTGACGCTGCCAGTCCCGCACTTCTCTCCACAGACCCTCCCTGCCCCATCCCCCACATCTCCCCCAGGTGGAATTCTCAAGACTTCCAAGGAGGCTGATGCAGAGTCCCTGCAGGCTGCCTGGTACCCACGGACCTCCCTGCCCACTCCGCTGCGAGCCCATGACATCCTGCACCTGGTTGAGCTAGCCGCCCAGTATCGCCAGCAAGCCAGGCACCCACTCCTTCTGCCCCAGGAGCTGCCCTGTGATCTGGTCTGCCAGCGGCTCGTGGCCACCTTTACTAGTGCACAGGCAGTGTGGGTGTTGGTTGGCACAGTGGGGATGCCTCACTTGCCTGTCACTGCCTGTGGCCTCAGCCCTACGGAGCAGAGGGGTGGCATGAAGATGGCTGTCCTGCGGCTGCTGCAGGAGTGTCTGACCCTGCACCACTTGGTGGTGGAGATCAAGGGGCTGCTTGGACTGCAGCACCTGGGCCGAGATCACACTGATGGCATTTGTCTGAATATGCTGGTGACCGTGGCTTTTCAGAGCCCAGGGATCCAGGATGAACCCCCAAAGGTTCGGGGTGAGAACTTCATTTGGTGGAAGGTGACGGAGGAAGGCCTGCAAAGCCAGCTCCTCCAGCGGCTTCAGGGATCCTCTGTTGTCCCAGTGAACAGATAGGGAGGTGGAGGAGGTAATGAGGAGCTGGGCAGCTGTGCTCCCTCCAGTGTGGCCTTGTCTCCCTCCGAGGGAGGCAGGAGGCTGGCGACCAAGAATCTTGTTGCATTGGGAGCAGGGGTGGATTTCCTGGTCCCCAGGAGAGATGCTTTGAGGAGCTTTCTTCTAGATTACACAGGGACAGTGCCTTTAACCAAGCAAGGAGTCCAAAGCTCAGGAGCCGGCTACCCTGTGGGCACACTGGCACTTCTCCCCAGGGGGATGGGGAGCTTTCTGCACTCCCAATGGCATCTCATCATCACATTCTGTGTCTTCCTTGGGAAAGGCCTGCACCCTGATCCTTCCAGGCCCTGAGAGCTGCGAGGGGCCCTGAGGCAGGTCTCCCGAAGGAGGAGCCCCTTGCTCAGTAAAGAAGTGTTGCTTACCTTGCCTCCCTGCCTAGATGTCTCTGTGGGGACAAAGTGATGGGGACTGTGTCCAAGAGCTGCTCCTCCCCCGTTGTGCCACCGACAGCCACCTATATCTTTCCCAGTGCACTGACAATGCGGGCCAGCAGCCTGCTGTCCAGGCTGGGCTGTTGGCCTGGGGTGTGACTCTTGAGGGGACCCATCCCTCATGAAACACAGCTGTGAACCCTCCAAGGGTTGGGCAGTGGGCGGCCCCGGGGGAGATTCACATGGGACAGGAGCTGCAAGTGCTGCCTCAGCTCTCTCCTTGAGCCACCCTGGTGTAGACCCCTCCCCCCTCCCCCGGCTCTCCTGCCTCTGCCTTTTCACAACTTCAGCCCACGCCAGACCAAACCTTGTCTTCATTTCCCCTCAGCCTGGCTGAATCACGGTAGGATTTTTTTTTTTTTTTTTTTTTTTTAAAGTAAGCGTCCGGGCATAGTGGCTCATGCCTGTAATCCCAGCACTTTGGAGGCTGAGGCAGGATGATCAGTTGAGGTCCAGAGTTCGAGACCAGCCTGGCCAACATGGCGAAATCCTGTCTCTACTAAAAACACAAAAAATTAACTGGGCATGGTGGCATGTACCTGTGGTTCCAGCTAATCAGGAGGCTGAGGCAGGAGAATCACTTGAACCCCAGAGGCAGAGGTTGCAGTGAGCTAAGCTGATATTGTGCCATTGCACTCCAGCCTGGGTGACAGACTCCCTTGAAATAAAAACGAACTTTGGCCAGGCACAGTGGCTTACACTTGTAATCCCAGTGCTTTGGGAGGCTGAGGCAGGAAGATTGCTTAAAGGTTAGAGTTTGAAGCCAGCCTGGGTAACATAGTGGGACCCTGTCTCTACAAAACAAAACAAAAAATAATTAGCCAGGTGAGGTGGTGCACACCTGTAAGTCCCAGCTACTCAGGAGGCTGAGGCAGGAGGATTGCTTGAGCCCAGGAGGTCAAGGCTGCAGTGAGCCATCATCAGGCCACTGCACTCCAGCCTGGGTGAGAAAGCAAGACTCCCTCAAAAGAAAAAAAAGAATTTTACTAAAATTTAAGGGAAAATTTAAGGGAATGAACAAATAAAATACCAAGTGTTCTACGGTAAAGATCTGAGTGCCAAGATAACCTCCAAGGCCCCTTTGCCAGCACCCGTCTCTCTTGCCTGCTTCTCTTGTCTTTCTGGCCCCTGGAAGGTGGGAGGAATCCTTGTACCCTCTGAGGACAAATACCTCGCAAATGATGGAACTAAACCCTTTTGTTTCAGTTCACTTACCTCAGTGTCTAAGGGACCCACCAGCCCATATCCAGTCAGCCAGGCAGTGCTGTTGGCTTTGTTCCCATTATTAGCCTAGTTTTCAACCCTGGGTGCACAGTACGGTCACCTGGGTTTTTTTTCTCAGACAGGGTCTTGCTCTGTCACGCAGGCTGGAATGCAGCGGCATGATCGTGGCTCACGCAGCCTTGACCTCCCACGCTCAAGTGACAATTGATTTCCTGCCTCAGTCTCCTGAGTAGCTGGAGCCACAGGCACATGCCACCATGTCCAACTAATTTTTAAATTTTTAGTAGAGATGGGAGTGGGGTCTCGCTATGTTGCCCAGGCTGGTCTCAAACTCCTGTTCTCAAGGATTCTCCTGCCTCAGCCTCCCAAAGTGCTGGGATTTATAGGCGTGAGCTACCACACACAACCACCTGGAAAGCTTTGACTCTGGGCCCACCCTCAGCAACACTGATTTAACTGGTGATGGGGCACTGGGCATTGGGATTTTAAAAAGCAACTCAGTCATTGGTCATAACATGAGCTGAAAGCCACTGTCTGGCTCTTTTTCCTCCAAGTTGTCAGTCTGCCCTACCGTAGTCTCTTGGAGACCCCTCTCAGAGGATTCCCCACCCCTCCACACACATCTAGGGACAAAGGGTTTATTTTTCTATGTGTTAATTTTTCTTTTCTCCTGAGAACACACCTGCAAATTTTCTTTTTTTGGAGACAGGGTCTCACTCTGTTGCCCAGGCTGGAGTGCAGTGGTGAAATCATAGCTTGCTGCAGACTTGAATTTAAAGACAAGGTTTTAAGTATCAGGCCTACTTGATGACAAAAACGCATACAACGTGCAACACAAACACACCCAGGTGAGACATGCACACAGATGCTCCCATGTGGGCCATTCCCTCGCCGTGTCTCCAAGGTGGGCAGGCTCTCGGCTGCAGGTCAGCCTGGCAGAGGTGACACTGCTCGGCCAAGAGTCTTTGGCAGGCGCTGGGGATGAGCAGATCTGTACTGCCAGAGCCTGTCTGTTTACCACCCACCCCACCTCCCTGCTCCAGTGCTAGAAAAAGAATTCCTTGGGGAGGAAGATGGTCCCGAATTAGCACTGGAGTCCTGGGCAGAAGGAGGGGAAACCTGGCCAAGAACAGCCACCGTGTCCACGCAATCACACCATTTATTGCTGTGCTGTCCGGGGAAGACACCGTGCAGACACCAAAGTGCATTGAGGGGAGGGGAGGGTCTGTGACTCCCAGACCCTTGAACATTTTATGAACCTAGGAGTCCAGACCCAGTTCATCCATGGAGATCTGTGCCCCATCCACACTAACCCATGTTCGTGCAGCCCACACGGCACAGTGCTCTCAGAGTGGCGAGGTCCTCCCCCGTGGGGAGGAATTCGGGAGAGGCAGAGGTCACTGAGTTTCCTCCTGTTTCATGTCACCTCTTGGCAACCTGTGCCTGGCTTCTAGAAGCAGCATGGGCAAGAAAAGGAAGCGAAAGAGGCTCTGGCCTGCTCCTCCTTGCCCAGAAGCAAAGCCAGCAACTGTGTAGTCCCGCTGTGAGGTAATGCCTGGCGCCGCCTGTGTATTCCTGCAGGTCAAGACAGATGCAGACCGGGTGGGGTGGCAGCCCCAGCCACGGAGGGCAGGCAGGGAGAACAACACCAGGACTGGCTGCCTGGGCCACAGCCACTCCCTGCCAGACTCAGGCCTGGAGTCAGGGGGCGCCCTGCCCTCATCTGTCTCCTGAGCTCCCTGGTCCCCCGGAAGGGTCTTCCATCAAGAACACAGGGCACTGGGCAGAAGCGAGGGCGAGGCCCGGCCTCCCCTAATCTCTGACCTCTCTGCCCAGGTGCTGTGGACCTGCTGAGACGGGTTCAGAAGGCGCCAGAGAGGAATCAGCTGGACCAAAGCCGGGCACCTGGCTCCCCGGCTCCCCAGCTCCCAGGCCCGCTCCCCTCCTGGCAGCAGCTGCACCAAGGTTCTCATTAACAGCAGCCCCCGCCTGGGTGTGGAACATGCTTTGGGCATTTGCCATGAGGCGGCTAGGAGTTTCGCAACAGTTTCCAGGGGAGCAGAGCAGGAAGAGGGGGCTTCCCCGACAATCCCATTCACTACTCCTTCTCCATGGGCCAAGCCATGAAGAAAGGGACAAAATGTCAGGTCTCACCAGCTCCCATGGTACCCTAATGTGACAAAGACAGGGCTCCAGGCCCCATCTCCCTGGCCTGGGCTCCCCACCAGTCTTGGAGCAATCAGCTCACTCCCCATCTTGCCCCTGGAGTTGTCACAGGTCTTGGCCCTGGCCACAAATGGTCAGTACAGAGGGGGCCAGGCACACAGCACCTGAGGGTCTAGGGTTTGGGCGCTCACCTGGCCGTCACCCAGCTCCTTCAAGAAGGCCCCAAGGACCCTGCTGCCTGGAAAGCCATCTGTTTGGCTCCTTGGCACCTGGCAGGCCCATTCCCTGAAACCCAGTCTGGTGTGGTCAACATGCCACAGCCTCCTTGAGTGAGCGTAAGAGCCAAAGCCCCCATCCCAGGAGGAGAGTATGGTGGCAGTGGCAGTGCCAGACAGGAGGCAGCTCTGGGGCAGAGGTGCAGACAGGAGTCTCCCACTGCCCTGCTCCTGGCTCAGACCTGCCCTTCCGGGGCTGGGGAGAAGTTCTGGAGAGGACCATTCGGGGGAAACTTGACGAAGGCAATGGCAGCCAGCTCCTTGCAGAACTCCTCCAGCACCACCACGCCCTGGAGTAGGGTCTGATGGTCCAGCCTGAGGGGAGATGGCACAGGGGGCATGGCTGGGTGGGGGCAGGACTGTGCCCAGCACGACAGCCCAGCATCCACCAGGCTTGACCCTGTGGCTGGCCATTTCCCTTCCCAGAAGCACTCTCAGCCCTCCTACCCCCCAGGCTTCACCTGGCACCCTTGGTACTCACTGCTCCCCAGGAGCCTGGCCTGTCAACTGCTTGCGCACCAGGAGCAGCTTGCCCGGGAACTGGGGCACCCTCTGGATTCTCTGCATCAAGTCCCCGATCACCTAGAGCGGGAACCACAGGGAACTCAGATGGGGCCATCCCCTGGCCCTGCCACACCTGGCAGAGCATGGGAGTCTGTGGTTTCCCACGTACTGGCAAGGGTGGCCATTCCTCCAGCCCCCAACCACCTGCCCCGTTCCCCTTCCCTGCTGTCCCCTCCACCCCCACTGGGCGCACTCCCTCGGGCCAAGGCGTCCTCACCCTCACCAACACAGAGAACAGGCTCCTGCAGCCGGGGGCCAGGCTGATGTAGGGATCCAGGAGGTACTCGTGGATATGGGGGTGGGGGAAGAGGGCAAGCCGGGACAGGACCGAGGTCACCTGCAGGTTCAGGCTGTATGGCTGCAGGAACAGTGGCCAGAGCTGAGGGTTGGCAGGGCTGGTGAGCATTTTGCACTCCCCCAGCAAGGTGCCTGGCCAGTGTGAACGTGTGTGGGGGTGGGAGGCTCACGTGATGTGTGTGTCATGGATTCCATGGGGCTGAGGGCCAGAACATGTTAGAACGTGTGGAGCAGGGGCGAGACGGGGCTTCCCACCTGGAGAAAGGGCAGGGGTGCTGTGGCACAAAGGAACCAAAGCGGAGGCAACCCTGTGGACAGCCCCTGCTCTTGAAGGATCCCAGAGGCACCAGCCTGGCCTTCTCTTGGCCCGGGCCCACTGGCTACCTGATCCAGAATCCGGGACATGCGGTCAAACAGCACTCGGAGGAACTGGCCCTCGAAGAAAGGTCGCTCAGGCTCATGGAGGTCCAAAGGTATAGGGGTCCGAGGCCAGCCCCAGGGCGCGACGCGGGAGCTGCACTCCTGAAACTGAGACAAGCGGGAGTAGAGAAAGTGGGTCTGAGCGGTTGGAACCAGAAGACAGGGCCCCATGCAGGAGGGATAGGCAGGGGTCCTCGGGCAGATGAGGAGGGGAACCCAGAGCTTATCATCCAGCCTCTCTGAAGGACAGGAAGTAGGAGCTGGTGGCAGGAGCCACTCACCAGGCCATAAGCATCGTGAACGTATGTGTCATAGCCCGTCTCCTCCAGGAAGGCAGAGGTCTTGGCTTCCTCAGGGACCAGGCACAAGAAACTGAGAGACAGAAGCTGGTGTGGAGGCACTCCAGGCTCCCCCTGTTCCCCCTGCTCTCGGGACCCCATCTCCCTCCCCGACTGGACCCCGTCAGGGCTGTGGCCAAAGAAAGAGTAAAACTCAGGCCATGCATGGTGGCTCACATCTGTAATCCCAGCACTTTGGGAGGCCGAGGTGGGCGGATCACCTGAGGTCAGGAGTTTGAGAACAGCCTGGCCAACATGGGAAACCCCGTCTCTACTAAAAATATAAAAATTAATTGGGTGTGGTGGTGCATGTCTGTAATCCCAGGTACTCGGGAAGCTGAGGCACAGGAATAGCTTGAACCCTGGAGGTGGAGGTTGCAGTGAGCCGAGATTGTGCCACTGCACTCCAGCCAAGAGTGATGGAGTGAGACTACCTCAGATTAAAAAAAAAACAAAACAAAACAGTAAGACTCAAGTGGTTCAGACTGCCTGACCTGCTCCCCACCTGTTGACAATCTCGGTCACTGCTGTTTTGCCATCGTAACTGGTGGCAGGAGCAGGGCGAGGCTTTGCTCGAGGTTGAAAGCCGGAATCCAGGAAGCTATCGGTGAAGTATGGGTCTTCCTCCAGATCTCTGTGGCCAGGACAGAGCAGCGGGCACCAATAAATGAATGGACAGAGTCAGCGTGCGAGTGCTGAGGGCTGGGCTGGGTCCGGAGGGTGCCGGTTTCACTTACAGGGTGTCCTCGTAGCTCTCAGGCTCTGGTGAGCCCCGGGCCACATAAGGGCGGCCCTCGAGGTTGCGCAGGACCAGGCTGCGGATGATCCCCTCATGGGGCTTCTGCAGCAGTTCCTCGAATAGCCGGAGCGTGGCAATGCTGATCTGGATCGGGAAGGGGGTCAGCAGGATGGCCCCTTCCCCACCCAGCTCCCAAGGGTCCCTTGCCACTGCCATAATAAAAGGCCTCCGAGGCAGAGTCACCTCCCCTGGCTGGATGCTAAGGTGGCAGGTTTTGGGGGGAGTGTGTGGGTGTGGGTCCAGGAATCAATAAGTCTGGGTGGTCCCCATTGCGTGACTAATTTCATAGGCGATTTCAGGCAAGCCAATTTGGTTCTCTGTGCCTCAGTTTCCATGTGTGAGAAATGGGAGTATCAACCTCACCTACCTCAGAGTAGGTGTTAGCCCTCCAGCAAGCCAAGTGACTACAAAATCAGTGTGCAAAATATAAAATGCTATCAAAAATAAGCTGGGCATGGTGGCTCATGCCTGCAGTCCCAGTACTTTAGGAGGCTGAGCTGAGAGGATGGCTTGAGGCCAGGAGTTAGAGACAGCAGTGAGCTATGATCACACTACTGCACTCCAGGGCCTGGGTGACAGAGCAAGACCCTGTCTCTTTTAAAAAAAAAAAAAAAAAAAAAAAAAAAAAAAAAAAAGGGGCCAGGCATGGTGGCTTATGCCTGTAATCCCAGCACTTTGGGAGGCCAAGGCGGGAGGATCACAAGGTTAGGAGTTCAAGACCAACCTGACCAACATGGTGAAACCCATCTCTACTAAATACAAAAAATTAGGTGGGTGTGGTGGCACATGCCTGTAATCCCAGCTACTCAGGAGGCTGACGCAGGAGAATTGCTTGAACTTGGGAGGCAGAGATTGCAGTGAGCTGAGATCGTGCCACTGCACTCCAGCCTGGGTGACAGAGTGAGACTCTGTCTCAAAAAAAAAAAGAAAAAAAAAGTGTATGAATGATCATAGAAAATTAGTGTGTGACAAAAGTGGCTCGGCAGTGGTTCCACAGTTTAATGTCTCCCAGCGTGGAGTCACCTGGGAACACTAATGAAATGGGAAGAGTGTTCAGGAAATCCCTTTGGCAGGGGTGGTGGGAGGAACAGAGGTGCTTGTCTCCCGCCGTACCTCATCAGAGAGGTGGTCACAGTGCCCGATGAGGTGAACATACAGGGCACAGGGTTTGTCCCCAGGGGCTTCAGGCTGGCGGTCTGTGCCCAGGAGGAAAGTCACGGCCTCCCGAAGCAGCGCAGGGGAGCGGAGCTGGCGCAGCATGGCTGTGAGGAGGGCAGTGGAGGTCAGGATGCTCGGCTCAGACCTATGGGAAGAGGGCACCTTAGCCAGGCCTGGTATGCAGATGGCACATGAGTGCGGAGGGAGAACCTTGCCTGGTTGCCTCGAATCTTTGGGTGGTATGTATCTGGTCACTTGCCCATCCCTGCTGAAGTCCTGCAGGGAAGGGTAGGAGGCCTTCATTTAGTCCACGTAGCTCAGAGCCATGTGCACATCGTGGGGCAGGCCTGGCAAACATCACCCAAGGGGGCCCACAGATGGGATTCTGGTCAAGGAGGTGCCTGGCCTTAGGGACAGGAGGCTGGGTTGGGTAGGCGGTTTGCTGTAGACCACAACTATGCCTGAGGGAACCAGACACTTACACGTGCAGGAGCTGGGGCTGTAGGGTCTCCATGAATAACTTCTCAGCCACAGCCTTCGCCAAGGCGTCCGCAACCACCTGGGTGCCAGAGAGCACGACGTCAATGTGTTTTGCGCTCATCACAATTCCCGCTGAGAAGTAACCATGTCATTGCACAGCGCCTGATGCCACTGGAGAGGGTCCTGGCCCACTGGGGCCCCGCTTAGCTCCTGGACCCCATGTTTGCACGTCCCTGCTCCACTCCGTCCTCGAGACAGATGGTACAGGGAGCAGCATGAGAGCCCTGCCCGTGAGCGCCCCTGCTCACCGCATGTGCCTCTGTGATAAGGTGGTCGCAGTAATCAAACCAGCCCAAGAAGGCAGCCAAGGCCTCCTTGCCAGGGAAGGAAGCCTCATCAGATGGGGCACTGGGTAACCTGAAGGGAGAGGGGAGGGAAGGCTCAGAGAGTGCAGGAGGAGCATCAAGGTCTTCCTCAGTATCTCCTGAAACTGGGCCCTTCCCCTCTCCTGTGGAACCTCTGCTGAGGCGGTCAGTTATCTTGGGGGTTTTATGGACAGAGGCAGCAAAAGCAGTGCTTCCCTGGAAGGCGAGAAGGCCTCTGAGGATCAGCTGCAGCCCTGGGAAGAGGGTGACCAGCAGGGGTCCCCAGCCACGTGGAACACCAGGGGAACTGGCCATCAAAGACAGGCAGGGCTGCCAGCCACTGAAGATGCTGACCAGCGTTCCCCGGCTGGGCACCCACCTCCAGCTGATGCCTTCTAAGGCCGCAATGTCTGCGGGGTCCAGAAAGGCAGGCATGGACCGGTACAGCTGGCAGAGGTGCCGGACGATCGCACGGCAGCAGGGGCTGCTCTGTGCCAGGTAGGTGGCAGCCGCCGGGGAGGCCGTGCTCACCAGGAGTAGCAGGTTCTCCTGGGCCTTCAAGGCCACCCGACTTTTCTAGGGGATGAGAATACAATTTCAGGGACATGCATGTGAGCTCCCAAATCACCTCCCAGCTGTCGACCCACCCTTCCCCTGCCCCCACCCTCTCCATCTCTGCTGCCAGCACCTTGCTCCGGCACAGCCCAAGCAGGGAAGTGATCAAGTTGCTCTCTGCAGTCCCACCGTCCAGCTCCTCAGTCTCAGCCAGCAGGGGGTTGTTCAAGGCCTGGGCCCCACAGGGCTCCCCGTCCCACTGGGGCCTGGCGGGAGCACCATTGTGGGAGCAGTTCTTGTCCCTGTGGCTGGCCGCGTCCTTAGGTAGAGCATCGGGTTCTCCACATGCCTTCTTCCTAGCTACAATCTTTTTACCCTGCAAAGAGGGTGGGATGAGGCCAGGCCTGGTGGGGACCACTTCCCAGGGTCCCCCACAGGGAACACAGGGTGGGCTGCCAGCAGGGCCTCGGCCTGGAGGTGAAGGGGAAGCTGCCTGCACGTCTCCCAGGTACCTGCTCTCTGCTTCTGCCTCCTCAGGAGGGCTGAGCGGGCTTGCCCTTGGGGTTCCGCGCCCTCCCCGTCCTGTTCCCTATAGGAGTGCTCACTTCCAGGATGTAGGCCAGCAGCTCGGGGTCCTGCTGGATCTTGGAGCAGAGGACAGTGGTGAGCTGCACCTCCTCCTTTTCTGTAACGGATCCGGGAACTGTCCCACCAAGTCGGAGGAGTTTCTGGAGGAGCAGCAGGACAGAAACAGAGGGGAGCGGGGTGGCAGGGGAGAGCGAGGGGCCTCATGCTCAGATACCCCTTGGCCTCTGGGCCCCTCACCTGCACAGGCCTGTGGACGCTGAGGTAATGCAGCAGCGGGTGCTGCACCTGGGCCAGGACTCTGCTGAAGAACTGGAACACCTGCTGCCGCATGCCTGGGGGGTACTGAGGCCGGGACAGAGCCATGTCAGAAGCCATCCCTGGCCTGGAACACTCTGCCCTCGGAGAACCCAGGGTCAACTCCTCCCTGCATGCCTGGGGGGTACTGAGGCCAGGAATGGACACAGCACCTGTCAGAAACCTCCTTGCCTGGAACATCCGCCCCTGGAGAGCCCCAGGCTCAACTCCTCCCTCGGTGCCGGCTCAGAAGGCACCTTCTCACAGGCCTGCTCCCCTCGCCCTGTTGTTGGAAACTGGCCTTCCTGGGACTCGAAACCCCTTTTTCTGCATCCCTTTGGCTCCTTAACTGGGTCATTGTCGATGCACCACAGGACCGTCCTGCCTCTCCCACTAGGATTCTTGTCAGATTCTCTTTATTTAAGAGACAGGGTCTTGCTCTGCCTCCCAGGCAGGAATGCGGTGGCACGATCACACCTCACTGCATCCTCCACCTCCTGGGCTCAAGCAATCCTCCCACCTTGGCCTCCCACGGAGCTGGGGCTACAGGCATGCACCACCATGCCTGGCTCTTGTCAGTCTGAATCATTGCTGTGTCCCCAGCATCTAGAGCAGAGCCTGGCACGTGGCAGGCCCATCTCTGTGGTGTCAACAGGGAACAGGAGCCCCTGGATGGTAGGATGTTCTAAGTGAGACAGCCACAGTGCCCATCCCGTTTGCTCCCCTCCCTGCAACTGCCACTTTCAGTGTCAGGACTGGGAAGAGCACAGGCAGAAAGGCCTGGAATCCAGGGAGCTCCGAACTGCCCACCTCAGCCTGTAACCCAGGGGACCCCGGGCCCCCCACCTCGGCCTGGCCCGGAGCACAGGGGGCCCCTGACCTCGGCCTTGCCCAGCGCGCAGAGGGCCCCCCACCTCGGCCTTGCCCAGCGCGCAGAGGGCCCCCCCACCTCGGCCTTGCCCAGCGCGCAGAGGGCCCCCCACCTCGGCCTTGCCCAGCGCGCAGAGGGCCCCCCACCTCGGCCTTGCCCAGCGCGCAGAGGGCCCCCCACCTCGGCCTTGCCCAGCGCGCAGAGGGCCCCCCACCTCGGCCTTGCCCAGCGCGCAGAGGGCCCCCCACCTCGGCCTTGCCCAGCGTGCAGAGGGTCTCCAGGATCTTGTGCTGCAGTAGGTACTCCAGGCAGGGCCCTGCCTCCCCCACGGCCGCCTGCTGCTGCTCTTCATACACCAGGATGTCCAGCATCTGCTTCAGCCGCCAGGGAATGTCCGTCTTCTTGGCGGGGGTGTTTTCATCTAACGGATGTTTGGGAAACAAGGGTGAGTGGGGTAAAAAGGGGCACCCTGGCTTGAAAACTTCATCTCCTGCCAAAGCCCAGAAAGGGGGGGGCCTATCCAGGAGAGGTGGGGGAAGAGAGCTGCGGCCAACTGGGAAGTGGAAGTTTACAGCGGATGCTTCCATATTTAAGACAAAAGTCCTTCCAGGCTTAGGACACAGCCCTCTGAGAACTCATGCATGCCCAGTGCTTTATCCCAGGGCGGCAGCATCGGGTTCCTCCAAACCCCGGCATAGGTACAGAGACAGGGACACGTGGTCCTGGGCCCGCAGACGGCTGCCTGTCAGCTGTGGGCCTGAGTGAGACAATGTGGGCTCAGGGCTCTTGTCACATAACTTAGAGGCTGTAATTTCAGCAGCCACCTGAGAGAGAACCTCCCCCACGGACAGAGAAGGCAAGCCTCTGTTTTTCACAAAGCAGAAAAAAAACACCTGTGCCACCACCTTCAGCTTTGACCCAATCCTGTTCCCTCTACCAAGGCCCTGACAGGGAAGCTACTTAGTGGGGCTTTTGCAGTCAGAGTCTCAGTGTGTGTTTTAAAGAAAGTTCTGGTGCTTTAGGACTGGCCTTGGAGCATCCCCTAGCTTTTCTTTAAGGTACAGGAGCTTAAGTAGGGTGGCCTGCCTCTCGGACTTCTGACCCCTCTGGTCTAGGGACCACTCTGGAAATCAAAGAGCTGGATCTGGGTGGATTTAAGCCAGTTCTGATCTGATCTTACTCTGCTGGTGGACTGAGGCTGTCCTTCAAGAGATCTTTAACCTGAAGAGGTGGTTCAGAACCGGGTGTGCGCTCTTGCCCCCCAGGGAACATGAAGCAATGTCTGGAGATGTTTCTGGTTGTCCCAATTCAGGGGTGGGGTGTGCTACTGGCACCTAGTGGTCAGACGCCAGAATGACTGCTGCGCATCCTGCATTGCCCAGGACAGCCGGCACAGGAAGGGCTCCAGGTCCAATGCCAACCGTGCTAACATTGAGAAACCTGGTCTAGCAGAACCCTCAGAGGGTCCCATAGATTTCTGAATTTCTTAGGCTGGCCTAGGCTGGAAAGAAAGCCGGTAGGAAAGGTGTGGGCTGCAATCAGGCTAGTTGGCTCAGGGAAAAGGAGAATGTGTTAAACTCTCTTCTTTTAATTGGTAAACCCTGGGCACTAGCTCTTGGGGCCTGAAGGCCTAGAACTGGAAGCTGGGGGAAGTACAGCCACCTCTTCCTTGCCATCAAGCCAGTGAGACGCCCAACCTGGCTACTCCTCCCTCACACAGTCCCTTTCCAAAAGGTCAGGGTGGAACCGGCAGCTAAATCATCAGGAGTAGAGGTGGGACAGGCAGTTAAATGATTAGGAGTGGAGGCAGCCCAGGGCTCTGGGTCTTCTGTCTGTCTGGTTCTCTGTCTTCATTCACTCGGCTCCAATTCTGAAGGACTGGGCACATGACCTTCCCCAGGACACCTGGATGGTGACATTCTGCCCACATCTTCCTCCCCGCTCCCTCCAGGGTCCCCGAGCTGGGGAGGGCCAGGCCCTACCTGTGGTCTCGATGTAGTAATGTGTGATGCCCTTCCAGTGCTCCACGAAGGCCTGCAGCAGGTCAATGCTGGGCTCCCGCTGCAGAGAGAGCAGACACAACCTCGGTGGGGGCCACAAATGCCAGGGAGCCCCTGACCTCATGGGTGTCAGGTTCATGCCAGGCCTTGGAGGAGGCCCCCTGCTCCCTGGCTTTCAAAGGGAACGGTAACACATTTCCTCCAGGACACACTGGCACCGTCTCCATATCTTGCCAAGGATCTCCTGGCGGGCACTTCTCCCTAGATACCCCTTCCTCCTGGAAATGCTGTTTTCTTGCTGTATGTCACAATCCTGTCCTGTCCTTAGCAATCCTGCTAAGAATGTTGCTGGGGAAACAGATACAGACACAGATTATTTCAACACAGCATGATTATGCTACAGTAGAGGCACCTAGAGGACAGGAGCACAGTCCCCCAAAGAAAAACAAATGATACAGACCTGGCAAAGGCCAGGTGCAGCGGCTCATGCCTGTAATCCCAACACTTTGTGAGGCCAAGGTGGGCAGATGGCTTGAGTCCAGGAGTTTGAGACCAGCCTTGGCAACATGTCCGTCTCTACAAACAATTTAAAAACTAGCAGGACGTGGCCAGGTACAGTGGCTCACGCCTGTAATCCCAGTACTTTGGGAGGCCGAGGTGGGTGGATCAGAGACCAGCACAGCCAATATGGTGACAACCTGTCTCTACTAAAAATAAAAAATTAGCCGGGTGTGGTGGCACATGCCTGTAATCCCCGCTACTCAGGAGGCTGAGGGAGGAGAATTGCTTGAACCCGTGAGGTAGAGGTTGCCGTAAGCCGAGATTGTGCCACCGCACTCCAGCCTGGGCAACAGAGCAAGACTCAGTCTAAAAAAATTAAAAACAAAAACAAAAAAACACTAGTAGGATGTGGTGTGTGCCTATAGTCCCAGCTACTCAGGAGGCTGGGGCAGGAGGATCACCTGAGCCCAGGGAGGTTGAGGATTCAGTGTGATCGCACTGGTGCACTCCAGCCTAGGTGACAAGGTGAGACCCTGTCTCAAAAAGAGAAAAAAAAGGAAAAGAGAAAAAGCTTTCTCATTCCTGTCAATGTGAGAGTCTATGAAAATCTCTTCAAGACCACCACAGGCTCTGTTCAGCCTGATGGGTAGGTAACATCAGCATGATATTAACAAAGTGCCTTTCTTAAAACACGCTTTCATCTTGTGTCCAAAGCCTGAGCCTGCACAACCCCAACTTCTTAGCCAGTGCTGTTCTCATTTTCTCCTCTACTGGCTCCTTCTATCAACCTTGAATTCTGGTTCTGCTCTGGGCAAGCCTCTAACCGCCCCCTTTTCCGTAAGTACTCTCTCCATCTCTCCACTACAGTGGTACAGCTGATACTGGCCTTGCACTCAGAACCACCACTTTCCCTGAAAATGTCTCCAAAAAAAAAAAAAAAAAAAAAAAAAAAAAGCGCCATTCCTTCCCTTTTCTTGCAGAGTAAATGTCTGCAGGAAAAAAATGATTCCATCATCCCTCCCAACAGGTGTGCGTTTCTGCCTCTGGGTCTTTGCTGGGGCCACTCCTCTGTCCAAGGTGCTCTGATTCCTGCTAACTTGTCTGGACCCTGAGAGTCCCCAGTGAGGTTCAGTCCCCAGCAGCTCCACCAAGCCCTCTCCAGTGCCTCTGACCCCACACTTTGCTGCACCACAGAGCTGAGTAAAATCATTCATTCATTCCAGGCGCCCACTATGTACAAGACACCGTTAGATGCCACAAGCAACGTGAGGATGACTAAGACCCAGTCCTCAAGAAACATGCCATGGAGAAGACAACATCAAACTGCACTGAATAATGAAACTACAAGGAAGTAGTGTGAGGCTGAAGGAGAGGTGGAAAGTAGTGACCTCTCTGGAAAAAGGGGTCACTTCTAACAGGCAAGGCTTTACCAAGGCCACATCTGAACTAAAATTTGAAGAACCAGTTCAGTATTGACAAGAGCAGGAAAGACAGTCCCTGCAGAAGGAACTCTGCAAAGTGTGTCTGGGGCAGGGGTGGGCTGGTGAGTCTCTGGAGCCTCTAATGCCCAGCCAAGAAGTCTTGATCATTTTTTCCAGGCAGCAGGTCAATGACAGCTTTTTTTTTTTTTTTTTTTTTTTTTTTATACGGAGTCTCACTGTCACCCAGGCTAGAGTGCAGTGGTATGATCTCAGCTCACCACAACCTCTGCCTCCTGGGTTCAAGTGATTCTCCTGCCTCAGTCTCCTAAGTTGCTGGGATTACAGATGTGCACCACACCTGGCTTGTGTGTGTGTGTGTGTGTGTGTGTGTGTGAAACAGAGTCTCACTCTGTGGCCCAGGCTGGAGTACAGTGGCATGATCTTAGCTCACTGCAACCTCAGCTTCTCAGGTTCAAGCGATTCTCCTGCCTCAGCCTCCTGAGTAGCTGGGATTACCTGCCACCATGCCTGGCTAATTTTTATGTTTTTAGTAGAGATGGGGTTTCACCATGTTGGCCAGTCTGGTCTCTAACTCCTGACCTCAAATGATCCGCCCACGTTGGCCTCCCAAAGTGCTGGGATTACAGGGGTGAGCCACCACGCCTGGCCACTGACACCTTCTGAGCAGTGTTTTAGGAAGATGCATCTGGCAGTTGAGCTTGGGAGAGGAGGTAAAGGCAGGAAGAATGCTTAGAAGGCCACTGCAATGGGGGGCGGGGAGGGATGACACTCAGATGACTGGAAACACTCCCCTGGGTCTGCAGGCCATCTTGTTTTCTTTCAAAGCTTGTTAGGGGCCACAACCCTCCTCAAAGTGGTACCACCCACAGTTATTCCAAATATTCCATACCTATGGTGTGACCCCACCTCACCACATTGCATGCGACAGTGCCTGCTGGGCTGAGCACTCATCTCTCCTGCTAGATAAGCTCTCCGAGGACCAGGGTTCTGTGTTTTACAGCTAGCCTTTCCTCCATGGACTCAGCACATAGTGAATACCCATGAATATTTACCAAGTATCTCAGGAAACTGCTGCAGACATTCTTTCCCTAGTTCCTTGTTTTAGAAAAGTCCTCTGGCCCTTTACCAGCCCCACAGTTATCTCACAATTTCTGCATTTGGGTCTCCTTTAGCCTCAAAATTGGCTTATAGTCTTCGAAAACCTTGAGCTGGGCTTTAACCAAAAACAACACTGCAGTATGAACAGAAGACACAGGAGGGGCAGGTTAACTAGCACAGGTCATTACACAGCTGCTGACACAGGGGTGTGATCTTTTCCTGACTCCAGGACCAGCTATGGTAACTCCAAGCCAAAGGCACTGGAACCAACAATTTCTCTTTAAAGATATTATTAGTGGCTGGGCATGGTGGCTCACACCTGTAATCCCAGTACTTTGGGAGGCTGAGGCAGGTGGATCACTTAAGGTCAGGAGTTCGAGACCAGCCTGGCCAACACAGTGAAACCTTGTCTTTACTAAAAATACAAAAATTAGCCAGGTGTGGTGGCGCAGGCCTGTAATCCCAGCTACTTGGGAGGCTGAGGCAGGAGAACCACTTAGGCGGAGGCTGCAGTCAGCTGAGATCACCCCACTGCACTGCAGCCTGGGCGACAGAGCGAGACTCCAAAAGGCTAGGCTGGGTACAGTGGCTCACGCCTGTAATCCTAGTACTTTGGGAGGCCGAGGCAGGCAGATCATGAGGTCAGATGCTTGAGATCATCCTGGCCAGCATGGTGAAACCCCATCTCTACTAAAAATACAAAAAATTAGCCGGGCGTGGTACATGCATCTGTAATCCCAGCTACTCGGGAGGCTGAGGCAGAATTGCTTGAACCCAGGAGGCGGAGGTTGTAGTGAACTAAGATCGTGCTACTGCATTCCAGCCTAGGCGATAGAGTGAGACTCCATCTCAAAAAAAAAAAAAAAAAAAAAAAAAAAAAAGCTGTAATGATTCCTAGTCTGTTGGCTCAGAAGAGGGCAGGGAGGAGCATTCTTCCTCCTTAATGAGGAGTCAGTTGACTTACTGCCATCACACGTTATTTGGTGACCCAGGCCCAGGAAAGACCTAGACTGGAAGGAAGCCTGGTGGTAGAGCAGAAAAGAGAAATTCCCATCTCCCTGTAATCACCTGGTGCCAGCCACACTTCCTGGACATAGCCTATGTGGTAAATACTAAAGGGCCTGGAGGATCACCTGCCTAAAAAGATCTCCCTCCACTGCCCAAATCTCCTCCTGCCACTGATGCCTGTACTTTGTCATTGGAAGCCTTAGAAACTGACTCCCAGCCGGGTGTGGTGGCTCACCCCTGTAATCCCAGCACTTTGGGAAGCTGAGGCAGGAGGATGGCTTGAGGCTAGGAGTTCAAGACAAGCCTGGGCAACATGATGAAGCCCGGTCTCTACAAAAAATGCAAAAATTAGCCGGTCGTGGTGCCACATGCCTGTAGCCCCAGCTACTCAGGAGGCTAAGGTGGGAGGATTGCCTGAGCCCAGAGATGGAGGCTACAGTGAGCCAAGATCGCACCACTGTACTCCAGCCTGGGCTCCCAAATGAAATAAAGAAAAAGAAATTCACTCCTTAGGACTGAAGAACTGTCTGGCAATTGGAGTGTTCCCCAGAGATATGAATTAGTTTATCATACCACTTTTGAAGATGACAGCTGTTTTGACTGGGGATGGGGAGAAGGGGTAGAAAAATCATTTTGGAATCTTCTCTACCTGAATGTCCCAAGGCCCTGGACGTGGGACAACAGCAGGGCTAAGAAGGGGGAAGGAGCCACAGTTTCTCACTTTCTTCCCAAGTGTGCCTAAGGCTGAGCCCTCCCTTCCACAGGAGCTCCCATGACGGTGGGGAAGGAGGTGGTGGGGAGGAAAGAGGGTGAAACCCAAGGCTTTTTCTCCTGAGAAAATCTGATCCTCATTAATTGGGGGAAGATTTATACAAGGAGGCAGCAGTATTGCTGACTTTATAGCTTCTTGACACTTACTTTCAACGGCATCCCCCCACCCTACCTACAATGCACTACAACCTGCTGAACGAACCCTCGTAGTGGGCAGCCAGGGACCAGCCCGCAGCCCCAACAAAAAATGGCAAAAATACAAACTCTGATGGCATGTGAAACATCAATGGATTCTCTCCGCCTCCCCCCACAGCCACACAAGCCCCACCACGGGTGGCCTCTCCCTAACTCAAAGTCAGTTTGGCTTGGGACGGGTGGAAACTCGCTTTCGCCCAGCAGGAGGCGGTTTCCCCGGCTGGGCAACCACCCGCCTGCCAGGGTCTTTCCCTTTCGTGGGGACTTGGACCAGCAGGGCCCACACTTCCCACGTCCCGGGGTGATGGGCAGGGCGTCCCGCACCCCAGCAAGGTCCCCGGGTTGTCTGGGAGGTCAGACCCAGGAGAAGGGACCGCGATTTTTCGAGACAGGGCGAGGCGGCGGTGTGGAGAGGGGAAAGGAGGAAGGCCCCCAGGGGCTGGGGAGACGGCCTGGGGCCCCAGGGGCCGGAAACACCCCATGGGGTGACAGGAGAGTCCCGGCGAAGGCGAGTTCGGGAACTGGGAGAGACTCCCGGGGCCGGAACGCACAGACAGGAAGCGACGCGCGAGCAGGCCGGGGAGGTGGGGCGGTCGGGAGGAGTCTGGGAGCGGGCCTGGGAAGAACGAGGGAAAGCGGGGCGCGGCCGGCGAGGGGAGGCCAGGGAAGGGGCGCCGCGGCCCGGTGGTCCCTACCCAAGGGGGCCCGCCCGCCCCCACCCGGCTCCGCACCCACCCTCTCCCCGGCCTAGGCCCGCAGCCCCCGGCGACCCGCCCCGGCCCTCCCGGCCTCACCGCCCCCACGGCCTCCTGCAGCAGCGCCCCGAGCCGGCTCAGCATGATGGCGTCCGGCCCCCCGGCTCCCGGGCGAAGGCGGCGGCGGCGGCGGCACTCTCGGCGGAGGCGGCGGCCCGGTGGCCCCGGCGGCCCCGGCACGGCGAGGGAGGCGGGGCCAGGCCGCTCCGCCCCTTCCCGTCCCAGCTGCGTGGCGCTGGCTGAGCCGGGCTCAGGGCACCCCGCCGGGCCGGGGAAGAGGGCTCCGCCTGCGGAGGGCCCTGAGAGTCGGCCGGGAGGTTTTCTTTTTTTGTCTTTCGAGACAGGGTCTCTCTTGGTCGCCCAGGCAGGAGTGCGGTAGCGCGATATCTGCTCATTGCAGCCCCCAACTCCTGGGCTCAAGCGATTCTCCAACCCCGGCCTCCCAAGTAGCTGGGACGCCAGGCGCAGGCCACCACCCCCGGCTAATTATGTTTTACTGGGCGGGGAGTTCTCACTACGTTGCCTAGGCTGAACTCGAGCTCCTGGCCTCAAGCGACCCTCCCGCCAGGGTCTCCTGAGTAGCTGGGATTACAGGCGGGAGCTAAGGGAGGTGTTTTCGATGAGGAATTGTAATTCCTCCTGAATTGAAGTCTCAGGCAGCCCCAGCCACATGGGCTGATGAGCTCCCGATATGTGCTGGTCCCAACCAAAATGTGCAGTGCCAGGCACACCCCGATTTGGAAGATACAGTAAGAAAGGAAACAATGTGAAACTGCACTAACCCTGACTTGTATTCATTACATATTAAAATGACTATTAGGTGTGTTGAGTTAAAGTATATTGTTCAAGTTAATTTCACGTGTTGCTTTTTACGGTTTTGAAACGGCAATCAGAAAATGTTTACGGGGCGTGGGCGGTGGCTCACACCTGTAATCCCAGCACTTTGGGAGCCAAGGCGGGTGGATCACTTGAGGCCAGAGTTTGAGACCAGCCTGATCAACATGGCGAAACCCTGTCTCTACTAAAAATACAAAAACAAAAACAAAAAATTAACCAAGCGTGGTGGCGTATGCCTGTAGTCCCAGCTACTTGGGGGACTGAGGTGGGACAATCACTCGAACCCGGGAGGCGGAGGTTGCAGTGAACCAAGATCATGCCACTGCACTCCAGCCTGGGCAACAGAGTGAAACCCTGTCTCAAAAAAAAAGTTTCTGCAGCTGGGCTTGGTAACTTATGCCTGTAATCCCAGCACTTTAGGAGGCCAAGGCTGTTGACCAACCTGGACAACACAACAAGATCCTGACAAAAAGAAAAAAAAAATTAGCTAGCTGTGGTGACATGCACCTATAGTCCAAGCTACTCGGGAGGCCGAGGTGGGAGGAAATCAGTTTCCCTAGCGAAGGAGAAATAGCCCCCGTCAGAATTACAGAACCTCGAGTTTTGGGGTCTCAGGCTTCACAGGACCTGCCCCACCTTTTAGGGCCCATTCTCCAGTGAGGCTGAGCACGAGAAATGCTAACCTGCTAGACTAGGCTCTGTGCTGTGGTGCGGCGGAGTCCGCTGCCTACAGTCCGCTCTAAGCCAGGGTGCAGCGTCTGAGCCTCAGGCCCTAGGAACTGCCAGGGTTAGGTAAAGCCCAGGCTCGGTAAGAATTGATTAAGATCGCAGTTCTTTAATAGGTGGGAGTTCCAGTCCACTCTCTGCAGATTTCTGAGCCCACTTCCTCATAGGTGAAGGACGCAGGCTGGGTAAGTCATATCAGCTTGCTTCCCTTCAGCATGTTTCAAAGGACTCTAGGGGATAATGACAGTGCATCAAGAGTTCAAAACCTTTTATTCGACTTAACTTTTTTAATGTTATTTTTAAAAGTCCAATAAAAGTCAGTGTATACACTACATGTGCTATATTCCAGAAGTTTCAGAGACCATGATGTTGTGCTAAATTCTGCTGTCAGGTTAGCCCACTTAGGGGAAGACCTTTGAATAAAGCCTCTCCTATCAGTTTAAATGAAGAGTTGAAGACATTTTCACAGTAAATGAGACTCCGGGGCCAACATGGTAAAACCCCATCTCTACTAAAATACCACCCCACCTCCCTGGCCTGCTCGCGCATTGCTTCCTGTCTGTGTGTTCTGGCCCCAGTCTCTCCCAGTTCCCCAACTTGCCTTTGCCTTCACTGGGATGCTCCTGTCATCCCCGGGGGTGGGAGGGGGCCCAGCAACAGCCTATGAAGCTGAGCGCCTCAGAAGCTGACAGCCTACCAGGCTGAGGGCCTCGAGCAGACGCTGACCCACACATTTATTCTCTCTGAACAGGTGATCATTATTAACAAACAGGTGTTCTGTGTTTTCTCGTAACACAAAATATGCCAAGTAGGCAGCTGGTGCCCACTTACCACTAATCACAAACTAAAAAGTTTTCTCCACGAGGGAGCCACGGGGGCAAGGTCAGATATCTAAAAGAATTGTTTTAACCTGTGGATGATATTTACATATTGTTCTGCCACTTTGGAATGCCCCAAGCAGTTTTCTACTTGGGCAGGGTGTCGGGGGGTGGCTAGGTTTTCCTTGCCATCCTTCTTCCGAGCAAACAATAGATTCTATGATACACTCAGCGTTTTTCCACAGAGAAGGCCATATGGCCGGGCGTAGTGGCTCATACCTGTAATCCCAGCACTTTGGGAAGCCAAGGCAGACAGATCACCTGAGGTCAGGAGTTTGAGACCACCCTGTCCAAGATGGTAAAACCCCATCTCTACAAAAAATATAAAAAGTTAGCTGGGTGTGGTGGCGTGCACCTGGAGTTCCAGCTACTCAGGAGATTGAGGCAGGAGAATAGCTTGCACTCTGGAGGCAGAGGTTGCAGTGAGCCGAGATTATACCATTGCACCCCAGCCTGGGTGACAAGAGCAAAACTCCGTTTAAAAAAAAAAAAGAAGAAGAAGGCCATATAGTTAATGACTCTCAAGGTGAAAGAATTTGCTCACGTTCTTATTTATTTTTATTTATGTGTGTTGTGGGGAATAGGCACTGAGAGACTCTTTCTAAGGTTTATGTTAGGGACAGAGACCTCCATTCTGAGATGTTCTAATTTTTTTTTTTTTTTTTTTTTTAGTAGAGATGGGTTTTCACCATGTTGGCCAGGCTGGTCTCAAACTCCTGACCTCAGGTGATCTGCCTGCCTTGGCCTCACAAAGTGCTGGGATTACAGGTGTGAGCCACTGCGCCCAGCCTTAGTTTTTTTTTTTTTTTATTATTTCTATAGGTTATTGGGGAACAGATGGTATTTGGTTCCATAAGTTCTTTAGTGATTTGTGAGATTTTGGTGCACCCACTGAATCCAATTTGTAGTCTTTTATCCCTTGCCCTTTTCCCACCCTTTCCCCCACAGTCCCCAGAGTCCATCGTGGTTTTTTGTTTTTTTGTGACAGAGTCTGGCTCTGTCGCCCAGACTGGAGTGCAGTGGCAGCCCACTTTAATGTTCGCCTCCCAGGTTCAAGTGATTCTTGTGCCTTAGCCTCCTGAGTAGCTGAGATTACAGGTGTGTGCCACCATGCCCAGCTAATTTTTTGTATTTTTAGTAGAGATGAGGTTTTGCCATGTTGGCCAGGCTGGTCTTGAACTCCTGAGCTTGGTCAAGTCTCCTGCCTCAGCCTCCCAGAGTGCTAGAATTACAGGTGTGAGCCACTGCACCTGGTCCATTGTGACATTCTTATGCCTTTGCATCCTCATAGCTTAGCTCCCACTTACGAGTGAGAACACATGAAGTTTGGTTTTCAATTCCTGAGTTACTTCACTTAGAATAATAGTCTCCAGTTTCATCAAGGTTGCTGCGAATACCATTCATTCGTTCCTTTTTATGGCTGAGTAGTATTCCATCATAGGTATGCTCTAAATTCTCATGAACTGAAAATCCTTTAGGACCTAGGGTCAAACCTGCCCCTACCACATACATTTCCCAAACCCTGTCTCCAGCACCCCTTAGGGTTCAATGACCTTGACATTTTTCCAAACAGCCTGGGAGCTCTTTGTGGACAAGGGGCAATGCCAGCCTCGTCACTGCTGTGTTCCCCATGCCCAGAGTAGGGTAAACCCCCAGCATTTTCTGAATGCTTAGTATTGGTTATGCGTGCAGAGACCTTCTCTATCTGTCTGCAGCTCCTCGTCTGCCCTCCTCTGCTTCCCCTTCACTGACCACGGGACCTATTGGGAAGGCCCTGGAAAGCTGAATGCCATCTCCATTCTCCACTCATTCATTACTGTGGCTCTGGGCTTCAGAAGAAATGTCTCTGTCCCACCATTTCTCCTTTGCTAAGAAGATGACAGTGGTCTGTCCTGTTGCCCTCACAGGTTTGCTGAAGGGATAAAATGATGTGGATGCAGCAGACTCCTACAATGTAAAACAATTGCTCACATGTGAGGGATTCTTACCCACTTTGCTTGTTTCAGCCACAGGGGCTAGGAACTCAACTCGAGGACTCAGGCCAGGCCCCAGCTCCAGTCTCAGGTGGTTCTGCTCCAGCCAGGTGAGGCCGGCCGCTCCACACATAAGCACCCACACCTGCAGGCAGTCATCCTCCTTGTCTTTCACTCAGATCTGCAGCCTCTTTCCCACCCCCAACCCGCAACCCGCAATTCCCTGTCTATTCCCCTTGGGAGGCCTTGCCAAGTCAACCAAGACCAGATTCCCATCTTCCCCTCTTGGCCTCCCCTTGACTCGTCCTCCAGCTGCCATTTCTCCATTCCTTAGTTTCCCCTGTCTGATTCTTGGCAATCCACTCACCGTACATTCACACTCCGCTGACCTTTTCTGTATCTCTGGCCTCCCCATTGGACTGTGAGCCCCGTGCCTCTTGGGAGGTGCGATCATGTCCGATGTTGAGCTTCGGTACCAAGGCAAGCACGTCAGACCTTGGTGCAGGGCTAGGGCTGTCTTTCCTCCCATCCTGTTCTCTACTGGCTCCTCCCTGAGATGTGAGTTCCCTCTGGCCCCAAACACAAGGGTTCCTGCCCCCATCACAGAGTCCGTAAAGGAGAGGCAGACAGGCCCCTACCTAGACAGCTCCTCCTTCTGTGGTCTGGGCTTGGGGGAAGAATATTGCGTGACTGCCTCTTCTCCCCTCCAACCCTATGTGGCCTCTGCATTTGAACCCTGGCTCCCAGGGCTTCCCTAGGCCTGATATTGATTACCCCATTCACCCAGATCTGATGGCTCATAAGAAACAGACGGATGTAGGGACCCAATGCAATCTTTTAATTCCAAGCAGAGTCCCCCTCCCCCAGCATGGTCACACACACAGTGGAAAGGGATGCCAGGATCTGGGCAAGAGCAATACCCAGACCTGGGCAAAAATATAGATATCATTATATACACATGTGGACTGGAGAGAAGTCAAGCTGGAGGTGTGAGTAAGGTAGGGCAGGGGCAGGTGAGGAAAGCAGCTGGGGGGCCCCAATAAATTACATTCTTGAGAGAGCATAGTGTGGGGGTGCATGGGTGTGGGTGACAGCTGGTAGCCAGAACACTCCAAAATGTGCCAGGCCTGGCCTCTGGACCCCATCCAAGGGAGTCAGAAGGCCCGGTTTCAGCCCAGTGCCTGGCTTGCTGCTGGAATTTCCATTGCATGGCCCAGAGGCGGGTGGAGAGCCAGGGTTGTGTGTAGGCAGCTTCTCCACCCTAAGCTGAGGCTTCTGGGGAAGCCGCAGGGCTGGGGCAAGACGCTTCGAAGCTCAGGGATTGCAAGAGGAGGTCGGGGCAAGCTAAAGGAGTAGGGGTAACCTCCCTGCCGGAGGCTGAGTTGGGGCCTGTTCCCACTAGAGTCCGAGGAGCAGGAGGCTGCAGTGCGGGAAAGCTGTCAGGAGTGAGCATGGGAGGGCTGGGTGGGCAACACCAGAGCCTGGAACTCTTTCTGCCTGACTGCTTCCCACCCCTACGTCTTCCCTCCAGCTATTCAAGACAGGCCTGACCACCAATGCCCCTCATCCCTCCTCACCCTCTGCTGGGGGTCCTTCATGTGGGGTGAGGGGCAGGGAGAGGGCAAACAGAACCTCTCTGTCCTGGAGTCCAGGCTTGCTTTGCCCTGTGCAGGGAAGGCCAGGGAGGAGAGCAAGAGACTCCCAGGAGTGAGGGGAAGAAAGTCCGTGTTCACTGCCCAGGACCGCAGAGGCCTCGGCTCTGCTCTACCTGAGGACAGGAGGCCACCCTACTTCCATCCCACCTCCTGCCCCTCCCAGCCCTCAGGGAAGAACCCTGAAGCAGCAGGGGGGAGGGGCCGTCCCAGAACAGGTGGGGGCTATCAGAAGAGAGAGGCCTTCTTCTTGAGCTCATTCCGCTTCCACAGAGCCAGCTTGCCAAACTCTTCAGGGGACATGGCAAACACCCTTGAGAAGTCCTCTGCGGACAGATGCCTCTGCATGGGAGAGCAGGGGGAATGGGCCAGCTCAGCATGGGGTGGGAGCTGCACTAAGTGACCGAGGGGACACTCATTCAAAGAGGCCCCAGGTCTTTCCCCGGGCTGGAGAGTGCCCGTGGGGTGCCCCCTCATCCAGGGCATCTTCCTTGCCTACCTCCAGCCGCATCCGATCCACACCCGGTGGCAGCTTGGTTCGCCCCTTGTTGGTCACCACTAGCATTTCATAGGGATAGATCTGGGGGCAGGGGGAGGGGAACTTAGGCTCACAGAATGTCATCAACGGACCCCCTTCAACTCCCTAGGCCCCCCCGTCAACCTGCAGAGGCCACTGGGGTTCATGCCATCTTGTCCTCTGTCTTCCCCAATATCCTTGCCATCCCTCCCATCTTCAACGTCAGGAGAACCCCACAGCGCATTCCACTTGCCTGGCCTCTCCCCAGCCTCCCGTCCCGCTGCAGGCGCTGGGTCCCCTGCCCCTCACCTTCTGCTCCAGCACACAGGGCAGGGAGTTCCCCCGGTCCATCCTCCCCCTCTGGCCCTCTCCGTTCTGGGGAGACCAAAGCCGCAGTGAGCCAGAGTGGGGCAGGGAGACCTTCCCAGCCTTACCCCAGCTTCTTCTTCACCAGGCAACTCTGTGGCCCCACAACCCCCTCCCCCGACACTTCCAGGCGCCAGGACCCGGCTTCTGCTGCTCCGCCTGTTCCCCTTCAGGAGGCGCTCACCTGCAGGCCTGTGAAAGAGAAGGCGCACGGTTCAGAGGCAGCTCCCAGGTAAGCAGGCCAGCACATCTGACCTCCCAGACCCCTGCCCACAGTCCAGACACCGGCTGCCCAGGGTCCCGTGTAAGCCCCTTCCCCAGATCCCAGCACCAGGCTCCGCTTCTCACCTGGGCTTCCAGTCTCACTCCCCGATGGGCTGAATTCTGTGGACTGTAGCTAGAAAAGAGGCCAAGGAATCAGAGGCAGTTGGGGATATTCGCCTTTGGTCCCCTTCACTTTGGGGGTCTCCCTGCTCCCTGAGGGGGCCCAAGTGGCACCGTGCCTCAGCACCCACATGCACGCCCCTCCCATGTAGTCTGTAGCTCTGGTCCTGAGACCTTACCCGGCTCAGGGTGGTTCTGCCATAGGCGGGGAGAGAGGAAGATTTAGACGTTCCCTGGTGCAAGGCTGGAAGAGAGCAAAGGCCCTGGGTTCAGTCCCTTTGGCCCCGACAGCCCTTCCTGAGAGAGCTCCCTCACTGGCCTTCCACAGCTGGGGCAGGGCAGGAAGGGGTCACGCTGAGGGGAACCTGGTGGGCTTCTCCCAGCTCCCAGCTCCTACTGGCCACCTTCAGCAAGCAATACAGTGCTGGCAAGTCTCAGCTGTCTCTACCACCATCCTCCTTCTCTCTAACTAGACGTCGCCCAAATATACAACAGGGCCCAATGCCTGACTGTGAAGATTGAGAGTCAACTGGAGCCAAAGCTCACATCCAAAAATGAACCTCTGGAATATACAAAGAAATCTAAATCGCTGGGCACGGTGGCTCACACCTGTAATCCCAGCACTTTGGGAGGCCAAGGCAGGTGGGTCACATGAGGTCAGGAGTTCGAGATCAGCCTGGCCAACATGGTGAAACCCCGTCTCTACTTAAAATACAAAATAAGGCAGGCGTGGTGGTGCACATCTGTAGTTCCCGCTATTTGGGAGGCTGAGGCTGGAGAATCGTTTGAACCTGGGAGGCGGAGGTTGCAGTGAGCAGAGATTGCGACACTGCACTCCACCCTGGGCCACAGATGGAGGGGCTCCAACTCAAAAGAAAAAAAGAAATCTAAAATTGAATCACAATAATTACATTATTATAATTTTGTTAACAATGTTAGTAATCAAATCTAAAAAAAATTTTTTATAGATATAGGATCTCACTGTGTTGCCCAGGCTGAACCTGAACTCCTAGACTCAAGTAATCCTCCTGCCTCTGCCTCCTCAGTACTGGGGCTACAGGCACAGGCCACCTGCCCAGTTAGTAATCATATTTGTTTGTTTATTTATTATTTTTGAGGTAGGGTCTCAGTCTGTCACCCAGGCTGAAGTACAGTGGTGTGATCATACCTCACTGTAGCCTTGACCTCCCTGGCTCAAGTAATTCTCCCATCCCAGCCTCCTCAGTAGCTGGGACTAGAGGCATGCACCATCACACCCAGCTAATTTTTCTTTTTTTTTTAAGAAACCAGGACTCACTTGTACCCAGGCTGGCCTTGAACCCCTGGGCTCAAGCAGTCCTCCCACCTTGGCTTCCCAAAGTGTTGGATTACAGGCGTCAGCCACTATGCCTGGCCTAGGAATCGAATTTTAAAAGTCTGACATTGTACTACAGAAAGAGTCATGTTGTCAGCACTATCGCTGGGGATTGTACCAGCAGTCAACAACTTCACATCAGCATTACTGGACCTCAGCCTCAACTTGCACATTTAATAGGATCTCTACATTTTCAAATACTGCAGATTAGAATTCAAGAAAGTTTGTTTCCAGTAATATGTTTTCTTAGAAATAACTTTGTACCTAAGATTCTTAGCTTGAGGTGATCTCAAAACGCCTTCACCTCCAATTACAAGAAATGGCTGGCATCTATAGCAACTATTTCCACAAGTATTTTTGTGTAAGTAGTTAACTTTCATAGATTCAAAACTATGGGAATTATCTTCTTAAAATATTCTTTTTTTTTTTGATACAGAGTCTCGCCTGTTGCCCAGGCTGGAGTGCAATGGCAGGATCTTAGCTCACTGCTACCTCCACCTCCTGGGCTCAAGCAATTCTCCTGCTTCAGCCTCCCAAGTAGCTGGGATTACAGGCACCTGCCACCACACCTGCTAATTTTTGTATTTTTGTTAGAAACAGAGTTTCACCATGTTGGCCAGGCTGGTCTCGAACTCCTGACCTCAGGTGATCCACCTCCCAAAGTGCTGGGATTACAGGCATGAGCCACTGCATCCGGCCTTTTCTTAAAATATTCGTATGAAATTTGTTGCTTAGAATACTTTGATTATTGAGAACAAAACCTCAGGTCTCCCCCGACACTTATTTTTATCTTGAAAATAGCTTTCACAACAATTTACTCTTATTGCAAGAGTAAATGCTTCACTATTGAATAAGCATACATTTATTCAACCGACTGATAGAATTTCAACCTTCAAACCCTGCACAAAGATGTTCCCCCCCAGATTGCTTATAGAATGCTTATGTGTGTTTCAGAGCGACTATTCCAGTGTCACCATTAAATCAGCATGACATACCTGTTCATGATTCTAGAATTCAGGTTGTTTTAATATATCAGTAACCTACGCAGTCATGTGATCATTAATCACCCACAAGTTCAGGGACGCCAAAGATGACACGGACGGAGATAGGCATCTGGTATTCGACTTCAGGAGGCCAAAATGGAAGTTAAAGAGCTAATCTGGGCTGAATAGAAGATTCTGGCAGAACACTGAAACTGAATAATCCAACCTTTAGGCAGCCTCTGTCCACATCAGTCTTCCGGCCTTAAATCTTGATTCCACATTCTCTAAAAAACCTCTGAAGCTCTTCCACCCACAGAGACAGCATTCTGAGAGCTCTCCCTAACCGCCTATTAACCTTGAGGTCCTTGCATTCCCCAGTGGTTTTCACCTCTGCTCCACATAAGACAACCCTTTCAAAGGGTCCCACCCAGGATCTTGTCATCAGCCACACCACGCTGCCTAGAAACCGTCAGCTTGGACCGTTCAATTTGTGGCTTTGGCTCAGCTCCATCCCTACCACGCACAGCTCACCAACCTCATGGAGACCTCCAGTTTCTTCACTCCCCTCCTGCCTCCCCCACCACCTGCCTTCTGTCGCTACCTTCTCAGCTTCAGCCCTGTGGCTGGGCACAGTAACTACTTTCATCAGCTCCTCCTCGGTGTAGCCTGGACCCTCAGCACCTTCCTCACAAAACGCTAACCCAAGGCCAACCCAACAGCTGCTCTCCTGCCCCGGCTGTGGACATATAGCCCACTCTGTAGTCATGAGCACCACAACAAAGGCCAAGCCTCCCCTCCACAGCAGTTCCAGATCCTCTCATCAAGTCTCCAAACCCTCTCACCAAACCCTCTCACCATTCCTACCAAGTCTCACCCCCTAATGCTCAGCAGACAACTTAGCTTCTCATCTGGCCTGCTCCTGGATCCAAGTTCCCAGCCCCCAGGGGAGGCCTTTCAAGGCCAGCCCCCAACACATTCTGAGGCTGGATCTCAACCAGCCCTCAAATTGAATATATATATATATATATTAGAGACAGGGTCTCACTCTGTCACCCAGGCTATTGGAGTGCAGTGGTGCAATCATAGCCCCCATCTCATCGCCCACCTGGCTGAGACTACAGGCACACACCACCACTCCCAGCTAATGTTTCTATTTTTTGTAGAGACAGGGTCTCACTATGTTGCCCAGGCTGATCTCAAACCCCTGACTTCAAGCAATCCTTTCACCTCAGCCTTCCAAAGTGTTGGGATTACAGGCGCGAGCCCCTATGAGACCTTTAATGGAAGCCCTGGGCACCCTTCCCTTCTTTCTCTGTACAATCTCACTTCCTCCTCACCATTTCCTGCCACATATCAGCAAGCCGAAGACCCTCAAGCTCCTGACTCTGCCCGATTCGCTTCCCACCCACAGTGCTCTACACGGGCCACTTCATCTTTCCCTGAAAATCTGCCTCTCTTATTATCTCAGTTCCAAGTTGGTCATCACCCAGCACCCAAGACAAAAACCTCAACTCCACGCTCTTACACCTCCCACGTTCAATCAGCTACTGGATTCAATCCAGCGGATTCAATTGTCTATATATTTCTGAAATCCATTCCCTCTTCTCTGGACCCACATCTGTTTTTAGCACTTATCCAGACTATTGGAGAGTGTAGTAGATTGTTTCTGAAGATGGCCTGCACCATCGCCTCCCATCTTTCATGCTTTCTGCAGTGAGAGCATGTGGTGCCTGTCATCAAGAAGTAGAGTCTTGGCCGGGCGCAGTGGCTCACGCCTGTAATCCCAGCACTTTGGGAGACCCAGACAGGAGGATTGCTTGAGCCCAGGAGTTCAAGACCAGCTTGGGCAACATGATGAAACCCCATCTCTACTAAAAATACCAAAATTAGGCTGGATATAGTAGCTCATGCCCGTAATCCCAGCACTTTGGGAGGCCGAGGTGGGTTGATCACCTGAAGTCGGGAGTTCAAGACCAGCCTGACCAACATGGAGAAACCCTGTCTCTACTAAAATTACAAAATTAGCTGGGCGTGGTGGCACATGCCTGTAATCCCAGCTACTCAAGAGGCTGAGGCATGAGAATTGCTTGAACCTGGGAGGTGGAGGTTGCGGTGAGCCAAGATCCGGCTATTGCACTCCAGACTGGGCAACAAGAACAAAATTCCATCTCAAAAAAAAAAAAAAAAAAAAAATTAGGCCAGATATGGTGGCTCACGCCTGTAATCCCAGGACTTTGGGAGGCCAAGGCGGGTAGATCACCTGAGGTCAGGAGTTTGAGAGGAGCCTGGCCAACATGGCGAAACCTCACCTCTACAAAAAATACAAAAATTAGGCTGGCAAGGTGGTTCACGCCTGTAATCCCTGCACTTTGGGAGGCCAAGGTGGGTGGATCACCTGAGGTCAGGAGTTCGAGACTAGCCTGACCAATATGGAGAAACCCCATTGCTACTAAAAATACTAAATTAGCTGGGCATGATGGCGGATGCCTATAATCCAAGCTATTTGGGAGGCTGAGGCAGGAGAATCCCAGGAAAACCTGGGAGGCAGAGGTTGCAGTGAGTCAAGATCATGCCACTGCACTCAGAGCGAGACTCCATCTCAAAAAAAAAAAAAAAAAAATTAGCTGAGCATGATGGCGTGCATCTGTAGTCCCAGGTACCCGTGAGAGGCTGAGGCAGGAAAATTGCTTGAACCTGGGAGGCAGTGGTTGCAGTGAGCAAAGATTGTGTCATTGCACTCCAGCCTGGGTGACAGTGAAACTCTGTCTCAAAAAAAAAAAAAAATTAGCTGGGCATGGTGGCATGCACCTGTAATCTCAGCTACTCAGGAGGCTAAGGCAGGAGGATCATTTCAGCCCAGAAGATGGAGGTTGCAGTGAGCCAAGATGGTGCCACTGCACTCCAGTCTGGACAGCAGACCCTGTCTCAAAAAAAAAAAAAAAAAGTAGAGTCTAGCTCTCCTCCCCTTCAGTCCAGGCGCCCAGTGCCTGGCTCTGGCAGCTACAATGCAGAAGCGGTGCTATGCGGTTTCCTCTTAGGCTTCAGAGGCTTTGCAGCTACCATTCCTTGGTTCTCTGGTCTCTCCTCTCCTCTCCAGCTGCCGAGCTCTGAGGAAGTCCAGGGTAGGCCCTCGATAGTGAGGCATGGCATTCGAAGCCTGCCCTGCTCCCCATCTCTTGGCCTTGCTGCTCACCACCCCTCAGTGTACCCTGTGCTTGTAATTCCAGGCTCCGCCAGCCAGGATGTCTCATGTTCCCAGCTTCACTCCCACACTGTTCCTAACGGTTACGGTGACCTCTCCCACGCACTTTGTCTGGCTTGCCTGTCTCAGCCTTCCAAACTCAGTTTAGGCTGGGCGTGGTGACTCCCACTTATAATCCCAGCAGTTTGGGAGGCCGAGGCAGGATGATTGCTTGAGTCCAAGAGTTCAAGACCAGTCTGGGCAACATTGTGAGACCTTGTCACTATAGAAAATTTTAAAAATTGGTCAGGGATGGTGGTGCACACCTGTAATCTCAGCTACTCAGGAGGCTGAGGTGGGAGGATCGCTTGAGCCCGAGAGGTGGAGGTTGTATTGAGCTGAGACTGCACCACTGTATTCCGGCCTGGGCAACAGAGCAAGGCCCTGTCTCAATACAGCAAATAACAACAACAAAACCCCTTAGTTTAGCCTCCCAGGCCCCATTGCTGTGCTCCCAAAGCACCCTGCACACCTTGATCACGATACCTGCCACACTGCGCCTCAACCCCAGGCACCATGACAGTTTCCTGGTCGACCGCAAGTGACCAGAGGACAAGACTAGATTTTCTCACCGCTTATATGCCCAGTGCCTAGCACATGGTAAACATCCAATAAATGGTTGTTAAGCCAAACTTGCTGAAACTGCTTTAGCCGATAATACCTTTTATCATCTGACACTGTTCCATGACTAGGGTTTTTTGTCCAAGGAGAGTAGCTTTGGGTCAGGGATGGCATACTCTGTCCCACAAGTCAACAGATGCACAGAGTCAGCCCTCTGTCTCTGGCCAGGTGACTCTGAGCCCCTCTACGGTACTCACAGGTATGGAAGGGTGTCCGGTCAGGCAGGGAGCGGGTTTTCCTTCGGATAGGCAATGACTTTTCCATCTCTTCTTTCAAGATCATCTTTCCTAGGTTGGAAGTAACCTGAGGAGGGAGAAAGGAAGATGGAGCCAAGACTTAGACACTTGTTTCTTTTTTTTCTTTTCCATTTTTTTTTTTTTTTTGAGACAGGGGCTCACTCTGTCACCCAGGCTGGAGTTCAGTGGCACAAACATGGCTCACTGCAGCCTTGACCTCCTGGGCTCAAGTGATCCCACCTTCTCAGCCTCCTGAGGAGTTGGGACACAGGCATGTACCACCATACCTGGCTAGCTAATTTTTTTTTTTTTTTTTGTAGAGATGGGGTTTCACCATGTTGCCCAACCTGATCCCAAAATCCTGGGCTCAAGCTATCCTCCTGCCTCAGCCTCCCAGAGTGTTGGGATTTCAGGCGTGAGCCACTGTGCCAGGCCTATACTTGTTTCATATCTCCAAAAGGTCCAGAGTTGGGCACGCTGCACGCAGGACTGGGGATATTTCCCAAGTGGCTGGTCCATGCCTTGGAGCTCACAGAGCCTCTCATTCGTGGCAGACACATGGCCACGTTGGGTTTGGCCATCCTTGAGAGCCAGGAGTCAGAGCTGCTCAGTAGAACTCTACCGCGGCAGCATCCCTGTCCCTGTCCCAGGTCACCCTGCCCAGAGCCCAAGCCTATGTCACTGTCGATGGCCTTTCCATGGTTCTCCCTCCTCCCCTGGAGGCTGGTAGCCCATGCTCTCCATTTTTCTCTTTCCATGGGCCACTTGGCCTGCTAGCTCCCGGCTGTGGTGGGACCACCGTTTTCTGTGCTTTTGACCCAATATCAAGTAGTGTCCTCCGGAAAGCAGCATAAAGTCGAGGTGTCCCTTCACAAGCAGAAACCTGGGGTCTTAAAAAGAAGAGGCTGTCCCACGTGTTCCAACAAGCATGCTTTTTGGGTAGGAGCCCCTTAGACTAGCTATGGAGCCAGACCTTTTGTCCCCAAAAAGACACAGAATGGGCTGGGCGTGGTGGCTCATGCCTATAATCCCAGCACTTTGACGACTCTGGAGGCTGAGGTGGGAGGATCGCTTGAGGTCAGGAGTTTGAGACCAACCTGGCCAACATGGCAAACCCCCATCTCTACTGAAAATACAAAAAAAAAAAAAAATTAGCTGGGTGAGGTGGCAGGTGCCTATAATCTCAGTTACTTGGGAGGCTGAGGCAGGAGAATCTCTTGAACCTGGGAGCGGAGGTTGCAGTGAGCTGAGATCATGCCACTGCATGCCAGCCTGGGCAACAGAGCAAGACCCTCGTTTCAAAAAAAAAAAAAAAAAAAGACACAGGGTGGAGGGTGTGGGGCGGTGAGATGCTACCTTACTGAGTTCCTCTTTCTGACGTTCCCTGAGAGCCTTCATCTCCTCTCCAGAGTCGTCATCTTCCTCCTCCTCCTCTTCCTCTGCTCCCCTCCGAGACGCCTTCCGCTTCCTCCATTCTGTCTCTAGGAGACACAAGCAAAGGCAGGCGGGGAGTCACCCGCTGCAGGCTCATTGCACGTCTACAAGGCACAGGCTCTGTGCACTGCCTAGGGCTGGACCTTGATGAGGCCATTACAAATTATTTTTTAAAAATAGCTGGGTGTGGTGGCTCATGCCTGTAATCCCAGCACTTTGGGAGACAGAGGCAGGTGAATCACCTGAGGTCAGGAGTTCAAGACCAGCCTGGCCAATATGACGAAATGCCATCTCTACTAAAAACCCAAAAATTAGCTGGGCATGGTGGCGCACATCTGTAATCCCAGCTACTCAGGGGGCTGAGGCAAGAGAATCGCTTGACCTGGGAGACGGAAGTTGCGATGAGTGGAAGTTGCACCATTGCACTCCAGCCTGGGAGATAAGAGTGAAACTCCATCTCAAAAATAAACAAACAAACAAACAAAGTAGGGTGGGTGAGGTGACTCATGCCTGTAATCCCAACACATTGGGAGGTTGAGGTGGAGGATTGTTTGAGTCCAGGAGTTTGAGAACAGCCTGGGTAACACAGTCTCTATAAAAAATTATTTTTGAAAATTAGCCTGGTGCGGTGGGGCATGCCTGTAGTCCCAGCTACTGGGGACGCTGAAATGGGAGGATTGCTTGAGCCCAGTAATTCCAGGCTGCAGTGAACTGAGATGGCGCCACTGTACTCCATCCTGGGCAACAGAGTGAGACTCTGTCTTAATAAAGAAATAAATATTTCAACATAAAAATAAAGTAAGACCTGGCACAGTGGCTCATGCTTGTAATTCCAGCACTTTGGGAGGCCGAGGTAGGTGGATCACTTGAGATCAGGAGTTCAAGACCAGCCTGGCCAACATGGTGAAACCCCGTCTCTATTAAAAATATAAAAATTAGCCAGGCATCTGTAATCCCATCTACTTGGGAGGCTGAGACAGGAAAATTGCATGAACCCGGGAGGTGGAGCTTGCAGTGAGCCGAGATCACCTCACTGTACTCCAGCCTGGGCAACAGAGTGAGACTCTGTCTCACAATTAAAAAATAGAGTCAGGCATGGTGGCTCATGCCTGTAATCCCAGCACTTTGGGAGACTGAGGCAGGTGAATCACTTGAGGTCAGGAGTCCGAGACCAGCCTGGCCAACATGGCAAAACCCCGTCTCTACTAAAAATACAAAAAATTAGCCAGGTGTGGTAGTATACACCTGTAATCCCAGCTACTCAGAAGGCTGAGGCAGGAGAATTGTGTGAACTCAGGAGGCAGAGGTTGTGGTGAGCCAAGATCACACCACTGTACTCCAGGCTGGGTGACAGTGTGAGACTCCATCTCAAAAAAATGAAATGAAATGAAATGAAATGAAATGAAATAAAAACAAGAGTAACATTTTCTCATCTGGCCATGAAGCTGGGGAGGCAACACAGACACACGCACTCACAACTGAAATTCAGTGGGTGCAGCAACATGAATGGAACTAGAGGCCATTGACTTAAGTGAAACAAAGAAAGACAAAGACAGACTGCATGTTCTCACTCATGAGTGCGAGCTAAATAGCGTGTGTGCATGCATGCAGAGAGTGGGACGATGGACCATGGCGATTTGGAAGGGTGTGGGGGGTGGTGATGGGAAATCGCTTAATGGATACAACGTGATTCTTCAGATAACAATGCCATAAAAGGCCTGACTCCACCACTGTGCAATCTATGCAGGCAACTTGTACCCCATAAATGTGTACAAATAAAAATTAAGGCCGGGCAGGGTGGTTCATGGCTGTAAACCCAGGACTTTGGGAGGCCGAGGCGGGCGAATCATGAGTTCAGGAGTTCAAGACCAGCCTGGCCAACATGGTGAAACTCTGTCTCTACTAAAAATACAAAAAATTGGCCAGGTGGAGTGGCTCATGCCTGTAATCCCAGCACTTTGGGAGGCTGAGGCAGATGGATCACAAGGTCAGGAGTTCAAGATCAGCCTGACCAACACGGTAAAACCCCGTTTCTACTAAAAATATAAAAATAAGCGTGATGACTCATGCCTGTAATCCCAACTACCCAGGAGGCTGAGGCAGGAGAATTGCTTGAACCCGGGAGGTGGAGGTTTTGGTGAGCCAAGATCATGCCACTGCACTCCAGCCTGGGTGACAGAGCAAGACTCTGTCTCAAAAAATAATAATAATGATAATAATACAAAAAAATTAGCTGGGAGTAGTGGCAGATGCCTGTAATCCCTACTCAGGAAGCTGAGGCAGGAGAATGGCTTGAACCCAGGAGGCGGAGGTTGCAGTGAGCCAAGATCGTGCCACTGCACTCCAGCCTGGGCAACAGAGTGAGACTCCGTCTTAAAAAAAAAAAATTAAATTCACTGGGGACCAAACCATTTATCATTTATCTTTCTCTTTCCCAGAGCTCCCATCCCAGAGCCTGGGAGGCAGGGGAAGTTTGATACATGTCTGTTGAGTCATGAAATAAATGAATGGAAAGTAAATGAATGACCAATAAACAGGGCCACTTACACCAGGCGCTATGGGAAGGCAGAGAGTGGGTGAGCAAGGAGCCTGGGGCCTCATGAAGCTGGGAAAAAGCCCACGAGGACACCACGGGGCAGGGGTGGAAGTGGGTTCACGTGGCTGCAGCAGGTGCCAAGGGGAGGGAGTGCAGAGGTCCCAGGGCCCCCATTCCCATCTCCGCATCTCTCCTACCCACGACAGCCAGAGACGGGGGGCAGGGCCAGTAGTCAGTTTCGATCTTGGCTGGCTGGTTGGGGTCCGGGGGCTGGGCTGCAGGGAACTTGGATGACTCAATGATGAGATCCTCGATGAGGTGCTTGGTCTGAGGGCTGCCTCCCACAGACTCTGCAGACAAAGGCCAGGGTCAGCCAGGTGTGACCTGCCTGAGGCCAACCTGGCTACCCTCACCCCTCTCCCTATACACCTGTGAAGTCCTGCAGGTAAAAGCAGTGTACGCGCTGAGCACGGGGCACACTTTTCTTGCTGCTGTCCCTCCATATCCTCCGGTCCCCCTCCAGCCAGCCCCCAGCCCCGGGGCATAGCCTCCCAGTTCGCAGCTGGAAGTGGGCTCTGGTGAGCCAGGGGAACACTCACCTCTCTGCTTATAGATGGGTGGCTTCTTGTAGATGTTGGAATCCGGGCGGGTGGTCTCTGTGGGAGGGAGACAAGCAGATGAGGAGGAGGATATGCTAATATCAGGGAGGCTGGGGCTGAGAGAATAGAGACGATGGAAGGACAAGGTGGGGAACTCACTGGCCCCTGTCAGGAGCCGAGACAGAGCTGGCATACCTGGCACTGTCCCTCAGGGGTTTGGGACATTTTACACTTTTCTGGCCAGGGGAGAGAGAAAAAGCAATAGGTCCCCCATCTCTGATGGAGTCCTGGCCTCCTAGGGTCCACTTAGATCTGAGATGAGCATATACACCAGAGAGTGGGGGACTGAGCATCAGGGGCTTGGGGTTCCTGAAGGGAGAAGTCTTAGGAAACAATGCGGTCGTGCCAAGAAGACCTACCAGGGTGGTGGAAATGGGGCAGGCTGGTCCGGGGGGTTCCAGTGGTTCTGGGGGCCACAGCCTGAGAGATGATTCCAGGTGACCGGCTGTCTGCCCACACCTGCAGAGTAGAAGCGTGTGGCTCCAGGGTCCCCATCCCCCTCCAACCCACACATGCACCCCGTCAGCTCACACCACCCTCTCTGTCCTCCCATCCTGGCTGCATCCTCCCAAACCCAGGGCAATGTTGTGGCACAGTTCCAAGGACCTACTGATGGTGCCTGGCCTGGGGAGAAAGGGTGGAATGAGGTCCTGGGTCCGACAGAATGATGGACACAGAGCTGGCCAGGGACGGGCGGTGGGGGGGGGGCAGGTAGTGCTGATTCGGGCACTCCCTGGGCTCTGCAGAGCTTGGTCTGATGTGTGGGGAGGAAGTTGGGGACCCCTGCAGGGCAGGGCAGGGCAAGTTGCAGGTGTGGGGCAGACTCACCTCCGGGGATGGTGGGGGGGATGTGGATTTGGGTGACAGAGAGCGCTGTGAAGGGAGAGGGGACTGGTCAGAGCTACAGGGGCAGATTCAACCTCTTCCCTAGAATCCCAGAGTGGCCACTTCACCCTCCACCCAATGCCACACACTTTCCTGGCCAGCTCTGGGCCACCTCTGCTTCCTTGGATCCTGGCCAACCCCCAGCTGCCTTAATCCTTCTCCTTCCCATGGTTCCCTGCACAGAGTCCTCAGCCTTCCCATGGAGGCACAGAGAAGCCCACGAACCTTGTAGCAGCACGCTGGGGCTCCCAGGGCCAACTTCTCCCTTCCCTCCCTCCTTCCTTCCCTCCTTCCTTCCCTCCCTTCCTTCCCTCCCTCCTCCCCCTCCCTCCCTCCTTCCCTCCTTTCCTTCACTCCCTCCCTTCTTCCTTCCCTCCCTCCTTCCTTCCTTCTCTCCTTCCTTCCCTCCCTCCTTCCTTCCCTCCTTCCTTCCCTCTTTCCTTTCTTCCTTCTTTCCTTCCTTCCCTCCTTCCTTCCCTCCCTCCCTTCCTCCTTCCTCTCTCTCTCCCTCTTTTATTTTTTCTTTCCTTTTTCCTTCACTCCCTTCTTCCCTCCCTCCTTCCTTTCTTCCTCTCTCTCTTCCCTTTCTTCTCTCTTCTCCTCTCTTCTCTCTCCTCTCTCCCTCTCCCATCTTTCTTTTTTGCAGTCTCACTCTGTCACCCAGCCTAGAGAGCAGTGGCTCTATCACAGCTCACCGCAGCCTCCCCCTCCTGGGCTCAAGGGATCCTCCCACCTCAGCCTCCTGAGCAGCTGAAACTACAGGTACACACCACCACACCTTGCTAATTTTTGTAGAGATAGGGGTCTCCCTATATTGCCCAGGCCGGTCTCAAACTCCTGGCCTCAAGTGACCCTCCTACCTTGGCCTCCACAAGTGCTGGGATTATAGGTGTGAGCCACCGTGCCTGGCCTTCTGAGAACCAATTAAGGAATAGTTGGTCCTGTCCTCAGAGCCTCAACACAAATAGAAGGGACAAGACCAACAAGCATCCAAGGATGAGGTCCGGGGTCATCACGAAGGAACTGAAGTCACCCCATGGTTTAGCCCCGTGTCACCGGTCAGCCACGACACTACCCTGACTTGAACAGTTGTACACTACTCAGCTCATGAGTACCTGCCTTGCACTCTCTCCTGCACCACGACTACCTTGCATGTGGACGGGCAGAAAGGTCACCTCTGTTTTATAGGCGGGTAAACTGAGGCCACAGCATCACAGAGGTCCCTCTGCTGGACTTTCAGCCCCACGCTCAGTGCCTCTGTTTCCACAAATCTTGCTCTTCCTGCCCCCTGTGTGCTGCTGCCATCCAGATGTGTCCACCTCTCTACATCTGAGCAACACGCCAGCCCAGAACCCGGTCGCCTGCTCTCTTGACCTCTGGATAGACTGACTGGTTGGTTCCTGTGCACAGTTCCCTCTCTTGTTTTTCCTGAGGCAGACCTCAGAAAGGAAAGGAAGCATGGGAGGGATCGGTCCCCACCCAGTGTGGCTTGGTGGGGCCTCCCCTCAAGTGCTGCCCAAGAGGAGCCCCCTCACCTCCCGGCTGCGGGGCAGCTCCACGTGTTCCAGGAGGGAATACGTGAAGTGGGGCTCGTAGATCATGAGGTCGGGCCGCTCGATGTCCAGGATGGCCTTGTCCTTGGGGATGGCAGCCAGGTCCTTGTAGCCCAGCACCTGATTGTCCATCTTGGCCTGAAGGGAAACGTGTGCGTGGAATGGCTGTGCCGAAAGCCCCGTCTAGGACACAGGCCCGGCTAGCTAGACTTATGTTAATTGCCAAGAAAAAGGACTGCCATTGCAGACGTTAACAATTCTGCTAATTTAAGAATTTAGTCACCTTAAAACACGATAGTCCTTTGCCTAGCACTTCGGGTGTAAGGAAGCCAGAGCAGTGGAAGTGGAATGTGAGAGCCTCTCTGGGCTTCGGGGTTCTCTCCGCCCGCCAGTACTGGCGGGACCACCACTGGGGAGGCTCTGCGGGCAGCTCCCCAGCAGCCAGGGGTCCCCCACCCGCCCCACTCCCAGCCTGGTGGGGGGGTGCTGGTGGCCGAGAGGTGTACTCACCACGATGCTGGAGGGAGGGCCAGGCACATTGGAGTCTCGGGAGGAGCTCACGCTCCCGGGGGAGGTAAGTGGTTGCTGGGGAGAGCGAGAAGGCGGGCGAGTGGGCACGTGCGTGGGTGCGGGGGCGGGGCAGGGGCGGCCCTAGGCCTGGGGGACCCGGGGCGCTGCGCGGCGCTGCGAGGCGGGTGGCCACCAGGTGGCGCCCTGGACTCCCGAGCAGCCCCCACCCGCCCTCGGCCCCCGGCCCGGGGCGGCGCCGCGCACCTTCTGCAGCCGTTCCATGCAGCCCGGAGCTCACCGGCCGGGTCACTCGCAGAGCCCTGTGCGCGAGGGGAGAGGACAGCGAGTCAGGCTCGGCGCGGCTGCTGGGCGCTGCGCGCTCGGGGCCGTGAAAGCAGCCGGCGCGTCCCCCTGGGCTGGCGCGTCCTCATCCCTCGGCGGCGACTCTCCAGGCTGCCGGGAGAAGGAGGGGGGCGGCGCCGGGGCGGCGTTAGGCTGCGGGGCCTCCGCGGGCGGCCGCTCTCCAGGCAGCCGGGCCCCGCGAGGCGCAGGCGTCCCATCCGCTCAGACCCGGAGAACGCGCGCGTGGACGGGAGGCAGCCGAGGGACGGGTGGCGCTTGTTTTTGAGCCATTGTTCTCTGGCTCCAAAGGAAATGACGGCAGGGGTCAGCGGGCTGCCCGGGCGGAGGCCTCCACGGCCCTGCTCCGCCGCACCTGCCCTCCCGCCCTGGCCCGACCCGGCCTGCGGCCCCGGCTCGGGCCCTCCCCTCCCGGCCGTTGATCCCACTCCCGCTCGGGGCACCGTCCCCGCCGCCACTTCCCGACGCTCGGCCAGGAAGGGTTAACGCAGAGGGTTCCGTGAGCCAGCCCGGCTTCAGCATCCCTCATCCAAAACCTGACATCCGCACTCCGAAACTTCGTGAGTGCCTCCCGAGACGCCACAAGTGGAAATTCCGCACGTCGAACTTCACACAAACTTTGTTTCATGCACAAAATTGTTTTTAAAACACTGTATAGGTCGGGCATAAGTGGCTCACGCAGGCAGTCCCAGCACTTTGCGACGCTGAGGCAGAAGGACTGCTTGAACCCAGGAGTTCGAGACCAGCCTGGACAACACAGTGAAACCCTGTCTCTACAAACAAATTTAAAATTTAGCCAGGCATGGTGCTGCATGCCTGTAGTCCTAGCTACTAGGGAGGCTGAGATGGATCACTTGAGCCGGGGAGATTGAGGCTGCAATGAGCTGAGATTGCACCACTGCCCTCCAGCCTGAGTGACAGAGTAAGACCCTGCCTCATTTAAAAAAAAAAAAAAGAGAGAGAGTCTTGCTCTGTCTCCCAGGTGGAGTGCGGTGGTGCGATCTTGGTTTACTGCAATTTCCACCTCCCAGGTTCAAGCGATTCTCCTATCTCAGCCTCCCAAGTAGCTGAGATTACAGGCGCAGGCCACCATGCCCGGCGGCTAATTTTTGTACTTTTAGTAGAGATGGGTTTTCACCATATTGGCCAGGCTGGTCTGGAACTCCTGACCTCAAGTGATCCACCTGCCTTGGCCCCCCAGAGTGCTGGGATTACAGGCGTGAGCCACGGTGCCCAGCTCCACTTTTCTGCTTTTGACGCCTTCCAATGCTCTGCCCACCTCTCTGCCTCCCAGATAACTCCAGCCTTCCAGAGCCATCCCAAAGCCCCTCCTCTGAGAGGCCTCTCTTTACTAGTCTTGTCCTCATGGATCAACCGTTCTCTGAATTCCAGTGGGACTTAAAATCAGACCAATGTAGCTAACTAAGCACTTGATCACAGGGAATATGTTTTCTCCCTAACTAGACAGACTGCTAATCGCAGGAGGGTGAAAACAATAAGAGCTACATGGGAGGCCAAGGAGAGAGGATGGCTTGAGGCCAGCAGTTCGAGGCCAGCCTGGGCAACATAGGGAGACCTCGTCTGTAGCAAAAAATTTAAAATTAGCCAGGTGTGGTGATATGCACCTGTAGTCAGCTCAGCTACTCCAGAGACTGAGGCGGGAGCATTGCTTGAGCGCAGGATGTCATGGCTACAGTGAGCTGTGATCAAACCACTGCATTCCAGCTTGGGTGGCAAAGCAAAGAGCTATCATTTTTTGAATGCTCATTATGCACTAGGTACTTTGAGAAGCCCCTTTACAAGGATTATTTTGTTTCATTGCCACAACAACCCTATAAGGTACACCCATTTACAGATGAGGAAACTGGGGCTCAGAGAGGTTAAAAATTTGTCCAGAGTCATGGAGCTGAAAATGACTGTGTCTTCAGCACAATTCTCTTACCTAGTACCATGTCAGGTGAGAATGAGGAGAGCTAGAATCTACTAGATTTCTCAAGTCTGTTGGAATTCTAGAACCATGGCATCTCCAAAATAAGACTCTAGCCATCGGAGTCACACGAGGTGTTGGTGCCCATGGAAAGACTGTTCCGGAGCTTCATATTCCTCTGGCCTTCTTAGTGCTCACTTTGTAATGCTTTTAATTAAGCAAGAAGAAGAATAAATTCTGGAACATACTTGAAGAGCTGTTAGTTCTCTCTCCTCTCTGATCTATACTTTGTTTATAGCTAGTATCAAAGTAGATATATACTTGGCTTAGCCCTAGGGGCAAATGCTCATCCATACATGCATGCATCTATTCATTCATCTATCCATCCATCCACCCATCCATCCCTGCATCCACCCATCCACCCTGCATCCATCCATCCATCCATCCCTCCCTGCATCTATCCATTCCTGCATCCATCCAGCTACCCACCCTGCATCTATCCATTCATCCATCCCTGCATCCATCCATCTATCCATGCATGCATCCACCCATCCACCCTGCATCCATCCATCCATCTCTGTATCTATCCATCCATTCATCCATCCATCTCTGCATCTATCCATTCCTACATGCATCCACCCATCTACCCTGCATCCATCCATCCATCCATCCCTGCATCTATCCATTCCTGCATCCATCCATCCCTGCATCTATCCATTCGTGCATCCATCCACCTATCCACCCTGCATCTATCCATTCATCCAACCCTGCATCCATCCATCCATGCATGCATCTACCCATCCACCCTGCATCCTTCCATCCATCCATCCATCCCTGCATCCGTTCCTGCAACTATCCATTCATCCATCCCTGCATCCATCCATCTATCCATGCATGCATCCACCCATCCACCCTCATCCATCCATCCATCTCTGTATCTATCCATCCATTAATCTATCCATCCCTGCATCTGTCCATTCCTGCATGCATTCACCCATCCACCCTGCATCTATCCATCCGTCCCTGCATCTATCCATTCCTGCATCCATCCACCCATCCACCCTGCATCTATCCATTCATCCATCCCTGCATCCATCCATCTATCCATGCATACATCCACCCATCCACCCTGCATCCATCCATCCATCCATCTCTGTATCTATCCATCCATTCATCCATCCATCCCTGCATCTATCCATCTATCCATGCATGCATCCACCCATCCACCCTGCATCCATCCATCCATCCATCTATCCATCCATCCACTTTCCATCCATCCATCCATTCAACAAATACCTTCTGAGCACCTATTCTGCAACGAACACAGAGCAGGACTCTGTGGTAAGTCTTATGGAGAATAGAAAGATGAGTCAGAGGAGCTAAGCTGCCCCTCCAAAAATAAGGCATACATCTAGATAACTCCCATGCAATGTAGAAAACTATATGTACCAGAGAAGATAGTATAAAGCATATGAGAAGTCACAGGAGAGATTCCTCCCTCTGGGGTGTCAGGAGGGGGAAAAGGGTTTATTGGAGGAAGAAGTATTTGAGATAGGCCTTGAAAGATGCCCAGTTTTGGCCAGGCGCGGTTACTTACGCCTGTAATCCCAGCACTTTGGGAGGCCAAGGCAGGTGGATCATGAGGTCAAGAGCTCAAGACCCTCCTGGCCAACATGGTGAAACCCTGTCTCTACTAAAAATACAAAAATTAGCTGGGCGTGGTAGCACGCGCCTGTAGTCCCAGCTACTTGGGGGGCTGAGGCAGAAGAATTGCTTGAACTCGGGAGGCGGAGATTGCAGTGAGCCGAGGTCTGCCACTGCATTCCAGCCTGGCTTCCGGCGATGGAGTGAGACTCTGTTTCAAAAAAAAAGAGAAAGGTGCCCAGTTTGAGATCATGCAAAAATGGAAAAAGGGGCTCCTGACAGAGAAAGCAGCATAAGGTGGGGACATGGGGATGCACTGGGCCTGTGTGGGGTCAGCAAATATTGCTGGATCGGAGAAATCATGACGTTGAGAAGCATTTGGGACAGGAGGTCAAGACCAGATCATGGAGGCCCTGAACCCAGCCTAGTTAGGTCGTAATCTGTTGGCAACAGGGGGCCAAAGAAGGCTCAAACACTTTTTTTAAGTGAAGAAGTGATGTGATTCAAGCAGTGCTTTGGGAAAATGAACCTGGTTGCAGCCTGAGAGTCAGATTGGACTGGCAAAGGCATTTCAGGTCCGCAGGGAGACTGGTCCGGAAGCTGCAGCAGCAGTTCAGCATGGCATTGTGAAGATCTAGACTTGGGCAGGAAGGAAAGGGGGCAAATCAGAGAAACCCTAGAAGCAGCATGTGCAAAGCAGGACTGAATCTGGGGTGCCCATGGAGGAGGCTGCAAGTCCAAGAGACTGGGAGAAGGGGAAAGGAAGAAGTCACTTTGACAGGTGGAGATTGCGGTGGGTGCAGCAGGGGAACAGGAAGGAATGTCCAGGAGGAGAGGAACCTACGGGAGAGGCCAGGCTGGAAACAGAGATGTCAGAGCCATTTGCCTAGAGGTGGAAGTCCGAACAAGAGATTACCAAGGGACAAAGAAGGTCAAAAACAGCATCCTGGGAAACACCTGGGGGATTGAAAAGAAACAGCCAGAGATGACACAGTCAGAAAGAGAGGGGAAAACTAGGTGGCAACTCCCAGGGGCCAGGGAGTCTCTAGTGAGTTTTTGTGTTTTCAGCAAAGGGTCTGATACATAGTAAATGTGCAAAACATATTGAGAGAGAGAATGGGAGGGAGGGAGGGATAGAGGGTGGGGCTGAGACAGTAGAACATCGTGGAATCCAAGTGTCGCCGTGGAGAAGGTGGGGAGAAGTGTTTTTCCTCCAGCTCGAATGTCAAGGCCATAGTGGCCTCCTGGTTAGGGATGGGGGGGTGAGGGGGTGCTGGCCAGGTGGTATAGCCAGGGGAGTGGCCCTTCCAAGAAGTATGATAGAAGAGCAGAGTCATTTTGGAGGAGCCAAGATTGGCCTAAGGCCTTTAAGGAAAGGGGGAGCTTGAATGTGTTTGCAGACAGCAGAGAGGGAACAGTGGACGGGAAAGATTGAGGCTGCAGTGGCGAGTGGGCACTGGGTGGGTGGAGCAAGAGGGCAGCAGGAGGGAAGGGATCAGGTTCATGGCCACGTGCAAGACTGGCTTTGGGAAGAAAGGCTCCCTGGAAACAAAGATGAGCTGGGTGGTGGCTCAGGCCTGTAACCCCAACACTTTGGGATGCAGAGGTTGGGGGATCACTTGAGCCCAGGAATTTGACTCCAACCTGTGCAACAGAGAGAGACCCTATCTCTACAAAATATATATTTTTTAATTAGCTGGGTGTCATGAAGTACACCTATAGTCCCAGCTACTTGGAGGCTGAGGCAGGAGGATGGGTTGAGCCCGGGCGGTTGAGGCTGCAGTGAGCTATGATCATGTCACTTAGCTCCCTGGAAAGGAGAGGACAGGGAAGGAAGTTGGGTGATGACCATACAGGGCTTCCATTTTCCCAGCAAAAGTGAGAGAGAGCGGCCAGGTGCAGAGGCTTATGCCTGTAACCCCAACACTTTGGGGGCCAAGGCAGGAGGATCGCTTGAGGCCAGGAGTTTGAGGCTTTAGTGCGCTATGAATACACCACTGCACTCCAGCCTGAACAACAGAGTGAGATTCTGTCTCAAAAAAAAAAAAAGTGATAAATAAGGTTCTGTGCAGATCTTACAGGTGGGGCCGAGGTTTGGAGGGGTCACTCTGAGGAGCGAGTGCAGCTGGGCACAGAGGGGCCAGGAGGGAGACTGGATAACTTGAGCATGTTGTGGAGCCTCAGCTGAGCCTCACGGAGGCCCTGGAATCCTCCTGGAACACGAGCCGGGGGAGGGGTACAGAGTGGGACAGTGGCTATCTGTCACAGTGGTGGCTACTCAGAGTGGCAGGAGGTGAGGGGCCTGGGGTGAGCCATGTCTCAGGAGTATGTGGCCATCTATCCCCATACTCACACGTGCACAGACACCATCCCAGAGGCACAGACACTCAGAAACACGGTTGGAAATCCTGATGGTCACAGTCATAGCTGCCATTTATGGAATGTCTATGTTATGGCTGGCACTGTGCTGTGTACTTCACATTTCTTTCTTTCTTTTTTTTTTGAGACAGGGTCTCACTCTGTTACCAAGGCTGGAGCACAGTGACATGATCATAGCTCACTGCAGCCTCAACCTCCCATGCTTAACCCATCCTCCTGCCTCAGCCTCCCTAGTAGCTGGGACTACAGGAGTACTTTATGACACCTAGCTAATTAAACAAAAAAAAATTTTTTTGTAGAGATGGGGTCTCCCTATGTTGCCCAGGCTGGTATCGAATTCCTGGGCTCCAGTGATCCTCCCACCTCCGCCTCCCAAAGTGTTGGGATTATAGGCAGGAGCCATTGCCCAGTCCCTCTTTGTTTCAATTTAACCCTCATGTTCCAATCCTGTGGGTGGACTTGGATTGGCGAGTATCTCAAGTTTGCACAGTTGAGACCTGAACAAGTTAAGTCATTGGTCAAGGACACACTATACTGTGTGGAATCTAAGCTCAGGTCTGTCTGACTTCTAAAACCATTCACCACGATACCACCCAGGCAAAGCTGGCGTGAGTCACTGAGCCCCTGGCCTCTCACTTCTGCTCTGTCCCCAGTCCCTTCTTGCCCAAAACCCCACTGCTGGGTCTTGTCCTTTAGTATCTGGGTCTGCTTCCAGGGCTCTGCCAGGGCCCTGCACCCTGGCGCCACCCCCTCCCCTGCCATTTGTTAGAGAGCATGTTGGTTGATAAATTATTTCCAGAGGCAGAAATTTGGTCTTACCTCTTGGGGGACATTTGCATGTAAACTTGGGCTTAGCCTTAAGGCATCAAGTTTTTACTGGTTAAATTGTAAGCTGTCAGAAGACCAGCAGGGAAGATGTTTGGGAGGGAGAAGAGTGTGTGTATATGTGTGTGCACGTGCATGTGTGTGTGAGAGAGTGTCTCCTTGGCCTCTCTCAAATCACACCCTGCCTCCTCCACCCACTCGCAGGCCCTTCCGCCAAAGCTCATTTCTCCCAGGTCAATGCCGGCTCACTCCACCTCCTCCAGTCCGGACCCCTCTCCAATGCACCACCCCACCTGCCTGTGTGTGCACCCCGAAGGGCCCAGCGACCTCTGCACACAAAGAGACAGAAAGGGCGAGCTGCAGCAGGAAGAGGGGCAGGATGGAGGAAGGGAGAGCGCCACAGAGGAAGGCAGTTCCAGGTGGCGGAAGGGACAGCTCAGCTGCCCCTGGCCCTGGTTGGACACCAGCCGGCTGTTCACCCTCCATCTCAGCCCCACCCTCCCCCAGCTGTGCCTCCCTGCCTTATCTGAACCGCCAGCCCAGCCCCACCTCACCCACCACCCTTTCCTCTCCACAGCTCCCCGGGATGTGGGTGATAAGACCTGCCCACAGGGCCCTCCGAGTTTGTGCCCACCCCTCCTGGCGGGCTCTTCTTCCAGGCAGAAACTGATCCAGACCATGGCTCCCTGGACTTTTAGCAACGAAGCCTCCGTGGGAAGAAGCAGCATCTGGATAGGGGTCGGAGGTACCCTGGTCTAGCTATGCTCCCGTCTCTGGCCAACCACTACCTGTTCGGCGCCAGCCCCTGTACTTGGGATTTTCATACATTCTCTTTCAACCTCACCCAAAACGACGTTCTCCTCATTTAGAAATGAACAAAAACAAGGCTGAGAGGTGAACATGCCAAAAGCCCCCACCAGACAGCAGCCAAGCTGGAGTTCCCACCAGGCCAGCCTGAGGCCCAAGCCAATGAGCGCTCTTTTCAATGAGTACCAAAGATCCCACTTCAATCAGAAATGTGGGACCTGGGGGTCCCACGCTCTAACCTTTAGACAGTGGGGCCACCCAGAGTCCTGCTCGCTGATGGCATCTGTAGAACAGCAGCTGGGAGTCTGGGGGCCTCTGGCTCTGGGCCACATGGACAGCAGGGTCCAGCCAGGCTGGAGGCCGGCCGCTGCAGACAGCAAACGAATTATGAAACGAGGCAAGCCATCCAAGTGGGCTGGCGTGGGGTGGGCAGGGGACTTCACCCCACGTCGCCTTCTCTTGTTCTGTTCACCGTGCAGCGGCCTGGCCCTCTCCCTTTCTTCCTCCTGTCTTTCTGCTTTCTCTCTTCTGGTCCTTTTTCTCTGCTTTCTTCATCTTTTCTCCCTCCCTCCCTCTTTCCCTTTCACCCTCTCCCCTCCCAGCCCTATCCCCGCAGTTACTGTGGCAACAATTCAATGGCAGAAATAAAGGCAGGATCCAGCTAGGTCACCAGTTCCCAAAACAGCATCCCGGGTAGGGAGGAGCAGGGCGGGTGCAGCAGTGCAGCGTGGCAGGGCAGGGGCCAGGCGCTCCCATGGGTGCTGTGCGTGTGATGTGGGTGGGGCAAGGCACCTTGCTCCCTGCTCCTCCCTGGAAAAGGACACCAGGAGGCTGAGGCCTGCTCTAGGCCAGTGGCTCATCAGAGGTGTCCCTTACTTAGGGCAAGGCTGACAGAGCCTGGGGACTCCCTCCTCTTCTCCCAGTTTCTCCCTCTTCCCCACTCCAGTGTTTTTTACCCTTGTGTCTGCTAGGATGAGGGTTCCCCTGACCCAGCACTGTAGGCAGCCTCTCACACTCAGATACAGGACCAAGCCTGAGTGCATGGGGAGCTCAGAGTGCCCCTGCTCTAGGCCTGCCCTCCCCTGTTGTCTTGATAACAACAAAACTGGGCCTGGGTGCCCCCTTCTGCCCCTCTCCTGGCCCCCAGCCCAGCCAGAGATGCATGTGCAGCCATCTTCTCCCAGGTCTTTCTCTGGCTGGGTTTCTGCGTGCCCTCTGCACTCTCCCCCTGAGGAAGCCCCACAGCCCCTCAGGCCAACTTGGCAGGTCCTGCTCCCCTCCATTTATGGCTGGTCCTGTTGTACAAATGGGCCTGGCAGAGCTGGGGGAGACGCAGCCTCAATTCAGCTTTCTATATTCTGGAGCCTCCCTGTTCTGGTCTCCACAACATCTGGGAGCTCTAGCAGATGGATTCTGCAGATAGTGGCCCACCAGCGGACAACCTGACCCAGGAGTCTGACACCTGGCCACAGAGACAAGATGGATAGGTGCGCACAGGCAGAAGCGCCCACACTGAAACCATGGCAGGATTTAACGCACGCGGTGCACATGGGGAGACTCCGAAGCCCTGTGTGCCAGCTCACGCCCCCACTCTCCCATCGAGGCCCCTCACAGTGACATGTGGTGCTGCCAACACCCACTCGCACCCACCCACCAGTCCTCTCCCTGGCATCCCTCCCAGAGCTGCGCACGTGTACAGCAACACACAGTGAGCCCTCCACTTCCTCAGCCCCGGGGCCTTCCCCGGGCTCCCCGTTCCCAGAGCCCAACTGCCTTCCTTGCATCGGACCTGTCCCTGCTCCCCTTACTCTCACAACCAGGCGACCGGTCCCCGGGAAAGGACACACCAGGTGTGTCTGCCCATGAAAGGGTGCCAGGCCTGCTAGGCCCCGAGGGACAGAGCTAGAGAGGGGGAGCTCCAGAACCCTGTGGGGGCTGCATGTCTGCTCAGCCCTGGCCCCTTCAAGCACCCTGGCATTGGGGACAGGGGGAGCACTGAGCACTGGGCTTGGGCCTGCAGCCTCGCCCTGTCACTGCCTCACTCCTCACTCAGCCCCACCCCAGCCTGGCTGGCCACTGTCTGGGAGCAGACTCTCCTCCCACTCCCCCTAAAAAGCAGGCACCAAACCAACAGCCTCAGGCCCTGAAATGAACTGCTCCAATCCCCAGGGTGGAGTGCTGGTGGGAAGGCCAGCAGGACTTCCTCTCCCAGTATTCAGCAGAGAGGGAACGCTCCCCTGCCCACAGTCCCATACCCACGGTCTGTCCCTCCCATTGCTGGCCTGCTCAGCTAGGTGGGCAGGGCAGAGAGGATAGGGAAGAGGGGATTGGGCTGGTAGCAGTTCTTATCCTTGGGCTGAGAACACCCCAGACCACCCTCTTCCCCAAATCAGAAGGAGATTCCATTAGATCAGGCCCAGCTGGTCCCAGGGGCCGACCCATCCTCCCACTGAACAGGGCCCACGGTGGGCTCCCCCCTCACCCGGTACCCTGCCACCACCCAAAGCCTGGCTCACCAGCAAGCGCTGTGGCCCAGAGTGCCCACAGAAGGGAGGAGAGGCGGAGACCCTGCCACCTACCTCTTCCCAGACAGTGTGGCCCAGACGCTCTGAGGCCACAGAGGCCTGAGAGGCGCAGGCCAGATCCACGGGCTGGCACTTCCCCCAGGAAGGTAATCGGCGTCTCTTCCAGGAACCCAGCCTTGCTTCCCCGGAGCACAAATAACAGGAAAAAAGCCGGCTTGGGGAGGGTGGGCGGGGTGGGAGCTGGTGAAGGAGGGGAGCTGGTCTCGGCTGAGCAGTCTGATCTCCCCTCTGAGGCCCCACCCGCCTGGCCCCCCACCCTGCTTCTCTGCAAGCCTCGGCCTCCTGGATCCCCCCGGTACCGGGGAGTCCTCGTCTGGGGGCGGGCGGGCTGGTGGCTCCCCCACGCCCTCCCCGCACCCTCACCACCTCTAGCTGATAGCGTGTGGCCGGCGAGGGTGTGTGTGTGGATGTGTGCGCTCTTCCACCAGCGCTGCAGCTCAATCCATTTCAAACAAGAGGAGCATTAACCCAGCGTCATGACGAAGCAGAATCAGCCAGCACTGTCCTCTCCCTTTCCCACACCCCAGCCTGCAGCACTCACACTCATACACACACCTACATGTACTCAGAGCCCCTCAGCCTCCTCTTAAACAGCCAGAGTTCAAGTTGCTGTGGGTGGTGGGTGGGGGGGTAGGGAAGGGGGCTACTGATGACCCAGGGGGACGATGCCTGGTTTCTCCAGGCACCTGCACCTCCTACCCTGTTCATGACAACCCCATCATCTGACAGCAGCAACTGAGGTCTCTGGGGGCCCAGCATCTCGAGGTGCAGGTGCAGGCACAGGCCAGAATTGGTCACCCAAGGATGAACTCTCTCCTGGGAGGGCAGAATGGAGGGGTGCCACCAGGTCCCCAGTACAGAGACTTGGGCTGGCCCCTCGGTAACCTGAATCCCCCAAGAACGCCAATGGAATGCAGCAGAGAAAGAGAGAGAGAAGGACCCCATCTCTCCCTAGGACAGCTTCACAAAAAGGGAGCTTCCTGCCAGGTGACCCCGGGTCCCAATACAGAATTTACAGGCATGTGTCTTCCCTGTCTTGAGCAAAGCCTCAACCACCCCAGGAGCCTGTCATTGGCCTTTTGGGCCCCCTGGGCAGGATGCGGAAGGGCAACAAGCCTTGCTCTCGACTCTCACCCTGGCCCCAGAGTCCTCTCCACCTCCACACCGCAGACTTGCCTACCTAGGCAGCCCTCACCGTTGCCCTGGCAACCGCTGCCCACAGCCGGTCAGCTGATGGTATCAGCTGTTGTTGGGGAAATCTAGAATCTGGGGAGGGGGCTCTGGGTGTCTGAATGGAGGAGCATGGGGGAGGGACTTGAGGGAAGAGGCCAGGAGGGGACAGAAAGTATCTGGCTGGTGGGGACAGAAAGGAAGGTAACCTGAGGGATGGGCTCCAGAGAGAAGGGAGGGAGGAAGGAGGCAGGTGGCTGAGAGAGGAGACCGAACACAGGCAGAGCTGCAGACACAGGCGGAGCTGCTGCAGCCGGTGGGGAGGCCGTGAGCTACAGAGAAAACCTGGGGGTGGGGGATGAAGCGTCGGATCTGTGGAACTGCGGAGAAAAAGGCCAGGAGTGATGTGGGAGGGGGTGCACATTTAATGTGGCAGGAGGGGGCACAGCACTGGAGGAGGAGCTACCCCGGCCATCGCTCCACAACCAGCCTGGCCTCGGCCCAGCCTCTCGGTTTTCTGTCCCTTCAACCCCACACTTACTGCCCTCTGATCAGGGTCTGAGAGACAGAGAGGAAGCCCCAGCTCACTCCAGCCCTAGATCATCTCTCTCTGTCCCTCCTGCACCTGGGGCTTTGACACCTCAGCCCTTTAGAATTCCTGAGCCCCCCCACCCTGACCTGGGTTCCTCCCCTGCTGTTGGCTGTCCCCTACCAGGCCCCACCCCAGGAGAGCTGTCCTGGTGCAAGGGTCCCAAGAGCAGAGTTGGAATGAGCTGATGCCAGGAAGGACAGCTGTGGTCAGGGGCCTGGAAAGAGGTGGGTGATGAGGAATGGGTAGGATCGCTGGGCCTGGGAGGAGGGGTGCCTCCTATGGAAACCGGCATGTGCGGGGCAGAGTGGGGTGAGCCAAGGGGAAAGGGCGGAGGGGAGAAGGAGGGGAAGGTGCTCAGTACCTTCAAGGGCCCAGGGCGTGGGGCAGGAGCGCAGCAGCCTCCTCGGTGACACACACCTCCATCCCTCGGCGCATCTCCTCTCCGCCTCCCGTTGCCAAGACAACCTGCCGGCAGCTCAGGCCCAGCTCAGCCGAGGCGGCAGGGAGGGGGAGGCGGAAGCTGTGGCTCCTGCTGCCTCTTCCTCGGAGATGGAAGGAGGGAGTCTGAGGGTGGACCCTCAGTGCTGGGGCTGGGGGTTAGAGGACAGCTTCAGGAGCTAGGGTGCCCAGTGAACCCCACCAAGTGCCCCATCCCCCCACTTCCCTTCATAAGGCTCTAGAATTGCCTCTGGGGTGACCTCAGGAGAACCCTAATTCAGGGCCAGAGAGCAGGCCAGTCTCGAAGAGCGTGCAGCACTGGGGAGAGTCCCCACTCCAGAAAGCCAGCATGGAGCTCAGGGCGGTGACAGACAGCAAGGCAGGGATGGTCCCTGTGCTGAAGGGCCAGAGGGGTGGCTCCTGCAGCGTGCGGAGTCCTCTGGGTGCTGGCAGCACTGGGCACGCGGCTGCAGGCCCCATACCTCTGCCATCTCCATGTGAGCACCTTCTCCTGGTCCCAAACCCTCTCATTCCACCTGAGAAAAGTCAGAGCACGGGACGGCTCTCTTCCAGTCCCTCAAGGTCCCATTCCTACTGCCCCACCATGCCCGAGTCCCACATTCCATCAGAATGTCCCTCCACGGGCGGGTGGGGTGGGGGCGGCCACCTCGGGCAGGAAGAGTGCTCAGCCCAGCCAGGCCTGGACCCGAGAGGACTGCAGAGTGAGGGCTCCCTCTGTCGACCTGAGTAGTGGTAGCTGCCAAGGTCATTTTGCTGCCAGGGATCTGGGCTGTGTGTGTGTGTGTGTGTGTATGTGTGCGTGCGTGCGCGTGTGCATGTGTGTGTGTGTGTGTGCGTGCGCGTGTGCATGTGTATATATTTGTGTGTTGGTGGTGGGCGTCCAGAGGGGAGGCAAGGGTACCCTTCTCACCCATGCCATCCCCTGCCCCCACCTCGTCTCTCTCTTTGTCCCATGGACTCACTCTGCCTCCAGCCTCCTCCTCCTGGGAAGGCCTCTGACCCCTCAAGGACGGCTTGTCTGAGAGGGGAAGTTCCCCCTACCCCGAAGCTGGCAACACTGAACAACAGGTGCCTGTTAGCTCAGACCCCAGGCGGGGGCTTCCTCAGCTCTGCTCCGTACCCAGCAGGCAGGTGGCGGCTGCCAGGACTTGCGTACCTTTGAAAGTTCAGGAGTTCTCAAGACCTTGAGGATGGGCGCTTGTCTCCACAACGCAGGGCCAGGGCTCCTGTGTCTCTCAGGCAGGGGGTCCCAGGACCCCTGACGATGCCCTGTTCTTGGCTCCTTTCCCCACAAGGTCACTGGTGCCAGATGTCCTCGGAGAACTCGGGCCCCACCACCTCCTCCCTCCCCTGGGCCCTCTCCATAGGCCTCTCTGTCCACGACTGGGCTGTCTCACTCCAGTGCCCCCAGCCCCACCCCACGCACCAACCTGCTGGGCGGGGGAGCACCAGGAGTGCCTCCCCATGCTATCTAAATATTAACTCCTGGAGAGGTGGAGCCTGGGCACCTGGACACTCAGGCAGGAGGGAAAGGGTGACAGGGACCTGAAGAAAAGGAAGGATGAGGGCCCCAAAGTCTCCATTCTCATCAGAGATTGGGAGCCATGTTTCCCTGCTTCCGGGCACTGGACTCTGCTGCCCGGACCCCAGAGCCTCCGCTCCTCCAACACACTGCCACCAGACCACGGTCATCGGGTGCCCCCAAAGCCCTTCCCGATCTCCTCCCTGCCACAGCATAAGGATCAAACTCTTCATCATCGACCCAATCACTTCCTGCCACTTCTCTACACAAATTTCAGCTCCAGCCAAGTAGACGGACTGCTCCCCTTCCCTGGAGCACACCTCCCATTTTCCTGCCTCTAAGCGTTGATTTTCATGCCCATTTTTCTGCTCGTCATTTTCCACTTTGTGCATCTTTTCTCCACTGAAATCATGCAAACGCCAGGCCTCCCACAAAGCCCCCCCAAACACCTTGGCCTATGCTCTCTCCTGCCCCAGAACCCACAGTGCCTGGGCAGGCGAGTGGACAACCTCAAACGCAAGGTGTGGAAGCCGGGCAGAATCTCGGGTGCAGTGCTCACTAGCTGTGAGACCGTGAATGGCCTGGCGCCTCTGAGTGTGAACTCAGCCACGCGTGCTACGTGGGAACATCTCACCGCCCTAAAGAAGGGGTGCAAGCCAGTGTGCTCTGAGTGTGTCCCCGCACATCTGCTGAACTCGGCACATATTAGTTTCCTTATTTCCAGTAATTCTTATCTCCCCTTTCCCTCTTTGGGGATGTACCAAAAAAAAGAAAAAAAAGCTTTTGTTATACCATGTGTAAGAGAGGGATTTCCAAATGTCCCACCCAAGAATTGCCTTTTTATGGGTTTAGTCCTCCAATTAAATCTCAAGTGCCTTGAGAGCTCTATCTTGTCCATCTCTTTTATTAACAGAAGGATTAGCACGGGGCTTGAATGATGTGGGGAAAAAAGAAATACTGGGACTGACTGCTTAAGCCCTAGCCCCGTCCACATCTGCCTAAGGAAGGAGGGAGAACACAGGATTCTGGCCTCTCTCCTGCCTCCACCTGGAGGGACGGTGGGGTGCTGGGCCAATGACTTCTTTCTGGGGCTTCAGGTGATTTATTTCCTCAATAAACACTTACCCTGTGCAATGTACTGCACTGGGCATGGTGGGGGAGGAAAAGATGGACTATTTCTACGTCTGGGGCACTTGCTACTTAGTGGGATCATGACAAGCACATTCATTATGACAGTTCTGGACAAGCTGTGACAAGTACCATAAGGCAAGGACAAGTGAACGGCTGGCGAGACCAGTGGCAGTGGGGACAGTCGCTCATCCCAGGGAAGTGCCAAGAGCCTGTGGAGCAGAGGAGCAGCCCGTGGTCTGGGTGTGCATGTGCACTAGAGCAGGATGCGCCAGGTGGCAGGAACCCTTCGAATGAGGATGGGGGTGTGCTTGTTTGATAGAGTTCCAGTTTTACAGTGTTCTTTTTTTTTTTTTTGAGACGGAGTTTCGCGCTTGTTACCCAGGCTGGAGTGCAATGGCGCGATCTCAGCTCACCGCAACCTCCGCCTCCTGGGTTCAGGCAATTCTCCTGCCTCAGCCTCCTGAGTAGCTGGGATTACAGGCACATGCCACTGTGCCCAGCTAATTTTTTGTATTTTTAGTAGAGATGGGGTTTCACCATGTTGACCAGGATGGTCTCGATCTCTTGACCTCGTGATCCACCCTCCTCGGCCTCCCAAAGTGCTGGGATTACAGGCATGAGCCACCGCGCCCGGCAGTGTTCTTAAAGGGGAATTGTGGGGCTAGGGCTGAAGAGGGAGACAGAAAGGGCTGGACCAGAGTCTTAAAGATGACACTAAGGAGTGTGGCCAGGACGGTGTGGCCTGGGCGGAGCTGTGGTTGATGGTAGGGAAGGTGAGTGGGGTCAGCTCCGGTGCCCTGGAGTGGAGGGCAGTGTTGGGAGGCACAGACACGATGCTGGGAGTGAGTGCAGATTTAGACAGATCCCAGTGAGGCCTGGCCACGGTGGAGAGCCCCAGAATTCAGGAAAGAAAGCAGTTACCCACAAGGAGGGCAAGGAGTTGGTGGCTGAGATTGCTCACAGAGGCGGCAGGCAGACTAAGAGCAGAGTGGGAGGGACTCTCAGGGAAGGGTCCTCTGTGAGGAGGGGAAAGAGAAGCCCGGATGGCAGGCCGAGGGGGGTGGGGGTGTCTCTTTGCCAGGGCAAGTGCTTGGGGCTGAAGACGGTGATGACGGAGGCAAGGCTTTCAGCTTGGTCCCTGGAAAGTCACTGTCTCAGCGTCAGAGGGCAGGGTTGAATAGACTGATGTAAGTGGAACCAGCTCGTGTGGCCTAAAGAGTGATTGATTGTCCCCCTTGGATATCCTGCTCGGCTCTCCCCTGCCTCATCTGGCTGTTCGCAGGACAGGACAGAGAAGGGAGGTCAATATGTGAGCTGTTCTTAGCGAGCATTCTTGGTAATCCCAAACTGGCGTGAGATTTGAGGCACTGGTGGCTGCTGCCGCCACCTCCCTCCACCTGATCACATTCCCCCCTAAAGGGGTTCATGTTTCCCCAACAGCAAGCGGCGACTAGCAAATTGCCCCCTGTGGCCACTCCTGCTCACACCTGCAGAGACCCAGGGGCTCAGAGGTGAGCAAGGCTGCTGGAGCCAGGTGTGGCCTGAGGACCTGGGGAAGCCTCCTTCCTGCCCACCGCCTAGCTGTGCCTGTTTAGTTCGTTCTGAAGTGCCAGCATTAGGGATCTACTCTTGTGGCTTCTTCCTTTTAGCATCTTCGAAATCACCACTAGTTCAGGGGAAATGAGCTGAACAGGTTTCCAGAGCCTGAAAAGCCACCTGGGGCACGGTGTCCTGGGCAGAGGCGCTGAGAGTTTGGCGAGGAGAAGGCTAGAGCCCAGCCAGAGACCCAGGGACCCAAGGCAGGAGCAGGCACTGGGCACCTGAGGGCTGGGCTGGGGTGAGGGCTCTCCCCGGGACAGCACAGGCCTCCGGAGCGGCCCTCCTTCTCCCTCTCCCTTCTCTGTTCCTCCCTGCCAGGTCTCACCTCAAAAAGCAAGAAAGAAAACAGTGAGGGCTTTCTGGAGCCGGCCCCGAGAGGCCTGTCGGTGCTGGGGAGGTCAAAGAGAGGGAGGGAGGGGCCGGAGAAAGGCCATGAAGAAAGCAGAGGCAACACAAAGGGCCCGGTCCACCTTTGAAGCCGTCTCTAACCCTAGCGAGGGAGGGGTGGGAGTGGGCCGGAGAGCCGGCTAGCAGGGAGGCAGTCTAGAGTTTTAAAGAATGTCTCAAATTCCTGCGGAAATCAGAGGGATTGTAACAGCCCCCCTCCCCAACACACCTCCTTCCCAGCCACCCCCCAAAGTCCAGTTCTCTACACCTGGGGGGCCCCCAACCCTTTGTCCTCAAGTAATTGCTGGGTGTTGCCCCCGTTTTAAAGTCCCATTGAACTCGACAGTTATCAGCTGAGGCTCCAGACCACCCTCCCGCCACACATCCTAGAAAACTACCCCCAACACAGCGCGGTCTTCACTGGGATTAAGGCTCTTTGTGATGGGGGAGAGAAAAAAGTAACCTGGTGAAAAGCAATTATGACGAGCAGTAGGGAGAATGTCTGTCCCAGGGCCGGGGACCTCCCTCTTGGCTGCGGCTGTCCCCACCTTTTAAATTGCCCAGTGGTGGGGGTGTCAGACTCTGCGCTGGCCCTCGCCATCAACCGGGGCTGCAGCTGCACCCACCTCCCACTGTCACTGGACCAAGGCCCTTCCCCACTTCCTCTTCTTTCCTTATTTTTAGGCCATGGTAGGGAGCAGAGAGGAGAAGGGACGTCTTTCATCCTCTCTCCGTAATCCCCCTCCTCAAGGTAGTCTCAGAAGGAAGAGGGAGGGGAGAGGAAGCAGGCTGGAGGGAGTACATCCGCAGAAGAGAGGGCTCAGTGAGGGAAGAGGAAACTGAGGCTGGGGGTCCATCCCCAAAAGAGAGGGCTCACTGAGGGTAGGGGAAACTGAGGCTGGGGGGTAATCCCCAGAAGAGAAGGCTCAGTGAGGGAAGGGGAAACTGAGGCTGGGAGGCCATCCCCAGAGGGCTGAGGGCGTTCCCCCTGAAGAGCTGACCTGGTTGTGGGGGGTGGGGGGGCGGTGTCCCAGCGAGGAAGGACCTCCCCCTGGACATGTTTAAAAGCCAGCGGACAGAAGAGGCGGGTTTTATGGCCCGCGAGTTCCACTCCCCACACGCACACCTGGAGGCCCCTGGGAAAGCCCACCGGAGAAGCTGGGGTGGGGGCAGGGCTATCCCTTCCTCCCCGCCCCGCTCGCTCCCTCCCCCGCGCCATCCGGGCTGGGCCGCCGCCTTTAATTGAGATTTGCCCTCAGGTGTGGCCCCCACCCAGGCCCCGCGGGGACCCGGGAGGACGGGGTACGCCTTCTCGCCCCCTCCCCCTTCCGCCCGCCCAGCCCCGCTCCCCGCCCCCGCCCTCCTCACCGGAAAAAAGCAATCTGGCTGCCCGAGAAGGCTCCTGGCGTCCGCGGGTCGCTCGGGCCCCGCTGGGCTTCGCAGAGCCCTCGCTCGCGCCTCGGGCCTGGGCCCGGCTGGATTCCCGTCCCGGCCCCAGCCCCTCCTGGGGCTCGGGTTTTCTTCCCCAACAGGTAGCACGGGCCGCGCCGCGCGAGCCCAGGAAACCCGAGCCCGCGCCAGGGAGGGGCCGCCCGGCCTGGACGCGCCCTGGACCGCCCGCCTCCCGCGGGGCCGAGCCCGCCGCCTCCCGGGGCCCCGGCGCGGCGGGCCGCGCCTGCACCTGCCGGGGCCACGCCTGGCTGGGACGGACAGGCGGCTCGTTTCCAGGGGTGCCCCGTGGTCGGATCCCCCACCCCGCTTCAGATAACCCGTTTGCAGGAAAATGGTTTTATTCCGGAGATGGGAGTTGGGGGTAGGGTGCAGGCCTGGGTCGCGGAATGTGAGGAGTGGCCAACCCTCTATTCTCTTTCTCTCCCCCCCCTTTTTTTTTTTTCCTGGAACAAACAAAAAAAGTCCCTTCCTACAGTCTGGCCAGGAGGAGTTTGGGGGCTGGGGGGCAGACTGAGGGAGATCCGGAAGCAGATTTTGAGGATAGCCACCTCCAGACGGTGTCTGCAAGGTCTCGGGAGGCCGGCGGAGGCTGGCGGCTGAGATCAGGGTGACACTCAGTTCCTCTCCAGGGCCTGCCACCCGGGCCACTGTGCCAGCCGCCCCTGGGGCACCGGCCTGCCCCTTCCCAGCGGCGGGGGGGTGGGGGGCTGGCTGCTTCGCGGCCCTCCCGCCACCCAGCCTAGTCCTTGGATTAAGAAGGGAAGAGGATGGGGAGGCGGCCCAGGGGTGTTGCCCCTTGCCTCCCTGACTACGTGAGGGGCTGGGGCCGCCGCGTGCGCTTGGTCCGGCGCGTGGGGGCGGAGCCCACAAACTCGAACTGCTTCTGCTTGTCGGCGTGGTTGGGGAAGGGCAGCTGGCCCTGGTAGAGGCGCTTGATGAAGTGGGCCTCGCGCTGGTTCTGGCGGCTGCGGGAGGCCTGGCGGGGCCGCCCCTGACGCGTGAAGGCCATGAACCAGCCCTCGTGCCGGGCGTTCTGGAAGGCCGTGTAGTTGTTCTCTAGCACGATCTCCGTGAACACGCAGTCTTTGCTCTTTCCGCTGGGCTGCGGGAGAAGCAGGAGAGGAAGGGCATTGTCCACCTACCCTGGTATGGGGTGTCTGCCCTTAGGGCCTCTCTTGGAGGACGGAGGAGGGACCACGGGAACAGCAGGACCCTGAGCCCAGGGAACTCTGCCTGGTGAAATGGCATCCTAGTTAGAGAGGCAACAGTGGCCAAAACACACTGCGGATCTGAGTTGCAGGCTTGTCATTTAGCAGCCCTGTACGAGGCTGGGCCTCAGCTTCCTGAGATGCAGGTGGAGATCAAGGTCCTGCCACAGTTCTGACCGTGCCCGTGCCCTTAGCACTGAGAATGCTCATGCAGCCTCGGTGAGTGGTGCGGCTGGGCGGGGGAGAGGAGGCAGCAGCCTCCAATGAGAAGAAAGAAGGGTGCCAGCGTGGCCACCCATACCACCCTGCCAGCAATCTGGGGGTTGATGCCCATTTCTACAGACAAGAAGCCTGAGGCTTGAGAAAGAGAAGCAAACCAGAGGTTATGTGGTCACAGCAGCCGGAATGGGAAGCTGGGACTGCCTGATTCCAAACGAAGTGGAATTCGCCTACCCAACAGGGCTGGGCCCACCGTGCGGTTTGGTCGCAGCAGCTGCTTAGCATGTATCTTGCGAGCTGGAGCCCCCCGGCCCCACTGAATTGGGGGAGTTCCTGCCTTACCTCTGTGCCCTACTTTCCACCCTCAGCTGCCCTTAGTCCTCCACCCAGAGGCTGCAGTGTCAGGTACATGCTAAACTCTTCCTGATGCCTGCTGGAGAAATACTCCTGACGTCAGCCTACCCATCCCGATGGCTCGCCATTCCCCTCAGAGGGCTGAGTCCCAGGGACTCATTTAAATAGAGAAACCAGGCCGGACTCATTGGTTCACCATGTAACCCCAGCACTTTGGGAGGCTGAGGTGAGAGGATCACTTCAGCCCATGAGTTTGTAGAGACAGGGCCTCACTATGTTTCCCTGGCTGGTCTTAAATAAAAAATTAGCTGGGCATGGTGGCATGCACCTATAGTGCCAGCTACTACTTGGGAGGCTGAGGCGAGAGGATTGCTTGAGCCCAGGAGTTCAAGGCTGCAGTGGGCTATGATTGTGCTACTGCACTCCAGCCTAGGTAGCAGAGCCAGACTGGGACTCTAAAATAAAATAAAGAAACCAGAGAGTGGCCCAGTGGGTGGGCTGGCAGTGGGATGGGAAGTCTTTGTGCAGGAGGGTGTGGCTCAGAGGAGGGAGGGGGGAGCAAGCTGCCCTGTGTGTCCCCACCCCAGAAGTCCTGATTCTTTGTTCCTTCCCAGTCTCCCGCCTCACCTTCCCGATGAGCTTGCCCCTCTTGTTCATACAGATGTACTTCTCGCTCTCAGCCCCTTTGATGCGAACCCGGCTGCCAAACGTGTCGGTCTCCACTATGAGCTTGGCTGTGGTGGGGGAGGGGAGAAAAACCTCCGTCCATCGGGGCTGCCGGCCTATGGCTACAGCAGGGGACCCCAGCCACACTGACCTCCAGACTCAGGCGAGGGGGTTGGGGATGCTCAGGGCCTTGGGGCCCTCAGCCCTGACACAGGATCTGGGGATGGACCAAGCGGTGAGGCAGGGTGGAGGTGTGGGTGGCCTGGGGGGAGGGCCAGCTCTCACCAAACTTGTTGCCGTCCTCAGCGGTGGCGGAGATGCGACGCCCGGTGACCTGCACGTGCTTGCCGCTGGTCCGGCTGTAGAGCTGGTACTCGCGGATCTGCCGCCTGCTCAGCTGGTCGGTCATGGCACCCTGGTCCCTCACGTACTGGTTAAAATTAGGAGACGGGTGATTCTCCCCCTTTGCGGTTACCAAGGGAAAAATAGTGTCAATTTGCTTTGGGTGACACCACCGCTGGTCCATCCAAGGGAGAGGGGTGAGGAGGTGAATGTAGTGGGGACAGGCCACTGGTCCTGCAGAGTGAAGAGGGCATATGGCCATAACCTTCCCAGGCCCCTGGGTGAGCCAGCCGGTCATAACCTCTTGGCTTTGCATCTACCCTAGAGCAGGGGTGGTCTGCCCAGGCTGGAGAACACTTAGTGACAGAGCACAGCCCTGGAATCAGCCCTGGGAGGTGGAAGGAGCCTTCAGGGTTCTATCCCATCCTTATGTTCTATGGAGGAGGTGCACAGGGCACACAGCTCATTAGGGACAGAACCCCTGTCCCTGCCTTTTAGACCGGAGCCCATCACCTCCCCGCAGAACTCCAGGGACATGGCTCCATTAGCCAGGACCATTAGATTCCTTCCTGATCCTCCCCACTGTCCTTGAAAGACCCCTTGCCCAGCACGCAGGGGCACAGAGCAGATGGCGCTTCGAGTTAGGGTCACCAGAGAGCATGTGGGGGTCTCTGGAGGCTCCTGCAGAGCCCCGTGAACATATCTTCTCAGCACTAACCAGGGAATCCTGGGCTCATACCCATCTTCTGCCCGGCCTCGACCCCTGGTGCTCAGGGCCCTTCCAGTGTTCCTCCCTCCTCTATGGGCTGGAGCTGGGGCTAGGGCTGGGCACTAAGGGAGAGCAGGCAGGCAAGGTGCCTCCTTAGCGGAGGGAGGCAGAGGCAGCACCGAAAGGAGAGGCGCTATCAGCAGTGGGCCAATGGCTGCCCCTGCCAGGAGGCTCCTTTGCCACAATGTAACAGAGGCTCCCGGGCAGTTGGGGGGATGCGCCCACCCACCTGCTTCCCCTTTGGAGGGCGAGGAGAGGAGCCATTTCCCCCCACGCACTGTGCAAAGCCAGGAGGGGTGCCGCCTCCCAGCTAGGTCTCTCCTTTCCCATCTGTAAGGCTGAGTGGGGGAGCCCCGGTATACTGCTTGCCCTCCATCCTGCAAGGTGCCACCCAGGCTAGGTTTCCCAGCTACTGGCAACAGCCTGAGCTCTAGCACCTTTTGTGTTGCTTCTCTCTCCACCTGGATGCTGCTGCCTGTGCTGGGACGGCTTTCCCAGCCCCTGCCCCAAATCCCTAATTCCACCTTTATCCCAGGCCCAACCCCAGTCATCTGGACAGAGCTAGACCCAGGTCAGCATCTGTTAGGGGCTACTGTCTCCTAGGGAGGGGTGGTAAATATCACCTTTGAGGAGGGGAGTGAGGGAGCAGCTCTGGAGCTGGCCGTTTTCACCTGCACACGGTTAACCCTTCCTGTGCACTGTTGCTCATTTCCAATTGCAGTTCCCCATAGAGCAGCCTCTGCAGGACCTGCCCCTCACCCCACCCTGGAGCATTTGGGGTGGGGGACCTGCCCAGCCTGCCCCTCGCTGGCCTCCCTGCCAGGGGGTGGGGTCCTGCCTGTCCCAGCCCCGCCTCCTGGCCCAGGTTCAGGCCCTCCGCCCCTCTTGGCCGACAGCCTCCTCTGGCAGTCTGTTCCAGGTCAGGAGCAGAGAGCGCCCCCGCAAGCCCCCTCCTCTCCTTGTCCCCCTTCAAGCCTTTCACAAAGGCAGCCCCACGCCCCCCCACAGTCCACAGCCCACAAGTCCCTCTCCCCGCGGGACCTAGCCTGTCCCTTTCATGTTCCCGCTGCGGGGGGACCTCCCCTTCCACCACTGCAGACAGCTGCTTGTCAGACGGCCCCTCAAGCATGGCTGTGGTCCGGTCTGCTGGCCCCCCCTCCCAGGGGGGTGAGGGGGCACTTCAAGGGGGAAAGGACCGCTTTGCCACCTTCCCTGAGTCCTGAATGGGGCCTCAGCCAGGCCATAAACGCCCGGCCAGCGGCACCATTGTGCTAGTTCCCTTCCAGAACAGGTTGGGCCCACCCCCAGCCCCCTCCCAGCCTGGCTCCCCCTGGATGTGTGAAGCAAAAGGCCTGGAACGGGGCTGGAGCAAAAGGGGGAAGGAGGGGGGGGGAGTTGTCTCTCCCTCTCCCACCCCCCCACTGCTTCAAAGGCTGCCCCTTTCCCTCTCCCAGAGAAAAGGCATTTACCTTCAAAAAAAGTCCCCACTGGATATGAAGAGAAGCGGCCTCCGGCCTGGGAAAGCCAAGCGATCTCTCCCCAGAGCGGTTCTGGACCAGTGCATTTTAATAGCTGCACTTTTATGGAGGATCACAAAAAAGGGAGCAAGCCTCGCGCTGAGGGCTGAGACTTGGGGGTGGGAGGTGTGCATGGAAGGAGGTGGGGGGCCGACATGGGGTGGGGGGAGTGTGGAGAAGCAAACCCTGCATCCCATCCCAAACAATCCTCTTCGGGCTTGACCTCTGTGCCCTCTAGGTGAGGAGTCACCTCACCCTGGTCGGGCGTTCTGGACATGCTCATGAGACCCCCCCACCCCGGGCACCCATATTGATGGAGTCGGGTGGCCAGAGGGACATAGAAGTGATTTTGAATAGAAACCTATCCTTTCAGGTACTGGCAAACCCAAGCCTCACCTGAGCCATCACCGCCACCCACTTCCAACTGATCCAGGGCTCTGTACCTCAGGTCCGGAGTGCCAACACTTAGCTTTATGGGGGAACCCGGTGGAGAGGGATGGAGAGGAGGAGAGACCCAGGGGAAGCCGGGAGGGTCCTCAGAGGGAGGACAGAGATAACACCTCAGTCAGCCCCCTTCCCTGCCCTCCCTATCAAAGGCTCACTCCCCTCCAAACCTCAGTGCCTCCTGGACCCAGGGAGAGGCCAGACTCTGCCTCTGTCCACCTGAAAGAAGCAGGTTCCCCGCACCCGCCCAGGTTAGGTGGGGTGGGAAAATTGGGGGAAAGCCAGTGGGAGCGCCTACCTACCTGAGTTTGACAGCAGAGAATCAGCAGCTGGAAGCACCTGTGCGGGTAGAGGAGATAAGCCCAGGTGTGCGTGCCAGCCACAAACCCAGGGTGCACCCGGGCCCCCACCCCTACCCTGCCAGCCCTGTGCACACACGCATGGGAGTCCCAGGAAGAGGAGGGCTGCCCTGAGGCTGGAAATGGCAACAAAATTCCAGCGGGAGAGGCAGCACACTTACAGAGTGAGGTTGGGCAGCAGGCGGGCGGCTCCCATCGCTGGAGAGGTTCCTCAGGCGGTTGCCCCCCTGCCCCCAAGCTCAGGAGCAGATGTGGGCAGTCCCCAGGAGTAGAGTCCCAGAGAAGCCAAGGTCTCTCCAAGCCACAGGTTTTCAGGGGGGCGAGGAGGAGAGAAAGGGGAGGAGGAGGAGAGAGAAGAGGGAGGAGGAGGGGGAGGAGGAGGGCGTAATTGGGAGACTGAGGTATGAGGTGTCCACCTTCCTGGCCAGTGAGGCTGCAAAGCAGATGCGGGTGGGGGTGTGTGCGCTGTGCCCTCCGGGCTGCCTGTCTCTCCTGGGCCACCCAGTGCAGGGATGGAGCAGTGGGCACCTTCTGAAGGAGGTCTCCTGCTCTATTCCTGACCCTCACAGACTGGCCAAACTCGATGCAGGCAAGCTCAATGTGTGGCAGGCAAGGGAGGGGGAGCCCCTCCTCCCCTCTCTGGGGCTGCGGTCTCCTACCCTCAGGTCTGGTGCCCCACCTCCCTAAGGGTGAGCTGCAGGTGTCAAGCGGGGCTGGGGTCTCTGGCTCTGGATCTGGAGTGGAAATTCCCAGAAGCAGCCTTAAAAGGAGGAGCCTCCCTCCAGGGGGCAGGGGTGGGCTTGGCTTGGAGCAGCTGATTGCTGGGGAAGGAGGTGTTAAGGCTGCCCTGACCCGCAGCAAATAGTGGGCGCAACAGGTTGGGGGTCAGAGGTGGATTGGCAGGTACAGATGGAGGTCTAGGAAGAATCCCAATTGAGAATTGGAAAAGCTGGCCTGAGACAGATACTGGGAGGAAAGCTGGGTGTCCTGGCCTAAACCCCTTTTCCCTGGGCCTCTGTAGTGCCATCTGAGAAATGAGGACAGCAATGCCTCAGGATGTTGGGGGTCAAGTGTGAAATCATCACACAGCAGACTTCAAGGTGTCTGTGTTCTGAGAACCAGGTCCACTCACCATTCTGCATCCTGTTCCTTCTCATGCCTGTCCTTGGAGCCTCTCTGAGCTAGGAGCAGCTCAGTGTCCCCTCCCTGTGTCCTGTGTCCCTGAAATGAAGTGCCTACCAGCCTCTTCCCATGACCTCCGGTCCCACACAGCTCAGTACCATGCCAGCGACTAGCCCATCTTGCAGATGAAGAAACTGAGGCACACTGGTAGGTAATTTGCTCAGAATGACCCAGCTAGTGAACAGAAGAGCCAGAACAGAAAATTCCACGCTTTTTCTGTTCTGCGTGGACTGGGTTGCCGCCCTCCAGGTCCAGCCCCAAACCTGCTTCACTGTAGGGACACAGAAGCCTTCCTGCGTGTCCAGGATTAAAGGTGGGATCCAAGGTCCTGGAGACTGGTGACCACAGAGCTTTTTGCTGTTCCCTCCCTACAGAAAAGTGGATGACCGCGACTGCAGAAGATGGGAGGGCTTGGGGGTCCGAGGGAAGAGCCAGTGTGAGCAAGCAGAGCTCAGGCCTCAGCTCTGGGCTCCCTGGAGTTCTCAGCGCCCCCAGGGTGGCAAGGGAAGGGGAAGTGGCGGATGTGAATTTATTTACCTAAAGAGATGACTGGGAGGGTGAAACTCTCACCTGTGGGTTCCTTCTCACCTCCCTGAGCTCCATCAATCCACAAAGTGGTCTGCCACCCCTGCCCCCATGCACTGACCAGTGCAGGCAACTCCAGGCTCTCCTCTCCACAGGCTGTTCCTCAGGGACCCAGCCCAGGAGTGGGTGAGCCTGAGCTGGTGTGGAGAGGATGGTGTGAGCCCTGGCCTTGCTTACTTGGGTGAGTCCAGGGTTCTGGAATGAAACTCAAAGAATGTCAAAGCTAGAAGGGGTCTTAGGAATTCATCATTTGTTCCAACCTCCTCATTCCTCGGATGAGAGCCACAGAAGGCCACGGACTCTCCCAGAGCCTCACAGCTAGCTGGTGGCATGGCTGGGACAAGTGGACAAGGCACCAGCAGCCCACATGCCCACTTCTCTGCTTTCCCCCTGTGGATCCTTCTGGCCACTTCTGTTCCACGTTCTTTCTGTCATCTACAGCCTGAGTTACACTGCGCCTCTTCTGGCAGCTCTGGCTCCTTCCCTGGGAAAACTTCAACCTCATCTCCACATCCTCACCAGCTCCCAGCCCCCAGGCAGGGCGTTAAAGAGAGCACAGACACATGGAGGGCACAGCTCAGGCCTTGGGTTCCAGGATAGGGCTGTCAGCTGGGGGTGAAAGGTGGGTGAGGGCTCCACTTTATGATGTCGGGACTCACTGGCCACGGGGACAATGGGAGCCGATCAAGGCCTCTGAGCCCAAGTACCTGGTTTCTATCCATGGAGCCAGGGCCTGCTGTCACTGGCCAGCCCTCAGGCCAGCCTGGGTCTCTATGGTAACAAATGCCAGTCAAGAGGGTCTCAGGGCTCAGCCAGGGGACTCTGGGCATGGCTGGATGGCCTGCATCACAGACAACATAGCTGTGGCTCCTTATCCCTTCCTGATGGGCACCTGCAGGCCTGGTTTTCTTTTCTTTTTTTTATTTTGGAGGGGAGCGGGGGACGGAGTCTCCCTCTGTCGCCTAGGTTGGAGTGCAGTGGCGTGATCGCAGCTCACTGCAACCTCCACCTCCAACAATTCCCCTGCCTCAGCCTCCCGAGTAGCTGGGATTACAGGCGCACACCACCATGCCCAGCTAATTTTTTTTCATTTTAGTAGAGACGGGGTTTCACCATGTTGGCCAGGCTGGTCTCGAACTCCTGACCTCGTGATCCACCTGCCTCAGCCTCTTAAAGTGCTGGGATTTCAGGCGTGAGCCACCATGACCAGCCAGGCCTGGCCTTCTAACTTGGTTTGCTCCTTTACACCCATGGGGAAGCCAGTGGTGGGCCTCAGTGAGAGGGGCATGGAGCCCTGGATTTGGCCCCCGCCCCCTTGCCCTGCTCCTTACAGGCTGTGTGACCTGTGGCAAGTCCCTTCTCTTCTCTGGTTTCAGGGTCCCAGTTTATAAAAAGGAAATGGCTACCACCAGGGATGCTGTCAAAACCGCTGCCATCCACGTCAGCTGAGATAAAGGACTGGCCCAAACGCATCAAGTGCCACAAGTAGTGGGGCAGGGGCCCTTTTTGGGGCTTAGCCTCAGTTGACCTAAACTGTCATACTTTCTCCCTTGACTGGAGTGAGCTGGGGGTGGGGGGAGGGAAGGAGGGTGGGGCTTATTAACATTCATTGCTGGGGAGGGGTTCAGGAGGTGATAAGGGAAGTGAGAAGTAGCCTGGGCTGTTGTGGTTAATCCCTACCCCCTAGTGCCAAGTTCAACGCCCCCCAGCCGGGGTCGTCTTACGCCTGCCTCTCCTAACAGCCCAGCTGGTGCAAACAGAGCCCACCTGCAAATCTGCCACTTGCCACCACCTGCTTCAGCCCAGCCCACCCTCTTCCTGCTGAAAAACAGAAGCGCTGGGGCAGGGGAAAGGCAAAGGGCAGAGAGCAAAGGGCACCCTATCGATGAGGATGGACCCCCACCTTTGCAATATGTTTTGTTTTGTTTGAGACAGAGTTTTGCTCTGTTGCCCAGACTGGAGTGCAATGGCATGATCTCGGCTCACGACAACCTGCGCCTCCCGGGTTCAAGCGATTCTCCTGCCTCAGCCTCCCGAGTAGCTGGGATTATAGGCGTGCACGACCACGCCCAGCTAATTTTGTTTTTGTTTTTTGAGACAGAGTCTCACTCTGTCACCAGGATGGAGTGTAGTGGTGCAATGTTGGCTCACTGCAACCTCCACCTCCCGGGTTCAAGTGATTCTCCTGCCTCAGCCTCCCAAGTAGCTGGGACTACATGTGTGCACCACCATTCTCAGCTAACTTTTGTATTTTTTTAGTAGAGATGGGGTTTCACTATGTTGACCAGGCTGGTCTTGATCTCCTGACCTTGTGATTTGCCTGCCTCAGCCTCGTGCTGGGATTATAGGCATGAGCCACGGAGCCTGGCCTAATTTTGTATTTTTAGTAGAGACTGGGGTAGGGGGTGAGGTTTCTCCATGTTGGTCAGGCTGGTCTCAAACTCCTGACCTCAGGTGATCTATCTGCCTCCCTAGGCCTCCCAAAGTGCTGAGATTACAGGCGTGAGCCACTGCGCCCGGCCTCCACCTTTGCAACGTATTTCCTACTGCCTGCTTGCAAATCAAAATCAAGTCATCACCGGTTCATCTGTTGCATACCCTCATGTGCTTGGGGCCAGGGGAGGGGAACAAATACCTATCCAATACAAGCTCAGCTGTAGAGAGGCCTGGCAGGCCCTCGAGGACTCCCATCACACGGTGGACTGACTTCTAATTCCCACTCTCAGTTTATGAGACTTTGTAAACTGGGCACTAGCGCATGCCTCCCTCCCATCAGCAGAGTGGTCAAAATCCCAGGCTCTGGGGCCAGACTCCCTGGCTCCTCTGCCAGCTGTGTGACCTTGGGGCAAGTTGTCTAACTTCTCTGTGCCACACTTTCCTCACCTGAGAAATGGGGCTGGGTCGGGTGTGGTGGCTCACATCTGTAATCCCAGCACTTTGGGAGGCCAAGGTGGTAGGATAGCTTGAGATCAGGAGTTTGAGACCAGCCTGGACCACACAGTGAGACTTTCCCTCCCTGTCTCTACAAAAATGTTAAAAAATGAACTGGTGTGGTGGTGCATGCTTGTAGTGCCAGCTACTCAAGGGGGCTGAGGCAGGAGGATAGGTTGAGCAGAGAGTTCGAAGCTGCAGTGAGCTATGATCACGCCACTACACTACAACCTGGGTGAAAGAGCAAGACCTAGTCTCTAAAAAAAATTTTAAAAGAAATGGAGCCAATCACAATGCCCTTAAGGCATGATTACGAGGATTAAAGGAGTGAGTCGTGGGTATTAGCGGCTGTTACTACAGCCGATCCATCTTTAAGCGAGTGTCTGCCTCAGACCCTTTGCACGCTCTGCTCCTGTTCCCAGCAACGTCCTCTGTCAGCTCATGAACCCACCAGCCCCTTCTTGTCCATCACCTCCTCCAGGAGACCTCCTCACCGAACTGGTTCCCCCTGCCCTCCAAATTCGCTTGTTCCACTCGCTTCAAAGCACCAGACAGTGACTGAAACCATTGTGTCGGTTTTTGTTTCCATGAGACTGTAAGTGACTTGAAGGTGAAGAATTGGGTCTACCCCGGGTTGCTGTGGATGAAACCAGGTTCAAAAGGCCCCAGCTGCCCACGTGGAGCAGTCCCCCTGTCACTCTCTGGGTGACCTGAAGTTACTGGTTTGTCCCCTTGCTAGAGGGTGGGATTCTGGTGACCTGAAGTTAGAGGCTTGTCTGTTGGAGGGTGGGACTCTGGTGACCTGTAGTGGCTTGTCTGTTTGTTGGAAGGTGGGACTCTGGTGACCTGAAGTTGGTGGCTTGTCCATTTCTTGGAGGGCAGGCCTGCACCCAGTCTGTCTCATGGGTATTGGAAACATGCAGAGAAAATGCCACCCTGGGCGGGCGCGGTGGCTCACATCTGTAATCCCAGCACTTTGAGAGCCCGAGGTTGGAGTTGGAGACCAGCCTGGGCAACACAGCAAGACCCCCTGTCTCTACAAAAAATGTTAAAATTAGTTTGGTGTGGTGGCTGGCACCTCCCAACACTTTGGGAGGCTGAGGCTGCAGTGAGCTAGGATCGTGCTACTGCCTTCCAGCCTGGGTGACAGAGTGAGACCCTGCCTCCAAAAAAAAAAAAAATTGAAAATAATAAAGAATCCCTACCTGGCCTCTTCTACCTCTGTCTCGGGTCTCAAGAGAAGCTATAGCTGGACAGGAGGCCAAGCCTGGCTGTTGACTTTCCTGGGCAGGTGTTCAAAGAGCTCCAACCTGCTGGGCCCCACACCTGGGGGTCATTGGCAGGACGCCAGGGCCAGCTCCCCACTGGCCCACTTGAGGCCTGGCCCCAGAGGGTGCTGGGGAGGGGCAGGGAGAAGTCAGCAGCGGCGCTGAATGGATCACCCCGAGTAGGGGCCCATCTGTGTCCGTCTGCTCCAGAAACTGCGCCAGGGCCACCCCTGGGTGGTCAGCCCTCTGGAGTCCCCTCTGCACATGGGGGAGAGGGCAGGGGTCCCCACACCATTTGCTACTTCTCTCTTGGCCTCACCCCTATATTTGACTGAGCGCTGCTCCAGAGCACACAGGGCTTGGTGGCTCTGTAAAGCTCACCCCGTCTACCCTACTTTGAAGGTTTCCTGAGGGTGCGGGCCTCTGGCTCCTGCCTAACACAGATCTTCACACATGGGAGGTCCCTGTGACAAGAGCTGGTCCCTAACAGAAGCAAGCAAGGAGAGCAGGTGTCCCCGAGGTCCCTATAGATGCTCTACACACAGTAGCTGCCTGACAAGAGTAGGGCGGGGAGAAGACCCCGGGGGCTGGTCCCCTAGGGCAAGGCCCTTTCTGGTACCAGGAGCAGCCATAGTCCCTGGGTGCCTGGAAACCTAGCCCTGCCCAGAGGGAGTGTTCCGGCTGGAAACCACCTGACACCCGGTTCAGCAGAGGGCAGACTCTAGGCTCTTCCCTCGCCACTGGGAGGGAATTAGTGGTGCCCAGCAGGAGGGACACAGCAGCCTCAGGCTTAGGGGGCTGGGTCCAGGGAGGGGGGGTATGACCTCAGGGCCCGGGTGCGCTGGTTCAAGGCCGCCCTCTGCTGGGCACTTGGGCTGGCGCAGTGGGTAAGGAGGCCGACAACAGGGAAGAGAAGGAAAGTCCTAACCAGACAACTTTATTGTGACCCGAGGCGGGGAGGTCTTCACCCGGAGCCTCCTGAAAGTGGAGAGCTGGGGGTGAGGGGCTCTCGTGTTGCCCCCACAACACCCCTGTCACATTCAGACAAATGCAGGGGTGGGGCAGGGGTGCCCCGTCCCTGCAGCACAGGCCGGGGAAGGCCCACTCTGCATCGTGGCCCCCAAGGCGTAGCTCCTCATTTCTTGAATCCTGGCTTTTTGGATTTGGATATGGCTTTGGCCTGCGGAGGGAAGGCAGGCCTCCAGGGTCCCACTCCCTCCTCCGGCCCAGGCAGCCTCCCCGAAGAGCACCCGCCTGTCCCAGGGGCCCACCCTCTGGTCCCACTCACCTTCTTCTCAGGGCTCTTGTCTCTAATGCTGGGTCTGCAACAGGGTGGAATGGACCAGGAGTGGGATGGGGGTCAGGGAGAGAGCTCAGCTCCAGACCAGTGGCGCAGCCCTCCCAGTGCCCGCCCTGGCTGCTCCTCCTGGGGACCACTCAGACTCTTTCTTTATTGTTGTCGGAGACAGAGTCTTGCTCTATTGCCCAGGCTGGAGTGCAATGGCGCAACCTCAGCTCACTGCAACCTCCGCCCCCCGGATTGAAGCGATTCTCCCCGCTCAGCCTCCTGAGTAGCTGGGATTACAGGCTCATGCCACCACGCCCAGCTAATTTTTGTATTTTTAACAGAGATGGGGTTTCACCATGTTGCCCAGGTTGGCCTCGGCCTCCCAAAGTGCTGGGATTACAGGTGTGAGCCACCTCGACTGGCCCACTCTGACTCTTTTTAAACAAAGGTGTGTGTGTGTGAACGCATGCATGCACGTGTATGTTTTCCTTAGGCTTCCACCTTCGTTATCACAAATGTCTTTGTTTTGTTTTTGAGATGGAGTCTGGCTCTGTTGCCCAGGCTGGAGTGCAGTTATACCATTACAGCTCACTGCAGCCTTGACCTCCTGGGCTCAAGTGATCCTCCTGTCTCAGCCTCCCGAGTAGCTGGGACTGCAGGTGTGCACCACCACACCTGGCCCACAAATGTCCTTTTCATTACAAAAGTAATGTTAACCATTTTCCACAAAATACAGCAAATAGACAAGAAAATACATTACTTAGAGTTTTCTTTACTGCCCACACTAAACATTTTGGTGTATTTTCTTTCAGGGATTTTTTTTTTTTTTTTTGGTCAAAAAATTTTTTTTTTTCTTGAGATAGAGTCTTGCTCTGTTGCCCAGACTGGAGTGCAGTCATGAGATCTTGGTTCACTGCAACCTTCGTATTCTGGGTTCAAGTGATTCTCCTGCCTCAGCCTCCTGAGTAGCTGGGACTACAGGAAAGCACCACCATACCCACCTAATTTTTGTATTTTTGGTAGAGACAAGGTTTTGCCATGTTGGCCAGGCTGGTTTCAAACTCCTGACATCAAGTGATCCTCCCACCTTGGCTTCCCAAAGTGCTGGGACAAGCGTGAGCCACCACACACACCCGGCCTGGTCAAACTCTTTTAAAAAATATGTGAAATAAAATAAAAATGACTTTATAGCCCGCTATATAAACTGTCAATACTCTTGCCAGGTGCAGAGGCTCACACTTGTAATTCCAGTGCTTTGGGAGGCTGAGGCAGGATTGCTTGAGTCGAGGAGCTTGAGATCAGCCTGGGCAACATAGAAAGACCCTGTCTCTACACAAAACTTAAAAATTAGCCATGCATGGTGGCACACACCTATTGTCCTAGCTACTAGGAAGGCCGAGACAGGAGGATCTCTTGAGGCCAGGAAGTGAAGGCTGCAGTGAGCCATGATTTGTGCCACTACACTCCAGCCTGGGTGGCAGAGCAAAACACTGTCTCATTAAACAAAGCAACCAAAACTATACACGTACATTCTAGGTTACTATATTCTTCATAAGCATTATGAAATATTCCATTGAGAAGATACATGTAGCTTAGTCAGACGTTATACTGGTAGACATTTACAATGCTTCCATTTTTTTTCACTATTATTTGAATAATACCATGATAAGCACCTTTTTTTAAATTGTTTTTTGAGACCCAGTTTCGCTCTATCATCCAGGTTTGAGTGCAGTGGCACGATCTCAGCTCACTGCAACTTCCACCTGGGTTCAAGCAATTCTTGTGCCTTAGCCTCCTGGGCAGCTGGGATTACAGGCAGGGGCCACCAGGCCTAGATAATTTTTGTACTTTTAGTAGACACAGGGTTTTATCATGTTGGCCAGGCTAATCTCAAACTCCTGACCTCAAGTGATCCGCCCACCTTGGCCTCCCAAAGTGTGGGGATTACAGGCATGAACCACCACACCCAGCCATGAGAAACATCTTAGTACAGATAATTTCCCTTGAATTTTGGATAGAATTCTTTGGAAGGAATTTCCTTCAGTGGAATTACATCCCAAGATAAGAACGTTGTAATGCTTTTCCAGAAAGGTGATGCCACCCTCCAGTGCTTCCATGCCCATGTGCCTGCGTATGCAGGAATACATACCATGTGTGCATTTGTACACATATACACCAACAACACAGTATTCTTTCTAATACTGTGTATCTCATCTAAGAGACTGGCTAATTTAATAGGTAGAAAGAATTACCTTACTTCCTCTTGTTCTTTTTCCAGCTTTTTTTTCTGGAAACCAAAAATGAGTATATTAGGAGAGTTAGAGCCAGAAGAGACTCCCAACATCCACAAGGTCCCCGCTGAGCACCTGGACAGAAATGGCCACAGCGGCCTTGTCCCATCCTGCACACTCAGAAGGCTGGCCCAGGCTCCTGGTGCCCCATCCCTCTGAGGGGCTTCTGCAGGGGCAGTACCTCCTTCCAAACAGCCACGCTCCTTCCCCCACCTTAGCCACGCTCGTCTGCTTCTGGGGCATCAGCCTTTTGCCTTGTTTGACAGGGGATTCCTCCTCCAGAGATATATCTACATCCTCATCCTCATCCTCATCATCTTCTTCCTCCTCTTCCTCTTCCTCCTCTTCCCCTTCTTCTTCCTCCTCCTCCCAGGTTAGGTCTGATGTTTCTGTGATAGCACGGGAAAGAGGGCAGGGGCATAGGTTCAGAGCTACAGAATTGATGCCCACCTCCCATTGTGTAATCCAGGTTGCTCCAAGCACTGCCCTGGAGGAATCCCAGCCTAGAGTTGACAGTGGTTACCTACCTACCACCTGTACAGGGTGGTGCCCTTTCTGGTCCTTCTGAAGCCAGGCTAGCTTAGGGGATCTAGGAGAGCCCTGCAGAGGGCTGGGGGTGGTAGAAAGAGGGCAGGGGGAGTGGCTCTGGCTGAGTAGGAGAGGGATTCATATTGGCAAGGGCTGGGGCCAAGGCTAAAGGTGGGCAGGGTTGGGGAGGAAAAGGAGGAGAGGGGGAAAGAATCTAAAAAACAGCTAAGGAACTAAAACCTTATCCTAAGAGAAGTGGCACCTGCCAAGGCTTTTTAGCAGGAGAGTACCCTGATGTGAACGAGGTCTAATCATACAGAAAAGAGGGCCAGTTGAAGGATCTGGAAGCAGTCAGCATCATGCCACGTTGCTATGGTCTGCATCACTGTGGCAGTGATATCCTCAACAGTGGCTCCCTACTACCGGATATTGCACTGAGTGCTTTTCCTGAATATCCCAATTATTCTTCACAACCGCTCTTTGAACTTTGCAAGTAAGGGGCTGTGGCCCACAGAGGTCATGGCAGGTAAAAAAGAACAGAGACCAGCACCCTTGCCTGTGGCCTTCCAGTCCAGGCTGCTGGCCATCATGTTGCCTTTAGGGATTTTTCTCCCAAAATTCAAGAATCCCTCCAGTGTTTCAGTAGCCAGTATGTCCGGAGCCCCCGCTGGGCACGGTACACTCGGACCTTCCCGAGCCTGGGCTCTGACTTACCATAACGCTCCTGGCCACTGAGGAACACAGGTCCTGAGCCAGCCCGGAGTTGGAAAGTAATTGGGGGAGAAAGCTGTACTCCAACCATGGTGACCTGCAGTGGGAGGAAGCAGAGAAGACAGGGCCACTTAGGCCTGGCACCTCTTGGGGGCTGGCCTCAGGCAGAAATACTGAGTTGATTTCCCTCCCTGAACCCTACACACTACTCATGGGTTGTGTGGACCTTACTCATTCTCAGCCCCGTACCCGTCTGCCAAAGTGGGCTCTGTCCAAGAAGAATTCGAACCCGGTAATCCCATTCTTGCTAAACTCACAAATAGCCTTCCAAGCTGAGGGGCAGCTGTTAGATAGGAGTCTGATTGCTATGAGCTGAATTATGGCCACTCTCTCATCCTCCAAATTCCTATTTTGAAGCTCTATCCTCCAGTGTGATAGTATTTGGAAAGTGATTGGTTGGGGGGGGGGGTCTTGGGGAGTGATTAGGTTTGGGGCCATGAGGGTGGGACGCTCACAATAGAATTAGTGCCTTTACAAGATGAGACACTATAGAACTCACTCACCCTCTTTCTCTCCATTCTCCACTCTCCTGCCCCATCATGTGAACACACAGCAAGAAGGCTGCCATCTGCAAGTCAGGGAAAGAGCCCTCACCAGAACCCAACCATGCCGGCCCCCGATCTCAGACTTTCAGCCTCCAGAACTGTGAGAAAACATCTGTTGCTAAAGCCCTCCAGTCTGGTAGTTTATAATAACAACTAGGGCAGAGTGAGACGCTCACTGATCAAACGAGAAAGCAGATGCACAATTTTATGTACAGTACTACTTTCTTTCTTCACATCAGACAGGTCATGTGCCAACTCGTAACCAGGTTTGTGGAGGCACATCTTACACGTGATCGTGAAACCCCAATTATCACACTTAAAAATGACAAGCACCTCTATAGTACTACTTTTGTCTTACGCATAATGTATGGATATACACGTGAAAAAGGCTTAAATATATTAAAATGCTAACCATAATTGTCAGTAGACATTACGGTATTTGTTGTATTTATACCTTCCCAAACTTTCAGAATTTTCTAGAATGACAACAGCTTATTTTATTTTAGTTTCTGCCACGAGCCAGGAACCCTGTTTAGTGTTTTATCTGCTTTATCTCATTTAAATCCTCATAAGAAACGCATGATGGAAATACTGATACTTTACAGAAGAGGAAACTGAGACTTAGAGTGAATAACTTAGAGCTTCTAAGCTCTAAGTTCAGACAGGAGGTAATAAGCAAAATTATTTTGCTTATTATTCTAAGGGGCTCTGCAGCCAGAGCCACTTAGAAGTGCCAGAGAGAATGTAATTCAGTGTTTCGACTGCATGGCTGAACAGTAAGACAGAAGAGTTCTTGAGCATAAAAAATGAAGAGAGGATGCCTTCTGATTAGTGATGAATGAAAAAGAAATGAAGACAGGCAGGTGCAGGAACTGGTGTGCAGCAACTGAGGAGAAATGGACCTGAAAATAGCCAGGACTTCGGGCTTCAAAACTCACACACAGTCCGGGCTTGGTGGCTCATGCCTGTAATCCCAGCACTTTGGGAGGCCAAGGCAGGCAGATCATTTGAGGTCAGGAGTTTGAGACCAGCCTGGTCAACATGGAGAAACCCCATCTCTATTAAAAATACAAAATTAGCTGGGCGTGGTGGCGCATCCCTGTAATCCCAGCTACTTGGGAGGCTGAGGCAGGAGAATCGCTTGAACTCAGGAGGCGGAGGCTGCAGTGAGCACCAAGATTGTGCCATTGCACTCCAGCCTGGGCAACAAAAGTGAAACTCCATCTCAAAAAAAAAAAAAAAAAGAAAAAAAAGTCCAAACCAGCCCTCTTCTCAAAAAATGAAAAACAAAAAATTAAAACCCTAGCCACCATTAAAGGAAACTAACAAGGAAGCATAAATGGAAATAAAAGCTGCCTCCTGTGAAAGCCCAGACCCATAGCTGTGCCTCTCACTTGTGTGGTTTGAATTATTCATTGAGTACAGCCAACCCAAGAAATGTGTATAAAATCCCAAGCTTATATATTCCTGAGGTAAATGGCAGAAGCAAACACGAAACCACTATGTTGGGACACTCCCCAAACTCAGGCCACATCAAATTCTTTAGGAAAAAAACAAAATAAACTAAAGATGAGCTCACTGTATAAAATTACAAAACACACATGAAACAATCCCACTAGAGTCAACAGAAAGAAACCAAATGACTGCAGACTCGCCCAACTAAGAACTTAAGAGGACACTCATCTAAAAACAATATCAAATTAAGCTGGGTATGGTGATGCACGCCTGTAACACAGGCTTCTCAGGAGGCTGAGGCAGGAAGATTGCTTGAACTCGGGAGGTTCAAGGCTGCAGTGAGCTATGATTGCACTGCTGCACTCCAGACCGATCGACAGAGCAAGATCTTGTCTCTAAAGTATGTATATACACATACATGTATGTAATAAGTTTAAACCCAAATAAATGCAATAATAGGAATCAGAACCATAAGAACAAGACATTATGAAAAAGAAAAAGACCCAAATGCAGCTTTCCAGACATAAAAAACAGAAGCTGAGGCTGGGCATGGTGGCTCATGCTTATAATCCCAGCACTGTGAGAGGCCAAGGTGGGAAGATTGCTTGAGGCCAGAACTTATAAACCAGCCTGGGTAACATAGGAAGACTTCAGCTCTACAAAAAACTAATAATAAAAATTAGCTGGGTATGGTGACTCGTTCCTGTAGTCCCAGCTACTCGGGAGGTTGAGTGGGAGGATCACTTGAGCCCAGGAGTTTGAGGCTGCAGTGAGCCATGATCATGCCACTGCACTCCAGCCTGGGCAACAGAGCAAGACCTTGTCTTTAAAACAAAAATAAAAGAAAGCCTGAACAAATGATTAAAAAGCAGAATAAACCAGCAGAAGCAGAATTAGTATGATCAATAGTGCCATGAGGAATTACCCATTATAAGGCACAGGGAGAGATTTAAAGAAACACGAAAGACAGGCTAACACGGAGGACAGAGTGAGAAGGTCCAACATATATCTAACTGGAGGAGGGACTAGAGAGACTGGAAGACAGTCAATATTCAAAGGGAAAACAACCAAGAATTTTCCAGAATTGATCAAAGACATAGATCTTCATATCTGAAAACCTAAGTCCTAAACAGATAAGTAAAAATAAATCTACACGTGAACATATCATGGTAAAACTATAGAAAATAAAAACAAAAGATATTATCTTAAAATAAATCAGAGAGGAAAGACATCTCCAAAAAAAGGAATAATCAGACAGATTGAGGATTTCAGCAGCAACACTGGAAACCAGAATAGAACAACAGCTTTGAAGCTGAAGGAAACTGTCTACCTAGAATTATATACACAGCCAAGCCATCATGAAGGAATGAGGGCAAAATCATGATATTTCTAGACAAAGCCTGAGTAAATTTACTATTCTCAGGCCCACTAAAGTATGTTTCTAAAAAAGATAAGAAATTAAATCAAGAAGGAAGTGAGTGCAAGAAGCAGCCGCAACCAAACTGATTGGTAAACAAAGTAAACCTACATAAGCATTAATTGGAAAATACATAGTACTAGTAATGAGTTGTGTTGAGTAGGCTGACAAGTTGGAGCTACAACACTAGATAATATTTAAGTTTAAAAGAGGAGAAGCAGGCCAGGCACAGTGGCTCACACCTGTAATATTGACACTTTGGGAGGCCAAGGGAGGTGGATCACCTCAGGTCAGGAGTTCAAGACCAGCCTGGCCAACATGGTGAAACCCCATCTCTACTAAAAATACAAAAATTAGCTGGGCATGGTGGTGCACACCTGTAATCCCAGCTATGCGGGAGGCTGAGGCAGGAGAATCACTTGAACCTGGAAGACGGAGGTTGCAGTGAGCTGAGATTGCACCACTGCACTCCAGCCTGGGCAACAGAGTGAGACTCCATTGTGAAAATAGAAAGATGAAAAGGGAAGAATCAGAAAAGTTCCTTGGATTATCTGGGAGGAAAGAAAACATTAATTTTAAACTTTGAGTCATGCATGATTGTTAAAAAAATTAAAGATAACCAGTAAAAAATTAGAATGAGATTCTATAACTTCCAAACCAGTAGAGAAGGGGAAAAGAACCTTTCATCAATCTAATGAAATGTAGGAAAAGGAGAAGAAAATAAAGCAAGGAAAGCAGATGTAAAAACTACATGCCACGAATCCAATTACATCAGCAATCACAATGAATAGACTCTACTGTCAGATAGAACAAAATCTAGCTACATACTGCATACAAGATACATACCTGGAACATAAGACATAAAATACATCTGAAACGGAGAAGTTGCTGAGGCCAGAGCACAAAGGCAAGGCAGGCCATGATACACTCTCAGCTCTGATTCCAAGTGAGAGAGAGCCATGACCTAAGTGTCCTAGCAGAGAAGCCACATGATCTGACCTGTGTTTAAAAGGATCTTTTCGGCCAGATGCAATGGCTCATGCTTGTAATCCCAGCACTCTGGGAGGCCGAGGTGGGTGGATCACTTGAGGTCAAGAGTTTGAGACCAGCCTGTGCAACATAGTGAAACTCCATCTCTATTTAAAAAAAAAAAAATCAGCCAGGCATGGTGGCCAGCACCTGTAGTCCCAGCTACTCGGGAGGCTGAGGCATGAGAATCACTTGAACCCCGGAGGCAGAGGCTGTAGTGAGCCGAGATGGTGCCACTGCACTCCAGCCTGGGTGACAGAGTGAGACTGTCTGAAAAAAAAAAAGATAAAGAAAAAAAGATTTTTGGCAGCTGTGTACAGCACAGACCAGGAAACTTTCTGAAAAGAGCCAGGAGGTAATATTTTAGGCTTGCAAACCATATGGTCTCCATGGAGACTACTCAAACCTGCTGTTATGAGGAAAGGCAGCCATGGAAAGGGTATAAATGAGTGTGGCTGTGTTCCAGTATAACTACTTATGAAAACAGGCAGTGGGCTAGATTGAAGCCCTCTAGTTTGCCTACCCTGGAATAGACTACAGGGGACCATGGGACGGTAGGTAGACCAGGTGGAAGGTCCTGCAATTAAACAGAGCCACAGGCAACTGTCACCTGGACCAGGGGTAGCAGGGAAGACGGTGAGCTGTGGTCCATCAGGGCGTAAGACGGAGGCAGAGCAGACAACAGGACTGCTGATATATCAGATATGGGAGCGGAAAAAAAGAGGGTTTGGGCCAGGTGCGGTGGCATGCCTGTAATCCCAGATCTTCGGGAGGCCAAGGCGGGTAGATCACCCGAGTTCAGGAGTTCGAGACCAGCCTGATCAACATGGCAAAACCCTGTCTCTACAAAACATACAAAAATTAGCCAAGCGTGGTGGCACATGCCTGTAGTCCCAGCCGCTTGGGAGGCTGAGACAAGAGAATCACTTGAATCTAGGAGGCGAAGTTTGCAATGAGCCAAGATCACGCCATTGCTCTCCAGCCTGGGTGATAAGAGCAGAAACACCATCTCAAAAAAAAAAAAAAAAGTTTTCTCCTGGCTAACTGGAAGAACAGCTATTTTCTGAGAGAAAATCAGGCTGAAGAGGTGGCGGGTGGATTGGAGATAAAAATGGAGTATGTGGATTTAGGCATGTTAAGTTTGAGATATTTATTATATATCTATTAAAGACACAGAGTTGGATATAGGACTTGGAGCTCAAGAGAGGGTGGGGTTTACAAACATAGATTTCTGAGTCTTCGTTTGTTTAGATGGTCTTGAAAACCACAGGACTGGATGAAAATGCTCCATCTCCGTTCAGACATTATATTCTCATGAGAAGCATGCAACCTAGACCCCTTGCATGCACAGCTTACAATAGCATTCATGCTCCCAAAAGAATCTAATGCCACTCTGATCAGATGCTGGGCTCAGGCATAATGCCGGCTAGCTAGCTGCTTACCTCCTGCTGTGCCGTCAAGTTCCTAACAGGCCACGGAAGGGTTCTGGTCCTTGGCCGGGCGGTGGGGGACCCATGGTTTGAAGTGTAATTTCTGCAGACAGCTTAAGTTGCCCAAGGTAACACAGCTCTAGGAAGGGGTGAGCTGGGCTAGACCCCGGCTCTTTGCATGGGCTGTGCTGCCTCCCTGACACGGCTGACTTCTATAGGGTGAATGTACCCTCGTGTGTGTCCATTCCCGCCAAAGGGTGAGGGTGAGGCTGGGGCTGGCGGCAGTTTTCCAGCCAGCAGGGAAAGGCGCACCATGGGGAGGACTTTGGCCTGGAGCGAGGCAATGGTGACCGGCTGCGTCTTCTTGTCCTCCCGGTTTCCTGGAGGCAGGATCTCCACGCGATGCATCTCCTCTTTGGCTTTCTCCCCTAAGCAAATCTGAGCAGGTTGAAAACAGACAGAGGCCCCTCATCACCCTGAGGGCAGATGAAAGAAACTCACAGTCCCCTGTTGGGACCAGAAACTTCCCCACTCCATCCTGCTCCCTCTTTCGGGCACACCTACCGTATGAAGCAACAGCCTGCAGCTCTGCTTCCCCTCCGGCTGGGGTCTGAAGGTCCAAGTCCGCCTCTCCTGACTGAGCTCGCAGCCTGCAGAGGGGAAAAAAGGCAAGTGGGGCCCTCCTTCCTCCCCAAGGGAGCGGCTCACCTGCGCGGCAAGATGCTGCGCACCGGAGGTGGGGCGTGGCTCTGGGAGCGAGCCTGGGTCTCCACTCACCCCAGAGCACGGTCGTCACTGCCTTTTCCTCCGTGCTGCTGGTGCTGCTGAGATTCATGGCTCGGGGCGGAGGAGCGGGATGGCCGCGCAGCTGCAAGGAGGACACCCGCGTGAGGCCTTGCGCCCCGACCCTTGGCTGGAGGATGCCAGAGGCCAGGAGGCATCGGCAGGTACTGAGGCGTCGCTCGTGGCCGGAGAGGGCCTGCCACGGTCAAGGGCTCACCAGCCACTTCTGGAGGACGAGTACCCACCTCCCAGCGGGGCGCGCAGCCCAGGGCCTGGCCGGACCCGCACAGGACTGCGGGACTCACGGGAGAGGGAGCTGCCCACCGAGCCCAGGCTTGAAAGCCAGCGGGGAGGTCACCTGGCTGCGCTCGGGCCTGACTCAAAGTCTCTGTGGACCCTCTACCAGGCCCAGAGAAGGGGGTGTGCGCTCGGCTTGGTCCCAGTTCCCCCACCCAGCCTTACCGTCGCTGCTCCGCGCGGGGCCAGTCACGCCATCGGCGCTCCCAGAGAGCAGCGCAACCTCATCCCCGCTGGCCAGATAGCGGCTGCCCACGCCCGGGCTAAGAAGCCCGCGAAGGGGCAGGACAGGTGTCCAATCAGCCGCAAAAAAGCCGCCTGCCTCTCCCCTTCCCTTCTCCTATTCTTTCCTCATCCGCGCGGAAGAATCACCTGGAAGGCTGTTAACGCGCGCGTGTCTGCCCTTCAGTCCACAGCTGCCCGTGGCACGGGTCTGGGTGGGGCCGAGGGAATTTGCATTTGTAATCAGTTCCCAGGTGAAGCTGATAATGCCGGCTCACGACCCTTCGTGAGAGCCGCTGTCCGGGCCAATGAGGACCCGCCGAGGCCTCCTGGCGCCCCCACCCCAGCCCGTGGAGAGGAAGCCTTAGCCCAGCTTAGGAAGGGAGGCCGGTAGTCGGCAGGAAGCGGCAGGTAGCGGCAGGTGGAAGCGCTCCTTCTAGTGCATTGCCTTTCTTTCTTTCCTTTCCCCATGCTTTATACAGCATGGGCCTTTCCTAAGGCCCAGACAACCCGTCCTTCCAGTCTCCAGTGAGAGAGAGAACCCTGTCTCCTAAACGGTGAGATTTCCGGCGGAGAGCCACAGCGGGCAGGTGTGGTGGGGAGGTGAGCAGTGAGGCGCCGCAGTAGCGGGGTGGGGAGCGCGGCCAGCGACGCTACAGGGCCAAGCACGCGACCAGCAGCAGGTCCCAAACTCAGTGGGCAGTGAAGACGAGGTGGGGTTTCAGCGGATATGCCCTGGAGACACCTCAGATAACCAGGAATCTCCCGCACACACCTGGGACAGGGGCTTATGGCCACAATGAGGTCAGAATCTTTTATTCCTGGAAGCTGGAGTCGGCTTCCCTGTGAATTGGCCCAGGACAACCCACAAGAGGCTTGGGGACCTGCCAGAGCCCCCTGAGGCTCCCTGTCCCCAGCTGAGCAGTTCCCGTCTCCTTCGCTGTCCCTGAGCTCTCTGTCCCTGGCAGGGGGCTTACTGGAGGTGACGGCCATTGCAACCAAGTGTGCGGTAAAGATGAGCAAATGGCAGGCACGTGCATGCCACGTATAGACGTTCAGGTATTCCCTCAACAAATGGTGATTCCGGCCAGGGCCTGGCCATCCCACAGTGAATACGACAGAGCCCGCTCAAAGGGCTTCCAGCCTCTTTAGAGAAGAGTACTCAAAGCAAATTGGCTCTCCGTGGCTCCAGACTACCCTCCCCATGAGTAATCACACTGATGTGAGGCTGCAGCTGGGGGTCACAGTGAAGGGTAAATGAAGGCAGGGAGGGAGTTGCCCCTGGTGTCACAATCTAGAACTGGGACGCTGGAACTGGACAGCCAGGATTCAAGTCTGCACTCTGCTTTGTGATTTCAGGTGTGCTAATTCATGTCTCAGTGCCTCAGTTTCCTCATCTGCTAAGTGGGGCTGTTATACTGGAACCATCCTCATTACCTTTTTTTTTTTTTTTACTGATACACATTAATTGTACATATTTATAGGGTACATATGATATTTTGATACTTGCACACAATGTGTAATCAGCAAATCAGGGTAACTAAGGTATCCATGACTTTGAACATTATTATTGTTATTACTATTTTTTATTTATTTTTATTATTATTATTTTTTGAGATGGAGGCTCACTCTCATCACCCAGGCTGGAGTGTAGTGGTGTGATCTCGGCTCATTGCAACCTCCGCGTCCCAGGTTCAAGCAATTCTCCTGCCTCCCAAGTGGCTGGGATTACAGGCGCCCACCACCATGCCTGGCTAATTTTACTATTTTTATAGAGATGGGGTTTTATCAGGTTGGCTAGGCTGGTCTTGAACTCCTGACCTCAGTGATCCACCTGCCTAGGGCTCCCAAAGTGCTGGGATTACAGGTGTGAGCCACTGTGCCCAGCCCAACGTTTATTATTTCTTTGCGTTGGAAACATTTCAAATCTTCTCTTCTAGCTATTTTGAAATATACAATAAATTCTTGTAAACTGTAGTCACCTTACTGTACTATCAACACAAGCCCTTCTTATTGCTATCTAATAGTATGCTTGTACCCATTATTCAACCTCTCTATCCCCCCAACCACTTCCCAGTCTCTAGTAATCATCATTCTACTCTCTATTCCCATTAATTCCCTTTTTTTGTTTTTGGCTCCCACATGAGTGAGAACATGTGATATTTGTTTTACTGTGTCTGGCTCGTTTCAGGTAACATAATGACCTCCAGTTCCACCCATATTGCTGCAAATGACAGGGCTTCCATCTTTTTTTATGGCTGGATATATTCCATTGTGTATACGTACCACATTTTCTTTTTCTTTCTTTCTTTTTTTTGAGAAAGAGTCTTGCACTGTCACCCGGGTTGGAGTACAATGGCGCAATCTCAGCTCACTACAACCTCCGCCTCCTGGGTTCAAGCAGCTCTCCTGCCTCAGGCTCCAGAGTAGCGGAGATTACAGGCGCCCACCACGCCCAGCTAATTTTTTGTATTTTTAGTAGAAATGAGGTTTCACTATGTTAACCAGGCTGGTCTCGAACTCCTGACCTCGTGATCTGCCCGCCTCTGCCTCCCAAAGTACTGGGATTACAGGTGTGAGCCACCTCGCCCAGCCTCCACATTTTCTTTATCCATTCATCTATTGATGGACACTTAGTGATTCCATATCTTGGCTATTGGAATAGTGCTGCAATAAACAAGGGTGTGCAGATACCCCTCCTTTTCTTTGGATACTGATTTCCATTATGGAAAGCAATATGGAGATTTCTCAAAAAACTAAAAATAGGACTACCATATGATCCAGCAATCTCACTACTGCGTTACTTACCCAAAGGAAAGGAAATCGGATACCAATTTCCTAGGAATCGGTGTTTCTGGGATTATTTATTCCAGTAGTGGGATTGTTGGGTCATGTGGTAGTTTTGTTTTTAGTTTTTTGAGAAATCTCCATACGCTTTCCATAATGGCTGTACTAACTTACGTTCCCAACAACAGTGTATGAGTTCCCTTTTCTCCACATCCTTACCAGCATTTGTCTTTTTGATAATAGTCATTTTAACTGAGGTGAGATGGTATCTCTCCTGGTTTTGATTTGCATTTCTCTGATGATTAGTGATGTTGAGCTTTTTTTCATATGCCTGTTAGCCATTTGTTTGTTTTCTTTTGAGAAATGTCTATTCGTGTCCTTTGCCCACTTTATATTATTATTTGTTTTTTGCTGTTGAGTCATTTGTATTCCTTGTATGTTCTGGCTGTTATTCCCTTGTTAGATGAATAATTTGCAAATATTTTCTCCCATTCTGCAGGCTGTCTCTTCACTCTGTTGACTGGTGCAGTTTTTGGTTTAATACACTCTCATTTGTCTGTTGTTTCTGTTGCCTGTGCTTTTGAAGTCTTAGCCATAAAATCTTTGCCTAGACCCATATCCTGAAGCATTTCCCGTAAGTTTTCTTCTAGTAATTTGATAGTTTCAGGCCTTAATCCATCCAAGTCTTTAATCCATTTTGAATTGATTTTTGTATGTGATAACATATGGGGTCTCATGTTTTTCTCCTTATCAATATCCAGTTTTCCCAGCACCATTTACTGAAGAAGATGTCCTTTCCCCAATGTACATTCATGGTGCCTTTGTCAAAAAAATCAGTTTGTTATAAGTATGTAGTTTTATTTCTGGGTTCTCTCTTTTGTTCCACTGGTCTGTCTCTGTTTTTATACCAATACCACGCTGTTTTGCTTACTATAGCTTTGTAGTGTATAATTTATATTTGTATTTGTAATTGAGACAGGGTCTGGCTTTACTTCCCAGGCTGGAGTGCAGTGGCACTACTTCAGCTCCCTGCAGCTTCCACCTCCTGGGCTCAAGCGATCCTCACTTCAGCCTATGAAGTGGCTGGGATTATAGGTGTGTGCTACAATGCCCAGCTAGTTTTTTTTTTTTTTCTTTTTTCTTTTTATTTTTTTATTACACTTTAGGTTTTAGGGTACATATGAAGAACATGCAAGATTGTTGCATAGGTACACACATGGCAGTGTGATTTGCTGCCTTCCTCCCCATCACCTATGTCTGGCATTTCTCCCCATGCTATCTCTCCCCAACTCCCCATCCCCCGCTGTCCCTCCCCTATTTCCCACTGACAGACCCCAGTGTGTGATGCTCCCCTCCCTGTGTCCATGTGTTCTCATTGTTCAACACCCGCCTATGAGTGAGAACATGTGGTGTTTGATTTTCTGTTCTTGTGTCAGTTTGCTGAGGATGATGGTTTCCAGGTTCATCCGTGTCCCTACAAAGGACACAAACTCACCATTTTGATGGCTGCATAATATTCCATGGTGTATATGTGCCACATTTTCCCTGTCCAGTCTATCATCGATGGGCATTTTGGTTGGTTCCAGGTCTTTGCTATTGTAAACTGTGCTGCAACGAACATTCGTGTGCATGTGTACTTATAGTAGAACGGTTTATAATCCTTTGGATATATACCCAGTAATGTGATTGCTGGGTCTAATGGAATTTCTATTTCTAGGTCCTTGAGGAATCGCCACACTGTCTTCCACAATGGTTGAACTAGCTTACACTCCCATCAACAGTGTAAAAGTGTTCCTATTTCTCCACATCCTCTCCAGCATCTGTTGTCTCCAGATTTTTTAATGATCGCCATTCTAACTGGCGTGAGATAGTATCTCAATGTAGTTTTGATTTGCATTTCTCTAATGACCAGTGATGATGAGCATTTTTTCATAGGTTTGTTGGCCTCATGTATGTCTTCTTTTGTAAAGTATCTGTTCATATCCTTCGCCCATTTTTGAATGGGCCTTTTTGTTTTTTTCTTGTAAATCTGTTTTAGTTCTTTGAAAATTCTGGATATCAGCCCTTTGTCAGATGGGTAAGCTGCAAAAATTTTTTCCCATTCTGCTGGCTGCCAATTCACTCTAATGACTGTTTCTTTTGCCATGCAGAAGCTGTGGAGTTTGATTAGGTCCCATTTGTCTATTTTGGCTTTTGTTGCCAATGCTTTTGGTGTTTTGATCATGAAGTCCTTGCCTGTGCCTATGTCCTGAATGGTTTTGCCTAGATTTTCTTCTGTGGTTTTTATGGTGTTAGGTCTTATGTTTAAGTCTTTAATCCATCTGGAGTTAATTTTAGTGTAAGGTGTCAGGAAGGGGTCCAGTTTCTGCTTTCTGCACATGGCTAGCCAGTTTTCCCAACACCACTTATTAAACAGGGAATCCTTTCCCCATTGCTTGTTTTTGTCTGGTTTGTCAAAGATCAGATGGTTGTAGATATGTTGTATTGCCTCCGAGTCCTCTATTCTGTTCCATTGGTCTATATCTCTGTTTTGGTACAAGTACCATTCTGTTTTGATTACTGTAGCCTTTTAGTATAGTTTGATGTCTGGTAGTGTGATGCCTCCCGCTTTGTTCTTTTTGCTTAGAATTGACTTGGCAATGCGGGCTCTCTTTTGGTTCCATATGAAGTTTAAGGTGGTATTTTCGAGTTCTGTGAAGAAGGTCATTGGTAGCTTGATGGGGATAGTGTTGAATCTGTAAATTACTTTGGGCAGTATGGCCATTTTCATGATATTGGTTCTTCCTAACCATGAACATGGAATGTTTCTCTGTTTGTGTCCTCTCTTATTTCGTTGAGCAGTGGTTTTTAGTTCTCCTTGAAGAGGTCCTTTACGTTCCTTGTTAGTTGTATTCCTAGGTATTTTATTCTCTTTGTAGCAATTGTGAATGGCAGTTCGTTCTTGATTTGGCTCTCTTTAAGTCTGTTATTGGTGTATAGGAATGCTTGTGATTTCTGCACATTGATTTTGTATCCTGAGACTTTGCTGAAGTTGCTTATCAGTTTCAGGAGATTTTGGGCTGAGATGATGGGGTCTTCTAGATATACAATCATGTCGTCTGCAAATAGAGACAATTCGACTTCCTCCTTTCCTAATTGAATACCCTTTATATCTTTTTCTTGTCTGATTGCTCTGGCTAGAACTTCCAGTACTATATTGAATAGGAGTGGTGAGAGAGGGCATCCTTGTCTAGTGCCAGATTTCAAAGGGAATGCTTCCAGTTTTTGCCCATTCAATATGATATTGGCTGTTGGTTTGTAGTAAATAGCTTTTATTATTTTGAGATACATTCCATCAATACCTATTTTATTGAGGGTTTTTAGCATAAAGGGCTGTTGAATTTTGTCAAAGGCCTTCTCTGCATCAATTGAGATAATCATGTGGTTTTTGTCTTTGGTTCTGTTTATGTGGTCAATTATGTTTATAGACTTGTATATGTTGAACCAGCCTTGCATCCCTGGGATGAATCCTACTTGATCATGGTGGATAAGCTTTTTGATGTGCTGTTGCAATCGGCTTGCCAGTATTTTATTGAAGATTTTTGCATCTATGTTCATCATGGATATTGGCCTGTAGTTTTCTTTTCTTGCTGAGTCTCTGCCGGGTTTTGGTATCAGAATGATGTTGGTCTCATAAAATGATTTGGGAAGGATTCCCTGTTTTTGGATTGTTTGGAATAGTTTCAGAAGGAATGGTACCAGTTCCTCTTTGTATGTCTGGTAGAATTCGGCTGTGAACTCATCTGGACCTGGGCTTTTTTTGGGTGGTAGGCTCTTAATTGCTGCCTCAACTTCAGCCCTTGTTGTTGGTCTATTCAGGGTTTTGACTTCTTCCTGGTTTAGGCTTGGGAGGATGCAAGTGTCCAGGAATTTATCCATTTCTCCCAGGTTTTCTAGTTTATGTGCATAGAGTTGTTTGTAATAATCTCTGATGATGGTTTGAATTTCTGTGGAATCTGTGGTGATACCGCCTTTATCCTTTTTTATTGCATCTATTTGGTTATTCTCTTTTCTTTTTTATTAATCTGGCTAGTGGTCTATTTTGTTGATTTTTACGAAAAACCAGCTCTTGGATTTATTGATTTTTTTGAAGGGTTTTTTGTGTCTATCTCCTTCAGTTCTGCTCTGATCTTAGTTATTTCTTGTCTTCTGCTAGGTTTTGAGTTTTTTTGATCTTGCTCCTGTAGCTCTTTCAAATTTGACGATAGGGTGTCAATTTTAGATCTCTCCTTGCTTCTCATGTGGGCACTTACTGCTATATATTTTCCTCTAGAGACTGCTTTAAATGTGTCCCAGAGATTCTGGTATGTGGTGTCTTCATTCTCGTTGGTTTCAAAGATCATCTTTATTTCTGCCTTCATTTCGTTGTTTATCCAGTCAACATTCAAGAGTCAGTTGTTCAGTTTCCATGAAGCTGTGTGCTTCTGGGTTGGTTTCTGAATTCTGAGTTCTAACTTGATTGCACTGTGGTCTGAGAGACTGCTTGTTATGGTTTCCATTCTTTTGCATTTGCTGAGGAGTGATTTACTTCCAATTATGAGGTCAATTTTAGAGTAGGTGTGATGTGGTGCTGAGAAGAATGTATATTCTGTGGATTTGGAGTGGAGAGTTCTGTAAATGTCTATTAGGTTTGCTTGGGCCAGGTCTGAGTCCAAGTCCTGGATATCCTTGCCAATTTTCTGTCTCGTCGATCTGTCTACTATGGACAGTGGGGTGTTAAAGTCTCCCACTATTATTGTATGGGAGTCTAAGTCTCTTTGTAAGTCATTAAGAACTTGCCTTATGTATCTGGGTGCTCCTGTATTGGGTGCGTATATATTTAGGATCGTTAGCTCTTCTTGTTGTATTGATCCTTTTACCATTATGTAATGTCCTTCTTTATCTCTTGTGATCTTCGTTGGTTTAAAGTCTATTTTGTCAGAGACTAGAATTGCATCTCCTGCCTTTTTTCCTCTCCATTTGCTTGGTAAATCTTCCTTCATCCCTTTAGTTTGAGCCTTTGTGTATCCTTGCATGTGAGATGGGTTTCCTGGATAGAGCACACCGATGGGTTTTGGCTTTTTATCCAATTTGCCCATCTGTGTCTTTTGATTTGGGCATTTAGCCCATTTACATTTAGGGTTAATACTGTTATGTGTGGATTTGATCCTGCCATTTTGATGCTAGCTGGCTGTTCTGCCCATTAGTTGATGCAGTTTCTTCATTGTGTCGGTGCTCTTTAGGATTTGGTATGTTTTTGGAGTGGCTGGTCCTGGTTATTCCTTTCTATGTTTAGTGCTTCTTTCAGGACCTCTTGTAAAGCAGGCCTGGTGATGATGAAATCTCTGAGTAATTGCTTGTTTGTAAAGGATTTTATTTCTTCTTTGCTTATGAAGCTTAGTTTGGCTGGATATGAGATTCTGGGTTGAAAGTTCTTTTCTTTAAGGATGTTGAATATCCTAAAGCCACTCTCTTCTGGCTTGTAGGGTTTCTGCTGAGAGATCTTCTGTGAGTCTGATGGGCTTTTCTTTGTGGGTAACATGACCTTTCTCTCTGGCTGCCCTTAGCATCTTCTCCTTCATTTCAACCGTGGTGAATCTGAAAATTATGTGCCTTGGGGTTGCTCTTCCCGAGGAATATCTTTGTGGTGCTCTCTGTATTTCCTGGACTTGAATATTGGCCTGCCTTGCTAGGTTGGGGAAGTTTTCCTGGATGATATCCTGAAGAGTGTTTTCTAGCTAGGATTCATTCTCTCTGTCACATTCAGGTACACCTATCAAAGGTAGATTAGGTCTTTTCACATAGTCCCATATTTCTTGGAGACTTTGTTCATTTCTTTTTACCCTTTTTTCTCTAATCTTGCCTTCTCATTTTATTTCATTGAGTTGATCTTCTGATATCCTTTCTGAACCTCTGATATCCTTTCTTCTGCTTGGTCAATTTGGCTATCGAAACTTGTGTATGCTTCACGAAGTTCTCGTGTTGTGTTTTTCAGCTCCATCAATTCGCTTATATTCCTCTCTAAACTGTTTATTCTTGTTAGCATTTCGTCAAACCTTTTTTCAAGGTTCTTAGTTTCTTTGCATTCGGTTAGAACATGTTCTTTTTAGCTCAGAGATGTTTCTTATTACCTACTTTCTGAAGCCTGTTTCTGTCAATTCATCAGAGTCATTCTCCATCCAGCCTTGTTCCCTTGCTGGTGAAGAGTTGTGATCCTTGTAGGAGGAGAGGTGTTCTGGTTTTGGGTATTTTCATCTTTTTGCACTGGTTTCTTCCCATCTTTGTGGATTTATCCACCTGTTGTCTTTGTAGTTGTTGACTTTCAGATTGGGTCTTTGAGTGGACGTCCAGTTTGTTGAGGATGAAGTTATTTCTTTCTGTTTCTTAGTTTCCCTTCTAACATTCAGGCCCCTCTGCTATAGGACTGCTGAGGTCCACTCCAGGCCCTGCTTGCCTGGGGATCACCTGCAGTGGCTGCATAACAGTAAGGGTTGCTGCCAGTTTCTTCTTCTGCTATCTTTGTCCCAGAAGGATACCCGCCAGATGTCAGTCTGAGCTCTCCTTTATGAGGTGACTCTTTGGACATATGGGGGTCAGGGAGCTGCTTGAGGAGACAGTCTGTCCTTTAGAGTAGTTCAAGTGCTGAACTGTGATCTCTGTTGTCCATTCAGAGCTGCTGGGCTGGTACGTTTACGTCTGCTGCAGCAAAACTCATAAACCCCCCCCCTTATTTTTTCCCAGTTGCTGTGTCCCCAGGGAGTTAGGGCTTTATTTATGAGTTTCTGTTGTGCTGCTGGCTTTTTTTCAGGGCTGCCCTGCCCAGCAAGGAGGCAGCCTAGTCACTGTCTGCCCGCAGAGGCTTTGCTGAGCTGCTGTGGGCTCCGCCCAGCTGCCGTGTAAACTTCCCTGCAGTCCTGTTTATAAGGGTGTAGTTAGAACTGCCTCGACAATGGCGGCCCACCTCTGTAATTGCGGACTGTCTCTAATGGTGGGCTGCCTCGGCAATGGCGGGCTGCCTCGGCAATCGCAAACTATCTCCGTAGTGGCGGACTGCCTCGGTTATGGCAGATGCCTCTCCCCCACATAGCTGGACTGTCCCAGGTTCAGCTGTGCTTGCTGTGAAACTCTCAATCCAGAGTGTTTCCGATTGCTGTTGTTCTTTGGGGGTGGGACCAGCTGAGCCTGATCACCTGGCTCCCTGCCTCAGAGACTCCTTTTTTTTTTTTTTTTTTTTTTTTTTTTTTAGTTGAACGGTCAACTCTCTCCCAGGTGTTCCAGTCGCCTGTTGAAAAGGCACCGGGATATGTGTGATTTCCCGTGCGGTGACCCACTGCGTCGGCTGAAACAGCGGCGCTGAGATTTATGGCACTTTTTTTGCCCGGGAATCTCCTGGTCTGGCTCTCTGATTCAGTCCCCTTTTTAATCAGATGAATGGGTGACTCTGCCTTCCCAGAGCTTCAATCGCCAGCTAAAATGCCACTCGGACCCGTGTATTGTTTATGGAGAACCACCACGCCGGGGCACCGGCAAAACAGCCGCGCTGGCCAAAACAACTGCGCTGGCAACCTGTGGGGCTCCTCCGCCTGGGAATCTCCTGATCTATGTGCAATAAAAATCCGTCTGAAAATGCAGTGTCCGCTCACCCTCCGCGCTTTCACTGGGAGCTGCGATCCTGACCTGCTCCTAATCAGCCATCTTGGATCCCTCTAGTTTTTTTTTTTTTTTTTTAATAGAGATGGGGTTTCTCCATGTTGTCCAGGCTGGTCTCAAACTCCTCTGCTCAAGTGATCCATCCACGTTGGCCTCCAAAAGTATGAGCCACTTACAAGTATGAGCCACTTGCCTGGCCTGTAGTATATTTTGAAGCCAGGTAGGATGATGCCTTCAGCTCTATTCTTTTTGCTCAGTATTGCTTTGGCTATTTAAGGTCTTTAGTGATTCTATACAAATTGTAGGATTGTCTTTTCTGTTCTGTGAAGAATGTTGTTGGTATTTTGATAGGGATTGCCCTAAATCTGTAGATTGCTTTGTGTAGTATGGCCTTTTAAATTTATTTCTTTAAAATTTTATTTATTTATTTATTTTTGAGGCAGGGTCTTGCTCTGTTGCCCAGGCTGCAGTGCAGGGTTACAATCATAGCTCACTGTAACCTTGAACTCCTGGGCTCAAGTGATCTTCCTGCCTCAGCCTTTTGAATAGCTGGGACTACAGGTGTGTGCTGCCATGCCTGGCTAATTTTTAAAATTGTTTTGTAGCATCCCGGTATGTTGCTCAGGTTTGTCTTGAACTCCTAGGCTCAAGTGATCCTCCCTCCTAGGCCTCCCAAAGTGCTGCAGTTAAAGGCATGAATCATCATGCCTAGCCCTAGTATGGCCATTTTAACAATATTAATTTTTCCAATCCATGAGCATGGGATGTCTTTGCATTGTTTGTATCCTCTCCAGTTTTCTTCATCAATGTTCTGTAGTTTTTGTTGTAGAGGTCCTTCACTTCCTTGGTTAAATTTTATGCCTTGGGACTTCATTTTGTGTAGCTCTTATAAATGGGATTATTTTCTGATTGCTTTTCTATTTTATTATTGGTGTACAGAAATGCTACTGATTTTCATATGTTGATTTCTGTATCTTGCAACTTCATGGAATTTCTTTTATCTGTTCTAGGAGTTTTTCAGTGGATTGTTTTGGCTTTTCTATATATAGGATCGTGTTTGCAAAGAGAGACAATTTTATTTCTTTTATAACTTCTTTTTATTATTTTATTTTGAGACAATCTTGCTCTGATGCCCAGGCTGGAGTGCAGTGGCACGATCTTGGCTCACTGCAAACTCTGCCTTCTGGGTTCCAGCTAACCTCCTTCCCCAACCTCCTGAATAGCTGGTATTACAGGTGCCCAGCACCATGCCTGGCTAATTTCTGTATTTTTAATAGAGGTGGGTTTTCACCATGTTGGCCAGGTTGGTCTTAAACTCTCTTTTTTTTCTTTGAGATGGAGTTTTGCTCTTGTTACCCAGGCTGGAGTGCAATGGCGCGATCTCGGCTCACTGCAATCTCCGCCTCCTGGGTTCAGGCAATTCTCCTGCCTCAGCCTCCTGAGGTAGCTGGGATTACAGGCACGCGCCACCATGCCCAGCTAATTTTTTGTACTTTTAGTAGAGACGGGGTTTCACCATGTTGACCAGGATGGTCTCGATCTCTTGACCTCGTGATCCACCCGCCTCGGCCTCCCAAAGTGCTGAGATTACAGGTGTGAGCCACCGCGCCCGGCCCGGTCTTAAACTCTTGACCTCAAGTGATCTGCCTGCGTTGGTCTCCCAAAGTGCTGGGATTACAAGCATGAGCCATTGCATGTGGCCTCTTCTCTTCCAATTTAGATGCTTTTTATTTCTCTTACCTGGTTGTTCTGGCTAGTACTTATAGTATGGTGTTGAATAAGACTGGTGAAGGTGGGCATCCTTGTCTTGCTCCACTTCTTAGAGGAAAGGCTTTCAGCTTTCTCCCATTCAGTATGATGTTAGCTATGGGTTTGTCATATATGACCTTTATTATGTTAAGGCATATTACTTGTACGCATAACTTGTTTTTATCACAAAGGGATGTTGACTTTTATCAAATGCTTTTTCTGCATTTATTGAGATGATTATATGGTTTTTGTCTCTCGGTATTCTTACCCTGCAATTCTACCTAAGAAACTTTTCATCCATATATAAAGTTCATGGATTTTTAAAGAAAAATCACCTTAATGAGGTATGATAGACCTGTATTTTTTTGGGGTGGGGGGGTGGATGGAGTCTTGCTCTGTCACCCAGGCTGCAGTGCAGTGGCATGATCTCAGCTCATGGCACCCTCTGCCACCCAGGTTTAAGTGATTCCCCTGCCTCAGCCTCCTGAATAGCCAGGACTACAGGCACATGCCACCATGCCCAGCTATTTTTTTTGTATTTTAGAAGAGACGGGGTTTCACTGTGTTGGCCAGGATGGTCTCGATCTCCTGACCTCGTAATCTGCCCACCTTGGCCTCCCAAAGTGCTGGGATTACAGGTGGGAGCGACCATGCCTGGCCTGTGTTTTTTTAAATTAAGAACACTTAATATAAGATCTATCATGTTAGCAGATAGCAAGTATACAGTACGATATTGTTTGCTCTCAGCACTGCGTTGCATAGAGGACTCCAGATTAATCTTGCAGAACTGAAACTTCGTACCCTTTGACCATAGCCTCCCTGTTTTCCTCTCGTCCCAGCCCCTGGCAACCATTCCTTGCTCTCGTTAGTTTTTAGATGCCACGTGAGTGAGATCATGCATGTTTGTCTGTGTCTGGCTTATTTCATTAAACATCATGCCCTCCAGGTCCAGTCATGTTGTCCTAAATGACAGAATTGCCTTCTTTTTCAAGGCTAAATAATACACCATTGTATGTATATACTATTTTCTATATCCACACATCCATGAGTGGGCATTTAAGCTGTTTTCATATCTTGGCTATTGTGAATAATGCTGTCATGAACACAAGAGTGCAGATATCCCTTTGAGATTCTGATTCAGTTCATTTGGATATATGGTCAGGAGTGGGATTCCTGGAACATAGGTAGTTCCATTTTTAATTTTCTTGCTTTCTGAGACAATATTTCACTCTGTCACTCAGACTGTAGTGCAGTGTGATTATAGCTTACTGCAGCCTTGAACTCCTAGGCTTAAGCGATCCTCCCACCTCAGCTTCCCATTTAGCTAGGACTACAGGTGTGCACCAACATGTCTGGCTAATTTTTTTTTTTTACTGCATTTTAGGTTTTGGGGTACACATGAAGAACATGCAAGATTGTGGCATAGGTACACACATGGCAGTGTGATTTGCTGCCTTCCTCTCCATCACCTATATCTGGCATTTCTCCCCATGCTATCTCTCCCCAACTCCCCACCCTCCTCTGTCCCTCCCGTATTTCCCCCCGACAGACCCCAGTGTGTGATGCTCCCCTCCCTGTGTCCATGTGTTCTCATTGTTCAACACCCGCCTATGAGTGAGAACATGTGCTGTTTGATTTTGTGTTCTTGTGTCAGTTTGCTGAGAATGATGGTTTCCAGGTTCATCCGTGTCCCTACAAAGGACACAAACTCACCATTTTTTATGGCTGCATAGGATTCCATGGTGTATATGTACCACATTTTCCCTGTCCAGCCTATCATCGATGGCATTTGGGTTGGTTCCAAGTCTTTGCTATTGTAAACAGTGCTACAGTGAACATTCGTGTGCATGTGTCCTTATAGTAGAACGATTTATAATCCTTTGGATATATACCCAGTAATGTGATTGCTGGGTCTAATGGAATTTCTATTTCTAGGTCCTTGAGGAATCGCCACACTGTCTTCCACAATATTTGAACTAATTTACACTCCCACCAACAGTGTAAAAGTGTTCCTATTTCTCCACATCCTCTCCAGCATCTGTTGTCTCCAGATTTTTTAATGATCGCCATTCTAACTGGCATGAGATGGTATCTCAATGTAATTTTGATTCGCATTTCTCTAATGACCAGTGATGATGAGCATTTTTTCATATGTTTGTTGGCCTCATGTATGTCTTCTTTTGAAAAGTGTCTGTTCATATTCTTGGCCCGCTTTTGAATGGGCTTGTTTTTTTTCTTGTAAATCTGTTTTAGTTCTTTGTAGATTCTGGATATTAGCCCTTTGTCAGATGGGTAGATTGCAAAAAATTTTTCCTATTCTGTTGGTTGCCGATTCACTCTAATGACTGTTTCTTTTGCCGTGCAGAAGCTGTGGAGTTTGATTAGGTCCCATTTGTCTATTTCGACTTTTGTTACCAATGCTTTTGGTGTTTTGGTCATAAAGTCCTTGCCTATGGCTATGTCCTGAATGGTTTTGCCTAGGTTTCCTTCTAGGGTTTTTATGGCGTTAGGTCTTATGTTTAAGTCTTTAATCCATCTGGAATTAATTTTAGTGTAAGGTGTCAGGAAGGGGTCCAGTTTCTGCTTTCTGCACATGGCTAGCCAGTTTTCCCAACACCATTTATTAAACAGGAATCCTTTCCCCATGGCTTGTTTTTGTCAGGTTTGTCAAAGATCAGATGATTGTAGATATGTGGTGCTGCCTCCGAGGCCTCTGTTCTGTTCCATTGGTCTGTATCTCTGTTTTGGTACCAGTACCATGCTGTTTTGATTACTGTAGCCTTGTAGTATAGTTTGAAGTCTGGTAGTGTGATGCCTCCAGCTTTCTTCTTTTTGTTTGGAATTGACTTGGCTACGTGGGCTCTCTTTTGTTTCCATATGAAGTTTAAGGTGGTTTTTTCCAGTTCTGTGAAGGTGGTCATTGGCAGCTTGATGGGGATGGCGTTGAATCTGTAAATTACTTTGGGCAGTATGGCCATTTTCATGATATTGATTCTTCCTAACCATGAGCATGGAGTGTTTCTCCATCTGTTTGTGTCCTCTCCTATTTCGTTGAGCAGTGGTTTGTAGTTCTCCTTGAAGAGGTCCTTTACGTTCTTTGTTAGTTGTATTCCTAGGTATTTTATTCTCTTTGTAGCAATTGTGAATGGCAGTTCGTTCTTGATTTGGCTCTCTTTAAGTCTGTTATTGGTGTATAGGAATGCTTGTGATTTTTGCACATTGATTTTGTATCCTGAGACTTTGCTGAAGTTGCTTACCAGTTTCAGGAGATTTTGGGCTGAGATGATGGGGTCTTCTAGATATACAATCATGTCGTCTGCAAATAGAGACAATTCGACTTCCTCCTTTCCTAATTGAATGCCCTTTATTTCTTTTCCTTGCCTGATTGCTCTGGCTAGAACTTCCAGTACTATATTGAATAGGAGTGGTGAGAGAGGGCATCCTTGTCTAGTGCCAGATTTCAAAGGGAATGCTTCAAATGTTTTGCACATTCAGTATGATATTGACTGTTGGTTTGTAGTAAATAGCTTTTATTATTCTGAGATACGTTCCATCGATACCTAGTTTATTGAGGGTTTTTAGCATAAAGGGCTGTTGAATTTTGTCAAAGGCCTTCTCTGCATCAATTGAGATAATCATGTGGTTTTTGTCTTTGGTTCTGTTTATGTGGCCAATTATGTTTATAGACTTGTATATGTTGAACCAGCTTTGCATCCCCGGGATGAAGCCTACTTGATCGTGATGGATAAGCTTTTTGATGTGCTGTTGCAATCGGCTTGCCAGTATTTTATTGAAGATTTTTGCATCTATGTTCATCGTGGATATTGGCCTGAAGTTTTCTTTTCTTGCTGAGTATCTGCCGGGTTTTGGTATCAGACTGATGTCGGTCTCATGAAATGATTTGGGAAGGATTCCCTGTTTTTGGATTGTTTGGAATAGTTTCAGAAGGAATGGTACCAGTTCCTCTTTGTATGTCTGGTAGGATTTGGCTGTGAACCCATCTGGACCTGGGCTTTTTTTGGGTGGTAGGCTCTTAATTGCTGCCTCAACTTCAGCCCTCGTTGTTGGTCTATTCAGGGTTTCAGCTTCTTTCTGGTTTAGGCTTGGGAGGTGCAAGTGTCCAGGAATTTATCCATTTCTTCCAGGTTTACTAGTTTATGTGCGTAGAGTTGTTTGTAATACTCTCTGATGATTGTTTGAATTTCTGTGGAATTTGTGGTGCTATCCCCTTTATCGTTTTTTATTGCATGTATTTGATTTTTCTCTCTCTTCTTTTTTATTAATTTGGCTAGTGGTCTGTCTATTTTGTTGATCTTTTTGAAAAACCAGCTCCTGGATATATATATATATATATATATATATTTTTTTTTTTTTTTGAAGGGTTTTTTGTGTCTCTTTCTCCTTCAGTTCTGCTCTGATCTCAGTTATTTCTTGTCTTCTGCTAGGTTTTGAGTTTTTTTGATCTTGCTCCTCTAGCTCGTTCAATATTGATGATAGGGTGTCGATTTTAGATCTCTCCTTGCTTCTCATGTGGGCATTTATTGCTATATATTTTCTTCTAGACACCGTTTTAAATGTATCCCAGAGATTCTGGTATGTTGTGTCTTTGTTCTTGTTGGTTTCGAAGAACATCTTTATTTCTGCCTTCATTTCATTGTTTATCCAGTCAACATTCAAGAGTCGGTTGTTCAGTTTCCATGAAGCTGTGCGGTTGTCAGTTAGTTTCCAAATTCTGAGTTCTGACTTGATTGCACTGTGGTCTGAGACACTGTTTGTTATGATTTCCGTTCTTTTGCATTTGCTGAGGAGTGATTTACTTCCAATTATGTGGTCAGTTTTAGAGTAGGTGTGATGTGGTGCTGAGAAGAATGTATATTCTGTGGATTTGGAGTGGAGAGTTCTGTAAATGTCTATTAGGTTTGCTTGGGCCAGGTCTGAGTCCAAGTCCTGGATATCCTTGCCAATTTTCTGTCTCGTCGATCTGTCTACTATGGACAGTGGGGTGTTAAAGTCTCCCACTATTATTGTATGGGAGTCTAAGTCTCTTTGTAAGTCATTAAGAACTTGCCTTATGTATCTGGGTGCTCCTGTATTGGGTGCGTATATATTTAGGATCGTTAGCTCTTCTTGTTGTATTGATCCTTTTACCATTATGTAATGTCCTTCTTTATCTCTTGTGATCTTCGTTGGTTTAAAGTCTATTTTGTCAGAGACTAGAATTGCATCTCCTGCCTTTTTTCCTCTCCATTTGCTTGGTAAATCTTCCTTCATCCCTTTAGTTTGAGCCTTTGTGTATCCTTGCATGTGAGATGGGTTTCCTGGATAGAGCACACCGATGGGTTTTGGCTTTTTATCCAATTTGCCCATCTGTGTCTTTTGATTTGGGCATTTAGCCCATTTACATTTAGGGTTAATACTGTTATGTGTGGATTTGATCCTGCCATTTTGATGCTAGCTGGCTGTTCTGCCCATTAGTTGATGCAGTTTCTTCATTGTGTCGGTGCTCTTTAGGATTTGGTATGTTTTTGGAGTGGCTGGTCCTGGTTATTCCTTTCTATGTTTAGTGCTTCTTTCAGGACCTCTTGTAAAGCAGGCCTGGTGATGATGAAATCTCTGAGTAATTGCTTGTTTGTAAAGGATTTTATTTCTTCTTTGCTTATGAAGCTTAGTTTGGCTGGATATGAGATTCTGGGTTGAAAGTTCTTTTCTTTAAGGATGTTGAATATCCTAAAGCCACTCTCTTCTGGCTTGTAGGGTTTCTGCTGAGAGATCTTCTGTGAGTCTGATGGGCTTTTCTTTGTGGGTAACATGACCTTTCTCTCTGGCTGCCCTTAGCATCTTCTCCTTCATTTCAACCGTGGTGAATCTGAAAATTATGTGCCTTGGGGTTGCTCTTCCCGAGGAATATCTTTGTGGTGCTCTCTGTATTTCCTGGACTTGAATATTGGCCTGCCTTGCTAGGTTGGGGAAGTTTTCCTGGATGGTATCCTGAAGAGTGTTTTCTAGCTAGGATTCATTCTCTCTGTCACATTCAGGTACACCTATCAAAGGTAGATTAGGTCTTTTCACATAGTCCCATATTTCTTGGAGACTTTGTTCATTTCTTTTTACCCTTTTTTCTCTAATCTTGCCTTCTCATTTTATTTCATTGAGTTGATCTTCTGATATCCTTTCTGAACCTCTGATATCCTTTCTTCTGCTTGGTCAATTTGGCTATCGAAACTTGTGTATGCTTCACGAAGTTCTCGTGTTGTGTTTTTCAGCTCCATCAATTCGCTTATATTCCTCTCTAAACTGTTTATTCTTGTTAGCATTTCGTCAAACCTTTTTTCAAGGTTCTTAGTTTCTTTGCATTCGGTTAGAACATGTTCTTTTTAGCTCAGAGAAGTTTCTTATTACCTACTTTCTGAAGCCTGTTTCTGTCAATTCATCAGAGTCATTCTCCATCCAGCCTTGTTCCCTTGCTGGTGAAGAGTTGTGATCCTTGTAGGAGGAGAGGTGTTCTGGTTTTGGGTATTTTCATCTTTTTGCACTGGTTTCTTCCCATCTTTGTGGATTTATCCACCTGTTGTCTTTGTAGTTGTTGACTTTCAGATTGGGTCTTTGAGTGGACGTCCAGTTTGTTGAGGATGAAGTTATTTCTTTCTGTTTCTTAGTTTCCCTTCTAACATTCAGGCCCCTCTGCTATAGGACTGCTGAGGTCCACTCCAGGCCCTGCTTGCCTGGGGATCACCTGCAGTGGCTGCATAACAGTAAGGGTTGCTGCCAGTTTCTTCTTCTGCTATCTTTGTCCCAGAAGGATACCTGCCAGATGTCAGTCTGAGCTCTCCTTTATGAGGTGACTCTTTGGACATATGGGGGTCAGGGAGCTGCTTGAGGAGACAGTCTGTCCTTTAGAGGAGTTCAAGTGCTGAACTGTGATCTCTGTTGTCCATTCAGAGCTGCTGGGCTGGTACGTTTACGTCTGCTGCAGCAAAACTCATAAACCCACCCCCCCTTTTTTTTTCCCAGTTGCTGTGTCCCCAGGGAGTTAGGGCTTTATTTATGAGTTTCTGTTGTGCTGCTGGCTTTTTTTCAGGACTGCCCTGCCCAGCAAGGAGGCAGCCTAGTCACTGTCTGCCCGCAGAGGCTTTGCTGAGCTGCTGTGGGCTCCGCCCAGCTGCCGTGTAAACTTCCCTGCAGTCCTGTTTATAAGGGTGTAGTTAGAACTGCCTCGACAATGGCGGCCCACCTCTGTAATTGCGGACTGTCTCTAATGGTGGGCTGCCTCGGCAATGGCGGGCTGCCTTGGCAATCGCAAACTATCTCCGTAGTGGCAGACTGCCTCGGTTATGGCAGATGCCTCTCCCCCACATAGCGGGACTGTCCCAGGTTCAGCTGTGCTTGCTGTGAAACTCTCAATCCAGAGTGTTTCCGATTGCTGTTGTTCTTTGGGGGTGGGACCAGCTGAGCCTGATCACCTGGCTCCCTGCCTCAGAGACTTCTTTTTTTTTTTTTTTTTTTTTTTTAGTTGAACGGTCAACTCTCTCCCAGGTGTTCCAGTCGCCTGTTGAAAAGGCACCGGGATATGTGTGATTTCCCGTGCGGTGACCCACTGCGTCGGCTGAAACAGCGGCGCTGAGATTTATGGCACTTTTTTTGCCCGGGAATCTCCTGGTCTGGCTCTCTGATTCAGTCCCCTTTTTAATCAGATGAATGGGTGACTCTGCCTTCCCAGAGCTTCAGTCGCCAGCTAAAATGCCACTCGGACCCGTGTATTGTTTATGGAGAACCACCACGCCGGGGCACCGGCAAAACAGCCGCGCTGGCCAAAACAACTGCGCTGGCAACCTGTGGGGCTCCTCCGCCTGGGAATCTCCTGATCTATGTGCAATAAAAATCCGTCTGAAAATGCAGTGTCCGCTCACCCTCCGTGCTTTCACTGGGAGCTGCGATCCTGACCTGCTCCTAATCAGCCATCTTGGATCCCTCTAGTTTTTTTTTTTTTTTTAATAGAGATGGGGTTTCTCCATGTTGTCCAGGCTGGTCTCAAACTCCTCTGCTCAAGTGATCCATCCACGTTGGCCTCCAAAAGTATGAGCCACTTACAAGTATGAGCCACTTGCCTGGCCTGTAGTATATTTTGAAGCCAGGTAGGATGATGCCTTCAGCTCTATTCTTTTTGCTCAGTATTGCTTTGGCTATTTAAGGTCTTTAGTGATTCTATACAAATTGTAGGATTGTCTTTTCTGTTCTGTGAAGAATGTTGTTGGTATTTTGATAGGGATTGCCCTAAATCTGTAGATTGCTTTGTGTAGTATGGCCTTTTAAATTTATTTCTTTAAAATTTTATTTATTTATTTATTTTTGAGGCAGGGTCTTGCTCTGTTGCCCAGGCTGCAGTGCAGGGTTACAATCATAGCTCACTGTAACCTTGAACTCCTGGGCTCAAGTGATCTTCCTGCCTCAGCCTTTTGAATAGCTGGGACTACAGGTGTGTGCTGCCATGCCTGGCTAATTTTTAAAATTGTTTTGTAGCATCCCGGTATGTTGCTCAGGTTTGTCTTGAACTCCTAGGCTCAAGTGATCCTCCCTCCTAGGCCTCCCAAAGTGCTGCAGTTAAAGGCATGAATCATCATGCCTAGCCCTAGTATGGCCATTTTAACAATATTAATTTTTCCAATCCATGAGCATGGGATGTCTTTGCATTGTTTGTATCCTCTCCAGTTTTCTTCATCAATGTTCTGTAGTTTTTGTTGTAGAGGTCCTTCACTTCCTTGGTTAAATTTTATGCCTTGGGACTTCATTTTGTGTAGCTCTTATAAATGGGATTATTTTCTGATTGCTTTTCTATTTTATTATTGGTGTACAGAAATGCTACTGATTTTCATATGTTGATTTCTGTATCTTGCAACTTCATGGAATTTCTTTTATCTGTTCTAGGAGTTTTTCAGTGGATTGTTTTGGCTTTTCTATATATAGGATCGTGTTTGCAAAGAGAGACAATTTTATTTCTTTTATAACTTCTTTTTATTATTTTATTTTGAGACAATCTTGCTCTGATGCCCAGGCTGGAGTGCAGTGGCACGATCTTGGCTCACTGCAAACTCTGCCTTCTGGGTTCAAGCTAACCTCCTTCCCCAACCTCCTGAATAGCTGGTATTACAGGTGCCCAGCACCATGCCTGGCTAATTTCTGTATTTTTAATAGAGGTGGGTTTTCACCATGTTGGCCAGGTTGGTCTTAAACTCTCTTTTTTTTCTTTGAGATGGAGTTTCGCTCTTGTTACCCAGGCTGGAGTGCAATGGCGCGATCTCGGCTCACTGCAATCTCCGCCTCCTGGGTTCAGGCAATTCTCCTGCCTCAGCCTCCTGAGGTAGCTGGGATTACAGGCACGCGCCACCATGCCCAGCTAATTTTTTGTACTTTTAGTAGAGACGGGGTTTCACCATGTTGACCAGGATGGTCTCGATCTCTTGACCTCGTGATCCACCCGCCTCGGCCTCCCAAAGTGCTGAGATTACAGGTGTGAGCCACCGCGCCCGGCCCGGTCTTAAACTCTTGACCTCAAGTGATCTGCCTGCGTTGGTCTCCCAAAGTGCTGGGATTACAAGCATGAGCCATTGCATGTGGCCTCTTCTCTTCCAATTTAGATGCTTTTTATTTCTCTTACCTGGTTGTTCTGGCTAGTACTTATAGTATGGTGTTGAATAAGACTGGTGAAGGTGGGCATCCTTGTCTTGCTCCACTTCTTAGAGGAAAGGCTTTCAGCTTTCTCCCATTCAGTATGATGTTAGCTATGGGTTTGTCATATATGACCTTTATTATGTTAAGGCATATTACTTGTACGCATAACTTGTTTTTATCACAAAGGGATGTTGACTTTTATCAAATGCTTTTTCTGCATTTATTGAGATGATTATATGGTTTTTGTCTCTCGGTATTCTTACCCTGCAATTCTACCTAAGAAACTTTTCATCCATATATAAAGTTCATGGATTTTTAAAGAAAAATCACCTTAATGAGGTATGATAGACCTGTATTTTTTTGGGGTGGGGGGGTGGATGGAGTCTTGCTCTGTCACCCAGGCTGCAGTGCAGTGGCATGATCTCAGCTCATGGCACCCTCTGCCACCCAGGTTTAAGTGATTCCCCTGCCTCAGCCTCCTGAATAGCCAGGACTACAGGCACATGCCACCATGCCCAGCTATTTTTTTTGTATTTTAGAAGAGACGGGGTTTCACTGTGTTGGCCAGGATGGTCTCGATCTCCTGACCTCGTAATCTGCCCACCTTGGCCTCCCAAAGTGCTGGGATTACAGGTGGGAGCGACCATGCCTGGCCTGTGTTTTTTTAAATTAAGAACACTTAATATAAGATCTATCATGTTAGCAGATAGCAAGTATACAGTACGATATTGTTTGCTCTCAGCACTGCGTTGCATAGAGGACTCCAGATTAATCTTGCAGAACTGAAACTTCGTACCCTTTGACCATAGCCTCCCTGTTTTCCTCTCGTCCCAGCCCCTGGCAACCATTCCTTGCTCTCGTTAGTTTTTAGATGCCACGTGAGTGAGATCATGCATGTTTGTCTGTGTCTGGCTTATTTCATTAAACATCATGCCCTCCAGGTCCAGTCATGTTGTCCTAAATGACAGAATTGCCTTCTTTTTCAAGGCTAAATAATACACCATTGTATGTATATACTATTTTCTATATCCACACATCCATGAGTGGGCATTTAAGCTGTTTTCATATCTTGGCTATTGTGAATAATGCTGTCATGAACACAAGAGTGCAGATATCCCTTTGAGATTCTGATTCAGTTCATTTGGATATATGGTCAGGAGTGGGATTCCTGGAACATAGGTAGTTCCATTTTTAATTTTCTTGCTTTCTGAGACAATATTTCACTCTGTCACTCAGACTGTAGTGCAGTGTGATTATAGCTTACTGCAGCCTTGAACTCCTAGGCTTAAGCGATCCTCCCACCTCAGCTTCCCATTTAGCTAGGACTACAGGTGTGCACCAACATGTCTGGCTAATTTTTTTTTTTTACTGCATTTTAGGTTTTGGGGTACACATGAAGAACATGCAAGATTGTGGCATAGGTACACACATGGCAGTGTGATTTGCTGCCTTCCTCTCCATCACCTATATCTGGCATTTCTCCCCATGCTATCTCTCCCCAACTCCCCACCCTCCTCTGTCCCTCCCGTATTTCCCCCCGACAGACCCCAGTGTGTGATGCTCCCCTCCCTGTGTCCATGTGTTCTCATTGTTCAACACCCGCCTATGAGTGAGAACATGTGCTGTTTGATTTTGTGTTCTTGTGTCAGTTTGCTGAGAATGATGGTTTCCAGGTTCATCCGTGTCCCTACAAAGGACACAAACTCACCATTTTTTATGGCTGCATAGGATTCCATGGTGTATATGTACCACATTTTCCCTGTCCAGCCTATCATCGATGGCATTTGGGTTGGTTCCAAGTCTTTGCTATTGTAAACAGTGCTACAGTGAACATTCGTGTGCATGTGTCCTTATAGTAGAACGATTTATAATCCTTTGGATATATACCCAGTAATGTGATTGCTGGGTCTAATGGAATTTCTATTTCTAGGTCCTTGAGGAATCGCCACACTGTCTTCCACAATATTTGAACTAATTTACACTCCCACCAACAGTGTAAAAGTGTTCCTATTTCTCCACATCCTCTCCAGCATCTGTTGTCTCCAGATTTTTTAATGATCGCCATTCTAACTGGCATGAGATGGTATCTCAATGTAATTTTGATTCGCATTTCTCTAATGACCAGTGATGATGAGCATTTTTTCATATGTTTGTTGGCCTCATGTATGTCTTCTTTTGAAAAGTGTCTGTTCATATTCTTGGCCCGCTTTTGAATGGGCTTGTTTTTTTTCTTGTAAATCTGTTTTAGTTCTTTGTAGATTCTGGATATTAGCCCTTTGTCAGATGGGTAGATTGCAAAAAATTTTTCCTATTCTGTTGGTTGCCGATTCACTCTAATGACTGTTTCTTTTGCCGTGCAGAAGCTGTGGAGTTTGATTAGGTCCCATTTGTCTATTTCGACTTTTGTTACCAATGCTTTTGGTGTTTTGGTCATAAAGTCCTTGCCTATGGCTATGTCCTGAATGGTTTTGCCTAGGTTTCCTTCTAGGGTTTTTATGGCGTTAGGTCTTATGTTTAAGTCTTTAATCCATCTGGAATTAATTTTAGTGTAAGGTGTCAGGAAGGGGTCCAGTTTCTGCTTTCTGCACATGGCTAGCCAGTTTTCCCAACACCATTTATTAAACAGGAATCCTTTCCCCATGGCTTGTTTTTGTCAGGTTTGTCAAAGATCAGATGATTGTAGATATGTGGTGCTGCCTCCGAGGCCTCTGTTCTGTTCCATTGGTCTGTATCTCTGTTTTGGTACCAGTACCATGCTGTTTTGATTACTGTAGCCTTGTAGTATAGTTTGAAGTCTGGTAGTGTGATGCCTCCAGCTTTCTTCTTTTTGTTTGGAATTGACTTGGCTACGTGGGCTCTCTTTTGTTTCCATATGAAGTTTAAGGTGGTTTTTTCCAGTTCTGTGAAGGTGGTCATTGGCAGCTTGATGGGGATGGCGTTGAATCTGTAAATTACTTTGGGCAGTATGGCCATTTTCATGATATTGATTCTTCCTAACCATGAGCATGGAGTGTTTCTCCATCTGTTTGTGTCCTCTCCTATTTCGTTGAGCAGTGGTTTGTAGTTCTCCTTGAAGAGGTCCTTTACGTTCTTTGTTAGTTGTATTCCTAGGTATTTTATTCTCTTTGTAGCAATTGTGAATGGCAGTTCGTTCTTGATTTGGCTCTCTTTAAGTCTGTTATTGGTGTATAGGAATGCTTGTGATTTTTGCACATTGATTTTGTATCCTGAGACTTTGCTGAAGTTGCTTACCAGTTTCAGGAGATTTTGGGCTGAGATGATGGGGTCTTCTAGATATACAATCATGTCGTCTGCAAATAGAGACAATTCGACTTCCTCCTTTCCTAATTGAATGCCCTTTATTTCTTTTCCTTGCCTGATTGCTCTGGCTAGAACTTCCAGTACTATATTGAATAGGAGTGGTGAGAGAGGGCATCCTTGTCTAGTGCCAGATTTCAAAGGGAATGCTTCAAATGTTTTGCACATTCAGTATGATATTGACTGTTGGTTTGTAGTAAATAGCTTTTATTATTCTGAGATACGTTCCATCGATACCTAGTTTATTGAGGGTTTTTAGCATAAAGGGCTGTTGAATTTTGTCAAAGGCCTTCTCTGCATCAATTGAGATAATCATGTGGTTTTTGTCTTTGGTTCTGTTTATGTGGCCAATTATGTTTATAGACTTGTATATGTTGAACCAGCTTTGCATCCCCGGGATGAAGCCTACTTGATCGTGATGGATAAGCTTTTTGATGTGCTGTTGCAATCGGCTTGCCAGTATTTTATTGAAGATTTTTGCATCTATGTTCATCGTGGATATTGGCCTGAAGTTTTCTTTTCTTGCTGAGTATCTGCCGGGTTTTGGTATCAGACTGATGTCGGTCTCATGAAATGATTTGGGAAGGATTCCCTGTTTTTGGATTGTTTGGAATAGTTTCAGAAGGAATGGTACCAGTTCCTCTTTGTATGTCTGGTAGGATTTGGCTGTGAACCCATCTGGACCTGGGCTTTTTTTGGGTGGTAGGCTCTTAATTGCTGCCTCAACTTCAGCCCTCGTTGTTGGTCTATTCAGGGTTTCAGCTTCTTTCTGGTTTAGGCTTGGGAGGTGCAAGTGTCCAGGAATTTATCCATTTCTTCCAGGTTTACTAGTTTATGTGCGTAGAGTTGTTTGTAATACTCTCTGATGATTGTTTGAATTTCTGTGGAATTTGTGGTGCTATCCCCTTTATCGTTTTTTATTGCATGTATTTGATTTTTCTCTCTCTTCTTTTTTATTAATTTGGCTAGTGGTCTGTCTATTTTGTTGATCTTTTTGAAAAACCAGCTCCTGGATATATATATATATATATATATATATTTTTTTTTTTTTTTGAAGGGTTTTTTGTGTCTCTTTCTCCTTCAGTTCTGCTCTGATCTCAGTTATTTCTTGTCTTCTGCTAGGTTTTGAGTTTTTTTGATCTTGCTCCTCTAGCTCGTTCAATATTGATGATAGGGTGTCGATTTTAGATCTCTCCTTGCTTCTCATGTGGGCATTTATTGCTATATATTTTCTTCTAGACACCGTTTTAAATGTATCCCAGAGATTCTGGTATGTTGTGTCTTTGTTCTTGTTGGTTTCGAAGAACATCTTTATTTCTGCCTTCATTTCATTGTTTATCCAGTCAACATTCAAGAGTCGGTTGTTCAGTTTCCATGAAGCTGTGTGGTTGTCAGTTAGTTTCCAAATTCTGAGTTCTGACTTGATTGCACTGTGGTCTGAGACACTGTTTGTTATGATTTCCGTTCTTTTGCATTTGCTGAGGAGTGATTTACTTCCAATTATGTGGTCAGTTTTAGAGTAGGTGTGATGTGGTGCTGAGAAGAATGTATATTCTGTGGATTTGGAGTGGAGAGTTCTGTAAATGTCTATTAGGTTTGCTTGGGCCAGGTCTGAGTCCAAGTCCTGGATATCCTTGCCAATTTTCTGTCTCGTCGATCTGTCTACTATGGACAGTGGGGTGTTAAAGTCTCCCACTATTATTGTATGGGAGTCTAAGTCTCTTTGTAAGTCATTAAGAACTTGCCTTATGTATCTGGGTGCTCCTGTATTGGGTGCGTATATATTTAGGATCGTTAGCTCTTCTTGTTGTATTGATCCTTTTACCATTATGTAATGTCCTTCTTTATCTCTTGTGATCTTCGTTGGTTTAAAGTCTATTTTGTCAGAGACTAGAATTGCATCTCCTGCCTTTTTTCCTCTCCATTTGCTTGGTAAATCTTCCTTCATCCCTTTAGTTTGAGCCTTTGTGTATCCTTGCATGTGAGATGGGTTTCCTGGATAGAGCACACCGATGGGTTTTGGCTTTTTATCCAATTTGCCCATCTGTGTCTTTTGATTTGGGCATTTAGCCCATTTACATTTAGGGTTAATACTGTTATGTGTGGATTTGATCCTGCCATTTTGATGCTAGCTGGCTGTTCTGCCCATTAGTTGATGCAGTTTCTTCATTGTGTCGGTGCTCTTTAGGATTTGGTATGTTTTTGGAGTGGCTGGTCCTGGTTATTCCTTTCTATGTTTAGTGCTTCTTTCAGGACCTCTTGTAAAGCAGGCCTGGTGATGATGAAATCTCTGAGTAATTGCTTGTTTGTAAAGGATTTTATTTCTTCTTTGCTTATGAAGCTTAGTTTGGCTGGATATGAGATTCTGGGTTGAAAGTTCTTTTCTTTAAGGATGTTGAATATCCTAAAGCCACTCTCTTCTGGCTTGTAGGGTTTCTGCTGAGAGATCTTCTGTGAGTCTGATGGGCTTTTCTTTGTGGGTAACATGACCTTTCTCTCTGGCTGCCCTTAGCATCTTCTCCTTCATTTCAACCGTGGTGAATCTGAAAATTATGTGCCTTGGGGTTGCTCTTCCCGAGGAATATCTTTGTGGTGCTCTCTGTATTTCCTGGACTTGAATATTGGCCTGCCTTGCTAGGTTGGGGAAGTTTTCCTGGATGGTATCCTGAAGAGTGTTTTCTAGCTAGGATTCATTCTCTCTGTCACATTCAGGTACACCTATCAAAGGTAGATTAGGTCTTTTCACATAGTCCCATATTTCTTGGAGACTTTGTTCATTTCTTTTTACCCTTTTTTCTCTAATCTTGCCTTCTCATTTTATTTCATTGAGTTGATCTTCTGATATCCTTTCTGAACCTCTGATATCCTTTCTTCTGCTTGGTCAATTTGGCTATCGAAACTTGTGTATGCTTCACGAAGTTCTCGTGTTGTGTTTTTCAGCTCCATCAATTCGCTTATATTCCTCTCTAAACTGTTTATTCTTGTTAGCATTTCGTCAAACCTTTTTTCAAGGTTCTTAGTTTCTTTGCATTCGGTTAGAACATGTTCTTTTTAGCTCAGAGAAGTTTCTTATTACCTACTTTCTGAAGCCTGTTTCTGTCAATTCATCAGAGTCATTCTCCATCCAGCCTTGTTCCCTTGCTGGTGAAGAGTTGTGATCCTTGTAGGAGGAGAGGTGTTCTGGTTTTGGGTATTTTCATCTTTTTGCACTGGTTTCTTCCCATCTTTGTGGATTTATCCACCTGTTGTCTTTGTAGTTGTTGACTTTCAGATTGGGTCTTTGAGTGGACGTCCAGTTTGTTGAGGATGAAGTTATTTCTTTCTGTTTCTTAGTTTCCCTTCTAACATTCAGGCCCCTCTGCTATAGGACTGCTGAGGTCCACTCCAGGCCCTGCTTGCCTGGGGATCACCTGCAGTGGCTGCATAACAGTAAGGGTTGCTGCCAGTTTCTTCTTCTGCTATCTTTGTCCCAGAAGGATACCCGCCAGATGTCAGTCTGAGCTCTCCTTTATGAGGTGACTCTTTGGACATATGGGGGTCAGGGAGCTGCTTGAGGAGACAGTCTGTCCTTTAGAGGAGTTCAAGTGCTGAACTGTGATCTCTGTTGTCCATTCAGAGCTGCTGGGCTGGTACGTTTACGTCTGCTGCAGCAAAACTCATAAACCCCCCCCCCTTTTTTTTTCCCAGTTGCTGTGTCCCCAGGGAGTTAGGGCTTTATTTATGAGTTTCTGTTGTGCTGCTGGCTTTTTTTCAGGGCTGCCCTGCCCAGCAAGGAGGCAGCCTAGTCACTGTCTGCCCGCAGAGGCTTTGCTGAGCTGCTGTGGGTTCCGCCCAGCTGCCGTGTAAACTTCCCTGCAGTCCTGTTTATAAGGGTGTAGTTAGAACTGCCTCGACAATGGCGGCCCACCTCTGTAATTGCGGACTGTCTCTAATGGTGGGCTGCCTCGGCAATGGTGGGCTGCCTCGGCAATCGCAAACTATCTCCGTAGTGGCGGACTGCCTCGATTATGGCAGATGCCTCTCCCCCACATAGCTGGACTGTCCCAGGTTCAGCTGTGCTTGCTGTGAAACTCTCAATCCAGAGTGTTTCCGATTGCTGTTGTTCTTTGGGGGTGGGACCAGCTGAGCCTGATCACCTGGCTCCCTGCCTCAGAGACTTCTTTTTTTTTTTTTTTTTTTTTTTAGTTGAATGGTCAACTCTCTCCCAGGTGTTCCAGTCGCCTGTTGAAAAGGCACCGGGATATGTGTGATTTCCCGTGCGGTGACCCACTGCGTCGGCTGAAACAGCGGCGCTGAGATTTATGGCACTTTTTTTGCCCGGGAATCTCCTGGTCTGGCTCTCTGATTCAGTCCCCTTTTTAATCAGATGAATGGGTGACTCTGCCTTCCCAGAGCTTCAATCGCCAGCTAAAATGCCACTCGGACCCGTGTATTGTTTATGGAGAACCACCACGCCGGGGCACCGGCAAAACAGCCGCGCTGGCCAAAACAACTGCGCTGGCAACCTGTGGGGCTCCTCCGCCTGGGAATCTCCTGATCTATGTGCAATAAAAATCCGTCTGAAAATGCAGTGTCCGCTCACCCTCCGCGCTTTCACTGGGAGCTGCGATCCTGACCTGCTCCTAATCAGCCATCTTGGATCCCTCTAGTTTTTTTTTTTTTTTTTAATAGAGATGGGGTTTCTCCATGTTGTCCAGGCTGGTCTCAAACTCCTCTGCTCAAGTGATCCATCCACGTTGGCCTCCAAAAGTATGAGCCACTTACAAGTATGAGCCACTTGCCTGGCCTGTAGTATATTTTGAAGCCAGGTAGGATGATGCCTTCAGCTCTATTCTTTTTGCTCAGTATTGCTTTGGCTATTTAAGGTCTTTAGTGATTCTATACAAATTGTAGGATTGTCTTTTCTGTTCTGTGAAGAATGTTGTTGGTATTTTGATAGGGATTGCCCTAAATCTGTAGATTGCTTTGTGTAGTATGGCCTTTTAAATTTATTTCTTTAAAATTTTATTTATTTATTTATTTTTGAGGCAGGGTCTTGCTCTGTTGCCCAGGCTGCAGTGCAGGGTTACAATCATAGCTCACTGTAACCTTGAACTCCTGGGCTCAAGTGATCTTCCTGCCTCAGCCTTTTGAATAGCTGGGACTACAGGTGTGTGCTGCCATGCCTGGCTAATTTTTAAAATTGTTTTGTAGCATCCCGGTATGTTGCTCAGGTTTGTCTTGAACTCCTAGGCTCAAGTGATCCTCCCTCCTAGGCCTCCCAAAGTGCTGCAGTTAAAGGCATGAATCATCATGCCTAGCCCTAGTATGGCCATTTTAACAATATTAATTTTTCCAATCCATGAGCATGGGATGTCTTTGCATTGTTTGTATCCTCTCCAGTTTTCTTCATCAATGTTCTGTAGTTTTTGTTGTAGAGGTCCTTCACTTCCTTGGTTAAATTTTATGCCTTGGGACTTCATTTTGTGTAGCTCTTATAAATGGGATTATTTTCTGATTGCTTTTCTATTTTATTATTGGTGTACAGAAATGCTACTGATTTTCATATGTTGATTTCTGTATCTTGCAACTTCATGGAATTTCTTTTATCTGTTCTAGGAGTTTTTCAGTGGATTGTTTTGGCTTTTCTATATATAGGATCGTGTTTGCAAAGAGAGACAATTTTATTTCTTTTATAACTTCTTTTTATTATTTTATTTTGAGACAATCTTGCTCTGATGCCCAGGCTGGAGTGCAGTGGCACGATCTTGGCTCACTGCAAACTCTGCCTTCTGGGTTCAAGCTAACCTCCTTCCCCAACCTCCTGAATAGCTGGTATTACAGGTGCCCAGCACCATGCCTGGCTAATTTCTGTATTTTTAATAGAGGTGGGTTTTCACCATGTTGGCCAGGTTGGTCTTAAACTCTCTTTTTTTTCTTTGAGATGGAGTTTCGCTCTTGTTACCCAGGCTGGAGTGCAATGGCGCGATCTCGGCTCACTGCAATCTCCGCCTCCTGGGTTCAGGCAATTCTCCTGCCTCAGCCTCCTGAGGTAGCTGGGATTACAGGCACGCGCCACCATGCCCAGCTAATTTTTTGTACTTTTAGTAGAGACGGGGTTTCACCATGTTGACCAGGATGGTCTCGATCTCTTGACCTCGTGATCCACCCGCCTCGGCCTCCCAAAGTGCTGAGATTACAGGTGTGAGCCACCGCGCCCGGCCCGGTCTTAAACTCTTGACCTCAAGTGATCTGCCTGCGTTGGTCTCCCAAAGTGCTGGGATTACAAGCATGAGCCATTGCATGTGGCCTCTTCTCTTCCAATTTAGATGCTTTTTATTTCTCTTACCTGGTTGTTCTGGCTAGTACTTATAGTATGGTGTTGAATAAGACTGGTGAAGGTGGGCATCCTTGTCTTGCTCCACTTCTTAGAGGAAAGGCTTTCAGCTTTCTCCCATTCAGTATGATGTTAGCTATGGGTTTGTCATATATGACCTTTATTATGTTAAGGCATATTACTTGTACGCATAACTTGTTTTTATCACAAAGGGATGTTGACTTTTATCAAATGCTTTTTCTGCATTTATTGAGATGATTATATGGTTTTTGTCTCTCGGTATTCTTACCCTGCAATTCTACCTAAGAAACTTTTCATCCATATATAAAGTTCATGGATTTTTAAAGAAAAATCACCTTAATGAGGTATGATAGACCTGTATTTTTTTGGGGTGGGGGGGTGGATGGAGTCTTGCTCTGTCACCCAGGCTGCAGTGCAGTGGCATGATCTCAGCTCATGGCACCCTCTGCCACCCAGGTTTAAGTGATTCCCCTGCCTCAGCCTCCTGAATAGCCAGGACTACAGGCACATGCCACCATGCCCAGCTATTTTTTTTGTATTTTAGAAGAGACGGGGTTTCACTGTGTTGGCCAGGATGGTCTCGATCTCCTGACCTCGTAATCTGCCCACCTTGGCCTCCCAAAGTGCTGGGATTACAGGTGGGAGCGACCATGCCTGGCCTGTGTTTTTTTAAATTAAGAACACTTAATATAAGATCTATCATGTTAGCAGATAGCAAGTATACAGTATGATATTGTTTGCTCTCAGCACTGCGTTGCATAGAGGACTCCAGATTAATCTTGCAGAACTGAAACTTCGTACCCTTTGACCATAGCCTCCCTGTTTTCCTCTCGTCCCAGCCCCTGGCAACCATTCCTTGCTCTCGTTAGTTTTTAGATGCCACGTGAGTGAGATCATGCATGTTTGTCTGTGTCTGGCTTATTTCATTAAACATCATGCCCTCCAGGTCCAGTCATGTTGTCCTAAATGACAGAATTGCCTTCTTTTTCAAGGCTAAATAATACACCATTGTATGTATATACTATTTTCTATATCCACACATCCATGAGTGGGCATTTAAGCTGTTTTCATATCTTGGCTATTGTGAATAATGCTGTCATGAACACAAGAGTGCAGATATCCCTTTGAGATTCTGATTCAGTTCATTTGGATATATGGTCAGGAGTGGGATTCCTGGAACATAGGTAGTTCCATTTTTAATTTTCTTGCTTTCTGAGACAATATTTCACTCTGTCACTCAGACTGTAGTGCAGTGTGATTATAGCTTACTGCAGCCTTGAACTCCTAGGCTTAAGCGATCCTCCCACCTCAGCTTCCCATTTAGCTAGGACTACAGGTGTGCACCAACATGTCTGGCTAATTTTTTTTTTTTACTGCATTTTAGGTTTTGGGGTACACATGAAGAACATGCAAGATTGTGGCATAGGTACACACATGGCAGTGTGATTTGCTGCCTTCCTCTCCATCACCTATATCTGGCATTTCTCCCCATGCTATCTCTCCCCAACTCCCCACCCTCCTCTGTCCCTCCCGTATTTCCCCCCGACAGACCCCAGTGTGTGATGCTCCCCTCCCTGTGTCCATGTGTTCTCATTGTTCAACACCCGCCTATGAGTGAGAACATGTGCTGTTTGATTTTGTGTTCTTGTGTCAGTTTGCTGAGAATGATGGTTTCCAGGTTCATCCGTGTCCCTACAAAGGACACAAACTCACCATTTTTTATGGCTGCATAGGATTCCATGGTGTATATGTACCACATTTTCCCTGTCCAGCCTATCATCGATGGCATTTGGGTTGGTTCCAAGTCTTTGCTATTGTAAACAGTGCTACAGTGAACATTCGTGTGCATGTGTCCTTATAGTAGAACGATTTATAATCCTTTGGATATATACCCAGTAATGTGATTGCTGGGTCTAATGGAATTTCTATTTCTAGGTCCTTGAGGAATCGCCACACTGTCTTCCACAATATTTGAACTAATTTACACTCCCACCAACAGTGTAAAAGTGTTCCTATTTCTCCACATCCTCTCCAGCATCTGTTGTCTCCAGATTTTTTAATGATCGCCATTCTAACTGGCATGAGATGGTATCTCAATGTAGTTTTGATTCGCATTTCTCTAATGACCAGTGATGATGAGCATTTTTTCATATGTTTGTTGGCCTCATGTATGTCTTCTTTTGAAAAGTGTCTGTTCATATTCTTGGCCCGCTTTTGAATGGGCTTGTTTTTTTTCTTGTAAATCTGTTTTAGTTCTTTGTAGATTCTGGATATTAGCCCTTTGTCAGATGGGTAGATTGCAAAAAATTTTTCCTATTCTGTTGGTTGCCGATTCACTCTAATGACTGTTTCTTTTGCCGTGCAGAAGCTGTGGAGTTTGATTAGGTCCCATTTGTCTATTTCGACTTTTGTTACCAATGCTTTTGGTGTTTTGGTCATAAAGTCCTTGCCTATGGCTATGTCCTGAATGGTTTTGCCTAGGTTTCCTTCTAGGGTTTTTATGGCGTTAGGTCTTATGTTTAAGTCTTTAATCCATCTGGAATTAATTTTAGTGTAAGGTGTCAGGAAGGGGTCCAGTTTCTGCTTTCTGCACATGGCTAGCCAGTTTTCCCAACACCATTTATTAAACAGGAATCCTTTCCCCATGGCTTGTTTTTGTCAGGTTTGTCAAAGATCAGATGATTGTAGATATGTGGTGCTGCCTCCGAGGCCTCTGTTCTGTTCCATTGGTCTGTATCTCTGTTTTGGTACCAGTACCATGCTGTTTTGATTACTGTAGCCTTGTAGTATAGTTTGAAGTCTGCTAGTGTGATGCCTCCAGCTTTCTTCTTTTTGTTTGGAATTGACTTGGCTACGTGGGCTCTCTTTTGTTTCCATATGAAGTTTAAGGTGGTTTTTTCCAGTTCTGTGAAGGTGGTCATTGGCAGCTTGATGGGGATGGCGTTGAATCTGTAAATTACTTTGGGCAGTATGGCCATTTTCATGATATTGATTCTTCCTAACCATGAGCATGGAGTGTTTCTCCATCTGTTTGTGTCCTCTCCTATTTCGTTGAGCAGTGGTTTGTAGTTCTCCTTGAAGAGGTCCTTTACGTTCTTTGTTAGTTGTATTCCTAGGTATTTTATTCTCTTTGTAGCAATTGTGAATGGCAGTTCGTTCTTGATTTGGCTCTCTTTAAGTCTGTTATTGGTGTATAGGAATGCTTGTGATTTTTGCACATTGATTTTGTATCCTGAGACTTTGCTGAAGTTGCTTACCAGTTTCAGGAGATTTTGGGCTGAGATGATGGGGTCTTCTAGATATACAATCATGTCGTCTGCAAATAGAGACAATTCGACTTCCTCCTTTCCTAATTGAATGCCCTTTATTTCTTTTCCTTGCCTGATTGCTCTGGCTAGAACTTCCAGTACTATATTGAATAGGAGTGGTGAGAGAGGGCATCCTTGTCTAGTGCCAGATTTCAAGGGGAATGCTTCAAATGTTTTGCACATTCAGTATGATATTGACTGTTGGTTTGTAGTAAATAGCTTTTATTATTCTGAGATACGTTCCATCGATACCTAGTTTATTGAGGGTTTTTAGCATAAAGGGCTGTTGAATTTTGTCAAAGGCCTTCTCTGCATCAATTGAGATAATCATGTGGTTTTTGTCTTTGGTTCTGTTTATGTGGCCAATTATGTTTATAGACTTGTATATGTTGAACCAGCTTTGCATCCCCGGGATGAAGCCTACTTGATCATGATGGATAAGCTTTTTGATGTGCTGTTGCAATCGGCTTGCCAGTATTTTATTGAAGATTTTTGCATCTATGTTCATCGTGGATATTGGCCTGAAGTTTTCTTTTCTTGCTGAGTATCTGCCGGGTTTTGGTATCAGACTGATGTCGGTCTCATGAAATGATTTGGGAAGGATTCCCTGTTTTTGGATTGTTTGGAATAGTTTCAGAAGGAATGGTACCAGTTCCTCTTTGTATGTCTGGTAGGATTCGGCTGTGAACCCATCTGGACTTGGGCTTTTTTTGGGTGGTAGGCTCTTAATTGCTGCGTCAACTTCAGCCCTCGTTGTTGGTCTATTCAGGGTTTCAGCTTCTTTCTGGTTTAGGCTTGGGAGGTGCAAGTGTCCAGGAATTTATCCATTTCTTCCAGGTTTACTAGTTTATGTGCGTAGAGTTGTTTGTAATACTCTCTGATGATTGTTTGAATTTCTGTGGAATTTGTGGTGCTATCCCCTTTATCGTTTTTTATTGCATGTATTTGATTTTTCTCTCTCTTCTTTTTTATTAATTTGGCTAGTGGTCTGTCTATTTTGTTGATCTTTTTGAAAAACCAGCTCCTGGATATATATATATATATATATATATATTTTTTTTTTTTGAAGGGTTTTTTGTGTCTCTTTCTCCTTCAGTTCTGCTCTGATCTCAGTTATTTCTTGTCTTCTGCTAGGTTTTGAGTTTTTTTGATCTTGCTCCTCTAGCTCGTTCAATATTGATGATAGGGTGTCGATTTTAGATCTCTCCTTGCTTCTCATGTGGGCATTTATTGCTATATATTTTCTTCTAGACACCGTTTTAAATGTATCCCAGAGATTCTGGTATGTTGTGTCTTTGTTCTTGTTGGTTTCGAAGAACATCTTTATTTCTGCCTTCATTTCATTGTTTATCCAGTCAACATTCAAGAGTCGGTTGTTCAGTTTCCATGAAGCTGTGCGGTTGTCAGTTAGTTTCCAAATTCTGAGTTCTGACTTGATTGCACTGTGGTCTGAGACACTGTTTGTTATGATTTCCGTTCTTTTGCATTTGCTGAGGAGTGATTTACTTCCAATTATGTGGTCAGTTTTAGAGTAGGTGTGATGTGGTGCTGAGAAGAATGTATATTCTGTGGATTTGGAGTGGAGAGTTCTGTAAATGTCTATTAGGTTTGCTTGGGCCAGGTCTGAGTCCAAGTCCTGGATATCCTTGCCAATTTTCTGTCTCGTCGATCTGTCTACTATGGACAGTGGGGTGTTAAAGTCTCCCACTATTATTGTATGGGAGTCTAAGTCTCTTTGTAAGTCATTAAGAACTTGCCTTATGTATCTGGGTGCTCCTGTATTGGGTGCGTATATATTTAGGATCGTTAGCTCTTCTTGTTGTATTGATCCTTTTACCATTATGTAATGTCCTTCTTTATCTCTTGTGATCTTCGTTGGTTTAAAGTCTATTTTGTCAGAGACTAGAATTGCATCTCCTGCCTTTTTTCCTCTCCATTTGCTTGGTAAATCTTCCTTCATCCCTTTAGTTTGAGCCTTTGTGTATCCTTGCATGTGAGATGGGTTTCCTGGATAGAGCACACCGATGGGTTTTGGCTTTTTATCCAATTTGCCCATCTGTGTCTTTTGATTTGGGCATTTAGCCCATTTACATTTAGGGTTAATACTGTTATGTGTGGATTTGATCCTGCCATTTTGATGCTAGCTGGCTGTTCTGCCCATTAGTTGATGCAGTTTCTTCATTGTGTCGGTGCTCTTTAGGATTTGGTATGTTTTTGGAGTGGCTGGTCCTGGTTATTCCTTTCTATGTTTAGTGCTTCTTTCAGGACCTCTTGTAAAGCAGGCCTGGTGATGATGAAATCTCTGAGTAATTGCTTGTTTGTAAAGGATTTTATTTCTTCTTTGCTTATGAAGCTTAGTTTGGCTGGATATGAGATTCTGGGTTGAAAGTTCTTTTCTTTAAGGATGTTGAATATCCTAAAGCCACTCTCTTCTGGCTTGTAGGGTTTCTGCTGAGAGATCTTCTGTGAGTCTGATGGGCTTTTCTTTGTGGGTAACATGACCTTTCTCTCTGGCTGCCCTTAGCATCTTCTCCTTCATTTCAACCGTGGTGAATCTGAAAATTATGTGCCTTGGGGTTGCTCTTCCCGAGGAATATCTTTGTGGTGCTCTCTGTATTTCCTGGACTTGAATATTGGCCTGCCTTGCTAGGTTGGGGAAGTTTTCCTGGATGGTATCCTGAAGAGTGTTTTCTAGCTAGGATTCATTCTCTCTGTCACATTCAGGTACACCTATCAAAGGTAGATTAGGTCTTTTCACATAGTCCCATATTTCTTGGAGACTTTGTTCATTTCTTTTTACCCTTTTTTCTCTAATCTTGCCTTCTCATTTTATTTCATTGAGTTGATCTTCTGATATCCTTTCTGAACCTCTGATATCCTTTCTTCTGCTTGGTCAATTTGGCTATCGAAACTTGTGTATGCTTCACGAAGTTCTCGTGTTGTGTTTTTCAGCTCCATCAATTCGCTTATATTCCTCTCTAAACTGTTTATTCTTGTTAGCATTTCGTCAAACCTTTTTTCAAGGTTCTTAGTTTCTTTGCATTCGGTTAGAACATGTTCTTTTTAGCTCAGAGAAGTTTCTTATTACCTACTTTCTGAAGCCTGTTTCTGTCAATTCATCAGAGTCATTCTCCATCCAGCCTTGTTCCCTTGCTGGTGAAGAGTTGTGATCCTTGTAGGAGGAGAGGTGTTCTGGTTTTGGGTATTTTCATCTTTTTGCACTGGTTTCTTCCCATCTTTGTGGATTTATCCACCTGTTGTCTTTGTAGTTGTTGACTTTCAGATTGGGTCTTTGAGTGGACGTCCAGTTTGTTGAGGATGAAGTTATTTCTTTCTGTTTCTTAGTTTCCCTTCTAACATTCAGGCCCCTCTGCTATAGGACTGCTGAGGTCCACTCCAGGCCCTGCTTGCCTGGGGATCACCTGCAGTGGCTGCATAACAGTAAGGGTTGCTGCCAGTTTCTTCTTCTGCTATCTTTGTCCCAGAAGGATACCTGCCAGATGTCAGTCTGAGCTCTCCTTTATGAGGTGACTCTTTGGACATATGGGGGTCAGGGAGCTGCTTGAGGAGACAGTCTGTCCTTTAGAGGAGTTCAAGTGCTGAACTGTGATCTCTGTTGTCCATTCAGAGCTGCTGGGCTGGTACGTTTACGTCTGCTGCAGCAAAACTCATAAACCCACCCCCCCTTTTTTTTTCCCAGTTGCTGTGTCCCCAGGGAGTTAGGGCTTTATTTATGAGTTTCTGTTGTGCTGCTGGCTTTTTTTCAGGGCTGCCCTGCCCAGCAAGGAGGCAGCCTAGTCACTGTCTGCCCGCAGAGGCTTTGCTGAGCTGCTGTGGGCTCCGCCCAGCTGCCGTGTAAACTTCCCTGCAGTCCTGTTTATAAGGGTGTAGTTAGAACTGCCTCGACAATGGCGGCCCACCTCTGTAATTGCGGACTGTCTCTAATGGTGGGCTGCCTCGGCAATGGCGGGCTGCCTCGGCAATCGCAAACTATCTCCGTAGTGGCGGACTGCCTCGGTTATGGCAGATGCCTCTCCCCCACATAGCGGGACTGTCCCAGGTTCAGCTGTGCTTGCTGTGAAACTCTCAATCCAGAGTGTTTCCGATTGCTGTTGTTCTTTGGGGGTGGGACCAGCTGAGCCTGATCACCTGGCTCCCTGCCTCAGAGACTTCTTTTTTTTTTTTTTTTTTTTTTTTAGTTGAACGGTCAACTCTCTCCCAGGTGTTCCAGTCGCCTGTTGAAAAGGCACCGGGATATGTGTGATTTCCCGTGCGGTGACCCACTGCGTCGGCTGAAACAGCGGCGCTGAGATTTATGGCACTTTTTTTGCCCGGGAATCTCCTGGTCTGGCTCTCTGATTCAGTCCCCTTTTTAATCAGATGAATGGGTGACTCTGCCTTCCCAGAGCTTCAATCGCCAGCTAAAATGCCACTCGGACCCGTGTATTGTTTATGGAGAACCACCACGCCGGGGCACCGGCAAAACAGCCGCGCTGGCCAAAACAACTGCGCTGGCAACCTGTGGGGCTCCTCCGCCTGGGAATCTCCTGATCTATGTGCAATAAAAATCCGTCTGAAAATGCAGTGTCCGCTCACCCTCCGCGCTTTCACTGGGAGCTGCGATCCTGACCTGCTCCTAATCAGCCATCTTGGATCCCTCTAGTTTTTTTTTTTTTTTTTTAATAGAGATGGGGTTTCTCCATGTTGTCCAGGCTGGTCTCAAACTCCTCTGCTCAAGTGATCCATCCACGTTGGCCTCCAAAAGTATGAGCCACTTACAAGTATGAGCCACTTGCCTGGCCTGTAGTATATTTTGAAGCCAGGTAGGATGATGCCTTCAGCTCTATTCTTTTTGCTCAGTATTGCTTTGGCTATTTAAGGTCTTTAGTGATTCTATACAAATTGTAGGATTGTCTTTTCTGTTCTGTGAAGAATGTTGTTGGTATTTTGATAGGGATTGCCCTAAATCTGTAGATTGCTTTGTGTAGTATGGCCTTTTAAATTTATTTCTTTAAAATTTTATTTATTTATTTATTTTTGAGGCAGGGTCTTGCTCTGTTGCCCAGGCTGCAGTGCAGGGTTACAATCATAGCTCACTGTAACCTTGAACTCCTGGGCTCAAGTGATCTTCCTGCCTCAGCCTTTTGAATAGCTGGGACTACAGGTGTGTGCTGCCATGCCTGGCTAATTTTTAAAATTGTTTTGTAGCATCCCGGTATGTTGCTCAGGTTTGTCTTGAACTCCTAGGCTCAAGTGATCCTCCCTCCTAGGCCTCCCAAAGTGCTGCAGTTAAAGGCATGAATCATCATGCCTAGCCCTAGTATGGCCATTTTAACAATATTAATTTTTCCAATCCATGAGCATGGGATGTCTTTGCATTGTTTGTATCCTCTCCAGTTTTCTTCATCAATGTTCTGTAGTTTTTGTTGTAGAGGTCCTTCACTTCCTTGGTTAAATTTTATGCCTTGGGACTTCATTTTGTGTAGCTCTTATAAATGGGATTATTTTCTGATTGCTTTTCTATTTTATTATTGGTGTACAGAAATGCTACTGATTTTCATATGTTGATTTCTGTATCTTGCAACTTCATGGAATTTCTTTTATCTGTTCTAGGAGTTTTTCAGTGGATTGTTTTGGCTTTTCTATATATAGGATCGTGTTTGCAAAGAGAGACAATTTTATTTCTTTTATAACTTCTTTTTATTATTTTATTTTGAGACAATCTTGCTCTGATGCCCAGGCTGGAGTGCAGTGGCACGATCTTGGCTCACTGCAAACTCTGCCTTCTGGGTTCAAGCTAACCTCCTTCCCCAACCTCCTGAATAGCTGGTATTACAGGTGCCCAGCACCATGCCTGGCTAATTTCTGTATTTTTAATAGAGGTGGGTTTTCACCATGTTGGCCAGGTTGGTCTTAAACTCTCTTTTTTTTCTTTGAGATGGAGTTTCGCTCTTGTTACCCAGGCTGGAGTGCAATGGCGCGATCTCGGCTCACTGCAATCTCCGCCTCCTGGGTTCAGGCAATTCTCCTGCCTCAGCCTCCTGAGGTAGCTGGGATTACAGGCACGCGCCACCATGCCCAGCTAATTTTTTGTACTTTTAGTAGAGACGGGGTTTCACCATGTTGACCAGGATGGTCTCGATCTCTTGACCTCGTGATCCACCCGCCTCGGCCTCCCAAAGTGCTGAGATTACAGGTGTGAGCCACCGCGCCCGGCCCGGTCTTAAACTCTTGACCTCAAGTGATCTGCCTGCGTTGGTCTCCCAAAGTGCTGGGATTACAAGCATGAGCCATTGCATGTGGCCTCTTCTCTTCCAATTTAGATGCTTTTTATTTCTCTTACCTGGTTGTTCTGGCTAGTACTTATAGTATGGTGTTGAATAAGACTGGTGAAGGTGGGCATCCTTGTCTTGCTCCACTTCTTAGAGGAAAGGCTTTCAGCTTTCTCCCATTCAGTATGATGTTAGCTATGGGTTTGTCATATATGACCTTTATTATGTTAAGGCATATTACTTGTACGCATAACTTGTTTTTATCACAAAGGGATGTTGACTTTTATCAAATGCTTTTTCTGCATTTATTGAGATGATTATATGGTTTTTGTCTCTCGGTATTCTTACCCTGCAATTCTACCTAAGAAACTTTTCATCCATATATAAAGTTCATGGATTTTTAAAGAAAAATCACCTTAATGAGGTATGATAGACCTGTATTTTTTTGGGGTGGGGGGGTGGATGGAGTCTTGCTCTGTCACCCAGGCTGCAGTGCAGTGGCATGATCTCAGCTCATGGCACCCTCTGCCACCCAGGTTTAAGTGATTCCCCTGCCTCAGCCTCCTGAATAGCCAGGACTACAGGCACATGCCACCATGCCCAGCTATTTTTTTTGTATTTTAGAAGAGACGGGGTTTCACTGTGTTGGCCAGGATGGTCTCGATCTCCTGACCTCGTAATCTGCCCACCTTGGCCTCCCAAAGTGCTGGGATTACAGGTGGGAGCGACCATGCCTGGCCTGTGTTTTTTTAAATTAAGAACACTTAATATAAGATCTATCATGTTAGCAGATAGCAAGTATACAGTATGATATTGTTTGCTCTCAGCACTGCGTTGCATAGAGGACTCCAGATTAATCTTGCAGAACTGAAACTTCGTACCCTTTGACCATAGCCTCCCTGTTTTCCTCTCGTCCCAGCCCCTGGCAACCATTCCTTGCTCTCGTTAGTTTTTAGATGCCACGTGAGTGAGATCATGCATGTTTGTCTGTGTCTGGCTTATTTCATTAAACATCATGCCCTCCAGGTCCAGTCATGTTGTCCTAAATGACAGAATTGCCTTCTTTTTCAAGGCTAAATAATACACCATTGTATGTATATACTATTTTCTATATCCACACATCCATGAGTGGGCATTTAAGCTGTTTTCATATCTTGGCTATTGTGAATAATGCTGTCATGAACACAAGAGTGCAGATATCCCTTTGAGATTCTGATTCAGTTCATTTGGATATATGGTCAGGAGTGGGATTCCTGGAACATAGGTAGTTCCATTTTTAATTTTCTTGCTTTCTGAGACAATATTTCACTCTGTCACTCAGACTGTAGTGCAGTGTGATTATAGCTTACTGCAGCCTTGAACTCCTAGGCTTAAGCGATCCTCCCACCTCAGCTTCCCATTTAGCTAGGACTACAGGTGTGCACCAACATGTCTGGCTAATTTTTTTTTTTTACTGCATTTTAGGTTTTGGGGTACACATGAAGAACATGCAAGATTGTGGCATAGGTACACACATGGCAGTGTGATTTGCTGCCTTCCTCTCCATCACCTATATCTGGCATTTCTCCCCATGCTATCTCTCCCCAACTCCCCACCCTCCTCTGTCCCTCCCGTATTTCCCCCCGACAGACCCCAGTGTGTGATGCTCCCCTCCCTGTGTCCATGTGTTCTCATTGTTCAACACCCGCCTATGAGTGAGAACATGTGCTGTTTGATTTTGTGTTCTTGTGTCAGTTTGCTGAGAATGATGGTTTCCAGGTTCATCCGTGTCCCTACAAAGGACACAAACTCACCATTTTTTATGGCTGCATAGGATTCCATGGTGTATATGTACCACATTTTCCCTGTCCAGCCTATCATCGATGGCATTTGGGTTGGTTCCAAGTCTTTGCTATTGTAAACAGTGCTACAGTGAACATTCGTGTGCATGTGTCCTTATAGTAGAACGATTTATAATCCTTTGGATATATACCCAGTAATGTGATTGCTGGGTCTAATGGAATTTCTATTTCTAGGTCCTTGAGGAATCGCCACACTGTCTTCCACAATATTTGAACTAATTTACACTCCCACCAACAGTGTAAAAGTGTTCCTATTTCTCCACATCCTCTCCAGCATCTGTTGTCTCCAGATTTTTTAATGATCGCCATTCTAACTGGCATGAGATGGTATCTCAATGTAGTTTTGATTCGCATTTCTCTAATGACCAGTGATGATGAGCATTTTTTCATATGTTTGTTGGCCTCATGTATGTCTTCTTTTGAAAAGTGTCTGTTCATATTCTTGGCCCGCTTTTGAATGGGCTTGTTTTTTTTCTTGTAAATCTGTTTTAGTTCTTTGTAGATTCTGGATATTAGCCCTTTGTCAGATGGGTAGATTGCAAAAAATTTTTCCTATTCTGTTGGTTGCCGATTCACTCTAATGACTGTTTCTTTTGCCGTGCAGAAGCTGTGGAGTTTGATTAGGTCCCATTTGTCTATTTCGACTTTTGTTACCAATGCTTTTGGTGTTTTGGTCATAAAGTCCTTGCCTATGGCTATGTCCTGAATGGTTTTGCCTAGGTTTCCTTCTAGGGTTTTTATGGCGTTAGGTCTTATGTTTAAGTCTTTAATCCATCTGGAATTAATTTTAGTGTAAGGTGTCAGGAAGGGGTCCAGTTTCTGCTTTCTGCACATGGCTAGCCAGTTTTCCCAACACCATTTATTAAACAGGAATCCTTTCCCCATGGCTTGTTTTTGTCAGGTTTGTCAAAGATCAGATGATTGTAGATATGTGGTGCTGCCTCCGAGGCCTCTGTTCTGTTCCATTGGTCTGTATCTCTGTTTTGGTACCAGTACCATGCTGTTTTGATTACTGTAGCCTTGTAGTATAGTTTGAAGTCTGGTAGTGTGATGCCTCCAGCTTTCTTCTTTTTGTTTGGAATTGACTTGGCTACGTGGGCTCTCTTTTGTTTCCATATGAAGTTTAAGGTGGTTTTTTCCAGTTCTGTGAAGGTGGTCATTGGCAGCTTGATGGGGATGGCGTTGAATCTGTAAATTACTTTGGGCAGTATGGCCATTTTCATGATATTGATTCTTCCTAACCATGAGCATGGAGTGTTTCTCCATCTGTTTGTGTCCTCTCCTATTTCGTTGAGCAGTGGTTTGTAGTTCTCCTTGAAGAGGTCCTTTACGTTCTTTGTTAGTTGTATTCCTAGGTATTTTATTCTCTTTGTAGCAATTGTGAATGGCAGTTCGTTCTTGATTTGGCTCTCTTTAAGTCTGTTATTGGTGTATAGGAATGCTTGTGATTTTTGCACATTGATTTTGTATCCTGAGACTTTGCTGAAGTTGCTTACCAGTTTCAGGAGATTTTGGGCTGAGATGATGGGGTCTTCTAGATATACAATCATGTCGTCTGCAAATAGAGACAATTCGACTTCCTCCTTTCCTAATTGAATGCCCTTTATTTCTTTTCCTTGCCTGATTGCTCTGGCTAGAACTTCCAGTACTATATTGAATAGGAGTGGTGAGAGAGGGCATCCTTGTCTAGTGCCAGATTTCAAGGGGAATGCTTCAAATGTTTTGCACATTCAGTATGATATTGACTGTTGGTTTGTAGTAAATAGCTTTTATTATTCTGAGATACGTTCCATCGATACCTAGTTTATTGAGGGTTTTTAGCATAAAGGGCTGTTGAATTTTGTCAAAGGCCTTCTCTGCATCAATTGAGATAATCATGTGGTTTTTGTCTTTGGTTCTGTTTATGTGGCCAATTATGTTTATAGACTTGTATATGTTGAACCAGCTTTGCATCCCCGGGATGAAGCCTACTTGATCATGATGGATAAGCTTTTTGATGTGCTGTTGCAATCGGCTTGCCAGTATTTTATTGAAGATTTTTGCATCTATGTTCATCGTGGATATTGGCCTGAAGTTTTCTTTTCTTGCTGAGTATCTGCCGGGTTTTGGTATCAGACTGATGTCGGTCTCATGAAATGATTTGGGAAGGATTCCCTGTTTTTGGATTGTTTGGAATAGTTTCAGAAGGAATGGTACCAGTTCCTCTTTGTATGTCTGGTAGGATTCGGCTGTGAACCCATCTGGACTTGGGCTTTTTTTGGGTGGTAGGCTCTTAATTGCTGCGTCAACTTCAGCCCTCGTTGTTGGTCTATTCAGGGTTTCAGCTTCTTTCTGGTTTAGGCTTGGGAGGTGCAAGTGTCCAGGAATTTATCCATTTCTTCCAGGTTTACTAGTTTATGTGCGTAGAGTTGTTTGTAATACTCTCTGATGATTGTTTGAATTTCTGTGGAATTTGTGGTGCTATCCCCTTTATCGTTTTTTATTGCATGTATTTGATTTTTCTCTCTCTTCTTTTTTATTAATTTGGCTAGTGGTCTGTCTATTTTGTTGATCTTTTTGAAAAACCAGCTCCTGGATATATATATATATATATATATATATTTTTTTTTTTTTTGAAGGGTTTTTTGTGTCTCTTTCTCCTTCAGTTCTGCTCTGATCTCAGTTATTTCTTGTCTTCTGCTAGGTTTTGAGTTTTTTTGATCTTGCTCCTCTAGCTCGTTCAATATTGATGATAGGGTGTCGATTTTAGATCTCTCCTTGCTTCTCATGTGGGCATTTATTGCTATATATTTTCTTCTAGACACCGTTTTAAATGTATCCCAGAGATTCTGGTATGTTGTGTCTTTGTTCTTGTTGGTTTCGAAGAACATCTTTATTTCTGCCTTCATTTCATTGTTTATCCAGTCAACATTCAAGAGTCGGTTGTTCAGTTTCCATGAAGCTGTGCGGTTGTCAGTTAGTTTCCAAATTCTGAGTTCTGACTTGATTGCACTGTGGTCTGAGACACTGTTTGTTATGATTTCCGTTCTTTTGCATTTGCTGAGGAGTGATTTACTTCCAATTATGTGGTCAGTTTTAGAGTAGGTGTGATGTGGTGCTGAGAAGAATGTATATTCTGTGGATTTGGAGTGGAGAGTTCTGTAAATGTCTATTAGGTTTGCTTGGGCCAGGTCTGAGTCCAAGTCCTGGATATCCTTGCCAATTTTCTGTCTCGTCGATCTGTCTACTATGGACAGTGGGGTGTTAAAGTCTCCCACTATTATTGTATGGGAGTCTAAGTCTCTTTGTAAGTCATTAAGAACTTGCCTTATGTATCTGGGTGCTCCTGTATTGGGTGCGTATATATTTAGGATCGTTAGCTCTTCTTGTTGTATTGATCCTTTTACCATTATGTAATGTCCTTCTTTATCTCTTGTGATCTTCGTTGGTTTAAAGTCTATTTTGTCAGAGACTAGAATTGCATCTCCTGCCTTTTTTCCTCTCCATTTGCTTGGTAAATCTTCCTTCATCCCTTTAGTTTGAGCCTTTGTGTATCCTTGCATGTGAGATGGGTTTCCTGGATAGAGCACACCGATGGGTTTTGGCTTTTTATCCAATTTGCCCATCTGTGTCTTTTGATTTGGGCATTTAGCCCATTTACATTTAGGGTTAATACTGTTATGTGTGGATTTGATCCTGCCATTTTGATGCTAGCTGGCTGTTCTGCCCATTAGTTGATGCAGTTTCTTCATTGTGTCGGTGCTCTTTAGGATTTGGTATGTTTTTGGAGTGGCTGGTCCTGGTTATTCCTTTCTATGTTTAGTGCTTCTTTCAGGACCTCTTGTAAAGCAGGCCTGGTGATGATGAAATCTCTGAGTAATTGCTTGTTTGTAAAGGATTTTATTTCTTCTTTGCTTATGAAGCTTAGTTTGGCTGGATATGAGATTCTGGGTTGAAAGTTCTTTTCTTTAAGGATGTTGAATATCCTAAAGCCACTCTCTTCTGGCTTGTAGGGTTTCTGCTGAGAGATCTTCTGTGAGTCTGATGGGCTTTTCTTTGTGGGTAACATGACCTTTCTCTCTGGCTGCCCTTAGCATCTTCTCCTTCATTTCAACCGTGGTGAATCTGAAAATTATGTGCCTTGGGGTTGCTCTTCCCGAGGAATATCTTTGTGGTGCTCTCTGTATTTCCTGGACTTGAATATTGGCCTGCCTTGCTAGGTTGGGGAAGTTTTCCTGGATGGTATCCTGAAGAGTGTTTTCTAGCTAGGATTCATTCTCTCTGTCACATTCAGGTACACCTATCAAAGGTAGATTAGGTCTTTTCACATAGTCCCATATTTCTTGGAGACTTTGTTCATTTCTTTTTACCCTTTTTTCTCTAATCTTGCCTTCTCATTTTATTTCATTGAGTTGATCTTCTGATATCCTTTCTGAACCTCTGATATCCTTTCTTCTGCTTGGTCAATTTGGCTATCGAAACTTGTGTATGCTTCACGAAGTTCTCGTGTTGTGTTTTTCAGCTCCATCAATTCGCTTATATTCCTCTCTAAACTGTTTATTCTTGTTAGCATTTCGTCAAACCTTTTTTCAAGGTTCTTAGTTTCTTTGCATTCGGTTAGAACATGTTCTTTTTAGCTCAGAGAAGTTTCTTATTACCTACTTTCTGAAGCCTGTTTCTGTCAATTCATCAGAGTCATTCTCCATCCAGCCTTGTTCCCTTGCTGGTGAAGAGTTGTGATCCTTGTAGGAGGAGAGGTGTTCTGGTTTTGGGTATTTTCATCTTTTTGCACTGGTTTCTTCCCATCTTTGTGGATTTATCCACCTGTTGTCTTTGTAGTTGTTGACTTTCAGATTGGGTCTTTGAGTGGACGTCCAGTTTGTTGAGGATGAAGTTATTTCTTTCTGTTTCTTAGTTTCCCTTCTAACATTCAGGCCCCTCTGCTATAGGACTGCTGAGGTCCACTCCAGGCCCTGCTTGCCTGGGGATCACCTGCAGTGGCTGCATAACAGTAAGGGTTGCTGCCAGTTTCTTCTTCTGCTATCTTTGTCCCAGAAGGATACCCGCCAGATGTCAGTCTGAGCTCTCCTTTATGAGGTGACTCTTTGGACATATGGGGGTCAGGGAGCTGCTTGAGGAGACAGTCTGTCCTTTAGAGGAGTTCAAGTGCTGAACTGTGATCTCTGTTGTCCATTCAGAGCTGCTGGGCTGGTACGTTTACGTCTGCTGCAGCAAAACTCATAAACCCACCCCCCCTTTTTTTTTCCCAGTTGCTGTGTCCCCAGGGAGTTAGGGCTTTATTTATGAGTTTCTGTTGTGCTGCTGGCTTTTTTTCAGGGCTGCCCTGCCCAGCAAGGAGGCAGCCTAGTCACTGTCTGCCCGCAGAGGCTTTGCTGAGCTGCTGTGGGCTCCGCCCAGCTGCCGTGTAAACTTCCCTGCAGTCCTGTTTATAAGGGTGTAGTTAGAACTGCCTCGACAATGGCGGCCCACCTCTGTAATTGCGGACTGTCTCTAATGGTGGGCTGCCTCGGCAATGGCGGGCTGCCTCGGCAATCGCAAACTATCTCCGTAGTGGCGGACTGCCTCGGTTATGGCAGATGCCTCTCCCCCACATAGCGGGACTGTCCCAGGTTCAGCTGTGCTTGCTGTGAAACTCTCAATCCAGAGTGTTTCCGATTGCTGTTGTTCTTTGGGGGTGGGACCAGCTGAGCCTGATCACCTGGCTCCCTGCCTCAGAGACTTCTTTTTTTTTTTTTTTTTTTTTTTTTAGTTGAACGGTCAACTCTCTCCCAGGTGTTCCAGTCGCCTGTTGAAAAGGCACCGGGATATGTGTGATTTCCCGTGCGGTGACCCACTGCGTCGGCTGAAACAGCGGCGCTGAGATTTATGGCACTTTTTTTGCCCGGGAATCTCCTGGTCTGGCTCTCTGATTCAGTCCCCTTTTTAATCAGATGAATGGGTGACTCTGCCTTCCCAGAGCTTCAATCGCCAGCTAAAATGCCACTCGGACCCGTGTATTGTTTATGGAGAACCACCACGCCGGGGCACCGGCAAAACAGCCGCGCTGGCCAAAACAACTGCGCTGGCAACCTGTGGGGCTCCTCCGCCTGGGAATCTCCTGATCTATGTGCAATAAAAATCCGTCTGAAAATGCAGTGTCCGCTCACCCTCCGCGCTTTCACTGGGAGCTGCGATCCTGACCTGCTCCTAATCAGCCATCTTGGATCCCTCTAGTTTTTTTTTTTTTTTTTTAATAGAGATGGGGTTTCTCCATGTTGTCCAGGCTGGTCTCAAACTCCTCTGCTCAAGTGATCCATCCACGTTGGCCTCCAAAAGTATGAGCCACTTACAAGTATGAGCCACTTGCCTGGCCTGTAGTATATTTTGAAGCCAGGTAGGATGATGCCTTCAGCTCTATTCTTTTTGCTCAGTATTGCTTTGGCTATTTAAGGTCTTTAGTGATTCTATACAAATTGTAGGATTGTCTTTTCTGTTCTGTGAAGAATGTTGTTGGTATTTTGATAGGGATTGCCCTAAATCTGTAGATTGCTTTGTGTAGTATGGCCTTTTAAATTTATTTCTTTAAAATTTTATTTATTTATTTATTTTTGAGGCAGGGTCTTGCTCTGTTGCCCAGGCTGCAGTGCAGGGTTACAATCATAGCTCACTGTAACCTTGAACTCCTGGGCTCAAGTGATCTTCCTGCCTCAGCCTTTTGAATAGCTGGGACTACAGGTGTGTGCTGCCATGCCTGGCTAATTTTTAAAATTGTTTTGTAGCATCCCGGTATGTTGCTCAGGTTTGTCTTGAACTCCTAGGCTCAAGTGATCCTCCCTCCTAGGCCTCCCAAAGTGCTGCAGTTAAAGGCATGAATCATCATGCCTAGCCCTAGTATGGCCATTTTAACAATATTAATTTTTCCAATCCATGAGCATGGGATGTCTTTGCATTGTTTGTATCCTCTCCAGTTTTCTTCATCAATGTTCTGTAGTTTTTGTTGTAGAGGTCCTTCACTTCCTTGGTTAAATTTTATGCCTTGGGACTTCATTTTGTGTAGCTCTTATAAATGGGATTATTTTCTGATTGCTTTTCTATTTTATTATTGGTGTACAGAAATGCTACTGATTTTCATATGTTGATTTCTGTATCTTGCAACTTCATGGAATTTCTTTTATCTGTTCTAGGAGTTTTTCAGTGGATTGTTTTGGCTTTTCTATATATAGGATCGTGTTTGCAAAGAGAGACAATTTTATTTCTTTTATAACTTCTTTTTATTATTTTATTTTGAGACAATCTTGCTCTGATGCCCAGGCTGGAGTGCAGTGGCACGATCTTGGCTCACTGCAAACTCTGCCTTCTGGGTTCCAGCTAACCTCCTTCCCCAACCTCCTGAATAGCTGGTATTACAGGTGCCCAGCACCATGCCTGGCTAATTTCTGTATTTTTAATAGAGGTGGGTTTTCACCATGTTGGCCAGGTTGGTCTTAAACTCTCTTTTTTTTCTTTGAGATGGAGTTTTGCTCTTGTTACCCAGGCTGGAGTGCAATGGCGCGATCTCGGCTCACTGCAATCTCCGCCTCCTGGGTTCAGGCAATTCTCCTGCCTCAGCCTCCTGAGGTAGCTGGGATTACAGGCACGCGCCACCATGCCCAGCTAATTTTTTGTACTTTTAGTAGAGACGGGGTTTCACCATGTTGACCAGGATGGTCTCGATCTCTTGACCTCGTGATCCACCCGCCTCGGCCTCCCAAAGTGCTGAGATTACAGGTGTGAGCCACCGCGCCCGGCCCGGTCTTAAACTCTTGACCTCAAGTGATCTGCCTGCGTTGGTCTCCCAAAGTGCTGGGATTACAAGCATGAGCCATTGCATGTGGCCTCTTCTCTTCCAATTTAGATGCTTTTTATTTCTCTTACCTGGTTGTTCTGGCTAGTACTTATAGTATGGTGTTGAATAAGACTGGTGAAGGTGGGCATCCTTGTCTTGCTCCACTTCTTAGAGGAAAGGCTTTCAGCTTTCTCCCATTCAGTATGATGTTAGCTATGGGTTTGTCATATATGACCTTTATTATGTTAAGGCATATTACTTGTACGCATAACTTGTTTTTATCACAAAGGGATGTTGACTTTTATCAAATGCTTTTTCTGCATTTATTGAGATGATTATATGGTTTTTGTCTCTCGGTATTCTTACCCTGCAATTCTACCTAAGAAACTTTTCATCCATATATAAAGTTCATGGATTTTTAAAGAAAAATCACCTTAATGAGGTATGATAGACCTGTATTTTTTTGGGGTGGGGGGGTGGATGGAGTCTTGCTCTGTCACCCAGGCTGCAGTGCAGTGGCATGATCTCAGCTCATGGCACCCTCTGCCACCCAGGTTTAAGTGATTCCCCTGCCTCAGCCTCCTGAATAGCCAGGACTACAGGCACATGCCACCATGCCCAGCTATTTTTTTTGTATTTTAGAAGAGACGGGGTTTCACTGTGTTGGCCAGGATGGTCTCGATCTCCTGACCTCGTAATCTGCCCACCTTGGCCTCCCAAAGTGCTGGGATTACAGGTGGGAGCGACCATGCCTGGCCTGTGTTTTTTTAAATTAAGAACACTTAATATAAGATCTATCATGTTAGCAGATAGCAAGTATACAGTACGATATTGTTTGCTCTCAGCACTGCGTTGCATAGAGGACTCCAGATTAATCTTGCAGAACTGAAACTTCGTACCCTTTGACCATAGCCTCCCTGTTTTCCTCTCGTCCCAGCCCCTGGCAACCATTCCTTGCTCTCGTTAGTTTTTAGATGCCACGTGAGTGAGATCATGCATGTTTGTCTGTGTCTGGCTTATTTCATTAAACATCATGCCCTCCAGGTCCAGTCATGTTGTCCTAAATGACAGAATTGCCTTCTTTTTCAAGGCTAAATAATACACCATTGTATGTATATACTATTTTCTATATCCACACATCCATGAGTGGGCATTTAAGCTGTTTTCATATCTTGGCTATTGTGAATAATGCTGTCATGAACACAAGAGTGCAGATATCCCTTTGAGATTCTGATTCAGTTCATTTGGATATATGGTCAGGAGTGGGATTCCTGGAACATAGGTAGTTCCATTTTTAATTTTCTTGCTTTCTGAGACAATATTTCACTCTGTCACTCAGACTGTAGTGCAGTGTGATTATAGCTTACTGCAGCCTTGAACTCCTAGGCTTAAGCGATCCTCCCACCTCAGCTTCCCATTTAGCTAGGACTACAGGTGTGCACCAACATGTCTGGCTAATTTTTTTTTTTTACTGCATTTTAGGTTTTGGGGTACACATGAAGAACATGCAAGATTGTGGCATAGGTACACACATGGCAGTGTGATTTGCTGCCTTCCTCTCCATCACCTATATCTGGCATTTCTCCCCATGCTATCTCTCCCCAACTCCCCACCCTCCTCTGTCCCTCCCGTATTTCCCCCCGACAGACCCCAGTGTGTGATGCTCCCCTCCCTGTGTCCATGTGTTCTCATTGTTCAACACCCGCCTATGAGTGAGAACATGTGCTGTTTGATTTTGTGTTCTTGTGTCAGTTTGCTGAGAATGATGGTTTCCAGGTTCATCCGTGTCCCTACAAAGGACACAAACTCACCATTTTTTATGGCTGCATAGGATTCCATGGTGTATATGTACCACATTTTCCCTGTCCAGCCTATCATCGATGGCATTTGGGTTGGTTCCAAGTCTTTGCTATTGTAAACAGTGCTACAGTGAACATTCGTGTGCATGTGTCCTTATAGTAGAACGATTTATAATCCTTTGGATATATACCCAGTAATGTGATTGCTGGGTCTAATGGAATTTCTATTTCTAGGTCCTTGAGGAATCGCCACACTGTCTTCCACAATATTTGAACTAATTTACACTCCCACCAACAGTGTAAAAGTGTTCCTATTTCTCCACATCCTCTCCAGCATCTGTTGTCTCCAGATTTTTTAATGATCGCCATTCTAACTGGCATGAGATGGTATCTCAATGTAGTTTTGATTCGCATTTCTCTAATGACCAGTGATGATGAGCATTTTTTCATATGTTTGTTGGCCTCATGTATGTCTTCTTTTGAAAAGTGTCTGTTCATATTCTTGGCCCGCTTTTGAATGGGCTTGTTTTTTTTCTTGTAAATCTGTTTTAGTTCTTTGTAGATTCTGGATATTAGCCCTTTGTCAGATGGGTAGATTGCAAAAAATTTTTCCTATTCTGTTGGTTGCCGATTCACTCTAATGACTGTTTCTTTTGCCGTGCAGAAGCTGTGGAGTTTGATTAGGTCCCATTTGTCTATTTCGACTTTTGTTACCAATGCTTTTGGTGTTTTGGTCATAAAGTCCTTGCCTATGGCTATGTCCTGAATGGTTTTGCCTAGGTTTCCTTCTAGGGTTTTTATGGCGTTAGGTCTTATGTTTAAGTCTTTAATCCATCTGGAATTAATTTTAGTGTAAGGTGTCAGGAAGGGGTCCAGTTTCTGCTTTCTGCACATGGCTAGCCAGTTTTCCCAACACCATTTATTAAACAGGAATCCTTTCCCCATGGCTTGTTTTTGTCAGGTTTGTCAAAGATCAGATGATTGTAGATATGTGGTGCTGCCTCCGAGGCCTCTGTTCTGTTCCATTGGTCTGTATCTCTGTTTTGGTACCAGTACCATGCTGTTTTGATTACTGTAGCCTTGTAGTATAGTTTGAAGTCTGGTAGTGTGATGCCTCCAGCTTTCTTCTTTTTGTTTGGAATTGACTTGGCTACGTGGGCTCTCTTTTGTTTCCATATGAAGTTTAAGGTGGTTTTTTCCAGTTCTGTGAAGGTGGTCATTGGCAGCTTGATGGGGATGGCGTTGAATCTGTAAATTACTTTGGGCAGTATGGCCATTTTCATGATATTGATTCTTCCTAACCATGAGCATGGAGTGTTTCTCCATCTGTTTGTGTCCTCTCCTATTTCGTTGAGCAGTGGTTTGTAGTTCTCCTTGAAGAGGTCCTTTACGTTCTTTGTTAGTTGTATTCCTAGGTATTTTATTCTCTTTGTAGCAATTGTGAATGGCAGTTCGTTCTTGATTTGGCTCTCTTTAAGTCTGTTATTGGTGTATAGGAATGCTTGTGATTTTTGCACATTGATTTTGTATCCTGAGACTTTGCTGAAGTTGCTTACCAGTTTCAGGAGATTTTGGGCTGAGATGATGGGGTCTTCTAGATATACAATCATGTCGTCTGCAAATAGAGACAATTCGACTTCCTCCTTTCCTAATTGAATGCCCTTTATTTCTTTTCCTTGCCTGATTGCTCTGGCTAGAACTTCCAGTACTATATTGAATAGGAGTGGTGAGAGAGGGCATCCTTGTCTAGTGCCAGATTTCAAGGGGAATGCTTCAAATGTTTTGCACATTCAGTATGATATTGACTGTTGGTTTGTAGTAAATAGCTTTTATTATTCTGAGATACGTTCCATCGATACCTAGTTTATTCAGGGTTTTTAGCATAAAGGGCTGTTGAATTTTGTCAAAGGCCTTCTCTGCATCAATTGAGATAATCATGTGGTTTTTGTCTTTGGTTCTGTTTATGTGGCCAATTATGTTTATAGACTTGTATATGTTGAACCAGCTTTGCATCCCCGGGATGAAGCCTACTTGATCATGATGGATAAGCTTTTTGATGTGCTGTTGCAATCGGCTTGCCAGTATTTTATTGAAGATTTTTGCATCTATGTTCATCGTGGATATTGGCCTGAAGTTTTCTTTTCTTGCTGAGTATCTGCCGGGTTTTGGTATCAGACTGATGTCGGTCTCATGAAATGATTTGGGAAGGATTCCCTGTTTTTGGATTGTTTGGAATAGTTTCAGAAGGAATGGTACCAGTTCCTCTTTGTATGTCTGGTAGGATTCGGCTGTGAACCCATCTGGACTTGGGCTTTTTTTGGGTGGTAGGCTCTTAATTGCTGCGTCAACTTCAGCCCTCGTTGTTGGTCTATTCAGGGTTTCAGCTTCTTTCTGGTTTAGGCTTGGGAGGTGCAAGTGTCCAGGAATTTATCCATTTCTTCCAGGTTTACTAGTTTATGTGCGTAGAGTTGTTTGTAATACTCTCTGATGATTGTTTGAATTTCTGTGGAATTTGTGGTGCTATCCCCTTTATCGTTTTTTATTGCATGTATTTGATTTTTCTCTCTCTTCTTTTTTATTAATTTGGCTAGTGGTCTGTCTATTTTGTTGATCTTTTTGAAAAACCAGCTCCTGGATATATATATATATATATATATATTTTTTTTTTTTTTGAAGGGTTTTTTGTGTCTCTTTCTCCTTCAGTTCTGCTCTGATCTCAGTTATTTCTTGTCTTCTGCTAGGTTTTGAGTTTTTTTGATCTTGCTCCTCTAGCTCGTTCAATATTGATGATAGGGTGTCGATTTTAGATCTCTCCTTGCTTCTCATGTGGGCATTTATTGCTATATATTTTCTTCTAGACACCGTTTTAAATGTATCCCAGAGATTCTGGTATGTTGTGTCTTTGTTCTTGTTGGTTTCGAAGAACATCTTTATTTCTGCCTTCATTTCATTGTTTATCCAGTCAACATTCAAGAGTCGGTTGTTCAGTTTCCATGAAGCTGTGCGGTTGTCAGTTAGTTTCCAAATTCTGAGTTCTGACTTGATTGCACTGTGGTCTGAGACACTGTTTGTTATGATTTCCGTTCTTTTGCATTTGCTGAGGAGTGATTTACTTCCAATTATGTGGTCAGTTTTAGAGTAGGTGTGATGTGGTGCTGAGAAGAATGTATATTCTGTGGATTTGGAGTGGAGAGTTCTGTAAATGTCTATTAGGTTTGCTTGGGCCAGGTCTGAGTCCAAGTCCTGGATATCCTTGCCAATTTTCTGTCTCGTCGATCTGTCTACTATGGACAGTGGGGTGTTAAAGTCTCCCACTATTATTGTATGGGAGTCTAAGTCTCTTTGTAAGTCATTAAGAACTTGCCTTATGTATCTGGGTGCTCCTGTATTGGGTGCGTATATATTTAGGATCGTTAGCTCTTCTTGTTGTATTGATCCTTTTACCATTATGTAATGTCCTTCTTTATCTCTTGTGATCTTCGTTGGTTTAAAGTCTATTTTGTCAGAGACTAGAATTGCATCTCCTGCCTTTTTTCCTCTCCATTTGCTTGGTAAATCTTCCTTCATCCCTTTAGTTTGAGCCTTTGTGTATCCTTGCATGTGAGATGGGTTTCCTGGATAGAGCACACCGATGGGTTTTGGCTTTTTATCCAATTTGCCCATCTGTGTCTTTTGATTTGGGCATTTAGCCCATTTACATTTAGGGTTAATACTGTTATGTGTGGATTTGATCCTGCCATTTTGATGCTAGCTGGCTGTTCTGCCCATTAGTTGATGCAGTTTCTTCATTGTGTCGGTGCTCTTTAGGATTTGGTATGTTTTTGGAGTGGCTGGTCCTGGTTATTCCTTTCTATGTTTAGTGCTTCTTTCAGGACCTCTTGTAAAGCAGGCCTGGTGATGATGAAATCTCTGAGTAATTGCTTGTTTGTAAAGGATTTTATTTCTTCTTTGCTTATGAAGCTTAGTTTGGCTGGATATGAGATTCTGGGTTGAAAGTTCTTTTCTTTAAGGATGTTGAATATCCTAAAGCCACTCTCTTCTGGCTTGTAGGGTTTCTGCTGAGAGATCTTCTGTGAGTCTGATGGGCTTTTCTTTGTGGGTAACATGACCTTTCTCTCTGGCTGCCCTTAGCATCTTCTCCTTCATTTCAACCGTGGTGAATCTGAAAATTATGTGCCTTGGGGTTGCTCTTCCCGAGGAATATCTTTGTGGTGCTCTCTGTATTTCCTGGACTTGAATATTGGCCTGCCTTGCTAGGTTGGGGAAGTTTTCCTGGATGGTATCCTGAAGAGTGTTTTCTAGCTAGGATTCATTCTCTCTGTCACATTCAGGTACACCTATCAAAGGTAGATTAGGTCTTTTCACATAGTCCCATATTTCTTGGAGACTTTGTTCATTTCTTTTTACCCTTTTTTCTCTAATCTTGCCTTCTCATTTTATTTCATTGAGTTGATCTTCTGATATCCTTTCTGAACCTCTGATATCCTTTCTTCTGCTTGGTCAATTTGGCTATCGAAACTTGTGTATGCTTCACGAAGTTCTCGTGTTGTGTTTTTCAGCTCCATCAATTCGCTTATATTCCTCTCTAAACTGTTTATTCTTGTTAGCATTTCGTCAAACCTTTTTTCAAGGTTCTTAGTTTCTTTGCATTCGGTTAGAACATGTTCTTTTTAGCTCAGAGAAGTTTCTTATTACCTACTTTCTGAAGCCTGTTTCTGTCAATTCATCAGAGTCATTCTCCATCCAGCCTTGTTCCCTTGCTGGTGAAGAGTTGTGATCCTTGTAGGAGGAGAGGTGTTCTGGTTTTGGGTATTTTCATCTTTTTGCACTGGTTTCTTCCCATCTTTGTGGATTTATCCACCTGTTGTCTTTGTAGTTGTTGACTTTCAGATTGGGTCTTTGAGTGGACGTCCAGTTTGTTGAGGATGAAGTTATTTCTTTCTGTTTCTTAGTTTCCCTTCTAACATTCAGGCCCCTCTGCTATAGGACTGCTGAGGTCCACTCCAGGCCCTGCTTGCCTGGGGATCACCTGCAGTGGCTGCATAACAGTAAGGGTTGCTGCCAGTTTCTTCTTCTGCTATCTTTGTCCCAGAAGGATACCCGCCAGATGTCAGTCTGAGCTCTCCTTTATGAGGTGACTCTTTGGACATATGGGGGTCAGGGAGCTGCTTGAGGAGACAGTCTGTCCTTTAGAGGAGTTCAAGTGCTGAACTGTGATCTCTGTTGTCCATTCAGAGCTGCTGGGCTGGTACGTTTACGTCTGCTGCAGCAAAACTCATAAACCCACCCCCCCTTTTTTTTTCCCAGTTGCTGTGTCCCCAGGGAGTTAGGGCTTTATTTATGAGTTTCTGTTGTGCTGCTGGCTTTTTTTCAGGGCTGCCCTGCCCAGCAAGGAGGCAGCCTAGTCACTGTCTGCCCGCAGAGGCTTTGCTGAGCTGCTGTGGGCTCCGCCCAGCTGCCGTGTAAACTTCCCTGCAGTCCTGTTTATAAGGGTGTAGTTAGAACTGCCTCGACAATGGCGGCCCACCTCTGTAATTGCGGACTGTCTCTAATGGTGGGCTGCCTCGGCAATGGCGGGCTGCCTCGGCAATCGCAAACTATCTCCGTAGTGGCGGACTGCCTCGGTTATGGCAGATGCCTCTCCCCCACATAGCTGGACTGTCCCAGGTTCAGCTGTGCTTGCTGTGAAACTCTCAATCCAGAGTGTTTCCGATTGCTGTTGTTCTTTGGGGGTGGGACCAGCTGAGCCTGATCACCTGGCTCCCTGCCTCAGAGACTTCTTTTTTTTTTTTTTTTTTTTTTTTTAGTTGAACGGTCAACTCTCTCCCAGGTGTTCCAGTCGCCTGTTGAAAAGGCACCGGGATATGTGTGATTTCCCGTGCGGTGACCCACTGCGTCGGCTGAAACAGCGGCGCTGAGATTTATGGCACTTTTTTTGCCCGGGAATCTCCTGGTCTGGCTCTCTGATTCAGTCCCCTTTTTAATCAGATGAATGGGTGACTCTGCCTTCCCAGAGCTTCAATCGCCAGCTAAAATGCCACTCGGACCCGTGTATTGTTTATGGAGAACCACCACGCCGGGGCACCGGCAAAACAGCCGCGCTGGCCAAAACAACTGCGCTGGCAACCTGTGGGGCTCCTCCGCCTGGGAATCTCCTGATCTATGTGCAATAAAAATCCGTCTGAAAATGCAGTGTCCGCTCACCCTCCGCGCTTTCACTGGGAGCTGCGATCCTGACCTGCTCCTAATCAGCCATCTTGGATCCCTCTAGTTTTTTTTTTTTTTTTTTAATAGAGATGGGGTTTCTCCATGTTGTCCAGGCTGGTCTCAAACTCCTCTGCTCAAGTGATCCATCCACGTTGGCCTCCAAAAGTATGAGCCACTTACAAGTATGAGCCACTTGCCTGGCCTGTAGTATATTTTGAAGCCAGGTAGGATGATGCCTTCAGCTCTATTCTTTTTGCTCAGTATTGCTTTGGCTATTTAAGGTCTTTAGTGATTCTATACAAATTGTAGGATTGTCTTTTCTGTTCTGTGAAGAATGTTGTTGGTATTTTGATAGGGATTGCCCTAAATCTGTAGATTGCTTTGTGTAGTATGGCCTTTTAAATTTATTTCTTTAAAATTTTATTTATTTATTTATTTATTTTTGAGGCAGGGTCTTGCTCTGTTGCCCAGGCTGCAGTGCAGGGTTACAATCATAGCTCACTGTAACCTTGAACTCCTGGGCTCAAGTGATCTTCCTGCCTCAGCCTTTTGAATAGCTGGGACTACAGGTGTGTGCTGCCATGCCTGGCTAATTTTTAAAATTGTTTTGTAGCATCCCGGTATGTTGCTCAGGTTTGTCTTGAACTCCTAGGCTCAAGTGATCCTCCCTCCTAGGCCTCCCAAAGTGCTGCAGTTAAAGGCATGAATCATCATGCCTAGCCCTAGTATGGCCATTTTAACAATATTAAATTTTCCAATCCATGAGCATGGGATGTCTTTGCATTGTTTGTATCCTCTCCAGTTTTCTTCATCAATGTTCTGTAGTTTTTGTTGTAGAGGTCCTTCACTTCCTTGGTTAAATTTTATGCCTTGGGACTTCATTTTGTGTAGCTCTTATAAATGGGATTATTTTCTGATTGCTTTTCTATTTTATTATTGGTGTACAGAAATGCTACTGATTTTCATATGTTGATTTCTGTATCTTGCAACTTCATGGAATTTCTTTTATCTGTTCTAGGAGTTTTTCAGTGGATTGTTTTGGCTTTTCTATATATAGGATCGTGTTTGCAAAGAGAGACAATTTTATTTCTTTTATAACTTCTTTTTATTATTTTATTTTGAGACAATCTTGCTCTGATGCCCAGGCTGGAGTGCAGTGGCACGATCTTGGCTCACTGCAAACTCTGCCTTCTGGGTTCAAGCTAACCTCCTTCCCCAACCTCCTGAATAGCTGGTATTACAGGTGCCCAGCACCATGCCTGGCTAATTTCTGTATTTTTAATAGAGGTGGGTTTTCACCATGTTGGCCAGGTTGGTCTTAAACTCTCTTTTTTTTCTTTGAGATGGAGTTTTGCTCTTGTTACCCAGGCTGGAGTGCAATGGCGCGATCTCGGCTCACTGCAATCTCCGCCTCCTGGGTTCAGGCAATTCTCCTGCCTCAGCCTCCTGAGGTAGCTGGGATTACAGGCACGCGCCACCATGCCCAGCTAATTTTTTGTACTTTTAGTAGAGACGGGGTTTCACCATGTTGACCAGGATGGTCTCGATCTCTTGACCTCGTGATCCACCCGCCTCGGCCTCCCAAAGTGCTGAGATTACAGGTGTGAGCCACCGCGCCCGGCCCAGTCTTAAACTCTTGACCTCAAGTGATCTGCCTGCGTTGGTCTCCCAAAGTGCTGGGATTACAAGCATGAGCCATTGCATGTGGCCTCTTCTCTTCCAATTTAGATGCTTTTTATTTCTCTTACCTGGTTGTTCTGGCTAGTACTTATAGTATGGTGTTGAATAAGACTGGTGAAGGTGGGCATCCTTGTCTTGCTCCACTTCTTAGAGGAAAGGCTTTCAGCTTTCTCCCATTCAGTATGATGTTAGCTATGGGTTTGTCATATATGACCTTTATTATGTTAAGGCATATTACTTGTACGCATAACTTGTTTTTATCACAAAGGGATGTTGACTTTTATCAAATGCTTTTTCTGCATTTATTGAGATGATTATATGGTTTTTGTCTCTCGGTATTCTTACCCTGCAATTCTACCTAAGAAACTTTTCATCCATATATAAAGTTCATGGATTTTTAAAGAAAAATCACCTTAATGAGGTATGATAGACCTGTATTTTTTTGGGGTGGGGGGGTGGATGGAGTCTTGCTCTGTCACCCAGGCTGCAGTGCAGTGGCATGATCTCAGCTCATGGCACCCTCTGCCACCCAGGTTTAAGTGATTCCCCTGCCTCAGCCTCCTGAATAGCCAGGACTACAGGCACATGCCACCATGCCCAGCTATTTTTTTTGTATTTTAGAAGAGACGGGGTTTCACTGTGTTGGCCAGGATGGTCTCGATCTCCTGACCTCGTAATCTGCCCACCTTGGCCTCCCAAAGTGCTGGGATTACAGGTGGGAGCGACCATGCCTGGCCTGTGTTTTTTTAAATTAAGAACACTTAATATAAGATCTATCATGTTAGCAGATAGCAAGTATACAGTACGATATTGTTTGCTCTCAGCACTGCGTTGCATAGAGGACTCCAGATTAATCTTGCAGAACTGAAACTTCGTACCCTTTGACCATAGCCTCCCTGTTTTCCTCTCGTCCCAGCCCCTGGCAACCATTCCTTGCTCTCGTTAGTTTTTAGATGCCACGTGAGTGAGATCATGCATGTTTGTCTGTGTCTGGCTTATTTCATTAAACATCATGCCCTCCAGGTCCAGTCATGTTGTCCTAAATGACAGAATTGCCTTCTTTTTCAAGGCTAAATAATACACCATTGTATGTATATACTATTTTCTATATCCACACATCCATGAGTGGGCATTTAAGCTGTTTTCATATCTTGGCTATTGTGAATAATGCTGTCATGAACACAAGAGTGCAGATATCCCTTTGAGATTCTGATTCAGTTCATTTGGATATATGGTCAGGAGTGGGATTCCTGGAACATAGGTAGTTCCATTTTTAATTTTCTTGCTTTCTGAGACAATATTTCACTCTGTCACTCAGACTGTAGTGCAGTGTGATTATAGCTTACTGCAGCCTTGAACTCCTAGGCTTAAGCGATCCTCCCACCTCAGCTTCCCATTTAGCTAGGACTACAGGTGTGCACCAACATGTCTGGCTAATTTTTTTTTTTTACTGCATTTTAGGTTTTGGGGTACACATGAAGAACATGCAAGATTGTGGCATAGGTACACACATGGCAGTGTGATTTGCTGCCTTCCTCTCCATCACCTATATCTGGCATTTCTCCCCATGCTATCTCTCCCCAACTCCCCACCCTCCTCTGTCCCTCCCGTATTTCCCCCCGACAGACCCCAGTGTGTGATGCTCCCCTCCCTGTGTCCATGTGTTCTCATTGTTCAACACCCGCCTATGAGTGAGAACATGTGCTGTTTGATTTTGTGTTCTTGTGTCAGTTTGCTGAGAATGATGGTTTCCAGGTTCATCCGTGTCCCTACAAAGGACACCAACTCACCATTTTTTATGGCTGCATAGGATTCCATGGTGTATATGTACCACATTTTCCCTGTCCAGCCTATCATCGATGGCATTTGGGTTGGTTCCAAGTCTTTGCTATTGTAAACAGTGCTACAGTGAACATTCGTGTGCATGTGTCCTTATAGTAGAACGATTTATAATCCTTTGGATATATACCCAGTAATGTGATTGCTGGGTCTAATGGAATTTCTATTTCTAGGTCCTTGAGGAATCGCCACACTGTCTTCCACAATATTTGAACTAATTTACACTCCCACCAACAGTGTAAAAGTGTTCCTATTTCTCCACATCCTCTCCAGCATCTGTTGTCTCCAGATTTTTTAATGATCGCCATTCTAACTGGCATGAGATGGTATCTCAATGTAGTTTTGATTCGCATTTCTCTAATGACCAGTGATGATGAGCATTTTTTCATATGTTTGTTGGCCTCATGTATGTCTTCTTTTGAAAAGTGTCTGTTCATATTCTTGGCCCGCTTTTGAATGGGCTTGTTTTTTTTCTTGTAAATCTGTTTTAGTTCTTTGTAGATTCTGGATATTAGCCCTTTGTCAGATGGGTAGATTGCAAAAAATTTTTCCTATTCTGTTGGTTGCCGATTCACTCTAATGACTGTTTCTTTTGCCGTGCAGAAGCTGTGGAGTTTGATTAGGTCCCATTTGTCTATTTCGACTTTTGTTACCAATGCTTTTGGTGTTTTGGTCATAAAGTCCTTGCCTATGGCTATGTCCTGAATGGTTTTGCCTAGGTTTCCTTCTAGGGTTTTTATGGCGTTAGGTCTTATGTTTAAGTCTTTAATCCATCTGGAATTAATTTTAGTGTAAGGTGTCAGGAAGGGGTCCAGTTTCTGCTTTCTGCACATGGCTAGCCAGTTTTCCCAACACCATTTATTAAACAGGAATCCTTTCCCCATGGCTTGTTTTTGTCAGGTTTGTCAAAGATCAGATGATTGTAGATATGTGGTGCTGCCTCCGAGGCCTCTGTTCTGTTCCATTGGTCTGTATCTCTGTTTTGGTACCAGTACCATGCTGTTTTGATTACTGTAGCCTTGTAGTATAGTTTGAAGTCTGGTAGTGTGATGCCTCCAGCTTTCTTCTTTTTGTTTGGAATTGACTTGGCTACGTGGGCTCTCTTTTGTTTCCATATGAAGTTTAAGGTGGTTTTTTCCAGTTCTGTGAAGGTGGTCATTGGCAGCTTGATGGGGATGGCGTTGAATCTGTAAATTACTTTGGGCAGTATGGCCATTTTCATGATATTGATTCTTCCTAACCATGAGCATGGAGTGTTTCTCCATCTGTTTGTGTCCTCTCCTATTTCGTTGAGCAGTGGTTTGTAGTTCTCCTTGAAGAGGTCCTTTACGTTCTTTGTTAGTTGTATTCCTAGGTATTTTATTCTCTTTGTAGCAATTGTGAATGGCAGTTCGTTCTTGATTTGGCTCTCTTTAAGTCTGTTATTGGTGTATAGGAATGCTTGTGATTTTTGCACATTGATTTTGTATCCTGAGACTTTGCTGAAGTTGCTTACCAGTTTCAGGAGATTTTGGGCTGAGATGATGGGGTCTTCTAGATATACAATCATGTCGTCTGCAAATAGAGACAATTCGACTTCCTCCTTTCCTAATTGAATGCCCTTTATTTCTTTTCCTTGCCTGATTGCTCTGGCTAGAACTTCCAGTACTATATTGAATAGGAGTGGTGAGAGAGGGCATCCTTGTCTAGTGCCAGATTTCAAAGGGAATGCTTCAAATGTTTTGCACATTCAGTATGATATTGACTGTTGGTTTGTAGTAAATAGCTTTTATTATTCTGAGATACGTTCCATCGATACCTAGTTTATTGAGGGTTTTTAGCATAAAGGGCTGTTGAATTTTGTCAAAGGCCTTCTCTGCATCAATTGAGATAATCATGTGGTTTTTGTCTTTGGTTCTGTTTATGTGGCCAATTATGTTTATAGACTTGTATATGTTGAACCAGCTTTGCATCCCCGGGATGAAGCCTACTTGATCGTGATGGATAAGCTTTTTGATGTGCTGTTGCAATCGGCTTGCCAGTATTTTATTGAAGATTTTTGCATCTATGTTCATCGTGGATATTGGCCTGAAGTTTTCTTTTCTTGCTGAGTATCTGCCGGGTTTTGGTATCAGACTGATGTCGGTCTCATGAAATGATTTGGGAAGGATTCCCTGTTTTTGGATTGTTTGGAATAGTTTCAGAAGGAATGGTACCAGTTCCTCTTTGTATGTCTGGTAGGATTTGGCTGTGAACCCATCTGGACCTGGGCTTTTTTTGGGTGGTAGGCTCTTAATTGCTGCCTCAACTTCAGCCCTCGTTGTTGGTCTATTCAGGGTTTCAGCTTCTTTCTGGTTTAGGCTTGGGAGGTGCAAGTGTCCAGGAATTTATCCATTTCTTCCAGGTTTACTAGTTTATGTGCGTAGAGTTGTTTGTAATACTCTCTGATGATTGTTTGAATTTCTGTGGAATTTGTGGTGCTATCCCCTTTATCGTTTTTTATTGCATGTATTTGATTTTTCTCTCTCTTCTTTTTTATTAATTGGGCTAGTGGTCTGTCTATTTTGTTGATCTTTTTGAAAAACCAGCTCCTGGATATATATATATATATATATATATATATATATATATATATATTTTTTTTTTTTGAAGGGTTTTTTGTGTCTCTTTCTCCTTCAGTTCTGCTCTGATCTCAGTTATTTCTTGTCTTCTGCTAGGTTTTGAGTTTTTTTGATCTTGCTCCTCTAGCTCGTTCAATATTGATGATAGGGTGTCGATTTTAGATCTCTCCTTGCTTCTCATGTGGGCATTTATTGCTATATATTTTCTTCTAGACACCGTTTTAAATGTATCCCAGAGATTCTGGTATGTTGTGTCTTTGTTCTTGTTGGTTTCGAAGAACATCTTTATTTCTGCCTTCATTTCATTGTTTATCCAGTCAACATTCAAGAGTCGGTTGTTCAGTTTCCATGAAGCTGTGCGGTTGTCAGTTAGTTTCCAAATTCTGAGTTCTGACTTGATTGCACTGTGGTCTGAGACACTGTTTGTTATGATTTCCGTTCTTTTGCATTTGCTGAGGAGTGATTTACTTCCAATTATGTGGTCAGTTTTAGAGTAGGTGTGATGTGGTGCTGAGAAGAATGTATATTCTGTGGATTTGGAGTGGAGAGTTCTGTAAATGTCTATTAGGTTTGCTTGGGCCAGGTCTGAGTCCAAGTCCTGGATATCCTTGCCAATTTTCTGTCTCGTCGATCTGTCTACTATGGACAGTGGGGTGTTAAAGTCTCCCACTATTATTGTATGGGAGTCTAAGTCTCTTTGTAAGTCATTAAGAACTTGCCTTATGTATCTGGGTGCTCCTGTATTGGGTGCGTATATATTTAGGATCGTTAGCTCTTCTTGTTGTATTGATCCTTTTACCATTATGTAATGTCCTTCTTTATCTCTTGTGATCTTCGTTGGTTTAAAGTCTATTTTGTCAGAGACTAGAATTGCATCTCCTGCCTTTTTTCCTCTCCATTTGCTTGGTAAATCTTCCTTCATCCCTTTAGTTTGAGCCTTTGTGTATCCTTGCATGTGAGATGGGTTTCCTGGATAGAGCACACCGATGGGTTTTGGCTTTTTATCCAATTTGCCCATCTGTGTCTTTTGATTTGGGCATTTAGCCCATTTACATTTAGGGTTAATACTGTTATGTGTGGATTTGATCCTGCCATTTTGATGCTAGCTGGCTGTTCTGCCCATTAGTTGATGCAGTTTCTTCATTGTGTCGGTGCTCTTTAGGATTTGGTATGTTTTTGGAGTGGCTGGTCCTGGTTATTCCTTTCTATGTTTAGTGCTTCTTTCAGGACCTCTTGTAAAGCAGGCCTGGTGATGATGAAATCTCTGAGTAATTGCTTGTTTGTAAAGGATTTTATTTCTTCTTTGCTTATGAAGCTTAGTTTGGCTGGATATGAGATTCTGGGTTGAAAGTTCTTTTCTTTAAGGATGTTGAATATCCTAAAGCCACTCTCTTCTGGCTTGTAGGGTTTCTGCTGAGAGATCTTCTGTGAGTCTGATGGGCTTTTCTTTGTGGGTAACATGACCTTTCTCTCTGGCTGCCCTTAGCATCTTCTCCTTCATTTCAACCGTGGTGAATCTGAAAATTATGTGCCTTGGGGTTGCTCTTCCCGAGGAATATCTTTGTGGTGCTCTCTGTATTTCCTGGACTTGAATATTGGCCTGCCTTGCTAGGTTGGGGAAGTTTTCCTGGATGGTATCCTGAAGAGTGTTTTCTAGCTAGGATTCATTCTCTCTGTCACATTCAGGTACACCTATCAAAGGTAGATTAGGTCTTTTCACATAGTCCCATATTTCTTGGAGACTTTGTTCATTTCTTTTTACCCTTTTTTCTCTAATCTTGCCTTCTCATTTTATTTCATTGAGTTGATCTTCTGATATCCTTTCTGAACCTCTGATATCCTTTCTTCTGCTTGGTCAATTTGGCTATCGAAACTTGTGTATGCTTCACGAAGTTCTCGTGTTGTGTTTTTCAGCTCCATCAATTCGCTTATATTCCTCTCTAAACTGTTTATTCTTGTTAGCATTTCGTCAAACCTTTTTTCAAGGTTCTTAGTTTCTTTGCATTCGGTTAGAACATGTTCTTTTTAGCTCAGAGAAGTTTCTTATTACCTACTTTCTGAAGCCTGTTTCTGTCAATTCATCAGAGTCATTCTCCATCCAGCCTTGTTCCCTTGCTGGTGAAGAGTTGTGATCCTTGTAGGAGGAGAGGTGTTCTGGTTTTGGGTATTTTCATCTTTTTGCACTGGTTTCTTCCCATCTTTGTGGATTTATCCACCTGTTGTCTTTGTAGTTGTTGACTTTCAGATTGGGTCTTTGAGTGGACGTCCAGTTTGTTGAGGATGAAGTTATTTCTTTCTGTTTCTTAGTTTCCCTTCTAACATTCAGGCCCCTCTGCTATAGGACTGCTGAGGTCCACTCCAGGCCCTGCTTGCCTGGGGATCACCTGCAGTGGCTGCATAACAGTAAGGGTTGCTGCCAGTTTCTTCTTCTGCTATCTTTGTCCCAGAAGGATACCCGCCAGATGTCAGTCTGAGCTCTCCTTTATGAGGTGACTCTTTGGACATATGGGGGTCAGGGAGCTGCTTGAGGAGACAGTCTGTCCTTTAGAGGAGTTCAAGTGCTGAACTGTGATCTCTGTTGTCCATTCAGAGCTGCTGGGCTGGTACGTTTACGTCTGCTGCAGCAAAACTCATAAACCCACCCCCCCTTTTTTTTTCCCAGTTGCTGTGTCCCCAGGGAGTTAGGGCTTTATTTATGAGTTTCTGTTGTGCTGCTGGCTTTTTTTCAGGGCTGCCCTGCCCAGCAAGGAGGCAGCCTAGTCACTGTCTGCCCGCAGAGGCTTTGCTGAGCTGCTGTGGGCTCCGCCCAGCTGCCGTGTAAACTTCCCTGCAGTCCTGTTTATAAGGGTGTAGTTAGAACTGCCTCGACAATGGCGGCCCACCTCTGTAATTGCGGACTGTCTCTAATGGTGGGCTGCCTCGGCAATGGCGGGCTGCCTCGGCAATCGCAAACTATCTCCGTAGTGGCGGACTGCCTCGGTTATGGCAGATGCCTCTCCCCCACATAGCGGGACTGTCCCAGGTTCAGCTGTGCTTGCTGTGAAACTCTCAATCCAGAGTGTTTCCGATTGCTGTTGTTCTTTGGGGGTGGGACCAGCTGAGCCTGATCACCTGGCTCCCTGCCTCAGAGACTTCTTTTTTTTTTTTTTTTTTTTTTTTAGTTGAACGGTCAACTCTCTCCCAGGTGTTCCAGTCGCCTGTTGAAAAGGCACCGGGATATGTGTGATTTCCCGTGCGGTGACCCACTGCGTCGGCTGAAACAGCGGCGCTGAGATTTATGGCACTTTTTTTGCCCGGGAATCTCCTGGTCTGGCTCTCTGATTCAGTCCCCTTTTTAATCAGATGAATGGGTGACTCTGCCTTCCCAGAGCTTCAATCGCCAGCTAAAATGCCACTCGGACCCGTGTATTGTTTATGGAGAACCACCACGCCGGGGCACCGGCAAAACAGCCGCGCTGGCCAAAACAACTGCGCTGGCAACCTGTGGGGCTCCTCCGCCTGGGAATCTCCTGATCTATGTGCAATAAAAATCCGTCTGAAAATGCAGTGTCCGCTCACCCTCCGCGCTTTCACTGGGAGCTGCGATCCTGACCTGCTCCTAATCAGCCATCTTGGATCCCTCTAGTTTTTTTTTTTTTTTTTTTAATAGAGATGGGGTTTCTCCATGTTGTCCAGGCTGGTCTCAAACTCCTCTGCTCAAGTGATCCATCCACGTTGGCCTCCAAAAGTATGAGCCACTTACAAGTATGAGCCACTTGCCTGGCCTGTAGTATATTTTGAAGCCAGGTAGGATGATGCCTTCAGCTCTATTCTTTTTGCTCAGTATTGCTTTGGCTATTTAAGGTCTTTAGTGATTCTATACAAATTGTAGGATTGTCTTTTCTGTTCTGTGAAGAATGTTGTTGGTATTTTGATAGGGATTGCCCTAAATCTGTAGATTGCTTTGTGTAGTATGGCCTTTTAAATTTATTTCTTTAAAATTTTATTTATTTATTTATTTTTGAGGCAGGGTCTTGCTCTGTTGCCCAGGCTGCAGTGCAGGGTTACAATCATAGCTCACTGTAACCTTGAACTCCTGGGCTCAAGTGATCTTCCTGCCTCAGCCTTTTGAATAGCTGGGACTACAGGTGTGTGCTGCCATGCCTGGCTAATTTTTAAAATTGTTTTGTAGCATCCCGGTATGTTGCTCAGGTTTGTCTTGAACTCCTAGGCTCAAGTGATCCTCCCTCCTAGGCCTCCCAAAGTGCTGCAGTTAAAGGCATGAATCATCATGCCTAGCCCTAGTATGGCCATTTTAACAATATTAATTTTTCCAATCCATGAGCATGGGATGTCTTTGCATTGTTTGTATCCTCTCCAGTTTTCTTCATCAATGTTCTGTAGTTTTTGTTGTAGAGGTCCTTCACTTCCTTGGTTAAATTTTATGCCTTGGGACTTCATTTTGTGTAGCTCTTATAAATGGGATTATTTTCTGATTGCTTTTCTATTTTATTATTGGTGTACAGAAATGCTACTGATTTTCATATGTTGATTTCTGTATCTTGCAACTTCATGGAATTTCTTTTATCTGTTCTAGGAGTTTTTCAGTGGATTGTTTTGGCTTTTCTATATATAGGATCGTGTTTGCAAAGAGAGACAATTTTATTTCTTTTATAACTTCTTTTTATTATTTTATTTTGAGACAATCTTGCTCTGATGCCCAGGCTGGAGTGCAGTGGCACGATCTTGGCTCACTGCAAACTCTGCCTTCTGGGTTCAAGCTAACCTCCTTCCCCAACCTCCTGAATAGCTGGTATTACAGGTGCCCAGCACCATGCCTGGCTAATTTCTGTATTTTTAATAGAGGTGGGTTTTCACCATGTTGGCCAGGTTGGTCTTAAACTCTCTTTTTTTTCTTTGAGATGGAGTTTCGCTCTTGTTACCCAGGCTGGAGTGCAATGGCACGATCTCGGCTCACTGCAATCTCCGCCTCCTGGGTTCAGGCAATTCTCCTGCCTCAGCCTCCTGAGGTAGCTGGGATTACAGGCACGCGCCACCATGCCCAGCTAATTTTTTGTACTTTTAGTAGAGACGGGGTTTCACCATGTTGACCAGGATGGTCTCGATCTCTTGACCTCGTGATCCACCCGCCTCGGCCTCCCAAAGTGCTGAGATTACAGGTGTGAGCCACCGCGCCCGGCCCGGTCTTAAACTCTTGACCTCAAGTGATCTGCCTGCGTTGGTCTCCCAAAGTGCTGGGATTACAAGCATGAGCCATTGCATGTGGCCTCTTCTCTTCCAATTTAGATGCTTTTTATTTCTCTTACCTGGTTGTTCTGGCTAGTACTTATAGTATGGTGTTGAATAAGACTGGTGAAGGTGGGCATCCTTGTCTTGCTCCACTTCTTAGAGGAAAGGCTTTCAGCTTTCTCCCATTCAGTATGATGTTAGCTATGGGTTTGTCATATATGACCTTTATTATGTTAAGGCATATTACTTGTACGCATAACTTGTTTTTATCACAAAGGGATGTTGACTTTTATCAAATGCTTTTTCTGCATTTATTGAGATGATTATATGGTTTTTGTCTCTCGGTATTCTTACCCTGCAATTCTACCTAAGAAACTTTTCATCCATATATAAAGTTCATGGATTTTTAAAGAAAAATCACCTTAATGAGGTATGATAGACCTGTATTTTTTTGGGGTGGGGGGGTGGATGGAGTCTTGCTCTGTCACCCAGGCTGCAGTGCAGTGGCATGATCTCAGCTCATGGCACCCTCTGCCACCCAGGTTTAAGTGATTCCCCTGCCTCAGCCTCCTGAATAGCCAGGACTACAGGCACATGCCACCATGCCCAGCTATTTTTTTTTGTATTTTAGAAGAGACGGGGTTTCACTGTGTTGGCCAGGATGGTCTCGATCTCCTGACCTCGTAATCTGCCCACCTTGGCCTCCCAAAGTGCTGGGATTACAGGTGGGAGCGACCATGCCTGGCCTGTGTTTTTTTAAATTAAGAACACTTAATATAAGATCTATCATGTTAGCAGATAGCAAGTATACAGTACAATATTGTTTGCTCTCAGCACTGCGTTGCATAGAGGACTCCAGATTAATCTTGCAGAACTGAAACTTCGTACCCTTTGACCATAGCCTCCCTGTTTTCCTCTCGTCCCAGCCCCTGGCAACCATTCCTTGCTCTCGTTAGTTTTTAGATGCCACGTGAGTGAGATCATGCATGTTTGTCTGTGTCTGGCTTATTTCATTAAACATCATGCCCTCCAGGTCCAGTCATGTTGTCCTAAATGACAGAATTGCCTTCTTTTTCAAGGCTAAATAATACACCATTGTATGTATATACTATTTTCTATATCCACACATCCATGAGTGGGCATTTAAGCTGTTTTCATATCTTGGCTATTGTGAATAATGCTGTCATGAACACAAGAGTGCAGATATCCCTTTGAGATTCTGATTCAGTTCATTTGGATATATGGTCAGGAGTGGGATTCCTGGAACATAGGTAGTTCCATTTTTAATTTTCTTGCTTTCTGAGACAATATTTCACTCTGTCACTCAGACTGTAGTGCAGTGTGATTATAGCTTACTGCAGCCTTGAACTCCTAGGCTTAAGCGATCCTCCCACCTCAGCTTCCCATTTAGCTAGGACTACAGGTGTGCACCAACATGTCTGGCTAATTTTTTTTTTTTACTGCATTTTAGGTTTTGGGGTACACATGAAGAACATGCAAGATTGTGGCATAGGTACACACATGGCAGTGTGATTTGCTGCCTTCCTCTCCATCACCTATATCTGGCATTTCTCCCCATGCTATCTCTCCCCAACTCCCCACCCTCCTCTGTCCCTCCCGTATTTCCCCCCGACAGACCCCAGTGTGTGATGCTCCCCTCCCTGTGTCCATGTGTTCTCATTGTTCAACACCCGCCTATGAGTGAGAACATGTGCTGTTTGATTTTGTGTTCTTGTGTCAGTTTGCTGAGAATGATGGTTTCCAGGTTCATCCGTGTCCCTACAAAGGACACAAACTCACCATTTTTTATGGCTGCATAGGATTCCATGGTGTATATGTACCACATTTTCCCTGTCCAGCCTATCATCGATGGCATTTGGGTTGGTTCCAAGTCTTTGCTATTGTAAACAGTGCTACAGTGAACATTCGTGTGCATGTGTCCTTATAGTAGAACGATTTATAATCCTTTGGATATATACCCAGTAATGTGATTGCTGGGTCTAATGGAATTTCTATTTCTAGGTCCTTGAGGAATCGCCACACTGTCTTCCACAATATTTGAACTAATTTACACTCCCACCAACAGTGTAAAAGTGTTCCTATTTCTCCACATCCTCTCCAGCATCTGTTGTCTCCAGATTTTTTAATGATCGCCATTCTAACTGGCATGAGATGGTATCTCAATGTAGTTTTGATTCGCATTTCTCTAATGACCAGTGATGATGAGCATTTTTTCATATGTTTGTTGGCCTCATGTATGTCTTCTTTTGAAAAGTGTCTGTTCATATTCTTGGCCCGCTTTTGAATGGGCTTGTTTTTTTTCTTGTAAATCTGTTTTAGTTCTTTGTAGATTCTGGATATTAGCCCTTTGTCAGATGGGTAGATTGCAAAAAATTTTTCCTATTCTGTTGGTTGCCGATTCACTCTAATGACTGTTTCTTTTGCCGTGCAGAAGCTGTGGAGTTTGATTAGGTCCCATTTGTCTATTTCGACTTTTGTTACCAATGCTTTTGGTGTTTTGGTCATAAAGTCCTTGCCTATGGCTATGTCCTGAATGGTTTTGCCTAGGTTTTCTTCTAGGGTTTTTATGGCGTTAGGTCTTATGTTTAAGTCTTTAATCCATCTGGAATTAATTTTAGTGTAAGGTGTCAGGAAGGGGTCCAGTTTCTGCTTTCTGCACATGGCTAGCCAGTTTTCCCAACACCATTTATTAAACAGGAATCCTTTCCCCATGGCTTGTTTTTGTCAGGTTTGTCAAAGATCAGATGATTGTAGATATGTGGTGCTGCCTCCGAGGCCTCTGTTCTGTTCCATTGGTCTGTATCTCTGTTTTGGTACCAGTACCATGCTGTTTTGATTACTGTAGCCTTGTAGTATAGTTTGAAGTCTGGTAGTGTGATGCCTCCAGCTTTCTTCTTTTTGTTTGGAATTGACTTGGCTACGTGGGCTCTCTTTTGTTTCCATATGAAGTTTAAGGTGGTTTTTTCCAGTTCTGTGAAGGTGGTCATTGGCAGCTTGATGGGGATGGCGTTGAATCTGTAAATTACTTTGGGCAGTATGGCCATTTTCATGATATTGATTCTTCCTAACCATGAGCATGGAGTGTTTCTCCATCTGTTTGTGTCCTCTCCTATTTCGTTGAGCAGTGGTTTGTAGTTCTCCTTGAAGAGGTCCTTTACGTTCTTTGTTAGTTGTATTCCTAGGTATTTTATTCTCTTTGTAGCAATTGTGAATGGCAGTTCGTTCTTGATTTGGCTCTCTTTAAGTCTGTTATTGGTGTATAGGAATGCTTGTGATTTTTGCACATTGATTTTGTATCCTGAGACTTTGCTGAAGTTGCTTACCAGTTTCAGGAGATTTTGGGCTGAGATGATGGGGTCTTCTAGATATACAATCATGTCGTCTGCAAATAGAGACAATTCGACTTCCTCCTTTCCTAATTGAATGCCCTTTATTTCTTTTCCTTGCCTGATTGCTCTGGCTAGAACTTCCAGTACTATATTGAATAGGAGTGGTGAGAGAGGGCATCCTTGTCTAGTGCCAGATTTCAAAGGGAATGCTTCAAATGTTTTGCACATTCAGTATGATATTGACTGTTGGTTTGTAGTAAATAGCTTTTATTATTCTGAGATACGTTCCATCGATACCTAGTTTATTGAGGGTTTTTAGCATAAAGGGCTGTTGAATTTTGTCAAAGGCCTTCTCTGCATCAATTGAGATAATCATGTGGTTTTTGTCTTTGGTTCTGTTTATGTGGCCAATTATGTTTATAGACTTGTATATGTTGAACCAGCTTTGCATCCCCGGGATGAAGCCTACTTGATCGTGATGGATAAGCTTTTTGATGTGCTGTTGCAATCGGCTTGCCAGTATTTTATTGAAGATTTTTGCATCTATGTTCATCGTGGATATTGGCCTGAAGTTTTCTTTTCTTGCTGAGTATCTGCCGGGTTTTGGTATCAGACTGATGTCGGTCTCATGAAATGATTTGGGAAGGATTCCCTGTTTTTGGATTGTTTGGAATAGTTTCAGAAGGAATGGTACCAGTTCCTCTTTGTATGTCTGGTAGGATTTGGCTGTGAACCCATCTGGACCTGGGCTTTTTTTGGGTGGTAGGCTCTTAATTGCTGCCTCAACTTCAGCCCTCGTTGTTGGTCTATTCAGGGTTTCAGCTTCTTTCTGGTTTAGGCTTGGGAGGTGCAAGTGTCCAGGAATTTATCCATTTCTTCCAGGTTTACTAGTTTATGTGCGTAGAGTTGTTTGTAATACTCTCTGATGATTGTTTGAATTTCTGTGGAATTTGTGGTGCTATCCCCTTTATCGTTTTTTATTGCATGTATTTGATTTTTCTCTCTCTTCTTTTTTATTAATTGGGCTAGTGGTCTGTCTTTTTTGTTGATCTTTTTGAAAAACCAGCTCCTGGATATATATATATATATATATATATATATATATTTTTTTTTTTTTTTGAAGGGTTTTTTGTGTCTCTTTCTCCTTCAGTTCTGCTCTGATCTCAGTTATTTCTTGTCTTCTGCTAGGTTTTGAGTTTTTTTGATCTTGCTCCTCTAGCTCGTTCAATATTGATGATAGGGTGTCGATTTTAGATCTCTCCTTGCTTCTCATGTGGGCATTTATTGCTATATATTTTCTTCTAGACACCGTTTTAAATGTATCCCAGAGATTCTGGTATGTTGTGTCTTTGTTCTTGTTGGTTTCGAAGAACATCTTTATTTCTGCCTTCATTTCATTGTTTATCCAGTCAACATTCAAGAGTCGGTTGTTCAGTTTCCATGAAGCTGTGCGGTTGTCAGTTAGTTTCCAAATTCTGAGTTCTGACTTGATTGCACTGTGGTCTGAGACACTGTTTGTTATGATTTCCGTTCTTTTGCATTTGCTGAGGAGTGATTTACTTCCAATTATGTGGTCAGTTTTAGAGTAGGTGTGATGTGGTGCTGAGAAGAATGTATATTCTGTGGATTTGGAGTGGAGAGTTCTGTAAATGTCTATTAGGTTTGCTTGGGCCAGGTCTGAGTCCAAGTCCTGGATATCCTTGCCAATTTTCTGTCTCGTCGATCTGTCTACTATGGACAGTGGGGTGTTAAAGTCTCCCACTATTATTGTATGGGAGTCTAAGTCTCTTTGTAAGTCATTAAGAACTTGCCTTATGTATCTGGGTGCTCCTGTATTGGGTGCGTATATATTTAGGATCGTTAGCTCTTCTTGTTGTATTGATCCTTTTACCATTATGTAATGTCCTTCTTTATCTCTTGTGATCTTCGTTGGTTTAAAGTCTATTTTGTCAGAGACTAGAATTGCATCTCCTGCCTTTTTTCCTCTCCATTTGCTTGGTAAATCTTCCTTCATCCCTTTAGTTTGAGCCTTTGTGTATCCTTGCATGTGAGATGGGTTTCCTGGATAGAGCACACCGATGGGTTTTGGCTTTTTATCCAATTTGCCCATCTGTGTCTTTTGATTTGGGCATTTAGCCCATTTACATTTAGGGTTAATACTGTTATGTGTGGATTTGATCCTGCCATTTTGATGCTAGCTGGCTGTTCTGCCCATTAGTTGATGCAGTTTCTTCATTGTGTCGGTGCTCTTTAGGATTTGGTATGTTTTTGGAGTGGCTGGTCCTGGTTATTCCTTTCTATGTTTAGTGCTTCTTTCAGGACCTCTTGTAAAGCAGGCCTGGTGATGATGAAATCTCTGAGTAATTGCTTGTTTGTAAAGGATTTTATTTCTTCTTTGCTTATGAAGCTTAGTTTGGCTGGATATGAGATTCTGGGTTGAAAGTTCTTTTCTTTAAGGATGTTGAATATCCTAAAGCCACTCTCTTCTGGCTTGTAGGGTTTCTGCTGAGAGATCTTCTGTGAGTCTGATGGGCTTTTCTTTGTGGGTAACATGACCTTTCTCTCTGGCTGCCCTTAGCATCTTCTCCTTCATTTCAACCGTGGTGAATCTGAAAATTATGTGCCTTGGGGTTGCTCTTCCCGAGGAATATCTTTGTGGTGCTCTCTGTATTTCCTGGACTTGAATATTGGCCTGCCTTGCTAGGTTGGGGAAGTTTTCCTGGATGGTATCCTGAAGAGTGTTTTCTAGCTAGGATTCATTCTCTCTGTCACATTCAGGTACACCTATCAAAGGTAGATTAGGTCTTTTCACATAGTCCCATATTTCTTGGAGACTTTGTTCATTTCTTTTTACCCTTTTTTCTCTAATCTTGCCTTCTCATTTTATTTCATTGAGTTGATCTTCTGATATCCTTTCTGAACCTCTGATATCCTTTCTTCTGCTTGGTCAATTTGGCTATCGAAACTTGTGTATGCTTCACGAAGTTCTCGTGTTGTGTTTTTCAGCTCCATCAATTCGCTTATATTCCTCTCTAAACTGTTTATTCTTGTTAGCATTTCGTCAAACCTTTTTTCAAGGTTCTTAGTTTCTTTGCATTCGGTTAGAACATGTTCTTTTTAGCTCAGAGAAGTTTCTTATTACCTACTTTCTGAAGCCTGTTTCTGTCAATTCATCAGAGTCATTCTCCATCCAGCCTTGTTCCCTTGCTGGTGAAGAGTTGTGATCCTTGTAGGAGGAGAGGTGTTCTGGTTTTGGGTATTTTCATCTTTTTGCACTGGTTTCTTCCCATCTTTGTGGATTTATCCACCTGTTGTCTTTGTAGTTGTTGACTTTCAGATTGGGTCTTTGAGTGGACGTCCAGTTTGTTGAGGATGAAGTTATTTCTTTCTGTTTCTTAGTTTCCCTTCTAACATTCAGGCCCCTCTGCTATAGGACTGCTGAGGTCCACTCCAGGCCCTGCTTGCCTGGGGATCACCTGCAGTGGCTGCATAACAGTAAGGGTTGCTGCCAGTTTCTTCTTCTGCTATCTTTGTCCCAGAAGGATACCCGCCAGATGTCAGTCTGAGCTCTCCTTTATGAGGTGACTCTTTGGACATATGGGGGTCAGGGAGCTGCTTGAGGAGACAGTCTGTCCTTTAGAGGAGTTCAAGTGCTGAACTGTGATCTCTGTTGTCCATTCAGAGCTGCTGGGCTGGTACGTTTACGTCTGCTGCAGCAAAACTCATAAACCCACCCCCCCTTTTTTTTTCCCAGTTGCTGTGTCCCCAGGGAGTTAGGGCTTTATTTATGAGTTTCTGTTGTGCTGCTGGCTTTTTTTCAGGGCTGCCCTGCCCAGCAAGGAGGCAGCCTAGTCACTGTCTGCCCGCAGAGGCTTTGCTGAGCTGCTGTGGGCTCCGCCCAGCTGCCGTGTAAACTTCCCTGCAGTCCTGTTTATAAGGGTGTAGTTAGAACTGCCTCGACAATGGCGGCCCACCTCTGTAATTGCGGACTGTCTCTAATGGTGGGCTGCCTCGGCAATGGCGGGCTGCCTCGGCAATCGCAAACTATCTCCGTAGTGGCGGACTGCCTCGGTTATGGCAGATGCCTCTCCCCCACATAGCGGGACTGTCCCAGGTTCAGCTGTGCTTGCTGTGAAACTCTCAATCCAGAGTGTTTCCGATTGCTGTTGTTCTTTGGGGGTGGGACCAGCTGAGCCTGATCACCTGGCTCCCTGCCTCAGAGACTTCTTTTTTTTTTTTTTTTTTTTTTTAGTTGAACGGTCAACTCTCTCCCAGGTGTTCCAGTCGCCTGTTGAAAAGGCACCGGGATATGTGTGATTTCCCGTGCGGTGACCCACTGCGTCGGCTGAAACAGCGGCGCTGAGATTTATGGCACTTTTTTTGCCCGGGAATCTCCTGGTCTGGCTCTCTGATTCAGTCCCCTTTTTAATCAGATGAATGGGTGACTCTGCCTTCCCAGAGCTTCAATCGCCAGCTAAAATGCCACTCGGACCCGTGTATTGTTTATGGAGAACCACCACGCCGGGGCACCGGCAAAACAGCCGCGCTGGCCAAAACAACTGCGCTGGCAACCTGTGGGGCTCCTCCGCCTGGGAATCTCCTGATCTATGTGCAATAAAAATCCGTCTGAAAATGCAGTGTCCGCTCACCCTCCGCGCTTTCACTGGGAGCTGCGATCCTGACCTGCTCCTAATCAGCCATCTTGGATCCCTCTAGTTTTTTTTTTTTTTTTTTTTTTTTTAATAGAGATGGGGTTTCTCCATGTTGTCCAGGCTGGTCTCAAACTCCTCTGCTCAAGTGATCCATCCACGTTGGCCTCCAAAAGTATGAGCCACTTACAAGTATGAGCCACTTGCCTGGCCTGTAGTATATTTTGAAGCCAGGTAGGATGATGCCTTCAGCTCTATTCTTTTTGCTCAGTATTGCTTTGGCTATTTAAGGTCTTTAGTGATTCTATACAAATTGTAGGATTGTCTTTTCTGTTCTGTGAAGAATGTTGTTGGTATTTTGATAGGGATTGCCCTAAATCTGTAGATTGCTTTGTGTAGTATGGCCTTTTAAATTTATTTCTTTAAAATTTTATTTATTTATTTATTTTTGAGGCAGGGTCTTGCTCTGTTGCCCAGGCTGCAGTGCAGGGTTACAATCATAGCTCACTGTAACCTTGAACTCCTGGGCTCAAGTGATCTTCCTGCCTCAGCCTTTTGAATAGCTGGGACTACAGGTGTGTGCTGCCATGCCTGGCTAATTTTTAAAATTGTTTTGTAGCATCCCGGTATGTTGCTCAGGTTTGTCTTGAACTCCTAGGCTCAAGTGATCCTCCCTCCTAGGCCTCCCAAAGTGCTGCAGTTAAAGGCATGAATCATCATGCCTAGCCCTAGTATGGCCATTTTAACAATATTAATTTTTCCAATCCATGAGCATGGGATGTCTTTGCATTGTTTGTATCCTCTCCAGTTTTCTTCATCAATGTTCTGTAGTTTTTGTTGTAGAGGTCCTTCACTTCCTTGGTTAAATTTTATGCCTTGGGACTTCATTTTGTGTAGCTCTTATAAATGGGATTATTTTCTGATTGCTTTTCTATTTTATTATTGGTGTACAGAAATGCTACTGATTTTCATATGTTGATTTCTGTATCTTGCAACTTCATGGAATTTCTTTTATCTGTTCTAGGAGTTTTTCAGTGGATTGTTTTGGCTTTTCTATATATAGGATCGTGTTTGCAAAGAGAGACAATTTTATTTCTTTTATAACTTCTTTTTATTATTTTATTTTGAGACAATCTTGCTCTGATGCCCAGGCTGGAGTGCAGTGGCACGATCTTGGCTCACTGCAAACTCTGCCTTCTGGGTTCCAGCTAACCTCCTTCCCCAACCTCCTGAATAGCTGGTATTACAGGTGCCCAGCACCATGCCTGGCTAATTTCTGTATTTTTAATAGAGGTGGGTTTTCACCATGTTGGCCAGGTTGGTCTTAAACTCTCTTTTTTTTCTTTGAGATGGAGTTTCGCTCTTGTTACCCAGGCTGGAGTGCAATGGCGCGATCTCGGCTCACTGCAATCTCCGCCTCCTGGGTTCAGGCAATTCTCCTGCCTCAGCCTCCTGAGGTAGCTGGGATTACAGGCACGCGCCACCATGCCCAGCTAATTTTTTGTACTTTTAGTAGAGACGGGGTTTCACCATGTTGACCAGGATGGTCTCGATCTCTTGACCTCGTGATCCACCCGCCTCGGCCTCCCAAAGTGCTGAGATTACAGGTGTGAGCCACCGCGCCCGGCCCGGTCTTAAACTCTTGACCTCAAGTGATCTGCCTGCGTTGGTCTCCCAAAGTGCTGGGATTACAAGCATGAGCCATTGCATGTGGCCTCTTCTCTTCCAATTTAGATGCTTTTTATTTCTCTTACCTGGTTGTTCTGGCTAGTACTTATAGTATGGTGTTGAATAAGACTGGTGAAGGTGGGCATCCTTGTCTTGCTCCACTTCTTAGAGGAAAGGCTTTCAGCTTTCTCCCATTCAGTATGATGTTAGCTATGGGTTTGTCATATATGACCTTTATTATGTTAAGGCATATTACTTGTACGCATAACTTGTTTTTATCACAAAGGGATGTTGACTTTTATCAAATGCTTTTTCTGCATTTATTGAGATGATTATATGGTTTTTGTCTCTCGGTATTCTTACCCTGCAATTCTACCTAAGAAACTTTTCATCCATATATAAAGTTCATGGATTTTTAAAGAAAAATCACCTTAATGAGGTATGATAGACCTGTATTTTTTTGGGGTGGGGGGGTGGATGGAGTCTTGCTCTGTCACCCAGGCTGCAGTGCAGTGGCATGATCTCAGCTCATGGCACCCTCTGCCACCCAGGTTTAAGTGATTCCCCTGCCTCAGCCTCCTGAATAGCCAGGACTACAGGCACATGCCACCATGCCCAGCTATTTTTTTTGTATTTTAGAAGAGACGGGGTTTCACTGTGTTGGCCAGGATGGTCTCGATCTCCTGACCTCGTAATCTGCCCACCTTGGCCTCCCAAAGTGCTGGGATTACAGGTGGGAGCGACCATGCCTGGCCTGTGTTTTTTTAAATTAAGAACACTTAATATAAGATCTATCATGTTAGCAGATAGCAAGTATACAGTACGATATTGTTTGCTCTCAGCACTGCGTTGCATAGAGGACTCCAGATTAATCTTGCAGAACTGAAACTTCGTACCCTTTGACCATAGCCTCCCTGTTTTCCTCTCGTCCCAGCCCCTGGCAACCATTCCTTGCTCTCGTTAGTTTTTAGATGCCACATGAGTGAGATCATGCATGTTTGTCTGTGTCTGGCTTATTTCATTAAACATCATGCCCTCCAGGTCCAGTCATGTTGTCCTAAATGACAGAATTGCCTTCTTTTTCAAGGCTAAATAATACACCATTGTATGTATATACTATTTTCTATATCCACACATCCATGAGTGGGCATTTAAGCTGTTTTCATATCTTGGCTATTGTGAATAATGCTGTCATGAACACAAGAGTGCAGATATCCCTTTGAGATTCTGATTCAGTTCATTTGGATATATGGTCAGGAGTGGGATTCCTGGAACATAGGTAGTTCCATTTTTAATTTTCTTGCTTTCTGAGACAATATTTCACTCTGTCACTCAGACTGTAGTGCAGTGTGATTATAGCTTACTGCAGCCTTGAACTCCTAGGCTTAAGCGATCCTCCCACCTCAGCTTCCCATTTAGCTAGGACTACAGGTGTGCACCAACATGTCTGGCTAATTTTTTTTTTTTACTGCATTTTAGGTTTTGGGGTACACATGAAGAACATGCAAGATTGTGGCATAGGTACACACATGGCAGTGTGATTTGCTGCCTTCCTCTCCATCACCTATATCTGGCATTTCTCCCCATGCTATCTCTCCCCAACTCCCCACCCTCCTCTGTCCCTCCCGTATTTCCCCCCGACAGACCCCAGTGTGTGATGCTCCCCTCCCTGTGTCCATGTGTTCTCATTGTTCAACACCCGCCTATGAGTGAGAACATGTGCTGTTTGATTTTGTGTTCTTGTGTCAGTTTGCTGAGAATGATGGTTTCCAGGTTCATCCGTGTCCCTACAAAGGACACAAACTCACCATTTTTTATGGCTGCATAGGATTCCATGGTGTATATGTACCACATTTTCCCTGTCCAGCCTATCATCGATGGCATTTGGGTTGGTTCCAAGTCTTTGCTATTGTAAACAGTGCTACAGTGAACATTCGTGTGCATGTGTCCTTATAGTAGAACGATTTATAATCCTTTGGATATATACCCAGTAATGTGATTGCTGGGTCTAATGGAATTTCTATTTCTAGGTCCTTGAGGAATCGCCACACTGTCTTCCACAATATTTGAACTAATTTACACTCCCACCAACAGTGTAAAAGTGTTCCTATTTCTCCACATCCTCTCCAGCATCTGTTGTCTCCAGATTTTTTAATGATCGCCATTCTAACTGGCATGAGATGGTATCTCAATGTAGTTTTGATTCGCATTTCTCTAATGACCAGTGATGATGAGCATTTTTTCATATGTTTGTTGGCCTCATGTATGTCTTCTTTTGAAAAGTGTCTGTTCATATTCTTGGCCCGCTTTTGAATGGGCTTGTTTTTTTTCTTGTAAATCTGTTTTAGTTCTTTGTAGATTCTGGATATTAGCCCTTTGTCAGATGGGTAGATTGCAAAAAATTTTTCCTATTCTGTTGGTTGCCGATTCACTCTAATGACTGTTTCTTTTGCCGTGCAGAAGCTGTGGAGTTTGATTAGGTCCCATTTGTCTATTTCGACTTTTGTTACCAATGCTTTTGGTGTTTTGGTCATAAAGTCCTTGCCTATGGCTATGTCCTGAATGGTTTTGCCTAGGTTTCCTTCTAGGGTTTTTATGGCGTTAGGTCTTATGTTTAAGTCTTTAATCTATCTGGAATTAATTTTAGTGTAAGGTGTCAGGAAGGGGTCCAGTTTCTGCTTTCTGCACATGGCTAGCCAGTTTTCCCAACACCATTTATTAAACAGGAATCCTTTCCCCATGGCTTGTTTTTGTCAGGTTTGTCAAAGATCAGATGATTGTAGATATGTGGTGCTGCCTCCGAGGCCTCTGTTCTGTTCCATTGGTCTGTATCTCTGTTTTGGTACCAGTACCATGCTGTTTTGATTACTGTAGCCTTGTAGTATAGTTTGAAGTCTGGTAGTGTGATGCCTCCAGCTTTCTTCTTTTTGTTTGGAATTGACTTGGCTACGTGGGCTCTCTTTTGTTTCCATATGAAGTTTAAGGTGGTTTTTTCCAGTTCTGTGAAGGTGGTCATTGGCAGCTTGATGGGGATGGCGTTGAATCTGTAAATTACTTTGGGCAGTATGGCCATTTTCATGATATTGATTCTTCCTAACCATGAGCATGGAGTGTTTCTCCATCTGTTTGTGTCCTCTCCTATTTCGTTGAGCAGTGGTTTGTAGTTCTCCTTGAAGAGGTCCTTTACGTTCTTTGTTAGTTGTATTCCTAGGTATTTTATTCTCTTTGTAGCAATTGTGAATGGCAGTTCGTTCTTGATTTGGCTCTCTTTAAGTCTGTTATTGGTGTATAGGAATGCTTGTGATTTTTGCACATTGATTTTGTATCCTGAGACTTTGCTGAAGTTGCTTACCAGTTTCAGGAGATTTTGGGCTGAGATGATGGGGTCTTCTAGATATACAATCATGTCGTCTGCAAATAGAGACAATTCGACTTCCTCCTTTCCTAATTGAATGCCCTTTATTTCTTTTCCTTGCCTGATTGCTCTGGCTAGAACTTCCAGTACTATATTGAATAGGAGTGGTGAGAGAGGGCATCCTTGTCTAGTGCCAGATTTCAAAGGGAATGCTTCAAATGTTTTGCACATTCAGTATGATATTGACTGTTGGTTTGTAGTAAATAGCTTTTATTATTCTGAGATACGTTCCATCGATACCTAGTTTATTGAGGGTTTTTAGCATAAAGGGCCGTTGAATTTTGTCAAAGGCCTTCTCTGCATCAATTGAGATAATCATGTGGTTTTTGTCTTTGGTTCTGTTTATGTGGCCAATTATGTTTATAGACTTGTATATGTTGAACCAGCTTTGCATCCCCGGGATGAAGCCTACTTGATCGTGATGGATAAGCTTTTTGATGTGCTGTTGCAATCGGCTTGCCAGTATTTTATTGAAGATTTTTGCATCTATGTTCATCGTGGATATTGGCCTGAAGTTTTCTTTTCTTGCTGAGTATCTGCCGGGTTTTGGTATCAGACTGATGTCGGTCTCATGAAATGATTTGGGAAGGATTCCCTGTTTTTGGATTGTTTGGAATAGTTTCAGAAGGAATGGTACCAGTTCCTCTTTGTATGTCTGGTAGGATTTGGCTGTGAACCCATCTGGACCTGGGCTTTTTTTGGGTGGTAGGCTCTTAATTGCTGCGTCAACTTCAGCCCTCGTTGTTGGTCTATTCAGGGTTTCAGCTTCTTTCTGGTTTAGGCTTGGGAGGTGCAAGTGTCCAGGAATTTATCCATTTCTTCCAGGTTTACTAGTTTATGTGCGTAGAGTTGTTTGTAATACTCTCTGATGATTGTTTGAATTTCTGTGGAATTTGTGGTGCTATCCCCTTTATCGTTTTTTATTGCATGTATTTGATTTTTCTCTCTCTTCTTTTTTATTAATTGGGCTAGTGGTCTGTCTATTTTGTTGATCTTTTTGAAAAACCAGCTCCTGGATATATATATATATATATATATATATATATATTTTTTTTTTTTTTTTGAAGGGTTTTTTGTGTCTCTTTCTCCTTCAGTTCTGCTCTGATCTCAGTTATTTCTTGTCTTCTGCTAGGTTTTGAGTTTTTTTGATCTTGCTCCTCTAGCTCGTTCAATATTGATGATAGGGTGTCGATTTTAGATCTCTCCTTGCTTCTCATGTGGGCATTTATTGCTATATATTTTCTTCTAGACACCGTTTTAAATGTATCCCAGAGATTCTGGTATGTTGTGTCTTTGTTCTTGTTGGTTTCGAAGAACATCTTTATTTCTGCCTTCATTTCATTGTTTATCCAGTCAACATTCAAGAGTCGGTTGTTCAGTTTCCATGAAGCTGTGCGGTTGTCAGTTAGTTTCCAAATTCTGAGTTCTGACTTGATTGCACTGTGGTCTGAGACACTGTTTGTTATGATTTCCGTTCTTTTGCATTTGCTGAGGAGTGATTTACTTCCAATTATGTGGTCAGTTTTAGAGTAGGTGTGATGTGGTGCTGAGAAGAATGTATATTCTGTGGATTTGGAGTGGAGAGTTCTGTAAATGTCTATTAGGTTTGCTTGGGCCAGGTCTGAGTCCAAGTCCTGGATATCCTTGCCAATTTTCTGTCTCGTCGATCTGTCTACTATGGACAGTGGGGTGTTAAAGTCTCCCACTATTATTGTATGGGAGTCTAAGTCTCTTTGTAAGTCATTAAGAACTTGCCTTATGTATCTGGGTGCTCCTGTATTGGGTGCGTATATATTTAGGATCGTTAGCTCTTCTTGTTGTATTGATCCTTTTACCATTATGTAATGTCCTTCTTTATCTCTTGTGATCTTCGTTGGTTTAAAGTCTATTTTGTCAGAGACTAGAATTGCATCTCCTGCCTTTTTTCCTCTCCATTTGCTTGGTAAATCTTCCTTCATCCCTTTAGTTTGAGCCTTTGTGTATCCTTGCATGTGAGATGGGTTTCCTGGATAGAGCACACCGATGGGTTTTGGCTTTTTATCCAATTTGCCCATCTGTGTCTTTTGATTTGGGCATTTAGCCCATTTACATTTAGGGTTAATACTGTTATGTGTGGATTTGATCCTGCCATTTTGATGCTAGCTGGCTGTTCTGCCCATTAGTTGATGCAGTTTCTTCATTGTGTCGGTGCTCTTTAGGATTTGGTATGTTTTTGGAGTGGCTGGTCCTGGTTATTCCTTTCTATGTTTAGTGCTTCTTTCAGGACCTCTTGTAAAGCAGGCCTGGTGATGATGAAATCTCTGAGTAATTGCTTGTTTGTAAAGGATTTTATTTCTTCTTTGCTTATGAAGCTTAGTTTGGCTGGATATGAGATTCTGGGTTGAAAGTTCTTTTCTTTAAGGATGTTGAATATCCTAAAGCCACTCTCTTCTGGCTTGTAGGGTTTCTGCTGAGAGATCTTCTGTGAGTCTGATGGGCTTTTCTTTGTGGGTAACATGACCTTTCTCTCTGGCTGCCCTTAGCATCTTCTCCTTCATTTCAACCGTGGTGAATCTGAAAATTATGTGCCTTGGGGTTGCTCTTCCCGAGGAATATCTTTGTGGTGCTCTCTGTATTTCCTGGACTTGAATATTGGCCTGCCTTGCTAGGTTGGGGAAGTTTTCCTGGATGGTATCCTGAAGAGTGTTTTCTAGCTAGGATTCATTCTCTCTGTCACATTCAGGTACACCTATCAAAGGTAGATTAGGTCTTTTCACATAGTCCCATATTTCTTGGAGACTTTGTTCATTTCTTTTTACCCTTTTTTCTCTAATCTTGCCTTCTCATTTTATTTCATTGAGTTGATCTTCTGATATCCTTTCTGAACCTCTGATATCCTTTCTTCTGCTTGGTCAATTTGGCTATCGAAACTTGTGTATGCTTCACGAAGTTCTCGTGTTGTGTTTTTCAGCTCCATCAATTCGCTTATATTCCTCTCTAAACTGTTTATTCTTGTTAGCATTTCGTCAAACCTTTTTTCAAGGTTCTTAGTTTCTTTGCATTCGGTTAGAACATGTTCTTTTTAGCTCAGAGAAGTTTCTTATTACCTACTTTCTGAAGCCTGTTTCTGTCAATTCATCAGAGTCATTCTCCATCCAGCCTTGTTCCCTTGCTGGTGAAGAGTTGTGATCCTTGTAGGAGGAGAGGTGTTCTGGTTTTGGGTATTTTCATCTTTTTGCACTGGTTTCTTCCCATCTTTGTGGATTTATCCACCTGTTGTCTTTGTAGTTGTTGACTTTCAGATTGGGTCTTTGAGTGGACGTCCAGTTTGTTGAGGATGAAGTTATTTCTTTCTGTTTCTTAGTTTCCCTTCTAACATTCAGGCCCCTCTGCTATAGGACTGCTGAGGTCCACTCCAGGCCCTGCTTGCCTGGGGATCACCTGCAGTGGCTGCATAACAGTAAGGGTTGCTGCCAGTTTCTTCTTCTGCTATCTTTGTCCCAGAAGGATACCCGCCAGATGTCAGTCTGAGCTCTCCTTTATGAGGTGACTCTTTGGACATATGGGGGTCAGGGAGCTGCTTGAGGAGACAGTCTGTCCTTTAGAGGAGTTCAAGTGCTGAACTGTGATCTCTGTTGTCCATTCAGAGCTGCTGGGCTGGTACGTTTACGTCTGCTGCAGCAAAACTCATAAACCCACCCCCCCTTTTTTTTTCCCAGTTGCTGTGTCCCCAGGGAGTTAGGGCTTTATTTATGAGTTTCTGTTGTGCTGCTGGCTTTTTTTCAGGGCTGCCCTGCCCAGCAAGGAGGCAGCCTAGTCACTGTCTGCCCGCAGAGGCTTTGCTGAGCTGCTGTGGGCTCTGCCCAGCTGCCGTGTAAACTTCCCTGCAGTCCTGTTTATAAGGGTGTAGTTAGAACTGCCTCGACAATGGCGGCCCACCTCTGTAATTGCGGACTGTCTCTAATGGTGGGCTGCCTCGGCAATGGCGGGCTGCCTCGGCAATCGCAAACTATCTCCGTAGTGGCGGACTGCCTCGGTTATGGCAGATGCCTCTCCCCCACATAGCGGGACTGTCCCAGGTTCAGCTGTGCTTGCTGTGAAACTCTCAATCCAGAGTGTTTCCGATTGCTGTTGTTCTTTGGGGGTGGGACCAGCTGAGCCTGATCACCTGGCTCCCTGCCTCAGAGACTTCTTTTTTTTTTTTTTTTTTTTTTTTAGTTGAACGGTCAACTCTCTCCCAGGTGTTCCAGTCGCCTGTTGAAAAGGCACCGGGATATGTGTGATTTCCCGTGCGGTGACCCACTGCGTCGGCTGAAACAGCGGCGCTGAGATTTATGGCACTTTTTTTGCCCGGGAATCTCCTGGTCTGGCTCTCTGATTCAGTCCCCTTTTTAATCAGATGAATGGGTGACTCTGCCTTCCCAGAGCTTCAATCGCCAGCTAAAATGCCACTCGGACCCGTGTATTGTTTATGGAGAACCACCACGCCGGGGCACCGGCAAAACAGCCGCGCTGGCCAAAACAACTGCGCTGGCAACCTGTGGGGCTCCTCCGCCTGGGAATCTCCTGATCTATGTGCAATAAAAATCCGTCTGAAAATGCAGTGTCCGCTCACCCTCCGCGCTTTCACTGGGAGCTGCGATCCTGACCTGCTCCTAATCAGCCATCTTGGATCCCTCTAGTTTTTTTTTTTTTTTTTTAATAGAGATGGGGTTTCTCCATGTTGTCCAGGCTGGTCTCAAACTCCTCTGCTCAAGTGATCCATCCACGTTGGCCTCCAAAAGTATGAGCCACTTACAAGTATGAGCCACTTGCCTGGCCTGTAGTATATTTTGAAGCCAGGTAGGATGATGCCTTCAGCTCTATTCTTTTTGCTCAGTATTGCTTTGGCTATTTAAGGTCTTTAGTGATTCTATACAAATTGTAGGATTGTCTTTTCTGTTCTGTGAAGAATGTTGTTGGTATTTTGATAGGGATTGCCCTAAATCTGTAGATTGCTTTGTGTAGTATGGCCTTTTAAATTTATTTCTTTAAAATTTTATTTATTTATTTATTTATTTTTGAGGCAGGGTCTTGCTCTGTTGCCCAGGCTGCAGTGCAGGGTTACAATCATAGCTCACTGTAACCTTGAACTCCTGGGCTCAAGTGATCTTCCTGCCTCAGCCTTTTGAATAGCTGGGACTACAGGTGTGTGCTGCCATGCCTGGCTAATTTTTAAAATTGTTTTGTAGCATCCCGGTATGTTGCTCAGGTTTGTCTTGAACTCCTAGGCTCAAGTGATCCTCCCTCCTAGGCCTCCCAAAGTGCTGCAGTTAAAGGCATGAATCATCATGCCTAGCCCTAGTATGGCCATTTTAACAATATTAATTTTTCCAATCCATGAGCATGGGATGTCTTTGCATTGTTTGTATCCTCTCCAGTTTTCTTCATCAATGTTCTGTAGTTTTTGTTGTAGAGGTCCTTCACTTCCTTGGTTAAATTTTATGCCTTGGGACTTCATTTTGTGTAGCTCTTATAAATGGGATTATTTTCTGATTGCTTTTCTATTTTATTATTGGTGTACAGAAATGCTACTGATTTTCATATGTTGATTTCTGTATCTTGCAACTTCATGGAATTTCTTTTATCTGTTCTAGGAGTTTTTCAGTGGATTGTTTTGGCTTTTCTATATATAGGATCGTGTTTGCAAAGAGAGACAATTTTATTTCTTTTATAACTTCTTTTTATTATTTTATTTTGAGACAATCTTGCTCTGATGCCCAGGCTGGAGTGCAGTGGCACGATCTTGGCTCACTGCAAACTCTGCCTTCTGGGTTCCAGCTAACCTCCTTCCCCAACCTCCTGAATAGCTGGTATTACAGGTGCCCAGCACCATGCCTGGCTAATTTCTGTATTTTTAATAGAGGTGGGTTTTCACCATGTTGGCCAGGTTGGTCTTAAACTCTCTTTTTTTTCTTTGAGATGGAGTTTCGCTCTTGTTACCCAGGCTGGAGTGCAATGGCGCGATCTCGGCTCACTGCAATCTCCGCCTCCTGGGTTCAGGCAATTCTCCTGCCTCAGCCTCCTGAGGTAGCTGGGATTACAGGCACGCGCCACCATGCCCAGCTAATTTTTTGTACTTTTAGTAGAGACGGGGTTTCACCATGTTGACCAGGATGGTCTCGATCTCTTGACCTCGTGATCCACCCGCCTCGGCCTCCCAAAGTGCTGAGATTACAGGTGTGAGCCACCGCGCCCGGCCCGGTCTTAAACTCTTGACCTCAAGTGATCTGCCTGCGTTGGTCTCCCAAAGTGCTGGGATTACAAGCATGAGCCATTGCATGTGGCCTCTTCTCTTCCAATTTAGATGCTTTTTATTTCTCTTACCTGGTTGTTCTGGCTAGTACTTATAGTATGGTGTTGAATAAGACTGGTGAAGGTGGGCATCCTTGTCTTGCTCCACTTCTTAGAGGAAAGGCTTTCAGCTTTCTCCCATTCAGTATGATGTTAGCTATGGGTTTGTCATATATGACCTTTATTATGTTAAGGCATATTACTTGTACGCATAACTTGTTTTTATCACAAAGGGATGTTGACTTTTATCAAATGCTTTTTCTGCATTTATTGAGATGATTATATGGTTTTTGTCTCTCGGTATTCTTACCCTGCAATTCTACCTAAGAAACTTTTCATCCATATATAAAGTTCATGGATTTTTAAAGAAAAATCACCTTAATGAGGTATGATAGACCTGTATTTTTTTGGGGTGGGGGGGTGGATGGAGTCTTGCTCTGTCACCCAGGCTGCAGTGCAGTGGCATGATCTCAGCTCATGGCACCCTCTGCCACCCAGGTTTAAGTGATTCCCCTGCCTCAGCCTCCTGAATAGCCAGGACTACAGGCACATGCCACCATGCCCAGCTATTTTTTTTGTATTTTAGAAGAGACGGGGTTTCACTGTGTTGGCCAGGATGGTCTCGATCTCCTGACCTCGTAATCTGCCCACCTTGGCCTCCCAAAGTGCTGGGATTACAGGTGGGAGCGACCATGCCTGGCCTGTGTTTTTTTAAATTAAGAACACTTAATATAAGATCTATCATGTTAGCAGATAGCAAGTATACAGTACGATATTGTTTGCTCTCAGCACTGCGTTGCATAGAGGACTCCAGATTAATCTTGCAGAACTGAAACTTCGTACCCTTTGACCATAGCCTCCCTGTTTTCCTCTCGTCCCAGCCCCTGGCAACCATTCCTTGCTCTCGTTAGTTTTTAGATGCCACGTGAGTGAGATCATGCATGTTTGTCTGTGTCTGGCTTATTTCATTAAACATCATGCCCTCCAGGTCCAGTCATGTTGTCCTAAATGACAGAATTGCCTTCTTTTTCAAGGCTAAATAATACACCATTGTATGTATATACTATTTTCTATATCCACACATCCATGAGTGGGCATTTAAGCTGTTTTCATATCTTGGCTATTGTGAATAATGCTGTCATGAACACAAGAGTGCAGATATCCCTTTGAGATTCTGATTCAGTTCATTTGGATATATGGTCAGGAGTGGGATTCCTGGAACATAGGTAGTTCCATTTTTAATTTTCTTGCTTTCTGAGACAATATTTCACTCTGTCACTCAGACTGTAGTGCAGTGTGATTATAGCTTACTGCAGCCTTGAACTCCTAGGCTTAAGCGATCCTCCCACCTCAGCTTCCCATTTAGCTAGGACTACAGGTGTGCACCAACATGTCTGGCTAATTTTTTTTTTTTACTGCATTTTAGGTTTTGGGGTACACATGAAGAACATGCAAGATTGTGGCATAGGTACACACATGGCAGTGTGATTTGCTGCCTTCCTCTCCATCACCTATATCTGGCATTTCTCCCCATGCTATCTCTCCCCAACTCCCCACCCTCCTCTGTCCCTCCCGTATTTCCCCCCGACAGACCCCAGTGTGTGATGCTCCCCTCCCTGTGTCCATGTGTTCTCATTGTTCAACACCCGCCTATGAGTGAGAACATGTGCTGTTTGATTTTGTGTTCTTGTGTCAGTTTGCTGAGAATGATGGTTTCCAGGTTCATCCGTGTCCCTACAAAGGACACAAACTCACCATTTTTTATGGCTGCATAGGATTCCATGGTGTATATGTACCACATTTTCCCTGTCCAGCCTATCATCGATGGCATTTGGGTTGGTTCCAAGTCTTTGCTATTGTAAACAGTGCTACAGTGAACATTCGTGTGCATGTGTCCTTATAGTAGAACGATTTATAATCCTTTGGATATATACCCAGTAATGTGATTGCTGGGTCTAATGGAATTTCTATTTCTAGGTCCTTGAGGAATCGCCACACTGTCTTCCACAATATTTGAACTAATTTACACTCCCACCAACAGTGTAAAAGTGTTCCTATTTCTCCACATCCTCTCCAGCATCTGTTGTCTCCAGATTTTTTAATGATCGCCATTCTAACTGGCATGAGATGGTATCTCAATGTAGTTTTGATTCGCATTTCTCTAATGACCAGTGATGATGAGCATTTTTTCATATGTTTGTTGGCCTCATGTATGTCTTCTTTTGAAAAGTGTCTGTTCATATTCTTGGCCCGCTTTTGAATGGGCTTGTTTTTTTTCTTGTAAATCTGTTTTAGTTCTTTGTAGATTCTGGATATTAGCCCTTTGTCAGATGGGTAGATTGCAAAAAATTTTTCCTATTCTGTTGGTTGCCGATTCACTCTAATGACTGTTTCTTTTGCCGTGCAGAAGCTGTGGAGTTTGATTAGGTCCCATTTGTCTATTTCGACTTTTGTTACCAATGCTTTTGGTGTTTTGGTCATAAAGTCCTTGCCTATGGCTATGTCCTGAATGGTTTTGCCTAGGTTTTCTTCTAGGGTTTTTATGGCGTTAGGTCTTATGTTTAAGTCTTTAATCCATCTGGAATTAATTTTAGTGTAAGGTGTCAGGAAGGGGTCCAGTTTCTGCTTTCTGCACATGGCTAGCCAGTTTTCCCAACACCATTTATTAAACAGGAATCCTTTCCCCATGGCTTGTTTTTGTCAGGTTTGTCAAAGATCAGATGATTGTAGATATGTGGTGCTGCCTCCGAGGCCTCTGTTCTGTTCCATTGGTCTGTATCTCTGTTTTGGTACCAGTACCATGCTGTTTTGATTACTGTAGCCTTGTAGTATAGTTTGAAGTCTGGTAGTGTGATGCCTCCAGCTTTCTTCTTTTTGTTTGGAATTGACTTGGCTACGTGGGCTCTCTTTTGTTTCCATATGAAGTTTAAGGTGGTTTTTTCCAGTTCTGTGAAGGTGGTCATTGGCAGCTTGATGGGGATGGCGTTGAATCTGTAAATTACTTTGGGCAGTATGGCCATTTTCATGATATTGATTCTTCCTAACCATGAGCATGGAGTGTTTCTCCATCTGTTTGTGTCCTCTCCTATTTCGTTGAGCAGTGGTTTGTAGTTCTCCTTGAAGAGGTCCTTTACGTTCTTTGTTAGTTGTATTCCTAGGTATTTTATTCTCTTTGTAGCAATTGTGAATGGCAGTTCGTTCTTGATTTGGCTCTCTTTAAGTCTGTTATTGGTGTATAGGAATGCTTGTGATTTTTGCACATTGATTTTGTATCCTGAGACTTTGCTGAAGTTGCTTACCAGTTTCAGGAGATTTTGGGCTGAGATGATGGGGTCTTCTAGATATACAATCATGTCGTCTGCAAATAGAGACAATTCGACTTCCTCCTTTCCTAATTGAATGCCCTTTATTTCTTTTCCTTGCCTGATTGCTCTGGCTAGAACTTCCAGTACTATATTGAATAGGAGTGGTGAGAGAGGGCATCCTTGTCTAGTGCCAGATTTCAAAGGGAATGCCTCAAATGTTTTGCACATTCAGTATGATATTGACTGTTGGTTTGTAGTAAATAGCTTTTATTATTCTGAGATACGTTCCATCGATACCTAGTTTATTGAGGGTTTTTAGCATAAAGGGCCGTTGAATTTTGTCAAAGGCCTTCTCTGCATCAATTGAGATAATCATGTGGTTTTTGTCTTTGGTTCTGTTTATGTGGCCAATTATGTTTATAGACTTGTATATGTTGAACCAGCTTTGCATCCCCGGGATGAAGCCTACTTGATCGTGATGGATAAGCTTTTTGATGTGCTGTTGCAATCGGCTTGCCAGTATTTTATTGAAGATTTTTGCATCTATGTTCATCGTGGATATTGGCCTGAAGTTTTCTTTTCTTGCTGAGTATCTGCCGGGTTTTGGTATCAGACTGATGTCGGTCTCATGAAATGATTTGGGAAGGATTCCCTGTTTTTGGATTGTTTGGAATAGTTTCAGAAGGAATGGTACCAGTTCCTCTTTGTATGTCTGGTAGGATTTGGCTGTGAACCCATCTGGACCTGGGCTTTTTTTGGGTGGTAGGCTCTTAATTGCTGCCTCAACTTCAGCCCTCGTTGTTGGTCTATTCAGGGTTTCAGCTTCTTTCTGGTTTAGGCTTGGGAGGTGCAAGTGTCCAGGAATTTATCCATTTCTTCCAGGTTTACTAGTTTATGTGCGTAGAGTTGTTTGTAATACTCTCTGATGATTGTTTGAATTTCTGTGGAATTTGTGGTGCTATCCCCTTTATCGTTTTTTATTGCATGTATTTGATTTTTCTCTCTCTTCTTTTTTATTAATTGGGCTAGTGGTCTGTCTATTTTGTTGATCTTTTTGAAAAACCAGCTCCTGGATATATATATATATATATATATATATATATATATTTTTTTTTTTTTGAAGGGTTTTTTGTGTCTCTTTCTCCTTCAGTTCTGCTCTGATCTCAGTTATTTCTTGTCTTCTGCTAGGTTTTGAGTTTTTTTGATCTTGCTCCTCTAGCTCGTTCAATATTGATGATAGGGTGTCGATTTTAGATCTCTCCTTGCTTCTCATGTGGGCATTTATTGCTATATATTTTCTTCTAGACACCGTTTTAAATGTATCCCAGAGATTCTGGTATGTTGTGTCTTTGTTCTTGTTGGTTTCGAAGAACATCTTTATTTCTGCCTTCATTTCATTGTTTATCCAGTCAACATTCAAGAGTCGGTTGTTCAGTTTCCATGAAGCTGTGCGGTTGTCAGTTAGTTTCCAAATTCTGAGTTCTGACTTGATTGCACTGTGGTCTGAGACACTGTTTGTTATGATTTCCGTTCTTTTGCATTTGCTGAGGAGTGATTTACTTCCAATTATGTGGTCAGTTTTAGAGTAGGTGTGATGTGGTGCTGAGAAGAATGTATATTCTGTGGATTTGGAGTGGAGAGTTCTGTAAATGTCTATTAGGTTTGCTTGGGCCAGGTCTGAGTCCAAGTCCTGGATATCCTTGCCAATTTTCTGTCTCGTCGATCTGTCTACTATGGACAGTGGGGTGTTAAAGTCTCCCACTATTATTGTATGGGAGTCTAAGTCTCTTTGTAAGTCATTAAGAACTTGCCTTATGTATCTGGGTGCTCCTGTATTGGGTGCGTATATATTTAGGATCGTTAGCTCTTCTTGTTGTATTGATCCTTTTACCATTATGTAATGTCCTTCTTTATCTCTTGTGATCTTCGTTGGTTTAAAGTCTATTTTGTCAGAGACTAGAATTGCATCTCCTGCCTTTTTTCCTCTCCATTTGCTTGGTAAATCTTCCTTCATCCCTTTAGTTTGAGCCTTTGTGTATCCTTGCATGTGAGATGGGTTTCCTGGATAGAGCACACCGATGGGTTTTGGCTTTTTATCCAATTTGCCCATCTGTGTCTTTTGATTTGGGCATTTAGCCCATTTACATTTAGGGTTAATACTGTTATGTGTGGATTTGATCCTGCCATTTTGATGCTAGCTGGCTGTTCTGCCCATTAGTTGATGCAGTTTCTTCATTGTGTCGGTGCTCTTTAGGATTTGGTATGTTTTTGGAGTGGCTGGTCCTGGTTATTCCTTTCTATGTTTAGTGCTTCTTTCAGGACCTCTTGTAAAGCAGGCCTGGTGATGATGAAATCTCTGAGTAATTGCTTGTTTGTAAAGGATTTTATTTCTTCTTTGCTTATGAAGCTTAGTTTGGCTGGATATGAGATTCTGGGTTGAAAGTTCTTTTCTTTAAGGATGTTGAATATCCTAAAGCCACTCTCTTCTGGCTTGTAGGGTTTCTGCTGAGAGATCTTCTGTGAGTCTGATGGGCTTTTCTTTGTGGGTAACATGACCTTTCTCTCTGGCTGCCCTTAGCATCTTCTCCTTCATTTCAACCGTGGTGAATCTGAAAATTATGTGCCTTGGGGTTGCTCTTCCCGAGGAATATCTTTGTGGTGCTCTCTGTATTTCCTGGACTTGAATATTGGCCTGCCTTGCTAGGTTGGGGAAGTTTTCCTGGATGGTATCCTGAAGAGTGTTTTCTAGCTAGGATTCATTCTCTCTGTCACATTCAGGTACACCTATCAAAGGTAGATTAGGTCTTTTCACATAGTCCCATATTTCTTGGAGACTTTGTTCATTTCTTTTTACCCTTTTTTCTCTAATCTTGCCTTCTCATTTTATTTCATTGAGTTGATCTTCTGATATCCTTTCTGAACCTCTGATATCCTTTCTTCTGCTTGGTCAATTTGGCTATCGAAACTTGTGTATGCTTCACGAAGTTCTCGTGTTGTGTTTTTCAGCTCCATCAATTCGCTTATATTCCTCTCTAAACTGTTTATTCTTGTTAGCATTTCGTCAAACCTTTTTTCAAGGTTCTTAGTTTCTTTGCATTCGGTTAGAACATGTTCTTTTTAGCTCAGAGAAGTTTCTTATTACCTACTTTCTGAAGCCTGTTTCTGTCAATTCATCAGAGTCATTCTCCATCCAGCCTTGTTCCCTTGCTGGTGAAGAGTTGTGATCCTTGTAGGAGGAGAGGTGTTCTGGTTTTGGGTATTTTCATCTTTTTGCACTGGTTTCTTCCCATCTTTGTGGATTTATCCACCTGTTGTCTTTGTAGTTGTTGACTTTCAGATTGGGTCTTTGAGTGGACGTCCAGTTTGTTGAGGATGAAGTTATTTCTTTCTGTTTCTTAGTTTCCCTTCTAACATTCAGGCCCCTCTGCTATAGGACTGCTGAGGTCCACTCCAGGCCCTGCTTGCCTGGGGATCACCTGCAGTGGCTGCATAACAGTAAGGGTTGCTGCCAGTTTCTTCTTCTGCTATCTTTGTCCCAGAAGGATACCCGCCAGATGTCAGTCTGAGCTCTCCTTTATGAGGTGACTCTTTGGACATATGGGGGTCAGGGAGCTGCTTGAGGAGACAGTCTGTCCTTTAGAGGAGTTCAAGTGCTGAACTGTGATCTCTGTTGTCCATTCAGAGCTGCTGGGCTGGTACGTTTACGTCTGCTGCAGCAAAACTCATAAACCCACCCCCCCTTTTTTTTTCCCAGTTGCTGTGTCCCCAGGGAGTTAGGGCTTTATTTATGAGTTTCTGTTGTGCTGCTGGCTTTTTTTCAGGGCTGCCCTGCCCAGCAAGGAGGCAGCCTAGTCACTGTCTGCCCGCAGAGGCTTTGCTGAGCTGCTGTGGGCTCCGCCCAGCTGCCGTGTAAACTTCCCTGCAGTCCTGTTTATAAGGGTGTAGTTAGAACTGCCTCGACAATGGCGGCCCACCTCTGTAATTGCGGACTGTCTCTAATGGTGGGCTGCCTCGGCAATGGCGGGCTGCCTCGGCAATCGCAAACTATCTCCGTAGTGGCGGACTGCCTCGGTTATGGCAGATGCCTCTCCCCCACATAGCGGGACTATCCCAGGTTCAGCTGTGCTTGCTGTGAAACTCTCAATCCAGAGTGTTTCCGATTGCTGTTGTTCTTTGGGGGTGGGACCAGCTGAGCCTGATCACCTGGCTCCCTGCCTCAGAGACTTCTTTTTTTTTTTTTTTTTTTTTTTTTTTTAGTTGAACGGTCAACTCTCTCCCAGGTGTTCCAGTCGCCTGTTGAAAAGGCACCGGGATATGTGTGATTTCCCGTGCGGTGACCCACTGCGTCGGCTGAAACAGCGGCGCTGAGATTTATGGCACTTTTTTTGCCCGGGAATCTCCTGGTCTGGCTCTCTGATTCAGTCCCCTTTTTAATCAGATGAATGGGTGACTCTGCCTTCCCAGAGCTTCAATCGCCAGCTAAAATGCCACTCGGACCCGTGTATTGTTTATGGAGAACCACCACGCCGGGGCACCGGCAAAACAGCCGCGCTGGCCAAAACAACTGCGCTGGCAACCTGTGGGGCTCCTCCGCCTGGGAATCTCCTGATCTATGTGCAATAAAAATCCGTCTGAAAATGCAGTGTCCGCTCACCCTCCGCGCTTTCACTGGGAGCTGCGATCCTGACCTGCTCCTAATCAGCCATCTTGGATCCCTCTAGTTTTTTTTTTTTTTTTTTTTTTTTTAATAGAGATGGGGTTTCTCCATGTTGTCCAGGCTGGTCTCAAACTCCTCTGCTCAAGTGATCCATCCACGTTGGCCTCCAAAAGTATGAGCCACTTACAAGTATGAGCCACTTGCCTGGCCTGTAGTATATTTTGAAGCCAGGTAGGATGATGCCTTCAGCTCTATTCTTTTTGCTCAGTATTGCTTTGGCTATTTAAGGTCTTTAGTGATTCTATACAAATTGTAGGATTGTCTTTTCTGTTCTGTGAAGAATGTTGTTGGTATTTTGATAGGGATTGCCCTAAATCTGTAGATTGCTTTGTGTAGTATGGCCTTTTAAATTTATTTCTTTAAAATTTTATTTATTTATTTATTTATTTTTGAGGCAGGGTCTTGCTCTGTTGCCCAGGCTGCAGTGCAGGGTTACAATCATAGCTCACTGTAACCTTGAACTCCTGGGCTCAAGTGATCTTCCTGCCTCAGCCTTTTGAATAGCTGGGACTACAGGTGTGTGCTGCCATGCCTGGCTAATTTTTAAAATTGTTTTGTAGCATCCCGGTATGTTGCTCAGGTTTGTCTTGAACTCCTAGGCTCAAGTGATCCTCCCTCCTAGGCCTCCCAAAGTGCTGCAGTTAAAGGCATGAATCATCATGCCTAGCCCTAGTATGGCCATTTTAACAATATTAATTTTTCCAATCCATGAGCATGGGATGTCTTTGCATTGTTTGTATCCTCTCCAGTTTTCTTCATCAATGTTCTGTAGTTTTTGTTGTAGAGGTCCTTCACTTCCTTGGTTAAATTTTATGCCTTGGGACTTCATTTTGTGTAGCTCTTATAAATGGGATTATTTTCTGATTGCTTTTCTATTTTATTATTGGTGTACAGAAATGCTACTGATTTTCATATGTTGATTTCTGTATCTTGCAACTTCATGGAATTTCTTTTATCTGTTCTAGGAGTTTTTCAGTGGATTGTTTTGGCTTTTCTATATATAGGATCGTGTTTGCAAAGAGAGACAATTTTATTTCTTTTATAACTTCTTTTTATTATTTTATTTTGAGACAATCTTGCTCTGATGCCCAGGCTGGAGTGCAGTGGCACGATCTTGGCTCACTGCAAACTCTGCCTTCTGGGTTCCAGCTAACCTCCTTCCCCAACCTCCTGAATAGCTGGTATTACAGGTGCCCAGCACCATGCCTGGCTAATTTCTGTATTTTTAATAGAGGTGGGTTTTCACCATGTTGGCCAGGTTGGTCTTAAACTCTCTTTTTTTTCTTTGAGATGGAGTTTCGCTCTTGTTACCCAGGCTGGAGTGCAATGGCGCGATCTCGGCTCACTGCAATCTCCGCCTCCTGGGTTCAGGCAATTCTCCTGCCTCAGCCTCCTGAGGTAGCTGGGATTACAGGCACGCGCCACCATGCCCAGCTAATTTTTTGTACTTTTAGTAGAGACGGGGTTTCACCATGTTGACCAGGATGGTCTCGATCTCTTGACCTCGTGATCCACCCGCCTCGGCCTCCCAAAGTGCTGAGATTACAGGTGTGAGCCACCGCGCCCGGCCCGGTCTTAAACTCTTGACCTCAAGTGATCTGCCTGCGTTGGTCTCCCAAAGTGCTGGGATTACAAGCATGAGCCATTGCATGTGGCCTCTTCTCTTCCAATTTAGATGCTTTTTATTTCTCTTACCTGGTTGTTCTGGCTAGTACTTATAGTATGGTGTTGAATAAGACTGGTGAAGGTGGGCATCCTTGTCTTGCTCCACTTCTTAGAGGAAAGGCTTTCAGCTTTCTCCCATTCAGTATGATGTTAGCTATGGGTTTGTCATATATGACCTTTATTATGTTAAGGCATATTACTTGTACGCATAACTTGTTTTTATCACAAAGGGATGTTGACTTTTATCAAATGCTTTTTCTGCATTTATTGAGATGATTATATGGTTTTTGTCTCTCGGTATTCTTACCCTGCAATTCTACCTAAGAAACTTTTCATCCATATATAAAGTTCATGGATTTTTAAAGAAAAATCACCTTAATGAGGTATGATAGACCTGTATTTTTTTGGGGTGGGGGGGTGGATGGAGTCTTGCTCTGTCACCCAGGCTGCAGTGCAGTGGCATGATCTCAGCTCATGGCACCCTCTGCCACCCAGGTTTAAGTGATTCCCCTGCCTCAGCCTCCTGAATAGCCAGGACTACAGGCACATGCCACCATGCCCAGCTATTTTTTTTGTATTTTAGAAGAGACGGGGTTTCACTGTGTTGGCCAGGATGGTCTCGATCTCCTGACCTCGTAATCTGCCCACCTTGGCCTCCCAAAGTGCTGGGATTACAGGTGGGAGCGACCATGCCTGGCCTGTGTTTTTTTAAATTAAGAACACTTAATATAAGATCTATCATGTTAGCAGATAGCAAGTATACAGTACGATATTGTTTGCTCTCAGCACTGCGTTGCATAGAGGACTCCAGATTAATCTTGCAGAACTGAAACTTCGTACCCTTTGACCATAGCCTCCCTGTTTTCCTCTCGTCCCAGCCCCTGGCAACCATTCCTTGCTCTCGTTAGTTTTTAGATGCCACGTGAGTGAGATCATGCATGTTTGTCTGTGTCTGGCTTATTTCATTAAACATCATGCCCTCCAGGTCCAGTCATGTTGTCCTAAATGACAGAATTGCCTTCTTTTTCAAGGCTAAATAATACACCATTGTATGTATATACTATTTTCTATATCCACACATCCATGAGTGGGCATTTAAGCTGTTTTCATATCTTGGCTATTGTGAATAATGCTGTCATGAACACAAGAGTGCAGATATCCCTTTGAGATTCTGATTCAGTTCATTTGGATATATGGTCAGGAGTGGGATTCCTGGAACATAGGTAGTTCCATTTTTAATTTTCTTGCTTTCTGAGACAATATTTCACTCTGTCACTCAGACTGTAGTGCAGTGTGATTATAGCTTACTGCAGCCTTGAACTCCTAGGCTTAAGCGATCCTCCCACCTCAGCTTCCCATTTAGCTAGGACTACAGGTGTGCACCAACATGTCTGGCTAATTTTTTTTTTTTACTGCATTTTAGGTTTTGGGGTACACATGAAGAACATGCAAGATTGTGGCATAGGTACACACATGGCAGTGTGATTTGCTGCCTTCCTCTCCATCACCTATATCTGGCATTTCTCCCCATGCTATCTCTCCCCAACTCCCCACCCTCCTCTGTCCCTCCCGTATTTCCCCCCGACAGACCCCAGTGTGTGATGCTCCCCTCCCTGTGTCCATGTGTTCTCATTGTTCAACACCCGCCTATGAGTGAGAACATGTGCTGTTTGATTTTGTGTTCTTGTGTCAGTTTGCTGAGAATGATGGTTTCCAGGTTCATCCGTGTCCCTACAAAGGACACAAACTCACCATTTTTTATGGCTGCATAGGATTCCATGGTGTATATGTACCACATTTTCCCTGTCCAGCCTATCATCGATGGCATTTGGGTTGGTTCCAAGTCTTTGCTATTGTAAACAGTGCTACAGTGAACATTCGTGTGCATGTGTCCTTATAGTAGAACGATTTATAATCCTTTGGATATATACCCAGTAATGTGATTGCTGGGTCTAATGGAATTTCTATTTCTAGGTCCTTGAGGAATCGCCACACTGTCTTCCACAATATTTGAACTAATTTACACTCCCACCAACAGTGTAAAAGTGTTCCTATTTCTCCACATCCTCTCCAGCATCTGTTGTCTCCAGATTTTTTAATGATCGCCATTCTAACTGGCATGAGATGGTATCTCAATGTAGTTTTGATTCGCATTTCTCTAATGACCAGTGATGATGAGCATTTTTTCATATGTTTGTTGGCCTCATGTATGTCTTCTTTTGAAAAGTGTCTGTTCATATTCTTGGCCCGCTTTTGAATGGGCTTGTTTTTTTTCTTGTAAATCTGTTTTAGTTCTTTGTAGATTCTGGATATTAGCCCTTTGTCAGATGGGTAGATTGCAAAAAATTTTTCCTATTCTGTTGGTTGCCGATTCACTCTAATGACTGTTTCTTTTGCCGTGCAGAAGCTGTGGAGTTTGATTAGGTCCCATTTGTCTATTTCGACTTTTGTTACCAATGCTTTTGGTGTTTTGGTCATAAAGTCCTTGCCTATGGCTATGTCCTGAATGGTTTTGCCTAGGTTTCCTTCTAGGGTTTTTATGGCGTTAGGTCTTATGTTTAAGTCTTTAATCCATCTGGAATTAATTTTAGTGTAAGGTGTCAGGAAGGGGTCCAGTTTCTGCTTTCTGCACATGGCTAGCCAGTTTTCCCAACACCATTTATTAAACAGGAATCCTTTCCCCATGGCTTGTTTTTGTCAGGTTTGTCAAAGATCAGATGATTGTAGATATGTGGTGCTGCCTCCGAGGCCTCTGTTCTGTTCCATTGGTCTGTATCTCTGTTTTGGTACCAGTACCATGCTGTTTTGATTACTGTAGCCTTGTAGTATAGTTTGAAGTCTGGTAGTGTGATGCCTCCAGCTTTCTTCTTTTTGTTTGGAATTGACTTGGCTACGTGGGCTCTCTTTTGTTTCCATATGAAGTTTAAGGTGGTTTTTTCCAGTTCTGTGAAGGTGGTCATTGGCAGCTTGATGGGGATGGCGTTGAATCTGTAAATTACTTTGGGCAGTATGGCCATTTTCATGATATTGATTCTTCCTAACCATGAGCATGGAGTGTTTCTCCATCTGTTTGTGTCCTCTCCTATTTCGTTGAGCAGTGGTTTGTAGTTCTCCTTGAAGAGGTCCTTTACGTTCTTTGTTAGTTGTATTCCTAGGTATTTTATTCTCTTTGTAGCAATTGTGAATGGCAGTTCGTTCTTGATTTGGCTCTCTTTAAGTCTGTTATTGGTGTATAGGAATGCTTGTGATTTTTGCACATTGATTTTGTATCCTGAGACTTTGCTGAAGTTGCTTACCAGTTTCAGGAGATTTTGGGCTGAGATGATGGGGTCTTCTAGATATACAATCATGTCGTCTGCAAATAGAGACAATTCGACTTCCTCCTTTCCTAATTGAATGCCCTTTATTTCTTTTCCTTGCCTGATTGCTCTGGCTAGAACTTCCAGTACTATATTGAATAGGAGTGGTGAGAGAGGGCATCCTTGTCTAGTGCCAGATTTCAAAGGGAATGCCTCAAATGTTTTGCACATTCAGTATGATATTGACTGTTGGTTTGTAGTAAATAGCTTTTATTATTCTGAGATACGTTCCATCGATACCTAGTTTATTGAGGGTTTTTAGCATAAAGGGCCGTTGAATTTTGTCAAAGGCCTTCTCTGCATCAATTGAGATAATCATGTGGTTTTTGTCTTTGGTTCTGTTTATGTGGCCAATTATGTTTATAGACTTGTATATGTTGAACCAGCTTTGCATCCCCGGGATGAAGCCTACTTGATCGTGATGGATAAGCTTTTTGATGTGCTGTTGCAATCGGCTTGCCAGTATTTTATTGAAGATTTTTGCATCTATGTTCATCGTGGATATTGGCCTGAAGTTTTCTTTTCTTGCTGAGTATCTGCCGGGTTTTGGTATCAGACTGATGTCGGTCTCATGAAATGATTTGGGAAGGATTCCCTGTTTTTGGATTGTTTGGAATAGTTTCAGAAGGAATGGTACCAGTTCCTCTTTGTATGTCTGGTAGGATTTGGCTGTGAACCCATCTGGACCTGGGCTTTTTTTGGGTGGTAGGCTCTTAATTGCTGCCTCAACTTCAGCCCTCGTTGTTGGTCTATTCAGGGTTTCAGCTTCTTTCTGGTTTAGGCTTGGGAGGTGCAAGTGTCCAGGAATTTATCCATTTCTTCCAGGTTTACTAGTTTATGTGCGTAGAGTTGTTTGTAATACTCTCTGATGATTGTTTGAATTTCTGTGGAATTTGTGGTGCTATCCCCTTTATCGTTTTTTATTGCATGTATTTGATTTTTCTCTCTCTTCTTTTTTATTAATTGGGCTAGTGGTCTGTCTATTTTGTTGATCTTTTTGAAAAACCAGCTCCTGGATATATATATATATATATATATATATATATTTTTTTTTTTTTTTTTTGAAGGGTTTTTTGTGTCTCTTTCTCCTTCAGTTCTGCTCTGATCTCAGTTATTTCTTGTCTTCTGCTAGGTTTTGAGTTTTTTTGATCTTGCTCCTCTAGCTCGTTCAATATTGATGATAGGGTGTCGATTTTAGATCTCTCCTTGCTTCTCATGTGGGCATTTATTGCTATATATTTTCTTCTAGACACCGTTTTAAATGTATCCCAGAGATTCTGGTATGTTGTGTCTTTGTTCTTGTTGGTTTCGAAGAACATCTTTATTTCTGCCTTCATTTCATTGTTTATCCAGTCAACATTCAAGAGTCGGTTGTTCAGTTTCCATGAAGCTGTGCGGTTGTCAGTTAGTTTCCAAATTCTGAGTTCTGACTTGATTGCACTGTGGTCTGAGACACTGTTTGTTATGATTTCCGTTCTTTTGCATTTGCTGAGGAGTGATTTACTTCCAATTATGTGGTCAGTTTTAGAGTAGGTGTGATGTGGTGCTGAGAAGAATGTATATTCTGTGGATTTGGAGTGGAGAGTTCTGTAAATGTCTATTAGGTTTGCTTGGGCCAGGTCTGAGTCCAAGTCCTGGATATCCTTGCCAATTTTCTGTCTCGTCGATCTGTCTACTATGGACAGTGGGGTGTTAAAGTCTCCCACTATTATTGTATGGGAGTCTAAGTCTCTTTGTAAGTCATTAAGAACTTGCCTTATGTATCTGGGTGCTCCTGTATTGGGTGCGTATATATTTAGGATCGTTAGCTCTTCTTGTTGTATTGATCCTTTTACCATTATGTAATGTCCTTCTTTATCTCTTGTGATCTTCGTTGGTTTAAAGTCTATTTTGTCAGAGACTAGAATTGCATCTCCTGCCTTTTTTCCTCTCCATTTGCTTGGTAAATCTTCCTTCATCCCTTTAGTTTGAGCCTTTGTGTATCCTTGCATGTGAGATGGGTTTCCTGGATAGAGCACACCGATGGGTTTTGGCTTTTTATCCAATTTGCCCATCTGTGTCTTTTGATTTGGGCATTTAGCCCATTTACATTTAGGGTTAATACTGTTATGTGTGGATTTGATCCTGCCATTTTGATGCTAGCTGGCTGTTCTGCCCATTAGTTGATGCAGTTTCTTCATTGTGTCGGTGCTCTTTAGGATTTGGTATGTTTTTGGAGTGGCTGGTCCTGGTTATTCCTTTCTATGTTTAGTGCTTCTTTCAGGACCTCTTGTAAAGCAGGCCTGGTGATGATGAAATCTCTGAGTAATTGCTTGTTTGTAAAGGATTTTATTTCTTCTTTGCTTATGAAGCTTAGTTTGGCTGGATATGAGATTCTGGGTTGAAAGTTCTTTTCTTTAAGGATGTTGAATATCCTAAAGCCACTCTCTTCTGGCTTGTAGGGTTTCTGCTGAGAGATCTTCTGTGAGTCTGATGGGCTTTTCTTTGTGGGTAACATGACCTTTCTCTCTGGCTGCCCTTAGCATCTTCTCCTTCATTTCAACCGTGGTGAATCTGAAAATTATGTGCCTTGGGGTTGCTCTTCCCGAGGAATATCTTTGTGGTGCTCTCTGTATTTCCTGGACTTGAATATTGGCCTGCCTTGCTAGGTTGGGGAAGTTTTCCTGGATGGTATCCTGAAGAGTGTTTTCTAGCTAGGATTCATTCTCTCTGTCACATTCAGGTACACCTATCAAAGGTAGATTAGGTCTTTTCACATAGTCCCATATTTCTTGGAGACTTTGTTCATTTCTTTTTACCCTTTTTTCTCTAATCTTGCCTTCTCATTTTATTTCATTGAGTTGATCTTCTGATATCCTTTCTGAACCTCTGATATCCTTTCTTCTGCTTGGTCAATTTGGCTATCGAAACTTGTGTATGCTTCACGAAGTTCTCGTGTTGTGTTTTTCAGCTCCATCAATTCGCTTATATTCCTCTCTAAACTGTTTATTCTTGTTAGCATTTCGTCAAACCTTTTTTCAAGGTTCTTAGTTTCTTTGCATTCGGTTAGAACATGTTCTTTTTAGCTCAGAGAAGTTTCTTATTACCTACTTTCTGAAGCCTGTTTCTGTCAATTCATCAGAGTCATTCTCCATCCAGCCTTGTTCCCTTGCTGGTGAAGAGTTGTGATCCTTGTAGGAGGAGAGGTGTTCTGGTTTTGGGTATTTTCATCTTTTTGCACTGGTTTCTTCCCATCTTTGTGGATTTATCCACCTGTTGTCTTTGTAGTTGTTGACTTTCAGATTGGGTCTTTGAGTGGACGTCCAGTTTGTTGAGGATGAAGTTATTTCTTTCTGTTTCTTAGTTTCCCTTCTAACATTCAGGCCCCTCTGCTATAGGACTGCTGAGGTCCACTCCAGGCCCTGCTTGCCTGGGGATCACCTGCAGTGGCTGCATAACAGTAAGGGTTGCTGCCAGTTTCTTCTTCTGCTATCTTTGTCCCAGAAGGATACCCGCCAGATGTCAGTCTGAGCTCTCCTTTATGAGGTGACTCTTTGGACATATGGGGGTCAGGGAGCTGCTTGAGGAGACAGTCTGTCCTTTAGAGGAGTTCAAGTGCTGAACTGTGATCTCTGTTGTCCATTCAGAGCTGCTGGGCTGGTACGTTTACGTCTGCTGCAGCAAAACTCATAAACCCACCCCCCCTTTTTTTTTCCCAGTTGCTGTGTCCCCAGGGAGTTAGGGCTTTATTTATGAGTTTCTGTTGTGCTGCTGGCTTTTTTTCAGGGCTGCCCTGCCCAGCAAGGAGGCAGCCTAGTCACTGTCTGCCCGCAGAGGCTTTGCTGAGCTGCTGTGGGCTCTGCCCAGCTGCCGTGTAAACTTCCCTGCAGTCCTGTTTATAAGGGTGTAGTTAGAACTGCCTCGACAATGGCGGCCCACCTCTGTAATTGCGGACTGTCTCTAATGGTGGGCTGCCTCGGCAATGGCGGGCTGCCTCGGCAATCGCAAACTATCTCCGTAGTGGCGGACTGCCTCGGTTATGGCAGATGCCTCTCCCCCACATAGCGGGACTGTCCCAGGTTCAGCTGTGCTTGCTGTGAAACTCTCAATCCAGAGTGTTTCCGATTGCTGTTGTTCTTTGGGGGTGGGACCAGCTGAGCCTGATCACCTGGCTCCCTGCCTCAGAGACTTCTTTTTTTTTTTTTTTTTTTTTTTTAGTTGAACGGTCAACTCTCTCCCAGGTGTTCCAGTCGCCTGTTGAAAAGGCACCGGGATATGTGTGATTTCCCGTGCGGTGACCCACTGCGTCGGCTGAAACAGCGGCGCTGAGATTTATGGCACTTTTTTTGCCCGGGAATCTCCTGGTCTGGCTCTCTGATTCAGTCCCCTTTTTAATCAGATGAATGGGTGACTCTGCCTTCCCAGAGCTTCAATCGCCAGCTAAAATGCCACTCGGACCCGTGTATTGTTTATGGAGAACCACCACGCCGGGGCACCGGCAAAACAGCCGCGCTGGCCAAAACAACTGCGCTGGCAACCTGTGGGGCTCCTCCGCCTGGGAATCTCCTGATCTATGTGCAATAAAAATCCGTCTGAAAATGCAGTGTCCGCTCACCCTCCGCGCTTTCACTGGGAGCTGCGATCCTGACCTGCTCCTAATCAGCCATCTTGGATCCCTCTAGTTTTTTTTTTTTTTTTTTAATAGAGATGGGGTTTCTCCATGTTGTCCAGGCTGGTCTCAAACTCCTCTGCTCAAGTGATCCATCCACGTTGGCCTCCAAAAGTATGAGCCACTTACAAGTATGAGCCACTTGCCTGGCCTGTAGTATATTTTGAAGCCAGGTAGGATGATGCCTTCAGCTCTATTCTTTTTGCTCAGTATTGCTTTGGCTATTTAAGGTCTTTAGTGATTCTATACAAATTGTAGGATTGTCTTTTCTGTTCTGTGAAGAATGTTGTTGGTATTTTGATAGGGATTGCCCTAAATCTGTAGATTGCTTTGTGTAGTATGGCCTTTTAAATTTATTTCTTTAAAATTTTATTTATTTATTTATTTATTTTTGAGGCAGGGTCTTGCTCTGTTGCCCAGGCTGCAGTGCAGGGTTACAATCATAGCTCACTGTAACCTTGAACTCCTGGGCTCAAGTGATCTTCCTGCCTCAGCCTTTTGAATAGCTGGGACTACAGGTGTGTGCTGCCATGCCTGGCTAATTTTTAAAATTGTTTTGTAGCATCCCGGTATGTTGCTCAGGTTTGTCTTGAACTCCTAGGCTCAAGTGATCCTCCCTCCTAGGCCTCCCAAAGTGCTGCAGTTAAAGGCATGAATCATCATGCCTAGCCCTAGTATGGCCATTTTAACAATATTAATTTTTCCAATCCATGAGCATGGGATGTCTTTGCATTGTTTGTATCCTCTCCAGTTTTCTTCATCAATGTTCTGTAGTTTTTGTTGTAGAGGTCCTTCACTTCCTTGGTTAAATTTTATGCCTTGGGACTTCATTTTGTGTAGCTCTTATAAATGGGATTATTTTCTGATTGCTTTTCTATTTTATTATTGGTGTACAGAAATGCTACTGATTTTCATATGTTGATTTCTGTATCTTGCAACTTCATGGAATTTCTTTTATCTGTTCTAGGAGTTTTTCAGTGGATTGTTTTGGCTTTTCTATATATAGGATCGTGTTTGCAAAGAGAGACAATTTTATTTCTTTTATAACTTCTTTTTATTATTTTATTTTGAGACAATCTTGCTCTGATGCCCAGGCTGGAGTGCAGTGGCACGATCTTGGCTCACTGCAAACTCTGCCTTCTGGGTTCCAGCTAACCTCCTTCCCCAACCTCCTGAATAGCTGGTATTACAGGTGCCCAGCACCATGCCTGGCTAATTTCTGTATTTTTAATAGAGGTGGGTTTTCACCATGTTGGCCAGGTTGGTCTTAAACTCTCTTTTTTTTCTTTGAGATGGAGTTTCGCTCTTGTTACCCAGGCTGGAGTGCAATGGCGCGATCTCGGCTCACTGCAATCTCCGCCTCCTGGGTTCAGGCAATTCTCCTGCCTCAGCCTCCTGAGGTAGCTGGGATTACAGGCACGCGCCACCATGCCCAGCTAATTTTTTGTACTTTTAGTAGAGACGGGGTTTCACCATGTTGACCAGGATGGTCTCGATCTCTTGACCTCGTGATCCACCCGCCTCGGCCTCCCAAAGTGCTGAGATTACAGGTGTGAGCCACCGCGCCCGGCCCGGTCTTAAACTCTTGACCTCAAGTGATCTGCCTGCGTTGGTCTCCCAAAGTGCTGGGATTACAAGCATGAGCCATTGCATGTGGCCTCTTCTCTTCCAATTTAGATGCTTTTTATTTCTCTTACCTGGTTGTTCTGGCTAGTACTTATAGTATGGTGTTGAATAAGACTGGTGAAGGTGGGCATCCTTGTCTTGCTCCACTTCTTAGAGGAAAGGCTTTCAGCTTTCTCCCATTCAGTATGATGTTAGCTATGGGTTTGTCATATATGACCTTTATTATGTTAAGGCATATTACTTGTACGCATAACTTGTTTTTATCACAAAGGGATGTTGACTTTTATCAAATGCTTTTTCTGCATTTATTGAGATGATTATATGGTTTTTGTCTCTCGGTATTCTTACCCTGCAATTCTACCTAAGAAACTTTTCATCCATATATAAAGTTCATGGATTTTTAAAGAAAAATCACCTTAATGAGGTATGATAGACCTGTATTTTTTTGGGGTGGGGGGGTGGATGGAGTCTTGCTCTGTCACCCAGGCTGCAGTGCAGTGGCATGATCTCAGCTCATGGCACCCTCTGCCACCCAGGTTTAAGTGATTCCCCTGCCTCAGCCTCCTGAATAGCCAGGACTACAGGCACATGCCACCATGCCCAGCTATTTTTTTTGTATTTTAGAAGAGACGGGGTTTCACTGTGTTGGCCAGGATGGTCTCGATCTCCTGACCTCGTAATCTGCCCACCTTGGCCTCCCAAAGTGCTGGGATTACAGGTGGGAGCGACCATGCCTGGCCTGTGTTTTTTTAAATTAAGAACACTTAATATAAGATCTATCATGTTAGCAGATAGCAAGTATACAGTACGATATTGTTTGCTCTCAGCACTGCGTTGCATAGAGGACTCCAGATTAATCTTGCAGAACTGAAACTTCGTACCCTTTGACCATAGCCTCCCTGTTTTCCTCTCGTCCCAGCCCCTGGCAACCATTCCTTGCTCTCGTTAGTTTTTAGATGCCACGTGAGTGAGATCATGCATGTTTGTCTGTGTCTGGCTTATTTCATTAAACATCATGCCCTCCAGGTCCAGTCATGTTGTCCTAAATGACAGAATTGCCTTCTTTTTCAAGGCTAAATAATACACCATTGTATGTATATACTATTTTCTATATCCACACATCCATGAGTGGGCATTTAAGCTGTTTTCATATCTTGGCTATTGTGAATAATGCTGTCATGAACACAAGAGTGCAGATATCCCTTTGAGATTCTGATTCAGTTCATTTGGATATATGGTCAGGAGTGGGATTCCTGGAACATAGGTAGTTCCATTTTTAATTTTCTTGCTTTCTGAGACAATATTTCACTCTGTCACTCAGACTGTAGTGCAGTGTGATTATAGCTTACTGCAGCCTTGAACTCCTAGGCTTAAGCGATCCTCCCACCTCAGCTTCCCATTTAGCTAGGACTACAGGTGTGCACCAACATGTCTGGCTAATTTTTTTTTTTTACTGCATTTTAGGTTTTGGGGTACACATGAAGAACATGCAAGATTGTGGCATAGGTACACACATGGCAGTGTGATTTGCTGCCTTCCTCTCCATCACCTATATCTGGCATTTCTCCCCATGCTATCTCTCCCCAACTCCCCACCCTCCTCTGTCCCTCCCGTATTTCCCCCCGACAGACCCCAGTGTGTGATGCTCCCCTCCCTGTGTCCATGTGTTCTCATTGTTCAACACCCGCCTATGAGTGAGAACATGTGCTGTTTGATTTTGTGTTCTTGTGTCAGTTTGCTGAGAATGATGGTTTCCAGGTTCATCCGTGTCCCTACAAAGGACACAAACTCACCATTTTTTATGGCTGCATAGGATTCCATGGTGTATATGTACCACATTTTCCCTGTCCAGCCTATCATCGATGGCATTTGGGTTGGTTCCAAGTCTTTGCTATTGTAAACAGTGCTACAGTGAACATTCGTGTGCGTGTGTCCTTATAGTAGAATGATTTATAATCCTTTGGATATATACCCAGTAATGTGATTGCTGGGTCTAATGGAATTTCTATTTCTAGGTCCTTGAGGAATCGCCACACTGTCTTCCACAATATTTGAACTAATTTACACTCCCACCAACAGTGTAAAAGTGTTCCTATTTCTCCACATCCTCTCCAGCATCTGTTGTCTCCAGATTTTTTAATGATCGCCATTCTAACTGGCATGAGATGGTATCTCAATGTAGTTTTGATTCGCATTTCTCTAATGACCAGTGATGATGAGCATTTTTTCATATGTTTGTTGGCCTCATGTATGTCTTCTTTTGAAAAGTGTCTGTTCATATTCTTGGCCCGCTTTTGAATGGGCTTGTTTTTTTTCTTGTAAATCTGTTTTAGTTCTTTGTAGATTCTGGATATTAGCCCTTTGTCAGATGGGTAGATTGTAAAAAATTTTTCCTATTCTGTTGGTTGCCGATTCACTCTAATGACTGTTTCTTTTGCCGTGCAGAAGCTGTGGAGTTTGATTAGGTCCCATTTGTCTATTTCGACTTTTGTTACCAATGCTTTTGGTGTTTTGGTCATAAAGTCCTTGCCTATGGCTATGTCCTGAATGGTTTTGCCTAGGTTTTCTTCTAGGGTTTTTATGGCGTTAGGTCTTATGTTTAAGTCTTTAATCCATCTGGAATTAATTTTAGTGTAAGGTGTCAGGAAGGGGTCCAGTTTCTGCTTTCTGCACATGGCTAGCCAGTTTTCCCAACACCATTTATTAAACAGGAATCCTTTCCCCATGGCTTGTTTTTGTCAGGTTTGTCAAAGATCAGATGATTGTAGATATGTGGTGCTGCCTCCGAGGCCTCTGTTCTGTTCCATTGGTCTGTATCTCTGTTTTGGTACCAGTACCATGCTGTTTTGATTACTGTAGCCTTGTAGTATAGTTTGAAGTCTGGTAGTGTGATGCCTCCAGCTTTCTTCTTTTTGTTTGGAATTGACTTGGCTACGTGGGCTCTCTTTTGTTTCCATATGAAGTTTAAGGTGGTTTTTTCCAGTTCTGTGAAGGTGGTCATTGGCAGCTTGATGGGGATGGCGTTGAATCTGTAAATTACTTTGGGCAGTATGGCCATTTTCATGATATTGATTCTTCCTAACCATGAGCATGGAGTGTTTCTCCATCTGTTTGTGTCCTCTCCTATTTCGTTGAGCAGTGGTTTGTAGTTCTCCTTGAAGAGGTCCTTTACGTTCTTTGTTAGTTGTATTCCTAGGTATTTTATTCTCTTTGTAGCAATTGTGAATGGCAGTTCGTTCTTGATTTGGCTCTCTTTAAGTCTGTTATTGGTGTATAGGAATGCTTGTGATTTTTGCACATTGATTTTGTATCCTGAGACTTTGCTGAAGTTGCTTACCAGTTTCAGGAGATTTTGGGCTGAGATGATGGGGTCTTCTAGATATACAATCATGTCGTCTGCAAATAGAGACAATTCGACTTCCTCCTTTCCTAATTGAATGCCCTTTATTTCTTTTCCTTGCCTGATTGCTCTGGCTAGAACTTCCAGTACTATATTGAATAGGAGTGGTGAGAGAGGGCATCCTTGTCTAGTGCCAGATTTCAAAGGGAATGCCTCAAATGTTTTGCACATTCAGTATGATATTGACTGTTGGTTTGTAGTAAATAGCTTTTATTATTCTGAGATACGTTCCATCGATACCTAGTTTATTGAGGGTTTTTAGCATAAAGGGCCGTTGAATTTTGTCAAAGGCCTTCTCTGCATCAATTGAGATAATCATGTGGTTTTTGTCTTTGGTTCTGTTTATGTGGCCAATTATGTTTATAGACTTGTATATGTTGAACCAGCTTTGCATCCCCGGGATGAAGCCTACTTGATCGTGATGGATAAGCTTTTTGATGTGCTGTTGCAATCGGCTTGCCAGTATTTTATTGAAGATTTTTGCATCTATGTTCATCGTGGATATTGGCCTGAAGTTTTCTTTTCTTGCTGAGTATCTGCCGGGTTTTGGTATCAGACTGATGTCGGTCTCATGAAATGATTTGGGAAGGATTCCCTGTTTTTGGATTGTTTGGAATAGTTTCAGAAGGAATGGTACCAGTTCCTCTTTGTATGTCTGGTAGGATTCGGCTGTGAACCCATCTGGACCTGGGCTTTTTTTGGGTGGTAGGCTCTTAATTGCTGCCTCAACTTCAGCCCTCGTTGTTGGTCTATTCAGGGTTTCAGCTTCTTTCTGGTTTAGGCTTGGGAGGTGCAAGTGTCCAGGAATTTATCCATTTCTTCCAGGTTTACTAGTTTATGTGCGTAGAGTTGTTTGTAATACTCTCTGATGATTGTTTGAATTTCTGTGGAATTTGTGGTGCTATCCCCTTTATCGTTTTTTATTGCATGTATTTGATTTTTCTCTCTCTTCTTTTTTATTAATTGGGCTAGTGGTCTGTCTATTTTGTTGATCTTTTTGAAAAACCAGCTCCTGGATATATATATATATATATATATATATATATTTTTTTTTTTTTTTGAAGGGTTTTTTGTGTCTCTTTCTCCTTCAGTTCTGCTCTGATCTCAGTTATTTCTTGTCTTCTGCTAGGTTTTGAGTTTTTTTGATCTTGCTCCTCTAGCTCGTTCAATATTGATGATAGGGTGTCGATTTTAGATCTCTCCTTGCTTCTCATGTGGGCATTTATTGCTATATATTTTCTTCTAGACACCGTTTTAAATGTATCCCAGAGATTCTGGTATGTTGTGTCTTTGTTCTTGTTGGTTTCGAAGAACATCTTTATTTCTGCCTTCATTTCATTGTTTATCCAGTCAACATTCAAGAGTCGGTTGTTCAGTTTCCATGAAGCTGTGCGGTTGTCAGTTAGTTTCCAAATTCTGAGTTCTGACTTGATTGCACTGTGGTCTGAGACACTGTTTGTTATGATTTCCGTTCTTTTGCATTTGCTGAGGAGTGATTTACTTCCAATTATGTGGTCAGTTTTAGAGTAGGTGTGATGTGGTGCTGAGAAGAATGTATATTCTGTGGATTTGGAGTGGAGAGTTCTGTAAATGTCTATTAGGTTTGCTTGGGCCAGGTCTGAGTCCAAGTCCTGGATATCCTTGCCAATTTTCTGTCTCGTCGATCTGTCTACTATGGACAGTGGGGTGTTAAAGTCTCCCACTATTATTGTATGGGAGTCTAAGTCTCTTTGTAAGTCATTAAGAACTTGCCTTATGTATCTGGGTGCTCCTGTATTGGGTGCGTATATATTTAGGATCGTTAGCTCTTCTTGTTGTATTGATCCTTTTACCATTATGTAATGTCCTTCTTTATCTCTTGTGATCTTCGTTGGTTTAAAGTCTATTTTGTCAGAGACTAGAATTGCATCTCCTGCCTTTTTTCCTCTCCATTTGCTTGGTAAATCTTCCTTCATCCCTTTAGTTTGAGCCTTTGTGTATCCTTGCATGTGAGATGGGTTTCCTGGATAGAGCACACCGATGGGTTTTGGCTTTTTATCCAATTTGCCCATCTGTGTCTTTTGATTTGGGCATTTAGCCCATTTACATTTAGGGTTAATACTGTTATGTGTGGATTTGATCCTGCCATTTTGATGCTAGCTGGCTGTTCTGCCCATTAGTTGATGCAGTTTCTTCATTGTGTCGGTGCTCTTTAGGATTTGGTATGTTTTTGGAGTGGCTGGTCCTGGTTATTCCTTTCTATGTTTAGTGCTTCTTTCAGGACCTCTTGTAAAGCAGGCCTGGTGATGATGAAATCTCTGAGTAATTGCTTGTTTGTAAAGGATTTTATTTCTTCTTTGCTTATGAAGCTTAGTTTGGCTGGATATGAGATTCTGGGTTGAAAGTTCTTTTCTTTAAGGATGTTGAATATCCTAAAGCCACTCTCTTCTGGCTTGTAGGGTTTCTGCTGAGAGATCTTCTGTGAGTCTGATGGGCTTTTCTTTGTGGGTAACATGACCTTTCTCTCTGGCTGCCCTTAGCATCTTCTCCTTCATTTCAACCGTGGTGAATCTGAAAATTATGTGCCTTGGGGTTGCTCTTCCCGAGGAATATCTTTGTGGTGCTCTCTGTATTTCCTGGACTTGAATATTGGCCTGCCTTGCTAGGTTGGGGAAGTTTTCCTGGATGGTATCCTGAAGAGTGTTTTCTAGCTAGGATTCATTCTCTCTGTCACATTCAGGTACACCTATCAAAGGTAGATTAGGTCTTTTCACATAGTCCCATATTTCTTGGAGACTTTGTTCATTTCTTTTTACCCTTTTTTCTCTAATCTTGCCTTCTCATTTTATTTCATTGAGTTGATCTTCTGATATCCTTTCTGAACCTCTGATATCCTTTCTTCTGCTTGGTCAATTTGGCTATCGAAACTTGTGTATGCTTCACGAAGTTCTCGTGTTGTGTTTTTCAGCTCCATCAATTCGCTTATATTCCTCTCTAAACTGTTTATTCTTGTTAGCATTTCGTCAAACCTTTTTTCAAGGTTCTTAGTTTCTTTGCATTCGGTTAGAACATGTTCTTTTTAGCTCAGAGAAGTTTCTTATTACCTACTTTCTGAAGCCTGTTTCTGTCAATTCATCAGAGTCATTCTCCATCCAGCCTTGTTCCCTTGCTGGTGAAGAGTTGTGATCCTTGTAGGAGGAGAGGTGTTCTGGTTTTGGGTATTTTCATCTTTTTGCACTGGTTTCTTCCCATCTTTGTGGATTTATCCACCTGTTGTCTTTGTAGTTGTTGACTTTCAGATTGGGTCTTTGAGTGGACGTCCAGTTTGTTGAGGATGAAGTTATTTCTTTCTGTTTCTTAGTTTCCCTTCTAACATTCAGGCCCCTCTGCTATAGGACTGCTGAGGTCCACTCCAGGCCCTGCTTGCCTGGGGATCACCTGCAGTGGCTGCATAACAGTAAGGGTTGCTGCCAGTTTCTTCTTCTGCTATCTTTGTCCCAGAAGGATACCCGCCAGATGTCAGTCTGAGCTCTCCTTTATGAGGTGACTCTTTGGACATATGGGGGTCAGGGAGCTGCTTGAGGAGACAGTCTGTCCTTTAGAGGAGTTCAAGTGCTGAACTGTGATCTCTGTTGTCCATTCAGAGCTGCTGGGCTGGTACGTTTACGTCTGCTGCAGCAAAACTCATAAACCCACCCCCCCTTTTTTTTTCCCAGTTGCTGTGTCCCCAGGGAGTTAGGGCTTTATTTATGAGTTTCTGTTGTGCTGCTGGCTTTTTTTCAGGGCTGCCCTGCCCAGCAAGGAGGCAGCCTAGTCACTGTCTGCCCGCAGAGGCTTTGCTGAGCTGCTGTGGGCTCTGCCCAGCTGCCGTGTAAACTTCCCTGCAGTCCTGTTTATAAGGGTGTAGTTAGAACTGCCTCGACAATGGCGGCCCACCTCTGTAATTGCGGACTGTCTCTAATGGTGGGCTGCCTCGGCAATGGCGGGCTGCCTCGGCAATCGCAAACTATCTCCGTAGTGGCGGACTGCCTCGGTTATGGCAGATGCCTCTCCCCCACATAGCGGGACTGTCCCAGGTTCAGCTGTGCTTGCTGTGAAACTCTCAATCCAGAGTGTTTCCGATTGCTGTTGTTCTTTGGGGGTGGGACCAGCTGAGCCTGATCACCTGGCTCCCTGCCTCAGAGACTTCTTTTTTTTTTTTTTTTTTTTTTTTAGTTGAACGGTCAACTCTCTCCCAGGTGTTCCAGTCGCCTGTTGAAAAGGCACCGGGATATGTGTGATTTCCCGTGCGGTGACCCACTGCGTCGGCTGAAACAGCGGCGCTGAGATTTATGGCACTTTTTTTGCCCGGGAATCTCCTGGTCTGGCTCTCTGATTCAGTCCCCTTTTTAATCAGATGAATGGGTGACTCTGCCTTCCCAGAGCTTCAATCGCCAGCTAAAATGCCACTCGGACCCGTGTATTGTTTATGGAGAACCACCACGCCGGGGCACCGGCAAAACAGCCGCGCTGGCCAAAACAACTGCGCTGGCAACCTGTGGGGCTCCTCCGCCTGGGAATCTCCTGATCTATGTGCAATAAAAATCCGTCTGAAAATGCAGTGTCCGCTCACCCTCCGCGCTTTCACTGGGAGCTGCGATCCTGACCTGCTCCTAATCAGCCATCTTGGATCCCTCTAGTTTTTTTTTTTTTTTTTTAATAGAGATGGGGTTTCTCCATGTTGTCCAGGCTGGTCTCAAACTCCTCTGCTCAAGTGATCCATCCACGTTGGCCTCCAAAAGTATGAGCCACTTACAAGTATGAGCCACTTGCCTGGCCTGTAGTATATTTTGAAGCCAGGTAGGATGATGCCTTCAGCTCTATTCTTTTTGCTCAGTATTGCTTTGGCTATTTAAGGTCTTTAGTGATTCTATACAAATTGTAGGATTGTCTTTTCTGTTCTGTGAAGAATGTTGTTGGTATTTTGATAGGGATTGCCCTAAATCTGTAGATTGCTTTGTGTAGTATGGCCTTTTAAATTTATTTCTTTAAAATTTTATTTATTTATTTATTTATTTTTGAGGCAGGGTCTTGCTCTGTTGCCCAGGCTGCAGTGCAGGGTTACAATCATAGCTCACTGTAACCTTGAACTCCTGGGCTCAAGTGATCTTCCTGCCTCAGCCTTTTGAATAGCTGGGACTACAGGTGTGTGCTGCCATGCCTGGCTAATTTTTAAAATTGTTTTGTAGCATCCCGGTATGTTGCTCAGGTTTGTCTTGAACTCCTAGGCTCAAGTGATCCTCCCTCCTAGGCCTCCCAAAGTGCTGCAGTTAAAGGCATGAATCATCATGCCTAGCCCTAGTATGGCCATTTTAACAATATTAATTTTTCCAATCCATGAGCATGGGATGTCTTTGCATTGTTTGTATCCTCTCCAGTTTTCTTCATCAATGTTCTGTAGTTTTTGTTGTAGAGGTCCTTCACTTCCTTGGTTAAATTTTATGCCTTGGGACTTCATTTTGTGTAGCTCTTATAAATGGGATTATTTTCTGATTGCTTTTCTATTTTATTATTGGTGTACAGAAATGCTACTGATTTTCATATGTTGATTTCTGTATCTTGCAACTTCATGGAATTTCTTTTATCTGTTCTAGGAGTTTTTCAGTGGATTGTTTTGGCTTTTCTATATATAGGATCGTGTTTGCAAAGAGAGACAATTTTATTTCTTTTATAACTTCTTTTTATTATTTTATTTTGAGACAATCTTGCTCTGATGCCCAGGCTGGAGTGCAGTGGCACGATCTTGGCTCACTGCAAACTCTGCCTTCTGGGTTCAAGCTAACCTCCTTCCCCAACCTCCTGAATAGCTGGTATTACAGGTGCCCAGCACCATGCCTGGCTAATTTCTGTATTTTTAATAGAGGTGGGTTTTCACCATGTTGGCCAGGTTGGTCTTAAACTCTCTTTTTTTTCTTTGAGATGGAGTTTCGCTCTTGTTACCCAGGCTAGAGTGCAATGGCGCGATCTCGGCTCACTGCAATCTCCGCCTCCTGGGTTCAGGCAATTCTCCTGCCTCAGCCTCCTGAGGTAGCTGGGATTACAGGCACGCGCCACCATGCCCAGCTAATTTTTTGTACTTTTAGTAGAGACGGGGTTTCACCATGTTGACCAGGATGGTCTCGATCTCTTGACCTCGTGATCCACCCGCCTCGGCCTCCCAAAGTGCTGAGATTACAGGTGTGAGCCACCGCGCCCGGCCCGGTCTTAAACTCTTGACCTCAAGTGATCTGCCTGCGTTGGTCTCCCAAAGTGCTGGGATTACAAGCATGAGCCATTGCATGTGGCCTCTTCTCTTCCAATTTAGATGCTTTTTATTTCTCTTACCTGGTTGTTCTGGCTAGTACTTATAGTATGGTGTTGAATAAGACTGGTGAAGGTGGGCATCCTTGTCTTGCTCCACTTCTTAGAGGAAAGGCTTTCAGCTTTCTCCCATTCAGTATGATGTTAGCTATGGGTTTGTCATATATGACCTTTATTATGTTAAGGCATATTACTTGTACGCATAACTTGTTTTTATCACAAAGGGATGTTGACTTTTATCAAATGCTTTTTCTGCATTTATTGAGATGATTATATGGTTTTTGTCTCTCGGTATTCTTACCCTGCAATTCTACCTAAGAAACTTTTCATCCATATATAAAGTTCATGGATTTTTAAAGAAAAATCACCTTAATGAGGTATGATAGACCTGTATTTTTTTGGGGTGGGGGGGTGGATGGAGTCTTGCTCTGTCACCCAGGCTGCAGTGCAGTGGCATGATCTCAGCTCATGGCACCCTCTGCCACCCAGGTTTAAGTGATTCCCCTGCCTCAGCCTCCTGAATAGCCAGGACTACAGGCACATGCCACCATGCCCAGCTATTTTTTTTGTATTTTAGAAGAGACGGGGTTTCACTGTGTTGGCCAGGATGGTCTCGATCTCCTGACCTCGTAATCTGCCCACCTTGGCCTCCCAAAGTGCTGGGATTACAGGTGGGAGCGACCATGCCTGGCCTGTGTTTTTTTAAATTAAGAACACTTAATATAAGATCTATCATGTTAGCAGATAGCAAGTATACAGTACGATATTGTTTGCTCTCAGCACTGCGTTGCATAGAGGACTCCAGATTAATCTTGCAGAACTGAAACTTCGTACCCTTTGACCATAGCCTCCCTGTTTTCCTCTCGTCCCAGCCCCTGGCAACCATTCCTTGCTCTCGTTAGTTTTTAGATGCCACGTGAGTGAGATCATGCATGTTTGTCTGTGTCTGGCTTATTTCATTAAACATCATGCCCTCCAGGTCCAGTCATGTTGTCCTAAATGACAGAATTGCCTTCTTTTTCAAGGCTAAATAATACACCATTGTATGTATATACTATTTTCTATATCCACACATCCATGAGTGGGCATTTAAGCTGTTTTCATATCTTGGCTATTGTGAATAATGCTGTCATGAACACAAGAGTGCAGATATCCCTTTGAGATTCTGATTCAGTTCATTTGGATATATGGTCAGGAGTGGGATTCCTGGAACATAGGTAGTTCCATTTTTAATTTTCTTGCTTTCTGAGACAATATTTCACTCTGTCACTCAGACTGTAGTGCAGTGTGATTATAGCTTACTGCAGCCTTGAACTCCTAGGCTTAAGCGATCCTCCCACCTCAGCTTCCCATTTAGCTAGGACTACAGGTGTGCACCAACATGTCTGGCTAATTTTTTTTTTTTACTGCATTTTAGGTTTTGGGGTACACATGAAGAACATGCAAGATTGTGGCATAGGTACACACATGGCAGTGTGATTTGCTGCCTTCCTCTCCATCACCTATATCTGGCATTTCTCCCCATGCTATCTCTCCCCAACTCCCCACCCTCCTCTGTCCCTCCCGTATTTCCCCCCGACAGACCCCAGTGTGTGATGCTCCCCTCCCTGTGTCCATGTGTTCTCATTGTTCAACACCCGCCTATGAGTGAGAACATGTGCTGTTTGATTTTGTGTTCTTGTGTCAGTTTGCTGAGAATGATGGTTTCCAGGTTCATCCGTGTCCCTACAAAGGACACAAACTCACCATTTTTTATGGCTGCATAGGATTCCATGGTGTATATGTACCACATTTTCCCTGTCCAGCCTATCATCGATGGCATTTGGGTTGGTTCCAAGTCTTTGCTATTGTAAACAGTGCTACAGTGAACATTCGTGTGCGTGTGTCCTTATAGTAGAATGATTTATAATCCTTTGGATATATACCCAGTAATGTGATTGCTGGGTCTAATGGAATTTCTATTTCTAGGTCCTTGAGGAATCGCCACACTGTCTTCCACAATATTTGAACTAATTTACACTCCCACCAACAGTGTAAAAGTGTTCCTATTTCTCCACATCCTCTCCAGCATCTGTTGTCTCCAGATTTTTTAATGATCGCCATTCTAACTGGCATGAGATGGTATCTCAATGTAGTTTTGATTCGCATTTCTCTAATGACCAGTGATGATGAGCATTTTTTCATATGTTTGTTGGCCTCATGTATGTCTTCTTTTGAAAAGTGTCTGTTCATATTCTTGGCCCGCTTTTGAATGGGCTTGTTTTTTTTCTTGTAAATCTGTTTTAGTTCTTTGTAGATTCTGGATATTAGCCCTTTGTCAGATGGGTAGATTGTAAAAAATTTTTCCTATTCTGTTGGTTGCCGATTCACTCTAATGACTGTTTCTTTTGCCGTGCAGAAGCTGTGGAGTTTGATTAGGTCCCATTTGTCTATTTCGACTTTTGTTACCAATGCTTTTGGTGTTTTGGTCATAAAGTCCTTGCCTATGGCTATGTCCTGAATGGTTTTGCCTAGGTTTTCTTCTAGGGTTTTTATGGCGTTAGGTCTTATGTTTAAGTCTTTAATCCATCTGGAATTAATTTTAGTGTAAGGTGTCAGGAAGGGGTCCAGTTTCTGCTTTCTGCACATGGCTAGCCAGTTTTCCCAACACCATTTATTAAACAGGAATCCTTTCCCCATGGCTTGTTTTTGTCAGGTTTGTCAAAGATCAGATGATTGTAGATATGTGGTGCTGCCTCCGAGGCCTCTGTTCTGTTCCATTGGTCTGTATCTCTGTTTTGGTACCAGTACCATGCTGTTTTGATTACTGTAGCCTTGTAGTATAGTTTGAAGTCTGGTAGTGTGATGCCTCCAGCTTTCTTCTTTTTGTTTGGAATTGACTTGGCTACGTGGGCTCTCTTTTGTTTCCATATGAAGTTTAAGGTGGTTTTTTCCAGTTCTGTGAAGGTGGTCATTGGCAGCTTGATGGGGATGGCGTTGAATCTGTAAATTACTTTGGGCAGTATGGCCATTTTCATGATATTGATTCTTCCTAACCATGAGCATGGAGTGTTTCTCCATCTGTTTGTGTCCTCTCCTATTTCGTTGAGCAGTGGTTTGTAGTTCTCCTTGAAGAGGTCCTTTACGTTCTTTGTTAGTTGTATTCCTAGGTATTTTATTCTCTTTGTAGCAATTGTGAATGGCAGTTCGTTCTTGATTTGGCTCTCTTTAAGTCTGTTATTGGTGTATAGGAATGCTTGTGATTTTTGCACATTGATTTTGTATCCTGAGACTTTGCTGAAGTTGCTTACCAGTTTCAGGAGATTTTGGGCTGAGATGATGGGGTCTTCTAGATATACAATCATGTCGTCTGCAAATAGAGACAATTCGACTTCCTCCTTTCCTAATTGAATGCCCTTTATTTCTTTTCCTTGCCTGATTGCTCTGGCTAGAACTTCCAGTACTATATTGAATAGGAGTGGTGAGAGAGGGCATCCTTGTCTAGTGCCAGATTTCAAAGGGAATGCCTCAAATGTTTTGCACATTCAGTATGATATTGACTGTTGGTTTGTAGTAAATAGCTTTTATTATTCTGAGATACGTTCCATCGATACCTAGTTTATTGAGGGTTTTTAGCATAAAGGGCCGTTGAATTTTGTCAAAGGCCTTCTCTGCATCAATTGAGATAATCATGTGGTTTTTGTCTTTGGTTCTGTTTATGTGGCCAATTATGTTTATAGACTTGTATATGTTGAACCAGCTTTGCATCCCCGGGATGAAGCCTACTTGATCGTGATGGATAAGCTTTTTGATGTGCTGTTGCAATCGGCTTGCCAGTATTTTATTGAAGATTTTTGCATCTATGTTCATCGTGGATATTGGCCTGAAGTTTTCTTTTCTTGCTGAGTATCTGCCGGGTTTTGGTATCAGACTGATGTCGGTCTCATGAAATGATTTGGGAAGGATTCCCTGTTTTTGGATTGTTTGGAATAGTTTCAGAAGGAATGGTACCAGTTCCTCTTTGTATGTCTGGTAGGATTCGGCTGTGAACCCATCTGGACCTGGGCTTTTTTTGGGTGGTAGGCTCTTAATTGCTGCCTCAACTTCAGCCCTCGTTGTTGGTCTATTCAGGGTTTCAGCTTCTTTCTGGTTTAGGCTTGGGAGGTGCAAGTGTCCAGGAATTTATCCATTTCTTCCAGGTTTACTAGTTTATGTGCGTAGAGTTGTTTGTAATACTCTCTGATGATTGTTTGAATTTCTGTGGAATTTGTGGTGCTATCCCCTTTATCGTTTTTTATTGCATGTATTTGATTTTTCTCTCTCTTCTTTTTTATTAATTGGGCTAGTGGTCTGTCTATTTTGTTGATCTTTTTGAAAAACCAGCTCCTGGATATATATATATATATATATATATATATATATTTTTTTTTTTTTTTTGAAGGGTTTTTTGTGTTTCTTTCTCCTTCAGTTCTGCTCTGATCTCAGTTATTTCTTGTCTTCTGCTAGGTTTTGAGTTTTTTTGATCTTGCTCCTCTAGCTCGTTCAATATTGATGATAGGGTGTCGATTTTAGATCTCTCCTTGCTTCTCATGTGGGCATTTATTGCTATATATTTTCTTCTAGACACCGTTTTAAATGTGTCCCAGAGATTCTGGTATGTTGTGTCTTTGTTCTTGTTGGTTTCGAAGAACATCTTTATTTCTGCCTTCATTTCATTGTTTATCCAGTCAACATTCAAGAGTCGGTTGTTCAGTTTCCATGAAGCTGTGCGGTTGTCAGTTAGTTTCCAAATTCTGAGTTCTGACTTGATTGCACTGTGGTCTGAGACACTGTTTGTTATGATTTCCGTTCTTTTGCATTTGCTGAGGAGTGATTTACTTCCAATTATGTGGTCAGTTTTAGAGTAGGTGTGATGTGGTGCTGAGAAGAATGTATATTCTGTGGATTTGGAGTGGAGAGTTCTGTAAATGTCTATTAGGTTTGCTTGGGCCAGGTCTGAGTCCAAGTCCTGGATATCCTTGCCAATTTTCTGTCTCGTCGATCTGTCTACTATGGACAGTGGGGTGTTAAAGTCTCCCACTATTATTGTATGGGAGTCTAAGTCTCTTTGTAAGTCATTAAGAACTTGCCTTATGTATCTGGGTGCTCCTGTATTGGGTGCGTATATATTTAGGATCGTTAGCTCTTCTTGTTGTATTGATCCTTTTACCATTATGTAATGTCCTTCTTTATCTCTTGTGATCTTCGTTGGTTTAAAGTCTATTTTGTCAGAGACTAGAATTGCATCTCCTGCCTTTTTTCCTCTCCATTTGCTTGGTAAATCTTCCTTCATCCCTTTAGTTTGAGCCTTTGTGTATCCTTGCATGTGAGATGGGTTTCCTGGATAGAGCACACCGATGGGTTTTGGCTTTTTATCCAATTTGCCCATCTGTGTCTTTTGATTTGGGCATTTAGCCCATTTACATTTAGGGTTAATACTGTTATGTGTGGATTTGATCCTGCCATTTTGATGCTAGCTGGCTGTTCTGCCCATTAGTTGATGCAGTTTCTTCATTGTGTCGGTGCTCTTTAGGATTTGGTATGTTTTTGGAGTGGCTGGTCCTGGTTATTCCTTTCTATGTTTAGTGCTTCTTTCAGGACCTCTTGTAAAGCAGGCCTGGTGATGATGAAATCTCTGAGTAATTGCTTGTTTGTAAAGGATTTTATTTCTTCTTTGCTTATGAAGCTTAGTTTGGCTGGATATGAGATTCTGGGTTGAAAGTTCTTTTCTTTAAGGATGTTGAATATCCTAAAGCCACTCTCTTCTGGCTTGTAGGGTTTCTGCTGAGAGATCTTCTGTGAGTCTGATGGGCTTTTCTTTGTGGGTAACATGACCTTTCTCTCTGGCTGCCCTTAGCATCTTCTCCTTCATTTCAACCGTGGTGAATCTGAAAATTATGTGCCTTGGGGTTGCTCTTCCCGAGGAATATCTTTGTGGTGCTCTCTGTATTTCCTGGACTTGAATATTGGCCTGCCTTGCTAGGTTGGGGAAGTTTTCCTGGATGGTATCCTGAAGAGTGTTTTCTAGCTAGGATTCATTCTCTCTGTCACATTCAGGTACACCTATCAAAGGTAGATTAGGTCTTTTCACATAGTCCCATATTTCTTGGAGACTTTGTTCATTTCTTTTTACCCTTTTTTCTCTAATCTTGCCTTCTCATTTTATTTCATTGAGTTGATCTTCTGATATCCTTTCTGAACCTCTGATATCCTTTCTTCTGCTTGGTCAATTTGGCTATCGAAACTTGTGTATGCTTCACGAAGTTCTCGTGTTGTGTTTTTCAGCTCCATCAATTCGCTTATATTCCTCTCTAAACTGTTTATTCTTGTTAGCATTTCGTCAAACCTTTTTTCAAGGTTCTTAGTTTCTTTGCATTCGGTTAGAACATGTTCTTTTTAGCTCAGAGAAGTTTCTTATTACCTACTTTCTGAAGCCTGTTTCTGTCAATTCATCAGAGTCATTCTCCATCCAGCCTTGTTCCCTTGCTGGTGAAGAGTTGTGATCCTTGTAGGAGGAGAGGTGTTCTGGTTTTGGGTATTTTCATCTTTTTGCACTGGTTTCTTCCCATCTTTGTGGATTTATCCACCTGTTGTCTTTGTAGTTGTTGACTTTCAGATTGGGTCTTTGAGTGGACGTCCAGTTTGTTGAGGATGAAGTTATTTCTTTCTGTTTCTTAGTTTCCCTTCTAACATTCAGGCCCCTCTGCTATAGGACTGCTGAGGTCCACTCCAGGCCCTGCTTGCCTGGGGATCACCTGCAGTGGCTGCATAACAGTAAGGGTTGCTGCCAGTTTCTTCTTCTGCTATCTTTGTCCCAGAAGGATACCCGCCAGATGTCAGTCTGAGCTCTCCTTTATGAGGTGACTCTTTGGACATATGGGGGTCAGGGAGCTGCTTGAGGAGACAGTCTGTCCTTTAGAGGAGTTCAAGTGCTGAACTGTGATCTCTGTTGTCCATTCAGAGCTGCTGGGCTGGTACGTTTACGTCTGCTGCAGCAAAACTCATAAACCCACCCCCCCTTTTTTTTTCCCAGTTGCTGTGTCCCCAGGGAGTTAGGGCTTTATTTATGAGTTTCTGTTGTGCTGCTGGCTTTTTTTCAGGGCTGCCCTGCCCAGCAAGGAGGCAGCCTAGTCACTGTCTGCCCGCAGAGGCTTTGCTGAGCTGCTGTGGGCTCCGCCCAGCTGCCGTGTAAACTTCCCTGCAGTCCTGTTTATAAGGGTGTAGTTAGAACTGCCTCGACAATGGCGGCCCACCTCTGTAATTGCGGACTGTCTCTAATGGTGGGCTGCCTCGGCAATGGCGGGCTGCCTCGGCAATCGCAAACTATCTCCGTAGTGGCGGACTGCCTCGGTTATGGCAGATGCCTCTCCCCCACATAGCGGGACTGTCCCAGGTTCAGCTGTGCTTGCTGTGAAACTCTCAATCCAGAGTGTTTCCGATTGCTGTTGTTCTTTGGGGGTGGGACCAGCTGAGCCTGATCACCTGGCTCCCTGCCTCAGAGACTTCTTTTTTTTTTTTTTTTTTTTTTAGTTGAACGGTCAACTCTCTCCCAGGTGTTCCAGTCGCCTGTTGAAAAGGCACCGGGATATGTGTGATTTCCCGTGCGGTGACCCACTGCGTCGGCTGAAACAGCGGCGCTGAGATTTATGGCCCTTTTTTTGCCCGGGAATCTCCTGGTCTGGCTCTCTGATTCAGTCCCCTTTTTAATCAGATGAATGGGTGACTCTGCCTTCCCAGAGCTTCAATCGCCAGCTAAAATGCCACTCAGACCCGTGTATTGTTTATGGAGAACCACCACGCCGGGGCACCGGCAAAACAGCCGCGCTGGCCAAAACAACTGCGCTGGCAACCTGTGGGGCTCCTCCGCCTGGGAATCTCCTGATCTATGTGCAATAAAAATCCGTCTGAAAATGCAGTGTCCGCTCACCCTCCGCGCTTTCACTGGGAGCTGCGATCCTGACCTGCTCCTAATCAGCCATCTTGGATCCCTCTAGTTTTGTTTTTTTTTTTTTTTTTTTTTTTTAATAGAGATGGGGTTTCTCCATGTTGTCCAGGCTGGTCTCAAACTCCTCTGCTCAAGTGATCCATCCACGTTGGCCTCCAAAAGTATGAGCCACTTACAAGTATGAGCCACTTGCCTGGCCTGTAGTATATTTTGAAGCCAGGTAGGATGATGCCTTCAGCTCTATTCTTTTTGCTCAGTATTGCTTTGGCTATTTAAGGTCTTTAGTGATTCTATACAAATTGTAGGATTGTCTTTTCTGTTCTGTGAAGAATGTTGTTGGTATTTTGATAGGGATTGCCCTAAATCTGTAGATTGCTTTGTGTAGTATGGCCTTTTAAATTTATTTCTTTAAAATTTTATTTATTTATTTATTTATTTTTGAGGCAGGGTCTTGCTCTGTTGCCCAGGCTGCAGTGCAGGGTTACAATCATAGCTCACTGTAACCTTGAACTCCTGGGCTCAAGTGATCTTCCTGCCTCAGCCTTTTGAATAGCTGGGACTACAGGTGTGTGCTGCCATGCCTGGCTAATTTTTAAAATTGTTTTGTAGCATCCCGGTATGTTGCTCAGGTTTGTCTTGAACTCCTAGGCTCAAGTGATCCTCCCTCCTAGGCCTCCCAAAGTGCTGCAGTTAAAGGCATGAATCATCATGCCTAGCCCTAGTATGGCCATTTTAACAATATTAATTTTTCCAATCCATGAGCATGGGATGTCTTTGCATTGTTTGTATCCTCTCCAGTTTTCTTCATCAATGTTCTGTAGTTTTTGTTGTAGAGGTCCTTCACTTCCTTGGTTAAATTTTATGCCTTGGGACTTCATTTTGTGTAGCTCTTATAAATGGGATTGTTTTCTGATTGCTTTTCTATTTTATTATTGGTGTACAGAAATGCTACTGATTTTCATATGTTGATTTCTGTATCTTGCAACTTCATGGAATTTCTTTTATCTGTTCTAGGAGTTTTTCAGTGGATTGTTTTGGCTTTTCTATATATAGGATCGTGTTTGCAAAGAGAGACAATTTTATTTCTTTTATAACTTCTTTTTATTATTTTATTTTGAGACAATCTTGCTCTGATGCCCAGGCTGGAGTGCAGTGGCACGATCTTGGCTCACTGCAAACTCTGCCTTCTGGGTTCAAGCTAACCTCCTTCCCCAACCTCCTGAATAGCTGGTATTACAGGTGCCCAGCACCATGCCTGGCTAATTTCTGTATTTTTAATAGAGGTGGGTTTTCACCATGTTGGCCAGGTTGGTCTTAAACTCTCTTTTTTTTCTTTGAGATGGAGTTTCGCTCTTGTTACCCAGGCTGGAGTGCAATGGCGCGATCTCGGCTCACTGCAATCTCCGCCTCCTGGGTTCAGGCAATTCTCCTGCCTCAGCCTCCTGAGGTAGCTGGGATTACAGGCACGCGCCACCATGCCCAGCTAATTTTTTGTACTTTTAGTAGAGACGGGGTTTCACCATGTTGACCAGGATGGTCTCGATCTCTTGACCTCGTGATCCACCCACCTCGGCCTCCCAAAGTGCTGAGATTACAGGTGTGAGCCACCGCGCCCGGCCCGGTCTTAAACTCTTGACCTCAAGTGATCTGCCTGCGTTGGTCTCCCAAAGTGCTGGGATTACAAGCATGAGCCATTGCATGTGGCCTCTTCTCTTCCAATTTAGATGCTTTTTATTTCTCTTACCTGGTTGTTCTGGCTAGTACTTATAGTATGGTGTTGAATAAGACTGGTGAAGGTGGGCATCCTTGTCTTGCTCCACTTCTTAGAGGAAAGGCTTTCAGCTTTCTCCCATTCAGTATGATGTTAGCTATGGGTTTGTCATATATGACCTTTATTATGTTAAGGCATATTACTTGTACGCATAACTTGTTTTTATCACAAAGGGATGTTGACTTTTATCAAATGCTTTTTCTGCATTTATTGAGATGATTATATGGTTTTTGTCTCTCGGTATTCTTACCCTGCAATTCTACCTAAGAAACTTTTCATCCATATATAAAGTTCATGGATTTTTAAAGAAAAATCACCTTAATGAGGTATGATAGACCTGTATTTTTTTGGGGTGGGGGGGTGGATGGAGTCTTGCTCTGTCACCCAGGCTGCAGTGCAGTGGCATGATCTCAGCTCATGGCACCCTCTGCCACCCAGGTTTAAGTGATTCTCCTGCCTCAGCCTCCTGAATAGCCAGGACTACAGGCACATGCCACCATGCCCAGCTATTTTTTTTGTATTTTAGAAGAGACGGGGTTTCACTGTGTTGGCCAGGATGGTCTCGATCTCCTGACCTCGTAATCTGCCCACCTTGGCCTCCCAAAGTGCTGGGATTACAGGTGGGAGCGACCATGCCTGGCCTGTGTTTTTTTAAATTAAGAACACTTAATATAAGATCTATCATGTTAGCAGATAGCAAGTATACAGTACGATATTGTTTGCTCTCAGCACTGCGTTGCATAGAGGACTCCAGATTAATCTTGCAGAACTGAAACTTCGTACCCTTTGACCATAGCCTCCCTGTTTTCCTCTCGTCCCAGCCCCTGGCAACCATTCCTTGCTCTCGTTAGTTTTTAGATGCCACGTGAGTGAGATCATGCATGTTTGTCTGTGTCTGGCTTATTTCATTAAACATCATGCCCTCCAGGTCCAGTCATGTTGTCCTAAATGACAGAATTGCCTTCTTTTTCAAGGCTAAATAATACACCATTGTATGTATATACTATTTTCTATATCCACACATCCATGAGTGGGCATTTAAGCTGTTTTCATATCTTGGCTATTGTGAATAATGCTGTCATGAACACAAGAGTGCAGATATCCCTTTGAGATTCTGATTCAGTTCATTTGGATATATGGTCAGGAGTGGGATTCCTGGAACATAGGTAGTTCCATTTTTAATTTTCTTGCTTTCTGAGACAATATTTCACTCTGTCACTCAGACTGTAGTGCAGTGTGATTATAGCTTACTGCAGCCTTGAACTCCTAGGCTTAAGCGATCCTCCCACCTCAGCTTCCCATTTAGCTAGGACTACAGGTGTGCACCAACATGTCTGGCTAATTTTTTTTTTTTACTGCATTTTAGGTTTTGGGGTACACATGAAGAACATGCAAGATTGTGGCATAGGTACACACATGGCAGTGTGATTTGCTGCCTTCCTCTCCATCACCTATATCTGGCATTTCTCCCCATGCTATCTCTCCCCAACTCCCCACCCTCCTCTGTCCCTCCCGTATTTCCCCCCGACAGACCCCAGTGTGTGATGCTCCCCTCCCTGTGTCCATGTGTTCTCATTGTTCAACACCCGCCTATGAGTGAGAACATGTGCTGTTTGATTTTGTGTTCTTGTGTCAGTTTGCTGAGAATGATGGTTTCCAGGTTCATCCGTGTCCCTACAAAGGACACAAACTCACCATTTTTTATGGCTGCATAGGATTCCATGGTGTATATGTACCACATTTTCCCTGTCCAGCCTATCATCGATGGCATTTGGGTTGGTTCCAAGTCTTTGCTATTGTAAACAGTGCTACAGTGAACATTCGTGTGCGTGTGTCCTTATAGTAGAATGATTTATAATCCTTTGGATATATACCCAGTAATGTGATTGCTGGGTCTAATGGAATTTCTATTTCTAGGTCCTTGAGGAATCGCCACACTGTCTTCCACAATATTTGAACTAATTTACACTCCCACCAACAGTGTAAAAGTGTTCCTATTTCTCCACATCCTCTCCAGCATCTGTTGTCTCCAGATTTTTTAATGATCGCCATTCTAACTGGCATGAGATGGTATCTCAATGTAGTTTTGATTCGCATTTCTCTAATGACCAGTGATGATGAGCATTTTTTCATATGTTTGTTGGCCTCATGTATGTCTTCTTTTGAAAAGTGTCTGTTCATATTCTTGGCCCGCTTTTGAATGGGCTTGTTTTTTTTCTTGTAAATCTGTTTTAGTTCTTTGTAGATTCTGGATATTAGCCCTTTGTCAGATGGGTAGATTGTAAAAAATTTTTCCTATTCTGTTGGTTGCCGATTCACTCTAATGACTGTTTCTTTTGCCGTGCAGAAGCTGTGGAGTTTGATTAGGTCCCATTTGTCTATTTCGACTTTTGTTACCAATGCTTTTGGTGTTTTGGTCATAAAGTCCTTGCCTATGGCTATGTCCTGAATGGTTTTGCCTAGGTTTTCTTCTAGGGTTTTTATGGCGTTAGGTCTTATGTTTAAGTCTTTAATCCATCTGGAATTAATTTTAGTGTAAGGTGTCAGGAAGGGGTCCAGTTTCTGCTTTCTGCACATGGCTAGCCAGTTTTCCCAACACCATTTATTAAACAGGAATCCTTTCCCCATGGCTTGTTTTTGTCAGGTTTGTCAAAGATCAGATGATTGTAGATATGTGGTGCTGCCTCCGAGGCCTCTGTTCTGTTCCATTGGTCTGTATCTCTGTTTTGGTACCAGTACCATGCTGTTTTGATTACTGTAGCCTTGTAGTATAGTTTGAAGTCTGGTAGTGTGATGCCTCCAGCTTTCTTCTTTTTGTTTGGAATTGACTTGGCTACGTGGGCTCTCTTTTGTTTCCATATGAAGTTTAAGGTGGTTTTTTCCAGTTCTGTGAAGGTGGTCATTGGCAGCTTGATGGGGATGGCGTTGAATCTGTAAATTACTTTGGGCAGTATGGCCATTTTCATGATATTGATTCTTCCTAACCATGAGCATGGAGTGTTTCTCCATCTGTTTGTGTCCTCTCCTATTTCGTTGAGCAGTGGTTTGTAGTTCTCCTTGAAGAGGTCCTTTACGTTCTTTGTTAGTTGTATTCCTAGGTATTTTATTCTCTTTGTAGCAATTGTGAATGGCAGTTCGTTCTTGATTTGGCTCTCTTTAAGTCTGTTATTGGTGTATAGGAATGCTTGTGATTTTTGCACATTGATTTTGTATCCTGAGACTTTGCTGAAGTTGCTTACCAGTTTCAGGAGATTTTGGGCTGAGATGATGGGGTCTTCTAGATATACAATCATGTCGTCTGCAAATAGAGACAATTCGACTTCCTCCTTTCCTAATTGAATGCCCTTTATTTCTTTTCCTTGCCTGATTGCTCTGGCTAGAACTTCCAGTACTATATTGAATAGGAGTGGTGAGAGAGGGCATCCTTGTCTAGTGCCAGATTTCAAAGGGAATGCCTCAAATGTTTTGCACATTCAGTATGATATTGACTGTTGGTTTGTAGTAAATAGCTTTTATTATTCTGAGATACGTTCCATCGATACCTAGTTTATTGAGGGTTTTTAGCATAAAGGGCCGTTGAATTTTGTCAAAGGCCTTCTCTGCATCAATTGAGATAATCATGTGGTTTTTGTCTTTGGTTCTGTTTATGTGGCCAATTATGTTTATAGACTTGTATATGTTGAACCAGCTTTGCATCCCCGGGATGAAGCCTACTTGATCGTGATGGATAAGCTTTTTGATGTGCTGTTGCAATCGGCTTGCCAGTATTTTATTGAAGATTTTTGCATCTATGTTCATCGTGGATATTGGCCTGAAGTTTTCTTTTCTTGCTGAGTATCTGCCGGGTTTTGGTATCAGACTGATGTCGGTCTCATGAAATGATTTGGGAAGGATTCCCTGTTTTTGGATTGTTTGGAATAGTTTCAGAAGGAATGGTACCAGTTCCTCTTTGTATGTCTGGTAGGATTCGGCTGTGAACCCATCTGGACCTGGGCTTTTTTTGGGTGGTAGGCTCTTAATTGCTGCCTCAACTTCAGCCCTCGTTGTTGGTCTATTCAGGGTTTCAGCTTCTTTCTGGTTTAGGCTTGGGAGGTGCAAGTGTCCAGGAATTTATCCATTTCTTCCAGGTTTACTAGTTTATGTGCGTAGAGTTGTTTGTAATACTCTCTGATGATTGTTTGAATTTCTGTGGAATTTGTGGTGCTATCCCCTTTATCGTTTTTTATTGCATGTATTTGATTTTTCTCTCTCTTCTTTTTTATTAATTGGGCTAGTGGTCTGTCTATTTTGTTGATCTTTTTGAAAAACCAGCTCCTGGATATATATATATATATATATATATATATATTTTTTTTTTTTTTTTTTGAAGGGTTTTTTGTGTCTCTTTCTCCTTCAGTTCTGCTCTGATCTCAGTTATTTCTTGTCTTCTGCTAGGTTTTGAGTTTTTTTGATCTTGCTCCTCTAGCTCGTTCAATATTGATGATAGGGTGTCGATTTTAGATCTCTCCTTGCTTCTCATGTGGGCATTTATTGCTATATATTTTCTTCTAGACACCGTTTTAAATGTATCCCAGAGATTCTGGTATGTTGTGTCTTTGTTCTTGTTGGTTTCGAAGAACATCTTTATTTCTGCCTTCATTTCATTGTTTATCCAGTCAACATTCAAGAGTCGGTTGTTCAGTTTCCATGAAGCTGTGCGGTTGTCAGTTAGTTTCCAAATTCTGAGTTCTGACTTGATTGCACTGTGGTCTGAGACACTGTTTGTTATGATTTCCGTTCTTTTGCATTTGCTGAGGAGTGATTTACTTCCAATTATGTGGTCAGTTTTAGAGTAGGTGTGATGTGGTGCTGAGAAGAATGTATATTCTGTGGATTTGGAGTGGAGAGTTCTGTAAATGTCTATTAGGTTTGCTTGGGCCAGGTCTGAGTCCAAGTCCTGGATATCCTTGCCAATTTTCTGTCTCGTCGATCTGTCTACTATGGACAGTGGGGTGTTAAAGTCTCCCACTATTATTGTATGGGAGTCTAAGTCTCTTTGTAAGTCATTAAGAACTTGCCTTATGTATCTGGGTGCTCCTGTATTGGGTGCGTATATATTTAGGATCGTTAGCTCTTCTTGTTGTATTGATCCTTTTACCATTATGTAATGTCCTTCTTTATCTCTTGTGATCTTCGTTGGTTTAAAGTCTATTTTGTCAGAGACTAGAATTGCATCTCCTGCCTTTTTTCCTCTCCATTTGCTTGGTAAATCTTCCTTCATCCCTTTAGTTTGAGCCTTTGTGTATCCTTGCATGTGAGATGGGTTTCCTGGATAGAGCACACCGATGGGTTTTGGCTTTTTATCCAATTTGCCCATCTGTGTCTTTTGATTTGGGCATTTAGCCCATTTACATTTAGGGTTAATACTGTTATGTGTGGATTTGATCCTGCCATTTTGATGCTAGCTGGCTGTTCTGCCCATTAGTTGATGCAGTTTCTTCATTGTGTCGGTGCTCTTTAGGATTTGGTATGTTTTTGGAGTGGCTGGTCCTGGTTATTCCTTTCTATGTTTAGTGCTTCTTTCAGGACCTCTTGTAAAGCAGGCCTGGTGATGATGAAATCTCTGAGTAATTGCTTGTTTGTAAAGGATTTTATTTCTTCTTTGCTTATGAAGCTTAGTTTGGCTGGATATGAGATTCTGGGTTGAAAGTTCTTTTCTTTAAGGATGTTGAATATCCTAAAGCCACTCTCTTCTGGCTTGTAGGGTTTCTGCTGAGAGATCTTCTGTGAGTCTGATGGGCTTTTCTTTGTGGGTAACATGACCTTTCTCTCTGGCTGCCCTTAGCATCTTCTCCTTCATTTCAACCGTGGTGAATCTGAAAATTATGTGCCTTGGGGTTGCTCTTCCCGAGGAATATCTTTGTGGTGCTCTCTGTATTTCCTGGACTTGAATATTGGCCTGCCTTGCTAGGTTGGGGAAGTTTTCCTGGATGGTATCCTGAAGAGTGTTTTCTAGCTAGGATTCATTCTCTCTGTCACATTCAGGTACACCTATCAAAGGTAGATTAGGTCTTTTCACATAGTCCCATATTTCTTGGAGACTTTGTTCATTTCTTTTTACCCTTTTTTCTCTAATCTTGCCTTCTCATTTTATTTCATTGAGTTGATCTTCTGATATCCTTTCTGAACCTCTGATATCCTTTCTTCTGCTTGGTCAATTTGGCTATCGAAACTTGTGTATGCTTCACGAAGTTCTCGTGTTGTGTTTTTCAGCTCCATCAATTCGCTTATATTCCTCTCTAAACTGTTTATTCTTGTTAGCATTTCGTCAAACCTTTTTTCAAGGTTCTTAGTTTCTTTGCATTCGGTTAGAACATGTTCTTTTTAGCTCAGAGAAGTTTCTTATTACCTACTTTCTGAAGCCTGTTTCTGTCAATTCATCAGAGTCATTCTCCATCCAGCCTTGTTCCCTTGCTGGTGAAGAGTTGTGATCCTTGTAGGAGGAGAGGTGTTCTGGTTTTGGGTATTTTCATCTTTTTGCACTGGTTTCTTCCCATCTTTGTGGATTTATCCACCTGTTGTCTTTGTAGTTGTTGACTTTCAGATTGGGTCTTTGAGTGGACGTCCAGTTTGTTGAGGATGAAGTTATTTCTTTCTGTTTCTTAGTTTCCCTTCTAACATTCAGGCCCCTCTGCTATAGGACTGCTGAGGTCCACTCCAGGCCCTGCTTGCCTGGGGATCACCTGCAGTGGCTGCATAACAGTAAGGGTTGCTGCCAGTTTCTTCTTCTGCTATCTTTGTCCCAGAAGGATACCCGCCAGATGTCAGTCTGAGCTCTCCTTTATGAGGTGACTCTTTGGACATATGGGGGTCAGGGAGCTGCTTGAGGAGACAGTCTGTCCTTTAGAGGAGTTCAAGTGCTGAACTGTGATCTCTGTTGTCCATTCAGAGCTGCTGGGCTGGTACGTTTACGTCTGCTGCAGCAAAACTCATAAACCCACCCCCCCTTTTTTTTTCCCAGTTGCTGTGTCCCCAGGGAGTTAGGGCTTTATTTATGAGTTTCTGTTGTGCTGCTGGCTTTTTTTCAGGGCTGCCCTGCCCAGCAAGGAGGCAGCCTAGTCACTGTCTGCCCGCAGAGGCTTTGCTGAGCTGCTGTGGGCTCCGCCCAGCTGCCGTGTAAACTTCCCTGCAGTCCTGTTTATAAGGGTGTAGTTAGAACTGCCTCGACAATGGCGGCCCACCTCTGTAATTGCGGACTGTCTCTAATGGTGGGCTGCCTCGGCAATGGCGGGCTGCCTCGGCAATCGCAAACTATCTCCGTAGTGGCGGACTGCCTCGGTTATGGCAGATGCCTCTCCCCCACATAGCGGGACTGTCCCAGGTTCAGCTGTGCTTGCTGTGAAACTCTCAATCCAGAGTGTTTCCGATTGCTGTTGTTCTTTGGGGGTGGGACCAGCTGAGCCTGATCACCTGGCTCCCTGCCTCAGAGACTTCTTTTTTTTTTTTTTTTTTTTTTTAGTTGAACGGTCAACTCTCTCCCAGGTGTTCCAGTCGCCTGTTGAAAAGGCACCGGGATATGTGTGATTTCCCGTGCGGTGACCCACTGCGTCGGCTGAAACAGCGGCGCTGAGATTTATGGCACTTTTTTTGCCCGGGAATCTCCTGGTCTGGCTCTCTGATTCAGTCCCCTTTTTAATCAGATGAATGGGTGACTCTGCCTTCCCAGAGCTTCAATCGCCAGCTAAAATGCCACTCGGACCCGTGTATTGTTTATGGAGAACCACCACGCCGGGGCACCGGCAAAACAGCCGCGCTGGCCAAAACAACTGCGCTGGCAACCTGTGGGGCTCCTCCGCCTGGGAATCTCCTGATCTATGTGCAATAAAAATCCGTCTGAAAATGCAGTGTCCGCTCACCCTCCGCGCTTTCACTGGGAGCTGCGATCCTGACCTGCTCCTAATCAGCCATCTTGGATCCCTCTAGTTTTTTTTTTTTTTTTTTAATAGAGATGGGGTTTCTCCATGTTGTCCAGGCTGGTCTCAAACTCCTCTGCTCAAGTGATCCATCCACGTTGGCCTCCAAAAGTATGAGCCACTTACAAGTATGAGCCACTTGCCTGGCCTGTAGTATATTTTGAAGCCAGGTAGGATGATGCCTTCAGCTCTATTCTTTTTGCTCAGTATTGCTTTGGCTATTTAAGGTCTTTAGTGATTCTATACAAATTGTAGGATTGTCTTTTCTGTTCTGTGAAGAATGTTGTTGGTATTTTGATAGGGATTGCCCTAAATCTGTAGATTGCTTTGTGTAGTATGGCCTTTTAAATTTATTTCTTTAAAATTTTATTTATTTATTTATTTATTTTTGAGGCAGGGTCTTGCTCTGTTGCCCAGGCTGCAGTGCAGGGTTACAATCATAGCTCACTGTAACCTTGAACTCCTGGGCTCAAGTGATCTTCCTGCCTCAGCCTTTTGAATAGCTGGGACTACAGGTGTGTGCTGCCATGCCTGGCTAATTTTTAAAATTGTTTTGTAGCATCCCGGTATGTTGCTCAGGTTTGTCTTGAACTCCTAGGCTCAAGTGATCCTCCCTCCTAGGCCTCCCAAAGTGCTGCAGTTAAAGGCATGAATCATCATGCCTAGCCCTAGTATGGCCATTTTAACAATATTAATTTTTCCAATCCATGAGCATGGGATGTCTTTGCATTGTTTGTATCCTCTCCAGTTTTCTTCATCAATGTTCTGTAGTTTTTGTTGTAGAGGTCCTTCACTTCCTTGGTTAAATTTTATGCCTTGGGACTTCATTTTGTGTAGCTCTTATAAATGGGATTATTTTCTGATTGCTTTTCTATTTTATTATTGGTGTACAGAAATGCTACTGATTTTCATATGTTGATTTCTGTATCTTGCAACTTCATGGAATTTCTTTTATCTGTTCTAGGAGTTTTTCAGTGGATTGTTTTGGCTTTTCTATATATAGGATCGTGTTTGCAAAGAGAGACAATTTTATTTCTTTTATAACTTCTTTTTATTATTTTATTTTGAGACAATCTTGCTCTGATGCCCAGGCTGGAGTGCAGTGGCACGATCTTGGCTCACTGCAAACTCTGCCTTCTGGGTTCAAGCTAACCTCCTTCCCCAACCTCCTGAATAGCTGGTATTACAGGTGCCCAGCACCATGCCTGGCTAATTTCTGTATTTTTAATAGAGGTGGGTTTTCACCATGTTGGCCAGGTTGGTCTTAAACTCTCTTTTTTTTCTTTGAGATGGAGTTTCGCTCTTGTTACCCAGGCTGGAGTGCAATGGCGCGATCTCGGCTCACTGCAATCTCCGCCTCCTGGGTTCAGGCAATTCTCCTGCCTCAGCCTCCTGAGGTAGCTGGGATTACAGGCACGCGCCACCATGCCCAGCTAATTTTTTGTACTTTTAGTAGAGACGGGGTTTCACCATGTTGACCAGGATGGTCTCGATCTCTTGACCTCGTGATCCACCCGCCTCGGCCTCCCAAAGTGCTGAGATTACAGGTGTGAGCCACCGCGCCCGGCCCGGTCTTAAACTCTTGACCTCAAGTGATCTGCCTGCGTTGGTCTCCCAAAGTGCTGGGATTACAAGCATGAGCCATTGCATGTGGCCTCTTCTCTTCCAATTTAGATGCTTTTTATTTCTCTTACCTGGTTGTTCTGGCTAGTACTTATAGTATGGTGTTGAATAAGACTGGTGAAGGTGGGCATCCTTGTCTTGCTCCACTTCTTAGAGGAAAGGCTTTCAGCTTTCTCCCATTCAGTATGATGTTAGCTATGGGTTTGTCATATATGACCTTTATTATGTTAAGGCATATTACTTGTACGCATAACTTGTTTTTATCACAAAGGGATGTTGACTTTTATCAAATGCTTTTTCTGCATTTATTGAGATGATTATATGGTTTTTGTCTCTCGGTATTCTTACCCTGCAATTCTACCTAAGAAACTTTTCATCCATATATAAAGTTCATGGATTTTTAAAGAAAAATCACCTTAATGAGGTATGATAGACCTGTATTTTTTTGGGGTGGGGGGGTGGATGGAGTCTTGCTCTGTCACCCAGGCTGCAGTGCAGTGGCATGATCTCAGCTCATGGCACCCTCTGCCACCCAGGTTTAAGTGATTCCCCTGCCTCAGCCTCCTGAATAGCCAGGACTACAGGCACATGCCACCATGCCCAGCTATTTTTTTTGTATTTTAGAAGAGACGGGGTTTCACTGTGTTGGCCAGGATGGTCTCGATCTCCTGACCTCGTAATCTGCCCACCTTGGCCTCCCAAAGTGCTGGGATTACAGGTGGGAGCGACCATGCCTGGCCTGTGTTTTTTTAAATTAAGAACACTTAATATAAGATCTATCATGTTAGCAGATAGCAAGTATACAGTACGATATTGTTTGCTCTCAGCACTGCGTTGCATAGAGGACTCCAGATTAATCTTGCAGAACTGAAACTTCGTACCCTTTGACCATAGCCTCCCTGTTTTCCTCTCGTCCCAGCCCCTGGCAACCATTCCTTGCTCTCGTTAGTTTTTAGATGCCACGTGAGTGAGATCATGCATGTTTGTCTGTGTCTGGCTTATTTCATTAAACATCATGCCCTCCAGGTCCAGTCATGTTGTCCTAAATGACAGAATTGCCTTCTTTTTCAAGGCTAAATAATACACCATTGTATGTATATACTATTTTCTATATCCACACATCCATGAGTGGGCATTTAAGCTGTTTTCATATCTTGGCTATTGTGAATAATGCTGTCATGAACACAAGAGTGCAGATATCCCTTTGAGATTCTGATTCAGTTCATTTGGATATATGGTCAGGAGTGGGATTCCTGGAACATAGGTAGTTCCATTTTTAATTTTCTTGCTTTCTGAGACAATATTTCACTCTGTCACTCAGACTGTAGTGCAGTGTGATTATAGCTTACTGCAGCCTTGAACTCCTAGGCTTAAGCGATCCTCCCACCTCAGCTTCCCATTTAGCTAGGACTACAGGTGTGCACCAACATGTCTGGCTAATTTTTTTTTTTTACTGCATTTTAGGTTTTGGGGTACACATGAAGAACATGCAAGATTGTGGCATAGGTACACACATGGCAGTGTGATTTGCTGCCTTCCTCTCCATCACCTATATCTGGCATTTCTCCCCATGCTATCTCTCCCCAACTCCCCACCCTCCTCTGTCCCTCCCGTATTTCCCCCCGACAGACCCCAGTGTGTGATGCTCCCCTCCCTGTGTCCATGTGTTCTCATTGTTCAACACCCGCCTATGAGTGAGAACATGTGCTGTTTGATTTTGTGTTCTTGTGTCAGTTTGCTGAGAATGATGGTTTCCAGGTTCATCCGTGTCCCTACAAAGGACACAAACTCACCATTTTTTATGGCTGCATAGGATTCCATGGTGTATATGTACCACATTTTCCCTGTCCAGCCTATCATCGATGGCATTTGGGTTGGTTCCAAGTCTTTGCTATTGTAAACAGTGCTACAGTGAACATTCGTGTGCGTGTGTCCTTATAGTAGAATGATTTATAATCCTTTGGATATATACCCAGTAATGTGATTGCTGGGTCTAATGGAATTTCTATTTCTAGGTCCTTGAGGAATCGCCACACTGTCTTCCACAATATTTGAACTAATTTACACTCCCACCAACAGTGTAAAAGTGTTCCTATTTCTCCACATCCTCTCCAGCATCTGTTGTCTCCAGATTTTTTAATGATCGCCATTCTAACTGGCATGAGATGGTATCTCAATGTAGTTTTGATTCGCATTTCTCTAATGACCAGTGATGATGAGCATTTTTTCATATGTTTGTTGGCCTCATGTATGTCTTCTTTTGAAAAGTGTCTGTTCATATTCTTGGCCCGCTTTTGAATGGGCTTGTTTTTTTTCTTGTAAATCTGTTTTAGTTCTTTGTAGATTCTGGATATTAGCCCTTTGTCAGATGGGTAGATTGTAAAAAATTTTTCCTATTCTGTTGGTTGCCGATTCACTCTAATGACTGTTTCTTTTGCCGTGCAGAAGCTGTGGAGTTTGATTAGGTCCCATTTGTCTATTTCGACTTTTGTTACCAATGCTTTTGGTGTTTTGGTCATAAAGTCCTTGCCTATGGCTATGTCCTGAATGGTTTTGCCTAGGTTTTCTTCTAGGGTTTTTATGGCGTTAGGTCTTATGTTTAAGTCTTTAATCCATCTGGAATTAATTTTAGTGTAAGGTGTCAGGAAGGGGTCCAGTTTCTGCTTTCTGCACATGGCTAGCCAGTTTTCCCAACACCATTTATTAAACAGGAATCCTTTCCCCATGGCTTGTTTTTGTCAGGTTTGTCAAAGATCAGATGATTGTAGATATGTGGTGCTGCCTCCGAGGCCTCTGTTCTGTTCCATTGGTCTGTATCTCTGTTTTGGTACCAGTACCATGCTGTTTTGATTACTGTAGCCTTGTAGTATAGTTTGAAGTCTGGTAGTGTGATGCCTCCAGCTTTCTTCTTTTTGTTTGGAATTGACTTGGCTACGTGGGCTCTCTTTTGTTTCCATATGAAGTTTAAGGTGGTTTTTTCCAGTTCTGTGAAGGTGGTCATTGGCAGCTTGATGGGGATGGCGTTGAATCTGTAAATTACTTTGGGCAGTATGGCCATTTTCATGATATTGATTCTTCCTAACCATGAGCATGGAGTGTTTCTCCATCTGTTTGTGTCCTCTCCTATTTCGTTGAGCAGTGGTTTGTAGTTCTCCTTGAAGAGGTCCTTTACGTTCTTTGTTAGTTGTATTCCTAGGTATTTTATTCTCTTTGTAGCAATTGTGAATGGCAGTTCGTTCTTGATTTGGCTCTCTTTAAGTCTGTTATTGGTGTATAGGAATGCTTGTGATTTTTGCACATTGATTTTGTATCCTGAGACTTTGCTGAAGTTGCTTACCAGTTTCAGGAGATTTTGGGCTGAGATGATGGGGTCTTCTAGATATACAATCATGTCGTCTGCAAATAGAGACAATTCGACTTCCTCCTTTCCTAATTGAATGCCCTTTATTTCTTTTCCTTGCCTGATTGCTCTGGCTAGAACTTCCAGTACTATATTGAATAGGAGTGGTGAGAGAGGGCATCCTTGTCTAGTGCCAGATTTCAAAGGGAATGCCTCAAATGTTTTGCACATTCAGTATGATATTGACTGTTGGTTTGTAGTAAATAGCTTTTATTATTCTGAGATACGTTCCATCGATACCTAGTTTATTGAGGGTTTTTAGCATAAAGGGCCGTTGAATTTTGTCAAAGGCCTTCTCTGCATCAATTGAGATAATCATGTGGTTTTTGTCTTTGGTTCTGTTTATGTGGCCAATTATGTTTATAGACTTGTATATGTTGAACCAGCTTTGCATCCCCGGGATGAAGCCTACTTGATCGTGATGGATAAGCTTTTTGATGTGCTGTTGCAATCGGCTTGCCAGTATTTTATTGAAGATTTTTGCATCTATGTTCATCGTGGATATTGGCCTGAAGTTTTCTTTTCTTGCTGAGTATCTGCCGGGTTTTGGTATCAGACTGATGTCGGTCTCATGAAATGATTTGGGAAGGATTCCCTGTTTTTGGATTGTTTGGAATAGTTTCAGAAGGAATGGTACCAGTTCCTCTTTGTATGTCTGGTAGGATTCGGCTGTGAACCCATCTGGACCTGGGCTTTTTTTGGGTGGTAGGCTCTTAATTGCTGCCTCAACTTCAGCCCTCGTTGTTGGTCTATTCAGGGTTTCAGCTTCTTTCTGGTTTAGGCTTGGGAGGTGCAAGTGTCCAGGAATTTATCCATTTCTTCCAGGTTTACTAGTTTATGTGCGTAGAGTTGTTTGTAATACTCTCTGATGATTGTTTGAATTTCTGTGGAATTTGTGGTGCTATCCCCTTTATCGTTTTTTATTGCATGTATTTGATTTTTCTCTCTCTTCTTTTTTATTAATTGGGCTAGTGGTCTGTCTATTTTGTTGATCTTTTTGAAAAACCAGCTCCTGGATATATATATATATATATATATATATATATATATATATTTTTTTTTTTTTTTTGAAGGGTTTTTTGTGTCTCTTTCTCCTTCAGTTCTGCTCTGATCTCAGTTATTTCTTGTCTTCTGCTAGGTTTTGAGTTTTTTTGATCTTGCTCCTCTAGCTCGTTCAATATTGATGATAGGGTGTCGATTTTAGATCTCTCCTTGCTTCTCATGTGGGCATTTATTGCTATATATTTTCTTCTAGACACCGTTTTAAATGTATCCCAGAGATTCTGGTATGTTGTGTCTTTGTTCTTGTTGGTTTCGAAGAACATCTTTATTTCTGCCTTCATTTCATTGTTTATCCAGTCAACATTCAAGAGTCGGTTGTTCAGTTTCCATGAAGCTGTGCGGTTGTCAGTTAGTTTCCAAATTCTGAGTTCTGACTTGATTGCACTGTGGTCTGAGACACTGTTTGTTATGATTTCCGTTCTTTTGCATTTGCTGAGGAGTGATTTACTTCCAATTATGTGGTCAGTTTTAGAGTAGGTGTGATGTGGTGCTGAGAAGAATGTATATTCTGTGGATTTGGAGTGGAGAGTTCTGTAAATGTCTATTAGGTTTGCTTGGGCCAGGTCTGAGTCCAAGTCCTGGATATCCTTGCCAATTTTCTGTCTCGTCGATCTGTCTACTATGGACAGTGGGGTGTTAAAGTCTCCCACTATTATTGTATGGGAGTCTAAGTCTCTTTGTAAGTCATTAAGAACTTGCCTTATGTATCTGGGTGCTCCTGTATTGGGTGCGTATATATTTAGGATCGTTAGCTCTTCTTGTTGTATTGATCCTTTTACCATTATGTAATGTCCTTCTTTATCTCTTATGATCTTCGTTGGTTTAAAGTCTATTTTGTCAGAGACTAGAATTGCATCTCCTGCCTTTTTTCCTCTCCATTTGCTTGGTAAATCTTCCTTCATCCCTTTAGTTTGAGCCTTTGTGTATCCTTGCATGTGAGATGGGTTTCCTGGATAGAGCACACCGATGGGTTTTGGCTTTTTATCCAATTTGCCCATCTGTGTCTTTTGATTTGGGCATTTAGCCCATTTACATTTAGGGTTAATACTGTTATGTGTGGATTTGATCCTGCCATTTTGATGCTAGCTGGCTGTTCTGCCCATTAGTTGATGCAGTTTCTTCATTGTGTCGGTGCTCTTTAGGATTTGGTATGTTTTTGGAGTGGCTGGTCCTGGTTATTCCTTTCTATGTTTAGTGCTTCTTTCAGGACCTCTTGTAAAGCAGGCCTGGTGATGATGAAATCTCTGAGTAATTGCTTGTTTGTAAAGGATTTTATTTCTTCTTTGCTTATGAAGCTTAGTTTGGCTGGATATGAGATTCTGGGTTGAAAGTTCTTTTCTTTAAGGATGTTGAATATCCTAAAGCCACTCTCTTCTGGCTTGTAGGGTTTCTGCTGAGAGATCTTCTGTGAGTCTGATGGGCTTTTCTTTGTGGGTAACATGACCTTTCTCTCTGGCTGCCCTTAGCATCTTCTCCTTCATTTCAACCGTGGTGAATCTGAAAATTATGTGCCTTGGGGTTGCTCTTCCCGAGGAATATCTTTGTGGTGCTCTCTGTATTTCCTGGACTTGAATATTGGCCTGCCTTGCTAGGTTGGGGAAGTTTTCCTGGATGGTATCCTGAAGAGTGTTTTCTAGCTAGGATTCATTCTCTCTGTCACATTCAGGTACACCTATCAAAGGTAGATTAGGTCTTTTCACATAGTCCCATATTTCTTGGAGACTTTGTTCATTTCTTTTTACCCTTTTTTCTCTAATCTTGCCTTCTCATTTTATTTCATTGAGTTGATCTTCTGATATCCTTTCTGAACCTCTGATATCCTTTCTTCTGCTTGGTCAATTTGGCTATCGAAACTTGTGTATGCTTCACGAAGTTCTCGTGTTGTGTTTTTCAGCTCCATCAATTCGCTTATATTCCTCTCTAAACTGTTTATTCTTGTTAGCATTTCGTCAAACCTTTTTTCAAGGTTCTTAGTTTCTTTGCATTCGGTTAGAACATGTTCTTTTTAGCTCAGAGAAGTTTCTTATTACCTACTTTCTGAAGCCTGTTTCTGTCAATTCATCAGAGTCATTCTCCATCCAGCCTTGTTCCCTTGCTGGTGAAGAGTTGTGATCCTTGTAGGAGGAGAGGTGTTCTGGTTTTGGGTATTTTCATCTTTTTGCACTGGTTTCTTCCCATCTTTGTGGATTTATCCACCTGTTGTCTTTGTAGTTGTTGACTTTCAGATTGGGTCTTTGAGTGGACGTCCAGTTTGTTGAGGATGAAGTTATTTCTTTCTGTTTCTTAGTTTCCCTTCTAACATTCAGGCCCCTCTGCTATAGGACTGCTGAGGTCCACTCCAGGCCCTGCTTGCCTGGGGATCACCTGCAGTGGCTGCATAACAGTAAGGGTTGCTGCCAGTTTCTTCTTCTGCTATCTTTGTCCCAGAAGGATACCCGCCAGATGTCAGTCTGAGCTCTCCTTTATGAGGTGACTCTTTGGACATATGGGGGTCAGGGAGCTGCTTGAGGAGACAGTCTGTCCTTTAGAGGAGTTCAAGTGCTGAACTGTGATCTCTGTTGTCCATTCAGAGCTGCTGGGCTGGTACGTTTACGTCTGCTGCAGCAAAACTCATAAACCCACCCCCCCTTTTTTTTTCCCAGTTGCTGTGTCCCCAGGGAGTTAGGGCTTTATTTATGAGTTTCTGTTGTGCTGCTGGCTTTTTTTCAGGGCTGCCCTGCCCAGCAAGGAGGCAGCCTAGTCACTGTCTGCCCGCAGAGGCTTTGCTGAGCTGCTGTGGGCTCCGCCCAGCTGCCGTGTAAACTTCCCTGCAGTCCTGTTTATAAGGGTGTAGTTAGAACTGCCTCGACAATGGCGGCCCACCTCTGTAATTGCGGACTGTCTCTAATGGTGGGCTGCCTCGGCAATGGCGGGCTGCCTCGGCAATCGCAAACTATCTCCGTAGTGGCGGACTGCCTCGGTTATGGCAGATGCCTCTCCCCCACATAGCGGGACTGTCCCAGGTTCAGCTGTGCTTGCTGTGAAACTCTCAATCCAGAGTGTTTCCGATTGCTGTTGTTCTTTGGGGGTGGGACCAGCTGAGCCTGATCACCTGGCTCCCTGCCTCAGAGACTTCTTTTTTTTTTTTTTTTTTTTTTTAGTTGAACGGTCAACTCTCTCCCAGGTGTTCCAGTCGCCTGTTGAAAAGGCACCGGGATATGTGTGATTTCCCGTGCGGTGACCCACTGCGTCGGCTGAAACAGCGGCGCTGAGATTTATGGCACTTTTTTTGCCCGGGAATCTCCTGGTCTGGCTCTCTGATTCAGTCCCCTTTTTAATCAGATGAATGGGTGACTCTGCCTTCCCAGAGCTTCAATCGCCAGCTAAAATGCCACTCGGACCCGTGTATTGTTTATGGAGAACCACCACGCCGGGGCACCGGCAAAACAGCCGCGCTGGCCAAAACAACTGCGCTGGCAACCTGTGGGGCTCCTCCGCCTGGGAATCTCCTGATCTATGTGCAATAAAAATCCGTCTGAAAATGCAGTGTCCGCTCACCCTCCGCGCTTTCACTGGGAGCTGCGATCCTGACCTGCTCCTAATCAGCCATCTTGGATCCCTCTAGTTTTTTTTTTTTTTTTTTAATAGAGATGGGGTTTCTCCATGTTGTCCAGGCTGGTCTCAAACTCCTCTGCTCAAGTGATCCATCCACGTTGGCCTCCAAAAGTATGAGCCACTTACAAGTATGAGCCACTTGCCTGGCCTGTAGTATATTTTGAAGCCAGGTAGGATGATGCCTTCAGCTCTATTCTTTTTGCTCAGTATTGCTTTGGCTATTTAAGGTCTTTAGTGATTCTATACAAATTGTAGGATTGTCTTTTCTGTTCTGTGAAGAATGTTGTTGGTATTTTGATAGGGATTGCCCTAAATCTGTAGATTGCTTTGTGTAGTATGGCCTTTTAAATTTATTTCTTTAAAATTTTATTTATTTATTTATTTATTTTTGAGGCAGGGTCTTGCTCTGTTGCCCAGGCTGCAGTGCAGGGTTACAATCATAGCTCACTGTAACCTTGAACTCCTGGGCTCAAGTGATCTTCCTGCCTCAGCCTTTTGAATAGCTGGGACTACAGGTGTGTGCTGCCATGCCTGGCTAATTTTTAAAATTGTTTTGTAGCATCCCGGTATGTTGCTCAGGTTTGTCTTGAACTCCTAGGCTCAAGTGATCCTCCCTCCTAGGCCTCCCAAAGTGCTGCAGTTAAAGGCATGAATCATCATGCCTAGCCCTAGTATGGCCATTTTAACAATATTAATTTTTCCAATCCATGAGCATGGGATGTCTTTGCATTGTTTGTATCCTCTCCAGTTTTCTTCATCAATGTTCTGTAGTTTTTGTTGTAGAGGTCCTTCACTTCCTTGGTTAAATTTTATGCCTTGGGACTTCATTTTGTGTAGCTCTTATAAATGGGATTATTTTCTGATTGCTTTTCTATTTTATTATTGGTGTACAGAAATGCTACTGATTTTCATATGTTGATTTCTGTATCTTGCAACTTCATGGAATTTCTTTTATCTGTTCTAGGAGTTTTTCAGTGGATTGTTTTGGCTTTTCTATATATAGGATCGTGTTTGCAAAGAGAGACAATTTTATTTCTTTTATAACTTCTTTTTATTATTTTATTTTGAGACAATCTTGCTCTGATGCCCAGGCTGGAGTGCAGTGGCACGATCTTGGCTCACTGCAAACTCTGCCTTCTGGGTTCCAGCTAACCTCCTTCCCCAACCTCCTGAATAGCTGGTATTACAGGTGCCCAGCACCATGCCTGGCTAATTTCTGTATTTTTAATAGAGGTGGGTTTTCACCATGTTGGCCAGGTTGGTCTTAAACTCTCTTTTTTTTCTTTGAGATGGAGTTTTGCTCTTGTTACCCAGGCTGGAGTGCAATGGCGCGATCTCGGCTCACTGCAATCTCCGCCTCCTGGGTTCAGGCAATTCTCCTGCCTCAGCCTCCTGAGGTAGCTGGGATTACAGGCACGCGCCACCATGCCCAGCTAATTTTTTGTACTTTTAGTAGAGACGGGGTTTCACCATGTTGACCAGGATGGTCTCGATCTCTTGACCTCGTGATCCACCCGCCTCGGCCTCCCAAAGTGCTGAGATTACAGGTGTGAGCCACCGCGCCCGGCCCGGTCTTAAACTCTTGACCTCAAGTGATCTGCCTGCGTTGGTCTCCCAAAGTGCTGGGATTACAAGCATGAGCCATTGCATGTGGCCTCTTCTCTTCCAATTTAGATGCTTTTTATTTCTCTTACCTGGTTGTTCTGGCTAGTACTTATAGTATGGTGTTGAATAAGACTGGTGAAGGTGGGCATCCTTGTCTTGCTCCACTTCTTAGAGGAAAGGCTTTCAGCTTTCTCCCATTCAGTATGATGTTAGCTATGGGTTTGTCATATATGACCTTTATTATGTTAAGGCATATTACTTGTACGCATAACTTGTTTTTATCACAAAGGGATGTTGACTTTTATCAAATGCTTTTTCTGCATTTATTGAGATGATTATATGGTTTTTGTCTCTCGGTATTCTTACCCTGCAATTCTACCTAAGAAACTTTTCATCCATATATAAAGTTCATGGATTTTTAAAGAAAAATCACCTTAATGAGGTATGATAGACCTGTATTTTTTTGGGGTGGGGGGGTGGATGGAGTCTTGCTCTGTCACCCAGGCTGCAGTGCAGTGGCATGATCTCAGCTCATGGCACCCTCTGCCACCCAGGTTTAAGTGATTCCCCTGCCTCAGCCTCCTGAATAGCCAGGACTACAGGCACATGCCACCATGCCCAGCTATTTTTTTTGTATTTTAGAAGAGACGGGGTTTCACTGTGTTGGCCAGGATGGTCTCGATCTCCTGACCTCGTAATCTGCCCACCTTGGCCTCCCAAAGTGCTGGGATTACAGGTGGGAGCGACCATGCCTGGCCTGTGTTTTTTTAAATTAAGAACACTTAATATAAGATCTATCATGTTAGCAGATAGCAAGTATACAGTACGATATTGTTTGCTCTCAGCACTGCGTTGCATAGAGGACTCCAGATTAATCTTGCAGAACTGAAACTTCGTACCCTTTGACCATAGCCTCCCTGTTTTCCTCTCGTCCCAGCCCCTGGCAACCATTCCTTGCTCTCGTTAGTTTTTAGATGCCACGTGAGTGAGATCATGCATGTTTGTCTGTGTCTGGCTTATTTCATTAAACATCATGCCCTCCAGGTCCAGTCATGTTGTCCTAAATGACAGAATTGCCTTCTTTTTCAAGGCTAAATAATACACCATTGTATGTATATACTATTTTCTATATCCACACATCCATGAGTGGGCATTTAAGCTGTTTTCATATCTTGGCTATTGTGAATAATGCTGTCATGAACACAAGAGTGCAGATATCCCTTTGAGATTCTGATTCAGTTCATTTGGATATATGGTCAGGAGTGGGATTCCTGGAACATAGGTAGTTCCATTTTTAATTTTCTTGCTTTCTGAGACAATATTTCACTCTGTCACTCAGACTGTAGTGCAGTGTGATTATAGCTTACTGCAGCCTTGAACTCCTAGGCTTAAGCGATCCTCCCACCTCAGCTTCCCATTTAGCTAGGACTACAGGTGTGCACCAACATGTCTGGCTAATTTTTTTTTTTACTGCATTTTAGGTTTTGGGGTACACATGAAGAACATGCAAGATTGTGGCATAGGTACACACATGGCAGTGTGATTTGCTGCCTTCCTCTCCATCACCTATATCTGGCATTTCTCCCCATGCTATCTCTCCCCAACTCCCCACCCTCCTCTGTCCCTCCCGTATTTCCCCCCGACAGACCCCAGTGTGTGATGCTCCCCTCCCTGTGTCCATGTGTTCTCATTGTTCAACACCCGCCTATGAGTGAGAACATGTGCTGTTTGATTTTGTGTTCTTGTGTCAGTTTGCTGAGAATGATGGTTTCCAGGTTCATCCGTGTCCCTACAAAGGACACAAACTCACCATTTTTTATGGCTGCATAGGATTCCATGGTGTATATGTACCACATTTTCCCTGTCCAGCCTATCATCGATGGCATTTGGGTTGGTTCCAAGTCTTTGCTATTGTAAACAGTGCTACAGTGAACATTCGTGTGCGTGTGTCCTTATAGTAGAATGATTTATAATCCTTTGGATATATACCCAGTAATGTGATTGCTGGGTCTAATGGAATTTCTATTTCTAGGTCCTTGAGGAATCGCCACACTGTCTTCCACAATATTTGAACTAATTTACACTCCCACCAACAGTGTAAAAGTGTTCCTATTTCTCCACATCCTCTCCAGCATCTGTTGTCTCCAGATTTTTTAATGATCGCCATTCTAACTGGCATGAGATGGTATCTCAATGTAGTTTTGATTCGCATTTCTCTAATGACCAGTGATGATGAGCATTTTTTCATATGTTTGTTGGCCTCATGTATGTCTTCTTTTGAAAAGTGTCTGTTCATATTCTTGGCCCGCTTTTGAATGGGCTTGTTTTTTTTCTTGTAAATCTGTTTTAGTTCTTTGTAGATTCTGGATATTAGCCCTTTGTCAGATGGGTAGATTGTAAAAAATTTTTCCTATTCTGTTGGTTGCCGATTCACTCTAATGACTGTTTCTTTTGCCGTGCAGAAGCTGTGGAGTTTGATTAGGTCCCATTTGTCTATTTCGACTTTTGTTACCAATGCTTTTGGTGTTTTGGTCATAAAGTCCTTGCCTATGGCTATGTCCTGAATGGTTTTGCCTAGGTTTTCTTCTAGGGTTTTTATGGCGTTAGGTCTTATGTTTAAGTCTTTAATCCATCTGGAATTAATTTTAGTGTAAGGTGTCAGGAAGGGGTCCAGTTTCTGCTTTCTGCACATGGCTAGCCAGTTTTCCCAACACCATTTATTAAACAGGAATCCTTTCCCCATGGCTTGTTTTTGTCAGGTTTGTCAAAGATCAGATGATTGTAGATATGTGGTGCTGCCTCCGAGGCCTCTGTTCTGTTCCATTGGTCTGTATCTCTGTTTTGGTACCAGTACCATGCTGTTTTGATTACTGTAGCCTTGTAGTATAGTTTGAAGTCTGCTAGTGTGATGCCTCCAGCTTTCTTCTTTTTGTTTGGAATTGACTTGGCTACGTGGGCTCTCTTTTGTTTCCATATGAAGTTTAAGGTGGTTTTTTCCAGTTCTGTGAAGGTGGTCATTGGCAGCTTGATGGGGATGGCGTTGAATCTGTAAATTACTTTGGGCAGTATGGCCATTTTCATGATATTGATTCTTCCTAACCATGAGCATGGAGTGTTTCTCCATCTGTTTGTGTCCTCTCCTATTTCGTTGAGCAGTGGTTTGTAGTTCTCCTTGAAGAGGTCCTTTACGTTCTTTGTTAGTTGTATTCCTAGGTATTTTATTCTCTTTGTAGCAATTGTGAATGGCAGTTCGTTCTTGATTTGGCTCTCTTTAAGTCTGTTATTGGTGTATAGGAATGCTTGTGATTTTTGCACATTGATTTTGTATCCTGAGACTTTGCTGAAGTTGCTTACCAGTTTCAGGAGATTTTGGGCTGAGATGATGGGGTCTTCTAGATATACAATCATGTCGTCTGCAAATAGAGACAATTCGACTTCCTCCTTTCCTAATTGAATGCCCTTTATTTCTTTTCCTTGCCTGATTGCTCTGGCTAGAACTTCCAGTACTATATTGAATAGGAGTGGTGAGAGAGGGCATCCTTGTCTAGTGCCAGATTTCAAAGGGAATGCCTCAAATGTTTTGCACATTCAGTATGATATTGACTGTTGGTTTGTAGTAAATAGCTTTTATTATTCTGAGATACGTTCCATCGATACCTAGTTTATTGAGGGTTTTTAGCATAAAGGGCCGTTGAATTTTGTCAAAGGCCTTCTCTGCATCAATTGAGATAATCATGTGGTTTTTGTCTTTGGTTCTGTTTATGTGGCCAATTATGTTTATAGACTTGTATATGTTGAACCAGCTTTGCATCCCCGGGATGAAGCCTACTTGATCGTGATGGATAAGCTTTTTGATGTGCTGTTGCAATCGGCTTGCCAGTATTTTATTGAAGATTTTTGCATCTATGTTCATCGTGGATATTGGCCTGAAGTTTTCTTTTCTTGCTGAGTATCTGCCGGGTTTTGGTATCAGACTGATGTCGGTCTCATGAAATGATTTGGGAAGGATTCCCTGTTTTTGGATTGTTTGGAATAGTTTCAGAAGGAATGGTACCAGTTCCTCTTTGTATGTCTGGTAGGATTTGGCTGTGAACCCATCTGGACCTGGGCTTTTTTTGGGTGGTAGGCTCTTAATTGCTGCCTCAACTTCAGCCCTCGTTGTTGGTCTATTCAGGGTTTCAGCTTCTTTCTGGTTTAGGCTTGGGAGGTGCAAGTGTCCAGGAATTTATCCATTTCTTCCAGGTTTACTAGTTTATGTGCGTAGAGTTGTTTGTAATACTCTCTGATGATTGTTTGAATTTCTGTGGAATTTGTGGTGCTATCCCCTTTATCGTTTTTTATTGCATGTATTTGATTTTTCTCTCTCTTCTTTTTTATTAATTGGGCTAGTGGTCTGTCTATTTTGTTGATCTTTTTGAAAAACCAGCTCCTGGATATATATATATATATATATATTTTTTTTTTTTTTTTTGAAGGGTTTTTTGTGTCTCTTTCTCCTTCAGTTCTGCTCTGATCTCAGTTATTTCTTGTCTTCTGCTAGGTTTTGAGTTTTTTTGATCTTGCTCCTCTAGCTCGTTCAATATTGATGATAGGGTGTCGATTTTAGATCTCTCCTTGCTTCTCATGTGGGCATTTATTGCTATATATTTTCTTCTAGACACCGTTTTAAATGTATCCCAGAGATTCTGGTATGTTGTGTCTTTGTTCTTGTTGGTTTCGAAGAACATCTTTATTTCTGCCTTCATTTCATTGTTTATCCAGTCAACATTCAAGAGTCGGTTGTTCAGTTTCCATGAAGCTGTGCGGTTGTCAGTTAGTTTCCAAATTCTGAGTTCTGACTTGATTGCACTGTGGTCTGAGACACTGTTTGTTATGATTTCCGTTCTTTTGCATTTGCTGAGGAGTGATTTACTTCCAATTATGTGGTCAGTTTTAGAGTAGGTGTGATGTGGTGCTGAGAAGAATGTATATTCTGTGGATTTGGAGTGGAGAGTTCTGTAAATGTCTATTAGGTTTGCTTGGGCCAGGTCTGAGTCCAAGTCCTGGATATCCTTGCCAATTTTCTGTCTCGTCGATCTGTCTACTATGGACAGTGGGGTGTTAAAGTCTCCCACTATTATTGTATGGGAGTCTAAGTCTCTTTGTAAGTCATTAAGAACTTGCCTTATGTATCTGGGTGCTCCTGTATTGGGTGCGTATATATTTAGGATCGTTAGCTCTTCTTGTTGTATTGATCCTTTTACCATTATGTAATGTCCTTCTTTATCTCTTATGATCTTCGTTGGTTTAAAGTCTATTTTGTCAGAGACTAGAATTGCATCTCCTGCCTTTTTTCCTCTCCATTTGCTTGGTAAATCTTCCTTCATCCCTTTAGTTTGAGCCTTTGTGTATCCTTGCATGTGAGATGGGTTTCCTGGATAGAGCACACCGATGGGTTTTGGCTTTTTATCCAATTTGCCCATCTGTGTCTTTTGATTTGGGCATTTAGCCCATTTACATTTAGGGTTAATACTGTTATGTGTGGATTTGATCCTGCCATTTTGATGCTAGCTGGCTGTTCTGCCCATTAGTTGATGCAGTTTCTTCATTGTGTCGGTGCTCTTTAGGATTTGGTATGTTTTTGGAGTGGCTGGTCCTGGTTATTCCTTTCTATGTTTAGTGCTTCTTTCAGGACCTCTTGTAAAGCAGGCCTGGTGATGATGAAATCTCTGAGTAATTGCTTGTTTGTAAAGGATTTTATTTCTTCTTTGCTTATGAAGCTTAGTTTGGCTGGATATGAGATTCTGGGTTGAAAGTTCTTTTCTTTAAGGATGTTGAATATCCTAAAGCCACTCTCTTCTGGCTTGTAGGGTTTCTGCTGAGAGATCTTCTGTGAGTCTGATGGGCTTTTCTTTGTGGGTAACATGACCTTTCTCTCTGGCTGCCCTTAGCATCTTCTCCTTCATTTCAACCGTGGTGAATCTGAAAATTATGTGCCTTGGGGTTGCTCTTCCCGAGGAATATCTTTGTGGTGCTCTCTGTATTTCCTGGACTTGAATATTGGCCTGCCTTGCTAGGTTGGGGAAGTTTTCCTGGATGGTATCCTGAAGAGTGTTTTCTAGCTAGGATTCATTCTCTCTGTCACATTCAGGTACACCTATCAAAGGTAGATTAGGTCTTTTCACATAGTCCCATATTTCTTGGAGACTTTGTTCATTTCTTTTTACCCTTTTTTCTCTAATCTTGCCTTCTCATTTTATTTCATTGAGTTGATCTTCTGATATCCTTTCTGAACCTCTGATATCCTTTCTTCTGCTTGGTCAATTTGGCTATTGAAACTTGTGTATGCTTCACGAAGTTCTCGTGTTGTGTTTTTCAGCTCCATCAATTCGCTTATATTCCTCTCTAAACTGTTTATTCTTGTTAGCATTTCGTCAAACCTTTTTTCAAGGTTCTTAGTTTCTTTGCATTCGGTTAGAACATGTTCTTTTTAGCTCAGAGAAGTTTCTTATTACCTACTTTCTGAAGCCTGTTTCTGTCAATTCATCAGAGTCATTCTCCATCCAGCCTTGTTCCCTTGCTGGTGAAGAGTTGTGATCCTTGTAGGAGGAGAGGTGTTCTGGTTTTGGGTATTTTCATCTTTTTGCACTGGTTTCTTCCCATCTTTGTGGATTTATCCACCTGTTGTCTTTGTAGTTGTTGACTTTCAGATTGGGTCTTTGAGTGGACGTCCAGTTTGTTGAGGATGAAGTTATTTCTTTCTGTTTCTTAGTTTCCCTTCTAACATTCAGGCCCCTCTGCTATAGGACTGCTGAGGTCCACTCCAGGCCCTGCTTGCCTGGGGATCACCTGCAGTGGCTGCATAACAGTAAGGGTTGCTGCCAGTTTCTTCTTCTGCTATCTTTGTCCCAGAAGGATACCCGCCAGATGTCAGTCTGAGCTCTCCTTTATGAGGTGACTCTTTGGACATATGGGGGTCAGGGAGCTGCTTGAGGAGACAGTCTGTCCTTTAGAGGAGTTCAAGTGCTGAACTGTGATCTCTGTTGTCCATTCAGAGCTGCTGGGCTGGTACGTTTACGTCTGCTGCAGCAAAACTCATAAACCCACCCCCCCTTTTTTTTTCCCAGTTGCTGTGTCCCCAGGGAGTTAGGGCTTTATTTATGAGTTTCTGTTGTGCTGCTGGCTTTTTTTCAGGGCTGCCCTGCCCAGCAAGGAGGCAGCCTAGTCACTGTCTGCCCGCAGAGGCTTTGCTGAGCTGCTGTGGGCTCCGCCCAGCTGCCGTGTAAACTTCCCTGCAGTCCTGTTTATAAGGGTGTAGTTAGAACTGCCTCGACAATGGCGGCCCACCTCTGTAATTGCGGACTGTCTCTAATGGTGGGCTGCCTCGGCAATGGCGGGCTGCCTCGGCAATCGCAAACTATCTCCGTAGTGGCGGACTGCCTCGGTTATGGCAGATGCCTCTCCCCCACATAGCGGGACTGTCCCAGGTTCAGCTGTGCTTGCTGTGAAACTCTCAATCCAGAGTGTTTCCGATTGCTGTTGTTCTTTGGGGGTGGGACCAGCTGAGCCTGATCACCTGGCTCCCTGCCTCAGAGACTTCTTTTTTTTTTTTTTTTTTTTTTTAGTTGAACGGTCAACTCTCTCCCAGGTGTTCCAGTCGCCTGTTGAAAAGGCACCGGGATATGTGTGATTTCCCGTGCGGTGACCCACTGCGTCGGCTGAAACAGCGGCGCTGAGATTTATGGCCCTTTTTTTGCCCGGGAATCTCCTGGTCTGGCTCTCTGATTCAGTCCCCTTTTTAATCAGATGAATGGGTGACTCTGCCTTCCCAGAGCTTCAATCGCCAGCTAAAATGCCACTCGGACCCGTGTATTGTTTATGGAGAACCACCACGCCGGGGCACCGGCAAAACAGCCGCGCTGGCCAAAACAACTGCGCTGGCAACCTGTGGGGCTCCTCCGCCTGGGAATCTCCTGATCTATGTGCAATAAAAATCCGTCTGAAAATGCAGTGTCCGCTCACCCTCCGCGCTTTCACTGGGAGCTGCGATCCTGACCTGCTCCTAATCAGCCATCTTGGATCCCTCTAGTTTTTTTTTTTTTTTTTTTTTTTTTTTTTTTAATAGAGATGGGGTTTCTCCATGTTGTCCAGGCTGGTCTCAAACTCCTCTGCTCAAGTGATCCATCCACGTTGGCCTCCAAAAGTATGAGCCACTTACAAGTATGAGCCACTTGCCTGGCCTGTAGTATATTTTGAAGCCAGGTAGGATGATGCCTTCAGCTCTATTCTTTTTGCTCAGTATTGCTTTGGCTATTTAAGGTCTTTAGTGATTCTATACAAATTGTAGGATTGTCTTTTCTGTTCTGTGAAGAATGTTGTTGGTATTTTGATAGGGATTGCCCTAAATCTGTAGATTGCTTTGTGTAGTATGGCCTTTTAAATTTATTTCTTTAAAATTTTATTTATTTATTTATTTATTTTTGAGGCAGGGTCTTGCTCTGTTGCCCAGGCTGCAGTGCAGGGTTACAATCATAGCTCACTGTAACCTTGAACTCCTGGGCTCAAGTGATCTTCCTGCCTCAGCCTTTTGAATAGCTGGGACTACAGGTGTGTGCTGCCATGCCTGGCTAATTTTTAAAATTGTTTTGTAGCATCCCGGTATGTTGCTCAGGTTTGTCTTGAACTCCTAGGCTCAAGTGATCCTCCCTCCTAGGCCTCCCAAAGTGCTGCAGTTAAAGGCATGAATCATCATGCCTAGCCCTAGTATGGCCATTTTAACAATATTAATTTTTCCAATCCATGAGCATGGGATGTCTTTGCATTGTTTGTATCCTCTCCAGTTTTCTTCATCAATGTTCTGTAGTTTTTGTTGTAGAGGTCCTTCACTTCCTTGGTTAAATTTTATGCCTTGGGACTTCATTTTGTGTAGCTCTTATAAATGGGATTATTTTCTGATTGCTTTTCTATTTTATTATTGGTGTACAGAAATGCTACTGATTTTCATATGTTGATTTCTGTATCTTGCAACTTCATGGAATTTCTTTTATCTGTTCTAGGAGTTTTTCAGTGGATTGTTTTGGCTTTTCTATATATAGGATCGTGTTTGCAAAGAGAGACAATTTTATTTCTTTTATAACTTCTTTTTATTATTTTATTTTGAGACAATCTTGCTCTGATGCCCAGGCTGGAGTGCAGTGGCACGATCTTGGCTCACTGCAAACTCTGCCTTCTGGGTTCCAGCTAACCTCCTTCCCCAACCTCCTGAATAGCTGGTATTACAGGTGCCCAGCACCATGCCTGGCTAATTTCTGTATTTTTAATAGAGGTGGGTTTTCACCATGTTGGCCAGGTTGGTCTTAAACTCTCTTTTTTTTCTTTGAGATGGAGTTTCGCTCTTGTTACCCAGGCTGGAGTGCAATGGCGCGATCTCGGCTCACTGCAATCTCCGCCTCCTGGGTTCAGGCAATTCTCCTGCCTCAGCCTCCTGAGGTAGCTGGGATTACAGGCACGCGCCACCATGCCCAGCTAATTTTTTGTACTTTTAGTAGAGACGGGGTTTCACCATGTTGACCAGGATGGTCTCGATCTCTTGACCTCGTGATCCACCCGCCTCGGCCTCCCAAAGTGCTGAGATTACAGGTGTGAGCCACCGCGCCCGGCCCGGTCTTAAACTCTTGACCTCAAGTGATCTGCCTGCGTTGGTCTCCCAAAGTGCTGGGATTACAAGCATGAGCCATTGCATGTGGCCTCTTCTCTTCCAATTTAGATGCTTTTTATTTCTCTTACCTGGTTGTTCTGGCTAGTACTTATAGTATGGTGTTGAATAAGACTGGTGAAGGTGGGCATCCTTGTCTTGCTCCACTTCTTAGAGGAAAGGCTTTCAGCTTTCTCCCATTCAGTATGATGTTAGCTATGGGTTTGTCATATATGACCTTTATTATGTTAAGGCATATTACTTGTACGCATAACTTGTTTTTATCACAAAGGGATGTTGACTTTTATCAAATGCTTTTTCTGCATTTATTGAGATGATTATATGGTTTTTGTCTCTCGGTATTCTTACCCTGCAATTCTACCTAAGAAACTTTTCATCCATATATAAAGTTCATGGATTTTTAAAGAAAAATCACCTTAATGAGGTATGATAGACCTGTATTTTTTTGGGGTGGGGGGGTGGATGGAGTCTTGCTCTGTCACCCAGGCTGCAGTGCAGTGGCATGATCTCAGCTCATGGCACCCTCTGCCACCCAGGTTTAAGTGATTCCCCTGCCTCAGCCTCCTGAATAGCCAGGACTACAGGCACATGCCACCATGCCCAGCTATTTTTTTTGTATTTTAGAAGAGACGGGGTTTCACTGTGTTGGCCAGGATGGTCTCGATCTCCTGACCTCGTAATCTGCCCACCTTGGCCTCCCAAAGTGCTGGGATTACAGGTGGGAGCGACCATGCCTGGCCTGTGTTTTTTTAAATTAAGAACACTTAATATAAGATCTATCATGTTAGCAGATAGCAAGTATACAGTACGATATTGTTTGCTCTCAGCACTGCGTTGCATAGAGGACTCCAGATTAATCTTGCAGAACTGAAACTTCGTACCCTTTGACCATAGCCTCCCTGTTTTCCTCTCGTCCCAGCCCCTGGCAACCATTCCTTGCTCTCGTTAGTTTTTAGATGCCACGTGAGTGAGATCATGCATGTTTGTCTGTGTCTGGCTTATTTCATTAAACATCATGCCCTCCAGGTCCAGTCATGTTGTCCTAAATGACAGAATTGCCTTCTTTTTCAAGGCTAAATAATACACCATTGTATGTATATACTATTTTCTATATCCACACATCCATGAGTGGGCATTTAAGCTGTTTTCATATCTTGGCTATTGTGAATAATGCTGTCATGAACACAAGAGTGCAGATATCCCTTTGAGATTCTGATTCAGTTCATTTGGATATATGGTCAGGAGTGGGATTCCTGGAACATAGGTAGTTCCATTTTTAATTTTCTTGCTTTCTGAGACAATATTTCACTCTGTCACTCAGACTGTAGTGCAGTGTGATTATAGCTTACTGCAGCCTTGAACTCCTAGGCTTAAGCGATCCTCCCACCTCAGCTTCCCATTTAGCTAGGACTACAGGTGTGCACCAACATGTCTGGCTAATTTTTTTTTTTTACTGCATTTTAGGTTTTGGGGTACACATGAAGAACATGCAAGATTGTGGCATAGGTACACACATGGCAGTGTGATTTGCTGCCTTCCTCTCCATCACCTATATCTGGCATTTCTCCCCATGCTATCTCTCCCCAACTCCCCACCCTCCTCTGTCCCTCCCGTATTTCCCCCCGACAGACCCCAGTGTGTGATGCTCCCCTCCCTGTGTCCATGTGTTCTCATTGTTCAACACCCGCCTATGAGTGAGAACATGTGCTGTTTGATTTTGTGTTCTTGTGTCAGTTTGCTGAGAATGATGGTTTCCAGGTTCATCCGTGTCCCTACAAAGGACACAAACTCACCATTTTTTATGGCTGCATAGGATTCCATGGTGTATATGTACCACATTTTCCCTGTCCAGCCTATCATCGATGGCATTTGGGTTGGTTCCAAGTCTTTGCTATTGTAAACAGTGCTACAGTGAACATTCGTGTGCATGTGTCCTTATAGTAGAACGATTTATAATCCTTTGGATATATACCCAGTAATGTGATTGCTGGGTCTAATGGAATTTCTATTTCTAGGTCCTTGAGGAATCGCCACACTGTCTTCCACAATATTTGAACTAATTTACACTCCCACCAACAGTGTAAAAGTGTTCCTATTTCTCCACATCCTCTCCAGCATCTGTTGTCTCCAGATTTTTTAATGATCGCCATTCTAACTGGCATGAGATGGTATCTCAATGTAATTTTGATTCGCATTTCTCTAATGACCAGTGATGATGAGCATTTTTTCATATGTTTGTTGGCCTCATGTATGTCTTCTTTTGAAAAGTGTCTGTTCATATTCTTGGCCCGCTTTTGAATGGGCTTGTTTTTTTTCTTGTAAATCTGTTTTAGTTCTTTGTAGATTCTGGATATTAGCCCTTTGTCAGATGGGTAGATTGCAAAAAATTTTTCCTATTCTGTTGGTTGCCGATTCACTCTAATGACTGTTTCTTTAGCCGTGCAGAAGCTGTGGAGTTTGATTAGGTCCCATTTGTCTATTTCGACTTTTGTTACCAATGCTTTTGGTGTTTTGGTCATAAAGTCCTTGCCTATGGCTATGTCCTGAATGGTTTTGCCTAGGTTTTCTTCTAGGGTTTTTATGGCGTTAGGTCTTATGTTTAAGTCTTTAATCCATCTGGAATTAATTTTAGTGTAAGGTGTCAGGAAGGGGTCCAGTTTCTGCTTTCTGCACATGGCTAGCCAGTTTTCCCAACACCATTTATTAAACAGGAATCCTTTCCCCATGGCTTGTTTTTGTCAGGTTTGTCAAAGATCAGATGATTGTAGATATGTGGTGCTGCCTCCGAGGCCTCTGTTCTGTTCCATTGGTCTGTATCTCTGTTTTGGTACCAGTACCATGCTGTTTTGATTACTGTAGCCTTGTAGTATAGTTTGAAGTCTGCTAGTGTGATGCCTCCAGCTTTCTTCTTTTTGTTTGGAATTGACTTGGCTACGTGGGCTCTCTTTTGTTTCCATATGAAGTTTAAGGTGGTTTTTTCCAGTTCTGTGAAGGTGGTCATTGGCAGCTTGATGGGGATGGCGTTGAATCTGTAAATTACTTTGGGCAGTATGGCCATTTTCATGATATTGATTCTTCCTAACCATGAGCATGGAGTGTTTCTCCATCTGTTTGTGTCCTCTCCTATTTCGTTGAGCAGTGGTTTGTAGTTCTCCTTGAAGAGGTCCTTTACGTTCTTTGTTAGTTGTATTCCTAGGTATTTTATTCTCTTTGTAGCAATTGTGAATGGCAGTTCGTTCTTGATTTGGCTCTCTTTAAGTCTGTTATTGGTGTATAGGAATGCTTGTGATTTTTGCACATTGATTTTGTATCCTGAGACTTTGCTGAAGTTGCTTACCAGTTTCAGGAGATTTTGGGCTGAGATGATGGGGTCTTCTAGATATACAATCATGTCGTCTGCAAATAGAGACAATTCGACTTCCTCCTTTCCTAATTGAATGCCCTTTATTTCTTTTCCTTGCCTGATTGCTCTGGCTAGAACTTCCAGTACTATATTGAATAGGAGTGGTGAGAGAGGGCATCCTTGTCTAGTGCCAGATTTCAAGGGGAATGCCTCAAATGTTTTGCACATTCAGTATGATATTGGCTGTTGGTTTGTCATAAATAGCTTTTATTATTCTGAGATACGTTCCTTCAATACCTAGTTTATTAAGGGTTTTTAGCATAAAGGGCCGTTGAATTTAGTCAAAAGCCTTCTCTGCATCAATTGAGATAATCATGTGTTTTTTGTCTTTGGTTCTGTTTATGTGGCCAATTATGTTTATAGACTTGTATATGTTGAACCAGCCTTGCATCCCCGGGATGAAGCCTACTTGATCGTGATGGATAAGCTTTTTGATGTGCTGTTGCAATCGGCTTGCCAGTATTTTATTGAAGATTTTTGCATCTATGTTCATCGTGGATATTGGCCTGAAGTTTTCTTTTCTTGCTGAGTATCTGCCGGGTTTTGGTATCAGGATGATGTCGGTCTCATGAAATGATTTGGGAAGGATTCCCTGTTTTTGGATTGTTTGGAATAGTTTCAGAAGGAATGGTACCAGTTCCTCTTTGTATGTCTGGTAGGATTCGGCTGTGAACCCATCTGGACCTGGGCTTTTTTTGGGTGGTAGGCTCTTAATTGCTGCCTCAACTTCAGCCCTCATTGTTGGTCTATTCAGGGTTTCAGCTTCTTTCTGGTTTAGGCTTGGGAGGTGCAAGTGTCCAGGAATTTATCCATTTCTTCCAGGTTTACTAGTTTATGTGCGTAGAGTTGTTTGTAATACTCTCTGATGATTGTTTGAATTTCTGTGGAATTTGTGGTGCTATCCCCTTTATCGTTTCTTATTGCATGTATTTGATTTTTCTCTCTCTTCTTTTTTATTAATTGGGCTAGTGGTCTGTCTATTTTGTTGATCTTTTTGAAAAACCAGCTCCTGGAGATATATATATATATTTTTTTTTTTTTTTGAAGGGTTTTTTGTGTCTTTCTCCTTCAGTTCTGCTCTGATCTCAGTTATTTCTTGTCTTCTGCTAGGTTTTGAGTTTTTTTGATCTTGCTCCTCTAGCTCGTTCAATATTGATGATAGGATGTCGATTTTAGATCTCTCCTTGCTTCTCATGTGGGCATTTATTGCTATATATTTTCTTCTAGACACCGTTTTAAATGTATCCCAGAGATTCTGGTATGTTGTGTCTTTGTTCTTGTTGGTTTCGAAGAACATCTTTATTTCTGCCTTCATTTCATTGTTTATCCAGTCAACATTCAAGAGTCGGTTGTTCAGTTTCCATGAAGCTGTGCGGTTGTCAGTTAGTTTCCAAATTCTGAGTTCTGACTTGATTGCACTGTGGTCTGAGACACTGTTTGTTATGATTTCCGTTCTTTTGCATTTGCTGAGGAGTGATTTACTTCCAATTATGTGGTCAATTTTAGAGTAGGTGTGATGTGGTGCTGAGAAGAATGTATATTCTGTGGATTTGGAGTGGAGAGTTCTGTAAATGTCTATTAGGTTTGCTTGGGCCAGGTCTGAGTCCAAGTCCTGGATATCCTTGCCAATTTTCTGTCTCGTCGATCTGTCTACTATGGACAGTGGGGTGTTAAAGTCTCCCACTATTATTGTATGGGAGTCTAAGTCTCTTTGTAAGTCATTAAGAACTTGCCTTATGTATCTGGGTGCTCCTGTATTGGGTGCGTATATATTTAGGATCGTTAGCTCTTCTTGTTGTATTGATCCTTTTACCATTATGTAATGTCCTTATTTATCTCTTTTGATCTTTATTGGTTTAAAGTCTATTTTATCAGAGACTAGAATTGCAATTGCTGCTTTTTTTCTCCTCCATTTGCTTGGTAAATTTTCCTTCATCCCTTTATTTTGAGCCTTTGTGTATCCTTGCATGTGAGATGGGTTTCCTGGATAGAGCACACCGATGGGTTTTGGCTTTTTATCCAATTTGCCCGTCTCTGTCTTTTGATTGGGGCATTTAGCCCATTTACATTTAGGGTTAATACTGTTATGTGTGGATTTGATCCTGCCATTTTGATGCTAGCTGGCTGTTCTGCCCATTAGTCGATGCAGTTTCTTCATTGTGTCGGTGCTCTTTAGCATTTGGTATGTTCTTGGAGTGGCTGGTCCTGGTTATTCCTTTCTATGTTTAGTGCTTCTTTCAGGATCTCTTGTAAAGCAGGCCTGGTGGTGATGAAATCTCTGAGTAATTGCTTGTTTGTAAAGGATTTTATTTCTTCTTCACTTACGAAGCTTAGTTTGGCTGGATATGAGATTCTGGGTTGAAAGTTCTTTTCTTTAAGGATGTTGAATATTGGCCCCCACTCTCTTCTTGCTTGTAGGGTTTCTTCTGTGAGTCTGATGTTCTTCCCTTTGTGGGTAACCCGACCTTTTTCTCTGGCTGCCCTTAGCATCCTCTCCTTCATTTCAATCCTCGTGAATCTGAAAATTATGTGCCTTGGGGTTGCTGTTCCTGAAGAAGATCTTTGTGTTGTTCTCTGTATTTCCTGGACTTGAATATTGGCCTGCCTTGCTAGGTTGGGGAAGTTTTCCTGGATGATATCCTGAAGAGTATTTTCCACCTTGGATTCATTTTCTCTGTCACATTCAGGTACACCTATGAAATGTAGATTAGGTCTTTCCACATAGTTCCATATTTCTTGGAAACTTTGTGCATTTCTTTTTACCCTTTTTTCTCTAATCTTGCCTTCTCATTTTATTTCATTGAGTTGGTCTTCAACCTCTGATATCCTTTCTTCTGCTTGGTCAATTAGGCTATTGAAACTTGTGTATGCTTCGCAAAGTTCTCATGTTGTTTTTCAGCTCCATCAATTCACTTATGTTCCCCTCTAAGGTGTTTATTCTTGTTAGCATTTCCTCAATTCTTTTTTCAAGGTTCTTAGTTTCTTTGCTTTCGGTTAGAGCATGTTCTTTTTAGCTCAGAGAAGTTTCTTATTACCTACCTTCTGAAGCCTGTTTCTGTCAATTCATCAGACTCATTCTCCATCCAGCCTTGTTCCCTTGCTGGTGAGGAGTTGTGATCCCTTGGAGGAGCAGAGGCATTCTTGTTTTGGGTGTTTTAATCCTTTTTGTGCTAGTTTCTTCCCATCTTTGTAGATTTATCTACCTATCGTCTCTGTAGTTGTTGACTTTCAGATGGGATCTCTGAGTGGACGTCCAGTTTGTTGATGATGAAGTTATTTCTTTCTGTTTCTTAGTTTTCCTTCTAACATTCAGGCCTCTCTGCTGTAGGACTGCTTAGGTCCACTCCAGGCCCTGCTTGTCCGGGGATCACCTGCAGTGGCTGTAGAACAGTAAGGGTTGCTGCCAGTTTCTTCTTCTGCTATGTTTGTCCCATAAGGGTACCTGCCAGATGTCAGTCTCAGCTCTCCTTTATGAGGTGACTCTTTGGACATACAGGGGTCAGGGAGCTGCTTGAGGAGACAGCCTGTCCTTTAGAGGAGCACAAGTGCTGAACTGTGAGCTCTGTTGTTCCATTCAGAGCTGCTTGGCAGGTACGTTTAAGTCTGCTGCAGCAAAACTCATAAATGCCTTTTTTTTCTCCCAGGTATTCTGTCCCAGGGAGTTAGGGCTTTATTTACAAGTTTCTGTCATGCTGCTGGCTTTTTTCTGGGCTTCCCTGCCCAGCGAGGAGGCAACCTAGTCACAGTCTGCCTGCAGAGGCTTTGCTGAGCTGCTGTAGGCTCCACCCAGCTGCCATGTGAACTTCCCTGAAGTCCTGTTTATAGGGGTATAGTTAGAAGTGCCTCGGCAATGGCGGCCCACCTCTGTAATGGCCGACTCTCTCTGTAATGACAGGCTGCCTCTGTAATGGTGGACTACCTCTGTAGTGGTGGACTGCCTCAGTTATGGTGGATGCCCCTCCCCTACAGAGCTGAACTGTCCCGGATTCAGCTATGCTTGCTGTGAAACTCTCAATTCAGAGCATTTCGGATGGCTATTTTGTGTTGGAGTGGGATCAGCTGAGCCTGATTACATAGCTCCCTGCCTCAGACCCCTCCTTTGTTTTTTAGTTGAACAGGCAACTCTGTCTCCCAGGTGTCCCAGTCACTAGTTGAAACAGCTCCTGGATTTGTGTGATTTCTTATGTGTAGACCCACTGTGCTGGGTGAAACAGCCACTGGAGACTCATGGTGCTTTTTCACTGGGGAATCTCCTTGCCTAGCTCCCTATTTCAGTCCCCTTTTTTTCAGTTGAATGGGCAACTCTGTCTCCCAGGCATTCCAGTTGCCAGTTGAAAAGGCACCCGGATTTGTGTGAGATTTTGTGCAGAGACCCGCTGAGCTGGCTGAAACAGCCACACTGGGGGCTCATGGCACTTTTTTGCCCGGGGAATCTCCTGGCCTGGCTCCATGTTTGAGTCCCCTTTTTTTCATTTGAGCAGGTGACTATCTCCAAGGCATTCCAGTTGAAAATGTGCCCAGAACTTTGAGATTTCCTGTGCGGTGAACCACTGCGCCAGTTGACACAGCCGCGTGGAGATTCGTGGTGCTTTTTTGCCCATGAATCTCCTGGCCTGGCTCCCTGTTTCAGTCCCCCTTTTATCAGTTGAATGGGTGACTCTGTCTCCCAAGAGCTTCAATCGCCAGCTGAAATGGCTCCCGGACCCGTGTATTTTGTGCGGAGACCTGCCACGCCGGCCAAAGCAGCCATGGTGGTGACCCATGGGGCTCCTCCACCTGGGAATCTCCTGGTCTGTGGGCAGTAAAAATCCATTGGGAAATGTGGTGTCCACATACCCTGTGTGCTTTTGCTGGGAGCTGCAATCCTGAGCTGCTCCTAATCAGCCATCTTGGATCCTCCGGTTTTTTTTTTTTTTTTTTTTTTTTTTTTTTACAGACAGGGTCTTGCTATGTTTTCCAGGCTGGTCTTGACTTCCTGGCCTCAAGTAATCCTCCCATCTTGGCCTCCCAAAGCACTAGGATTACAGGTATGAGCCACCATGCCTGGCTTCTATTTTTAATTTGTTGAGAAACCTCCATACTCTTTTTTCTTAGTAGTTGTACCATTTTACATTTCGACCAAGCATGTAGAAATGTTCCTGTTTCTCCACATCCTCAATAATTGTTTTCTTTTGTGTTTTTTTTTTTTTTTTTGAGACGGAGTTTCGCTCTTCTTACCCAGGCTGGAGTGCCATGGTGAGATCTCAGCTCACTGAAACCTCCGCCTCCTGGGTTCAAGCAATTCCCCTGCCTCAGACTCCTGAGTAGCTACGACTATAGGCATGCGCCACCATGCCCAGCTAATTTTTGTGTTTTTTAGTAGAGACGGGGTTTCACCTTGTTGACCAGGATGGTCTTGATCTCTTGACCTCGTGATCCACCCAACTCGGCCTCCCAAAGTGCTGGGATTATAGGCGTGAGCCACCGCACCCGGCCCTCTTTTGTTTTTTTGAGACAGGGTCCTCCTCTGGAGCCCAGGCTGGAGTGTGGTGGCATGATCATGGCTCACTGCAGCCTTGACCTCCTGGGCTCAAGTGATCTTCCTGCCTCAACTTTCTGAATAGCTAGGACTATAGGTATGCATCGCTGTGCCCAGCTAATTTCTTGACTTTTTTTTGTTATAGTTGGGGTCTCACTATGTTGCCTAGGTTGGTCTTTAACTCCTGAGCTCAAGTGATCCTCTTGCCTTGGCTTCTCAACATGCTGGGATGCTGGGATTAGAAGTGTGAGCTACTTTTTTTTTTTTTTTTTTTAGACAGAGCCTCTCTCTGTCACCCAGGCTGGAGTGCAGTGGTGCGATCTTGGCTCACTGCAATCTCTGCCTCCCAGGTTCAAGCAGTTTTCCTGCCTCAGCCTCCTGAACAGCTGGGATTACAGGCACCAGCCACCATGTCCAGCTAATTTTTGTGTTTAGAGATGGGATTTCACCATATTGGTCAGGCTGGTCTGGAACTCCTTATCTCAGGTGGTCCACGTGCCTCAGCCTCTCAAAGTGGTGGGATTACAGGTGTGAGCTATGGTACTTGGCCCATTGTTTTTCTAAAATAGCGGTCCTAACAGGTGTGAGATGACCTCATTGTGATTTGATTTGCATCTCTGATGGTTAGTGATGTTGAAGCGTCTTTTCATACACCTATTGGCTGTTTGTCTTTTTGGAAAAATATCTAGGTCTTGTCCATTTTTTTTTCTTTTTTCTTTTTTGAGACCGAGTCTCACTCTCTTCCGCAGGTTGCAGTGCAATGGTATGATCTTGGCTCACTGCAACTTTTGCCTCCCAGGTTCAAGTGATTATCGTGCCTCAGCCCCCTGAGTAACTGAGGTTACAGGCATGCACCACCACGCCATTAATTGTTTATATTTTTAGTACAGCCATGTTGGGCAGGCTGGTCTCAAATTCTTGGCCTCAAGTAATTTGCCTGCCTCAGCCTCCCAAAGTGCTGGGCCTGCAGGCATGGATCACTGCACTGGCCTGGGTGGTCTTTTCTAAAATAGTGCCAGAGGAACTGGATCTATCTCTTTGACAAGAGCAGGACTTCTGCTGTGCAGAAATTAGCTTTTTCTTTTCAAATTAACTTTGTTGAAAAATAATTTACATTAAAAATACTGCACTTGGACGGCACAATGGCTCACACCTGTGTTCCCAGTAGACAGGATGACAGCTTAAGGTCAGGAGTTTCAAGACCAGCCTGGGCAATACATACAGCAGCTTCAGCTCCTGTCCAAAAAAAAAAAAAAAAAAATTACTTTGGGAGGCCGAGGCGGGTGGATCACGAGGTCAAGAGATCGAGACCATCCCGGTCAACATGGTGAAACCCCGTCTTTACTAAAAATACAAAAAATTAGCTGAACATGATGGCGCGTGCCTGTGATCCCAGCTACTCAGGAGGCTGAGGCAGGAGAATTGCCTGAACCCCAGGAGGTGGAGGTTGCGGTGAGCCGAGATCGCGCCATTGCACTCCAGCCTGGGTAACAAGAGCGAAATTCCGTCTCAAAAAAAAAAATGAAAAAAAAAATGAAAAAAGATTAGCCAGGTGTTGTGACACGCACCTGTAGTCCTAGCTACTTGGGAGCTGAGATGGGAGGATCACTTGAGCTTGGGAGTTTGAGGCTGCAGTGAGCTGTGGTCACACCACTGCACTCCAGCCTATGTGACAGTGAGACTCTGTGTAAAAAACCCACAAAACTGTGTTCATTTTAAGTGTGTAGTTTGATGAGTTGTGATAAATGTATACACCCATGTAGCATCACCACAGTCAAGATGTAATTTGCATCCTCCCTTCCCACTTTCCTTGTTTCTCTTTGCAGTCATTGCCCCCCTGCCCCGCCCCCTGCCATACCTAACTGGAATTAGGTAAATGGTAATCTGCTTTCTGACATTACAGATTAGTATGGCCTGTTCTAGAACTTCACATAAGCAGAATCCTACAGGGTCTTTCTGTCTGCCTTTTGTTGATGAGCAAAATGTGTTTGAGATTTATTCATCTATATTGGTGCTTGTATCAGTATTTGTTTTTGGCTGAGGAGTATTCCACAATTGGTCTATCTAGCCGTCTGCCCATTAGTGTTATGTGTCAACATGACCAGTCTATCAACCCAGTTATTCAAGAAAATATTAATCTATGTGTTGCGATCAAGGTAATCGACCTCAGGAACAGAAGTGAGGTTTTCTTGAAGTCCTGCCTAGGGACTGAGCTTCAGCTCCTCTCTAGCTTCCAAGCTGCTCTTCCTGATAGCCTGCCCTACAGATTACAGACTCTCCTGGTCAGTCCTGATAATCACATGAGACAATTCTTTGCAGTAAGTCCCTGACAGATAGATTTGTTGGTGAACATTTGGGAAGTTTCCAGTGTTAAACAATTGTGAATAAAATGCCTATGAATATTCGAGAGCAAGCCTTTGTGTGTACATTTTAACTTTTCTTGGGTAAACATCTAGGAGTGGAATTGCTGGATATATGGTAAACATATGTTAAGGTTTTATATGAAACTACAAAACTACTTTGATATACTGTACCCTTTTATTTTTAATATTTGACACAGATTCTCACTCTGCTGCCCAGGCTGGAGTGCAGTGGCATGATCATGGTTCACTGTAGCCTCGACCTCCCTGGGCTCAGGTGATCTTACCTCAGCCTCCCTTGTAGCTGGGACTACAGGCATGCGCCCCCACAGCTGGCTATGCTGTACTATTGAACATTTCTACATACAGTGTCTAAGAATTCTAATTGTTCTACATCTTTGCCAACGGTTGGCATTCACTGTTCTTAATTCTAGCCATTTTAGTGGATGTATAATGGCATTTCATTGTGGTTTTTATTTGCATTTTCTTGGTGACACGTGATTTTGAGCTGCTTTTCAATGTGATTACTGGTCATTTGTATTTTACAAAATGTATGTTCAATTATTTTTTCCATTTTAATGTTGGGTTATTCCTGTTAATATTTCTTTCTTGTTCCTCTTCTTTTCTTCTTCTTCTTCTTCTGTTTTTTTTTTAGATGGAGTTTCGCTCTTGTTACCCATGCTGGGGTGCAATGGCGCGATCTCGGCTCACCGCAACCTCCTCCTCCTGGGTTCAAGCAATTCTCCTGCCTCAGCCTCCCCAGTAGCTGGGACTACAGGTGGATGCCACCATGTCCAGCTAATTTTTGTATTTTTAGTAGAGACGGGGTTTCACCTTGTTGACCAGGATGGTCCAATCTCTTGACCTCGTGATCCACCTGCCTCGGCCTCCCGAATTGTTGGGATTATAGGCATGAGCCACTGTTCCCGGTGCTTTCTTTTTTTTTTTCTTTTTTCTTTAAAGACCAGGTCTTGCTCTGTTGCCCAGGCTGCAGAGCTGTGGTACCATCATGGCTTACTGGAGGCTCTGCCTCCCTGGCTCAAATGATCCTCCCACTTCAGCCTCCCAAAAGCTGGGATTATGGCAATGCACCACCATGCTTGGCTATTACCTAATTATTATTATTATTATTTTGTAGAGATTAGGTCTCACTATATTGCCCAGGCTGGTCTTGATCTCCTGAGCTCAAGGGATCCTCCTACCTTGGCCTCTCTAAGTCCTAGGATTACAGGCATGAGCTATTGCACCTGGCCCTTCTTTTTTTATATTTACTGGATACCTGTTTTGTGTCCAATATATGTATTTCAAAGATTTTTTTATATTCCAATCTGTGGCTTGCTGTTTCATTTTTAAAATAGTGTCTTTTAAAGAGCAGAAAATTTGAATTTTGACATCCTTTTTTTTTTTTCTTTTATGGCTCATGCTTTTGGTGTCTTAAGACATCTTGGCTTAACCCAAGGTAATAAAAGTTTCTTGTTTTTGTTTTGTTTTTAAGTTCTCTCGTTGAAATCTTTTAGCTTTTATATCTATCACACATTTTGAATTAACTTGTGTGTATGGTGTGAGATAAGGATCAGAGTTCATTTTTCCCCTAAACTGCATATCCAGTTCCTCCAGTACCATTTTTGGAAGAGAAAATCTTTTCCTACTGAATTACTTTGACATCTTTGTTGAAAGTCAATTAACCATATATGTTGTTCTATTTTTGGACTTTATTCTGGTCCACTGATCTCTGTGTATCCCAGTGCCAGTGCCACACTGTCTTGATTCTTTATAGTAAACTTTGAAATTAGATAGCATGAGTGAGGATTCTTTTTCTATTTCAAAAATGTTTTGGTTATTTCAGATTCTTTGTATTTTCATACAAATGCAAGACTCAGCTTGTTGCTACAAAAAAATCTCTTGGGATTTTTATTGGGATTTGACATCACAAATTGGAATCATCCAATCCACAAACATGTTAAAACCAATTACAGTCTTTAATTTTCCTCAGCAATGTTGTATAGATTTTAGTGTACAGATATGGCACATATCTTGTTACATTTATTCTTATATATTTCATGTTTTTGGATCCCACAGCAAATGGCATATATTTTACTCATTTATTTATTTATATTAAAAAATATTCTCAGCTAGGCCCGGCCCAGTGGCTCACACTTGTAATCCCAGCAATTTGGGAGGCTGAGGCAGGAGTATCACCTGAGGTTGGGAGTTTGAGACCAGCCTTACCAACATGGCAAAACCCCATCTCTACTAAAAAATACAAAATTAGCTGGGCGTGGTGGTACATGCCTGTAATCCCAGCTACTTGGGAGGCTGAGGCAAGAGAATCGCTTGAACCCAGGAGGCTGAGGTTGTGGTGAGCCAAGATTGTCATTGCAATCCAACCTGGGCAACAAGGGCAAAACTCCGTCTCAAAAAACAAAACAAATTCTCAGCTAAGATTCAGGTACATATTTTAAATTTTCGCCTTGTAATTGTTTACCATTGGTATACAGAAATAACATTTTTGGTATGTTGACCTTCTGTGATTTTGCTAAATTCCCTTGTTACAATAGCCTTTTCACACCTTCAAAGCATGACATCTGTGAATAAAGACAGTTTTACTTATTCCTTTCTGACCTGTGTGCCTTTTCTTTTTTATGCCTTATTGCTCTGGTTAGAGTCTCTGGCACAAAGCTGAATAGAAGTGGTGAGAATGGGTAACCTTGGCTTATTCATAATCTTAGGAGAATCAGTCAATCTTTCACCTTTATGTTGTAAATGGCTGGCTTTTCATAAATGTCTTTTACTGGATTAAGAATGTTTTCTATTCCTAGTTTGCTGACCTTTTTTTAAATTATGAATGGATATTAAGTTTTGTCACTGAGATGATCCATTACTTTTATGTGGTTGATTACATTTACTGATTTAAAAAAAAAAAAACCAACCTTGTGTTCCTAGGATCAATTCCACTGGTTATTTTATATGCCTCCCCTTCCCCCTCGCCCACCGTGTTTTTGGTTTTGAGATAGGATCTTCCTCTGTCACCCAGGTTGAAGTACAGTGTAAGGATCACAGCTCACTGCAACCTTGGCCTCCTGGGCTCAAATGATCCTCCCACTTCAGCCTCCGGAGTAGCTGGAACCACAGGCAAGTGCCAACATGCCCATGAGTGTTGTTCATTTTTTGTAGGGATGGGGTCTTACTATGTTGCCTAGACTGGTCTCCATCTCCCAGACTCAAGACATCCTCCCATGTCAGCCTCCCAAAGTGCTGGGGTTACAGGTGTGAGCCACTGTGCCTAGCCACTTTTTTCATATACTGTTGGATTTGACTTGATTGTATTTTGTCAAAGAGTTTTGCATCTATGTTCATAAAGGATAGTGGTCTAAAAAGGTGTTGTTTTTCTCTTTGATGTCTGTGGTTTTGGTATTTGGAAACTGCTTATTTCTGTTTTTCTTTTTCTTTTTCTTTTCTTTCTTTTTTTTTTTTTTTTTGAGATGGAGTCCTGCTCTGTCGCCCATGCTGGAGTGCAGTGGTACAATCTTGGCTCACTGCAGCCTCTGCCTCTGGGGTTTCAGGGGGTCTCCTGCCTCAGCCTCTTGGGTAGCTGGGATTACAGGTGTATGCCACCAGGCCTGGCTAATTTTTGTATTTTTAGTAGAGACGGGGTTTTGCCATGTTGGCCAGGCTGGTCTCAAACTCTTGACACCTCAGATGATCTGCCCGCATCAGTCTCTCAAAGTGCTGGGATTACAAGTGTGAGCGAACATCTGTGGCCGAAACTGCTTATTTCAAAGTGAGATGGGAAATGTTCCCTCTTCTACTATTTATTTTGAAAAATAGAGACGAGGTCTCCCCATGTTGACCAGGCTGGTCTTGAACTCCTGGGCTCCAGAGATCCTCCTGCCTCGGCCTCCCAAAGTGCTGGGATTACAGGCATGAGCCACCATTCCTGGCCCCCTTTCTACTATTTTCTGAGTTTTTGTGGGACTGGCATTTTGTTCTGTAGCAATCTCCCCAGCGCTCTGCCTGCAAGAGCAGGGAAGTCTCTGAATGAGAGTCTTATTCAGGGATCACTCAGCCTGGCGCCCTCATCCCCAAACTGCTCCACACTCCCTCTTTCTTACTCAGTTGCCGGTCTATCCTGGAACCTGGGAATCATACTAGATTCCTCCTTACTCCAAAATCTACTGATCACAAAGCCCTCATATCCTAACATCTCTCAACTCTCCTGGAGCCCTTGTCTTGGTCCAGGTCTGAATTCCTCACTAGTTGGTGGGCTAAACAAAGACTGGTCACCAGGCTGCTTTGTCAAGTGGGGTTTGGAAACAGAGCTTTTAGGATCAAATCCCGAGCTCCTGTGCCTAGCCCTCATACACACACACACACACACACACACACACACACACACACACACACACACACACACACACACACACACACACACACACACACACACACACACACACACACACACACACACACACACACACACACACACACACACACACACACACACACACACACACACACACACACACACACACACACACACACACACACACACACACACACACACACACACACACACACACACACACACACACACACACACACACACACACACACACACACACACACACACACACACACACACACACACACACACACACACACACACACACACACACACACACACACACACACACACACACACACACACACACACACACACACACACACACACACACACACACACACACACACACACACACACACACACACACACACACACACACACACACACACACACACACACACACACACACACACACACACACACACACACACACACACACACACACACACACACACACACACACACACACACACACACACACACACACACACACACACACACACACACACACACACACACACACACACACACACACACACACACACACACACACACACACACACACACACACACACACACACACACACACACACACACACACACACACACACACACACACACACACACACACACACACACACACACACACACACACACACACACACACACACACACACACACACACACACACACACACACACACCGGGCTGCACCTTCCCGCAGCCACGTCACTTCTGCAGCCCCGAGTGCTCTCCCCTGCATTCAGGCCCTGCGTGGGCTGCGCCTGCGTGCCCTCCCTTGTACCCTGGGGAGGGTGTGTGTGATGACTGTCTCTTTCGGGGTCTGCCCACGCCACTGCGTTCCTCCGAGCAGGGACCTTGTCCTTAGCCGCTGCACCCAGCCCGGGAACAGCGCCGCTGATTAGCACTGTGGGGCGTGTGAACTCAAACCTCTGTCAGGCACACAGAGCAGTGCGAATCCAAGGGCCCTAGGATCCCAGCTCAGGCCACCCCCAAGAAAGCTCCCGCAAAGCAATTAAGACCTCGCTCCCCTAGCCGCAACGCAAGCTGCCCAGGGTGGGACCAAATCCGGACTGCGCCTGCGCGCGGTGGTGGCGGCAGCGAAGGCGGGGCTAGAGCCGGAACAGAGAGCACGGACCTGAGTGCGCAGACGCCAAGGGGGCGCGGTGGCGCCTCCCGGCGGAAGAAACGCGCTAAATTACTTCCCGGGCCACGATGCTAGTCTCGGAGGTCGGGCCGGGTCGGGTGTGAACTCTCCCTTTCCTTCATAGGGTGCAGGCCGATTGGGGTCACCAGCTTTTGCTCTTTTCATTGCAGTTTAACCCGCATAAACCAGCCTGGCGTCTCTCTGCAGAGGCTTTACCCAAATTAGTTCCATCACTCTCCTTACTGTCCATGCTCCAGAAACTGCACATCCTTGTCTCTGGTCATGACACCGTGGTTTGGCCGCGGCTCGTAAGGAGCACACGTTGGCTACTGGGACAGGCAGATTGGGGTCAGGAGCACACCAAACAGAAGAGTAGGTGCCCCCTAAGGCTCTTAGGAACTGGCACAGTAAGGAGAGACTTGAGAGATACTGGGTCCAATTTGGGGTCTAGAAAAGGGTAGGCGAGCAAAGGGCATGTAAATTTAGACTGGGAAGAGGGTTCTGCAGACCAGCAAAGCCTGGAGGTAGGATGTGGAGGCAGAGATGGCGGTTGCATCAGCATAGTTGAATGTTATGAGTTCTGCTGCAGCGTTCGCAGCTTAGCTGATAAAGATTTTAACTTGTGACACATGCCCTGGACTGCAAGGTGTTAAAGGATAGGTACCTAGCTTCCTTCCTAATGAAATAACGGTCTTCTATTCTCCTAAACTTAAAAGTGGTTTTGTTTCCATCATCTTAGTTGGCACTCTCAACCATTTTCCAGTTGAATTTGGCCTTGAGAGGATGCTTTACCTTCATTACACAGTATGGTCAGCTGGGAAGAGGTTTGGGTTTCCTCACTTTGAGACCACCGCTTTTACATCCTCCCACCCTTTTACTAGCTGTAGGGAGTACCTGTCAGACTCTACATTGGACATTCTGAGCTTTACATAAGGCTAGATCAACTGTCCATTAGATAGTCTGTATCCTATGAGTCTTGTCCTCCACACCTTGAATTCAGAGGTTCTGACTTGATTACTTTGTGATTCAATAGCAAGGGTTAAGAGACATTTTCCACTTGCCATTCTTTTAGGCCATATGTCTTCATGGCTATCATATAGAATTAAAGCAATTGTTGGGCATGGTGCTTTTGTAGTAATGTTTACTATGTTTTAGAGTCAGTTTGTTACTAGGTGATCATAAAACAGAAGAATGGAAATAAATTTGCTTGTGAGTGACTTTTTCTGTTTTTGAGGTTCCTTTTCCATTGCTGACCATCAAAAAGATATTTGGCCCATAACAGATGCTGAGTAAGTATTTGATGAACAGATGGCAAAGGGTAGCAGTCAGGCTGTCCTGAGAACAAGAGGGTTTTCTGAGGAAGGGGAGTAATTTTCCAAACTTAATTTCATCCTCTACCTCGACAGCCCCCATGTCCCATTGTCTGGCAGCTGATTCCTTTAGTTGATCCACCCTTCCTGAAAAGCACCACAGTGGTAGCTAACCAGTGAGTTCAGGGTAAAGACACCCAAGATAAATGTAATGGACCCAGAAGACAAGCTAGAGGCAAGAATCTGCTTAGACATGTCCTAGTATCTAATTATGGCTGATGAACACATTTTTATCCTTTCAAACACTTTTTCAAGGCCTAATCATCAAGCTTGTGGCTTTTACAGGATCCCTGTAACTGCCTTTCCTCTTTTTGGCTTTGGCATTGACAGTTTTGGCAGCATTATACGTCAATCTAAATTTGTATATCTAGCCAAAAATCTTGGGCTAGGGTTGGCTTGTGGCAAAGAAGACAGGGAGTTTTTCTGGCTTTCTAGATTTAATTCATGTTACCCCACAAGCATAGATATTTTGGAAAGTGATCTGTTGAGGTACTTAGTTGAAATTTCAAAAGGTACTAAAACATTTTTTCCAGTGGGGGGAGAAGTTGGGGGGGCGGGAGGGGAGAAAGTCCCTTAAGCCAATGTTTTAGAGAATGAAAAACTTATTTCGTAGGTTGTCATGAAAAACTTATTTCGTAGGTTGTCAAGTGTCATTAGAAAATGGGCACTTCTGCCCAAAGTAATTATTTCTTAAAATTAAAAAACTTAAAATGGCAATCCTAGGCCAAATCCTTTCTTCCTTTGTCTGATTTACATGTTAGTGGGAACAGATAACCCTTATATGGGCTGAGCCCACAAAACATATACAAACACAATTTAATAATCTATAGTAAAGAATTTAGGCATTTTTAATGTAAGGTACAGTTTGTGTCAGGAAACACTAGACCCTTGACTAGATGGACACAGTGCCTAGGAATAATCCTAGAAATTCACTTTTTGACTGAAAAGTCTCGATTTCTGGGGAAACCAAAATCTGAAGATAACCAATTTTCACACTTACTAGGTTGAATCATATGAAAATGCTAACTGGCCATTTTTGACCAAAAGGTGATTTGGTGCCCCCTCTTAATTGTCAGCAAAGGAGGGAACAGCCTCACTGTTTGAAGTCTGGTGAAGCCGTGGAGGATTTTAATCATGGCACCTTGTGACTGGACTGCACTAGCCCCATCTTCGGTGAGTTTCTTGCCTCTGAAATTATTTTTGTGGAAGGGAAGGGAGGGGTCTGGAGTTTTGCTGATTAATTAGCACCTCAAAATAGGTGGGGAGAGGGGACTCCCCTTCAAGTATACATGACAAAGTTATTTTTGTGTCACTTAACTATAGAATCAGAATTCCAGGTCCCAGGGACATGTCAGAAGTGTATGCATATTAATGAAAACTCACCATTTAATATTTGCTAGGCTTAGAGATGGAATTTAGCTAAGACGAATCAACTCCATTTGCCTTGTAGCCATCAGAACGCAACTTTTTGCCTTTGAAGTAACTGAGGACTGAGGCAGCTATTAGCAGTTCCCAGAAGGCTGAAACTCAAAGGTAGTAGTACGTGTACATAAGCAGACGAGAATGCCACCCTGGCGCCTGAGAGTCATGGGATGAACATCTACACTAAGACACACATACCTGTCTAACTTAATGCTTTCCTGTGTTTCTGGCAATGAAGTTCCCTCATACTCAGGTACTCTGAATACATAGTGCAGGGGTTAGAAGTTGTCTCTCTTAACAAGTGTTCCTCATTTGGTAAGTCTGACCTGTGAGGTCTGCAAAGTATTCCATGGGGATAACATTTACCCTTGAACCTGTCATGGTCTAATGAAGGAAACCCAGCCCGCATCAGAGAAGCTGATGTCAGAACATTAACACAACCGGGCTTTCTTCAATTACTACCTGTCTGCTCGTAGCCATGTTATTATCTGAAAGCTAATAGAGAGGTAGAGTGGCTTCCACTTTATAACTGTGGACAACAGCATGTGATTGGTTTTGTTGAGAGAGATAAATCAACCATATCATGCTATTAGAAGAAACTGAGTGCAATGAGAAACAAGTTAATAATTTGATCAGGTGGAGGGGCCCGTCATTTACCGGCTTTTTAAGAATGCCTCACACATCACATGTTTTGAGTGAGACATGTCCTTGGACACACACTGGACATGATTGCTGAAGCCAGGTCAGTAGAAACCATTGAAGTTTATTGGCGGTCACAATGCTTACACTGTATGCAGCAAACACCCTTACAAGTCTATCCGCAACCTGATCACGCAAGAAAGGATTCATCACACAGTCGCCAGAGGAGAAGGGAAAAAAATTAACAGGCTTGTTTCTGGGGGTAGAGGAGAGAAATAAAAATAAAACCTAATTGATGAGTGTCCTGTGGGCAAGAGCTGAACTAGAGATGTGTACAACTAGCAGCAACAATTGTGGAAAAAGTACAAGGCAAATAGCTTTCTCCATTAATTTTCCTCTGTAGGTTAATTTCTTTTAATATTCAAAACATTATGGTTTTCATTTTATAAAAATGTTTATTTTTAAGGGGTGGGAGAATGTTAAATACTTCATGCTAGGTAGACCTTGTTATTAAGAACCCCCCACTGTAGTAACTTCCTCCAGTTCATACATTCATGAGTGCAGCGTACATATATAAATATCCACACGCACACATCCACACACACTGCCTCGAGGGCTGGGGAAGACTGAAATCTATTGGCCACACACAGCAGGGCCTCTGGTGGACTTGCCCACATTGCCCCATAGGAGAGCAGTGGGCTCACTTCCTTCTCTCTGGTCTCTATCTTCACAGATACCAAGAACCCTACAACATGTCGTTAAATCCAACTTTTAAAAGCAAGAGGCATCTGTCTGAGGATAAGGGTAAGCAAAGTGGGAAAGAGGATGGAGATAAGAACACCAAACACTTTTAGCTGGAGTTATTTGTCACTGCAAGGGGCCAGGGACCCAGGGCAGAACCTATACGGTCCAAAGGGAGGGATGGTGTTCTGGCATGGCTTAGAGTTCCTAATAACAAGGGTTAATACAGTAACAGGAAGTGATCATTTCTGGGTGAGGACAGGGCAATACGAAAAAATATACATTTGGAATTTTAGCTTTTTTTTTTCTTTTCTTTTTTTGCCTCTCTACTGTGTCACTAAATATATCTCTGCACTCTCACACATCCTTGTCCAGTAAAGCTTCAGGCCACCAGAATACACATTTTCTTCACTCGCATACACAACCCCTCACATCAGCATTGGTGCACTAGACTCTGTAAAAATTTTTCAGTCACACTTTTTGTTTTTAAACTTGAGTCAATATAAACCTTGTTCAAAATGTTATGAAAAAATGTACATGTTTATACAAGGCAGGTTGTGGCAGGACACTAGGGGATCGCCCCACTTGGGTGGCCCCAGGAGGAGGGGCTGGAGTCTGTTTGTGTTTCTTATCTCCTCCCACCACCCTTCCCACCCAGTCCCCCAGGAACCAGCAGCGCCCTGCCCCCCCAATGAGTGCACTCACACCCCTATTCCCTGGGGAAGTAGCTAGTTGACCTTTGCCATTTTCCCCACACCCCTGGAGGAAGGAGCCAGGATCAGCCAGGCCCTCTCCCTTGCAATTGTTCGCCCCTCTGGGCCAAACCAAAGGGACGCTGCTCTGTACAGGTAGAGTCCAAGGAGGTGTCAGCTCATCATGTCATTGCTATTCATGCCATAAGTGGAATTCTTCATCGAGTCGTTGACTTCTCGACGGAATGCTGACAGGTTCTGGGTGAACCTGCAGAGAGGATGCATGTGGGTTGGGGGAGGAGGGTGTGAGGGAAAGGTATTTGCTTATATATATATTTTTTAAGCACGGGAAGTACAATGTATGAATTGATGGGTTCTGTTTCTGTTTCAAAGATCAGTTAATCTCAGTCTTAAGACTCTAAGGGAAAGTTGGCCTAGAGATCTGGTGAAGTCTGGGGCCCTGAGGGCTACCTTGGGCTCATGGCAGCAGAAAAATTTCACTGACAGAGGTAGGAAATTACCCTCACAAAGTGAGGCAGTAAGTGAATGACGCCGTTTCATTTCTTAATGCAGCAAGACCAGTTGGTGTAGTGCCGTGCTGTCCAATAGGGTGCCTGCCAACCACACACGGCTACTGAGTACCTAAATTAGGGCCAGTGTGACTGAGGAAATGATTCCAAATTGAATACAGTTAACATTCAGCTCCTCAACTGCATCTTAATTTTAAATTAAAATGCCTTATTTTAAATTAAAAAAAATTTAAAAATTGTCAAGCCTAGATAATGCAGTTACTGGAAAATCCCTAGCTGTTTGAAACAATCTGGGTATTGGAATCTACTTTGTCAACTGTAAATTTATGAAATCTAAATACAGATCAAGTATTTCTGATGAAAATGTATGAATTAGGCCGGGTGCGGTGGCTCACGCCTGTAATCCCAGCACTTTGGGAGGCCGAGGCGGGCAGATCACGAGGTCAAGAGATTGAGACCATCCTGGCCACGGTGGAACTCGCCTCTACTAAAAATAAATACAAAAAAATTAGCCGGGCATGGTGGCACGTGCCTGTGGTCCCAGCTACTCAGGAGGCTGAGGCAGAAGAATCGCTTGAACCCAGCAGGCAGAGGTTGCAGTGAGCTGAGATTGGGACACTGCACGCCAGCCTGGTGACAGAGCAAGACTCCATCTCAAAAAAAAAAAAAAGTATGAAAAGTGTACAGGATTTTGAAAATGTAGTACAATAAAAAGAATGTGAAAACCCACAATTTAAAAATACTGATTACACATTGATACAATATTTTGGATACAGTGGGTTAAATAAAGTATATTATTAAAATGAATTTTGCCTGTTTAAAATGGCTCGCTTTTCTATTGGATAGCACTGCTTTAGATGGCCTCCAAACACAGATAAACAAAGACTTTAAAGGAACTTCCTGTTTCGTTGATGTGAAAAATAACAACTGTCTGAGATTTCTAGGCAGGACACTCTATACTCACCTGTCTCTGTTTTTCGTAAGAAGATTTCGTTCGATGCCTTCCATCAAGTTCTCAAAACAGAGATGCATGGCCTGCTGCTTCTCCGGTGGCTGGCTGTTCACGATACTGTTCCTTAGGTCAGAAAAATACTGTGGGGCAAGGAGTGGAACAGAAGGTAAGAGACGCAGGGAAAGGCAGATTAGCCCTCCATCACTGTCAGGGATGAAAAATGTTCTTCTCTAAGGAGTAATGGAATATCTACTAAAATTGGACACTTAAAAAAAATTCAGGCAAGTCCTTCCAGAATACTATGTCTTCATCTTACTAAAAAAATCAAGAATTTTTAATTTGTAAAGCACTTTAAAAGGGTCATGTAACCAGCCCTTTCTTTTATAGGAATCTCAAGGCTTGTTTATGGCAGAGCTAGCAATGGAACTTAGGTCTTAGGCCCTCTGATACCCAGGTACCTTACCTCCTTAAAAGGTTTTTCTTATCGCCTGGGGTGGAAACACTCCTTTACCCTGTGTCTGTGAGCTACCACACATGCTGACTTCTAACAATTAAGTGATTATGTGATACTGAAAACACGAATGGGACATGCTCAGTAAATGACCCATTTTCCCTGTTTCACCATCCTGGAGTGTTTCTATACACATTTCTCTCAGTGCCTGGTGATAGTAAGTGCGTGGTCTTCTGGGTTGGCACCAGGGAGCTCACTCTCTCACCTTTTCATTAAGTAATATCAAGCCAAGTAGGGGTCGGGACATAGACCACTGGTTCCTACAGTCTTCAAAGATGATGATGTTCAGCACCGTGGACAGCATCTGAAAATGGAGAATTTGAGGCAATGACCTATGTACGGCTACCCAAGATAAAACGACAGATTCCAAATACAGGAGTATATTAGACTGAAGGCCTTTTCTGTGTAGGGTAAGTCTGACAAATAGTTTGTGAAGCTTCATCTGAGTCTTCTATTTCAAGGTAACCTTTTCTTCTAAGATACTCATTTCCTTTCCTGTTCTTAAAATTGGTTTGATAATTTCACTTACAAATGGATCTTTCCAGTTCACCCTGACTTGTGGGGAATGGGATGGGGTCACATAAACAAAATTACAGTAGGCAAAACCACCTTGCATGATCCCTTCCAGGTACTTGGAGTTGACAGTTTGGATGTGATGGAGTTCTGAATTATTTCACTGCCCGTCACTGCCATTTAGTTTTTTTTAGATGGAGTCTCACTCTGTCGCCCAGGCTGGAGTGCAGTGGCGCAATTTTGGCTCACTGCAACCTCTGCCTCCTGGGTTCCAGCAATTCTCCTGCCTCAGCCTCCTGAAGAGCTGAGGTTACAGGCCTGTGCCACCATGCTCAGCTAATTTTTTTATATTTTTAGTAGAGATGGGGTTTCACCGTGTTAGTCAGGATAGTCTCGATCTCCTGACCTCGTGATCCACCCATCTTGGCCTCCCAAAGTGCTGGGATTACGCGCCTGGCCATGTCACTGCTTCTTTAGAGAACAGTGTGGACAAAGGTAAGATTGGTTAAAATCTCAATAATTACTGATCCCATTTTCTTACCTATTTTTATCTAGTATGTATTTCTTTAAGTTATTTCAAGTTTTATTTTCATTGCATACAAATAAAATAAGGGCAAGCATATAGTTGATCTCTGTGGCCAGTTATTTCCTTGTCGTGCATTTACGTTCCTGTTTTGTAAACAAGAGCACGGGCCTTTGGAAAGCTGGATGCTGCTAACTCTTGCTCTATTTATTGCAGTGGGTGAGCAAAGTAATTTTCACAGAAAACAGGATAGTGCTTATGAGATGATAGTTCCAGGGCACAGGGGTCGCTGTGACAGTCAGAATAATAATCCAGAACCTGATTTTTTTTTCAGATTTTCTATATCCAGTGATTACTTGGCAAACTCAAAATCCACTGCAATTTGAAGAAACGAACTTCATCTCAGCAGCAGGAACCTGATGAGATGTTAGGTTAATCATGTGTGGCCTCCCCTGTCTTGCAGAGGTCCTTCCTCTGTCAGACACTCCATCACTGCCTCCTAAGCCTCCACTTTCTTACCTGCTGGATCATCTCTGGATGCTGCTGCATGATGTGCAGAAAGCGGTCGCTCTCCTGGTTCAGGGGTGTGGTCCTCTTCTTGGTGCTACGTGACAGCTGCTTGAAGAGGTATGTCACTATGTGGTCCAGGCAGGAGCAGCAGCCTGTGCATACCATGGTGTCTGCAAGAAAGAAAGAAAGGTAGGAGTAGGACAGAGCTGCTGAAGGTGACCTTGGCAAATATGGACTGTCTTTGGCTGAGATCCACTAGGGTCCTATGGCCAATTCAGCCAAGGCCATTGCTCAGGAGGACTCCTTGTTAACAGCTTACCCTCATTGTACAGCTGGGCTCAATTTCTAAGTTTGAAAGTGAGTATTGGTAATAGATATAAATAAATAAAGAATACCGAAATTACTGTCTCAATGTGTTGATGTACATCTTCTGCCGCACACAAAATGACAGTTTATCTGTTGTGCCAGATACTGTTCTAAGTACTTTATGGGTATTATCTAATTTATCCTCCCAAGAACTCCACGAAGCAGGTTTTCTGTTGTACACATGAGGAAACCAGAATTTGGAGAGGTTATGCATCAGCCTAAGGATCAACTGCCAGTAACTGCAAAAGCTGTGATTGGAATCCAAGAAGCCTGGGGTAGGAGCCTATGCTCTGAGTTACCTGCAGGATGTCCTTAAACCAAGACTGATGTAGCCTATGAATGTTTATGGTTTGTTAGAATGGGCTGTGCTGTATTATGTGTTTATCTCCAGCGCATCTCTGGGGGGAGCTGCAGACTCATCTATGCATCTTTACAAAAGGAACAGTACAGCACAACCTGTGAACAGAACTCTGATGAGGTGAGCCCAAAAGACTAAGGGATGAACCCTTAAAAGAGTAAGCAATTCTGATTCCTACGGGACTGATGGTTTATGCAAAGGTCCCTCTATTTATAAGACAACAGTCTTCCAAAGCAAGGGCTGATACCTTGACTGGACTGTACTACATATGGCTATGCACTCTGATGGAATAGCGGAAATGGAAGTGAATGTGTATCAAAATGGCACAGAGGCATGGATAATTCACCACAGTTGATAATCCAAAAGTCGTCTATCAGTATTTGCAATATATCATCACTATTTGGCAGCTGACTTAATCCTCCTACTTAGGTTTTGCTCAGCCTAATATAAAAATGTGTTTCATTCTCCAAACATATACACCTATTACATACACCTATTACCTATAAACAAACTGATTGACAGGAACCATACAGACTAGGATGAAAAAACTTATGGAGCTAGCTGTGTGAAACCTTTCCCCAGCTTCCACGGCCCTCAGGACAGAGTTCAAACAGCCTAATACGGCTTATGGGCCCCCTTCATGATCTCCAGATTTGCTCCTGCTTATCTCTAAAGCTTCTCTTTCTGTTAAGTGGTAAAAAAAAAAAAAAAAAAAAAACCCACGAACTTACCCACCCCACCCACGTGCTTACCAAGAGCAGTAAGTCCTTCAGAAATGGAAGAGAGAATATACATGATGACATGAGGTTCCAGGCTTGCAATAAAGTTCATATGGTCCTGGGTCAGGACTTCCAGTAGTGAATAATAAGACTGGCTGAGCTTGGGGTAATCCTGTGGGAGAGGAGGAGGAAGAAAATCAGCTTAGGCACTATGCACTCCAACATGCAGGGAGACGATCTTAATAGCTTAGCTCCTTTCAGTTGGGAAAACAAAAGACTTAGTTATAGCAGAAAAGAGCTAGCTTATATAGTTTTTCAAGAGCAATGTTCTATCATGGTCTCAGGTGAAAAAGGCTAAATGTGATGAGGAACAAGATTCTGGCAATGCAGCGTAAGGCTTACCAAGAGATCACTGTGGGGAATAGAGAGGAGCAGCTTGATGAAGGTCTGCAAAGCATTGTCCAGGGCATCATCTCCATAGAGACGAAAGACTCCGAAATTGACGTAACTCCCACTGAGAGCAGCCTTCAGCATGGAGAAGCAGATGGAGATGCCCTTGAGCTTCAGAGCATAGACCTGATCCTTTGGGACCTCTCCTAGTGTCAGGATGCGATTGCCTGAGTAGACATGTCATATATGTTTATTCAACTACATTAGAAGTGCTCGTTTATATCACCCTTTCTACTCCAAAGGCATACAAATTCCAGCAGGCCCCTGGTGACAGGTGGCACTCTAATGCACAGGTATTAGCATACGATAGGAATGCTGTCCTGGCTCTTGCCAGGGCTGGCTGGAGACCCACATGCTGCTTACATTGTGGTGACTGAGCTAGAATTAACTTCGAGAGGCATGATTCTCTGACACACTTACCATACATTGTTATCATCTTGCTGGTTTCTCGGAAGAGTAAGATGCCATTGGGGGAAGAGACATCAAACTGGAGTCGCTGGGATCTGAGCAGAGAGCACAGGAAGAGAAAAAGTCAGACTGTTTTCTTGGAAGACTAGGGTACTTGAGGCTCTCATACCTTGGGTGAGCCTGCATTTACATTAAAACAAGTAGCTTGCCTATTCTAATAAGAGAATAACCAAGTTACAGATATTTAACCAATAATGTAGTTTCTATCTGGAAGACCAACATGCTAGATTCAGATTCTGCTGCTCAAATTAAAAACATTTAAAAGAAAAAAGGCAGCAGATAAAATTACTGTCTTAAAAATCTCAATTTTATCTGATTAAAGTATACTTTCTACCAGTCACCTCTTGATACTAACTCAGAGCCCTTCAGCCATTAGTCTGCATGGACCTTTATGGCTTCAGTGGCATCTGAGGGAGGGGCAAAGGCACTGTTACTATTTTATATGAAGAAAGGATGCAAAGGGAATTGGAATGGTCTAAAAGAAGCCGGACAGAAAAGGTAAACATTTCTAACAATCATCTTCTCTTTTGTCTGCTCCAGATTTTGATAAGCTTCATTAGACACAAGTTGGTAAGACCTGAAAAGCCTAGAGTCCTTCCTACTTCCTCTTTCCTACCCCCAACACTGAATCCATCAACATCTAACTAAAATACAGCCCGAATCCACCTCTCCCTTACAGTCTCTCTGCTCCTACTCTTACCTGCCTTCAGTCCCATTCTTCACATGGTAGCCTTTAAATAACTTAAATGAGATCATTTTAATCCCTTGCTGAAAACACTCTAGCGGCTTCCCACTGCAATGAGAATAAATGCCCACTCCTCACTACTGCTGTGCTAAGACGCTAGATGATCTGGCTCTCTGCTCACTGGTCTGACCCTGCTCCCACAGCCTCCCCCATCCACCAGACTCGTGCCACAAGTCCCAGCAAGCTTATCCTATCTCAGGACTCTTGCAGTGGTTTTCTGTTTAGAACATCCCTTATCTTTGCAGGGCTACCAGAATCTTTCTTGTCATTTAGATCCTAATTAATATTACCTTCTCAGAGAGGTCTTCCCTGACCCTCCTGTCCTTTAATTCTCCTCTATTTTACTGCTTTATTTTTTTTTTCATGGCACTTAATCACTGTCTGGAAAGATCTTCCATACTTGTTTTTATTGTGTCTTCCTCACCATTTGTAACATCAAAGAGGGTAGAGATTTTGTCTGGCATAGTGGCTACGAAGGCTGGGCAAAGAGCAAGTGATCTCAAGTAACTACTTGATAAATGAATAACTCCTGAATATAAGCCTCCTGGGAGGTTATAGCTTCTTTGAGTATTATTACCCACCCCCTAAGGTCGTTTTAAAACTTACTGTCTCAGGACTGCCATGAGAGACCACTGCACGTATCTGAAATTCTGGGAAAGCGTGCTAGATTTTTCTTTTTTACTATCCTTAATTTGGTGTTTGGAAAATCATTCTGACTTTTTAAAAGTAAATTTTTATTGCTTCTGCCACAACCTGCTTAATAAATACCTTTCTTAAGAAAGAGTATTCCTTTTTTTTTTAAATCTTCTAAGTCCTTTTAATTGTTCTTATAAACTAGCATAAGATATAAACTTAAGTAGTACACATGAGTTTTATAATTTACCCATCTCTGGCAGATAGCTAAGCATAGCACATCAGAGCCTAACAGTGTGAGTGAAATAAGGTGTACAATGACATCTTCTATTCTGGACCTAATAATTCGACAAAGAAAGAACTATTTGTAATCACTGTGGTTATAAAAGGTTTCATGGAGACAGTGAAGATAAAGCTATTCTGATACCTATCATATCCTTCTCAACATCTCTAACCATGAAATGTGACAAGGCACCATTACCAAATGTTAACCTTTATATCCGTGAGCAGGAAATCAGAATCTTGGTTGCCAAATTTACTTCTCCTAAGAATGGACATCTGGAGATTCTTTTTATTTTACTTTTTTTTTGAGACAGGGTCTTACTCTGTCACCCAGGCTGGAGTGCAATGGCTTAATCTTGGCCTCAATGTATCCTCTGCCTCCCAGGCCAAAGTGATCTTCCCTCCTCAGCCTCCTGAGTAGCTGGACTACAGGTATATGCCACCAGGCCTGACTAATTTTTTGCAGAGGTGGGTTTCACCATCTTGCCCAGGCTGATCTTGAACTACTGCACTCAAGCGATCTGCCCATCTCGGCCTCCCAAAGGGCTGGGATTACAGGTGTGAGCCACTGTGCCCTGATGGAGACTCTTTAAAAGTGACTTATTTCCTGCAGTTGGCTATGATTTTGTGTAGTTAGGAATACTGTTCTTTCAAACAAAAACATACACAAAAACTTTTCAAATTTTAAAATGCAGCAGTAAATCTTCTCATCTCCCACAATCTGCCCAAAGCACTAGATACAACAAATTCTCTCAGATAACAGGGCAGCTGTAACCTTGGAAGCTCTGCCTCTTGCTTACCTATTGTGAACTAATTCAGCCATCAGCTTGAGTACAGGTGTGGTACAGGCTGGATCATGGTACCAAAGCTCAATTGCCCGTTGGAGAATTGGCATATAGGATGGATATCTGTAAATGAGAAGCTAAGGAAGGATTTCCTATTCAAGAAACGTACAGAATTTAAAATAGGTTTTTAGCACTAGTCAAGCACAAACTGTCAAACTACAGTTCTTTAAGTTCCAGTCTCTTGCTTGCTAATGTTGGAGTCTTTCTAACCAGAAGACGCTAAAGTGATTTTGTGTTCTTTAACCTGTAAAAGGCATCTAGTAATACTTTCTTCTAAAGAGCATGATGTATTTCAGATTGTTATTTATCCTCTTACCCCTTCCACAGTATGACAGGGGATCAGCTCATTTTCTTTATATAACTATTACAGAAAGAGGCACCTGGATTTGACATAATCTGCACAAGGTTAGGGAGTCAGTAAACTTAGACTTCCTAATTTGTAAAAACTGTTATTATTTTTTTCTCCTTAGACTGAAACATCTCTCTAAATATAGCAAAATCAACAGTTCTACAGTGGTATATAGTTCCACAGGCATTTATATTTGAGATCCAAAAGAGAAACTGGGAGACCACCTCATTCATGTTCTAACCTCAGACAACCTTATGTCTGTCATTAGACCACTGTGAAATGGTGGCTTCCAGAACACATGCAGGCCTTCTGGGTAGCTCTTCATCTTCTCTGCCTCACTACCCCTTCCCTTCCCCGCACACCCTCTCTTGACCCCATCACCCAATTACACTTCAGTTAAGGCTTGCTGTAGGTGTGTTCCTAGTCAGAGTTAGGATACATCCATTCAAAGAGCATCATGAAGCTGGTCTTGGCATTGAAAGCAAAAGCGATCCCTCTCAGGTCTCTTACTAGGCCAACTAGAGTTCGCTGTAGTAGAAGGCAAAAACATGTTAAAATAGAAGAAAAGAAAAAACAGTCTGATAAGGATTCCACACATCATCAAGCTCTTCCTCTTACAGTTCAACAAATACTCCTTTCAAATATTCTGATTCAGTCTCTTCCATGCTAGAATGGGATATTTTCACTTGAAAAATTAGCTTTGAAGTTTGTTATGCCAAGAAAATAGGTTCCTGGTTCGTAGCAAAAATAGAGGTTGACAAAGTTTTAAGATATTGAAGTAATACATCATATGTAAAAAGTGAAAAAGTTTTGAGCCCACCCAGGGAGAGAGATACAGACACACACACACATACACACATGCGCATGGCAAAGAAACCCACTCAAAAAGCCAGAAAAAGGCAAAAAAGAAAACCAGAAGTCCCAAAGAAGAAGAGGTAGAAGAGCCATATGTACCCTAATGGTTTATACCCTAAAGGAAGTCAGATACAAGCTCTGCCAGGAGGAAGACAAAGGGGAGTCCACACAGTGCCTCCCCCTTTGCGTGGGCCATCTAGATGAGTCTATGTTGAATCTGTACTCTCCGTTTACAGAAAAAGAGACTGAGGACTAAAGAGGACAAAAACCTTGCCCACAGTCATGTTGCTAGGTAGCAGGAGGGCCCAGAGCAGGACTCATACATTGCACCAAGACCCCAAATCCAATACTCATTCTCTCAATAGAACTTTTACTTGCGACATGAACAGCAGTAAAACTGCTTTAAAAATTGTAGTTTGGGGTTTGTCTCCAAACGTGAAGACAAAACAACAAGAACAACAACAACAAAATCTAGTAGTCATCAATATGCTCAAGAAGGTGGCACATTTGCAGATCTCGACACATTTGGCAAAAACGTCAGCACTTCCGTTAACAGCCTGCTTGTAAGCAAACAGTTCTCAAGCTGATATCACAAGCTCAGTACTCTAGTCCAAGACTTTGTCAATCTCTTAAAAGACCACATGGGACATGACTAAGAAGTGGGTGACAGTTGTAGTCCATTACCAAGGTGGTTCTTTTGGTTAATTTTACTTGCTTTGTATGAAACTAATACCATATGATGGGAAAAGGGCTGATATTCACTGATATCCCTAAATCCTTGATATTGGTTGACACTCTAGCCTAAAGTTGCCAATATGTTCCACAATAACCGAAGCTTTGAATGGTACCTATCTCAGACTCTAAAACACAAATATAAAGGGGAGAGAGAGTTGTATTAAGTGGTGTTGCTCTGCGTCTACACTGCTGATTTGTAGATGGAAAAAGAAAAGGCTAAAGATGAAAAAGGAGAACTTTAGAAAGTTAGGTAAAGCCTGGCATTTTTTTCTGGCAATACCCTGGCTATTTGGTAGGTCTACCATTCAGCATTGGTGTCCTGGGGAATACTGTAAAAAGTCCTACCAATAGTAACATCCCAGTGTCTTCTAATTTTGACACAGAGATCTATACAAGTCAAGAGAATAGTATGTATAAAGTAAAAAGATGAGAAAAGCAACAATCAAGAAATGACAATTCTAACAGCTAGAAAACAAGAACTAACTTAAAATTCCATATATATGAAAATTCACTGGACATTAATCCCAGCTACATGGGAGGCTGAGGCAGGAGGACTGCTTGAGCCCAGGAGTTCAAGGTTTGTAGTGAGCTATGATCATGCCACTGTACTCCAGCCTGGGCAATAGAGTGAGACTCTGTCTCTAACAAAAACAAAAACTGATATATATGGAAATTCTTAAACCTTTCTAAATGACTCACGTGTCAAAGAAGAAATCTCAATGGAAATTAGAAACCACAAAGAACAAAATAACAAAAATGTTCCATATTAAAATTGTGGAGTCTGAAGATTTATTTCACAACAATGTAAAAATACTTAACATTGGCCAGGCGTGGTGGCTCACACCTGTAATCCCAGCATTTTGGGAGGCCAAGGCAGGCAGATCACCAGAGGTCAGGAGTTTGAGACCAGCCTGGCCAACATGGTGAAACCTCCTCTCTACTAAAAATACAAAAAAATAGCTGGGCGTGGTGGCACACGCCTATAATCCCAGCTACTCGGGCAGCTGAGGCAGAAGAATTGCTTGAACCCGGGAGGCAGAGGTTGCAGTGGGCTGAGATGGCACCATTGCACTCCAGCCTGGGCAACAGAGCAAGACTCTGTCTCAAAAAAAGAAAGACTTAACATCAGTAAACTGTACCTGTAAAAATGTTAAAGATGGTAAATTTTGGTTTTTACCACAATTTTAAGAAAACATGGCCAGGTGCGGTGGCTCACGCCTGTAATCTCAGCACTTTGAGAGGCCAAAGTGGGTGGATCACTTGAGGTTGGGAGTTTGAGACCAGCCTGACCAACATGAAGAAACCCTGTCTCTACTAAAAATACAAAATTAGCCAGGCATGGTGGCACATGCCTGTAATCCCAGCTACTTGGGATAAAACTGAGATTAAAAAGGCAGTAAGAAAACTGTAAACAATTTTATGTTAATAAATTTGAAAGCTTAGATTAAAAAAAACCTAAGAGCTACTTAAGTAAATACAATGCCATATAAAAATAAAAGTTTACAAATCTATACTGGTTCTGCAATTCCAAACCCCAGAAGTTCAAGATATTAAATAAAAAAGCTAAGGCAGTGGATAGTTTATAGTCAAGCACTATTTTCTACTGGGGACTGCCCTAAACCAGAAGATGATTAATTACTGGGTGAAAGACTCACTCACCTTTGCCTCCTGCTCATTGAAACTATTGGTGCTAAACATCTGGGCCACAGCCTCAAATGCTGCTGTGAGTGGCAGCATGAACTGCTCATACTGATCTTCATCCTCTCCTGTAAAAGAAACATCCCAGGGTGTGACCCCAATACCAAGAATTCAAAGCTGTGCATACATGGGAAGACGGAATGAAAGATGAGCAGACCCAGGAGAACTCAAGGGGGTCCCTTTATTATCCCAACAAGTATTAGTAGCAATTTAAGAATAACGTTAATATAGAAACAGAATTATTAAACTAGAAAATGACAGAAATCACCTAGTCTAGGCTAGGTTTGTTGACACTGAGCCACAGTATCAGAGATTCATATGTGTATAAGGTACTACGTTATTTATTTTGATTTGGTGAGAATTAGAGTTAGTGGAGAAAGGACTGAAGCTGGTGTGTGAGAACTAGATGAGACTCAAACTTCAAATGGGTACGGAGGCTTCATTCACAATTTAAGATCACCTTTCATAAACCTAGAAAGTTTCATGTCATTTTAGTAGGGTTAAATTTAAACAGCTCAAAATTAGAGTAATACCATTGAGCTTTAGTTATTAATTGACCTAAAACTGCTAGTGTCACCATTAGTGCTACAGAAGTTATTAAGCCCTTCTGGCTCATCTGTGCTAGAAAACTGGATAATAAAAAGTTTTGTTGACCGTTTCAAGTGGGTTTACACCTCACTATGGAGTGGAGAAGTTATCTGGCCAACAAGATACATTTAGGAATCTCAATTCCCTTATTTAACACCCAAGAAATATGAAGAGAATTTTAAAGCCACTGCATATCAGATAAAAACTTCAGAAGCAGATTGTTATTCTCTTCCAGTTACAAGGACCTTGACAGCATGATCTGTTCTTGGTGAAATCAGACTGTTATTTCAGATAGTTTTGTTACTGTTGAAATAACAGAAAAGCCTTCCCCCATCTAGTTTTCTGTCCTCAAATAAAAATTTAGAATAGTGCCAGATGACTTCATGAGCCACTAGGATTTCTTACGGTACCTAAATCCACCATGAGGAGACGCCCAAGTGCTGTGTAGAAGGTAGTCCGACACCGCATGTCTGTCAGGTTGGACTGATTGTTAATACCCAAAAATGAAAAGTGCTCGCTCTATTGAAAAAAAGAAAACAAGTTAAATGGTAAAAACATGAGTTAGAGGCAGAATGCAAGCCAGTAATCAGAGAATTACTGAGCCCTTTCAAGGCAATGGCTATGCAGTCATTCCTTGAGGATCTGAAGATTTTGTTTTTTTTTTTGAAGGGGGCGTACTGTTGTTACTACCACTAATTTATCTGCAGTATGCGTAGCAGTAGGTGACTTCACCATAACTCAGATCATCTGGATCTCAAAGAGCCACTCTGATGACAGTGAGTGTAATCTGGCAGTGTGGTGGGAATCAGCCAAGTAGCAACACCAGGGACCTCCATTTAAATATCTCCTTTATGTGTTGAGAAAGTGTATGTGTATGTGGTAAGAGGGCCAGGAAAAAAAATAAAATCACTCACCGTGTGATTGTTCAGCATGAACTGTACCGCACTAAGCTTCACTAGCTTCCTTACGCTACTGTACGTAAAGACAAAGGAAGAAGGTCAAGGAAAGTATGAAGCAGACTCAGACTCTAGGACAGATGGAAGTTCTTCAGAATAAAGGACAGTTTACCCAAATATCTTATTTTTTAAAAAACCACTTGAAGATATCACTGCCAAATATGGAAAAATGCATTCTCTTCTAAGCACTATTTAATCAATAAGAAAACACCTGTATCAAACTCCTAGCTGTAAGAAAATAGATAAAACCAGCAGGTTCCCCAATTATCATGAATATCCTAAGAGGACTTCTCTCAGCAGGGGTTCCCAGAGAGAATTAGGCCCTAAAGCCCTGCATAAGAGGCATATATTGTGTATATGCCTATACTGTGTATAATGAATGTGTATATATTGTGTATTGTGTATAATGAATGAACTTCTCTCCTATTTAGAATGGCATTAGCTAAATACAGTATTTGGAGAAGTGAGAAAAACAGTCACTGTAATAATTTTACAGAGTTTATACCCTTCTTGCAGACCCCTGGTTTTGAAAAGCTGCCCTAGAGCAATTCAAACTTTATAGCAAACCTAGTTCAAGTCAAGAGGAAGTATAGTCATTACTTTTATCACAAAGCTTGGAATCAGGATGTTTCTATGAACCAGCTGATGGGACAACCTAAGAGGGACTTTGTCTCTACTAAAGATACTAAAACCTTGATCACACAGACTGTGTACCTGTGAGATGGGCTTCTATGTACTTGTGGAACTAAGGAATAGGGATAAATCTGTACTAAACTTTCAGGTTGGGCGTTGGCTTATTTTTGGGGCCTGAAATTATTCCTATATTCTGCGTGGGCACTGGCGTTATGTGACTCCTAGGAAAATGGAAGATACGTGAGTGCATGCTAAAGCTAAACTGAAGTGGAAGGAGCAGGAGGCGTGATTCTAAGACTGTGGCATGCCAGTTTCCCTTGTGCACAGAAGCTAGCTTAGAAAAGGATATCCAATGGAGAGGTCATTGAGAAGCTGTAGTGTCTTGGAGGTGATTGGTTCACAACGGCCCCAGTACTTCAAGTTGGTAATGCTGGAGAACAAAAAGAAAAAAAAAAGGAGACCCTTTTGATTTGCTGGTTTCCTTGAGGGCTGGGAGCAGAAGAAAGTCATTCATCAAATATCACCACGCATCTGCACCACCAATTCACAGACATCACGACCACAAAAAAAGATGGGTAGGAAATCTCCGTACTTACATTTGGTTGACTAGAAAAATTATCCTTCAGATAATCTTCACTACTTGGTTCCAAAGCTACACTGGCCCATACCCAGGCCCTTGGAATTCTGGGGCACTCCAGGGCTGATTTCTGCAGCAAGGGTAAGAGATTTCTGCGGCAGTGATAACAGGCAGACGTATATAATTCTGCACCTGCACCATCCACTGTCAGCTGCAGAATTCTAGTAGCCCTTGCTTCTGGATTCTTGGCTGGCAGAGTCCTTTAGACCTCCTTTGCTTTTTCCATCTTAAATTATTAACCAGCTCATGGATATGAGTGTTTAGGGTTGGAACAATTGATAGGAGGCAAAATGTCACTTTGCACACAGCCCTGGGTAATATATTTGGCTCCTAGTGTGTGCTTTAATAAACTGAGCTCCTAAAAAGGGGAAAATGTAACCAAAGGGGTATAACGTAAAAAAACCAAAAAAGGGCCAATCAGGAGCTCCAACTCTGAAGACAGTTCAAACAGCAGCAGTAGATTTTGGAAACTCAAGACTCTTAGAGGGTGTGATGTTTCCTGGGAGGAATAAGCCCATTTTAAAGTGGTGCTTTCCCCTTCGGGGGGATAACTAGAGAAAATCAGCAACAGAAAGTGAATGCCTATGCTGGGCATCCCTGGAGCACAGCAATTGGGTGAGAGGCTGAGCAGGAATTACTGGGGTGGAGGTCTGTTTTGCTAATGACATGACAGGGTTTCACCTGTGATTCCAGAGGCTAAAGAGGAGATTCTGCAAGAACAAAATTAAATCCTTGCCTGTACAAGCCTGGAATGCTCTGGGGCCGGGCCGTATCTCTAAGCACAGCTTGTCACACACTCAAATGCACAATTTTCTGACGCAAACGATCAATGCTGCAATACCAGGCACTGGCAGCACAATGCCAAGATCACATTTTACAGTTCCAACAGGACTGCAAAGGATTCTTGCTGATGGCAAGCTGAAACACTTACATTTTTCCTATGAAGACACTTAAGACCATGGTCTCATCATTCAAGCCCAGAACTTCTGAGAGTCGGCGGTAGAGCTGGTGTTAAGAAGAGAAAGTAACCAGAACACACGAATTAGAACAATCACACCCTGGTACTATTTTTGTCCACACTCGGGGGTAAGATGTGGAAGAAAATGAACAAGAATCCCAGAGAAGAATTTACTGAAGGGATAGCTAGTTTTTAAGTATTATTGGACAGATGCTGAGCAATCTTACTAGTCCCTTTCAAATCTGAAATTACAAAAAGCCAAAATCTTCTGCTGTTCTGAATATTAATTCACATATGGAGACTAAGAATTGCCCATTTGTGGGAGAACAACAGATGCTTGGACTGGCCATTTGTTAAGTATATGGAGCACTTGAGAAATGGGCCCAATTCTTTGACGAATCTCCCAGAATTTAAAGACTAAGAGAAAACATTTGGACTGTCGTATTACCTGAAATCTGGAGGTTATGTGAATTATAAGCAACTGTTTCCCTCCATCAGCAATCCCACAAGTAAGAAGTGAGAACTAAGGGGAGCCAACTGAGAGGCCATTACCTTAGAGGATTTCTGCACTTGGTCCCCAATGTAGATCTTACGAAACTGTTCAAAAAAGCTCAGCATGGCCAACTCTAGCTTCTCATTACCCGCCTGGGCCAGACGAGAATCTGTTAGGTTCATCAGTTGGAGCACCCTGGAGGAAGAGGAGCAACCATTCTCTCAACAGCAGGACATCCTGGTTACTCTAGACAACACAAGCTATCGTGACATGGTTGTGTATGCCTGTACTTGGGTAAAGCAATTTCCTGCAGCCAAGTTCATCTATATAAATGAGGGAGACAGGACTAGACCGGGAGTTTTCGATCTTTTCTTCCTCACAGAGCCATGAAAGGAATGGAGACACATAAAGGATGATGTTCACAGGTAGGTAACACTTCCAGGGATTAATAGCAGAAATGCTGACTGTGGCTTCATCCCTTTTCTCTGTACCCTCTCCCCAAAATAAAGGATATTGGAATGCAGGCGAGTGAATGAGAATATGGATGTCATAATAAGTGAGTCATTTAACATCTGAGTGTGGGAATGGCTATTTGTGACATACCATGAGTGAATGAGACTCAATCACTGTGTTTCTACACTCAAACTGAGAACCAGTCTGCAAGACATTGTTTAAACTAAATTTATAGTATGACACAGAGTCTGTCATAAAGAGGCTGCAGAATCAGAAAGGCATTAGATTTCATTCTTATTAAAGCTTTGCTCAACTCTTCAAAAAACACCAGTGGGAAAATGCTACGGAGACTTTTGTCAGGATTAAGGCACCTCTGGGCAAATGGGCATCTGATAAACAAAATGGGGGTGCAAAGAGACAAATGAGGATTTTCAGAAGATACATATATTGAACGCCGGGCATGGTGGCTCATGCTTGTAATCCCAGCACTTTGGGAGGCTGAGGCAGGTGGATCACCTGAGGTCAGGGACCCGCCTGGCCAACACGGCAAAACACCGTCTCTACTAAAAACACAAAATTTAGTCAGACATGGAGACATGCACCTATAATTCTAGCTGCTTCGGAGGCTGAGGCAGGAGAATCGCTTGAACCCGGGAGGCAGAGGTTGCAGTGAGCCAAGATAGTGCCACTGCACTCTGGCCTAGGCGACACAGCAAGACTCCATCTCCAAAAAAAAAAAAAGGTTTTGATAAAATGAGAATTGCACAGATGCAAAATAAGTTAAAATCCTGTAGGTGGACAAGTGTATGGCCAAGACATTTGGAAGGCTGTAGGAACTCTATTATAAACTCCATCTTTGGTGAACTTTAAAAAACCACAATTTCCTTTTAGACTTATTTTGGGATTGCAAAAGCAGTGCATGTTTTACTAACTCTGAGATATTGTCCTTAAACAGATCTAACAGAGAATCTCTGCTTTAGTTTTCCTAATTCTGTATCCATTATTTCCTTGCTAAATTATTGCTGGTTTTTTTTTTTAAAGTAAAGATCATAGGCAGAGTTCTTGCAGCACTTATAAAAGGCTTGAAAGCTGTGTCTCAGGCAGTTAGCATCTTAAGATTATGTTCTGTAGGTGGAGAGGACCCTATTGGGGAGTGGAGAAGTGCCAGCGAGGTGGAGTGGAGAGCTTCTGTGGGAGCACTTACCGACAGACAAGCTCACCATCCATGGCGTCTTGCTCATCAGTGCTGGCAAAAGAAACCCGGCCACCAATCACTGCTCCAATAATGTAAACCAACCATGTCAGCCTTCCTGCAGCAGGAGACAGACCCATTAGTGTCACCTCCAGTGATAGTTTTGTGAAGACACTTCTCACTCTAAACTTCCTTAATCTTAAGAACACTATGGTGAAACCATAAAGCCTCACTTTTCTTACAGAGAATGGTTACTTTTCTGCTTTGGTAAGGGCAATACTAAGGGGGAAATTCGTTAGTTAATCAACGTTCCTGTATCAGACAAGGCCATTATTTTTAGAGTGTAGTACTTCCTTAGAGTTAAAAACACCCCAAGCTGGGCATGTTGCCATGTTAAAAACACCAGCCAGGCCCGGTGAAAACAGGAAGTCCAGGTTACTATCTGAACTTATCTCCCTGTTTCCCCTGGGCCTTTATTTAGCAGTCATAAAACTCTCAGCTGGGTCCCAGCTGTGCTGTGGGGGATTAAAAAGCAGACAGGAGCCAGGTGTGGTGGCACATGCCTGTAGTCCCAGTTACTTCGGGAGGCTGAGGCAGGAGGATCACTTGAGCCTAGAAGTGCAAGGCCTGAGTGGGCAACATAGCAAGACCTCATCTCTTAAAACAAAGTCTCATTGCAGATGTGATTTCAGTTCTTCTTCCCTAGTACCTTGAGGGATTTATTCATTCATTCGTAAAGATTCTTGTGGATATGGAGGTAACTGATGATGAAAGAATCCTTTTGCGGGCAGGTAGGAAAGAGGTGGCAATGAGTGAAGGGGTAATGGAGACCATCTCATCACAGGTCTAGAGTTCCCGGCAGTCTGCACACTCACCCTCCTGCACTGCAATGTCCATTGGGCTTGCGCTGGCACTCTGTAGCAGCTCCTGGTAGGACTGGGCTGACTGGTCAAACAACTGCACGAGGAGTGCACACGTCTTCTCGTACTCACAACGCCCAATGGTGGACAGTTGGTCCAACTGCTGCTGGACCAGTCCCGTATCCTCCAGGGGATCTTCCAGGCCATCTCTACTCCCAAGGGAAGAAGGAAGGCAGCGCTCTTAAAATATGCCTACTGGTTTCCCCAATATATCAGCTCTCTGACTTCTTCATTTTAGCCACCATTTCCAACTGTAGAGGCCTACATCCCAACATTACTTTTTCCCAAGGAAGAATATTTAATAAGTCAGAAGGCTGATGTCTTCGCCCTAGCATCAGTCTCCCTTAGGTATATTCTGCTTGTTGGTGTCAAATCTTACAAGCTGAATTCTCATCTCTTAATGTTTTTCTGCCTTCAACCTCAAAGTCTTGCCCTTCTCACCTCTCTGATCTCTTGACTCTTAGTTTTTTGCTTGCTCTTGACTACAGTAAACTGTGGGACAAGTACACAGTCCTGTGTGGGAGGTCATTGTGGCTAGATGTGTCATGGAATTCAGAAATGTTCATATTGGTGGAAGGCAGTACGATGCTTCTACTGTATCACATAAAACCCTTGGCGGGCTTTGTGGCACATCAAATTCAATGTTCCTGTAGCAAAACGTATGAATATTATAAATGGTCATCCTATGTAGGATTTTAAAAAGTCTATATATATAGTCTCATACCAACTCCTGTCCAGTTCTGTAAACAAGTTAATTCTGATGCCAAACTGATGAGGAAATTTCTTTTGTCACATCTTAGACTTTGGAATTGGAAAGAAGCCACTGTGGACCTGTACTAGGTCTTGCCTTATCTGACGTCTCCTAGATTGTAACATCTTGTCCAATGAGGAGCTGTTCTGTTGTTACACTGTAGTATAATGTCAACAGCAGCACTATAACTAGCTGAGTGCTTACCATGTGCTACATACTGTACCAGGTCATATTAATTTAATCCTTGTAAGAACCTTAAGAGGTAGGCTATTATTTTAATTTTACAAATACAGAAATGGAGAAACTTGCCCAAGAGTACACAGCTACTAACTGGCTATCCAGGCCCAGAGCCTACAAACACATAACCACTCCCCAATGATGCCTCACTGAAGCGGCTGAATCCTCAAGAGGTGAAGCTATGGAGGTGAAAGAACAAGGCTTGCCAGTGAACTTCATGAATACTCAGATTTTGAACTGATTCAAGTCATAAACAGTTAAGACTATAACCCGTGACTTTTCAATGCACTTGGAGCTAAGCAAATTAAGAATCCAACTTTAAAAGGCCCCAGACCCTCAGACTCCAAGTAAATGCTCTTGAAAAACAGCCAATGAAAAAAATACACAAGAAAGCTACCTAAACAGGGATAACCTCATTTAATATAGGTCATTTCTGAAGGGGCTTGACGTTTCTTTAGATACGGGTTTCTGGTTCAGTTAAGTGAATGTAGACAGAAACCACGTGTAAATGTAATGCAATCAGTGATCAATGACAGAATTCTTATGTCCTCTAGCTCTGAACTTAGAGTTGATAACTAGATTGTATAATCTTTATCCACTTATTTCTTTAGGAGTTCACATTAAGTACCTATAAGTTACACATTATAATTCTTATCATCTATATCTTATAAATGTTTCTCACATTTAAAGAAAAACAGTGGCAAGGACAAACATTATATGAATATACTCTGTATTCGAAGCTATTGCTATGGACAGTTGAAAGGGGGAATATGAGTAGGATATGAACGTTCAAGAGACAAGACTATCCTATCAGGCTTTATGCTCTCATGCTACTCTGCTGACAAGGAAAAAGAACCATGAACAGTAGGAGCTCCAATGAGACACCCATCGAGTACCTTTATGCCAGTGGGGTGTGTGATCTCTAGGAAGTGTGACACCAGGCCACTGGTGGAGGAATGAATGAGGCTAAGTTTCCTTACCTCAGTATGATGTGCACAGATTCCAACCGGGATGTGATGTAGGCTTTGGTGACCTCAGGAGTGTAAGTTTCCAGCATGTGGGGCTCTGTGGCTTTGACATACGGCACAGAGGCTGCCAGCCGCTGCCACAGGCTCAGAAGATAGTGCACACTATTTGGGGCAAATTCCCAGTGCTAAAGAAAAGTAGAAAAGCAGAAGGCATATTTTTCATTTCCCTATACAGTAGTCTTACACCGTCGACACAGAAAATAAAGACTTTTTTCTTTTTTTAAAAAAGAGGATAGACTTTTGTGGGGGTTGTTCTGTGTAAGGCAACTAGTTTAATGTGTTTATTAGTATTTCAGAGATTAAGCATCTAATGAGAAGAGGTGCTCTATGCTGGCTGCGTAAGCCTTATACCACAAGGAAAGCCATATGTACATGACTCTCAACCATTAGTATGCATGAGAATCACCTGAAGAAGTTATTAGAAACACCAGGGCTCTACCATGGACCTAGTGAACACAACTTTCTGGGGGAAAAATGAGTAGCATCTTCCTTATTCCCTTATAACAAGAAATTACAGGGTAAGACTCAACAACCTGTATTTTTTCATCAGTCTCCCAGATGATTGTGATACAAGCCATAAAATTTGAGACCCATTGTCCTTTATTATACTACTAAAAAAAGAGAGGGAATTAACTTTCTTTTTACTCTTCTGTCTGGCTCCCTGTTCCAGCCTTGGCTTTTCTGGGGTGACTATGAGGGAATTCTCTCTGGTGTGAGTATAAATATTATCCTAGTAATTCCCACATGTTCCTCTCCCCACAATCCTTGTACTTGTATAAATGTAAATTCACAGGCCACAATAGTAACTACTCTGTAGGGCTATACTTTTTACCTTTGCCAAGAAAAAATACATATATTCTTACATGGTTAAAACCAACGAGCAAGAGAAGAGATTCCAGTATTTAGGAAGGAAGACACAAGCAATCAAAGACAAACCTGTAGGCTGGTCACTGTGAAGTTGGCTATCAATCGGATGACTTCAGGGTAGTTTTCCACCTTTACCAATTCTCCCAATTGATAGTTACTCTTCAATCGGGCCAGTAGTCTGCAAAACTCATGGTAATTGTTTGGGTCTGACAAACTCTGGCAATAGCACAGGAGAAAAATAAAATGTAAAATATGACTCACCAATACTTGAATGATGTATACTTGGGATGCCATGGGGGAAGGGGTAAAATCTACTTTTTAACTTCTGGGCTACAGGTCATGATTCAGAATGATACATCTGTATAATATTCAGAAATAATTTTTTTAAAAGTCACTTTAAAAAGGGACAGTAACATTTATCATCTGATATGTTCTCAATAATTATCCCATGAGATGAGATGAGATGATTAGCCTCAATGGACAAGGTTTGAAACAGAAGCCTAGAAGGAACACACTGAGGCTGTAAAGCTCATTACGGCAGAAGTGGGCACAGTCTAAAATGTGACTGGCTTGTTTGCTTATTGATTGTTACCAATCAAAGGAAATCTAATGAAATTTTCATCCTACATCTGTCAAACTGATCATTAAGCACAAATAACCTATAGTTAGCAAAGTTATACAAATGTTTCATATAGTTATATCACTTACTGTAATTTACTCGTATGTTTTTTATATGATACAGTTATAACAAATATCATAGATTTTTAAAATTTATTCTACCAGTATATTTAATTGTATGTTTCCTGGTATATGTCTTCCTCTGTTAGCAGATGCAGGCATAGACCTTATTTTGTTCACCAGTGTATCCCTGGCACAGAGTAGGTACTCGATATAATTTGTTGAATGAAGGAATGAATTTTAAAAAGGACAAAACTGAGTATATTTTAAAATAAACTGCTTTTTAATTTTCTTCTAGTGTAGAGAAGTGATACTTTCAAAAAATGCTGAATCACTGGGACTTCAAGACAAAAAGGGGAATCGAATTATGACATGAACATTTGAAAGATATTATCTTCCTTCTCACCTAAAAGCAGCCCTATACACTTAGGTTACCAATAAACATTTTTTTAAAAAGGTAAACAAAATCAAAAAGCAAATGGTAGGAATTTCTTGAGGGGAAAAATGAGTAGCTTCTCCCTTATTCCCTTATAAAAAAGTGATTCTTTCCCGTAATGCCTACATTTCTGAAGCTGGAGGACATGAGCTCCTCTTTTGGGCAAATACTCTCAGAATTGGCCTACAAATAGAGATTCACATCAATCTTCCCTGAAGAACAACAGACTGAATTGTTTACTGGGCCTCGGGATGGATTTCCTTCTGACTCATAACAACTGGGCATACAGTAATTCTATACGTATGTACATTCTCAGAAAAACTTACCTGTGGATTTTCCAGTATTCGTTTAACACCATCTACAAGATGAGAGAGAAACTTGGCCCTCTCTGCGTTGTTAAACAGGGATCTTCTGACTGAGGCAATCTGTACCAAGCAGGATAATACCTAAATGCAGGGGAAAACCCAAACACAATGTTTAAAGATTGTACAGATATTTTCACCAGAAACGTTCCCCCTCCTACAATATTCTTCTTTAAAATATCTGAAACATTATTTTAGAAAAAGAAAACGGCACAGATCCAAGCGGACCATAGCAGCTCATTAAATTCAGAATTTGGAAATTTTCTTAGGTACAAATTCCCTTTAACCACTCCAACGGCATCTTTGTTCTTGCTAAGATATATATTTCACCCATGAAAATACCAAGCAATTTATACTTTAAAGTTTTACATTTATTTTTCTTGGCTAATCTGAGTTTGACATGCAGATATGATGTGCTTATTTCACTACATGATAAAAGAAGCATAGCATACCTGGGCCCTAAAAAAAAAGCAGCTTTACCCTTGAAGACATTTCCCTGTTCTTGCTGTGTTAGATATTTATAGATATTTATACTCTCTGTCTGCCCCTCTAGATCTACTTTCGACCCTTCTCCACCCCGCCTTGTTCCCTAGGAGGCTGACCTCTGTTGAGGACAGCAGCCAAGCTCCCTTGCCCTCTGGCTTCTAGTTAGCTTCAACCAATGGAAAGTACCAGCAGAAGCTCAGAGGGTAGAAGGAACGAGGTACTCCTCTTCCAACCATCCAGCTGGCTATGACCATCCAGCAGTTTCTCTACTGATGGCTGTAGTTCTTGTCCAGCCCTCCTCTACAACACCGCTTCAGCTCTCTCCAGGTTTCCTTCACTTGCCCTTTGAGGCTCTCCTCTACTGCCAACCCCAGGGGCATGCACCGCCACTCCATGTTGGTGTCGCTTAATTTTACTCACACCTTTGTAAGCAGTCCTTTCTTAATCATCCCTCTTGACTGTGCCACCTTTTCTTGAAGTAACCTTAACGATACACCCAACAACACTGAATCATGTTTCGGCTAAAACGAAGGTCTATATTAATTTGGAGAAGTGCTACAATGACCAGAAAAGTCCTCTACTGCACAAATACTATGCACACCACTCATTACGTCACTGTTTTCTTTATATATTTTGTGTACAACACCACCCAGTATTTTACACCAACAACCCAAAATACCAGACTAATAGTATTTTAGAACCTGAATGAATTTTGAAATTTTAGGTTAATTATGGCTTTAAAGGAGAAATACATCATTCCCAATAGCTTTCAAATGTTATTCACGGTAAGTATGCAAATTAGCCTTCCCATCACAGATTCCATTTATCACAATCTAATGTACGCCTGAGGGGTTTTCTGAGCCAGGACAAACTTAATAGTTCAACTAGACAGTATTAGGTGAATCCCCATGTGCTAACCCGTGGATATTTGAGGAAGAGCATAAAGTCAGAACAAGATGAGACCCAGAAGAGCTTGACCATCTGCAGGAACTGGCCTTTAAACAGGAATAATTTAAAAATAATTAAGACTTTATGGCTAGAACCTTTAGGCTACAAGCTTAATCTCAAAAGACTAGATAACTAGCTTAGTATTTCTATGCTTTACTTCTATAATTTTATAAAACAAATGAACATAAGGCTCATTCACCATTGTTATCTTCTAGAAATAGGTTTGCATTAAGAAACAGTGGTCCTGACTCACCAGAGGTGAAAATGAAGGAGGGATGGAATGATACAGGTCAAAAAACAGCTGCAGAGTTGAAGAATCTAAGAATGCTGGGGAAGAAAAAGACAAAAGACATCACTTTATTAGGTATGCACACTGCTGCTGGCATTCTTCCGGCACTATACATCAGGGAGCATATCCTTCTGCCTACTTAGCTTACAGAATATTTATTTCATTTGGAAGTGACAAGCAAATAGGGGCTTTTTGGTTTTCTTTTTTCTTTTCTCTTTTTGAAAGTACTATTAGCTTCTCTAAGAAATAGATTCTTCCTTTCGATTCTCAGAGAATTTAAGGCAATCCAAACACCTCTGTCCATAAAAATAATTTAAAACTTTTATCCTTCTGGAACATAAAGACAAACATAATAACAAGTTGTTCTGTTTGATTTTATTTTTAAAGATAGATACTACCCTAAATAGATTAAAGAAGTCTCTAGGCAGTTAATGCAAGAAGGTGAAATACATATCTATTATTAATCAGCAATTTTAAAAGTTCTTTGACCCTGGAGGTCTATTACTTCAACAACCTTCCCCATATTATAAAACAGATGTGACTGGCCGGGCACGGCGGCTCACACCTGTAGTCCTAGCACTGGGAGGCCAAGGTGGGAGGATCACTTGAGCCCAGGAGTTCAAGACGAGCTTGGGCAACATAGTGAGACCCCCACTTCTACAAAACATAAATAAATAAAATTAGCTGGGTGTGGTGGCATGTGCCTATAGTTCTAGCTATTTGGGAGGCTGAGATGGGAAGACTGCTTGAGCCCAGGAGGTTGAGGCTGCAGTGAGCTGTGATCGTGCCACTGCACCCCAGCCTAGGTGACAGAGTGAGATCCTGTCTTTAAAAAAAAAAAAGTCAGAATTTTTTCTCAGTTCTCCCTCAGAATACATACGAGTTCTTTAGATCATCCTACAGACACTCTGTAGGGGAGTGACAGCCTTTGAGATGGAGGAAGTTCTGTTACCTGATCTCCAGCTGGTGGGAATCTGCACTGTACACAGGTCATCTGAGGACTCATCAGTTGAAGTGCCGATGAAGTCAAAGTTGAGGCAGTTATGAGTGAGCTTGAGCAGTTGCATGAGCAAGCCATGCTGACTTTCATCATTCAAGTTTAGATTCTTTCCTGAAGCCTGTAAAAATTACCACATAACGAGCCCCCAAAAATCACTCATCTCCTCCCAGCTTGCTCCCAGACTCGACGAGGCTATTAAGCCAGAAAAGGAGGGCTGTATTTCAGCACAGTAAAATGTCCCCTTCTCTCCAAAGACATGGTACTTCTATCACCTTAATGTTACTATGAAAATACCTGGTTCCTTATATACTATGAAAATATGTTTACTATAAAAACATGAAGCTGGTATTTAAAGAAAGCCTCTTTTTAACACTTATTCCTCACACAATGTAGACATAATGGCCACAGAGAATTCTGAGGCAATATGGCTACTGTGGTCATTTTACTGGCATGTGAGATCCTAGTTATTTCTAGACAGAAATGGGATTAAACTGTGGAGGGAGCTCTGAGGACGCTTAATACCCTGCCACACTTTCTTTCCTCTTTTTCACCGCCACCATCACCAAAAATCTTTCGAACCAGAATTAAAATCATCACTGAATTTTATTTACTCATCTGCAATGTACCTACAGACTACAGGTGAGTACTGTCCACAGCTACTGTGCCTGTCCCATTGCAAGATTATACTAGCTGAGCCTCCATGACTGGCTGGCTAATTATTTGTTCCTGATGGTATCAGTAAGAATTCAATCCTTAGTTTTCTCAAAACCTTTTCCCCTCCAGGGGGTGCAACAGCTTTTGCCAGGCAGCTTTGCTTAACCCGAGGATTATTTGGGAATTCTAAGGTAAAACTATGTAATTGAGGAAAAAGATGAATACCATTAACTGGAATAACAGAAAGAATACAAACTGGCTTCTAAAACTAAAACTGGGAAATGTTGGAAAATGAGAACAAAACCACAAAAATGAACAAAAAGCCAGGGGCGAACCCTATTTAGTTTTCTATAGGACAAAGTATCCAAGCTGGGTTGCAACTGTGTGGAACTCTCAGCTTAACACTTCTTTCTCAGTTCAGCTCTATCAATAAATGAACTGAAACACCAACTTTCGACTTTAACACAGGTAATTTCCTTATGTGATACTGTCTACCCTCCAGGTTATTAAATCTAAATGGATGTTAAAAATTCAAAATCTACTTTTCCTTACAGATGTTGCTTGTTTATGTGCTGCTTTTAACTCAGCAGGGGGCAGGGGAACCAGCCTGGTTTCTGTATGCTAACAATGTAGTCTGAACCTGCTTACAGAGCACTAAGAATCCAAACACTGTAAAACTAACATGCTTTCACACCATGTAGAAAGATTTTATGTGGTTATAAAAACAACAACAGAACTTCAAACTCTGAGTTAAGCAAACTAGATTCCTTTAAGACAAGGAGTATGGGATAAGCATTCACTCACTGCTCTTTACCTAGGGGAATTGATCTGAAACACAAAAGTGACCATCATTTCTCCAACCTCAGTGGTCACTCTGACCAGTTCCTTCAACACCTCTATGAGTCTTATGTAAGAGATGATGATTAAAGAGATGTGTATATTCTCATAGTGTCAGTTAAAAGCTGACATTTTAACAAGTTCCCATCCATTCTCATTCTTTCAAAAGAAACTGGGAAACATGACCCAAAATACATGCTCACCTGTTTTAGTAAGTTGCAGGAAAGTGTGAAGATATCAAATAATGATGAATCGCGAAAAGAGGAGGCTATTTTTCTGTGCTTGGTTAAAGGATGAGTGGTGTCTGCCTGTGCAAAGAAGAAACCAATGCAAAGAATTAATTGCAAAAAAAAGACTTTTTCATGCAGACTTCAAATAAGCTAGGATTTCCAGTAAGAGCAACATAAACATAAAATACATTTTTGACATTTAAATTATTGTGAAACCATATCTAGTGAAAGGATGGAGGATATAAACTGCTAATAGCCAGGATATCCTTTCTTTCTAGCTTACAGAGGGAAAACAAAAGGATGGATATCTCTGCTGCAAATTCTTATTTTCCTCTATATTCAGGGAGATAAAACCTAAATTGTCAGCAGACATTACTTTCATGTTGTACTGTGACTTAATGGGCCAGGCATGGTGACTCACCCCTGTAATCCTAGAACTTTGGGAGGTTGAGACAGGAGGATCATTTGAGCCCATGAGCAGACACAGTGAGACTCCCAACTACCTCTAAAAACTTAAAAAAAAAAAAAAAAAAAAAATTGGTGTGGTGGTGCATGCCTGTAAGTCCCAGCTACTCAGGAGGGCCTTGAGCCCAGGCATTCATAGTTGCAGTGAGCTACGATTGCACCACTGCACTCCAGCCTGGGCAGCAGAGTGAGATCCTGTCTCTTAAACACCCACAGACAGAGTAACAGGCTTTGATTTTGGTAAACAAAACTCAAAAAACCCTCAAAGCTGAAGTTGCTGCAGAATTTCCGAATGACAGCCTGTAATATTCACCTCCTTTTTTAACCTATTTCAACATATTGCCTATACACCAGAAGTGAAAACAATTTAAATGGTTGTATTGGTCTCTTACTTATTTCGCTGTTCTTGTCTTTTCAGCTAAATTATAAATGTTTTTGTGGCTAAGAACTAAATCTTTTTTCTTTGGGACGGCGTCTCACTCTGTCGCCCAGGCTGGAGTGCAATGGCATGATCTCGGCTCACTGCAACCTCTGCCTCCTGGGTTCAAGTGATTCTCCTGCCTCAGCCTCCTGAGTAGCTGGAATTACAGGCATGCGCCACCATGCCCGGTTAATTTTTGTATTTTTAGTAGAGATGGGGTTTCACCATGTTGGTCAGGCTGGTCTCAAACTCCCGACCTCGTGATCCGCCCGCTTCAGCCTCACGAAGTGCTAGGATTATAGGCATAAGCCACTGCACCTGGAAAGAACTAAATCTTTTACTTCTTTAGTATGCTCCTAGTTCTAACACACAGTAGGTACTCAATATGTGGAATAATTTCAAGGTTGTCAGGAGTATTTTCAGTCTAACCACTTACTGAAAGCTTAAATCGCTCCTATTTACTGATTAATTCATCCAAGAGGAGACTCGTTTTGTTTTTGCCACATTAAAGTGTAAAGCAGCAAGATTACTGACAATCAAGTCTTCCTTAATTTTATTTCTAGGTTATAGGTAAGAATAGTGACAGAAATATACTTTCTTTTTTGAATATGACAACCATAAAACAATGGAAAATTCAAATGATTTAAAGGCTGAAAATATTCTCTAATTCTTGCTTCTGTCACTGTGTTATCATGTGTCTTAGATAATAAAGGTATTGCTAATTATATATCATATAATCTGTTATACTGATCATAATGCAGAGAATGACTACACACTAAATGCTCTACACAATTTCATCATTTTCTCAAGAAAAGTAAAATCTTGAAAAAGTTTTATATATATATAAATTGATGTACTATGTGGGGCCAAGCTTCAAAGGGGAAAAGATTAAGCCCACACTCTCTATCCTCAGTTAATGCATCTGCTCTTCTACTGTGAAGGTAAGGGTGGTTAAATAGTACATTAGTTGTTAAGAACACAAGCCCTAGAATAAGACTATCTGGGTTCGATTCACACACTGTTGCTTGTGAAACCTTAGGCAAATAATTTCACCTTTATGTGCCTCAATTTCCTGATCCATAAAATGGGATAACCACAGTACCTACCTCATATGACTGTTCTGAGAATAAAATTATTTACTGTAAGTGCTTAGAACGGTGGTTAACAGTAATCACTCAATAGTGTAAGCTTATTATTTTGGTAATTACAGATCACAATGGGGATTGCACATGGCTAGAGAACACAACATGGACTCCCGATTTTCACAGGCTTTAAGCTAACACATTTGAAATAGGATCAACTCACAGTTAAGATTTCTCAAGCTTAATAAAAATGTCTGCATAATTATGAGCAACAGCAACAGTAATGCTAATATAATTAATATGCTGCCAACTTAAGGGTAAGATGTTATAACTAATATTGATATGGGTCTATTCTATGATCACAAAATTTTAGCTGCATAGAAGTAAATGACTAAAATATAGCCAGAGCAAAAGAAAGCCACTGGTGTTTCCTCTGTAGTCCTCTGTCACATCAATGACTATTTAAAAAATTAAAGGTATAGAGGAGCAAAAGGGGCACACAAAAGGTCCACCTCTATGGTTCTTTTTTTCTTTTTTGGAGAAAGAGTCTCACTCTGTTGCCCAGGCTGGAGTATGGTGACATCTCGGCTCACTGCAACCTCCACCTCCTGGGTTCAAGAGATTCTACTGTCTCAGTCTCCTCAGTATCTGCAATTACAGGTGGCCGCCACCACGTCCAGCTAATTTTGTGCATTTTTAGTAGAGACAGGGTTTCGCTATGTTGGTCAGGCTGCTTTCGAACTACTGACCTCATGATCCACCCGCCTCTACCTCCCAAAGTGCTGGGATTACAGGTGTGAGCCACAGCGCCCAGCCCCTTCTTTGAAGTCATTCTCTTTCATGGGCAAGGCAGTATTTCGTTATGATTTTGATTGCTTTTATCTCTATAATGAAAATTAATACCAACAAAAAAAGCGTGCAAGGGGAAAGAAATCCTGAAGACAGAAGGGGAACAGGACAAAAAGTGAGGTGAGTTGCACTTACAGAGGAAAACCCAATGGAACTATTTTGTTTCAAAAGGGCATTAATCACTTACCGCAAAAGCACACAACTGCCAAAAAAGATCATCCCACACACAGCAGAAAACATCAATACTGAGAAAAAATATGGCACTTACTTCAATGAGGAAGGCTGTAGCACTTACTTGATTAATTTCATTGGTTAGCTGAGATAAAATTGTGACGCCAATGATGCAGTATTCAACACTATCCTGGGTAAAAAAAGCATAGGGTAGAAAGAGTTGTCATGTGTGCCTGGTTTTGGCATCTGGAACACACTCATACTTTTGAATGATGGGTTCCTGTGTCCGTAATGAAACTGCCTAGACAAGGCAGCAAGGAATCATAGTTTAAAACTGTTGTTTTGCCAGACATAAAACCTGTTACCACAAAGGAAGACTCACAAATCTGACTTCATCAAAATTTAAAACCTTTACATTAAAAAAATTCCCATAAGCATTATAGCATATACATTTAAAAAAGATAAACTGCAAAACACATTTACTAAACTAAATGACAAGTAAGCAACACACTTTACAAAGAGACTGTATACAACAATAAGCAAAACGCAAAGCATCTAAGGAAATGTGCTTAAGATATAAACAGAAGTTCACAGAAAAACAAATATAAGCAACAAATACATATCTGAAAATTTGTCCAGTCTCACTCATAACCCAAACAATGTGATACCAATTTTTTTAACCTATTAAATTGGAAAAATTGAAGTTTAGCTTCCAGGGCTGAGGTATAGGAAAGCAGGTCCTCTTATAAACTCTTGATGTAAGTATAAAGTAGATACACTCATGAGTCATTTAATAATAGTGACATGTCCTAAGAAATGTGTTATTAGGGAATTTCATTGTTGTGCTAACATCACAGAGTGTACTTACATAAATCTAATGGTACAGTCTACTACCACCTAGGCTATATGGTATAGGCTATTGTTCCTAGGCACAAACTTGTACAGCAAGTGACTGTCCTAGTATCTAAACATAGCAAAGATAAAGTAAAAATACAGTATAAAATATTTTTTGTTAAAAGCTACACCTGTATAGGGCACTCACTGTGAACAGAGCTTGCAGGATTGGAAGTTGTTCTAGGTGAGTCAGTGAGAGAGCAGTGGGTAAATGTGAAGGCCTAGGACATTGCTGTACACCACTATAGATTTTATAAATATGTACATTTAAACTACACTAAATTTCCTTAATAAAAAAATTGTGCTACAACATTAAGACAGCTTAATGTCACTAGGCTCCTTCGTCAGCTCCATTATAATTTTATGGGACCGCTGTTGTGTATGTGATCTACTGTTGACCAAACCATCATTACGAAGGGCATGCTGTATAGCTTTTTTGAGGATAACTTGGAAATATCTTTCCAAGGTTAGGAATTGACACTACAAACATACTTATTCAAAATATATGTACTGGGCTATTCATTGAAGTATTAATTTAACAGTCAAAAAAAGAAAGAAAGAAAGAAAGTAAATATATAGGAATTTGAAAGGATGAGACATGGGTTGTTTTTGCCAACATGCAAACACTGCCAAGACATATTAAGGGTAAAAACATGCAGAAGAGAATATATCAAATAATTCCATTTTGTATCATGTCTAAAAGGTAAATAAGCATGTAAGAGTGTGTGTGTGTGTGTGTGTGTGTGTGTGTGTGTGTACACATGCTGGTTCTCCCATTTCCATTACATCAAATATATACACGGTACCTGTAAAAATCTTGTGACGTCTGTGATTGCATTTCTGAAGACATAGTCATCCTTCTGACAGTCAAACCAGCCCAGTTTTGTGATTCTGGCATATAATTGAATAAGTGCTTGTGTCACGAAAGTAGCCAACTTTGGCCGAGTGGCAAGGTAATTGAGCACATAGTTCCCTATTAAAAAAAACACAAACAAAAACCAATCCATGTAACAGAAAGCTCTGCCAGAGAAGGGCGTGTATCTTTAGACATGCTAAATGGCCAAGAAATTATAAATGTAGACTATTTAACACAAACTGTCTTAATTATTTCTGCTACTGAGACCTCAAATTTAAGATTAGTAGGTGTCCTAATTCAGAATTTTATTTTGTCACATGAAGAATTTGCAGTATAGTGGCCTTGACTCTACCCCTGGGTAACTAAATAATGTGGTCTACATAGAATTCAAAATTGTTAACAATGTTTTTCTTAGTTATTAGTGGCAGTAAAGAGCTTTATGTAGAATTAATTGTGTTGGGCCCTTCACTTTCATAAGCTCAAAATTCTGGAAACAAATTGGATTCTAGACATTCTGTATGGTTAGCAATCTCAGCATGTCATTGAACAAACACATACACTTGACTATTACTAGTGCATCACTAAACAAACTATTTTCTTCAAGACAGAACAGAAAATTCTCCACTTACGAATATCTATTCGCTGTTCCAATGGCAGGGGGTTGTTTGTGCGTGATACAAGCTTGGTAAGGCATGTAGCTGCCAGTAACTGGGAGTAAGAGGACTGTGAAAAGAGAGGGAAAAAAGACTTAAAATTGTATTCGGCAAGCCAGTCACAAGATTTTTTTACTTGGAGATCTGTGCTCAGATTCAAGAAAAGGCAATCAGTTTAGGCATACTTGATCCTCTGGATTTTAGAGGGTCTATCGCTCTGAGGAAAAATGAACCACACAGCATAAGTTTATTTAGCTGACTTCAACAATGAACAACAGGCAAGATAAAAGTGAACAGCATGATCAATCTGAATCTAATACAAATATCTGCTTCACTCTGAGGGACAGACACTAGAGGGCATCTTTTCAGAAAGAGATTGGAAAAAAAATCTCTCCCCTCATTTAAACCAAGAAATCTCCCCTCAGTATCTGTATAATGATATTTCATGGCATGATATTAGGAAAAAAAAGAAGTATTAAGCAATAGAATAGGTTTACCACATTCTCAAATGTTGCTTTAACAAGTCTGAAACTTATGGAGAATCAAAGCATTCCACTCGATCACAATGCATAAGGAGGCATGGAAGAATTCCTCCATGTGGCTGTATTATAATATAATGCCATAAAACAGGAACAGGCTCAGACTATTAAAATATTTTAATCAAGGGTCAAGGACAATTTTCTATGAAACAGAAAGTCCTGAAGATGGTAGTCCTGGCCAGGCATGGTGGCTCACGCCTGTAATCCAAGCACTTTGGAGGCCAAGGCGGGCAGATCACCTGAGATCGGGAGTTCAAGACCAGCCTGACCAACACGGTGAAACCCTGTCTTAAAAAAATAAAAATAATAAAAATAAATAAACAAATAAAATAAAAAGATGGTAGTCCTTCAGGCTATCCATTTATGTTAGTATTACATAATACCACAAGGTATAAACATTTAAGATTAGTGGTAAGAGAGACTATACTGTTGCTCCAGCAGGAGTCCACTGGCAGAGCAAGCTGGGCATCTCCCACAGGACAAATACAAGTACATCAATCTAAACACCAAGTGATTTAAGAGAAATATACGAAACACTACATGCATAAAACTTAGACCACCACACAATCTCTGACCATGACTTTGTATCATTCGGATATGTGGGGGAAAAGTCACATCCCTCCGCCTCTAAGTGATAATTTCAACCAATTATAATTTGTTCTATTTATTGTATAAACAATATAATATTAATAAATAATAAAAAATTAAGTCACCTAGAATTGTATCCTCTCTACTAATTAACTTTCATTTTTTTACATTTTGTTGCAGTCTTAAGGCTACTTTTTGGAAAGCAAATTATGATTAACCAGTTCTTTGGGGATTACTGTTGTTCAGAATACCACATGGCACGATCTTTCCTATTTTCATCTTTTCCACACATACAAGAATGAGGACTAATATATGTGCCTTTTCTTGGTGTTTTCCCTTTCATATGTGAAAGAGGGTAATATAGGTAAGCACAACTAGGAAGCTGTTTGAGCATTAGGAAAAATATGAGGACTGCATTTCACGTTGCCACTTTGTTGAAAGAAGCCCAGTGCTTGCTGCTTAAGTCTGGTTGGGATCTGCCTCTCATGATGCCTTTTCGTAGGACTGTGGCCATTTTGCCAAAGATAGTGATTTGTATCAAACTAAACCTCATTAGAAACATTATTTTGATCACTGCAATGCCACTTTTAAGCTGGAGGAGGTTCTAATCCCATTTAAAATCCTACAATCTCCTGTAATTTCACTGTCAAGGTCACTTTTCCTGGACTTGTAAGGCAATAAACAGTAGCCATGGCAGAGAGGATGCAAAACACAGAGAAGACTGAGGATCTTGTACTAGGACTTAGGATTAAAAAGGTCATTTATCTACAACCCTATCTTATTCTGTAAAGGATAGGATGTGGCACTTAAATGTAAAAGCAGAAAACAAGTTCTGGAAATTTAAGATGAAAAATTACAGAATAGAAATACATGTTCAAAGAGATTTTCTTGATGAGGCTATATGTATGGCCATTTTCCCAACCTGGCAGCTACGGTGCTTTTTAAAAGTGAAAATAAGTCAGGGACACCTAGAAAAATAAGGGAACAGAAGCTATCCCAAGCCATCCCTACACAGAGAACCAGAATAAAGTTTCCTAAGCGCCCGTTATCCTTTAGGATTTTCAGATCTTACGCACACTTCCTCTTTCGAGGAGTAGCTGGCACTTGCTCAGGCAATCAGGGCTGTTGGTAAATTCAACCAAGGCTTTCTCTGCCTGGAGTCGAGTGGTTGTATCTGTGGTTTCATACAGCTGTTTGCACAGATTCTCTAGTTGGGCCAGGCTCTGGAAAAGATCAGTCACGGAAGAAATCAGTTCAGCCCACTATAAATGCAAGCAACTGTACTTAAAATTAACAAACAAACATAAATAATCATCAGTAAAGAAACAATTGATTCTGAACTCTGAGGAGGACTTGGGTAACCTTTACCTAATAACCATTTATAGATCTCTTTATTTGATGCTATAGAAAATACCTATATAGGCCGGGCGCGGTGGCTCAAGCCTGTAATCCCAGCACTTTGGGAGGCCGAGGAGGGTGGATCACGAGGTCAAGAGATCGAGACCATCCTGGTCAACATGGTGAAACCCCGTCTCTACTAATACAAAAAATTAGCTGGGCACGGTGGCGCGTGCCTGTAATCCCAGCTACTCAGGAGGCTGAGGCAGGAGAATTGCCTGAACACAGGAGGCGGAGATTGCGGTGAGCCGAGATCGTGCCATTGCGCTCCAGCCTGGGTATCAAGAGCGAAACTCCGTCTCAAAAAAAAAAAAAAAAAAAAAAAAAAAAAGAAAATACCTATATACTTTATCATTCCCTTGAAGATCAATCACACATGATACATTTTTCCCCTTGCAAATACCCAGTCTAAGCTTTCCTAAAAGGCTTTCAAATAAAAATTCAGAATTTACTTATTCTGCTATTAATGTAAGAAGTGTGAAATACTAGAGGCACAGCTACTAAAACTAAACACATAAACATGGTATAAGTGCCCCATACATTTTCATATAGCTTTAAATATTCCTTTGAGTAGTGTTATTAGTTTACAATAATGTACATGTGTAAAAACAGTCACCTGTATGAGAAAACCTCTAGAGAAAGCTTCAGGATGTATTTACGCACCTTCCTCCCTGGATCCCTCATGTCTAAAGTTCAGCAGACTCTCTTCTGTTGCACTTTAAACTCTTACTTCGGTTCCAAATTTAAAATGAAAGGGTCAAAATAAATTCAACCCTAGCATATGCTCACTCAGAGATAAGACAACGGAAACACCCATAAGCAAACTCTTCTTTCCAAATCTTGAACCAGTTCCAGGGAGGCAGGAAGGGGTATGGGTGTGTGCTTTGGTCAAAAACCCACAGGGATGCATATATACTTGCACTTAATGCAGTGTTTAAAGGCAAAGAGGAAAGTAACTAGTTAAGACTATACTTAAATATCACCTTTCACTGACTTAAGTGGAGAGTAAACATCTGTTAACCTTTAAAGGAATGGTTTGGACTTTAAGAAAAAATTGGAGCCTACTTTCACCAGCAGCAAGCACAGTTTGAGGGATCCTACTATTAGAAAGGACAATTCTGACAAGAACAAAAATAATTAAACAAACTAACCTGTGTAAATTGCTTAAATATATTACACAGCCAGTCTGCCCAAGGCTTTTCATTATCACTTGAGTTCATTACACTGTGTCTTTATAAATCACAGCTTTTCCACTATGTAGGAAAGTCCTTAGGGCAGGATTCATATTTTACTCAACCTGGTTAATAAATTTCCCACACTCAAGGAAACAAGAACGATGAATATTGACACCCTAAGATCATCAGTCTCACTTCAGAGAGCCCCTGAAAGAACAAAAAAACCTTGCCCTGAAAACAAAACAAACCATTTTCCAAAACATCTTCAGATTTTGATTAGGCTTATATTTAACTTGTTTCTCTCTGACTTCCAGGGATTCCGCTTAAAATATTCTTCAATTCGAAAGCACAGAGAAAACTGCAATTGCAAAGTCAGATGTCAAGCAATAAAGTTCTACAAGTAGTACCAGAGTTTATTCACATGGCTTATGAACACAAGTAGAAGATAAGGCTAATTACATACATTCCATAAAATACATGCAAAAGCCATTTTTATCCTTGGCAGCACTGCTCAAGACCCTATTGAACACTGAATCAGTTTAATTATAACCACTCATATTCCTAAGCAAGGCATTAAATCTCCTTCACAAAATTTTGCTTCAACATTGAAGTCTGTTTTTCCCCACTCCTACATGATGATACCCTTAAAAGAAAAAAATTATTTAGGAAAATAGGTAACACGAGAGACATCAAGAGAAAGCCACTGTAACTAAAATGTAAGCTGCTATAAAACCTGGCATCAGGTACTGGGGAGTCGCAGCAGCCTCTGAACCTCCACAGCCATCACACACTTTTAAGCTTTTCAACATCCTGAACCTTCTCCCTAAACAGTCCTGGTGCTTATGGTAAATGACTCTCCTTAAAGTGTGATCAATCAGTTCGCATGGTTCCCCCACTGCAACTCTCGTTTATGTTTATTACAACAAAGTTGTTCACATGACAATGGCTAAGCATCTGTCACAGGTAATTCCTTACTGCTAAAAACCTAAATGCAGGTTACAGCGGGCGTTTTGTTGTTGTTTTGTTTTGATTTGCTTTAATTTAGCAGACAAAACATACTGCAGGGTAAGTCTGGTAATGAGTTCTAAGCTCAGGAAACAAGACTGTTTAAAAAACAAAAATGCAATTTGACCATTTACACAGTTTGAAGAAAGACAGCTCCATTTTTTTGTTCCCAGAAGAACAAATGGGAAACAATTTTGTTTTCCCAAACAATTAGTGGAAACATCTGAAAAACAGGGTCATTTTATTTGGATTGCCCACACTACTGATGAAGGAGAGAAGACTGAGACATTAGCATTTATGCTCCTTTGGTTACCAGTGTTTCCAAAACAAATCTAATGGTTAGGTTCTTTTGAATCACCTTTTTTTTCTTTTTTACCCTAGCATAAAATAATTTATCCTACCATTATTTGATTAGCTATGAAAACTAGTACTTCACATTAAGGGTGGCAAACAATACACCACAGCACACTCCTTTGCATGATAACATCTATATCCAATGTTTGCCTATTCGCCAGTTCTCATTAAGGATATCTATTCTGTGATGCCACTTTGGTCAGAGAAAATCCTCCAGAGAAGAATGTCTATTTTCCGTTCCTGAAAAATTGCCTATACTCCATGGAAAAACTTCTGCCTGTTCTTGCTGGAATACAAAGCATATTTGGTGAAATGCTCTATAAAAGCGGAAGGTGATCTTCAGCTAGCAAAGTACTGCTTTTTAGTATAAGAAACTCAAGAGGATTAATTCCCAAACCTAGAAACAGACCGATTTCACCAACATAATTACAATGAAGGTATTAAAAGAATGCATCTTCTTTAATATCTAGCAACACCAGTATTATACAGTTTATTCAACTTGGGTAGAGAAAATGCAGCTCAGTTATTCTTATTTCAATATAAGATGAGATTTGTTGAGATTACAGACCTTAGAATATAATGATTTGCCTGACAAGTTGCCACTAAATTAGGGGAAAATCAAGATTTTGTTTGCACATTAGACATTATACTACTTCACAAAGCAGAATACCTTAGATTTTACTTTATTCGTATAATATTGCTCTTTAAATAGCCCAGTGGTTATACTTTTAAATTAGCCTCACTGCTTAAAAAAAATCCACATGGAGATTTCCAATCAGAGACTAGGATTCATGCTTTTAGTAAAAACTCAATGACATTCCCAGTAAAACTTGAGTACTGAACTAGACACAAGCATAATCCTTGGGTGACCAGTCAGATCTGCAGGTGTTCTGAAGAGCACATCCTTAACCTGACTGCCACCCGGCCACCTAAGATAAGGAGAGGCTGCCATCATATTACAAAGTGTAGGCACAATCCAGAGACATTCTAATGAACTTAGAGTAGATTTACCAATTTTGTAGCTGAATTATCATAATTCAAATGCCACAAATATAAAAAGAACTGCGGAAACCCACGCCACTTTCACCCTTTTCACTTACACCCCCCTCAGTTGCAATTTTTTTTGTGTGTACTGGGAAACAGTATGTTGAGTAAATTAAAATATTTATACTGAACCTTGCCAGAAAATGAACCATTTTAAGGACCTAGAAGGTTAATAAAATTGACATACAAATTACATTTTTATCTATTTAATAAGGCATTCTTACAGTCAATAATTGAGTAACCAATTATCACAGATAATAAAAATTTAGTAACAACAATTATTGTTAGAAGGCAAATGGCAAAACAGTATGTAGAGTATATTATCATTTGTGACGCATGTTAGTAACTTTATAGAAGAAAATCTGGATTAATACAAATCAAATTTAATTGTCTCTGGGAGGTGAGAATATGATAAATTTGAACTTCTGTAACTCTGGAAATTCTGACCAAAAAAGAAGAAAAGAACACCCTATGACCCAGCTATTCCACTCCTAGATTGCATTCCTCTGTAAGCAGAAAAAAAATCCTAACAACTGTAAAGATAAGCATTTTTTAAAAGGGCAATTTATGCTACATTTTTTTCCTAAATTAACTCTTCACATTAGTAATATTTTACTAATTAATAGCTTATTCTGTTACTAATCAGAATTCATAAAACAATTCATAAAACCAAAAAGACAAAAAGCTATTCTCAAGGCTAAAAAACAACGCTTGCATTTATTACTAATTCTATTTTCTTTTTTCTTACCAATGCTGGTAGCTTTAGTGGCCTGAAAAGAACATTCAAGGTTTCTTCTTGTTTATAAATTTATATGAAAGGCAATCATGGTGGCCAAAGTCATCTTGGTTTATAGATGTATCAGCAGATTTCTCAAAAGTTATTTACTGCAGTAGAGTTCACAGGGCAAACTTGCTTGCTCTTTGAATAAGAATGTTTATAAATGCACACTATTTATTTTTAAAACTCAGTTTAAGGAAAAAGTTTACCACGTCAGTGCCAAATACTTCTTTATGTACTTTACAAGAGAATAAGCCAAGCAGTCAATAAGCAAATGAAAAGGTTTGCAACCTCAATACTCATTAGGAAATGTAAATTCAAACCAGGATGAGATAGCCACTAGAATGACTAAAATGAGGCCAAGAGTGGTGACTCATGCCTGTAATTCCAGCACTTTGGGAGGCTGAGATGGGCAGATCATATGACTTCAGGAGTTCCAGACCGCTTGGCCAACATGACGCAACCCCGTCTCTACTACAAGTATAAAAATTAGCTGAATGTGGTGGCACATGTCTGTAGTCCCAGCTACTCAGGAGGCTGAGGCAGGAGAATTGCTTGAACCCAGGCAACGGAGGTTGCAGTGAGCCAAGACCTTGCCACTGCACTCCCGTCTGGCAACAGAGTGAGACTTTGTCTCAAAACGAAATAAAACAAATGACTAAAATGAAAAAGCCAAGATCAAGCATGTGGAACAACTAGAACTCATGTGTTGCTAGTATAGCTTGAATTGATTCAAATACATTAGAAAACTGGCAGTATAAAGGTACACATATGGAGGCTGTACACAGTGGCTCACACCTATAATCCCAGCACTTTGGGAGGCTGAGGTGGGAGGATTGCTTGAGCCCAGGAGTTCAAGATCAGCCTGGGCAATATAGGGAAACCCCGTCTCTACAAATAACAACAAAAAATTAGCTGGGTATGGTAGTGGTGACTCTGTCATCCTAAGTATTCAAGAGGCTGAGAAAGGAGGATTGCCCAATTCTGGAAAGTCAAGACTGCAGTGAGCTGTGATCATGCCACAGTACTCCAGCTGGGGTGACTGTGAGACCTTGTCGAAGAAGAAAGAAGAAAGAAGAAGAAGAAGAAGAGGAAGAAGGGGAAGAGGAAGAAAGGGAAGAAGAGGAAGAGGACAAAGAAGAAAAGGAAGAAGAGGAAGAATAAGAAGAGGAAGAAGAGGAAGAGGAAGAAGAGAACACCCCCTATGACCCAGCTACTCCATTCCTAGATATACATCCAGTGGAGATGCGTACCAAGCTTACTCACGGCAGCACTAAACGTAATAGTTCCCAAACAAAAAGCCAAATACCCATCAATAGTAGTATGGGTGTTTCATTTCTTAATTTGTGTGCTGGTTACCCAGGCATGTGCAGTTTATGAAAATTCACTGAGTTTGTGAATTTCTAATTTGCATATTTTAATTATTTGTATATTTATAATTCATTTTTCTGTATGTATGGATGAATGCCACCAAATTCTCTAGTTACTTATTGTCATCGATTACTTTTTAATACTAATGGAAAGAAGTTTTCATCAACAACCTACAACTGCACTTTAGATTCAGAATGTTCCAGTTTTACAAAACTTAATGCTTTTATAACCATGACTCCCATTAGTTTCTTGGGAAGAACTAAGGTAAGGCTAAGAGAGTGAGTAACAGTTTTTGGTTGCAGATGCTGTGTACGTCTACTGCGGTAAAACAAGATAAAATACATGTTTTCCGCAGTGATAAGGCTATGCCAGAGCCTGGCGTGCATGAGATAAGGATGGCAAGTCTGCTACCATATGAGACTGCAAAATTCTACATTTAATTTCAAAATACTAATCAATTCTAACTTGTAATAAACACAGATGATCTTTGCGTTGTAGGTAATACGTGGCCAAAACACATGTAAACAAATTATTTCATGAAGTAAATAGCCATACTGAACCTAGTCACCGACTTATAAGTTTAACCCAAAATAATTCACTTAAGTTGTCACTTAAGTGTCATTACACACTAATAGTGCAGAAGAATGAAAGCTGCAGTACAAGGTGAATCCTCTAAAGGAGAGGTTTCAATCTGGGAGCCTAAAACTGGCCCATACTGATTTTTGATTTTTGTCTTGCACTGTGGTTTTAAAGTGACACAGTTGACAATATTTCATACTATCTGGTTTTCCAGCTTCCTATGAAAAATTAGAGCTCTGAAAACACTGGGCCTGCATTTTGAAGGGCACAGAGGGAGTGCTTTCCTGGGCAGGCTCTCTCTAGTTCCCCACGGCTCCTCTGTAAACAACTGTTGTCTCCCCTTGCTCTCCTACAATTTTGTCTCTCTTATCAGTGGTTCATTCCAGAAGGTCAAACTTAAAAAGTAGTGTGCGTGATAGGACAACAACAGATTTGGGTTTAACTTTGGGTACCACTGCTTCACAAAATTTGGTTAAACATAAAGAGCTACATAAAACTTAGAGAAAAAGAGTTCAATTGATACTGGATCGTTAGATACTGGGTCTTACTACCTAAATGTGTGACCTGGGTGAGTTAACTTCCAGGAACTTTACTTTCTTATATGTAAATATATATATATTTGTGTGTGTGTGTGAGAGACAGAGTTTCCCTGTGTCGCCCAAGCTGGAGTGCAATGACGTGCTCTCAGCTTACTGCAACCTCCGCCTCCCAGGTTCAAGTGATTCTCCTGCCTCAGCCTCCCAAGTAGCTGGGATTACAGGTACATGCCACCATGCCTGGCTGATTTTTATATTTTTAAGTAGAGACGGGGCTTCACCATATTGGTTAGGCTGGTCTCGAACCCCTGACCTCGTGATCCACCCACCTCTGCCTCCTAAAGTGCTGGGATTACAGGCGTGAGCCACTGCACCCAGCTTTTATTACATAATTTTTAAAAGACACTTCCAGTTCTAAAATTCTTTGATTGTAATATACTATCTTTCGTATTTTAACTATATTAGTGAATCAGAATTCCAAGTAGACAAATATTAAAATGATCATGAAAACGATGATTAGGACAATTTGTTTTTAATGTGAGAATGACATTTTAAAAAATAAATTGGGTAACACTCACGTCCCTGTGATTGTAGCATAGGATCATTACCCACAAAACAACTTCTGTTACCTAGTAGCAGGAATAAGGTTTCTTTTGAAGTTGATTCAATACAGAGTAATGGTTAAGATTTTAGGTGGCAGACAAATCCCTACTCCTTCATCTACTGTAGGAGCATGATTAAGTTACTCAAATCATTCAAACATGTTCCCTTCTTTTACACACAAATAACACCCACTTCGCAAGGTTGTAAAAGTCAATGAAGTAATGTGTGTAAATTGCTAACCATTACTGGCTATTATCGATTCTACTGGCTACCCAAAACTCTGGAGAATAGCAGCTTTTATATTGCTTGCATAAAAGCACACAAAATCTGCAGTTTCTTTTAAGGGGATTATAAATGCCCTTTCCCTGTAGGGCCAGGAGGACTGGGGATAAAATATATAATTCATCCTCATTATTCCAAGATCCTGTTTTTGTGAATTCAACTACTCACTAAAATGTAACTATCAAATCAATATTTGCTCAGGGCGCTTCCGCAGTCATTCACGCACATGGACAGAGTGGTCAACAATTTGAGTCACCTGACTTACACGTTCCCAGCTGAGGCTGAACACTGCCATGCTTTCCCTTCTTTTTTTTTTTTTTGAGACAGTCTTGCTCTGTCACCCAGGCTGGAGTACAGTGGTGCGAACTCGGCTCACTGCAACCTCTGTCTCCCGGGTTCAAGTGATTCTGCTGCCTCAGCCTCCCACGCCCAGCTCGTTTTTCTATTTTTAGTAGAGACAGGGCTTCCCACTGTTGGCCAGGCTGGCCTTGAACTCCTGACCTCAGGTGATCCACCCACCTCAGCCTCCCAAAGTGCTGGAATTACAGGTGTGAGCAACCATGCAGGCCTTGCTTTGCCTTCTTGTTTCAGCTTTCACACTGTAAGCAAGTGTAAGGTCCTTTATGGTTTTTTTTTTTTTTTAACTGCCATGTTTCTTGCAGTTTTGTGCTTTTTGTTGGTAATTCCACTGCTTAAAATGGCCCACAGAGTGCTGAAGTGCTGTCTATGTCTAGCTCCTAACTTCAAGAAGGCTATGATGTACCTTACAGCAAAATTGTGTGTGTTAAATAATTCAGGCACGAGTTATTGTGCTTTTGGTCATTAATGTTAATAAATCAACAACATGTATTAAATAAAGTATCTTTAAACAAAAACACAAATAAAACAAGGTTGTATATTGCTTGTTTGATGCAAATGTTGTGACCAGAGGCTGGTCTGAATCTAACCCTATATTTCCCCAAGGAGCAATGCGTCAGTATTTCCTAATTCGGTGTTCTTGGCGACTTTCTAGAACATGACAACAGGAATAATGAGGATCAGTTCCATTTCTGGCATCACTGGGTGGGATTCAGTACATACTTCCCCATGTAACTATATTTAATGCCACTCTTTAAGGGGATTTGTTCAAATAGAAGTATTTATTAGCCGATATAATTTCCATATTAATGTCTGTGTCTCAAATGTTTTCTTAAATCACCATTTGTATTAATTATGCATATACTATGACTTTAGTACTATAACTTTAGTACTAGAGCACAGTGCATGCACAGGATGGAAATGGAAAGTACAAGACTGTCTGGCACACAGTAGGCGCTTCATAAGAATGTCTTAACATTTGGGTAAGTCTCTTAAAGCTTCCAAAGGAACTTCTTATTTAAAATGGGAGATCGATCACATATCTAATTTTGTTCCCTTCCAAAACTCAACTAAAGTACTAAAGGTATTGAAAACAAAAGAAAACCCCTAAACCCTCAAGATCCCAAAGGACAGATAGGGAAGAAAGGAAAAGGAACAACGTAATTTTAGAATCCAAAAAAAAAAAATCAATGTTAACTGACTTAGATGACCTAAGAAAACCAAATCCCTAGCTAGCAGTGAGGAAAGCTGAAAACAAACCTCATTTATGCTACCTACTCAGATGTTATGGTGAAGTGGGGTGGCCCAAACAAGGAGAAACAGGGTGAAAGTATCTGAGAAGTTAGATTCCCAGATAGTCCTCTTCACTGTACGCCTCTCAGTAACTGTCCTTGTCTTCAGACCGGGAGAAATCAAGCCAGTCAAAAGCACATCTGAAGCTATGGGCACCCTGTAGCAAATAGGCTGACGAAGCAGGAGGCCGCTCAGTCCTCCCTCACTGGGTTCCACACAGAAATTTCAGTATGTAGATACACTCTTTAGGTAGGAGTTTAGAAGATTTTCCCCTGAGAATCTCATGAGTTACAAAGCAAAAAGTTGCAGATACACTAATATGTGGGTTACCCCACAAACTGCACACCCGATCACCCTCTTGTGATGCCTCAGCAGACAAGCCTCACCATGCTTTCAGAGCTTCCAGTCAGCTTTGTATTCTCTTAATCTTGATCATGAGCAAATAATCAAGTATTATAATCTGAAGAAAGCCTTTAACATGGAAGACAGACAGCTAAACAAGCAGAAAGCAATCTGGAACAAGTAAAACTATATAGGGAGAAGAAAACTTGACCACAAAAACAAAAGATGAAAGATGTGGAATAGGATGCTCTAAAAAAAAAACATTCAAAGAACATATAGAGATGTTAGAAAATAAACACATGATGACAGAGACAAAATATTCTATTGAGAGGTGGGAAAGGCCAGGCGTGGTGACTCACGTCTGTAATCTCAGCATGTTGGGAGGCTGAGGCGGGTGGATCACGAGGTCAGGAGTTCGAGGCCAGCCTGGCCAATATGGTGAAACCCTATCTCTAATAAAAATACAAAACTTAGCTGGGCATGGTGGTAGGCACCTGTAGCCCCAGCTACTCAGGAGGCTGAGGCAGGAGAATCGCTTGAACCTGGGAGGTGGAGGTTGCAGTAAGCTGAGATTGCACCACTGCACTCCAGTCTGGGCAACAAAGCAAGACTCCATATCAAAAAAAAAAAAAAAAGAAAGGTGGGAAAATAAAGTTAAAATTTCGCAAACAGAGCAAAAGGACTAAGATGGAATGAGCAAAGTTTAAAAAAATCAGAGGCCCAGTTCAATAGGTCTAACATCCAATTAACAGGAGTTACATAGAGAACAGAGAATGGTGAAGGAAAGGAAGTTATCAACAAAATAATTTCAAATAACTTCCTAGAACTGAAGAACATAAGCTGCCAGACTGAAAGTGTCCACCTAATGCGAGCAGAACACATGAAAGTCAACCTCACTACTGTGAAACCTCAGAAACCTGATGACAAAGAGAAGATTCTATAAGCTGCTTTTAGCAGACAGAGAAACACACACAAAACAAAACAACAGGATCAGGAATCAGATGGCTCTGGACATCACAAAAGCAACACTGGAAACAAGAAGCCAACAGAACAATTTCTGCGAAATCCTCTAAAGAAAAAGCTCCAGCATAGAAGGCTATACTCAGCCAAGGATGGAATCACATATGAATAGAACAAAACTATCTTTGGGAGTTTAAGGCCACAAAAATTGGCCGGGCGCAGTGGCTCACGCCTGTAATCCTAGCACTTTGGGAGGCCGAGATGGGTGGATCACCTGAGGTCAGGAGTTCAAGACCAGCCTGGTCATCATAGTGAAACTCCATCTTAAAAAAAAAAAAAAAAGCCACAAAAATCTATCTTCCATGCTCCCCTTTTCTAAGAGCTACTGAGGAATATATTTCACACCAAAGTAAGTGTAATTCCATAAAAAGGTAAGCATGGGCTGGGCATGGTGGCTCACACGTGTAATCCCAGCACTTTGGGAGGCTGAGGCAGGTGAATCACCTAGAGCAGGAGTTTGAGATCAGTCTGGCCAACATGGTGAAACTTGTCTCTACTAAAAATACGAACATCAGTCGGGCGTGGTGGTGGGCACCTGTAATCCCAGCTACTCTGAAGGCTGGGTGAATCGCTTGAACCTGGGAGGTGGAGGTTGCAGTGACCCAAGATCACACCATTCCATTCCAGTCTGGGAGACAGAGCAAGACTGTGTGTCAAAAAAGAAAATAAGGTAAACACAGAATATGAGACACGAGTTTTATGGTCATGCTGATCCTATGAAACCCAACAGAGAAGAGGGATTTCAAGGAAACCCCTAAAAGGATGGTGAAGGGAAATCTCAGGGCAACAATTGTGAGCTGGCCATGAAGAGCAACCAGGCCTGGCCAAGTGCAGTGGCTCGCGCCTGTTACCCCAGGACTTTGGGAGGCCGAGGCAGGTAGATCACAAGGTCAGGAGTTCAAGATCAGCCTGGCCAAGATGGTGAAACCCTGTCTCTACTGAAATTACAAAAATTAGCCAGGCGTGGTGGCGGGCACCTGTAATCCCAGCTATTTGGGAGGCTAAGGCAGGGAACTGCTTAAATCCGGAAGGCAGAGGTTTCAGTGATCTGAGATCATGCCACTGCACTCCAGCCTGAGCAACAGACGAGACTCCGTCTCAAAAACAAACAAAAAAAGAGCAACCAGGCCTTATTCAACCACTGTGGCTTAAGGGACAAATCATATTCACAGAATTATCACCAAGATCTGTGCCACCACTGCCCACTTTGACCTGAGAACAGAATACCTGGATGAGAATTCTCATTTAAGATTTAATCTTAATCCAGGTTGAAGTTTAGTGTACAGAAAAGCCCTCAATTGACAAAATAACCACTGTATTTTAAATTTGGAAAGTTTTTCTACAAAGATGCACAATCATTTTTAACAAATGTTCCAAAGACAAGAGGCAGTTGAGTTCTGATAAGGAGGAAAAAAAAACCCATAAGCCTGGCTTTTGCCACCTTCACTTACTTCTTTATAAAAAGGAAGGTTGTTTAATGCCTTTCATGGAACTTGATTCTGCATGGACAATATTAAAAGACCAAAACAATGCATTCCGCTATGAAAATGGCTGAGTATAAAAGATTATACAGGCCAGTCAGATCACTTGAAGAAAGGATGCCAATACCCAGCTATTTGAGAACCCAAATTTGCAGTGTGAAACAACCACATATGTAAATAAACTTTTCTGCTATATTACCATTTCCCTAGAAACTACATTTTTATAAGCAGTTTATTTATCTCCCATGCTGGGAGAACAATCCTATAATAGCTCAATACTCCTAAGAATGTTAACCAACATCTCAAATAACTTAAATCGATGTGATAACTGTCTTGAGATTGTCAATTTTTTTCCTTATAAATAGTGATGTTTATCACACAGTAAGCAAGGTCAAACAATTGACTTCTAAAGTTCTGGAAATTATAGCCTACTGCCTGATATTAAAGGAGTCAAAATATGAGAAAGAGTTGTATAAACTCACTTCATTAAGTTCTGATTTCCAAGGGCTATTTGTTGGAGTTCTTATGTAAGCTTTACTGCAGAGTGACACTGTTGGGCCAGTGCACATTTATTATTATTTATTTATTTATTTTTAGACAGAGTCTTGCTTTGTCGCCCAGGCTGGAATGCAATGCGCAATCTCAGCTCACCGTAACCTCCACCTGCCAGGTTCAAGCAATTCTCCTGCCTCAGTCTCCTGAGTAGCTGGGATTACAGGCATGTGTCACCACACTGGCTAATTTTTGTATATTTAGTAGAGACGGGTTTTCACCATGTTGGTTAGGCTGGTCTTGTGACCTGACCTCATAATCCACCTGCCTCAGCCTCCCAAAGTGCTGGGATTACAGGCATGAGCCGCTGTGCCTGGCCCACATTTATTATTTCATGTTTTTAGTATCTATTTGATACAATATTCAAACCAGATTATTGGGTGTATTTTGTGAATAATCCTATTAAAACTTCCATTTACACACTGTATTACATATAATAGAGCAAAGGAAGCAATCAGAAACACACAATCACCAATTCTCTGAGGCCACCAAACAATAAGCTCCATCATTATGTTTTGCAATGACGAGATAAAAAGGATTTCAGATTCAAGCAATTATACCTAGGTATATTATTAGGCTGGCCAAATACATAAACTGACCCAGAGAACATCAAGGATCTTCAGCAATCTTTGGATTCCTCAGTCCCCATCTTTTTTCTGTATTACATTACTAGTTCTTACAATCTCCAGGATAGAAATTGCATTTACAAACAGAATCTAATTTGCTTAAGAAAATGAAAAGGCTAGTTACTGAATGAGAGAAAACATTCATTCACAAAAATCTGATATAGGACTGATCCCCAAAATATACAAAGAACACTTAAAACTCAACAATAAGAAAACCCAACTAAAAAAATAGTCAAAAGATCTGACCAGACACCTCACCAAAGATATACAGATGGCAAATAAGCATATGAAAAGATGGTTTACATCATCTATCAACAAGAAATTGCAAATTAAAATAACGGTGAGATACTACTACACACCTATTAGAATGGCTAAAACCCAAAACGTTTACAACACCCGATGCTGGCAAAGATGTGGAACAACAGGAACTGTTTGGTGAGAATGCAAAATGGTACAGCCACTTTACAAGACAGTTTGGCAGTTTCTCACAAAACTAAACATACTCTTACCATATGATCCAGCAATTGCGGTCCTTGGTATTTACCCAAATGACTTGAAAACTTATGTCTACACAAAAACCTGTACACAAATGTTTATAGCACTTTATTCATAATTACCAAACTTGGCTACAAAAAGACATAGAGGAAGTTAAATGCATATTGCTAAGTTTAAAAAGCCAATCTGAAAGGCTACATCATTGGATGATTCCAACTACTATTTGACATTATGGAAAAGGCACAACTATAGAGATAGCAGCAAGAGCAGGGAGTTTGCCGCGGGGAGGAATGGTGGTCACAGAGGGAGGGAGGGAAGGATGAAGAGGCAGAGCACAAGGGATGTCTAAGGCAGTGAAACTGTTCTGTATTATACTATAATTGTAGATACATGTCACTGTATCTTTGTCAAAACCCACAGAGTACAACACTGAGCGGCCTTTAGTTGTTAATAATGTATCAATATTGGCTCATCAACTATTAATATACCATGCCAATGGCAAGCTGTTAATGGGGGTCATAACAGGGTATGTGAGAACTCTGTACTTTCTGCTCAATTTTTCCATAAATCTAAAACTGTTCTAAAAATAAAGTCTAGTGAAAACATCGAATTTGACAGTTTAAGAAGTTCTATTATTTCAGAGTATTATCTTAACACTGGCTGGTTTACTAATAAATGTGTAATACTAAAACATGACATTTTACAGCTTCGCTTTCATACCCAACTCCCTAATACCTGACGGGGCAGTAGAATGGTTATAATTCTCTAGCTGAAAACACGGGTGTTACAGTTCTGACATTCATTGTCAAAGCCAATGTACTGAGTGTGGCTCTCTGCCATTCTAAATTAGAATTCATACTGTACCTATGTGGTATAAAATATTTTTCTGCTAGAGGATCTATATAGAAGAAAGTCCTTCAATTAGTTAGGTTTATAAAGCCAGTTCAAAGTAATACTCATAATAAATAACCTACTGTTACTTTTCTAAATTATTGCCCACCACCCATCCAAACATATGTCTCTATAGATAGGTCAGCAAAGTATACTTTAGTTTGCTGTATGGGTCTCTTATTTTGCATAGCAACTCTGGAGTTCTACCCTCCTTTCAAAATTCTGAATACAATTCTGACATACTTCAAAGTTGAAAACAGTTAAAAACATTTTCCTGCAGCTCAATCAAGCATTTGCTTCCATTAGAAAAAAAAAGCGTACAACACTCATTCACCTGAAGAACAGGGTTGATAGTAACCTGCAGCAGTTTTGTTGCTACACATCTACCTAGCAAACTGTGTAACAAAAAAGTCAGTGTGCAACATATCAATACATTTATTTTTGAACATTCCTAATAGTTTTCACTTATAAGCTTGTTGCAGGAAATGACTATAGGTATTTTACCATCCCTCACATCCTAAAGTGGCATGTTTTTTAAGCCAAAGTTTCCCAAAGGAAGAAGGCAGGCCATCCTAGGAAAGGAGAGAAGTTGACAACCGCTGAACAGGTCATTAACGCCAAAGAGACATTTTTCCACCATGTGGGGATGGTAACTGGATTTTCACTGAAATTTGCTGAGTCTGGGCTGGTTATCACCAATCTCTCCTATCTTGAACTGCTGTGTCTCCATCACTTCTAGGGATTCACACTGTAGAGACAGCATCAGGACTGACAGCCATACAACTTATAATTAATGTAAGACTTTAATGTAAATTCCAGTACCATAAATACTCTTCAGCAAGAATTTTCCGAAATACTGAGCTGAGAACACGAGGCTCTGAAAATCCTTAGCAATAGTTGGAGACCATAACAAAACAGTTGACAACACACCTACATGGCTATTGGGTCTTCTAAATATGACCAGATGCTGACAACATGCAATAATATTCAAACAAAATGGGCAGAAAAGCAGGCTACTGAACGTGCAAATCAGAAAAGGGTTTTAACTGGTAGTTTTATGTGCAGTTCTGCTCTAAACTATTTATGTGACTCAGAAGTCCCCTAACTCTTGAATGTTTCTATTCCATTACATGGGAAACAGAATCCATACAACAACAAATATCTGAGTCTCTTTGTGCCAAGCACAATTCTAAATGGTTGACTAAACATATTATAATAAATTATAGGGTATGTTAGCAGGTGATAAATACTATGAAAAAAACAGAAGAGTAAGGAAGACTAAGAATATATGTGGGTATAGAGAGGCGCAGGTTGCAGTATTAAATGGGGTAATTAAGGCAGGTCTCATAGGTTAAAAAGAAAAAAAACAAGAGCCCAAAGTTTTCGAAGGTGAGATACTTAGTCAAATATGTGAGCATATCTACCTATGTCACCTAACAAGGATTCTCTCTGGATAATGCCCACCATGTCCTCAAAAGGGAAAGATTGCCAGTTTGCTGAGTACCAACTACGTGCTGATCCCTGTGCTAGGTACATTATTTATTTACTTACTCTGAGATGGAGTCTTGCTCTGTCACCCAGGCTGGAGTACAGTGGTGTGATCTTGGCTCATCCCAGCCTCTGCATGCTGGGTTCAAGCGATTCTTGTGCCTCAGCCTCCCTGGGATTACAGGCATGCACTACCAAGTCCAGCTAATCTTTTTATTTTTAGTAGAGTCAAGGTTTTGTTATGTTGGCCAGGCTGGTCTCAAACTCCTGGTCTCAAGTGATCCACCCATCTCAACCTCTCAAAGTGCTGGATTATGGGCATGAGCCACCGTGGCAGGCCCTAGGTACTCTATATTCACCTCATTTTCTATATAAATTTATGGTAGAATATCGAAATCCCATTGGTAGTTTCATTTTTTAAGATGTAAAAGGCAAATACAAATTTTACATAAATTAATTCAAGGAAAGGCTTCTGAAAAACTAATAGGAATATATGTGTATATACTATATGTTTTTAATTCATAGAACTCTTTTAAAGTTAAATTAACAATCATCTGTTGTAAGATATCTCAATTTGAATTCATCCATGTAATATTATTTATAGACTAATAAAGATAACTTGAAACTAATTTGACAGTCTAGCTGCTTAAGTGAAAATACCATTTATGTTCCCCAAAACAGACATGATGCAACCTAAACATGTCAACAACATAACCTCACCAACAAATCTCACTCATTTGATGGAGAGAATAATTCTCATTTTGTTTTCTTCAGAATAACAAAAACTAGCTCCTGTAAGTTTAGGAATATAAAATATTCCATCAATGAACGGCACTAAAGCTAATTAAATCCTCAGGTAAGTGTTTCTTTGAAAATGTCCTTGAATGTCTATGAAACAAGTAAGATTAAGAACGACCTTAAAAATTTATCTTGGGACTTAAATCTCTGTTCCTGCTTTGGTGATTAGGTTTAAAGCTAAGTCCTTACAACTACCCACAAATTTCTTCAGAAACGTAAAAGATTTCCCAAACTGCAATACATTAAATGCCTACCTGCAAATCTCTACCAAAAATGACCAACAGTGTTCACTCAAGTTCGGAACCGAATAATATATGAGCTCGAGACTGAAAACATTGAGGCCAAGTGCTTTTTAAAAACACAGCCTGGGGCGGGTGGGGTGGCTCACGCCTGTAATCCCAGCACTTTGGGAGGCAGAGGTGGGCGGATCATGAGGTCAGGAGATCAAGACCATCCTGGCCAACATGGTGAAACCCCGTCTTTACTAAAAATACAAAAAAATTTGCTGGGCGTGGTGGTGGTGCCTGTAATCCCAGCTACTCGGGAGGCTGAGGCAGGAGAATCACTTGAACCAGGGAGTTGGAGGTTGCAGTGAGCCAAGAATGCACCACTGCACTTCCAGCCTGGACGACAGAGCAAAACTCTGCCTCAAAAATAAAATTAAAAAAAACATAGCCTGGGGCTGAGTGCAGTGGCTCATGCCTGTAATCCTAGCACTTTGGGAAGCTGAGGCAGGCAGATCACCTGAGGTCAGGAGTTCAAGACCAGCCTGGCCAATATGGTAAACCCTGTCTCTACTAAAAATACAAAAAGTAGCTGGGTGGTGTGCCCCTGTAATTCCAGCTACACGGGAGGCTAAGGCAGGAGAATCACTTGAACCTGGGAAGTGGAGGGTGCAGTGAGCCAAGACTGTGTCACTGCACTCCAGCCTGGGTGACAGAGCGAGACTCTACCTCAAAAACAAACAACAGCAACAACATAAAAAACAGCCTGGGCATGTCTGAGCTTCACCTGACTCCTGGCAGAGAGCAGTGGCTGCCATGCCTTTGTTGTTACATAGGGGAAAGAAAGTCATGAAGCACGTGGCCTTTAACACTATAGGTAATGCTCCTATAGTGTTCACCATATCACTCTTGAAATTTCTTCCCCCACCACATTGCTTTTTAACTTTAATCTTAAATGCTAACCCTTTCTGTAACTACCCTGACACTACTAATGCATAAAAAGAAGTTCCATCTGAATGGCAATAATGGGAGAAGTATCACACATAGTAAGAATTAAGAGTTACCAGAGCCATGCTATCAGTATGTAGGCTTGAGAGAAGAGCAGCTATGTGGGCAACTGCCTCTAGGCAGGCAATGGGCTAAGGATGTCTGGGTCAGTATTTTGACAGCTAGCAGAGCAACAACAGAATCCCCAACACTTGTGCTACCCTTGGAAGTAAAATTACTTCCTAGGGTAAGTAAAATGCAGAAATTAAACTTCACAGAGTAAGAATAAACAATTTTACCTACAATGTTAATTTCTGGAACTAATGCGTCAGTTCATGAGATTTTTCTGAAAAATGTGATTCAACAGTAAAACAGAAACTAGAAGCAGGGTTATCATTTGAACAGAGAGATTAGCAAACCTTTAGAAAACTAAGTTGATTTGTGGAAACTTTCATCTGCTCTCCTCTCAGGGCCCATAACTTGCGATTGCTGCCAGAAGCCCACAGACTGAGAGGCACATTTCCTGGTAACGATTCAAACAACTATGGATGAGTCTACACATTCAGTAGCCATGCTCTTTAGGGTGACTTTTTAAAGGATCCTTGAAGGAACCAAATGGTTTCTATGAAATAATATCACATCTCTCTAGTCTGGGAATGTGTCATTCTTAAAACCTGTGATGCCTTCTGGTGTGTAAAATGTTAAATGAATTCAGGAAGATTCTGGCATAGATGCTTTTGATAGAATGCTGAATTCTGGCCTCTCAATATTTATTTTTCTGGAGAAGGGTGAATTTAAAAATAACAAAACTAGAAAAGCTCAACTATTCATCTTATATTAGGTTGAACCACATGAAAATGCCAAATATCCAAATATTTTTGACCTGTAAAAATGACAATTTTCTGTGGGTCAACCCAGTACATAAAAACATTTTACAAATCCTTTAGAGTATAGTCATGCCTTGCTTAATGATGGGGATTCATTCTGAGAAATGCAGCCTTAGGCAATTTCACTGCTGTGTGAACATCAGTGTACTTACACAAACCTAGATGGCATACCTGCAATACCCCTAAGCTATATGGTATAGCTTACTGCTCCTAGGCTACAAACCTGTACTGAGTGTTAGTGTACTGAATACCTTAGGCAACTCTAACACAATGGTCTTTGTGTATCCAAACATATTTAAGCAGGTATGTTTAAAGTAATGTGGTACTACAATGGCTATGTTACTACGCAACAGGAATTTTTAAAATACATTATATATGTGGCCCATCGTTGATCAAAATGTCACTATTCAGTGCATGAGTGCACACTGAAATCTGCATTCGGCTTCTAATTAAGGATTCGGTTTCACTTTTAGGTCGATATATGAGAGTTAAGACCTATTACAAATTTGGTAAGTAATCTGACTTGGAATTCATCTATTCTAAACTTACTCTCCCGTTACTCTTCAATAAGAATCCTCTGGTCTCTCTGGTTTTCAAATCTACTGTGCTCCTTCTTCCTCTGGGCTTTCAGGCCTGCTAAGGTTTTTTTTTTTTTTTTTTTGTAGTTTTATCCTATAGTTCTATCACTTTTTACTGTATATATTCTGAAGCTATTTTGCAAAAGCACATACAACTCGAGGAGCTGAATCTTTTGTTATTTAGTGACTCTTGTGATCCCTAAAGGCCTCTGTCAGAATGTGTTATAAATCTTTCCTCCTACTTTGTAGACTGCTTTTTCCCTCGTATAGTCATCTTTTGATGTACATACATTCTTAATTTTAACACAGCCTAATTTATTATTATTTTCCTTTATGATTAGTATTTTGCTTGCCCTGTTGGAGAAATCTTTTCCTATCCTAAAGTCATAAGCATCTTCTTTTAAATTATCTTTAAGAACTTTGTTTCTTTTGTTTTCACCTTAAGATCAAAAAGCCTGTTAAGCGTTGTATATGATGTGTTTCTATGTTGCAGGGGTAGTGGTGATGGTACTGGTAAGGTTTAATTTACTTTATAGTATTATTTTCAATTCACGCAAACTGGCTTTTCATTTTGAGGTTACTTAATATTTGTGATTACTAATATACCTCAGACTCCTGTCCCTTCTTTCTTTGTGCAATCTTGTCTAATTTTTCTTTTTTAAAAATATTGTTTGCTTGTTTTTGAATTCCATTTTTCTCCCTAGTATTAGTTATCACACATTCTAAAAAAAAAGTCCAGGCTTGGCGCAGTGGCTCGACCTGTAATCCCAGCACTTTGGGAGGCTGAGGCAGGCGGATCAAGAGGTCAGGAGACCAAGACCACCCTGGCCAATATGGTGAAACCCCATCTCTACTAAAAATACAAAAATTAGCTGGGCATGGTAGTGCACGCTTGTAATTCCAACTACTCGGGAGGCTGAGGCATGAGAATCGCTTGAACCCAGCAGGCGGAGGCTGCAGTGGGCTGAGATCATGCCACTGCCCTCCAGCCTGGAGATAGAGCAAGACTTCATCTCAAGAAAAAAAAAAAATCAAAAATTAGGCAGTATCTTATCCCTTGCCTCCTGAGTAACAGTAACCTTAGAAGATAAACTTAAATCAGTTCTCTCCTGTGTTATACTGTTACTGTCCCTTATTTTGGATTCCTCTCTGTAGCCCTAAAAATTAGACAGTACTATTATGTCATACAATGTTTAGATTTACCTATGCTTACCAATTTCTTTGGTTATCTTTACTTCTTCTATAACCAAACACTTCTATGGCATTTTCCTTCTTTAAGACTATCCCTTATGGAAGTTCCATAAGTAAAGATGTGCTGGCGGTAAACTCAGTTTGTGTTTATCTAAAAATGACTTTTAGTGCCCTCATTCTTGAAAGATAATTGTGTTGGGTACACAATACTAGGTTGACATTCATTTCTCGCTTTTGACTTCCAGCTTGCTGTTGAGATGTCTTTATCTGCCTGTACTCTGCAGGTGATGCCTTCTTTCTGATACGATGTTTTCTCTTTAATATTTGTGGCTTTGGGCCGGGCACGGTGGCTCACACCTGTAATTCCAGCACTTTGGGAGGCGGAGGCGGGTGGATCACGAGGTCAAGAGATCGAGACCATCCTGGTCAACATGGTGAAACCCCGTCTCTACTAAAAATACAAAAAATTAGCTGGGCATGGTGGCGCGTGCCTGTAATCCCAGCTACTCAGCAGGCTGAGGCAGGAGAACTGCCTGAACCCAGGAGGCGGAGGTTGCGGTGAGCCGAGATCACGCCATTGCACTCCAGCCTGGGTAACAAGAGCGAAATTCCGTCTCAAAAAAAAAAAAAAAAAAAAAAAATTGTGGCTTTACTATAAAGTGTTAAGGTATGAGTTTTAAACATTTATCCTGTTTTGAGAATTGCTTGAACCCAGAAGGCAGAGGTTGCAGTAAGCTAAGATCGCACTACTGTACTCTAGCCTGGGTAACAGAGCAAGATTCTGTCTTTAAAAAAAAAAAAAAAAAAAAAAAAAATCCTGTTTTGTACATTTGTAACTCCTTTAGCTTAAATTCATGTTTTGTTTTGTTTTGTTTTGTTTTGAGTTCTAGAAAAGCCTCTCCTCCATTCTCTTTCTAGTTATTTAGTGATAGCCTACCCTCCATGTCTTTTAATTATGTCCTTTGTTGCCCTATGCTGTAATCTGAACAGTATCTTCGGATCTTCTAGTTCTCTTTCTTCCACTTTACATAATATGCTATTCATGGAGTTTTAAATTTCAACTATTATATTTTAAACTTTGATTTGATTCTTTTTCAAGTATGCCTTGTTACTTTTGATGGTCACTTTTTAGTTGCTTATTTTTCCTTTTAAATATTATTTTGTTAAGCATTTAATATGTAACTTATTTTAAATTCTGTATCTGATGATTTTCCAGTATCTGAAGTCAGTATCTGATGTGTAAGTGTGGGAGGGTGGGGTAACCTAAACCTGCTACTTACAGTTTGTGCTGAATCTCATCTATGGTGGCTTTTTCCATGCAGATACATGTGTGCATGGTAGTTTTTGTTTATAAGCTCATAATATGTTGACATAAATCTATGGAAATCCTGAGTACCTCCATTTTCCTGTTTCTGCTATTGCCTATGGAGAGTTAACAACTCCAAGTTACTTTCTAGGGTCCTCAAGTCTCAGCTTCAGCTTCCTCATCTTGCAGAGGGCATAAGCATTACATTTCGGTATTTGACTCTACAGCAATTTTGACTTCATTATTCCCAACACTCCAGTTTAAATAGGTTCATTTAAGTTAATTAATGGGAGTAGGGGATATTGAGATTTCTTATTTCTTACAAGCTTGTCAATGGATTAAAAAAGGAGACTTATTCAAATGTAAAGAGCATCTACTTATATTAGTGATAAGGCACTTTAGGGTAATTGGTTTGCCATACAATAGGAAATAGAATTCTTACTCATTTTTGCTCCCAAGGGATTTTCCTTACTTTGAGTAAGGTTGACTATGTATTTAAAAGGATTTGTTTCAATATTTTATTTACTAAGCATTTCTGGGTGTTGTATAGGAGGATTTTCAGATAACATACGTGCCACATGTTAACAATTTCAGAAGACCTATTTTTTCTCAAACATGTTGTTAAACTATATCTTTCCCATTTTATACCTATGTGGTTTTTCCGTAGCTACCTGTAGGATCTTGCATTTATATTTATCTGTACAAAATTTTATCTTGTCAGATTTGGAGATCTGTTCTAGTCTAATTTAGATGTCTTTCTAGCTCTTATTAAATAATCTACCCCCTCTGTCTATGCCCAGCATGTTAGATTTCTATTCTAGCAGTTTTCTATGGGTTTTGAGATTAGAGATTAAAGGACAATTCCTTTGAGATTAAAGGATAGAATATTCCTTATTATTATTATTATTATTTTTTGAGACAGAGTCTTGCTCTGTCATCTAGGCTTGGAGTGCAGTGGTGTGATCTCGGCTCACTGCAACCTCTGCCTCTCGGCTTCAAGTGATTATCCAGTCTCAGCCTCCCGAGTAGCTGGGATTACAGGTGTGCGCCACCATGCCAGGCTAATTTTTGTATTTTTAGTAGTGATGGGGTTTTACCATGTTGGCCAGGCTGGTCTCAAACTCCTGACTTCAGGTGATCTGCTGGCCTAGGCCTCCCAAAGTGCTGAGATTACAGGAGTGAGCCACTGTGCTTGGCCCTTGTTTTCTAGTTTTGATGGCATGTGGAATGTATAACTCACAGAAGGTACTCAATAAAGGCATACTGAATGAATGTCCTTACCTAAGTTATTGATAAAAAAATTTTTATCAGGAAAAATTAGGACAAGCTCATGATCAGAGTCCTGGGCCCTGGTCCTTGTTCCTAGCTGTCAATGATTCACTGATTACCACTCTTGGGTATGGCCATTCAACTAGTTACTCAATGACTCAACGAATATTTGAGACTGTATTACATTTTACATTATAGTCAATTACCTAATGTCTATGAGGGTATTCAGAGAGATTTTATCAAATGCTTTGTTGAAATCCAGATACATTTTGTCTATAGCATTTCCCTTTTCTTCAAACATTATTAGCTTGTCTTAAATCCTTCATAAAGCTTTTCTGAATATTTAGACCATACTACTCTAGCACAACTTTGAATTCAGCAATATACTTTCTAAATACTTTAACCATATCCTGCCTTTTTCTCTTTGACTGTTTAATAAGATTATAACTTATCTTCCCATGATATTCAACAGTGTTGAACATACAGCAAGCAGTCAGTAAATAACTATTCTTTTAATAGTAGGATATCTTTCAAATGTGTGAGATAGCTGGGCAAGAAAATGAGAATTCTCATCTTAGCCCTACCCTCACTAGTGGGAAAATAGGAAGGAAGAAATAGGATTCTGTATTTAGTTACTCTCAAAGGAAGGAAAAAAGGAATGTTTTATGGGTTTAACAAAATGACTCACCCTTTAATACTATCAAAATCTGCTTTTATATCCTTAAATCTAAATTTCTTCAAATAAATTATGGCAAGAAACACTTGTGAGAGAAATGTATTCAGTTACAGTAATCCAAAGAATAAAAGGGGGCAATACATTTCTCAGATTATGTGAATTAGAATATTTTGAAACATACTGTCAATCACCATAGCATCCTAACACCAGTCCTAAATATTTTATTCAATTCATGACATCCAAAAGGAACTGCCATAAAATATCAAGTTCTTAATTCTTGACAAGCCAGGGAAAGCCAAATTGTGTGCCAATTCCTTAAAAATCCAAGAAGTTATTTTCATCTATCTAAAAAATTAACCCAAGAGTGCTGAATATAACAACCAGTGAGAATATATGAAGTTCTCTAGTTCACTGGTTCCCAAATGTGATCCATGGGCTCCTGGGGGTTACTGAAACTAAGACGGTCTGTAAGAGCTAAGCTATTTTCATAGCAATACCAAGACATTATTTATACACTCTGCTGTACTGACATTTGCACAAACAGTGCACCAAGGCTACAGAGGTGATGGTGGATAAAACAGCTGGTACTTTAGCACAAACTAAAGCAGTGGTATCAAAGTGTACCGGGAGTCATTATATTCTTCACTGCCACACACTCATTTAAAACAAAAACCCAGCCAGTTTCATGTAAGACTGCCCTCCATAAAGAAGCAGAAAACTTATTATTTTTACTAAATCTCAACTTGAGGACACATCTTTGTACTATTCCATGTGTCAAAATAGGAAGTACAAATAAACACTTCTGCTGCATATGAAGGGGTTTTCATGTAAGAGTAAGGAAAGTTCAGATATGGTTTCAGATTCCAAATTGCAATTAACCTTTACAAAACTCTCACTTGTTGAAGAAGCATTGAAGAACATCCACAATTAACTAAAAGGCTAGTAAAACACTCCTCCCCTTTCCAACTATGTATCTATGTTGAGACAGCATTTTTATCACACACTTCAACTGAAACAATGTATCACAAATGGTCTGAATGCAGAAGTAACTATGAGAATCCAGCTATACTCTAATAAGGCAGATATAAAAGAAATTTACAAAAAATTATTTTAAAAATGCTCTAAAATTTTGTGCTTTGTCCTGAAAATTTTCACAATAATGTCTATAATGGGTTTAAGATGGTTATTTTAAATGAATCACATATTCTAAAAATTGTTTTAATTTCTACAGTAAATATTTTAGCTGTAAGCCACATAAAAGTTCTTCGAGGTCCTTGAAAATATTAAAAAGTGTAAAAAGACCCTGAGACCAAAAAGTTTGAGATATGATGAAAATCTTCCCCCGGGAGTCCTGCTCCACTTTACACACAGTAGGACTTACAAATGATCTGATTCATCTTATTTACTTAGGAATACTATTTGCTATCTGTGTATCTACTCCAATATTGCAATGTATGACCAATGGTATTATAAGGGCATATTAATAAGAACATTATTCAAGTCGAGGATCAGAACTTTGCCCACCTACCTTAGAAGCCCTTTCCATGTGCCTTATATCAAACATTAACACCCTCCCTTGTAAGTAACCATTACCGACTTTTATGGTAACCACTTCTTTACCATTTTCTTTTTTTTCTTTTTGAGATGCAGTCTCGCTCTGTTGCCCAGGCTGGGGTGCAGTGGCGCAATCTCGGTTCACCATAACCTCTGCCTCCCAGGTTTAAGCAATTCTCCTGCCTCAACCTCCCAAGGAGTTGGGACTACAGGCACGTGTCACCATGCCCAGCCAATTTAGTAGAGACGGGATTTCACCATGTTGGCCACGCTGGTCTCGAACTCCTGACATCGTAATCCACCCACTTCAGCCTCCCAAAGTGCTGGGATTACAGGCATGAGCCACTGCGCCCAGCCACCATTTTCTTTTTATGGTTTTACCATCTATGTGTGCTTCCTTCCCTAGATATCAGTTTATTTATTTTCCATAAAAAAGGTAGCCTAGGCAACATCCTGAGACCTCGACTCAACAACAACATAAAAAATTTTAAAAATTCACTGGGCGTGGTGACACACACGCCAGTAGTCCCAGCTAGTACTTGGGAGGCTGAGGCGGGAGGATCACTTAAGCCTAGAAGATAGTCTGCAAAAAAAAAAAACAAAAACAAAAAAAACCCAAAACACCTTTTAGGTCTCAGTTTAACCCATAGGTTTCTCCAGCATCCCTTTCACTTCCTTATATAGTTGGCCTTCTGTATCTATGGGTTCAGTACCCATGGACTCAACCAACCGTGGATTGAAAGTATTTGGAAAACAAAATTTTGTCTATCAGTACTGAACATGTATAGATTGTTTTTCTGTCAGTATTACCTAAACAATATAACAACTATTTATATAACATTTACACTGTATTAGATAGTATAAGTAATCTAGAGATGATTTAAAGCATATGAGGCTGAGTGCAGTGGCTCATGCCTATAATCCTAACACTTTGGAAGGCCAAGGCGAGAGGGTTGCTTGAGCCCAGGTGTTTGAGACCAGCCTGGGCAACAGGGCCAGCCCCATCTCTACCAAAAAAAAAAATTTTTTTTAACTAGTCAGGCGTGGGCCTGTTGTCCCACCTTCTAGAGAGACTGAGGTGGGAGGATTGCTTGAGTCCAGGGAGTGAGGTTGTAGCGTGGTCAACGCAGCAGTGAGCCATGATTGTGCCACTGCACTTCAACCTGCAAGACAAAACAAGACCTTGTCTCAAAAAAAAAAAAAAAAAAAATCATAGAGGAAGATACGCTCGTTATATGCAAATACTAATACATTTTCTATCAGGGACTTGAGCAGCCTCAGAAGTAAATATATGGGGAGGCCTGGAACCAATTCCCCACAGACACCAAGGCATGACTGTAGTTTACCTATTGAAGAACACAGGCTGTTTGACCTATATAGAGTTCCCTAGGTTTAGGTTATGCTGATTATATATGCTTGGTATACTTCAGCATGTACCTCTGTTTTGGGTATTTCCTGAAAACAGATGGATTCAGAGATTGGATCAGACTGAGGTTCTACCCCGCCTCAGGCATGATTACATACAAGTAGTGTTTTCGGCAAGACTATATAGGATGATCAAAATTCCTGACTACTGGCCGGGCACAGTGGCTCATGCCTGCAGTCCCAGCGCTTTGGGCGGCTGGGGCAGGCGGATCACCTGAGGTCAGGAGCTTGAGACCAGCCTGGCCAACATGGAGAAACCCTGTCTCTACTAAAAATACAAAATTAGCTGGACGTGGTGGTGCATGCTTGTAATCCCAGCTACTCGGGAACCTGAGGCATGAGAATTGCTTGAACTCAGGAAGCAGAGACTGTGGTGAGCCAAGATTGCACCACTGCACTCCAGACTAGGCAACAAGAGCAAAACTCCGTCTCAAAAAAAAAAAAAAAAAAATCCAAAACCAAGTTATTGCTTGAAAACAATGGGTATATTCCACAGGCAAAGCCTATACCTATTTTTAAGATACAAAGAATATATAAAGAACAAAATAAGAATAGAAGAGCTAAAAACGAAATTATTTCATTTTATTATCAACTTGAAATTTCCGAAGGGGAGTATTTTTCATATTCCCAGTGAAAAAAAATTACGTAAATAAAATCTCGTTGTTACCAAATGAGATATGAATAAGACTTTCCCAAAAAGATAATTTTCAGACACAAGGGCAATTATCCTAAACATTTAAAAGTATAATAAGAGACTTAAAATGCCCAGGCTCCTCATTTTCATTAAGCAGCACACATAAAATCTCAAGAATCACTTATAGCAACATTTCTCAATCTGGGATCTTGAGACAGTCTCAGTGCTCCATGAGTTCTCTGTAAGATTTTTTTTTAATGATGTATTTTCATTCCTATGACTGTTAAAAAGTTAATATAAGGATATTTGGCCAGGTACGGTGGCTCACGCCTGTAATCCCAGCACTTTGTGAGGCCGAGGCGGGCGGATTGCCTGAGCTCAGGAGTTCGAGACCAGCCTAAGCAACATGGTGAAACCCCTTCTCTACTAAAATACAAAAAATTAGCTGGGTGTGGCAGCATGCGCCTGTAGTCCAAGCTACTCGGGAGGCTGAGGCAGGAGAATTGCAAGAACCCAGGAGGCGGAAGTTGCAGTGAGCCGAGATGGTGCCACTGCACTCCAGCCTGGGTGACAGTGACACTCCCTCAAAAAAAATAAATAAATAAAAGGGATATTTGGAATCATCTGGCTGATCACCTTAATATCTAGTACTGCATCATGATTTTGGTATTCACATTCCTGTTTAGGGGTGTACTACTGTCAAGTGGTTATAATTTAATCACTGAGGACTAATAAAAAAAAGCAGAGGTGAACTTAATATGTAAATGATGCATCCTATCAAGCGAAGGCCAAACTACATTATGAATGAGTTTCTCAGTGCCTTGAATACAGAAAAATGGTGAAAAAACTGGGTCATCACATGGCATACCAGCAGTCCTGATACACTGAACTCAAAAAGGAACTTACAGTGACTGCTTAATGGGTACAGGGTTTCTTTTTGGGGTGATGAAAATGTTCTGAATTAGGCAGTAGTGCTAATGATTGTACAATTGCAAATGTATTGGAAGTCAATGAATTGCATAACTTTCAAATTTTAAGTTTCATGTTATGTAAATGTTAACAAAAATATAAAAGAAAAGAAAGTATGGTATACCAGTCAGTATTACAGACATTATCATTTAACATATTAAATATATGTTGCTAATTTGAATGTAATTGGTTTTGTGGTTTGTTTTCAATTTGTAAATCAGTTTATAGTTGCACGAGAAGACAAGCCTGAGGAATTTACATCTATTTTTATGTTTGTTAATATGTTACATTAAAACCAAAACAATTTAAATCAATACTGGAGGGCTTGTGAGACACCATTAGCCATTTAAAAAGGGGCTATATATTAAGAAAGTCTGAAAAAAACCGACTCATCAATATTATCCGTATGTTATTTCTCGAAGCCTTAGTAATAAAAGTTTAATGAAAGTGGGAGTTTAATACAAAATTTATATCTACATTATAAATTACTCCAAAACCTTTGAAGATTCTCATTTACTCATGTAACATTTCTACTTGCAAAAGCTGATGATCAATTTGAACATAATATCTGCTTAACAAATATATATTGCTTTTACAAAAGAGGAACAAAGATATAAAGAATCAGGTACCGATTTCCTTGCTGGTACAGGGTACTTCAATTTCTGCTTATGGTGATTTTAGTGAACCTTTTAATAATTAATGAACTAACTCCAAAAAGAAATATACCTTCCTGTGCTGACAAATGGCAGCTGTTGTAAATGGGGACACTGCAGTGACAGGAGCAGTGATGGGAACAGAGGGAAACAGTCATGAGCTACTTCAGAATCCTAGGAAACTAGACACAGTCTGAAAAGTATACTAAACTCAGCTCCTGTGGAGTCTGCAAGCACAACATCAATTAAAAGTCTTCCCTATTATATGAATACTAAGAGGTTCAATCTTCTTGGTAACTATTACCATAAGATATTAAAAGTGCTTCAGCTTAAACATAACAGATCAAGATTTTTTTGTTTGTTTTAGTTTTTCTTTTTTTTTTTTGAGAGAGTCTCGCTCTGTCGTCAGGCTGGAGTGCAGTGGCGTGATCTCGGCTCGTTGCAACCTCTGCCTCCCAGGTTCAAGCAACCCTCCTGCCTCAGCCTCCTGAGTATCTGGGACTACAGGTATGTGTCACCACGCCCAGCTAATTTTTGTATTTTAGTAGAGACGAGATTTCACTACATTGGCCAGGATGGTCTCGATCTCTTGACCTCGTGATCTGCCTGTCTCAGCCTCCCAAAGTGCTGGGATTATAGGTATGAGCCACCTCGCCCAGCCCCAAGACGTTTTAAAAAGCAAACAGTCTAATGACTGAACTCAAGTGTGTTTTGGAAATACATTTAACACATCCAAATAAGACTTGACTCATTTATTCAACTAATATGTATTTGTGTATGCTCTATGGTGGTCATTCATTATCTACCAATGATTATATAAATTATATGTTACTCTAAACATTTTCTAGCCATGCTGAAAATTCCAGAAGATAGGCAGTTTTGACATTTTTGACCTCTTACTGTGCTATGCATTAAAAACAAGGTATAGGCCAGGCGTGGTGGCTCTCATCTGTAATCCCACCACTTTGGGAGGCCAAGGCGGGCAGATCACAAGGTAAGGAGTTTGAGACCAGCCTGACAACATGGTGAAACTCTATCTCTACTAAAAATACAACAATTAGCCAGGCATGGTGGTGCATGCCTGTAATCTCAGCTACTCAGGAAGCTGAGGCAGGAGAATTGCTTGAACTCGGGAGGCAGATGTTGCAGTGAGCCAAGATCATGCCACTACACTCCAGCCTGGGCGACTCAGTTTCAAAAAAAAAGGTATAATTTTGGAACTCACAGATTTGATTAGTCAAAGTCTGAGTCTGTCAAGAGTGATCTAAAGGTTGATAGCAGAGTGAGTTTTTATCTTGCAAGGCCAGTATGTAATAGCAAGGCACTTAGGTCAGTAGTAGGTTGCTGAGTTAACCTCTCAACAATGCTTCCCCCTCAACTCTCATTTCACCCTCAAAAACCACCCTATATATTATTCCTCTTTTTCAAATGAAAAAAGAAGAGAAAAACCCCCAGAAAATTTTACCTACAGAGTAGTGAGTGTTTCACACTGGCCACTAATGGGAATTATATGATTTAAAAAATTCCAGTTTAGGAACTGCCCAGTTAACCAAAGTAAAATCATTTTTAAACAGAGGAACTCTTAAGTGTCTTTAGTATACTACTATATACTATGAATTTCTAAGAGAAAGATACAATATGTAGTTTCCAACTTTTAAGAAAAAATAATCCTTGTTGTGTGCAATAGGTGATAGACCAATGAGCCACAAAATACTTAGGAAATGCTGCTTTTGTGGTTTCACAAAATTTGAAGATTCATCAAAGTTGGGAGATTAATCTTTTGAGACTATCTTTAGAATATGTATCATTTTATACATATAGTAACATTGGGCAGAAATCTAGTGACCTGGATACTGGGCAAGACTGAAGATTATGAGATTCAAATTACAACTATTAAACAAAAGGGGAAAAATTGTTCTGTTGATTGATTTTATCTTGGGACACACAGAGAGAGGCCATGGTAGAAAGAATAATTATCAGTGATCTATAAATGGCTGCTAATTGTAATCATTTGGGGGTGCTGATCTTAAAAAAAAAATTAACATCCCACAATCAAACCTTGATTCAGTTGGTTGAGGCGATTTTAACAGAGGTAGGGTTAGCAGACATTGAAAGACTAGAGACTATAGAAATTTGCACTTAGCAAAATGTCTGATATGTGACAAGAGCTCAATAAATACTGTTGTAATTGTTACGCCCAGTTGATCTTTCAGGTAGTGATTAGGAGTAAAACTATTATGGGGGAAAATGAGGTTGTTTTGGAGAGAAATACTCCACAAAAAGGTTTTAAGAAAAGAAAACCTCAAGGGACAGAAAAATATACAGTGGCAACCACCAAAAAAACAAGAAAAGCTGATCGAGTCTGTGGGATTTGCAGGAGAGAGAGAGGGGGAGAGAGAGAGCTGGGAGGGAGGGAGGGAGGGAGAGCGAGAAGGAGGGAGGGAGGGGGAGGGAGAGAGGGAGAGAGGGAGGGTGGGGGGGGGGGAGAGAGAGAGAGAGAGAGAGAGAGAGAGAGAGAGAGAGAGAGAGAGAGAGAGAGAGACTGATTTTGCCCCATGCTACCCCTCATGTGGACTCTGCATGGGCAGGAGAAGGGCCATGAATTTAATTTTAGTAGGAAGCCCAACACCATTTTACATATAAGAAAACTAAAGCTCTGAAGGTTAAAGTTATTTGCCCAAGGTCACACTACTATTAAATGAATTAAAATTTAGATCTTACTTCAAAATGCAATGCTCCCCCCAAATTTGGTCTAATAAATTCCTCTTAAAGTCCTATCTATGAGAAAGAAGCAAAAGGTCAAGCTAGCAAGTGAAAACTAATGCACACACCAAATACATGAGTTAATACTATCTGTATTTAATAGAAAGGAGGAAGTACTGGAAAGATACCTGAACGTGAAGCTTAAAACTAGAGTTTCAATTCTGACCCTCACTGTTCATAGGACTTTAGGCAAAATGTCCAAATTACTTTAATTTCCAATTAGTTTGTTCATCTGAAAGAAGCCTGCACCTTGATATAAAAATCAAAAGAAATAATGCATTTGAAAACACTGTGTAAACTAGGTTGAGACTTTTAGTTCTAGCAATATGGCAAACTAGTTAGCATCGAACCTTCCTGCCACAAGTATCTGCAGCTGCTATTTAAATACAAAAGTCCTTTTAGATGCCTGGCTAAAGAGTAGGCAAAATCAGCTAGGGCCAAAACCTAAGAGAACTAAAAAACCCAGAGTGGTAAGCATGAAAGCTCCTCTGTGAATGTCCTGATGCAAATAGGGAGTGTTGGTTTTGGTCTTGGTCATGCCTACATACGATGTAAATGTCCTTACTTTATCATTTCTCATGACCTAATTCCAACAAATAGCCAAACTGAAAACATATGAAGTGTTTTCTTCATTGATCACACAGATGTCGCCACCTGCTCTGCGGTGTACTTTCACTGTTTTGCTGTTACAATCCACCCTGCTGGAGGCCCTGCAACTGAAAATCATGGTCGAGATGTTACACAAGGTTTCACTCCGTGCTTTTTCTACTTAATTTATGGAATGAGTATTTCAATAAATGACTCAAATCTCTGGAAATCTGGCTTGAACGCCTGCACAGCAATCCATCATATTCTAGTTCTCACTAATCTCTTGAGCCTCATTGCCTCCTTAGCTCCCTGAGTTTCAGTCAGGGTGTCTTCTTCCAGTTCCTCCAGGTCGTTCTCACCTCAGGAACTTTCAACATGTCATTTCTTTTGGTCTGGTACACTGTCCCCTTCTTTCTGTTAATATTGTCACCCCAAAATAAGAAATCAGTTCTCTGTCTTAAAATATTTTATTAAGGTTTTCTTCGCAGCACTCATTGCAATTTATAAATATAATTATTGGTATAATTTACTAAGAATCTATAAGGACTATGAAAACAAGGACATTCCTATTTTGTTCTCTGCTTTATCTCTAGTATATAGCACAGTATTTACCCCATAGCAATATACAATTGAAAAAAACATTTTCTAGTTTAACCTTTAAGCACGTTTACTTGTACTTTTTCTTTAATTATGCTAACATAACAAAATTAAGATTTTAATGGTTGGAAAAGTTAAAATTCATATATTATATCTAACAAACAATATACAGTTAGCTACCTTCTATAAAAACGGTATATGAATTATTTTTACTGCATAATCACACTCTAAGATTCTTTTTTCTAGCTTAAAAACAATGTGATTCTAGTATCACTTAACCTGGTAACAGTACTATTCTGAATACCATGGACACACAGTAAAATTACTGCATTCACAAGTGAAACATTACAAATATTCAGCTATGGGTAAACAATAGGGGTAGACTTGGTAGAGAAATGTTAACCAGTTTAACAATGCTGGCTAGGAGCGGTAGCTCAAGCCTGTAATCCCAGCACTTTAGGAGGCTGAGGCGTGCAGATCACCTGAAGTTAGGAGTTCGAGATCAGCCTGTCTAACATGGTGAAACCCTATCTCTACTAAAAATACAAAAAAAAAAAAAAAATTATCTGGGCATGGTGGCGCGTGCCTGTAACCCCAGCTACCGGGTAGGCTGAGGAGGAAAATCTCTTGAAGCTGGGGAGGTGGAACTTGCAGTGAGCCGGGATGGTGCCACTGCACTCCAGTGTGAGTGACAGAGTGAGACTCCATCTCCAAAAAAAACCAAAAATAAAAACAATGCTTTCTTAATATACCCACCACATAAATAAAATGTAATATAAAACATGTTGCACTGTTAAAAGAATAACACTGTCTCTGTTTAAAAACAAGAGTTAGGGTAATATTTCAATGTTAAACAGACTTGTACACATGCTCGGGAAACTAATGATATATATAGCCTTGAAGTGTAAAATTAGAGAAATATTCAAACTTTACTATATTACCTATCAAACAACAGTAACAACAATAACGTTGTAAAATCAGCAAAAGGAGAGGGAAATTTCCATCATGTTCTAAAATCTTAGAATGTAATGTATGCCTATAATCCTGGCAGTAAATTATTACAGTATACCACATGCCAATGAATACTTTCTTGCCTGTAGAAACATACCCTTGATTCTCTAACAGAGGTCAATGTGAATGTTAAATATACACTACAGCCAACTTCCCTTGAATGCCCCCATTTTGTATTATTTCTTTACTCATGTATACACCTTGGTATCACAGGTATAAACAATGGACAGCCTATAGTGTATGACTAGCGGCTAGAGTGCATTAACATTTAGCATCCATCCCCTCTGGCCTACTGACTCATAATCCAATTATTATATAAACATTTAAAAGTTAGATATAATAAAAGAAGAGATATGAAATAAGGGCACAAAGGAAGAGGACAGAGAGTTTTAACTGGCATAAAAATTCAAAAGAAAGCTATTCCACTCCCTTTATCTCTTTTCCCATAAGAAAACCCTCAACACTGTGTGTACTCCTTTAGAAGACTCAGCAAGAAAGAAGCATAAGAAATTCAAAACAGAACATTAAAGGGAAGAAAGATAAAAGCAATCACAATACTTAATCTTAGAACCCGGAACTTTGATTCACAGAAGCAAAGAATTCAGGATTTCATATTCACCCTCTGACCAAAAAAAAAAAAAAAAGTAAAAAGGAATATTAAGTAAATGTTTCTTAAGAAGTTTTGACATACATGTCCCACACATTGCTGGTTTTCTTATTCTCTGGAATTCTAAATCATTTTCCCGTAACAGTTTTGTAAAATATCAATTTGCTTTTCAAGTTCACACTGCTATATCAACTATGAAAAATGCTTTTTATTAATCAAGTCAGCAAATATGGAAGATTAGGCAAATAGCATATTTAAAAGAATCTTCTGGTTGGATGCAGTGGCTCACGCCTGTAATCCCAGCACTTTGGGAGGCCAAGGCGGGCAGATCACCCGAGATCACGAGTTCGAGACCAGCCTGGCCAACATGTTGAAACTCCATCTCTACTAAAAATACAAGAATAAGCCAGGCATGGTGGTGGGCATTTATAATCTCAGCTACTCAGGAGGCTGAGGCAGGAGAATTGCTTGAACTCCGGAGTTGCAAGTTGCAATGAGCCAAGTTGGCACCATGGCACTCCAGCCTGGGCAACAAGAGCAAGACTCGGTCTCAAAATAAATAAATAAATAAATAAATAAATAAATAAATAAATAAAAGAATCTTCTAACAGAATAGAAGACTTTAAAAAAAGAACTCTTGGGTCGGACATGGTGGCTCACGCCTGTAATCCCAACACTTTGGGAGGCCAAGGCGGGCAGATTACGAGGTCAACTGTTTGAGATCAGCCTGGCCAACATGGTAAAACTCTGTCTCTACTAAAAATACAAAAATTAGCCGGGCATGGTAGCGTGTGCCTGTAATCCCAGCTACTCAGGAGGCTGAGGCAGGAGAATCGCTTGAACCCAGGAGGCAGAGGTTGCAGTGAGCCGAGATTGCGCCAATGTTCTCCAGCCTGGGCGACAGAGCGAGACTGTCTCAAAAAAAAAAAAAAGAAGTCTTTTAGAAGTCTTTTCTGGATACCCTTGAAACAACAGTTGATAGAGGATAAGGAAAACTAATCTGGTTTTCCAACAGTTAAAACATGGGATAGAGAGACAAAACAGACTAAGGGTAGATAAAGTAGAATTGGTAGAAACCTTTAAGGGGTATCGGTGGCCAGAGTAGTCAATATTTCATGATTTATTCAAACTCCTGAGACTAAGACCTCTTCTTTTTTGCATTAAATGCATGCCAATAAATTAAATGCATGCCAATAAATTAAATGCATGCCTACTTCATTGCCGGTTGCAAAAAACATTTTACTCTCGTCAGTGGTAACAGAATCTGAGGCTGTTCCAGCAAACAAAACAGACTAACGTATCAGTGTTTCACTCAAGTCTTGCAGTTGCTATAAGTGAATAAGAAATAAGGTAGGCATGGAGTGGGCATAGTGGTTCATATCTGTAATCTCAGCACTTTGGGAGGCTGAGGTGAGGAGATCGTGAGGTCAGGGGTTTGAGATCAACCTGGCCAACACGGTGAAACCCTGTCTCTACCAAAAAATACAAAAATGAGCTGGGCATGGTGGTGCATGCCTGTAGTCCCAGCTACTTGGGAGGCTGAGGTGGAAGAGCTGTTTGAATCCAGGAGGCAGAGATTGCAGTGAGCGGAGATTGCGCCACTGCATTCCAGCCTGGGCAACACAGCAGCTAACATCTGACATATTTACAACATCTAAAGGCTACTAAAATGGAATTTCACTATGAAAAAAATGTGGGTTCTAATTCAACTTGATAACAAACAATCAATTCCCTATATCCCTGTTGCAGTAATTATTCTGTCACTCTACTTAAAAACCTTCAACTACACAACCACAGTACAAATTCCTTATTTTGATACAAGAAGCACGTCATGCTCTGGTCTCTTCCTACGATTCCACTGATTTCCTAAACAGAAGACATATTTGCTTTCCTGGAATGTTATGTGAACATATATATAGCTTTATCTATGGTACTCTGCTTGATGTGCTCTTATCAACCTGGAGAACAGCAGGCCTTTTCAGATCTGTCTTCTTCATTCACCACTGTAAGAAGGCTTTCCTGGATCTCCAAGGGAGGACTGACATGTGTGTCTTATACTCTATGCAGAGACGTGTCCTATCACTGATCTCCCTCTATAACCCTTATTGGTATATATTTCTAGCTATTCAGGTCTTTGAAAATGGACACTGTATTTTATTCATTTATATTCTCATTGCCTAACAATGGCACACAGTACATGACCAAACAATACCAGCCAAATGAGGGAATGTTTACTGATGTGTGGATCTCACCAAATAACCAGGAGGATGATACTATTCTAAACAATACACTAGGTGAACATTTAGGGTGCATACAAAATACATGTGGTCAATTAGAGAATGTGACAAAAACAATGTTTAAAACCAGAAATGGCAGAAGTTGTTTTAAAACATATCTTTCTGGATGCCTCTAAAACATCCACTCATTACATATTTCCTCCACGTTCTCAGTGTTAGCTAGTGCAAATATTTAGATTCCTACTTCAGCAAAACACTTATTTCTAGGATGGATTAGGAAGATATTGACATAAGTGATGAATCACCAAAAACTTACAAACATCTCTATGTTAAGAACAAAATAATTCATAATTATATAATATTTTTGCCAAAGAGAATGACTATGTAATCACAGATTTATTGACTTCTACTTCACTCTTTATATTCAGTTTTGCCTGCCCCTCAGTGCAGTTACACAAAACAGTTTTCAGTGAAAAATACCCTTTAAATTCAATCTCAAAATAGGCTATCTTAGCCATTTCAACTTAGAATATTTCTGAATTATTTTCAAAGCTCATGCTATTATTAAAAACTTTATGGTAAATAATATTTTAAAATCAGAAGCTGAAGAGACCAGGATTGCTAGTGTATCAGGACTTAGCACCAGGAAAAAGTGATTTCATGGTTTAGTATCTCCCTCCATATTCTCCAACTCATCTGTAAAACAGTTACAAACATGTGTGAATTTTAGAAGCAGTTTTCTTTGCAAAAGGCTTTGGGAGGTAATACATTAACACTTGTATTTTCCCCTTAAAACACTTATTTCCTATCAGTCAAATTCTGAATTTATGAGTTAAATGCTTCCTCTCATCACTTGGCCAAGAGAACAGAACATACGTGGGTAACAGAATATACCCATTTGCATTCACACACATCTGAGAGGAAGAAAATCTAGCTTATTTTTACTGACATCCAGGAAAGCAATCCTATAACCTATGCTCCACTTTGCTTCTAATCCATTTGGTTCAGCAGGAAGTTTATTCTAGAGTAGCACTGTCCAATAGGAATTTCCATGTTAATGGAAATATTTTATATCAGCACTATGCAACATGGTAGCAACTAGCCTCATGTGGCTACTGAGCACTTGAAATGTGGTTAGTATGGCCGAAGAACTTAATTTTAAATTAAATTAGAGAGTGACATGTAGCTAGTGGTTACCATTTTGGACAATGGAGTAGAGATCCCAGAATGCCACAGCCAACAAAATGTATCAAGTAATTTCAGAGTCTGATGCGGTTCCTGTCAAACTGTGCTTGGGTTAGAAACATATCCCAAAGTCAGGCAACAGATTTGAAGGGATACATCACCAAAGATGATCTATCAGGAGTCTGCAAATGTTTTCTGTAAAGGGCCAGAAAGTAAGTATTTTAGGCCAAAATATCTGACAAAGCTATTCAACTCTGGCACTGTGGTACAAAAATAGCCATGGAGGATACATAGATGAATCCATGTTCCATTAAAATTTATTTATGAACAGTGAAATCAGAATTTCATATAATTATCATGCAACATGGAGTATTATTTTAGATGTTTTCAATGATTTAAAATGTAAAAGCTATTCTCAGAGTGCAAGCCATACAAAAATAAGCTGTCAGACCAAAAACACCAGCCTGGTTTGCAAGCCTGAGATATACAAATGCTATAAAGCATGTGAAGAGACGCTCAACATGTTAATCATCAAAGACGTGCAAACTGAAAACACAAGATCCTACTAGAATGGCAAAAGAATGACAATACTAAATGCTGGTGAAGTTATGAAATAACTCGAGGCAGTCATCTTAGAAAACTGACAGTTTCTTTAAAAAACGTAAATATACACAATAAGGCTCAGCCATTCTACTCCCAGGTACTTAAGAGAAATAAAAATATACAGCCAGGCGAGATGGCTCATGCCTGTAATCCCAGCACTTTGGGAGGCTGTGGTGGGCGGATCAGGAGGTCAGGAGATTGAGACCATCCTGGCTAACACAGTGAAAACCCATCTCTACTAAAAATACAAAAAATTAGCCAGGTGTGGTGGTATACGTGTGTAGTCCCAGCTACTAGGGAGGCTGAGGCAGGAGAATCACTTGAACCCGTGAGGCAGAGGATGCAATGAGCCGAGATGGCGCCACAGCACTCCAGCCTAGGAGACAGAACAAGACTGTCTCAAAACAAACAAACAAACAAACAAACAAACAAACAAAAAAACCCCACACATCCAAAGACTGGTATATGAATATTCACAGCACCTTTATTCACAAGGACTAAAAACTGGGAACAACCTGAATGTCTCCAGAAGAGTGAATGGATACATCCAATGTAATATATTCATACAAAGGAATACTTGTCAACAATGAAAAGTAACCAAGCACCGCTATTATGCAACAATGAGAATGAATCTCAGAGTCACTGTGCTGAGTGAAGGAAGTCACAAAACTAAGTCCATTCTATAAAATTCCAGAAAACGCAAACTAATTTATAGCAACAGAAAGCAAAACAGGGTTGTGTGGGGCTGAGAACTGAGGGAGGGAGGGACAGACTGCAAAGAGAAGGAAATGTTCCATATTTTGATCCCGGTGAAGGAGTCACGCGTGTATGTATCTGTCAATTTGCATACTTAAAATGGATGCAGTTTACCGTACATATAAAATTTGAGTAAAAAGAAAAGATCTGATTCCACTGGCATCAGATTTACCCAACAACAATCTTTATGAACCAAATATCCACTTTCGTGAGTGCTGTTTACATTTGAGGTGACGGGTATGGGGGGAATAGATAAGTTGGGCTGGCTGGGTGTGGTGATTCATGCCTGTAATCCCAGCACTTTGGGAGGCTGAGGCAGGCAGATCACCTGAGGTCAGGAGTTCGAGACCAGCCTGACCAACATGGAGAAACCCCGTATCTACTAAAAATTAGCAGGGCATGGTAGTGCATGCCTGTAATCTCAGCTACTCAGGAGGCTGAGGCAGGAGACTTGCTTGAACCTGGGAGGTGGAGATCGTGGAGAGCCGAAATCGCACCATTGCACTCCAGCCTCAGCAACAAGAGCAAAACTTAGTCTCAAAAAAAAAAGTTAGTTTTTAAGTCTCACCCAATAAATGCTATCAATGTTGATGTGAAATGTGCCTCTGGCAACGTCCAGGGTACATAAATAGTAACCTAAACCAAACTGCTCTGAATGGACAGGTTTTAGGAATTCTGTGAAATTAAAACTTCCTGCTCACAACATTCTGCTCTCCCTGTTTGGAGTGTGGCTAACTGCACAATTCCAAGAATTAGTAAATAATCCTTTACATTACAACAAATTTTCATTTGTAACACCTTTGGGATAGTGTCCTTATTTTATTTGAATTGGGGTCTTGCTATGTTACCCAGGCTGGACTTGAACTGCAGGACCCAAGTGATCCTCCCAGCTCAGCTTCCCCAGTAGTTGGGACTACAAGCATGTGTGCCCATGCCTGGCTTATCCTTAAATACTCCCTGTTGCTCAGGTTCAATTGGCCTAAAAACAATTTAATATTGGTTTTATGAAGGCTTAAAGAAAGTTGCTCAGTTCTGGAACATTATCAGTTCAAAATACTAAGACTAAGGAAAACAAGGTCACATTTTCCAGTAAGTTTTATTTAATCCTTAAAATTCTTGGGAATGCCCCAGACTAGCTTTTGACAAGACCTCACAGGGATCCTCAGATGGGTCAATGACAAGCTGAAGATAAAAATATCAACTACTAACACAAAACATTATATCCTAAATAATTTGTGGCTATATACTGGACAAAATTTAGACGATTTTTTTTTTCAACTGAGTAAACATGTATAGATATGTGAAATATACATCATGTTTCCCAGATCTTTTTCAGAGCAAACTATGTTACAGGTTCTTAGAGTTAAGTTAAATTTCATGACTGATTTTAGGCAATGTCTTTTTGGAAGACAGAAATAAAGCACCAAGTTCAGGAGTTAGTGGAGGTGAATGAGGTTAAAAAAAAACCAAACTTTGAAATAATTTTTGCCAAACTCATGACACATGCTTTCAAAATTTTGCAAACAATTCTAAATAGAATTGGAAAAAATCCTAAGAAAACCCTTCATTTCCCTTTTCTTGCCTTAAATACACCCCTTTAAACCATATATTGACTCAAACTTTGGGGCAAATGTGTAGCAGAACTCTCAATTCTTTCTGAGACTGCACACTTTAAATATCACAATTTCTTATGCAAAGTACCAATGAGATCAGCATGCGTCCAACACAAGTTCATATACTTAAAAGCTAAAAGGCCACCACAGTCATAGATTACAATTTCCTGAAGTAGTACAAGGGATATTTTAATTATTTGCTTGTTTTCAGAGGAACCTTGTGTTCCAGGGTAAAATATTTTGATTTTTTTCATCTAACAAATGTTTTTCTAAGAGAGGTTTAAAACCCAGGGGCTTTTAAGTGAGAATCATTTCTCAGCCTACCAGCATCAACATTTGACTAATAAGGTTAATTTCTTGTCCCATAAGAAATGTCTTTCACTGCTTATTGTCCAACTAAGAGACCTCTTTTGTTACTGTTTGGGTCATTAAAAGAGCTCAATTTGCAAGAAGTGCTACAGATGACTAGATCTTACAGAAAAAAACTCTGGGAGTTTAAGAAACTGGGGGTAAAGGAGAGGAAGATAAGATAGGTAAAATGGAAATACTAGTTTGAGCATAAATATTTTAAGAAACTTTACAAATATGTACATATGAATTGAGAACATGGTGGTATACTGGGGAGAGAATCTAAGAAGAATAACTGGAAATCCTATCCAGAATGCCTGAAGTACAAGGGACTTCACAGATCATTTAATCCAGGCTCACAGACCAAACGAGTTTCCCAATTAAATGGCATAACACTATAAAAGGCTTAGCACGGTGCCTGGCATATAACAGACACTCAGTTAATACTGGCATCCCCCCTTCCCTAAGCCCAACCAAGTCACACTCCAGTATGTCTTACAATAATCACCACCACCATGAATATCATCTAAATCTTCCAACATTGAGTTCTCCAGTCTTCCAGGGATACCAGGTCTTTCAGCTTATTTCAAGGAAAATTCCATTACTATTATCTCTATACCTATGTTACCTTGCTTTGGTGAGCATTAAAGGAGATCAATTAATGTTAGGATGAACTTTCCAATTCTGCCTTCTCTTAAACAAATCCTTCCCATTTTATGTCAGGAGTGTGTGTGTCCCTGTGTGCATACACACACGTCTGAAGGGGTGAACAGCCACTGAAGCAAATAACAGAAATATTAGGATCTAGGTTTTTTTTTTTTATAATTCTCCCTTCCCAAGATTTTGATATGTCTCCTGGGTACCAATCCCATTCCATTGAGCATTTCCTGTTAATGAGTCATTATAAATGTGAGGAATGAATGTATTCTTCAGATGTATTGGAATGAGGGAAAAAGATAATGGGGTAGTGACCACCCCCTCATTCAGGGACATGTTGACAAAACCAGTCTCATTACAAATTCACAAATTCACAACTCAATGACCAGGCCTGTTATGATGTTCAATTCAATGTAAGGTCCTTGTATAAATATATCTTGTATTTCTTTCTATGTGTCTGCACAGTAACAAAAATTGGATATTAGCAGATGCTTAAGTGTTCACTATTAATCATCCTCGAGAATTTAATTATTTAAAAATTCAGTTTGCATGTAACTCTCCAGGAACACCTATCATGTTCCTGAACTACCCTTTCAAATCAGTCAAAAAAGAAATACTTGTAAATCAGTTTCTCAATAAAATGCTGTGAGCATTTCATCTAAAAAGGAGCCCATCTCTCAACTCTAGTTACAAGGTTTATGAATGGCCTAAAATTGTAGGTACAATTTTGTGTAGACACATTCTCCCCACCCCTACCAGAGAGAGCAGCAACATAGCTTCCATCACATTCTGAAATAAATCCCCCCAAAGCTGTATAATCACTGCTCTGTACTGCTTCTCCCCCTGGCTTTGAAGCTAAAACTCTCCAGTTACTCAGCGTAAGTTCTAAAAGCAGATTTAAAAATCAAATGACAGGATAGTGGTTAGTGGGGTAGGGTGGTGGGCTACCGGTAGCTGCTGAGAAGGTATCAGGGGGCTTCTGGGGCACTGATAAAATTGGCTTGATTTGGTGGTGTTTATGAAGGAGTATTCATTTTGTGAAAATTCATCAAGGTGAACACTTAACGATTTCTGTATCTGTCTACAGGTACATATTTCAATCAAAAGTTTTTGGGGAAAAAAAAAACGAAGATAGGTCACTTATACAAGTATGTATCATTACGGAATTTAATGAAGTCCTTAAATATGATGCACTAGGAGAGGCCCAGGTGGTAAAGAACTGAAGCCAGTGAGGAACTGAGGCCTGACGAGGCCCACATGAGTAAACCTGAAAGAAGATTCTTTAACCTCAAGTCAAGCCCTGAGATTGACTGCAGCCCGCCGCCCCAGCTGAGAGTTTGACTGCAAATTACAGACCCTGAACCAGAGCCATCTAGTTAAGCCACACCCAGATTCCTAACTCTGAGAAAAATCTGTGAGATAATAAATGTTAGGTGTTTAAAAAAAAGATGCAGTTTCAAAATACTCTCTTCCTTGCACATACTGAAGTGGGTAAAGTAGCCTCAGTAGTTGTACCTACAGAGAGACATTTAGCTTATTGGTTTAAATTGGCAACTTTCCCACCTTGAAAGACTGTGGTACAATATTGCTTTCAAAACCCAACCAAGAAAAAAGAAAATACAGCTGGTGGTTATGAACATCAATTTCTGAATCAAATGGAAGCTAATTTCTCCGTAAGATATAGAACAGAGATGTTCCTGATATTTCTTTCTACACCTCTCTCTAAATTAGAGATTCTTCCATCACTGTACTGTATTTTGTTTTATTGTGTTACGTGTTTGAATGATCCCACATGTACATATACATCCCTTAATTTTTCTCAAGGCTTCTCAGAGGAAATATACTGAAGTCAGAGTAATCAAGTAAATATATATATATATGTTTTAAATACAGACATTTTCAATGTTGTGTTGAATAGGAGTAAAAAAAAATGAAATAAAATACACAAGTATGATTTACATAAACCCACAAAAGAGGTATATCAGGGTGGGAGTGGGTGAGGGGATACAGTTATTTCTTATCACCCAACACAGATGTAGCATGTTTTGAAATCAGTGTATTCTTTCTTGTATCTATGTGTGTGCTCCTGAAGCCTGCCACAAGACCGCATCAGATTTTGACATTTCAGCAGTCTGGCTCCAGTGTCTTTCTCATTCTGAATCCTCTGCAGTGCCCAGCACAGCAAGAGCCTTGCACACACTAAGCATTCTGGTATTAGATGAACTGGAAAAGAGGAAAGTTATTGTTTTTTTTATTTAAAATTTTCAAAACTTGTATGGAACTCCCTTCTCAAAATGGACTACCCATAGCACTTACTTCCTTGCATATTTTTAGAAGCTGAAAAAACTACCATCACTTTTGCTATAATCAGGCCGAATTTTTGCACCCTGCTAAAATTTAACCTGACAGCTGTAATGATTCTTCACAACTCCCCAGAGTTACATTGGCAGTCAATATTTAATTACTGTGCCTGGAATTTAAAACAAACTATGACTTCTTTGTAAATAGTACATTCTGCTAGTATAGTCATAATGCAGAGCCCAGTGAATAACACTTTAGGATCTGGGATAAGACTCAGCACAACATAGTAATTCCAAGAAAATCCTGAATCAGTCTTCGTTTCCATTATAGTATAGTTAATATAATTCATATTAAATAGCATATTTGATGTATAAATTATATTCCTTCCTTTTCCTCTAGAGCTCCTGAACACCAGCTAGCATTATTAAAGTTAACATCTGATTCTTCTTAATCTTTTGCATCACGACTGTTCACTGAGCGTTGTCTTCATCTCTTTACAGTAACTTGCCTATTCAGATACTGAATTCTCCTTCTCTTCATTTAACTTTAGATATGTTTAAAAAAAAAAAAAATGGAAGGAAGGGCACTGAAGATAATTAAACACAAATAAGTTTGATTTTTTTTTCTCCCAGGCAAAGCTTTGTAACCACCCTGTTTTCAGGGTGAAAGTTAGATAAGGTCATCTAAGACCAAGAATAAGAAACCCATCACAGCGAGGAGCTGCTTAAGGCCACTCTTCTACAGACTTGCCTATGACATCAACAGAGCTAAAATGGAAACCAAATATTATAATTTTCCCATTACTAAAGTTTTATAGCACTGAAATCTTCATAAAACACATATCCTTAGAAGAGAGATACCCAAGACATCAGCCGGAGAGAGCCTGAGAATCATATGACACTCAGCCTCAATTATGAAAAAACTGCTCACCCTGGTGGTTCAGAAAAGCACTAGATACATAATGACTCAACTATTTAGTTCTACATATGCAACTCTCAAATAATCACTGTCATGAATCTGTAAGACACTTTTATAAACTTCACGTTTGATCAGTGTTATGAGAAAAATATCCCCTCCCCCCCACTCTTCTCCCAATGCATTGCCGACTGGTCTTTAATGAATCCTTTATTTACTCATTCTACCTAGGGAAGGTGTATCTTTTTCAAAGGAAGGTTTTCTGCCACAATAAAGTACCACTTTAAAGTCTGTGAGTGCCCCATATTATTAACACTTAGTGGTCTAACAAAGAAAAGCAGTATCCCATTCTCCCCTAAAGAGAAATAAATTCACTCACAAACTAACCCTGTTGATATGAAGACCACCAAGTACTAATTTAGACCAACAGATTACAGCTCTTAAAAGTAAATAAAGAGTACAAATAAAACACTGATCAACGTGCTCCCCTTTGTTTTGAAAAGCTAATAAATTCTTACTTTCATAGATTTTTGGGTGAGTGGGAGAACATCTTACTAAAAATAAGACAGACCTTCCTTGGAGCAACAAATGCTGTGAAGATTGCTTTAATGCATCTTGACTTTAACAGGAATAACAACCTTTTTGCTTCAAAAATATGGGAGAGATCACATTAAGAGATATTTCTTTACAGGAAATAGCAAATAGCACGATGTATGTTCATAAAAGTACAGACTCCCTCTGCATTCCAGACCATTGTTCGGAAAGGCTATCTATTCAAAGCTTGTTCCAGAATGCTCATAGACACCCTCCCACCCCCAGCAAGGAAGCGCACTGGACCTGAACTCCAAAGACTTTGGGCCACTTAGCCTTACCTTAAGCAAATCTCATTATCATTCTTGTGCTTTGGTTTTTGTTCCTTTAAATGACAGAAGTAACTCCTGCCTACTGATTCTTTCAAGATGCAGGAAATTTTTAAAAATCACATAAAATCTCTCACCTTTCTTAGAAATGGCTGCTATAAAACTCATGGTGTTACACTAATATTATTGTCACCTTGTATCAACCTTTATTGCCACTTCTGAATTAAGCCAGGATGCTGGCTTTAAAACACAAATCCCGTGGTTTTTTCATCTGTGGTTATGTTTCTTGCTGACAACTTGTCCCGCACACTAAGAAGATCTACTCTACTGATCTCTCGCCAGAAAATTAAGTTTCATTTAGTCCCTTCTCTCCAATCAAAGAAAGGGACAGAAGTCACACCACTCCAGATTCTTGTAGACATATTAGGAATGAGATCATTCTTTTTACTTGAGGAATGATGCCACAGAGTATAAAGGCGGCACTTCTTGCCCTGTAATTTTTACTTAATAACACAAAACCTGTGCAGCTGGCTACCTAGAAAACTGGAAGGTTCCCCACAATGGATGTGCATCAATAACTGTCATAAAAATATCAGATCTCCGGCAGAGATAGGAAAAACTTTAGCTTGCAAGAAATTAACCCTGCAGTCCTCCAGCTGCTACTGGGTTCGGTATGGGCTGCCCCTTTCTAGGGCCTGTGCCTGTCTTTAAGGCAAGTGGCCTGGCCCCAGAGCACGCTCGGGGCAGCTCTAGAGCCTAATCAAGCCCCTCCCGAGCAGCGTCTGCACCCAACCCTGGATCTCTCATTTCAGACACACCCCCCTCCAACCCGTGTTTCATAGGAGGTGTGGGTGCTCAACTCCTTCACTGTGGCTAGGGGGACGCGAGGGGAGGCGGGCCGAGGCCTCAGCACCCATTTTGGAGGACCGGGGAGCTCGGCCCTTCGGGCTGTGCGATTTGGTGTGTCGGAGCGGAGGCGCATCCGTGGGAGGGAGAAGGAGGCCGGCGTTGCGAGGGGGAGGGGGGGCGTCTCTCGTATTCGGGGGCGTGAAAGGAAGGCGGCGGGAAAGACTCCGGAGAGAGAGGTTTATCAGAGCTAGGTTTCCTTTTTGTTATCTGTTGAGGGATGGCGGGCGTCATGGGGGCGTCCCCCGCAGGACAGAGTCAGCAAGGGGGTTCCCCTTGCTTCACCGTGGGGCGCGGGGGTCCCGAGGACTTGACGGAGGCCTCCCCCGGGCGCGAAGACAGTGACTGACGAGCGTTAAGGGCTGCGCGCGCTGGGATGCCAGCTCCTGCCCCTGCACCCCGGGCGCGAGGCGTGGGACCGGGTGGGAGGGGACGGAGGAGGCCCCCGGCCCGGGAGGCGGGAAAGGCCCCGTGGCTCCGGGACGGGCGGCGGCTCCAGAGCCCCGAGTGGCGGCGGCGCGGGCCTGGCGATCCCCGAGCCGGTTGGCGCCTTGTGGGCCGCGTGAGCCCCCCACTCCACTCCCCGCTCTCCGTGGCCGCCCCCTCCCCCCCGCGGCTCCTCTCACCTGCACATGATCCGCCATTTTGCTCCATTCATGCTCCTCTCCGGCCCCCCCTCCCCCCCAGCGCGCACCTCGGCCGGGGCCGCTGCCGCCGCCGCCGCCGACGCCGTCGCCGCTGCGCCTGCGCGCTGGGGGCTCGTCGCGCTACGCTCGTGGCGTAGCGCCTCTCGGTTGCGCAGGCCCAGGTGGCCCGGGCCGTGGTTGGAGAATGCGCAGCACCGCTGGGACGGCGTAAAGGCGCGGGCAACGTCAGCGGCCCGGAGACGCCGGGTGGGAGGAAGGAGCGGGCCGGGGAAGCGCGAAGGAGGGGTGGTTGGGGGAACAAAGCTTTGTTTACATGGTTTTTAAAGGGACCGCGCTCGCTCCGGCTGGCGGCCGCTGGAGTGGGAGTTGGCGCTGCCTTCTTTTCGTCTGCGTGGTGAGGACTCCTGGATGGGGGCCGGGTTCTGTCCCCGCCCCGGGACCCCTGCACCCAGTGGCTTCATCTCTTCCCAACCGTCTTCCCGGTTGACTCGCTCCTGGACGCCTCCCACCCCCACCCCACCGTGTGGCTACGGTGACCCCACACCCAGGAGGGGTCTTCCGGGGCGTCCGCGCCCCTACCCCACCTAGGCTGTCTGCGGGATTCCTTACTTTCCAGTGCCATCTTCTCAGCGGGGGCCAAATCTGTGCTTCTGTCTGTCTCGCTTTCTGGACCAGAGCCATTGCTCTCTGGTCTGTATTTCACCAGCAACCCCAGTGGTTGATCTCGTGTTTTTCATTTCTGTCCTTTCGTCCTTGATAAACATTCATGGAAATAAGCACCGAATAGCGGTGATGATCAAAACATACGAAGACACAGTCCTATCTCCCAAAAACATTGTTATCGTCACCAATACTCTAGGCTGTCACCCGAGAGGGGTCAGATGCTGGGAGAGGCGGCGGGGCTGGTGGTTAGGACCCCTAGGCTCGGCCATGTGGAGGTATGAGTGGGGAAGCCATCTCTCTGGGTCAGATGAGGTCAGCCCTGTATGCTGAGGCCAATTCCAGTCTTTCTCACTAGGAATTATCTGTTAGATAATGCCGGTTCCCGTTTTCTTTTGGATTCCACTGTGGCTTCCATTCAAGGCCCCCAGATTAGATCATAGCTGGATTCAGAGAGCATTGATTGTTTGAAGTTTGTATTTACTGGGGGCTACCATCATATGCAAATGATGGTGGTAGTGAATTACACACCCTTCGTGGATGTGGTGGACCAGTGCTCAGCATTCATTTCAACTTCCGTCCTCCTGGTGGGTCTTCCTGGTTTGCAAAGGTAGGGCACCTGGAAACTACGTTTCCCAGACTTCCTTGCAGTTAGGGTTCTGTATGCAAGTTAAGCTCTTCCAATTAGGCTGACTCAGAGAAGATTTAAGAGGCAGAGCTTTTGACTGTTGCTTCTACCAAGGATAGACCTTTTGAGATGTTGGGTTTTTGTTTTTCCCAAAAACCTTTTAGTGTCCAGTCATTAGCTCTCAAGTATAAAGAGGCAGGGTGGTGGGGTCAGTGGCTTTCTGAACCTGGCATCGGGAAATGGTATATTCTCAGAGTCACAATTGCAATGGAAATTCTTTGGATTCCCTACTGGACTGGGTAGAGGTAACAGTTTCACGGTGGGCCAGGCCCAAATTTCTGTCCACCCCCACTTCCCCTCCACCCCTGCATCCCAACCTCCCCGTGTTTCTCCCTGTGTCTTCCCTTTCTCAGTAAATGATACCACCATTCATCCAGTTGCTCCAAATACACACTCAAGAGTTGATTCTTCAAGTCTTATCAGTCCCCAATGTGCAAGTCACCAAGTCCTGTTGAATCTATATCTAATGTATACCCAAATATGACCACTTCTCCATCCATCTCCACTGTTAACACCTTGATCCAAGCTACCATTACATTTCTCCCGTGCTCTGGTAACAGATTCCTAATTAATTTCCCTGATTCCTGTCTTGCCTCTTGATAATCCATTTTCCACATAGGTGGCTGCAGAACATTTATTTATTTATTTTGAGATGGAGTCTCACTCTGTCACCCAGGCTGGAGTGCGTGGTGCAATCTCAGCTCACTGTAACCTCTGCCTCCCCGATTAAAGCAATTCTCCTGCCTCAGCCTCCCCAGTAGCTGAGATTACGTGCGCCCAGCACCACACGGCTAATTTTTGTATTTTTAGTAGAGACAGGGTTTAACCATGTTGGCCAGGCTTGTCTGGAAGTCCTGACCTCAGGTTATCCGCTTGCCTCAGCCTCCCTAAGTGCTGGGATTACAGGTGTGAGCCACTGGGCCTAGCCAGTGGCTTTAAAATCATAATTCAGATAATTTACACTCCTACTTAAAATCCTTAAGTGGCCGCACGTTGCATTTAGAATCTGAATCCTTGCTGTGGCCCGAGAGGTACATATGAGCCAACCTCATCTGTACCAAGCCCCCGCTGGCAAAATGTTCTGTGGTCATTCCGGCCTTGCAGTTCTGCAAAGCCAGGGTCTTCCTGCCTCAGGGGCTTTACACTTGCAGTACCTTCTGCCTGGTTTGGTTTTCCTTCAGATCTTGCAATGGCTGGTTCACTCTCCTCAAGGACTTTTCAGCTCACTTGTCACCTCCTCAGAGAAGCTTTTCTCACCACCCTCTTGAAAGTTGTCCCCTGTGCCTATCGCTATCACAGCATTGATCACTATCCAAAACTACATATTTCCTCTTTGTCAGTCTCTTCAACTAGAAGCAGATATAGTGTAAACAAGGATTCTGTTTATGTTGTATCCCTAGCACCTCTGCACAGAGTAGATGCTCAATAAATAATCATTGAGGCCAGGCATGGTGGCTCACGCCTGTAATCCCAGCACTTTGGGAGGCTGAGGTGGGTGGATTACTTGAGGTCAGGAGTTCAAGACCAGCCTGGCCAACATGGTAAAACCCCATCTTTACTAAAAATAAAAAAAGTTAGCTGGGCGAGGTGGCTCACACCTGTAATCCCAGCAATTTGGGAAGCTGAGGCGGGCAGATCACCTGAGGGTGGGAGTTTGAGACCAACCTGACCAACATGGAGAAACCCTGTCCCTACTAAAAATACAATATTAGCCAGGCATAGTGGTGCATGCCTGTGATCCCAGCTACTCGGGAGGCTGAGGCAGGAAAATCGCTTGAACCTGGGAGGTGGAGGTTGTGGTGAGCTGAGATCATGCCATTGCCCTCCAGCCTGGGCAACAAGAGTGAAACTCCATCTCAAAAAAAAAAAAAAAAAAAAAATTAGCTGGGCATGGTGGTGCGCACCTGTAATCCCAGCTACTCGGGAGGGTGAGGCAGAAGAATGGTTGGAACCCAGGAGATGGGGGTTGCAGTGAGCCAAGATCGTGCCACTGCATTCCAGCCTGGACGACAGAGTGAGACTCCATCTCAAAACATAAAATAAATTTTAAAAATTGTGGAATATATTAGCTTCTTTGTGTCTCATTCCAGGGTGCACGTGGGTTTCATATGAAGACATAAAGTGTTCTAAATATTATGTTACTGTTAGGTAACATAATTATTATGTTTAAGTTACATTACATTATGTTATATTATGTTACAGGCCCTTCCTCTCAGAGGGTTTCTAGAACTAGGTTCTCCCTTTCCTTAGTACTGAGAAAAGTGGTAGACATTTTTTTTTTTTTTTTTTTTTTTTTGAGACGGAGTCTCACTCTGTCGCCCAGACTGGAGTGCAGTGGCACGATCTTGGCTCAAACCTCCGCCTCCCAGGTTCAGGCAATTCTCCTGCCTCAGCCTCTTGAGTAGCTGGGTTTACAGGCATGTGCCACCACACCCAGCTAATTTTTGTATTTTTTTAGTAGAGACGGGGTTTCACCATGTTGGTCAGGCTGGTCTTGAACTCCTGACCTCATGATCCACCCACCTTGGCTTCCCAAAGTGCTGGGATTACAGGTGTGAGCCACCACGCCTAGCAGAAAACTGATAGACTTAATGGAGAAAGGGTAGGGGCTACAAATGAAACTCAAGAGACTGGCATTGTCCTCCTCCCCCCACAGTCAGGGACTACTGAGGATGGAAGGGGCAGGGAGGGGATCCTTCAGAATACATGCTCACTGATTTCTTCGCTCCGTCCTTTACCCTTCTCAGGGCCACGTCATTTCTCTGCCCGTCCTGTACCTACTTTCCTGTTTGTGCCCAGAGCTACCCCTTAGCTAGCTTCTGTACCTGCATATCATTTGAGGGTTACCTAATCACCAAGCCTGCCCAAGGAGTCAGACACAGCCTCCTCTTCTTTTCTTGCCCCAAAGACAAGGTCCCAAGCCCTCTTATGTTAGGATTGGGTTGCTAATCACTGCAGCATAATAGTAACAAAAAGTTGCAAAGTTCTTGGAGCTGTGGTTCCTGACTCCTGCTGAGAGAAACCATTGAAAAGGACAGGGTCCCAGTGGTTTAGAATGAGCCACAGGTGGGGTTTGGAGTGCCTCTTCCTTTCCTTAAAAACAAAGGGAAGCCAAGAGGCATCCTAAACTCCTTTACAATGCTTTTTCTTCTGAGGCAAAGTCTCGCTCTTGTCCCCCTAGGCTGGAGTGCAGTGGCCCGATCTTGGCTCAGTTCGACCTCTGCCTCGTGGGTTCAAGCGATTCTCCTGCCTCAGCCTACTGAGTAGCTGGGATTACAGGTGCCTGCCACCACACCTGGCTAATTTTTGTATTTTTAGTAGAGACAGGGTTTCACCATGTTGGTCAGGCTGGTCTTGAACTCCTTACCTTAGGTGATCTGCCCGCCTCAGCCTCCCAAAGTGCTGGGATTACAGGCGTGAGCCACTGCGCCCGGCATACAATGCTTTTTCTACACATCTGGTGCCTGCGGATCCTCAGGGCATATAATTCTCTGCGTTTCTTCTGTGTCTTGGAGCAATGTCTCTGGGCTCCTGCTCAAAGGGTTTCCCTGTGGCTAGGCAGAAGGTACTGGGGTTATTGCTTCTACTTCAGGGTCCCCACAAATCCTGCTAGGGACAGTTGAAGGGGCCTAGAAGGACTGCAAGGGTGTTACTCTTGGTATATGCTCTGCCGCCCTATCTTCTGCAGACAACGGCAACTGGAGAACTTCTCCAGCTTCCATAGGCAAGGGATGACATAGGGTGTCTGGATTGCCTGGGGTTCCGGCCTCTGGGTTTAAATAGCTTTCAAGTAATCTGGTAAGCTGGGGTGCCCCCCTGTGGTTCCGAGTGGAATGTGTCTGTTTTACCTTCAGGGAAGGCGATCAGAGTAGCAGGGGACATTCTCTGCTATTCAGTGTGGTTTGGCCCACTCACCACCAGTAGGATCTCAGGGCTCATTCCAGACCTACTTTATTGGAATCTGCACTTTTTTTTTTCAGTTGGAGTTTTGCTGTCGCCAGGCTGGAGTAGCACCATCCCAGCCCACTGCAATCTCCGCCTCCCGGGTTCAAGCAGTCTTCTGCCTCAGCCTCCTGAGTAGCTGGGACAACTGGCGTGCGCCACCACACCCAGCTAATTTTTGTATTTTTAGTAGATATGAGTTTTCACCATGTTGGCCAGGATGGTCCCGATCTCTTGACCTCATGATCTGCCCGCCTCGGTCTCCCAAAGTGCTGGGATTTACAGGTGTGAGTCACCACATCCAGGCCAGAATCTGGACTTTTAACAAGATCTACATGTTAGAGTTTGGAAGGCACTGCTCTGGCAGCCCCCAGGGTGGCCCTAAAGCCCTCCTCTTCTCACTCCCTGAGCCAGAGACCATGCAGCTCCCAGGCAGAGTTGACTCTCCTTATGGACTAAAGAGGAAGATTAGGCCACATCCCATTTCCATACAACTACCCACTTTCCAAGGTGTGCTTTTCCCAAAACAGCATCCTTGGTTCTCCCTTGAGCTTTAGATCAACCTCTTCCAACCCAGGCATCAGGGTGGGGGGCGGTGAGCTTGAAGTGACTCAGCCCTGTCCTCGCAGAGCTCGTGACATTCATCTTTTCAAGCTGATTTGCTCCACGGCATGTACAGCAGGCCTGAGCTGTGCACGGTGCTCTCGCTCCTTGCCAGGGTAACTGAACCCTTGTGGGAGAGGAAATGGGCCTGTGTATATAAGCACTTGTTATGGAATGAACTCCAAGAGAATGAACTGCTGGTCTGAGCCTCAGTTTTTTCCAGCATTTCTGCACCGTGCCTCTATGCAGATTGCTTCTCTAAACCATCTGGCTTTAAGCTAAACTTCTCTGAGCAGCTTGGATTTCCCTAAAGCAATGGGTCTTCTTGCATGGATCTGGCTTCCATTTAGGGGCCTGCAAAATGCTGAATCAGGAGCCCTGGTCTCTCCTTCTTCCTCTGCCGCTGAACTAGCTCTGTGACCTCAGGCAAGATGCAAATAAGTGTGTTCACACCTGCCCTGCCTTTGTCAAGGGATAGAGTGGCTGATAAAAGTGTGGGCCTGGAAACTTTGGGAGCTATGAAGCATTTTTGGCAACTATGAGGCATTTTCAAAATATATATGAAAATGATTGCTATTGAAACTTAAGATAATTTGCAGATGAAACCTAAGCACCTTTCTAATGCTCAAGAATGCTGGAAAGAAGGCAAAAATCTAGCAGTTGAGGTGTACTTGGGGAGTCAGTTACTTCTCGGAGATGATCATGTTTCTACAATCTTTACAGGGTTGGTGTAAGTGTGCGCTCTTGGCAGGCAGGGAGTGCTCCCATGTAGTTAAATGGTGGCACTTCTCTCTCTGTGTGTGTGTGTGTGTGTGTGTGTGTGTGTGTGTGTATGTATGTATGGGAAAGTGGTGTCTGGTTAGGCCCACATGAGCTGTCTTATGTGTCTCTGTGCCATGTCGTGTGTGTGGTTCACCTGTTAGAGTTGAGAAGCCTGGTTTTGTGGCCTCAGATAAGTTCCTCAGTCTTTCCCAGCCTCGGTTTCCTTATATGTAACTTAGTGGTTTGTCCCTTCCAACTTGCATACAGCTTGAGGTGGGGCCCTTCTGCTGTTGGTTTCACTGTCTAATTTGGTTTCTGGGTCTCTGTTCCAGCAGGCCAGCCTCTCTGCTGGTGCCTCCCTGTGCCAACTTCTGTACCTGAATTGTTGCTCACTGAAGAGCTGGCACTTGCATTTTTGGAAATTGTCTGTAACTCACTGGAAATGCAGGAAGCTTGAGTATAAAACTCACTCAGAAAAAACACACACACACACTCAGAAGAAACCACAGGGCCTATCAGCCTGTCGTCATCGAGCAGACTAGAATAGTGTAGAAAACTCTAGGCAGAGAGGAAATGAACTTCAGAGAAGGGGAACACACAGCTGAGAAGACAGAGGAGAGGGCAGTAGTGAAGGAGAGAGCTGAAGCCAGGGGCTCCGAGATGGTCAGAGGATGGGAGACGGGGCAGTGAAGCAGGGCTTCCTGTATCTTCAGCAGCAGCAGACGTTTGGAAAGGTAGGAGTGAGGCTGGGCTGGGGCTGGGGAGGGGGTGGGCCTGGAGGGCTGCTAGAAATTCCTGGGGTGCAGAGAGTTTCATATTCAAAACCCTTATAGGTGTGACTGTGCACCCACCAAGTCAGACTCAAAGCTCAACCTTGGGAGGGCTCTTTCCCTACCAGACGCTGTCTCCTGAACCAGGCCCCAACCAGGTCCCAAACTGTGCTCTTTGCTGAGGGCTGTTTGCCCTGGGTGGGGGTAGGGGGGATGTGCTGGCTTCATCTCTGGCCTCTTTTGCTCTTTTACTCTGTGTTGGCTTCTTTTCACAGGACATCTTGGAAAGGAATGGGAAGGGCAGCTGGAGGGACAGTTTAGGATGACGGGAGTGGTTCCTTCCCCACTCTAGTGGGGTGCATGTGGCTGGTGTTCATGCATGGGGCCTCTGGGGGCCGGGACCCAGCCAGCTGTCCATCCTCTCTCTCCTTCCCTGGCCTCCTTGAACCAGGAAGTCCTCATCCCCCAGCTGACCAACACTAGGGGCACACCTGTCTCTCTCTCATGGCCCAACCTATCAAGCAGTGAGGCAGCAAAGTTCAGGAGGGTGGAGAGACATTGCTGGAGTATGGGGCCTTCTTCAGGACTTGGCACAGAAGGAGAATGTGGTCTCCAGGCCAGGCCACATGCTGCCCTCTTCACTCCCTCCTCTGGGCTTTGGCCACTGCCCGGCTTTCCTCCCTGGGACTGGAGTCCGCTGGGGTTGGCCCGTTTGGCTTCTTGCAGCTTGCTTTGGGCTTATTCCCGTGTTGCTTTCTGCCTGGGCAGTCTGTGCTCCTGCTCGTGGACCTCGTTCTCAGGGCTGGCGGCTGATCTCCGATTTTCTGATTCCTGCAGTCTCTGTCCTCTTCTCTGCCTCCCTGGGTCTCCTGTGATCTTCACCTCTCTCTCCCCATCTCCCGTGGCTGCCCTGGTCCCCCTCCCACTGTTCCTCTTCTCCCCTTGAGTCACGATCTCCCCCCGTCTCTGGGTGGCCCCCTCTGGGCCCTCGCCTCCCACGCCTCTGGCTCAGAAATGGCGCCGCTTCGGGGCCGCACTGTATGGAGAGTCAGACTGCGCCTTGGCCCGGCTGGAGCTGCAGGAGGGCCCGGAGAAGCCACGTCGGGGTGAGGCTGCCCGGAAGGTCATTCGCCTCAATGACTGCCTGCGGGTGGCCGAGGCCGGCGGAGAGGCCAGCAGCCCCCGGGACACCAATGCCTTCTTCCTGGAGACCAAGGAGCGCCTGTACCTGCTGGCGGCCCCCACTGCGGAGCGCAGCGACTGGGTGCAGGCCATCTGCCTCCTGGCCTTCCCCGTGAGTCACCCTGGGGTGCAGAAGGGGCAAGGGGGCGTGCAGGCCAGGGTGTTAGATGCTTCCTGTGGGCAGGTGTTAGAGGAGTCAAGGTCAGGGTGCTTCCTTGAGAGGGGGACCTGAACCCAGTGCGCAGATAGAGCCAGCAGGCTGGGGTGCCCTGCAAGGAGGCCTGGGTCAGAGGGGGGCCTGGGGATCGGGGAAGGTGGTGAGACCTGGGGCCTCCTTCCCAGGGGCAGAGGAAGGAGCTCTCGGGGCCAGAGGGAAAGCAGAGCCGGCCGTGCATGGAGGAAAATGAATTGTACAGCTGCGCGGCCACAGGTGAGGGGCGGGGGCTGCCCTGCTGTCTCCGGGCGCTCTCCCCAGGGTGAGGTGAAGAGGAGGTGTGGGCCAGCTAGCTGCTGGCCCGGAGTCTTCCTGCCTTGTGGTTACCCCCAGCTGGGGCCAGCCACCTTATCAGCCTCTCTGCTTCACTTCCGGGTACAGCCCAGCATAGGGGAGCCTGGCCTGCCTTGAGTCTCTCCCTTGGTTCATCCCATCTTACCTAGGGCCTGCTGGTGGGAGAGGGGAAGGCTAGGGGCCCAGGTGTTGCCTTTTTATTTTTATTTTTGAGGTGGAGTTTTGCTCTTGTACCCCAGGCCAGAGTGCAATGGCCTAATCTCAGCTCACTGCAACCTCCACCTCCCAGGTTCAAGTGATTCTCCTGCCTCAGCCTCCTGAGTAGCTGGAATTTCAGGTGCATACCACGCCCAGCTCATTTTTTTGTGTTTTTAGTAGAGACAGGGGCTTCACCATGTTCATGAGGCTGGTCTTGAACTCTTGACCTCAGGTGATCCACCCACCTCGGCCTCCCAAAGTGCTGGGATTACAGGCATGAGCCACCGCACCCGGCCCAGGTGCTGCTTTTGAGGAGCTGCTGGAGGGAGAAGAAGCTTTCAACTGCCTTCCATCTAAGCTCCACCACCCTGGGCCCTGGCAATGGGAGGGCAGGGCCAGGCTTCACCTGCAGCTCTGACCGTAGGGATTGGGGAGGTGACTGGTTTGGGGTGACAGAAGGGGTGGGGAAGACAAGACTGTGGCTCTGGCAACAGGGGGCAGGAAGGATGTGGGCATGAGGTTGGGGTGGATGTGGGTAGGGGCATGAGGCCTACTAGGGTAGGGGGTGGAGGTACCTGGCCTTTTGGGGAGTATGACCTGGCACAGAGCAGCTCAGCCTCCAAGACCCAGACAGGAGGTCATGAGTATGTGGATAATATTCTTTCTAGAAAACTTCTGGCACACTCATTTAGAACGGGGCAGTGGTGAGGCAGCCCAGCTCTTGCCCATTAACTGCTTCCGCCTTCTCTCTCTTCTCCCCAGTTGGCCCCCGCAAGGAATTTGCTGTGACCATGAGATCTACAGAAGCCAGCGAGAGGTGCCACCTGCGGGGGTCCTACACCCTCCGCGTGGGGGAGAGTGCCCTGGAGCTGTGGGGTGGGCCTGAACCAGGGACCCAGCTATACGACTGGCCCTACAGGTTTCTGCGGCGCTTTGGGCGGGACAAGGTGAGTGGGAAGCTGCATCGGGCTGGGTTGGGAGAAAGGATAAGCTACGAAATAAAAGTGGGTGATCAGGGAGAGGCAGAGGAGGCCAGACGAGTCCGAGGAAGCCATCAGAGGTAGAGAGGATGGTGGCGAGGAGGAGGCGGGAGGAAGCAAAGGCAGAGAATAAAGGCCAGTGGAAGAGAAGCATCGAGGGGATGGGAGAGACCAGGAGAGGGAGACGGAGTGAAGCAAAGAAGAGGAGAGTGACAAGGTGGTGGAAGTGGAGGAGAAGGGAGTAGGAAGGAGAATGAGAAGAGGTGGAGAGACCGTGGAGGGGTGAACAGCGGCTGAACTAGTGCCTGGCTCCATCCTTGAATGGGGGGCAGTGAGCAGGAAGGGCCTGGAGACAGGAGAGGAGAGAGCCAAGTCTCTGCTTGTAGGGAAAAGCACAGAGGGCTTGCAGAGGAGGCTCCAGCAGTTCCGGTGAAGGGAAGCTGGAGGTCCCAGGGCTTGGGTTAGAGATAGGGTTTAAGAAGGCATCCCTGGGTCAGGCGCGGGGGCTCAGCCTGTAATCCCAGCACTTTAGGAGGCTGAGGCGGGCAGACCATGTGGTCAAGAGATCAAGACCATCCTGACCAACATGCCAAAACCCTGTTTCTACTAAAAATACAAAAATTAGCCGGGTATGGTGGAGCATGCCTGTAGTCTCAGCTACTCAGGAAGCTGAGGCAGGAGAATCACTTGAACCCAGGAGGTAGAGTGAGCTGAGATCACACCACTGTACTTCAGCCTGGTGACAGAATGACCCTCCATCTCAAAAAAAAAAAAAAAGAAAGAAAGAAAGAAAGAAAGAAAGCATCCCTGCCCTGTAGCTGGCCGATAACCTCCTTTCTCCCTGGCCTAGGTAACCTTTTCCTTCGAGGCAGGCCGGCGCTGCGCCTCTGGAGAGGGCAACTTTGAGTTTGAAACCCGGCAAGGCAATGAGATCTTCTTGGCCCTGGAAGAGGCCATCTCTGCCCAGAAGAATGCCACCCCCGCTGCACCCCAACCCCAGCCAGCCACAATCCCCGCCGCACTGCCCCGGCCTGAGAGCCCCTACTCCCGGCCCCATGACTCACTGCCGCTGCCTTCACCCACCACACTGGTGCCTGCTCCACGGCCTCAGGGCCCGGAGGGGGAGTATGCCGTGCCCTTCGATGCGGTGGCCCGTTCCCTGGGACAGAACTTCAGGGGCATCTTGGCAGTCCCTCCGCGGCTCTTGGCTGACCCTCTGTACGACAGCATTGAGGAGCCCCCGCCCCCTCGACCCGACCACATATATGATGAGCCCGAGGGAGTGGCTGCCCTGTCCCTGTATGACAGCCCGCAGGAGCCCCAGGGTGAGGCCTGGAGGAGGCAGGCAACAGCTGAAAGGGACGCTGGTGGCCTCCAGCATGTCCACCCAGCTGGGCAGGATTTCTCTGCCTCTGGCTGGCAGCCAGGAACCGAATATGACAATGTTGTACTTAAGAAAGGCCCGTAGTGACAGAGGCAGCAGAGGGATGACCCACCACCTCCCATCCCTGGCTTCTGCTGGTGACTCCTCATGGCCACAGCATCAGAAGACCCTCCTCTGCCTCTCTGGAGCCCGAGGCCTGGCCTGCCTTCCTTGGGGCTGAAACACTGCCTCTCCCAGGGCCTGCTGGGTGAGTCACCATCCCAAAGCAGGAAGGGTGCCCTGGAGGACCCACCCTCCTCCCACTCTTTTTCCACTTCCTCCTCTTTCTTTCCCCAGCTGAGGGGGAACCTGGGGCATTTAGGGCAGAGGATAAAAGGATGTCAGCAGTTGCCTGAGCTGCTTGGCTGTGCAGGCCTCCTGACTGCTGATGGCCACTTCAGGGACAGCCCCGGCCCAGGCACCCAGGTGGGTGGCGGCAGCTTCCTCAGCTTTCAGATTTCTCAGTGGCATTAAAGCATTTTGGAAACATTTTTTGTGTGGCATGAATGCTGTGGGGGTGAAGACTCCAACTGACCACTCTTGATGACATCCTCTCCCAGCTGCAAGGTGCCCCCGGGGCCTAGGCTGGGCTCCAGTAATCTCACAGAGGCCCATAGGAGTCAGGGTACCCAGGCCAGGTGTGGTGGCTCACACCCGTAATTCCAGCACTTTGGGAGGCTGAGTTGGGTGGATCACGAAGTCACACATTCAAGACCGGCCTGGCCAACATAGTGAAACCCCATCTCTAAAAAATTAGCCAGGCATGGTGGCAGGTGTCTGTAATCCTAGCTACTTGGGAGGCAGAGGCAGGAGAATTGCTTGAACCTGCAAGGCGGAGGTTACAGTGAGCCGGGACTGTGCCATCACACTCCAGCCTGGGTGACAGCGCGAGACTCCATCTCAAAAAAAAAAAAAAAAAAGAAGTCAGGGTACCCTGAGAACAGTGTTTAAGCATGTCTCCCATTTGCTGGGATAAGGTCAACGTCAGAGAAATGGTAGGGGAAACACTGGGGAACAGGGGAAAGCTGAACTGCAAGAAAGGAAAGCATTGGATTGATGGAGCTTCTTACACACCAGGACTGGGCGTCACCTGCTCTGTGGTCCTAGGCTCTTTCCCTTCCCTGAGATTTGTGTACAACTTTGTAAAATGTGGGGGTTGCACCATGTGGGCACAGAGCAGCCTTCCAGCTCTGTGATTCCCATTGGCCCTGGGCTCCCAGGCCCCCACACACTCATTTCTCTGCAGGTCAGCCTATGTCCTTGTGCTTGGTCCTCTGATCAAACCTGCTTTCCTGGCAGGGTGTGTCCATGGACTTCTGCTATCAGCGTAGTCTGCCGAAAGCATGGGCACTGTTTGTGGGAGGCTGTAGACTGCCTGGACGAGATGAGACAGGGCGCAGGTGTCTGTCTCACAGTGAGTGTGAGTGCCACAAGGGGCCAGACAGGGCCGTGAGTGCCGGAGAGATAACTATTTGCTGGGAGCACAAGAAAGGCTTCATATCAAAGGTACCATTTCAGGTGCGCGTTTACAGATGGGAAGGAGTTCCAGGGAGATTCGGGGGTGTGAAGGAGCATCTTGGCTAGGGATGGGAGTGTGGGTGAAACCACGGGGATGTACGGATGTGTCGCGTTCAGGACGGAGTTCTACTCCCAGAGCGCGGGGAAGGTGACACAATCTAGTTGGGAAGGCAGGTTCTGACTGTCTTAAGGGGGAATTGGTACCTAATTAGAGGGAAAGGTGGAACGCCTCAAGGCTTTTGAACAGTGAGTCCCATAAAAGCTGAGCTTTAGGACAGTAACCCGATAGCCCTGTGGAGGATGGACTTGGGGTAGGAAGGGGTGGATTGGGACTAAACTGAAAAGGGGAAATTCATCTGGGCATAGTGGCTCACATCTGTGATCCCAGCGACTTGGGAGGCCAAAGTGGGAGGATCACTTGAGCCCAGGAATTTGAGACCAACCTGGGCAATATAGTGAGACCCTGTCTCTATAAAAACAAATTTAGCCAGGTGTGGTGGTGCATACTTGTAGTCTCAGCTACCTGGGAGACTGAGGCTGGAGAATCACTTAGCCTCGGCAACAGAGCAAGACCCTGGCTCAAAAAAAAGAAGGAAGGGAGAATTCAGAAAGGACTGGATTCAAAAGATGGTATAGAGCTAGCCCTGCAGTTCTTGGACTCATACTCGATGTGGAACACAGAGAAAGAGGGTTTCTAGAGAGACTTGGTTTTTTTTTTTTGTTTTTTGTTTTTTTTTTCTCTTGAGACAGAATCTCACTCTGTTGCCCAGGCTGGAGTACAGTGGTGCGATCTTGACTCATTGCCATCTCTGCCTCCCGGGTTCAAGTGATTCTCCCACCTCAGCCTCCGGAGTAGCTGGGACTACAGGCGTGCACCAACCACATCTGGCTAATTTTTTGTATTTTTAGTTAAGCTGGGGTTTCACCATGCTGGCAAGGCTGGTGTTGAACTTCTGACCTCAGGTGATCTCCCTGCCTCAGCCTCCCAAAGTGCTGGGATTACAGGTGTAAGCCACCATGCCGGCTAATTTTTGTATTTTTTTTTTAGTAGAAACAGGGTTTCACCATGTTGCCCAGGCTGGTCTCGAACTCCTGACCTCAAGTGATCTGCCTTCCTCAGCTACCAAAGTGCTGAGATTATAGGCATGAGCCCCCGTGCCGGTCCTGAGACTTGGGACTTGAGAACGAGATGAACTTAGTTTCTGATGTGTTGAGAGGGAGATGGCTGGCATTGATCCAGCAAGACGAGTCCTGGAGCTGGACAGAAGAACTAGCGCTCAGGAGGGAGAGGGGCATAGACTTAGGCATGGACGTCCATCTCCCAGGTGTGCTGTGGCCTCTGTTTCTCTTCTCACTGTGGCCTTTTCCCTTGTTGAAGGAACTTGAGCAATGGATGAGCTGCCTGGGGAGAGCCAGTGGCGGCCTTCCTGTCTGTGCAGAAGGGCTGCCCCCGGCACCATCCCTTCCCAGCCTCAGGATCACTGAAGGCTGGAAGGACCCGCTGCCCTTAAGGCTTTTACTCTTCCCCCTCTTCGGCCCAGCGGTGGGAGTTGGGGGTTCTCTTTGGCAAGGCAGCCACATTTCGGTTTTCCTAAGGCGGCATTTGAAGTGGCCGTCCTGCCTCAGCCCGGCAGGGGGCAGTGTTAGCCTGTGGAAAAGGCCACTGGGAGCTTCGCCACTGCCAGGCTCGGGGGCTTGGCCCGAAGGAAGCCATTTACTACCCGAAGGGCTTGGGGATAATTTGAGGACTCTGTGTGTCAGAGCGTCCCTTCAGAGCCTCAGAATCCCACTCCCAGATGTGTGGACCCTGCCTCCAAGAAGTGCGGGGTCCTAAGTTGAACATTGCTCCCTCGTCCCCTCTCTTGTCACTTTCCAGATCTAGGGACTTGGGTTCTTCCATTCTGTTGCTCTCTGTGCCTCAAAAGGGGAAGTGGTTGATTGGGGCCCTCGGGAAAGGTGGCGTGAGGGCTGGAGAGGCAGGGGAAGTAGTGTTTGGGGAAGTTGGGAGGGGTAATGAAAGTCCTTAAGACAGTTGTTGAGAAAATGCTGATCATGCCATCAGGGTCCCTCTCAGAAGATGTGATTGAGGGGCGGGCCACCCTCCGGAGAATGGTGTCAGTGCCACTCCGGCCTCAAGTGCACCACGGCCATCTGCAATGTGTACCTTCCTTCATTCAACAAATGCCACGGGCCAGGCACGGCTGCTCACGCCTGTAATTTCAGCACTTTGGGAGGCTGAGGCTGGAGGATTACTTGAACCTAGGAGTTTGAGACCAGTCTAGACAAAATGAGGAAACTCTATCTCCCCAGAAAATTTAAAAATTAGCTGAGTATGGTGGTGCTTGTCTGTTGTCCCAGCTACTAGGGAGGCTGAGGCGGGAGGATTGCTTGAGTCCAGGAGGTTGAGGCTAGAGAGAGCTGTGACTGAGCCACTGCACAGCAGCCTGGGTGACAGAGTGAGGCCCTGGTCAAAAGCAAAAACAACAGAAACCCAAATGACATGGAGCATTGATTATGGACCAGCCTCACCTAGGAGCTGGGGAGCCGCACGGACCCATCCCCACCCTCGAGGGGCCTTCGGGGTGGAGTGGGCAACCAGATGCTCACTGAATGCAGGAATGAAGGAGTTTGCTTGAGGGATCACCCTCCTCAAACAGACATGCAGAGGTCAGATCCTCCTGGGAGGGTTTCTTTCTTTTTTCCTTTTTTTTTGAGATGGAGTTTCTCTCTTGTAGCCTAGGCTGGAGTGCAATGGCATGATCTTGGCTCACTGCAACCTCCGCCTCCTGGGTTCAAATGATTCTCCTGCCTCAGCCTCCGGAATAGCTGGGATTACAGGCACCTGCCACCACACCGGGCTTATTTTTTGTATTTTTAGTAGAGACAGGGTTTCACCATGTTGGCCAGCCTGGGCTCGAACTGTTGACTTTACGTGAACCACCTGCTTCAGCCTCCCAAAGTGCTGGGATTATAGGCATGGGCCATTGTGCTGGCCTCCTTGGAGGGCTTCTAAGCCACCAGGCTGCCCAGGGACAAATTCATAGGTAAGGAATCAGCTGCCCTCAAATGACAATATCATAGCAAGTGACTGATCCACCCAGAAGGGTCCCTTGAAGGCTCCGAAGTCTGAAGTCAGATAACTGTTGACACCATGAGAAGGTTTGCTGTGACCAGGACGCCTAGAAACTGGTTTGATTTGCTAATTATTATGCAGAGGTGACACTGGGGCAGGTAAGGATGGCTTCATGACTGGCAGCTAGCACAGAGGTGTGCACGTACAGCACACAACATCATTCTTCCCGCTCCTTTTCTTCTCTGCCTCTCTTGCCTCCCCTTGGATTTTCTTTTTCTAAAGCATAGGAATGGTGTGTGTGTTTGTGTGTGTGTGTGTATGTTGGCCAGTGGTCTGTGGTGTCAGCCTGTGACCGGGGGTGGGTGATCAGGCCGCCCCGCCATCCCCACCCCGTGAGTTATCACCCTGGAGCTTCAGAATCTACAAGGGCCCAGCTCCTTGGCGCTCTCTGCTCCCGCAGGCTCCTCCCTGACGACTCCACTCAAGTGGTTGCTGCCACTGCCTTTGAGCTGTGATGCTAACCAGCCTCCTGCCTCCTGCCTCCTGGGTGCTGACTCAATTAGCCAAGGTGCCCACTGCCTGCGAGGGCCATTTATAAAAGCAACTGGGGTGGCTGGAGACCTCAGGCTGGGTAGGGCTGGGAAGTAAGAGTGGGAGGTCGGTGAGCTGGGAGGAGGAGGGAAAGGAGCCAGAGGAGCTGGGAGGGGGGATCTGATCTGATTAGGCCTCAAGCTGGCTTCCCCATGGCAGGAGGCTGTTCATCATTGCCCTGCTCCCATCTTCAGCTCCCAGGCGGATCCTATGCTGGCCAGCACGGAGCAGAAGCCATCAATCTCCAGGCCCTGGCCAAGTCTGCTTCTCTCCTCTTTGCCTCCCTGCAGCCTCTGGAACCCTCTGTTTTTTATTTTTTTGAGACGGGGTCTCGCTTTGTCACCCAGGCTGGAGTGCAGTGGCGTTATCTCGGCTCACTGCAACCTTGACCTCCTGGGCTTAGGTGACCATCCACCTCAGCCTCCCAAGTAGCTGGGACCACAGGACAGACCTGTCAACCATACTCAGCTATGAAACACACCCATATAATTTTTTGTATTTTTTTGTAGAGATGGGGTTTCGCCGTGTTGCCCAGGCTTGTCCCATACTCCTGAACTCAAGCCATTCACTAGCATCAGCCTCCCACACCCGGCTAATTTTTTGTATTTTCTAGTAGAGATGGGGTTTCACCATGTTGCCCAGGCTGGTCTCGAACTCCTGAGTTCAGGCAATCCGTCCGCCTCGGCATCCCAAAGTGCTGGGATTACAGGTGTGAGCCACCGCGCCTGGTCAGAATTCTCTTCTTAAGCCTAGCTCCTGGATCCCTGGGCCAGAGATGGCTGGTCGGGGGCGGGGTAGGGGAACAGATGGGGAAGTACTGGGTTCCGATAGATTTGCGAGGGAGATGGGGTCCTAGTGCTTGGCTAGGGGACACCCGAATTTAGGATAAGAATGTTCTTGAGTTTACACAGCACTTTCTGTTTCCAAACTGCTTTGGGGGCAGTTGAGTGTGGACTGTTAAGCACGCAGACCGTAGCCTGACTATCTGGGTCCAAATTCTGCTTCTGCAACTTGCTAGCTGTGTCTCTGGGCAGCTGCATCTGTTTGCACATGTGAAAGATGAAGATGATGATAATATGTGTCTCAGAGGCTTGTGGTGAGGATGAAATGAGTGAATAAATGCCCAGCTCGGAGAACAGTGCCTGCCACACACAGAGCTCCGAGATTATTCATGATCTAATTTCACCTCCAACAGCTCTGCCAGGCGGGCAAGGCAAGACATCTCTGTCTTACCAACAAGACAATGGAGGCATAGGGGAGCAGAGACGCCCTTGCCTTCGGAGGGTGAACTGAGGCTTTGCGGGTGGAAGGACTTGGTTGGGAAGGAGCTAAGCTTTTGATAGGAAGGCACAAAAGCAGAAGAGTATTTCAGGAGAGGTGAAGAGAGCAGCATGAATGGCCTTTCAGATGCTGGACAGGGGGTCTTGAGCGGGGGCGAATTTGCACACCTGGGCAGAGCAATGCTCCAGCGGCCTATTATGCCCAGACATGGGAGAGCGGTGAAAGGAAGCTGCTTCATAGACTAGAAGACCTTTGGCTTCAGGCAAGGCTGGAGAACAGGCAGCCACAGGGGGCTTTCCTCCTTTCATCTGAGCTGCTACATCCACACACGGCCCAGCAGGTGGCTTATCCGGGTGCAGAGGTAGGCTCCTTGCTGGGAGGAGCACATGGTTCATTTGGCAGGGCTCACCAACTGGTGTGATCAATACAGACCCCCAGGGCCTCTGCCTTGCAGCCACAGAGGAGCTCTGGGAACAGTAACTACTCAGGAGGAAGCTGGGGAGGAGGTGGGCAGAAAGGAGCCAAGAGAACATTCAGGAGTTTGCCATCTCTCCCCCTAGACTGCAAATGTTCAAAGGGCAGGGTTCGTACTTTACCGGGTCCATTGTTCCACTCCCAACACTTAACACAACGCCTGGTGCGAGGTAGGCACACATAACTGTTTCTTGATTGGAAGAATAAAAGAAGCCCACTTTGCCTTTTACACAGGTATCTCCAGTGTGTAAAGAGTTGTGGCCCTCGGGAGGACTCCCTCTCCAGAAATACACCCTTTGCCCATGCCAAGAATCCCACCTCCTTCTCCTAGCAGGCTTCTTTTTAAATGCAGATGCCGTGGGGTGAGGCATCACTGGGATGAATGAGGTCTCCAGGGCTCCCAGAGGGTGAGAATGGCCCTGAGCTAGAGCTGCGGTTGGGGGCTGCTTGGCGCGCGCTCTCAAAACCTGGCAGCCAGGCCTGCAGATGGAGGTAGAGACAGAGCCCTGGGTATGGGCCCTGTCTTCCCTCCGTTGATGCCCACCTCTCTCCCTGTGCCTATGTCCTCACCTCGTTCGCCATCCTGTGTGGGCTGGGGCCTTCTGGGAGCCCCAGGGGCTGAGAAACTCCTAACCACAGAGATTTCAAGCAGCATGATGTCCGATCCGGAAAGAGTCCTAACAACACTCCAGCCTTACGTAACTTTCGTACTTTTGGAAACTGAGGCCAAGTTAATTTCTGAATCCTTCTCAGGTGTTTTACATTTTATGAGAATTTGTTTATGGTTGTGCTTCAGGCAACGGACTCAGTCACCAATGTCAGGGCTTCCTTCGTCCACAGGGAGGTTTTTTTTTCTTTATTATTATTTTTTAGACAGAGTCTTTCACTCTGTTGCCCAGCCTGGAGTGAGGTGGCGCAATCTCAGCTCACTACAACCTCCGCTCGTTCAAGCACTTCTGCCTCAGCATCCCCTCGTAGCTTGGACTACAGGCATGAACCACTACACTCGGCTAATTTTTGTATTTTTAGTAGAGACGGGGTTTCACCATGTTGGCCAGGCTGGTCTTAAACCTGTGACCTCAGGTGATCCGCCCACCTCGGCCTCCCAAAGTGCTGGGATTACAGGCATGAGCCGCCACGCCCGGCCAATGGGAAATGGTTTTTGACCTTTAATGTAGATGGGGGAGAGCAAAAGGGAAGGAGATTTCTGATTCCCTGTTCTACCTTCCTGCAAGGGCCACTATCACTGAGCAAGGGTTTCTTCCCCTCCCTAATGCCACCACTGCATGGCTCTGAGCAAATGCACTGGGGAGTGAGCATGGGGCCCCGGTTAATTACAGGCAGCTGAGACTGAGCTGCTCTTTTCCTGCTGGTTACCTTGCTGCCCATGCTGGAAGGACCTATTCCCTTTCCATCCTCCTCTGATGTCAACTCCTTCTATGTTACCATTGACCTTGATCCCTGAGGGGTAGCTTTCCCCAGCAGCCAACTCTGGGCTCCGATTCCTGCTTCCACCTACAGACAAGAACCACTTGGCCCATGAGTATGCACGAGGCCATACAGGCTTAGGGCTGATGGGATGCAGAAGTGAACTGGGATGGGTCTGGTTGAAGGGGAGGGAGTGGGACACACGAAGAAACAACCAGAGGCAGGGTCTAGCAAAGGAACCAGAGGTTCCATGGTGATGAGGGTTCATCTAGGAATGGCTCGAGGGAGGGCAGCTGGGACACGATGACCCTGCTGGACCACAGGGCAAGGAGAAGTCTCAAGAGGTGGCTGGAGCAGTTACCGAAGCCAGGGTGTAGCCCTGCTAAGCTGCCTGCAAGATTCATTTGTCTGGCCGGGCACAGTGGCTCAGGCCTGTAATCACAGCACTTTGGGAGGCTGAGGCGGCTGGATCACCTGAGGTCAGGAGTTTGAGTCCAGCCTGGCCAAGATGGTGAAACCCAGTCAATACTAAAAATGCAAATTAGCTGGGTGTGGTGGTGCATGCCTATGATACCAGCTACTTGGGAAGCTGAGGCTTGAGCCTAGGAGGTGGAGGTTGCAGTGAACCGAGATTGGGCCATTCCACTCCAGCCTGGGCGACAAGAGCGAAACTCTGTCTCCAAAAAAACAAAGAAAAAGAAAAAAGAAAAAAAAAAGATTGGTTTGTCTGAATCTGGGGATTATGGCCCAGAAGCAATGAAAACAATTTGGTTTTCTCAAAGACTGTTGGCGGAAAGAGAATGGGAACCTGGCTGGCTCTGGGGTGGGAGGGGGGATGGAGGAGAGGTTGGGGGCTCACAGAAGCTTGGCCAGCCAGGGTGGACTGGACACAGAGCACTCAGTAGGCTTTTGTGGGCAAGCCTGGCAGGCTGGAGATGAGCCTTGCTGGAAGTAAGAACTGGTGCCCAGAGCCAGACATTCAGTGTCTGGGGCCCTCATGGCCACTTGGGCCGAATTGACCAGCCACGCCCAGCAAACCCAGCCTGAACCTACAGGAGAGACTGGGTCACCGCCCTGCAGGACATTTGGATCGTCAGTCATCGTCAGACCCTCCAGACAGCCAATCTCCGTTTTCTTGGTCCTGACTTCTGGCGTGGCTGGCCCAGCACAGGGCCCCGTTCCCCAGTAGACAAAATAGAGCTGCCTCCTAAAAAAATAGTCACCTTTGACTTTTTTTTTTTTGAGGCGGAGTCTTGCTCGGTCACCCAAGGCTGGAGTGCAGTGGCGCAATCTCAGCTCACTGCACACTCCACCTCCCAGGTTCAATTCCAGATTCTCCTGCCTCAGCCTCCCGAGTAGCTGGGATTACAGGCACCTGCCACCACACCCGGCTAATTTTTGGATTTTTAGTCGAGATGGGTTTTTACCATGTTGGCTAGGCTGGTCTTTGACTTCTTTGATGGGGAAGGCAGGTGAGCCCAGCAGTAGGACAGAGGGCACTGTGCTTGGGCATCTTGGTTTGTTCATCAACCCATAACCTCGGTAGGTCTGTGACAATGGATACTAGACAGGGAACAAAACCAGGAGCTCTAATTCCAGCTCTGCCACTAACTGCCCATGGGCTGTCCAGCAAGTCTCTTCCCTCTCTGGGCCTTATTCTCCCAACTGCAGAATGATAGGCCTGGATCAGAAGATCTTCAAAATTCCCATTAATTTTATTGTCTTTCGTTTGGGGGAAATTGTCAGGATAGCAAGACAGCAGAAATGATTTTGCCAAGAGGGAATGTGGCAAATATAGGTTCAAAGTCTTAACTTAAACCTTGTGGGGCTCACTTCTGGGAGTCAGCTATGTCTAGAGAAAGGGTAGGATGGGTCCAGTAGCATGAGGGACAGAGGAGCTCCCTGGGACAGAACTGACCCTGAAGGAAGGAGACTGCACTGCAGGTTCTCTGTGCAAGCTCATGCAGCTTGAGCAATGAGCAAACTTAGGAGATGCCATTTATAATGAGGGCTTAGGCAAGCACAACAAACTTGACCAAGGCAAAAGAGCAAGCTGTCAGGTAGATGGGGTACTTTGAGGATGGTGTAGTATCTACTGGCATATCATGGACAGCTGCACAGGATGTGCACTGACCTAGTCCAGGTGGCACCATTAGACCACAGTGGAGTCACCTCTGCACATCTACCTCTAGGACTTCTCTCTCAACATGCCTCTTTCACTTAGAGCTCTTAAGGCCTTTGGACACTCACTGCACATTTGGGCATTCATCTAGTCGACGTTGAAACAGAGCAGAGAATGGGACAATTTCCTCACTTTGCCACAGGATGCCAAGCACTGTCAGCCTCAAGAGTTTGGGTGTTGGTGGCACCCAGTGAACACAAAAGTGGAGAAGCAGAGGTCTTGGTGGAGATGGCACCAATGCCAGAAGACACAGAGCCAGGCCCTGGGGACAGCCACAAATACCTGGGAGGCACTTTTCATGGACTGGGGTCCTTCATTAGCCGGCGCCTGCAAGTGGCTGTAAAATCCGGCTTCATTCTTCCTGGGAAGCTGGTCTTAGAGCCATCTCCCAGTCCAGCTGCCTCTTCTCCCTCCTGTCCCCACTGGGCTGGGTCCCAGCCGGGTTCACCTGCTTCAGCTACCAGGAACGGCTGTCTCTAAGTGTGAATTATCCCTGACCTGAGCCCTGCCCGCTTCATGTAGCTTTCTTTCTTGTCTCTCCTCTGAGTCATTGGCCTGGTCCTCTTTCTTCCTTTTTCTTTTGTTTTTTTAGATGGAGTCTTACTCTGTCATTCAGGCTGGCGTGCAGTGGCATGATCTTGGCTCACTAGAAGCTCTGCCTCCTGGGTTCAAGTGATTTTCTTGCCTCAGCCTCCTGAATAGCTTTGATTACAGGCATTTGCCACCAAGCCCAGCTAATTTTTGTATTTTTAATAGAGATGGAGTTTCACCATGTTGGCCAGACTGGTCATGAACTCCTGACCTCAGGCGATCTGCCTGTCTCTGCCTCCCAAAGTGCTGGGATTATAGGCATGAGCCACGGTGCCTGTCCTTTGTTTCTTTTACAAAGGGAGTTATGGACACAGAGGTCTCTCTTACAGGAGGAAGTGAAACAGCAGCTTCTGTTTATGGAAACCACAGTTAGCTGCAGAGGCTGCTTTGTTGCAGCATGTCACATTGTCCCAAATACTGGGCATGGGGGGCCTCCTGGGGGTGCAGTGGCCTTGGCCCCTCTTGGGGCACAGGACTTCTTAGATCCAGAACACCCCACGTTTTCCTTTGTTCCTTTCTGGAAAGGCATGGATGCTCTCTGTGTTCTGCAGATGAGCAAAGTGAGTTCTCAGAAACTGGATAACTGGCCCCAGGCTGCCAGGGCTCCTAAATGGCTGAGCTGGGATTTGGGCAAGCTCTTCCCAGTGTGCCAGGCTGCCTGCTGGCCATGCTGCTTCTTACTGTCCCTCAGGGAGATTCCTTCCTTTGTGATTTGAAGACTTCCAAGGGGCAGTGGCAAGAGAGCTAACTCCAGGGACTCTTCCCTGACAGCTGCGCTGACTTAGATAAGTCACCTCACTGCTCTGAGCGGGGATCTTTCATCTGTCACATAGGGTTAGAAACATGAGGTAGACCTCATGGGGTTGTCACATGGCTTAAAGAAGATCCTGGGATGAGAGTGGAAGTCGTGTACCTCTGTTGAATCATAAGTCGTGATTATCCTCCAGAGTCCTGCCTGGCAAGCAAATGTCTACATTTTTCTCAACTCACATCTCCAGGGTCATTGAAGTTTCCACGAGGCATCAGACTGAGAACAATGAGGATAGGACACAGGACAGGCCCACTGAGAGGACAAAGTCTAGAGACCCTTAGATCCACCTGCTGTGAGCTCAGCCGGCTCCCTCTGGGGCTCTCCAGAGACTGCACCGTCAGAACCAAGTGCAAAGGTCCCAGGGCAGAGGGAGGCTTTGGTACTTGTGGGCAGCTGATATGGCACCCGAGGGTTGGGCCCAGCTCCTTTAAGAGGCTGCCCCTTCCAACCCCTGGTGTGATTTAGGCAGGTGGACAGATGATGGATGGTCCGAGGAGGAGGGGACTGGAGCTGCAAGAACAATGGAATGGAGAACTGACCAGTCTGCAAAATCTCCAGATCAATGGAGACTATCTAGATGGAGGGGCTGCATTTAGGGGCCAGGAAGGGAGCACAGGGGCTCCCTGGAGCCTATTATATGCTGCCCCGCCCCCCACAGAAGAGAGCAGTTCTGGCTGGAGCCTCACCTTAACTCTAGGACAGTCCAGAAACCCTCCTTACTGACTCTACTGCAGGGGAGGCTTTGTCTAAGACCTTGGGAGCAGTTGTGTGATCAGAGCGAAATGTGCTGGCCGCTGAAGGTATGCCCCAGCAGCACTGAGCAGGTGGGGTTGGGAGGGTGTGCTCTCATTGCAGTGTCTGGATGCGTTCATATCCGAATATCCCCTGTCTTGTCATTGCTGGTGTCTGTGGGCACCCTGAGGTCACTGCTGCCTTGAGCCTTCGGGGTTTCCTCTGGCCCCCAGGAGGGGGTGCTTCAAGGGGCAGCCCCATCATGCCATCAGCTCCAGGAGGTCTGGACCCAGGAGCAGCATCTGTTCAGAATGTCCTCTCCCTGCTTCCCATTCCAGAGAACCCCTTCCTCCTGCTCAGAACACTCCCAAGCAGGGACAGAATTGGCTGAGCAGGCTGGGGCCCTGATGGAAAAGTCTCACTGCCACTTGCACACGGGACCTTCCAAAGTAAAGGGACAATCTGAAGAGCACCCTCTGCCTTCAAGGCTAGCCTCTTGATTGGCTCCCCCAAAGCAGCCCACACTCTGACCAGATCAGAGCTGATGAGGGCTATGTGGGTAGGATATGGTGACCTGTGCTGTGGGATGTTCCTCTGCCTGGACCCCAACCAAATGCTTTGCACAAGCTAGATGCTTGGTAACGATGACTTCATCGATCATCCCCAGATGGCCTTCACTCTGCAGAGTCCCCTGCTTCATCCTTAATCATCCTGTCCTAAGCTACGGGGTCTGATGCCCAGAGTGTCAGTATGCTGCCTGGCTCTTCCAAGTGGGCACCTGAGATTCTAGGCCTAGTAACACCTCCATGAAATGCCAGAGGCCTCTGGGGGCAGAGGACTGGGCCACCCCTGGCGCTAGCTGGGAATCCCTGCTCTAGAAAGCCATGCTTCCCAGTGTTCCAAGTCCATGCTCAGCAGCCCCACTTGACTGCTGGGACAAAGATAAAATAAGTCCTTCTGTGGAGGATCTAGGCTGGGGAAGGAGAGTGAGGTGGAGATTTCAGTGGTCAGGACAGCTGATACATCTTCCCAAGAATCAGGGAGAGCTGAACTGGGCTGAGGGGTGTGGCTGGTGGCTGTGTGATGTGGGGGCCTGACTCCTATGTGCTGATCTGCTTTGAGGCACTCTGAGCAGGGGGGAGAGGGTTCCCCAAAAGCCTCCCCATATAATTCACTCATTATAGCTTTACTCCACTGACTCAAGAAAGATTTTATCATTTCTAAAGGCTTCCCTTGTAAAATGCAAATACCTCTATAAAGTGGTGGTCATGCCTTAAGTTCATTATCAGCCAACAACTCAAGTTTTATCGTTTCAGTAGAAAATGGGTAACAGCCAGAAATTTGATCTGGATAGAAGAATCAGTGTATGTGTGTGTGTGTGTGTGTGTGTGTGTGTGTGTGTGTGTGTGTGTGGTGTGTGTGTGTGTGTGTGGTGTGTTTGGGTTGAGGGCAACAGATGTAGTTTTTCATTCATTCAACTGATATTGATCAAGTACTAATGAAACGTTAAACAGTGTTCTTGGTCCTGGGGATAGAGAGTGAAAAAAAAGAATAAAACCTTTGCCCTTGTGGAATTTACTTTCTTTTGAGAAAGGAAGGCAATACACAAAAAACAAATAAAATTTATGATATGTCAGATGGCAGTAAGTGCTACGGAGAAAAATACAGCAACGGGGAGGGACAGGTTATGACTGGGGGAGGGAGCAGACTTTCTGGTTGCGGGCTTGGCTACCGGGGAGGATGAGACTTTTCTTCTCTGCAAGTGCCAGGATTAGGGTGAGGTAGGCGAGGTGTCCAGGACACAGAACTGAAGGGGGTCCTTGCTGGCCCTCAGAAGCTTTGAGTGCCCTGGGGCCTGCCCTCTGAGTTTGCCCATTCCCTTCTTCCACCCAATGCCCCAACAGCCAGAGAACTCTCGGAACCCAGTGGAGTGGGCTGTGGGGAGCCAGCCCCCTGGCAGACCACCAGCTGGAGATGTTTCCTGGGCCAGCAGAAGGAGGGAGCGAGTGCAGCTGGCAAGTTCTGGACCAGCCCAGACTACGGGGGAACATAGTGCTGGCTCCCACACATGGATTATTACCCAGCTCATTTCTGGGCAATTGCTCTCTTGTTTCACACCAAGATGAGGAGGGAACAGAGAAGCACAACCTTGTGGCAGGGCTTGGGTCACTTTCTAGCAGAAAGTTGAGGCTTGGGATGTTGTTTTTTTGTTTGTTTTTATACTTTAAGTTTTGGGGTACATGTGCAGAATGTGCAGGTTTGTTACATAGGTATACACGTGCCATGGTGGTTTGCTGCAGCCGTCAACCCATCATCTACATCAGGTATTTCTCCTAATGCTACCCCTCCCCTAGGACCCCAGCAACACACGGCCCCAGTGTGTGATGTTCCCTTCCCTGTGTCCACGTGTTCTCATTGTTCAGCTCCCACTTATGAGTGAGAACATATGGTGTTTGGTTTTCTGTTCCTTTGTTAGTTTGCGAAAGGATGGTTTCCAGCTTCATCTATGTCCCTGCAAAGGACATGAACTCACCCTTTTTTATGGCAGCATAGTATTCCATGGTGTATATGTGCCACATTTTCTTTACCCAGTCTATCATTGACCGAATAAAGAAATGACAGACTGGAAATGATAGACTGTGGGAGTTTCGGAAGGCATTTAGAGTGGGAAGGGTACAGGCTTGGTAGGTAAGGGTATGTTTCAGAAGGTGCCTGGCCTCTCTCCCTTCCTCATTCCACTATTGAGGGTCTTCTTTGGGGAAGGGCAAGGGTCTTCTCCAGGAAAGGGGACAGAGGAGAAAATAGAGGCAGCCGGGCGAGGTGGTTCAAGCCTGTAATCCCAGCCGAGGAGGCCGAGGCAGGCGGATCACCAGGTCAGGAGATCAAGACTATCCTGGCTAAAACGGTGAAACCTCGTCTCTACTAAAAATACAAAAAATTAACTGGGCATGATGGCACGTGCCTGTAGTCCCAGCTACTAGGGAGGCTGAGGCAGGAGAATTGCTCTAACCTGGGAGGCGGAAGTTGCGGTGAGCCAAGATCTCACCACTGCACTTTCAGCCTGGGCAAAATAGAGGTGTATCCCTGCCTGGAGGAATCTAGTGGGGAGGTGGGAGGTATTCAAGGTATGGTGTGTTAGATGATCAGGGGCTCACAGACACAGTGCTGGGGTGTGGGGCCCAGAAGAAGGAGGCTTGACTCTATCAGGGCACCCAGGAAGGCTTCCCAGGGGTGGTGACGCAGGAGTGTCCTTAATGAGAACCCACAGGGTCAAGGGACTATAGCACTAGACAAGGGAAGGGAAGGGCTAAAAGGATCCCAGTGATATCTGCCCCAATCCCGTTCTGTACTGATAGCAAAACAGGCCTGGAGCAGGAAAGAGAATTTTTCCAGATCTCACAGCTACAGAGCGGGGACCAGAAACCTGGCCCCCAGGACTCTCCAACCAGAGTCTCACCCCGTGGCTCTAGTAAAAGAATAACAATAGCAATTGCTTACTGAGCATTTGATGCTGCCAGACATTTACTGTTCTAAATTCATCCTATGTGTTAACTGGCTAATTTCACCAAAACCCCTTGAGGTAGGGGTAATAGCTATTACTTCCCCATTTTTCTTTCTTTTCTTTTCTTTTTTTTTTTTTTTTGAGACAGAGTTTTGCTCTTGTTGCCCAGTCTGAATTGCAATGATGCCACCTTGGCTCACTGCAACCTCCGCCTCCTGGTTTCAAGCGATTCTCCTGCCTCAGCCTCCCGAGTAGCTGGGATTACAGGCATGCGCCACCATGCCCAGCTAATTTTGTGTTTTTAGTAGAGACAGGGTTTCTCCATGTTGGTCAGGCTGGTCTCAAACTCCTGACCTCAGGTGATCCGCCCGCCTCAGCCTCCCAAAGTGTTGGGATTACAGGCCTGAGCCACCACACCTGGCTTACTTCCCCATTTTTCAGATGGGGAGCCTGAAACATGGCACTTCAGCAACTTATTCAAGGTCATGCAGCTTGTATGTGGGGAGCAGGGATTTGCAAACCCTGAAGTTTGCTCTAGGGTCAGTGCTCTTACCCTTGAAGATGACGTGGACTGCTGGGGTCAACTGACTTCCTGGCTAAGGTAGGGTGTGGCCCAGTGGCCCCTGTCTGAGCAGGGTCCTGAGCTGTGTGAGCTCTTCTCACTCCCAGAACCCTCCATGCTCCCTGACAGTCCTGTCAATTCTCCAGTGCCCCTGTTGCTAATGACAAGTTGTAGATCCTCAGGCAGCAATGTGCTGGCAGCTGAATACTGGCTCTGGGTGTGGGAGATGGGGATGCTATCACATGTAGCATTTGCTGATTTCTATGGTGGAAATATTCCCACCATGGCCTATTTCAAGCTATCAATGGAATGTCAGTTGGCTTGCAAAACTCCTAAAAGATCTTGCAATCGGCTCTCAGTACAGGCAGACTCCAACATACCACTTCGACAGCCTCCCCACTTCGCAATACTGCCTGAAGACCCCCTAATCCCTTCCCCTGCTGCCTTGCTCACCGCCCCTGATTAGACTGCGCTCGCATAAACGGGTATGATTTGAACATTCTTATCTTGGGAGGTCTGAAAACGGTTTTATTTCCTCTGCTCAAAAAGAAATAATAATAAAAGATTCATGGAGTGCTTCCCACTATAATCATTTCCTGGAAGGGACTTTGGTTATTTCATTCAAATCTTGGCTTTACAGATATGGAAAGTCTACCCTAGAGTCACGGGAATTGCCCAAAGGCATGAAGCCAGTAACTCACAGAGCCACAGCAAGAAACCAGGGCTCGGTACCCATGGTCCCCTGGTTCACTCTTCCACCATGTCTCAGCACCATTCTAGGTTCATGGGGACGATCTGAAGGCAGCTAAGAAGTGTATCACTTAGCCAGGTGTGGTGGCTCACGCCTGTAATCCCAGCACTTTCGGAAGCCGAGGCGGGTGGATCACGAGGTCAGGAGCTCGAGACCAGCTTGACCAACATAGTGAAACCCCATCTCTATTAAAAATACAAAAATGCCAGGCATGGTGGCATGTGCCTGTAATCCCAGCTAGTCAGGAGGCTGAGGAAGGAGAATCGCTTGAACCTGGGAGGTGGAGGTTGAGGTGAGCTGAGATTGTGCCACTGCACTATAACCTGGGCGATAGAGCAAGACACTGTCTCAAAAAAAAGAAAAAAGAAAAAATTACACCACTCAACTGAGACTATCTCAAACATAAAACAATTTAAAAAAAATTCAAGATGGTATTTTGGCCTTTCCACACCAGCCTAGGCTTTGAGCCAGTATCTTAAATGCTTCAAGTCTTAGCCCTACCACTTTAAGATGCAGATATTAATACTTATCTCACATTTCTCACAGGGGGATTGTGAAGACAAAGGAGATAAATGGCTAGCAAAGTACATTTAGGGTAAGGAAATACACATAGCTCTTAAATATATACAAGCATGCTGAACCTCATTCAAAATAAGAGAATTGTAAATTAAAATTACACCAGTAACAATTTTTTCACTTATCAGATTGGCAAAAGTCCAGAAAGTTGGTTACACAGTTAGAGTGAAGTTGTAAGGAAGTAGATGTGGTAAGATAACTGTGTATAACCTCTAGGGAGGGCAGTTTGGCGGTATCTATCCACGGTTTAAATGCACATATCTTCTGATCTCGCAATTCCATTTCTGGGAAATTGTCCTATAAATACATTTGCATAAGTGCAAAAGATTTGTTCACGGCTGTTACAGGATGTTTGTGATGGGAAAAGATTGAAAACAATGGAAATGCTGGGTTAGAGGGGTCTCTTTAAGATATTTTGTTTGTATGTTTGTTGTGGCATCATTCACAATAGCAAAGACTTAGAACCAACCCAAATGCCCATCAATGACAGACTAGATAAAGAAAATGTGGCATATATACACCATGGAATACTATGTAGCCATACAAAAGGATGAGTTCATGTCCTTTGCAGGGACATGGATAAAGCTGGAAGCCATCATTCTCAGCAAGCTGACACAAGAACAGAAAACCAAACATTGCTTGTTCTCACTCATAAGTGAGTGTTGAACAATGAGAACACATGGACACAGGGAGGGGAACATCACATACTGGGGCCTGTTGCGGGGTGGGGGACTAGGGAAGGGATAGCAGGGGGAGAGGGGATAGAGGAGGGATAGCATTAGGAGAAATACCTAATGTAGATGACAGGGTAATGGATGCAGCAAACCACCATGGCACATGTATACCTGTGTAACAAACATGCACGTTCTGCACATGTACCCCAGAACTTAATGTATACTTAAAAAAAAAGATATTTTGTTTTCCCCACACAATGGAGTATTATGCAGCTATAAAAAGAAAGGAACAGAAAGCTTTGCACTTATGTATAAGACATCTCATCAAGTGAAGAAAAGCAAGGCACATAACAGTGTGTATACATAGCACGCTACATTTGTGTTTAAAAAGCAGGGAGACCGGGTGCAGAGGCTCACACATATAATCCCAGAACTTTGGGAGGCTGAGGCGGGAGGATGGTTTGAGCCCAGAAATTGGAGACCAGCCTGAGCAATGTAGTGGATTCCATCTCTAAAAAAAATAGTAAAATAAAAGGAGAGGAAATAGAAATATTTACTCATGCATACAGAATGAAACTCTAGAAGGATCTCTGAGGAAGTAAAAACAGTGGTTACCTGTTGGGGCTGAGGCTGGGGGCTGGAAGGGTAGGAGACGGGAGTAACAGGGAGACTCTTCACTGTTTGCCCTTTTCGTTGTTGTTGTTGAGATGGAGTCTTGCTCTGTCACCCAGACTGGAGTGCAGTAGCATGATCTCAGCTCACTGCAACCTCCGCCTCCCGGGTTCAAGTGATTCTCCTGCCTCAGCCTCCTGAGTAGCTGGGATTACAGGCATGCGCCACCATGCCAGGCTAATTTTTGTATTTTTAGTAGAGACGGGGTTTCACCATACTGGCCAGGCTGGTCTGGAACTCCTGACCTTGTGATCCTCCCACCTTTGCCTCCCGAAGTGCTGGGATAACAGGCGTGAGCTATCACACCTGGCCCACTGTTTGCCTTTCAATACAGATTTTTAAATTTTGAACCATGTTAGTTTATTAACAATTCAAAAATGTAAACTAAACATTCCTTTGTAAACTGCAAAGCACTGTGCAGATGCTAGTTACTTGAACTATTACTAAGATGAAGATGAGCTAAATTTCATGGCTAAGGTTAGAGTCTGTAGGAGGCCAGAAGAAAGAATGCTTGGGGGTTCTGGAGGCGGCAGAAGTTAGAGCGGGGGTCTCGAAGGAAAAGTGGTCCTCAGTGTTTTACTAGAAAGTGGTGGTTAGAATGCAGTGGCAGGCCAGGTGTTGGTGGCCATGACTGCTTCTCCTGCCCAGCTCGATCACTGTGGTGGCTGTCTGTCACAGCTGAACTGTCTCACGCATGACATGCAGCTTGTCTGGGTGACGGTGCCGAGACTCCACAGTTTGCCCAGGAGTGCTGGCTCCAAAAGCTCTGGCAGCTGTGCTGAGTGGAAGAAGGGCTGTTACCGCTGAGTCTTCTGTTGGGCATGAGTGTGTGTGGGTTAACTCCACCCCGATTAACCCATCTGATCCTCTCACAGTGCGTTCAGGTGGGTGCTATATGATCTCCATGTCACAGACGATAAAACTGAGGCACAGAGGAGTCAAACACTTGACCCAAAGCTCAGCAGTGGTGGTGACTCTAGGGAGCCTGGCTGGGGAGCGATCCTCCCAACCAGCATGCAACACCACCTCACTCCCATCACTAGCCAGGAGGGACCCCTTTGTCTCTGCAGGGTCTCATGTAGGGCAGGCACAGCGTAGGGCACATCTGTGTGACCGGTCGGCCCACTGGGCTCTCTTTCCTGTCCTTTGGGACGTAAATCCTGCTGCTTCTCCTCTTCTTTCTGAAGGGCATTAGAGCACCACCTTCACCCCATCTCTGGGCCTCTTGACATGCCAGAGGCAAATTCTAGCAGACAGAGGCTTCTTGTCAATTAGAGCAAGGGAAGGGCTTTGCTATCTGCGGAGGGATCGGGAGAGGCTGGTCTGCCGGCAAAGTGAGAGCATCATGTCTCCAATTAAAGTTCTGAGGATTCATCTTCTAACTCAGCCCCCCTCAGAAATTGACATTTATTAGGTTGTCAAAGCTGATTTTTCTTCTTGGCCCTTTCCTGCCCCTAACTCTCTGTGTGTGTGTGTGTGTGTGTGTGTGTGTGTGTGTGTGTGTGTACACAGACATGAATCTAAATAAATACCTATATTTTGCTTTTCAAAAATTAAAAATGCAGTATTTATCCCTATCAGAGATCTGACTTCCTGATTTCTGATGGAATGGAAGGCCACCCAAAGGGCCAGGGCAGGCCTCGTGGGGCACAGGGGTCTGAGACAGCGGTACCATCTGGAAGCGAACCCGGTCTCATACAGAGGCAGCGGTTGCTGGTTGCTGACTGTGTGATTTTACAAGTGCCTCACCCCATCACCCTAAACAAAATCTCTCCCCCACATGCCACTGAACCTGGAATTTCCCTTCTGGGGACTCATTCCTCTGATTTATTAATCTTTTTCCTAAAGTCTTTTTCAAAGTGAAATGTGAGTCCCTAAGAGGGGAACACATTAACTTGCTAACGTCCCAGAAGCACAGAATTCTGAGCAAAAAGAGACCCTGAAGATTGTCTTATCTGCTCTTGTAGAGAGGAAACTGAAGTCCAGAGACACTAAGGGATTTGCCCAAAGTCACTCATCACGTTAGTGACAATGATGGGGCTGTCACTGAGTTCTCTAATTCCAAGCTCAGTGGAGGCTAGTTTATCAGATTTTCTTTTCTTTTCTTTCTTTTTTTTCTTTTAAGACTGAGTCCTGTTCTTGTCACCCAGGCTGGAGTGCAATGGGACAATCTTGGCTCACTGCAACCTCTGCCTCCTGGGTTCAAGCAATTCTCTTGCCGCAGCCTCCAGAGTAGTTAGGATTATAGGCACCCACCACCATGCCCGGCTAATTTTCATATTTTTAGTAGAATACTAAAATACATGGGGTTTCGCCATGTTGGCCAGGTTGGTCTAGAACTCCTGACCTCATGATCTGCCCTCCTTGTCCCCCAAAGTACTAGGATTATGGGCGTGAGCCACCATGCCCAGCCTTCTTTTTTTTTTCTTTTCTTTTTTCTTTTTTCCTCTCTCTCTTTCCTTCTTTCTCTTTCTTTCTTCTGCTTTCTTTTCTTTTTCTTCTTTCTTTTCCTTCCTTCCTTTTCTCTTTCTTCCTCTCTTCCTCTCTTTCCCTCTTTCTCTCTTTTTCTTTTCTTTCTTCTATTTCGCTCAGCTGTTCAGGCTGGAGTGCAGTGGTGCATTCATAGCTCACTGCAGCCTCAGAATTCCCTGGCTTCACAATCCTCCTTCTACCTCAGCATCCCAAGTAGCTGAGACTTACAGGTACCTGCCACCATGCCTGGCTAATTTTGAAATTTTTAGTAGAGAGAGGTCTCCTTGTGCTTCCCAGGCTGGTCTTGAACTCCTGGACTAAAGTGATCCTCTAGCCTTGGCCTCCTAAAGCTCTGGGATTACAGGTGTGAGTCACTGCACCCAGCCGGATCGGTTTTTTTTGGAGAAAAGCAGGAGCCTGGCTGGATGCAGGTCCTGGGACTCCAGGTAAGGGAAGGCAAATGACAAGGGGAGAAGGTGGGAAAAAGGTAAGACAAAGTAAAACAATTTTGCCCACTTCGTGCTTTTTCTACTCATTGTATATGTTTTCATTTTCATTTTAATCTTTTGCACTTATGATTTGGGACATTGAAGGAAGAGACACAGTGACTATCTGGTCTTGGCTTTCCTTAAGACTGTATATGACAAGCTTTAGTTACCTTCCCCACTTTCACCATTTTTGCCATATTTTCTCGCCAGTTCTATTAATGTGACATAATATTTTTCATTAAATTAACTCATTTTTAAACTTGGTTTATTTCTTTGCAAAGGAAGTTATGTTTGACTGTTGTGCGAGGAAAGCGTGTTATCACTAGTTAGAAATCAATGGTAATCGTACAAATGCATATAATGGAATCCAAACAAGGTTATTAAAATGTAGTTTGGTGCCTCTTTTGCTGAAAGCTCTTAGCCTGTGGACTGTTTTCTCTTTGCAAAAAAGGAAAATTAGCAAGTGTCAGAAAGGCATGAAAAATCTGCTAGCCCCCAAGTGAGACTTCCTCCCTGAGATCATCAGGGTCTGTATTAACTTCCCAGGGCTGCCATGGATAGGGTGGCTTGAAACTACAGAAGTTTGTTGTCTCACATTTTCAGAGACGAGAAGTCCAGAATCAAAGTGTCAGCAGGGCCATCTCTTTCTGAGAACTGTAGGACAGAACACCTTGGCTGTCACAGCTTCTGGTGTTGGGTTGACAATTCTGTGTATTCCTTGGCTCGCAGCCCCATCGCTGGAATCTCTGCCTTCCTGGTCATGAGCTCTCCCCGAGTGCTTTTGTTTTCATGTGGCTCTCTTCTCACGATAAGGACAATGGGCATATTGGCTTAGGGGCTCACCTATTCCAGCCTGACTTCATCTGAACTAATGACATCCTCAACGATCCCATTAATATTTCCAAATAAGGTCATATTCTGATTATGAGGGGTTAGGACTTCAACCTACCACAGGTGATGTTGCCTTTGCTGCCAGAGACATTATCCCTGATCCTGTAATGAGGGTGCTGTCCAGGGACTGCACATTCCAGTTCCTCCCTGCTGCTGGAGGGGATATAAGTCACCCACGCTATCTTTCTGAAGCCAACGGCCCTCTGTGGACGACTAAGTCAGCCTGCCGGCTATCTGCCTCTAGATTTACCATGCTTGAAATGAGGAATCAATTTCTTAAAAAATCATCTGCCCCAAGAAAGATAGTTCAGATACCACTGAGCATCAAGGAGGAAGAAACGGCAGGAGGCTGGGGGCGGGGAGGGCATTTTGACGCTCTTGAGGGCCTCAGGTCTCAAACCTGTGGGCAGGTATCAAAGAATATTGGCTGCACTTCATCATTCATTCATTCAATAAATAGTTATTGAGTGCCTCCTTCATGACAGTTTCTCTGCTACATATGTGCTATGAAAATGACAGACAGATTTCCTGTTTTCAGAGGTCTGGAGAAGCAGAAATTAAACAAAGTGTAACAAAAGATGGTAACTCACATGCTTGGGCATACTAATGCCAACCAATGATGACAAGAGGTCGGTGGAGGAAGTGATCCTACACATTCTTTAGTTCAAACTCTCTTTTCACCAGTAAAGGAAGCAAATCCTTGAAAGGGGAATTTAATAATTTTTTAAAAGAATTTTGTAGAGATGGGTCTCACAATGTTGCCCAGGCCTTAAGCTCCTGGCTTCACTTTAGCCTTCTACTCCAGTCTCCAAAAATGGTGGGGTTATAGGTGTGAGCCACAGTGCTGGCTGAAAGGTAAATTTACTTAGAATAATTTAATGCTAATGGGAAGTATTAAAGGTGCTTCCCCAGGTATTCTCATCTGGCTGGTGTTAAATCTGAGGAACTAGTAAAGAGATGGAAACCTTGGGGTCTGAGTTCCAGCTCTTCCAGAAAACCTTCACAGATGACTTCAGCCTTAAACAATCCCTGCCTTTGCTGAATTCAAAGCTCTCTGTTGGCTGGGCATGGTGGCTCATGACTGTAATCCCAGCACTTTAGGAGGCCAAGGTGGGCAGATCACCAGATCAGGAGATCAAGACCATCCTGGCCAATGTGGTGAAACCCCATCTCTACTAAAACGAAAATTAGCTGAGTGTGGTGGCACACACCTGTAGTTCCAGCTACTTGGGAGGCTGAGGCAGGAGAACTGCTTGAACCCGGTAGGTGGAGGTTGCAGTGAGCTGAGATTTTGCCACTACACTCCAGCCTGGGGACAGGCACAGAGTGAGACTGTGTCTCAAAAAAAAAAAGAGCTCTCTGTTGTCTGGCTTGCTCAGATTTAACACAGTATGTCCTGGATAGAGTGCACTGACCAGAAACAGTCAACTTACATAATCAACTGTTTGGACGAAGCTCTTACATAATAAACTGTTTGGCTACCCACATCCTACCAAGCTTAGGAGCTAGCGTTACTCAACTCCCAAACCGTCTCACCCTCTGTGGAACACGGAGTTCATATTATCCTCAGAGAGGCCAGGATACTTTGATTATAGTCTCAGAGATCTTCTTTAATGTAATATTACCACTAGACTTCCACTCTAACCTCGAACATTCTACTCTTCCAAGACTGGACTCCAGATTTTGCTTTTTAAAGTCATGCTTTGTTCCCTATAACCTGAACCGGGTTCTACCTGATTTCCCCAACTCTGCCTTGGCCCAGAACCAAGGGGCTGGATTTCACTTCCCCAAACTTCCACCTCCTAATGTAAAGCACATGCTGCCTCCTGCCTGCCCTTGCCAGAGCTGACCATCACCAGTCCGGACCTTTGCACCAAGGATCTGTTCCCTGAGTCACACCTGATATGCCCCAACCTCAATCTGTGCATAGACTCCTGGTTAACTCACATGTCACCTGTCCTTTCGTCTCATCCACTAATCTATTGGTTTCAGACTCAACTTTCAACTGATTTCCATGTATGGATTTCTCTCCTGTTACAGATCCACAGCTGACACCCACCCTTCCTCAGAGTCCTAGTTCTAGATTCTTGGGAACATGCTCTAGTTCAAGGCCTCATTCTGGTCTTCCTTACAGTCCGCCCAGGGCTCAGGTGTTGCAGATTTGCAGTGGTCTTTGAATGAAGGGCAGGCCCTTCCTGGAGGGTTATCTCCAGTGTTGCCAGGACACTTGGTCAATCTGCAGCTGTTGTGATGAAAGCACAGGGGCCCCAGCATCACATCTGCCTTCCCAGCCCAGCCTAGTCCACTGTCCTCCACTCCAATTCCAGGCCAAGGCTGATGCTTTCGACTCTTGGTCACTCTCATCTCAATTGCTCAGAAATCACAGGGATGTTTTTCATGCTCTAGAGGAGTGAAAAAATCACCACCACTGTTCAGGTTCGGCATTTCACACCCAGGTTCCCACAGAGCCCTGCTCTCCCCCTCTATTCATCTTATCCTCTCCTCCCCCTTCCCTCCCACTACCTACAAGGAAAAAGTAATAACAAATAGGAAGGCTAATTCTAAGTTTGTGCAGTCCCAGCATGTACACTGGCCCGCCTTGAGTCCTGTTATTTTCTCCTGTGTCTGGCTTTGACAAGACTGATGACATTTACGTTTTCCAAAAGCTTCAATAAAAGGCACTTTAGCTGCAATCACCTCCATCTAATTTCCCCAGTCAAATTTCTTTTTTTCTTTTCTTTTTTTTTTTTGTTGCCTAAATCACACAACAGAACTAAGGCCTGAGCTGTTCTGACAACTTGTCACCAAATAGGGCTCAACCCAAATGGGCTGTCTTGAGAACCAAGGACAAAAGGGGGAAAAAATGGACTAAGTGGCCTGAAAATGAAGTGAAAGACTGCAGAAAGAGAGGAGATTGGCAGGAGTCAATTTGTTAAAGTTCTGGAACAGGTGGCTCGGTGCTGTATGGGACCCAGAACAAACAGAAAAAGTGTTATTTCTCTAGAGAGGAAGTAAGAGGGTGCTATGTCTGTATCTAATCCATGCTTGTAGATATGCCAATGTCATTCATTTTCATTATGTTCTATGATGTAATTATATCACAATTATTTATTCATCATCCTATTTATAGATCTTTGAGTTCTTTCTAGTTTGAAGCTCTTGTGAATACTACGACTGTGAACATTATCTCTGCTTGGTGCACATAAGCATTCACTTCTGTTTGGGTGCACACAAAGAGAAGAATTACTAGTTCATGAGGTATATGTGCGCAGTCAGCTCAATTTTCCAAAGTAGTTGTACCAGTTCATTCTGTTCCTAGCAGAGCATGAGAGGTCCAGTTGCTCTATTTTCTTACCAGCACTTAATGTTTCAGTTTTAGAGTTTTGGTAAGTGTGTGTGGTTTTAATTTGCATTTCACTGTTGACTAAAGTTTTGCACATTTTCATGTGTTACTGACCACTTGGATACCTTTTGTAAGCCTTCTGTCTATTTTTCTAATGTATTATTTGTCTTTTTCTCACCGATTCATAGTTCTTTATATGTTCTGGAGATGAGTTCTTTGTTGCTTATCTGTGTCCTGGAAGAAGTTGTGGCATGCTGCTTATAGAACTTCACGCCACCAATCTCAACCCTTTACTCTTTTTCTCAACCCATCTCCCAACTTTGCTTTTGATCTGATGTCACTTGTCCCATTTTCTCTATCATCAGCCCAGGCTCCCACAAATATCTCTTATTCTTCCTCTTCTCCATGTGGCCTAAGCATCACACCCAGAGGCAAGTGGCTAACAGCAGACAGATGCTAGTTCACCCAGCCCCTGGTCCACACAGCAGCCCTAAAGGAGCCTCACCCAGGACTGTGAGCCTAAGAAGGGCCAGGGGGTGGGCGGAGGTGAGTCCTGTGGAGAGTGGGGGGAAATGCTTCCATCTTCTCTGGGTTCTAGAACAGCGTGGGGGCCAGACATATCAGTAGGAGAGGTTTTGGAGAAAATGGATACTGAAAGAAGATAGATTTGGTATACAACATTTGTTTCATAGGTTGAAAAGGCTACTGGTCTGGCTGGAAATCAGGGGATCAAAATCGTATCTTGTCACTGCATCGGGTGAGTAGCCTATTTTGGTTTGCCCAGGATTGTCCCAGTATTAGCTTTTACAGTCCTGGACCCTGTGCAACCCTTCAGTGCCAGGGCAATTGATCACCTGTTGCTGCCTCCTAAACAGCTGTGTGTTTGAGAAAAACTACTCTCTTTCTCTGGGCTACAAAACTTTTGTCTATAAGATGATTTGGGAGTAGGACAGAGGAACTCTACTTTTCCTTTTACGTCTGATTCTCTTTATTGTTGTTGCTGTTCCAGGATATTCCAATAACTTACAGTCAAGAGGCAGATGCAAAAATTCCATGATGGAGGTGGGCGTGGTAACTTTGCCAAAGTAAGAAGGCTACAGTGTTGCAGGCCACCCCCATATGCCAGGCACTGTACTCTGGGTTCTAACATCAAAATACCCTTTCATCTTCATGACATCAGGGTCACCATTTTATCTGTGTCTGAGGAAACAGAAGCTCAGAGAATTTGAGCACTGGGCCCAGCACAACACAGCTTTACAAAGGACGAGTATTTAGCCTCGGACCTGCCTGTTTCCAAAGCCCTGGGTTCAGTTGCTGTGTTAAACCAACCTGAAGGTAACTGCAGGTAACGGCACAGGCAGTTACCCTGTGCTTTCCTGACATCAGTTGTAAAACAAGGCTCTCTCAGCCACCTGCCTTACACCTGTCCCACGACAAAGTGCCTTCATGGGCATCATCTCATCCGATAACTACCTGACAAGGTGGTCAGGAAATCAAGTAGGAGCCTTGAATAATTTTTTAAAATTTTTAATCAAAGGGATTGTTATTAATAATGCTTGGAGAAAGGAAAGGCGTATCGTGCAGCTTGGGTAACTAGGATGTGGAGGTCTCAGCAAATGCTTCCTCTCTGCACAAAGCTATCCAAACTTCTTCCATGTGTCTAAAGAGACAGGAAGTTCATTCAGAAAGAGAAAAATATTTATAAAAGAACTAAAGAGAAAGCGAGAGCTGAGGGACCCAACAATCAGTTTCCAAGGTTCTACTTCCATAAGCACAAGAATGTACTGGAAATGCAAATATTTGGATATTTAAACTGTGTTTCCCAAGCTGTTTCCACATCTCAAATGTTATGAAAGTCCACGTCAGACCCTCTCTGAACACAGAGATTGGACTCTTCTGTCATTGAAAGGCTAGACAAGCACTGGACCAGATAACAAACAAAACAACAACAACAACAAATACAAAGTGATAACAGGACTAGAAGAGGTAAGTAAAAGGCCCAGCGAAGGAGACGAAATATTGTCTTGGATGGGCCTTTTCCTAAGCTGTAGACTCTAAGAGGATTTTTAGATGTCAAGCGGAACAGAAATTCCTATTCCCCGGACCTCCTCTTGAGGCCTTAATGAAAGCCACAGACCTTTACCCCAGGAAAATGTACGAACGTACAATCGCACACAGAGAATGTGACATCTGGCTTCAGGGGTTCACAGACCCAAAGTCCAGTCCCAGGACCTTGAATCATCACCAAACCCCCATTTCCATGAGAAAGAAACTTAAGACCCATAAACACATGGTGACTTCCTTAAGGTCAGCAAGTTGGTGGATTCTACACTCAAAGGGGACTCACGGGTTTCCTGTCTCTGGACTAGAACTATTCATTCCCATGGAAGAAAGCTGGAAGAAACTCCTATCTTGAAGGCCAGAGTCAAAGTCTGTTGGACCCCTGCAAACATCCTAAAACCATCTTCAGTCTTGCTGTCCGTATTGGAAGGTCCATGATGTACCCGCTAACCTGGGTGTGTTTCTGGTGTGATACCTCACCATGAAGATGTGTCGGGATTCAGGGACGGCTGAGCTGCCTTCCCTGAAGCTTATAAAGAGATTCCCCAAGCCATTCCCAAACAAAATAGATAGGAACATACGGCCAAAACAAACTCCAAAATGACACTGGTCCTGATTCTAAACCCACTTTCCAGACAGCAAAAAACACCTCATTTTTGTTCTGGCTCCCAGAACAGATGTTTTCCATATTCCTCAAGCCCATCAGAAAGAAAGAGGGTGGCTTGCCCTTTATCCAGAGGATGTCTAACAGCCTCACACCCCTACTTCTTGAGGCTAAGGCAGAAGGGGTCCTGATTGTGTGTGAATTGCTGTATCAGCACTCCCGGGGACAGAAGTGGGGAATGCCAGGTGGTATCATCAGGAGATGAATTCACAGCCTAGCAGGGCCCAGTGGGGATGAGTTCTCCAAGGGGAAACTCTCCATCTTCATTCCCATGTTCCCTGGCTGAGCAGGAGATTCCAACGGCTTCATAACAGCTGGCTAATGCCCAGAAGGTGATGAGCAGATACTACAGATAAGGTCTTTGGATGATTGCTGGCTTGATTTATTTCTATCAGTGTATTATAATTCTTGGAATGGTTCACCATGCTTTCAACCAGCCCCGCCCCACCTTCCCTTGACTACCTGGCTCTCTATTCTCTCCTGCTCATTATCTTTCTCTTCTTCCCACCCTTTACACAGGTCTGTCCAATTAATTTACTTACAGAAAACAAAATCCACTGTTGAGAGCTTTTGCTTTCAAAGGCCGATTCCCTGCTGCCTTACAACTGCTTCTAACAGCAACGAGTCCAGAGAAAGTCATTAGGAGGGAGGGACGGCTCTCCTCCACGCTCCCTCATGGCTTCAGGGTGCTTGTGTTCTTTGCTGGTGCTGCAAGAGCCCTCACAAGCAGGGAGAGGCAGAGGTGGAGAAGCCAGAGAGAGAGGGAAGGAGAGGTTTGTTCCAGGGGAATGGTGTGTGCTGGGGGAAGCGGAAGCTTCAAGGTCTAGATTTTCATTTCCAGAGAAAACAGCTGTGGCCACTGAGAAAACTTTCATGTCTAATTTAACCCAAGTTTACATCTCCAGTTGCCTGCTATTAAAATACCTGGTAGGTAGGTAGGTTGGTTGCTGTTAAAATAGATACCTGGTTGGTTGATTGGCTGGTTGGTTGATTGGTTGGTTTTAGGTCAATATTTATCTGTGAACCTATAAGATCACTGAGGGACCACCACACCTCTTGCCTTCCTGACCTCAGCACTTCTGTTCTCTCCTTTCGGCTCAAAATTTGGCATAAATGAAAGAAACAACTTCAAAACGCTGCAGCTGACTGCATCAGGGACTTTATTGCGACATCTGGTACTTTTCCACTGTCCTGCCTGGGACAGCAGCTTGTGTAACAGCTCTTTTGGGGTATCCCTCTGCCTCCTCCAATTCCTCAGGTCCCACACCACCTACATCACTCTGACCCAGAAGAGGATGCTCCCACCAGCTTCCGCAGCGCTTTCCCAACCTCCCAGTGATCCCAGCACCAGGGACTCCCAGGCTATGAATATTCACCACTCTTCCCTGCAAGTCATATTCAGTGAATCAGCAACTCCCCGGTTGAGCCTTTTCTGCACATGGTATCTAGGACTCTGCCTGTCTTCCCATTTCCCCTGTGCCATCTTACAAGGGATGAGCTCTTTGTGTTTTCTTTTTAAATTATATTATTATGTTTTACTTAACAGACCCTTATGCAAGGTTTAACCATGTGCCGCAGTTTCTTAGGCATTTTGTAAATATTGACTCATTTAATTCTCATGCCAGTCCTCATTTTACAAGTAAGGAAACCAAGGCAGGGAACATTTTGGTGACTTGCCCATGGTCACATAGCCACAGCAGCAGAGCCAGGATTCTCATCCAGGGTAACTGCCTCAGTCCGTGCTCTCAGCCATGGCGCTATAATGCTTCTCTCCTGCTGCTTTGTCCAGAGCCTGCCCCATCCCAGGAAGCAGGTGCCTTCTCACCGTCTTCCTGACTTCCTGCTGTTCAACCCCTACTTATGCCATATTTGCTTCAGAAATGTTCTGTGTCAAGAGCTGTTTCCTCTCCATTGTCCTGACCATCTTCCCTAGAATTCCTGGCTCCAAAATGAACGACATAAGCCATCAGCTTGCACACATTTCAGACTTTTCTCTTCACTGCCCATATTCCCCTTGTGATGAACTACAACAATGCCCAGATGTGCTCAAAAGCAGAGGGCTTTAAACCTGCAGGGGCATTGCTGGCCACGCCTAGGCTCAAAGCTCAAGGCCTTCTGAAATGCCCACCCCCAACACACCTTGCCAGCAGAGTCCATCCCTATGAATCTGTCAAACGCAACAGGCACACACTTCTTTTTTTTTTTTTTAATTGTATTTTAGGTTTTGGGGTACATGTGAAGAACATGCAAGATTGTTGCATAGGTGCATACGTGGCAGTGTGATGTGCTGCCTTCCTCTCCATCACCTATATCTGGCATTTCTCCCCATGCTCTCTCTCCCCAACTCCCCACCCCCCACTGTCCCTCCCCTATTTCCCCCCGACAGACCTCAGTGTGTGATGCTCCCCTCCCTGTGTCCACGTGTTCTCATTGTTCAACACCCACCTATGAGTGAGAACATGTGGTGTTTGATTTTCTGTTCTTGTGTCAGTTTGCTGAGAATGATGGTCTCCAGGTTCATCCATGTCCCTACAAAGGACACGAACTCATCGTTTTTGATGGCTGCATAATATTCCATGGTGTATATGAGGCACACACTTCTTAATTCACTCAGCTTGCATTTGCATAATGTCCCATAGCCCACCCTTCAAATCTCCACCCCAGTCCTGTCTCTTCTCCTCTTCTAGGAGCTCCTTACCCAAAGGCAGCCAAAAGTAGGTAGCCAAAGGTAGGCAGATAAAATCAGTATCTGACCTTGGGTTCAGTCCTTACACATGAGGCTTAAGGGGCTTACCTGGACCCTGCTAGGGTCTAACTCCAGTCCATCTGCACTTGGAGTCTTACTCTCACTCAGGTGCCCCAAGCTTGAATGGCCTCTCTCGTGCCCTGTGCTCAGCCTGACACAGGCTTCTACAGGATAAACCTAATTAAAAACCACCCCATCTTCCCGCTTCCACTAGGAATAGCTACTGTCTGCTTCTCTTCCAAAATCTGCATCTCATTTGCTGCCAGTACTTTCTCCCCGTGGGTCCTTTCAGCTTTCCAGGGCCTATTAAAACAGCCATGTCTGCCTTATTTATATGAGACTCGGTTAGGATATATGCAATTTCCTTCCTTTCATGTCCAGGGCAATTTACTCTTCCTCTTCTTCTACATGTCACATGCTTTCTGTCCTTCTCCCGCATTCTTTCTTTGCCCAGGCTGGGATTTGAGTTTGAGATGGATATTGCCACCGTCATCCCCTATTACTCAAGTTTGGTGGGATGGGAGGAAAGGGACTTCTTGTGTTTCTGACTTGGAAACTGGGTACTGGGTACATTATTGAATTGGCCTCCACAAAGGAAAAGAAATGGAAGCTATGGCCATCAGATACCCAGTACACGAGTTGGGGTAGGGGGAGCAACCCTGAGATGGTTTTAGGTGCAATGCACTGGTCTTTGCGTCTACTCTACAATTCCTATCCTAGAAATTGGCAGCTCCAGACTAGGAGATGCTGTTGAATAAACGATGGATGGGAAAGGAAAAGAAGGGGAGGGGAAGGGAGGTGGAAGAAATAAATGATGAAAGGAGAAGGAAAAAAAGGAAGGAAGATAGAAGGGATAGAAGCTTTCTACGATGCTTAGAACAAGCTTCTAGTACTTCATTAGCTACCCAGGACATCAGCCAAACAATGTCTAGCTGAGGTTAGAGTGGCAACTCTGTCTTCAAGTCATGAATCTTAGCAACCATAATTCTAATCATTAGCATCTGTATATTTTCACAGTTTACAACCACTGTACTAGCACTTGTTAACACAAATCTGGCTCCCCTAAGACTAAATAAATAGCTGCTGTGGTCTGGAGCTAGAAAGCAGCTCTTTGGACTCAGAGGCCTGTTCCCCTGCACTGCAAAGCCACAGACAGAGAAGGGTACAGCCACATTCTGCCCTGTGCTTTCAGAGTGGCCCAAAGAGCTTACCAGCCAAAAAAACAGTTTTGGTCAGGACTGCAATACACTGGAATGCCGTGGTCAGGACCGCAGTACACTGGAATGCCGTGGTCAGGACCGCAGTACTCTGCAGTGCCGTGGTCAGGACCACAGTACTCTGCAGTGCCGTGGTCAGGACCGCAGTATACTGGAATGCCGTGGTCAGGACCGCAGTACACTGGAATGCCGTGGTCAGGACCGCAGTACACTGGAATGCTGTGGTCAGGACCGCAGTACTCTGCAGTGCCGTGGTCAGGACCGCAGTATACTGGAATGCTGTGGTCAGGACCGCAGTACACTGGAATGCCGTGGTCAGGACCGCAGTACACTGGAATGCCGTGGTCAGGACCGCAGTACTCTGCAGTGCCTTGGTCAGGACCGCAGTATACTGGAATGCTGTGGTCAGGACCGCAGTATACTGGAATGCCGTGGTCAGGACCGCAGTACACTGGAATGCCATGGTCAGGACCGCAGTACTCTGCAGTGCCGTGGTCAGGACCACGGCACGCCAGAGTGCTGTGGTCAGGACTGCAGTACACTGGAGTGTTATGTTGGCCTTGGCCTCAGCAGCATCATTTGCAACCCACATTCTCCAACTTATTCAGTAATCCTTAACAAATGGAAACCTCCTAAACTACTCCTAAAGCTCAGGGTTAAAAGACAAGCTCTCCCAGATTTGTCACAGATGCTTCCTTAGCATTGAGCTCTTCTTTCTGGATTTCTGATAAGAAAAAGTAAGAAGCAGCAGGAAGGATGCAGTTAGTAGCAGCCAAGAATGTTGGCTCTGGAGCCCATCTGCCTGGGTTCATGTAGTTGCTGCACATGCCCTAGTGAATTGTGGATTGGGGCAAATTACTTAACCTCTCTGGGTCTCTTCCTTCTCATCTGTAAGATGGAGATGATAATCATACCTGGCTCAGAGGGCCTGTTGTGAAGATTAAATTGAGACATGTAAATACCAATAACAGAACTTGGCACACTGCCAGTGTTCCATAAATGGCACTGTTGTTAATTCAATTTTTACTGTTGGTATGGAAGAGGTATGTCCTTACCTACGGGTAAAAGAAAATTTGGAGAAAGATCCTGAAAGAGTAGAAAGGACACAACTTATCCCTTTTAAAATTTTACACTGAGGCATTGTGTCAGTTAGTTATAGCTGCATAACAAACCACCCCCAAACCCAGTGCAACAAGCATTTTTTTTCTCAGAAATCCATAGACTGGCTGATGGGAAGGGAGCATCTCTGCTTTGGGCTGCAGATCTGGCTGGATGTGGCTCTGTGCAGTGGTTTAGACTTGGGTCTGCTCCCCTCGTGGGACCCAGGCTGATGCAGTGCCACGACCTGGGAGAAGTGCTCCTCTTGGTGATGGCAAGCAGAAATATACAGTTCTCCTAAGGGCTAGCCTAGGACGGGGCACCCTCTCACTTCTGCCCTATACCTCTGGGTGAAGCAAATCACAAGGCTACCCCAAGCCAAGGGGGAAATTCACTGCACATTTAGTGGGAGTGGGGAGGCATCAAAGTCAAAGGGCCAAGAGTGCAGAAAGAGAATCAGGACTAATAATTGAGCCTTTTACAGACAGGTCCACCTGTCTCATTCCCTCTGTCCTCCTCCCAAGATTTGGTTTTTCTTAATCCTCCCCACACACATTGGCTACCTATCCACACAGCTGATTTTTGAACCATCTGGGATGGAAACTAGATCTTTTCTATGAAATGTGTATACCCTCAAGGACCAGAGCATACTGTGCACTTGGCTGAAGTCCAGCCCCCGAGGAGCTCTGCCTCCTACAGAGAGCATTCTGGGTTAACCAGCCCCACTGTGAGCTAGGGCCACCACCCATCCCAGGGAGGCCAAGGCATGGGCATGCCAGCTTAGGGGTGGAAGCGTGCACCTGAGCTCAGACAGCAGTGGGTGGGAACCACTGCCATTCCAGAGCTGGACTTACCCACAGGAAGCATCTGACCTCCAAGCAAGGGCTCGGCCCCATTTCGAGGACAAAGTACAGTTAATAGCTTTGAAAATGCACAGCTAGAATAAAAATTGTTACCAAAGTGGGTTCTTCAAATTTTAGAGAAATGCAATTGCTTGTGAAAGCTTCAGTCAATCGAGTCGCACTGAATGCAGTGAGGCCACTTGAGGCAGCTATGATAGAGAGTCAAGTGCGGGCATTTGGGAAAGGTGAAAAGGAGGCTGTATGTCTGGGAGCAAACAGTACCTGTGCTGGCTGTTAGAAGACAAGAAGGGCTTGAGGGGTAAGATAAGCGTCCCTCTCCCAGAGAAAGGTCCCAGCACAAGTCCTGCTTTAAAGGGAGCTGACCAGTAAGCTCTGGGGATGCCCCACAGAGGTGCCACCCTGCTCCTCCTTGCCACACTGCCCTGCTCAGCACCAACTGTGTACCTCGGTGCCTGCCTGGCACCCAGCACAGTTCCTTCCTTCATTCATTCTAACGTTCATTCAGAATGTCCATCCAAAATAAGACAGATTCTCTTTCCTCAGGAAGCTCAGCAACTCTTCAAGCAGACAGACAGAAAAACCAACTTTTCAACACAGACTGATAAGTGTTGTGATAGAGAACTGTTCTTGGTGCCACAGGAGACCAGAGGAGCACCCGGCCAGAGGGACATGCAGGCAGGAAATACAGACGGGAGTTGCCTCTTTGAGGGAGAGGCTGCTCAGCAGTGTAGGAGAGAGAATGACGCAAGCAAAGAAGTGAGACTCAAGACATTTGAAAATTATGGGCAAATCCCCACTGGTAGGACAAAAGGGGTGTTGGACCTGACAAAAACTCAGGCTGGAGAGGTGAGCAGTGTCCAGTGGACAAAAACTCGATTTCAACCACCAGAAAAGAAGCAAGCAGGCACTGTGTGCATATCTAGCATAGAGCGATTCTCCTATCAAGGGAAGGCAGGAGAGAGGATGCATCTGTGCCACCTGCCCTTCTCTGTCCCCTCTCTTGTTCCCAAAGAATGACCCCATAGTTCCAATCACCTTTTGATTTCCCAGTCAGCTGTCAGGTTTCCCACACCTTCCCAGCAGAAAGAATATTTCTGGGTTGGTATTCGTGATAGCCCACGGGTTCCTCTGTGTTGTTGAAAAGGTCAGAGCCTCTTTATTAAGGCTGAATAATACTCCATTGCACATATATACCATAATTTCCTTATCCACTCATCTATCAAGGGACATTTGAACTATTTTTATATCTTGGCCATATGAATAATGCTTGGCTTATAAATAATGCCGCAATGAATAAGAGAGTGAAGACATCTCTTCGAGATACAGATTTTGGATTTTCCTTTGGATATATATACCCAGTAGAGGGGTTGCTGGATCATGTGATAGTTCTCACTTTAATCTTTTGAGAAACCTCCATACTGGTTTCCACAGTGAGTACAATTTACATTCTCACCAAGCTGTTGATTTTCTATGCTCAGCTTACAATGCCATTTTTCAGATGGTACTAGAATCTTCCCAACACTTCTTAACAAGATAGGAAATGACTATATAAACCTTTCAAACCCTTTTTACCCCCCAGAGATGAATCACCTGCTCAAGTGCATAGAGCACTCTAACTTAAAATTGTTCACTTCCTTTACAAAGAAAGCCAAGTGCTCCCAAATTTGCTGCTCTTCTGATCTAGCACGTGGCTATCAATAACATGCTTCCTAACAGATGGTGTCAAAACATAAATACATTGAATCAACCTCCTTCAAATTTTAACATTTTTGGGCTGAGTGTGATGGTTCACACCTGTAATCCTAGCACTTTGGGAGGCCAAGGAAAGAGGATCACTTGAGGCTAGGAGTTTGAGACCAGCCTGGGCAATGTAACAGGATCCAATCTTTACAAAAAGTTTTAAAAATTAGTCAGGCATGGTAGCACCCACCTGTAGTCCCAGCTACTTGGGAGACTGAGGCAGGAGGGTTACTTGAGCCCAGGAGTTTAAGGCTGCAGTGAGCTATGATGGCACCACCATACTCCAGCCTGGGAGATAGTGAAACCTTGTCTCCAAAACATAAAAAGAAGAAACAGTTTAGTGTTTTAGGAATGAATGTGAAGAATCCCTTTCAAGGAAACTTGTGCTAAGGAGAGAGTATCTTGAAATGGGTATTTGAAAACGTTAAAATTGTTACATTTTGTTGCCCAAAATGATACAAGTCATTTCCTTCTAAAATTTCTCCTGTAGATGCAATTTAAAAAGTTGAAAATAGAGTATTCTACCCTGTCTAAAATAGCTCACATCAAGTGTTTAGTTTTTTAACCGGGTTGTTAAAATTACAAAAAATGCAGCGTCTTCTGATCCTTAAAGAACGACTAACCGACATAAAGGAGAAGAGAAAAGTAGTAGACAAACGGCACACACGGTTTTGTTTTCAACATGGCTTAGTAAGTGCGACCAGTGAAGTGTATCTTGCCTTTGTACCTACATATCTTTGCAAAAGGTCTTTTCTGGCGATTGACAGATAAGACAACTAAATATTGAAATAAGCTGTACTTAAAAATTGATGCTTGAATTGTTTTGTCTCAAAGTCATATACCAAGATACGATAAACATTATGAAGCATACTCAATCATATTTTTGAAGCATTAACAAATAAGAGAAAACAGAACTATTTTAAGTAATATTTCATCTTTAAATCAGTACTATTGATTTTATATTCTTTGTGTATATTTTATATGTGTAATAGATAGATACATAACATTTTTTGTTTTGCCCAGGCTGGACTGCAGTGATGTGCTCATAGCACACTGCAGCCTCAAACTCCTGGGCTTGAGCAATCCTTACATTTCAGCCTCCCGAGTAGCTAGGACTACAGGCATGTTCCACTACTCCCAGCTAATTTTTTCATTTCTTGTAGAGAAGGGCTGTTACTATCTTTCCCAGACTGTTCTTGAACTCCTGGCCTCAAGTAATCCTCCTACTTCAGCCTCCCAAAGCACTGGGACTCTAGGCATGAAACGCTGCACCCAGCCAAAATATACATTTCTATTATGTACTTTTTACAAATATGTAAAATAAGGCTTATAATATATTAGTGTACTTTTTGGAAATAAATTGTAAAACATACACATTGGAGGTACCAGCTCCATGTCTTTCAACTGTTAGAGTTCATAACCACACAATATAAAGACCACTGGCCTGGGCTGCCGCATAGCCTCCTAGGGGCTCCCCACACCCACCCTGGCACCTCTTCAAGCCAGTCTCCATCCCACAGCCCAGCAACCTGTTCAAACTCAGCTCATCTTAGTGCCCTCAGAACAACAATCTACATCTCATGCCTTATCCTCCCTGATGGCTTATGGCTACCCGCTTCTAGTTCCTTCAAGACTAGTATAGCACAGCATACAAAATGTGTGACCACTGATGTGAGGAGCTTGGTCCCTCGAGGGTGGCAGGGGAGCCCTAGGCAGTATAAATCAAAAGTATCTGAGACAGGTCTCAGTCAATTTACAAAGTTTATTTAGCCAAGGTTAACTATGCATGCCCAGGAGGCAGGTCTCTGCATTTCTCCAAAGGTGATTTTGAGAACTTCAATATTTAAAGGGGAAAGGGTGATGTTGGGAATAGAGGATGAAATTTTTGGAAGTATGGGTAGATAAGAGACAAGTAGTTGCATTCTTTTGAGTCACTGAACAGCCTTTCACTGGATACGCAATTTATGTGTGAGAGGGGGGTAGAGGAATAGTCACTTATGACTTAGTCTGACTCAGTGAATCTGCATTTTTGCATCAGAGGAAGCAATCAGATATGCATTTGTCTCAGGTGAGCAGAGGGATGACTTAGGGTTCTGTCCTTTTTCCTGAACCTGTGAAGATAAGCTCTCAATTTACATTATCAGGGTAAAATGCAACAGAACGTTTTTAGGGTAAAGATTTGGAGGCTCACAAGGAATTTCCTAGTGGGCAAATTGTGAGGGGGTATGCAGCCTTTTAAAATCTTTGTAGCTATCTTGTTTAGGAATAACATGGGAGGCAGGTTTGCCTGATGCTGTTCCCAACTTGACTTTTCCCTTTGGCTTAGTGATTTGGGGGTCCTAAGATTTATTGTCCTTTCACAGCTGGCATCCCAGCCTCAGCACTTATGTTCAGCAAGTATTCTCTGAACACAACCATGTTGTCAATGCTCCAAGGGTGGAGATCATACAGATTTTAACCATCAATGTATACCCAAAGCCCAGACCAGTGTATAGTATAGTCAATAAATACTTATTGAATAAATCAATCATTACGTGGGTAAGTTGTGTCCAGGGAGGCTCCTGCCATCAGCCACCTGCTGCGTCAAAACAACTTTCCTTCCCATGATGGTCCTAGGTCATCAGACTTGGCACCCCTTTGCCTTAATTTTGTATCATTTTCAAGGCACTCATGGCCCTTCCTGCACCCGTTAACACACCCTAAAGTGCTCTATTCATCCAAATCCCAAGGAGAAGGGATTAGAAAACACCAATTTTTTCCCTCCCCTTGAACCCTGGAGGTGCATAACCCATTCATTTACTAATGGCAGAAAGTAAAGACTGCTCAGCAGAAGATAGGCCAGGCTAGGGCCCCTGCAGAGGGAAGAGCTACAGTTCAGAGATGGTGCTCCTGCTACTTCCATGACTGGGGCTGGGGAAGTTGTGGTGAGGATATGCCTAGGATAAATCTAGAGACAGAGGGGATGGAATCATGGAATGCTAGAAAAACCAGGAATATGAGCAGCCTAGCCAGAGAAACAAGCCTCTCCCAGGTTTCACATGCCACCCTGGGGATGCCGTACAGAAATTATCAATGACTGTGGGTGAGATGAATGGATTTCTAAACTTGGAGCTGTCCGGACATTCTGTTTCTCTATACAGACTAGACATGGAATGCTTGATATTCCTACTACAGACTGTTTTATGTTCATTTAAATTCTAAATATAGCTCTGTGGTAAGATTTCTCTTCCAGTAGTTTAGATATCCCCAGGAGTGCTTGGGAAGAGGGTATTGCCAAATGGCAATACTCCATAAAACTAATTACCTGGGAAATTTTGTGGGGAAAATGCATTGTGGTACAGGTGTTCTGTGTAGTTTTTAAGTGAGGACAAGCCCTGCATTTATGAGCCATAAATGAAAATATCGAATATGCAGTATCTATTAGCCTTGCAGCTCCAGATTCTGAATCACTTGTTAAGTGTGTGCTCAACGCATGAGTGCCACCAGCCCCACCCCTACTCAATCCTGAGCCAGTGGCCTCTTCTCTGTGTGCATTTTGGCTGAGGTTTTTACTTTGAGTCAAGACCTGAGTGCTCATCTAGTCCTCATGTGAAATGATTCAGCCTGGCATCTCAGCACCCTATAACAGCTCCAGCCTGTCCATTCAACTCAAACGTATCCCTGACACCAAGTCTTTAGTTTCCCTTTTCTCTCTCTGCAAAGATTAGAGTGGAAAGCAAACAAAAATGACGCCAAAATGCATTATAATAAATACAGACAGATCAGCTATATTATAAGAAATATGAGCATATATTAGGCCAGGCGTGGTTGCTCAGGCCTGAATCCCAGCACTTTGGAGGCCAAGCCAGGCGGATCACCTGAGGTCAGGAGTTCAAGACTAGGCTGGCCAACATGGTGAAATCCTGTCTCTACAAAAATACAAATATTAGCTGGGCACGATAGTGGGTGCCTGTAATCCCAGCTACTCCAGAGGCTGAGGGGGAGAATCACTTGAACCCAGGAGGCAGAGATTGCAGTGAGCCGAGATAATGCCATTGCACTCCAGCCTGGGTGACAGAGTGAGACTCTCTCTCAAAAAAAAAAAAAAAAAAAAAAGAAGAAAAAGAAATATGAGCATATGTTAAAGTAAACCTGTAGCCCTTCTTTCCATCCTCACTCTCAGCCCCTTATCATCCTCCCACCTTATCTCAGAGAACACTGAAGTAGCAAGAAGAGAGGTGTTCCCAAAGCCCCACCATCACACACATAATCTCTCCACCTTGCTTCCCATTGTTATGCACTGCCTGGCTGTACTCTGAGCTCAGCTGGAAGCCTCCACCTGTGTGTGTTCACTCCTGTTCCCCATCATCCACTGAAGGACATTGCCTCAGCATTCTCCCATCTTCTGCCCTATATCACCACATTTTTTCCTCTCTACTGATCTCTTCCTGCAGGCACATGTATTGGATGCCCCCAAGGGTGACCCCCAATGAGTCACCTACTTGTGCAATTCCCACCCCTTTAATGCAGGCAGAATCTATCACTTGATTCTAGTCCATTAAATATGACAAAAGGGCTGTGGCATAACTCCCTGGACTATGATTTCTATGGCAAAGGTGAGAGCATCTCACAAATGTGATTCAGTTCCCTCTTCAGTTGTCTTTGAGTTCCTCAAAAGGGAGATTAGCCTGGGTGGGTCTGGGCTAATCAGAAGAAAGCCCTTTAGGAAATGACTAAGGCCTTGGCTGAGCCAGGAAGTCTCCAGCTGGCCTTGGCATGAGTTGCCAGATGCTACCAGGGCCTGAAAATCATGAGTGGCAGCTCAGGGCTGAGAGTGGCCCAAGGCTGACAGCCAGCAAGGAAACAGGGATCTCAGTCCTACAGCTGCAAGAAATCAAGCTCAGCCAACAACCATGTGAGCCTGGAAGAAGACCCCCTGCTCCAGAAAGGGACTCAGCCCAGCCAATACCTTGACTGCAGCCTCATGAGAAATCTTCAGCCAGAGACATTCGGCTTTGCCATCCCTGGACCGCTGACCCAAAGAAACCATAAAATAATACACTCATTGTTCTAAGCCAGTAAGTTTGAGTAATTTGTTACCCAGCCACAGAAAACTAATAGAGGATACAAACACACAGTTTTTTCTTCCGCTAAGAAAACACTGTCTTTCCCTAACCTCTACTCTCGGTGCCACCCATTTATCTTTTTCCTTTTATAGCAAAAGGCCTTCAAAGGGTAGGCCCATCCATGTCTCCAATTCCCTCCCGTTTTCTCTCAAACTCACATCAATCAGACTTCGGCTCCCATCACTCCTCAGAGCTGCTCTTCTCTAAGACCTCAGTGACCTCCCTCCATGTTGCTAAATCCGGTGGTGAATTCTTAGTTCTCCATTATCTGACCCAGTCTGCAGCACTAGTACCGCTGAACACCCTCCTCGTATAAATTCTTTCTTCCTTGGCTTCTGCGACACCACAATTGCCCGGTTTTTTCCCCATCTCTCTGCTGCTCCTTCTCAGTCTCCTTTGCTTGTCACTGTCTTCTCCATGGTCCACCAACATGGGGATGCCCCACGCTCAGTCTCTAACTTGCTGATCTCATTTGCGCTCATGGCTTTAGCTACCATCCATAAGTTCATGACTCCCAAATATAATACATCTCAGCCTAAGCCTTTCACTCAAGTTCTGGGTTCATATGTCGAAATGCCTACTTATCCTCCCACTTGGGGGTCCAATGGGCATCTCAAACTCAACATGTCCAAAATGGAGCTCCAGCTTCCTGCCCACCAAGCCCGCTGCACCTCTCCTCCATCTCAATTAATGGACCTCCAGCCTTTCAGATGCTCAGTCCAAAACCCCAGATTCAGTCTTAACTCACTCTTTATCTCACATACCAATTCCATCTCACAAAATCCTGTTCTGTCTTCAAAATATACTGAAAATCTGACCATTTCTCACAGCCCCTGCTGCTAATCCTCTGTCCAAGCCATCATATGTCTCCTAGATTATGACAATGGCTTTCTAACTGGTGTCTCAGCTTCTGCCCTTCCCCACTGAAATCAACACACTAGCCAAAGTCAATGATCAAAATATGATGTGAGATCTCTGCTCCAACTTTCCCACCACACTCAAAGTAAAACCTGACGTCCTCACATGGAATTCAAGATCCTATAGGATCTGCCCCTGGTGTGTCACTCACCTCGTTTTCTACCACTCTCTCCTTGGCTCACTCTGCTCTAGCCCCGTTGTATCCTTGCTGTTCTTAGAATGTGCCAGGCAGTTTCCTGCCTCAGGGCCTTTGCACTATCAATTGCTGCCTATCTTTCAGATCTCTTTCCCCAGACAGCCGACCAATTCTTTCCTCACTTCCTTCATATCTTTATTCAACCTCATCTGCTTCTCCGACCACTCTACCTAAAATGTCAACCCTGCCAACACTTAGCCTACTGCTCTTTCTGCCATTTTTTTCTCCTTAGTATTCATCACTATTTAACATTCTGTGTACTTTATTTAATTCTGTTTAATGTTCATCTTCATTGGATGATTGGGTTGTACATTCTATGAAAGGCAAAGATTTTTGTCTTTTTTAATTAACCACTATGTCCCTGGGTGCCTAGAACAGTGCTTGGCATGTACTGTTCAATACATATTTGTTAAGTGAACATGGAGTAAATATAAAACCTTCAAAAATATTCCATAGCATAGGAAAGCAAAGTACTCAGTTTTCAGAGAAGATCTGTCTTATTCACTGTAGGGAACACAAGAAAATATAGAAAATATGTTTCATGTGTGCAATAAAAATATGAGAGGACTTTGCCAATTTTAGGCAAAATAAGTAGAAATTTCATGAAGAAACATAACAGCTAAATTATGTTCCACATTGGATTCAACACTGTAGAAAATCAATCAGTGTTTTAAAGGATAGACTTGATAACAATCTCTAAATAGAAAGGAAAAAATAGTCTGGCATTATGGGAAAAGGATGTGACCCAATTATTTTATACATAATGACAACAGAAAATCAGTTTTTAAACATTCTAAGTTTAGAAAGTATACTTGAGTTCTCTTTCTGAAAAACTTCTTAAAACATTCTCCAGAACACTGGAATCAAGAATAGAAGAGTTGTCAGAATATGGGGGATCTCAAAAAGCCTGGTGATGAACATTGAAACCATGTGGAATGGTCCAAATAATTGCTTTAGGTGTGGCTATAAACTTGATGAAATAAAACAAGTAAAGAAACAAAAAGCAGAAAGAGAGAAAGAAAAAGGAAATGAAAAGCCTCAGTTTGTTTAGGGAGGTTAACATTTTTTATTTTGACACAAACCTTAAATAATTAGAAATGTAATTTTCAAGATTTAAGGTACCCAATGTTCTAATAAAAAACTGAATGGTAGCTATAAAAACTAGAAGTTAGCAAATTTTGGCACTATAGATGATAAAAGCAAATAAAACAATATATTTAGCAAGAGTATGATTTTAAAAGTTTAATATCTATCAAAAAATCAAAACTATAAATCATTGAAATCTTCTGTAATCTTGTCATTTATCTACTCAATCAAAGACTGAAAATAGCTTATTAAAATATCCCATTATGATTGTGGTCTTGTGACATATAATCACATCTGATGTGTTTTGGAGATAATTTTTATGAAGAAGGAAATTTTGATGAAGAAGAAAGGGCAAGCCAATTGCAGTGGCTCATGCCTATAATCCAGCACTTTGGGAGGCTGAGGTGGGCAGATAACCTGAGGTCGGGAGTTCGAGACCAGCCTGGCCAACATGGCAAACCCTGTCTCTATTAAAAATACACTAGCTGAGTGTGGTGGCGTATGCCTGTAATCCCACCTACTTGCGAGGCTGAGGCAGGAGAATCATTTGAACCCAGGAGCTGGAGGTTGCAGTGAGCCAAGATTGTTCCACTGCACTCCAGCCTGGGTGAAAGAGGGAGACTTTGTCTAAGAAAACAAGAAGAAGAAGAAAGGGTGTTTAACCTACTGCCCATTTCTCAAGAAGGGTGACCAGTAGCAAAAGTAGGAAATGGGGCTCTCTGTTGCAAGGGAAGGAAAACAAGATCTTACCTGAGATATTAGGGAACCTGGAAGTCAGAAGAGGAAGAAAATGGGAGAAAGTGAAGGTAGCCAAGGCCTGAGATGCCAAAAGCATGTGTGAGAAAGATCAAACCTGGTGGGAAATCAGGGGCAGGCGTCAAAGTCAAGAGGCTGAAGGACGTGCTTGGAGCCAGGTGGGGAGGATAAGAAGCAGATCTGGAGAAACTTTTGGCAAGAAGCCTATAAGCAGGTGTGCCCTAAAAATGTCCAAGAGCCACAGAAATCCAAACTGTTAGATCAATGAGGCTTTTCCTGCAAGTGAAACTCAATTAGCCGCAAAGATGAAAGAACAACAGCTCTGTCTAGAACAAGGTGGGGATCTGGAAACCGACCCTCTGACTTCTTCCATACTTCAGGGCCAGCTGGGACCTGCTTTTATCAAACCTCTAGAGTTCCCTGGAGCTAAGGCTGGAAACCACAAGCAGGGCTACCTTGGGCAAATGTTTTTTTGGTAGAGTCCTGTCTATATAAAGAAATCTTAATTTTAAAATGAGCTATAAAATCCATGCATCCAATGTTAATTTCCTGGTTGATACTATACTGTACCTATGTAAGTGGTTACCACGCAGGGTGTGATAGTCGATTTTACGTGTCAGCTTGGAGGGTGTTTGGGGATGAGATTAACATTTAAATGGATAAACTTCGAGGAAACAGATTGCCCTCCATAATGTGGTGGGCGTCATCCAATCAGTCGAAGGCCTGACTAGAACCAAAGGACCAGCCTCCCCAAGTAAGATGGAATTCTCCAGCAAACTGCCTTCAGACTTCATCTGCAACATTGGCTCTCCTGGGTCTCCAGCTTGACCATCTCACATGATAGATTTTGAATTCACTAATCTCCATAATCATGTGAACCAATTCCTTAAAATAAATCTCTCTCTCTTTACAAACCCATACATACACCACACACACACACACATACCCACTATTGGTTCAGTTTCTCTGGCAAACCCTGACTAATACAGGATTATTAGGGCAACTGGGCAAAGGGTGCATGGGACCTCTCTAGACTCTTCCTGCAACTCCCTATCAATCTATAACAATTAGAAAATAAAAAGCTAAAAATAAAACTCAGGGTCATGAAAGTCAAGGAGGGCCTGAGAGATTGTTTCAGATTGAAGGATTCTAGAGAGACATGAGAGCTGGGTATACCTTGTGACCTGAGACCGGATCCTTTTGCTATAAAGGACGTTATTGGGCCAATTGGAAAAACATGGAAGGGGTTTCTGGGTGCAGAATATATGAGAATTGTTAGTACTATACATTTACAAAAAAAATTGTGTTTGAAGTTGTTCCAAAATAAGAAGTTAAAAAAATAATCTATGGATGCATGTGAAGTGTAGTGATTTATGGATGAAGATTTAGAAGAGAGGTCAGCATACTTTTTCTGTAAGGGCCGGATAATAAACATTGTTTTTTTTTTCAGCCCTGCAAACCATACAGTCTTTGTCATCATCACTCAATTCTGTTGTTATAGCACAGAATCAGCCACAGAAAATATGTAAATGAATGGGATGGCCATATTTGGCTTATGGCAAGCACAGGCTGAAGTTTGTCAATTCCTGGCTTTGAATAGGAGATGTATCTTTACTGACCAATTGGTGTGCATGAAGATTCTTTGAAGAGTGCAGGGAGCATCTCTTCCTCCTCAGGCCCAGAAACCATCTCCTCGTGTTCTTTAACAAATGTACCATTCCTGGCTAACTTTCTCTCTCCCACCTTAGGAGAAAGATAGAAAGCCAGGCACAGTGCCTCATGCCTGTAATCCCAGCACTTTGGGAGGCTAAGGCAGGTGGATCACTTGAGGCGAGGAGTCTGAGACCAGCCTGGCCAACATGAGAAACCCCACCTCTACTAAAAAATACAAAAATTAGTTGAGTGTGGTGGCACATGCCTGTGATCCCAGCTACTCAGAAGGCTGAGGCATGAGAATCACTTGAGCCTGGGAAGCGGAGGTTGTCATGAGCCATGATTGCCCCACCGTACTCCAACCTGGATGACAGAGTGAGACTGTCTCAAAAAAAAAAAAAAAAAAAAAAAGAAGAAGAAGAAGAAAAGAAAAAGATAGCAGTGCTGTCATTTACTTATAATGCTGTAGATCATTGAAACCTGTTTGCCTGGAAACTATAAGAGCTTTCTTGCTTCTGCTGTTCCCTGGAGTTGTGTATTTCACACCAATCACATCATTGCATGTGACTCCTCATTGTCCACATGCTGTCCTTAACACCAGCTTGCAGTACCTCTCAAAGCTGCTACAGTGCTTCCTCGATGATGGTCGCAAATGCAAGTCTACCTTGAGTGTGCAGGAAAGTGTAAATGTTAGTTTATCTTCTGGTCTCCTTAGATTTACCACTCAGAATTTTAAGCATAAATGCAAAACAACACAACTCCTCTATATCTTCTCTTGAACTTTGGAACCATAATTTCTAAGTTTCTAGTATCCGATCTCTTGATATCTTTGAGCGTGTTTACTGTATACCTGCCTTCCTATCTTGCCACCGGGGTCGGGGGAGATGGACAAGGGGTCATGGGCAGGGTGATAAAAGAGGTCCCCATCACTCAAGGAGCATCCATCACTCATTAGGCATGGCTTGAATGGAACAGACAGAGCATGGTATCGGCACATCAATGGGCCAAGAGAGATCATCAAAAGAGTCAGTAGCATTAAGAAGCTCAGGTCTCAGCATCATTCTAGAGGACTGCTTGATACATGGCACAGAGGGGATGAGGGACCACCTCAGATGCCAGAGCAGGGTTGTGCAATGTAAAAGACCCCTGACACTATCGCCATCACCTTAGGGTGCTGTAGCCTGGAGATGGCACTGCAGGCAGAACATACCTGGGCAAGAGTCTGTGCATGAGGCTCAGCCCCAAGGCTTGCTGATGGACCTGTGGCAGACTAGAGCCCCAAACTCATCCTCAGTGGGACATAGGCAAGAGCCATCTGCGGTCAGCATATCAGCACCATTCCTGCAGCTCAATCTCATGCAGATGTAAGAAAGATGCCATGCCTCCCAGTGGAAGAGATACACTCACTAGAATGCTTTTCCGGAGGGAGTGCAGCCACAGGGCCCCAGTATAGCCCCGTAGGTGTGTGAGTCCTAGAGCGGCTTGAAGCATCACTTTGACCTTGTGCATGGGATAAAGGGTCAGATGACCTCCTAAAGAGAAAGAAAAAGGACCATGGCCCATTCAGATCCAGATTGAGGCTTATAGCACCAGAGTAGACAACCGGCCCCCAGGTTAGAAGGGGCACTAGGAACAGAGATGAATGGGGCCATCTGCCCAGCCCATATCACGTTGCCTTTGCCACATCCCAATAAAATTATCACAAAATATAAGATACATTGAATCCTCACAAACCAACAGCACCATGGGGGTGCAGGGGATGAGGTTATTAATTTCTGCTTAAGGGACTGGGATAAGCAGTGTGAGTTTAAACTGGGCTTCTGAGTAGAGATCATGACTGAATAGCTGGGTGCCACAGCAGAAGTCCCTCGAGGTGGTGGCCCCAGCAATAAGTGCTGTTTGAGAAAGGGAAGTGCAAGAGAGAAATCTGGAAGGGCAGTCAGCAGTCTCAGGGTGTGGAGGATGCTAAATACCCAGAACTTCCGGGGGGGCTTGTCGCTGGATTCTTGAAGATGGCCAAGAAACATTGAAGGGAGAAAATTACCTAAGAGCAGAGAGGCCATCACAGGGAAGATGAGATATAACACCTTAAAGAGCCGGGTTAGAACTAATGCAACCCAAGCCATCTCCATCTGGCTAGATCTACCTCTTTTGGATACAATCATTAACACTGGAGGGATGGAGGGATGGAGGGATGGAGGGATGGAGGGATGGACGGATGGACGGATGGACGGATGGAGGGGAGTTCTGCAAGGGGCTGTCAGCACCAGGGAGTGTTACAGCAGAACAGATAAGAGTACCTAATTCCAGGGTGTGGAGAATAAGGGAAAAGGGGGTGGGGGAAGCATCATATTAGTTGTGAGACTTTTTTTCTTGCCTTCAATGATGTTTTAAGACCGTAAAATGTTTACTGGCTGGAAGACTGTCCCTCTCAGGACTAGCCAATTCTTAGAGATGACAAAATGCTCGAACCCCCAGGAGGCTTTCATAGGCCAATCGACCAATCCTCAGTCTATAGCCCCAAATACCTTTCTGTCTATGGCTCACACACCAAGTGAATATTTCTCCTGTCCTAAATCATCCCAGGGCCAGGTACTAGGCAACCAGAGACTGCCCTTATAACCCAAAGCCCACCAGAATTATTCATACTCACCAATTTTGTTTACGTTTCCCTGCCTTGCCTTCTAAATGGAAACCCCCAGGACTATGGGTCAGGTTTTCCCCTTGCTCTAGCTTCTGCCACCTGGCCCAAACCTGGTGCTACCCCTGTGGCCCTGTATGACACATGGTGACCTTCCTCTGTAAGACCTGTGAGGAGAAACATCTCCCTTCCAGACCTCAGTCTCCTTTCCTCCTGTGGCCACACTGACTCTCCCCGACCATATCCAACATTGACATCCTTAGAACCACCATCTGTTTTCACTCATTAGTCAATGAGTGTCGAGGGTCATATTCTATGTGCCACCTCTTGAGAGCTTTAGACTGGATACCTGGAAATGTATTGATTCCTTTAACAGAAATAGAAAATGAGGAAGCAGGCAAAGTTTGAGGGTCAGGATCATGAGTTTGATTTGCGGATGCTGAGTTTTGAGGTGGTAGGCAGGGCGTACAAGTGTAGATGCCCTGAAAATGAGAAATACAAGCCTGGAGCATTTTTATTTTTAAAGTTTCCCTCTGTCCTAGGACCTACTCCAATCATTCAGAAATTTCTAACTCTAGACAAGCCCATACTCAAATGCGCAAAAAAGATGGGGAGTGTTCAGGAAGTGTTGCGTTAACTAATCAATTACAAAAAGCAGTAGGCTGACCACTAAGAAACATGGGTGGAAGCCTAATCACTGTTCCTTATTCTCATAAAATTACTTCCCTCGGCCGGGCGCGGTGGCTCATGCCTATAATCCTAGCACTTTGGGAGGCTGAGGCGGGTGGATCATGAGGTCAAGAGATTGAGACCATCCTGGTCAACATGGTGAAACCCTGTCTCTACTAAAAATACAAAAATTAGCTGGGCATGGTGGTGCGAGCCTGTAGTCCCAGCTACTCGGGAGGCTGAGGCAGGAGAACTGCTTGAACCCAGGAGGCGGAGGTTGCGGTGAGCCAAGATTGAGCCACTACACTCCAGCCTGGGTAACAAGAGCGAAACTCCGTCTCAAAAAAATAAAAATAAAAAATTACTTCCCTGCCCCTTTCTAGGCCTCCATTTTCTCTTCTGTTAAACAAGGGAGTTGAACTGGATGTGTAAAGCTCCCGCCAGATGTAATCCCATCCTTATCCTTGTCCTACTCATCTTGGAGTTGAACACAAAAGGATCCTTCTCAATTGAGCCCGAGTGCAATTTGAAGAGGTAAATTTGGAACTTCCTCCTCCCCATCCTACATCCCAATTGGGTGGGCAATCACATCAAACACCTCTTCCTTGGCCCATGCTCATCCTTCACCCCACGCTCTCTGTGTGGGCCTGCCTCCAGCTCTACGTGATGAAATTCTCATGGCTTCTTACCTGGAAAACAAGGCCCTTTACAAGCTGATCCCAATCTAACTGTCTCACCTCTCCCCTCCACATGCTTATGCTCCAGCCACGCCTGTTGGAATTGCTTTCATTCCTTAAACACCTTCCTCTCTCCCACACCCTGAAGCCTTGCCTGTGCTCACCCTGCCACCTGCAACACCTACCCCACCTGGCAAACCCAACCTGTGCTTGAGACCAGAGCAAATGCATCCTCCTCTTTGAAGTTTTATTTGAGGCCACTGGGAAGTGACTTACTCCCCACTAAATTTACCTTTATTTGCATGATTCTTTCATTGCATAATTTCTTTCATAAATTTACATTTATTTGCATGATCCTTTCATGATTCTGTCTTCCATGCTTGCACTATAATCTCTATGAAATCAGGACTGAATCTTTAAATTCTTTGGGCTCACTCCCATAAACACCATGTCTCCAGTGTAAAGTCTGTTACTTTCAAGAAGTACTTAATGAATGAATGAATGAATGATGAATGCTCTCAGAGAACTCAGTACAACCTCTGCGATGGTATTTACCATGTGTTATAATTAATTGCATTCTTTCTCTCCCATCCCCCCAGAAAACTAAACACCATGGGACGGTGCTATTCATCTTTGCAGAGAGACTGTGGAGAGAAATAGTAGTCGACACTGGTTCTCTGAATATAAGACCCTTGTTCTCCCACTTTTAAGCTGCCACCCTCAGGCAGGATAGACTTTCTAAGTCTTCATTTTTTTTAATATGTAAAAATGGACTAATGATAGCGCTGACCGCATAGAGTTGGCCTCAATATGAATTATACAAATCTGTGCAAAGTACTTAGCATTGTACCTAGCAATAATATTAGCCAGTATTAGTCACTGTAGAGATGGTATTCATGCTGGTGGAAGCAGAGATTTCGCCACCACTTCACAAGGCTGGGTCCATAGAAAGCAATCAGATATATCCATGTGTGATTGAATGTGTGAAACGGAGCTCACCTTTCAGGGCTCTGTTCAGTGGCTCAGCTCCAGGAATTGCCATTTGTGTTTCTAACAGCACTGAGCCCTGGGGTGGGGGCTGGTGTTATCCTCGCTTTCAGTGCATGGTTTTGCAGAACATTCCTCTTCCCAGGCAACAGAGGCTCACGGCTAAAACTCAACTCTACACCCTCCCTATTGGATTTGATTCCACAGATTGGTTGCCCTAAAAGGTTAAAATTACAGTGTTCATATTGCGATAAAAGTCTTTGCCTCGGTGTTTCTGTTATTTGTTAAAATGTGTAATAGCCATCTCTGAGAACTTTGCGTTAAGAGACAGAGGGAGCATACCTGGACCCTGGCTGCCAGCGGTAACTGAAGCACCTCTGCGCTTGCACGAGGGAGCTGGGAACGAGTTTGCATACAGGGGGCTGGAGTGAGGCACACACCCTGAGGAGGCTGGGCTCTGGGCCTCACCAAGGTTCTGAGTGAGTGCTGAATCCTGGAAATGGGGGTGAAAATGGGGACCAGGGGAAAAAGAGCCTGAAGTTGAACACTGAGGTACCTTCCTACTAGAGAAATGCAAACAGGGCCTCTAGTCCTCAGCACAGGTGGAATGCTGGCCCATGTTGCTTATTTGCAGGAAGAAGGGGCTTGCCTAGAATATCACCTAAGCCTGCCTGCCCAACTAGCAAGCTTCAGAATGTATCCACCTGGTTTGCTGTGTCCTCAGCCAGCTGTCTCTTTGGAAAGGGTGTCTGATAAACTAAACTCCTCCTCAAATAAACACAATCCCCAAATTCCTTTTAACCTAAAACTCTGGAATTCAGTAACGTCCCACTTAAAGGAATGACTTTCTAATGGTGAAATTTCAAGCTAGAGACATATCAGTCCAGCAGCAATTTGGGAGCAGAGTAGCCATCAAGAATATCTCAGATCACACAGGGAGAAGACTACTCATCCCTGTATATTCACCCAGCCCTGCTCTGCAAGGATGGCACAGCAAGGAAACATTAGTGTTATTTGGGAGGAGGGAGGATGTGTCTATTTTTAGAGTTCCTTGTAAGATTCTCTTCCACCCTTAACTCACATCAAAATTGCAGCGCTATCAGAGGAGCAAAGAGCTGAAGGGGACCTTTTCAGATGAAGAAATACAAAGAAATTTGTGACTTATCCAAGATTAGATCATTCAAGAACAGGTCCCCTGATTCTTGGTCAGATGTTCCCATGTGTGGGAGATAGGTAACTCCCCCACTGCACCCCAACATGTGACTCCAGTAACGTAAAGACACCATGCAAGGCTTTATTTCCCCCAGCTCCCTTCTATAAGTCATTTAGTAGAAAATCAAATAGGAAACGTTCCCTTTGCCACACTTTTCATGCTAACTGCCGTGACTTAGGTGCTTAGGGCTAGGGAGGAAGCCAGGAGAGAAAACTCCGAAAGAGCTCTGGGCACTCAGGCAGCTTTAAAAAATGGCGTTCACAGCTCGTCTTCCTTTTTAGTAACTCGAAGAGTCATCCTGACCCACATAAAGCAAAGAACTTGAATGTTACAACCCTGCTTTGAAGAGGATCTGCCTCAGTGGAGTTCAAAGGGAATAAAAAACTAGGTCAGTTGCCCAGGGTTTTTAAAGAAGAAAAAAGGAAAGGGGGAGAAAAAGTCATATTTCTAGGGAAATTGGTATCTTCCACCCTCCATTGTCTTGGTTTCTAACCAAATGAAATAAATAAATTAGTAAGTTTTGAATTTATTTCAAATGCATGAGACTGAACACCCAAGAAGCATCAGTTAATTCAAGCCACATCAGTTTGGGCCCAGTCCTGTCTTTCTCTTGTTCCTGGTTGTGGGAGCATTCTCTTCCTACAGAGTACAGAGCTAGGGGCCCGTTCCCTCGCCCACAGTGTCCACTCTGATGCAGCAGGTCCCATGAGGGGTCCCACAGTGAAAGTAACTGGCACTCTCTTCCCTCCCTTCATCCTCTCATTCATTGATTCATCAAACATTTACACACCAACTTCGTTGTGCCTGGTCCTCCACCCTGACTCCCTGGGACTTAAAGGAAAGCACACATCTGTGGTTGGATGGCACCCCTTGCTGGGGAGCCGCTCACCCAGGCACTGTGCCCCTGTGTCTCACTCAGCTCTCTCGATAAGCCTGCAAGCAGACGTTGTTTTTCTCAGTTCACCAACAAGGCTCAGAGGAGAATAAAGAACCCAGGGAGGCCAGGTGCAGTGGCTCACACCTGTAATCCCAGCACTTTGGGAGGCCAAGGCTGGTGGATTGCTTTGACCTCAGGAGTTTGAGACCAGCCTGGGCAACATGGAGAAGCACTGTCTTTACGAAAAACAAAAAACAAAATTAACTGGAAGTGGTGGCATGCACCTGAAGTCCCAGCTACTCAGTGGGGCTAAGGCTGGAGAATCGCTTGAACCCAGGAGGCAGAGGTTGCAGTGAGTCAAAACCGCACCACTCTAATCCAGCCTGGATGACAGTGTGAGACTCTGACCCAAAAACAAAACAAAACGCAGGGATTAAGTTCATCTTCCTCCTCCAAAGCTAGAGGCTTTTCCATCTTGGGATCTATTCCAGTCTGGCAGCCTTTGGCTGGTGACGTCCCCATCCAGCCACATCTGACACCCCCACCTTGTCCTCTTTGCCTCCCCACCCCCTGGTGGAGATTGTTTTCATGTGTCTCTCTTTCTCACTAGACTATGACCTCCATAGATGAAATAACGGTATCTTACTCAGACCAACAGGGAGTAAGACAGTTTAGGACCAAGGATTTGGGAAGTGATGCAAGATGCCGGGGAACACTGGAGCACACACAGACTCCTTGAGCCTGCCCCCAGGGAGGGACATGGGGGAGGGTGCGAGGTAGAAGAGCATATCCCCATCCTCCCCATCCTCGTCGTCCTCCCCATCCTCCTCATCCTCCTCATCCTCCTCATCCTCCCCATCCTCCCCATCCTCCCCATCCTCCTCATCCTCCCCATCCTCCCCATCCTCCCCATCCTTAGCTGGCCCTATTGGGGTTGTCTGTTTTGTTCTCATTTTTGTTTTTTTTCTTTTTTGCATTTATTTCATTAAAGACAATTCATTCAAAAATTCTTGAACTGGACCAAAAAGGACAGGCAGTATTGGGAAAGACAAAGATGGTAGGGAGGGCTGTCCAGGCAAGGGGCGGGTTGTCTCAAGCAAAGTAATGAAGGCTGGAGGGAACACAGCTCATAAACAGAACCATAGGGACCGTATTCCGAGTGTGCCTTAAAATCAAACTGTGGGTAATGAGGAGCCTTTAAGGGGTTTGAGCAGAGTTGGGGTGGGGTGGTGGGTGTGGGGGTCACAGGCAGAAGACGACATGCACCTGTCAAGGGATGAGCCTGCCCACCCAAGAGACCAAGTCTTGTTTCCCCTCACTTAGCTTAACTGGGAAAGTGAGAACCTGGGAAATCAAATCAGAGTCGACTCAGGATAGTTAACTCTGGAATCAATTGCCCTAGAGTTACATTTCTAAAACACAAATCAGATTAAGTCACTCTCTTGCTTATAAGCCTTCCATGGCTCCTTCTGCCTACAGGATAAAGTCCAAACCCCTTAGCCTCACATGCAATCTCGCCCAATCTCACATTGCAGGGCTGCTTGTCCCTGCCCGAAGACAGCCACTTGCTAGCCACACTCACCATTTCCTCCAAACAAGCCTCTTTAAGTGTGAGCCTTTCCCTCACTCATCCAGCAAATATTTATGGAGCATTTATTAAGCATCAGCGATGGGCGAGGCCCTGATGCCAACCAAGTGATCAAAACAGATACAAGCCTTCTCTTTCTTGGCAACCAAAGTCTGGGAAGGAATGTGACTGTTAAACACTAATTACCACTGCAATGATTTCGGAGAAAAGAAGTCCAGGCTGTTGTGCAGAGATGTACTGGGGGGCCTAACCCATCCAGGAGGCCATGGAAATTTTCCCTGTAGATGTTCAAAGGATGAACATGATTTGGGATTTGGTCAGGCAATGGCAGGGACAGGGGTGGGGGATTGAGGGGGAAATATTCCAGGCAGAAGGAACAGCAGGTGTCTAGCCTTCAAGGCTGGACTAGGCTTGGTCACACCAACCTTCATGGGTGTGACCATCACACAGCAGGTGCTAGGGATAGCCAGAGAGGTCTCCCTAGTTTTAAAAAAATGTTTTGTGTTACTCTGGGGGAAAAGAAACACCACCAGGATTGTAAACATGGAAATGACATCATATTTTAATCTGGTTGTTGTGTAGAGAATGGAATGAGAGAGCGGGCAAATTCATTCTCTTGCAATCTATTTTCATTCCCTCTCTCCTTGTAGCAAATAGTTTATTCCCCTTTCCCCATCAAGCCAAATATTCACTTCTTCCTCTTTGTTCTCCCTCCCCACCATATTAATTGAAAACTTTTTTTTTTGAGACAGAGTTTTGCTTTTGTTGACCAAGCTGTGGTGCAATGGCGCAATCTCAGCTAACCGCAACCTCTGCCTCCCAGGTTCAAGTAATTCTCCTGCCTCAGACTCCCAAGTAGCTGGGATTACAGGCGTGCACCACCCCCCCCCCCCAGCTAATTTTGTAATTTGAGTAGAGACGGGGTTTCTCCATGTTGGTGAGGCTGGTCTTGAACTCCCGACTTCAGGTGATCCTCCTGCCTTAGGCTCCCAAAGTGCTGGGATTACAGGCGTGAGCCACTGCACTCAGCCTAATTGAAAACTTATAATATGTATTTGGTGCGTTATGAATCCTTGTTCTACCAGTTTTCCCCTGGCATATGATCAGCTTTTCAAGGGCAATGACTGCACTGGTTTGTTATTTTTATTTTTATTTACTTTGTGCCCTTGGGACATAGCAAAGATCCTGCAACCACCATGCAGGAAGCCAATAAATATCTATTAGTTCACTGATTCAATGAATAAAATACTCATTGCAGGACAGTTTCTAGATGGCCTTGGACCGACCCAGTTCTCTACCCTTTCTTGCCTATATTTTTCAAGAGTAAGTGTAGAATGTTCTGGGATTGCTGAACAGAACAGGATCCTGAAATAAGAGGGAACTGGCCAGAACAGCGCAAACTCTGTTCCAGTTCCCGCCTCCCTGCAGAACAAGATGTCCTTCAACACTTTAGTCCAGTGGCTCATATAGTCCCAGGGTGTAAAACTCAGGACAGACTGTTCTCTAGGAGCTGCACACACTGCTGAGACTCCACCTGCCGCAGGCAGCTTTCCTAAGCCTTGGGGGACCAGCTTACAACGAATCCCAAGCTTCTGTTGTCCCTTGCCTGTCTATATGTAATAAACTCATTTCATATAATGTATCATGTGTGAATGTTCTGTCTCACTGGACTCAGACATGTCGGTAAGCAGTGCAGGGTGCACCTGCTTTGCACAAATCTCCACGGAGCACCTCCTGCAGGTAACCTCTCTCTGGAACTACATCTCCATATACATATAGAAATGTCTATAAGATAAGCCAGACAATTACCCTATGATGTCACTTACACGTGAAATCTTTAAAAAGTCTAATTCATAAACCAAAGAGAATGGTGATTACCAGGATCTTGGGAAGATGATGATCAAAGGGTACACGACTTCAGTTAGAAGTAAGTTCAGAGATCTATCATACCACCCAGTGACTGTAGTTAATAACACGGTATTGTGTATTTGAAAACTGCTAAAAGAGTAGATTTCAATGTCATTACAAATAAATATATGAGGCAATGCATATGTCCATTAGCTTGACTTAGCCATTCCACAATGTATGCACATTTCAAACCATCAGGTCATACACCATAAATGTACACAATTTTTATGTGTCAAATAAATAAATCAATGGAAATGTCCAAATTCTTCTCTCAAAGGCTGAGAGAGATCTTTTCATACCTGCATTGATATATTCTCCGTGCAGGCTAGAGTCTGCTGACCTGGTGAAAGAGCCCTGTCTCGGCGGGAATGAAGGACTCAGCTGTGGATACAGCAGGGCACAGGCTGACGGTTTCTTGTGCAACTCAAGGCCAAAGAAAAATTATGAAAGTGAGACTGATATTCAATGGCAAATATGTTTTGATTAAAGGAGAGACAGGAGCAGGAAGTCTTTCTAAGTGGCTGTGAGCAAGAAAAACAAAACAGCAGGTTGCTTCAGTGGCTCCCCTGGATCCCAGGTTCGAGGCAGACCTGGCCAAGGCCAGACCCATTTAACTTTCAGATCCTTCGCCCTCTCCATGCTCTGGACCAAAAGAACAAGAGCCCCGCAGTTTCACCTACATGGCAAGAGAGGCACACCTGCTCCATTTACATTCCTGTATGCTCGCTGTGTTTTCAAGTCCTGGGATGTGATGTTGATGAAAGACAGTTAATTCAATTTCTACGGAGAAATTGATTAATGGACTGGATTAAAAGAAGTCCCTTGTGTCCGCAGCCTTCACCCAGCATACCAATTCTGTGTTATCTGGCCTGGTTTTCTCTTTCCCTCCTCACTTGACACTTTGACAATACACACTCGGGCACAGTGGGAAGGAGAAGGGAGGGGAGGAAAGATGAGAAACCACAGATTAGGGCTGGAGCACACCTCTATATTTAATTAGTTCTATTAATATTTAAAAATAATAATAAAAGGGCCCCGTGGGGAACACGCTGATCTTGGGGTCGTTCTAGCGATTGACAGCTGTTCTGGAGCAGGCATTCTGCCAGAGAGTCCCGAAAGGACTCAACATTTTCTTCGGTGAGGAGAGAAGCGTCCTTTCCTGTTCACCCGGGAATAAACCAGAAGTCACAGCCACCTTGAAATGCCAGTCGGTGTGAGGGCAAACTCCAAATGGGCTGCTGCTTCTCCCCACTGGGTGGCACAGAGCACTCCCCCAGGCTGTGCTCTTGAGAGCGTGTTGCTCCTCCAAGGAGTCTATACTCACTGCAAGAGGCCAGAGAGGACCCTTCCTGGAGATCCTTAGGCCAGGTGTAGGCAGGCCACTCATGCCCCAGATGGTGGGTTTTTTTCAGTCTTGCCTGGCCCCTCTGACATTGCCTAGAGGACCAGAGGCAGGAGAGAGACAACAAGACCTCAAAGAGCCCAATCTGCCCTTGGCATTGATGAGCTGGTATTTACGGCAACCTTCACTCTTGGGCTAACGTAGCTAATACACGTAAGATTTTTGCACTTTTCAGAGTCTTCCAACTTCCACGATCAGCTTGAATCTATGTTCTGAATCAGAAAAGCAGGACCTGGAGAAATGATTTTATCCACCTAAATAAATCAATATTGTCTCCTTTGTGTATGCATTTGACAGGACTGACTGTGTAGTGCATCTGATTGCAAGAAGGATAACCCCAGGAGAATAACAAGCGACCCGTGCACTAGCAGGGCCACCTTCTGACTCCCCTGAGGGCCACCTTCTGACTACCATGTTCCCACCCACGATTAGAGATGGGATCTATCAAGTGTCCTTACTAATAACCTAGTGTTCTGTGGCTTTAGTTAAGAGTAACATGCCCTGGCTTTCTATCCATGTTGTTTGCAGGGACTGCACCATGTCCCTGCCCTTTGGTGGTGAGAAGGGAGCGGCACAGGCTGGCACAGGCTGACGTGTCACTAAAACCAAAAAAAATTAAAATGCTGGTGAATAATTTACTTGAATCAGCCTGTGATTGTTAGGCAATATTGCCTTACAAAATAAATCAATTATAGTTTTTTAAAAAGGAAAAAGAAATCCCAGTTCATTGAAAAACATTGCAAACACAGGCAATTTTCCCTTTATTAAAAAAAGAAAAGAAAAGTGAAATCTCATTTAAATAAGAATCTGTTAGAACAGCTACACAGTCATTTCAGTGACTCCTTAATAGAATGCTCCCCTAAACAAACCACATCTGCCAGATGCCTACATTACCTTTCTCAATTAAAATTCTGTTCCTATTGTTGGAAGGTTAACTTTGAACTTACAAGGCTATGTAGCTCACTAGGGTATGGAGTTAGTTGCCTGTAAATATGCATAAATTAGCATCATTTATCCCATGTGAGGCTTTGGAAGAGAACTGTGAGTATCCCTGCTGGTATTGGGTGGATCACCTTTTTTCAATACTAGGAAAAGGAAAATGTCATTCAAAATTGCTAAGAATCTCAAGAATTTATATTTTGACAGGAAAAAATAAGAACTCCATTTTGGCAGAAGTTAAAATACAGGAGGGAGTAGGAGACTCTCCATTCATTCATTTGGAAACCTTGGAATACCTTCTACCTGTCCAGCCTGTGCACAGCCCTGAAGTAGGGGCTGGGATACCTGCTCTCAAAGAGCTCACAGGCCAGTGTCCACAGTTCTGCCTTGACCAGCCTCCTCCCAGGCAGGGGGAGGGGTTACAAGGTGATAACTATAAATTTATTGGGAGGCCAAGGTGGGAGGATTGTCCAGGAGTTCAAGACCAGTCTGGGCAACGTAATGAGACTCAGACGCCACAAAAAATGTTTAAAAATTAGCTAGACATGGTGGTGTACACTTATAGTCCCAGCTACTTAGGAGGCTGAGGTGGGAGGATCGCTTGAACCCAGAAGGTCAAGGCTACAGTGAGCCATGATCGTGTCACTGCAGTGCAGCCAGGGCAACAGAGTGAAATCCTGTCTTAAACAAAAACAAAAACAAAACAAAAACCTTATTCACCCCTCAGCTTAAGCAAGGTCCTTTCTCGTGTGTTTTTATAAACTATATGTCTGGTAGGATAACTCAACAGGTAGGGATACACCTAAAGCCATATCTGGAAACAGAGATAGATGAAAGGTAAAACCCACCCAAATAGAGGGCTGAGGAACATCACTGAAGACAAAATATTTGCCTTACAATTTTGCTTCAGATGGATCTAGTTCTCTCTACCCCTTCCATAAAAGAAATGACTCAAGACAAAGCTCTATCCTCAACCCTCAGAGGATGAACCACTGTCTCCATCAACTTTCCCATGGCTTCATTCAGCAAGTGCAAAGCGCTGGTGTTGTGTCAGGTACTGGAGACACAACGGTGACCCAAAGACAGTGCACACTGTGAAGGAGCCTACAGTGGAGGGAGACTCAGACATGTCACAGGCAATTCTAAGATGGGAGAACTGGCACTGCTGGGGAGTCTGGAAGGAAGCTCTTACCTCCACCCTGCGCCCCACCCAGACAGTGCCTGAGCGGGTGGGGGACGATTGAAGCCAGGGCAGCAATGAGCCAGGGAATGCCCTGTAACACAGACAGACGTGGGCAGGGAGCAGAGTGTGTTCTGGGATCCGGCAGGAAGAATGCACACAGCAGGGGAGCTGTGTGTGTGCTTGTGTGTGTGCATGTGTGTGTACATGTGCACAAGTGTGCACCCATGCACATGTGGGTACACATTTAGATTCATTGTAAAAGAGCAACTCGTATCCTTTTAATGTAACAGAACATCATCTTTCCTTTCCAGTGAAGTAAAAAGAAAATTTAAAAATAAACAAGAACAAAATTACCATAGAGAATGTCAGTTCCAAATAAGACCCTCCAGGTTCTGCCGATTCTCCCATTGAGTGGCAGGGCTCAAGTCACCATTGGGGGAGAATTTATTTTTAAAGTGTCATCTTAAACTGCAAGGATGTCCATTAAACATCACAATTAAACATGCCAAAGAAGGCATATTGCTAAAATGCCCGCTTACCCACCCAAACATCTCAAACCCATCCCTTAATGAGCTCCTATAACCTTATTCATTACAGGTTTTTTTTTTCTCTTTTTAAGCAAGAGAAAGTAGACAGACACCTGTTGGTAAATGCTAACTCTCCATATTCACATAGACACAAGTTTATTCTCTAAACCCAGAAGAAGAAGCCACTGGAAGAAGAAGCTGCTGGAGGCTGAGTCATTTCCACAAGGTCGAGAACAACTTTCTGACCAAACAGGCTTCTGCCTTCAACAGCTGGTTTGAAAATGCAGAGGAGGACTGAACAGACCAGGTGCACTACAACTCCCTGGAAGAAATCAAAGTGTTGCACTTTGATATACAAGCAGAGGAGGACTTCTGGGGAGACATTTGGCTGCATGCTTTAAAGGAATTGGCTGGTCCCCTCAGCCAACCAATACTCTTCCCTACCTCTGAACTCCTTCACCCTTTTGGGTCTTCTTTACCTAATGGTTTGTGACAATTCTTTCGCCTTTGTTTTCCCTGGCTTAACTTTTCCCACAAGCTTAATGGACTGCCGAAGGTCACCGAGTCACTAATTATGTGCTGGAGAAGAAGGGATGATTTGAACAGGAAGTCTGTCAGGCTGGAGGCAGCTCCCAGAAGGGAGAGGAGTCCCAGATTGATCCTGAGACGTAGGAGGGACATGGGAGAATAAATGGGACCCCCTAGATGGCCCTGCACACCTGGCTGGAGATCATTTAGGCAATCATCATTTCTGGTTAAGTGACCACAGGTGGGCCCAGCAGGTGCCTATACTCAAGGGCCAGGGGTTGTCAACACAGAGGCTCATGCCTGCAATCCAGCACTTTGGGACATTGAGGTAGGAGGACCCCTTTAGGCCAGGAGTTCAAGACCAGCCTGGGTGAAGTAATGAGATCGCGTTTCTAAAAAAAATAATAATAATTAACCAAGTATACCAGTAGTCCCAACTACTCAGGAGGCTAAGGCAGGAGAATTGCTTGAGCCTAGGAGTTTGAGGCTGCAGTGAACTGTGATCGCACCACTGCACTCCAGCCTGAGCAACAGATTGAGACCCCTCTCTACCAAAAAAATTGGAGGTCTCCTCGGCTACTGTTTAGGGAGAGGCATGGCCACCCATAGCCAATCTCCAACCAGTGATGAGGATGCACCGGGTCCAATGCCCTGGAGAGGCACAGGGAAAATCCAAAAGGCATCATGGCCTCAGCACATGGACTGGGGTTAAAGGTCTAGAGAAACCCTAGCTGTATATTCATATTGCAAAGGAGTAAACTGACACAGAGAGGGGAGGGAGAAGGGCATGGAGTGTGCATGCTGTTTCAATCAAACCTCAAACTCCACAAAAGCAAGGAACATTCCTATTATGGCTCTTTGAATACCTATATTACTGGACCAAAAAAAATAATCAATAAAGAAATGTAGCCTCATTACTTCCCAGCTCAAATTCCTCCGAAGCTCTAATTTCCTGCAGAATAAAGTTAAACTCCCCTGGGGTCATCTGAACTCCACCTCTCTACCCTCAAATCCCAGACTCATGGGCATTCTGCTCCCAACTGCCACCCCAGGTCCCACCTGCCCCCACCCAAACACACACTCCACATGCACACAGTCCTTCTCTTCCCCTGCCCTCCAGCCAGTATGAACTACTTCCAATCCTTTGAACACGCTGCAATTTCTCATGCCTTCATGCTCCAAGCTTTTGCATAAGATTATCTCTATTTTAGGAACACCCTCCACACCCCTGTGCAATTCTTATTGCATTGGAAAATTCCTGCTTGTCCTTAAAGACCCAGGTCACAGGTCATTTGTTTGAGCATCCTTCTTTGTGTTTCAAAAACCCTGGCTGGCACATGTCTCCATCACATTATCACACAGCTCAACAAGTTCTGAAGCACTTGTCTATTCCCCTTCCCCATACTAGACTGAGGGCCTTAAAAGCTGGAGCCACAGGAGTCACCTCTGAATAGAGAGTGATTGAATGAATTAATGAATTAATGGAATGCATGATGTGTTAGTTCATTTTCACACTGCTGATAAAGATATACCCCAGAGTGGCCATAGCTCCTGGCCTGGGACCTGCCTGCCAGCCACAGGCAGATCCCAGCAGCCGACTTCTGTCATCGGGGCTGCGGTATCCACTGCCACCAAACTATTTTAGGACTGAGAGGGCCTCTGGGCCATCCAGCACCTTCTCTTAAGAGGTTAGATGGCAGGTCCAAGAAAATTCCCAAAACACTAGTGCTTTTCAGCATTTTTCTCAGTCATGTATTTAGGGTTCTCTCCCAAAACTTAGATAGATTTGTGCAGAATTTACTCCCACCAGTTTTCCTCCTCCTTCCCAGGTCCGTTTTCTCTTCTCTGATAGCCATCCCTGCCTGTTCCCCTCATCATTCTGTTTGTCTTTCTCCTCCTGTTTCCAGCCATCCTTTCTCTCCTGGTTCCCCTCTAGTGCAGATAACCCATCCTCCTAATCCCATTCTTTAAGCCCTCCCAGTTCTGCCTTGGCATCTCCCTGACCTTCAAGGGGTTGTCTACTGGATATTTCTTCTCAAGAACCCTGGCTCTGACCTCCCCTCTCCCCTACCCCTGCAGCCCACCCCTGCCAACCCAGAACTGAGCAGGGCCAGGGACAGGGAGTGGGCAGGGCTGTTAAGCTGCGGAGCTGGAGCAGTTTATGCAGCGTGGTCTCTTTGTTTCATCTAGTGGAACTGGCCTCGTAATTAACTCCTCTCCATGGAGCCTGCTGGTCCCTGAACTCCCTTTACACTCACAATTTCACATTTCAAGGACGTTCCAGAGCCCACATCTGCTCCAGCAGCATGTTGCGGCTTCAATTCTGCCACCTCTCAGTGGGACCAGGATTTGAGCTTCATTGCAGCCCAGAGTTCTCCTGCCCCAGGGATGAGCCAGCCTGAGTAGAGCAGCTTCTCCCCAGCCTCTACCCACGGCCTTCTGCCCAGTTCTCATCCTGAGCAGGACCCTGAGGAGGCAGCCACAGGTGGAACAAATGGAGGGGTCAGGGAGGGGACAAAGGACTATGACTCACACAGCATCCTCCTCCCTACCTGGCCCAACACTTAGGCAACACAGAAATGGAAATCTTTGGAGTCCTATGTTTTCTCTCTTGCCAACTCCCAAGAGGACCAAATATCTCATTTTGGTCTCACTTTTTTATTTTTTTGTCTTTTTTTCCCCTTTTTTTGTGGAGAACAGGGTCTTGCTATATTGCCCAGGCAGGTCTCAAACTCTGGGCTCAAGCTATCCTTCCACCTCTGACTCAGTAAGAGCTGGGATTACAGGCATGAGCCACTGAGCCCAGCCTCATGGTCTTACCTTTTAGATCAGGAATATTTCTTGCTTCTGCTCAGCTTTAAGGACCCAGTGTGGACTTTCCAGGACCAATAAGGGGTAAATACCCCAGTAAAAGGGTCTATCATTGTTCCAGGTTAAAATTGTCTCACTTTTCTCTCTCCATTATTTTTTATTGGAATTGTATGTGCACATCGTGTCCTTAGAGGAACAAACCAGGAGGTCTCACCTGTCCTATGCATAACAGCAATGAGTCTAAGCATGTCACAGCCCTTTAGAAGAACCCGTTTCATAGCAGAAAACACTGCTGGCTTCCGCAAACAGGATGGGAGGAGGCTTTTGATCCCTTATGTGGACATTGTAAGTAATCATTTGTTGTGTTCTCTTCTTTGCTTTGGTGGCTGAGACCCTCTTAGTGATGTCTGCAGTTTGCCTCCAGGGAGGTGTGATAACTTCACCCCTAACTTCATCTTACCCCCCGATCCTTGTTTTCTCTTCCCTCCCTCTTCCTTCTCTAGGAACACACTGCTCAGGATCACGGGTGAAGGGAGGTGAACTTCCCTGCCTATGTCTCCCAGTGGCAGAGTCAAGGCTGGGTGAAGGCTCCCATTGCCATGCCTGCTGGAGAGCCTGGAGTGGTGCTCACAGGACCATGCCTGACACTCCCTGGTTCTCTAGAAGGAATCCTTTCTCTCCTACACTGCCACCTCCCCCAGGAAGTGGGAGTGAAGAGCAAAGGGGTTATGGAGAGCCAGCCCATCCCGTCTGCCTGCACGGTCTTGAGACACTCTCCTAAAACCTCACTGGTCCATTTATTTTCCTCTTCCATTCTCCAAACTTTTATGACACAGTAAATACTTCAAAGGCCAAGCAGTGTCTGAGAACATTCAAAGGGTGGATAACTGGGGCAGTCTATCCCTAGGGCCCTGCAGGCCTCCTTTGGTTCACATCTGTCAAACTTCTGAGCTTCAAGAAAATCAATGGCATGGAGGCTTCCAGAGCCAGCTAGAAAAACATTTCTCCATCTCAGCCCAGGCAACAACAGCAACATCCATCACCCTGCCAGTCCCAGTCCATCAGTGGAAATGACTGGGAGTAATGCCTCAGGTCTGAGAAGGGCTTCTAGGTTCAGGCTGCCCAGGAAAGAAAACAGAGGGGAGAAGAAGGCAGAGACAAGATTCTTCCGACCGCTTCCAACCCAGTAATACCTGTTTGGAAAACCAGTTGCAGAGAAGGATGCAAGGACTCTTTCGTGTATTTGTTTGCTTGCTTGCTTGTTCTAAATGCACATATAGTAATATCTTACAACTTTATTTCATATATATATATATATATACACACACACACACACATATACGTATACATTTAAAATAGATGTGGTCTGTAATATGCTCTTCTGTGTTCTAAACCTCTAGTGTGGAGACCATGTATATCTCTATTATTTTACAGATGAAGAAATCAAGGTGAAGATAATCAATGTGGTTTACCAGAGTCACAGTTTTACCTAGTGGCTAAACTGAAACTATAGCCCAGTTCCTTGATCTCCAATTCAAATGCACACCTCGTCCTCAACATCTCCTCAATCAATTAGAGCGACACAGCACCTCCCAGCCTATAGCTCTTTTTGGCTCCAGCTTCTGAGTAACACAGTGGAGAATTTGAGATGGTTTGATAATCATGGCATGAGGGCCTGGGAATCCAGGAGCAAGGGAGCGAATAGGCATGGAAAAGTCAGAGAGACATTTTAGAGAAGTAGGAAGGCAGAACTAGGAGCCTAGAGCCAAATTCCTACTGAGTTTCTAATAATGAATTGTGTTTCCTCTCCCAGAGGAACTGGCCTCATATCAGCAAGCAGATTTGTTAGGTCATCGTTCAGTGAACGCCTACCCTGTGTCAGGCATGGGGCTGGTCATCTGGGGAACACATGGATGAAGGAGGTGTGTTTTCTGGCCTCAAGAAGGTCATTTTAATGAGGAAGATGATTCTTTGACAAAACCCAATAATTGCTCCCTTATATTAATCATCTCTGTCTTTCTTAGAAATACAACTCTCAACTTGAGCTGGGATTAAAGTCCGTATTTTCCAGCTTCACCTGCAGCTCCAGCCAAAGGCATCAGCAGAAGAGATGTCTGCAATTTTTAATGAATGTGTTTACAGAAAAGGGATATGCCCTTTGTAAACCTTCCCTCTTCTAGCAGGAATGTGGACATGAAGGCTGGACCTCTAGCAGCCACTTTAGACCTGGAGGTTACCTTTGGAATGGGACCTGTCCATGGTAGAGCACAGAACAGAGAGTGTCCGGACCCAGACACCGTGGGTCACTGACCAGCCGCAGAGTCACTGCCTCTAGACTTCCTATACACAAGAAGACTTTTACCTTGTTTAAGTTGCTATTGTTTTAGAACTTTCTGTTACACTCACTTCACTATAACCCTAACTAGTAAAGCAACCAGCAGACAAGTCAGACTGTGGTAAGAGCTGATTGTGTTTTAGGAGTGCTCTGTGCAAGCAGAACCGGGATCGACTGACTCTGCTCAGGCAGGTTTAAAAAAGCATCACAGAGAAGATGTGGGAATGAGTCTTTAAAAATGAAGTAGGATTTCCTCTGGTAGACAAAGCAGGTGGGGAGTCCCAGAGGCAGGGGAACACAGAGACTGAAAAACACAGGGCTCATTCGAGGAAAGGGAAGCACCTGCGTGCCACTGCAACACTGAGTAGGAGAGAACTGAGGGCAGCGGCCTTTCCGTGCCCATCTAGTCCCTCCTTGACACGACGTATGGATGCAGGGTGCAGCCTCGGTCCTCAGCATCCCTCCAACTTCTACGTAATTACCCTCCCAATGCCTTTCTGTCCTGCAGCTGTTCACACCAGCTGTTGTGACTATTCTCACTACACACTCTGGAGTCCTTGGGGAACAGGCTGCAGGGCAGGAAGGCAATGGAGGGCTCCAGGGAGGGCCGTTAAACACCTGCTGGGCTACACTCCAAAGGTTCAGGAAGATAATTTCTGGGCTTCCAGGTAACTTGGGCCTTGCACAAACAGAACTGCTGCCTTCACAAGCACTCAGGGGACTGAGCGTCTGAGAAGCAGAAAACAAGGCCACTGTCCTTATATTGGTTGTCTATGGCTACAGAACAAACCACTCCAAAACCTAATGGGTTAAAGCAACAAGAATTTGCTCTTCGTTATGATTCTGTAGACTGGCTGGACTCTTGGCTGGGCATTCTCCTCCCTGTGTAGTTGGTTGGAGTTATTCACCTAGCTGCAGTCATGGGAAAGTTCAACCAGGGCTCAACCACCGCTCATGCATGGTGGCTGACACTGCTGCCAGGCAGGGCCTCTCCATGCTATGTCTCTAGGATAGTAGCCAGACTTCCTTATTTATTATTTGTATAAATCTAAGGGGTACAAATGCAGTTTTGTTACATGGATATATTGCCCAGTGGTGAAGTCTGGGTTTTTAGTGTAACCATCACCCAAATAATGTACATTGTACCTATTAAATAATTTCTCATCCCTCAACTCCTCCCATCCACCTCCACCCTTCCAAGTAGCCAATGTCTATCATTCCACACTCTATGTCCACGTGGGGACGGTGACAGATTAGAATGAAAAGAGTCCTCTACCCCATCTCAACTTAACAGAGGCAGGAAGCAGATAGAAAAATCTCAGCTAAAAACACAGACACCGCTTATAGAAAAGGAAAGACATCTTGAGTCTAGAGTCAAGAGTTCAAAGGACAGAGCCACAAATGTGGAAGATTAAAAACAGGAGCTAAGATCAATGAATGTAGAAATCACTCCAAGGGAGCACAATTAGACTCTAATCAAGGAAAACCCATGCCTCTGGAGTTGGGGGGTTGGTAACATGTGCTTAGCTAGATTTCAGCGTTTCTTTTTCTTTTTTTTTTTTTAAGACAAAGTCTCACTCTATCGCCAGGCTGGAGTGCAGTAGCATGATCTCAGCTCACTGCAACCTCTGCCTCCTGGGTTCAAGCAATTCTGCCTCAGCCTCCCAAGTAGCTGGGACTGCAGGCATGCGCCACCACGCCCAGCTAATTTTTGTATTTTTAGTAGAGATGGGGTTTCAACATGTTGGCCAGGATGGTCTGGATCCCTTGACCTCATTATACGCCCACCTCAGCCTCACTTAGTGCTAGGAATACAGGCAAGAGCCACTGTGCCCGGCCAATTTCAGCATTTCTGTGGGCCAGCGTATGTCTCCTAGTCCCCCTCCTTTTGTCTGGGAATGTCTGTCTATTGTGAAGACCCTTTCTTCCATCTCCATCATCTTGGGTATATTGCATATTGGGGGTGTGGTGTCTTTTAAATTTTCAGGTCTCTTAATCAGCAGTAGACCCATGGGAACAGCAACATGCGAAGGGCCTCGTCAACCTCTGGACTTGAGGCAGAACACAACATTGAGGACATCAACCCCATTACTATGATTGGGGGATGCTTTAGGGGTCATGGGGAGGAAAAGTGGTGGAAGTGACATTCTGGAACAGCTAGGCCCAGGACTTAAAAAGTTGCGCAGCTTCTATTTCAGCCTCTTAGAACCCTGAGTCCTCATGTAAGGAAGTGCAAGCTATTGTGATGGACAGACAAGGTAGAGAGAGGATCTGTAGGAGAAAGGAGAAGCCCCAGCCAATGATCACACCAACACACTTGATGAAGAAATGCCTCACTGTCACAGTAAGGTTCTTGAAGGTTGAATGCAGCCACCTGAGTCCACGCAAGGTCAGCAGATGACCCAACCAATCCACAGAGCCAAGAGAAAGAATAAGCAGACCGGCCAGCGAATCCACAGAAATAATAAGCAGTTGTTGTTTCCATTTAAGCCATGTTTCGGGGGTGGTTTGTTACACAAGATTCTGTTATTGACATAATCCTCCTCTTCATTTTATATTCTAATTCTCTGCTGGATTAAAGGGTTAAATAGTAGATATTGACTACCACTGATGGAAAGGCATGAAGCAGAAACATTTCACAGTTTATCCTTTTCCACAAGACTGGGAAAACTTCATGTAATCCTGGAGAAGCCAGAAATGATTCAACACCATCATTTTACAGATGAAGGCACAGATACAGAAGATGATTTGTCCAAAAAGTCTGCAGGGCAGGTAGTTCTAATAGCCTTATGGATCCAGGTTGATAACAAATCCAGAGGTGAAATATAAGATTCTGACTTTTAATCTAGGGCTATTCTCAGTAATCACATAGTTTTTTTTTTTTTGAGATGGAATTTTGCTCTTTCGCCTAGGCTGGAGTGCAGTGGCACGATCTCGGCTCACTGCAACCTCCGCCTTCTGGTTTCAAGCAATTCTCCTACCTCAGCTTCCTGAGTAGCTGGGATTACAGGCGCCTGCCACCACACCCAGCTAATTTTTGTATTTTATAGTACAGACAGGGTTTCACCATGTTGGCAAGGCTGGTCTCGAACTCCTGACCGTGATCTGCCCACCTCAGCCTCCGAAAGTGCTGGGATTACAGGCGTGAGCCACCTTGCCCGCTCACATGGCTTCTTAACCAAGAAATGTCATTGCAGGAAAACTGGAGTGTTAAAAAAAAATAAAGTTTTAAAAAAATTTTAAAACTTCCATGTTTCCTAAATCATTTAGAAATGTAGGTGACTGAGAGTAATCCAAAACACAACAGTGGTCTAATGAGGTATGGTTTTTTTTTTCCTCTCATAATAAGAATTCATGCCGGGTGCAGTAGCTTACGCCTGTAATCCCAGCACTTTGGGAGGCCGAGGAGGGCGGATCACCTGAGGTAAGGAGTTCGAGACCAGCCTGGCCAACATGGTGAACCCCGCCTCTACTAAAAGTACAAAAATTAGCTGGACATGGTGGCACACACTTATAATCCCAGCTACTCGGGAGGCTGAGGCAGAAGAATCACTTGAACCCAGGAGACAGAGATTGCAGTGAGCTGAGACTGCGCCATTGCACTCCAGTCTGGGTGGCAGAGTGAAACTCCATCTCAAAAAAACTATAAAATTTAAAAATTAAAAAAAGAATTCAGGGTAGCAGAGCAGCTGTCTAGCATGGCTACACAAAACTGTCACCTGCGATCCAGGCTCCATCTATCTTTCTGCTCTCTCATCTTTAATATAGAGCTTTCATTCTCACCCTCATGGTCACAAAAAGGCTGCTGCGCCTCCAAACACTGTTTCTATACTGCAAACGGGAAAAGGGAGATAAGTCAAAAGTATACAATGAAATCTTCCTTCTTACAAGGCTTGGTGTTTTTATCCAGGAATGGAAGCTTTCTCTGGAATCTGCCAACAGACAATTGTCCAGAATGATGCCTCATGGTAATGCTGATAATAAGTGAAGCTAGAAATGTAGGTACTTTATTTTGCTTTCTAGGATCTATAGGACAGAAAGACAAGGGAGAAGGAAGTAAAATAGGCCTTAAGTGAAGCAATCAGTAGTATCCATCATAAATCTTCCAAAAGAGGAAAAGCAAACCCACCAGTGAGAAGAGAAGGTAGGCACTATCCCCCAGTCTTCTGCGTCATTATCTCTAATTCTTGAACTCACCAGGGGATGGCCAGGTGATTTGGATGAACCACTTGGCCTGCCTCCAAAAGGGACTGTATGTGTCATGTGCAAAAAGTCACAGGGGTGGTGGGGAACGGGCACAGAGTTCTACTGAGAAAGGCCTCAGATGCACAGTACTAACGCCCCTACGGATTCATGGAAGCCCCTGCATTATGTATATGTCAATAAATCATCATCGTGTTGGGAGTAAGCAAAGAGACCACTAAATTTACAATAAATTTCAAATTCACCTAAATTATACATGCCTGATAAATGGGACCCTTTCATGAAGCAAGAAGCCCTGTCTGTGAAACATTCAGCTCCTGGTCTCTGGGGCAGAATATAACTTAAGAGGAACACTGGATTGTCAGAGCTTAGTTTCCCACATCATCCTCTAACAATCCCCATTCAGCATCCAGTGGCCTGACCGGATCCCATCCTTCATCAGCACCATTTAGGAGAGGCGCAGAAACTTCTGTTCCTTGGCATATGGCTAACGTGTGTGAATATCAAGATGAAGTGTTACCGGAGGGACAGATAGAAGCTCAAGAAAGATCTACTATAAAAACAAAAAAAGAGGAAGACAGCCAGCTGGGGAGCCAGCAATCATCATTGTATAGTTAATGAGGCCAACAATGGAAAAGCACTTAACTCCGGATGGAAGCTAGAAATTAGCCACATTCCAGCCCAGGGAGCGCAGGCCCGACCTGGGGACCAGTTCCGGGATGGAGCACCAGACCCTGGGGAAGAAGGGACAGTGAATACCTCCTGACGACCTTTCAATGGTCCTTGGTGTTGGCAAGTCACAGGCTCCTGAAAAGCCAGTTGTCCTGAGAGGATCACCTCCAAATGAGAAACATGGAGGTTTTGAGTCATCCATGTGTTCTGCCTCTGAACTCCTCCCAGCACCTCAGCTCCCAGGAAGCTACTATAACCTGCAATTAATAGATGGCACTACTTCCCCACAGCCAGCCAGAGCCAGGCATGAACGAGGAGTAGTCCCAAAAATGCCTCAGGCCTTGTCCTCCCCTCCAGGAGCCAACAGCCCAGCTGGGGTGGCAAGACACACAGCCCCAGAAGATAATTAACAGTGAGCTGGCAGAAGGAACATGGCCCAGGTCAGAAGACTCAACTTCTCATCTCGGCTCACTCACTAATTGGCCATATGACCTTGGAAAGGTCAGACCCTCCACCTCTCTGGACTTCAGTTTCATTGTTTATAAAGTGAGCTGGCTAAACTAGCATCAGTGGACATGAAACTTTGCTAAGAGTGGGACCAATTTTTTCGAGAGGGAACTTTTCGAGGAAACTAATAAATGAAACAGACGAAAGGAAAACTGATGTTTTGAAGCAGGAGCCCACAGCCAGAATGGTGCAGTCTCTCCAGAAGATGGTTTGGAAAGCACCGAAATAGGGTTCCTTCCAGCTCTAAATGGTCTGGAGATCCACCAACTTCAGTCTACTGCAACCGTACATGCTAAATGTGCAGCGATGGTGCTCGAGAGGTCAGAAACCCAACCCACAGGCCACCTGAGCAGAGCAGCAGTAAGCAGACTCCAGGTCCAAAGATTTGGAAGGACACTCATTAATCCCAGATAGACCTTTACCAGCATTACCTATAGATGCAGGGTCCTGCTTCATCCAGCTCAGCTGATCATCTGCTCAAGAGATTCCTCATTCCGGAACACTGTCTAGCTCCCAGGTTCTAGCCTGCCCCTAGGCCAAGTTCTGCTCTCTTGAACACCCCAAAGCAGTGCTGTACAATGGAACTGTCTGTGATGAAGGAATTGTTTCTATTCTGTGCTGTCTAATACAATCCATTCGCCAATATTCACCTTATGTGGCTATGGAGCACTTAAAGTGTGGCTCTTTTCACTGAGGAATGAATTTTTTATTTCATTTTACATAAACTTAATTAGCCACTTGGGGCTAGCAGCTACCACATTGGCCAGCACAGCATTTACAGATCTGTGTTTCCTCTCCAACCCCACCTTCTTTCCACCCTTAATCTAAATTGCATCACTGACAGGCCCACTCAGAAAGCAGTAGTATGAGTCTCCCAGCCCTGGAGTGTGTGGTCCTCAGACCTGCAGCATCAGCATCACCCAGGGGCTATGGGAAATGCAGAATCTCCAGCCTCCCCCCAGTCCTCCTGGGTCATCACCTGTATTTTAACAAGATGCCTCAGTGACTTGTAGCCATATGAACATTGAAGAAGCACCATTCTAGGCCACTGAGGGGGGCAGGACACATGAAGAAACAGGCCCAGACAATGTGAACAGCTCACCAAGACTCACACAGCCAAAAATGGGTTGAAATAATGCTTCTAACCCACATCATCTGATTTCAGTTCAATGGACAGTTTATAGCCTCTCCTTATTTATCTGTCCTTTGCTTCTGCCCAGGAGGAGCCATTATCAATTTTTTAACAGGAGTCATTTAGTCTCCCAGACTGCCAGCTTACCCATTACCACTAAACTGTTAACACTTAAGCCCAGCCATTAACAAAGTTATTTAGCATAAACAGAAGGAGGCGTCCTGGCCTCCAACACAGGAGTTAGTGTAGCTAGACTAGTGGTTTTCAAATGGGGAGATACTTCAGGGGCTTTGCAAACATTTGATTCATATTATAAATAGATATTTAAAATATTTTTAAAAGCACAGTGCGAAACAGCACAAGAATGAAAACGTGTAGCATAATACATCTTAGCACTTAGAAGACCACCAAGACCACTGTGTACATTTGTGACGCCAGGTTAAATCGTATTTTTTCAGAACTCAGAATAATTTCTGCACCTGACAAATATCCAGACTTCTGGTACATGCATTGTTGATTAGGAACACTGTTTTGCCTTGGAGCAATTTTCATGTCGTTTTTTGGTTTTTAACTTAGATCTTCACGTTTCTTTGCATGAGGCAGTTTAAGAAACACATTACTGCTCTGCGTGTGTTCCCCAAGCTGTTCAATACCAGGCAAGGCTCAGGCTTTATGCTGGGGCATCTTGTTTCTTGACATAAGCTTCATGCAATAACTAGTGAAGAGTGATTCGCAGCATTAAGGTAACATCATGCAACGATGGCGGAAGTGCTTGTGATAATTTATGGATGATTTTTAGTTGATATCGAGTCCTTTCTATTGAGAAATTTTCATACAATGAAATGCATAGACCTCCACTGTATAACTGATAAGTTTTGACAAACGTGTAGACACCTGTGTAAATAACAACCAAATTAAATACAGAACATTTCTGTCACCCAAGAAGGTTGCCTTATGTCCTCTTCCAATCAATCCTCATGCCCTATGCCTGATTTCTACTACTACAGATTAGTTGCATTCTGTTCTTGAACGTCATGTAGATGGAATCACACAACATGTACTCTTTTTTTTTTTTTTTTTTTTTTTTTGAGATGGAGTTTCACTCTTGTTACCCAGGCTGGAGTGCAATGGCACGATCTAGGCTCACCGCAACCTCCGCCTCCTGGGTTCAGGCAATTCTCCTGCCTCAGCCTCATGAGTAGCTGGGATTACAGGCATGCACCACCGTGCCCAGCTAATTTTTTTTGTATTTTTAGTAGAGATGGGGTTTCATCATGTCAACCAGGGTGGTCTCGATCTCTTGACCTCGTGATCCACCCACCTCGGCCTCCCAAAGTGCTGGGATTACAGGCGTGAGCCACCGTGCCCAGTCCCAACATGTACTCTTGTGTCTGTCTGCTTTCACTCAGAGAGCCCAGGTCCCAGGTACATTCACTTCTTTTCCCACGGGTTATTGGGGTACAGGTGGTATTTGTTTACATAAGTTCTTTAGTGGTGATTTGTAAAATTTTGATGCACCCATCACCTGAGCAGTATACACTACACTTTACTTGTAGTATTTTATCCCTCACCACCCCCCACCCTTCCTCTCAAGTCCCCAAAGTCCATTGTATCATTCCTATGCCTTTGTGTTCTCATAGCTTGGCTTCCACGTATCAGTGAGAACATATGGTGTTTGGTTTTCCATTCCTGAGTTACCTCACTTAGAATAATAGTCTCCAATCTCATCCAGGTTGCTGCAAATGCCTTTAATTCATCCTTTTTATGGCTGAGTAGTATTCCATCATATATCTATAGCTATATATCTACAGATAGATATAGATATATAGACACAGATATATATCTCACAGTTCATCCACTCGTTGATTGACGGCATTTGGGTTGGTTCCACGATTTTGCAATTGCGAATTGTGCCGCTGTAAATATGCGTGTACAAGTATCCTTTTTGTATAATGACTTCTTTTCCTCTGGGTAGATAACCCATAGTGAAATTGCAGGAGCAAATGTTAGTTCTATTTTTAGTTCTTTAAGGAATCTCCTTGCATTGGGCTTCACTTTTCTCTGATGCCTCCCTGATCAGCTTAATAACTAACCTCCTGAGTTCTTTTTCAAGTAAATCAGGGATTTCTTCTTGGTTTGGATTCGTTGCTGGTGAGCTAGTATGATTTTGGGGAGTGTTAAAGAGCCTTGTTTTGTCATATTACCAGAGTTGGTTTTCTGTTTCTTTCTCATTTGGGTAGGCTCTATCAGAGAGAAGGTCTAGGGCTGAAGGTTGTTGTTCAGATTCTTTTGTCCTATCCGGTGTTCCTTTGATGAAGTACTCTCCCCACTTTCCTATGGATGTGGCTTCCTGTGAGCGAAGCTGCAGTGACTGTTATCTCTCGTCTCTTGCCACCCAGCAAGTCTACCTGGCTCCAGGCTGGTACTGGGGGTTGTCTGCACAGAATTCTGTGATGTGAACTCTCTATGGGTTTCTCAGTCATAGTTACCAGCACCTGTTCCACTGGAGGTGGCAGGGGGTGAAATGGACTCTGTAAGTGTTCTTAGCTTTAGTGGTTTAATGTTCTATTTTTCTGCTGGTTGGCTTCTTGCTGGGAAGTGGTGCTTTCCAGAGAGTATCAGCTGTGGGATTATGGAGAGGAACCAGCAGAGGGAGGGGCCCTAGAACTCCCAAGAATGTATACCTTTATCTCCAACTACCAACTACCAGGGTTAGGCATGTCTCCTTGGCAGGTCTTGCTGCGGCTGAGTATTTGGGTCATCTCCCAGGTCCTGCAGGAGCAGTCCACTTCCTTCAGAGGGTCTGTGGTCCTCTTGGGATTCCTGGTTTGTTCTTACAGTTGTTTTGGAGCTAAAAGTCATGATGTGAGCCTCTGTTCTGTCCATCCCAGTCAGAGCTGCAATCTCGTCCTGCCTCCCATCCACCCTCATGAGCCCCTGAATTTTCCCAGGTGTATTCACTTTATTGTTCAGTCATATCCCATGATATTAATATGTCATATTTTGTTTATCCACTCACCTGGAGATGAATTGTCTCCAGTTTGCGTTCTTGTGACTAAAACTACTATATTCTCTTACAAGTATTTTTCCAAACTTAGATTTTCATTTCCCTTGAGAAAATACCCAGAAACTGAATTGCTAGGTCATAGAAGAGGTAAATGCCTAACCTTGTATGAAACTCTCAAGCAGTTTTCCACAGAGGTTGGAATATACCCACCAAAAAAGTATGAATGCTCAAGTCAGTCCGAATCCTCGCTAGCACTTGGTGTTGTCAGTCTCATTTTTCTGTTTTCCTGGGTACCATGAGGCAGATCATGTGGGGTTTGTGGTTTTGTTTTAGCAAGCACATTTTTGCTATATTTATTGAGCATTTCCATACCTCCTTTTGTGAAGTAGCCTTCATGTCCTTTGCTCATTTATCAGAGGCTTGCCTCTTAACTCTTGATGAATGAGAGTCGTTTTTTAAATGACAGGCTTTTGTCAGATATGTGTGTTACGACTATTTTCTCCCAGTCCATGGCTTGCCTTTTTAACTTCTTAATGGAATTTTTATTTTTTATTTCTGAAAATGCAGATGGTGTTATGTATTGTTAACATTTAACTTTGATATAACAAATTTTTACTCTCCGCTTTCTAAGTCTCTGGAGGTATTCTGAAAAAATAAAGGTAGGAGTTAGTGGGGAAGGAGGGATGAGTAGACAGAGCACAGAGGACTTTCAGGGCAGTGAACAGTGAAGCTACTCTGGATGACACTACAATGGTAAGTACGTGTCATTATACATTTGTCAAAACCCATAAAATGCACAACACCAAGAATGAACCTGAATGTAAACTTCGGACTTTGGGTGATAATGGCCTGTCCACGTAGGATCTTCAGTTGTAACAAATGCAGCACTCTGGGGGGAGGTCACCAGTAGGGGAGGTTGTTGGGGGAATGTGCAGGGGATACATAGAGACTCTGCAATTTCCATTCAATTTGTCTGCGAACCTAAAACTGCTCTAGAAAATAAAATCTATGTAAAAATATTTTAGAATAAAATAAAGGAAATTGTTACCATTTACAACTGTGTATTCATGTAGATTTTTGTAACTGCTCTCGTTGTCTGGCTTTATAAGAAGTCAATAATAAGCTCTTGCCATTTTATCTAACAAAGTAATAACTCTAACAATTTATATATCCTAATTTCCTATTATAATTTATATTAAACCTTCTGCTATTAAAACACACAAAACATTGTTTTTAGTGTTAGATTCAAGGGGTATGTGTGCAGGTTTGTTACGTGGATGTATTGCATGACGCTGAGGTTTGGTCTGCTAGTGATCCTGTTGCCCAAGTAGTGAACAGAGCTTCCCATAGGTAGTTTTTCAACCCTTGCCCACCTTCCTCCCTCTCCCTTTTGGAATCACTAGAGCTTACTGTCCGCATATTCGTGTCCATGTGTACCTAATATTTAGCTCCCACTTACAAGGGAGAGCATGTAGCATTTGGTTTTCCTTTTCTGCATTAATTCACTTAAGATAATGATCTCCAGGTGCATCCATGTTGATGCAAAAGGCATAATTTTGCTCTTTTTATGATTACATAGTATTCCATATGTGTATGTACCACATTTTCTTTATCTATTCCACTGTTAATGGGTACCTGGGTTGATTCCATGTTTTTGCTATTATAAATAGTGCTGTGATAAACATATGAATGCAGGTATGTTTTTGGTAGAACAATTTATTTTCCTTTGGGTATATACCCAGTAATGGGATTGCTGAGGTGAATGGTAATTCTATTTTTAGTTCTTTGAGAAATCTCCAAACTGCTTTCCACAGGGGTTGAACTAATTCACATTTCACCAACATTGTATAAATGTTCCCTTTTCTCTGTACCTTGCCAGCATGTTATTTTTTGGCTTTTTAGGGATAGCCATTATGACTAGTGCAAGATGGTATCTCATCGTGGTTTTGATTTTCATCTCACTGATGATTAGTGATGCTGAGCGTTTTTGCAGGTTTCTTGGCTGCTTGTATGTCTTCTTTTGAGAAGTGTCTGCTCACGCCTTTTGCCCACTTTTTATGGAGTTGTTTTTTCTTAAGTTTTTAATAGAATCTGGATATTACTCCTTTGTCTGAATGTCTAGTTTCCAAATATTTTCTCCCATTGTGTAGGTTGGCTGTTTACTCTGTTGATAGTTTCTTTTGCTGTGCAGACGCTCTTTAGTTTAAGTCCCATTTGTCTATTTTTAATTTTGTTGCATTTACTTTTGGGGTCTTCATCATAAATCCTTGGCTGTGCCAGTGTCTAGAAGAAGATTTCCTAGGTTTTCTTCTAGAATTCTTATAGTTTGACGTCTTACATTTAAGTCTTTAATCCGTCTTGAGTTAACTTTTATATCTGCTGAATGGTGGGGATCCTAGTTTAATTCTGCATATGGTTAGCCAATTTTCCCAGCACCATTCACTGAATGAGGTATCCTTTCCCTACTGTTTATTTGTGTCTACCTTGTTGAAGCTTAGTTGGTTGTAGGTGTGTGGCCTTATTTCAGGAGTCTCTACTCTGATCTTTCAGTCTGTGTGTCTATTTTTGTAGCAGTACCATGCTGTTTTGATTACATAGCCCCGTAGTTCAGTTTGAAGACTGGGAATGTACTTCTGACTTTGCTCTTTTTGCTTAGGATTGTCTTGGCTATTCCGGTTCTTTTTATTCCATAAGAATTTTAGAATAGTTCTAATTCTGTGAAAAATGATATTGGTAATGTGATAGGAATTGTGTTGAATCTGTAGATTGCTTTGGGCAGTATAGACATTTTAACAATATTGATTTTTCCAATCCATGAGAACAGAATGCTTTTCCATTTGTTTGTGTCATCTCTGACTTTTTTCATCAATGTTCTGTAGTTCTTCTCATAGAGATTTTTCACCTCCTTGGTTAAGTATATTCCTAGATATTTTCTGGATGTGTGCAGCTATTGTTGGGGTGTTAGGTTAGGTTGGACACATTGCTTGGTTAGGTATATTCCTGGGTATTTGGGGATGTGTGCGGGATTGCATTTTTGATTTGGCTCTCAGCTGGAATGTTACTGGTGTGTAGAAATGTTACTGACTTTTGTATATCGATTTTGTATCCTGAGAAATTACTGAAGTCATCTATTCTTTTATGCTGAAGTCATTTATTCATTTAGAAATTTTTGGCAGAATCTTCAGGGTTTTCCAGGTATAGAATCATATTAGCAGCAAGGAGAAACAATTTGACTTTCTCTTTTCCTATTCGAATGAGATGACTTTTATTTCTTTCACTCGCCTAATCTCTCTGGCTAGCCAGTACTGTGTTGAATAAGAAGGGTGAGAGTAGACATCCTTGTCTTGTTCCACTTTTTAAGGATAATGTTTCTAGTTTTTGGATATTCAGTATAGTGTTAGTTCTGGGTTTGTCATACATGGATTTTATTTTGAAATAAGTCCCTTCTGTGCCTAGTGGGTTGAAAGGTTTTGTCATGTAGAAATGTTGGATTTTATTAAGTGCTTTTTTATGTCTATTGAGATGATGATATGGCTTTTGTTTTTAATTGTTTATAAAAAAAAACAATTTTTAAGACATCCAAAAAAACATAGGTATACATAGGCTACAGTGTCCACTCTGGCTGACTATAGAAATGTGTTTATTCTCTTCATGCTCGTAATTCTTCTCTTATTCACCACCAACTAAATAAAAACACCTCTATACAAACACACACATTCTGCATCACCATGTATTTCAATTACAGAACACGAAGTAGCAAATGCTTTATGCAGTTTCTAGACTCTCAATCAGTTTGTATGGTTCTTGTGGCCCTGGATCCTTTATTAAGTCACTTGCTGCCAGTCATCGCCAACACCAGCAGTCCTTTCAGGCCTCAACAAGGACAACTTCTGGATTCCAAGGTTCTAAAACTTCTCATGAGGACAAGTTGTGTCTTCCCGACTGGGAAAACCTATTCAACATTGTAAATTCATTGTGTTTGGGATGTATTGATCATGGACCAAGAGAAGGCAGAAACATACTTCAGCCAAACTCTTGGGGTCTTCTCTCTCAAAAATTGTCCTTGACCTACCAAAAATTTAATTTCTCAAAACAGAAGAGCCACATTTTTATGTGGGAGATATATTCTAAAGTCAAAGTGAAAAAGGAAATTGAATATGGACAATATTACCCTTGTAAATTCCTTATATTTTCTATAAAATACATTATTCAGTGTTTGTAAAATGCAGCTGTGTATAGCATTATATAAGCACAAATGGAATATATATATCATCTATGTTACATACAGTATTACATGTAAAATATTACACATAGATAAAATGGCAATGATGGTGAAGAGGTGAGGATGTGGAGCAATGAAAATTCTCATTCTTTGCCAATAAGATTATAAGTTAGGTCAGCAACTTTAACAGTTGGCATTACCTAGTAACTTGAACAGGCACATATCCTATATCCCAGAAATACCACTCCCAAGTAGAACCCTTAATGAACTCACATACAGGTACACCAGGAGCCATGTAAAGAATGCTGACACAGCTGGGTGCAGTGGCTCACGCCTGTCATCCCAGCACTTTGGGAGGCCGAGGAGGGCAAATGATGAGGTCAAGAGATCAAGAGCATCCTGGCCCACATGATGAAACCTCATCTCTACTAAAAACACAAAAATTAGTTGGGCGTGGTGTCATGCTCTGTAGTTCCAGCTACTTGGGAGGCTGAGGCAGGAGAATTGCTTGAACCCAGGAGGCAGAGATTGTAGTGAGCTGAGATTGCGCCACTGCACTCCAGCCTGGGGAACAGAGTCAGACTCTGTATCAAAAAAAAAAAAAAAAAAAGAAAAGAAAAGAAAAAAAAATGCTCACACTAGCATTGTTTTCTATGGTAAAATATTGCAAAGCACACAAATGTCTGTCAACAGTAGAGCTGATGAGAGAATAATGGTGCGGTCATGCAATGGCACAGCATACTGCCACCAAATGAGCTGGCTAAAGCCACAAACCCAGCATAGAGCCAAGAAGGTGGTCACAAAAAAGAATGCAGGCAGCATGATTCTCTTTATAAACCAGACAAAACCGCAAAACACTCAACAATATACTATTTAGCGATATGTGAATAGGTGGGAAAACTGTAAAGAAAAGCAAGGGGATGAGATCAGAAAAGTCACCTAGTAGTTGCCTCAGAAGGAACAAAGGGAATGAGACTGGAAGGGACACAGTGAGCTTTAAGATACAGGCACTAGCCTGTTTCTTAACCTGGATGGAAACGTTGTGTTCTTTCTCCTCTTTCCCCTTCTCCTCCTCCTTCTCCTCCTCCTTTTCCTTATTTTTTAAATTGTATGGGGGAGTCCTCTATACATATTTTCTGATTTTACAATACACAGCAATTCATCATGACATACTATGTCTTAGTTCAGGCTGCTATTACAAAAATACTGTAGACCCAGTGGCTTAAACAACAGGAATTTAATTCTTCATAGTTTGAGGCTGAGCAGTCCAAGATAGAAGTGCTGACTGATTCCAATCCTGGTGAAGACCCTCTTCCTGGCTTGCCCAGAGACACATTTCCTTACTCTCATGTGCCAGAAAAAGGACTCTCGTCCCTTCAATTCCTTATAAGGGCAGCAGTCCCATTATGGTGGCCCTACGTTCATAACTTCATCTAACTCTAATTACCTTGCAAAGGCCCCACCTCCAAATACCCTTGCATTAGAAATTAAGGTTTCAACATATGAATGTGGGAGGGATATAAACATTCAATCCACAGCATGCAGTGTGTGACCAAGGGCTTCCATGCAAACTACAACTTTACAGGACCGTGTCTTTATGCCCTAGAATCACCTGAAACCAAAGCAAGGCTCACGCAATGAGAGGACGAGGGGAGGAAACTGAGAACAACCAGGAAAACCGCGGTTGATGTCTCCCATCTCAGGCTGACTCTGGACATAAGCTCCTTCTGTGAAATGGCTGCTGGAATGGGCTGCATTATTTACACTGCCTCCCCTGAGAGCTTTTAGCAACATTCCTGTACTTTCGATATGCATGTGAGAAAACCTCACGGTGACAGGAATCCTGGTCCTCAAAGCTGCTTAGTCTTCTACTTGCTCCACTGCACAAGGTCCATGAGCTGCCAGCTATGCACAGACTCAAGACCTCTCAGGACCTTTTCCTTCCAAGGGCAGGTACAGCAGAGTATAGAGAGATGAAAGTCAAGACCAGTATTGAGACCCTGGGAATGTCACTTTAGGCCAGTCATACCTCTTTGTGTAATAAAGTCTGGTTTTCATTTCTACCCTTTCTCCTGTTTCTGTGTATCCTCTTTACAGTAAGATACCTACAGCTAGCCACTCAAATGTCCCTTGTTCTACTGTCTCTTTCATGCTTCATGACAGGCACGGTACCGTGCCTACGTGGAGGAGGCATTTGCTCTGCACTGTGGGGCTCTTCACTGCCTTTCTCTACACTCGGCACCTTTTCTGCCCTATTTCTAGATGTCACCACTTGCCCTCAGTTCCCTTTAGATGCCCTCCTCCCATCCCCACCTGCTTTTCCCTCCCTCGACATTTCCCTTGCATCCTTTTTTTTTTTTTTTATTTTGAGACAGTCTCGCTCTGTCACCAGGCTGGAGTGCAGTGGTGTGATCTCGGCTCACTGCAATCTCCCCCTCCTGGGTTCAAGAGATTCTTCTGCCTCAGCCTCCCGAGTAGCCAGGATAACAGGCATGCGCCACCACATCCAGCTAATTTTTGTATTTTTAGTAGAGACAGAGTTTTACCATGCTGGCCAGGATGGTCTCGATCTCCTGACCTCGTGATCTGCCCACTTCAGCCTCCCAAAGTGCCGGGATTACAGGTGTGAACCATCATGCTCGGCCTCATTTCCCTGCTTTTAATAGAGCTCCCCAGGAATTTTCTCACCCCGGATAGGGTCTCCTCCTCTTTGCCCCGTGCCTCTTCCCTTTCTTATCTTACTCTGTCCCAGTTCTGTATTAAGTGTGTTCCATATCTTAAAATTAAATTCTCTCCACCCTAGGGAGCGGGTGTTATTACCCACACCTTACAGAGGAGGATGCTGACATGCAAAAGGGTTGCATAAAACACCCTTGATCACAGCTGGAGTGAAAGCTGCTGTGTTCCAGCCCTCCTGCCGTCTGCCACTGACTGGTGCTGTTGCTTCTGCCACTAGCCCCCCGCCAACAGATCCACCTGGCTCCCTGCGACAAGCACCAGGGGAGTGGCCAGCACATCTCGGGCTGACACCGGCCATCCCAGTGCCAAGTGGTTTGCATCTTTCCCTGGGTCTGTCAACAGTTTACAGTATCTTTTCAAAGCAGACACAATGCCTCCTAGAGCCAGTGTTTCATTTCTTGAAGGGAAAGAGTGCAGCCTTTAGCCTTGGTCTGATCTATTCAATCACCTCAATTTCTCCCACAGCTCAGATCCTTTTCCTCCTGATACAGTGTCCAAAATAAATCCAATTTCTTTGCTGGTCTGAAGCTCACATCAAACTCCTTACTTCCAGGCATGTGAATTACCACAAATAGATCCCTTGGGTCTGTCCCAATTGAGCTACCTGACTCACAGTGCTGACAATTTCGTCTCTTGGAAAGAAAAGGATGTAAGAAAGGAGCTGCTACTCTGGACTTAATTCTGACCAACAAGGAAGAACAAATTGGTGAAGTAGAAATGACGGGAACCTTGGGAGAAAGGGGCTGTGTCATGTTAGGGGTTGCTATTGCAAACAAAAGGAGCATTAGATAGAGTCAGACACGTTGCTTTTAAAAAAGCAGGCTTCAAAACAGTCACACATGCCTGGTGCCACAGACAGACTATTAAAAAAAAAACAGTGACCATATCTCCAAACCCAAAATCAGGATGTGTCATAGGACAACAGATTTCATATTGCAACCAGGGCAACGAGCACTCCAAGAAAAAGAAGACTGGATGTCAAAATGGTGCTTCTAAACACATGCCAGTGGCCTATGGGAATAGCAGTCAGACTATCTCAATATTGGTGTCTCACTTTATGTATATTGGAATATGGAAAGAAATATTGGGAAGCCCTAAAATAAGAAATTCTCAGAATGCAAGTTTAGTGGATGCCAATTGAAAAGACACAGACATCTAAAGAAAACCCAAAGTGTCTGTACAGGGAGCTCTTTGATGAACATTGATTTCAAAAGGATGGGGAGAGGGAGCAGAGGAAGGGATGAGAGGAAGGATGACTTTGGCTGAAAAGCATAGAAGGTACCCACTCAAATTAACTTAAAAGGAATGAAAGGTGTGACACCCTAGAAATTCATCAGGCAGGTGGGCTCCAGGTGTGGGTGGAGAGAGCACAAGATCCGTTTTTCTGTGACTCCCTTGCTCTCGCTCTTATCCTTTCCTGTGAGTTGGCTTCATCCTCAGGCTGCACAAAATTGGACCATGGGGTCTCTGTCAGTTTGAGCTGCTATGATAACTTACCATAGCCTACGTGGCTTATACAACAATTTATTTCTTATGGTTCTGGAGGCTGGGAAGTCCATCAGGGTGCCGGCAGATCCAGTGTCTGGTGAGGGCCTGCTTCCTCGTTTGCAAATAGCTACCTTCTCGCTGTGTCCTCACATGGAGGGGGAGAGCAAAGAGAGAGAAAGCAAGCTGTCTCCTGTCTCTTCTTATAAGGGCACTAATCCCATCATGAGGGCTCCACCCTCATGACTAATTATTTCTCATAGCCCCAGCTCCTCCCATACATTCCATTGGAAGTGGATATTTCAACATGTGAATTTAAGATGGACACAAACATGCAGTCCATAACACGTGGTCATCCCTATACCCATCAATGGCAAAAGCTGTTTCATAAAATCATAGTAGAATTATCTAGGATTTAATGGAAATTGCAAAATCAGCTGCAATAATTACTACAAATGGGCACATCACCAGGGAGAAATGCCAGAGCAGTGTATACCAAAAAGAGCAGGCTCTAGAGGCACAGCTAATAATGAGCTATGGTGACACTAGAAAGGGCGATGCGAATGGTCTCCCAGACACATTTGTACTAATGGGGGAGGGACGCCCTGCTTGGGGCAGATGGCGCAATGTCAACCAAAGGTTGCAGACCAGCACTGCCACTCAGTCACCTCTTTGCCTCTGTCCCTGTTGGAAAGACAGAGCAAACATCAGTCAGAAGACACTGGTCAGGGGATGGGGTAAGAAAGGCATCCCCAGATATTCTCAGTGAGTTTTGGGTTTACATTCGGGCCAATTTCATCACAGAGCAATGAAAGAACTTGCCATTGGGTGTACAGGACCTCTAATTATGTATTTAAAGAATCAAAGATAAAGGCACAAGTTGCTTGATTTTCTAAATCATTTCCGGAAAAGATACGTTCTAGAAATCCACTGCCATGAACCACCAACTTCAATTTTTCAGTAATTCTCTCCCTCACTGTCAAACTCTCCTTCTGCCCTTATTCTTTCCAAATGATTTACAAAAATGCCCTGATATCTCCCATTCTTTAAAAACCCTCATTTTGTTCCTTGTCCCGCTCCAGTTAACACTTCATTTCTGTGCTTCTCTTGAGGGCCAAATTTCTGGCGGGGACTGATAACTCTGTGCCACCCAGAAGGAAGGCTATGAATGACCCTGGCTCCCTCTGGGGCCTCCAGGTGCAATCAACCCTGCCCTGCTGGCTTTCCCAGCAGGAGCATGTGACTTCCCTGAGCACCTAGCATCCAAGCTCCAACAGGACTACATTTTACAAAAGCTGATAAAAAAGCAGAGAGGTAGGGGGTGGCATCCTTCTCCTTGGCAAAACCTAGGATCCTGATAGACTGGAGTACTGCATGGCACAGCTGCAGAACCTCTGCCCATGAATTCTGACTTGTCTGGACTCTTTGCTTGTCCCAGAGGTTGGCTAAAGTCATTTGTGTGGGGTTTGCTAAGTTGCAATAAGGAGTTTGGATTTTATTCATGGTGCAAAGGGAAACCACTGAAAGGTTTTGAGCCAGGAAGTAACAAAATCCGATTTATGTTTTGAAACTCCCACTTTGCTTGCTGTATGGAATGGGTTCTATGAGGATGAGTCAAAGCAGAAGATCCAGTTGGAAGGCTGTTGAATTAGCCCAGATGAGAGAAAGTGGCTGGGCAAGAGAGCTCATGCTTGGAATGGGGAGCAATAAACAAATTCTACATATTTAGGAAGTAGAAATAATATGAGTTACTAATAGATCGGATGTGGGCAGTATGTGGAGAAATAACTCAAACATAAATGCCCAGATATCTGGCTTAAGCCACTGTCCGAGTCAGATATCTGGGCATGATGCGGGGAGTCTATGGGGGTCCCATTTACATAGACGGGGAGAATGAAGAAGAAGTCATTTTAAGAGAGAAAAGAATGGGTTTCCCCTTTATAAATGTGAAGTTTGAGATTATCTGTAAGACATTCAAATGGAGATGTTAAGTTGGCTGTAGGAGGTATCAACATGGAGTCTAAAAGAGGGGTTGGGGTTAGAGATACAAATTTTGGAACATGCATTGTTTAGATGATGAATATAGAGAGATGAGAGTCAAGACCAGTATTGAGACCCTGGGAATGTCAACATAGGTCAGAAGAGAAGACTGAGAAAGCAAGAGGAAAATAAGGAGAGAGAGAGGAAGAGATGGGGAGGGAGAGGGAGGGAGAGAAAGAGAGAGAGAGAGAGAGAGAATCAATAGAAGACTGACTCATGAAGTAAGAGGAAATTCCAGAGTATTAGGATTTAGGAGCATGTTTAGGAAGGAAGTCCTGGTAACCACATGTAATACCAGTAAGACTCAGAGAAAGTGGGGCAGAGAAGCGAGCAGCACATTTTAGAATTTGGATGTCAGACACCTTGACAGCAACAATTTCAGCACTGGGAGCCAGAACCAGCTTGAGGTGGGTGTGAAGAGAATAGAGGAGGAAAAACAGGAGTAGTATACTGCAGGGTAGAAAAAGCAATATATCTTCCTTACCCATCACAAGGTTCATTGCTGACATCCCTATAATAAAAGACAGATTAACAAGAGAAAAGCATAATAAATGTATTTAACCAATGTTTTACATGATACAGGAGTCTTCAGAACTGAAGACTCAAAGACCCAGAGAAAACTCTATTTTTATGTTAAGTCTGATGAATGAAGTATATAGTTGTGCGGGAAAAGAAGAGGGTATAACCTAATGGTAATAACCTGGGGAGAACTTAGCAAGGCCTGTTAGTTTAGATTCTTCTTGGCCTTTGGGTATGGGGCATGGCCCCATTAGAATGAGAGTCTCATGAACTACTTTCAGATGAGGTAGGTTAGAGAATTCCTTTATGACCATGCTTCAGGGGACAAAGGTGGGAGAAAGGCAGGAGGACCCCAGAGTACCTTCTTGCTTCTGTGGTTTTCTCAAATGCCAAGGTGCCATATTTTTGGGTATCATTTTGTTGTTGTTGTTTGTTTGTTTTGTTTTGAGACAGAGTCTAGCTCTGTCACCCAGCTGGAGTGCAGTGGCACCATCTCAGTTCATTGCAACCTCCGCCTCCTGGGTTCCAGTGATTCTCCCATCTCAGCTTCCCAAGTAGCTGGGATTACAGGTGCACATCACCACGCCCAGCTAAATTTTTGTATTTTTAGTAGAGATGGGGTTTCACCATGTTGGCCAGGCCTTGTCTTGAACTCCTGACCTCAAGTGATCCACTCACCTCGGCCTCCCTAAGTGTTGGGATTACAGGTGTGAGTCATTGCACCTAGTTGGGATATCATGTTTTGAGCCCCAAAATTTGTAGAAGATTTTTGAGAGAAGTTTGGCCCTAAAGGGAAGCATAGAAACAAAATGTTAACTGGAGAGAGACAGGGAACTAAATGAGGGTCTTTAAAGAATAAAAGGTATCAGGGCATTTTTGTAAACCATTCAGAAAGATGAAAGAGAGAAGGAGAATTTGATAGTGAAGGAGGGAATTACTGAAACATTGAAGTCAGTGGTTCATGTCAATGGATTTCCAGGACGTATCTTTTCCTGAAATCATTTAGAAAATTAAGCAGCTTGGCTCTCCCCAGGCAGCACGGGGAGGATCCTGCTTGGTGCTCACAGCGTATCCTGCTTGTGTCTGCACAGCCTCCAGCCCCAGCTCAGGACCTACCTCCTTGGTCACAGTGCTCCAGCTCCACTGGCAACTAGTCTCCTTTCAGCCTTCCAACACCAAGCCACCAGCCCCCACCCTACCAGAACCACCAGAACCACCACACCTGCTGTTCTCTCTGCCTGGGGTGCTCTATCCCAGACCTTCCTCGTGACTGGCTCCTTCATATTCTTCCTGCCTACATATTTCCCCTCCTCTCTATTCATATTCCGCATACACGTTTGGGTGGTCTTGGAGTGTGAGATCTTCCTCCCTTTTCTCAGGGGCTCCCCCTCCTGCTCATGGCTGGCTGCTCACCTAAATCAGCTAAAATGTCACCTCTTCAAAAGGCCTTTCCTAACCACCTCCATTATACTCTACTCTGCACCACTCAATTTCCTTCATAACAAGTATCACTACATGTTCTTTCTATTCATTCCTTTGTTTCTTTGCTTAAGGTCTGACTCTCATGAGATTACAAACCCCGTGAGGGTAAGGATCATACGCTTTGCTTTCTGAAATGATGATATGATGGCAGAAAATTTTTTTAAACTTTTTTTTTTTGTAAAACTACCAGTTGAAAAAAGAACTCCTGTTTGTGTAACCCCCCTCATTCTTTATTATTTTTATTGATTTTTACTGATTCACTAAATTAAAATTTCTGGAATCTTTATTAAGATCTTGACCAATCCACTAAATTAAAAATTCTGGAATCAGCAAGGCTAGACAGTAGTACATTTTGGTATATTTATAGTCTAGGCAAATAACCTAGCACACAAAAAAGTAAATAAATTGATAGATGTAAACCTATGTGAAGGACATGAAGAGCTTATGGTCATGAAACATTTTTCATTCACCATAATATTCCCAATGTGTAAGGCAGGTTATCCAGCAGATATTAGGCATTCAATAAATATTTGTTGAATTAGAGAGACTAATGAGGCATGCCTCAAGAATCTGTTTCTACCCCAGCCCTGTACAACATTTTTATCAACATGATGCAACTCTGTTCAATGTTTTTATCAATTAGTTGAATAAAGACTTGGATGGTAAGTCTGTCAAATTCACGGACAATACAGAACTGGGAAGATAATACAGTGAATAAGAAATCAAGATTCAGCCATGTGCTATGGCTCATACCTGTAATCCTAGCACTCTGGAGGCCGAGACGGATAGATCTCTTGAGTCCAGTAGTTTAAAACCAGCCTAGGCAACATGGCAAAACCCTGTCTCTACAAAAAATTTAAAAACTAACCAAATGTGGTGGTACGTGCCTATAGTCCCTGCTACTCCAAGGGCTGAGGCAAGAGGATTGAGCATGGGAGGTGGAGGTTGCAATGATTGAAATCATATCAATGCACTCCAGCCTGGGTGACAGAGCAAGACCCTGTTTCAATAAAAAATAAATAAATAGACAAAGAGAAATCAAGATTCAAGACCTTGTCAGAGTAGAATAATGGGTTGACCCCAACATGATAAAATTAAGTCATTCTTTAGCTTCAGAAGATAAATTACACAAGAATGACACATTATAACATGATTTAAAACACAGTGGCTCCTTCTACTGGTTTAATGAATTACACGAAAAAATGATACTGGGAGAAGTATTACTCAGAAATGTGGGAATCCTCAGTTCTTAGTCTTACTTGGGAGAAAGAATTTAGCCAAGAAACTAATTAGTAATCTAAGCAAAATGTTTATTAAGGAGGTAAGAGGACATTCCAAGAAGGGACCTGGCTGGGAACAGCAGCAGCAGTGTTTACTTAAAGGGACAGTGTACCCTGAAAGATAAGGCAGGGGGTATTCCTGAAAGAGAATGAACCAGCAGCAGGCCTGAGAGTTCTGCATTGGGTTTTTATGATCTTGGATTTTTTCCTGAAGTTCTTCCTTCTGTCTTAAGTGCCTACCTTTTTTTTTTTTTTTTTTTTTTTTTTGAGATGGAGTTTCACTCTTGTTGCCCGGGCTGGAGTGCAGCAGCAAGATCTCAGGTCACTGAAACCTCCACCTCCCGGGTTCAAGCAATTCTCCTGCCTCAGCCTCCCAAGTAGCTGGGATTACATGTGCATGCCACCATGCCTGGCTAATTTTGTATTTTTAGTAGAGACGGGATTTCACCATGGTGGTCAGGTTGGTCTTGAACTCCTGACCTAAGGTGATCTGCCCACCTTGGTCTCTCAAAGTGCTGGGTTTACAGGAGTGAGCCACCATACCCAGCCTCCACCCTTTTTCTTTGTCTAGTTTTCCTGCTCCTGCCTTAAATCTGCCTTTGTACCCACCCAGTTCCCACCCAGGCTTGTGAGATTCTTCCCGACTGTCAGTGGGTATGCATATGCAGCCGGTGTTGGATAGGAATCTACCTAATAGCTGCATTGCTCGTTGCAGTCATCCCAGTTGTGCAGCGATTAAATTCACACTCATTATGCCTATGTATTTCTTAGGAATTTCTTCTTTACCCTCCTCCCCTCCTTATCAGCATGTAGCTGGCTATATTCTAGCAGTTTGACTGCCGAGTGGATGATGATGGGGGCATCTTAACAGACGTTCCTTCCTGCCTACGTATTTCCCTTCCTCTCTACTCATATTCAGCATGCACGTTTGGGTGGTCTTGGGGTGTGAGATCTTCCTCCCTTTTCTCAGGGGCTCCCCCTCCTGCTCATGGCTGGCTGCTCGCCTACTCTACCAGATGGAGCACAAGGGTGTGAGATAAGCTGCAAGACCATAAAGATGATGGAATGAGGGGACTATTGTGAGTGCCGTTGACATGTTAAAGAGTGTTGTGGCTCAAAAAACAACACCCCAGAATGAAAGCCTCCAAAGCAGTCTCAGAAGCAAATTTTTTCTCCAACCTTCTCCTGCCCTCCTGTCCCTCAGTTCCATTCTCCCCCAAGGGTAACCATAGAAACTAGAATTCCTCCTTCCCGAGGGAGGTCATAGAAACCAGGACCCCTTTTCCCCAAAGCCAGCCACAAAACTTAAAAACATGACTCTAACTTTCTCCCTGCCTTTCTGTGTAAAAAGTGATCATAAGAAAGTTATCTGACCTACATTGTTTGGCTGTAGGTCCTAAGATCCCCATTCCAGAGAGGATCCTGCCCCATACCCAGAAGGGGGCAATGCTGCTCAGAGACACCAGGAAGAATCTAGACAGACAGGCTTTGCTGGGTTTCCCCACTCACTCTATTTGCACTAGATCACGCCCTGTTTGTCTAGCCATATTTCTTTTTTTCTTTTTTTTTTTTTTTTGAGACGGAGTCTCGCTCTTGTTACCCAGGCTGGAGTGCAATGGCGCGATCTCGGCTCACCGCAACCTCCGCCTCCTGGGTTCAGGCAATTCTCCTGCCTCAGCCTCCTGAGTAGCTGGGATTACAGGCACGCGCCACCGTGCCCAGCTAATTTTTTTGTATTAATAGAGACGGGGTTTCACCATGTTGACCAGGATGGTCTCGATCTCTCGACCTCGTGATCCACCCGCCTCGGCCTCCCAAAGTGCTGGGATTACAGGCGTGAGCCACCGCGCCCGGCCTGTCTAGCCATATTTCTACACGATTGTCCATATTTGTTGAACCTAGGCATAAAAATGGACAATTTCCCCTACAGTCTTTGGGTCTTCAGTCTGAAAGTTCCCGTGTGTACACATTAAATAAATTGTATGCCTTTTCTCCAATTAATCTGCCTTTTGTGAGTTGATTTTTCAGTGAAACTTCAGAGGGTGAAGGGGAACTTTCTCTATGATCCCTACAAGAGCAGTATCGACACGCTTAGTGAGATTCATCACCAATTCAAGAAAAAACGTGAAAGCCAGAGGGTCTCCTTAGCAGGATTTAAGAAACCCCTAATGTACTGCAGCTACTGAGCAAACAGAGTAGAGAACTGGGCTCAGGAGCTCAAAAGAGATGCAGAGGAAGTCGAATCCCCAGTCCAGTAGGTCTTTTATGCAAAAGTCAGGGCTCCCGTCAGGAACGTTTGGGACCCCGAGACTTGGAATGGGGGATATGAATATTTACGTTTGAGAATCTTGAACACCCAGGTTCCCGAGAACTTGCTAAACATGCAAAGTGGCCCACTCTATTAGAAGAAAGTGAATGCCCCTTGCTTAAAGACCATTCAGGAGCCTCCGGTGAGTCTGGTGCTTTATAATACTTGTTCCTCTCAGGATCTACCCCACCTCCCCTCCCATCAGCCAGACCAAAAACATCAAATCACATAACTGGCAGAACCTCCAAGAGGTCCATCCTACTGACCATAGAGAATGAGCAAGATGTGGCAAGTACAATGGAGGCCTCAGTAAGATAAACCCTTCTAAGATTCAGGGGCCGGATATATCAGTAAGGTTTTTATAGCCAGGGATTTGAGACATACCTGATGCTCTCCAAAGTAAAGGACACATGATTGCATTTCATAATGTCCCTAAGTAAAAAGCACAACCTGTTTATGGGCCTCTTTGAGTTCAAGAGACTGCATGCGCAACCCATTTATTGGGTGACACAGAAACCTATAAGCTCTCTGTGGTGCCTGGAGCAGGAAACGGCTCTGCAGCAGGTTAAGGCTGCAGCACCAGCAGCTCTTGCTACTTAGGCCTTATGACCCCATAGAAGCAAGATCTCCGGAAGCAAGGCCCAAGAGAGTCCTGAAGAAGCTATTTCCAGATGGACCGAACTTACCCGAAGAAGCAAGTGTATGTGAGCAGTGTGAGGGGTGGCTTGAGTGGATGTCATGTTGCCCCACCAGCTTCCCTCTATTAGGCCAAGGTACTCAGCCCACAGCTGCTAGAAATATCAGCTGCTAAGAGCTCAAAGCTGTGTCCCTCAGTGGAATCATTGTTCGGCCCAAGACACTTTTTCACTCAGAGACCAGCCTGTTACCAATGAGGACCTGGAGTGATAAGGAAAAACAAAGGCTTGGCACTCCTTCCTCAATTCAGAACAATTCCGAGGGGCTGTCCGGCTCCAGAACTCCATGTGGGATCTGCTAAGACCTCCGTCGCAGCCACACCACAGGTGAGCTTTCCCTCTGCCCATTTCTGCCTTCCTGGCTTCCACAGAGGGTTAACCCTGAGAGCACTGCAACTAGCCCACTGCACACAACTCTCCCCTGCGGAATCTGTTACAGGCAATGTGACCAAAAGTGGCAGTTCCTGTCACCTTGTCTGTCATCAAGACTATATCATTGCACTTTTCCATTTTGTTTTGCATGATTTCTTCAAGCCACCATGTCACTGTTCCCCGTTACTTTCATTCTAGTTTTACGGCCTTTAATGCGGCTTTCGTCTCCGTAATGTTTTTGTTTCATCTCCCATTTTCTTCAGGAGCTCTACTAACTTACATGCCATTTCTTTCTGTTATTTTTTCTTTGACCCATCTATTTCTTCAAGATATTCTTTGACATTTTCTTCTAAAAATCTTAAACTTTTATCTTCCCTGTTTAAGACCTTTATCCATGTGGAATTAATTTTTTTGTGTATGGAATAAAATAGGAATCTATTTTCATTTTTTTAAGTCTGAATAACTAGTATCCTGTTCTGAAGAGCCTGTCTTTTCCCCACTGATAAACTCTCACCTATCAGTTTCCACATATGCCTGATTTAGAAGCTCTTTATTGTGTTCCACTGGTCTATTTTTCCATCCCTGTCAAAACCTCTCTCTTTATTTCTGTAGCATTAACATTTTGTGCTGTTATCTGATAGGGCAACGATCCCACTCCTCCCTTGTTTTTATTTTTCAGGAATACATGGGCTCTTCTTGACCTTTGGCTTACCCATATAAATTTTAAAATTAGCTTATCAGGTTCCATGAAAATTCTGTTGGGATTTTCATGGGAACTGTATACCAATTTTGGGAGAATTGTTATTTTTATGATACCAAATCATCTTACTTACAATCATGGCATGTGTCTTTTTTTTTCAGACCTCTTTGATGTTTTTCAATAAAATGCTATCATTTTCTCCAAAAAGGAAATTATAGAATAGCAGTTAAGAGCATATATTCTACAAACAGATGTTGGGTTTGAATCCCTACTCTGCAATTTATTAACTATGGAATATAAAACAACTTATGTGATCTCTTTGGGTCTCAGTTTCCTCAGTTGTAAGTGGAACTAATTAACAGTACTCATCTCATACGGTTGTTATAAGGATGCATGGACTTTTGTGTATTTATATATATATAACATACATACACACAAAAGAAAACATATAAATCAAAAATATCATGTAGTTATAAAACAAAATATATCTAGGATATTAAAAGCAAAGACTTTATATGGTACTTGTCATGGGCCATGTACTATTATGAACTATTTTATTTATATGTAAAGTGTTTTGAATAGTGCATAGCCCATTGTAAGTGCCATATAAGTCTGCTTTTATCATCTCTAGATACATTAGATTTTATTTTCCTCACATAAATAGTATTTTAATTGCATTTATGCATTAACTGATTTATACATGTGTCTGTATACACAGACAATTGACATTTTGTTAATCAAAATCTGAAAACTGTTCAGATGCTCTCATTAATTCTAAGGATTCTTGTACATTATTTTGAGCATTTTAGCAGATTATCTGCTAATAATATGGCTTCATCCACTCTATTTCTTGTAAATTTGATTTTTTTTCTTCTCATTGCATTAGCTAATACTGCCATGTATATGGTTGTATATGGTTGAATACAAATTATAGTGGCAAAAATCCTTTCTTGTTCCTAACTTTAAATAAAGATAATTTTATATTTAATGACTGAATGAAATTTTGGCTATAGATTTCAGGTAGATATAGTATATCAGGCTAAGGAGAGTTTCTTCTTCTATTTTGAGTTTGCAAAAAATTTTTATCATAAAAAAATGATTCTTTCATTAACTAATGTGACAAATATTTATTTATTTTTTAAATGTTGGACTAACATTATATTCCTGTAACCATATGAACTTGGTCCTGGTATATTATCTTTGATTTTAGATTCAATCTGCTAATATTTTGTTTCAAAGGTTTAATCAATAATAAACTGTTAAATTGCCCTATAACTTTCCTTTCTTGTACTGACTTTGTTAAATTTTCATATTAAAGAAATGCTGGCCTCTTTTTGATTGACTTTCTGAAATATTATATAAGTTTGCAATTATTTGTTCCTTAAAACATTACCTAATATATAAAACTCTTTGTGCCTGGTGTCTTCTTTGAAGAGATGTTTTAAAATATTGATTCAGTACCTTAATGGCTATAAAATCATTTCTTACTCAGTTTTAGGAATTTTTAATTTCCTAAGAATGTACTCATATTGTCTGAATTTTTAAATTATTATTTGAGTTTTTATTATTTTCTTTACTTTTTAATCTCTGTGGCCTCAGAGCATAGTTATGTCTCTTTCATTCTAAATGCTGTTTACCTGTTTATTCTCATTATATCCTTATCAGTCTTGCAGAAATGTGCCAATTTTATTAGGATTTTCAAAGAAGCAGGTTTTATTCGTAATTTCTGACCTTGTCTTTACTACTTCCTAACTTCTTTCATTTCTATTATTATTTTCTACCATTTAAGGTAGGATGCTTAACTCACCTCTTTTCAGCCCCTCTTTTTTTTTTTTTACAATACAAACATTTATAGCAATAATTTTATTTGTAGGCACCAATTAAGCTGAACCCTCACAAGATTTGATTTATAATATTTTCACGATGATGTTTTTGCTACATATTCACAAATCTTCTTTAATTTCTTTTATGTTTTTCTTCATTTTTATTCATTTATAACATAACTTTGCTGTTGCCTAAGAATGTGGTTTATAAAACATATGTTCATTAAAATGCAGATAGTCTAGTACTTGATCAATTATTATAAATGCTCTATGTGCACCTGAAAAGAATATGTATTCTTCAATTGTTGGTAAGTGTTCTGTATACATTTCTCAAATCAAGCTTGTTAAATGTGTTTTTCAGATCTTCTCTGCCATTGCTGATTTTTTTTTTATCTGCTTGACCAGATCAAAAAAAAAATCACTGAGTCAGTCACTGAGAACAGGATGTGAAAATATCCCACTTAGGTTGTCAATTTGTCAATTTGTCCTTATAGTTGCATCAATTTTTGCATTATATATTTTGAAGCTATATTGTTAGATACATTCAAATTTAGAATTGGTATATATTGAAACTTTATTAATTTGTAGTGAGCTTTTTATCTCTAAAAATGTTTGGCCTTAAAGGCTATTATGAGATTTATATACTATACTAGCTTTCTTTAGCATTTATCTAGTTATGATTTTTTTCTTATCCTTTAATTTCAACCTTTCTCTATTCTTGGATTTTGGTGTATATTTCATAAATAGCATATATCTGGATTTCTGTTTTGTTATGCTTTTTAGATCCAGTTTGGCATTCTTTATCTTTAAACTGGGCATTTGGCCCTTTTATATGGGCCAAATTTGTCATACATTTAAGTTTACCTCTACCATCTTATCTTCAACTTTTTTTTTTTTTTTTTTTTTTTTTTTTTTGGGACGGAGTTTTGCTCTTGTTACCCAGGCTGGAGTGCGATGGCGCGATCTCGGCTCACTGCAACCTCCGCCTCCTGGGTTCAGGCAATTCTCCTGCCTCAGCCTCCTGAGTAGCTGGGATTACAGGCATGCGCCACCATGCCCAGCTAATTTTTTGTATTTTTAGTAGAGACGGGGTTTCACCATGTTGACCAGGATGGTCTCGATCTCTTGACCTCGTGATCCACCTGCCTCGGCCTCCCAAAGTGCTGGGGTTACAGGCGTGAGCCACCGCGCCTGGCCTATCTTCAACTTTTAAAAAACATTTTCTTCCTTCTTAATTTAGTTCTATTTCTATTCCAGTTTTTCTTATATTAGTTTTGGAAGTTACTCATTTTACAGTTGTTAAATGTGTTAAGTTTAACAGTTATTAAAGTGAAAAGCTAATTGTCATAGTTTGGGCTCCCTGATTAACAGAATCTAATACAAGGGCTTGAAGGCAGATAATAAATTTGGCAGGGAACCAAAAAAGCAAAGGGGTGGAGAGTGGTGGGAGGAAGAGGAAAAACCCCTAGCAAGGGTCATTATCAAGTCACTACCATGAGAAATGATAGGTTTTCTGCCATGACAGAATTCTGCCAGGTTTTCTGAGAAACATGAAAAAAGATTTGTAGAATTTCCCATCTGAACGAATGACTTCTAGAATTGTCCATCTAGAAGTACAGGCAGTTATCTATCACTTCCCATTCCTCATTAGTTGAGGGTTTCCCCCAGGGTCAATAATCCCCCAAACCTCTATTCTGCACTTGCACAAGGGCCTGTTGGTCTCCTGTGGCTTTGAAGAAAGTTTTTCAGCATAAAGAGGACAGGAACATGGTGCGTCCAGGTTGCATGCTTTCAGCATGAGTTCAAGGTCATACATCACCATCTACCCCAGCTGCAACTGAAGAGAAAGAGAACAGGGCTGCCTGCTGTGTAAATTATCTTTACTCTTCTCTCAAAAAAAACGAGGATCATAGAATGCTTTAAATTCAACCACTCCCATTCTGACTTATTTGTAATTGTCCAGGATTGTGGTTCTATTTTACTCCACAAATTAGGTATATTGATACTGTTTACTATAGTCAATGTTTGTTTCAATTTACCCATCTATTATTTTCTTGGCTCACCCATCTAACTAGTATTCTAGGCCCACCTTTTAAAATCATTTTCCTTCTTCCTAAATTAAAAATCCTTGCAAGTTCCTTTAGAGAAGGCTGCTGTCAAAAAATGCTCCCTGTGCCTGGTTGTCTGAAAATTTCTTTTTGTTGTTCTTTTTCTTGAATAGGACCCTATATCAAATGATAGGGCTCACCTGTCCTGCATCAATAGAACCCTATATTCAAATGATATATATATATATTCAAATGATACAGGGTCCTATTGATGCAGGACAGATGAGCCCCAAAATTGGGGCTTAGTCTGGGAGAGTTCTTGGCTTCACCCAAGAAAGAATTCAAGGGTGAGTCAGGGTGTTAGACAGCAACTTTTATTGAAGCAGCAGTGCCCGGCAGTGGCAGAGAGACTGCTCCTTGTGGAGCAGGGCTTCCCACAGGCAGTGTGCCCAGAGTACCAGCTCAGAGGCAGGTCTGCACTCATTTATACCCACTTTTAATTATATGCAAATTAAGGGACAGTTTATGAAGAAATTTCTAGGAAAAGGGTGGCAACTTTTGGGTTGCCACAGTCATTGCCATGGAAACATGTGGGGTACCATGGTAACTTCTAGGTGTTGCCATGGCAATGGTAAACTGGCATGGCACACTGGTGGGCATGTCTTATGGAAAGCTGCTTCCACCCTGGACCCATTTTAGCTAGTCCTCAATTTGGTCCAGTGTCTGAGCCCCACTTCTGGAGCAGAGTCCTGCCTCCTGTACTTCATTATGTTGACAGTTCCTAAAGTGTGAAAATCTCATTTCCCTAGGTTCAGAGTTTGATTGTTGGTGTTGAGAGGTTATCACAATGGAATTTTCATTCCTTTAAGGTAATTTGTCTTTTGTTCCTGGCTGCCTTTAAGATCTCTGTCTTTGATGTCCTGTAGTTTTACTGTGGTATGCCTGGGTGTGGATTTACTCAATGTAGGCTTTGATGTCTTTTATCAAATTGGAAAAATTTTCAATCATTGTATATCTCAGAGTAGCCTCTTTCCTCTTCTTTTTCTCCTTTTTATATTCCAATGATAGAGATCCTGGACTCTCTCATTCTACCATCCATGACTCTCAACATCTTTTGCAGGTCTCCTTCAGATCTATCTTTCACTTCACTAATCTTGTCTTCAACTGTCCACTAAATTTTAACTTTATTTATAATGATTTCTTATTTTTAGAAGTTCTATGTGGCTACTTTTCAATCCTGCCTGATCAATTTGAATAATCTCTTGATGGGTTTTAATTCCTTCTTTTACTCCTTCAAATGAATTAAACATCTTTGAACTGAATTATCTTTCTGATAGTTCCAACGTTTACAGTTGTGGTTCTGATTGTACAGTTGGTTGTTTCTGCTGACTCTCCCTAATGGTGGTTTGTTTTCTCATGTATTTATCAATTTCTCATTGTGAGCTTATGTTCCTAGGATCTTTATCTGTGGGAGTTTTCCAGGCCTGTGGTTAGAATTTTTCTCCAGAGATTGTTTATATTTGTTGTTTCAAAATATCCGGGGTCATTACCCAACTGAAAATGAAATTTTCAGCACATCATTTTTCAGGTCACACATGTAAAAAAAATTCAAACCACTAAATATGCATGAAAGCATGAGGGAGGGCTTGTGAATAAAAGATCTCAGAGGAGAAATATTATTCTGTTCTACCTACAGCCAAACAGTCAGGTTTTCTCATTGTCTCTCTCTATGGGGTGGGTAACTTTTTCAGGTCACTCACTGAAAGAATTGGAGTTACCAAGGAGGAGCAATATATAAGCCATTGTGTCCTAATAACCCAGAAGACAATGGATAGCTATCATCTGGCCAGGCTGAAAAACTTAGGGTTGGGGGAGACAAGGGGAAGGCAGGAGAGCTCTGGAAACTAATCCATTATCTAGAGATGGAAAGCGGTAGGGATAGAAATTAAAGAAAGAGACACATATCAGTGTTGGGTATGGGGGGGTTAGTTGGCTAGAGGGTAACAAGAGTTTCCCTAGGAACATTCAGAGGGCATTTGGGTGAGCAGTATGAAGAGATAGACAGGATACTTAATAAAAACCACAGTGTCTTAACTAATGTCCTAAAGCCCATCCCTGCCACAGGGAGAACCATAAATGAAAGGCATGTATAAAATGTGCATATTTCACATTAGAGCCATAGAAATCAACCAGTTTCATTCCCTTAGATAAGGAAACTGGGAAACTGAACGCAGACAGCTGATGATATTTGTCCAAGATCACATTGTGGGTGTTTGAGCCTATGTCTTCAGATTCCCAATGCCAACATTCTTTTTGTCTCCTAACAGATCTCAACATTTTTGTCCCCCAACATGGTGTGTTCATACAGAACCCTAGTTACAGAAAGTATTACAGTGTCATTCGAAAAAAAGTTAAGTAGTCTGATATGACTGGGAGACACCGAGGTGAACAGAATAAAGTACATTTGGGAAGATTCTTTTAATCCCTTTTAGTGTGGAAGAACTGTGATATGTGATGCTCAAAGGTGGGGTACAGGATATAGGCTTTCCCAAATGTATTTAACTATGAGATCTGTTTCATAATTGAACATCTCAAGGGATCAATGTTCAGAAGAAAACAATTTGGGAGATATTAAGCTACGCCATACTGCTCTTCTAATTCTCTAACTTCCAAAATGTTTGTAGAATTCATAACAACAAGCATTTGTTAAGCACAGACCAGCTGCCCAGCACTGCGCTAAAGCAGTGGAGGACACTGGAATGAACAAGGTCCCTGACCCCAGGATGCTTATATTTTCCTAACAATAGTCAGGCATATGCATGTATAATTGTAAGCCTGTACAGAATATGATTAAGTACCTCTGGGAAATTAGGATCATGTTTTGGAGGTTAAAAGGTTGGAAGCTTCACTGCTGAACAGAATCTTCACATCACATCTAACAAACACCTAAAGTTAACTTTTCCAAAACCGAGTCTCTGATCCTAAACCTGCTCCTTCATTAGTCTTCCCCATCTTGGGCCATGACATCTTTCTGTTTTCTCAGGCTAAAACCATTATAATCACCCTTGACTGTTCTTTTATTCTCTTACCGAACAACCAATCCTTTAGATGATTTTGTTGGCTCTAGCCTCAAAATAAATTCAGAATACAAACACTCCTCATCACCTTCATTACCACACAAGTGTACATTATGATCATCTCTCACCTAGGTCACAACCGCCGTGTCCTCACTGGTCTCCCTGCCTCCACCCTTGCATCCCTGTAACTTTCAATAGGGAAGGAGATGGAATCCCTTTAAAGTCCAAGTCAGATCATGTGATCCCTTGGTTCAGAAAAATTCAGTAGCTCCCCTATTCACCCAAGTGTAAGGGCAAGGTTTTACAATGACCTGTATGGTCCTGAGTGATTTGGTCCCATTATCTCTTTGGCCACATATTACTCCTCTCCTCCTTAAACCATTTTCGATTAAAAAAAAAAAAGTGAAGCTCACTGCCAGTGCTCATTTAATTTTACATAAACATAGTCTTTGAGGCTGAAGTAAATCTGACCGATTTTAAATGTGAAAATAAAATATAAAAACTGTTCTTGGAGTTGTTTCCAAACAGAACTTGTCTCTAATCCTAACATAACAGAAATGTATATGATGTTACATTAGGATTAGAGACCAAGAGTATTCTTGGGGAAAACGGAAAATGGGTTAACCCCTCATTCCGGCTACACCATCCTCTTCACTCTTCCTTATACTCTGAGCACACTCCTGCCTCTGCACTGTTGCATTTTCTGCTCCCTCTGCCTGGATCATTCTCCAGGTGGACACACACATGGTCTTTCCTTGCACCCAACGCCGTCTTCATTAAATGTCTTAAAAGTGCTTGAATGTCATCTTCTCAGCAAGAGAACACCTATTTCAATTACAAGCCCCACTCCCTCGCATTCCTTCCCCTGACTTGTTTTTTCAGCAAACACTTATCTAATACACTGAATAATCTAATTATTCATTTGTTTATTGTTTCTCTCTCCGCATTAGAATAGAAGCTTCATAAGAGCAAAGATTTTCATCTGATATGTTTCCTGCTGCTTCTCCTGCACATAAACCAGTGCCCAGCATATAACTCAATGAATACTTGTTGAATAAAAAATGAGCAGAACAAGTTGTAGGTATTGAGAAAGGCTTAATGAAGAAGGTGGCATTTGGGAGAAGCCTGGGAAGAAGGGGCTGAGTGAACAGAATACTGAGAAGTCTCCCGAGCTGCTTGCATCCTGGTACAGCTCTGTCAGGGGCTGCTGTCTGACCTTGGCCAAGCCGAAGCCTCTGTCAGTTGCACTTTGATTGATCAGGGATTTCAGGATGGGATTCCTGATAGGGTCTTGGGTGTCTGGGGAGAAAAGGGAGCATGTGGCCCTGCCCCTGTTTCCAGCAGAGTGGCTCTACACGTCTCTCATGGACAGGTGGCATCCTGCACACGACTGCATTTGAAAAGCATTCCATGGCCAACAATAGAAAGCTTGAAAACCATTGCTATTGGTGGTCTCTAAGGCACCTGCCCCTCTTTAGTATGACATCACTGAACAACCCAGGCAAAGAGGATGAAAGCGGATGGGCCTGCTGGGTGGCAGAAAACTATCCCTTAGATCCGTCTGATTGGAAAGCGAAGGGTTGAAGCCCATAACCTACAGCAAGCAGCCTATGTTCTGAATCCTGAGTCCTGCCACACCCAAGCTACGCACCCCAAAGGCTGGGTGTGGGAGACCTTCAAAGCCAACGTCCCATCCTGTCGCTTAGCCGGGATGAGCAGAGCAGACAGCCCCGCTTGGGAAATTCAGCAGGTGTCAGAATTCAGTTTGTTCAACTTCCTGGATAAATTAAGAGCCCAGGATTCCAGCCTCACACTAATTAAATCATAAGAGAAAATGATAGAGTGAAGAAAGATGACGCTGGAGTGGTTGAAAGCTGCGGAAAGTCGGTGCTAATGATAGCTGATTCTACATTAGCATGAATGCCTTCGGTTGCCCGTGGAAATGTGCTGAAGCAGAGGCTTTTGTCAGGCCAAACACATCTGTGAATAATTGAACAATATTCATGTCGAAGGAGTCAGCAATTTATCACCAACTTGGCCTCTACTTTTAGGAGTGAATAACTTTTGAGAGAGGAGATTAAAACTGTGTACATACTCACATACTACTGTTGCTGCAAAATAAAGTTCAGATCTGACAGCTCTTGTATGTGACAACTTACAATATTAACTTGAAATATTCTGAATTTTATTTATGCAAGACTCAGAATCAGATGCAACGAAGTTGAACACTCTCCACACCTCACCCTCTTCAGCACACATACCCACTCAGAATCCCCTACCCCAGAGGCAGCTGCTTTTGCTGTGTCCGTCTCGGCAACTCAAGTCAACCCCTCCACACACTTCCCCAAGGGATCCTCAGACTGCACGGTCACAGCTCAGGCCTGAAGGACTCTTCCCTAGGTAGAGTGTCCTGTCAGGTGTGCCTTGAGCAGCTGTCAGCACTCAGCTACCGGCCCCCATGCACCTGGGAACTCAGAGGAGGGCATTCCCTGAGCAGCGCTGAGGCCAGCCAGCCGACCAGGAGAACCACTGGGAGGAGCCCGGCTGTGAAAATCAACTGAATACCAAGAGAAGAGACTAGGAATTCAAAGCCAAGAAACATAAAGATCGACTGAGCACAGCAGAGCCAGCATTTGACAGCAGGGGGTGGGGGGTCAGGGAGGGATAGCATGGGAGAAATGCCAGATTAGGTGATGGGGAGGAAGGCAGCAAACCACACTGCCATGTGTGTACCTATGCAACAATCTTACGTGTTCTTCACATGTACCCCAAAATCTAAAATGCAATTAAAAAAAAAAAAGAAACCCAAGGCCTGGAGAAGGATAGTGACTTGCTCAAGGTGCAAGAGGAGCAGAGCCACACGGTGCCCCCCAGCGTCCTCGTGTCGTTCAGACAAACGGACTCAGTCCTCATCTCTGCAAGCAGAAAGGTGTTCTGCAAAGCAGGAAACATTTCACTAAACACTGAACAGGAGAGGTGTGGAAACATCGGGAGGAATGAACTGGAACCTCCTGTACACATGGCAGAGCCCTGGCTGAGCAGGCCCCTGGGGCTCTCAGTAACTCATTCCTGTGGAATGGTTCCCTAGAGGGAGAAGGGAGAGAAAAGGCAGTCCTCAAGTTGACTTTTCCCACCCTCCTCTGTATGCATGTGTGTGGGTTTGTGTATATGCATGTGTATATGTATGCATGTGTATGGGCATGTGTGTATATACACGCAGAGGTGCATATGTGTATATGTATATACATATGTGTATGTATCTATGTACATGTGTGTGCATGCATTGTGCATATATGCACGTCTATGTGTGTGCTTGCATGCCTGTATGTGGAGGGGGCATATGTGTATGTATTTATATCCTTGATCATTTCCTTCAAAGGATCAGAGACAATCTAGACCTTGGGTGAGGAAACTGCCTTCCTCAGGGAGTGATGCTGAGAGCATGACCCTGGTATTGGTCTCAGCAAAGCTTGGTCTTGCCATTCAGGTTGTACAAGCTGCTCCCTCCCTGATGACTCTCTCATGCCTGGTACTACCCTCCCTGGCCACCAACCCACAGCCTATTTCCTCCCAGAGCCACAGCCAGGGCTGCCCTCACGCCCAGCCGCTAATGAAGCTCCTTTCCTCTCAGCTCAGAGGAAGAATGAGAGGCCAAGAGGAGGGGGCCAGCTCCAGATGGAGCCAGCAGTAATGTGATGGGGTAAAAATAGAGGCGGCGGTGGCTGGCTTTAAAAGTAAATCTCTGCAGGGGCACCTTTTGATTTGGGACCTTGGAAGATGTCAAGTCCTCCCTTCCCAGGCTCCACCCCTCCCCCAACCCTACCCCCAGCACTGTCTCCCTCCCTGCTGCCTGCTTTTTCCAAGAAGAATGCCCACATCAGTTGGTTTCCCAACCCAACGGCTCTGTGCCTGGAACTATCAGGCTGGAATAAAGAATACGCCTCCAACCCACTGTGTAGTCCTGGATCAGTCATGGTCCTCCCGGGACCTCGACTTTCATAGACATTTTAAATGAGGAGTTGGGTTCCCACCAGCATTTTCCTCTCCTCCTCTAAATCACAAAGAGTATAGTGAGGGGCCCAGGCAAGGGGCTGCCCTCCCTCTTAGCAGCCTTGGGCTGGGCCTGTCCTCCAGAGCTCCTTTTATGCCACCTTCATCGCCCCACTCTGCTATCCAATTCACCTAGCAGTGGTCATCACTGCAGCCTTCAGAACTCTTTCATGGTTGCAAGTAACAAACCACAACAGAAAGGAGAAAAATAGAACCTATCGCCTTGCCCAATAGAGAGGTCTGAGGATTGAGAGCTTCACACCAGATGCATCCAGAGGCTTGGGCGGCAGCATCAGGACCCTGCTCACCATGTCCAGGTTTGGGAATGATGGTCTGGGAGTCATTCCCAGACAGTCTTCCTTCAGGGTGGCTCTGTGGCTGCTGAAGTCTGTGTATTCTTTCTGCTTCAATTCCAAGAGGAAATAAAGGGCTTCTCTTCCAGGAGCTCCACAAAGTTCTAGATTTGCTGAGTAGATGAGCAGAGGTTGGGAGCCCAGCCCTGGGATAGAAGAGGCCTTAGAGGGAGGAACTTGAGTACACGTCAATGTCATGGCTCAGGATCCCTCAAAGAGAGCTTGGAACCCAGGACAAATAAGCAACTGCTGAAGGGGGATATGGATACTATGACTCTGGGATTTTGGTAATACAATTTTGTATCAAAAAAATGGGAAATGACCTGTCTGAGGCAAAGGGGCCACAGCTACTGAATGAGACCTGGAAAATGAGAACTCTGCCTGATACATGCTGAAGAAGGGAGGTCAGAATCCCTCAGGAAAAATGGCGAGAGTAGGCACCAAAGAGAGGCGCACACATGCACGCACTGCAGAGTGGATGGTGCATTCCGGACCCACCAACAGGGGGCATCACCACTGCTCATCCCTGTTTGCTAACTGGACCTGTGGCATGTCCCTGAACCAGGTGGCTGGATCTTGTGAAGGCCACACTAAAGGCTCCACCACCCCCACCTTCTGTCCCAGTCGGCCACCCTCTGTCACTTGCAGCCTTCCTTCCTGCCCCAGGCAGGGCTGCTCTGGGCTCCTTCAAAGGCATCTACAGCCACAGAGCGAGTGAATCAGAATCGAAAGAAATCTCACTCCAACATCAGACCTGCCTCTTTGCCCAGAAATCTCAATTTGTTTTCCTGCTGAACATTCCAGTTTGTAAATAACATAAAATAAATATATGTTGTTGTTTTTTTACACTTAATACCGTGACAGCTGAAGAAAGCTGAGAGTGGCAGTCTGCACCAGGCAAGCAGCTTACACTTAGAAAGGCAGCAGGGGAAAGCAGAAACACATAACAAGTCTCCAGTGGGGCCGAAGGGGAATTGCTGCCCCGCCCCCGGTCTCTTTGCCCAGCATGCACAGCTTTGATCCCCCAAATAAGAGTCTGCACATCCCCCAGACCTCCAACCAATAAAATACCAGTGGACACATTGGATGGATGGCATCCTTGTCCTTCCCTTGTACTCCTGGCAGGCAACACACAGGCACGCACACACACACACACAGACACACACACACACACACACACACACACACACAGTCTTGCCATCGCATGCTCTTCTGAAACCACATCCTGATATGTTCCTTCTTCCTGCCTCCCCCTTACCCCTCTCCTCCACCATTTTGAACCTTGTCCCCCTGACAAAGATCCTTTCCCAGGAAGCTGCCTCTGCCTTCCCCAGGCCCCAGAGAGTTCATTTCTTAGGAATTCCCATTGCACCTTATATGTGTACACTCCTTCAATGCCTCCAGGTGCTGGTATTTTTCCAGCATCGCACTGCAGCACACACGGGGGCAGGATAACCTAGCAGGCAGAGTGCAGTTAGCTTCACACTGGCCCTGGCTCTGCCATTTCATGGCTTTGCACCCTTGGGCAATTTGCTTACCCTTGCCGGACCTGTCTTTTCATCCGTACAATGGGAAGGATGACACACATGCTACCCAGCTGCTGGGCTGTTACAAGGACTCAGTGAATGACTCTCTGTAAAGCAGTCAGGCCAGCACCTGGCAGGTCAAAGCTGTCATCATCTACCCATTCTCCCAGCCACATTTTCGGCTCCCTGAGGGTTAGGACCCTCTTTCCTGTTGTCTCTAGAGAGCCTTGTTTACAACGCATGCTCAATACGTGTTTGTTGAATAAGCATCTGCCGTATACCTGGGAAGACACCTTGAGGACGCCTGGGTGTGGGGGTTGCGGTTACTTGGGCTCTTCTAGACCATCCCTGGTGAACCCGACAGTTGCTTCAAGGCCTGCTCCCTTGCCCCTCAGGGAGGTGTGCACATCCATTTCTGCCTGGTAGCCCCAGTGCCTTGGGGAGAAAGGATGGTCTTCGTGATGTTTACTTTAGAAGCTGTTTTCTTTATGTGCATCTGGGCCGTGACATCTCCAGCCCACAGAATCGCAAATACACTTTTTTAAATGAGCAGGCTATCGACAGAAACAATATTCATGACATTCATCTGGGAAGGCAGGAGGTAAATGATGAAATTAAAGGTATTCCTGGTGGGAGACAAAGAGCAGAGAAAGCCATGGAGTAGTGCGCGTGGGCTTGGGGGTTCACGGAGGCGGGGGAGCTGTGGGAGGTCTTGAGCAGGTACCCGCTGTTAGGGGATCAGGAACGGAGGCAAACCAGGGAGACGGGCTGAGATGCAAGGGGAGGGGAAGGAAGGGAAGTGGGAACAGAGAGGAAGGGGAGGCAAGAAGGGAAATCGGCACTCATTCCCAGGCAGAGGTTGTTGCTGCAAATTCAAGATCCCTCATTTGCCCTGCAATTAGATCTTGGTTAAGATAGGGTCGAGATAGCGCCAGACTTTGGCAAAAGAGGGGCTAGAGAAACAACAAACCTGGGTTCCCATAAACTGCTTATGACGACTAAATTCATTGTGATATTTAAAACATCCAGAACACAGTCAACGTTATTTACTCATTCTCCATCTCATCATCATTATTGGATTTATAATAGTGACATCTGTTCAGCAAACACGTGCAGTCCCTGTGTGGTGCAGAGACCAGGTATCCAGGACACACATGTGAATAAGAGGAAGTCCCTACTCTGATGAGGGAGGAAAGCAGGTATGAGGAAAGGTCAATCACCAGGCAGGTGAGGGCACAGGCTGGAGCCTGAGCAGGGAGCCCCTAAAGCTGCAGAGGTCGGACCTCTGGGGATGGTCTTTGTAGGATCAGCCTGTTTCCTCTTCTGTGCACCCAGAGCTGGGCTGGCAGAGTCTTGCTGGTCTGGCTGGGGCATTCTATGCCACTCAGACCTGCAGAGTCTGGTCAGGGCCAAGATGCTGCAACCCTTCATCCATCGTGGCTCCTCACTTAAAGCCAGCCTAAGCTGCCCTAGACCTTGGACGGGTTTCCTCTTATCAAGGTTGCTCTGGAAATTCTGCTTTCAAATTGTTTCCCTGGTTCAATCAACTTTCACATTCATAATACAACAGAGATCTACAGGGCCACTGAGCTGAAAGCAGCTGTGGCTTTTCATTTCCTGGCATGATTAGGGGGATAATCACTGTGCTTGGAAAAATAATAAAGCTGAAGTCTGAAGTGGGATCAAAGTGAAGAGTCTGGCCACACTCACAGGCCTGGAGAGACAGTGACACACAGGCTCAAGCCTTCCCCAAGGGGCAGGAGAAGGGGAGAGGCCCTGTCACGCAGTCAGCAGAGACAGCTGCAAATCAAACCTGCAGTTGCCCGCTCAGCACCCGCACTGATGGTTCCACCCACCCATCAAACTGGGAAAGCGGAGAGTTGAGGACAACAGCTAGAGGGAGAATTGCAGCAGCATCTCCACAGCAGGGAAGAGAGAGTGAAGATGAGGGGGCACTGACTGCCATCTGCTCAGCAGAAACTGCCCCCTGGTCACCAAGAAACAAGGAGAAGGTGCCCAGCCGGAGGAGCTGGGGACATGTACAGCTGTAAGTGCTCGGTGTGGGGCTCAGGTTAGCCACACCACACAGTCCCTAGACAAGAGACCTGGAGGTGTAAGTGAGAGAACACAGGAATGTATGCAAGTGCAGGCTCTGACCTTATAAGCAAGAGCCCATGCACCTCTGTTTCATTTGCCTGGTGGAGGGAGAAATTCCAGCCCTGCCTCCCCCATGCAACACTGAGAAGTAAGAAGCCAGACACCAATGTAAACTATTCATCCTGAGGGGCTGCAGGACATGAAAAGGACTCCAGCTGGCTGGCCAGACAGGGCTACTCCCAGAGGAACCAGGAGGGCGAACCAGGAGGGTAGACCATCTTGGGTCAAAGAGAATGCTCACTGGGACCCTGAGGTGGTGCCCTGGGTCTTGGAGGTGCAGGTGGCAGCTAGAGGCCGGGCAGGGAGGGCAGATTCCCATGCAAGCCCGAGGGAAGGACACTGAGTGTGCTGGGTAGGACAGACTGGCCGGAGAGTCAGGGCTGCATATCTAGCTCCTGCTTTGATCTTGACCCCTGCCTCTCCCAGCAAGTCACTGAGTCAGAAGAGCCAGTGCACTGCCAGCCATGTTTTCCTTTCCAGTCCTGGCCTTGGATCCCATGTTTGTGAAATGAAGGGATGTGTGAGCCCTGCCCCATCCAGAGTGTTCAGTGCAAGGCTCACTGAGGGAACTGTAGCTTTTTGGATAAGGCCTCCTTGGAGGGTTGGGGGTGGGGACATATAAATCTCTTCCACTATCAGGAGAGAAATCTGAGGGTCAGAGGCAAACTCCACACATGGTACCGTTCATCCCCAGGGTTAATGCAATAACATTTTATGATGAAATCCAGGCCAGGATAAAAGGAGAATGTGCCTTTAGCAAAACAAGGTCAAGGTTATTATGTCTCAAGGAATAGGGACACATTCACTGTTTTTTTTCCCCTAGGCTGGAGAGAGAAGTCCTCATGTAGCCTAAACTGGGTAGTCTATCAAGAAAATTTATTTTCAAGGAAGCAAGTTACATTTGCCTTCAGGACGCTCGGGAGGAAAACCAGTAGCAGCTCTGTGGGGGGAGACAGGGGTCTGAACTCGAAGCTGCAGAGGCTTTTTTTCACTCGGTGCCTCCCCCTTCCCTTTCTAAAGTAAGCAAAGGCTGAGCAGAGCAAGACCCCACTGGTTTTGGCTGGAGCCCGGGGGAGCAGTTCAAGCAAAGCACAGGGTGAAGCAGGGCTCACACCTGCTCGGATGGTTGTCAGTGAAGACCAGGGTGTCCCAGAGCAGAAGACCAAGGCCTGACTGGGGAGGATGTAGGGCACATTTGAGGAATGTCAGAGCTTAAAATGGAGCAGCTGGGAAAAAGAAGAACCCACTGGAACAAAAAATGGTAACTCCAGCACTTTGTGGGGCTGAGGCAGGAGGACCACTTGAGGCCAGGAGTTCAAGACCAACTGGGCAACATAGTAAGACCCTCATCTCTTAAAAAAAAATTAGCCAGGTATGGTGACACATGCTTATAGTTCCAGCTACTCAGGAGGCTGAGATGGGAGGATCACTTCAGCCCAGGAGTTCAAGGCTGCAGGGACCTATGATCACACCACTGCACTCCAGCCTGGGTGACACAGCGAGACTCTGTCTACAAAAATAAAAAGAAAGCAAAACAAAATCCCACCCTTGCATGAAACAAGGGGGCAAGTCAACCCTTAAACACTTCTATGGTAAAATAAAGGCTCAGGTTCCTACGGGAGGCCAGGGTGCACACACCCTGCAAGGGGAAGCCGGAGGCAGCAGAATTTGGGGAGGGGTAGCTCCTTCCACTCTCATGTGATGCACACAGGCTTAGCCCTGTGCTGGCCCCCAACCAGAAAGTGTTCCTACAGACAGTTTTGCAGTGAGGAGGACCTGGGCCTCAAAGGGTCTCCTCTGAATTTAAGTTTACTCATTCATAAAATGTGAGTGATAATACATGTCTATGTACACCAAGTATAGGGTGAATGTGGTAAGATACAGGGAGGTACTTTAGAAACACAAAGCCACTCATGAATAATGGGAACTATCACAGCAGTTTTCTTCTAAAAGTAGCTTTTGACTTGTTGGGGTTTTTTTTGGTTTTGTTTTGAGACAGAGTCTCACTCTGTCGCCCAGGCTGGGGTGCGATGACATGATCTCAGCTCATTGCAAACTCTGCCTGCTGGGTTCAAGCAATTCTCCTGCCTCAGCTTCCCAAGAATCTGGGATTACAGGTGTGCGCCACCACACCCAGCCAATTTTTTTTTGTATTTTTAGTAGAGATGGGGTTTTACCATGTTAGCCAGGCTAATCTTGAACTCCTAACCTCAAGTGATCCACCTGTCTTGGCCTCCCTAAGTGCTGGGATTACAGGTGTGAGCCACCATGCCCAGCCTTGACTTTGGCTGGGTTTTACAAAGAGAAAGAAGCCTGGGAAGTCCTGTTCTCAAGACATATTCATGTTCTCATCCTCTCTTCTCAGTATGCTCTCCCTGAGGAATCACATTCACCTTAGAGGTTCCAGATGCTCTCCAGGTGTTCTAACTGCCAAATCATCCCAGAATCTGGACAGCCTAGTGGACGTTCTCTACTTCGGTCTATCTTAAGGTCTAGATCAGTCTACTGAGGCTGCCATAACAAAGTACTGTGGACTAGGGCTTCAACAACATGAATTTATGTTCTCACAATTCTGGAGGCTGGAAGTCCAGATCAGGGTGTTGGCAACGTTGGTATTATCTGAGATGTCTCTCTTTGGGATGTAGATGTGTCTTCCATGGTCATCCCTCTGTGTGTGTCCGTGTCCTGCTCTCCTCTTCTTATAAAGACACCAGCCCTATTGCATGAGGGCCCAACATAGTGGCCACATTTTAACTCAGTCATCCTTTAAAGACCCTGTCCACAAATACAGTCACTTTCCAAGGTACTGGAGGTTAAGACTTCCACATAGAAACACAAGGAGAAAACAAAATTCAGCTTCAAGCAAGACCCATCTCTGCTGTCAGCAACTCCAGGGAGGCTTTCCTGAGCCTCCTGTATCAGGAGAGGTGGCCTTCTTGATGCTGCCTTTACATCTACATGGTTTGTCCCCTCCAAATCCCATGCTGAAATTTGATCCCCAGTGTTAGATGTGGGGCCTTACTGGTAAGTGTTCAGGTAGTAAGAGTGGATCCCTCATGAAGAGATAAGTGCCCTCCCTGAGGCAGGAGGCGGCCGGGGAAGCGAGTTCTGCTCTATTACAGGTTCTCACTGGTGCTGCCCCTACTTCTCTCTTGCCTCCTCCTCTCTTGCCTCCTCTCTCGCCGTGTGATCTCTGCACACACCAGCACCACTTTACTCTCCTCCTTGAGTGGAAGCAGTCTGAAGCCCCCACCAGAAGCAGATGCCAGAGCCACGCCATGCCGCTTATACAGTCTGCAAGATTGTGAACCAAATAAACCTCTTTCCTTTATCAATTTACCCAGCCTCAAGTATTCCTTTATAGCAACTCAAACAGACCAAGACGGCATCCTCTCACAGCACCTCTCACTGCTGAGCTATTTCCTGAGCCTGTGTCTCCTGCCGGACTCTGATCATCTGAGGGCAGGATCCTGACTCTTCCCTTCTGGGGCTTCAGCACCTTCCATACCTGAGAGACAGCAGGCATTCAAGACCTTTCCAGGGGTAAATGAGTGATTAAAGCTCCACCATGCCCACCTTGCTCAAAGAAGGAAGCTATCCCATAGCATTTAGAGAATGCCCATTCCCGCACACACTGTATTAGAGCCATGTAAAGGCCAGGTTTGATTTCTTGCTCCCTTTTATTGTGTGATCAATAACTTCTTTAAATCCTTAAAAATAAGCTGCAGGGCAAGACTAGGAAACATAGAAGTGGAGAAGAGGACAACGTCGAAGGAGCCTGTAGGAAGCACGATTAATATGATGTTGGCATTACAAGGATATCAATATTAATAGCAATATTAGTGCCAAGAAACATCAGCTTCAATATTTTGTAGTTACTTATAAACACCTTTAATGGGTGATGACAGATGGGTGATTCCTGGGTGGAACTGAAATGGACTATTATGAAGGCTGATGGGAGATGGAACCCAGACGTGTGCTTCTCCCTGAGAGAACCAGCCTTCACCTGGCTCCCCTATGTCTTCAGCAGACTGCAGGTTCCTTTCAGAAGCTCAGGCAGTATCCTGGATGCCCCCAGGGATTTTCCTCAGAGAGTGAAGGAAAAACAACTATCAATCTATGAACTATCAATGCCACTTGTGAACAAGGTGTTGATTGCAGGCTGAGGATGTGAATGTGGGTGTCCCACTTTAAGCAGGAAATGTGCTCCTGCAAAACATGATGGGGAACGTGGCCTATTTGAAATTGCCTCCTTATTGCACATACACCGGGAGAGGCCTCACCCTTTCAAGAGGTTCTTTAGCAAAATAATTTATATAGCCAAGAATTCTTTTGTGAAATGAATACAGGTGTGCACTCCCTTAAGCAAGTCTAATTTACAAATTCAATTTAATTCAACAAATGTTTATTGATTACTTTTTCTGTACTCAGGGCATTGTGCCAGTGCAGGTGATAAGATATTTAAGACAGGATCCCTGCCCTTCAGAAACTCATATTCTAACAGAGGGAGACAGACAAGTAAACAAATACCTCTACAAATGTGGTAAGTACTAGAGTGAAGACATAATTAAAATGATCTGAGTCTCAAGATAAAACAAACAATTTATTAATAATGGAATAGTCAGGTAAAGCTGCAGGGAAAGCAAGGGACAGTTAAAGGAAGGGGACAATTAGAATGGGCCTTGACATTTAAGTAAGAGTTCACCAGGCTGGAATGTGGCCACATCTCCCATGATAAGGAACCAGTGTGCCTATGCATAGAACACACAGGACTGGTGAAGGAAGGATCACAAAGGTGAAATAGAGGAGAAGGTTTTGGATTAACAGCACACTCTGTTAAAGGATTAGATTCAGCCAGACTCAAACCTCTATCGTTCACCCACTCAGCTGAGGTACCTAAGAAGTCCTCACAGGATTCCTGTAGCCAGACAGCTCTCCTGCTACACTTATGCTATGACTCTATCTACAAAGTGTTGATTTATGTCCATAAAGAAACTTACTGATTTCATGAAAAGAGGTACATTTGTGAGAAAACAATTGCCACGTCTGGGCATTCTCAGAGAATGCCGTAAAAGACGACGCTGCTGGAGCTTAGCGCTTGGCTGCGCAGTGCACGCAGGCAGTCCCAGGAAAGGGAGGCTCAGAACTGGAAAAAAGTCCATTTGAACAGAAAGTCTTCTAAATGTGTTAGAACAGAGTAAGGAAGGCACGAATCCACTCCCGGGAGGCTCATGGTATCTGCGTTAAGGAGATGGCAACCCACATTTCTCTGAATGCTCCTCTCCCCTGCGTGTAAATTGACGTCCTGGTAGATTTCAGACCTCAGGGTTCACAGATTTCCCACCTGTTCTGTTACCCTTTTCTGTCCACTGGCTGCTCTCCCCTATTTTCATTATTTTAAAAATTATACTGACAGCCAGATGGAGCAAAGTCATCTTTATCACTATCATCATGAACATCACCATCACTTTCTTGGCATGTAGTTTGAAATCTACACGCTCGCCCATTTGATTCTGGAAAGGATCCTGAGAGAGATGTACACTATGACCTCCAGGCTCTAGGAGAGGCATCCGTGGCTCAGAGAGATTGCTTAACTTGTCTGAGGTCTCACGGCAAATTATTTGCAGAGATAAACCTAAAGCCAGGTCTAGCAACCATCACAAGCTACCTCCTCTTATTGCACTCTTTCCAGTGAGGGTTGAGTCAGCCTCACAGGACGTCAAAGCAGCGAGCCAGCTATGGGGTGTGGACTGAGACCTTGGTAAGATCTCCTGCCTCCCAATATTTCCCTGTCTAGCCAGTCTCAAGGCATAGAGTTGCCTCATTTGGTATTATGTGTTAGGGGGAGGGGTAAAGATAAATAGCTTCAATTTATAGAGTTTTTAACTTTTCAGAAGTCCTTCTGCATGTTACACCATAAAATTCACCTCATGGTAGGGTAAAGCCTATCTATATCCAAGATGCTTTTCACTGCCAAGTACGAGAGACAGGCAGAAGTGTTCCATGCTATCTGAAACATAGATGTCTTTTATTTTTTTAATTGTACTTTAGGTTCTGCGGTACATGTGCAGATCATGCAGGGTTGTTGCATAGGTGCATATATAACCAGGTGGTTTGCTGCCTCCATTCCTCCTTCATCGATATCCAGCATTTTTTCCCATGTTATCCCTCCCCACCCTCCCCACCCACCACCGTCCCTCCCCTAGCCGCCCCAACTGACTCCAGTGTGTGATGTTCCTCTCCCTGAGTCCACATGTTCTCATTGTTCAACACCCGCCTATGAGTGAGAACATAAGGCGTTTGGTTTTCTGTTCTTGTGTCAGTTTGCTGAGAATGATGGTTTCCAGATTCATCCAAGATCCTACAAAGGACACGAACTCATCGTTTTTTATGACTGCGTAGTATTCCATGGTGTATATGTGCCACATTTTCTTTGTCTAATCTATCATCAGTGGGCATTTGGGTTGGTTCCAGGTTTTTGCTATTGTACACAGTGCCACAATGAACATACATGTGCATGTGTCTTTATAACAGAACAGTTTATAAGAGATGGAGTAGCTCCAGGCTGTCAATAAAGCCAGGCAAAGAGGTCACCCAGGCCTCAAGTTCTTCCTAACTTTCTGTTCTGCATCCTGGAAAGTTGACAGCTCCCCTCTTGGACACACAATGTCTGCAGTGGGTGGTTCCAGGCATCTCTTCCTCACATAGCTGAATCAGAAGGGAAACAAAGTGTATCCCAGAAAAGATGCTTACAGATACCCCCTGCCCAGTAAACTTTCTTTTACTTATCATTAGCTACAGCAGAACAACCGACTCATGCCTGATCCGTCCTGGCCAAAAAAATGGGATTGCACTGACTGGCTTCATCTGATCAGCGTTCTTCCCCTGCAAAAGGCAGGGCTCCATGAAGCCGTTTCTTGAATAAGATCTAGGTTCCATTAGTGGGAGGAAGGTGGAATTGCACCTGAATAGATGACTACCATCGTCTGCCACTTATTCCCAGGTTTCGATTCTTCTAGAGGCCCCATTGAGGAGCTGACACCACCCCACCCACTAGCATGCAGTTAAGCTATTATCAGCTTTACAGGAGCATAATTAAGTGTTGTAACACTATCAGCTATCAAGGCCTATGCTCCTTTATCAGCTATTATTAATCCTATTAGGTATCTGGTTAAAAAAAAAAAAGTCTTGTTGTAATTAATCCCACTAAGTTCTGAATATGTTTCTAAAAGACCACAAAACAAAGTGCCAAGAAGTGGATGCTAAGTTAGGCTGGTGATCCAGAGAACAGAAACCCATACCAAAAAGGGGCTGGGAGGATGTTCAGATGCCACACCATTGCAAAAGTGGCAAGAGGAAGGGGCCACAGAAATGTCACTTCACCCAGCACATCAGCCTAGGACTGACTGACCCCAGGGTACCCCAGGTGGGGCTGTGAAGTTGAGAAATGGAATCAGGTACACATTGATTATAGGAAACTCAGCAACTCTCAGGCCAGATGAAGCCAGACCTCTGGGGCTGACCCAGTTCTAAATGTTGTTGTCAGAACTGCCCTTTTTAATGATAAATACTTTCACCAGCAGCACCATATTACATCTCATGCTTTACCCAGTCCTCCCCTTTGCCTGTGTGCTTTTCTGATATTGCAATGTTGATGGTTGGTTTGAGTCAGGGCCAGCCCCAGAAGTGGAGAACATAACAGGTATAGGGATGCCCCGAACCTCTGGGGTAGAGTTTCCTAATTCCCAACAGACAGTCATCTACACAGTTTCAAAACAAGACATCAGAATTCACAGTAATTTTGGGGAGCACCCCCCATTCATAAGTTATCCCTAGTTTTCATAACACTTCATCTCTGTGTTTTTAAATAATAATGAATGAATACAATAATAAACAGTGAATCATTTTCAGGTCCTCACAGAAGTTTTTATTAAAAACATCATAAATGTTTTCTTATAATCATAAATGGTTTATTGTTATGAAAATATTTTATGACAAGATCATATACTGCAATAAGTATATACTTCAAGATGATATAATTGAAGAGTATAAACCTCAATATGTAAAAATGATCTCTCCCCGATAGAGATGTTTGATGATCAAAAACATTAAAAGAAGGGAAGGGAATATTAGCAGAAAATGAATGCCAAATAAAAGTCACTTAAAAATTTAAGAATGATAGCACAACATTTAATATTTAAATGCTCATTTAAATTCTCAAAATGAAATATTAAAACACACAATGCATTAATTGCCTTACCCAAAAGTTTTGATCTTTTTGTATGTGTGACAAATATTCTGGACAGAAAATGTCTTTCATTTTGTTCTGATGTTTTACAAATTGATAAGATTGTGTCCAAAAGAAACTTCAAGCCAGCATTAAGGTCCATGATGCTTTACAGAAGCTCATTTCCTTTTTAATGGCTAAAGCATTTTGTCTGCCTGATCTGACTTTGGTTTTGTCTTCGAATTCATTACTGCTTTTGCTAATTTAGATTTTTAAATCAGTTTCTACTTTTATGGTGTAGTATTCCCACAACATCCAAATCTTCTCTTTGCATTTCTGTTAAAGTATTTGCAAATAACTGTAATGTAACTTACAGCAAATATTCAAGCCATAAACATTTTGGGGAGTAATGTAATAAAATAACTTTTGGATCTCCTAGCAAGTGCTCCTAACAGCACCACACAGAATCACATGCTGAAATTGCCAATTTAATGACTTATTTCACTTCCAAAACATATTATTTCCTGAAATACCACCCACAGAATTTGTATAAAGTTATCCATGTGTATCAGCTTACTAATATTTATTTTATCTGCAACAAGCACTCACCAATAGCAGCACACAGGGCAAGGAACTCACTCTTCTCACATTGCAAAGACTGTCAGCACCTGGCTAGATTGACCGCTACTCTCCCACCTGCTCCTGTCCAGGTCCTGGAAACTTTGACCTTGAGCTTTAACTCCCAGGGTCAGCATGTCTTGTTCTTGTTTTCCACTTCATCTCAGTAGAGTCTTTCAAAGCAGTAACATCTTTATGTTGACTGTTAAACTTCAATCATTCTTGAAGGAGACCTGTGTAAGTTTTTACCATTTAACCAGTTTCTCAACTAATTTTTCTCAGCATTTGGAAACACATACACATTTCCTGAAAATTCTGGAAAAGAAGTCTTGTCTAGAATACTCTAGGGGGACATCACACCGGCAAGAGTAAAATCTCACCAGACACAGCTGGTCTAAGTCAGACACTGGATGCGGGTGTCTTGAGACCCTCACCCTGCTCCAGGCTGAAGGAAAATAGTACCAGTGTACCCCTTCTTGTTTGCCTCCAGTCCTCCCGCTGCCAAGATTCCTGCCCCCTCTCCAGCCAGTTCACCCAAGGCTCATCCAGAACTGCCTGCCCTTCTTCCCTATTTTCTCCAGCTCAAATTTACCCTGTTCCTTCCCTCTCCAGTCCCAGCCAACACACAAACACCTCCGCTTCCAATATTCCAATTTTCTCAGCAAAATCAGTATCAGCCAGGAGCTTGTCCTAATCACCACTGTGACAATTTAATTAATGCAATTCAGACTAAAGTATGAATCATACATAAATTTCCAGTTACTATCAATACAATGTTGGAATATCACCTCTTCATACTGAGCCTTGGTTTTTGGATCTAGAAAATGGGAGATTAAAATTTCCAGCTCATATTTTTGAGAAGATGAAATAATACAAGTGAAGCATAGAACTACTGTGTGCTCAGAAATTGTGAGTTTCTATCCTCCTTCTCCAAAGTAGTTGAATTTTAAAGGAAGAGCTTCTGAGTGCAAATGGGTCATATATCAGCCACTGGAATTGCAGGCACCATCCTCAGAGCAGAATCAGCTATTTTGTAAATCCAAACATGAAGTGTGGGAAAATTCCTCTCTTCTTGTTCCCCAACAGGTCTATATTTACTAACCCTGGGTCAATTCCAGTAACTTCCCACTCGGCATATTTGCAAAGTACGATTTAGATTAAGAGAATTGGCTCACTAGCCCAATGCCTGGCCCACTGCTGCTGCCCCGAGCGCCTGGACTAAAGTAAATGCACAATAAATGTTTGCCAAATTGAACTTCCTTCTCCCTGGATTAATCGGTGGCAGAAGAGAGGAGCTGGCTCCCTCTGGGTGGCTCCACTGCCCACAGCTTCATGACTCATGTCTTCGAAGGCCTTGCAGTGGCCACCCCCTTCCTTTGCCACTGACCTCTCCTGCTTCTTCAGCATGTTTATGGACATAATTACAGCGTGCTATTGATTTCCTGACAGCCGCCTTGATGTAACTATTTTACAGAATCAAGCTAATTTCATACATTGAGGTTTTTATGGTCTCTGGCAGACTCGACCCAAGAAGTCATTCTGTCTCCTCCCTGGGCGCTCCGGCCCCTTCTCAGAAAGCAGCCACTCCCGGCCCCTCCTCCCCTGAAGCTCTCTGGGCTCCCCTGCCATCCAGAGCCTCTGTCTTCTCTTGCTAGCCCCACCCTGATGGCCACATGAGTCAGCTGTGCCATAGGGAAATGGGGAAGTCTTCGAGGTCTCAGGAAGGCAGGTCAGTGCATCTGGGGGTAAGAGGGGACCGAGGGATTCTTCTCACTTTTAAAACCTGAGTGTGCCCCACTTCCCTCTCACACTCTGCATCTAGTCCTGGGCTCATTCCAACACATACTCTCTCTCTTTCTCTCTCTCTATATTTGTGTGTGTATGTGTGTGTGTGTGTATATATATATACATATACATATATATACACACACACACACACACATATATATAGTATTGCCATTAGGATATATATATGTCATTAGGATATATATCATAATGACAGCTTACAGCAGACCATAAGAGGCAATCTTATCTAATAACATACCAATCCTGTGGGTATGATATTTTGTCCATTTGACAGATGTGGAAAATGAGGCTGGAAAAACAAAGGCCTTGCAATGTAAAATATTAACAACTAGCCTTATATTCACACAAAGTCATCTCATGAGTATTATTCACACAAAAGCATCCCATGAGTATTCTTCTCCAGATAGAGATAAGGGGTTACAGCACCCAGATTTAGAAAACCACCTTCTCACGCCAAGCCCTTTCCTCACACTGCAGCTCCCTGCTGCAGCTAGGTCCCAGGCAAGCACTTCTCCTATACACTGCCTAGTCTTGCTGGCTACACTTACAAATCCAGACACAGCCCTCCTCTGCCTGCCAATCCAACTCTGATCTGTCCCTGAAGTTTCCTCTAGTGCCATCACTACCAGGGAAGCTTCCCTTATAACTACATCCTTCAGTAACCTCTCCTTACTCTTAACACAGTGTACCTGTTGTCTATGATATTAGATAATAAATGTACCAAAGTAGATACTTAATAACATGTAGTCCTATTCCCCTCACCCCTTAAAGTAGTGGACCTGGGTTGGTTCAATCTTCACCATTCATTTCTCCAATGCATGTAAATTGCTCCATTTCCCAATACCCCCTTTTTCTATTTGGGGAATGAGAGGACACCAGGAAAGCTGAATTCACCCCTAGTTCCAGAAGTGAAACCCCTAACCAAGGCCAGGCTAATCAGTACATTCATGTGATATAAGGTGGTCCAGTCAGAGGGAAGATCTAGATGGTTGCAAGGGATGCTGGACAAGAGACTTGCTTTTCCTGCTGGATATGAAAGAGAGAGAGAGGAGAGAGCCTACTTGCGGTAGAGCCAGAACTAAGGAAACAAAGTCAAGCATTGCAGAGAGAGACAGAGAAACTGAGTCTCGGTCAAACATTTTGGGCTGCAAGATCAAGCCTTGCCTGAAGCTAACACAGCCCTTTCTCTAAGACTTTTCAGACACATGAACCAATTCATTTCTCTGTTTAAGCCAACCAGTTTTAGTTAGGATTTCTGCACCCTAAGAGATTGTAGTGCATATACTTTTTTTGTGATGCATATAAATGCAAAGGCAGCATGATTCTCAATTCAGGCTTTGAATTTTTATGAGAATACCAAAATGCATTTAGTGCCATTGATTCTTTTATATGACTTATTGGATTTTTGTTTTATCTGATTACAAAATAGTACATGTTCATTAAAACACTTTAGAAATCCCATCATGGAAGATTACTACTAAAAACCAAGATATATTACTTTTATATTCATCCCATATATTACAAATTGGGATGAATCTCTCTCTCTCTCTCTCTCTCTCTCTCTCTCTCTCTGTGTGTGTGTGTGTGTGTGTGTGTGTGTGTGTGTAATTTTGAATCCTACTTTGGTCACTTAATGTTAGCAAGCTAGCACAACGGAAAAAGCAAAAGAAAGAAGCCAGAATGCCTGTGTTCAAATTTGTCCCTATCAATATCTATGTGACCGTGAACAAGTTACAGAAATCTCACCATGTCTCAGTGACTAGTGTGTGAGAAAAGTATAATGATAGTACTTGATTTAAAGAGGGTTTGCGAGGATTAAATAAGATTAAATTACATATTTAGTGTGGTACCTGTCATATAGTATGAGCTCAATTCTGCACAGGTTGAATCTCAGATGCTTATGGCTGTTCCAGAGTACCCACTGGTAAATATTTCTTGTTGTGGCAGACAGTCCTGGGCATTGTAAGATACCCTGCTTCATGCCTGACCTCTATGCACCAGACGCCTATAGTACCCTCATCTTTACAACCAAAAATATCTGAGACATTGCCAAGCCTCCCATAGAGGACACAATCACCTCACAGCCACCTCATCTGAAAACCAGTGCTGCATAGTGTTTCATTATATAGCTATCCCACAGTCCATTTTAATCCATTCTTCATTGTTGTGTAGCTAGAATGTACACGACACTGTTAGATGACAGTGGTATTGCAGTATCCTTATACTCTTCCAACTTTAATGGAAATCCTTTTTGTATTTTACCATCACATGTAATATTGAACAATTCATTTGTGATAAATGATCATATTATATCAATTTTTATTAAATTTTTACCAAGAAATTTTATGAACAAATGGCATTTTATCATATGTCACTGAGACATCAACTAAAATTTTATCTGCCTCACTTATTCCTGGATTGTATTAATAGAATTCCTAACATTAAATGGCTCTTACGTTCTTGAGAAATGCCTAACTGCATGTGGTATACTATTCTTTTCTTCTTTATCTCTCTCTTTCTCTCCTTCTTTTTTGAGACAGAGACTCTGTTGCCAGGCTGGAGTGCAGTGGCATGATCCTGGCTCACTGCAGCCTCTGCCTCTCAGGTTCAAGTAATTCTCCAGCCTCAGCCTCCCGAGTAGCTGGGATTACAGGTGCATCGCCATGCCCAGATAATTTTTTTATTTTTAGTAGAAACAGGGTTTCACCATGTTGGCCAGGATGGTCTCGATCTCTTGCCCTTGTGATCTGCTCACCTCAGCCTCCTAAAGTGCTGGGATTACAAGTTTTCTTTTCTTAATAGCAATGGATGACATTTAATTTAAGAATTTTTATTCTCATTTCATAAAAGAAATTAAACCATTACTGACTTTTGTTTTATTATAGGATTATGTTGTGTTCATAAAATAATTTTGAAAGATTTCCACTTTCATATATGATTAGAAATTGTTAATCTCTCCTTACAAATTACATATTTCTTGAAATTCAATCAACTGAATTACAAGAAGCCAAGAGCATTTTTTGGAAGGTAATTCTTTAGCAGCTTTTATCTTACAATTTCTTCAAATAATATGAGTTTTCTATTTGTAAGTCAATTTTGGTGATTAATATCTTGCTACAAAATTATGTCCTGTGATCAAAATTTTCTTAAAGTTTAGAATATTATATGTTAATATCATGAAACAGGCTATATTTTCACTGTCTGTAGCTGTGTTCACTTTCTAATATCTAAGGTTTTGTATTATTCTATTTTGTATTAAATATTATTTGTATTATTGTTAACTATTATATTGTAATTTTATTTTTGTATTATTATAATTGCCATTACTTTTAATGGCAAAAAACACAATTACTTTTGCAGCAATCTAATGTATTTGTTTTTTCCTTTTTCCCATTAGACTTTCTAGGTCTTTCTACTGCTATTCAAATTCAAGGATAGCTATCCTGTTTTTTTCTTTTATGTTCAGTTTCTTTGTTGCTTATTAAAATATTTTAATTAGTTCATTTTATTTCCAGTGTAATCATAAAAGCATTTAGCCTATGAATTTGCCCTTTTGTATAGCTTTTACTTTACCCCATAAGCTTTTATATAAATTATTCTTATTGTTTTTACTTTATAAATAGTCTACATTTCTTCTTTAACCCAACAATTAAGGTGAGAAGTTTTTAGTTTCCAAGATCTCAAGTCTGCCTTATTTAAGACTTGGTTATTGTTATCTAAGCTTTGGCTGTGGTCAGTGAATATGTTCTACATAAACACTGATTTTTAGTACTTACTAAACTTTTAAGTTTTTTCACTATTGTAAGAATAGTTGAAAGGAAGGTTTATGATGTCTTCACAGGGTAAAATTTTGTTACCCATTTTATTAAACAAAAGTTACTAATTCCATGGTCTACATACCCCACACTTTCATTCATTTTTTGCCCATTTCATCTGTCATGTTCTGAGAAAAAATATATTGCCATCCCTCCACCATTATTTTTTATTTTTCTCCTTATATTTTCTAATGCTTTCTCTTTGAATATTTTAATATTCAATTACTTTACATCATCTACTGTTTTATTTATGACTGCTACATTTTTATTCGGATTTTATTTCATCAATATTATACAATTCTCTCTGTGCTTCAGATTCTACTGTTGTTATATTAATATTGTCACTACTGCATTTTGTATGTCTTTTCTTGATATCTTTCACCCAGCCTTTTTTTCTTGTCTTCTGTTGATCATTGTAGATTAGACTTACGTCTTGTAAATGGCATAAAGTTGACATTTATTATTTGGCCTAATCTGAGAGTCTCTGTATTTCAATGGAAGGGTTGACCCTTTTATTTCTTGTCATAAATTATACATCTAGACTTAATGCTGTCACTTCATTTTATTATTTCTGCCTCTGAAACTTTCTCAACTTTTTTTATTTTCTTGACTTGTTTTTACCTTGTAATTTTCTTTCTTTTTATAATTTCTATTTACTGGAGAGAATGTAAATTGTTTTCTTCATGTTTTTTCCCCCTCTTACAGCGTGGATGGTGGAAAACATATTTTAAACTCTTAGTGGTTCTTTTGAGTTTTAGAAAATAATTTCTGAACTTTATTTTTCTAATAACCAATGTAAAAAATAAACAGTATCTATTAACTTCTCCCTATAAGATGGGGAAACTAGTATGCTTCTAATGGTTTCATCTTTTTTTTTTTTTACCCCATTCCTGGAATAAAATGTGTTTGGGTTTTTTTTTTTTTTTTTTCAATTTTGAGAATGACTTTTCACTTTCCATTTTACTTTGTAGCTATGTTAACAAGAATTGTTTAGATTTTCCTCCATGTTTAACTGATCTCAGTGCTTACCACTGAGATTTTTTGTTCATTTGTTTTTGGATTTTGTTTATTTGTTTGTTTGGTTTTTAAGATAAAATCTCACGCTGTCACCCAGGCTGGAGTGCAGTGGTGCGATCTGGGCTCGTGGCAACCTCCGTCTCCCGGATTCAAGCGATTCTCGTGCCTCAGCCCCCGGAGTAGCTGGGATTACAGGCACGCATCACTACACCCGGCTAATTTTTATATTTTTAGTAGAGACGGGGTTTTACTGCATTAGCAAGGCTGGTCTTGAAGTCCTGGCCTCAAGTGATCTACCCGCCTCAGCCTCCCAAATTGTTGAGATTACAGGCGTGAGCCACCATGCCCAGTCCCAACCTTTTTGTTTGGTAACTTCCTTGTTCTTAAATTCATTATTCTTTACATATCTCTATTAACTGGAGTATATTCCAGTACTTTTTCTCAGGAAGGAAATAGAACTGTTCTATATTCTGAACTCTTATGTTTCTGAAACTGTGTTTCTCTTGTGTTGATAGCTTGACTAAATTTTAAAAATACTTGAATCGGCCGGGCGCGGTGGCTCAAGCCTGTAATCCCAGCACTTTGGGAGGCCGAGACGGGTGGATCACGAGGTCAAGAGATCGAGACCATCCTGGTCAACATGGTGAAACCCCGTCTCTACTAATACAAAAAATTAGCTGGGCACGGTGGCGCGTGCCTGTAATCCCAGCTACTCAGGAGGCTGAGGCAGGAGAATTGCCTGAACCCAGGAGGCGGAGGTTGCGGTGAGCCGAGATCGCGCCATTGCGCTCCAGCCTGGGTATCAAGAGCGAAACTCCGCCTCAAAAAAAAAAAAAAAAAAAAAAAAAAAAAACTTGAATCATGATTATTTTCCCTTAAAATCTATAGCTCTTTACAGGAGAGCAAGCTAAATGCTCTAACAACCAACCTCAGAATTGCAGTGACTTATCACTCGTCAGAGTCCATTTTGAGGACCAGAGCCAGCCTTCTGTGACAAGGTTCAGGAATCCAGGCCCTTTCCATTTTAACCTGGTCTTCTGCTATGCCTTCGGCATCTGGCTGACTAACGAACAGAGAAAACGAGAGGAAGAAAGGGGGAGAATAGTAGATCTCACAGCAGATTTTAGGGGCTGGTCCAGAAGGGGCATATGTGGCTTCTGCTTGCATGTCATCAGACGGAACTAGTTACAAGACCACTTATATGCCAGGGGGCTGGGAAAGGTTGTCTTCCTATGTTTCCAGACAGAAACCGAAATTGTTTGATGAATACAAAGCCTTGTCTGGGCCACCAAATTACCCAATTGTCCTATATTTGCAGAAAAGTTGGAAGATATTGTCATTTTCATTTTATAACTGTATGTTCAAACTATTTGTTTCTATTTTTTCCCATCTTTGCAATTCAAAAATTTAGCCAGAAAATGTGTTGAAACCGTTCCCTTTAAATTTATTTTGCCTGCATGTTTAGGCCAGTTTGCAATATACATTTTCTTCAATTTTGACTTTGTTCTTTCTGTATAAATTGTTCCGGATTATTCTTCAGCAATACCTATGATTCCTAGATTGTATCTCCTTCTCTCCTCTCCGTTCCTATTATCTTCCCATCACTTTCATCTCTTTATTTTCTTTCCCCTCTGAATATAAGAAGCATTTGTTCTTCTCATCAATAATTTGAGTGTTAGCGGTGTTAACTCCTGCTTTACTGCCTGTCATATGAATTTTGTTTATTCTATTGCATTTAGGGACCCTTCAATTTTACTCATATTTCAGCCATCTTCTTTTCAATATGCTTTCATCTCAACCTATTTTCCTCCTTATTGTTTCTATTTCTCTTGGCATTTTTTTTCTTGGATCCTTGATAACACTTTTTCCCCTTCTGTTAATTCACTTCCAAACACGACATACACCACCCATACCAGCGGTGGCTGCCAGGCAGGACATGCGGTTTGCCCTTGGCCTTGCACAGTTTGGGATTGAGTAGGGTTGCAGAGAGTTTTGACACAACTACCAAATGGTAAGGCTCACTCTTTCATGTCCTATCTGTACTCAGCAGAGCAGCACATAGCCCAGTCTTAAAGAGACATCAAGCACATTCTGACATGAGTCTTTGCCATAGCATTCACCAGTGTCCTGGGCAGAAGCACAAATGCTATGCTGCTTAAAGGATAGGCATCAGCCTGTCAACTCTTGGGCATTTGTAGGAGCCTCTTCTTAGGCATAGCTACAAGCCATGCGTGCAATATCTACCCAACTTCCAGGGCCCCCAGACCATTGAGATAAAAGGTTCCAAGAGTCTCAGAAGGTAACCAAAAGACTTTCTCGGGATCTAAGAAGTTTTCCCCAAGAGTGTCCTCCTGCAAATTCAGCGGAGAGGAGGGGCATAGCTCCTCTGACTAACAGTGCATATCTCTGTGAGCCAAAGGTGACCTTCAGATGCTCCTGAAACAGCACCACACATGGTTGTCCTGCACCTTATTGATCATGTATCAAGAAATACTTACAAGGAGAATTTCATGTCATCAAAATCTGAGTTCACTTCCCACACTTAATATCTTTCTATCTCCATTTTAACTTTCCAGTAAAGTCAAAAATTAATTTTCTTCTGGTTCCTGGATGCTAAACAAACGGCTGCTTTATTAGGACATTGTTGAATAAATGAATGAATGAATGAGCAAGTAAATGAGCTGAGGAAACAAACCAACAACTAAGCCATGTCTGCCTGAGTGTAATGATCAGAGTCGGCTCCCCTTGTTTGTTTCTGTTTTTGTTTTTCTTTCTTGGAAGAAGGAATGAAGGAATCTGAAATTCCTCCTGATGCAAATATCAGGAAGGCCACTCAGAGACACCTCCTGAGTTCCCTCCCAGCTGGAGCATGTGGGAAGCTGGGCCAGCCACTCCTGCCTGCAACCCCAGCCCTTCTCCTAGCCACTGCCGGCCACAGCTGCTCCCAACTCTAAGACCCTACTGCACACAGCATCTGCAGCCGCCACCACTCCACACAGAACTGCCCTGTCCAGCTTCCCAGGGCTGAGGCTCCCTGTCCCTCCCCACCCTAGCTGTAGCCAGAGATCTTTCTCCTGGGTCTTATCCATCTCTCTTCCTGGGGGAAAAGAGGGCAGGGGGCACAAGGAGTGGGACTTGCTGCAGATATCGACACTTGCAGGTGCAGAAACACAAAGAACAAAGGAAAGATTTGGGTCAGGATCAGAGACCCACCATGAAGAATGGTGTGTTCTGTAAAAATGGCAGACTGTCAGCCCCTGAGTTTGTGGATCTGACAGCTAAATATGTGATCAAGGTGCCAAGGTGACATGATGACAGGTGCCTCTGACATAAACACAAGCCAGAATGTAATGAGGATGTCGCCAAACCACCAGCAAAGTCCCGGGCAGGATGCTCTACACAATACAAACTGAAGATCAGACAGGCAGCCCTCCTTCCTGATCAAGGTCACCTCTGCACAGGGTCAGTTAATGAGTTCAGAGGGCCGGGGAGGATGGCACTTTCCGAGCTGATAGGAGAAACTCTGACGGGGAGCGGAAGAACTGACAGGTAGCCCCGGGTCTTCCACTAACTAGCTGTGCAATCTCAGACCCGTGTTAACCCCCAAGGACTTGATATATTATCCCATGAAATGGGAGAAGCATATTTGTTCTATTTTTCATTAATGCCCACCAAGTCCTGTTGCATCTGCACCCTCCACAACTCACCTTTGGAGCTACTTAACCCACAAATGGACCCCTGCCCAGGACTGGCAGCCTACTGTGTCATCCGTTAGTGTCACTCTAAGGGTCCTAATTTAATAACACTAGTGATTGCATAAGAACTGTGACGCTGGCACTGGTCTAGCTGATTGACGTATAAACTAAATTAATCCTCAGAACACTGTGCTAAGGTATGTGCTGTCATTATTTCCACTGGAGGGTACTGAGGAGCAGAGATGTTGAGTAACCAGCCTAAGGTCACAATTAGCAGCAACAGAGCCACACTACACCACGCTGGCTCTGTGCTCTGGAGACTCAGCTGGAGTCAGATTTTCTGATAACCCAGCTCTCACTTTGGGCCCCAAGTGTGATTCCTGTTCTTCTGGCTTCTGCCAGAAACCACATTCCTACCTGATACTCCACATGAAGTAGTTGAATTCCATTCTTATTCCCTCCAGTTGGGACTCTGTATTTCTGATGTGCCTGGGACCCCTGTTCCTCTGAAACTGGGATCCCCTTTTTCCTTTGCTGGTTACGCACCCCACCCCATACCTCATTCAAGGACTGGAGTCCTGCACCAATTAAAGCTGTTCCCTGTGGTCCGCCTCTCTTATATTGACAGCCTCCCCAGGCTGGAAGCTGCTCCTGGTGGGGACTCCATGTAATTCATCCTCACTTGTGGGGCTAGCTCAGCATGGCCCAGGTCAAGGGCTCAGGTGAACTAGCTCAACTGGCTTCCTCCTTGATGCCTCCCCTACCTGTGAGCATCTCCCTAATGCTGGCAGTTCATCTGGCTGCCACCTGTGACCAGCCCTACACAGAAGTGCTTTCTATCCAAACAGTTGGCAGAAGACAGGCTTTGGGGACAGACACCTCTACTTGGGAATCATGTCTGTCTTCTATTTCATCTATTATTTTGTGTTTTATACTTTTTGGAGGTAAAGTTTACTTATAAGATGCATAGTTCTTATAGGTACAATTCAACAAGCTTTGCCAAATAGATACAGCCATGTGACTAACATCCCAGTCAAGACATAGAACATCTCAATATTCCTGGGCAAGATGGCCAAATAGGAACAGCTCTGGTCTGCAGCTCCCAGTGAGACCAATGCAGAAGGCAGGTGATTTCTGCATTTCCAACTGAGGTACCTGGTTCATCTCATTGGGACTGGTTAGATAGAAGGAGGGCAAGCAGAAGAAGCACAAAGGGTCAGGGAACTCCCTCCCCTAGCCAAGGGAAGCCATGAGGGACTGTGCTATCCTGGCCAGTTACTATGCTTTTCCCATGGTCTTCACAATCCACAGAAATACAAATCACTATCAGTGAATACTATAAACGTCTCTATGCAAATAAACTAGAAAATCTAGAAGAAATCGATAAATTACTAGACATATACACTCCCCCAAGATTAAACTAGGAAGACGTTGAATCCCTGAATAGATCAGCAACAAGTTATGAAGTTGAGGCAGTAATTAATAACATACCAACCAAAAAAACCCAGGACCAGACAGATTCACGGCCAAATTCTACCAGAGGTACAAAGACGAGCTGGTACCATTCCTTCTACAACTATTCCAAAATATAGGAAAAAAGGAATTCTTCTCTACTTCATTTATGAGGTCATCATCATCCTGATATCAAAACGTGGCAGAGACACAACAAAAAAAAGGAAATTTCAGGTCAATTTCCCTGATGAACATCGATGTAAAAATCCTCAATAAAATGCTGGCAAATGAAATCTAACAGCACATTAAAAAGCTTATCCGTCACGATCAAGTCGGCTTCATCCCTAGGCTGCAAGGCTGATTTAACATACACAAATAAATAAACGTAATCAATCACATAAACAGAACGAATGACAAAAAACACATGGTTATCTCAATAGATGCAGAAAAGGCCTTCAATAAAATTAAATACCCCTTCATGCTAAAAACACTCAATACACTAGGTATTGATGGAACGTATCTCAAAATCATAAGAGCTATTTGTGACAAACCCACAGCCAATATCATACTAAACGGGCAAAAGCTGGAAGCATTCTTTTTGACAACTGGCACAAAACAAGGATGCCCTCTCTCACCACTCCTATTCAACATAGTATTGGAAGTTCTGGCCTGGGCAATGAGGCAAGAGAAAGAAATACATGATATTAAAATAGGAAGAGAAGAAGGCAGATTATTTCTGTTTGCAGATGACATGATTGTATATTTAGAAAACCCCATCGTCTTAGCCCCAAAGCTCCTTAAACTGATAAGCAACTTCAGAAGTCTCAGGATACAAAATCAATGTGCAAAAATCACAAGCATTCCTATACACAGAGAGCCAAATCACGAATGAACTCCCATTCACAATTGCTACAAAGAGAATAAAATACCTAGGAATACAACTTACAAAGGATGTGAAGGACCTCTTCAAGGAAAACAACAAAACCGCTGCTCAAGGAAATAAGACAAGACACAAACAAATGAAAAAACATTCCATACTCATGGATAGGAAGAGTCAGTATCATGAAAATGGCCATATTGCCCAAAGTAATTTATAGATTCAATGGTATTTCCATCAAGCTACCATGGCCTTTCTTCATAGAATTAGAAAAAACCACTTTCAATTTCATATAGAATAAAAAAGAGCCCATATACCCAAGACAATCCTAAGCAAAAAGAACAAAGATGGAGGCATCACGCTACCTGACTTCAAACTATACTACAAGGTTACAATAACCAGAACAGCATGGTACTGGTACCAAAACATATAGTCCAATGGAACAGAACAGAGGCCTCAGAAATAACACCACACATCTACAACTATTTGATCTTTGACAAGCCTGACAAAAACAAGCAGGGGGAAAAAGATTCCCTATTTAATAAGTGGTGTTGGGAAAACTGGCTAGCCATATGCAGAAAGCTGAAACTAGACCCTTTCCTTACACCTTATACAAAAGTTAACTCAAGACGGATTAAAGACCTAAAACCATAAAAACCCTAGAAGAAAACCTAGGCAATACCATTCAGGACATAGGCATAGGCAAAGACTTCACAGCTAAAACACCAAAAACAATGGCAACAAAAGCCAAAATTGACAAATGGGATCTAATTAAACTAAAGAGCATCTACACAGCAAAAGAAACTATCATCGTAGTGAACAGGCAACCTGCAGAATGGGAGAACATTTTTGCAATACATCCATCTGACAAAAGGCTAATATCCAGAATTTACAAGGAACTTAAACAAATTTACAAGAAAAACACAAACAACCCCACCAAAAAGTGGGCAAAGGATATGAACAGACACTTTTCAAAAGAAGACATTTATGTGGCCAACAAACATATGACAAAACGCTCATCATCACTGGTCATTAGAGAAATTGAAATCAAAATCTCAGTGAGATACCACCTCATGCCAGTTAGAATGGCGATCATTAAAAAGTCAGGAAACAGGCCAGGCACAGTAGCTCACGTCTGTAATCCCAGCATATTGGGAGGCTGAGGTGAGCAGATCACAAGGTCAAAAGATTGAGACCATCCTGGCCAACATGGTGAAACCCCTTCTCTACTAAAAATACAAAAATTAGCTGGGCGTGGTGGTGCACACCTGTAATCCCAGCTACTTGGGAGGCTGAGGCAGGAGAATTGCTTGAACTCAGGAGGAGGAGGTTACAGTGAGTGGAGATGATGCCACTGCACTCTGACCTGGCAACAGAGCGAGACTCCATCTCAAAAAAAAAAAAAGTCAGGAAATAATAGGTGCTGGAGAGGATGTGCAGGAATGGGAACGCTTTTACACTGTTGGTGGGAGTGTAAATTAGTTCAACCATTGTGGAAGACAGTGTGGTGATTCTTCAAGGATCTAGAACTAGAAATACCATTAGACCCAGTCATCCCATTACTGGGTATATACCCAAAGGATTATAAATCATTCTACTATAAAGACACATGCACACATATGTTTATTGTAACACTATTCACAATAGCAAAGACTTGGAACCAACCCAAATGCCCATCAGTGATGGACTGGATAAAGAAAATGAGGCACATATACACCATGGAATACTATGCAGTCATAAAAAAGAATGAGTTCATGTCCTTGGTAGGGACATAGATGAAGCTGGAAACCATCATTCTCAGCTAACTAGCACAGGAACAGAAAACAAAACATCGTATATTCTCACCCCTAAGTGCAAGTTCAACAATGAGAACATATGGGCACAGGGAGGGGAACATCACAGATGGCGCCTGTCAGAGGGTAGGAAGAAAGGGGAGGGATAGCATTAGGAGAAATACCTAACGTAGATGACAGGTCAATGGGTTGCAGCAAAACACCATGGCACATGTATACCTATGTAACAAATCTGCACATTCCGCAAATGTATCCCAGAACTTAAATAATAATAATAAAGATGTAGAATATCTCCATCAACCCAGAAATTTCCTTTGGGATCCCTTTTAGTCAACCCCCACCTTCCATAGGCAAGAACAATTCTGAATGTTAACACTGTAGATTTAATCCAGTCTTGAATTTCCTAAATATCGCATACTATGAAAGAGAATGTTGTCTATTGTGTCAAGCTTCTTCTCCAAAACATATTGCTTTTGACTTTCCTCTCTTATTTTCTTTTTTCTTTTGCTGACTAGTGTCCCATTGTATACAGGAGAACAGGTGCAATGAACTTTGTGATCTTGGGAAAGTTATAGGACTCCCTCATTAATTCATTCACTCATTCATTCATTTAACAAGAATTTACTCTCTGCCTCAGTTTTATTTTCTATAAGATCACCTGTTGTTGTCTAAGCATTTGATCAAGATTACAGAGGCAAGTAGTTACGGGGGGATACTCGGAAGCTAGATGGCCACATTCGAGTCCTGGTTTCATCCTGCATTGGCTGCATGATCTCGGACAAAATACTCAACTTCTCTCTGCTTCTCTCTTCTGTGAAAGGTTTAAATGGGGCTGGATACAGTGGTTCACACCTGTAATCCTAGCACTTTCGGAGGCAGAGGTGAGCAGATCACTTGAACTCAGGAGTTCAAAACCAACCTGGCCAACATGGTGAAACCCTGTCTCTACTAAAAAAAAAAATACAAAAACAAAAATTAGCTGGATGTGGTGGCAGGCATCTGTAATCCTAGGTACTCAAGAGGCTGAGGCAGGATAATTACTTGAACCCAGGAGGCAGAGTTTGCAGTGAGCCAAGATTATGCCAATGCACTGCAGCCTGGGTAACAGAGTGAGACTCCATCTCAAAAAAAAAAAAAAAAAAAAAAAAAAAAAAAACGTTAAATGAGGATTAAACAAGTTAATGTTTGTAAAGTGCTTAGAACTGTAGTTGGCACACAGTAAGTGCTAAGAACATGTTGGCTATTATTACCAATTATGTGACATGCCATGAGCACTCACTAAATCATAGTTTTTGTTATATTATTCTTAAAGATGAGGTAAAATGGATGCACAGGCAGTTACCTGGAGTAGTTTAGTGCTGTGAGAAAGAAATCTATCAGTAGCCATTATAAGTCAACAGAGCGCTACCAGAACGAATGCGGCTACTCATCCCGGGACTTTCCTGGTTAGCACTGAAAATTCCAGGAGCGCTCCCTTAGCCGTAGGCAGGCTGGGAAAACTGGTCACCTAATCTGAACCTCACTCTCCTTGTCTGTCAAATGGCCATAATATACTTCACTGCCCTTCTCATAGGACTGCTGAAATGACATGTGTGAACGTGCTCTACCAAGGCAGTGGTGTTTGTCTATTTTTCCGGGTCTATTAGAAAAAGCACACCAAACCTTGAACTCCACTGTGGATTCAAACTTTAAATTCAATATCGAGTTTGAGTTGTGGCTTCTCAGCTTGGAAGCTGAGTAACACTGAGCCCTCAGCCCGGCCTCCCCTCTGGGATCCCACTCCCTCACCTGTATAGTACGAATGGCCACACTTAGCCTGTAAGGTTGGGGTGAGGTCCTGTATGAGAAAGTGCTATCTGCATTGAAAAGCACAATACAAATGAAATATCAGTTAAACTGGTGTGGGGGCCATGAGGGTAGTTGCCTCCATCCAAGAAGGCCACTCCAGAATGTGCTTCTCAGGGCTCTAGTCCCATTGATCCTGCTGCCTGACTCCAGGTTGCCTCAGCCCATCAGACTCTCTTGCCTATATCTGATTTCCTGGCCTCTGACCCTGACACTGGACCCTGATGGGCCCCGCAACTGCCTAGGCCTGGAGTAGGTTTCCCAGGGCTCAACCTAGCAGCTCCCTACCTACTCCTCCACCAAAGCCTGCAGCACAGCCCAGATACAGTTACTGGAATGGCGAGGCCTCAGCGGTAATCAGTGCATGGAGGCCTGAGGTAATGGAATCACCATGATGCAATTATCTATTGATTGCAAGTATTATGGCTGTCCCTGATTGCTTCTTATTGATACAAATCCACTGGGCTGCCTATTTGGATAAAACCAAGTGAGAACGAGAAGAGACAGAAGAGGAAATAGGAAGAGGGAATGGGAGGGAGGAGTGGGGGGAGGAAGGAGTGCAGCCTAATTGGTGACAAGTCTGTGGAAGCAGCCGAGGTGACCACCACCACAGAGGGGCCTGGGTGACGACACACATGTCAGAGGTTGGAGAGGATGTTTAGGAGTGGTGGCTGCCTCTGCCCACAGCCACAGCAGCCACGCTTGGGAAAAGAACCAAAGGCAACAAGCCAGCAGAACACATGTCCCAACAGGATCAAGGGACCATTAGGGCCCACAATGCAGAAGGGTCAGAGGTCAAGAGGCAAAGATTGCACAATCATGGGAGTCAGAGCGGGCAAATAGGGGGAGGTCTGGACACGTTCAAGAGTCAGCAAGGGACAGATCCATCTTATAAGTGACCCCTAGAGGGCTTTCCCCTACTTCAAGCAGGGAGTACAAATTATTCTGTTCTCAAGACAAATTATTGAGGTCTTCAATTGCACATTTATGTTGATGGGATAAACTCTGGTTTACCAGAGCAATGGTGTCATCCTGTGTCCGGAATGCCCTGGAAATCCTCACTCTGCACTCATGAGAGAACTAGAGTGGAAAAGTCAAATAATATCTCAGTACTATGGAAATAGTTTTGACCTTGTGGACCAGCTGAAGTGGTTTTGGAGACCAAGAGCTCCTGGACCCCACTCTGAGAACCACTGCCCTAGAGGTATGGCCGTCTTGTCACATGAGGCGTGGTGTGGAAACAAAATTGACACCTTGACCTTCAGCCATTAAACAGCAGTATGCACATCTCATCTAATCTGAACTAATTTTTACTTTTTTACACCTCACAATAAAGGGACATAAAAAGCTCTTTGTACTGTTAGATAAGCCAAAATACATACGTACATCATACGTGAATGCATGCATGCAGCTGGTCTTCATTATTCACCAACTCTGTACACCATAGAATTGATTCATAATCCTAAAACCAATGTTCAAAGCGCTACTTGGACATGCACAGAGTGGCAAAAACTTGGAGCTGCTGACATGCATGTTCCCAGTGGAGTTCCAACAAGGTAACAAACACTCTGCCTTTCTGCTTCAGCTCCCGTACTGCAAACAAGTGTCCTCTTTGCGGTCCACTGAGGGCCACGTCTTTTGTATATTCCTGCTCTTCATTGGTGATCTCACTATGTAAAACAGCCCCAAAGTGTAGTGTTGAATAGCTGCCTACAGTTCCCAAGCACAAGAAGGTTATAATATACCTTATAAAGAAATTGTGTATATTAGATAGGCTTTATTCAGCTATGAATAATATTGTTGGCTGTGATTCAATATTAATGAATCAATGATGCAAATTAAATATGGTATCTTTAAACAGAAACACATAAAACAATGTCTTGTATTGACTGATTGATGAAAATGTTATAAACAGAGGTTGTCAGGAACATAACCCTGTATTTCCCCTAGGAACAATGGGTCAGTACTGGCTAATTCTGTGTTCATGGGAACTTTGTAAAAACAGAACTATCATGAATAACCAGTATCAACTCTACAAGCAAACATAACAGCAAAAGCCCCAGAGTCTCCCTGTCTAGCTCTAGTTTCAAAAATAAAGGAAACCTCGAGCTTTCTTGTAAATGAATGACTCCCTAACAAGAACAGCTGTGCCCTGAATTTTCAAACCTGAAGGCTGAAGACTTGTCATAATCTTGGTAAGTATGATACTCATATGAGAAAATTGTTGTTTGTCCACCAAGAATAGACTGTCAACTTGACAACCTCAAAAATCTTGTGCTTTGTTATTTCCCTTTAAATATTGGTGGCCAGTCCTTTAAAAACCTTGTCTGCAAGTAAACTTCCTTCTGCTGTACATGCCTTAAATGCTTGTATCTTTGAGTTTTCCTCAGATTCTAAGTAGCCTGGGAGGAGGTGAGACCATATTAGTGGAAAGTCCACATCAAGCACCCATGAGTTCAGAGGACCCTGAGGCCGCACGCTCTTTGATTCTGTCCATGCAGCATCCTAGGAAATGTCTTGCATACCATAAAGGCATACTATGCAGGACCTCGTCCTAGTCAGGGTCCTTGATTGCAAGCAACAGGAACTAACCCAGTTAAATCAAACAAAAGCAATCATTGTAAAGCTGCTGGGCATCTCACAGAATTGACAAGGCAAATGGGTAGCACCCAAGGTGGTAAGGAGGCCAGACCCCAGCTACAGCCACCCAATGGGACAAGGGGTTTAGGATGCTGCCGACACCACTGCGGGCTAGAATATTCCCCAGCCCATGGCTGCCCCCTGCCTCATTGTGTGAATGAATACGCCGCTGCTGACGCAGCCACTGCAGCCAATTCCAAACTGTTCCCATTTCTTTGCAGCTCTTACTTCAACGTCTAAGTCCCAGATGGGAACATCCAATTGCCCAGGGTCCTAGGAGCACATGTCTAGATTTTTTAGTTTCCATGGGGAAACACTGAGCCTTTCCTCCCACCAAGACTCACCAGGGTGGCCTGGAATAAAGCATTGGTATTGAGAACGGGGAAACATAGGCAAATGGAAAAAACTGGAGAAAGAACTGACTTCGTTGGAAGATTGTCTGGATGTGGAGAGTGGTATGGGATCTGGGGTGATTCCAGGGTTTCTAGCTTGAACATCAGGATGTGGGAGGGTGACAATACTGAGTCAGGGAACACTGACAGACGGGAACAGCAAAGAAAACAGCTCACGTTGAACAACTTAAAGTTGAGGTGCTTGTGGCTGTTCGGTAGGAGCTCTGCAAACTCCAAAGCTCTATGCATTTGGAAAAGATTCTGTTGATGTTATTGATACTATTGCTGTCATTAAATATTCATGAAATGGTCTGGGCACAGTGGCTCATGCTTATAATACCAACACTTTGGGAGGCCAAGGCAAGAGGATTTCTTGAGCCCAGAATTTAGAGACCACCGTAGGCAACATAGCAAGACCCTGTCTCTACAAAAGCTTAAAGTTACCTGGGTATGGTGGTGCATGCCAGCGGTCCCAGCTTCTCGGGAGGCTGCAGCGAGCTATGATCGAGCCATTGCACTGTACCCTAGGCAACAAAGCAAGACCCTATCTCAAAAAAAAAAAAATTAATGAAGTTGCCTTTCTTAAAGAACTAAAGACAATTACTCTAATGAACTGGGAAGATAGCATTGCCTTTGTCAATAGATAAGAAAGGGAAGATCCAATTTTTAATCCTTTTTCTTATTTTGCCTTGGCTTCCCCTGGAAGACAGCCAGGCATCAGGGCAAGGCTGCCCCAGGCAAAATGGTAACCACCAATGACTTGAAAATAGGTAGCTAACAGCAATCACACATGTGAATTGGCAACCAAATCTAAAACTGTTATTTTAAGGCCTACAGGCTTTGTCCACAATGGAGACTATCTGGTGGCCACAGAGAGAAAATAGTCCAAGCATCTGCTTGGATGGTGCAAGGGTCTTAGGAGGCGAAAGTCTCAAGAACCTGTATCCTTCGCAACCCCTCTGCAGGTCAACTCAGAGCCTTCCCGCCCTCGCCTCTTATTCTCAAGGCTCTAGGGCTCACATATGGTGGGTCCCTGCCAGCAATATGGTACAATTATAAAGACTGGACCCTTTAATTTCCCAGAATGATTCTTGATGTAAATATTATAATATTTAATCTCCTCAAATCGTATACCTAGAGTTCTGACTCAGAAAATACGCTGCCCTAGACACTGAGAAAACAGTATAGGTGTCAGGAGACCTGAGATCAAGGTTCTGGTTTCACTACTGTCTGACCATCAGCATATTTTTTTAAATTTCCCAAACTGAGCCAAGGTTCTCTTATCTGTAGAGTGGGGCAAATACACCTACATGTGTTACAGAAAAGCTGTAAGAACCAAATGGGGGTAGAAACGGAGTAAGTGGTGAAGTACTGCACGTATGTTAATTATCTCAGCCTGTGATGGTTCATACCCAAGATCCCTTATTTGGAAAGTATCCTCAAGCTTCCCATAAAATCACTCACCCTGGTAGTAACACTTTTGACAAGAAGTAAATGCACTGGACCTTCTCAGTACAGTCGTCACTGGGGCGAGTTGGGAAGACGGCATGGCAGTATGTGAAATATGACACAGAAAGTTCCAGAAGAGCTAATGCTCTACACTCTCCACTCCCCAAAAAGAGAAAGTGAGAAGAGTGGGTGGCAAGTGGCGGGGACGAGGGGAAGATCTGTGAACTCCTTGCCCTAGTCTTTGGAGAAATGATGCATCCTTTTTTTCAGAGTTGTTTCCAGGACAAAAGGACTTATTTAATTGCCTGAAGTTTTTTTTTCTTTTAATTCTGCTGGTATCGCCAGCAGCCTAATAGAAAGCAGAGTGTGTCTTTAAAGCCAGTAAATAATTCAAAAAGAAATACATGAAAAGAAGTGCTTCGATTTGCTGGGGAAGTCCAATGCTCTCTAAATTCAAGGTGTGGCCTTCCAGTCTCCTGCCCACGGTGCCCAGCACCTCCTAAGTGGAGGTGCATTTCTTGACACCAGGCCATACATGATAGACAGGAGGGCAGAGGCAACTCCCCCACTTTTAACCCACTTCAGGCCTGGTGGTATTTATTTAGTACCTGCCTCCTACAGGAGGTGCCAAGACTCATGCCAGCATCTGTGCGTGAAGGACTTAGCACACAGTAGGCACTCAAGAAAGGCTGGCTTTCTTCCTTCTTGGCATCATGTCAATAGGAGGAGCGGGTATTTCATTCACGTTTGTGCACATCCTCTCCGTAAGCTAAGTATTGAACAAATCAGCTTTTTAAAAAATATTACCTCCATTTATTTTGCAAAAGACTTGCTGACAAGACACCCAGCAGCATCTGAAATTTCATCTAGACAAAGAGGCAGGGACAAGGGGAGCCAGGAGCTCTATTTTCTCATTCCGGGCTCCCCACTGCCTTCTTCCGACACCCGCACAGGCACACACATCTCAGCCCATGTGCACCACCGCGATAAGGAGACTTTCAAATGCCGCAATTCATCACCCTGGCCCTGGCTGGAAGCAGAGCGTGTGTGCGAGTGTGTGTGTGCGTGCCCGTGTGTCACACTCCCGCTCCCGTGCACCTGGAGAGCCTTTGTAGCTCGTCCGACAATGGAGCAGCAAGCCATAGAGCTTACAAAGAGAGAGGAAGAGGCAGGGAAGTAAAGAAAGACGCCCACTTGGGCTGCCTCCCTTCGGTTTTGGCTGCAAGATCTGAGCTGGTTAACCAGGTAACAATATGATAAAGGCTGGCAGAAAGGAGCCGAAGCTTCCAGCCTGGAGCCCTGATGAAGAATGAGATAAACATTAATCACTGCAATCCCGTGTGGGAGCTGGGGGTTTTTTCCTAAGGCCTTTCGGCGGGGAATGCAGGAAGTAGGTAAACGTGGATGTTAGTAATGCAAATCCCACTTCCCAGACTTCAGGGACTTTCATGCTAAACCTTGGCTAGTCAGAGTCAGCCTCACCTGGACACGTGTGCACACACATGCACACACGCACGCACTTGCACAGGCATGCATACGTGCTCCAAGGCCCCCACCTGGGGTGTTCCTCAGAGCCCACCACTTCTCTTTTGAAGATTCTTGTGAAAATAGGAATTAAATGAATATCCAGTTACTGAGACCTGCTCTGAGCCAGACACTTCCATTTGCTTACTTAAAGGCTCACAAGAGTACTGGGAAGATATTTCAGGTTATGACTCCACTTGCACAGACTCAGAAAACGAAGATATAGAGAGATTATGTGTTCTTGGTTTTCAGACAAATTCAAATCTAGGTCTTTTTTTCCATGCCCAACTACACATATGCAAAGTGAAAAATCTGATGTCTTTACATACACTGGTAAAGCCATCACCATGACTCAGATCATAAATATCTCCATCACCCCAAAAGTTTCCTCAAGTCCTTTTATAATCCTTCTTCTCCCTCCACCCCCAGCATCCCCTACACCATCAGGCCACCACTGACCTTTATGTCACTGTAAGTTAGTTTGCACTTTCTGTACTTTTATATAGAATATGGAATCATGCAGTATGTGTGTTTTTGATCTGGCTTCTATTGGTCAGCATAATTAGCTTGAGATTCATGTGTGTTCTTGCATGTATTCGGGTCCCCTTCTACTGCTGAGTAGATTCTATTCCAAGGATATGCCATTCAGTTGTTAGTGAGTATCTGTGTTGTTTCCAGTGTAAGGCTATTCCAAATGAGGCTTCTAGGAACATTCACATTCAAACTCTTAAACCTTAATAATAAGGGGAAAAAAAGTCTAAAAATCAGGAATATTTGAAAAGGCACTTCACCCACAAAAATATATCAATGGCAAATAATCACATGAAAAGATGCTTAACACCATTCACCACTGGAGAAATTCAGATTAAAACCTCAATGAGATATCCCTACACAAGTATTAGAGTGACTAAAATTTAAAAAGACCAACCACTGCAAGTGTTGGTGAGGATGTGGAGCTACTGGAATGCTTGTCCACTGCAGCTGGGAATATAAAATGACACAGCCACTTTGGAAAACACTTACAGTCTCTCAAAAAAGGTCAACATGCACCAATCATGTGAACCAGCTACTGCATTTTTAGGCGGTTACCCAAGAAAAATGAAAGCACCTGTGCACACAAACACCTGCTCATGTTCAGAGCAACTTTATGTTTAATAGGAATCTGTTTTGAAAAACACCCCAGGTGATTCTAATAATGAGGCAGGTTTTAGAACCATTGTGCTGGAAGACTCAGATATGTATGATTGCTTGAGAAAAATCCTCTTATTCCTCAATTAGCTATGTAAGTAGGGAAGGGGTTGAATTCCAAATTTAACCTGTTGGGGAAGGAATGCCATTTAATGAATCTATGTAATATTGGACAAATTACTTTGTTTCTCTTTCAACCTCTGTTTTGTACACTTGAACCCTAAGAGGGAAGTTCAGTGATTCGCAGCCTGCAGGATTCTGTACTTTGATGATCTCAGAGAACTCCATATTAAACCCACTCAGTGTCCCTGACAGGGTGGAATGAATCCCATGGAACAGTATATGGGCCATAGCTTTTCTGCCCATGGAGGCAGCTCTCTGTCCTTTCTGCCAGACACCCAGTCACACAACTAGGTATGCACACGAGTGCATGCACACACACACACGCACACACACGCACGCACACACACCCTACCTTTCAATTTTAAAATGTTAATGTCTCTGAGATTGAGGGTGCCAGAATTGTCATTAAACTATTCCAGACACAAAGGCCCTCTGCTGCTTTGCAGCCCACGTGAGGCTGCATTTTACTTATCTGGATCCCTTTTGTCTGGAATTATTTCTTTCCTTTGAATAACCTGCAAAATGTAAGGCTGAAGACAGAATCGTTGGCCTCCCTTATTTGGAAATGGATTTGTCATTTGCAGTCAGTACCTGTACCTGGGGCAGTTTGGATCAAAAACAGTTTTCAAGTCTTCATTTATTACCACTTTTTAAAGAATTCGCCCTTTGATCAAGAGCCCAGGGATTCCATGCTTTGCCCCCTCAAAATGTGCTCCCACCCCCAAGATCCCAGTGCTGTTTTTGTTTCTTTTGAAAGCCCTGTTTACTTCGGAAATTCAGCAATTGCTCCCGAAGTTCCTTTGATGTCTATTGAATTTAATATATTTCATTGCATTATGGAAAAGCTATTTCAGCTTTTGGTATCAGCTTCTTCTTGATATGCCGAGGGGTCTTTTTGTTGGGTTTTGTGTGTGTGGTTGTTGATATGCATTGTTGAATTTTTTTTTAAGAATGATTTGAAGATTTTTTTCTTTTTACTTTTTTTTAAAGATTAGCCAAAGGGTGAGGCAAACGATGAGACTGACACCTCCTAGAAACTAGATTCTCCACTGAACCAAGGGAGCAATGACAAGAAGAAATACTTTTTTCTGCCTCCTTGTTTTCCCTAATTCCCTTGCCTTAGCCTGTAGCCTCCACAAAAAACCCACAAAGGCCATCATTTTGCAACATTGTATCTATCAAGGATCAACTTCCTACTATGCTACACAAAATTTTATGCTAAATATAAAAGTCAAATAGCTCAAAATGTAATTGAGAGATGAGGTGTATTATACATCTGTACTGAGCAGAATAACATCTCCCTAAAACTTCATGTTCACTTGGAACCTGTAAATGTGCCTTATTTAGAAATAAGGTCAGCTGGGCGCAGTGGCTTATGCCTATAATCCCAGCACTCTGGGAAACTGAGGCTGGTGGATCACTTGACGTCAGGAGTTCGAGACCAGCCTGGCCAACATGGCAAAACCCCATCTCTACTAAAAATACAAAAATTAGCTTGGCATGGTGGCACGTGCCTGTAATCCCAGCTACTTGGGAGGCTGAGGTTGGACAGCTGCTTGAACCAGGGAGTTGGAGGTTGTAGTGAGCCAAGACTGTGCCACTGCACTCCAGCGAGACTCTGTCTCAAAAAAAAAAAAAAAAAAAAAAAAAAGAAAAGAAAAGAAAAGAAAAGAAATAAGGTATTTGAAAGGTAATCAAGTTAAAATGATGTCATGCTGGATTAGGATAAGCCCCTAATCCCATGACTGGTATCCTTATAAGGAGAGGAACATTTAGACAGACACACACACAGGGAAAACAGGCAAGTGAAAGCAGGGGCTGAGATTGAAGAGATGCTGTCACAAGCCAAGGATTACCAGGGGCCACCAGCTGCCAGCAGAAGCTAGAAGCTTCTACTGTAGAGTCTTTGGAGGGAGTGCAACCTTGCTGACACCTTGATTTCACCTTGTAGCCTCCAGAACTGTAAGAGAACACATTCCTGTTGTTTTTAAGCCTCCTAGCCTCCTAGTTTGTATTAGTTGGTCCAAAAGTAATTACAGTTTTTGGCATTTTTTTTTGCACCAACCTAATTAATACTAATTTGCTATGACAGCCCTAGGAAAATGAATGCGATATCCAGTATATTATTAACAAGAGATGCCTATACATATATTATCAGACACTAATCTAAGAGTTTTCACATATTTTATTTTTACAACCTCATAAAGTAGGTACTCTTCTCACCCTGTATTTAGAGTGACCGTATGATCTATTGGCCAAAACAAGACACTTTTGAGAGGAAAAGGGGAATACCATTAATAATTATACTCAGAAAACAGGTGTTAACCAAGAGTGCTGAGGATGTGTGGTTACCCTACCCACTTTACAGAAGAAGAAACTGAAGTACAGGCAAGTTCAACCAGTTGCCCAAGGACACACAGCTAGTAGGTGGCAGTAACAGGATTTGACCCCAGGCAGTCTGCGTTCAGAATATTTTCCCATAACCTCTACTCTATGGCATACTGAGTTTGCACAGCCTTCTGGGAACTAGCCATAAAAACAAAGAGCCACCTGAAAATATGCTTCAGCCATGACTCTGCCATTAGTACAGGCAGCACAACCACCACTGGCCCAGGGGTCTAAGACCTAAGAGGAAACAAGAAAATTCTCCAGGACCACAGTCCTATTACACAGAGTCATGGGACTAGAAGTTAAAAGATGTAGACTGTGGTTCCAATTCTGCCATCAATAACTGTCCTAGGGATAGTCACTTCCCCTCACTTCCTCCTTGCCCTGTACCAGTCTGCTGTCAGCCCTTCCAACTTCAGTTCTGCCCAGATGACCCCAATATGAATCAGTGACCCCAAAGTTAGGCTCAACTCAGTATCCCAAACAAGAAGAGGCCGTTGCAAGGACATTTAGGGGAGGGGAATCCTATTCTGCCTGTACCTGGGCTCTGGAACTTTTCTGTGGCTCCAAACCTAGGTTGTTTTGGTACTTTGGGGTGAACATGGCCTTTGGGTACATTTAAAGCAATAGGTAGACAAGTCTCCTTCCTGAATAACAGAAATTGGGGACAGTCTGAACAATGGGCTACATCCTGGGCCCTACACTAGTTCTGAAGTCAGGCTTGGAACCCTGAATTAGGCTGGGGTCCTCATATCATCATCCCCTCCCTGGGATCCCCTAGAAACTCTAACCCTGTGTCTTACCCTGCTCTCTCAGAATGACCCGTCGGATATCAAGGGGCCTGGACCAGGCATAAGTTTGCTCTGTCTCTGTGAATCTGGTGACTTGGGCCACCGGGGCCAGTGTCTCTGTCTGGGTTAGCTCTGCTTGACCTCTCCTTGCAGCTGGTCTCAGTCACTCTCTCCTCCTCATGGGAGTTTGCAGCGTGGCTCATGATCAGGACTAACAGCTCTGGACAACTGCCACGTCCCCTTGGTCACCACATCCTGCTGAATCTACTTCCCAAGTGCCTTTAATTTTAGACTCCCATCTCCACTCATGTGAGCAAGCGCATGCCAGCTGCTCTGTCTGGCTCTAGTCTCTTCCATGCACTCTCTTTTCATCTCCTCACAGACTCACCCTTCTTACTGCCATAGGAGGTATTACATTAAAACACACCTTGGATTACATCATCCCCTATGTGTAAACCTTTGATACATTCCCAGGGTAAAGTATTCTCAGTATATAGACCAAATCCCTAGCTGGGACTCAAGGCCTTCACCTCCTGGATGCAACCTGCCTTCTGACCTCCTCTTCTCACCTTCCCAGGCAGAGTCCTCCTGCTTCCCCAGAGCACTTCCCTGTGTTCCAGCTCCATCAGAGGAAGCACCGCCCCAAATGCTTCCAAGGTAATGCTTCCTCTGATTGACACGCAATTAGCACCTCCCTTTTCTCACTGCCCAGATGCCATCCCTTCCTTTGGTTAATTCTACCTCCTCCTCACCTGTTAAGGCATATCTCAAACATCACCTCTTGGTGTAGATCTCCCTGGCTCCCTCTTTCCAGTACCCAGCCCTTGTCGGAACCAGTTCCTTGCTGCTCAGCGACCCCAGTGCGCTTTGATAAAGCTTGTTCCTGCTCTCCCAAGCTGACTGGTAGTGCAATTCCCACAGTGCTTCTCTGGCTCTCAGAAACTGGAGCTTTTCTATGTTTAATCCCTGTAAGGCCGGTCGCCTCGCTGGGAGCTCAGACACGCCCAACTCCCTCCCTGCCTAGAAACCACATCACCACTCCACGCCCACTTCTGCACTCAGCATGCAAATCTGCACTCAACACTAGACTGCACTCAGCACCTAGCCAACCGTTGAAGAACCCCGCCAAAATTTAAAAGAAGCCCCGCCGAAACCTGCCCAATAGCATTTTGCCCCATCCAGGTCCCACTCCCCCTGGGTGGCCTGCTCACTGGAAATCCCGCCTACCTGCCAATGGCAGCTTGCCCCCGCCCACGTCCTGCTTCCCCACAACCAATCAAACGCCTTCACTCCCTATAAAAGCCCACGCCCAAGAGGAGTCAAGCGCGACTCATCCGGCCCCTCTTGTTGGACAGCCGAACCTCGCCCAGGAGCCTGTTAAATTTCTTTATTTCAATAACTGGCCTCAGTTGCCTCATTTGAACCTCGCTTGCTTCATTTAAACCTTACAATCCCCACAATGCCCAGCTCAGTGTACAGCACCTATAGGTGTATAGGTTGACTTTTGAGCTAGAGCCAAGAACAAACCTCTCACCTGGCTTCCTCCCTTCATCATGGCCCCTCAATGCGGTACAGGCTATAGGCAGCACCCTGAGAAAGACTCACAAGAGCCTCTGAAGAAACCCACTTAGAGAGGAGCTACGGATGCTATTAAGCTCCAAGATGGGGAAAGAAAGAATAAAAAAGAACGCATTTTGCTTTGTGCATGCCCCCTCCTTTGAAAGCTTTTTGCTGTCAGCCTTGTGGCAGTCTTTGCTGCTGAGTCCCTGTAGGAAGGTTCAGGGTTTTTCTCAACTCCTCCCTCTCTCCAGTGCTGCAGCCCTCTTGTGTTTGTTGCAATTTCGCTGCCAAGACTTTTTCAAATACACATCATTAATTCCGCTATACAGCCCAAGTGAGCTCAGGCATCTGAAAAAGGAAAGAAATGTGGAATTCAAGAGCTGGAGCTGCCACATGCAAAGATCATTGGGGAAAGCAAACCAAAGAGAGCCTTTATTTATTCTTTTGTTTTTCAACAGACACAAGGTCACTGCAAGCAGCAGCCATTAGCCTAATTAGACCTTTGGAATAAGAGAGGGGAGAGAGCACTTCGGTGTGGGAGACAGAGGGGAGGAGACAAAGACAGTAATTGAAGCCAAATAATGAATATCAAACTCTTGTAAGTAATATTTAATTAAGTTATCCTACAATTGAGGCATTTGACAATTATTACCATGGGATTTGAAGTAGTACATTAAGTACCCAAAAAATCACTAAGCAGGGAACACAGGTTGCCTTCTTTTCCTCTAGTCTGCTTAGCTATTTTATCTGTATCAGGGTTCCCTGGGCTGAAGGGTAAGGAGAGTTATAGAAACATGTGTCCCTGAGACCACTGTTCTTGGCCCCTATCCACAGCTCCCACATCACCCAACGTGGGACTGAAGCTTATCACCATATTAAAGTGGAAAACCTCAGCCGCACACAGTAGTACATTCCTGTAGTCCCAGCTACTCAAGAGGCTGAGATGAGAGGATCCTTTGAGCCCAAGAGTTGGAGTCCAGCCTGGGCAACATAGCAAGATTCCTTCTATTTCTCTGAAGACTGTTAAAAGTGGCAAAGACAACCCAAAACTTGAGAAAAGATGTTTGCAAGCCACATAACCAACTGAGGATAACTTTTTAGAATGTATAAAAGTCTATTACTAAAAGAGACAAATGGCTCGATAGAAAAATGGGCAAAAGATATGAACAGGCAATTCACAGAACAAAAAACTCGAGTAAAAATATGAAAAAAACAGAAAGATCCAAGCTCACTAGAAATCAGAAAAAAAAATGCACAATCTGAAATGCTACCATTTCATAACCATTAGATGAACAACAACAAAAGATGAATGTCTTATGACACTAAGTGTTGGTGAATAAAAAGGAAGGATAGGAAGGTGAATAGCATACAAATCAGTGCAATCGCAATGGAGATCAATTTGTCACTATACAATAAAAAGCTGCAGATGTACTGTATTAGCTCATTTTTACACTGCTATGAAGAAATATCCAACACTGGGTAATTTATAGAGGAAAGAGGTTTAATTGCCTCACAGTTCCTCATGGCTGGGGAGGCCTCAGAAAACAAAATCATGGTGGAAGGGGAAGCAGATATCTTCTTCACAAGGTGACAGGAGAGAGAAGAGTGTGTCAGAGCACAGGAAAAACTACCAATTATAAAACCATCAACTCTCATGAGAACTCACTCACTATCACAAGAACAGCATGGGGGAACCACCCCCGTAATCCAATCACTTCCCAGCAGGTCTGTATCTCCCTAAACACAATCAAGATGAGATTGGAGATTACAATCAAGATGAGACTTGGGTGGGAACACAAAGCCAGACTGTATCATGTACATACCCTCGGCTCAGGGAACCCATTACAAGGTATATATCCCAGATTCCTGGAAATGGGCACAGAAACATTTGAGGTAGCATTGTTTGTGGAGCAAAAATTACAAACAACCTGATATTCATCATCAAGAGAACAGAAATATAAATTGCATGCTTATACAATGAAAACTTATTTACCAGCAAAACCAAATCAATGTATCATGTGGATAGATTTTTAAAACATAATTTTGGCAAATATTAAAAACAAAATAAAAAGGAGTATCAGGATATATACATTATGGTACAAATTATGTAAAATTTTTAAATCTGGAGAACATAATATTTGGAGACACATACATATCTGTAAAAAATAAAATGAATGAGAATGATAAACAACAAATTCAAGGCAGAGGTTACCTGGGAAGATGCTGTGGGAAATATAAGAATGCCCAGAGCAATGCATGGGCATTCTTATATTAACCTGTAAAGCCTTTTCATATCTTAAATATTTCATAAAACATTTTTTAAAACATTACTAACAGTCATATTTTTAAAACAGATAGAAATATGCCTCAAGAAGATTATAAGCTTCTTAAGGGATGGAGCATGTAACAGTTATTAAAGAGAAGATCAGGTTTCATTAGTGGCCAAAATGCAAGGCACAGCTAGGATGCAGCAAAGGAGAGGGATTTTAGGAACCATGAAATGTTCTTATGCTGAAATCTCTACCCAAGAGCGAATGTGAATGTCAAATGGGTGGTTTCCTGCCATAGTACTGACCCACACCCAATATGAAGGGGCTGTCACCAAAGCCAGAGCAGGCAGGTTGGCATGGTGACCTACTCACTTGTCCTGAGGAGCAAAAGGACTTGAGGCTAGAGATGGAACCCACAAGCAAAGAAGAATCAATTAGATATTTCTTGCCAACTGAATCAGGATTCCACTTTCACCCTTTTCCCCATTCTATATTTGCTTAATACATATATACAAATTCAACTGCCCCAAAATATCAGAGCTTACAAAAACCTCACAAACCTTACTTATAGAGACGCTTACCATTGATGAGAAGATGGGTGAGATACACCAGAGCTATCAACAGAAATATCTGAGCCTCTTTTAGTTGGATTTAGTCTTGGAGAAGTCTCTTTGAGGAATCACAATAATTACTGCATATTTTTGTAAAAAAACAGCCATGATTATCACATCTTTAACTAGACTTCAGATTTATATAGAATATTATTATTATTATTATTATTATTATTTTATTTTATCCCCACAGAGGGATACCTGCTATCTTGTTTATTTATTGAAATAGGAAATAAATAGACCAGGCAGAAAATCTAATAAATTCTGTTATTAGCTTAACATGACATGTGTAACCCTCTCTCTCTCCAGGCACTAATAACTCCAGTTCTATAATTAGAGGATTGGTCCAGACATGGGACAGCCAGCTAGAGCCTACAGGCCGTTGGCCTGTTGCCTATTTTTGTACAGGCCTCAAGCACTACAATGGGAGACTTGGATAGTTGGGATTAGAGACCATTCAACCTATAAAGCCTAAAATATTTATTATCTGGCCTGTTGCAGGAAAAGTTTGCCAACCCCTGTCCAATAGATTAGATACAATGTGAGCCAACTGTGGGACATTAAATTTTCTGGTAGTTGCCTTAAAAAATAAGCCAGGCATAGTGGCTTACACCTGTAATCCTTGCACTTTGGGAGGCCAAGGAGGCAGATCTCTTGAGGTCAGGAGTTAGAGACCGGGCTGACCAACATGGTGAAACCCTGTGTCTACTAAAAATACAAAAATCAGCCAGGCGTGGTGATGCATGCCTGTAATCCCAGCTACTCGGGAGCCTGAGGAAGGAGAATCACTTGAACCCAGGAGGCAGAGGTTGCAGTGAGCCAAGATCGTGCCATTAAAAAAAAAAGCAGTAAAATAAAATTTAATGATATATTGCATTTAACCCAGTATGTCCCAAAAATACAATGTATAATTAATATGAAGAATTTTTAGGAGATATTTTACATTACTGTTTTCAAAGTCTTAAAACTTGGATTTATCTTTTGCATACTCCAGCGCATCACAGTTCAGCTAGCTACTACATTTCAAGGGCTCAATGGTCACATGTGGTTAATGGCTACTATACTTGACAGCATAGGGCCAGATTATCTCTAAGGTCCTTTTCAGCTTTTACATAATAAGATTATCTAAAATATGAATAGTCTTTTTAAAAATAAAAAATAAACTATCCATTTTCCAGCATCCAATTAGAGTTTGGACTCCTTAAATTCTTTCCTGATTCCTCTGATCCACATCAACCTTTTGCTCATGATATTCCAAGAGTACAGCACCCATCGAGGCATGGATGCCTTTATACCAGAACCCACAGAGGGACCACGGGTGCTCCCAACCTACTTCTGTGCCCTTGTTCATTCTGGCTTCCCTCTCATTCATTCTGCCCCTGACTTTCCCGTGGGTGTGAGCCTCTGCTCTCTCTGGCTCCTGCGCTGCTCTCCTCCTGGAGGTCTCTGCTTAGATTTTCTCCACTTCCCTGCTGTGAGATATCCTAGGAGTCCTTCAGGAAGCTCACTCCCAGCCCTGGCCAAATGACCAGCACCTCTCAGAAGAGGAGGGACATCAGGAATGGTGTAGCTATAGACAGGTAAAATGTGAGATGCAGACTGGGGTTTGAGAGAAAAATAGTCATCCCTCCGTATCTGTGGATGCTGCATCTATAGATTCAACCAACTGCAGATTGAAAATATTTTTTAAAAAAATTCCACAGAGTTCCAAAAAGCAAATTTTTACTTTGCCATGCATCAAGTACTACACTGAATTCTCAGGAATGAAGTGAGGTGTAGGCATTGCATCAGGTATTATGAGTAATCTAGAAATGACTTAAAGTGTACGGGAGGATTTCCTTAGGTTACATGCCAATACCACATCATTTTATATATAAAAAAAAAACTTGAGCATCTTTGGATTTGGGCATACACAGGAAGTCCTGGAGCCAATCCCCCATAGACACCAAGGGATGACTGTACTTAATCTGAAAAGGCAATTCAGGAAATTCAGAATTAAAGGAATAACAAGCTTTTGAGAAGGTATTTTTGGGTGAGAAATGGTAGGATTCCCAGGCGCTACCCAGGAGGACCACTGGTCATGAGTTCAGGGAGAGAACTGGAAATTGAACCAGAGGCAGAAGGAGTAGATCTGGGGCCCAGGCAAGAGAGGTCTGGCTTCTCTGGAGACCCAAAGGCAGCTGGTGGAACAGCCCCATCTAGGACCAGGGATGGGACACAGGGTGAGTCCTCACTGAGGCCTGAGACCCCAAGCTCAGGGGCCCAAGGAAGGAAATGGCACTGAAAGGAGGAGGGGGCAGGGGATGCCCACAAGGACTTAACACACTAGGGCTGGGTGTCCCCAAAGGGTGCATCTTAAGTCCTTCCTACAGAGCCTCTCCTGGGAGAAACATGTGGGGTCAATTAATCAGCCTGTGTGCTGGGCTGCAGTGTGGTGTGCTGGGCTGCAGAGGGTGGTGAGATTCTTTCTTTAAGTAAAATGCATTACTACTATAAAAATAAATGCTCATTATAACTTTTTCTAACAGTACATAGAAGTATAACAGAGAAAGAAATTACTTGAAATTTCTCAACCCTGAAATAATGACTTGGTGGCCATTCTCTCATACGCGTCTTTATGTATTGCCACACTATTTAATAGGATCATATCATACAAGCTCGGTTTGGGGAAGATTTACTCCTTCCCTTTCTCCCTCCACCTTTCATATAAGGAAGGTTGTCATTATTTTACAAAAGGATCATTTTTACACACTTCTCTGCACTTTGCTTGTTTCATATTTTGTAGATTTCTCCAAATGAGCAGCTTTGAAATTAATTTATTTTAATGTTTGCATAATATTTGTGATATGAAATGTACTATAATTTATTCAACTATTCCTACTGATGGACGTTTCCTCTGAGGCAGCCTTGCATATCTACCCTTACTCTTTGGTGCTTTTATTTCTGTGAAATAGGTTCCCAGAAGTGGGACTGCTGGGTAGAAGGGGATATACATTCTTTTTATTTTACAAGCTATTACGATGCCGTTTTCCAAAAAGGCTGAAACCATTTACATTTCCTCCAGCAGCATCTATGAATTCCCTCTGCCCTGCATCCCTTCCAACAATAGATATTATTGGTCTTCTTAATGTTTGCCAGTCTGATGGGTGGAAAGTGATAACTCAATGCTGCTTTAATTTGTATTTTCTAGTGAGCTTGAGCATTTCTTAATGTGTTTATTGGTCATTTAGATTTGCTTCTCTGTGAGCTGCTTATTCATATCCTTTGTCTGTTGTTTTGTTTGGTTATCTTTTTATTAATTTTTAAGAGCTCTTTGTATATTACAGGTATGAATCTTTTATGAATGTAAATATTTTTTCTAAATCTATTGTTAGACTTCATCTTTATTTTTGCAACCAAATTGCAGCACATTTTCTGGTTGACAGGACAGGGTAAGAATATGAGATTTGGAAGGGATAGGAGAGCAGAGGAGTTCAATGTTCCAGCTAGATCCCTTCTGGGGATGCTGTCTCAGTCTGCTCAGTCTGCCATAACAGGAAACCACAGATTGAGTGTCTTAACAGGAATTTATTGTTGCATAGTATGGAGTCCAAGATCAAAGCACCTCTTCCTGGCTTGCAGACAGCTGCCTTCTCATTGGGTCCTCACCTGGCCTTTCCTCTGTGCCCCTATGGAGAAGAGAAAGTTCTCAGGTGTCTCTTCCTTTTCGTATAAGGACCCTGTCCTATTGGATGAGGTCCCAAACTTACAACCTTATTTAACCTTCATTACTTCTCTAAGGGTCGTATTTCCAACTACAGTCACGTGGGTTGGGGGAGGTTTAGGGCTTCAACATATGGATTTGCAGGGGGACACATTTGAGTCCATAACAGATGAGTTCTACAGAAGTAGATACACCCAGAAAGGATGTGACAGCATGGTGCACCAAAGCCATATTCATCCTTACATGAATTTCACATTCCAGCATGGCAGGGAAGTAGCTGGATGGTTCCCATTCCCCAAAGAACAGCAGAGAAAGCAGAGGAGCCCCTAGACTTGAAGGCATCCTGGGCAGGATATCTCAGCAGATGCCTACATTCCAATGATTCAGTACCAGGTCAGGGTAATAGACAAGTCTCATTGAACACCTATGAGGATAGATGCCTATAAGGGTAGTATGACATTGCAATCTAATAAATGCAGTCATGCGTTCAACAGGATACATTCTAAGAAATGTGTCATTGTGCAACATTGTAGAGCATCCTTGCACAAACCTAGATGGTAGAGCCTACTCCACACCTAGGCTATATGGTAAGCCTATTGCTCTTAGGTTACAAACCTGGACAGCATATTACTTTACTGATACTGTAGACAATTATAACACATGTGTATGTTTAGAAAAGGTACAGCAAAAATACAGTATCATGGGAGCATAAGATGGGACCAGGGTCATATATCCAGTCTTCTGTTGGCCTAATCATCTTCTCACTCTACACAGGACTATATATTTTGGTCTTCCACCTGTTTCCTGACACTTAGCTCCTAAAGCCCTTGGAATCTCTGAAGTGAAGCATGCCTTTTTCTATGCTAATGGGCTGATGGTTAGGGCTCCAGGTTAGCCTCAGGATAGGGACTGTGCCAGGGAAACCAACCTTGTGACTAGAGGGTCAGAACTTTCAGCCCCATCCCCGGACCTCCCAGGAGGAAGAGGAGCTCAAGGTTGAGTTGATCACCAATGACCAATGATGTAATCAATCATGGTTCTATAAGGAAACCTCCATTAAAAACCCAAAAGGATAGGGTTCAGAGAACTTCTGGGTTGGTGAACAGGAACACATCAGCACGCTGGAAGGGTAGTGCACCCTAACTCCCTGGAGACAGAAGCCCTGTGCTCAGGACCCCTCACCATGCGTATCTCTTCAACTGGTGGTACATTTGAATCCTTTAAAATACCCTTTCTCATCATTGGTCGAAAATAGTAAGTAAACTGTTTACTGGGCTTCTCAAAGCTGCTCCAGCAAATTATTGAACCCAAAAAGGAGGTCAAGGGGACCTCCAATTGTAGCTGAGTCAGACAGAAGTGTGAGTGACCAGGGAACCTATGTCGGCATCTGAAATGGGGGCCAGTCTTATGGGACTGAGCCCTTAACCTGTGGGGTCTGCACTAACTCTGCTTAGCATCACAATTGAGTTGACTCGAACTGTAGGACACCAAGGTGGTGTCAGAGAATTGGTCAGACTGGTCAGTGTCGGGGGAAAAACTCTCATGGGCCAGGCATGGTAGCTTACAACTGTAATCCAGCACTTTGGGAGGTCTAGGCGGGTGGATCACCTGAGGTCAGGAGTTCGAGACCAGCCTGGCCAACCCAGTGAAACCCTGTCTCCACTAAAAATACAAAAATTAGCTGGGTGTGGTGCTGGGCACCTGTAATCCCAGCTACTTGGGAGGCTGAGGCAGGAGAATCACTTGAACCAGAGAGGCAGAGGTTGCAGTGAGCTGAAATTGTACCAGTGCACTCCAGTCTAGACAACACAGTGAGACTCTATCTCAAAAAAAACCCCCACATGGTTGACCCAAAGATATGTTTAGAAAAATAAAGGCAGTCCTCTCTCTGGAACACCTGTCATAGCTGCTGGGAGTGGCACCAGCAGAGGCCCAGCTGTTAGCTCCTGCGGAGGCTGATCAGCAGCAGAGCTGTATCACTCACAAATACGCCCCTCCCCGGAGTGCCCTCAACACAGTGACAGAAAAAGACCTGGCCATCTCAGCCCAATTCAGGGCAATTCTGTAGGTCATTTCAGCTCCAGGCTGTGCCTTGGGGTCTGCTGAGGGAATCAGTAGGTCACATTACACTGCGCTTTCCCCTCTGCCCAACCCCACTTCCTCCCTGCCCTTCCCCAGGTGTGGACCCCAGGCACCTCTTTAATTACCTATCTGCATCTCAGAGTCTGCTTATCAGGGACCCCTACCGAAGACAGCCTCTCACATGTGACACAGGCAGTGCATCACCAAGGTGAACTTGCAACAGAATGTGATTCAACAGCACGTGAGACAAAGCAGCCCTTGCCTGGGCAGTGCTGGCCTGATGCAAGGGGTGCAGGCGCCCCTGGAGCATGGACATTCAGCCTCCACTTCTCCAAGCAGGGCCTCCAACGAGACACCTCCTAATCTGCATCCACTGTTTCTGAGCCACCCAAGCCCTGCCAGCAATGGCCTTAATAGGAAGTGCAGGCCCCTGCTCCTTCTGCCAAATCTCCCTTGAAGGAACACACGACAAAATGCTTCCATGGGCTTATTTAACCTAACCTTCTAATTTATTTTCCATTAAGATAGTTACGTTAATTTAGTTATTTGTGTCTGTCAGGCAAACACGGAGAGGCCCTCTTGGCTTTGGGATGCAGTTCTCTGCTCCACCACACCAGTGCCCAGGGCCTTTCGCATGGCGAAGCACCAACACCTGTCCATATTTAAGAGCTCATCTGTAGCCCAGCAGAAAAACAAGGCATGATACATATTTGAGGTTTAACATCTTGATTCTCAGGCTTTATAACACTGGATGTTATTAGCAACACCATGAAACAAAGAAACAGGAACTTCTGCCCACTCCTCCAAATGTGACATTAGGAAATCAGCGTAGGGTAGTAAAGCACAAATCACTACACCTGGATTCTGCTGTCCTTGTTCCTTATGTGACCAAACAGGTATGTGATATTTCACAGTACTTCACCGCTCTAGGACTCAATTTCCTCATCTAAGCATGAGGAGAGTTGAACTTAAAGCCCTAATAGGTCAGGAATCTTAGGTTTCTGTGTTTTTTTATTACATCAGTGCTTCAGATATTGAGTTTTTTTCCAGAATTGACACATGGAAGCTCCTGGCCTACTCAGGTCCCTGGAGAAAGCTGAAGGTCACCGGCTTTTGCTTTCTTCTATTGGATCAGACCCATAATTCCTCCCGGACATTTATTTCCTGGAGTTTTACTTCTGAACATTCCAAAATGTTAATGTTTCTTGGAAGTAAGCTCCAAATATTACATCTGGAGCTGTTCTCTCTTAACAGTCTGCCCTCAATCTGAGAAGTTTATCAGTTCTGTCGGAGAGTCCCCATCGTGCTATTAGCATCTGATGTGGATGTCACAATTTGCAAACCTTTTTTTTTTAATCTTTGGGGAAAGCAGAGCAGGGAAAATGAGCCAGATCCCTTGGTCCCTGGCTCAGAGTTAGAAACTGATCTTATTTGTGAAATGGGCTTAATTTCACCATTGGAACAAGCAATGCAGGTGATGTTCTCAGTGTGAGCTGGTGACAAGCCTGCAATCGTCCCTGCGTGTATGAGTGTACACACTCATACACACGCTACACCTCGCGTGCACATGTGCGCACACACCTACCCACCTACTACAAAATGCTCTCAGTGCTATCATCATGGATGTAAACTGGAGTAGGAACATTTTTTGCAGGTCCCTGAGAAAAAACTTCATGGTTACCACAGACAAGGCATAAGAAGACTTAATATGAATCCCGCCCCACACTCACTCCTACAATGCCATATTGCTGGCCAGACATTTCCATGTGCACATCTTTTGACTGTTCACAGCTCAGGGGTACACACTCTTCCTTCTTGGACAATCCTTTTATATACCTGACCACACCCCACCCCAGGTGGGCCAATTTCTCCTTCCCAGATAAATCTTCTCTGACAACCCTATCTAGGTTAGGGCCCTCCCCACCATTAGGTATCGTAGCACTCTGTTTGCTTTGTATAGCATTTAATTACATTTTTTGTGTATTTACTTATTTACCTATTTATTATCAATCTCTCCCACTGACATTATAACCCCTTAAAAGATAGGAATGCAGTCTATCTTATTCATTCTGGATTACCTAGTATCCAAACAATGTCCAGCATACAGTCAATACTTCGTAAAGCCTTGTTGAATAAACCAACTTTATTTGCTCAAGAGTTCTACAGTTATCGTCATTTTCACAGATGAGGAAATAGGTTCATGGACGTTAGGTGACCTGCAAATTCCCAAAAACTGCTAAGTGGCAGAGCCAGGATTCTAATCTAACTTTACGCCATTTTCAGAACATCAAGCTATTAGAGTCAATCTTTGAACTACAAATTGTCCTTTAAACTCCACAATATCTCCCAGTCTCAGGAAAAGAAAAGGAAGTTTGATGTACACACATATGAATACATGCACAGGCACACACATACACACATGCTTTTGACTTTGCCCCGCTCTCCAAGTTTATTATCTACGAAGGACCAGGTGAATTTGACTTTCCCATATATGCTATACTCAAGTGTGCCTGACTTACAAATGACAATGTAAAAACAAGTATCATTTTCAGGGCCCTGAAGATGATGGGAATATATAAAGGAAATATGATAGAATGTTAGAATTAGAAAAAAACATTTTGTAGATAGGGAAACTGAGGCCCCATTGAGTGGGAATGAGTTTTCCAAGGTCATTTGTAGGAGAACCAGGACTAGAACCTAGGTCTGATTCTTGGTCCAGTGCTCATTTCCTAAGATGAATCACAGGAACACAGCAATAAATTATGTCTTGGGCATCCTCTAATCACCAGTAATCAACAATGACAGCTTTCTTCATCTGTCTTTTCAGAGCTTGGTCACAGAATAGTGTGTGCTGGGAAAGCCCACTCCAATTTTATGAAGCTCTTTAACATGTTAAGCTGGAATTCAGATGTTTTCTCAAGTTACCAAATGTCTCTCTAAAGCTACTGCTTCAAACTCAGTTCTTTTTCTCCATTCTCCCAACACAGACCCTCACATCCACCCAGTAGGCAACAGAGCAAGGCACTGTTTCCAAGCATACCTAAACTTTCAATTGATTAATGTTCTTTTTAATTAAGAAAATATAGTCAAAGAATGGCACATGCAAACACACACACACAAGTGCTACAAAGACCCCAGTCTAGACATGCAAAGGAAATCTGAATTGACTTGAGTGTCCTGCGTCAAAGGGTTGGAAGCTAAGAGGAGAGTTCCATAAAGAGGAAGGTGATCTGAAAAAGAACTTCAGAAACTTTGCTTCAGAAGTGTAGGCAAAAGACCCTACCAACTCAAGGACTGGCTCAGGTAGCTGGAGACAAAAGCCAGACTTGACCACACTCAGTAGAGAGGCTCTGTTTTAGGTTGGTGTATTAGTCCATTTCACACTGCTGATAAAAACATACCTGAGACAGGGTAATTTACCGAGAGAGAGAGAGAGAGAGAGAGAGGGAGGGAGGGAGGGAGGGAGGGAGGAGGGAGGGGGAGGGAAGGAAGGAAGGAGTGGGGGAGATTTTAGTGGACTTGCAGTTCCACATGGCTGGGGAGGCCTCACAATCATGGCTGAAGGCAAGGAGGAGCAAGTCATGTCTTACATGGATGGCAGCAGGCAAAGAGAGCTTGTGCAGGGAAACTCTACCTTCTGAAGCCATCAGACCTCATGAGACTTATTCACTATCATGAGAACAACACAGAAAAGACCTGCCCCCATGATTCAATTACTTCCCACTGGGTCTCTGCCACAACACATGAGAATTCAAGGTGAAATTTTGATAAGGACACAGCCAAACCACTTCAGTTGAATTTGAGACCCATTTTAAGAACAAGCATTACTGAGCTGGTGAGGGATCTGCTTGAACTGGTATACTGTGCATGGATGAATCCATTGCTTCTAAGAACATCACAGGCACTCACACATGCACACACCCATGCACACACACTGTTCTGTGTCCCTGTTTCTTTCCTCATGGTGTCACGTCTGCATGGAGCAGCCTTTCTACTTGGTGACCTAGAGAACCTCCTGGAGGCTCAGCTCCTGTGGCCTCTTCTCTGGAGCCCTCCCTGCTTCTTCTACCTCTTCCCAGTTTCCCTCCTCTGCTCTGTAATCCTGTAAAACTCGGTACCATCACCATCACTGTGTTGCACACCATCACCCCACAATTACTTGTCTGCATGACTGTGAGCTCCTCAGGAGGGAGGAAAGTGTTTTGTGTGTCTTTGTGTCTCCAGCACACAGCACAGTGCCAGGCACTGGTAGGCACTCAGCAAACAGTTGTTAAATGATTAAATAAAGGAATTTCCCTGCTTGGTACAGGGTAGAGATGCTAGGATTGTCCCACAGTTTCAATCACACACCAGGATCTGCTTTATCCTAAACCCAGGTAACGTTAACACAACCACCACACCACCAGGGGGGTTTCATCCCAATAAAATAAAGCTGCAGAGTCAAGTTAGGTAATGAGAAGAAAAACAAAGGGAAGAGAGGACATTCTTACTGTGTTCATTTCCTAGGGTGGCCGTAACAAAGTATCACAAACAAGGTGGCTTAAACAGAAATGTATCATCTCACAGAGGGCTGTGGGAAAGAATCTGTTCCAGGCTCTTGTCCTGGGTTCTGATGGTTGTTGGCATTCTTTGGGGTTCTGTGGCTTATGGATGCATCGCCCAGATCTCAGCCCTCACATGGTATTCTCTCTGAGTGTTTTCAGAGTCTTCCCCTGTGCATGTCTATCTCTCTATCCCAATTTCCCCTCTTTACAAGGACACCAGCCATATTGGATTAGGGTCTACCCTAATGACTTCATTTTAACTTCCTGACCTCTATAAAGGCCCCATTTCTAAATAAGGTCACACTCTGAGGTCACGGGGGCTAGAACTTCAACATATTTTGCAGGGGGACACAATTCAACCCCTGACAGTTTATACTCAGAACTGGCAGAACAAAGGCAGGGATGACTCCAAGCATAAGTATGTTCCTTGGAATGAGGCACAGGGGCTCACACCTGTAATCCCAGCACTTTTGGAGGCAAAGGCAGGTGAATCACTTGAGCCCAGGAGTTCGAGACCAGCCATGGCAGCATAGTGAAACCTCATCTCTGCCAAAAACACAAAAATTCGCCTGTCTCATAAGATGGTCTCAAAATAAATACATAGACTAAATTTTTAAAATAAAAATTAAAAAGTTAAAAATAAAATAAAAAGACCAGGCACAGTGGCTCACGCCTGTAATCCCAGCATTTTGGGAGGCCGAGGCCGTGGATCACTTGAGGTCAGGAGTTCAAGACCAGCCTGGCCAACATGGTGAAACCCTGTCTCTATTAAAAATACAAAAATTAGCCAGGCATGGTGCACACGACTGTAGTCCCAACTACTCAGAAGGCTGAGGCAGGAGAATCACTTGAAACCAGGCGGCAGAGGTTGTAGCGAGCCGAGATTGTGCCACTGCACTCCAGCCTGGGTGACAAAGCGAGACTGTGTCTCAAAAAAAAAAAAAAGTATGTTCATTGGCCATCCTCTGCCTCATTTTCCTCATTGGTAAAATCATGAGAGAATTTTTGCTGTACCAAATGGAGAATTTGCTGAAGTTTATTTCTGACATTCTTTCTTCCACCGTCTTTCCCCATATGTGGATTCCTCTGTTACTAGTTCACTGTTCCCTGGTTGCTTACAGTGCAATCCTTCCCAGAACACTTGCATATTAGTTCAGACTCATAAAGATAGAATAGACTTCAAGATCGAAGGAAGTTTCTCCATTATGGTGGTGTTTCAGACACTGAAGTAAAGCAGGTGTGTGTGCACAGGGTGTGAGAGGATCCAGAGGAACACATCATCGAGTAGCACCTGGAATGGCAAGGGCTGCCACGTGAGGTGTGCTCAGTCTGCACAGCTGTCCATGGGATGTGTTAATAGAAACACCTAGTCCCATTGGAGTGTCAGCTCAGAGCCCAGCCACAGGCAAGAACACTGGCCTGGGCTCTGGACATGGCCTCTGGTCCAGTGTCTCCACTGACCTGCTGTGTGCAGCTAGACCAGTCTCTTTTCCCTTCCCCTTACACTCAGCTTCCCTATCAGTGTAATGGGAGAAAGGGTGGCGTGGGAGTGGGATTAGAAGGCTGGTCTCCAGCCTCCTCGTCCCATCCACCCATCCTGTGAGCATCTGCAACCACCCCTTCTTGCCAAGAAAAACCATCGACACAACAGCAAACAGGGAGAGGACAATGAGCACCAGCCAAGCCTTCATCTACTCGCTCACTCTAAACAGAAATCACTTACCCTAAACAGCAATCAGTCCCCAATGGCCTCCTTTCCAAATGCCTTGTATGACAATGAGTGATTCATAACAACATCCAATCAAGCACACCTAACCTTGCTATAATTGCCTGTCCTTTTCAGCGTTCTTAAAAGCTTTCCAGTGGAAGAGAACTGAAGCTTCTTGTCAGACGCAGATTATTATACAGAGGAGAGAGACCCCCCCGCATTCCTTTCCTCCTTTCCAGCCCATCCCTGCACCCACCGGGATCTGCACACCCCCTGCAGAGGGACCAGCATCTGGCTGACATCTCCATGGGTGCAGCAACCATCTGCAGGTGTAAATTTCTCGGCTGTTCCATCCCCATCCAGGATCCTCCCTCTGCTCCAGGCAGGCCCAGCAGATTCCTGTCTTTCCTTACAGGTTGGAAGAGGTGACATCAGTAGCATTTTCAGTTCACACCAAATGTCATTATGAAAATCAGCAGAATGGAACAACAGAAAGGTCCAGGGACAGTCCCTAAGGTCACAGGGCAGGTGGGCAGGGCCATAGCTGAACTCCTCCACAGGCCTGGGTCCCCAACAAGTCACACACCCACACTCTGTGCTCTGAATGAATGGAAAAACAACACTCCTCAGCTGGTCTGGGGGTGGCACAAGTCCTGGGGGATCTCTCAGCCCCACCAACTGCCCTCGTCATCATGGCAGACAACTGTGAGAGCCAGGAGGAAGGCACACAGCTTAGAGACCTGGAATCAGAATCTCACCAAATCATCATCGTAAGAAGGGCAGAGAATGAACCAATGAGGTGGAGGTCCCAGAGGTAAAGAGAGGGACCGAAATTTTCCAAGAGAGAAAATCATAGGGAGACCACATACAAAAATCAGTGGCTGCATCATCTTCATCTGGAAAACACCAGTGATATCTCACTCTCCCAGACATGCCATGCTCACTCTGAATCCCTTGATTTTTCTTTGAACTTCCTGACTCATTCAACAAATGGTCTGTTGAGTCCCTCCAGGGCGAGAAGGGTGTGCTAGACACTGTAAGAAAAGTAGGGGTGCCTGTGCCATGGGCTTGCCCAGCCCTCAGTCTGATAGGGCATGCGAGGCTTTCTTCAGGTGACTAATGACTGATTGAGAATGATCTATGCTTACAAGAGGTACCGGGCCAGGGGCTCTCACAAGGAGAGATGGATGGCAGCAAGCTGGGAAGGGGGGTGGTTGGAAGCATGGAAGTCAGGGAACGGGGTATAGGAGGCACAATAGGCACAGCCTGAGCAAAGGCAGGTGGCAAGGGCTGGAGGCAGGGAGAGAGCACAGAAGAATAGAGGGACAGAGACAGCAATAAAGAAGTCAAAGCCTGTCTCATCACCAGAGCCAATAAGCACCCACAGAACTTCATTCAGACTTGTCCAGCCACTCAGGTGGCATGAAGGGTTCTGCCCTGAGGGTGTCAAAAGGGAAAGAAATGCCTCCTCGGAGTCTTTGCAAAATAGCAAATATTTTTCCCTCCAGATGAGGCTACTTTTCCAAGAATATTTTCCAATCCTGCATTCCCAACATCAGGTCCTATTCAATGGGCACTGGAGGTGAGGCAGCCCTGGACCTTCCTAACTAGTCCGGGAGGGAGAAAGCGTCTCTAAAACATTCCTCCTCCCCACCTCCCTGCACATAGCTGTTCCCTTGGCCTCTCTGCATCCTTCAGCCTGTGGAATGGTGCAGGAACTGCTTTCTCAGCTACTCGGTCCCAGATATCCTCTCTACCATCAGCCAAATCCTACTCTTCCTTTAAGGTCCATCTTCCAGAAGCCTTCCATGCTTGCCTGGTAGCCCAACCCACCCCACCCCACTCTCATCCCTCCCATCCTGGGCACATCTACATGTACAATTTGCACTGCCTGTCTGGCACTGGGTGCACTGTAAAGCTATTACCTAGTAACAAAGCTCCTTCCCCTCCCCAGTCAGACTGCCCCTACCTGTGGGTAGGGGCTTATATTCTACTTCCCTACGCCCTCTCCCCAATACTTAGCGCAGTGGCTTGCTTCTACTCGCTTCTGCTCTGAGTTTAAGAAACATATGTGAATTAATTGGCTGATGAAAGGTGCTGAAGATTGCTGGCAAGTCTGCCTTTTACCCATGGCCTTTGGGCTCAGGAGGGAATTCCACTTTCTTCATAACCTTATCTCTCATGAAAAGTTTACCATTTTAATCTGGTTCCTAAGCACAGTCCTTCCACCTGCCAGCCTTGTGAAGATGAGCACCTTCTCTACCATGGATGTCCATGCTCCAAACTCCTTCCAGGTGCCAGGCCCCTGGTGTTTTTGGAAGAAGGCCCCATAAAAGGATTGCTGACAGAGGCTGCACCAAGCCCAGCATGAGCGTAGTTGCAAAGCTGTTGACGTCCTTTGATGTTTTCCCACCACCACCTCTTACATCCATTCTGTCTTGACCTACCTGCTGCAGGTGGCCCACACTCCTGTTCTCCTATAACCTTCATTCTCTCTTACAGGGAAACAAGCTGGTGAACTCATTTCCACTAATGCCCACATCTGCACCTTTTTCCCCACTCCCAAATCCTGCCCAGGCTCTGAATCCCTTAAAGATAGAGGCTGTGTTTTTCTTATCTATATAACCCAAGAACCATGCATGGTTATTGGCATTAGTAGACACTTGAGAAATGAGGAAGGAGAGAAAAAGAAGGAATGAGTAAGAAATGAAGAAAGAAGCAAGGAAGGAAGAAAGGAGGAGAGGAAGAAATGCAGAGGAGAGGGAGAAATGGGGAGGAGAGGTGAGGGGAACAGAGAGAAGTGGTCCCAGGACTCAAATGATGGCCAAGCTCCAAGCAGAAATCTCTCTCTCTACATGACCCAGGGCAGAAGTCGCCCACATGAACAAGTGTATTAGTCCATTTTCACACTGCCATAAAGAACTACCTGTGATTCGGTAATTTATGGAAAAAAGAGATTCAATTAACTCACGGTTCTGCAGGCTTCACAGGTAGCATGGTTGGAAGGCCGAAGGAAACTTACCGTGGAAATCAAAAGCAAGCAAGTGCGTCTTTACCGTGGTGGAGCAGGAGAGAGGGAGAGCACGAAGCAGGAAGTGCCACACACTTTTCAAACAGCCAGATCTCGTGAGAACTCACTATCACAAGAACAGCAAGAGGGAAGTCCGCCCCCATGATTCAATCACCTCCCACCAGGCCCCTACCCGACAGGTGGAGATAACAATTGGAAATGAGATTTGAGCCAAACCCTATCAAACAGTATCAGTCTCTTTCAGCTTGCCTCTCTGTTTCCCAGTTTCCTAATCTTCAAAAACATGGATAATAGTGCCTACCTGAAGGAGTTGCTGTAAAGCGTCAATAAATGAATGCCTGTAAAGCTCGTTGAGTATCACCTGGTACAAGTTAAGGTATCCAGCCGCACAGGCCCACACCTGGTTACCAGATGCAACCTTCCCTTTCTTTGTAGATCCTTCCTCCAGGTGAAGCTAGGCAGTTTATTACTGCCTCCTATTGTGTGTACTTGACCTCATGATTTATCCGGCATAGCTGTATGTGTGCTTTGTGACTCCTGTCTTAATGATGTCACCAGTAACTGATTGCAAACACAGAACCACAAGAATGCCTGATTTATACCTCTTTGTTTGAAATCAAAGAAGTATTCTGGGTGAGCAAAGCTTCCAGATCACTGAAGATTATGATTCTAAGCACAATCTCCTATTACTCTGACCATTGTTGGTAACTCCGTCATTACCGTGGACCCTGTTGGTGGCAGCTGTGGTGTAGTGGAAATGGCACTGAACTCAAAACCAAAAGACTTGTGGTGAGTCCCTCTGCATCTTAGCATTCGCACATCCTTAAATCTCTCTAGACCTCACTTTCATGTATACAACGATGGCGTGTCCATCAGCCTCATACTTGTGGATGAATTCAAGGGTGTAACACCTGTGACAGGGCTTCAGAAACTCTGAAGTGCTGCGTACATGTTGGGCATCAACTCAGAGATGTCCTCAGGAATTATCAAGCCTAGAAGAGCCATGTGCCCCAATACAAAATAAACCCCACCCTGCTGAGCTACAAAGGAGTTTCTCCTAACTTCTCCATTGCTGTTAGCTTTTCCAGTAGTGTGTCTTCCACTCCCAACCCTGTTGCCCTGACAGTTGGCTTTTGGCATCTATTGCCACCACTTCTAGTTTATCACACCCTGTTCACCTACACAACTAAGGAAATGAGTGCCTAACGCATGAAACATTAACTATGATGCTTTTCCTGCAAAGGCAGAGAAATTGGGCACTCCTAGAGCTAAGCTGGGTCCTGGAAAACATCTAGTTCAATTCTTCAAGATGAGGAGTTGGAAGAAGAAATAACTTATCTAAGATTAAACAGGGAGCAGAGCTAGAACTAGAATTTTAATCTCTTGATTTTCAACCCAAGCAGTCCTTCTCTCTTGGTTTGAGAGAGGCTGTGTGGTAAAGGGCATGGACCTTGTTCTTTCTGTTGAGTTCATATTTATACCCAGGTTTGCAATCAAGATTCACATGGCTATGATGGTGCAACACCAGGAATAGTGAGGCTAGAAACTTCTCAGGCAGCCAAAAGAAGTCTGAGCTAAACTCTGAGGATGAATTCATCTAGTTTAGGGAGTCCTGACCAAAAATAGGTTTTGAACTATTCAAATCCGAGTTCTGCATCCATCCCATGTGTAATTGTCACATGCAAAATTCCCTGCCTAGACTATATATATGTGTGTGTGTATATATATATACCCAAGTTTAAGTCCTTTTAAGAGAACAGGACTTTGTACTAGTAGTTGTCCTGTTAAAGTTAGAAGGAAAAAGTCGTTGAGTAGTGTCAGCAAAGAGGGGAAAACCTCAATGCCTCAGAACGCCAAGGGTCTTCGCAGGATTCAAAAGGAGAAGAGGGAAAGTTGAATTGCTCGAGTTCAAAGCAGAGGATACCCCAGAGCCGAGTCAGGGACCAGGCACAATGGCAATGCTGCTCCCACCCGTGCTTGCAGACAGGCTCTGGGTCACATACGTCTGCACCCATCCTCCAGGGATGTGTGGCCAGCTCCCCTTCCTAAAGGGAAAGGCAGAGAGCTGGACCAACCCACCCTAACAGTAATCCCATGACCTCATTGGCCCTGCCCAACAAGCCAGAGACATGATCCCAAAGCATTGGCAAGTGAGCACATAATTAGGGTGATCAAGATTGTCCTCGTTTTAGCAATGAAAGTCAGGCATACTAAGAAAGCCCTCTGTCCCTAATCGGAACCTCACTCTTCTTACCTGTTAAATGGGCATAACACACAGAGCTGATTTTCTCACTGGGTTGCTCAGCTATATGGGTAAGGTAAGGTATTTGATTACGAACCCTTTACTTTCTACTTAAATTCTATTGTGAAGTGGAAATGAGAGCACAAGCAGAGAAAGAAAAAAAGGGAAGGTGAAGAAAAGCAGGGAATAGAAGGAGGAAGATACAGAGAGAAGAAAAGGAAAATGACAGATGGGAACAGCTCAATGCAGTGAAAAGGGAAGCCTAATGACAGACAGAGCACCTTCAGAGCCCACCTGCCTCTCCCTTTTATCTCTTCAAATCCTATGCAGCCTCCAAAGGCCCAGTCTGAGCTGGCCTCCTCCAAGAAGCCCTCCCTGACCAACAGGCCACAGAGGTCTCTTTTTCTCCTTTGGACTCCTAAAGAATGTAGGGTCTATGACATGCCATCAGCTCTGAGTCACCTACTTTTCTTTTACTCTAGGTATTTTACATATAAATTTCACTTCTCCCTGTCTAGTTCACACATGATTTGCTATTCCTATAGGAATGATAAGTCATTCCTTGTGCAGGAAAGAAATACAAATGATCATTAATTCCCTCCAAAGCATGCCTGCAATTGAGTGTCACATGCCTGCAACTGGGTGTCACCTGCCTGGCTTCACAAAGAAGAGATGACATGCACATGGTCTGGGATTCTGGGAACTTGGGATCCGGCCGAGCTCTTCCACTTCCCCAGCTAGGTGACTTGGGTCAAGCCATGTCCTCCCCTTCCCTGAGACTTCAGTTCTCTCCCCTGTAAAATATCAGCAGTGACTTGATCCTCACTTGTCTATGGAGCAGCAGCATCATCCAGCTGGGTGCTCTTTAGAAATGACAACCATAATCTCCACCCCACACCTGCCAATCAGGAGCTGCACATGGCCCCCAAGTGGCTCATAGGTTCCTTGTAGCTTGAGGAGCACTGAGTTCTCTGATGGCTCTGCATGCACCATTTCCCAGCTTCCTCTTGTCCCATCCTCAAGGACAGGTACAAGAGCCCCTAGAGACCCTACAGGGACTCATGAGCTGCCTGGTCTTCCCAGATCTTGCAAGGCAGTAGATCCGTTATCTGAAGCCTTTCACTTGCCTCTCCTGATGGGGGTGAGGTCGCTTCTCATAGGAAGTTTTCAGGATGAGAAAAGAAAAATTATCTCCTTCTACCGTGAAGAAAGCCATTACCAAAGCATTCAGACAAAAAGGAAGAGTTCACCAGCACACAAACCCCGATAAGCATCTCCACGCTTCCTAGACTTTTTCCATCCCTTACACACAATTCTTAATCTAGGAAAGTGACTTGGCTTTCAAGCGTGTTTAATCATCTCCCTGGGACCTTGTTGGGGAGTGCATGGAAGGTGGAAGTGCAATCCGCTTTCAAAGGATTCAGAGTTCAGAGTCACTGGGACTTCAAAGATTTCTCGAGCAGGGTACCGGGCTGGAGTTGGAGCAGGGCCTGATGTGATGGCTGAGGCTTTAGTGAGAGGAGAAACTCAGGCAGCCAAACTGCTCGCCAGCTGCCTTGTCGAAAGCCCCCAGGAGGAAAATCAGCATAAAGCCTTTATTACCGCTGGATCAGCACCTTCATGTTCTGAGATATTCCCAGATAACTGAAGTTTACCCTTGTAGACCCCGAATTCATTTTATCTTCACTGTTTAGGGTAGGCATTTTCCTAAATAGGATGACACTGTTTTCTGAAACTGAATATAGAGTGCACATTAATTCTGAGGGAGTTGTTCAGGCACATCACCACGAGGAAAGCTCCGTGAGGACAGGAACTTCTGTCTCTCTGCTCCCTGCTGTGTTCCCAGTGCCTAGAACAATGGGCCTGCAAGATGCTCACTCCACCTAAAGGAAGCTCTTTGCTATGCCAGGCACATGAAGCTCTGGCGATGTGGGGAAGAGTAGATGAAATGTCTCTCCTCCCAAGCAGAGCTCAAGGGCCAGACGGGGAATGTTGGAATGTCAGCTTCCAGCCACTGACAAGTGTGAGTTCTGCTGACTTTGCAACCTAGGCTGCACCTACTCTAAGGAGATTGTTTTGTTTTTATTTTTTAGAGATAGACTCTTGCTCTGTCACCCAGGCTGGAGTTTGGTGGTGTGAACATAGCTTACTGCAGCTTCTACCTCTTAGGCTGAAGCCATCCTCCTTCCTCAGTCTCCTGAGTAGCTGAGACTATAGTTGCATGCAACCACGCCTGGCTAGTTTTTTTCATATTTTGTAGAGATGGGTCTCACTATGTTGCCCAGGCTGGTCTTGAACTCCTAGCCTCAAGCAATCCTCCTGCCCCAGCCTCCCAAAGTGCTGGAATTATAGGCAAGAGCCATTGCACCCAGCCTGGAGGTTTTTAAGCCACGGTGTCAGTGTTTTTAAAATTACCTTTCTTTTCTTTCTGTTAGGCTGTCAGTTGTCACTTAAACTTGCGTGGAATTGTAAACGGGAGGGAAAGTTAGAACTCATTCTCAAGAAGAGCAAGCATATGTCACAGGTGCCCCCACCTGCAGCCTTTGGCGTGGAAGTCAGCACCTCTCAGCCAGGACAAGCTACTCCTCCAGTGCCTTGCCAGCCTCTTCCCATCTCAGGCTGTCGCTCCACTTGGAGGCCGTTGGCCTGAGAAGCATTTCATATCCTTGATCCAGTACAAGCACCACATTTGCAGGGTGAGGAAGCTGAGCTCCAGAGATGAGCTAATTTCCCAAGGTCAAGCAGTTAGGGTAGCCAATAAGACCAGGTCTTCTGATGCTTCTGCTCCCATCAGCTGTGTGCCTCCTCATGTTCTATCACATACACACTTCTGATTTCCTACTGGCTGGAAGGAAAAAATATAAACAGATAAATGAGCTTGTTAAAACTATTTCTAGAATGAAAATACATAGGCACTCTTCCTGTTTGCTCAACATCATATGTCCTTAGGGAACTACAAATTAAAACAAGATACCACTGCACATCTATTAGAATGGCTAAAATCCAAAACCCTGACAACACCAAATGCTGGGGAGGATACAGAGCAACGGGAACTCTCACTCATTGCTTGAGGGATGCAAAATGGCACAGCCACTTTAGAAGACAGTTTGGCAGTTTCCTACAAAACTAAATATACTCTTACCATATGATCCAGCAATCACGCTCCCTGGTATTTACTCAATTGAGTTGAAAACTTAGGTCCACGCAAAAACCTGGACAGGAATGTTTATAACAGCTTTATTCGTAATTGCCAAAACTTGGAAGCAACCAAGATGTCCTTCAGTAGGTGAACGGATAACAGACTGCGGTATGTGCATACAATGCCATACTATTCAGCAATATCAAGAAATGAACCGTCAAACCAGGAAAAGACATGGAGAAACCTTAAATGTGTATTACTACGTGCAAAAAGTCAATTTGAAAAGGCTACATACTATATGAATCTGACTATATGACTTCTTGGGAAAAAGGCAAATTACGGAGATAGTAAAAAGATTAGTAGTTCCTGGGAGTCTGTGGGGAGGGAAGAAAGGGATGATTGGTGGAGCACAGAGGATTTTTAGGGCAATGAAACTATTCTCTGTAACACTGGAATGGTGGATACAGGACATGCATTTTCCAAAACCTGTAAAATTATACAACACAAAGACTGTTCCCATACTATAATCTAAACCACGGACTTCAGTTAATAACAATGTGTCGATATTGGCTCACTGACTGTAACAAATGTAGCACATTCATGCAGGATAGGAATAGGGGAAACTGAGTGAAGGGGAGAGGAAATAGATGAGAACTCACTGTACTTTCTGATCAATTTGTCTTTAAACCTACAACTGCTCTAAAAAAGGAAGACTCCAAATTAAAAAAAAAACTATGCCTAAAGTGAAAATACAGAGGCACTGTTCTATTTGTAAAATGCATGGGCATTAGTGTCTGAATCGGTGTCACCTAACGGAGGAGCGGGGAGATTGGTCGTGCTCCAGCCTGGGCAGCAAGAGCAAAACTCTGTCTCAAAAATAATAAATAAATAAATAAAAAAGGCAAAGACCTTGAAATTTGTGGATCTGGGGGTCATTCTCCGAACGATACATGCTCTGCAGTAGCATCGCACAACTGGTCAGGGTCCCAGCTGTAACTGAAGCCAGCCTCTTAATTTTCACATTTGCAGAACTTACACTAAACCACCTTGATACTGAATCAGGAACCCTCAACCTGAGGTCATTCAGTCCTGGGTGCTACCTCCAAAGGACATCTTAAATGTCCCTTCCACCACATCAGTCAGCAGGAGAGATTCCCTCACTTCCCCAAGGAAGGTCTCTCAGGAGCTTATAATTGACAGAAGTAACTCCTGCTGCCTGCTCTGGGTCCCTGCCTGCAGGGAGACTCGCCCTTGCTCACCTCGCTTGATCTTTACTGGAACATTGATAAATAACTACGGGTTGTTCCACATCGAAACCCAACCTGTAGAGGAGGACTGGGAGCCCGACCTCCACGGCAGAAGCCATCGCAGGCTGCACCGAAGCTGCTGGGCTGACGGATCGACAGCAGTCACGTGCAGGCACGAGCATAAAAGCCTCATCATCTCACTAAAGCCCTGTTTATTCGTCCTGTATTTTTCCACACATTTCATTTCCCATCATGGCTGATTGCCTAAAGCATTCATGTGAAAATAGCAGATTTTTGCCTATGTTTGTTACTCCCCATCTCCTCCCAATAATGCAGTTTATTGGATTCTCAGAAATGACATAAACACTTGGCATGTCCGAAATGAAGAAACGAAGAGAAAAAGAAATAAAATAGCAGTGGTACTATCACGGAAAGGGGCTGGGGCCTGGCATTGCTGGGAGCACTGAAGTCAAAGGTGTCATGACTTGCTAGAAGGTCTCTTGAAGATGACCTCATTTTATAAATGGGGAAACTGAGGCCCAGAGAGATGAACTCCCCTAAATTCTGTATGTGGAAGATGATGACTGGTGGATGTTCTTGATGGGATTTCTTTCTCATCAGGCCCAAAATGCATGAAGAATTCTGAGCAGGGTGTCATGGAGTGGTAACAATAACTCACTGATCTATTTTTTTCATTGGGATCTTTTTGTGTCCTCTCTCCTGGCTCTTACTCACGGACTACAAGCTTATGGACCAGTAAGATGAGAGGCAGAATGTGAAGAAAAAGAGACAGGAATCAGCATACCTTGAGCTGCATGTCCAGCCATGGGCTAGAGATATTACATGTGTTAATTCAAGTTCCCAGAATCATCACACAAAAATCTTTCTAGAAAGAACTCCAGACTCTCAAAGCAGGAGACCCCAGGAAAGAGATATAACACTAGACAATATTGACTAAGGGCTTAGTATTTCTAGGCACTGGTTACACACTTACCTGCTCATTTAAATCTCACAGGGACGCCATGAGGCTGGTATATGGTCATTCTCCCACTTGACAGATGAGAAAGCTGAGGCAGCAGCAGGATATAGGACCTTTCTTGAAACCATGGTGGGGTTTCAAACCACCTTGATACTAAATCAAGAACCCTCAACCTGAGGTCATTCAGGCCTGGTTGCTGCCTCCAAATGGCATCTTAAATGTCCCTTCATGGTTTCAGTGAAGCCCATGGCTGGGCTTCATTCCAAAAGTCTTGCTCCAGTGCTGAGATGCTGTGTGCCCCTTTCTCTAGAAATGTCCATTCAACTCCATCTGGGCAGTGGCATGGACCCCTTTCATTGCCAGAACCCAGATGAGTTATTTTGAATGGTTTTTTTTTTATATCTCAGTTCATTTGATTCTCACCATACCCCTGCAAAGTGGGCAGAGCAAAGACAAAGCTTCCCATTTAACAAAGTAAAGAACCAAAGTTGAGAAAAGAGAAATGGGAGTCCCAGATCACACAGCTGTTAAGTGGCCAAGCACAGGTGTGTACCCTGGAGGCTTAACTTCATGGCTGTTTACACCAGGCCACTATGTCCCCAGACTCCACTCTGCCCAGGAGAACACCCCGAGTCTATCAGCAACCCTATGGAGACGTCGAGTGGAAAGGCAATGGAAGAGGCGAAGGGGTTTATCACGAACAGCCACACCCACCATCGATTTCATTTATATTTTCTCAGGGTTTGTTTGAAGAGGACATTTGACTTCACTGGGGCTGGTTTTGGGGAACTCTGGGAGAAAGAAGCCCAGCCATCTGTTCCTCAGGCTTCCCTTTCCTTTCTTTCTCCTCTCATCTTCTGGAGACATGCTTCCTCTTTCCTTCCTTCACAGCCACATGGCTTTTAAACAACCCCTGTCAGCCCGATGTGTTGGTAATTGTGCAGTTTGGGTGACATTTAAATGCACAGTCCTGAAAGAAATCGCATGGATTTGGATACGCCAGAACACTAAATTTAACCAACCTAGAGGACCCTGGGGGGAGTCGGGAAGGAGGAATGAGAGAAAAAGAGTTCATCCTGGGTACAGTTCTGCAAAACACAGGTGCTGGGTCACCCCTGGCCTGCCCTTCTCTGCTATCAGGACTTGGTAAATGGAGCTCCAATCAGCCCACATTCACCTCACACTATTATCAGGTGGTTGCTCTGAAAGGCCCTAATCATTTCCCCTATTGTCTGGTTTAATACAAAGCAGTGCAAAGCAGTGTCAAAGCTGCATCTCTCTCAGCAGAAAACCCTGAGGTATGTTGATATGTGTGTGTGTGCAGACGTGAATTCACACTCACCACCCCCACACATAGACACACACTCACACAGGTTAAGAGGGGATGTGGTAAAGGGAGGGACACAGAACACAACTGCCCCATCCCATCTCTGATCTTCCCTCCAGAGGGCAAGTAGTGAGAAGGATGCCCTGACTGTCAACCCCGCCAGCTCCTCAAACAGGCAGCTACCCCAAGACCCTGCATTGATGATGGGTGACCAGTGTGTCCTCATGCCAATTCAGGGAACATCTGTGGCTTAAGCATGTTAGAATTCAAAATCACCAGGATTTTTCTCCTTGCCTCAGTTTCTCTTTTTGGCCATCAGATCTTAAGCATTGACACAGTAACCCAGGTTCACCTCTTTTCTCCATTCAAGGGTCTCTTGGAAATTAAGCAGAACCCTTTGAAAATAAAGAGAGGCTAGACTTGCTCATAAGATTTGTCAAAGCAAATAAATGATCTACAAAAATGTCCTTTTCGTGTGGAAATGCTAAAACCCTTATAAAATGTCACACCCTGGGCGATGTTATTGCTCAATAAGATGCAAGGCAGGGGCCAGATGTAGCAGAGTGAAACAAATTATTGTCTTAACAGCTGGAACCAGGATGCCTCTTAGAGGAGGAACAGTCTTTGCTTAGAAAAATACTTCTTGAAAGACACGGTGTGATAGATGGATTGTAGTAGCAGCCCCGGCGTTTCACGGCTGTTGCATCCATGCCCTTGGGTGGTGCCTCCCACACTGACTCTGGGCTGAGCCGTGCGACTTGCCCGTGTGAAGGGGATGACAGAAAACTTGATGCAAACAGAGACCTGAAAAAGAACGCCTGCATGTTTCCACTCTCCCTTCAAGGATAATCCACCCAGAACATAACTGGAGGGGTACAGGAGACCCATGGCAGGGGCTGGTGCCCTTCTGGAGGGGTATGGGAGACCCCTGGCAGGGGCTGGTACCCTTCTGGAGGGGTATGTATGGAAGACCCATGGCAGGGGCTGGTACCCTTCTGGAGGCGTATGGGAGACCCATGGCAGGGGCTGGTACCCTTCTGGAGGCGTATGGGAGACCCATGGCAGGAGCTGGTACCCTTCTGGAGGGGTATGGGAGACCCTTGGCTGGGGCTGATACCCTTCTGGAGGGGTACGTACAGGAGACCCATGACAGAGGGGGGTCCTGCCACTCAAGGTTATCCCAGACCAGCTGTAAGGTAAACACACCTGACAGCAATAACTCCAGCATACCCTTAGAATGACCCTGTATGCCAGATGCACCTGAATATGTGTTTCGAGCTAGAAAATCCAGGCCTGGCCAACCTGGACAGGCATTCCTTGTCTATGAGGAATATCTAAGCCCCTGGCCTTTCCTGTGGAACACATGCCAGACAGGGGACTGAGGCCCTGAATTTTGGGTTAAACGAAGGGTGCCAGGTAGAGGTTATTAGTGGGAAGGTGTTCAGTGAAAATGCTACATAAACTGCATGGTGTTTGCAAGAGCTTGTCGCTTTCCTACACAGCCTACCTACCACCAGGGAGCCACGTGGTTTTCCTGCCCTGCCTGCCACTGCTAGGCCATGCAGTTACCTTGCCCAGCTACTGACACTGGGCTTTCTCCCCTGTATGTAAGCCCCTAAAAAATCCCCAAGTCTCCTCACCCCTGTAATCCCAGCAGTTTGGGAGGCCAAGACGGGCAGATCACTTGAGGTCAGGAGTTCAAGACCAGCCTGGCCAACATCATGAAACCATATCTCTACAAAAAATATGAAAATTAGCCAGGCGTGGTGGTACACGCCTGTAATCCCAGCTACTCAGGAGACTGAAGCAGGAGAATCGCTTGAACCCAAGAGGCAAAAGTTGCAGTGAGCTGAGATCGTGCCACTGCACTCCAGCCTGTGTGACAGAGTGAGACTCCATTGAAACAAATAAACAAACATAAAACCACAAACCATGTCTCATCTCGTTGCTGGCTCCGGGTCTCTGCTTCATCCTCTGGAGCCTGGTGCTTTTCCTACTGAGGTTAATACGGGACCAGCACAATACCAGGCACCCCCACAACCATCCACCAGTTGACAGCCTGAGCATAACCAAGCCCAGCCAAGATCAGCTGAGTCCAGCCACAATCAGCAGGGCCATCCCACTGATGCACAGACTCAACTGAAACAATAAATGACTACTGCTTAAGATACAGAATTTTGGCATGGTTTGTTACATGGCAACAGTCAGTTAACACACATGACCTGGGAGGTGAGTCCTGGAGGGCACCAAAGGGGTCACTAAGCTGCAAGGAACAAGAGTTAGGAGTAGAAGAGGAGACAGTAGAGAAGGAAAGAAGAGGGGAATGCCAAGAGCAATGGCAGAAGGAATAAGCATTCACAATTGCTCATATGCAATGCTAATTATCAGTGTTACTTAATACATCCATCCTTTATTCAGTGAAGTCTGCCTCATACATAAAGGCCTTGTGGGTATGAGTGAAGGAGTATGTTTATAAATCATAGAAGGAGGATGAGTTCCACGTCTGAGTCAACGCAGAATGCAACAGAGACATTGAGAAGATCTGTAACTAATTCGGTGGCAGCACAAGCTCAGAAGCAAAAGTGTTCATGAAGATGTAAGTCTTTCTGGAGGTTACAGATGACAGCATCGGCTCTCCGAAAAGCATGGAACTCTATATAATGGAGTTCATGCCAACCTCACCTAGACCTTAAACGCTGGATGCGGCCAGCTGTGGTGGCTCACGCCTTTAATCCCAGCACTTTGGGAGGCCGAGGCGGGCGGATCACCTGAGGTCAGGAGTTCAAGACCAGCCTGGCCAACGTGGTGAAATCCAGTCTCTACTAAAAATACAAAATTTAGCCAGGCATAGTGGCGTGCGCCTCTAATCCCAGCTACCTGCGAGGCTGAGGCAGGAGAATTGCTGGAACCCAGGAAGCAGAGGCTGCAGTGAGCCGAGATCATGCCGCTGCAGTGAGCCGAGATCATGCCACTGCACTCCTGGGCAACAAAGCAAGACTCCATCACAAAAAAAAAAAAAAAAAAAAAAAAAAATGGCTGGATGTTCCAGCTGACACCCAAGCCATGTGCCCAATGCATGCTCTTAGGACTCCTAATTTTGTGAGATCCATGCTAGGTAGGATGAGATTCAGGAAGTACCAGGCCTGCGTCCTCACTTATCCTAGTTCATCCTCCCAATGAGTCCAAAAAGCCAGCAGCATTTATGCAGTATATACACACACACTCATACACTCAATACACACGTGCCTTTCCTAAGCTTTCTGGAAATCTCCCAAACAAAAGGGAATTTATCATAAAACTAGTGAAGCTTAAGCTTCAGAGATCCTCACTACCCCTTCCAAGACCAGTATCCAATTTCATATGCACAATGTATTTTTTCCTTCAAAGATCATGCAAGTTTCAAGCTCCATAAAGCCTGGATTCACCCCTACTCTAAAAGTTCCAATCAAACATCTGGCTCCCAAGCCAAATTATTCTCACTTGGAACCACATGGCAGCACGGAGGGGCACCCCGCCCTGCCCAGCCATCAGGAGCAGGGCACCCAGACCCCTACTCCATGCCCCACATGTCTGCTGACATGTGAAGACATCCTCCATTTCCATCCACAATTAAGACCTCTTACACATCCCCACCCACAGGTGGGTAGAAGCAGATAGGGTCCTAGAACAATCAAAGATGCCAGAAAACCATGGGTCACATTTCCTTTCCCTTTCGCTTCCTTTCCTACCCTCCTCTCTCCTTTCTTTTTGCTACTCAATGCATTTTCCCAGGACCATCTCATTCACTCACATGGCTTCAAGCACATCTGCCCACAGATACCTAAATCTCAGCATATCCACAACTGAGGCATTTCTGCAAACACCTAAACATACTCCTGAATCCCCTCTCCCAGAGAGCACACAAGTCAGCACCAGGCACCCCGTCCATAGGCCTGGAGTGATACACTTCTTCCTCTGCCCCCTGCTCCATGTTCCACCAATGACAAAGCTTTTCCATTTTCTGTTCAAACACTCCTACAGCCCATTCCTACCAGTCCACACCATGACCACCTCTGTTCAGGCCTGCATTGTGTCTCCCCTGGGCCACTGTCTCTTGATGGGTCCCCATGACTTCAGTGTCACCTTCCCCCTCAATCATCCTCCATACGGAGCCAGGGGGCTTTCCCTGAAATGAAATGTTACTCCATCCTCCTGTAGGCAAAATTATTCAGCAGTCCTCCATCCACTACCAACATCCAAGCTCCTTTACTTGACATCAGAGGCCTTTTGTGACTCACACCACCACGACGACACCCCCACTCCCTTCCAGGTGCTGGTATCTACAGCCTCTCATATCCACCCTCCCATCCCCCTCTGGCTCCCGGGCCTCCAAGCTATCTTGCCATTTTCTGTCTCCCTGATACCCCCTCTTCATGAGGGGCCCTGCCCACCTCCATTTCCATTCTATCCATCAAGCAAACTCTTGCCCAACCTTCAAGACCCGACTCAAGCTCAGCCCACTCTGTGCAGTCTTCTCTGATGCTCACCCACACCTCCTTTCCCCACCCAAGCGAACTCATCACTCCCTTCTTTGAGCTCTGGCTTTATCTTGTACCTCTGCCATTATTGCTTCTGGTATTCGATACAAGTTGTGCGAACCACATGTCTCCTGAGATCATCCCTTTAACGTTGGCCTGGGCCCCAGTTCCTGGTTAGTGGAAATCTCAAGCCCACTTTTGGATTTCTATGAATTCCTGGGAAGCTGCATTCTCCTAGTCACCCATGATTCTGGGCTTTTTACCTTTATTGCCCTAAATGAATGACTGCATGTAAATAAATAAATATTCATGCAAATACCGATGAGTATTATACATTATTCCCTGAATGTCTTTCAGTTATACATACCTGGAACTTTTTATTACACCTTCACCAAGAATCTTCAACCTAAAGATTAACACCCATTCATTGGCTTCTATTTCTACCACCCTCCCACCTTCTCCCTCTTCACGTTCCTATCCCTCTCACACCCAGCAAGATTTCCACCAGGAGCCCCAAATTCTCCTCCTCTCATTGTACAGATCACTTCTTCATCCTAGGTCTGACAGCCAAACTCACTGCAGAATCATATCAATACAAAAACACCCACTAAGGGTCATCACTTCCTGAGACCAAAGTGGTGGCTATAAAAAGAAAAAAAATAATTTCCTCTCACACTGCCATCTTCCCCATAGACTCTGCCCTCCTGAGAGCACAGGGAGGTCTCATTCACCTTTCTATCCTCCCTGTATAGCACAGCAGCTGGCATGTAAAATGCATGCAAAACATATTTGTTGAATTAATCAATGAACGAATTCACAAATGATTCTACATGCCAGCCCAACCCTTACGCTTTGGTTGCCTGAACCACAGAAGTGACATGGTCTGAGCAGAGAGTGGAAGTCCGGGGAAAGATGGGTTTGAGATAGGAGGGAGCTCACAGGGAGAAACGCTTTTCCTCCCTCCACCTTCAAGGACCACGATTTCCCCTCCCGAAGAACAGTCTCTTCCCCATCAAATGCATCACCTCGGTCACCTTCAGTGGTGGTTCAGCATATTTCTGCGTGAAATAAATGTTATTTTCTGGTGCACCCAGGTTTCATTAGTCTTCCTGTCAGGGAAAATCAAAGCAAGAGGGGAGAGGCGCCTGGCAGAAAGTGGCTCTTGCTTACGCCAGGCGGAAAAGGATAATGTCACCCATGGCAAGAGAGGGAGGAAGAGAGAGAGAGATGGAAAACTAACTTCCTCATTTAATTAAGTCGAAACATGGATTATATGAGGTTGAAAAACAGTTACCTTGTTCTCGCACCAGTCTCTTGCTCTGTCTGGGGCTATAAAACCCTTTGTGATTTTATCTTTTCATAAACTTTTATTGAATCTGATGTTCAAGGGGCCATGGAGGATCATCCAATTAAACTCCCCCCTCTAATCCTACTCTTAAACTCCAGCACTAAACTGATGGGAGATTAAAAGCTAATAAAGATGACAAATGAGAGGTGATCAGCAGGTTGATAAGGAAAATGGAGTCAGGTGGGGATTTGCCAGAGAGGAGTGAGGCTCAATTCTGCAAAACACAGGGGTGGACGGAGCTTTCCTGGTGGCAAATGCAAAGAATTCTGAACAGATGCAATATGGATGCCCATGGCAAGGTCCTGCTCAGTGATGCTGCCATTTTGGGGTTAAGACAGGCGGCCCAGCGCAGGGTTATGTAGCAGGAAGAGGGTTGGAAGTGGCACAGAATTACCAGGGTTGAAATGACAGTACTGCTCATGCTAGCCATAAAGCCATGGGTGATGCTAACATGCTATTCATTGTACAAGTATTTTATCATAAGGACAGCCATAGAACCGTCCCATGTAAGGTGCCAACCACATGCCAGATGCTATCATATGCACTTTGCATTCGTTCTCCTGAGGATAGAAGTCATGTGTGAGTGGAATGCTCTCCCATTCCATACATTAGCAAACTAAGGTTCAGAGCAGGCAAACCTTTGCCAAGGCCCATCAGTAACTGGCAAAGCCAAGATTACATCCTGTCTTTCTGAGAAAATAATCCCCACCTCATGGGGTTGCATTAAGGATGTCATGAGAAAAGACAATGGTGCAGGCTTTGTGGTAGCCACTGAAAGTTTAGTTTGGTTTCTTAGACACGTATCTTGTGATTTGAACATCTCAGAAAAAATCCATATATTCCTCACCATCACCACTCCCAAAATGCAAGTTTTAACTATGAGGAAAGGGAGAGCAATTTTTTCAAACAGCATGCCAGATAGTTTATATCAATTCATTTACTCATTTTACAGGCATCTATGAAAACATTTCTTTGCCAGAGTGTTTCATAAATATGTATCAAACTAATTCTCACATCAGCCCTGAGAAATAGGAATTATTTCTTCATTTTAATTAATCAGTAAACAGAGGCTTAGAGAATCTAAATGATTCTCCTAGGATCGCAAACCTAGTAAGTGGCAGGGATGAAATTCAGACCCAGGTGTGCCCTGATGCTAAAGTCATAATTCTTTCCACTACACCTGCCTCATTGGTATCTGGTCCAGTAATGGGGGTGAGACAGAGATAGCATCAAATAACCAAATATAGCTGTGTGGCCTGCACCCTTCAAGATACACACAGTACCATCATCGTTTCTCCAAAGGAAGGCATTTCAAAAAAGGGTTCATGCAGAGGGAAGCATTGTTTTTTGGGCTTCTGGAGGTAGTGAGTTACAAATAATAGAGGGAAGGGGGGAAAACAGCATGAGCAGATGCACCGAGAAGGAAGGGGGCCTGTTGTGGGGTTTGTAGTGCCCCAGTGTGGCTGCACTGTGTGGGTTTCAAGAAGGGAAGACTGGGCATGTAAAGAGGTTGGGTGGAACCAGGAGGACCTTGACTATTATGGTAAGAGTTGAGAAAGCAAGTTAAAAGCTCCATGTCAGCCAGGTGTGGTGGCTCATGCCTGTAATCCCAGCACTTTGGGAGGCCAAGGCAGGTGGATCACCTGAGATCAGGAGTTTGAGACCAGCCTGGCCAACACGGTTAAACCCCATTTCTACTAAAAATACAAAAATTAGTGGTGCATGGTGGCGGGTGTCTATAATCCCAGCTGCTCGGGAGACTGAGACAGGAGAATTGCTTGAACCTGTGAGGCAGAGGTTACAGAGAGCAGTGATGGTGCCACTGTACTCCAGCCTGGGTGACAAAGTGAGATCCCATCTCCAAAAAAAAAAAATCTCCATGTCACACCATCGTTTCCTGCTTCTGGGGACATCATGTCTCCCAAGAAACCGTGGCTCAGGTGCCCTAGGAAACGAGCACAAGTGACAAGGCTCCTCACAGTGGGACAGAAAAGGCAAGTTTATCCTGAGTGGAATGAACCGAGCTGTGGTTGGAAATCAAGCAGTCGGGGCGTCCACTCTCAGACCCACCCCTCCCAGCCCACTCACTGTGTCTGCGGCTTTGCGCGGCTCACCACTTGGGATGTGTTCTTTTGTTCCTGTGGAAGACAGAAGGCTGAAGAGATGATCTCTTCTTGTGGGCAACAGCCAGGCCCCTGCAGTCGTCCAAATTCTCTGGCCCACATGCACTTGCGTCTAACAAAGGAAGAGAATCTAACTTTCTCTGAGCCGTGACTAGATACCAAGCCCCATCACCCATATGATCTCATTTTAACATCACAGATGCACCATGTAGCTTTGATTAACCTCATTTTTACAGACCAAAAGAAAAAAAAAACTCCCTGAAGCTCAAGGACACACAGCTAGTTCAAAGCCTCATTTGTCCGACTTCAGAAGCATAAATTGTTTTCACTACATCAATGATTCTCAGTCCTGGCTGGTTATTAGAATAACATGGGAAAGTCCCACCCCGGGCTAATCGCTGGCGGTGCAGGGCAGGCATTGGTAAGCTATAGAAGCCCCTCGGGTGATTCTATTTGCAGCCAAGGTTGGGAACCTCTGTGTTAATGTTTGCTTTTCTCTAAGGCAATAGCCCTTGAGTCTCATGGACCACAACCCCCATCCCTAGCCTCGGCCCCACCCACCAAGTAAACCTAGTCCAAGTCTCTGACTCTTTTTACAAGTTAATATTCATGTCATCACATTTAATTAACACAGGGAGACTGGAGCTGCCTCAGCTTCGCACCCAGCTAGCAGGAGCCCTCGCCTCCCTTGGAGTTCAATCACGGCACTGTCTTACGCAATTAGCTTCCTTCGCCCTGATCTGAAGGGTCCGTGCCCATAAATATCAACCAATTTTATTGATATTTGTAATTAAAACCACCCAACGGGTCACACTCAGTTGAGCAAGTTTGCAACACACACATCCATAATGGGAACATGAGCGCATTTGTATTTGACATTTGATAGATAATAATCCTGGCCATTTCTCATTTCAGAACATCCTGTGGGTACCAGCTAATTAAGCCCAGCGTGTCTCCTGGGACGGACGTTGTTCTTCAGACATACCCCTTTGACTGTCTTTGTTTCTGAAGTTTCAAGGAAACCAAGGACCAAAAAAGTGGGGTGACAGGCTAAAACTGTGGAGAGAAAGCCGCATGGGTACTAGGTCTAACCCTGCCATCTTTTCAAGTTTCTTCTCCAAACTTCTCTCTGTATCCTTCTAAGGATAAAACCAATGGCATTAAGAATGAGCTCCAGGCCACCCTTGGAAGCCCCAGTGCTATTTCTCTGGAGTTATCTCCTGCCTCCATTGATGCCTTCCATTCATAAAATCATAGAGACAAAGCCTAACTCATCTCTGAGTTCCAGTCTTCAGCTGGAGTAAGATCTGCCACCACCAGCAGCACCACAATCTCGTCTCCACGTTGGCCCAGTTGTAGCTACACCCACAGGCTGGTTGAGATCTGGATGGGTGGTTTTTACTGGAAATTACCAACCAGTTTATCTGTGAACTCCCTGGAGACGCTGAGCAGGACACTGCTGAAAGCTCCATGGTGGAGCATAGCCGGTTGCCGAGCATGGGCCCAGCATAGGCTGGGGTTATTACATCTGCCCACTTCTCATTTTCCCTTTGAAATCTCATCACTTGAATATACCCAGTGAGATTTAAGACCTTTTCCCAAATCCCCTAACAGCATTCTTATAAGAAACAATCAGTCTTCCAGTGAGTTAAAAGGAAGCTATTCTATCCTCAAGGGCAGCCTCTTGAGTGCCTTGGCAGGAGGATTATTTCTCTTGTGACCTAGAATAATCCCTGCATTTCCAAACCCCACAAGGGTAGAAGGGAATTCCAGCTGAGAGGAGGCAGGAAGAACAGGTGGAGAGAGATAGTATGGAGACAGATGAAGATACACTGCCAGGCAATGGTGGAGGAGGGCATTTTTACAGTATTATGACTTATGCCACACCTGTTTCCAGAAATGATTTGAGACCATTACAATAATAGGCACATATCCAATAAAGCCATTAAAATAGAAATAAGGAGTACCTATAAATGTCTGCAGAGGGTGACATTGAAGAAGTCATGATTCCCATTATCCCAAGAGCTCAAGTAGAAACAGTAGGTTGAGAGTGAGCATGAGGTGATTCATTGACCACTGGGACAACTAACTCAATTATTCAGGGACTAACGATTCAATTTGTGATTAATCTTGGCCTCTGGCATCAGCCCTTTCTCTCTTCTGCTGCCTAACTATGAGGAATTTTACTGTCCAGCATGCATCCACCCAAACATAGCCATGAAAAGGGATGAATCAGAGACTCTTACAGTTAGAAAGTATTTAATACACCACTTAGGAAGACTTCCTACTAAGCCCAGGAGTTGGTTGTAGAGCTGCTATTTCAGAAAGTTGTGCAGCGTCAATTTGAATACCTCTAAAGAAAGGACACTCACCATCAGATGAGGTATTTCTCATGAAGGTCCATTCTACTGCTAAACAATCCGATTACTAGAAACTTCTTCTTATATAAAGATAAAATCAAATCCCTTAAAAAAATCGAACCGTTATCCCAAACTTGATGAATCTTGAAAATGTCCTGGGATGCTTCTGAAAAGAGATTCTGGTGGAAGTACGGATTAGTACACCACTTTAGAAAACAGTGTGGCATTATCTACTAAAGCTGAACGTATGCACACCTATGACCCTACAGTTTGCTCCAGGACATACACGCAACACAAATACTTGCACATGTGCACCAAGAGGCCAGTCCCAAAACATTCTCAGCAGTGTTATTCGCAATAGTTAAAAACTGCAAGCAATCACAATGTCAACAGTAAAATGGGTAAATTTTGATATATTCATAAAATTGCACATCCTAGAGCAGAGCTGTCCAAAGGAACGTTGTATGATGATGGAAATGTTCTGTTCTGCACTGTCCAAGATGGCATCCATTCATCACATGAGGCCACTGAGTACTTGAAATAAGGCTCGTGCAAAAGAGAAACTGAATTGTTTAGTTTAATTAATTTAACTTCAATAGTCAGGGGTGGCTAGTGACTACTGTATTGGGTAGCACCGTGTTAGGGCAGGAGAGTGAAAAGAACAAACTGACCATACAGAGTAACATGAATGAAACTTACTCAGTGAAAGAAGTCAGATCCTCCCACAACGCCTACTTGTTACGACTACATTTATATAAAGTTCAAAAATCGATCAAATGAAATTAAATGTTTAGGGATGAAAAATTAAGGTCCAGCATTTGGGGATGCCTGCTGAAGTGGTAAACTTTGGATGAGAAGGAACACGAAGGGTCTCAGGGGAGCTCCTGGATCCTGGCAGTGCCCTATTTTGTGGCTGTGTAGGGACGACACAGGTGTTCACTTAGTGATAAATCATCAAGCCATCCTTTGTTCTGAGCACTTACCTACATGTGCTTGAAATTTCACAGTTTAAAAAAAAAGGGCTAAAATACAAACTGCTTTGGCAATGTTTTTATGAATCTAAAATTCTCTTTAGGTTATGAAGACATAATTATTTTTTTAAACATCCATTCCCAGTGCTCTGCTCCAGATGTGTTGAATCAAATTTTCTGGGGAATCCATATTTTTCAAAAGCCCTGGGGTAATTTTGTTGTGCAGCTTGATGGAGAAGCATGGTTTCTGCTCTATGAGGAAGCTCTTCAAGGCTGAAGGTCCCCAGAATCTTCTCCTATTCCTATAACGCTCGTGTTTCCAATCACTAAGCACCCAGGTGTCCCCTCTGGGCTCACTCTCATGGGTAATAACTCACTTTACTCTTCTTGGCCTGGGTCCTGTGGGTTCCTGCTCTGGCTGGCCCCTTCCACACAAGCCAAGGCAAACCCAGATTTGTGTTAACAGCTGGGGAAGGTTGAAAAGGAAGAAGCCTAAGGGTGACTGAGGGGGAGGTTAAAACTCCTGCTTAAAAGGAGAGTTAGGTCTGTTGGGGCGAAATAGGGGAGGGACAATGAGGGGTGGGGAGTTGGGGAGAGAGAACATGGGGAGAAATGGCAGATATAGGTGAAGGGGAGGAAGGCAGCAAATTACTCTGCCACGTATGCACCTATGCAACAATCTTGCATGTTCTTCACATGTACCCCAAAACCTAAAATGCAATAAAAAAAAAAAAAAGAATCTCATTTGTTCTGTGTCCCAGGCCTGATTAACCATAGACAATGGCACAGATTAGGAGTGTAACTTTCGACCCGTCCTCGGAGTGGGCAGATGCACGCAGTATCCTCATTTGTCCTGTGACCTGCTTGATCTTTCCATCCTGGAATCCAGCTCTCCTCCCCATGCGGTAAGTTGCCTCCTTCAAGCCCTTCCTTAAGGTGTGCATTTTCCAGATAAGCCCTGTTGCTCCAGCAAAGCCACAGATACTGGAAATGTTTCCACCTCTCTGTTGCACTTGGAAACTGCAGGTCTCAGGTATCAGGAAGGCAAGGTTGACGAGGAGGAGCAAGATCCAGGATTCCACTAGAGAGGGAGCTGATGGGCATATACCCTGAGCCACAGAGGCCAAAGGTCACACTGTAGGAAAATCAGCAAAAGCAAAGAGAAGCAGGCAGTAAATAATCACTGATCTTGTGTGACCCCATCAACTTGGAAGCAGGCAGGCTGGGCCACTGCTCTGCACAGCTCCGGCCCCCTGCCATCAGTCACAAGACATACTTGAATTGTACAGTGCGCAGCCTGTGCCGCGTATGTGGCTGCTCTGTAGGCTGGGTAGCTTTTTTTATTCCCATTATTAGAGGAAGAAACTGAGGATCAGAACAGCACTGGGCCTCACACCACGCCTCCTGGCTTCAGCCCTGTGCTGTTACAACCGCAATGCCCACTGCCCCACTGGACTCTGTTGACAGATCTGTGCTCACAGTCAGGAAGATGCCCCATAAAAACCCACTGGGCAGTGGCCAGCAACTCGCCTTCTCTAGGAAGGGAGAGGACGGAGGTAATGCCAGGGAGGCAGGCCTTCAGCGGTCATGGCGGCCTCCGTGCCTGGCTTCTGAAAACCATAGCTGGAGGCCAGTCAGGTTTCAGCATTAGGGAAAGAGCCTGGGGAATGTGTGGGGAGGGAAAGCCAGACTCCACCTGCATGGAACACACTCGCTGAAGGCAGAGCAGGGCATAATTAAGCCTAATTGTGTAAGCCCTGCCATGCCTTCGAGTGAGAGGGATGCCAAGGTCTCGTGTTCCCTTCCGTTCCATGCAGCCTGCATATCCCTACCCAAAGGTCACCCTCATTAATGCTGCCAAAAAAAGCCATCCCTCTCCATGTCCACTTGTTCCGCTAATAATAGGACCTCTTGCCTGCTGCCTGGGCAGATTAGGCCAGTGAATGCATGTATGTCGGTGTGTCGGTGTGTGGGTGCCCGTGTGTATGTCTGCGGCAGCGCGTGTGTCTTTCACAGCTGCATGTACTTTATTTTCTTCTGGTATTGTATGTGCTTACATAGTCAAAATTAATGGAATCAGGTTGAGATTCAGATGACATCACATGGGTGACTCACATCTTGATAGATGGATAGATTTTCCTCCTCTGTATTCCTTTCAAGGGACCTTGACTTGTCACACAACCACTGGGGGATGCCAGAAAGAGGGATTTTTTTTCATGGACATTTGACTTGGCTATCCCAGTTAACAATCCTGGCTGTGGGAAAAAGGGCAGGGAGTGAAGATCATGGCTAGTCCTCACCAGGGGCCGAGAGATGGGCTAATTAGTGGAGTCATCGCTCCACTAATTACAGGCAAATGCTGAGTACCCTGTGCCTCCTCTGCAGGTGGGGACCACCAAGGGGCCACTTCAGTGCAACCTGCATTGCTCTCACTCCCTGGAAATGACCTTTCTTCAGCCACCCTTTTTAGGGTTCACCCTTTCCTCCTGGAAAGTAAATAGGTACCGAAGGGGAAATAAGTAGTAACAGCAGCTGGAAAACACTGCAACAACAGAACAAGGTTGCAATTATGCAATCATTTCCGCCACTAGAATTGCTCTGAGGGAAATTTTCATTGGGAAAATGCAAAGGAGAGGGGCTGAGTCATACTCTTTTAAGACTCAACTCGCCCAGAATGCAGGAACCCACAGGTCGGACTGACAAGGCAGGGTGACCTCTAATTTTCAAAGACGAAAGCTACCAACAAAGTCTTTCTCTCTCCGCTCTTTCTGCCGGGTGTTTCTCCGTCTTTGCACCAGCTTACTTTTCCTGGGGCTTACTTTTCCTTCCTAAAACGTTAACTTGCAGACCCAGAGCCAAGTTAAATCAAGCGATCTAGGTTTTTGAAAACAAGCTGCTTGTTTGTTTGTTTTTATGCTAGACTAGCTCTAGAAGCAAAACCGTGTCTGCGTACACACAAGGCAGAGCAGTCAGCCTTTGTCATGCCGTTTTGGGCAATCATCGTCACCCTCATCACCTGGTAGAGAGGACACAGACACTCAGACTCCAGAACTGGAAGGCCTCTTCTGACCACCCCATGCAATTTCCTCTCCTTCCGGGTGAGGACACAGAGAGGTAAAATAGTCACACCACAGTGAGTGACATCTGAAGGATGAGAGTCCTGAGCTTCTGAAACCACCAGCATGGAGTTCTTCCACACATACTGTTCCGGATGCCCTAAACTCTCCACCTGCTTAGCAGCAATGAAAATACTCTGCAGTGACAGTTTCAAGAGCTCCCTCTGGCAAATCCCTAAAAGTGCCAAACTCTGTTTATAGCAGAGGTCAGGAAAGACCTGTGAGAATGAACCCAGAGAAAATGTGTAAGTTCGTCGAGGGGGAAAGGAACAAGTCTATATCCTATCCAAGAGCTCTAATCGAGTCAGGAAGTCTTTGTATTTCTGTCCACAAAGACCTGGCTCCATCAGTCCACCTTTCCCTGAGGAGAAGTCTCATTACTCCCTGAGGCAAGACTTCAGCCTCTGCTCATCCCCTATAGAACCATCAACAAGGCAGATGTCCCCAAGCCCTCCTACTTTTTCTTTCTACCCTTTTGTTGTCACCCCGATCCCACCTCCATGTCATGTATTCCCTGTGTCCAAACTGAAACTACCTTCTACATCTTCCCTGGAATCCACTCCATGCTCTTGACCTGAGCTCAGCCCCTATGTCAATATCCCAGCCTGTTATTAAGACCCGCTGCAAGCACCACATCCTCCCTGGAGCTTCCCTTAGTTTCCCAATTGGAGCCAATATGTCCTTCATTGTGTGTGTCTTGCCCCTTGTGTTTCCATCGTCATGTGATAAGTGGCTCCCCACGCAGAATTGACTTGTTGATGATGACATTCTTTACGAGAAGCTCCTTTCCTGGCCTGGCCATTTTTGGAGGAACCAGAATCTTAAGATTGATTCTCGGTAGCCTCCAACCTGGTAAGGTTCACACACACACACACACACACACACACACACACACACACGCAGGTATTTTCCTTAGGATTTTATGAAAATGACAACTAGATTGGTCAAAAGTGAATTCACACAAACTCTGAGGGACAACCAGGTTCATTGATCGCATATACTGGTCTAGAGAAAATTATCTGGCCATACAGAAATTCTGATATCCGTTTCAGCTTTTGCACCCTACGCAGGTAGGATTACCTTGAGCCACGGCACTAGCAGGAAGCCCCCTGCCCACTCAAGACTCCTTCTGCTGTGTAAAACAAGAGCCAGGTGGGCACCTCTTTCCTCAGGGCCCTCGATGCTGTGACTCAGCAGCTTGGTACTGGCCCCCGTACTTTCCCTTACTACACAATCTTCATCTGATTTTCTCCCCAGGCTTAGCTTGTCCCAGTGTTCCCGGCAAATTTGGCAGCTTCCTGCTTTTCTGAGATGGGAATGGCCATTTGATGCCGTAGCTCTCTGTCTGGGTTTCTGACAGCTCCCTTCTCTCTTCAGCATCCACAAGGTGAGGGAATGTCTAACTTGGTTTGGAAGGAACCCACTGCTTGAACCCTAAGGTGAAACAGATTCCCCGTTGTGCAAGGCACCACTACAGTACACTACCATTTCCCATGAAACATGTTTACACTCCTCCTAGACACAGGAGCTGGTCAGTGGTATTGTGTGTCCCATCAAGGCAAATATTGCTTGTAACAGCACTGAGTATAGTCTGCCCTACATAATAATAATAATAGTAAGTCTCTCCTTTCACTGTTGATAAAGAAATGACACTGCCATCCCATCGACAGGTTCTCAGAGCAGTCCTATGAGATATCAGTATTTCCATTTTACGGTTGACAAAACCCAGGCTCAGAGAGGCTGCATCAGATAGCAAGTGGCAGGATTAGAATGCAAACCCAAATCTTTCTGTCTTCAAATCCTTTATGTCACACTGCCATCTCTTTGTAGCTTCTTGAATCTGTCTTTTCCCAAATCTTAGAGGCCCCAAGTAGCCCCCCCTACACTGATACCATCCCTCATAGCATATAGGTCTTTTCTCTTCCATGTAGCATAGTAGGTCTATGTCTTCTTTAATCCATGTGTGATTCCACAAACATTTACCAGGGACCTGCTATGGAGACCGCACTAGGATAGGTACTGTGGGGCTTACAACCTAGCTATAAGATTCCCAAGGATCTTGAGCCAATAAATAAATCTATCCCCAAATATTGTTGATTGAGAGACAGTGAAGACCTCACCCACCCATGCACCCATTTCCAGGGATATTTTCATTTTAGCAGGGAAATTCTAGCACCCATGAGGACTTCCAGTGATGGGAATTCAGACTCTGGAGTAGGCTGCTGGAGGAGACAATTGGGGAAAAGGCTGCCTTTTAGATGTTTTGGATTTTTTCTTATACTTTAAGTTCTGGGATACATGTGCAGATGGTGCAGGATTGTTACATAGGTATACACATGCCATGTTGGTTTGCTGGATCCATCCCCCCCGTCATCTACATTAGGTAGTTCTCCTAATGTTATCCCTCCCCAATCCCTGCACCCCCTGATATCCCTCTCCTACCCCCCCGACCCCCCAACAGGCCCCATGTTCTCCTCGCTGTATCCATGTGTTCTCATTGTTCAACACCCACTTATGAGTGAGAACATGTGGTGTTTGGTTTTCTGTTCTTGTGTCAGTTTACTGAGAATGATAGTTTCCAGTGTCATCCATGTCCCTGCAAAGGACATGAACTCATCCCTTTTTATGGCTGTACAGTATTCCATGGTGGATATGTGCCAGATTTTCTTTATCCAGTCTATCCTAACTCATTTTATGAGACCAATATCATCCTAATACCAAAACCTGGCAGAGACACAACTGAAAAAGAAAATTTCAGGTCAATAGCCATGATGAACATTGATGCAAAAATCTTTAATAAAATACTGACAAACTGAATCCAACAGCACATCAAAAAGCTTATCTATTACGATCAAGTCGGCTTCATCCCTGGGATACAAGGCTGGTTTTGGGGTTTTTTTACAATAGAACTTTTCTCCTTTTTCTTGTCACACCCTCCACTGGCTATCTACCACTAAGAGCTCCTCTGCTTCTGTGATGGCTGGCCTTTGCTTTCTTTATTTCTGACTATACCCCCAGGGCTCCAGGCTCACTAACTTGGTTTGGAAGGACTCGCTTCTTGAGGCAAGATCTTAGCCTCTCTGGACACAAACAGATGGAGAAACATTCCATGTTCACGGTTAGGAAGAATCAATATCATGAAAATGGCCATACTGCCCAAAGCAATTTACAGATTCAACGCTATCCCCATCAAGCTACCAATGACCTTCTTCACAGAACTGGAAAAAACCACCTTAAACTTCATATGGAACCAAAAGGGAGCCCGCATAGCCAAGTCAATTCTAAGCAAAAAGAACAAGGCAGGAGGCATCACACTACCGGACATCAAACTATACTACAAGGCTACAGTAATCAAAACAGGATGGTACTGGTACCAAAACAGAGATATAGACCAATGGAACAGAACAGAGGCATCAGAGGCAACACAACATATCTACAACCATCCGATCTTTGACAAACCTGACAAAAACAAGCAATGGGGAAAGGATTCCCTGTTTAATAAGTGGTGTTGGGAAAACTGGCTAGCCATATGCAGAAAGCAGAAACTGGATCCTTTTCCTGACACCTTACACTAAAATTAACTCCAGATGGATTAAAGACTTAAACATAAGACCTAACACCAAAAAAACCCTAGAAGAAAATCTAGGCAAAACCATTCAGGACATACGCATAGGCAAGGACTTCATGACCAAAACACCAAAAGCGTTGGCAACAAAAGCCAAAATAGACAAATGGGACCTAATCAAACTCCACAGCTTCTGCACAGCGAAAGAAACAGTCAATAGAGTGAATCGGCAACCAACAGAATGGGAAAAAATTTTTGCAGCCTACGCATCTGACAAAGGGCTGATATCCAGAATTTACAACGAACTAAAACAGATTTACAAGAAAAAAAAAAAAAACAAGCCCATTCAAAAGTGGGTGAAGGATATGAACAGACATTTTACAAAAGAAGACATACATGAGGCCAACAAACATATGAAAAAATGCTCATCATCACTGGTCATTAGAGAAATGCAAATCAAAACTACATTGAGATACCATCTCATGCCAGTTAGAATGGCAATCATTAAAAAATCTGGAGACAACAGATGCTGGAGAGGATGTGGAGAAACAGGAACACTCTTACACTGTTGGTGGGAGTGTAAATTAGTTCAACCATTGTGGAAGACAGTGTGGTGATTCCTCAAGGACCTAGAAATAGAAATTCCATTTGACCCAGCAATCCCATTACTGGGCATATATCCAAAGGATTCTAAATCATTCTCCTATAAAGACACATGCACACGAATGTTCATAGCAGCACAGTTTATGATAGCAAAGACCTGGAACCAACCCAAATGCCCATCAATGATAGACTGGACAGGGAAAATGTGGTACATATACACCATGGAATATTATGCAGCCATCAAGAATGATGAGTTTGCGTCCTTTGTAGGGACATGGATGAACCTGGAAACCATCATTCTCAGCAAACTGACAGAGGAACACAAAATCAAACACCGCATGTTCTCACTCATAGGCGGGTGTTGAACAATGGGAACACATGGACACAGGGAAGGGAGCACTACACACTGGGGTCTGTTGGGGGGACATAGGGGAGGGACAGTGCGGGGTGGGAGGTTGGGGAGGGATAGCATGGGGAGAAATGGCAGATATAGGTGAAGGGGAGGAAGGCAGCAAATCACACTGCCATGTGTGCACCTATGCAACAATCTTGCATGTTCTTCATATGTACCCCAAAACCTAAAATGCAATTAAAAATAAATAAATAAAAAATAATAATAAAATAAAATAAAAAAAAGATCTTAGCCTCTCTGAAGCAAGAGAGCCTATCCTCCCAGAATCCAGAATGATTCTCAGGGGCAGGGCTTCTTAAGAAAGTTCCCTCCAAGGGCAAGCAGGGCATCTTCCACGGGCCTCCCCCTCTCTGTAGCCCCTGCCAAAAGCTGTGTCTTCTGATTACAGGAAGGAGCTGCTTCCTCCTTTTTTCTAACCAAAGCCCTTCTCTGACCCTAATAACAGAGCTGTTCAAATCAGCAGCTCCATTTTACACAGCCAGAACCACAGAAACTCACATCAGCAGGTCAACCACAGAGCCACATTTAGCAAGGGCAGGTAAGATTTAAGGAGAGAAATGCTGTAGAAAGGGAAGTGGGCAGGCAGTCAGCCACGAACTTGACTTCATAATGTTGTCCACAGCTAATGCCGATGATCGCTTTTACGCTCCTTAATAATCATAATAATAATCACCCTAACATTAGAGCTGGTTCCATCATCTTCTGCAATGATCCTGGTTTTTTTCTGAATTTATAATTTACAAGCACTTTGACCCACAGCATCTCATTTAATCCTCATAGCAATCTTGTAAGGCAAATATCATTATGGTTTTCCAAGAAATACAGTGAAAAGATGCAAAGAGCACAGGCCTCAGAGTCAGAGCCTGGGTTTCTGTCCTAGTTCTCTGTCTTTCCACGGGGTCGTTCTGCCTCCCAGACTATTAAAAAACCTCCATTTAATTACTCCTTGGAGATTCGGGAGATAGGATTCAGCTCCTTGCAGCTTAGGCAATGGTTTTGAGGGCTGTGAGACAGAGATGTATTTTGGGCCTTGTTCTTTTGAACATGCACCTGATGGCTTGTTACCACTCCTGGCTGTGTTGGCGTGCAGAACAGATAGGTAAGTATCCGCCTCTCTGCTGATGATAGCTGTTTATTACCCAGCGTGGGCATGGTTGCAACAAACAATCTGTCTGGTGAGCTCGTTTGGGTCAGAAAGAATGGCTTTAGATCAACCCCTCTAAAACCAAAATCATCTTTGCAGGAAAGCATCCTTCAGCATTCTGTTGCCTCAATGATTCTTTACTGCAGTTCAAATGGTTCGGTTACCAGGGAATACAATGTGTAAATAATTCATCTGGGTGGTTTTACCAGGAAACTACCCAACTCAAAATTTAAAATTCTAGTGGGCAGCATATCCCAAAGCATGTTCCAAGGATTCTTTGCAAAGGAGGTTTGCTAGGGGTTGACTTGCGTCCCCCCTGAAAGACATCGTGAAGTCCTACCCTTGCTTTCCCAAGTACCTGTGAATGTAAACTTATTAGAAAATAGGGCCTTTCGGCCAGGTCTGCCGGCCCATGCCTGTAATCCAAGAACTTTGGGAGGCTGAGGTGGGTGGAATACTTGAGGCCAGGAGTTCAAGACTAGCCTGGCCAACATGGTGAAACCCGTCTCTATTAAAAATACAAAAAAAAAAAAAAAAAAAATTAGCCAGGTGTGGTGGCATGCATCTGTAATCCCAGCTATTTGGGAGGCTAAGGCAGGAGAATCTCTTGAATCCAGGAGGCGAAGGTTGCAGTAAGCTGAGATCATGCCACTGCACTCCAGCCTGGGCGACAGAGTGAGACCCCTTCCCAAAAAATAAAAAATAAAAAAAAAAGACGGCCTTTGGAGATGTAATAAAGTTAAGGGGAGGTCATTGTGGATGGAGTAGGGTGAGAGCTTAACCCAATATGACTGGTGTCCTTATGAGAACAGGCAAGAGAGTTACAGGGGACAGCAAAGGCAGAGAACAGAGTGATGCAGCTGCAAGCCTCAGAATGGCAGGAATTGCCGGCCACGGCCAGAAGCCAGGAGAGAGGCCTGGAGCAGGCGTTCCCCTAGAGACTTTGAGAGAGCTCCGCCCTGCCAACACCTTGATTCTGGACTTCTGGTTCCAGAACTGGCAGACAAGGCAGATCTGTTGTTTTCAGCCACCCACCTTGTGGTACTTGGTTACAGCATCCCTGGGAACCTCACACAAGGTCTATGGCAAAGGGAATCTTTATAAATGATGAGTTCACGACTGCCCTGAACCCAAAGAACCTGAGCAAAAACTGATGCCCCATCCCAGACCAGGTCAATCAGAATCTCTGAGGGGTGGATATTTTTAAGTATTTCTCTTTTTTTTTTTTTTTTTTTTGAGATGGAGTTTTGCTGTTGTTTCCCAGGCTGGAGTGCAATGGCACAATCTCAGCTCACTGCAACCTCTACGTCGTGGGTTCGAGCTATTCTCCTGCCTCAGCCTTCTGAGTAACTGGGATTACAGGCACCCACCACCACGCCCAGCTAATTTTTGTATTTTTAGTAGAGAAGAGGTTTCGCCACGTTGGTCAGGCTGGTCTTGAACTCCTGGACCTCAGGTGATCTGCCCGTCTAGGCCTCCAAAGTGATTACAGGCATGAACCACCACACCTGGCATCTTTTAAGAATTCGTTAAGGCTCACTGGGACATTCTGATGCACAGTGAGAGTAGAAACTACTGAGCCACACAAAATGAAGCAGTTCTCCTTGCCTATATATTTTTTGGCACGCTAATATGCTGTAAATTACCAAGAGGATGTATTTAGGATGCAGAACTTCTCAAACTTATTTGATCACACAAAAAAACCATTTTTTTATTGACCATCTTCTTGAAGACACATGCTTTGCCAAACACCCTTTGGAAAACACTGCTACATTTTATTGGGCCTTTTACAGTGTCATGGAGTAACTGGTAACACCTGCCTTGAAATCTTCCCAGGTCAAAATTATTGCTGTGATGATCCATGTTATAGACCTTGGGCCTCTGGCACCTATGTGTGCATGTTCTGGAATAGATCAAAACAAATGGAAGATGCGTGAAAAGTACTGGGTCTGAAAAGCCAGTCATATGGCAGGGCACTGTGGCTCACACCTGTAATCCCAGCAATTTGGGAGGCCGAGCTGGGTGGATCATCAGTCATCAGGTCAAGAGATCAAGATCATCTTGGCCAATATGGGGAAACCCGGTCTCTACTAAAAATACCAAAAAAAACCACAAAAAACAAAAAACAAAAAACAAATTAGCTGAGCATGGTAGTGCGCAACTGTAGTCCCAGCTTCTCGGGAGGCTGAGGCAAGAGAATTGCTTGAACCCAGGAGGTGGAATTGACAGTAAGCCAAGATCACACTGCTGCACTCCAGCCTGGCAACACAGCAAGACTCCGTCTCAAAAAAAAAAAAGCCAGTCATACGTTTTGAACAGATTCCTATATTTTTCATAATATGCCTTGAACCTATTTCTGGTCTCATTGATTACCAAGGCATATGGTTCTGTCTTTAAATACTAATAGTGGCAAGCTATGCTCATCCCACTGAGACCAGAACTTTAAATAGCCTGTGTTCAATCTATCTCAGGCAGAGTTACAAAAATATGATGTATGTGATGTACATGTGGGCACATGCACCACATTTGTTTATGCAAGATGTCTCAGAGCTCATGCACTCCAGCCATCCCACCATACAAATATTCTTAACCTATGGTTTGTAGATTGAGAGAAGCCCATGAACTTAAAGAAGAAGAAAAAAATGTATCTTTCATTTTTCACCAACTTCCTTTAATTATGAATGTAGGTGACATATGACAGGAGGATTAGCAGTGCCTCAGACTCTGTCACAAATGAAAATAGCAGACTTTCATATCTTATCACATTACAGGGGTCGCAGGCATTTCAAAATATCATGTACGCTTGTCATTTCCTGAAAACTATTGTGGTTATTTGACCTGCTGCTAGATCTTGTGATTTAATGCATTAATGAGGAAGCACATGTATTATTTATTACAAATTTATTTTTGCCTAATATTTTGATCATTGTTTTTCAACATAATCGATTTCCTTTGCAATCATGTGTATTTGATTCTCTGCATTTAAAAATATTATTCTGGTTTGTAGGTATCACCTGACTGTCAAGGGTCCATGGCACAAAATAAAAGGTGAAGAATCCCTGTTCTAGATCGCCTCCTATACATAGGATCACCTAGAACACTTGAAAATACAGAGTCCTGGCTCTTACCCTCAGAGAATCCAATTCAGTTGGTCATAGGTGGGACCCAGGAATCTACATTTTTAAAGCATACCAGAAGATATTGGTGCAGATGTCTTGTGGACTGCATTTTGAGAAAAAGTACTCTACTTATTCTTAAATTTACTCTTGGGGTTGGCCAGGTGCAGTGGCTCACGCCTGTGATCCCAGCACTTTGGGAGGCCAAGGCAGGCGGGTCACATGGTCAGGAGTTCAAGACCAGCCTTGCCAATATGGTGAAACTCCATCTCTATTAACAATACAAAAATTAGCCAGGGATGGTGGCAGATGTCTATAATCCAAGCTACTCAGGAGGCTGAGGCAGGAAAACAGCTTGAAACCAGGAGGCAGAGGTTGCAGTGAGCTGAGATAGTGCCACTGCACTCCAGCCTGGGTGACAGAGCAAGACTCCGTCTCAAAAAAATAAATTTACTCTTGGGTCAATAAGATTATCAGAGTCAAGACCTTGAGTAATGCTGTCCTAACTTGCTCATTATTTTGGTAGTTTACACTTCATCATTGTGTCATTGGCACACTTAGAAGATAAGTAGTGGCTATGTGAAATTTGACTCTATGCCCATTGACAATATCTCCACATGTTAATCAACTTCATAACAGCATATTTCTATGAAGATCCCTGGCAGAACTCTTATGCATCTCAAATAAGAAAAAGTCAGGCTACCCCTAAGCAATTTTTTTAAAATCTTTGAACATTATTAATCCTGAAATGATTTTCCTTTTCACATTGGCCACGAGAAGCTTAAACTCAACTTTATGTCTTCTCTCTAGCAATCATATGGCATGCATTTGTAGCCATATAATATTTTCAATGGCTTTGTTCATTCTTCATTCAAGCCATACTAGAAGCCTTCATTTCCTACCTCTGGGAAGCATTGTTATAATTTTCTAAAAAAAAGCCGAGATTCAGTTTATGAGCTTCAGAATAGACTCATGGCAGAGGAAATAGATGAGAAAATACATTTTAAGTCTCATATCCAGGCACGTCAGTATCAAATGCCAACCCTAAAGAGATTATGGCAGAAAGTGTATGCTAGAAATAATAAATATGGAATAACTGGTGAAGCTTCACACTATCCTGTTCTGGAGTACTGTGGAGGGTGGGAATGTGGGCAGAGAAGCAAGCTGGTATACACCCAGAACTCTGGGTTCTGATACCTGTTCTCCTCAATTGGATTGTGGGTGCCAGAGAAGCAGAGACCTTGGTGCAGCCTACGAGGCAGCTCTCCATGCAAGGTCCCCTATCCCGCATGCCAGCATGCTAGGACAGCTGTAATGAAAAATGATCCCATCGCAGAAAAAGAGGGCCTGAGAGAGCTTCCTGGGTTCTCTGCAATTCCAGAACAATAGAGGAGAAGGTCTCAAATGCTCCTGTTCCCCACCCACAAATGCAGTTGACAGGGCTTCCATAGACCCAAAGAGGCAGCTGGTTCAGACAGAAGATGCCTTAGCTAATCCTGGCACAGATCAACATCAGAAACCAGGTGGAAACGTGTTACTGCTGCTAGAGCTTGTGATTTAATGCATTAATGAGGAAGCGCAGGGATTACATTCTCAGGCCGTGCAAGCAGGTATGCAAAAATGGAACTGTCTTAAGTTTTCCTAACTCATTTTCTGTTCCAAGCCTCTATTCTGCCTGGCTATGCAAATTGGCTTCTAGTCAATCCAGATTTTTCCAGCCCATTGGATGTATTTTCCCTCGCTCCCTTTTCTCACTGGGGTTGCCTAGATGTTCTCAGGAGCCCACACAGTGCTGGAGCAGGGAGCAGGCTGTGGTTTGAATATGTGCATCCCTCCAAAATTTATGTTGAAATGTAGTCCCTAATAAAATAGTGTTAAGAAGTGGGGCGTTCAGGAGGCGGTTAGGTCACGAGAGCTCCACCTTCATGAAAGGGATCAATATCCTTATAAAAGGGCTTGAGGGAGGTCGTTTGCCCCTTTTTGCCCTCTGCCTTCTGCCATGTGAGAACACAGCAAGAAGGCACCTCTTTGGGGCAGGGAATAAGCCCTCACCAGTCACTAAATCTGCTGGCACATTGGTGATAGACTTCTCAACCTCCAGAACTGTGAGAAATACATTTTTGTGGCTTATGGATTATCTAGATTAAAGTATTTTGTTATAGCAGCCAGAACAGACCGACAGAAGACGAGGGTCGCATCTATCAATAGCCCTGGTCACCAGTCCAGGTAGTGCCTCCCGTTGCATTCTTGTTTCTGTTGCTTTTTCACCATCACTCACACCCTCCTCATAGCTTCTGCTATGGCCACTGGCCTTACTGGGGAATAGAGCAGTGCCTGACCTCCATGACCACGTCAGCTTCTCCTGCCCTTAGCCTGAGAGAGTTCCGTGTAGTTGGGCTGAACAGCAGGGCTCCCCATCTGTTCTTTCCAGAAACCTTCTGCCCTGCATACTTCAGGCCTTTAACTTTTGATCCCAAGCACCCCCTTTCTCTGAAATGTTAGTCTTGGTTATATGTTTCAAAGATTTTGGAATGCCAGATCTGGCCTCAACGTTGACTGTGTCTCCATCTCTGCTTGTATGGATGGTGACCAGGCTGAGTGTTGGGGGTGGGGACGTAGGGGGTCTGAGCCAGGGAGATGGGAAGGAAGGAGACAGAGGGGTTATCAAGCATAAGACACTTGTCAATTAATGCCTTCAAATGCATTCCTGGTGCCTACCTCTGAGTGTCAGCCCACCCTACTCCTGTCTTTATTACCTTCCTACTTTTACCCTGACTTCATTTTATTCTCTTCATTAAATACATGAATTTAATGCATGTATTCACACACACACGTGTATGTGGGCATGTGCCTGTGTGTTTAACAGAGAGATTTGGCTCAAATCTTTTGCAGATTAAAGTGAAATACAGATAACAAAATGTAACATATCACAGGAAAAGCTCCCTAAGTTGTGGCTATAATATTATCCCTATTTTATAGCTAATTAATAATAGATGTTCACTAAATCGTGAGTATTTTGTTAACTCCCTGTTTCCAGCCAAGGAAATGAATCTAGGTGTTTCAGTGACTCGTTCAACATGATACAGCCCATGAGTGGAAGAACCAGGACACAAAATTAGACCTCTTCTGCCTCCAAACTCACACTGTTTCCACCGTAACACATTTGTCCTTCTCTAATGCTTTCTCAAGTGCTTTTACATGTAAGCATCCTGGGGGTTCATTACACTTTGCTACCTGGGTATTAAGATGGATCTTCAGATGATGTTTCTAAAGAACCTTAAATTTCCCAGGTGAAAATGCTCATTGAAAACAGCTGTATTGTCAGCTCTTAATTATTGGTGACAGCCTGAGACAGGGATAGAGCAGTTGGATGAGATTCATAATTAATACCTCCTTTGAGTCAAGAGTCTCAGCCTCCCTCTCCCATCGCTTCTCCTGCTGGAGCTGCCCACAGGGAGAAAATAATTTCCTCAGAGGCTCAACTTCCAAGACTTAAGCTGCAGAGATCTGTCCTGATCAGATGTCTGCATTAATGTGGCACTGAAACCACCATCCAGAGCAAAGGAGCACAAAGTAACTTAAGGAGAGAGTGGAGTGAGCCAAGGAAGAGAATTTCAAGACACAGTATTTCACCAGAAACAAATGCTCCAACCAATGTTGTGGGTCTGGGCAGAGCCTGGGCTACCACTCACTGTTTTTGGAATTAGTATCACCCTTGTTGGAGGGGAGGAGGGAGCTATCCAGCTGTCAGACACTCTGAAAAGAGTCAATAATCCAAAGCGTCTACCAAACACCTACTTTAGGTTATATTTGGGGAGTTACTGAACCAACCTCCATTTTTGAGTCTGGATTCCAAGAAGGAACCCCCCAAGGTCTTGGCCCGTGACAGTGGGAATGGCAGACAGAGCAGAAAGCTTGCTGCTTTGTTACAGAATTGTTCTTTCCAGAGCCTCAAACATTTACTAAGTGCCTACTATGTGACAGGTAGTGAAACCTATCAATTACTGCAAACACAGGAGTGCAAACACACACACACTCTGGCCTTTAGCATCAGAGCTTACAGAGGGACTAAGGGACTAAAAGGTATGTAATACATCACATATCAATCAATGTCTCCAAGTGCATTCCTGATGCATGTCTCTTGAACACCAGCTTTACCCCTGTATTCATTATCTTCCTCCTTTTCCCCTGACCTGTACCATGGATGCTGAAGATAAATAATCAAGAAGCCACAGGTCATACTAGTACAAAAGCCACACACTGCTCCCTTCTCCAGTTCTCCAGCAGGGAAGCTCATGGACTGTCTGCCTCTGCACTCTGTCCAAAGCTTTCGAATGAGATACAGCCCCACATCTCTGTGGCAGCTTCCCTTTAATCAGCTAACTTCAGCATCCGAGAGGGAATTGGACAAAGACATATCTGAACCCATCATAGCTGATGGCACTGACAAGAATGCAGAATTAATCATTGCAGGAGGACGACGAGCAAAAAGGCCAAGGGAACGACCTGGTCCAGCGCATCTACAGATTCGCCAGCCGCACACGCCCCAGGGCAATCTCACCTTCCAGCTGCTGCTCGCTAACTGGTCTCTGAAAGTCTCTAAGGTCTTAGAAAAGAGGCACCAGTTTCTTTATTTTTAGATCTGCTGTAGCATAGGTGTTTCTGACCTTCTGTCCATCTCCGTGATCTTAGGTGGAGCTGGGGAGGCCTATTCTGCCTCATCCCTGCCACCCATGTGATTGGGACCCAGCTCTGAGGCTGGCACCAGGAAGCTTTGGTTTTATTTCTCTGAAATAAATTAACCAAAAAAAAAAAAAAGACATGTAAATAGAAAATCAACTGTAGAAGGTAATTGCAAGGCTTCCCCTGACACATGTCACTTGCAAACCTCTACCGAATGATAACAGAGAAATTCCCTGGAAGAGGGCAAACGGCAGGCACATGTCCTAACTGTGCCTAGCACTGAATCCCAGTATTGGGTCCATGCTCTACCCAGCTGTTTTCTCGGGGAGTAAGAAATTGAAAGTCTGGCTTATGCTGGAAACTAAACTGAGATCTTCTGTCCCCAAGGAAAAGGACACAGGAAGGAGAGAAACGTTTCACTACCCCAGCTCTGTCCCCCTCTTAAGGACCGTGACCATGTTGATTTGGGGACCTCTCATCCACTGCTGTCATAGGGTATCTCCACATCTATCCAGGCTCTGAACTAGAAACATCAATTCTATCACAAAGCAGCAAGCTTCTTGCTCTCACTGCTATTCCCACTGTCACTGGCCAAGATTTTGGGGGTCCCATCTTGGAGATCCAGGCTCAGAAATGGAAATGCATTAGAATAGCCAAGCTTTGAGAGAAACTAACAAACAGGTGCACCTAAATGCGGTTATGAAACAGTTCATAAACTCCCAAGAGAAAGGAACTCTGAGTCAAACTAATGAAGCCTGATTCTGAACGTCACAGAAAATCCATGTTGCACTGGAGGGTTACAATCCCAGCTGGTGGCCTGATTATCTGTATACTTCTATACCTCTATGGTCTTTCTAAAGTTGTGTAGTCAATTAATCATAATCATGTAAGATAGGATTAAATATACCCTTTAAAGCAATCCATAACACTGATAAATCCTTTCCTCACTCCAGGCTGCCTCTGGACCTGTGTTCCTCAGTGGTCAAGAATGTCATGGAACTTTAGATCTTCCATGGGAAGAGGAAGATGAAGATGAAAAGAGGAGGAGGAGGAAAAATAAGAGAAAGAAGAAGAAGAAGAAAGAAGAAGAAGAAGAGGAAGAAGAAGAAGAAGAAAAAGATCTGTCCCTGGGGTCAGGTACAGTGGCTCACACCTGTAATCCCAACAATTTGGGAGGCTGAGGCGGGCAGATCACCTGAGGTCAGGAGTTTGAGACTAGCCTGGCCAACATGGTGAAACCCCATCTCTACTAAAAATACAAAAATTAGTCAGGTGTGGCAGCAGACACCACCTGGCATAGCCCATTGCCTGGCACATGGGAGGTCCTGGATAAATAATCGTCGAAGGCCACATAATAGAACAGGATGCCTTTACGAATCTCATTCATAGTAGAAGCTTCCTTGTGGTCCCTAATACTCCTACAGGCCCAGCTCCAACTGGGTCCTTTCTATATCTATCCCAGTTGGCCAGAGACCACGTGGGTGCCTGTATGTGGAAAGCATGGTCGGATGCTCTGTATTCTCTGAAATAGTCCTTTATCTGCCTGCTTCATTTCTGACCATCTTGTCCACAAGTTTTGCTTGTTCTCTGATTCTTCTTTTTACCACTACACTATGCTCTATGCCTGTGTAGGAAAGAAAGTATAATTTTGGTGTCAACAGCCATAGAAAAATTAGAGAGAATAGGAAGTTCCTCCCATTTGCTCTTTTTCCTCCCGAGAGGGAGAAAGTAGGGCTCCGAGTCCTAGAAACTGTGCTCCTTTGCCACATGGCAGGTTTAAAAGACTTTTGTTTCTTAAAGTGTATGATGTTGGAGACAAAAAAGTGGGTTTTCTGAAAAGAGGGTAATCCCAGGGGTTGGACTTGACAGCAGAGGGGCACAGTTAGACATTCAAGAGGACGGGAAAGATTTACAAGACTAAGAGGGGACAGAGATGGAGGGATCCAGGGATTAGCAAGGATCCACTTCCTGCTCTCTTGCCTGACCCCTGGGAGGTGCTGGAACCCTGGGAACACCTCTCTGGGATGCATCTATGTAGCTCAACCCTATGGTATGCAAAAGGACCTTGGTCATAGCAAAGGCCCTCGGTGCCAGCTTGCAGAGAGGCAGCTAAGCACCAAGGGACTCTGTGAGCTACAAAATTGGACATGTCCATGAGGACTGGAGACCAGAAGGTGTCCACCAAACATCGTGTGCTTTTAAAATGCTATGATCAACCCAAGGAAGGCATAGAGTTGGGAGAAAGTGTCCCCATTTTGGCTAAGATAGAATCTTTCATTGGCCTGGTAGAATGTGGGCTGGGAATAAATTAAGGAATCGGAGAAGGAAAAATGCTTACCTTATATCTCATGTTGTAGAGTAAAATTCACACCCATTAAACCTAGTTAAAGTTTGCCCCACCACAACCTACACGTGGTTTACACTTTTTATTTAAATCCCCACATGCCTCTGGCCTCATCTCCATTGGTTCTGATCTCAGGAAATGCCCACCCTGTGCCGACCTCCCCAGCAGCCCTGAACAGCCTCCGCAGGCTGATCCCAGACATTCCAAGGCAGATCTGCCTGTAAAATGCACAAGCCAACATTAGTTAGATGTTAACATCTCATGGGTTAACCCATTACTGTGCTGTGGCTTTAGAATGTCAGAGTCTTGAAGCTTTGCCAGGAATGCCGTCCGGCCTCCTCAGGGCCTCAGCTCTGAGCTGGCCCTGACTGTTCAAAAACGCCTTCTCATTTCAGTCTGTTTCTGCCTCAAAATTGCAAACTGCAGCCCTCAGAAGAGTTCGGTTTTGTCCCTGTATTTGCCATCTCTAAGGATTGAATCTGATATGTGATTATAAAGTAATGAGGCTGACTTTTCAACAAATCACAGCCCTTATGCATCCAGATGAGTGCTGGCCTTCAAAGATGTCACCTTGGGAGGCTGGACACACACTTACTGCAATGAGGCAGCCATGCCAGATGCCATGGCTGGAATTTCTTTATGGAAATTGCCTGCAGGGACAATTAGCCAATTACAGAAGAAAACAGAGAATCAGTTGCGCCCCTGGGCAGTAGCCATCACTCACTATTGGGGTTCACTGCTCATGTGTCAGCCTCCCCTGTAGTATGTGTTCCCTTTCAGAGCTTGCCTTGTGCATCTCTGCATACCCCAGGCAGTGCACAGAGCCTGGGTATACAGGAGGCATGTCACAAATCCTTGGCAAATAAACAATGGGCTCCTCATGGCTCAATGCCTTCTTCCTTTCCCCTTCTTTCATCTCTCCTATTAGACACCTAGTTATCTATATCCTCCTCCCTTTCTTGAAGCTTATGTTATAACAGAAAATACCAAGGGAAGAAGCTAGAACTGACTATAGGGCATGGAGAGACTGAGGGTCTGTGTACATCGAGACAGGCTGGGTTATGCTGTGGTAACCAAAAAACTCCTCAAAGTCTCAATAGCTTAAAACTGTAAAGGTTAAGCTATTCTTGGTACAGGTATGAAGTGTGGGGATAAGGATGAGGGGCTCTACTTCATGCAGTCATCGCTCATTCCTTACCCAGGCCAGAAGAAACAATCTCAACAGAGATCTCTGGGCTCACATAGTATGGGAGGAATGGAAAAACTAGAGGTATCCACTCCAGCGACTAAATTCTCTATCTGAAAATAACATAAGCTCTTTACCCACAACCCACAGGCCACAAGTAGTCTGGTCTTATAACTCCACTATAGGGGGGCAGGAAAGTAATTACAATCCTCCCTTAATCCTGGAAGAAGAGACCAAGACCAAAATAGGGATGAGTGTTAGAATTCCCTATTACAAATCATGTCTGGAAGCCAGCAAGAACAGATCAATGAGGATATCAAGAGTGGTAGATGGTTCCATTAATGGCCCCTGAATGGATACTGCCCCCTCAAATTGCATTCCCTTGTTTAATCCACCCCTCACATCAACTTTGAGCTCAGCCAAGTGGCTTTCTTCAGGCCAGTGGGACATCAGCTGATGTGACGCAAGCCAGGGATTTATAAATGCTTGCACACTGAGGTTTGCCCTCTTGGAACACTGCCAAGACAGTGTAGAAAGCCCAGGCTTTCTACTAGAGAAGCCACATGGAAAAGAACAGAGGCACCTCAGTTGCTAGCCCCTGCCAACTGGAATGAATGTGAGTGAGGCCATCTTGATCAACCAGCTCCCAGATGAACTGACAGCTGACCGCAAGCATATGACTGAGCCCAGCCAACATCATGTGGAACAGAGATAAGCCATCCAAGCTAAGCCTGCCCAAATTACTGAACCACAGAAGAGTGAGCAAATAAATGGTTCTTGTTTGAAACCACAAAAATTTGGAGTGATTTGTTGCACAGCAGTAGATAACTGCTAAAGCAATTTGTATCTAGTAAAAGCGCACCGCCATAACAAAAACCTAAAACATGTGGCATTGGCTCTGGGACAAGGCAGCAGATAGGAGCTGGGAAGTCACTGAGTAGGTCGTTACTGAAGGCTGGGAAAAATGGTGAACGATATTTCAGTATGCTAGAAAGGAAGTGAGGAAATTCTTATTAGAGGCTGGAAAAGGGAGCAACCCATGTTAAGTAGCAGCAGAATAATTGACAATGATGTTGTCTGCAGTAACTTGAAAGACAAACAGTACTTAATGAATGTATTGATTTAGTTAAGATCTCTAGGCAAAATGTTAAAAGCATCAGTTAGATGCTTTCAGCTGTGTAATGATAAGGTACTGCCAGAGAGGCATGTGCTAAAGAACCAGCTCTTCAGTTTTCATGAATGTTCTGGAAGAAATATAAAAGGCCCAGAATTTACTGGTTTAGAAAAATTAAACTAGTTCTGATCAAGGATGCACTTATAAAACCCTTTGGTAAACCTCTGAAAGGCAGTGACTAGGAGACCCTCTCCGCTAGACAAAGGGGTTTCTGACAATTTTAAATATATTGTCTCATGATAGATTAACACACCCAAAGAGAAAGGTCTGTTTCAAAAATAATTATGGATAGAGCTGTTGGGGGCATGGAGTGAACCCCAGTAAGATTCACAGGAAACTCACAAAATTTTTAAGGCCTTTTGTCAGTGAAAGTACTACAAGTTGGATTAAAAGTGAAAGAGGTAATTCAAATAGAAAAGAAGACTCTGAGACTCCACTTTCTATTAGCAAGAATCAGCTGGGTAAGCTACTTAGCTACCAACACAGATAATTTCCTATGAGAAAAAAGAATGCATCTCAGATGATAGAGAGCCACAGAAAACAAGGGCCTAGGTATCCCTCTCAGGGAGCAAAACCAGACTTAATCAAGGAATGTTCTCTGACCCTTATAAGGGAAGCCAACATGTAACCAGCTAGACTTCATAATTGCTGTGGACCAGCAACTGCTTTGTGGTTTCTGGTCTCCCCTTTAAATAGGACTGGCTCTTGTGTCTATCCAGTTCCTAAACCACTGCTGTGTTTTAGGGGTGCTGAGAAAGGATGCTTGTTATTTAAATTCAAAGTTTCTGAATCAAGAGAAGCCGTGCCTGGGGAGTCCCACTGAGAGGCCTTATCTACATCTGAACCTAATGCAGATCATGAGGTAACACACTTTAAGCTTGAAGCCATAATGAGATGAAACTTTTGTGGGTCCTGGGAAATGTAAATGTATGTTGCACATGACAGGGAGTGATGTGCTGAGGCTAGAGGGTGAACTGTGGTATGCCATTTCTACAGATGGCCCATTTCTTCCATCCATGTTGCACATCCCTTTGCAATGTGACTTTGAAGTTCCTACCACAGAAAGGTGAGGCTCACTTCTCCACCCCTTTAATCTCAGATGACATTGTGACTTGCTTTGGGCAGTCAAATGTAACAGAAGTTATATGTAACTTCTGAGCCCAGGCCATAAAAGGCTTAACAGCTTCCACTCCCATCTTGGAAAGTGGCCATCAACATGTAAAAGAAAAAAGATTATTCTGCTAAAAAAGGAGAAACCATGTGGAGGAGAACCAGACCCCTCAGCCAAAAGCCTTAGGTAAGGATGTGTAAGTGAGGCCAGACATGTGAGTGAATCCATCCTGGATCATCCAGCCCCAGTTCAGCTGCCAGGTCACTGCAACCATAAAAGTGGGCCCCAGAAAAACCAGTAGAAGAACCAGCCAGCTAAGCCTAGTCAACTTTTAGAAACTGTGAGGAAATAAATGATTGTTGCTTTAAACCATTAATTTTTTTGACACTGTTTGTTATGTATCAAGAAACAGACTAATGGTCCAGTTAACATTTTGTGCTATACAAAATCCAATAATTTGGCCAGGCGTGGTGGCTCATACCTGTAATCCCAGCACTTTGGGAGGCTGAGGCAGGTGGATCACCTGAGGTCAGGAGTTCGAGACCAGTCTGACCAATATGGTGAAACCCCATCTCTACTAAAAATACAAAAATTAGCTTGGCGTGGTGGCTGGCGCCTGTAGTCCCAGTTACTTGGGAGACCGAGACAGGAGAACTGCTTGAACCCGGGAGGTGGAGGTTGCAGTGAGCCAAGATCGTGCTACTGCACTCCAGTCTGGGCAACAAAGCGAGTCTCCATCTCAAAAAAAAAAAAAAAACAATTCATAAACTCTTTTAAATGCACGGTCTCATCTGATTTCCCCCTTGGTGTGTGTTATAGATGTTGCTATTATCTCCGTCTATAGATGCAGAAAGAGAGGCTTAGAGAGTTTAAGTAACTATTCAGGACTACAGAGCCTGTAAGTGAACCAGGATGCAAATTTTCCAATTCCAAAAGCCAAGGTACTACTTGTCTTTTAAATTCAAAGTCTCTAGAGTAAGTGGAGCTGCACCTGAGGATTCATGTTGGGGAAGTTTTATCTGCTGTTGAAACTGATGCAGATTGTGAGATAACGAACCTCAAGTCTGATACTATAATGAGGTATAACTTTTTTGCCATGCCACTGTTGTCTTTTAGATGCTACAGTTGGATAACATTAGTGTAGTCTGGAATGCAAGCCCCTAGAACTTGAAGAGTTTGCAAATAGAAGCTTATCTGTGAGTAGGTGGACTCGTACGAGATGCTAAACAGATAGATGTTAATAGGAGCAGCCAGGACACCCCTACCTTCAGGCCTTTGAACTCGCTCTTTCTTCTGCATGGACCATTCTCCAAGGTACCTCTGAAGCTTGTTCCTTTACCTCCTTAAAGTCTCTGTTCTACGTTGCCTTGTCTGCAAGGCCTTCCCTGGCTGTCTTTGTCCCTGCTTTGCTTTGCCCCATGGCACTTACCACCCTCTGACATGTTTTACTGGTTTACTTGTTAATCAATAGGATGTAAGCTCCATGAGGACAAGGATTTTTCATCTGTCTTGTTTAATAGTGCATCTCCAGTGCCTAGAGCAGTTCCCGGCATATGGTAAGTACCCCACATGCATGTGTTGAATGAAAGAATAAACAGAACCTGCTTTTTCACAGTTTCGCAGTAGCATTTATCTCCATGCCTCTCATGGGATTCTGTTTCGGTAGCCTCTAGTCAAACTAACCTCTCTTCATCCTCTGTCTTCTGAAGGAAACTGCTGCCTGTCTTTGGCTTCTAACAAATGGGGCTCTTTAGTCCTGTTGCCCAAGTATTCTGAGCCCTGGAAACTAGAATTTCAAGGCACTCATTTTTCTCTGTCTTCTTTTCCCGCTTTTCTGTATTTCCATCGGCCTTGGCCACTGCCCCAGCTCTTGTCTAACATGAGCTCCTGGCTCCATATAGAAAGACACAGGCAATGAGGTGATGAATAAGGAAAGGGGGAAACTTCCTTATAAATTCCAAACAATGAACATGGAGAAATAAGTATTTCTGGGTGCTTTCTTCCTGTAGCACAAATGGAGCTCCTGAGAAAAGAGGTGTGGACCCTTGGACAAACCCCGCCATAAGTGCTCGTTTCTGCCCTAGTACCTTTGCTTATGCTGCGCGTGCACACACACACACACACACACACACACACGCACATACCTCCCCCCACACCTATCTGAAATGCCAACCTCTAATGCCAGATCAACCCCATATCTCAAGACCCATGTCTTCCTTGCTGCTTATTCAGATCACACCACCTAACGCTGCATTTTCTTGTTTGAAATGCTCTAACATTTATGGTCTATAGCAATCTCTATCATTGAGGGTCCCAGCAGGAAACAGATGGCAACTCAGCAGGATATTTGGAGAGATGCTCTATGGAAGATCTGTTTACAGAGGTCAGAGCAAGGTTTAAAGGGACTGGATTATTCTGGGTGCTCTAAGAAGAAGATGCCAAGATACCATTAAACATGCAAGCATTTTTTTTTAGGGGAGATGCCTGTGAGAGAAAATGGGAAGGGGCCCAGGGAAAGCTGTAAGAACAGTCAGACCCTGATGCAAGTCTGACCTTAAAGGAAGGACAGAGGAATAGAAGGTTAGATGGATCCTAAAGAATGACACAATCTAAGGAAACTTCAGGAGTCCTCAAGCCAACATTGGTCACCAGAGGAGTCTCATGCCTCCCAAGAATGCATCTTCCTTAGTATACCTGACACATTTGTTCTTTAGCTGAAGGCAGCCCATGGGAAACGTGGCCTCTGTGAAAATGGGATTCTGGATCTCAGAGCCACAGCAGCTGCCATTCTTGGCTATTTGTGTGCCCTATAGTTAGAATTCCCCAAGGCATGTTCTCATGGCTGCTACAGTCCACCCCTTGCACTGAGCAAACCTTCTCCACACAGATTTGGGCAGCAGCTGATTTCATGATTTCATGAGTCCAGTGGGCCTTTCTTCCTAAGTAAGAATCAGTAGAGGGAGGTTAGTAGGATGAACTATTGCCTACTCTTTGCAATTGACCTTAGGGCCACAACTAATACCATTCACCCCTTTCCCCACTGTCCCTTTTAAAGTTTCCTCAACCTCAGCTATCTTGGTGGTTTACCTGGGTTCCACATGTATTCTTTCCTGTTCCCACTGTATAAAAGCAGATCTGATTCTTCCTACTAATCTAGGACACTGCCCCTGCAAGGATCGTGACTCCTCTCCTTGCCTACTGCCATGGGCACAATGAATCCAACCTGTAACTTGTAGTGCAATGGGATACTTCCTGTGACCTCTGGCAAGGGTGCAGCTTCTTCGGCAATCAGAACCTCCAACCCTGCAGACCCCAAGGTTTCAGGGACACAGAGCATCCCCCAGTGGGTCATTGGTATGATGGTAAGTGGAGCTGCTTCTACCTCTACAGCTTGGTTCTGGGGCCTTTGCTTCCTTCTTATAGAAGACATAGGGTCATAAATGCCAAGGGTTTAAAAAATGGACTACATCATGAATAATAATATCTCATTCCTTCAGAATGCTTCCTCTCAGCTGGGGCTTCAAATGTGCCTCTGGAGGGCTGTCCCAGTGTTGCAGTGTTGCAAGAGGATGGCTGCCTATGAGCAGGAGTCTGTGATAAAACCATTGGTTTCCTAGTCATAGTTCCACTCTCACACCTCATTCAGTGTGACATGGATCCTCTGGTCAGATGCTGTGCCATTGTGAGATTCCATGCCTATGAATCAGGTATTCTGAAAGCCCCCAAATAAAAATGCTGGCTGGGGTTTTGTGGGCAGGAAAGGCAAACCCATCCCCAGAAAAGGTATCTATCCATGGAGAAGGATTCACTGGCTCTTCCAGAATGCAAGGGAGCCAATGTAGACAATTTGTCACTAAGTAGCCAATCGGATTCCTTGAGAAATACTGCCTGGTTGAATTGGACTCTGTTGCTGACAATGTGGACCTTCAGAAGCAGCAGTAGCTAGATTAGCCTTGGTAAGTGGAAGTCCGTGATGTTAAGTTCACACATATCTTCCTGTCTAGTGCTGTGGCCACTCCACTCATAAGTCCATCATGTCAATCTGGGGTGGCTGGTGATGAAGGCTGGCAGCAAGGAATTGAATGTTTGTGCACCCCCACCCCTTGCAAAATTCATGTTTAAATCCTAACCTCCAAGGTGAGGGTATCAGGAGGTGGGTTCTTTGGGAGGGTAAATAGGTCATGAGGGTAGACCCCTTATGAATAGGTTAGTTGTTTTATAAAAGAAGCCCCAGACAGTTCATTCTCCTCTTCTACTACATAAGAGCACAGCAAGAAGGCACCATCTATGAACCAGTAAGTTGATCTTTATCAGCCATGGAATCTGCTGGTTCCCAGACTAGGACTTCACACCCTCCAGAACTGTGAGAAATAAATTTCTGTTGTTCATAAGCCACCCAGTTCATGGTATTTTGTCATAGCAGCCTCAACAGACTAAGACACTCGCCAATGTCAACAGGTCAAGTCCTTTATAGCAGATACTTAGCGGTGAGCATATGATTCAAAAACCTTTATACTTGGTACCTATTCCCATACATCTATCACATGCTTCTGCCTATGTCGCCTTGCCTCTAGTCCTTTGCTTTTCTGACCCCCAACCAGATAATTGGCCACTTTCCTTTCCATACAAAGCAGATTATCAGGTTCACTGCTCCAAGCTTCACCCACTGGAAAGATTTTCTCTCTCTACTGCCTTTTGGGGTCATCCTAAGTGTGGGGGAAATGCAGCCACTGTTCATTTTTGTCTTGCACCAATGCACTGAGTTGATCCACCTGTAAACCAAGAGCAAGCTATATTGCCTCCTCTTCCAACTACTCATACAGGATTCCTCTCTATGGCCACAGGCACAAGCTGGGAAAGCAACTGTGGTGGGTGACCAGGAGGTCTAGCAGTTTAGTCATGCCCTCAGGTCCTACTCAAGCTCTACTCCACATGTAATATTTCCACGCCACAATAGACGCCTACTGGGCCTGCCTGACTTTATAACTTGGTAGCTCTGACAGAGCCCAGCTCCTAATAGGCAGCTCTGGATGCACTGTCACTTGGTGTCCATGGCCAAGTGTTCTGTTTCCATTAGGACCCAGTAACATGCCAAGAGCTATTTCTCAAAGGACGCATGATTCTCTACTGCAGATACAGGGTCTCAAGGGCTTGCACTGTGGTTCTCCTGCCGGGGCTTGCCAAGGCCAAGGTCACCCCACCTACCTTTTCACATTTTCCTCACCCAAACCAATACTCCCTGTCCCCTTTCATCTTTTTTTTTTTTTTTTTTTTTAAATCTCAAGACTCTATTCATTGACCCATTTAACATTGTATTCATTTTGTGGGGTTTCTATAACAAAGTACCAAGTGGCTTAAACAACAGAAATTTATTGTCTCACAGTTCTGAAGGCAGGAATCGAGATCCAGGTGTGGGTAGTGTTGTTTTTTACTGAGGACTATGCAGGAGAATCTGTTCCATGCCTCTGTCCTAGCTTATGCTGCCATGCTGGCAAGCTTTGTGTTCATTGTCTTACAGAATCACTCCCTCAACTTCTACGTGAATCTTCACACGGCCTTCTCCCTTTTTAGAGGGATGCCAGCCACATTCGATTTCAGAGCCATCCGACTTCAGTATGACCTCATCATAACTAGTTACAACTGCAGCAATCCTGTTTCTGAATCAGGTCACATTCTAAGGCCATGTAGTTTAGGATATCAACATATGAATTTCAGGAGACACGATTTAACCTATGAAAAGCAACTTGATGTTTTCTCTCTCCCTCTGATGCTTCCTTTTCCCTGGGATGTAGACAACTGCCTCCCAGATCAGCCAGATGTTGCTTTTCTTCAAATGGGAAGCCCTCAGTTGGACTGGTAATGAGCAGGAAGCACCAGGGGCAATGGCCTTCAGAGCCCAGGCCAGGAGTCTCACCCACCACAGACCTCACCCTATCTAGACCCTCTCTATCCCAGGACAGTGGGATGCTGGGCCTCAGCACAGGTAATTCCCCACTGAGGCCTTTCTCCACACTTGACCTTATCATTCCACATTTCAATGTCTTCTTGCCAGACATAGTGTGAAAAGACATTTTGTAAAAGAAACTGGGCTGGGCGCAGTGGCGCATGCATGTAATCTCAGCACTTTGGGAGGCCAAGGCTAGGAGTTCAAGGCAGTGCAGTGAGCTATAATTGTGCCATTGCACTCCAGACGGGGTGACAGAGCAAGATCCTGTCTCAAAAAACTTGATTAAATAACTGACACTGTGTTATGGACTAAATGTCTCCCCTCAGCAACCCAAATTCATTTGTTGAAATCCTAAACCTCTCAGTGTGATGAAATTCATCTCCCCTCAGCAACCCAAATTCATTTGTTGAAATCCTAAACCCCCAATGTGATGATATTAGGAGATGGGGCCTCTGGGAGGTGATCAGGGTGCAGCTCTCATGATAGGATTAGTGCCTTATAAGAAGAAATTCTCTCTTCCTAAGTACCCATCAATGAAAGACTGAATAAAGACAGTGTGGTACATATACACCATGGAATACTCTGCAGCCATACAAGAGAACGAGATCATGTCCTTTGCAGGAAGATGGATGGAGCTGGAGGTCATTGTCCTTAGCAAACTAATGCAGGAACAGGAAACCAAATGCTGCATGTTCTCATTTATAAGTGGGAGCTAAATGAGGGGTAGGAGGAGGGAGAGGATCAGGAAAGATAACTAATGGGTACCAGGCTCAGTACCTGGGTGATGAAATAATCTGTACAACAAACCCCCATGACACAAGTCTACTTACGTGACAAACCTGCACATGTGCCCCCGAACTTCAAATAAAAGTTAAAAATGGCTGGGTGGGGTGGCTCACGCCTGTAATCCCAGTACTTTGTGAGGCCGAGGCGGGTGGATCATGAGGTCAGGAGTTCAAGTCCAGCCTGGCCAACATGGTGAAATCCTGTCTCTACTAAAAATACAAAAATTAGCTGGGCATGGTGGCAGGTGTCTGTAATCCAAGCTACTCGGGAGGCTGAGGCAGGAGAGAGTCACTTGAACCCAGGAAGCAGAGGTTGCAGTGAGCCGAGATCACACCATTGTACTCCAGCCTGGGGAACAAGAGTGAGACTCTGTTTCAAAAAAAAAAAAAGTTAAAAAGAAGAGAAGAAGAAATCTGAGAGAACTCACTTCCAATCTTCTCTCTGTTCTACCACGTTGATACAATGAGAAGACATCTGTCTGCAAACTAGAAAGCAGCCTTCCCCAGACACTGGATCTACAGGCAACTTGATCTAGGACTTTCCAGCTTCCAGAACTGTGAGAAATAGACATATGTTGTTTAAGACAGCCAGTCTGTGGTAATTTGTTATGGTAGCCTGAGTCGACTGAAACAAGCTATACCCCCCTAAAAACCATGCAGCTGGACAGAGCTATGAAAGAGCCCAGGTGACTTCAGAATCCCCACACACACCCTTTCATCATTCTCATCAGGCCTTCAGAAACTCCCATTTCAGGGAGTTGCCTGTCCCTAAACAGCATTATAAACAGGCAGCATAATATATTATAAAGAGAGCACTAAGCTAGGAATCAGGGTGCCTGGGGTCCAGCCCAGGCTCTGTCATTAGGCAGTGGGTGATGCTGGGCAAGTCACTTCAGCTCTGTGATTCTCCTCTGTAAAGCAAGAAGGTAGGCTCATGACTATTCTATGGTCTCTAAGTTGCCTAGCCTATCTGACTATTAATTTGTCCAAAGAGAAAGAGATATATTTGCATAGTCAGGGCAGCTTGCTTTTAAAATTGCCCCTTTTCTCTTAAAGTAATTGCGAAAGTGCAGAGAGAAGAGCCTTTGGTTCTTGTTTAAAATTCAAGATCTTGAATATTTTTCTTAAATATGCGTCCTAGTTATCTATTGCTGTATAACAAGCTATCCCATAATGTAGTGGCTCAAAACAAAGTATATTACCTTCCACAATTCTGTGGATTGACTGAGCTCAGTTGCACGGTTCTCGCTTGGGGTCCCTCATGCAGTTACAGGCAGGTAGAGCTGGAGCTGTGGTCACTGAAGGCTCAGTTGGGCTGGACGTCCAAGATCCCTTCCCAAAGGCTGGCACTTGATGCTGGCTGCCAGGCAACCTCTCAGCTGGGGCACTGAACAGAGCCCCTTCATGTGACCTCTCCATGTGTCCTGGGCTTCACCCACTGAGGGAGGGTTCCGAGAAGAAGTGTCCCCAAGGGTGAGTGTTTGCAGAAAAGATTCGGAAACCACAAAGCTCCTATAACCTGGCCTTGGAAAACCCCAAACACCATTTCCACCACATTCTGTTGATCAGGCAAGTCACTAAAGGCAACCCATATTCAAGGGGAGAGGAATTCATTCCACTTCTTAATGGAGAAGTGTCAAGGTCCTATTGCAGAAAAGTGTGCCCCTCTGAGCATCAAATTCTCCCTTTGCAAAATAGCAACTCTAAGTCAGAATCAGTCTCCCATCCCCTTTTATTCTACCAAGAAATTACTCCTGCCGCTCTTCAATCACCAAGAGAACCCTCTCTCCCTGACTGACTTCCCTGCTCCCCTACACACCCAATGTCACAGGTACCCTTTCTCTCTGCCCCTTCTTAACTTGGGCCATCTCCCTGGTCATCGCCTCTCCCAATGCCCCCTGGCCTTAGAATAAGAGCACCAGCACCACCTCTTCCTGCCTGGGGAGGTTAGGTCAGCAAGTGACTGGAGGCAAGGGTGTAGTAGGCACCTGTGATGGCCCAGGTGTGCCAGCAGTGTCCGGCAAGGCCACCCTTCTGAATCAAGAGCAGAATCCAGAGAAGGAAAGCATTTGTCTGTGATCATTTATTGTATGACAAGAGTGAGTGAGCAGGAAGCTTACGGCCACCATTAGTGTGCAATGAAGCAATTCCAGAGTTAATCTGTTTCAGCAATTTCGCGTCTACCAAACCCTCTGCCCAAGGGAAGCCAAAATCTTGTTCTGTGTGTGTGCGTGCACATGTGTGCTCAAGTTTCAGAAACTCCAAGTGTCTTTGGAATCTTCATATGGATCTAGGAATTCCATGGGGTCCTAAGCCCTAAGCCACATATCATGGAATTCTCTGATCATTGCCTTCCTGGAAGGCCACAAAATATCCAATCTTGCTCGCCGGATGAGCTCCCAGAGTTAGCCCCCCTGGCCAAGCCCTGGGAGTAATCTGATTATATCTCAGATGTCTCAAAAGTGTCCTGGTGAGAGCTGCACTGCCCTGCTAGTTTCAGCAGAAAGGATCCCTGTTCCCATCACCATTTCCTTGTAAAGAGGCCAGCCCCAGAGAATGCTTTTATTATCTAATCATCTTAACTTGCATAATTATTTCCCTAAAACTACAATTAGCAGATACACTTCAGGGATTTAAATATATAGATAGCACAGCCTAATAAAAATAATTGTATCACATAAGGGAAAAGAAGCTGAAAAAAAGAAGAAAAGAGAGATAGCAAAAGATTTAGGTAAAGACACAGGCAGAAGTGGGGAAACAGAGCAGTTGTGAGGAAAAGGGGGGAATGAATGGGAAAGGAGAAAGGCAGAGAGAGAGAGAGAGAGAGAGATGCTTAGAAGAGTAAGTGGTAAAACCCCATGGAAAAGCATTTCCAACCCTCCATCCCAGCAGCTTGCAGGGCCAGAGCCCCATGTGCTGGTCAGAGAACCCCATAAAAAGAATTGCAGCCAGGATCTCCAACTCAGGACACTGCTCCTTTTCCCACCGTCCTCTGCCTCCCCAGTGCCTTATCCCCAGTGCCTCCCTCACTGCCTCATCTCTCCAGGATGACAACATGTCTGATGATGAGGATGCTGCCTCCTAGACACCACCCTCAGTTCCAGAAACCAGAGCTTTTAGAGAAGTAATCTTTCCCACCCCAGTACCCTGGTGGGGCATATGGACACTGCACTGCAGGCTGAGCTCCATGTCCTGGGATCCCATGTGTCTGGGAATGGGCATCAAGCAGCCAATCCCACTTACTCCTCCTTCTTACAGCCCTAGAGAATATGAGCATGCAATTCAATATTGCATGGAGGACCAGAAGACCCATGGCAGTGATGAAGTTCCTCACTTCCTGCAGTCAGAGGAGACGTGGTGAAGACTAAGTCCAGGGTCTGACAGTAAGGGCTGCAGAGCTGTGGAGCCAGTTAATTCTCATCCCTACCAGACTTCTGCTGACAAGGAAAGGGTGCTGGTGAAGAAGCAGGGACACTCAGAAATCAGACGGGGAGTTTTAACTGACAGAGCAGACAAATTCCATCTGCCAAATTCCCCTGTACCTTCCTAGCTCTTCAGAATGGGGTGCTAACAGCTCCATGCAGCTGGCCCCAGGGCCACGCACCATCCAGCAAACGCTGCCCACACTGTTATAATCAGTCCCTTTGCAAATTAAGCATCTTAAAATTATCCCGGGGTGAATATGCCAGCTGTGTCTTGTGGGTGTCCTAACTGATACAGGCGTTAATAAATGTTAAGAGGGGAACGGAAAAGTCATGGCTAAACCTAACCAGGTTTTCCAACTGCAGAGTTTAGTCCAATATTAAAGGTACTGAGATATAAATGTGCTTTTTATTCCTGTTGCAGCAGGAGACTCAAAAGAAGAACTGGAAACCCTAATCCGAAACTAAGAAGTTGGAAGTTATGTAATCTTCCTCTCAGTCTGGTTCCCAGTGCCTCACAGTAGAGTTAAGAGTATTTTATGTTTCCAAGGAAAAACAACAACAGGGGCTGATACCAAACACATGAAAGGCAACCCCCAAGTGAGATTTAGTTCAAGAGGTGGAGACCAGCTAAAGTGAAGGGTAGGATTCCCCAAGCCCTTGGGTGATGTGTGCGGATAGACAGGGGTGGGCATCTTGGAGCAGCAGGACCTGAGCCCCAATCCCTACAGTTCCAGAGGGTAGTCCAAGTTCCCATGGAGGCTCCAGTATCCTGATGCCCAAGGGAAACAGACATGGAGTCAGTGGTCTGAGAACCTTGGCCAAGATCCCTGTGCCCAATGTTGGCATGGAAACAGCAGAGCCATCCACCGTGCAGGGCTCTCATCAGTGATCATGAGAGACCTGTGGCCAGAGGCTCATCCCCAAACTTCCTATGGCTGTCATCTCCCCAGAGACTCTGTGAAATCTCAGAGAAAAAAGAAACATGAATCTGATTGATGTGTTACCAGTCAGAGGGAATCAGAGGTCATCCCTAGATGTCTGGCTAAGGCCCCTGCATTCCATCATGGTGCAGGTGCATTCCATCAAGCCACAGATGCATTTCATCAAGGCACAGGTGCATTCCATCATGGTGCAGGTGTGTTCCATCATTGCAGGGGGCTCTTCTCAGTAGGGCTTCCAATCTACTCAGTTGATTTAATGGCTTAATTCCAATTGGTTGGAAATGTAAGCCCTAATGCAAGGATAATGGGCACAGATTTTAGGGGCAGTGTTCCTTTCTGTATTTGCCAGTCATAGCTCTCACTGTACAGTCCAAATGGCACAGCCCACTAATGTCCAAAACTGATAAATTAGATGCAAAAGCAACCAAGTGTTCCAATCACTCCTCATCAACTAAGATCTAGAAAGAAGAGCAGTTCTTACCTACCCACTTTATGGAAGTCTATTTTCCGGCCCCCTTTCCTCTGTCACAGAGGGATCTTCTGCTCCTTCTGCCCCAGGCTCAGCCTGGACTTGATAGTTCCATGTGGTAGACCTGGAGTTACTAATTAAGTCAACAGGTCTTCATGGAATGCCTGCCGTCTTAGGCAACAATAGGCATGTGACAGATTGCATAGTATTTTTTTTTTTTGTACCAAAATATATACTAGTTTTTCTGATTAAAATGCTAAATTGAACATGTGAAACCCTCTACAGGTACAAGTGTAATGTGATGAAATAAATGATAAAAGCCAGCAGGGACACAGAGAATGAGAGAGGAGTCAGCAGCAGAAAAGTGATTCCAATCCACTTTTTCAAGGTGCAGTGGGAAGAAAAGAGCAGCAACTGTCCTCGAGGAGCTGAGAAAGCTGCACTCCGAGAGCCTGCAGGGGGTGCCTGTGAGGTGGGAGCCGATTCACCCAGCAAAGACTGCAGAAAGTTTGGCATTGGGAGCCACTGGGTACCTCAGGGACAGTGGAGGGGCTGAGCTGAGAAGGAGATGTTGGTTGAAGTCAGTGTGCAGAACAATTAGATCCCCAGGTCTCCTCCAGCCCTGAAAAGCCACCTATTTGTCCTGCCCATATGGTGGAGCAGAGGTTGGTCCTCTACTTCTATTGAACTGGAAAAGCTACAGGTACAAGTGCAGGAACACCTGGAAAAGCAGAAGACAAGAGTCGAGCCTCAGAGTTAAAAACAGACATTAAATTCTCTATCTTGAATAGTGAGAAACATACTCTCTAACTCTGTCTTTCCACCCAGGTCCAAGAATCAAAACAGGTAGGTATAAAAATAACAATAGAGATGAGATAAAAGAAAGAGAGAGAGAGAGAGAGAGAGAGAGAGAGAGAGAGAGAGAGAGAGAGAGAGAGAGGTAGAGATCCTGGTAAGCAGCTGACTTTTCTGAAGAAACAGAATTATTATCCTGTCTCCTCACAACAAAAAATAAAAATATCTATATCCTGCTTGGTGCTTGATTACAGGAAAACCAATAATGAGTTCTCCTCCCTTAATACGCATCATACACACACACACAGAGACACAGAGACACACACACACACAGACACACACACACAGACACACACATACACACACACACACACACAGAGTTTCCAGTCATTTTTTGGATATAGGTGACAATCATGAAATATGGAAAACAACAACCAAAATTAACAGAACAAACAACTAAAGAAAACTGGACATGAGTCCCCTGTTTGAAATGGTTCTCCAATTGCCCAACTTTATAATAAACAAAGGCCTCACATCAAGGCTTCTCGTCATGAAATTTTAGGAAAACAGCTAAAGATAATCTCTTAAATTCTTCCAGAAAGGAAAAATATCACATCAAAAGACAAAATAAGAAAGACAACTGATTTTTCAATAACCACATGGGAAGTTAGAAAAATTCTGAGGAAAATTTATTTTCCACCTAGAATTAAATTTCCAACTAAACCACAAATCCAGTATGTGGATAAACTAAAGACACTTTTAGACCTCCAATGTATATTCAGCATCTCAGGAAGCTCCTAGTTACGTAGCAGAAGATATGGGGAAGAAATCCAAAAAGAGAAAAACATGGATCCCAGGAAACAGGGCTCCAGACAGAAGAATGGAAAAGCCAAGTCCTCAGATGATAGAAAAGGAGAGTCCTAGATGGTGGCTTTACAGCAGGCCCAGAGAGCAGTTCCAGATGGAACTTGTTCTATGGAACATTACAGAATCATAGCAATTGAAGGTCTAGTGTGATTTTCCAGTCTCCTATGGATGCACAGCATTGTGACCTCCATATGTGTCTGTGTTCCTCTCGCATTCACAGCCTTCCTTGATCTCCTTTAACTCTAACCTATTGCCTCTTGCTTCCCCTCACTGTCACCCTTCATAGGGGAAGAAGTGTCTGACTTCAAATTGTCTGGTTCAAAGCCAACCCCTTCACCTCTGCTCTTGATCATCCCTTCCCATCTCAATCACTTGTACCCATTGACTTTGCATTATATAAGCATCTCTCTCCCCACTTGCTCCTTCAAGTCTAAAAATCTATGTCACTTGTAATTGTCACCTTATCTTTCCCTTTCTCTTCTATTCTGAACTTCCGGGGGGGGGAGGTGTCCCCATATTCTTATCTCCTAGGCTTTCTTTTTTTAAAAAAATTATTTGCAGCACTTTACTTTTGTAGTTCATACACATTAATGTTTTTGCTTATTGATAGAAGCACATTGATTCACTTAGTCACTCAACAAATTTTTTTATTATACTTTAAGTTCTGGGGTACATTGTGCAGAACATGCATGTTTGTTACATAGGTATACACATGCCATGATGGTTTTCTGTACCCATCAACCCATCATCTACATTAGGTGTTTCTCCTAATGCTTGACAGGCCCCCGTGTGTGATGTTCCCCTCCCTGCGTCCATGTGTTCTCATTGTTCAACTCCCACTTATAAATGAGAACATGCGGTGTTTGGTTTTCTGTTCTTGTGTTACTTTGCTGAGAATGATGGTTTCTAGCTTCATCCATGTTCCTACAAAGGACATGAACTCATCCTTTTTTATAGCTGCATAGTATTTCATGGTGTATATGTGCTACATTTTCTTTATCCAGTCTATCATTGATGGGCATTTGGGTTGGTTCCAAGTCTTTGCTATTGTGAACAGTGTCACAATAAACATATGTGTGCATGTGCCTTTATAGTAGAATGATTTATAATCCTTTGGGTATATACCCAGTAATGGGATTGCTGGGTCAAATGGTATTTCTGGTTCTAGATTCTCTCACTCTTTAATGTAAACTCCCTGTGATGTGTTTCTGCCCACATCTAGCCAGGAACATTATTCTTGTCATGGACACCTCCCAACTCAAACAAATGCTTCTCAGTTCTTATCTGACTTCATTATTTGGTGCATGTGGTTCTTGTGACAATTCTTTCCTTTTTCTCTCCTTGTGAGCACATCCTTTTTTGCTTCTTTCTGCTTCCTTTTGGACAATCTATCAACTAATCCAGAACACAGTCATTGAGCACCTACTCTATGCAAGGTTGGGCACAGGAGCTCGCAGCCTGATGGAGGAAACAGCCATGGAAACCAGCAAATTCTGTAAAGTGCTGCAGGTGCAGCGATGGAGGTCACAGAGGATCCAGAGAAGCACAGAGGAGACAACTTTTCCCATTTATGGCAGAGCTTCGGAGGAAGCTGCAAGATGACTGAGCACCCTCCAGAAAGTCAAGGAGAGCTGTGCAACCCTGGAGGCATTGCTGAGGAAGCAAAGGTTGGTGGTTCGATATGGCCCAGGACCCCAGCCCTGGGGAGGTGTGTGGAGTGGCTATAGGACAAGGGTGAGAGGTCTTCTCATCCCCTGGTCCTCATCCTACACCAACTCCCTGAAGACACTGTCCCTTCATGGTCCCCCTTGACCCTCTTTTCTTCCCTGCTCAGAATCTACTCCCTGAGTGTCCCTCATTCACCACTTTCTGGATGCATGAAATGAAACCCATTCTCCTCTTGTGCTCTCTGTTATGGTTAATGGTATCATATCTCAGAGTGACCAAAGACACTTAGGAGTCATCTGGACTCCCCTTTCCTTCCACCCACACACTGCCCCAGCAATATCCAAGCCCGTCAATCCCCACATCCCTCACACATTCGCCCCATGGCCAGGCTCTCAGCATTTCCAAGGTGAACTATTATGAAGGCCCTTAAACGCCTCAAACCTCATCCTCCCTCTCCATGTGAGCCACCAGGGAATCTTTCTACAGCACAAAAAGGATAAGACTCGCCCCTTCACTTCCTCTCACTGCAGCAGGCCTCCACACGCTTTCCCGAGAGCTCTCCTAACCTAGCAGAGTTGGGGGCCATACTCTCTCTGAGGGGACCAGACTGGAGCCTAGTCTGAAAGTTCTGCCAGGATCCACCAGGCCGGTTCCAGAGTTATGGTAATACTTTAAATTACCTGTCTACAGAATCCCTCAACCTCCTCCCCAAGGATGTTTAAGTATAATTGATGCTCCAGGAAGATTGCTCTGCATTTATTTCTCCTGGGGCTTTCCATTCTCTTTGACACCCCGCCTCATGCCACCATATCCATCCATTTATTTTCCCCACTGAGGAGCAAAGGAATGCCAGCTTCTCAGACTAGCACACAGCCCCTTCCAGTCTGAACCATACCTGCCACTCCATTACCACCTCTCACCTCTCCCCACCTTGGACTCTGTTCCAGCAATACACTTCTATATCCTCAGACTCTAGAACTGGGCCTGTGTAGAAAAAATTTTCAGTAATTATTCTCTGGTTTGGGAATTGTCTTCAACCAGAGGGCCTCTCTGGCTTTAAAATTTCAGGGCTTCCAGCCTGCAATGGATTTCTAGAACACTCACCATGTTGTATTGTTACTTTCATTAAAGTAATAAATTTCTCACTTTTTATAAAGTATTCATTTTTTTTTTACAAAAGTAATACAAGAAAAAACAAAAAACGCAACAACCCTCAACCCTCAAACCCTCACTGCTGCCAGAATAAACCAATGTTAACACTTACACATCCTTTCAGACCCTCTTCTATTCTCATAGCTGTGTGATTTCTCATGTGTCCATCTGTAGCACAAAGCAGTGAGCTCCTTAGGGGCCTGGTCATACATGCCCAGCACCTGCAGACTGCTTGATGTATACACTGAGGGGTGGGGGCTCCCTGGGAGTCATGTCTCCGGCAGCAGGAAACCCCCTTCCTGCATGAGCCTCCCCCAGTTCATTGACCATCAGCTTTGAGCCTAAAGCCCTGGGCTTCTCCAGTCCCCCAGCTCCACCTCCCCACCACATCACCCACCCTCCCCACCTGTTGCCTAAGTTCTGCTCTGGGGTATAGATTTAGCAGATGAGACTCTGGAGGCCCTTCTAATTACAGGGGAGTTGACAAGGTGGGGTGGAGAAGTGTATATTTTCAGCCCTGGTGAAGAGAAGGGAGATCAAGAGAGAGAATATGGTCTATCAGAACTTTCCTCAGCTCCTTCTCCTGAGCTCAACAGGCTCCCAGGGTCTTGAACTTGAAAAGTTTTGAAATGAGAGCAAGAAAGAGAAAGCTCTGGGGAGCGAGGGGAGGAAAATGGTTAACACTGCTGTCAGAATATTTGTTTTGGAAAAATTTGCAAAACAGTGAAATGTGTTTACTGTTCAATGTGGGACCACTAACATGAAATAGACACAGAGGCAGCATGACGCTAACTGCCTTTGACACTGGTGATGGCCCTTTGGTTGGAATAAATTCACCCAGTGCCGAAATGGATTACTTTACACGTCTATTGTCTTGAGAGCCACCCTTTGCAAATATTCTAATGCCCAAGTTGGTTCATCGGTCCACTTATTGATTTATTTGAAGGCAGATTGGTGTGGAGAAGCATCAGGCAGGAAGAACCCTGCAAGGATCCAGAGCTGGAGGAGGGGAGGATGAGGTCAGCTGGTGGGAATCATACCCAGCTCCAGGCCCTTGGATCAGGTAGGGCATTGCACTCTAGGGCCATCTTGGGGCAACGATTCACAAGAATCATTCTGACCTGCCGGTCAGAACAATGCCATTCATTTAATTTTCACAACTATACAAGGGGGAGGGAACTCTTATCATCCCAATTTTATAGATAAAGAACAGAGGCATAAAGATATAATGTTGCCCAACATCAGTGACGCTGGTTGGTGGCAGAGTTGGCATGTTGACTGAAGTCCTATGCCCCCACTGCCTAACCCTGTCACATATCCTAATCCTTGAGAAAGGAAACCAAAGCCCTTCTCTCCAGTCAACAAAGCCGCACTTTGTCAACACAGCTCATGAAGGCCACACACACTCACCATCTCTCTCTTCCTGAGCCTGCAGTACTCCCCAACAGGCAACTGGACCCTGTTCCCAGTTTTCATACAGACACAGGGTTTCAATTTAAGGGGTCTGGAGATTAGGCTAATACTATTTATGATGATTAGAATAATAGCATATATTTACATCTTTCTAGTGATTGATTTTTTTCAATGCTTCAAGTATGTTTTTGAAAATAGGTAGCTATGATATAGGTCAGGAATGACAATCAGGTACCTACATCCATGACAACTCCCATTGACTGGTTAATAGCTTCCTGAGATGAGCTCTGAGTTGAGATGGGTTATGAATTCCAGGTTCTATGGGAAAGAGTCCTAGAGTTAATGCATACTATCTTCTATGAGCATGAAATGATTAAGGGATGGTTTGAGGACTGCATACAATAGAGTCACATTAGAAACAAATTTAACTCAGATGTATGCAATCGTTCAGATTTTACAAAAGGGCAGAGAGAAAGAGCAAAATTTTTAAGTGTGAGTGATTCTACCTACCCTTACATTCAGTTATCACACCCCTTTGAGTGAAGGAAGAATGGGCTGTCAAACTTCCTACACATCTCCTGGCCTGAGCATCTTACTACATTAAATGGGATTCTGGTGTTGTGGAAGAAATAGCAAGTATTTTTCTAAAACATAACTGATGAAACAAAACTCTGATAAAAGATATCAAAAACTAACTAAAGGAAGAGATGTCCCACGTTCATGGATAGGAAGACTCAAGGTTGTCAAAAAGTCAGTTGTTTCCAACTTGATCTCTACCATCAATGCAGTCTCAATTAGAATCCCATCAATTTGCTTTATGGATGCTGACAAACTGATTCTAAAGTTTATATGGAGAGGCAGAAGACCCAAAATGGCCAATGCAAAATTGGAGAAGAACAAAGTCAAAGGACTAAAACTACCTGACCTCAAGACTTACTATAAAGCTACAGTAGTGAAGACAATGGGCAAATAGATCAATGGAACAGAAGAGAGAATGTAGAAATAGACCCACACAAATTTAGTCATCCGATCTTTAACAAAGGAGCAATGGCAACACAATGGAGAAAAGACAGTCTTTGCAAAGGAGTGCAAATTAAAATAATAGGATACCTACTACCTATTACATTGGAGATTATTTTAATATGGAAGTTATGATAACATGCCTTGATAACAATTTTATAATACACACCATAACTTTTAAAATACCCATCAATTCCACTTTAATTATTGGTGATTTGTGTAATGTAAAATGACAAGAGATGTGAATAAAATTAAACTAATAGATATGTTCACAATAGCAACAATAACAATAATAGAAATTTCTAAAACAACCACAATACCCAATAATAAAAAGACAATTCAATTTAGTACTATGTACACAGTCATTAAAAATGATATTATAAATACTTAACAATCTGAGAAAACATTTATAATCTGGACAAAGCTATATTGCATTGTTGCTTTTGTGTAAATCCTGTAGGATTTTCTACATAGCTATACTGAGAAAAAAAAGTGTTACATCTTTCTTTACAATGTGAATGTTTTTATTTCTCTGTTTTTATTATTGCATTGGTTAGGCCTCTATGCAATGTTAAATAGAAATGGGGAGAGTTAACATAGCCTTGTTCCTGAATTTAGAAGAAAAGCATTTAGTATTTCACCATTCTTTGGCTTGTTCCTGATCTTAAGAGGAATGCACTTAGTATTTTGTCATTAAGTATGATGTCAGTTGTAGGAATTTTGTAAATGCCCTTTATCAAGTTAAATAAGCTCCCTTTGGATCCTAGTTTGCAGAGAGTTTTTATTAGGGACAGCAATGGATTTTATCAAACATTTTTTTCTGTATGTATTGAGATAAGCATATGGTTTTCCTTTTTAAGTTTGTTCATAGTGTGAATTACATTGATTAATTTTTAAATGTGAAACTAACCTGTGTTCCTGGAATAAACCTCACTTAGTCATAATGTTTTGTCCTTTTTATAATTTGTTGAATTTTATTTCTAAAATTTATTTAAAATTTCTTTACCTGTGTTCATGGGGGATGTTGACCTGTAGTTTTGTAATGCCTTATTCTGGTTTTGGTATCAGGGTAATGCCAGACCACAAAAACAATAAGGAAGTATTCTTGTTCTTCAATTTTCTGAGAAAATTTGCATAAAATCAGTATTGTTTCTTCTTTAAATACTTAGTAGTATTTATAAGTGAAGCCACCTGGCCATTCTGTAGAACAAATCTTTTATAATAACTATTTATATTTCTTTTATAGATAGAAAGTTTTTCAAGTGACCTGTTTCTTCCTGAGTAAGCATTGGTAGTTTTTATTTCTAGAAATTTATCCATTTTATCTAAGCTGCTGAATTTATCAGCATAAAGTTGATGATAATAATCCCTCATTATCCTTTTAACAACTGTAGAATCTGTAATGATGTCACCTCTTATTCATTATATCAGTAATACTAGGCTTCTCTCTTTCCTAATCTGTCTGACTAGAAGTTTATCAATTTTATTGATGTACTTAAGAATCCAACCTTAGTTTTTATTGATTTTTCTATTTTTATATTTTCTATTTTTTAAATTTCCTCTCTGATCTTCAATATTTTGTTATTGTTACTCTGCATTTACTTTAGTCTTTATTTGCTGGTATCTTAAGGTGAAATCTGGGCTCAATAATTTGAAATCTTCCTTTACTTCTAAAAAGACATTTGGTGCTACATCTTTCCCTGTAAGTATTGTTTTGGTGTCATCCTATAAATGTTGACATATTCTGTTTTTGTTTTTATTTGATTCAAAACACTGTCTTTTTTTTTTATTATTACTTTTACTCATCAGTTATTTGAAAGTGTATTATTTTAATTTCTAAGTATTTGGGGATTTCCCAAATGTCTTTCTGTTGTTGATTTCTAATTTGATTCTACTGCGATAATTTTAAATATATTTAGATGTGTTTTGTGGTCCATAATATGACCTACCTTGACAGAAGTCTCATATGAACTTGAAAATCATGTGTGTTGTGCTACTGTTGATTACAAAGTTTTATGAATATTAGGTCAATTTGTTTTGTTGTTTGGCTTCTATATTTTTACCGATTTTCTATCTACTTGTCCTGCCAATTATCAATAAGGGGATGTTAAAGTCTCCAAAAAGGATTGTGGATTTGCCTATTTCTGCTTGCAGTTGCTTTATGTATGTTAAAGCTTTGTTATTAGGTGCCTAAGTGTTTGTCTCCTTAAGAAAATGGCTCCTTTATCATATGAATGACATAAAATGATATCTTTACCATTGATAATAAATTTTCTCTGAACTCTACTTTCTCTGATATTAATATAACCACTCTAACTTCCTTTTCACTAATTTAGCATGATATATTGCCCATCTTTTAAACTATTCATTTCTATTTATGTATTTTTATTCATTTATTTATTTTTGTGATGATGTAATTTACTGATCATGTCTCTATATTTAATGTTGGTTTCTTATACACAGAATATTGTTGGATCTTGCTTTTATTCAATCTGATAATCTCTGCATTTTAATTGGATTATTAAGATTATTTACAGAGATCCAAGATGGCTGATTAGACACAACTCCAGTGCACAACACCCAGTGAGAGAGGCACAGAAATTCAGAGATCTCCTAGCTCCAACCGAGGTACCAGGTGCATTTCAATGGGTCAGGTCCAAGGGTGAGCAAAGCCCACTCATGGCAGACCAAGGCAGGGAGGGGTGCTGCTTCACCTAGAAAGTGCATCTGACTGGCAAGTCGGAGGCTCCCCTCTGGTGCTCCAGTCCAAATACAGCGCTTCCCTCAAAGTCACAGCAATACACAGAACAGGGGATCTTTGCCAGTCAAGCACTGGGAATTATAAGCACAAAATTGAATAAGAGCATGCGGACTGAGCTATCGCCCCCTCCCTCCACCTGGAGAGAGAGGGAGCTGTAAGCGGAAGCAGCTGGGCAGGCCCCTACCCCATGACCAGAGAGGAAGCTGGAAGAAGAAGATGGCCAGGTACGGCTGGGCGGGTTCCTACCCTCCCCTACAAATCCTGGAGGACTGAAGCTCTGATTCTAGTGGGTTGTGCAGCCAGTGCCACAGTCTGAGATGAACCCTGAATGATCCAGCCCAGTGGAAGAAGGGCACAACCCACCACTAGAGGGGTGGGACTGGGCTACATATTTTAACAAAAAACACAGGAAGCCTATGTAGCAATGGGACATCGTTCTTGACAACCCAGCAGCACCTACAGGTCAGCGGAAGAGGCAGGCCTAATTGCCCAGTATAAATAAAAAAGACACAGGAAGCTTCCCTAGTAAACCGAAGGAGTCCCTAGAAACCCAGTAGCACCTACACAGGCAGACAAGTGACCTCATCAAGCAACTCCCTGACAACACAGTCAGGTAAATCCACAAAGACGGGAAAAAAACAGGGCAAAAAAGATGAACCCATCAAAGACCAGATCACCTCTTCTCCTTCAAGGGATCACAACTCAACAACACAGGATCACAACTTGACCAAGGAGTATGACAAATTGACAGAAACAGGCTTCAGAAGGTGGATAACAACAAACTTTTCTGAGCTAAAGGAACATGGTCTAACTCAATGCAAAGAAACCAAAAACCTTGAAAAAAGGTTAAACAAAATGCTAACTAGAATAACCAGCTTAGAGAAGAACATAAACAACTTGATGGAGTTGAAAAACACAGCACGAGAACTACGTGAAGCAAACACAAGTTTTAATAGCCGAATCGATCAAGCAGAAGAAAAGATATCAGAGATTGAAGATCAACTCAATGAAATAAAAAGAGAAGGCAAGACAAGAGAAAAAAGAGTGAAAAGAAATGAACAAAGCCTCCAAGAAATATGGGATTATGTGAAAAGACCTAATCTATGCTTGATCAGTGTACCCGAATATGATGGGGAGAATGAATCCAAGCTGGAAAACATGCTCCAGGATATTATCCAGGAGAACTTCCCAAGCCTAGCAAGGCAGTCCAAATTTCAAATTCAAGAAATACAGAGAACTCCAGAAAGATATTCCTCAAGAAGAGCAACTCCAAGGCACATAATTGTCAGATTCACCAGGGTTGAAATGAAGTAAAAAATGCTAAGGGCAGCTAGAGAGAAAGGTCAAGTCACCCACAGAGGGAAGCCAATCAAACTCACAGCAGATCTCTCAGCAGAAACCCTACAAGCCAGAAGAGAGTGAGGGCCAATATTCAACATCCTTAAAGAAAAGGACTTTCAACCCAGAATCTCATATCCAGCCAAACTAAGCTTCGTAAGTGAAGGAGAAATAAAACCCTTTATGGACAAGCAAATATTGAGAGATTTTGTCACCACCAGACCTGCCCTACAAGAGCTCCTGAAAGAAACACTAAGCAGGGAAAGGAACAAGTGCCAGAAACCGCAAAAGCGAACCAGTTGGCAAAGAGCAAAAATGCAATGAAGAAAATGAGTCAACTAATGGGAAAGAAAACCAGCCAGTAACAAAATGCAGGATCAAATTCACACACAACAATATTAACATTGAATGTAAATGGCCTAAACGCCCTAATCAAAAGACACAGACTGGCAAACTGGATAAAAAGTCAGAACCCATCGGTGTGCTGTATTCAGGAAATCCATCTCACATACAAAGACACACATAGACTCAAAATAAAGGGATGGAAGAAGATTTACCAAGCAAATCGGGAACAAAAAAAAGCAGGGGTTGCAATCCTAGTCTCTGATAAAATGGACTTCAAACCAACAAAGATCAAAAGAAGGACACTACATAATGGTAAAAAGATCAATCCAACAGGAAGAGCTAACTATCCTAAGTATACATGCCCCCAACACAGGAGCACCCAGATACATAAAGCAAGTTCTTAATGACCTAAAACGAGATTTAGACTCCCACACAATAATAGTGGTAGACTTCAACCCTCCACTGTCAATATTAGACAGATCAACGAGACAGAAAATTAACAAGGATATCCAGGACTTGAATGAAGAGCTGGACCAAGCAGACCTAGTAGACATATACAGAATGCTCCACCCCAAATCCACAGAATATACATTTTTCTCAGCACCACATTGCACTTACTCTAAAATTGACCACATCACTGGAAGCAAATCACTCCTCAGCAAATTTAAAAGAAGAGAAACCATAACAGTCTATCAGACCACAGTACGATCAGACTAGAACTCAGGATCAAGAAACACATGCAAATCTGCACAACCACTTGGAAACTGAACAATTTGCTTCTGAGTGTCAACTGGATAAACAATGAAATGAAGGCAGAAAAAAGATGTTCTTCGAAACCAACCAGAATGAAGACACAACTTACCAGAATCTCTGGGACACTTTTAAAGCAGTGTCAAAAGGAAAATTTATAGCAATAAATGCCCACCAGAGAAGAGAGGAAAGATATAAAATCAACACCCTATCATCAAAATTGAAAGAGCTAGAGGAGCAAGATTAAAAAAAAAAAACCTCAAAAGCTAGCAGAAGACAAAAAATAACTAAGATCAGAGCAGAACTGAAGGAGATAGAGACACAAAAAAACCCTCCAAAAAATCAATAAATCCAGGAGCTTGTTTTTTGAAAAGATCAACAAAATAGACAGACCACCAGCCAGATTAATAAAATAGAACAGGGAGAAGAATCAAGTGATGCAATAAAAAACAATAAAGGGATATCACCACTGATCACACAGAAATACAAACTACCATCAGAGATTACTACAAACAGCTCTACTCACATAAACCAGTAAACCAGGAAGAAATGGATAAATTCCTAGACACTTGTACTCTACCAAGACTAAACCAAGAAGTTGAAACCCTGAATAGACCAATAACAAGGGCTGAAGTAGAGGCAGCAATCAATAGCCTACCAACCAAAAAAAGTTCAGGTCCAGACGGGTTCACAGCTGAATTCTACCAGATGTACAAAGAGGAGCTGGTTCCATTCCTTCTGAAACTGTATCAAACAATACAAAAGGAGGGAATCCTCCCTAACTCATTTTATGAGACCAACATCATCCTGATACCAAAACGAGGCAGAGACTCAACTAAAAAAGAAAACTTCAGGCCAATATCCATGAGAAGCATTGATGCAAAAATCTTCAATAAAATACTGGCAAACAGACTGCAACAGCACATCACGAAGCTTATTTGTCACAACCAAGTAGGCTTCATCCTGGGGATGCAAGGCTGGTTCAACATACACAAATCCATAAATATAGTCCATCACATAAACGGAATCAAAGACAAAAACCACATGATTATCTCAATAGATGCAGAGAAGGCCTTCGATAAAATTCAACAGCCCTTCATGCTAAAAACTCTCAATAAACTAGGTATTGACCGAACATATCATAAAATGATAAAACATATATATGACAAACCTACAGCCAATATCATACTGAACGGGCAAAAACTGGAAGAATTCCCTTTGAAATCAGACACTAGACAAGGATGCCCTCTCTCGCCAGTCCTATTCAACATAGTATTGGAAGTTGTAGCCAGAGAAATCAGGCAAGAAAAAGAAATAAAGGGTATTCAATTAGGAAAGGAGGAAGTCGAACTGTCTCTATTTGCAGATGACATGATTGTAAATCTAGAAGACCCCATTGTCTCAGCCCAAAATCTGAAACTGATAAGCAACTTCATTCAGCAAAGTCTCAGGATACAACTATATGTGCAGAAATCACAAGCATTCCTATATACCAATAAGAGACAAACAGAGAGCCAAATCAAGAGTGAACTCCCATTCACAATTGCTACAAAGAGAATAAAATACCTAGGAATTCAACTAACAAAAGATATAAAGGACCTCTTCAAGGAGAACTGCAAACCACTGCTCAACAAAATAAGAGAGGACACAAACAGAAGGAGAAACAGTCCATGCTCATGGTTAGGAAGAATCAATGTTGTGAAAATGGCCATACTGCCCAAAGTAATCTATAGATTCAGTGCTATCCCCATCAAGCTACCAATGACCTTCATCACAGAACCGGAAAAAACCACTTTAAACTTCATATGGAATCACAAAAGACCCCGCATAGCCAAGACAATCCTAGGCAAAAAGAACAAAGCTGGAGGCATCACACTGCTGGACTTCAAACTATACTACAAGGCTACAGTAATCAAAACAGCATGGTACTGTACCAAAACAGAGACACAGACCAATGGAACAGAACAGAGACCCCAGAAGAAACACCACACATCTACAACTATCTGATCTTTGACAAACCTGGCAAAAACAAGCAATGGGGAAAGGACTCCATGTTTAATAAATAGTGTTGGGAACACTGGCTAGCGATGTGCAGAAAGCAGAAACTGGACCCCTACCTGTCACCTTACACTAAAATTAACTCCAGATGGATCAAAGATTTAAATATAAAACCGAACACCATAAAAACACTAGAAGAAAACGTAGGCCAAACCATCCAGGACATAGGCATAGGCAAGGACTTCATGACTAAAACACCAAAAGCAATGGCAATAAAAGCCAAAATAGACAAATGGGATCTAATTAAACTCCAAAGCTTCTGTACAGCAAAAGAAACCATCATTAGAGCGAATTGGCAACCAACAGAATGGGAAAAAATTTTTGCAATCTACCCATCTGACAAAGGGCTAATATCCAGAATCTACAAGGAACTAAAACAGATATACAAGAAAAATCAAACAACCCCATTCAAAAGTGGGCAAAGGATATGAACAGACACTTTTCAAAAGAAGACATATATGAGGCCAACAAACATATGAAAAAACGCACATCATCACTGATCATTAGAGAAATGCAAACCAAAACCACACTGAGGTATCATCTCACGTCAGTTAGAATGGCGATCATTAAAAAATATGGAGACAACAGATGCTGGAGAGGATGTGGAGAAATAGGAACACTCTTACACAGTTGGTGGGAGTGAAAATTAGTTCAACCATTGTGGAAGACTGTGGCAATTTCTCAAGAATCTAGAAATAGAAATTCCATTTGACCCAGCAATCCCATTACTGGGTATATACCCAAAGAACTATAAATCATTCTACTTTAAAGACACATGCACACGTATGTTCATTGCAGCCCTGTGTACAATAGAAAAGACCTGGAACCAACCCAAATGCCCATCAATGATACACTGGACAAAGAAAATGTCGTACATATACACCATGGAATACTATGCAGCCATAAAAAACGATGAGTTTGTGTCCTTTGAAGGGACTTGGATGAATCTGGAAACCATCATTCTCAGCAAACTGACACAAGAACAGAAAGCCAAACACCGTACGTTCTCACTCATAGGTGAGTGTTGAACAATGAGAACACATGGACTCAGGGAGAGGAACATCACACACTGGGGGCAGTTGCGGGGGTAGGGGAGAGACCATGTGGGGTGGGGAGGGACAACATGGGGAGAAGTGCCAGATATAGTATGCACCTAAAGTAAAATAAATAAATTTAAAAAAAAGATTATTTACATTTTAAGTGATTATTAATGTGATTAGATTTCATCTGCCATCTTGCTATTTGGTTCTACTTCTATCTGGTCTTCAATCTACTCTTCTTACTTTTCTGTCCTTTTTTTGTATCAAGCAATTTTTATAATTTCATTTCTCTCCTTTGCTGGCTTACTAGCTATAATTGTGTAGATTTTTAGTGATAGTTTTAGAGCTAAAATAATACATTTTAACTTATTATATATTTTCAAATATATACAAGTTCATACATGGTATTAAAACCATAAAAAAGCATACTTTTATTCTCCCCTCCCAATATTTCTGCACAGTTTATTTCTACAAATTTGAGAAACTACACAATACATTGTTATTACTTTTGCATCAAACAATAAAGATATTTAAATAATAAGAAAAAAGACTTTTTTGTTTATCCCTGTAATTACCAGTTCCAGTACTCTTTATCTCTTTGTGTAGATCCAAATATTGATCTGGTATCATTTGTCTTCTGCCCAAAGGATTTCCTTTAACATTTCTCCTGTGCAGATCTGCTGATAATGAATTCCTCCAGCTGTTGTATGTCTGAAAAAGTCCTTATATTTCCTATATTTTTGACAAATATTTTCACTTGATTTAGAATTGTAAATATGAAACATGTTTCCTATATACTGTAAAATAGTATTTCACTGTCTTCTGGCTTATTTCCAACAGGAAGTCTGCTGTCATCCTTATCTTTGTTCCTCAGTATGTAACGTGTCTTTTTTGCCCCTGTCCGCTTTGAAGATTGTCTCTTTACCACTGGTTTTAACCGATTTGATTATTATGTGCTTTGCTGTATTTTTCTTCATATTTCTTATGCTAGGATTTCACTGAGGTTCTTGCATCTATGGGTTTATAGTTTTTATCAAATTTGGGAATTTTTTGGCTATCATTTTTTCAATTACTTTGTCTTTCCCCTACTACTCCTATTTTCCTTTAGGGACTACAATTACATGTCTATTAGACAGCTTAAAATCTTCCCATAGCTCACTGAAATGAAACTTTTTTTTTCAATTATTTTCTCATATGTTTCATTTTCAGTAGAGTCTATTATGATATCTTCAGGTTCATAAATCTTTTCTGCAATGCCCAATCTGCTATTCCTATCCAGTGTGTTATTCATATCACACATTATAGTCTTTATTTCTGGAACTTCAATTTGGATCTCTTTTTATCTTGAATGTCTCTAATGAACCTTATGAATTGTTCTTCTACCTTGTTGAATATATACATACAATATGCTAAGTGTATTAATGTCTCCATCTATTAATGCTACCATCTATGTTCTTTAGGAGTCAATTTAGATAGATTGATATTTCTCATTATTGTAGCTTCTATTGTCCTGCTTTTTTTTTTTTTTTTTTTTTTTTTTTTTTTTTTTGAGACGGAGTTTCGCTCTTGTTACCCAGGCTGGAGTGCAATGGCGCGATCTTGGCTCACCGCAACCTCCGCCTCCTGGGTTCAGGCAATTCTCCTGCCTCAGCCTCCTGAGTAGCTGGGATTACAGGCATGCGCCACCACGCCCAGCTAATTTTTTGTATTAGTAGAGACGGGGTTTCACCATGTTGACCAGGATGGTCTCGATCTCTTGACCTCGTGATCCACCCGCCTCGGCCTCCCAAAGTGCTGGGATTACAGGCTTGAGCCACCGCGCCCGGCCTTGTCCTGCTTTTTTGCATGCCTAGTAAATTTGTATTGAGTATTAATCATTGTGAACTTTGCATAGTTGGGTGTATATTTTCACATTCCAATAAATACTATTGAGTCATGTTCTAAGATGAAGGTATGATAGATAAAAATAGTTTGAATGTTCTAAGTATTGCTGTTAGCTTTTGTTAGGCAGGACCAGACCAATTTTTAGTATAGGTATAATTTTTTCCCATTAATAAAGTAAAGCTCTTCTGAGTACACTATCTTATACTCAATGAATTGTGTAGAGTAGTTTGGTGTGTGTGTGTGTGTGTATGGTGCTGTTGTTTATTTTTTACTCTTTCTGGTGGGAACAAGACTAATTCTGGCCCCCTGTGGGCTTTGATATTGCTTGTTCCTATTTTTTCAGGTCATTCCTTCTCCAGCTTCAATTGTTTTCTCATTCACATGTGCTGACAAGTACTCAGCTGAAGGCTGATGAGTGACCTACTGAAATTTTCAGGGCTCTCTCCCTCACTCCTTTCCGACTTTTAGGCACACCATGTACATGTTTGCGTACATGCACATTCATTCTCTCACTCTCCCCTACAACCCCACCCTGACAGGCACACTCTTTTCTCTCTGGAAATTGCCCTGGCCTAGCTTCCTTGATATCCACCAGCTCCCAGCTTCAAATTCTCAACTTAGGAGAACCCTGGGTTCCATGTGGTTTTTCTTCTCTCTATGCTATGGTCTGAAATCTCTCTTCAGGTAGTAAACTGGGGAACCAATAGAGATTTATCACTTGTTTCCCATCTCTCAAGGTTTGCTCTTGCCTGATCTGATGTCCAGTCTTGAAAACTGTGGTTTTGTATATATCACATGCACACACACGTGTAGATGTATATGTATGTATACATTCCTCCATACAGATGTGTATGTTTCTGTATATATATACATGTACATACACACATACATATAGTATTTTTTCCTTTTTTCCATTTGTTGCGGATAAGAGTATAAGTCGGGAACTTGTTTCTTTAGTCAGAAGCAGAGATCATGATTTGTATAATTTTATTCTTCAAGAGATATAAGTTCTTACAAGCTAATATAAAGAACTTTTGCCAAAGCAATTTTATATCTCAGCTTCTGAAAGAGAAAACCAGAGATTCTTTATGAAAAACTACTTTTGCAGTATACAAATTAGGACTACTTAAAACAGAGGAAACAGTTCAATGATAAAATTAAGGTGGCTGGCCTGTAATCCCAGAACTTTGTGAGGTCTATGTGGGCAGATAACCTGAGGTCAGGAGTTCGAGACCAGCTTGTCTAACATGGTGAATCTCCATCTCTACTAAAAATACAAAACTTAGCCATGTCTGGTGGCACATGCCTGTAATCCCAGCTACTCAGGAGGCTGAAGCAGGAGAATTACTTGAACTCAGATGGTGAAGTCTGCAGTGAGCTGAGATCGCGCCACTGCACTCCAGCCTGGGTGACAGAGCAAGACTCTATCTCAAAAAAGAAAAAATTAAAGTGGATGTAAGTAAAGGACATCATCAAAAAAGACAGTGTCCAGATAATAAAATGGTGGAAAATATTTGTAATGTATAAAACGGAAAAGCTAGTTTATAACTAGAGCTTCACTGTTCAATATGATAATTATTAGTTATATGTCTCTACTGAGCACTTGGAATGTGGCTAGTCCACATTGAGATGTGCAAAACGTAAAAGGTACACACCAGATACAAAACTGGTTGATTGCATATTGAAATTATAATATTTTACACATATTGTAGTAAATAAAATAGATTAAATAAAATATATTTTTGAAATAATTTCACTGGTTTCTTTTTAATCTTCAAATTTCAGTTTGCATGTGTGTACCTCACATTATATTTCTGTTGGACAAAGTTAATTCAGAATACAAAAGAACTCTTGAAAATCAACAATAAAAAGATGGGAATCTCAATAAAAAATGGGCAACAGATACAAGCAGTTTATTTATAGAAGGAAAAATGAAAAAGTAATTCAAAACAAGCATATGACTATCTGCTCAAAATAATTAAGAATAAGAAAAATGCAAATTAAGAAAACAAAAAAAATACTTTACAGACTAGAAAATGTAAGAAAATTGAATAATGCCAGCAGTCATTGGGGATTTAGAGAAGCAGGAACCTTCTCACACTGCTGGTGGAGTGTGGATGGGTGCAGCCATTGTAGTGTACCATCTGCCAATACATAGTCATATTCAGTATATACCTAGGCTATGGCCCCCAGATTCTACTTCTATGTCTATATACCCCAGATAAATTCTTTTTTTTTCATTTTGAGACAGACTCACTCTGCTACCCAGGCTGGAGTGCAGTTGATGCCATCTCAGCTCACTGGAACCTCCGCCTCCTGGGTTCAAGCAATTCTTTGCCTCATCCTCCCGAGTAGCTGGGATTACAGGTGCCTGCCACCATGCCCAGCTAATTTTTTTGTATTTTTAGAAAAGACAGGGTTTCATCATCTTGGCCAGGCTGGTCTTGAACTCCTGACCTCCTGACCTGCTTTGGCCTGCCAAAGTGCTGGAATTACAGGTGTGAGCCACTGCATCTGGCCTAGCCCAGATAAATTCTTATACAGTCACAAGGGCACGTATATAAAGATCTCTTTGCAGTGTTATTTGTGGTGGCCAGGAGTAGGAGGCAACCTGGGTGCACATCACTGGGAAAGAAGACATATGATATGTGGTAGTTATTCACCATAGGGAACTATGCAGCTGTTGAAAGCAGTAGGTTATACTTATATACAGCAATATGGATGATGAAGAATGTATGAAACAATGTATGTTGTATGTGTGTGCATAAAAAATAATACATAGGCCAGGAGCAGTGGTTCATGTTTGTAACCCCAGCACTTTAGGAGGCCAAGATGAGTGGATCACGAGGCCAGAAGTTCAAGACCAGCCTGGACAACATGGTAAAACCCTGTCTATACTAAAAATACAAAAAAAAAAAAAAAAAAATTAGCCAGGCATGGTGGCAGGGTCCTGTAATCCCAGCTACTGGGGAAGCTGAGACAGAGAACTGCTTGAACTCAGGAGGCAAAGGCTGCAGTGAGCCAAGATCTCACCACTGTACTCCAGCCTGAGCAACAGAGTGAGACTCCTTCTAAAAAAAAAAAAAATACACAGTTTCAGGAACATAGCTTAACATATATTAAATCCATTAGAGTATGGCTGCCTACAGGGTAGGGGAAATCATGAGGAATAAAAATAGAGTTTAGGGATAAAGGAGAATAAATAAATAAACATAGGCATACAAACCTTTCTGCTTACAACAGAGGGGCCTTGTCTGAACCAGTAATGATAATGTACCTGGAAATGGGAAATATAATAAATTCAACCCTCTATACCTTTGGTTGCCAAAAAAAAAAAAAAAGTAGGAGACAGCTATTTTTATCTATGTTTAGAAATAATACTCAAGAAATACTGCATTAAATACTGAGCAACTAATTTATCTGAATTTCTTCTCATCCGAGGCAAGAAGAGAAATACTTTGAGTTACAAATCTGGGTTATATCAAAATAAACACAACTATTTGTCAGACAAGTCAAATCTTGTCCTTGTAGTGAATTCCCGGAATAACATCTACCTTAGACTAGCATTAGTGACTTTTATGCTATGAGACCTTTAACAACGGATTGAGCAGGGGCATGTGAGGTGGTGGGTAAGGCAATAAAAAAATAAAAGCAGAGGGAGAGAAAAGACAAGGTCCAAAGGCCTCCAGCTTCCATCTAACCATATTGATCTATTACAGGTATTACATTTCCACATAAGCTTTTATTTGAAGAAAGGATTCTGTGATTAAAAAGGAAAAAAATGAGAGCCATTCTCCTAGGCCTCTATATAAGATATTGAACAACATAATGAACAGTATCTTCAACAGCAGTTATACAAAATTTACAGAGTATTCTTCATATCACTGCTTCTTTTATCTCAACACTAGATGGAAACTGAAAGCATAATATTAGATCACCATTTTCTGAAAAGACATTTCTATGAGAAGCTAAAATAATGTAGTATAGCATGCGTCTTCCTGGTAATGGAACTCGGTAGAGAGAGAATGCGCTTAGAGAACCCAGAATAATTGACGGTTAATGCCCTGTGGACTAACTCCCCAAGGTGCTTGTCAGGCTGCTTTCAGGAGGTTTAAGTAACAGGTAAATGCCCCAAGTTACATATATGTTCAATTGTTGACTGAAAGGGAGCCATCTATTTTAAAGAAAATTGAAATATTAGTAAACACAAAGAACTTTCTTTGTATTCTTACACAAATGGAAAGAAGCTCCCTAGCTCCCCTCAATACACCTACATGCGTGGACATAAACACACAAATCCCACACTCGTGCATGGAAGTGGATTGCAGAGGGACCTGCGGGTGGGGTCAAGCTTCTGGTAGGTATCTGTAGCAGCCTTCCATCTTCACAGGTACTTGAATAGTGGCTCAACTGAAGTCCTGTGAAACACCACCCAGTACAGGGAAAAGATGGGTTTTACCTAGGCAATTTTAAGAACAGCCATAACCAGTTAGTCGCCATGAGACCTAGAGAAGACCCTTGATGTGCCCTCATTCTTCCCATAGATCATCAGAGGGTGGGACACCAGACCCTAGGGTGGTGTCTGAGATGCTGGACTGGATTCAGGGAGTAAACATAACTGGACTGCAGGCTATGTTCAGCCATTTTGTGTTGCTATAAAGAAATACCTGAGGCTGGAGGCCAGGTGTGGTGGCTCACTCCTGTAATTCCAGCACTTTGGGAGGCTGAGGCAGGTGGATCACTCAAGGTCAGGAGTTCGAGACCAGCCTGGTCAACATGGTGAAACCCCATTTCTACTAAAAGTACATAAATCAGCTGGACATGGTGACATGCACCTGTGATCCTAGCTACTCAGGAGGCTAAGGCAGGAGACTAGCTTGAACCCAGAAGGTGGAAGTTGCAATGAGGCGAGAGAATACTACTGAGGTCCAGTCTGGGCCACAGAGCAAGATTCTGTTGAAAGAGAGGAAGAGAAAGAGAGAGAGAGAGAGGGAGAGAGAGAGGGAGAGAGAGAGAGAGAGAGAGAGAGAGAAACAGAGAAAGAAAAAAGAAAGAAAAGAAAGAAGGAAGGAAGGAAAGAAAGGAGGGAGGGAGGGAAGAAAGAAAAGAGAGAGAGAGAAAGAAAGAAAGAGAAAGAGAAAGAAAGAAAGAAGAAAGAAAGAAAGAAGGAAAAACAACCAGATCTCATGAGAACTTACTCACTATCATGAGGATGGTGCCAAGCCCTTCATGAGGAATCTGTCCCCATGACTTATACTCCTCCCACCAGGCCCCACCTTTAACATTAGGGGTTACATTTCTACATGAGATTTGGAGGGACAAACATCCAAACTATATCACAGGCAGCCAAGTGTTGACTCACGAGAGACAGAAAAGTTAGCCCGTGAACTTCAAGCTTGTGGTAATAATACAGCAGTTAGTATTGGACTAACCTCTATGCCAATAACAATTATTAATTCAAGATAATATCTATATTTTTAAAAACCTGTTTAAGGAACTTAGAGGTGTCAAAAACAAGGAGAAACAAGAGAGGATGTGACTTCATGAAAGAAAGTATACTGGTTTACTATAGTGGGTAAAGCAGTTTGGTAAACTGGGTACCTTAGCTCAGGCTGCTACAGCAAAGTGCCCTAGACTGGGTGGCTACAAATAACATAAATTTATTTCTTGCTGTTCTGGGGGCTGGAAGTCCAAGATCAAGGTCCCAGCATGGTTGGGTTCTAGTGAAGCCCTGCTTCCAGATTACAGACTGCCAACTTCTAGCTGTATCCACACATGGCAGGAAAGGGCATGAGAGGCCTTTAAGATCTCCTTAATAAGAGCACTAATCCCAGTCGTGAGGACCCCACCCTTATGACCTAATTACCTCCCAAAGATCCCACCTTCTAATTTCATCACATTGGGAGTTAATATCTCAACATATAAATTTGGGCAAGAATGGGGGGTGGACACAAATATTCAGTTCACAAAACTAGGCAGCTTAAAGAGCAGAAATGTATTATCTCACAGTTTCAGAAGCTAGAAGTCCAAAATCAAGGTACTGACAGTACTGGTCCCTCTCAAGGCTGTAAGGAAGTCTCTGCTGTATGCCCCTCCCCTAGCTTCTGGTGGTTTTCTGGCAGTCTTTGTCACTCCTTGGCTTGTAGAAGCTACTCCAATTTCTTGGTCACTCCTTGGCTTGCAGAAGCAATTCTAATTTCTGCCTTCACCTGCACATGGAGCTTTTTGAGGCATGGGTGAAGAATTTAACATATGAATTTTTGGGGACATAATTCAACTCACAGCAGTAAGCAAACTATGTAAGATCCACGTCACTGGTTTTTCCTCTGAAGGCATGCCCAGTCCATATGACATATGGTACACAGAGACCAAGCAGAAACCAACAGCCTTACTGAGCTGTAAAGTCAGAGATTGGAATGTAGTGTTGTCTAAGTGGATAGAAATTCAGAGGGGATATCTCAGAAAAGAGTGAGTCATTTTGGGGGAGAGTGGCACAAAATATGCAAACACACTGCCCTCAGAACCTTGCCTTGCTTCTGGACTACACATGCATTGAGGTGAGGCACTACGAAATCCAGAAGGTTGTAAGTGGAAGGTTAAAATGGCTAAGAAGATATTTTTTGTAGCTGCGTCATGCTGGGGGAACACAGTTCAGGCTTCAAATCTCACCAAAATTAGACATTTTTGGTAAACCCCAGAAGACTTTCTACTGAAACCCAAGAAGGGCCAGACTTTATGACTAGAAACAGCATTTGAGCCCTAAACTTAGGGGAAAACTGAAATAGAGCCTCCCTAGGAGAGCCTAAAATCAAACCTCCACAGTTTGAGGTGATCTGCAGGAATTTAGTTGCTTTAAAACAAAACTTAACACTCTTCAAAGTAAGAAAACAGAACCAAGGATGTCTAAATTATATCATCCATAATGCCCTGTATATAATTAAATGTTACTGGAAATGCAAAAAAGTAGAAAAATATGACAAATCATTGAAAAAAAATAGTCAATAGAAATAGACCCACAGACAACATAGATGTTAGAATAAGCAGAACTTTTCAATAACTGTAAGAAAAAGCTGGGGCTAAGATCAGATGAGTGAGGCACTTGCTTTGAGTGTAAAATTTAAGGAGGTGCCAAAAAAACTTGACGATCAATATAATACAATAAGGCATTATTTTAACAAGTCAAAATTATGCAAAAGAAATCCATGATGTACAAAATACCAAAATTTAAAATAAGGGCAAGATCAATAACAATGCTATACCAAGCCTTGCTGAAACTGGGGGGGGGAAATCAATAACACTGACCTTGTCTTCATTCAAATTTTTGTGGGAAAAAATGACAAAATGTTAGGCAAAAATTTTCCAAATACAAATAAAACAAACATAGATCCAAGAAACTAAGCAACACCCCCCCCAGAAAAAATATAATGAAAACCAAACTGATACATATCATAATCAAAATGCTGAAACAGTAAAGACAAAGGAAAAAAAAATCTCCAAAGAAGCCCAAGAAGGCACATTGCATGGAGAACAGCAACAAAAATAATGGCTGACTTCTCACCAGAAAGAGTGGAGAACAGAAAACGACAGAAGCATATCTTTAAAATGCTGAAAGGAAAACAAAACAAAATAAAACTTCAACTTTGATTCCACATCCAGCGAAAATATCCTTCAAAACGGAAGGTAATGTGAAGAAGGCATTTTCAGATCACTCAAAGTAGAAAGAATTCATTACTGACAGACCCGCACCACAAGAAATGCTAACCAAAGTTACTTGGGCTCAATGGAAATTATGCCAGATGGAAATTTGGATCTACAGAAAGGAATGAAGAATGCTGAAAATAATAAATACATTCATGCATCACTTAATGGTGGGGATATATGCTGAGAAATGCATGAAATGGTTAGGTAATTGTGTCATTGTGAGAACCTCAGAGAGTTTATTCACACAACCTAGTTAGTATAAACCTATCACACACCTAAGCAGTAGGATATAGCCTATTGCTCCTAGGCTACAAACCTATATAGTATGTTACTGTATTCAATACTGTAGCCAATTGTAACACAATGATAAGTATTTGTGTATCTAAGCCTAACTAAACATAGACAAGGTACAGTAAAAATATAGTATTACAATCTTATGGGCCCACCATCACATATGCAGTTTATAATTGTGTATGAGGCTGGGCGCGGTGGCTCACGCCTGTAATCCTAGCACTTTGGGAGGCCGAGGTGGGTGGATCACGAGGTCAAGAGATCAAGACCATCCTGGTCAACATGGTGAAACCCTGTCTCTACTAAAAATACAAAAAATTAGCTGGGCATGGTGGCACGTGCCTGTAATCCCAGCTACTCAGGAGGCTGAGGCAGGAGAATTGCCTGGACCTAGGAGGCGGAGGTTGTGGTGAGCCGAGATCATGCCATTGCACTCCAGCCTGGGTAACAAGAGCGAAACTCCGCCTCCAAAAAAAAAAAAAAAATTGTGTATGAGTAAATTTTTTAATTATTTTTTTCTCAGAGTCTTTTAAAAAAATGGAGTAAAGTAATAAAAATATATCATGGTGTTTATAAAATATGTAGAATTAAATATATGATAATAGAACAAAAGATATTGTGTGGTAAATAGAATTATACTTTAATTTTTACATTAAACCAAGAGCGGTATAACAATTTCAGAAAGACTGTGATTAAGTTAAAGTGGCATGTTACAATTTGTAGTCAATGATTTTTTTATTTATTTATTTATTTTTATTTTTTTAGTAGAGCTGGGATTTTGCCATGTTGGCCAGACTGGTCTCGAACTCCTGACCTTAAGTGATCTGCCTGCCTTGACCTCCCAAAGTGCTGGAATATACACTTTCAAAAGGTATATATAGAGAGATGTAGCTATAAAACTAATAGAGAAGATAGAATAAAATATTTTAAAATACTTTTTAACCCAAAAGGGGGCAGGAAAAGGAGGCAGAAAAGAAAAGCAGAGACCAAGTAAAAAATAAAAATAAAAATAAAATAACAAAAGATGATTCTCAGTGGCTACCTAAGTAGTGGTCTGAGGCCGATCAGGGTTTAAAACCTGGTTCCACCCCTTACCCTCTGAGTGACCTTTGTAGAGTCTGAACCTCTCAAAGCAGTTTCCTTATCAATAAATAATAGTACTTGCCTCCCAGGATTATTGCATGAAATATTTAAAACTGTGTCACTTAGCACAGCCCATGGCTTTAATAAGCTATCAATAAGTAAACAGTAGAGACAACACAAAAGAATTCAGTAGAAAGATGAAATCACATGAAAGATGAGGGGTAAAAATTATCTTTTCAAGACATTGCTCATATCTTGATAGCTCTGTGAAATCTTTACCAACTCCTCCATGAAGAAATAATGGATTCATTCCCAGGGCTCCCAAAGCATTTTATATATAACTCCATGATAGCACTTATTAAATTGAATTATACTTATTTTCTTTAATTAAACTTTTAATTTTCAGATCATTATGCATTCACATACAGTTGTAAGAATACAAAGAGACCTCAAGTACCTTTTACAAGGGAACAGTTCCTATTAATGGTAACATCTTTTAGAAAACTACAGTACACTATCACAATCAGAATATTTTCATTGATACAATCAAGATACAGAACATTTCTATCCTCACCAGTATCCCTCATGTTGCCCTGATATAGACACATCCACTTCCCTTAGTCCCTGGAACTACTCATTGGTTCTCCATTTCTATAATGTTGTCATTACAATGGTGTTACAAAATGGACTCATATAGTGTGTAACTTTTGGGGACTGTTTTTTATTCACTTAGAATAAATCTCTGAAGATTAATCCAAGTTGTTGTGTTTATCAGTAGATGTTCTTTTTTAGTGCTGAGTAGTGTTCCATGTTGTGAATATGCCACAGTTTAATCATCTGTTGAAGGACATCTGAGTTGTTTCCACTTTGGGACTATTATGAATAAAGCTGCTGTGAACAAATGCATACAGGTTTTTGTGTGGAAATAAATGTTCATTCTGGAATAAATGCCTACAAGTACCAATCTTGAATTGTATAGTAGTTGCATATTTGCTTTTTCAAGAAACTGCCAAATACTTTTCCCACGTGGCTGTACCATTTCACATTTCCACCAACAATGTAAGAGTGAGCCAGTTTTCCAGCATCCTCATCAGCATTTGGTGTTGTCACTATTTTTTATTTTAGCCATTCTGACAAGTGTATAGTGACATCTCATCTCACTGTGGTTCTCATTTAGATTTTCCTAATGGCTAATGAAGTGGAACATCTCTTCATCTATTTTAATCAGTATATCCTCTTGGTAAAATGCTTGCTCACATCTTTTGTCCATTTTTAATTGGATTGTATGAATTTGTTTTAGTTTTGAGCTTTGAATTATTTCTGTATTATAGATACTAGTCCTTTGTGATATATATGCTTTGCAAATATCTTCTCTCAGCCTGTAGCTTCTCTTTTTCATCCGTTTCATGGGGTCTGTTGCAGAGCAGAAGTATTTAATTTTGATGATGTTCCCTTTATCAATATTCCCTTTTATAGATTGTGCTTTTGATGTCAAGTGTAAGAATTCTTTGCCTGGCCCTAGTTTCCAAATGTTTTCTCCTATGATTTTTTAAAAGTTTTTAGACTTTACATTTTACATTCAGATTCATGGTTCATTTTGAGTTAATTTTTGTATAAAGGGTGAGATTTATGTCTAGGTTTAATTTTTTTCCTATGGCTATCAAATTGTGCCAGCACCATTTGTTGAAATGGTTATCCTTCCTCCATTCAATTGCTTTTTCCCTTTAGTCAAAAATCAGTTGGGCCTATTTATGGGGGTCTATTTCTGAGTGCTCTATTCTATTTCTATCTATGAGTCTATCCCCAAACTGATACCACACAGTCTTGATTAATTCCTCATATTTTAGAGGAAAATCTAAATAATAGGAAAATCTAAATAATAGGAAAATCTAAATAATTAAAATCAGTTAGATTAATTCCTCATATTTTACTCCTTTTTATTAAAAATTGTTTAGCTATTCTAGTTCCTTTGCATTTTCATATAAATTTTAAAATAATTTTGTGTATATTTACAAAACCCTTGCCGAAATTTTAATAGGAATTGCAGTAAGCTTATATACCAATTTGGGGAGAATTGATATCTTTAGTATGTTGACTCTTCCAATTCATGAACATGGTATGTCTCTCCAATTTAGATCTTTAATTTCTTTCAGTAGCATTTGCACTTTTCAGCATATTGATCCTATACATGTTTTCTCAGATTTACAACCTAAATATTACCTTTTGGGGGGATCAGAAATGGTATTTAATTTCTTATTTCAACATCATTTTATATTTATCTTATATCCTATAACCTTGCTAAATTCATTTATTAGTTCTAGGAGTTTTTGGTAGAGTCCTTGGGATTTTATAGAGAGACAATTATAAATTTGCAAACTGGGATTGTTTTTATTATTTTTTCCTTCCTAATCTGCATGCTTCTTATTTCCTTTGCTTCCCTTATTGTACTGCCTGTGTCTTCCAGTACTATGTTAATGAGATTGGTGAGATGAGACGTTTTTGCCTTGTTCCTAATTTCAGGGGAAATACGTTCTGTCTTTCACCATTAAGCATATTAGTTGTAGATTTTTTTATTTTTTATTTTTGACACGGAGTTTCATCTTGTTGCCCAAGCTGGAGTGCAATGGCGCCATCTCAGATCACCGCAACCTCTGCCTCCTGGGTTCAAGCTATTCTCCTGCCTCAGCCTTCTGAGTAGCTGAGAATATAGGCGTGTGCCACCACACCTGGCTAATTTTGTATTTTTAGTAGAGACAGGGTTTCACCATGTTGGCCAGGCTGGTCTCAAACTCTCGACCACAGGTGATCCACCCACCTCGGCCTCCCAAAGTGCTGGGATTACAGGCGTGAGCCACCGCGCCTGGCCTAATTGATTTTTTGTACATGCTCTTTATCAAGTTAAGAACATTCACTCTATTTCTATTTATCTGAGAATTTTTAAAATTAAGAATGGGCATTAAATTTTCTGCACTGATACATATGATCATGTGATTACATTATTTTTCATCTTTAGCCTGTTGATATGATGGATTACACTGTTTTATTTTTGAATATTGAATCAACCTTTTATCCCTGGAATAAACCCCACTTGGTCATGGTATATAATGCTTTTATATGCTGCTGAATTCTATTTGCTAATTGTTTTAGTCCATTTATGTTGCTATATATGAATACCTGAGGCTGGGTAATTTATTTTTAAAAAGAGCTTTATTTGGCTCACAGTTCTGCAGCTTGTACAAAAAACAAGGCACCAGGAGCTGTTTCTGGTGAGGGCCTTAGGCTGCTTCCATTAATGGCAGAAGGTAAAGGGGGACCCAGCATTTGCAGAGCTTATATGGCAAAACGAAAAGCTAGAAAGAAAAGGCTTTTTTTTTTTAACAACCAGCCCTTAAGGGAACTAATAAGAGTGAGAATACACTCACCATCACCCAGAGACAGCATTAATCTATTCACAAGCGATTCACCCCCATGACCCGAACATCTCCCATTAGGCCCCACATCCAACACTGGGGATCAGATCTTAGCATTCCACTGCTGTTCCCTCAAAACTCAGGTCTTTCTCATATTGTAAAATACAGTCATCTCTTCTCAACAGTTCCCAAAAGTTTTAACTTCTTCCAGCATCTACTCAAAAGTCCAAAGTCTCATCAAGAGTCAAGGTAAGTTTCTTATAGCTATGAGCCTGTGAAATCAAAATCAAGTTATTTACCTCCCAGAAACAATGGTTGTACAGGCGTTGAGTAAACGTTTCCATTCCAAAAGGGAGAAATCAGCCAAAAGAAAGGGATAACAGGCCCCGTGCAAGTCTCAAACACAGCAGGGTAGACATTAAGTCTTAAAGTTCCAAAACAATCTGACTCCATACCTCACATCCTGGGCACACTGGTGTGAGGTGTGGGCTCCCAAGGCAGACTTGCCCTTGTGGCTTTGCTGAGCACAGTCCACATGGCTGCTCTCATAGGTCAGAATTGAATACCCTTTCCAAGCTGAGGTTGCACGTTGCTGGTGGCTGGGATCTGGAGGGTGGTGGTTCCATTCCCACAGCTCCACCAGGCACTGCAATGGACTCGCTGCAGTGCCCCCACCCCTGCAGCAGGCTTCTGCCTGGGCCTCCCAGGCTTTCCAATACATAGCCTGAAATCTAGGTAGAAGCTGCTAAGCCTTCACCACTCTTGCATCTGAGTGGCTGCAGACTTAGCACCACGGGGACACCACCAAGACTTACAGCTTTTGCTCTCCAGAGTGGCAGCCCAACCAGTACCTGGAGCCATTTGAGCCCTGGCTCCAAAGGATGCCTGAGGTTGTGCAAGGCAGTGGAGCCCTGGCCTTCCCCTAAAACTATTCTGTCTTCCTAGGCCTCTGGGCCTGCTATGAGATGAGCGGCCTCAAAGATTTCTGAAATGCCTTTGGGACATTTTTCTTTTATCTGTGCTAATCTCTCTGGCAAGTGGTTATTCCCAAACACTCTTGGCTTCTTCTCCCGAAATTATTCTTTCTTTCTCTACCACATGGCCAGGCTGAAAATTTTTCAGATTTTTATGCTCTGCTTCCCTTTTAATTATAAATTCCACCTTTGAGTTATTCCTTTGCTGCTATATGTGATCAAAATCTGTGAAAAGCAGTCACACCACTTCTTGAACACTTTATGCTGCTGAGAAATTTTTTCCACCAGATACCCTAGGTCATCATTCTTAAGTTCAGCCTTCCACAAATCCCTAGGGTGTGGACACAATGCAGCCAAGTTTTTTTGCTATGGCATAACAAGGGGGACCTTTCCTCCAGTCCCCAATAAATTCCTCATTTTCATCTGAGACCTCATCAGCATGGAATTTACTGTCCATATTTCTATCTGGATTTTGGTCACAACCACTAAACCAATCTCTAAGAAGTTCCAAACTTTCCCTCATCTATTCTTCTTCTGAGCCCTCCAAACTCTTCTAACCTCTGCACATTGTTCGGGGCCAAAGCCCCTTCCACATTTTCAGGTGTCTTTGTAGCAACACCCTACTCCTTGGTACCAATTTTCTGTCTTAGTCCATTTTGTGTTGCTATAAAGGAACACCAGAGGCATGGTAATTTATAAATAAAAGAGATTTATTTGGCTTACAATTCTGTAGGCTGTACAAGAAGCAGAACACCAGCACCTGCTTCTAGTGAGGGTTAAAGCCTGCTTCCAGTCATGGTGGAAGGGGAAGGAGAGCTGGTGTATGCAGGGATCACAGGGGAGGAGAAGAAGCCAGAGAGAGCAGGGAGGTGACAGGTTTTTTTTAGCAACCAGCTCTCTCAAAAAACAGTAAGAGTGATAATTCACTCACTCACTTCCGCTGCCCTAGGGAGGCCATTAATCTGTTCATGAGAGATTCATCCCTATAACCCAAACGCCTCCCATTAGGTCCCACCTCCAACACTGGGGATCAAATTTCAACATGAGGTTCAGAGAGACAAACATATAAACCATAGCAAGTAGTTGCTGTCCAAAAGTTTTCTGTCTTGTTAATTGGTCTCTTTCTCAGTCCTTTGGGCAGAAGGAACAGGCTTTTGTTGGCTTTTTTCCTTTTTTTTTGCACCTGTTGGCATTTTGAGTTTCTTCATCTCCATGTCTGAGATATTCAAGACAAAAAGAAAACCCAGGAAACTCATCATAATCCTGTCCTTTCTTCTTTTCTTGATCTCTAGCAGTGTGCCTTTCCTCAACCTTTCAATGTCTCATTATTTTTTTATGTACAGTATCCAGGATTTTTCAAGGTACTTACTAGAAGGAATGGGGCAAAGTATAACTGCTCTATCTTCTCAGAAATGGACTGAGCAAATTGCACTTTGCTTTTTTATTTTTATTTTCAGATGGAGTCTTACTCTCTCACCCATGCTGGGGTACAGTGGTGTGATCTCAGCTCACTGCAACCTCCACCTCCCAGATTCAAGCGATTTTCCTGCCTCAGCCTCTGAAGTAGCTGGGACTACAGGTATGCTCCACCATGCCTGGCTAATTTTTTTTTTTTTTTTAATTTTTAGTAGAGATGGGGATTCACCATGTTAGCCATGCTGGTCTCAAATTCCTAACCTAAGGTGATCCACCTACCTCAGCCTCCCAAAGTATTGGATTACAGGTGTGAGCCAGTGTGCCCAGCCTGCACTTTGCTTTTAAACGATTTTCTCATCCACCGAAGTGTTTTGAGAGCAAGGAGCAAACTTTATTTACTTTAATTTCTTCAGCACCTAGCAAAGAGCATGTGTCCAATATACACCTGTTGAATGAATGTATGAATGAGTGTTGTGCCTAAGCACCTGTGCGTAATCCTATGTCATGCCCAGCTACTTCCACTCTACATTACAGCCTCTCAAATACTGAGACTGTGTCTGTAATTTACTTGGACTCTGAGCTTTCCTCATTTTGTGCTCAGGGCTTGCACTCTGGTTTGACCGTGTGCTGTACTGAAGGCCTACTATGGGAGATGAAGACCAAAGACAACTAAAGACCAAAGCCCACAGTTCTAAAGAGGGCACACCCTTGACACCTGGTATAGAGGTGGCAGAAAGCTCCCAGTGAAGAAAACACCAGAAAGTTTTCGGAGTGATTATGCCTGGCAGTTTTCATGTTGTCTCCCCATATGCTACCACTTCCAAAGCTGTTAGGTTGGAATCAGAGAAAACAAAGCACAAGAGCTTTTGGGATTTCCCAAATTGAAACAAAATTGCATCTCATTAAAATGTGCACACACACTCACACAGAGCATACTTGAGTTATGGGTTACACGAATTCCCAGATCACTGGGTAATTTATTTGGTTCCTATTCCTACACTGTTGAGAGGCGCTGAAGTACAAACCAGCAAACATAAATAACCAACAGCTTTAGTGCCTTTATCAATCATAAACATTGTGCTCAGTCCCTCAGGAGAGGCTTGTGATTACATTCTCCATTCATGGTTTGGGGTGCTCAGTCCCTATATGTGGGACTTGAAGGCCAGCCTCACTCCCTCCATGATATTATTCAAAGAGACAGGTCCCAGACCGTGCCTGCTTTTTAACCAAGAGCAGTCAGTCTAACACTCTCCTCCTGTCCTTCAGAGAAATAGATATGGCTAAACCAGGTCTGTACAACAGAAATATAATGTAGGCAACGTTAGGAAATTTTTAACATTTTAGTAGTCACATTTTTAAAAAGTAAAAAGAAATAGATGAAATTAACTTTTATAATACATGTTTATTACCTGTATACAAAATACTGTCATTTCAGTATGTAATCAATATTTTAAAAAATACTGATTACAAATCTTCAAAATCCAGTATGTATTTTATATTTATGGCTCATCTCATTTGAGACCAGCACATTTCAAGCATTCAATAGCTACACATGGCTAGCGGCTGCCATACTGAATAGAGCAGATATAAAACATGAGCAAGGAAAGAACGAATGAGTGAATAAGAGTCAGCAGATGAGTGAATAAATGAGTTAGTGAGCGAATGAATGAGTGAGCAGGAGACTCAGTGAATAAGTAAATGAGTAAGTGAATAAAAAGAGTCAGCAAGTGCGTAAATGAATGAGTGAATGATTTAGTGACTGAGTGAATGAATGAGGAAATGAGTAAGTGAATTAGTGAGTGCATGAGTGAACAAAATATTCAGTGAGTAAGTGAATAAATGAATGGTGAGTGAATGAATGAATGAGGGTCTTAATAAAAGAGTCAGCAAGTGAGTAAATGAATAAGTGAGTGAATGAATGAGTTAGTGATTGAGTGAATGAGTGAGCAAATGAGTTAGTGAGGGAATGAGTCTGTGAGCAAGTGAATGAATGAGTGAATAAAAGTAAGTGAGTAAATGAATAAGTGAATAAGTGAATTAGTAAATGAATAAGTGAATTAATGAATAAATGAGTAAGTGAAGGAATGAGTGAATAAATGAATGAATGAATGAGTGAGTAAATAAATGAGTTAGTGGGTGAGTGAATGAATGAGTGAGTGAATAAGTGTTAGTGAGTGAATGAATGAATACATGAGTGAGTGAAGGAATAAATGAGTGAAGGAATGCATGAGTGAATGAATACCTGAATGAGAGAGTGAGTAAAAGACTCTGAGGTTCCTGGCCAGCCCCTCACATCAATCCCACATGCTGGCTGGAGACATCAGGCAAGAGCTGGAAACTTTCCAATTATTACCAGTGTAAAAATGTCCTACCTTACACTTGTACAGCAGCAATTTACGCCTTCCTCAAGTTCTGTCACACACACTCTTTAGTCCTCATGACAGCCCTGTGAAGTGGGTAGGGGTCTGCAGGAGTCCCAGGATCCCAGCCCTGGCAGACAGCCCTGCTCCCACTCTGCTGCCCTCTCAGCTATGGACCAAAAGAAACGCACCACAACCACACCCACGAAGACCATGTGCTGTTAAAACTCCCCGCTTGGGTCTCCTCGGCAGAAGCTGCTCACCTCTGCTGACTGCATTTTGGGCTCTCCCATGTCTTTGCTTACTTGGAGAGAGACCCCTGGTTTGTACTCCGAAGGCAGCCAGCTGCTATGTGCTATGGAGGAACTGCCTCCCTGGAGCAGGTAACCATTCCCAGCCCTGTGCTGCACTGTAGTTTCCCAAGAACTTCCACACACATCCCTAGCTCCACCACTCCCAGAACCAGCCCAGTCCAGCTCAGCTGTACAAGCATAAGGCTCAGTCTGGAGGCCAATTCCAGGAAGGTTCTCAGAACCCAGGATGGAGTCAGGAAGGGTGTTGTATCCAGAGCGTAGGTGAAGGCCAGTGACTATGGGCAGGCACACAGGTTGGGGATCCCAAAACTCACGCATTTGTAAAACATGGATGAATCTGGAAACCATCATTCTTAGCAAACTGACACAAAAACAGAAAACCAAACACCACGTATTCTCACTCATAGGTGGGTGTTGAACAATGAGAACACATGGACACAGGGAGGGGAGCATCACACACTGGGGTCTGTTGGGGAGAGGGGAGGTTGGGGAGGGATAACATGGGGAGAAATGCCAGACATAGGTGACAGGGGGATGGAGGCAGCAAACCACCTTGCCATGTATGTACCTATGCAACAATCCAGCATGATCTGCACATGTACCCCAGAACCTAAAGTGCAATGAAAAAAAAAGAAAATAGAAAATGGAAAATACATATGAGAGAAAAAAAAAAAGAACTGGACAAAGGTCATATCAGAAGGGAAAACAGAACAAGATGCAGCTGGAGACAAAGGCAGGCCTGGGAAGTAAAATTAGTCCTAGAAATCCTATAGAGATAAAAAGCAGATTACAGGTTGCCATGGGCTGGCAGAAAAGAGAATGGGCAGTGACTGCTTAAGGGAATGGGGCTTCCTTTTAAGGGCTAAAAATGTTTTGAAACTAGATAGTGATGATGATCGCACAGCACTGTGAATATACCAAGTGCCACTAAACTGTAATCTTTAATAATGGTTAAAATAGCAGACTTCGTGTTATGAGTATTTCCACACAATTAAAAAAAAAATAGTGCTAGAACTCCAGCCCAGGGCTCCTCACTCAAGTCCAGCTCTCCTTCCCCAGCAGCTGTGGCTTACACAACCCAGCACAAACTCTTCCCCATGGGTTGAGAACATCTTTTAAGGACAGTCAAAAACAGACAACCCCTGAACGCGCCACCTTGTCTGCAGAGTGGAACACGCAATGAACATCAGAGCTTCTTGGCCAAAGAGACTGAGAATTACAAATATTCAGATCTGGAATATTCGGTTCTGCTCAGTACAGCAAGGAGCTTGCTTACTAAGTGAGTGTCGGATTAAGGGTCACGCCCTAAAATACTGACCTGCACTCTTTGGTTCATTAGGGAACTTTAATCTTTGAAATTTGTAAACGCTTCTTGAGGTTATTTACATGTTCCGCCTGTGCAGTGTCTCTGGGGATAGAGAGTTGCAGGATTTAATACTACTCCCTGAGTAAAGTAGGTTCCCTTTAGATCTCCTAAAATTATCTCCTGTCAAGTTTTACGGGGATGGAAGAGAAGGAGGAATTTAGGACTAAGATGTTAGAATTTTGACATACTCTCTATCTTTCCCAATTGAAAAGCTTTCATCCCATCCTCTCTCAGTCTTGATCTTTCCAGATTTAAGAATCCTAATTGCTGTCCTGTACCTATTGATCATTTTAGTTGCCTTTCCTACCACCTGTATATGTTTGTCCTCTCTCTTTCTCTCTCTGTCTCTGCAGGGGGAGTAATTAGAATGTCTTGAGATATTAGAAGAAGAGATAGAAGCAGCAGCATCTACGATCACTAAATCTACTCTCTGCTTGGCCCAGCAGATTCATAAAGGATTTGGAGACTCACATCCTCTTCCTGGTCCTATAGGCTCCCAGGCAGCACATGACCCAGCTCCTGCCTTGCTCTCCAGCCTCATCTCCATCACTTTGCTCCTCGCTCACAGTGCTCCAGGTGCCCTGGCTTCTTTCACTTTTCAAATGTGTCCAGAATCTTTGAACTTCAGAACTCCAGACATGCTCCTCACTTAACAGAAGCAAAGCTGTGCCTGTTACAGAGAAAATGTGCACCATGTAACAACTAAAACTTGACCCCATTCTGGGCTCTGGAAATTCAGAGATGAAAGAAACACAGTCTCTGCCCTCAAGGAACTCTCAATCTAGAGGCAAAGACAAGAAAGTAAAGCAATGAGCACAACAGCAAGCACCACTGCAGCCCAGTACTGCACTGGAAGCACAGAGTATTCGGGCAGCACAGAGAAAGATCATGGGGCCCAGGTCAGGGGCATCAAGAAAGGCTTCCTGGAGGAGGTGATATCCAGCATGAGCTTTGAAGGCTGAGTAGGGGCTCTCTACTGGTAGAGGAGACCCCTTCCAGGTAGAAACAACTGCATGGACAGAAGCACTAAGGAATGAGAGTGGTACAGGAGCCAAGAGTAAGTGGCCCCAGATGAGCTTAGGGGGAAGGGAATGAGTGAATTCAAGCAGCCAAGTCTTTTCAGAGCTTCCTGTGAGCCCAGCACCAAGACAAGAGCAAATGGGAACACCAGGGCACCTGCCTCCAAGAGCCTGGAGCCGAAAAATGGAGCTGCTGCTATTAACACTGTGGGCTGAGACGCCTTCTTTCATCTCCCCCTGGGGAGCAAACATGCCTTTGTCATCCAGGTCCTGAAGACAGTCGACACTAAATACCCACTTACTGGAGACTCGCAATGTGCCAGACACAAAACTAAGTGCTGGAGAAGATAAAAAGAAAATATTTCAGGGCAGCTTACATATGACACATTCACACACATGCACCCACACTCACATGCACACTCACGTTCACACACACACACACTCACACCATACAGGACCACAGCCTCAACCTCGCCTTCCAAACAGACAAACTGCCCCCTGCAAATGACAGCCAAAAGCCACAACTCCCCTGCTCCAAGTCCCCCACTCACTCCAATACCTCCTTAAAGATGCCTCAAGATCCATTAACCCGGAGAGAAGTTTCCATTTTACCATGAGAAAGAAGGTTTCAACTATAACCATGTGGGTAAGTCAACATCTCAGCTGAACATCTCTCACCCTGTGGTGTCAGTGAGCAAATCAATGATAACTTGATGGTTAAGTGTGGGTCCAACTCTCAAATCACGCTGTACATACCTGGAAGGCAAATCCTCTTAGCCCCCAAATCCACTTTTAGACACTGTCACCCATGTGTCTTGGGCAAGTGAGAGTGTGGTTCTGTGTGCACCCCTCTGCCTTTCTCATTGTCTTCCTGGGTTGCTGGCATCCCTCAATGTCAGACCTCCATGGTCACCACCACTGTGAAGGCCCCATCAGACCCCCTTGATGCTACCGGAGCACCTTGCACAGGCCTCTGCATGGCAAAGGTCCCATCTTGTCACTTTTGCTGATGTTCCCCTCCTAGACGGGCGATCCCCAAAGGGAGGGGCCCTGTCTCATTCATGTCTCTCTCCCCACAACATCAAACACCATGCCAGGTGCACTAGTGTCTTTTCACACTGCTGATAAAGACTGGGGAATTTAGAAAGAAAATGAGGTTTAATGAACTCACAGCTTCACATGGCTGGGGAGGCCTCACAAACATATAAGGGAAACCCCTTATAAAACCATCAGATCTCATGAGACTTATTCACTACGACAAGAATAGTATGGAGGAAAACAACCCCATGATTCAATTACCTCCATGGGGGTCCTTCCCACAACTCATGGGAATTATGAGAGCTACAATTCAAGATGAGATTTGGGTGGGGACACAGCCAAACCAGATCACCAGGCACATGGCAAAACTTGATTTTACAGTGTAAGATAAATGAATCATGCAAGTCAAAGAGGCATTGGTTTCTAGCTTGTCAAAAAGTTGCTGTAAGGTAGAGTCCAGTTCCCCAGTTGCCTCCGCGCCCACAGACCACGGTAGACACTTTTGTTGTAGCTCTGTTAGACAGCATGATTCCTAAAGATGGTAATCTCCGGTGACAGATGGGTTGGTTCACTGAACTGTCTCATACAATGCCACCTTCCTCTAGCAGCAGCAAGACCCTGGGCATGACCACACTGGGTCAGACTCTGTAGCACATAACCCACTGCCATATCCAGAAATAGCCTGAAGGGCTGATGCCACATAGAGGAGCCCATGGGACAATTGGAAGCATTATCCAGAGGGCGTGGCCCCTGCCCGTGATGCCACCACGAGCATCTGCTGTTCTCCTGTATTAGATCAAGGACCAGCACCTGCTAATTCCCCATCTGGCCATCCTAGGACAGAGCTTGAAAGCAAGACAAAGAGTGCAAGTTCAACAGCAAGATGCCATTAGCCCACTCCTCCTGTTTTCCTTCTCAAAGTAAAACTAAATGCTCTGCAAATAATTCAATAGACAATCACAAAAGGACTCTCAAAGGTGGAAAGAGGGCCACATAGGGACCTCAAGATCTGAAAAATGATACCACAGGAAGTCCTCTCAGCTTTATTTTTATCTCCTGCACATGCCAAATTGGGTACTGGAGAGGCCTGCACGCAGGACCACCAAGTATGGACAGAAGATTTAAAAAGAAAGGAAACAGGGGTTGGGTATGGTGGCTCACATCTGTAATCCCAGCACTTTGTGGAGACCGAGGCAGGCAGATCACTTGAGGTCAGGAGTTGAAGACCAGCATGGTCAACATGGTAAAACCCTGTCTCTATTAAAATACAAAAATTAGGTGGGCACGGTGGTGCATGCCTGTAATCCCAGCTACTCGGGAGGCTGAGGCAGGAGAATCACTTGAACCCAGGAGGTAGAGGTTGCAGTGAGCCGAGATCACAACAGGGACTGGGAGGGAGAAGCCCCAGGAGACTTGGCAGAAAAACCCACATCCCGTGGTGATGGTGCCCAACCTACCCACAGCAGCTTCATCAGCACGGCCGGAGCAGCCCAGCCCATCACTCCCCCATTAGGCAAGCTTGGTCACTGTCTACCCCCCTCCCACCCCACTGAAATGCCACACCTCAATCCCCTTGCAGGCGTGTGCTGCCCTCTCCTACCTGTTGGGGTTTCACGCTTCATTCCACAATCCTCCCGGGTCAGATCCCAGCCTGTTCCGGCTGTCCTACTGTAACACACCTGCCTGCTCTGGGTACCTCTTGGAGCCTTTGGGGGTGCCCATGCTGCAGCTGCCACCCGCTCTTATTCCATCCCAGACTATCAAGCTATTATGTTGGTGCAAAAGTAATTACAGTTTTGCCATTACTTTTAGTGGCAAAAACGGCAATGACTTTTGCACCAACCCGATATCTTTCTTCTTAGTGACACTCTTTTGCAGGGGTCCCCCAATTAGAGAATTTAAGGAAATACCCCAAAGCCTCTCCCTCCCCAAATATACGCATGCACCCCTGCCATATGGTTTGGCTGTATTTCCACCCAAATTTCAAACTCTAGCTCCCATAATTCCCATGTGTCATGGGAGGGACCTGGTGAGAGGTAACTGAATCATGGGGGCAGATCTTTCCTGTGCTGTTCTCACAATAGTGAATAAATCTCTTGAGATCTGATGGTTTTATAAAGGGGAGTTCCCCTGCACACACTCTCTTGCCTGCCACCATGTAAGACGTGCCTTTCACCTTCCACCATGATTGTGAGGCCTCCCCAGCCATGTGGAACTGTGAGTCCATTAAACCTCTTATTCTTTATAAATTACTCAGTCTTGGGTATGTCTTTTTAGCAGCATGAGAATAGACTAATACGGAAATAGGGTTGAGGGCTCAGAAATAATAGCCCCTACGCTCACCAAAACACTCCACGGGTCTCTGAGCCTCGAGTCCGCCTCTGAGTGCCTTCCTGGGATCCTGCCAGCCAGAGTCTGTTTTACACGGCTTCCTTTCCCACCTGGTAATTTGTCCTCTGCTTCCCAATCCCTGCTTTCAGTTTACCTGGCATATCTGATCACATCTGAACCTCAAATTTAGACATGGCGATAGTATCTTCCCCTACAAGAAGTTTCTAGCTACCATGTACGTCAGTGGATACAAATTTGATTTTCAGGGTTGCCCTGCAAATACTCCACATACAAAAATAAATCCCAATCTCACCTGCTGGCAACCGTGAACTCCTGCTACATGTTTAGCTTAGGTGGGTTTCTTCATATATAACCCCCATGTTTCCTGTAGAAAATTAGTCTGGCCCTTTAAAAAGGCAAGTTGCAAAGTCAATTCACCAGTCTCAGCTTGAGGAGCTCTTTGGAATCAATAGGAACAGAGTAGCAGCAGCCCAGGATGGCAGGGCAGAGAGGAGCCGGGGAAGATGCCTGCCCTCCCCAGGAAGCCATAGAGGGAGAGTTGCTCCAGCTCACAAGTTGAAAGTCTTCATTTTGAGAAATTTAATTATGGCTAATAGGGAGGATTAACTGCTTTTTACTGTGTTAGTATAAATACTTTCTTCATTTGTCTTTACACTGCTGTTTCAATCCCAAGCCCCAAGTTCATATGAGTATATTAGATAGATGTGTTCTACCTAGCTCACTCCAGTGGCTTAAACTAGATAAAGCAAGACCAGAAAACTCAGGGAGGCTGCTCCTGCCCTGGACTGCTGATGGGTAGCCAGTGACCTCATGTGGAAAGGTCTTGGACCGCTTACACATATTGTTGTAGGCTCACAGGTTTCACAAGTACCACTAAACCCTCTGTGTGCTGTAATCTCCTTTTGTTTGTCCTACAATTATAAGGCAATGTTTCTCAATGTGTGACCTACAGGCTTCCTGCAACAAAAACCACCCTGGGTTCTTGTTAAAAAGGAATATTTCTGGGTGCTACTGAGACCTTCTTAATCACGATCCCTGAGTGCATGGCCAGAACGTGACATTTTAAATAAGCTCCTCGGATATCCTAAGTGTTGGTCTATACTCTCAGTAATTTCTGACTCATGTTTCCTTCTTACAAGATCATGATGATGATGGAGGAAATGGGGAGGATGATGATGGTGGCAGTGATGGAAGATACAATAAAATCCCTTCATATGTCTTTGGCTCTCAACCATTTACAAAGCTCTTTCATTATTTCATTTAATTCTCACAAAGACTTGATTGTTACAATCCTATTTACAGATGAGGGAGGAGCTGAGATTTACAGAGAGGTTAGAAGACTTCTCAAGCTCAGCAAAGCATTTACCCTGGGTTGATTTCTAGAAATGACAGACTTATAGGAATCAAGTTACTCTTATCCTATCCCACCCCTCAAAAACCACAACCTAGGAGGTGCCAGGCCAGACCTGATTGGGTCTCAGCTTAGGCTCAGAGAATTGTTCTCCTGAAGGACTACACGCATGACCCTGAGTCATGTTTTACGCAGCCTGGAAGACTCCAACCTCCTGAGCCAACTGCTACTTATCTGGTAAAGGCCTATAAGCCTCCTCACCCCACACACTCATCAGAAAAACTACATGACAGTCAGAAGAACTGGTGTTAGTTGTGACTGTGCCTCTGCTAATTATGGCTAAATGTGTGTCCCTGGACAAGTCACCTAACTAAATCTCCTATAAAATGACAGGTTAGCAAGATTAAGTGAAAATAATGCTGTTGAATGTTCTTTGCAATTATAAAATGCATAAACGTTAGCTACTCTTATTGTCAATATCATTGCAATCTTTTGAGTTTCATGTTCAGACCTCCTTCCATGTTCTCCCTCCTTCCATCTCTCGCCACATTCTTCCTGGCCTGGCCACCACCATGTTTGCCCAAGCTGGGAGCCAGGAGTCCAGCCTCTCAGCAAAGGATGGCTCACAGTAATTCAAAGGCGGTTTTTCCTCTGCATTTTGTAGCAGTTCAGAAAGGCAAGTCACAGCCATAAATTGTGTACAGAAAGGACAGCCTGTCACCAAAGGGGCCATTACCTCCTTAGAAGTCAAGCAACATAGATTAGAATGAAAATTATTTGGGATCTTCATCAGTCGGCTGAAATTGTTCAAGGCTCAGCAATTCACTGAGGTTTGCCACCGGGTCATTGATTTTAGTAGTGTGTAGGGTGTGTGTGTGTGTGTGTGTGTACACACGCACACACTTCATCTTTTGTTATGGCTCAAAACAAGAAAGAACAACAGAGACCATGACAAGTTCTGTGGGCCTGAGATTGCTCCAAAGATCTGGGTCTGGTGCTTCTCAGCCTGATTTAGTCTAGCAAAGTTCTCCTGGGGGCACAGGAGGTCTCTACGGGGCCATGGAGGGAGAAGGCTCCATATGAGACTCTGAGAAACACCTGCTCAGAACACAGAAAAACCACAGGCAAGGACAGGATGACCTGGAAACCAAGGACATCTTTAGAGATGAGGCTTCAGACTCAGCACCATGGAGCTCAATGTACTCACCCTACATCTCAGTAGAACCTGGAAGCAGAGGAGCAGCCGTGGCCCTACCTGACCCAGGATCCAGCTGTCCAGTCCCATGTGTTGGACTCCTGTGTCAGGGCAGTCATGTAAAAGGAAAAACAAAAATAAACGCTGACGCTGATCACGTGCTCACTGTGTGCCAGGCCCTGTGCTAGGTATTTCATGTGCACCATCTCATTGGATCCTACAAAACCTCTAGGAACTAAATTCTAGTGTTAATACTATCTCCAGTTAACAGATGGGCAAACTGAGGTTCCCAATGATTAAGTGCCTTACTCAAGATGATCGAACCCATCATGGGGAAGCCACAATGCATACTCAGGTCTTCCTCTAGAACCACACACTTCACTCAGTTCTGCCACTCAGCCCTTTATGCAGGCCTTGGCCTAGAGGTTAAAAACTCAAGTTCCGGGGCTGGACTACCTAGATCAATGCCCTACTCTGCTATTGACTCTCTATGCACTTTCACCTCTCTGGACTATTTTTCTAGTTGTAAAATAGGTATAATCCACATCATAGAGCTTTGAATGGATCGATATGCAATGTCCTTCTTAGAGAACATGCAAATGTTCAATAATAGAGCATTTAAAACTGAGTGAGGGCCAGGCACAGTGGCTCACGCCTGTAATCCAGCACTTTGGGAGGCCAAGGCAGACAGATCACCTGAGGTTGTGAGTTTGAGACCAGCCTGGACAGCATGGTGAAACCCCATCTCTACTAAAAAAATACAAAAATTAACCAGGCGTGGTGGCAGGAGCCTGTAATCCCAGCTACTCAGGAAGCTGAGGCAGGAGTATTGCTTGAACATGGGAGGCAGAGGTTGCGGTGAGCCGAGATTGCACCATTGCACTCCAGCCTGGGCAACAGAACGAGACTGTCTCAAAAAAAAAAAAAAAAAAACCTGAGTGAATTTTAAGGAGGCCAAGAAGCCCAACAGAAGCAATGAGGCAACCAGAGATTAGCCATGGCAAACCACCACTTACATCCCTATGCTGGCAGGACAAAGGAGGCCTCTGGATTGAGGGACACAGGGGCCTGGTCACCTGGCAGACCTGTTCACTGGGTGCCAGAAACCTAGGATTGCAGTCAGTTCTGGAAATCTTGTCCAAGGCAGAAAAGGAGAAATGGCCTGGCTTCTTCCTCCCAGCTCCCAGCTCCTGCCAGTCTCCCATTGGCTGAGACCAGCTGGAAACCTGCTGAGCTAGGGGCTAGAAGACACAGTCTATGAGAGTCAGGCCCTGCCAAGCAGAGCAGAGTGAGGCCAGGACATGGAGTGAGTAGGAAAACAGCAGGCTTGGGATGGACACGCCCTGTTCTAAGGACAAAATCCCAACTCCTTAGCATGGTCTTTATAGCCCAGGCTGTGGGGCCCTGCAACCCTGCCTCTCTACTCTGTGGCTCCCCAGAGCCCAGCTCCTGCCTGCCTCGGGGGCTCCATGCATGCCTTTTCCTATCCTGCTTCTCATACACCTAGCTCTTCTCATCCCTACTCAACCTTCAAGTCTCAGCTTAAATGTCACTTCCTCTGAGGGACCTGTTCTCTGCTATCTAAAATAGGTCCCCCTTCCCACAAATTTTCAACTCAGCACTCTCTTTTTTCCCTTCATAGCATTTTTGCTCTTCACTTTTCCCAAACACCTAGCGTAGGGCCTGGTGCAGAACAGGTGTCAACACCTACTTGTTGAGTGAGTGAATGAGTATGGTAACCAGCCTTCACCCAGCAGGCCAGACGCATGCTCAGCAGAGCCAGCCACGGGGCCAGCTTCCCAGAGTTCCCAGGCCCCTGGGCTCCTCACAGCCTCTTTTAAATGCCCCAAGAGCACAACTCTACCTTGGGTCACTCAAGAAATGCCGCCACTCCCAAGAAATGCTGGCTATAGGCCAAGGGCAGAATCAGCTGGGTAGGACCTTCCCTCTCGGCTCATTCTACCCCTCACTCCCTCATTCACCCCCACCCATCCACCACGGTCCAAAGGAAAGCCCTTGGATCCATCACCTCGGGAGCACCCCAAGGCCTTCTCTATTTGCTTATATAGAATGTACCCTGGGTCAGCTTGTGGTCAGGATAATTCAGCTTTAGAAGCTCCTGGGGTCATTTGAAATCTTTGGGGTTCCTAGGAGTGCTGACTAGAGCCCTCAGAGGCCTATAGGGTGTCTTTTCTCATATAAATGGGAGGAGAGAGCAAGAAGAGAGAAAGGCAGGTGAGGGCAGCTGCCAGCTTACAGAGGAGAAGGAGGGATGGAGAGGGAGAGGGCATGCAGGCCAGGGAAAGTTGGAACAGCCTGTAAGTAGGCCAGAAGGGTCTGGGCTGAGCCTGTGATTAGCACCACTAATCATTTCACCAGCTCAGAATAGGTTCTCTCCTCTGAGACCAACCTACCAGGGTCAGCCCAAGCTCCTCATTAACCCAGGTTTCTGCTGTGCTGCTGTGAGAGAAAATAACCCATGGGAGGGCTGGAGGCATCCAGGAATCTAAAGTACCCAGAGGTCATTCCCCCAGCCTCCCAGCACGTCACTCCCAACCCCCAACACAGGCGTACGCTCCTGGGGTCACTGAGCCTCCTATTCCCTGGTGGGGTGCCCTGCCACGGGGTTAGTTCAAGCCCAATCCCACACAGCAGAGCCCAGCCAGCAGGAGAGGTAATTGGCAGGGCTTGGGGCCAGCCCCGAGGGGATAGTGATCTGGAAGAATATCCTGTCTTCCAGATGTCACCCTCACTTATTCTCAGGGTGCTGCAACCCCCAGAGTGCTCTCCAAGAGCTGTCTCACATCTGCTCTCAGAACAGCATCTGAAGTGATTAAAACTACACAGCCCCTCCGTTCACACTCCTGTCATCTCTCAGCTGGCCACCTGTCAGGCCACCAGACCAGACAGCCACTTTCCCTTCTCCTATAAGGACTCTTGTTCGACATGGTTGTTTGGAAAGGGGGGCCCTTGGGTGCAGAGACCCAGAATTACAGCAGCAGTTAATTGCCTCGGTAGCAGCATGGCCAAGGCAGCGGACATGTGTGCTCAGAAGCCAACTCGAGTTCTCTGCTGAAGGTCATTAGGAGGAGGCAGCACTTCAACGTCTTCATCCCATAAGGCCACATGGAAGATGACAAGTCTGCGGCCCAAGCATGGCGCAGCTTCAGATGCAGCAGTGGGCCTCTGCGGGGGCCTCAGGGCACGCCTCTCTCTGAGCCAGCTTCACTTGACGGGCACTATTAATTGGCAGCTGTGAGAATGCAGTGGAAGGACCATTTCCAAAAACATGTTCCTTAACTCGGAAGCTCCACACGCCCTCCTGCCACTCAGCCCTATCCTGCCTGGACTTGAGGGCCCACGTCCAGTCCCATCTCATTCTTAGAGCCTGTCCTGACCATACCACACAAGCTTACAGGGCCATTTATCCACCAGGAGGTAGGCTGTGCCTTTAAAAATGCAGGTAGGGGAGCTAGTTATGTGCTGGAGAAATGGCAGACAGTGTCAAGCAAGTTTAAGGCAAGGGCCAAATGGAGTGTCCGAATTGCCTCTGCCCCAAAGAGGTGACGAGTATGTGGCCCAGACCTTCAGTGAGTGTGGGGGTTGATGCCTGTAATGTGCAGCTGGGGAATAGGGATGTGGGAAAGTGCTACAGGCAGGCCCATGGTCCCAAAGGAGCCATCCACAGGCAGGTTACAAAATTCCAACAGGACCAATAAAGGAAGAGCCAGTAAGAGCCGAGGGACTGCAGGGAGCTGCTTCATGAAGCCCTTTGGAGTGGGTTGCCCAAAAGCCAGGCCCAGAGGAGTGGCCAGGGCGAAAGAGCAGGCAACAGCACCACTTCCCCATCTGCTTCTGTGGCCCCAGGGGAGGTCATCCTCTGAACCCTTAAAGGATATGCAGAGGAGACACCAAAGAGCCCAAAATGGGGTGGGCCAGAAATTGACAGGGCAGAAGACCCCAAAGCCAGGCAGTGTATCTTGGCTGTGCACAAGAGCCAATGCCTTCTGTTCCCTTCTCCCACCCCATCCCAGGGAACTTGGACAGGGAACATCAGCCATGCAGTCTTACCCATCTCCTGGTGAGATGCTGCCAGCCATAGAGCCTGGATTGGCATCTGCCCAGAGCTAGGGGTAGCTGCTTCCCAGTCCCACCCAGGCAAGGTACAAGGATGTCCTGGCAGCCCTTCAAGTGGCCAGCAGAAAATGTGTGTCTGGTGGGGGGGTCCATAAGGGCTGGCTGCTCTATCTAGCTAAGCCTCCATCTCGCAGCAGCGTGACTTTTGCCCCCTGAGATCATTGTTGGCAGGCTGGTCAGGCCAGCTGCTGCTACCCTCTAACAACTGCTTCAGCCAGAGGACAGCGAGGCAACTGACTGTCAGCTAGCTGCCCCAGGGCACACCACACAACCATGGGGCACAGGCATGTGTTTTTGCACACACATACAACACCACACACACACACACAAAATTGTGTAATACAGGTCCCTGCCCTATTCCACAGCCACAACTCCCAACAATGTCTCTCCACACACCGCGCAATGTGTACCCTGCTGACCAGCCCTAATTTCTAGATACTCCATCCTGATTATTTTAGGGATTTTGGTTTCCCTGTGAACTTTATCCCAAATATAAAAGCACCCTTTCAGAAAGCAACATCCCTTCACAATGGCCTCAGCATATAGATGAGTAAACTGGATCAGGAAACTCGTCCAAAACCACAAAAGCCTTTATATAGCCAAGCAAATATGAGTGGTCCAAGCCACTCATCTCTGAGGCATGGCGGGGAGCAGGGGGTGCCTAACATTGAATACTGTGTCAGAGCCCAACAGCTACATCACAGATAGTGTCCAGTGTTCTTGTAGATGCAGCCACAAACACACAAAATTACACTCTAAGGAGCAAAAGAGGTAAAATTAAGTCTGTCTGGAAGGTCTGAAACACCTTCACGGAACAGGTGCCATTGGAACTTAGTCGAGTGGAAGGGCCAGTGTGCAGGAAGGACTTCCCATGCAGCAAACACGAAGGCAGATTGGAATGCCTTCGTGCACCAGGTTTCATGGAAGACAACTTTTCCACAGTCCACGGTTAGGGGCCAGATGGTTTTGGGATGAGACTATTCCACTTCAGATCATCAGGCATTAGTTAGATTCTCATAAGAAATGTGCAACCGGCCAGGGGCAGTGGCTTACACCTGTAATCCCAGCAATTTGGGAGGTGGAGGTGAGCGGATCATTTGAGGTCAGGAGTTCGAGACCAGCCTGGCCAAGATCGTGAAACCCGGCTCTACTAAAAATACAAAAAAATGAGCCAGGTGTGGTGGCACGTGTCTGTAATCCTAGCTACTCAGGAGGCTGAGGCAAGAGCATTGCTTGAACCCAGGAGGCAGATGTTGTAGTGAACTGAGATCACACCACTGCACTCCAGCCTGGGTGACACAGCAAGACTCCATCTCAAAAAAAAAAAAAAAAAAAAAGAAAAGAAAAAGAAAAAAGAAAGCAAGAAACATGCAACCTAGATCTCTCACATGTGCAAGTCACAGTAGGGTTCATGCTCCTATGGGAATCTAATGCCGTTGCTGATCTGACAGAGCTCAGGTGGTAATGCGAGTGCTGGGAATGCGTTTAAATACAGACAAAGCTTTGCTTGCTTGCCCTTGCTCACCTCCTGCCGTGCAGCCCAGTTCCTAACAGACCGTGGCCCAGTACCCATCCATGGCCGGGGGTGTTGGGACCCTTGTCTTAGGGAATCTTCGCCTCATTCCCGTGAGGTGGGTGCTTTCCTGATTTCTACTTCACAGATGAGGACAGGAAGCCTTAGGGTGTGTAACCCAAGTCACGTTGCTAGGAGTAGACCAGGATTTGAACCTAGTCAGGGTGACTCCAGCACCAGCACTCTCGGTTGCCATGTCGTTTTGCATCCCAGAATGGGAAGCAAGAGCATTGCAGGAACAGCTGCCAGGTGGGAAACACGGGGAAGGGTCTTGAGGCAGAGGCAAGACATGTGCAAAGGCCAAGAGTGTGGACATCATGGTGTCCTTGGGAACCTGCAAGTAGGCCAAGCATGGCAAGGGCAGAAACTGTCACTCAAGAGGCAGGTGGCATCAGGTGATGGGGGCCTTGCAGGCTAGGAAATCTGGACTCAGACCTGTAGGTAATAAAGAGGAATTTAAGGAATTTAAGCAGGCAAGTAATATGGAAAATTTTGCATCTTGGCACGATCAGCTATGGATTAACAGGAGGCAAGGTTAGAAACAGGGAAATTAATGAAAAGCTTATAGCCGTGAATAAAGACAGTTACTCTACAATCAGATATTGGGAAAGAAAGTAATGTGAAGGAGTCTAAGATAACTCCTAGGGGCTGGCCCACAGAAGGAGGGGCAGGTTGAAGGAGGGCAATAACATGAGTCCAGGTTGCATGGGAGGAGAAGATTCAGGTGGAGCTATCTAGTGGGAAGTTCAATATAAGGTGTGTGGTGCAGGAGAGAGCTCTGGCCAGGAAAGATGTGTATGAATGGGTAGATGTGAAGTCATGGAGAGCCTTGGTCTGGTGCAGGAAGAATGAGAAGAAAGGGAAAGAGGATCCTAGGAAAGGAAGCTGAGAGATTACAGATGTGTACGTGCTGGGCAGAAGAAGAGGAACCAGCAAAGACACTGGGAGATGCTAGTCAGGGAGCTCAAGGGAGAACCAAGACAGAGAAATGGCTCAGGTCTACAAGGTTTTAAGAGAAGAGGAGTGGCTGACTGGTTAATGCCCCGGGAAAGTCAAGTGAGTTGTGGGCTGCAAAGGACACATTAGGAAATGGGGAGAACCAAGGCAGAGAAATGGTTCAGGTCTACAGGGTTTTAAGAGAAGAAGAATGGTTGATTAGTTAATGCCTCAGGAAAATAAGGTGAGGTATGGGCTGCAAATGGACACATTAGGGGTCACTGGGGGCTTTTGTCATTAGAATAGTAGCTTAAGGAGGAAACAAGAAATAAAGTTGAAGATGATGATCTTCAAGGAAGTTTCATCAAAAGGAAGAACAAGATGTTAGCATGGTTGAAGGAGAAATACTTTTATGTAAGTTGATTTTTTAAATTATTTAGTGATGGATACATGTGACAGAATATGTGTAAAGTACACATGAATGCTTCACTTAACCTAAGAACAAGAAGATCTCCAGGACAGCAGTTCCATACTCCATCACCTCTTTAGTAACTGTCCTGCAGGAAGAGCTTTTGAAGATGGGCTAAGCTGAAGCATGTTCAAGGACTATGAGGAAGGAACAGTAAATTGGGAAGAACTTGTGGAGTGCCTGAAGGAAGAAGAATAGGATAGGCTGTGGGTACGGGAGAGAAGAGTGAACAAAAAAATCATCCCTTGCCCTGAGCCAGGAGAAGAGGAGTGCGAACTGAAGTATATTTGGATGAGTTGAGTGAGAATGAAAATAGGAAGCTGAGACAGCACTTTCCAGATGACCCGCATCTGTTCTTCAATAGGATGATGACGATGATAATAAATGAGCCAGTGATGATGTTAGGACCTTGAGGGGAATAAGCTGACCGGAGACCCATAATGGATTCTTGCTAAGCAGCACCAAGGGCCTGCCTGATGGATCTGTAATGGCTCCTCCCACCCAATTGTGTCATCTCCAGTGGTTCTCAACAAACCCAGTCAGTAGAGGAATTGACAGACAGCTGGATAAACCCAAGATGCACAACTTATCTGGGTGGGTCTGGTCCAACTAGAACAAATACAGATTGATAAAGCAGCTTGTGAGAATTGGGTTGCACAATGCACCCTAGGATATTGGCTACCTAGAGAAGAATAGGAAAGGGGATGGGGCTGGCCTGGGGGCAAGGGAAGCATCAAGGGAAATGTACCTCTAAATGAGGTGGGAGAACAGATGACATAGTAAGGCACTGAGGTAAGTGTCAGATGAGCGCTGTCAAGTGCTAACTGAGTCTGCATCTGGCTGTGACAACTATCAGCTATGTGGCCTTGGGCAGATTTTTAACATCTTTGAACCCCCATGAACTTATTCATAATAATTCCTCTCTCAAGAGGTTGTCACCCTAAGCTCAAAGGAGGGAGCTGTGAAAGTTCATTGTAAGCTGTGTGCAAATGTCAGCAGCGATGAATCAGGCAAGCAGGTAAGACAGTCTGCAGGTTTCCGGCAGGACCGGGACTCAGTAAGTCATTCCTCCCTGTCCTTTGTGCGGCTGCTTTTCCTTTACTCTGCCCTTGTCCTTCCCGAATCTCATTTGGTTGGTTTCTGGCCAATCTCTAAAACCTACTGGAGTCAATTTGAATTCTAATCTGATCCTCCAAGGTGCCCCTCCAGCCTCAGCTGGGTGTCATCTATGAAATTAATGAGCGTGCTCTCTGTTTCATCATCTAGTTCGTCGCTGGAAACATCAAATAGCCCAGGGCTCCAGACTTTGAATTGTTCCAAATGGCCTCTCACGAGTCTCCAGTATTTTTGTTGTTTGGAGACATACACTGGGAAGCCAAACACTCCCTCTCTTGGATTTTAGCCACGACCCCACCACCACTACCACCACCACCATTCTCACCTGCAAATGTGGCCTTTCCATGAGGCACCAAAAAAAGACATCCTACAGTTTGCAATCAAAATAAGGCTCTCTGCACTTTCCTGAAGATCACACCACTTCCACCTCCTGAAGCATTCTTTAGGAGGCCCTGGACTTACTGCCTGGACTGTGGCTCCTGCCAGTGCCCCTGCCCCAGGGGCCTCTGGCCCATTATCCACTCAGTCCATGATGTTTAGTGTATGTCTCAGTCCATTTGGGCTGCTACGACAAAATACTTTCCACTGTGTAGTTTATAAACAACAGAAATTCATTGCTCACAGTTCTGGAGGCTGGGAAATCAAGACTAAAGTGCTGATTCTCCTGCCAGAGGAAGGCCTCTACAGATGATGCCTTCTATGTATCCTCACATGGCGGAAGAGGCAAATAGCTGCCTTGGGCCTCTTTTAAGAGGGCACTAATCCCATTATGACAACAGAACCTCCATGACCTAATCACATCCCAAAGACTCCAAGATTGTATGGGGGATTAGGTTTCAACATATGAATTTTGGGGAACAATAAGGCTCAGACCACAGTAATGTATCAGCAATAATTTACCACTGAGGAAGAATTCTTGGGGCATCACTTTGGAATGTGTTGAACATAAATGAGTCCCACTGATCTGCCTGCCCTCTGCCAGTTCTAAGATCCAGGTCCTGAAGGCAGCACACTTCTCCCACCCCCAGCATCTCTCTTTCCTCAACCTTCCTGTACGTGATATTTGAAGGACAACACCCAGGACTCATTCCTTTTTTATTGGTTACTTTTGAAGTGCTAGCCTCAGTCATCGGCACACAGCCATTAACAAAGGAAACATGATCTCCTCTGTCCCTATGGGTACTTCAGCCCAAACTCTGCCCTGCTCCCTGTCTCCCATGATGTCTCAAAATAGTAATTTCCCACCCCCCAACCCCTCAGATCCTATTTGACAAATCCTACACTGATTCTTCCCCCACGTGTTCGGGGAAAGTCACCTTCCACAGTTGATTTGTCCAAATTCCAGCTCCTGGCTCATGCTTAGTTTTCCACATGATCTTTGTCACCTTTTTTATTCCTTTGTGTGTCTCACCATCTCTCTATCCTGTGCCTAAGCAGGCATTCCTTCTTTTATAGCTGCGACCCTCTGTAGGAAGGTTGAGCCCTAACCAACCCTACTTCTACTTTCCCCTCGGTCCCCTTCTTGCCCACCTTCTGCTAATGGGTTGGCCAACATTAACGTCCATTTGCAAAGCAACTACTCTGAACCACTTGTCTTTGGCCCCACAGGGATCTGGCTTTGTCATTTCTGTAATTGGGGAGGAGGTTTGCCATCAAATTCTGGTGGTTTCCTGCCTCCTACCTAGACAGATCCAGGTTTCTTCTGGGGGAGGTTGGTGAGCACACCCCAGAATTTCCATCATGAGGAATGAGACTCAGTGCTTTTGGGTCTATTTGCTCATCCATCACTCAAAAGTCTTGGCTGTAGCTGTGCCTGACATGGTGCTAGGCACCAAGAATCCAGAGATGATTAAGACACACTATATTGTGTGAGGGTAAAAGAAAGGAATTCTTTTTTTTTTGAATTGAGGATATTGGAATGTTTCAGGGTTGACATGCAGAGACAAAAAAACCAATGGGGAAAGTATAAGCAATGATACTGGTTTTAACTTAGCAATCTGTCACCTCTGCAGATAAATATTTTTTACCTACCCTGCCGGTCTCACTGAGCAGCCGAGACACATGTGTGTGTGCAGGTGTCTGACATAGTTGACTCCATCTTGCTTCTAACCTCCAAGCTGTCCTTGGTTATTCCTGGGCATAGGCCAAGCTAACTTTGAGAGGAATTTGGTTTACAGTTTAACCTTAAAGCAAGGATAATAATAGCCCTTCCCAAAACTAAACCATTTTTGTAAAACTAATGAAAGGCCACAAGTTAGGATTATGACAGGGGCCTGAATTCTACTAAGATGTAGGCATAGTTAAGCAATAATCAGCCATTGTTCCAAAGGTCTTTATTCCCCAATTACTCCTGTAAATGACATCACTGTTGTGGAAACTAAGACTAGCCTTTTGAGATATTTGTTCAGACTTTTAGTTTTTTTTTGTTTTGTTTGGTTTTTTTTGTTTGTTTGTTTTGAGATGGCGTTTCACTCTTGTCACCCAGACTGGACTTCAGTGGTGTGATCTGCAACCTCCACCTCCCAGGTTCAAGTGATTCTCCTGCCTCAGCCTCCCGAGTAGCTGGGATTACAGGCATCTGCCAGCATGCCTGGCTAATTTTTTGTATTTTTAGTAGACACAGTGTTTCGCCATGTTGGGCAGGCTGGTCTCGAACTCTTGACCTCGTGATCCACTGCCTCGGCCTCCCAGAGTGCTGGAATTACAGGCCTGAGCCACCGCACCTGGCTAATTTTTTGTATTTTTAGTAGAGATGGGGTTTTGCCATGTTGGGCAGGCCAGTCTCAAACTTTTGACCTCGTGATCTGCCTGCCTCAGCCTTCCAAAGTGCTGGGATTACAGATATGAGCCACTGCACTCAGCCAGACTTTTATATTTCTGACAACCTGCTGACTCCACTCAGATCTGTGACTCATGACTCAATGAGTCTAGTTGCGTGATCCCACCCAGAAGCTGACTCTGTGCACAAGAACCATTTTCCATACACTCATGATTTCATCCCCAACTAATCAACATTTTCCACTCCCTAGCCTCCCTTCCACCAAACTATCCTTGAAAAACTCTCACCTTTGAGGAGACTGATTTGAGTAATAACTCCATCTCCTGTGTGGCCAGCCTCATATTAGTAATACTCTTTCTCTACTGCAATAGCACAATTTCAGTGATTTGGTGTTGTCTGTGCAGGGGGCAGGAAAAACTCATCGGGTAATTACACAAGTGTATGTCAGCCATGGAAGAAGGGGTTTGTGTGAGAGTTTCCTCTTAAACAATAGAAAAGCCAAAGAGGGATGAACTCAAAGGGTAAAAAGCAACGTCAGAGACCTCTGCTGGTCCCACCTTCAGCACCTCCCTCTCTGTTTTACCCCCATCTAACCAAGAGCCTAAAGGAGACCTCGTCAGTTACACCTTCTGAGCACCTCCTATGTCTTCTCTCTACATTGCTGTCACTACCTAACACAGACCCTGTCGTCTCCCATCTTGCTGACTGTAGCAGTCTCCCAACTGGTCTCCTGGCCTCCAACTTGACTCTTCCAGATGGTTCTCCCCACAGCGGCCATAGCATCCTTTCTAAAGCACAAATAATCCTTTCTCTTCCTCAGTAGCTCCCCAAGTGCCCTTTGCCTAGCAAGGCTCCCAAAGTCTGCCATATATGGCCCCCTGCTGATGGCTTCAGCCTCATATCTCACCACTCCCTCCCCAAGCCCAGATGGAATGTCCAAGCCATGCTGTGTTGCTCTCTCCTGCCTCCATGTCCCCACGCTCTCTACATGCTCCTATTTCCTGAAACATCTTGGCCCTTCCCACCCTCTCACCTCCTCTTTGCATGGCTGATTCATAGTCAATATCAAGGTCTCAACCTGGGCTTCCCTTCCTCTTTCCTGGCCCCATTCTAGGTTTCCTGGCCCCCATTATCATCATAGGATATCATGATTACCTGTTTGATCATCTGATTCTCATTAGATCATAGGCTCAGAGAAGGCAGAAACCACTCCTGTCTTGGAGACTGTTGCATCTGCTGCTCTAAATCAGTACTTGTTGAGTTAGCAGTGCTTGATATTTATTGAACAACTGAATACACTGTGATTCCTTAGTAAGGCTCCACATTCAGCATTGCCATCTCAACTAAAATGAAGCATTTTGGTGGTTTCTCCTGAAAAATAGATAGAGTCCCAAACTATCAAAGGTGGAGAGGACTTTAAAAGTCATCAACCTCAAATCTCAGGTGTCAGCTGAACAAATTGAGTACCAAATGGAGTAACAAAGGGAGAAGTGAATGACTTGGAGCTGTGAGGAAAATGGCCATGAATGTTGCTGTAACGTTATCTGTAGTGATGGGTGGTACCTGCCCCCACCCTACACAACTCAGCCTCCAAAGAGCCTTATCTGTTACTGACTGCAAAGCACGTTCCCACCCATTTTCTTATTTGAGCCACAGGACAACCCTACAACATTGATTGGAAAGGTGATATCAATGCCCCCATTGTACTGATCAGGGAATTGAGGCTTAAGAGCCCAAGTCACAAAAGTCACAACTCCCAGGGATAGAGGAAGGCCCCTCTGAATCCAGACTTCACACTCATCCCCCGTCACCACACAGAATCAGGCTCTGTTCCATCTCCCCACAATAGGATGGGAAGCCAGCAAGGAGCAGGACGATGCAGTCATGGCCGTGTTGCGTGGCTACACGTCTCCATCATGCTGGAGATTGCCCAGTAGGTCCACAGCATGAAAAACAAAGAGTCTCCTGTTTGTAGCTGGGGCTGACCCTACACTGTGCCCAGAGCTGCCTGGGTAGAGGGGCAGGCAGCAGCTCTCAAACTTGCCAGCGTTCAGCTAGGTGCTTGACTTTATTTAAGAAAATTATTTTTCACCCAGTCTCACAGGCAATGGAGTATGCCCTGACTTTTTAAAATGAGACTGGGAAGCTCGAGCTGACCTGACACATCCCTCCAGTTTCCCTGTGCACACTTAAACATTCTGCCAAAACTAATAACTTTATTCCTAAAACCTTCAATTCACATAGGGCAAGCAGTGTCTGCCCATGCTGTACAGAGCATGCACTTCAGTCTTTATATTACCCAGAGGAATGAGCTGCTATTATGAAATCATTAAATTAATAACTTGGTAATATAGGCAGATATATAAAACAATCTGTTCATAGAACAAAAGAAATTACTACGTTCCAAACATTCATAATTTAATTTAACAGAGAATTAAAGTAGCATACATAATTTTAGCCTCAAAATGTCAATAGAATTATGTAAATACAGCACCGAGTCCCATGGCTGTGTGTGTGTCTGTGCACCCGTGCACATGTGTAGTTGTGGGTGTGAACAGAGGGCAGAGTGCAGGCTTAACTCTTCCCTCCTGTAGGCCTCTCTTCTTCACAACAGAGAAGCAACTTACAGGAAGAGATGAGATGCCCAGCTTTTAATTAAGAATTTATTAAACATTCAGAGAGCTGTAGAGAAAAGCAGCAAGCAAGGCATGCTGCTTGCTGCCAGGATTAGGTGCTGAGCAAACAGAAAGAGTCACAGAGGGAAGGGATCCCACAGGGTTCCAGCAGGGCTCCCTGGGGAAATGCAAGCATCAGAGGCCCCTGGGTCTGGACCACGGAATCTAAGAAGCTCTAAGGATTTTACGAGTATGGAGATGAGACGATGGATTGGAGAGCTGCTGGCTAGTGTGACCTTATCTTGACGGAACAAGAAGGACAGGGGAACTATCTGCCTACCCCAGCATGTGACAAGAGCTAGCCTTGTCTGAGGGTGGGTAAAGGAGTGAAGCAATCAGGCAGGGCCCTGTCTCATTTCAGTCAACTCTACAAACCACCTGCCTCCTATGATGCAAAGCAGATGCAACCAGATGCAATTCTGTGCCAGGGATGAGTCACTTCATTGCAGAAGTTTTTGACTCCCCCTTCCTGGAAGCTGGGCACTGGTTCCTATTAAAGCAGGAAGAGTACAGAGGGCATCCTATGTGAGCAGACTTTGCCTCCACCCCTACCTTTTCCTGTTTCTAGGGTATTGTATCAATTGCTGCTGTCATGATTGTTTTTCTAAGGACAATGGGTATACTAGTCTTATGCACTTTCCACATTGGAAGGAACTTGTGAAGTCTAGTTTACCCCTTTAAAAAAATGCATGCATGCATTCACAGACAAAGAATTCAGCATGCAATTTCAAGGGCCTCATGCAGTGCACTGATGAACCCAATGTTAGAAATCTCTGGTTCAGCTGAAGACACTTAGCATGGAACTACCTGTATGAAGAGCAATGCATGTCTGGTGTCAAGGATATAAGATAAACAAGCAAGGCATGAGTTAACAGAGGGCTCCCTGGAGGAAGGAGAACAGGGAAATTGACCTTGAAGAAGACAGGAGGAGAAGAGATGGAGCAAAGGTGAAACAGCAGCCGTGCATAAGGGATGGTGAGTATTTCCGTAGGGGAGCACTAAAAGAAGGAAGAAGGCATTCTATAGGAAAAATCTCTAATAACAAAAAGTTTTGAAACCAAAGCATAGAAAGCTGTTATCCTCTTAGAAACATTGATTTTCTATATATTCATTCTGTTATGCATGAATAATAAACTAGAGGAGGAAAGATTTGGGCCAGGTAATCCAGTAGGTAAACCATTATAGTGGTTTAGGGATGTGGGGAGCTGCAAAGAGACTAAAATACTATAAATATGCATGGGAAGGAGGAGGCAAGGAGACGTATTGTTTGGCTGCTCTGAGAGGACATCTGAATTGCTGGTGGATTCATCTGCACAGGCTAATTGCTATATTAAACAACCACAAATCTAAGTAGCTCAACACAGTAAAGGCTTATTTCTCACTCGTATCACAGGAAAATGTGAGTGAATAAAGGGGCTTGATCCATGCAGTCATTCAGGGCCCAGACTCCTCCTGCCTTGTGGCTCCAACACAGTCCACATAGTCCTCCATGATATCCTCTGCATATGGCCAGAAGATAAGAGTAGATTGACAGCATGGAAGGTTGCATACAAGCTTCCACTGCAGGCCAGAAGATAACAAATACCTCTTCTGCCTGCATTTTGCTAGCCAGAACTCATTCATCTAACTGCTAGAAGACTGGGATAGATAGCCTGGCTGCCCAGGAGGATAAAGGAAAGTTTCCCAGTTTCTATAGCTGATTGGGAGGGAAAGGGACAGGAAGTCAAGAATGCCTATTCCCAGACCTGGGGACTAAAAGATTGATGGGAACATTGATACAAAACAGGAAAATTTAGGGGGGAAGGTATAAGGATTGCAAGCTTGGCATTGTATATCCCTGTATAGTATTTACAATAACCCTAGAGAGTTATAAAATAGATTTTGCTAAGACGTTAGTCACACCATTATCCCAGAAGCTTGGCATCACAATTTGACTCTCATGTGATACAGGAAGTGATGTGATTAGGTATAACACCAAAAATAGAGGCAATAAAACAAAAAATAGGTAATAGAGAGGATATCATCAAAATTAAAAACTTTTGTGCACCAAAAGACACTATCAAGAGAGTGAAAAGGCAACCCACAGAATGGGAGAATAAGAGAAAATATTTTACACATAGCATAAGGGATTAATATCCAGAATACACAAAGAACTCCTAAACTCTACAACAACAACAAAAATCCACACAACCCAATTTAAAAACAGGCAAAGAACTTGAGTTCAACATTTATCCAAAGATGTACAAATAGCCAGTAAGCACATGAAAAGATGCATAACATCACTAATTATCATAGAAATGTAAATCAAAACTATAATGAGGCAGGGCAAGGTGGCCCATGCCTGTATCCCAGCACTTTGAGAGGCTGAGGTGGGTGGATCACGAGGTCAAGAGATCAAGATCATACTGTCCAGCATGGTGAAACCCTATCTCTACTGAAAATACAAAAAGTAGCTGGTCATGGTGGTGTGTGCCTGTAGTCTCAGCTACTTGGAAGGGTGAGGCAGGAGAATCACTTGAACCCAGGAGGAGGAGGTTACATTGAGCCAAGATTGCTCCACTGCACACCAGCCTGGTGACAGAGTGAGACTCCGTCTCAAAAAAAAAAAAAAAAAAACTACAATGAGATATCCCTTAACATCCACTAGAATGGCTATTATCAACAACAACAAAGAAAGAAACAGAAAATAACAAGCATGGGCAAGGACGTGGAGAATTCAGAACCCTTGTGCATTGTTGGTGGGAATGTAACATGGTGCAGCTGCTGTAGAAAAGAGTATGGCTGCTTCTCAAAAAAATTAAACACTGACTTACCATATAATCCGGCGATTCCACTTCTGGGTGTATACACAAAAGAATTGAAAGTAGGGACTTGGACAGACATTTGTACACAAATGTTCACAGCAGCATTATTTACAATAGGCAAGAGGCGGAAGAGAGCCAAGTGTGTGTCAGAGGAAAGGATAAACAAAATATGGTTTATACACACAATAGAATACTATTTATCTTTAAAAGGAAGGATATTTGGACAAATTTGACAACATGGATGATTCTTGAAAACGTTAAGCTATATGAAATAAGCCAGTTACAAAAGGACGACTGTCTGATTCCACTTATGTGAGGCACATAGAGTAGTCAAATGTGTAGACAGAAAGTGGAATAATGGTGTCAGGGGCTGTGGGGAGGAAAGAATGGGGAGTGATTGCTGATTGGGCACAGAGTTTTAATTTGGGAGACAAAAGAGCTCTAGAGGTGGATGGTGGTGACGGTTGCACAACCCTGTGAATGCACTTAATGCCACTGAACCGTACAATCAGAAATGGTTAAAACTAGTGTAAGTGTATGTTAACTGTATTTTACCAAAATAAAAGAACCGATGTGGGTAAGTCCATCTCCCTAAAAGTGCACAATATATGGAGAATACCTGCTCAAACACAATTAGCTAACAAGATGCTCTCTGAACCCTCTCAATGACGTATCTGCTGCACAGTAAATCTATCGTTGTATCAGTTCTTCATCCCAACCCTGCTTCTCCTGAGTCCCTCATCTCTGTTGATATATAGTCATTCTCCCAGGATCCGGTTAGCAACCTTGACCTTATCTTGGCTTCCCCCAAGACCTGGCCCTTCCCTGTAAACCTCCAGGCCAATAGTCAAGTCTCTCAAGTCACCCTCCCCTTTTCTCTCATGGCCCCAGACTTTGCTTTCTTTTTGGCTTCCCAAAACCTTAGCTCACTGCCTCTCACATTGACAGTCCAAACAGCCTCCCTGCAAGACCCCTGCCTCTATGTCTCATCCAGGCTTCCTCTCACCATAGAGTCATCTTCCTACGCTCAGAGCAAGGTCTGGTTTTGTTACTGGAAAGGGGTTCTGATCCAGATCCCAAGAGAGGGTTCTTGGATCTTATGCTAGAAAGAATTCTGGGCAAGTCCACAGAGTAAAGTGAAAGCAAGTTCATTAGGAAAGTAAAGGAATAAAAGAACGGCTATTCCATAGGCAGAGCAGCCACAGGGCTTCCGTTTGGCTATTTTTAGGGGTATTTCTTGATTATATGCTAAACAAGGGGTGGATTGTTCACGAATAGGAAAGGGCAAGGAATTCCTAATACATAGGGTTTCTGTCTTCCTTTTAGAGTAGAGGTCCCCAACATTTCTGGCACCAGGGACGGGTTTCATGGGTTGGTGGGGGGCAGGGAGGGTGAATAGTTTCAGAATGAAACTATTCTACCTTAGATCATCAGGCATTAGTTAGATTCTCATAAAGAGTGAGCAACCTAGATCCTTCGAAGGTGCCATTCACAATTGAGTTTGCATTCCTATGAGAATCTAGTGCTGCTGCTGATCTGACAGCAGGCGGAACTCAGGCAGTGATGCTTGCTCACCTGCCACTCACCTCTTGCTGTGCGGCCCATTCCGAACAGACTCTGGACTGGTACTGGTCCTTGGCCCGGTGGTTGGGGACCCCTGTTTTAGACCATATAGAGTAACTTCCAGATGTTGCCAAAGTATTTGTAAACTGTCATGGCACTGGTGGGAGTGTCTTTTAGCATGCTAATTCATTATAATTAGCAGATAATGAGCAATGAGGACAACCAGAGATCACTTTTGTTGCCATCTTGGTTTGGGTGAATTTTGGCTAGCTTCTTTACCACATCCTTTTGTTATCAGTGGGGTCTTTGTGACCTGTATCTTATGACTGTCTATCTCATCCTGTGACTAAGCTTACTGCAAACTCCAGTTCCTGGACTCAAGAAATCCTTGTGCCGTGGCCTCCCAAAGTGCTCAGATTACAGGCGTGAGCCACCCAGCTGAGCCAGGCAGCTCACATTTAAGATTCAATCTCTCCAATGGCTTACAAGCAAGTGTTTTTAAAGGCAGGGGTAAATTTCAAGAAAGCAGAAGTTACAAGCAAAATTGTAAATTAATACATAGAGGTTAGACATTGCTGTGGCCTTAAAAGGCAGGGTATCTTGAAGCAGGGGCTTACAGGTTATAGGTGGATTTAAGGATTCTCTGATCTGTGATTGGTCAAGACAGCAAAGTTTTGTCTAAAAACTTAGGGCTAATAGAAGGGAATGCTAAGGTCTGGACTGTGGGCATGACTCTCTAGGCCCTTCAGGAAGAAATTTAGAACTTAGAATGGCAGTCAGAGTTCAGTCCTCTGTTTTCCCTAATCTAAGGTTAATGTGCCAGCAAATGGTCTTTTCTATTTGGTGGGTTTTGGTGGTGGGGGGTTGTTTTGTTTTTTGAGACAGAGTCTCATTCTGTCACCCAGGCTGGAGTGCAGTGGCACCATCTTGGCTCACTGCAACCTCCACCTCCCAAGTTCAAGCAATTCTCCTGCCTCACCCTCCAGAGTAGCTGGGGTTACAGGTGCATGCCACTATGCCCAGATAAGTTTTGTATTTTTAGTAGAGATAGGATTTCACCATGTTGGCCAGGCTGGTCTCAAACTCCTGACCTCAAGCAATCCATCCACCTTGGCCTCCTAGAATTCTGGGATTACGGGTGTGAGCCACTGTGCCCAGCCCAGAGGAGTCCAGGTTATTTAAACACAGGGACCTATGTTAGGATGTTGCCTTTTGTTTTTATAGGAGACAAAATGCTCGAGCTTTTTTAGCTATTATTTTATGCCGTTATTATCTTCTTTCTTATCAAGTTGCTCACTTACTTTTTAAGGATAGTAAGGTGCCTGAAATTTTCCTTGAAGAAACTCAAGAATTTCCTTTATTTCTATGTTTGAGGGAGCTGGCAGCCCCCAAAAGGGGTCCCTGCTCCATCTTAGACTGATCCCTTAACCTGTGGGGACTGCACTAATTCCAGGTAGTAAATGACAGAATCGAATTGACTCTTTGGACACCCAGGCAGTGTCTGGAGAATTGGTTATTGGTAGGATACACCCCACACACTTGGTGTCAGAAGTGTGAAAGGAGGGAAAGTTTTCACTTAGATGCCCACCCTGATATCCAAGACTCCTTTAGAATTCATTCATTAAACCAAATGTATCAAGTACTTTCTGCAGCCAGGCTCTGTGTCAAGTCCTGGGATATATTGGTAACATAGATCCCACTCTTCAAACAGTGTCAAGCAAGTGCTATTTTTTGCTCTTTGTCAATGGCTCCTTGGATTATCATGAACAATTTATATGTCTTTGTCACTACATCATGGGCTCCCAGAGGTCAAGATGACATCTTGTTAAACTCTGTGATCCTTTCCTCGTACCTTGATCTTCGTAGATAAAAAATGTATTCAATGAATCAATGTTTGAATGACTCAGTGGGCCCCACTGAACTACAGATCTCATGAAATAAAACTTAGCCTCCAGTGAGGCGTCATGAGCTGGAGGAATCGCCTTTCTGCACAACTGGCCTCTGCATCGTCTCCTAGATTTGCTGCCTTAGTTTTCCTACTGTTCATTTGCATAGCAGTCAACATTTTACATAATATTTTCACATCCATCTTCTCACTTGATTCTCTATGGTTGGGAAATATAATCTTTTGCATTGGCTTGAAATTAATTTTCTATATGTTTCATAAGCATATTTTGATTGCCTCTGATTAAGTTGTCAAATCAAAGACTTCTGAAATTAAACACGATATCCCTAGAGTAGTCATCTGGAGTGAGAGTGCCTGGGATCAACGTGTCTTGAAGCTGAATCTGCATCTGTGAAAAGGGAGCACCAACCTCCTAGCGCCCTCCTTAGGTCTAAGGTAGACAATGGGTACACACAGAACCTGGCCCAGAGTACACTCAATAAAGATAATAAAGGTAAGCTGCCTCTTTACTAATCAAAGCAGCAAGGTGAGAGCTATGTTGCTGAACAGATCAGGATACTGAGGCCCGAAGAATCTAAGTGTAAGTGACTTTCCCAAGTCCACAGAGTGAATTTCCCTTAAAACCAAATGTGAAGGTTATTCTTAGGCCTTCAGTCTTCCCTACAAGCATAACTCCTCATGGAATCCTGCCCATTTCCCACCCGGATCCTAACTCAAGCTCTAGACTACCCTTCCATATTCAAAAACTAACCGCTTCCTAGATCTGAGCGATTCAATCACAAGTTCCAGTTCAACAGACCAATTTGAAAGACATGATGTTTTCCACTGGTTTGCAATTAATTTGCTGTAATTCACACCAGTGTATTTTGATTGCTTTTGATTAAGTTTAACAAACTAAAGAAGTTTGCTGAAATTAAACATTGAACTACACAATCCTTTTGCTGAGGCACCTTGTGCATAATTATCAGCCTTGTCATTCTTGCCAAATATATCCATTATGTGGCAGCCCCTGTGCCTGGGTAGTGGTAATTAATATAGAATCCCAAAATCAATTACAGAGAAATCCTCTAAAATCAAGGGAAGCTCATTTGCATAACTTCTAAAATGCATGAATGAATTGTTTTGAAACCGGGATGAAAAAAAAATGGGCCTTTACAGGTCAGGGTTTCTTTATAAAAATAAATAAATAAAACTGGCTGCACATACTTAATATTGGGTTTGGTTTCAAAGAAAAATAGGTCTTTGGTGGAAAGTATGAATAAACAGGTAAATAGCTCTTTGGAGCTGTCACTTTACAGTAAGCCTCACCAATATTAAGGGCTAATAATTAACCGCCCAAACAACTAATGTGCTGAGAAAAGTTCACAGGCAGCTTTGTAGCATTGCTGAAAATGATGACAATTAAAGTTAATATCATTTTATTAAAATGTGGGAAAATCATTTAAATATTTTTATAAGGGGAATAAAAAGACCTCCCCATGCCTCCAATTATTTGTTTGTTTTCATCTAGGGAAATAGAGGGCAAAACCCAGTGTCTGAACACAGTATTCTTGCTGCAAAACTCTCTCTGCTGCTTAGAAGCTGAGTGACTCTGGACACAGGACCTAATCTGCTGAAGCTCTATGTCCTCATTGAACAATAGGGTGAGCTGGCTCTATGCCCAGCTCATTCTGAGGGGTGGAAGATACCAAGCATGTGAAAACATCAGGGCAGGGCCAGGTGCGAGCTGAGCACCCAGCTAGTGCTCAGTTCCTCTAACTGCAGCTCCTCTCCGTGCACATCAATTATTCATGATAATAATAAGAAACAGAATAACTAATATTTATCAAGAGCTTATCAGACCCTGTGCTAAGCACTTTTCTTGCATTATCGCTTTTAATCCTCCCAATAACCCTATAAGAAAGTTACTGTAAGTATCATCATTTTCTAAAAGTTTAAACAACTTTTCAAATGAGGAAACAAACCCCCAGAGAAAGCAGCTAGCTAAGTGACAAAGCAGGTTTCTAAACACACGGGCTCGTGTATTTATTTATTGTATTACGTGGTGGCCCAGGGGGACAGATTTCCAATCTGGACGTGCATGGATGAGCTTTGGGAGGCAACAAAATCTCTGGAACAATATAGAAAAGTGTTAGTGTGTGTGCATTTCGTGGGGAAGTGTGCAAAAACGTTCATCTGCTTCTATAAGGAGTTCTTGACCCTCAAAAGGTTAAGAGGTCCTGTACTCAATGTTTTCCATTGAACCAGACCCCGTGGCCCAGACTGCTTTGCTATTTGAATTGCGGTCCAGGGAACAGAAGCATCAGAATCATCTGGGAGCAAAGGCAAATCCTGGGCTTCATTGCAGACCCACATTGAATCAGAATCTTCCCAGGAGATTCCCATGCCCCTAATCCAGCCTGCAGGAGCAAGGAGGGCTGCCTGGAGGAAATGATATGTGAAATAAGTCCGAAAAGATGAGACAGAATCAGCCAAATGGCAAGGAGCTAGGTGAGGACATTTCAAGCAAAGGAAAATGCGCAGCCACAGGCATGAGGAAGGCAGTCGCATTCCTCACAACAGATGCTGTGGGGAGCTCCAAGCAGGTTGCATTGCTGGTGTGTGCGTTGTGAGGCTAAAGATAGAGACAGGGCCCAATCTTTTAGGCCATGCTAAAAGCTTGGAATTTATGCAAGGCAATGGGGAGCTGCTGGGAGTGGCTGTTTAAGCAAAAGGCTGAGGTGGTCAGATGCACATTATTTTTTTCATTATTATTTATTTATTTATAGATCCAGAGTCCTGCTCTGTCACCCAAGCTGGAGTACAGTGGCACAACCACAGCTCACTGTAGACTTGAACTCCTGGGCTCAAGTGATCTTCCCACCTCAGCTTCCCAAAGTACTGGGACTACAGGCATGAGCTGCTGCGCTGGCCTCAGATGCACATTTTAGAAACTCATTCAGGTGGCAGAATGGAGGGTGGACCAGAGGGGTGAGAACACAGCCAAGCCTGTGGATGTTACTAAAAAGAATTCATCACTTGTTTGCTCCCTAGCAAACTCACCCACATGGTGTCCAGTTTCTGCTCCCACATATCTATTTTGGAACATCCCCATGGGTCCCTCTGAATTATGACAAGACAGCTGACAAACGCCACAGCTGTTAGTATGGTGAGATGACAGCTCCCTGGGACAACGCCTGTGTCCGTCTCCTTGACCACTGTGTCCCCAGTCATAGAAGAGCGTCCAGCATTTAGTAAGTGCTCAATGAGGATTTGTTGAAAGAAAGAAGAAGAATGCGATGAAGTCAGGGCTTTTTCCAGGAGCACTTAACTTTCCCCGGGACTCTGGGATATGACTGAGGGGTCTTGGCCTCCTCCTGCAGGACTGCAGAATGCAAGAGCACACTAGAAATTCAGCAGACTCTCTGGTGTAGTGCATTTGGCTAGTTAACGAGGGCTGTGGACTTGAGGCTGGAAGGGGAGAATCCTGAGCAAGCTTTTTTGTTGCCCAATCACCCCTGTGGCTCAGAGGCTGCAGTTGGAAGGGTGAGAGGCTACATGGGCCATTTCTCAGCCACCCCCAGGGGTTCCAACTTGTACCCAGTAAGACATACATGTATTATGTACTTCTCATATGATAGGCAAGTGAAAGCAGAAGGCAAAGATAAAAAAAAGTGTGTGTGTGTGTGTGTGTGTGTGTGTGTGTGTAGAGATGGATGGATGGATGGATGGATAGATAGATAGATAGATAGATAGACAGACAGACATATATCTGAGATAATCTTACTCTGTTGCCCAGGCTGGAATGCAGTGGTGTGAACACAGCTCACTATAACTTTCACCTCCTAGGCTCAAGAGATCCTCCCTCTTCAGCCTCCCAAGTATCTGGGACCACAAACATGCGCCACCATGCCAGGCTATTTTTTTTTATTTTCTGTGGAAACGGGGTCTCATGTTGCTCAAGCTGGTCTCAAACTTCTGGCCTCAAGTGATCCTCCCACCTCGACCTCCCAAAGTGCCACAATTACAGATGTGAGCCACTGTGCCCAGCCGAGAAAAATACAAAGAGAAGAAAGTGGAAGTCCCTCTCCTCAAGGAGCCAACATTCACAGTGAACGATGGTGGCATATCCATGAAAAGAGAACGGTTCCTGTCTCCCTCTGGAAGATTCTGAACACAAGCTCCTTTGAAGCCAGCCTTGTAGCTCACCTGCCAATCATTGCCACGGCAGGAACTGCAGATGTTTAACATGAGGTTGGCTGCCTTCCTCCCTCACCTATGAGGCCGCTGCCAAACCAGGGTGAGGAATGGGACTCCCTCCCTCTACGAAGCTGCATTTGCCCTTGCGTGGTGCCCTGCTCCACCCAGAGGACGGTCCTTCTCTAACTCACAGGAAGGCACCTCACAGGTTGGTGGCTGCCCCGGCTCACATGGAACCTTCAGGAAAGACAGGACTCTGCTTGGGGAATGGAAATGAGCAGGAGAAATTTCATTTTGTGAGCATCTAGCATGGGCCATGTGCTGTGCTGCACGCGGTACACGCATTACTTATACCCACAACAACCCAGTGAACCCAGGGTTTTTTCATCTCTGCACGAGAAAAACTGAGGCATAGAGTAGTGGGATGGATTCCCAAGTCGTGGGTGGCTGAAGGGCACTGCTGGGATGGGACCTTGATCCCCCTACTCCAGCCCAGCTCCCGTGTCCCCAGCTTGGCAAGGCCGGGTTCCGCGCTGCTGCTTCCTGTTTCCTCTTTTATAGCAAACTCGAAACGAGAAAGTAAAATCAATGAGAAATAATAAGCTTAAAAAATGGCTCCATAAAAAGGCAAACTTAAAAACAGTAAAAACAGGAATATGGCTTTAAAAAACAATTGGGCAGAATCCACATGCGCACCGGGCGGCGGGCAGGGCAGGAGAGGAAATTCATTTGAATTTTTAAATCTCAAACAAGAAAATTGAGCTGAGAGGCAAGTCAGAGGCCCCGTCCAGGAAGCACGTGTTTTGCGAGAGGGAGGAGGTTTTAGAGGTTGTAAGCTAGTTCCTACCTACCTTCCCTTCATCTTAATGGGCAAAGTTAGCATTCACGGAAGTAGTGCAGGAAGGCTTCCTGGAGGAGAAGATCTTTTAGCTGACCTTTAAAGTTGGACTTCGGTTTTGAAGGGAGGTCTTCTCCGAAGAAGAGAACTATAAAGAACAAAGACATAAAGGCAAGAGATGATGTAAAATTTTAGAGGGATTAAGTGCCAATCAGCATGAGTGGAGCAAGGTATTCCCCTAGGGAAGGGGTGCTACGGAAGGGTCAGGAGTTGTTTTGGAACCAGCAGAGGAGAACCTCAAGCCCAGTCAGGAGTTTGGGTCAAGGTCAGGCAGCTGTTCCCTAGGGAACAAGGATGGAGGATAGACTGTACAATGGAATTCTATTGTACGTGACCTTATGGGGGTCTTTCCAGGAAGCCTGGGGGGCACCTGTGGCTTTGTCCCAGCTGGCAGGGCTGAAGGGCAGACTCACTGACTCAAGGTCACAAACCATGTGAGACACTCAAGCAGTGCCAGGCCCTGAGGGAGCTGAGTCCTTTGCTGCATAAGGACTTGGCCCAGTTTTGCTCCCCCGGAGTGACTGTGTGTCACAAGGATGCAAACCTCCTTTATGGAGGGACAATTCTTCTTGGCAGGAAGTGAGAAGTCTGGCAGGGTTGCTCACTGGCCTCTCCTTTGACCAGGGGATGGGGCTGGGAAGGCAGCTCAATGATGGCAATGGGAGTAGGGGAGAAGGGGAGGGAAATCATATAGGAGATGACGGGAGAGAAGGGACAGAGGGAGGAACGTACCTAGGAATGGGGGATGGGCTTCCAGCAGGTGAGGGTCCTATGGGTAATGTCCCCCTCTTCCACCCCCACCACTCACACACATCTATGGACATGCTCATTCATATGCTCAAAACACACACAGAGACACAGGTTCACCCACATGCGCGCTCACACGCACCATCAGCCAAGCTTCAGCTCAGATTAGTGAGGTTTGCATCGGCCTCAGCAAAATTAGTTACAAAAAAAAAAAAAAAGTCAGTGCAGTGACTTTTTCACAATGCTACATTTACTCAATTTAAAGGACTATATATGTCATTCTGAGATTATGTTTCTCTTCTTTGATTTGGGGTGGAGGGGTGTTAAAGTATTTGTTCTTTTCAGGAAGGATGGTGATAATAGATAGCAAGGGGGTTTTGGTTTTTTTAATCTTTGTGTCCTTTTGTGACAAAACACAAAGCTGGCAACCCTGTATTGATTTCCAGCTATGACTGTTTCTTATGGTCTATGAACTCCAAAGCCAGGAAATCACTGCCCTCAGTGAAACCACAGTTTCTGGAATAGACCAAAGCCCCTCCTGCCTCCAGGCCTTTGGGCTAGAAGCACCTTTTCCCCTTGTCTTCCTCAATCCTGGACTGGGCTGGTACCCTCTGATTGTTAATTCCCTCTGATGTCCCCAGCTCAGAGTGTCTCTGGCCCCTCCGGGAGCCCAGCCTCAGAAGCCCGGCCCTCTGAGCCCACGTCAGCAACACCACGTAAGGGATGGACGGTCCAGCAGAGTCTGCTGGTGATGGAAAGTTATTCCGATAGTGAAGGACTTAGTCTCTTACAGTGATGGAACGGGCTTATTAGCAATCTGACCTCCACATGGTGCTAAATCCAATCTCCCTTGGGGCATAGCAGATCCTTTAATGGCACCTTAGACAGATTCTATAGCTTTCTGGTCGATTTTGATTAGTAAAACCTCAGTTCATCTTAAGTTTCAATCTGGGTCCATTTTAAAGCTCTTTCACTCCCAAGCCCTGGACAGCTTTCAGCACAGGACCTGAAGGAGCAAGAGGATGTGGCTGGCCTTTCTTTTCCTCTCCCTGGAGTCCTGGATGGAGAGGTGAGGACCACCTGAAGATCCCCTCTCCCTCTTCCCCTGTGTTGGGGTGGGGAGGCAGAATGAGAGGCAGTGTCTTCCTAACTGGCTGCCTTCCAAGGGCAGGGAGGTTGTTATGGACCAAACTGAATCCCCACCAAAATTTGTACATTGAAACCCTAACCCCCAATGTGACTGCATTTAGACATAGGGCTTGTAATATGTTAGATTAAAGTTAAATGTGGTCATAAGGATGGAGCCCTCATCCTATAGGACTGATATTCTTTTAAGAAGAAAAAGACAACAGAGATCTCTCTCTTTCTCTCCTTCTGTCTCTTTCTCTCTGAACACACATAGGAAAGATCAGTTGAGGACATAGTCAGAAGGCAGCCATCTACAAGCCAGAAAAAGAGGCCTCACCAAAAACCAACCCTGCTGGCACCTTGATCTTGGACTTCTAGCCTCCAGAACCATGAGAAGATAAATGCCTGCTAGTCTGTGGTATCTGGTTAGGGCACCTAGTCTGTGGTATCTGGTTAGGGCAGCCTGAGCGGACTAAGACAGGGTGCTTCTGGGTCTCTCTCTCTGCCTCAGCCTGGCTCCATGGGCTATGGGCCACCTTTGTCTGAGTGCATAGTTTATTTTAGGGTATTTCACGCCAGTTAGGTCCTTTCTGGGTCACAACCAGATGCACTGAGGTTAGGGACAATTCTACAACATCACATGGCATGAATTAAGGAAACAGCTTTGTTGGAGAAAGGGAAAACTTAGCAAGTCGAAGTTGACCAGAGAAGAGAAGGAAGGCACAGACCTCCTTCCCGTCGCCCCACCAAGGTACCCAGGCTGGACCTGGAAGTGTGTCCCAACGCAGTGGACACAGGCCTCCCAGTATGCTCTCTCTTCGAATTGAGCAGATGTGAGGCAACATGGCTGGTGGTGAAAGAGAGTGCTCTGGTCCAGGTAGGTTGAGGGGGGCCTATTGTTTGCAGAACTGACCAGGGAAGTCAGACACTCAGCATCCAGAGAGCTCCTGGAATCTCTTTCTTGACAGTCTTGCTTGTTGTGCCGTGGGTGTTGTGCAGACTGGTTGCCCTTAATATCCTTCCCCCCTTTTCATTCCTCTTTTCCTTACCAACTCTACAGCCCCCACCCCTCTCCTTGGCAGAACAAATCCACATTTTCTTCTATTGATTTGCTCTCTCTGCATAAAGCGTGTGGAACAAGCACAGTGCACAATGTTCTTTCTGTTGGGCGGCCGTGCGGCTTGATGAATGTGCGGGACAGACACTGGCTGCTGTACAATGTCTGATGGCAGGGCATGCATATCTTCACTATGATTCAGGCGGTGGCATTCAATTGTGTATTTACACAGGCTGAGGATATTTATAGACAAGAGCGTCCACAGACTGTGGCTTATAGTGGCCTTGGCCCTCTGACCTGAAGTCGAAGGGGACCTCACAGAAATTATGCCACCTATTCTTGAAACACTTCTAAAAGGGAATGAGAAGAAACGTTTTCCCTGCTTTTCTAAGCAAAGACTGCTCAGAAGGACAATATTACCAGCTATCATTTATTGAACAGCTATTATGTGCTAGGGTTTTATAGATGTGACATCTAATCTTTTTAACAGAACTCTGAATAGATATTTGTATCCATAGTTTACAGACAAGGTTCAGATAGGTTAAGGAACTCCTCCTAAATCCTACAGAAGTCATTGGTGAGTCCAAGGCCAGAGCCTGTGCTCCTTCTGAAATATCATGGAGGAGGGCTCATATCACCTTAAACACAGAAGCCAGCCACAGCCAGTTTGTCTGTTCCTCATCATGAAATAGAAACTTGCCTCATCTTCATACATCTTTGTATTCTCCAAGCCCAGCACATTTTTCTGTGTATGAAAGATGCTCAATAAATGGTTATGGATAATGAGAACGCCACACAGGCAAACAAAATCTTGATTAACCAGAATCCTGCCAACTGAAACTCTCGAGTAACTAAAATAAAATTGTAGAGCTTCTATTTTAAGTGAAACAAGCAAATCACAGCACAATAAACTTGTGTCTGACTGTCACTTCAGGTCAGTGGACTAGGTAGGCAGTTGAATGGGTACATGGAGGAATGCAGGCAAGCTTGCAGTGGGTCAGTGTCCTGCCCAGTGTGTGTACCCACCCACTCTTATCTTGCTCAGAGAGAACTGATAGATACAAGCCTGACCCCAAGGCCCAAGTAAACTATCATTCAACAGAATCCAGGGTCAGGACTGGAGACCTACTATGTCCTTCAAATTGCGCCAATACGTGAGGGGAGTATGGAATTATAATTACGGTCCTAACATGTACATTACTTTTTAGTAATGGAGGCAGAAAATGGTCAGAGACATAAAGAAGACTTCAATAGTCAGGGTGGAAAAGTGCAGTGTATTGAGTTGATTCTCAGTTAACTTGACAATTCAATTACCCGAGTTAACCAGTCTCAGTTAATCAAGGTTACAATGCAATTGAGATTCACCCTATAGATTAGTTATACCTTGATGACCAAATGTTCCATAAATAAGTCCTTCCTCAATGTAAAATAGAAGTGTTGCTTTCACTTCTCATCAGTTTCACCCACTGGCCGCTTGTATCAGTGGCTCCTCAAATCCCCTAATATAGCTCTTTCTGCCTATGTTTCTGAGTGTGAGGAGGGGGTGAGAAGAGACCAGGCTACAGAGTTAGCCAGGTCTTCTCTTGACCTGGGCTGTCTACTTACTACTGCATGACACTGGGCAAACTTATCTGCCCTTTAGGGTCTCAATTTCCCCACCTTTAAAGTGAGGATGACAACACCCACTCCCTTGAGTTATTTATTTACTCATGTGGATCCTTACCTTGCTGTAGATGGGTTTTAAGGACATCGATGAGATTACATTAGAGCAACAAGCTAAAGGTTAAAACTGAGCAAGAGAAGAAAGGGAATTAAGGTAGGGATAATCAGAGACTGGAATACGAGGCTGGAAAAAGTGAGAATGACAAAGATCTAGGGGTTGCCCACCCACGTGACCCCAAGCATCATAGAAACCAGTGTAAAAAGGAAAGGCTGGGCCGGGCGTGGTGGCTCACGCCTGTAACCCCAGCACTTTGGGAGACCAAGGTAGGTGGATTATGATGTCAGGAGTTCGAGACCAGCCTGACCAACATGGTGAAACCCCATCTCTACCAAAAATACAAAGATTAGCCAAGCGTGGAGGTGCGCACCTGTAATCCCAGCTACCCAGGCTGAGGCAGGAGAATCACTTGAACCCAGGAGGTGGAAGTTGCAGTGAGCCCAAGTTGCGCCACTACGCTCCAGCCTGGGCAACAGAGTGACAAGACTCTGTCAAGAAAGGAAAGGAAAGGAAAGGAAAGGAAAGGGGAAAGGGGAAAGGGGAAAGAGGAAGGAAAGGAAAGGAAAAAGAAGAGAAAAGAAAGTCTGGTCTTTTATACAACTCACAGGGTTCCTAAGAGAAACACCAGGTAATCGGGACAGAGGTGCACTTGACCCTGAGACCAGAGGGGAAAATGCCTTCTTCTTAGACACCTCTGCAGGAGGCCCCTACGTGATGTAATGAGCAACATCCTTGAAGTAAACTCCCCAGGTTTTCATTTCAACCACTCCAGTGTGGGCTGGAAGCATCCCACTAAAGCCTTATTCATTAAAAGCTGCTGAATTCAGGGGAGAGCTCGGGGGAAGGACAGAGTGATGAGATTTCAGTGCCCAGCTCTAGTGGTACAACTTGATCTGGGACACAATTTAATCTATTGAGACTTTACACTCCAGATTGCTACTTGAAAACTTCTTTAAGGTATTGTTTCTCTTAACTGAGTTCTTTTTTTTTCTAGCTCGATATTCAACGATGAGCTCAGTGTTGTTTGCTCCCCAAAAGCACCTGTGGTGCTACAAACCTGGGCTGTACATAAAACCCTTGCACCTCAGCCAGCAGCAGAGCCAAGGGTAAAGGTAAAGTCCTCTTCTTAGAGCTGAGCTAAGCAGCCCTCAAGGAGAAGGGCTGAAGGAAGCCATCCCTCCTCCAACTGACAGTGCCATCCAAATGGCAAAGCCAAGATTTTCCTTTGTAAAGGAGTCTTGAGTCACTTTCAGCATGTAGATGAACAGGTGAGCAAGAACGGCCATAAGGATTTCAGCCTGGAATTTTTTAAAATTTCATTTAGTTTTAAGTTCTGGTATGCATGTGCAGGAAATGCAGGTTTGTTACATAGGTAAACACGTGCCATGGTGGTTGGCTGCACCTATCAACCCATCACCTAAGTATTAAGCCCAGCATGCATTAGCTATTATTCTTGATGGTCTCCTTCCTCCCACCACCCTCCACTAGGCCCCAGTGTGTGATGTTCCCCTCCCTGTGTCCATGTGTTCTCATTGTTTAGCTCCCACTTATAAGTGAGAACATGCGGTGTTTGGTTTTCTGTTCCTGCGTTAGTTTGCTGAAGATAATGGCTTCCAGCTCCATCCATGTCCCTGCAAAGGACATGATCTCATTCCTTTTATGGCTGCATAGTATTTCATGGTGTATATGTACCACATTTTCTTTATCCAGTCTATCACTGGTGAACATTTGGGTTGATATCATGTCTTTGCTATCGAGAATAGTGCTGCAATTTACATATTCATGCATGTCTCTTTGTAATAGAATGACTTATACCCAGTAATGGGATTGCTGGGTCAAATGGTATTTCTGGTTCTAGATCTTTGAGGAATTGCCACACTGTCTTCCATAATGGTTGAACTCATTTACATTCCCACTAACAGTGTAAAAGCATTTTTATTTCTTTACAGCCTTACCAGCATCTTTTGTTCTTTTTAATAATCACCATTCTGACTCAGCCCAGAATGTTTTAAGTTGATGTGCACAGGGGCAAAATGTTAGGCTTTCAAAGCAAACATTTCCATATGCCAACCTACTCTCAGAACCCAACCTACAATAAGCCACCACATAAGCTCACCAAGAAGGTAGGACCTATTACTGTTCACAGTGTACAGAAGAAGAAAACGAGCCACAGAACCACACAGCTAACAAGTGGCAAAACCTAGACTTGAACTCAAGCAGTTGTAACTAAAGTTCATGCTCCTAACCACACACTATTTTTGCTTATTAAGCAGTTGGAATACTAGAAAATCTATCAAAATTAGTAATGTTGCTTTTGTGATTGTTGCTCTGGAGGGCTCCTTCCAGCAGTTTGCTAGTAGCTATCAGACCTCTTGTCTCTCCAGCCCCCTCCAAGTTCAAGGCAGTAGAAAGCGTGATCTGAATATAAACGATGTATGTCTTTCCATTCATCATAGCAGGGGGCTCATGCCCTGCTCATCCAGGTAGGATATCAAATCATTAAGAAACAAATTGAAATGGTGGGGTTCAAAACACTTCTCTGATTTTACTGCTCCATCTACTGTCCCTGACCGTGATTATAAAGTAACAGTACCAAGAATGTTGAAGCATCAAGAACTGTGGGTCTTTGATGAGCTCATGTATTCATTCTTAATCAATATGAAGGCTTGGGAAGAGTCAACGAAAACCGCACATGATCGGATATTGCTCCTGGTGGACTTCACCACCAGGTGGTAATTCGTTAAAAACATGGTCTGTGGTTGAAAGACCTCTCAAAGAGCCTGTCTGCTTCTCACATAAAACACTGGTCTGGAAACCCCAGGCTTTGTGCTCATTCATCAAGCATACATTATCTATAAAATGTCCAAGGGAGAGAGATCCAAGATGGCTGATCACTAGCAGCTCAGGATTGTAGCTCCCAGAGAAAGTGCACAGAACAAGAGGAAGCCACACTTTCAGATGAATTTTTGTTACCCATGGACCGGAAGATTCCCAGCGGAGGAGCCCCACGGGTCACTAGCGCGACTCTTGTGGCTGGCGTTGCAGTTTTGATGGTGTGGTGCAGAGTAAACAGGACTGGGTCCCCTTTTGATCGATGTTTGGAGCTCCGGGAAGGCAGAGTCACCCATTTACCTAATTGAAGAAGGGACTCAAGAGGGAAGCCAGACTGGAGATTCCCAGGCAGAAAAGCACTACGAATCTTAATGCCGCTGTTTGGCTGGTGCAGTGGGTTGCTCAGATTTCGGTGCTGGGAATCAACAAGTTGGACATCCACTCAGAGACCTAATTTGAAAGTAGGCAATTACAAAGACGACAGGTGGATGAACTTACAATGATGGGGAAAAAACAGTGTAAAAAGGCTGAGAATACCCAAGATCAGAATGCCTCTCCTTCTACAGGTGATCACAGTTCCTCGTCAACAAGAGAACAAGGCCTGATGGAGAACAAGTGCGTTCCAATAACAGATGTAGGCTTCAGAAAGTGGATAATAAGGAACTTTAGTGAGCTAAAAGAACATGTTCTAGCCCAATGTAAAGAAACTAAGAACTTTGAAAAAAGGTTTGACGAAATGCTAACGAGAATTGACAACTTAGAGAGGAATATAAATGAATTAATGGAACTGAAGAACACAATATGAGAACTTTGCGAAGTATGCACACGTTTTAACAGTTGAATTGATCAAGCAGAAGAAAGGATATCAGAGGTCGAAGACCAACTTAATGAAATGAAACGAGAAGACAAGATTAGAGAAGAAAGAGTAAAAAGGAATGAGCAAAGTCTCCAAGAAATATGGGACTATGTGAAAAGACCTAATTTACGATTGATAGGTATACCTGAATGTCATGAAGAGAATGAATCGAAGTTGGAAAATATTCTTCAGGATATTATTCAGGAAAACTTTCCTAATCTACTAAGACAAGACAATACCCAACTCCAGCTAGTCCAGAGAACACCACAAAGATATTCCTCAAGTAGAGCAACTCCAAGACACATAATTGCTAGATTCACTAGGGTTGAAATAAAGGAGAAAATTCTAAGGGCAGCTAGAGAGAAAGGTCACATTACCCATAAAGGGAAGCTTATCAGACTCACAGCAGACCTCTCACTAGAAACCCTACAAATTAGAAGAGAGTGGGGGTCAATATTCAATATCCTCAAAGAAAAGAATTTTCAACCCAGAATCTCATATCCCACCAAACTAAGCTTCATAAGTGAAGGAAAAAGAAAATTTTTCGTGAACAAGCAAGCACTCAGAGATTTCATCACCATCAGGCCTGCTGTACAAGAGCTTCTGAAAGAAGCACTACAAACAGAAAGGAACAACCAGTATCAGTCATCCCAAAAACTTACCAAAACGTAAAGAGTATCTCTATAATGAAGAATCTACATCAACTAATGGGCAAAATAGCCAGCTAGCATTAAATGACAATATTGAACTCACAAATATTAATATTAAGTCTAAATTTAAATGGATTAAATGCCCCAATCAAAGACACAGACAGGTAAATTGAATAAAAAGTCAAAACCCATCGGTACGCTGTATCCAGATCTATTTCACAAGCAACGACATACAAAGACTCAAAACAAAGGGATGGAGGAAGATTCACCAATTAAATCGAGAGCAACAAAACAAAACAAAACAAAACAGGAGTTGTAACTTTCGTCTCTCACAAAATAGACTTTAATAGTAACAAAGACTAAAAGAAACAAAGAAGGATATTACATAATGGTAAAAGGATCAATGCAACAACAGGAGTTAATGATTATAAATATATATGCATCCAATACAGGAGCACCCAGATACATAAGACAAGTTCTTAATGACTTATAAAGAGACCTGGACTCCCGCACAACAATAGCGGGAGATTTTGACACCACATTGTTAATATTTGATGGATCAATGACATAGAAAATTAATAGGGACATCTATGATTTGAACTTAGACCTGGAATAAGTAAACTTAGTGAATATTTATAGAATTCTCCACCCCAGGTCCACAGAACATACATTTTTCTCAGTATCATATTACACCTATTTTGAAAGTGACTACATAATTGGAAGTAAATCACTCTTCAGCATTTGCGTAGCATTTTGCAGACTTAGATGAAATATAAGTTGGCTGTTTATTATTTTCTTCCCTTATTCCTTCCTGTCTCCGTTGTTAAGCACAATTATTGGCATAAAAGAGGTTTTTAATACCTATTTTTAGATTGCATTCCAGCCCGGGCAATAAGGCAAGAATCCTGTTCTCTCTCCCCCTTTTTCTTTCTCTTTCTTTCTTTCTCTCATAAAAAAAAAAATGTCCAAAAACTGATCAATATTTTGGGAAAAGTAGAGAGGTCTTGATGTGTGTGTGATGGGATAAAACACAATCACAGATTCAATAAAAGTGAGCAAGATAGTATGGCTTGGAACCCACCTTTCAGAAAGTTTATTGAGGCAGGCACAGTAGCTCATGTCTGTAATCCCAGCACTTTGGGAGGCCATGGTGGGTAGATTACTTGAGGCCAGGAGTTCAAGACCAGCCTGGCCAACATGGTGAAACCTAGTCTCTACTAAAAAATACAAAAATCAGTCGGGTGTAATGGCGCATGCCTGTAACCCTACATACTCGGGAGGCTGAGTCATGGGAATCACTTGAGCCTGGGAGGTGGAGGTTGCAGCGAGCTGAGATCACATCACTGCACTCCAGCCTGGGCAACAGAGTAAGATTCTGTCTAAAAAAAAACAAAAAGAAGAAGAAAGTGTATTAACAGCTCTGGGCACAAATGATCTTTCTCTGGTGTTATATTCAGCAACAGGTTTTAAATCAACTATACAACATGAGGGGCTGGACCAAGAACAAATTGGCCTCTTCAGAAATTGAGACAGATGCTTTTAAACCAGTGCCCCAGAGTCTTGGTCGCCAGGTTTGTGCCACAGGTAATTGTCCTAAAATCTGTTTTTATTGTCAGATCTATCAACCACATTCAGGTCATCTCACTAAATTTTACTACAACTAAATGTTCTCCAACCAGTGTAAAATTTATAACTGACTTTAAATTTGATAAGGTCCCAGTTGGACGCTTCTGGTTTTTTGTTTCCAAAGGTCTTTACCAATTCAGGCACCATTTTTCTACCCATTAAAAAGTTCTTTTCAAACTAGGCGCCAGGAGGATAAGCTCATTTTTACTGAAACACTTGGTACCTAAACCCAACTTGGCATTTTCTACATTCTGCTAGGAGTAAGATATCTACCTTAAGGGCTCACAGATAAAATATGTTGAAAGTCCAGAAAGTCAGAAAGCTCTTCTGCCTGTCCTATACTTCCCAACCTCTTAAACTTTCCAGGACAAAGTTGTGGACGTGTAGGCTCTAGGATAGCCATGCCTAAGGCTGGCACGAGAGAGCCATATTCCCAGGCCGGATGCCATGGCTCACACCTGTAATCCCAACACTGTGGGAGGTTGAAGCAGGCGGATCATCTGAGGTTGAGAGTTTGAGACCAGCCTGACCAACATGGACAAACCCCATCTCTACCAAACATACAAAATTAACCGGGTGTGGTGGCACATGCCTGTAATCCCAGTTACTTGAGAGACTGAGGCAGGAGAATCAGTTGAACCCGGGAGGCAGAGGTTGTGGTGAGCTGAGATCGCGTCATTGCACTCCAGCCTGGGCAACAAGAGCAAAACTCCGTCTCAAAAAAAAAAAAAAAAAAAAGAGAGAGAAAGAGGCATATTCCCTTTCTACCTGATCCAGATCTTACACGCTTTGGGTGCTGTAAACCCCAGATGGGCTGACAAACAAGAGAGTCAGTCACGCTAGAGGTAGCACAGCTGAGAAGAGATACAGGTAAAATTTTTCCCAGATGTATTCCACAATATACAACACCACGGGTTCTATGCATAACTGAGTTTGTAAGGAAACTTTTCTTTCAATGGATCCAACTCTCTCTCTCTAAAGATTTGTCCCACAGAGAAGTGAGTCACCCATCCCACAGGGAGCCCCAGTGAGGCTCAAGCGGACTAGCTGCCAAATCTAATGCTCAAGACCCCCAGAACAATCAGTCCCAAGATGAATAACAATAACGTTCAAGGCTGAAGGCAGTGGCTCACACCTATAATCCCAACACCCTAGGAGGCCTATGCAGGTGGATCATCTGAGGTCAGGAGTTCGAGACCAGCCTGGCCAACATGATGAAACCCTGTCTCTACTAAAAGATACAAAAATTAGCCGGGTGTGGTGACAGTCGCCTGCAATCCCAGCTACTTGGGAGGCTGAGGCAGGAGAATTGCTGGAACCCAAGAGGTGGAGCTTGCAGTGAACCAAGAATGCACCACTGCTCTCTAGCCCAGCCCAACAACAGCAAGACTCCGTCTCAAAAAAAAAAAAAAAGAACATTCAAAATAGCATTTTTAAAAGACCATGTGTCTAAACATGCTATGATGCACTGGCAGGGGAAGCTGAGTGTTAAGACAAATCACATCTAACTTGCCAGGAAACAGGATCAAGACTAGAAAAAAATATCCCTGTGATGTGAGCCAGGCAATCTGACAACATTTCCCCCAAGTTTGACAGAGATAAGAGTGGCCAGTCTACTTTTACTGCTGCCAAAGTTATTTTTTCCCTGATAGCTGGAGAGATAAAAGACCTAACATGGTAAATATGAGCAGGTGAATTTGTAAAATCCAGGTTACTTTCAAACAGAAAAGGTTTATTTAAAAAAACAAACAAACAAAAAGACAACTTCAAAACAGGAAAAACATCCCAGCTGTTCTCTTTAGGGCCCCAAATGGCCACATTCCCAGAAGGGAATTGTAACCACTGTGGAGCTCATTCCAGGATACGAACCAGGTCTAAACAATGCTGACATGGCTTAGGCTGGTTGACTGGGCACCTTCCAAGCTACTTCTTTCTAAGAAGCAACAGGCCTCCTACTTGCCAAGAACATCCCAGCCAAAGGGGAGGTTCTTCAAGGGATTGAGAGAACGCTGGAAGCATTAACTGGGGAGATGAACAGAGGAAAATGCTCACTGGCTCTTACCAGGAAGAGAAGAATCATGCACTCTGCAGAGAAGGCTGAGGGGTGGTAGTGACACCGTCCTCTATCAGGAATGAGCAGAAAAGAGGATATGTGGTTGTGTCTGATGGCAGCAAAGGGGAGGGTGATCACACCAGTTGAATGGTGGGGAGACCACAAGTGGAGAACTTCATGGAGACCTGATGGGGATTTGAAGTATGATTAGGGTGATTCAGAGCTAAAAGTGGATTGAGCTATCTATCAGGGACTCTGTCCTCCACTAGTGAATTAAGCTAGAGAACCCTGTTATTCACTTTCAGAGCTAACCTCATGCAGCGAGAGCACAAAGCACTATGTCTGTGATCTAGTAAAAGGAGAATACTGTCCCCTAAGAGCTGCCAGGAGCAAAGCTGGGAGCAGCCAATCCATTTTTAACAGCCCAAATCAGGATGACCATAGCTCCCATGCTACAGCAAAAGATCTGGGAAGAGCCATGATGTTGGGTGACCCTCCCATGGTTCAACCCAGAAAGGAGATGCAGCAACCAGACAATAGATTGGGGTGACTCTCAGGGATATCAGCACTATCTGGTTCTTCAGCAAGGCTGAGCAAGGGAAGTAACATGCATCTTCTCTCCCGGGATACAACTCCATCAAGCCAATCCTCCTGAATCACAACCTAATGATTGATGGGTATGTATCTTAGTCCACTCAAGCTGCCATAACAAAATGTCATAGACTAGGTGGCTTAAGCAACAAACATTTATTTTCTCACATTTCTGGAGGCTGAAAGCCTGAGATCAGGAAGTCTGAGATCAGGCTAGAAGTCTGAGAACTGACCAACATGGTCAGTTCCTGGTGAGACCTCTCTTCCTGGCTTGCAGACAGTCTCCCTCTCGCTGTGTATTCATACGGTGGAGAAAAAGGGAACAGGCTGTCTTGTGTCTCTTATAAAGGCACTAGCTCCATCATGAGCCCCACCCCCATGACCTTATCTAAATCTAATTCTCTCCCCAAAACTCCATCTCCAAATGCCATCACACTGGGGCAGGAATTCTGGAGGGACACAATTCAGTTCAAAGCAGCATGGTTTTCTGTGAATCCAATTATTCTCTGTGTTATGGGTCTTCACTGATAAGCTACACGGTTTCAACATGCTAACCTTGATGCTAGCATCATGAGGCTTATGGTTCTATGGTAGCATGAGAAGATATAATAGACAAAGCTATTGCATAAAATGTATGTTCATCAAATATTTGTCCCTCATCCCAACTGCCATCCCCTTTTCTTCCACAGCCTGTTTCCAGACCCTGTGTTCTGACCTTAAACCTCAAAGATCTTCCAGATTCTGGACATTCTGGCTCCTGAAAAGTTCAAAAGGGAAAGAACACCAGCCCCTGAAAGAGGGACTATTGGGGAAAACTTGAGCTAGAGGAAGAACAGGGGAATCTATTCACTCACAAGTTATCCAAACAGAAGAGACTCCAACCATCATGTATTTCTTGAGACTAGCCCTATGCCAGGTGCATAGTGGGAAACAGGGGAAGGCAGTCAAAGAGCTCACATAACCCAAAAAGGGGAACAATGACATTGTAACTTACATGGCACTAATGGCTCTAAGTACTAAAGGAACTTGGAGAAAGGAGAGATCTGGGTCAGCCACTGCAATCAGGGAATGAATTATGGGAGAAGAAATATGGGAGCTGGGGCTGGAAAGACAGAAAAACATTTCACAGAGGTAAGAGGAGGGTTTCATTAAGCAGAAACTAGCATGAGCAGAGGAGGACAGAGGCAGAGATCTGGCAGAAGGAGAAGAAATGAGGAGACAAGGGTAACTGGGTATTGGGATGCACTCATCTATTGACTCATCTTTTCATTCATTAATACATATTTATTGAGCACCTATTATATAACAGACACTATTATAGGTGAAAGGGACTCAGTAGTGAACCAAAAAAGTTCTGCTCTCATGGAACTTACATTCTAGTATGAATTTTAAAAACCCAAACAAATAAACATAAAACATCAGTGGTGACAACAATTATGAAGAAAAATAAAAGAAACCAGGGTTTCCAGTCAGAATGGAGTAAGGACCATGACCCTTCTTCCTGAGACCTTCAGATTATTTACAAAATAGAAAACACAATGGTTTTGAAGACACTGAACATTAGGCAACAAAAGACAATGATCCTGAGAGACAAGAAACAAAGTGAGCTCTACAGTAGTCCCAGCTTGAGATAATTTCTAGGTCAAGCACAAGGAGGAGGAACAGATGGAGCCCAGATGACATTTTTAGTTGAAGAGACAGAGAGCTTGGAGTCCAGGGAAACCAAGGCAGATAGTTTCCAAAATGGAGTAGAAACAGAGAGAGATGCAAGGAGAGATAACTTTGGAGATCAGGAGAAGGCTCTTACAGAGTAGTCAGCTGAGTACTGATCAGTACACATGTGTGTGGAAAATGTCCAAGACCAGGGAAAGAGCCATCTGAAAGGATTAGAGGAACAGTGCCACTGCTCATACAGGGCCAGGAACAGTGCCTATGCCCGTCAGCCACACTGTAAAACTTTGTAACTCAGAGTCTTGCCTCAGTAGTGAGGAATGCCTAGACTGAGCATTGCTTTGGTTCCATCTAGCAAACTTTAAGCCCAAGACCCAATAAAGGTCAAACTACTTCCAAGTCACTTGTCTCCATCATAAAACTAAGCTCAAAAATATTTATATGAAAACGCAAATATCCAGTACCTAACAAAGTAATATTTCCAATTACTGGCATCCAATCAAAAATTACCAGGCACACACAAAGAAACAGGAAAATATAACCCACAATGAGAAAAAAAAAATCAATCAAGATCAACTCAAAAATGACATAGAAATTAGAACTAGCAGATAAAAACGTTAAATGGTTATTATGACTGTAATTTGAAGAGTTAAGTAGAGACATAAATGATAAAAAGATAATTGGAATTTTATAGATGGAAACTACAATGTGTGAGATAAAATTACACAGTATAGGATTAATAACCCACTAGACATTTCAGAAGAAAACTGTAGAAAATTTTGAATACATATCAATAAAATCTATTCTAAATGAAACTCAGAGAGAAAAAATGACTTTACAAATAAACATAGCATTACTAAGTTATGGGATAACTTCAAGTGGTCTTATATATGTGTAATTGGAGTCAAAGAAGGAGAGGAAAAAAGGGAAGACAGAAAAACTATTTGAAAAAATAATGGCTAGAAAGTTTCCAAATTCAATATAGTCAAATTGTACAAAACCAACAATAAAGAGAAAACCTTGAAAACAGCCAGAAAAAAACCCCAGATGTTGTACACAGCAGAACAGGATACTACGGCAGCAGTTAGCTCATCAGAAATGATGCAAGCCAGAAAGCAGCGAAGCAATATTTTTAAGTTACTGAAAGAAAAATTTGTCAACCTAGAATTCTGCAGAAGCAAAAAATATCTTTTAAAACCAAAAGCAAAATAATAACTTTTGAGACATGAAAAAGCTGAGAGAATTTATCACCAGGAGATTCAGAGTACAAGGAATGTTAAAGAAAGTCCTACAAGCAGAAAAAAAATGATACTAGATGGAAATAGATATCTAGGGAAAAGAATGAAGAGCCCAGATATGGCAAATACATAGGGAAATATGTAAAATAGTTTTTTATTATTCAAATATCTTTTAAAGATAACTAATTATATAAAAATAATAACAATGTAGTGTGGGGTTCATAACATACGTTAAAGTAAACTGTGTAGCAGCAATAGCACAAAGAACATTAGAAGAGAAACAGAAGTGTACTATTATAAGAGAAATAGAAGTGTACTATTATAAGGCTCTTTTACTATACACGAGGTACTTATAGTATCACTTAAAGGTAGACTGATAAATTCAATATATATTATAAACCCTAAAATAACCACTAAAATAACAAAACAAAGAGTTATAGAAAATCACTTTATACATGGAATAATAAAAATAATCAATTACTCCAAAAGATAATAGAAAAGAAGAAAATAACAAAAAAAAAGAACAGATGAAACAAACAGAAAATAAGTAGCAAAATATTAGATTTAAGCAACTATATTGATAGTCACATTAAGTGCAAACGTCTGAATACTCCAACAAAAAGCAGAGATTTTCAGCTGTACACTGCTCACGAGAAACATTAAATATAAAGGCACAATTACATTAAAAGCAAAACCAAGGAAAAGGAAGTACTATGCTAACAGTAATCGAAAAACACTGCAGTGGCTATACTAATATCGAAGTAGATTATAGAGCAAAGAATATAATCAAAGGTAAAGTAGGTTATTTCATAAGGATAAAAGGGCCAATTCATCAAAAAGACATAGCAGTGCCAAAAAGGTGATGCACCTAATAATAAGGTTTTAAACTAGATAAAGCATAAACTGTCAACACTGTAAGAAGTAATAGACAAATCCACAATTTTAGTAAAGAATTTCAATGCTTATTTCTCAATAATTGGTAGAGCAGACAGGAAACTAGTAAGGACATAGACTACTTAAACAACAGTATCAACCAACTGTATCTAATTGATATTTATAGAAAAGTCCAGCCAAAATAAGTAGAAGAAATGAAATAATAAAGATCACAACAAAAACCAATGAACTAGAAAACAGAAAAGCAATATAAATATTAATAAAATCAAAAGATGGTTCTTTGAGATCAATAACATTGATGAATTTCTAGCCAGACTAATCAAGAAAAATGAGAGAAAACATGAAATACCAATATCAGGAACTAGAGAGGTTATAGAGGTTATATTACCACAGATTCTGCAGATATTAAAAGGATAATCAGAGAATATTATGAAAAACTTTGTGCCAATAACTAGGCAACTTAAATGAAATGGACATGTTCTTTGAAAGACAAAAACCATCAAAGCTCAATGAAGAAAAAATTGATAAGTAACCTTATATCTATTAAATAAACTTCTTCCCACAAAGAAAATTCCAGATGCAGATGATTTTGCTGGTATATTCTATCAAAATATTAGGGAAGAAATAATAACAATCCTATACAAACTCTCCCAGACAAGTGAAGAAGAGAAATAATTCCCAATCTATTCTCTGAGGTCAGTGTTACACTACCAAAACCAGATAAAGATATGTCAATAAAACTACAGACTAATATCCCAACAATTGGATGTCTATAGGCAAAAATAAATAAATAAACTCCAATCTATATCTTAGCATGATATACAACCTGCCTCATTTTCTTGACAGGTTGCATGTAGAAAGGGAGGAGAAGAGAGTCAAAAGGAAAGAAGTCAAAAATGATTCTAGTTAATTAAAAATGGATCATAAACCTAAATATAAAGCCTGAAATTATAAAACTTCTAGAAGAAAATACTATATAGGAAAAAACTTTTGTCTCTGGGTTAGACAAAGATCTCTTAGGTCTGACACCAAAAGCAATATCTATAAAGGAAGAAATTGATATATTAGACTTCAAAATCATGATGAACATCAATGCAAAAATCTTCAGTAAAATACTGGCAAACTGATTGCAACAACACTTCAAAAACTTATCCATCACGATCAAATAGGCTTCATCCCGGGGATACAAGGCTGGTTCAACATATGCAAGTCTATAAACGTAATCCATCACATAAACAGAACCAAAGACAAAAACCACATGATTATCTCAACAGATGTAAGGAAGGCCTTCAACAAAATTCAACAGTCCTTTATGCTAAAAACCCTCAATAAACTAAGTATCGATGGAACATAACACAAAGTAACAGAAGCTATTTACAAGTCCACAGCCAATATCACACGGAACGGGCAAAAACTGGAAGCATTCCCTTTGAAATCTGGCACTAGAAAAGGATGACCTCTCTTACCACTCCTATTCAATATAGTACTGGAAGTTCTAGCCAGAGCAATCAGGCAAGAAAAAGAAATAAAGGATATTCAATTAGGAAAGGAGAAAGTCAAATTGTCTCTATTTGCAGATGACATGATTGTATATTTAGAAGACTCCATCGTCTCAGCCCAAAATCTCCTTAAGCTGATAAGCAACTTTGGCAAAGTCTCAGGATACAAAATCAATGTGCAGAAATCACAAGCATTCCTATACACCAATAACAGAGAAACAGAGAGCCAAATCATGAACAAACTCCCATTCACAACTGCTACAAAGAGAATAAAATACCTAGGAATACAACTAACAAAGGATATAAAGGATCTCTTCAAGGAGCACTACAAACCACTCCTCAAGAAAATAAGAGAGGACACTAACAGATGGAAAAACACTTCATGTTCATGGTTAGGAAGAATTAATATCATGAAAATGGCCGTACTTCCCAAAGTAATTTGTAGATTCAACACTATCCCCGTCAAGTTACCAATGATCTTCTTAACAGAACTGGAAAAAACCATGATAAACTTCACATGGAACCGAAAGAGAGCCTGCATAGCCAAGACAATCCTAAGCAAAAAGAACAAAGCTGGAGGCATTGTGCTGCCTAACTTCAAACTGTACTACAAGGCTACAGTAATCAAAACAGTATGGTACTGGTACCAAAACAGAGATATAGACCAATGGAACAGAATAGAGGCCTCGGAAGCAATGCCACACATCTACAACCATCTGATCTTTGACAAACCTGACAAAAACAAGCCATGGGGAAAGGATTCCTGTTTAATAAATGGTGTTGGGAAAACTGGCTAGTCATGTGCAGAAAGCAGAAACTGGACCCCTTCCTGACACCTTACACTAAAATTAACTCCAGATGGATTAAAGATTTAAACATAAGACCTAACACCATAAAAACCCTAGAAGAAAACCTAGGCAAAACCATTCAGGACGTAGGCATGGGCAAGGACTTCATGACCAAAACACCAAAAGCAATGGCAACAAAAGCCAAAATAGACAAATGAGATCTAATTAAATTTCAGTGCTTCTGTACAGCAAAACAAACAATCATTAGAGTGAACTGGCAACTAACAGAATGAGAAAAAAATCTGCAATCTACCCATCTGACAAAGGGCTAATATCCAGAATCTACGAAGAACTAAAACAGATTTAAAGAAAAAAACAAATCTATTCAAAAGTAGGCAAAGGATATGAACAGACACTTTTCAAAAGAAGACATATATGAGGTCAACAAACATATGAAAAAAAGCTCATCATCACTGGTTACTAGAGAAATGCAAATCAAAACCACATTGAGATACCATCTTCCACCAGTCAGAATGGCAATCATTAAAAAATCTGGAGAAGAGAGATGCTGGAGAGGATGTGGAGAAATAGGAACACTTTTACATTGTTGGTGAGAGTGTAAATTAGTTCAACCATTGTGGAAGACAGTGTGGTGATTCCTCAAGGATCTAGAAATAGAAATGCCATTTGACCCAGCGATCCCATTACTGGGTATATACCCAAAGGATTATAAATCGTTCTATTATAAAGACACATGCACACGTATGTTCATCATGGCACTGTTTACAATAGCTAAGACCTGGAACCAACCCAAATGCCCATTAATGATAGACTGGACAAAGAAAATATGGTACATATACACCTATGCAGCCATAAAAAACAATGAGTTCATGTCCTTTGTAGGGACATGGATGAATCTGGAAACCATCATTCTCAGCAAACTGACACAAGAACAGAAAATCAAACATGGCATGTTCTCACTCACAGGCGGGTGTTGAATGACGAAAACACATGGACACAGGGAAGGGAACATCACACACTGGGCTATATTGGGGGGTCTAGGGGAGGGACAGTGGGGGGAAGGGGGAGGGATAACATGGGGAGAAATGCTAGGTATAGGTGATGGGGGGATGGAGGCAGCAAACCACTTTGCCATGTATGTACCTATGCAACAATCCTTCATGATCTGCACATGTACCCCAGAACCTAAAGTACAATTAAATAAATAAATAAATAAATGAAAACTTCCAATCTTTGAAAGAATGCTGTTTAAAGCAAGAGAAGACATGCCACAGACTGGGAGGAAAAGTGTACATCTGATACAGAATGTATATCCAGAGTATGCAAAGAACTCTCAAGACTGGAAAAGAAGAAAATAGATAACCCAGTAAAACAATGGATTGGACCTCCAATGAGTCATGCCCTGTTTTAATCACCTGCCTTTGAGTACACATAGAATCTGTGACTTGCTTTTAACCAATAGAATATGGCAAAGATGATGGGCTATCACTCCATGATTACCTTATGTTACATAAGGCTCTATCTTTACAGACTGCAAAGAGATTTGCCTGCTGGCCTTGAAGAAGCGAAAAGCCATGTTTTAAACTGCCTGTGGAGGGGGCCACATGGCAAGGTATGGCAGACAACCTCTAGTACCTAAGAGACAGCTAGTAGGAAGCTGGAGCCCTCAGTTATACTGCTGCAAGATAATGAATCCTGCCAACAACCTGATATGCCTGGAAGTGGATTTGTCCCTAGCCTAGTCATCAGATGAGAAAACAGCCTGGCTGACACCCTGATTGCAACTTGGTAAGACCCTGAGCAGAGGACCCAGCTAAACTGTGCCCAGACTCCCAATGCACAAAAACTGTGGGATAACAAATGTGTATTGTTTAAAGCCACTATGTTTGTGATAGTTTGTTATACAGCACCAGAAAACTAATACTCATGTACCACAAAACAATGTTTTGGTCAATGACAAATCACATATATGATGGTAGTCTCATAAGATTACAATACCATGTTCTTACTGCACCCCTTCTACTTTTAATACGTAAACACTTGCCATTATGTTACAGTTACCTAGAGTATTCAGAACAGTAACATGCTGTACAGGTTTGTAGCCTAGGAGCAATCAGCTATGCCATCTAGCCTAGGTGTGTGGGAAGCTATACAGGTTGAATATCTTTTATCTGAAATGCTTGGAACCAGAAGTGTTTCAGATTTCAGACTTCTTTAGATTTTGGAATATTTGCATGTACATAATGAGATATCTTGGGAATGGGACCTAAGTTGAAACACAAAATTCATTTATGTTTTATGTATACCTTACGTGACTAGCCTGAAGGTAATCTTACACATATTGTATGATAATGTCGTGCATAAAACAAAGTTTTGACTGCAACCTTGTCACATGAGGTCAGGTGAGGAATTTTCTACTTGTGGCATAAAGTCAGCCCTCTAAAAAAGTTTCAGATTTTGTAGCATTTCAGATTTCAAATTTTTAGATTAGGGATGCTCAGCCTGTGCCACTTCCGTTTATGTAAGTACACACTATGATGTATTCACAATGACAAAATCACCTAAGAATACATTTCTCAGAATGTATGCCCATCATTAAGCAATACATGACTACACAGGAACAAAAGTTCTGAATAGATGCTTCACCAAATGAAGTATAGGGATGGCAAATAAGCACATGAAAAGATGCTAAAAATAATTAGCAGTTAGAAAAATCCAAGTTAAAACCACCATGAGATATCACTACATACCTTTTAAAGTTGCTGAACGTGTTGGCGAGGACATGGAGGAACTGGAACTCGCTTTCGCTGCTGGTTGATCTGTAAAATGGTATAGCTACGTTGGAAAACGGTTTGACAGTTTCCTAGAAATTAAATATGCACCTACCATAAGACCCAGTCATTCCTCTCCTAGGCGTGTACCCAAGAGAAAGGAAAATGTGTGTTCATACAATGCCTTGGACATGAATGTCACAGCTTCTTTATTTGTAACAGCAAAAACTAGAAATGTCCCATACAGCAATAGGTGAATAGATACATATACAATAGAATACTACTCAGCAACAAAAAAGAATGAAATACCTGCTACAACATGGATAAATCTCTAAATAATTGTGCTGAGTGAAAGAAACCAGGCAAAAAAGAATATGCAGTTTGATTCCACATGTATTAAATTCTAGAAAATACAAACTAATCAATAGTGACAGAAAACAGATCCATAACTGCTTGTGTATGGGAGAGAGGCAGGAGGGAGGATTACAGAGCAGCACGAGTCAACATTTGCGAGTGATGGATAGGTTCATTATCATGATTGTGGGGATGGTGTTGCTGATGTATATGTACATCAAAACTTATCAAACGTAGTTTACTGTGCATCAATTATACCTCAATAAAGCTCTCAAATTTAAAATACAAAAAGAATAACTGGGGACTAGAGAACAACCAAAGGTGGTGTTTTTGATAGGCGGTTCATGGAAAGCTCTCTGGGAAGGTACCATTGGTGTAGACCCAAATGAAGTGAAGGAGTGAACACTGTGACTATCGTTGGAGAAGAACATTTCAGGTAGAGAGAAGAGCAGATGCGAAGGCCCTGGACTGGGAGCGTGCCGGGCACATTAGAGTATGATGTGGCTGCAAGAGAATGAACAAAGGGCAAAGGAGGTCAGAGAGCTAGAGAAGGCCCAGATCATGTAGAACATAATGTTTTTTCACCGACCGGTGAGGCAGGGAGACGAGCCCCAAGGGGCTCTTGTTTCTGGAGCCAAGCGCCCCAGCTGCACATTGGCCAGGCATGGCCCACTCTGGGCACAGTGCCAGATGAGGAGTTCGACTGGGGCGGTACACCTGTCAAACGGTAATGCAGGTGTCCTAACGCAGGGGTCCTAAGATGAGCTCAGGAAGGACAGAAACCTTCCATGGAGGAGAAGGGCAAAAGCTCACTTGATCTTGGTTTTCAGTTTGAATACAGACTGTGAAAGCAGAGCCTCACAATCCTTCTGACCTTTTGGGTTTTAAGCAGGAGGTGTCAGAAAAGTTATCACAGGGATAGACTAGATAAAGAAAATGTGGCACATATACACCATGGAATACTATGCAGCCATAAAAAAGAATGAGTTCATGTCCTTCGCAGGGACATGGATGAAGCTCTAAACCATGATCCTCAGCAAAGTAACAACAGGAACAGAAAACCAAACACTGCATATTCTCATATGCTATGTGGGAACAATGAGAACACATGGACACAAGGAAGGGAACATCACACATCAGTGCCTGTCGGGGGGTGGGGGGCAAGGAGAGGGAGAGCATTAGGACAAATACCTAATGCATGTGGGGCTTAAAACCTAGATGATGGGTTGTTAGGCGCAGCAAACCACCATGGTATATGTATACCTATGTAACAAACCTGCACGTTCAGCACATGTATCCCAGAACCTAAAGTAAATAAATGAATAAATGATATTGAAAAAAAATAAAATGCAATATTTCCTTGCAGAAGAAAAAAATAGAAATATATAGGGAATAAAATCTCAAATGCCTATGGGATGGCCAGTAACATAATACTGTTATAAAATAAGAGACTACAGTACAGTCTATGGCTAAATGCTCTGACTAAATGTATTAAAGTCAAAACAGGAGACGAAACAATATAGCAACCACAATATTTAAGCCAAAGAAAACATATTTGCAGCTTAAATTTGGACCCAAAGGCCACCAATTTTTATCCCTGGCATAGAGGTTCCCAACTAATAAACACTGGGAATATATAACTTATATTACAATAGTATATCCAATGTTGTCTTCAATATACTATTCATTTATGTTGTATTAAATAGTTGTCATTTTTCAAAAAAAAAAAAAAAAAAGAACTTATCCTGAAAGAGATGGGAATGGCTTGAATTGTTTCGCACAGTTGTGACATCCCTTTTATGTTTTAAAATTAACATCTAAACTCTATCATTCCACATTATAAGAAGGAAGGATGGAAGCAAGGAAACCAGTTAGTGGACTGTTGTAATTGTTAGGCAAGAGATCATGGTGACCTGCTCCAAATGACTATGGTGGAGGTCAGGAGAAGGGGAAAGACACAGGATTATTTCAAAGGTAGAGCTGCCTCATTTTTTTTTTTGACAGGTTGCATGTAGAGAGGGAGAGGAAGAGAGAAGTCAAAAATGATTCTTATATTTTTTTGATCTGGACATCTGGAAAAAAATAATTTTCCCATGACAAAGATGAGGAAGTGTGAGTTGTCAGTTTCTAAGATGCACTCAGATTTGTCTATGGTGAGTTCAAGGTGCCTGATAGAAAATCAAGCAGCAACACTAGGCAAGCTGGATATATCAGTCTGTAATCAGGAGAGGGAAGTCAGAGGTAGGGCTGGAGATGAAAATTTGGGGAGGAACCTAGAGAAGAGCTATTAGAACTGAGCGCTCTGGAGAACTCCAGCATTAAAAAATAAGGAAGATAAAGGAAAACCAGGAAAGACGGCTGTTAAAGAACCACAGTGAGCCAAGGGAAGAAAGTCTTTCAAGAAACACAGCGATTAGCTGTGACAAGTGCGGGTAGCAGGTCAGCAGGAGGACTCTGAGTTGACCACTGAAATTAGTAATGGGTAACCTTGCTAGGAGCCATTTCAGTGAGGTGGTAGGAATGAAAACTTGATGTGAATGGGTTCACGGGAGAATTAGAAGGGAGAAAGTGGATATGGGAAGTATCGACAAGTTTTGCTGTCAAAGCAAGCAGAGAAATTGAACAGTAATTGAAGAGGGACGTGGGGGTCAAAGGAGATTTTTTTTAAGATTGAAGATATTATGGCATGTTTGTATTCTGATGAGAACACTGCAACAGAGAGTAGAGAGGTAAAAATTAATGGTGCAGGAGAGAGAGAGGACAACTGCAAGGGGAAAAAAGTCCTTGAGCTTTGGGAGCTGTAGGAGATAAAGATGAAGGAGTGAGAATAATCTACACATGGAGAGCTCTTACTCAAATGTACCCCTCCAGATTTGGACCCAAGTGAAAGGGAAAAGATCAGGAAGCTAACACTGATGAGTGCCTATGACATCTCAGGCACTTCTTGGTTATTCTTCTCAACCAGAGTAGAATGGTTTCCTTTTAGCCTCTCTTTGCAGGTGAGGCAGCTGAGGCTCTAAGAGATGCAGTAACCTTCTGCATTGCCCATGGCCAATCCCAGCTATGCAGACGCTGCAAGAGGTCATCCTGAGCGCAAAGCAGCCTCCTCTTCACCCTCCATACTTCCAGGCCTGCTTACCATGAAGATGTTCAAACACTGAGCCTGGGTCTGAAACCAAGACTGTGCAAAGAACAGTTTGACTCTCCCTGCTTGGGCTGCAGTTCAGCTACACAGTGGGGCACGGACCACAGGTTTTCTTACCATCCTCTTTCCTCACAGCCATAAAACCATCGAACGCTAAAGCTAAAAGAGACCTCAGAGATCACTCAGCCCACCACCCCCATTTTCCTAGAAGGAAACTGAGGCACAAGGATACATAGGTCCAGGCTCAAAGACAAAGAAGAGACAACTGTCATCTCATGGCTCATGAGCTGTCAAACACCATTCCCCTCTCGTCCCCAGGGACATGAGTGCATGCACCCATGTGTACAAGACCGATTTGAAGATACAAATTGCCTACATCCAATTTCATCCAACTGTCCTCGAAATTTAAGAGCTCTGCTGACAAGCACAGAGCAAAGAGGAAATTGTTCCCCTGAGACAAATAGTCTTGGAAATGGCCTCGCCTGTCCCTGTCCAAGGTGCTAGGTGCGCAAAGGCCATGAGGAAGAAGCCTGTGTCTGCCAGGCCCAAATGCAACCTTCTTGTGAAAAGAGAGGGTAGGGAAGGCTAGGTTTTGGAGAGAAGGAAGATAAGGGACTCCCTGAAATCCCTTGGAATTGGAAACTGATTGGCACCTTTGCCCAGGACTTCCTGTGTACCTCCTGCAAGATTCCTTTCCGAGGTAACTAGGTGTTATTGCAGGAGATGCGTGCCGACCACTAGAGAATGTTCTTGCCCATTCCGGGTTTACAGAGAGAGAATGGAAGAAACAGAAGTTTGAAATGACATCACTACTTTCTTTTTATTTATTTTTTCTTACAAACCCTGCAGGTGGCATCTGAAGACAAAATTACTCTCAGGAAGACCCGGGCACATTCTCCATGTGCCAGGGCCTCCAACACAGGGTATTGGCTGCCCCAAAGCCTGACCCTCTGACATGCCAAATGGATTCACCCAAAAGTAGATAAATGAGAACTCCACAGATTAGATCAGTGGTTTTCAGACAGTCTTTTGGAAGGAGAAACATCATTTTAAACCAAATCTGCTCAGAAGATAGCAACCACTAAAGACACTGTGCTTGAAGCCAGAAGGGGGCTACGCAGCCTATGCCCTCCACCCACCCCATGCCTTGGACACACCTCTGTACAATGGTGGGGTTCTCAGACAAGTCAAAAGTCACTTGACTGCCAGGCACAGTGGTTCACATCTGTTGCTGAAACTACTTGGGAGGCCAAGGCAGAAGGATCACTTGAGCCCAGGAGTTTGTTTCCTGCCTGGGCAACATAGCAAGACCCCATCTCTTAAAAAAAAAAAAAACAACTTATTTAGGTTAACTCTCAAAAGGCTGTAGAGCCTGGCTCCACCTCACACTTTAGGAGGCAGATAGCCCTGCCCATTCCCAGTCTGTAACACACACACGGTCTCGTTCCACCCTGAGCAGTAAGACACTACCCTCCAGTTGCAAAAATCTTTGGTCACAAACAAACCTGGACTACACTACGTTTTTTTACATCACACTCTCCTTTTTCCTGTACCCTTCATTCAGTTTCTCAGTGACTGACATGGGCTTGCTTTCATTTCCAGCTTCCACCCTGCCCTGGCATGTGCCTAGGATGGACCTCCTGCCTCTCCGTCTTTGAATGGACCTCTGGTACCTCTCCATAGCAGATGATGCCAATGGCCTGTCCATATCCCTATGTTGGTACATGCCACTGGTATCCTGCTGCAAGCACATATACCTCCCTGCCTGAGAGATTTCTTTCAGTCTGAAAATCCACAGGAAATGCTGAGAGTCAATGTGCTTGAAGCAGCCATCAGCCAATAATCCTTGGGTAAAATAAGTCTGTGGAATGTTCTAATCTATTTCCAGCTTCCCAGTAGAATTGAGCTCAGATTCTCACGGTGGTAACTTATACAATAATACATCATTTTCAGCTTTCTTCCTTCCCCAACTCACTTCCCCACTTACCTACTGTGTTTCCAAGGATCATCTCCTAAATAAACTACATGCATTCGTCTACTTGGCTCAGGAAATGCTTCTCGGAGAACCCAATCTAAGATATTTGGTGCCAGAATAAGAGTAGGAAGCAGATCTTCAGCATAAGGTGCTAGAAAAGGATCACATGCCAACCCGGTGCTAACGGGGACCCCGGTGCTGGTGATAAGTGGGATGGGGTGGAGACAACCCTGGCATGCCGTAGCATCACAATTACTAAAATGCTCACCTGTGGTGAAAGGCACTGAGATGGAGTCCAAGTGGAAGGAGATGCAGTGGCTTATACAGTAGGTCTAGCACAGTGTTACTCAAAGTGTGGTCCATGGGCTTTCTTCAGTTTTTTTTTTAGAGACAGGGTCTGACTCTGTCACCCAGGCTGGAGTACAGTGGTACCATCATAGCTCACTGTAACCTCGAACTCCTGGGCTCAACTGATTCTCTCATCTCACCTTCCTGAGTAGCTAGGACTACAGGAACACATCACCAAGCCTGGCTAAAACTTTTTGTAGAGACAAGGTGTCACTATGCTGCCCAGGTTGGTCTCGGACTCCTGGCCTCAAGTGATCCTCCTGCCTCAGCCTTCAAAGATGCTGGGATTACAGGCATGAGTAATTGTGCCTAGCCATATGTCCTGTTTATTTTGTTTTTCTAGAAATTCATCAGTCCACAAAATATTTCTTAAATGATTCCTTTACAACAGATTGTCTGAGAAGCACTGGCCTGGACTTGAAAACAATGGGAGTAATTTCAGTTATGACTATTGTGAAGTTAGTTAAATGTTGTTAACTGCCCCAAAAGTTTTGAAGGAAAAATATGATAGGCTCAGTTCAACGAAGCCATCAACTTACAATTCAGAAGGTCTCTAGGAGCATATTAAAGAGAACCTCGTCTCCTCCAGCTGAGAGGCAGACTGAACAGAAATCGGGCTTCATGTATGGCCAACAGGGTGACAGAGATGCAAAGGAAGCTGCATTCACAGCCTTCAATGCTCACGGGACAGCCTCCATAGGAAATGAATGGGACCCTGAGACCTGTGATAAAGACATTTAGATTGAAGCACTTGAGAACCTTGAAGTCCCAGATTCTCCAAACCCCTTGGGCCAGCAGAAACACCACCTCCCCCATGCAGAGGAAACACTGTTTATTGGTCTGGATCCATGAAAAAGCCTCACTAAAAGCTAATAACTCAGAAAATGATGCTTACTGTCCTCCAGGGCTGCCTACACTTCCCCTTATTGTTTCTAAACCACTATCTAGGAACAAGTCTCAGCATGACTTGACTAGAGAAGTGCATCACTTCTTACGGAAGGAAATAGATTATTAAAAAAAAAAAAAAAAAAAAAAGAAGAGGCTGCTGCAAATCCAGGAGGAACTTGGAGAATATGCCTGGGAATTCATCTTGAGTGTCCTGGACTGATGGGTGGAATACAAGGTTAGGTTGTGGACAGTTCATTGACATGAGAACACTTTCCCATGACTCAGTACTGAATGCCCGGCAAAGACATTCAGAGCCGGTCCTAATGCACTGTTGGCATGGCTCCTTGAAGCTTGGAAACAATAACAGCCTATAGTATATGAGGTGGAAATGCCAGAACTGCCTCGGCAGGGTATTGAAGAAGGGAACAAAAGGCTCAGAGAGGCATCCTGTTGAACTGAATTTACTGTGTTAGGCCAGGGAACACGCTAACTAACTATGTTCTCCGGGAAGGCCTGGAGGCCATTGCCTTCAATAAAGCAAGAAAGAAATGGGCACTGTAATCAGCAGTTCAGAGGTGACTATTGTCTGAGGCCAGGGAAAGCAGTGGGAGATGCTGCCATGACTCCCAAATGTCAATGGAGCTAGGATTCTAGAATAGCCAGGATCACGTCAGAAGCAAAGTGAATGCAATTACATGATAAGCAGCAAGAGGGGAATGGCAACCAGGAGGTCACGGGGCCAGTAATCCTCCATGTTTCCAGAGGTCAGATAGATGTTTCTTGACAACAAAGGTATTGCTTGGCTTATATAACCTAAAATGATCAAGAGGGGATGAGCAGAAGGCTGATGTCAGTGGCTAGAACATTATAATTCTTCATCCAGTTTCCAGATCTGAGATGGTTCTTGGACTCATAGCCCATTGAGAAAAGAAGAGACCAGGGCTCCTTTGATAAAAGACACTGAAAATGCCACAGAAAATATGTATAGTACCAATGCTCCCATTCCTACCCTAAATGGACACTTGGCCATTTATCAGAGTAACTGTATACTGGGAAAAAGATAATGCCCAGAAATTTCAAAGACTGCCGGATACAGGATCTGCACAGATTGAAACTGATACCAAGGGACCCAAAGCACCATCCTATTTGAGTGGGAAGCATAGAAATATCATTTAATCAATGCACTCCCAGTAGATGTTCACTTCCTAGGTGGTCCAGGGGGATTACAGCCTCACTCTGTGGTCATTTCTCAGGTCCTTGTATGCAGAATCTGGATGAATGCACCTAGAAGTTGGCAGGCCTCTCACATTGGCTTCCTGGCCTGTGTAGTATTTATCAGAGTAGAGAAGGCCAAATGGAAGCCTCCCCACCTCTCCTGCCACCAACACACACCCACACAGTCACACACACACACTCTCACAAACATACCTACATACATACACTCACACCCACACACTTACACACACACACACACGCACACTCTCTTACCACTGCTATAGTTTGAATATTTTTGTCTCCTCCAAATTGCACACTGAAACTTAATCTTTAATCCAACAGTATTGGGAGGTGTGATCTTTTCGGAGGTGTTCAAGTCATGACAGCACCACCCTAATGAATGCATCAGTGCATCTTAAAAAGCCAGGAGTCATCTAATTTTGCTGGTGGAGTGGATTTTCTCTTCTGCTCTTTTACCACGCGGGGACACAGCATTTGTCCTCTTTTTGCCCTTCTGCCTTCTGCCACCTATGGATGCAGCAAGAAAATCCTCATCAGCTGCCAGTGCCTAGATCTTGGACTTCTCAGACACCAGAACTGTGAGAGAATAAATTTTTCTTCTGTAGAAATTGCCCCATCCGTGCTATTTTGTTACAGCAGCACAAAACAGACTAAGACATTCCCATATTCACACCCATACCTACACTCACACACTGAAATGCACACACATACACATAAGCACACACTCACTGGGCCAAGAGAGTAAAACAATACTACATCCTAGATGGAATGAAAAAGAGTAGTATGGTTTCACCTTCAAAGACTTAAAGGATACAGGATCCCCATCAGATCCCCATATAATCCACCAGGAAAATTAGATGACTCCTGGCAGGTAACAATGGACTACTATAAACTTAACCAAGCAGTAGCCTCAACTGCAAGTCTTTTTGCCAGACATCTTTAGTAGCACAGATCTGCCCAGCCTCCAACACTTAGTATGTGGTTTACAATCTGATGAACACATTTTTTTCAGTCCCTCTCAAGTAAGATCAGAACACGTTTGCATTCATTTGGCATGCATAGCTGTACATATGAATGGTTTTGCCCAGATCTATTTAACTCTTCTGCTCTCTGTCACCATACAGTTCAAAGGAACCATCTTTTTCTAAACATTCCACAGAACATCAGACCAGTCTATTATACTGATAGCATCATAATAACAATTCAAATGAGCAGGAAGTGGCAAGTACTCAGAAGTCCTGGTAAGATATGTGCACCAGGGCATGGAGATAAGCCCTACAAAGACTCAGAAGCCTGCCACATCAGAAAAGGTTTTAAAGGTCCAATGGTATGGGGCATATTGAGATATTTCTTCCAAGATAAAGAAGAAATCATTAAGCCTTGAACAGCCCATCTTTAAGGTAGCAGCTTCATATTTGGTACCTTAAGACCTGGCAGACGCCAGGATGCTAGCAGTATCTGCGGTAGGTGACGATGTTGTGTGGAGTCTTGGTGAGATTAAGCAGGGGAGTCACAGAAAAAAACCCTAGGATTCTAGAGCAAGACTGAACTATCTGCAGAAAAACCAAACCAAAGAAAAACCCTCACCATTCAAAGCGCAGATTTGGGCATGCTACTGGGCCCTAGCGGGGACTAATCGCCTGACCATGGGATTTCAAGGAACAATGAGACCAGAGCTGTCCACCATGGTCTGGGTATGTTCAGACCTATCAAGTGATAAGTTGTGTGGACACTGGAGAATCCCACCATTTAATGAAAACGGCACATTCAAGGTCAGTCCCTAGTAGGTCTAGAGGACACAAACAGGTGACGCAGGTCTCATGTCGCCTACTTATGTTGCGCCAACGTGTTTCTTTCAGCTCATGGTTGTAGGAAGTTCTCTATCACCAGCTGATGGGAAAGGAAAACCTTGAGCCTACTTTACAGATAAGTCAACTCCATATTCTGGTTGAACCCAAAAATATACTACTATCTCCCAGTAGCCTGATGCAAGGCCAGCCCTGAAAGTCAGCAGTGAAGGGAAATCTTCCCATTGGAGAGGGCCTTGAACACTTGAACGGATCCCCAACCTGATGTGGTGGAAGAAGGGCCCTGAGGTTATGACAGTCACATGCCTCCAAGTAGTGGAGATTGGCTTAGCTGGTTATGATCAACAAACTGGAAAGAGCAAGACTGCAAAATGAGGAAACATTGTGTGGATCATTCTCAGTGCACCTGGAGAGCATCCCCACAGAGCAGGCACTGAATAACCAAGCAGACAGGGTCCTGAGGACGTCAGCCCGCTGCTGCCCTTAACCTCCCAGTGAACAGGCAAGGAGGCCATGAGCCAAACAGCATGGGCTTCTCCTTACTGAAGACGGTCTAGCTATTTCCAGAGACTCATATGGTCCCTCATTACCAATGCTGAGCTCTCAGTTTGACACCAGCCCTTAAGGAAACCACACAGCCACTTCCTGGCGAGTGGATGATGTCAGAATTCCTCACCCTGGAAGATGTGTTTGGTTCTTACTGCACTGACACATATTCTAGGAAAGTCTTTGCCTTTTGGACTCGTGGTGTCTTGAATAGAACTACTGTCCAAGGGCTCAGAGAGTACCTGATTTACTATATGGAGCTTGCAGTATATCACTGTGGGCCCAGAAATGCACCTTGCAGCGAGAGAGGTGTGGCAGTCAGCACACAACCACAGGACCCGGCAGTCCTGCCATATATCCATCTCTCAGAAGCCGCCAATCTGATAGAGCTTTGGGATGACCTCATGAAGCTTCAGCTAAGCACCAGCTTGGTAATAACATCCACAGGGTTGGAACACCAGTCAAGATGCAGCATACTGTTTAACTAATGACTGCTTTACGGTGTTGTATCCCCAGTGACTTATACACATGGCTCTGAATACCAAGGCTTGGCAGAAGAGGTAGCCCTTCTCAGCACCATTCCCAGTGACCCACTGAAGGAATTCATGCCTTTTGTCCCTGCACCATTAGGATCTGATGAGCCTGGTTCCAGGGTGAGGGGAATACCTGAAGCAGGAGATATAGTAAGGATTCCTCTAATCCTAAAGTGAGGGCTGCTCCCTGGTCATTTTGGGGTCCTCATGCTGACATACCAGCAGGCAAAGAAAGAAATTACTAAATCAAGAGGGGAAATTGACCCGATTCCATGAGCAGTTAGGATTTCTGCTACATCATGGGGGCAGAAAGGAACAGGTCTGGAATTCAGGAGATCCACTGGGGGTGCTGCTTGGTGCTTCTGTGCGCAGGGGTAAGCATGAATGGGCAATTGTCTCAGTCAATGGCCTGACAAAGTCACAGTGGCCAGGGGCTCAGCCTCTCAGGGATAATGGCTTGCTCCATCCCACTAGGCAAGCAAATGTAGCAGAAGTGCTGGCTGAGTGTGAGGAAAACGTAGAACCGGTCGGCGATGGAGGAGCGACATGATGATCATCAGTTACAACCCCAGAATCAACCGCAGCAGCAAAAACTTTGTCTTGTGAGCGCCTTAGTTGCCTTTTTTTTTTTTTCTTTTTATTAGGATCGGTCACATTTGAAAGAAACAGTCAGGATGCAGTCAGGTTAACTGGGCCATGAGGGTATCTGAAGAGTGCAAGGGGTGGGCTACAGTAGACGCTGTCAGTTCCCTGTCCATATCTCCTACACACTTACCGTTCCGGTACACACCATCAGCATCCTTGCACCTGCAGCTCTCCCCCCGAAGCTCGCCTGAAGTGCCGGGGAATCAAGGCACCCAGAGGTGTTGATATGACTGAGATGCCAAAGAGAGGGAGGTGTGGGAGGATTCACACTGGGTTTCCTCACCCTTCTGCATAATGTAATCATTTCACAATATACATATATATCAAAACACCATGCTGTACACATAAATATACATAACTTTTGTCAATTAAGAAAATGATATTTTTTAGGTTACAAATTCTCAGTAGGGAAATTTCAAGCACTGTAACAGGTTAGTTTGATATTTTGGGTTCTTGGGCCTTGCTAGTATCCCTAAAATCACACCACTTAGCTATAACTCACCTATGCCTAAAGCACCTTTAGGGAGCCTTTGAGAACGCATGGCTCATGGATCCCAGCAATGGAAGAAGATTCCACCCTAAATCCAAACACAGAGGGAGGGGATAGAGGGAAACCCTTGAGGAAATGAGTAAAGAAGCAGTGAGGCACCAAGAAGGAAGAAACAGAAGAGGAGGCGCTGGGGTAGGGACTTGAGGGGAGAGAAGGACAGGAGAGAAACTACACGCGGTCATTCACAAGCAAACAAAACCTGCACATACACGCAGTCAAAGGAGAAGCATCAGCTGAGACCGCAAATGAAGTTTAAAGTTGTTATGGCAACCAGAACAGGTGGGTGGGCACTTGTGCCCACTGAATTTACAAAATTAAAGTAAGCATTGCATTTGCTAACTAATTAAATAATGCCTTCTAAATATTTCTAATCCCCCAGACATGAGTCACAAAAGAGGGCAGGGAACGCGAAGCCAGAGCTCTCATTCATTTCCTCCGGGGTCTAGAGAGCTGCCTCATGGGGTGGCTCTTACTGAGGAAGGTGGTGGCTGAGAGGGTAAGGGGCTAGCAAGAGGGGGTGGCAGAGACTTGATGACATCCCTTTGGTCACAGCAAGATAAAGCCAGTTTCAGCCAGAGAGTAAGCAAAGTCTCAGAACACTTTTTTGGAGCCTCCCAGAGGACGGGTGACAGAGGCAGGGCCAGCACCGCACGTGTGTCCTCGGCCCCGGCCGCTCTGCAGTGCCCTCTCTCCCGTTCAGACCAGCGCTGCAACAGAGGCAGGGTGGGCGGCAAGTGGATCCCAGGGGGTTGCAGAGACCAAAGCCCAAATCTCCGCAGAGACACGGGGAAGCTCAAAGAAGCCAGTCAAATAAGGCAGCCGGCTGATTCTTTCAGATGTAGGGGGTAGATTGGTTTGTTTTTAAGAAACAAAAGGAAAAGCAACCTCTGCTAGGAATCAGATGCACCATCTTAGCTGCTCTTCCCTGGGGAAATAAATTACACATAACACTGTACACAAACACGGCTCCACACACAAACCCAGCTGGCTGCGCTGTGGCACTTGTCTCCCTGGGGAAATAAATTCCGATGTCTATATATCTCTATCTATAGATACAGGCACAGAAAAGGTCACACCATGTCTCCTTCAGTGCTCCTTTCACTTGAAATTAAACAATAATTGTTTCCGCGTTTGGTCTCCTGCAAAGGGAAATCGCCACTGGAGTAGCTCACTTAAACACACAGGCAGTGCGGGCCTTCTTGTTCTGCCCCTGGGCAACATGAGGTACAGAGCACCAGGATGCAGAGATGTGGGTGGCATGAGCATCCCAGGGCACCCTGGACCCTGGTGCAAAGAACACAGCCAGTGCCTGGTGATACATGAGTCGCCCCACAAGGAGATGAGGCTTCTCTGATTTTTTTGTTTTCGTGTTAGTGGTAGCAATGAGGGGTGTGTGTGTGTGTGTGTGTGTGTGTGTGTGTCCCTGTCCCCTCAGGACAGGACAGGTCCTCAGCTTTCCTTCCATACTGCAACGAGCCTAGCTTACAACTCTAAATTCTACTGAATTCGAAAGCTTCTGAGCTAGAAGTAGTCTCATTTTACAGATGAGAAACTAAAGGTCGGAACTGGTGACAAAGATACATGTAAGCTCCATGAGGGCAGGGTGACGTGTCTTCCATTTCCCGTTATAAAAGCCACCTAGCCAGCAAACTGCCATGACGTGTATACCTATGTAACACACCCACACATTCTGCACACGTACCCCAGAACTTACAGTATAATAATTTATACAAAGGCACCTGACATGTGAGAAAAGAAGGAAGGGAGAACATGGACCGTGGGCCATTGGAATATCCCCACACTCAAGGGAGCCGTAATATCTGTGCCTTGGTGTCATTCTTCAGAAAGTGGCAGAGGCATGCAGTGTAGACACCTGAAAAACCATTTGTGTTCTTGTTACTGGCACCACAGGTAAGCATTTACTATGGTAAATGCATTACTATTTACGTTTACCCTCTCTCCTTGTGGGCTGCTCCCTCTCCTAAACCTGAAGCCTCCATCAGGACAAACCACAGGGCACAACAGCACTGTGTCAGGGGCTGGAGCCACTGCAAGGTCATGCTTAGATTCTGAGTGGAGTCGGAAGCGTGGTCTTGGTGGCACCAGAGCAAGTAGCAGGATTCCATCCAATCTGGAGGGTTCTTTCCTCTCCTGTTCACAGAACCACATCCTTCAAGTCCCTCAGTGCATGACCCTCCCCGATCACTGCAGCCCATGCTACTGCTACCTTCCAGAACTCCTGCACTGGCCTGCTGCCAATCAGTGCCTTATGGGTGCCACCCTTCTCTCTCCCACGCAAGTCAATGCCTTGCAATAGACCACCGGTTGGATGTTTGTGGGTGTACACATCCGTCCATCCATCTCATCTCTCCAGCAAGAGTGTAAGCATATGTCTGGGACAATGCTGTGTGCATAGAAAGTCATCAACAAATGCTTGGTGGGTTGACGGACTGATGTGTGAAGCAGAGGGGATTTCTGGAGGACAGAAATCAAACACTAAGTAAGTCTCCTGGGAATACCCATTCTGGTTCTGCTATGGGTGTCTGCTCCAATTTGACGCCTTAAACAGCTTCTGGCATATCCAGGTTTGCAGCCTGGTTTTAAAACCATCACAATCATTTCTGCTTCTGCTCAGGAATCCCTCCAAGCTTCCTTTCTGCATACATGTGTAATGTCCTCTGGCACCAGCTCCCCCAGCCACTTCTCTGCCTGGCTGCGCTTCCCAGCTCCTCTTCTCACGTACCCTGTTTGAATTCAGCTTCAGGTGGCTCATCTTGCTTGGATCTGGGCATCTACTGGATGAGGCCACCAGTGGTTGCTTGCATGGCTCCAAAAGTTGTCACAGGGGACAAGCACTTCTCAGCCCCCATCCTGTGCGTAGAAGCCAGGATGCAGTCAGGCAGGGACCCCAGAGCCCCCAGCCCCTGTGCTCTGGGGGAAGGCTATGACCATCAGGACACAGGTTCACTTGAGTTGGGAAATGGGAGCGACACCAAGCCCTTGGGTCCAGGCCTGAATTGAGAGGTTCCTGCAGGCCCCCATCAGTAACCCCAAGGCTGCTAGCCTCAGCTGTCTTGGCCAAGCTGCCTGGGTCTTGTTGGGGAGGGCTGCTCTCACCCTTTTGTCAGTTTGCTCATTCCAGTCAAACTAGGCCTGTCCTTCCCTATCAGCTTCTGGGTCGAGTCCCCAGGGAAGGGGGAAAGAAGAGGTCAAGACACAAGAGGAGATGTCACTTCTTGTCGAAGTCTAGTGCCGAAAGCAGGGAAAGGGGTTGCCAGGACAAGCCCTAACCCTGTCATTGTTGCCTCCCATCCCTTCCAGGCTCACAAGGGTGAAGAGGCGGGACACGAAACAGGCAGAGCAGGGCAGCCTGTCACTTGCACACTGGCAATCTGGCATGGGCGAAGTCCAAGGTTGTATCTCGTGACAGAACTGGACAAGAACCAGACAGTGGGCGGTCTATTCATTCCATTAACTTTGCACATCGGCTCTGTGTTATGCTCTGAGGCTAAACGGGGCCCAGTCGCTGCCCACAAGGAGCTCACTGTCTAGTAACAGGCCTCGGCAGTCCTGTGTGACAGATGTGTTGAGGAGGGAAGGTCAGGGTGCAGTGAGAGTCACGAGGGAGGCCAGAGGAACGCTGGCTCCTGGGACATCAAGGCGCATAGAACAAGGGGGCAGTGGAACACTCAGCAATGCGGCGTGGGGGCTACATGCGTGGGCTTGGGAGGCGCACACGCCTGGGTCTAAATTCTGGCTCCACACCTACTAGCTGTGAACCCTTGGGTAAGTAGCTTAACTTCTCTGTGCCCCACTTTCCTTCCGTAAATGGAGATGGGAAGATAAAAGTATGTAAGTCCCAGGGCTGTGGCGAGAATTAAATAAGAAAGTGAGTTAATAATGTGTCAGTACTGACTTATCAATTGTAACAAACCACTTTAACGTAAGATGTTAATAACAGGGGGAGCTGTTGGGCTATGGGAAATCCCTACACTTTCCACTCAACTTTTCTGTAAACCTAAAACTGTCCTAAAAAAACAAAAGTCTACTTTTTTAAAACAAAATTTTAAAAGGAATAAAGTACTACTATATCTACAACAACAACGACAACAACAAAAAAGAAAGTGAGTCCATGAAAGCACCTAGCCCAGAGTGAGCTCCCAGTCAAGGTGAGCTGCTACCATCATCATTGTTAATAGTATTGTTATTACTGCCCATACAGCACCAGCCACAGTAATGGTGGCAGCTGCGGTTGTCACTGTTGTAACCATCAGCACCTGCAAAGTCTCTCAGCAGCTCCCAGCTCCAGACCAGGGCAGCCTGGGGGAGGTGATATGGAGCAGGAGTGAGGGACTAGCAAGGTCACTGTTTACAGCCCTCAGGACACTGGGGAAGCCCTGTGGATGGGGTCTTTGACACAAGGAACAATATGGGAGCCCAGTCACCAGAGAACAAGGTCACAGTCAGATTAGCTTGTAGGGTGATAATCTGGAATGATTTAAATCACTCCCTCCCCATGGCCAGGATTAGTCTTGGAGACTGGGAGACACTGAGACATTGACCTGCCAGGGGACTGAGAGGTCCCAACTATGGGAGAAGGGAGGGGACAAAGACAGAGCCCCTCCAAGGAAAGAGGGCATTCGCAGGTCGTGACCTGGAGATGGGAAGTGTCCCCCAGCGTCTTGGACCACAGTCTTAACAGGGACCATCTGTTCCAAAGCTCTTAACCTGTTTCCACTTTGGAGCAATTCCAAAGTCTGATTAATGCCCTGGAACTTCTCTCCTCCAGAAAATGCAGGTCTATCTTTTGTAAAAAGTCCAGGCTTGAAAGACCCCCATACAGTCATGTACAAAAAGAATTCCTCCAGGCACAGCACACCAGCAGCCAGGGGACACCCACAAAAATGCTTACCTGTGGTGCCAGTAACAAGAACACAAATGGCTTGCCACGTGTCCACACTGCGGGTCTCCCGCCACTTCCTGAAGAATGACCCCATGGCAGCAGATATTACAGCCTGCTTGAGTGTGGGGATATTCAAATGGCCTATGGTCCATGTTCACTCAATGATCTGCCAAGGTCTCTGGAGCCAGCCTGTCTGTGGCAGGCACTGCAAGGGATACGGGATCAGGTGAACCCTCAAGGCTCTCACAGCTCATGGGGAAAAGCAAACATAAACACAACTAACCCCAAGCTGTGGCCCAGGATAACAGGGGTCCCAGAGGGATGGATGGATTCTACAGGAGAAGAGAGCAATTCTACTGAGGGGTTCCCAGGGGCAGGATGAGGGAAGGACTTCCCAGAAGAGACCCTGATGCTTGAATCAGATTTCAAAAAGCAGAAAGTTTTGTTGAAACTAATTGTAGCAGAACTGCCAGGAATTATATAGGATTTTTTTTTATTTTTTTTTTGAGACAGTCTCGCTCTGTTTCCCAGGCTGGAGTGCAGTGGCGCGATCTCAGTGCACTGTAACATGTGTCTCCCAGGTTCAAACAAAATTCTCCCACCTCAACCTCCTGAGTAGTTGGGATTACAGGCGCCCACCACCAAGCCTGGATAGTTTTTTTTTGTTTTGGTTTTGGGGTTGGTTTTTTTTTTTTTTTTTGTATTTTTAATAGAGATGTGGTTTCACCACATTGGGAAGGATGGTCTCAAACTCCCAACCTCAGGTGATCCACCCATCTCAGCCTCCCAAAGTGCTGGGATTACAGGTGTGAGCCACCGTGCCTGGCCCTCTATGGGACTTTTAAAGACATAAGGTGCACTAACCACATTTTCTAGTTTCTGCATTCGATGCTTTGGCATCTCAGGGCCTTGCTGATACTGGGTGGAGGGTTGCTTCTCTCAGGGCTAGCAAATTCCTGGAGAGAGAAAACCAACCAATCCAGAGTCCATTCATCTACCACTTCCTCTATCATGTTCTTCCACTTCACTCTGGACCTCTCTCCACCTGCCCAACTCACCCCAGAGCCAGGAACCAGACAACTAGGGACAGTCCCCGTAACCCAGAGCTGCTGTAACTATTCAAATAGCCAGCCCTAGGCCTGCCCCCCGGCCCTGCCTGAGCTTTCCCAGGGAAATCACAATAAAGGCTCTTGGCCATATTTTTCCCTCCCTTCTGCCTTGCGATCACCCCTGGTGCTTCCCTCCTGTGGCCCCACATGCTTGGTCTCCCTCCTTCTTCCTTCATGACAGTCATGTCTGGGTCTGGGTCTCATACCATCTCCGATTAAAACAAATCCCAGGTACCCTTAAAACATGAGTCTGCTTCCCTGAGAGAAGGAAGCCTGATTAGGCTCCATCTCTAGTAATCAATGAATGGAAGAAAGATGCAGATTTCTCCACGGGACCAACTCACAAGTAAAGAGGAAACTGTAAGGAAGACAGGCCCAGCCCTGCCTACATTTCAGCATGGTGCAGGAAGAGAGTCCAGAGGATCCACCAAAGACCTCTTCTAGCTGGGGAACTGTACCAAGCTTACGGAGATTCCTAACAGAGAGCTCTAAAAGAAAAATCCCACTGGGTCCATTTAAAGGCAGCCACAAAAGGCCAAAGCGGTCTGCTTGGGAATCTTCCTGGGAGGAAATGCCATCAAACAGGGTGAGGACTGGACCCTCAGTGCCTGTGACAATGCCTGGCATCAGGGATAAGCTTGCTGTTAACCAAGGATGTGAGGCTGAATCCCAAGACACAGGGCTGGTGGAGGCGCAGAATCAATAAGCAAGCAGACCCAATCCCCAGAGCCTGTGAGGAGGACAGGGTTTTACCACTTCACCCGGCAGGAGGTTCAGGTATGTTGTTTCCACAAATCCCTGCAAACCCCAGAGAGGAGCTGTGGGCGAGATGGGTGTAGGAACGGGGTGGGGACGCTGGGTTTGTGCAGGGGGCAGCCAAAAGGATTCCACGCCCAGCACCCGGCCTGACCCCCAGGGGCTGCAGGGAGGGAAAGACAAGGCCCTGTCTCCCCTGCCTTGCACTGTGGTCCAGCTGGACTCGAAGGACAATCCCATGAAGTCAGCAGATGGAACAGAGAGCCGCAGGGCAGAGGCTGGAACACTAGGCCAGTCATGTTTCTCTAGAGTCAAAGCCACAGCGCCGCTTCCTCCCACTCCAGCCTCACAGCCAGGAAAAATCGACCCCTTTGTGCTCCCCAGCTAGAGGTCACTGGGGCATCTCCTCCAAGCTCTATGTTTGGGGCTTGGACCCAGGGCTTCCTGCTGCCTGGGAGCCATCTGGCTCAACAGAGTCCACTGTTTGGGACAGGAACAGGGCTGGAGGTCCTGGGGGCACTTGAGGTTCCAAACATTTAAACCCCTACATCCTGCAGCCGTGGCTGTGACCTCACTCGAGGAGCATATTCTCAGGCTCCCTCTGCGGGGATCCTAGCAGCAGGCTTTCTTCCATCAGCAGTCAGGGGACACCCACAAAAAATGCTCACTGTGTCAGGAATGGGAATAAAAGTGCCTCACTGGATCCCCAAGCTTCAAGCCTCCTATCACGTTCTCAGTTTAGACTTGCAATAGCCCTGGGTGGCAGGTGTCCAGCACCGCAGCGCTGCCCCATGCTGGGCTCCAGGTCTAGCACTCTATGGCCTTGCTTCTGTCTGACTCAGTGCTATTACAAAATGCCTTTCTGCATTCACCCCTACCCTAGCCCTCACCATCCACCCCTGCCTCCAACCTCTGTCACAAAGCCATTCCCTGTACCAGCCTCAAAGGCCAGACGGGACTATGTCTTTTGGCCTCTGCCCGGTAGGGTGGCCATATGTTCCATATACATAGAATAGTCGTTTTCTCCATCCCTTGTCCCAGTTTGAATATTAATAGCATTCCCTTTCACCGGCAGCAGCATCTTCTTTTGCAAGATAAATTATTTGACTGGCCTCCCTCGTGGGTTACATTCAGAAACTCCTGCCTGCTCCCTACCTACAGAGTTCCTGAAACTTCAGCCTGAGGTGGCACCTCTTTCTGGGCTGGGTGTGGCACTTTCACCGTGCCCAGCCTCACTGGGGAAAAGGAACCAGAGGGCAGGCATTCTTCCAGTGAGCAAATGAGAATACTGACGTCAGAGAGAAGGCTATCTGCTCAAATCACTGAATTTGTTCATGGCAAGACTCGGGCTATGCAAGGATTCCATGCTGGTTGTATTTTCACCAAACCAGGCCATCGTCATGACCCTGCTTCCTACCGTATCTCAATTGCAGGCTGGGCTTCCCTCTTGGGACTTGCCTTGTTGTCTGCCATCGCTCTTGAGTTGTTTCATGTATAATGGATTCTCTTGCCCCAGACAATAAAGTCACAGAGCCCAAGAGCTGCGTCTTCTCCTTTTCTTGGCCTAGGTACAGAGGATCTGCTCAAGAAGTATTTGCAGAATACATTTGAATGTTGCTGAGTCCTACAGCTTTAGAAAGCTCTCCAGAGGTGTGACAAGACTTGTTCAACACTGATGTAATAGTGGATGATGAGAAGAGTGCTCTCTCTAAACTGCCTTTCAGCATTTCTGCCATGACCTGTCCAGGCTGTCTGCACCAAGGCCACGTATGGACAAGACCCACCCCCACCAGAAGGACCAAGAGCCCACCGTGGAGGGAAGAGCTTTGTGAACAGTAGCATGGACAGTTGCCATAAAGAAAGGTCCCAGGCCTGCATTCCAAATTTATGCCCACATCCCAAATCCATGCCAAGATTAGACAGCTGGTGTCAACTTTTGAGACAGACCACTGGGATCATGCCCTCTCTCTCCACCCACTGTAGTTTATGCAAAAATAACTGATGCAGTGAAACAGCCTGTAGACCTCCCAGCTTTCCCCACTTAATCCCCACTGGGTATGAGGCCTTGTGAAATGCTCCTTACAGATGAGGAGCCTTAGGTTCCTCATCTGTAAAATGAGAGCATTGGACTAGACCAGTGCTGCCCATTGGAAATGTCATGTGAGCCACAGATACAATTTTAAACTTTCTAGCAGCCACATTAAAAAAGTAGGGGGAGGTGTGCAATTAATCTTAATAATGTATATCATGAACATCATATATATGAGGAGTCCCCAACCCCCAGGCCACAGACTGGTACCTGTCCATGGCCTATTAGGAACCAGGCTGCACAGCAGGAGGTGGGCAGCAGGTGAGTGAGTGAAACTTCATGTGTATTTACAGCTGCTCCCATCACCTGCATTATCACCTGAGCTCCACCCCCTGTTAGATCAGCAGCGGCATTAGATTCTCATAGGAGTGTGAACTCTATTGTGAACTTTGCATGTGAGGGATCCAGGTTGCATGCCCCTTATGGGAATCTAATGCCTGATGTCACTATCTCCCATCACCCATAGATGGAACTGTCTAGTTGCAGGAAAACAAGCTCAGGGCTCCCACTGATTCTACATTATGGTGAGTTGCATAATTATTTCATTATATATCACAATGTAATAATAATAATAGAAATAAAGTACACAATAAATCGAATGCACTTGAATCATCCTGAAACCACCCCTCACCTCATCTGTGGAAAAATTGTCTTACACAAAAATGGCCCCTGGTGCCAAAAAGGTTGGAGACCACTGAAATATACAACATGTTATCATTGCAACATAATCAATAAAAATAAATGAGATGATTTTAAATTTTCTCATACTGAGTTTGAAATCTGGTATGTATTTTACATCGGCAGCACATGCCAGTTCAGACCAGTCCCATCTCAAATGCTCAGTAGCTACAATGTAGTGCTAAATGGCTACCATATTGGACAGTGCAGGACCAGATAACCTTAAGGGCCCTCCTAGTTCAGATAACTTGGGATTTTGTGATCATGGCTGTCCACTTTGCCTGACAGCAGATTCTCCATCGCCAGGCTCTGCCCACCTGCTCTCAAGAAGACACAACTCCACCACCTGGGCAGCCCATACCATCTTTCATCACCCACTGCTGACCTTGAGCTCTCCAGATAGGAAGCTTGGCTTACCTGGACCCATGTTCCAAGCCACAGGAACTGGGTCCTGCCCCAGTGCCTCTCTCAGCCCAAAGTATGAGCTTGGTTTCCAAGTCCAGGCTTCCTGGCCATCCACCCTGCTCAGAACTTCTCTCTGAGTCAGCCACTAGACCTGCACACCATGGCAGGGACAGAGAAAAGAGAGTTAGGAGCCTGCGTATGTGGCAGTCCTCCCCTTGGGCAATTCTGTGGGTGTTTGTTTCATGCCAAGCATATGGCAAGTTCTATGCCAAGTTCAGGGGCACCAAAAAAGCTGGACAGTGGTTGTGTGTTTCCTTAAAATCCTAACCCTGATGTGCATGGGATACACAACCGGAGGATGATATAAAACAATATATGCTGAAGTGTTCCATTGGATACCTCATTGTCAGAAGCCATATCGGTGGGGGTCTCAGCAGGAAACAGATGGTACACTCAAGCTGGATAATTGAGGAGAGTTTAATGAGAATGCTATTTTGAAATATGTGGGAAAGGTTTAGGGAAATCCACAAGAGATGACATGTACAGCTCTCCTGGGCCTGAAGAGGCCAGAGAAAGGTGAAACAGAAGAAGCCAGAGAGGATGGTGGCATGGAGAGGTCCACTTAACAAGAGCTGTAGCAACTGAGGCAACCCCTCAGGGGATGAGTATGCTGCATCCACTCTTCTCCCACCTTCTGATCTCCATTTGGGACATTCCATTGGCTAAACCCAACCTGAGGCCAAAGACAGGGGAGTCTATGGGGGTCGGCCTCCCAGAGCACACAGTAGGGCAGGGGTGAGCATGGGAGACCAAGAGAAGATACCCAGGCCAGGGACTGATATGGGAACATCAACAGTGGTAAGTATGAAAGAGATCAGAGTTACTTCTTTCCTGCTGGGGAAAGCAGGGCTAGGCCTGGATCCCGGGAGATGAGTGGGCTTTGGAGAGATACAAAAGGAGGACCCTTCAGCTTGGATGGCAGAGTCAAGGGCAGATGGCCCAAGCACAGTTGGAGATCAGTGTGAAGTCCTCAGAGATGGGGTAGCCATGATAAATCTCTGCAGGACCTCAAAGTCCCCCTTCTCTCACCAGCTCCAAGATCACGAAATCCCAGGCTTCCTTCCTGGAAAGAATAGATGTGAACCTTGAAAGGCTGAACTTGAACTGGGCCCCAGAAAAAGGCAAGGAAGGCTATAGATATTCAGAGAGGAAAGAGAAGAGTTGATGTTTGACCCTCCCATGGTAAAGTCTGAGAGACAGCAAAGCAGTTTAGATGCTTCATGGTCTAGTATGGAAGAGTCAATAGTTCTGGTCTCCAGATATAGCCAGGGAGGATAGAGGTTTAATAGGTATGACAGTAATAACTAGAATAGGCATGAATATGAGTATAGCACTTTCCATGTGCTCCTTACATACATTAGCTCATTTGATTATCTCAACAGCCATATGGAGGGAAAGAACGGAGCTGGGGAAAGAGGTAGTAAATGCAATGAACACCAAATATATGCCCAACACTGTAACATCGTGTACTTCACGGGTCTACAATCCCATTATTCCCATTATACAAAGAAGAAAACTAGTGATCAAAAGAAGTAAGTGATTGGTTCTAGGTCAGAGAGCCATCAGGTGAAATGGGACTGGGACCCACACTCTGAATCTAAATCTGTATGCCTTTTCCACAATCGTAAACTAATGAGAGAATAATGCATGCCGGCATCAAACGAGACCCTGGGTACTTATCACTTTATGGGAGGACAGAGCACTGGGTGATTGAAGCATTATTGCTACAGAGGTCGGGGGCAGAATTTGGGCTGCAGACAACAGGTGGTGGGGTTCAGAAGACTGCAGCCTAGAAGAATGGACAAGAGTCAGTTTCATGTCAGAAGCAGGAGGACCTTGCGTGCCCAAGTCAGGTTTCCATGGAAACCAAATTTCCTTTTCTGGGAGCCTTGATCCACTCTCTTCTCCTAACCATAATGGGGGGCCCCACCCCCATTCACCCTCTCTGACAGGTCATGATAGGGAGGCTCCCCTCACCACCCAGTTAGCACTCACCATCCAGATTTCTGTGCCATGCAGAAAAACACGATCGCAAGTGTACAGGAAAACATATAGGGTTTAAATGTAGGGTCTGTATGTGCTGCCAGCCAATCCCCACTGACCAACAGAGAAAAACGATACGTAAGCTCCAGGCCACTCTGTCCCACCACTGAGCATAGAAAAGGGGCAATGACATACACGTTCTATCGAGGCCCTTTGCATCTGTATCTTAATTATGAAAAAGAATGCTTCTGAGGATGAACCTTCCTATTTGTAACATCTTTGGTTTGAAAATTCAGGTCATCATTTCTTATTTAGGCTGTGTCTGTAACAGAAAAGCACCAGATGGGGAGAGGGTCAGCCAGTGTTCCTGGCGGTTTCATGACTGATTTAGCCAATATGGTTTGTCTGAGCCTATGTGATCTGGTATTTAAAAAGGGGAACAGGAGGGATGACGGCAACACGACAAAAGGGAATCAATGGACCAGACGGCTCTAGGATGCACTGTGAAGGTGCATTCAGGAGCAGCATTGGGGCGGGGAGGGGTGGGGGCCTCCAGGGCTCTGAACCACACCCCAGTGCACACCAGGATCTCTTCCAGAACCCCTAAGTAGTACTAATCCTGGACCCCACCCTCGGAGATTCCAATTTACTGGTCTGAAATGGGACCACAAATTAATAGTTTTTAGAAGTGCTTCAAGTACAGCCAGGGTTGAAAAAACACCAGTATCAATCCAATTCTACTTTTTCTGAAGCCCACCCCCAACACCTTTTCCCTTCTTCTTCCCCATGCCTACTTTCTGGGGTCATCCATCCCAAGGCAGGGTACAATAAAGCAGTACTCAGGACCACTGCTCTCCAACAAAGAGGGTGACCAACCATCCTGCTTTTAAAACCAGAAGCCCGGCATTCCAGGAAGCCCCTAGCCCCAGACAAACAGGGAGGACCAATTCCTGGGTTGCCAGCTCACCTGAGCCTGACAATCACCATCTTCAACCCCTCTCCTCCCACTGCAGAGCTCAGAGCCTGCATTTCTCTTTGACCTTTCCGGATCACCCTAAGCCCCAGGGACTGTCCTGAGAACCCCAGAGCCCAACAGCCCTGGGACCCCTCCTGCTGCCCTGGCCTGGGACACCCTACCCATTTGAGAAAAGACATAGGTAGGGCTGAGTGCCACCTGGTTGGTACCCTGGGCTGATTTGCCCCACATCTGAAATTGCACCGTTGGTGCTAATGTGCTACTTCCAGGGGTCCTGGAGCTCTAAATTCAGGAGCCATTTACTGAGCAATATTCGTATTTATTTGCGAAATTACATGGACCTTTATAGCACACTTGCAAAGATGAATAAATCCCTGCATGCATGGCCCAATTTGTTGTTCTAACCTGACACTTGCATGTCATGATCACCTTTCTTTTAGCTGGTTATGGCCAAGGCTGTTAGGGATTTATTAGAGGCATTTTATAATGTGCTTTACAAGATGTTGTTGAGGCTGTGGCTTTGTTTATGGGCAAGAGAGGGAAGGATGGAGGAAAAGGGGTGGGGAGAGGGGAGAGAAAGAAAGAGAAGGCACTGCAAGCAGGTGACAGAACGAGCTTCCATGCATCTGGAAATATCGTCCAGGGATGGGTTTAATAGAAACCCTTTTCTCTCCTCCACCCCAACCTCCCGTCCCAGCTCTCCCACCACTTGAAAAACTTTGATCTCTCAATTCTGCAATAGTATTGATCTTCAGAAGTGGAAATTTTTTTTTAAAGACACAGACATCAAGGAGATTTTAAGATAAGACTAGGGATGAAGGGACCTCCTTTATAACCAGTGAAATATCAGACAGCTTTGCTAGAAATGAAGTTTCCACCCTCCACCCTCTGGTTCTTTCCTTCTTTCTTTCTTTTTTTGTAGAGACGGGGTTTCACCACGTTGGCCAGCCTGGTCTCCAACTCCTGACCTCAGGTGATCCACCCACCTCAGCCTCCCAAAGTGTTGGGATTACAGGCATGAGCCACCATACCTGGCCCCTCTGGCTCTTTCTACCAAAAGGAGGAAAGAAGGAGAAAGCAAATGGGAGGCAACCTTTCTCACAGTCTTCCGCACCCTTTCTGAGGGCTGGAAACAGCTCCTTTGGTGGCCAGTTCACCCTTTCCTAGCAAGGGTTAGACTGAAGATGGCTGAAATAATCCAAATGAAGAGTCCCAATATTCACTTGACAAACATTTACTGAGTTTCTTGAACAGTGGCGCTGGATGGGCAAGTCAAGGTTTGCATCCTAGGAGACCTCACCCTGTGAGGAAGAGAAGCACGTTTGCAGGCTCACTATGGTTAGCATCTACAGGGCTGGACGCTGTCATGGAAACACGTGGAAAGACGGACAGGAGCAAAAGCAAAAGCCACAGTTTTCTGGATCACAGGGAATCAGACAGGGCTCCACTCACCTTTAAGTGAAGCCTTAAGAGAAGAAATAAAGTTTTCCAAGCAGAGACAGGCTTCCCATCAGACAGCAGCCTGCAGATGGTGGCACTTGTGCTTGGAGATAGTTGGTCATTCCATAAATGGTTGCTTAGCTTGGTCAGGTGCCAGAGGCTTTTCCAGGGACTGGAAGACAATCACGAATGAGGCAGACAAGGCCGTTACCCTTGTGGCGCTCATGAAGTTAGAGTCCAGGGGCTTTCAGCTAAGACCTGAGCCTGGAAAGGAGCCAGCCAGGCAAAATCAAAGAAAACAAAGGAAGTCCAAAGGTTCTGGCTTAAGAACATGAGTGAGTCCATTGTGGCTGCACAGTGGTTCCAAACAAAACTAAAAAGGTCGCACAGGACCAGATAACTATGGCAAGTAGTGTGCCTTTTATTCTAAGAGAAAAATCAGCGTTTCATTTAGCATTTTCAAAAGAGCATTGGCCCAGTGCCCATGGACACATGCAGCTCCCAGATCTTCCTTTCTCTAAGAAAATGGCTCCAGCACTCCTTGGAATAGTGACTGATTCTAGGGCTTGGGCAGGGAACACACCAGATGAGCCCACAGCATCTTGCAGTGCCAGAAAGCAGGGGCATGCTAAACAGAGGGAGCATGGCACAGCGACACAGGAGCCAACCCCAAGCAGCTCCCCAAGGCCAAAGTTGGAAGAGTTTACACAGTAAGTAAATAAAATAGTATTAAATTGTGACCCAAAGTATGATGCAAATACCCATGAGTCCACACTGATATAAACACATGATGAAATAATAAATAAATGGATGAATAAGCAAGAGAGCAGAAACAGATCTCCCCCATAAAACTCCAAATAATTTAGTAGACGCTCCCCACTCCACATCACGGAGTTCAATTTTCTTCTCTCCTTGCCCCTCAAATGTGAGCTGGTCATGGTGACCTGCTTCCGAAGAGTAGAGCATGGGAAAGGAGGAGGAAAGGTAGCTGCAGAGGAGAAACCTGGCAAACACAACCTCAGCCAGGTGATCAAGGTCAAGGTCAACAGTGAAACACCTCACGATGCTAGGTAGCCTTGATACAATGTGAAGAGAACAGCACTTCACCTCTCCAAAACCCATAACTCCAGCCTAAACATGAGAAAACCATCAGACAAACCCACATTGAGGGGCATTCAACAAACTACCTGACCTGTACTCCTCAAAACAGTCAAGGTCATCAGCAACAAGGAAAATCCGAGACACTGTTACAAGGAGACGTGATGACTGAATGGAATGTGGGATGCCAGCACAGCACGAGGACTTTAGGAAAACTAGTGAAATCTGAATGAAGTGTGGAGTGTAACTAATAGCAATGCACCAATGTTGGTCCCTTACTGTGGCAAGCATAACTTAGTACTACTGTAAGATGTTCACAATAGGGGAAGCTGGGTGAGGGGTGCTTGGGAACTCTTCATGCTACCTTAGAAACTTTTCTGCAAACCTAAAACTAATGTACAATTTTTTAAATTACTTTTTCTTTCAAAGATCCTTGGGATGCCATGTGCAGCTTGAGTTGTGGAAGCAAGTGACTGTGACAGTGGGGATGAGAAAATGGGCAGTGGCGGGGCGTGGACCTGGCCAGGAGACTGGTGTGAAGACGGGGAGGATGGGGATCAAGGATAACCACTGGCGTTCAGCTTCGCAACCGGGGGAGGATCGGGTTGTAGGCAGGAAACACGGATCCAACCTGAGGCTCATTAACCTTGAGACGCTTGTTACACATCCAGATAGAGTGTCTGTCACATAAGCATTTGGACGTATAAATCTGCAACTCGGGGAGAGAAAGGAGCTGAGGATATAGGCATCTATCAGCATCCATACTGTATTTAAAGCAATAAAACGTGATTCATTCTTCCAGCAGATGTTCTCCGAGCACCTACTGGTTGCCAGATTCTATTCCAGGCTCTGGAGTTAAAGCAATAAGCGAAATGAGCAAAGAGGAGGAGGCAGCCAGACGGACGGAGGGAAGCTGCAGTCTCAGGCAGTGGCCGGGGCTAGGAAGAGAAGAGAACAGGAGAGACGTGGGAGCAGAGAGTCTGGATGGGGTGATCGTGGGAAATTCTCTAAGGAAATTGCACTGAAGCAGAGACCTGAACAACATGTGAGGATGAGCTACGTGGATACCCAGGGAAAGAGCATTCTGGGCAGAGGGAACAGCAAAATGTAAAGCCTCTGGTGTGAGATGGGTGATTAAAATGGGAGCCGCCAGCACACAGCTGTGTGCCAAAGGGAACTGTCCCCAGAGAGCAAGAAACTGGTGATCGGGAAGAGGCCACACAGACAGAGAGAAGTCCTGAAGATCACAGAGCAGTCAGGAGTGCTGGCCTTGGAGAGGGCCAAGGACCTTCCTCTAGGCTAATGGGAAGGAAGGCAGAGTGTGGGGCGCAGAGGCTGGCTGTCTTGCAGATTTAAAGGAAGAAGTCAGTCATGGTTTCTGGGCCAAGGTTTTGGGTAAACAATATTTGCTTTGAAAAGATGGTTTGGACCCTTTAGATAGAAGACTGGAGGAAAGGCAGAGGCCACAGTTCAAGAGAAAGGTAATGAGGTCCTGAGCCGGGGGCTGCAGGGAGTTGTATGAGTTCCTGCTTGCTGCTGTAACAAATTACCACACACTCGATGGCTTCAAACAGCACAGATTTATTATCTTACAGTTCTGGGGGTCAGACATCCAAAATGGGTCTCACAAGGCTAACATCAAGGTGCCTGCAGAGCTGTGTTCCCTTCTGGGTGCTTTAAGAAAGAATACATTTCCTTGCTCTTTTCAGCTTCTAGAGGTTGCCCACATTCCTTCACTTGTGGCTTGTGGCCCCCTTTCAGCTTCAAAGCTAGCAGGGTAGATCTTCAAATCTCTCTCTGACCCTCCTGCCTCCCTCTTCCACATTTAAAGAAACTTTGTGCTTACATTGGGTCCACTCAGATAACACAAGACAATCTCTGTGTTAAGGTCAGCTGGAACCTTCATTCCATCTGCAACCTTAATCCCCACCTTTGCCATGTAACCAGTGCATTCACAGGCTCCAGGAATTAGGACACAGACATCTTTGGAAGGGCCATTATTTCACCTACCATAGGAAGGGATCAAGAGCCTGTGCAAGGAAGTACAATAACTGAATTTAGCAAGGTTTAGCAAGGGGGGTGGCATCCCTGCCTGTTGGTAAGGGGTGGGCATTCAGGAATCAGACAGATTGAGTGCATGCCCCATCTCGGAAACCCACTAGAAGGCCAAGGCCAAGCACCCAACCCTCTCCAGGTCTCAGGTTTCTCATCTGTTAAAGGTAACAGCATCTACCTCTCAGAGTTTCTCTAAGGATTAAAAATTAAATCCTGACATAACCTGCTACCCAGGGGTGATCAATAAATAGTAACTATTGATATCATTGGCAACAAAGCTATTGGTATTGTCAAGGGACTTTTGGGATGAAGGGAAAGAAAGCAAAAAAGCAATTTGGGTTACTGAACTGGGCGATGGGCTGAACAGAGCGAAAGAAGTCACTGAAGGAGGAGCCGATGAGGAAAGGGCAGGCAGGAAATAAGTGCAATTTCCCACATCTGGGTCTGGGCTCTCAAGGGACCTGTCGAGGAGCCATGTCACTGGGTGAGTTACTCTGGCTTCACTGCCTCGCCCTTGCAGTCCTGCCTTCTAGGATAATGATAAAGATTAAGCACAATGACCTTCATCAACACAAAGTACAGTGCTTGGCACATAGAGCACAGGCAGTTCACAAACAGCAGTCATATGTACTATTATCCAGGAAGTGCTTGAGTACCACCCCACCGTGGAGCTCAGGGAAAAGGTCTGAACTGGACATGAGGAGATTGGAGAAGCTCATGGATGTAGCCTGCAGTTGGACAGTAACAGCCTAAAGTGGCTCAGTGGCGCTGGTGGCAGCAAGACCCCACTCACAGTCTGTCCCTGGAGCACAGACCACAGACCACGACTTACCATGGGAACAGCAGGGACATGGAGGGGTGCACAGGGGGAGGGTTGTCAGGACTTGCAGAGGACCCAGCCGGGGTCATCCAGGCGAGGCAACTGCCCCTTCTCTGGGCTCACACAGCCAGGATGCAGAGGCAGCTGGACGCCCCCAAGGCACTGTCATGTCCTGCTTCCCTGTCTTCCCCAGAAGCCTGTTGCAGGGAGGAGCAGGAATTCAAGAGCAGCCTTAGGGTTTCATAAGACTGTGAGATGCTTCCAATCAGATAGAGGAAAGCTCTATTTTTTCTACAGGTCAATGACTTTTAATAATTCTCTACAGACTTAGACATCCAATTAAAACTTCTCAAGAGCAAACACGGGGCCTCATTCATCTCCAGGTACCAAGAGCCCAATACTGGGCTGCATTATTAGGGATTCAAAGGAAGAAAAGGAGGGAGAGGGAGAGGAGAAGAAAGGAGGGAGATAGGCTGGGGGAGAAGGAAGGAAGAAGGAAGGGAAGGAGGGAGGGAAGGAGATGGGAAGGGATAGAATGAATGAAGACAAAAATTTTGTGGGGGCTTTTCTGAGCCTGGAGAAAGCACGTCAAGGCCCTTAACTGTTATAAACAAACAGCTCGGCACCTTTCCCCTCTGCCAGTTGATGACAGGCACCTTGGTGAGACAGAACTGAATGGCCAGGCCAGGGTCCCACTGGGGATTTTCCCCAGCCAGAGCTTAGCCCAAGGCCTAAGCTCCCAACCACCCAGCCAGGCCAGCCCTTGAGCCAAGCTGGGAAGTCCCCAGAGGCTTGGGCAGAGACACAGAAGTGTGGAGAGGAGAGCAGAGACCAGAACCCCCACAGAAGCCACAGGAAATGCCCCTGCCACTTCTCCCACCACTGGCAGTGCCATGCCCAAGGTCAGCGGCTGCCATAACCCAGGCTGCTGGGCCCTGGAACCAGCCTGGGGCTTTGCAACTGCTATTTCTGCAAAACACTACTGTTTATTCTCTGGTGTATTTATATTGTGTTTATCATTATTATCATTACAGCAATTTTTAGTTTTCCTCATCTTCCCTTTGAAAATGATGCCACAGGGAAATCGTTTTCCTTTAACCAGTTGGCCAGGTCCCTGGAGACCCAGAACACGCCACTGAACTGTGCAGAAATGGATCATTCATCCTTCTGAATGGAAGACTCCAGCCACCTCCCGATCAGATCCCCGCCCTGATGTTCCTGTCTCCAGGCTGCCTGTCCCCGAGCAGAGCACGATGACATTCCAGGACTTTCTAAAGAGCTTCTGCCCAGACTCAGAGTTCCCTCCCGCACCCTGCAGGCTTAAATCCTGTGATGTAAAGGTGCAAATATACCAAGCCCTATTTAGCAGATGGGGAAACTGAGGCATTGGGCACTGCCTCTGCTTCCCTGAGCTGTGGTTGGGAAACAGCTTCTCCTCCTTCACTCCTTTCACATGCTAAGTCATCCTCCCTTTCCTCCTCACCCCCAAAGGCTCCCGGGTGGCACCCAGGCCTACTCTGGGATGGCCTCATCTGGTGCCTCCAAATCTCTTGAAAAGTACACACAGAATTGGGTGTGTCAGCTGGGTGTGTTGGCTCAAGCCTGTAATCCCAGCACTTTCAGAGGCTGAGGTGGGCAGATCACCTGAGATCAGGAGTTCGAGACCAGCCTGGCTAACATGGCAAAACCCAATCTCTACTAAAACTACAAACAATAGCCAAGCATGGTGGTGTGCACCTGTAATCTCAGCTACTTAGGAGGCTGAGGTAGGAGAATTGTTGCACCCGGAAGACAGAGGTTGCAGTGAGCTGAGATCACACCACTGCACTCCAGCCTGGTGACACAGCAAGATTCCACCTCAAAAAAAAAAAAAAGAATTGGGTGTGCCCCTCTGACTTTCCAAACAAGCTGGAAGGGGCTGGAACCTTTATCCCATCCTCTCCATGGAATGTGTGTCATCCTCTCACAGTGACCACAGTTGGCCACTCTCAGGTGTGACCAGATCTGGCCAGGACCCTGCAGGGCTGCGCTGGGGACCATGAATCTGGGCTGCCCTGGCAGCAGTTGTATTAAAATGTACCTGAGGGGTTTTAACTGAGGTGACTGAGTAATGGCACGTAGATGCTAATGCCACTGGAAGATTTTTTTTATTTTGAGACAGAATCTCGCACTGTTGCTTATGCTGTGTAGTGCAGTGGTGTGATCTCGGCTTACTGCAATCTCTGCCTCCTTGGTTCAAGCAATTCTCCTGCCTCACCCTCCCGAGTAGCTGGGACTACAGCCGTGTGCCAACATGCCCAGCTAATTTTTTTGTATTTTTAGTAGATACAGGGTTTCACCATGTTGGCCAGGATGGTCTCGATCTCCTGACCTCCTGATCCGCCCACCTTGGCCTCCCAAAGTGGTGGGATTACAGGTGTGATCCACTGTGCCCAGCCACCACTAAAATATTTTATGATTATTCCCAGCTCCCCTAGAAATGGAAGGCATCACCAGCCATGGCCACACAGGCAAGCACCTGAATCAGGCAGGAGGCAGAAGCCGGCTCCAGGAAAGCAGAGGCCACACCTCTATCACGTGGCTCTTGGGAAGGCAAGGTGGGGTAGCGTAGGCAGGCCTAGGGCTGGCTCCTCTGAATAAAGTCAGTGGGCTCTGGGTATAAGGGTGGTCCCTAGCTGCTTGGTACCTGACCCTGGAGTGATTCCAGGCAGGGAAATATTGCTGGGTGGGGAAGAGTTAGATAAAGGAGATGATTAGGAGGATGGGCTGGGGAATGGCTGGTTTGGGCATGAAGGGTATATTCACAGGCGAGCTGTTTGCCTTCTCCAGCAATCAGCTGGCCGTGGCGGGAGTGGGAGGGTCTCCTGCAAGATGTCAAAACATCATAAAACACAGAAAATTTAAAAACATGATAAATACAGCAGAGAGGGAAGGAGAGGACAGAGGACACCCTGACTCGTATTCACACCACCCCAAACATAAGAAGTCAACCTTCCTCAGCCTCCAGCTGCCCCTACTCCGAGGCAGAAAGCAGCTCTTTGACACCAGTTTTCCTTCTCAGGCCTCCCTGCACTGTCGTTCCGCTGTGGTCTCACCTGGCTTAGATAGGAGGGGGCACGCAGAGGGGCAGGCAGGGAGATGGACACAGTCTCTCAGGGTATCTTCATCCTGTAGTCCCCATGGACCTTCCAAAAGCCAGACGTCCCCAATAAAGAGTGTCTCACACACACCCAGACATCATGGGTGCTTAAGGATACAACAGTCCCTGTGGGCGTCCTGCCCCTGCCCTGGCACATCATTATCTCCCTGGAAGTCCCGCGCTGCCATCAGGGGTCATGTGCAAACACGCCCCAGGCCTGTCTCACTACACACAGCACCTTCTTCTCAGCAGCCTGGTGGGAGGGGCGGTCACAGCTGCACATGTAAAAGCCACCATGGCTTATGCACACGTGGCTCCAGGAATCCAGAGGCCCTGCTGCTTGGGTGCCTTTATCTCTCCATCCCCTGCCCCCTAATGCTGACAGTCCTCTTTAATTCTTCTTTCCTCTAGCATCAAGTCAAGTTCAAACGCCCACCTCCCTTTATTATTTATAAAATGAGATTCTTTTCTTCATGCTAAGAAGGTGTTGGTTTTGAAGCAAAGCCAACTGGGGTGCAACTCATCTCCACAATTGTTTTGAAAGTCCCTAAGTCTCTCCAAGCCTCAACTCCCTCATTTGTAAAATGGGAATGGGCCGGGTGTGGTGGCTCATGCCTGTAGCCCCAGCACTTTGGGAGGCCAAGGCAAGCAGATTGCTTTAGCCCAGGAGTTTGAGACCAGCCTGGCAACATGGTGAAACCCGGTCTCTACCAAAAATACAAAAAAATTAGCTGGGAGTGGTGGCACACATGTGTAGTCTCAGTTACCCAAAAGACTGAGGTGGGAGGGTCACCTGACCCTGAAAAGTTGAGGCTTCCATGAGCTGGGATGGCTCCACTGTACTCCAGTCAGGGCGACAGAGAGAGACCCTGTCCCAAAAATAAATAAAATGGGAATAATAATTCTATTCTGTGGGATTGTCGTGATGATTCAATGAGAGCATATGTGAAGTTCCTGGAGATATCACAACAGAGGTCATGGTGGCCTGGATGCTCCTAGCCCACTGAAGCACCAGAGCTGAAGGCCCTCAGGGTTTGGGGAGAATACAGCTGGACCTCTGAGGATACCAACAGGCCTGCCATGGAGGAAAGGCCCAGATGGGAAGGCTGGGACCAGAGGCACATGCTCCTCTTCCCAGTTCGGCTGAGGATGTTGCTACTACCTCATCTTGCTCAAAGAGACCTCCCCTCAACAAGAGGCATCCACTCATACCCACTGGATGGCTCTCTAACAATACGGCCAGTCTAGACCCAAGCAGGGATCCCAAAACACTGGCTAACCACTCAGGCATCAGGACTGAGGTTGCATCATGTTTGTGTGTGACACAACCCAACAGGGCAAGAATTTATAATTGTCTTGTGCTGGCAAATTGCATATCAATAACTCAGGATGGATGATATAATTGCACAGTGTGCCTAAATATAAACTACAGTGATGATAATAATTGGATTAATTAACCTGGAAAACACTGAACATAAAGGGATCTATGGTCACTAAACAGCTGCCACAGAACCCAGAGGAGGGGGAAAGGGAGACTGCCGGTCTATGTCAGTGACAAGGAGCCTGTTGGCATGGTGGCTGCAGGTGTCCTCACACAGGGATGACATGTCTACTCACCAATGGTCTCTGGAGGAGCTGTTTCAGCCTCCTGGCTGAAGATGCCAAGAGCTGGGGGATCCCCAAGGTAGAGCCTCTCTCTTAAAAGATCCCGTGATACTCGTAGCAGAACTGGAGGCTTGCCCAGAAATGAGCCAAGAAGGATGACTGTGCTGCTCATCTCTGTGTCATTGGCATTGTTTTGGTGCCCCAGCAAACGCTAGAGACACGGGGACATGCTGCACATTCTGGTGATGAAAGAGCCAGCTGCCTGTCTTTGCAAACATCTCACAGCAGCCAGAGCTGGCTGATCTGGTGGTGATGACTAGCCCTTGTGAGCAAACGCTTTCCCTGGCTGGGTTGTCAGCACTGTCTTGGCACCATGATCTGCTCTCAGCCTACCACGCAGGACACACTCAAGCTCACAACTTTCACCTCCAACTTCTTCCAATCTCTTCAACACTCTAGTCATGCCAAGCAACAGGCAAAGGGGACCAGAAGTCCAGAGGATCCCTGGTTCCAAACGGCCACCTTGGCTTCGCCTCTCCTTCAGGTCCCAACGATATCTCCTCCACCTTGTCCTCCTCAGGGAAGTCTCCCTCTGGACAAGGGCAGCTGTCACAGAACTGATCTGTACGCCCACTGCTCCAGCACTAGGTCCATACCACCTGGCGATGGGACTCCACAGTCTCATGTGCACTCAGCACGTTTCCCAGTTAGAGAGCCATCTCCCACAGGGAGGCACGGTATCTCCTCCTCCTCGAATAGTTTTGGACACAACACAGGTTTTCATTAAACCCTCATCGAGGGCCGGGCGCGGTGGCTCAAGCCTGTAATCCCAGCACTTTGGGAGGCCGAGGCGGGTGGATCACTAGGTCAAGAGATTGAGACCATCCTGGTCAACATGGTGAAACCCTGTCTTTACTAATACAAAAATTTAGCTGGGCATGGTGGCGCATGCCTGTAATCCCAGCTACTCAGGAGGCTGAGACAGGAGAATTGCCTGAACCCAGGAGGCGGAGGTTGCAGTGAGCCGAGATCGCGCCATTGCACTCCAGCTTGGGTAACAAGAGCGAAACTCCGTCTCAAAAAAAAAAAAAAAAAACCCTCATCGAATGAATGAATTATAAATAAAAGGCCCTTAGTGGATTGCCCTCTATCTGCCGAGCAGTGTCACTTTCATTTAATCCTCACAACAACCCTGCAAAGTAGATATTATTATGCCTCTTTACAGATAAGAAACCGAGAAGCAAAGAAATTAATTAATCTGTTTAAGGTGCTACAGCTGGAAAATGGCAGGGAATGGCAGGGCTGGAATGTAAGCTGAGATCTTCCTAATCCCACAGCACCTTTTTTTTTTTCACTACATCTTGGTTGTGGCAGAGTTTTACTTGCAATTTCACTTTCTATAAAACTAGGGATATGGTGTCCAACAACATAGAGGTTAGAATACATTCTACTGCAACAAAAGTGTAGTGAGCCACAGAGATAAAATAAAGATTGTCTCTTTCCAGAAACTTCAAAGAAACTCTGCTATGGTTTCAGTGTTTCCCTCAAAGTTCATGTTGGAACTTTGTTTACGTTTCCTGGGGGAAACTTAATCCCCAATGCAGCAGTATTGACAGCCGAGACCTTTAAGAGGTGGTTAGGTCATAAGGACTCTGCCCATGTATAGATTAATGTAACCCCAAGAGTAGATTAGTTATCACAGGAGTGGGCTTGTTATAAAAACAAGTTCAGGCTGGGCATGGTGGCTCACACCTGTAATCCCAGAGCTTTGGAAGGTTGAGGTAGGAGGATCACTTGAGGTCAAGAGTTCAGGACCAGCCTGGGCAACGTAGTGACACACCATCTCTATAAAACAATAAAATAGGTGGGGGTGGTGGCACACACTTGTAGTCCTAGCTACTCAGGAGGCTGAGGTGAGAGGACCACTGGAGGCCAGGAGTTCCAGGCTGCCGTGAGATAGGATACATTGTATACGCTCCAACCTGGGTGGCAGAGGGAGATTATCTCTTAAAACAATAAATAAATAAAATTATTTCAGCTCCCTCTTGTTCTGTCCCTGGCTTCCATGCTTTACTGCCCTTCTGCCTTCTGCCATGGGATGATGCAGCATGAAGGCCCTCACCAGATGTCATCACCGTGCTCTAGGACTTTCCAGCCTCAAGAACTGTGAGCCAAGTAGACTTCTATTCTTTATAAATTATCCAGTCTGTAATATTCCATTTTAGCAATAGAAATGGACTAGCACAGAAAACTGGTACCAGAAATGGAATTGTTACTATAACAGATACCTGGAAATGTGGAAGCAGTTTGGAACTGGGTGATGGGTAGAGGCTAGAAGATTTTGGAGAAGCCTGCTAGAAAAAGCATGGATTTCAGTAAACAAGCATTAAACATGACTCTGGTGAGGGCTCTGAAGATGAAGAGCTCTGTGGGGAAAGTCTGACTCTTCTTAGAGATTACTTAAGTGGTCCTAATCAGAATTTTGGTAGAAATATGAACAATAAAGGCCACTATTCTGATGAGGTCTCAGATGAAAATGAGAAACAAGTACTAGAAACTGGAGCAACGATCATCCCTGCTATAAAGTTGCAAAGAACTTGGCTGAACGAGGTCTATTCCTGAGGGCTTTATAGAAAGCAGAATTTAAAAGTGATAAACTAGGATATTTGGCAGAAGAAATTTCTAAACAAAAAGTGGAGGGAGCTGCATGGCTACTTTTAACTGCATAAGTAAGATGCAAGAGGAAAGAAGTGACTTAAAGATAAAAGTTATCAGGAAAAGAGAAGCAACATAGGAAGATTTCGAAAATTACCAGCCTGGTCAGATAAAGAATAAAAAAGTGTATTCAGGAGTACAAACCAAGGGTGTAGCAACTGACTATTTGCCAAGAAGACTCGTGTGGAGATCAGAGATCATGAAGACACTGGGAGAATGATCCTAGACACATCTGAGAGATTTTGAAGGCTGCTCCTCTCATCACAGCTCAAAAACTTGAGGAGGGCAGAATGATCCGGGGGGATGTGTGAAGGGTACCTTCCATAGACTCGCCCCCCAGAGCTGCCTTGAGTCACTGCTCCTCACGTCGGATGCAGTGCTCCTTGGTTGCCCCAGCCATAATGCAAATGGGCCCAAATGCTGCTCAACTCGCCCTCTAGAAGGCACAAGTCATAAATTTTGGCAGTGTTCACATGGTGCTAATTTTGCAGACACACCGAATGCAAGAGTTGTGGTAGCATGGCTTCTTCCACCTAGATTTTAAAGGATCTTGTAGACTACCAGACTCTCAGTTTCCTCTGCTGTAAACTGAGATCAATAACACCTAGCTCACAGTGTTGTTGCAGAAATGAAATGGAGCACTCCATGTAAAACTTGGCCTGGTTCATGGTAAGCACTCAATCGTGCTAGCTATTATTATAACACATTGAACTTTATTTAATTTAATGCGACAATAATTGGATGTGATAGGTGTGATGGGTTAAGTTAAGTATGATGGCCAAGGTCACATCCCGCTTTGTGATAAAGCTGGGAATCCATTCCTTATCTATATGGCTTATAAGAAATCAAGAGAGATCTGGTATTTCCTGTACATGGAGACATTTGCAGGGACCCCGGGGAGGACTTAGGGAGCCTGGTGGAAGCAGGAGAAGGAGAAATTAGGCAGGAGAAATTAGAAGCATTTCCTGTGAGGGCCCAGAAGTCTACTCTGGGGGAGCTCAGAAAGCACTGGTCTCAATCGCCTACCCATGACAGGCTAACAGACTGGAGAAGAGAGCAGCAAAGGCAGCCAGGCCTGAAGTCACTGAAAAAACAGGGTATGGAGCAGATGTCTTTTTACCTTACTGATGGGGCCCCAGCCCACTGAGGACAGAAATCACTGGGCTAGTTCCAAGATACCCTGGACCCCTCTCCCAGCAGCAAATTGTCCGCTTATCAGGAGTCTGTTACCAATTATACTTATTATTGTTGATTATGCATCTAGATTAAATATTATGCAAAGTAATAAGCTGTAAATGCAATAACAAATGAAAAGAAAGCTGGTGATTCTAAGTACACCATATTGAATGCTTTGGAAAGACTTGATAAAGGCATGTCATTTTAAATAATGTGTGGGTGAGACCACTAAAACAGACTGGGGCTTGGGGAGCAGGGTGGGAAAGGGGTGGGCATAATTATAAAAACTCTAGAATTCTTCATTGACATTGCTCTGCATAAGTCTTAATGTTCTTATTCTACTTTACAGAAACCCGGGATTTAAAGAAAACTAGAGTTCTTAGACAATGCATCATAGGCGTGGTTGATCCAAGAACAATGAAGGGGAACTCTGATTAGGAGACCCATACTCCAAGAATAGGCTTTGACCCCTACCCAGAGGATTGGCAAATAAGTGCACATGTAGATATTTTAAACTAAAGCGAAATGCTTCAGATGCACGCATATCTTTTTTTGTTATTACAGCACCTGCTTCAGCATTCTTAATTGGATTTGACGGTTGCCAATACCCACTATGTCAGAGAGGGGAGCGTGGCCTGTACTTAGAGGACAGTCAATAGGCTGCAAGGGAAAGGACCCATAAAAGCCTGTGCCACACTCCACCTGTGATTTTTCTGTAATTTGGAGCAATTGGGAAGCCTGGTAACCATGCCCAAAACCTAGCTGTCCAGGACAAGCAGGGAGCTACGCTGAAGCCCGCTGAGATGGGACCTTCCTGTAGGTACCACAGTTTTCAAAGTACAGTCTCCCTCAGAGAGTCGATGCACTAATCAAAGACCTGACCCTCTACTTTAGACCTTTTAAGGCCCTTAGCTTTCCACCTGGCACAGCCGCAGGCAAGACATGCTGCCTTCTTCCCCATTCTCTGCTGATCCCAAGCCAGGGTCTTGTGCAAGGGAGCACAGCAACCCTCATTCTTCCATTTACTCTTTCATTTCACAAATATTTATTGAACATCTATTATGTTCAGGGATTACTTGTGAAATAAAGAAGACAGTCTCTGCCCACTGTGAAGCAGACTAGACAGAAAAAGATTAGAGGTACAATGCAATCAGCACTGCAATAGATACTAAATGAATAGAGAAAGAAGAGAGAGTAGCCAGATATTGTATTGACTGGTTAATACCAAGCTCACTGTTGTGGATGATGATCATATGCATGAGTGCGTGCACACACACACACACACACACACATACACACACACACCCCTCATTCCTCCTACCCTGCAGCCGCCCTCAACAGTTCACAATGTACTCAAGAGCAGAGAACTCTAAATCTCCAAAAGAAAATGAGTTCAAAAACCCAGCTACGGAGCATCACACACTGGGGTCTGTTGGGGTGGGGGGGCAAGGGAGGGACAGCGGTCAGGGGGTGGGGAGGTTGGGAAGGGATAACATGGGGAGAAATGCCAGATGTGGGTGACGGGGGGATGGAGGCAGCAAACCACACTGCCATGCGTGTACCTATGCAACAATCCTGCATGATCTGCACATGTACCCCAGAACCTAAATTACAATAAAAAAAAGAAAAAGAAAAACCAATATAATATTCAAAAAATTTAAAAGAAAAACCCAGGTAAGAGGTCAGGAAATGCCTCCCTCCCTCTGGCACTGCAGTTACTTGAGAGGCAGGCAGAGCTGTCCTGCAAACCACCAAGAAGTAACCCTCCCCAGACCTCCAGAGTGACTCCTTCAGCAACATATATGGAGGAGATCATCGAGTCTCCAGGAATTCCACCAGGAAATCCTCCACATAACCGGCTCCCTAGAGGACATGATTCTGACCCTGTTACTCCTCCATTTGAAACATTTCAATGATTCTGTCATCTACATGACTAATTAAGTCTTTGCCCCTTGACCTGGTATAGAGAGATCTCCATGATTTGTCAAATACTTCATCTATCTCCAGCATTTTATTCTCTACTTCCAATCCACTTACACACACACACACACACACACACACACACACACGCACACACACCTTGTTTTATGCATCCATGATTTTGCATATACTCTGCCCTCTGCCAGGACTTGGTTGGCACTTTTTGTTTCTTTGTTTTACCTTCTGTGGTGTGGTCTTGGCTAACTCCTACTCTTCAAGATTCAACGCCAGCTGCATCTCTTCCTGGAGGCCTTCCTGAAGTCCCAGCCTCTCCAAGTGCTCACATAAAATCCAGTACCTATCCCCACCTTGTTATTCCCCATATCATAACATCTCTTCGTATGCTTATCAAGCATGGATCAGTTTCTCTGGCTATACCAATATATAGTCCAGCACCTAGCACATGATCAGTGCTCGATAAATATTGATCATCTGAGACAGGCAACCTAAAGCAAAACCCACATTCTCTGTGTTATGAAAAGGGCAGGTTTGTAGCTAATACAGTCAGAGCAAGCGTGTAAGTGTGAGCATGCCCGTGGAAGGTGTCCTGACCTACTGCCCTGTTACACTGGCTGCTTGTTAACTAGATTCTAAGAGAATAGGAATGGATATATTATCCAAAATATATAAGGAACTCATACAACTTTGTAGCAAAAAAGAAATTACCCAATTAAAAAGTGGGAAGCTAAATAAACATTTCTCAAAATAATCTTATTTGATCACAAATAGTCAACAGGCATATGAAAAAATGCTCAACATCGCTAATTATCAGGGAAATGCAAATCAAAACCACAATAAGATATCACTTCATACCCCATAGAATAGCTAATCAAAAGGCAAAAGACAAGTGCTGTCAAGGATATGGAGAAAAGGAAACCTTTACCCACTATTGGTAGAAATGTAAATTAGTATAACCATGACAGAAAACACTATGGAGTTGCCTCAAAAAATTAAAAATAGAACTGCCATATAATCCAGCAATCCCACTACTGGGTATATGTGCAAAAGAAGTGAAATCAGCATGTCAAAGAGATATCTTCACTCCCATGTTCATTGCCGAACTATTTACGGTAGCTAAGATACAGAAATAATGTAAGTGTTCATTGATGGGTACATGCATAAAGCAAACGTGGTATAAAAAGACAATGGACTATTATATAACCTTTAAAAAGAGAGAAATTTTGCCATTTGTGGCAACACAGCTGAACCTGGAAGATATTATGCTAAGTGAAGTAAGCCAGACACAGCAAGATGGATACTGCATGATATCACTTACATGTGGGATCTAAAATAGCCAAACTTGGCCAAGCTTGGTGGCCCACACCTGTAATCCCAGCACTTTGGGAGGCTGAGGGGGCAGATCACTTGAGGTCAGGAGTTCAAGACCAGCCTGGCCAACATTGTGAAATCCCGTCTCTACTAAAAATACAAAAATTAGCTGGGCATGGTGGTGGGCACCTGTAATCTCAGCTACTTGGGAGGCTGAGGCAGGAGAATTGCTTGAACTCAGGAAGTGGAGGCTGCAGCGAGCCGAGACTGTGCCACTGCATTCCAGACTGGGTGACAGAGCGAGACTCCACCTCAAAAAATTAAACAAAAAATAGTCAAACTCATGGAAACAAAGAATAGAAAGGGGCTGCCAGACGATGGGAAGAGGAAGAAATAGGGAGATGGTGGTCAAAGGTACATACATGATCTTTCAGTCATGCAAGGTGTGTAAGTTTTAAAGGTTTAATGGACAATACAGTGCACTATACTTAAGAATACTGTATTATATACCTGAAATTTGCTAAGAAGGTAGATCTTAAGTGTTCTCACCACCAAAAAAAAAAAGATAAAGATAATTATGTGAGGTGGTATGTGGTAATTAAATTGACAGAAGTGATCACTTCACTGTGTATCTGCATATCAAAATACCAGGTTGCAGACCTTAAATATAGACAATTTTTATTTATCTACCATACCTAAATAAAGCTGGAAAAAAAACAACAACCAAAAAAAAGAGGTCAAAGGATTGGTCAGGGTTATCACAGCTGGATGATAAGCAGTTATAGCCACCGCAGTGCTGTTGGTCTCTTTCCTTGTCGACTAACTTTCAGGACTGGATGGCTTCCCAAGGGTGGAAAGAGCACGTGCTGCCTGATGACCCTGATCATTCAGTCTTCTTGGCAACTGTATCTCACTGTATTTTAATAAATCAGTGTCTGGCTTGCCCTTAAGACTGTTGAGAGTTGACAGAGTATAAATCAATTCACCCAGACCTGATGGTTCCCTGGAGAAACGAAGAAGATGCAGAGCCTCTGACCTCAAAGTAGAGGACCCAGCCCAGGACACAGTTTCCCGGGAGGCAGGCCACCTAGCCTCGAACCGTTTCCACGTCCGTACTACGCTGTATTACATGCCAACTCTGAATAATCATCAAATTCCTGATTCGAAGTAAACCAATTCGTTAGTCAAAAAAGGAGATTATTTACCATGAAGCGGAGGAGCTAAAAGGGAGCTTAGACATCAGCTAACAGCACGTGGACATTTCACCACAAGAAACTGAAGGAACACCTAGAGTGAATTGTAATCAACCTGGTAGTAAGTGGAATGTAAGAGAAGTCTGTTCTCTTGAAAAGCTTATGAATGGGTTTGGAAGTGACATGCAATATCAGAGAGAAAAGGAACTTTACAGCCAAATAGACAGGGGTTCAAATCCCCGTTCTGCTGCTGCTAGCTGTGTGGCTTTGAGCACATTACCAAGCATCCTCTCAACACCTATTTATTCACCTGCAAAATGGGAATGGTACTGTCTATTTCACAGAGTCATGGCTAATTGAGATATTGTATAGATCATATACCTCTGCTATATTAAGTCCTCAGTAATAGTTTCTTTGCAGGAACAAAAGACTAATATGAGAAGAGTCATTAAGGGCTAAACTGTGAGGCCCACTTCAAATACTAGAAGTTAGAGTTCAAAAAAAAAAAAAATAACGGAAATACCTGCTTGGAGCTTTACATAGAGCAGATTGATGGGTTTGGGGAGTGAGTGGCTCAGACTGGAACATTTTAGGGTTATTTCACACCTATCAAAACCATCTGAAACCTCTGCTGGATCCTACAATCAAACCAACCATTCTATAGTCCATCTCTTCATACCTTGTTATGAGTTGAATTGTATTTCACCAAAATGTATATATTGAAGTTCTAATATCTCCAGTATCTCAGAATGGAATCTTATTTGGAAATGAGGTCATGGCCGATATAATTAGTTGAAGTCACACTGGAATAGGGTAGACCCCTAATCCAATATGACTGGGATCTTATTTGGAAATAAGGTTGTAACAGATGTAATTAGTTAAAATGAGCTCACACTGGAGTAGGGTACAACCTTAATCCAATATGAAAAAAGGGAAAATTTGTATAAGACACACACACAGGGAGATGCCCTGTGAAGATTGGAGTGCTGCTGCCACAAGCCAAGGAACCACCAGGAGCTGAGTTAGGCCTGGAACAGACCCTTCCCTAGCACCGTCAGAGGGTGCATGGCCTTGCGACATCTTGGTTTCAGCCTTCTAGCCTTCATAACTGGGAGACGATAAATTCCTGTGATTAAAGTCACTTGGTCTATGGTACCTTGTTATGGCAGCTCTAGGAAAATAACAGACACCCTATCCCTGCTGCTGCAATCACCATCCTACCATGGAGAAGAACTGAATCCAAGCAGTGGGAACCAAGGTGACCTGTCCTAACACTCTCAGCTCAGGGACTCTGTGCTAAGCAAGCTCCCAGCACCCTCCAAAGCCTCTGGTTTTCTTTTCCCATCTGCCCAAGGCAGTGGATAAAATAGATTGCATTTCAGGTGCGTGGATTCCCAAAGCCAGATACAGGATCACAGAAGCCCCATTAGACAACATCTTCAAGGTCTCCTAGACCTGCCTGGTTCTCAGGTCCACTACAGTTTCCAGCCATGGCTAACTTCTGCTTAACCATAATACTTGTAGGAAGTTTGTTATCTCTTTGAGAGTTCCACTAAAAAAGTTTTTTTCAACTTGGATCAATGCAAAGTTTATCCCACAAATAAGTCAGTTACAACTCTTTCTTCTTATAACTTCTATCCCTTAGCTTGCTAGCTCTGTCCCCTGAGGCCCTGCAGAAAAGAAAAGAAAGGAAAAAATCCAGTCCCACTTTGTGGAAGCTCTTCAGGCACTTAGAGACTTTTACCTCATTCCTTAGTCTTCTCTTGTCTCAGCAAGACCTCCCTCTCTGCTCATGTCCTCCTGGAAAGGGGGGTGGCCATGCAGTCAGACATAATAAAAGGATTTTACCTAGTCTGTGTGTCCTGGTCACTGTTGCTTCCAGTTTGGGGTTTAGAGCTGGATTGTAAGCTCTCATGGCCTCTTGCCTCCACGATTCTTCTCAGCCATGACACACATTAGGTGGGGCCTTACTATAAGCCAGGTGCTAGGAAGCTGGGAGAACCAAGATTGAGCATGGTGTCACCTGGATGGCAGGGTGACCCTGACTATTGGCACAATGTGGGAAACACTTTACTCAAACAGGCAGTACATGAAAATTAAAGGGAGAGAGGAAAATGCAGACAGCCTTCAATGGATGTCAGGCTCCAAAAAAGCTCAGTCAAGGAAAACATCATTTTCCCCAAAAGAGGAAGAAAAAAGAAAGCTGAACTGACCTGCAAACAACCCTGACCTCGTTTGAAAAGACTCCTTTCTTTCAGCCAAGACCCAGGCTCCCTTCTTGGGGTGTAAATTCCCTGAAAAGCCAAATCTTTTTGGGACATGAAACTGTTGGCTGCCCTTTTGAGGACTAAGAGCAAAGAGCTCCGAAATTTATGCACTACATTAAGCGAGATGTCTCGGTATCCAACTAGGTTAAATTGCTTTCTATATTTAAATTGCCTGCTAGCTGGTTAGATGTGGGAGCCACAGCTGTGAAATGGATAGTTCCAGCCAATAAACAGAAAGGCATAAATCCTAATGGATTAATCTGTTATAATTAGACAATTCTGCGTGACTTGACATGGAACCTAACTCTTGGGAGGGAGAAGAGAGGTGCGGCGGCCTTCAGGTGTGGGATGCATGGCAAGAAAAAAGCAGGAGTTGAAAGGTGGGGTCTGAGGACCCAAGGAAACATTGCCAGGCTACAGACAGCATGGCCTGGTGGGGCTGAGATGGGTGGGCAGGGGACTAAGTATTCCTCCTTGAAAAAGAGAGTCACGCAAAACCAGAAATTTGTATTCTAGATAAGAAAGGCAAGAAATAGTGGTGAGCTTTCTCCTTTCTCTCTCCTCTCCCTCCCCTTTACCTATAGAAGTTCTTTACTTCTGCTTCTCAAAGGGAGAAAACCCCCTCGAGAAACTTTCTTGGTACTGAATATGGTGGCTCACATCTGTAATCTCAGCACTTTGGGAGGCTGAGGTGGGCAGATCACCCCAGGTCAGGAGCTTGAGACCAACCTGGCCAACATGGCGAAACCCTGCCTCCACTTAAAATAAAAAAATTAGCCAGGCGTGGTAGCATGTGACTGTAGCCCCAGCTACTCAAGAGGCTAAGGCAGGAGAATCCAAGAATTGCTTGAACCTGGGAGGCAGAGGTTGCAATGAGCCCAGATCATTCCACTGCACTCCAGCCTGGGCAATAGAGCGAGACTCCATTAAAAAAAAAAAAAAAAAGAAAAGAAACGAAACTTTCTTGGGAGTGATAAGAACTCTTGGAGAAACCAACCCAGAGCACTTCATTCTGCTCTTGTCTTCCTCTTGCAACTCCTCCCTCTTGTCAAGACCAGGAAACCCTCAGGAGAGTCACTGCCCAGCAGGGAGAGCCATCTCAGCCACCATCCCAAAGGTGGCCAGGTCCCCAGGGGCCTGGGTGGAAGGTGAGGAGTTGACACTCACGTTGAGGCGGGCTGGAGGGTGGAGCTGGCAGGGAGTGCTGGTCTTTCTGGTGCAGGGTGAGTCCTGGGAAAATACCCCAGCCCAGATCAAGATAAGGAAGACGTCTGGAGTGTAAGAGGAGCTGGAGACACTTCTGACACATTGGGGTCTAATCAAATTGACAAGTTAAGATCTTGTCCACCTGGAATCCCAGGATGGGAATTTGAGCCCCTGGATGCGGATGCCCCCTGGAACCATCCTCTGCCTTGAGACAACCTCCAGGACCAGAATGACCTTTGCACCCAATGTGTCCAACTTATTACTCTTCCCTTCCAATACAAGCCCTCAACTCCAGCAAGACTGACCTCTTTGCTCCAGGAAGACTCAAAGAGAAAGTAGCTAGGGAAAGAAACAGTACAGGTGATGAAGGGTGAGAACCAGAGGATATCCAGGCTCAAAGTTTCAGGCTATCTAGACAGAGTTTCTGAAGCCAACACACACACACACACACACACACACACACACACACACACACACATATGTCATATGTCACACATACAAATGCTAAGAGGTACAACTCTGGCTTTATCTCAAGACAGAGAAGCCAAAAGGGTAGCCCAAACATTTAGATGACGGACCAAGGCCAGGGAATAAGCTGGGTTATTGATCTGTGTAACTTGGCACTGAGAGCCCAGAGACCCTCGTTGGGCATCATATTGAACCATCAGACCTTGCATTTGCCAGCTTAACATGCTGTGTACCCAATCGAGCCTCACACCTACGGCAATATTCTTCCACAATTTTAAAAGAGTACCTCCCTGCACCTGTCTGCCCAGAGGTATGCAAAACCATAAATCCAAAGCCAGATAAACCATCAGAAATGAAGAGAGTGGAAGTAAGACATGAGCAGCAAAAACAATCTAGAAAGAGAAGCAATGCCTGCTATAGGCTTCCAGATCAGGCATGGACACCTTGCGCCTCTGGGCAGAAGCCAGTGTGCCCCACTTAGCGGCCCCATGTGGGGCTCCTGGAGAGAGATGGAGAGTCAAAGGCAAGGACAAATGGGGACAAGATGCTACCCAGCCTCTTTCTGCCTCCCCAGCATCTCTGTTCCCTGTTCCCATCTTCCAAGTGAACCAGGCAGGTCCCCAGCTTTGTATAAATAAACTAACAATACCCTATCAAAAGAGAACTTCAGTAAAGAGATTATATCTACGGATGGGAAAGCTGAATCTTGTAAAGAAGTCAGTTCTTCATATAACACTTTATAAATTTAGTATAACTCCGATCAAAATGCCAGGGGAAATTTTTTTCTTGAAGTTTAACTAAGTGATTCAAATGGTCATCAGTAAAAATTAAGATGCAATAATTTTCCAAAAGCGTTATACAAAATCAGGGTAATATGAGGAACTTGCTATGACAAGTATTAAAACTGACTATAACTACAGCAATCAAATGGCATGAAGCTGATGATAAAATTAATGTGTAGTTCACAGACAAATTCAAGTATGTAAATGAATGCACACACATATACAAATTTATTTTTTAAATAGAGGTCATCACTAAGCAGCCAGAAAAAGATTATTTGGGATGTTTGGTTAAGCATGTGGTTAATAATTGAAAACAAATAATTTTCATCAAAATAAATATCAGATGGATGAATTTTATGATTCATATATGATACGAGATCATAAAATAAGTAAAATATATGTAAGTAGTTTATTTGTTCTTATCAATAATACTGCAGCAAAAAAAATATTTTTTTCTAAGTCTTTGCCTATATCTTGGATTATTATTTGTAGCAGAAAAGACTCTCTAAGCATAAGGGCAGGAAATCGACTAATAAATTTTTCTACATGCAAAACTGAAGTTTGCACGTGTCAAAAACTCCATTATAAACAAAAAGGCAAATTATACATTGGAATAAAATAAAATAAGAATATAATTAAACAATCCTTTTTATGTTATATAGAGAGATCAGACTTAGCAACAAAAAGAAAAACATACCAATTAAAAATAGACAAAGAATATAGATTACTACATAAAAATACAAATAGCCGTTAAACATTTGTAATAGTAATATCTAGTACCATGAGATGATCATTCCCAATTATCTCCGATATGAGTATAAATTGATTAAAACAGAAGACCAAAAAAACGAAGTACACACCCACTCAAATGTTCTGGAAAGCAATTTGACAATATATAAGAAAAGTCTGACTTCAGTACTACTGATAACAACAAAAAATGTAAAATAGTTCTAAAGTCCACCAACTGTGGACTGGCTAAATAAACCACAGTTTATCCACAAGGTAGACTATTCAAGCCATCTTCTATCAATGGGATAGGAAAGGGATTAAAATATAATCTTAAATTTTAAAAAATTAGAACATAGACTGGAATACTATTTAAAATGCATCTAAACATAGAAAAAAAGACTGGAAGAAATTCTTTAACATGCTTATAGCGGTTAACTCTAGGCAGTAGAAGTAGTTATTTTAATTCTTGTCTTCATACCATTCTGTATTATTCACATGTTCTATACTAAACACATTTCACTTTTATAATTAGAATTAAAAGCAATCAAGCTTGCTTTAAGAAAGATTAGTCCTCCAGTGTTCCAGGAAGAGAAAAAAAGGGTGAGGTGCATCTCTTGCAAACATATTTCTGAAACAGGCCTGGTGCTTCCTCCCCCAGCAGTAAACAGAGTAACAGAGGCTTTAACTCGGGCTGACAGCTGGATTATTTATACTGGTGGCCACACCACCACCCGCTCACCTGAGGGGAGCTCCCTGCCGGATCTCCTCCTGCCCTAAATAAATCAGCTCCCGCAGGCCAAGCCTCACTGGCTGCACTTATCCATGTAAATTAGCTTGATTTGATATCCATAATTTCTCTTCTCGATTGCCACATGTGTGAGTACACATGCACCTGCTGCCTCTCCGACGTGGCTGGCACCCACTGAGCCATCACTATCTCCTTCTAGTCTCACCTCAAGCCCTCGGCCAGGCCTGGCTCTCAGGCTCCCACACATGCCGGGATCAATGCGGCTGCACTGCTGAGTTGCTGCTACACTGTTCTCCTGCTGGAATACCACTCTCCCTCCTGGCAGCCTGTCCACCTCCTGCACTTAATGCAAGCGCCTCCGTTGTCCCCTGCTAACACCCTGTGAGCATCTGTTCTATGCCAGTCACTGTGCATGAGACAGAAATGGATAAACATGAGACACAGCCCACAAGAAGCTCACCATCTAGTGCTGTAGACACACAGATAAAGAGACCAGTGAACTCACCAAGAGGAATGCCACGGAGGCAGATGCTGGATGCTAAATGGTCATGGACTTCCTGGAGGATGTGTTTCCTGACTGAGACTAAGGATACGTAGGAATCTGTCAGGAGAAAGCAGTTGGGGAGATAATGGGATAGGAAACAGACTAAATGAAGACCCTGACATGTGGGTAGCTGATGCAATAGGGACCCCCAAGCTGAAAGTTCTGCACAGAAGGAACAAGAAGTGGGAGGGAGGAAACACAGGGAAATGAGCTGGGAAACACAGAGAGCACTGTGTGCTGTGCCTATGAACTCAACATAGCCCAGGACTTCCACAAAGCTGTCTCTCGCTTCCAAGCTCCTATGGGTCTGCTCAGGATCACTTCCTCAGCAAGTGCGCAGCCCCACCCCTAGCTGGGCTGACTCATTAAACAACTCTGGGGTCTAGCAGGATTATTGGGTTCACTCCTGTGTCTGCTGCCTTACTTGGGACTAGCAGCTCCCTCCCTTCTTCTAGACTCCTGATGCCTGGCCTGGGCTGTCACAGAGCCAGAGTCGTGGCTACTGCAGTGACCTTCTTCTTAATCCAGTCATTTCTCTTCTGGACCTCCTCCAATCTGCTTTTCCTCCCTACCCTCCTCCAAAAGGGTTCTTATCATGTCACCGATGACCTCCCTGTTGTTGAATCCAAGGTGCAATTTCCAGTGCTCATTTTACATGACATGTCCACAACACCCAACACAGGGCTGATCCTTCTCCCACATACACTTTCTTCACCTGCCCTCCAGAACACCACAGTCTTCTCACTGTTCTCCCATCTTGCTGGTGTTGCTCTCTCTCTCCTTTTTGGTTCTGTTTCATCCAGAACTCTTAACATGGCAAAGCCCGGGAGCTCAGTGTTTGGCATCCTCTCTAATACTGTTTTAGCATTGTCTTCATGACAACCTAACTCCTGAACTCTTAACTCATAGATCTGATCATCTATGTGAAATTTCACTTGGATGTTCAATATTTATCTTGAACTTAATATACCCCAACCTGAGTTCCCCACAGCCCCTCTCAGACACCCGATCTCAGTGGATAGCAACTGAGGATCTGCACTGCACTCAGGATCATGAGTTAACAAAGATTTCTTCATCACGATACAAAATATACTAACCCTAAAGGAAATACCTAATAACATTACAAATAAGAGCTTCCGTCCATCAAAAAACACCATTCAGAAAGTGACAGGCAATCCCGACTGAGAAATTGTATTTGCATTGTAGGTAATCAAAGGGCTCATGTCCAGAATACACAATGAAATCCTAAAAATCAATAAGAAAAAGACAGGCAACCCAATTTTTGCTTAATGGGAAAAAGACATGAACAGACATTTTTATAAAAGTTAACACATCCAAATGGTCAATATACATGAAAATCTGCTCAATTTTTTTTGTCATCATCAGGGAACAAATAATTAGAACCATAATGAAACACTGCCAGCAGAATTGCTGAAATACCAGCAGAATTGTTGAAATAAAAAGAACAGACAATACCAAATGTTTCCAATTATGTGGAGCAACTGGAATACTCATACATGTTGGCAGGAAAGTAATTACTACAAACACTGTGAAAAAAATGCTTAGCAGAAACCCCATCTCTACTAAAAACACAAAATTAGCTGGTGTGGTGGCACGCACCTGTAATCCCAGCTACTCGAGAGGCTGAGGCAGGAGAATTGTTTGAACCCAGGAGGCGGAGGTTGCAGTGAGCCAAGATTGTGCCACTGCACTCCAGCCAGGGTGACAGAGCAAGACATCATCTCAAAAAAAAAGAAAAAAAAGTCTAAACATATTTTTTGTATGCTATGACCTAGCAATGCCATCCTTAGACACTCTACAAAAATGTGTACATATGTGGTGCAGCAAAAAACAGATACAAAAATATTAATAGGATTATTATTTGTAATAGCCAAAACCTGGAAACAATCCAGAATGTCCATCAGCATTAAATTGGATAAGAAAGCAATGTATATTCACACAATTCAATACTATACAACAATGGAGGAGAATAAATTACCACGACAAACAACATTATGAATGAATGCCATAATCTCAAGGGAAAGAAGTAATGCATACTGTATAATTACATTTATATCAAGTTTAAGAGCATTAGCTGGGCATGGTGGTGCACCCTTGTAGCCCCAGCTACACAGGAGGCTAAGGAAGGAGATTCACTCGAGCCCAGGAGTTTAAGCTGCAGCGAGTCATGATCTCACCACTGCACTCCAGTCTGGGTGACAGAGCAAGAACCTGTCTCTAATAAATAAGTAAATAAAAAGTTTAAAAGCAAACAAAACTAATCTATGGTTTTATAATTCAGAGTGATGACACCCTTTGGGATGAGGCACCAGGGGACTTCCAAGGAGCTGGCAGTGTTTCAATTTCTTGATCTGGACGGTGGTTACATGATTGTTTTACTTTTGTGAAAGTTTATCATCTCCAAATTCCTTAGAGGTAAAGCCTGAGATAGAGGTTCTTGTGGAAGTAGCTTATTGAGGAGATATGCTCAAGAGAAGTGGGGTGAGGAAAGCAGGCAGGCCAGGTGTGTTAGGCCATTCTTGCATTGCTATAAAAAAAAATGCCCGAGACTGAGTAATTTATAAGAAAAGAGGTTTAATTGGCTCATGGCTCTTTAGGCTGTACAGGAGGCGTGGCAGCATCTGCTTCTGGGGAGGCCTTGGGAAGCTTCCAATCATGGCAGAAGGCAAAGGGGGAGCAGGTGCATCACATGGTGAGAATGGGAACAAGAGGTGGGGGAGGGGAGGTGCCAAACACTTTAAATGACCAGATCTCACAAGAACTCAGAGCAAGAGTTCACTTATCACTAAGGGGATGGCCCAAGCCATTCACAAGGGATGCGCCTTCATGATCCAAACACCTCCGACATTGGGAATTGCAATTCACCATGAGGTTTGAGTGGGGCATTCACACTATATTATTTTACCCCTGGCCCCCCAAATACAAATGTCCTTCTCATATTACAAAAAAACAGTTGTGCCTTCCCGACAATTGTGCCTTCCCGACAATTGTGCCTTCCCAAAAATACAATTGTGCCTTCCCAACTCATTAATGCTGGAATGACTTAAGTCCCCCAAAGTCTTAACTCATTCCAGTATTAACTCAAAAGTTCAAAGTCTCATCTTAGACAACGTAAGTCCTTTCCAACTGTAAGCCTGCAATATCAAAAAGGAGTTACTTACTTCCAAGATACAATGGGGGGGTATAGGCATTGGGCAAACATTCCCATTCCAAAAGGAAGAAATTGGCCAAGAGAAAGGGGTTACCAGCCCTATGCAAGTTCAAAACCCAGCAGGGCAGTCATTAAATCTTAAAGCTCCAAAATAATCTCCTTTAACTCCATGTCCCACATCCTGGGCATACTGGTGCAAGAAGGGGGCTTCCAAGGTCTTAGGCAGCTCCACCCCTGTGGCTTTGCAGGGTTCAGCCACCATGGCTGCTCTTACTGACTGGAGTTGAATGCCTTCAGTTTTTCCAGGTGCAGAGTGCAAGCTGCTAGTGAATCTACCATTCTCAGGTCTGGAGGACATGGCCCCCTTCTCACAGCTCCACTAGGCAGCGCCCTATTGGGGACTCTGTGTGGAGGCTCCAATCCCACATTTCCCCTTTGCATTGCCCTGGCAAAGGGTTCTCTGTGAGGATTTCACCTCTGCAGCAGGTTTCTGCCTGGGCACCCAGGCTTTCTCATGTATCCTCTGAAATCTAGGTGGAAGTTCCCAAGCCTCTTTCATTCTTGCATTTGTGCACCTACAGACTTAACACCACATTGAATCTGTCAAGGTTCATGGCTTGTACCCTCTGAAGCAGTGTCCCAAGCTGTATCTGGGGCCCTGTGAGCTGAGGCTGGAGCCAGAGTGGTCAGGATGCAGGGAGTGGTGTCCTGAGGCTGCTCAAGGCAGCAGTGCCCTGGGTCTGACCACAAAAAAACATTTCTTCCTCCTAAGCCTCTGGGCCCGTGATGGGAGGGCCTGCCAGGAAGGTCTCTGAAATGGCTTCAAGGCTTTTTTCCCGACTGTCTTGGATATTAGCACTTGGCTCTCTTTTAATTATGCAAATATCTCTAGTAAGTGGTGGCTCCACAGCCCACTTGAATTCCTCTCCTGAAAAAGCTTTTTTTTTTTCTGCCACATCGCCAGGCTGCAAATTTTCCAAACTTTCAGGCACTGCTTCCATTTTAAATATAAGTTCCCAGTTTAACTCTTTCCTTTGCTCCCACATCTGAGCACAGATTGTTAGAAGCAGCCAGGTCATCTCCTGAACACTTTGCTGCTTAGAAGTTTCTTTCACCAGATACCCTAAATCATCACTATGAAGTTCACACTTCCACAGATTCCTAGGACGTGGAAAAAAAACAGCCAAACTTGTTGCTAAGGCATAACACACGGGACCTTTGCTCTAGATCCCAATAAGTTCTTCATTTCTATGTGAGACCACATCAGCCTGGACTTTGCTGTCCATATCATTGTCAGTATTTTGGTCACAACCAGTTAACCAGCCTCTGACAAGTCCCAAACTTTCTCCCATTTTCCTATCTCCTTCTGAATCTTCCAAACTCTTCCAGTCTCTGCCTGTTACCCAGCTCCAAAGTCGCTTTCACATTTTGAGGTATTTTTATAGCAATTCTCCGCTCCTCAGCACCAGTTTTCTGTATTAATCAATTCTTTCATTACTATAAAGAAATACCTGAGACTGGGTCATTTATAAGAAAGGAGATTTAACTGGCTCAGGGTTCTGCAGGCTACACAGGAAGCATAGTGCTTCTGAGGCGGCCTCAGGAAGCTTCCAACCATGGTGGAAGGCAATGAGAGGGCAGCCACATCACATGGCAAGAACAGGAGCTACAGAGAGAGAAAGTCAAGGGGCAGGACTGGTGTCATGCACTTTTTAATGAACAGATCTCACAAGAACTCAGAGCAAGAGCTCACTTATCACCGAGAGGATGATGTAAGCTATCATTAGGGATCTGCCTTCATTAGCTAAACAACTCCCATGAGGCTTTACCTCCAATATGGGTGATTACAACTCAACATGAGATTTGGGTGGGGCATCCAAACCATATTACCAGAAGAGAGCCTAGCAAGGATGTGGCACAGTTCCTTCGGTGGGTGCATATTTCAACCCAAAGTTTACTGGGGATGAAAGGGAGCCTTGGAGCCAACCTGAAATTCTCTCTTTATTTCAGACCACACACTCCACCAGCAAAACCTATGAACACTACCTTCAAAATACATCCACAATTTGACCACTTCCACGGCTACAGGCTGGACTTCTCTCACCTGGATCACTGTCTTTTTTTTTTTTTTTTTGAAACAGAGTTTTACTCTTGTTTCCCAGGCTGGTGTTAGCTATGTGATGTTTGTTGCCTAGAATGAATTGCAAAGAGCATTGGTCTACTTTGTGATTTTGTGTCCCTGGCACTTAGAGCTCTGTGGAGTTCTTCTGGCACCTTGTAGACCTAACTCAGTATTGTTGAATGAATGAGTTGCCCCTTCATACTGCTCTTGGCTCAATGTCAGAATCTGGACCTCCCACACTCCTCCTTCGGTGAGGACCTTCTGTCCCCAGCATCTCACTCTAAGGGACACATGTTGCATCTGCCACTCAACTGGCCAGTTTCCCTGTCCTAAATAGTACTGTCACAGCATTGCTTCATCACAGATTACCCCTTAGGCTGGAGGTTCTAAGTGAGCAAAGAGTACATCTTCTACATCTCTCCCATTCCCTGCAGGCTCCAGCACAGTGCTGGGCATTGTGGGAAGGATGAAGAAATGTCGTTTCAATTGAATTTAGAACGTAGCCTCAGCAGTAACTTTAAAGGCACTAATGAAGGTATATCATACTCACCCCCAAAGTGAACCTAGGGGACTTCAAAAAAATTTCCCCTTTGACTAGCAAGCAGGTTATAGGTGGGAAGTAATGGTCATAAACTGCCTGCAATTCATTCTGGTTTTAAAAGTTCATTTGGTGCTCACACAATGCTGGCTACAGATAATCGATGGCCAGGAGCAGAGGGGAGAGGTCAGCATCCAACTCTCACGGTGGACAGAGATTGCGTTCCCCTGGCCATGATGGATGGCAGCAACCTTCAGTTTCTAATTGCTCCCAAAGAATTCATGTATGACTCCAAGCCCAAATCACACACATGGGGGGAGGAAGGACAGAGCCAAGGCAAGAGGCTTGGTCAGCAAAATTGGAATTACTTGAGAAATGGAGGAGGAAGAATCCCCCCATCTTAGCCTGCCCTATAAATGCCTAAGTGATGTATTTCCTTCCCCAGTTGACTTTTTTTAAGTGTCTCTCTCATAAGTCATTAATAACTAATTTCACAATCGCTGCATCATGTGACAGTCATAAAATATTGCCTACGCTTTTCCCAGAAAATTTTAGTATTGAGCCAATAATTGAATCCAAATTATCTATTAAGTTAATTCTTGAGTAGACAATATTTTACACCTGAAGTCATTTTTCACCAGTACTCTGGAATGAAGTAATTGAGGAATTAGTGATGACTTTTCCCCCTCCTGAACAAGTAAAAATAAAATTGCTGGGTTCAGCCTGGAGGGTGTCAAGCTGTTATGAATTCTTTTCTCCTCAATTTTTCCTCTTCCTAGTTAGAACTAGCTCCCTGTCCTCAGAAATCATCAGGTCGACAACTGAACGCTGCTTCTCCATGGTCAGGGTCCTAGCTGCAGCTGTTCTGGACCGCCTCATTTGCAGAGCCATGTGTTACCCTTTCTGGCCAGGTTCTGGCTTTTAAGAAATCTTTGTACTTTTTGCGTAGACAGGTACAGAGTGCACTTGGGAAGTCCAGCCAACCCACACCTCTCTTTTCTGAGAGCCAGTCCTACCTAAAGGCATGGTTCCCTATAGCCATGTTTGTTCCTGGAACCCTGTTCCCACCCTTCCTTACTGCCCTATTTCTGGCCAGAAAGCAATTAGACCTGGATGGACACCTGACCCAGGCTGGGGAAATCAGAAGTTGTCTTACAAAATTTTGGACTTGAGTGTAAGAGGCACCAGCCAGTCTCTGCTGGTCTTTTGAATTAAGGATGTAAAATTTTCATGTACTTTGCACAGGATAAATATTGCACCAATCTCAAATTTTCATAGATCCAGAGGAGTTGAATTGAGGGGAGAGTGAGAGCAAGAGGGAGAAGGAAATGAAACAGGGAACAGGCACACAAGTGCGAGGTCAGCGCACAGATGAGAGGACTCGAGGGCCCAGAAGAGGAGGCACAGAAAGTGGGGCATGAACCTACTTCTGATTTGGGGCTGTGAGATCTTGTCTTCTTGTGTGACCTGAATAAAGTGTGGCATTTTGTTTCTTGCTTTATTATAGGAAGACATTGGAAGAAAAAAACCAACACCACATAGCTAACACCAAAAACTCCAGAGATGTAAAAAAATAGCCCTTGACTAAAGGTCCTCTTGAGGAACAAGGGGAAGACAGACTACACCTCACACCTGCAAACATTTCTAAAATTTTCCTCTTCCTAGTAATCCTATCCACACATCAGGATTACTGCCCATACCGTGGAGTGCCACAGCCTTTCTCTCATGGAATCCCCCATTCTTCTCCCCATACCTCCAAAAACTGAGGAGTGAAACATTCATTCATTCCTGGAGTATTAAGTGGTGCCATTTGGAACCAGCAGCAAGATAAGCAGGTTCCTGCTTACCCATGAGGTACCAACAAGATCCCTAATAGCTTAAGAAGACATCATTCAATAGTTTGGCCTTGTCATATCTACCATCAAGTTCCCACTTTTTGCAGAATTGATTTAAGTGGGTTTCTATTATAATCAACCAAAAGGACCTTGCTCCAGAGAAAATTCCAAGAGCCTGCTATGCCTCAGTCTTTGCCCCTACTTGATGGAAAACAGCAGAGGAAGAGCATGAGATGCGGGGCCAGACAGACCCAGGCGTGTGTGTGGTTTCTTCTTAAAAAGCTAAACAGTGGGCTGGGTGCAGTGGTTCATGCTTGTAATCTCAGCACTTCGGGAGGCCAAGGCAGGAGGATCACGAGGTCAGGAGTTCGAGACCAGCCTGGCCAACATGGTGAAATCCCGTCTCTACTAAAAATACAGAAATTAGCCGGGCGTGGTGGTGTACGTCTGTAATCCCAGCTACTCAGGAGGCTGAGGCAGGAGAATTGCTAGAACCGGGGAGGCGGAAGTTGCAGTAAACCGAGATCACACCACTGCACTCCAGCCTGGACAACACAGCGAGACTCCATCTCAGAAGAAAAAAATAAATATAAATAAATAAACAGTGAAGCTCACGTTTCTCCATTCAGTGGCACTTGCTGTGCGTTTGGAGTAAGCAATTTTGCCAGAGTCAGGGAAGTCCACCTCTAGTTCTAGTTTCCTGAGAAATGTATTAGGATGATAATTATTGTTATAAATAGGTATTGAACTTTGTCATTTTTATTTTTATCATTATAAATAGATATTGAACTTCATCACATGCTTTTTATGCAACTCTTGGGATAATCATGTTTTTTTTCTCCCTTGGTCTATTAATGTGGTGAATTGCCAGACTTTCTGCTGTTAAACTGCACAGCATTCTTCCCAGAAACCCACCTACATGATTGGATTCAGTTAGCTAATGTTTTATTTAGTATTAGTTTCATCTATATTTGCAGGTGAAATGGGCCTATCATTTTTTACTCCTGTCCTTGTCTAGTTTAAAAGTAACAATTAAATTAGCTTCATTAAATGAATCAGACCACTTTTTTTCTCCTTCTATTTTCTGGAACAGCTTTTACAAGATGGAGATTATTTTCTCTATAAATGCTTTGTAGGATTTAACTGTGAAGGGATATGCGCCTAGTTCTTTAAAGGGAGGAACTGGCTAGAATTTTAATTTTTTACTCATTACTGGTCTGTTTGAGTTTTTTACTTATTCTTTGCCAATTTTGGTATTTCCTGTTTTTTTTTTAGAAAATTCATCTAATTTTGAAAATGTATTGGTGCTTTATAATATTTTTGTAAGACTATTTTTAAACATTTATTGTATCTATCATTTTCCTTTTTTAATCCTGTTTTCTTTTTTTCTCAATCACTCTTACCAGCGGTTTGTCTATATTATTAATCTTTTCAAAAGACCTACGTTCAGCTTTGCTAAGCTTCCATGAGTTTTTGTTATTTGCTATTCATTTACATCTGCCTTTATGTCTATGATTTCCTTCTTTTTCTTAAAGCTTATTCTGTTGCTACTTTTCCAGCCTCTTGAGATAAGCAGTTGGCTCCTTTGTTTTTGTTTTTCTATGTCTTCTTAGTGATGTATTTAGGCTATCCCTTCTCTCTTAAGTGTTGCTTGATCTATGTCCCACAACTTTTGCCATGTGGCTTATTCATTCATTGAATCCTAAATATTTTGTGATTGCCTTTATTAATTCTTCTTTAATCCAAAGATTATTTAGTATTGTCATTTTTTGTTCCTGGACACACAGTCTTTGGATTTTATTTTAACTGATTTGGAGTTTTATTGCATTTTAGTCAGAGAGCACTGATCTGGTTTGGCTGTGTCCCCACCCAAATCTCAACTTGAACTGTATCTCCCAGAATTCCTACTTGCTGTGGGAGGGACCCAGGGGGAGGTAACTGAATCAGGAGGGCCAGTCTTTCCCGTGCTATTCTTGGGATAGTGAAGAAGTCTCAGGAGATCTGATGTGTTTATCAGGGATTTCCACTTTTGCTTCATCCTCATTTGTCTCTTGCTGCCGTTGTGTAAGAAGTGCCTTTCACCTTCCACCAGGATTCTGAGGCCTCCCCAGCCATGTGGAACTGTAAGTCCAATTAAACCACTTTGTATTCCCAGTTTCAGGTATGCTTTTATCAGCAGTGTGAAAATGGACTAAATATAAACACTGTCTGTATGATGAGTATGATGTTGGTCCTGTGAAATTTATTGAGGCTGTTATTGTGCTCTGATTTATGGTCAATTTTGTAAATGTTCTACATATAATCAAAATGTATTTTCTGTTAGATATAAATTACATATTTGCATATAATAGTACACACACATTTGAGATTATTAAACAAGTTGTTCAAGTCTTCTGTATACTTAATAAATTTTCTCTGCTTGCTCTATAAACTTATAAGAGGAATATGTTAAAATATTCAAATAAAATGGTTGATTTATCTATTTTTCTGTTTCTATAGCTACTTTTTATATGTGTGTGCATGTGTATAAATATACACACATACATATTTAAGGCTGTATTACTAGGTGTGTATATATTTTTCATGATTTTTATAGTTTTATGATCCTTTATTCCTTTTACTTTTCTTATTTTTTTCTTATAAAATGTTTTGGCTCATATTTGCTTGCTATTTCTTCTTTTATCCCTTTATTTTCAACTTCTTGTTGTGTCTCTTGTAGAAAGTATATTCTTAAATCTTGTGTTTTTAATCCAATTTAAATCTCTGTATTTTGAATTATGAGTTTAATTCATTTATATTACTATAAATTGATGTTATATTAAGAGTTATGTTTGCTATCTTGTTTCATATTTCTTATTTCACATTTTCATACTTGTTTTTCCCTCTTTCCACTGGATAGTTAAAACTTCCCTCTGCTGGTTTGAAAGCTCCATGTTCTTTTTTTTATGGTATTGGCACTAATTTCCTCTCATTATTCAGGCCAAAACTGTGGGCGGCATCCTTGATTCCTCTCTTTCTTTCACCAGTCCATCAGGACGTCCTGTTAGCTCTTCCTTCAAATACATTCAGAATCTGATGGGGATCAGATTTTTTTTTTTTTTAGTCGGGGGACAGGGTCTCACTCTGTCGCCTAGGCTGGAGTATAGTGGTTCAGTCATGGCTCACTGCAGCCTTGACCTTCTGGACTCAGATGATCCTCCTGATTCAGCCTCTCAGGTAGGACCACAGGTGTGCACCAACATGCTTGGCTAGTGTGTGTGTGTGTGTGTGTGTGTGTGTAGCACCACCATGCCTGGCTAGTGTGTGTGTGTTTCTTATAGAGACAGGATTTTTTGCCATGTTTCCCAGGCTGTTCTTGAACTCCTGTGCTCAAGCAATTCACCCACCTCAGCCTTCCAAAGTGCTGGGATTACAGGCATGAGCCACCACACCCAGCCTGGCCATTTGTATTAGTCTATTCTCATGCTGCTATAAAGAAATATCTGAGACTGGGTAATCTATAAAGAAAAGAGGTTTAATTGGCTCATGGTTCTGCGGGACATACAGGAAGCATGGCTGTGGAAGCCTCAGGAACCTCTGAATCATGGCAGAAGGTGAAGGGAAAGCAGGCTCGTCTTACATGTCCAGAGCAGAAGGAAGAAAGAGAAGCAGGAGGCACTACACACTTTTAAACCACCAGACCTTGTGAGAGCTCACTCACTATCATAAGAACAGCAAAGGGAAATCCGCTCCCATGATCCTATCACCTCCCACCACTGGGGATTATAATTAGACATGAGATTTGGGGAGGGACACTAATTCAAACCATATCACCCCTGATTTCTCACCACTTCCACTGACAACATCATCTCCTACCTGAGTCAATGACCTCACGTCCCAGCTGGTCTCCAGTGCTCCATCTTAGCTGCCTAGAATGTATTCTGATTTAAAAGCCAGATCGGTGCTTTTAAAACATTAAGACTATATTGTTCCCCTACCCAAACTCTCCATCATCTGCTCACATCAATCAGAGTAGGAGTTAAGCTCATGCGACGGCCTACAGGCACACCCCTCCTGGGAGACACCCTCTCTTCCCAATCTCCCCTTGGCCCTCTACACTCCGGCTCCACTGCTGCTCTTCACACAGCCAGGCATGCTGCAACCTTAGGGCCTCTTCATTCCTCTCTCTTCAAAGAACACTCCTCCTTGAGACAGTCCCATAGCTAACTCCCTCATCTCCTTCAGGACTGGGCTTGAACTTCTCCTTCTCAATGAGACCTACCCTCCCATTTTACATCAGTTGCAGCCCTCCCCACCCTAGCACTCCCAATCCTTCTCTGTGCCACCTCGGGTTTTGCATAGTACTTACAGGCTCCTCTCGTACCTTTATCTATTTATTCATTCATTTCTTATGCTTTCTGAGTACCGTCTGTCTCTCTCACTCCATGAAAACATTAGGGATGTCCACGAAAACCACACGGCTCAGATCTCTGCTGTGGGAACCACAATGGACTCATGGTCTCAGCTCACCCCTTGGGACCCACCACCACATTCATGTTGAGTTCACACTTCCCACGGGCTGTTTCCAGCCAGCAGCTGAGCACAGCAAGGTCATTAACATGGATCCATTTGGCAAAATGAATGATTTCCCTATGACTTTGATTCAAGAATTTCCCGCTGGTGGGGCCAGAGCATTGGTGGAATTGCACTTCAGCCCGAGGTTCTTCTACTCCAAGCCTCCTCCCTTCCCTGTCTCCTCCTGCAGGCATCCGACCTACATCACAGTGTGAGGCTCTCCTTGTCTTTCCTTGCTCTTTCCCCAGGAAATCTCGTCCTATCATGGCATCTTCTCAGTGGACCTGAACTAACACATGGGTTTTGTTCACTGATGTACACCGAGTGCCTAAACTTGGAATGGGTGTGCAGTAAGTATCCACGGAATGAATGTCTAATGAAGGTTAAGGGCAAACCAACAGTATTCACCTTAGGGGCTGCCCCAAGATCCTGCTGTTACACTCCCTTGAATGGGGTCTGTAATAGGGAAGGTGAAGATGTGTCCTTTATAGCCTGGTTCTGACAAGTTAGCTCAATAAACACTAGAATTGAGATCCCAGAGTCCAACTGGGATAACCAATACCTGCATAGTGGTGTAGAATATTTCTAAATACTTTTACACACATTATCATATGACCCTTATTACCCCAATGCTGGGAAGTACAGTTTTCTGTATCTTAGAGTTGATTAAAACACACACACACACACACACACACACACACACACACACACACACACACCCCACCCAGGAGTTATTTGAGTTGCTCAAGATCACACCACAGAGCTAATTGTTTGCCTCCTGGGCCAACCCTCTTCCCACTGCACCACGCTGAAGTGAGCCCCAGTATCAGAGACTGCGAGAAGAGGGAAAGTTAGTGACTTCTGGATAAATCAGGTCAGGGACTAGCATAGGCTCCCAGCTAAGACACAGGGCAGGCCTGGAGAACCAGCCTTAGGGACAGGGCCTCCCTTCTGCTCTGCTCCAGGCAGGGTGGTAATGGTGCTCCATGGAGCATGGAATTACACAGCATGGGGGGTCCCACCAATTCTGAGGCTCAAGGGATGTCAAGAAGACTTAGCTACATAAGAGTGAAATAGAAAAGAGACACAAAAGGAATGTAGCTTTCTCATCTGGCCTGGGAATATGAGACTGGGCATGCGATAAAAGCCTCTAGAATCAAAAGCTCTCCAGTGATGCTCTCCCACCCTCTCCAATTGGAATGAAGTGAGCTGTCTTCCAATCCCATAAACCTGGAAGTACCTTTCATGCCTAACATGATGATAATTCTTTGCACTCAGAGCAATAGAGCAGGAGCTGTGCACCTATCCCCAGCTCTGCTGCTGGTGAGGGGCGAGAGGGTCAGGAGGGCAGGGTGACACTAACAAGACCCTTCTGGAGCAGGCAGCAGAAGGCTTCCAGTAAGTGGCCAGCCAGGCATTCAATCACCAAGGAGCTCCAATGGGAAACTGGAATCTTGGGCAGAGGTGGAACTTACTGAAACCCATGGCCTTGTGTGTCACTAACTAGTTAAATGAGGCCCCTTCTCTCTTTTAAAGCCTAAGGTAGAACCTATCCACCTCTCCTTCTGCTCATCTGAGCCAAGGTCTCCAATCCTTCAGGACTGCATTTGCTTCCAGCCAGCTCCACATTCCCAGTGGGGAGGTGGCACCCAGAGCTTCCCAGCCAGCCTGCTGCAGCACAGTGGTGGGGTAGGAGTAGTTACAGGTTTATAATACATTAATTTCTCCCTGATTTATTCTAGTGTGCCCTGCTAATGGTATCATTTTCTATGCATGCCATGATGTTAGAAGGAAGAAAAGGAGGAAGGGAAGGAGGGAGGGAGGGGAGGAGGGAGAGAGGGAAGGAGGGAGAGAGGGAAGGAAAGAAAAGTGGAGAGACTCTGGAGCTCCCATTGAATCTCCTCTCTCCTCACTCTCTAGAGGTTGCTCCACCCTCCATTCATTCATTCCTTTATTCAACTGAAATGTTCTGGGCACCCACCATGTGCCATGTACATTCCAGTATGTCAATTGCAAACTTTTCTGCCCGGGGAGAGGTTCCCTCTGTACTCAGAATCTGTCTAATGGTGGGCCTCAGACCCCCATCCATAAATTAAGGGACTGAGCCACATGCTGCCCAGGGTCCCTGTTAACTCCAGCATTTCCATGTGGCCAGAAAGGATTCAGGGAATATCAGCACTCGTCTTTCAGCTACTCCTTGCTCCCCTCCCGCTCTCCCATTCAAGCATTAGACCTTCCTTTGGCCATTATAACGGGCAGGAAACTGCAGGACAGAAAACAAACAGGCTGGAGCCTCTTCTAGCCTCTAGTATATCCAAAGCTTGTGTCCTTAGGGACCTGAGAAGACTCGGGGGACCTGGAAGGCAGGAGAACCCTCACCTCCATGGCTGAGGGTTCAAGGATGCCCTCCCACCTTTCTAAATACTATTCACCCGGGCTAAGGGGAGATGATAGACTCAGCCAAACGGGCCAGCTGGGGGAAGAGGGATGTCCCGGTAGCACCCTCTTGGAGATGTGACTACGGCTGATGAGCACAGTGACAGCTCAGGGGACGCCTGCATAGACAGTTGATGTCAAGGACCAGATGGGTCCCCACCCCAAATCCACAGTTCAGCCTAACATTTCCCAAGCCTGAGATACCTGACATGAAGGCAGGTGAGCTTCTGAAGTCCACAGGGTGGAGAAGCAGAGCAAGGAGTGAGTAGCCTGACCTTGACCATCTAAGACCAGTCGGAATGGGGAACTGAGCGGGGATGGGGCCCTAGACCTGGTTAGGAAGTAGAAAGTACCAGAAAATGCATCCCAAGGTGAGACCCAGCAGCCAGTCACCTTCTTCTGAGGCAATGGCAGCCTGGTTGGATTTCAACCTGGATTCTGTGCTCCCCTTCCCTTTCTCAACAGCCGTCCTCAACTCAGACCCCTCTCTGCTCCCACCTCAGCCTCATTCATCCTCAATGCCAGCTGCAGTCTCTGCCATGTCTCGCCAATACCTGTCAGTCAACCACAGGTGTCCCACAGCCATGACCCCAGCAACCCCATGCATCCCAGCCAGGAAAGGCAGAGCCTCGGTTTCCAGATCTGCCTGCCACCCTTGCCCAGGCTGTTCCTCCCTTCACCACCCCCTACTGCCCCTTGCCAATCCATCAGGCAGCCCCCGTCCCTCCCAGGAGCCCACCCAAGCCCCCAGGGGCTGCCTTGTCTATCTCTGGACCTTATTGTGTAGCTCTACCTACCTAACAACTGCAGTGTAATTACATCCCCGCCTCCAAGCTGCCCGCCCCACAGCTCCCAGGGCATTAGGCACTACTTAGGGGAAAGCACTGCTAATAGAAAACAGTAGATGAACAAGGGCTGTTGCAGCACCTCGCTTCCTTCCCTTAATTTACAACAAACCTCTGTTTATTGAGCCAGTAACATATTTGAACACCGACTCATAAGAGGCCCTTCTCGCAGACACTGTATATCTGGCAAATAATTCCCCTTCCACTGAGGTGTGTGCAGAATTCAGCGCAGGCTATTTACAGGGCTGCCTGTGGAGGGCCAGGAAGGGGACACTTAACTGCAGGCCAGGCTGCATAGGAGTGGATGGTAGGGAGCTGTCCTGTAGAGGATCAGTCACCTGTGACATGGACCCCTAACCCCAGCCCGTGAGCAGCTCAGGTGCAGGAGGGCAGAGGTATGGAGCAGGTACGTCTCCAGAATTGGAACCCTTGGCATTTTCATGGTGTTGTCTGGAAACTCTCCCTGCTAAGCTTCAGTGTCTGCTCTCTCCTGTCCCCTACCAACTCCATGAAGAAGGCCACACACAGATATGGCCATCTCCATTCGACTGATGAGAAGACAGAGGCCCAGAAGGCAGAAAGTGAGTGGGGCCAGGCCACAGGGCTTTTGGGTTAGCATGTGTTCCCAGCCCCAGGAGGACGTCCTCTCTCCTTTCTTTTGATAGGGCAGGGAGAAAAGAAGGTGACAGCAGCCCCATCACACACACACCCTGCAGGTAGTAGGAGAGGGAAGAGAAACTAAAGACACTCGAGGCTGTCCTGTGCTCAGGCCCCAGCTAGCCCAAAGAGATGTCTGGCCAGGAGGCTGGCTCCCACCTGTAATCCCAGCACTTTGGGAAGCCGAGGCAGGTGGACCACTTGAGGTCAGGAGTTTGAGACCAGTTTGACCAACATGGTGAAACCCCATCTCTGCTAAAAATACAAAAATTAGCTGGCATACTGGTGCATACAGATAATCCCAGCTACTCAGGAGGCTGAGGCAGAAGAATTGCTTGAACCCAGGAGGCAGAGGTTGCAGTGAGCCAAGATTGAGCTACTGCACTCCAGCCTGGGTGACAGAGTGAGATTCCGTTTAAAAAAAAAAAAAAAAAAAAGACACCTCCCTCACCTCACAAGTACCCTTCAAGCCAGCCCCAGGCTCCCCAAATCCACAGCATACCAGGGAACTGACAGAAGGAAACAGAAACCATGTGGGACCCAGGGTCAGACATCACTCAGTAACTCCATTACTGGGGTGAGTTATTGAAACTCTCTGGGCCTCAGTTTCCTCAACCATAAAATGGGAAGTATAGCAATCACACAGTTGTTTTTTTTAAAACGGATCAGGTGAAAGAGCCATTTATCACTGTGCCTGGTACACAGTGCTTAATAATTGTTCAACTGCTTCTCCTCCTTCTTCACCCTTCTATTGTTGCTAAAACCTAACAGTAAATTATCTACAAAGAGTTTTTCCTCAAGGTCAAGATCCCCACTAACAGTCCCTGATATTCTGAGGCCAGGCTTCACATGCCGGTGACTTTGTAAGGAATCGCTCCCAAGAGAAAACTGGTAGGAAGAGGGGGACACATGACAGGGATGTAGAAGAAGCCAAGCCCAAGTGGAATCTCAGGCAAAGTCCCCTTTAGATGACTTCAGCCCAGTTCCTCAGAGAAGCTCATGAGTGTCAGTTACACAACAGAGAGCCCCCCCAGGGGCGAGGCCAGTGAGCTAGGCTCTCACCCTCCTCCAATCCCAGGGAACAGATGGAGAGCTGGGGGTAGGGTGAGTCCCCGGCACCTGGGGAGACAGCTCCAGTACCCCCAGAGCTGTCTTCCTCAGGGGCAGGCATTGAAAGCAACAGCTTACTGCAGCCAGGAAAGGACTCACGGAAACGGGAAGGAGAACCTGACGGATGTGGATGGAGGGGACCCCAGCTTGTAACTGGTCCCAACCTGCTGACTGGAGTGAGCCCCATGTGACTGAGCCCCATGTGACTGAGCATGTGAAGACAAGTATGGCGGCTAATAGTGAGGGTCAACTTGATTGGACTGAAGGATGCAAAGTGTCATTCCTGGATGTGCCTGTGAGGGTGTTGCCAAAGGAGATTAACATTTGAGTCCATGGGCTGGGAGAGGCAGATCCACTCTCAACCTGGGCGGGCACCATCTAATCAACAGCCAGCATGGCTAGAACAAAGCAGGCAGAAGAAGGTGGAAGGAACAGGCTGGCTGAGTCTTCTGGCCTTCATCTTTCTCCCGTGCTGGATGCTTCCTGCCGTCGAACATCAGACTCCAAGTTCTTAGGATTTTTAACTCTTGGATTTATGCCAGTGGTTTGCCAGGGGCTCTCGGGCCTTTGGCCACAGACTGAAGGCTGCACTGTCGGCGTCCCTACTTTTGAGGTCTGGGGACTTGGACTGGCTTCTTGCTCCTCAGCTTGCAGATGGCCTATTGTGGGACTTCACCTTGTAATCGTGTCAGTCAATACTCCTTAATAAACTCCCCTTCATATATGCCTCTATCCTATTAGTCCTGTCCTCTAGAGAACCCTGACTAATATATCAAGCAAGGATGACTCCTGGTACTTGGAGAAGACCTTTTCAAGTGTTGGGCCAACACTTACACAGATGCTCTAACCTTCTCCCAGTAGCTTTTCAATGACGCCAACAGGGCAGATGGCATTGCCTTCTTCTAGGAAGAAATCAAGGTCCAGAGAGGTGAGACGATTCACCCCAAGCCACAAAGCTAATTAACAGCAGCCCAAATCCAGGTCTCTGGACTCCCAGTACCAGCCTCACTCCAAAAATAGTAAACACACACACACACGCACACACACACACCCCATGTGTTGATCTACATGAGAATCTGGCAGCTTTTCAGAAGGGAGGTATGGGTTGAAACTAAGACGTCAAGGGCCACATGAAGGGGCCTTCCCTCCAGGACATGCAATTAGGTTAACAAGTCAGGTTAACAAGCTCCTTTGTGTAACGTGGAAATAATCTGGACAGAACTAACTTGTACCTGAGACTTGCCCACGTCAGAGAATTTTTTCCATTTATTTCCTCTCCTCCTAAACCATCAGGATACTGAAGGAAGAGGAGCTTCAGGGGGAAGGGAGGGAATGTTTACATCTCTTCCTTCTAGAGGCCTCTGCTGAACCCCACGGGCTGTGCTGAGACCTTGCAGCACTGATCACACAGCTGTCATTGCTTCCTCCATGATCTTTTCCTCCACTCAACCACCAGTTCCTAGAAGCCAGAGCTGGCTGCTCCTTTGCTATGCCCCTTGGCACGTAACAGTCAATCATTGTTTGTTGAAAGAATAACAGCACCTGTCACTTAGGAAGGAATAGGACTCTGTGATGGGGACCTCAAGAATCAGGGGCTTATGCCAACAAGTGTAGGGGGAATGATGGGGTCAAACAGAGAGGAGACCCCAAGGATCACAGAAAAGAACGTAGGAAGTTTTCAGACATATCTTTGGCTGCCCATGAAATAGTCCCCTGCAAGGAGCAATCCCCTGCAAGTACCTATCACACATACTGGCCCAGGGTTGTTCCCCAGAGCCTCTGGGCTCCAGTAAGGATAAGAATGTTCCTCAAAGTGGGGTCTCTCTGGAAGTACCCCAGGCTCCCCTGAGCTGACACTGGAGGAAGGGAAAGGAGGAAAAGGAAAACAGCAAATGGAGGTTGAGCAGAGCGCCTCGGGCTGCGGGGTCCCCAGCGCTCAGCTTGGATATCTCCTGGTGCTTTGGCTCAAGAACCTGGGAGAACTGCCAAGAGCTTGCAGGGGTGGCAGGAAATGGGGCCTGAACGCCTGCAAAATTTACAGAAAATAATGAAGGGAGGAAAAACATCTGTTCCCAGATGGGGCTGAAGGTTGGACGCATTGTTCATTCTCCCTGGGTGCAGAGGGAGTAAAGCCACACAGAACAGACCCAGGAGTGGTGGGTGGCGGTGGTGGGCAGGGGCAGCCAGCCTCCATGTGCTACTGTCAGCCTGTGGATGGGTCTAGTGCCCGTGGGCGCTTCCTGTTCAGGCCTCCCTGCTCTGCATTCTTTATTCTGGCAAAAGCTGCTCTGTCCTCTCTGTCAAGGGGCTTCTCCTCACCATGAATGCCTGCGGGAGAGAGATCCCAGTGCCAGGCAGTGGGCCAGGCAGGAACCAGAGCTCCACTTGGGAAGCCTCTAGAGATGACCTAGGGTAGCTCCTCACCATCCTGGAGAGGAAACTGAAGTTGGCAGAGGAGAGGGGCGCTGCCCCCGGTCTCACAGCTACCTTTACTCCCCATCCAACATGATTGTTGCCATGGGCAACAGGACCTGCAAACAACAGGGCATAGGGGTCAAGGGCAGGCTCCCAGGCAGGGCAGGGCAGTGGAGAGGCATGGGTCTGCCCTTGCCAACACTTCCACCCACTATCTACCACAGGCTGGGTTTGGCAAATCCAGTCTCTGTCTCACAATTCCTAACTGTTAACAGCATGTCAAGAACCCCAAGTTTTTCCAAGACAGGCTCGCATTAGTCCTTGAGGACTTCTAGGGAGATGCAGGAAGGGGATAGACATTGTCCCTCGATACAAAAAAGCAACGATCTGGAAAATCAACGCCAGGAAAGAGATGGGGCAAAGGGCTAGGCTTTAGAGGCCCCACGCTACCATCGAGCTATGTGGCCAGCACTCATGACTCAGAGCACAGCTTTGCAACCATGTTGTTCCTTGGACTGTGGGTCCACAGAGAGCCTGGGTGAAAAGCTACTGGGCCCAGGGCCCTCCTGGGTCCTCCTGACAGCATTCTCAGCCAGCCAAGTGAGTTAAAGGACCAACGCTTGGCACCAGCTCCCCACAAACATCTCCCTAACTTCTAGATAGCCTCTCAGAGACAGCCTCAGACTCTCGCCAAAGGACCAAGACCAGCCTCATTACCCCTGCACCCACCCCATGGTCATGATGTGGCTTATTCCCTGCAGCGCTCCATGGAGATCAGCTGCACTGGGACTCAGAAAACAACACCCCAAAATGAAGTCTTCAGAAACAGCCTCAGAAGCAAAAGTTTTTCTCTGCCTTTCTCCTGCCCTCCTGTCTTTCAGTCCCATTCTCCCTCAACGCTACCCATAGAAGCTAGAATCCCTCTTCCCCAAGGTGGTTCATAGAAAGCAGAACCCCTTTTCTTCAAAGCCAGCTATAAAACCTAAAACCTTGACTCTAACTTTTCCCCTGCCTTTCTGTGTAGAAACTGGCCATAAGGAAATGACCTGACCTAGATTGTTTGACTGTAGGTCATGAGACCCTCATTCCAGGGAAGGCCTGCCCTACCCCAGAAGGAAGGAACGCTGCTCAAAGAGGCCAGGAAGAATCTAGACAGACAGGCCTCGCTGGGTTTCCTATTCAGTCTGATAGCATTGGATCAAATCCATTTAGTCCAATCACATCTCTACATGGCTGTCCATACTTTGTTGAACCTAAGCATAGTGATGCACAATTTCCCCTGTATCTTTGCGTCTTTATTCTGAAGGTTTCCATGTACACATATTAAATAAATTTGCACGCCTTTTCTCCAATTAATCTGCCTTTTGCAAGTTGATTTTCAACAAATCTTCGGAGGGCCAGAGGGAACTTGGCATGGCAACCCCTATCCAGTGCTTGGTCCTAGGCTTTCCGGCTGCATTTGCTCTTACAAAAGGGAAGGGAATGTTTCTCGGGAGGGGAGTTAGCAATGGAGGGATCTCTTTAAAGCATCTTCCATCAGTTTTTCTTCAATGAGGTTTGAGAGTGGGAAAGAAATATCCATTGGAGTTATCAGGATTCCCAGCAGAGGGAGGAGGAGGAGTTTGAAAAAGTGTATTCAAGATTATAGTCTGGCACAGTGGCTCATGCTTGTAATCTCAGCACACTGGGAGGTTGAGGTAGTCACTTGAGGCCAGGAGTTTGAGATCAGCCTGGCCAACATGGCGAAACCCCGTCTCTACTAAAAATATAAAAATTACCTGGGTGTGGTAGTGCACGCCTGTAATCCCAGCTACTCGGGAGGCTGAGGCATGAGAATCACTGGAACCTGGGAGGCAGAGGTTGCAGTGAGCTGAGATCGTGGCACTGCACTCCAGCCTGGGCAACAGAGCGAGACTCTGCCTCAAAAATAAAAAAAAGAAAAGAAGAAAAAATAAATATTATAATATACAGTTGACCTTGAACAACACGGGCTTGAACTGCACAGATCCACTTATACACAGATCTTTTTTCCACTTCCACCACCTGTCAGATAGCAAAACCAGCCTCCTCCTCCCCAGCCCACTAAACCTGAAAACGATGAGAATCAAGACCTTTGTGATGATCCTTCTCCACTTAGTGAAGAGTAAATATATTTTCTCTTTTCTATTTCTTAATAACATCTTTGCTCTGGTTTACTATATTGTAAGAGTACAGTATATAAAACATATAACATAGGAAATACTGTGTTCGTTGACTTTACATTATTAGTAAGGTTTCGGGTCCAGGCTATTAGTTAAGTTTTAGGGGAATCAAAAGTTGTAAGTGAATTTCTTCCTCTGTGGGGAGGTCAGCACCCCTGTGTTGTTCAAGGGTCAACTGTAATTTTATATTCAAAAATAAATGTGTCATTTTTATACTCTAAATTGTGGAAAATAAAATCGGACAAAATACTTTGGCTTGCTGGAGACAGGCATCCGACAGCACAGTGCTCCTCTTGGGGTGGGAGATTGGCCTCGCGGGGTCAGGGTTTCTAGGGGAAGGAGCGGGACTTGCATTCCCTTCAGACTTGTACATGGGGCTTCAGGTTTGAGAACCACGACCCTGTTAAGTGTTGGGACCTTCACAGGGATGGTTTCTTCTGATTGGCTCCTTGTGGCTTCAGCGGCATCAAAAGTATGAGCTTCAACCATTTCCCAAACTTCCCAACCACAGAATAACCTGATGCTCATGGGGAAATGCACATTCCTTGGTCCCACCACCAACAGGAGCCTGGGACTCTGGATTCATTTTAACACATAACCTATGGGATTGCTCTAATCTGGCCAGGACAGCACACAGATTTTTGGGTCAGGTAATACATCTGTATTCAACAAATTCCAAATTCCATATGAAGATACACCCAGAGAAGCCAGGCTCCTGCATCTCCCTAACCCTGACCTCCTCTTCCACCACAGAATACCCTTCCATCCATTTGTTTATCTTCCCCATGTTTCCTTGTGCAAATGCAAGCACAAATGAATATACATATATATATATTCTCATTTCTTCTCTTTCACAAAAGATATACTATTTACTACACATTCTGTTCCTCTCTCTGTCTCCTAGCAAACTATCATGGATCTCTCTACATATCCATACATGGAGATTTCCCTCTTTCTCTCCACTGCAGAGTTTTCCACTAGGTAGATGTACCAGGAGGCTTCCTGCAGTCCCCTGTTGACAGACACAGGGTCATTTCCAGACTTTTGCTATTATAAACAATGCCGCGACAAATGACTTTGTACACGTGTGATTTCACATGTATGCAGGTGTGTCTGTAGGATAGATTCCTAGAGTGTGATCACTAGGTGGTAGGGTAAAGGCATCCGGGATGTCATTGGATCTTACCAGCGTTCCTTCCATAGCGATCTTCCGTGTCACACCCTGCCTGCGTTTGTGGAGGTCACATCCTTTTCCACAATCTCGCCAACACTGTGTTTTGTCAAATTTGTGTATTTTTGCCCAGTCGGAGGGGTGAGAAATGGTGTCTCTCCGTGTAGTTTTGATTTGCATTTCTCTCGTTATAAATGAGTTGCACATCCATTCTATTCCAACAACGAAGGAGCATTTGCATTTTTTTCTGTGAACTCACTCTTCATGTTCTCTGCTCATTTTTATATTGGGTTATGGATCATCTCAGTCGCTATTTCTTGTATTAGAGGGATTTGCCATGTGCAATATGAGGTGCAGATGCTTTTTCCTCAGTGTCACCTGCTTTGTGATTCTGCATGTGGTGTTTTGGGCATGCAGAAATCATTTTTATTTTTACATAGTCAAATTTCTTCATCTTTTTTTTGTTATTGTTTTTGAGACAGAGTTTCACTCTTGTTGCCCAGGCTGGAGTGCAATGGTACAATCTCAGCTCATTGCAACCTCCACCTCCCAGGTTCAAGCCATTCTCCTGCCTCAACCTTCCAAGTAGCTGGGACTACAGGCATGTGCCACCATGCCCAGCTAATTCTGTATTGTTAGTAGAGATGGGGTTTCTCTATGTTGGTCAAACTGGTCTGGAACTCCTGACCTCAGGTGATCCACCCACCTCAGCCTCCCAAAGTGTTGGGATGACAGGCGTGAGCCACCGCGCCTGGCCATTTTTTCTTGCATGGCTTCTAGATTTTGAATCCTAGAAACTCCATCCCCATCCAAAGTGGACACCAAGTTTCCCTGTAGCATTATTAGGTTTGTTTGTTTTTAATGTTTAAATTGTTGCTGTATCTGGAGATTTTCCCCATGCATGATATAAAGTTTGGAGCCAAATTTATCTTTTTCCAGAAATTGGCTACTCTATTGTCCCAATATCCTTTATTAAAAATTCATGTGTACCACATGGATTTGAGATGCCATCTGCATCTGTGCATCACTTCCTAATTCTTATGTTGCTTCTGGGCTGTCTTGGTCCTGCTGTTCTACTCCTCTGTTCTGTCCACCCATGCCAATGCCACGCTGCTTTCACTATCGAGACAACAGTGTTTCCAAATTGTCTGGCAGGGCTAGTCTCCACTCATTAGCCTGTTGTTTTTGTTTTTTAATTTTTAAAGATTTTTTCATATTTCTTGCTTGTTTATATTTCCATATAAACTTTCAACTACTTTGTCTAGCTCCAAGGGAGTGCAGAATGGGAGGAAACCTGTAGATATATTATTGGGATGATGTTAAGTGCATAAATTACCTAGGGAGTACTGACTGCTTGGCAATATTGAGTCTTCTCATCCAAGAAGGTGGGGAGAGAGAATTTGTTCTAGCTGCAGGAGGGTCCTGAGGCTAGGGCAGGTGTGTGACAGGGAACAGCGTGGTTTGTGTTTAACCTGAACTCACCGCAGCCGTCCCTACTATAATAGTATCAGCGACCAAAGTTCACCCCAGTTTTTTCTAGCTCCCCCTATTATTTGAGATTCTGTACGACATAAGGGGCATTCAGGAAGTTTAGCAGGACACACCTAAACACGTGATCTCAGTTCAGAATCTCCTGAACATGCATTTAGGACTGGCCTTGCTCAGCATCACTGCAGGTGGCTGGAGGAAGCAAGAGGAGAACAAAGGAAGTCAAGTTACAAGTAAGTTTAGAGTGCACTTCCTATGAGCTATGACCAGAGAGAGGGAGTTGCAAGGATATAGATCCTCAAACACCCCAGAGCATATAGCTGGACTCAAGCTTGCAACAGCTTAATGCAGGGTGTCTTAGTTCATTTGGCTGCTACAACAAAATACCTTAGACTGGGTAATTTATAAACAACAAAATTTATTGCTCACCGTTCCGGAGGCTGGAAGGTCTAAGGTCAAGATACCAGGAGAATGAATGTCTGGTGAGGGCCTGTCCCCCATAGATAGTGGCTTCTCTGTGTCCTCATATGGCCGGGAGCTCCCTCAAACCTCATTTATAAGGGCACAAATTCTATTCAGGAAGGCTCCACGCCTAAGACCTAATCACCTCCCAAACGCTCCACCTCTCATTACCATCACCTTGGGGGTTAGGTGTCCACATATGAATTTTGAGGGACATATACATTTAGACCACATAGCATAGGGAGTGGAATCATATGACACTGACATCAAAGTATGTAGGGGATACACAAAGTGGGCTTTAAGTGTCAAGGGTTAGACAGCGAGGCATTTGTGGATAGCAAAGATGAACCTCAGCACAACCTTAGGCCCATTATGTAAATTTCCCCTTCTCCTTGCACTTAGGCCCCACCTCCACCCATCTGAGCCTTCCCTCCCAGACCAACGGGCTCCTGTCGACTCTAGGATCCACCATATTGCTGTGCACCATGGTGCCCAGGGCAGCCATCCCTCTCATCTCTCTGCATTTGCACAGGCCACTCCTGCTACTGGGAGGCCCTCTTTCCCTTCTCTGCCGGGCATCTCTTGCTTACTCTTCCAGATTCAGCTCAAGCACCTTGCCACTTTCAGAAAGCCACCTGACCCATCCCTTTATGTGACAGTCACTGATACTCATCCACTGTGATGAATTTCATATATCAACTTGACTGGGCCATGGGGTACTCAGATATCTAATTAAACATTATAAATATTATTTCTAGGTATGTCTGAGGGTGTTCCCAAGAGAGATTAGCATTTGGATCATAAGACAGCATAAGGAAGACCTGTCCTCTTCAACATGGGTGGGCACATCCAACCCATGGAGGGCCTGAATAGAATAAAAAGGCAGAAGACAGTGGAATTTCTCTCTCTCTCTCTCTCTCTCTCTCTCTCTCTCTCTCTCTCTCTCTCTCTCTCTCTCTCTCTCTCTCTGTGCTTGTCCTGGGACTGAGATTTAAACCATAAGTGTTCCTGCTTCTCATGCTTTCAGACTTGGACTAGAATTTACTCTACCCACTGGGAGATGGTAGATGACAGATCATGGGACTTCTCAGCCTCCATCATCATGTGAGCCAATTCCTTAAAATAAACATATGTCCTATTGGTTGTTTCTCTGGAGAACCCTAATACAGAGCCACGTTCTTGAAGCACCCAGTGCTATGTGCTGATGCATCCCCATATGCTACACCCACCTTGTACAAAGACCTCAAGGAAGGTCTTCCCCATTATGCTCTGAGCTTCCCCAGGGGAATAAGATGAACAAATGCACAAATACTACATTTGCATTTCAGCACTGTACATGCAGAAAGCATCCAATATATGTCTGTAAAAATGAACGGGCAAACAAAGCAATGAGCAAGAGGCCCTGGGGGCAAATCCCTGCCCCCACCTCTACCTCTACCCAGCCCCAGAGACGATGTGGAGTGAGTTACCGCCTAGAGTTACCTACCCCACCTAAGTGATCCTGGACAAGGTAGTAAGACCCTCCTAGCCTCAGTTTCCATGCTTGTAGAATGAAGAGAAGAATAGCACCTTCTCAGAGGATCATAATAGGACTAGATAAGATAATGCAGGTTAAATGCCCAGCCAGCATCTGGTGCCTAAAAAGCATTCAATTAATGTTAGCTACTGTCATTGCCATTAAGACAGCAGGCAATGACAGTAGCTAATATAACTGAATGTTTTTAACGCACCAAATACCAGTAGATGAAAAAGAGGGCCAGGCTTGAGAGTTTAGCTAATGGGGTTTCAAGCTTGGGTTTACATTTAACAAATGGATCCCAGGCTGGGCACAGATAACAGGCATTTTTGATAAGGAGAGCTCTTTCCACTGTACTCTGCCCCTTTCCAATAAGTCATCCCCATCCCAGCTGTGGCCAGAGCCAGGTGTGCTGCGCCCTGCCTCTGCAGATGAATATGGAGAGTTTCCTGAATGCATCCTCCCTAAGGGGAGCTGCCTCCACAACAAAGAGTGCCTGAGTGCACCATGGGGGTTCTGCAATCTGGGTTTGCACCCAATGGCATGTGGAGCCCAAGAGGGCATATGCAAAATCAAAGCACCACAGACTTCCCACAGCACACATCAGAAATGCTTACTGAACAGCAAACTCCAACTTCACAGAAGGTCCCACCAGAAAACAGCTGACAAAGGCCTGGTTATGTAATGGAAGCAGCAAATAATTAGCACAAATACTCCCCTAACAGAAGAGGAAGAAACACCCACTAAGGCCTAAGTCATTCTCTAGGAGGAGACCACAGAGAAGTCTGCTTGCATGAGTCCAAGTATTGAGAAGGGATTTGCCTCCCTAGACCAGACTTCATTTAAAATCATCAGAGAACAGCCTGCCAACCTGAAGGGAAAGAGGATGAGCTAAGGCTTGGGGATCTTCCCAGGGGGGCTTCCAAGTGTCTCTTCTCTTCCTGGGATGGTGTAGGGAGGGGGCTGGTGTGCAAGAGTTTATGGGCAACTGTCACTCATACAACAGACAGGAAAGCCCAGGCTACCAGCTTGGCCTCCTCAGGGAGTTTTTGAAGGGAGTTTCTCCTTTGGATTCCCATAGTCAGCACATAGCAGGTTCTGGATGAAAGTCGCTGAATGAATAACTCTGTTTCCCTGCATCTCAGGCTCCCAGCCAGCAAGGAACTCCAGAGGACCAGGAGGGGAAGTAGGTCATCAGGATGGAGGGAGAGGTGACTCAGTAGCATCTCCCAGACCGCCTTTCTCTTACAGGCCTGGGGAGCTAGACCTGCACTGTCCACACAGGGAGACCTGTGTTTCTTCTAGCTAAGGGTTAACACTCAACTCTCAGCAATGTGGAGCGAGTCACTGCCTAGATTATAAATCAGTGAGCGCCGTGTAAAGAGCTGCTAAAGAAATAGGCTATGCTTTAAAAGCCCTTAAATGTGGATTTAATTTTATACTGCGATTCACATTTGGAAAGTTGTTAAATGCCAATCCGTGCGTGTGTCCAGAGCCCGCTCCACACGGAGGCGTGTGTGTATGCGCGCATGATACAGCATCAGAGGCGAACATGGAGCCTTTGCTCTCCACACGCAGTCCTCTTCCCCACCACCATGTTGTTAATGCAGCCTTTGGCAACACTGTCTGTCACAGCTTTTGACTTTGAACCCAGCCCCAGAGACAAATCAAGGCCTTCAAAGTTAGCTCTGGCCTCCCCCTGATGCCATCAAGCCACGACAGTCAGGGACAAAGGTGGACTCAGCAAAAGGCCAGGCCCCCTCACTTTCCGTGGGCTACACTGGTTGGATACAGGCTCTGACCTTCTTCAGAGCAAACTTCAGAGATGGTGCCAACTTCTAGATGCCGTCCCTGGCAGCATCCCCACCAGGCACAGGGCAGAGAGCATGGAGCTGGGGCTCACTGACTGCAGTTCTTATCCCGGCTCTGCCACTAACTAGCTGAGGAAGCTCCAACCCATCACTTAACCTCTCTAGCCCTCAAGCTTCCCATGGGGAATCCAGATGAAAACAGCTGCTCAGCCTACTTTATATCTTCCCTGTGAGGATGAAAAGAGATCATGGCTGTGAAATAGAACTTTGAAAACATGAAGCTCCACGCCTGTGCCACGGGTAATTACTGCAGCCTGGTGTGACCCTGGCCAAGGCCATGTGCTAGGAAGGCTGATCTCCTGGGCCATCTCTGGTTATGGCCAGGTGGAGCAGCACTGTGGTGGAAAAGGCATCCTTGTCTGGTGCCAGGGGCTGGGGTTCCAGGCCAGCACCTGCCTAGACCCCAATTTCTCCCATTTAATGGGGAGTCAGACCACCTGATCTCAAAAGTCCCTCCCAGAGCTATGTGCCATGAGTCTCTGCACCAGACTGAATGCCTGGACCTTCTCTCTAATGATGTCCAGAGAATATATTCAGGGATTTGCAGAGCCAGCATACCAAGCACCAAGCTAGGTGGTCAAGATGACAGACAGGGCCAGGCGCGGTGGCTCATGCCTGTAAACCCAGCACTTTGGGAGACTGAGGCAGGCAGCTCACTTGAGGCCAGGACTTCAAGACCAGCTTGGCCAACATGGTGAAACCTGGTCTCTACTAAGAATACAAAAAATTAGCTGGGCATGGTGGAGCACACTTGTAGTCCCAGCTACTCGGGAGGCTGAGGCACCAGAATTACTTGAACCCATGAGGCGGAGGCTGCAGTGAGCTGAGATCCTGTCACTACACTCCAGCCTGGGGGACAACAGAATAAAACTTCATTTCAAAAAAAAAAAAAAAAAAAATGACATATGAGGAGTGTCACACAAGGTGCCCGGCCTCAAGGAGCTTACATTTGAGTCTCAATGTCAGGACTTAGGGCACATGAAGTCACTGAACCAGAAATCATTTTTTCAGTGATCATAAAAATTTGCTGAGCACTTACTATGGGTCAAGCATTCTGTTACCCTGTTCACTTACGCACTCTTGTTTACCTTCCATGATCCTCTGTGAGAGATATTACTATATTGCTACCTCCATTTTATAAGCAGGGCAACACAAGGTCAGACCGGTGAAGAACGTGCCCAAGTTCATACAGCTGTTATGAGACTGCACAGAATAGAAACGTCTTGCTTCACTCCAAATCTACATTCTTGAGCACTGGGCCATCTCTGCTCATGGTGGAACAGCACTGTGGCAGGAAAGGCATCCGTGCCTGGTGCCAGGGGCCCAGGTTCCAGCCCAGCACCTGCCTAGACCCCAATTTCCCCTGTACAATGGGGAGTCAGACCACCTAATCTCAAAGGCCCCTCCTAGAGCTATGTGCCACGATCTACGTGGCTCACTGCTGGAGTTGGCAAAGAAGACTTTGTGAAAGAGATACGCAGTTGCTTATTCATTTACTTACACCCCAACCCACATAATTCCAAGAAGCTTTCAAGTTGTGTTTGTTTTCTTTTTTTTTGTTTGAGACAGAGTCTCAATCTGTCGCCCAGGCTGGAGTGCAGTGAGGCAATCTCTGCTTACTGTAACCACCTCTGGGTTCAAGTGATTCTCCTGCCTCAGCTTCCCAAGTAGCTGGGACTACAGGCATGCGCCACCACACCTGGCTGATTTTTTTTGTATTTTTAGTAGAGACAGGGTTTTGTCATGTTGGACAGGCTAGTCTCGAACTCCTGACCTCAAATGATCTATCCGCCTCAGCCTCCCAAAGTTCTGGGATTACAGGCATGAGCCACTGCACCTGGCTAAAGGGAATCTATTTTGTAAAAGCCTACTCTATACAGGGCCCTACACTAGACACTTCATGTGCATTAGCTCATTCAATACCCCTAATTCTTCAAAGCAAATGTCACGTAACCACCTTCACAAAGGGAAAAATCGAGGCTTATAGAGGTTAAGTGGCTTCCCAAGGTCATATAGCTAGAGCTTATTGAGGGACCCAAAGACTGAGCTGGTCCACACTGAGACGGCTCAGCTTCGTAAGCTGCCCATCCATACCTTACCTTGCCTAGTCCTTCTAGCTCTCCTGGAGCTGTTTGCTAGGACACCCACTTGGTCCAAACCACTTATTTGACAGAAGAAGAAACTGAGGCAGACAGAAGGCAAGTGACCTAGACCAGGCAGAAACCACAGCCTTGTTTTCCTGACTCCCAGGCAGATACCTCCTTCCCACCCCTGCATCCAACAGAAGGAATCATTCTTCCTGGACAACAGCCAGCTAAGTGCTGGAGCTCCCAGCATCCCTGCTAACAACTGCTTCCCAGTGACAAGGAGCTGGTTCGGGCTCCTCTGCCCTCTGTCTGCCTTCCACCTCAAGGGCACAGCCACTTCATCAGAGCTCTGAGGCCCACGTGCAGAAGCCCCCAAAGGGCAGGCACATCCTGGGCCCCAGCAGGAGGGTTGTGACACCCGAAATCCAGTCCAGGTTGTATGGGCCATCTCCACCGTGCCCAGGGAAGTTCAGGAAAGGGACGGGGAGAGACCCTCCCATCAGTCACCTCTGTGGATGCCTCCTTCTTTCAGTCTATTCTTCCCTTGATTACTCTCTGAGTTCATGTGCAAATAATCAATGGCATTTTTTAAAGCCCAAATGAGAGGCTTAGCAAAATTCTTCACTAGTTAAAAATTATCACAGGGAGAATGGCATCATAGGGCCATTAAAGAAGATGGCCTGGGACAAGCAGGCTGTCAGCCGGCGCCTAACAAGAGAGAGCGGCACCCAGGCAGCAGCATCCACCCACAAAGTGGGCTCCCCAACCCTCAGTCAGGCTCAGTCAGGGCCCTGTGGCCACCTCACGCCACTGGAACAGGGTCAATGCAGGGCCAGAAGGAGGACGCCCAGTCACTTCCAGCCCACTTCCCTTTGTTAGTCAAACAGCTTCTCCCAAAGGAACCCAAGGTTTGGCTCAGAGAATTGTAAATGAATAAGCAATTCCACCTACCTCTGTGTTTGCCAAGGAGAAACTTCTGTGTGTGTGCATTTATCATATATATACACACATACCCCGCATTGTCCCCTCACTGCAGAATGGGAGTATAGGAAACAGAACACACCTGTGGCCCCCTCAATCCAACTGAGCTGCCCTGAACACTCTTCCAGGACCTGCTGAAACTCTGCCTATTTTCAGTTAATCAACAAACATTTACTGAAGTTCCTCTCTCTACCAGGCAGGACCATTTTCAGGGCCTTTTAGACTCCTCCTCCCCAGGAACGACAGCTTGGTGTCCTGTATACACTAAGCATCGTTTGAAATACAAGATTGTTAGTAAATTTAGAAAATTTAAGGTTTGCTCTTCCTGGTTCCTCCCTTCTCCTCTGTCTTTAAAAGTCAGCAACCGTTTGGGAGGCCAAGGTGGGCAGATCACTTGAGGTCAGGGGTTGGAGACCAGCCTGGCCAACATGGTGAAAGCCCGTCTCTACTAAAAACACAAAAATTAGCTGGGCGTGGTGGCGCGTGCCTGTAATCCTAGCTACCCGGGAGGCTGAGGCAGGAAAATTGCTGGAACTCAGAGATGGAGTCTGCAATGAGCCAAGATCACACCATTGCACTCCAGCCTGGGCCAAAAAGTGAGACTCTGTCTCAAAAAAAAAAAAGAAAGCAACTGTGTGAACCCTCCCCAAAGGCAGAGGAGCCCAAAATTTCACTCAGCTAGTCTCATCCTTCCCCTTTGCTTCTGACCCCTGATCTTTGGCCTCAACCAAGGTCCTGCACTCCCCATCACTAATGGCCAGAGAAAGACAATTACCATAAGGAGGCTGCTTGGCCCAAGTAGGTCTTTTATGAAGTGACGCTCGCTCACGCAGGCACACTGGAATCTTTCAGTCTGACCATCTTCTTGAGGTTGTATCTATTTCCTTCCCAATTCAAGAGGCAGCTGTTGATCTCGGTTATAATGGCCCGGTGATTTCCAACAAGCTCCTCTTCCCTCTGCTGATGGCCTTTCTCAATCACATACCTAAACAAGCAAGACCTGATGTTCCTCTTTCTGTGATCATTAGCCCCGCTTAGTAAATAAAACCCACCTGCTACCCTCTTCACCCCTCCCCCTCCTGAGCCTCCTCTTAATGCTTCCAGGCCCAGGCTCAGCACTTGGTAGGTTTTCCTTGGGTAACTTCCCAGTTTGTGTAGCGAGAAGCGACTGGCGACAGTGCACAACAAGCACACACGCCTGGTGCAAACTCAGAAAGAGACATAGACTCGGGGTATTTTTGCGCTGGAACATCATTTTTTTTTTTTAAGTAGGAGGGTGAGGCTGGGTAAACCAGGACATGTAGTTATTTGGAGGGACAGGATGAAGAAATCAGACAGCTTCGAGCTTGATTACGAGACAGGCTTTCTGCAGAGGCACTCAACTAACTTGCTTCAGCAGATGTCCAAGTCTCCCACCACAGTCAGACCCCCACTTGGAGCTTCTCACCAAAACACCCTCCTTCAAATCCTACTGGGTCAAAAGCCTCTGTGCTTTGATGGCTCCACAGAAAGTTCTCACTGCTCTACTGACAAGAAAACAGTTTGCTAAGCAAATTAATCAAAGCCAGACTGTAGGGCATGCATGGGACCCATTAAGAGAAGAAACCATTTTCCAAGGTTGGAGAGTATTGGGCTAAGAAATACAGTCTAGAGTTCTAGTCTCAGCTCTGCTGTTAATACACTGCAGTGTGCCCTTGATTCAACAATACGTAAAAGGTGTCTAAAGCCAGCACTTTCTGCATTTCTGCTTGGGTATGCTAATTCAAAATACTCTGTTCCTCTCCCCATCCCATTTTTCCTCACATTCTACCTGATCACTCTCCCTGGACCCACCAAAACTCCATGCCTACTTTGTCAATAAGCAAACATTTACTGACATTCTACTCTCTGCCACGCACTGTGGTCGGGGCTAAGGATAGAGGTTTGAAGAAAAAAAAAAGAGGAAGCTCTTGCCTGCTTGAAGCTTACATTCTAGTGGAAGGAAGTAGATCATAAACACTTACATACACAGACACACATACGTATGCACATATGTGAACATGTGTGCATATGCAGTCTGATACAAGGTGGAAAGTGCTTTGCAAAAGTAAAGGGATAGAGAATAGGAAGTCCTAAAGTGATGGGGGAAGGGATTCCCTGGAGAGGGAAGGTTTCTTTAATTAGCTGACGTTGGAGCAGAGACGTGGAAGAAGTGAGGGAATTAGCTACGATATTGACTAGGAAAAGAGTGTCCTAGGTAGAAGGAATAGTCACTGCAAAGACCTGCAGGTGAGAATCGGCTGGGGGTGCCAAGAACAGCCAGGAGGCCCGTGTCTGGAGCAGAGTAGGTGGAGAGGGCAGTTGGAGGAGGTGTCAGAAAGGTAGTGATCCAGACCATGGTGGGCCTTATATGGAGGCCTTAAATGGAGGCCTCGTAAGGGCTGGGGTTCACTCTAAACCAGATTATAGTACATTTCTTTGTTTAAGCAAAATTGTGTAATTCACGTTTTTTAATTCATTTAAATGAATCTCCCTGAAAGCCTTCCAATTAATTCAAATGAGAGGAGTTTTGCCCCAGACTGATGGAGAGAAGCCAGGAAACGCACAGAATTCCAAGAGGCTAAAAACTGGAAAAAAAATAGGTAACAATACTCAGGCAAACCACGTGGGTAGAGTGAGGCTGCCTAACATGCTGATGCGTCCCTAGCAGGTTCCTTCTCTCGACTCCATTCCCTAGGAGGAGCGAGGACCCTGTAAGCGCCTGGCCTGGAAAGTGAGAAACACAAGATGGAATCAACAACATGGACCTGGAGAGCAGGTTTCATCCGGGGTTTTGGGTGGATGGATCCCCCAAGATGATGCTCAGTTGGGTCCAGACGGCCGAGAGGAAGAGCAATCCTGACCCGAAGCACAGGACGTGGGGGGAAAACGCCGTTTCCTTCTCCAGGGCCTACAAACACTGCATACAATGCCTGCAGCAGAAGGCGAAAGACAGAAAGCCAGCCAGGCGGAAGAGGTTCTAAGGAGAAAGGATGAAAGAGGGAATTCCTGGAAGAGAATGATTGGATTCCAAGTCTGTGCCAAGCTGAATTTCTAACAAGACACAGCAACTAGGGGTGACCTAATCAGTATGCACACACCATACCCAGAGTCCCACACTGTCATCTAAATCCCACACTTGCACACTCATCTATTTGGTAGTCCCGCCTGACCATAGCGGGTGGGGCGAGCAGAGGAGAAAGGGGAGGAGTCTCAGGGGCAGCTGGTGCAAGGGTGGAAGTCAGAGGGCTTGCAGAGGACGAAGAGGACCCTTAGGGATCCCCCGAGAGAGACTCCTGTTCAGGGGCATCCCTGAAAGCGCTCATCTTGCTGCCAGAAATCCATCTCCCCATCAGTCATGTTGTTTGCGGAGGGAGTAGCATCTTCCTTGAGTCCTCCCACTGTCCTGCCACTGTCAAATTTCATTCTGCGGATGCTCCCAGGGCCTGGCTCTAAGCAGAGCCCTCCCCAGCAGGCACCCTTAGGCTTGCTCTCTGATGGGAGCCTTTTCGAGGTGCAGACTCAGCGAGGCCGATCCTGGGTGGTGGGGACTTCAGAGTCCTGCCAACCAACACCCAAAAAGTAAGGAGGCTCACAGGGCCAGCTCAGCACAACTTTCCACCTGCAGTGGGGACCCAACAGTGTGGCTGCCGGCACAAACACTCCTCAGACTGCCCAGCACTCTTTCCAGACCTGCCCTCTCCAAGACCGCCCTGGGACTGCACATTGAGGTACAGGAGGGTGAGTGAGTTTGAGGGGTCGGGTTGGGGTCATCACTGTTATCACCTCAGACCACAGTACCCTGGCCCATTTCCAGCTGTGAAGATCAAGTCTCCTCCATCTGGAATAGAAGGTTACTCCAGCAGCCGCCATCACCACCAGGCACTCCAGGTAGAAACACCAGAAATACATTTCCCAGAAGATATTTTAGTACAGATCCCTCCTGTCACTGCAGCCTCCCACTCAGCCAGCTTTCTAGCAAAATGAGAATTAGGAGTGATTTCAGGTTGCTAGGGCCCCTGAAAAAGGCCTTTTATCTTCCACTGAGGATAAAAGTGAAGGATGGACTGGGCCAGCTGGGGTCATCCCACAAGAATTTGTTTGGCCAACCAGGCTGGACCCTGAGTTGTAAATGGAGTAGGGTGAGAGCAGACTCTTTCATCTCACAGTGTGAGCCTCCTGTGTGTTAGTGGGCAGGGAAGGAGAGGGGAGGGGTCAGTCCACTGAGCCTGCCTGGAAAAAGTCAAGGAAGAGTTTTTCCTGGAAGCCTCTCTTCTGGCTGCAAGAGCTTCGACACACTGAGTCATGCTCATCACGGTGGTTGTGCAACTCCCACCCGGCACTCACCGCAGAGATGTTTGATGAGATTAGTCACTTTCTGCTGGGGTGGTCCACTCGTAGGAGACTTCATGACCTCTGACTGCAGGGCACTGTACAGGTCAAGGTAGTGACTCAAGTGTCCCCTCCTCCAGGGCGGGAGGACAGGTGGGGGCTGGGTCATTGCTTCACATGGCCCCAGAGGTTGGCTTCCCAAGAAATGCTGTCGTGAAGAAGTGGAAATAGGCCAGAAGATGCCATGCACAGAGCAAGCTCTACAGTGCCTGTTTACGAGGGTGGCGGTGTTGACTGAAAGGGAGATGAATTCTGCCTCCTTCCAAGTCATTTTGCCCCAGGCCGATGAGTTCAGGAATGGCTGGCAGTCGGAGAATCACAGAATGCCATTGCGGAGGGAAGCTTGGGGAGCAGCACCTCTAATCTCTCCCTTTGAAGATGAGGGCAGGAGAGTCCAAGGAGGGTAAGTGACTTGCCCGCAGCAATGCAGCACTCTCAGGAACTTCTGTGTACCCAGGACCCTTGTCCCCTCCCCAGCCCCTGGAGTGGCAGCTCCATTTGCTCTTGGCCACAGGTTCTCCACGGGCACTCACAGAAACTTTGGCACAAATTAGGGAATCATGCCCCCTCCTCAAGGCTGAAGCCCAGGTTGGGTGCACAAATGGGTGAGTTGAGGGTGGCTAGATTTCACCCCATTTGCCCTGCTTACCAGATGCCCCTGAGCAGAGTACAATCTCACAGTGGCATGAAAAATCCCCACCTTCCAGCCCACATCTATGTGTGCCTGGCCCACAGGCTATCTGGTTTCTCTCCTTGCACCCCTGGACCCCATGCAGAACCGTTCTTCCCAGCTTTCTCCTCCACCAGCTCCCCTGTGAGCTCACCTCCTTTTGCGCAATGAGCCAGCTCGCCCTCTCTTCCTCCAGCCTAAGGATGATTTCAGCTCTGTCACCCATCAGTCACTCTCCACTGCCAACACTCTGAGTTCCAAATGCCAAGGATGCACAGCTAGGTCTCTGAAGTCATCTAGAGCAGGGGCTGGCAAACTACAACCCATGAGCCAAATCTGGCCTGTGTCTGTTTCTGTAAATAAAGTTTTATTGGAACACAGCCATGCCTAGTCATTGACATTGCCTGCTTTGGAACTATACCAGGGCAGTTGCTAGTTGCAATGGAAATGGCATAGCACACAAGACCTATCATTTTTACCATCTGGTCCTTTACAGAGGAAGTGTGCCCATCCTTTACCTAACAAACTTTCCAAGGCTCAGAGAAGTTCAGAGACTTAGCTGATGTCACCAGTTGATGGATGGAACGGCAGCATTTGAACCTGGATCCCCTGATACTCTTTCTGGTATATTCCAGACTCCTTGAGGAAAGAAAATGACTTTAATATGTCAGCAGACTCTCACTCCATTGCCAATCTTTTTTGTTTCTTCTTCTTCTTTTTTTTTTGAGATGGCGTCTCACTCTGTCACCCAGGCTGGCGTGCAGTGGCACGATCTCAGCTCACTGTAACCTCTGTCTCCCAGGTACAAGCAATTCTTCTGCCTCAGCATCCTGAGTAGCTAGTATTACACAGGCCACCATGCCCGGCTAATTTTTTTTATTTTTAGCAGAGACGGGTGTCGCCATGTTAGCCAGGCTGATCTTGAACTCCTGACCTCAGGTGATCCACCCGCCTAGGCCTCTCAAAGTGCTGGGGTTACAGGTGTGAGCCATTGTGCCCAGTCCTGCCAGCCTTTTTTCTATACAGAAAAGCACACAAAGGAGAAGTGGCTCCACTTAGAAAATCTCAAGGTGGCTCAGAACTCAAACCCTCCTGGGACTCTCCCTGCAGGAATCTCCTAGGTGCCCGAGGTAGCAAAGCCCGCTCTGCTTTTGCAGTGGGCCTGACAGAGCGACCCCATGCCAGTCCACCTCCCATCAGTGCTGACATTCCTCTCAGCTCAGCTCCCCATCTGATCAATATTTATTCATCATTTTGAGCTGGTGCACTTGCCCCAGCGGCACGTCCTCTGCCTGCCTGGAGAGGGGGCAGCCAGTCAAAGGGACTCCAAAGAGCATGACATTTGGATCTTCTGTAGCCACCATCCCTAGTGGCTCACAGATCAAATCAACTCTGATTTACCAACACAAGGAAGTTTTCCTTTTTTTCTCTCTCTTCTCTTCCTGCCCTCTCAATTCCACTTGGCAATGCCTGCAAGAACACAGCCTGGGGGCCTGATCACAGTCATGTTCTCTTGTCTGCCACAGGGAATCCGTGAAAGCTTCTTAGGCTACAGAGAGGAGGACGAAGGAATAAGATCCAAGCACAGAGCCGAGTGCAGCTTCTCTCATTGCCAAGAGGAGCCTGGTGGCAAGCAGCTGCTGAGGAGTCCTGGAGGCTGGGACAGGGTGGGCGCTGGGCTGAGGGAGTGGCCAAGCACCCTGTGTGCCCGGGCACGTGGCACAGGACTGTGTTGAATCTTGATACCATTCCTTGGAGGCAGGGACCACTATCTCCATTTCACAGATAAGCAAACTGAAACTCAGACCGGACGTGGTCACCCTCTTGGTCAGTTGCCAATCTGGAACTCAAACCCAGGTCTGCCTGATTCCCAAACTTACACACTGTCCCCTTAACCATAGTGCCCCCAAGGTAAGAGCTGTCCAGGCAAGTCCAAGTGAGCAGGATCCTAGCTGGTTGGTCTGTTTCCCGGAAAAGCCACCTTCCAGCAAAGCCATTCCCAGCAAAATCAGGATGGCAAGCCCTGAAGTGGAATACCCACCCCCATCCCACTGTCCCCCGGAAAGGCTCTGGGCAGGGGCCTGTGTCACTGGGCAGCGTCTTCCTCCCATCTCCCTCCTCCCTCGTTTTCAAGTCCACACTGTACTTGATTCAATGAAGTCGCTTATGGAACTCTATCCCCATTGCCCTGTGGGCTCCCTTGTGAAGGTCACAAAGGGGATGCTCAGCCCTGCATCTGTGGATGGGCTGATACTGCCGACCTGCACACATGCAAGGCTGCTGGAGAGGGAAGAGAGGGAGCAGTGACGAAGCCCTGTTAACTGGAGCCCCCACGGTCAGCAGAGGCAGAGCACACAGGTGGCGAGTGTGTTCATTTCAGGGTGGCAGCCTGGCAAGACAGCTAAAGCACAGGACTCTGAGCCAGCCCACTAAGTTTGTCTGAGTGCTGCCACACCCCATAACATCTCGGGGAAGATAGGAGCGTCTCCACACCTCAGTGTGCTCGTCTGTAGAATGGGCTGCAGCACCTGCCTCACTGCATCCCAGTGGGGATGAAACGATGTAACAGTCACAGTTTTGGACTGATGTGTGGCGTACAGCGAGGGCTACGTAAGCGTGAGTTAATTCTTAAACACACATATTTTTAAATATCTACATTTGGTTTTGGTTTGGTTTGCAGTAGGGCTATTAAAATCCTCCTAACATGCTTGATACCATTTTCCTGCTCTGGAAGGTAGAGCACAGAAACTCCACTTCACACTACAAGAGGAATGTGGCAAATACGTCTGGTTAATTGACACTCCGCATGGCCCTGACTGTGTAAACAACATCTTTGCGAGGTTTTCAGAGTCCTTTCTATTTACTCAGTTGCTTGAACGTAGGAGGTAGAGCGATGAAGCTGTACAGCTGGGTTTTTAGAAAACACATCAGACCTTAAAGATTCAATGTGGTCACCTCGGCAGGCTGGGATCACCCCCATCGCTCATGATGCTGGAGGTACACCTTGCAGGGGAGGGGATGCGCTGGGCCGGAAATACCCGGCTGACTGCTTAGTCAGCCTTACCGGCCTCTGTCAATCTCTGTCTGGGTCTCTCTCCTCTCTTCCAGAGCTTGTTTGGAGGTGAGGAGGACTTTAATCATCTAATATAACTTTGTAGGGGAGGCAACCAGGGTTGAACAAGATGGCCTGAAAGTCACCCCGTGACTAGAAACCAGCCCTTCCACCATGTAAACCCACCACAGACAACGTCAGCCTTATATACCAGTTTGGCTTCTAAATGACTTTGGCTTTTCCTAAAAAATTAATCCATTTTTAAAAGATGAATAGGCTTGGTGCAGTTGCTCACGCCTGTAATCCCAGCACTTTGAGAGCTGAGGTAGGCAGATCACCTGAGGTCAGGAGTTCAAGACCATCCTGGCCAACATGGCGAAACCCTGTCTCTACTAAAAAAAAATTACAAACATTAGCCAGGTGTGGTGGTGGGTGCCTGTAATCCCAGCTACTCAGGTGGCTGAGGCAGGAGAATTGGTTGAATCCAGGAGGTAGAGGTTGCAGTGAGCCGAGATTATGACACTGCACTCCAACCTAAAAAAACAAAGACTATCTACCCCCACTGACACACTGACACTCTTAAGAAGTGAGCAACAAACAAGCAATGAATCTGTTCACTTGTATTAACACGGAGTATGGGCCAGGAGCATGGGTCACGTGTGTAATCTCAGACTTTGGGAGGCTGAGGCAGGTGGATCCCTTGAAGCCAGACAATTGGGATCAGCCTGGGCAACACAGTGAGATTCCATCTCTACCAAAAGTAATAAAATGAATAGGGCATGGTGGTACACAGCAGGAGTTCCAGCTACTTGGGAGGCTAGGGTGGGACGATGGCTTGATCCCAGGAGCTTGAGGTTGCAGTAAGCTACGATCACACCACTGCACTCCAGCCTGGGTGACAAAGTGAGACTCTGTCTCAAAAAAAAAAAAAATATATATATATATATATTTAAATAAATATATAAAATTTTAAAAATATGGAGTATGTGACCAGTCCCAGCATACTTGGGAGGGGCAGCCCAATTTAAACTCATTTCACAGATTAGAAAATGCTGGTAAAGAATTTCTCCAGCTGGCAGGGAACACTGGGGCTTTAACCTTCTGCAAGTAAAGGAAAGTCTACATCTTAGGCATCTGATGGCCTGTGGCTGGCAACTAGAGACTAGGTGCATGTGTATGCATGCCCACACACACGTCCCTTTGCCACGAAGTGAAGTCATGGGGCAAGCACACGTACACAATTCCCTCTGGCAATGAAGTGACGGTATGGTCGCATGTACACGTGCATACATACACACACACAAGTCCCTTTGGCATGAAGTGAAGCCATAGCAGGTGGGCTACCAGACCCTTGGAGGCAGGAACCAGCAGGCAGCCGACACTCGGGAGGTTAAACCAGAGATCCGGAGGGCTCCAGTGAGCAAAGAGTCATGGGAGAGTGTCTGGGATGGCCAGAGGTGTCCATCCTGGCAGACCAGGGACCGACATCAGGAAGGTCTCGGGGAGACAACAGGGCACCTCCAGGGCCTGAGCATCCCCGCCAGGGCAGGACCAGCAAGAGCAGTGCTGAGCCTGGTTCTGGGAAACCTGTGTGCCGAGCAGATTGCAAAGACAGGGTCTGAGGTGCCAGGAACTGAGGCGACAACCCTGTGTTTGGTCTTGATGCCAGGCAGGCGCCCTGCTGTGAGGACCACTGTGGGTCAGCATGGGCCTGCAGCACTGTTCCCTCAATCTTGAGCTTCTGAATGGGCCTCCTGTATGGCTTCACACTTGATATCAGAGTCTAGAAAACAGAGTGAACCAGACTTGCAGACAGAGGCATGCCCCAGATCAGGAATCCTCAGGGGGCTGGTGGCAACAAAAGCTAATTTTATATACTTTGCTGATTCTGGGTTAAAGGCACAGGGCCCTGTATTGCATGTGGTTGCAGTCTCCCACAGTAACTCCAAGATAATCTAAAAGTCTATCTCTGGTGGCCAGGCATAGTGGCTCATGCCTGTAGTCTCAGTCCTTTGGGAGGCTGAGGTGGGCGGATTCCTTGAGGTCAGGAATTGGAGACAAGCCTGGCCAATATGGTGAAAACTCATCTCTACTAAAAATACAAAACAAAAACAAAAACAAAAACAAAAAACAAAAAACACAAAAACAAAAAACCTTAGTGGAGTATGGTGGCACATGCCTGTAATCCCAGCTACTTGGGAGGCTGAGGCACAAAAATCAGTTGAACCTAAAAGGCGGAGGCTGCCTGCCGTGAGCCGAGATTGCACCACTGCACTCCAGCCTAGGTGACAGAGTGAGACTGTCTCAAAAAAAAAAAAAAAAATCTATCTCTAGTGGTCCCTACCAATCTTGCCCTGATTCACTTCCTGTTTTCAGTCCCTCAACTCCAATCTCAATGTCTAGATGCAAATGTTTCAATGTTACTAGGATTCATTTACACCATTAAATTAACTAACATTAAGATAGCAACATTTTACTCTTTCAGTTCTATTTGCATATTTTGAGAGAATCACAAAGAACAGGAATCATCTCAACCAAAGAAATGAATACCTAATGGTAAAATTTCAGCCACATGATACTTCAATGGGGAAATATTTTAGGGCAGAGTAAAGCTGGCCAGTATCCATTCCTCCTTTATAATGGCACCTCAATTTCCTTTTGGGAAATTTTCTCTCCCTCATGATGCAGCCCAAGGGCTTACCTCCTATTAGGGATATTAAACATGACATATATATCCTCCCTCTCCCACTGAAGTATGGCAGAGGAAAGGCACAGGCCCAGCTGAGCCAGTTGGGCAACGGTTGGTGGCCATGCATCACAGAGGAGGCAGAATGCTGACCCTGCAGATCCTGTCGTCCAGCCCCTCAGATCCCCTCCAGTTCCTGCCCTCACCTCCCCTGGTGCCCCTACCTCGCGCAGATTCTATGAGCCACTTTCTCCCATAGCCTTCCAGTAAAGTACTTTTTAAGTTAAATGGTCTTTGCTGTTTGCAAAGAACATGGATTCCCAAGTGTGCCATGACCACATCTACTGGCAGTAAGGCCAGCGATGGCTGGACAGAGATGGCTGGCTCACTGCACCCGCTCCATGCAAAGGCTGGAAGGTGATACATCACAGCGATAAATGCCGTGAACAGACGCTGCTCACACATGTACAACCAGAAACAAGCCATCCAGGGGACCTGGAATTGGGAGGTGGGAAAACTGCATCCTGTGGTCCAGTTGAAATGGGCTGGGCTCGCACACAACCCCAAAGGCCAGGCTGACAGTAGAAACATCCTCTTGCCTGCCAGTCCTCCAGTCTCCCTCCTGCCACAGGCATATACTCAGATGTGCCCAGGAACAAGTGCAGGCCTGCACACGCATGCACACACATGCAGGCCCACAGACCTGCACACACTCACACATTTGGCTGGCAGGCATCCTCCTACTCCTATGTGGGGAGTCTCTCTGGGAGACCATGGCAGGCCTAGTGTCCCAAGTGGGGCCTGGGTAGCAAATGGAGAAACAGGAAAGGAAGGAATAGAGGGAGCCCCCCAAAATACGTACGCTCTTTCAGACCCTGACCCCAGAACATTCACAATCATCTCCTCCTTCTCTGGTGGGACCAAAGAAGCCAGGTCACTGCCTTCACAATCACACATCTCAAATAAGCTAGGAGTCCCGGGGGCCATACTGCTTTGCTCTATGTAAGACTATCAGGGCCACCCAGACAACCTCACTATAAAACAGTTCCAACAAGTGATGCCAAGCTGTCGCTCCCCACCATGCCATGTCCACCGCATTCTCTTCCAGTCTGGGAGCCACGGGCATTTGTGCCAACCGGAGAGGTGAGCAGGAGGGAACAGAACAGCCCAGCAGCCTCAGCACAGCGGGGACCCTCAGACCCCCTCGTATCAAACCAGCTCCTCACAGAGCTCCATCTACCCACAATGTGGACACACGGATGAGACACGTGGACATGCACACAGGCACACAAGCACACACATGGACACACTTTTCCCCAGCCCACCGGGAGCTCCACTTAAGCAGGTAACACTGGACCAAGAAGAAAATGGGGACAAAACCCCACGGGACCGAGGCAGAGGCAGCTTGCTTCCTAGAACGTTTATTGGAGCCTTGGTTAAGCGTGGATGCGGGTCAGGAGCCCCGCCAGGGCCCAGCCAGGCCGACTGGAGCAGGGCGCTGGAGGGCAATGTCCTTTTTCCCCGGTATAGACAACAGTATTAAAAAAAATAAACTTTACAATAATACATTTTCGCTCATCTGTTGGGGTATGATTTCCATAGTTTTGTTGCTTAAAAAAAGGAAAGAAAGGGGAAACCACACGATATATGTATATGGATGTGTATATACATATATGTTAGGAGAGGCGCCCCAGTGCGTACGTACAGCTGACGTATATCTAGGAAATTAGGAAAGAGAACGTGGAGAGGAGGAGGAGGGAGAAGAGAGCAGGAGAGCTCGAGGACCAGGTGCTGCAGACACACACCAGGCTGTGGTCTCTCCTCTCCCTCTCCCCAAAGGGAGACCTGCCAAAAGGACCCAAGAGAAACCAAAAAAAGCCACCAAAGGATCATTTCTCTCTGACTTCAAAATTTCTGCCACTGAGAAAGAAGCTGGTGCCCAAGTTTTGCGTGCCTCCCCACGAGGGGCTCTCCCAGGCAGGCTGAGCTCCCAAGTCCTCCTGGAGCTGGTCCCCAGCCCCACCACTCCAGGCTACAGTCAGGGGGAGCCCAGCACGGGGCTAACCCCTTCCACTGGCATCCATGGGGGGTTCCCACACCAGCTGCAGACCCACCAGCTGCACCCAAGGGCAGAGACGGAGGGTAGAACCATCTCCATCCTTGAAGCCAAGGGGCTGAAGGTGGACCCCCATGGCCAACCCCGCTGCCCCATTGACCAATGCCCTCTGCCAGCCCCCAGCAGGTCCCCAGAGTAGACAGCCTGGGGAAGCAGCTGTGTGGTCCTGCCCCCCAGCCAGCCTCGGGCATAGCCCCGAGTCCCTTCCGCTGCAGGGCGCTTGTCCGGGTCTCTGCTTCAGAAAGGTCCAGAGAGAAAAACACCAGGAGAAGAGAAAGTGAAGGGCATTTCTAGAGCGTCGTGCCCTCTTCAGCACCAGGGTGTCCCCAGCCAGGGGACCCCTGCGCCAGCTCTAAGGCTGCCCGCCTGCTTGTCTGTTTGGTTTAGAAAAACTTCTCCAGAGAAGAAACCTGGGAGGAGACAGGTTCAGCGACAAGGTGGGAAAAACAATTTTTTTTTGCAAGGTGTGTGTGTGTCTGTGTGTGTTTCCATTTCATCAGGCAGGTGTTCTTGTCTGCGTAGCTTTAGAAAATCTTCCAACTCAGTTCCTAGGGTCTACAAGGCCAGTTTCAGCATCAGGACAGACAGCATGGTCAAGGCAGCCGATGGTCTGGCTCTGCTGGGGCCTGAGTTAGGTTTGATTACCTTGTTACTCCCTGGGATGATATTTGTCGTGAGCTGAGTCCACAGGAGGAGAGTCAGGAACAAAGAGAGTGAAAACAGAGAAAACAGTCAGGAGGCCTGGGATCAGGTAGAGAAACGGACTCAGGAACTGGAGACCTCAAGCCCCCGCCCCCTCTTATACCAACAGGGACCCTTCTTTGCACTCTGAAGGCAGTGCTGACTCTCCCGGAGCTGGCCCAGGCAGGAGCAACAGGGGAATGCTCTGTCCCTTTTTGTCGCAAGCCCTGGGATTTGGAGAAGAGGGCAGCGGTCCCCAGGAAAACAGGCTGCTCCTCCCTGCATCAGGGCTGCGGACCTGCATCCCAATGAGGAGGGAGATGGTATAAAGAGCTCCAGGAGAAGGAGCTCCCAGGCTCCACAGGGATCTTCTTCTGGAGAGGAGAGGGAGACCACATTCTCCCTGTTCCTAAATTTCTTCAAATCCCTCCTCCTCCATGAAGCCCTCCCTGAACATATTTGTCTGAGTTTCTCTCTCTTCCTTCTGCAAGGTCTCACAATGACTTTTCTTCCCATCTAATTTACTATCTTGGGTCTGTAAGTCACATATATTCCTATGCTGGGAGTTTCTTCAAGGAAAGAACTGGGTCTGTTTCCACCGCTGTGCCTCCTGAATGTCACAGAAACGGTGCTGAGCAGGTAGTCGACACAATTGTCTTAAAGAGTAAGGAAGGTAAGGGAGGGCCTCTGCTCAGAGCAGCCATTTGTCTCTCCCTAAGGACACAGCCTTTGCAGTCCCCCACCCTCACCCCAGCAGAGTAAGTGCCCACCCAGGTCCAGAAGCTCAGCTGGCCCAGCCCACACGGTGAGATTTGAGGGTGCTGGATCTGAGGCTTGCCAGGGAAATGACCCCGACCCCGGCCCAGCCCTCTGAACCCACCCACACTCTGCCCCCAGCTCACCTCTGTGAAGCACATGCTTAACTCTTTGGAGTTGTTGGCCTTCAGCCCCTGCTCCTGCAAGAGAGAAGGCACCAGTCAGGGCAAGCCACCAGGCTTTTCCTGGCTGGGCTTTGTCCAGCAACTTAGATGAGGCCCTGCCACACACTGTTGACTTTGCTAAGCACAGTGTGCCCAGTGAAGAGGAGCACAAAATGCTTCTGTCCCTCTCTGACACCCTCAGCAACTAGGTCCTCACTCCTCTGGCTCCTGGAGAACACAGTTCTGAAGCTCTCAACTGGCAGCATTATATAATCATCAACCATTCGCATGTCTGTCTACATACTCAGAGCAACTCTTAGGAACCGTGTCTTCCTTGTACTGAGTGGGTCTGGTTCATAATAACTCAACAAATATTTCATTCACTAGATGCCTGTATCCATGAATGAGTGAATGAATGAATGAGTGAATGAATGAATGAATGCTGCAGATCAGAAACAGCCTCCAAGAGCCAACTCCTGTTAAGTTGACATGGCTGATGGAGGGCTCTACAGAAAAAGATCATGAGCACTCATCTGGCCTTGAGAGAAAGAGAAGCATGATTCATTAGTGATATCTGCCACTGGTACCCACTAGGTGCATATCTGGCAACTGCACCAGGCCATCTCTGTCCTAAATGGATGTGCACACCTGGAAGCACTGTGGACAAGGTGAGGGACGAAAAAGGCTGGCTTGGTGATGATTCCAGGATTCTCTACCCTGACGTGGCCACCTGGATGCAGGGCCAGAGGATGTGCATGATGAACAGCCTGTGCTATCATCACTGTAATGGAGAAGCATGGGAACCAGCTGGGGTTGCAGCACTTCCATCCAGGCTTCAAATGGTTTGTTCCCAAGGCACTTTCAGGGAAGCTCTGGCCACCAGAAGCAACTGGGAAGCCCAAGAAATTATGCCGAAATCACTGCTCTTGGCCAGGAGTATCAATAACCCCTTGGACATCACAGGCAATCTACCACCCAGGGCATCTGGTCAGCTAAACAAGACCCCAGCTGTCGCGCGGAGACCCCAGCCAGGAGTTGAGTCCCTGCCAATGGTGGAGGTAAGACCACGGTGATGATTAGCACAGCAGAATGGAACCCGGAGTGTCCCCAGATGCCGAGGCGGCACCCGGCCACCTCCCCAGCTGCTGCCCTCTGCAGAAGGGGATGTGCTCTACAGCACCTTCCAGACCCAAGGCCTGGACTCTACTCTCCAGGGCTTGGTGCTGCTCCAGCTAAGACTGTGTGAGGCCACGGGGCTGGGCGGCGGGGGGGAAACAGAGCACGCCCACCCCCTCAGAGGCTGTGCTGCCATCATGGCGTCTCATCTGTCCTCCCACACCCCTTGGCCGATCTTTGCTCAGTCACCTCAGTCCCCACCTGTGACATCCTATGGCCCATTGTGGTCTATGCGTGTGGCCCAGCACGTACAGACACCCAGCATCCCTTCCTACTCTCATTGTTTTGGGTGTGGCAGGCCAGGCCCCGCCCTTTTTGGGAGTCCCTGTCTTATCCCTGTGTCCCCCCCACCACAGGGCTCACTAAACATGGAGCCCACGTGGAATCACAGAGCAGAAGCCTCCTGAACTCAAGGTCCTCACCCCCATCCACCAAAGCAGCTCCACCAAACAAATAAAAACAAATTTTTATTTGTTTTGTATTGAGGCTGTGCATAAAATTGTTTGGAAAATGGTCTACTGCTTAACAAAATAAGGCTTGAGAAAACAACCAAGAAGGGCCCGGGGAGGTGGGGGGCCCGGTACAATGTGCTGTGGCTGTACTGCTCTCAGGGGAGCCCTGGACCTAGACACTCTGCGTCACACCCAAGGTCAGCCCATGCAGAGCTGCTGGCAAAGCACCCAGCGCCCTGAGCACAGCATCTTCCCTGGTCTGGGGGTTCAACCAGGTGTGAAGAGAGAGGATCTGAAAGCTGAGCTCTCTGGAGCAAAGGGGGCCTGCAACTGGATTTTGCTCCTTGGAGTGAACATAATGAGGATAAAGGGGAGGGGATGCTGGCAAGTATTACACAGTAAAAATGACAGGGAAGAGGAGAGTGAGGGAAGGGGTGGAAGAAAGATAGGAGACCAGGTGAAGGGAGAAGAGGAGAAAGGGAAACAGGAAAGAGGGAGTGGGGAGGGGACAGAGGAGGAGGGAGGGGACGGGGGAGAAGGGGAGGGGACAGAGGAAGTGGGGAGGGGACAGAGGAAAGGTGAGGGGAGAGAGAGGGAAGGGGACAGAGGGGGAGGGGACAGAAGAGGGGGGAGGGGACAGAGAGGGGGAGGGGACAGAGGGGAGGGGACAGAGGGGAAGGGAAGGGACACAGTAGAGGAGAGAGGACACAGGAGAGGGGGAGGGGATGGGGGACATGGGGAGGGGGAAGGGACAGTGGAAGGAGAGGGGACATGGGAGAGGACATGGGAGAGGGGAGGGGACAGAGGGAGAGAGGAAGGGACAGAGGAGGGGGAGGGGACATGGGAGAGGACATGGGAGAGGGGAGGGGACAGAGGAGAGGGGGAGGGGAGGGCATGGGAAGGAGATGAAGCCGAGAGGGGAAGATAGCAAGAGAGGAAGGGACAGAGGAACAGAGGACAGAGGGAAGAAATAGAAGAAGGAGGCAACAGAGGACAGAGGAGAGAACAGAGTGGGAGATGAGGGGCCTGAGAATGACCACTGCACCCTCTCATCTGATGCTGATTACTAGGGGACAGCAAAACACCTCCCAGGCCCAGCCCCAAGGGACGTCTGCCCCAAGGTGGGGTCTCTGCCAGGGGCAACAGGGCCCTTGGGTGAGAGACAGGAACTGGCTTCCGTGAAGATCAGGGATGTGACCCTCCCCACTGCAGAGCCATCACCCACATCTAAGTCTTTTTGAGCCCATGGGCAGTTCAGCCGGGCAGGCCTCCAGGGCAGAGAGCCACAGCTGCTTGGTGCAGGTACCTAATAGGCTGCCCTGAGCTCTTCCTTCAGGTGCTCAGAATTGGTTTACAGGTGTTTGACCACGTGGACCCCTCCCAGTCTTCGATTATTTTTTAGACCAAAGGGTCCTAATGCTTGGTGTCTATCATCACAGGACAGCCCCTGGTCTGAGGTAGCCTAAAAATGGAACAAGAAGAAAGGCCAGAGAGGTCAGAGCCCTGGGCTCAAGTCTTGGTTCTGCTAATGACCCAGGGTGACTCCACTGGGGCCTCAGTTTCCTCATCTGTAAAATGGGGTAGACAATGCACCTCACTAAGTGACTGTGACTGCTATGTGTGACCCTGCACATGGCACAGCCACACTCAACACAAATCCAAGGACTCAGTGCTGATCCCACAAGGGATAAAGCTGCACCACGATGAGTTCCCCATCCTAAAGCAGAGCATGAGAGAGAAGCAGTGAAGGGTGGGGAAGGGGCTGCAGGCTGAAACCCAGGGTCAGCGGGTGGCCTGGGCCAGCCTCCTGCTCTCTCCCAGCCTCCTCCAGCCATCTTTGCAAAGTGCAAGAAGTCTCTGCCCCAGATGGACACATCCACCTGATTTCCAGAAAACACAGCAAAGGTCACAGTGACCTCCTCTGATGGCCAACCTGAGGCCCTTTGCCCAGTCCTGGGCACACAGAACCCTGCCTGGGGGGTTGGGGGGAGTGTTATCCAGCAGCTGACCTTTTCTGCAAGTGGCACCTTGTTAGGAATAAAGCTTGGAGTCATAAGGGAAAACGGGCACTCAGACAATGGATTTCTCAGCAAAGCAAATTTACTTCTGTGCAGAAGGGTACCTCTCATAGGGCTGGTAGCCGTGAGAGCACCCTGAACAAAGTAGAGTAGAAGCTTTTATTCCTAACTCGACTCCTACTTTTGTGTCCTTTCCCCATTGGTTGGGGTCTGCCCGCACGATCTAAACTAGGCCTGACTGGCTAAACATTTAAACTTTCTTAGATAAGGTGGATATATGATGGGAGAGAGGGGAAAGAAGGAAGGGGTCATCTGTGGCAAACTTGAGAGTCAGTCCTTTCCCAAATAAGGAAAGGAAAGAGAGCTGGTGCTGTGGCATGCCTGGGCATGTAGTAAAATTAAAAAAAAAAAAAGAAAAAAGAAAAGGAGAAGTAAGTGGAAGTGGGGATACTTGTAATTAAAGAATAAAAGATTGAGCAGACTGTGAGACCTTGCCATTATCTCACACACCTGGTGGGGGGAGGGGCAGAGAGAGCGTCCACCTCTGATGCCAAAACCACCAGTGGCTCAAATTCAGTGCCTCCCTGCCCTCCAGGGGCTTATACTCTAATAGAGAAATAAACTCTCACATATCCACCTAAATCTCCTCTTGAATTGTAGCTCCTGTAATTCCCAAGTGTCATGGGAGGGACCCTGTGGGAGATAATTGAATCACAGGGCAGGTGTTTCCTGTGCTGTGCTGTTCTTGTGGTAGTGAATGAGTCTCATGAGATCTGATGGTTTTATAGATGGGAGTCCCCTGCACACGCTCTCTCTTTATCAGTCACTATGTAAGACATCCCTTTGTGCTTCATCTTCTATCATGATTGTGAGGCCTCCTCAGCCATGTGGAACTGAGTCCATTAAACCTCTTTCCTTTATGAATTACCCAGTCTCAGGTATGTCTTTATTAGCAGCGTGAGAACAGACTAATACAACTGCCTTCACAGCGGATAAATACACAGAGGGGAGAGAAGGCTGCCTGTGAGTCTAAGGAAACAGCCCGGGGCTTACTCTATCCCTACCAGGAGCCTCTCATCTCCTGGAGGCGTCTGTGGCTCAAGTCCCAAAGTGCCCAGGCCTAGGCTTCAAGGATCGCAGGACACAGGACCGCTAACAGCAAATTAGTGTCCTGTTACCGTGGAGGCAGCACCAGGACTCTGTGGGAAGAGCTGACCCCTGAGGGCTGTGCTCTGGGTGCCACTGGAAGCAGGAAAGAAGTGGCCCTTGCAGGTGGCACTGGGGGAAGGACACAGACACAGAAAGGAATGACAGTGGAAAAGGCATGCTTCATCCTTATAGAACTTTCTCCCACTTCCATTGCCCAGGAAGTCAGAAGGAAATTATTGCCTTCCTCCTCTTCCTTGCCCACCTCCTCCCTATCCCCAAACACCAGGCTGAGAGTGCAAGAGCCTTGCTGGTCTGGCCGAGGCGCTATCCAGTGTTGTCCTGCTGGCTGGAGCCATGGCTCTCCTGTGCTCCCTGCTTCTGTCCCTGGTCCTGCCCCTAAATCCCAGTGCCCCTGGCCTTTCTCCAAGACCTAGGCCATCCCTAGTAACTCACACCTCTCACTACTCCACCACTCGCTCCGTACCTCCGTTCTTCCCTTCCACTATGGCTAAGATCTCCTAACAGGTCTTCCTGTCTCTCTCTTGCTAACCACTCTCTACCAGCTGTCAGATTCATCTTCCCAAACCATGGTTCTAGTCATGACTCACACTCTCCTGTTCCAAAGCCTTCAGAGGCCTCTCAACTCCACCTCCACCTGTGGCTCACAGTGCATGTCCCCACCCAAGTCCCCCACCCATGTAAGTCTCTGTGTCCCCAGAAAGCCCACAGCCAGGCCTGCGTTTCCCCAGGGTGGGTTGGCAAAGGCTTTCTGCAAAGGTCCGGAGAACAATGATTTTCGCCTTTGCCAGCCGCATTGTCTCCATCACAATGACTCAATGCTGCCTGTGACAGGGAGACAATAGAGACACACAGGGTGTAGTTGTGTTCCAGTAAAACCTCATTTGTAAAACCAGGCACAGAAGACCCCCACACTCAGTACTACGCGCTGTCCTGACTCTGCCTCGGCTCCGCTGTTCATTCACCTGGGGCAGCCCGCTCACTCCAAGCCCACATTCATTCTCCGGATTCTTTCAGGCCTAGCAGCAGGCATTGTTACACCCACAGGTCTTCGGCTTTCACTCCCAGTCAATGCACTCCCTCGGTCCTCTGGACCCCATCAACCTCTGCCAGTCCTGCACGCAGCAGGTGCACCGATCACCTTCTCCCTCATAGCCATCTGAGCTGCATCCTGTCCAGCCTCCAGCACCGGGACCAGGGTCCTGGCCCGTGAAGCTTGTTAGCCTCAGTGCCTGGGATGCAGAGGTGCAAAATAAGAATTTCTGTTGAGTCAATTAATGAATTGGTCTTTGAAACACATAGACGCCATCCTCCAGGAGAGTAGGGAGTTCCAATGAATCAAATGAACTGGGGACTCCAGGGTCTCTCCTTCCACCTTAACAGAGCACCCACTCCATGCCAGGCACTGTGCATCCAGCTATGCAGGGTGACACAGGAGGGTGAAATGCCACCCTGGCCTCTGGGGACCCTGGCCTAGCAGGGAGAGAACACATCATCATGGGCCAAGAACAAGCAAAGCGGGAGCCCAGAGGAGGCAGAAGGCAGCCTGGTGCAGATACAATTGGGGAAGGCATTCCCAAGAGGTGACCCCTGGGTAGGACTCACCAGGCAGAAACGGGTGGGAGAGGGCAGGGAGAGGTGTTTTGCTCAGAGGAATGGCCAAGTGCAGGCCAGCAGCTGGCTCACCCATCCTGCAGGTGTCCAAGACTGACCTGACACTCAGGTTCCCTGCTCTAGAGGCCAATGGGATGGATAGATGGGCAAAGGAATTCAGAGAAGGTATATATTTGATATACATGGGCCAGGACAGAAGTCCCCAGGAGAGACCTTTCTGCAGACCCCGCCAGGCCTCTCCAAAGTCCACAGAGCCCCAGGCAGGCAGGGCTGCCTGGAGAGGGGGCCACAGCCTGAAGGAGACACTTAGAAGAGCAGGACCTAAGAGACCCAGCCACAGGGCCAATCAGAGAGGGCCCAGCTCCCGGCTCTACTTTGGTGGTGCCCAAGACTCCCACAGCCCCACTCAGTAGCCCCACTCCCACCACGGGAAAGTCTTTTGTGGGAGGTTTGGAGGAGGAGGAAGCAGAAGGTGGCCAAGGGGCAGGGTTCCTGGCCCTTCTCAACTGCCAGCTGGCTGTGGGGCTGTGGACAAGCGGCTGTCCTCACCAGGCCTCTGTCCCTTGAGTTTGGGAAGATGTTGGAGGGTCCTTCAAGTCCTGACATACAGATATCCATGTAGGGACCTAACTGGCTATCATCTCTGTGGGTCCCTAAGCCTTGCCCCAAGGAAGAAGGAAGGACAGAGGAGGACAGAAATGAGTAAAATAATCTTGCCTCTCTCTTTTTTTTGTTTTTTAAGACGGAGTCTCGCTCTGTCACCAGGCTGGAGTGCAGTAACGCAATCTTGGCTTACTGCAACCTCTGCCTCCCGGGTTCAAGTGATTCTCCTGCCTCAGCCTTTTCAGTAGCTGGGACTACAGGCGCATGCCACCACATCCGGCTAATCTTTGTATTTTTTTTAGTAGAGACAGGGTTTTACCATGTTGGCCAAGATGGTCTCAATCTCCTGTGATCCGCCCACCTTGGCCTCCCAAAGTGCTGGGATTACAGGTGTGAGCCACCGTGCCCGGCCGATCTTGCCTATGTCTCCAAGGTGTATCTGGGGTGTACAGGCTCCCCCTACCCTCCCTCCCACCCAGGCTCAGCTCTCTGTCCCTGCAATCACTCAGGGACTCCCTTCTATAGCTATAGGTGTCCCTAACACCCAAGGGGCCCACAAGGGCCACCACAGAGCCACTCAATCAGAGATGGTCCAAGCTAGGGGAGCTGAGAGACAGGAGCAGATGTGGGCTGGGGAGGAGGGGAGGCACCCATGGCAGCCCCAGGTGAGCCGAGGGCAGGGTCGAGGGCTGATTCACTTGACACTTCTAGCTCCCAGCATGGAAGAGAAGGTGCTTGTCAAAAAGATCATAATCAAAACTGAATCAGGGGCCCTTCCCCTTCCATTTCTCTGAGAAGAAACCTGGAGAGTGGTAGTGGCTGACCCTTTTTGAGGGTCTATTTCTCCTCCTTTCCTCCTGGGAGGGCTGTCTCAGCTGTCCTTTCCAGACTGACTTAGTCAGTAGACCCCAGCCACCTGCCAGGCAGCCTCCCCAGCCCCCGGATTCATAATGCCCAACGTTTGTGCAGCATTCCTCCGCTGACTAAGCACTTTGGCATACATCATCTCACACACAGGTCGCTCATATGTCTACTGAGATCACACCAGAATCTGAACAAGCCCCCTGACAGCAAGACCACAGAAAACTAGGCTGGGGCTAAAAGAAACCAAGAAACTGATGCCTTGGCAAAATAATTAAATGGGCCTCAGAATCATCAGGGCTGATGGTGAAGGGGACTGAGGTAAGGGTCCTGAAGCCACAGCTTTGGACTTTATGCCCACAAGGAACCACATGGGCATCCTGGGAAGGTTGCCAGTGTCCTGCCGAGTCAGCCTCTCCCAGGGTGGGCTGGCCCAACAGGCTCCGGACGAAGGGTGCATGCCAGAGGCTGGTAGGGTGCATGCCACGGCCCTGACCGGCTGAGCTGCCCGCCGCTCTAGCATGAAATTGAGCAATTGTCTGTGGAGCAGGACCCCGAGCCCCCTGCTCGTGGCCACTCAAGCATGCCCACTGTCATTAGGAGCTGCCCAAGGGTGACAACAGCACCTCAGCTCCAATCAGGAGGGGCACCGAGTGGAGGGACAGGACGTGGAAGAGCTCCCCAGCGAGCCGCCAGGAGGGCACTTGGAGGTCAGCTGCTACTGAGCAGGGGAGCCCACAAGGGAAGGGGAGGGAGGCAGAAAGAGAAGGGGCAGACTTCCCTAACCGGGACAGGCACGTGCACTTCTGCAATGGGTGCCCAGGAGGGACCTGAACCCCCACCAGGCCGGGGCCTGCTCAAGCCTGCATCCTGGCTACGGATGTGCACTGCTGACCCTGTGAGCCTCCTGCCCCACTCAGACAGGTGTCTCACTGCCCCGCACATGGCCACGACTTGCTCCCCCTGCACCTGTGCCAAGGCTGTGCCCCACTGTCTGCTCTTCAGACCCCATAGCCTGCAGGGCAGGTATAATACTGTGATGTAACAGGGTTTTGCACTTGCAAGATGAATGCCTAAATGAAGGAACTGGTGAAGAATGACCCTCAGGCAGCTCCCCGCTGCTTCTCCGAGTCCCTGATGGAAAGGGAAGCCCCTCCCTCCCCAGCCCCAGCTGAGTCGTTTCCCACATCACTTCCAGCATGCCTCAACCACACCCCCTCACCTGGACAGATGTGCAGGTGGTGATGACGCTGGTCCCCAGGCCGGTGCTGTCACTGAGGTCATCTGGCAAAGAAGGTGTCTTCTCCACCCGAGGGGCCTGGGTGGCCTGTAATGAGGGGCCTTTAGGGGACACATTCACATCCGTGCCGTTGCCAAAGGCCTGGATGGCGTTCCCTGGGATGGGAGTGAGAGTAGATGCAGAGAAGTCAGGACCCACATCCATCACTCCTGGCTCTGGGCTCTGCTCCTCACCCTCCTCACCCTGACCATCCCCTTCCCTGGAATAGCCCAGAAGCCAGGACAGAGCACAGCACAGCCAGATTCCCTCTGCTGAACCTCTTTTTCAGATACCTACAAAGGCCTCATGCCTACAGAATATAGCAAGAGGGAGGTTAAAAAAGAGAAGCCAGAATAGCAAGAAGTGTACATGATGGGGAACACAGAAGAGAAAAGGAGAAAAGGTAAGGGGGTGGGGCGCAGGGGAGCCTTGGGGAGGAGAGGGCCACCTCCTCTGCATGGTGCCACCAGCCACGCCTCCAGAAGCTCCTCACCCCCAGCTCCCTAGTCACAGGCTCTTCCGGCCCCTGTGCCTCCTTGGATGTTCCCAGGTCCCCACCCTGGCACACAAGGGCCCCACACTCAGCCCTCTGCCTGCTCCACACCATAGATTCTCCCTGGGTGGCCTCTGCTCCTCCTGCACCATCTGCAGAGGTGCCCAGAAAATCTCTGCCTCCATATGCCACATGCATGCCAAACTTGTCATGTCTAAGCCTGGGCTGGACGTCTCCTCCTGCCCTTGTCAATGCTCCTTTCCCCCGACCCCTCATACTGCAGCCTTGAAGGTGTCATCTCTTACCTACCCAGCTCTCCCATGTCAGAATCCTGAGGGTCACCATGGTGCCTCCCTGCACACCCGCTGGCAGCCTGCTGAGCCACCTCCTAAAGATCCCTCCGCCCCATCTCCCACCACTGTTCCCCTCCCACTCACTGGTCCACAGCCACGTGGCCTTCTGATGGGCCTCTCCATGTCAGGTCACCTGTCAAAATCATCTCTCTGACCCCCACTGCCTCACACCACAGGCAGATTTGCTTTCTGAGACGTCAGTCTGATCTCAACACCCCCTGCTGACATTCCTTCAAACACTCACACCACCACTGTCACCCCGGCAGAACAAGAAGATCTAAATGCCTCAGGCTGTGAGTGACAAGAGTGCTGTCTACCTGTCCAGATAACTCTGTCACTCCAGTCATCTTCAGCGCTATGTAGCAAGACTACACGATTGGCAGGACCCTCCACCCGCCATGGTCTTCTGTGGAGCCCTGGACCTCTGCCAGGCACTCCCTACCTCTTCAACTGACCAATGCCCAGCTAACCATTCACGGATACATTCTCCAAGAAGCCTTCAGGGCCTCTCTCTTCCTGGCTGACTTGGGCATCCCCACCCTGGACTCCTCAAGGTCCCTATGCAGACCCCTCCCCTAGAGCAGTTCCCCTTGCGCTGGGATCCTGAGTGACCCCTCTGGGTCCGCCTCTATCAGCTACCCGCTCCTTAATGACTTGGATCTCTGACTCTCCAGTGTCATACACAGAGGGAGGAATGGATGGATGGATGGACAGAATAAATAATGGAGGGAAGGAAAGAGGTAAGAAATCTTCAGGTGTGCTTGGGCGGCAATGAGTGTTGGGCTGGAAAGATCAAAGGTGGACTGAGCCGGCCTGTGGCTACCACCCTCTAGCTTTCGGGTTAGGAGTTTGATGATGTGGAATGGAAGTCAATTCCAAGGAGAAACAAACCTGTTAAAGGGAGATATGACAGATGCCAGAGGTCCTCACGAGAAGGCTCAGTCTCCAAGGGAAACTGGCTGAAGCTGTCCCAATAACAGACCAGACCAAATAGCAGGGTTGACATAAGTTCAAGGCCTCTCGTGGTAAACTGAGGCTGACCTACTGACAGTGCTGGTGTGAATCTCCAAGAGCTAAAAACCCAAGGTCCTCATGGGCAAGGTCCATGGCGGAGAAGCCTCATGTACATCAGCAGCCAACCCCATGGGAGCAGATGGGAATGGCTAAGAGAGACTCTGGGGGCGGTGTGGGGGGAGGGCCTGCTGGGGTTGGGGAGAACATCCCAGAACTTACGGAGACATGGGTTCTCGGTGAAGTCCCGGAGGAACTTCTCACACTCCTCCTCCATGTTCCCACTGCCACGACAGTTGCACCAGGGGGACACCACGATGCCAGTGGGGCTGGAGTCCACGTAGTTGGGTGTCATGTCAAACCCTGGGCAGGGAGAAAGGTGGGGGAGAGGAGAGGGGTGTGGTGGGGTTTTCCCCTTGGGCCCACAGACCAACCCCAGGCACAGCAGGGTGGAGGTACCCATCCTCTCACCTGGCCCCCAAACACACATCTGACCCTATCACATTCCTAACTCTGAGCATGATTATCCCAGTGACCATGGGGTCAGCAGGGACAGAGGGGCCACGGCATAGAGGACACTGGGCTCCTCAGCACCAGGAAGGGAGAGAAGGGGCCCTGGAGCCCCTCCCAGAGTGTGGGCCCCTGCTTTCTCCTTTCCCAACAAGCAGCCGGTGTTCTAAAATCAGAGTGAATGACACTCACATCCTGGGATCAGACCCCAGTGCCAACATTGATCAGCGAGGTGAGCCTGTGCAAGTGACTCAACTTCTCTAGAGCCTCAGTTTCCTCATCTATGAAATGGAGATATCACCACCCCCCTAGCAAGAGCTGTTGGGAGAATTCAGTGACAGTCCCTGTAAACTGCTCAGGACAGAGCCTGGAATGTCAGAACCATGCAACGAATGTTACCTTTGCTTCTTATTTCAAGAGGCTTAGAAGGCCCCTGGGGCCCTCCTCCCCCCATGATAAAGAGTGCGGCCCTCCTCCCTGCTACAGAGCTGCCTTCCCGCTGGTTTCCCCTCACAGGTCTCTCTGAATCTGCTCCAGAGTAAGCCGGGCTCAGGCTGTCTCCCCCGGCTGGCTCTGGGCTGGGCTGTGGCCCCTGCCCTGCTAAGATGGGGGCAGCAAGGACCCACAGAGCGCAGGTGTGCAGGAAGAGCTTACCAATCATGCCAGCGTAGGAGCCCAGACACGCCTGGTAATTGTCCGCAGGGCAGCTGGTGACCGTGTGGTAGGAGGCTCGACAATTGGCATGGAAGTCGGCCAGCCGGGACCTGGCATCGGGGAGATGCAATGGTGAAAACAGGGGTTCAGTCTGGCTGCTTTCTGTCTCCTGTGTCCTGCCAGTGGCATCTCCTCCCTGCAGCTTCCCAGGTGGAAGAAGCCAGGAAGTAGGAGGGGAGGAAAGTGGGGGAACCAAGTCTTTGCGGGGACTCAAGCTGTGAGCTCCTTGAGGACAGAGACTTCCCGGAGAGACGGACTCCTAGGGCGGCTTAAGAAAAACCCAGTGATTGGCTGACAAAAATGACCCCAATAAGGCACAGAAACAGCCTGCTCTAAATGGCTCTTTTAGGCAAAGGAACACAGGGAGGAGCCTGTGGATTTGTGGAGAATTCCTGGAGCCCAGGCAGGAAAGCTGGGCTCCATCTTCTGCGGGGCTGCAGTCCTGGATGGGCTTGCGCAAGCCCATCAACACGGCACTGCGAAATCCCACCTGCAAAACGGTGAACAGTCTCTTCCCTAGATGCCTCATAGGATCCGTCTGAGGGTCAAAGAAGCCAGTGGCCAGGGAGGTGAAACAGTCTCCCTGGGTGAGATACGCCACAGGCATCCTCCGCTGGTCTCTTCTGTGTTAAGCCAGCGCAAAGTCTCCTCTGCCATCCCTCCACCCCTTCCCCAGTCCACTGGAAAGTTCCTCCCCTCTTTCCAAATGCTTCATTGCACGAGGAGCTCCTGATTTTGCCTGGCTAGGTTTCTCCAGTTAGAACACACATTCCCAGAGGGGCAGACTCCATGGATTTCCTCATCCATATTCTCCACAGCTGCACCTCTGGGCAGGGACAAGGTGTAGACAGCCGTGCATTCCTTCTGCAAATACACAAGCCCTGCCACAGGGCTAACAGACTAAAGGTGGGAATGTCAAGCATGGATGCAACATCAGAAAGGAAAACGCAGCCAGAGCCACTGGGGACCGGGGTAGCATGCCTGGCGGGCCAGGGGCTGGGGCAGTGGGAGGTCACTGCTGGCTTATCTCCCTGGGGGAGCACACTGCCTGTCACAGCAGACCTGAGAGCCCACACACTCTCTGTATGTATTGGGAGTCTCCCACAAAATGCCAGTTCCCACCCAGCGCACGGGGAGCCTTGTTTCCCTCCTGCAAGGGCAGTTCTCCCATCCCTGACATTGGACCTCAGGACCTTGACTGGCCTCACCATCCATGCAGCCTCTCAAATGTCTCCAGCGCCACAGGCTGGAGAAGGAACAGCAGCATGAATGGGGAGTACATGGCTTCCTGCTGTCTTGCCCTTTGGGAAATCCCAAGTATTTCCCTGACAGGCCACAAAGAGAGCAAGGCCATAGGGAGAGAGGCTGGAGAAGAGGAAACCAGCCAGGAAAGAGAAGATGAAAGCATCCAGACCAAAGTGGAGCTGGCCAGAGGGACTCCTCAGGGAAGAGGAGAGAGGCAGTTCTGGCCGCTGGGAGAGGACGGTCATCTGTCACATGGCCATGCTGTCCCTTGCTCACTGGCTGTGTGACCTTGGGCTGGCCTGTCATGTCTTCAGGGCTCAGTGTCCCCAGTGAACAAACTGGGAGAGCCATGCCTGCCAACCTCCCTCCTTGGGCTGCAACAGAGAGCCAAGAAGACAGTGCATGAGAGCGCTCGGAACGGCAGATGCCCGACGGAGACAGGAGGCGTCATCCTCACCTTCCTTCTCTGCCCAGTGCTGTGCCTGCCACTACAAGTGCACAGCAGAACAGTTTTTCCTGGTGTCTGATACAGAAGGAAAAATAGACCCTCTTATCCAGCAAGGTGGGTCTGGGTCCCACACAGAGCAAGTGAGTGCATCAAGGAGGCGGGGCTCCCTCTCGCTCTCCCGTCCTGCAGCATCCCACTGTCCTTCTGCACGCCATGCTGGGGACACAGGAGGACAAACGCTGCCCTCAAAGCAGGGCAGTGCACACAGGGCCCCCTGGTCAGGCCCCGGGGTGACCACGGACAAGAGCACCCTCTCGTTCCTCTGAGGTTATGACCTACTTCTTTGGCCTTGGAGAGCTATTCATAGCAAAGGGAGGAGGAGGACACAGGCCTGAGGCCCACAGACAGCAAAGGGGATGGCAAAGTGAAGAGAAGCAGCCAAGCCTTCTGTTCCCCCATTGCTCCATCCTCAGCATACAGCAGCCTTGGCAAGACAAAGTGACAAATGGGGCTATTTAGGAGGACATGGAGTCCAAGCCCAAGGCTCCAGGAGGCCTTGGATTGCTCAAGTTTCTCTCTGTCCCTCCATGCATGATCAAGTCCACAGTAGTGGGCTCCCTCTGCCAGCATCAGAGACCACATGATGGCAATTTCCTTCAAGCCCTGGACACCGTCCCAGTCCAACCATGACCCCTTGTCCGAGCCCTGCTAGGCACACTTCTCCAAGGCAAACGTTATCCTTTTCATAATACATGGTGAGCTTGCTGGTGATCTCTGTGCTCTCTCTAGGCCAGATGTCACTTTTCCCTCCAGCATCGGGAGGTCAGTCGTCTCCTGGACTCCCGTCTTGCTGTGGAGAACAGACTCTTCCTGGATCAGCCCCAACACTTTGCAGATTCCTGCCTTTTAGAGCCCTCGTAAGAGAGATGGCATAAAAGAAGGCACGAGAGAGAGAAAGAAGAATAGATAGGAAAAAAGCAGAGAGCCAGCAAGAGAACCAAAATGAAGAGGAGCCACGTCCATCCTGGCTGAGACCAAGCCAAGTCTGCCAGGCGAGCTCAGGGCAGCAGGTGGATCTGGCCAGAAAACACAAACCCTCTCTGGGCTTGTTTCTTTGGCAGCTTTAGCCTGTTCAGTCGCAGGAAAGCAGCAGCAGGAGACAGAGGGAGAGGGAGAGAGACACTTGACCCTCAATTAGATGAAAAGGTTGCCATATTAAACGAAGAACATCTAGGTTCATTTGAATTTCAGACAATGAATATCTTTTGTTAGCATAAGTATGTCCATGTAGTATCTGGGAAATACTTACACTAACAGTTTTTCTTTTTTATCCAGAACACTTATTTAACTGGGCATACAATATTTTTATTTGTTAGATCTGGCAACACTGTTTTTTGGTTTTGTATTTGAGATGGAGTCTTGCTCTGTTGCCCATGCTGGAGTGCAGTAGTGCCATCTTGGCTCACTGCAGCCTCCACCTCTCCATTTCAAGTGGTTCTCAGTGCTCCCCACCCCACCCACTGTAGTCGGGATTACAGGTGTGTGCCACCATGGCCGGTTCATTTTTGTATTTTTAGTAGAGACAGGTTTCACCTTGTTGGCCAAGCTGGTCTCAAACTCCTGACTTCAAGTGATCCTCCCACCTCAGCCTCCCAAACTGCTGGGATTACAGGCATGAGTCACCACAGCCAGCCTGGCAACACTATTTGATGAGTACATAAGCCCCCAACAAAGGAGAAGAGAGAGTAGGGTTGAATGTGCAAAGATCAAATCACACAAGCAGAAGTCATCTAGATTTACGGGGGTACAGGTAGACTTTATATAGGTCACTGGTTCTCAAAGTGTGGTCCACAGACCAACAGCATCTATATCAACTGGGAACGTGTTCGAAATATAGATTATCTTGCCCCACTCCATCTCTCTGCCTGACACCGGACAAGCAATATCTGAAATTCTAAGGGCAGAGCCCAGCAATCTGCACCCTAACAAGCCCTTCCAGTGATTCCGAGGCAGGCTGAAGTTTGAGAACACAGTCATATGGCACAGGTTTCAGAGATGGACTTTAGGTACCTTTCAGACCTCACATCCTAGTTTCAGCTTTAAATATCCCCACTTCATGGCCTAGCCATAAAGGAAAGCAGTGCTTTGGGCCACAGCGGGAGAAGGCTCACGGTTATGTGGCAAAGAGTGCACATGTTATAAACACACACACGCACACACACACATACACTCCTATCCCCACAGACACACCAGTTACACTTGGATCAGTACTTCCCATTGTTATGCTTTGGTCTTCACCAAGAGGAAATATACAGGAAATTGTTATTAATAAAACCTCCCTTGATCCAGGCTGTAAACACCTTCCCAAGAGCATACTTTCCCAAATTTGTCTCATGTAGAATAGTACTGGGGTGAATTACCCTCACGGAACCCCACAACTTTACAATGCTGATCAATACGTGGCTTTCTGGTCGGAAGTTCTTTGTTGTTGTTGTTGAGACAGCGTCTCGCTCTGTCGCCCAGGCTGGGCAGTCGCGTAATCTTGGCTCAGTGCAACCTCTGCCTCCCAGGTTCAAGCGATTCTTGTGCCTCAGCCACCAGAGCAGCTGGGATTACAGGTGTGTGCCACCATGCCTGGCTAAATTTTTTTGTATTTTTAGTAGAGATGGGGTTTTGCCATGTTACCCAGGCTGGTCTCAAACTCCCGGCTTCAAATGATCCACCTACCTCAGCCTCTCAAAGTGCTAGGATTCCAGACCTGAGTGAAGTTCTTGTTTATCAGGTGATACCTGCTATGTTACTGCCATGGAAACCAGGTTTGTCCTGGTTACAGATGTGGAAGAGGAGGGAGAAGAAAGGGAGTTGACATTCACTGAGGACCTACGATGTGTCAGGCACTACTATCTCATTTAATTTTCTGAACAATCCCACAAAGTAGCATAGTTACACAATGAGGACACAGAAGCTCAGAAAGGCTAGACTGCACAGTCACATACCCTGCAGCCAGCACGTCACGGCCAGGTATGGAGGCCGACAGGAACAGGGGCAGCCACCAGCACTACCTGACACAAAGGAATGGGGCACTTGAATATTTCATGGAGAGAAAAAAGAGTTTCCAAGAAGTGCAAATTACTCATGATAGGCTTCATAGACAATTTATGGAAATGCTGAAAAAATGGCCTTAATAGACCCAAGTGCCTCTGGAATGGCTTTCTAACATTCCCTCTGGCAGTGCAGACCTTGGTTAAGTTGGCTCAATGTGATGTGACACTAAGAAAAGGGAAAATGAATGTCACCCAAACGGCTGCTTTCTGACCCCTCCAGGGCTCACTGTGGACAACCTGATCCTCCATCCTTCCCAGCATCCTCCCGCCACCACTTGTTTCACTAAGTCAAGGACCAACTTGGCTTCCTTCCCTCCTGTTTCTTCTTTAACTGTACTGTGGATACTTATTACTCTTTCTGCCCAGAATATCAGCTCCCCTGGGGTGGGCTGGGGAAGAGGACTTCCTCCTTGGTCCAGGTAGTTCTAATAAAGGCTGTCTGCCACCTCCTGGGCCCAGGGCGGGAAACATGACCTGGGCTGGGAAGCCACAGCACCCCTTTCTCCTGGCCACACTGGACTAGAGATAAGGAAATAACATCAGCTAGGTCTTTGTCTGAAGTCTTCCTAATGAAGCAGGCAAGGAAAAACAATCTTCTCTTTCTGGTTATAAGATACCACAGATGTGACCCACAATCCTAGCCTCATAATCCTAATAAGAATACACATACAGCTAACCAGAGGGAGAAGCAGAAACATGGTACAAGAAAAGCAAGAGAGGGAGACCAAGACCTATTTGTACTTGAGTCCCTGGGATTCCCTCCGCCCTTTCTATACTGTATTATGTAAGCCAATCGATTCTGTTGTTATTTTTCTTAAGGTAGTTAGGTCTCTGTCACTTAAAACAGAAACGTTCGGCTGGGCATGGTGGCTCATGCCTGTAATCCCAGCAATTTGGGAGTCCAAGGCAGGCAGATTACTTGAGATCAGGAACTCAAGACCAGCCTGGCCAACATGGCAAAACTCTGTCTCTACTGAAAATACAAAAATTAACCAGGTATGGTAGCATGTGCCTGTAATCCCAGCTACTCAGGAGGCTGAGGCAGGAGAATTGCTTTAACCCAGGAGATAGAGTTTGCAGTGAGCCGAGATCACGTCACTGCACTCCAGCCTGGGCAACAGAGTAAGACTCCATCTCAAAAAAGAAAAAGAAAGGCCGGGCGCGGTGGCTCAAGCCTGTAATCCCAGCACTTTGGGAGGCCGAGGCGGGTGGATCACGAGGTCAAGAGATCGAGACCATCCTGGTCAACACGGTGAAACCCCGTCTCTACTAATACAAAAAAAAAATTAGCTGGGCATGGTGGCACGTGCCTGTAATCCCAGCTACTCAGGAGGCTGAGGCAGGAGAATTGCCTGAACCCAGGAGGCGGAGATTGCGGTGAGCCGAGATCGCGCCATTGCACTCCAGCCTGGGTAACAAGATTGCGAAACTCCGTCTCAAAAAAAAAAAAAAAAAAAAAAAAAAGAAAAAGAAAGAAAAGAAAAGAAACATTCTTGACTATTACTTAGCTTTGCTCTCCAATTCTGCATGACCTTCTCTATCCAAGTTCTAAGCGATCGGAAGCAGCACACACTAGAAAGACCACATGGGCCAAAACCAAAACCCACAAAGGGTCTGTCCAGTCCATGCAAAAGAGCCAGGATTGTAGGGGTGTTCAAGTAGGCAGATGGCCAGAAGCAGGCAGGCAAGGGAGCCCCTGGGAAATGAGGTCCTGGAGATGCTGCCCACTGGTGCTCAGCAGAAAAGACAATGGCTACACTGGCTACTTCTGGCCTTGTGGTTGGGCTCCTCCAGCCCTAAAGGGGATTTACCATGCCATAGCCAGAGATAAACACAGTGGAACTCTCTCCACTGACAAGCATGCATACACCTCCAATAACTCACCCAAGAGTTCTGCTCATTATAATAGTAAAAAACCCACCCTCACGTGGAGATTTTAAATGCCAATGAGACATGTGACACGTGGACTCGCATGTACAATCCTAGAGGACACGTGCCCAAAGGGACCTCCCGAAACATGATTGCAAGTAACAACCCCTCACGTCCCTTCATGAATAATCAGGTAAGATTTTCATGAAGAGAGTCCCCCAGCACTAGCTGCTGCTGGCTCATTCTTCTGAGCAGTCTGCTTGGCTTTGTCCTTCAGAGCGTACTGTCTCTTTAAATAAATACTGCTACTGCTATTTTTCCAGCCAAGTCAGCTGGCTCCTCTCTTGGAGCTTACTTTATCTTTCTTCAAGAAACTCTGCTACTTAACCCTCATGGTGTGTCACTTGGTTGAATTCTTTCTGTCAAGTTAGACAAAAATCAAGAACTCCTGCACTTCCTAGTAACAGAAGCACTTCAAGGAGAGTAACTCTGAAGACAGATGATCATCAAATTCATCAAAGAAGATAGCACCCGGCCTTGGATTCTTTCTCCAGCTTAACTAGAAGGAATGGCTCAGACAGACATTGACACCAGGGAAAGCTACATTGCTATCAAAAATGGCAAGGATGTAAATCATGTCAACATATGAAAATTTAAACATGAAATCATGTTATGTGGTTAAAAAGCAAGAGACAATAGAGTTCATGCCCCCTGGTTACAAATGGAGAAAATGTTAAGTTATGAACCAACAAGATTCAGAAGCATATTTCAAAAGATGCTAATAGAAGATAATGTTCATTATGTTCACTTTTAATAAACTTGTCTTAAGACTGTAATCATTTCTTTAACGTTAATTGAAGTAGGCCTCAGGAATCCAGAGTTATTATAAACATTTCTGTGAGCCTTCTGTTACAGAAAGTGTTATTGGTTCTGGACGCCTCAGCAAATTCAACTGACTCTCTATCCTAAGACAAAGCAACTGAGACAGAAAAGGCACCGTCTCAGAGAAGACCTGGCTCCTCACTCCTGGGCTGCTCCAGATCCGAGGAGCTTGCAGGTTAGAGAGAGAGCCTAGGGCTATCCTGGGAAATGACCACCAAACCCTTCAGGATACAACCAAGACCTCGGGGTGTGGGAGCTGCTGGAAGTAAAAATGTTTTATCTCCTCCCACAAGAGGTCCTGACTTCCTCAAGAACCCCTCTACCTAGACCCTGCACAGAACCATGCCCAGCAATGAGATCCAGTTTCTGAAGTCATACTGACTGTGTCTGAACCTTGGCTCAGCATCTCACTAGCTGTGTGATCTTGAGTAGGTAATTAAAGGAAGCCTCAGTTTCCTCAACTGCAAAATGGAGGTAACAATGCTACTTAATGGCAGACTGTCTGATATGGTTTGGCCGTGTCCACACCCAAATCTCATCTTGGATTCCCATGTGTTGTGAGAGGAACCTGGTGGGAGGTAACTGAATCAAGGGGGTCAGGTCTCTCCCATGCTGTTCTCATGATAGTGAGTAAGTCTCACAAGATCTGATGGTTATTATAAGTGGCAGTTTTCCTGCACAAGTTCCCTTTGCCTGCCGCCATCTATGTAAGACGTGACTTGCTCCTCCTTGCCTTCCGCCATGATTGTGAGGCTTCCCCAGCCATGTAGAACTGTAAGTCCAATTAAATCTCTTTCTTTTGTAAATTGCCCAGTCTTGGGTATGTCCTTATCAGTAGCATGAAAACATACTAATACACAGACCTTTTGAGATTAAATGAAATACCCAGTCAACAAATATGCCTATGTGCGTGAACAGTGCAACACAGTGGGCACTCCATCAATGCTCACTGACGTCGTGATTAACATTAGGGGGCTCCACCACCCAATCCTTAGCATGAGACACCATGTAGAAGGCAGGAGCTATGTCCTTTCAAGCCAAAGGGCCATGTTCTATTAACAAGCACCTCCTGATCTATTAACAAGCACATCCTCTGTTAGCACAGGGCCACACAATGACGGTTCATTACCATCACTGCATGGTAATCTAACAGTTCTCTGACATTAATATCATGGCTCCATTTTATTGGTAAGGAAACAGAGGCATAGAGAAGTTAATTAACTCACAAATAACACAGTAGCAAGGCCAGAAGACAGGTTCAAATCCTAGCCCTAAAGCCAATGAGTTTTCCGGATTTTCCCTTCTGCCGTGCTGCCCCCAGTCCCCGACTCTGCCCAGCCCTCTCCCCATTCCCCTCTACCAGTGTTCTGAAGCCACAGAATGAAGAAGGTTTCTTTCTCTCCTGCAGCCATCCAAGGGAGTCACTGTGGTGCCACCTGCCTCCTTGGCCCCCTTTTCCCATCCAGCCTGGAGCTCACCCAATGTCCCCTCTCTCCTCTGGGGGGAGTCATGAAGGTGAAATGACCTAAGACGGCTGCGGCTGAAGCACTGAACCCCAGCTGACCAGAAGGAGTCAATCAAACCCCAGCCACCACCAACAGACCCATATGCCAACCACAGCACGGGGTCCAAGTCTGCTCTGGAAGAGGGTGAGGAGGGCCTAGATGGGACAGAGGCCAACCCAAGTCCACCTGGATCTTCCCATAAGGCCCAGAGATGGGAGCCAAGGCCAGGTCCTTCTCCATGAGATCGCCATTGGATACACTCCTTCATGTCCTCCAAAAACACAAGCAGATGGGCAGATCCCCTTCTCTCCACTTTCCCCCAATCCCTTCACCTATGTTCCAAACCTCTTGTTACCCAGGAAGAGCAGAAAGAATTAAACGTATGCATCATTTGATTTTAATTGAAGGACTGTTCTATTTCATTGAACTGCTAAGTAAGCTGAACAAGAGATTGTGTTTACATAAGCAAACCCCGAGTCACTATAGACTTGCTGTCACATTAAGTCAATACTTATGAAGGCTCTCTATTTAATTATTCAGTGAGGATTGACTTATTATTGTGTTAAGAGTGTGGTTAGCCTTGAGCTAGGTAGCCAGCCAGCTGAAAGATTTCTTTCAACTTTCTCTGAATGCTGATATGGTTCTTGCTGGTGGTACAAGGATAGGTTTCTTCCCTCTCTCCCTCCCATTCCTCCCCTCCCTCCTGCTCATGAGTAAAAATCACCAGGTTTACTCCCTTAAGTAGGGAGTGGCAGGGAGTGCCCCTGCAGTGGTCAGTCTCTCAAATGGTCTTCCTAGATCAGGAATTTGTCCTAAGACCTTGTCACCTGAAGTCTCATCAGCCAAGTTCTTCTGTTCTTAAATCTGGCAGCTCCAGCCTTCATTCTTCCCATTCCCGACCCTGAGGACCTCCTACTCAAAGACCCAGATCCGTCCCCCAGCTCTGCTACTCCCAACATTGCCTCTCCCTTCAACCTCCACAGAATATGTTTCTCAGCCTCACAATCCATACAAACCCCATTATTTCACGGCATATTGTTGTAAAGATTCAGATAGGTTATTGCATCAAATCACATTTCCTGAAACATAATATATGAAGAAAAGGTCAGAGATGAATGTTCAGCCTAAACTGAGTGGCATTTTAGGCTGAGCATAAACTTCTTCTGAGAGGCAGAAGGCAGAAGGCACAGTGGCTGAGAGCAGACCCCAGGCACCAAATACCCTGGGTTCAAGCCCCAGCTCTGCCAGTCACAAAGGATACAGCCTAAAGCAACTCACCTTTCTGTGACTGAGCTCCTCATCCATAAAAGGAGGCAAGGAGTTTCTGGCAAGAGTAACCGAGATGCCCAAGAAGCACCAGGGACCATGCCTGGCATGCCAGTATTGGCTGTGGTGAGGAGCCCTGTGTATTTCTAGTCTAAGTCCCTGAAAGAGAAGTCCCTGGGCTTCTACAGCCCATCTTTGCCAGCCTGATCCCCATCCATGATCAGGATGTAGTGATCTCTACCATCTCATCTCTCCCATCGCAAACCCTATAGCAACTTCAAACACATTCGTTCCCCATCCGTGATGTTTCATACGCCTTGGTCCTGTGTTGCTTCCCTTGCTGAGAAAGCCTTCCCCCAAACATGTGCTCCTTACTTTCTCCATTTCACCCTTCCAAACGCAGCTCAGGTACCAGTTCTTCCAGAAAACCTTCCCTAAATGCCTTGCCCCAACTCTAATCATGTTTCACAAACTCCAATTATTGCACTTGCATCATTGTATCACAACGTACATTTTTCATATCTGTTTCTCCTATTAAGCTACGAATTCCTTCAGAATAGAAACCATCTTATTCATGTTTAAATCTTCAATGACCAAAGAAGTGCCTGACACGTAAAAGGGACTCAGTTGCCACTGAATGGAGGGAGGAAGAGAATGATTAAGGGAAAAAAATGGAAGGGAGCAAGGGAGGGAGGGAGGGACGGAGGTAGGAACTGGGACTGTGTCTGGAGACATGGAGGACTTTCTCCTAAGCAACAGGAGATCCAAGAAGTCTCCTAACACTTCCCCTTGAATAATAAAATTATAGGCAGATCCTCAGCTAGCAGCATAGCAAAATGTGTCAATGTTTCATTAACCTGAGCACCAAGATAGCTCAGCTCCCAAAAATGCCCTCCCCTCTTCCTCTTGTTCTGCCTGGTGGTGGTTAGAAACTTGGAAAAGTGTCTCTGCTTTTTCTGATAACAGCCATTCACTAAAGGAGGCCCCAGTGGCCTGCGAGAATTAACACACATCTTTAAGCACCACTCTTAACATGAAGAAGTGCCTTGGCAACCTACAGAGGAGAATCCACAGTGTCCCTGTGGGGAAAGCCTGGGTAGAGTGTCCATTCTCAAACAAGCAGAAGGGCAAAGGAAGTCAGAGATAAGGTGGAGGATTTGGGTCAAAACACCCGCTGCTTACAAGCCATCAACCCGGGAAACATGACTGCACCTCTCCATGCTTACGTGGCTGTGATACCCACACAAAAGAGTGTTTGGGAGACAAAGCCAAACCACGCTATGCAAAACTATCTCTGAAAAACAGAATTCACTCGGCCGGGCACGGTGGCTCACGCCTGTAATTCCAGCACTTTGGGAGGCCGAGGCAGGCAGATCATGAGGTCAGGAGATCATGAGGTCAGGAGATCAAGACCAGCCTGGCCATGGTGAAACTCTGTCTCTACTAAAACTGCAAAAAATTAGCCGGGGGTAGTGGCACATGCCTGTGGTCCCAGCTACTCAGGAGGTTGAGGCAGAGGAATAGCTTGAACCCAGGAGGCGGAGGTTGCAGTAAGCCAAGATCGCGCCACTGCACTTCAGCCTGGTGACAGAACTAGACTCCATCTCAAAACAATAAATAAATAAAATAAAAATAGAATTCACTGTATACCTGTTTATGATCTTTCTTCTTGAGAATAAGAAGAAAAGAAAATGGGCCGGGCACGGTGGCTCACGCCTGTAAGCCCAGCACTTTGGGAGGCCAAGACAGGTGGATCATGAGGTCAAGAAATCAAAACCATCCTAGCCAACATGGTGAAATCCCGTCTCTACTAAAAAATACAAAAATTAGCTGGGCGTGGTGGCGCATGCCTGTAGTCCTAGTTAATCAGGAGGCTGAGGCAGGAGCACCGCTTGAACCTGGGAGGTGGAGGTTGCAGTAAGCTGAGCTCGTGCCACTGCACTCCAGCCTGGTGCCTGGCAACAGAGCAAGACTCTGTCTCAAAAAAAACAAAAAAAAAAAAAAAGAAAGAAAGAAAAGAAAAACGCAGTCCAATTGGACCCAAATTCTCTTCAGCTTTCGACACAGGAAGCAAAGCAGGGAGAAAGACAGTGGTGTGAGTACCATGGGCTGGATCTTGCCCACCACATCCCAGACCCAACAGGAAGCAGGGAGGGCCGGGTGTGGCTGGGGTCTGTTCAAAAAAGAACAGAGAAAATACATTCTCAGAGCCACAGGCTTCAGGGGGCACTGAGCCCTCCATGCCAAGCCTTCTAGAGAAAACTGCATAGACAAATATTTTTCCTAGCAGGCAAATATCTGAGCAGCTATGCCACCACTAGGAGTCTTTCTCATTATATAGACTAATGAGAACACTGTGCTTCTCTGGAGCAATTTATCAAGGCAACATACATTATAAATGACATTTTTCCTGAACTAACAAAGGATATGAGACTGGGGGGAACCAGTTAAAAGGAAATGTTTAGCTGATCCCAGAAACCATTCAGAAATTAATTACACACCCCCTTGCTAGCCAGCGCTTTTCCCTCTCTGTGCCCGTCCTCCTACTTGGACTCCCTGCCCTGTCTGCCCACCTCCTGGCCACCTGAGCCAGGAGCCAGGGAAGGGAGCCATGTAGGCTCCCAGGAGTACAGCGCCTTAGGAGGAGGGCAAAGTCTTAACGGCAGCATCACTGGAGCATATAAGACCAGATTATTTGTGGTCCCAACTTGCTGATGCAAGATGAAAAATACAGCAAACTGCAGCTGCTGAACTCAGCTCTTTTCCTTTTTCTTCCTTCTTTTCCCTTAGCTGAGGTTAGTGTTTTACAAAAAGGGCTTAACAAAAACTAAAATCTATAAACTGGAGGGTTCCGACCTGTCAGCTTAAGGTCAGGTGCACAGAATACCGCATCCAGGGAGTAGAGAGCATGGGCCCTTGGTCTCGTCCGCATGCAGTGAGCTCTCACGTGTCCCCACACGCAAACCCACGTGAAGGTCCTGCCACTCCAACAGACGCACGCATGGCCACACAGTGAAAAAGTCCCCTTTCCCCACAATCAGAGGCCCTCTCCCTAAGCCCTGAATCCTGGGTCCTCTCTATTTCTACCCTCCAACTCCACAACGGGTGACGACATTAGATGTCCCTCTGACATCAGAGGACGGGGCGGGGGGGCATGCCCATGGCCTGGGAGCCAAGGTCTCCCCATATAGGTGGTGTGTGCACCAGCGCTGATTACACAGAGCTACAGTCTTGCAACAGATCTGCTCCCACCAGGGCCTCCCCACGTGCAGTGGATTGGATAAAAATCAGAGGGGACACAGCAGACCACTCAGGCCAGGAAAAGTAGACGGTCATTGGGTCCCTCTGGATTAGTTACCAACCTTCTCAAAACCTCTGCTGTAAAGAAATTGGGCATCAGGACCTGGGTGCTTCTGATAATTTGAACTGGAGCCTGTGGCTTCATCCAAGGAGAAGATAAAGCATCCAAATAGACTCTTCCTATGGGGCAGAGAAAGGATGGGGACTCCTGTAAAGTTCTAACACCAAGTAGAAGGAACAAGGAGACTCTTCTTAGCTCATCAAGAGTTAGAATCCATTTATCTTAGAACAAGCAGGTTCAGGCATCTGGCAAAGTTCTTCACTTCAACTCCTGGAGTCCCTCTCACCACCCTGCAGGGCTCTGCCAGGGGACAGGATATAGAAGTACAAGGTACCAAGTGAAGAAAACTCTGAGTCTAAATCCAGACACAAGGAAGGGCAGACTCAGGAAGAGATGGAAGGCCAGCAAGGCCAATGGGACTGCAGAGAGCAGGAAACAGATCCAGCCATGGGAAAGCTTTCTGGAGCTGGAATCGAGATATTCCCTGGAGAGCCTGGATGCATGAGCAGAAGCCTTTCCAGGCACCAGGGCTCCAGTGCAGGGCAGGAGGCCCCTGAGGGGTCCACCACAAACCTCTGATTCTCTTCAGTAGGGGGAAGGAACAGGCCCCCCAGGTCTGCTGGGAAGGCTTTTGGGCCCCCAGGGAAAGTTTGCAGCAGTAGGAAGTTCACCAAGACCACTTGCTCAGTCTTCTGAACAGGCTAGAAACTGGGCTGGCCATAAGATCATTGGCCATGCAGCACGCTCTGCAAAACAACTTCAGTTCCTACATTCCGTGTGTGCAGCAGGCATCGGGGGTGCTAAATCAAAGGCAACCTTGGTGTGTCAGCCAAGAGGAGTCCCCACAGCAGGTGGCAGAAGACAGGGGCTGACTCAACAGACAGGCCCCAGGGAAGGAAGTCAAACAGGGCAGAAGGAATAGGGGGCTTGGAAAGCCAGAAACCATGGCCCAGGCTCATCAGGAAATGAGAGGCCATCTGCCCTCAGAGGGGACAATACCCTCATAGCCACAGCATCTGCAGGGAGAAAAGCAAAGCAGGATGACAACCTCTGACCCCAGCCCCTAGCAAACAATCCTCCACTTCCTACACAGACAGGTAATGTGCCCAGCAGCAGAGCCTGACAGTATCTCCCTGCAGATGGTCTTGCACGGGGGACCTGGCGTTTCTTGGTGTTCCGTTTCACTGCCCCTTGGCCTACTGGAGGTATACCAGATGTCCTTACAGGCAGACTTTCATCCAGATATTGCTGGGAGGTCAGTGCAAGGGGAGTGGAGAAGAGCAAGTAGATTCCCAGTATCACTGCTCTGGAACCGAGCATCCTAAGTTCTGATACATGCAAGTTTGTGGCAGGGAGGAAAGTCGACCAGTTGCATAGCTAGTAGGAGGACTATTCCTTGAATGGCCATTTGATAGACTCCTCTGCAGTAGTAGGTCTGCAAGTAATGGATTGATAAAAAACACTGCTGTAAGGCCTTAGACAAAGCCCTGTAAACCGGAGGCAAACAGGAAATGGCAAGTGGAGACCAGATGGCTGGTGCTCTGCAAGCGAAGGACCTGCAGGGAGTGAAGCCTGACATTTTAATGAAGGTACTCAGGGCCCGGAGACAATGGTTAGGCCATGTGCACAGAAATAACATAAAGGAAACAAGAACAATCCCATCCTAGGAGCATTCAGGAGTTAGCAGGGGATGTGTTAGTCCCCTTGACAACCCCCACAAGCCCCACCCCTAGGCTCAAACACAGGTAGCACGTGGAATGGCATCATACAGAGTCCCTGATGGTGGAAGTCTCTGTGGGACACATACGATGTCTTGGCTAGGCTGCAATGGCCAGCAGCAATAGGGACCTGTCTCATAGTTCCTGGACACTGGCACAGTCCCTGAACACCAGCACAATCCTTGGACACTGGCCTTCCCGGCCACGGCTTCCTCCTACTCACCCTCACACTGCAAACCTTCCCCAAACCCATTCTTCTTGACTGACTCTGATGTGAAAAGCAGTTGCTAGGGGCAGCAACAGACATGAGCGTAGGATGCCACCCGAGCTCCCATCTTCAAAGCAGAGCCAGCCAGTCTGGAGAGGATGAGGAGCCAAAACTAATACCAGTTCATCCCAAGAAGATTCCTGACTTCCTCCCGAAACAGAGACCTCAGGGCTGGCTTGTTCCAATTGAGCTCCTGACAAAGAGTGAGACCTGCAGACCAGATCCTACTACAAGGCAATCCATCAGCAGCTGTGGTCAGCAACAGGGTGCTGAAGGGCCTGGGTGGCTTCAAAAGGAACGAGGCTGGGGCAGAAGCCCTTCACAGAGGCCCAGTGCCCAGCCTGGGGTGGGAGGATAGCTACCAGTATGCTGAGCCCGCCCAGACACGCAGGCTGAAACCTGTACTTTAGAAACCTGTATTTTTATACTGTTTATGTTTTCTATAATTATTTCCTTTTAGTCCTGCCTTTACATTTACTAAGAGACCAACCAAACTCGTAATAAATAACAACAACTAACAATTGTGAATGTTTACCATGTGTTTGCTAAGCACCTCTAAAAGCATTAGTGCATTTAATCCTCAGGAACACCCTGAGACACACAGGTAGTACGAAATTCCCCACTCCACAGAGAAGGAAGCCGAGGCTTAGAGCCACTAAATGATTTGTGGCCCAGCCAGGAAGCGTGGGGCCTGAACTTGAACCTGGGTCTCTCTGCGGTGCAAGCCCAAGCCCCACGTGTCCGCTCAGAGGCGTGCACGGGTGGGGCCGCTGTTCCAACATGCATCCATCATCACCCTCTGGGGTGTGGTGTGGTGATGGCAGTAGAATCCAAGAGACCCCAGGATGGGGGTGACAGTCACAAGGGCAGAGCCAGAGCTGCCTTACCTTGAATGTGGTGGCTCCCTCCTGAGAGTCCCCTGAGCTAGGCACTGGGCTTTGCTGCCAAGAGAAAGACCAAGCCCTTACGAGGAGGCAGACACCTACTCTTAGCCTCTGCCCTCAAAACAGTGGTCTTTCTCCAGTGTCTCTCTCTGCCGAGAACACTACAGTCATCCCTCACCCCACGTGGACTCCACCCCACCCTCTCCAATCAGAGCTCTGGCACCCACCCACTTCCTCTCCCTGTCTTCAGAAATCCCCCTTAGCATTTCCAGGTCTTTCCTGGGCTGCACCTGCACAGCCAAGCTCTTCTTGCCCAGCTCTCAGGGGATATTAACTGTCATGAAGGCAGCTGGGTACCACCCACCTTAGGGGTCACAGCAACATGAACAAGACAGTCCTTTGGCTGGTGATAGCCCTTGGAGAAGCGTAGGACATCCTGCCTCACTAGCTTCCTAGGGAGGCTGTAACAAATCACCACAAACTCAGTGGCTTAAATAACACAAGTTTGTTCTCTCACAGTGCTGGAGGCCAGATGTCCAAGACTGAGGTGTTGGCAGGGCCTTGCCTCCTCCGAAGATTCCAGGGAGGGGCCCTTCCTTGCCTCTTCCGGCTTCAGATGGCGCCCAGCATCCCACGGCTTGTGGCTGCACCACTTCAGTGCCTGCGTCCATCATCTCACCTTCTTCCCCGTATCTTTCTGTGTGTCCTCCCGTCTTATAAGGACACTGGCCACTAGATTTGGGGCCCACCCTACTGCAGTATGATCTTATCTTAATTACATCTATAAAGACTCTATTTAAAAAAAAAAAAAAAAAAAGGCCAGATTCTGAAGTTGTAGGTTTGGAGACATTACTTAACCCACTACACTCATCAGTCAGCTTCTGTTTCCACGAGGGGTTTGGTCTCACTTCCCCAATCCCAGCTTGATTCAGATGCAGGCTGAACGCTCTGTGTGTCAGTGGTCACTCCTCCAAGGACAGGCTTTCACGCTCCAGGGTCACAGGCTCTGTTGCCCACCTGGGGCTGAGCCCTACCCCATGGAAGTGGGGGGACAGGGCATCTCTCACCTCCGCTAGGGGCTTCTCTATGTAAAAACAGAGGATGAGGGTCCTTCCAGGCGCAGTCCCCAGGCTCTGAACCCTGAGTAACCCACTGGGGCACAAGTCCCAGTGTGCTCCTCTCCTCCCTGTGCTCTGCCAGGGCAGAAGTCTGTGGGGCTTGAGCCTCAGTGCACCATGCCTGGACACCACCTCCCTATCATGGTCCCCTGCAGGAGGCAAGCTGGATGACCAAAGGCATGGTTTGGGTTCCCAGATTCCCGTTGCCCTTTGAGCAAGGCCAGCCATGCTCTGGCCCAGGGTTAAAGAGGCCACAATCAGCCAGAACAGTCGGGTGGGCGCTGCTGCTCCTCCTCTGCCAGCAGACAGCAGCCTCCCCACATGGGCCTGTGTCAGTCTTTGAGGCCCAGGCCAATTGTCTGTCCTCTCCTTCCCCCCATCGTGGTCTCTCTGCAATGACAGCCCACTTCCAGGGACTGTCCAGATTCACAGGAAATACTTTGATTATTTTCCAGAAGATAAACCAACGGGGGTTATTTTCATAGCAAAAACGCCAGCTGGATATTAAAATACAAGTTTGTAGATGTACCGTGCAGGTGAGTCTGGGCCGCTCTTCAGCCCAGGCACACTCCTTCTACCATCGGAAGATTCTAGAAAATGCACAGGCAGGGGCAACATCAGAAAATAAACTTCTCATCACACATATTAGGCACATATTAATAGACAGTAGAAAGTAACTGGCCGGGTGCAGTGGCCCATGCCTGTAATCCCAGCACTTTGGGAGGCCAAGGCAGGCGGATCACCTGAGGTCAGGAGTTCAAGACCAGCCTGGACAATATGGTGAAACCTCATCTCTATTAAATATACAAAATTAGCCGGGTGTGGTGGCACATGCCTGTAATTCCAGCTACTCAGGAGGTGGAGGCAGGAGAATCGCTTGAACCTGGGAGGCGGAGGTTGCAGTGAACCGAGATAGCGCCATTGCACTCCAGCCTGGGCAACAGGAGCGAAAGTCCATTTCAAAAAAAAAAAAAAAGGAAGTAATTTAGTTTGTCGGACTCCCAGTCCACAGGCTGCCACACAGCACTGATTACAGGTATGGGCCCTAGTGCCCCAAGGATGACTGTCCACTGTGGTTCTCAACCCTCACTATGAACAGAATCCCCCAGGGAACCCAGGACACAGTGGATTCTCAGGCCCTACATCCAAGGGGTTTACATCCAAACCTGTTTCCACAGGTTTTAGGAAAGACCCAGGAAGTAGCTTTTTTTTTTGAGATGGAGTTTCACTCTGTTGCCCAGTCTGGAGTGCACTGGCACTATCTTAGCTCACTGAAACCTCTACTTCCCGGCTTCAAGCAATTCTCCTGCCTCAGTCTCCCAAGTAGCTGGATTACAGGCACCTGCCACCACAGCTGGCTAATTTTTGTATTTTTAGTACAGACAGGGTTTCACCATGTTGGCCAGGCTGGTCTCCAACTCCTGACCTCAGGTGATCTGCCTGCCTCGGCCTCCCAAACTGCTGGGATTACAGGCATGAGCCACCGCACCCAGCCTGGAAGTAGCATTTGAATAATCACCAAGATGGATTGAGATGGGGGTCCACAGACCACATCTGGAGAGACAGTGCAGGATGCCATGGAAAACACAACCCTCAGAGTAGCCCCTGCTTCAAGTTTCTGCTCGACATTATCACAAGTAAGCCATGTGACCTTGGGCAAGTCCCTTAACATCTCTGATCCTCAGCGTCCTTATCCGAACACAAAGAAATTCTAAGAGTGACAACCTCAAAGTGTTATAAAGAGTACATATGCCCAGTCTGACATGGAAATTCCTAAAATGGTGACACAGTGGCTAACACATAAGAACTCACTCAGGGTCACCTTAGTACTACTGGATGGAGGGGGCAGGTCTCCTCTGCAGCCTTGCTCTCTGGGGTCTGTACAGTAGAATCTGTGCTCGAGTGGCAGACTCTACAGTGGTGCCCACCACATGGGGCAGTTCAAGACCAGAGCAGGACGGGGCCAAGCCAGGCCTGGCAAAAGCAGAGAGCCCAGGTGACTCTGTTCATCTCCTATCTCCCTGGGCCTTTATTAGCAGTCATAAAGCTCTTGGCCTCATCCTGGCTGAGCTGCTGGGCAGGAGAGAGTAGATAGAAGCCAGGTGTGGTGGGTCATATCTGTAATCCCAGCTACTCGCGAGGCTGAGGTGGGAGGATTGCTTGAGCCCAGGAGTTCAAGGCTGCAGGGAGCCGTGATCACACCACTGCACTCCAGCCTGGGCAACAGAGTGAGATCCTGCCTCTATAAATTTTCTTTACAAATGGATAGGTATTCCCACTGGCACCTGAGTATTAAAGGGTAGCAGGGCTGCCCCTCCCCTCCAGGCCCATGGGGAGTGGCCGGGGTCCTCTTCAAAAGATCCCCAAGGGAAAGAAGGTCCCAGAGAGTGAGAGCTCAGCCTGGAGACCCATCTGCCCTTCCTCGCACTTACAGATTTCCTCGCTTCACATCCGTGGAGAAACTGAGCTTCATTGTCATTAAAGAAGATGGCAATCTCCTTACAGAAGGAGCACCCACAATGCTGTCAGAATCCAGACACACAAAGACAAGCTCACAGGGAAATCCATCTCTCAAGCCTACACAAACTCTGGTACAAACCCACGTTCACAGCCCAAAGAATCCACACACTGAGTCTCCCCTCCCTCTCACAGCTACCCCGATGGGCTTCTCAGAGTCACCAGAGAACAACTCTCCTCTCTACTCTTTCAGACCATGAGAATTAAGAGGCTACATCCTGCCCTGGCCTGCCTGGAGCTCCTGTTTCTGGGCCTGAGAAGCCCAAATACTAAACAGAACAGCTGGTGGGTCCAAGGGCCTGCTCCCAGACCCGGGAGGCCTGGGATTCGAGAGGCAGAGATCCCATGACACTTTGGGGAGACAACCCGTAACATACCAGCCCACCCAAGAGAATCCAGGGAGAAGGAGGAGCCGCAGGGTGGACCCCGAGGGCCTCTCTTGTGGGAAGGGTGGCCTTGTAAAGGTGTTTCCTGGATTCTCAGTGTTACGGCACAAGAAGGGACCTTAGAAACCAGGTCACTCGGCCGGGTGTGGTGGCTCACACCTGTAATCCCAGCACTTTGGGAGGCCAAGGTGGGTGGATCACCTGAGGTCAGGAGTTCGAGACCAGCCTGGGCCACATGGTAAAACCCCATCTCTACTAAAAATATAAAACTAGCCAGGCATAATGACACATGCCTGCAGTCCAGCTACTCGGGAGGCTGAGGCAGGAGAATTGCCTGAACCCAGGAGGCGGAGGTTGCGGTGAGCCGAGATTGCACCATTGCACTCCAGCCTGGGTAACAAGAGCGAGACTCCGTCTCAAAAAAAAAAAAAAAAAAGAAAGAAAAGAAAGAGAAAAGAAAAAAAGAAACCAGGCCACCTATCCTCTCACAACAGAAACAAAGGAGCTGCAGTCAGAGGGGTACATGGGTTACCCAAGGTCCCTCCGCAGTCCCTATCTGCACCACAGAGGGAGTGAGGGTTTGAGCGCACAGTGGCAATGCAGAAGGAGAGACTCGCTCCTAATTCTCCCAGTGGCTCCTAATTCTCCGAGTGCCTCTCTAGCGCCATTGCTCTCTGTATCTCACATACATGCAAACACGCACAGGCACTGCACTCAGAAACACACACAGTCCACACAAGCTCACTCAAACTTGCAGAAGCACGACGCAGACAGAATGGCCACGGAACGCACGGCCCTTGCAGTCCCACCTCCCAGGGCAGCATGCACTTACGAATGCCCTGAGCCCTGGTTCTCCTCAACTCGTATCTTCCCTCCTCCCTTTCCCCAAATTCCAGAAATAAGGTAAATCACAGGGTATAAAGCACAGAATTTGAGATAAGTATTAATTATCAAGATAAACGAGCAAGCCCAGAGAGGATCCATGTGTTCCCCGAGGTTTTTGCGGTGCGACAGGGTAGATTTAGGGGTGGGACCCAGGAATTCTGGCCCCGGGCTCCTTCCCATCCTTGTGCTGCAGACACTCACGTGGCTTGCATGTCCCTTCACTTGAAAGGGGCCCTGCCAAGTGATGCCCTCTTCTGCCTGATCCTCTCAGCACCCCTATCTAGATCAAGTGCTACTGTCACCATCACCAACTTGCTCAGTGTCACGTGGTGAGGCAGTGACAGCTTTAGCATGAGAGCCTCATCTTCTGAGTCAATGTTCTATGCTGGTGCCACAACCCCACCGAGACCAAACCATCCTCATCAAACCCCGGGACCCACAGTCTGTGACAAAAACACAGGGTCAAATTATGTTACGATAGGTCACCAAGGAGAGCTGAGGACGACGAGGGTGTAGCCGTGTCATTTAGCAAAGAAACAGAGAGGAATCTTGGAAAGTCCGTCATCCAATGGCCAATTCTAATTCCAAGAGGCCTTCATATGCCCTCTTCTCCCTTTTCCAAAGTCATCATAAAATATATTTTTTTCATCTAAAAGGGCTCCCCCAAAACAGCACATTTGTAGGTCACTCATCCGGCAGCCTGCCAGGAATGAGGAAGTCCCAGGAGCAGACGGTGTAAAGTTTGTTCACCAAAACAGATTGTTCACTCCTAAGAAAATCTTTCATGTCTCCACTTCAAGTCTAACAGCTCCTCGTGCATACATAATTCCAACGTGCTCCGTTATCTGGTTTTCCGTGCCACGGAAAACTAGCAAAAGAGAAAGGGTGATGGAAAGAAGCTCCAAGAGGCAGACAGAACCCGTGGCAAGAAGTGACAGCAAACAGCGAAGGAGACAGAAATACCAGAAAAGCAAACGACAACTCAAAAGTCACAGTATCTGAGGCTAATTAAGGTGGGGGGGCCAACAGTTCTATGTAAGTCAGTGACACCTGAAGGCATGGCGCATGCCGTCTGTGCAACTTCACCCAGAGTCAAGAATAGCACCATGTTACCACGAAAAGGGGAAGGTGCCTTCTACTATCTCTGTTTAAGCAGACAAAGAGCATTTAAGAACTTCACAAGTATTTATGGCCCCTAACTCGGGCCAGGTCCTGGGTCTGATGCAGGGGTGAGTGAATGTGCCACCAGGCCAGGAGCTCATGGCATCACTGCATAGCACATGGTAGAGAAGGAAGCTGGCTCTTACCTTCCTACAGACACAGCAGGGGAGATGGAAAATAAATGAGAGGTGTTTTCCCTTCACCTCTATGTGTCCCTTCCAGGCACAGGATTTTGAGGTTGGGAAGTCTAGTTGTCTCTGAAACTGAGAAGAGGCTTCATTTTCAGAGGCCTTAAGAAGGAAGGTCAAGAGCTGGAAACGCCCAGGGCCTGCCGATTGGAGCGGTCAGCAGGTGGGAAAGGCCACTGTCCTACGGTCCAGATGTGGGTATTGGCAGCTGCAGAACAGGGAGCCCCACGGCTGTGAGGGATGAGTCTGCAGAGAGGGGAAAGGGGTCTCTCTCTGGGCAAGTCCAGGGTCAGTAGAGTTTACAGCCACAGGGGCACGTGTGTGCACCCAGGCAGAGCTCCCAGCAGACACTAAAAGATCCATCAGGGAACCCCCATGAGACCAGCAGGAGGAGCAGGAGCACAGATCAGTCTGGTCTGTGAGTCCTGTGAGCCCAGCCAAACGGTCCTGCAGGGAATAGACAGGGACGGGGGCAGAGGGCATGCTCAGTTCACTGCGGGCTGCATTTCCTGCTAGCCGTGCTGGGGAGGAGGAACTTGTAGGAACTTGCAGGAATTTGAAAAATCGGGAAAAGCAAACACATGCCGGAGTATTGTGGAGCTAAATCCACACACTTAACCACTTAAATGCGTAAGAATAGCTGTGATAGAGAAAAGATGGACAGGCTTCAAAGCCTGATGAATGGGCACTTCCAAGCCAGGGGAACCTGTTCCTACAAGATCCCAGAGGCAGGAAAACCAGAGGCAAGTCACCCTTTCAGGGAGGCCAGCGGTGCCAGGAAAGGCCACTGCAGATGCAGAAGCGGAGGCAGGAAGTCTTAGCACCCAGGTTCTTCTGAAATAGTCGCAAGAGCCCTGGGGTGTGAGTGCAATGAAAAGTTCATTCTGAGGACTTATCTGCTGGCTGCTGGCTGCCGGGCTGTTTGATTGCAAAATCCATTTCCAAATGGCCTGCTCGTTTGTGAGAAGCTACAGGGGACTGTATATCAAGAGACGCCACCCCCCGAAATGTTCCACATCCCAGGCACCCAGCTTTCTTGGGCTGCAGCCGCTCCTGGTCCATGCCGACGCACCCTGCAGGCACCGACCTCCCCTGCCTCTCCCAGGCTCCCGAAGATCATCGGATCAGCAGACACCTACTCCATGCCCTGGCCCTGGCCTGCCCAAACCCCAAGATCAGGGAGAGGGGGCTCCTTTCTCATTAGAATGAGCAGATGACAACTCACTGCATTCTTCCCCAGCATTGGGTTAGAATGAAAGGTGGAAGCACATAGTCCCACCACGGAGGCCTCATCCTGCACCCCAAGCCTGATCATCTGCCCATTCAATTCTAGGAGGAGAGAGAGGGTGAAAGGAGAGAAACCCCTGGCCCCTCCTCGCTTTTAAACACCTGGCAGGTTATCCCAGGCCCAGCAGGACCCGTGGCTGAGCCGGGGGCCACTCACTGGATACCCTGCACTAGTTAAAATACATCTCTCTGCAGCATTCAGAAAATAGCTATCTACAGTATTGCTTTCAGCTATAATGGAAAACTGATGGCTTTTATCTCCCCAACTTTATGACTATTGATGGGATAGAGGCTGAGGTTTGATGACCATTTAATAGCCGACCCCGCGCAGTTAGAGGAGCATCAGAAAGCAATGAAAGCGCCGAGATGATTGTCTGGCAGAGAATCCTCCACTGAGGTCCAGGAAGCAAAACAACCACCCTCCCCAGGCTCCGACAAAAGAAAAAAAATCAAAGTCATCATCATTTCTGTTTCTCCCCACTCCTTTCTGCCATTGACCTCTAGGAGGTGGATCCGCAGGGGAGGGAGTGTGGGGGACCAGAGTGATGCAGGCCTAAGTCCTCATGGAGAGAAAGGGGACCCGTGCTTTCTGAACTGGGGGCCTCTTCCACCGATGGGCTCCCTAACACCCTAACCCCTTCCTGCCCTGCCTGCAGCATAAAGTGGAGCGGCCAGACTTCTGGAAGGAGTGGAGGGGCTCAGGGTCATCTGTTGGGCTCCCTGGGAAAGAGCTGGAAGAAAAGGGAAGGAAGCAGAGGCAGTTTTTCCTTTTGCCAAGGCTGGGCTAGCCTGAAATCCAGCTGGTGTTAGACCTTCTACCCGCCGCTAAAGACCAAAAGCCACTGCCAGGACTCTGCACGTATCCAAGCACCCAGCCGTCCTTGCCCACTCTGTCCCTGCCGGCTTCCGGGGGGTCTACCCAACAGCCAGACCTTTCTCTGGCTAGAACCAGACCAGGTCTGCAGGCCAGCAGAGTCAGAGAGCCACCCTTCCCCACGCACTGCAGGTGCTGAGTCCGGTATCTTTAAGGACCCCCACTGGCCCAACCTCCTTAAAGGTTAGGTTTCATAAGCCAAAATAAAAGCAACAAGAATATGGTCGGGTACTCATTGCTGTGTTGTTTTTGTTTTTCTTGAGACAGGGTCGGTACTCTGTCACCCAGGCTGGAGCATCATGGCATGACCACAGCTCACTGTACCCTTGCCTGGTCTCACATTTTTTAACTTTGCAACATTCCAACTACCTTCACGGTGGTTATCTTTTTTTCTGCGACAACCTAGTGACTTGTTCTAGACAGACTTGATTCTGTCCATTCTTTTTAATAAGGAAACTAAGGGTCAAAGACGTGATCTCTCTCAAGCCTGGGGCACAGGCTTTTGACCCATTGTCCAGTTCAACCTGTGCCATGGAAGCTGCCTCGAAGAACAGAGCACCTGCCCAGGGAGGTGAGACCTGACCTTCTGTCTGGGTCCTGTCACTCCTTAGCTGTGTGACATCAGGCAAATAACCTTACCTCTCTGGGTTTCAGCTTCTTTCGTCTGTCAGATGAAATTGTGCAGTGATGATCTTTTATATCTCCTCTGTTTCAACGTGTGAAAGAAAAATATCTTGGGCGCCAAAATCACTCAGCTAAAAGAAAAATTCAAGCTGGGAACTGTACAGGGCAAACCTGCCTCCCATTCTATTCAAAGTCGTCCCTCCGCTCACTGAGGACAGAAGCTCAAAAGAATGCAACTCTTTGCCTCTCACCTCTTGGAAGCCCTCTCCCCGCTTTGATTTGCCCCACCTTTCCGGACCAAACCAATGTTCATCTGACAGATATTGATTGATGTCTCATGTCTCCCTAAAATGTATAAAACCAAGCTGTGCCCCGACCACCTCGGGCACGTGTCACCAGGACTTCCTGAGGTTATGTCATGGGCTCGTGTCCTCCGCCTTGGCAAAATCAACTTTCTAAATTGACTGAGACGTGTCACAAAGGCGAAGTCACACATCCTGTGGAGTCCATCAACCATGTTTTCAGCCACAACACTGTCTTCCCAGGCCCCACAGCTGCTGGCTTTCTAGATAGCATACATCTATCCCATCGTGAATGTGCAGAAAGAGGTGGAAACCAAGGCCCCCCATTCACCTCTGCCAGACTCCGTGCTATGAACCATGACACCAGCAACCACCTCTATGCCAGTTCTCCTCAAATATACACAGGGGATGAGGCAGAGTGCTCAGGCCAGTGGGCAGGGTGGTCCAGGGCACAGAGAGCCACTGAATGGAGACCCACCCTTCCCCACCCACTGCTGGTGCTGTCTGGTCTCTCTGAGGACCCCCTATTTGCCCAACCTCCTTAAAGGTGAGGTTTCGTAAGCCCAAATGAAAGCAACAATATGGCTGGGTGCTCATTGTTGCATTTTTGTCTTTTTTGAGACAGGATCTGTACTCTGTCACCCAGGCTGGAGTGTCATAGCATGATCATAGCTCACTGAAGACTTGCCTGACCTCCAGGGCTCAAGAAGTCCTCCCATCTCAGCCTCCTGAGTATCTGGGACTACAGGCACACCACATCCAGCTAATTAAAAAAAAAAGTTTTGTAGAGATGGAGTCTCACTATGTTGCCCAGGCTGCTCTTGAACCCCTGCCCCAGCCTTCAAAGTGCTTGGACTCCAGGGATCAGCTAAAGCACCTGGCCACATTCCTGTTGCTTTCAACCAGTAGGAACTGCCCAGAAACACTCCCTCCCTGCTGTGAAGACCACCGGTTCACTCGGGTTCCCTCTCCTCCCCTTCACCTTGGGAAGTCTCACGCTGGGGGCCCAAGAGCTCCCTGAGGGTCTTACTGCCTGCGCATCCCCTTCCCCTGGAAAGCCTAGCACGTGGCTGTTCCCTACCATCTGGCAGGCTCAGGTCCAGACACGCATTTCTTAAATGACAGTGGACGGACAAGTGCACAAAACCAAGCTGTTCAAGACAACCACAGGGACCCAAGCCCATAACGAAAAACCAGACTCACGAGAAGCCAGTGGGGAAATGTTAACAATGCATTTAGAAAGAAAAAAATAGCCTACAAAACAACACATACTGTGTGACGTCATTTTTATTCAAATATGTACATGTACCTAAAAAAACAGCTGAAAGTGTACATTCTCCAAAAGGCTAGCCATGGTTTATTGTGGAGTGTTAGGATTGAAGATAATTTCTACTTTCTTTAGATATACTCATCTTATCAGATTTTTAAAAAAATTTTTTTAGAGGAAGGGTCTCACTCTGTTATCAAGGCTGGAACGCAGTGGCAAGATCATAGCTCACAGCAGCCTCGAACTCCTGGGCTCAAGCGATCCTTCCATCTGAGCCTCTTGAGTAGCTGGGACTACAGGCATGCATCACCGTACCTGGCTAATTTTTTTCTTTGTATTTTCAGTAGAGACCTGTCTCACTATGCTGCCCATGCTGGTCTCTAATTCCTGGCCTCAAGCAATCTTCCTGCCAAAGTGCTGGGATTACAGCATAAGCCACTGTCCTCTGTCCTTAAATTATTTTTATAATGAGCACATAGGGCTTTTATATTCAACAAAAGCAGTAAAGTGAATTTCATTTTGAGAATTAGTTAGAAAAAGTAAGAGAAAAGAAGGAAAAGAAGGAAAAGAAGAGAGGAGAGGGAAGGAGGGGAGGAGAGGGGAGGGGAGGGAAGGAGGGGAGGGGAGGGGAGGGGAGGGGAGGGGAGGGAGGGAGGGGAGGGGAGGGAGGGAGGGGAGGGGATGGGAGGGGAGGGAGGCAGGGGAGGGGAGGGGAGGGGAGGGGATGGGAGGGGAGGGAGGCAGGGGAGAGGAGGGGAGGGAGGGAGGGGAGGGGAGGGGAGGGGAGGCCTCCTAGAGCACATCATCTATTCCTTTCACCTGTCCCAAGAGACAGGTGGTCCGAGTTACACATACTCATAAGGGAACTAAAAGAGCCCCCTTCCCCATCACTTCTCTGATGCTGGCAAGGGGGCCTGCGGCCTCTCCCCTCTGAGGATGGAAAACCCATTACCTAACAAAGCAACTCAGCCTAATTTCCAACATGATCATAGAGTTAGTTTGAGACCAGCCTGGCCAACATGGTGAAACCCCACCTCTACTAAAAATACAAACATCAGTCAGGCATGGTAATGTGTGCCTGTAGTCCAGAAACAGCTACTTGGGAGGCTGAGGCTGGAGAATCACTTGAACCCAGGAGGCGGAGGCTGCAGTGAGCCAAGATTGCACAACTTCAGTCCAGCCTAGACAAGAGAGTGAGATTCCCATCTCAAAAAAAAAAAAAAAAGATTTGAGTTATTGGCAGGGGCGGCGTGAGGATTTAGAGTGACTCCTAACCTAGCACCACTTCCACCTGCCTCTACTTCGTGCTCTTAGCAAGCAACACATTTAGAGACCCCTGAGCCTGCTGGAGTTGAGGACTGGCAGGTGCGGGGCCTGGGAGGGGCAGGGAGCCCCTGCCCACTCAGTGTCTCCAGGACGTCTCAAAGCTCCAATCCTACAGGTGCAGACTCCTCCCGTCCTTTTCTCCCAGAAGCCTCCACCCAGGACAGCCTCCCTCTCCCTGGCGCCAGCCACAGGGCTCCGTCTCTATACTGCTCTCCCTGGCTGTCCCAGCCCCACAGCTTCCCTTCTCACAATGTCTGCAGCGAGCAGTTTCATCCTTAAAACACCCAATTAAACAGGGCCTCCTCTTCATAGTTAATGCTGGTTCACACCGGCGAGCCCTGTCTCCCCAGATGAGCTTAAACACTCTTTGAAGGAATGATGTTTACATGCGCCTGTGTGCTGGGCCCGATACTCACTGCTTTCCATGTGTTATTTCCCTTAATCCCATAATCTCCATCCCAAGCCCCTGCCTCTCTCCTGAACTCCCAGATACACAAACACTTTTTGGATTTGACATTTCCACTTGCACGTTCCAAAGGCTTTCAAACAAGTCTGAAACCCAAACATTGTCTCTCCATACCAGACAAGGACCACCACCTCCCCCTCCTCCTCCCCTCCCCCTTCCCTCCCTCCTGCCCCTCTCTCCTCCCCCTCCTCCCCACCCCCTTTTCCCAAACGTTGTCCCAGACCTCCCCCTCCTCCTCCCCTCCCCCTCCTCACTTTCTCCCCTCCTCTTCCTCCTCCTCCCCTTCTCCCCTCCTCTTCCTCCTCCTCCCCACCCCCTTTTCTCAGGTGACAGCATCACCAACCATCTGACCACCAGGCCACAGACCTTGGCACCATCCCAAACTCTCCCTTTCACTGTCTGCATCCATCAGCCCCTGGGAGCTGAGCTCTGAAGGTCTCTGACTGCCTGCCCTCTGCCCTCTGCCTTGGCCCTGTCTCAGACTCCATCACATTTCAGCTTCCTAAACGGACTCCCCGTCTCCAGCCTTGCTCTCCTCCAACACAACTGCACACAGAGGCCAAAAGGATCTTTCTAAAACACCAATTCAATCATGTTTATCTCTTATTCAAAATACTTCATGGCTGGCCACTATCTTGTGGAGAAAGTCAAACTTCCTGGTCCAGGGCTTTGTGAGCTGGGTTTCTCTTTCCTCTGGGATACCCCTAGTTTTACACACATGTGCCCTCTGCAAGGAACAGAAAGAAGGGCCTCCTCAGAGTACAGGCCTTCCCCTCCTTCAAACCCAGCTCAGACACCACCTCCAAGAGGTCTTCCCAACAGCCCCACCAGGCCTGTGGGGGCTGGTCCCCCATGTCACAGCCAGGGCAAGGCTGAGGGTGCCTTAGGGAAGATCTGCGGTTCACTCCAGCATCCCAGGTGCTAAGCTCCCAGACACAGAGCTCCACGAAAGGCCTCCTCAATGGACTACAGAGCTTCCACGAAGGTGCTACTGTCCTTATTTTGACAAGGAAAACAGGAGCTCCATGCTTGAAGAACATGGCCAGCTCACACAGCTTCTGAGGTGAGCATCTGTCTGACCCCCATTCATCAGGATTCTTCTCCTGGGCATATCTGAGAGCTCAGAGTGCACCCGCATGGACTGGGGGAAGAGGAGTCACATGCTTGGGAGGGCTCCTGACAGACACAAGCAACGTGTCTTGGGCCAAGGAGAGCAGGGACATCAATCCCCAAATTTCCCTCTCCCTCTATATGAGGAGCAAATATCTCACTGCTCTTTGCTCATAAGTCAATGTGCTCATTCTGCTCTAAGCAGGAGAGTGCCAGTGGTGGTCTGATGTGCCCACTCACCTCCAAGACCCCTTCCCCGACACTCCTCTGATGCTGGCAGGGGGACCTTCAGCCTCTGTCTCTGCACCTCTGAGGATGGGGAACCCACTACCTAACAAAGCAACGCACCCTCATTTCCAACAAGTGCAGAGAGTTAGTTATCGGCAGGGGTGGTGTGAGGACTCAGCATAACTCCTAATCCAGGTCTTCTTCCACCTGACTCGACTCTGTCCTCTTATTAAGCAACACATTTAGAGAACCCGAGATAACAGGGCTACCTGCATGAGGCCTCTGAGTCTTCCAAGAGAGACCCGAAAAGGACCCTGAAGCTAAGAGCTGCCTCCGGACACCCAGGCGCCACAAGCCACTTCACTAGAAGGGGAGTGGGGCTGTCACCCCACCCCCGGGGATGCCCACGTGGAAGGCAGAGCATATCCCAAGGCTGCCACGGGAAAGGCCATGTCCTCCAAACACCCTGGGCAGGACTCCCACTGCAGGAGCCAAGCGCACCTCTCAAACACCCCCCAGCGCTGCTCCAAGGCCTCCTTGAAGATGAAGACTGAAAACTGAAAAGCAAGGCTCCTCTGGGCAGCCCAAGAGCTGGCTTCACTAAGGGGCTGGGCCATCCAGCTTGCTCACAGAGCACAGAGGCTTGGAGAAGCCTCTCTCTCCACACCTGAAGGACTCTTGTAGCCATAGCAGGAGAAGCTGAGTTGATGGCAGCCATACCATGGCCCCTCCGAGCCCAGGGAGGACATGGCGGGTGGGACCTTCTAGGGTCGTAAGCACACTGCAGTGGACAAAGTCAGCATCAAAGACCCTCAGGGCTGTGCCGCCTACATTAGAGGCTGTCCCGAGGCTGAGACCTGCCCAGTGCCATGGTGGAGCAGCTGGGATTGGCTCCTATGCGATGGCAGGGTCACCCTCAGTCTCCTGCCTTTGCCTTCCTCGACCTCACCCCACACTTCCCAAAGTCAAACCACCATTGAGCTCTCCTCAGCCATGTCTCCAGCCAAAGGGCAGGCATTTTCCCTTTCCACTGATGTCTTTCCCAGGAAGCTCTAACCAACCAACTGGCCACCATTTCTTTAGCCCTGATCAGGTTTCTATAATCACCAATCCATCAAAACTTCTGTGTCAGAGTCACCAAGGCCCTCCGTGTCCCCAAAGCCAAGGGTGACCCTGGTGTCCTCATCCTTCCAGACCTCTCTACAGCACACAGCACAGCCATCCATTCTCTCTTTTTCAGAACATGTTCTCTTGACTACTAGGGCACCGTAATAACAGCACCCAGCACTACTGGGCACTGACAGGGTGCCAGGCAACTTCCCAGCACTGCCTCTCCTGCCGGACTCTCCCTAGGAGAACCCTACCCATTCCCCTAGCTTTAAGTGCCATAAATATGCTAATGACCCCCAGAATTTACAACCCCAGTCAAGTCTCAAAAGCATCTCGAAATTAACACGCCCAAAATGGAACTCCTGATTTATCTCCCCCTAGGCCTTTGCCATCTCAGAAAGTGGCACCATCACCACTGAGCTGCCCAAGCCAGAAGCCCATGAGTCATCCTCAAGCTCCTCCACCACCCTCACCCCCACAGTCCAGGTATATCATTTCCACCTCCAAAATATCTCCAATTTATCCACTTATCTGTCTCCACCTGGCCACCACCCTGGGCTGAGTGGCCATCATCTCTGATCCAGTGATGCTAAAATAACCTCCCTGGCCTCTCTGCAGTCATTCTCGCCTTCTACCTTAATTCTCCACACAGCAGCCGGAGTAATCTTTCTGTATCACAATTTTCACAATGCACTGCTTGGCTTCAGAAGCTCTTTTCCAACTGTACTCGGAAGTCCAAACTCCCTGCCGTGGCCTGCAAGGCCCCGTGTGATCTGGACTCTGCCTGCCTCGCAACGTTAACCTGAGCCTCTCTCTCTGAGCCCTGATGCCCCAGCCACACTCGTCCCCCCTTTCTCCCCTTTGCAAACTTCTGCATGCACTATGCCCTCTGCATGTGATGCTCTTTCTCCTCTTGGTCTGACACCAGGTCCCCCATTCCTCAGGGCTCAGTTTAAATGTCACCTCACAGATAAACTTCCTGGCCAAGCAGATTCCTCCTCTCTGCCCATTATTCTCTATTTCTGCATCCTGCTCATTTCAGCCACATTATCTAGATGCTTGTCTGTTTGCTTGCTCACCATCTGCCTCCTCCATCAGACTGTCAGCTCCAAGGGAGCAGAGACCACCCACACTGTGTTCTCCAGGGGGCATTCGGTGTCTAGCACAGTGCCTGGCACAGAGTGAGCGCATAACAAATATTTGTTAAAGAAATAAACCGGCTGGGCGTGGTGGCTCGTACCTGTAATCCCAGCTCTTTGGGCGGCTGAGGTGGCCAGATCACAAGGTCAGGAGTTCAAGACCAGCCTGGCCAACATGGTGAAACCCCATCTCTAGTAAAAATGCAAAAATTAGCCAGGCGTGATGGTGCACGCCTGTAGTTCTAGCTACTCAGGAGGCTGAGGCAAGAGAATTGCTTGAACCTGGGAAGCAGAGGTTGCAGTGAGCCAAGATCATGCCACTGCATTCCAGCCTGAGAGACAGAGCAAGACTCCATCTCAAAATAAATAAATAAATAAATAAATAGATAAATAAGCCAATGCGATAGTAATGAAAAATGAGAATATCAGAAAACAGAGGCCTGACTGGGAAGAAAAATATTAAAGGAAAGCCACGTGATGTCACAGGAAGGATACAGACAAGTTCCTCGAAGCATCTGGGAAAGCAGGGGCCAGGAGAAGTTACAGGATGGGAGCCAAACAGGCTTGATGAAGGGAAGTCTAGATGTTATGAATGTAGTGTTTGTGTCTCCCCAAAATTCATATGTTAAACCTCTAATTTCCAGTGTGATGGTATTTGGAGGTGGGGCCTTTGGGAGGTGGTTAGGGTTGGATGAGGTCATGGGGGTGGGGCCCTCATGATGGGATTAGTGGCCTTATAAAAAGAGGAACAGACACCAGATTGATCTCTCTTTCTCTCTCTCTCCTCTGCCTCTGTGTGCACACATCAACAAAGACCATACATAACCAGGAAAAAGGCCCTCACCATGGGGCCTTCATAGGTCAAGGTGCCATCAAGAACCCAGCCTGGATCTCAGATCTCCAGCCTCCGGAACTGTGAGGAGAAAATGTTTGCTGCTGAAGCCACCCAGTCTATGGTATTCCATTACGGCAGCCTGTGCTGACTAAGATACCAGGCAAAGAGACAGTCCATGCCAGTGAGTGGAAGCAGAAACACTCAAGGAGCCAGTGTGAACAACGCAAGACCAGTGTGGCTGAAAGTGTGTCTGCCCCCGTGTGAGCAAACACATACCCAACTGTAGGTGAGGCCTCTGGTATGAACAAACCATGCTGGCTTGCATTCGGATACTCCCTGCATAAGTGACATGTTCTGCATAGGTCACTCCTCCCCAACCACTCAGAGATGCCTGGGTCTTCAAGCACAACTCCACAAGTGGGAGCCTCAGCTGAACAGAGTCTGCATCTCATCCACCTAGGGTGTGAGCCTGTGGGGCCCAGATGCCTCTAGAGAAGCCTGTAAAGTCAAGGTCAAGGCTCTGTGTAGCCCTGCCAAGCGGCAGCAGCCACGGCAGGGCGATGCATGAACCCTATCTTGTAAACTAGAGCTCTGGTTTGGAGCTTCTCTGTGTGCTTATTTCCCCAGAGCCTTTAATAAAGTAATAGCCAGCATTCCAGCCTTGTCACAACATGTCACAGGAAATTCTAGGAAGGGTCACTCGGGGACCCTTGGCCCAGAGTTAAAGAGTGAGCAGAGCCCCTACTGAGACCAGCAACAGCAGCCACATGGGCTCCCCAAGGGGAAGCTGGATCTTAGGGCCTCGGCTCTTTGCAGTTAGGTTCTTCAGGAAGAGGGTGGCCTTTCCACCCCACGCTCCTCTGCACAGCTTTGCTCTGGGGCTGGATGTGGCTGTTGGACTCTGAGTGCTGCTCAAGGCCAGGTGGAGCCCTGGGTGAGATTTTACTTCTGTGTGACTCATCTGCTCTAAGAAACGGCTGCTCTGCAATGCCAGCAGGGTAACCCAGGGTAGACAAGTAGAACTGGGATTTCAAGAGAACCTGAGTGAAAGCCATCATCTACACAACCGTAGCTACAATGGTAGTGGGGGGGCTCCTCTCCCTCCACAGAGACAGTCGACACAGGTACCATCCACAGGCTCTAAGCACCACGAGGACAAGGACCTCTACCTACTTCTTCATTAACTCTCCCAATTGAACACAACTCCTGGCCCAAAGTGGATGACCAATAAAGAGTAAATTAATAAAGAAAATTAATAAATAAAAATAAATAAATAAAAATTAATAAAGAAATGTTCACAGGACCCCCATTTCTCCTACTATAGGTAATCTGCTGGCCCCAGGGAGGACTGGCTGGGTTCCAAGGAGCATCCGTGCTTCCCCTCATATGCCTGTGGCAGGTATCACTAATCAATCACAGCCCTCTTTGCTACTGAGCCAGGAGCCAGACTCAAACCTTCTCTAGGGAGCCAATCCAAGTTGGTCATCTAGAGAAGGAAGAGGTTCCTATGCTTTGGGAGATCAAGTAACCCTTAGAGAATCTAATGAATGCAACAAATTTCTTTCTAGAAAATACACACAAAACTTTCTGTATAATTTCAAGATATTTAAAGACCTCTCCTGTAAAAGAAGGGGATGCTTGAAAGCACCATAGCCCACCTGCCCCTGTGCAAGTAATCATGTGCTGCCATTTAGAGATGATCTGCTAAAAACATCAGCCAACAGATCCTATGGAAAGCCACTAAGCTGAGGGACAGTCCCAAGGAGCCAAGAATCAAGCGCAGACCTGTTCATCCACACTGCCTAAAGATACTGAACACCCCCCATGCTGGGCAAGAAGGAGAGTGTGTGGAAAGGACTCCTTCCCACCCCTGAAGACAGCCTTGAGGGAGGTGAGGCTCAACTTCCTCTGCTTCCCAACAAACCTCTCTGACAAAGGCAGTGTCCATTGCAGGAAAGGGCCCAGGTTGCCAGGGTAGCTCCAGGCTGGAATCTATTTATACACATCCTCAGCACCCAGAGGTTAAATTACAGCCCAGGAGATGGCTCGGGGCCAGCAAGGAGTTATTTATGTTCTCTTGGCAGACTAAGAGGAACAGGGCATTTCAGAGGACCTCTTCCAAATGAGGCCTGGTAGGGACACAGTTCAGAGAACAAAAGAATCATCCTCCCACGACCCCCCAGCCACCACACACACACACACACACCACACACACACACACACACACACAATCTGAGACCATCTTTGCATGACTATAAGCAGACAGATTAAAAACCAAAAGACTATGTTTTTAAAATGTGGATCTTGGCCCACTGTGGGGGCTGGAGTGGATCCAGCCAAATGCCATGGACTCATTCCAAGAAGTTCTCCAGGCTTTCCAGGCTCCTTATCAGAAGTCTTTAAAGACAGCGTCTCTCCTGGTCTATCCCTAGATGCTCACTTAGCTTAAGTCCACAGCCCTAAGGCTCAGGGGATATGAACCAGACAGAGGCCAAAGACAGAGCCAAGGTTCCCAAGATGCAACTTCAGAGCCATGTGAAACTGTCAGTAGAACCCAAAGCTTCCACTCCCAGACGCTCTGTCCTCAGCCACTGACCCCAAACTGCTCTGAGTTCAAAGGATGATGGGAGGACTCAGAAGTGCTTCCCAAAACCCCGAGGCCCAGCAAGCAGATAGCTTTGTTTAACCAAGGCATCTTTAAACCCTAGATCAAAGGAAACCACCAACACTTTATCGTTAGTGACATTTAATAAGACAGCACGCAGAGCCTGCTAAATCTCACACGGGTGATAGACGAGGCCTGCCAGGCGGTGTGCCGCACAGCGAATCAACACGCTTGCTTTCATGTAGTGCCAGGTGAGGTCACCTCTGGAAGAGCTTCCCCCAAGAATCCTGGGCCAAGATTCACCCAGCAAGAAGCCTGGGTGTCTCTGGGCCAACTCCCTCGGCAGGAGGCAGGATCATGGAGACCAAGCAGGCCTGGCTGCATCAGGGCTGGGTGCCATAGCCATGCAGCATGGGCACATTCGTAGGAGATGCCCAAGGGCTGGGGCCTCACTTCCAGAGTTGCAAGCCCAGAGAGGCTTTCCCACGACACCCATCAAGGCCAGCTCAATTCATTAAAGTACCAGCAAAGGCAGGTTTGGGGGTTCTGCAATTCCTGCTGCAAACACCACGGCATTGGGCTCTCCCATTTTCAAAATGAAGATTTCCACCTGCAATCCCCATCCTGGAGGGCAGAAACCTGGAGGAAGTCAAACCAGGGAAAGGAAGAAGTGCACCCCTTCCCAGGCACAGTTGAGAGCCACAACCAGGTTTCCTGCTCTCCAGGTGCCCCTCTTGAGCCACCTGTCACCTCTGATGCTGACAACAGGCATCCATAGGACACCTGAGCACTTTTGAGGATGCTGGGGACAGTGACACTTGGGTCAGCAAGTCAGGCCTGCAGGAGTGTGGAAAGAAGCCACTCCTCTCCTTCCAGGCCCAGCCCAGGCAAGAGCCTGGTGAGAAAGGCCCTTCAAATACCTGCTCCCACACAATCCACCCTGATGAGGCTTATACCAAGAACTCATCTCTCCAGTAAAATAACCTCCAGTGAAGAGGGCAGGAGCAGAGAGAGAAGGCAGAAAGGAAAACTGCTTTAACAGAATCAGAACCATAGACTTAGAAGACGTGGGGGTTCCCTAGAGATGACTCAGTTCAGCATCCTCATTTGATAGATAAAGACCCCCAGGGCATGAGGAGTGAAACGGCCCACCGACGACCACGCAGGAAGCCCCAGACAGGTGAAGAGTAAAGGTAGGTCCCCTGACTCAGCACCACCACAGCAACCTCCTCCACACCTGCAGTCTGCATGTATCTCAGTCTCTGTCACTCTGGATGCACATCTCAATGCACCCCACCCTAAACCTCAACTCTCCATCATGTGCAAAGTTCCCTAAAGGACCTTTCTCCATGCCCCTGCCAGACTCTTTCTAATGCAGGTTCCACCCTCATTCCTTCCCTACCTCTTCGGGACCACATTTAAATCTGCGTGCAGACGGGCGTGTTGATAGGAGATGGGGGAGATGGATTGGAAGAACACCCTGCGTCAAGATCAGGAGCTCACCCAGCCACATCCCAGAGCAATAGAAATTTCCTACTCAGGACCCCAGGCCTCCTAACGTGAGCCATGTACCTAATTCAATAATCCAGACGCAGCACTGTCTGTGGGTCCTGGAGTCGCTGTTTTCATTTATGTCCCAGTGCACGGAGCTCATCTGCTTGGCTCAGCATACCTCGGAAACTGTCAGCCCTCCGCTCCCGGGATTCCTCAGTCCTGACCCTCCCAATACTTAGTCCTGTTTAAATGCCCTCTCTGGTTCCACCATGTGAAGTGTATCACTTGATTCTCCTGTTTCCTAGCTTCTCCCACCTCCAGAAAAAACAAAACAAACAAAAAATGTTCCTTCAACAGACACAGACATTCTGCAAGCCACGAGTCACCCTGCTCCAAATTCACTCATCTCAGGTCCGCAGACCCCATAGGAGCTGCGCACTACATTGTCTTATTATCTATCCTTCCTTAAAGCGATACTAATAAAGTGGGTGTGGGGTTCCAGCCACTCCTCTGCCCAAGATGCGTAGTTCAGACACCTGAGTGGCTTGATTCCTGGCCCCGTTGCCAGCCCCCTGCAATCCTCCAGCTTTTGAGTGAGCCTGGCCCACTCCTGTGCTTGGGTCCTGGGCTTGGGTTCATGATGGTCTCTTCCAGTTCCTTCGAGGCCCAGTTCCCATCTGCTCCATCATTCCACGCAGCTGTGTATGACGCAGCCCCGCAAGGTCATTTTAGCATTCAGAACAAGAAGCGAATGTGTCTCAAATCATGCTCCCGTCTACCCTGTTTGGGGAGTTACGTGGCCCATCAAGCCTCCCCTTTATCCCTGCAACCAGGAAGCTCAGAGCTCACAGCGTGGCCGCATCTGCTCCCTCCTCCTCTCTAAGGCTGGCCCTCCTCATTGTTATGTGCATAGTTTCATCTTCAGTCGCCTCCATCAGTTTGTATAGGCCACAGGATGTGTTTTTTTAAGTAAGCAAAAGAGAAAAACCCACCTTCTTCACAGAGCTTTCCCTGAGCCCTGCAGCTAGCTCTGGGATCAGGCCCTTCTCTGAACTCCAGGAGTGCCTGTTCTGCAAACCAAAGAAGCGCTTCCCCTTGTGCATGCACAGGGCCCCAGCTCTCCCTCCCCATCTCCGGTCTCTCTGTGCCCCTGGCCCTGGCCCTGCTTCCTTCTGAAGAAGGTGGTTTGTACCCAAAGTCTCTACTTCTGCCTCCCTGCCAGGAGTGGGCCCACTGCGGCCCATCTTCCATCACACACACACACACACACACACACACACACACACACACACACACACACACACAAACATGCACACAGGCATGCACACACATGTATACACACTCTGTGAGACACCACAGCTCGGTCACCTCCTCCGTCTGAAGCTCCCTTCTCTTCTAGTCTCATATCCCACTTCCTTTGCCCCTCCCTTAAGCACTGGTGTTTCTAGTAGATTTCTGTCTCCACCATCCACTCCAAGACTTCACCTATCACTTCAACACTCAGAATGCCCAAATCTGCAGGCATCTCCAGCCTAGACACCCTCCTGAGCTCTACCAACCCCTCCTAGGCCATCTCATTTACTTCCGTGGCTTTAATCACCAACAAAGTACCCAATAACTCCCAAACCCATCTCTTCTTTCCAGCCTCATTACTGAGATCAAGATCCACAAGTCCAAGTGCCCCCTAGGTGTTGCCGTGAAGGTGGCAGTGGTCCCCCAACCCCATCAAATGCTGCATGCCCAATACCACCCCCACTGAATGGCTCCATCTCCCTAGAGTTACTCAACCAGGAAACATCCAGACACCATCCATCTATCCATTCAAGTAACCTAATGGAATGTTCACCACGTGCCAGGGTGTACATGCAGGACAGGGCGTGGAGTAAACAAAACAGAAACACTTAACACCAGGGTTCTATCCCCAGGTGACTTTCAGCCAGCCACCTACTCCTATCAAGGCTACCTCTCAATCTCCTCTGAAATAACCCAGTTTTCTCCATACCCAGAGTCACTATCTTAGTCTGGAGCACTAAATAATACTGGAAAGCAAGCAGTTTAGCTGGAATCCCCCTCTGAAAGGTATGGCTATGCGACCTTCAACAGGCTACTTTCTCTGTAACTTGCCAGTTGTTTCATCTTTCAGTCTCTACCTCATTTTGGTAGAGACTGAATCCTGCCATGTTGTACAGGCTGGTCTCAACTCCTGGCCTCAAGTGATCCTCCTGCTTCAGTCTCCTGAGTCACTTAGATTATAGGCATGAGCCACTGCAATCAAAGATCCCTTATTCCAAGGCTCTAGAAGTCTTTGGTTTTAAATTACAAGCTCCGTGGGTTGTTCATTTTGGTTTCCGCAGCTGAGCACAGAGTAAGCATAAGATAAACCTGTTCTGAGTGAACGAATGAACAAATGAATGAATGAAGTAGATGGATGGATGAATGAATGAAATGGACAATTCATTTTGCACATGTCCAAGTCAGTTTTGCCCTTTCTGACACCCTTTCTGCTGGACTCAGGGTCATAATTCAATGCACCTCAAGGAATGCAGAGGAAGGAAAGCACAGTGATGTGAGCCCCCTCCTGCCAGCACCCCCAGGGCTGCCACAGCGCTCACCGGCACAGGTGGTCAGTCCGGCACACACCACGCAGGTCCAGGCAGTTGGGCTTCTCCTTGTCCTCGTAGGAGCAGCTGGGCAGGATGGTTTGCCGGCGGCGCTCGGCGCACGCCAGGTCTTGGCAGGAGCAGAAGAGCATGCGGTAGGTGAACTCGCTGGGCACCCGGTCGAAGAACTGGCGCAGGGCCTTGTGGCACTTGCGGCGGTTGCAGCGCTCGGTGGGCGAGATCTCGCGGTTGCAGATGGAGATGTAGGAGGAGCGCAGCTTCTTGCAGTTGTCATTCAGGTTGCAGGCCTTGGCAGCATCCAGGCAATGGTTGCTCTTGGCGCTGACCACTGGGTCTGCCCCTGTCCCTGGAGAAGGAACGAGACTGCAGGTCAGAGGCCGCACAGGCACGAGGAGGACACAGCTGCCCCCTCGCTGGGAGATATCTCCCAGTACTCAGTATGCTACCATATGCCCATTCTGTGCCTCAGTTTCCCCATCTGTGAAATGGGGATCACTTCACAGGACCTACCTCCTAAAGCTGTGGTGAGGATTCAAGGAGTTAATAGACAGGTTGAGGGAGTGCCTAGGAAATGCCTGGTGCAGGGTGAGCTGTACCATGGCGATTGAGGGCAATGGTGGACATAAAACTCATCGCAAGCCTAAAAGGCAAGCAACTAGATGTGTAAGGCCCTGTTTACAAATATGGGAAATAAAGTGACTGGCTCAGGACCATACAACGATGGGGCCCCTGTGCACCCACCAGCAGGACCCTGGCACTTGGGGTCAGATGATGCTCACGATGCGATCTTCAGCAGCCTGGGTGCAGACAGCACACACAGGCCCTCCCGAGACATTCTGGTGAGAGCCAGATGGGAGATCACCTAACCCAGCCTTGTTATTTTACAGAGAAGGAAACTGAAGCACCATGTGGGCAAGGGGCCTGCCCAAGGTTGCCCAGCACAGGTATCCGAGTCACACCCAGTAGCACAGTTATGCCAGCAAGAACCATCAGCGTTCCTCATCCATTCTTCATCCACCCCAAATGCTTCCCAGTATTTCCTGAGCACCACTCTCTCCATGCAAGGCCCAGCTAGGTGGTGGGCAAGACTAGGGGTGAGGGAGGCTGAGGCCACACGTCCCTCTCACGTGGGCCAGGTGACTGAGCACTTCCAGCACACAGTTCCTAGTGTTCTAATCACTTGCCCATTAAAGACGGATCAGGTCCCACCTCTGCACAGCCCTCTGCTGGCTGCCATGTTGGATATAAAAGTGCAAGAGGAGGGGCCACGCTGGAAGAGCTCACAACTCCAGCCAGGAAACCAAAAGGCAGAACAGCACACAAGCCAAGACATCAGCGTTCAACTCCTGGACCTGATACTCACTGGCTGCGCGACGTGGGACAAACGGCTGAACCTTTGCCTCAGTTTCCCTATCTGCAAATCAGTACCTACCACATAGGGTCTTTGTGAGCATGAATGAGATAGCTTAGCTCATTTTTTTCTCTCTCCCTTATATCATAATTTTGCTGTCTTCTAGACCATTCCTATCAGATATTACATCACCATCTTCAATTTAAAAAAGACGTCCTTGTGACCACACACCCATCTCAAGCTACCACCCCATTTTTCTGCTCCCCTTTAAAGCAAAACCCCTCAATCGAGCTGTCTACGCCAGCTGTCCCTTGCTCTCCTCCTGTTCTCTCTTGCACCCGCTTCAGCCTGGCGTTTGGCCTCATCTGATGGATGCTCAGGAATCTACCGGCCTCATCTTCCTCAGCCCATCAGCAGCACTAGACACAGCGCATTCCTCTCCCGTGCCTCCCACTCTCTGCCGGGCTCCCTGCCGCCTCCCCAGTCTCCTGCTCAGGCTGCTTTGCTGGCCCCATCTTCCATACCCAGGGCTCAGCCTCCTTTTCTCTACATGCACCTGTTCCCTGGAACTCGTGGCTCATCTCATGGCCTGAAACATCATCACTGCGCATCCAACTCCCAGATTTATACCCCCAGACGAGACCTCTGCCCTGAGTCCCAGACTCATCTGTCCACCTGCCAACTCAACACCTCTTGCTGCAAGCCTAATACCTGAAACTCACACTAACACATCCAAAACATCCAAACTCACACCCCGATTTCCCCTCAAAACCTGGGGATTCCCTCCACCTCTGACAGTCTTCCTCATCCTGCTGGAAACAACCCCATCCTTCCAGCAGCCCACGCCAAGACTCCGGACACTTCCTTGACTCCTCTCACATTCACACGCCACAAAACCCTGGCAGCTCTACCTTTGAAACACAGCCAGAATCCAGCCACTTCTCACCACCGCCTCTGCTGCCACCTGGGTCTGAACCACTGACACTGTGCCTGTTAAGAGCCTTCTTCCCCAGCCTCCTGCTCTGCCCTGTGCCCACATACCCCACCTCATGACAATCTTCTCTCATCACAGCAGCTGGAAAGAACCTTCTAGAACCTAAGGCAAAGAGCCATTGCTCCCAGGCTCCAAAGCCCCCCATGGATTCCCCAGCTCCTTTCGGGGGCCTCAGCATGGCCTGCACAGCGCTATGTGTGTGCTGTCCGATTTGCTACAGCAGGACAATTTGTGCTGTCTGAACTGCTGTCCACTCGCCACACACGGCCGTGGAACCTGAAATGTGGTTAGGGCATTTCACATGTTCACACAAGGCCTTGAAACACACACCAGATTTTGAAAACATAGTAAGAAAAAAATAATGTAGGCTGGACATGGGGCTCATACCTATAATCCCAGCACTTTGGGAGGCCAAGGCAAGCAGATCACTTGAGGTCAGGAGTTCGAGGCCAGCCTGGCCAACATGGTAAAATCCCATCTCTACTAAAAATACAAAAATTAGCTGGGCGTGGTGACACGTGGTAGACTACACCCAGCTACACAGGAGGCTGAGGCAGGAGAATCACTTGAACCCAGGAGGCAGAGGTTACAGGGAACCAAGATGGTACCATTGCACTCCAGCTGGGGCAACAAAGGGAGACTCTGTCTCAGAAAAAAAGAAAAAGAAAAAGATAATGTAAAGTATCTCATTAATAATTTTTTACTTTGATTACACATCAAAGGGATATTTGGAATCTATGATGTTAAACAAATGTAGTAATAAAAATAATTTCACCTGTTTCTTTTTTCTTTGTGATTACAAGCAAACGTAGAATTATATATATGATGCATATTATATTTCCATCAGCCAGCACAGCTGTATATGGCCTCATCTCCTATTCCTTTCTCCTGGCTCATTTCACTCCATTCCAGCCACCCCAGCCTCCTGGCTCTTCCTGGAACACCCCCGTCATGGCCTGGCCTCAGGGCCTTTGCACTTACTGTCCTCTTGGCCTGGAGGTCTCTCCCTCCCGACCACAGCCATACAACCACTCTCCTCATCTACTTCAAGACTCTGCTCAAATGTTACCTAATATGCGAGTCCTTCCTTACCTCCCCACACGTAGTAACAATGCCCCATGCACCTTCCATGTAACCCCTACTCTGACCTATTTTTCCCACACCACTCATCGCCATCTGCATGGTATGTACTCACGTACTCATTTGTTAGTTTCTATCAAATACAAGCTCCAGAAAGGCAGGGCTGTGCTCAGTGCTACAGTCCTAGGAGCCAGTGTTTGACACGCAGGTGCTATGCAATAGGTATTTAAGGGGTGATGGAATAAATGTACTTAGGCCAGTGTGTATTTTACAGTAAGTGCTCAAAAAATGTTGACTAACAGTAAGCAAGCAAAATGATGCAGAGTAGGCAACTGTGATCAATACAGGACCATGTGGGGCCCGGCCCAGCCCTGAAACTTGGGGGATGATCAACGAAGACAGAGCCACTCACCCTAACATCTTGTCTAGCCAACAACAGCCCCCTTTTTTTTTTGAGTTGGAGTTTTGCTCTTGTTTCCCAGGCTGGAGTGTGATGGCACGATCTCAGCTTACTGCAAACTCTGCCTCCTGGTTTCAAGCAATTCCCCTGCCTCAGCCTCCTAAGTAGCTGGAATTAAAGGCACCTACCACCACACCCAGCTAATTTTTGTATTTTTAGAAGAGACAGGGTTTCACCATGTTGGCCAACTGGTCTCAAACTCATGATCTCAGGTGATCCACCCACCTCGGCCTCCCAAAGTGCTGGGATTACAGGTATGAGCCACCGCGCCTGACCAACAATAGCCCTTTAAAGGCAAAAAGAGAAAAGTGCCCTCTCTTCTTATTGTAAAAATAAAAGAGGGAGGGTACATCCAGACAATGGAATCTTATTCTGTGATAAAAGGAAATAAGCTATCAAGTCATGAAAGGACGTAGAGAAAACTTACATGAAAGGAAACACATCACACCCTGTGATTCTAACAGTATGACACTCTGAAAAAGGGAAAACAGTGAGATCAGTGGCTGCCAGGAGTCAATGGGGAGTCGGGGAGGAAGAGGCAGAGCATAGAGGATTTTTAGGGCATTGAAACTGCTCTGGACACCATTAGATGTTTGTCCAAACCCACGGAAGGTACAACACCAAGAGTTGTACATTGTATCAGGCTTTGCCTGATAATGATGTGTCAATGTAGGCTCAAGAACTGTAACAAATGCATCCCTCTGTGGAGGGATGCTGACAGTGGGGGAGGCTGTGCCTGGGGAGGAGTACGGGGTAGACAAGAACTCTGTACCTTCGTCTCAATTTTGCTATGAACCTAAAGCCACTCTTAAAAAATAAGCCTTTTACTAAAAAAAAAAAAAAAAAAAAAAAAAAAGGAAGCTAAGGGAAATTAAGGCAGAAAGAGAATCAAGGTTTGTTTTCCTATTCAATCCATTAATATATCTTTATTGAGGACCTACTATGTGCCAGGCACTTCCCCAGACACTGAGGCTGCAACCCTGCCTGAGACACAGCTAGGGACAGGGGAGTAACCATGCTGATGTTGAGTTCTGTGTCAGGGAAGTTAGGGTGCAGAGAGAAAAGCATCCTGTTAAGATTCTGGGGGGTCCTGGAAACACTGACATCTCTGCTAAAACCTACAGGAGGACTCAGAGGAAGCGAAGACAGCAGAAAAAGGATCCCATGCAGAGGAGCATGGGGCAACCACCAGGAGGAACTGCAAGCAATTCAATGCGACTGGACATGGAAGTCAAGACTGGACATGGCTGTGTGGACACAGCCAAGACAGGGGCCTTCAGCCACGTCGGGTTGAGTGGCCTCTCGGGCCATTCCTTGAGCTGCTACCAAAACATTCTTCCCAGGCCAGAAGGACCCCAGAATGCCTGTCAACACAAGGACTATTGTGGGGACACTGTCTCTAAGGGACAAGTTCTCCCAGGCCAGTGGTGGGATGCACCTGTCAGAGGCTGCTCTGCTGGCTGGAGGAGTGGAGTGGCCTGGCGCCAAGGTGGAGGAGAGACAACAGGAGGGACCCCAGAGAGGAGGTTAGCAACTGCAAGGGGAAAGACAGCTAATTTAGGCCTGTGGCTGCCTCCAGGTTCCCCAGGTGCTGCGTTCCCACTCCTCTCAGCAGGTTCCTGAGCTAGTGCTGGTGTAATTATAGCCTCCGTGACTTCCATTTGGAGCTTAAATAGTGAAAGCTTTTGCTAGAGGCAGGACATGTAAACTCCTGGGCCAAAACTTGGTAAATTTCCTAGGAAACAAAAAATCAAGAAACGCAGCTCCTACCTGGTTACCAGGAAGATGCCCCCTCTGATCCTCCCGGCAGGAACCGGATTCGAGTGGGCTGGATGATGAGAGAAAGGCCCCCAGGAGAGGGCCTGGGCTCTGAGACTCTGCCAAGCACCTCGCCAAAGAGGCAGCCTGTGCTGCATTTTCATCACGAGGGAGATGGCTAGGTCAGGGCTTGGCACAGGGCCAGCCACTGTCATTTGCAGCAGGATAGCCAGATGCATACCCCTTCAGAGACAGCCCCTGCCCTGCCATCTACCTAAGGCTCCTGGCCCTCCTGTCTGGAAGGTGAGTCCCCATTGGGAAGAAGGAGGTGGAGGATTCTAAATACAAACTTCACCTGCCAAGACCCCTCACAATTCTCGCCTGGCACTGAGGCTACAGCCCCTGAACTAAAACATGCAAAGGGCGGGGAATGGGGATTCAGGAAACTCAGCCCCCTCCATCTCCCTGCCCGAATCCCTGCACTAACAGCTGAGACCACACAAGACCTGAGAGGGACCTGGGAGCTAGAAATTTATCCCAGGCCTGGGCTGGCCCTGGAGAGCCTGAAATCAACACATGCTCCAGCTCCGCCCCAGTGGGTCTCCCAGGCCTGCCGAGAGCAGCCTTGATGGCCAAGGAGTAAATGGTAAACAGCTGCCCAAGGGAGAGGGAGGCGGGATTTAACCACACTTGGCCTTCTCCAAAACCTCAGTTAAGTCATCTTCCCAGCGCCCTGCCCCCACTCCAGGCCCCAGGGGACACTCTCTGGCTTCTTCTTATCTCCGCCTCTCCTCCTCCCTGGGTGAGGGCCAGGCCCAGGGAGTGCAGCCAGTAGGGGAGCACAGCCAGCAGCAGAGGGGCTGGCCAGCTGGGAGCTGCACAACCAGAAAGGGCTGCAGCTCAGCCTCCCCAGCTGCCCTGCCCCAGCCGCACCCAGCCCAGCCTCTCCTGTTAATTCCTGGGGTGCTGCCCTCAGCCAAGAGCCCATCTGCCCCACTAGGCTGTGATTCCAGACAGTGGAACCCCCCACGCTCTGCAGGAAGGCATAGGAGCGCTCTTTAAACTCATGTTCTTTAAATATTTATTTGACTTTTATATCGAGCTGTGTTTACCTAATTTCTGTTCCCTATCTCGTTTTGGCCACATTAACAGCACCATCTCTACTAATGTTTAATTAATTTTTTCTTTAGATCCCTTAATTATTCTTCTTTTTTTTTTTTTTTTTTTTTTTTGTTTGAGACAGAGTTTCTCTCTGTTGCCCATGCTGGAGTCCAGTGGCACCATCTCAGCTCAGTGCAGCCTCCGCCTCCCGGGTTCAAGTGATTCTCCTGCCTCAGTCGCCCAAGTAGCTGGGATTACAGGTGCCTGCCACCACACCTGGCTATTTTTGTGTGTGTGTATTTTTTAAGTAGAGACGGGGTTTTGCCATGTTGGTCAGGATAGTCTCAAACTCCTGGCCTCAAGTGATCCACCCGCCTTGGCCTCCCAAAGTGCTGGGATTACAGGCATGAGCCACCAAACTCAGCCTAAATCCCTTAATTCCTAAATAATGAATGTGTTTAATTCCTTATTGATTCACCTTTGAAATTTTTCAATACCTATCTAAATTTATCCTAAATGATAACACCTACATTAGTTCTGAATTTTTCTAACACATTAGAATCCAACAAACTTTTAAAAAATACGTATTCCTTGGCCCCATCTCGCATTCTGGCAGTGGCACGCAATGCACTCGGAGGGAAGTCACTGGTTTAGAGAAAGGCGCTTGACCTCTGGTGCGCTTGTGACTCACAGGCCCCACTGAGTCAGGAGCTCTGTGGCTGGTACTCGGGCATCCAGATTTCACAAGCTCCCTGCAATTCTGATGCCACCTTCCAAAGATAGAGAACCAGTGCTTAGGGGAGGGGTGGAGCTGCCCTTGGCCCACACCCCAAACACACACACACCTCACCCAGCACACAATTTAGCAAACCCACCCTTCACAGAGGGTGGTCTGTGGCCAGCTACTGTCACCTAAGCAGGCTGCCCAACTGTTTCATCCCCCTCTGCCACCTCCCAACAGAGAGGATCTTTCAGGTAGACTTTCCAATCGCAAATGAGCCCGTGGGCAGAAAGGAGAAGCTCACCATCCTGTAAAGCTTCCCAGCCAATGGGGACCCAGGCGATTTTTTGTTTGTTTGTTTGTTTTGCATTTTTTTGAGACAGTGTCTTGCTCTGTTGCCAAGCTGGAGTGCAATGGTGCGACCTCAGCTCACTGCAACCTCCACTTCCCAGGTTCAAGCAACTCCCCTGCCTCAGCCCCCCAGAGTAACTGGGACTACGGGTGCATGCCACCATGCCCGGCTAATTTATTTTATTTTAGTGGAGACAGGGTTTCACCATGTTAGCCAGGATGGTCTCGATCTCCTGACCTTGTGATCCATCCACCTCGGCCTCCCAAAGTGCTGGGATTACAGCAGTGAGCTACTGCACCCGGCCGGAACCCAAGCGTTTTAACCGCCCTTTCTGCCCCCGAGGAAACTGCCCCTCATCCCATTTGTAGCCACAATGTCTGTCCCTGAGCCCACCCTGGGCCCCTGTGCCAAGATGTGGAGCTCTACTACGTAACTGGCAGTTAAAGAACGTGGGTCCTAATTCTGTCTCTGCTTCTCCAAGCTGAAGAAGACCCCAGGTAAATCTTTCTCCCTCTCTGGGTCTCATTTCTTCAACTGAATGATGACAAATTTTGAACTGCATAATTGCTTACATTTTGTGCCTCTCCCACTTGCCCACCCAATGCAGCAGTGCAAGAATCTGAGGGATGGAGGGCCAGAAAAAGCCCTGCTGTCTCACCTGGGTCCTTCCAGCTGGAGCCACAGGTCCACCATGGCAGGCTAAAAGGAGCCCACTCTGGTCCTGTGCAAACTCAACCGCATATGTACACACACACACACACAGGCACACACCCAACCACACCCACCCCTCCAGGAGCAGAACCTGAGTCCCTGCATTAGCAGCTGGTCAACAAATACTTTCATATCGACTACATGCCAGGCCGTAAAATCCAGCGGTGTGCAGGAAAGAAAGAATTGTCCCTCTCCTGCAGCTTTCACTCTAGTGAGAGTAAGACTGACAGTAAACACATACATACGTACATACATACGTACATACATACATACATACATAAATAAGGTCTGGCATGGTGGCTCACACCTGTAATCCCAACACTTTGGGAGGCCAAGGTGGCCGGATCACTGGAGGCCAGGAGTTAGAGACCAGCTTTGTCAACATGGCAAAACTCTGTCTCTACTAAAATTACAAAAGTAAGCCGGGAGTTGTGGCGCACACCTGTAATCCCAGCTACTCGGGAGGCTGAGGCAGGAGAACGGCTTGAATCCAGTCCAGGAGGCAGAAGTTGCAGAGTGCCAAGATCATCCCATTGCACTCCAGCCTGGGCAACAGAGCAAGGCTCTGTTTCAAGATAAATAAATAAATAATTTAAAGAAAGAAAAATAAGGGAATTTAAGAGAATGACTGGCTGCGTGTGGTGGTTCACGCCTATAACCCCAACACTTTGGGAGGCTGAGGCAGGTGTATCACTGGAGGTCAGGAGTTCAAGACCAGCCTGGCCAACACAGCAAAACCCATCTCTACTAAAAATACAAAAATTAGCCAAGAGTGGTGGCACACCTGTAATCCCAGCTACTCAGGAGGCTGAGGCAGAAGAATCACTTGAACCCAGGAGGTGGAGGTTGCAGTGAGCTGAGATTGTGCCACTGTACGCCATCCTGGGCAACAGAGCAAGACTCTGTCTCAAAAAAAAAAAAAAAGAGAGGATGACCAAGGAATGAGGGAGGGCCTTTCCAAGGAGGTGACATCAAGTTGAAGTAGAATGACTAAAATGACGGGCAGGAATGGAGCACACACACACACACAAAAGGTAAGAGAATTCCAAGCAAGAGGAAGAGCAAGCACAAAGGTTCTGAGACACCCATGAGCTTGGCACATTCCTAGTCAAAAGGAAGGGTACGGTTGCCAGAGCTTCTTAGAGGAAGTCAGAGGGCCAGTCAGGGGAACCTGGGGGACAGGTAAGAACTTCAGATTTTATTCTAAAATGCAAAGTGCTGGAGAGCATTAAGGAGGTAGGCACATGACCTCATTCACTGACACATGGAAGTGAGGGTGTATCTGAGGGTAGGAGGCAGGAAGGAGACCAGTCACAGGCTGTCTCAGTAGCAGTAAGCTAGTGGAGGCTTGGGTGGGGTGGTGACTGCAGAGAGGGCAAAAAGTGAGCCCATTCTGCATATAATTTAGAGATAAAGCCAGTAGGATTGCTTATATTTTGAGTGAGAGGAGACAGATAAATCAAAAAAACCTCTTGGATTTTTGGCCTGAGTATCAAGTGGATGGAAATATCATTTCACAAAAAAGGAAAAATTTGGAAGGAAAGAAGAGAGGCAGAATGGAATGGACCATTCCATTTTTGACTTGTTAAATTTGAAATGTCTATTAGATGTCAAAGAAAGGGGGGATGTTGAAAAGGCAGAAGGGTCCGCAAGCCTGAAGTTCAGGAAAGAGGTCTGGACTAAAGACACAAAACTTGGCATGGTTGACACTGGAGGCTATGGAAAGCCACATAACTCAGTGAGGATCCCTGGGTTGGGGATGAGAATGAAGAGGAGGAAAGAAGTCAGGACAGCTCTGGGTCGCCATTTATTCAATGGAGGCCAGAAAAGAAGGGATCTTGAGCTGGAGGCAAATCAAGAGATGCTGATTTCATGGAAGGCAAGAGTTTCAAAAAGGAGAACAGTCAACTGACACCCAAGTAATTAGGGGCATAAGGGTGAGTGGAGGGGCAACTCACAATGAGATGTAGAATAAATAAACTCTCAGCAGGGCTACAAGAAAGACAGGAAGGGCAGGTAGAGAAAGGGAGGGGCCAGAAGCAGAGACTCCAGGGAGTTGCCCCTAATCCCAGCCTTTCCTGTACGGTTAAAGCTACCCTGACCACTACCTCCAACTTCATGCTGGATGACTGTCACCTCCACACCTCAGCCTGGATGACTGTCACCTCCACACCTCCTGCTAGATGACTGTCACCTCCAACCTCATGCTGGATGACTGTCACCTCCACACCTCATGCTGGATGACTGTCACCTCCACACCTCATGCAGGATGACTGTCACCTCCACACCTCAGCCTGGATGACTGACACCTCCAAACTCATGCTGGATGACTGTCATCTCCACACCTCATGCTGGATGACTGTCACCTCCACACCTCAGCCTAGATGACTGTCACCTCCAACCTCATGCTGGATGACTGTCACCTCCACACCTCAGCCTAGATGACTGTCACTACCATACCTCATGCTGGATGACTGTCACCTCCAACCTCATGCTGGATGACTGTCACCTCCACACCTCAGCCTAGATGACTGTCACCTCCACATCTCTTGCTGGATGAATGTCACCTCCAACCTAAGCCTGGATGACTGTCACCTCCACACCTCAGCCTAGATGACTATCACCTCCAACCTCATGCTGGATGACTGTCACCTCCACACCTCAGCCTGGATGACTGTCACCTCCACACCTCATGCTGGATGACTGTCACCTCCAACCTCACGCTGGATGACTGTCACCTCCACATCTCTTGCTGGATGAATGTCACCTCCAACCTCATACGGATGACTGTCACCTCCACACCTCAGCCTAGATGACTGTCACCTCCACACCTCAGTCTGGATGACTATCACCTCCAACCTCATGCTGGATGACTGTCACCTCCACACCTCAGCCTGGATGACTGTCACCTCCACACCTCATGCTGGATGCCTGTCACCTCCACGCGTCATGTTGGATGACTGTCACCTCCACGCCTCATGCTGGATGACTGACACCTCCACGCCTCATGCTGGATGACTGACACCTCCATGCGTCATGCTGGATGACTGTCACCTCCAACCTCATGCTGGATGACTGTCACCTCCACACCTCATGGCTGAATAGCTATAATCTCCACACCTCACGCTGTATCTCCTCATGGGGCATCCAACCCCAGCCCGCCCTCAAGATACATTTATATTTTGCAGGTAATGTTTACTGACAACCCACTGTGTGCAAAAGTAAAGCTGGACTGACGAATAAAACCACCAAGTCTCCTGCCCTCCTGGGGCTCGCATTCTAGCTCAGGTGAGAGATCACAAGTAAACAAATGGAAACTTTCCCCTTTGGGTATGGGCTCCCAGAAAAAGCAGAGACCCTGGTCCAGCAGTGGCTTGTGGGGAAGGTGGAAGACCTGGCTAGACCACTATCACAGCAAGTGTGCACAGGTTATATAACGTCTTTAAGCCTCACTTTCCTCACCTGCAAAACTGGGATAGAACACCTACCTGCCTATACAGAAGATGATGCTAAAAGGAAAAGGGGCAATGTGATGAAAACGCCCCTTGCAGTTTCCTACCCATAGTACATAGGCAATAAATGCTTGCTTTAAAAGGTGTCTCCTGGCCAGACGTGGTGGCTCACACCTGTAATCCCAGAACTTTGGGAGGCCGAGATGGGGGGGGATCCCCGGAGGCCAGGAGTTCAAGACCAGCCTGGCCAACATGGTGAAACCCCATCTCTACTAAAGATATGAAAATCAGCTGGGTGTGATGGCGTGCACCTGTAATCCCAGGCACTCAGGTGGCTAAGGCACCAGAACCGCTTGAACCTAAGAGGTAGAGGTTGCAGTGAGCTGAGAGCTCTGGCCACTGCACTCCAGCCTATGTGACAGAGCAAGACTCCGTCTCAAAAAAAAAAAAAAAAAAAGTGTCACCTGGCTAAAAGGTCCTTCCTCTCATCTCACCTCTCTGGCTACCTTCACATTACACTGCCCTGCTAGGAAAAGAAGCCAGTCCCTTGTGCTCCAGGCTCTCTACACATTATGCTGCAAAATGTAAAACGGTCCCCAGTCTTCCCTTCTATAAGCAAAAGATCTTCAGGGCTTCCTCTGCTCCATCCAGGTTGCCTGAGAAAGCAAGATCTCAGGGCATCTTCCTCCCTTCTGGGCCCCCTCACTATCAGGAGTGGGAGCCAGGAGCACCACCATCTAGCTGGAAGCAATACATCAGTGTCCCCATCCCCAGGAGCTGATGAGAACAATCCCAGAGCCTTGCCTCCAGTCCTCTCAGTTGTCAATCAAAGGCTGGGAATCCAATAGGACCTGAACCCTTGTCCCCTATTGCTCTGTACTCAGGGTGCTCACCCTCCTCAAATCAGCCCTGGAAGTCTTAGTCCAAGCTTCCTTATCATCTCAACTTTCTTTCTGAACTTTCTCCTCATTCTCAGCCCTACTATGTCACCGGGACCACCCAGCACTCTCCAGATAAAGCTGCAGTTTTGGAAGCAGACTAACCCGCCAAAAATCAATTTGACAAATGGCAAATACACTGAACATCAATTTGAAAGAAAATCAATTTGGACACTTTCAAATTTCATTTTATATTTTGTCAAATTTAAACCATCCTTAAAATTCTTTCTCCAAGTCTTCAAACTTCAGGTTAGTCTTAATTTTGTGGTTCTGACAATTAAAAATTTAAGTTCCATTCTTTCATATTTGAAGGAATTTTTTAACCACTTTTGAGTGCCCTATTTCTTTTAAATATAGTTTTGGTATTTTGGGGTTTTTTAAAAAATATATTTGGGGCTTTTACCATTCTCATACCAATTCCCACAATGATGAGTTGGGTTTAATTTTGTATCTGCAACCATTAAAAACCAAATTCCAAGCATTTCATATTGATGTGATTAACCTAAATCTTTCCTCAGCATTTTTTATTTGATGGTGTAGAGAATGGACATAAGATTGGAAGCACCCACCACAAGCTGAATTTTTGTTTACTGGTTATGAAATATGCTTTTCTCACCATAAGAAGTCTACATCAACTCATGGTCATGAGTTAGCTTCCAAAAAACTGAATATATCTTAAAATACAGCTATGAAGACCATTTGCAAAAATCTTCAAAAGCCATGAAAACCATTCAATGTGAATTTCTAAAACCATGAAAAATAATTCAAAGACAGTTTGGGTAAACCAATGCATTTTGTAAAATCAGTGACTTTGTTATTCAGCATCCTAATTTTGAAAGAAGTGGCCATTGGGCAGCTCATGGATGGCTAGGGGCCTCCTTTCTACTCCTCATCATTTCTGCCCTATCTGTTCTCCTGGGAAGTTCATACCATCAGCTGCCCTTACTCCTCTGGAGGCTGTCACTCACTCACTCTGCCATTCTCTTCTCTCAGGAATGACCTCACACCTGGCTCACCATCTCCAGTTCACCCCTTTCTGGGCACCATTCCTAGAGGCTTCCACTCAATAGGGATGGTCGGTCTGCACGATACTCTGTCCACCTCCAGTAATCTCCTCCTACCCTTAGCTCCCCCTTGCCGTAGTCATATTCTTGACCTTGACCTTCATCAACATCCAAATCCCCGCTGAAAGGCTGACATCACACATCCCAGTCTCGGCCACCCTCTCCTCACCTTCCAGCCCACTCTCTGGAATTCCCACTCCAGCAAACCCTCAACCTCTCCCAGACCCTGACCCACTGACCTGGCCACTTGCTCTCCCTCACCCATCCCCCTACCCTGTTGTCAGTTCCTCCTTACCCAATCCAGACTTCCCAGCCTGCACGCAACTCCCTGAACTCCTCAGCCCCACTCTTCCTCTATCATAGTCATGCACCGGTTTAACCCCAGTGAAATCCAACCACCCCCACTCCATGCTGGCTCCTGAGCAGGCAAAGGTCACTAGGTAACACACACACACACATACACACACACAGGCTGACTGGTCTCACTTTAAAGTCCTGAGATCAAGCTTTAAATGCCTTAAAGCAGACATTTCTCACCTTCCCCTGTCTGTCTTCCCACTCTGTTTCTTCCCCCCTAGTTCTAAGCTGATTATCTTGTCTTGGTCTGTTCGGGCTGCTTAACAAATAGCATAGACAGAGTGGCTTATAGATAAACCATGAGAAATTCATTTCTCATGGTTCTCGAGGCTGGGAAGTCCAAGCTCAGGGTGCTGGTGAATTTGGTGTCTGGTGAGGGCTCACTTGCTTGTTGACAGACAGCCGTCTTCTGGCTGTGTCCTCACTTATCGGAAGGGGCAAGTGAGTTCCTAGGGTCTCCATTTGAAGGACACTAATCGTATTCATAAGTGCTCCAATCTCATGGCCTAATCATCTCCCAAAGGCCCCACTTCCTAAAACCCCTGCCTTGGGATTTAGGATTTCAACCTATGAATTTGTTGGGCAGCAGGACCAAACATTGAGATTATAGCACCTTAACTTGTATTTGATGAGACAATAGAAGATTTGGACAGAAATGCCCTCACCTTCCCACCCACCAGTGACCGACCTGTCTCACCTGGATAGCCAGCTCTGCCTTCTCTCTGTTGGAAGGACCCAGCTCCAGCCTCATCAAAGGCTGCCCTGCCATGCGTGCTGGTGCATGCCACATAGACCCCATCCCTCTTCACTTATTGAAGACGTCACTCCTGAAATCACCCCCTTCCTGCTTATATCCTTCAATTCTGCCCTCTCTCAGGATCATTCCCAACAGGTACAAACGTGCCACCATCTTTGCCTTTCTCAAGACAGAACAAAACCAAAAACAAAGACCTTCCCTTGACCACCACCCAACCCCCCATTTCACTGCTCCCCTTCCTAGCAAAGCTTGAAAGAGTAGACTTGTGGCTGCTGATTCTACCTTCTCCTCTCACATTTTCTCCTCCATCCTCCCCACATCAACCTTCTAACCTCACCCTCCAAGAAGGCTATTCTAGCAAGATCATGGGTGACCTCCATGACGCTGAATCACAGTCACTTCTCTGAACTTCACTGGCTTGACCTCTGGGTGGCATCTGGACAGGCTAATCACTTCTCTCTTCCTCTTTTTTTCTGACCAGCCTCGAGTGCAGTGGCATGATCACAGCTTACTGCCACCTTGACCTCGTGGGCTCAGTCTTCCCACCTCGGCCTCCCCAGTAGCTAGGACCACCCACATGTGCCACCGTGCTTACCAGTTTTTGTATATTTTATAGAGATGAGGTTTTGCTATGTTGCTCAGACTGGTCTCGAACTTCTGGACTCAAGAGATCTGCCTTCCAAAGTGCTGGGATTACAGGTGTGAGCCACTGCACCTGGCCCACTTCCCTTTTCTTGACACCTCTACTTGTCTTGGCTTCCCTGACACAACTGACTGATTTCTCCCTCTCTTTCTGGCCCTAGTCTCAGCTGCCTTAGCTAGCTCTTCCTCCGCTACTCGGTGAGACCCAGCCTCACTCTCTCCTGACTATACACCCTCCCTCCATGACCTTACCATTCCATGGCTTTAAACATTTATATGCTAATAACTCTCAACCCACGTATCAACCCTGACCTCTCCCCAGAACTCCAGGTCTACATCTAACTGCATCCTTGGCACTTCCAGGGGAGGTCTAATTGGCGTCTCCAGCCTAACCTGGCCAACACAGAATTCTTGATTTCTGCCCACTGAACCTCCCAACCTGTTCCTCCCTTCATCTTCATCCTAGTAAATGGCAGCATCCCTGTTGTTCAAGTCCAAAATATCAAGTTATCCATAAATTCATCCCCGCTTCCTTTCAACACCACCTCCAAAATATATCCAAGCCCTGCATCCTCTCCATCTCTCCCATGATCATCTGCAGCAACCTCCTAACCTAGATCTCTCTGCCTCCACTCTGCTCTGTGCCCACCCCCATGATCCATTCTCCACAGTGCAAGAGTAATCTTTTCACACACATAGATCACACTGTGCTACTCAACTGCCTCAATGCCTCCAACGGTTTCTCATCACTCTTAAAATAAAAGGTTCCAGCCACATGTGCTTCCCTGGGCCTCAGCCTCCACATGCAGGACCTCACCAGGGCCTTTTGCTCGCTGTTCCTTCTGCCATTTCTCTGATCTTCCCATGGCTGGATCCTTCCTGTGAGTCAGACTTGGGCGTTCCCAGTCACCTCTGTCCCATCATCCTATTTTAATTCTCAGCTTGGCATTCATCACTGTCTCACATGTCTTGTTAATTTGTCTGTCGGCTTGTTTTCTATTTTTCTCTGTCTCCAGCTAATAGAAGAACATAAACTCCATACGAGCAGCACCTGCCCCTGTGTTGTTCGCTGATATATCCTCAGCACCTAGAACAAGGCATGGCTCGCAGAGGACGCTCAGTGAATATCTGGGGATGAATTCACACACATTCCATCTGAGCCTAAGTGCCCCGAGTTAACGCAGAAGCCTCCAGACGCAGGACACCCCAAACACACAGATGAAGTGCAGTCCACTCATTCCTGCTGCTCATCAGGCAAAGATGGCCTCCTTTTTCTAATGTCCCTCCCTGTTCACCGCTAAGCCCCTCTTTCCAGGGCTCCCCTCAGAGGATGAAGTGGGGGTTGGGGGAGTCATTTCCATTAGGGTCAGAGCTGAGACTGTTCTGAGTCACTCTGGCCCCTCCCTCCCTGTCCCTCTCACCCTTCCTTCCCTATCCCTTCAGACAGAAGGCCACTGCCAAAAACCCACAGCCACTCCCACCACACACACACTAACACACACACACACACCACACCACACACACACAACACCCCATACACTAACCCATACATGCCTACACACACAGCTACACACTAGATACACTACCCATACACACACACAACACACCATACACTACTCCATACACACCTACACACACACTACATACATTAACCCATACACACCTATACACACACGACACACAACACACCATACACTACCCCATAAACACGTACACACACACCACACACAACACCCCATACACTACCTCACACACACAGTACCCCACACACACCTATACATACCACACACCCAACACCCCATAAACTACCTCACACACACCTATACACACACCACACACACACCACCCCACACATACATTACCCTCACACACCTACACATACACCATACAACACCCCATACACTACCCCATAAACACGTACATTCACACCTACACACACCACACACAACATACACACTACCCCATACACACCTACCCACACACAACACCCCATACACTACCCCTTCATACCTACACACACATACATACACACAACACTCCATACATTATCCCATACACACATACACACACACCTACGCACATGCCAAACACACTATACTATACCCAACACACTACTACATACATACCTATACACACAACATACAGCACCCCATACGCTACCCCATATGCACCTACACACATGCCACACACAAGCACCCCATACACTACCTCACACACAGCTAGGTGCACACACCACCTACCTATGCATACACCACTCCACACACACCTACATACACACCATATATACACCACACCACACATACCACCCCACACATACACCATCCTACACACACCACATACACATCCCATACACTACCCCATATACATCGGCACCCTATACAGTTACACATACCACACACACAACACTGCATACACTACCCCGTACACACCTACACACATCACACACACCTATAACACTAGACCCCACACATACACCACTCAACACACACCTACATACACACCATACACACAACACCCCATACACCACTTCACACACACCTACACATACCACCCCACACCTACATGTGTACACATGCATACCACACAAACAGCCCATACACTACCCCATACACACCTACAAACACATCTACACACCACACAACACTCTTAACACTAGTTCATGCACACCACCACACACATAGCTACAGATATCATACAAACACCACACACAACACCCATACATTACCCTATACACACCAACACACACACCTACACATACACAACCACATACACCACCCCACACACACCTACATACACCTACACACACACCACCCCACACATACACCACCCCACACACACCTACATACACCTACACACACACCACCCCACACATACACCACCCCACACACACCTATGTACATATCATACACACCACACCCAACACCCTATACACTACCTCACACCCACACACACACCTACACGCATACTATACATCACACACCACATACACAACAGCCCATACACACCACACCACACACTTCACACACACCATCCTATACATACACCACACAACACACACCTATATACACAGACACCACACACGACAAGCCATACACTACCTCATAAACACCTACACAACACACTTCCCCACATATATACCACACACATATATGCAACACAACATACACAATACCCCATACACTACCTCATACACACCTACACACACACCACCTCACACACACCTACACACACAGCACACACACACCCCATAACACTACCTCATAAAGACCTACACTACACAGGACCCCACACACTACACACATCCACACACATGACACCCCATACACCAAGTCATACACCCTACACAACACACCACCCCACACATACACACACAACACCCCATACACTACCTTACACACACCTACACACACAGCACCAAATACACACACCCCATATTACTTCACACCCCTACACACACAAACCACCCCCCCACACAGCACTATACACAAACACTTCATGCACATTACACATATGCACACCCCATCCCACACACATCACACACACCAGTACACATACATCATCCCACATCCACACACACGCTAATGCATACCTACACACACAAACACCTACACACACTCCACCACTGACACACACATACTACATACCACACACAACCTACATACACCAACACATACATTACACACACACTGCCATGCACAATACCACCATACACACGTCACAGACACCCCATATACTACCTCACACACCCCGCACACACCACCACATACATCACACACACCACCATACACACACATCACGTATACACACATCAGCACACAATCACCGCCTACACATATCCACCATACTCACACACACATCACATACACAAACATCACTGCCTATACATATCTAGTATCTCTACACACACCCCACCTCTCTCTCTCACACACACACCCCATCATATGCCATGCATATTTACACTCTCCACACACCAGACACACACCCTCGTACGATGACCTTTCTCCCGGCTGTTCCTCGCCGAGCACAGCATGGGGTTACAGGAGCATGCAGACATGGGTGGGAAGGAATGCCCAGGGCAGGTGCTCACATCCTGTTTTCTGAGCCGGAGCGAGTGCAGTTGATGGCTAAGCCAGGGCGTGCTCAAGGAGCACAGACCCCCCCCCATAGCCATCTCAGGAGCAGCACCGAGCAGGGGCCTCCGGCCAAGAGCCGCCCTGCACCCCAGCCGCTGGTGGAGCCTGCCCCACTGTCCCACACACCAAGGGAGAAGCAGGCAGGTGGCTCCCTGGAAGACGTTATTTGAAGCGTACCAAAAAATGCCTTCATCCAAAAAAGCTCATTTCAACCCCAGCACCTGAAATACTACCATGAAAGAGGCTTTGGTTGTTGGCAGTGGGGGACATTAACTTCTGTTCCCTCCTGGCCTTTTTCATAGCAATTTCTTCCTTGGACACAAAGGCAACCAAAGATGAAGTCACCAACACCCTGCTCACACCTTAGTGCCAGCAAATCCTTCTACCCACTCACAAGAGCCTGAGGTCACTGGCGTAGATGGAGAGAGCGAGCAGATGAAAACAGAAGAGGGAAAATGTCGATTCCTCCAGCTTTGGCACCCGCAAAAGGGAAGCTGCCTTCCTCCCGGCGGGCCCCAAGCACCCTGAGAGCCACTCGGTCACCTGTCCCCACTGCCTGACAGCCCACCTCTCCCTGTCCCCACAGCCCCCGCTCTCCCAAACCCACACCCACTCCTCGGCCATCAGACAAATTCTTCCTGAAAGGGGAGGTGTCAGAGGTGACAGAGCTGCAGCTGAAGCCCAATTTTCGTTGACACTCAGAGTCTCTGACAGCTGTTAGAAGAAGAATGTGATTTTGAAATTTAAATAACACACTCTGCATTCGGCTCAGGGAGACAACCTGAGGATAAGCAGTTTATCGCCTGAGCCACCGTGAAGGGGGCAGGGAGAGCCGCTGCTGTTCTTCGGGTTCTTCCCTGCCCTCGGCCCCCTGTGCCCCACCTCATCACAGGGCAGCCTCAGAATGGGGGCTCTGAGAGGCACCAGCCTGACCTGCTGAAACATTAAAGCCTCACCCTCTATTTGTCTGCTCAGCAGCCCAAGGCCTGCACAAAGCCTGGGTCTCCTGCCTCTGGGCCTGGGGCGCACAGAGTGGGGAGACCTGGGGAAGGCGGGGGGCTTCCCTAGAAACCCAGCCAAGCGAAGCCAGGCCCAATCCTCCCCCAGCCCTCACCAGGGCCACAGGGGTATCTTCTTGGGGACTGACTTTTTAGCCGGAGGAAAAGTCTCTCCCCACACAAAAGGCAGCCCAGCCCCTCCCTAGGGACCCAGGCTCCCTCCTCGGCAGTCATCCTGAGCTCTGTCATGGAGAAGTCCTGGGCTGGAGCACCCCAGAGAGGCCACTGTCCTGTCCTGTCTGCCACAAGGATCCCTGTTCACTGTCCCCTGACCCCCAGGCTCAAGACATTTTGGGGTTCCTTCATCACCCCAGGCTCGGCCAGGCCTCCCAGCCAGGATGTCACCAGGGACACCCTTCCCACATCCCACTTTCTCCTCTTCGAAGACTTCCCTGATTTCCCCAGGCATTGGTGGTTGCTGCCTCCCCTGAACTCTCGGGGCAGCACTTGGTCTACACTGCTACTGAAAACAAGCCACTTAGGTAGTGCCTAAGTGAGTATCTGCTTGCTGCATCACACAGTGAGGACACGGTTCTGATTCTCTTACAGCAGTGGCTGACTGTCTCTGGAACACACGGAGCACTCAGTATTTACTGAACAAAACATGTTCTTCCGAGGTCTGGCCCCAGCCCTGCCCCAGTCCCGCCCCTGCCCTGCCCCTTCCATAAGTGATTCCTGCACACCCTGGCCAGGACCCGCCCCTTCTCAATGCCCCAGATACTCCTGAGATGTCACACACACGTGACACCTCACAATTGCATAGCACCTCCCGCAAAGCCACCAGCTCCTTCTAGTCTGCAGATGGCGATACCCATCGCCAGCACCTAGGGTGCTCCTGTGCCCAGCATGCTGTGTGCCAGTGCTTGCAGGCAGCTGGACTGCTCCATCTTACAGAGAAGAAACATGAGGTTCCGGATGTCCAGTAACCCTGAAGTCTCACAGTAGGGTAAGGCCAGGATTCCGAACAAGGACTAGCCGGCCTCAAAGCCCACATTCCAGCCATGATGCCAGGATTCTCAGGATCCTTTGTATCCTCTACACATATTAGATACAAAACACAGAGTCACACACGCAGAGGATGCAGAGGGCGATGGCTGCACAGGACACAGAGACCAGCACGCACAATCACACACATGCCCCCAACATGTGGCAGTGAGCACCATGATAAAGCACAAGCTGCTATGGCACCAGGGGGTGGTGGCGGTCACCTCTCAGGGGCCGTATGCAAGCCTTCTTGGCAAGGGGTAGCATTTGAGTGCAGTTTCCTGCTCTTCTGAGCCTCCCCACAAGAAAGGCCACTGGAGCATCCAACAAGAACACCCCTGGCCCTCTCCAGGCTCCAACCAAGCAAGGTGGCCCACCCTAGACGCGTGCCGGCCAACCATGGTAGCACTGCCATCTCTTCTTCCTCCAGTCCTCAAAGGCCACTGAGCTCAGGCTTCTCACCAGCCTCTATCTGTCCCTGTCACAGCACAGCACACGATGGCCATCCCCACCCAAGACTCCCTCTGAGCCTCAGGGACCCACTGCTCTCTGGAAATCACCTGATCACCTCTACTCCAGTCACCATCAAGCACTGTCCCAGTATGGAAGGTAGCCTCACATCAGCAAAGGCACACACAGTTTCTAGAATGCCGGGTGCTAGGCTGGCCCAGCCACACCCTGCCATCAGACCTTGGAGATATCAGTCTGTACTAATGTTTTAAAAGTTAACATAGCTTAGTGCAGCATGCCAGGCTCAGGCCAAGCACTTACCTGCACTATCTCATTTAGTCCTTAGAAAAATCCTCAGAGGTGAGTATTGCCATTGGCCTCAGGCTGGGCAAGAGGACACTGGCAGCTTTTTAATCCCAAAGCTCTAGTGCGGGATCTTGGGCTACTCACCACAACACTTCGCAACCAGCGTGCCACACACAGGTGGGGGATGCATGTGCCCAGATATTGACAAAGCAGGAGGCTCGCGATGGCCTGAGCACTAAGCTTGTCTGCTCACCTTGCCAATATGGGCTTCGAGGAGGCGCGCTGCCCTCAGGCACACACTGGGCAGAGGCACGACCAGGATTGGAATCCCATCAACATGTGTGCCTTCCCTCTGTGACTGCGTCCCCTTCCGTCAGGTGAAGGGGTGGGCTTCCATGATATCTAAGTTCCCTTCCAGCCTCAGAAAGGAAAAAAGGTGTATCCATAAATATGCCCCTTGCCAAAGCCTCTGGCCACACTTGCACGACGTGACCAGACCCTGGAGACCCTTCCCTTCACTCAGAACGCAGACACAGTGCCTGATGACACCAAGGCCATCTGCCTGCCACTTCTCCCCGTCTTTAGGCATGGCCCCAGTGCCAGAGAGGACCGCCTCTGCCCGACCCGCCCAGTCCTTTTCATCACCACTTTGATGTCCACCCACTTGTCCCTGGCTCCACAGGTCCACACCCCTGCTGGCTCCACACCACCCTTCCAGGTCCTCCTTCCCTCCGCAATCTCTCTCTTCCTGAAAGATCTCTTCTTTCAGCTGGGCGCGGTGGCTCACACCTGTGATCCCAGCACTTTGGGAGGCCAAGGCGAGTGGATCACCTGAGGTTGGGAGTTCAAGACCAGTCTGGCCAACATGGAGAAATCCCATCTCTACTAAAAAGTACATCCACATGTATTTTGGGGCGTGGTGGCACATGCCTGTAATCCCAGCTACTCAGGAGGCTGAGGCAAGAGAATCACTTGAACCGGGAGGTCGAGGTTGCAGTGAGCCAAGATCGCGCCATTGCACTCCAGCCTGGGCAACAAAACTCCGTCTCAAAAAAAAAAAAAATCTCTTCTTTCTTCTCCACCTTGTTCTACCCTCTCCTACCTCCCAGGTGAAACCAGCTGGGATTCAGCATTCATAGGATCATGGAGCATGGGGATGAGAAGGACATTCAACTTCAGCCCCTCAACCCCTGCATCCACCTAAACCTCCTGCCTCCACCAAGCACCCCAGGGAGGCAGAGGATGACCGACTGTGTCAAGCTTGGCTCCGGTCCTGATGCGCCATGGGTACTCTGCCAATATCCATTCCCACCGAAGCCTCTTAGGACGTCACATGCCCATCTTACACACGTAGGCCCCACAGCTCAAAAAGGCCACAGCGAGGCCCAAGATCAGTCACCCCTAAAAAGCCGAGGGACAGTCCTGGGATTCGAACCCAGGACTGTCTAGCTCAAGGCCCGCGCTCTTCCAGGCACCTCCCTAAATAATGTCTCACGCTTTAAAGGGCAGTTTGAATTGCTAGAAACAGGACAAAACTCACTTCTTCTCCATGAAATCTCTCTTCCCACACAGAAGGGGAGGGCAGGACATGCAGACGCGTCCAACATCACTATCGCTGTGGTTCAGGACGCAGCCACACTGCTCCCCACCTGGCCCTGGACTGAGGACTCGCTGACCCACTGCTGACCCCAGGGTCTGTCAGGCAGCACTGGGCAGAGAGGCAGGAAGAAACTGCCCTTCCCCAGGGCTTCTGGACATCAGAGGGTGTTGCAGGAATCCTGGTAGCTTTCTTTGCAACAGAATCCCAGTGAGACTTTCCGAGAACCCCAACCAAGAAAGAGATGAAGAAGAATACACGTTCCAGGAGGCCCCATAACAGGGCCCTGAATTCTCAGACAGGTGCTGGTAAACAGATAGTAGCCACGGAGTCCTGAAGACACTGGAACACCCTCCCCAGTGCTCCAGCTGCAGATGAGTACAGCCCAGAGGTGGCCGCCAAGACTCCATGCCTCCTTCCCTACCCACAGCCTTTCCACACGAGCAGTGGACAGGTAGCATGCAGCAGCAGACAGGAGGGGGTGGGGAGGGGCTTCCCACCAGAATTCGTGCAATCCTACTGGGTGGCAGCCTTTTAATCCCAAAGCTCTAGTGTGGGATCTTGGGCTATTCACCACAAGACTTTGCAGTCAGTGTGCCACACACAGGTGGGGGATACATGTGCCTGGATATTGACAAGCAGGAGGCTCGCGATGGTCTGAGCGCTAAGCTGGGCTGCTCACCCTGCCACATCACCGTTTTCTGTGTGCCTTGATGAGACAAAGATTGGGCAGCACTGCTCCAAGCCCATGTCCTCGTTGTTCAGACACAAGATCTAGAGCATGAAATGAACCTGCCCAAGGCCCTACAGGTGATCTGTGGTGGGGACTGCACGGGAACTACCTCCCGGCTCCCGTTTTCACCTTCTTTATGCTGAGATCCTCACCATGGACAGCTTGGTTTCTTTTTGTTGTTGTTGTCTTGGGAGAGTTTTTTGAGACAGGGTCTCACTGTGTCACCCAGGCTGGGGTGCAGTCGTGTGATCATGGCTCATTACAGCCTTGAACTCCTGGGCACAAGCAATCCTCCCACCTCAGTCTCCAAAAGTGCTGAAATGTGCAGGCATGAGCCACTGTACCCAGCCCCAGCTTGGTTTCTTGGTAGCAAGGCCAGGGCCTCCCCACTCAACCATGTGCCCCAGTCTCCCCAGACAGAGCTGCCTGCTCACCTAACCCTAAAGCTTCTCTAGGTAGAGCAGAGTCAACAGGGGCAATGAGGAGGGACCGGCACAGTCCCCAAGGCCCAGCCCTCATGGCGGGAAGCGGTCCCTGGAGAACAGAAACTGAGTTGCATGGGGCCCAGTTATCTCTGTGCAGCAGGTAAAAGGGGGCTGATTCAGTGAGCTGCAGACCTAGTAATTTCCTCATTTGTCTTGTCAACATCCTGTCCCACAGAGTGTCAAGTCCATTATGTAAAGATTTTCTGCCAGGAAGATACTTAAGTGTGAGTCCAGGAAACAGCAGGGGCTTGGGCTAAGGTGAGGATCTCTGCACTTCAACATCCAGGAGCAAGTCAAAGCTGTTTATTACTGGAGGGAAGCCCAGTGTCACCTTCCACACAGTAGTAATCTGCCAGTACCTGAGCGTCACACAGAGGAGGACATGGGTACATCTGAGGGCCACCAGGGCATGCTCACCATAGCAACCACAGGCCAACGGCATTCTCAACCTGCTTGAGCCCCAGAGCACTGTCTCAGAAGGAATGGTCCAAAGTGGATTTCTATGCAAAACCCATCAGGAAATGTGAGAATCAGAATGCCTGTGCAGGAAGGACTCAGACAGCCCCATCCAGTCCAGCCCTTGGGCAGGACTTACCATAGAGCCGCCATGGTGTCCACAGGCAGGGCCAGCCTGGGAGCTGCTCTGAGCCCAGAGCCTCTGCGATGACTCCACTGGGGGCTATGATGCTGAGTGCCCAGAGTAAGGTGCTCAACACAGCTGCCTTTGAGGTCACCACTCCATTCACCACTGCCCTAACCACTGCCGGCACCCAAGGCCATGCCCAGCCAGCCACCCCATGGCCAGTGCCTCCCTTCCTGGGCATCCAAGATTGCTCCCACCAGGGACACGTGTATCATCATCCCCGTTTCAATCTCCTAGAGTGTGCTTTGTCCACGGGAGGGAAGGATGTCATTGCAAGGGAGCAAAAGCTGGTTCTTGGGTGGGCAAAAAAAAAAAAGAAGAAAAAGGAGATCCTGCAACGGTTTATGCCCTCCAAAACTCAAACCTTCAAGACAAAATTTTATTCCTTGGTATTTAATTTCTCTAGTTAGGAAGAATTATTTTTTCTCCTTGGAAAACAATAATGAAAAAAGAGAATGGTGGAAAAACATGGCCCTAGAGAGCTCTTGATTTGAAAGGGCTTCGGGTCTCACTGGAAATGCTTTCAGCTCACAGCTTACAGCAGTGCCTCTCAGCTTGCAGTGACTGTGCCCCCCAGGGGACATCTGGCCCTGTCTGGAGACATCTTTGTTGTCACAGCTTGCAAGAGCGCTGCTGGCATCCAGTGGGGCCAGGGACGTTGCTGACCATCCTCAGACTCACGGGATGGCTCCTCCCACAAGAAAGAATTACCCAGGCCAAAATGTCAGCAGTGCTGCTGCTGCAAACCCTGCTTTGGAGCCACAGAAACTCCAGAAGATTTCAAAGACTACTACAAAACTATCAACCAGATTTCTGTGCTCAAGATCCCTGAGAACAAGCCCGACCCTGGCCACCCCATGGAGCATCTGTTTCCACCAGTCCCCTAGATGAGCTCACCCCCAACCTCCACAGAGCACTCCCAAGACTGGAATCCCTCCCCAGCACCCAGGCAGGGTGCGCTGCCCTGGGCCCAGGGACTCCCAGATGTCAGAGAGAACAAAGCCAAGAAGAAAGACCCCCCAGAGCTCACCTGGCTCCGACATGTGGAGCCTAGTAGACAAAGCTAGAGCCCAATTCAGACCATCTCACTCTCCAGGGTGGACGGCAGAGGGGGTGGCCTGACCACAGTGGCTCCTGCAGACACCTCCCTTCATGTAGTTCAAGAAGCAGAGCCCTCAAGAGAGAGGGAAAACCCAGGGAAGAACAGATAGTCGTAGGACCAATAATACCAAGCCAGAGCTCATGCTGACCCATGCGGCGTACTGAGCACTTTACCACCCACCGACCCGCTTAGACCTCATGGCAATCCAGTGAGGTAGGTACAGTACTCTCCTATCACAACTGAGGAAACTGAGGTCCAGAGAGGTTAAGCAATGAGACCAAGTGGAAGAGCTCCAAAGAGAAGAGCCAGGGAAAGGGAAGAGGGAACAAGGGTCAGATAGGAGGGTGACACCAGGTTCCAGATTCAAGTCCTACTCCATGATGGCCACCCGACCAGGCAATTTCCATCAAAGCTTTGCTCCATATAAGCAGCCAGGGAGGTGACCATTGGGTTCCTTACAGAGGATTAACTGAGGCTCAGAACCATTAAGGGACGAGCTGATGGGGAGCAGGGCCATCATCGGAAGCCAGGACACGTCAGTCCAAGCCCAGAGCTCCATCTGCCATGCCACAGGAACGAGAGGAGAACTGGTCAAGTCCCAGCGAGAGCTCACTTACCTGAGAATATTGAAGCAAGTCTGAAGATGTCGGAGAGGCGGGAGGTCACTGGCTCGTAGGGGGAGGCTTCGTAAAACTCCTCACCTGTAAGAGAGAACTGGCATCAGACACAGGCTCCTCCAGTCCAGAGCGCTGCCAGCACTTAGCAACTCTGCCCAAGGAAAGCTCTCTACCAGGGCTTGTGCCACCCAGGGGATAAGAGACAGGGTGCCCTTCCCACAGTGAAGAGCACAGGACCAGGGCACGTTAGGAATGAAAGGTTTAGCATTTCATCCGGGCAGGTCTGTCTCCCCACCTAGAGGAGAAGCTCCCTGACAGCAGCCCAGAACTACCTGACGCTTCTCTCTCGTGACCACCCTGCATGGCCACCCCACTTGGAAGGACTTCCAGGTGTGTCTGGGGGAAGTGGAGCAATGCTGACCCATGTAAGGCCATGTATCAATCGCAGGATTTGAAGCCAAAGGGCTCTCCACAATCATTCCCATTTCACAAGAGAGGCTCTGAGGTGGCCCAGAGAGGTGAAGAAACCTGCCTGAGATCACATGGCTACTCCTAGAAGGGCCAGAGCTAGACGCTGGTGTTCTGGCCCTCCCACCAGCATCCTTTCCCGTCACCCCACGCCAGCTCTACCGAGGTCACCGACGAGGACAGAATTTCCTCTTTGTCTCCCATCATGTTGCCAGGAAAATCTTGCCGAGGGGCTGAAGGTCTGCTCAGTGGGTGGCCTGATCCCCAGCTTCCATCTGCATGGTCCCTCTGCTGCAGAGCCCCCTGTCCTCCCTGCCCACCACCTGCAGGCTCCTTGGACCTTTCCTCGAGGCTTTGGGGTGCCTTGGGGGCTCAGGAATGGGAAAGCAAGTGAGTGACAGGAGATGGATGGCCCAGGGCTGCCCTGAAGACCCTACCACCATGTCAGGAATCCCACCTTCCTCTGCTAAGACTTCAGCAGGAAAGGAAATAGCCTCTGGAGACGTTATCAGTGAGGGAAAATTGATGGTTCATCAATCATCCTGCGTGTGTGTGTGTTTGTAATGAGAAGCAGGGCACGGGTGATGACCCACAGCCTCACACACTCATTTCCCATCCAGGCAGGGCTGGGTGCCCAGGCAGGCACCCTCTGCCTAAGGGGGAGCACAGTGGGGCAGCCTCTTCAGGGTCACCTGCAGCAAGGTATCATGCATCTGGAAGAGGGGCTTTGCAATCCCCTGCACGTGTCACCCAGAGGCTGGAACTGGAGACTCAACTAGCCCCCTGCAGACTCACTGAGCAAGGAGGCTGCCAGTTATTCCCGGCAGACCCCCAGGAAAGGGGACAGCTCAAGAGAACAGGAAAGGGGTGCATTGCCTCCATGAGGAATAGCCTCCACCTTTCAATCGCCTCCTAAGAGTATCCCTCATGCCCTGCAATACCCAGGACACACAGCAGGTGCCCAGCTGGAATCTGCCAACAGCCTAATCCAAACAAGACTCTGTCTCAAAAAAAAAAAAAAAAAAAGTCGCACTCTGTCACCCAGGCTGGAGTGCAGTGGCACGATCCTGGCTCACTGCAACTTCCACCTCCCAGGTTCAAGCGATCCTCCCACCTCAGCCTTCTAAGTAGCTGGAATTACAGGTGCATGCCCGGCTAACTTTTGTATTTTTAATAGAAACAGGGTTTCACCATGTTGGCCAGGCTGGTCTCAAACTCCTGACCTCAAGCAATCCATGCACCTCAGCCTCCCAAAGTGCTGGGATTACAGGTGTGAGCCACTGAGCCCAGCTGAGATGGGTTCTTCATGGCCTGTATCTGATCCCATCTTCTCCGTGGGGCCTTTGGGCCCCTCACCAGCCTAGATGATCTCAGCGGCCTCCACTCCACCCACTGCCACTTCACTAATGACTCTCTCAAGAGACTCCTTGAGGTGGGGTTACCAGCCATTGCTATTTATTGAGGCCAAACAATATAGGAACTTAGGAAATCACTTTTATAATAAAAAAAATGTTATATTGCATTTTTTTGGTGCCAGCACTAAAGTGCTTTAGATATAGCTCATTTCATCCTCTTAACCACTCTATAAGGTAGGCACGATTTTTCTCCCAGTTTGACTGATAAGGAGGAACAAGGGGCACAGAGTCGTTAAGTAACTTGACCAAGGTCACACAGCTAACAAGCAACAGAGCCAGGCTTCACACCCAGGCAGTGGCTCCAAAGCCCAAGTGCTTCACTGCTGTGGATATTGTCTCCCAAAATGCACAGTGTTACTGGAACAAAATCATTCCTGCATAAACACTGCTGCTTCCCTTTTCCCAAGATCAGTCTTTTGCCTGCCAGACAGTCCCCCATGGGAAGTGGGGGTGGAGGGGACCTGTCCTTCTCTAGACTTCACCTAGCGCAGTCACAGGCCTAGGTATAGCTAGGCCAGTATGATTGACTAATGGGGTGGCGGTGGAGGTGGGGGGGGCACAGCCTCTTCCGGAACTGGTTTGGAGGGCTTAGCCTCTTTAAGTCAACTCGTGTAGCCTATTCCTGCCGCAGAATTCACCAGTGAGAACTCCCGAGGCCTGAGCCACTGAAACCAGAGCCAGAATGTCAGGTTCTGAGAGCAGAAGAAGCCTTTGCTCTTCACCTTGAAACCAAAGGCCCCTGAATTTCAGTGTCACCTTTGGGGGAGGCAAGAAACCTGGTCTCAAAGCCCCCATGCAGCCAACAATGACAGTCCCTGTGTAAACACTGGGGGAGGAAAATGGGCCCAGGCCGTGGGATCTCCCCTGAGGCAGTGAAAAGGGACCAGGATAAGGAGTTGGGGCCCTGGGACATACCCTGGGTCCTGCCATGAGCTTGCTATGTGCCCTGGGAGGCCATCTGACCCTTCTATGCCTCAGCTTCCCTGCCAGATGGTAGGGGTGAGCCCAAATGACCAGCAGATCCTTGGCAGTTCAGACTCTAGGAGCTCAGCAGCCACACCTTGCAGTCACATTCCTGCCCCAGCCCACTCTCCGTCCTCACCACTACCGCTCTTTACATAAGCTGTGCGCCTGGACTGCATACTGAGAGCTAAGTCCCAGGGAGCGGGAGAAGGTGGAGTAGAGCCCCATGATGAATCACACCTACCAGCAGGGGCCAAGGAGAGGCTGAGAATCAGAAGGAAAATCCAAGCCCACACACATCGCTCCTCTCAGTGATTCTTGCCCTCCCTGCAGCCCCAGGCCTGCGCTAGGTTATTACGTGTTATCAAGGAACAGCGAGGAGGGACTCGAAGCCTTCCTCAGAGAGACCACTCAACAGGCCACGGATGCTTAACTCTCAGGTAGACCCCGCCACTTACAAGACCACTGCCCAAAGGCCTCCTGGCTCCCCGTGGTCAGCCCTGGGCAGAAACTACTTCTGGGCTCCCAAGACCCAGGAGAAGGTGAAATTCCCCTAGGGAGAAAAGATGCAGTCTTCTGTCAGGAAAAGGTCTCCTGTCCTGTCTGCTGGCCAGCACAGGGAACACGGCTCCTACAGTGCCGTTACCTTCTGAGGCACACAGTAGGTGCTCAACAGACGGTTATTGAATAAATGAATGAATAAATCATCTCAAGACTTAGAACCAGGAGGGATGCAGTGGCTTATGCCTATAATCCCAACACTTTTGGAGGCCAAGGTGGGAGGACTGCTTGAAGTCAGAAGTTCAAGGACAGCCTGGGCAATATAGCAAGACCCCACCTCTACAAAAAAACAAGTTAACCAGGTGTGGTGGCACGTGCCTGTATTTCTAGCTTCTCCGGAGGCTGAGGCAGGAAGGTCACTTGAGCCCAGAAATTTGAGGCTGCAGTGAGCTATGATCTTGCCACTGCACTCCAGCCTGGGTGACAGAGTAAGACTTTGTCTCATTTAAAATAAACAAATAAATTTTAAAAGCTCAAGGTCAGGTGCAGTGGTTCACACCTATCATCCCAGCACTTTGGTAGGCCGAGACACAGTATCGCTTGAGATCCAGAGTTCAAGGTCAGCCTGGGCAACATAGTAAGACCTCAGCTCTACTTTAAAAAAATAAAGAAAGAAAAAGAAAAGAAAAAAAGCCAGGCATAGTAGCAGGCTCCAGTGGTCCCAGCTACATGGGAGGCTGAGATGGGAGAATCATCTGAGCCCAGGAGGTGGAGGCTGCAGTGAGCTGTGATCATGCCACTGCACTCTAGCCTAGGTGACAGTGAGACTCTGTCTCAAAAAATAAGATTTGGAACCGGAGACGCCATCTGCATCAGACACTCCCGGTCAAGGGGCCTTGGAAACCACGCAGCAGCATGCAGGTAAACACACACAGCATCATGCTTATTTCCCTGGGACCCCATCGGCACTGTCCTCCTGTGCCCTGACACAGTGATACGGAGGGAGCCCGTGAGATGGGAAGGGCTGTTGGTGCTAAAAGGCCCAGGTGCCCACCTGGCTGTTTTGGCTAACAGTTAGCTCCTCTGTCCCGTCCTCTCCTCTGTCCACTCCGCAGCCCACCCCAACCTGCTGCCTGGTCTCCCTTGGGTGGAAACTGAAGGCTGCCAGAAAGAAGACAAGAAACAAAACTACCCAGCTCAGGCATCGAGCGCTTTAATCCTTCTGCGCTCCCGAGTCCAGCCCCGGGTGAAGACAGCGCCTTATCTCCTGAAGAATAGAGTACAGTACCCTCAGGACCATATTCCTCCCTTGGCTCATGTTAGTTCTAGGAATCCAGGTTGCTAGGGAGAAGTGACCACCTGATTCACGAGGAACACTTTGCTATTAATGATGGTAGTAATTACATGCATTTCTTATTCCTATATTTAGAACACATTCGAGGCATCTCTGACTGGTCAGGGATCCCTCTCTATCCGGCTTCCACACCTGCAGCCATTTCCCCGCTCCCTCCCAGCACCAGAAGGGAGCATTCCTCCTCTGTTCTAAGGCTCAGCCCCTGCCCCACTTTGTACCCTGGACCCAGCCACTCCCCTTCCCAAGGGCACCATTCCACAGACGACCATCTTCTTCATGGCAACGTCGCCATCACTACTGTCTGAACCCAGATTTTAAACTGCTCGATCCTCTCCCATCTTTTTTTTAAAGCATCCTTTGTTCTCTCCTCTTCACACCAAAATTCTGGAAAGAGTCATCTGCATTCAGCGCTCCCAATCCCCTATTCCTGTTCGCTCCCTAACCAGGCTCCTGCCTCCAGCACAAGGGCCCAGGGAAAAGGTCTCCTGGCCCCTACAATGGCCGGCATGGGGAGCGTGGCTCCTCCAGTGTGTAAGACTAGCCTAATTCTTCTTAGGCTCCCATCTTCTGCCCAGTTGCCCAAGACAGGAAACTGGGTGCCCTCCTTGACTCCTCTCTCCCCTCACCTTCTCCTCTCCGGTCAGTCACCAAGACCTGTGGATTCTCCCCTCTGAGACACACCGTAGGTGCCTAAGAAGCTAAGAGCCTCAGCCCAAGGACAGCAGGAACCCTTCAGGCCTCCTGCTTACCCTAAGGTAACTGACCCTGTTGAGGGTCCTCTCTTCTGGAATGAGCCGCGCCTTGTTTTCCTGCTGCTCTTCCCAGCTCTCCTCAGCTCCTTCCCAGTTCCCTGCAGGCTCCCTTCACATCCTTAAATGCTGCGGTCCCCAGGTCTGTTGCCGCCCTCCTCTCATTGTGATCATGCCCGCCCACCGCGCCCTGGTTTCCACCTGCAGGCTGATGTCCATTCCTCAGTCTCCCTCCAGACCCACTTCCTCCCTGAACTCCAGACCTGCACGTCTGCAGGGTGTGGTCAATGAGAGGCATGGGCCCCAAAACAAATTCCCCATAACCCTGCCCTCCCTTCTCCACTCAAAGACTGGCCTGATTTGGCCGGGCGCAGTGGCTGACGCCTGTAATTCTAGCACTTTGGGAGGGCAAAGCGGGAGGATCACGAGTCCAGGAGATCGAGACTATCCAGGCCAACATGGTGAAACCCTGTCTCTAGTAAAAATACAAAAATTAGCTGGGCATGTGGTGTATGCCTGTAGTTGCAGGTACTCGGGAGGCTGAGGCAGGAGAATGGCTTAAACCCAGGAGTTGAAGGTTACAGTGAGCTGAGATGGCACCACTGCACTCCAGGCTGGCAACAGAACAAGATTCCATCTCAAAAAAAAAAAGACTGGCTTGATTCTTCTGAGGCCTCTGTCACCTGCCCAGTTGCCCAAGTCAGGACACTGAGTGCCCTCCTTGACTCCTCTCTCCCCTCACCTTCTCCTCTCAAGTTAGTCACTAAGACCTGCGGATTCTCCCTTCTAATTAGCTTGCCAGGGGCAGTGGCTCACACCGGTAAGCCCAGAACTTTGGGAAGCCAAGGTGGGAGTACCACTTGAGCCCAGTAGTTTGAGATCAGCCTGGGCAACATAGTGAGACCCCAATAAAAATAATAAATACATAAATAAATAGCTCTCAGCCCCATTTCTCCGTCCTTGCCACTGTCCCGGTTCTGCCACGACAGTTCCTGGCCCGTATCGCAGCAGCAGCTTCTCAACAGTCCTCTAATCTACTCTCTCCACCGGGACCACAGAAACATTTTGCTGAAGCACAGATCTGATTATCGTCCTGAAAACCCTTCAGGGATCCTTCCCTGTGCCCCTAATTCTCCTCCCCACTTCCACCACCACTCACCGCCCACCACCATTCTAAGCCACTTGTAGCTCTGTAAACAGGCTCCATTCTCACTCTGGGCTTTGCCATGCTGTTCCCTCCACCTCCCACACTCTTCCTGCCTCCCTTTATCTATGTTCCATTTTGTGAGTCTGACTCACTCTTCAGCCTCAGCTTGGAGCCTGCCTCTTCCAGGAAGACACTTTAGATTTTATAGCAAGGGCATGGAGGCCCCCTCCAAGCTGCTGCCATCAGACCTTGTGTCTTCCCTCTAAGCACTTCTGCCATCAAATGACAGAAGCCCCCTTCTTTATCTGCACCCCACCCAGACTTGGCTCCAGGAGGGCAGAGGCTGTACCAGCTTGCCCTCAACTGTTCCTACAACACCTAGAGTGTAGCAGACAGTAGGCTCTCAATAAATATGTGTTCAATTAATAAATGAACGTCTGGCCACAGTGGCCCACGTCCTAAATAGATGCAAATCCTCCACACCCAGGTCTGGAGGGGTAAGGGATGCCAGGGTGTGTTACTGGTGGAGGGACTTACAGGTTTGCCAAGGGTTGTGGAGCCTGCTGCCTGCACACTGCCCCAAGCCCTGTAGAAGGTGCCAGGCCAGCCATGGGGTCCAGAAGCCACGTGAAGGGCTGGCTTCTTGGCAGCAGGGAGGCAGGAGCCAGAAGGGCGGAGTGGAGGAAGCCAGCTCTGGGCTCAGCTGCGGGGCAGAGCAGCAGCAGTGGCAGCAGAACTGGCTGATTACCCAGCCTGCCCCTTCTCTCTCCTGGTTCTCACTGCTCCATCTGCCTGGTCACCTGTGGTTCACCTGGGACCACTTCACACTGTCCTTGCTTGAATCACGTGGTCTTGCTCCTCCCCAACCCCTGCCCACCTCCCCCACCCCATTCTGCTCCCCACTTTCTCCAGCCTGTGTTCTCCTCCACCACCTCCCTCTCTCCTCCTCCAGCTGTCACTTCTGCCTCCTCTTTGTCCCTCTTGGCCTTCTCCAACACTGCCACCCTCCTAGGTGGGACAGATACTTCTTCTGGGTTCTAGGTTCCCCTGGCAGGTGGACACAGAAGGCCAGTTTGCCCCATCACCAAGACCTCCCTCCTGAACCCCTGGCCCACCAGGCGTCCTCTCTGCCTGCACCACGCCCCCCTCCCCGGGGCCAGCCCCGCCCAGGCTTACCCTCGGTCAGCCCCAGGTGGATGCTCCAGTAGATCTGCAGGCACTGCAGCTCCTTCTTCATGCCCCGCTTGCAGCGGCAGTCGTAGAGCGGGCTCTCCTGCAAGACCTCCAGGGCTGCCTGGCACTCCTTGTTGGCCAGCATGGTGTTGCGGTCGCGGCCAGCCAGGCACTGCCGCAGCGTGCGGTAGCGGGAGCTGCAGTTGGATTCGGCGGCACACAGCTCATTGGCCCGGACGCAGTCCACTGGGGGGCGCCAGCCGTGGAGCTCGGGGCCCTGCAGGGAGGAAGGGCTGGCCAAAGAGCGGAGGGTCTCGTCTGGGTGGTGGGGAGGGAAGACAAGCATCAATGGCGGGCGCCACGATCTCCCACCCAAGATGCAGGCCTGGGGGCTTGGGCCCTGCTGGGAATGTCACACCCACTTCACACCAAAGCACACCAAGTCGACTCTGTGGGACAGCCCTCCTCACACCCACGGGAAAACTCAGGCGCCATCCTCCCCTGCTCTGGGAGCAAGCTTTCTCCGCTTCCACTCCATTCCTCCTCAGCATCGGCCTGGGCCTAGGAGCACAGCCCAATAAAGCTAGGAAGGTCCTCACTCAAGACCACAGTCCAAGATGTCAGGAGCCCAGAGAAGAATGTCACAGCCTCAGCAGAGAGCTGGGGGCCGCACGCTTGCAGGGTGCGGGGAGGAGCTCACTTTCACACCACCCAGGCCTCCTATAAGCCTCAACTCCAGCCAGAGGCCCATCCACAGCGCTGCACTAAGACTTGAAAGCACTGCAAAGTCATTCACTGGTCATAGCTTGTTAGGACCTTATAGACACCATGCCATAGAGTCTCTCCCCACCTCTTACCCTAGGGAAACTGAGGCCCAAAGAAGGATGATGACAACTCAAGGTCACACACAGAGGTGGGAGCACCCCCTCCAATTCCCAGTGCGCTCACTCTGAGTCTCACTCTGACTTTAAAACAAGACAGGGAGAGATGAGCCTAACTCTACCATCCAGGCGAGCCCAGGAGCTACCCCATCCCTCCTCACCCTCCACACCTTCCAGCCCAACTTCACACCAGACGGAGACCTAAACCCTCGCCTTCCACAAGACAAACCCCAGCCCCTCCAACAGAAAATGCTTTTGGCAACCCTGGGGGCATCCATGTCCCTGTCCCCCACACCGCGTCCCCTGCTCTTTCCTCCCCACTCTAGGTCTGCTAGTACCCAGCTGTATCTCGCTCTTCTCTTACTGACGGCCTCCCAAGAAGTCCGCTTCTCTGTCACCTTTTACTTCTTCTCTTTGAATGGCCTTGTTTTTTCTCTCTCCACTCCTTTCTCTCTTTTTACCTTTCTCTCCACCCTCCTCCGAAAATCCTTCCCCTCTACCTCTCTTATTTTGTTCTTCCTCCCAAAAGCCAAATAATTGCAAAAGGAAAAAGCTCCCCTCCTCAGACCCCAGCGTTGCAAATGGAGCCTTGCTCCTCCAGCAACGTGCAATCCCCCCCACAGCCCACCTTCCCCTCCGTGGCCCCCGTGGCCACACCTACTGTGCCTCAGGAGGGAGGGGACAGGGAGGAAGAGAGTTGAACGGCAGGGACAGGCTCCTCCGATCCTTTCAAAGCCAAGCTCCTAAAATGGTCTCCTGCAGATACGGACGTTGTCTTCCCAGCCTCTCTGTCCTCTGCTAAGCCCCCAACTCTAGATCTTGCCCCCAGGAAAAGCCTCACCATGGCCCAGAGCCATGACTGCCCTTTCCTGGACCCAGAGAGTGATGTGGGAGGCTTTCTCAACTCCATCTCGCCCCAGAACATAATAAAATCCTAGGCCAAAAGTCCCCTCCTCAGAATACCGCAGAATCCCCCCCAATCCCCACCCAGAACTGCCGCTCTCAGGCCTTCCCGGGGTAGGCCCTGCTCAGGGGGGGCGCTACTGCAGGGAGACAGCGACACCTAGAGGCAGGGCGCTGCACAGCGGGCCTTCCCTCCCCAGGGCCCCCAGGGAACAAGACTCCACTCCCGACGGGACCAGACAGGAGACCCATCCCCAGGAGACAACAGGGAAGAGCAGTAGGGGTGGGCCTGGGGTACAGAAGGCTTCTTCCAGGCCCAGAGCCAAAGACAGGCCCTTCTCTCACTGACCAGACCTCTGCCCCAGAACAGGAAGGCTAATGGAGGCAGCCAGGCTGAGACTAGACCAAACGAGAAATCCACGCGGAGTGTGAGGCTTCACCGGCTGGAGAGGTGTCCTCGACACAAGCTGAGGCAGCATCTTTCTTTCTCGGCTTCAGCAGATTCCTACCTCCCTGAGCAGGATCCGGGTACATCTGGGCTCCCCAAGAGCAGCTGAGTTGACACGGCCCCGGCCCCGCCTGTACCTGCAGCCCTCAGCCAAGAATCCTTCCTCTGGAAGAAGACAGCCCTGTGTCCTCCACTGACTTCACCTCGCCAACCCCCAGGCTAATCCCCTCCCTCCTCGATTGAACCCAAGGCTGCACTGTCATGGGCGGCCTGGGAATGGAACTTCCTGGCTTCCTTTGCCTTCTGTAGGCACAGAATTCACCACATGCCTAAAGGTCAGATTAGCCTAGGGGATTCAGGCCATGAGGACACTTACTTTGCTTGTCTTACAGGTGGGGCCTAGAACCCCACAGGATGATGCTTACACAATCTTAGGGAGGCTCCCATGCCAAAAGCAAGGGCTTCCCCCATTCTGCCGCCTGGCATGTGTGACCAGGCGAGGGACACACTCTGCAAAGGGCCAGGGCATCCATTCACCAAACCATCCTTGACTCTTCTAGTCCATTTCATGACCCCCAGAACCAATCAAGCCCATCCAGAGAAAAGAATCCCTGCAGCCTGCAGCCTTTAGCCAAAAATCTTAAGAGAGTGAAGGGTAGGGGGTGTCCTGGTGATATTTCCAAATCCTCAATTAGGAGAAAACTTCAATCCAGCAAGATGGGGAGTAGCTGCGAGAGACATGGGGGTGGAGGGGGTGGAGAAACGACACAGAGCTACAATTGCCCTCCTGCATCCAGCAGCCCACCAGAGCTAGAATGTGTGCTAGAAAGCCAGTTGGAAGAGGCCCCCTGGCCAGCCTGAGTCACTTTCCCCATCTCCCTCTCTCCCTGGGTCAGCAATGGAAGTCAAGATGCTGGGCGAGAAAAGTCTCTCTCTCCAGCACGGGTTATCCATCCCAGACCTCACTCAGAATCTCAGTAGGGGCATACCAAAGGCCCTTGCCCCCAGCTGAAATTGCCCACCAAGGCTCAAGTCCCAGAAAACCCTCCCCCTACCCTCTGCCCACCCACTCAGTGGAATTTCCACCCAACTCCCTGCCAGGAAAAGGGGCCCAGGGCTGAATTTTCCTAAACACCAACCCATCCCTCTTTTCCACTGGCCTAACCCAGAGCCTTTCAATATCTGTGGTCGCTCCACTCAGCCCACCTTTGGAAGGGGACTTCTCAAGGGAAGGAAACTGAAGAGCCTGCTGCTCTTCTGCTGTCACCCCTACCTCTCAGCACTCAGCCTCCAGAGTTGCAGACATTGGGTTGGGCCACTCTGACCATCCCCCATGCACACACACACACCCACCCACCATGAGCAGGAACCCCAGTGTCACTTCTGAGGAGAAAGGTGGACTCCTCGGCCTGCCCAGCTGAGGAAAGCTTGCCTGCAATGTCTAGGAGCCCACACTGCTCTTCTCCATCCCCCCGGCCCAGACGTTGCCCACACCTGGGAGCCCTGCCCATCCTGGGGTATGCAGCTCACCAGCAGGCAATCTGGCTGCTTTGCCTGAAATACAATTTATTTTTCCTTGACCCTGATCATGCTTCGACCCAGAAAGCTGGGTTTTCAAGCCAGCAGTAGGAGAAAAGGTCAGATTTTATAGTAGCCCCTTCAGAATGAGAGTCCACTTGCCAGGGTTGCCAGGAAGGGCTTCAGGATCACAGCGGGCCCAGAGCACCTTCCAGCTTCCTCGCTGAGCCCCGCCCACCCCAGAGAGCAGCTGCCTCTGGCTGAGGGAAGCAGGACCTCTAAGGCCACACCCAGGGTAGGGCCTTGTCCTCTTGGGGACTCCCGCCTGCGGGGAAGCGGAGGGGACAGGCAGAGGGTCCAGGGCCTTCGTGGACACCTGATGACGCCGGTGCCCTATCCCATTCTGGTGGGCACTTCTTAGACCACACACATCATTCTGTAACCAGCTCCAACCTCCCCAGTTGGGGCCTTCCCGGATTCCCTGCTGCTGCAGGAGGGAGAAGGTGCAATCATGATTCCACTGGGCAGCCGCGCTCAACACTGGCTACACAGCAAGCCAAGCTGGTAGAGCAGCACCCTCACTGAAGCAGACGTGTGCCCCTTCACACACACACACACACACACACGCACATACTCACACAGAGACAGACAGACAGTAGTTACCCTGCTCCCTCTATGGGAGCATCTACTCCCAGGCAGCAGCCCTGCCTGGGACTCCCGATGGTGCACAGCCTTGCAAACACCCGCCTTTCCTCACCTCCCTCCGGAGATGGCCTTCTCTAGACCCACTTCCCAAGCAGCGGAGAGCTGAGATTTCACCTAACTTAAAAAGGAACGAGGGGCTGGGGATTCTGCGTGGAAAAGAAACTGCGTGGGGCTCAGGGGCTCCAGGCAGCCTCTCCTTCCCGTCCTGGAAGGAGGGGGCTTACGGAAGGAGCAGTGGTCTTTGTTCAGATCCGTTTTTCCTCTCTGCCTCCCACCCTCTTCAACGGAGGAAGCAAACTTTGGCCTCCCTCCCGCCCTTGCCACAGCCACGGGAGTCCGCGGCCCCCAGAGGTGGAGGAGGGAAGGCCGGGAACGGCTGCTCACAACCCTCCGCTCCCGCCCACCCATCTGGCTCGGGGCTGGGTGGGGAAAAACTTGAAAAGTGTTCCGGGGCGTGGAGACGAGGAATGCATTCGCCAGGCGCGGCTGTCAGGTTGGAAGTGACTGCCAGCGCTCCCACGCGATGTCCAAGCCGGAACCACCGGAGAAACCCGCGCCCTCCACCACGACCGACTCTGGAGCCGACCAGGAAAGGCGGACCCGGCAGCACTATTCTTTCCGCGCCTGGGAGCCTCTCCCTATCTCCCCTCTTGCAGATCAAGAGTTAGACAATTTTTTTCCTTAAGTTGCCGCAATTCGAACCCATTATTCCGGAGGAGATGAGTGCTACACTGGCGTGTGAGCGAGCGCGGGTGTGTGTGTGTGTGTGTGTGTGCGCGCGTATGTGCGGGGCCGGTTCAGATGTTGAGTCTCCCTCCCGACCACCCCGCGTCACCAGCCAGCCACGGCTCGGATCCCTCACCCGCGTCCCCGCTGCCCGGTCCCGCTCCGTTCGCCAGCGCCTGCCCGGCTTGCTCCGCGGCGCGCTCTCCCCGCCGGCTTCCCGCTAGCCCCCTGCGGGCGGTCCGATCGCCCCCCTCCCACCCCCGCCTCCCCAGCTTCTCGCCGCCCGCCCGCAGGTACTCACCTAGAAAGAAGAAGAGGCAGAAGGCGTTTGCCAAGATCATGTTAAACAAATCCCACCGTTTTTTTGTCTTTCTCCCTTGGGTAAAAAAAAATAGTAATAGTAACAACAACAACAATAATAGCCAAGCAGTGGTAATCAGCCCCAAATCCAATGCGGAGATCCCAGCTAGTCCACCCGATGAAGATCCCGAGTCCTGCGATTCTCGCCTCTGGCTGGAGGGGGTGGGGTGAGAGGAGGGCGGTGGGCTGCTTCTCGACGCCCCCCTTGCCCGCTACAATCAAATATATGCGTATCTGTGTATCGGCTTTCTAAGCCAACAGCCCGGTCCTGGGGTCAGCCCTCCTCTCCAATCGTCCGAGAAGGCGCGAGTCCCCGCGGGTCCAATTCCCCTGCGCTTCCCAGGAGGGGCCTGGGGAGGTGGGGAGAGAGGCGATTTGCGAGTGAAGGGCTGGAAGGAAGCGGCGAGGGAGGGGGTCGGAATAAAATGCAAATAGGAAAGAAATCCACGAACGGTGTCAGCGCCCAGGAACAATCAGTCGGAGCTTTGAGGACCAGAGACCGGAGTCGCTTCTTTCGCACCAAGACGAAGACAAGATTCAAAAAAAATCTTCCGCTAACCCTTGCTCGGCTCACTTTTTTCTAATGGAATTCCAGTGACCGTGTGTCTCTGCGTGCGTGTGTCTTTCTCTCTCCTCTCCCTCTCTCTCCTCTCCCTCGCTCGCTCTTTGCTCTGGCTCTCTCCAGCTCTCCCTCGCTCTCCTCTCTCCCTCCCCCTTCTCCCCCTCTCCCTGATCCTCCCTCCGCCCGCCCCCTTCCCCCTTCGCGGCTCCCTCGCCGCGGCTCTCGCGCCCGCGCCCCTCTCCTCCGCCCGGGGCTCCGCGCTTGGGCTCCCAGGCGGCTGGCGGCGCGGGGCGCGGGAGCGCGGCGGAGCGGCGAGGCTCTGCAGCGGCGGCGGCAGTGGCGACACGGCGGTGGCGGTGGCGCCGGGTATCGCGGGCCGAGGGGAGAGCCCAGCCGCCGGCTCCCTCGGCTCAACCGCCCGCGCTTCCCGGGACTGACCTGCTGCCTTGGCCGGAAACTGACTGGCTCCCCCGGCTACGGCTCTGGCTCGAACCCACCCAGTAGTCGGCACCCTTCTCCTCCTCCCCCCCGCAGCCCTCCCCACCCCGGGGACTGGCTGAGCCCTCCCTACCCCGACTGCCCCGGCCCCCGCCCTCTGCGCCGCCAGGTCTGGGAAGCCTGGATTTAGCCAAGGCTGGAGGGCGCGGAGTCCGGAGCGCCCGAGACATCCGGGGGCGCGGGGGACGGGGGGCATGGAGCTAGAAAAACCCCAGCCTGGAGGCCTGGGTCTGAGGGGGGCTCCTCCCTCCGTCGGCTGAGGCGTCCCGGCGCCGGTGAGCCGAGGCCGACAGACCATCTCCCCGCTGGTACCAGGGAAAGGAAGGATCCCCTCCTGCGCCGGCCCCGCGCGCCCTGCCTGCCCGGGCCTAACCCCGCGCGCACAGACACGTGTGCTCTCTGCGCGGACCTGGGGAACTTTGCCTTCACGCCCGCGGCGCGCTCGCCTCCCGCCCGCCCCGGCCTCTAGCCCTCCGAGACGCCCCTTCCCCAGTCGATCTCCCCTTCCCCGGCTCGGGAAGAAGCCTGCTGCGCCAGGGCGCCCCGACCGCCTCCTCAGAGGCCGGAGAACCTGCCCGAACCGCCCCAGGGGGATCGGGCTGGAGCCCGCACCCAACCCCGGCAGAAACGCCCCGAGACCGACCCGGGCCGGGGCCCCGCGGCGGGTTGGGCTCTGAGGAGCTCGTCCCAAGGCAGCTCGTGGCTCCTGGCTCCCAAGGCTCCACGGGGAGTGGGGTTTCCTCCCCTAGCCGGGAAGGGGGCCATTGATTCATCTGTCGGTGGGCCGGGCTCACCGGCGTGTTTTAGTCACGGAATTTGCAGTAAACGCCTAGAAGGACCAAAAAGGAAGTGTCTGCCTGGGAAAGGGCTGGAGGAGAGGTGAGGCTGCGGGCACGTTCCGTAGAGAACTGGAGAGGCGCGGGCCTGCGGTCGCGCAAGGGCTCACACCCACGCAGCCGGGCACCCGGGTTTCTCACTTCTGACAGGTCGGCTGCGTGGGAGCTGCCCGGCTTCCCCTTGCCCTCGCGCCACGTTCCTCGCGCGCAACTCGGCGCGCACACACTGTGTACTGGGGTTGGGTACACACAGCGCCTCGGAAACTTTTCGTGCTGCCCAAAACTGAATCTGGGCTGCACGTAAGGTGGATTTAGTAGTGCTATTTAAGATGCATTCCTAAATAACAAAACTCTGGAATCCAATAAATGCTAGAAATTGACTTGGACGAGAAAGGAGGGGTCACTCACGAAACCAGCAGCCTTAGCCATTGGGAAAGCTAGAGGGAGCAACTTCCATCTTGCAGATTTAGGCGGGAAGGCGTCCTGTGAACGCCTCTTTCTTGTAGTCTGTCCTGGGGCATCGACCTTCCTCCCTCCATCTTCTCCCCAAGCCATCCAGTGGTGCCTGCTTAGAGCCGAGGCCCTAGCTGGGTAGTGGCGGGTCTGGGACAAGGGGCTTGGGGATTAGAGCTGGGGAAAGCCCCCTTCAGGCCCGCCCTCCCTGTCATTCCTCCAAGCCTCCCTTGTTCTAAGCAGTGACCTCACATTTGACAAGGTCTCTTGACTGTTTTCCCCAAAACTGGGGAGCATAAGGAACCAGCTATGGATAAGTGTCGGTTAAAAGATAAAACTTGATAGGAATGATACTGCCAGGCAGTCTTGGCCTGCAGGCCAGAGGCTGTGAGCCTGGCCTAAATGAACGTTCTCCCCACTCCCAGCTTTCCGACTTCCAGGGTCTTCTGGTTGTCCAAATACACCCCAACGCCACCCATTTGGGAATCTCACGCACACCTTCCCTCTTCCAAGGACCCCGCTCCAAACTCCGTAATTTCTGCTCAGCATATCCTTCTCCCCTTCCCCACAAAAAAAAGAATTTCACTTTCTTCCAACCTCATTTGAGCATAATGAGGGAAACTCTATCATCTATGGGAGCTCTCCCCTCCCACCTGTCCAGAAAAGGGGGCTGAGAGAGCAGCAGTGAACCCCCGGAGGATGGCGCTCACTGAGTTCTCATGGGAGTATGAGAGTGGATTCTGGTAGCAGGAGGTAAGTGGCCCTTTAGGGACCCAAGACCACCCAGCCAGCACAAGGACAGTAGAGAACACCAGTCACCACCAGCGTTCAGCTCATGGGACTGCAGAGCACTCTGACTTGGGACCCTCTCTTACCTACCGTCTATACAAATGTATCCCACGACATCCCACCCTCTGCCTACCCCAAAGCTCAACCCCAGCTGCTCTCAGATATGGCATCATCCAGCTGGGTGTGGTGGCTCACCCCTGTAATCCTAGCACTTTGGGAGGCCAAGGCGGGTGGATCACCTGAGGTAGGGAGTTTGAGACCAGCCTGTATGGAGAGACCCCATCTCTACTAAAAAAAATACAAAATTAGCCAGGCATGGTGGCACATGACTGTAATCCCAGCTACTCGGGAGGCTGGGGCAGAAGAATCGCTTGAACCCGGGAGGCGGAGGATGTGGTGAGCTGAGAGTGAGCAACACCATTGCACTCCAGCTTCAGCAACAAGAGCGAAACAAAACAAAAAGAGAGAAGAAATGGCATCATCCTTTATTTCCAGAGCATCTGCCATGAGGAAGGCCCCCCTTATGCTGCGACCCCCAGAGGAAACACAGTTGAACACATACTATAACACCTTATAGATGACATGACTTCTGAACTTCAGTCATCTCATCTATAAAATGAGGATTTAAAAAGATAATAAACCAACCTTGTGGAAATTAGATGAGATACTGCACGAAGTGGCTAGTACAAGCCCTGGCTCACATAAAGTTGTTTAGTGCTTTGCTCTGGGTTCTAGAAGAAGAATTAGGGACCTATGACAAGGCAATAAAATCTAAGGGGCAAATGACAAGCAGGAATAAAAACCTATGGGGGTTCAAGGCAACAGAGACTACTCAGCAGATGTCGTAAGAGGTAGTTATGGGGGAAAAGCAAAGTCTCTAGCAGGTAGGAAGCAAGCCCTTAGGCTCACCAACCCACTTCCACACACCCAGGGGTGCCTGGGCCCTTTTACAGCCTTCTGGCTCATTCCAATGCTCCTGAGCTCACAGCCCCTCCTCATCACAGATCCTAGAGTCTGAATCTGCAGGGGAGGGACAGGGAACACGCACCGAGGCCTTCCATTCCTTCCCTTTCTCTCATTTCTCTAGTCCTCCCTGCTTGTGGAGTGGGTTCTCTGGACAGCAGGAGAGGGAAGAAGGACCAGTGCAGGGGAGGGTGTTGCAGCCACAGGCCAACACACACGCATATGCGCACCCAGGCCTGGGCCACACTGCTCACTGACCACAATCTCATTCCTCTGTGAAGGGAAGAAGGCTGAGGGTTCCCTGGCCCCAGAGATAAACATCAACCAGGAGTGAAAAGGTGTCTTGTATCCAGCTAAGACTGTCAGGAGCCACAGAGCTGGCAAGGTGGAAGTGTCCTCGGCCATGAGACAGAGCCTGATCCAGGGCACCCCACAATCAATCCGTCAGCACAGACTTATTGAACGCCTTCTCTAGCCCCAGCACAGGGCCAAAGGCTGTGGGGAATACAGCAAGACCACCCCTCCCTTGGAAGCATTTGTAGAGTCAGGCATGTAGTCCTGAGAAGATGGTGAAAAACCCAAAGGCACAGTGGGAGAAAGGAAGAGTTGGTTACCACTGGATTTCAGGAGTGAAGTTAGAGGGGACTTGCTACGGGTGGGATTCAAGCTGGAGCTGGAAGAATCGGTAGATTTTGGCTGAGCACAGAGGACACTCCAGCAAGGGAACAGCAGAGGCAAGAGCACAGTGGTTAGAAAGGTCTCAGGAGGCCAAGCACAGTGGCTCACACCTGTAATTCCAGCACTTTGGGAGGCAGAAGTGGGCAGATCTCCTGAGGTCAGGAGTTCCAGACCAGCCTGACCAACAGAGTGAAACCCCATCTCTGCTAAAAATACAAAAAAAGATTAGCCGGGTGTGGTGGCGCACACCTGCAGTCCTAGCTACTCAGGAGGCTGAGGCAGGAGAATCGCTTGAACCTGGTTGCAGTGAGTCGAGACTGTGCCACTGCACTATGGCCTGGGCAAGAGAGAGAGATTCTGTCTCAGAAAAAAGAGAAAGATCTCAGGAAAGGAACAGTCCAGTGGGTGGGAGGAGCCAAGGGCACAGGTTGGGGGAAGAGCTACAGGGTCCAACTGAGGTGCTCAGTGGAGAACCAAGCCTTTCAGTCTTCAGACTCATGACCCAGGAGCTGCTGAAGGTTTTTGAGCAGGCAAGTGACATGATGAGAATAATGTTTTAGGAAGATTGATCTGACGACCGTGTGAGGGATGGAGACCAGAGGCCAATTAACAGGCGATTGTAACAGTCCCAGGTGGAGGTAATGAGGGCCCAAGTAGGGGGGCAGTTGTCGTGGACAGAAGGAGAGGGTTGTCAGAGGCAGTGTAAGGATGAATCGGCCTGATGCTGGAACACAGGGAGAGTGGCCAGGCCAAGACAATGTGACCAGCTTAGCAGCTCAGCTTTTGTCCTTGGAAAAATAATAATTAAAGTAGCCAGCCTTATGGCTAGATACATGTTAATACTCCTTCAATTCCTATAATAACTCGATGGCTACTAGGTGCTATTAATAGCCTCATTTTCAAACGAGAAAGGAGAGAAAAGAGAAATGATTCAACTGCCCAAGGTCATACTTTAAGTGGCAGAATCTGGATTCGAACTCAGGCAGTCAGGATCCAGCACCCCACACTGGTCAGTTCTGTGCCTTATATCAACAAGAAAAGTGATGGCTCCAGGCCCACACATGTTCACATTCCTCTTCAGGACACCTGAGATACTCCCTCCCTTCCCCATCCAGCAACAGTGTGAAAAAATCATGAGAATCAAAATTACTTGTTTTTTTTTGAGATAGGGTCTCCCTCTATCACCCAGGTTGGAGTGCAGTGGTGCAATCCTAGCTCACTGTGGCCTTGACCTCCTGGGCTCAAGGCATCCTCCCCACTCAGCCTCACTAGTTACTGAAACTACAGGCCTCCACCTGGTATATTTATTTATTTAGCAGTGATGAGGTCTCCCTATGTTACCCAGGCTGGTCTTGAACACCTAGCCTCAAGTGATCCTCCTGCCTGAGCGTGACAAAGTGCTGGGATTACAGGCCTGAGCCACTGTGCCCAGCCTAAAATTACTTTTAAAATCTTTACTGTGGACCTTGTTTTATTTTTTATTCTAAAAAAAATTAAAGCCAGGCTCGGTGGCTCTAGCCTGTAATCCCAGCACTTTGGGAGGCTGAGGTGGGCAGATCTCTTGAGGACAGGAGCTCAAGACCAGCCTGGCCAAGAAGGTGAAACCCTGTCTCTACTAAAAATACAAAAATTATCCAGGTGTGGTGGCAGATGCCCATAATCCCAGCTACTCAGAAGATTGAGACAGGAAAATCGCTTGAACCTGGGGCGGAGGTCGCAGGGAGCCGAGGTCGCACCATTACACTCCAGCCTGGGCAATAGAGTGGGACTCCCTCTCAAAAAAAAAAAAAAAAAAAAATTTAAGCACATCCTGAGAGTGACCATTTTATTTTTTATTAAAAATAAAACATAAAATCTTTACTGTGGACCTTGTTTTTATATTCTAAACAAATTAAGCATATCCTGAGTGACGATTCTATTTTTTAATTAAAAAAAAAAAAAAAAACATAAAATCTTTACTGTGGACCTTGTCTGGCTAACCCTTGGAGTTCAAGGCTAGAGGCTAGAAACGATCCTGTCAGGTGCCCAGCTCAGTGCCCTGGACCTGGACCATGCATGGCTTCCCTAGCCCTCCTACTGGCAGGTTCACCTCTCACCGACATTCCCTCCACACACTCCAGATCCCAGAGTCCCAGCCTGGAAGGAGCACACGGGTCTAGGAATGGAGACCAGCAGGAATTTAACGAAACCATCTGACCCCAGAGAATGAACAGGGCTGCTGGGGCAGGCTGGGTGAGACTGGGCTGGGAGGGAAGAAACCCATACTGCACTCAGGGCCATTGATTTCTCTAATTGATTTCGGTCAATGTTCTCAGTGCTTCATCATTCTCTTTAGAGGTAGGCACCGGCTCTGGCTTTACCCAGCCTCTCCCCAGGGCCTCACAGACCTCTCTGCAGCCCCACCCATTCCAGGGGGCTCTGCAAGCCCCAGGGTAGCCCATTAGAGAGGGAGGAACCTGCAGCTGCTGCAGCTCCCATGGGAGTGGGAGGGAGTGGGCAGAGCGGGGAAGCAGATAAGTTACTCCGACAGGAAGCTATCAAGACCACCTTATGTGACTACTGTACTTCCTGGCTGTACAAAGCCTCTTCCACATCCATGATCTCGAAGTCCTTACAACATCCCTGGGAGGGAGGCGTAGGAGAATCAGTTTCCCTTCTCAGGGAACAAACTCAAACACACTTTCTTTTTCTTTTTTTGAGATGGAGTCTCGCTCTGTCACCCAGGCTGGAGTGCAGTGGCGCGATCTCAGTTCACTGCAACCTCCGCCTCCCAGGTTCAAGCGATTCTCGTGCCTCAGCCTCCCAAGTAGCTAGAATTACAGGCATGTGCCACCTTGCCTGGCTAATTTTTGTATTTTTAGCAGAGACAGGGTTTCACCATGTTGGGTAGCCTAGTCTCCAACTCTCAAACTTAGGTGATCCACCCACCTCGGCCTCCCAAAGTGCAGGGATTACAGACATGTGCCACCGTGCCTGGCCTCAGGGAACAAACTCACTCTTGAAGGCCACTCATGACACGGCCAAGGTCACAACATACCCAGCAAGTGGCAGAGCTAAGGACTTGTCCAGTGGGCTTTCCAATTCTGACCCGGGCTTTCTCACAGGCCAGAAATCAGACACCCATCTGCTACCGGGCCAGGCTTCTCTGCTGCTTTGTCCATCAACAGGGGATCATGGAGGGCAGGGAAAAGGCACTCAAGTCATCTGGCATCGTCTTTGTGTCATCCAAGACAGACCTGGGAAAGGGTGTTTCTCTGAATTCCTGTTTCACCAGAAATCCCAGACTTTCTGAGAAAACTGTGAAACCTCTTCCCTTGCCTTCCCCCTTCACAGCTGCCCTATGGCAGCAGGAGCTGAGCTAGCAAACTGCCCTTCTGTTGAGCTACTCTAAGCCTAAAATATCCTAGCTGGGTGTCTGGTCTGCCCCTGCTGCCCTGGTGACACTACGCTCCCTCTGCAGTTGGCACCATACTGGCTATGCCCCAGCCTTGTTCTGAAGTTGGTGCTCTGTTTACAGATGCCAGCTGCCTGGGGCAACCTCACAGCCTCTCTCCTGGGCACACACACCCATCTCATCTTTTGGACACTGGCCATCTGCCAGGTTACCCAAGGGCAAGGCAGAATCAAGGAAGAGGGGCAATGACTCCTCCTGCCAAGCCTTGGGGAGCCAACTTCTGCTGCCTGACACCCCCTGCAGAGAGCTCTCAATCCCAACAGCTCCCACAGACAGTATATTTAGCCAAGGGCTAGGTCTGAGCTGGACTGTCACTCAAAAGGCACAGCTCCATCTGCAAGACCGAGAGGGTGGCTCCCAGGGGGCTTTGGACAGAAACAGAGACTAGTGTCTCTCTCTGAGGACAATGCCTTCCCTGGGCCCAACCTAGAGTTTGGCTAGATGAGCACATTTACCTGTGTGCCTACCCCCTCACCTTGACCTTTCATTCTGGAAACTTCTTTTCCCATCATCTAGAACTTTCTCTCCTTCCCCTCACTGTCTGCATGCACTCCTGCTTTCCTGTTATCCTATCTCTCATGCGAGAATAGGAAACCCGGGTGGCGGAGCAATGTTTAACCCCAAAGAATGAATTGCTAATGGTAGAATTTTAGTCATCACCTGCTGTAGGTTGGAAGGAGCCCTCCATGACAACAATAAAAACTACCAGCAAGTTCATGGTCCTCAACAGCCTTCAGTGCTTTTTTCTGCAAGTTTGCCTCCCGTGGGCCTCCCAACAGCTCTCTGAAGTCAAATGGGAAGACGTATAGTCCAGGCATCAAGTGACCTGTCCCACTACGTGACAGCAGTCACACAGGGAGTTGCTGATCTAGGATTGGACCAAGGTGTCCTAGGTAACTCCAAATTCCCTATTTGTGGGTTAGCTTTTGCTTAAATGCTTTAGTAAAACAAAATAAAATACTTTTTAATTTTAAGAACAAAGACCGTTTCATCTCCAGTGACAGGGTCTTGTTTGACTCAGGGGATGCATTCTACAGTCACAGATAACTCACAATTGAGTGGCCTTTCTTTTTCTTTTTCTTTTTTTTTTTTTTTTTTGATAGGGTCTCACTTTGTCACCCAGGCGGGATTGCAGTGGTGCCATCACAGCTCACTGAAGCTTCAACCTTCCCAGGCTCAGCTGATCCTACCCCCTCAGCCTCCCAAGTAGCTCAGACTACAGGCATGCACCTCTAACCCCAACGAATTTTTGTATCTTTTGTGGAGATGGGTTTTCACCATGTTGCCCAGGCTGGTGAGTAGTTTCTCCTTATGCCAATTTGGAATTTGCCTCCCCATAACTCCCATGTCCACAAGGATCCAGCATATGAGGAGGATCCTGAAGTCGCTCAGACTGCAGTGGCCTTTGGGCAGAAAGTAGCACGTCTGCCCCCCAAGTGCTAGCTGTTGTGGGTGCTGTTTGCTTCAGCGGCAGCAGGCTGCTCCTTACCACAGTGATCAGCTACAATTCCCTATCGTACTCCCCAGCACAAGTCACCATAGGGAAGTCATCACATCCAGTCCACACAGTGGGCTCCAGGATGGGACATTCCCAGGGGTACAGGTACCTGCTCCCTCCTTGCTACAAAATGGGTGAGTCCTTCCTCGCTGGGAGGGGAGGGGCAGGCTGGGCTAGGCGCTCTGCTCTCCTCCCAGCAATGAAGATCAGGATTCTGCAGTCTTCCCTTGCCCTGGGATGGGCCCAGTTTTTCATATTCTTCCTACCTGACTCCTGGGAGAACAGCGCCCCCAGCACTGTGGAAAGAGGCTTAGACTAGGGTTTTAGTTCTAGTTTTGACCCAGACTTGCTGCCAGCCCAGAAGAGAGTTCAGCACAGTCTAGGGTAGCACAGTGCCCATGGTCAGCCCTCAGGAAGGATTTCCTAGTGGAAAGAAAGAAAAGGGAAGCATGGGAGGGAGGGAGAGAGGGAAGGAGAGAGAGGGAGGGTCGCGTGTACTGTTGAATCCTGGTGCTCTCCTCATCTCTGCTCCAACCTAACTCCCCGGATTCATCTTCCTCCAGTTTACCTCATGGAATGAACCAGCAAGGGACACTTGGATTCAGCCCCCAGCTCTGCCATCAGCTGACCATGTGACCTTAGGTCCTCTAGGATAACAGTCCTCTACCCTGCCAACCTCACAAGGGACAAGGATGATCAAATGAGACACTGAATATGACTTTGCTTTGAAATAGTGAAATAAGCGATGCCCTGCAGATGCAAGAACCTGTTGACTCTTCCAGGAAGCCCACATCCCATGGTGAGTTCTGGAGACTACCCTTCGCCATCTGTTTCAGGACGAGTACTCCCTGCCCAGTGCACTACTTGGGACAGTTTTTGCTACTCCAGTGACTTGGTGCTCCTTGGTAGAAAGAAACGTTCCCTTTTCACAGGTGAGAATACTGAGGCCTCCAGGTCCCACTGTGTATGCGCCTCTTAGTTCTTCTTGCACCCTGTTGAAATCTCCCATTCTTAACTGTACTTTGCACTTGACTCAAAGCTCTGTTCGGACAGGACCTACATATTCTTCATCACCATAGCCTTGGTGGCTGGCCCATGATAGCTACCCAATGAGTGCAGAATGAATGAATGGGCAAATGATGCCTCTAACCCAATGTAACCTTAGCACAGGGGCTGAGGCCCAGGATCACTGGCCTGGTTCTAACCACTTATCTACTTGTTCGGGACTCACTAGGGTCTAACTGACCCATATAATAAATGCTTCTCTTTCCTTACCTTCTGTTCTCTTTAGGAGAAATTGACACATCTGACCAGAGGATTTTTTTTTTTTTTTTACCATTTAAGTTCTTTTAATTCAAGCTAGATTGACTTAGGCTCTTGACTTTAAAGTCTAATTCTATAAAGACTCAGTGCATTCATGGGAGCCGACTCGCCATAATTCCCGATCCACACAATGAACCGCCTCATTGTTAACCTGTTAGCAGTGTGATCCCCTGCCCGTTACCCTCCAGCCCAGTAAACCTGGTCACTTGTTAGTCTGAAGAAACAAAGGGGTTTCAGTCCCCAGGCCGATCCCCTGAAGTGGGTGATAGAGGCACGACCCACAAAGAGCCGGCAACAGTCCTGGGAACACAGGGCTCCCCCAACAAGAAGCCTGTGTCCTGTGCAGACAAACCAAGCAAGACTCTTAGGGTGGGAGATCAAGAGCTGGCAGCTTCTAACCAGAGGAAAAGGCAGAGCTGGCCTTGTGCCCTCCCACAGGTGGTCAGCGCCTCCATACCTCTGGCCCCCTGGTGTTCCCAATGCAGGGTGTACTCTGGCTAGGGGACACCTCCAGCTTCCAACCTCACCTTCCACCAAACAGATTTGCTCTCCCATTTCCTCTCAGCCAGCTGCCACTTTGGAAGACAGTCTTGTAAACGGATCCTAAGGGAAGCGATCATCTATTTATTTTAAGAGTTACTGGTGCACTAAAATCTTTTTCCAGAACCAGCAAAACTGATAATGGCCCTTTTTTGCAATCAATCTCAATCAATCACTGAATTCTTCAATACCTTTTTGTTACTCCTCTCTCAGGCATATGCATTTTAAAGAAATGTTAACAGAGAGACAAGGCCTTAATGCAAAGTAATGGATCTCTAACTTTAGAAGTCAGGCACCATGAAAAAGGGATTCAAATAAGATTCGAGAAGGTGAATCTGTGGCATTCACGTGCTACTCCTTCTCCTAACTGTGGCAGATATTGTAAGGCTTCTGGATGCAATGCTCCAGGCAGCCACAACCAGTCACTTGGAGTGGCACCCAAGTTTATCCAACCCATCTGCAAGTCTTGGTTCCATGAATTCTAAGTCCCCTCCAATTGTAGGATCTGGGCTTCTGTGAGGTGACTGAGAAGCCCTCTACCCGTCACACCATGGGTGATTTGTGTTATGCCCAGCCATACCATAAGAGTTCAACAGAGGGCCAGTGCAGTGGCTTACACCTGTAATCCCCAGCAATTTGGGAGGCCAAGGCAGGAGGGTGGTTTTAGCTTAGCAGTTGGAGACCAGCCTGGGCAACATAGTGAGACCCCATTTCTACAAAAATAAAAAATAATTAGCCAGGCATAGTGTCTTGCACCGGTAGTCCCAGCTACCTGGGAGGCTGAAGCAGGAAGATGGCTTGAGCCCACAGATTCCAGTCTGCAGTGAGCTATGATTGCACCTCTGCACTCCAGCCTTGGTGACAGAGTGAGACCTGTCTCAAAAAAAGAAAGTCCAATGAGGGCATCCACAAGACTTTTCAGAAGACAGAGACCATCCACTTCCCTAAGGAGAACAGGGAAGGAGATTTATAGAGGAGACCTATTGCGCCAAGAAAAACAATCTGCCCCTGCTGGAATCTGACAACTCACTAAAACAAATCCCTGCTACAGAAGGGCCTCCACATCCCAACAGCCCTGAAGAAGGGGGACACCCCAAGGTGCTGCCCTCGCTGAACTGTCCACACCTGATGCTCCATCCATCACACCCCTTAGATGGGACCCAGGAGTATGAATGGGACTCATGGTCTCATCTCTCAATGAGAAAAGGTCTCCTCTCAGGCCCCCCACCACAGAGGCTGCAAGAATGGGAGGCAGGAGGGCACAGCTAATGTTATGCTTGCTAATGAGCCTTCTGGGAGCGCTGAAATGGGCTGCACAGGTGCAACCAAGAGCCAGACACACACAATGTCATCTGCTCAGCAGTCAACACAGCCCTGCTGCTGTTAGCAAGGGGCCTGAAACAGACACCGTTATGGGCCCAGGAAATTCATGCAGCCAGAGGGAGAGCAGGAAGGGAGCCGGGCAGGTCCCTCACCTCACCCACCCACTTCACAGGCCTGGCCCTTTTGAGTTCAAGCAAGAGCCTTCTTGCCTGCTTTCTCTCGGTTCAATGTAACAAAGCATTGGACACCTACTGTGCTCCAGGCAGAGTGTGTAAAGGAAGTGGGTTTTTAGAGACTTATCCTACCAAGAAAAACCATCAGCCCCTGGTGGAATCTGACAACTCATTAAAACAAATTCCTGCTACAGAGGGGCCTCCACATCCCATCAGCCCTGAGGAACGCGGCATCCCTTCACAGGGGGCTGCCCACAGCTCTTTCCAATCTGCCCACGCCCGGTGCTCTATCCAGCATGCCCCTTGCATGGGACCCAGAAGCATGAATGGGATTCAGGGGCTGGAGAATGAGAAAGGTGTCCTTTCTGTTGTGCAGATGCGGGTGTGGCAGGCAAGGCCTCCTCCCCCAGGGAACCTCCTTCCCGGTGCAATCCTCAACATGCTGCCTTGATCTAGCCAGGCCCTCCTGTTTCTGACACCACCACTTGGGACTCCTGACTGGCAGTTTGAAGATTGGAAATGCAAAAGGAACCAGAATATCTTACCCTTCTCACTCCTCACCCTATACAAAGTGCCCTCACACATCCCATCTCATCTGATGCTCAAAACCACCTGTTCAGTCAACAGCTGACAATTATCACTTGAGGCCCTTTTGTCAGGAGACAGGTCTCACCCGCCTGGCTCTGGGAAAGTCCCTAAATCTGGCTGTACCTTCGTAAAACAGGAACAACCAAACCTACCCTGCCTATTTCACAATTGGTGACTCATTCCACCAACCTTGTAGTACCTACTATGTTCCAGGCTCCTCATCGCTGTCACCGCCTTCTTCTTTCTTCTTTTTCTTCCTTTTCCTCTTCTTCTTTCTTCTTCTTCCTTCTGCTTCTCCTTCTCCTTCTTCTCCTTCTTCTTTCTTCTTCTCTCTTCCTCTTTCTTCTTCCTCTTCTTCTTCGAGAAAGGGTCTCACTCCGTTGCCCAAGCTGGAGTGCAGTGGCTAGATCATGGCTCACTGTAGCCTTGACCACCCAGGCTCAAGTGATCCTCCCACATCAGCTTCCCAAAAGTTTGGACTACAGATGTGCACCACCATGTCCAGCTAATTTTTTAATTTTTTGTAGAGATGAGGTCTCCCTATGTTGCCCAGGCTGGTCTCGAACTCCTGGCCTCAAGTGATCCTCCTGCCTTGGCCTCCCAAAGTGCTGGGATTACAGGTATCAGCCACCATGCCTGGCCTTCTGTCTTCAATAAGACAGGATCAAAAAGCATATAGCCTGGGGAGGCAGATGCACAAACGAATAAGTGCAATAATGTTTGGAAGCTATGGTGGTAGAATTATGGCATAGAGGGGAGAAGGACTGACTGAATAATGCATATACACAGAAATGGGGATTTCAGAGAAACCATTACATAGGAAATAATACTTGCTAAGCTCTTCCCAGGAGGCACCTCCATATACATAATTGTTCTAGATATCAGAAAAGATTATGAGTGTGAACCTATTCTACAATAGACTATGGGGAGTTGCACGGTACAAAACATTCATGTAAAATATCAGACTTCAGTCAACAAAAATGGGATCTGTTAGTTAAGCTAGGTTAAGCTAAGTTTATTGCTGCAGCAACAAACTACTGCAAAGTCTCAGGTTAACACCACAAAGGTTTATCTCTTCTTCATGCAACATGTTCAACGTAGTTTAGCAGGGGGGTCTCTGCTCCACAGAGACACTCAGGGATCCAGGCTGACTGATACATTATCATCTTGTAACTGCTACACCTAGAACACAAGGCCTCCTCAGTCACTGAGGCAACAAGAGAGAGAGCTGGAGGGCAGAGAGCTTGCCAGAAGTAATATATGTTACTTTCACCCATAGCCCATTGGCCAGAACCAATTACATGCTCCTGTCTAACAACAGTGGGACTAGAAGATATGAGGAAACAGATGGAATGTCTGGTGAGCATCAAGACCTCTGTCATAGAGAACAAAGAACTGTCTGTATTTTGCAGAACTGGGGTGTTTGGCTAATCAGAGTCTCCTTTAGGGAACTCTGAATCTGGTTCCCTCAGAGCCAAACAATCCCTGGGGTACATGATTGGAAATGTATTTTTCCTAACTACAAAATGACTCACAATGGCAGAGAACTAAGGAATAACAAGACTCAAGTTATTTCTATGACTCAGAAGAGCACAGAGTCAACACAATAATAATCATAGCTAGCTTTTTCTTTGGAAGAGGCAGGATCTCACTCTGTCACCCAGGCTGGAGTGTAGAGGCACAATCACAGCTCACTGTAATCTCCAACTCCTATGTGCAAGTGATCCTCCCACCTCAGCCTCCCAAGTAGCTGGGACTACAGGCACAGACCACCACACCCGGTTAATTTATTTCATTTTATTTTTTAGAGACAGGATCTTGCTATGTTGCCCTGGCTAGTCTCAAATTCCCAGCCTCCTAAAGCACTGGGATTATAGGAGTGGGCCACTGTGCATGGCCCATAGCTAACATTAAGTGAGCACCTACTGTGTGCTAAGTCCACATCACCTGTATTGTCTTATTTAAGCCTCATAATAACCCAGGGAGATAAATAGTACTAACAGCCCTACTTAATATATGAAGATAATAAGAACAAGTCAAAGGTTCTTCATATCCTTCAATTCATAACATATCAGAGCAGCAAATTTAAAGCAGAAGTCAGTCCCCTGTCTCCAAGAACTATTCACTTTACCACGAACCTATACTACTCCCTATAGTGGAATGTTATCACCAACTTTACATACACACACACACACACACACACACACACACACATGCATACACACAATTTGCAGTTCCAAGATCTGGATTCTCAGCCTGGTTCTGTCACTAGCTACATAATCTTAGTTAGGTCCCTTCACCTCTCTGAACTTCAATTTCCTCATCTGCAAAACAGGAATAATAGAAATATCTATTATCTATTTAATTATCTTACAGAAAAGAGTTTTGTCAACTATAAACTTCTCTGCTAAAAAAAAAAAAAAAAGGGTGCACTCAATATGCCCTAAGGATCAGGCAAAGGTCTGAAGGGAGGTCACACCTTCTGGGTGGGGAACAAAACAGGACAGATCCCTTACTCTGAGGAGTCTTGCTGACACCCCTGAAGCAGCTCCTAACAATAACCAGAGGTGGGCCCACCTTGCCTCTTCCTCTGTCCCCATGCTCTGTTTGGCAGCTCTAGCACAGCCTTAGATTTGTCTGTTTTTCCTGCAGAGGTTTTTGCAGGATTTCTGCTAAGTGGGGCAGCGATGTCAATAAGTTCCATTGTGTCATGAGTGTTATTGAAGAGCAGAGTGTCTGGCCTGCTGGTTCGGGCTTCTGGGCTTATAGCTCCCCTGACCCTCTTTCACCCCTGGCCTCATTGGTGAATGGCCCCTACTGCTCTTTCCAACCCTTTCTCCTGTGTGCTCCAGCCTCCCATTCCATTCTGCATCAGGACCACTCTTCCAGCATGCCTGGTTCACACATCCATCCCCGGAAGTATTCACTATTCATCCTACTCTTCCCAAACCCAGAGCCTTCACTCAAGGCATGCCTTCCACCTAGAATATCCTCCCACCAACTTACCTGTCAAAGTCCTCGGATACACAAGGCAATGTCAATAGCAGTTGTCTCCGGGTGATGAAATTACAGATTATCTTTTTCTTTTCAATTTCCTCTACTTGGAGATCTGGAGGAATGAGCACATGATATTTTTCTCATCAAAAAAAAAGCACAATCAAGTTATGCTTTAAGTTCCTACCTTTCTGTGAGCCCCTCCCCTTCATCCTAGCTTACAATTCTCTTTCTTCTGTGAAATTCTATAGCTCTCAGCCCTATCATAAATTGCTTTATACTCTAGTTTTCTGGGCATGAACATCTGGTAGTCCCAACCAAATGGTAAGCTCCACGAGGGCAGGGGACATATTACATATATTTCCCTATGCTACACAGTCCTCTGCACGGTTCTAGGAATAGCGGAAGTAGTGAGTGAGTAACTTACCAGTTACAGGGGTTATGAAATGGCCCCAGTGTATGTTACAGTAGCGTGGGAGATAGAGTCATGCAAACTAAGAACTAAGGGGAAAGAAACTTCGAGTTTATACAATCTGATGCCCTGTATTCATACAGTTTCTGACGTTTTATTTGCCCCCATTAATAGGGTCTGCTTACCCCAACTACATGAGCAGTCAAACTAGGGCCAGGAGACGTAAGCAATTTGGCCCAAGCATCCAGAGCCCACATCTCCTCTGGTCCTGTCCAGTGCCTTAACCACTAAACTGCAGCTGCCACTCCAACACCTTATTAATAGCCATTTCTCTCCCCAGTCAGTGGCTGGACATGGCTTGCCAGGTTAATAATTTGTTCATTAGGCATCTAATGAATTACTTGTTAATTGCTAACTTGATGAACAGCCAGCAGTCCCCATCTGCCTGGAGAAACAACTGCAAATAACCACAGAAGGGCTGGCCAAGCCCCAGCGGCTGCAGGGAGAAGCTTTGGGCCCCAGAGGGTAGCAGTTTCCTCGGGGAGAATCCTGTCTTGGTCAGTCACCCGGAGCTGAGTCCCCAGGGATGGGCGCCTCTGGTAAACCACCTCTTGCTGGTCCCATAAGTGCCCTGCAAAAGATCAAGGCAGCCCAGATCTTCATCAACCCTAATTCTTCAAGCCTCCTTTCCACAGAACTGCCCCTTTTTGCTTTCTTTTCTTTTCTTTTCTCTGAGTTTCCACCACTTGAAGTCAGAACTACAGAGGGTCTCCAACTTCTATGGTTCAACTTTCGATTTTTTGACTTTACAATGGTGCAAAAGAGATACATTTTCAGTAGAAACTACTTCCAGTATGTATGCAACCATTCTGCTTTTCACTTCCAGAAGAGTACTCAATAAATTACATTAAATATTTAACACTTTGTTATAAAATAGGCTTTATGTTAGATAACTCTGCCCAATTGTAGGCTAATGTAAGTGTTCACAGCACATTTAAGGTAGGCTAGGCTAAGCTATGACTTTTGGTAGGTTAGGTATATTAAGTGCATTTTTCTTTTAGGGGATAGTGTCTTGCTCTGTCACCCAGGCTGGAGTGCAGTGGCACAATCATAGCTCACTGCAGCCCAGAATCCTGGGCTCAAGCGATCCTCCTGCCTCAGCCTCCCGAGTAGCTGGGACTACAGGCATGAGCCACCATATCTAGCTAAATTATTTTTAACTTTTGTAGAGATGGGGTCTTGCTGTGTTGCCTAGGCTGCTCCAGAACTTCCGGCTTCAAGTGATGTTCCCGCCTCTACCTCCCAAAGCACTGGGATTACAGGTACGAGTCACCAATCCTGACCTAAATGTATTTTTGACTTATGATATTTTCAATTCACAATGGATTTATTGGGACATAACTCCACTGTAAATAGAAGGGCACCTGTTCTCAATGTAAACTTTTTGTATCCACACATAATGATATCTCAACATATTTTCTCGGGGTGTTGGTCCTGACTTCCTATCTCAAAGGCAGCTACAATGTCCCCACTGGCCACTTCAAACTTCCTAAAAACAGAAACCACATCTTTCTCATTCATCCTTGTACCTCCTGTACCTAACATAGTCCCATAGTCCATTTTAAGTATTTATTAACGGAGCAAATTACTCATACTTTACTGTACAAATCTGTATTGGTTTGCTCAGGCTGCTGCTATGGTTTGAATGTCCCCTCCAAAACTCATATTGAAATGTAATTGCCATTATAGTGGTATTCAGCACTGAGATCACTGAGATCCCTCACAAGTGGATTAATGTCATTATTGAGAGAGTAGGCTTGTTAATGCCAGACTGGGTTTGTTACAGAAATGAGTTCGGCCACGTCTTGCGCTCTTGCTCACTCTCACCTTCTCTTGTCTTCCACTTTCCTCCATGGGATGACACAGCATGAAAGCCCTCGCCAGATGCCAGCACCAGGCTCTTGGATTGCAGCCTCCAGAACCATAAGCCAAATAAACTTCTATTCTTTATAAATCACCCAGTCTGTGGTATTCTATTATAGCAGCAGAAAACAAACCAAGACAGCTGCCATGACAAAGAACTGTAGACTGGGTGGCTTAAACAACAGAAATTTATACATTCTCACAGTTCTGGAGGCTGGAATTCTGAGATCAAGGCTTCTCTAAGGCCACTCTCCTTGGCTTACAGATGGCCACCTTCTTGCTGTGTCCTCACATGGCCTTTCCTCTGTCCATGCACACCCCTCGTGTCTCTTCATGTGTCCAAATTTCCTCTTCTTATAAGAACTCCAGAGAAAACACAGAAGAAAATGACCAAGTCCCATCCTATAGGGGCTCACAAAAAAGGATACTGGGAGTGAAAGCTACATACCGACTTGGGAAAGTTAACTAATTCCTTCTTCTTCTTCTTCTTCTTTTTTTTTTTTGAGACGGAGTTTTGCTCTTGTTGCCCAGGCTGGAGTGCAATGGCACAATCTCGGCTCACTGCAACCTCTGCCTCCCAGGTTCAAGTGATTCTCCTGCCTCAGCCTCCCAAGTAGCTGGATTACAGGCATGCACCACCACGCCCAGCTAATTCTGTGTTTTTAGTAGTGATGTGTTTCTCCATATTAGTCAGGCTGGTCTCAAACTCCCAACCTCAGGTGATCCGCCTGCCTTGGCCTCCCAAAGTGCTGGGATTACAGGCATTCCTTCTTATTTCAATTCCCTGTCTGTAAGATGGACATCATAACACCTTTCTCCATCGTGGCAATGCTAGAAGGATAAAATGAGATTGAGCTCTGATAAGAAAAATTACTATGCAGATGCAGATTGGATTAGGGCCCACCCTAATGACCTCATTTTAATGTAATCAGCTCTTTAAAGACCCTTCCTGCAAATACCCTCATATGAGGTAGTGTGAGTTGGGGCTTTAACATATGAATTTTGAGGGGAACTAGTTCAGCTCATAACACTTTCTCACTCCACAATGCCAACTTCAGGCCTGGGCACATATTAAATATTTAACACATCCTCCAAAATTGGTAGGCATTCCATTTCCTCTGGGGAAGGGGCTCGTCTTTGTGGCCCGAGTTCCTAGTCCTGCACAGACCCCTGAAAAACTCTGTGGTGGAGTATTTAAGGCAAACCCTCTTGTTATGTCGGCTCCCAAATCCTAATGGCTCTGTTATTTTTGAAATCACTTTAGAGCAGCACTGAATAGAGATGATGATTTCTTGCATTTGCATAGCAATTTTTCTTATCAGAGTACGGTCTCATTTTATCCTTCCAGCTTTGCTATGATGGAGGAAGAGTGCTATGATGTCCATCTTATGGACAGGGAATTGAAATAAGAAGGAATTAGTCAACTTTCCCAAGTCAGGCTAAGCCTAGTATGTGCCTTTCACTGCCAGTATCCCTCCCGTGAACCCCTGTAGGATGGGACTGGGTCATTTTCTCCTCTGCAGCTGAGCCTCCAGCCCAGGTCCAAGCACAAAGAGTATGCTCAGGGGAGGTTTGGCATTAACAATAACACAGCTGCTGGAGGAGCCTCTATACAGAACAGCTGAAGTCTCAGAACTGACCACCACCCAGCCACCCAAACCCCTCCAGGAAAACCAGCCCTTGGGTCCTAGGGCCACGTGGACAGCCAGCTTCCAGAGTATGAGCTTCCCACACCTGAGCTGCATTTCAGTGAAGGCCCTGAAGCCAAGGTTGAATCGAAAATGAGTCTGGAAATATATCTATTATCACTTCCACACTGCTACGAGTGACAATAAGGAAAATGAGTTTACGGTACAATTGCAAAGTGATTTCACATATTATTTATTTCTATCTCTTTATATCACGGGTATTTTTAGAAGCTGCCTCAAATGCATTGTGGAACGAAGCAGGGTATGAATTTTAAAAATACACTCTCTCATTTCCTCCTTGGGGCAATGTTTCAGTGGATAAGGAGTGTAGTGTGCCCATTTGGCAGATGGGTAAAACAAGGCAGAGAGAGGCCAAGTGTCAACCCAACATCATGCAGGGAGTAAGGTGATGAGCAGGTCCTAGACCCGCACTCCATGCTTTTTCCTGTTAGTTGCTGGCTGGTGTGGGAGGAACCCTGAGGAACTGGACCAACAGAGAGCCCTTCTAAGGGCAGGAGAGAAAGGAATGAATGTCTCCCTGTAGATGTATCACCTTTCAAAACATTTTTGAACCATTTGTATCTGAATGATTTCAGTTGAGGCCTGTACCCCCCAGTTCCCTACCTGGCCCCTGCATCATCCCACATTTGTGTTGCTGTCTGGCTGTTAATGGCTCTTGAGTTTGCAGTCTCTATCTGGTCTTTGAAAAACAGCCTTGTGGTAACTTCCTTGGGAAGCTCAATGGCATCAGGGGTGGGAGAGGTCTTTAGCTATAGAACATGGCCCAGGAAGGGAAGTGGAGGAACAGCAAATGCAACGTCACCCACACCCTCACCCAGCAACATAAATTTGCAGCAGCTGATGAGATCCAGTACCTTAAGCCACAGATGCTGCTTCTCCTACAGGAGAAGCCCTGGGCAGGGCTGGAACACATATTTTACCCTCCTTGATCATTCCCCAACACATGATCTGAAATAGGCTGCAGAATAAACAAGCCTTGATCTCTCACCAGCTAGGCTGAGGAGGAGAACTTGTGAGCCTCACAGGCTGCATAAAAAGCCAAATGCAAAAGACACACGGCAGGTGATCCAACCCCTCCCACACCTGAACCACCACCGGGTCACCCTGCTTTCTTCTCTAATGAACACAGGAGCCCCAAACCCAAACTTGCCCCCAGATACCATCCATAACAGTGGCCTGTGGGAGTGGAAATGACCCATAACATGCAATCCTTCTCCACTCCTTTCTTAGCAGGTCTCCAGCTTGGGGGAGGTCAGCCTCCTCCCTCTGCCCTCTCACTGATCGGGAGCCATAGCCCGACAATCCTGTCAAGTCCTCCCCTCCTGAACAGAGTTCTTCCTGAGTTTTTACTGCCAACAGAGATCAAAATCTATGACTACTTGGTGCCAGCTCCTTGGCATGCTCAGAATACAAAAGAACTGGGCCCCAGGGAAACAGAGAAATGGCAGGTCCTGGTTGGCAATGGGGGTAATGGAGGCTCAAAGGAGCTGTCACTCAGAGACCCCTTCTCAGTGGGACTGTGATGGCAGCAAGGGCCCGGGATATGCCATCGTAGGAGTGGGCTGCCAGCACTCAGTGCAGCCAACGTACGGTAACAGTAGGGATGTCAGGTACAGAGCCTGAATTCTCAGGGACTCTATGGGAAAAAAGGAGTTGGTGCAGGCTTCTGGGATGAAGTGATGTAGACACTGAGGCATAAGCCAGGCTCCTGTCCTGGGAACCAGACTTGGTGGGCTGGAGAGGAGCCCCCAGCAACCAAGCAACCCCCAGCAACTGGGCCACCAGCCTATAGGTATAAAGGAAGTCACATTTCCCAGCAACTCTGGGAGAAGCAGCACCTGGGGAGCCACATGGCCTCGCATCAGGACATCAGGGGAAGGGGCTGACTCTTCATAGCCTCGCAGAAGTGCCTGATGCTTCTGTGTTCTCCAGAAAAACCCTTTTTAAATCACACTGATCTCAAAAACAGGCCTTTGGCTGGCCCCTCCTAGGCCCAGGGCGAGACGGGGAGCAGCCTGCGGACAACAGGGGCCAGGACACAGTCCGCATGGGCAGCCACCCACTCCGAGGCCTTCAGAGTCCCTGTGGAGGCCCAGCCAGCAGCATCCTCTGTACTTTCTGCCTCGGGCCTCCCCTGGTACAGAAGCAGGAGTCGGCCTCCCAGTGAGGGATCCTCACAGCAGGTCCTTGCCTCAGCCAGTGCTGGGCTGAGACTGAGAGACAGTGTCTCCCCTGGGGCTCTAACCACTCCTCAGTTCCCAAGCCAGAGATCTTAACATGTGACTTTTCCAGCTCTTAGAGAACTAAGGGTGGGTTTTCCCAGGCCTTTTAAGTACCCCTCCTATAATTAAATCCCCAAGCATTTCTCCCTGGCAACAAGTAACCAAACCTGTAGGCAGGAACCCAAGACTCTGGTGCCTCCCGGGTCCTCCATTCACCTAGCTTACTCGGGTCAGAGGAACAGCCTTGGTGTAAGCTTCACATTCCAGTGTCCTGAGTCCTTTGACACAGGCTCTTCAAAGGCCAGGGATCCTGGCCTTCTCTTGCATACAAGTCCTCCCCCGCCTCCCCCTCAGGCTGTCCTAAAGGATAGCTTTCCTTGCAAATGAATGGATATCTGCCCCAAGCACCACCACCCCCAACCACCTCTTCCAGCCCCCTCATTGCAGAGAAAGGCTGGGAGCTTGTTTTCCTTTAACTTAAAAAACACTTGTGGACTCACAGGAAGTTGTAAAAATAGTGCAGAGCAATCTCACAGACCCTTGCCTATTTTCTCTGAGCAGTTACAATTTACATAACTATGCTACATCAGGAAATTGACTTGTTACAATGTGTCTATAGTTCTGTGCCCTTTCATTACATCACCAACACTGAAACCAAGATTTGCAACTCTTCCCTCTCCATACATCCCTTCAGGCCACACTCCCCGCAACCCCTGGCTATCACCCATCTGTGTTCTGTCATTTTGTCATTTCCAGTCTCTACCCCTACTGAGCGTGTGGTCTTGGAGACGGGGTAGATCCCAGCTGACCAGAGCAGGCAGTCCTGGGACAGAAGTGGCCCAGGACAGAGGGAACCCAGTCTCACTTAGATGCAGACAACTCAAGTACCTGGCACCTGTGTGCCGCAACTCGGCCCTTATCAGCCAGCTTCCGCTGGCCTGATGGCGCACTGTCCCTTTCCAACTACAGACCCAAGACTGCCCTGGCCGGGCCTCAGCTGCCTGCTCCACTCCCCACTTGCGGGCCCCTCCCTCAGCCTGCTCTCTGCTGCCCCCAGCAGGCAGCCTACAGCTCAGAGCATCCCGGCTGCAGGATTTCAATTCGAAATTCTCCCAAGTCATGCTTCTCCCATACTGTACCTACATAATTCACTTTTATTACCTAAATATAGGGCTGAATATTTGGCCCTGTTAAATTTCATCTTGTTTGTTTCAGGCAGCCTTTTAGCTTCTCAGGATGCTTTCAAATCCTCAGCTATCTCTCTGGACTTCAATTATCTCTTCTGTCATCCAGAAATTTAATCATCCTGCTATCTGTATCTTCATCCACGTCATAGACAAAATTGTCAAATTGAGCAGGGTTTAGAACAGAGTGTTCTGGCACAATACTAGGTGGCCCTTCTAAAGGGGAAAGACTGAGTGAGGTTTGGGATCCAAGCAACCCCTTCACAAACCATAGTTGAGCAGCTCTAAATCCACCCAAGTGAGCTGCCAACCGGACTTCATTTTTTCATTTATTCACAGAGCCGCCAGGAATAATTTTACACTGCCTGCTCACAGATGGGCCAACTCAAATAGCTAGGCTCCATCAGCATACAGGTATAAAAGGAGGTCACCTTTCCTTTCCCACCCAACTTACAGTGTCTTTGAGTCCCCCACCCACTTAACCAAGGGTCTAATTCCCAGATGTTCCCAAGAACACCTAGGCTTGTATACACTGGTCTAAAACTCAGACCTTTTGATGCTAAATGGCTGCTACTTGCAGAGAAAGCAGAAAAGAGAGGCTCACTCTGCCGACCGGTGTAGCCACGGATGTCTGCTTGATTTGGGGGGGGCGGGGCATGATGGCTCTGTGAGGTGAGAAGAAGGACATTCATCTGTCTGGGACCTAAGTATTGCACCTTTAATCAGAAGTATGCAGCTTTAGATTAGGGGTGATGGCTCATGCTGGTAATCCCAGCACTTTGAGAGACTGAGGCAGGAGGATTGCTTGAGACCAGGAGTTCAAGACCAGCCTGGGCAACAGAGCAAGACCCCATATCTAAAAAAAAAAAAACATTTTTTTTTTTGACACAGAATCTCACTCTGTCGCCAAGGTGGAGTGAAGTGACACCATCTTGGCTCACAGCAACCTCCGCCTCCCGGGTTGAAGCAATTCCCCTGCTTCAGCCTCCCGAGTAGCTGGGACTACAGGCACCAGCCACCGTGCCTGGCTAGTTTTTGTATTTTAGTAGAGACGGTGTTTCACCATGTTGGCCAGGATGGTCTTGATCTCCTGACCTCATGATCCACCCTCCTCGGTCTCCCAAAGTGCTGGGATTACAGGCGTGATCCACCACACCCAGCCTGAAATTTTTTTTTTTTTAAATTAGCCAGGTATGATGGCCTGTGCCTGTAGTCCCAGCTACTCAGGAGGTTCAGGTAAGGGGGTGGCTTGAGAAACCAGGAAGTAAAGGCTGCAGTAAGCCATGACTGTGTCACTGCACTGTAGCCTGGGAGACAGAGTGAGACCCTGTCTAAATATAGATAGACAGATAGATAATAGATATAGATAGATAATATAGATAATAAACAGATAGTAGACAGATAATAGAGATAGATAATAGATTAGATAGACAGATAGATAGATGACAGAGATAATAGATAATAGATAGTAGAAAGACAGATAGTAGATTAGAGAGATGCAGCTTTTTCCCAAGGCCCACCCAGAGTTCTACCCTGACCCTGGGTCACTGTATAGGTTCAGAATAAAAATAGAAACATAAGAGAAGCACAGCCCACAAGGCCACTCTGTGACACTTAAGTCCCATGTGCACATGTATAAGATCAGGAGAGGAGCAACCTCTGATCCACCACCCACCACCGCCCCTGCCGAGCAGATGTGCCCTGTCACACTGACTTTCTAATCAAACAGCAATCACAAGGAGGAAAAAACGTTGGGGTGATCCTCTTTGTCCTAAGTGAACTCACGCTGGCTTCTAGCAATCACCTTTCTTTTCCAAGAACTCACAAATCATCAGTTTCAGTCATCAGTTTTGGAATTTTGCCAAGAGTCAACGTTGAAATTACTGAAAAATCATTTCCAAAATCAGGGGAGGTCTGGGCTTTCTGGGCCTGATGCACTTCCTTAAGTGGAAGCTAGCTGTTCCTTCCCCATCATGCACCATGAGAATCACACACACACACACACACACACACACACACACACGAAGGCATCCACCAGAGACTACGCTCCACTGACATGGATGTGCCACCAAGCACAAAGACATTCAAAGCCAATGTCCCTGATTCTTCCCATCCGGTCTTCTTTTCCCCTCTTTCAGAATTGCTCCTTCCCCTGTCTCCACCACCCCATCCCTCTGTCCAGAGGTAAGAGACATCTTCATCGCTCTGTAATTGTGACTGTGGCTAAGCAGCCGTGTGATCGCAGGGAAAGGAGAGACAGGCATGCGGGAGGGGCTCGGGCAGGCTCTGACCCATGCCGCCAACACACCTCCATCTGTCAGCGATGGCCCTCCCTGCGTGGGGAGTTGATGGAGCGATGACTGCCAGTTTGCTGACGTCCTTGTCTGCGGACGCTGCAAAGACACGGTTTTCCATGGAGGAATTCTAAGGCTTACACTCGAGTCTTCTCTGAATTATAGTAATTGAAGTTGAGAAGAGCAACATGCCAGAACTCCTCCTTTACCTGTCATTTCTGGGCTGATGACAGGGCTCCAACTTCAAGGTGACTCTGTCCTCCTCCCTCTTTCCTTCCTGCCCCTCGCTCCTCTCCACGCCAGGCCTGATAGAGTCAAGGACCCAACCTTCCCTCATCACAAAAGGGAGCCAACCAGATCCAGGGGAAAGCAGGCACCTTCGAACTCCAGTGCTTGGAATTTCACGTTGAGTCTTACTGGCTCAGTTCCCAGCAGAAAAACATTTCATCCAGGCCCTGTGGGGGCTGGGGATTGGGTCAGAGACAATAATGAGAACTGGAAGAGACTCAACTGCTATCCAGACCTGTCTGTTAATTCCACAAACGAAGAAACAGAGGCTCCGAAGAGAGAAGTAACATGCTAAAGTTCAGCCAAATAGTCTCAGAGTCAGGATGAGGACTCAACTATCCTGACGCCTGGTTTATTCCACCACCCCAGGGCCATTTGTTGAAGCCAGCCCCTGTGCTAAGCGCTTTGCATAAATGATTACTAATTTTCAAAGCAACTTTTCAAGGTATCATTATTCCCATTTCAGGATTGAGGTAATGGAGTGATTTGCCCAAGGTTGCACAGACAGAAAGTGGCAGGCAAGGAATTCAAGTCCATTATCCCATTCTTTCTCATAAATATTCATCAGGGGCAGAAAGAAGCAAGTCTGAGTGGGTTTGGGAATGCATGAGGATGTCCCAAAGGAAGAAGTTCAGAAAGCTACCTGCTGGAATATCCCAGCTGCAGGCTTCCACGGATTATATTCAACTCACCAACAGTAAGGTCCACATATGGCCAGTTGTTAACAAACATGGTACCAAGAAGGGAAAAAGCACCTGAGTACAAGTGCCTGGAGGTTGATCTTCAACAGGGATGATCTAGAAAGGCAGATGAAAGCTGGGAGGACCCAGGACAGACAGAAGGTCAAGGAGAACCTAGTAAAACCCATAGGTCCCCCTTGGGTTTTTGATAGGCGTAAGAAGAAACGCAAACTCCCGATTTAGTTTCCAGATGTCCATCTACCCCATCCATCACCCCGCACATACTCCAAACCCACTCCAGAATTAACAGGAGGACTGATCAGACCTCGCAGAAAATGATGGGATTCTTCTGCTCCCAGAGCCCAAATTCTGTATTCCTCACTTCGACCCAAGGTCTTAGAAAGGTAAGAGGCTTTGGCAGAGACAAATCAGAGAAGAAGCAGGGGGGTCAGCGGGACGAGGGGGAAGAAAGTGGCTTTGTGGGGAAGACCCAGTCCTACACAGCTCAGGAACGGGATAGAGGGCTGACCAGTCCTATAACGCCTTGCCTTTGTGGACTTAGGACTCAACATTTGCAGGGAGGAGAAGCAATGTATTAGAAACCATAACGTTAACTCCGCCACAACACGAAATAACTAGCGTGTCACTGTCATGTGAGTTATACCAACTTTCTCATCGTTATTCTTTGCAAAATGAGGACGATAATAGTATGCACCGCACAGGATGTTTGTGAGAATTAAATGAGATGCAAAGTACCTAGTGTAGTTCCTGGCATATAATCAGCACACAATAAATGTTAGATTTTTATTGTTGTTTTTATTTCTATCCTGATGAAAAATGTATTATTTTTACACTGTTATAAACCTAAGAGAACCATGAGTTGGGTTCCACAAATTTCATTGCTGAAATCATGTACCTTGGACAGTTGTATTATTACATTTGTGTTATTTAAACAAAATTTTCCTTCTTGGGAAAGTTGAGAGGAAAGTACTCCCTACGCCACCCGAGGCAGTGCTTCACTTGTAAAACACTTTTCCCTTTCAAGGTGATTTCTCACTGCTCCTTATCACAAGCTCACGGCGTAATTCTGACGTCGATGGACTAGACACTGTTGAATTTCCTTTATTAGATACTGAAACTCTAGGTAAAGGACGTTTGTGGGGCTGGACCTACAGCCAGGTCCCAATGCCTCTCTAACATCCAGTCCAGCAACACGGAGCACAGGTAACTTGACAGGCTATCTGCGTGTCTGTCCCCCAGCACTCACAGTGGGTCCCACGTGTGACCCGCCCTGCCCTTGGTAGAATCCTACATCTCTCCCAGGCTTCAGCCTGACAGGACCCTCACCCGAGGATGAGAGGTTCACAACCTTGAGAATTATGGAGTCTCATTCTGTCATTCAGGCTGGAGTGCAGTGGCACGATCTCGGATCACTGCAACCTCCACCTCCCGGGTTCAAGCGATTCTCCTGCCTCAGCCTCCTGAGTAGCTGGGACTACAGGCGCCTGTCACCACACCTGGCTAATTATTTGTATTTTTAGTAGAGACGGGGTTTCACCACATTGGCCAGGATGGTCTCAATCTCCTGACCCTTTGATTCGCCCACCTCGGCCTCCCAAAGTGCTGGGATTACAGGCATGAGCCACCGCACCCAGCCCTGTTTAGCCATTTTACAAGACTTCCGGCACCCATCCCTCTTCCACTGCTGTTCACATCTAACCCCTCTCCTTGCCTAGCCCCTTTCCAGCATGAGGGTCAGCCTTACACTAGTACCATTGCCGGAGTAGGGTGGGGTGTGGAGAGTTCACTGCTAGTGCACGTTCTGATTGACCAGAGCCCACGCTGTTCAAGGCGCTAGCTAATTTGAACACCACCTCTGCCTGCTTCCCTATTTCCCATTACTCCCCAGATACCTATCTCCCTACAGAGAGTCTGACCACCATTTCTCCTAGAATCTTCTGTCCCAGAATGACTTATTCTTACCGATCCAGCCCCTACCCATCCTCCACAAGGCAAGTCAAGCATCTTTTCCTCCTGGAAACCCTCCTAGGTCAGCCCCAGGCCAGTGTTCCCCTCCATTTTCCAGCTCCCGGAAGGTTTTTTCCAACTGCAGGTGGTGCTATCATTAGTAGGTCATGGACATCAATTCAGTGCATTGCAATGAGCATTCTTTAACAAAATAGAATACAAACTATCAGGAGATAGCGTCTGTGATAAAAATTGATCGCAGCATGCCTATGAACATACATATATGTGTTGCATACTGATGTGATGTAAAAAACATTCCTTACTGCGTGTTGCAGTCAAAACCTTTTGAAAAACATTGGATATTAATGCCTTCCATCCTAAATAGTACCATGCACCTAAAATCTGCCTAACTTCTCCAAAGACACCAGGAATGGAGTCGGGGAGAAGAGAGGAACGTGAGGGTGTCAGCCAGGCTGGAGCCACTCTGACCTGGGAAAAAAGTATATGAGGACAGGGACTAGGTTTCTCTACTTACCTCTCTCCCAGCACCTACAGCTCAAAAATAAGTGTCAATAAATGGGTAGCACCGGTTAGGCTAGATTACTCTGTGATAAAAGAAATCAAGGCCAGGCGCAGTGGCTCACACCTGTAATCCCAACACTTTGGGAGGCTGAGGTGGGTGAATCATGAGGTCAAGAGATCGAGACCATCCTGGCCAACATAGTGAAACCCTGTCTCTACTAAAAATACAAAAGTTAGCTGGGTGTGGTGGCACATGCCTGTAATCCCAGCTACTCAGGAGGCTGAGGCAGGAGAATCGCTTGAACCCAGGAGGCGGAGGTTGCAGTGAGCCGAGATTGTGCCACTGCACTTCAGCCTGGCGACGGAGCGAGATTGTCTCAAAAAAGAAGAAATAACAAATAGCTATGCATGGTGGCACCTTCCTGTAGTCCCAGCTACTCAGGAGGCTGAGGTGGGAGGATCTCAAGTTCAAGCCTACCTGGGCAACACAGGGAGATCCCCATCTCAAAAAAAAAAAGTCTCCACAGCTTTTAACATGGTTGATTTTTCATTTGTGCAAGTCCACTCTAGGTCTGGCAGCCCTCCAGAGTGGCTGTCCCCTAGGCAGTAGCTCAGAAATCTAGGCTGCTTGCACCATGTCACCCTGCCTGCTGGATCAATGCATGGATAACTGTGGCAGGCAAAGAGAGAGTCAGGGGCTACTCATGGTGACCTGTGTCCCTTTTGCCCCCAGCTACTGGCCAGGCCTGGTCTCATAACTCCCACTTAACTGCAAAGAGGATGGGAAATATAAAGAAGCAGTAAATGTCTCCCTTTCTTTCTCTACCTTCTTCTTTCTTTCTCTTCCTTCTCCTCATCTTTCTTTCTTCCTCTCTCTTTCTTCCTTTCTCTCTCTCTCTCTTCTTCCTTTCTTTCCAGATAGTGTGATGCTCTGTCTCAAAGAAAAAAAAAAAAAAAAAAAGGACTGGGCACAGTGGCTCAAGCCTGTAATCCCAGCACTTTGGGAGGCTGAGGTGGGTGGATCACCTGAGGTCAGGAGTTCAAGACCAGCCTGGCCAACATGGTGAAACCTCATCTCTACTAAAAATACAAAAATTAGCCAAGCGTGGTGGCGGGCACCTGCAGTCCCAGCTACTCGGGAGGTTGAGGCAGAAGAATTGCTTGAACCCGGGAGGCAGAGGTTACAGTGAGCCAAGATCCCCCACACTGCACTCCAGCCTGGGCAACAGACTGAGATGCCATCTCAAAAAAAAAAAAGCTGGAGTGCAGTGGCACGATCACGATCACAGCTCACTTCAGCCTCGACCTCCTGGACTCAAGTAATCCTCATCTCAGCCTCCCAAGTAGCTGGGAGGTGTGCACCACCACACCTGGCTAATTTTTAAAAATCTTTTTATAGAGATGGAGTCTCACTTTATTGCCCAGGCTGGTCTTAAGCTCCTAGGTTCAAGTGATCCTCCTACCTTGGTGGGCCTCCCCAAGTGCTGGGATAGCAGGTGTGAGCTCTAGACCAGGCAAATGTCTCTAGAGTAACCCTGCTCGAGGTGTTTTGCCTCATAACTCTATGTATATAACTTGCCTCCCCAGCTCTTCAGGTAGTTATTCCACAGAACTTCTGGTGGTCTGCTGTAAAGCAAGCACAGTGCTAATATCTGGGAATACAGAAGTGACTGAGACACTGTCCCGGTTTGGACGGCCCCGGAAGCAATCCCCAGCTGAGAATCACGGTGTCCCTGGCTAACCTGGGAAGTGCAGAGAACACCAGCAGGACTAAGGGAAGTAAAACAGGAGATGCATTTTATTAAGCCCGTTACCTCAGAGGATGTCTAAAGCCCAATCCCCTGAAGAAACTCTGGAAAACAGTGTAAAGCGCACCTCAAAATTATCCACTTTAGGGTTGAGGAAGCTGAAGTCTCTGTCAACCCACTCCCCATCAGCATTGATTCAGGCTGCTCCTGAGGGTGTTAGTGCTCCAGTCCTTCCAGGCTGCTCAACTCACTCACGGGGGTGGAGTCACCTTCTAGAAAAATCCCTTATGCAAAAAGATGCAAACAGTGGCAGGTGAAGCTTCCAGAGCAAACGTTTCAGTAAGGGTAAGGTCTGAGGGAAATGAGCAGGAAACTGACAGTCCCAGCTTCCATACTGGTGAACTTACCAGGCAGGAGAAGAAGAAAGAGGCAGATACACAAATAAACATCGACAAAAGAGAAATTGCCAGTCTTGGCTTTCCAGCCTCTCTTGCAGCGGGCAGTGGGCATATCAACTGGCCCTGGTCAGTAAAGGTAGGAAAAGGGGGTTGGGTGCAACAGCTCACACCTGTGATCTCAACTCAGCACTTGGGGAGGCCAAGGCAGGAGGACCACTTGAGGCCAGGAGTTTGAGAGCAGCCTAGCCAACATAGCAAAACCCCAGATTTCTCTGTCTCTCTTTTTTTTAAGGAATAAGAGGCGGGTGTGCCAGGGAGGATTCTGGGACAGCATTTGCTTTCCTGAGCTAAAGGGCAGATGGATTTGTGCTGTCCCTTCCTTTCCTCCTGTCTTGAATGCAAATGTGATGCCTAAAGCCTCTATAGCGATCTTGTGACCATCAGGTATTGAGCATGAGGACAAAAAGCCAAGAAGCTAAAGACAGTAGAGTGGAAAGGGAGAAGGAATTTGGAATTATGACAGACTTCCTGAACAGCCAACGTTTGGCCACTGCCAGCCCTGTTACCACATGAGACATATAAAGTTCTATATGTTTAAGCATACTTACTCCAGTATCCTCTACTCGCAGTCCAAGGCAATGCTAACCAGCCCAAGTGGGAGATATAAGGTGCAATAAACCATGTGCAATGAGCCATGCCTGGGACCTGGGAAAGCTTCGGTTTGGCTGGAGGATGGAGTGTACATTCCACAGTGGAGGGAAAGAAACCACCCAGGAGGTTAGGAGGAGAATAGAAAAGATGCACTTTGCCATGCAAAGTTCAGTGGAGAGGTTCACGAAGCTTCCAATAAGGACATCAGACTATCATCATATTTGGGTTTTGGGAAATAATTGTATCCATCACCTAAGGAAAGGACTTGGAACCCCTTACAGACATAGATGATATCCTGCACAAAGTCCCCGGTACAACTGTGTAGTGTCTACAGCCTCCAATACAGTCACCATTTAATACTCATTGAACTGAATTAAAATTATGTTACCCTAATTATTTCCGTGAGACCCACAGTGCTTCAATCAATTGCTATTCAGAAAGGTTGCAGCCGTGTTCCCAGCTATGACGTCAGCTGGGTCCCTTCCCTCCCCGGGCGTCAGAGTCCTCACTGCACAATGAGAGAAGAGCTCAGCGTGTGGCTGACTCCCTCCAGCAACTAGGAGGCCTGTCCTGGGTTCCATCCTCTTCACACTTTCACAGAATTGGCCGGAGAAAGCTGGTGGGACACTTGATCAAGGTCTCAGACCTCAAGCACTGAGCAGATAAAATGGATCCATAGCTATGCCACCCCCAGCCTGATTTGGGAAGAAAAATTGCAGATCAAATATCCATATTTCTGTAGGTCCCAAATTACCCAGGTCTCAATCTGGCTCTTTCTCTATGTAAAATATATATGCAAGTTTAAGGGTTTGTTTTGTTTTGTTTTGGAATGGAGTTTTGTTCTTGTCGCCCAGGCTGGAGTACAATGGCTTGATCTTGGTTCACTGCAACCTCTGCCTCCCAGGTTCAAGCAATTCTCCTGCCTCAGCCTCCCTAGTAGCTGGGATTAGAGGTGCCCACCACCACACCTGGCTAATTTTTCTATTTTTAGTAGAGAGGGGTTTCACCATGTTGGCCAGGCTGGCTCGAACTCCTGACCTCAGGTGATCCACCGGCCTCAGCCTCCCAAAGTGCTGGGATTACAGGCATGAGCCACCTTTTTTTTTTTTTTCCTCTCATCCAACTATTATTTCAAAACCAAGGATGAAAACAATAAAATATAAAAAAATAAATAAATAAATAAATAACAAGGATGAAGGGAGAGGGGAAATCAAGTATTTTCTCATGTGGCATTCAAAGAGAGTGACCAATTATAATGCTCCCAATTTAGGCAAGCACCAGGGAGACCCATAAAGATGAGTTGCTGGACTTCATGTTCATACACTCATCAGCACTCCGGCCCCAAATTACATTTGACATTTAATTAAAACCCCAAGGCAGCAAAGTCAAGAGTTGAGCTGCTACAGTTCTGGAAAAGGAGCCGCTCTTTAGGATGGATTCATTCAGCTCCTGTCACCAAAGGCATCAATACCCACCTCCCCAGCCCAGCTCCACTCACCACCACTGGTGGAAATACAACAGAGGCATGACCCGGGAAATGGGTCCCCCTCTTCTGCCCTCCCTTTGTCGCCTCCACACACACACTCAGATGCCATCACTGCCAGAGCAGAACTGGTCCTTCCAGGTTCAATGACTCCCAGAGCTAACTTCCCTCCTGGCCACGCACACAGGAAGTCACCCAACCCCAATTCCCCACTCACTTCCCTTCCTAGAGACTGCACTTTTCCCTGTTCCAAGAGCATGAAGGGTTTCAGCATTGAGCTGCCTTTCTTCCCTCCTTGTGGTCCTTCCTTCTTGCCTTGTGGTCTTCCTCTCCTCTTCCTTCTTTCCTTCCTTCCTTCTCTCTTCTCCTTCCCTCTTCCCTTCCTTCTCTCCTTCCCTCCCTCTCTCCTTCCCTTCCCTCCTTCCCTCTATCCCTTTTTCTCTTCTTCCCTTCTCTCTTCCCTCTTCTACTTCCCTCTTCTCTTTCCCTCCTTCTCTCCTTTTCTTCCCTCTTCTTCTGTCCTTCCCTCCTTCCCACCTTTCTTCCCTCCTTTCCTTCTCTTCTTCCCTCCTTCTTTCCTTTCCTTCCTTTCTTCTCTCCTTCCTATCCTTCCTACCCTCCTTCCCTCCTTCCTTCCCACCTTGTTCTTCCTCCCATTTTTCTTCCCTCCCTCCTTCCTTCTCTCTTCTCCTTCCCTCTTTCCCTCCTTCCCCTTTTCCCTCCTCTCCTTCCCTCCTCTTCTCTCCTCTCCTTCTCTCCTCCCCTCCTTCCCTCCTTCTCTCCTTCTCTTCTTCCTTCCTGGCTGCCCACAGGATGCACTGAGCAGCCTCCACATTCTAGCGCCATGCTAAATGCTACAGGCACACAAAGATCCATAAGACAACTCCTGCCCTTGTGATCTTCTGGTAGAGACAAAGCAATTTATGAAACGCCAAATCTCTGTATTAGATATAATAAGACAATGTGTGCCAACGAAGAGTCCGGGCAACAGGGGCTTCCAGATCAGAGGAAGGAGGGACCTGAGTAGTTAGGGAGAGCCTTGCAGAGGATCAGGACTTCTGCTTGACCTCCAAGACCAACGTGACCTAGAAAGATGAGAGGACGAGGAAAGGCACCAGGACAGAGAACAGTACCTGCAAAGGTCTAGAAACAGGAGGTGAACAGGAAATAGTAAAAACCCTTTCTGCCTAGAATGGAAGACCAGGAAAGGGGGTCTAGATGCCTGTTGATGAGGTAGTGGGAGCTGGCGGTGGAGTCTGGACTTTCTCCTGCAAGAAGGAATCATGCAGGCCCCACAGGGATTCTAAGGGCGCTGGTGACTGCAGAGCATCGCAGCAGATGAGACCGTGTTGTTTCTCTGGCTTGCTGGTGACTGGCTGACTCTCTCTCCGAGCTGGATTTTCTTCCAGAGTTTCTTCCGCCTATGAAGTGGTTAGGACCACCCTCATCCCTGCTTCCCTTCCTGCCTTTCAGGACCAGGGCAGTACTAAATGGTTCCATGTACCAAGTTTGGGATTACAGGGAGTGTCCTTGGACCCCAGATGCTGCTTTCTTCTTCTTTTTTTTTTTTTTTTTTTTTTTTTTTTTTTAAACAATACTTCTCTAATGTCTATAGTGTTTGTTTCCTCTTAACTATAGAATTCAAAATCTGATCAACTGTAATTTTATCTATAATTATAGGTAGGCCTGTATTATTTAAATATATCTTTAATTTTATATTATTTCATAAGTTTTCTCATTTCTTTTTTTTTTTTTTTTAGAGAAAGAGAGAGAGAGAATAGGAAGGAGAAAAAAGGAAGAGAAAGAGAGAGAGAGAATGGGGAGGAGGGAGAAGGAAAAGAAAGAGGGAGAGAGAATGGGAGTATTGCTTTCTTGCCCAGGCTAGAATGCAATTTAGTAATGGGTATTGAAAACCTCTTTTATACTGATAATTATACTTAATGATGTAATCAGGAAGGAGTAAGGGAAGAAGATAACAAACAAACAGCCAACCAATATTTAATTTAAACCTATGAAATGCTATGCGATTACTGAGGAGTGATTTACTTCCAATTATATAGTCACCTTTGGAATAGGTGTGAGGTGGTAATGTATGTTTTGTGTATTTGAAGTGGAGAGTACTATAAATATTTATTAAGTTTACTTGTTCCGGGTCTGAGTTCAAGTTCTGAATATCCTTGTTAATTTTCTATCTCGTTGATCTATAGAATCGTTAGCTCTTCTTGTTGCATTGATCCTTTTGCCATTATGTAATGTCATTCCTCGCCTCTTTTGATCTTTGTTGCTTTAAAGTCTACTTTATCAGAGGTGAGAATTGCATCTGCTGCTTTTTGTTTATTAGTTTATTTTTACTCTCTGTTCAATTGGTAAATCTTCCTCCTTCTCTCTGAGTCTTTGTGTATTGTTTCATGTAAGATGGGCCCGGATGCAGCATACCGATGGGTTTTGGCTTTTTATCCAATTAAAATATATGTAAGTTTAATACCAGCATTTGATGCTAGCTGGCTGTTTTGCCCATTAGTTGATGTGAATTTTTTATTGTGTTAAAGTTCTTTGCTTTTTGATATATTTTTGGAAAGGCTGATATTGGTTGTTCCTTTATATGTATAGTGCTTCTTTCAGAAACTCTTGTAAAGCAGGCCTGGTGGTGGTGAACTCTCTAAGTACTTGTTTGTTCGCAAAAGATTTAATTTTTCCTTCGCACATAAAGCTTAGTTTGGCTGGATAGGAAATTCTGGGTTGAAAGTTCTTTTCTTTAAGGATGTTAAATATTGGTCCCCACTCTTTTCTGGCTTGTAGGGTTTCTGCTGAGAGATCTGCTGTAAGTCTGATAGGTTTCCCTTTATGGGTAACCTGAACTTTCTCTTTAGCTGCCCTTAGTATTTTCTCCTTCATTTCAACCCTAATAAATCTGGCAATTATGTGCCTTGGGGTTGGTCTTCTTGAAGAATATCTTTGTGGTGTTCTCTGTATTACCTGGAGTTGAATATTACCCTGCCTTGCCAGGTTGGGAAAATTTTCCTGAATGATATCCTGAAGAGTATTTTCCAACTTGGATTCATTCTCTTCATCACATTCAGGTACACCTATCAAACGTAAATTAGGTCTTTTCACATAGTCCCATATTTCCTGGAGACTTTGCTCATTCCTTTTCATCCTTTTTTCTGCATTTTTGTCTTCTCGTTTCATTTCACTGAGCTGGTCCTCGACTTCTGATATCCTTCCTTCCGCTTGATCAATTCGACTGTTTAAACTTGTGCATGCTTCGCGAAGTTCTCGTGTTGTGTTTTTCAGCTCCATCAATTCACTTATATTCTTCTCTAAATTGTCCATTCTCATTAACATTTCGTTAAACCTTTTTTCAAGGTTCTTAGTTTCTTTGCATTGGGTTAGAATAAGTTCTTTTAATTCACAGAAGTTTCTTATCACCCACGTTTGGAAACCTGCTTCTGTTATTGGAATACCGGTGTAATCTATTAAGCCTTGTTCCGTTACTGATGAGGAATTGCAATCCCCTGTAGAGGGAGAGGCATTCTGGTTTTGAGTATTCTCTACCTTTTTACACTGGTTTCTTCCCTTCATTATATATTTGTCCGTCTGTCGTCTTTATAATTACCGACTTTCTAACTGGGTCTCTGACGTCCAACTTGTTGATTCCCTGCGCCGAAATCTGAGCAATCCACTGAGCCGGCCAAAAGAGCGGTGTTAAGATTGATGGTGCTTTTCTGCCCGGGAATATCCGGACTCTGCACCAAGAACTGGCGTGCTAAGGCACCAGCAAAACCGCCACGCCGGCCACAAGAGTCGCCCTGGCGACCCGTGGAGCTCCTCCACTGGGAATCTCGTGGTCCGTGAGCAACTAATATTCGTCTGAAAGTGTGGCGTCCTCTCGTTCTTTGCGCTTTCACTGGGAGGTACGTGCCCGAGCTGCTAATCATCAGCCATCTTGGATCTCTCTCGTGCTTTCTTCTTCAGATTTTGAGATGTCAGAACAAAATGATGCTTTCCTGATACTGATCACAAACCCAGCACAGAATCAAGACACATTAGCACTGATTCAAACACACATGCACCTCACTGTCATAGAAACAGAGCATTTCAAAACCTCTCTACTCTCCTTGATCACAATTTCATCCCCAGAAGGTTTAGAAGGTAACAAAGGCAATAGCCTTTTCAGGATTAATTCTGATCCACCAGGAAGAAATTACTGGGAACCTGAAATGACAGGAACCATAGACAGAACAGACAGGCTCTTAGAAGAAAGTGAACATGTCATCTTAGACTTCAGAGCAGCCCAGAAAGAGAACAGCAGAGAGACACGTGTTGAAGACTTTAGCAATTCTCATTTCTAGGCATTTAGAGAAAAGGTATCTACAATCCAATAACCAGAGTCTCTACGGGGGAAGACATTTTGAGAACGATGGGTAACAGTTTCTGGAGAGAAAGTTCTGTCTACATAATTGCAAAATACTCCATTGGGAGAGAAAGAAGAACGAAATCTTAAGAAGATAATAACAATTTCAGCTGTACTAGCACCCCTCTGGCTCCAGCAAGAAAGCAGACATCCTAAGCTTTTACCATCTCCTACATGAAGGAAAATGAGCTTTGCCTTGAAAACCCTGTTTTAGTCACAGCACTTCCCAGGACTAAAATAAAATGTTCAGTGACTCTCATTCACCATGAAATGTAAAGTTCAGGAAACCCTCAAGGCTCTGCCCATGTGGACCTGCTCTACCCTCCCAGCCTCAGCTCACCCTGCCCTCCACATCTCACAGCTCCAGGCCAGGGGGCAGCAGGCTGCAGCCTGCAGGCTGAATGCCGCTCACCCTACAGGCTTCTGCATAGTCCACAAGCCAAGAATGTTTTTTTTGCATTTTTTTTTTTTTGAGATGAAGTCTCACTCTGTTGCCCAGGCTGGAGTGCAGTGGCACAACCTTGGCTCATTGCAACCTTCTACCTCCCAGGTTCAAGTGATTCTCCTGGCTCAGCCTCCTGAGTAGCTGGAATTACAGACATGTGCCACTGTGCCTGGCTAATTTTTGTATTTTTAGTAGAGATGGGGTTTCACCATGTTGGTCAGGCTGGTCTCCAACTCCTGACCTCGTGATCTGCCCACCTCAGCCTCCCAAAGCGCTGGGATTACAGGCATGAGCCACTGCGCCCTGCCAGGTTTTTTTTTTTTCTGCATTTTTAAGTGGTGGGGTGGGAGAGAAATCAAAAGAATAGTATGTTATGACATGTGAAAATAATACAACATTTGAATTTCAGTGTATATAAATTGTTTTTGTTTTGTTTTGATTTTGAGACAGAGTCTCACTCTGTCACCCAGGCTGGAGTGCAGTGGCGTTAGCATAGCTCACTGCAGCCTCAACCTCCTGGGCTCAAGCACTCCTCCTGCCTCAGCCTCCCAAGTAGCTGGAATCAAAGGCATGAGTCATCATGCCTAGATAATTTTTTTTTCTTTTGTAGAGACAAGGTCTTACCATGTTGCCCAGGCTGTTCTCTAACTCCTGGGCTTCTGGGCTCAAGTAATCCACCTACCTTAGCCTCCCAAATTTCTGTGATTACAGGTGTGAGCCACCACGCCCAGCCCATAGCAAAGTTTTATTGGAACACAGCCACACACGGCCAGTTATTTGTTTGATAACTGCCTGTATTACCCTGTGAGGGCTGCCTTCACAAAACACCAAAGTAGCACAGACTGTGTGGCTTAGACAGGAGAAACTCACTGTGTCGCAGTTCTGGAGTCTGGAAGTCCTACAGGGAGCTCAGGGTCCTCGTGACATCCCCTGGAGAGGGGATCTCCCATCACACACAGCATCCCTGTGCACTGAGCAAGATGCTGGGGCTAGAAGGAAAGTGGGTTGGAGAGCGGAGGTGGGGCTCAGAGCTCCAGGACCAGCAGGCTGCACTAACAGGCAGGACACCTGGGCACATGCCCTGGGCACAAATGTGCAAGGGACACAAAAATAATACGGCCAGACACATGCCTGCAGTGCTCATGCCTGTAATCCCAATACTTTGGAAGCTAAGGAAGGCAGATTCCCTGAGATCAGGAATTTGATACCAGCCTGGCCAACATGGTGAAACCCTGTCTCTACCAAAAAATACAAAAATCAGCCAGGCATGATAGCATGTTCCTGTAGTCCCAGCTACTCAGAAGGCTGAGGCAGGAGAATTGCTAAACCCTGGGAGGCAGAGGTTGCAGTGAGTTGAGATTGTGCCACTGCACTCCAGCCTGGGTGACAGAGCAAAACCCTGTCTTAAAAAAAATAAATAAAAAAGTGCAACAAATAAGTCATATGGTGCTCAAAACTTGGGTCTCTACACTTGGCTTCTTCAGTATCTTGGTCCCCGCTCCCACTGAAATAGACAGGGATTGGTAGGAACTCCTCCATACACTCCCCTTAAGCACCAACTCCAACCCCAGAGACAGAGCATGGAACAAATACTCAGCAAAGCCTATCTGAAGGGGAGCCAGCACACACCCAACCTGAGCATCTACATGACTGGTCCAGACCCTGGTCCCAGCTCTGCCCAGCACTAGCTATGTGACCTTGGACAGCCGTGTCCTCACTCAACCTCAGCGTCCTCATCTAAACCCAAGGGACTGGGCTAGGTTCTTCCAGACCCTTGCAGCAGTAATGTTCTGGGAGGGATGGCTTTAAGACATTAGGCGTGATATAGGCCTTGTGGGGGCCTGAGCAGATGTGGGTGGAGGCTGGGGAGCAAGAGTGTTGGACACAGCCCAGAACCCTTCACTGTGGTTTGCTTGCTTTGAAAGCTTGATAAGGGTGTGTTGCAAGGAGAAAGGACATTGACCTTGCAAATGGGGCCTGCTGGTGGACCTGTGCTCAGCACACCCAGCTCAGCAATGTGAGAGTACAGAAGAGAGCACACACACACACACACACACACACACACACACAAACACACACAGCGAGAATGAGAGAGAGAGAGAGAGAGTCAGCTTTCGTCATGCTCCCAGATAAGGAGGAAAAAAAGGGTCTCCGCAAGAAACTAGAGCCACAGAGAGAGAAGGGACAGATAGGGAGGCTTTTTTTTTTTTTTGGAGACAGGGTGTCACTCTATCATCCAGGCTGGAGTCCAGTGGCACAATCACAGCTCACTGCAGCCTCAACCTCCTGGGCTCAAGTGATCCTCCCACTTCAGTCTCCCAAGTGGCTGGGACTACAGGTGTGTGCCACCATGCCCAGCTAATTTTTGTATTTTTTGTAGAGACAGGGTCTTGCCATGTTGCCCAGGCTGGCCTCAAACTCCTGGGCTCAAATAATCTTCCCATTATGGCCTCCCAAAGTGCTGGGATTACAGGCATGAGTGACCACACCCAGCCCAGGAGACCCTGTTCTGCTTCAGTTTTGCACAGAGCTAGAGTCCTGGAATAACTGCTCCCATTTTAAAAAGAGAAACTGAGGCAGCCTCACTAAGAGACAGTCTGGAAGCAAGGCAGAGGCCCCGGCTGCTGACAATTGTCTGGGTCTCCTTTTAACTGCTGGCCAGGAGGGAGGGAGGGAGGGAGAGAGGCAGGCAGAGAGGGGAGTGTGGTACCCAACGGCTCAGGCAGAGGGTGGTGCTGGAAAACACCTCAACCTCGATGGAGGAAAAAGCCACAACCAAACAGCTACAATCAGCAGAGAGGAAAGAGAGGAACATTCTGGGCGCTGAGGCCTGTGGTCAGATAAGTGGCCCCAGCCTCACTTCCTCTCTCTCCTCAATTCGTTTTTTCATTTCTCCTTCTCCTCGCCCACATGCCAGCCTCCAAAAGGAGGAGGCTTTGATAACATCCAAGTCCCACGTCTCTCTATTCCTAGCCCTTGTTTTTTTTTTTTTTTTTTTTTTTTTTTTTTTTGAGGCAGAGTCTTGCTCTGTCACCAGGCTGGAGTGCAGTGGCGTGATCTCGGCTCACTGCAACCTCCGCCTCCTGAGTTCAAGTGATTCTGACGCCTCAACACCCTGAGTAACTAGGACTACAGGCACACGCCACCACATCCAGCCGATTTTTGTATTTTCAGTAGAGATGGGGTTTCACCATGTTGGCCAGGCTGGTCTCCAACTCCTGACCTCAAGTGATCTGCCCGCCTCGGCCTCCCAAAGTGCTGGCCTCCCACAGTGAGCCACCGCAACTGGCCCTAGCCCTTGCTGTAAGATGCTTTCCACTTAACTCCCAGATCAGCTCCTGACCTCACTCTCACTCAACCTCCACAGAGGTTTCTCAATTTGTGGTAAACATCTTTTGAAACCAAACTCATGCTTATCTTGCTAAATTCCGCTCTTTAAGTGCAAGCTGGAAGTGAAGTCTAGGAGCCACTCAGGGAGACCAGGCTTCCTCCCAGTAGACATGCACCCCATGTGTCACCCAGGGCCAGTGGGGAGGGAGGGAGTTGGTGCAGCTGGCTTTCCATATGCTCATCCTGAAGCATCCCTCATTCCCCACAGTGTTAGCAGGACCATACTCCCTGCAAAGGCTCTATGGGAGGATCCCTGCTTGCCTCTCCCAGCTCCTGGCAACTCCCAGCATTGGCTGGCTTGTGGCTGCTTCACTCTAATCTCTGCCTCTGTCTTCTCATGGTCTCCTCTGTGTCTCAACTCACCCTATCCTTGATCTTAGAAGGACACCAGTCACTGAATGTAGAGCCCACCCTAAGTCCAGGATGATCTGATCTTAAGATGCTTAATTGCATCTGCAGAGACCCTGTCTTCAGATAAGCTCACATTCCCTGGTGCCAGGGGTCAGGACTTGGACACGTCTTTTTGGGGGGCACACTTCATCCCACTGTACGCATCTGCTGGTCATTGCCTCGCAGGTGATCCTCTCTGCCAAACTGTGAGATCCAGACTCTTGTGTGAGCCATGCAAGGCTCCCACATTCCTTAGCCAGCCCCATTTCTCATAGTCCCCCCACATATCCCCCACTCCGCCAACAGCCCTTTCGCTTTCCCCCCATCAATGTCCTTTTTTAAATTTAAGTTCCGGGATACATGTGCAGAATGTGCAGGTTTGTTACCTAGGTATACATGTGCCATGGTGGTTTGCTGCACCTATCAACCTGTTATCCAGGTGTTAAACCCCACAGGCATTAGGTATTTGTCCTAATGCTCTCCCTCCCCTTGGCCCCCACCCCCTGAACAGGCCCCAGTGTGTGATGTTGCCCTCCCTGTGTCCATGCATTCTCATTGTTCAACCTCCACTTATGAGTGAGAACATGTAGTGTTTGGTTTTCTGTTTCTGTGTTAATTTGCTGAGAATCATGGCTTCCAGCTTCATCCATGTCCCTGCAAAGGACATGAACTCATTCTTTTTTATGGCTGCATAGTATTCCATGGTATATATGTGCCATGTTTTCTTTATCCAGTCTATCATTGATGGGCATTTAGGTTGGTTCCAAGTCTTTGTTATTGTAAAAAGTGCTGCAATAAACATAGGTATGCATGTGCCTTTATAGTAAAATGATTTATATTCCTTTGGGTATATACCCAGTAATGTGATTCCTGGGTCAAATGGTGTTTCTGGTTCTAGATCCTTGAGGAATCACCACATTGTCTTTCACAATGGTTGAACTAATTTACACTCCCACCAACAGTGTAAAAGCCTTCCTATTTCTCCATAGCCTCGCCAGCATCTGTTTCCTGAAATGTCCTTAATCCTAAACTCACTCCAGCTTCCCCCACCCGAGGTCCTCCCTCCTTCCCTCTGCCCACCCTATTTTGCCTCAGAGCCTGCCCCAAACATGGCAGCTCCTATAGGATGCTGGGAAAGAACTGATGTGACCCCAAGGTGCTGAGCACTGGCTGTGTCACTTACCAGCAGCTTGAGTTCAGACAAGCCTCTCAATGACTCTGGGCCTGTTTCTACCCCTAGACCCCCCAAACATGCAGACAATCCCTTCCTCCCAGACTGGTGAGGATTAAATGACATCATGCACATGAAAGAATCTGCCACCCAGTAAACTCCCAATAAATGTGTGTCCTCCAGATATCTGATCTGTTGTTCCCTAAATCTACTTCTATTTATGGCCAGCACTGTGTGTAACTGTTTCATTCTGTTGGTTTCGTCTCCCCAGACTGAACTTCTTGAGGAACAGGAAGGGTCTGGGGCTTCTCTGGAATCTCCCACAGCACCTGGCACAGCCTTCAGTCAGTAAAGTTTCGACGCCTGGAATGAACAACATGGCAATCCCCGCAGGTGTTTATTTCAAATGGGAGAAGCAGGCCCTGTGTCCCTGCAGTCACCTCCCTGATCCACTTACCCATGGGCTGGGGCCTCAAGGGAGGGGCAGGGCCGCCCTGGCTCCTGCAGGCCTTGGACACATGGGGAGGGGGCAGTAATGGAATGAGAGGCCCTGAGATCCAATTCCATAATAATTACGGTGAGAGGGACAAACTCCAGAGGCCAATTGTTGGGTGTAATTGGAGTGAACAGAAAATCGCAATGGGCCAAGAGCCCCGAGGCCAGACAGGCTGGGCCCATCCAGGTCCAGGAGGACCCTGTGGTCAGCCAGGCAGAAGGAGATCTCTCTCCATTAGGTCCTGGCAGGGAAGGGCGAGAGGGCTGGTCTGTATCATCTGGGCGGAGCGGCTGAGTGGATGTGACATAATTGAATGAGGCCTCTGCGTCCTCCACCCAGAGCGGGGGAATTAGCAGGCCCGACCCTCGGGAGACCGCACTCTCCCTCATCTGCCTGCATTGCTTCACTCCACAACGCCTGCTCGGGGTGGGGTGGGAATGCCAGGAAAGGGCTCAGGCCAGGGCTGTTGCAAGAAAGAGGGGGTGCAGGAAGACAGGTGCAGGGAGCTAGGATCAGGTGGGGAAGTCACAGGGGGGCTGTGGGGAGGGGGTGATAGTGATGGGCCAGGGCGGGGGTCCACAGGACTAGGGTTTGCCAGACAGATGGCAAGAAGAAACCCAGAGCGAGGAGGGAGGATGGGATGGACGGGGGAAGAGATGGAGCCGGGCACAGAGCAGAAATGGGAACAAGATAGACAAGGAGATAACATGATAGCGGCCAGAGATACAGGACGAGCTGAGCAATGGGGGAAGAGGGGAAGATAAAGAGATGCTTATTAAGAAAGACTGATCAGCAGCCTGAGGAACAGGCAGACATGGAGACAGGAGCTTCATGGAACATGGGCCTGAACGCTCCCCGCACCGACCAGGGCGGCCACACCTTCTTCTCTCCACTTACTGGGCACTATTCTGAACACACCACATTGTCTCAATGAATCCTCCCAGCACCCTTACAGAATTGGTATGATTTCTTACAGATGAAAAAACTGAGGCTACAGAGGATAAGTCACCTGCCCAGGGCTCCCCAACTAGAAAACAAAGGAGACAGAAGGTGAGCCCCGTTTTCCTGGCCCCACCCTTGCCCTGCACCAGCAAGGCCTTTCTTGGTTTAGCTGCAGGGGAATCTGCAGGCCACCTCCCCGGGATGGGTGGATACAGAGGACCTTCTGGTGGCTGTGGGAGTGGAAGTGGTCAGAAGACTGTCCTTTTTTTTTTTTTTTTGAGACGGAGTCTCGCTCTGTTGCCTAGGCTGGAGTGCAGTGGCACGATCTTGGCTCTCTGCAACCTCCACCTCCCAGGTTCAAGCAATTCTCCTGCCTTGGACTCCCGAGTAGCTGGGATTACAGACACCCACCACCATGCCTGGCTAATTTTCTCTCTTTTTTTTTTTTTGTATTTTTTGTATTTTTAGTAGACACAGAGTTTCTCCATGTTGGCTGGGCTGATCTCGAACTCTTGACCTCAAATCTGCCTGTCTTGGCCTCCCAAAGTGTTTGGATTACAGGCATAAGCCACTGAACCCAACCACCCATTTCCTTTGTGCCCCCTACCCAATCTCCCACAGAAGATTCCCAGCCACAGGCACCAATTCAGAAGGCTCTGCCAGCCAGACCAAGCTCTCCCCAGGAACAGGGGCCTTGCCTCGGGTGGGGCCCACCAACCAACTGCTCCCACTCACCAAAGAAGCTCCCCTGTCCTCCCCGGCTGCCTGCTGTCAGGGTTCAGAGGGGCTTCAGGCTGGGACATCACCCACCTGGCTCGCTGCTGTGCACTCTGTGACCCAGCCAGGCCTGCTGCCCTGACCACTGCCTCCCCAGCAGGCAGTGAGAGGAAGGGAGGTGAGAGGAGGTGGCAGCATCAGCTCATAAACAGCTGTGCCCGGGAGCCCTGAAGGGAGGCGAGAGCTGTTTCACCTTCACGGGCAGTAGCTGCCTAGCAGCAAAGCTGGGAAACTCAGTGCCCAGGAAGGAGGTGCCGATTCACCCCACCCTGGCGTGACAGGGAGCGAAAGCAAATCAGGTTCTCCACCTTGCTCACAGGACATGGACAAAGCAGGCAGCAGGGAGGCTCGAGGGAAAGAGGACAGACAGAAAGATGCAGGCACGAAGCGACTGGAGGAGAGACGCCAGTGATGGAGCCCAGTGCTGGAGGGAGGACTGCATCCAAGATTCTATTTTTACCCAATAAGGACCCTGAGACCAAAAAGGCAAAGTGATTCACCAAGGTCACCTAGCTAGTTGACATTGAGCAGGTCCTCCCCTAGGAATCTCATCATCAGATTCTGATTTATGGCTCCAAGAGGAAGCTAGTGGCTTAGGCACCAAGGGACTGGGAGGCTACCTCTGCCCTGGGAGCCAAGGAGCTGTGTCTCACTCTCCTGCTCAAAAACCCTCCTGGTCTCCTGAACCATCTCCTTCCTGACCTGGCAGTCGATGCCCTCCCCACCAGGCTCCAGCCCCACCCTCTCCATTTTGCCCCTCCCTAGTGCTCCCACACATCCCTGACCAAGTTCTACTCCTTTCGGTGGGAGACACCCTGCACCCTCCCATCTCAGCTCACTGGAAACCCTCTTGCCTAAGTGCCTCTCTCAGGTGTATTTTGGGAGGCCTTCCTTGAGGGTCCTGGCTCAAAAAGGTTAAGTAATTCACACACAATCACACCATTAACTATCAAATCAGTGGTGGAAGCATAAATCCAATCTAGAGCTAACTCAAAATCCCTGTTGTGTTTTGTATTATACTTGCTGTCTATTACCCAGTCACAATTTCTTAGGCAGCGAGTTTCTTGATGAAAGGGCTATGCCTTCTTATCTCTGTATGTCCAGCACCTGGCAGAGTGCTTGGTTCTGATAGGCACTCCAAATAACCATTTACTGGATGCATGGATGGATGGATGAGTGGATGGATGGATGGATGGATGATAGAAGAATACAACATCTCCCAACTGAGAAGGCAGAGATGGCTTGGAAAAGCCATTGCAATCTACAGAATGGGGTTTGGGCACCACTCCAGGCAACAGTCAGCCACCAGCTGATCAGTACCAGCCGACCTAACCCTGCCTGCTCTCTTGAGTCTTGGCATAGCTAAAGATGAATGAAAATCATCTTTGTCCCAAAGGCACAGCTAAGGATGAATGAAAATCCTCCCCTGAGGGACAATATTTGCCCTTCCTCCTCTTTTATTCCACATCCTCCTGTTTACTTATTTTTGTTCCTGACAAATAAAGGAGCTCTGGATGGAATTCCCTACAAGCCCTGGAAGAGGAGAAGCAGCCAGGAAGGCTCCAAAGGCCCTGAACCAGGAGGAAGAAGTGGAAAGCACACGGAGGAGAGAAGAGCAGCTCGGTGAGATCAGGAGGGCCGGCAGCTACCAGGGCTGGAAATGTCCAGGGCACTTGCTAAGAGCATAATGACAGAAGCCACAAGACTGGCCAGTCCCACAGCCTGCAGCTGCACCAAGGGCCCTGATGAAGTCTGCAGAGGCACAGGACTAGGCTTACACTCTCTGAACATTCTCATGCCCTCCCCTCCCTCAATGAGATAAAGCAGCAGCAGTATCCTCCCTGCCTCTCCCCAGCCCTCATCCTGAACCGAATGAATGAGATCCCCACTGTGAGCACTGTTGTCCAGATCAAATTCCACTTGCAACAATTCTCTTTCTCTCCGCCTACCTAGCTCCTTCTAAGCCCACCCCCTCTCCCATGCCAATCTTTACAAACTCAAGGGTATCAAAAAAGCCCCAAATGTCAAGGGCTTAGGGAGGGGAATGAAGAACCACTTGTCTGGCTGACCCCCAGAATGTAGATCAGGACACCTCAAAGATTCAGGGTTCATGCTGGTCAGAGCCCCTGGCAGGAGAGTTGAGATCCAGTTTCTAATTCTGCTCCTGTTATACAGAGCTGTGTGACTTCCAGCAAATCCTATCCCTCTCTGACTCTTGGTTTTTTAACTCGGAAGACTCTGCCAGCTCTGTGTAACCAGTGAGCTGGAGAGATCATGGTTTTGAAGCCAACCTGCTCAGAAGTTGCTGCTGAGGAGTTAGCAGGGGGGACTCTGGGCCCCTCATCTCATCTTGCACCTGAGCAGCCTGGCTTTCATCTGTTTTATCTGTCAGGCTTTCGGTGAGATTGCACTTGGAAAAAAGCTTTGGTGGTTGTTTAAAAAACAAAAAAGCTGAAATGCATTGGCCTAGAGATAGAGTTCTGAGATTCCTTTCTTCTTTCAGTCTTTGTCTGCGATTCAGTCCGTGCACACTTATTTTTTCCTGGCTATCCTAATCTGGACAGTCCTGATTCACAAATTCTCTCCTGCTGTTTCTACAAGATGGTCGTCACCAGGCCTCGTGTCCTGATTTGGGATGGGAAAGTAAGTCCCCACACTTGTAGCTGGGTGTATAAGACATGGGCCCCACCCTCAGCTTCAGGAAACAGGTGCCCCCTGTAAAGATAAACGACCCAGCCAGGACACCTGTGCCAAGTGCTGAGCGTTTTCGCCTGGAAGAGCTACAGAGTCCAAGAAGCAGAGGTGGCTGCGGTGCAAAGCGCAGGCCTCGTGGACGAGGTGGCTTAGGCCAAGACACACAAAGAGTCCACAGTGGGGTTTCACTGGGAGTACAGCCAATGGTCAAATCTGGCTTCAGGGGTGAACAGGGAGCTAAGATGTCAGGACTGGTTCAACTCTAATTCTGTTGCCTAATTGCTACATGACTCGGGCAAGCTAATTCTGCTCCTAGCCTCAGTTTCCCTGCCTATTCTAAGCCATCTCCACATTCCATCCAGCTCCCTCTGCTCCTCTCTCAGGCTCTCTTTTAGAGGTAGCCTTGGTCATGGATTTTCACAGAGGAGAAGGACACAGAGAGGAATTCAAGCTCCGGAAAGGTCAGATGCAGAACCTGCAAACTGAGGACCAAATATAGACCCCAGGCCTTGCCTCCCTGGTTCTACTTCTGCCATACTTCTGAGGACAGTGGGGTAAGAGGAGGGTGGGAGGGAGGAAAGGCAGGATGAAGAAGGAACACATCCCACCCTTTGCCTTCCAGCCCTCCTGGACTGGAAGAAGTTCATTAGCAAGCCTGGAGGAATTCCCAGCTGCTCAAAGAGCTCCTAATGAATATTCATAGTCACCAGAGGATGAGGTCTTGTTTGCATCATCGCATTTCCCAAGTGCCATAACAAACAGCAGCAAATGTCCTCTCTGGCTGCCCGTCTCCTGGGACAGAATAACCTGCTGCCCTAGTCACTGTCACTCCTACAACCCACCCACCTCCTTCACCTCATCTTGTCCTCACCTTCACCATGTGCCCTAACCCAGGCCCTCCCCAAAGCCCCAGCGTGTGTCAAGATCTTCCACTGCCAAATTCCCAAGCTGAGCAAATAAAGATGTCTGAGCCAGGCTGGGGCTGCCAGATCCCTGCAAGGGAAGACAAGCAGACCAGTTTGGCAACGTTGTACAGGAAGAGAGGTGGATAGGGGAGTGCTTAGGACCTGTGGTGTCCCCTCACCCCTTTGGGAAAGGAGAACAGGACGCAAGGAAGAGCTTGGGCATAGGTCATGCCGCCATCTTGTCAAAGGCAGCACCAAAAGAAAGATATGGTGAGAAAGAAGGAAAGAAACACTGCTTAGTGTTATGCCTGAAACTCTACCATTAAGGAAGCCTTCTTCCAGCCAACCATCACCCTCACCACTCAGGCCTCCTGCAAAATGCAATTTCCATTTAGCACAATTCAGAGGTCCATCAGTCCAGGACTCGTCACATAAGTGATGCCTCCCGCATAGCACGGAACATTATATGGCCATTAACAAGAGTGCAATATAGATTTTAAAAATAACAATGTCCACTCTATGTTGCCAGGTGACAGAAGGAAACGGCAGAACTATGCTTAGTAGAGTCCTGCCTTTGTAAAACAAATAAATAAACGGATGGCTGGATGGATGCATGGATGAAGCAAGTAAGTAAATTAGTGAAGGCACCAGGAAAAACATCTGGGAGGACATACTGTAAACAGTGTCTATCTCACGAGGCACAGGGACGGATAAGAAGGGATTTTTTTTTTTTTTTTTTTTTTTTGAGATAGGGTCTCACTCTGTCACCCAGGCGGGAGTGCAATGGCATGATCTTGGCTCACTGCAACTTCCACCTCCCAGGTTCAAGCAATTCTCCTGCCTCAGCCTCCCTAGTAGCTGGGATTATAGGTGCACACCACCATGCCCAGCTGATTTTTGTATTTTTTGATAGAGATGGAATTTCACCATGTTGGTCGGGCTGGTCTCGAACACCTGACCTCAAGTGATCTACCCACTTCAGCCTCCACAGTGCTGGGATTACAGACATGAGCCACCAAGCCCGGACAGAAGAAGGGATTTGTTTTTACCTTCCATGTTGAATCTTTGCTGTTTGAAGTTTGAGTGTTTTACAATGATTGATGTTATAATCAGGAAGAAACACTCTTTCAGTGGGTTGGGGGGATTTCCCACGAATAGATGACAGCACTGCTGCTACCAGGCTGTGTGACTGCAGGGCCATGAGAGCCTGGGCCCCTGGGCTGGTGGAGGGGCTGCCAAGAAGAGGATGTAGGCAGGTGTGTGCCCCCACCTCCAAAACCAACCTGGCAGGCTTTGCTCCAATCTGGCCTTCACCTTGAAATCCAGCCCTGTTTACTTCATTAAGTGTTTGCCCAAGGCTCAGTCTCTAGAGAAGCATATTAACTAACTATTGTGAATTCTTGCCAATTTGCAGAGCACTTACACATTTTCTTGCATTCATTCATTCCTTCAGAAATGTTCTGAGCCTCTCCTACAAGCCAGGCATGAGGTGCTGGGGAGACAGAGACTAAAGAAGCCGCAGTCCTTGGCCCTGGGAGGAGGACCCCATGCACTGCGGGAAAGGCCTTCACCCGCAGTGTTAGTGTTTCATCCTCGGGGCTACGATGCAGGTGTGCCCAGGGCCAGTCAGAGCACGCAGAGGCCCCAGTCCCAGGCCGGTGGCAGTGCTGGGCTTTAAGGAAGCCAAGACATCCATCAAATCAAGAAGGAAGGTGCTCCATCAGCAGAAGAGCAGTCAGCCACCAGACTCCTCGGAGGGCCAGGCCTTACGCTAATGTTACAGGATCTTCAGGGTGTCGCTTTTCCGGCCAGAAATCTCTGTGGCCAGTGGCACCTTTGCCCAACATTTACTCAGGTCTGCTCAGCCCAACATTTTCTCAGGTCCGCCCATTCGGCCTGAGAGACTGTGCTCAGCTCACGTTACCAGCCTGGATCCCATGCCTGCCAAGAACAAGCCAGGCGTGGAGCAGCGATGGGTGTGTGCACGAGTGACGTGGGGTCTGGCCACTGTGCACAGTCAGGCATGCCGGCTGCTGCAGTGGGGCAGGCAGCTCCAGGCGTCAGCACAGGAGCTGGCTCTCTATGAGGCTACAGCTGGACCAGACACACCGCAACAGCTTCCCTGGTGCCAGCCTGGAATGTGGTGGCACCTGGAAGGTCAGAGATGCCAGGAATCACTGGGCCTCAAACAGGGAGCCACAGCCCTGGCTCAGGGAGCTCCCAGGTTTGGGCTCCCTGAAGGGTCACAGATCTCTCCCTCTCTTCGTCCACAACGTGCTGAGCAAGGGGCATGTTTCAGTCCTTTTGTGTTACGGCTCTTCTAGCCTTGCCATTTGCTGGGCCCTGAGCTCTTGCCCTGCAACTAGGAAGAGTGAGGCACAGAGGCAAGTGGAGGGTGAGCAAGACGAAGTGGAGCTTTATTGAGCAGCAGAACAGCTCAGAGACTTGCTGTGGGTAGCTCCTTTCTGCAGCCAGAGTGTCTCAGTGAGTGTTCAGCCCTCAGCAGAAAGGAGGAGGCCTTGGGGTGGGTGGCTTCTCTCTGCTGGCAGGTCATCCTGCTGTCTCTGCAGCTCTTAGCAGGGAGGAGGCCCTGGAGTGGGTTGCTCCCCTCTGCAGGCAGGTCATCCCCCGAGTGGGAAGATTTTCTCTACTGCTGGTCATCCTGACATTCTCTAGCTATCAGCAGAGAGAGTAGCTCATCTCTGCAGCGGGTCCTCCCATCTCCCCTGCTCTGGCTGAACCGGCCTCAGAGGGAGGTAGTATGTGCCAATCCGTTCATGGGCAGCCATGGGCGGGCCCAAGAAAAAGCACCACGGGTTCCCCCTCCAGTCCACATGACTGACAGCTTGAAGGTGGGGCCTCACTGAGAACCCAGCCCCTTCCACCCAGCAGCCTGTTCGCCTCCTGCCACCCTCCATGGCACCCAGGCTGCTTACACCAGGTGGCACCTACAGGCCAGTGCTGAGGCGCCCTCTCCAAGACATGAGATCCCTCCCCATTTCATCTCAAAGGTACAACATCAGCTTGCCAAGCAAGGTACAACCATCAGCATCCCTATTCCATGGGAAAGGATAGATTGGCAAGCATGGGAAGCGGAACGGGAGCTGAGAAGAGGTGTCCGTGGTTCACAGCCAAGGGGAAAGAGGCCCTGCTGGTTCCACTGAGGTCTCTGCAGTGCCCTGGTCTCCTTCCTACACCTGCTTCCACCTCTGGGCTTGAGAAGATCATTCAGAACTGGCTCCCATGAGTGGATTAACCAAGGTGCACTCCCAACTCTGTGTCTCCCAGGCTTCCTGACTCCACAAAGAGCCAGTTTGGCCTCCCTTTACCTTCCATGGCCAGACACTGTACACAAATGGAGTGAAGAATTCTAGACTCCACTCCATCCCAGGCAGATGGGTCTTCAGAGTCCTCTGAACAAATGAGGCTCATGTGCACTTCCACCCTCTCTGTTCATGCTGTTCCCCGGCCTGGAATGCCACTCCTGCACAGCTCTCTGTGCAAAGCAGAAGATGCAAACACCACCTTCGCCATAAAACAGTATTTGTGTGTTCCCACCAGGACTAATTTCTTCTCGGACTGCTTCAGTTACACCCACAGAATTCAAGGGCTTAATTGTTTTTCAATTTCTGTGTGTCTGCGTGTCTGTGTGTGTGTGTGAGAGAAATACCTAATGTAGATGACAGGGGGATGGATGCAGCAAACTACCATGGCATGTGTATACCTATGTAAAAGTCCTTCATGATCTGCACATGTACCCCAGAACTTAAAAGTATATTTAAAAAAAAAAACAAAAAAACGAAACTGCAAATCCCTGAGAGCAGGAATGTGCCCCTGTCCACACCTGTCACAAATCAGGAGTTCTCTATGTCTCCCCCTGTGGCTGCAGCCTCCAACTCCCATGCCACCCACAGAGGGCTCCCTGCTAGACCTAGGGCTCCCTGAGCCTGCATTCTCCGGGGCTGGATATTTAGTGAGTGGTCAACATCCACATGTGGAACGATCCTTAGGTCCTGTGTTGGTGGCTCTTGTATCACTGACTGGCACCATCACCTCCTTGTCCATCTCTCCTGCCCCCGTCCCCTGGCCACCTCCCAAAGGCACCCAGCAGAGGGACGGAGAACCCAGGGACCGAGTCTCCGTTTGCATCTCAGAAACCAAGCAAGGGCTCCAGACCAGAGGGCTGTGTGGTGGCTCCAGGAACCTAGAACACTAAGCCCCTGGGTGGGGGCACTCCTCACCCCAGAAGGCACTCTGTGCCCCAGCCTGGCTTTTCCGAAACACAGTGTAGGGAGCTAGGACTGGTGAGGGAGCCCGTCCTTCAGAAAAATGACTCAGGGAGGTGGCCACAGCGCCTGGGGGCCCCCACTACAAAAATGGGTCACTATGGGGGAAAAAGTGGTTAAAAAAAGCAAAGATCTGTTTCTGGAACCTGGTCTCCGAGCTGGCTGGGAGCTGAGCGGGGTCCCCTGAGGGTTTCCAGAATCTCATGGTTTTCTTTCCCAGAGTCTCTTAAGCCCCCAGTTCTCCAGCCCGGGACCCCCACAGCCACAGTGAGCCCTGAGTAGAAACAGGTGACGCCTGAGGGCCCCTCTCCATGCCTGCCACAACCCAACCAGTCACCCAGGGCCAGTGCTGGGCCCCTGGGGAGGGGCGTGGGGCTGTGTGGGCTGCCTCTCTCGGCTTTCTAGGTTGTTTCTAAACTGCTTCATTCCTGTTAAGTAGGACACACCAGGGAGGAGGGTGCTGAGCTCCGGCAGGGGCAGGGCGGGACTCACGGAGACCACGGCAGGAACCTCAGGACTCCAGGCTAGGAAGGGGCCTCTTGGGGTCATCTAGAGGCAGAGTCCCTCAGGCAAGACCCAGAAAGGTAGAGGGCTTGCCGTGGGCCATTGCACTCACCCATGGTGGGAGCAGGGCTAATGACCACTGCACACAGCTCTGGCGTTCTTGGTGAACATGGAGGAGGGGGCTGGCTGGGAAGCCACAACACCCAGGCCAGCTCCAGGATCAGCCATGGGCAGAGGCCTCAGTCTTTTCATCTCTAAAATGGAAATAACAATATCTCCTTCAAAAGATGTTAGCATGCAAGACTGAATATTCTACACAAATGGAGAATATTTTTATTAGTCCAAGCCATGGTCCTTTCTGTTGATACCTCAAATTGGTCACGTGCTGATAAATGCTAAAGTAGGGTAGGGCTGTGCTACAGACTGAATGTTTTTGTCCCTCCAAAATTCATATGTGGAAATCCTCACCTCTGAGGCCACGGTGTTAGGAGGCGGGGCTTTGGGGAGGTGATGCGGTCATGAGGGTGGAGCCCTCAGGAATGGGATTAGTGCCCACATTAACTAGGCCTCAGGGATATTTCTCGCCTCTTTTTATCCTGAGGACACAGCGAGAAGACAGTTGTCTATGAACCAGGAAGGGCCCCCACCAGACACTGGTTCTGTCGGCACCCTGATCTTGGACTTTCAGTTTCCAGAATTGTAAGAAATAAATCTGTCGTTGAAGCTGCCCAGTCTATGGTATTTTTATTATAGCAGCCCTAACGGAATTAGACAGGGTGGGGGTTTGTGATACTATTCTTTCTACTTTTGTCTATGTGCAAAATCTTCCAAAACAAAAAGTCGGCCAGGCGCAGTGGCTCACGCCTGTAATCCTAACACTTTAGGAGGCTGAGGCAGGATCACTTGAGCTCAGGAGTTTGAGTCCAGCCTGGGCAACATGGCAAACCTCATCTCTAGAAAAAATACAAAAAAAAAATCAGCCAGGCATGGTGGTGCACACCAGTGGTCCCAGCTAACTGGGGAGCTGAGATGGGAGGATCGCTTGAGCTCAGGAAGTTGAGGCTGCAGTGAGCTGAGATCGTGCCACTGCACTCCAGCCTGGGTGATAGAGTAAGACCCTGCCTAAAAAGAAAAAAAAAATTTTTTAATGTCGGCAGGGTGCAGTGGCTCATGCCTATAATCCCAGCACTTTCGGAGACTGGGATTACAGGTGGGTGGATCTCAAAGTCAGGAGTTCAAGACCAGCCTGGTCCAACATGGTGAAACCCTATCTCTACTAAAAATACAAAAATTAGCTGGGCATGGTGGCTTGAACCTACAGTACCAGCTACTCGGGAGGCTGAGGCAGGAGAATTGCTTGAACCTGGGAGGTAGAGGTCGCAGTGAGCTGAGATTGCAGCACCGCACTCCAGCCTGGGCGACAGAGTGAGACTCCATCTCACACACACACACACAAATGTCAGCACAGACACAAGCCTATGTTTCTGAATTTCCACCCGCACAGCCACTGAGGCCTGGATCTATGGCTGCACACACACACGCGCGCACACACACATGCATGTCCAAAGGGGATTGAATGGCTCCCAGAGTGCCACACCCTAGCAAAGGAGGAAAACAAGTCACAGGGGTGCCCACGATGGCCTGTCACTGTGTCATGTGGGACCAGGCTGTCAGAACTACTGCATGTTCTTCCCATTTCAAGAAGACCAAGGGACTAGTTTTAGAGTCGAATTCTGGCCAAACTCCACGTTCTGCCCAATGTGCTTAGCCCACCCTCAGTGGGCCTGGCTTTTCTCCAGTTTGAATACACCTACAGGAAAGACCAGCTTTCATTCCCTTTTCCATGTCTGAGCACAGTTTCAGCGAGTCGGGACCATCATACTCTTCAGTGCACAGCACATTATTAGACTGTGTCTGGTCCCTGCAAGTCCCCCTGTGATTTCTGTCTTTTTCCCTTCATCACTGTCCCTGCCCTGAATCTATCTCCTTTCTGGACATACATTGGTATTTGCAAATTGCCTAGAAGAGTGTCTAAAACACAGCATAGCTGGGCCTGTTGGTTCACGCTTATAATCCCAGCACTTTGGGAGGTTAAGGCGGGAGGACTATTTGAGTCCAAGAGTTTGAGACCAGCCTGGGTAACATGGAGAGATCCCCATCTCTACAAAAAATTTAAAAAATTAGCCAGGCATGGTGGCACATGCTTGTAGTTCCAGCTACTCAGGAGAATGAGGCGGGAGGATTGCTTGAGCCCAGGGGGTCAAGGATGCAGTGGGCAATGACCGCACCACTGCACTCCAGCCTGGGTGACAGAGCAAGACCTTGTCTGAAAAATAAATACATAGGCAGGGCATGGTGGCTCACACCTGTAATTCCAGCACTTTGGGAGGCCAAGGTGAGTGGATCACAAGGTCAGGAGTTTGAGACCAGCCTGGCCAACATGGAGAAACCCCATCTCTACAAAAAATACAAACATTAGCTGGGCCTGGTGGCACTTGCCTATAATCCCAGCTACTCAGGAGGCTGAGGCAGGAGAATCGCTTGAACCTGGGAGGCAGAAGTTGCAGTGAGCTGAGATCATGCCATTGCACTCCAGCGTGGGAGACAAAGTGAGACTCTGTCTCCAAATAAATAAATAAATAAGTGAAACAAAGAAAGAAACTGTAGGCACTACAGGCACCTCCCTCACGTGTTTGCTGCATGTCTTCAACCTGCACTTATCCTTATACATTATGGAGCATTGTTTTGAATATGTGTTTTGAATTTTCATAAATGGTATTGTATTTTGAATGTTTTTCTGCATTTTTCTTTTTCAGTCAACACTGTTTGCTAGCTCTGTCCTTGTTGCCGTCAGTGTCTGGTTGGACGACCCCAAAGCTGTGTAGGATCCCAGAGGACACCCACCACAGTCTGCTTTTCTATCCCCTCACTGAGGGCCATCAAGAGGCCTCTAGCACCTTCTGCCACAACACACTCTACACACGTTTCTTTAGGGACTGTGGGAGACTTTCTGTGGGATCCATTCGTAGGAGTAGGATCATTGGTTTCTAAGTCATGGGTACTCAAATAAGTGAATAATTGTTTGAGCTGGTATTTATAAATTGCCTAGAATAGTGTCTATAACACAGTCAGCCCTATATATGGCATGTTAAATCCAAATCATTTGGCTGGGCACAGTGGTTCACGCCTGTAATCCTAGCACTCTCTGGGAGGCCAAGGAGGGTGGATTGCCTAAGCTCAGGAGTTCGAGACCAGCCTGGGAAACATGGTGGAACCCCATCTCTACCAAAATACAAAAATTAGTGGCAGCGTGTGCCTGTAATCCCAGCTACTCGGGAGGCTTAGACAGGAGAATCGCTTGAATCTGGGAGGTGGAGGTTGCAGTGAGCCAAGATTGTGCTACTGTACTCCAGCCTGGGCAACAGAGTAAGACTCCATCTCAAAAAAAGCAATTCTCCTATCTCAGCCTCCCAAGTAGCTTGGATTACAGGCATGACCCACCATGCCCAGCTAATTTTTGTATTTTTAGTAGAGATGGGGTTTCACCATGTTGGCCAGTCTGGTCTTGAACTCCTGACCTCGTGATGCGCCCGCCTCGGCCTCCCAAAGTGCTGGAACTGTACGCGTGAGCCACTGAGCCCGGCTCATTCTGTCACTTTATTCATTTTCAATATTAGCATCCCACACATTATCTAATTTGATTTTCATGACAACCCCAGGGATGGTCCACCCCATATGACAGATAGGAACACTGAGGTCCGGAAGGGGCTGCAGCCAGTTAGGAAGAACCTCCCTCCCCTTGCTTCCTGAGCCAGGCCCCACGCTCCAGGCCAAAGCAAGCACCTGCACGACCTCTGCTGCACCGCCACATAGCCCTCAGCTTCTCAGTTCCTTCCCATCTCCAACGCTGGTCACTTCCATCATCTCATTTGCATTCTCTCCAAAGCTCTCTGAAAGGGATTATTGGGACTATCATTCCCATTTCATAATAGAGGATATTGACTTGAGAGAAGCCAAGAGCCTTGCCTGAGACCGCCAAGCTCTTAGTCACAGCACAGGCTAGACTGCAGCCACCCTGGCCCACTGTCACCTTGCAAACAGCCCGGCTTCCCTCTCGATGCACCTGCCTCAGGCATTCTTCTCCCTTCTCTAACTGCAGACTTGTCATGGCTCAGCCTGCCTTCTCCAGGAAGCCTTCCACAGGACTCTGAGCTTCTCCCTCTTCACCCATTTCTAACTCCTCCATGTTGGCTTGTCTGAATGCCACAGACTGTGCATTCCACGCGGTAGACACTTGTCCATCTCCTTCGCCTCTGTATCCGCAGCTGAGTGCAGCACAGGCTCTGGCTTGAGTGGCCTGTTTCTTACCTGCTGGGCTTCACTGACCCTCCTGCAACTCTCTGCAGTAGCAGAGCCGGTTCTCACTCACTTCATCAGGCAATGCCTGAGCAGAGGGAATCCAACCCAACAGCTGCAGTACAGGCCGGTCCCCGACCACCTTCCACAAAAGGTCTTCTCCCTCCTCTGCTCACTCCTGGATGTGGCTGGTCCCGTACAACTGCCCGGGACCTCCAAGGTTGGACTGAAGGGGAGGGTGCAGGGCTGGCTTCCCTAGAGAGACACCAGTACCAGGAAGAGCAGAGCTGCAGCAGGGGGACTCGGACCCAGGGTCTGTACCTGGGGAGCAGGCATGGGGGATAAAACACACAACCAAACCTGCCCCTCTTACCACTCCCCAACCTTTTACCTCGGTTACGTCACATAAAGTGCACATTAAACTCTGTCTTAAAGCAAAAGAGGCGGCCAGGCGTGGTGGCTCACACCTGTAATCCCAGCACTTTGGGAGGCCAAGGCGGGTGGATCACAAGGTTGGGAGTTCGAGACCAGCCTGGTCAACATGGTGAAACCCAGTCTCTACTAAAAATACAAAAACGAGCTGGGCGTGGTGGTGCGAACCTGTAATCCCAGCTTCTAGGGAGGTTGAGGCAAGAGAATTGCCTGAACCGGGGAGTTGAGGGTTGCAGTGAGCCAAGATCGTGCCTCTGCACTCCAGCCTGGTAACAGAGCGAGATTGCATCTCAAAACAACAACAACAACCACAACAAACTTTGGGAGGCCGAGGAGAGCGGATCACGAGGTCAAGAGATCAAGACCATCCTGGTCAGCATGCTGAAACCCCTTCTCTACTAAAAAATACAAAAATTAGCTGGGCGTGGTGGCGCACACCTGTAGTCCCAGCTACTTGGGAGGCTGAGGCAGGAGAATTGCTTGAACTCGGGAGGCTGAGGTTGCAGTGAGCCAAGACAGCGCCATTGCACTCCAGCATGGTGCCTGGCGACAGACCAAGACTCTGTCTCAAAAAAAAAAAAAAGGCAAAAGAGGATCTGCCCAAGGATGACCTGGGATGGGGACAAGGGGATAAAGGAGACAAGGCAAATGCATGTAAGTACACATCTCATGAGTGTCCACACACATGCAGGTTCACACACACGTTAGGCCTTTTGTGTTCGTACCGTCACCCCCAGTGCTGGCTCTCCAATTTCCCCGGTCAGTCCTGGAAACAGTTCTGCCAAGGGGACCATTGAGCACCTGAGAAATAGCCTGCAGCCATGATTGCAGAGGCAGCTCTAGAGTATCGGGGCCAGGAGGGCAGGAGATAGGCTCGTAGGGCCAAAGAAAGCCGAATGCAGCCAACCATTCTAGGGAGAAATCACCAAGGATGCACCTGAATAAGAGGATGCAAACTGCCAGAGCTAGGAGTGAAGTAGATGCTTATATGCAAATGAGAAGACCCAGCCTCCATCCAGATTAAGCTCACTTATAGTTTTTAACCCCTTTTGACAGAATTCGTCCTCAAGCAGAGGGGGCAGGGAGTCGTGCTCTCCATTCTGCAAAAGGGAAACTGAGACAGCCCAAGTGAGCTACAGGAAAGCAACCAAGTGCCTGAGCTTGAGGGAGTCTAGTCTCCATCCCAAAGTCTCCTGACCTCCATCAGGAATCTGCTCACAGCCTGTGATGCATGGATACAGATGAGCGCCTATCTAAAGGGCCAGGTCTGCATTAGGCTGCAGGAGTGTGGGACCTGAAGGATGTGAGGACCAGGAAGAGGAGACAGGAAGAAGTCAGGAAAAAAAAAGGAGTAAAGTGGTAAAAGATAACAAAGAAGTGGAGGAAGACAGGCAAAAGAAGCAGAGGCGTCTAGAGCAGTGTCTCCGGTAAACCAGCTTCCTTGCAGTGCAGCATCCTAGAGGGATTTCGCATAGGAAGACATGGGTTCTAATCTCCCTTCTGCAATAGGTGTGTGACCTTGGGCATATCACTTAACTGCCTGAACCTCGGTTTTCATTATCTATAAAGAAGGAGAGTGCCTGGCGCGTTGGCTCACGCCTGTAATCCCAGCATTTTGGGAGGGTGAGGCTAGTGGATTATCTGAGGTCAGGAGTTCAAGACCCACCTGGCCAATGTGGTGAAACCCCATCTCTACTAAAAACACAAAAAATTGGCTGATCATGGTGGCTGGCACCTGTAATCCCAGCTAGCTGGGAGGCTGAAGCAGGAGAATCACTCGAACCCGGGAGGTGGAGGTTGTAGTAAGCTGAGATCGTGCCACTGCACTCCAGCCTGGGCAACAAGAGCAAAAAAAAAAAAAAAAAGAAGGAGAGTGATCCCAGCTTTACCCGCCTCATGCAGTAAGCAAGGTTCATGGTTCACATGAGATAATGGATGTAAAAGGGCCTTAACAAGGCATGCATTATTTCTAGCTAGAGAATCAGCTGGGAGCTGGGGCCAGAAGGGAGATGCCTTCCTGCCTCTGACAGTGATTAGGTTTGTGGGGGGTGCTGCTGTGTTTTCTTCCTAATGTTGTCGACCTCTTCAGCTTCCATACCTGGTGATGTGGGGGCGAGGTCAACCCCAAATGGCCCCAGAATCAGGAAACTTGGCTTCTGCCCAGGCTCTGTACCAATCACCTGGATGGCCTTGGGTGAGCTACTTCCCCTCTCTGGTCCTTTGCTGTCCCATGTGCAAAATGAGAACGTTGAACTGCGTGGTCTCTGGCACATGGCACAGAAGCCTGCTCTTTATGCAAAGCAGAGCCTCCTGCTGAACCCTTGGTTGGTGGGCGACTCGATTTGTGTTTGGTTTTAGTTTCTGCTGCTTTAGCAAGAAATTCTCCTCTGCATCACAGGGAGGAATGGGAAGCATTTTCACTTCCCCCTCAAAGAGGGGAGGATGGGCGTTTGTGCTTCTAAGAACTGGGCCTTTCTCACCCTGGGAAGTGGGTAAACAGGTTTTTGTCACTGACGTGGGGGCAGGGTCCTTTCTGTCTGGCTCTGAAATCCTGCCATGGGAGAAAAACTGGAGGTTGCAGGCACTTGTGGAACGGCCCTAAAGAAAGGTGGGGAAGAAACAGAGGCACGGGAGGGGGAAATGGAGGCAGGAAGTAGAAGAAGGGACCCTGGGTATGTGTTTGGACCCCTGGGCCCCATCCCCCATAGTGCTCCAGAATAGACTGTGGCCCAGAAAATGCCAAGTCTGGTAGACCCAGTCTAGGGGTGCTAAAGGGATACCACGCAAGCACCCAGCTTAATGTGGGAATAGAGAACCCTACCTAGCCACACGATGAGGCTCATCTGGGCCTGTAGCATCAGCACTGCTGTGAGCTGGAGGCTGTCTTGCTGGTAACCACAGACCTCACCCACTAAGCTTCTAGCTGTTGCTCAAGACAAAGCTCTAAACATGCAGGACACTCATAAGCATTGCCGCACGCGAGTGATTCCGATTCACGCTGGCCCCCAGCCTCAGCCATAGACTTTCCACTCTCCCCTTAAAGCCACAGTTCTTCACCTTGGCACTACTGACATTTTCAAGCAGATATTTCTTGGTTGCAGAGGCCATCCTATGTACTGTACAATGTTTAGCAGCGTCCCTGGCCTCTACCCACTAGATGCTAATAGCAAGCCCCCCAGATGTGACACCAAAATGTCTCCACATATTGCCAAATGTTCAGAAAAGAAGTAGGTTGTAACCCCGACCCCAAGAAAGGTGCAGACAGGGCCGGATGTGGTGGCTCACACCTGTAACCCCAGCACTTTGGGAGGCCTAGGTGGGGGGATCACGACGTGCGGAGTTCAAGACCAGCCTGACCAACATGGTGAAACCCCGTCTCTACTAAAAATACAAAAACTAGCCAGGCGTGGTGGTGCCCGCTTGTAATTCCAGCTACTCGGGAGGCTGAGGCAGGAGAATCGCTTGAAGCTAGGAGGCGGAGGTTGCAGTGAGCTGAGATGGCACCACTGCACTCCAGCCTGGGAAACAGAGCGAGACTTTCTTTCAAAAAAAAAGACAGGCACAGGCATTTGCTGTTACAGGTTTTCTCTTCCCCAACCCTCCCAGCCCCACATTCTCCAAAACCAGGACAATTGACACATTTTTGAGGGATGATTAAAATCATGCTTCTCCTGGGTACCATCACTCACTGCAACAAACGTTGGACCTCATGATGGAATCAACTGGTAGAATCTGTGAGCCTCAGACGCAAAACATGCTGGAATCCTACCCATGGGCCAGCAGGAGGAGGAGGAGGACAATTTTGGATGTGAGAGAAGGGACTCAGATGTAGAGCTGCCACTACTACACTCCTGGGCTCAAATCACAGAGCCCAATTTGAGTCCAATCAAGCTGACAGACGTGAGTCCAGCAGATACGGTCTTCCCGAGGAAGTCCTCACTGATTTCAGAGAGCTCTGCCTGGGCTTAAGCAGAATCCTAGCCAGTGCCTGCAGGTGCAGAAAACAGCCCTGGCTTTCACAGAGCCAGCAAAAGCTAGCCAGAGACACAGAACTCCAACCAGCAAGGCTAAGATTGAGGAGGGCATCCTCCCATTGAGGAATAAACTGCAAACCAAGAACCACAGCCAGACTGCCGGACCAGTTATGCCCAGCAGAGCTTGTAGGAAAGCCAGAGCTCACGGGCACCTGGGGATACCAAGGACCCACCTAGGACACACATGCTGGTGGTGGAGGAGCTGCTCATGTCCTTGTTGCTCCCAGATTCAGCAACCGGCTCCAGTTGGAAGGACAGAGCCTGGTGCCTGGCTGAAGAGCCGCAGCACTTACATCTCAGAGCCATGCCATCTGTCTCGACACTGCAGTCTGGGGATTTCCTGGTTGATAAACTGCCCATCCCCCTTGAATGTGGAATTCACAATAAAGTCCTCCACTGTTGTCTCTTCCCTAAATCAAGCTTGACATTTATGGGTCCCAAGGAAAGCCTCCAGTATGGGAGGCTGCTGGATGCAGCAAGAGACAGCATGCTATGATGTGAGTGGCAGAAAGAACCTGGGCTTTGGACTCAGAGGAGCTACATTCAGGTCCCATCTCAGCACGCACAAGCTGTTTGGCTTACAGCAAGTTTCCTCTGAGCCTCAAGGTTCCTCTCTATAAAATGGAAGGCTGGGTAGGATGGTTTATGCCTATAATCCCAGCACTTTGGGAGGCCAAAGTGTGCTGATCACCTGAGGCCGGGAGTTCAAGACCAGCCTGGCCAACATGGCAAAACCCTGTCTTTACTAAAAATACAAAAATTAGCCGGGCATGGTGGCACATGCCTGTAGTCTCAGCTCCTTGGGAGGCTGAGGCAGGAGACTTGCTTGAACCTGGGAGGTGAAGGTTGCAGGGAGCTGAGATCACACCATTGCACTCCAGTCTGGGTGAAACTCTGTCCAAAAAAAAAAAGAAAGAAAGAAAGAAGAAAGAAGAAAAGAAAGGAAGGAAGGAAGGAAGGAAGGAAAAGAAAATGGAGCTAACAAGCAATTCCTACAAAAGACACTGAGATGAAATCATAGAGTTTTGGCACAGTACTCAGCACACGAAGAGTCCTCAACAAGTGTGCTTTATTCTTAAGACAACCCAGCTCTCAGATAATGCAGGAGTGACCTCTGCTGTCCCCATGACTCAGTGCCCAGAGAGCATCGGCTGGCCCAGGCAGCAGGGCTCAGGGAGCACCGGCTCCAGAAGTCTGCATCTGCATCCAAAGACAGAAACCCCTGCCCAGGCTACCTTCACACACTTTGTAGCTTTGGAGGCTCAGAGAGAAAATTACTTTAGAGAAAGGACAACTCTAAGTGCACCCACTGTGCAAATCTCTTGAGGGAGGTGCAGCCCACATCACTTGGAATTCCAGGGTCTTTACTGTCACCTGTCAGGGGAGCTGTGAGATGTGCACTTGAGAACCTGCGCAGCATTCCCAGTGGTGTGGCTCCCAGGTGGCTGTCAGCCGGATCCAGGCACCCTCAAGAATCACCGAGCATGGCTGGGCGGGGTGGCTCATGCCTGTAATCCCAGCACTTTGGGAGGCTGAGGCAGGCAAATCACTTGAGGTCAGGAGATCGTGACCCGCCTGGCCAATATGGTGAAACTTCGTCTCTAGTAAAAATACAAAAATTAGCCAGGCATGGTTGTGGGTGTCTGTAATCCCAGCTACTCGGGAGGTGGAGCCAGGAGAATCACTTGAACTCAGGAGGTGGAGGTTGCAGTGAGCTGAGATCATGCCACTACACCACACCCAAGCTTGGCCTACGGCATGAGACTCTGTCTCAAAAAAATAAAATAAAAAGGAATAATCAAGCATGCCCTCCCAGGGCTCTCCCCACTGCCCTCTGGCGCGGCAGCTGAGGGCCAGCACGCACATTCCAGACTGCAGTGCCCAAGGTGCTCCTGTTACTGGCAGCAACCTCAGACCGGCAGGCTGACCCCTCTGGGAGAAGCCATGTGGGCAGGGCTAAAGCTTCTTGGGAAGAAATCAGAGGCCTACGTTTGCCTTACAACAGCCCAACCAGGGGCAATGCCAGCAGATTTCCTCAAATGTCCTCTGAAAAATGGGCAATTGGGAGGAAAGTCAGGGCAAAGGCTGCCTTGTGGTAGGCACCCATTGCTCACCGTCTTTTTTGTTTTTCTTTTTTTTGAGATGGAGATTTGCTCTTGTTGCCCAGGCCGGATGGCATGATCTCAACTTACCACAACCTCTGCCTCCTGGGTTCAAGCGTTTCTCCTGCCTCAGCCTCCCAAGTAGCTGGGATTACAGGCATGTGCCACCACACCGGGCTAATTTTTTGTATTTTTAGTAAAGATGGGGTTTCTCCATGTTGGTTAGGCTGGTCTTGCACTCCCAAACACAAGTGATCCACCCTCCTCTGGCTCCCAAAGAGCTAGAATTACATCAGAACCCTCATCATGCCTTCTTGTTTATGATCTGTCTCCACCAATCAGCTGTGAGCTCCATAAGGGCAGGGACCATGTCTGACTTGTTCTTTGCTGTATCCCCAGCACTTACCCATGATGTTTGATGAATGAATAAATAAATATCTTCAGAATACAGAAGGTTGAAGTGGTTTGGAAAAGATAAAGCATGAAATATTAAGTTGAGTGGCCTGAAAATATTTCAGAAACCCACTGAGTCTTGTTGATGCTAATGATGCCTCATTGTTTACTTTGTGGAGACCACAGGGCCCTGCGATTAAGGCATTTAAGCAAGCATCACTCAGCAGTGAATCCACTCCCCCTCCTTCTGGACTTTGCCCACGCCTATTAAAGTGAATTTGCCTGTAATCCCAGCACTTTGGGAGGCTGAGGTAGGCAGATCACTTGAGGTCAGGAGTTCAAGACCAGCCTGGCCAACATGGTAAAACCCCATTTCTTCTAAAAATACAAAATTAGCTGGGCGTGGCGGCAGGAGCTACTCAGGAGGCTGAGGCACTAGAATCACTTGTAGCCAGGGGGCAAGAGTGGCAGTGAGCTGAGATCGAGCCACTGCACTCCAGTCAGGGTGACAGAGTGAGAATTCATCTCAAAAAAAAAAAAAAAGAATGAATGAATCCATAGAAGTACTGCTAGGGACGCTCAAATAATTGTCATTCATTGAGGAACATCCACAGTCAAGCACCTTACAATGTAGTTTGTGCTGCCCTAGGACTTCCCCATACATCCAGAGCTCCAGGTGGGGAACCAGAGTTTGAAACTGCCCTAATCTTTATTTTTTTTTTTTTCCTTTTAGAGACAGAGTCTTACTTTGTTGCCGAGGCTAGAGTGCAATGGAGCAATGGTAGCTCACTGCAGTCTCAACATCCTGGGCTCATGTGATCCTCCCACCTTAGCCTCTCGAGTTGCTAGGACTATAGGTGTGCATCACCAAGCCCAGCTAATTTAAAAAAAAAAATTGTAGAAACAGGGTCTCACTATGTTGCCCAAGCTGGTCTTCAACTCCCGGCCTCAAGCGATCCTCCCACTGCAGCCTCCCAAAGTGCTGGGATTACGGGAATGAGTCACCACACCGTGCCTGATATTGCCCCGATCTTGAAATCAACAGAAGAGAAACTCATAAGAGGCCTTCATGAAATCCCGCACCATCTGCACACATCAGGTTTCCTCAGTGAAGAGAAAGCAAGTGTGCAATTGGAGCTCCCTGCCACCTCTTTAGACCATCTAATTAGCCAGCCCTTTGCCTCTCCCACCACGAGGCAGGGTCTGTACAATCCATGATGTGTTTGTTCTCAAAACAAAACAATACCTTCCAATTCAGGAGGCTGAGGTGGGAGGATCACTTGAGTCTGGGAGGTCAAGGCTCCAATGAGCTATGACTGTACCACTGTATTCGAGCCTGGGTGACAAAGCGAGACCCTGTCTCAAAGCGAGACCCTATCTCAAAAAAAAAAAAAAAATACAATAGCTTTCAGCCTTCATATGGCAATTCCATTTTTATGACATGTTTCTTCCTCAAAAAGCAACAATCATAAAACCAATTTAACTCCTACTAGGAAAATGTCTCATGGTATTGGACTCACCATCCTGAGGTCACATCCAGGAATGTCAAGCTATTATAGACCTCTAAGTCTGCACCAGAACATAATAATAAACATAATCCATCTCTGACCAGTGATGCTCCACCTCACTCCCCTGGGGCTGTGCAAAGCCACAAGATGCCAGAGAGTTCTGATAAGCTCATTGCTTATGACCTGAGAGCAACATCATCTGGCCATACACTGATAAAGAAGCCCTAGAGATTATCGCAGAAGTCAAGAAGTCTTACAACCAATTCTATGGCCTTGCAATTAGAAGGCTTTTTTAAAAATCTTTTCTAGGCTAGGCACAGTGGCTCACATCTGTAATACCAGCACTTTGGGAGGCCGAGGCGGATGGATCATCTGAGGACAGGAATTCGAAACCAGACTGGCCAAGATGATGAAACCCCATCTCTACTAAAAATATAAGAATTAGCCGGGTGTGGTGATGAGTGCCTGTAATCCCAGCTACTCAGGAGGATGAGGCAGGAGAATCGCTTGAATCCGGGAGAAGGAGGTTGCAGTGAGCTGAGATTGCGCCATTGGACTCCAGCCTGGGAGAAAAGAGCAAAAGTCGGTCTCAAAAAAAAAAAAAAAGAAAGAAAGAAAAGAAAAAGTCTTTTCTAAGGCAGGCCTTTTCTCTTAATGACACCACAGGTATGCAACCCTGAAATTAGAGGCTCCTGCTCAGCAGTGATGACTACATGTTTATCCCCAAGCTCAAACTCGTACTTTGACATGCTGATGTGCCGAACCACCTGCTGTGCCAGGTTCCAGAGAACTATCCTTGAAAGTAGCGTAGAAAGAAGAGAGAAGGCCACAAAAACAGAAGTGCAGATTAGACACGGCAAGGAGTGTTGCAATCACCATGTGCTACTGAGAGAAATTATTTCAAGAAAAGGAACCCACTCTCCTAAAGGAAAAAGACTACCTCCCCCAACTCAAACAGCAGGACAGACTGAGAGGGGACATTTAGCATCAGTGCAAGTTAGGCCCTTTGAAGGACAGAGGCAGAGAAGTGTAATGCATGCTTCTGTTTTTGAGTTTCTTACAAGCTAACTGGGGGAGACAAGGCACACAAAGTTCCCAGTTCAACGTCTAAATAAATAATGTAGAGTAAGTGCTCTAGGAACTCAGGAGAGACTTGACTACAAGCTTGGGTGGGCACAGGGGGACTTATGATGAACAGGATTTGGACAGAAGGAGACAGGACTTCTAAAAGCACTTTTGCAAGGGAGAGAGGAGGTGTGAAGGGCCTGGGGTGATTGGAAAAGGGCCCCAAATCCCTCCAGAGCAGTAGGAAGAAGGTGGGGTGGAGACTGCCAGAAACCGGCAGAGGAAGCCTGAATGTGATGACCAGAAATGTACACTCCAGAAGCAGGGTAACCAGATGTCCTGGAATGCCTGAGATAGTCCCAGTTCACTGCTGTTTGTCCCTCTGTCACTATTAATAGTTTCCCCTCACACTCTCAAGCGTCCCAGTTTGGATGAAAAATCCTATGGTCACTCTAGTTGGCAGGACCTTTGAGCAACCACCTGCTCTACCCACAGGCCTCTCACAGACTTCGATCCACACCCCTCCCCGTAGGAGACTTTCTGGCCCAGATCTAGAAAACCTTATTCAGGGCACACACCCTGGACATGAATCTATAAGGGACACCAAAACATCAATGCAACAAATAAGTCACATGGTGCCTCAAACTCAGAACTCTACACAAAGCTTCTTCAGTAACTTCGTCCCCACTCCCACTGAAATTGACAGGGGTTGGTAGGAACCCCCGACACACTCTCCTTAGGCACCAACTCCAACCCCACGGACAGAACGTGGAACAAATATTTAGCGAAGCCTGTTTGAAGGGGCGCCAGCACACACCCCACCTGACCATCTACATGACTGGTCTAGGCCCTGGTCCTGGCTCTGCCCAGCACTAGCTATGTGACATTGGACAGCTGTGTCCTCGCTCAACCTCAGCGTCCTCATCTGAAACACAGGGGGCCGCTGGGAGAGGTGAATTACATCTGTAATCCCAGTGCTTTGGGAGGTTGAGGCAGGAGGATAGCTTGAGTCCAGGAGTTCAAGACCAGCCTGGGCAACATGTGAGACCCCCATCTCTACAGAAAGTAAAAATAAAAAGTAGTGGTGGCATGCACCTGTAGTACCAGCTACTCAGGAGGCTGAGGTGGAAGGATCACTTGAGTTCAGGAGGTGGAGGCTGCAGTGAGCCATGATCACACCACTGGACTCCAGTCTGGGCAACAGAGGAAGATCCTTTCTCTAAATAAATATATTTGAGCCCTAGTGCAGGAGGCAGGGGCCTCGTGGGAAGTGTTTGGGACATGGAGACAGATCCTTTATAAATGTCTTGGTGTCATCCTCCCGGTAATGAGCTCGAGCTCTCTTAGTTCCCTGGAGATTTTCCCCCGACTCCCCCGAGTCATTGAAAAAAACCTGGCATCTCCCTTTCCTCTCTCTTGCTTCCTTCCTTTCCCCATGTGATGCCTCCTCCCTTCCATCTTCCACCATAACTGGAAGCTTCCTGAGGCCTCACCAGAAGTAGATGCTGGCGCCATGCTTCTTGTAGAGCCTGCAGAACCATGAGCCAAATAAACATCTTTTCTTTATAAATTATCCAGCCTCAGGTATTTATTTATAGCAACACAAATGGACTAAGACATCATCTCTTAGAAGTCCTGGCTTCCACAGAAAAAGAGAGTTAATTTAAAATTTTTAAAAGCCTTATGCAGAGCAAGAGACTCCATGAACAAATGAAAAGATAAGCCACAGACTGCATACAACCAAGAAGAGATTCATAGTCAGAACCTATAAGAAATTCCTACCTATCAATAAGAAAAAGACAAACAACCCAATAGGAAAATGGGCAAAGAAAATGGATAGACAATTCACACACAAAAAAGAAGCTGAATGGCCAGTAATCACGAAAACATGTTTAACCTCACTAATAATGTTGAAATACAAATTAAAACAATGAGGCTTTTTTTTTGTTGTTTGAGACAGAGTTTCAGTTTCACTTTTGTTACCCAGGCTGGAGTGCAATGGCACAATCTCGGCTCACTGCAACCTCCACTTCCTGGGTTCAAGCAATTCTCCTGCCTCGGCCTCCCAAGTAGCTGAGATTACAGGCATTCACCACCACACCGGGCTAATTTTGTATTTTCAGTAGAGACAGGGTTTCTTCATGTTGGTCAGGCTGGTCTCAAACTTCCGACCTAAGGTGATCCACCTGCCTCAGTCTCAAGCACTGGGATTACAGGTGTGAGCCATTGCACCCAGCCTGAGGCATTGTTTTACACTCACCGGATCACAAAAAATGTGTTTAAGTCTGACAATGTCAAGAGATGACAGACTAACAGATGCTCTCATACCCTCTTTGATAAGCAGTCACTTGGAAGGACAATGTAGCTATCTCCACTGATGTCAAAAATGTATATCCCCCACAGCCCTGCAATTCAGCTTCTTTGTATATGTCCCAGAAAAGCTCTCTACGCATGGTATAAGGAGACCGCTGTCTCCTTGCACACGTAATTCTCAGGTGCTCAAGCATAACAATGAAGAAAATGGGAAAACAATTAAACAACCATTAAAAGTAAAATGGACAAGTGATTCTGGTATAGTCACGCAACAAATATTAAACAGCAGTGAAAATGAATGAACTAGAATTATAAGAACCACATGGCTAAGTCTCAATCTTCAGGGGAGAAAGCAAGTTGCAGATTTATGTAGTATAATACTGTCCAGGGCCGGGCGCGGTGGCTCAAGCCTGTAATCCCAGCACTTTGGGAGGCCGAGGCGGGTGGATCACGAGGTCAAGAGATCGAGACCATCCTGGTCAACATGGTGAAACCCCGTCTCTACTAATACAAAAAATTAGCTGGGCATGGTGGTGCGTGCCTGTAATCCCAGCTACTCAGGAGGCTGAGGCAGGAGAATTGCCTGAACCCAGGAGGCGGAGGTTGTGGCGAGCCGTGATCGCGCCATTGCACTCCAGCCTGGGTAACAAGAGCGAAACTCCGCCTCAAAAAAAAAAAAAAAAAAAAAAAAACTGTCCATACACATTTTTAAATATGCAAAACTATATGTACTTGTATACACATACATTTACATTCTTGTATGCATATGCATATATGTGTTTATATATAGTTTCTGGAACCACATAAGCAGCAAAAATATACAATTATGAGTGGGATGATAAACTCCAGATTCAGAAGAGTAATTATCTCACAGGGAGAAGGCAGGATGATGGGACTGGGGATGGGTATCCAGGGAGCTTCTATTGAATCTATGATTATTCATTTATTTTTAGAGACAGGGTCTTGCTCTGCCATCTAGGGTGGAGTGCAGTGGCATAATCATAGCTTATTGTAGCCTCAAGCTCTTGGGCCCAAGCAATCTTCCCACCTCGGCCTCTCAACCAACCGGTACTACAGGCACATGTCACCATGCACAGCTAATTTTTAAATATTTTTTGTAGAGGCAGGGTCTTGTTATGTTGCCCAGGCTGGTCTTGAACTTGAGCTCAAATGATCCCTCCACCTCAGCCTCCTGAAGTACTAGAATTATAGGCATGAGCCACTGTTCAATGCTCTGGAATCTGGAATATTTTCTTTAAAAAAAAAAGTGGGGAAGCGGGTGCGGTGGCTCATGCCTGCAATCTTAGCACTTTGGAAGGCCGAGGGGGACAGATCACTTGAGGTCAGGAGTTCGAGAACAGCCTGGCCAAGACAGTAAAACCCTGTCTCAACTAGATATACAAAAATTAGCTGGGCATGGTGGTGTGTGCCTGTAATCCCAGCTACTTGGGAGTCTTGGGCTCAAGAATTGCTTGAACCTGGGAAGCGGAGGTGCAGTGAGCCAAGATTCTACCACCGCACTCCAGCCTGGGCGACAGAACAAGATTCCGTCTCAAAAAAAGAAAAAAAAAGATCTGAAGCAAATATGACAAAATGTTAAAATTTGACAAAACCAACTGATAGGTAAACGCATGTTCCTCATATTATTAAACTCTCCATTTTTGTGTGCTTTTTAAACATTTCACTATAACAACAAAGTAAAGCCAGGCATGATGGCACACGCCTGTAATCCCAGCACTTTGGGAGGCCGAGGCAGTGGCATCACCTGAGGTCAGGAGTTCCAGACCAGCCTGGCCAATACGGTGAAACCCTATCTCACTAAAAAATACAAAAATTACCCAAGTGTGGTGATAGGTGCCTGTAATCCCAGATACTCAGGAGGCTGAGGCAGGAGAATCGCTTGAACCCGAGAGGCGGAGGTTGCAGTGAGCTGAGATCTTGCCACTGCACTCCAGCCTGGGCGGCAGAGTGAGACTCCTTCTCAAAACAAAACAAAACAAATTAAAAAAACAAAACAAAGTAAGAATGTTAGTGCACAGGTGGGCATAGGAGGGTGGGTAGCAAAGATGTCCTAAAGAGCAAAGGCTTTAGAACTAAGAGGCCACACGCTGGGACAAGTGTGGCTGCAACTCCCTAAGCTCCTGCAGAGGTGGCATCTCCTAAACAAGCCCAGCAGATCTGGGGTGTCAGCTGGACGGAGACAGGCTGGCAGGTGGGGCCTGTGGTTCCTGTCAGCCTCCCTGTCCCTCTCCTGTCTTTTGCTGGCCCTTGTGGAGCCTTTACTCAACCAGTCTTCATCACCTCAAAATATATATCTACTGAGACAGACCTCCTCTCCCCTTGGTTGTCTTGGGAAAGAATGCAGTTTTTGCCTACTGGGCTGACAAAGATTGAAATGCGTGATACAGCCCAATATAACTGGTATGAATTTCTTCTACAACTCACTGGTACAAGACATGTCACTTAATCATTTGTCTAAATCGAACTGAACTTGGCTATAAGCCCCCACTCTCCAGTATCTGTAAAAAATTCAGCCTTAGTCATGTTCTGGAGGGTTCCTGTCCCACCCAAGGATCGTACTGAAGTGTCGCGAGGATGATACATTCCAAATTCAGTCCCTCATGGGCAACCCTGAGATACCCATCATATCAGCGGCCATGATCCTTTCAAAGGCACCTACTCTCACCCTCCATACCACACTCGGAGAGGGCTCCCAAGTTCACATCGCTTAACATTCTGTCTCCTGGGACCTAGAAACCGTCCTGTCAGAAGTCCAGCCACCTCCCACAGGCCTACATAAGTGGAGCACAGGCCCTGGGACTCACAGTAACCCCATGCCCCAAGCCTACTGTGGGAAGGTGTGATCACTTCCCACATTAAACTCCAAAGCAGCAAAGGTAACAGCCCCTGTGGACACCTACCCTGACATGTTGTCACACTTTGGGGAAAAGTGCTAAGGTTGGGTGTCAGCTCCCAAAGCTGCAAGCCCCAAATCCAGGCAAAGGACACCCCATTCCACCTGTGCCGTGACTTAGGAGTTGTCACGCTGCTAGACTGTGGGATCTGGCTGACCTCTTTATTCTGAGTAAACCCCAGGAATAGAAAAAGGGAGGGGCCCAAGGAGGAAATATTAGATTTACTAGTAGAAGAGGGAGATTGGCCAGGTGTGGTGGCTCACGCCTGTAATCCCAGCACTTTGAGAAGCCAAGGCAGGCGGATCACTTGAGGTCAGGAGTTCAAGACCACATTAGCCAACATGGAAAAACCATGTTTCTAATAAAAATCCAAAATTAGCTGGGTGTGGTGGCGGGCGCCTGTAGCCCCAGCTACTCGGGAGGCTGAGGCAGGAGAACTGCTGGAACCTGGGAGGCGGAGGCTGCAGTGAGCCAAGGTTGTGCCACTGTACTCCAGCCTGGGTGACAGAGGAAGGAAGGAAGGGAGGGAGGGAGGGAGGGAGGGAGGGGGAGAGAGAGAGAGAGAGAGAGAGAGAAAGAAAGAAAAAGAAAGAAAGAAAGAAAGAAAGAAAGAAAGAAAGAAAGAAAGAAAGAAAGAAAGAGAAAGAAAGAGAGAGAGAAAGAAAGAAAGAAAGAGAGAGAGGAAGGAAGGAAGGAAGGAGGGAGGGAGGGAGGGAGTGGGGGAAGGGAGGAGAGGAGGAGGGGGAAGGAAAGCTCAGAGATTGACTAGCCATGAGTCTTGGACAGAAGGTGAACTCAAGGCCAGGCCTTTCTGACTCCAGGCCCTCCCAGCAGATATCACCACTCGAGGATTACATCTTCCAGCACAGAAACCCTCAACTATTGTCTTTTTAGGTGGGGCTTCTATTTCACTTCATCTGAGTCTGGGCCACACTGTCTGCCATTCTAGGTAAAGAGGAGTTAATGAGAGTGGGGAAAGAAGCTGGGTCTGCATGGCTCAAAGCAGTGAGTGTCCTCTTCCCATCTCTGCCAGGCCAGGCCCCAGATGGAGGCCTATGTTTTCAAGGGAGATGAATAAATTCATTTCAGGGGTGCAGAATTAGCAATCTCTTCCAAATAGCAGACTTAAAGCCATGTTCTCCAATAGCTTTCTCAGCAACTAAAAGACGTATTTTGATCTCCTACCTGATTCATGATCAGAACTTGGGCAGGTGCCATCTAAAAACACCTTGAACTGGCCAGGTGTGGTGGCTCACACCTGTAATCCCAGCACTTTAGGAGGCCAAGGCAGGTGGATCACTTGAGGCCAGGAGTTCATGACCAGCTTGGGCAACATGGTGAAACCCCATCTCTACTAAAAGTACAAAAATTGGGCTGGGCACGGTGGCTCACACCTGTAATCTCAGCACTTTGGGAGGCCAAGGTGGGTGGATCACGAGTCAGGAGTTTGAGACCAGCCTGGCCAACACGGTGAAACCCCATCTCTACTAAAAATACAAAAATTAGCCAGGCGAGGTGGCAGGTACCTGTAATTCCAGCTACTCGGGAGACCCTGGGAGGCGGAGGTTGCAGTGAGCTGACACCACGCCATTGCACTCCAGCCTGGGTGACAAGATAAGACTCCGTCTCAAAGGAAAAAAAAAACACACAAAAATTGGCCAGGCATGGTGGTGCACACCTCTCGTCCCAGCTACTTGGGAGGCTGAGGCAGGAGTATCACTGGAGTCTGGAAGACAGAAGCTGCAGTGAGCCAAGACCATGCCACTGCACTCCAGCCTGGATGACAGAACGAGACTCCGTCTAAAAAAAAAAATTCTCCTTAAACCTCAGCAGAATTCAAGTGACCCTGAGGAACTCTGACATCCCTCCTTCTGTGAAACGTGTTGGGTTAACTTAGGACGAGGTCTCCCAACCTCGGCACCATCACTACTTTGAACCGGATGCCTTTATGCTATCAGGGGTTTTCCAGTGCATTGCAGGATGTTCGGCAGCATCTCTGGCCTGCCAATGGATGCTGCTGGTTACTGGCTATCCCCACAGTCATGACAACCACAAATATCTCCAGACGTTGCCAAAAGTCCCTTGGGAGTCCCCAGTTCTAGAGTTAAGACCTGCCACTCTAGAGTTTTGTCCTTCCAGACTTCTCACCCATCACAGTGCATGGACATGAGCAGAAATATCAAACCGAACCATTCAGGACCAGATACAGGGAGAGGGCAAACAATGTAAAAGGAATGGGAGCTTTGACACCAAATCAAGACTCATTACTGAGCAGTCGCAGAGACACACATTCCTAGCAATGAATGGTTAAAAGCAATGAGGAGCCATTCATTCCATGAATCAATCAACAAACACTTGTCTATTCACTGATCGGTTATTGTGTTATTAGGTGCTGGGCTACATGCTGGAGATCAAAGATTGAGAAGACCAGCAGCCTTTACCCTCACATAGCTTATCCCCTGGCAGGAAAACAGATATTACATGACGGATCACAACACAGCCTGTTAAGCGTTGTGATGGAGGAGTACAGGGTGCTCTGAATGAGTTTACTAAAGGTGAACTCAGGGGCTAGAAAGGGGTCCTCTGTGTCATCTCAACCTATAAAGCTTGGCCTATCCAGGCTGGGCGCGGTGGCTCATGTAATCCCAGCACCTTGGGAGGCCAAGGCCGGTGGATCACTTGAGGTCAGGAATTTGAGACTAGCCTGGCCAACATGATAAAACCTCGTCTCTACTAAAAATGCAAAAACTAGCCGGGCGTGATGGCGGGCGCCCGTAATCCCAGATACTCAGGACACTCAGGCAGGAGAATTGCTTGAACCTGGGAGGTAGAGTTTACAGTGAGCCCAGATCATGCCACTGCACTTCAGCCTGGGCAACAGAGAGAGACTCCATCTCAAAAATAAAAAAATAAAAAATAAAAATATCAGCCCATCCAACAAGCTGCCCTTTTCCCACCCCATCCCCACGCCTCCCCTCCAGGCTCAGCAGCCCCTCTTCAGATGGGAAGCCTGGTTCCAGCAGCAGTCACCTGGGACCAGGTAGGCCCCAAAGTAATGAGAAGGCATCAGGATCCAGTCGACTTTGCTCCCAGTTGTAACTTTTGATTCCATTTTGAGCCAGCTAATGCCATGGAGTAATCGAATTAGGCAAATATTATGAGGAAGAAAATGGGCCTGTAAGTAGCTTAAAGTGATGGAAATGACCTGAAGGTGGCCATGCAAATGGTCTGTATAATATCCTGTAATAACCCTGTCCAGGCAGCCCCGAGGAGGCTGGCTTCCAATAATGAGGTGTCTGATTAGAATAATGTTCAGTGGGAGAATGTGTGAGTGTTCACATAAATCAGGCCTGGAGAGCCTCCCCAATTAGCTGGGAAGGAGACAGGCAAGGTGGGTGCCAACCCTGCACTGGGTGGCTGACGGGCAAACTGCAGAGATGGGGGAGGGAAAATAATCATTCTTGGAACAATCCCTGATGTTTTGTAGCACTTTACAGTTTATAAACCCTTTTTTGTGCCATATTTCACCTATGCCTCACACAGTGTTTTAGGTATTAAATAAGATAACTTCTGTTGGGAGATAATGTTGAATTTGAGTTGGGATTTCAACCCAGTACATGGCACACAGTAGTTGTTCAATAAATGGAAATTATTGAGCATCATGTGGCAGAGAGATGATTTTCTAATCATATGCTTTTCCTCCCTGCTGGCTCTGGGGCCTTGAGGATGCTTGTAAACACCCCCAGAGGGCTTCCTTTCCCTTCCTCTGCTTCCCAAACATTAGGGGAGAGATTCATGTTGTTCTCAGGAGAAAGCTACTCAAGAAATGTTTATTTCCTTCCTTACCTGCCCATCTTCACTCCAGCTGACAGGAGCAGACCCCCACCTGCCCAAGACACATCATTCCACTCAATAATTGGATATGGAGTGGCTATGATGTGCCCTTCATTCATTTATGTATTCAATAATAATTACCAGATGCCAAGTATAAACCAGGCTCAGGCCCATGGGGAAAGAGGACAAAACAGAGGTGGTCAACAGCCGTGGGAACGCAGGCCTGGCAGAGGACACCCACTTTGCGGTCATACCACCCCTGTGGGTATCAGAGTCAACAAGCCACAAGGGCAGAGCAGGGAACTGTCCGAGGTCAGGGCCAGGCCATACAGCCTCGGGGGGATAAGAGCTGAAATCCTCTCATCTGGGAGCAGCGGGGCCCTTTACAGGGCTTTGCCCAGTCCCTCTCCTGTCATCCTGCCATCCTGCAGCTCCCCTCTGACCAGTCCATCCTCTCTGTTTCACTGATGAAGAAACCGAGGCCTAAAGAAATTAAGTATCTTGCTTAAGATAACATAGCTAAAAAGCAAAAAATTGGTATCAACCCAGGGTTTGAGGTTTGAAATCTAGTCTTGTATATGTGAACAAATGTATATAGTATCACACTCCTGAGCACACTCACAGTTCCGATGTGACCATTCAGACCTGCATGAATGCTTGGTGTCGACATACACAAACCCACACAGATACAGCCTCACAGCCATGTATGCACCTAAGCCACGCTCCAGAATGGCATCATCGGACCCATTGGGCTTTTTTTTTTAATGCCAAAAAGTAGTAATTTGGGAAGGAGCAAGTAATGAGTCAAGACAGAGATAGAAGAACTGTACCTTGAAATTCTGAGCAAGATAGGTGAGTCCTGGGGAAGTCTGGACCAAGATGGGGAAAACCTGACCCACAGTGACTTATATGTGATCACCCAAAGCCCAGGTAAGTTTAAGGACTCCCTACAGGTAATTCTTATATACAAATGAACTTCCTGTTTGAATGAATGAATAAGTATTTGCTCCTGTCTTAGTTAGCTCAGGCTGTCATAACAGAATACTGCACATAGGATGGCTTCAACACCATACATCTATTTACCCACAGCTCTAGAGGCAATAAATCCACGATCAAGGCTCTGATCGATTCAGTTTCCACTGAGGCCTCTCTTTTTGACTTGTGGACAGCCGCCTTCTTGCTGTGTCCTCTCATGATCTTCCTTCAGTGTGTGTGTACAGAGAGAGATCTGTGGTGTCTCATCTTACAAGGACACTGATCCTATCAGATTAGGGTCCCACCCTTATGACCTCATTTAACCTTAATCAACTCCTTAAAAGCCCTATCTCCAAATAGACTCACATTGGGGATGAAGGATGCAGCATACAAATTTGGAGTGAGGGTCACCATTCAGTCAATAACCCCTCCATACTGTGAGCTGAAGGCAAGCTCTGGGGCATAGGAATGTAGGAACACAGAGGAAGACGCATGTCACACTCACCAAATGAACAGCCCCTCAAGGATTTTGGATGCTGCACAACTCGGATGCAGGTTCCTTCTGCACCTGGAGGAGACAGGCTGTCAGAATCCAGGAAGGCTACAATGCAGACTTTTCCCTGAGTGCTCAGAGCCTTTGCTACTGGCCCCTTTCCAGCATCAAAAGATAGGGCAAGGGAAACAAGTCCAGGAACATCCAGGAACATCAGGAAATTAACCCCTGAGCCCCTGGGTGACCAGCCGCAGCCGCAGCCGCAGCCAAGAGTTGAGCCTGAGAGGAGACATGAATAACCATAACTGGGGAGTAATTTAAACAGAGGCAGAGCTGTCGAATTCCAGCCTGCAGAGCTGAAAGAGACCCTAGAGCTGAGTCCAGCGAAATCTGTTTCATTCTGTTTGAGATGGAGCCCAGGAATCTGCATGTTGCATCTGCTCCACCCCCAGGTGGAACTGGCATGCTTCAAAACTTGAGAACCATGTCCCAGAGTCTGGTCTGCTGCAGCAACTCAGAAACTGCCAAGTGACACAGGGACAGGGAGAGGAAGAAGAGCCAGAGGCAGCATCTCACCATGACATGGGCAAGGAGAGGCAGTCCCTACCTGTAACCAGCACAGAGCTATGAATAGTCTACAGTGGAGGTAAAGGGCCACCCCCCTACTCAACAAGGTCAGCCACATTCACCCTAGTGATCAAGTACCACAGTCAAATTGCCCTTATATCAGAAATATAGGCACGTTCTTTCGCAGAGGTCCCAGGATTCAGTTCAGATGATAGTGGTAACCAGCCAAGCATGGAAATTCTGCCTCTTAACTCAGAAACCTTAAGTACATAGAAGTGTCCCAAACATTTGCACATTACCTCTCCCAGCCCTCCAGAAGTCACCCCCAACAGTAACCAAGCTGTACCGGAGCTGCAAGGCCACCTGATCACCACAGAAGGAAGTGTCTAACTTGACCCTCCTCCAGACCCAGGGACAGTGCATGGCTTGCCTCCCTCTTCTGCTTTTATCTTTTATTACTTCCTTCAGATAATCTGTTTCATGCAATCACTCTCACACTTTCTTTTTTTTTTTTTTGAGATGGAGTCTTGCTCTATTGCCCAGGCTGGAGTGGTATGATCTTGGCTCACTGCAACCTCTGCCTCTGGGGCTTGAGCAATTCTCCTGCCTCAGCCTCCCAAGTAGCTGGGATTACAAGCACACACCACCATGGCCGGCCAATTTTTTGTATTTTTAGTAGAGATGGGGTTTCACCATGTTGGCCAGGCTGGTCTCAAACTCCTGACCTCATGATTCACCCACCTCAGCCTCCCAAAGTGCTGGGATTACAGGCATGAGCCACCACACCTGGCCCACTCTCACACTTTTTTAAGAGACAGGGTCTTGCTCTGTCACCCAGGCTGGAGTACAGCAGTGTAATCATAGCTCACTATAACACTGAATTCCTGGGCAAGCAATCCTCCTGCCTCAGCCTCTCAAGTAGCTGGGACTACAGGCGCGCTCTCCCACACCTGGCTAATTTTTAAATTTTTTTGTAGAGACAGGGTCTCACTATGTTGCCCAGACTGGTCTCAGATGCCTGGGCTTAAGGGACACACCCACCTCAGCCTCTCAAAGCACTGAGATTGCAAGTGTGAGCCACCATGCCTGGCCTCACACACAAACTCTTTTTAATCTCTTCCTCTTATGAGATATCACCTGGGGCTTTCAAACTCAAATGCCTAGAGGGACCAAAAAGGAAATATTTTCTTTTTCTTTTTCTTTTGAGACAGAGTCAAAAGACAGTCTCACTCTGTCACCCACCCAGGCTGGAGTGCATTGGTGAAATCTCTGCTCACTGCAATCTCCATCTCCTGGGTTCAAGTGATTCTGATGCCTCAGCCTCCCAAGTAGCTGGGATTACAGACACTCACCACAATGCCTGGCAAATTTTTATATTTTCAGAAGAGACAGGGTTTCACTATGTTGGCCAGGCTGGTCTCGAACTCCTGACCTCAAGAGATCTTCCTGCCTCGGCCTCCCAAAGTGCTGGGATTACAAGCATAAGCCACCCCACTGCGCCAGGCCTGGATATATTTTAATGAAATTTTTATATCCTGGCAGATGTTTTTTTTTTTTTTCACTTGAAAATGCTATGTAATTCCGCATGGGTAGACCCAACAAAACATACGGGAGGCTCACCCGTTGGTGATGTCTAGGAGAATTCTTGCCTCTCGTCTTTCAGTTTCCGTTCTTCTCTCTCCCACTCCACTTTCTATTGATAAGTTCAAATGCTTATGATGGCTTCAGACACGAGAGACGTAGGCCAACACTATGTCATAGAAAAAATACAATGGTTTAGCAGGAATCCTTGAATTTTTAAGCAAAGTCAGACATGTCAAGAACCTGTACCACCAGCCTCAGTCCAAATCCCTTAAGAAAGCCCAGAAGAGAGGCTGCAGATTCTCCCCCACACGCTTCCTAGACCTCCTCCTCTTCTAAATTAAGCTGCTTCCCTCAAGCACCAGGATTTCGGATAAATAAAAAATGAGTTCTCATTCAATGGGATTGTTTTTCTGTTTGGTTTAATTACTAGTGTTGTCACAGTATTGTTTCCCACCGTTTCCGATGCAAATGTGCGGTGTTTCTGCTTCATTGTGCATTAAGCAGGGTGTTATAAGCCAGCCCTGGAAAGCTAACCATCACTTAAAAGACTACTCCTATGGGGACATAGGTGCCAAATTCCAAAGATCCAACTTTAACAGATCAGCTCTGGGAAGCACAATCTCTGATAGGCTGAAGGCTGCCTGGGAAAACACTGTTTTGAGAGGTACATTTTGCTTTTCACACCACTCTTACTAGAATCACAGACTAGGAGGGTGAGAACCTTGCTTAGAAATCTCTTAGTCCACCCTCTCATTTTAATGATGAGGTAGATGTTTATATGTGAGAAAATAGCAAGATAAAGAGACATGCCCCAATTCTCCCAGCTAGACAGTGACCCAGGTCCCCAGACACTCAGCACAGAGACTCCTGCCTGTTCAGATGATGGGAAACGCCATGGCCGTAAGGCAGCCAAGGAAGAAAAGAAATAAAACATGGCAGCCAACATTTATTGAATACTTGGTACGAGCCAGGCACTATGCTGGACACTTAAGCTCATTTAATCTTCTAAAAGCTCTATCAGGTGGTATAGGTCTTATGTCCACTATACAGATGAAGCTTCAGAGGTTAAGCTGTCCACCCGAAAATGCACAGTGAGTATCACAGCCAGAGCTGGGGGTGAAATTCAGGTCACCATACTCTTCTGTTCTTCTTCTTCTTTTTGAGACAGGGTCTGACTCTGTTGCCCAGGCTGGAGTGCAGTGGTACAATCTTGGCTCACTGCAACCTCCACCTCCCAGACTCAAGTAATTCTCATGCCTCAGCCTCCCAAGAAGCTGTGACAACAGGCATGCACCACCATACCCAGCTAATTTTTTTGTATTTTTAGTAGAGACGGAGTTTCGCCATGTTGTCCAGACTGTTCTCGAAATTTTGGCCTCAAGTTGATCCACCCGACTTGGCCTCCCAAAGTGCTGGGATTATAGACATGAGCCACCATGCACAGCCCAGGCCACCATACTCTCAATCATGGCACTGCTTCAGTGTTACTTAATTTGCGCCCCACCCCACCATACTCTCAAAGGAAGACCTCTGCCATCCAGTTGTCCAGTGGAGATGGTGCATCTCTCTTTCTCTGTTGAAGGAGAGGTGGCCTCCAGTAGGATTTCTCTGTTGAGAAGTACTGATAGGACCTTTCATTTCCAGGTCCTAGGCAGTTTAGATGTCCAGAAAATCCTCCCAGTAAAGATTCATTTATTTTGAAATTCAAAGTAAATGAATTTCATAAATGCATAGCTGAGCTGATAGAAAAGTAAGAAAAATCTTCAAAGGCCAAAAATCATTGCAAAGCCCAATCCCAAGAGGCACGTGCCCACTGAGGCCTGTGGTCGGGTAAGAGGTGACTGGATGATCTCTGTTGACTTGGAGCTTGGCTTTTAATATGGATCTATATGAAGGGAAGGGAGTCAGAAAACGAAACACGGAGAGAAAGATGAGAGACCAAAGAGAGAATGTTTTATCTCACAATCAAAATAAGAGGACACAGCAGGCAGAAAATGAGAAGTGCCTATAGGGAAAAACCAAAGGGAAGAAGTTGCTGAAGTCACTCATAGGAAATGAGAGGACAAGTAGTAAGTAACAATCACAGGGCACTGACTATGAGCTTGACCTGTGCTAAAGGCTTTACATAAACAGATCTCTGTAACTTTTAACCGCACATGAAACCAATCAATCACTGACTGGCTTAGCAATAAGCCTAAAATATCAGAATTGGAAAGGGCATTATCTACCACTTAATTTCATGTTTTCCAAACTGCAAGTCTTATAACTTTTGGTTCAATAGATAGAATAGCATATAAATAATACACACACAAATATATATGCATAAATCTGTGTGTATGTATATACACAAACGTATATGTGTATATATGCATAAATACACATATAAATATGAAAGCATATACTAGGTCTCAATGTAAAACACATATCTCACTACAGATCAAAGTTAAAAATCAAATGCCGGCCAGGCGTGGTGGCTCACACCTATAATTCCAGCACTCTGGGATGCAGAGTCAAGTGGATCATTTGAGGTCAGGAGTTCAAGACCATCCTGGTCAAACATGGTGAAACTTTATCTCTACTAAAAATACAAAAATTAGCTGAGTGTAGTGGCACACGCTTGTAATCCCAGTTATTGGGGAGGCAGAGGCAGGAGAATCACTTGAACCTGGGAGGCAAGGGTTGCAGTGAGCCAAGACTACGCCACTGCATTCCGGGGCTGTGACAGAGAGAAACCTTGTCTCAAAAAAATAAATAAATATTGTAATTAATTAATTAAAATTTAAAAATCAAATGCCTAAAAACATTGATAAAAACCCCAAGCCATCAATATCTTTTGTGGGAAACTGAGGTCCAGAGACAGTGCAAGCAAAGTCAATCACCTGGTTAGAACAGAGTTCAGACGAGTGCCATTTCTCTCATAGCGGTAAGGTGGCACCGTGAGTCTTTACCATGCACAGCTCTGGGCCAGAATGCTCCCTCTGTGCCTCTTGTTAGGGAGAAGGGAAACCACAGAGCGAGCCCAGATCTGTACAAAACTGAGCATTAGACGGTTTGCTTTCAGTGCCTCTAACCTCCCAGTAGGGCTTCCTCCTTGCCCACCCCTTCTGCAGAAGCACCCACTGCCCTCTGCTGTCTCTACTCTCCTACTACCAAGACCTGATATCAGGAAAGGCTTTAGTAACCTTCTGTGCACAAGGCTGGAAATTACTCCCATGCTATCTTTTCCATGATTATTTGGTTTTGTGAAGATTGAAAGTTTCAGCCAAAGACAAGAAATTCTCATTATAGAGTTTTTTCCTGGCTTCAGAAGACCAGCAGTGGGAGAGGGGAAGAACACATTTGGCCTCTTTGGTACCTGGTGAGCCCCATATCTAGTGGTGAGTGATCAGGCACCACCAGGAGACATGGGTGATCCTAGAGGGTGATATAGGGGTTGGCTTTAGTCTTCTCCCATAATCTCCTTTCCTTTGGTAAGGAATCCTCTGGTCCTCTTACTTGCAAGGTTAATAAAGATAATAACAGATAAGATTGCGAATTTGAGGCCAGGTGTGGTGGTTCATGCCTATAATCCCAGCATTTTGGGAGGCCGAGGCGGGTAGATCACTTGAGGTCAGGAGTTTGAGACCAGCCTGGCCAACATGGTGAAACCCTGTCTCTACAAAAAATACAAAAATTAGCCCAGCCTGATGACAGGTGCCTGTAGCCTCAGCTAATCAGGAGGCTGAGGCAGAAGGATTGCTGGAACCCAGGAGGAGAAGGCTGCAGTGAGCCGAGATTGTGCCATTGCACTCCAGTGTGGATGACAGATCTGGACTCCATCAAAAGGGAGGGAGGGAGGGAGGGGAGGGGAGAGGGAGGGGGGGAGGGGAGGGGAGAGGGAGGGAGAGAGGGGAGAGGGAGAAGGGAGGGGAAGGGGGAGGGGGAGGGAGAGGGGGAGGGAAAGGGGGAGGGAAAGGGAGGGAAGGGAGGAAACTGAAGCTCAGAGATTGACTAGCCATGGGCCTTGGACAGAAGGTGAACTCAAGGCCAGGCCATTCTCATTCCAGGCTCTCATAGCAGAGCGAAACTCCATCTCAAAAAATATTTTTAAAAAAAGATTGTGAATCTGCTTTTTTAAACACACTTAGCAAAATTTCTAATTCTAGATAAAGTCTGTGCCTTCAAAGCCATCACCTTGGGGAACACGTCACTTATTTCAATAATCCTTGCACTCATTTCAGGGTCTCTGTTTTAGGAATATTAATAATTACCAATTATGAAATGCCTGCTACAGATCAAAAACTATGCCAGGCACTTTACACACTGTACCTTATTAAATCCTATAAAACAACTGCCCCCTTTTCAACAAGACAAAGCTAGTTTTATTCTATCTGTATCCAACCTCATCAGTGGCCACAAAAACTCTAATCCCTAATTGTATTCATCACACTTGGCTCTAAATGACTTTAGACTGTTTCCAGAAATCAGTCTATCCTTGAAATGCAAAAAGTGACCTCCACAAAGAACAGCCAAGACAGCATGTCACACACCCAGTTGGATTTCCCATAAAGGAATTCCAGGAATACTTTGTTCCATGGCAACATCTTTCCAGTAAGTTCATGGCCTCCCAAGATGACTGCTTTGATGTGTGAATGCACGTATGGGTGCATGTGTGTTGAATCAACCAAAGGGCTTGAGAGATATAGACTATACCCTTAGATCTGCCTAACTGTCTGACCCTGGTACTTTGAGAAGAGAGAGGACAGGTAGGAAGTGTCACAAGTTTCTTTGCTGATGGATGAGGGGCATGGCCTCCTGGCGCACCTGTCTGTCTGGTTCTGGGCCTTCCTTCTTATCCCATCGGCTGTGTTTCTGGTGACCGCACACAGCTAGTGACAGAGGACAGCTTTCTCACAGCTATAGGGTTTACCCCATATGGAAGGCCCTACCAAACCCTTCCCCTACTGATGTAAGACCTACTCTGTGGGGACCTGCAGGGCGACTTCAGGGTTGATTATTCTTCTCCCCCTTCCTTTACTCTTTTCCTTGATATGGAGGACTTATGTTTCTCCAACCTTATGCTGCTGTTTTGTGAGTTCGTTGTCAAGCTCCCTTCCAAGCAGACCCTTCCATCCCTCATAGAGAGAAATTCTGGAGTTGTCACTGATCAAGGGAGCGCTTACAGCTGCTCAACAATCACCACCTTTCCTGAAGCAACTTTTTTGCTCCTTCTCATCTCTCTTCAAACTTCCAACACCTTCTCCCTAACCCTCAGTCTCAGCCCATGATTCTTAAAAAGAGAAGCAATGAACTCCCTGGGCTCCCACCACTGTTATCTGCATCCGACCCGCCTCTGAGCCCACCTTCTCTGCCTTTCCTCCTTTTGCCAATCAGCCACATTTAATGAACAGGGCGAGGCATGCCTCCTCCTCCAAACTCTTTCTTTCTGAAGCCTCCAGGACAACGGTCTTCTCTCAAGTCACCCCTACTCCCTTTCCACTGTCTTTGTTGATTTGTTCTCACAGTCCTGATGGTTGGAGTGCCCCAGGGATCAATCCTTTGACTTCCTTTTTTATTTTGAGACAGAGTTTCGCTCTTGTTGCCCAGGCTGGAGTGCAATTGGTCTCCGCCTCCCAGGTGCAAGCGATTCTCCCACCTCAGCCTCTCGAGTAGCTGGGATTACAGATGTGCGCCACCACACCCGGCTAATTTTGTATTTTTAGTAGAGATGGGGTTTCTCCCATTGTTGGTCAGCATGGTGTCGAACTCCCAACCTCAGGTGATTCGACCACCTCAGCCTCCCAAAGTGCCACCATACCTGGCCTTTTGACTTCTTCTCTTTTCTATAAACACTCCGTTTCAAGGTGAGCTCATTCTGTTTCATGGCTTTAAAATAACATGTAAACACTCATGACAAACTCATACATGTGCATCTCTGCCCAAACCCTCTCCTGAGTTCCAGACACATCCATGCTGCTGCCTAGCAACCATGTTCACTTTGGAGTCACATCTTAATTTTCACGCACTCCACTCAGAACCTCAGTCTTCTCTCCAGGCTCTGCCCCTAAAGCCTTCTCCATCTCAGTCAATGGCCACTCCGTTCTAGCTCAGGTCAAAAACCTGGGAGTCACCCTGAAACCTCCCTGGCAGCTCATGCAGTCAGTAAACCCCACTGGATCTACCTTCCGAGTAGATCCGGAATCGGATCATTTGTCACCACTCACCAACTTCACACTGCCACCCCCACTTCAACCGCCATCACCTTGTCTGCATATTGTGGGAGCTGCTCTCTGCTTCTACTTTTGGCTCTCAAAGTCTATTACTCTCAGCACAGCAGCAGGGTAATCTGTTTAAAACTAAGTCAGATTACTAAACTCAACAACAAAATAGCAAACAACCCAATTCAAAAATGGAGAAAGGATTTGAATAGACAAATCTCCCCAACACAAGTTATGCAAACAGCCAATGAGCACATGAAAAGATGCTAATATCACTAACCATTAGGGAAACGCCAACCAAAACTACAATGATATACCACCTCACATCCATTAAGGTCACACCATCACATATATATATGGCCAGGTGCAGTGGCTTACACCTGTAATCCCAGTACTTTGGGAGGCCAAAGCGGGTAGATCACTTGAACCCAGGAGTTCAAGACCAGCCTGGGCAACACGGCAAAACCTTGTCTCTACAGAAAATACAAAAAATTAGCTAGGTGTGGTGGCGTATACCTATAGTCCCAGCTACTTGGGAGACTGACATGGGAGGATCACCTGAGCCAGGAAGTTGAGGCTGCAGTAAGCCGTGATCACACCACTGCACTCCAGCCTGGTCATCGGAGTGAGACTCTGTCAAAAAAAAAAAAAAAAAAAAAAAAAACCCACAGAAAATAGCAAGTGTTGGTGAGTATGTGGAAAAGTTAGAACACTTGTTTATGCACGTTGGTGAGAATGTAAAGTGGTCCAGCCACTGTGAAAACAGTATAGCAGGCTAGCCACGGTGCCCCACGCCTGTAAACCCAGCACTCTTGGAGGCCGAGGAGGGCAGATCACAAGGTCAGGAGTTCGAGACCTGCCTGGCCAACATCGTGAAACCCCATCTCCACTAAAAAATACAAAAATTAGCCGGGCGTGCTGGCCGGCTCCTGTAATCCCAGCTACTAGGGAGGCTGGGCAGGAGAATTGTTTGAATCCAGAAGGTGGAGACTGTAAGTGAGCCAAGATCGCTCCACTGCACTCCAGCCTGGGTGACAGAGCAAGACTCTGTCTCAAAAAAAAAAAAAAAAAGAAAGAAAAGAAAAGAAGAACAGTACAGCAGTTCCTCAAAAATTAAAAATAGAATTATCACTTTTCTGAGGATCCGGCAAGAGGGAAGAGGTAGAGCAGAAGAAGGAGCGGACCTTCCGCAAGTTCACCTACCGCGGGGTGGACCTGGACCAGCTGCTGGGCACGTCCTACGAGCAGCCGACGCCGCTAGACAGTGCGAGCCAGTGACGGCAGCTGAACCGGGACCTGCGGCGGAAGCAACACTCGTTGCTGAAGCGCCTGCGCAAGGCCGAGGGGGCGGTGCCGCCCGTGGAGAAGCCGGAAGTTGGAAGACGCACCTGAGGGACATGATCATCCTGCTCGAGGTGGTGGGCAGCGTGGTGGGTGTCTACAACAGCAAGACTTTCAACCAGGTGGAGATCAAGCCAGAGATGATCGCCACTACCTGGGTGAATTCTCCATCACCTACAAGCCCGTGAAGCACGGCCGGCCCTGCATCGGGGCCACCCACTCCTCCCGCTTCATCCCCCTCAAGTAGTGGTTCTGCTAATAAAGGCACACAGATCTCCAAAAAATAAAAATAAATAAATACAATTATCATGTGATTCAGCAATTCCACTTCTGGATATACACCTAAAAGAACTGAAAGGCCTCAAAGAGATATTTGTACACCCACGTCCATAAGAGTAGACACAACCCAAGTGTTCAACAACGGATGGAGGGATAACCAAAATGTGCTGCATACTTACAGTGGAATATTATTCAGCCTTAAAAAGAAAAGAAATTCTACTGTGGGAGACTGAGACAGGTGGATCACTTGAGGTTAGGAATTTGAGACCAGCCTGGCCAACGTGGTAAAACCCGGTCTCTACTAAAAATACAAAAATTAGCTAGGCATGGTGGCACAGGCCTGTAGTCCCAGCTACTTCAGAGGCTGCGGCAGGAGAATTTCTTGAACCCAGGAGGTGAAGGTTGCAGTAAGCCGAGATTGCACCACTGCACTCCAGCCTGGGCAACAAAACGAGATTCTGCCTCAAAAAAAAGAGGAAATTCTGGGCTGTGTGCTGTGGCTCACATCTTCCAGCACTTTGGGAGGCCAAGGCTGGAGGACTGATTGAGCCCAGCAGTTCAAGACCAGATTGGACAACACAGTGAGACCCTATCTCTAAAAAGTCTTTTTTTTTTTTTTTAATTAGCCTGGCATGCACCTGTAAGTCCCAGCTACTCAGGAGGCTGAGGTTGGGAGGATAGTTTGAGCCCAGCAGGTCAAGATTGCAGTGAGCTATGGTCGCTCCACTGCACTCCTGCCTGAGTGACAGAGTGAGACTCTGTCTCTAAAAATAAAAAATTTAAAAAGGAAATCCTGACATATACCACGACATTGATGAACCTTGAAGACATTATGTCAAGTCAAATAAGCCAGATGCAAAAGGACAAATACTATATGATTCCACTTACATGAGGTCCCTACAGAAGTCAATTCACAGAGACAAAAAGTAGCCTGGTGGTTACCACTGGCTGGGGGGAAGGGGAATGGGAGTTGTTGCTTAATGGGTGCAGAAATTCAGGGTGATATGATGGAAAGAGTTATGGAGATGGAGGGTGGTGAATGCTGAGCCTTATGAATGCATTTAATACCACCAAGGGGATGGGAGAGACCAGGAGAGGGAGATGGAGTGAAGCAAAGAAGAGGAGAGTGACAAGATGGCAAATGTGGAGGAGAAGGAAGGAGTAGGAAGGAGAATGAGAAGAGGTGGAGAGACCGTGGAGGGGTGAACAGTGGCTGAACTAGTGCCTGGCTCCATCCTTGAATGGGGGGCAGTCAGCAGGAAGGGCCTGGAGACGGGAGAGGAGAGAGCCAAGTCTCTGCTTGTAGGTAAAAGCACAGAGGGCTTGCAGAGGAGGCACCAGCAGTTCCGGTGAAGGGAAGCTGGAGGTCCCAGGGCTTCGGTTAGAGATAGGGTTTAAGAAGGCATCCCTGGGCCAGGTGTGGGAGCTCAGCCTGTAATCCCAGCACTTTGGGAGGCCGAGGCAGGTGGATCACTTGAGGTCAGGAGTTCAAGACCAGCCTGGCCAACATGGTGAAACCCCATCTCTATTAAAAATACAAAAATTAGCTGGGCATGGTGGCACATGCCTGTAATCCCAGCTACTTGGGACACTGAGGCAGGAGAATTGCTTGAACCCGGAAGGCGGAGATTGCAGTGAGCTGAGATCTTGTCACTGTATTCCAGCCTGGGCAACAGAGCAAGACTTCATCTCAAAAAAAAAAAAAAGAAAAAAGTCAGGATAGTACATTTTATGTTGTATGTATTTTATTACAATAAAATAATGGAATAAATAAGTCAGATTCCTGGCTTCTCTACTCAAACTCCTGCCTAGACATTTAATGTGGAATAGATCATTCTTACCCAGGTGGGACTGCCAGGCCCCCCACCTCTCCTTTCCTTCCTGCCTCTTTCCTCTTGCCCACTCTGCCCCAGCCCCACCGGCCTCCTCCCCTGTTGCAAGGGAAGCTTGAGGTGCTCCTGCCTGTCCACTTTCTCCTTACTCTGCAGGGAATGTTCTCTCTCACCTTAGCTTGCTTTATTTTTCTTCTTATCACTCTCACCACCTGGCATATCATCTGTCTGCTTCCCCTCCCCGCACCCTGGCACAGCCCCAGGAGAACAGGGACTTCGGCTGCTTCTGTTCATGAACGTGCTCAACAAGAGCCTGCCCGCCCCTCTGACACGGTCCTCCCAGAGCCACAGCTGTGCCTATCTCAGCGTATAGAATCTCCTCCTCCCGTCTCCACACCTGGCTCACCTTTTCCCTTTGTTCTTCTACCCGGTGCTGCCAGTGACAAGCCCATGAGACCAGACACTCAAGAGAGCAGACAACCAGGGGCATGGGAGACTTTGTCCCCAAGAGGGTCTCAGTAAATGTTGGTGGCTCGTAAAGAATCTATGTGGTGTTGGTTTTATGGTCAATGGAGCTGTTTGCTCCTCCTTAAGGGCACCCACCCCTACTTCAGGGCACGTACTACCCCAGAACCAAGTTACCAAAGACCCATGTAGGTCCCAAGGACGCCACCTGCCTCTGAGAGATTTGGGGAACTCACGGCCTTCTCATAACCCCTTAATGCAGTATGGCTCCAAGGATTCAGGTCTCACTGGTGGCCCTTGGACAGGCATGCGGTGACACTGTCCACACCATGAAAAAGTTCTCACTTTTTTTTTTTTTTTTGAGATGGAGTTTTGCTCTTGTTGCCCCAGGCTGGAGTGCAATGGCATGATCTCAGGGCTTACTGAAACCTCTGCCTCCCCGGTTCAAGTGATTCTCCTGCCTCAGCCTCCGGGGTAGCTGGGATTACAGGCACGTGCCACCACGCCTGGCTAATTTTTTATTTTTAGTAGAGACAGGGTTTCTCCATGTTGGTCAGGCTGGTCTCAAACTCCTGACCTCAGGTGATCTGCCTGCCTCAGCCTCCCAAAGTGCTGGCATTACAGGTGTGAGCCACTGTGCTCGGCCTAAGCTCTTTTTTCAGTGCATTTTCAAAGACCCTTCATGGGTTGAATTGGGTCCCCCCCAGAAAGAGCACTGTGTGCTTCCCAGGCCTGACCCACGGGCAGTCTCCCAGGAAGACCCTACACTTGGCAATCCACTGACTGCCAGCGGCCCAGTCTGATTCCAGTGTGGTCCTTTCTCACTGACTCTCAGCCCCGGACTGGATCCCGGTGCTGTCATTTCTCACTGAGTCTCAGCCCCGGACTGGATCCCGGTGCTGTTCTTTCTCATAGGAGGCTCAAAGATAGGGTAAAGCAAAGTAAGCCAGCAGGGCTGCCTTTCTGTAAGGGGAAAGAGCAGATTGGGAAGAAGAATGGCAGGTACTGAGTAAACCAGTTTTCTGGATACAACCCCACCTTTCCCATTACTTTGCAGGTAGGACCATGATTTTTCCTCTTTCAGCCCAGTACTAGCTCTGGCTTCTCAGGGAAGTCTTATTTATAGAACTAGAATAAGTTGATTACAGGGCTCCATAGGACCTTTAAAACTTTTACTACAAGGTTAACAAGACTAATAATGACTTTTGTGTTCTGTTTCTGGAGGTATAAAAGGGAATAAGCTTAAAGGCTGTTCTTTTTTTCTTCCCTTTTCTCTTTCTTACCCCCTCTCTTTTCCTAATTTACTTTCCTTTTCTCCCTATTTTTTTCTTTTTCTGTCTCTTCCTATGTTTTTCTCTTTGTTAAGTACAAAGATTTCCTAGGTACTTGTTTCTCATTTTTTTTTCCTATCACTGACTCTTTTCCCAGTCATCACACTTGTGGTTGGTTAATTATCTGACTGCTGAATAAAGAAAATAACAGGCTGGATGCAGTGGCTCACGCCTGTAATCTCAGCACTTTGAGAGGACAAGGTGGGTGGACCACGAGGTCAGGAGTTTGAGACCAGGCTGGCCAACATGGTGAAACCCCATCTCTACTAAAAATATAAAAATTAGCCAGGCATGATGGTGCATGCCAGCTACTTGGGAGGCTGAGGCAGGAGAATCTCTTGAATCTGGGAATCAGAGTTTGCAGTGAGCTGAGATCATGCCACTGCACTCCAGCTGGGTGACAGAGGTAGACTGAGTCTCAAAAAATAAATTAATTGATTAAAAAATCAATATATTACTATTATAAATATATATTCCTCATGTTTGTATGTTTTTGAATTTACAAAATATTTATATGCATCTGTGTATATATGTATAAAATATATATAACATTTTGTATGTGTGTATATCTCTCTATATAAAATCTTCTTTGATCTTTGCAATGACTCTTGACATAGTTGTTATTTTCTTGTTTCACAAATGGGAAACTGAGGCTCAAAGAAGCAAAGGGCTCTTCCTCTTCTTCCCCTTTCCTATCCCCTTTAGCACCTTCCCTTCTTGAACAACTCAGTCTTGGAAACGTAGGCAGGACCAAGTCTGGTAAGGATATGTGCCGGGGTAGGGAAGCTGCAGTGGCTCAGTGTGGAGTGTCAGAGCTTGACCAAGTTGCTCAAATATATTGAGTAAATATGTGCAATATTCCACAGAAAGTGTGACTTATGTTCAGGCAAACAAAACAATACATTTGATAGAAACCAAGTATAAGTGGGATCAGATAAGGTATTTAACAGAAAAAAACTTCAAAGCAACATTTATAAATGTTTTAAAAAGGAAAGGAAAGGAGCGATGACAACTATTCAACAAATAAGGAATCTCAATAGAGACAAAACTTTTTAAAAAGAACAAATGAAAATTCTGGAGTTGAAAAATATAATAATTGAAATGAAAAATTTGTTACTTGGGCTTAATAGCAGATTTGAGATGGCAGAAGAAATTATCAGTAGTCTTGAAGTCGATAGAAATCATCCAATATAAAGATAAAAAAATAGGAAAATGAGAGCAGAGCCTTTGAGGCCTGAGAAACATCTTTAAGCATATTAAAAGATATTAAAGATACTAAAAAATTAATATTCCTGTCTGCTACTCTCATTCTTTGTTTCCTGAGAATGTTTTAATTTCAGTTTTGAAGTATGCTTCTCGTGGACATAGAACTGTTCATTAACAATATTTTTCCCAGATATTTTAAGATACTAAAAATTTCAAAGAAACACGGCCCCAAACTGCCCAAATTTTGTATAAAACATTTAACATGAAATGAAAAAGTTCAATGAGGCCCAAGTAGGATAAGCCCAAAGAGATAAACACGTAAACACATTATATTTAAAGTTGGAAGCCAAAGACATGGAGAAAATCTTGAAAGCTACTGGAGAAAAGTGACTCATTATAGATAGAGGAACAACAATATTTTGAACTGCTGACTTCTCAAAAGAAACAATAGAGGCGGGGAGGCAGTGGAAGGACATATTTGAAACACTGGGAAAAATATTGTTAATGAAGAGTTCTATATCCAGTAGAAGGATACTTCAAAACTGAAATTAAAACATTCCCAGGAAACAAAGACTGAGAGTAGCAGTCAAGAAACACTAAAAGAAGCCCTTCAGACTGTAAGAAAGTGACACATAACTAAAATTCACAGCATGAAATGAAGAGCACTAGAAATAGTAAATATGTGGTTAAATATAAAAGGTTGTGTAGATTTTTTTTTTCTTTTCTTCTGTTACTTTATTTAAAAGACAGAACATTTCACAAAGCAGCATTTATAACACTATATTTTGGGATTATAACATATGGATGTAACATATATGAAAATGACAGCACAGAGGAGTAGGGGAAAATGGAGCTATACTGGAGCAAAATTGTTACATTTTACTCTAATTAAGTCAGAATTAACCTGAAGTATGTTAAAATAAATTAAGATGCATATTATAATCCACAGAGCAAGAAAATAACTGAAGAATACATTGTTAAAAAATCTACACTGTAACAATGAGAAATATTAATTCCTCAATAGAGGAATTGAAGCAAAGAGATTAAAAGCAAAAGAAGAATTGAACACGAACGAGTGCTTGAAAGCAGCATTAAAAGGGGGAATAGAAGGAGAAAAATACATGAAAATATAGAAAACAAACATCAAGATGGCAGATATAAATCCAAACATAATAATTACATTACATTTGAATGACCTATATGATCCAATCAAAAGGCAAAGATTGTCATATTGGATTTAAAAAGGCAAAATATAACTATATACTACTCATGAAAGACAAATTTCAGATTCAAAAATATAACTAAATTTAAAGTAACAGATAAAAAAAAGATACAGTATGCAACTAACAACCATATGAGAGCTGGAATGGCTATAGCATTATTGGACACAATAGATTTTAAATATTATTAGAAAAAGAGACATTTCATAATAAAAGGTCCAATGTATCAAGAAGATATCACAGCTAAAATATACATGCACCTAACAAAAAGGGCCCCAAATATATTAATTTAAAACAGAATTGAAAGGAGTAGACAATTCAACTATTAGACATGAAGATTTCAGTGCCACATTCACAATATTTGAAAAACAGGTAAAAAGTCAGCTACGAAATAGAAGACTTGAATAACTTTACCAATCAATGTTAACTGATATTTATAGAACATACCAACCCCAAAGAGAAAATTATATATTCTTTTCAAGAGCACTAAAACATTTTCCAGGCTGGGGGTGGTGTCTCACGCCTATAATCTCAACACTTTGGGAGGCCGAGGTGAGTGTATCACCTGAGGTCAGAAGTTTGAGACCAGCCTGGCCAATATGACAAAACCCCGTCTCTACTAAAAATACAAAAATTAGCTGGGTGTGGCAGTGCACGCCTGTAATCCCAGCTACTCAGGCGGCTGAGGCAGGAGAATCACTTGCACCCAGAAGGTGGAGTTTGCAGTGAGCTGAGATCACGCCGCTGCACTCCAGCCTGGGCAACAGAGCAAGACTTTGTCTCAAAAATGAAACAAAACAAACAAACAAGAAAAACAAACATGTTTTTAAAAAGGGCTATATACTAGCCCTTAACATACATTTCAATAAAATTTAAAAGATTGAAATTATTCAAAGTATGCTCCCTGTTCATAACAGAATTAAATTAAAAACAACCAAAACAAATTTAATAGATCAGCAAATATTTTGAAGTTAAACAAAATGACTTCTAAATAACTTACAGGCTAAAGAAGAATCCACAAGGAAAATTAGAAAATATTTTGAACTGATGGAAAAGAAAATGTGACATATCAAAATTTATAGGATGCAACTAAAGCAGTGCTTAGAGGAAAATGTATAGGCTTAATTGCCCATATTAGAAAAAAGGAAAGGTCTCAACTCAATCATCTAAATACCTACCTTAGAAACCAAAAGAAAAAAAAATAGCAAACCAAACTTCTAACTTCTTTTACATTTTTGGAGAAAGTGACAACCCAGAGCCTATATTCCTGTGTGGAAATACTTGTTTGAGGTTGAGCAGAAATTACCTCCTCTACAGGTATGATTCATGTGTCTAAAGCACCTCCATTTCCTGACTACCAATAATATGGTTCTTCTAAGTGCCTGAATGCAAGATCCCTGATCAGTGTGCAATTCTGGGAGCTATTCCCAGGATTATGTAGCTCAGCCTCTGTGGCTTGTCTTTTCTAAAGTATGAACAACTTTTTTTGCTTTTACCTATAACAATAAGTTATATATATATTATATATGAATTAGTAAGGTTTCCTCTATATAAGATAAATAAATACAAATGCATCATGATGAATATAATTTTAAAAGAGAAAAAAATAGGAACAATGCTTCTGTATACAACTTGATAATAATTTCCCCTAAATCAATCTCTCAAGTTGTCTGAGAGTGAATGTCTCAAAAGGATGTTGTCAGAAACAGATCGTGGCAAGAGAGGAGGCTCAGGGGGAGCATCTGGCTGGTTGAGACAGTGGCTAACAGGTGATACAAATCAGAAAGGCCAGTGGGCAAATCCAGGTAAGGGTGAAAGAAAGGTTCTTAGTAACTAGCCCTACATCCAGCCTCCTCGCAAATTAGGGATAACATCATTCTAAAAAGAGGTCCCAGAAATATAAAATTTCCTAGTGTGTTTGGGGAATTTAGTCATTCAGGAAGTATAATGAGGAAGGGGATGGTCCGGATTATAAAATTATGACATGCCAGGACAGGGCACTGTCATTTATCTTACGGGCCAGGAAAGTGCATGAAGGACATACAGCATGGAAACAGACATGATTAAATATACAAAAGTCAATCACTTTAGTGGCGGTGTGGTGGATGGATTGGAGGAATGGGTGACAGCATATGGCCAGTTAGGAGACTATTGGCATATCCAGGTGAGAAATTTGCTTGAACCAAGGTAGTGACAGTGGATATGGATTGGGAAGAGGGCTGACAAATGAGATATTTAGGAGGTAAAGTAGGCAGGGTTTGGAGACTGTTGAGGATAAGGTAGATGGAGGAGTTGTGAGTCGTTCACAGCTCTTGGGCTTGGAAGATAGTGTGGATGCTGGCGTAACCTGTCAATACAGGGAGTGTAGCGGGAAGGGAAAATTAAATATGGAAATAGGGGATAATAATGAGTACACAGTTTTTTTTTTGAGATATATTGAATTTTAGATATCTATGAGGAATTCATACAAATACATGGAGTATGTGGGCTTATAACCTAACTTTTATCCTTTGCCAATTTTATATCTTAGGAGAGTGATTTTGGAGGGAAATAAGGATATGGAAACCATAAACATCTGGGTTCCCATTAAAATTATGGGAATGAATGATGTCTTGTGAGAAAAGGGTGTAAGCAAGAGAAGGTGGATGAATGCAGCATCCTAAACAGTACAAACACCTAAGGTGTGGAGTACAAGAGGAGGATCCAGCATGCAGGTCAGAGAGAAACACCTGGAGAGAAGCCAGGAGAGACCTGACTGTGCAAACCGAAGGAGGTGAGTTCTAAAAAAGATGCAAGCGGTCAGCAGAGTGTTGAGATGAGGAATGGAAAAGGCTTCTCAGAGTTGGCAATAGGGATGTTGATGATGGATGTGGTTAGAATGGATTCCATGGAGTAGTCATGACTGAAGTCACTGTGATAACTCTAGAAGTGATTGGAAAATAAGACATGGGGACAGCTAGTGCCAATTATTTCTCCAGATGCTTATCTGTGTGTGTGTGTGTGTGTGTGTGTGTGTGTGAGAGAGAGAGAGAGAGAGAGAGAGAGAGAGAGAGAGAGATCGATCGATCAGGTGGAAGTCAAAGGTAAAGAAGCAAAACCAAGCAGTGTTTGCCTGTTTGTTTTAGGGTAACACAGACTTGAACATGCCAATAGGCTGAAGAGAAGGAGCCAATAAGGTCACCTGAAGAAACAGAAGAAAGAAGTTGAAATTAATGAGGAAAAGTCTTGGACCACATGGGCTCCTGGATGGAGCCTGGGGAAGGCAGGACTTGGAAATGTGACTTATTCTCTAGGGCTTTCTGGGAGGTCAGGTTAGGAGTAGGGTCTAGCACAGTCTACCCAGGTGGTGTGGCTGCCATATCTGGACATCAAGGCAAGTGTGTCTGCACCACATCAAGGAGTCTGATTGCTCAGTTCCAGGTGGGCAGACCTAGGAGTCATTGATGTACAGCCTAGTTCCTTGGTCTAGTCCTCCAAATTTACCCAAACTGCATTTTCCCTTTTCATCCACAGGTTTAAGAAAACATTAAAAAACAGGTTAGACTAGTGGGACTAACCCTTAGAAACTAGTTGATGAGTTACCTTTTAGATGAGAAAATGCTTGTCTAAGTAGTGATGAGGCCAAGGCCACATAGCTCGCAAAGTAGGGGTAGGACCAGAACTCAGGCTTCTCGGCTCCCTGTTCAATGTTCTTTCAGTTTCACCAGTTCAGCCTTCCACTGCTTGGGGGCTACTGGCCTAGGCATAGAAGTAACTCTGTTCCCTTGATGATTTATTATCATTACTGTCATTGGATCCCATTTGTATGTTACATAGAACACATATCATTTCTGCTTTGCTCTTGTGTCACTAGACAAAAGCAGCTGCTTGGGCAGATAGCTTCACAAAGGGTTCCCACAGAAATCCTCATTGTTCCTAATGTTCCAGCCTCATTCTTGTTGATACACAGATGAAACCTGACAACAATAATACAAAACTACTATGTATTTCGCACCTACTATGTGCTAGGCATTATGCTAAAGGACTTAATTTAATCCTATGAATAGGTACATTTCTCATGGTCTTTTTTCAAGTGAGCAAACGGAGGCACAGAGACATCTAGCAACTTGGCCAAGGTCACGCAGCAAAAGGGAGGAGCAGGAAACGGAACCCAGGCAACGTGGCTTCATAGCCTACGCATGTAAGCTCATGCAAGCTGGGTGCTTAGGGCTGGCAAGAATACACTTGCTTCCTCCGCAGTGTCCCAGCTCATCAGTGTGACTTCTCCAGCTCAGCCCCTGCCCCTCCCAGTGCTCTGTCCTTGTGACCCTTGGGAACCCATCATTGTGCTTCCTCCTCTTCACCCCCTACTCTCCCTGAACCCTCCTCCAGCTGAAAACCCATCCTGGTGAGTCAAGCCTGACATCTACTGAATTATGTTCCTCCAAATTGCAACATTAATAAGGGCCATGTGTTCCTAGAGGATCATTAATTACAGATACATTTTTATTTCCTGCTGAAATACAACCTGTGTTTCTGCTCCGCACGGCTGAGGCACAACCTTGCCAAACCTGCCTGTGTGTTGCTTTTGACATCTGTCTCTGACTTTCTGACAAACAGTCCTTGCAGTTTTCTGATCTCTGCATCTTTCTTCCTCCTTAGTATGCATCTCTTTCCCCCCATGCTGAGAATTCCTCCATGCAAGCCTGGACGGGGTTGGAGGTCCCCATTTCTCAACCTTCTCCAATCAAAACCCATTGACATTGCAGCTAGGGACAGTGCAAAGTGGCTGGGGTGAAAGAACCAAGCAAATGATGCCCTGCTAATGTTCCCCAACAAAGATCTGAATCCAGGGTGATTCCAATAATTGGGATGCCTGGGTAAGACAGGAGGCACGGGGCCCCTGCCTCGGCCCATGTAGGTTTCCTAAGTTGAATCTACTGATGGACTCCACTTTTAGGCCCAGGCTATGGGTCAAGTAGGACTGAGGCAAAGAACCTGGCAGAGCTCCCTGCTCTCGCTATCTGCTGAGGCTTGGAGGCAGCAATTCTATCACCATGCTCACTCTCTCAGATGTCAGGACTGAGACAGACATCTCCTGCTAGTACAGCCTATGAGTCAAAGCAGTTTCAACCCTCTCTGCAGTGTTGATCCTCAGAGACATGGTCTCCCCTGGTTTTCCACACCTTAATCTACCTGGAAACCTGCTTAGAACTTCAGTCCCCCTCTACATCATTAGATGAGAATATTGATCCCCATCTAATACCATGCTACCTGTTAGAAGCACCTGGGGAAAATTGGGAAAATTTACAAAACACTGATGCCTAGGCTACTCTACAGACCAATTCAGAATCTCGCTGAGACCCAAGCATGTTTAAGGACCATTCTAATCCTTGCCACTCAAAGCAGAATTCGTGTAACAGCAACATGAAGCATTGCGTGGGAGCTTATTAGGAATGCAGAATCTCAGGCCCCACCCCAGGCTGCCTGAATCAGCATCATCTACATTTTAATAAGATCTCCAGGTGATCTGTATGCACTTTAAAGTTTGAAAGGCACTCTAGCTCAAAATGTTTTTTCAAACTTTAGTGTGTAAAAGAATCACCCAGAGAGCTTGTTAAAAATAAAAATCCAATTCAGTAGGTGTGGGAGGGGGCTGGGACTCTGCTCTTTTAACAAGGTCCCCAGTTAGTTCTGACGCAGATGGTCCTGAGATTGTACCTTGAGATGCGCTGCATCTAGGATTTGGGCTCTCGCCTCCCGGGCTGTGGGCCCGCCAAGCTTGATGAGGCTATCCAACCCGAGGAGCAGCCTTGCTCTGACAGGAGGGGTCTCCTGGATCAGGGAAGCCTGTCTGGCTGCCCTCTCCTGCAGCCGGGAGATTAGACGCTCTCGCCCCTTGTCTAAGCTGGCTGAGCTCTTTAGTCCCCACTGAGGCAGGTCCTTTGTTCACTTGTCCTCAGCTTGCCAAGGTCTGCAGTTTTTTAGGTGCTATATGTATTTTTAATTGAGATTTAATTCATATAGCATAAAATTTATTATTTTAAAGTGGTTTTTAGTATGTTCACTATGTTTTGCAACCATCACCACTATCTCATACCAAAGCATTTCTATCACCCCCAAAAGCAACCCTGTTATCCTTAGCAGTGAGTCCTAAGATCCTCCATGCCTGTTCCCTGCCAACCACTAATCTACTTTCTGCCTCTTTGAATTTGGCAAGTCAGGACATTTCATATGAATGGAATCTTACAATGGCCTTTGTGCCTGTCTCCTTTCACTCACCATGATGTCCCCAGACTCATCCTTGCAGCAGCTCACACCAAGCTCGGCATGTTTGCTTTCTCCACTGACCACATGAGGGCATGTTTGGCCTTGAGTGGTCACAGGAAAGCCCCTTCCTCATGTCTTCATCTTACCTCTTTAGCCCCCACCCAGCAAGCCTCCAAAGACAGTGGCATTGGCTATAGGCTGGTCCCACCAGGGACTAGAACAAGAAGCAGTCTTCCAGGCCACGTAGTCCAACTTCTTCATTTTCAGGATGAGGAAACTGAGGGCAAGAGGGGCTTTCCTCTACTTCTGTGCCCCTCCAGAACACGCTGCAGCTCCCCAAGATGGGGAGATAAGGAAGCTGTGGGAAAGGGGAGGAGGGGATGGGAGACCAATGGGCAGAGCAACTGGGACCAAGAGACGGGATACCAGGAGGCAGCCATGCGCTAGTCTGGAACTTCATTTCCCTGAGGAGAGAAAAATGAAGCCCAAAGCTGAGATTTATATCTGCGATTTTCAAGTTTTCAGAAGATAGTGCAGAAAAGACACATTTATTGAGAGATGATAAATTTCCTCTTTGCAGATTTATTAGAACTTGTATAGAGCTGGATCATAGATTTTTTTTGGCGAAAGCCCTTAAACTTTTATGTCCCATCATAATGGTAAATGAAGTCCAGTAAGAAGTTTAAGTAATTCTTGATTAAATGATCCACCCCTGCTGCACGTTTCAAGTTCCTGCCCCGCCAAGGCTGGGCCTGGCCAGGAGGAGAGACATCTGCAGGCCCCAGGGAGGCACAAAATCAGGAAACAGCATCTCTAGCATGGTAAAGAGTTGCTTCTGAGCTAGAATCCAGGGTTTAGGCTCGAAAGGTATGTAGAGTGGGTAGAGTCTAGTGGGTGAATAATTTGATTAAACTGATTTTTAAAACAATATCCACTATATGGTAGGTCTCTTAAGATTTGGTGTCCCATTTAATGCACTGTGAAATAGAATTTTTATACAAATTCTTCCTTATCTTCTCCCTGTCTCTCTTTGTTTATTCTGTTCCAGCCCTATTGGGCTTTTTGCTAGTCCTCAAGCACACCATGCAGTCTGCTGCCTCAGGGCCTTTGCATCTCACCCTGTTGACAAGGATCTTCTTCCAAAAATGCTTATGGCTTGCTGCTGTACTTCTTTTAGTCTTTCTGCTTAAATGTCATTTCTCTGGCTGTCAAAAATAGCCCTCTCTGTTACTTTTTTTCTCCTTATTATGCTGTACAACTCAATAATAACACAAAGAGTTCAATGACTATAATGAACAAAATAATTAAAAATATTTCACAAAAGAAGATATATGGAGAGAAAGTAAGCACGTGAGAATTAGTGCCTAATATAGCTGTTAAGTTGTTAAGAAAATGCCAATTCAAAGCATGTGAGATATCACTACACTACCACTAGACTGGCTTAAATTAAAAAGACTGATTATACCAGAGGTTGGTGAAGAAGTGGGTTAGCCAGAACTCTCACACACTGCTGGTGGAAGTGTAATTTATATAACTACGTTAGAAAATGGGTTAAATAGCTCATGATACATCTACTATTTGGCTCAGTCATTCCACTCCTTAATTTGTACCCAAAAGAAATATAAGCTTATGTCATTTCACAGACTTGCAGGCAGATGCATAGCAACTTTGTTATAGCCCCAAATTTGAAAAGACCCAAATATTCATCAACAGGTGAACTGATAAATAGTTATACACATACAATGTAATATTACCAAGCCATAAAATGAAATGAATTATTAAGATACAAAACAATATTATGACTCTCAAAAATTACACTGAGTTAAAGAAGCCAAGGAAAAAGATAATATAAGATTCTGTTTATATAAATTCTAGAAAATGCAACTGATCTGTAGTACTGAAAATAGATTGCCTGTAGTTGGGAGTGGGTCAGGATGGGTGGCAGGAAGGGATTATGAAAGGAGATGAGTAGTCTTTTGAAAGTGATGAATATATTCTTATTTTGAGTGTGGTGGTGGTGATAATTTTACAGGCATAAAAAAGTGATATAAATTTTAAACTTTTTATATATTTTATTTATGAGATGAAGTCTCATTCCATCACCCAAGCCAGAGTGCACTGGTATGATCTTGGCTCACTGCAACCTCTGCCTCCCAGGTTCAAGTGATTTTCCTGCCTCAGTCTCCTAAGGAGCTGGAGTTACAGGCACATGCCACCGTGCCAGGCTAATTTTTGTATTTTTAGTAGATATGGGGTTTCACCATGTTGGCCAGGCTAGTCTCGAACTCCTGGCCTCAAGCGATCCACCCACCTCAGCCTCCCAAAGTGCTACGATTACAGGCATGGGCCACCATGCCTAGCTAGTTTTAGACTTTAATATGGGCTATTTATAATATGGAAATTATACCTCAGGAAATCTTTGAAGTAATAACTTTCCACGCCTGACTCAAGAACTGAATCTGTAGGGCATAGAGTGGGAGGTCCTGGCAGTAGGGAAGCAGAGCTTGCCTCTGGAATGATAGCATCCTGTGGGTACTGCCTACTCTGAGAGACTTCTAGAATTCAAAGCCATGGTGGCTGTGAGAGGAGATTAAAGATGGCTTATGCTCTCTGTGGTTCATTTTCCTTCACTAATCTAACCTAGGCTACCCTCTGCCTTTGAGACCAGAAATCTCTTGTTGATTTCTAGCTCTTTTTTCCATTCACCCCAGAAATACTGATCTCATGGCTGCGGTATGATTGGCCCAACATGTGCCTCCACCTCCACTCAGCTCAAAGCATTGAAGTTTCTGTTATTGTAGATATATCAATTTCTTCCTGCAGTTCCATCAGTTTTTGCTTCATGTATTTTAAAGCTGTTTTTAGTTGCACAAACATTATAATGATATGTTCTCTTCATGAGTTGACTCTTTCATCAATGTAAACTGACATCCTGTATGCCTGGTAATATTATTTGCTTTGAAATCTACTTTGTCTGGTATTGATAAAGCCATTCCACTTTAGATTTCTTTTGATAAATATTAGCATCTTGGATTTCTCTTCTTAGCTTTCAAATTTAAACTTCTTGTGTTTTTATATTTAAAATAATTTTTTTGTAGGTAGAAGGATATTGTTGGTCTTGCTTGTCAATTTAATTTGGGAATCCACCTTTTAATTGGGGCATTTTTTATCATCTACATTTAATATAATTATTGATATGGTTGAGTTTAAATCAATCTTGAAATTTCTTTTCTTTTCTTTTTTTTCTTTTTTTTTTGAGGAGTTTTGCTCTTGTTGCCCAGGCTGGAGTGCAATGGCATGGTCTTGGTTCACTGCAACATCTGCCTCCTGGGTTCAAGTGATTCTCCTGCCTCAGCCTCCCAGGTAGCTGAGATTACAGGTACCCACCACCAAGCTCAGCTAATTTTTTGTAATTTTAGTAGAGACAGGGTTTCACCATGTCGGCCAGGATAATCTCAAACTCCTGACCTCAGGTGATCTGCCCACCTCGGCCTGCCGAAGTGCTGGAATTACAGGTGTGAGCCATTGCACCCGGCCCTGAAATTTATTTTCTGTCTGTCTGATCTTTTATTTATTTGTTTCTTTTTCTGCCTTCTTTTAGATTAATTTTCATTATTCCATTTTATCTACTTTGTTGGCAGCTTAGTCATACTCTCCCTTTTCTAATGGTTAAAATTAGTGTTGTAGTTTCTTTTTTTTTTTTTTCAAACTATTTTATAATCTGACTTCAAGTAAGATTGCTCCAATTCACATATAGTATATGGACTGTGTAACAGTACACTCCATTTTTCTCATCTTCGCCTTTGTACAAATTATTGTCCTATATTTGTGTTTATATTTAAAACCCATAATATAGTGTTTCTATGTTTGCTGTAAGTAATCAGTTACCTTAAAAAATACCTATAGAATAAAGACAAAAGTATTTTATGTTTACCCACATATCTTATTTTCGATGCCCATCTTGCATTTTGTAGGTTCTAATGATGTCATTAAAGCAACAAGTATTATTATCACACCGACCTTCTGTGGATTTTATACTCTAGTTTCAAGTAGGGGCCGCTTAGCTGGGTAGTTCTGACTCAGGGTTCTCATAGGTTGTAGTCAAGTTGTTGGCCAAGGCTGTGATCCTCTGAAGGTGCCAGAATATCTGCTTCCAAGCCCACTCTTGCGATTGTTATCAGAAGGCCTCAGTTCTTCACCACGGGGGCCTTCCACAGGGCTGCTCACATGTCATGGCGTTTAACTTCTGCCAAAGTGAGTGATCAGAGAGAAAGAGCGAGAGAGACCAAGATCCTCCAAGATGAAAGCCACAGTCTTCTAGTCTTTTTAGAACCTGCCATCCTCATATACCATGGCTTGCACCCACATTGGTCACCCAGGCTAGCCTTAGGACAGTGGGGGAGGGGACGACACATGGTGTGAATACTAGACTGGAGATCATTGGGAGTCATCTTAAGGCTTTTAGGCTGCCCACCACACGACTCCCAGCATGTCTTCTCAGTTCAGGGAGACAATTGGACTCCTTCTGGATGGACCCCTCTTCCCAGCTTTTCTCTTATCATTTGCCCTGGAGGCTTAGCTAGAACAATGATAGGGCTCATCTTGTTTGCTTCCCCTCTCTGAGGGATCGTTGTCCAGTGCTACCAAGTGCCCAGTGTCAGAGAAACATTGTCTTACATGTTTTGTCTGGTTTTTGTTTGTTTGTTTCAGGAGGGAAGGTAAATTTGACCCCTTTTATGCTATCTTGGCTGGAAATAGAAGTCTTCACATATTTTGGTATAAAACCCAGCTGTTGACTAAGCCTTTAATCTGAGAACACATATTTTTTTTTTCTTTTATGCCAGGGACAGTGAAATGGATGGAGGAAGAATATGAAGACTCTGGTAGTCTGGCACCTGTGGTGGACAGTGGTTGGTTGAGGCTGTGGGCCTGGGTGAGGAGCACAGTGAGGAATCAGACTGAGGAACAGACATCTCCCTAATTTTATCAAGGGCTCATCTTAGTGATTTCCATCTCCATCACTTTTGATAATACCTCCTCCCCCATGATATCCCTTTGGTAGGTTTTCATCTCAGCTGTGACAAACTTGACATATAATCTTGTGGTTTCTCATTCTCATTGAGATAATGCAAGACTTTGGGTGAGAAAAAAGACTCAGATGAGCCTTGCACTGAGGTGGGGGTTGGGCAAAAGGGAGGGTGGAGCAGGACTGGAATGGGGGCACCTGAGCTCTGTCAGGGGAGGATGACAGGAGCCTCCCCAAACGGGTAGGAAACTGATGACTGCCTTTGGCATCTAGCTGCCTTCACTGACCTCAGCATCATCTATCAATTTGTTAATTCATTTCTAATTTTTAATTTTGATTGAACATCTATGTGCTAGATCCTTGGAGTACAGCAGTGAACGAAACATGCACACTCCATGTTCCCTTGGAGTTTGTTATATACCAGCCGGGAAGAGACAGTCAAGCACTCATCAACCCTTGTCTACTTCATTGTAATTTTGGTGATTGCCAAGGAGAGCCCTGGGGGCTAGTCAGGCACACGTCAGGGGAACAAGATGGCAGGAGGGAAGTCTGTGAAGAGATCAAGTGCCCAGCTTGTTGCAAGCCTGTCCTCCAGACCCCAGCCCTCCATCTCTCCCTCTCCCTGGTGGCCTCAGGCCTTCCTGGAGGGGCTTTTATAGTGGAGCTATTAACATAAGTCAACACTATGCTGGCTCCCTGGAGCCCAGGTGCTACCTAGGTGGATTCAGCTGCTCTGCGGAGTCAGTTTTCTTGGCAGAGTCAATATGTACAGGATTAAAACATACACGAATTTTGTTTTACAGTCTCCTGGGAGCCTCAGAGACCTGTGGTTTTCTGTGCAAATATAAAGTCAGTTGATTCTTCCTGAACTCTGATTTTATCAACAGAACTTAGATTTCTTTCCCTATATTTAGACAGCCATGCCTGTGGAAACCATGCAGGCCAGATGGGCTGAAAACATTGTGCTGGAGCAGTGTGTGTGTGTGTGTGTGTGTGTGTGTGTGTGTGTGTGGTTGTGAAGGCATGCATGTGTGCCTATGTATTTGTGTATTTTTCTGTGTGTGTGTATGCATGTCTATATCTCTGTGTTTGTATGTATGTGCATGTCTACATGTGTGTATGTCTCTGTGTTTCTGTATGTGTCTGTTTGTACTGTGTGTGTCTGTGTCTGTATAAGTGTGTGTTGTGTGTCTATGCCTGTTTGTATATTTATGTCCATGTGTGTTTGTGCATTTCTGTATGTGTGTATCTGTGTGAGTGCATGTATGTCTGTGTCTGTATGTGTCTAAATGCATCTGTGCATATGTCTGTGTGTCTGTGTATATGCATGTGTGTGTCGCTGTGTCTGTGTCTGTGTATGGGTGTCTAGCTCCATGTCTGTGTGTGCAGTCTGTGTCTCTGTATGTTTGTGCGTGGCCGCATGTATGGAGAGTGCTTGCTCTGATGTGGCCGTTTGTGCAGTTGTTGGGATGAGGTTATGGCTCATTTTCAGTCCTCACTGGATCCCTGATCCGCATTCATCCCTGACAATGTGTGTCCCGTGTGTCTCTCATTTTCGTGCTGTGTCCCCCTCCTGATATCTGTTCTCAGCCATGAGCTTTTTCCCAGTCGGCTCTATCCCATTCAGCATGTCCACTCCCTGCTAACCTGTCAGTTTGGTGCTTCTGAAGTGTGAGTTCATGTGTGCGAAGCTCATATTTAGCACATTTTGTACATTAACTCACAAAAACCAGAGGGCCATTCTGTGGGTGAGTATGAGGATGATCATCACTTTCAGATGAGGGAACAGAGACTGAGAGAGGTTCAGTAACTTAACTAACGTCAGTCAGCTAGAAAGTGGTGGGGTTCAACTTTGCAAGTGGTCTGGCTCCAGACACCAAAATAGCCAGATGTGACATTGTGCAAAGGAAGAGGTGGCTTCTGGAGAAGAAAGCCATCAGACCCATGGAAAGAAGGGAAGAGGAAAATGAAAGCAGCACTTCCAGCCTGAAAACATGTCTTCAGGGAGAGGTGGGGTAAGGACATGACCAGAGAGGGCCTGGGGAGGGTGGGCGGCTGGCCAGGCAAGCCTCCACATTGTGGCTTTGACCCTGACCAGTGGTGTGCCCCAGGAAAAGTCGTCTGACCTCTCCACTGCCAGAACCTACCTTCCAGGAACATGGGCTTGGTCAACCCGAGGTAATGTCGGCTGAGCATCTGGCCTATAGCAGGGATTACCGTGGTATATTCAGTGTAGACCAGTGAAGGGGCACATCTCTCACACTGTTCTTGATCGTTCATAATTTTTTCCTGGTATTTGTGCCTTTCATTGTGCCTCATCTAAAGAAATGCCATTCTGCTCAGATGCAGGAAAACCTTTCATTCAAGCAGTGAGAAACTGAGGTGGTGTGATCAATGGGTTTCAGTGAATTTGTGGAGGGCTTTAGTATGAAACGCAGAGTCCTAGGCCCCACCCCAGATCTACTGAATCACATTATAGGTGAGGCAGTACCTGTGAATCTGCATTTGAGGACCATCATTCCCTCTTCAAAGGGTTAGATTGTTTCACCTTGGGTTACATTTTTCAGCTTGTGAAGGGGTTGGGGGTGCCTTTTCCCCCAAGGATTCTCTGCAGATCTACAGGTCCCTCGGCTAACTCTGGAAGCTGTGTCCTATTTCAACGGGGTAGTGGAAGAAGGGGCAGGGTTGACTTGTACCATGTTCTGACTTGGGGACCATCCTGGGGGGCCAGAACACCCCTGGCTCTGGTTGACCTTTACTTTTCAAACAGCTTAAGATGCAGTGGCGGAAGAATTCATCTCTCCCTTAGGCCTTGTGGCTGTCTGGAGTCTCAGCCCACGGATCTCCTCACCCAGAGAACAACTAGGACGCAGAGGTGACTTGCAGCCTCCCACCCCTCCTGCCAGGCCCTCTAACTGCCCCAGCAACCACAACTGAAGGAACAAGTTGCCTTTCATTCCCAGAGCTGTAGCTGGTCCCCTAGAGCGCCCTGTGTTCTGAGAGCTGGAAGGCTTTTCAGTATTTGAAGTGATTTTTTTCTATGTTGGGGTGGAACCAGCCCACTCCACAAGCAAAATCTATAGCGCTGAGAAGCGGCAGAAAATTGGCAAGGCTTAATAAACCTCATGCCTGATGCGCTCCTGTGGCTATATATCAAAGGGAAAACAAATATATTGACTAATTCCTCTCAGAAGAACATCCATAAATTACAGCTGTTTGAAACCAGCCTGTTGTGAACAAAGGTTACAGATGATGTAATTTGCACCATTATAGGTATAACTGCACCACACCCAGGTTTAACTTTTGCTACCGCCTCTTAGTGCTGAGTGTGGGAAGGCCCAGCATCCTGGGGAATGTGTGGTTTCAGGGAGGAAGGAGAAAAATACCTTACGTTTGATTTCTCAGAGTTCCCTTCTACCAGTAGATCTGGGATGGGGCCAGGACTGTGCATTTCATACTAAAGCCCTCCACAAATTCAATGAAACCCATTGATCACACCACCTCAGTTTCTCACTGCTTAAATGAAAGGTTTTCCTGCATCTGAGAAGAATGACATTTCTTCAGGTGAGGCACAGTGAAAGACACAAATACCACGAATACCTTTGTATGACCCTCCTGACAACCCCTTGGTGAAGGTCTCAGCTTCTCAGAGGCAGCATGAAAACACTGTCTGTTGGCTGGGGAAAACAGAACACACTCATGGTTTAATGACCATGGCCCTGAGCCCTGGACAGAGGGCTTTCGACCAGCCTGAGTGCAGATCTGTGCAGGGCAGCTCTTGCTGCCATATGCCCACGAGAGGGATTGCATGGCCCAGACCCTGCTCTTCTTCTCATAGGCCCTCTTGGGAGTTATTCTGATGGGTCCTGCGTCTCCAGACCCTTTGTCTCCTACGCTCATCTTGGGCATCAAGAACAGGAGTGCTCTCTCTGCTTGTCTTGGAGAGGAGCTATCCTTCTGCCTGCAAATAACCACTGTGAGAGCAATGTCCCAGCAATGCTCTACATAGATCAGAGCATACCAGCCCCCAGCTCCAGTGGTTACGTAACACTCATCTGTTATTCCCATCTAAGAGATGAGAAGACTGAGGCCAGCAGGCTTAGTGCTGAACATACAGAGGATGATGTCAGTGCACCTAGTTCTCCAGTTTCCCATCTCCTTGGCTTACCTCCCTGCCAATAGCTCAGTGGCTTACAAGCTTAGCTGCATATCAGAATCACCTAGGGTGCGTGGAAATGCAGATTCCAGGGCTTCAACCCCAGGGAATCTGCAACTGTGAGTTTTCTATGTTTTTAAACAATATGCAGGTAGTCAGGACATGCCTAGATGAAAAACCCTTGGACTTGGCCCAAGGGTCTTTTGGTGAATGCCAGATTCCTAGGGTCTCCACCTGTCTTCTCTTATTAACCAAGGGTACAGGTCAGTGGTTCTCTTGCCCCCTGACCTGCTGCTTCTCTACACGGCTCCAAATGAACCCCTTTTTCCAGAGCTCTGAGTGCTGACACAGGGGCAGAAGAACTCAGGGGCCTTTCCAGCAGTCAGGCTCTTTGACAGGGAGGAGGCAATTAGGAGGGTCAAAGGGAAGAACATCAGTTGGGCCTGCATCAGGAAACGGGCTTGAATCAAACTTCGTTACGTGCCTGATATTCTTATTGGACGGGTACAGCTGTGAGCCGTTTCCGGGTGTCACATTCTCACTGTATCAAGAAGGGCTTTCACCACCCACACCAAGGTAGCCCACAGAGGCCCTTCCAGCCACAGTCTAAGGTCCCTGCCCTGGGACCCAGCATTTACTGGCTCCTTCACACCAGGTGTGGGGAGCAGAGGCAGCTCTGCTGACGCAGACGGACAACCCCGTGCGTCTGATTGCAGCAATTGCTGGCTTGATGTTTTGTATTTGTCTACATCTACCCCGTCAGTGGCAGTCGCCCACTCAGCTTGGTTTCTCTCAGGAAGGCTCTCACTGTCCTCTCCCATACGCACATGTTCCTACAAACACAAATACACATGGCCACGGGCCCAGCTGGCCCACTCCCGGCTGGCCTCTATTCACAAAGCAAAAATAGCCAGAGACACGCTCACAGATGAGTCTGTACTGCCAGTTGCTCTCCTCCTTTGTGACATCCCTGAGAGCGACCCACCCTCTTCTTGTTTCCTTAGAAGGTGCAGCTGAGAGCTACGTGGGGGTGGGAGAACCTCCGAGTGGGCTCCTGCTTCCTTTTCCCCAGGCTGTTCTAGAATGTCTGCTTCCTGGAACCTTCAGGGCAGATCAGAGGAGGGACAGGAATAGGGCTTCTCTTGAGCTGTGGATTGAGAAGAGAGGCCCGAGTTTCTTGATCGGTGGGTATAAGATGGACCTATTTGCAAGGTAGATTCAGGGTCTAAAGATGATACAGACAGTGGGATTATGCCTTGCACTTGGACTCTGAAGCTTAGCAGCTGCTCCTAGCCACATCCCTGACAGGCTAAGGCAGTTTAAGGGTGCCCTCCTCCCCCTTCACCACTGGTTTATCATTGCTTAGTTTTAGTTTTAATTCAATTTTTAAAAATTCTCATACACTAAAATCGAGCATATATATATGCTAAAATTCATTGAACTGTATACCTTCAACAGATATATAAGTGTATATATATACACATATACGTGTATACACACACATACACATCAGTGTATAAAGACACATATGCGTATAGATCACACATATCTACATATACATAGACGTGTATACATAGACACATACGCATGTGTAAACATATACACACCCATATATACACACATGTATATATACACATATATACATGTAGGTCTGTATATATGCTGTATATATGTGTATGTATACATACAAGTATATGTGTGTATATATGTATATGTGTATATATACAGATGTGTATGTATATATACACACATATATACAGGTGAATATATACACACATATATATAGAAGTGTACAGTTCAATGAATTTTAGCATATGTGTTTTAGTATACGTGTGTATATACATATATGTGTGTGTGCGTATACATGTGTTCATGTAGCCATCATCACAGTCAGGATACAGGGTACTTCTGTCACTTCTAAAACATCCTTGGGTATACCTTTATTGTCACACCCTCTTTTATCCCTGATTTATCCTCTATCACTACGGTTTTGGTTTTTTGAAAATGTCATGTGAATGGAATCATACAGTATGTAAGCTTTTCAGACTAAAGTTACATAAGGCCTCTGGGAGACATCCAAGCAGTTCCATGTATCAACCAATAGTTTATTCTTGTTTACTGCTGTAGTCCGTCACATAGATGTACCATAGTTTCTTCATTCACTCATTAAAGGATGTTTGGATTGGTTCCAGTAATTAATGATTATGAATAGAGCTTCTGCAAACATTCATGCATAGTTTTTTGTATAAACCTCAATGCTTAATGTCCTAGGGTAAATCCCCAAGACTGGGTCATATGGAGATATATGTTTAACTTTATAAGCAACTGCCAAACTACTTCTAGAGAGGCTGTGTTCTTTTACATTCCTACCAGGAATGCATGAGAGTTCCAGCAGCTCTGGATTATTGGTAGCATTTGGCATCATCCATATTTTTTATTTTAAACATTCTAGTAACTGTGTAGTGGGATATCACTGTGCCTTTAATTTGCATTTCCCCAATGGCTAATGATGTTGAACAATTTTTCATGTGCTATTTGTCATTTGTTTGGTAAAGTATGTATTAAGTCTTTTGCCCATTTTAAAATCGGCATTTCTGTTTCCTTACTCTTAAGAGTTCTTTATTTTGGGTCAAGTACTTTATTGGATATATGAGTTGGAAATATTTTCTCCCAGGCTGTAGCTTGTCTTTTCGTTCTTTCAGCGGCGTCTTTTTAAGAACATTAATTTTAATATTGTACAATTTACGGTTTTTCTTAGATCATGCTTCTTGGTGCATGTCTGTGAATCCTTTGGCAACTCCCAGGGTACAAAGATTTTCCCTTATGTTTTCTTTTAATAGCCTTATAATTTCTTATATGTAGATTTATGATCTACTTTGAGTTAATTTTTGTTTATGGTGCAAAGTTTAGTTTGAGGTTTATTAATTTTTACAGAAAGGTATCTAATTTTTTAACAGCATTTCTTACAAAGATTCTTCTTTCTCCCTTGAATAGTGTTTTTACCTTTAAAAAAATCAATTGTCCATATTTCTGTGGGTCTATTTCTGGACTTTCTGTTTTGTTCCATTAATCTATATATTTATCTCATTATAAACACCAGTTTGTCTTGATTATTGTGGCTATATAGCAAGTAACAAAATGGAGTAGCTTGATTCCTTTAACTTTAATCTTCTCTTTCAAAATTATTTTAGTTATTCTACTTCCTTTGATTTCTCCATATAAATTTTAGAATAATCCTCTCTGTTCTGCAAAATATACGCTAAAAGTCTTTCTGGGATTTTAACAGAATTGCATTAAACTGATAGATTAATTTGGGTAGAATCAGCATCTTTACCATGCTGAGTCTTCCAATCCATGAATTGAGTGTGTCCATTCATATATTTAGTTCTCCTTTGAGTTCTTTCATCAGCATTTTGTGGGTTTTAGCATATAACCTCTTTGTATTAGATTCATACTAAAGTATTTCATTTTTGGAACTACTCTGAAGGATACTTTCTTTTTAAGTCCTATATTGTTAGTACATAGATATACAATAGATTTTTTGTGTATTGACTTTGTATTCTGTAACCTTGCTAAACTCTATTATTAGTTTTAGGAGTCAACATCATTATTGTCCTTCCCTCCTCCTCCTCCTCCTCCTCCTCCTCCTCTTCAGTACCTTGGGTTTTTCTACATAGACAATCATGTTGTCTGCAAATAGGGACATTTTAAAATTTCTTCTTTTCTAGTCTTTGTCTTCAATGTACTTTTCTTGCCTTATTGCTGCTGCTTGACTTCTAGTACAATTTTGAATGGGAGTAATGAGATGGGCATTATTGACTTTTCTTGATCTTAGGAGAAGCATTTTTTTCATCAAACATTATGTTAGCTATAGGGTTTTTAATAGATGCCCTTGATCAGGTTGAGAAATTTTATTTGTATTCCTAGTTTGTTGAGAGTTTTTATCATGAATGAACTTTGCATTTTTCAAGTGTTTTTTCTACACCAATTAATATGATCACGTGTTTTTTAGATGGTGCCTATGGTGAATTCAGTTGTTCGCTTTCTCAAATGTTAACCTGGCCTTGCATTCCTTAAACAGACCTCACTTGGTCACAGTACATTATTTTTTACATTATATTGATGGATTTTGATTTACTACTATTTTGTTGACAATTTTCATGTCACAAAAGAACATTTTGTGATTAAAGTTCTTAAAAAATATTAACCTGTAATTTTATTTTTTATAATTTTTCTACTGCTGGTATCAAGATAATGGTGACTTCATTAAAGTAAAAGAGTTGAGAAGTGTTTTCTCCTTATGATTATGTAGAATCCTTAAATGTTTGATGGAATTTGCTGTGAAATCATCCAGGCTTGGAGTTTTCTATTTAAAAAGATTTTAACATTATGGATTTAATTTCTTTAATAGTTATTTGACTATTCAGATTATCTGCCTCATTTTTGCTGAACTTTGGCAGAGAGTGGTTTTTGAGAAATTAGACAATTTCATTCAAGTCGTTGAATTGTTTTGCATAGAACTGTGCGTGAAATTTGTTTACTATCCTTTTAATTTTAATGTCTATAGAGTCTGTGGTGATATTCTCTTTTTCATTCCTAGTGTTAGCAATATGTGACTCTTTTTATTTCCTTTTTTCAGTCTTGCTAGAGGTTTATCATGAAACTTTTTGGCATCATTGATTTTTCTCTGTTGTTTTGTTTTCAATTTCATTGATTTCAGACCTTATTTTCACCACTTCTTTCCTCCTTCCTGCTTTAGGAATGTTTTGCTTTTCTTTTTCTTAAAGTAGAAGTTTAGATTATTGATATGACACTTTTCTTCTTTTCTGACAGAGGCATTTAATGCTATAATTTTCTCTCTAAGCATTGCTTTAGCTACATTCCCACGCACTCTGATAGATTGTTTTTATATATTTCAGTTCCATTCAAACTAATATCTTTTGAGAATTCTTTGACTTAAGGATTATTTAGAAGTATATTGTTTAATTTTCAAATAACTGGTAATTTTCTTACAACCTTTCCATTATTTATTTTAATTTCATTTCATTATAATTACAAAATTAACTTTTTATGATTTCCACTATTTTAATTTGTTAAGGTTTGTTTTATAATCCAGGATCTGGCCTATCTGGATGAATTTTCCATGTGTATTTCAAAAGAATGTCTATTCTGCTGTTGTTGGGTTAAACACTCTGTGAATATCAATTAGATTCCATTTGTTGGTGGCCTGTTCAGTTTTTCTGTATCCTTGCTGATTTTCTGTGTAGGTTTTCTGTTTATTATTGAGAGAGGAGTATTGAAATCTGTAATTGTGAATTTGTTTATTTTTCCTCTTAGATCTGTCAGTTCTTGCTTCATGTGTTGTGAAGCTCTGTTAAGTGTATGCACATTTAGGATTACTATGCCATCTTGGTGAATTTTTTCTCTTATCATTACGTAATGTCCTTTAGTTCTTATAATTTTCTTTGCTTTGAGGTTTGCTTTGATGTTAATATAGCCATCCCAGCTTCCTTTTCCTTTCTTTCTTTCTTTCTTTTTTTTGAGACAGAGTCTTGCTTTGTTGCCTGGGCTGGAGTGCAGTGTCACGATCTTGGCTCACTGCAACCCCTACCTGCCAGGTTCAAGTAACGCTCCTGCCTTAGCCTCCTGAGTAGCTGAAATTACAGGTGCCTGCCACCATGCCTGGCTAAATTTTGTATTTTTAGTAGCAGCAGGGTTTCGCCTTGTTGAGCAGACTGTTCTCGAACTCCTGCCTCAAATGATTTACCCATCTCAGCCTCCAAAAGTTCTGGGATTACAGGCGTGAGCCACCATGCCCAGCTTCCAGCTTTCTTTTTTATTTGTATTTCTTAGTGTATTATTTCCTATTATTTTACTTTGATGGTTCTGTATAATTATATTTCAAATAAGTTTCTTTTAGACAGCACGCAGTTGATACTTAAGTAAATTCTGATAATTTCTGTCTTTTAATCTATAGGTTTAGACCATTTACACTTAATATAATTATTGATATCTTTAGATTTAAGTCTATAATTTTACTTTTTTTGTTGTACTATTTTTCTTTCTGTTTCCAATTTCTTGCCTTGTTTTAGGTCATTTGGTTTATTCACATCATGTCACACTTACTTTTTAAATATTTCAGTACTTGCTTTTTTTTCCATTTCTATATTGTAATGTCCTTGAGGTCAGCGATTGTATCTTGCTCTTCTTCATGTTTGTTCTTTATCTTCTGTCATTGTGGGGGCAAGACAGTACTTCTTATGCAATGGCTGTGCGCTAGCTTTCCATTACATGAATCAATGAACACTGAGTAATTTGAATTTATGTTTGATGTTTATATTTCATGCTCAGGGAGTTTTTTCTTCTTCCAGAGGGGTTATAATAATTTCCTTCCCCCAACACATATGGTTTATCTTTAAAATCTACTGGATTGAAATTTTGGACTTGTTATTTAACCATGTCTGTGGATATCTAAATAAGAAGAAGATGATGTTTCCATTAGCCTTAAAATAAAGTGTCTTAATGAAAAACCTTAGAAATTAGTTTTCCCCTCTGTGTGTTAAAAGACAGTATCAACTCCTGAAGGATTTTGGTAATGGTGTACCGAAAGCTTCCCGGGTTTGTCAGATTTGACAATAGCTTGCCTGAAAATATTAACATGTTAAAGAAAGGTGTTAGTTAAAAAGGGCTGGTGAAAAATGGAAACATAGTAAGAGAAGACTCATGGGACAGCACTGGCAGTGCCCATCTGAGTGTTGTCCAGGAGAGGCATGAACTTTGAATCTCAGGGTTCCATTGGCTGGATCACCTATCTCCAGGTAGTAGTTAGACGCATGAGGCCTTCTTAATCTGATTCCATTAAAAATTCAATTATTTCACCTCTCTTTGTTCTGGTTTTATAATTACCAAGCAAACTTCCTTATAAGCAATTTTCTTTTAATTATGAAACCAAGAACTAGCAGGTAACAACGGGAAATTAAACACATGCATCTCATTTTGCTTCCTTATATAACTCTACTAAATTCACAGTAAAGGGATTTTTCAAAAAGGCATAAAGAAGAACAAGATGGAGTGAGGAGATAACAGAAACAAAACTTTGAAGGTGGAAAGTATACAGATGAATAGTATATTACCACGTACAGGGAACCAGAATATTACAGATGCAGTGAGAAAATGGAGAGCAACTAGATTTATGTTTTTAAAGCCTCAAATGATTTAAGAATTGGATGCAGCAGCATGCCTGTAACAAGGGGTGGAGAGATCCTACTATCGGGAGAACTGGTTTCAAGTCCGTAAGTATTCAGATTCCAAATCTCCTTTTCCTCTCTGTCCAGATTTGTGAATTCCTCACCCCTGCTGAACACCAGAGGTTTATTTCTAGAGGGATAAAGCAGAAGGTCATGGTATTTCGAACTATCCAAGCACATCTGATGGTATGGGCACTGTTGAAAATAGAGGGATCAACCAAGACCCCCACCCTTAGCTTGCTTTTCTACTTGGTTTCCAGGTGTATTTTTATCTTTTTTTTTTTTTTTTTTTTTTTTTTGAGACAGTCTCACTGTGTCACCCAGGCTGGAATGCAGTGGCATTTGACTAGTGGCATTTGATTCACTGCAGCCTCCACCTCCTGGGTTCAAGTGATTCTCATGCCTCAGCCTCCTGAGTGGTTGGGATTGCAGGGATGTGCCATCACACCTGGCTAATTTTTTTTTTCCTTTTTTTTTTTTGTATTTTTAGTAGAGAAGGAGTTTCATCATGTTGGCCAGACTCATCTCAAACTCCTGGCCTCAAGAGATCTGCCTTCCTCAGCCTCCCAAAGTGCTGGGATTACAGGTATGAGTCACCTTGCCCAACCTATTTTTATCTTTCAAGTAAGAGATTAGAAAAGCCTTCACTAGAGATTGCACCAGTTCAGGTATGATGATATAAAGTTACCAAATTGGAGGTTTTCCAATATAACAGGCCAACCAGATTACTCTAGTGTGATAGTGTCAGTCCACAAGACTCATCCACATGGTCAATGCTTTTAGACACCCAGTCTTAAAGATGAGGAGGTGATGAGGAAAGTCAGAGATCTGAGGAAAGCCTCCATCTGGAAAAATCAACACCAGAATAAAGAAATAGAAAAAGGCAACTTGATGGAACAGAGACTACAGAGAGAACACAAAAAATAAAATTATCTAAATATCTTTAGGGAAATAAGAGAATATAGTGCAATCTTAAAACAAGAACATGATATTTTAAAAAGGAACATTTAGAGAACAAGATTTTTTAGAAATGAAAACTACAATGGCCAGGAGATAAAGTTAAGATATTCTCAGAGAAAGTAGAGCCAAAAGTGAAGAGGATGGAAAACAGGGGTGAAAAAAGGAAAAATTAGAGAGCCTGTACTGAGAGACTAATATCTGAGTCATAGTTCCATAGTGAGTGAAGAGAAGAAATAGAACAGATGAAATCATCAAATAATAATTTAAGAAAATTTTCTACATTTGAAAGACATTTACTTTTAGATGAGAAGAGCCAGTGAACACTCAAACAATGAGTGATAGCAGACCACATCATGGCACATCTTTTTAAGAAATTTTAGAACACTGGAACTGAACGATGATCCAACAAGTTTCCAGGGAGGAAAACAAATGGTAGATTATCCCACACAGGATAAGCAAACAGAATGACTTCTGACTCCTCCACAGCAAGACCAGACATTAGGACTACTCAAATTTTTTATGCAATTTTTTTTGTGACCTGGAATGCTGTATCAGTAGCATTGATATAAATTTATCAATTACATGTATGGAGAGAATAAAGATATGAAACATTTCAAGAGATTTACCCCTAAGGTGCCTCTTCATAGGAAACTATTGGGAAGCTTGCTCTGCCAAACTGAGACAGTAAATTAACAGAGAGGAAGACGTGAGTTACAGGAAACAGGAGTTTCTACACAGAAGACAGACAAAAGGAATGGCAGGATGATGGTGAAGGGATACCAGGATACATCAAAGGCAAAGAAGCCAGATTGGAGTAGCTCACAAGGCTCTGAGAGAGAGAGTTCTTTAAGAAAATGAAACTGATGGAGTACTTGATGGGTCCAACTATATTGACAGGAGATTTAGACATTGGGCAGAGAGTTGGGGTGGAAATGTGATAAATACACAGAGATGAATAAAGGAGAAAAAGCAAAACAAAGCAAAAATTAAGACAAAACAGAACGGTGCTGAGAAGGAAAAAGATTTACCATGTACCAGGAGGCTTAGACATGCACAGTGTCTGCATGGTGATAATGGTAATGTATACCCGGTGAAGGTGAATATGCCAACCAAAATCACCATACATCTCCACTGGGGGTACATGGGGACTGGATGGCAATGTGTGTATGTGGTAAGCTTGTGGGGATGGGGGCAAGCTCATGTCTCATACTGCAAGTCAAGAATCAGCCTAGAATTGGTAAAACTCAACAAGTAGTAGATATGCATGTAACTTAGAGAAGTGGAGACAAAAGTAATGGCAAAAACCGCAATTACTTTATCACCAACCTAATACTAAGTGAATCTCCTATAAATGTTGAAGGTGTTGGGTTCCGGTGATTGAGCAATGAGGGAGATGGCGAGGAGAGGGCAGGGGCATTACAATGTTTGCCTTCTAAGCAAGCATGCGATAATAAGCAAAAGCATGTGTGATAAGAACAAAACCTTAAAAATCGTAGGAGAATTTGAAAAAGTCAATCTCTAGCTTCTAATAAAAATAAATAGATAAAAATAAAGCCATTCGTGGCCATTATAGAAAAGTTGGAAATGCTTATAAGTATATAGCTGACACTCCTATTTTCTCTATTCGTGGCCTTTTCACCCCTATCCGCTGCCATGTGAACTGCAGTCCCCTACCTACTGCAGGTGTATAATCCCCTCTCTGACTGGCCACGCCAGCCTTGCTCTGTGAGCTTTTTGGCCAATGGCATGTGACTGAAAGTGACATGTAGCTTTGTAGCAGAAGCTTTAAGAAACTTTCCAATTTCTGTCATTGTTATTTTTCTACTGCTTTAGAATGGCCTGCCTCACAAGGGAGAGGTTTCTTCATCGAGAGCAGAAGACCTGTGCGATAGAGCTACTGTTGCCCCGCAGACGTGTATAACATGTGCGGGAAATAAACCTAGAAAAGAGCTGAGTAATGCAATATGTATAAGCAAACAAAAGGAAACAGCGACACAGCTCCTTCACTCTGAAATAATCACATTGAAGCTTTCGATATTGTGTAGAATGCATTATTGTGCCCCATTCTTACACTCGTAATAACTTGCAGTGTCTCCCCCTACTGGCAAGGTGCATCTCGTTACACCTTGCCTTGGGCTTTGATTCTGTGACTTGCTTTGGCTCGGTGGAATGCGGGCGGAAGTGATGCACACAGAGGCTGGAGATGTGCTCCTGCAGCTGGACGTGTCCTCTTGTGCTTCCTCCATGAGAAGATGCCAGGATAGCGCAGGCACTGGAGAGACGTGTGGAACAGGACCTCCCCTGCAGCCCTATTGCCTCACTTCCCGCAGGAGAGACATCCTGGTAACGTGCAAAAAACAAGTACTTCTTCTTACAGGCTTTGGGGTGCTTTGTTAAACAGCATTTTGTGGCAACAGCTAATTGATACCTAACACTGATACCTAGATTTCTGTCCTTTAAGCCTCCTTCTGTAGAAGCATGTCTGATTTCCCCAGATTGGATCATACTATGATACTATGCTATTTTATAATTTTTGACTTAATTTATCACCTCTTCTTCATGTGCTTATGCATTCTTCTTCTTCTAATTTTTTTTTTTTTTAAATGGAGTCTCATGCTGTTGCCAAGGCTAGAGTGCAGTGGGCGGGATCTTGGCTCACTGCAACTTCCAACTCCCGGGTTCAAGTGATTCTCCTGCCTTAGCCTCCTGAGTAGCTGGGATTACAGGTGTGTGCTTCCACGGCTGGTTAATTTTTGTATTTCTGGTAGAGATGGGTTTCACCATGTTGGCCAGGCTGCTCTTGAACTCCTGGCCTCAAGTGATCTGACTGCCTTGGCCTCCCAAAGTGCTGGGATTACAGGTGTGAGTCACGGTGCCTGGCAACTATGCATTCTTCTATAGCTTATTCTTAAATAGAATTATACCATTGCCTGTTTAAATCATCTACTGCTCAACATTAAACTTTTTCTGCTTTTTTCATTTCACGAATATTTATATGGTAAACCTTCTCATATGAAAATCTTTTATACACTCATAGTTATTTTCTTATATTAAATTACAAGGTATGTGATCAAGTAATAGGTTTTTATAGTTATTTTCAAATTTCTTAGAATTCTCTATAAATGCCCATTTTCCATTTACCAACACTGAGTATTGTTATTTCTTGAATTGTTGGCAAATTCGAAAGATAAAAAATTACGTTGTATTTTAATTTACATTTCTTTGCTTCTAGAGAAGTTGAACAAATATTTTAAAAAATAGCTTTATGGAGATACAATTTACATACCATAAAATGTACACATTTTAAATGTACAATTCAATGATTTCACAATACATTTACAGTTATGCGACCGTCACAACGATCCAATTTTAAAATATTTCCATCATCCCAAAAGCATGCCTTCGACCCATTGGCCGTCCTTTCTGTTCTCTCAGCCCTGGTCAACCTTCTACCTTAATGACTTTTGGTCTCATAAATTTATTGACATTTCCTGTTGTGTGAATTGCCCACTTTGCCCTCTTGCCTATTGGAGTATAGTGCTTGTCTTAGTGATTTATAAGAACCATTCAAAGACTCAATTAAAAGTACGAAAGCTTTAAGTTAGTGAACATAGCCCTGCTTACCTGCCCCATCATCCCCCCTGCAATTTTCACACCTACACCCTGTGCTCCACTGTCCTTCTGGCTGCTGCTGTCACATGCAATAGCGGTCTTCTCTTAGCTTGGGTCCTTACTCCCCGCCCCTGTCCTTGCTCCTACTCATCTTCCTAGTCCCCAGAACAAATAACATGTTCTGAGAGACCTTCCTTGACTATTAACTGGAGATCTCTCCGGTATGACTTTCAACGTTTTGGCTTCAGAGGGACTTATCTCTATATATAATGATTTATTTGAAGATGGTCCTGATTTTAACATCTGTCATCTACTGGGTTGAAAATTCTTTGAAGGTGTAGGTCCCATGTGCTTTGTTTATCACTGTATGCCTGGCCCCAGGTTGCTCTTTTTTTTTTTTTTTGAGACAAGGTCTCAGTCCATCACCCAGGCTAGAGTACAGTGGCATGATCTCAGCTCACTCAACCTCCGCCTCCCAGGTTCAAGTGATTCTCCTGCCTCAGCCTCCAGAGTAGTTGGGACTACAGGTGCACACCATCATATCTGGCTAATTTGTGTGTGTGTGTGTGTGTGTGTATGTGTGTGTGTCCTTTCAGTAGAGATGGGGTTTTGCCATGTTGGCCAGGCTGGTCTTGAATTCCTGACCTCGAGTGATCTGGCTGCCTCGGCCTCCCTAAGTGCTGAGGTTACAGGCATGAGCTACTGCTCCTGGCCTTTTTTTTTTTCTTTTTAGCTTGTTTTTTCCTCTTAATTTTATTTGTGGCATCTTCAGATCTTTATAAGTCTTTAAATGTTTATGTAGTAAAGCTTATAATTTTTTTCTTTTACAGTTTCTTCCTTTACTTTTATGCTTAGGAATGCCTTTTCTACGTGAGAGCAGATAAGTATTCACTTATATTTTCTTCTAGGATTTTTATGTTATTTTTAATAAAAAATTTTAGTGTTTTTATCCATTTGTAGCTTATATTGGTTTATAGTGTGAAGAGTGTAATATAAAGTAACTGTATTTTCACAAACAGTTAACAAATTATCCTAACTTCATTTATGAAATAAATCCATCACCTTCTCACTAGTTAGAAATGCCACCTTTATTGGGTACTAAATTCCTGTGTATGCTAAATTCTACTTCTGGGCTTCCTAGCATGTACCAATGCTTTATTGATTTACTTATTTTAGTGTCAGTGTTATATAGGGCAAGGAACCTTCTAACTGTAGTGATGCTTTGCTTGGAGCATATTGTCATTATAAAGGTAGCGACAAGAGATTCCAATTTTCTGGACCATTTTCTTTGTCATTGCAAACTCATAATTGGACACTCTGGTTTTTGACATTGCTGTTATCAGCTTGGTGAGTCTGAGGCTGCCTCTGATTAAAGATCCTTTCTTGATGTGCTTGCAAAGTCACATTTCTGGATCTGCCAGGCTATAGGTCCTATGCCTCATCTGCAATAATGTATGCTGCTCATCTTTAGAGTACCATATTGGGGTCTCAAATGCGAACTTTCAAAACAATGTTAAGAGTAAAAAGTAGGCTAGATGTGAGACAACAGGGAGAAGTGGAGACTCTGGTATCCGGAGAATCCAAGCTGGTCATTCCAATGATTTAAAAGTGTTCAGGCTGAGCAAAGGATGGAGTTCAAGTGATTCTCCTGCCTCAGCCTCCTGAGTAGTTGGGATTACAGGTGCACACCACCATGCCTGGCTAATTTGTGTGTGTGTGTGTGTGTGTGTGTGTGTGTGTGTGTTTCCTTTCAGGAGAGATGGGGTTTTGCCATGTCGGATTTGGCACGAGGACTACATGTTTTTACTTCTGTCCTATATAGCAGATGTCTTGCAATGAATAATTTATTTGTAGGTTGTTTTATTTGATTGCTACAACAACCCTTTGAAGCAGATACTGCAATGTACCATTTTACAATACACATACTACGTCTTAAAGAGGCTGAGTAACTTGCATAAAGCCTGAGAGCCCACACATCATATTACAGATCCAGGACTCTGACCTGATCCCAGATTATTTTCTCTTTCTTCCATACCATGTTGTGGTGCCATCCACAAAGAGAGCAGGGATAACAGTGAAGCTTGTATGAGCTATTTCTATTATTGAATATGAAAATAGCATTATCTAAGTGACCTACAAAGTACCAATAAGGCAGACTCTGGCTGGATTCCAAACATCAGAGCATAAGACAGAGAGAAGTGACACCAGGCAGTGAGAGTTAGCTTGGCCAGAGAGGCTGTGGGCTGAACAACCCACTGCTTTCCATCCTCTTACTGTTGTAGTCATTTAGGAAACTCCCAGAGAGAGAGAGAGAGGCTGATGGAGATGAGGCAGACTTTTAAATTACCAGTTCATTTCAAAAGCTGGTGTATGCTCTCTCTCTCTTTCTATCCTCTCATCTCTCTTCTTTCCTCTTTTCCCCCTTTCCTGCATGTGTTACCATGGTACTCAAGCCCTCTAAGGGTGGACCACTTCTGAATGTCAGGATTCAAAGCAGGGGAAAGACCCATCTCTGTTTCTAACTTTGAGCCTCAGTAGCTCCAAGTCTTCCTGAATGATATGGTCAAGGTAGATGTGAAGACTCGTGAAAAGAAGGCTGCTATCTTCTAAGCCTGCTATCCCCTGACATAAGGGCTGGGGCAGGGGCTAACCACCAAGAGGGTTCTTTAACTCCATTTGAGAGGAGAGGGTTGGAGGCACTGGGAAATGAGACACTCCTTCTAGAGACCACCTACTTTGTCTCAATAGCTAGAAGGAGGGTCCTGATGAGCTTGAACCTGGAGAAAGGGCATCCCATTTTGCCTGGCACTAACTGCCAGTGTGTTTGAGCTGAAGACCTTCTGAGAGTTCTGGGCACAGTGTAACCAAAGGTTTCTTTCACAAGAAAAAGAAGGTTGACTTCAAGTGAGACAGTGGGATACATCAGGGTCTTGCTGGGCTCTGCAGTAGTTTTCTGACAATGAACAAGTCTTGTTCACTAAGCCTCTGGTTTCTGGCTTGCAAATGAAGTTTTAGACCAGCACATTATAGAGAAAGCAGAAAAGCTGTATCCATACGGAAGAGATGCCAACTATATGGGGATGAAGTACCTAAAGAGAATAGCAATGGAAAGCCTTAGACTGAGGAGTGGTGAGGCACCTCACCGGTACAAAACTGTGAGCAGTCCTAAGACAGGAACAGTTCTTTCTCTTTTTAACTGTGGTAGCATTCACATGACAGAAATTTTACCATCTTTACCATTTTAAGTATATAGTTCAGTAAAGTATATTCACATAACAATGTGAATATAAACAATGTTATATGAATATTCACATGACAATGTGAATATACTTAATCTCCCAGAACTCTTTTCACCATCTCAAATTGAAACGCTGTATTTGTTAAACACATATTTCCCATTCTCCTCTCTACCCAGACCCTGGCAGCAATCATTTTACTTTCTGTCTGGATGAATTTGACTCCTCTAGGTAGCTCATGTAAGTGGAATCATACAGCATTTGTCTTTTTATTTCACTTGGCACAGTGTCCCCAGTGTTCATCTGTGCTGTAGTATGTATCATAATTTCCTTTCCTTTTAAGGCTGAAAATTCCATTGTGTGTATACCCTGCACTTATCTACTCACTTGTCAGCGGACATTTGGGTTGCTTCCACCTTTGGCTTTTGTGAATAATGCTACTATGAACATAGGTGTGTAAATATCTCTTCAACACCTGCTTTCAATTCTTTTGGATGTATATCCAGAAATGGAAATGCTGAATCATAAATTCTATTTTTAATTTTTTAAGGAATTACCACACTTTTTCATAAGGGCTGCATCATTTTATAGTCCCAGCAACAGTGCACGAGGGTTCAAATTTCTCCATGTCCTTGTCCACACTTGTTTTCAGGTTTGTTTTTTGAAAGTAGCCATCCTAATGGGTTTGAGATGGTATCTCACTGTGGTTTTGATTTGCATTTCCCTAATGATTAGTGATGGTGAGTATCTTTTCATATGCTTGTTGACCATTTATGTATCTTCTTAAGGAAATGTCCATTTCAAGAACTGTGCCAATTTTTAAAATTGGATTTTTTTGTTGTTGTTGAGTTGTAGGAAAAGAACAGGTCTTCCATGTTTATATCTTCAGAACATAGAATAACAACTGCCATGAAAAAAATATTTGTTGAATGAATATGTCCTAGGTTGCTTTCATCCAGTGATCTTATTCTCAGATTTGATATAAGTAATGACCAATAGCTAGAGGTGGACATTCATACTGATGGGTAAAATATTATACTATATTTAAAATGAGATTGCTTAAAAGACAAAGAGGTGAATTTTGGATTCTACGACTTAGTTGGATGAATGTGCCATGGACCAATTCAATCTACTTGGCTTCTCCTGGTACTTAAGCTAGACCTTGTGTCCATCAATAATGGTGATGGGAAAGGAAAAAAAAGGGAGACAGCCATTTAATTATTCGTGCTTCTTAGAAACATACATATGTAATAAAGGCAGCATCTCTTCTTAGGAGGTTAAACAAAGCTTCTGCCCATTTCTCATGGTCACTGTCTTTTATTTATTTTGTGACATTTCCTTCCCCCCAAATTCCTCAGATCTTCTCAGTAGTGGCTTAGAAGAAGGATATGTAAAACAATTAGTCTGCACCTTCTATCTTGCCACTGGATGGCAGTACACCTACACCCCTGCATGCCCTTAAGGAGAAATCTTTCTGTGAGCACAGTCTTGACTTGCCCAATTGGAGGAGACTGGAGATTTTAGCAGAAAGACTTTTTTTTCTTTCTATTTCTCCCTGAGGTTCTGTAGTAGAATGTTAACATCTTACTTCTTCATGTTTATCCCATGACCCAAAAGAACCCTGGCTTCAGTGTCATCTCTTCTGATACTTCTTCCCTTCCCTCAAGTCTGATTTAGTTGTCACTCTCATCTTCTTGTAGTGCCTGTGCTAAATAACTACTTAATGACGCTGCCATGTAACCAGTGATTTGTTGGTTTGTATATCATCTTTGGAGAAATATCTATTTCAAGTCCTTTGCCCATTTTTATTTATTTATATTTTTAAAAAATATTTGTATATTTAGGGGGTACAAGTACAGATTTATTACATGCAATATTGTACCATAAACTCCAAGCTTTTAGTCACCCATCACTCAAATAATGAAATTGTACTCAATAGTGTAATTTTTTAACCCTCACTCCCCTCCCACCCTCCTTGAAAAGTAGACACTGAAGACTACAAAAGACTCCATTACTCTGTATGTCCATATGTAATTGGGTTGTTTGTTTTTTTTTTTGTTGTTGTTGTTGAGTTGTAGGAAGAGAATAGTTTTTTTTATGCTCATATCTTTAGAACTTAGAGTAACAACTACCATTAAAAATATACATGTGTCTGTATTTTACTGAGAGGAAGAAGAGGGACTCATTTAACTTGCATCTCTGGCACTTACCATGGTGCCTGTATATAGTGGGTGGTCAACCAAGACTTGTTATTTGAGAGAAATTCTGGAAGAGTGGCATCAGAAAGATGGCAGAATAGAAGATCCCTTGGTATCACTCCCTTCACAAAAATACATCTAGAAAATATTTGAAGACAAGAATATCTTTATAAGTTTACCAGAACTTGGGGGAAAAGTGGAGAAACCCACTGGGCCCACAGAATAAAGAGAAGCCACAACTGGTAAGAGAGACAGTCATTTCAAACTGTTGTGCACTCTCTCCCCAAAGCCAGCATAATGCCACGCATAGAGAATTTCCCTAAACCAACAGTTTCTGAGGTGAGAGGAGGGAATTGCAGGTGTACATTTAATCTCCCTAAAAATCTGAGAATCTTTGCAGAAAGCCCACTCCAGTCCCATCCCACAAGAACCGTTGATAGTGCCAGAAGGGCTAACCCATATGGAGTGAATTGGGGAAAAATAGCAGAGCACTAATTACAGAAACTGGGATGCAGATCTTGGTGGCTATTTGGAATTCCAGTCAGTGGGACGACCATGTAGAAGAGACTGGCCAGCATCAAACTGCTACAGGGAGAATAGTCCATGGGAAAACTCAAATCCCTGGCTGGATTTTTCACAAAGCTCAGGTACTTATGTGGAGCCTTCCCTTGGCTCAGAAAGAACTAAAAGGTCAGGTTTGGGATCTGATGCCTGATCAAGTCTTCTCCAGATGAGCAACAATGGCAGGGCAGTAGTATAGTCCAGGGAAACATTTAACATCCAGTGCTCACTGCAAGTTTTACCCAGACCAGGAAACAACAGCAGGGCAATGAATTAGTTCCAGTGCAGTATTTTAGTTGTGGTGCTGACTGCAGTCCTTCCTGTAACAGGCAGAAACTACAGGCCAGTGTTTAAGTTATGATGCAAAGTAGCATAGGTAAAACACCAACCAAAAACACCTGCACCAACTGGAAGAAGTGGCTCTCTTCTCAAATGCACAAGCATCAGTGTAAAGACAAAAGGATGGTGAAAACTCGCAAATACAGCAAACCAAAGGAAACCAACAAAGTTTTAACAACAGACTCAGAAGAACTGAAGATCTATGAAATATCAAACAGAGAATTTAGAATAATTCTTTTTAAGGAGTTCAGGAAATCACAAGAAAATATGGATAGAAACTAAATACAATTTACAGAACAATCCAGGAAACAAATTTTTTTTCAAAGAAGTAGAAAGTTAAAAAGTACAAACAGAAATCCTAGAAATAAAAAATAAAATAACTGAAGTATAAAATTCATTAACAAGGTTTAATAATAGCCTCAGTCAAATACAGGAAAGAATTACCAAGTTTGAAGACAGAACTTATACTGAAATTACTCAAGTAGAGAAGCAAAAAAAAAAAATGAGTGAAAAAGAGTAATGAAGGGCTATGAGAATTATGGGACATTATCAAGCAAACTAACCTTCACATAACAGAAAGTCCTGAAGAAGACAAGAGAGAAAGAGACCTACAAAGCCTATTTGAGAAAAATAAATTTATTAGTAAAGCTTCAGGATACAAAATCACCATATACAAACCAGTAGCATTTATAAATTACAACAGTGAACAGTCTGAAAAAGAAATCAAGAAAGCAACCCTATTTACAATAACTAAAAAAATCTAGAAATAAATTTCACCAAATAAGTGAAAGATATCTACAATAAAAATTATAAAACACTGGTGAAAGAAATTGAGGAGTATAAAAAAATGGAAAATCCATTCTCATGGATTGAAAGAATAAATATTGTTAAAATTTCCATACTTCTGAAAATAATCTACAGATTCAATCCAAACCTTATGAAAATACCAGTGACATTCTTCATAGAAATAGAAAAAAAAAATCCTAAAATGTGTATGGAAGCACAAAAGACCCCAAATAGCCAAAGCAATCCTGAGCAAAAAGAATAAAGCTGGAGACGTCACACTACCAGACTACAAAACTCTAGTAGTAAACAAAACAGCATGACACTGGCATATAAACAGAAATATAGATCGATGAAACAGAATAGATAATCTAGCAATGAATCTACACATGTACAGACAACTCATTTTCAACAAAGGTGCCAAAAACATACATTTGGGAAAGGACAGTCCCTTCCATAAATGGTGCTGGGAAAACTGGATATCCATATGCAGAAGAATGAAATTAGGCCCCTATTTCTCAACATATACACAAATCAAATAAAAATGGATTAAAGATTTAAATGTAAGATCTGAAACTCTAAAACTACTGTAAGAAAACATTGGAGAAATGCTTCAGTACATTGACCTGGGCAAGGATATTTTGGGTAAGACCTCAAAAGCACAAGCAACAAAAATAAAAATAAATAAATGAGATTACAGTAAACTAAACTTCTGCACAGCAAACGAAACAATCAACAGACAGAAAAGACAACCTACAGAATGTGAGAAAATATTTGCCAACTATATATCTGCAAAGGGATTAATAACCAGAATATATAAGAAACTCAATAAAATAGCAACACAACCACACACAAATAATACCCAAATAATCCAATTGAAATGGGCAAATGATTTGAATAGAAATTTCTCAGAAAAAAACACACATATGGCTAACAAGTATATGAAAAAATGCTCAACATCACTAGTATGAAGGGCAAATTAAAACCACATTGTGCAAATTAAAACCACATTGAGATATTATCTATCCCACTTAAAATGGTTATTATCAAGAAGACAAAAAACAAATGCTAGTGAAGATGTGGAAGAAGGAGAACACTAAAACACTATTGGTGAGAATGTAAATTAGTACAGCCACTAAAAAAAACAGTTTGGAGGGTTCTCAAAAACCTAAACATAGATCTATCATATAATCCAATAATCCCACCACTGGGCATGTATCCAAAAGAAAGGAAATTAGAATACTGAAGAGTTATCTGCACTTCTATGTTTATTGCAGCACTATTCACATTAGATAAGATGGGGAAGCAAACAAATAAATGAATAAACAGCACTATCCACATTAGATGAGATAGGAAGCAAGAAATAAATGGATAAACAAAATATGGTGTATCTACATAGTGGAATATTATTCAGCCATAAAAACAAAGAAACTTCCGTAATTTCAGCAACACTGGTAGTCATTATATTAAATGCAATAAGCCAGGCACAGAAAGGCAGATATTGCATGTTCTCACTTATAAGTAGAAGTTAAAAAAGTTGATCTCATGAAGGCAAAGAGTAGAATGACGGCTACCAGAGGCTGGGAAGGGTAGTGGGGAGAAAGGAATAAAGAGTGTCTGGCTAATGGGTACAAAAACACAGTTAGAAGGAATAAATTAAAGTGTTTGATAGTACAACAGGGTAATGATAGTTAACAATAACTTATTGTATATTTCAAAATAGCTAGAAAAGAAGATTTGGAGTGTCATCAGCACAAAGAAATGATAAGGGTTTTGGGTGATGAATATCCTAATTCCTCTTATTTGATTATTATATATTGTATGCATATAACAAAATATCACATGTACCCCATAAATATGTATAATTATTAATGTATCAGTTAAAAAAGCTAAAAAGAAACAAATGACTTATTGGTTGAACCCATCCAGTAGAATAAACATAGACTGATAAATGACCACTCACTCATTCACCAGTATGTCTAGATAGCAAACACTCCTAAAACTGAACCTAAAAGTAATTTACATATTTCTGAATATACATTTAATACATACAATTTGACTGATGGTAAATTATATTCCTTAGAAATTAATATATCTTTAATTACAACTAATACAGAATATTTCTCAAATGTCTATTTTGATTCTGCCATTTGTGGCTTTTTTTGAACCGTGTCTTTCTGACCTTTGCCATTTTTGTCTGTTGTACACTCATGTTCTGAAAGCTCTGGGATTTCTGAGTGTGAACCTTAACTAATCCCTGCCACTTGGTTCCTGCATTCAATCAGTCACCTTGTTTGTTCATTTTGTTTCCTAAATATCCCTCAAATCTGTCTACAGTGCTTCATCCTTGTGGCCCCGGTCCGGCTCAGCCACCATCATCCTTTCTAGGCATCAGCTCCTCAGAGGTCTGTCTGCCTCTCATCTTGGCTTTTTCCAATTTATTTTCCACATTGCAGCTAGAGTGTTCATTTCAGAGTACAGGTCACATGCCTACTGAAAACCCTTTTAGGGCTTCCTGTCACCCTCGAAGTAAATTCAAGCTTCCTAACCAAGCACCTGGAGACCCTGCTAACTCCTCTAGCTTCCTCCTTCTCCGCACTCCACCTTAAACTTTCTCTACTGCGATGATGAGCATTTGTGTGGTATAAGAATCACCTCCGTGCTGTTTCATCTCCCAGTATTCACATAGGCTGTCATCTCTACCTCAATTACTCTGTTAAAAATCAGTAACAGAAGGAATGTTGCAAACTCTACAAATTCCTGGAAATTAAACAATGTATTCCTGAACAACAAATGGTCAATAAAGAAATTAAAAAGTAAACTAAAAAATTATTCGAGACAAGTGAAAATAGAAAACAACATACCAAATTCTGTGGGATACAGCAAAAGCAACTCTATGATGGAAGATTATAGCAATAAATGCCTGTGTTCAAAAAACAAGCTTTAAATAAACAACCTGAAAATGCACCTCAAGAAACTAAAAAAGCAAGAATAAACCAAACACAAAATTAGTAGAAGAAAAGAAATAATAAAGATCAGAAATAAATGAAATTGATACTTAAAAAAAATACAAAATATCAATGAAACAAAAAGTTGTTTATCTGAAAACTTAAAATTAACATACCTTCTGCTAGACCAAGAAAAAAAGCCAAAAGAATCAAATGAGTAAAATCAGAGACAAGAAGGAGACAATTACTCTTCTGTCCCCTTGTCTAGCTGACATTTCATCCTTTATTCTTCATTTAAAACTATCACCCCTAGAAGACTTTTATGCACCCTGGAAACGAGAATGAGTGGATTTCCCAGCTCCATGACTCACTGTGCCCACTCCGTTTTATTTTATCCCTAGTGTCTAGCACAGTTCCCATCTCATGGTAGATGCCAGATTGACATTTATCAAATGCATACAAGTGCTTTTAGTTAACATGTATTGAGTACTCACTAATGCCAGATATGTGCTAAAGCAGTTTATAGATTTTATCCCATGTAATCCTCACAACAACTCTCTTAGATGGTTATGCTCATTTTGTAGGTGAGGAAACTGAGGCTTTGGGAGATTGCACACAGAAAAGCAGCAGAGTTGCTGACATCTGTCCCCGTGAAGAGTTGGCTGTACAGAATATTGTTTTCCATGTCTGAGGGATCTGTGAAGGTCCTTCATAAGTAAAGGTCATTGAATCTTTATAAGTTCTATTTGTTGGAAATATTTTCCCCAAGCTGTGATGCCTGCTAATAATTTTGTATTTGATTTGATTATCTTGAAGTTTAAAATCTTTTAGTTATTAAAATAGTAAAACTATGGCCCCTGCCACTCTTTTCCACATGGCTTTTCTACGGATTATGCTTTGAGGAGTTCTATCTTTTCTAAGTTGAATTGTTCATTTACATTGTTACTTAATTTTTTGTAGTCTAATTGCTTTAGATTGAACTCTTTAAACCCTTGAAAATTTGTTTTGTCTGTGTAGAGTATGTGATAAGGAACTATTTTCCCTCCAAATGGTAAATTTTTCTGAAACCATTTATTGGAAAATTTAGTGCTTCCTAGTAGGTTATGATACTTCTGTTATTATTTTTCATATTATTTTATACTTACAGCCTTTGGAGAGAGTTTTGCTAGTTGATATGTCAGTTCTTGAACTAGTACCATAGTGTAGTTAATAACTTCTTTTTTATTTGGTGGGATAATTTCTGCCTCTGGTGTGACATTTCCCTCAACGATTTCCCTACCCTGGTTGATCCCACTTACTGTTTTCTTGGATGATTTTTTATTTCATCCTTGAAACATTTACTGGGATAATTCTTTAAAACTAAATATAACACATGTTTATTATATAAAATCAGGGAGTATAAAAAATTAAAATAAATGGAATCCAGAAATATTAACAGTAACATTTTATTTCCTCATGATTTTATTCTAGAGGAACACGGGTAACAGGGTTGGGCTCATATTGAATACAACTTATATCTTGCTTCTGCCTCCCTCCCCAAGTTACCTTGTAAGCATTTTCACATCTGATTAAAGTTTGGAATCACAAGTTTTAATATTGCATGATATTTACTTAAATAAAATTCTGAAAATCCATTTAGTGATGCCGCTATTGGTGGATATTTAGGTTATTACCATTTTTTTCTCCTTCAAACAGTGTTGTAATGAAAATCTGTGTAAATAGATTTTTGTTCACATTTGATCATTCCCTTAGGGTATATTTCTAAATCTGGGTCAACAGGTATGAGCAATTTTAAGGCTCCAAATTGCTTTTTAAAAAGATTGCACCAATTTAAACTCTCACCAGCAGTGTATGAAGATGTCTGTTTTTACCGCCAAAACTAGGGTATTATTATTTCATTGAGATTTTCATTGGGGTTACGTTAAATCTATAAATCAACTTAGAAAAATTGCTTTCTTTACCATATTGATTCTTTTCTTTCAGGATGATAGTGTGTCTCTATTTAATTAAATTTTTATTTTATACCTCTCAGTGAAGTTTTGTTGTTTTACTTATATAAATCCTGCTTATTTATTATCAAGATTAATTCTGAGTATATAATGGCGTTTTACTCCTTTTGTTTTCAGCTATTGTGAGTGCCATTCAAAAGAATTTATATCTTTTACTTTGCCCAAAGTATGTCCTATAATCATCCAGCCTTCCAAATGCTCCGTAAAAAACGAACGGGCTCTGTGTTCAAACTGGTTTGGGAAAGACTATGATCTTCACATAGAAACCGTAATACACATAAAAACTTGAGAATTCCTATTGAGAACAAACCTGTTTAATATTATTTATTATTACACCTAGCACCTACCAAACTTATTTGATCATAGACTATTTACTTCTTATGTAAAAAATAAAATTTTAACGTAAAATCTATTATTGTGCAGTAGAGCTGACACAGTTGCCCTGAGGCTAATGTTATGGACTGACAAACGGCATCGGTCTCCATTTCTCCCTGCAATTACACCGTTCGCTGTGTAACTTGGAGGGTTCTTGTGCTCTGACTTTGAGCTTGGCCATGTCGCTTGGCCAACGGGATGGTAGCAAACATAAAGCACACAGTGGCTTTAAAGTGGTCTTGCTCACCATTGCACTCTTCTATGTCCATGAGAAAGACATGCCTGTGGCACCCTGTTAGAAGATGAGAGATACTTGGAGTGGAGTGGAGTTATGCTAGTTAACCCAGTTGAAACTCAGTGACATCATCCCCAAACCCATCAACCTTCTTCACAGGTATGAGGTCAGTCAAGACTAGAAGAACCACTTAGCTGGCCTTCAGACTCATAAGTTAAACTAATTATGGTTGATTTAAGCCACTGAGCTTTGGGGTGACTTGTTACATGGCATTTTTGTGGTAGTAGATAACTTATAGGCTCACTGTGAGCAGATATAATGTAGGTAGGTTGTTTAAACGTGATAGTTTTTATTATATTAGGAAATTCTTTCATTGTTTTTTTTCCAAATGGTTTTCTGCAAAAACAAACAAACAAACAAAAAAAAAAACCGGTTACTGAATAATTTTGGGGCCATGATTGAGATTATTTTAAGTTTTTCTAATTAATGTGGTATTTTGTATTAATAGACTTCCTAATTATAACATGTTCTGTCCTTCCTAGGATGAGTCATTCTTGGTAACAGTTGATCAATCTTCTCATGTACAATTGCATTCCATATGCTATTATTTTCCTTAGAGATTTAGCATCTATATTCATAGTGGAATTAGTTTATCATTTCCTATTTTGGTTCATCTTTTTCATTTTTGGTACAAGATGTATGCCAACTTTATAAAATGACTGTTAGCTTTTCATGTTTACCGATGCTCTGGATCAATGTTTATAATTTGGAAATTATCTAATCCTTAAAAGACTAATAGAATTCACTGCTAAAGCCATCTGGTTATAGAAACTTTTGATAGTTTATTACCTGCTTAATAGTTTTAATTTTTACCTCTGATGATTGGTCTTAAGGTCTTCTACTTCTTTTTAATTAAATTTTTAGAAATTTAGATTACTTTTGTGATGGCCAATTATATACATCCTGTACTTTCTGTATTTTTGAAAGCTCTCTTTCAATCATTTTGAAATCATATCTGATATAATAAATAAATATCAGACCATTTATTTCAGTAACTGCAATTTAATATCAGACCTAACATAAGTTTGTGTCTTAATACGACCGACTATTTCTCCATATAACAGTATGGCTATACTTGTGGCCATCACATGTTTCTAACTTTTTGGTAGCCGTGTAGTGGGAGTCCTGTCTCACAGTAGTTTGATGTACTTCTTATGGTTGGGGAAGACAGGCTGAAAGAAATATTATGGATTCATAAATGTTGGAATTTTGAATACTTTTACATGATTTCTGACCATAATGTAAAAGAATACTAGAAAGGGAAACTCTTCTAAAAATCCTAGAACCAGGTTGTCATATTTATTGGCCTATGTTATGGTTAACATGGGATTTGAGGTTGAATACACAGTATTTGGGAGCATCTTTTGCTGTCCTGGGCTATTTCCCCAATGGCTTCAAGATAACAAAGGATGGAAAGGCACTTACCAGCCACAAAGTAGGATCTAGCTCTTTGCTCTGCAGGCTCTGCTGAGCTCTGCTAATTATTCAGTTCTCAGATTTCAGGCACTTTGTTATGCTAGCAGCCATGGTAAATATTTATACAGTGCTTATCATGTGCCAGGCACTACTCTAAGCACTATTATTATATCATATCATTTTACTAATTAGGAAAGGAAGCCACCAAAAGGTTACATAATTTGTCTGGGCTCACCAGTTTGTGAGTGCAGATGTTAAGATTCAAATCCAGGCAACTGGACTCCATGCTCTGTGCTGTTAGACACTCTGCATGCTGCCTCTCAATCTTTTTCAGTTTTCTTTTTCTTTTTTTGACATGGAGTTTTGTTCTTGTTGCTCAGGCTGGATTGCAACGGCACGATCTTGGCTCACCACAACTTCCGCCTCCCAGGTTCAAGAGATTCTCCTGCCTCAGCCTCCCGAGTAGCTGGGATTACAGGCATGGGCCATTACACCTGGCTAATTTTGCATTTTTAGTAGAGATGGGGTTTCTCCATGTTGGTCAGGCTGGTCTTGAACTCCTGACCTCAGGTGATCTGCCCACCTTGGCTTCCCAAAGTGCTGGGAATACAGGTGTGAGCCACCGCGCCTAGCCCATTTTGCATTTTTAAAAATCAGTTTGCCAGAGTGCCTGGCTCAGTATTGAGCTTTTAGTAGATGTTGGATACTATAGACCTCTTTAAAGATGAGGATAGAAGAAGTGAAGAAAGAGACAAAACAGTTGAAGAGGAAAGAGTAACGTGGTGTCATGGGGAGAACTTGTGGATTCTGAGTTGAGACTTTGAAACGGGCCAGGCGCAGCAGCTCATGTCTATAATCCCAGCACTTTGTGAGGCTGAGGCGGGTGGATCACAAGGTCAAGAGATTGAGACCATCCTGGTCAACATGGTGAAACCCTGTCTCCACTAAAAATACAAAAATTAGCTGGGCATGGTGGCACATGCCTGTAGTCCCAGTTACTCGGGAGGCTGAGGCAGGAGAATTGCTTGAACTCAGGAGGCGGAGGTTGCGGTGAGCCGAGATCGCACCATTGCACTCCAGCCTGAGTAACAAGAGCAAAACTCCATCTCAAAAAAAAAAAAAAAAATAGAAACAATAAAATATCTTTCTCATAGGGTTACTGTGATGGAAATTCCTAAGCAAAGGGCCTGACATACGATTAACACTCCCTGATACTAATACTAGTGGATCCTAATAAATGATGGTGATGATGAATGATGACCATAAAACCAAGCTCTGCCAGCAATTGGCTCTATAATCTTGCTCATGTCACTTTGTTTCCTGGCCCTCAGTTTCCTCATTTGTTAGCCAGAGGACTACCTCATGGCTCTATGACTGTATTAGTCCATTCTTGCATTGTTAGAAAGAGATGATGAAGATGGCTGATCACTAGCAGCTCGGGCTCCTAGCTCCCAGTGAAAGCGCAGAGAACGAGAGGACGCCACACTTTCAGACGAATATTTGTTGCTCACGGACCAGGAGATTCCCAGCAGAGGAGCCCCACGGGTCGCCAGGGCGACTCTTGTGGCCGGCACAGCGGTTTTGCTGGTGCCTTAGCGAGCCAGTTCTTGGTGCGGAGTCCGGAGATTCCCGGACAGAAAAGCACCATCAATCTTAACACCGCTGTTTTGGCGGGCGCAGTGGACTGCTCAGATTTCGGCGCTGGGAATCAACAAGTTGGACGTCTGCTCAGAGACCTAGCTAGAAAGTCGGTAATTACAAAGACAACAGATGGATAAATATATAATGAAGGGAAGAAATCAGCGTAAAAAGGCAGAGAATACTCAAAATCAGAATGCCTCTCCCTCTACAGGGGATCGCAATTCCTCATCAGTAATGGAACAAGGCTTAATAGATTACGAGTGTGTTCCAATAACAGAAGCAGGCTTCAAAACGTGGGTGATAAGAAACTTCTGTGCATTAAAAGAACTTGTTCTAACCCAATGTAAAGAAACTAAGAACCTTGAAAAAAGGTTTGATGAAATGTTAACGAGAATGGACAATTTAGAGAGGAATATAAGTGAATTGATGGAGCTGAAAAACACAACACGAGAACTTCGCGAAGTATGCACAAGTTTAAACAGTCGAATTGATCAAGTAGAAGAAAGGACATCAGAAGTCGAGAACCACCTCAGTGAAATGAAACGAGAAGACAAGATTGGAGAAAAAAGGATGAAAAGGAATGAGCAAAGTCTCCAGGAAATATGGGACTATGTGAAAAGACCTAATTTACGTTTGATAGGTGTACCTGAATGTGATGAAGAGAATGAATCCAAGTTGGAAAATACTCTTCAGGATATCATTCAGGAAAACTTTCCCAACCTGGCAAGACAGGGTAATATTCAACTCCAGGTAATACAGAGAACACCACAAAGATATTCTTCAAGAAGAACAACCCCAAGGCACATAATTGCCAGATTTATTAGGGTTGAAATGAAGGAGAAAATACTAAGGGCAGCCAGAGAGAAAGGTCAGGTTACCCATAAAGGGAAACCTATCAGACTTACAGCAGATCTCTCAGCAGAAACCCTACAAGCCAGAAAAGAGTGGGGACCAATATTTAACATCCTTAAAGAAAAGAACTTTCAACCCAGAATTTCCTATCCAGCCAAACTAAGCTTTATAATCGAAGGAAAAATTAAATCCTTTGCAAACAAACAAGTACTTAGAGAGTTCACCACCACCAGGCCTGCTTTACAAGAGCTTCTGAAAGAAGCACTATACATATAAAGGAACAACCAATATCAGCCTTTCCAAAAATATATCAAAAAGAAAAGAACATTAACACAATGAAAAATTTACACTAACTAATGGGCAAAACAGCCAGCTAGCATCAAATGCCAGTATTAAAGTTATATATATTCTAATCGGATAAAAAGCCAAAACCCATTGGTATGCTGCATCCAGACCCATCTCACATGCAACGATACACAAAGACTCAAAACAAAGAGAAGGAGGAAGATTATCAACCAATCAGAGAGTAAAAATAAACAAATAAAAAGGAGATGCAATTCTCGCCTCTGATAAAGTAGACTTTAAAGCAACAAAGAGCAACAGAGGCAAAGAAGGACATTACATAATGGCAAAAGGATCAATGTAACAAGAAGAGCTAATGATTTTATAGATCAACGAGACAGAAAATTAACAAGGACATCCAGGACTTGAATTCAGACCCGGAACAAGTAAACTTAATAAACATTTATAGAACTCTCCACTTCAAATACATAAAACATACATTACCACCTCACACCTATTCCATAAGTGACTACATAATTGGAAGTAAATCACTCCTCAGTAATTGCATAGCATTTCATCGGTTTAAATGAAATATTGGTTGGCTGCTCGTTTGTTATTTTCTTCCCTTATTCCTTCCTGTTTACATCAAGTATAATTATTGGTATAAAAGAGGTTTTCAATACCCATTACTAAACTGCATTCTATCCTGGGCAAGAAAGCAATACTCCCATTCTCTCTCTCTCTTTCTCTTCCTTTTTCCTCCTCTTCTTTATTCTTTTTCTTTCTTTCTTTCAAAAAAAAAAAAGAAAATAAGTTGGAGAAGCTTCTTCTGCAATTCTTAAATAAAACATATAGTTTTAACTAAAAAAAAAAAAAAAAAGAAAGATGATTGACACGGGGTAATTTATAAAGAAAAGAGGTTTAATTGGCTCATGGTTCTGCAGGCTGTACAGGAAGCATAGAGGCTTCTGCTTGGCTTCTGGGGAGGCCTCAGGAAACTTACAGTCATGGCAGAATGTGAGAGGAAGCAGGCATATCTTGCATGGCTGGAGTAGGAGGAAGAGTGAGGGGAGGTGCTACATGCTTTTAAACAACCAGATTTCTAGAGACAAGCACTAAGGGGATGGTGCTAAACCATTCATGAAGGATCCACCCCTATGATCCAATCACCTCACACTAAACCCACCTCCAACATTAAGGATTGTAACTGATCATGAGATTTGGGTGGGAACACATATCCAAACCGTATCAATGACCATGTGATCTGTGACCCACAGAGGAGACTGAGCAGGAGAGAGAGTGAGAGAATACAAGGTAATGGCTACTGCTGAGTGGAGTATCTGTTTAGAGGGTCTGGGGGACTCCCCCTGCATCTGGGCAAAAAAGTATGTGTTTATCTAGCTCATGTCACTCACCTCAAGGCATCTTGTGGATGGAGAAGTGAGCTAGGGGTGAGGGTGGTGTCCATAGTGACTTCCTACATAACAATACCTTCATGGCCCATCAAGAATAGGGTTGATTTGCAGAAAGTTGAAACTGGACCCCTTCCTGACACCTTACACTAAAATTAACTACAGATGGATTAAAGATTTAAACATAAGACCAAACACCATAAAAACCCTAGAAGAAAACCTAGGCAATACCAGTCAGGACATAGGCATAGGCAAGGACTTCATGACTAAAACACCAAAAGCTATGGCAACAAAAGCCAAAATAGACAAATAGAATCTAATTAAACTTAAGAGTTTCTGCAAAGCAAAAGAAACAATCATTAGAGTGAACTGGCAACCAACAGAATGGGAAACAATTTTTGCAACCTACCCATCTGACAAAGGGCTCATATCCAGAATTGACAAAGAACTAAAGCAGATTTACAAGAAATAAACAAATAAACCCATTCAAAAGTGGGCAAAGGATATGAACAGACACTTTTCAAAAGAAGACATTTATGAGGCCAACAAACATATGAAAAAATGCTCGGCATCACTGGTCATTAGAGAAATGCAAATCAAAATCACATTGAGATATCATCTCATGTCAGTTAGAATGGCGATCATTAAAAAATCTGGAGACAACAGATGCTGGAGAGGATGTGGAGAAATAGGAACACTTTTACATTGTTGGTGGGAGTGTAAATTAGTTCCACCATTATGGAGCAGTGTGGCGATTCCTCAAGGATCTAGAAATAGAAATTCCATTTGACCCAGCAATCCCATTACTGGGTATATACCCAAAGGATTATAAATCATTCTATTATAAAGACACATTCACAGGTAAGTTCATTGCTGCACTGTTTACAATAGCAAAGACTTGGAACCAACCCAAACGCCCATCAGTGATAGAATGGATAAAGAAAATGTGGCACATATACACCATGGAATACTACACAGCCATAAAAAAGGATCCGTTCATGACCTTTGTAGGAATATGGGTGAATCTGGAAACCATCATTCTCAGCAAACCGACACAAGAACAGAAAACCGAACACCACATGTTCTCACTCATAGGCGGGTGTTATGAGAAAGCATAGGCACAGGGAGGGGAACATCACACACTGGGGTCTGTTGGGGGTTGGGGGTTAGGGGAGGGACAGCGGGGGATGGGGAGATAAAAAGAAACTTAAATCTTTACCTATAACAATGGAAAGTCGATAAATAATATATAAATTAAAAAAAAAAAGTAGGGTTGATGGTCCATCAACTGAGCAAATAATTACTAGGATGCCCAGTAAAATTTGAATTTCAGACAGGTCATGAATAACTGTTTTAAGTATGTCCCAAACAGTGGATGGGCCGTACTTATACTAAACAATTATTTGTTATTTAGACTCAGTTACCTGGGCTTCTCTGCCTGGTCTAATATCCAGATCTCCCAGATGGGGAGGCTGCATGCACTGGACCAACTCGTCCCCTTGAGTCAAAGACCTGGGTTCTAGAATCTCTATCTTCCCTGCTCCTTCTTCTTCTGGAAAAAAGAACAGAATAACTACATGAGGAAATTTGTTTGCCATAAATTGCCAAGAGAAGAGCCTCTCCAGATTCAATAAGGCAATTATGTCCTGAGTAAAGAACACTTGATTATTCCAAACAAATGTACCAGACCGTGCTTTAACAGAAATCTGTATCTATAACTTGTTGTAGTTAAGTCAGAAGTAAATATGTTCTTAATAACCAACTGGTACTTATTTAATGTACAATAACTTGCCTGCTAAGCTTAAACGAAATGCACAGTTAATTAAAACTACTTCTGTACTAAGTCCTCTAGGGAAAATATTTTACACACATTCTGACTTGGGATTTTTTTTTTAACCTTCATTTCTCAACTGAGCCCCTGTTGGTAGCTTTTAATTTGATCTACTTAGAGGTCTGCAGATATTTTTTGCTGGGCAATTCTCATCCTGCTCAGGGATATAGAAACTCCACTTTTTACCCAGAGTTCAGGAATCTTTAGGGAGACCTCAAGGTGAGGCTGCACAGGTTAGTGTCCCACACCTTGCTTCCACTTGGAGGTGGCAGTGGCATCTGAATATACCTACTCACTTGAGGTTAAACTGGGCCCTTCACTTTGCCTCTTTAAACCTGAGTTTTCCAGTCTATGAAACAAATATAACCTATCAGGTGTTTGTCTGACAGGTCAGAAAATAATCAGGGTAGGATTTGAAAGCACAAGCTAACGTTGACTTTTTTTCTTTTTCTTTTTTTTTCTAGATGGAGTCTCACTCTGTTGCCCAGGCTGGAATGCAGTAGTGTGATCTCGGCTCACTGCAACCTCCACCTCCTGGGTTCAGGCGATTTTTCTGCCTCAGCCTCCCAAGTAGCTGGGACTACAGGCGTGCCACTATGCCCAGCTAATTTTTTTGTATTTTTAGTAGAGATGGGGGTTTCACCATCTTGGCCAGGCTCATCTCGAACTCCTGACCTCGTGATCCACCCGCCTTGACCTCCCGAACTGCTGGGATTACAGGAATGAGCCACTGCACCAGGCCTCTTTTTTTTTTTTTTTTTTTTGAGACGGAGTTTTGTTCTTGTTGCTCAGGCTGGAGTGCAATGGTGCAATCTTGGCTTACTGCAATATTGGCATCCCAGGTCAAGTGATTCTCCTGCCTTAGCCTCCCTAGCAGTTGGGATTACAGGCATCCACCACCATGCCTGGCTAATTTTTGTAATTTTAGTAGAGATGGGGTTTCACCACATTGACCAGGCTGGTAACTTTGACTTCTTAAAGGGGTCTTGACTTGTGCCTGTCTCTCCTGTTATGTGAATACAGATTTGGTGCTGTTTACAGATGACTGTGAGATGTTTGTTTATTTATCCACTCATTCATCTTCTCATTATTCGAGAAGTATTAATGCCTAAGTGTCTACTGGACCCGAGGCCTTATGAGCTCTGTGATTCCAGAGACAAAGTCCCATTCCTACCTGTATCTCTTACAGATGTATAAATTTGAATTTATGCAATGCCAGAAGTCATTTCACTCCCCTGAGTTTGTTTCTTTTGCTGCAAAGTGAGGAGAATGCCTTCCCTACAAATCACTGAATGGTTGTGAAGTTCAAATGAGACAATGTATGCACAAATGCTTTCAAAAGTCTAAAGAATTAACATATAAATGTGTATTTCCCCCAATAGCGGTAGTTCTCGAGACTACCACATGGGATTTGCAGATCTTCACAGTGCTGAGGACCGGAGCGTGACAACCTGTGAATGCCAGGCAAGCTTGGCATGCCAGGGGATGGGCAGCCCAGCCTCCCAAAAGACCCCTGGGGGTGAGAGCCAGCTGAATAATTAATAAAGCCTGATGTTCATGTGGGATGTCGAGAATAGAAAGTACTTTCAAAGCCATGACCTCATTTGATTTTTACAGCATCCCTACCAGGATGGCAGAACAGACCTCCACCTTGTCACGGTAGGAGTAACTGAGCCTCAAAGATGGGAAATTACTGGTCCAAGGTCACTCTATGCATAGTTGTGAAAAACAGGACTAGCACACAAGTCATCCCTTTACATCACAGATGCTTTTGAAAGAGCACACGTCTCTTCTCCAGTGGGCTGAGGACCTGAGGGTCTGGCTAGACCTAGACCTTGAGGAGTGTGTGCAGTGGAGGAGGGGACCCTGTGAATGGTTTAGAGAAAGACTTGTTCCATGGTGCAGAGTTAAGCAAGTGAGTTTGGACTGGATTTCAGGACCCCTCATTCCTCACTGGATTCTCTTAGGGGGCAGGATACAACCGTAACAGGAGTATCTGCGGGTCCTAGGTGGGCGGGGTGTTGACTGGCCTGGGTTGCCCCTGAAGGAGGTCACTGGGGCTGCTGACCTTCTAGGGACTACCCCAGGCTTCCTTGATGCTGTGATTGTCTCCATGCTGGTCTGAGGGGGTGTAATAAAAAGTTAATATCTGATTTCAGTGGGAAGCCATTAGCCGATTATAATTACTAGGGTGTGTAATATGAAAGGCTGATGTAATTATGATTCTGAGGTAATGGGGGGAGCTCACTCAGCAAGGTTTTGTGTGAATGTTGTCATTTTTTCCTTTGTCTCTCAAATTCCCTGCATTAATCAGATAGACTTATCTCTTCTGGTCTCTGGGATGGATCTCCTCCCACATCCTTTCTGACAACAGCGGGTATTTGGAGGTGGGGCTTAGGATCCCAGAGGGGACTTCTAGGCCTGCCCAGCCTGTGCTGGGAACCACTGAGTTTTGCTTTTCCAATCCTAAGCCAGAAAAGAACAGGGGGGCGGGAGTGAGGAGCCCCCTTTCCAGTACTAGCTCTGTCCCTGAAATGATCCTGGGGCCTCTGGGTCCTTGGCGCTGAGATTCCCCATATTGGAGGCGAAGAGATGGGGAAAGATGATTTCCAAGGATGTTGTAACAGCATCTTGTGTTTCTTGGGACCCTTGCCCCATATAGGGGATGCCAGACCCAGGCTTCAGGGAAACCAAAGGGACAGGCAAAGGGGATTGGGGGAGCTGGGCTCCCTGGCCAGAGATGGAAAGGCTCCCTCCCTTTCCATTATGGGAGCCACAAGCTACATGTGGCTTTTTAAGTTTTTCATTGTTTAAAATGAAATGAAATGAAAATTAAATGAAGACTTCCATCCCTCCATCTCCCTAGCCACACACACTTCCAGCGCCCAGTAGCTACATGGGTTTGCGGCTCCCATGTTGGAGAGTGCAGATTCAGAGCAGTTCCATTACTGCAGAATGTTCCCCTGGATGGTGCTGAGGATGGGATGGGGCCTCTGGGCATGGAGTGGTGGAGGGAAGCCAGGTTTGGGGTCTGGTCAGGCTTACAATCCTGGATATGTCATTTAAAGATACGTGACTTTGGGCAAACCCCTTAATCCTTCTGAACCGCTCTACAATGGAAATAATAATACCATTTTGTAGAGTATTCTGAATATTAAGTGATTTGCGTATCATTATGTTAAATATTAAAATAAAGCAAATATGCAAAGGAGTTTCTGGTGGGATCACTGCATTATCACCCTTTAGCAGTTCCTGACCCAGAAAGGTATCCTGCTGGGTCATCTTGGGAAGAGGTGACCATGGAGATGACTTCCTTAAATCTCCACATGGCTCATCTGCCTTGATGTTTTTGCAACTCATTACAGTGTTTGGCTATGTTATTTTATTATCATTATTTTACAGACAAAGCTATCACCTGCCCATTTCTTCCTTCCCTCCCCTCATCTTCTCTCTCCTACTCCCTCACCTCCACCTGTCATCTTCTAGGGGTGCCACTAAAAATACAGGATATAAGTTAAATCAGAATTCCAGAGAAGCAAAAAATCTATTTTTTTTTTAGGATAAGTATATCCCATGCATTATTTGGGACATACTTAGACTAAAACATGACTTGTTGCTTGTCTAATATTCTAATTTGACTGAGTGTCTTGTGTCTTATCTGGCAACCCTACTTTCCTTATTTGCCATTGTTGGGCTTGAAGATCAGGTGCCAGGCCAGAAGGTATGTGCCTGAGGTCTGCGGGATGGGTATTGGGGATCCTCTCACATTTCCGTGTGTTTCTTGGTGTGATAGGTGTTGGGGATCCTCTCACATTTCCGTGTGTTTCTTGGTGTGTGTCTGCTTATGTGACAAGGTGCCTGTGAGTAGACGGAATGCAGAGGTCTGTGCAGATGTGGACAAATCTAAGTGGGTTAGTAGTATGGACAGGGGCCACCATGCCATCCTTGTGGGTTCCTTTCTGTGTTCCTGGCAGTGAACCTGTGTTTCTGGGTCCCAGGCCCCATCCTCTTGATGCTTCACAAAGGAACAGAGGAAATGTCTCGCTTGCTTTTGTCAGTTGATTGACAGTTTGACTGCACTGTTTTCTTCCCTAGGAGTGGATGTGACTTGCAAGGCTTCAGCCTCGGCAGGACATAGTCAGGGTGTGGGAGGGGCTGTGGCTCAGGAACATCGTGGGACCCTGCTTCCTGCTCCTACTCCACCCCAGTCCTCCTGCAGCCACTCCAAGCAAGTCACAGCCCTGGGTCCCACTCTGTTCTACTCTGGTCTCTGATTCCATCTCGGTTCCATCTCCTGTTTTGGTGTGGGGTCCAGCCTTGGGCTATGTGCCCTGTATGGAGTGCGGCTGGAGCAGGAAAGGCAAGGACATCAGTGAGCCTCTTGCTGTAGACCTTACACTTGCCCTTCTTTACTTTTCTCTCCCTTTCCCAGTTCCCTTCTTTTCTCTCCATCCCAAGTGGAAGTGGGTGAGAAGCTTGAACAACACAACTCGACCTCTAACACCTAGATAGGTCACACATGTCCTGCTTTTGGGTTCCTTTGACCATATGAGTCTTTGAATAGACTGAGAATGATTCTTTGCTCCTTCTCCCACCATCCCTATTACTTCCTTACAGGAATCCTCTGCTCCCAGGTCATCTATGCATTGCTTCCAGATCCTTGTTGTCCCTCTAAGCCTGCATTCCTCTGCAGACCCCATCCCTTCTTGCCTCTGTAGACACATTTCCTTGTCTATTTTCTGCTTCCTTCATGACTTCCTGTCTTGCAGGCACTGCTCTGGCCCCACTGTCCCTAGGAAGTCTGTGCTGGCCACCCTGACTCTGGCACACACAGACCTGGCCCACTTCCTGGGTGTGTCTTCTGATGAAGAATATGTCCTCCCCTCAGCCCCTTTGTAAACCTATTAAGGGAAGAAACTGGATTTAAAACCTTTAGCATTTCTGGTACCTGTCCAGAGTGTTCGGTGCACAAATATTTGGTGGTGGAATCATAAAAAGACAGGGGGTCCCATGGAGGGTATCATAGTAGTGTCAGAGAGGTGACCTGTTCCTTCTGGTTGGGCCATATTGCTCAGGACACAGTGACTCTAGATTGTGAAACGGGGTTCACTCATGATATTTATTTATGTCTGTGCTTCTAGCTGAAGAATCTCATGTTCAAATAAAATATCATGCAGAGCCTTAGTGTACTGAGCAGGGTACCAGCTCAGCTGCTAGAGAGATGAGTAAGGAGGGTCTCAGCCTGTCCACCCTGATCCCTGTCCCCAAGAAGGTCCTGCAGAAGATGGTTAACACTCCCTCAGGAGATGCCATGTGCTTCCCCACCTCATCATGTTTGGAGATCCACTTCTTGATGTTCCTGGAATGCTTTCTCTCCATGCTTGCTTGACAGTTTCGTTGAAATTTGATGTTGCCAAGTTGTGTTTGGTTTTCCTTTCAGCAGCATCTCTTCCTAAAAAAAAAAAAAATAACGTGGTGAGGACTTAGGACAAAACATGAAGAGTCCAGCGTGTGCTGCCCTCTCTTCTCTCACCCTCTCGGAGCCCTGACTCACGCCTCACAGGGTTCAGGCAACCTTCTGACTGCCTTGTCTCACATCAGCCCTGTTCCTCACCCTGGACTGTAAACATCAAACTGATCTTTGACAGGCTGTGACACACTCCAGTGCTGGAAGAATTTTTCAGCTGTCAGGAGTGGCAGATGGGCATGCCTCTCAGAACCTTTGCTGGGCTTTGGCACATCTGCTGGGGGCTGTGGAAACACCACACCCCTCCAGACAGGTGTTACTTGTGAGCCGCTGCTCATCTCTGCTTTACTGATGCTGGGCTGGTCCTGGTGGGAGCCGGAAGGAACAAAGGATTTGGGGTAAAGCATCAATAACATCTCCCTTTCTGGTGTTTCTGGATATCTGCTTGTCCTCTGCGAAGGTCTGAGAGTAGAACCTAGCCAGGTTGTGATATCAGATCCATCCCTATTGAGAGGACATTGAAGGAATGCTGTTCTTTGAAGTCTATAACCTTTTGCAGATTGCAAAGCTTTTTCTGATGCATTATCCTCTGTATTTGTTAGGAGGTCTATGAGGTAGGTAGGCATGAGCCCTTATTTTATATATGTGGAAACTGAAGTAGAGTTTAAGTGAATTCCTAGTTGGTGGTAATTCTGGGTCTAAAGCTCAGGATACAACTATAAATTAGGACCGATAATATTGAAGGTGAATATTTTTCCTGCCAAGCGTTTCACACATATCAATTCATTTATTTTTCCTTCCAAAAAACTATGATGTAGGTACTTTGATTGTGCCCATTTTATGGAGAAGGTGGGAGAGGTACTGAGAGGTTAGCCTCTTGTTCAAGGTCATCAGCTGGGAAGAGGCAGGGCTAGCATTTGAACTCCAACAGTCCGGCTCCAGCATTCTCTACAGCTTTTCCACTAATTCTTTCCCTGCCTACTTTGCAGAGCTGCCATGAAGTTCAGATGAGCCAATGGATGATAAAGCACTTAGAAAACCATAAAATTATTATGCAAACGTAAGTTGATTTATGGACAGCTTGCTCCTTCACCAGATACTGGGATGACAGTCAAATTTGACTTTTTAATTAATTTGAAGGCAGGCCTGTCAGGTGGAGGCAGGGAACACTGGCCGAATCAGACTCTAAGAACATCTCTGTCTTTTTTGATGCTTTCAGATGGCTTTGGTTTTCTCCTCATTAAATCTTTGATTCCTGGTCTATTGAGAATTTCAATCAGGTATATATTTGTTAAATAGTGAGATAGCCTCATAAGGAGAGTGGGCTTTGAGAACACTGACTCAAAGCCTGGTGAATATTTAACCTGGAATTTTAAAAATAACTATCTATGGACCTGTCATTTATGGCCTTTTCTAGGTCCTTTCAAAATTAATTTCATGTGCATTATTTTTATATCGTATATCATCCTCTTCTAATACAAGCTGTCCACCCAAGGACTCTCATGGAGAACCAACATGGAACTCCAGAATCAATGCAGGTGGGCAGGAGGGGGTCTGGGTGAGAAACAGAGAGAAGGATCTGAGAGGTCAGCCGTGCACATCTCTAGGCATCTCTCCCAGCACTGCCATTGGAAGGCACATCTGAATAATCACAGCAATGAGAACCTGCCGTTTGTACCACCACCCCACCGGGTCCCTACTTGTGACTCAGGTAGAGTCAGAACACATCCGTAGTTGGTCTTCTACCTTTCACAACAGTCCCATGATTCTCCTGAGTGCACTTGGGTTTCTGCTTCTAGTTAGAAAGCTGAAAAGTCAAATAGTACACACAGTCCTTACACATCTTCTGGGGGAATCTGGATGGCAGAATCGGAGCTTGACTTTTCTTGACCTCTTCGCTCCCATTGGCTTGTTCCTGATCTATTCTCACTGAGTTTAGGGTTTCCACACCTGTGTGTGCTTCGCTTCCCAGGGCCATCCATGTTTTACCCTAAGCTTGTTGCTCTGGGATCCTGCCCCCACCTGCCTCTTGGGATTTATCACACCTGCTTGTCCAATCTTTCCTTGCTCTCCACACTTCCGTATCACTATGGTTTGCAAGAGATAGCAACAATAGGGCGTGAATAAACCAGACTGACCGTGAAAGCAATAAACTTGGCTCCATCAGTGATCAAAGAATCACTCTCATCACTCTTGAAGTCTAAAATCCAAATACTTAGAAGGAAATCTGTGAGGTTCTAGCATGTTTCATCTGTTTTTAAAAAGGTTCTTTATTTTCTGTTTTTTTCCTTTTCACCACTGGGAACCTAAACTAAGAACCTCAAGGAAGTACAAATCTTATGATAAGATGAATAAAGTCTTTTAATTCTTATAATTAAAAAATCCTAAATTTGCAATCACAAATGGAGCGTCGTCTGCGTGTCAGACACTATGTTGGGCATGTTACAGATTTCGTCTAGTTTAATAATGTAAAATTGATCGCATGTGAGGTTTACTCAATTGGAAAATGTAAAAGTCAGTCTTCTGTACTTTGGGTAAAATGAGTATTTTGAGTCTGATGTAAGGTCATTGACTCCTTCTGATCACTAAACAAGGAATGCAAAGATTCCACATCCCCCTGACATGGTAATGGAGTTTAGTAAGGTAATGGCATTCCTCATAAAGTACCTGGCATAGGTGGACAATAGAGCAAGGGACAAGAGAGGACCCAGGCCTAAGAGACTCATGTGTGCAACCCACATCCACATTCAGTCCTGAACGTCAGGTGAGGTCAGCAAGCATGAATGGCCAGCCCATGATTTGCTCATTCCTGATTCAGGTACTAGAGAGATAGAAGGATCCAGAGGAAAACATAAGTCCTGACTATCTTCCTTAATGACTTTAGAGAAGTCTTTGAACCTGGGAGGAGGAGGTTGCAGCGGGCCAAGATTGTGCCAGTGCTCTGGGCAATAGAGTCAGACATTGTCTCAAAAAAACAAAACAAAACCACCACAACAACAAAAGTAGATGTAAGTTAGGTGTAACTTTTTTCCAGTGGGCAGACATTACAATGTCCTGGAAGACGAGGAATGGAGTGGAAAGAGCTGGTGAATGGACTTAGAGAAGGCAGGTGAGCTTCCTGACAGCACACATCCACATTCAGTCCTGAACATCAAGTGAGGTCAGCAAGCGTATGAGCCAGCCCATGATTTTCTCATTTCTGATTCAGGTACTAGAGAGATAGAAGGATCCAGAGGAAAACACAAGTCCTGGCTGTCTTCCTTAAGGACTTTAGAGATGTAGCCAACACAGTGGAAATACGCAAAAAGTATTAAAAGTGGACAGAGGATAAAGATCCAGGTAAGTGGGACAGACAAAATGGAACATTTAGAAATCTAAATAAAACTCAATGGATCGAGCTGGCCACATTTCAACAAAACATTTATCAATGTTTCAAGCACCATGCTAAGTGCTTTGGGAATTACCAAAGCTGTAACAGGGGGCCTTTCTCCTGGAAGAATCTGTACTGCCATTGGAATCTGCATCTCATCAGAGAGCCAAAATTCACCTCGACCCACCAACAGATGTGCTGGACTGGGACACACAGACTATAAGGCCAACTGGGCTGTATTCTAGGGGATGATGTCCCTTTAAATTCCTCCTCCAGTCTGCTTCTGTTCACAGATCCTTGGCTGGCACTGATGTGCCCTCCTTGAGCACAACTGGGAAGTCATAGTAGGAGGGGCTCTTGATGCCACCTGCCATATTTAACAGGGACGTAGGGTGGCTGATGAGTTCCACAGCTCATCCTTAATTAGGAAAGCCGCTAAAAACGCCACCAGAGAGCCCTGCCCAGAGCTGCAAAGCCGCCTGTTTGCTAATGCCGAGTTGCTTGGATTGATTGATACTTGTTTTGCGACTCCTTCCGTCAGCTTTCTCGGGTCCAGCCATCTGTTTTCTACCCAACAAGAGGCACGTTGGCTCCAATCCTCGCCTGATTTGCAGCAGAGATGACATAATGGTGGGTTGGGGGCTTAGGCTGGGGGCTTGGCAGTGATTTGTTTTTGGCACAGAATCTTCGCTGAGAGAATGCAGCCATCTTGGGCTGGAAAGACTTCTTGGGCTTTGGGTTTTATTGTCTGAGACTCGGGAAAAGTTAGCAGGTAATCTGGAGCACCTAAGGATGCTCCTTGACCTGCTGTCAGGAAGCTCACCTCCCTTCTCTAAGTCCATTCACCAGCTCTTTCCACTCCATTCCTCGTCTTCCAGGACACTGTAATGTCTGCCCACTGGAAAAAAGTCACACCTAACTTACACCTGCTTTTTTTCTTTTTTGAAACAGTGTCTCACTCTGTTGCCCAGGCTGGGGTACAGTGGCATAATCTTTACTCACTGCAACCTCCACCTCCTAGGTTCAAGCAATTCTCCTGCCTCAGCCTCCCGAGTAGCTGGGACTACAGGCACCTGCCACCACACCCTGCTAATTTTTTTTTATTTTTAGTAGAGACTGGGTTTTACCATGTTGGCTACGCTGGTCTCAAACTCCTGACCTCAGGATATCCACCCACCTCGGCCTCCCAAAGTGCTAGGATTACAGGAGTGAGCCACTGCTCCTGGCCACACCTATTTTTCTTTTTTATAGACTTTGTTTTACTCTCTCACCCAGGCTGGAGTGCAGCCTCCAACTGCTGGGCTCAGGAGATCTTCTCATTTCAACCTTTCAAGTAGCTGGGACTACAGGTGTGAGCCACCACACCTAGCTAATTTTGTCTAGAGATGCAGTCTCGCTTTGTTGCGCAGGCTGGTCTTGAACTCCTGGCCTCCAGTGATTCTCCTGCCTTGGCCTCCCGAAGTGCTGGGATTACAAGGGTGAGCCACTATACCTGGACTCACCACTGCTTCTTTTGAGGCAAAGACCTTTCTTCTCTGCCAATAATAATCTTATTAAAAAATTATACTCGAGGGAAAACAAAGTAAGGCGTAACCTCTGCATTCTGAGAACTTATAATCTTTACTGGAAACACACGCAAACATGCACACACACTTAAAGATCTGAGGAAAATGAAGGAGGGCTTACAGCAAAATCAAGATTTAAATTATGTTACTAGTAGTAGTCCTAAGAAATAAAGAGATCAATAAAGTTTAAAATGGAGAGGAAAGTCTTTAAAAGGGAGGCAACTCATGATTAGAGCCTTAAAGCCTGGATAATATTTGAATAAGTGAAGCAATAAGGAATGGGTGGGGAAGAAATCTATTTAACACATAAATACAGTACATGTATGCTATGCATATGGGCTAAACTTTGCTTTTGAGTAACAGCCTGGTTGTAAAAGAAAGTCAGGCCAGAAAAATGCTAAGTTGCCAAACTGTGTCTGCTAAATTACCTCCCCAGCATCAGTCTGAGGTTGTTGATGGAATCAGCAGAGGAGGACTGGGAGCCCCAGAGGAACAGTCCAGGAAGAGCTCATCCACGCTGGGCAGGGCTGGCTGGGCGAGGTGGAGCAGGAGCAGGTGGCCTGGAGCCACAGAGGGTGGTTGTATTAGTCAGGGCTCTCTAGAGGGACAGAACTAATAGCATATATATACACACACACACACACACACACACACACATATATACACACACACACACACACACACACACATATATATGTTTATTAAGGAGTATTAGCTCACACAATCACAAGGTCCCACAACAGGCTGTCTGTCTGCAAGCTGAGGAGCAAGGAAGGCAGTCTGAGTCCCAGAAGTGAAGAACTTGGAGTTCGATGTTAGAGGGCAGGAAACATCCAGTACTGGAGAAAAATGTAGGCTGGAAAGCTAAGTCAGTCTAGTCTTTTCCCATTCTTCCACCTGCTTTTTAATTCTGGCCAAGCTGGCTGCTGATTAGATGGTGCACACCCAGATTAAGGGTGGGTCTGGCTTTCCCAGTCCACTGATTCAAATGTTAATCTCCTTTGGCAACACCCTCACAGACACACCGAGGAACAATACTTTGCATCCTTCCATCCAATCAAGTCGACACTCAGTATTAACCATCACAGTGGCTGGGCAGGGGAGGCTCAGTGCTGCTCTCACCAGCATGCCAAGTTCTGGCTCCACCCAGTGGAGTCTGTGTACTGAGCAGGCAGAGAGGAGAGTCCAGCTCATCAAATATCTGGGAAGTTTGGCAATAGCATAATTCCAGTCATCGTCACGGGATGCAGGAAGCAACACACAACTGGAAAGGCTCACAAGAATTGAGGGCACCAAGGGGAAGCAACCAGCTTGAGGATCTGGGCACATAACTGGTTGTGGTAGGAATTAAAATCCCAACTAGGGAAAGAGAGGCAGAAGTTCACCACATGCAATGGAAGAGTAGAGAATTATGTGCACCGAGGAATCTGAGGATTTGAGAAGCCAAGGGTCTCCCCTGGCACTTGGCCTATAGGCTCATAGGCGCTAAGACAAATTCCAGGGCACTGGGATGAGGCTGAGGCCCCAGGGATGCATTCTCAGTTCAGTAAGGATCTATTGATTTGAATTACAAAGGCTTCCTGTCCCTGGCAGGGCTGAGCAGAATAAGGGCTGAAGGCAGAGGGCATGGGGTCCTGCTGAGCTGTGGGGAGCTGGGACAGGTAAAGGTAAAAAAGAAGGTAAGGAGAAAGAGCAGTGTCTGAACAACATATTTCTTAAAGGTTTTCTGGAGAAAAAACAACAACAACCAAAAAAAAAAAAACAAAAAAAAGCTCACTCCAAGGCCAAGGAAAACACCCAGTAAGGCGAGGGTGAGAGCTTGTGACTCTTTGCAGGAGTGAAATGCAGGCAGTACTGGCAGGAATGATCACTCAGAATTTAACTGCTTAGAAAAGCTGACAGCAGTTAAAAACAATTGCTAAGTAAGGCGCCAAGTTCAGGGTTTACAAGTCAAGAAAAAAACAGTTCATTTGTGTTTTTACTTAAGTTTTCTTTACTGAAGATTTACCATTACACTTATGGTTGCAAAGTGTATAAACTTCGCTTTTTAAAACTTAGTAGTAAGTTAATTCGTAGTTGACAAATTAACTACAAATTTGCTTTAAAATTCAAAAGATAATGTATATATCTTTATACATATACACATATGTACATATATGCATACATACATAGATTGACAGATATGGTGTGTGTGTGTGTGTGTATATATATATATGCCATGTATATATGTGTGTGTGTGTGTGTGTGTGTGTGTGTGTATATATATATAGCTTGTGTATTTAAATATGCAACCTAAGTATTTCCAAGTCACCTAGTCTTGGGTTATCCTTTCCTTTCTTATGTAAATAAACTGATGTTAGCCTCCTCTCTTTCACACTCTTGAATTTTGTGTGTCAAACCCAGCATTTCAGGCTAAAGTGAGTGTATGTACGAGGGAGATGGGGATGAAGTTTCTCTGGTTAACTTTCTGCTGCAGTCGCAATGCCTACTTGGGTCCTACCTCATGTGATTGTGAAACGACATCATTGTCTGGGGTAAATACCCAAGGTTTGTCATCTCATGCCAAGGAAATCAAGTATGCAGACACACAAGAAGTGGGTTTAGGAGTCGAGGTTTAATAGGCCAAAGAAAGAGAAAGGGGAATAGCTTTCTCTCCTGCGAGAGAGAGAGACTCCTGAATGGGAATTCTGGCCCAGAATGCAAGTGCACCGGATTTTATAGACAGGCTTGAGGAGGCGGCGTCTGATTTACATACAGCCTGTGATTCTCACACATGCAGCCTGTGATTCACACATAGCCTGTGACCACTGAAGTAGCCCTGAAGGTCTCTGTAATGCCTTCAGGGTCGTTCTTCCACTGTCTTAATGAATAGCATCCAGCTTCTCTCCCCCATATGAATCTCCTTATCAAACATTCACTTGAATACACCCTTATTGTTCTCTCCTGAACATGTTTTCCCATTTTTTGCAGGTTGAAAAATTTCCAAATCTTTAAGTTCTGCCTCCATTTGGGTGATAAATTCTGTCTTTAATTCATTTCTCCTGACTTACATTGTACTATAAGCAGTTAAGAGAAACCATGCCTCGTCCTCAATGCTTTGCTTAAATTGTTCTTCCAGTAAATATCCTGTTTCATTGCTCATAAGTTTCTCTTGCCACAAAACACTAGGACATGAACACAACTCAGCCAAATTCTTTGCCACTTTATAATAAGAGTTACCTTTCATTCAGTTTCTAGGAACAGCTCTTATTCCCATCTGAAACCTCATTATGGATGATAAAGAACGGCCTTTATCATTCATATTTGTGCCTTCTGCTCATGACCTTTTAGGTAATCTCTAAGAAGGCTGAAACTTTATCTACAGCTCTCCTCTTCAAAGTCTTCACCAAAATCGTCTTTAACCCATTTATGCCTGAGGTTGCAATTGTTTGAATTTTCACAATCAGACCTTGGTGATGACCTTGAGCAGAGTACAAATAAGTCCCACATGCTTAGTGTTCCAATAATGGAACACTAGGCATGCTTAACTCATGGCAACACAAGCTTTTCCTCTTTCTTTCTTTCTCTCATTTATTTTATTTTATTTTAATTTTTTTTAGAGACAGAGTCTTGCTCTGTTGCCCAGGCTGGAGTGCAGTGGTACAATCTCGGCTCACTGCAACCTCCGTCTCCCAGGTCCAAGCAATTCTCCTGCCTCAGCCTTCCAAGTAGCCAGGATTACAGGTGCACACCACCATGCCCTGCTAATATTTTTCTGTGTTTAGTAGAGAAGAGGTTTCACAGTGTTGCCCGGGCTGGTCTTGTACTCCTGAGCTCAAAAAATCCACCCACATCAGCCTCCCAAAGTGCTAGGATTACAAGCATGAGCCACCACACCCGGCCAATGCAGGCTTTTTCTAGCATGCACCGCCAAATTCTTCCAGCCTCTCCCTGTTATCCAACTCTAAAGTTGCTTACACATTTTTATGTGTGTATTACAGTAGGACCCCATTCTGTCTTGATCTATTTGGGGTGCTATAACAAAATACCTTAAATTGGGTAATTTATAAACAATCTAAATGTCCTGCTCATAGTTCTGGAGGCTGGGAGGCTCAGGATCAAAGTGTCAGCAGATTAGGTGTCTGGGTAGGGGTTGTTCCTCATAGAGAGCATCATATAGCAGAGGGGCAAGCATCCTTCCTCAAGCCTCTTCTGTAAGGGCACTACTTTCGCTCATGAGACTGCAGCTTTTGTAACCTACGTTGGACATGTTTCATAATCCCAAAGGTCAGTTTTAATCACCTCCCAAAGGTCCCACCTTTAATATTATTGCATTGGAGATTAGGTTTCAACAAAAAAGTTTTTTTTGGGTGCAGGGAGTGAACACAAAATTTCATTCAGACCATAGCCTACCCCAGATTGAAAATTACACATCCTTCCAAAAGTCCTTTGGCCTTTCCTTTCCCCCGTTTTCATAACTTACTCTACTTCTTAAGGGCCTATCCTACCTCTTTCTCAGGGCACGTGCCTTCCCGGCTGAGCTGTCAGCCCAAAACACAAACTTCTTCCACTTTACTAAGCAGAGAAAGTTAATTATGTTTGTTTCTGCCTCTTTCTGTCTAGCTTGGCCTGGGCCTTGCCTTTTATTAACGAAGCCATGAATATACATATTTATAACAATAGAGTCATCTATCCTGTTTCCAATTTTAATATCACAAAGGACTAGTTTTGAAATAAACTTTGAAGTAACACATGTGTTTAACTTGTCCTGTATGAAATTCTTAGGCCAGGCTCCTCTTCCAGCAGTACTCTCTTTTCTCATAAGTGGGGACAGTGAATGCTGTAGTTCTCCTTTACCTGGACATTCCCCAGGGGACGTACGTTGGTCTATTTTGTCTCTTCATGCTAAATATTTGTCTGTGCTTGGCAAATGTGAAATTCAAAATTTCAGTTCAGTCATATTTTTTGAGGACACACTATGTTCCTGGTACTATGCTAGGTTCTAGAGAGACAGAAAAGAATAAATAACAGTTGCTGCCCTGTCTGAGGAGTTTGGAGTCTGGTGGCAGAGATGGACTCAAGCAGAAATATCTAATATGACGTGGTAAATGCAAAGGTCTAGAGATGCACAGGGCTCTCCGGGAGGCCAGAGGATGAGATATAAAACATCCTGGCAGTTCAAGTAAGTCTTCTAGGAGAAAACGAAACCTGAGCTGAATCTTAGAGGGTCGTTAGGATTAGCCAGGTGCAGAATGAAGAAACAACAATCTCGGCACATGAAGGTATATAGGAAAAAGCAGAGGCAGGGAGAAAAGGGCCTGAGGGGTTCATTTTGGCAAGATTAGACCACAAAGGAGAAGATGTGGTCTTGTGGAAGATGAGACAGGAAATGAAACCTGAACCAGTCACAATCTTCTTTATCATGCAAAGAATCTTGAACTTTATCCTGCATACAGAGGCAGCTATTAGACAGGAGATGGACCATGGTGAGACGTGGACCTTTGTTCACGCTCATGGTGTGATATTGTGAAATATATGTTTGGTCTTGATCCTATTTCCTGACACATGGCTCTTAAAATCCTTGTAGATGAGGGCACTAGGAGACTCTTTTGTTCTAGTATTTGGCCTTTGATCCCCAATTACTGACACAGAACTCCTAAGACCTTTGTAATTTCCTAGGGGATAGGAGAGTCATTTGTTTTAATGAGGCAACTTTCGGTGGGCTCCTGGATAGCCTCAGGGTGGGCCTGGTTGTCAGGAGATCCAACCATATGTTGAGACTTTCAGTCCCATCCCCTAACCTTTGGGAGAGGTGAGGGGGGCTTAAGGTTGAATTGATCACTGATAACAAATGATGTAACCAATCATGCCTATGTAAGGACGCTAGTTTCCACAAAAACACAAAAGACTGGGTTTGGAGAGCTTCTGAATAGGTGAACACGTGGAGGTTCCTGGAGAGGGGCATGCCCAGTAACCACATGAAAGCTCCATGCATCTTCCACTATACCTTGCCCTGTGCACCACTTCCACCTGGCTGTTCATTTGTATCCTTTTGATTTCCTTTATATTAAGCCAGTAAATGTAAGTAAAGTGTTTCCCAGAGTTCTGTGAGCCACTCTAGCAAATTAATCAAACCTGAGGAGGGGACTGCAGGAACTCCCAATTTACAGCAGTTTGGTCAGAAGTACAGGCCACAACTTGTGATTAGCAATTGCATTTGAAGTGGGGGGCAGTTTTGGGGGTCTGAGTCCTCAAACTGTAGGATCAGACATTTCTTCCAGGTAGACTGTATCCAAACTGAATTGAATTATAGGACACTCCGCTGGTATCTGCTGGGTGCAATTGATTGGTTGCTGGCGGGGAGAAATCCCCACAGATTTTGGGGACCAGAGGTGACTGAGTAGAGAGTAGAACATTATGGTTTTCCTACCTCACAATACATGGCCATAAAAACAATAAAGGTGACTTGGGACAAGATTGGTAAGAGGATAATTATTTTGAAATGTAGTTGCAATTATTTAAACAAGAAGTGATTCAGCTTGAAGGGAAGAGATTTGAAAGATTTTGAGAGACTTAGTTGGCTTTGGCAATCTGTGGGATGTTGTTGAGATGTGTACCTCAGTGGCTCCCCTTCCCAGCAGCACCAGCACATCTCCTGCAGCCTGCAGATATGGGACCAGCAAGCTCCACCCTCAGAACAATGAGACCACAACAAGGCGCCAAGGAAATCCACTGTGAACAATGGGAGTTGGTGGATTTGTTGAGCGCTTTAGGTTGCAAGTAAGAAGATCTCTTAACTCAAATGTGCTCAAACAATAATAGAAGTATCTCATGTGACATGTAATCCGGAGGTAGTGTGACCCACAGCCTGGCTAATCAGCAGCTCAGTAATGTTAAGGGCTCAGCGTTACTTTCCCATTCTGTCCTGCTGTCCTCGGCATGAGTTTGTTTTCGTCTAGCTGTCCTAACCATTAGGTGTTATAGTCATACCTGAAGATGCCCAAGGGCAAACAATGCCTTCTCTCCTCCTCTCTTCCAAAAGGAGGACAATTTTGGAAAAGAATGCCTCCTTTCCTGCTGTCTCTTTTCCTAAAGGAGGGTTCCCAGAACCCTCAACAAACATTCCCTCATCTCTGACTAGCCAGAACTAGTATGTCCATTGTTCAACCATTGGCTAGGGGGATAGGACTTAAATGATTGGGTTAGACCAATCAAGACAAACTTCTTGTACTGGAAAGGCAGCAGGATTGTTCTCCCCTGAAGTGCATGGCTGAATAAAGAAGAATAGCAAACCTGACCATAATCTGATCTCTGTTAGGAAGGACAAGAAAGACAGCTAATATGACTGGAAAGGAAAGTAGGAATTGAGTACACAAAGAAGCAGATTCCTTCATCCCAAAAGGTGGAGTCTACAAGCTTCCTAACCTCTAACGAAGGTTTGGAGGTACAGACCCAGTGGGAGGAGATAGGAAACGGTGACAGATACAGTTGTAGGGACCCATAACACATCCATCTAAGATCTGTGGGTTCTGAGGAGCAAGCAGCTGGTGAGTGGGGCTTGGGAAGAAACCTGAAGCTCACCAAGGAGAGAGTAAAAGGAAACTGGACATGCTTTTGGGAGTTTGAACTGCAGTGACAGCAAAAAGGAAGATGCATTTCCCTGCCATGTAGAAACAGAATCCCAACAGGAAGGATGTCATTTGTGCCGCCACCTCCAGGGCTTAACAATGCTCTTTCTTGACTTAAAGTAGTTTGAGTAAATGTGAAATGAGGAAGAATTTATTGTGCTGTATGTCAATCCTTTGGGTGTCATGTGCTTCACTCCCAAAGTCTCACTTGTGCTTCTTGACGAAGAAACTTCTTTCCCCTCTTACTTTATTTTACAGGTAAGGAAACTGAGTCTTGGGAAGGAGCAAGTGACATAGCTGAGGTCACACAGCTAGCAAATGGCTTTGGCATTTTTCTGAGCTACCGATGACGGTCATGTTATGAACAGAGGCATAGGTGCACTTCTCTATGCCTCTGTTCATAATATGACCATCATCGGTAGCTCAAAAAAATGCCAAAAGTGGGTTTGTTTGCAAAGGAGGAAAAGACAGACCAAATGAGAACAAAGCCCAGAGGCGGGCAGTGAAAGGGAAGATGATCAGTCTCTGCATCCCTTATCTACCTCCACACCACCTGGACTTTATGCTGTGGTTGTGAGTCTTGAAGCCACAACCATCAGAGAAGAAAGAACCTGCAATGCATGTGAGGGGCAGGGGTGAATACCGTATCATTCCTATTTTTCTGTCCCTTCCCAAAATAACTTTAAAATTTCATTTTCTTCCCCCGTTTCTCCTAAGAAGAATAACATAAGCGCACAGCTTTGGCACGTGTCTCCCTCCAGCAGCCCCGCCCTTGTCCTCCCCCCTCCACACAGCCTCTCTCTTTATCCCTTCACACCACACACTTTCAAAGTTAATTTCAAAAAGCTGGGAACACTTGATAGTTTTAATTAATCCTATGCCTGGGGAAATATGATTTTGTGCATCCGAGGCCTCTCAGCTCCTCTCGATAGATAGCTTGTTTCGGATAATGCTAGCATTTCCAATTTAGCTGTGATTATGCCACCAACTCGTTTGTTTGTTTGTTTGTATATTACCTAAAAGAGAAGCTAATGCTGATGTGTGTGTCCTCAGGAAGGGATTTCTAGTTTTCCTAATAATGCATCCTAGTTAAACAGCACTGTAGGCCTTTCATGGTGCTCTCAGAGTAGCATCTTGGCAGGGGCCCCTTGAGACAGCAGGAAAGGCACCATCCCCCACGTAGAGAGGAGGAAACTGAGATTCAGAGCGGTTTGGTGATTTGTGCACAGTCGTTCATTTAGGGCAAGCGAGGTGCACACCAAAGCTGACTAGTTTGTAAATCAGGATTCATTGCACAACAACCCATTTTTCTTTCCGTGAGAATTCCAGTGAGATACTGGGCAAAGCACTGCCAAGAGGGCCAGTTGGAAAGGTGCCTTTTGATCACCTTCACATGGAAGGGTATTTTGCTATTTGGGAAATATTCGCTGCTGCCATGCTGACTGAAGTTTAGGGTGATGAGGCATGAGACCTGTGTCACAATTCTTCATGATATTACCGTGTCCTCTCCAGTCCAGCCAACTCCACTGCACATCAAGAGGGCACATGTCATTTGATTAAAATGCAAGAGACCCTAAGAGTGCAAGAAACACCAGTAAGTAAGTCATAGGTATATAATTCCATATTCTTGGCTGGGTGCAATGGCTTACCCCTGTAATCCTAGCACTTGGGGAGGCTGAGGTGGGAGGATTACTTGAGCCCAGTAGTTTGAGACTAGCCTGGGCAACAGAGTGAGACCCTACAAAAATGTTTAAGAATAGCTGGGTATGCCAGTGTGTTCCTGTGGTCCTGGTTACTCAGGAGGCTGAGGCAGGAGGAATTCCTTGAGCCCAGGAGTTTGAGGTTGCAGTGGAGCTATGATCACACCACTGCATTCCAGCCTGGGTGAGAGAGTGAGATCCTGTCATTAAAATCCTGTCTTTAAAGCAAAACACAAAATGAAACAAAAATGGAATAGCTCTGTGTTCTTGGCAAGGGTCCCAACTTAAGGTACATTTTACAATAGTCCTATTCAATTTTTATATGAGTTAAGTCTCTTTTGCCTTAAAGTAGTGGAAAATCCAACACAACTGGCTACAAGAAGTCCAGTTCTAAGTCTGGTATCAGATGTGGTTTGATGAGGGAGCTCAAACAATGTCTCAGCAATTCAAATTTTTGTCTCTTGGCTCTCTTTTGTACTGCCTCCATTCTCAGGCAAGCAAGCTCTCTTCCGGTAGTTGGAAGATGACTGCAGTGGTTCCAGATCTTATCTGCTTTCAACTTCAAATTTTTGAGGAAAAAGAAGAGCTTCTCCTGGTGGTCCCAGAGAAACACTGAGGATCACTCTGATTGGCTTGCTGAAGTTCTGTGTCCACCAATCTACAATGAGCTCATTGGTTGGGCCAAGGTCATGTGCTTCACATCTGGCGCTGGGGACAGAGTCAATCTCACCCAATAGCTGGTGGAGTAAGAATGGGAAGAGTGTCCCTCAGAGAAAATCAGAACAAAATGATCAGCAGAGGAGGGATAGATGCTGGTTAGAGAGCCCCCTGCACTCCCCAAAGCAGCTCTGCTTTTTTTTCTCATTTTTACTTTGAAGTGAGAGTGACTGGAATAATTACATCCATCTCCCTTAATAACCAAGGAAGCAAAATCTTTTCTGATTGAGTTGTCGGCCCACAGCTGGGTTTTAGATACCTCATGTTAATGTCCTACTTGGATTCCTTCTGCAGAATCTTCCTAAACTAAACTTCCACTTTTCACACCTCTTGGATTAAGGCTTCTACATTTTTCAGGTAAGATAACACTCCTCTCACTTCATTTGAACCCAAGGTTCTCTAGGAACCTTGTTTATTTACAATTTGGACTCTCGGCTCCCACTGTTTACTGTACTTAGGATCACTAGCTGCAACTTAGTTTCTTCCATCCTGCCCTAGCTGGCTCCTACTTTCTGGAGAAGACTCTTTTATCAGGTGGACATCTTTTGGTCTTCTTATTTTTTTTCTCAGAGCCCATTTTTCCTTTTTCTCTCCATGGCCCCATGCATGTATGCACTCTTGGAAATAGAGGCACATCCTGGAGAAATTAGAATAGAACCTTTTCAGCTTCTCTACATGCCCCACTCTAAGGAAATGGAAAATAAACACAGCATGTCACCCACCAAGCTGATATGAATACATGCAATTATTATTATTGGGGCTTTGCCAACTACTTTCAATAAAATAAGCAGGAGTCTCAACTTTGTCATCACATTTCAGGAAATCAGAAAACCATAAGCATGCTTAAGACTTTCTGGGAGATGATGCTACTTTCCTTGTCTATCCATTTTTTTTGTTTGCTTTTTTTTTTTTTTTTTTTTTTTTTTTTTTTTGCCAGTGGCTGGATTATAGGGGCATTGGAATCCTAATAGACCTACTCTAATGAAGACAGCCTTCTGAACACTCATCCCTGTAGGCTCTTAATAAGCAGGGAGATAAGAGCTGTTTACTCAAGCACTCCATTCAAACCTCTAAGATTTATTCACCCAAAGTGTTTTTTTTCTCATGATTTTGATGAATTTCTCCCCAGTTCAAGAGATCATCTCATAGTAGGGAGGGTGTAGGTGTGCATGGGCTTGGAGAGTTTTTTTTTTTTTTAAATAAAGGATCTTGATATTTTTGAAAGAAAAGTGAAAGTCAAGAGGCAAAGGCCAAAAGTGAAGACGAGACAGTGGTGGGTCTTCAGCTGTGATGGAGACAGGTCTGTGGCAGATCCCAGGAGGCCCTGGGGACAGCAGCTTCTTCAATGCAGGTTGACTGGGTTGTAATTGCACACACAGCTCTTCATATTGTCTTGGTGGATAATATTCTGTGTTTACTTTCTTGGACTTAAAATCCAGAATGGCACATTTCTAGATGGTGGAAACAGCATCTTCATCATTGCATTCTCCCAAAGGACTTCACATAGCTGAGAGTTCAGCGGGTATTGATTAATGAAAGAGTGACTTACTATCAGCTTGGTGCAAAAGTAATTGCGGAGTTCAATTATTTAAAGCTTAACTCAGTAATTGTCACACTGACTGATTTTAGGTGTCATGACAGTATCAAGGTTGATAGTCTCATTAGGTCCCAAATTTTCCTAATTTATCAATAAAACAGGTATTGAATTGGACTCAGTGACATATCACACTAAGCAGGCTTTTACAAGTGGCTCTTGTAAAAAAAAAAAAAATGTTCTTCAAGCCCAGACACACCTACACCCTCCCTACTACCAGAGGATCTCTTGAACTGGGGAGAAATTCATCAAAATCTTGAGAATAAAACACTTTGGGAATTCTCCCAAGCCTGTTTGCCATTGCTTTCAATGGCAAAAACCACAATCACTTTTGCACCAACCTAATAAATGCCTGCAAGAACAAATGAATAAATGTGAAGAGAGCCACTTGGAAAAGCCTGCTCTGTGTGATATGTCACTGAGTCCAATTCAACACCTGCTTTATCGATAAATTAGGGAAATTAGGGACCTAATGATAGTATCAACCTTGATAGTGTCATGACACCTAAAAGCAGTCAGATGTGACAATTACTGAGGTAAGATAAGCTTGAAATAAGTAAATCATTTGCTTTTCCTTATTAAATCATATCCTTCTATTAAGGGGGTCTTTTTATGTGACTCTTCCAGCCTCCCAAGAAGGCAGGAAAGTGAAACCAGGTGCTGGGACTCTTTTGTGTATGATGATGCTGTCCTGATTCAGTGGTAAAGATGTCATGGCCCTGTCATCAGCCTAGTGCTGCTTCTGCTCGTGCTGTTCAGGAGTTCTCCCAAGCCTGTTGATGGAGATGCTTGGTGAAGATGGAAGACATCCACATGATGGCACACTCATGAACCCGTATGCTCCTCAGTGAACTAATAAGAAACCTAGGAAAGGGCACTGGTTTGTTTTTGGCTGGGGAAACACTGGAATCTGGCCCAGGGATCCTACTTCTCAGACCCAGAGGTATCCTCCAACCCCTCAGCTTTTTCCTCCGACTCTTGCAGAGCCTTCCTTAAGGCCCTGTGTTGGGTCTTGGGCCTCCACTTTCTAAGAGCAAGGGACAAATGCAACACTCTCCACAGCCTTTGATCATCCTAGCTTAGTAATGGGATGTCCCATGAGAGAAGGTCTCACTCTTACTCTTCCCTCCACCTCTTCCTGCAGGCAATTTGTTCTGACAAACACAGAGAAGCTGGGTAATGGGGAATGAAGCCTTCAGACAGCAGAACAGGAGGATGCGAATTGACAAATAAATAATTGTTGAATTAAACCAGAGATTCAGAACCATCAGGAGGCATGGGACAGAGGAAAGCTTCAGACTTATCCCTGATGATGGCTGAGGAAAGGAGCAAAGTACGGGGTGCAGAATGGACCCCTAGAAACTGTTGTAAGGTCTTGCTTCACTTTTTATTAGCTGTTGCCTTTAGGCAACTCAGTCGACTTCACTGGGCATGTGTTTCTTTATCTTTATTACAGGAATGGTGCCTACCTTACAGGGCTATTGTGGGAATTACCCAAGACAACTCATCATTCATTCATTCATTCATTCAAAATCTATCATCTATCTTCTATCTAATCTCTCTCTCTCTATATATATATAGATAGATAGATAGATAGATATAGATCTATCTATCAATCAATCAGTGTTAGAGAAGTAAGTGCCTATCAGAATTTCAGAGTTCCTGGCAGATATTAGGTTCTGAGAATGATACATTTGCCTTTTTCCTTGGGACCTTGGTTTTCTCCCAGGAACCATGCAGTGATGGTCTCAAAGGACTCATTCACTCTAACATTTAATAATACAGACAATCACCCTCTCAGCTCAACAAGAGTCTGGTTGTGGAAGCCGGGCTTTCTGCTTAAGGCATAAACCTGTCCCAGAAGCCAGTCTCCCACTCTGGTGCCTCTGCCCTGCCCTCCGGCGGGCTTTTGGAAACACCGCACCTGTGCAGCAGTGGTTTGGAGCCAGTTAGCATCAGCTGGCATTTGCAAGCAACATTTAAAGGTCACCTCTGATCCTCCTGCCGGGGAAACAGGGAGGGAAGGAGCAGCAGACAATGTGGACTTGGGTTGAATCTAATGAGCTTGGGCAAGAAGCTAGGAGGTTGCAACAGAGAGGACTGCAGCAGGAAGGGTTTTCCCTAGAACGACTCATGGGATAAACTCAGGAGGGGAGCCATGCCCAGGAAGAGAGGGAGGATCCACTCAGGTCTGAGAAGAACGGGGACCTTGAGTTAGTGACCCTCATCTCCCCTGGTGTGGGTATATTCAGTCCTTGGGTTTGTGTCCTTTAAGAAGTATGGCTGGGGAGGAAAAGGTTGATGGAAAATGCATAAAGAGAGGACCTCTGGGTCCTTCCTTAGAAATCCTTTATTCTGCCTGAGGGACAAGTTCACCATATGGCTAGAGAGGTTCACTGAGCATTTTTTCTGAACCAACAATTAGGACATGTATCATAAAATCTGACTAGCCAATACTCCATTAGGTAGGGGAGACTTAACGGACATCCTATTTGAGATCAAGACTGCCTTAGAAAATTGGAGACACCTGGAACCCATATAAACAGGTGATTGGGAATAGAGTGCCATTGTTCTCAGCCGAAGGAGACAGTGCTGTGGATGGAAGCCAAAAGGGCATCACGTTGATCCCGTGTTCAGAGAGCTCTTCGATAATGAGGACAGTGGGGAACACGTGCCCTCCTGTCAGCCCTGCCAGCTGTAATCTGCTCATTAGCCTCTCCTTTCCTCCTGGAGTCTGGGCTTTCTATGCCTCTGCCTTTCCCCTTACCTATACACACCAAGAGTGACCCCAAGAGTTGCCTCTTCCCCACCATGCTGAAGTAGCATCGTTATCTGGGGTAATACCTGAGATTCATTGCCTATGCCAAGAAAATTAAGGACACAGACACACACAAAGAGTGAGTTTAGGAGTGGAGGTTTAAAAGACAAAGAACGGCTTGCTCTTTTGTGAGAGAGAGGGGCCCCCAAATGGGACTTCTGACCCTGGGTGGAGTATGCTGGATTTTATAGACAGGCTTGAGGAGGCAATGTCTGATTCACATAGGGCCCAAAGATTGTTTGGACCAGGTGTGACGTTTACATAGCGCACGAAGAAACTGACTGCCCCATCTTAATCTTACTATGCAAATGGAGTCTGTATTTGGGTGGCCCCGTGTTGCCTTCTCCTTACTGTGCACATGATTGACAAGGAAAGGGGAAGATGGAGCCACCATGTCGGACATTCCTAGCCCCAGGTAGCCTTTTCCTGTTGGCACAGTTGCCAGCACTCACCCGTGCAAACTTATAGCTTGCATGTTCATGTCTGCGGTTTGATTTTCCAGGCTGCTCTTTGTTAGAAAAGAAAATGACTGGGGGGGCGGCTTTTCATTAAAAGGAAAACTTTACCGAGGACTTCCTTACCCTCACTACCTGCCTAAGTAATTTCTTCTTAACTCTGATATCAATGCCACATGCACCTGTGCCTGTCTGGTCCTGGGCACCCTCCAGCTAGGGAAGGGTCGCCTGCCTAGCATTGGTGCTGATGGCAACTGGGCTTGGTGTGGGGCACAGTAGTGATGGAAATGATCCCTCACCTCTCCCTCTCTTTTTTTTTTTTCTGAGATGAAGTCTCGCTCTATCACCAGGCTGGAATGCAGTGGTGTGATCTTGGCTCACTGCAACCTCCACCTTCTGGGTTCAAGTGATCCTCCTGCCTCAGCTTCCCAAGTAGCTGGGACTACAGGTGCGCACCACCATGCCCAGCTAAGTTTTGTGTTTTTAGTAGAGATGGGATTTCACCATGTTGGCCAGGAGGTCTCGATCTCTTGACCTTGTGATCCACCTGCCTCAGCCTTGCAAAGTGCTGGGATTACAGGCATGAACCACCCCGCCCGGCCTCTCACTTCTCTCTTAAGGGATGCATGTAGGTCTGTTCTGGAGAGGGTGAAAATTGACTCACTTTTCATTTTTTGTATGAAACCTGTCTATTGTCACCCCCTGGTACACCATATTAACCTAAACCAGTGTTGAATATTAAATAAAACACTACCAAGGCTTTCCAGCTTCCCCTCTGTTCCCAATTTCCCAGTCCTTCTCTCCACACTTGAGGTGTGCCTGGAATGCTCAGAAGTGGGTCTCTGGCCGGGAGGGATGATTCATGAAGCCCCTCCATTCCCCCAAGCCCTTTCTCCTGCCCTACCTTGTGCCCACGAGGCCGCGTCATTTCCGTCTGAGGACCCGTACGCTGTATCTTCAGGAATCCCCAACTAAAATGCAAGCATGCTGGGGAGGGTCTAGACTGCATTAAGCTAAAAGCACATTAAGCTGCTGTCAGTTTAGCCAGGACGTTTTGGCGGGGATTAATTTATCAGGCCTCTTTCAGATGTGACACTAGTTGAGAGGGATATGGATTTAGGAGAGGAGTATGGTGGCAGGGAAAAGAGGGAGAGACAGACAGGAGGAGCCCTAGGAGGGGAAGCTGACTGTGGGGGTGGGGGTAGAGGGCGGGGGTAGTGCTGGGAGGGAAGGTAAGTGAAGTGCCCACCTGGGAAGGATAAATGGTGGAGAAAGCTCGCAAGGGCTTCAGGGGCTGGCCTGGCCCACAGCTGTGCTGGGCAGGCCTCAGACTCCGGCAGTACAGACGACTCCTTCCTGGTGTTTTGGGGCCCAGAAGCCAGGACTGCCTAAGGAGTACAGCAAGTGACTGCTGGTCGTGACTCCCCAGAGGCCGCAAGCAGCCGCTGTGTTCCTGCACCCCTTTGTCCAGGGTTTATCCTCTGATCTGTGAAATGCTTTGTGCGCTCTTATTTTTACAGGCTGATCTCTGCGGGGACTTCAGCACAGCTTCTCTCTCACCTTCCTAAGCGTCGCCCAATCCCCGACTGTTCCCTCAGGGCGAGAGATTTTTCAAAAACAGAAACAAAGAGGCTGGAGTCTGAGCTGTCGTTAGCCTTGGCCCTTCCTTGGGGGCATTAGTGACACAAATCTGAGGCAGCCGCCTTTGTGGCATTACACGGAGATCATCCGAGTGACTGCAGAGAGCCAGGTCTCTTGTTTAAAGAAGAGTCCTGTTTTTTTTTTTTTTAAATTTTTTTAATTTATTTATTTATTTTTGGAAGAGAAGGTGGAGAATGAGGTTGAGGAAAAGGAAGAGAGAGGAGGAGAGTGGTGTTTACGGACTTTCTGCTATGTCCCCAGACTGTGGCAGACTTTTCACACACACCTCATTCTCTCTTGCCCCATGTGTGAGATGTCACAGTCATGATCACTCCAGTCCTGCATATGACAGATTCAGTGACTGGCCCAGCTGGTAAATGGGGGCTCTTGTTTTCAAACCAGGGCAGTCTGACTCCAGAGGGGAGGAAATCAATGAGAGAAGAGCGAAGTGGAAGGAGAAAGAAAAGAAAAGGCTGCTTCTGGTAGAATTAAGTCTCTGCCACACTCTGGCCCATGTTTACAGGACAGTGCAGATGGGATGAGGTGGAGATTCTGGGATATCTTCCACTTTAGGGACTCACCCCAAATTCTTTCTCGTCCAAGATCCTTCTCTTGGGGTCTGGATCGGGACCCGTTGCTGATAACAATTCCATCACCCTTCTCATCTTGAGACCTGCGGCATTCAAAACATCTTACTCTTGCCAGTGTGAGCTCAGGTCCTAGGATACTTTCAAGTCAAAAAAAATTTCCTATGGGCTGATACCCCAATAGATAAAATAAAGGGGTGAAGTAGATAAAACTAGGCAAGAAAATCATAACTAGGCAAGAAAATCATGACTAGTCAACTGAGTCATAAGAGGCAGGATCACCTTCCCTCCACAGGGCTGGTTATTAATACTCAGAATTCTTATCCATTCATTAGTGTGGCAGGCACTGTCTAGTGACAGGTTAATTACACAGTTCTGGGTAATTAGAAAGTAAATATATGTTAAGAGAACACCACTGTCAAGATAAAAGCTGTCTATTAGAAAGCCCTCTTGCATGGCAAATTCCACCTTCATCTTTTCGACCTGAAAGGATTTTTTTTTCATTGTTGTCTTGAGAAAAATCTCTGCTGCTCCCTCTAGCTAAGATGTATTTAGGTCTGCTTCTTCCTCATCTGCTTTTCCTTCCACCTTGGTAATGCACCTTGCTCACTTAATTTGGAGCTCTGTTTCTTTTCTGAATAGATATCTCTAGCGTCAAGCCCTTGCAAGTGAGACTTACAGCTCTAGTGTGGTCTAGAGGGGTTTGGGAGAAATTCCTGATTTCTCTGGGGCTGGGTGAAGTGAAGGGCAGGAGGGTAGAAAAGAAGATGACCCCATTGAGCAACAATTCTACTTCTTCTGTTGCTGCATGGCTAGGTGAAATGGAGGAGCCTCTTAGACTGTTCCAATGGAAAGCGTGGGTGCCATTGAAGCAGTGACACCCTAGGAGTTAGAGATCCATTTAGTCATTAATCCTACCCGCAAGGACAGTGCAGAGCTGGTCTCTGCAGGCTTTTCTCATGCTTTCTCTCTGAGGGTGAGCTCCCTTCCATCCACTAGGATCTGGAACTCTGAAGTCATAGAAAGATCCATGGATAAGACCCCACAGGTGTGGCTCTGCCCACCTACAATGGCCAGAGACCACACAATCCTGACTGAGGATTTGAACAACAATCACAACCATGTAAATCAGGCTTATTCTAGGTGAGGTGTAATGAATGACCGTCTCCACCGATAGGAAGCTGCCGGCTACTGTTTTCACAGGAGTCTCAGCAGGAAAGTGCTCTACGGTGTAAACATTTCTGTGTAGTTTTAAGTTATTTGGTTCAAGTTGCTTTAGAATCAGGTTCTAGAGTTTTTCTAAAATACCATTCATTCCTGGTTTGCTCTAGTATAGGGGATTAGTAAGTTCGGCTAAGCTCTCAGGTCTCCTCCATGAGGCATGTATTGGAAACTTGAGTACTTAGCTCAAAACTCAAGTTGGGCCATTTCTGCATCTTTACCTCCCTCCCCACCCTAGCAGGCCTAGGGAATTCATTTTAAAATACCAGGGAAAAGCCAGATGAGTGTCCGCCTCTATCTCCTTTCTTCCTTGAATTCATCTATATATTCAACCAATGCTTAATGAGTTTCAACTGTAGCCAAGTGCTGAGCTATGTGTTGGATACAAAACTCTAAATTGACCAATCACTGCTCTCAAGGAGCTCATAAACATGATGGAAATATGAATAAAGAGGCAGTTACCAGACAGAGTGGTAGGAGGCACTGCTGATGTATGGAAGTCATGAGTGTTGAAGGAGCAGAGATAAAATAACGACCTAAAATCACTTGGTCTACGAGAACACCTAATATTGCCTTGTCTATGAGAACATCTCATATTGTCTTGTCTGGAACTGCTTGAAGGATGAGATGGAATTTGCCCCGAACCAATAACTGGCCTGCTTAAGGTCACAATAGCCACAGAACCAGGCCTAGCACCCAGGTCTTCTCTTTAATTAAGCATGAGGTACCTGGCACATTGTTGGATATCAGAAGCTGGTGCAGAGATGTTGGCTAAATCTGAGTCTCAATTCTGTGTCAGGGCCGCTCTTTGGCTAGCAAGATGCCACAGCTCTACTGGGGGCCTCTTAGCAGTGAGAGAATCTTTGGATGAGGGGAAGAGAAGCTCAGAGCACAAACACTGGGAGATTAGGGGGGTCTATGGCAGAGCTCAGGACTCCCTCTGTTCACCTCAGCACCTCCCTCTCTTTGGGACAGTTCTTTCACCTCACCTGCCTCTGTGCTGTCAGGGGCTTTTCCAAATGTGAACCGACGCTCTCCTAAGCAGCCTGGCTTCATGGTGACATTCCTGACATGACATTAATGGAGAAAATGCCAAAATGCATCCCTTGGGCCCAGACACATTGATTTTTTGTTTAGATCCCTTCGCTAAGCATCAACAGCAGATGTGGCAGGTTTGATTAGGGTTTTCCACAAGGGCTTCAAGCTGGGGAGGAAGGAGTGATCAGGCTCAAAGGAATTGTGAAGTCAGGATAGAGTGGTCTTAATTCCTTAAATCATGGTGTTGAAGTGGAAGTAGGTGGTGAGTATAAAGAGAGGGTAGAGGGCTGCAAGGACTGGATGAGGAGGCACTTCTTTAAGTCTTTTTCCCATCGAGAAAGAAAAATGTATTAAGGCCTCCTTCCAAAGTCAAGTATCTGTCAAAGCTCAGGATGCTGGGATCTAGGATGCCTGTTCCCAAAAGAAAGATTATAACTCTCTTTGGGGGAAAACATTGTTTATGTATTTATTTACTATTCTAGAAAATTATACAGAGATAAGGTCTCACTATGTTGCCCAGGCTGCTCTTAAACTCCTGGGCTCAAATGATCCTCTTGCATCAGCCTCCTGAGTAACTAGGACTACAGGTGTTTGCCACTAGGCCCAGCTAGTTTTTAAAATTTTTGTAGAGACAAGGTCTTGCTATGTTGTTCAGGCTGATCTCGAACTCCTGGCCTCAAGTGATCCTCTCTTTTTGACCTCCTGAAGTGCTGGGATTACAGGTGGGAGCCACTACACCTGGCCAAGAAAACACCATTGAAATGCTTCCCCCTGAAACTGCTCTCCAAACTCTGTTGGTCTCATGCTTTGGCACAGGCATTAGGATAGAACCGGTGAGCACTGATCCTTTTCTTTTGTAACTAAAACTTTTCCTTTAAGAAAAGAAAATATGATAACTAGGAAATACACACCAGAGACTTCCATCCAATTAAAACTTTTCCTGTAGTCGGGTAGAGCTCAATTTGCTCTCCGTCAAAAAAACCTCAATTATTGTGAAATGCATTCCTTGCTCTGGCACCATAAATAAAGCATTTCCACAAAAGAATAATATTTATATTATCACCAGGAATAGAAAAAGAAACACACCCAATGAAAGATGCCAGGAATAATCAGCAATGCCATTTCTATTGTAGTTCTTGAACCTCTTAATGCAGCGACACACCAGCCCCAACCCCCTGGCTCGGCTCTATTTAAATATACATATCTCTCTGTGTGTATATATCTCGCTCCCTGAATATATAGAGATAGATAGATATATATTATCTCTTTAAAATATTAAAATAAATTACATCTTTGCACAGAATACAGACATTAATTCTGTTTCCAGGAGATTTGTCAAATCAGTGGCCTGTGTTTGCATAACAAGCTCTTTGGTTACGCTGTGCAGAATATAAATTACCGTGTTGTCAGCTCCAGATGAAAATCGTCAGATTTTCAGCAGTGTCGCCTCCATTGATTAAGATGAGCTTTATGTCATGTGTCCAGGTAATGCCTGTCAGTACCTCGTTCTTGGAAGTAGTTCAGGAAAACTGAAAATTTCAAAAGCTATGGAATGCGGGGTCATGCTGTGATTGGAAAGCGGCCGTCTCTGCAGCCCCACCCCCTTTTATAGAGAACAGAATTCCTTCTCTTTACCTCATTCATTGAATGTCATTCATGCACACACACACACACAGAGCCTCTTTTCTGGGTTGTGAATTATTTGGTGGAACAGTGGACAACTTCCTGCCAGATTTAGGACAAAACCTTTGCATGCATTTGGATCATTCTGAGGTTTAAGGCATAGAAGGCTCAGACCAGGCTCACAAACTCCAAAATCCCCGGAAACAGAATTTTTTCTGTCTTTAAGTGTTGTAAATAAGCCTTCTAACAACAGTTAATATTTCTTGAATGCCTAGGGTGTGTCAGGCACTCTGCTAAGAGCTTTACGTGTATTATGTTGTCTACTCTAACAATATTATGATAGGCACTGTTTCTATCTACCTATTAGAAATTAGGAAACTAAGAGATAGAAAGCTCAGGTAACTGGCCCAGGGACCAACACAGGAAGCTGTTGATCTGGAAACCGAACTCAGGTCTGTCTGAGTCAAGAGTTCAGGTGTTTGAGGCTTTGACAGGCTCATGGCACTATGCTGTGTTTTGAAACATTCTGCATCTCTGAAGACAGCCTAAGGCTTCTCTTCCGGGGCTCCAGCGTGGTCAGTTCAAATGATAGTTGACTTCCGGCTGCTCTTGTGGGCTTGAATGGGAGATTAGAGGAAAATTCTCAAACAAATTTGTCTACTTAGTGTGGGAATTTGAGGAACTAGAATGATTTAGTAATTTCCTGCTTTTCCCACTCCACTGCCTCTATTCGCCCCAATTTTTTTTTTTTGAGATGGAGTCTCCCTCTGTCATCAGGCTGGAGTGCAGTGGTGCCTTCTTAACTTACTGAAACTTCCACCTCCCGGGTTCAAGTGATTCTTCTGCCTCAGCCTCCTGAGTAGCTGGGACTACAGGCACGTGATACCAACGCCGGCTAATTTTTGTATTTTTAGTAGAAATGGGGTTTCACCATGTTGGCAAGGATGGTCTCTATCTCTTGACCTAATGATCTGCCTGCCTCAGCTTCCCAAAGTGCTGGTATTATAGGCATGAGCCACCGTGCCTGGCCTGTTTACCCAGATTTACATTGCCATCTCTTTAATGTTCAAGAAATTTGGAACTGACAGGACTTCTCAGTAACTGCATGCTCATTTTATATATGAGAATATGGAAGTCCAGGCAAGGCAAGTGACATGCACAGGGCGACTCAGTTGGGGGGAGCGCTAGGGTTGGAATCTTCCCCAGTTTTCTGGGTCCCTATGTATAGTCCAGAAAGAGTTCATCTAGACTGGCTTCGAATGGTGCAGAACCAAGCCAGGACGGGCTTTGGAGACATGCTGAGGGATGCTGTGGGCTCTGGGCTGGAGAAAAACACAGCCAGCCCAGACCTGACCTGATGCTACATCTTTGTGTTCAGTGAGTGAACATAATGGGCATTTGGTTTGCTCACCCTAGATTCCAGCATGCTAGGTCTGTAGGTGATTGTACATTGCCTTTTTACAATTGTGGTATTTCCTCATGATCATTTACAGTTGCAAAATACATCTAGAGCTGTTTTCAGAAGCTCTAAAATTTGTCTCTGCTCTGTTTCCTTTTAGAAATTTTCAGTTCAGCAAGATCAAAGGCCAATGGAGAGAACAAAATTTAACACCGATTTCAGCCATTCTTTTTCCAGTCTTGAAATTTCTCCTTCCAAATTACATTTATATCAAAAACATTTCTGTCTATAATTTTCATGACAATACACAAAAGTCATCTCTTGGTTGAGCAGACATAGGAAAACTTCCTGGGCTTCTCTTCAATGTTCACGGCCACCTTTGTTCCATCGAGCCCAATTGTCCCCTGAATAACAGCAATAGGAACAGCGATCAAAATATGTTGCTTTTATTTTCCCATTTAGCAGCAGGACTAGATTGAGCTGACACCACATGTGTCCAGATGGGTCTGAGGAAGCCTCAAACATGATTTTTAGGGATTTTCTGCTACTGAAAAAGAACATAGACTTAGGAATTAGGAAACTGGTGTGGCAGAGACTCCTGGTCGTGTCTGAAACTCACACTTCCTTTTGAATAGTAAAAGAGCGCAATTTTTAACTGAACACTTTGTTCCCCAGATACAAGGGATTTCCAGGAATCTTTTGTGACTAAGTAAGCCACATGGTTAAGTTCTAGCCAACGATCTGTAAAGGAAAGTGTCAAATAAGACTTTCAAGAAGTCTCATAAAAAGGATGTCTTGACAAAAGTCTCTCTCTCTCTCACTTTTTTTGTTCATTTGGCTGCTTGGATTGTAAAGGTGATATCTGTAGTTCTAGATAACACTTTCCAGAACCATGACATCTTAGAGATAGTGGGAGAAAGCTAGAAAGAACTCTCTCTGATGACTGGAGATGTGCCATGATACCCACTGACTGCTACCTCTCGATTTCTTTTATTTAAAAGAGAAATAAAACTCTACCATGAGATGCTACTATTTTTCAAGCATTTGTTAATCTCAGCTGAGTCTGATCTTGGGTTCAAATTTGTCTTTTTTTTTTTTTTTCAATCTATTCATTTGACAAAGGGCTAATATCCAGAATATACAAATAACTTAAACAAATTTACAAGAAACAACCCCATCAAAAAGTGGGTAAAGGATATAAACAGACACTACTTAAAAGAAGACATTTATGCAGCCACCAAACATATGAAAAAATGCTCATCATCACTGGTCATTTGAGAAATGCAAATCAAAACCACATTGAGATACCATCTCACGCCAGTTACAATGACGATCATTAAAAAGTGAGGAAACAACAGATGCTGGAGAGGATGTTGAGAAACAGGAGTGCTTTTACACTGTTGGTGGGAGTGTAAATTAGTTCAACCATTGTGGAAGACAGTGTGGCGATTCCTCAAGGACCTAGAAATAGAAATTCCATTTGACCCAGCAATCCCATTACTGGGTATATGCCCAAAGGATTATAAATCATTCTATTATAAAGACACATGCACACATATGTTTATTACAGCACTGTTCACAAAAGCAGAGACTTGGAACCAACCCATATGCCCATCAATGATAGACTGGATAAAGAAAATTTGACACATATACACTATGGAATACTATGCAGCCAAAAAATGTATGAGTTCATGTCCTTTGCAGGGACATGGATAAAGCTGGAAACCATCCTTCTCAGCAAACTAACACAAGAACAGAAAACCAAACACCGCATGTTCTCACTCATAAGTGGGAGTTGAACAGTGAGAACACATAGACACAGGGAGGGGAACATCACACACCGGGGCCTGTTAAGCGGTGAGGGCTAGGGGAGGGATAGCATTAGGAAAAATACCTAATGTAGATGACAGGTTGATGGGTGCAGCAAACCACCATGGCACATGTATACCTATGCAACAAACCTGCACATTCTGCACATGTACCCCAGAAGTTAAAGTATAATAATAATAACAAAAGAAATACAGACTGTTATTGCTCAGTTTGGTTTGATGCAGGTGAAAGAACTGACCAGACTTTGAGTTTCTGTCTCACTCTAAGGTTTTTAGCTTCTAACCACAGTGTAAACCATAGCTCTTTTTCACAGTTGCCCTGTTTACTAAGGAAATATGGGCCTTACTGCATGTTTTCTTCAGGTATTACACCTGTAAAAAGGCTTAGCTTTGCTCCACTCAACTTCGTGATAATGTAATTCTTCAAGTCACACAATCTTTACTTGCAGACACTTCTCTGAATTTTTATTTTCGTTTTTGGTTGGTCTACTTCTGCTTAGCTGGATAATTCCCTACTTTCGAGCCCTTTCTGACACGCGCTGACTTTCTAGTCAGAACATCTTTAGGCTGAACTTGCAGCTCCTCCAGCTACAATCTTTTTTACTTTCCATTTCTCTCTGATGTCTCTGTCCTGTCCCACTCAGTTTATTTAATATAGATTTATTTTAATTCAGACATATGATCTGTTTGCAGTGTTCTGCTTTGTACTCACATATAATCTCATTTGATCTTTACAATCACCTTGCTTGGAAAAGGAGGTGGGCACTATTGTCCCCACTTTTGGCACGAGGAGACACAGCTTGGGAGGAGTTAGAACCTTGTACAAGATCACACAGGTTGTTCCTGATGGGGCTGGGCCCAGAAGCTCATCCTCAGATTTCCAGTCTTATGTTCCTTTCATTATGCACCAAAATTTCCTCCCCAAATTTGAAAGCCACTCATGCAGGCTGCCTATCAATCAGACCTCACGTTTCTATTATGATTTCTGCTGCCTTCTCTAGACAGAGATTCATTCTAATCCACATTTATTTTTTGAGGATGAAGGATTTGTCACATTTTATATTTCAATAACATTTTTATACCTTTCCAAGTGCTTTCTTGTACATTATCTTATTTGATATTCACTGTATGTCTATGAAATAGGTAAGGCAAGCACTTATTTTTCTCCCATTCTGCGTATGAGGAAATGAGTGTCTGACTAATCTAAATGATGGGCTCAAGATCACAGGGAAAATTAGTGACAGAATTGGGACTGTGTCCTCTGATTGGAGAATTACTATTTCAAAGGATGGATATGGAAAGTAGCCCCCTTAATTTCCTAGACCTGATTCTATAGTGAATACCGGGTCAGACCACATGTAAGTGAATCAGGGACTCACATACTCTTTTTTGAGGTTCTGTGGGAGAAGACAGATGCTTCCTCTTCCTTACCATTCTCAGGTCAATCAATTACCTATTGAAACACTTGTTTTTATCTTACCTTGTGTCCAGCATTCTTTCGAGTACTATAGGGGCATGGATCAGTAGGGAAGGCCAGATGATGACCAATACAAAGATGACCCTGTCCAGTGCAGAAGTGAGGTTTTAGTACAGTGAAAGCTCAGAGGAACGAAGTAACAGTGTGATACGAGTCCTCAGGGAAGGCTTCATGGAGGCTTGGGGATGGTCTGGCTCTCTGGTCCCTAGAGTCTGTATAAGTTCATGGAATGAGCTCTGAACTGTATGCCAGTACACATAGTTTGAAGCTTTAGCCCGCCCACCAACCTTCTCAGTGGCCTTAGGTAAATCACTTGACCTCCTTAGACCTCAGTTTCTGCATCTTTACCATGAGAAAGTTGGACTAGCTTTGGAGTGCTTGTAATACTTCATTAGGACTGCCAAAAATAAATACCAGAGATCTGGTGGCTTAAATAATGGAGATTAATTTTTCCACAGCTCTGGAGGCTAGAAGTCCAAGTCCAAGGTGTCAGCAAGGTCAGTTTCTCCTGAGGCCTCGCTCCCGGGCTTGTAGACGGCCATCTTATTCTCTTTGTCTTCATACAGACTTTCCTCTGTACCTGTCTGTGCCCAAATTCTCTCTTCTTAACAGGACACCAATCATATTAAATCAGGACCCACCAGAATAGCCTCATTTTAACTTAATTGCCCCTTAAGGGCACTGTTTTAAAATATAATTGTATTTTGAGGTACTGGGGGTTAGAACTTCAATATATGAATTTTTGGGGAACACAGTTCAGGCCACAACAGTGCCCACATTGGACTGATCATCAGAATTACTCAGGAGGCTTTAAAAATAACATTTTTCTGAATTTAGGATCTACTGTCTAAGAATCATAAGTGAGCAATGAAGCCCTGGGATCTGCCTATTTCAGGAGGTCCCCAGGTGATGGCATGCCTGGCCATGTGTGGGACCTTCTGCACTATAGGGTCTCCAGAATACCACCATCTTTAATGACACTTGTGCTTCAGAATCCAGAAGCAGGAGGCGAGGGGACATCCTTGTAGGGGAGCTGTCTTGGAGGAGTGGGAGTGGGACAGGTCATGAGAGATCTCTAGCGAGTGCCCCAAAGGGCTTTCCCTACTCTTTGGTGTACAGAAACATTGAGCCAGATGTGGGAGAGAGAGCCACCCTTCTCTGCTAGTCACCCCCAGGATCCTCCTATTATGTTAATAAAAGAGGCTGAGCTTGGGGCTTTTGATGGTTAATTGTATCTGTTGACTGGGCTAAAGGAGTCCCAGATAGCTGGCAGCACAATATTCTGGGTGTGTCAGTGGCGGCGTTTCTGGAAGTGATTGGCATGTGATTTGGTGGACTGAGTAAAGAAGATGCCCTCTTGCCAACGTGGTAAGCATCATTCAATCCACTGAGGTCCTGAATAGAATACAAAGGCAGAGGGAGAGCAAATTCATTCTCTGTTTAAGTTGGGACATTTGTCTTCTCCTGCCCTTGGACATGGACCTTGACACGCTTGGTTCTCAGATCTTTGGAAATGGACTGAATTATGCCATTGACTCTCCTGTTTCTCTAGCCTACAGAGAGCAGAACGAGAGAGTTTTTGGCTTCCATAATCATATGAGCCAACCCCCATAATAAACTTCTCTCTCTTTCTCATTCTCAGAGAGCACCAATAGGATGTGTAAACACATCCATCTATATATAAACGTAATACATATTACACATTATATATGCATATGTATATCTATATATACACACCCTATTAGTTCTTTTTCTCTGGAGAACCCTGAGAACTCTGATGAACACAGAATTAAAACATGAGATCCCAGAAAGAATGAGAGAAGAGATGCTAGAGTAAAACAGCCAGAGATTCTTACTCAGAGAGTTCTGACCTGTGAAGCAAAACAAGAACTTGGCGGGCAGTTTGTGTTGAAGAGAGCATGAGTTTTGAAGGCAAACAGACTTGGCGCATATCTCATTTCTGCCACTCACCTGTTGTGTGATGCAGGTGACTCATCGGAAATTCCAGAGGCGTGGTTTCTTCAATACCTGAGGGGAAATAATGTCAGATGAGCAGAATGGTTATGATAACTCAATTAGGTGATGCTTGCAAAATGCTTCAGTGCCTGGCAATTAATGGGACCTGCATAACCAACCTGTATTTGCTTTTCTAAAACCAAGTTGATCACACAAACACACACACACAAACAAAGAGAGAGAGAGAAGGAGGGAGAAACAGAGAGCAGGGAAAGAATAAGGAGGAGGAATGGCAGAGGAAAGCAGGCATTCCAACATTCTGTTCCAGATCTGCAGGAACCGCTGCTTTAAGAGGGAAGTGGCTTCCCTTGTTGGGGGCTCATGTTCATTTTGTAGTTGTCAAGCCAAAGGCTTCACCCTCAAAGAGTATACCTCACTTAGTGTTCAGCATATATTCCAGGAATGGGAATATAGTCTAATTTCTGTTCCACTTGTGTTATCACCTTTGACCTGTCAATGCTAACAGCTAATATTTACGTTTAATCCATCACTTTTTAAAACAAATAAATGATTTACTTACACAGTTAACTTACAAAGTTAAGAGCTCTATCTTCCAGATGGGAAAACCAATGTCAGAGGTTAATGTAACACCTTGAAAATAGGGAGCTCCCGATGAAAATCAAGGAAATTGGGGAAAGAGAGGAGGGAAATGGTGCAGGTGGTAAAGCGCTGTGGAAAGAGCACAGAATTCATCTTAAAATGGTTCTCTGGTTGTTCCTCACGTTGGCCTTTTCTCTGCAACTGGGTCATAGATTCCTTGAGGGGAGGTACCATGCCTGGGACATCTGCATGCCCAGTGGCACTTTTGTGCCACTGACACAGAGCAAATGGGCAATGTGCATGCTTGATGGGCTGAGTGAAAGGGACAGGGACACAGAAGGAAGTGAGAGCTGCCCTAATCTTGGAGGCTGTTCCAGGGGTCAAGGTGGGTGGTCCTGAGGAAATGGGCACCCCTGTGTCTGGGAGACACTGCTGTTCTTGCTGATCATGTAGCTTTGGCATCACAAGATGGATGTGGAAGTGAAGCAATATGATGGAAGGAGCCTAACGTGCTTCTCTCTTCATAGCCCCCTCCATGCTGCGTGAGCGCTTCCAAGGAGCCCAAGGGAGCTGGTTACAGTTTAATTTTATTTCTTTTAATTTTATGAGTGAGAACCCCTGGGTTGATCAACATGAAAGAAAATGGTAATTTGCAAAGTTTCTCTTCTTCCCTGTGCACTCTCCCTGGTTGTTTACCCGAGGATAAAGTGTCTTCCTTGCAAGGTGCATTTTCCACTCAGCATATACTCTTCTGTGATTAATTTTGCCTTATTTATTTATTAACTTCTCTTCTTTAGTGTTTTGTGCTTTGTTTGGAGATCATTCTCTTCCCTTTTTATGAATTTAATCTCATTGTGGATCATTCATTTGAGGATGCAGCTTCTTAAGGGTAGGGACTGTATCCATTTGGCTAATAGTGCTGTTAGGGCTAAATGTTTCTGTCCTTCCTAAATTCCTATGCTGAAATCCTAACCCCCTCAAGGTGATGATATTAAGAGGTGGGGCCTTGGGAGGTGACTAGGTCATGGGTGCAGAAGCCTTATGAATGGGATTAGTTCCATTATAAATGTGGGTCCAGGGGAAGCTTGTTTGCCCCTTTTACCATGTGAGGATGCAGCAAGGAGGTGCTGGCTGTGAACAAGAAGAGCAAGTTTTCATCAGACACCGACTCTAATGATGCCTTGATATTGGACTTCCCAGACTCCAGAGCTCTCAGAAATAAGTTTCTGTTGCCTATAAGATACCTAGTTCAGTCTATTCTGTTAGAGCATCCTGAATGGATGATGAGAAGAGCCTCGCATTTGTACTGGCTCTTCCTGGAGTTGCAAGCCCTGACTTTCAACACCGTGTATGTTTCAGATGGTTGTCTGCACATTTTTCTTCTGCACTCCAAGAATGCAGCCTCCTCAACCCTCTGCTACAGTTGACAACCAAACATCCTGGGGGCATGGTACCACCTGTCACCTTGTAGGAGGCTTCAGATAGCCTCCTTACCATCTTCACAGAAATAATGCTTCCCTTTTTCTCTGTCCTCCTTCCCCACAGCCAAGCAGAGAGCAAAGAAAATGGGCTTTAGAGTTACGCAGCCCTAAGGTGGACCTCTTCACTAAACCTGTTGGCAAAGTCACTTTCCCATCCAGTCCCAGTCTATTATTTATTTACAAAATGGGGAAATGCCTTTTTGCAAGTGCAGATAAGGGGAAGACCACAGAGAAATCACCTAGTGTAGCGCACAGGAAGCGTGGACATGTTGCTTGGCAGCTCCCAGGCTTAGTTCGTCTCTTCTTTCACCTTCTTCCTTCTCTTTCAGCTCTTCACCAGCTGGATCTTCTCTCCCTCTTCTGGTTCCACGTGTGACTTAAAATATGGACAAAATCACAGCAAAAGGAACATACCTAGGATGCAGTAGTAAGAAGAGGACAACCCGACATTTCAGGGGAAACGGTGCCCACATTTGGGCATCTGACATTGTGACCAAAAGATGTCTTTAAATCTTCATAAGACCTTCTTACTGCCTCCACCTTCCCCAGTTAAATCCACTTGACTTCAAGCACTGGCACTTGTGATGAATCAGAAACACTGTTCCTTATTCCAAGGGATTACTTTTTTTTCTGTTTTAATTACTAGTATCGCAATGATATTTTTCCTGTCGTTTTTCTTCACAAATCTAAGTTATTTCAGTTACATTATGGTTTAAAAAGCCTTTTGGGTTCTATGTGAAAATATGCTACCCACTTCAAAACAACCTTCTGAAATATGACTGTATAGAACATGGGCTACTTATAAGTTGAAGGTGGTCTCTTATCTTATATTTCCTGAAAGTGATTTTACATGATTTACTATGTTCCTTTGAGCTGGTATATTGGGCTGGGATGGCAGGACCCTGTGGCCTGCAGAAGTGAGGTCAGTGGAAATGAGTCACACAGCAGAGCTGAGCCCAAGTTCCCAGTCTTTGGCCTCTCAGGCCACTGCCCTTTCCTGAACCAGGAGACTTTCTAAATTAGTGCCCACTGGAGGGAACTGTGCATTGTGTCTGCAACTACCTGCCTAGGTTCAGCAGAAAGCGACCCGCTGTGCCTGACCTCTAAGAAGGTCCCTCAGGCCACCACTCCTGCTGCTCTGCTCCATGACCCACATTGCCCCTTGTGGGGAGCATGCTCATTGGTCATGCCATGAGGAGGGCACAGGGCTGCAAGGCTGTGTGTGCTGGAAAGAGATGATCAACACCCTCTCCCACGGGGCCATATCACTGGCTGCTGCAAATGCCATGCTACGCTGGTTCATTTATTCAGCAGATAGTTACCAAAGCCCTGTCACGTTGCTGTGATAGGTGCCAAAAGACACAGCTGTGAGCAAACACGAAGGAGGTCCCCACTTCTACAGCGTTTACAGTCTGTTTACATTTAAACAAAGCAGCCTCACGAATGTCATCCCAGGGACAGATGAGGCTGACGGAACCAGACTGAGTCACGTGACACAGAGGAGGGTACAGTCAGAATCTTTCCTTCTGAGATCAGGGTTTTCATTTTAAAAGTATTAATTAGGCAGTCGCTGTGCCCAGCAATGTGCTAGACGCTGTGTTCGGTGAATAAGACATGATCTTGACTTCAAAGTGCTGACAATTGGTGTTCTACCATCAGTCAACTTCCGCTGTGTCACAAATCACTCCAAAACTTTGTAGCTTAACACAACAAACATTTCTTATATCTCAGGATTCTTTGGGTCAGAGCCAGGGGGTTCTTCTGGTCTGGGTTGGCTTGGCTGATGTCTGTGGTCAGCTGGCAGCTTGGCTGGGACTGGGTGGTCTACCGTGGCCTCACTCTCAAGGCAGGCAGGCAGTGGCAGACTGGCGGGTGCAGGACCTCAGCCAGGTGGCTTGTCTCTGTGCCACATGGTCTTCTCATCCTTCAGTAGGCAGTTTCTTCATGTGGTCATCTCAGGGTTCTAAAGAAAAAAAAGACACCGTAAGCCCCAACACACGCACACACTTTTTATGTCTCTGCTTGCATAGCATTTGTATTCTACATGCTTGTCAAAGCAAGTCTGACGGCCAAGCCCAGAGTTGGGAGAAGAGGGGAATATACTAGAATGTGGATAGAGAGAGGCGTGAACATATTGTGCGCCATAATGCTGTGATCTACCACTGCCACCTGAATTAAAGCATGTGATGAAGGTAAAGAGAGATGTAAGCATGGGGAGACCACAGGGGACCAAAGAGGCAAGAGGAGCGAACACAGGGGAGATTAGGACAGGATTCTCAGCAGAAGCAACTTCCTGTCTGGTGGATGACAAAGAGTTTGCCAAATACAGAGTAGAAGATGGGGCACTGAGCACGTGGATGAGGTGTCTCTTAGGGGAAGGTACGGTCTGGGACGCTCTATTCTCATTCCACCTTTTCTAGCCCTTTCCCAGCAAATGACTCTATGTTCTCCTTGTTTTCATAGAAACTATGTCTTTCAAAACAACCATTTAGCCACTCCCTCATCCCCATTTGTTCAGTATTTCCAACGGAATGCCATGAAAAAGTCTGTATAACCTGTTTATTGAATTGTCTGACGTTATTGAGGCACATTTTTTTGTTTGTTTGTTTTTTTCACTCATTGACCTTAAGAATGTTTGGCAAAATTCCCTTTTAGATCCCTTTATCACATTTAGGAAAGATCCAAAAACTTTCTGATCATTTTCCAACATAAAAGCCTAGTTCATCCAGGAATGCAATATTAAGTGGTCTGCTACTATAATTGCAGTGACATAATACTTCACATTAAATTATACAACTCTTTGAGCATTGAAAGTCTCCCTGGGTAGAAAATAAGTTTTGTGAGGGCATAGACCAATTTTCAAGTATTTACTCTTGAATTCCTAGCACTTACAAGAGTACCTAGCATATAATAGACACTCAAAACCTAGTTGTAGTATGGAATAATGAATATAATTCACAATGTTTAAAGATAGAAATAGAAAAAAAACTATTAAAAACATTTAGGATAGAATTCAAACTTCATGGCCGGGCGTGGTAGCTCATGCCTGTAATCCCAGCACTTTGGAAGGCCAAGGTGGGCAGATCACATGAGGTCAGGAGTTTGAGAACAGCCTGGCCAGCATGATGAAACCCCGTCTCTACTAAAAATTCAAAAATTAGCCAGGTGTGTTGACATGTGCCTGTAATCTCAGCTACTAGGGGGGCTGATGGAGGAGAATTGCCGGAACCCGGGAGGTGGAGGTTGCAGCGAGAAGAGATTGCACCACTGCACTTCAGCCTGGGTGACAGAACAAGACTCTGTTTAAATAAATAAATAAGTAAATAAGCAAATTTCACGATAAACATGCTAATATGGTAGAATAGACAGATATTTACTTAATTTGATAGATTAACTTGCTAGAACATATCTGTATCCTCAAACCGGATTATGCATAGTAGCGTAACACTTAAAAACCTTCACGCTGAAGTCAGGAATAAGATAAAAATGTTCATTGCTTGAGGTACTTGCCGATGTAATTAAATAGGAGAAAGAACTAAGTGGCATAAGTATTGGAAAGAAGGAGGTAAAGTTATTAGTAATCACTGGTTGCATATATTTATACCTGGAAAAGCTTAAAATAGTTTTAAACTCTAAGAGAATTTCATAGAAAGCTGGTAGAAAATGATATTCAGATATCAGTACCCATCATATATAAGAATAACCAGTTAAAGTATATAATGGAAGAAAGAGACAGGTTATAATAATGACCAGCATGATAACATAAAACATAAATATTATAAAGCTACAGTAATTAGAAGAGTGTGGTACATATGAGTAGAAAGATTGATGGATTTGCGTAGAAGGTCCAACACCAGCCCCAAATGCAGAGGGGGAGACTGCAGGCAATAGCAACAACAGGGATGACAGTGGACATGTCGGGAATGTGCTTGCTGTTCTGATCTGACATTTGAACCCTGGCAATCAGCATCCAGAGTTTATGTTCTTAACTGCTGTGTTATCATGCCTCTATTTTTTGCTGTAACATTTGAAATAAATGGCATAAAATAAATGCTTCAGTTAATAGTGTTGGAATACCTGTGTAGTTATCCAGAAAACAATTGAATCTGATTTCTGAATTACCTCCTACTCCAAAATAAATTCACCAGAAGAATTAACAGGAGTTTTCTCTTGTTGTTGTTAATCATCTCAGAGTGGGAACTCTCTTTTAGAGTTTGACACAAAACCCAGTAGCCTTATGAAGAAAAAAAAAAGACTAGAAAATGGGGCTATACAAATCTAATAAATTTCTTCATGAAAAAATACAACAAATAAGATTAAAAAATGACAGAGAAGAAAATATTTGTGACACATCACATATATAGTGTGTACCTAAACACCAGTAAGAACAAACCTTAGTAGTACAAGTCAAATATGAGGAAAAGCTATGAAGAGCTCACATAAAAGGAAATACAAATGATTCCCAAATATTATAATATGATTATTCTCACAGCATGAGAAGAAAAAATCAAATTAAAGTTGTAATAAGGTACCTATCCTACTGACAAAAATCAAAAAGTTTGAGGATGCAATGTATCAGGCAGGTTTTAAGGGGACTCCTAACTATTGTTCATGGAAATTTAATTCATACACTCTTAATCAAAAGTAAATGTACATGCCCTTCCACTCATTGATTCCACTTAAAGGAATTGATCCTGCAACTGCATTTGTACATATGCACAAGTTGTTTGCATCTAGTTATTTAATATATCATTGCATACAATAAGGAAAGATCATGGATAACTCAAATCCACAATAGGGGCCTAGTTAAATAATCAAGATCACCATATGGTGGAATGATCTGTTTCCATTTAGAGGGATGCAGAAGCCTTCAGGTATTGACATGGGAGTATCTCCATAAAATATTGCAACATAGTGGGTTACCATTTATGTAAGAAAAGATGAAGAATTTCTCTATTCATCTATCTATCTATCTCTCTCTCTATCATCTATCTTTGCGTCATCTATCTACTTATCTATCTAGCTATCTACCTATATATCCATATATCTCTCTATCTGCTTATAAACGCCAAGGATATTTCTAGAAAGACACATAAGAAAGAGCTAACAGTAGTGCTTTGGGGTGGAAAACTGGGGGACTGGAATAGGCGAGACAATCACTTTCATATTTTGTACCATTGGAACCTAAAAAGCTGATATAAAATGGCACTTGTTTCTATATATAAATGCTTGGCAATGACCATGCTATGACTCCTCATGAAGTAGTCAGATGCTTACTTTTACTGTAAATGAATAAGTTTGGATTTAAGAACTGATCAGAGGGAATTATGCACAAAAAGGAAAAGAAAATGAAAGATCACAGATATGGGCAAATGCTAAAATGAAAACCACCATTTGGATAAGAATGAACAGACCTTTGTACAGGATAAGAAATAGCAAAAACACGACCTTAAGTAAAATAGAGATAGTAGTCTAAGACAAAGTTTAGATCATCCCAGTGGAAAAATGAGAAAGTGTCTATTTTTGTAGATGGGCAATAGGTCCTACATAAATGTCTGTATGGCATTAGAAGACCACACAAGGTCTGGGGTAATGCTCTGTGTTGTATAGGGCTGTCCCCTCACTACAGAGCATCTGTTACCCCTGGCTCTTCCCTCTAAGTGCCAGTAGCCTAGTGGCAATTCTCAATGATGGCAGCCGAAGACACCCCATCAATTTCCAAAAGCACCCTAGTAAGAACCACCTGCTTGCTTTATGTCTAAGATGCTGAAATGGGCTTACAGGTTTCTCCCTTCCTCCCTTAGGAGCTCCTTCTGTAGACCAGGAGGTGTGCTTGTCAGAGCTGGCCTTGGAGGATGCCTGTGCATTCTGCTCTTTCACACCCAACTCTACCTTATAAAGGCCCAAGGGTTGGGACAAAGAGAATAGGAGCATGGAGGGAGGGAAACAGAGGCACAGAACATGGATTTGCTCTTGCTGAGGTGTGGGTGCATCTGAAAAGGGGGGGTGCAAACAGAGGGGCAGAGGGAGATAAGGCAGCTGGGTTACCCAGACCCACTGGGCATACCCAGCCTCCACCTGACCGCAGGGCTGGGATCTCTGAGAAGTAGACACTAGGTGTGGGGGCACACATGGAGGAGGGGTCTCCTCAGCAGGCCATGTTTGGGAAAGGGGGTGCCTAGTTTTAAAGGCTGTGACAGAAAGTCAATCCAAGAAGGGATGCATTCCCCACCCTCAGAAGAGGAACACTGTCTCACTGTATGAAGGACTCCTGCTTCCTTTCTTGGATGATTTTCCTTTCCTTGTCTGCTGATAAAGAAGGCTTGCAGAGCCCACTGTCAGCAGCTAGCTCCTGCTTGGACGGGCCCAATGTCAGGGATCCTAGCCTGAAAGGATGTGGTCATGCAGTCAGTCCAGTAATGGGATAGACCGTGCCTGGAAACACAGCCTGTTTCCTGTGCTTAGGGATCTGGGGACCCACCAGGGCCCTTCCTGTCCCCACTGCCAGCTGAAGTTGGCCACATCCAAATGGGGTCCTCTGCGTTTGTCTGGCTGCCACATGGTCCATACCTCTTATATCATTTAATTGTATTGCAAATTAAAATAAAGTAACACAAATGAAGTCAAAACTAAACTCTAGTGGTTGCAGTTAAATGCCAGTTTCATACCCAAGTTCAACCTCCTTTCTTTTCCTTACCCTTAAGTAGGCTTTTCCTGTGGATTGAGGAAGCTGCAGGGTGTGTCTAGGTGGGGGATGAATGCCCACTCTTGACTTTTTGCTTCTTCCTCTTTTAGCTTCTCCGGGGTTGAACAGTAAGGACATGGAAGCACAGGGAAAGAGGCAAACATTTTCTTCATTAATTGAGCCTATTGCTGGCTGCAGCTGTCTGGCCATCGTGTCCTCCTCTGCAGTATTCCAGATACTGTTCCCTTGTGGGGGCACAAGTGTGCATCTTGGGAATTCTAAGGGGCTTCTATTGCTCCCCACTTCAGCTCCCTGAACGGGCATCCAGCCCATGGTTTCCTGGGTCCTGTCGTGTAGTTGCCCTTTGCTGTATTAAACAATGGCAAGACAGTATCTCTCAGGGCACACCTGGGTCCGTAGTAGCTGCTGCCTACTTGTCATGCTGTTGGGGCGTCACCTGCCCCACTGCCACTCTCCTCCGGCTCACCTCTCTTCCATGCAAGTATCTTTTCTTCTGCTCAGGAGGGGATGCATCAGTTCAACAAGTTCTCTGCAGAAATCAGCATCCATCCTGGGAATTCAGTAGTAATAGATCATAGCAAATATTTACAGTGCCCTTACTATGTGCCAGGCTGTGCACAAAATTACCATCCATGTGTGTTTGTCTGCTCAGGCTGCCATAATGGAATACCATGGGCTGGGTAGCTTAAAAGCAGAGATAGACCTCATCTAACCCTAATTACCCTCCAAAGACCCCTTCTCTAATTACCATTACATTGAGGGTTAGGGCTTCAACATATGAATTTGGAGAGATACAAATATTCAGTCCATAGCAATATGTCATCCTCACAATAACCACACGAAGTATCTACTATTATCTCAGTTTTGCAGATGGGAAAATGCAGTATGGGAAGGTTTAAGTAACTTGGTCAAGGTTGCACAGTTGAGGCAGCAGCAGAGCTGGGATTTGGACACGGATAGGCTAGCGTCCCTCGGCTTTGCTGGAAACATCTGTGCTATGCTGTCTCAACAGCAGGCGCTATGTCTATAATCACAGTCAATCTCAGCCCGTGCTCCCCTTGGATCCTGACCCCTCACTGGAGGGGATTAAAAGGCTACTGCACAACTGTGTACCTCAATAACTCAGAGCTCCAAAGAGATTCTCCCTCCAGCCACGGTTATCCTACATAGACTGGGAGAGGGGAAGGGCCGGGGGAGGTTAGGAGTGGCTGGTGGCAGTAGAGCCTGCTCTGCAACCTTGCACTAGATCTGGGTAGAAGTAGGGTCCGATTCTAACTCTGAAAGCTCTCTTTATGTATTTATTTGTATCCGTTTATGGGGGTACACCTACAATTTTGTTGCATGCACAGATTGTGTAGTTGTCAAATCACTGCTGTTAGGATATCCGTCACCTGAATAACGTATGCTGTACCCATCAAATAATTTCTCATCCTCTATCCCTTCACCCCCTCACTCTTAGGAGTGAGTCTCCATCGTCCATCATCCCACTCTCTACTAACGTGTGCACATGTTATTTAGCTCCTGCTTATGAATCAGAACGAGTGGTATTTGTCTTTCTCTGGAAGCTCTCTTCAGAACATGGCATTCTCAATGCCTTTTTGTTGCCAGATAGGGGTTCTGGTTGCTAATTCTGGGGTATCAGGAAAAGTCTCTTCTAGCATCCTTTTATATCTGGGTGGGAGAGAGACAGATGGATGTTAAACCCCAAGAACTAGCTCTCTTTACTTGAGGGAATGGAGACAGAAGAACAAGTCAACTTGATAAGATTCAACAGATTCAATTACCTGTCTCTGCTCTGCTCGAATCACATTACTGTGGAGTCCAAACTCTCAGGCTGGCTTCATCCTATTGTTCCCAAGTACTTCCTGTTTCAGCCCGGAATGAAGCTTTCACTCCAACCCAGCAGCTCCACGCAACTCCTTCAAAACCACCATTTTCTGTCCCTCCTTTAGGGATATAAACTTGAAAGGAGATAATGAATTTAAACTGCTTTGTAAGCCACAGGTGGCTACACTAACGATAGCCAGGAACCCAGATGGAGCAGGGTTCAGTTTACAAAGTCTTTTAAATCAAAGTCTCTTACAGCAGCCCTCTGAGGTAGGAATGACTGTTTCCATTTTCCAATTGAGGGCGCTGAGGCTCAGAGGGCTGAGGTGCTTTCTCCAGCCCCCCTGGCCAAGAGTTGCCGGGCTGTTGTCAGACCAGGGCCTGTGACTCCAGACCTTGTGCTTTTCCTCTTAATATCTGGAGAAGGAAAAGAAGGAGGAAGAGGAAGAAAAGGAGAAGGGGGAGGAGGAGGGGGAGGAAGAAGGGGAGGAGGAGAAGAAGGAGGAAGAAAAGAAGGAGCGGGGGAGGAAGGGAGGAGAATGGGAGAAATGGAGGAGAGAAGAAGGAAAAGGGGAAGAGGGAGAGAAGCAGGAGGAAAAGGAGAAAGGGAGAAGGGGGAGGGGGAGGAGAAGGAAGAGAATGAGAGGAGGGGAGGAGAGGAGATGAGGTATAGGGGAGGAGGAGGATGAGAGGAGGAGGAAGAGGGAGAGTCAACGGCCATCTCAGATTTTGTGGTGAGCCTGAAGCTTCTAGAATTGGTTGACTGCTTCATGGGGCGAGCCATCCAGTCTCAGATGCCTCTTTTATGAATGTCATGTTGGAAATTCATGGTTCTTTAATCTCTAGGTCAGGGAATTTTTATTTCTATTAATAAATACGGTGAAAAAAATAGCAAGTCCAGAAAGGGAGCCAGTTGGAATCTCTCAGGTTCACAGTACAGGGAAGATAAAAGCTTGCCAGACACCTAATCACCACGTCAGAACAGCTGCCCTACACCTATGCCATTAAGTTAGGTTTCCTCAGGCCCAACAAGAACAACAGCAGCAGCAAACATTCATCAGGCTAATCACTTTACATGGATTATCTCAATTAATCCTCACAACAACCCTACAAGGTAGGTGTTCATATCAGCCACACTGTACCAGAGGAGAAAAGCTCCATTCATTCGTCCTTGTCCTCTAGTCTGTAATCACTCGGGGTCTGCCCAACAACAATGAAGCTGGTTGTGCAGCTCTGCTCACAGTCAACTCCTGTTGTTTTATGCGGACAGGAGGCAACAGCAGATCAGGTAGTGATGAGAAATGTAAACATCACTTCAATTTAGCATTTGGACATATGCCTTGCCCTGGTATTTGAAAACAGCTGTGTATGACGTTTGGAAAATTCCCAGTGCGGTAAGTGGAAGCCAAATGAGGAAGCTACCTGGTGATGCTCTGACAGGAAACGGATGAGGTCACTGGCCTTCCTCCACCAGGCTTCCTTCCATGCTGGCGATGGTCTAAATCACTTCTCTGTACGCAGTTCCTCCTCTTTCCCTCTTCCCCTTCTCCCCACTCTTTTTCTCATTAAGGTTGACAATATCATGATTAAGGTTGGCAATATTATTCTCCTTATCGCTAAGGTTGCCAGGCCTCAGTGCACACGTGTAATCCCTCTGTGACTGGTCCTTCACAGCCACACTTGGTGTTGGGGCTGGTTCGGGAGAGCTGTTAAATTTCAGAAATCCTGTGAGTCACTTGTTAAACAAACCTGTTACTAAAAATAAAATTATATAAACTTAGAATGAAATAGATTACAGTAAAGACAAAGGTAATAAACACAATAGGAGCGTTAAATATTTACCAGCACACCACTGGAAGTACTGTTATTCTTGTTTGTTGTGAATGAAGGTTTTGGATAACACCCATGTCACGCAGCCGGGAAGTAGCAAAGGGACACCTGAGTCAAGCTATCTCCAAGACTCTGGCTTGAGTTAGCTGCTCTTTCTTCTGGAAGGTACCGGCTGCCACATTTTGGTCCTGTCCAGTTCTGAGGGGTGGGAGTGGTGACTGAGAGACTTAGTTTATAGGAACTACTGCTAGATCTTGATTTGTCTGATAGGAGAAACCACCAAAAAAGTAGACTGTGGCAACAGCATTCTAGCCTTCTCTACCCATGATATAAAAGAGGTTCCCAACTGCTGTACTAGGAGAGAGGGCAAGGGATCAGCTCTCCCGCTTATAAGCATCCATTCATTTTCCCTGATATCTGTGCCTCTCAGTGGGTACTAAGATCCCAGCAATGTTTGGGATCACAAAGCTTCATTCCCAGAGATAAAACTTACCCATGGAGAGAAAGGGTTCATACTCTAGGTCTTTTACGTAGAACAAGAACAAGAGAAGACTATCTCCGGAGGCCATGACAATGTGAAGAGATGGGAAAGAGGAGGTGGATGGTGCCTCTTCATGGCAAAGCTTCAGATGCATAAATATATTCACTGGAATGCAGGACAAAACATAATGTATAAAAGATTGAACAGAAGATATATTATGCTATTGCATGGCAATCCTGTCTGCAGGAATTTATAGCTTCGATATATTCCCCATTAAAAGTGGTTCAGCTAGCTGGTAGAGAAGCTCAATTCATCTTGCATCTTTTACAAACCATCAATATTATGGTTTACCCATTTAAACTGGAAATGGGACCAAATATTTGGGCTATTTATAATGAAAATATGAAAATCTTTGTATTGGTGTTTGTTGCCTAACTTCTACAGTTTAATCAGAAGTCTGCTTATAGAGAGCTCAGAGAAGATTTCTCACTTGTGAAATCTGGAGGGTCTAAGCAGCAGGAATGAGGAGGAACACTGGATTTCAGGTTTCTTTCTCAAAGAACGAGGCAGGTGCCCCAGCATGGTGAACAGCAGTGGCAGTGAAAATCTTTAGTCGCGGGAAAGTCAAGAGGACGTTTCCATAAAGATTCATGCTCCATGTATGACTAACCTCCCCCTTTTGAGTTCAGCTTTCTCAACAAAGAAACCCATTCTCTTTTTTTGACCCTTATTCCCATGCAATGGGCCATCTAGTCCCCTGCCCTGGGTCTGCCTGCTTGCACAGGTCTGGGGACCCTTCTCCTGCTGCTGTGGGCCCCTAAGAGACTGGTTAAGAGTTTTCAGGGGGCCGGGCACAGTGGCTCACACCTGTAATCCCAGCACTTTGGGAGGCAGAGGAGGGCAGATGGTGAGGTCAAGAGATCGAGACCATCCTGGCTAACATGGTGAAACTCTGTCTCTACTAAAATACAAAAATTAGCTTGGCTTGGTGGTGTGCCTGTAGTCCCAGCTACTCAGGAGGCTGAGGCAGGGGAATTACTTGAACCCAAGAGGCGGAGGTTGCAGTGGGCCGAGATCAAGCCATTGTTCTTCAACCTGGTGACAGAGCGAGAGTCCGTCTCAAAAAAAAAAAAAAAAAAAAAAAAAGCTTTCAGGAAGACCTACTTTTATTGGATTGGAAGAACTAACAAGGAACTCCATTTTGGTTACAGGTCCACGGCCAACACAGCCTGACCATTAATAAAGCTGATATTGTGATCCTGGTGGCTCCATTTCTCAAGTAGCCAGTGTCTAGAAGGCAGGAGTCAGTATCTCTCAAAGCTCAATGCATTCTACCCTGGCAGGACTGTGGTGTGAATTAAAGAAAGTGTCTAGGACAATTCCTTTACTAAGTGGTGTCCATTAGTTAAACACATGGAGAAACTGAGTGACTTCATGAGGTCATCTACGCCCACCATTTTATTGTTGACCCTCCTTTCCAAAAGAAAGGTGATCCTTGGAGTGCCCATAGTCTGAGTACATAGTTTTCAGCCTGTTTTTTTCCCTTGAAGTTGTTTTTATTGCAGGGTATGCATTTAATTTTTATAGATAATAAATAGGTAACATTTATTGAGCAACTATCGTGTACCAGGCATTTTCCAGATTTCAAAAATGAAGCACCGGAAGGGTGTGCAACTTCCTCCAGACCACCAGTTGAGAAAGAAGCAGAGCTTGTAATCAAACCCAGGCGGGTAACTGCAGCATTGATGCTCTTAACCATTGTTCTGTCCCACCTACCATATATTAAAGATTCCAAGGCTGAGAGGGAGAATTTAAGATGCCCAAGCTCAACAAGGTAACAGGGAAAGAGCTGGGGGTTGAATTCAGCCCTCTGTGACTTGAAAGCTTGGCTGTGCCTGGCTTCAGTCAGTGTCTTCCATCCCGGGCTATGCCCATCCTAGCACACAGTGGGGAGCCTTCAGGCCTGGCCTCTTGCTTCTCCCTGCCCTGCCACACAGCCAGGGGCCACTCACACCCCCTCCTTGGAGACTGCAAGGCTCTGCCTTGCTGGACCATAGGCCAAAGGAAAAAGAAATAGATTTTCACTTTTTTAAACAAACATCTCCCACCCTCCAGCAGTCCCCAGATTCCCCTCCCATGCAGATGGGAATGAACGAGAAACTAAGTTCCCAGAGACTACAAGCAGCACATTTTCTTCCTGTAAACTGGTTATCAGCACTTTCAGCCAGTCAGAGATTAAGTATTTACTGGCGTTCTCTTCTGCAACTTCCCTCAAAAAAGCTTGCACTGTAGTTCAATCCCCATGCTTGGCCCACCCAGGGTAGCAAAGCAGCTGATGGAGGTGAAGATGTAGGAAACGAAGATGAATAAGCTTGCCTGCTCCAGCAGTGAGGACCCTGCTGGCAAGGAAGGGTGGGTGCCAAGATCCGCCACAGCAGCTTGTGAGGGTCTTCAGGGTTGGGTTATCTGCTTTAATAGCCTGTAGCTTGTTCTACACACACGTATATATCCACGGCATATGTTCCTGGGCAGCTGTGTACTAACAATGGAGATCAGCTTGCATGCATGTGTGAACATGTCTGTGAACCCATCGGGAATATTGGGTGAGAACACAGACCTGTGTAACTACAAACATGTACACGCATAGGAGGAGACAGGTGACTGGGTGTGCGAAGACTTGACCTTTTCACCTGTCTTTGCTGCTACAAGATCGTGGCACAGGGAGCCTACTGTGGCTTTGGGTAGGGCTGGGGTCTAGGCAGAGGGACTGGGCTACAGTCTCTTGTGGAGGTGGAGAGAGAGGCTTAGTCCTGCAGCTCCCTCTGTTCTCCTGCCTATTGAATCCATTTTTAGCTCTGCTCTCTTGTGGAATGACTAGGCTCAAAGAGTATTTAAGAGAAGGGGTCCCCAACCCTCAGGCCACAGAGTGGCACCCGTCTGTGGCCTGTTAGGAAGTGGGCCACACAGCAGGAGGTAAGTCGCGGGCATGTGAGGGAAGCTTTTTCTGTATTTATAGCCGCTTCCCATGGCTGGCATTACTGCCTGAGCTCCATCTCCTTCAGATGAGCAGCAGCATTAGATTCTCATGAGACCACAAACACTATTGTGAACTGCACATGTAAGGGATCTAGGTTGCACACTCCTTATGAGAATCTAATGCCTGATGATCTGTCACTGTCTCCCATCACCCCCAGATGGGACTGTCTAGTTGCAGGAAAACAAGCTCAGGGCTCCCACTGATTCTACATCATGGTGAGTTGTGTAATCATTTCGTTATATATTACAATGCAATAATAATAGAAATAAAATGCACAATAAATGTAGTATGCTAGAATCAATCTGAAACCAGCCCCCTCTGCCCCTACCCTGTCTGTGGAAAAATCATCTTTCACAAAATTGGTCCCCATTGCCAAAAAGGCTGGGGACCACTGTTTAGGAGGATGCATCTTTATTTTTCTGAAGCATGCAGGACCTCCACCCAGCCTTGACCATTCCCACAGTGAGGTGGCTCTGCCGCTGACTGGCTCAAGATGCCCAGGCTCATTCTTGCTCCTGCCTTTGCACCTGCCACTCCCCTCACCTAGGGTGCTTTTCCCGTTCTCCACTCTAGTCCAAACACTGCTGACCTTGCCATGATGACCCCAGTTTAAGGCATCCTCTCCCAGTGGGGCTTTATCTGAGCCCACTAACTCTGTCCATCTTTTCTTTCTTGAATTTAGTGGCCCCCTATTGCTTACTTTAGACTTCCAAATGTGTTTTCTTTTCTTCTTTTTGGAGGCAGAGTTTTGCTCTTGTTGCCCAGGTTGGAGTGCAATGGCGCGATCTCAGCTCACCGCAACCTCTGCCTCCTGCGTTCAAGCGATTCTCCTGGGTCTCAGCCTCCCAAGTAGCTGGGATTACAGGCATGTGCCACCACACCCAGCTTATTTAGTATTTTTAGTAGAGGTGGGATTGTACCATATTAGTCATGCTGGTGTCGAACTCCTGACCTCAGGTGATCCACCTGCCTTGGTCTCCCAAAGTGCTGGGATTACAGGCATGAGCCACCACCAAATGTATCATCTTATAGTATTGGCTGTTTGTTTCATCTGGGTAAGTCCTGTCTTCTGCAAATGTGAAAGAAACTTTAAAGTAAAGCTAATGACAAAGGTGAGAATAGAGTAACTTGACAGTGGAGAAGCCTGGACAACACTTCCTCAGCCTTGCATCAACATCAACAGGGATAAAGCACACACATCAATTGTGTGTACGCTTGATATGCGTCGAGAATGGCTCTTCAGCTCTGTGATATTCCACCCCCAAACCCATACCCTTGGTCTGATCATGAAGAAAACATTAGACAAACTTCAGTTGAGGATCATTCTGTAAGATACCTGACTGGTATTTCTCAAAACTGGCCAGGCCATCAAAAACAAGAAAAGTCTAAGAAATTGTCACAGTCAAGAAAAGCCTAAGAAAATATGATTAATGATGACGTGGTGTCCTGGATGGGATAAAACCAGAAAAACCAGGACATTAGGTAAAAATGAATGAAATCTGAATAAATGGTGGACTTTGTTTAGTAATAATGTATCAATATTGGTTCACTAGTTATGATTAATAGACTAGAAGATTTTAATAATAGGGAAAACTGGGCGTGGAGTAAATGGGAGTTCTGCATTATTTTTCCAATATTTTTGTAAATCTAAAACGGTTCTAAAATAAAAAGTTGATTTTAAAAACATGCTGCAGGCCAGGTCCACACCTGTGATTCCAGTGCTTTGGGACTCTGAGGTGGGAAAAGCGCTTGAGCCCAGGTGTTCGAGACCAGCCTGAGCAAAAGAGTGAGACCATGTCTCTAGAAAAAGAACCATCAGATTTGCCAGGTATAGTCACATGCATCTGTCGCCTTAGCTACTTGGGAGGCTGAGGTGGGAGAATCACCCGAGCCCAGGAGGTTGAGACTGCAGTGAGCCATGACCATACCACTGCACTCCAGCCTGGGCAACAGAGCAACATCCTGTCTATAAAATAAGTAAACAAATAAATTAATTAAAACATACAATAAAACACTATTTAAAAATACTTGTTATCATAGGTGGTATAAAAGTCCCAGCAAATGAAATTAATGCCTATGGGAAAAAAAGCATAAAAACTACAACCCAGCTAAGGATGATGGCACATCTGCTATGTGAGATGCTGTGCTGGGTACTTTAACACATCTTAATTTACTGACCCCTCAAATACTCTCCAAGATGGAGTTCAGGGTATCTGTTTCTTTTTTTAGTAGATGGGGTAGCTGGGACTCAAAGAAGTTGTGACTTGTCTGAGCTCAGGTGGTGAGTGGCAAGGCTAAGATGTTAGCTCAGGTCTGTATGATTGTAAAACCAAGCCTCTCTCACTTCTGCAAGACAAATCAAGTTTTGAATCATTACAGCTGGCTGTTCCTTAACAGCAAAAACCACGCCCTGGACTTTTCCCAGTCCTCTAGTTCTTCTACATTATTGGACACTTAATCCATGCTGAGTTAATACCGATGATTAAATTAGATGAAATGTATTAAAAACACCTAGTACATTGTAAGCCCTCAGGGGGAAAAAGGCTTTTTGGGTTTTATTTATTCTAAAGACATGGAAATGAGCTCCGAGGCTTCGTCTCATATTGAGGCAGTTGGCCTCAGATCAGCTTCCTATTGCTATGCCCTGAATGTTTGTGTCTTTCCAACATTCTTACAACGAAACTTAATTTTTAATGGGATAGTATTAAGAGGTGGAGACTTTAGGAGGTAGTTAAGTAATAAAGGTGGAACCCTCAGGAATGGGATTAGAGTCCTTATAAAAGAGGACCCGGGGATCCTGTTCACCCCTTTTATCATGTGTGGAAGCAGTGGGTAAGTGCCATCTGTGAAAAATGAGCCCTCACCAGCCCCGGATAAGCTGGTGCTTTAATCTTAGACTTCCAGGCCTTCAAATCAGGGCCTAGTACAGTTCTATGTGTATAACAGGGCTCATTTTATGCATTAACCTGCTGGTGAGACCTTGGCACAGATGGTAGGGCCAGGGATTATGTTGACAATATTTAACAATTGGCTCAGCATGGATATGCACCCATCAGAATAAACACTAGTCTTTAAAAAGAAAAGATGGAAAAGTTTTGGCAGCTGCTGGCTAAATGCCAGGCCTGGGTCATCTGAGGCTGTCTGCTCAGGAGCTGTTTAGTCTTTTTGTGCTGCTGCAACACATAGCATGGACTGGGCAGTTTACAAATAAGAGGAATGTATTTCTTACTGTTCTGAAGGCTGGGAAGTCCAAGGTCAAGGCACTGGCAGATTCCATGTCTGATGAAGATGCACTTTCTGCTTCATAGTCAATGCCTTCTTGGTGAGTCCTCATATGGCCAAAAGGGCAAGGGAGTTTTCTGGGGTCTTTTTTATAAGAGCACTAATATCATTTATGAGGGCTCTACTCTCACAACCTAATGATCTCCCAAAGGCCCCCTCTCCTAATACCACCTCGTTGGGGGCTAGGATTCCAACATATGAATTTTGTATGGATAGACATTCAGTTCACAGCAGGAGCCATGACTGGGAGGGACCCTGAGCTGAGAGGGCACGCCCACCTTCACCTTTACTCTGTGCTGATGGAGGCAATGGCAATGCCACATAGTGATACGGAAATAGCACAGTCTTTGAAGGCAGGCATATAGTCTGGGGCCTCATTGTAACATAGATCATTGATTAAATAATGCCTGGTTTCTTCCCTAAAGGATGGGAAGTAGGAGGAAAAAATGTTATAAAAGGTGAAAAAAGTGTGCCTTGGAACCAAAATGATATGCACTTCGAGGTAAACACATATCAGTTTCTTTGCTGTAGAAATGAATAATACCACCTCAAATGGCAATGGTAAGGATTAACTGGGAGTTCGCAAATTATTTTCCTACTTCACAGACTATAAGTGAAAAGTCTACCACAGAGTAGGTCTCAGTTCTGCTAGTGGGGAGAAGTCTGCTGCCCCTTTGGGTGCTTTGGGTTCTGCCTCCCTTTCCTGGGGGCTCAGCCCTCTGCTCTCTCTCCTTTGAGCTCACTCCTCTCTGTCCCGATTTCCTGGGTGCACAAAAGTTAGGAGAAGGGCGATGTGTGGAGAGGTAATGATGGTCTCTTTACAGGGAAGGACGGTCATTGGAAGTGAGGATACCACTTTTGACTCATCAGTTTCCACGTCCTGACTGAGAAGGATCTCCTTGGCCTTCTTTTCTTCCTGCCCCACTTGTGCAATTACAGTAACACGGGACACGTGCTGAAAAAGAAAACCCAGGCCAGTCCTTCGTCTAACAAAAGGTAACACTGAAGACTAAAAGGGAGCACATCCTGCTCCTGGTCAAACAGCTGATGACCACCTGACCCTCCCACTCCCTGGCCTGCAACTTCTCCTCTGAACCACACCTCCTCCCTCTTCCTGGCTTTAGACATGAATGACATTGATGGCAACCAGATGACAAGTGGGATTCTCCTGCGGGCCAGGAATGGGGACAAGGCCTAGATCTCAGTACAAAGGGCATTCAGTTCCCTACCTTCTAAGTACAGCGAGTCCCAGCAGCTGGACCAGTAGACTCCCGCAGGGCTTACTGTGGAGCTGGAACCGATGCCCACCTCTGCCTCCCTAGTGCATGCAAGGGGAAGACGGTGAGAGGGGAAGTTGATTCTGGGAAAGAAGAGGAGAACGATTTTTTCCCTCCATGATGAGAAAGAGAAGCTGTGAGAGAATCATTCACGTAGACCAGAGTCTCTGCGAAGAGGCAAGACAGGCATGGTGTGCCCAGCCTGCATCTGGCTATCCTGCAGCCTGGCTGATCTGTCCCTGTGTGACGCAAACAGGCAGAACCAGAATGAGAGAGAGATGGCCTGTGGTTTCCCCATCTGATAAGGGTGAGGAAGTCTCTGGAGTTCCCCACCCTAGACAGGTGGGGTCAGCAGCAGGGATCTGGTAGCAAGAGGTGAGAGGGGATGGCAGAGCTTGAGCAGAACAGGAACCTTCCCGGGGGAATCAGGCAGTGGAGATGGACCCACAGCATTGCAGGGTGTACACCCCTGGGAACTGGCGTGGTGATGTCTGCTCTACAGAGGGCAGTGGGTGATAGCTGGAGACTGAAGGGCAGACCTGGAAGAAGGCCTGCCAGCTGGGGGTGTCTCTGCTGGGGCCACTGCTTCTCCCTGGGGCTAAAAGGTGGAGATGCCCAGGAGCCAAAAAAGCACTTCACCCCAGGGTAAAATATAGGATGCCCAGTTCAAGTTGAATTTCAGATAACAATGAATATATTTCAGCATAAATATGTCCCAAATATTGCTTGGGAAATACCCTAAAAATGCATTTGGATATTTTCATTCAGTATTCAATATTCATTGGAAATTCAAATTTCACCAAGCACCCTATATTTTTATTTGCTAAATCTGGCAACACAATCCTCTCCATGCCTATTACACACACACACACACACACACACACACACACACACTCCAAGCTGTTATAGCCACAGGAGGGGAGCTTTGATCTGAGTTTGAGATTGAAGTTTTAAAATGAACAAGACTGTGTCTTAAGGACCACTGTGATACTGCTGTAATAAATGAAAGTGGCTGGTAGGTGATGGAATCGGGCCAAGATGCCATTCAGGAAGCCTCTGCCCAGTGAGCAAGTCTGGGCTCTGCAAGAGAAGTGTGGAGGAACATTTGTTAGAAAAATAAAACTGTTTCCTTGTCACGTGCCCCAGGGCTGGCTGGCTCCCCTCTCCTACAACAGGACTCTGCTCTTGGAGCCCTCATGACCTCCCTGAAAGATGCCATTTTCTCTTAAGTCCCTGTTCCTGCCGTGGATGGCAGGTAGCTCTTTTGTCTTGCAGGATTAGGGGCACTTTAAGGCTCCTTGTATTCCCCTCTCCCAGATGAGGGGACCCACACTTCCCTCAGGGTGAGGCTGAAGCTGCAGAAGATGGACAGGAGGTTGCTAAGGGCACACGTGGCTGACTCGACCGTTTTGCTCAGGATTTAACTTATACAAGGCTTAAATGCTAAGAACATGAAGCTCACAGGTGCTTCCACCCAATCCTGGGCTGGAGAATTTGGCCATGCCTCCTCTTTTTCTCCTCTGCCCATTGGTGTCACCCTCAGTCTAACACCTGGGCCGGCTCTCTCCCCTTGGCCCATGCTCTCCCTACCTTCTGACTGCCACCACCACTGTTGTCCGGCCAGAACCATCACCACTCATAGCCTCTCCATCTGCCAGGCTGGCTCTGTCTTCTGGATGCTTGTCCTTGCGAGCAGGCTGCTCCCATGCACCTGAGGAGCCTCCCTGTCCTCTGGGGCTCCCATGTGGTCCTATGGGTACCCCCCCTATTTTTTCCAGCCTCCTTGCCGCTATGCACACGTGCATGTCTGCGCCTTTGCTCTCTGCCTGGTCCCACGGATATCCTGCAGAGGGGAGGGGGGCTCTGGGCTCAGAGCTGAGCCTTGTTGCCCTCCCCTCCCTGTGCAGTACCTCTTATCAATCACTCCTGCCACTCAGCATTTGGGGACAGTCAATGGGCTACAGGATGCTGCTGGACCTGATTTCTAGAGGGCAACCCCCTGGGTGGGGTGCTGAAGAGGGCAGTGGGGGCTGGGTCCAGTGGGCCTTAGCTAGGCTTGACTTGGCCAGAGTGAACCCAGATAGCAGGGCTGGCAGGAACTTCACTAGGGAGAGGAGGCCCCACGGAGAGCAAGAGGAAGTGTCTGGGAGAGAAAACGTGGGTGGGAGCACCCAGAGGGAGGGAAATGCAGACAGTGAGGGAAAAGGGAAGGAGGCATCTGGGGGGGATGCATGTGTGTGGAAACAGGGAAGAGTACAGAGAACACAGGGTAGAGGGGTGTGCAGAGAGGGAGGGACAGAGAGAAAGCCCAGCCGGAGGAGCTGCATTTTCAGAAAGCAGACGAAATTCAGCTGAGCAGGGTATTTTTAAGGAAGAATGTGCCGGCCATGGCCCCAGACTGTGTGTTGAACACATGTGGTGCCATCCCATCAAACCTGCACACATCACTGACTTCCTCCTTCTGAGCCATTGCAGGGGGCAGTGCACCACCCTCCTGGCTCTCCCGCCCCTAAACCCAGCCAGACGGCAGCACCATATGGGTTTCCTGATGTTCCTCTGTGAGGAAGTACAAAGAATCAGCTCTCCCCGACTCTCACTCCTTCGCTTGGCTTTCCAGGGCCGCTCCTGGAGCTGGAGGCAAATAGCCTAGAGGTGCCTCCCTTGCCCTGAGGTTGCTTCCTGCATGGCACCACCAGCGCAGCTACAGTCAGCCTGCGGGAGGGCAGAGCAATGAAAGGGTGCAAGGGCAGATGAGATGATCATGAGGAGTGACTGTACGTATGTCAGGTGTCGGGAGGGAGGTAGGGCTGTGGATGGGCAGCATGATTAACGTCATGAGCCCATGAGATGCAGGGCTCTGGGGACTCACTCAGTTTATCAGCTCCAGGGATATTCCTGCTTCCACCATTGGAGCTTCTGTGGTGAGAAGGGTCAGAGCCTGGGTCCATTGCTTCCAGCCCCAGGAGGTCAGCAGTATCTGAGGCCTCGGTGATGAAACCTACCCAGAGTCTGCCATTCTAGACTCTTCACTTGAAGGCTGACTGCTTTGGCATCATGAGACTGTGATGATTGTCTCCTATGTGACCATGATGATGTTGATGACAAGGGTGATGATGATGGTGATGGACTCTCACTTGATAATTTACCCTGTGCTAACTGCTTTATATGTAGAAACCCAGATAATTCTTACATGCTCCTATGAGATTGCTACTATTCTATACACAGTTATATAAATTATACACACATGATTACACACACACACACACACACACACACATTATATTTATAAGGAAATTGAGGCAGTGGAGATATTGAGTTACTTGCCCAAAGTCACACATCTAGAATGCGGGAAGGCATGATATGATATGCATAGTGTCCACATGTGGAAAACTCCAGTGACCAAGGTCTCCTGCACCCACATGTACACTCCTCCAGCCTGGCAGCCCTGGGCACCCGGGCAACAAGATGGATTCTCTTAGGGACACCAGGATGCATGAACCCTGGGGCCTTCCTGCCGGCCCTGGACAGCAGCACATCCTCTCTGGTTGGAGCTCAGGCTCACAGTCTCCCTACGTGGGAGAAAAAGGACTTCGACCAAAATTAGGATTTTGTCCCAAGGCTGGCTGGATGAAAGAGAAAAGGGCAACTGGCTGGTGGAGAGCCAGCAGATGAGCACCAGTTAGTTGCAGAGCAGGTGAGAAGCCAAGTCTGCCAGGCCTAGGAAGCTCGGCCCTCTTTAGTGCAAGCTGCTGATTGGCTACACAAGTCCCACCCCACCTTCTCCTTTCCTAACAGAGTCTCGACGGAGTTTAGGGATTCACCGTTCTCCACTCAGTTATCTAATTCAGGGCTGCACAGCCATACCCTGTTCTGAGTGCAGACGATGGGCTTTGGCAAGGCACAACTTGTGTGTGTCAAGCATCCCAGGCTGATGAAGCTGTAGGGGGTTGAGAACCCCTGGGGAAAGTCTGTTTTTGTTTTATTGAGATGGAGTTTCGCTCCTGTTGCCCAGGCTGGAGTGCAATGGCACGATCTCAGCTCACTGCAACCTCCGCCCCCTAGGTTCAAGCGATTCTTCTGCCTCAGCTTCCTTAGTAGCTGGGATTACAGGTATGCGACGCCACGCCCAGCTAATTTTGCATTTTAGTAGAGATAGAGTTTTTCCATGTTGATCAGGCTGGTCTCGAACTCCCGACCTCAGGTGATCCACCTGCCGTGGCCTCCCAAAGTGCTGGGATTACAGACGTGAGCCACCGCGCCCGGCCAGAAGATCTGTTTTTTAAAAAGATAGCAAGAATGAATGACTCCACCTCTGCCTCAATGAATGGCAGCTGTCTTGTGACCCTGATGGGAGACACCTGGAGAAGACACCCTCCTCTTGAACATCCTGAATGTGGCAGAAACAGAACAAAGAACAGCCGGGTCCTTGTGAGGACGTGAAGCCAACAGAGCCACATGTCTTTGGATTTTCCATGCTGTGGGATGGTAAAATTTCTGATTGCTTGAGCAAGTTGGGGTGTATGGCCCATGATTGTGTTTTGTTTTGTTGTTTGCAATGGACGCCCTGCCCTCAGAGGAAGTGGGAATGAACTGAGGGAGGGCGAATCTCTGCTGGTCCCTTCCCTAAAGGGCTGGTGAGCAGCTCCACTTCCACATATCAGAGTTCAAAAGATCCTGCCACTCAAACGAGAGCTTGAGAATCATTGCAGGGGATCACTGGATTCCACCTGAGGGCTAAAAAACCAAAAAAATGTGTGGCTTTCTGAATGCCGGTGTCTGTGCTTTCTTTAAAGGGGGATAACAAGTACGTTTTCTCTTGGGAAGACCCTAGAACTGCCTTTACTCCCAGATCACAGAGAACATTCCCAGAAGAAATTCTGCAAGGATTTTCTCTGAGGTTTGACTCCTCCTCCCAAACCTGCTCTTGGTTCCACCTTCTCCGCAGTCCTAGCCCCGAGCCTGGAGCATGCAGCCCAGTCAAATCTCCCAGGATGTGGTGCAGCCCGAATCTCTCATCCGGCGCTTAATCATGTTGCAAGTCCCACAGGACCCTGTTGTAAAATATCAGTGCCGCCGTGTTGTGGGTGAGACTGGGCAGCTATGGGAAAGTAAAGTCCAGGATGCTTCCCCAGAGAGAACCGTGGTCCAAGAGGAATATTTTGGACATCCTCCTCCAGCTGAGGGTGGCTTTCCTAGGGACCATGCATTACTCTAAGAGTGAAAAAGAATTGAAATAGAACTCAGAGGTCCTTAAGTCCAGCTCTCTGGTCCTCAGATTAGAAAGTCAAGGACAAAAGAGGGAGGCATGTTCCCAAGATCCGGAGCTACTCCACCAACACCCTTGCCAGACTGAGCTGTTACTGTTTCCCATGACCACACCCCCATTTCCTGTGTCTTCGTCTCTTCTCGTGCTCTTTCCTCACCTGTGAAGTGGGTGTTTGGACTTTGTAAACTGTGGTGAAGATTAACTGAGAGGCACTCCTAGTTCAAAATCCTGTGCAGAGCTCTGTGCTCACAATAATTGCTCGATGAATGGGTGTTTGGGATTACTTCCCTTGAAAGGTCTTCAGTGAGGGACCTGAACACACATGGCTTAGAGACAAGCATTGTCTCCTCTGCCCACTGCTTGGGTGACCTGGGAACCCTTCTCCCCTCTGGACCACAACTTTCTCAAGAGCAAGAACTGAGCCAGGGATCCGCACTTATATAGCCATGTTCCTGGATCAGACAGTGCTTAAGTCACAACTTAATAAGAATACAGGGTCAAAGAACACATTTAATAGCGAAAAAGAGAAGAGAGAATAGGGTTTTTGCTGTTTTAAGAGGATTGACAGGAGGCAAGAATCAAAGAAGAAAGAAAGTGGGGCAGGAAAGCCATTTCAGTCCTGCCTCCCCAACTGAGCCAGTCCCTCAGCAAGGTCACTGGCCCTCTAGCGTATCTTTCATTGCCACCAAGCAGCCATTATTAAGTGACTGCTGTATATCAAGAAAGTGCAGTGAGAACTGTTCAGCTCTGGATGGACAGAGACAAAAGAACGTAGGCATGAGAGGCAGATGGATATCTAATATCATAGCGAAGTATTAGAGCCAGGGCAGAGGTGGGACAGATCAGTTACAATTGGGGCAGGCAGAAAAAAAGCCTGGGCATTGGCCCCTGGATTCTCTCCAGGGATCAGGGTTTCAATCTCACTGGCAAATCCAGTGTGCAGACTGCATCGACGCATTCTCACAAAAAGATGAAGTTTAGGAACACACTTCTGGGGGGGTGAAACCCAGACAACAAACCTGCAGGTGGTCAGCCTCAGACACCTCCTGAGTTGCTTGCAGGGTGTGGCACCCTAGTCACCAGCCTTCTCCCCAGGGCTAGGGCTGAGCGGCGTGCAAAGGCTAACTGGAATCCTAAGAAACCTGTAAGGAAAAGGTACTGTATCAGAACAGGAACTTGGTACAGGGATCTAGGCAGGATACAAAGGTGGACTACAGAGCAGGTTAGGGTTGTGGGGATGGTATCAGGTATAAGGAAGGGTTCATTTCTCAGCACTGGAGTGCCACCTCCTTCTAACGCTGAAGGTGAATGGAGGCTCTGTCTAAGATGACCTGTATCGTAGTTGGTCATGGAACCTTGGGGTAGCAATGAGCCTGGAGTAGCTCTGCTAAGAGGAGGAAGATGGCTGCAGAGGCCCCAGAAGAACCCATATGATGAACATCTCCCTCCTAAGAGCTTCCAGAGCCAGGCAGGCAGCACAGGCACAGCTCCATGACTGAGTCTTTCTTTTTGGACTTAGGAGTGTTTAAGTCTCTTGTGGGAGGCTCACATGTATTTAAGCAGGAAATGTTCCTAATGAATTAGAAAGGAGCCCCTTATTCTCTCTTCTCTTTTTCTCTATTAAGTGAGTTCTTAGACCCTGTGTCGTTGTTAGGTTGTGACTTGAGCACTCTCTGGTCCAGGAACATGGCTATTTAAGTGGGAATCCCTGGCTCAGTCCTTGCTCTTAAGAAAGTCGTGGTCCAGTTGGGACCTTTCTAATTCATTATGGACATTTCCTGCTTAAATCCTTGCCTGCTTCTCCTACTCTACAAAAGTTCCAAGGGAGATTGCATCTACTCCCAGGGCTTTGGGTGGCTAATGACAACCACATGTCAGGCTGTGCCCTGCCAGGCCTGGCTTCTGTGCCACAGAGCCACCTCCAGGAGCTGCTTTCTCAGCTTCCCCTCTTTGCAGCTCCCAAGCACCGGAGACTCAACCGCTCTGAAAATGAACCTGTTGTTTCCCCTTGCAAATCTGCTTCTGACACTGAATATTTTTATTCAGCAAATGCTATTGTCATCCACCCAGTCACCAAAATGAGTAATTCATGACTACCCCCTCCTTTTCTTTCATCTTCCATTCCTCTTTTCTTCTTCTTACTTCTATCATGGAATCATTTACAAGACCTGAAAATTCCATCTTCTAAACAAGCTCCACTCCCAGACACTCCCCCCGCCCTGCCCCTCTGCCGGGATCATTACTCTAACAACCTTCTGCATGGATTCTCCTCTCAGCGTCAGTCTTCGATGACTTCCCAACCACAATTCCATCTCTCCTCCTTGCAATGGGAGTCCCCCTTTTTCTTTTTTTTTTTTTCGAGACAGAGTCTCACTCTGTCGCCAGGCTGGAGTATAATGGTGTGATCTCAGCTCACTTCAACCTCTACCTCCTGGGTTCAAGGGATTCTCCTCCCTCAGTCTCCTGAATAGCTGAGACTACAGGCACACACCACCACACCCAGCTAACTTTTTGTTTTTGTATTTTTAGTCAAGACGGGGTTTCACCATGTTGCCCAGGATGGTCTCAATCTCTTGACCTCGTGATCTACCCACCTTGGCCTCCCAAAGTGTTGGGATTACAGGCGTGAGCACTGCACCCGGCCAGGAGTCCTCTATCTAAAGCACAAACCTGAACATGTCACATCCTTGCATCATACCCTTCAGTGGCATCCTGGGCTCTCTGGGAGAACATCCAGATTCCTTAGCGTGATGCCCAAGGTGTCACTCCTCTCTTTCATCATCTCTCACTTCTTCCCCATAGAAACAGTTCTTTTTAGCCATATGGAAGTACATGTAATTGGAGAAATATACTCTGTCTTTTAAGTGGCCTAACTTGTGGATATTTTATTCCCTCTACTTAACCTGCCAAAGTCCACCCAGGCATCGCTTCCATAGATGAGCGTTCCTTGGCTCTGAGCAGGGTGTGGCACCCTAGTCACTAGCCTTCTCCCCCAGGGCTAGGAGAAACTGGCCTTTCCTGCCTCACTCTGGGCAGAGCTTGATGTCCTCTGTGCTTTCCATTATCAGGGCATTAAAAGCACGAATTTCACTGCTTGTTGTCTGGTTGTCTGCTTCCAGGTTGTGTCATTTATCGCTGCACCCTGGAGCCTAGCACAGTGCCTGGCACTTGGGAGGCATGTACTCAAAAGCAGATGAATGAATAAATGAGTTCACTGGGCACAATTTTATTTTGATTTCTGTTTGTCCTTGGGGAACAGATCAGGGAAGGGAGATTTCCAGGTGGCTTCCCTTAGGAGGCTCCTACCTGCCAGACACCTACACCTTCCCTCCTCTCCTTGGGGAGAAGGCCTGGATCCTCATACAGCTGCCTCCTTAGCCAGTTAACTCAGAGGACACTCCTACCAGATGCTGCCTGGGTGAGAGGAACAGCTTCTCGCCTCCTCCATTGCAGCAGAGGAGGTTATAAAACTCCACAAAGAGAAAAGGTTGGCTTGTTGCTTCCAGACAAGAATTAATAGGTGCAACCCATAATCCTGTCTTGAGGGAGATGAAGGGAAAAAGGAGAGAGAGAACATAATGGCCAAATCCACCCGTCTTGCTGCCTGAGTGCCTCTCTGGTGTTTGAAGTTCAATGCATAGAAAATGAGCAGAGAGGCTCAGGAGTCAGCACTTTGGGGCAGTCCGGCACGGGGCAGCCTCCAGGGAAGCTCCAGCTCACCTCTGCCAGACAGCGGAGGCGCAGAGGAGATAAAGGGAGCAGAGCTCAGCCTCGCTCTCATCCCACCCACTGGGTGGGCAGCCGCTGGGGATATTTAGCCTGTTCTGGTACCTCTGACCACAGGAGTCAGACAGACAAGTCATTCGATGCTGAAGGAGATGGCTGGGATGCTGCGGTACAATCTCCTTCACCTTTTCAGGTGAGGAAACAGAGGCCAGGCCAGGGCAAGGGACTCTTCCTCTGGAGTCGCACAAGGAGGGGAGGTTGGCAGGGATTGGGGTGTGGAAGGGCTGGCTAGCACACACACAAGCAAACACGATCCTCCCCATCTCGACAGCGCCAAAGCGGCCTGCTCCCCTAGGCCTGTGCCAATGGGTTTGCCCATCCCACTTGGGACTCAGCCTGAACGCAGAGCTACTGCCTTGAGCACCTGAAGTGGTGTGGGGCTGTGCTCCTCCCCGAGTTAGAGGCCCCCACCTGAGCTGATCTGGGGCCCTTTTTAAGCAGGCCTTGCTTCCTCTCCAACCAGCCCCGGTGTCAGCCCCTTATGCCCAGGGATGGCTATGAGGGAAGGGCTCAGCACAGGGGTGTGGATGACTTGGATGATGTTGATCATAATAGCAACTGTCAGCATTTATAGAGTTTACTATGAACCTTGTACTTTGCATATATTACCTCATTTGTTCTCCCCAGCAAGCCATGACAGGCTCCAGCTCTTACGTCTTGGGGATCACAAAACCACCTGCCTCTCAGAGTCAGGGTGAAGACAGAGGGGTAAATACCTGGAAAGTACTTTCACAATGCCTGATACCTAGGGAGTATTTAATAAATATCACTCACTTATTCATCCACTCACGAATTCATTCAATAATTCATTCAACAAACGCTTACTATGTGCTATGTGTGCTCATCTCTGGGGATCTATCTGTAACCAAAGCGAACTAAACACTATGCCCTCATAAAGATCAGTGCAAGCCAAGGGAGACAGATGATAAATAAAATAAAGAAGAAAAAGGAAGGTAATAGGCTACATGGTGATAAGGACCACGGAGAAAGATGAAATAGGCAGGTCAGAGAGGAAGTGCCAGGGCTGGGGTCAGAGAAGTTCTCACTGAGAAGGTAACATTTGAGAAAAGTCACGGAGCAGGTGCGGGACGTGTCCTCACGTGTATACCTGGGGAAAAGGTTTTCCAGATAGAAGGTACTATAAGGGCAAAGGGCTTGAATCTGGAAGGTGAGTGGTCACTTCAAACAGCAATAGGGTTAGACAAGTGTGGCCTGGGCAGAGAGGACCAGTGAGATGAGCTTGAATGGGGGCCCAGTTTTGAGGGCAGAGCCTGTGAGGCCTTGCAGGCCCCTGGGAAGGTGTTGACTTTTACTCTGAGTAAGACAGAGACCTTTTACAGGATTTGAGGGGTGCAAATGACTTACATTATAGTAGGAATATTCTACAACCTTCCTGCAGCTATAAACAGGGAGCTAGGGAAGCTTAGAGAAGAGTCAGGAGCTGATGCAGTAGAGGGGTTGGTACCTTGGAGCAAGGTGGTGGAGATTTAGGTGGGAAGTGGTGGTTTCCTTGATATATTTGGAAGATAATCCTGGGAGACTGGGTTATTGGGCAGGAAGGACAAATCTGCGAACTCTGGCTTGAGCAAGTGGGAGGATGGAGCTGATGTTCACGGAGATGGGGAGACCGGGAAAGGACTGGTTTGGAGTGGGAAATCAGAAGTTGAGTTTCAACCTGCTAAGTTGGAGACTCCTATCTGATATTCAAGTAGCCCTGGATATACCATTCTACTAGCCAAGGGGAAGGCATGTGCTGGAGTTCTAAATTTGAAAGTTACACACTCGCTTTACAGCAAACAAAACTGAGTGTGACAGCAGGTAAAAAACTTGCCAAGGGCTAGTAAGTGCAGTGGTGGATGAAGATTGAGTCTGTATCCACTCTGCTTTATTTCCTACCCTGGGGTATCCTGAGGACAAGGGCTGAGTCTTCTTAAGGATGGGGAAGAAAGTGTAAATGTGACTCAGAGATTATCCAAGCAGGATGAGAGCAGGAGTGAGAGGCTGACCTAGAGCCTGGCAGACCAAGGACAAGGCACTGTCCTAAGAGCACTCCAGTAGTGCTAACTGGATGGGGGCACAGAGGCCTGTTGGTCTAAGCTTGGTCTGTGTGAGAAGTTACAGCAAAAGGATAGGAGAGTATTATTTTTCAGTCTTGCACGCCCCATATGCTGAGGATATATACTACCTATCCAGCATAGTTGTAGGTCCAACGAGAGATGCAAAGTGGTCTGTATGCCTGGCTCTGGCCTGGTACATGCACCATCTTAGGAAACACTTGTTCCCTGGAAGGGTAGGAGTCGGGGGATTGCCTTTCTGTTGTGTGGAGTGTCTGGAGCTAGGAGACCTTCTGGGGACACGCTGCAACCTCTTCTGGTGGATTGAACATGGTCTGCTGCGGGTAGTGTGTGTGCAAACATGTGTCCTTCCTAGGTCTGGTGGTTGGGAGGATCCTTCTTTCAGAAGTCTGAGAATTCCCAAGGTGGTGTCCAGTGGAGTCACCCCTCCACGGCCAAAGTCATGATTGATGGAATGCTTGACATGATTTGAAAGACGTGTGTTAGAGTGTGTTTGAGTGTGAATTCTTAGTATGCGTATGAGTGTGAGCTAGTGTGTGTGTGAATTCTGAGTATGTGCATGACTGTGTTAGAGGGTGTACGTGTGAATTCTGAGTGTATGTATGATTGTGAGATTGTGTGTGAATGGTGAGCGTGTATGAGCTAGTGTGTGGCTGAATTCTGAGGGTGCATGATAACTCACCCACACCCCTCTTTCTGCAGCCACATCTGCATCACTCTGCTCCTGGGGGCCTGGTGCTCCACCATTGTGGCTGCAATCCCGGGTGCTAAGTCTGAGATTCTAAGATCTCACCAAGATCTGCTGCTTGTGAAGCTGTTATGAGCCATTAGTGCCTCTGCTTAAGGAATTAGTGTAGCCAGCTGTGGGCAGGTGTGTGAGGGAAGGTGGGGAGAAGTTCCAGAGCAGGGGTGGTGGGGAAACTTCACCTGAATCGAGGCTTAGGGTCTGCAGGAAATGGGCAGGCTGGGCAGGGGTGCCGTGGGGCAGAGTCTTGGGAGTTGGAAGGAGGAACGTGCCAGAGACGCTAGCGAAGGAGTCATATGGAATCCCCTGTTGATCGTGTTGCACAAACAACCTTGTCAGAGCTGATCTCCCCGTGCATGAGTGTGTATGTTAGTGTGTGGATGTGGGTGGTGTGTGCCCAATCATGTGTCAGATAGTGTGTGGGGGTGTGAATATGTGACTGTGGATGGATGTGAGATTGACTGTGTGTATGTGAATTGTGTGTGTGAGAGAGTGCAGGTGAGTGTGGGGGTCTGTAAATGTGTGTGTGTGTGTAGGACTGTGTGTGATAGTGTGACTGTGTGTGAGATAGTGTAGATGAGTGTGGGCATGTGAACTTGTGAGTGTGTGAATAACTGTGAGTTAATGTGTGTGGGAATGTGTGAGTGGGTACACATGTGGGTATGACTGGGAGATGGGGCGTGAACATGTGTGTGTATGACTATGACATCATATGTATGAATGAGAATTCTGAGTGAGTGTATAACTATCGAGTGTATGACTATCAAGATAGTGTGTGTGAATGGTATGTGTATATGACTGTGTGTGCAAGGGCGTGAACGTGTGTGTATGACTATGACATCATATGTGTGAATGAGAATTCTGAGTGAGTGTATAACTATCAAGATAGTGTGTGAATGGTATGTATATATGACTGTGTGTGCAAGGGGCGTGGATATGTGTGTGTATGACTATGACATCATATGTGTGAATGAGAATTCTGAGTGAGTGTATAACTATCAAGCGTATGACTATCAAGATAGTGTGTGTGAATGGTATATGCCTGTGTGTGAGACTTTGAATGTGAAAGTTGGGTGTGTGTATGACTGTGTGAGATTGTGTGAGTGTGAATGATGTGTGTGTATGACTGAGTGTGAATTCAGAGTGTGAGATTGTAAATGTTGAGTGTCTTAGTATGTATGACTGTGTGAGACAGTGAGTATGAATTCTGAGTCTGTATGACAGTGTGATGGTGTGAGTGTGAATGTTGAATGTGTGTAGATTGAGATACAGTGCTGTGTAAATTTTGAGTGTATGACTGTGAGATAGTGTGTGTATGTTAATGGTGAGTGCATATGTGTATGACTGTGTGAGAGAGTGTGTGTGAATTCTGAGTGTGTATATAACTCAGTGTGAGCTATTGTGTGTGAATTCTGAGTGTGTGTATGACTGTGAGCTAATGTGTGTGTGAATTCTGAGTGTGCATGACTGTTAGTGTTTGTGTATGACTGTGTGTGTGAATTCTTAGGTGTGCATGACTGTGTGTTGGTGTGTGTGTGAATTCTGAATGTATGCATGACTGTGTTAGTGTGTTTGAATTCTGTGTGTGTATGACTGTGAGCTAGTGTGTGTGAATTCTGAGTGTGTGTATGACTGTGTTATTCTGAGTGTGTGTGCATGTGTGTGAATGATGAATGTATGTGCATGACTGTGTGTGAGATAGTATGAGTGAATGTGGTAGGGGTGTGGAAGCGTGGATGTTTGAGGAAGGATGGGTGGACATGGGAAGAGGTTCCCCTCAGGACAACCTTTCACTAACCTGCTCTGGGTGATGCCTCATGGGAACAGGCAGGAGGGGTCCCTGGCTTCTGTGTCTGCATCTATTATTTTGAGGGCTTGCACCCTGCCTCCCTTCCTTAAGAACTCACTTCACACCCTTGCGGAAGGCTCTCCTTATCCCAACAATAAAATAAAGCACAAAAGGCTCCTGCCTGTGTGGGGAGATCAAAGCCAGCCTTCCTAGCCTGGCCTCCCCCCTCACCTCCCATCCCCTCCCCACCCACTCCCTCTCTTTATTCTGATCACTCGCCTTTTCTTCAAAGGCCTCCTTTCTGGAAGAGGAATTGTGCACACTTTGTCTCAAACATGCTGTATTTTTTGTTAACAGCAGCACTGCACCAAAAGAGATCAAACGAGGGGCAGGGAAAAAAAGAAAAAAGAATCCACCCCCAAAATGAATAATTTAACCCTTCCCAACCTGGGAAAGGAGGGCTTGAGAAAAGGAGAGGGTACAGAGACTTCACTCCAGCCCCCTGGGGTCTCCCCGTGCGGTGGCCTAGAGGAGACAGTGAGGGTCTCGGCATCCCAACGCCATCCACTGCTGTTTTACTGACACTTTCTAACTCTGCCTGCCCTCTGCTTCTTGCCTGGAATTTTTGGCTGCCCTGTTTGTGGGTGAGGGAGAGTTGATTAAGGAAGGAAAAGGCATCTCACCTAACTGGTGTCTGCCAGGCCTGGGCTCCCAGCCTTCAGACCCTTCCGTATTCACACACTCTGATCCAGACAGAATTGCATTTTGTTTTTCAAACTTACCTGTCAGTTCTGGTTATATTACCGGGTGTGTATTCTTTTCTCTTGTCTTCTGCCTGAATCCCCTTGTGTCCTTCAGGCTCAAAGAAGTGTGGTGCATCTAGGTTGCAGAGTAAATTCAGCAGCAAGAGTGATTTCCAACTCTTGTAGGATGTAGAGCTTGGGCTTCTAGGACCCTCGGGATTCCTGGCAAGTGAACACAGATGAGATGGGCCTGGGTAATGGGAGTCAGACTACCAGGCAGGCTCAAAGGCACCTGGCCCTGCCCAGCTAGCCCTCTGCTTGGCACAACAGGAGCAGCGTCGTTCCCTGTGGGGTCTGAATTTACACCAGATCCCAAAGGTTATCAGGTGAGTGAGCTGACCAATGAAAGCAAGAGAAGCAAATCATCAATCTCCTCTCTTTCACTGAGCATTTGATACTTTTTTAAGTTACCATGGAGGCCGGGCACAGTGGCTGGCACCTGTAATCCCAGCACTTTGGGATGCTGAGGCAGATGGATTACCTGAGGTCAGGAGTTTGAGACTAGCCTTGTCAACATGGAGAAACCCCATCTCTACTAAAAATATAAAAAATTAGCCGGGCATGGTGATGTGAGCCTATAATCCCAACTACTTGGGAGGCTGAGGCAAGAGAATTGCTTAAGCCTGGGAGGTGGAGGTTGCAGTGAGCTGAGATGGCACCACTGTGCTCTAGCCTGGGTGACAGAGTGAGACTCTGTCTCAAAAAAGAAAAAGTCACCATAGAATTACAGAGATGTGTATGACCAGTTGTCTTAGTACATTCCAGCTGCTATAACAAAATTCCTTAGACTAGGTAATTTATAAACTACAGAAATTTATTACTCACAGTTCTGGAGGCTGAGAAGTCCAAAATTAAGGCACCGGCAGATTCAGTATCTGGTAAGGGCCTGGACTTCATAGATGGCTCCTTCTATATGTCCCACATGGCAGCAGGCTAAGGGAGACAAGCCTCTTTTATTAGGGCACTAATCCCATTTGTAAGTCCTCATGATCAAATCACCTCCTAAGGATCCCATCTCTTGGTGTTATCACTGTGATGATAAAGTTTCAACACATCAAACAACAGCAGCATTAAGACCACAGCAATTGGTATAGGCTCTTTGGGCATGTGTATTTTAGCTGAAAACTTGAGAATGGTAGCAGGAAACAAGACAGGAAGGGACTATGGATCCAGAAGCAATGGGATCCTGGGGGTAATGGACGGGGAAAGCCCCAGGGAGGTAGTGTGTCTGTACCTAGGGTTGAAGGCCTGGCAGGATGTGAAGGTGCATGGGTAGGCAGGAAGTTGGCAGAAAGCATAAAGAAAGACAAGAGTTGAGAAGAAAACAAGGTATGGTAAAAGGCTCCAATGGAGTGGATTCCTTGCAGAGGAGCCAGGAACCAAAGGGCCGATTCTGGTACAGGCAACTGAGCATCCCACAAGTAAATATCACTCTGGGTATTGGAAATCAATGTGCATTTAGTGTTTTGAATAAAGACCATACCCAAGGTCATATAGGTTTTGTCCTGTTTCTCTTTAGGAGTTTTATAGTTTTTCATTCTACATTTAGGCTTATAGTCCATTTTGAGTTAATTGTTGTGAAGGACGTAAGATCTGTGCCTAGAGTCAATTTTTTGCATGAGGATGTTCAGTTTTTCCAGCACCATTTGTTGAAAAGACATTTTTCTCCATTGTATTGCCTTTGCTGCTTTGTCAGAGATCAATGGGCATTTAGTGTTTTGTACATGGTATGACATTCAAATAGTAGAAAATGGTATGTGGAAGTTGGTGAGTCTCATGTGCACCTGTCTCTCAGCTGCTCAGTTCTCTCTTATGGTAACCTGCTTTATGCTTCTTGCATGTCTCAGAGCAATTCTTTGCATATATAAGAACTTATGAACACTATTTATTAATTTATTTGTGGATATAAATGGGTATTAAATACATTGCTGCATATCATTCTTTGTTAATGTTAAAGATTCTTTATTATTTATTTCCATAGGTTTCTGGGGAAGAGGTGGTATTTGGTTACATGAATAAGTTCTCTTTTTTTGGAGACAGAGTCTCACTCTGTCACTGAGGCTGGAGTGCAGTGGCACAATCTTGGCTTTTGCAACCTCCACCTTCCAAGTTCAAGTGATTCTCCTGCCTCAGACTCCTTAGTAGCTGGGATTACAGACATATGCCATCATAGCCAGCTAATTTTTGTGTTTTTAGTAGAGACAGAGTTTCACCATGTTGGCCAGGCTGGTCTTGAATTTCTGACCTCAAGTGATCTGCCTGCCTCAGCCTCCATGAGTAAGTTCTTTAATGGTGATTTCTGAGATTTTGGTGCACGCGTCTCCTGAGCAGTATACACTGTCCCCAATTTGTAGTCTTTTGTTCCTCATCCTCCCCTTCCCTGCAAGTCCCCAAAGTCCATTGTATCATTCTTATGCCTTTGCATCCTCAAAGCTTAGCTCCCACTTATGAGTGAGAACATATGATGTTTGGTTTTCCATTCCTGAGTTACTTCACTTAGAATAATGGTCTACAATTAAATCCAGGTTTGCTGCCAATGGCATTTTTTCATTTTTTTAAATGGCCTGCTATAAACATGCCTGTGCAAGTGTCTTTTTCATATAATGACTTTAAAGACTCTATTTTTAAAGAGAAATTTCAGGTTCACTGCAAAATTGAGAGGAAGGTACAGAGAGTTCCCATATAATCCCTGTCCCCAAACATGTACAGCCTCCTCCACTATGAACATCCCCCACTAGAATAGCACATTTGTTACAATCAATGAATCTGCATCGACACACCATTAATACCCAAGGTCCATAGATTACATTAGGGTTCACTCTTGGTATTATACATTTCATGGATTTAGACAAACGTATAATGACATATGTCTACCATTTTATCATATCAAACATTACGATACATCATCACACGCAGAGCATTTTTACTTCTGTAAAAATTCTCTATGCTGCTCCTATTCATTCCTTCCCAACCCCCAACCCTTGGTGACCATTGATCTTTTTACTGTCTCCATAAGTTTTGCCTCTTGCAGGATGTCATTTAGTTGGAATCACACAGTATATAGTCTTTTCAGATTGGCTTCTTTCACTTCATAATATGCATTTAAGGTTTCTCAATGTATTTTCATGACTTGATAGCTCATTTCTTTTTAGCACTGAATTCTATTGTCTGAATGTATCACAGTTTATCCATTCACCTACCAAAAGAAATCTTGCTTGCTTCCAAGTTTTAGCAATTATGAAACAAGCTGCTATTAACATCTGTGTGCAGGTTTTTGTGTGGATGTAAGACTTCAACTCCTTTGGGTGGATACCAAGGAGTGCAATTGCTGATCATATAGTAAAAGTATGTTTAGCTTTATGAAAAATTGCCAACCTGTCTTCCAAAGTGGCTGTCTGATTTTGCATTCTCACCAGCAAGGAATGAAAGTTCCTGTTGTTCTAAATTCTCATCATCATTTGGTGTTGTCAGTGTTCTGGATTTTGGCCACTCTAATAGGTGTGAAGTGGTATCTCATTGTGTTTTAATTTGCATTTCCCTGATGACGTATGATGTGCAACATCTTTTCCTATGCTTATTTATCATCTGTATATCTTCTTTGATGAGGTGAAGTATTTGTTAAGGTCTTGGCTCTTTTTAAAAAGTGTTGTTTTCTTATTTTTGAGTTTTGAGAGTTATTTGTATATTTTGAACAATAATCCATTATCATATGTATCTTTTGCAAATATTTTCTCCCAGTCTGTAGCTTGTATTCTCATTCTCCTGACATTGCCTTTTGCAGAGCAGAAGTTTATAATTTTAATAAAGTCCAGCTTATCAATTATTCCTTTCATGGATCATGCCTTTGGTGTTGTATCTAAAAAATTATGACCATATCCAAGATCTCATAGGTTTCGTCCTGTTACCTTCTAGGAGTTTTATAGTTTTTCATTCTACATTTAGGCTTATGATCCATTTTCAGTTAATTTTCATGAAGGATATAAGATCTGTGCCTAGATTCACTTTTTTTGGATGTGAATGTTCAGTTGTTCCAGCACCATTTGTTGAAAATACATTTTTCTCCATTACATTGCCTTTGCTGCTTTGTCAAAAATCTGTTGACTTTATGTATGTGTGTCTATTTCTTGGTTCTGTATCCTGTTCCATTAATCAGTTTCTCTGTTCTTCCACCAATACTACATTGTCTTCATTCCTGTAGTTTTATAGTAAGTCTCAAAGTCTGGTATTGTCAATCCTTCAACTTTGTTCTCCTTCAATATTTTTTTTTCTTTTAAAAATTTTATAGATTTAGGAGTATACAAGTGTAGCTTTGTTAAATGGATATATTGCACAGTAGTAAAATTTGGGCTTATGGTAGCCATCACCCCAATACTGTGCATTGTACCCATTAAGTAATTTCTCACCCTTCACCCCTCCCACCCTTTCATACTTCTGAGTCTCCAGTGTCCACTACCACTTGTATGTCCATGTGTACACATTAATTAGCTCCTACTTATACATGAGAACATGCAGTATTTGACTTTCTGTTTCTTAGTCATTTCACTTAAGATAATGGCCTTCAGTTTCATCTATGCTGTTGCACAAGTTATGATTTTACTTTTCATGTCTGAATTTTCTATCATATATACATACATACATACGCACAAACAAATATGCACATACCATATTTTAAAAACTCTTATCAAGCATTGACGGACACTTACATTGATTCCACATATTTGCTGTTGGGAATGGCACTGTAAGAAACATAGGAGTGCAGGTGCTGTTCTGGGTCTTTTGCCTCACTCTACAAAATTTTAAATCAACTTTTAAATATCTATAAAGTAACTTGTTGGTATTTTGATTAGGATTGCATTGAATCTATTTGTAAAGTTAGAAAAAACTGACATCTTGACAATATTGAGTCTTCCTATCAATGAACATGGAACATCTCTCCATTTACTTAGTTCTTTTATTTCTCTCATTAGACTTTTGTACTTTTCTTCATATAGATCTAGTACATATTTTGTCAGATTTTTACCTAAGTATTTAATTTTTTGGAATGCCAATGGCAATGGCATTGTGTTTTTAAATTTTATTTTATTTTATTTTATTTATTTATTTTTTGAGATGGAGTTTCGCTCTTGTTACCCAGGCTGGAGTGCAATGGCATGATCTCGGCTCACTGCAACCTCTGCCTCCTGGGTTCAGGAAATTCTCCTCCCTCAGCCTCCTGAGTAGCTGGGATTACAGGCACGCGCCACCATGCCCAATTAATTTTTTGTATTTTTAGTAGAGACGAGGTTTCACCATGTTGACCAGGATGGTCTTGATCTCTTGACCTCGTGATCCACCTGCCTTGGCCTCCCAAAGTGCTGGGATTACAGGCGTGAGCCACCACGCCTGGCCATGTTTTTAAATTTTAAGTTCTACTTATTCATTGCTGATACATAGGAAAGCAATTGACTTTGTATCTTGTAATGTTGCTATAATCACTTATTAGTTTTAAATATTTTTGTTGTTTATTCTTTCTGATTTTCTACATAGGAAGCAAGTCATCTGACATCAGAAAGTTTTATTTATTTCTACCAATCTTATATCCTTATTTTTGTTTCTTAAATTTATACATAATATTTTTACATATTTATGAGGTACACGTGATATTTTGTTACATGCATGGAATATGTAACATTCAAATTGGTGTGTTTAGTGTATTCATCTTCTCATGTATGTATCATTTCTATGTGTTGGGGCCATTTCAAGTCCTCTCTTCTGACTATTTGGAAATATACAAGACATTGTTGTTAACTGTAGTCATTCAACTCTGCTACCAAACATTACAATGTATTCCTTCTACTTAGCTGTATATTTGTACCCATTAACCAATCTCTTTTCAACTCTCCCCCTCCCTGTCTACACATTCTTCCCATCCTCTGGTATCTATCACTCTACTCTCCATCTCAATGAGATTCACTTTTCTAGCACCCACATATAAGTGAGAATATGTGATAGTTGTCTTTCTGTGCCTGGCTTATTTCACTTATCATGATGACCTTCAGTTCCAATCATTTTTCTGCAAATGACGTAATTTTATTCTTTTTTGTGGCTGAATAGTAATGCATTGGGTGTATATATATCATATTTTCTTTATCTATTTGTCCGTTGATGAACACTTAGTTTGATCCCATAGCTTTGGTATTGTGAATAGTCCTGTAGTAAACATGAGGATGTAGTTATTTTTATTTTGCATTTGAATATTCCTGAAACAATAGTGATTTATTTAAGTAAATCATTATTTAGTTCCCAGCATTAATAGTAATGCTTATATTTTTCCATTAATCATGACGCTTTTGACTTAAGATATATGAAGTTTTATCATAATGAGGAGCTGTGTATTTATAAAACTATTTTTTCATTAAGAAAGCATGCCTTTCCAGCATTTATGGAGGTTCTCTTTTGATCTAATATAGCCAATTATATTAATAGAGTCAAACTATCTTTGCATTTTTGGAATATACATCATTTAATCATGAATAATTATTCTTTTGGTCTTTTGCCTGATTCTCTATGTTACTATTTCATGTAGAATGTACACATTGATATTCATCAAATGAAAGTAGTTTACAGGTTTATTTTGTATTTAATTTGTCAGGTTTTATTATCAATGCTATTCTAATTTTATAAAAGTAATTTGGAAGTATTTTTTTTCTTGCAAGAGCTTCTTGACATTAAAAAAAAAATCAAATTTCTGCCAGACCTGTCTTCCTAGCTACTCAGGAGGCTGAAGCAAGGGAATCACTTGAGACCAGGAGTTCAATGCTGCAGTGCCTTATGATCAGACCTGTGAATATCCACTGTATTCAAGCCTGGGCAACATGGTAAGATCCACCCCTGACCCCCTCTCTTTTTTGAGATGGAGCCTCACTCTGTCACCACGTTGATGTGCAGTGGTGCGATCCTGGATCACTGCAACCTCTGCCTCCCAGGTTCAAGGGATTCTCCTGCCTCAACATCCTAAGTAGCTGGGACTACAGATGTGTGCCACCACACCTGGCTAATTTTTGTATTTTTAGTAGAGATGAGTTTTCACCATGTTTGTCAGGCTGTTCTCAAACTCCTGACCTCTAGTGATCCACCTGCCTTGGCCTCCCAAAGTGCTGGGATTACAGGTGTGAGGCACTGCACCCAGCAAGAACCCCATTTCTTAAAAAAAAAAAATCAAATTTCTTTTTTTGGTAAACGATCTGCTTAAGTTGTTTATCTCCTCTGTGATCTACTTTGGTAATTTACATTTTTTTGGAAAATTGGCCTTTTTTTTCAGGTTTTCAAATCTGTACACATATAATTGGATAAAATTATATGATGCTTTCAGTTTCCTCTATATCAGTTTGGTAGGCTTTTCTTAAAAGTAACCTTATGAGATATTTTAATATGATTAATTAGAAGATGTTTTATGCAAAAGGAAAACAAGTTGAAATGTGAGATATTTGCAAATGGCAAACTCTATCATTATGAAATGAAGGATACAGAGGTGGTTCAATACTACTATCTTGACAGATTTTTTGAGATCTCATCATTTAAGGATCAAAGGTCAGGGATACAGAGTGGTTTGTTTTGCCATTTTAGAAGAATCCTCACCTCCTTTGCAGGTTTCGCCATTCCCATTTTATTGATGGTAGGTAAACAGGCTAAAGGAGTCTCACATAATTTCTCCCACTGAGATGATCTCTTTCCTGAGAGCCACTTAATCCCATGCCAGGACGAGAGTCTCACTTGGTCCTCTACAGTCTCAGGCTGGTCTTGTCTGATCCTTCAAACCAACCTAGGTACCAGTATGACGATCCCCCTCATCTGGCTCTTTATCTCCCCCAATAGCTTCCTTGTGGATCTAAGATGGCTAAATAGATGTGTATCTAAAAACTTCCATTCACCCTTCTCCCAGGGAAGAGAAATGTGAAATGTCAAAAAATTACCTTCTTCTTAGAATTTGCTGGGACCTTCTGGAAAACACAGATGGTTCTTGCTCTTAATTTGCTGAGTGGGGAGGTATTGCCTTTCCCAGCAGATTCATCTTCTCACTCCATCAGGGAGAATGCACAGGATGCTGTCCTGAATTCAAGTAGAATTTTGCCTGTAAGCTCTGAGAGAGAGACAGGGCCAGGATTTTTATGTGTGGCTTAGTGCATCAAAAATAATTGTGTGTGTTCTAATATCTGAACAGTCCTATATGTAAATATGATAATTTGTGTGTGTAAGGGTGTGTGTGTGTGAAAAAACCTGATGGTTTCCAGAGAAAGGTACCCCTCTTTTACCTGTAAATATAACCCCATGTATATAATAAACCATTTTAACTAAAATTTAACTAGAATTCCATTACTTATTTAAATCATTTTAACTAAAAATGGAGCCCTAATACATGCTGGATATTGTGGTGGGTGCTTTGCTACTTATTGCTGGGTGTCTCTGACCTAAAATGTGTCCATTCACAGAAATATGATTAGTATATTTGGGACCAATGTTGCCTCTGCCTCTTCTGTGGTCCCAGGATTTGCTGGAGATGCATGACAAAACAGATGTGCCAGGGCAGCTTTGCCTCATGCCTTCTTAGGGAATCTGTTGTGTGAATCGGCTTGCAGATGAGGGAGTTTACTTTATGCATGTCCGGGAGCACCAGTCAGTTGCCTGGAATCCTTAATCAGGCTGCAGTGGGGAGGGATGGAGTGAGCTAGGCACACCCTGAGCAGGTGATTCCAATTTGTAATTTGGGAGAGCAGCAGTGGATTTAATTGTTCCAACATTCTCTGTGAGGCTTTCTCCTTTTCTCCAAGCTCTGGGCACACCTCCTTGGCTTTTGTTTTACAGCTGATTGAAGATGTTTATTTAAATGAGAAGTCATACCAGAAAGACAAGAATTGAGGCTAGGCTCACAGGCATTATAATTTATGGATACTTCCTTACAAGACACTATACTCAGAAAGACTATAACATAGATTTTAAAAAATTCTGCTGGATTATTCTGATGAGGCTGTGTGTGTGTGGATGAGGTAGGGTCAGGTGGGTGGGTGTTACCTTTAGGTCTCCTAGCTTCCGGAGGCTCCTCACATGGCTCACAGAGAGCTCTGTTCTTCTGCGCTCACTGACCTGGTTCTTCTCTCAGTGGAGGAGAGAAGGAAAGCATCTCGATCATGACTTTCCCTAGCTCATCACTGACCAGTGATAGAGGACCCTTGGGAAGATGGATGGAGCCAAGGTAAGTGGGTTCTGGCATACATTAATTATGAGAGTTGTTCGGACAGAGGATTCACAGGGTGGGGTGCCTGTCGAAGTCAGCGCATGGAGCTGGAGTGATGGGGACATTGAAGAGCAGCGGGGGTACCAGGGCGCTCATGAGAACAGCATGCTGAGCAGCAGGACACATGCGTATGTTTGGGGGTATAAATAATGTCTAATTAGCAACTAAGCTGCGGAAGAAAACTTTCAAGATGGGACTGCAAGCATGGGCATTACTTTCTGTGGATAGAGGCAGGGGAGAGGTAGGAGGCTTAAAAAAGCAAAACTCATCTCTGCCTAAATGAACGGGAGATCCCTAGAAAAGAGTCCCCTGAGTCTTAAAAATCTGAAAGAGATTGTTAACCAGTCTCTGGGTCCAGTCTTCTGTCTCTAAGCCATTGATTGGCAAGGGGCTGAAGCCTAGCAGAAATCAATAAGGAAAAGCTTCCAAAGCCGGCACTAATGACTCAACTGCCAAGACCATTACTCATCCTAGTAAAGGGGTGAGTAATAGTAAAGGAGTGAGTAACTAATTCCTAGAAATGCTGCCCACTTGGTAGATGGCTTTTTCCTTTGGTTTTACTTTTTCCGCTATGTTTATCCACCTCCAAGATGGCAATGACTTCATAAAGCCACCTGGTTAGATCCTTGCAATGCCAGTCCCCAAACCAAAGATCTAGGTGTGAAAGCACAGACATCAGGCCCTCCTCAACCTATAAACTCTCACAGTGAAAATTCCATCACTCATTACTTGGTAAATGAATTCTGCTCTCTGGGAATATCTCCTTGATTCTTTCGAGATAAACATATCCCGGAGGTTCACTTCTCTATCTGAACATTAATTCTTACTTTCATTTATGCATATGACTATATGCATAATATATGTCTCTATGTATATGTATGTGTACATTCTTCTATGTATATATATTTAGTAGAATATATATATAAATTTAGTGGAAAAACACATGTAACATATAATATTATATGCATCTATTTTACATACACCCACTTATGCCCTATTACAAAAATGTACCCATAAAACTGCCCTGCTCTTCTAGTAGGGAGGTTAAAAAGTATACTCAAGGATAAATTATTAGTTAACTGGATAAAGCACATTACAAGGGAAACCATAAAGTCCCATGGTCTAAAAAGTGAGAACAACCAGGATCTGAGGAGGAGGCTTCCAGTGCCTGGGTGATTTTGGAGGCAACACAGAGGAGGAGCATGAGCTGGGCTTTGAAGGATGGGCAGAATCTGTCTATTTGGAGAGCAGGTGGGAGGCATTCATTTGAGTGTTTTGTATTTTGGAGATTATCATTCTTTTCAGAAGCTTTCCCTCTCTACCCTCTAGCACCATCTCTGAAACAGCTTCTTTGGTTCTTTTGTTCCCAAGAGGATGTGTAGCTGTGAAAATGTTTCTCTGGCTGCCTGCTTCTCTTCTGGAATCAGCTCCTCTGTGATTACATATGAGCACAAAGACAGCTTCCTCCATCCAGACAGGGGTCTCAACCTAACGGTTGGGAAGAATTGGGATTGAAGTTGGGGGCTTCTTGTCTGGATGGTCCAGGTGACGCCTCCTTTCACTCTTAAAAGCATTCCTATTTAGATGATAAGTTGAATGTGCCCCTTACCTACAACAGAGAGGAGGAGGAAAAGGAAGGTGAGGGGTATTAGTCTTTGACAGAAACAAACCCTCCTGGAAAAGTATTCAGTCTTGGGGTGCAGCAGTGATAGTCAATACCCCATTGGGCTAAAGATGTAGCAACTATTCCTACAAAAATTCAAGGATGATTCCATTAAAACCTGTATGACTGCCAGAGGTTTTCAAACCTATCTTTCTGTCCCTAGGCCAATGGCACCTGCCCCAGAGATGGCTGTGCTCTGACCTGGTGACATCTGGGCATGGGATATGCCAACCGTGCTCACCTCCAGGCTCTGCCCAACCCAGGGCCAAGACAGGCCCCCAAGGTGTCCTCATCAAGCCACAAAAAGCAACATTGGCAAATGCCACTCATTACCCCACGTTCCCCTCCAACTCCTGCTAGAATCCACACTTCAGAAACCAGATGCAAATCTAAGGGAAACTATACCAATAGTTAGATGTCTGGCATTCTGCCCCTCATTGGCCATGCATTGTTAGGAAAGGAAAGGTCACTTGCTTCCTATGTTCTTCAGTTTTCTCACTGTAAATAACATGAGATAATGCTGCCAGACAGGCAACTGTTTTTTGTTTTTTTGTTTTTTTAGACTGAGTTACGCTCTTGTCATCCAGGCTCGAGTGCAGTGGTATGATCTTGGCTCACTGCAAACTCCACCTCCTGGGTTCAAGAGATTCTCTTGCCTCAGCCTCCCGAGTAGCTTCGATTACAGGCATGTACCACCAAAGCTGGCTAATTTTGTGTTTTTAGTAGAGACAGGATTTCACAATGTTGGCCAGGCTGATCTCAAACTCCTGAACTCAGGTGATCCGCCCGCTTTGGCCTCCCAAAGTGCTGGGATTACAGGTGTCAGCCACCATGCCCAGCCAGCCAGGCAACTTTTGACAGTTATTTGTAATGTCTGGATTTTTTTTTGGTAGTCAATTGCTATGTGGGGTAAGGGCTTAATGTTGCTGGGTTTCTACTAAGATGCTTGGCAAAGTAACTTTCTCCTTTCTAAATCCTGCTCTGGCCTCTGGCAGGTACTGGAGTTATCTCCCTTCCTGATTCAGACCTGATTTGGGGAAAATCTCTTCCACCAGCAACCACTACTGAACAGGAAGGAAAATTCCCAAGGGATGGGGTCATCCTCTCCTTAGAGGTCAGTAAAAGTTTGAAGTTCTAGATTCTTATGCTTATCTCAAAGGATACCTGAGAATCATTTTAAGAAAGTACACTTACTTTTAATTTTTTTGTTTTTTATTTTAGGCTAATATTTATTCAGCATCCTTCAGTGCCAGGTTCTGTGCTAAGATCTTAGCATGCATTATTTAATTTCATCATCCTGATATCCTGTGGGGTGAGGTATTGTTTTTATCCCTATTTTACAATAAAGAAACTGAAGCCACACCCATGATAACTGGAGAGATCAAGGTTCTAACCCCACAACCTTTCTGTTTCTCACGTTTGGTAAAATATTCATCAATTACATGAGCTACTGAACACTTTACTATAAAATAGGCTTAGCGTTAGATGATTTTGCCTAACTGTTGGCGAATGTCAGTGTCACAAGCACATTTAGGGTAGGCTAGGCTAAGTTATGATGCTTAGTTGATTAGGTGTATTAAATTCATTTTTGATGTAAATATTTTCAGCTTACAATGAGATAATCAGGATGCAATCCTACTGTAAGTCAAGGGAGCATCTGTACATGTTTATTCTCATGCAGACTGAACTACTGGTACATTAATGATGATTCCAGGCAAGAAAGTGAGGACCCATAACCACTGCCACTCCCTCCAACATCTTCCTTACCACAGGCTTCCCAAACTATCTAGTGTGGTGAGTCACTAGCACTTTTTAGGTGGATAGTCTAGAGGTGATCTTATTGATCATCCCCAAAAGACACTCTCGAAAGAGAAAGACACTCTGGAGAGACAGAAAGGCTCTGATTATTGAGGTGGCTTGCTCAAAGCTAACAGGTAGTGGCTGTTTCGAGATTTTAATGAATCCTAGGGAAGAAGGAACTTGGAAATTATCTGGACCAGCAAAGACCTTTCCACTCCACCTGAACATTCAGTCGTGAGTCAGGTGGTGTCAGCTCTGTCTCAACTCTTCCCACCTCAGTTCCTGTTGCTTCTCCAGATGCTAAATTCGATTCCAGCCATTCAGACACTGGTCTGTCTTCAAACAGGTCTCTGCTTCTTGGCCTCCATGCATTTGCAGATGCTCTTTCTCTTCCTTTTTTCCCTTTGCTGAATCTTGTTGTTCTTTCAAGACTGCTCAGAGGTCCTCTTGCCCTAAGAAATAAATGGGCCCTGCTCTGCTCCTCCCTCCTTCCCTTTACCTTGAGCACCCCTCAACACACTCACTGCTGGGTGTGTGGGGTTGTCATCCTCTTCCACACTAGATCAGGAGGCGCCATGCCACCATCTCTGCATTGCACTCACCCCTTGCTCAGTGTCTGGCCCTTGAGATGTACATACACACATGCCTGAGGATGCATGTTTACCTCCAGCATGTCCACTGCTCTTCTCTTGCTGTGTTAGTGCTACCAAAGTATGAAGAGTTACTCCTCTTGGGAATATTCGCTTTTTAAAGGAGGAAACAGAGGGAAAGAGTCAGGTATGACCTAAAAGTTGCACTGTAAAAGCTAATCTAATAGCAGCATTTAGGAAAATGACAAGCAGGTAGGGAACTATGTCCTGGTGTGAAGAGACTTAGGGTGACTCCCAGCTCCTTCATGGCTAACACCCATCCCATTGCTCTGGGCCTGTCTCCTTTCCTGCAAAGGAGGACAAAGGGCAGGCTCTGACCCTCCAGGGCTGAGCTGTGCCTCTAGCCAAGGTCTATCCTGTGACAAGCTCAGGTGTCAGAGCAGCTTGTCTGTGTCCACAGAACAGACCTTCACTCCTGCTTATCTTCTGTGTTCATCCTGCAGCCCTCCCACCCTGCTTGCCCTCTTTTTATTTATGCTTCTTCTCTCTTGCTCCCTCTCTGTCCTCTAAGCTTTAATTTCCATTTTTAGGGGGACAGGGAAGAGGCTGAAGACTGAGGGGGCCTGAATCAGAGACTGCCTCCTCACTCGTGAGCCCAGCTCCTCCCCACCACACCTCCAGTCTGGCATGGTGCCTGCTCACCCCTCCACTGCTGTCTGCTCGCTTGGAAGCTGGCATATTTCCTGCTGCAGCATGATTAGATGATGCCATGCAGTCCTGTACTGCTGAGCCACTTCTTAAATCAGATGTTCACTTAGCACAATCACCTCATTATGGAGAGCTTAGCAGTATTGTAATTTTACATGCATGTTGACAATTGATTTTGGGTAAAGGAGAATTCAATTGTTGTGGGGTTTCACATTTTGAGTTTACAGGCATATTACATTTTTAGAAAAACAATTTCTGGCCATGGAGGTATTCATAAGGTTGGATCTCTAACAAGAAACCCACAGCTGGTATGGCAAGGTGGGAGGCTTGCTAAGAGGAAATAAATGAGAGAGCAGGTTGGAAAAAGTGCTAGAAGAAAACTTCTCCTCCGTTTCCACCCCTGAGACCACATGCAGGATCTCTAAATTTGGGATAGGACTTCTGAAGTTTTCACATGTCCCTATTTTACAGATGAGGCCATGGAAGCTCAAGCTAGTGGCACAGTCCCAGAACCACACAGACTCCAGCTAATGCTAGTTCCTCAAACCTGTGTTAAAGGTGGCCCTTCCTGGATGGGTCTCTTGGTTGCTATTACTAGGATTTCCCTGGTAGCGATCTGCCTGGCTACAGGGCCATTCTGACACAGCACAATCTTCAACACTTTTAGAACTGAGCACTTAGCTGCTCTTGCCATGGTCTTTACATTCAAAGACCATGGAGCAAAGTTGTGTCCCAGCTGGTGAAGCTCACGATGCAGAAGCTGGTGGATTTTATTCCTCACTTCTTCATGGGCATCCCCCAGTGTGGATGGTTGTCACTGACTCTCCTTCATCCCTGTTCTCTCAAAATCAGTCTCTTAAGAGTTTATCCCACCGATTTTACCAAGGGTTGTTATTTATTTCTTTGACAGGGTCGTCTTTCCTCACTGCCCCAGCATACCTTCCTGGAACCTCCTTCAATTCCTTTTCCTCTTCCATTTATCCCATCATTTACACATTGTCCACTTCAGGGCAGATAGAAGTTTGGCATAATATCCTAACTTTAACATGCATGGTAAAGCTAGGGTCCTTTTCTAATTTAAGTGAGTCTGAGGGTCCTAGAAGGTCAAAAAAATTCTGAGCACACTGCACTGCTGAAACAAGGGTTGCATTTTCTTATAGGCTCTTATCACCAAACCAAACAGAACTCCTCATAGTGTCAGATGGAGCCCAGCTCTCTGGCTCTCATTTCACAGATGCAGGCCATAGGTGATTTCAGGGGATCTGGGGAGGAGAGGATGGATAGAGCTGTGAAAAGCACTGCACCTGCTGCAGAAAAACAACTCCAGTGCATATGGTGGGGCAGCAGTACTCTCGCATGGGCAAAAATTTATGGAAGGGATGGTGGAATATACGGGGTTCTTGGGTTACAGAGGGGTGATCTCTGTTGGATCCATTCCTTCTAGGAGTGTCATTCCTGAAGAGGATAGATTTGGGAGGAGAGAAGGTCATGTAGGAGATCCAGGAGATCTCACAGAGAGGTTATTGTTACAAGCCAAACTGTGTCTCACAAAAAGACATGATGAAGACTTGACACTCAGTACCTCAAAAAGAGACCTTAGTTGGAAACAGGGTCATTGCAGATGGAAATAGTCAAGATGAGGTCATAATGGAAGAGGATGAGTCTTTAATCCAATATGACTGTTGTCCTTATAAGAAGAAGGGAAGAGACACAAGGAGAATGCCATTTGACAGCAAAGGCAAGGATTGGGGTCATGCAGCTGTAAGCCAACTCCTGCTGAGGATTGTCAGTCACCAACGGAGGGGAGGAGGGTGGTGTTGCTCTTCCAGCAGGTTCTCCTTCAAAGCCCTTGGAGAGAACCACTCCTGCTGATGCTGCTCCTTTGGGCTTCTGGCCTCCAGAACTGGGAGAGACTATGTTTGTTGTTTTAAGCCACCCACTTCACTATGGCAGCCCTGGGGAACTAATACAGTCAGCCCTGCATATCTGTGGATTCATAAACCATATCCAACTAGCCACAGATCAAAAATATTTGGAAAAAAGGAACAAAAATAACAACATAACAATAAATATAATAGAAACAAAAAAAATAACAACTACTCACATATCATTTATCTTTTATGAAGTATTATAAGTAATCTAGAGATGATTTAAAGCATAAGGGTAGAACTTACTCATGTAATCAAACACCATGTGCTCCCCAATAACCTATGGAAATAAAAATTTCTTTAAAAAATAAAGTATATGGGAAATGTGCATTGGGTATATGCAAATACAACTAAATGGAAGTAAAACACTCCTCAACAAATGCAAAAGAACTGAAATTATAACAAAGAGTCTCTCAGACCACAGTGCAATCAAATTAGAACTCAGGATTAAGAATCTCACTCAAAACCACACTATTATATGGAAATTGAACAACTTGCTCCTGAATGACTCCTGGGTAAATTCTGAAATTAAGGCAGAAATCAAGAAGTTCTTTGAAACCAATGAGAACAGAGACAATGAACCAGAATCTCTGGGGCAAAGCTAAAGCAGTGTTAAGAGGGAAATTTATAGCACTAAATGCCCATGTCAGAAAGTTAAAAAGATCTCAAATCAACACTCTAACATCACAATTGAAAGAGCTAGAGAGGCAAGTGCAAACTAATCCAAAAGCTAGCAGAAGTCAAGAAATAACTAAGATCAGAGAAGATTTGAAGGAGACGGAGAAACGCAAAACCCTCCAAAAAATCAATGAATCCAGGAGTTGGTTTTTTGAAAAATTAACAAAATAGATAGACCTCTAGCTAGACAAAGAAGAAAATAGAGAAGAATCAAATAGACACAATAAAAAATTATAAAGGGGATATCACCGCTGACCCCACAGAAATGCAAATTACCATCAGAGAATACAATAAACACCTCTACACAAATAAACTCAAAAATCTAGAAAACAAACGGATAAATTTTTGGACACATACACCATACCAAGACTAAACCAAGAAGAAGTTGAATCCCTGAATAGACCAATAACAAGTTCTGAAATTGAGGCAGTGATTAATAGCCTACCAACCAAAAATGTCCAGGACCAGATGGATTCATGGCTGAATTCTACCAGAAATACAAAGAGGAGCAGGTATCATTCCTTGTGAAACTCTTCCAAACAATTCGAAAGGAGAAACTCCTCCCTAAATCATTTTATGAAGTCTGCATCATCCTGATACTAAAAACTGGGAGACACAACAAAAAAAGAAAACTTCAGGCCAATATCCCTGATTAACATTGAGCAAAAAATCCTCAATAAAATACTGGCAAACCAAATCCAGCAGCACATAAAAAAACTTACCCATTATAATCAAGTTGGCTTCATCCCTGGGATGCAAGGCTGGTTCAACATACACAAATCAATAAACGCAATCCATCACATAAACAGAACAAAAGACAAAGACCACATGGTTATCTCAATATATGCAGAAAAGAACTTTGATAAAATTCAATATTCCTTCATGTTAAAAATTCTCAATAAACTAGGTATTCATGGAACATATCTCAAAATAATAAAAGCTATTTATGACAAACCCACAGCCAATATCATATTGAATGGGCAAAAGCTGGAAGCTTTCCCTTTGAAAACCAATACAAGGCAAGGATGCTCTCTCTCACCACTCCTATTTAACATAGTACTGGAAGTTCTGGCCAGGACAATCAGGCAAGAGAAAGAAATAAAGAGTATTCAAATAGGAAGAGAGGAAATTAAATTGTCTCTGTTTGCAGATGACATGATTTTATATTTAGAAAACCCCATCATCTCAGCCCCAAAATCTCCTTGAACTGATAAGCAACTTCAGAAAAGTCTCAGGATACAAAGTCAATGTGAAAAAAATCACAAGCATTCCTTTACACCTACAATTGGCAAGCAAAGAGCCAAATCATGAATGAACTCTGATTCATAATTGCTTCAAAGAGCATAGAATACCCATGAATACAGCTAACAAGGGATGTGAAGGACCTCTTCAAGGAGAACAACAAACCGGTTGCTCAAAGAAATGAGAATGGACACAAGCAAATGGAAAAATTTTCCATCCTCATGGATAGGAAGAATCAGTATCATGAAAATGGTCATACTGCCAAAATTAATTTATAGATTCAATGCTATTCCCATCAAACTACCTACCATTGACATTCTTCACAGAATTAGAAAAAAAAATAACTATTTTAAATTTCACGTGGAATCAAAGATGACTCCAGAAAATCCTAAGCAGAAAGAACAAAGCTGGAGGCATCACGCTACCTGATTTCAAACTATATTACAAGGCTACAGTAACCAAAAGAGCATGATAGTGGCACCAAAACAGACATATAGACCAATGGAGTGGAACAGAGACCTCAAGAATAATACCACACATCTACAACTATCCGATTTTCGACAAACCTGACAAAAACAAGCCATGGGGAAAGGATCTTCTATTCAGCTAATGGTGCTGGGAAAACTGGCTAGCCATATGCAGAAAACTGAAACTGGACCCCTTCCTTACATCTTATATAAAATTAACTCAAGATGGATTAAAGACTTAAATGTAAAACCCCAAACCATACAAACCCTAGAAGAAAACCTAGGCAATACCATTCTGGACATAGGCATGGGCAAATAATTCACAACAAAAATGCAAAAGCAACTGCAACAAAAGCAAAAATTGACAAATTGGATCTAATTAGATTGTAGCAAAAGAACCTGTCATCAGAGTAAACAGGCAACCTATACAATAGAAGAACATTTTTGCAATCTACCAATCTAACAAAGGTCTTCAGAATTTACAAGGAACTTAAACATACTTAAAAGAAAAAAAAAACAACTCCATCAAAAACTGGGGAAAAGATATGAGCAGACACTTCTCAAAAGGACATTTACATAGACAACAAACATGAAAAAAACTCAACATTGTTGATCAACAGAGAAATGCAAATTAAAACCACCATGAGGTACGATCTCATGCCATTCAGAGTGGCAATTATTAAAAAGTCAGGAAACAATAGATGCTGGTGAGGCTGTGGACAAACAGGAATGCTTTTACACTGTTGGTGGGAGTGTAAATTAGTTCAACCATTGTGGAAGACAGCTGGTGATTCTTGAAGGATCTAGAACCAGAAATACCATTTGACCCAGCAATCCCATTACTGGGTATATACCCAAAAGATCATAAATAGATCTATTATAAAGACACATGCACACGTATGTTCATTGTGGCACTGTTTACAATAGCAAAGTCTTGGAACCAACCGAAATGTCCATCAATGATAGACTGGAAAAAGAAAATGTGGTACGTATACACCATGGAATACTATGCAGCTATAAAAAGGAATAAGATCATGTCCTTTGCAGGGACATAGATGAAGCTGGAAGCCATCATCGTCAGCAAACTAACACAGGAACAGAAAACCAAACACCACACGTTCTCACTCATAAGTGGGAGTTGAACGTTAAGACCATATGGACACAGGGAGGGGAACGACACACACCGGGCCTGTTGGGGAGTGGGGATTAAGGGGAGGAAACCTAGAGGAAGGGTCAATAGATGCAGCAAACCACCATGGCACACGCATACCTATGTAACAAACCTGCACATTCTGCACCTGTATCCTGGTGTTTTTTTTTTTCTTTTGAGAAGAAATAAAGATTAAAAAAAATGATGTCCATTAATTTATTTTTAATTTAAGATTTTTAAATAGTTCTTGAAATTTAAGGCTGGGAACTGCTATGTAAGCTCTTACCAGGACCTCTCAAAGCCTGCTTTCTGCCTGAAGCCTTCCCTGATACTTCCAGACCATTGGGCCTCAGGAAACATTTGGCAATGTCTGGAGACAGCTTTTAGCAGTCACCACTTGCAGGGGAGGTGCTACTGGCATCTAGTAGGTGAGAGGCCAGGGATGCTCCTAAACATCTTACAGTGCACAGGATGGTCCTTGCATGTCCAGAATGTCAGGAATGTCAAGTTTACAAAACTCTGCTCCATTACCAATATAGATTTACTTTTTTTATGGCATTTTCGGCATTTACTGTGCATCCTAAATATGAATATGCACTTATCCTGCATCTTGTTTTATACTGTTTAATTATTTTCGGGGTTAAACAGATGTGAGTTTCAATCCTAGCTCTCCCATGTAACTGGCTGTGTAATTTTGGCCGCCTCACTTAACGCGTCTGTGCTTCAACACTCCATCTGTAAAATGAGATAATGATATTTAACTTGAGAATTGTTTTAATGATTAAAATTAATGCAGGTAAATAATGCAAAAAATGACATTTATTTAGTACTTGGCATGGGTCAAAGACTGTGGACGAAAGATTAGGTGGGATAATAAACTTAAAGCTTTAGAAAAAGAAATACAACTTTATTATCTCACTTAATCTTCAAAACAACTCTGTAAGATGAATATAATCATTACCCTTTGTTTATCATAAATTCAGTCAGTCATAGCCGTTTATGTAATTATTGTTTCTTCTACATGGGTGCTCTGTGCTGGAGATGCTAAGAGGAAGAGGAAGTATGTGATCCAGGTGCTTGACCATGGGCACCCAATCTGCCTATTTGGATCCTATGTCCATGTCTAGAGGGTGTGGAGCTGGCTCAGCCCCATGTGTCTCCTCCTCTTCCTGGGACCAGCGAGCTTACCCAGGCACGTCCTTCTCATGGAGCAAGAAAACGTGCTTCAATAAGCAAGTTCCTTTAAAGCCAGTATTTGTCAGGATTGTCCAGAGAAACAAAACCAATAAGATATACTTAGATATATAGAAAGAGATTTCTTATTAGGGATTGGCTCATGTGATTATAGAGGCCCAGAAGTTCCATGATCTGCCATCTGCAAGCTGCAGACCCAGGAAAACTGGTGGTGTAGTTCCAAACCAAACCCAAACGCCTGAGAACGGGGGTAGTCGATGGTGTAAGTCCCAGTCTGAATCTGAAGGCCTGAAATCCAGAGCACTGAAGTCAGAGAGCAGGAAGAGATAGATGTCCCAGCTCAAGTAGAGAGTAAAATGCCCTCCTCCCACTTTTTTGTTCTATTTGGTACCTCAGTGGATTAGGTGATACCCACCCGTATGGGGAGGGCCGCCTGCTTTACTCAGCCCACTAATTCAAATGTTAATGTATTCCAGAAACACTTTCACAGCCACACTCAAATATAAGCTTTTGCAGCTATCTGGGCATCCTTTAGCCCAGTCAAATTAACACAGGAAATTAACCATCACAAATCCTTAGCCTGCTTTATGTCTGCTAATATCCCATTGGCCAAAGCAAGTCACACGGCCAAGTTCAGAGTCAAGGTGCACTGAAAAGTGAGATGGCAAAGGGTACTGATCAGGAAAAGGTAAAACAATGGAGCCACTAATGCAATCTGCTACAGGGCTTGCAACTCTAACCCATTCAATTCACCCCACTCTGCTCAGAAGGAAGCTCTCAGCAGAAAGAAGAGAACCTCTTGCCCTGCCAGAGAAGTCAGGGGCAGCTTTACAAGTGGTTCTCCCTCCTTTCTTCTCTTCATGAGTTATGCTGCACTCCAGGAATACAACGTTAAATGAAGGTTCTTGGCCAGGGCCCAGTGCCGTCTTGCTAATGCATTCCTAGCCGGGGCAGGCCTGCCTGCTATTTTCTAGGGAACCAGAGAAAGAGAGTCAGGGAAGGTTCTCTCTCACCCCCAGCTAATAAAGCATTTGTAGACATAGGGAGAGATATTAAACCAGGAGGGGGTGAGAAAAAGGCCACTTTGAAGAGCCTTTAGAAAGCCTTCTCTCCCATCTGTTCAGCTCGTGGGAAGTCTCTGTTTTCCATACTTAAAGGATTTGTAAATTCATTACCAACAAGTAAAATGTACAAAGCGCACACAGAGACATTGAGGTCTGATTCACCATCTGCTGGGGAGTTGCATCCACGCAAACAGAGCCGTGCTATTCCCCATCAGGGAGTGGCATGGATGCGGGCCCACCCAGGACCCAGAGATGCCAACAGGAAAGACTCTTTCGTCAAGTTTTACTGCATGTGGGGAAGGGGCTGAGTTCACAGATGCAGGGACCTTTCCTTCATTCCTCCTTCCCTACATTTAACCCTCCAGAGATGGGAGGTGTCTATGGTTTGCCCTTAAAGCACATCATCTTAGCTTCTGCAGGCTCTGGGAGCAGAGGTGGAGTAGAATGCATTTTAAGCTGCTGCAGTTCCTGAGCTCTGTGTTTCAGTGAGTCCAGCTTTGGCTGGATGTTGGTGGGAACGGTTGCTGGCACCATTCTCTCTCCTGCTAAATAGATCCGCTCCCAAAGTCCTATTCTAGCCTCTCTTCTTGCTGGTTCCAGAGAAGTCCATTCAGGGCTGGTCCCTGGGAAAAGTGTGAGTGAGGCAAGTTCATGCTTGGCTCTGTGGTTTAACGGCCTCCTGGCTCCCTATTCCCGCCGCTCTACTTCCTAACAGCTACAGCTGTGGCCACTTGACAGCAACGTGCCAGCTCCTGCTGCCTGCGCCTCTGACATCAACCACAAGCTTCCTGCTGGATGAAAGGAGTGGCTCCCTATCAAGTCCATCCTTGCTCCTCACACCCTGCCCTCACGCCCCAGCTCAGGCATCCCATCTTTGGCTATGCCAACAATTCCACCAAATGCAACCTATGTAGATGTGGCGAGGGGACATGCTGAACTGCCACTCTGGTGGGTGCCCCAGTTCTTCCAGGGTTAGGCCAGCCTTACTCTTGCCAATTCTCCCAAGAAGGAGAGTTATGAACCTAAAGCCCAGATTAGCAGCTAGCGCCTGGGTACTACACCTGACATTGTCTACCCGCCTCTGTTTCCCTTGTTGCTTTGCTCCTCTGCTGTCAGTAAGAACACCCTGTGTGCCTGGATGATCTTTCTGTAGTCACTTGGAATTCATGTACCACCTCTCTCTTTCCTCTTAAGGCTGCTGGCTCAGCTTGCTCCCTGCACTGTCTGTAGAGGGACTGGCCACAGTCCCCTGTTCTGCCCCAGTTAGCATGCTGGTGGGTCTCCTCAGGGCCCACTGTCCTTATGTCCACTGGCTGCGCAGGTCTCCTCGATATGTCACAGTCCCCACGTATTTCTTCTTCATCCCCCTGTTGGAGGGATATGAATGCTCTGTGTCCCAAAAGAGAGGGAAGAGAAGGTCTGGGGTTCTCTGTTAATGCCCTAGTCCAACCACCTACTAACCAAGAGGCATTTCATTCATTTGATCATATACTTGTTGAACAAGATGCCAGGCAAGTTAGGTAAGACTTCTGGCATCAGGAAATTTACTTTGCCATTGAGGGGAGACAGACAATAAAATCCAAATAGGGAGAAAAAACCAGATGGGAATAAATAGTTATATAAAGAAAATAACAGTGAGTCATAGAGGGGGGTGCAGGGGGGCGGTAAAGGGAGAACTTGAGATACAGAAGCTGAGAGAGTTCTCTCTGCAGAGCTGCTTCTCAGGAGATACCTGAAGGATCAGAAGGAGCCAATGAGCTGGTGACCTGGGAAATGAGATTCCAGCCAAAGGGAAGGTGAGTGCAGAGGCCCTGGGGCAAGAATGAGCTTGGTGTTTTCCAGGGACAGAAAGAAGACCTGGGCAACCAGCCCACTGAGTGGAAGGAAGAGAGCTATGGCGAAGGTGGAAAGGTAGGCAGGGGACAGATGACTGGGGCATTAGGCATTGGTAAGCAGTGTGGACCTTTTAGTAAATGCGACGGTCAGCATTTGTCAAGGCTTTACAGGACAGAGATATTACCTGATTTACATTTACTCTTACTGCTGCTTAGGAGGGAGATGCTGGTCTCTGGGGCTCCGAGGTTAGCAGTGAAGATGGTGAGAGGGGGTCTGATAGGGGATAGGTTTGGAGGTACAGACAGCGGGACTTGCCAACACATTAGATATGAATTAGAGGATCAAGGAGAACCACAGGAATGAGAGCATCTCTTAACAGTTATGAATTCTGGTATTGTTGCCATAAAATACAGTAAACCCTCACTTAACGTCATCAGAAGGTCCTTGGAAACTGCAAATTTAGATGAAGCAAGAGACAACAAAACCAACTTTACCATAGGTTCACTGGTATAAACAAGAGTTAAGGTCCTACAGCATATTTCTGGTGATGAAAACATCACCAAACTTCTAAATGAAAACCAGAACACCTCTAATATTAAACAGAGGAATAAATGTGAGCTATACACACACTTAAGAAAGAGCTTAATCATACACAGTATTAATATCTGATTGTGTTATGTATTTGTACCTTATCTCCCTAAAACTTCTATGTCTTTATATGATCCATATTAGGATATTCCTAAGAAGACAAATGTAGTAACTATTCATATGTTACCTGCATTTACTCAATCACAATTATATCTGCAAACATACAGAAAGTAAAGTCTATTTAGTATAAAAAAAAAAAAAGAAAGAGTAATAAAAACAACATAAATACTCATCCAATTTTTGCAGAATCGGTGAATGACAGCGGTCACAGTGGTGGCGGGTTACATCAAGGAAGAAATGTTTGCAAAGTGGGAATTGTCAGGGCCCTCCTCCCACCACACATCACAAACCCATCACAAATCTCGTGGGCTCACTGAGCATCTTCATGCTGCATCGTTTATTGTCATGTGTTTGTCGTGCATATGATCATTATTGTCATGCGTATGATATCATTACCATATACTTTACAAACTTTTATTTTCCAATAATTCATTCATTCATTTCCCAAACTGCTTATTCCAGTTCAGAGTCATGGGCAGCCAGAGCCTATCCCAGCAGCTCGGGGAGCCAGCCTGAACAGAATGTCATCCCCCCATAAGGCGCACTCACATGCACACCCATGCTCGTCCAGTCTCAGAAAATCGAGCAGGTCAGTTTACCTAACATGCTCAGCTTTTGGATGTGGGATGAAAAGAAGAGTACCGGGAGAAAACTCATGCAGACACGGGGAGAGCATGCCAGCTCCACACAGACAGTGGCCCTGGCTGCAAATTGATCCTTTTTCAACGTTATAATGAAACACTGAAAAAAACAACATTATTCAGGGACCTGCTGTCATTGCATATTTGATGGACATTCAACAATATAAGCAGCTACATAATTGAATGTGAACCTGCCCTGCTGATCTGAATCCCATTTAGCAGCAAAACAGGACAAACATGCAAAAAACACACTCATAGTGCCCTAGCCTGTCCACAAGCAATAATTTGGTATGGACTGTTGGACTCACCATGTTCTCGCTCTCCTCTAGGCCTCTGCATGTGCAGTCTTGGAAAACTATTCTCCCTCTTGTCCGTCTTCACCCAGCAAATCTTCACTCATATCTCAGGTCTCAGCACGATTTGAATGTTCCAGAGCTTCCTGAGATGTGACTGGTTTCTTCTTCTTTGACCCTGCTATTGAAATTGCTGGGCTATTTGTCTGTTTCCCTTCTTGGTTTATAATTCTTTAAGGACTGGATCTTAAACACTTAGCAGAGCTTCAACCTATAGCAAATATCACATTTATATTTGATGAATAGGTAGAGAACCCTGTTCTCCCTGTCTTTTCCCTCCTTGCTACCCTACTTTATCTCCCTTTGAGCTAAGCTGCTGCATTTCTCTCTACTCCCAGCACTGCCAGCCCTCTGTGCCTTCTCAAATGCCAGCCATCCTTCAAGACCCAGTTCAAAAGCCCTCGTCCCAGCTCATGCTCATTTTTCTCTTTCTAGAACTGCTCACCTCTCCTTGCCACCCTGTGCAGAGAAGAGTTAATAGAACAAGCCTGACACCACTCTCCTTACAAAGGCCTGATGGCAAGGTTGCCCTTTGCTGGATCTGGGAATGTAACCAGTTCCCTGTGCTCATATAACACATTCCTTAATTGATAAGGGTGACTCACAGTGCCTAGATGGTGTTTATGCTGAACACCTGCTTCCATTCTGGGAAGCTGGAGTTTTGGTACGTGCTAGGCAGATTGTGCCTATGCAATCACCCCCAATAAAATCCTTAGCACTGAGTCCCTACTGGGCTGCCCTGGGCAGAAACATCACCCACGCGTTGCTGCATTTTTATTTCTGAGGGTAGGAGAGAGCATGAGGAATCCTGCACGTGGATTCCACAGACTCTGCCTGTCCCTTTTCCCGTTATGATTTAGCTGAGCATCCTCACTACATCACTATAATGAATATTAGCTGTGAGGACAATTATATGCTGAGTCTCATGAGTGCCTCCAGTGAATTTCCAAATGTGGTCTCAGGGACGCCAAAGCATGCTCATTTGATCACTTAGCATTATTGTACCATTATATAACTATCTTTTACTATTATATAACTGATTCGTGTCATAAAGGCCTTATATTCCCACAAGATCCTGAAGGACAGAAATATGTTTGAAATGCATTTGTATCCCATTCAACTCATTGCACAGGTCTAGACACAGCAGGAACTCACGAAATACCTGTTGACAGATGAGTGAATGCATCAATGAAACATCAAGGCCACTAGTGGGTGGGGCAGTGGCCGTGTGGCAGATTGTGGGCAAGTAGCTGAGATGTTTTAATGCTGTTAGCAGTGTCCCAGCTCCTGGGGCAAAGGGAAACTGAATTGATCAGGCTTTAGTAGGGTTTTCAAGTAATACCTGGCATCATGAGGCAGCAAAGGAAGGCTCTGCTAAGACACCCAGGAGATAGAGACTGCTGTGCACAAAAACAGGAAGAAGCAGTCATAAGACCCCTGGAGCTTCTTGCAAGCTCTATATCTGGAAGCCAGAGACTCATCCTGAGCATTGTACACTGTACCAGAGGGCTACAGAGTAGCTGTTTGTTTGCATATTTGTACCACCAAAATTGTAGGAATGTGGTTACTTGTGTACATATACATAGACATGCCTTCATATTTACTTGCAAAATTATGAAAACGGGTGTATATGTTTACATGTGCATGAACAGACATGTCCTACACATGACTGTGCATGTGCAGGCTCATATGATTTGCTTAGTCTTACAAGCATTATTACATGAGTTCATGCAGTAGAGTGTATGGGCGTGTGTATTTGCATGCACCCATGCATGCCAGAGCAAACCTGTATATATATGTGCACGTGCATATTGATCTCTGCTTATCTGTTCTATGCTGAGCACAGACAGCTGCTTTAATAACGTCGGCAACTGAGTGAATGTGCTAACTGCTGTGGCCCCATCATGCTATCAGAATTGCTTCAGCCCTTTCAGGATTACCAGTGCTCAATGCAGTTTAAATATATCTCCAGTCCTAATCCCTAAACAAAGACGCAATGATTTCTGCTAAATATGATGGATTATTTATTAAGATAAAGTCAAGGGTATGGGAAGCCACGTCTGGCAGAACACTGATTGCCATTCAAGACGGGAGATCATGAAAATAGATGCACCCCCTTGCCCCTGGGGAGAAGGGAAGGAAGTTAAAGGAAAGAAGCCAGTGAATGAATAAAAACAGTCAGTGTCCTAGAGGAAGAAAGGCCAGAACTGAAGTGATAGCTGCTCATGCAAACACACGAAGGTAGGAAACAGAACAACCAGACTTCTCACTAGCTAGGATACAGCTTGGGGTATTCAATAGGGATCAAGACCATGAGCCAGCCTTGAGTGAGAATCTCCTGTGACAGTACATCGAAGAGTACTGTACCTCCTGCTTTAAAAAAATTCCCAGTCAAGGAATGGGCGAGGGGAACAGGAAAAGCCATTGCTAGCCCATACGACACTTGAGGGTAAATAAAGAGGGTGCTTTCAGTTCTCCAAGTGCACTCGGTCTTGTATCAGGAAGCATAGCTTGGTAAGTAGGCCTGGGAGGATGTCAGCTTACCCAGGAATCTTTGTTAGTGAGCATGCATGAGCAGATGTAGTACCCTGAGCACAGAAAAGAAGGGTAGAGGGGTGAAGGTGAGCAAAGCATTGCTCACTCCAGGGAGTAAAGAGGAAAATTAAGGAAGCTAAAGGCATTGCTTTTTATCTTGGGCCCTCCACCTCTGGAGACATGGTACTTTTTCCTCCTCTACCTCATTCTCTCCAGATCACCTGCTGCTATCAACAAGATTTTGGTACACAGAAAAAGCTCAGACTTGAAATCTTGAGAGGGAGTTATAGTCATAAAAAGCTACCGCTGGCCAGGAGTGGTGGCTGATGCCTGTAATCCTAGCACTTTGGGAGGTCAAGGCAGGCAGATCACGAGGTCAAGAGATCGAGACCATCCTGGCTAACAGGGTGAAACCCCGTCTCTACTAAAAATACAAAACAATTAGCTGGGCATGGTGGCACATGCCTGTAGTCCCAGCTACTTGGGAGGCTGAGACAGAAGAATCATTTGAACACAGGAGGTGCAGGTTGCAGTGAACAAACATTGTGCCACTAAACTGCAGCCTGGGCAACAGAGGGACATTCAATCTCAAAAAAAAAAAAAAAAAAAAAAAAAGCTACAGCTTTCTGTGTTAGTTTGGGTCAGTAACTTAACCTTATTAAACTTCCTCTTATGTAGCATAGGAATTATAACATTTTGTTGTAACCAAATGAGATAACATAGTTATACATTATCCAGCCTTGTCAACAAATAGTGCTAGAACATTTGGATACCCATATGCAATAAAATAAACATTGATCCATACCTCTAACTGTATTAAAAAGTTAAGTCAAAATGAATCATAAACCTAAATGTAAGCCCTAAAACAGTTAAACTTCTACAGAAAAACACAGGGAAAGTCTTTGTGACTTAGGGTTAATCAATAATTTCTTAGTATGACATCAAAAGCCTGATCCATAAAATAACAAATTGATAAATTGGACTCATCAAAATTTAAAGATTTGTTATTTACAAATCTTGTAAGACTCAGTTAAATGAATAAAATGCCAAGCCATAGACTGGTTGAAAATATTTACAAAGTGTATACCTAACAAAAGACTTATATTCAGAATATATAAAGTACTCCCCAAACTTAAGAAAACAAAGAAAGAGATTATTAAAAGTTGGCAAGAGATTTTAAGAGACACCTTACCAAAGAAATATATATATATAAGGAAAATAAAGCAACCGAAAAGCTCCTGAACAATATTAATCATTTGGAAAATGCAAATTAAAAGTATGATGGAAAATCCATTACTTACCTACAAACACTGCATACTAACTACGAGTTAAAACCAGAATGAAATACTATCACACATCCATTACAATAGCTAAAATTTAAAAGACGAATTTTACCAAGTATTGGAAAGAATACAGGGCAACTGGAACTCCCATAAATTGCTGCTGGGGATATAAAATGGCAAAATCTCTTTGGAAAACAGTTGAGAAGTTTAACAAAATTAAACATACACTGGCCATATGATCTAGCCATTTTGTTCTTAGAAAAGAAAGCACATAGGCCGGGCGCGGTGGCTCACGCCTGTAATCCCAGCACTTTGGGAGGCCGAGGCGGGTGGATCACGAGGTCAAGAGATCGAGACCATCCTGGTCAACATGGTGAAACCTCGTCTCTACTAAAAATACAAAAAATTAGCTGGGCATGGTGGCACGTGCCTGTAATCCCAGCTACTCAGGAGGCTGAGGCAGGAGAATTGCCTGAACCCAGGAGGCAGAGGTTGTGGTGAGCTGAGATAGTGCCATTGCAGTCCAGCCTGGGTAACAAGAGCGAAACTCCGTCTCAAAAAAAAAAAAGAAAAAAAAAAAAAAGAAAAGAAAGCACATATTCATACAAAGAGTCAAGCACACATGTTCATAGAAGCTCTATTTCTAATAGTGTCAAACTTGCAACTTTCTAAATGTCCATCAACAAGAGAAGGGATAATCCAACTGTGGTATATCCATATAGTGGACTATTACTCAGCTATGAAAACGAATGAATTACTGATACACACATAAACATGAATAAATCTGAAAATAATTACACTGGGTGAAAAAAATCAGATGCCAAAAAACTGCATAATATATGCTTTCATCGATATAAAATTATAGAATATGCAATGTAATCTATAGCAACAGAAAACATGTATTCCTTGGGGTTAGTGGGATGGTGGTAGTGAGGAGGAGCCAGAAGAAAGAAAAGTGTCTAGAGTGGGTAATATTTATGTTCATTATCTTGACTGTGGTGACAGTTTCATGCATGTGCCACATATAAAGCTTATCAAACTGTTTACTCAAATAGGTGCAGTTTACTGTATGTCAGTTAGATCTCAATAAAGCTATCAGAAAATTAAAAAGAAAATGATTGATAGGCTTTAAAAATTTTTAAATTTTTATTTTTATTTTTAATTTTTTTGGGACCGAGTTTTGCTCTGCTGCCCAGGCTGGAGTGCAGTGGCACAACCTCAGCTCACTGCAACCTCCCCAGGTTCAAGCAATTCCCATGCTTCAGCCTCTTGAGTAGCTGGCATTACAGGTGCCTGCCACTAAGCATAGCTAATTTTTGTATTTTTAGTAGAGATGGGGTTTCTCTACATTGGCCAGGCTGGTCTTGAACTCCTGACCTCAAGTGATCTGGCCACCTGGCCTCCCAAAGTGCTGAGATTACAAGTGTGAGCCACCACACGCAGCTGATAGGTTTTGATTAATTGATAGTGAAGGCCAGGAGGCTTATTATAACGAGCATCTAGAGAGATACTCTATCCAGAGAAATCCTAGCTTGATTCACTCCCCATAACATTCAAATAATAAACTGATGCTTTAAAAAAAAGTTCATTTATCTGTACTCTTAGATTGGATGCATTTATTGCACAAAAATTAAACCTCTTATGGGGGAAAAAGCCCAACCAGATGTGAGATTCCAGGATAACAGAAGCCACCAATGATCATTATCAAGACTGAGGTAGATTCCAGCAAATTGAGAAATCTTGAAAAGGTCACTGATTATTAAGCTTTGAGAAGACATTAAATACCTGTTACAAATAATCCCCTGTATTTAGTGTGGGTTGAAGGTTGCCCTGCCTTCTCTGGCTGGCCTGTTAACCACAGAACAGATGCAGAAAGCCATATGTAATAAAAAGGCTATGCAAGCTCTACTTTAAGAACATTATCCTACTTAGACAGGTTCTTTCCCGCTCTACCGGGAAACTGCATACATCCCTAGAAAAACATGACTCTACCATTGGGATAGGAAAGGATGACACTCTACCATTGGAGAGCAGAACCCTAAAATAGCATGGGAGTGACAGTTGCTGGTGGAGACAACATTACAGCGTGAACATAAGATGACAGTTCCTAGCCCTTGGATACTGTTTCCATCTCAGCAAACCTGAAAATGGAAGACCTGGGATACCTAGTAAAGAAGAACATGTTTTCCAGTGTTTGGGGTTTAGATGGGTTTTCAAACCAAACTAAGGTGATTCAAAACACGGGAGCTGTCTAGATCTCCCCTCTGTCCATTTTTATCACGTTGTTTTCCTGACCCCACTGGTCCTTCCCAGAATCTGTAGGGTTTGGCTCTGGTCACCGCCATGTTTCACTTCTCAGTCCCTGCCTGAGTGTATGCAAGTTCTCCTTATTTTAGTTCATCTTACAAAAGTTTGGGGTTTTTGAGAATGAATTTTATTTGAGGGCCCAGAGAAAAACAAAACAGGTCAAAGACAGAAAACAAAAATGCAAACACAAAGAAATGATGTTAATAACCAAGCAGGGATCTTTACCTTTTTATAGTCAGGCCATGGAGGCTACCACTGTTTAATGTGCACCCATGGCCCATCTGACTTGGGGCTAATTCTGCTTTTTTTTTTTTTTTTTGAGATGGAGTCTCATTCTGTTGCCCAGGCTCAGAATGCAGTGGCGCAATCTCAGCTCACTGCAACCTCCGCCTCTCAGGTTCAAGCAATTCCCCTGCCTCAGCCTCCTGAGTAGCTGGGACAACAGGTGCATGCCACCATGCCCAGCTAATTTTTTTTGTATTTTAGTAGAGATGGGGTTTTACCGTGTTGGCCAGGATGGTCTCAATTTCCTGACCTAGTGATCCACCCACCTTGTCTTCCCAAAGTGCTGGGATTACAAGTGTGAGCCACCGTGCCTGGCCTGATTCTGCATCTTGAATCACCTCTTGGGATGCGAGCCCAACAATCGATATCCCCGTGAGTCTCATGGGGTGCACATACATCACCTCTGCCTCTGCTTCCCTCTCTAAGGAGCCTCTTAAATCCTAGACACTTCCCATTTCACCCCAGCTTTACAAGACAGGGGTCAAGTCTGTTCACAGTTCTATCCCTAGTGTACAACACAGCATGCAGTATGCAGTAGGTACCCAGTAAGCGCTTTTTAGATGAAGGAGTGTCCCTGAGCTTCAGCTGCTGCACTATTCAATCCATCTGCCCATTCACCTCTCCTGGAGTCATTTACTGCTTCGGCTGCAAGAATGTCTCACCTGACCTGTTGGGTATACAAGTTGAAACCCGATTTCAAACACTTGCTAGAAATCTGGTTTGATTTCCAGCTCTGCCATGGACTGACTGCAGGATGGGGGTCCTCTGACCCCACACTTTGAGTAGTATCATTTTTCTTACTGATAGAGTGGGTATGACAATCATAATTTGAATCGCTTAGAGGGTTACTTCAAAGACTCCTCTTGTAAATGCATAGCAGTGTTTTGTAATCTGTAAAGGACTACACAGATGTCAGGTGCTGGGGCACAGGACACTTACTTTCCATTTGTCTTCTTCCAGGTCAGGGAGCTCTTGGGCCTTCCTGCCTTCTCGGATGGACAAGTTTGAGAGAAGAAATAGAGCTTGTGTGGATCCACTCCCTCTTCTTTACCTTTCTCAAGCCAGCCTACCCTCAGCTGCTTCAGTTCCTTTCTCTTTTTCTCCTAGTGTGTTTTCTAGAGGCAGCCTTGATTTCCAGAGGGGTCTGAGGATGGGTGGACAAGCAACAGCAAGGGTAGAGTGAAATTAACCACCCGGACAAACCTGTTTATGATACAGTCTCTAGCCTCACCTTTACTGGTAGTAATGAAGCTGTTTCCACACGTCTTCATCTGTCCAATTCCTGAGCCTCTCTCAGTTCTGAATTCAGGTGGAAGAAAGAGACATTATTAGTTGATTCTCTTCAAGTCCAACATTTTTTTTTTTTTGAGACTGTCTCCCTCTGTCACCCAGGCTGGAGTGCAGTGGCATGATCTCGGCTCACTGAAACCTCCGCCTCCCAGGTTCAAGCATTCTCCTTTTCCTGCCTCAGCCCCCAGAGTAGCGGGAATTACAGGCAGCCCCCACCATGCCTACCTAATTTTTCTATTTTTAGTAGAGATGGGGTTTCACCATGTTGGCCAGGCTGGTCTCGAACTCCTGACCTCAGGTAATCCACCCTCAACCTCCCAGAGTGCTTGAATTACACGCGTGAGCCACCATGACTGGCCTGTCATTTTTTATTGTAATTATTAAGAACCTTCCCAGAATTCTTTGTATTCAGAATTCCTAGGAGTGGTATTAAGTAGTTCCCACCCCTGGGTGACAAAACTTGGGACCAAGGGCAAACAGCTGCGTGGTGCAGTGGGGAGGGGCTGGAATAGTTCAGTTCTCTGCTCTCTCTTCCCCATGCTCAACTTCATCCTCCTTCCCCAGCCCATAAGGGTCCCATCTCAGGGTCCAGTCAGGATCTTCTCTTGCACCAGTGCTGTCCCTCTTCTGCTCTTGCCCTCCTCACCTGGAGTCTAAGCCTCCCTTTAAATCTTCCCCAAAGACCTTCCCTTTCTCTTGGCATCTGGTGATTGACTCTCTGGATAAAGTAAGCAGTGCTGATGTGTATGAAGGGCACTCTGCAGAAATAAATTGTGTGAAGGATGAGTGAGAGCTTGGAGAAGAAATGCTGGCCCTGGCAAAAGACATAAGAACCCTGGAGGCTGTGCCCACCGCTCTGTGAGTGATGGACCCATCCAGTCTGAGTTACTACCACATGCCAGATTATCATTTTGAATAGTTCCATACAGCTGCAGGAGGTGCAGGCAGGAGCTCACCACAGCAACTTTCATAATCACCTGATTTTGGCCTAGGGTGCTTGCTGGCATACAGACACCAGAGGACAATTATTACTGTTATTTTTTACCTGGGTGCCAAAAGTCCACAAGATTAGTGAAATTAATTATACCTTGAGCATGTTTGAGATCTTTGCAATTGTGAGGCCAGAGAGTGAACCAGAAAGTAGGTCCCCAGGTCCTCAGGCCCCTGGGGGTTGAGGGGAGCTTCCTTATATCCCCATACTTTGTACCCATTGTAAAAAGCCAGTTTTATGCTAGGTTTATAGGATATTTGCTAGATTTACAGAGAGGCTTGCTTCTGAAAAGCCACATTCAGAGGCATGGTGGTGTGGTACTAAGATTGCTCAACTAGAGGTCAGAAGACAGGTTTGAGATCCAAGATTAGCCTCTGACTTGCTCTTTGACTCTAAGTGAATCAGACCTCAGCAAGCCTCAGTTTCCCCATCTATGAAATGAAAAAAAAAATTATAGCTGCTCTCTCTCACCCATAGTGATGTTGGCTGGATCAAAAGACATAATACATTTGAAATTATTTTCCAAGCTGTGAAACCTTTTTATAAACATGAGACACTGTCGGTGTCTATGTCAATTCCTTTCCCTTTTCTTCTTTTTTCCTCTCTCTCCTTTCTCTTCCTCGGGTCTGCTTTGCATCAGCCTAGGTTGCTCACAGGATGTCTATGGAGGAGTCCTCTGTATTCTGCTTATATTTTCCATGCCTCAACTCAAACATGTTTATTCTATTCCTTTTCCTAGTGGTGGTGGGTTCTACCCCAACCAGGGTAAAGAGCTCATTTAGAGTCAGGCAGTCATGACATAATTGTCACTTTGGGGTATGTGCTACTTCATAGCATGTGTTCCTATGAAGAAAGGGAGCTGTGAATGTGGGAATTTGAGGCAGGAAGACTAAGGTCAGAGCCCCTGAAGTCCCCCATGCCTGCAGGTCCAGTTAGGTGAGGTGAACATAAAGCCCTAGAATCCCTAGAGCTTACTTCTTTCTGGAACCTGACTCCTAGCACCCACCCACCCTGGAGAGCCAAGGACGCTGCCGTGTGCATTAAGCATTTTGGTCTGGGAGTACAGTCTCAGAGCAGCCTTCTAAATATTACATTCAGGTTTGGTCTGCCTTTGAACTTGCTAGTGTTTCCCCGTCCCTGGAATTTCAAACTGAGGCTCAGAGCACCATGCTATATAGTCCAACCTGTAGTTGATCTTACATGCCCTGAGCCAAAGTGCCTGCAACAAAAACTAGTCAAATCCTATATTTAACTTGGTGCATCATTCATACTTTAGAAGATGTTGTGGATCGATTAGAACAGGCAGGCTCTGGGGAAGCTTAGCCCAGGCAAGAAGAAATGGCTTGGAATGCAAGTGAATACCTCAAAGACAGGCAAGAAATCCATCTTTTATTAATCGGTTTATTCATTGATTGGTTGAATCATTCATCGCCTCACCGAAATGCATTGTGGTTTACTGTGTCCTAGGCACACTCCAGCAGGGTTTCGAGGAGAAAGATGAAATGTTTGAACTCAGCCTGGAAGGAAAAATAAATATCTTGCTAGGAAGAGATACAGAAGAGTAACAGAATATGCATACTGGCTAAAGGAACACCAACAGTAAAGGCTACAGAAGTAGATGAAGAGGTGTGTTAGTTATTAAACAGGGAAAATGAGGGAAAGGAGTGGGAGGTGAGGCCAAACGTGGATAGAGTGAGAATTCACTGGACCTGATGGAGCAGACTAAGGGGTCTATACACTTTGCTACAAACAGTGGGGATCCATTTGTATATATATATATTTTTTGAGACAGAGTCTTGCTCTGTCACCCAGGCTGGAGTGCAGTGTTGCAATCTTGGCTCACTGCAACCTCTGCCTCCTGGGTTCAAATGATTCTCCTGCCTCAGCCTCTGAGTAACTGGATTACAGACATGCACCACCATGCCTGGCTAATTTCTGTATTTTTAATAGAGATGGGGCTTCAGCATGTTGGCCAGGCTGGTCTCAAACCTCTGACCTCAAGTGACCCGACTGCCTCAGCCTCCCAAAGTGCTGAGATTATAGGCATGAACCACCATGCCTGGCCCCTCTGTCTGTACTTTGAAAGCTTAGACAGGATATCATCAGCCTGTGTTATTAGAAAGGCAGTGTCAGCCACAGCATCAGGGGTGTGGTGAAGGGGGCAGGGGACAGGATGAAGGCAGGGAGAATGGTTAGAAGGTGAATGCCAGGGAGGTGACAAGGGGCAGACATGGCCAGTGACAATGGGAATGGAAAGGGGGGATGAAGAGATGCTCTGGAGGTGGTGCTGCCATAACCAGGCAGCTGCCTGGATGTGGGATGTGAGGGAGAAGGAGGGACCAGCTGGAAAGACCAGGGGATGATGGCAAGAAAACATACTCAAGAGCAGAAGCAGGTGGTGAGTGGGAAGATGGACTCTGTTTTGGCTACGCTGAGCTTGATGCGAAATCCTATGAGACATTCAAGGGAAGCTCCGAAGCAGGCATTTGGAGAAGCAAGCCTGGAGCCCTTGAGAGCCAACGGCTTCAGGACAGGTAGCTGTGTCTGTACGCGGCACTGTTTGGTGATGCTGGAGTCTTCTGTCGACCATTAGAAGCTCCGAGATGCGGGAAAAAGGTTGGAGAAAAGAGAAGAACTGATGTCTTCCCTCTCCTTTCTTCTCCTTTTCCTACATGGCTTCTTTTCCTTTCCGCTCTGCAGTATTTTATTACTTGGACAGACAAGCCCATGCTGCCCTCTCCACTCAAGCATCTATTTTCCTTCCTTCCTTCCTTCCTTCCTTCCTTCCTCCCTCCCTCCCTCCATCCCTCCCTCCCTCTCCCCCCCGCCCTCTCTCTCTCTCTTTCTTATGGAGTCTCATTCTGTTGCCCAGACTAGAGTGCAGTGTCTTGATCTCTGCTCAATACAACATCCGCCTCCCAGGTTCAAGCAATTCTCCTGCCTCAGCCTCCCAAGTAGCTGGAATTACAGGCATGCGCCACCACACCCAGCTAATTTTTGTATTTTTAGTAGAGACAGGGTTTTATCATGTTGGCTAGGCTGGTCTTGAACTCCTCGGAACCTCAGGTGATCCGCCTGCCTCGGCCTTCACGCCAGCATCTTTCTCTTTTTGTGGAGTAAGTGACGGGAGGCCAGGGACTGAGGCAGCAGTCACAAGATGAGTAGAGCCCTAAGTAATGTTGGAGGAGAGGCGGAAAGGATGCTCCCCTACAGAAGACTACCTGTGGCCAAAAGGAGGCAGCACCCTATAATTAGTACATGTTTCTGAATATTTACTAAGATCATGCTACCACATAAGACCATGCATATTAGTTTATGAGCTGCTCTTGATTTACCTGGTTCAACACACCTTTTCTCTTCTCCCCGGCAGTGGTGGTTTCCACCCCTGGATCTAGAGTCTGGCAAGCCATGTCCACCTCGGCATGTGGCCGATCGCATTTCTCTCATAGGGAAGACTCTTACTGCTTTTTCTCCTCATTGTAAGTAAATCTTAACTTCTTTTTGGGTTCAGCATATGCCCCAGCTTCTCCAGGCCACCTTCCCCAATTAATTCAGCCACTGGGTAAATTCACCTCCTGCACTAAACAGAGAGCATGCCGGTTTGAACGCTGAATCCGATATCCCCTGTATTGTTTCCTAATGATTTTAATAAATTGCCGTCTCCTTCATGGGAGAACATTGCCATCACTAAAATGTTGAGCAGGAAGAACACCTGGAGACTCCTGGTCCTTATTTTCTCCTCTTTCCTCTGTCGTGTGGATTTGGTAATTGATAGAAAGAAGAATGACAAACCCTAGAAAGTTCACGACATGTTCTTTAGAAAAGGCAAAGTGCCACATTTTCTTTATCCAGTCTATCACTGATGGGCATTTGGGTTGGTTCCAAGTCTTTGTTATTGTGAATAGTGCCCCAATAAACATATGTGTGCATGTATCTTTATAGTAGAATGATTTATAATCCTTTGGGTACATACCCAGTAATGGGATTGCTGGGACAAATGGTATTTCTAGTTCTAGATCCTTGAGGAGTCGCCACACAGTCTTCCACAATGGTTGAACATGGAATACTATGCAGCCATAAAAAAGGATGAGTTCATGTCCTTTGCAGGGACATGGATGAAGCTGGAAATCGACATTCTCAGCAAACTAGCACAAGAACAGAAAACCAAACATCACATGTTCTCACTCATAAGTGGGAGTTGAACAATGAGAACACATGGTCACAGGGAGGGGAACATCACACACCAGGGCCTATCTAGGGGTGGGAGGCTAGGGGAGGGATAAAATTAGGAGAAATACATAATGTAGATGATGAGTTGATGGGTGCAGCATATCACCATGGCCTGTTAAGTATACCTATGTAACAAACCTGCACATTCTGCCCATGTACCCCAGAACCTGAAGTATAATTAAAAAAAGAAAAAAAGAAAAGGCAAAGTGCACTCAAGAAGATGAGAACAGAGATGAAAAATGGGTGGCGATGATTTGGATATTGTAGTTTGTCATGACACGCAAAGCTTTAGGGGCATTTTAAAATGATTTAAACTGTTGTTTCTTTTATTGCTATTAATATAAAAAAGAAATTCAACTGTATTTCTACTATAATTAATACAGTATAAAATAAATTGCAAGTAACTTTGTGTCAAGAATATTTTAAACTCTTATTGTCATTGAGAACAGTGAACAATCCCTGGGACATTTCAGAAAAAAAAAAATCAATAAAATTTTTAATGAACATGGATTATGTGCCTTGCTTGTGCTAGATACTGTGGGCAATTTCAAAAAACAAATCAATAAAAATATTATTCAAAGTATTATTTAAGAGGTATTTAAAACATACAAAGGAAGATGGTAGCCACCGTTCATATGGCACCATCCAAAAAATAACATATTAGTCTTCATTTTTAAGAAAAATTACCTTATTTGTAAAAAAAAAAAAACAAAGAATAAATGAATGATTTAGGTTTTAAATGATATAGGAAAACATGGAGATGACTAAAACTCACCCTCAAATCACACCATCCAATAGTGATTATGATTTTGTCTAAGCAAATATCATTCTGAATGTCTTTCTGTACAAATATAAAGATAGAAGGGGCACGGTAAGCTACACTTTTAGGGAAACAGAGTTACATAACAGGCCTTATTTTAAAACAAATTTAACAAATTTATTTTAATGTAACAGAGGGGGAAAATCTCATATTAAACTGTAAGAATCTCTGAACTTCAAATAATTGTATTGTCACCACATGGGAGAGCTTTTCTTAAAAAGATCGCTTTTTGTTTAAAAAGGGAGATTAAAACACGTTAAGAGGTGAGAGTTGGCTTTCTTAAGTGGTGTTTGCCCATTTAATCTCTCCATCTGTGTTTCTGAAATTTAATTTAATTTAATATTTTGGTCATCTACATTGACAATGATTATCTAGGCTACTTTTCCATGGCAGTAATTTGGTTCCCAGAGATGTCTGTTGAGTTCCTTGCTTTTAAATTTATTTAGTGGTGACAAATGATGTTTTGGTTCCCAGTTTTTTCCCCCCTTTTAAGATTTCAATCTCACTTTTTTACGCCATTTTGCTGTTTTATTGTCTTATTCATGAAATCTCATTTTACTGACAATTTCTTATTATTTTGTATCAAGGGCTGGTGAATGATTTATGTAGATGAGGCTAGATATTCAAATATTTTAGGCTTTGTGCACCATACCTGCAAAGCTACTCAACTCTGGCATTATACCTTAAAGCAGCGGCATAGGATATATCAACCAATGAGTGTGGTGTGCTCCAATAAAGCTTTATTTACAAAAATAGATGGTGAACCATTTATGTATGTTTGTTTCCCTTGTTTAGCATCTGCTAATGACTTTATGTGTGTGGGAAGGGGATTGCTATAGTTTGGATATTTGTCTCCCTAAAACTTAGCATTGAAATTTGATCCCTCATTTTGGCAGTGGGGCTCAATGGGAGGTGTTTGGGTCTTGGGGGAAGATCCCTCATGGATCATGTGGTGCTGTTTCCACAGTAATAACTGAATTCTTGCTCCATTGGGTCCCATGAAATCTGGTTGTCAAAAAGAGCCTGATACGTCTGCTATTACTCCCTCTTGCTTCTGTCTCACCATGTGATCTCTGCACACATCAAGTCCCCTTCCCCTTCCTCCATGAGTGGAAACAACCAGAGGCCCTTACCAGAAGCAGATGCTGGTGCTATTCCTCTTGTACAGCCTGCAGAACTACGAGCCAAATAAACCTCTATTCTTTATACATTACTCAGCCTCAGGTATTCTTTTATAGCAACACAAATGGACTAAGACAAGAATATTCCTCTTTAAAAAAGTTTGTTGTGGAATAGGAAGGAGAAAATGTTAGATGCAGTTTCAAGTGATTATTTTAACCCAAATATACTAAAGGTTTTTTTTTTTTAATTGTTGTTTTTTGGGATATTAGTCTCATGGTTATTGTGGTCATGGCTGAGACTGTGCTGAGACTGGCCACTGGCAGAACGGCTCTACTTGGATGGAAAAAGTTAGGCCCACAGAAGTCTAGCAACTTGCTCAAAACACATGGAAGATCAGTCTTAAAGGTGAGATTTTAACATAGATAATTTTTTTTTTTTGAGACAGAGTTTCACTCTTGTTGCCCAAGGCTGGAGTGCAGTGGCGTGACCTCAGCTCACTGAAATCTCTGCCTCCCAGTTTCAAGTGATTCACCTGCATCAGCCTCCTGAGTAGCTGGGATTACAGGCATGTGCCACCACATCTGACTAATTTTGTATTTTTAGTAGAGACGGTGTTTCACTATGTTGGTCAGGCTGGTCTTGAACTCCTGACCTCAGGTGATCCACCAGCCTTGGCCTCCCGAAGTGCTGGGATTATGGGTGTGAGCCACCACACCGGGCCGAATAATTTAAAAAAAATTAATTTTGGTGAAGTTCACAAAACATAACATCAAGTATTGTAAAAAGAACAATTAAATGGTGTTTTGTACATTCACAGTATCTAACCATCACTTCTATTCAGTCCAAAAACATTTTTATTGCCCCCAAAGGAAGTTGTATCCCCATAAAGCAATCACTCTTTACTTTCCCCTCACGCCAACCCCTGGCAACCATCAATCTGCGTTCTGATTCTATGGATTTCACTATTTTACATATTTTATACAAACAGATTTATAGGATATATACTACTTTGTGTCTGGCTTCATTCACTTAGCATAATACTTTTGAAGTCCATCCACATTGTAGCATATATTAGTACTTCATTCTCTTTGTGGCTGAAAACATTTCATGGTATGTATATACCACAGTTTGTTTATTCATCTGCTGATGGATTTGGGCTGTTTCCACCTTTTTGCTTTTTCAAATGGTGCTGCTATGAAGGTATATGTAGATGTATTTGTCTAGTCCCTGTTTTCAATTCTTTTGGGTATATCCAAGGTGTGGAATTGTTGAACCATATGGTAATTATATGTTTAACTTCTTGAGGAACTGCCAAACTTTTCCCCAGGGCGGAACCATTTTATATTCGATGTTCATGTTTTCCAATTTTGCCACATCCTTGGCAACACTTGTCATTTTCTGAGGTTTTGTTTTGTTTTGTTTTGTTTTGTGAACACAGATTTTGACTTCCAGTGTTCTTATCTGAGGAGGTCACAGGATTTGTCTCACATTTTCCACTTGTGTGTTTTTTTCTTTTTGTAATTATAATACCTGGCATATTTCAAGACACATAACTCACGTCATTAATTGATATATATTTTCTCCAGAAAGTATAAATTCTCCTGAAGTGCTCACAGATCTTAGTAACAATAAAATTTCAAAATATTGTTTAAACAAAGTCAGTTGTAATCCATTTTCAAGTTTAAGAATCGCAGTTGAATTAACAGCTGAATCTCTTTATAATTCTCATTCTAGGAGAAATAGGAAGGCCCACATGCCCATCTGCGAGGGTTGATGTGGAGGTGTTTACTTCCTTGGGTAGGATATTGGACAAGATGGTTGCTAACGTCCTTTCCAACGATGCCTTTAAAATTAGAATTTGAATATTTATGGAGGCCTTTCTGAGAAACTACAAAGCCCTGAGAATGTTGTAATGCATATGGATTTTGCTATCTTGTTATATTAGAGGAGAATAGGAGCTGATGTCCCAAAATCCCACCAAGAGGGTGTGTTACAAGTCAGAAGGCCAAGGGTCACTGCTCTTTGTGTTACCAGGGGAGGGTGTCCAGGTTCTTGGCATCTTGAACAAAGAATTGGAATAAATGCACAAACAAAACAAGGAAAGAATGAAGCAACAAAAGCAGAGATTTATTGAAAATTAAAGTACACCCCACAAAGTGGGAGCAGGCCTGAGCATAGGGGTTCAAGAGCCTAGTTACAGAATTTTCTGCAGTTCAAATACCCTCTGGAGGTTTCCCAGTGGCCACTTGGTGTTTGCTTCATGCAAATGAAGTAGTGGCCTGAAGTCAGTTTGATTGGTTGGGAGAGCAACCAATCAGAGGCTAAAGTGAAGTTACAAAGTTACACTTCTATGCAAATGAAGACTTGGCCCCAATCAGAGGTACTTTCAATTTGCCATCTGCCATGCAGAAAAAGTGGGGGTGGTTTGCAAACGGAATAGCCTGTGGTCCTTTTGTTACTTAGGTGTGGAAAGCTGGGGTTTTCCTTTTGGTTTAGTTCTAGGAAGTCAGTGTGAATTAGCCCTGAGTTTCCTGCCTCCAGACCCTATTCTCCTGCCTCAGGTAGAAAGCCTGAGGGAAGAACAGGTAAGCGACTCTTCCGGTTTGACTCCCCAGATTGCCAGCCGCACTCCAGTGTAACCCTAGTCTCCGGCTGTGGTTAGCTGGCCCATTTCCTCAGAATTTGCAATTTCATAAATCTGCCGCAAAACCGGCCAGCTGCATGAAACCCAGGCCTGACATTCCCCCAGCAAGGAGAAACATAAACTCTTGCATCCGAGCCTCCAGCTCTGCTGCACTTGGAACCATCGTGAAAATCACTTCTGGTTTTTGGAAAGGAAATGCTACTTTTCCATTTCTCTATTTCATCTTCTCTACCTTTGACGGTCAGACTTACCCTATGTCCTTATTGAGGACATTTTATTTTATTTTATTTTTTATTTATTTTAATTTTGAGACGGAGTCACTCTGTCGACCAGGTTGGAATGCAGTGGTGTGATCTCGGCTCACTACAACCTCCACCTCCCAGGTTCCAGTGATTCTCCGTGCCTCAGCCTACCGAGTAGCTGGGATTACAGGCATGTGCCACCATGCCTGGCTAATTTTTGTATTTTTTTAGTAGAGACAGGGTTTCACCATGTTGGCCAGACTGCTCTTAAACTCCTGACCTCAGGTGATCCACCCACCTCAGCCTCCCAAAGTGCTGAGATTACAGGCATGAGTCATCTCACCTGGCCGAGGGCATTTTAAAAGGAAACCTTCTTTGAGGTTCACATTGCTCCAGAGAAGGGAAGGTGCTCTCTGAAAGAGATGATGACAGAAAAGCCCCTTTGTAATACGGGGCTGGCTTCTACCTGTCCGGATGCGCAGAGCTGCAAATCAAGTAGGCCTTTTGCAACATATACATATGGAATGAGGTTTATTTATGAGTGGGAAGAAACCTATAAGGAAGAGTTATTAAGTCTAGGAGGGACTGATTTATGTCATAGTAAAATTCAGACTGTAGTTCAGCTAGAGGAATGACAGTCCCTGACAGGTGTCTGTGAATAAATCCCCCTTCTTCTAAAGCATTCTCTTCTCTTCGCTAGCCACTGGCCAAATTTTTCAGCCAGCTTAGAAATTTGCTCAGCCTGCTTTTCTCCTCCTTTCCTTCCCTGTTATGATCTTCACAGGCGACGAGTGCGAGGGAGCCACACACCCAGCCAGCTTTGAGAAATCCTTGAGTTTTCATCACCCTATGCAGGTTTGCAGAGCCTGGACACGGAGCTGTTTCCCTGCGGGCTGGTGGACACTGGCTAAGAGATCTGAGGAAGCCAGAGTAGGTGTCAGCAGAGATACCTGGCTTCTGTCAATAAACGCACAGAATCACAGCATTCCCCTGGGCTGGAGCCGGCAGAGTCCTGCCTTTTAAGACTCTTGGTAGGAACTGTTTAATGAGATCCTGGCCTCCAGCAGGTATGGCTTCTAAGAAGCTCAGCATACTCAGATCTCTGGCCAAGAGTTCTGCACCCAGGGATGCAACAGTGACTGTCCTCTGTGGACATAGACAACTGGGGCTTCCTTGGACTACATTACCTGCATTCAGGTGGATGCAATGTCTTTTCGGCATCTACCGCGGTGGTGTGTGTCTGCATGTATAATTGTTCAGATAGCACAGACTGGCTCTGTTAATGGAGTCAGGGAGCTGACTGCATAAATAAAGTTAGAAGTCAGTCTATCTATCTATCTATCTATCTATCTATCTATCTATCTATCTATCTAATACCAATAGCTATTATCTAACTTTATATTTGTCTATTAACGCACAAAGCAATACAGGGTCCATGGCCAAAATCTCATTGGGAAACCTGATCAAATGGACACCTTTTGATTAACTACAGTCTTTTCTTCCTTAAAATAACCTGATATAGCAGTCTTCATTGCAGGAATGAATATCACACATATGGAAACTCCTTGAGACACCCCTTTTAGCTAACTGTGATATCAGCCTGCTAAAGTGTTCCATTAGCATTCCCAAAGTAAAGGATTAAAAACATTTCCCTCCATTATCCACTTGTGTGGTGCCAAGGCTTTTGTGGGCAAGAATGAGAGGTGGCCTGAATGCCACTGAGCGACTAATCTCAGTGCTCTCAATCATCAGTCAGTCAATCATGACCTATCTGGAAAGGAGGGGAGATACTGCTTTCTGAGGTATGGGTGGAGAAGAGCTAAACCCAGGACCTTGTCTCAGCTCTAGAGTCAACCATTCTACTGCCTCTTCTTAATCCCAGAAAGCTGGCAAATCACTGCAAATTCTGTTACTGTTATTACCCAGAGCTGGGGAAGGAGGAAGCTTATCCTGCTCTCAGCTGGGAGATTAGCCCTGGAGCAGAAAATGTGTGTGGCTTCAATGTGAGAGGTTCTTTCCCAGGAAGGAAGCCTAAGAGGACGTGATCCTCTGCATAAAACAAGATGGACAAATCCTCAGAATTTCAGGTCAGAACACAGTGTCAGATCTCCCTGGCTATTTGGTATCCTCTTTCCCATCTGTGAAATGGGGAAAAAAATCAAGCAACATATACCTGATCTTTTTTTTTTTTTATTTTTTGAGACAGAGTCTCGCTCTGTCACCCATGCTGGAGTGCAGTGACACAATCTTGGCTCACTGCAACCTCCACCTCTGAGGTTCAAGCGATTCTCCTGCCTCGGCCTCCCAAGTAGCTGGGATCCATGCTTGTGCCACCATGCCTGACTAATTTTTGTATTTTTAGTAGAGACGGGGTTTCACTACGTTGGCCAGGCTGGTCTTGAACTCTTGACCTTAGATGATTCGCTTGCCTTGGCCTCCCAAGTGCTGGGATTACAGGCAGGAGCCACTACACCCAACCATATCTGATCGTATAACAGCATTCTAGATATCTTTACCTAAATCCTACCCATATTTAATGGGTTATTTTCACTTATCAATCTTACATTTATTTCTCCCTGATCCCTCAGGGAAAACTAAACTCTTCTTAAGCCCGTAGATCTCTCATGATCTGCTCTAGAACACAACATATATATATGTGTATATATGTTCATCACATACATATGTGTACATATCACATATATGTACACATATATATGTTTCTCTTAAAATTTCACGTTTAAGTCTCAATATACCAGAAAAGTTTCGAGCAGAGCCCTTGTCACATATGCATATCTTGGGGTCTTCTGGGGATCCTAAATTAGAGATGGCAGTGGAATTAATGAGGGCTCTAGATACACGTATTGATGGCATTGATCCTGATAATTCTTTCCAGATTGTCAGAGCTCTAAAATTTATCAACCAAGCCCCATTGTTCTCATGACAGCCCTGGCACTTCCTGATATGCCCAGAAGTCATCATGGAAGATGGCATTGAAACTAGTCATGCCACCTAAGACAGATTCGTGTCTTTACCACAGTCCCTGAGATAGACTCTTGCTTGGAGGGTTCCAGTCATGTCAAAAAGGCCAGGGATACTGGAGTAAAGTGAATAGGGAGAAGGATAGTGGAAGGTGAGGTCAGACAGTTACCAGGAACCAAGCCACCACGGGCTTGGGATCAGATTCTAAGTGGTTGAAAGCCATTGGAAGACTAAGCAGAGGAGTGGTATGATCAAACTTAGATTTTGGAAATCTTGGGTTCTTTTCCTCCTACTCCTTCTCAGCCCTCTCTGGCTCTGGCTGCCCATGGCAGGAAGCAGCCCCTTCACCCCACAGCCCTGACTTTTGCATTCTTCTCCCCACACTCAGGGATGCATCAGGCACAAAAGTGACACTCAGCGGATATGGTCAGTCCCAGTAAAACTGTAGTGTTAACCCAGAGTGTTTTCTATCTCGTTTTTGGTTTGTCTGGGGAATTTTTTGTTGTTGTTAGCATTCACTGATCCCCTTCAAATATATGGGGTCCTTGAACAGTTTGATGATGTCCTTTAGAAAGAGAAGCCCTTGATAAAGTCGTCCACACTATGTTGTTAGAGACAACACAGATAACCAACTATGTAGATGGAGGAAAGAATGGAGTGTTCGGGTTTTAACAGAGGATGGCTGGAAAGGCCAGAGAGGAACGCAAAGAAATGTATCTTATAAGAAGAAATTCCAAGTAGCAGTGGGGTGAGGGGATGCAAGTCTACCTTTGCTGCAGTTGGAATGGTGAGAGTGGCCGTGGACTCTGCACATGGGCCTGCACTGTACCAGGAAGGTGGATATGACCAGACCTCCCCACCAGGGCCCACAGAGCCTTCTGCACCTCTGTTCTCATCACTCGATAACCCAGTGGCCTGGCAATCTCTCCCCTTCAGCACTGGCAGGGACAACATTCTTTAGAGGTGAAAGTACAGTTTAATTTCTAGGCTCACCCAGGCGTGGACTGGGCTGCATAGGACCCGATAATGAAATATTGGTGGTGTATATTTGATAATGTGCCAAGCAGCTCTGCCACACAGCTTGGATGGAATGAATGCATTCCTATGGAGGTCTGCACCCCTGTCTGCCTGGAGGTGAGGAGAGTTCAAGAAAGCCAGGACTTTGTTGCTCGCATTCTTCACATCCTCCTAGCAGTGAGACACCTTCACTCCTCCCAGCCCCTCCTCCCTGAACAAATGTGGACAGAGCGGGAAAGAGAACAGAAGAGCCAAAAGGAACTGCTTCTCCCTCCATTTGCTCTGTTCTCAACTGAGAGCCTACACAGAATGGTATTTCTCTCACTGCAGTTTCCCAGTGACAATGGGGTCAAAGAAAGCATTTTTCAAAAAGAGCTTCTTTTCTCAATTTATGGGCAAGCATCCAGTAGCAAGCAGGAAAATGAAATAGGTCTCTGTTATCTCTCCCCCAAAAAGAGACAGCCCGTACAAGGGAAGGAGATAATTCCCGTCTGGCTTTTATATGTCTCATAAAACGTATTGTGCATGCATGTAAAATATACGGGACTGGGCAGACATATGAAGTAGAGAAAGGTACAGGCCCAGCTCCTCGTACTTTTGGGGTTGGCAGACAGTAAAGTGGAGGGCTTTTTAAAAAATTCTCCTTTTTGTGAGAACAAGGATAACAGCAACAGAAACACCTGCGCATGCCGCCCTTGCTTGGACATTTCATGGCAGATGAACGCATGGGTGTGAAGAGTAATAATAATAATAATATGGAAAAATAGGCTGGGTGTGGGGTCTCACGCCTATAATCCCAGCACTCTGGGAGGCTGAGGCAGGTGGCTCACTTGAGGTAGGGAGTTCCAGACCAGCCTGGCCAACATGGTGAAACCCCATCTCTATGAAAAATACAAGAAAAAAAATATTAGCCAGCCATGGTAGCAGATGCCTGTAATTCCAGCTACTAGGGAAGCTGAGGCAGAAGAGATACTTGAACCCAGGAGGTGGAGGCTTTAGTGAGCCGAGATTGTACCATTGCACTCCAGACTGGGCAACAAGGGTGAAATCCATCTCAAAAATAAAATAAAATAAAACGGGAAACTAATCATATTAAAATGCTTCGTGGATCCATGACTGGGCTTTCGACTTGCTGGGATCCAGCTCTCCCTTAGAGTCTTGTAGTGTTTGGTCTGTCTGGCTGCATATCTGCTCACAATGTTTAGCCCAAGTCATGCATGCTGATTTACACAGGCATACACATGTGTATAGCGTCATCTCAGCCCCAGTTCTCTAAAACTGACTGTGGGTGCTCTTGCTGGAGGTGGCCTCATGAAAATGTATGCCAACTTCACAGCCTTCTTTCAAAAGGGAGGACTGGGGCATACTGCAGGCGCCTGGTCCCCATGTTAGGTGCACTGTCCTTAGAAAATCTCCCACCATGTCCTCTACTCTTTGGTCAAAGGGAATTCAAGAAGCTTAAATGACAACACATATCAAACCTTCCTAAGAACTAGCTGAGAAGCAGGTCATGGAATGAGGGATGGAGGAGGGACAGCATCTGTTCTCTGAAAACAAGACCACTTAGATTTGGACCTGGAATATAATCTTAGTTCGAAAGCCCAGGGACACGGGGCACAGTGGCTCAGTTCTATAATCCTAGCACTTTGGGCAGCTGAGGCAGGAGGATTGCTTAAGTCTAGGAGTTTGAGACTAGCTTGGGCAATATGGTGAGGCTCTGTTTCTACAAGTAATTAAAAAATTAGTAGGCATGGTGGGACATACCTGTGGTCCCAGCTACTTGTGGGGGCTGAGGTTGGAGGCTGGCTTGAGCCCTGAGGTCAAGGCTGCAGTGAGCTGCGGTTATGCCACTTTACTCCAGCCAGGGTGACAGAGGGAGACTCCATCTTAAAATTAAAAATGAAATAAAATAAAATAGCCTAGGGATGAGGGATGAGGACCTCTGGGTTCCTGAGTCAAAACAGAATAGTGTGGCAAAGGTGGATGAGATTATTTATGCTTCTTCTTCTCTCTCCTTCTCTTCCTTACTCTTTCCTTCTAGCCCTTTTAGTAATTCTGAGAAATCGGAATGCATGCGGTACCATGCTAAGGTCTAAAGGCAGCAGAGTTACAGTCTCCTGAGAATCAGTGTTCACTGATTTTTTAGTTCTCTAAGCCAAAGTAGGGGCTTTTAGCAATCCAGACTTACAGTGCCTGCCCAGGCCCACAGCATCAGAACTGCAAAGGGATGGGGTCCAGGACTCTGTATTTTTTAAAGTTGCACAGGGATCCTCATAGGCAAGCAGTGTAAGAACCACTGCCCTTCTCCACTTCTATCATCCCAGAAAGCAGTTAGCTGCCCCAGCCCTGTACAATGAAAGGGCACAGGATTTGAGACCAGGCAGAGCTTGGTTTCATAGGAGTGCTATGATTTTCTGGTGTGAACCTTTGTGAAACTCAAGCTCTTTACTTCTGAAGTGGAGGTGATGATAGCACCCAACTTCTAAGGTTTGGATGGGACCAAATGTGATCATATATGCCAACATGCTTTCTAAACTACACTGGGCTGTGCCTGTGCCTTCCTTCCTCTCCAGCTCAATTCTTTCTTCAGCGCTACCAATTGCTTCTCTTTCCCTCTAGCTCCGAGGATGACCTGTCCCTCCATCTGTTACGCTCCTACCACCAAGCAGAAGCCCTCATCCCCTTTACACTCAGGGGTTCCACCAGCCCTTTTTTTTGCCTACATACATGCATAGATTACTTCATTTTTAAAATCTCTTTCCTCAAAACCACTCTTCTATTAAGCTATCATTTGACTTCTCTCCTTTTCTTCTTCAATAGACTTTGGAAAATATATGATTTCTTTGCTGCACCATTTTATCTCTATCCCCTCATTCCAACTTTTAGTGATTGCAACATGCTGTCTATACCTTGCACTAAAGCTACTCCCCAAAAGGTAACCAGTGGCCACCTGCCACTGGCTAACCAACGGGTCTCCGTCATACTCCCTGCAGTGTTTGGCACCATTGCTCCCTCTCCTTAGAGGCGTTCATCCAGTACGACGTGTGGGCTGCGTCACCTTTTCACCACCTGTGGTTTCAGATGAACCTCTGTACAGATGCTCTCAGGTCTCTGTGTGTGTAGCTTCAGTTCTGTGTGGATCACTGCCCACTCTGTGTATCTATCCATTTATTTACCATGAGGGAACTTCCCACTCAACATGCTTGGCTGGAGGTATCACCCTTTTCTCCTCCTTTTGTGTATCAGTCGGGATGCTTCTGGCTGCAGGTAATAGAAGACTCAACTAAAAATGGCTTTAATGATAATAAAATTGCATGCTCTCACATCCCAATAAGTGTGGGAACATAATAGTTCTAGGTCTGGTTGATTCAGTGGCATCAAGGGACCAGCTTGTTTCCATCTGTTTACTTTTCCATCCTCAGGGTATTAAGTTGGTTTTTTTGGACTGGTTCTCCTTTGGATCCCAAGACCACCACAGCATTTCCAGATGATGTGTAAAGATGCAATATCAAAAGGCAGGAAAAGGGACTGTTCTTCAAACAGCTCTTTTCAAGAGCTGGGAAAATCCATTCCAGTTGACCTCCAGAATAACTCATGTCTCCTTGGATAGAATCACATCATATGCCCTGTCTAAACTGCTCATTGGGAAGGGGACTGGAAAGACCTCGATTGCCTGAGCCTCAAGTCAAGCACTTGGCAGCTTTAAAATGTTCGTGAAAAAGAAATGGAGGCGTGAGATGATGTTGGATAGTCAACCGAGTCAGCTGCCCATCCTCACCATACCCTTAAACAACAGCTTCTCCCATTTTCCCATCCTTACTACACCTACCACCTCTCTCTCTCTATTCCAATCATGCAATGATACTTCCACTTTCTGATCTCAATATGAAGTACTGTGCCTCTATTCTTATGCTGTCCTTTAAACCTGGAATCTGGTACTTTCTTTTGTTATCTACCAACATTTTATCAGAGACTTCACCTGGCAGGGGAGGGAGTGGGAGGCAGGCATCACGGCTCGGGCAACCTCTTTTGTATCTCCACTGTACACTGGACATCTTTCTAGCATCGCTCTATTGCACTCTGTGCGATTGTTACTGTGGACTGTGTTTCCTTTGAGGACAGAAAACCTGCTGATTAACTTCTATATGCCCAATGCTTAGCATAGTGGCAGCATGTAATAGGTTTCAATAAGTGTAAGTCAGATCAAAGAATGAGTAAACGGTTTCATATAGGCAGTCATGCCTGATTAAATTATGCCTCTGCCATTGCAGTCAGCCCACTCCCCATCCCCAGTGCAGATACAGAGTTCTTCCCCAATGCTTCAAAGGCCATTGAGATCACTGGGCCCAGGGAAGATGCCTGACTTTTCCAAAGCCCGTCTAAGGAGCAGGATAGTATTTGGACAAGATATTTTTGGAAAGAAGCTTATAAGCAAAATATAGACCAGAAGGTAGCCTGGCAAGGGTATATTTATCCTCCACAAAATTCACACTCATCATATTCTCTGAGGTCAGAATCCTTAAGAAAATCCTACCAACTGCTATAGTCTATGACATAAGCCACAGAGTATGTTACCCATAAGGGAACCTATAAGAATAAGTGGATTTTTTCCCCAGCAGCATTAACATTTATGATACAATTTTGGGTGCTTCAGAAGAGCACTGCCTTGATGTAGGGCAGGATTCTGTCCAAATGTCTGGGAAAGGTGCCTGCTGAATGCATATGTCTCTGTGATTCATTACTGCCCTGAGGCTGAACCCCTAAATGGAACGTGGGCCCTTGGGCTCCTGGCAGGCATAGGTTGGAATGTGAAGCAGGATGGAAGTCCCTTAGTAGCCCAGCAGGTGCCGTGGGGAACAGCTTGCCTTTATTTATTCAGCCAGATTGATCAGAGCTCCTGCAGGTCAGGCTGGAAGCACCTGGGAGGCCCCCCTCTGCCCTGGTGTGGCTATCTTCAGTTTGCACACTGTCCCCAGGCCAGCCAGGCATGGCTGCTGTGACAGGGCTGTTAGTACTAATAAAGCAATTGCAGCGGCTTATATAGGAAAGAACTGCTGGGAACACTTTGCCTTTAAAGTTGGCTGCCCCCTTGGTGGGCACTTGGAGGTTCACGCCACATTCCCTCCCCTAGCTTTCCAGCACACAGTTTGGCTAATGTGGGTCAGGAAATCTGAGAAACACTCAGGCAGCAACCAAATGAGTCTATAGGCAGGGAATTTGGCTTCAGATGGCCTTCCCACACCTGCCATTTCTGTATTCTTTATCTCTCCTGAAATACCACCTTTCCTCCCCTCAACCCCCTGAGACAGACACTCTGCTGTCTCACCCAGCCAGCACACTGCTGTCAGCACAGGACCTGATCTTTGTCATCATGCCTGAACATGAAGTGAAGACCCCCATTACAACTCCCAGAAATAAATACTTGCCAATTAAACCTTCTACCACTTGTGGTATGAAAAACCTTGTTCCCTGTTCAGGCTTCAAGCCTCAGTGAGTAGACATACTCTATGAGCATGTACACACACATACACACACACACAGACATATACACACCTGCAACATTTAAACTTGGGTGTTTTATAGTCTTTGATCCTCACAACAGAAGCAATATTCTTAGCATCTTCATTTTACAGGGAAAAAAACTGAGGTTCAGAAAGGCTAAGTAATCTGTCTGAGTCACAGAGGGCATCGAGCCGAGATTCCTACAGTTCCAGCCTTGGCATTTCATAGTTTTGCAACTTTGAAAGTGGGGAAGACCCCACTGGGAAGACAGTCCTGTGGACATTCGATGGTAGATGTCTCCACCTCTTCATCCTGAAGCCAGGATCCTCCAAGTGACAAAACTGCATATGACCTTACCCTCCCCTGTGCCAGGCCTGGTATCCCACAAAGATGCTACTAATTGTGGTGGCCAGACAGTTCTAAAAGGACTTTTTTCTCCCTAAACCAGCCAATCTCTTATCAACCTTTTAGGGTAAAGAGATTTCACTTACCCCTTTATATCATTTGGTTTCTCAACATCAGAATTCAATATTCTCACTTGCTCCCAGTTTAAAAGACCCTCTTACTATCTTTGCTCACTTTGTGCAGCCTCCCCAGAGACCAGGTGAGGAAGGGGTGTGGATAGGAGCATCTCCCATCATCACTGGGCATGAGTAATTTGTGCTTGCAAATTTCTGGAGACAACTGGGAAAGGCAAAGAAAAAGTCCTTTTGGAAGCAGAAACAACTGGAGAAATACTGTGCTCTGCGAAACAGATAAGCAGAAGAGCTGTTTATCCCCTTGGTGGCGTGAGGCTCGGCTTTGAGGCAGATAAATCTTTGCTGGTAATACAGTACTTAAACCAGAACTGACACCTTTTTATATCAACTGCAGAGAATTGCTTTCGTGAGGCTCTGATACAAAGGCTGCCGTGGCTCCCTCTTGCATATCAATTGCTTGGCAGCCTGTTGCTTTTCTCAGTCCTGCCCTTTAGGCAGTTGCCCCTGATCTCAATGTGGCATCAAAGTCTGAAAAGTGCAGGGAAGGAGGGATACCAAAAGGTAAGCGACCACTAACGGGATCAGGCAGGCACTGGAAGGAGCTGGGGTGTAACTCTGTTGCAGGGATCTTCCTCTGGGCACCCCTCCTAGCAGGAGCATGCTGGAGCCAGCTGGCAGAGCTGAGCAGATGGGGCTAAGCACAGCAACTGTGCACACAGCCTTTGCCAGGCACCAGGGCCTGAGGTGGCCAAAATAATTTTCAAGTTTGTTCTTTAATTGACCATTAAAACATACTCACTGCAGGTAAGCAAAGAGGACATAAGAACTTTTTTTTATCTATCCTTCCCAGGGCAAATAGATATAATATATAGAGACATACACATTTTTTTTTTTTTTTTTTGAGACGGAGTTTCGCTCTTGTTACCCAGGCTGGAGTGCAATGGCGCGATCTCGGCTCACCGCAACCTCCGCCTCCTGGGTTCAGGCAATTCTCCTGCCTCAGCCTCCTGAGTAGCTGGGATTACAGGCACGCACCACCATGCCCAGCTAATTTTTTGTATTAGTAGAGACGGGGTTTCACCATGTGGACCAGGATGGTCTCGATCTGTTGACCTCGTGATCCACCCGCCTCGGCCTCCCAAAGTGCTAGGATTACAGGCTTGAGCCACCGCGCCCGGCCCACACATTTTTTGAGATCGGGTCTTGCTCTGTCACCCAGGCTGAAGTGCAGTGGTACAAATACGGCTCACGGCCACCTCTGCTTCCTGGGATCAAGCAATCTTCCTGCCTCAGTTTCCCATGTAACCGTGACCACAGGTGTTCACCACCATGCCTGGCTAATTTTTTTGATTTTTTTGTAGAGATGAGGTCTCACTCTGTTGCCCAGGCTTGTCTCGAACACCTGGGCTCAAGCAATCCTCCTGCCTCAACCTCCCAATCCTCCTGCCTTGGCCTCCCAAAGTGCTGGGGTTACAGGCATGAGCCACTGTGCCTGGACTCATATATATTTTTAATAAAAATAAAACTGTACTATTATGGACTGAATATTTGTGTACTGCCCAAATTCCTATGTTGGATTCTCCACCTCCCAATGTGATTGAATTTGGAGACAGGGCCTTTATGAGGGTAATCAAGGTTAAATGAGGGTACAAGGATGGGACTCTGATGTGATAGGATTGGGTCCTATTAGGAGGTACCAATCTCTCTCTTTCTCTCTCTCTCTCTCTCTCTTTTTTTTTGAGATGGAGTCTCACTTTGTTGCCCAGGTTAAAGTGCAGTGGCACAATCTCGGCTCACTGCAACCTCTGCCTCCCTGGTTCAAGCCATTCTCTTGCCTCAGCCTCCTGAGTAGCTGGGATTACCTGTGTGTGCCACCACACCTGGCTAATTTTTGTATTTTTAATAGAGACAGGGTTTCACCACGTTGGCCAGCTGGTCTCAAACTCCTTGCTTCAGATAATCTGCCCACCTTGGCCTCCCAAAGTGCTGGGATTATAGGTGTGAGTCACTAAACCCGGCCCTCTCTCTCTTCCTTGCTTTCTCTCTCCATCATGTGGAGAGGCCATAGAATTCTGCCACTTTTGCCCCCATGTTCTACTTTCATGTGTCGTACACATCTCTCTAGTATGTATACTTTATCACACTGTTTCTACACACACAAATCTCTGACTCTGAGCTTAGCTAGAGGCCTCTTTCCCTCTCCACCTAACTCAACTCTCCACTGGAGGTAACATGAAATCTGCAGACACGATGTTGGCATGGCCAGTTATTAGTTCTGTCACTTTGCCAGGTTCATCTTACTAAGACTCAGTCTCCTCACTTTGAAAATAGGCTAATAATTTTGACATTCTATGAATAAGATACAGATTAAACAGGATAAGACTTACCAGCACAGTGGCTGAGAAATAGCAGAAGCTGAATTTTTTAAAAAGGTGGCTTGTTGGCCTCCAGAATATCCTCTCTGCACTGGTGTCTGTAGCATCCTGTGGTCCACCATGCACGGCCTCTCCTGGGGTCCCTGGCTGGCTAAGGCCTGGTCTGGCCCATTCCTCCTTCCCCAGTGTGTTTGCAGTACACCTTCCTCTGTCACCTGGGCTTGTTTCTCCCTGGCCACTGCTGTCCTCGCTGTCCTCTGGAGCTCTTCAGCCTACAAAGCTGTTGAACAGACAGACACCCTGTTTTTACATACTTCTTACAGTTCCTTAAACAAGTTCACAGGCCCTTTTGATTTTGAGGGTTCACTACCAATTGCTGCAGAGTAGCTGGAAGTGGGTGACAATGGTGTCCACACTAATGAGGACATTTTGCTTTTTTTTTTTTTTGAGATGGAGTCTCACTCTGTCACCCAGACTGGAGTGCAATGGCACAATCTCAGCTCACTGCAACCTCTGCCACCTGGGTTCAAGTGATTCTCTGGCCTCAGCCTCCCAAGTAGCTGGGACTACAGGTGCACACTGTCACGCCCAGCTAATTTTTTTTGTATTTTAGTAGAGATGGGGTTTCACCGTGTTGCCCAGTCTGGTCTTGAACTCCTGAGCTCAAGCAATCCACCTGCCTTGGCCTCCCAAGACATTTTGCTTTCAAAGATATGGGTCTGGGATGACTAGATTGAGAGCCTTCCCTGACCCTTTCTTTTCTGTGGCTCTTAGGAAAGACCTCTCTGGCCATTGTCCCGGGAATCAATGTTAGTCTTTCCCAGCCCAGATCATGGCACCTGTCCCATTCCTGAACTCTTTACCTTCTTCTGAAGCACTAGCTCATTCCCAAGATAACATACCACTTGTAGCACAGAACCTGTGGCTGTGGGTTCTTGGCTAAGCTGTAAACCCACATCCCTGCCAATCCACAGCTTCCTTCCCAAGCAGCTGCCACCACACAATGGAATTAACATAAAACACAACTCAGCAGAGGCACATTTAATTTACAGTGATTATACTATCTATTATACAACACAATTTTAGGTACTACAAGCTCCCTGGAGAACTGGGGGAAAAATACATGTAAAAAGAACCCAACCCTCTCCAAAATCATCACATAATGACAGAAGAATCTCAGTAAACAAAATACAGTTCATGGCATCATAAATAGTGTATTTTAAAGTACTTAACATCTCTCAATTCTCTATTTCATGCCCATCAGGAACTCAGTTTATTTCTAGTGGAGAGAAATGTGTGTGTGTGTGTGTGTGTATATATATATATATATAATAATCAATAATTTTAAACTCTGAGCGACAATTAGAGCCAAATGGAATTTTTTTAGAGGAGACAATTCCAGGGTGAATATTGGGTGGTTTCCAATCAGATAGAACAACTCACCATTGCTTGGTCAGCAGAGACCTAGGCACCACATCTTTGCCCTGGGAGAGCTCTGACCCTCAGAGAGCCGGAGCAACACACTTCCTGAGTCCTGACATCCAATTTCCAGGCCATGGAGCAGGAGCTCTTGCTGTCAGTTCCCCCACACTCCCCGGTCTCCTCCGTGTGAGGGATCAATAGGGAGGACACAAAGAGCAGGAGCTCTGATGCTGGTCCAGTCCTGATCCCACTCCTCACAAACCCTGGGACCCCTGTGGCCCTCTGTTATCTCATCTGTAGAATGGGAATGACACCAGCCACCTTGGATTTGCTGTGAGAATTTGATGGGATTTCATAAAATGGCCAGCCAAGTGCATACAGCATATAACAGGCACTTAGCCACCTTTATTGCCTTCCTGTTTTCCACTCTCTTCCATTCTAGAGTAAATGGAGAGGCAAAGCCTTTCCCAGAGGAATAGGCCATGAAAAGGGGGCTGCCAGGCAGCTCTGGGAAGACCTTGGAGACAAGAGGATCCCTTAGGCCACTTTCAACAGCCCCTGAGCCTTAAGGTACTCTTCAGCCTGGAGGTATGTGGACACCTGACCCCATCTGGAAGCAGAAGACTAGACTGAGTGGCCTCTGGGATGGAAAAGTCACACCCCTACCCCATGGGAGTATTAGGTATATAAGCAGTATGGTGGGTCAGCCTTCAGGGCATCAAGGAAGGAGTCACTGGCCCTCTGGCTCTCAGAGGTGGCGATGTGTGGCCTGTGCATGTGAGTTACAGTCACATCTGAATTCCACTGCTCCAGGCCTTAGGGGAGGGAGGAGTTTCCACCCCTTTTTATAGCTTGTTTAGCAGACTTCATTGCCTAGATAACCTTTATGTTGCTCAATGCAACACTTACAGAGGGCCCTGAGCTGCTGTAGCACACCCCAGGCCAGACACGGAGTCAATGCAAAGAAGAACAAGACCCCACCCTTCCTTTGTAAAGTGCAACTGTCAGAAAATGTGCAGGAGCCTCAAACAATGCAGAGGAAGGCATGTGCCCTCAGAGAGCTGGAGGTAAACCAAGACACTGGGCGAAAGCAGGAGCTCCGGTGCCTCTCGTGATGTGGAGTGGGGACATTTGAGCTGCATGCGTTAGGTCAGTGTGGGGTTGCTGCAGGCAGGGGTCCGCCTAACCCTCATTCTCATGCTGCACTTCCCACTGATTTTCTCAGAGCCAGACTTTAGGGGGGATCCAGACTTTTTCATCATTCTCTATGGGATGTAAGCTTAATGAGAGTAGAAAGTTACTTCATCCACAATCATTCTTTTCTGTATTATGTGAGAGAAGTAGGTATCAATCAGTCCATATTTATTCACTGTGCACTTTATATGTGCCCAGCGCCTGGAGGGCTGAGCTGTGTAGGGGATCCAACATGATCGCCGACATGTACAGTAATTATCAGTTTTAGAAACATTTTAGTCCATAGTTTATTATGCAATCCTCACAATAAACCCATAAGGTCAGGCAAAATCTAGATATTAATTTGAATATAATCTTACATATTATTTTAATCTTCCTTACTATAACCTTTATTTTACAGAAGAATCCATGAGCCACATTAACTGGTAATGTCATGAAGCCAGGTCTTTGGATTCTGTATCCGGTGCTTTTTTCACAGTTCCATTCTGCCTCTTACAAATATATGCAAGCAGAGGTGTGCTGTTTGAAGATTATTGCTGAAATATCTAGAACGGTATGTAGCGTGAATTCCAAAACTCTTGCTGACCCCTGGGTTGCATATATAAATGAAAGAGGAAATAAATCATCCTTTCTGCTACGAAAACACCAAACCCCAAACGTTTACTCATCTTAATGAAGTGCCAGCACAGTCTTGTAGGTTAACCTTTTTATTGGCCTCTTTCTTTCTGTCCCTTCTTTTCCTCCATTGTTTTACAGAGTTGATGCCCTTTACATAAGAGTGAAACTTGGCTCTTTTTCTCTTGGCTGGTTGGCTTTCTTTCTTTTTCTTTCTCTTCTTTCTTTTCTTTCTCTTTCCTTCTTCCTATCTCTCTCTCTTTTTCTCTTCTCTCTCCCTTCCCTCCCTCCCTCCCTCCCTTCCTTCCTTTCTTCCTTCCTTTTTGAAACAGAGTCTATGTTATCCTGACTGGTTTTCTTTTTCTGTTTATTGGATCCCTTTCTGCCCTATTCATCACTATCCTCACATGCCTAATAAAATTATTCTCAGGTCCTCAGAGCCTGTCTGGTATGAGTCTGGAGATTGGGCCAGATTACAGAGATTATAATCCGCGTTATCACTGCTATGGTGGTAAACTGGAAAAAATTGCATTTAAAAGTATGCCATTTGGCTTTGTATAATTACAATGAGATTTTTCTGGAGTTTTCTTCAGAGTGAGCAGAAAAAACCCAACAACCATCCATCACCTAATCTGCATTGAGCACAGAGTCCCACCCTATGGGTTTCTCAGAATTTGGCCAGTCATTCTGGCTGTCAGGGCAATGCTGGGATTTGGGTCTCTGGTCTCCAGGAACCTGTTGGTAGAATACAAGTCTGAAGTAGAAGAGACTGGCTTGTAGTGGATGAGAAGCTAGAGAGAATGGGAATATTAGAAAGATTTCAAATGGAAAACAAAGTATTGTAATCTGGCTCCTTGACAATTTCTACCATGGAAATGAGAAGACTTCAACGTGTAAAGCCCACTGGGGTGTCTGAACTACTTATTTTAATGATCTGGCTGGACCTGCTCTGACCTCATGGTCTTCCATTTTCATATTTACATGTGCTTGGTATACCTTAGGGATTCAGTAAATGTTGAAAGTTTAAAAAGGAAGAAAGAAAAGAAGAAGGAAGAAGGGAGGAAGGGTGGAAGGGATAGAGGGAGGGAGGAAGGAAAAAAGGGAGGGAGGAAGGGAGGAAAGGAAGGAAGGAAGGGAAGGTCATTTCATAAAGACTTGGAGATGTCATGTTAGGGTAAGAACACTAAGAGATCTGCTAAAGTGGTGCCCAAAGGAAAGAAAGCCCTGCAGAGGAGGGCATCATGTCACTTTTTTTTTTTAAGCACAAATGCTAAAAGGGGAACAGAGACAAGAAAAGCCCTTTGAAGAAGAGATTGGTGCAGAAGACTGGTGCAGAGGTCTGCAGCTTTTCCAGAGCCTGATCTTTATACAATAAATGCAAAGGATGAAGAGGAAAATGAGGAGGGAGGAGAGAGAAACTAAAAGAAGTAGAGAATGAGGAGGTGAAAAGAAAAGGAAGATGAAGAAGGGGATATTGAAGAAGAAGAGGCAGGTGGTAAGAGAAAAGAAATATGGGGAAATTAAGGACAATAAAGAGAGGAATAAAGGAAGGAAAGTAATTTGGGGGAGAGAAAACATGGTTCCATTCTAACAATGTTGTCCCTGCAGGCACGCCGGTGTTGTCAGAGAAGAGGAGGGGGTCCAGGCCATTGTGCAACTATTATTATATAATTAAGTCTAATAACAGTAATTCTCTGGGAGAGGTCACTGCCTGCCTTGTGGATGGAATCTGATTTGATGAGACTGTCCCTTCTTGTATTCATGCTGCCTGTCCTGACGGGGGCCCGGGTGATGGGGAGCCCGTTAGAAAAAAAATGAAAGGAATAGAGGATGAGTCAACTTGTTCCCCCTCCAGCTTTCCTGAATACAGGCTGCTCCAGATTCAACCACATTTGATTATTCCCATTTATAACTTTTCCAGTCACAGCCTTGCCTCTCCATTAATTACGGCGATTAGCTTGAACTATTGTTGATGCTAATTAGACTCTGAGAAACGTGTTTGGGCTGCTCATTGGTTGGCGTTCAGAAGGGGAGAAGCGGGTGGGGGAAGTGGGGGAAGTGTCAGGCTTCATCCGTCCAGACTAGGCAAACACAGTGGTGAGAGCTGCACAGCTCAGCCATAGAAGGAAGGAAGGTCCCCGGCAATGACCCTCCTTCCCTGGGCTACCCTTCTGCATCTGTCCCAATTTTGCTCATTGTTTACTCCTCTCATCTCATTTTCCCCTGTACACTGTGCACAGTTGTGATGGGACAAGAAAGTCTAACTCAAGTTGGCATCTTGCAACCACCAAGCTGCTGGATTCTTGCTACTTCTATGGACTCTGAGTTCATAACTGGAAAGAGAAAGGGACAATAAGAGGAATAGAAACTTCCTTATAGATTGTGGTGGAAGATGGAGATAATTACTAAAGGGATGATATTTAGGAATTGTGATTTATTGGATATCTATGTGACTAGCCTTGTGACAGGTTTTGCGGAGGAAGCAAGGGAAGTCTGTGCATTTGTTCATGATGCATCCTCCCTTTGAAACGCTCTCCTACTGCCTTTCTATTAATCCCAAACCGGAAGATTCCAGAGTCTAGCTGATGACCCCACTTCCTCCAGGAAGCCTTTCTTGACCACCCTAATTTCAACTATAATCTCTCTACTAGGAATTCTATTCTTATTACAGTGGAGTAGCTTCATTAAGAACACAGACAGGATTTAGAGTTAGTAAAATCTGCCTTTAAGTTTCAATTCTGCTACTGCTAGCTGTTTGACCTTAGACCAGTTACTGAATTGTAAAAGCCTGTTTTCTCATCTTTATAATGTTGAAATAATAATATTCTCTGCAAGTGAAGCTGTGAGCAGGACTCATGTCTGAAGTCTCTTCTATCCAATTTTTCTCAGTGCTGAGAACATAGATTATGCTTAATAAATCCTTGGAGACTGATCAAAAAACAGATTTTGATATCTCACTATAAGAAAGTTTTGGAAAAACATAACTTTAGATAAGAGAAGAGTTGGGATAGAAAAAAATATATAGGCAATACAAGAATTGCTATTTCATTGCTATTAGGAAATCCTGGAGCTGTGTTTCCTCCATTGTTGTTACTGTCAACATCCACACAGGAGGAAAGACTGGTCCAGAAGTTAGAATAAGTTGTCCCAGGACAAGAAAGTCTTACTCAAGGTTGGCCTCTTGCAACCACCAAGCTGCTGGATTATTGCTGCTTCTTTGGACTCTGAGTTTATAATTAAATAGAGAAAAAGGGAAAATAAGAGGAATAGAAACTTCCTATAGATTATGGTGGAAGAGGGAGATAATCATTAAAAGGATGATATTCAGGAATTGCGATTTATTGAATATCTATATGACTAACCTTGTGATAGGTTTTGTGGAGGAAGAAAGAGAACAGGGCAGCTAGATCTCTGTCCTGGATTTGTCTTCGTGGCTTTCTTTTAATTCATTTGATAAAGATTTTTTTTTTTTTTGAGATGGAGTCTTGCTCTATCGCCAGGCTGGAGTGCAGTGGCGCAATCTCGGCTCACTGCAACCTCCACCTCCCGGGTTCAAGCGATTCTTCCGCCTCAGCCTCCCAAGTAGCTGGGACCACAGGCATGTGCCACCATGCCCAGCCATTTTTTTTATTTTTAGTAGAGACAGGGTTTCACCATGTTGGCCAGGATGGTCTCGGTCTCTTGATCTCGTGATCCGCCCGCCTCGGCCTCCCAAAGTGCTGGGATTACAGGTGTGAGCCACTGTGCCTGGCCCATGTGATAAAGATTCAATGGGTACCTACCACGTGTTGTTTGCTAGACTTGAAAGTTCAAAGTCTCATAGGAAATCCTCTTGCCCTCATGGGCTCACAGTCTGGACAGAATTCGAGCTTTCATAATAGGGTCTGCACAGGTAGGGGGCAGTCTCTTCTGTGGCTTGCTACCCTGCTTAGGCATGTGGTCAGGTGGCTTTGCCCTGGGACTGTCAGAGGCAGGTCCCAGATCTCCAAAGGAGCCTCTGTCCTGGTGGCTCTGGACCCCATGAGGTCATGTGGTCTGTTGTGGCCTTGCTCCAGGACTCTCAGACTTTCCTGGCAGTCACTTCTGGTTTGGGTCTCAGAATATGCCCACAGGGGCTGGGTGGGGTGGCTCACGCCTGTAGTCCCAGCACTTTGGAAGGCTGAGGCAGGTGGATCACCTGAGGTCAGGAGTTTGAAACCAGCTTGGCCAACATGATAAAAACCCATCTCTACTAAAAATACAAAAATTAGCCGGGTGTGGTGGTGGGAACCTGTAATCCTAGCTATTCTGGAGGCTGAGGCAGGAGAATTGCTTGAACCTGCGAGGCGAAGGATGCAGTGAGCTGAGATGGTGCCATTGCACAGCCTGGGTGACAGAGTGAGACTTCGTTTCAAAAAAAAAAAAAAATGCCCTCAGACTTTGATTCTTAAAATTGCCCAGCCTGGATTAATGCTCCTGATGGATTATTTGAACCTGCTTAGCCCATAGATTCACTTCCCCTTTATAGGTTTTCACATTCAGCTCTCCCTATCCCAAGCATCTAATCCCATTAATTAATCCAGGAAGCACTCACAAAGTGCCTATTATAAGCTCGGCGTTGATAGTAAAATACAGTGGTTAACATCATAGGCTTTGGAGCCAGGGCAAATGAGTCTAACATCTGTCTCTTCCACTCACTGTTTATGTGACCTTGAGTGATATAATATATCACCAAGTGATATAAACACTTTGTGCCTCAATTTCCTCATCTATAAAATCAGGCTACCTCATAGGATTGCTGTGAGGATTGAGTTAATACCTGTAAAGTGGTTTAAACAGCTCCGGGGACATACCGTTTGATAAATGTTTACTATTATTACCATCATTATTTCTAAGGATGCAAAGAAAATTAGAATGTGATTCTATAAACAAAAACATGTAATAAAATGTTGCAATTACTACGGCAAAAACCTACATAGGGTATGCTGGGCTTACAAAGGAGAAACGTATTATTGCACCTGGGGGGAGTGATGTAATGAGGAAAAGATTCAAGGGGGAGGTACAGGAAAGGAGTGATGGCCAGTTGGAGGATGGGGTCAGCCAAGGAAGAAGCAAAAGTAAAAATAAAGGCTTAAGGGCACAAAACATCAAGGCAGTCTGGAAATTGCAAACTGGTTGGTGTGACAGGAGCTTAAAATATGATGCTGAGAATGAAGGCTGAGGGGGTGGGGGTGGGGATATCTGCAGAAATTGGGGAGGGCCCTGAAACTGAACTGGGGGATTTGAGTTTTGCTTCACAGTATCAGGAAGCCACTCAAGGGTTCCAACTGTGGCAATACCAGGATCATGTTAGTGCTCTGGTGCAATCACTCTGGGAAGGTCAGTTGGAAAGAAGGAAGACAAATAAAGTATGAGGCTCTTACAGCAGGGCAGATAAGACAAAGCTGGGGGTTTACCTGGGCAAGGGAAGTACAAGTACGACAGTTAGAAGGAAGGTGTATTAGTCTGTTTTCACGTTGCTGATAAAGACATACCCGAGACTGGGTAATTTACAAAGAAAAAGAGGTTTAATCAACTCACAGTTTCATGTGGCTGGGGAGGCCTCACAATCATGGCAGAAGGTAAAAGGCACACCTTACATGGGGGCAGACAAGTGAGAAGTGAGAACCAAGTGAAAGGTTGGTTATAGCACCAACATATCTCATGAGATTTATTCATTATCATGAGAACAGCATGGGAAAGACATACTCCCATGATTAAATTACCTCCCATTGGGTCCCTCCCATGACATGTGGAAATTGTGGGAGCTACAATTCAGATGAGATTTGGGTGGGGACATAGCTCAACCATATCAGAAGGCAAAGACTGAACATGAGGATTGTGGAAGAGAGTGTACCTGGGTGCTGCCAATCTCTTAGAAACAGGGGGAGGAGTAGAGGTTTTAGGGAGACATCTGAGGTATTCTGGGCATATTAGGTTTGAAATGACTATGGGATCTCAATGGCAATGTCAAGTAGAGTGACATAGTCCATCTGGAGCTCCAAAGACTGGTCTGAGTTATTTAAAGATAATGTTTTGGGAGTGCCCTATAGGGGTAGTGGAAACCATGGAAAGAATAAAATTCCATAGGAAGAGCATGTTGGATTGACTTTTTAAAAAGGCCAAGAATAGAAAATTGGAGAGGCCAACCGTAAAGCAGCAAAGATGTGTGAAAACAAGACCAAGAAAGAAAAGTTGGTTAGAGAAGTGAAGGAAGATCCAGCAGAGAGTGGATTTCAGAAGCCATTAGGGAGGAAGTTGGTGTCAAGAAGGGTGTGGTCGATGGTGTCAAATGCCACATAAATAATGTAACAAGAGGACTGAGAAAGTTGTCTATTGTCCTGGTCTAGGTCCGAGGCCAAGGAGAGAATTGCAGACAACTCTAAAAAATTTCCCTCAGCTGTAGAGTCAAGTCATTATGGTCCAATAATGGAGTCAGCCCTGCTGCTTGACATGGTGACACAGAAGTCACCATGGTCCCTGGCCCTTGCCCTTTTTACCCATGGAGCACAGACTGCTCTCAGCTTCTGAGATTTCTATTTTCTTCCACTGGCAAGTGTTGGAGGAAGAGGGATAATAAACTCCTGCTTTGGGTTGGCCAGAACACAGGAGTGCTTCATGCATTAATATAACTCAGGGTATGAGAGAAGCATGGCTACCAAGCCGTAGCTGTTAGTGCCAGATCACAACTGAAGTTTGGAAAAGGAAATCCTGACCTTGAATGTATGTGAAAAAGAACTTTGTCCATGGAAAAGCACTCAGCTAGTGTTGTTACTCCTGTTAATGTTGTTTCTGACTGAGCCAAGATAGCCTGCACCACAACAGGAATCCAAGGCACCAGAAAAAGTGCAGACTTCTTGTTTCTCAGGACTTCTTCCAATAATTAGACTTCTTCCCCTCTTTGAGGTCTGGCTGTACCAAACCAAGGTGTTAAATAGTATGCCAGTGCCAGAGACCACACTCCCAGAAGGCGTGAAGACAGCACATGGCCTGAAGGAGAGAACAGAGTGAAATGCAAGCAGTATGTCTTGCCTGTCTGAAATGAGCCCAGCTGCTGAGCAAATCCAAGATGCCAGTCTGTCTTCATACAACATCTTTCTTATTAATAATGTAAGCATGATGGAGGCTGCTATTGATCTTCGATACCTAAATCTTACTTCTCTATGAATAAAAAATGTAATAAGATCTCAGAAATAAGCTAAAGACCACTGCCTGGGTCTCAATGACAGGGATAAATTGCAGTACACTGCAAAAGACTGAAAAATGTTAATGGATGGCAGTCCCAGTTTGCTTACTAGCTGGCTTAGAGCTGCTCAAAGCTGGAGCGATTGGAAAGTCAGCAGAGAAGATCACTGACCCCAGGCCTTCTGTGGCCTGCAGGATAGCAGCTGATCCATCACTGTCAAGGGCCCTGCAATGGAAATAGTCAAGCTCCCTTGGTTTGACATACTTCTCACTTCCACTTTTACAGGTGTGGGTATGTTTGGGGTGGGGATGAAGAAGAGATTAAAGCTTTACTACTTTCCATGGGATTTAAGGTGTCATATAAAATTAAGTATGATATAAAATGGGAAAATCGAATAGTAAAATACAAAAAGAATGGTGAAATAGACATTGTCAAGTACTTAACATAAGTTACCTACTCCAGCTGTGAGTGAGTTTAGCTGTGTGTTCCATTGCATCTAACACACACACACACACACACACACACACACATATATATGATGCAATGGAACTTATATATATATATACACACACACACATACATATATATTTAATATATATCGTTCACTGAAGGCTGCTTCTCTGTGTTCACGTGGAGTCTTCAGTTGCACTCCTTTTCCTTCCTATGTCCCACTGTGGTACAATCCACAGGTGAGGTTCATTGCTTGGCTTTGGCTGCAGGAGAGGAGTTTTCAAGACATGTGTCTTATCTAATGGAGGATGCAATGTGTATATCAGAAACAGTTAGCTCAGTATTGGCTGAAACTTTTCATTGTTAACACTGCTTCCATGGGTAAGGGCACATATTTAAAGTATAAAGTGGTCCTTTCCAGGTACAGCCTGTTTTCATGCTCCTTTTCTGCTTTCCAGGAAAGCAACTGATAGCCTCTGTTTGACCCTGGCAGAGTGAGGCCATGTCCATTTTGGTAGGCTCTTTGGAGACTCTGTTTTGTGTGTGCCTCTGAGCTGAAGTCTGCAAGACATGCTCAGCTTTCCAGACTTTCCCTTTCTTTCTCTTTCCTCTCTGTCACCCCTCACCCCCTATCTCTGTCATTTTTTGCCCACCCATTTCCTTCAAAGATCCACATTGACTGGACTCACCCCTTTCATCTGCTCTTCCTCATGACTTCCTTCCCTGGACCAGACTATTTTGCCTCTGTTCTCCATTTCTGGTATTGTGACAGATAAAAAGAGCACTGAATTAGGAGGGTTTGTTACTCTGTACTCATGGTGTCTATTACTGGTGTCATTAACCAACTTTATGACCTTGGACAAGTCCCTTCTCTTACATTCTGGACAGGAAGTTGAAGACTTTAGATTTCATAATCTCTAAGGCCCTTCCCAGCTTGAAGAAACAGGTTCTTATCTTCACTGTCTTCCTGAAATTGCTCTTTCAAAGGTTACAATTATTTTCTAATTGCAAATCTAATAACTTTTCTCAGTGATCAACCTACTTGACCTTTGGGGCAACATTTAATTATTGATTTAGTTTTTCTTCTTTTTTTTTTTTTTTTTTTTTTTTTTTTTTTTTTTTTTGAGACGGAGTTTCGCTCTCGTTACCCAGGCTGGAGTGCAATGGCGCGATCTCGGCTCACCGCAACCTCCGCCTCCTGGGTTCAGGCAATTCTCCTGCCTCAGCTTCCTGAGTAGCTGGGATTACAGGCACGCGCCACCATGCCCAGTTAATTTTCTTGTATTAGTAGAGACGGGGTTTCACAGTTTTTCTTCTTGAAATTCTTTGCTTCCTTTCATTTCTTGGCACTCAGTTCTCTTGCTTACTTAAGAATTTTCCTCTGACACTCTTTGCATATCCTCAGTTTTCTCTTCCATATTACCAAATATCAGAAAATCATAAAGTGCCCACAGAATATTAAAACCGAGAACAAAACAAAAGAGAAAACAGAGACTTAAGAATTCCATACTCCAAGAGTTAGCATTCATCTGCGAGAGTCACAAAAAGTTATTTTTAGATGTGGCTCAGAAATTTTACCACCAATTTATCTCTTATGAATTAAAATTACTCAATGAATTGAGGAAATAATGAATAATAATGAATGAAATGATTAAAAATGATAGTTGTTTTAAAATAGAATTACCAGTGAGCAATAAAACTAAGTAAATATAGAATTATATAATTAATTGTTATTGTTATGGCTGTGAAATGTAATGTGAATGTCAAAAAGTCTATTCTTCTAAAAGAAGATGCATAATATGAATAATAATTTAGTGGGGAGAGCAAAACAAGATCAGGCTAAATTTTATATAGAACAAAGTTAATAGTTTTAGTTTTATTATTAATATTAATAAGAAAATTCACTTAATTATTTTAAACATTGCAACTATATAGCCCAAATGTAATACATATATAAGCCAAATCACAGGAGGGAGAGAAAAGAGAGAAAAAAAATCAAAGGAACTTAAAGGAAATAAATACAATGATGTATAAAGCAAGATAACAGAAGAAAGAGAAAATATATTAGTCTTCATAATAATTGTTAGCAATAGTGGATTTACATGTAAAGCACACAATCATAAAACTATTATAATTAAACATAAGAGAAAACCATCAAGACCTAGAAGTTCTTAGATACAAGGAGTTCTTAAATAAAATGCCAAAAGAATGATGCATAAAAAACTGATAAATTGGACTTCTTCACATTAGAAACTTTCATTCCATGCAATGTCCTATGAATTGGATGAAACGAAAAGCTACAGATGGGGAGAAAATATTACTAAACCACTCATCTTACAGTGGACTAGAATACACAAAGAAGGCTTACAACTCAACTATCAAAACCACAAACACGAAATAAGAGTCATGGATGACACATGAAAAGCTGTTCAACATCATGAATCACTAGAGAAACAAATTAAAGCCACAAAATATCACTGCATACCTATTAGAATGGCTAGAGTTAAAAAAAGATATGATGAAATACTGTAAAGGATGCAGAAAAGGAGGATCTGGTGAGAATTGCTGGTGGAAATGTAATATGCTACAGCCACTCCGGAATATAGTTTGGGAGTTGCTTATAAAGCTAAGCATGAACCTACAATACAACCCAGCAATTGCACTCCTGGACATATGTTTATCCCAGAGAAGTAAAAACTTAAGCTCACACAAAAATGGTGCATGAATATGCATAGCAGCTTTATTTGCAATTGCCAAAAAGCTGGAAATGATACAAATGTCTTCGATGAGTGAGTGGTTGAACAAACTTTGGTACATCCATACTGTGGAATACTACTCAGCAATAAAAAGGAACAAACTATTGATACATGCAATCATTTGCATGAATCTTAAAGGTATTATGCTTAGCAAAAATAAGTCAATCTCAAAAGGTTACATGGTATTTGATTCCTTCTATATAACATCCTCAAATTGACAAAACTCTAGAGATGGAGAACGAATTAGTCATTGCTGGGGATAAAGGTGGAGTTGGGAGGTATGAATGTGATTATCAAGGGTGGTACAAAGGAGTTCCTTTATGGTGATGGGACAATTCTGCTTCCTGATTGTGGTGGTTTCATAAATCTATACATGAGGTCAATTTGCATAGATCTCTCTCTCTCTCACACATGCACAAATGAATGCATGCAAAAATGGGTAAAATTTAAATAAGTTTTGTGGTCTAGTTAGTAGTATTGTGCCAATGGAAATTTCCTGGGTTTCATTGTTCTACTATTGTAGAGGTTGTCACATTGGAGTAAGCTGGATGAAAAATTGAAAAGATTTCCCGTGAATCTATAATTATTTCAGAAGTATTCAAAAAATTAAAAATAAATAAATGACATGTATTTCCTTGCTCTTTCAGCTGAGAGGTTCAAGAAGCAATGATACCCCACTAGCAACAAATGTGCAGATGTTCTATTCTAACATCATTCTTCAGTTAAAAGAACCAAGGCTCCTTGGAGAAACGGCTGGCTTTAGGAGTGGGACAGGAAATATACAAACTGAGTCTGTAGCATCTTATCATGCCAGAAAGTAAGGAAGTGCTGAACTAACACAAAACAATGAAGAGATGACATCAGAGGGCCCTGGGGCCAGCTGAAAGAGCTCTAAATGGGCAAAACTGCAAAAACCAGAGCAACAACATAAGTAAAATAATATTGGATTTAGCCCAAAGTATAAAATAAATAACCCATGAATTCATCCTGGTAGAAAGAAATGACTGAATAAATAAATGGAGGAGAATAGACAAATTGCTGGCGTAGAATTCCAACTAATCTGAGTAGATGCCCCACCCTCGAGGAGGGGAAGCATACCTATGTGATCTTTAAGTGGAGGCTGCCCATAGAGGCTTACTTCCAAAGCAAACAGTATGGAAAGAGGGACAGAAGAGTAACTTTACAGTGAAGAAGCTACAGAAACACTACCTCAGCCAGGTGATCCAGGTCAGTATCAACAGTCACAAGTCACTGTGGTGGTGCCCACCCTTGATGTGATGTGACAAGAATGGCCTTTTCCCTCTGTGGTCTTCCTCCCTCAGACCCATAATCTAAGTTTCAGAAGAAACATCAAACAAATTCCTATTGAGGAACATTGTGCAAAAAACCTGACCAGTACTCCTCAGTGACCGTCAAGGTCACTGTCACAGCCAAGATGAGCCTAAGAAGATGGGACAACTTAATGTCATGTGGTTCCTGAATGGGGACTGGGACAGAAAACAGACATTAGGTAAAAACTAAAGAATTCTGCAAAAAAAAAAAAAAAAAAAAAAAAATGCTTAAGTTTAGCTAAAAAGCTAATAATATATCAATATTGGCTCAATAGTTATGACAAATATACTAATGTTAGTTGTTGTTACTAGAGGAAAATGAGGGTGGGGAAAGGAAATTGGTACCAGTTTTGCAAATTTTCTATAAATCTAAAACTATTTTAAAATAAAAAGTTTATACAGGCCCGGCACGGTGGCTCATGCCTGTAATCGCAACACTTTGGGAGGCTGAGGCTGCGGATTACAAGGTCAAGAGATGAAGACCATCCTGGCCACTATGGTGAAACCTCGTCTCTACTAAAAATACAACAACAACAACAAAAATTAGCTGGGCATGGTGGTATGCACCTGTAGACTAGCTACTCAGGAGGCTGAAGCAGGAGAATCACTTGAACCTGGGAGGTAGAGGTTGCAGTGAGCTGAGATCATGCCATTGCACACACTCCAGCCTGGCGACAGAGTGAGCACACTGTCTCAAAAAAAAAAGTTTATATAAAAAAGTGACAAGTAAATATCCATATCAAAATACAAGGATTCTTAGATACGTTGAAAAATGAAATCCATGAAACTGTACAGTACTTTCATGAATATCATATATATAATACAGATGTCTCTTATGTATATCTTTATATATGTGTATCTTATATATCTTATGTATATATATTATATACAGATATATATCTTATTTATATTTATGCCTTTATATATCTTATTATATGTTATATACAGATATATACTATATCTTATGTATATAAGATACAACTTACATAAGATACAACTATGACAAAATTACATGTAAAATTTAAAAATAAAAGTATGTGAAATGCTACATCGAGTAAATACAAATGAGGAAAAGTCATTATTAATAACAGGCAGAGGAGAATTCAAGACAAAAGCAGTTAGGTTAATGAGATAGTTCATCATGATAAAGATATAATGGTCATTAATGTTTCTTTTGTAAATATCACTGTATTGAAAATTTAAAAATGACTTTGGAACACATGAATAATTCTGTCACAGAGAAAGGGGAGCTTTAACATAACACTCTCAGTGTTTTCTATCAATGGATCAAAATGACTCAAATAAATGGGGGTAGTGATGATTGAATGATATAACAAGCAAGGTTAATTTTACATATTGTGTATCAAAGTGTGTCACCTGAGGAAGTACACTTATTTCAAATAGTCATGACATGTTTACAAAAAATTATTCATACTCAAGGTCACAAAATCTATGATAAATTCTTAAAAGTAGATTTGTATGATCATATCTTTGAATTGCCAAGTAGTAAAAACTCAAATCTCAATTGCTTTTATAAAATAAGAAAGAGTAAAAATAAAAAATATCTGGCAATTATAATTGTAAAAAAATGGGATTAAACATAAACACACTCAAGATGTTTCATGAAATTCCAGGAGTAATTCTTGAAACTCAAAAAGATATAATTTTCAGTCTATATTATTTGATTCGAAAATCTCAATGAACTGAATGACTTTCTAGTAAGAAGCAACTGATCAAAATGAACTCAAAAAGAAAAGACAACCTTCATAGTCTGATTCAAAGGAATGGAGACAATTTAAATTACTTTCTGAAATTATCTTATCATTTCATACGTGAACCAAATCCTCTCACTGCTTTTGTTTCTTCTTATTTGTCTCAATCTGGGCTGGCCTGGTTGAGCCTATTCTCCAGCAGCTGAGACCAGGTCAATCTTCTGCTGGAACCATCATAGCTCTTTCAGCATTTCCAAAGCTAGATTATTCTAAAACAAAGCTTGAATGTGCTCTACCTGTCCAAGTCATTGCAACATAAAACTCCAGAACATTTAAAAGATACAACTGGAGAAGGGTCATGAACTCTACCAGAAACCAAAATCATGTTTTGTTTTTGTTTGTTCGTTTATTATTTTTTTAAACAGTCTCCCTCCATCACCCAGGCTGGAGTACAGTGGTGATCTCTGCTCACTGTAACGTCCATCTCCCAGGTTTAAGTGATTCTCCTGCCTCAGCCTCTCGAGTAGCTGGGATCACAGGCATGCACCATCATGCCTGGCTAAATTTTATGTTTTTAGTAGAGATGGGGTCTCTCCATGTTGGCCAGGCTGGTCTGGAACTCCTGATCTCAGGTGATCTACCCACCTCGGCTTCCCACAGTGCTGCGATTACACAGGTCAATCACCGTGCCCAGCCCCAAATCATGTTTTTATTTAATGGGCAAATCTGATTCCCAATCTAAAATTTATTCTATTCAAGTTTATAAGGCTCTTTCTATCCCTGATGTATGGGATTAAAAGCATTATTCATGATTAGGAACCAGGAGAAACAGAGGGTAAGCAAATATGGAAAGGTAGAAAAACATATGAGCAGGATATGAAGTCATCACTGGTTGATAAGAAAAACCAATGAAACAGGTGGAAAGTATCTTTGTAGAACTTATTCCAAATACATAATTTTACTTGAATTTTTCTCTTTGAGTTGGGGGTCGCACCCTGTCACCCAGGCTAAAGTGCAGTAGTGTGATCTCAGCTCACTGCAGCGTCTGCCTCCCGGGTTCAAGCAATTCTCTCACCCCAGTCTCCTGAGTAGCTGGGATTATAAGCTCCAACCACTATGCCTGGCAAATTTTTGCATTTTTAGTAGAGATGAGGTTTCACCATCTTGGCCAGGCTGGTCTCGAAGTCCTGACTTCAGGTGATCCACCCTCCTTGGCCTCCCAAAGTGCTGGGATTACAGGTATGAGCCATCACCCCCTGCCTGATTTTTTAATATCTAAACATTGAGCAATTAAGAACAGGGGCTGAGAAATACCTGAAATTTGCAAAAAGGGATCTGAAAAAAAATAAATATAGAGGCTGAGACCAATGTAAGATAACAACAGACAGATCACAGAAACGTCAGAAGAATAAGAAGGAGAAAAACTTTTACACACTAGAGATATTTCTTTCAGTTACATATTTATAAAAATTTTATTATTATTTTGTTTTTTGTAGAGATGGGGGTCTCACTATGTTGCCCAGACTAGTCTTAAACTCCTGGGCTCAAACAATCCTCCTGCCTCAGCTTCCCAAAGTGCTGAGATTACAGGCGTGAACCACTGCACCTGAATGATAAAAAAATTCGTGACTCCTTAGAGATAAATAATTTAAAATCTATGCCAGAACATTTGCAACTTCAGAACATACAGAAATCTTCTGTAGAATATACATAATTTGTTCTATGTTATTTTATTAAATAAATAGTGGGGTAGGGTAATGTGTGCCTCTATCTTATTGCAAAGTATGGGTTTAATCATTCTCTAATCATCATTTTATTAACATTTTAAGATCTAGAGAATAAAACAAAGTCCTCCAGATATTGTTATTGATTATCATCTTGACTGGGTTTACCCACCTGAGAATTTCAATCATGATATAGACTTATTTCAGAATGGGACTCAAATCAATGTTAACCCATCTGGCAGTTCCACAAACTCAAATATAGTCTGACTTTATTCTCTTCCTAAGTTCCGTTCCTTTTCCTGAGTACACAGAAATACTGCGTTTGTTAGCATCTCTTGCAGTTAGGTTGAGACATGTGACTAGTTCTGGCCAATGAGCTTTAGCATAAGTGGCATGAGTCACTCTGGGCCAAAGGATAAAGAAGCAGTGTTAAGTTTTCTACATATTTTCTCTTCCAACGTTCTGCTTTATTATGGAAGCACCTATATTAAGATTGGAGACCCACACATGGAAAGAGCCTGCATCTCTGAGTCAGTATTTAAAGGGAGCCGTCCTGAAGAGATGGAAGTATCTACTTTGCATGAAGAAGAAATACTTCTTTTCACACGAAGCTCCTGAGGTTTCTAGATTTGTTTATTACTGCAGCCTCACCTAGCCTATTCTGACTAAGAGCTTTTCCTTCCAAGCTGGGCATCACAGTCAATATTATTCTCCATTGAAAATAAACAGCTCCACATTTTAAACAACTCATTGTTTTACTAAGAATGTAGAAATGTTTATTATTCCACATTTTTGCATGCCTTGTACCTCTGTCTATACTGTCATCTCTAACACTAGTCCCAATAAATCACAATTATTTGGGGGCTAGGGAATGTTCAATGAATGTATATATATCCTGTCTTGGAGCCTGAGTTGTTTCCTCTGCCTAAAATATTCTTTCCCTAGATATCTGCTTGGTTAACTCCCTTATCGTCTTTAACTCTTTGTTTAGGTCTCAATTTCTCAATGAAATCTATACTGACTGTCTTGGTTAACACTACCACCTGCAATACACATACACACACACACACACACACACACACACATTCCAAATCCTTCTTATCATACTGTATTTCATTTTTTCCACAGTAAGTTTTACCTTCTTGTATGTTATATAATTTACTTCTTTATTGTAGACATTGTCAGTCTCATATCCATCTGTGTTCTGATTGTAAATTCCATTAAGTGTAAAATTTAAATGTTTTGTTGATTGCCATAAGAGTGTCTAGCAAATAGGCATTCAATACATATTTATAGAGTGAAAAAAACATTGATTTAGAGCAATATCTGGTGCTGGGCACTATGAAAGATACAGAGATCCACAAAATGCCATTTTGTACTTGGTATAGGTGAACTTAAAATCTAGCAAGAGAAATAATGAAGTACAGACATCATCGCTACAATGTTACATATGAAATGTAGCATGTTCAGGAGATAGTAAGAGTACTTACATATGAAATGAGGCATGTTCAGTAGGTGGTAAGATTATTTACACAGGAAATAAGAATGTTTGGGAGATGGTAAGATTATTCACAAAGGAAATGGGGCATGTTCAGGAGATGGTAAGATTATTTACATAGGAAATAAGCATGTTCAGGAGATGGTAACATTAATTACATGGAAAATGTGGCATGTTCAGGGGATGGTTAAGATTATTTATATGAGAAATGTTTCATGTTCAGGAGATGCTAAGATTATTTATATAGGAAATGTGGCATGCTCAGGAAATGCTAAGATTATTTACACAGGAAATGTGGCATGTTCAGGATATGTTAAGATTATTTACATGGTAAAGGTGGCATGTTCAGGAGATAGTACGATTCTTTCCAGCTTTATCCGTGTGTGTGTGTGTGTGCACGCGCACGCATACGAGTATTTGTTTATACCTTATAATGTTTTAGGAGCAGTTTCCCTCCTAAATTTGTCCTGCTCTCTTATACCTTGTAAATTTGTAGATTCACACTGCAGTTAAATGGCACGGTTGTCCCATAACCCTCAAGATTAACAAAATAGGAGTAGTCCCAGAAGGTGGAGAGTGTGTGTAGAACTAATAGCCTGTGACACTCAGGGCTGAGTCTGCTCTACAAGGCTTCTGCAGGATGTTTCTCATTACATCCCAACATGTCTGCCTTACGGGGGCCCTGGGGAGAAATTCATGGAAGGCTTAAGTGTCTGGAATAGTTTTGTATCTGCTGAACAATTGGTCTGTTTTTGTTATACGAAGAGTATGAATTGCATAATTAATCAGGTTTTCTTTTTCAAATAGTCCATTCAAAAGCTTAGAGCCAAATTTGTGTTTCATCAGTTGTGAAGGCATGGTCTTTTCTGGTGTGTGTTTTATACTGTTTTCCTCATTCCTAGCTCCATTTTCTGTCTCTACCCTTGTTTTGCTTTTTTTCCTTGCCACCTTTGTTTAATGTGTGTTTATTATTTATTTTATATCCCTTTAAGCTACTTCGAATCCTTTATGAAAGAAGTTAGGGGAAATATAAAGAGAGCAGTTCTTACACATCTCTTCTGGGCACATCACTGTACTGGGTCTATGGAAAGGAAGATGAAGAAGAGAGGCAAGGAAGAAAGAAAAAGAAACAGAAAGAAAAGAAAAAGATGACACGGTCCCTGCCCTCAATGAACTTGGGGAGTGATGGCCCAGAGCTCTGCACGGCTGCATTGCTCATTGATTTCTCCCCTCTCTGAACTCTAACAGCACTTAGAGTCAATAACACCCAATTTAGCACTTGATGATATACTGCCTGGTACTGTCTGCTTATTGTTTTATGTGGCTAAGTGTTGCCTTTTGGGCAGGGACTTGTGTTAACTTCTCCTGTCCTCTCAAAGTGAATAGTGCAGTTGCTCAGTGGATTGATTGATAGAGAAGCCATCCATACCAGGAGAAGGATCTAGGCCCCTTGGAAGACAGAGACTGGTGCAGTGACACCCTTAGGCCCACGAGTCAGGCAACGGCATTGACTGCCTAATTCATCCTTGCTGGTTCACTGGGTGGGGTCTCTGAGGAAATGGACACTGCATATAGCTCTATATGTCAGGTTTGGGTCTAAATGTGTTATTGTAAGGGGAACTGAAATGGTTTAATAATTATTATTGCATGCAGCAGAGATTTACTGTTTGCTTACCCTGTGACAGACACTGTTTTATGCTTTCGTAATATGTCAGTAAACAAAACAAAGACCCCTGCATTGATGGTGTTTACACGCAGGCAGCATGGGAATGGGGGAAGCAGGTGTTAAACATGAGATATAAAATAGGTCAATTATATAGCATGTTAGAAAAAGGTAAGAGTTATAGAAAAATTTAAAAAGGGTAGACATGAGGATTAGAGATTGAAAGTGCTACATGCAGAGAGGGCATTACAATTGTGAATACAGACCAGTAGTAGGTGCTATGACCTGTGGCTAAATTCTAGAAATACTTTTTGAAGGTGGAAGATACAGTATTTCCCGATGGTTTAGATGGAAGATGGGAGAGCATGGAGTCAAGGATGACTCCGAGGTCTTTGGCCTGAATAAATTAAAGGACAGAATTGCTGTTTCCGGAGCTGAAGAAGACTCTGGGAGGTACAGATGTGAAAGGGAAGATAAGGGGTTTAATTTTGGACATGCTAATTTTTACATATCTATAGACATCCAGGCAGAGATTGGATATACTAGTCTGCTAGTGGAATCCTAGTTAGAAAGAAGTCCAGAACAGAAATGTAAACTTGGGAGCCATTGGAATATAGATGTTATTTAAATCCCTAAGACTGTAGGTCATACACAATGAGAGCTGATAGAGAGGTGAAGAGGACCAAGGAGGGAACTGTAACTTCCATCAGTAACAGGTACAGGTAAAGGGAAAGCATCGGCAAGGGAGCCTGAATAGGTGTGGCCAGTAGAACAGAAAGAAATTCAGGAAAGAGTGATATCCTGAAAACCAAGTAAAGAAAATGTATGGATGAGAAGGGCATTATCAATCGGGTCAGAGCCCACTGTAGGGTCAGTTTAGAGGAGGACAGAAAATTGATTTAGCAATGCTGAAGTTGTTGGCGACCTTGATATGAGCAGTTTCAGTGGATTGGTGTGGCCGAAGGATTGACTGGAGTCAGTTTAGGAAAGAATGCTAAAGGGGGAATCGAAGGCAGTGAATGGAGGTAACTCTTGCAAGGATTTTGCTGCAAAGAGGAGCAAATAAATAGGTTAGTCACTGGGAGGGAAGTGAGAATCATAAGAAGCTGTTTTTTTAAGATAAGAGAAATAGCAATATAGGGATATTTTGTATGCTGATGAAACTGTTTTAGTAGAAAATGAAAAAAATCGATGATGCAAGGGAGGATAGAGAAAGGCAGGAGTGCTGAAGTAATGTTCTTGAATATGCAAGAGGGAAATAGAAGGAGTGCAGAGAGCCTGGCTTGAGATGGGGCAGAGATCTTGGTAGGAGGCAGGAAGACAGAGCATGTGGAAACAGATACATGCTGCTGGTGGGTAGAATGTTGTCGTATGAGAACCACCATTTTTTATTACACAAATAGAATGTGCCAAACACTTAATATCAAAAATCTCAATGAGGTGGTAATTATCCTCCATATTTTACCTATAAGGAAACTGAGGTTAAGAGAATGAAAATCACTTGCCCCAGGTCACACCATGGCTGGCAACTGGTAAATGCCAGAATCCGAGCCCACATTTTCCTACTCCAGAACCCATAATAGTGACCATTGCTCTCTGTGGTTTCTGTGGGGGATGGGCCTGTGGTCTCTGGGAGAATAACTGTGCATCTCATCAAAGATCCTGCGGATTCCATCAGGAGCCACAAGTGAAATGGGATATGGAAGGGCTAGACTTAGGACAATTTGTCCCTTCTGCTTTCTTTCTGTCTAAGCCCCAAAAGAGAAGTCCAAGAAAAGAGCCTCCTCCAAGGATGTCATTAGCATTTAATGTTACCCTCCGAGAGTGGAAGAGATAGGGACTTGGTCCAGAACCAACTAAGAAGATTCAAGAAGGAGATAGGAGATGAGGAGGGAGGCCTGACACAGATCCTCCAACACTAAGCTCTGTGCCATCTGCACTCAGACCTGAGTTTAGTACAGAAACTGAGTCCAGTCTGTTCTATCCTCTGTATCACCTCCTATAGAAGATAAGAGTCAGAAAAGGCTTGAAATGGAGACCACTTAGTCCGATTTCCCACCCAGGGGAGAGTGCTCTCAGGAATCACTCTGCCAGACTCCTTTAAACACCTCCATTGATGGGGATCTCACTGCCTTATTGAACAATTGGCTATATTATTAGGCAGCTACAATCATCAGGATTTTTCCTTAAGCATTGCTGAAATCTGCTTTCTTTTACCCCCCACTAACTGGCTGTAGTGATTAGTCAAACCTGCTGTGAAAGTCAGGCTTCTGAACTTTCTGAACAATTCACCCTAAGTAGCTTCAGTGGAGGCAGAGAATACTTCTTTCTACTAGGTTGTAAGCTCATGTGGTCGTCATAAGAGAGGGAACAGGCAACAGCCAAGGGGTCCCTGCTTCACAGAGCACTTGGCAGTGATGCTTTTGACCTTCTGAGTAGGCAGAGGAAGACTAGATTTGGTGTAAGCTCTGACTCTAGCCCAGTGTCCTGCAACTTGGACAACTTGGTTTCCCTCATTCGCATGGGCCTGCTCTGCCATGATTCTCCTAGAAATGCTTGACTGGAAGATGGTAAACCAAGAGGTTCCCTAATTTCCCTCTCTCTTCCCACCAGACTTCTCTGCTTTACCTTGAGTAGGCCTTGCTTGTAATGCCCCGACCTTGGGGGAACCCTGACTTTATCACTTATCAAAGTGAGCACATAGCTTGAAAGAGAAGCTGTCAACTCTGAAATGCCATCTTTCTTACAGAAAGAAGATCTGTGAAGTGCCAGGGGCAATGGTGATGAATGGTCTGGACATGGTATGTTATTCCTGCCTTGTTACAGAGTAGACAGGAAAAAGCCACTGTGCATAGCTCCCCAAAAGTGCGCTACTACCCCGAGCCCCAGGTATCCCCAGGAAGACCCATTGCTGCACTGAGGTAAAAAAGGGGCATGTTTTCTCCTCCTTTTTCTTCCTGGAATCTCTAAATTGTTTCTACCCATTATAATTTTTTTCTCCCTTAGAACAGCTCTATGAATAAGCCATGAATCAACAGAACATAATGTTCAAGCCATGTCTGTTATGGGCATGAAGTCCTGCCTTTGAAGAGGACACAGAGTGGGGGAAGAAATTCAAATGTTCTGCCCAGCTGGCTGCTCCCTTGCCTCTCCCACAGCCATGCCCCAGACGTTGTAGCCCAGAAGCCAACACTGAAAGGGAGAGATATAGGTAGCTGGGCTGCCGGTGGCCAAAGGATGGTCCACCTAAGTTTGGAAAGTAGAGGAGAGGATGAGATGTATGGGCATGAAAATGTGGGAGGAACATTTCCATTAAAGCCCACTTTGTGCTACCTTCTTGAAAACATTTCCAGGCTGACCTTCTGTGCCTCTGAAAAGACCTGAGTATTTAGTTATCATGCTTGACTCCACCACACAATAAGGAGTAGCCACTGATGGTGCATGGTGCCATGTTTTTGATGGCATGACGAATCACAAGGAAGAAACAAACATGTCCTGAACAAGTACCGTAGCCCAGGTACCATGCTAAATACTTTCACATATGCTAGTACGTGTCATCCTCCTCCTTGTTTAAAGCAAGATATTACTAATCTCACAGATAAGGAAACCAAAGCTTAGAAATGTTGTATAACTTAGTAAAGGGCTGAGCTTTGGTTGATTTAAGGTTTATGAGTTAAGATTGTTAAATCCTAGATTAAAACATAAAGTGTTTCCCCTACATATGTCAAATTCTGTGATAAATTCTAGCAAAGTATCTTGATTCTTCTCTGGATTTTGACTGTACTTTGCACTGTTGGGAATAAATGGGATAATAGGGATTTGACACCTATATTTTGTTTTAGGAGTTACAGGATGTTTTTCCATGGAGTCAGTGCTGTCTTTTGGAGGGTATGTCATGGAGAACGTGTCAGTAAATGCTAGCCTGGAGTAGAAGTGGACCTAAACTTTGCTTTCATTTCAGCTGAATGGGGATGTATTAGGCACACATTGTGGTCTAGCCATCTATGATGGGAGACCAAAGTACAGACATAATCTCTTTCATTAAGCAATTTACAAATTCCTTGAAAGGACACAGGATTCAGCTGTGCAGATACACAGAGCAATGCAGGTGAGTTATAACGAAGGCTCAAGTGAGTCCTGGAGACAATGAGAGCCACAGGAGGTGAGAGGAGTGAGTGATGAATCTGCTGGAAACATTGGATGCAAGAGGGAAACTTGAGGTGAGTTGAAAAAGCACAAAATTGCTCTTGGGAAGAATGAAGTAGAGAAGTTCTAAATGAGAAGAAGGGGAGCTACTTAAATGTGGAGGTAAGACAGTTGAAGATATGATAGGAAAGGCAATCAGACCTTGAATGCTAACTAGAATGTAAACCTTATTCCAATAGCTATGCAAAGCCACAGCAGGTTCTTGAGCAGAGAAAGTCTATGAGGAAAGGAGTTTTCAGAAACTGAATCTACAAGTGGCAAGCAGAGAAAGCAGTGGAGCAATACTAAGAGAAAGGAGATCATTTAGAAAGGCATTGCCATGATTTAGGAGTGTAGTCACAAGCACTTAACCAGGTGAAGGTGGGGAGAAAAAGGAAGGGCTGAGCAGGGCCCGGTCAGGAGATAATAACAGCAGGCCCAGGGACATTCTATGGAGGGAAAGGAGAGGGAAGATGCAAGGGAAACACCGTGGATTAAGTTTGGATAGAGGCAAAGTTATCATTCTCATTTGTGACCAGGCTCCATGTGAAGGGCCGTCTTGCTTGGGAGGTCTGGAACCTTGGGCTGAAGCCTTATCTCTGCGCTAGCTTTAGCCAAGCCACCTTCCCACCCACAGGCTTCAAGTTCTTTCTATGTAAAGCAAAGACAGTTGGCAAAATGCACTTTGGAAAAGTCTCTTCCAGCATCTTCATACAGAGCTTTATATGACAAAGGCCCAAGAAACACGCATCTCTCTGATCCCACCTTACCCCCATGCCTAGCATAGATTAATCTCCAAAAGGACGGAGGCTCCAGTGACCCTACTTCCATGTGCAAGAGGCACCATACTCCATTCTATGCCACCATGGGCTGACTGAGCATTTATGTGGCAGACGCTGAAGTTAACTGATATTCAGAGGGTAAGACTGAGCTGGGGTGTGCCAAGCCTCATTAGCTGTGTGGTTGGGTCACAGTGCCTGCCCATAAGGATGTTAAATGGCAGCATTGTCAGGATGAGACAATGTAACTGTCTCACTGCATTAACAACCCATCAATCCCTACAGCCACACTACACAGCCCCTTTCCCCCAGCTGCGACCTCCTTGGTGAGATAGTGTATGAAGGCTGCAGCTGGCTGTGCAGGAGGGATGCTCATACGTCTTGTCTCCAGCTTCTGCTGATCACAGGGATGGTGCAGAAGACTCAGGGCTTCACCCCATGACAGGATAGCGCAGTGCCCATGTCATAAACATAAACAAGCATACAATGAAAGTGACCTGAGGCAGAACCTAATTTCTACAGCCCTAAGAAGCTTCTTTTGTCATCTTGAGTGATACAGTGACTGCAGGGAAGCAAAGAGCAGAGCAGGTCTCAAATGCAGATGGAGATGCTAACATTTCAAGGCAACAATAGATGGCTGATATGCTCAAACATAAATCCTCTCTGTTTTTAATTGGACCTGAAATTCCCAGTAGCACATATCCATTGCTCTGAGAAATTGAATTTCTGGTCACTAGGTGACGAGTGACCTCTTTTCAAGTTTCTCCAGGTGGGATAACACATTAAGTCTTTTAAAGTATGCCATATATATATTCTTTTCTGGTCTGCTATTAATCATGTCACTTAACATCCACATTATCCTTTGCATAAACATGATAAGTTTTAATATTAAAGCAGTCAAAGAAATATCAATATTAGTCTCAAATTTTAAAAAAGAACAGATCAGATTTACTAAATACCTTATTTCCTACAACAAAATACTCTTTGTTCATAAATTACATGCCTTATAATTATTATATATATTACATACATAATATGGTTTCTCTCCCATTTACAAAAAGCAGCTATTAAATAGATAGCCACACGAAATTGCGGAAATCCAGTGTTGGCCGGCTAGTCCACTGGCAATGCCCTGAGATATGGACTTTGACTAGTTCGGTGTCGATGGGATGGATCAAAAGAAAGACTCAAAGTGTGGAGTGCTATGAAAAGGTGGCGTCGGCCGGGCGCGGTGCCTCACGCCTATAATCCCAGCACTTTGGGAGGCCGAGGCGGGTGGATCATGAGGTCAAGAGATCAAGACCATCCTGGTCAACATGGTGAAACCCCATCTCTACTAAAAATACAAAAATTAGCTTGGCATGGTGGCATGCGCTTGTAGTCCCAGCTACTCGGGAGGCTGAGGCAGGAGAATTGCTTGAATCCAGGAGGTGGAGGATGCGGTGAGCCGAGATCGTGCCATTGCACTCCAGCCTGGGTAACAAGAGCAAAACTCCGTCTCAAAAAAAAAAAAAAAAGATGGCGTCACTGTACTGGGGACCAGAGTAGGTGACCCTGGGCAAGCAGTCTGAAGGCTCTTGGCTGCTTGAGAGTGGGGATAGAGAATGGAAAAGGAGGTCTGAGGTTGCTGACAGTGAAGCCATGCATGCATTTGAGGTTGAGGGCTTGAAATGTACAATTATTTTGTGTAGTATTTGATCTGTCCTCTCTATGATGCCAAGCCCCTACCATCTATGCAGTTGTGTCTTTTACTGAATCCATGGCACAACAGCTTGTATCAACATGTCTCAAATGTATTTGACCACCATGCACTTATAAAAGTGGACTTAACTGATGAGCATCAACAAGAGCTGAATATAATGTGTACATTTTGTTGATATTTCCCTTCTGTGACACACTTATTGGGATGCACTCTAGCATGGAGTTTTAGAATATGAGCTCTGGAGGCAGACAGATGCTCTGAAATTGAATCCTGATTCTATCACAGTCTGTATGATTCTGCACAAGTAATTGAACATTTATGTTTCAGTTCTTCCCATCCCTGTTCCAGCCAAACTTTGGATTTATGAAATCTAGATCTGTATTCTTATAACCTTTGTATCTCAGAATTGGGAGGTATGAAATGTATTCTCTTTGCCACCAATTGCCCCTTCTCCCTTCCTTTTGCAAAAGCCTATAGTCTTTAAGGCTCAGACCAAATCAGCCTACCCCTTTCTCCCCGTTCTTATAATAATCATTTGAGGAGCATCTTGCCATGTGTCTCTATGCATTAAGACTATCTGATCTTTGACAAACTGGACAAAAACAAGCAATGGGGAAAGGATTCCCTGTTTAATAAATGGTGTTGGGAAAACTTGCTAGTCATATGCAGAAAGCTGAAACTGGACCCCTTCCTTACACCTTATACAAAAATTAACTCCAGATGGGTTAAAGATTTAAACATAAGACCTAATACCATAAAAATCCTAGAAGAAAACCTACGCAATACCATTCAGGACACAGGCATGGGCAAGGACTTCATGACTAAAACACCAAAAGCAATGGCAACAAAAGCCAAAATAGACAAATGAGATCTAATTAAACTTTAGAGTTTCTGCACAGCAAAAGAAACAATCATTAGAGTAAACCGGCGACTAACAGAATGGGAAAAAAATTTTTGCAATCTACCCATCTGACAAAGGGCTAATATCCAGAATCTACATAGAATTAAAACAAACATACAAGAAAAAAACAAACAACCACATCAAAAAGTGGGCAAAAGATATGAATAGACATGTTTCAAAAGAAGACATATATGCGCGGCCAACAAACATGAAAAAATGCTCATCACTGGTGGTTAGAGAAATGCAAATTAAAACCACATTGAGATACCATCTCATTCCACTTAGAATGCTGATCATTAAAAAATCTGGAGACAACAGATGCTGGAGAGGATGTGGAGGAATAGGAATGCTTTTACACTGTTGGTGGGAGTGTAAATTAGTTCAACCATTGTGGAAGACAGTGTGGGGATTCCTCAAGGATCTAGAAATAGAAATAGCATTTGACCCAGCAATCCCATTACTGAGTATATACCCAAAGAATTATAAATTGATCTATTATAAAGACACATGCACAGGTATGTTCATTGTGGCACTGTTTACAATAGCAAAGACCTGGAACCAACCCAAAAGCCCATCAATGGTAGACTGGATAAACAAAATGTGGCACATATACACCATGGAATACTATGCAGCCATAAAAAAGGATGAGTTCATGTCCTTTGCAGGGACATGAATGAATCTGGAAACCATCATTCTCACCAAACTGACACAGGAACAGAAAACCAAACACTGCATGTTCTCACTCATAAGTGGGTGTTGAACAATGAGAACATATGGACACAGGGAAGGGAGCATCACACACTGGGGTCTGTTTAGGGGTGGGAGTAGGGGAGGGATAGAAGTGGGTGGGGAGATTGGGGAGGGATGTCATTAGGAGAAATACCTAACGTAGGTGACGGGGATGGAGGCAGCAAACCACCATGGCATGTGTATTTCTATGTAACATTCATGCAAGATCTGCACATGTATCCCAGAACTTAAAGTAAAATAAAATTAAAAAAAATACTCAGTACTGATTCACTGTCTTCTACTTTTTAACTCCTGCCCTCATTCAAGGCAAAGTCAACATCCTTATGGACCCCACATTAGAGTCCTGGCCTCTTGGTTCCTTGAATTTCTCACATTCAATGACCTTTATTTCATCTGAGACATTCACTCTGTGATGAGATGCTGTACCACATCATCCACAGAAACATCTCCACCTCCAAAATCATGAACTTCCAAATTTGTACTAAAAGCTTCTATTCTTCTACCTCAATTGTCCAAATACGTCCACTGCATGAGTATGCTGACCTCAAAACTTTCAGCCCATTCAACTCCATTTCCATCCATCACCCCCTGTCTTCACTTCCCACTTTATCCATCTTTGCTTTCTTATTACATAACTTTAGTCAATCTATTTTCAAATAACTCCAAATCAGTTGTTTGTTGCTTACTTTTTTCATTTCACTTACCTTGAAAAATCTTAATTCTGACAGAAACAACCCACTTTCTTTTGTCCACACCTGAGCAGCTGAGCATAGAAGGAAAAAAATCAGAAAAGTAGGAAGATAGATATAGCTATAAAATAAGGAACACTGTCTTAGGTCAAGTTTCCTGGAAACTAATTCTGATATGGAGATTTGTGTATAGAAGGATTATTGCAGAACGGTCTCTGGAATATCTCAAAGGGAGAGAGAAAGGCAGGAGTGGGCAGAGGGAGAATTTGACCCGTGACACAGTTGCAACAAAGGCCTTGGCCAACCTCACTAGAAGCTCTGGAACCAAGATGGCTCTTCAGAGTTGTCCCAGATTGAAACAACAGGGCTGGGCCTTTGCACCTCCAAGAGGGCTGGGCCTTTGAGTATATGGGATGCCTCTGGGAAGGGAAAGTAGTTAACGTAAACCCTTGGCAGAGAGTAATTCCTGGGAAGTGACTCATCTTGAAGCCATCAGCAGCCAACATTCCCATGGCTAGGGGTTCTTGAGGCAGAGCCTTAGTGGAGCACCATAGAACCCACTTCATCATACCCATTATAGTTACTGGCTCTGCATTCTTCCTGCAGTGCCCTTATCTGTAAACAGCTTCTCCAAGATTCTGGCTGTTCTCATTTCCTGAAAAAGCTTATATCTTCCTACCTTCCTATTTTATATCTATTTCAGATTTCTCTTTCCCTGAGCTAGCACCTCTGCTAGGCTCTGTGACTTACCTTGTGATGTGACTCATATGCTTGTCGTCGAGGGGTGTGAGCCGCTGGTCACCAAACTCCTCTTGGGCTGTAGCTGCTGCACATATCTAGTTACTGTCAAAATTGGGTAGAAAAGTACCAGTAAACACTCCAGCGGATCACTGGAGAAACAAATGTATTTTTCTCTGTCAACATTGTGTAAAGCGTAGCCCTACCTCCTTCTGCTTGTTAAGGGAAATTAACCCGCCTGGAGGGTGAGTGCTTTCAGTGCCTGCTGCTCTCATGATACGACTAGCCCAAAGTGGCCATAAGGAAGCAATAACATAATTTTGTTTTTTTGAGGCAGAGTCTCGCTCTGTCACCTAGGCTGGAGTGTAGTGGCTCAATCTTGGCTCTCTGCAACCTCCGCCTCCTGGGTTAGAACAATTCTCCTGCCTGAGCCTCCTGAGTAGCTGGGACTACAGGTGTGTGCCACCATGCCCAGCTAACTTTTTTGGATTATTATTAGTAGAGATGGGGTTTCCCCATGTTGGCCAGGCTGGTCTTGAACTCCTGACCTCAGATGATCCACCTGCCTTGGCCTCCAAAAGGGCTGGGATAACAGGCATGAGCCACCATGCCCAGCTAGCAATAGCATAAGTTTTAATGACATTCTTGGTCTGTCCCCAGTGAAAAACTTACATCTGGAAACATAAAGGGTCACTGGGAGTGATGGTAAAGAGGGGCACCCCAACTGCCATTCTTCGGTGTCTGAATTTATTTCTATATAAATACATGTAGTATATGTGCAATGGTCATGAACTTAGGAAGCATGGCAGTGTACTGCATGTTAGAAGAGAGGTTCTCCATTCTTTCAGAGAATCATATAAAAACTGGCACCTCACCTGTATCCTCAAAAGACCATTCCATTGCTCTATCGGGTTGTCGATTTCTTAGGTGTCATTGTATGTAGTAAGATGAGTGAATTTCATGGTCATGTGCCCTATCTTCCCTCCCTTGCTGTAAAGTGGGTCTCCTGGCCTAATGTGATGTTGTGCAGGATCTTATGCTGCTGGGTTAAATACTGACAAAGACTTTAGATAGTGTGCTGGCTGAGGCCTGTGGGCAGGGAAGGTAAGCCCAGACCTGGAATATGTGTTTATACTATCAAAATGAACCTCTGCTGATTCTAGGATGGAAGAAGTTCCATGTAACCCATTTGCCATCAAATGTCAGATTGGTGTCCTCTAGGGATGCTGCCATATGGGAGACATAGCATTTGTCTCTGCTGGCAGGTTGGAAATTTGGCAGGGTTAAGAGCTAGAGCAGCTGTGATAAGCAGGGGCTTATGCCCCTGAGTCTGTGCCTTGCATCCATTCCTGCCACCATGGCCACTCCATTTCATAAACCCACTGTGTGAGACAAGACTCTGTTATTAGAACCTGGCTGGTGTCAGCTGGCTTAGTTATTCCCTTTAAATGCTTATTTAATTCTCTTATGGGACAGATGCTCTCTGGAGGGTATTAACATATGACGGAAAGATCTTCACACTTTGGGCCAGTCCCATAGGTCAGTCTGTTAGCCTCCTTGCCATTCTTTCTTGGCTCAGTCTTCTAATCTGTTTTCTTACAGGCCCCTGATCGACTTCCTGAGACAATTATCATTTTCCATGAGGCCATAGAGAGTCCTACTGCAGGCCACTTTTATTTCCACTCAATGTGAACAACTAAATGTCTCACCTGCTGGTAGCGTTTCTCTTCAATACTCTTCAAGGATCACCCCCGAGTGGGGATAGAGGGCAGCAAAAGTTCACTTTCGGTTTCTGCTCACATGTCAAACTAACCCATCCACGCCAATGTTCAATCTCTTTCTCCTGTATCAGGTAGTTACTGTCCAGAGGTGAGCTGAAAGACAGACGCCAGTGTAACTACTGCAAACAGAAGGGTCTGGGCCACCTGCTGATGTGGCTTATTTAAGTCCTTGGGGTCTACTTGTGCCTGGCCCTGGGGTTAGTTTCTTTGAACTGTGGGTCATTGCTGAGCCTGCCTGAATGTATTACTTGGTGGATCTGGTAGAACTCAGCTTACGAAGGGCAGTTCTGGATGCATAGCCACTTGACATCTTCTGGTCAGATGTTCAGTTCCTATCGTGACCTTTAGCTGCTAGTAGTCATTTTTTGAATGGTTTATTAGTCTCTGCTGTACACAGCATGGCCCTGCCACAGAATCCTAGTGGTCTACATTTTGACTCTCCTGTTAGGATTTGCTATGACCTCCACATGGTATATTTTCCCTCCACAGATAACTCTAGTACCCACCACAGGGCCTCCAGGTCTATGGCACAAGCATTAAGGCTGCTTGCACACCTGACTGATCTGGTGCAGTACCCTTCCCTGCTTCAGGCCCCATTTAAACATGGTGCCTTCCATTTCAGCCATGCAATGGGTTGGCACAGTATTCTCAAGTTTGACATATGTTTCCTTTAGCATCGGAAGAGGTATATTAAGCACTGTGCTTCCTTTTTATTGCTGGGATATGGGAGAAACCATCATTTGCCCTTTACTTTGGAGGAAATGTCCTAGCATGCCCCGGACACTTGGACCCCTAATGTTTTCACTAATGTTACAAGTCTCTTAATCTGCCTAGCTCTCTGCAGGCCAGGCTCCTTCTACCCAGCTGCCACATTGACTTTGTCAATCATTATGACATTGCATATACCTTGCTTTGGATGGTTAAATGCCACCACCTGGCTTCTGTTATTTCATGACTCTCATCTCTGTTATTACTAGGGAATTTAGTACTATAACAGCCTCTCCTCTTATAAACTCTAGCCTGCAGAGGACAGCCACCACTGAATTTTTCAAGAATTTTGGTAATCCTATGTATCAGTCAGCTCCAGACTGTCATAACAAAATATCACAGAGTGGGTGGCTTAAACAACAGACATTTACTCTCATGGTTTTGGAGGCTGAAAGTCCAAGACCAAGACTTTTGTCAATTTGGTTTCTGGTGAGGGCTCTCTTCCTGGGTTATAGATAGCTGCCTTCTCACTGTGTGTTCACATGGGAGGAAGGGAGAGAGAGAGAAGACAGACAGAGAGACAGAGACAGTGACAGAGACAGAGAGACAGAAAGACAGAGAGAGAGAAAGAAAGAATCAGCTTACTTGCATTTTTTTAAGGATAATAATCCTATGGGATTAAGGTTCCCTTCATATGACCTCACTTAACCTCAGTTACCTACTAAAGACCCTGGTTCTGAAATACAGTTACACTGTGGGTTATGGCTTCAACATATGAACTTGGAGGCTTACAGTTTAGTCTATAGTATCCACTCACCTATGCATTCCTTATTGCTTTGATAACCTGAAGTGTCCTTCAGGTTCTCCCATGGAACATGGTCAGTGGATCAGTTTTTCTGGCCTTGTGCAGTATATCCATTCTAGCATGGACCTTTGACCATCTGACCTTTGATATCTGTTCTTTCATTGTCTGCCACTACAGTTTTGGCATTTCTGCTTCATTTAGTGGAGCCATCCCTTTTCCCAAGCTTCCAAGAGATATCCTTTTCACATATCAGCACGCTTTCTCACAATACTTGCCAGGGTGTTAATTCTATGTCCTGGAAGGGTGTTTCCATACCAATAAGCTCTCATTTACCCAGCCTTGCACCCTGCCACTCTTGACTCAACACCCTCAGGGCTGATCTAGTGCTTACTTTCCCATCTCCTGCTGCTGCACAGGGGCTACATTCTGCAGCCCCTGGCATATGGCCTTGTCTCCCTTGGTAGACCCAGCACTTCTCCAGTTGACGTTATGCTAACTATGAATCTTGTGTTAAACAGGATACAAGTTAGGGTAACATTTCATACAGAGGGTAGTGGGCATGTTTTTCAAATAAGAGGCCTTTGAAATACTTTTAAGCAAGAAGAGAGGGAGCATCAGCATCTAAGAAGGAGGATGGGGCATCTCCACAGAGAGTTCATGGGCATCTGGGGTTCCAAGGTCCTTGAGTTTATCAACATAGATGTCCCCATCCCAATAGCCATGCTCCCTCCTTCTCAGTCACAGCCCTGACCTTGGTGGAGCAGACTTGCTGAAGTTGAGAATTAAATCTCCTCTAAGGCTTTGCTCCCCTTGTAACTCAGCTTTCGGCCTGATCCTCAGTCTTTCTTGACTCCTGCTGCAAGAGAAGGGGTTTTGCTCTATGCTTCTCAGGAGGCCCTCTGACTTTTACACTTAGCTTAAACTTCATAAATAAACCCCCTCAGCCTTTAATGTCTTTCTCTAATGCATCCATAGCACTCAGCAACAGCATTCCATTCCCTAAATTTGAAACTTACTAGTTACTGATACTTCTCAAATGCTTGAGATATCTCACCTGCCCATACTTGCCCTTCCACTGGTATCTCATCCCAGTTCAACACCAATAAACATTCTAATAACTGTGCCAATACAGCATAACAGGGACTAACAGGACTCCAGCAGTCTCCAGTGATGAAGCCCTCACTCACAGCTGACTCTACAGAGAGAGTGACACTGCTCCGAAATCCCATTTAAAAATCTGCTTCTTTATACCAACTGTCTTAGGTCAAGTTCTCTGAAAACACTTTGGAGATTTGCGTGGAGGTTTATTAGATATGCCATCAAGAGCTACACATGTGAGGAATTGAGGGACGTGGGGCTGGGCTGAAAGAAGGAGTGGAACTGCAGTGCATTTGCAGCAAAAGCCTCAGCCAACCCCACAGGGAGCGCGGAGATGAGATGGCCCTGCGGAGTTGTCCCAAATTAATTTTAATGTAGTAATTATCCATCAGCCTCTCACTTTCTGGTTTTTGTGGCTTTAGAATTACAGTGAAGAAATTATTCCAAACCCAAGGTAACAGATTTAGTTTCTAATACTGTCTTTTATTTGCTTATATATTTACTTCTTTCAGGCCCTGATGGGCAAAATCAATTCATTATCAGTCAGTCGACCAATAAATACAAGATGCCTAACCAATCTAAACATTTAAGTTTTTGGACTTAGTACCTTACACTTCACGGTTATTCCTCTTGAACTCTCCAGGTTGCTGTCGTGATCTATGGGGAATCCTGTATTGTCAATAATTGTCAGGGGACCAGAAGGCCAGTGTCAGGCCCATTTTTGACAAGGGAATAAGAAATAAAATAAAATTCCAAAATGAACGGTAAAAAGAGATAGTTTGAGAATATCCAGAAAAAGAAGCAGAGAATCCTAAGACCTAGAATTCTCTAAGAGCATGCCATGCCAGACTTGTCTATTTATTTTTCTTAGGTAAAGGTATTAGACTGGTAGATAAGGAAAGTGTGTTTCTGGTTTTCATCAATGTATCCTGAAAAAAAAATCATATCATATTATACCGTATCTTAAGATGTATTCAGAAAGGATCAAAGGATTCTTAGGCAGATAACTCAGTGAAGGATCTAAAGATCTGAACTAATGATGAACTGGAGAGAAGTTTCTAGTGAACTTCTCCAGGGTTTGACTTCAGGTGAATGCTAGTAAAAGTTTTAATGAATGACTTTTATAAAGACAGAAGCCAGAGTCATCAAATTTGTGGATGACATGAATTTGGGACTGTTAGCAAATATTCTAGATGACAGAATCAGGTCCCCCCAAGTTCTTGACAAGCTGAAAGAATGAAATGAATCCAAAATGATGAAATTTAACCAAGAATAATGTAACAGTCTATTTTAAAATCTCACAATTACAGAATAAGATCACTAGAAAGGAGGAGCCGTACTTGTGAAGGAATATATACCTTCCTTCCTGGGATTTAGTTGAGAGTAAATTGGTGGTGGCCACCCAAAGCAAAGACTCTTGGCAACATGAATAAAACTGCAATGTCTAAAGTGGTAGAGGTGGTCATTTTGCCATATCTTAAGTGAAATCCCATAAGAAGAAATGTGTTCTAGACTATCAGACCAAGTTTAGAGGAGACGAACTAGAACAATGAAGGGCCATAAAACTTTGCATGTTGGTAATTTTTGGAATTTGATAGTATCTAGCTAGGAGAAGACAAAGTTGAGAGGAATACATAGTCCCTGGCTGCAAATATTTGAAAGAATGCCATCAGAAGAAAGGGCTTGCTTGTTCTTTCTTTGCAAGCATTAGAAATGGGACCATAAATGGAGACCTACAGAGAGACCGATTTAGGTTCAACAAAATGAAAAACCTCTATTCTGATTCAGCTTTTTGAGTGCTCTGCCATGGCATGAGCTGTCTGAAGAGGTACGAGTTCCTGGTAACTTGAGACGACAGAGCATAGACCAGATGATGACATTGTGTGTATGTTTAGGGAGAGATTCAAAATCTACCATTTGGACATTGGACTGGATGAGGATTGAGGTTACTTTCAGTCCTCAGATTCTGTTTTACTGAACGGAAAGCTAGTATTTCTGTTGATTTTAAGCAGGTCATTATTAAAATATAGTCTTGTGCCCAGGGCACAGCACAGCTAGAATGAAGGATGACCTTTAACAGAAGAGCCCTTTTGAAAGATTGTGACCTGTTCATATGCTGTGCCCATGTCTGTAAATGTTTTTGAAATGGAAGCAACAGAACAGAATACTTCACCTCAACTCATCCCCCCTTTGTCTTCTCTAAGGTCCTAAAACCTGCTCTTCTGTCCTTAATTTAAAGCCAAGTATACAAGACTAAAAATACAAGACTCACAATGTTATTTCCTCCAAGAAATAGGATTGTCCAAGGTTAATAACAACTCCTATTTGTTAAATACTATATGTCAAGTACTGTGCTAAGTACTTGATTATTTTTAGTCATTTAGTCTTCAAAATAATCCTATTAATGGATATTGTCATTATGCTTGTCAATATCCATTGATATTGATGGGGAATATCAAGGCTTGGATAGTCAGTAGTCATAGTAAGTGGCAGAGATGAAACTCAAAACCAAGTTGTCAATCTTGTAATAAAATAATGCACATTGTTAACCACTATATGATGCTGCCTCTCCATGGCAAAGAGAAGATTCTAGTTCCATGTAAGAATTCTGATGGTAACGGCATCCATCATGTTTTCAGGAACAGCTGGGCTGACCTAAGTGTGGAGCAGGGCACACTGGAGAAGATGGTACATTCCAGACAAGTAAAGGAGCAATTGCTTAGTGCTGACAACATTTTTGGACTACCAACAGCCACAGTCTGCTTGCATAAATGGAGTCTTATTTCAATTGGCTCATTTGCTCAGAATAACAAGTACATATGCCAATGTGGATAAAAACAGAAAGGCCAGAGAGAGAGAGAGGATAGAAAGGGCATTTTACTGGTATTTCAAGGAAACGCACACACGCGCGCGCGCACACACACACACACACACACACACACACACACACAATATTCTTTTCTCATCTCAAAGGTAATATTTCCTCATTGTAAAACAAATTAGAAAATATAGAAAGCACAAGGAAGAAGATATCATTTGCAATCATCACACTGCCCAGATGCCCAGATGACCACTGAGAACATTTAGGCTCATATACTCTCAGTCATGTAGGAATAGATTCACACATACTTTTTAATAAAAATGTGAATGTTCTCTGCACACTGTTTTGCAGCCTCTTTTTCTCTCTGAATATATTGTTGTGACCATTTTTCCACCTCATTAAATTTTCTTCTACCCAATCATTTTAAATGGCTACATAGCATTCCACTCTATGGATATGCCATAATTGGAACCTCATTTTTCACAAATAAATAAATAAATCATGAGGAAGCTCTCCTGCAGGTCAGGCACAAATGCTGCAAGAGGTGGTGGAGCAATGCTGAGGCCAGGAGGGGAGGGAAGGAGGAGCGCAGGGAGTGAGAATGTTGGTTGGAGTTTTGATTTGAGGATCTGCTGGGGGCTTTAAAAAATGGGAGCTGGTAAGGGACATCTGAAAGAGAGAAATTGCCCGAGAGAGGGAGGGAGGGGAGGTGATAGAATGCATTAGGTTGCTGAGATGGATGATGTGGTTTGGCTGTGTCCCTGCCCAAATCTCATCTTGAATTATAGCTCCCATAATTCCTACTGTTGTGGGAGGGACCCAGAGGGAGACAACTGAATCACAGGGGTGGTTTTCCCCCATACTGTTCTCCTGGTATTGAATAAGTCTCACAAGATCTGATGGTTTAATAAGGGGAAGCCTCTTTCACTTGGTTCTCATTCTCTATTCCAGCCGTCAAGTAAGAAGTACTTCACCTTCCGCCATGATTGTGAGGCCTCCCCAGCCACGTGGAGCTGTGAGTCCATTAAACATCTTTTTCTTTATAAGTTACCCAATCTTGTGTATGTCTTTGTCAGCAGTATGAAAATGGTCTAATACAATGAGAGGAGATACAGGCTGCAGAGACTCTTCTGGGGAGAGAAAGGCTGTTGGGGAGGGGAACAAGAATCCTTGTCTGAATAAAGAACAGAATAGGATCTGGAGAGGACCATGACCAAGAGGGAGAAGCTGGAAGGTACAACTCTGTGTCTAGTCTGCTGTGTAAAATCCTATGCCCACATTGCCCCCACAGGCACTGTGATGGAGTCCTTTGGCCCTCAAAAAGCCTGGACTGTGGCTACCATCCTCATGGAATAATTATTCAAGAGAAGAGCTACAGGGAATGGGGAAGGGTATGACTCTGTGGTTGTATCTCCCTCGGAGATTCCTCAGTGGTGCCTCTCAGCCAGTGGCAAGGACAAGGAGAAGGGCCCATTTGCTTCTCAGATCACGGAGTGCCTGGGAGCCACTGGATGTACTTCCTCCTCCCTGCCCATCCTCCACTATAGCCTAGGGACCACACCATTGTACTGTTCTCTACACCCAGGGCTCATGGTCTGTAGATGAAAGTGAATGTTTACAGGAGTCTCCCAGGTAGCGCAGACTCATTTCTCTTGTGGCCATGCCTCTCAGTCCTCAGCAGAGGAACCTAATGCCAAGGGTCTTATGAGTGACCTGGAAAGGAAGTGGGAGGCCACAGCAGCCAGCAAATGGAATAGGGAGGCACAGCAGGGTGGGATCAAAAGTCCCTCCTTTTGATCTCTGTCTTTACAAAGACAATCTGACCCCATTCCAGCATTCCTTTTACACAGGACTGAGAGGAGCAAGTGCCTAGCCTTTTCAGACTGGGAGAGATCTTTGGAAATCTTCTGTAAAGCTCTTTATGGTGCTGAGGGAGCCTTGGATTGTGTAAAGTCAAAACACCGCGTGCTCTATGACCTTGAGCCATTATATCTTAGCTTCCTTATTTATAAATAGAAGAGGTAATTAAAAAAATCTATATCATACATGTGGGGATTAAACACCTGAATGCCACCTTTCTGAAGAAGAGGTCAATTCAACACCTACTTTTCCCTGGGAGAGTGGTCTGTGGAGGCAGGGTCTCAGGCATCTGATTGCTAGTTTTCTAGATAAATTATCCCTTTTCCAGGTCCTGGATCTTAGCACTGTGTGCTCATCAAACCTGTCCTGTCAACTGAACTCAAGTCAACTTGTTTACGTTAGCAAAAGCCTCAAGAGGCACATGTTGGAACGCTATTACAAGACGGACTGTATGGAAGCTGCTCTGGCTTGTCCAGGCTATTCTTTCTCTGCAAGCAAGTTGTGTGGGTCCAAAACTTATCAGAGCAATGTTTGAGGATCATAGAATTAGAACCAGAGAAAAGAATTCTATGACTCCAAGGTCAACTGGCTTTGACAGCTGAAGTATGTATCTTTATGGCAGGTAACTGCCAGTCACATGAATGGACACTCACAGCAGCCTGGAGGGGCAGGCTTGGAAGAGGACTTTCTCTTAGGAAGGCACAATACGATTGATTAGGATTTTGCTTACTAAATTACAGTCTCACTCCAATATTATCTCCCAGGTGGCCTTGACTGGAGTTTTGGGTGTTTTTAAATCCTCAAGTCACACAACTACAGATAATCTCTGCAATGACTTTTATAGTTGCCTAATAACTTCCACTGTGTGTGGCTTCTGCTAGGTTTCACTTGCAGGTGAAGACCGTATACCCCATGACTGAATTCTTGGGGTTCTCCCTATCTCATGATTACCCTCCTGTAGACTGCAAATGTAGAAGGAGAGCTGAACACCCAAGGGTTATTGTTCTTGAAACACTGGGGTGTGTTATCATTTTGTGTTGTTAATAACAAAAGCCATACCTCAGATCTCAGCTTCCAGACTGGAGACCTCTTCACTAGAAAAGCCACTCTTTTCTCTCCTGGGTATAAGGACAATAAACTATTTTGCCAAAGTGCAGGGAACACTTACCTGACTATCAGTGTCCAATAGTCTCTGTCTAGATTTTGCTTGGTCTCACATAGGCCTCTTATGAAGCTGATATCTTGACATCTGCTAACTGCTAATTGCTTTCAGCATTAATGCAGTGGGTTTATTCCAACTGAAGAGCTGTCCTCTCCTCAGCTAGTACAGAACATCAGTCAGTGAATTGTATAAATATTTCTTTGATGCCTACTCATTAACCAGATAAACACAGAAGGCCATAGACCAGAAGTCATAATCTTTGAAGAGAAAACCTCTGAGCGTTTGGTCAGCAGACGTTGCAAGTGATTCAGTAGACCATAGAATCTTTTTGGGGACTGTGGGGCAAGCTCCTAGGTTGACAGGGGCCCTCCTCTTTTCCTTTCTACTCAGTAGGCTTCTCGCCTCTGATAAGAGATTATCACCAGCAAAATCTCAAAGGCAAGCTCTCTTCAAGTCGGTTCTGATGGTGTGGAGGCAGCTCAGGCTGGGCATTGACAACAAGGCCCCATAGCAGGTTGTGCCATTGCTCTTGGACCCATCTGCTGTCCTCTGTGCCCGCCCCTGCCCACTGGCAGTTGTCTGAAGACTTCCAGGAGGTGGTGTGTTGGCTTCTCTCTCCCCAGTCCCGGCAAGGAACTGCGATCCTCTTCTCCAGTCCTTCCCACCCTTAGGGGTCCATGTTTCATAACTCAGCATTTTCTCTGAGCTGGGAGGCTCTCGGGGCCCAGTCTGTTTGTAAGAATCTCCCTGTGTCCAGTCCTGAACCTTCTGCTGCCACTTCCTGCCTGGCACTTCTGCCTGGACACTTAACAAAACCGGGGCATCTATTTCCACCAAGCAGTGTCCATCGGAGGGTGTGGAGGGGAGACCTCAGTGCTGTTTGTTTCTATCACACACATTAAAATCGATGGCGTTTGCTCATCTGGTGGAATGACAACTCATTCCTCTGGACAGGCTGGCTTCACAATTGCTCGTTCAAGGGGAAATCTGATAAGAAACAATAGTCTGGTCTTTGGGAGCGTTAAACCGTTGTATTCTAATTTAAACTTCAGGCACACTGACTGGTTTGTCTTCTCCTTTATTTTTTTGTTTGTTCCTTTTTTTTTTTTTCATTATTGATTTTCGATTCTTTCTTTTTTAAAAAAAGAAAAAAATCCTCAAAACCGACTGGCCAGATGAGAAAATTCAGTAAGGTCATCACAGACTGTCTGCAAAAGCGAGGTCTCATCCACTCAGCCCAGGCAATATTCAGATGGCAGGAAAGAAAGGATCCTCACACATTTCCCAAGCCTCTTGTGAAGAAAGAGAAAAGGAGGGTCAGACCCATCGATGCCCCTGTTGCAGTACTACTGTTGACTTACGGGGCAGTCTTGGACAAGGCCAGTCTTTCAGCTGCGGGAGGAAGGCTGCATCTATTCTGAGGCATGAGCTGCCAGGATGCACAGATCGGGAAAACCATGCAGAATAATAATAGCAACGTTAAACACAATCCTTATGTTGGTTAAAGTGCTACAGTTTCCCATGTTCTTTCAATGCATTACCTTATTTAGAATCACAGAATTACAGATTATTGTGCAGGAAAGAATGATAGAGAACAGCTAGTTTAAACCATGCTTTTTAAAGAGGAGGAAATTGAAGCCAGGAGACATGAAGTGGCTTGCTGAAAGATTCACTCCCCATAGCAGCTCCATGAAGGGGCAGGACAGACAGGCTTATTTGGTGCTTTTCCATACCTACTGTGTACTAGTCACTCTGTTATGCTCTGGGTATACAATGATGAACAAGGAGGGTGAGATACCCTCACAGAGCTTAGAGATTGGTGGATGAGACCGACAGAGAGACAATTACACCACGTGGTGATGGTTTTTATGGGATGCTGTGAGACTCCTTAAGAAGGGCATCTAACCAGCCTGGTGCTCACGCTTGCAATCTCAGCACTTTGGGAGGCCGAGGTGGGTAGATCAGGAGGTCAGGAGTTTGAGACCAGCCTCGCCAAGATGGTGAAACCTCGTCTCTACTAAAAATACAAAAATTAGCTGGGGGCAGTGGTGGGCGCTTGTAATCACAGGTACTAGGGGGGCTGAGACACGAAAATTGCTTGAACCCAGGAGGTGGAGGTTGCAGTGAGCCGAGATCATGCCACTGCACTCCAGCCTGGGCAACAGTGCAAGGCTCCATCCAAAAAAAAGAAGGGCACCTAACCAAGACTGGGTGTGACCAGGGAAGTTTCCTAGAGAAAGTGACCTCTGCAGAGGACCAGGAGAGGAAGAGCTAAGAGTTAGCCAGGTGAAGGGTGGGGCTGGAGACTGATGTGTGTAACTAGCCATGGAAAATCAGAGTGATCAACTGAGTTCCTCCCCAGGGTTACCTTCTGAGGGATGAAGAAGAATCTAATCCCAAGTACCTCTCTCAGCACAGTAACCAAAAGGGACAAGGATGGTGTGATCACTGTAGGGCATCTTTAACACTGTTGTCACAGCAGCTGTGGGAAGGACATGGAGCAGTTATCATGAAGAGGAAACTGAGTCACAGAGAAGGCTCAGTGATGTGCTCAAAGTCAGACAGTTGAATGGCAATAGAATCAAAGAGAGGTTGCTCTCTTTTAGGGACCCTTAGGCAGACAAACAGAGGTACAAATGAGCTCTCTAGAATCTGGGTTGGAAGAAAAATTTTGGGCAAGAGAAAGGTCAACTTCTGGGTTTTGTCCTGAGCATTAAGCAATTGTGGGCCTCTGTGTCATTCACAAAGTGCACAAGATGAGAACCAGGACTTGACAGAATATGAAATTCTAGCATTGAAACGAGCAGCCTTTATGACCTAGAAGGAACTGTATGTGAGTTCAATACTGGCTGCAAAATCTGTTTCTGAACACACAGAAAGGCTGCAGTTATCCTAGAATGCATTGTGAAACCTTTAAAATAAAAGAAAATTTAAATAGAATCAATTTAAATCAATTTTACTTTTAAAAATTCATGTGCAGTACTTTTAAGAAATGGGAAGAATGCAAAAATGAGCCATCTGCAGGTTTCCAGAGAGACGACGAAACCCTGTTGTTCCTTGCACAGGGTGGGGTGAGTGGAGTCTACACTGGCAGGTAAGAGAGAGCTTCTGTCGGTCTGTGGAGGGGTGTAGGGTGCCCACCCTTCTCTTACCTTCATCTGCAGAAGCTCGGGAGCATGGGCTGTCCAGGATCCATGTTTTCAGAGTGTAGTCTTTCCCCTGAGAAGTCAAAAAAGAGGAACTAAGGAGGATAGCACATATCACTGGGCCTATCTCCAAATGCTGGGCTCTTTCCTCTTCATTTTTATGTCATTCGATTTTTTTTAAAAGGAATGTTTACAGCATGTTGGGATGTATTCTCTTACTTGTCATCACAGCAAAGTGGAAAAAGCTGAAGTTTGCATCCCTGTTCTACCCTTGATTTACTGCCTGGTGAGCATCCTACTTAACTATTCTAAGTTTTGGTTTAGTTGTTATTTAAGCTGGGAAAATGCCTACTTCATAGCATTTCTGTGAAACTTCAGTGAGTTAAGGACTGCAAAGTGCCTATTATAGCATGTGGCACATCCTAAGTGTTTGGCACGTGATGAGTATGATGTTTACTCACCTTCTCTCTGATCTCATGATTTTTAGTACAGAAAGTAGGATGACTACGTTTCTGTAGATGAAAGAACTGTACTCTGAAGAGGTGCAGTGCCTCATACTGCTACTGTGATGAGAGATGGGACTCGAAAAAAAGGTCTTCTGACACTTAGTCTAGGAGCTTTTCAACTCCACATGCTTACAATAATATAAGGCTTTAGCGTCTCTAGAAATCCTTCCTGATTTCCCTTGGAAGCAGTCATGTAGGCATTTACTGGCACTCAGCTTTATTCTAAATTTTGGTCCCAAAATTGTTTTTTTAAGATAACATCAAGAGCTATTTCTGGATGCTAGGGAAAGAGGTTATTTTTCAGACAATCTCTCCAAGCAAACACCACCATGGCTCTTGCAGGAAGTCTGCAGCATGTGCGTGCAGCCAACAGGGCTGAGTGGCATTAGCTCGTGCTAATAAGGAGACAGAACAACAAACCAAGGCACAGCCTACACCCAGACTCTGTGTCATCATAGCCCAGGGTGGCCCAGGGTGGCTGGGCTTCCAGCCTTGGAAGGAAAGAAGGGTAGCTAGGCAGGAAATTCTTATAAGTGTGAATGATTGTCTGTATTCTTACCTTGAAACAGGAAGCTGGGCTCCTTCAGAAGCCCCCAACAATGTGTCTTAGAAAGAAGCAGCTGAAGCATCTACAATATACAGCTGACCTTTCAAGAAAAGGCAGTATACGGGACACTGAACGGAGCTCCTAGGAAAACTGAGAAAGTCTAGGAAAACTGGGACTCTGATGAACTGGGACAAGGAACATAACCTGTTTTATGTAAAATATGCTTAATCATACCTGCTCTGCCAACCTCAGAAGGTCATTAGAGGAATGAACAAGCAGCTAAAAGGTCTTTTGCAAACTGCAAATATGAGGTAGAGCCCTGTAGAGTATGGAGGTGGGGGTATGGTACAAAGATGCCTAAAGGAAGCCAAATTAAAGAATCAAGTAGTTGAACAAGGAGATATACAAACCAGATCTTTAGGGCTTTAAAAAATTAATTACTAATGAATTAACAAGTTAGACAAGGATTTATTTATAGCCTACTTTTTGCATCATGCAGTTTACTAGACACTATAGATTCAGAAGAGAAAGACATATGGCCATGTTCTCAAAGATGCTGACAGATTATACAGAGAAGCCTGTAAGAAGATACACTTTAGTGCATTGAGGTAAAAGCTGTTGTTTCTGTTACCTAATGCCTCGTAACAAAGTGCCCCACAACCTAATGGCTGAAAACACCAATGAGCGTTTATTATCTCTCACAGTTTCTACGGATCCAGAATAGGGGCCACATAGCTTGGTGGCTCTGGCTCAGGGTCTCTCGTGGGTTACAGTCAAGATGTTGACCGGGAACACAGTCGTATGAAGGTCTGGCCATGGCTGAAGGATGCACTCGAGACAATGGCTCACTTGCACACCGGCAAGTTGATGTGGTTGATACGGTCTGGATCTGTGTCCTCACCAACTCTCATGTTGAACTGTAGTCCCCAGTGTTGGAGGTGGTGCCTAGTGGTAAGTGGCTGGATCACGGGGGTGAAATTTTCATGAATGGTTTAGCACCATTCTCTTGGTGCTGTTCTCATGATAGTGAGTTCTCATGAGATCTGGTTGTCTAAAAGTGTACAGCACCTCCCCACTCACTCTCTCTTGCTCCTGATCCTGGCAGGTGAGACATCTGCCTTGCTCTCTTTTTTGCTTTCCATCATGATTGGAAACTTCCTGAAGCCTCCCCAGAAGCAGAAGTCACTATACGTCCTGTATAGCCTGCAGAACCGTGAGCCAATTAAACCTCTCTCTCTCTCTCTCTGTGTATATATACATATATATATGTGTGCATGTGTATGTGTATGTGTGTATATATACATATATACCAATTAAATCTCTCTCTGTATATATACGTATATATATACGTATATATATGTGTGCGTGTGTGTGTGTATATACGTATATACCAATTAAACCTCTCTCTCTCTGTGTATATATACGTATATATATACACACACACACACACATACACATGCACACACACATACATATATATAAATTACCCATATATATACACACACATATATACAGACATATAAAATTTATCCAGGTATTCCTTTATAGCAGTGCAAGAACAGACTAATATATGAGTGTTGGCAGGAGGCCCCAGTTTTGCCCCCTTGGTCTTCACCATAGGCTATTTGCAGGTCCCATAGCTGCTGGATTCCCCAGAGTGAGCCATGAAGGGAAAAGTAGAAGTTGCAGTGTATTTTATAACCTAGTCCTGGAAGTCACCAATTGTCACAGCTATATCCTACTGGCTACATAGGTTATCTTTATTCAGTGTGGACAGGACCATATAAGAGCAGAAATTCGAGGACATGAGAATGACTGAGGACTGACTCGTAGGATGGCATTATGAAAGCATGAACAGCGTGCTTCAGGGGGGCAGAGGAAGATAAATGGATTACCCCTAGGCTGTGAACCAGGCTTTGAGTATATGTAGGAGTTGCTGATTGATAAAGACAGGGAGTAGATTTTCAAGCTGACGTGGAGGCATATCCAGGGGTGCAGAGTTGAAATGGACTCTCAGGTCTGGGGAACTGTGAGATGGGCATTACAGCAGGAGCAGGTCCATGGTGGCAGAGGGCAGGAAAAAGAAGGTATGTTGGGGCCAATTATAAAAGGTCTTGAATGTATCTGAAATCAAGTTGTGTGGACTTTCTCCTGGAGGCAGCAAGCAAACAGGATAACATGATAAGCAGGATTTTAAGGAAGCCAACTAGCAGAGTGTGCAGGTGGGCTCAGTGGAGAAGAGACCAGAGGCTGTGGAGAAGCAAGGGGAAGGTGACCGGCAGCATCTTTTCAGAAGGTGCAATGAGTATGGAGGGAGAGGCCTCCCTGAGAGCCAAACAACAGGATTGGGGGGCGGTTCTGGAAATCACTGAGCTTAATCCTTTTCTTTCTATAGCTGGGGAAACATTGAGGCAGAGGGACATGGTTCATTCAAGGATAATGCAGCTTTTTACTAAAAAAAAAAAAAAATTTAGATTGCTGATTGCAGGCAACAGGGAAGCACTCACAGAAAGAAGTATGTGTGCCAAGAACGCAGAAAGAGAAAGGGTGACACTTTTGGAGGTGGTGAGTGCCCCTAAATGTGAAATAATCAATAATGAAAGGATTGTAGGAAGTCTTTGCTGATACCCTTGGCTGCATTAGGATCCTCTTCTGGCAGTCCCTTCCCACCTCTATCTTAAACTTGTCACATGGGATTATAGTTGGGTCTCTACCTCCCACACTAGATGTGAGCTCCTATTCATTCCCGTCATCTCTGAAACTCTGGTGTCTAGCCCAGTGCCAGGCACACAGAAGGAACGCGGGGTGGACAACTGAAGGAGCATTCAAGCCATAGCTCCATGGTTGGGCTACATGATCACTAGGATTCATCAAGAAGCTTATGAGGAAGGCAGGTTGGCCAATGTGGAGCGAGGAGGATAAAAGAAGTTCCGTGGGAGATGATGGCAGTGGGAAGAGATAATCTGAAGAAAGCCTCGGAGTCTACTTTAAGAACTTTTAATTGTATTCTTACCTTGACTTCTCATTAAGAAAGAAATTATAGTTCTAGAATATCAATCAATATTACGTTGCCAGAAGGAAGAAAGGGCAACTTAGGATTAGGTGAGCATAGGGGAGAGGGAGCTCTGAGGTCCCGCTGTCCAGACTTGGTTCCCTGAGTGGGTTGGGGAGGAGGGAGCGTGGCACAAGTCAGCTGTAGGCAACCCCAACCCAGCAGCATCCTGCCGGGATGACAGTAAGGTGCTCAGTGGTCTTGGGACTCAGACTGAGGCTGGAAGAGCCAGTGACAACTATGGGACCAGGCAGGAGGTAGCTAATATGTATGTTAAACATATGGAAATGAGAGCAAATAGCGGAGCCAGGGAAACAAATATTGAACAGGGTCTGGGCCTGAGACTAAACCAACACAGGGAAATGAGAGGCTGCTGCAAGCAAACGAGCTGCCCAGGGGAGGAGGGGGAAGGGCAGAGGGGAAGAGAGGCTGAGATGGGACCTCAGGGAGTACCCTGCAGGCTTGGGCTACAGACCGGCCAGCTCTGCTGGGTGGCCCCACAAAGACACTGTGCATGCCAAGACAGGTCCAGGCATTTGTCGCCTCTGTTGATGTTTCCCTTTGCACATTTCATTCCTCCTTAGCACCTTGTCCCCAGTTTTAGGCAACCCGAGCCTGTCTCAGGGTGGAAATACACACCCTACTCATTTTCCTGAAGTTGCCATTTGGTTACAGTGACTTGAAGCCCAGCTCCAGAATGTCCATATAACAGAAGTTTAGGGACTGTTATCTGCAAGGAAGGATGGGAAGACCCTGGCTAAGAGACTTGTCCTGAGGCTCAGATTGTAAAACACATATGTTCTTTTTACCTAGGGGATAATGTTTTGGCTGTCACTGTCTGAAGATAGGTGGGTGGGATTCATAACCAACTTTCTTCTCTTCTAGAAAAGACAAGAGTCATGGCAGCTGAAATGGTAGTTCCACCCAATCCATGGGAGAGGGCCAGTGCACCAGCTGACAGAGGAAGGAGGAAGCCACAGGATGAGTGTCTGTCTGTCTGTCTGTCTGAGAGTACAGGACTGTGCCCAGCTGCTTTCTGGGACACTGCGGGACAGAACAATCTGTGTCACAGTCAGCAGAACAAAGCCCTGACCTGAACATGTACGGAGGCTCTGCCATCCAAATACAGGGACTGTTCCCTCTTGTTCTTCCAATGTGGAAGTAACGGTGACCCCTTGAGAAGAGCTTGGAGATGAGGGCATATTATGGGAGGGAGCCCAGGTCCCTCCAAAGTGGTTTTCTGCAGGAGTGTTACATGTCTAGAGTGCTCCATCTAGATAGTAGATACCACCTGGCTGGCCTCATTGATCAGACCCAGTTCCATATGAAATAAAGCCTCAGGACATACAACTCAGAACAGATCGGTTTTCAGTAAGTTGTGCCGTGGGAAGCCTTGTGGGAAGAGGTGCTTTAGAATCAGGTGGTGGCAGGGCCCCTGGAGTCAGAAGCATGGACCTACAAAGGAGGGTGGAGCCTCCCAGTGATAAGTCCACTCCACTGACTGCCCAAGGCCAGCATGGGAGAGTGTTGGCCTTGGGCAACACCGAGTCCTCGATATGGCACCATTCCGCCGGGTGATCAGCCAGCTACTTGGTGGCAGGTTGACTATATTGGACCTCTTCCATCATGAAAAGGACAGCAGTTTGTTCTCACCAGAATAGCCACTCCGGATATGGGTTTGCCTATCCAGCCCACAATGCTTCTGCCAAGACTACCTTCTGTGGACTCACAGAATGCCTATCTTTGGCCTTTACCTCCCAGAAGAGGCAGTGGACCTGCAAAAGCTCCCAGGTCCCTGCCTCTACAGGCCTGGGGCCTTATAAAGTATTCCCTTCCTCCACCTCTAGCTCCTATTACCTATCAGGAGACGTGCAGGCTGATCTCAACTCAATTACCTGCATTAAATTTGTTGTATCCCGATAGGTTCCTTTCACAGGGAAGCGGGTGGGATAAAAGAATAAATAAAGCACTACTTCTTCTGTCCATGAGATGAAGGTTGAGTGTGAGAGGCAGATTCATCCACAAATGGCTGAGGTAAGATCAAACTGGATAAGGACTAAAACACAAGCTTAAAATAAACCAAGAGAGCAGGAAAGGAAGGAGTTAACTGGGTTCCGGCCAGAAACAGCCCCCATGAAAGCACATGAATTAAGGAAGACCTTAACATCGAGAAAGACTTCCAGATAGAGAAAGGGAATGGTCTTCAGGCTTAGTAAACAGTATGAATGGAGTAACAAAGGGGACAACGCAGTGAATACTCATTCCCGGAGACTGGTGGGAGCTAGGAATGAAAAGACAATCCAAACAAGCTCACAGTGACCTTTGTGTGGCTGGATGAGGAATTAGGGTCCATGTTTAAGGCACCGTGCGGTTACTGAAGATTTCTGAAACACAGAAAAATAATTTTCCCCTGCCTGACATCATATCTGGGTTTCTTGAAGAGAACCAGATTTGCCAGACCAGCCCTTTAGGAACTGTTCATTTCTTCAAGGAAACAATACCTGCAATTGTGTAGCTATTAACTCGTCAGCCCAGGTGCCAATTTATGGCCCTACAGGCAAAGGAACTAAGGAACTGAAATGAAGCCTAAGTTCCATTTAGATAATTTATGTAAGTCACTTGCGCAGTGCATTGAATACAGTAAGCACTCAATAAATGTTGTCATTATTACCGAATCTTTATTAAAACTCAATGAAATAGGTTTATTATCCCCATTATATAATATACTAAAGCTCAGACAGGTTACATTATTATTCCAAGAGTACAACTAGTGGGTGGAGAGCTAGCATTTGGACCTAGGTCTGAATCTAAAGCCCATGTTCAGTCCATCATGCCTGTTACCAGAGCAGATAAGCTGACAGGTGAGGGCAGGGGTTCTTGGATCATAGCCAAGAGACAGTAGACAGTTTGAGTTTCCAGGACTAGAGAGCATGGGGAGGAGTTGCTCTCCACTCCTTACTCCTGCAATCAGACTTTAATTGTCCTTGTAAGCACCTTGTGATGGTTAATATTGAGTGTCAACTTGATTGGATTGAAGGATGCAAAGTGGACTTCCACTCACCAAAGCTGATTGGGCTATAGCCACCACTGAGTGCCTGATTTGCCAGCAGCAGAGACCAACACCGAGTCCTGAATATGGCACCATTCCGCCAGGTGATCAGCCACCTACTTGGTGGCAGGTTGATTATATTGGACCTCTTCCATCATGAAAAGGACAGCAGTTTGTCTTCACCAGAATAGACACTCCAGATATGGGTTTGCCTATCCTGCCCACAATGCTTCGGCCAAGACTACCATCTGTGGACTCACAGAATGCCTTATCCACCATCATGGTATTCCACACAGCATTGCCTCTGACCAAGGCACTCACTTTACGGCCAAAGAAGTGTGGCAGTGGGATCACGCTCATGGAATTCACTGGTATTACCTTGTCCCCCATCATCCTGAAGCAGCTGGATTGATAGAATGGTGGAATGGCCTTTTGAAGTCACAATTACATCGCCAACTAGATGACAATACTTTGCAGGGCTGGGGCAAAGTTCTCCTTTGTGTATGCTGTGAATCAGCGTCCAATATATGGTACTGTTTCTCCTACAGGTCCAGGAACGGGTGGAAGTGGAAGTGCACTACTCTCCATCACCCCTAGTGACCCACTAGCAAAATCTTGCTTTTTGTTCCCGCAACATTACATTCTGCTGGCCTAGAGGTCCTAGTTCCAGAGGGAGGAATAAGGCCACCAGGAGACACAACGATTCCATTAAACTGGAAGTTAAGATTGCCACCTGGACACTTTGGGCTCCTCCTACCTCTAAGTCAACAGGCTAAGAAGGGAGTTACGGTGTTGGCTGGGGTGACTGACCTGGACTATCAAGATGAAATCAGTCTGCTACTCCACAATAGAGGTAAGGAAGAGTATGCATGGAATACAGGAGATTCCTTTGGGCATTTCTTAGTATTGCCATGCCCTGTGATTAAGGTCAATGGGAAACTACAACAACTCAATCTAGGCAGGACTACAAAGGACCCAGACCCTTCAGGAATGAAGGTTTGGGTCCCTCCACCAGGTAAAAAAACCACAACTTGCTGAGGTGCTTGCTGAAGGCAAAGGAAATACAGAATGGGTAGTAAAATAAGGTAGTCATCAAAACCAGCTATGACCACGTGTCCAGTTGCAGAAATGAGGACTGTCATTGTCATGAGTATTTCCTCCTTATTTTGTTAAGAATATGTTTGTGCATGTATACACTTGTACAAAGAAAATATCTTCTTTTCTTTACTTTTCCTTTATCATGTGACATTAGATTTCTTGACTTCATATCAGCATTTAAGTGCTATTAACTTTCTGTAACAGCATTTAGGTTAAGAATTAGTACACTTCTGAAGGATAGCTGTATTATGTTAGGCACAATTATGACCTTATTATTATCTTTCTTTGAAGATTATGTGTGGTTGCAGGAGATGTGTGTGGGTTCAATTATACAACGGGTGGATTTGTGATAGTTAATACTGAGTATCAACTTGATTGGATTGAAGGATGCAAAGTATTGTTCCCAGGTGTGCCTATGACGGTGTTGCCAAAGGAGATTAGCATTTGAGTCAGAGGACTGGGAGATGCAGATCCACCCTCAACCTGGGTGGGCACCATCTAATCAGCTGCCAGTTCAGCTAGAATAAAGCAAGCAGGAGAAGATGGAAAAGCTGACTTGCTAAGTCTTCCGGCCTTCATCTTTCTCCTGTGCTAGGTCCTTCCTGCCCTCGAATATCAGACTCCAAGTTCTTCAGCTTTTGGACCCTTGGACTTACACTAGTGATTTGCCAAGGGCTCTTAATCCTTCAGCCACAGACTGAAAGCTGTACTGTCAGCTACCCTAATTTGAGGTTTTAGAACTCAGACTGATCCATCACTGGCTTCCTTGCTCCTCAGCATGCAGACAGCCTGTCATGGGACTTTACCTTGTTATCATGTGAGTCAATTCTCCTTAATACACTCCCTTTCATATATACACATATCCTATTAGTTCTTTCCCTCTGGAGAACCCTGACTAATACACACCTTTATTAGGAAGTCATCAACCATGTTGGCAGAGAAGTCCACCGTGAATTGGGGAACTCTGTGAGAAGACAGCAGATTCAACCCAGACACAGCCATGCCTCTCTACCCCTCTGCAGCAGGCACCTCTTGGGTTAACCTGGCCCTGGCTGACATCAGAAGGGACCACATGAGAGTTCCCCATTCTTATCTGTGGAATCAGTATCTGCAGCATAGCTGGGGCTTGAGACTTGTAGTGTCTCTTTTTGGGGAGAGAAAGCCTCTGTCTTCCAGTAACACTTAACCCAGTCAGGCATCATGGAGGGCATCTTTATCAGGCTTTCTTGAAAGTCTGGCTCTAGCAATGCAGGAGTCAGAATGGCCCACACAGGAACAGCGCTGGATTCCACCTCCATGTGTAACAAGCAATTGTTCACTTTGTTCTCTTTTTTCTTGCACAATGCTCTTGCCTCTACTTTCCTCCTCATCCTTGGTCTGGGGCTACGGGACCACACTCAGGAGCCATCTGAGCCTTACCTATAGTTTAACACCCAACTGACACTCAGGACTGTCCTGCCCTTGGAGTCAACTAAGAGAATACAGCATCAGGGTAGACTTGCTGCTGGCATTGCTCAGACCTTCTACCTTGCTTTAGGATTGCTTTTTGTTGTGATTTCTAAGGCCAAGCCTCCACTGGAATACACAAGCTCCAGCACCTGGGGTGGAACTTTATCTGGATTATTTTCCCAGTCACTACTCCATTGCCTCTGGGCTGGGTCCCCACCTTGCTTTGTTTACAAATCTTTGGGTTGATGGTTGACATAATTTAGATGTTTGTTCCCTCCCCATCTCATGTTGAAATTGTGATTTCCAATGTTGGAGGTGAGGCCTGGTTGGAGGATTTTGAGTCATGGAGGTGGATCTTATGGATGGCTTGGTGCTATCCTCACAGTAATGAGTAAATTCTCAGTCTATTAGTTACTGCAAGATCTGAATGTTAAAAAGAGCCTGGCACCTCCTCTTCTCTCTCTTGCTCTCTCTCTTGTCATATGACAAGACTGCTCCCCCTTCACTTTCCACCATGAGTTAAAGTTTCCTGAGGCCCTCACCAGAAGCAGATGCTGGTGCCATGCTTCTTGGACAGCCTGCAGAACTGTGAACTCAATAAGCCAAAGAAAGAAAAGATCTTTATAAATCACCCAGTCTCTGGTATCTCTTTATAGCAATGCAAAATGGACTGACACAGTGATGGTGACCTATTTGTATCCTCACTTTTCCATATCACGGTCTCTGAATCTCATCACCTACATTCTTTGTGGGTCACTGCTTATTGAGCTGGGCAGTGCCTTCCTGCTGCCATATACTGTCTATTTCCTTTCATCATACTCTTTAGGATCAAACCCTCTCTCCTTGCCCGCTTAATCCTGGGTGGACCCTGAAGCATCAGAGCCTGTCTACAGATCCCTAAATCTCCTGTTCTCAACATCAGCCGACAGCCTAAGCCAGCTCCCTGGACTGCTGGGCATGGGCTGATCTGGAGACCTATTAAGAATTTCAATTTCAAATCCCAGGTGATCTAGACACACATTTTAGGAAAACTTGAGCAAATTTCATATTCTACCAGTATTTGCAAAGTAAGAAAGTCAAGTCATTATGAAATGATATCCTATTAACTTACATTAATGAAAGTGACACAGCATGAAGTCATTTCTCTTGGTCCAGACGGTGCCCCAGCCTGCCTGGTGAAGTTACCTGGTACCCAAGCACATCTCAGCTCTCACTTTGTGCTTGGAGGGGTGTAGGGGAGACATGGCACAGGTTCCAGGCAGCATCAGCTGAAGAGTCCAACCAGGTGGCAGGCAGGAGGAGGTGGGGTGGTAGGAGGTGGGGTGGTAGAAGTTAGGCTTGGTGGAAGGTGGGGAGGAGGTGGGTGGTGGAAGGTGGGGGGAGGTGGAGGAGGTGGGTGGTGGAAGGCGGGCTTGGTGGAAGGTAGGGGGAGGTGGGGTGGTAGAAGGTGGGCTTGGTGGAAGGTGGGGAGGAGGTGGGGGTAGGTGGGTGGTGGAATGTGGGCTTGGTGAAAGGTGAGGGGAGATGGGGTGGTAGAAGGTGGGCTGTCATTTTGGGGCTTTCAATCACCAGGTTTCTGACAGTGACTAGGGATGCAGTCTGGGGTGAAAAGTGTAGTTTTGCCAGCCAATCCAAATACATCTGAGACTCTTAGACTTGGAACCAACCCCTAACATCCTCGTTGTCACAGTGCAAGGCAGTGTCCTTTCCTTCCATGACCACTTCTTACCCCCTTAGAGCTTGTAATGTTAATTTATGACAACTCCTTCTTATTTCTCATCAAGGATAAGGAGCATGGCTATTTTAACCTGATCTGACCTTAGAACAGACAGGTGGGCAATAAGAAGTAACTGGGATAAAGAAGAGTAAGATTTTCCTCCCTCTCACCCAGCACAGTATGGTGTTCAGGTCCTCCAAGAAGGCCTGGGCCAATTTTCCAGCACTATCTAGAATCTACAGAGGACGCAGTCATTATCCTTAGAGACCTAGCTAGACGAAGCCTGTGGCTTGTTTCAGGTGAGACTGACCAACAGTTAAAGTGCCACCTGGTGACATGACAAGTGAGATACTGCCCCAGGGGCTGAGTCGGTGGGGGGGGCCTCCAGGGCCTCCTTTCACCAGAGTCACCTGTGGGCAGTCCTTTCTCCTGGTATTGTAACCCTACAAACCTGCATAAGAATACCTGTCATCAGGTGAGAAGCAGGGAGGCTCAGACATGCAAGTGACCCCCGGAGACCACAGCTCTCTCCACAGCTGGTCCCAAAGACCACTTGCTTAAATGTCATGGTTTTGGTCTTGAAATTTTTTAATTAGAGAGTCAGTCATCTGTCTCAAAATGTCAGAGCTGGAAGTGACTTAGAGGTCATCAGGTACAGTCATTCTCAAACCTTCTCTGCTCACAGACCCCATTGAGAATCTGATGAAAATTAGCGACTGTTTTCCCAGGTAAATGCATATGTACGTAATACCCGTACACAGGAGTTCTCATATAATTTGTAGAGAATTCGTGAGTACTCCAAGCCCATTCATGGGCCCTGGATAAGTCTCTTTTTTTTTTTTTTCTGAGACAGAGTCTCTCTTTGTCACCGAGCCTGGAGTGCAGTGGCACAATCTTGGCTCACTGCAACCTCTACCTTCCAAGTTCTAGTGATTCTTCTGCCTCAGCCTCCTGAGTAGCTGGGATTACAAGTGCGTACCATCATGCTTGGCTAATTTTTGTATTTTTAGTAGAGACGGGGTTTTGCCATGTTGGTCAGGATGATCTCGAACTCCTGACCTCATGATCCTCCAGCTTCAACCTCCCAAAGTGCTGAGATTACAGGCATGAGCCACCGTGCCCAGCCAAGACTCTTTGTCTCTATCTCTACATTTCTTAGACAAGGCACAGAGATGACATGCAACTTGCTCAGTGTCACACAGTCTAGTCTTGGGCAAACCAGAGTTAGGACAATTTCCTTCCTGCCATCCCAGTGTTTATCCAAGGCCTCCTTAAATGCTTGGGTCTTGAACCCTTTACAGGCCTCCTGTGTTCCCTCTGAAAATGAGAATCCCTGAATGGGTCACCCCTTGGACGATGCCACTAACTAGCAGGGTGCTGGCTGAGGGCCACAGGCCAGGAAGACTTCTTGTGTCATCACAGTGAAGGCAGCACAGCTGTGGCTGAGCAGGGAGTCTGCGGTCAGCCAGTTCTAGATCAAATCACTCCTCTGCCACGTGGCTCTCGGCAGGTTAATTAACCTCTCTGCACCTTAGTTTTCTCATCTCCAAAACAGTAACGATAGCCATGTGGATGACATTTGTAGTGGGAGGTCCAGCACCTAGGGGGGTGTTGGACTGAATTGCAGCACTATCTTTTTCACTCTGCTGTTTTTCTGGGGTTGCCTCAGCAGCCCCGGCCACACTGCAGCCTACCACTGCATCCAGAGCTGGTTGTACAAATTCTGTGCTTCCTCTTTAATCCTTCTCCCCTGGCTCAGCCTTCTTCCTGGCTGGCCCTGAGTATTAGGGCTTCTGCTCAGGAAATACGACGCCAGTAGCAGAGAAGTTTGGGCCTTAAATAACTGCCTCCCCTGCAAGGTTAGCCGCTGCCACTCCCCCGCCCCTCCCCGCTGCCTGTCACCCGCTCAGCTGCCAGATGCGAGGACAGCATGCCCCCTGCTGGCCACCTGGCCCTGGAAAGCTGCTGGCCACGGCCAGGCAGCCTTCAGGCTGAAGGGCTGGAGTCAGAGGTCGGCCTCCAGCCGGGGCTGAAGTGGGGGCAGATCCAGGAGGAGGACCTGGGCAGCGCTAGGTCACATTCCTAGGTGGTGCTAGTGCTTGAGGGAAGTGGACTCCTGGTGGTCAGCTGCAGATCCCCTGCCCCCCTCATATTATCCAGCTGAAAAGAACCCCGAAGGGCAGCGTGGTGTCCTGAGAGAGAGGAGAGAGCAGGGAGGTGGAGGCCAGGGTGAAGGGCGGTGGCGGGAGAGGCTGAGGTTACATTAAGGCCTCAGGCTCACAGCCTTGTGGGTGCATGTGTATGGATGACAGAGGGAGAGAGACAGAGATAGAAGCAGAGACAAAAAGAGACAGAGAGAGACAAAACAGAAACAGAAGACAAAAAGAGACAGAGAGAGGCAGACAGAGACAAAGATAGAGACAGAGACAAAAAGAGACAGAGGCAGAGACAGAGATAAGAGAGGGAGAGAAAGACAGAGAGAGACAAAAAGAGACAGAGATGAGAGACACAGAGTCAGAAACAAAAAGAGAGGCAGACAGAGAGATAGAGACAGAGACAGAGAGAGGCAGAGACAGAGATAGAGACAGAGAGATAGAGACAGAGATGAGACAGGGAGAGAGAGACAGAGATAGAGTAAGAGACAAAAAGAGACAGAGGGGGCAGAGACAGAGAGAGACAGAGTTAGAAACAAAGGCAGAGACAGAGGCAGAGAAAACAGAGACAGAGGCAGAGAGCCAGAGGGAGACAGAGATAGGAAAACTGGAATAGAGACAGAAACAGAGAGGGAGGGAGGGAGAGACAAAGAATATCTGTATTTGTTCGGCACATGCCAGCCCCTCCCCTTTGGGCACGGGCGTTGGGGATCCTGCCTGGTGCCCACCACCGGACACAAAGTCCACACCAGTTGAGGCGGGAGGCTGAGCAGGTGAGCGACAGAGACTGCCCAGGGTGGCAGCGCCCCCTCCAAGTCGGAGCTCCCTGATCAAGGGACCGAAGCAAGCACATCTCTTATCTTTCATAAACAGTTAAATTCTCCCACATCAAACACAAACAGAATCCATCCCTGCAAGGCTGGGCTGGCCCGTTCCCATTTAGAGCTGTTGCTTGCCTTTCAATTTGGTCTTAAGATGCGATAGATACAAATTGCAAAGGTTTGGTCAGCTTTTGAGCGGAAAGCAAATTTTACAGCAAGGAACCAGGAGGTGGGAGGTGGCAGGAGGCAGAGGGGAAAAAAAGCTGAAATAGAAAAATTGCTGAAAAGCCTCCTGCAGCCTGTCAGGAGTATTAACTTAGGATGATGTAGGAGAAACGACTAAGTGGTTTTTGTGTCAGCTACACTGAATCAAACTTGTTCAAATATATGCGTGTGAGTGTGTGTGGCAGCCAGCGGAACCCACCTCAGAAATGGAACAGTCTTTTAGTTTTAAGGGTTTCTTATGGTTTGCAAATATGAGAAAAGCTATGCATAAATTAGATTCAAAAGGGAAAGATGGATGGGGATGGCAGCTGTCTCGGGTTTCTGCGGGAGGATGGCAAGGGCTGAGAGGCAAGGTTCCAGTTCCCCAGGACATCCCATCTTCCTCAAGAAGTAAAGAGAGCCAGGGAGCAGGAGGTGGGAGTGGAGGCTGCTGCAGGGTGGAGCGGGCCAGGGAGAGGCCAGGCCTTGAGTGTGAGGGAGAGTTCAGCACCGTAAGAAGATGGGGATGCACTATGAGACCTGCAGGAAGGACAGGTCTTTTTCCTGCACCCTTCTCACCCTTGAATTCCAGGTGCCTCCACCCAGAGCATAAACTTCCATCTCTCTGCTCCCCAAGGGAGGGATAGTGCAGAGAGAAAGAGCACCCTCAAGTCCAGGCTGGGTGCAGTGGCTCACACCTGTAATCCCAGCACTTTGGGAGGCGGAGGCCGAAGGATCACTTGAGGTCAGAAGTTTGAGACGAGCCTGGCCAACATGGTCAACCCCTATCTCTACTGAAAATACAAAAATTAGCCAGGCGTGGTGGCGTACACCTGGAATCCTAGCTACTCAGGAGGCTGGAACAGGAGAATGGCTTGAACCTGGGAGGTGGAGGTTTCAGTGAGCTGAGATCGCGCCGCTGCACTCCAGCCTGGGCGACAGAGCGAAACGCCGTTTCAAAGAACAACAATAGCAACAACACCCCAGCACCTTCAGGTCCAGGGCAGCAGTTCCTGGGCCTACCTGTAGCACTAACCAGCCAATTTCAGTCATTTGCTCCTTTATTCAGTGCTTGCTGCATGATAGTTTTTGTTTGTTTTTGGGAGGGAGTCTCGCTCTATTGCCAGGCTGGAGTGCCATGGCGCGATCTCAGCTTACTGTGACCTCCACCTCCTGGGTTCAAGTGATTCTCCTGCCTCAGTCTCCCAAGTAACTGGGATTACAGGTATGTGCCACCAAGCGCAGCTAATTTTCATATTTTTAGTAGAGATGGGTTTTCACCATGTTGGCCAGGATGGTCTTGATCTCCTGGCCTCATGATCCACCCTCCTTGACCTCCCAAAGTGCTGGGATTACAGGCGTGAGGCCCTGTGCCTGGCCATGATAGGTTTTTTTTTTTCCCAAATGTATTCATTTATTTAAAAAACATTTCATAAGCACATATAATATGTACTACAGACCAGACATTATTCTAAGTGCCTTATAATTAACTGATTAATTCAACCATCATAACTACTGTCATGGAGGAAGCATTGTTGCAAATCATCATTTTACAGAGAAGTAAAATGAGGACCAAGGAGACCCATTTGCTCAGGGACACACCCTAGGGTGACAGTAAAGGAGTCAAGGCCTTGTATAATCCTCTCTCTTTGAGGGCAGGGGAACCTCTGACTTGCTTCTAAGCAATAAAATGCAGCAACAGTGAGGAGATGTTCCTCCACCATCATGTTACATTATATTAGACTGTGTCTGAGCAAACTGGAGAGAGATGCTCTCCTGCATGGCCCTGGCATATGTAGGAAAGGCCACATGGCAGGGAGCTGTGGGTGGTCTCTTGGAGCTGAGGGCCTCTGACCTGCAACCACTGGGTGCTACATTCTGCCAACACCGAGAGAGCTTGGAAGAGCACCCCCAGCTTCAGATGAGATCATCATCCTAGCTGACACATGATTGTAGCCCACTGAGACCCTGAGCAGGGGACTCAGTGTAGGGCCTGGACTTGTGACCCACAGGAACTGTGACATAAGGAATGTGAGTTGCTTTATCCACTAAGTCTGCAGTGATTTGTTAGGTGGCACCAGAAGCCTAATACAATGGCTGAGCCAAGTTTGAGCCCCTGCCTTTATGTTGCCCTGTGCTACTGCTTGCATAGCCATTGTTTCTCACACTCCTTACAGCAAATCTAAAATCTAGGTCCTTTGATTTCCATCTTCTGGTTAAGGAAACTGAGGCTTGGAGGGTTAGTGGACCATAGTCCCACAGCTATGAAGGGCCCCATTCGGAATTCACACATCTGTACTTTCTCCACTACCTGACATTCTCTCTTCACCTGTTCACAGCATTGAGCTGGGGTACCCTCTTCTGTAAGGTTGAAGGCTAGACCCGCTCTGTGGTTCTGCTGATGTCTGCTCACCAGCTGGGTGATTGCATTAGCCCGTTCTTATACCATTACAAGGAAATACTTCAGACTGGGCAACTGATAAACAGAATAGGTATAATTGGCTTGCAGTTCTGCAGGCTGTACAGGAAGCACAGTGGCTTCTGGGGAGGCCACAGGAAACTCTCGATCATGGTGGAATGTGAAGGGGAAACAGGCATGCCTTACATGGACAGAGCAGGAGGGAGAGGGGGACGTGCCACACACAGCCAGATCTCCCGAGAACTCTGTCATAAGAACGGCGCTGGGGGGCTGGTCCTAAACCATTAGGAACTGTACCCATGGTCCAATCACCCCTACTAGTCCCCACCTTCAGCACTGAGGATTACATTTCAACAGGAGATTTCAGTGAGGACACAGATCCAAATCATGTCAGTGATGTTCTTACTCCCCTTTCTCCTTGCTTTTTCTTCAACCTTTTCAACATATTCCCTCTTCTGCCCTTTCCCTGCCCTTCTTCCTTTGTATCCTGCATCCTCCCTCCCATAGTTTCCCTGATGTCCAATTCACTGCATTTTATTCCTTCTTTCACTGAGTACCTCACAAAATGCCAGATGATGAGATGGGGCTGGAAGGTACAGGACAGTCCTCAGTCCCGCGTTTCTCTTTCTCTCTCCACTTCTTTCCTTTTCCTGTCACTGAAATCATGTCTTGTGTTTTGCATCCCCACGATTGGTCCTGAAGGTCAGCAATCTGGCACTAGAAGGTTCTGACCCATCCTGGGAATGCTGTGGGAGAAGATACCTGATTCCAGGGCAGTTCAGGTATCATCCTCACTGCTGGCCTGTTGCTCTGGGCTACCCCTCCCCGCCCTTGGACCCACCTTCACATGATGACCAGCACCCCCATCAAAGGAGGGCCCAGGCCCACCCACCACTCCTCCCCATCTAGTTCCTCTCTGTGGTCACCACTCTGTGCCAGCACGTGACATCACCTTAGCTAAACTGCTGTCTATGTGCTGTTCATTGCAGACTGACAGCCTGGAGAAGAGCCCAGAGAATGGCTGCCCCTCCACTGACCTCCTCCATCTGGCCTCTCTCTTGGACAGAAACCGGGAAGACGGTCAGTGAAGAAACAGTTCCTGGCACCTTCACCAGAAGGTGGGTAAATCCATGCCAAGATTGCTTGTCCCCAGGCCAGAGGATGGGTGGCATGGTGCCCAGGAGCTTTCGAGGGCCCTTGTTATGAGACGAGACAATGAAACCAGTCTCAGCCCTGGATGCTTTGCAATTTGCCTTCTCCATTCCCAGCCTGGAACTCCAAGAGAACATTGCAGTCAGTTCTCAATTCCTTTACTTGTGTGCACACACATGCATGTGTACCCCTACACATACACACAGGCACACACATAAATATACATGTGGGCACATACATGAGCATATGAACACACACGTGCTTGCACACACATTCACATGCATGTGCAGGCACATATGTGTCAGGCCCAGGAACTGAACGCTTTGTTTCCTTCCTGATATTTCTGCAATTTCTGCATAAGCATTAGTTTTCCAGCTTCCCCTCTAAGAAGTTTCCTCTGCACCCAAAGCTCCTTAATTTAAGACTTCTTTCTATGCTCTGAGAAACATACATAGGATAAAAACTCTGAGCTCAACATGCAGTTTTTATCAGGATCAACTGAGATAATATATGAGAATGCATTTTCTGGTATGTAAAGGGCTAGACAAAGTTTGCACCAAGTGTCCTAGCTGAGCCCCAGTTCATTTGCTCTTTGTGTAAATCTTGAGATGAGGATCCAGGTAGCCTGCCATTTGCACACCTGTTCTGTATTAAGGCTTTTAATAAAATATGAATTTTACCCTCTCTTTTCGATCCCAGGAGGTTTATTTGTTTGCATCTCTTATTGCTACTATGGCTGAGCGGGGGACTGATCAGAAGTCATGAGGAGGGCAGTCAGCGTTTTCCTCCTGCCCTTACTGAGTGACTGATTTCCAGTAAGTGAGGAAGGAGTAGGCAGACTCAGAAGCTGAAGAGCTGGACTTGGTCGATCTGGATCGAAATGCTCTGCTTAGGGGCTGAGGGTTTTGGTGTGAGGCATCCCTACCTTGTCCCCTCAAATCAAATGTGGCTTTAGCACCCGGAGGGTTGAGTGTGGGTGCTGTGGACAGACACCCTCTGGGGCACCAGGCAAAGCAGCATGGGGTCTCTCAGGCAGTTATCTCGGGAACCCAGGCTCTTGAGCAGTGCCTCTTTCAGGAGACATGAAACTGTGCTCCTGTGGCATAAGCAGTGCCCCTAGAAATTCTCAGATGTGACCAGGAAGACTTTCAGGGGGCCTTAAGCAGGGATGGTGCTGGCCTGCACACAGGATCCAATCACTATGACCATTAGGGGATTGTTACTGACAGGACCCAGTCCCTTATCCTCACAGGTGGTGACACCCAGGCACTCAGTTATAGAGACATCATACCTAAGGAAGGATGTGCTGAGTCTGAGTCTGCACCTGCACTGTCGGTTCACGAGGTTCTTGGTTTCTCCTAAGGGAACCCCAAACTCAGACTCAGAAATGATAGAATCCATCCTCAGATATTTACTAAGCACCACCAGGGTTCCCAACACCGTCTACACTGGAGGGTGCACAGGAGATTGTGTTGGGTGCCATGGATAGGTGCACATTAGAACAAGGTGCCCCCTTGGGCCAGAAAAAAATGGTAAAATGATGCCCTTAATTCCAAAAGGGAATCCTTATTTGGACCAATCAATTAGAAACAGATCTTGTGGTTTGCAGGTTTCAGTTGCTCCATTGCGTTTTGTTAGGCTCAAATTGCACACCACAGGTGAAAATTCTATCCTTCTCACAGGGAACTCACACTCTGATTGGAGAAACAAGACAGACACAAAGGAAACCACACCTGATTGTGTACTGCTTACAAAGATTTTGTATGTGATGAGGGATGAGGCTGTGCTGTCAGCCTTCTTGAAGGACGACGGATGCCTTGAGAGGGAAAGATACAGACTAGGAATATGGCTTGCTGGACATTTCTCCTTTGACCCAAAGTGGAAACAACAGCCTTCATAATGATTTCAGAAATAGCAAACTGATTCAAATATATGACTCAAAGAGCCCAGGATTCTATCTTCTGTAGATACCTATTTAGAAAATGGGTGTGTTATGGCCTCAGCAGCAGCATCTGAAGTAAAAGTTCTTCTTTGCCCTTCTCCTGCCCTCCTGTCTCCTAGTCCCATTCTCCCCTGAGGGTACCCACAGAAATGAGAATCCCTTCCCCCAGCAGCAGGTCCTAGAAACCAGAGTCCCTTTTGTTCAAAGCCAGACATAAAACCTAAAAATATGACTCTAATTTTCCCTCTGCCTTTCTGTGTAAAAACTGGCCATAAAGAAATTATCTGGCTGGGCACAGTGGCTCACACCTGTAATGCTAGCACTTTGGGAGGCCAAGGCAGGGAGATCACCTGAGGTCAGGAGTTCAAGACCAGCCTGGGCAACACCATGAAACCCTGTCTCTATTAAAAATACAAAAATTAGCTGGGTGTGGTGATGCATGCCTGCAATCCCAGCTACTCAGGAGGCTGAGGCAGGAGAATTGCTTGAACCGGGGAGGCAGAGGTTGCAGTGAACCAAGATTGCACCACTGCACTCCAGCCTGGAAAAAAGAGCAAAAATTATCTGACCTACCAGTTTAACTGTAGGTCATGAGATCCCCGCTCCAATTGCAGAGAGGACCTGCCCCACACCCAGAAGTAAGGAACACTGCTCAGAGAAGCCAAGAAGAATCTAGAGAGACAGGCCTCTCTGAGTTTCCCCATTCAGTCTGTTAATATTAGATCATACCCTTTTTGTTCAATCATATCTCTACACAGCTGTCCACATCTTGTTAAACCTAAGTATAGAAATGAACAATTTCCCCTGTATCTTTGGGTCTTCATCCTGAAGGCTCCCATGTACACACATTATATAAATGTGTGTGCATTTGCTCCAATTAATCTGCCTTTTGCAAGTTGATTTTTTCAGTGAAACTTTAGAGGGCCCTTGGCCTCCATAGGTAAAATATACAGAAAGTTGAAATGCATGAAATTGACATCAACCAATTAAGGTTGTAACTTGAATTTCTCCTGGGAATGGTGTCATGATGTCAGAGCCACAATGCTGATATAATAAATACCAGTATACATAGTATTCTGGTGTACTTACCACCTGCCAGGCACTGTGTTGTATACATAACATTTCATGTAATGCCCATGATCCCCGCTACAAGGTATGTGTTAGTGTATATAACATACTCTTATATATATAGTATATGTAAGGTATATAGATAAAATTTTATAATTTTATAGAAAATTAAACAGGTTCAGAGTAAATAATGATCAGAAAAAGAACCTTTGTATAGTTCTTACTATGTGTGGGCACTACTATAAACCCTTTATGCATATTACTTATTTAATCTTCACAGTAACTGTATAAAATAGGCGTGGTATTTTTTTTCCCTAATTTAAAGATAAGAAAAATGAGGCCCAGAAATGTTAAATCACTTGCCTAAGGAAAAAGAAAAAACTCAAATTCCCATGGCTGGCAAATGAGAACCAGAATTCAAACCTAGGCTGGTAAGTCTCCAGAGCTCAAGCTCTCATGCCTGAATATAGGACAGCATGGCTGAGTTTTTCCTGGACAGAGGCCTAAGAGCAGAGGCATGAACACTTACCCCAGGGGTCTCGAAGTGTTGCCTAAGGCAGCTAGCTGTCAGTGTGAACTTTGAAGCCCTGTTTTATCTTAGAAATTTTGCATTCTACGCCATAATGTGTGTGTGTGTATGTATGTACGTGTATATATATTTAAGACAAATCTCGCTCTGTTGCCAAGGCTGGAGTACAATGGCGTGATCTTGGCTCACTGCAATCTCTGCCTCCCAGGTTCAAGCAATTCTCCTGCCTCAGCCTCCTGAGTAGCTGGGACTACAGACATGCACCACCATGCCCGGCTAATTTTTGTGTTTTCAGTAGAGATGGGGTTTCACCATGTTGGCAGGATGGTCTTGATCTCTTGACCTTGTGATCCGCATGCCTTGGCCTCCCAAAGTGCTGGGATTACAGGTGTAAGCCACTGCACCCGGCTCATAATGTATATTTTTAACATAAAAAATAATGTTTTGAGTTTCACTGTTTTTCTCAAAGCATTGAGGAAGAAAAGATGCTCCTAGAAGCCATACTGTGCTCACCCCATGGCTTTGCCTGCCTCCCAGACCACAGCTTGGTATCCTTGGTTTCTCCATAGGTACCCCACAGTGAGAATGGCTGAAGTTGAAAGAACATGGGTTTCAGAACGAGCCAGATCAGAGCTCAGATCCTGACTCCATTTAGCAGCAAGTTCTGTGCCTTTGTCTCAGAGCCATGGGTTCTCAGCATCTGTAAATCAGAGATAATAATGCATGCTTGTCAGTGTGGGGTGGGAAACCTGTCACTTAGTAGGACTTGGGTAACTGGCACTTTTCCAATTGTCTCCTTATGGCTTGTCCTGCCCTCATCATCCAGCAACTACTATGGGTCCCCTGCCATGTTGAGCAGATCATCTCCATGGCCTTCCAGTTTTTGGATCTTGGTGGGTTTGGAGCTGCTGTTAATTCTCCTTGGGGAGGAACTCTATGGGTATTTGATGTTCCTGTTAAGCCTACAGCATCCATGGCATCCGTGGAGCTTAGGTGAGAGTTGGGGGCTTTCTCTCTTTCTTTTGCTCACATTTAGATCTCCCCTTGGCTTGGAAAAGGACATGTTTCCTGTTGACTGATAGCTTTGCTCAGAAGAAGGATCAGTTTGAGTTGTATTAATAATACACATTATTATATTCACAACACAACATATGCATATTATATTCAAACCTCTGCTTCAAACACTTCTCAAGACCCTCTAAACCTTCAAACAAGGCTTATGCAGAGAGGAGAATCAACTAGTCAGGTGGGATATGGGAGGGGACACAAGGAGTTCTTGTTGTCATTTAGGCAACTTTACACTTGCAGGAAAGCCAGTTCTGAATTGTAAGATGATGCTAACATGGTAAAATATGACCATTAGGAACACTTTATCACACTCATTGCAATGGTTATAAGAAAAAAAAAGTAACAAGTTTGTGAGGATGCGGAGAAATTGGAACTCTTTTGCATTGCTAGTGAGAATGTAAAATGGTGCAGCCACTGTGGAAAACAGTATGGTGATTTCTCAAAAAAAAACAAAAAACTAAACATAGAATTACCATATAATCTCTCAATTCTACTTCTTTTTTTTTTTTTTGAGACAAAGTTTTGCTTTTGTTGCACAGGCTAGAGTACAATGGTGAGATCTTGGCTCACTGCAATCTCTACCTCCCGGGTTCAAGTGATTCTCCTGCCTCAGCCTCACGAGTAGCTGGGATTACAGGTGCCTGCCACAATGACCAGCTAATTTTTTGTATTTTTAGTAGAGACAAAGTTTCACCATGTTGGCCAGAACAGTCTCGAACTCCTGACCTCAGGTGATCCACCCACCTCGGCCTCCTAAAGTGCTGGAATTATAGGCATGAGTTACCGTGCCCAGCCCGCAATTCTACTTCTAAGCGTGTACCAAAAATAATTGAAAGCAGAGACTGAAAGAGATACTTTGCACACCAATTCACAGCAGCATTATTCACAAGAGCTAAAAAGTGAAGCAACCCAAATGTCCATGGACAGATGAATAGATAAACAAAATGTAGTATATGCATGCATATAATTCAGCCTCCAAAACAAGTTCTGACACATGCTGTAACATGAATGAACCTTGAAAACATTATGCTAAGGATATAATTCCACTTATATGAAGTGCCCAGAACATTCAAATTCATAGACACAGAAAGAGAATAGTCATTACCAGGGCCTAGGGGAGGGGCTATGAAGAGTTCCAGTTTAATGAGTATAAAATTTCAGTTCGGGGTGATGAAAAATTTCTGAAAATGGATAGTAGTGATGATTGAATGTCATTGAACTGTATACATTGCAAATTAGTTAAAACGCTAAATTGCATTTTATGTATATTTTACTAGAACAAAGAAAAGTTTAAAGAATGCTTTAAGAATAAAAATAACATGATTGGGCTTGTTTTATTTTGTTTTTCTTTTCTGTTCTTCATTAGAAGATTTGGAAGTTAGTTAAATCTTTCCTTGCCTTTGAAGAAAAGGAAAAAGTAGCTTTAGGCTTAGTAGGGCCCTGGGCTTCATATCAGAAAGCTCGAGCTGGTGTCTGTGGGGTAGTGAAGGCGGCCTGGAAATTGAGCTTGGAAAACTGGCCGGTCACCTGCCCAATCTCTTGGTTAGGGCTCTCATTGCTTGTCCCTGGTGAGCGGTCAGGCAGACACCAGTCTGCAGAAGCCATGACAAGGCCAACAAGAGATAAAAGCTCTGAAAGAAGGGTAGAGGAAGCTTCTTCCCTGTGCTACTGGTGCCTGGTATCCACAGCAGCAGTGTGGCTTTGCAGAAATCTGAAGGCTGGGGATGTGTACCCTCTGCCAGCAGGTGTCATGACCAAGTATTCTCCCTGAGAAACCCTCTGTGATGTGTAGTATGTAGACTTTGGGGTATTCTTGCCTTCGTCTTCTGATGCCTTTGTTCAGTCACTGTTGCCAGTGAAACAATTCAGCAAAGGTTGACTGAGAGCGAATGAGAAGGGAGAAGCAGGGTTTTTCCAAGGAGACAAGAGAGTTGGTATTGGTGGGTACAAATCAATGTCCTGGAGAAGTGCCTGGGAGAGTAGACCTAGCCTTCTTTCTACAGCTTCCCAGGCTGCAGGGAGGAAGGGAGAGGGAATAAATGTATGTGGTAAGACCCTAGGGTCTACAGGTTATGAGGTCATCAGTAGAAATAGAGACAGCCAGGCTGGGCACAGTGGGCTCATGCCTGTAATCTCAGCACTTTGGGAGGCTGAGGTGGGCAGATCACTTGAGGTTGGGAGTTCAACATCAGCCTGGCCAACATGTTGAAACCCCATCTCTACTAAAATTAAAAAAAAAAAATTAGCTGGGTGTGGTGGCACACATGCCTGTAGTCTCAGGTACTCTGAAGGCAGGAGAACTGCTTGGACCTGGAAGGTGGCGGTTGCAGTGAGTCAAGATGATACCACTGCATTTCAGCCTGGTGGACAGAATGACACTCCGTCTCAAAAAAAGAGAAATAAATAGAGACAGTCTCGAAGACCGGCCTGCCCCAAGTGCCCAGCAGGACTTAAGGCCGCAGGGACCACCATAAGGTTCCCACAAGCCACTGGGGAGCCTATTATCTTCCCCAGAGCCTGGCTGTCCTTTCCCTTGTGGTCCGGTGCAGCCGGCCAGTCATTTCTTGGCAGCCAGAACCTCCTTTGATGGCTGCTCAGGAGTGCCTGATCTGAATTTAGCATGAGATTTTGCGCAGTCCTTAAATGAATTACCCATGTGGACATCTCCCAGCCACATGACATGTGGACATGTCCTCCCAGCCTCAGGACACACTGTCAGCCCATGGCAAAGGTCAGTGGGACGATGGACTTTACATTGATTGAGGCAGTGCCTGAATTAAACTTGCTGGAGACCTTCTACAGGAAAGAGTGGTTAAGAATGCCCCTAGGATGATAATAATAACAATGGCAATAATAACAACACAAATGACTTCAGAGATATTGAGAGAATTAAGCAAAATGAGAAAAGGGGTCTTGGCACATAATAGTTATTCAACAGATGTTAATTCACTCTTTCTTTCCCTCTGGGAGGGCACATGCTTCATGAAAACACTCCCCCTCTTTATTGTAATACTCCTTCTTTCCTTTGAAAAAAGGTCAGCCTCTTTTTCCCTTCTCCCTTTCCTCTCCCTGCCCCTCAAGGTCACATCCCACTCACTGTGAGCACAGCTGCCCCCTCCTGCCAGGACATTCACATTCGAGCAGTTCCACTCCCCTGCATAGAAGAGAAAGAGTGGAGTTCATTATCCCTATTCATCTTCATGAGTTTTCTCTTTGTTATTAGAAAGATTTTTCTGTGTGCCACAAGAAAATTCCTAAGAAAAAAAACACCCCCATCCTCAAAAACACGTTCTCCTTGCTCCGTCGGCCCTTATATATTTCCATTTGGATTGCCTACACCACAGCCTGTGAGCTTTTCAACATCAAATTTCAAAACAGAAACATAAAAGGGCAAACATGAAATTAGCAGCTCGATCCTGCCCTCCATGCTGGAAACACGCGTTCTTGAAGTGAAGGAGAGAGGGGCGTCTTGTCTCTCCCGCCTACATCATCTCCTAGGCTTCTGATGCTACTCTTCCTGTGGCCTTGACGGCAGGGTGAGGATAGCATTTTCTGTGATCTGAGCACTATGCTGGGCACCAGAGGGTACCCAAAAGTAGAGGACTTGGGGCATAAACGGATACTGAACTCTCCAATAAGATTCGAGGTGCACAGGCCGGGCATGGTGGCTCAACCTTGTAATCCCAGCAATGTGGGAGGCCAAGGCGGGTGGATCAACTGAGGTCAGGAGTTCGAGACCAGCCTGACCAATACAGTGAAACCCTGTCTCTACTAAAAGTATGAAAATTAGCTGGGTGTGATGGTGGGCACCTGTAATCCCAGCTACTCAGGAGGCTGAGGCAGGAGGATCGCTTGAATCTGGGAGGTGAAGGTTGTAGTGAGCCGAGATTGTGCCACAGCACTCCAGCCTGGGCGACAGAGTGAGACTCCATCTCAAAAACAAAAACAAAAACAAAAACAAACAAAAGATTCAAGATGCATATATGTAGGGGATCAAAACCAAGGGAAATATTGAAAAAAAATCACATTAAAATGCTAAAGGAATACACATAATAATATTCACCACAGCGTGGCTGTAAAGTGATAGTCAGAAACTATGAAATAAGAGATAGGAAGGGAAATGTACCTGAAATGTAACATGGTTGAGTCTGACCTCAACCTTTTCCACTCAAATTTATAGACATTATTCTGTAACAGTCCATGTCTCTGTTAAAGGCAGTTACCATTTATTTAGTCACTGCAGCCAGAAACCTAATTTCTCTTTCTACCTCACCCCAAGCCAAGTGGTCGCCATGGCCTATCGATTTTCTCTCAAATACCACTAGAAGTGGATCTTTCTGTCTGATTCCCCGGCCCCTGTCTCCGCCGACTTTGATCATGGTTACCTGGATAACTGCAAACATCTTCTGGCTGTTCTCTTTGGCTCTCACCTCACCCACCTCCAATTCCTTCTTCTCACTGCTGCTGAAGTGGTCTTTCTGGAAAGCAAATGTGTTTGTGTTACTCACTTAAGTCTCTGTAAGTCAATAAGCAAACTCTTCAAAGTGACATTCAAGGACCTTCATGATCTGACCCCTCCCAACCTCCTGAATGTCACCATTTGCTGTATACCTACACCCACTTCATACCTCAGCCTTTCTTTTCTACTGGAGGTTCCTTAAATAGTCTGTGTTCTCTTGTGCCTGCCTGTACCACTGTCTTTCCTGCTTGAAACAACTTCTCTATACGCCTTACTTAGTTCTCTTTGGCATGGTCTTCAAGGTGCAGCTTGTGCATCTCCGAGGAAGGCCGCCCAGACACCTTCTGCTCTATCCTTTTCCTAACAGGTTTTCTTACCCTTGTCAGATCCCTCATTGCACTGCATGGTACCGGTGGCTGATCTGTGCATCTTTCTCTATCCAGGACCTGAAACAGTACTTGGTTCAGGGCAGGGACTTCATAACAATGGACTGAGCAGTGAACATCAGAAAGTAGCGTGAGCCAGGCCATGAAGGTGGGAATGAGACATAAGATCTCAGAATGCCAGGAACAAGAGAGACCTTGCACATTTTCAAGTTCAACTCTCTCATCCTAGATGATGAAGAATGTGAGGTCTAGAAAGAGGAAGTGGCGGCTGGGCGTGGTGGCTCACGCCTATAATCCCAGCACTTTGGGAGGCTGAGGCAATGGATCACGAGGTGAGGAGTTCGAGACCAGTCTGGCCAGCATAGTGAAATCCCGTCTCTATTAAAAATACAAAAAATGAGCTGGGTGTGGTGGTATGCGCCTGGAATCCCAGCTAGTCAGGAGGCTGAGGCAGGTGAAGCACGTGAACCCGAAAGGCGGAGGGTGCAGTGAGCCGAGATTGTGCACTGCACTCCAGCCCAGGCAATAGAGTGAGACTCGATCTCAAAAAGAAAAAAAAAAAAAAAAAAAAAGAGGAAGTGGCTTCCCAAGTGCATATAGACAGTATTAATGTTAACAGGTGGTTCATGATAGGAGAGCCTTGAAAGCAAGAGGAATCAAAGTGGGTAATGACAGTGAAAGTAAAGATCAAAGTATAGAATTGGTTAAACAATTTAGGAACAGAATGGGATGCAGGAGAAATGATGACATCCTAGAGATGGAAAGAAAATGGGGAATTAGATCAATCCCAGCTGAGCAGCCAAGAGTTCTGAAGCTGGATGACTCCACAGACCAGGTAAGTCCTACTAGAAGCCAGGGAGTGAGAGGTAGCCAGGCATATAGTGAAGGGGCTCGGGGGATAGACAGACTCAGCGAGAGAGAAATCGGATCCCATGTCACTTTTTGAGACATATTCCTCCTATGGCATTGCTTCTTGATGACCCAATCTCTGTCCCTTATATCTGAGCCCAACTCTATGTTAAATTATTGTGCTTCATGACAGGTATTGGGTTGGACCTAATAGCTATCTAGAGATGGAATGAGCTTAGCACAGGGAATATTAGTGAGCCTGGTCTAGTCACATCTAGTGAGCTAGGGAGATAGGATAGTGATACTGATTATTTTGGGAAGGCCTGGAATGTTGGGGTGAATAATTTATATTTTTTGCTATGGAGCATAGGGACTCATTATAGGCTTTTGACGTGAAGAAGGGCTGGTTCCAATCCAGAACCTTTTCATAGATCATTCCTCGGGGACTTTACACTTGCTATTCTTTCTGTTTAGAATACTCTTTTCCCTAGGTGTTCTGTGACTTGCTCTCTTACCTCCTCAGGTCCCCCCTGTTCAGAAGTCATGACATTAGTATAGCCTACCCTGACCACTCTATTTTAATTTGCATACTCTCTATTCCCAGCCTACATGATCCATGAGCTGTTTCTCTATTGTACCCATCACCCTCTCACCTGTTACAAATATTTTCCCTCGTTTATTTGTTCATTGTCTGTCACCACTTGCTAGAATGCAAGCTCCATGAGGGCAGGCATTTTTGTCTGTTTGTTCATTCCTGTATTTTCTGCTTCTAGAATATTACTGGACATGGCACATCATAGGGGTTCATGAAACGTGCTGACTAACCATAAGAATATACACAGGAATTACTGGAATAGAGACAGTTTATAGCATTCTCCTTCCCTCCTCTGTGATGGGATCACAGCAGGAAGACCCAGAGTACCATGCAAGATTACCACTTTGTGCCTGGAAGTAGATACCACTCGCTTCATCTCAGTTTCCTGGTTTTCCATCCTGGGTCTACCCTAACATCTAAGGCCTTCCCTTCCCATTCTAATATTTGTTATTAATTCTGACCAAGCAGGAATTGTCACTAGCGGGTTCTTTCTCACAAATTATACCTACTTAGACCCAGCCTCTGTTTAATTGATGGAGAAGGTATCATTAAGAGGAGAAAGGAGACTCTCTTCTTGTTCCTCTGTAAGTCACATTCTGATGGTAAGGTGCCCTTTTTTTGTTTGTCTGACATAGATGGATTATGGGCAAGGAAGGGGTTTATAAGCAATTTAAAGCAAGGACCACTCCCTTCCGCTTTGTCTCTGTGATGTCTCACAATGCTAGGTACCCACAGAGACATTTGATATGGTTTGGCTGTGTCCCCATCCAAATCTCATCTTGAACTGCAGTTCCCATAATTCCACATGCCATGAGAGGGACCCTATGGGAGGTAATTGAATCGTGGGGGCAGTTGCCTCCAGGCTGTTCTTGTGATATTGAGTGAGTCCTCACAAGATCTGATTTTATAAGGGGATTTCCCCACCTTCCTTTGCTCTGCACTTCTCCTTGCTGTGGCCATGTGAAGAAGGACATGCTTGCTTCCTCTTCCACTGTGAGTGTAAGTTTCCCGAGGCCTCCCCAGCCCTGCAGAACTGAGTCATTTAAATCTCTTTCCTTTATAAATTACCTAGTCTCAGGTATGTTTTTGTTAGCAGCATGAGAATGGACTAATACAACATGTATGCGTTAACAAAAATAAGAGAGCAGTGACCGTGTTCTGGGAGAAAGAGATGCTTGAGACAGGTATTTCCTCTCAGATGATACTGTTCGGGTGGCACCTGCTCTTTCACCTGAGCCCTGGAAAAATGGATCAACTCTTCCCTTCTAGCACATCTTTGCCAGACTTTGAGTGATGCTACCCCTGCCTGCCAACCTTTAAAGTAGAGATCTGGACAGAGATTCTGACTCTGGTCCTTCCTTTTTTAGATTCCTTTTTTTTTTTTTTTTTTTTTTATTGCATTTTAGGTTTTGGGGTACATGTGAATAACATGCAAGGTTGTTGCACAGGTGCACACGTGGCAGTATGATTTGCTGCCTCCCTCCCCTTCACCTATATCTGGCATTTCTCCCCATGCTATCCCTCCCCAACTCGCCACCCCCCCCACTATCCCCCCTCCCCCCCAACAGACCCCCGTGTATAGTGCTCCCCTCCCTGTGTCCATGTGTTCTCCTTGTTCAACACCCGCCTATGAGTGAGAACATGTGGTGTTTGATTTTGTGTTCTTGTGTCAGTTTGCTGAGAATGATGTTTTCCAGGTTCATCCATGTCCCTACGAAGGATGTGAACTCCTCCTTTTTAATGGCTGCATAATATTCCATGGTGTATATGTGCCACATTTTTCCTGTCCAGTCTATCATCGATGGGCATTTGGGCTGGTTCCAGGTCTTTGCTATTGTAAACTGTGCTGCTATGAACATTCGTGTGCATGTGTCCTTATAGTAGAACGATTTATAATCCTTTGGATATATGCCCAGTAATGGGATTGCTGGGTCAAATGGAATTTCTATTTCTAGGTCCTTGAGGAATCGCCACACTGTTTTCCACAGTGGTTGAACTAATTTACACTCCCACCAACAGTGTAAAAGTGTTCCTATTTCTCCACATCCTCTCCAGCATCTGTTTTCTCCAGATTTTTTAATGATCGCCATTCTAACTGGCGTGAGATGGTATCTCAATGTAGTTTTGATTTGCATTTCTCTAATGACCAGTGATGATGAGCATTTTTTCATATGTTTGTTGGCCTCATGTATGTCTTCTTTTGTAAAGTATCTGTTCATATCCTTCGCCCATTTTTGAATGGGCTTGTTTGTTTTTTTCTTGTAAATCTTTTTTAGCTCGTTGTAAATTCTGGATATCAGCCCTTTGTCAGATGGGTAGGCTGCAAAAATTTTTTCCCATTCTGTTGGTTGCCGATTCACTCTATTGACTGTTTCTTTTGCTGTGCAGAAGCTGTGGAGTTTGATTAGGTCCCATTTGTCTATTTTGGCTTTTGTTGCCAATGCTTTTGGTGTTTTGGTCATAAAGTCCTTGCCTATGCCTATGTCCTGAATGGTTTTGCCTAGGTTTCCTTCTAGTGTTTTTATGGTGTTACGTCTTATGTTTAAGTCTTTAATCCATCTGGAGTCAATTTTAGTGTAAGGTGTCAGGAAGGGGTCCAGTTTCTGCTTTCTGCATATGGCTAGCCAGTTTTCCCAACACCACTTATTGAACATGGAATCCTTTCCCCATTGATTGTTTTTTTCAGGTTTGTCAAAGATCAGGTGGTTGTAGATATGTTGTGTCGCCTCCGACGCCTCTGTTCTGTTCCATTGGTCTATATCTCTGTTTTGGTACCAGTACCATGCTGTTTTGATTACTGTAGCCTTGTAATAGAGTTTGATGTCCGGTAGTGTGATGCCTCCCGCTTTGTTCTTTTTGCTTAGAATTGACTTGGCTATACGGGCTCTCTTTTGGTTCCATATGAAGTTTAAGGTGGTTTTTTCCAGTTCTGTGAGGAAGGTCATTGGTAGCTTGATGGGGATAGCGTTGAATCTGTAAATTACTTTGGGCAGTATGGCCATTTTCACGATATTAATTCTTCCTAACCATGAACATGGAATGCTTCTCCATCTGTTTGTGTCCTCTCTTATTTCGTTGAGCAGTGATTTGTAGTTCTCCTTGAAGAGGTCCTTTACGTTCCTTGTTAGTTGTATTCCTAGGTATTTTATTCTCTTTGTAGCAATTGTGAATGGCAGTTCGTTCTTGATTTGGCTCTCTTTAAGTCTGTTATTGGTGTATAGGAATGCTTGTGATTTTTGCACATTGATTTTGTATCCTGAGACTTTGCTGAAGTTGCTTATCAGTTTCAGGAGATTTTGGGCTGAGATGATAGGGTCTTCTAGATATACAATCATGTCGTCTGCAAATAGAGACAATTTGACTTCCTCCTTTCCTAATCGAATACCCTTTATTTCTTTTCTTGCCTGATTGCTCTGGCTAGAACTTCCAGTACTATATTGAATAGGAGTGGTGAGAGAGGGCATCCTTGTCTAGTGCCAGATTTCAAAGGGAATGCTTCCAGTTTTTGCCCATTCAGTATGATATTGGCTGTTGGTTTGTCATAAATAGCTTTTATTATTTTGAGATACGTTCCGTCGATACCTAGTTTATTGAGGGTTTTTAGCATAAAGGGCTGTTGAATTTTGTCGAAGGCCTTCTCTGCATCAATTTTGCGGTTTCACAAGACGAAGAATACATTACTTCGTATTCTTTACATATATCTTCTGAGAGCTCTGCATTACCCTCAGGATGAGCACCTGATGTAGCTGTTGTTTCATGCCAACAACTTCCAGCTCCATGAGTTACTGGGGTGGCATCAGTATTTCCAGGGGCAATTTCTTGCCATACTTTGGCATTAGGATTTAAACCAGTTCCTTTAGATGTTACCTGCGCATTTCACCTTCCTCCCTCCGTGTCCCCACATGTTGCTCTTTTTTTTTTTTTTTTAAGTTATTGTTACCTTCCTTGAAAGCCAAGATCTCATGGTGATAATTCCCAAGAGTGCCCACTATAAAATACTGCCTGCCCCAATTTCCCTTGCCCAAAGCCTTTCTCCAGACATACCCATCAACCTCTGAGCTGCCTTTCCTCTCCCAGCCTTGACTGTTTGTGAGATCCCATACTCTTTTCTTGGCTCTCTTAGCCTTAGCTATTCACAGCAGGCCACTCCCTAAATTCCTCTCATCAATGTAACAGGCGTACATTGAATACCTGTGCCAGACACTGGGGGTATGAAGACAGATTAGCTCTGGCCTCTGCTCTGGAGACTCTTACCTTCTGGTGGAGGAGTAGGCCTGGGATCAGGCGTTCATCAACCAGTGGGCTGGGTGCCGTGGTCCAGGCAGGAAGAAGCACTTTCAGAGCCTGGGGGCACTGAGGCAACAGCATCTCACTCTTCCTGAGGCCTCAAAGCTGTCATAAAGGAGGTCATCTTTGAACAGCGTCTCCAATCATCTAAGTTTCTTTCCTGTATTTGACTTCTGATCACATTTTTGGCCCTTGGAATTTCTAAACATATTTTTCAACTTCTGGATCTTCAACAGGTTCCCTAACAAGACTATTCTGTCTCTTTCTGTCAATTTCAGAGACTTAACACATCTCAGTTCCTCTTTTACTTCATTTCTCTCTGTAATACTTCACTTGTCCCTTGATACATTCAGCCTGGCACTTGAGAGCCTATTTATTTTCTCCTGGGTACTCCACTCGCTAAGAGGATCTGCAGCCATCTCCTTCACATTTCATTTTCTTTGATTACTGTCTCTCTGAGGAGAGGAGCTACAAAGTAGACATGGAGTGCATTTTGCCAATTACAGATGGACAAAATAAAGTCCCAAGGTGTTCAATCACTTTCCCGGTCTTCTACTCATTAAGGAGTTTAGGACTCTAGCACTTGCTTCTAGGTGAATTCCTGGTTGGACATCTGTTTCCTGGTGGAATTGAGGAGTAGAGATGATTCTTTCCTGTTATAAGATCCCAGAAAGCAGTCCTGTAGTTAGTTAGGGAGGAATGGAGTAAGGTCTTCAGTCTAGTCCTGAATGGTGTTTTTTTTTAGTGGTTGCTATTTTTTTTACATTTTTATTTATTATTTATTATACTTTAAGTTCAGGGGTACATGTGCAGAACATGCAGGTTTGCTACATAGGTATACATGTGCCATGGTGGTTTGCTGCACCCATCAACCCATCATCTACATTAGGTATTTCTCCTAATGCTGTCCCTCCCCCTACTAGTATTTCTCCCCTATTAGTATTTCTCCTAATGCTGCCCTCAACCCTTGAAAGGCCCCAGTGTGTGATGTTCCCCTCCCTGTGCCCATGTGTTCCCATTGTTCAACTCCCACTTATGAGTGAGAACATGCAGCGTTTTGTTTTCTGTTCTTGTGCTAGTTTGCTGAGAATGATGGTTTCCAGCTTCATCCATATCCCTACAAAGAACATGAACTCATCCTTTCTATGGCTGCATGTATTCCATGGTGTGTATGTGCCATATTTTATTTTGTTTGTCCAGTCTATCACTGATGGACATTTGGGTTGGTTCCAAGTCTTTGCTACTGTGAACAGTGCCACAATAAGCATATGTGTGCCTGTGTCTTTATAGTGGAATGAATTATAATCCTTTGGGTATATACCCAGTAATGGGATTGTTGGATCAAATTGTATTTCTAGTTCCAGATCCTTGAGGAATTGCCACACTGTCTTCCACAATGGTTGAACTAATTTATACTCCCACCAACAGTGTAAAAGCATTCCTATTTCTCCACATTCTCTCCAGTATCTGTTGTATCCTGACTTTTTAATGATTGTCATTCTAACTGGCGTGAGATGCTGAATGGTAATTTTTAATGGTGGAAAAGGTAACAACTGGTATGAGAGGTGAGGCTTCTGTTTTCAGGAGGTTTCTGTGACAGGTGTTCTTGGAGGAAGGACAGAACTCAACAAGACACCATCTTTTGCTTCAGTCAATGATGGAGCAGTAGTCCCAGAAAGAGGGAACCCATATAGTGAGTTAGGTAGCAAAACCAAGGTTACTTTGGGAACTGAAATAGGACTCATCAGAATGGAGGCCAATTAATATTTAAATCCTTGAATGTGTGAGGTTCTGGCTCATGAGGAGCTCCTGGAGTTTGTGGAGAAGTCTGTAAGTTCCCACCACACCTTGCCATGGGTAGGTGGAGGGCATCGTCTGTGCTCTTTTTAGAGCATCCAGATGCCCTGGAGCCAGGCAAAGTTTAGGTCAAAGGGTGCTGACTCCTTGCCCCTCTGTCAGAATGTCCAGTCAGCCATGGCAGGCTGGTGACCCGTGGACCACACTGGCACACAGATCAGAATCTCAGTGTATGCATGAAAGTGGCCTGGTTTATGTCTCTACTCCACGCTAGGTAAGGGAGCCTGGGAGGAAGGTGTGGGTATGTTAGTAGAAGGAGAGAGAAAGAGCTAAAATTCTGGATGGATACACTAACTCTGAGGCATGAGGTTGGGCTTCTCTGGAGTCCCAGGGCAATGAGGACATTGGATCCTTGCTGAGAAGAGCTTAGAGCTATGTCTTGCTGTGTAATTACTGTAGAGAGGAAGTTAAGAGCAGAGCTTCTAACAGGAAGGAAATTCTATGTCTGGGGAAAAGAGCACAGGTCTGGAAGTCAGGAAATGTGTGCCCCAGTGCAGGTCTGACCCTCAGGAAGTCTGTGGTTTTCAGCAAGCCTCTCAGTGCCTCTGGGTCTCCAGTTTCCTCTTTTTAAAATATTTTATTTCATTTTTATAGAGTCAGAGTCTCCCTTTGTTGCTCAGGCTGGAGTTCAGTGGCAGCCTCTTACAGCTCATTGCAGCCTCTTACTCCTGAACTCACACGATCCTCCCACCTCAGCCTCCAGAGTAGCTAGAACTACAGGTGCACCCTACCATACCTGGCTGATTTTTAAAAATTTTTAATAGAGATCGGGGTCTTGCTATGTTGCCAAGGCTGGTCTCCAGTTCCTGGTGTCACACACCAGTCCTCCCACCTCAGTCCCTAGTTTCCTTTTTTAATGGAATGTAGGGGATGATTCCATGCAGATCACAAGGTTGTCAATAGATTAAGAAAATGAGCTCCTCAGGCACACCTGGTCTGTTCTGGGGAGGTCTCACAACTGTTTTCTTAGCAACTGGATAGAAGGACCTGAAACAGTACTGTCCCACAGAAATAGGCCAACTATAGAGGCAAGCTACACATGTCCCTTTAAATTTTATTTTTTAAACATTTATCTTTTAACTGGCGAAAAATATATACATTCATGGTGTACAGCATAGTATTTTGAAATATGTATATATTGTGAGATGGCTAAATCAAGCTAAGTAACATATGCATTACATCACTGGCTTATCCTTATTTGTGTGTGTGGTGAGAACACTTAAAATCTACTCTTTAAATTTTCGAAATGCCACATTTTAAAATGTAAAAAGGGACAAAGTTAATTTTATTAATAGTATTACATTCTATTTAACTTGATATATTCAAAATATCAGTTCAAGATGTAATAATCAATATAAAAAAATCAATGAGACATTTTACATCTTTTTTCTTTTCACACAAAGTTTTTGGAGTCTGGTGTGTCTTCTACACTTACAGCACATCTCATTTCGAATTTGCCTCATTTCATTTAGCTTAGAGCTACCTCTGGCTACTGGCCTTTATGGTGGATAGCAAAGACTCAGAGGACTGGATCGTAGCTGTTCAGGCAGCTACACAGTTAGCCAATGCTCCCCACTTCTTTTGAAGAGGGCTTCCTGGAAGCGGTGAAGCACGGATTGAGTTTTGAAGTCCAATAAGCAAGGAGAGGGGGCAGAACACGATAGCTCCTGCCTGTAATCCCAGCACTTTGGGAGACCAAGGAGGGTGGAGATGTCAGGAGTTTAAGACCAGCCTGGCCAACATGGCAAAACCCCATCTCTACTAAAAATACAAAATTTGCCAGGTCTGGTGGTGTGCGCCTGTAACCCCAGCTACTCAGGAGGCTGAGGCAGGAGAATTGCTTCAACCCACGGGGTGGAGGTTGCAGTGAACTGAGATCGTGCCATTGCACTCTAGCCTGGATGACAGAGTGAAACCATGTCTCAACAATAAAACAAAATAAATAAGCAAGAAGAGGATCTGAGAGGCTGACTATAAGAGGAAAAATGGAAAACACAAGGGTGGAGAGGCAGCAGCGGGCAGGCCCACCTCCTTGGGACATTTCCTACTCATGGATAAAGGAAGCCCTCATCACTTTTAGAGGCTAGGGTCCAATTCCCCTCCTCACTCGGGGTTCACATCCAATTTGCACTTGTTTGCATCACGTCTTTATCTTTTTTAGAATCTCCCTAGCCAAATGTAAAAAGACCTGATAAGGATCCATTCATTTGGCCCCTGCTTTCTGGTTACCTCCCGCTTGATTCCCTGCAGGCCCTCTGCTACCCCAGTTTGTGCCTCAGTATCTCCTTCTATAAAATGGAGTTAATAATATCTATTCTTGCCTCACCTCCACTCCAAGGAAAAGTGCAGATTCAAGGGAGCATTAACATGTGTGAAAAGTGTTTAAAGCAATGTGGAACAAGAAGCTTCAACACAAAGTGTTTAATTATTCATTTGGTTTTTCAAATCTACACACTCCCTTAAAAAGGTCTGTGGGATGAAGAATTCTAGGGGCCCCATGGAACTGACCTTACAAATAATTTGGGATGTCCTCATTTCACATGCATCAGCTCTGTGGAGATGGCTATCCATGGTGTAAACAGCGCAGGGCTATGTCTGATTGAGGAGAGGGGCTGATTCCACCCCCAGCGTTGTCTCAGGGCCCTGTCGGGCATGCATTTTTCTGTAACATCCAAGCAAGCACTTTCCTCCCTTCCCTGTAATAGAAAAAACCTGTGACCTTTACAGTATCAGCCTCCTGGAAGAATAGTGCCTGTTACCCTTCAAAGCTGTGGTGTGCCAAGCCTCTGCACAGAAACCTACAGCCATGGCCTTTTTTAAAAATAGCATTTCATACAGCCAACATGCTTCATTCTTAACAATTACATTTCTCACCTAGCAGCTTAACTGGATTTTTGTTTAGTAACTTGTACATGTCTTTTCTCTGAAGAGCACTACGAGATTCTGAGAGAGAGCAACAAGATCCGAGATGATGAAAACAGAGATATACAAGGGGTAGGACTCCCATTTTTTTTTTTTTAAAGGAATGGTTTGGGTCCTCAGACTGGGGGATGGGACCCTGTATTTTTAATTTCCATAAAAACGGATGGGACCTTTTACATGCCTTCCCCTACCTTGCACAGATATCTTATGATTCCCGTTAGTTTCTTCACTTATTTCTCCCCTTAGAAGAGAGATCCTCCTGGGTATAACTGAGGAGGGGGATCTTCTTGATGCCGTTTTAGAAAGCAGGATCTTTGGTCCCCGAAGGGAGGACATTGGCTTTAGGAGAAGCCAACTCTCTGATATAAGAGGCTCATAGAGACAAAGCTACATAAGGATTGGTAATCCCTCCTGAGTTCCTGATGCTGCAATTGTAAGTTGCAATGAGGTTATTGAGAGGAATTGTGCCTCCATGGAGGAACTGTGTGGGTACATGTGCGGGAGTTCAAGCTGCACTTTCTCTCATGGTTCATCATGAACAAAGCACATTTGTGTCTACTTTATTCATCACTATGGTCCTACAAGGTAGAGTCAGCCCCATTTTACAGGTAAAGTCACAGAAGTTAAAGAAAAGTAAGGAAACAGTTCCACTTTCATGGTTACCTGGTGGTTCCACTGGAATGAAAGTTAGCTCCTGAAAACTTAAAGGAGGTATTTTCGGGGTATTAATAAAAGGAGAGTTAACTTTACAAGGTGGAAAATGGGCCTGGGGAATCATTTCTTGATGAAAAACAACACGAAGAACCCAGTGTTTTGTTTACTCTTACACACACACACGTGTGTGTTCTTAGATACATGCACATGTATACACATCGTTTATCCATTAATGTAAACACATTTGTGATATCTCGGTGCTAGTGTTAGTCAGATTATCTATACACAAAGTGGAGAATAGGAGGCCCTGATTCATGAAACAGATCAAGGTAGTTTGTACGCAACTATTTTTTTTTTTTTGAGATAGATTTTTGCTCTTTTGCCTGCCGAGGCTGGAATGCAGTGGCACAATCTTGTTCACTGCAACCTCCACCTTCCGGCTTCAAGCAATTCTCCTGCCTCAGCCTCCTGAGTAGCCAGGATTACAGGTGCCTGCCATCACGCCCAGCTAATTTTTGTATTTCTAGAGGAGACAGGTTTCACCATGTTGGCTGGGCTGGTCTCAAACTCCTGACCTTGTGATCCATCTACCTCAGCTTCCCAAAGTGCTGGGATTACAAGTGTGAGCCACTTCACCAGCAGTTTGTATGCATCTTAGCTTGTATTCTAGGCATCTTCCCTCAGGTACCCAGGAACTGTCCTGATACCTCTGGGTGGGCCTTGGTGAAGCCCCTTCTTAAAGATTTAGGCTGCAAGTGGAGATGATCTGAGCTTCTCAAACAGTAAGAGCATGTTCTCTGCCCATGTTAAAGAGCAAAAGGGGCTCCCTGTCTGATGTTCTAGAAGCCAATACTATGACACCAGGTTTTGAGAAAAGAAGCTTTTTGTTCATAGTCAACTTCCAAGGATACAGGAGTCAAGCTCAAATCTGTCTCCCCATACTGGCTTCAAGGCACCATTTATATTAGAAAAGATTCATGAGGTGGATTTTGAGATGGGTAGGTAATTTGTGGAGGGAAGGGGAACGTCTGGAAAGTCCTCGGGCATGCACAGCTATTTCTTCATGCTAATCCATGGGTGGCTTGCACAAATTCGGGAGAGCTGGCATGAAACATGCAGTGGAAAATCAGGCTGTGATACCAGCACACTCGTTCTGTGCAAACTCCAGTCTGCCATCTTGGTTCCAACTCATGTTAGCCAAATCCTTTTTCTTATAAGCAAAGGATTGTACATGTTTCAGCAAGTTGTTTCTCTTCTTATCTGCCATCCTGCAAACTCAATTTGTTAGTCGTGGCTGTCTTTAACCTTTTGGGACACAGTTTCACCAGGGACAGAATGAAGGACACCTCTTGGATAACTGAAAGAGGCAGCTCTGGAACTAATGAAAGAAAAGTTGACTTTACAAGTTAAGAAATTGTGAAAGGAGATAATTGCCCTAAGGGGGACCATATGTAGAGGTGTCTGAGAGGTTTAAGCAGAGATAAGATGAAAGAGAAGAAAGAAAATCCTAGCAAGAGGCCTAAGGCTGCACCTAGCCCTCTGACTTCAATCCTAGGGTAGCACCATGCCAGTTCCTGGGTTTCAGAGGCAGACACTGGGGTGGGCTGTAGACTTTGGGAGTTTTATACCCTTATGCTTTGCTTTTTGGTTGTGGTATTAAAAATTGCATCCAGTTTTTCTTCTGCTTATCTGTTATAACTGAAAGAGAGTTTGGGGATCCCAGGGAGCCCATTTGCTGGGGAGCATCTAAAGGACTGAAAAATGGCCTCAGTACTTCCTTTCATGGGGATCTCCCTTGTTGGTAGAATGAGAGTCATGGGCAGACATTGACTCTTGATAACCAGTTGCTTCATTCGCTTTCACCAGATCCTAGACGGCATCCCCAAAGCAGAGAGCCTGCATCATTATTCTTTGACACTGCTGGAAATGAAAGCTTAAGAGGTCAAAGGATTTACCCTAGACACATAATTCAGTAAGAGGGAAGGGTGCACAGGTAGCCGCATCTCAAGCCTATTCACGCACCAGCAAAGGAAGGAGAAGAAACTGTGACTGCCACTGGGCAAGGGTCCCCACTCTTTGCATTGTCAGCTCACTGGAAATTCAACGTCATGAAAGAGCTGTGACCTAGGACCCTCATGCCCTGAAGCAGCTGAGCTTAGGACCTCAAAGGAAAGCTGGGGCTGGTGAGATTCTTCTGAGAGATCCAGAAAACACGGACTTCATGCACACACACCCCTCGTCAACCCTCTCCTGACACCTCATTACCTGGCACTGAACTCACTACCTTCGGAACAAAAGTGTCTTGCCTTTTCAATATGTTTTCAATGAAGGCAGAAATGGCAGCGAATTTTAAACCCGAGTGCCTAATCCGTTTTCCCACAGGTGGTCTTAGGGAGGAAAAGTGCATATGAAAACTTGTCTAACAGAGATAACCATTACATGGCACCATGAAAATATAGACAGTTGAAGGAACCGCTGACAGATCCCAGACAAATTTGAGAAACATCCTAGTTAGACACATTTTTTGGCCCATTTGTCAAATATTTCCTCTACTTCTCCCTGACCCCCACGCCTTATTCCTGTTTCAAGCAAAGGGAAGATAAAAAGAGGGAAGACACACACACAAAGAAAGAGATGGAAGGAGGGAGTGAAGAGGTGGGGGAGAGAGAGAGGGGAAAGAGGGAGGAAGGTAGAGACAGAGAGGCAGAGATGGAGAGAGAGAAGGAGAGACAGAAAGACAGTGAAAAAGATTAAGAGAGAAAAACACACACAGAGAAAGATGGTAAAGAGGAAGAGAGAGAGAGAGACATGAAAGGGAGAGAGAGGGAGAGACAGAGAGAGTAAGAGAGAGAGACATACGGGGGGGAAGGACAGAGACAGAGAGAGAGAGAGAGAGAGAGAGAGAAAGGCAGAGAGATGGGAGTGGTGGGCAGGGGAAGGAGAGAGAAGGAGAATGAGGCAAAGAGACAGACAGAGAGAATGAGGCAGAGAGAGACTGAGAGATGGGAGAGGGAGGTTTGGTTACTTCTTCCTGCCCCAGTGCTGACCCCCAGCCTGTGTGTAAAGACTGCTGTCAGCAGGAGAGACCATGTTCTTAATCTCCCTGTTTCCCTGTTAGAACCTCCCAAATGGTCCTTTCTGAATTTTGATCTCCAGGCTCTGGAGCTGGATGCCTCCGTTTTGCTCTCAGGCAGCACCACCGCCTCCTTCTATGACCTTAGGCAAATTGCATGACCTCTGTGCTCAGCTTCCTGTGCAATAGGGATAGAAACACCTAGTGGGATGGCTGTGCTGACAGAGCTGATGTTTATTTTGTCTCTTTGTCTCTTTGTCCTCAGCACGGTGCCTGGTATGTAGTACAGGCCATGGAAATGACTGGTAAATGCATAACCCTCTGTGTCCAGGCGCCTTGCCCTACAGGACTTGCACCCTACCCTTGGCCTGGGCTTCCTTCCCTGGACACTGGCTGTCACTTTGATCAGAGGGAACCAAACTGTGCATTTCTATTTTAGTCTTTGAATATCTAAGTGCTGAATTATCTGGGGGTTCTGGGAGGGGATGCATAAAGAACTCCTAGGCCAGTGCAGTGTTTGTCCTAGTCTCAAGTCTCCTTGGTCACCTGTGTGGTCTTGACCCACCTGCCTTTTCCTGCTGGTCAGACCTTGCCTCCTTTCCCTCCTCTGAGCTTTAGACTTTCTGGCTTTCTTTTCTGCAGAGAAATTTCTGCCTGTGTGATTCCTGACAAATTGTTTATCTGGATTCATCTATCCTCATGCACAATAATCTTTTTACATTTCCCTGGATTCTGATCTATTTGTCTGAACCCAAACGTGTTTTCTCCCTGGCACTGTGGGTCCCTGGCATCTGGAGACCCACCAGCTTGCATGTCCAACATCTTCCTGGCCGCAGAGTCCTTGCCTTTGTTATGCCAGTGTGACCTCCATCCCCGCCCCATTGCAAACACAGTCATCAAAGCTGCACAGACAAGATATTATGAAAACTTTTAGCAGATTCTGAGGCAGGATTTATTCAGGAGGCATTATTATCCCTTTAAGGATCCTCTGAGAAGGCTGGGTGTCAGAGGTTGGTCTGTTTTCTGCCTGCTCTTAATAAAATTTTCCGTTAATTAAGCAGGGCAGTATGGGCTTACAGCTCTGGCCACATTATTTGTCTTTTTATTTGGTAGTTACATGGTAGTATCTTCAGTACAGGAGCCTTGGAATTATACACTGGGCCCTAATATTTCAAGACTCAACAGGAACAAATATGCAATTATATAGTTCAGTGGTGCAGCACCACAGCAGCGCAGGGAGGGATGAGAGGCGCCACTTCAGCTCTGGGAAAGTTCCTTTGAAAGGAAACTTGAGCTCTTGGACTTGACTCTTTTCCAAGGCAAGGACCCTGCTCCTGAGGCCAGCAGGAAACTCCACCTGCCTCTGGCCTAAGTGCAGGGCATCCATCCAGGTCCTTCCAGGCAATGGAGGTGTGGGACGGGGGCACTCACCTTCTCTGATGCCATGCACATCTCCCGGCATCTTCACAGCAATTCACTAGTAAGGAAGGGGTAGTGCAAAGAAGTGGTCTCTAGTGGGAAACAGCTGGGTTCATTCGTCTACCTTTGGGGAAGTTTCTCATTCTTTCTGAGCCAGGGCTTTCTCATCATCTAGCAAATGAGGATAGAAATGACCCCTGCATCAAGTGTGACTCAGAGGATCAAATAAGATAATCCAAATAAAAGGTGTTTCTGCTGTTATGATCTCCATTTGACAGATGAGGAAATTCTGGCTCAGAGAGGCTAGGGAACTTGTCCAAGGTCACACAGACAGCAAGTGATGTCAGTCATGATTCTAGTATTTTTTGTGTGTCTGGCCTGCTGTTTCCCCTAAGCTTTGTGGTGGACGCTGAGCAAAGTCAGTTAGTGGCCTGACCTGTTCATAATGGCACTTGACTATAATTTAGAAAGGGAGACACGCTGTACTTAGCTCCATGTGCAAAGGGCAGTGCATTTAGAGTTAAAGGGGCTGGAAGGGATGACCCAGGACATCTTGTACAAGTCCTGGCACAGTCTCTGAGCACTTCATGGATAGTGAGAGCAGGAAAACATGAAGGCTCTAACAGAGCCCTGTATGTGTGTGAGAAAGGGTGAATGTGAAGGCGTTTGTGTAAGTATTTGCATTTGTGTGACTGTGAATGCATGTGTGTGAATGTGTGTGACCATTTGTGTGTGTCTGAGAGTATGTGAATATGTGTGCAAAGGTATATAAGCATGTGCATGTGTGTACATGTGAGTATATGTGTGTGTGTGGCCATTTATGTGTGTAAGTGAATGTCTATGTGAGTGTATGTGTGCAAACACATGTGTGTGAATGTGTTTGTGTGTGTGTGACCATATGTGCGTGTGCCTATATGAGTGTAGGTGTGTAAATGTGCATGAGAGTGTGTGTTTGTGTGTGTTGCAGGGAGGTGTCTGAGGGCTCCAGGAAGGAATCACGGAACCAGAGGTTTCCATGGTAGCTGAGATACCCGCTGGTCCTTAAATAATTAACCAGCCAGAGCTTTTAAATACATTTCAAAACAAATACTCATTTCCCTTTAATGCAGTGCTGATTCCCTTTTTACGCACTGCCTGAGGCTACGCGAGCCTGACTGTAATTCTCCCTCTGATGCAGTGGCAGCATCTTCGGTTGTCATGGAAGGCAGCTCCTGTTGTCAGGAGCCCAGCCTGTGATCTCACCTTATTCAGAGGCAAGAGGGGAGGTGCTCTTCCACGCCCCTTCCAAAGGTGGCGTCTGGGATGTCTAAGAGGTCAGCTGTATCTCCTCCGCTCCCAAACTCCCTTTCACTTGCTAAGGGTCTAGCAGGCAGACTCCTCTGAAAAATTTCCTCCTGCACACACCTCCTAAAAGAGAAGTCTTCCCCGGTGCACAGCCTTTCTGATCATTTTGTTCTCTGGTGACAGTTCACCCTGACCAAGGTGAGAGAACCCAGCTTCTCCTCCCTCCTCTGCATACCACAGTGTATGCACCATCATGGCATATGTACCTAAGATCCATCTGCCGATTTGCTTCCTTAGGAGGGAATCAGCCATCTGACATGGCCGTTAGTTATTTTCTGTTCTTATTTATCTGATCTTCTTATACCCACATCCCAGAGGCCTAGAGCTCCATAGAACTGGGTGTCTGCATGTGCTTGGGGGTGGGGTGGGGAAAGGGTGTGCTAAATATTTTGAATTTTGCCTTGTCTGGGTCTGATGCCTGACTTTTTCAGCCTCAGTGTCATTTGGGTCAGCAAGTGACATTTGGGGAATCTGGAAACCACAGCATCGGTGGAGAGGCCCATAAGCCAGGGTTTGCATCACTGGGGAGGTTGTCCTGGCGTGATGCTCTCCTCCTAGGTGACAGCTGGGTCATCAACTCTGTCATGTTTAATTACCATTCCAACAGGACTCCGGTCAAGGGAGGCAGTGGTGAGGGTTCTGGACTATATGTCAATTAACAATAACAGTGAAAAGAATGCAGCCAGTATTTGTAGAATACTTACTAGCTCAAAAGTTCTGGATTAAGTATTTTACCTGCATGACCTCATGGCCTCCTGACCTTATTATATATGACCAGGTATTATGATTAGCCCCATGTCACGGAGGAAGGAAGCAGGCCCAGAAAGGTTACTTAATTTATCTGAGGTCCCAAGATAGTCAGTGCTGAAGCCAGGATTTGAACCTTGAACTGTATGGTCAATGCTTGTAACTACTATGCTGACTCATGTGAGCAGAGCTATAGCTTGGAGAAAAGCAACCCAACCCAGTCCCTTAAAAAGAATCTGAGTGGACATGAGTGAGGTCTGAACACCTCTAGTGGAAGGACTGCGTTCTAACTGAACCAGGGTCCACCCGCCCACACAGTAAGGCCAAACACCTACACTGACATTTGCAGTGGGAGAAATGAGGGCATTCCTTTGCGGGGCACCATGCAAGGAGAACTGAGCAGCTGACACTTAAGACTCGACCTCTCTGATGGCATACAAGCAAGAGTTCTTAAAGGCAGGGACAATTTCAGGAAAGCAGAAGTTACAGGCAAAATCATGAATCAATACATGGAGGTTTTACATTGGTTTGGCCTTAACGAGTGGGATATCTTGAAGTAAGAGCTTACAGGTTAGGAAGATTAAAAGATTTTCTGATTTGCAATTCGTTAAGGAAGAGAAGTTTTACTTCAAAATTGGGATCAGCAGAAAAGAACGTTAGCTCTGGCTTGTGGGTGTGACTTCCTTTAAGGCCCCTTTGGAAGAAATTTAGAACAAAGTGATGATTAGAGCTCAGGGCTCAGTTCCCCTGTCTGAGGTCTATGTGCCAGCAGATCCACTTGGTGGGGTTTAGGGTTTCTGAAAAACAACCCAGGAACATATGTTGAGATGTTATATTTAGTTTCTGTAGGGAACCAAACATCCTGTGATTCTAATTTTCTTGGCTATTGTTTTAAGCTATTATTGCCTTCTTGCTTATTAAGTTGCCCACGTACTTCCCAGGGCTAGCTAAATGTCTGAAATTTCTATGAATGAACTCAAGATTCTACTTCACTTCCATGCTTGCAAAGCAGTATGTGGCATGGGGAGGGTTAGCAGTGGGCCCTTAAGAGGAACCCCCACTCTGTTTTAGGACCAGGAGCCTCAGGCATGAAGAGAACACAGAGTGACAGTTACAAGGTGCAAAAGGAGGAGACCTGAGGGTACCAGGCTGGAGGGTGAGCCCACAGCAGGTCAAGCAGGGAGGACACAGCACCTCGAGTATGCCTCACAGAAAAGAGCAGGTAGGATGAAAGGGGGTGGACACTCAGGGTTTGTAAGTGGTTGCTTTTCAAACCTCCAGTGTGAGAAACGAGCAGTTGTAGCTGCTAATGATGGTCTCAGTCTGTCCAGTCAGATGGTTGTCCAATCGACCCTATAACTCTGTGCCTGCAGGTGAGGGACGCCATTATTTGCCTGTGGGGAGCTGAAAAAGAAGCAAGAGTTGAGATGAAGAGAAGCTGCCAGAACCCAGCTGGACTGCCCTCTGCAGCCTGTCCACCCTCCACAGCCCTGCCCTGCAGCTCTCTGCACTCCTCTTTGCTATCTTTGTTTCTCTGTTCTCTCCTGCCCTTTTCTTCTCTCAGTCATCCATATAACCGTTCAACAGACATTTGTGGGGCACCCATTATATTCCAGGTAACGGAGATGCAGCTATGAAAGCTAGAGCCTCTGCCCTCAAGGAACTTACATTGTGAAGCACAGAGAGACAATGCCATGCAGTGTGGCCAGTCCTGCAACCCAGAGAAGCAAGGGGCCATGATAGGGAGAAAGGAAAGAGGAGGAGGACAGGCATTAGTTAACCTTGCTTTCAATGGAGGAAAGCAGAAGGGAATGTGATTATTAATTTTAAGTGTTAACTTGACTGGGCTAAGGGAAGCCCAGATGGCTGGTAAAATATTATTTCTGTATGTGTCAGTGAGGGAGTTCCCAGAAGAGACTGGCATTTGAGTTAGCAGACTGAGTAAAGAAGGTGCCCCTCCTTGGTGTCAGTGGCACTGTCCAATCTATTGAGGGCCTGATGAGAACAAAAAGGTCAGGGAAGGGCAAATTCACTGTCTCTGCTTGACCTGGGAAGCCATTTCCTCTTGTCCTTGGACATTGGTGTTCCTCACTCTCTGGCCTTCAGATGACTTGGACTTACACCATCGGTGCCCTGGTTCTCAGGGCGCTGGGCTTGGAAATAACTACACCACTGCTTTCCTGGACCTCCAGCTTGCAGATTTTTTATCTGATCTTCTTATACCTGCATCCCAGAGGCCTACAGCTCCATAGAACTGGGTGTCTGTGTGTGTTTGGGGGTGGGGGTGGAGAAAGGAGGTGCTCAATATTTTCAATTTTGCCTTGTCCAGGTCTGATGCCTGACTTCTTCAGCCTCAGCCTGCGGGACTTCTCAGCCTGCATAAGCATGTGGGCCAATCCCTCATAATAAATCTCTTTCTATGTATCTGTACATATTCTGTTGCTTCTGTGACTCTGCAGAACCCTGACGAATACAGCGGATGAAGCATCTGAGAAACATCTCCTGAGGCTTACTTACTCCTACTGCCTAAACCCAGGGGCACGACCAGGACTCCTCCTAAGAACAAACTCTCTAAGTATCATTTCAAACTCACAGTTTCTCTCCTGAGAGCATCTTATTCTTCCTAGCTTTGCCCACTGCCTAAGCACCTCATCCTGGGCATTCTTGGTTCACTTGCATAAGTCCTGAGGTCTCTGGAAGGTCAGCACTCACTTCTCCCAGGCTGGCCTGGTCTGAAATCTTTCTTTAAACTTCTAAGCATGGCTTGGAGGAGGATGTGCTTTGCCAAAGTTGAATCAAGCACACAACAGCCACCAAATGACCCAAAGTGAAATATATACTGTGCAAGCTATCTATGTACTAAGGGAATCAGTGCTAAAGAGCTTTCTTGAAGAGTCAGGAAAAGGACCTAATAGTAATCACAGTCTGCATTTGCATGATGCAATATAGTTAGTAAATCCCTTAACATGCTCTCTCATTGTTTCTCAATGCAATCGTCTGTGATGGTTGTACAGTAATCCTCATTTGATGGGTGAAGGAATGAGGGTTCTGTAAGGGCCAGTGACTTGCCCAAATCTGGACTCAGCCATGAGGCTTGGTGCAGAGTCCAGATCTTTGGGCCCCAAGTGCTGAGGCCCTTTCTCCCTCACTCAGATAAATCAGTGAGAAGAGAAGAGAAGCAAATCCAAGAAAGAAAACAAGCATGAAAACAGCAACAAATGGGAGTGATCACAGCCATGTGAGAATCACAAGCAAGTTCCCTTCCAACCTGAGCTTATTTAGGCAGTGGGGCTCCTGCCCAGGCTGAGGAAATCTTGAGGTTTAATATGTGATCAAGTCAGATTTTAGACTGAAGTATCAAAATGTTAGCAATACCAAGCAGTAAACACAAAGTCCCACACTGCCTTCAAGCAGTGTCTATAACACCAAACAAATGGGGACAACACAAACGAGAATGTGTAAAAGAGCAGAATTTACGCTAATTTCTCATCTGTCATTCAAAATGTTTTACTATGGAAAATTTCAAAGGTATATAAAAGTAAGAATACTCTTAATTTTTTTTCATTTTTATCTTGATATAATTGCAGACTCACGTGCAGCTATAAGAAGTAATACAGAGAGGTATTATATAGTGTTCATCCAGTTTCTTGAAATAGTAACATCTCACAAAACTATAGAATAAAATCAAAGTCAGGAAATTAACATTGATATGTAACCACTATCCTGGAACCAATCCCTTGTGTGTACTGAGGGATGACTGTATAAACATTTTTCAAGTGACCCCAGAAAATTCGTCATGATAAATTATATCCTGGGCCCCCCAAAAAGTCAACAACACTAAAATAATTGAAATCATGAAAGATATTTAACATCACGAAACATTAGGAAAATTCAAATTAAAATCACAATGAGATATCACCATGTATCTATCAGAGTGACTAACACCAAATACTGGTCACGATGTAGAGAAATTAGATTACTCACACATTGCTGGTAGGAATTTAAAATGGCACAGCCACTCTAGAAAATAGTTTTGGCAGTTTCTTACAAAGTTGAACGTGCATTTATCGTATGATCCATAAATTGCACTCTTGGGCATTTATCCCACAAAATGCAAAACTTATGTTCCTGAACACACCTTTATAAAAATGTGTTTAACATCTTTATTTATAATAGTCAAAAACCAGAACCAACTTCAATTTTTTTCAATGGGCAAATTTAATCAAATTGTGTACATGCCTATCATGGAATACTACTCAGCAATCAAAAGGAACAAACTACTGATGCATGCATCACTAGGATGCATTTCCAAAAACATTACACTGGGTAACTAAAACCAATCTCAAAAGGTTACATAGTGTGTGAATTCACTTATATAACATCTCAACCACTTTTAAGAGGAAATAGTAAAAAATGTTGCTCTAAGCATGCCAACCATCACGTCCAGCTTTTTATAGGAACCATGACTCTGAAACAGATGGAATCCACTGCTCCAGCACCTGGCTTGCCCTTCTGTGCCACCCTTTCATTGTTATTTGGGGGATGTTTCCCCTTAAGGTAGAAATGGCTCTGAATCAAAGCCAATATGTCTCATGCAATTATAAAACAAATTACAGAGTCACAGAATGTTAGAAGGAAAGAAACCTTAGAGATCATCTAGTTCAGTGGTTCACAACTCTGGCTGAACAACAGAATCACCCCAGGAGCTTTAAAATAGACTGATGTCTGGGGCCTAACCTCAAAGGTTCTAGTGTAATTAATTTGAGAAAGTTTCCAGGCATCACTGTTTTTCAAAAGCTCCCCAAGTGATTCTGAAGTGCAGCCAGGTTTGAGAACCACTGGCGAATCCAAGCTCCTCATTTTACAGATGAGGAAACTTTAGGCCTCCAAAGATGAAATAATAGCCCACAGTAGGTCACATGGCCAGACTGTGTTAGAGCTGTCTCTTGAATCTCTCCCCACTATGTGTGTCGCGCTTTTGCATTCATTGTCACATCCATCCCCCTTACAAGACTTTGAGGCAAGATGCACAATTATAATTACTCTCATTGTAGAGGTAACACAAGTGAGGCACACAGAGAGATAATGGTGTGCTTAGGATATTGCAGATTGCAACAGAGAAAAACCACAAGTTTGGCCTCAGCTTCTAGCCCAGTAAGAGGTCCTAAAAGGAGAGTCGAGCACTCATTTATCAAGACGATGTGATTGAGAGACAAACTACAAACCCAAGCATATGGAGGACTACAGAGCTTTCCAAGGGCACCCTCCCAGACCAATTTCTCTTGCATCTGTTCAACATAACTCATTAAAGCATCCCCAATTTTCATAGATCTTCATCTGTTACTGTCAGCACCTATTGGATCTCCATTTGCACCCAATTTATCTCTGCCTTTTACTAGGAATGAGAACGAACAGCCCCTGCCCTTCTCACTTCTGAGGTTGCTTATTTACAATTGCGTTTTAGTGTGAATTGGCCCATTTATTCATTAGTTTTAATGGGTCCTTTTCAATGTCTAGTTACCATCAAGGATGCTATAATCATTCACTAGAGCATCCTGGGTGTCTACATTTTATTAAATATGGTTTATAACAGTGGGAGTGGGGGTGTGGATGTGGAGAGAAGGACACGAAGAAGGCAAAAAGAAGAAGCTAAGCCAGCAACAGACAACTTGGTCCCCTGGGGATCTTGGTGTTTTAGGAGGTCCCTGGCAGTGACTAGTGGAGGACAAGCAAGTCCAAGCGCTGTCTCTCAGGGATTCTCTAAGAGGCAGAAGAAGATGCCCCAAACATCCAAAGAGGAATGCAAACCAACTCCTGTCTTCATGCCGAATACACTTTTTGCCAATTGTCTTGGTGCCATCACTGCTTGGAAATTAAATGCCTTCGTTGTTGTTTCTCAGCTAAATCACTTTAAAAGAAGTGTCTGTGAAACTTAAGATATGTATCAGAAAATGTCATTGGTGAAGTTTTTGGTTTATGTGTTATCATTGCTTTTCTTTTATTCCTTTTATTTTTAAAGTTGAAACTTGTTCTTGTCTTTAAGCCCAGTGAAATGGTGCGTAGTGTTAAAGAAAGAAAACTTTAGCAGGTAATATCTCCCAAAAGGCAGACCATGGTTCTGGAGAAACATGGGACTTGAGCCATAGCCCTGGGTTTGGATATGGCACTTACTAGCTTTAGGGCCATACTCTCCATTTGAGTTACTGTTATACACAAAACCCAGTTAAATCACTCAATGGGACTTGTATGTGTGCTTTAAATACCAACCTAAGAGTAAGATTTTTAAAGTCTGGTTAAAAAGGATAAATTAAGACTCGTCAGGTCCTTTTTAGCTGGGCCTAGGCAGAACACAAGGTCAATTCTCCCTCCTCTGAATTTTTGGGTCACTAATTCTCCTCCACTTCTGGTCCTGATAACTTATTCATCTTTGCATCTTCATAAATATCTATTCTTTCATCTATATGTCTGTCCTTCTATCCATCTGTCCGTTTATCCATTTATTCATTTATCCATCCATCCATCCATGTATTCATCCATCTATCCATTTATCCATCCATCCATCCATCCATCCACCCACCCACCCATTCTGTAGCCCCTATGTCCTTTTCATTTGCAGGAAGTCTTGCATTAGAGGCTTTAAGGAATCATCCCTGCAGCTAGCCACTCCTCTAACCACAATGTAGTTGAAAGTCCCAGCTCTGAAATGATGTTGACTTAGGGCTGAATTGACTTTCATGGGTCTTAGGCATTTATGTTCATAGATGCTTTTAGTTCATTAAAAATTGTATGTGTTTGTGTGTGTGTGTAAAATATTTTATAACTGTGATGGTATAAATACAAATATAAACCAGAATGGATTATATTTATTTTTTTTCTGATTAAAAATAATTCAAACATTTTTGGGGCCCCCAAAAAGTATTGTGGGCTTTTGCTTTTGTGCTTGTGGTAGAAATACAGTCCTAAAGCTGATCTACGCTCCCAGATCCAAAGAATACTCCCACTAACCTTCCTAAAATGGTTGTCTCTGTCTAGTTAGGAGAAACTTCTGAACCTAAAGGTGATTTCAACTTAAAAACTAAAATGTAATGTATTCTGGGTGAGTAGAGGAATGTCTAGCCCAGGAAAATCCCACTGGGAGCCTGAAGTCCAATAAAACATGTATAGAGTGAATGAATGAATGAGTGAATGCTTTAAATGGGAGTGTACATCTCACTTTGCTTCAACAGAGGATAATTTAAAAATTATAATAGAAGGCTTTTACTTAAAAAAATGTCAACTGACACCTACCTAATCAACCAAGTTCAGAAAATATAGGACATTCACATCCAAAGAAAGGATAGGTGAGCACCTAAGGCCAAATGCCAGATATTTTTTTATAGATACACAGAGCAATTTTGTTAGGTTAAAACAATAATGAGCTAATGCCACCATTTAATGGATCACCTACAAAATTTAGGCACTTTAAATGCATTATCTTTCACTCTTACCAAGCTAAATATTTTAACTCCATTTTACAGTTGAGAAGAGGGAGGGAGAGTGATTAAATGACCCGCTCAAGACCAGGGACCCCTATGATGTTGTTGCTATGTGGCCTTGGCTAACTTGCCTTACCTTGCAGAGGTTTTCCAGGTATTAAGCGTAGCTTTGTATGCTATACAGCACTACGCAAATGGAAAGAATCTTTACGTTATTTATAGTTTAAGAATAAATCAATGGTAATAATTATATTTTTGAAACTTGACTCCCCAAAGTTTTGTGAAATTTCTAAGCAAGTCACAAGCAAAAGAATAAAATTTGGAACTGGGATTCTACCTCACCTGTGGAGTGTCTACCCTACCTTACCTGCCTTATCTGTGGAGTGCCTACCTTGCCTGGCCTTACCTATCCACCTGTGGAGTGCCCTAAGGAGACCTTGGAGAGAAGTCATTTAGGGTGACCAGCTTCTTCCACTTTGCCCAGGACTTTCCAAGTTTTAGCATTGAAAGCCTTGTGTCCCTGGAAACCCCTCTGGTGATCCTAGATTTATCTTCCTAACCTGCTCCTGATTCCTACTGATAGTAAAAGTGGGGAGGCAGATTGTTCATTCTCACAGCACCATGCATGCTGCATGTAATTGTCCTCTTATTAGAGGTGAGGAAAGTGAGGCTCACATGGATGCCCAAGGTGACCCAACCGTGAAACAGGGATGATCTCTATCTGTGTCTGTCATTCTCAGAGTCATGGTCTTCCCTTTACATTGTGCTCCGGGAAATACCTCCTGGCCTGAGTGGATTCTGTGCTCAAGTAGCACCTGTCACAGAAGACTCTAGATCAGTCTCCTCTGAAGGGATTCCTGGAGGCAACTATGATACAATCAGGAGATGGTTAATTTGGTGCAGACAGGACATGGTTAATGTGACAAAGGGTTTCCAACTGCAGGATGAAGCCATCATGGTCTGTTATTTTGGGGGAGGAGGGTGGGAAGCTTGCCAGGAAGTGGGTGGGAGGGGTAGATGCTTTGGAGCCTGCCTGCCCCGCTTTATTATTAGGTTAATTGAAACCATAAAAGCAAACTCCGATTTGCATTAAAGCCCTGCATAGCAGATGGCGACAAGTTCCGAGGATCATAAAAAGAGGATTGAAAGTTATAAAGCGTCTTGGGCTCATCTGTGCCAGAGTGCTGGAGGAAAGGCATTGTGGGAGATGGGCTGCAACCCTCTCCAACCCACGAGTCAGCTCCTGGAACTACGTGACCCCAGTCCTGCACCCTGCACCCCCTCCTCGTGTGGCACCCAACTTCCCCACCTGGGACCGGTTGTTCTTCCCAGGTCTCACAAGTCCCAGAAATGTCAAATAGCTTTCCTTTTGCTCTCTCTTAAAAGTATGTCTTCACATCAACTTTCTTTGGGGAAAACAAGGTTTGCCTTTAGCGTCTCTTTACCTCTACTTATGGGCATGAATCAGATGGTGTTGCTATAAAAAATAGATGTGCAGAGATTGGGTGGCTTCAACAATGTGAATGAATTTCCCACAGTTCTAGAGGCTGGAAAGTCTAAGATCAAGGTGCCAGCTGATTCTAGTCTTCTAGAATTCCTTGTTTGCAGATAGCCACCTTCTCACTGTGTCCTTATGTGACAGAAGGGGTGAAGGATCTCTCTAGAGTTCTTTTTTTAAAGGCACTAATCTCATTTATGAGGGCTCCAACCTTATGGCCTAACGATGTCGCAAAGGCCCCACCTCCAAATGCCCTCACATGGGAGATTAGGGCTTCAATATATAAATATGAATAGTCAATGTATACATATAAATATGAAAACTCGACATATGAATTTTGGAATGGGAAACACACATTCAGTCCACAACACCATCTTTCTCCTTTCAACCTAGTACTATTCTTGCCCTCTCATCCACAACAGTGTCCAACTTGTCACTCTCCCCTAAATACCTTTCCTTGGGAGGCCTCAGGCTCCTAACATACATTTGCTGTCTTAGTTCACGCTGCTGTAACAAAGTGCCATAGACTGGGTGGCTTATAAACAACAGAAACTTATTTCTCATAGTTCTGAAGGCTGAAAGTCCAAGATCAAGGCTCCAGCATGGTAGGACCCTGGCAGGTCCTCTTCCAGGTTACAGACTGCCTACTTTTCATTATGGGTTCACATGGCAGAGAATAGAGAGGAGAAGCAGGCTCTCCTCTTATAAGGACACTAATCTCAATCAGGGGGCCTCTATCTTCATGACTTTATCTAAGCCTTCTTACCTTCCAAAGCCCCACCTGCAAACACCATCACAGCGCAGATTAAGGCTTTGACATATGAATTTTGGGAGGGCACAAACATTCAGGGCATAACGTCTTTCTTTTTCCTTGTCCACTGAATCTTCCACTTCTCTCTGCCACTCCTCTTTGCCCATTCTCTGCCAGAAAAAATGGAACCTAACAAAATGATTCACATTCTTTGTCTATGGTAAATACTTCTCTGTGATATCCCCACCCTCCCACAACCTCCTCCTCACTTTGAGTGGATGACTTGCCTCCTAGGTAACTGATAAAACAGAATCCTTTAGACAAGAAGTTCTAAAGATCTCCATGCTGCCAGTGATCCTTCCACCCATCTCAGAGAAGAGGACCCCTGCTCTGCCACACCTCACACCTCATCCCAATTTGTCACATCCCTTCTGGACTTGGCTCTGTCAGTTATCTTCTTTCTCCCACATCTTTGAATTTTTCTCTGTCCTCTGGTCTTTGTCTGTCTACACAACCATCCTAGAAATAAATCCCCATCCCGTCCTGGCTCCTTCTTATTTGATCTTCACCACAGCCTCAAGCCTCTCCACGGAGTGGTTTTGTTCTGCTGCCTCTGCTTTCCTCTTTCCATCTCTGCCATGTCACTAAAATGCCATTCACTTTGCCCCCTTTCAGCGTCCATGGCGCTGTTTGGACAACTCTTATCTGCTTCTTGACCTGCAGACACTTTTTCTAGAAGGTCAGATGTTCCATATGCCTTCAAAGTGTACCAATAAAGACTATTTCTCCCCCCATCATCCATACGTGTGATTGGAGATCTTATAGGACCTCCTATGCACCTCTATACTCAACAACAACAAAAAGGCTATCGTGGCTACTAAAGTGTGATTCTACCCTCCAGGACGCTGTGTTCTTTGAAGGCAAGAGACCCTACCCTGGTCACCCCAGTATTTAGTTCTGGTAAGACAGGAATTCAGAACATGTGTTGTCACTTAATGAAGGGAAGGTCAGAATAATGGCATTTCCATGGCAATTTCCATGCTGATGCCTACATAAAGAGTCTGAACAAAACCTTCATGCCAAGCCCTTGCCATTGTGTCACTGTAAGGTCATTTTCACCAACCTGTAATTTAATGGGTCGCATCTTTAAACTATGCCACAGTACAAATTGAGTTTTCTAAGATATGAAAGGAAGGAGAGGGAAGGGTAGTCATCAATCTTGTGCTGTGTAGGAGCCACCATACTAGTCACTCTATATGCATTCACTCGGGCAATCACTGGTAGGCAAATGTTTTAAATCATATTATTTTAGAGAAGAGGAAATAGAGGCCAAGGAAGGTTAAGCAATTTGGACATTGGGGACAGAGATAAAGCAAGATTGGCTATGTGTGCATAATTGTTGAAAGTAGGTGACAGGCACATGGGGATTTGTATTAGTCAGGGTTCTCTAGAGGTACAGGACTAATAAGATAGACGTATATATGAAATGGAGTTTATTAAGGAGTATGGACCCACACTATTACAAGGTGAAGTCCCACAATAGATCATCTGCAAGCTGAGGAGCAAGGAAGTCAGTCCGAGTTTCAACACCTCAAAAGTAGGGAAGCCGACAGTGCAGCCTTCAGTTTGTGCCCAAAGGCCCGAGAGCCCCTGGCAAACCACTGGTATAGGTCCAGGCATCCAAAAGCTGAAGAACTTGGAGTCTGATGTTTGAGTCTGATCCAGCACGGGAAAAAGATAGAGGCCAGAAGACTTAGCCAGTCTCATCTTTCCATCTTCTGCCTGCTTTTATTCTGGCCTCACTGGCAGCTGATTAGAATGTGCCCACCCAGATTGAGGGTGGGTCTGCCTCTGCCAGTCCTCTGACTCAAATGTTAATCTCTTTTGGCGACACCTTCACAGACACACACAGGAACAATACTTTGCATCATTCAACCCAATCAATTTGATGTTCAATATTAACCATCACAGGGTTTATAATAAACTATTCCTTATTTTTAAATATGTTTCAGTTTGTTCTATAATAAAGTGAGGAAAAAAGTGGCTATCACTTAGCTAGTGTATTAGTTACCTATTGCTAGGTGACAAATTACCCCAAAGCTTAGCAGCTTAAAACAGCACACTTTTATTATCTCACTTTCTGTGGATCAGAAATCTGGGCTCAGCTTAGCTGGGTGTTGCTAGTTCGGGGTCTCTCACAGGCTACAGTCAGGGGCCTGGCTGAGGCTGCAGTCATCTCCAGGGTCAGCTGGGGTGGTGAGGATCAGCTTGTAAGCTCATGCATGTCAGGGCCTCCCTGGCTGCTGACCAGAGATATCAGTTCTTTGCCACATGGCCATTGCCATAATGTGACAGCATGGCAGCTAACTTCCTGTAACGTGGGGGCTCTTAGAGACAAGAAAACAGCACTTGAGATAAATGCCACAGCCTCTTACAACCTAATCTTGGAAGTGACATCCCATTACTTCTACTGCATTCCACCCATTAAAGCAAGTCAAGGGAATGTCCACACTCCAGGGGGAGGGGCTACAGAGCGGAGGGAATGCCAATGGGGGCCCTCTTAGAGGCTGGCTATCAGAGCTTCGGAGCCAGTTAGTGGCTTCACTAGCCTTTAAACTTTTTTCCATTTGACACTAATAATTATGTGTTCTCTACTGCTCTCAGCACCCTCATGGTTCACCACTGACAGGTGAATGAGCTTATCAAATTGGCCCAGCAGAGTGCAGGTCTGTTTGGTGAGTGCGACTTGGAATTTGGTGCTGGTTGGAAACAGGGCTCCAGCATCACATGACTCTAGAGGAGCACCATCGCCACAGCAGAAATGCCAAGTACCAGATGAGAAGCATGAAAGCCTCCACTGATAAGTGGTCCAGTGTGAACCCTCGGCAGCAGAGTGTAAGAAGAGGAGCTTTAGGCAGCGGTATCCACTGAGGGCAGAAAACTGCATCATCTTTTTACCATCAGCCCCCAGCAGACCGTCTAGTAGATGGTCCATTTTATGCATTTGTGGAGCAAACACAAAAGCACAAAATGAGAAGGGGGCATGTTAGAAGTAGGCATGTTAGAAAAGGAGGTGGAGTCCACTGGGAGCAGACCAAAGTCTGACCCACGCTGAAGGTGTGGCCTTGTGGGTCAGATCCACAGGAGAGGGCAGGAATCCTTCCCCAAGGTTGGGCCTCTGCATGTACTAGTGCAGGCTGAGCAGCTTCCCAGGGTCCCTGACCACTTAGTCATGGTTTCCTGTGTCTCCGCAGAGGTCAGTAATTGACCCTGGGACCCAGCTCCGGGCCCTTCCAACATGACCAGCAAAGGGCTTTCTACCAGAGTTTGCAGCATGTGTGTCTTATAGCCCCAGGGTTTGTGGAGGAGGCCCAGGGTTTGTAGAGGTGCTGGAGTCACCTCTACAGAGGGAGGTGGAAAGACAGGTCTCTGGGCTCCTAACTTTTGCTTCCACAGTGGCGTGGTTCTGTGAGTTGCTTGAGAACATAGGGATACCTGGGCTTGCAGGCTTTCTTATTTGAGCCTGCATGGCTTTCAAATTTCAGCTCCATCACTAACAAGCTGTGTGACCGGGGCCAAGAGATGTAACCTCTTAGTGCCTCCCTTGCTGGTCTATAGAAGAGGAATGGTAATGGTATACATGACTTAGGTTTTGTGCATATGAAATAATTCAATTCATGTAAAACACTTAGAAAGCAAATGTTAGCATAAAAATTATAACATTATTATTATTATTATATAGGTGGTCTGCTTTCTCGAGTTGTGTCTTGCCTGTGGGCTGGAATGACAGGCATCTTGTCCCTTCTCAGCAAAGCTTTAAGAAACCCTCCCAACCCAGAGGGGCCCCAGGCAAGTGGCACTTTCTGCTTTCATCTCAGAGAGGTGAAAGGCAGGCACAATTCCAATCCCAGGAGGTGCTGGGGCTGGAGTCGGGGGGATGGATTTCTTCTAGTTTGTGTTGTTGTTTTAATTTCTGAACACATTTCTCCAAGGGTTGGGGGAAGCTGCAGAGCACGGGGAAGTCTGAGCACCCAGGAGCCTGTGCGGCTGTGATTAGATGGCTTAGGCCCAGCAGCAGCAGCTGTTAATCCTGACTATTAATTAGAAGATATGGGGAGAGAATACCAGCCTGCGAGCTCAGTTAAGCCTGAGCAGCACTCTGTCTTCTTCTGCAGCGTAATCCCCTTTGAGACTTGGGAAAGCATGGGCCCCAGGAGAAGCGCCAGGAGGGCCGGCACCAGCAGATACTTGCCATCAAAGGCCCAGATGTCTCTGCACCCAGAAGTTGCCAGCTCTTCCATAGGGACAGCACTTTACAGTTTCCGAAGCCCATTTAAATGTGCTGCAAAGGCCCCTGTCTTTATTGCTGGCCAGTAGGGGAGCCTTGGAGAGCCTGTGGGATTTACAGCAATGAGTATAAGGGCCAGGGCTCCTCCCCCGCAACCCGCGCCAGGGCTTCATGTCCATGTCTTGCTCTCCATGAGAACCTGGCAGGAGAACTGGTGTGTTTCACTTGCTTGGAAATCAAAGCCTCTAGGACCGGCCAATGACTTTGCAAGTCATTGTGTTTGACCTGATATCCTTGTTCTTGCTGGAAGGAATGGAGCCGGCCACACCTATAAAGAGCAGTTTCCTCTCACAGATCAAGAGCTTGCTGTCTAAACTCCACAGCCTGGTCCTCAAGATTCCCTAAACTTACCTCCTGCGGTTCCCACTGCCACCAGTGACCCTGTACCTGGACCCAACTCCTTACAGTTTATAGAGAACCCTAGACCTGATCTCATTTTGTCTTCAGCACCACCATGAGAGAAGTCATGCTAGGAATGCAAGTCTCTTATTCTAAAGGCAGGAAGGCTCAAGGGATGAGATTGCTCAGGTCAGGTCGCCAGAATGATAGCAAGGAGCAGGCTTGAGAAGTGCGTCTGCTGATTCTTTTGTCTGAGTCCGAGCATAGGCATCTCCACTTCCATACTTTCCCTCCAGTGACTCTGGCCTACATGGTTTTCCCCACTCCCCTCTCCCTACAGACATCCTCTCTTCATTCAGGACCTAACTCAAGTCTTTTTTCCAGAAGGTCTTCCCCAACTACATGGCGTCCATTTATCTTCCCTTTTCCTGAACTCTCCTGAATATCATTGATACCAAGGGCACGTACTGCACCAGGAGAGGAAGTGTCTGGGGACCTGCTCCTGGTTGAGAGAGGGAACATGAAAATAAAATGGAAGGCTGGGGCTCCAATCCTGTGTTTCATTTCTGACCAGCTATGTAACCTGGATCAAGCCTCTCCACTCCAGCGGTCCTGTTTCCCCATCTATGAAATAAGCACATGTGTCTGTGGTGGGAGATGAATGAGAGTCAGGAATGTAGGCAAGGAAGGCATGGAAGAACCTATGCAAAACTGCTGATTTCTAGGACTGCATTATCTCTGAGGTGAATTAAAACAACTGCTGAGAGCTGAGATATCTAGAACTGGGATTTCTTTTCTACCTTCTCCTTTCCCATCTTACCAGAAAGGGCTTCATGGAGTTGCCCGGGGAGAATGCAGCAGCTGCCAGGAATTAAGGTCCAGAATGTGAACTTTGAAAACAGAACTTCCCAGGCAGAAACTCTGGCGATGATGATGATCATCATCATCTCAAAAAATTTTTGAATACTCATCATATAGCAGATTTTATGTTAATGCTTTACATACATAATCCCAACTACTCTGCACAGAAAACAGAAACTGTTGTGTTTATGTTTTACAAGTAAGGAAACAGAGGCTTATAGAGTTTAAATAATTTAACATTCTGCCAGCAGTCAGCATTTTGGGTTTTAAATTCATACTTTGCAATTACTAGTGCTTGCACTCACTGCAAAGTTACACGATCTCTTCAAGACTCAGTTTCCTCCCTCAAAAAAAGGAGATAAAAATATTTACAAGTTTATTATTGGTGCTTTGACTAAGTAATAAAACATGTGTGGCACGCCTACTGTTGGACCTGGTCCATTTTAGGATCTGAGTCACAGGCAGCTTCCTTCCTTACTCAAAGGCATGTGTGTGGGTTCATAAGGAAGTGGTCCACATGTCATAAAGCACTTGGAATTCTTGCCACTTTGGGATCAATCTCTATCAGTTATTCTCTGTCCCATCTATGCAGTTCTACATTAAATAGGAAAGCATTTAGAGGTGATCTAGCTCAAATACCTCATTTAACAGATGAGAAGACTGAGACCCAGAAAAGCCAGGCGTTTGCTTAAGAAAGCATGGCCTGTTGTAGACACAGAAATAATATATACCCATGCCTCATGCCCTCTAATCATCATCACATTAGATGCATTACACATCAAATTGACCATATCTTTTTGCTGTTTTAAACTGTTTATTTTGAGATTGTTATAGAGTCGTGCGGTTGCAAGAACTACTATAGAGATTCCTTTTACTTGGTTTCCTCAAATGATAACATTGCATGTAACTATAGGACATATCACAACCAGGGTATTGACAGGTACAGGCAGAATACAGAGCCTTTGCATCACCCCAAGGATCCATCATACCTTTTTATAGCCAGACTCACTTCCTTCTAATGACCCTCTCTTAACTCCTGGCAACCACTCTCTATTTCCATAATGCTTTTCAAGAATGCTCCATAACAAGCTTGTTTTTTCTCACTCAACAGTATTCTTTGGAAATTCATTCAGATTGTTATATGTATTAATAGTTTCTTTGTTTTTATTGCTGAGGAGTATTTCATGATATGGATGTACCACAGTTTGTTTCAGTGATCATTTGCATGTCTTTCACATCTATTTTGTTTCCAGGTTTTGACTATTACGGCTATGGCTGCTATGAACATTCATATACAAGTTTTTGTGTCAAAAGAAACCTCCATTTCTTTGAGATAAATGTCCAGGAGTGTGGTAGTTGTATGTTTACTTTTATTTTAAGAAACTGGCCAAATATTTCCAGAGTGGTTGTATATTGCTTTTTACACTCTCATGATCAATGTGTGCATAATCCAGTTTGTGTCATGGTCAACACTTGGTGGTGACTCTATTTTTCACTTTAGCCATTCTGTTAGGCATCTAGTGATGTCTCATTGTGGTTTTAATTTGTATTCCACATTGCCTACTGATGTTGAACATCTTCTTATGTGCTTATTTGCAAGCTGTATACACTCTTTGGTGAAATGTTTCTTCATGACTTTTTTCTTTTTTTTTTTTGAGATGGAGTCTCATTCTGTTGTCCAGGCTGGAGTGCAGTGGTGTAATCTCAGCTCCCTACAAGCTTGATCTTCTGAGTTCAAGCAAATCTCCTGCCTCAGACTCCTGAGTAGCTGGGATTACAGGTGTGTGCCACCACATCCAGCTAATTTTTGTATTTTTAGTAGAGACAGGGTTTCACCATGTCAGCCAGTCTGGTCTTGCACTCCTGACTTCAGATGATCCACTTGCCTTGGCCTCCCAAAATGTTGGGATTACAGGCATGAGCCACTGTGCCCAGCCCATGATTTTTGTCCATTTTGTAATTAGATTTTTTTTTTTAACCATGGAGTTTTGAGATGTTTTCATATAATGTAGATATCAATCCATTGTTGGATATGTGGTTTGCAAAAACTCTTGCCCAGTCTATAGCTCATATTTTTATTAACAGTGCACATTGCAGACCAAAAGCTTTTCACTTTAATAAGGTTCAATTTATTATTACTATTTTTTGCCTGTGGAAGTCCAGTTGCTCTAGCACTATTTGTTGAAAAGACTGTAATTCCTCCATTGAATTGCTTTTGTACTTTTGTCAAAAATCAATTGGCTTCATCTGTGTAGGTCTATTTCTGCATTCTGTATTCTGTTTCATTTACTTATGCAACTATTCTGCCACAAGTCTTGGTTATTACAGCCGTATAAGAAGTCTTGAAATTGAGTAGACTAATTTCTTCCCAGGCTCAAAGTTGTTTTACCTGTTCTAGTTCTTCTGCCTTTCCTTATAAATCTTAGAATAATCTTATCTACAACTACAAAAAATCTTGCTAGAATTTTGATAGGAATTGAATTAAGCCTGTGTATCATTTTGCAGAGGATTAATATCCTTACTTTGTGAAGTCTTTTGACCCATGAACATTGTATGTCCTTTTAATTATTTATTTAGATCTTCTTTGATTTCCTTCATCAGCATTTTGTTGTTTTCAGCATACAAGTATTCAACATGATTGGCTAGATTTACACTTAAGGGCTTCATATTTTCTGAGAGATTATAAATGGTGTTGCATTTTTAACTTTGTTATTCATGAGTTTATTGCTAGTATATAAGACATAATTGATGTTTGTTTATCTTGTGTTCTGGGACCTTCTGTAAGTTTTTCTGTCATTATTGTTTTGAGGGAGGAGTTGGGAATTACTGTGTAGATAGTCATGTCATCTGCAAATAGGGTCAGTCTTTTCCCCCAAGATTGGGAACAAGATAGGAATGTCTTCTCTCACCATTCTTGTTTTACATAATGCTAGGTGTTCTAGCCAGTACAATAAGGTAAGAAAAGAAAAGACATACAGATTAAAAAGGAAGAAATAAAACTGACCTTATTTGCAGGTGTCAGTCTTTCACCACTAATATAATATTACCTGTGGATTTTTGTAGATACTCATTATAAAGTTGAGAAAGTCTCCTTCTATTCTTATTTCAGTGAGAAACTTTATCAGATGGTTTTATTAAAATATTCTATCAAATTCTTTTTCTGCATTGAGTTAGGTGATAATATGAATTTTCTTCTTTATCTGGCTAATAATGTAGCTCCTTTTTAGCTGGCTTAGAAGGCTGGTTCAAAGTATTGAACCAATCTTGTATCCTTGAAATAAACCCCACTTGGCCATGATGTAGCATTAATTTTTATATATTGCTGAACTCCATATGCTAATATTTTGCTAGGAATTTTTTGTCTATATTTCTAAAAAAATATTATTTTATAGTTCTCTCTCCCTCCCCCCGCCCTTGTACTGTTTTTGTATGGTTTTGCTATCAGGGTAAAACTATCCTCATAAAATTAATTGTGATGACTCTTCACCCTCACCATCTCATTCCTGTTTTCTGGAAAATATTTTGTAGAATTGATGTTAATTCTTTCTTAAATATTTGGTAGAATATTTAACAAAACCACCTAGGTCTAAAGATTTTATTTTTAGGAGTTTTTAAATTACAAATTCTATTTCTTTAGTAGCTACAGGATATTCAAATTCTCTATTTCATATTGGGTGAGTAGTGGTAATTTGTGTTTTCTCAGGAGTCAGTTTCATCTAAATCATCAAATTAATGTGTGTAGAGTTGGCCATAGTATTTCTGTATTATCTTCTGAGGTCTGCAGAATCTGTATTGACAGCCCATGTTTCACTCCTGATATTGACACTTTGAGTCTTCACTTTTTTCTTTGTCAGTCTAGCTAGAGGTTTGTCAATTTTATTCATTTTGTCAGCGAATCACTTCTTTGTTTTATTTATTTTTCTTATTTATTTTTCTATTGATTTCTACTCTTTGTTTTTATTTTCTTCTGCTTGCTTTGGATTTCTTTTGCTCTTCCTTTTCTAAGTTCTTATGGTGTGAGCTTAAATTATAGATTTTAGAGCTTTCCTCTTTCTCAATATATGTATTCAGTGCTATAAATTTCCTTCTCAGAACTGCTTTAGCTATGTACCAAACATTTTGGTGTGTTGTATTCTGATTTTTATTTATCTCAATATATTTTTCAATTTCATGTGACAGTTCCTCTTTGACTCATGGGTTACTTAAAAGTGCATTGTTTAGAAACCTGGAGGAATCACATTACTTGAGTTCAAATTGCATTACAGAAATATAGTAACCCAAACAGCATGGTACTGGACCAGTGGAACAGAATAGAAAATCCAGAAACAAATTCACACATCTACAGTAAATTCATTTTTTTGAAAGCTGCCAAGAACATACACTGGGGAAAATATAGGCGCCTCAATAAATGGTTCTGGGAAAACTGGATATCTACATGCAGAAGAATGAAACTAGACTCCTATCTCTTGCCATATATAAAAATCAAATAAAAATGGACTAAGAATTAAATCTATGACCCCAAACTATGAAACTACTACAAGAAAACACTGGGAACACTCTCCAGGACATCAGTGTGGGCAACAATTTCTTGAGTAATACCCCATAAGCACAGGCAACCAGAACAAAAATGGACAAATGGGTTCATATCAAGTTAAAAAGCTTCTGTGCAGCAAAGGAAACAATCAACAAAGTGAAGAGACAACCCACAGAATGAGGAAAAATATTTGTCAACTACCCATCTGACAAGGGATTCATAATCAGAATATATGAGGAACTCAAACAACTCTATAGGAAAAAAATCAAATAATTTGATCAAGAAATTGGCAAAAGCTTTGAATAGACATTTCTTAATAAAAGACATACAAATGGCAAACAGGCATATGAAAAGGTGCTCAACATAATTGATCATCAGAGAAATGCAAATCAAAATTTTAATGAGAAATGAGATATCATCTCACTTTAGTTAAAATGGCTTATATCCAAAAGACAGGATATTGTGGATATTGTTATATCCACAATAACAAATGCTGGCGAGGATATGGAGAAAAAAAAGAACCCTTGTACACAGTTGTTGGGAATGTAAATTAGTATAACCACTACGGAGAAGAGTTTGGAGGTTCCTTAAAAAACTAGAAATAAAGCTACCATGCAATCCAGCAATCCCAGTGCTGCATATGTACTCAAAAGAAATAAGAATATTGAAGAGATACCTGCACTCTCATGTTTGTTGCATCTCTGTTCACAATAGCTAAGATTTGAAAGTGGCTTAAGTGTCCATCAACAGATGAATGGATAAAGAATATCTGGTACATATACACAGTGGAGAACTACTCAGTCATAAAAATAATAAGATTCAATCATTTGCAGCAACATGGATGGAACTGGAGGTCATTATGTTAAGTAAAATAAGCCAGGCACAGAAAGATATTGCATATTTTCACTTATTTGTGAATCAAAATCAAAACAATTTAACTTATAGAGAGCAGAAGGATGGTTACCAGAGGCTGGGAAGGGGAGTTGAGGGTGGCGGGTAGTAGGAATTGTTAGCGGGCACAAAAAAATAGTTAGAATGAATGAATAAGGCCTAGTATTTGATAGCACAGCAGGTGACTACAGTCAATAAAAATTTAATTGCACATTTAAAAATAACTAAAAGTATAATTCCGTTGTTTGTAACACAGAGAAAGGATAAATATTTGAAGGGATGGCTACCCCATTTTCCATGATGCATTATGCATTTTATACTTGTGTCAAAATATCTCATGTACCCCATAAATATATACATGTACTATGTACCCACAAAAATGCAAAATAAAGAATTCCAAAAAATAAAAAATAAAAAAAATTCAGTGCATTGTTTATTTTCCAAATGTTTGGGGATTTTCTGGTTATAATTTTACTACTGATTTCTAGTTTGATTCCACTGTAGCAGGAGAAGGTACTCCTTTACAATCTGAATATTTAAAGTTTGTTGAAGTTTGCCTTATGGCTCAGGATATGATTTACATTGGTGTATATTCCATGAGAACTTTAAAAGAATGCACATTCTACTATTGTTGGGTAGAATGTTATAAATGTTGATTAGATTCTTTTGGTTGAAGATATCATTGACTTCTTTTATATCCTTGCTAACATTCTGTCTCATTTTTAAATCACTTGTTAAAAAAGGAACATTGACATCTCAAACTGTAATTGTAGGTTTACATAGTTCTACTGTTAATTGTATAATTTGCTGCATCATGTATTTTATAGCTCTGTTGCTGGTACATACACATGGATTGACATGTCTTCTTGCAGGATTGACCCTTTTATTGTTATATAATGTCCCTGTCTGTCTCTGGTAATTTTTACTTGCTCTGAATCCTATTTCATTGACTATTAATATAGCTATCCTTCCTTTCTGTTAATGTTTTCATGATATATCTTTTCCCATCCTTTTACATTCTACTTGTTTATGTAGTATATCTGAAGTAAATTTTTATAGATAGCCTATAGTTGGGTCATGTTTTAATATATTTTTACCAATCTCTGTTTTTTAATTGGTATATTTAGATCATTTACATTTAATGTAATTATTTACATGCTAGGTCTCAAGCCTCAATTTTTGTTTGTATTCTGTTTTCTACTTGTGTTCCTTGTTTATATTTCTCTGTTTTGTTTATCTTGTCTTCTTGTCTGTTAACTGAACATTTTATAGAATTCATTTTTCATTTTTCTATAGTGCTTTTAAATGTATGGGCTCTTTGGAGGTTGCCTTAGGTAATAAGTTAAATAGATTTTTCACAGTCTACTTGAATCATTTTATCATTCCAAATGAAAAAGCTTTATCTCCCTTTCTATCCTTGCACCCTCCCTTGTTTGTAATATAGTATTTTGAATATTTTCTCTACATATGTTCATAACTACTTCATATAGTAGTATAATTTTTCATTTAATCATCAAATACAGTTTAGAAAACTCAAGAAGAAAAGGAAACTATATTATATTTACCTTTTTTTTTTTTTTTTTTGGCCTACCATGTTCTTTCTTCTTCCCTACATAAATGAAGATTATTGCTACAGTCTCATAAATTCCTGCGTATCTGTAGGGTTTTTGTTTGCTTGTTAGATTTTTGTCTTCCAGTATACTTTTTTATTTTTGTTGTTAATTGGGTGATTTTTTTTTTTTTTTTTTTGAGTGGAGTCTTGGTCTGTCACCTAGGCTAGAGTGCAGTGGCACAATCTCGGCTCACTGCAACCTCCACCTCCTGGGTTCAAGCAGTTCTCCTGCCTCAGCCTCCCAAGTAACTGGCATTACATGTGTGTGCCACCATGCCAGGCTAATTGTTTTGTATTTTTAGTAGAGATGGGGTTTCATCATGTTGGCCAGGCTGGTTTCAAACTTCTGACCTCAACTGATCCACCCGCCTCAGCCTCTCACAGTGCTGGGATTACAGGTGTGAGCCACTGCACTCAGCCAAGATTGGGTGATTTCTATTGTTTTAACTTCCATTTCATGAATTCCTTCCTTGGACTCTTTCATTCTTTTGAGTCCATTTATTAAGCTTATTTCAACTATTATATTTTTCATTTCTGAAATTTCAATTTGATTCTCTTTGATAGCTCCTATTTCTTTACTGAGACATTCTATATATATTTCATTTCAAGTGGGCTTATGATTGCTTATTTGAATATTTTTATGATGACTGCTTTAACATCTTTGTCAGATAATTCTAACATCGCTGCCACAACTGCTGTTGACATCTATTGATTGCCTTTTTTCATTAGTTTGAGGTCTTCCTGACTCTTGGTAAGTAATTTTCTATTGAAACATGGATATTTTGGGTTATGTAATACGACTATGAATTTTGTTTAAGCATCCTATTTTAGCTAGCTTTCTTTAATATCATCCAGGTGGGGAAGGGGTTATACCATCTTGCTGCTGCCAACTAGAAATAAAAGTCCAGGTTTCCCACTTGGCTTCTGATGCTACACCCAAGGAGTGTGCTTCTCGTTAGGGAGATGAGAGTTCTGCTCCCTGCTAGGCCTCCACTGATAAGTCCCTGGTTAGGAGGGGTTAGAGTAACTCATTACTATTCCTTCTGTGTTCTATACTGACACTAAGTGGGCAGCAGAATGTGGCTTATTACCCTCTGGTAGGTCATGCTGAGTTGATGTTCAGGCCCCTTACTTGCTCTTCTCTGCCACTACCTCAGCAGAAAAGCTGGGGTGCCTCACTACACCTAACAAGACTGTAAGCCTAGGTTCCCCACTCTACTTCTGCTAGCATGGATGGAGGTGGGGCTACAGTCTTTTCTGCAGTGTTTGACTGAAGTAGAGCAGTTATTGTCTAAAAGTTTTATGTCTTTCTAGGTTGTTCTTTTCCTACTTGTTTGGTTAGAAAAAGCAGACTTTTGTTTAATCCTCGCCTACCTATTGGTATTTCTGGGTTGCTGATTTTTCAGCTCCAAATAGGGGTGTACAAAGCAAAAAGAAAATTCACAAAACTTACTCTCATGTTGTTCCTTAGGTTCTGAAGTCCCTAGCCAGTCTCCCTTCTTTTTTTTCATTTTACAGTTTTCTTATATCTGCTTTATATATAACACACAGGATTTTTAGTTACTTTGTGGGAGGAATAAGGAAAAGTATGTCTAGTCCATGGAAATCCCAGACATATATTTTATCATTGCTGTTGTTGTTTCAGAGGGAAATTTCATTTAAGTAAGAGAATTTTCAAAGGAAAACTTTGTTAGGGATACATGAAATTGTGTCAGGAAATATGGGACCAAGCCTGTCAATCCAGCAACATTTTCAATAGTCTTCCTGGCATCATCGTTTCAGGGAGTCCTCATTTTTCAGTGCCTGTTAACTCATGCCCCATAAACGATCTTCTTCTGGAGTTGTGAGTTGTCTGTAACCTCCCTCTGAAATTATATATAAAGTTTTGTAGTTCATGCATATACGTGTTTATCTATACAGGTGATAAACTTTTTAAAAGAGTCTCCAAGGGCATATAACCTCTCAAAGTTAAGACTCTGCTCTAGGAAATGTAAATGTTACCCCTTTTCAAAACACCATCACCATGCCTCCTGTGCAGGCCACATTACCTCTTCTATACTATGCTTTGGCATTATGCCATTGAGAGGCTCAGATTAACAGTCTAACAAAAGTCATTGTGGGGATTTTGCTAAGAATGTTTTCCTCTAGAGCACAGTGTCCTCTTCATAAGGGCCCATGGGAGAAATTCCTCTTGGGCCTCATCATCAGGAATAGCTGAGTTCTGCTTTTCTGTTTATAACTGGCATTCTTTTAAAGAAAAATTCTTCCTATTATAGGCAGTTTGCTTCTTGTAACCATGTGTTTTATCCTGTCTTTGGTTTGGCTGTTGGGAAACTCAGAGTCACATTTTGAAGCACTCAATTGCCACAATACCAGATCTAATGGTCTGCATTCGATGGTCTGTAAGTTTACTTTTTCCTTTATTTTTATTGCCATATTTTCTTCTCATAGTCTTCTTAACCAATAACTCCCTTGAGTATTTATTTCATTCTTTTATGTTGTGGGCATTTAATACACAGCATCAAATACTTATAGTAAGGAGCAAGAATGGATTTATAGATGGATAGACAAATAGAAAGATAAGTAGACTTATTTCTTGAGCAGTGCTGGGGTCTATTCTGTCTGAATGCCATGGCCTCAGCACAGTGATCAGGGTGCCTCATGCTCAGTCATCATTTTCCAGTTGCCTTTTTACTGTTGCACATACCTGCAAGGGAAGAAGCTTGTCCCTAGGCTGAAGTCCTGCCTTACCCCTAGATTCCCAAGTGGGCTGGTTTGAAGGTGGTAAGAAAAGATCATACCTCCTTAATGGGGTAAAGTGTGTGATAAGTCCTAGAGCCTCCTTCCCATCTCTTTTCATCAGCACCACCTACTTGATGGGCTCTCTTCACTATACACCCTTTAAAAGTAGGTCCAAAATATACAAGTGGAAGAGAGGAAGCTGCCCTATTCCTGTGTTTCTTATCTTCCCTGTAGCTGATCACTCTCTCAAGAGATCATTTTCTAGGATTATTTTATTCTGTTCCCCACTCCATGGTCAAAGCAGGCAGAGCTGCAGTGCTTTAGAAGATCACGACTTCTGGCCACCTGAAGCATGAAGTGGAGTGGTGCTCACATTGGGGCTTCCTGGTTGCCCCCCAAAAGCTATGGAGACCTTGACAACTAGCATATACTCTTTCTAGTGTCTAGACTTAGTATCTTTCCCTGCAGAATAGAGATAATAAAATATTAACTTCCTCACAGGGTTGAGATGACCTATAACTTCACTGGTAATCGTCAACAGTAATCCCTACCTGTAAACCACAGCTTACAGGTGAAGATTTAAATTAGATAATGTCATTAAAATTGCTATGTAAGTTATAGAACATTATGAAGATGCTAGTTGAGATTACTATCATTATTATTATTATCATTACCACAAAACACACCTATTTCTTTCCCACCTTTGAGTCTTTCTCATACTGTTCCTCTGGAGTGTCTCTCTCTCCTGGTCTCAGGTCAGTCTTAGTCTGTCCCTCAAATACTTCTTACTCCCCAGCCTGTCAGTGGAGCATCAACTTCTCCTCTATCTCATTTGTGTTCTGTGAGACTTTAAATAACTAAACTAGTGATTCTCAAACTATAGATAACTTAAGAATCACCAGAGAAACTTGTTAAAATAAAGATTCCTGAACCCTACCCTATTTTTAACAGGAACCTCAGGCATTTCTAATACAGGTGGTCCAATTGCTAAGCCCCTTCCTGACAATGGAGGATACCAAGGGCTGTGATAATAAGGTACAATGGAGGGTATGGCTTAAATAACAGAAAGGTACTTTCTCGTGATTCTGGAGACTGAAAGTCAGAGATCAAGGTGTTGACAGGTTGGTTTCTTCTGAGGGCCATAAGGTCAGGATTTGTTTTCCAGGCCTCTCTGCTTGGCTTTTGGATGACTATCTTCTCCCTATGTCTCTTTATATCATTTCCTTTCTGAGGATATGTCTGTGTCCAAATTTCTCCATTTTATAAGGATGCTAATCACACCATTAAGGACCACCCTCATGAGCTCATTTCACTGTAATTTCCTCTTTAAAGACTCCATTTCCAAACATGGTCACATTCCCTTATGAGGGGTTAGGACTTCAACATATGGATTCTAGAGGGGTACAATTTACTCAATAATAGTTAGACACCCAAGGCAGTATTTCTGATGACCCTTTGGAAAAGTGAACAGGATTTATGTATCTGTTAGGACTGAGTTTAGCTGCAAATAACAGAAAGCCAACAGCAATAACTTAACAAAATAGAGATGATTTTTTTTTCCTCCTGACACTAAATCTCAGGTGAAAGTCTAGGACTGGTCGAACAGTCCATGATGCCCTGTAGGGGCCCGACTCTTTTTGTTATTCTGTCCTGCCAACCTTTTCATATGACTCTCTTTGGAGGCCAGAATATGAATGCTATGTCCATGGGAATCTCTTGTCTATTCTGGTCGGGAAGAAGGGGTAAGAATAAGGCAAAAGCTATGTGTCAGCTGAGTCAGCTGTTGTAGAACTATGTATATACAAATATATTGATATGTACATATATAATACAACAGATTTCCAGGAAGTGCAGCTCAGAGATATTCACTTCTACCTCATTGGCTAGCACTAGTTCACATGTCCATGACAGGTAGAAGGAAAGACATATGCCAGGGGACTCAATAAAATAAAGAGAGATGCAGATGGTAGCACAGACAAGGTCAGATGTTAGAAATCAAGAAAAGCAAACAAATGAAACAAAACTAGGAGACTGCGTCCCAGACAAGAGATGTAGGCAACCAGTGTTCTTTGTGAAAGACCTTGCAGTAAGAACCATGTGTGGCACTGTGGAGCAGCCGTTCCTGTAGATCTAACCCTGGAGCAGGCGTGACCTTCACCTTCCTATGGGGCTGGATCTGCTTTCCCAGGTGTAAGCAATTAGTCACCCTCAGCCAGAATGTAACTGCTAATGCCACCTCCACCTACTCGTAAATTGTCCTACAGTCAACCTTCATCTGGGCTCCAGCTGGAAGCCCACTCCTGCTGTGCAGAAGACACACCCAGTGGTGTTGAAAAAACCCCTTCTGGAAGAAAAATAGACGCCCACTTCTGGTACGTATTCTTTCCCACAATGCACTGGGCTACGATGAGTGAGCAATTACGCCTTGACAGGTTTCTTTCTCAAAATATCCTATGATGACTCTGTGTTTGCACACAGCCTCCTCTTCAGGAATCATGGGAGGTGCTGCTGATGTCTGCCATGATATCTGGGTGGAACAGAATGAGAGCACAGCAAAGAAGTTAAGTCAGCCCAGAGGCTCCTCTCTGGGTCAGCACCTGGAGCTGAGACAGCCTATCCTTCTAGTGGATCACTTCTTTTCAGGTCTCAGACCCATAATCTCTACTGTACAAACAAAACTCTGATACTATAACTGCAGGTCTGTAAACAAATACCTTTTAGATTATTCACCAATTTCTTGAAAGATGCAAAGAAAGATGAGATGATATGGCTTAGTCCTGCAGTCCCTCTCAATTGCTCCAAGTTTGGTGGAACTGTCCTGGACACCATCATTGCTAACAAAAGAGCTTTTCCTACAGGGTAGGCCCTGTGATATGAGGTTCAAGGGCAGCCGATAGTCTTGTTAAAAATGTTTATGGACAAATATTGTCTGCATGAGCACAGATGGATGCCAGATCATAGAGAGAATACCATAAAGAGAACCAGGAAGTCTGAGCTTTGCAGGTTACCTGTGAGAGTCTCCATACCAGTGACTCTGACTCTCTGGTTTGACCTTGATGCTTTCTTCAGTCTCCAGGACATTACCCTCTTTTCCCCACTGAATTTCTGCCCTACATAAATTTTTGGCAATGCCCAACAGGTAGAGGAATGGAGGCAAAGTGATCTAGGACAGGCTAAGAGGTTAGATGTGCAATATTAGTTCAGTAATGATCCAGGAGACAAGAATGCAGGGTTTAAAGGAAGTGATGAGTACCAATCCAAGGGTGTCACCAAACTGTACTGCTTTTCCTACTCCTGCACTCAACACTCAAAACGATACTTCACTTCTGACACCAGATGTATCGGAGTTTACCAAGCAATTCTCCAATGGACCTCAACTGGGTGTCCTAAAATTTAGCTCAGTTCTAACACTATCTACCAGGAGTCAGAATCCATTCCCACAAGTGAAGGGCTCAGTCCCACAAGACTGCCTCCACTTCACATGCCTGTTGTAAGTCCCAGGTTGATCAGCTATACATCAGAGTTCTTCTTTTTAGGTTCTTAGGATGAACCTAATTGGCTAGGATGGCTCACAGAAGGTAAACGAACACCTTACTTCTGTTTACCCATTTATTATAAAGGATATCACAAATGATACAGATGGACAGTCAGATGGAAGAGATGCACAGGGCAAGGAATGGGAGAAGGGGCATGGAGCTTTCCATGGATATGCGGGTAGCTCCTTGCACACCTTGAAGCTGTCCGAAGTGTGACACCCTCTAGGAACTTCCATGCATTCAGCAACCCAGAAGCTATCTGAACTTTGTTCCTTTAGGTTTTGATGGAGGCTTCATTATGTAAGCATGATTGCTTAAATCACTGGCCATTGGTGAGCAATTCAACCTGCAGCCCTCCTTCCCTCTCCAGAGGTTGTAGGGGTGGGAGTGAAAGTTCCAACCCTCTAATCACATGGTGGGTTCCCAAAGCTATCCAGGAGCCCACCAGGAGTCACCTCATTAGAACAAAATGTGCTCCTATCACCCAGGAAATTCCAAGGGATGCAGGGGCTCTGTGTTAGACACTCCTGTCTCTCAGGAAGTTGTAAAGGTCTTAGGAGTTCTGTATCAGGATGTGGGGCCAAAGGCCAAATATCAGAATAAAAGATCTCCCAGTTTCCCTATCCATAAGAGTTTTAGGAGCTCTGTGTCAAGAACTGGACAGAGACCAATATATACATATTTCTTATTATTTCACACTAAAGGACTCAGGGGTGAGGCAGACAAGTTGTTACAGACAGCGGAGGGCCAGCTGTCAGCCTGATGTTAAGCACTGGTGCTTCTGGACTTAAGGAAGTGGAAGAGCCAAAGTAGCCTGAGAGCATCGAAGGAGGAGGGCACAGTCTCCCAGGTCTGGAAGGGTGGCTGACACTGAGACCTCCAGGCAGAGAGCCAGGTTGAAAGGACCTGCCTGATGTAGGGTTTCCCCAAAAATCTCCAAGGTCAAGGGATCTAAAATTCAAATGTCTCCAGGGTCAAGGAAAGTAATAAAACAATGGCTAGGACATCCTAACATAAAGCAAGAGAGGTTTAGGAAAAATTCCCAAGAGCGCTCTATTCGGAAATTAAGCAGCAACAATGTTTCACTTTCTTCAAAAAAATACCTTCTTGCCCTGAACTGAGATCTTCCCTTTCTAGGTCTGTTTTTGTTTTCCCACTTTTGATAGAGATTGTGGAGACAAATGCATACATGTGCTTTGAAGAAATGGTAAATCCTGTTGGGCCTGTATCCAAGTGGTGAGGATTAAATTGTAGAGTATGTCCCCTGACATAAACTGTTTAAAGAAAGCTGATCGCTGTTACTAGATACCCCTAGATTGCCACCACGTTGAACATCGGCTCAGTGCTGTCAGACCTTCAGATGTTTTTTTTTTGTTGTTGCTGTTGTTGGAGATGGAGTTTTGCTCCTGTTGCCCAGGCTGGAGTGCAATGGCGCCATCTCAGCTCACCACAACCTCCGCCTCCTGGGTTCAAGCGATTCTCCTGCCTCAGCCTCCCGAGTAGCTGGGATTACAGGCATGCATCACCACACCCAGCTAATTTTGTATTTTTTAGTAGAGATGGGCTTTCTCCACGTTGGTCAGTCTGGTCTCGAACTCCTGACTTCAGGTAATCTACCTGCCTCAGCCTCCCAAAGTGCTGGGATTACAGGTGTGAGCCACTGCGGCCAGCCAGATGTTTTTAAGAAAGTCAAAATCTGGATTTTTAAATGAAATCTCCAAATATTAAAATGTTGACTTTTAAGAAAAAAAGTCTTAAAATACATACGAAATATGTCAGTTGGCTAAAAGTGTGTGACTTCTATCATGGATGGAGGCATTGGCTGTGGCTTTTAGGAACTGGGGAGTGGCCAAGGTAAGGGTTGACGCTGATTACAGATTTGTCCCAAAATAATAGATTGTATAAAAATACCTAGATTCTTTTTTTTTTTTTTTTTTTGAGACAGAGTCTCACTCTGTCCCTCAGGCTAGAGTGCAGTGGTGTGCTCTTGGTTCACCACAACCTCTGCTTCCTGAGTTCAAGCAATTCTCCTGCCTCAGCCTTCTGAGTAGCTGGGACTACAGGTGCCCGTCGCCATGCCCGGCTAATTTTTTTTGTAAAACATATCTAGATTCTATAGCATCCATTGCTTGATACATTCAGAAGGCATAGCTTTTTGTAGGCATCCCTCAGTACAGCAGGCAGTATTGACAGGTGCCTGAAGACATAAGCTGCCTGGCATCCACAAGAATTTCCCAAGTGTATGTAAGGCTTGGGTGGGAGAAAGTAAAACATTTTGACATTAGGCTGAGCTTCTCTATTTTCCAATATACTATGCATACTATTTCCCTTAGGAATCAATGCTTATGAATTCATTAAGTCCTGGAGACTGTGATATTTGCCGGAATACAAAAAACAATCGGCTCCAACCAGAACATAAATTGCAATGTAGAAAAACTTTTGTAATTTAATTTTCCAGTGAATATAAAGAGGTTGTACGTGACTATAGCTTCAATGCACTAATAATAGGATGCAAATGAGATAGGAACATATTCATTCTCAGGAGGTGGGCAGGAGAAATGGTGAGGGAGAGACAGCTTGCTGGTTGGAAGAAAGGACACCTCTGTCCATTCTGTATCTATGGTAAAGACAATAAAAGGAAAGTGAACTAAGTGTCTAGGCTATTAATTACTGATTTAATAGTAAAATGCAGATTTCCCACTGCTGAGATCCAACTTGGCTAATTTAATACTAAGAGACTCTGTGCCTGTGTGTGTGTAAGTGCACAGGCACACTGTGATTTGTGGAGACATCCAGCCACCTTTGCAGGCAGCTGAGCAAACTGTGCTCTGCTGGCTCAGCCTGTGTCTACATGGGCATCTCTGCTTGCTCATTTATACTGAAGACTCATTAGAGCAGTCAAACAACTCTGGATTTGCTTTTCCTGAGCAATTGAACTGAGCGGATCAATTAAATCTGTATTTTGGCTCAACGTAGGATTAGCTATCCCTTCTCCTAAGGACTGTCTAAGAAAAGACCATCCCTAAAGAAATAAGGACACAGCACTCTGAGGTCCTTGGAGAATCTGCCGGGTATCCCACTGTGCAAAGCAAGTCATGCTGAGGGCCTGATCGTGAGGATACTACCTTCCTACTCTGCACTCTCTCAGACATATCTGCACCCTGGCTCCTGGGGGTCCAGGCTCCCAGGGAATAGGGGCATGCTTTACCCTTTTAAGGAAAAATCCATGTCACAGGGACACAGGTTTGGCAGAGGCCTTCAGGGCCATACTCTCACTTTGTGATGCAAAAACTGAAGGGGAAGGAGGGAGGGAGGGAAGGAGGGAGGGAGAGAGACAGAGAGCGAGCATGGGCTTGTTCAACATCAACTCCTCAACATAAAGCTTCTGATTTCAAGCTAACTCTGTTTACCAAGCTGTCCCTTAAGGAATCTGATCCTGCCATTCCCCACCTTGGTTCTCTAGGGTCAAGTCCACTCTAGGTGGAAATGTTTGAACTTTTGGGTTACTTTTTAGTATCCTCTGGTCTTTGGAGAATGTATGCGTCCAAACTTTCTAACTAAGAATCATCCAGGAGGCTGGATCTTCTGAGCCAGTACAGGGGGCATGCACAGTGTGAGGTAGGCTCCATCTTGCCATGGGGCCCAGTGGGGTGACATGTGAGCCTTTTAGACTCATTTCCCTTTCAGAGTCTTTTAGAGGAGGTGAGACTGTTGCTGGGGAAAATGTTTCTTTCACCTCTGTCCAATAACTCCTTCTTTACCCACCCACAACCTCACCACTTTTAGCTCTCCTTCTTTCTGGAAAAGCAAAGTGCTTTCTTCTTTGAAGATAAACCCAGCATCACTTGATGAATACATCAGGAACCTACCAGGATGGAAGACATAATATAGTGGCTAAGATGCAGGTGCTGGTGTCAGACCCAGTTTGAGTTCTAGCTCCAACACTTATTATCTGTGTGACCCCAGTTAAGTTACTTAGTATCTTTGAATGTATTTTTCTAGACATAACATTGGAAGTAATAATATTCTTGCTTGCTATGAGGATTAAATGGGATAATGCATGTAAAGTACTTAGAATAGTGTCTAGCACATAGTAAGCACCCTGTAAACATTCCTTACAAATGCTATTAGTATATTAGTATACTGTCCACTGCAGAGTCACCTGCATTTTCAGAGTGACCTGGCTGTGAAAGGGTGATACTTAACCCAACAGGATGCTTTGTGGAGGCTGACACCCAGCTCGGCGTCTCCAGGTCCTGATAATGAGCACTTGGGTATCAGGCACCAACGGGAGGTCTTTAATTTGGAAGAGGGACTTATTGGAGCATTTCAGCATTCTCCCACACTGGATCCCTAGAATTACTCTGTGCATAAGATGAGGCAAGCCAAGGTAGCAGATGCCTAGCGAATGGGCCAGAGTTGGCCATCTTTGTGAACCACAAACAAAGTAGTCCAAGAGCAAGAGAAGTCACAGCAACAGAGAGTTTGGCTGGGAGTTTCTCAGGAAGCTGGAGGCAGTCCAGGACCTCCTGTTCCTAGAGCTTTCCGCCTCTCCTCCCTGGACTTCTTCCAGCCCTAAGCAGTTCTATTTTTCAGCTTTGGCTCTTGCCTGACATTTGAAGGATGAGCTATTAACGATACTAAATTAATAACGGTTATAGAGTATATTTGAGAAGATCATAAAAAAATCAGTAATGTCATCATGTCAAGCAAAGTTTCTGATGGTTTTTTTTAAATTATGCAGGTCTTTTATTTTTTTCCCTCCCAACATTGATCCAGAGCTTTCAGAAGGACATTAATCTACCTGACCGCATCAGAATCCTTAATTATTCACATCGAGCAATATATCTAATTCTACAGAAATTCCCTGTGGACTGCCATTGTTGAGGTGGAACCTGGCACCTTGACTCTGTCCATCTGCTCACCCAGCCCAGCCTCTCACACCCCTCAAAGACACAAGCTACTTCCCTGACTTCCTGCATGCTTTAACACACAGATACCCAGGCTTACAATAAAGACACAAGCTACTTCCCTGACTTCCTGCATGCTTTGACACACAGATGCCCAGGCTTACAATAAAGACACAAGCTACTTCCCTGACTTCCTGCATGCTTTGACACACAGATGCCCAGGCTTACAATAAAGACACAAGCTACTTCCCTGACTTCCTGCATGCTTTGACACACAGATGCCCAGGCTTACAATAAAGACACAAGCTACTTCCCTGACTTCCTGCATGCTTTGACACAGAGATGCCCAGGCTTACAATTCAGGGAAGTATAATTTCTCCCAGTGCAATAACTATCGAGGAGGTTTCTCCTTGGGGAAGGACAAGAGGGGGCTGAGGAAAAGGATAGTAAACTTAGGGGGCATGAGACCTCATCTGCAGGACTCTGGAGCTGCGGACGCTGAGCAACTTGGTCATACTTGGCCTCTGCTTATGCCTTAGTCAAATGAACTCTGCGACTACCTCACTGAGTTCAATGCTGATGATAGCCAATTAAAGTCATGGAAAGCCCATTTTAGACCAGCAGAGCTAGGGAAATGCAAAAGAACAAGAAAATACTAAAGCTGCTAATGACAGTCATGACAATATGTGATAGAATCACTCGGTGGCTAGCGAGTCCTTTGCTGGAGAGAGTGGAAAGCTCTTCCAGTTGCTGAGAGGGGCAGGCAAGATTGCAGAACTTCACTGCATAGCTGTCTTTTAGTGGAGAAAACAGTTGCTATTGTGTTGCTTTGAATAAAGTCTTCGTGGGGCAGCTTCCCAATGCTCTCAAGTGGGTAAGGAGGGAGGCCAAGGAAGAACAGTTCAAACTAGCAGTGTAAGTGAACCCATTCCTCTGTCCTCCACAAGGCGATGGGCATGACAGGTATGATCTCAAAATTGGTTCCATTCTGTGTCTCTTTGTCTCTCTCCTCTCTGGCTTACTCTCTCTCTCTTCCCTTTTCCTCTCCCTCCCATTCTCTTCCCCTTTCTTCCTCCCTCTCTTTCTCCACTCAACACATGATTTGTTAAATTTCACTCAACAAGCATCTAATGAGAGTTTTGACTCTGTCATTTGAGGACTGGAAATCACTGCTGCCATTAGGGAGGCCTGGAGTCTAGCTGGGAAGACAGGACTCATTCAGTGCTACTAGGGCTAAAGGATTCACCCCTCATTTCAGGCACCCAGACTTGTCAGGGCATGTTTCTAAAATTTTTTGACTACAACCTCAAAAAATATCTTTATGAAACAAACATTCAAGAGGTTCTGGGAAGTGGTAGTTAACTCTAGAAGAGCTGCATTTGGACCCTCTAATATGGTTGGGCTGTTTCCCTACCCAAATCTTGAATTGTAGCTCCCATAATTCCCATGTGCTGTGGGAGGGAACTGGTGGGAGAGAATTGAATCATGGGGGCAGTTTCCCCCATACTGCTCTCATGGCAGCGAATAAGTCTCATGAGATCTGATGGTTTTATAAGGGTTTTCCTCTCCCTTGGCTCTCTTCTTCTCTTGCCTGCCACCAGGTAAGACATGACTTTGCTCCTCCTCACCTTCCGCCATGATTTTGAGGACTCCCCAGCAATGTGGAACTGTGAGTCCATTAAACCTCTTTTTCTTTATAAATTACTCAGTCTAAGGTATGTCTTTATCAGCAGTGTGAAAACAGACTAATATACCCTTCAACAGGAGGGGAGGGCAGGCATTACTTGGTAGATGGAGAACTGACTACAGGCAAGCTAATGGTGAGTGCTGCCTGGGCCCATGATCAATGGACTGGAAGGAAGAAAGAAGAGAGGCTTTTACTGGGGGCAGAGGTGGGGGTCATCATGATGAACCACTCAAATGTTCTCACCTTAGCCCTAAGTCAACAACTCATTCCTAGTTCCTAGAATACATATTTAGTACATTCTTGTAAGTGAATGAATGAATAATGCATGCATGAAAGGCTGCCTTGAATAAAAGAGGTAGAACAGAGGAAGTATAAGATATGAAAAAGCACAGCGATCCACGGGCCTAAAAGTATTGTAGCTCTAGTAGGGTAGGTTGAATAGGGAGAGAGAGATGGCAATGCCAGCCCCACAGTCGCGTCTGTATCAACTTATGTTTGTAGGAGAAATTGACAAGCAGCTGAAATTCCAATTCCGACTGGGGAGCTTAAAAAAATATTGATGCCTGTATCTCAGCCTCAGTGACCGATTTAATTGGTCTGGGGTGTGGCCTGGACTTTTTACATTTTAATAGGTCTCCAGATGATCCTAGTGAACAGATACATTTGGGAATCATCAGTTCAGGAAGCAAGAAAATAAGACTAATTGAAACTAGAGTTTGTACTGGGAAGTCATGGTAGGATGTTTTATGGAGTGACTTATAATAAACCTACTTTCTTGGCCGGGCATGGTGCCTCATGCCTGTAATCCCAGCACTTTGGGAGACCAAGGTGGGCAGATCGTGAGGTCACGAGATGGAGACCATCCTGGCCAACATGGTGAAACCCCGTCTCCACTAAAAATACAAAAATTAGCTGGGCTTGGTGGCACGTGCCTGTAGTCCCGGCTACTTGGGAGACTGAGGCAGGAGAATCAGTTGAACCTGGGAGGTGGAGGTTGCAGTGAGCTGAGATCGTGCCACTGAACTCCAGCCTGGTGACAAAGCAAGACTCTGTCTTAAAAATAAATAAATAAATAAACAAATAAACAAACCAATCAACCTACTTTCTCAAGAAAATTATAGGCCTGGGAATGTAGGTTTCATCTGAAATGAAATGAGAAGTGTCAGCAAATACATGGGTTCCAGATGCATAGCTACAGTTCCCGTGGACTCCTCTGAGGTCAGCCACATCCTTATATAACCCTAGGCCGGAGTCGCAAAGTCAAGTCTTAGCCCTATAAGGAGCCATAAGACTCCAAGCTGGCAAGCATTAACTTTTACTGCACACCTACTCTCTCAGGCCCAGAGAGGGCCAAATTCACACACACTATATATTTTAAATGTTCCCAGAAACCCTTAAAGGTAGGAACTGCAGGGTAGACATACAAGAGGCAGTAGAGTTCCAGTTTAGATGCCACTTTTTTGGGGGCCTTCACTGAAGCCCAGAGAAGACTTGACTCAGAACTCTCACTGCTTTCCACTTGCTGGGAGCAATCTGCTAATTACTTCTAATTACCATGTTACAGCTTACCATCCTCATTGAAGTCCATGGGAAGAGAAACCTGTGTTTTTCCTTCAACCTCACCTCAGTATCTCCACTGCCTGCCATAAGGGTTGGCTTCAAGTAGTGGCTCTCTAAGCCTTTATAAAGAGGAAGACCACAAATAAATGAACTAATGAATTAATAAATAAATGATTGTATAGTTCCAGGCACTGGCACGAATGGGAATAGAAGCTATTCAGTTGGTATGGAACGCATTCCTGGTGTCACAAATGAGACTACAGGGGCAGCCACTGGGTAAAACTAAGCTGAATGAGTTTGTAGCAAATGTGCAAACATTTGTACATTTCCCCATGAGTCCCTGACAGCCCATCTCCCAGTCAACACTACAGGGCCTTGTGGGTAAAGCAAAGCACTTTGCTTCCCCAGGGGAGTGAGTCTGAGGCTCTCCAGGCAGCAGCTGGCTTTGAAGGCTTTCTGTTCTGCTCTGGGATTAGGGGACTGAAGGAGCCTGGGCCACACTTTAAGGAGGCCCTGACACTCAGGTGCTCATCCTGCCCTCACATGCCACTGAGGGCCAGTGCCAGTGCCTCCTTAAGTCCCGCCCCATAGACACCTGTCCTGTCTCACCCTCATCCAGGCCCTGCTATGACTTCATAAAGAGCACACAGGACTTGGAGCCAAATGAACCTGGTGCAATGAGAGGGTTCAGCCCCCAGCAGCCAAATGCCCTTGATAAGGCCACTTGATCTCTTCCCGGGCTTCCCTTACCTCATCTGAAAAATAATGACTGTGTCTCAAATGATGACAAAGGGGAATAAATGAGCAATGTGTTTTCAATGAGACAGTATCAGTGAGTGAGTCGAATGCTATTTGAATTGGTTTATCAGTTCCACCGCATCCAGTATCTTTCTCGCCCCAGCCATTCCAGAGGAGCAGCTGCTGAGATGAGTGGCAGGTGAGGAAGGGTCTGGGAGAGTTGCTGTTCATAGTGGTGGCTGCGCCAGTCACTTTAGCATTGCTCCATATCTAGCCAAGTTCTCTGCTAGGAGCCAGTACTTCTGACCAAAAGATCGACCGCCTTCCTTTCTCTCGTGCCATTCTGTAGTTCTGTCTGGCTGCTTGCCAGGAACCTCCTGCCCTGCCCACTTTGCTGGGTATCTGGTTTCTAATGTATGTTCCATCCTTTCTCCATTTTAGCAGGAGAAGGAGGCATGGCTTGGCGGCAGGGATGGGTGCTGTGGACCTGAGCCTCGCAAGCTGCCAGGGGAGAGCTCATTCACCAGCATTGAGTGGAACCATGACTGACCACTCATCTGGTCACCAGTGTCCAACTGCAGGCCCAGGCTGGTGCTGCAAGAAGACCGTCACTCAGAACAAGAGGCATTTCCCTCTCTAACACCTCTCACCAGCAGTGGTGCCCAGCAGCTCCATGCTGCTGCCCATTTTCCCCTCTTAGAGTTTCCTTGCTGCCCTTCACATATTTGGTGATTTTTGTGGATAGTCCCAATTTCAAATACTCTCTCCCTCTGGAGCAAAGCTTGGCGAGCTCCTCGCTGAGCCTGTCTTCTCCTTCCTTTCATTCATGCTATCCCTTAGCATGGAGTGCCCCTAGTTCCCGACTGCCAAAGCTAACAGATGCTGTCCATGCCTCATTCGTATCCCATTGGCCTACCTGCCTGTAGTCCTCAGCTCTTTGTGCCTCTTGGCCTGAGAACATTCTCTGGCCAAGGGAATGTCAGAAAGTTCCTGGCAGGATCACCGTCAATTTTATGTGGCACTGGAATGGGCAGATACACACCACAGCTTCCTGGCCCTTCAGCAGGGTTGAGTCCAGTGGCAAACAGGGGTGGCTTGCACAACAACGGACCCTTTCTGGGCCTTGCTGCCTGTTCTGACTCCCATTTTCACTCTCTCCCTTGTACTTGATGAGAACATCTGCGTATCTCTCAGGAAGACTCCTTTTGCCCAGTCTTGGTCAGCCTCTGGAGGCATTCAGGCTGGGACACCCAGGCTGCTCATCCTCTCTGACCCAGCACAGCCTCAGCTCTACAGTGGCTCCCTGATCGGCCTTATCTACAGGACTTTAGCACATTCTGCTCCTCCTCCTTACCCCAGCATGTCACTGAGATGGTGCAGTCTAAACTGTCCTCACTTCCTGCTTAGGGTTACCTTGATGTTATTCTCCAGCCAGGAGCGGCCCACAACTTCTGCTTCTTTGTAATCCCCCAGCACTGGCACTGGCAGTGCATACATGGAGCTTAGGACTACCTTGATTGTAGGTATTCACGGAGGCACAAAGCCCTGCTTGGGAGAAAGGCGATGGTGTATCTTTTCATCTGAATAGGACTTGACCATTTAACAGCATTATTACATTTACTTGTCGCCTTCAATTCCAACAAGGCACACGTTTGTTACTTTTCTCATGTGAAAAGTGAGGTGGATGAAGCTGGAGGTGTGAGTTTCTGATGGCCACATAGCTAAGAGTTTAGAGGCATCTCCTGAGCAGGGGCTCTATCCCTCCAAACCTCCCCTCATTCCACGGTGCTGGCTGCTCCCATCTCACGTGTGAATGGTTCCATGGGGTCCTCATGATGACTCTGCAAGGCTGCTATTATTACACTCATTCTGCAGATGACAAAATTGTGACTCAGAGTAGAAATTGCCAAAAGACACTCAATCAGAAAGTGGCAGCATTAAGACTTAAAACTCGGGGACCATGCTCTTATGCGTGGGAGAAGTACGAGAGAAGCCTTCCCCTCCGATTCCTTCACCAGTCCTCCCTGTTGCTTTTCTAATGGTTTTGCACATGCATGGAGGGGGCTGGACAAGGAAAAAGTGAACGTGGCAATGTAGTCACTCTTAAATCCCGAAAATCAGTTCATCCGGTTGGCTTTATGACACCACAGGGTTTCAAACGTTTTACCTTCTCTCTTTCAACACAACATGGCTTGTGGGTTCTGCGTTTCTCTCCCCCACAAATTTCTACCATGCCTAAGACTGAACAGGTGCTTTCCATTACTGCTGACTTTGCAAAAGCAGACTTCCATGGTGGGACTGGCAGCAAGTGTTCTAGCCTCACCCTCGCAGGGTGTGATACTCACAATTCTCATTTACACTGGGGTAGCATTTCAAGCTATTGGTTTTCTATTTATTTTTTTGATGGAGTCTTGCTCTCTCACACAGGCTGGAGTGCAGTGGTGTGATCTCTGCTCACTGCACCTCTGCCTCCCAGATTCAAGTGATTCTCCTGCCTCAGCCTCCTGAGTAGCTGGGATTACAGGCACCCACCACCATGCCCAGCTAATTTTTGTATTTTTGGTAAAGACGCGGTTTCACCATGTTGGCCAGGCTTGTCTTGATCAAGCTATTTTTGTGGCTTATACCTCTGTGTAAGTATCAGAGCCTTTCTTGGAAAGAGTGACAGGAGGAGGCATTGAGGAAAGACAAAGGACTTGACTTCACATTTTTGTTTTGTTTGGTTCCTAGTAAGGTAGATAGGCAATGAACGTAATTTACCAATGAACTCTTTGATGAAAGCACTTAGCCATTGTTTGCTTGGTATGCCCAGAATTTATTTATTTATTTTTCATAAAACTCCAAATGGAATAATCCAAAGACCAGTCAATTAGAAAAGTGTTTTCCACTGTAGTGGAAAAAGTATTTGAAGTCAGCTCAGCTGACTTAAACTCTGTAATTTGTTCACTGACTTTATTATTTACTCAGTGTGTGACCCAAGGCAGGTCATTTAACCTTTCTGAGGCTCCACACCTCAGATGACAATAGCATAATAAAGCTTACCCCTGGTATAGAGTTGGTTTTTGATACATATTTGTTATATGAATAAATGAATGAATGAATGAATGAATTTCAAGGTTGTTGAGAGTATTAAATGAGATAAATGTGGGTGAACTGCTGTAGATTGGTAACTCATCAATGTTTCTCTTTCAGTCTGATTTAGAAGGCTAAAAGTAGGTAGGTACCACTGAAGGAGATGTTTGTGTGAGGAGAGGATGTATGTGGGTTGGGGGTCGGGTTGAAGAGACTGCTGCAAGCGCTAAGTTCTGGAGGAAGAAGCCAGGTGGGAAATCACTTCTCATGGCCTTTCATGGCCTCTCCAGCCAGTGTCCTCAGTTCTGGCTGTCACATCTTGACAGCCCCCCAAAATCCCAGGGTGAAAAGTTGTTTCCATGACAACACTCCATCTCAAGTAAGAGATCCAGGCACTCACCTTCTCTCCTTCCCTCCCCTTTCAAGCACCAAGTGGGGAGAAATCAGCTTTCTGTATTGTCTTTCCTAGGAGGTAGCTGAGTGGCACAGGAAGGAGAGAGAGGGGATGCAGAGATCCTGGGTAGAGGCAGTGCTTTGAGCTGCTGACCTCTTGATTCTGTTGCATGGTAGGCACAGTCAGAATGTCCATGACTGTAGCATGGTTCCTGTGGGGCTGGGTCTGATGCAGCCATGGACACACTGTATTCTCCATCTTCCACCCAAATGGCAGCTGCTGTGGAGGGTACCATGTCACTCCCATCTCATCTGTTTGGTCTCATCCCAAGTGTCACTTCCTCCAGGAAGTCTTTCCTGACAGCCCCTCCTCCAGCAGACTGAGTAAGGTGTTCTGGTCATGAGCTCCCGTAGCTCCTGATGGCCCTCTTCCGTGGTTGGTAAGGACATTTCAACTGCACCTTTAAGTAAGAAGCTTGTCTGCCTTATTTACAACTGAAATCCCAGTGTCCAGCACAGTGGCTGGTATCTAGTAAGTTCTCAGGGCATGCTTGCAGAACAATGAGATGCGTAAATCCATCTACCACTCCTTTCGTGGCCTTCCCACCACACAGCCAGGGTCACAGAAGAGACCATGTATCAGGAGTTGACGACAGTATCCAAATGACCCTACCACCCCCTTGCTTGTACAGACTACTTCCACTCTTGGTGACCTCACAAGCATATTAGTGGAGTAAAGTGGTACAATGCTTCTAAAATAACGAAAGTGTTGGGTATTCTTGCTGCAGGATGAAAGTTTTCTTGTGGTGTTTCTTTCAATCCAGTTCTTAAGATGAATGAGTTGCTAATATCAATTAATACTTATTAAGCATTTCTAATGGACTAGGCAGTGTGATAAATGCCTCCTGTGCATCCTCCTCATTGCATTGTTACAGTAACAATGAGAGGGAAGCACTACAATATTTTCCCATTTTACAGATGAAGCTCCTGGGGCTTAGAGAGGTTAAATAACTTGCCTTCTCCCATCAGACCTTATATTCATGAAGCTTTCCCCCATCCAGAGGCACAGTGACCCAGATTGCCTTTTGAGTATCTTCAATAGCTGTACCTCTGTTCAAAGCAAGATTTATTGATGGAGCTAATCAATTAAGAAATCGTTATTTATTGAGTCCCTCGTGAATTATTCAGTATTTATTGAGCAGTCTGCGAGTAGCTAGCACTTGTTCAATGAGCCATAGAGGATACAAGCAAGGTATAGGATTCAGCCTACATCTTCAGGGAGCTTGAAATCTAGCAGGGGATCGGAGTGAGGAGGTTGACAATATTAAATTATAAGAAGAAATAAGTACCCACATTTTACATCGATCAGTGCAAATGGCATATTATATTCAAAGAAAGAGAGGAGACAGCGCTTCTCTGTTATTCAATACAGAGTAAGATTCATGAAAACGATGGGGCTTAGTATCCTTCAAAGGCAGGTAGCAGCAGGCTTGGAAAAGGGTGGAGAAGAAGATATTCCCGGTGAGAAAAAAACTGCATAGGCAAAAACACAGAATGTGCATGGGATGTTTCAGCACTCAGCATTGAGAGATTCCACTAAATGGAGGGTGCTAGCTGGGGAGTCGTTCTTAGGGAAAACATTAATACAAGAACACCAGGCTCACTTCCCCAGCACCCAGCATAGTGTGTGACACAGAGTAAGTATTCCTTATGTGCTGGTTGAACAGAGCTCATACGAAAAAAATAAACAAGACAGTCCCTGGCCTGCAACAGGAACTTAGCATCTGGTAGAATGGAAAACACATGTATGTATCTACTTATGGCACAAATCAAAAGTTCTAAGTGCTGTTGGTACTATGATAAACATTTTTTTCCCAGGGTAGGTAATATAATTCCCCCCCTTTGTAAAGCATCTAGAAGTGCTGATAAAATTGAGAAAAGTAACCATATTTTTAAATGCATGCACTAAATTGACAAGAGAACAACAGAAATCCCTAGAAGTAAAGAATGAAATGAAAACACAAATCTGAGAATTGGAAAGAGGACACTTTGGTCAATTTGTACAATGATGCTCCCTCCCTAAAAAATTCCACTTGCCAGCAGAGGCAGCTCATTCTCCTCTACCCAAAACACCAGCTTATCCTTGCTTAAAGACCAGCTAGAGACGTCACCTACAGCAGTTACGAAGCTATGCTAAAGTCTTGGGCTTCTGCCAATCCCTAGTGACTTGGGACCTCTATTTCCATAGTTGTATAGAGGCAAGAGGCACAATCTGGATCCATGCAAGGGGCTAGGGGAGTTGAGTTAGAGACTGTTAGAGACCTCCACACAAAGCCAAGACATTGAGGAATCTGACCCTCGGTGAGAGATGGGCTACACCCATGCTGTGTGGAGTGGCCTCTGATCTCCATAAGGCCTTGTTCTAATTGGTGGACCATAGTAATGTCTGTGATATTCAGGGATTAATGTCAGGTCTCAGTGAATATTTAGTAATCCACCCCACCAAAGTCTGGTTAGTTTCCTTTCTTCCATGCACACGAATCCTGATACGTGGCTATAGGTCTCTGTGGGTGGGTGAAGTTTAGGAAAATGAATATGCAGCACAAACTTGCAGCAGGGATGTAGAGACCTTTCTTAGGGTCACCTAGCCTTTCCTTTAATCAAGACAGGGCAAGCTATTTAACGTCTCTAAGCCCCAAGAGCTTCATCTGTAAAATAAGAAAATATTGAGGTGCTTCTCTCTCATTGTCACAGTGGCAATGTAATGAAGAGGATAAACAGAAAGCATTTTTTCACAATGCCTAGTCCATTATAAATGCATAATAAATGTTATTGATATTAGCTACTCATTAGGCCCTATTGCATTTTTTTCAGCAAAGGTGCCATTGTGGTTTTGTTGGTTAAGGGCGGCCCCTTGGCTTCTACCACTGCTGGGTATCATCATCAAAATTACAGAGCCATCTACCATGATCCATCCTTCCTACAGAGAACAGGCCCTATTGAGCTTTTCAAGGAGGCTGGCTTCCCCTTCACCACTCTATTTTTCAGTGTGTTTGTTTTGTTTTGTTTTATTGTTGCTATTTGGTTTTTATTTATTTGTTTGCTTTGTGGTGAAGCAAGTGTCCTCTGAGCCCTCCAGGGAGATATTAGAGTGAGGATGAGAGGGTCTCACATGCGACACATCCACTCCAATTTGCCCATGTCTTTTCAGATGTTGGATTTCTTACTCTATATTATACCGAAGAAATGTAGCTTCATCAACTGTAGTTCCGCTGATTTCAAGTTGCAATCAACCTTCCAAGCACACTGTTAGGGCACTTCTCAGCTGTTCTAGCTAACACACCCAATCTAGAATCTTCATTAAGTGCACTTGTATCAATAAACTTGACCCAATTCTACAGTGTTTCTTTTTCTCTGATCTGGCACTCCTGAAATCTACTGTCACACATATTCCTCTGTTTTATTATCATTATTATTATTATTATTATTGTATGAATTAGCCTGACCTTGCGAGTCTTTCACTATATAAAACAACATTTCCCTGAGCCCTGTAGGGAATGGGGAGTGGTGAGAGTGGGTCTTAAAAGACTTCAACATACTCATGCAAGGTAACTGCTTCCGTTGGGATCTTTAGCTTGCCTTTAAACAAGGATAGGCTGGTGTTTTGGGTACAGGAAGATGGACTGCTTCTGCTGGCAAGTGGAATGTTTTAAGGAGAGAGCATCATAGTACTTAAGTTCATCCAAACTGACCGACATATCCACCTTCCAAGGCTCATATCCCATTCTTCCTTAATCAGTGCCCTCACTTTTACATAAGAAATTTAGGACAATCATAAATTCAATGTGTGCTGTAATTCTGCAAACTACAAGATCAAATTTTGCAATGAATTTTTAGGTACCTTGGTTATATAGCTATGGTAGATGAGATAATATTTTAGTGCAATTATAGAAACATCTGGTTTCCTGACATTACCTTGAGTGAGAATTTAAAGGACCAAGCTTGTCATTTTCTTTCTCTAAGCTTTTCAGGAGAGTCATATGTATTCAGCCCACCCTACCATCCTTGAAGTTCTCATTTACTATCAAAATCTATTAAGCAACCAGAAAGCTGGGTCTTCATAGCTCTGCCTTAAATAGTAATTCATTTTAAGAATTATAGGTGTTCCCACATGTTCTCACTCATAGGTGGATGTTGAACAATGAGAACACATGGACACAGGGAGGGGAACATCACACTGGGATCTGTTGGGGAGTGGGGGGCTAGGGGAAGGATAGCAGGAGTGGGGAGGTTGGGGAGGGATAACATTGAAAGAAATGCCTGAGGTAGGTGACGGGGGTATGGAGGCAGCAAACCACCATGGCAGGTATGTACCTATGCAGCGATCCTGCAAGATCTGCACATGTACTCCAGAACTTAAAGTATAATAATAATAATAATAATAATAATAATAATAAAAGAATTACAGGTGTTTACCAAGAGACCATAAAGAATTTCAAAAAATAAGCCAAAACTGTGAGAAGATATTTGTCACACAAACTGACAAAGGGTTAGTATTCAGAATATATAGAGAACTTTTATGAATCAATAAGAAATCAGGACAAAGATATGATGAGGCATTTAACATAAAAACACTGGTACAGCCAAGACAATTATAATAAAGATACTTATTCTGAATAGCTATTAGAGGAATAGAAATCAAAACCATGTACCCTTTGATGCCATCAAAATCACACACAGAATTTCCTGAGTCTGACACTATCAAATATCAGCAAGGCAATGAATTTTTATACACCATAGATGACAGTGTAAATTGGTATAAGTACTTGGAAAATAATGTGGTTTTCTGACAAAGCATAAAATGCAAATACTCCACCAGTCAGCAATCCCACTTCTGGAGAAACTCTTGGACAAGTACGATTATAATGGAAATATTTATAATAACAAATATTTGGGAGGAACATCTACCAACAGAAGAAGGTGTAAATACCGTGCAGCAATGTCATATAAGTGCAAATAGATTAACCAGAGCTCCTTCTATTAACATAGATGATCATTACAATATACTTTGCAGTGAAAATGATCGCAAAGTGTGATTTAATTTATAAGACATGTATAGATATGAAAATCCAACAATATATATTTTAAAAATAAATACCCATGTCGCTCATGATGAGTCTGGAGCATTGTGGAGTATTTGCCTGACCTGGGCACTTGCACCCATGTGAACTTACATAAACCTCCATTCTGTTGGTAACAACACCTACACCATAAATGCTATGATCCCTATTTCTGCAAATGAGAGACATTAATCATTCACCTGAGAGTGTGCAGCAGGTGGTAGTGGGAACTAAAATCCAGATGGTCTGGGTCCAAGGTCATGGTTTTTCCCACTGGACCACAGCCAACATGTATGGTCCACCTGACAGCCCACATCTCACTCACCTCTCCTTTTCTGACAGGTAATGTCTCTATGTCTCACTGACTTTCATGCTGTCTTTTATTTTCAGCTCCTCATGCTGCCTCTTGTCTCCAAGCCCAGATCTTAAGGGGGTCTTTGGCAGTGGGAATGTGTTTTAAGTAAATGCTATATTTATTGTGATGTCTAGTACTGGCTTAGACACCAAAGAAGTTCTTATCAATCAGTTAATCAATTCATTGAGGATGAGTTAGAAGGGTGGCTCATAGAAAATCCCCCAGGACTAGAAAAGATTGGGCAGGACATTAAATTTCAGAATGAAGGTGGTCAGAGGCTGGGGGTGAGCATATGTGGTGAAGGCAGCTGAGAAGCTTACATGGGAGAGCACAAAGATCCCTTTGATTATTTAATAAAAGCTACGAACCATCTTCCCCAGAGCACACCCATCTGCAAGCACACAGACACAAAATTTTGTACACACATGAACCTCGGGATAAGGATCTTGGGATATAGCACTGGCCTGGAATTACAGTCAAAGTGTCCGGTGATGTCAATGTGCTTTAGGGACCAGCCCCATCCTAATGAAAGTGTCTTACCAGCGGCATTCGGAGAGAGTTCTGCCTGAAACTCGCCTTTGACCATCCTGGATCTCCTTAGTCTCTGGTTATGTCTCTTTCTCTTTGCACTAGCTTTTGAAATTCACCTTTATCTCTAATCAGGGTTTCACGTATTCTCCCCATCTCACCAACTTTGGCCAACTTTTCTCACTCTGGTTTCCTGCTCACAGCTTCTTAGACTTGGCGCTGTAAACTCTGGCACTCCCTGTCAGTGGACACTTGGCCAGGCTCAGTCTGGGGTTCCAGATTCTCAGCTTCCTTCCCTGACTTGAGTCTAGCCCTGCTCTCGTGAGACCTCCATGGCTGTCCCAACATCAGCACTTTCTCCATCTCTGATCGTCTAAGTAATCTCTTTCATCACCCTGATGCCCAGTTGCCTTGCTTGAGAATGGGGAAAATAACAATGATCTACCTCGCAGCATTATTGAGAACACTAAATGTGAGCTCTGTGCATGTGTGTGTGTGTGTGTGTGTGTGTGAGAGAGAGAGAGAGAGAGAGAGAGAGAGAGAAAGTGTGGGGCTCTGACAGAAAATAAAAAACAGAGTGTGGCACATTTGCTGATTGAATACACCATTTTCTGTTTGCAGCTTATGCTGAATCACAGTGCCATAAAATTATTATTACCATCATCATTAATAAGAAAAGTGGCTGTGGAGTGCCCGAATACTTTTTAGCATATGGCAACGGATGCAGCTTTATTAGTAGAGGAAACACCAGCCCTGAGCACACCTTTCCTGGGAGTGATGGAGGTGTCAAAGAGAAAGATGAAGTCCCATGATACATGACTAGTTCACCTACAGGTGGCCTTAAGCTGCTCCACACTGCATTTGGCAGGTGTGAGGATTCCAAAGCCTAGAAGGACCCCAGGGGCTGGCAGTGCCCAGAGAGGCCTGCCTTTGAGCCCTCTCCCTCTATCAGATCTTAACAAAGGCAGGGGCTGTGCACTGCTCCTGGGTGGCCTATTTTCAGGGTAATTGCCATGCTGCTTTTTTGGGTGTCTTGTATCAAAGATATGGGGATGAAGGTAAAAAATGGGGAGCCTTGGGCTGGGTGTGGCACCTCATGCCTGTAACTCCAGCATTTTGGGAAGATGAAGGAGGAGGATTGCTTGAGGCCAGGAGTTCACCAGCCTGGGCAACATAGGGAGGCCTGTCTTTACCAAAGAAAAAAAAAATAAAAATTAGTTGGGCATGGTGGCTCATTCCTATAATCCCAGCTACTCAGGAAGTTGAGGTGAGAGGACATCTGAGCCCAGGAGTTTATGCCACTGCACTCCAGTCTGGGCACCTAAATGAGATCCTGTCATAAAAAACACTTTGAAATGGGAAGCCTTTTCTCACCTCTATACCTCCAGCTTCCCCACAGATACTCTAGCAGCTTCTACTTTAGTACCTTAGCCATAGCTCTGGGCCTGGCCTGACTCCACCCTGCCATTGCTGGCCTAATCAGAGGCCTTCCCCCTGTTTCTCCAAAGGTCTTCCTGCCTCCTGATCCTGATCACTTGTTCCATAATCAACCCTTCTTTGCTGGCTAACTCCTTCTTTGCCCTCACCCTCTGACTGGTTACTCTATACATTACTCTCTATGCTCTAATCCTTTAGGTTATTTTTAGTAACAATTTAATTGTAGCTATCACCGATCACTAATATTAGCCATCCTTTATAGAGAAAATGCTATCTGCTAAGTCATCTGCTGAGCATCTTAGATGCATTATCTAAACCTTACGTTGGATTAATTATCTTTCTTTTATAGACGTGTTGTCTATAAATGCACCATCTGAAGTAAATTCCAGCACCTGCACACCATGCCAAGTCTGCTGATTTCAAAGTCTTTACCTTTTACAAGGGTTTCTCTATGTGAGAGAGATGTGCTCTCTTTTAAGGGAACAACATTTTGCATGGATCCCCTTAAACAGTTTTAAGACATCTAAAGACATAAAACTAGATATTCATTTATTATACTTAACCTCTTAAATAGTTATAGCACCTGAATCTGTCAGGATAGGCCATAATAACAGAAGTCCCCAAATCTTAGTGGCTGCAAACATTTACTGTTTCTCGGAGTAGCAGGGAGCTCGTCTGACCCAGCAGCCACCAATACTTCTCCAGTCAAATCCTGGCAAGAGACAAAGAGCACACCTAAACTAAAGACTTTGAGGGGCAGTTTATCTATTATTTATTTGTACTATTTACAAGGCAAAGATGGGGGAAAGCAGTAAGTTATAGTTTAGTCGGCTAGAAATGCCTAACCACACTTACCCTGCAGGGACAAGGTGGGGAAGCAGTTACCAGCACTGGGAGAATGATTGACAGAGGGGTGCAGCCACCCTAGACTGACCTGGTCAAGTGCCTGGAGCCAAGAGACTTACTCCCACTCCTTTGACTCCATTCTCCTCCCGCCCTGCAGTCTCCTGCCAGAACGTCCCATTAGCCAAATTCAACCGGAAGTTAGAATGTAAGGGAGACCATGGACCCAGTTTCTGCAGACCTGCTTCCAGAGAAGGCACAGAGGAGTTGGGGCACACCTGGAGCAGCACGCAGATAGAGACAGTGCAATCTCAAACGTTGCTAGAGGCAAAGGCGGTGCTGGAGGGAATCACACTGCAGCTAAATGCTCTGGTGCGTCACCTCTCACTCACAACTCACTGGCCAGAACTAATCATGTGTCCTGCTCAACAGAAGGGGGCCCCAAAGTGCCATTTTCCCTCACGTCCAGAAAGAGAATGGGCTGTCTGTGGCAGCCAAAAAACCAAAACAAATTTACAGATTAAATACAAAGAAAATGACAGAATCCAAACAATTCAAATTAACAAAATTAACTCAACGTTGCAGTCGGTACTGCTTTGCTGAAACTGAGTCAATCACCCGGGACGTGAGCACATCCAACAGGTCCTCTGAGTTTGGCCTGCCTCTGCATCCACGTGCCATGTGACCATTTCATCCTCCCACGAACACACCAACGTCCATGAGGTCATTTGGTTTTCACTTGGCAGGAGTGTGCCATTTACATTGCAATTTCCCTCTGTTCTTTTCTAACTATACAGTGTCAATTACTGTAGTGCTAATTGTTACAGACATGACCACCATGCCAAGGCGAATGGGGACAACAGAATCAGTGGTTGGTTATAAGATCGGTATCCATATGGTCCTGAAAAATGCTTATATTCAATTTTTTTGATTGCCATTGAATCGAAAACAAAGTGAAGCAATTCTCATGGAGCAGCCAGAGATCCCTTATTCTACTTGTCCTTTCTGTTTCCACCTTCTCACCCCAGCACAGGGAAGGCAGAGGTAGTAACAGCCTAGTACACTTGGAAGGTGCATCTCTTGCTCCTCCCACCCTCTTCTGCTTCCTCACCTTCTCCTCTTTGTAGTGTGCCAGTGATTTCCTTAACTCAAGAGCCCTGGCTTTTCTGTATCCCAAGCTGCTTCCTGACTCAGGCTAATCCAGAAGGCTCCGTCTCCATCTTTGCCCACCAGCCCTGATGCCTGGGATACTCTCTTCATCCTTTCCAGCCCCAACTATTTTAAGTAAGCCCTGAGTCACACATCTGAACATGTTTCTGCCATATAACGACAAGCTGAGGTTTCCCAAGAACATTTGCTTACTCACTACAGCTCTCCGCTGATATCACCCTCTCACATCTACATGACCAGAGCAGTCCAGGTCTCCAAGCCCTCTATAGTACACACCTAACTTAGGGGCCTCTGGGTAGGCTTCAAGTGATCTCTTCATATTCTAAAATTGTACACAACAATTTATGTATAGGTATTCAGGTACATCTTGTTTGTTGGAGGAGAGGACGTCCAGAATTTCGTCAGATTCTCAAAGAGGTCTGGGGCCTAATAAATGCTGATGTCTTCCGTTTTACACTGTTCATTTAAAACTTTATGATACTCATTTCCATTTTACAGAAAAAATTCTCTACACTTCTGTTAAAACAAAATAATGTTATATATATGCAGTAGAATGCAGACACTATGCCAAACACTGTCTGTGGTCTACCTATAGCCAGGTGTCCCTTGTCCTTCCTGGAATAGCCTGGTTTTGAATGAGTTTTCATTCTCCAGTGCATCAGATACTTTGGCTTCCTTCTTCTTCCACTGGTTAATCGTGATTTAGCTAAGCTATGTGAGATTTCTACTATTTCACAATAAATTACCACAAACTTAGTAGCTTAAAATAACACGTATGTGATGTCACAATTTCAGTCAGTCAGGAGCCTAGCCATGGCTTAGCTGAGCCCTCTTCTATGGATTTCACACAGCTGTACTCAAGACTCAGCCTTGCTGTGTTCTCATCCGGGAGCTTGACTGAAGAAGAATTTGCTTCCAAGCTTACTCAGGTTGTTGGCAGAATTTTTTTTTTGGGGGGGTTGTGGAATATAGGGTTTTTGTTCCTTGTTGGCTGTTGGCTTGGGACTGCCCACTTAAAGAAAACCTTTCCACCTGGCTTAATTCATCAAGCCAGCAAGCAGAAATCCTAGGGAGACAGAGCCTTATATAAAGTGATGTAATCACAAATGTGACATTCTATCACCTCTAGCATCTAACAAAACATACTCAAGGATGTGACTCACACACCTTTGCCATCTTCCATTGATTCGGAAAAGTCTCATATCTCACTCACACTCAAGATGGAAGGGACTATACAAGGGCATGGATATCAGAAGGTGGGGAACATTGGGGGCCACCTTAGGGTTTGTGCATAATGTAAACCAGTCTGATGATTTTCATTCTCTTGACAGTGACTCATTTATTCACAAGCATGGGATCCATACATGACCAATGAGAACTGAGAGGAGGTTTTACGTTCCTTCCATCTACAGGGCAGGTACAGAGGATCCAGCATGTTATTCTGAAACCCCAGAAGATGCTGAAGCCACTAAATAGAATGAGCATGGATCTCTGAACGTCTTCATGGAGTAGAGCATTCTCCACACTGCAGTCCGCTTGAACCAGAATATGACATGAGCAAGAAATAAACCTTAATTGTATTTGACCATTAGAATTTTGGTGATATTTGTTATGGCTGAAAGTCCATGTTGATTCATACAAAGGGATTCTGTAAAAGCTTTTCTCTCTATTGAAAAAAGTTGCCCAAGGAGTGAAAGGAGAGATATTTTCTATAATTGATTTAAGATGGTCATATTTGCATATTGCATAGAACAGCTACAGCACATTGCAATCATATGGGGTACAACAGAAAGGAAATATTTCCTGCTGTTGAATTAACCAAACTGGAGTTCTTGTTATATAATATAGTAAAATGTCCTCAATCTTTCAGCCACATTTAGTTCTATAATCTATTATTTCTGGTTAAAAGCATACCATGTGACACATAGTCCAAACCCAATTCTTAATAACCTGTATCCACCGTACATTACCACATTTCAAGTCATCTAATACTTAACCACCTAGTTTCTATGATCCACTTACATCAAACATATTCATGTTTGGAAAATTGAGCCAGCATCTACTGCCTTATCAGCTGATGCATAACAATTTACTTCCTCTGTACTCTATAATAATGCAAGTCTGCTTGGAAAGATAACACATGAAGGGGTTATCAGGCCCTAACACCTTGGTATAGATGAGTTTATCAGATCATCTATTTAACCATTTTTGAATCCTTGGCCAGTTCTCTACATTTCATGAAGAGTTAGCATAACCAGTCCAGGAGATATTATCTTCAGGATGTGGTCTGTTGTGAAAAAGAAGATAGTTCTGAGGATCTCTTTCCAGGGAAAAGACACGTGGATTGCTCCAAACATCCTCTTTCAGAGGAAAACATACATACTACAGAAAGGCTAAAGAAAATAAAAGCACTCCCTCATTAACATACTGCACAATCTATTTTGTTGGAATTATGGGCAAATCCTTTTCAGACAGTTGAGTCCAGAGAGGACTGGGAGACTGCCTGACCTGATAGGACGCTTGACAAGGTCAGATTCCAGGGCCTCGTGGAATTGACAAGCTAAGGCAGAGGTGGCTGATGAGCTGTTAAAACTGAATGGTGCTAGTGCTCATGGACAGCAAGTTGAGAGGCTCCTGACACTAGGGATCCCTTCGGAGCACATACAGAGGGAAGGGCGTCCTTCTTTTACACAACCTGAATCACTGGAGAAGGGCCCGCTGGTGTCATTCCCCACATCCAATGCACCTCCACTCCTAGTAGAGGGGAAGGGGGAAAAAGAGATAGGGAGAGAGACAGAGACAGACAAAGGGGTGGGGACAGAGAAAGAGAGGGAGGGAGAGAGACAGAGAGAGAAAGAGATCTCTGTCTCCCTCCCTTCCTTCTTCCTTCCCTTCTCCTCTTTCTTTTCTCTTTCCCTTCCTCTTAGCTGTCTGTGGATCTCTTTAAAGTACTCCTAGAAGAATCTGCAGCTGAAACAAGCCTGCATCTGAATTTTACTCCTGGCTCTGCAACTGATAAGCTACGTAATCAAGTCCCTTCCTTGTTTCCTTCTTTTCCACACACACACTCTCTCTCTCTTATCAAGTGCTTTTTGGGTTCTTACTCTGACAAGCCAGGCATTGTGCTAGTTACAGAAGATAATTTGAAAAGAAAATAGCTCCTTCCTATAAAATGATGGTAGATGGGGTGATCTCACAGGTATATACTGACGACTAGTTCCGTCTTGCTAATTCTGCTCATGCACCTCCCTTCTCCAAATCAGTATCCTTACCTGCCTTCCCAAAGCCCTCTTGCTATTCCTTTTCCCTCTGAAGATCCCTTTTTGGCCTAATATCAAAAGGCATATCACAGCTCTTCCCCTCCCCAATGCCGCCCATCTTCTCCCCCAGCATCAACACCAGGCTGCCCTGAATACTGCACTTTTACTCCTTCCATCAGCATGCAGGTACTAATCTCTTAATGTGACTGGAGCAGAAGTCTAAATAACTGCTCCATAATCCCCTAGTATTTGAGCATCCAAAATAACATTTGCATTCTCATTAGGGTCTTAAATTGTCTGGTGGCTTTCTTTTTAAAAATTACTGAGTAATTTATTTTTTAAAAATTCAAACATATAGATATGTTTATGTAGGACTAGGTAAAGATTTATACTTTCACAGAATTATATAAATGTGATTATATTATACGTAGCTTTTTATATTCTTTCTTTCTTTTCTTTTTCTTCTTTTCTTAGCATCTTCTTCCTCTCTCTAACTTCCTCCATACTAGTAATCCTCAGCCACAAATCCTCCACAAAACCATGGAAGCCATGTTAACCTTTTGTGCATCCTTCCATATTTTTCTGTTTGTCTAGATTCACACCAATGTGTAAGGGTATATGTGAAAGGATGGTTTTGGAGTACTGCTGTTAGTCGCAAAGACACTGGGAACAAAGTGAGCATCCATTTATAGATTGAATGAATTCTGGTACAACATATTTCAGTTAGGCTAGCCTGCGTGTTGATATGGAATAAACAACTCCAAAATCTCAGTGACTTAAAACAATAAAGATGGATTGCTTGATCATATTATATGTCCAAGTTAAACCAGTAAAGGACTCTGTTCCTCAGGGTCATTCAGGGATCCAGGCTGATGAAACAACCATCACCCTAAATATTTCCAGTTGCTGTGCCACAGGGAAATGAGTTCTGGAGGGCCTCAAACCAGATGATTAAATGCTTGAATGCAGAAGTCATAATTCCTTGGCTACGACAAGTCACACGGCCCCATTCAGCCAAAGGTGAGCCAGGAAGTGCAATTCTACTATGTGCCCAAAAGGGAAGAAAATAAAAATATTGGTGAATAGCACCGACAACCACCACACACCCTGCACTGTATCATGTATCTATTCATAAAGAACAAAGAATAATAGTGTGTCAAGCAACTTAAAGGGATTCTATCAGGAATTGTTGAGTGAGAAAACACAGATACAAATAAATGCAGGTAAGTGAGTAAAAGAGTACCGCATTTTAAAACAATGACTCAAAAATCTCTACATATGGATTGCAAGTGTTTATACGAATATATATATATACACACACACACACACACATACACACACACACATATGTATATATATGTATATATAACTGGGCAAGCATCTGACCCAGTTATTCTTACACATTCTTACATCACAATTACCCTGCAGCCCTTGTTAAATGTTAAGACTCCTGGGCCCCAACCCCAACCTAGTGAATCCAATCTGGCCTGTGCATTAGTGAGAGAGCCAGGCTGAGTTCTTTATACCCAAGGCTGAGTCCTTTATTCCACTGCTCTCACCATAGTGTCCCACTCATTCCTAACGACTTCCTCCCTAAAGAAAAAGTATTGATTTATTGATTTATCCATTTGTCCACCCTTTTATCTACCAAATATTTATGGAGCCCGACTATCTGCAAGGACACTGCTAGATGCTAGAGATGCAGTAGGGGACAAAGCAAACCTGGTCCTGTTTTGATCTTACAGTCTAGGGTAGAATAAACATTTAAAAAGTGGACACCACGGGCAGGTTGCCTGAGGTCAAGAGTTTGTGACCTGTCTGGCCAACACGGTGAAAACCCATCTCTATCAAAAATACAAAAAGATTAGCTGGGCATGGTGGTGCGTACCTGTAATTCCACCTACTCAGAAGGCTGAGACGGGATTTGCTTGAACCAGGGAAGGTGGAGGGTGCAGTGAACCGAGATCGCACCACTGCAGTCTAGCCTGGGAGACACTAGAGTAAGACTCCATCTCAAAAAAACAAAAAAAAAAAAAAAATGACACCACATTAATTCACATGTATATACAAATTGTGATAAAGACTGGGTAGGAAAAGAGTAAAGAGTGTCATAATAGAGGGATGACATTTAAATTGGAGAGATAATGATGGTGACTCTGAGGGAGTAAAGGCTAAGTAGAAAACTGTTGGGGTGGAGACCCTAAAGGCAAGGGACACAGAGCTGAGCGTAGAGAATTCCAGGCAAGGGGGCTACCTGTGGGGAGGGCCACAGTAGGGAATAACAGCAGGCTAGTGTGCCTGGAAGACAGTGATGTTGGGGACAATGGTGAGAGATGGCACCAGACCATGCAGGGCCCTGTAGAACACAATGAGGAATCTGGACTTTAAATGTAGTGGGGACTGTTACGGTTAGAAGTAAGCAGGTGAGACGGAGTTGATATATGTTGTCTTTTTACAGCCACTTTAATGAGTAACAACTTACATATGATAAAATGCACTCATTTTAAATGTTCACTCCAATGAGTACATAATAAAAATATATTTTCGGATATATGTATACATGTATATACTCACACAAATGTATATATCTTTATATCCACCACTACAAATCAAGATATAAAACATTGGAGCTGGGTACAGTGGCTCATACCTATAATTCTAACACTTTGGGAAGTCGAGGTGGGAGGACTGCTTGATCCCAAGAGTTTGAGACCAGCCTGAGCAATACAGTGAGACCCTGTCTCTATAAAAACTAAAAGTGTAGGATATTTTTATTATCTCAAAATGTTTCCTCATGCCTTTACACACTTAGTCTCCATGCCTGGCTCTAGACAATCCTGATCTGTTTGCTGTGACTCTCTTTTTAAAGTTCCAGGGTACATGTGCAAGAGGTGCAGGTTTGTCACATAGGTAAACGTGTGCCACAGTGGTTTGCTGCACTTAACCAACATACCACCTAGGTATTAAGCCCAGCATTCATTGGCTAGTTTCTTCTAAAGCTCTCCCTCCCTCTACTCCACCCCCCAACAGCCCTCAGTGTGTGTTGTTCCCCTCCCCATGTCCACATGTTCTCATTGCTCAGCTCCCACTTATAAGTGAGAACATGTGGTGTTTGGTTTTCTGTTCCTGCATTTGGTTTGCTGAGGATAATGGCTTCCAGCTCCATTCATGTCTCTGCATAGAATATGATCTCATTCCTTTTCACGGCTGCATAGTATTCCGCATGTATGTGTACCACAGAGTGGGAGAAAATTTTTGCAATCAGACAAAGGTCTAATATCCAGAATCTACACAGAAGTTAAACAAATTTACAAGAAATCAAACAACCCCATCAAAAAGTGGACAAAGGACATGAACAGACACTTCTCAAAAGAAGACATTCACATGGCCAATGATCATGAAAAAAAGCTCAACACCACTGATCATTAGAGAAATGCAAATTAAAACCACAATGAGATGCCATCTCATGCCAGTCATAATGGCCATTATTAAAAAGTCAAAAAGCAATAGATGTTGGTGAGGCTGCAGAGAAATAAGAGCACTTTTGCACTATTGATGGGAATGTAAATTAGTTCAACCACTGTGAAAGGCACTATGGCAATTCCTCAAACATCTAGAACCAGAAATAACATTTGATGCAGCAATTCCATTATTGGGTATATACCCAAATAAATATAAACCATTCTATTACAAAGATACATGCACACATATGTTCACTACAGCACTATTTACAATTGCTGTGACTACTGATCAGTCTTTTCTAGAGATTGATATGAACATAATCTTATGATGTGTACTGTTTTATGCTTGGCTTATTTCACGCAGCAGAATATGGTGTGAGTAATCCATATTGTTGAATGCATCATGAGCTCATCTTTTTAAATTGCTGACTACTACGACATTACAAACCTATGTTTGTAATTTAAAAAGATGATTCTTGACATGGCTGAATTTAAGTCAAGCTGTGAAGCTCCGAGTTACAGCTTGTTTATTCATTCACCTGTTGATTGACATGTGTTCGAAGCTATTATGACACAGCAGTTTGGAGCTACTGCGTACTTTGTACTTTCCATGTAAGGCTTTTTGGGGACATATGTTTTTCTTTTACTTTACTAAATACTTAAGTGTTTACTTGGCATCTCACATGATAAATATATGTTTAACTTTATTAGAAACTATCAAACTGTTTTCGAAAGTAGTTGGACCACTTTATATTCATACCAGCATCACATGTGGGATTATTGCTCCAGATACTAAGTAATACTAAGGACTATCAGTCTTTTTCATTTTAACTATTCCACTGAGTGTGTAGTAATATCCATAGTAGTTTTGCTTTACACTTCTTCTGATGAACTAATAATGTTGACCACCTTTTTGAAGTCTTGTTGGACATTCCTGTATCCTCTTTGGGGAAGTGTCTGTGAAATCTTTTGCTAATTTTTTTGTTAAGTTGTCTTATTAAGTAGTAAGAATTCTTAATATATGTTGGATATAAGTTCTTTGTCAGATATATGTATTATAAGTATTTTCTTCTGATCTGTGGCTTGTCCTTTCTTAATGGTAGTTTTCAAAGAGCAGAAGTTCTAAATTTTGATAAAGTTCAATTTATCACTGTTTTTTTTTTAATGGTTTATGCTTTTTGTGTCCTAAGAAATATCTGCCTAACTCGAGATTGTGAGTAGGTTTTCTCCTACAGCTTTTTCTAAAAGTCTATAGTTGGCTTTTATATTTAGGTCTAAATCTATTTCAAGTTAAATTTTTAGTATGGTGTGAAGTAAAGATAAAGACTCATGGTTCCTTTTTTTCTTTTCTTTTCTGTATGGACTTCTAGTTGTTCTAGCACAGTTTGTTGAAAAGACTTCCTTTCATTCATCAAATTGTCTTGCCTCCTCTGTTGAGAATAAATTGGACACACATGTATGGGTCTATTTCTTGACTCTCTATTCTGCCTCATTGATATATAAGTCTACCCTATGCCAGTGCTATGCAGTCTTGAGTAAAATAGCTCTTCAGTAGGTCTTACAGTCAGGGAGGGTGGGTTCTCCAACCCAGTTCTTTTTCAAAATCATTTGGGCTATTTTAGATGTTTTGCATTTCTATACATGTTTTAGTACCAGCCTGTCAAATTCTATTTTTAAAAAAGTCTGCTTGAATTTTGATTGTTACTGTGTGGAATCTATAGATGAATTTGAGAGAATTTACATCCTAGCCATATTGGTCTTTCAATCTTGGAATGATATGTAGTTTCTCTTGATGGTTTTAAAGAGGTTGCCCTTCTGCCCATCCTTATGGCTCATAGTACCTCCAACAACTGGAATGGCTCATGTCTTGGAGGTTCAGAGGAGTTCATGGTTATTGATTCTGCAATACTCCTGGGCACATCACACACAAAAGGTTCCTCCTCTGTCAGATTGGAAAGTGGAGCTTACCCATCCAGACCACTCTGCTTCTTACTCTAAACGCCAGCCTTACCTTTAAGTGAAAGTGAACTTATGAGTCTGAGACCTGGGCAGCAGTCTTGGAAGGACAAATTTAGATGAGGCCCAATGACAGGATCTTCCAGAGTGTACCACAGGGGCAGTGTGCATAATAGCAGAACAAGTGGGGCTGGCCTGTCAGTCAGGAAACTGTGTACATATCAGCTCTGCACTTCCCAGGCAGAGAGGTCTTCAACAACCTTGAGCCTGTTTCCTTATCTTTCCAAAGGAAATAAATGTCTTAGCCAGGTGTGGTGGTGTACACCTATAATCCCAGCTACGGGGGAGGCTGAGGTAGGAGAATCACTTGAACCCGGGAGGTGGAGGTTGCATTGAGCCAAGATCACGCCACTGCACTCCAGCCTAGGTGACAGAGTGAGACTCGTCTCGAAAAATAAATAAATAAAATAAAAAGTAAATAAATGTCTCTACCTTTCAGTCACTGTGGGGAATAAATAAGCTGGCAGAGTTAAGGAAGAAGCTGAGGCTAGGGGAAAGTTAAGTGCAAAAGCAATGGTGGGAACAGGAGACAGACTCTCTCCTCCCAGCCAGAAACACCAAGGACAGCCGTTGACAGCCTGAACTAGAACCACATAGAAAGGAATGGGTGAGGCTATGACAGCTGCCCCACCCCCTGCCTCCCTCCCAAGCCCCCTGGCTCCATGTACTTCCTCTGCAATTTTCTTCTGCCCACCTGCCGTGGAGAAGCCCCATCCTGGGCCTCACTGGGGGTGACGCTGTACAAAGTGTGGACAGACAGGGACAATGCCTATGGCCAACTCCGAATTTCATGCAGTTCTTCCCAGCTACCAGCATCCTTTCACCAACTACCCTCCTCAGTGTCCAAGGACTCAGGATGACACAGCTGGACACTGACAAGCCCATCTTGGAATATCCATGAGCTTTTCCTTACCATGTTCTCAGCAAAGATTATGTATGCATGTATCTTTTACATGAAGAAAGGAGAGTTCCTTCTCTTTGTCTTCAAACTTGTCTGGCTTTGTGCAGCCTTGGAACTGTGGGACGTAATGCTGGGTGCTGGGTGTGAGGCCTCTCTCTCAGGCTGTGATGGAGAGGCTAGGTTTCCACCTGGTTGAGATGGGGCATTTCCCAGAAGTCTGGCATCAGAGCAACTCATGATTCTTACATGGGGGTGAGACTCAGCCTTTTGTCTGGGAAGGGCGGGCCAAGTTAGACCTGGGTGATTTGGGGTGGCAGCCAGACTGGATGTATTCACCTTACTTTAAGGATTTTTCTGTTCCATACAAGAGGCCCACCTAGGACTCCTTCCCTTCTATGACTCCTCCAGATGAGGATTCCATTGACCAGACATTTATTTTCATAGCCCTTTGTGGGAATGACACCAAGTGGAATTGGGAAAAGCCACCTGATGAAGGAGGGAGGGGGTTGGAGGGGAATCAGTGGCTCATCCAGGTCTCCTCCCCAGAATCAGGACAGTGGCCCTGACTGGACTTGCCTGAAGACCCCTTGGGGAGAAAAAAAGCAAGCAAATTCCTGGTATCAGCCCACAGGAGTTCTCTTCTCTGTCCCCAGCTCCTTCTCCTCTTTCCTCTGTCTTCCTTGGGCCTCTTCTGAAGTAAGCTTCCAGTCCCTGGGCAGGCTGAGGGGATCCTGGGTAAGGTTTGGCATCTGCCTCCCTCAGGCTGGGTGGAGGAGCACCCTCCATCTTCCTCCCCTCCTCTTCCTCTTAGTGCTGCCTTTTCTTTCTCCTCTTTGGCCCCCTTTTCCCAATCACAGAACTCTCTGATCTAAACAACCTCCCATAAAGAAGACACAGCGCTTCCATGCATTACATTTCCCAGGAGCATGTCCACGTCAGAAGAGGAGCCCAGGGTCTCCTTGGCTTAAACCAGATGCATGATGCCCCCTTGAAGAGATGCTGGTATCCACAGGCAGACATTCCTCCCCAGAGTCCCCTCAGGTGAGGCCGGGGTGGCTTTTCTCCGGGACATGTCCGGTGTTGCTAGCTCTGTAGGACACACAGCTCATGGGGTCAAGAAGGGCAGCACTACACATGTGCCACTGTGTGCCCAGATCAACCCTTGCCCTGTCCACTCTACATGGGGTTCCCCCATGGACCAGGTCTCCCTCCTGTAGTGAAGCAGCCCCATCCCTTATATGGAGGAACACTGAGACCAGTGTCCTCTCTCCTGAGGCCAGGAGACTGAGAAGTCGGGTTCTACAGTTGTCTGCCCCTCCTCCCAGAGCCTGTTCAAAGTGCTTAACTAACAAATATTGGATATGAGGAAGTTGTTTACTTGGCTTCCTCAGGAACTGTTCTCTAAGGAGCTCAAAGCACTGCTAATAGATTTTTTTGTTTTTTCCATCCATCAAACAGCCTCCTCTCTTTCCAATTGCTTCATCCTGAACCCTTAGGGATCAGACTCTCATTTGAAGAACTCAGGAGAGACCTTCTAGCTTCTCTAAGCATCCCTACCCAATAGCTACTATGTCCCCACCCCCGCAAAGTTCTGGGCTCCATTTTAATGAAAGAATGATGAAGAAGGAGCGGCATCTGAGATCCAGGCTTGCAAGGAGAATCGGGTCCTCTCTGCTCTTAGAAACGCTGCTCAGCTGCCCACACCATTTGCATTGCTTTTACTTTGGCCACCCCTCCCACCTGCTGAGAAGTAATCACAGCACCCGGGAACCGCAGCAATCAAGAACAGAACTCACCTGCTGGTCTCTGGCTCCTCTTGGACCACAATCAGCACTTGGGGACCATGGGGTACTATAAATTAGGCAGCGTCCCTTGTACCACTGTCTCAGCCACTGCTGGACTCCACTGCCTGCCTGACCCTTTCCCCTGTAAGCCACATGTCTGCTGTCCTCGCAAGACCCTCTTGGCCTCCAGTGACTTGGCTAGGCTCCTAGACGCCTGGTTTTTGTCCTTTTGGGTCTATCTACTCCCACTGAGGCCTCCAAATTCAGAAATCCTCCCTCTACACTGCACTTTGGTGGAACTTGAGGGTGTGCTTGTAATCAGGGGCACCACCTGGTAGAGACAGGAGGCGAATGGAGCACATTAGCCCAGGATACTGATCTTCATGGCACAGAGATAAATGCTACAATAATCATTATTATTGGTGACATTTATTGGTGCATGCATTGTGTCAGGGAATTTGTATTCATCATTGCATACAATCCTCTAACCCACCCTCTGATGTAAATGCTACTATGAAGTGGTCATGCAACCCAAACACACAGAATTATTTCCTCATGGACTGTAACGTACTATCTATAAACGACTCATTATGTATTTACCTGTGTTTTCAGACATAGAGTCACCCTGCATTATTATGCCAATTTCACAGATGAAGAGACTAAGACTTCTAGACGTCACTGTAATCAGAGAGCTCAGATTCCAATTCAGGTCTAACTCTAGAAGCTGTGCCCTCAAGCTTGTGCTATGTGAATCCACCATGTGGGTGCCAGCCCCGATGACCTCCCCACTCCAGAAGGCAGCCCCACTGTACATGCAGAGAGGCTCAGACAGCCCTGTCCACAACGTAATTCAGGGAGAGACTTCCACAGGGTGTGGGAGTTTTAGAACTAGAGGATCTCAGAATTTAAAAAAACCTTAACCAGAGCTGCATGCAGTGGTTCTGAACTGTTTCTGAAATACTTAAGAATAATGAATGCTATACGTACACATATGCTGTGTGTGGCCTACACTTTGGGATTCTTTGACCCCAAAGAGCCCAGCCTTGGACCATAGTGCCTTGGCTGGCACTCCCCTCCCCCTTGCTACTTTTCTCCATGCATGTACACAACCTGGGGCTGGCTTCTTCAAGCCATTCAGGTTAGATTAGAGCAAGCAAATGAATCCTATCTGGTCTAAATGCCTTCTTGTGCAAAATCAGAACCAGGCCAGAGAAGGAAAGTTCTTTGCCCAATCTCACAAAGTTAGTGGGGCTGGCAGAGCAGGCCTAGAGCCAGGGTAGATCACTTAGGCCAGATCAGTGTCTGGTGTACCCAGGGAGGGCAGCTGCCCCTAGGGGCCCTGAGTCAGGCACGTCGAGGGAGGAGCGAAGTCTCAGTGTGCGGCCACTAAGCTCTCTCAGGGTCTTCTCACTGTCTCCCCTGCAGTCTCCTCTCCTGCCAGCCCACTCTCACCAGCTTTGAGGGCCTCAAATTGGAGCTCCTGGTCTAGGAGAGAGCTGGAGAAGCCATCAGGGAGGCTTTCTGGGAAAGAATGAGACAGACTTGCATGACAGACACTGAGCCCCCCAGTCCTGGGAGCCCACTTTCATTATGTAAAGATCACCCTGGCTTCCCAGAGCTGAGGCTGTTCATCTGGAAACCATATCCTTCTAATCTGGGAATCCTCCCCTAACCCAGCAACAAGGGGCCAACTCCAGCTTGAATCTCAAACCTCTGTGGTAGCACTCATTCCTCTGGTTACTCAGCATTTCTAGAAGCCCTTACATCTTCAGCACTGGCTCAACGATGTGTGCATAGTGGGTGTTCAGCAGACACTTCCACATCCTGCATGGACTCTGAGATCCAGATCAGGAAGGCTTTGGGTACTGCTGGGCACACATCACCCATCTGACCACCCCACTCCCTGCTCCTCCCTCCTCCTCTCTGTGTCTGCTAGAAGGTGGTAACCACTCCAGCTGAGGGGGTGATAGGCTCATTACTGTGTCACCAGGAGCCGCCGATGTCAGCCATAAATATTAACAGCCCTTGTTATGAGCCCCCCTCGGCGAGGCTGCTTCAGTCCAAGTTTACACAGTAAACAGTGCAGTTCATTTATTTGATCAAGGGAGCACTCTTCAGGGGAGCTAATAGCTCTGCCCCCCACCCTCTGCTTCTCTGTTAGCTCAGAGGGCATAGCTCTGCAGTCAAGGGAGGTTCCACTACTGTGGGAGGCCAGAGCCTGCTCTGTATTGACCAGAGGCCGGGCACTTGGGGATAGCAGGCTCGGAGGCACAGGGCTGGGGCCAGAAGGCCTCCTGCCCTGGGAGCTGTGGGGAAGCTCTCCAGGGAAGCAGCAGCCTCCACATCTCCTCTGGGGCAGCCAATTATAAGCACTTATCTGCTCTTGATGGCTGAATCCAATTTCTAAAGTATGAGGTGACATGGACACTGGGGTCTCTCTCTGGTTTAATGGCAACTAATGGAGAGAGTAGTTAAACACGAATGATGATGTTGTAGCTCCTTGCTTTATTTTTTTCCAAAGCTGGCCTGAGAGACTCTTCTATTCCATGTCACCCCAGGATACCAAGAGAGCGCCCCTCACTGTGAAGGGTGCACCGGCACAGGAGTAGGCTTGGTTCTGCCAGGAGCCCAGCGAGGGCTTGGCTAGAAAGTACAGTGGCAGGGCTCAGTTTCCAGATTTGCCCAGCCTGATACTTGGGCAGAGCTGGCTGTGGACAAAAGGGGATTTGAGTGCACAGCTGTGGGGCAATCACAGTATCTAAGTTTGGAAAATTGAAGGAAGTTGCGATGTGCAATGCCGGCCACGAGGTGGGCAAGAGGAAAAAGGTGGGGTGAGATGGGGTGGGGCAGCCCCATAGGGGCCTGGCTAGGGGAAGAGAGAGACACAGAAGCAGCAAAAACCACCCCACTACCCAGAAGGGTGAGTTTTGCCTGCTCTTTTTATGTGTGACAGAGTCTTACTCTGCATTCAAGCTGAAGTGCAGTGGCGTGATCTCAGCTCACTGCAACCTCCACCTCCCTGGTTTAAGCAATTATTCTGCCTCAGCCTCCCAAGTAGCTGAGATTGCAGGGTGGTGGCCAGGCTAACTTTTGTAATTTTAGTACAGACAGAGTTTTGTCATGTTGACCAAGCTGGTCTCGACCTCCTGACCTCAAGTGATCTGTCCACCTTGGTCTTCCAAAGTGCTGAAATTACAGGCAGGAGCCACCATGTCCAGGCTGTTTTGACTCCAGTGTGATTGTTTTCCTGCTGCTTTCTTCTTCCAGTCCCTTTTTTTCCCCAGCCTTCCCAACAGGAGCTGCCGTGAGCGTGTGCAGTCAGGGGAGAGTCTGGAATGAGTCTGGTTGTTGCTTTCCTATTCAGTATATCGGGGCGTGCTCTGGGCACCCACTGACAGACAATCCATGGCCTTGTCCTACCATGGTGCCTCTGCCTCAGCCACCTTGCCTGGCACCACAGCTTCTCACTGATGTTGGCAGCTCCTACTTGGACCTCAGCTGACTTGGCTGGGGCCTGGTCACTATGCCTGGGTCCTATTTGTGTGGCTAGAATCCTGCTCTCAAAGAACTTTTTTTGCCCCCAAAACACCTCCATCAACCTGCTATCTAGTGTCACCAGCTCCCCCATCTTCCTCCCAGCATCACTTGGATCCTGACAGCTACCTGGACTACTTCTGAATCCAACAGGGGCCCCAGATGGCATGCCCCGGCCTGCCTGGCACCTGCTCAGGAGACCAGGGCAGGTTTCCCCAGGATTGGTTCTAATTTTTCCTCATCCTCCATCTCCTGCCTGGCCTGCCTCACACCACCCTAGCTGGTCTCATCTGCTGCACTTTTCTCTCTTGCCTTTTCATAGACAAGAAAGGGCCCTATTTGACAGGCCCTTGTGTGGAGCCTGGCTCTGGCTGCAAAATGCAAACCTGTGATGGTCAGGGAGCTCATGGCACTGTACAGCAGGGGGCAAGTCCATGGGGTACAAGGAGGAGAGGCAGGCCAGACGGCCCTGAGGTCAAACCCTCTCCTTCTGCCAGTTCTTTCACCCTGCCAAGCTTCATAAAATGGGATTCATAATAGCACGTAGCTCACCTTCACTCAGCACATATTTGAGGATCTGCTATGAGCCAGGTCCTATTCCAGCTACCAGGGACACAACGTGAAACACACCCAGGGCCCTGCCTCACCGAGCTTGTTAAGTAGTAGTGTTGGCCTGAGGATTACATGAAATGATGCACTCCATTACTTCAGTGAACATCTGCCGCTTTATGTTTGTGGGGCTCATGTTCACATTTTTCTGAGTGTCATCACCCCCAATTCCTGTTGTGTATAAATCCACCACCACTCTCATTATTATAGCTTGCAAAGTTGCCCACCCAACACCCCATTCCCTCAGTTGCAGACTGGGGCAGGGACCACATACTTGACTCATCCCAGTCTTTGGCTGTAAGGCTGGTTCAGGATGAACCACATGGTCCAGGTCCAGCCTCTTGGAGTTTTTCCCCAAGATCTTCATTCAGAAGCTGGGCTGACAACCTGACCCCTTATCCCTTCGTTCACTACTCCTAAAACCAGGGCCTCCAGAACTGTTGGTGGCTCCAGCTCCCCCTGCAAAGGAACCTGAGAGAATGAGCCCCAACCTGGCCTCAGGTGTGAGGACAGATGCAGAGCCAGGAGGCTGCAATCCCTCTTGCCTTTTCAAGCTTTGGTTGAAGGATCAATGTTTGTCCTTGTTATTTCTCAGCTATTTTGAGTTACTATTTCATCCATTACAAGAAGATGTCTGATGAATACAAGTGGTTTCACATAGTAAGCATTCAAAATGTTCCTCTCCTCTAGAAAGGGTGAATGTGCCAGGGACAAAGTGGGATGGAAAAATATGAAAGATTTGGAAAGGGGGAGCTCTTGGAAGTTTCTGAGTAGCTGGACTTGTGTAGCCTGCATTCTTTACTGTGGCTAGTCTTTAGTTAAATTACACTGAAGCACCAGGACCTCATCAACTTGCTCATTTTTATGTATCTGTAGACATTGACTCTATCTATCTCTCTATCTCTCTATCTATCTCTCTATCTATCTGTCTATCTATCTGTCTATCCGTCCATCCGTCCGTCCGTCCGTCCGTCCGTCCGTCCATCCGTCTGTCTAATCTAATGTTCTTTTTGATTGTGTCACCAATTCCAGCTGAATTGAGAGGGAAGGGATTTTGCAATTCTTCCAGACTGCTCAAGAGAGTGAGAGCTGGGCACCAGTGTGCCTCTGTGAATTTGCTAGTAGTTACAGCCATGGGCCATCTGTAGGAGAGGAAAGGGAAGTTTCTGGGGCATAGAAAGAACTTAAAGGGGATAGAAACTGGACAGCTGAAAAAAATTGTACGTTCCCTCCTATAAGTCTCTTTTCTCCTTTTTTGGTTCCTCCTTTGTTTTTCCCTAACCTCACTTGAATCCTTTTCTTCTCTGCCCACCACCTCCCAGGAGGACATACAGGGGAACACATCAGGCTCTAGTCACCATCATTCTGAACAAACACCTGTTCTTATGAGTTAATGTTTCTCTACTTTTGCCTGCAGAAACCATTTCCATTGCAGGGAATTCTAACACCAGCTTTCAGCCCTGGGGTGGCCAGTAAATCAGTCAGAGTGGCTCAGCATGTCAAAAGCAAGCAGAAGACAGGCAGGAAATAATGGATACTCAGAAGCCTCCTGCTCCCATCTCTCTGGGTCTGCAGCCAAACCCATGGAAGGAAAAGCTAAGGCCCCAGGGCAGAACTCTAGTCTTCCTCCCATTCCCATTCCTGAATGATGAGTGAACACCATACTATTTCAATGGCCTGGGTCCTGTTAGTCAAGACTAGAATTGATAGTAATGAGAGAAGAATCAGGCTACAGCTCACAGGGACATGCTGATAGAACATACATCCAAGAGGAAGCAGTGTGACCCATACTTCCATGGACTCTATGGTGGGGGAGAGGAAAAGGAGGTATGTCACTGAATGTCAAGTCACAGCCTCTCTGAGATTCAATTCTTTGTCTGAAAAAAATGATGACAAGAGTATCCACTTCAAGGGATCAGAATTCAATAAAAACAACCTATGTGAAAACACTCCACATAGTGCAGGTACAGAGAATAAATTGAAACTGGTTATGTCCTATTGACTTATTACAGATACACGCACATAGGCTCATGTGCATATACAACTTCGAGGTGTGACCTGGATTCAGTTCAGATCTTCTCCAATCTCTGATTTTAGTTGCTGGAGAAACAGACAGCATGAGCTGCTCCTCAGATGATGATCTGATGCACCCCTTCCCAAGCATCAGTGGTCAGAGAAAAGCTCAGGCTTATTCACAGTAGCCCCAGGGCTCAAAGGAGTAGACCCCACACAGACTGAAGTTTTCAGCATAGGTGCCAGAACAACATAAAATCTTCTGTCCACTCTGAGTTGACTGGCAAGTCCAAACATGGCATCTTATCTTGTTACTGAGCATTTTATTTAAGGTAAAATGTTCCTGATACAGGAGAACAGAAAGAACTATGAAAAACAACTTAATTAAAAATGCAGTTGTGCTACACACAAAGCAGCAAGGGAGATGAGGATAGAAGGCAAGGTGATATAATCATTTGCAACACATGGGATTTGAAGCCAAATATGAGCTCAAACTCTACAATGCCACCAGAATCCAACTGACCATGCATATGCTTCAGTGTACTCATCTGCAAAATGAGAATGTCAATAACCTTTGTCTATTTTATAAGGTTGAGGTGAGGATCAACTGAGATAGTGTCATTAAAATCACTTTGCCAAATATTGTATAGCTAATAGTTATGACAGTTATTATTCATGTGAAATATGGCCAAAAGAGTTGGAAATCTCAAAGAGCCTACCTATTACCACAGTCAAACCATTTTCTCTTGAATATCTCAGATATAAAAGGTTAGGTGCATAATGGCAGATATCTTGCACACAGGAACCCATTTTCTTGAGAGGAGGAAACTTTGAAGGATTCTTTATTTTCCACCTGTATTCTCCAAATACAGATAAGAAGGAAGGCAAGGCTGTCTTGCTGGCTTCTGGAGTGGAGGATGCTGGGCTGGAGTGGTGCCTACAACTTTGATCCTGGTGGGAGTCAGCAGCCTCTGGTGAGGCTTGTATATTTCACCCAAAGTGACAGGGACCTTGTTAACCATTCTTGCATTGAGGAGCTTGATGGATTGAACTCCTGGGGAGAATGTGGCGGCCGTGATCTGCCATAAAGATGATGAATAACATTTTTTTCTTAAATGATTACTGAAAACTTTACAGCTAGCCAAAGCTGGCTTTCTCACAGCCCCTGGAGGAGAGCTTTTATAAAGTGTCATTTAATTAATAAGGAGGTTATTGATTGCTGTCGTGCATGGAGTACTGCACAAGGGCCAGGTGAGAAAAAAGGGTGGAGGACCACAGGCACAGAGGGGAAGGCAGGGATGGCACAGGGCCTGGAATGCAGCCTAGATAAAAACCAGGCCTCTCAAAACACTCCAGAATGCCAGTTAGGGTCAAAGTAGTCACTGTCTACCACAGATGGTTAGATGTGAAAGAGATATTCTTATTTATAGCCTGATTTAGAAAATTCACTGTCATTTTGAGATAAAAAGAGAGGCAGTGTGCTGTGATGGGAGGTTTTCCTGGCTGAAAGTTAAGGGACAAGACCCTTCTAGTAACCTCTGCTGCGGGCTTAAGAGAGTTGCTTAACTTCTTGGGTTTTAGCATCCTCATCTCTAAAATGATAGAATTGGACTAAATTATCTCCAGAATTCCAACTCAAATATAAGGGGTTCTTAAAAAGCTCATGAAAAATGTGTATTGTGAAAACACTATGCATGGATTTAAAAAACTTTTTTACACCCAAATAAACTCATACTAACTTGTTTTAATATGTCTGAACAGGATCCAGTATGAGACACCAAGGAGAAAATATCAATTTGAAAAGAACCTCTATCAGAGCAACATGAATTATGCTAGAATTGAAGCAAGAACAAACATCAAATTTATGGCGAAGCTTGGGTAAAAGAATGGCAAAATAACTGATGCTTTACGAAAAGTTTCTGGGGTCAAAGCCCAAAAGAAATCAGCAGTTTACAAATGGATAACTCACTGTAAGAAGAGATGAAAGGATGTTGAAGATGAAGCCTGCAGCAGGTGACCATCCACATCAATTTGTGAGAAACAAAATTCATCTTATTTATTTATGCCCTAATTAAGGAAGACCAATGATTAACAGTACAAACAATAGCCATCACTATAGACATATCAGTTGGTCCAGCTTACACAATTATGACTGGAAAATTAAGGCTGAGCCAAGTTTTCCACTAGATTAGTGCCAAGGTCATTGTGCCCAGCTCAGTTCCCAACAAGAGCAGAACTTTCAATGGAAATTTTAAACAAGTGGGATTAAGACCCTGAAGCATTTCTTCAAAGAACTGTGACAGGGGAGAAAACATGGCTGTACCAGTACCATCCTGAAGACAAAGCACTATCAAAGCAATAGCTACCAAGAGGTGGAATGGGCCAGTCAAACCAAAAGTGGACCAGTTTCTTGGGATACTCAAGCACTTTGCTCATTGATTTTGTGGAGGGCCAAAGAATGATAACATCTGCTTAGAAAGAGAGTGCTTTGAGAAAGTTGGCCAAAGCTTTCACAGAAAACCCCGTGGGAAGCTCCACCAGAGAGTCCTTCTCACCATAACAATGCTTCTGCTGATCCTTCTCATCAAATAAAGACAAGTTTGTGAGAACTTTGATGGGAAAATCATTAGTCATCTTCCTTACAGTCCTGATTTGGCTCTTTCTAACTTCATTCTGTTTCCTAAACTTAGAAGAAATGTGTAAAGCATACAGGATTTTCTTAATAATGTAAAATAATTACATTATTAATAATAGTTACATTGTTAATAATAGTTAATAATGTAAAAAACTCTGCATTAACATGTTTAAATTCCCAGGAGCCTCAGGTCTCTAGGAATGGGCTAAATAGCTGATATCATCGCTTACAAAAGTGTCTTGAACTTGATATTGTGTTGAAAAATATATTTTTAGTTTTATCTTTTAATACCACTTTTCCACAAACTTTTTGAAGTTCCCTCATATTCTATTTTATTCTGAATTGTTCACAAGGGAATGAGATAAGGCACAAAAAACAAATCCCATTTTGTCTATGGCTTTCTCTAAAGAGAACATAGATAAATACTGGCGTGAGTTCAACCATAACAATTATAGAGAAAAGAATAGAGTTGAACTCAAAATAAGCATCAGGGGGATATACTGACATTCTCAAACCTTAGGTTGTGTGTACTAAAGTTTGGGGACCCATCTTTTTATTGAGCTGGTGAACATCACCTGTTATGGAAATCCAATTTGGGGCTTCCTGATTCTGGTGACATTAAACATTACCTGACCGAGGACACTAGGTTTCACCAGAGAGCTCTCATCCTGGTCAGTAAGGCATTGTACAGAATGACTTCAGGGGCTTCAAGTTGAAACATGAAACAACTTGGCATTTAAGATAAAGAGGATTGGGTTTGAATCTTGGCTTTGCAACTTATTAGCTGTACAGTTTTGAGCAAGTTGGTGTCGCTGAGCTTAATGATACTAATGCCTATCTGCATGGATTACCATAAGGATTTCAAAGAATGATGTATGTAAAAGTACAGTGTCTAGAAGAGAGCAGGTTCACTAAAATACTGCTTTTCCTTCTCCTTCCCTTCTTTCTTGTTATTTTTAAAACTGTAGAAAACAAGTTATCTACCTGGTGAATGATGCCAAGGCAGCAGAGAGCAGTACACTGAAGGATAACCTCATGCTACTTAAGCCCTCAATCAGCAGCATTAATGACTAAAATAAACCTACTGGGTTTTAACAGCAATTATTGCATGGTTTACATTTGACATCAGATTCAGAAGACTTAAAGTGATCAACGCTTTTCAAGAAAAAAACAACCTGAGGGTTTGGTGGACCACAAGCTCAGCATAAACCAACAGTGATGAGGCTGCTCAAAACCGTTACTGTAACTTTTACCAATAAGTAGCAATTTATGGATCAAGGGGATATAAGCATATCATTGATTTCTGGTAGATTGTAGCCAATTCTGGATGTCACTCACATTTGGTAAAATTGAAGTTTCCTGAGGGTAACATCACAGAGAGAGTTCAGTACATCACAGGTGTTGAAAAATAGTTATTGGATCAAGAAATATTGGGATTAGAGTATCATAAGAGCCATGCCCTTTGCTGGTTCATATCTAGCCTTTGTGCAAAAAAGAGAAAAGCCCCTCTCCACAGAGTGGGGAAAGCCCCATACCAAGCTTCCCACACACTACTCTGCATGGCCATATTCCCTTTTCAGTGTACAATTTACACAATTGTACGTGGCAACCCTGGTGACAGCAAGCCTTGAATTCTTGATGAGCTGCCTTGTGGAAGATGGTGTAGAATTTTTCTGTGCATCCATGTAGACAGAACCTGGGTGACTACTGGGAAGGAGTTATAGCGAGACGGTGTTAGGTTTAAGAGAGAATTCCCTAATGATGACAGGCTAATGACTGTTGTAACTCTATTGGAGGCCTGAACAAATCTAAAGAAAGAGTATGTTGATCTTAAGAAAATTAGTCACAGAGAAAGCAGATCCCCCAAATTCAGCAGCGGCACTGCCAGTCCCATGAATGGGACAGAGAATTCTACGGCAAGGCCCTCCTAATGTGGAATTGGGTACCAGGAGCTGAGGTCAATAGATTCTCTGTATTCTGGGGAACCAGCCTTATTAAGCTTAATATGAGACAGTGATCAGATTGTGGTCGCATGAGCCACTGAATGGGGCATCCTGCTGATGAACTTCTCTGCTCTGGTTCTAAGTTTTCAAGACGTTTTTATTTTGACTTGACTCCACATGCAGTTTTACTACCAGGTGCAGTTTCTGGAAGAATTATACTTCTGGCTATAAACTAATACAATTTCAGCTCATTGTAATTTGGTGTCCCCTGAAACTTGACTATTCATGCTACTATAAGTCAAATTTGGGATTCTGATTACAGACCTTGGCTTATTGGATGCAGTTGCTTTTCAAATGAGGGTAAAGTGAAGCTATGGCATATTAGAAAGAATCCTCCTTCCACGGCTCACACTTGAACTCACTCACTCTAAGATGGGAAACAGGCCATACGTGCTGGAGGACAGGGAAGAGAACAGCGCTGTGTACGCTGGGCGAAGGGACTGCATCTGAAAGGCCTTGTCTTCCAAAGCTGGCTGCTTTTTCCTCTCTGCAATCTTCTATCATTACCCTGAGAATCCCTAACAAATCAGTAACGGGATCCTTCATTGACTACAGTTAAGGCATCTGTTAAGTCATCCCCTCTTGACTTAAATACTCATTTGTTTCCTCCTTTCTTTTTCTTCACCAGGGGTTTCAGTTCTACTCTCAAACACATGCCCAGGCACTTTATCCTTCAATCAGTGCTGATTAGGTCACATTGGAGACAGAGAAAGTGTCCAACCCTGTAGGCCTCCTGACTTCCAGGTAGGAGGCGGCTGTTCCCTTCTATTCTCAAAAACACAACTGAGTCTACATAGCAGCCCCAAGAAGATTCCACTTCAACCACTTGGGGAAAAGCTGCAAGGACTCTGCCAAGAGGTGAATCTCAGTGGTAAATGTTAGGGGCTTATGGATTTCCTGGATTAACCTGCTTCCAGTTTCATCACTGTGTTCACTTCCCAGAAGCCTATTAGCAGCAAGGGTAGGTAAAGAATGCAATTGCAAATATGAGTCAGAAGAGTCGGAAAGAGCAGCGCGTGGTCCTGAACTGGAAAGGAGGGCTCATCGCCTCCTGTGGCTTCAAGATTGAGCAAAAGAACCCAGCCAGTTGGTATTTACAAAAGATTTATTCATGACAAAACATCACTGCCTATGCTGTGAAGATGTTAAACCTTTACAAGGAAGAAAATACTTGCCATCTGAGCTGAGTAGAAAATATCCTCTCTGCATTGGTGGCAGGGAATGATCACAGTTCTGGACTTCGCTGATAAAAACCAAGGCAGTTTCAGTGAAGTGTGAGTCCTTGACTCTGGAGAGTCACAAGTGTCCCTTGGGCTACGGAATGCTGGCCCTAGGCTCCAGAACAAGTTGTGGCTACGGAATTGGTGAAGGAGATGCCAGGAAGAGACCTTTCATGTGTGTCCACTAAAGCAGGTAAAATTCTGGTGCATGTCACCTGGCATCATCACAGCTCCTCTTGAAGTAGGATCCCAAAGAGTATCCTGGCAAGAGAACAATGCCTGTCTAGGTGGGGACCAATGGCCTGTTCTCAGGAGCCAGTAGAGAAAGACACTTGGAGCAAGGAACTTTTCAGAGTCTTTCCTATTTGCTTGATCACAGCTTGATGAGGAGGTGGACATAATGAGATCACTAGTTGTGAAAGAGAGTTCCAGGGGCTCAGTAGCCTCTTCACATCAGTGAATTTCTTTGAATTCTGGATTTAAAATGTTTCTTAAATAGTTGATTGTCAGGAGAGGAAGGGAATTCCTTGGACGACGAAAGTTGAAAACAAAGTGTGAAGGTATGTGTTCCCTGGTGTTGGCCTTTCCTCCTGCAGATCCCTGCTGTTCCAGAGCATCTATTTTATTTTATTTTTTATTTTTATTTATTTATTTTGAGACAGAGTCTCACTGTGTTGCCCAGGCTGGAGTGCAGTGGTGTGATCTCGCCTCACTGCAACCTCTGCCTCCCGGGTTTAAGCGATTCTCCTGCCTCAGCCTCCCAAGTAGCTGGGATTACATGCATGCGCCACAACACCCGACTAATTTTTGTATTTTCAGTAGAGACGGGGTTTCACCACATTGGCCAGGCTGGTCTCGAACTCCCAACCTCTGGTAATCTGCCCACTTCAGCCTCCTGAGGTGCCAGGATTACAGGTGTGAGCCACTGTGCCCAACCTCGAAGCATCTATTTTAATAGGCACTGGAGCACCAGGGGGCAGGATATGAAGCCTAGGGCCTGGGCATGGTGGGATGTTCAATACGCGGCTCCTCTCTCATGAAGCCAGGACCCTTGGAAGGACACTCAATAAGCAGGGGTATCAGGTATCTATTGCCACAGCACTACTGTGTGGGAAACAACCACATCTCCTCAGTGACATGCAAGACTAATTGCTTCTTACTCACACATCTAGTCAGGCAGCCAGGCAGTTCTGCTGATCGTGGCTAGGCTCACCTGTACCTGTGCAGGTCATCCGGCCATCCACTCAGACACTAATGGATAGAATGATGGGATGACTCTGCTCAGCTCCATGTTTCTTTCAGCCTCTGCCTGAAACTGGCAGGAGGTCCCTCTCAGGGCAGTGGCAGAAAGCAAGAACAGCAAGTGGAGATGCCCTTGCACTTCTACAAGTCTCTGTACCATAGCAAGAGACATTCTATTGCTTAAAAATGTCACACAGCTGGGGGGAACATCAGAGGGGGAGGTCAACGTAAAGTTCCATGGCATAGGGTATGTGTGTGGGAAGGTATGATGGGCTGATGAGCACCCCTCAAAACTCACATCCACCTGCAACCTCAGAATGCAATCTTATTTGGAAGCAGGATCTTTGCAGATATAATTAGTGAGGGATTGCAAGATGAAATTATCTCAGATTTGGAGGAGAGGGAAGCTAAGTCCAATGACTGGTGTCCTTATAATAAGAGAAGAAGATTCAGAGAGACCCACAGGGATGAAGACCCTGTAAAGATGAAGCAGAGATGAGTAATGCGGTCACAAACCTAGGATTCCGAGAGCCACCAGAAGCTGGGAGAGGCAAGGAAGGGTTCTTCCCTGAGCCTTTGGAGAGAGCACAGCTCTCCCAATGCCTTGATTGAGACTTCCAGCCTCCAGAACTGTAAGAAAATACATTTCTGTTGTTTTCGCCCATCGGCTTTGTGATAATTTGTTGCCGCAGTTCCAGGAAAACTAATTCAGTAAGGATGAAGAACTGGGGCCCTGAATACAATCAATTGGCCACAGAGGGTAAACTTCAAAAATATAAATTTGCTAAGCAGAAACAATGGTGGGGACCAGGGGCTTTCCTGGCCTAGTATTTGGCTAGAACAAAAAATAAAATTTCCCCAGAGAATTTTTAACTACCAACTTGCCTTCCTGTGAGTGAAGGGCTGAAATTCATGCAACCTCTGTACAGTATAACACCCTCTACTCCCACCAAAGAAGCCCCACAAAATCCAAACTCAAAGTTTAATTAAATGGCCACAAATTAGAAGCACCCCAGATGCCTCCCAGAAGCAAAGGTGAATTCTCTCTAGAGGAATGTATGTTAGACACAGGCCACGAAGAATTCCTATATGTAAGTTCTAAAGAACATACTTTTCCAACAGAAAAACACTCATTTTGCAAGACAACAAGCAAGAATCAGCAGAAACATTCAAACTGCAGAGTTAGACCAGTGAAGAACATAGTTATAATTATAAGAAACAGAAATACACAATTTAAATTGTGTTATGAACTGAATGTGTCCCCCAAAATTCGTATCTTGAAGTCAGATCCCTATTCCTTTAGAATATGACTGTATTTGGAGTCATATTAAAATATGACTGTATTTGGGTTTTTTGTTCTTGTTTTCTGAGACAGAGTATCACTCTTGTTGCCAGACTGGAATGCAATGGTGCAATCTCAGCTCACTGCAACCTCTACCTCCCAGGTTCAAGTGATTCTCCTGCCTCAGCCTCCTGAGTAGCTGGGATTACAGACGCCTGCCACCATGCCCAGCTAATTTTTGTATTTTTAGTAGAGATGGGGTTTCTCCATGTTGGCCAGGCTGGTCTCAAACTCCTGACCTCAGGTGATCCACCTGGCTGGGCCTCCCAAAGTGCTAGGATTACAGGGGTGAGCCACTACACCTGGCCAAAATATGACTGTATTTGGAGTAATCTTTAAAGAGATGATCAATGTAAAATGGGGCTGTTACAGTGGGCTCTAATTCAATCTGACTGGTGCTATAAGAAGAGGAAATGTCAGGTCACACAGACCCCGGGGGATGCCTGTGCACCAAAGAAAGACTGTATGAGGACATGGAGAGCAGATGACCATCTGCAAGCTGAGGAGAGAGAAATCAGGAGAAATCAACCCTGCCACCACGTTGATCTTGAACTTCCAGCCTCCAGAACTCTGAGAAAATGAGTCTTTAATATTTAAGTCCACAGTCTGTTGTATTTTGTTATGGCAGCCATGAGAAACCAGTAACAACATGTTTAAATAAATAAAAGTGGGGTTTGCAGGTATGATTTATTAAGCAAGATATTATTAAAATCAACCCCCCAATTTTACTAAAACAACCAAAAAATTCTGGAAATTAAAACCATCCTAATTAGAAACAAAATAAATAGCAGATTCCACCTAATCATATAGTTGGAGCTAGATCTAAAGAATGCCAGAATATAGCACAGAGAGACAGAGAGATATAAAACAGAAAAGACTTTGTGACATGAAGGTAGAATGAGGAAGTCTAACATGTGTATGGTGAGAGACACAGGGAACAGATAAGAAAGAATGAGGGATCTATAATTAATCATTCCTGGTTGAGAGGGTGGCCCATCTCTCCTGGAGGTTGCTGGAACAGGCATGACACAGGTGGTGATGTTTGATATAGACCTGCCTCGTGACAAAAAAAGGACAGTAATGGAAGCAGAGGAAAAATATAGATACAGAGACATGAGAAAGCAGGTTATATCCCAAGTGTGAGGAGTTGTGACAGTACTGTAGGGTGTGTGGGCATGTGGCACCTCTGCAGCCTGGGGACCAGGGATTTGGAGGCAGGCAGTGGCAAGGGGTCAGATGGAAGGGCTTTTCCTATTGCCCATGAGTCTCAGACTATGTTCCATAGGTGACAGGAAGTCAATGGACATCTCTAAGCAAGGAAGTGACATGATCAGCTTTGCATTTAGGAAGACAAAGCACCTAGAAGAAACTCAATAAGTGCTTGTGGTTTGATCAATGTAGGCTGCTGATACTGATCCTTTTGTTCTTGGAAGGCTGTGGTTAGGATGAGCATAAGGCCTTCTAGATCCATCTTGTTCTGCAAAGAATGGATTTCTGAGGGAGTCTCTGCCTTTGAGCCCACTGGGGTTCAGGCAAATAAAAAGCTATGACCTTGGGTGCTCTGGAGCTGTTAAGGCACCTTTGTAAGACAACACTCAATTCTTCCCAAGCTTTCCTTCCATGAGAGAAGCTTGGACTAGGGAAGCTCTGTTTCCTCTACCTAATGCCAGGCTCTTCCTGACTTGACTTTAGGGCCACATGGTCCAGTTCGAGGGCAGGCCCAAAATGGCTCTCAGAAACCCTCCCTTATTCTCATTCTTCCAGGCAATTCTGGGCTCTTCTGGTTTGGTATTTCCCTCTCCTATAACTTGGCCTTTTGTTGGTAAAGTGGAGCTGGTAGGTGGACAGAACTAATATTTACTGAGTATCTGCATATTGCCAGAGCTGTCAGAAGTCTCCGATGTGCATCATCCCAACTGTTCACCTGGCAGCCTCAGACTGTTCACGTTATTATTCTTATTTTATGAAAAAGGTTGAGCCATGTGCCTACATTCCCGGCTGCAAGAAAGAGTGAGTTTGGGATTCCAACCCAAGTGAACCAGTCTCAATCACTCCTCACTGCTCCAGCTACGTTTCTGTGCTGAGTTCTTCAGCAGCACCTAAAAAGCCAGCTACAACTGGCAAAATTGCACACTGTGGGTAAGCCTCATTCCCCGCAAGCTGCTTTCTTTCATCCTTTTGTCTGGTTAAAAGTGGGTCCATGTCACGTTCTCTCCCACACATAGACACATTTGTGTTGGAGGCATCTTAGCTTTTATTTTTTAATCACTAGCATTTATAATTTACTTCTATAACTGATCTTTGTTGCTAATTAAATGCCACATTGCTACTGTGAGTGACCTGGTCTCTGACACAAGCAAACAGCCCTGTGAGTGAGGTCAGAGCACTGTTGTGTCCTGACTGGTTAACCACATGTGTGGCCTCGACTGATTTCAAATTCAGCCCCAGATATTCATTACCTGGAGAGCAGTTTTCTGTAACTGGTCTTGTATGGAGGCTGTATTATTTGACTCTGATATTTTTCCAAGTGAATAATTTGGACATCTTCTACATGCAATGTCTGGCTGAAATTATCTCTGGATACAGACTCCAAAACAGAGAGTCTTCCTCTAAAAATGAGCTGATGACAGGTGCCCACTTCTGTTGTGTCGTGTCTGAGGAGAGCATTTATGTGAAAACCATAGACTTTTGGAATCTGAGCCTCTGGAAGCAGTAGCCACCAATCTAAATGTAACCCCAATCCCTTGTCATTCTTATTTAACCAGCCTCATATTTAAGAAACACTTGGCAGGAGAAACAAAAGAAGAAAAAAAAAGGAGGAAGGGAGTGGAGAACATATGGTTAATAGAAGAAATAAATTCTAGTGTTTGACAGTACAGTAGGGTGATGATAGTAAATACTAATTTATTTAATATTTCAAAATAAGTAGAAGATAGTATTTGAAATGTTCCCAACACAAAGAAATAACAAACGTTTGAGGTGATGAGTATCCCAATTACCCTGATGTGATCCTTACACATTGCATGCATATATTGAAATATCATATATACCTCATAACAGCATACAACTATTATGCATCAGTAAAAAATAATGGAATTTAAAAAATATCCATTAAAAAAATGAAAAGAAGGAAGAATGGAAAGAAGGAAAGAAGGAGGGAAAGTGGGGGAGGGGGTAGAAAGAGGAACTTGGTTCAAGTCATCAGATCATCCCAAGCTTTGCTTGAGAAAATACATAATTCACCTCTTCTCTAGCCTCAGCACAGCACAGAGCAAGGAGTGGGAGCATCATATATATATATTTTTTGATTGATAGGTAGGCATTGACAAGGGAAGATGAGTTCATGTGGTGTTCAGCCTAGGGCTGGAAGGGGCCCTAGAGGAATGTGGCTCTCAAGGGGTTGATGCCTTCCTCAAGGGTAAGCTTGGAAATCTGAGGAGGTACTATCATTTATCACAATGATGAGGTGAGATTACTGGCATTCGTGGTATATAGAAGGCTAGAAACCCTGTAATGTGTTTGGAAGTCTTCCCAAGGCGGAATTGTTCTTTACCCCACATGACATCTGAATGTTCTATAGGTGAAAAACTTGCTTATAATTACCCAGGCCCAGAACTTAACTTCATTGCATGACATAAAACCACATTATGTTTTAAAATATGGTTTTAATATAGACTGTATTTTCCAGAAATGCAACTTCCTTGTAAATCAAGGAAAGACTGTGTTGTTCAGAAGTTTACCAAGAGCTGTTTATCATTTGGGAAAGCATGTCATTGATGGCATTGTGGTCTGTGCTATTTGAATTGATACAACCTACCTAGAACAGTCCACATTTTCTTCTCTTTTACTGTGACCTGAGAAATAGTGACAACCTTTAAGTTCTACCTTATGGTACTTTCAAGTATAAATATGCTGATCACATATATATTGAAAACCTTACATTATTATAAATTACTTTTTCCTTATTCTTCCTTTATGTCACTCTTAGTACATTATACTTACTTTGTAAAATATAAATATAGACAGATTGTTTTATTTTTGAATTTCAGTTTAGAGTAATTATGGGGAATTGCAAAATATTTGCTATGATAGGGTGGAAAGCCACTGATCAATACTCACATATTCATCAATCATAATTTGGAGTCCGAAAAGGTAAAAAGACTTATTCAAGGTCAAGCAGTGAAAAAGCTAGAACAGAGAGAGCTAGAAGCCAGCCCCCTCACTGCTGATCAAGTGGGCTTGTCATAATGTCTCACCTCTCAGTGATCGAGAACACCTTTCCCACAGCTAGAACCCTCCTATGCCACACTTCTGAGTCATGTCTGCCAAAGCAGGTACAGAACTGGGTGAGACCTCTTCAGCTTCTTCTGCCTCATATCTTCTCTGATATGGTTTGGCTGTGTTTCCACTCAAATCTCATCTTGAACTGTAGTCCCCATAATCCTGCGTCATGGGAGGTACCAGGTGGGGATAACTGAATCTTGGGAGCAGTTTTCCACGTCCTGTTCTCACGATAGTGAGTGAGTTCTCATAAGATCTGATGGTTTCATAAGGGGCTTTCTCCTTCCCTGGGCTCTCATACTCTCCTGCCATCCTGTGAAGATGTGCTTTCTGCCATGATTGTAAGTTTCCTGAGGCCTCCCCAGCCACGTGGAACTGTGAGCCAATTAACCCTTTTTCTTTTAAAATTACTTAGTCTTGGGTATTTCTTCATAGCAGCATGAGTACAGACTAATACAGTAAATTGGTACCACAGAGAACTTCCATAAAGATATCTGAAAATGTAAAAGAGACTTTGGAATTTGGTAACAGGCAGAGGTTGGAACAGTTTGGAGGGTTCAGAAAAAGATAGGAAGATGTGAGAAAGTTTGGAACTTCTAGAGACTTGTTGAATGGCTTCAACCAAAATGCTGATAGTGACATGAACAGTGAAGTCTAAGCTAAGGTGGTCTTGGATGGCGATGGGGAACACGCTGGAAACTGGTGTAAAGGTGACTCTTGCCACGCAAAGAGACTGACAGCATTTTGCATTTGCCCCAGAGATCTGTGAAACTTTGAATTTGAGACACATGATTTAGAGTAGCTGACAGAAGAAATTTCTAAGTGCAACACATTCAAAAGGAAGCAGAGCATAAAAGTTTGGAAAATTTGCAGCCTGATGATGTGATAGAAAAGAAAACTCTATTTTCTGGGGAAAAATTCAAGTTGGCTGCAGAAATCGGTATAAATAATGAAGAACCAAATATTAATCACCAAGACAATGGGGAAAATGTCTCGAGGGCATGTCAGAGACCTTCATGGCAGCCCTTCCCATCACAGGCCTAGGAGGAAAATAAGGTTTCTTGGGTTGGGTCCAGGGACCCCTGCTGTGTACAGCCCTGGGACTTGGTGCCTTGTGTCCCAGCCACTCCAGCTATGCCTAAAAGGGGCCAAGGTACAGCTCAGGCTGTTGCTTCACAGGGTGCAAGCCCCAAGCTTTGCTGGCGTACACATGGTGTTGAGTGTGCGGGTACACAGAAGTCAAGAATTGAGGTTCAGGAACCTCCACTTAGATTTTACAGGATGTGTGGAAATGCCTGGATGTCCAGGCAGATGTTTGCTGCAAGGGTGAAGCACTTATGGAGAACCTCGGATAGGGTAGTGTGGAAGGGAAATGTGATGTCAGAGCCTGTACACAGAGTCCCCACTGGGGTACTGCCTAATGGAGCTGTGAGAAGAGGACCACCATCCTCCAGACCCCAGAAAGGTAGATTCACTGGCAGCTTCCACTGTGTACCTGGAAAAGCTGGAGACACTCAACATCATTCTGTGGAAGCAGCCAGGAGGGAGGCTGTACCCTGCAAAGCCACAAAGGCAGAAATGCCCAAGGCCCTCGAGTGCACCTCTTGCATCAGTGTGACCTGGATATGAGACATGGAGTCAAAGGAGATCATTTTGGAACTTGAAGGTTTAATATCTGCCCTTTTGGATTTTGGACTTGTATTGGGCCTGTAACCCCTCTAATTTGGCCAATTTCTCCCATTTGGAATGGAAACATTTACCCAACGCCTGTATCCCCATCATATCTTGGAAGCAATTAACTTGCTTTTCATTTTACAGGCTCATAGACAGAAGGGACTTACCTTGTCTCAGATGAAACTTTGGACTTGGACTTTTGAGCTAATGCTGGAATGAGTTAAGACTCTGAGGGACTGTTGGAAGGGCATGATTGTGTTTTAAATTGTGGGGACATTGGATTTGGGAAGGGCAAGGGATGGAATAATACGGTTTGGCTGTGTCCCCACCCAAATCTCATGCTGAATTATAGTTCCCATAATCCCCAAGTGTTGTGGGAAGGACCAGGTGGAGACGATTGAATCATGGGCGCAGTTTCCTCCATCCTGTTCTCATGATATGAGTTAGTTCTTATGAGAGCTGATGGTTTTATAAGGGGTTTCCCCCTTTGCTGGACATTCATTTTCTCTACTGTCACCCTGTGAAGAGGTGCCTTCCACCTTGATTGTAAATTTCCTGAGGCACCACCAGCCATATGGAACTGTCATTACACAGTGTTGGGTATTTCTTCATAGCAGAGTGAAAACAGACTAATACATTCTCCTTTTTTTCTTTCCTCATCAGACCTTCTCAGACTGGTTATTATCTTCTGATATCTAAGAGACAGGTAGAAACCCAACAAAAAGGACAGGTCCTCATTCTAGGCTTATTGATGATGTATTAGTTTGCTAAGGCTGCTGTAACCAATTATTGCAAACTTGGTGGCTTAAAACTGCAGAAATATATTCTCTCTGAATTCTGGAGGCCAGAAATCAGAAATCAAGGTGTTACCAGGACCATAATCCCTCCCTCAGCCCTAGGGGGAGCCCTTCCTTGCCTTTTCCTGGTTCTGGGGGCTCCAGGGATTGCTTGGTTTGTGGCTGAATCCCTCTCATCTCAGCCTCTGTCTTCACATGGCCTCTCCCTGTGTGTCTGTGTTTCTTCTTCACTGCTGCTATAAAGACTTGTCATTGCACTTAGAGACCACTCTAATCCAGGGTGACCTCATCTCGAGATCTTTAACTTTATGACACAATCACAATCTAGACACACAATCACCTAGATAAAGGTGTCACTAGTCAACCGCTACAGATGATATTATCAAATAACAAGTGCCTGACCAGATAAAGCTTCAGACTCAGAATTTAGATTTCACATTTCCTAGCTCCCGAGCTGTGGATTCCCAAGTCTACTCAGTCATGGAGATGTTGGGTAGAAATCACATAGAGTTGGGAAATCCGTGAGTTTACCCAGTTCCACTCCTCATGTTAGAAATGAGTATGCAAAAGTCCAGAGAAGAAAAGTGACTGACCTAAAGTCACTCAGAGATTGGGGTCAGAGCCAGAACCCAGACCCAGGTTTCTGGGTTTACAAACTGTGCCTTGTGTGAAGCTTGTACCTAAGACAAAGTGAATACTGTTTCCTGAGCCCTCCCCACCAATAACCCTTACTATATCACAGAATAAAAGCTCCTATCACCCTGAGATTTGGGCACTGGTCCTTAGCCCTTCCCTGGGAAGGCACAGACTCACTGAGCGACTCACTCACTCTTCTGCAGAAGAAAGGAAGCTTCTGCAGATTCCTGGGGATTTACAAGATGCAGAAAACTAAGGCAAACTCTTTCTTTTTGTGGGGAGGTGAAGGGGATAGGATCTCATGCTGTCACTCACGCTGGAGTGCAGTGGTGGAATCACAGCTCACCATAGCCTCGACTTCCTGGCTCTAAGCGATCCTCCTGCCTCAGCCTCCCACATAACTGAGACCACAAGCAGGTGCCACCACACCCAGCTAGTTAATTTTTTTTTTTGTAGAGACATGGCTCTCACTATGTTGTCCAAGCTGGTCTCAAACTCCTGGGCCCAATCTATCCTCCCAGTTCAGCCTCCTAAAGCTCTGGGATTACTGGTGGGAGCCACCGCACCCAGCCCGAAGCTCTTTCTTGCCCTAGGCTGCCTTTCCCTTCACAGACTCTTGTTCCATATTTACATTCCATTTATGTTGCCTCTTGTTTATCTTGTTACCTAAGTACTTGGCACAAAAGTAATTATTTTGTTCCAAAAGCCACAGCAGCAACCGGCAAAGTTAAAAAAAATAAAAAAATAGAAGATTTTGACTCCGATGCAGAATTGTATAAATAACTACCCCAACAGAGACGTGGGAAATTATGCTCACTCTCAGCCACCATCACCACTGTCAGACGATTCCGAGGGTGACATCTTGCCATTGTGCAGAGGAAAAAGATCACTTCTTAGCAAAGTGACTTTTGCAGATGCTCACAATGCTGAATGCTCTCTCCCCACACACTCCCCTCCCCTCCTCCAAATGATCAGTACAGTATCAATTCACATTGCGCAGCATGCAAAGCAGATAGAAGGCAACTCCCTGCCGAGTCTCCATCCAGATAATTCTCTCTCTTTCATACCAAAGCAAACAGTGGGGAGAAAAAAAAGGACATTTTTCCTTGGGGAACCAAAAACGACCTTCCTACCCAGATGAGGCATGGTGGGTTTGGAGGCTGCACCCAGGCCCACACAGGCAGGCGCGGGCGCATACTTTTCCCCTCCTGACACTTACTTACAAAGCTATTTTTAATTAGATAGACTTCATTTGACTATAAGCAAAATAGCAATTGCACTGTTTTTGGAGAAGAAGGGAGAGGAAATGGAGTGTGATCTGCTGGGAATTGAGGGGGATAAGTGTATTTCTCTTCCTCCCGTGAGAGTTAGATTTAAAGGAAACTGTGTCCCTCCCATCTTTTTGATGATTGAGCACAATGTCAGCTTCCCTGCTCCCCCCATTCCACGCAATGTGTCCAGAAATTCTCGCACTGCTCTTTTCTCTCCGCCATCTCTGCATCCTCTCCTGTTCCTGTCTCTTCATATGCAACACCCTGTGTATCTCTCCACCTGTTCATTTTTTGGAGGGTCCTCTTGTTTCCTTGCTCTTTCCTGTCTCTATCTCTGGGGTCCACTCCTCTGAGCCACCCAGTTTCCCCCTCCCCCAGGCCCTTGTGTCCTGGTCACAGATGATTTCAAAGCTCCCTTTCCCACAGGAATTAACAGGGTGGGCTGGCTGGGGTCCTCAGAAATAAAGGGGCTGGCAGAGGCTGGGGTGGTGGGTGAGAAGGGCTTGGTGGATCTGGACTGCAGGATACCCCTTTGCAGCTCCAGGCCTGGACCACTCCACCCTCCCTTTTCTCATTAAGATCAGAAACCCTTGAGCAGGGGTTCTCCAAACTGTCATTTGTCACTGTGATTGGGCACCAGAGTGGTGGCAAAGAGGGTTCCTGCTAGACAAGAGAACTGCTCTGTCTTCATAAGAGAGTTGAAAGAGAGAAAGAAAAAATAAAGAAAGAAAGAGAAATCTCACATCTCATGAAATACGAGTAAGAGAATTTGCCCTTCTCAGCCCAGTTTCTTTCTGGTTGGTATCCCAGAGGGGCATGGAGGAGGAGGCAGGGAGAGGATGGTGATTACCACAGTTTCTCCATTTCCTCATTCCCTTGATGTCCTCAGAGGTTCTTCGTGGAGACATGGGCTGCTTGCTGCAGACATGTCAGTCCTGGAAATTTCTTAACCAGCAAGCCTTCATGTCTGGACTCACCCTCAATCTGTGAAAGCACTGAGCTCAGATGTAGGCATGGGAGGCACATTTTGTCATACTGGTACTGTGAGAAGACATTTTCTTTTCTTTTCTTTTCTTTTTTTTAGAGGGATTCTCACTCTGTCACCAAGGCTGGAGTGCAATGGCTCAATCTCCGCTCACTGCAACCTCCGCCTCTGGGGTTCAAGCAATTCTCCTGCCTCAGCCTCCCAAGTAGCTGGGATTACAGGTGCGCATCACTATACCCAGCTAATTTTTGTATCTTTAGTAGAGACGGGGTTTCACCATGTTGGCCAGGATGTTCTCGATCTCCTGACCTCGTGATCCACCAACCTCGGCCTCCTAAAGTGCTGGGATTACAGGCATGAGCCACCACGCCCAGCCAAACGGTCCATTTTCAAGGTACAATAAATCTAAGTACTGGCAGCCAGTCTGAAGACCTGACAAACTACATGGCTCATGCACCTAGAAAGTCAGGCTAAGCGAACAGAATGTAGAGGAGGGGTCAGGCCATAAAAGGGAAGAAAGTTTTGTTATTGGGAAATCGAAACTTAAGTGGGAAGGGGACCGGGGTCTAACCTCATAAGGGGGATAAGAAAACTTAGGCAATGTCTGGGAAGATTGTTACCCCATAATCCTCGACCAATGAGGAACTGGGGGAGGGACTTGCCTGCTAGGAAATAAGCTACCTGCTGTGCCTACCCTGGGTGTGCCTTCCTACCAGACATCTGATCTTGCAAGGCCGCCATCAAAAGTCTCACTTCTGCTGTTCTTCGTGTCTCCAAGTCCATTCTTTGGGTTTGGACAGGTGAATGTGTTTATCACAGTACCCAGAGTGGGCTTCAAGCCTCTAGGAAAACACGAGGTACAGTCACACAATGTGGACATCTACCTGGACTATCTCAGAGCTCTAAGTCTACCCTGTCCCTGTCCCACCACTGCTCCCTCCTCTTCTCATCAATTTCAGACCCTTCTTATTCCTGTAAAGTCCCTGCCAGCTCCACCTGGAGATGCTGGCATCCACCTAACCATGCTGGTGACCAGGCCAGATGCCTGGAGTGAGGAAGTCTCTGGGCTTTGACTGGTGGCCTGGCTTACTGTGTGCCACCCTGAACAACTCCCAGCCTTGCTGAGATATAACGTCCTCTTGTTTAGGATGAGACAATAAGTGAACTTTGCTTTCTCAGAGTGTTGCCCTAATCAAGCATGCCCATCCCCACCAAGTTTCATGGACACCGAAGAACATAGCCCCTTCAGGAGAAATGATTTCATCATTGAAAAAACCAGCACAGATGGATAGAAAAGGCTGCTTTGAGGCAGTTGAGTGCGTGTGTTTGTGTATAGAGGGAGGAGGGATGCAAGGTCTTATGAAAAGAACTGAGAACCAGTGAAAAAGGAAAAAAAGAATAGAAGAAACACAGTGAAACCAAGGAACAACAACTTGAAAGTGGGAAATCTAAAAGCATCCAAAGAATGTGGTTTGATGCATAACTTATGGAGAATCCATGAAAAGAAAATGAATGGGGTCCCAGGGGACACGTGAAGATAATGATGCTCTCAAGTATTGCCTGTGCCATTCTGCTGTCTGTTTCTGTAGCAAACGATTAAGGGTCTCCAGGGATCTAAAAAACCTACAAAATCTTATTGCTCTGCCCTTCCACCAAAAAATAAAATTCACGCCCAAAAACTTCACTACCAACAGCAATACCTTTCCACTAATGAGGCAATAATTGAGTAAAGCCATTTTAACCATTTATGGGAGCTCCGTTGAAACTGCATAAACAGTGTGTTTATTTGGATAAATGAAAATGGTTAAAAATTTTAGGGTGCTGTAGTTTTGATCTGGGGCAGGGGAGGGTAATGACTATTTTCTACAATTCTTTTCATGGAATATTTAAAAATCTCAGAAAGGATGCCTGATCTTTTTCCCCCTGCCCAGTTCTGGCTCCCAGCCCACATGGTTCCCTAGAATCCCATGGTGAACTGCGATCAGCACGTATGTCGTCCGAGACGGAAGAATAGACCTGTCCAAAAAGTAACAGTAAAAACAACGACGACAAAACCCACTGTCGAAATTAATGTCTAGTGAGGATGGACGAGGAGAGAAAGACTCCAGCTTCACACGCCGAAATGTGTTTTCCAGACCGGCTAAATGAAGCTCGTGGTATTAAAGGTGTAAATCAACCTCACAGCTGTCTAGGCTCTACGTGGCCAGGTCTGCTTATGAGGCAGATGCCATTGCAGAGCCAGGTTTCTAAAGGAGGGTCATAAATGTCCCATCCTGAGGCTGGCTCCCCAGGGACCACCTAATTTGTGTCCCGGCTGGTGGAGTTAAAGAGGTTGAGATGGTATGATTTTTGCCAAGCACATTGCACTATGTCACTGCCCCTCTTTGGAAGGTGAGACAGTGCTAGGGGAAGAGAAAAAGCTAGAGTCAGTCTGGATTCTGGGTTGGGCCCAGGGTGGTCTTCAGGTCGTCCTCCCCCTACTTCTAGCAAGTGTCACCCATCACCAGCCTCTGGCCCTAGCTCTCCAGTGGGCTAGCCCATCTCAGATGTTCTGGGCACCACCTGTCTAGATTCAGTGAATTCTACACCCCATGCATTGGTGGAGAGCACAGTTCCTGACTTGGAAAGCATCCACAGAGAAGGCTGGAGACTCATCTCCCTTTGCTGTGCTAAGACCACAAAAAAGCAGCCTTAGGTGTCAACACACAGCCTAGAAAATTGAAGCCTGGGGTTCCAAGCACTGTTCTAGTCATCATTATTTGTGAGAATCTGTAGGCAACCATTTTCCTCTTGAGCCTCAGTTTCCCCATCTATCTAATGAGGGGGTTAGGTACTATGTGATCACTCAGGAGGCCCTGTTCTATTCCAAGATTCTTGGGAGTCATATCTATGCCATTTCAGCCAGACTGTCATCTCCAAAGGAACTGAACGTCAAAAATTGTCACACCATAAGTCACACTCAAAACAGACATCAAAATAAATGTTCTCAATAGTCTTTCCCATTCTACAGGATGCCTCATGCCATCATGACTCTGTTAAAGAGACTGGCCTGTGGCATCAGAAGTAATACAGATTTGAAGCTCTCCTTCTTACTGGCTGTGTGACCTGGGGCAAGATGTCTGATTGGCCTCCGTTACCTGATTTTAAAAACATGGTTGACATTTTTGACCTCTGAAGGGCATGGTGAAGAGTTGGTGAGATGAGGTGCATGGGAATACACAGCTCTGAGGCATGCTGGCTTCTGCCCCTCTGCTTGGCATTCTTTTTCCCAAACAAGCTGTTCAAATAAATCAGCCAGGAGAAGCCTAAGCACTGTTGTGGGTGGAGGAGTCCAATCACCTATCCCCCAGCTTCGTCACGTGGTGTGAGGTGACAATGAGGAGGGTCAGCCCCTATGGGCTGAGCAATGAGAACCTGTGCTGTCATAAGAGATGCTGAAGAATCAGAACCTGGCGGGCTAGGGGGCCAGGGTTGCTTGGACCAGTAAGTAGAAACCAAAAGGAGAATTGTTGGATGCCCCCCAGTCACAGTAAATAAGAGCTGACCAGGCGAGGTGGCTCACAACTATAATCCCAGTACTTTGGGAGGCCAATGTTGGTGGGCAGATTGCATAAGGCCAGGAGTTCGACACCAGCCTGGCCAATGTGGTGAAACCCTGTATCTACTAAAAACACAAAAATGTGTTAGGCTTGGTGGTATGTGGCTGTAATCTCAGTTACTTGGGAGGCTGAGGCATGAGAATCACTTGATCACAGGAGGCAGAAGTTGCAGAGTGAGACTCTGTCTCAAAAAATAAATAAATAAGAGCAGTTTGGCTGCATGTAGATGGGGCTACAGGTCTAACCCAGAAGGAACTAGTGACCTTCCAGTCTGAGAACCACCTGCATCCACTTACTCTTTCACCATCACTGACTAGGCCCCTCCCATATTCCAGGATAAGGCAGTAGACAATAGGCCAAAATTCTCTGCCTTCAAGGAGCTAACCTTTTAGCAAGAGGAGAGTGATAAAATAAAGACATAAGCTGCATAGCATCTCTGGAAGTGACCTGCACTGCGAAGCAAAGCAGAGCAGAGTAGTGTGACTGGGGCCAGGGGGTACAAGGAGAATGTCCTTTGGCCTTGAGAACTGTTTGAGGATTATTGTCCCTGCAATGGGAAAGGGTCATCCAGGCATCCTGGCCTCCTTCAAAAGCTGATGTAAAGGAAGAAAGGGATAAAGGAGACTTGGCTTTTGTCCTTATGGGGCCAAGGCGAGGGTGAAGGTGAGCTGTGTGGGGGTAGATGGGACTGTCCTGAGACACACTAGGGCTGGGACCACCTCTGTTTCCTGGCCATGGTGATGCGGAGGCTGCAGGAGGGGCCATATGACCCAGAAGGCAAGTGGAGCTCTAGACTTTCCTGGGGTCCTGATAGTCCTCTCTTCTTTCAATCACTTAGTGATCACTTTCCATATTCTAGGCATCGTGGGAGCCACCAGATACAGGGCTGCTGAGAGGAACCACACTGCCTGACACTGAAGCACCTCCCAGTTTAGAGGGGAAGATACCCAGCTGCTTCCCATGCCAAGTGATAAGACTGAGGGGAGGGATTGGGACCACAGCAAAGGGAGACTGGATCTATCTGGCGGAGGACTGAGCAAATCGGCCCAGATGAGGAGACACGTGGGCAAAGGGGACATTTTAGGAGAAGAAGGTGCATTGTCAAAGACACAGGTGGTATCCAGGAAGCTGTGAGAGGTCAGCAGAAGGATGATTGAATTTTACCCTGAAACAGGACTAAGGCTGGTTCAAGAGTACACTTGTGCACCATGCATGTGAATTTTGTTCAGAGAACAGAGGAGAAGGGTTGAAACATCAAGGTTCACTTCCATTCCAAATCCCACCTTCTAGAAACATGAGGATCACCCTCTGTCTGCCTCAGTTTTCCAGGCAGCCTAGCACTAAGGCGTGCCCATGAAGTTGGAGAGTGAATGAACACAGAACCTCATCGCAGGCCCAAAGTGGGGAGTGGATCCCCCAGCCCTGGCCCTGGGCTACTGATTGAATTTCTGCTCTCAGTCTGGTGGTTGGTGGACTTTATGGTGAAGCCTCTGGAATTTACGAATTCATACCCCTGTAATGTAATTACTTCCAGCACAAATGAGGAAAGACTCTATAAACACCGCAATTTATAGACCTTCTGTAGGTATAGGTCACCTCGGATGCAATAACTGGTATCGTTCCTGGAGGAGAGTGACTTCGTTTTATTGGTCCTGCATGAAATTTACACTCCTCTCTACCTGTAGCAAGACAGTTTTACTTCTTAGCATCTCATGCTATTGTAACGTATTTGTTCCTTTCCTAAGGGATTTGAGATGTGTGTGTGTGTGTGTGTGTGTGTGTGTGTGTGTGTGTGTGTGTGTGTATTTGGGGGCTAGATTGAACCCAGAAGGTGTTTCTCAGATTCATTCACTGAAAGTTTGTTGTATTTCTCATCCAGTGGCTTGAGACTGCCGTCTTCTAGATTGTCCCTGCTGCCTGCTGTCATTGAGGTTGACCTGGGGGGACTTGCAATTTCAAATTAAATGGGATAGGCCAAAATTTCTTTTCAATTTTGAGCTGTTCTTAGTGTTTTCATTCCCTCACTTCCCAGGTAACGGGCATCTGACCTGGCTATTTTATTTTCCGCAACTTGGCTTAACTCCCAGAGGATGCTCTTGAAACAAGCCTCTTTCCTCTTCCCACTCACTGTCTCCGTTTTCTTGTTTCAGGCTCTTTGCTGCAAATGCTGCCTCAATCCATTCATCAGCCCAGCCATGTGTCTCCATATATCTATAGCAACAAAACCCATTTCAGCAGTTTCCTCCTTTTGTTCCCTTTGTTTTACGGCTGCTACTTGTCGTAGAGTTCTCTTTCCCCTTCATTTAACAGAAAGGCTTTCACATTAAAGGAACATTTTAACAGTACAAACAAGAAATAGAAATCCAGTTTACTTTTCTCCAAGCTTCTCTCAAATCTCCCAGCTGTTTCAGTTCAGCCTCTGCACTAGCTACCTGGCTTTGCTCCATACTCAGCCCTCTCCCTCCACTCAGCACTGGGGACCAGAAAGCTGGGATAGCAGAGGAGGCATAGAGAGGAAAGGAAGTAAGGAAGGAAGGGCTGGGGACACTGCACCTACCCCCAGCACCTCCGGTGCCAGCAGCCTTCACATTGTTGCCTGGTCCAAACACCCTGTTCCCCAAATTTTACCCTCCTTTTCCCATAATCCACCATCTCATTGGAAGACATTGCCCACTGACCATTCATTGTTTCTGTAAAGCTGCTACAAGATACATTCCAATCAGTCATTGGCTCTGTCATGGGAGAAAAGTAGCCTGCCTCTCCAGAAAATACCATTTTCCCTTCTATCAAATAAAAGTTATCGAAACTTATCACCTTTCCCTTTTTGCTTTGGCTAAAAGGATGCTTCTAGACATCTAATTTCTTAATCCATGTTAGTCAATGAGTGTAGCTTATTTGCCCCTGCTCTCCTTTAACAGCTTTGCTTTTTCTATGTCTAGTCTAAAAATAGCATATAGACAATGAAAGACATCCACATTGCCAATACCACTGGCATACAGGCAGAGGCGAATGTCCAAGGTGCTGCCTGTAATCAAGCTATGCTTCTCCATTCACTGTCTTGGTTTCTGTTCCTTTGGCACCTGCTGGGTAACAGAGAAGAGATGCTTATTCTCTTCCTTCTGTGAGTAGGGAACAACAATCTCCTGACCAGCTCCTTGCTCCATCCTTATCCTAGCTCCTAGCTAACATGGAGCAAAATGAGCTCAGCTGGTGTTGTATGTCAAGGCCACAAGGCACCATGCCTTGACTGTGTTCTTGCAGAACAACTCTAATAAGCAGTACCAACTGACAGAGGCCTGCCCAGCCTGCTAGGAGAAGACAGTGGGATGACCCAATAACTCAAAAGTGAAGACAGATTTGGGCTTGGTGGCCCACACATGTAATCCCAGCACTTTGTGACCCTGAGTCAAGCAGATCACCTGAGGTCAGGAATTTGAGACCAGCCTGGCCAATATGGTGAAACCCTGTCTCTACTTAAAAAGAAAAAAAAAAAGCTGGGCAGGGAGGCAGGTGTCTGTAATCCCAGCTACTGGACAGGCCAAGATAGGAGAATGCTTGAACCTGGGAGGCAAAGGTTGCAGCAAGCTAAGACTGCACCACTCCACTCCAGCCTGGGTGATGGAGCTGGACTCCATCTCAAAAAAAAAAAAAAAAGTGAAGACAGCTGTCTGTCATGCTGAAGGCATAGTTCCACAAGAGAATTGGTTCTAGTGTCTATGGTGTCCTCCCAAGAAAACCTGTCACCCTGCCACAGAGTAAGAGGAAGAACACTGTATTTCCTAGAAAACCCTCACCAGCAAAAGCCCTTTTCTACAAGTCAAGAAAAGATTTTGAGCTTCCAGGATCCTCAGCACTTGGTTCACATGGCTTTCACTTCTCATTCTGGAAGTTTAAAGAAAGAAAATGTGAAATCAGCAATTCATGAGCTGTCAGAGCAAAAGGTCCTTCTGAGAAACTCTAGTTCATGTTCTTTATTTTTTAGGTAGGGATGATGAGAGGAGCAGAGAGGGAAAGTGATGAGTGCATGACCAGGTGTTATAGAGAGAGGGGTGTGTTCGAAGGTGTCTGAGAAAGGAGCTAGCAAGGTATTGAAGTGAGAGGAGAGAGGGGATACAGGAAGGTCAGCGTTGGTTTGCAGCATTTTGTAGCACACCTGTTGCTGTCCTGGGTAGGTAGAGTCTTAACCACCAAACACTTGTGCTCCCATACTGCACTGCTGCCCAGGTGTGTTGCTCCCTGAGCCCACATTCTGGGATTAGAGACCCATACCAAAGCCTGCATCAACCTTCTGACCGGAAGTTTGGCAATGTCTGAAAGGATAAAGGAGGAGGAAAAGTTGTGCATTGTGAGCCCTCATATGGCTGGATCTGATGGCCCAGGAGAACAGTGGTTCCCTTGTTGAGAGCTGGAGTAAACAGCCTCTTAGCAGCTGCAGAGTCACCCCAGGGATGGAGGAAGGCCTTGAGCCACACATGATCCTAAGGAAGGGAAAACAGCAATGTTCCACTCTCTTAATAACACCTGGTCAGGATAAGAATTACAGCCTCTTATTGGCTTCTCAGCTCTTGAATATCGTCCAAGGTAGCTGGGCTGTGGTTCCAGTTTTACAAGTGTGGAGCACTTGGAGGGAGACAGAGAGAGAGAGAGAGAGCTCATCAGCCTGCTGTGTGCTTCTGCCCTCTGACTACAGGAATAATTAGAAAATAATTTTTCTTAATGGCTTCAAATGTTCTCAGTTTGTCAAGAGACATCCATGAACACTGTTGGAAATGAACACTCTCGGATGGAGAATAATTTGGTTGCCTGACACTGACAAGCAAAACTAACTTAGCAGATACTACTGGCCCCTATTCCTCTGCCCAGAACCCACCAAAATGCCTGACACTGAGAAGATTCTTATGTTATGGGACACTGGTTCAGTAGACTGCAGGGTGTACCAGATGGGCTGTGGTTCAGGACCGTGGCCATGGCTGGCTCCTGAAATCTCCCAGAGCAACTGGGTATGCTTCTGCAGGTAGTCTAATTTGTGCTTCCCAGGATAATAAGTTCTTTTGCACAATTTGGGCAGAGGGCATGAAATTAGGAGAGCAAAGGTACTCCTGTTTTCTAGTAAAGCCCTCATCCCTAGGGAAGCAGCCAGCCTTTGCACAAGAATGGATGGGATGCCGCCTTTGAGATGAACTGAAATCCTGCTGGTGTCTGCAGAGAGGGAGGAAAAGGAGACAATGGCATCTTCAGGGAGGGCTTTACCTTCTCCTCCCAGGCTTCCTGACCTGCACTGCTGAATGCAGTTTCCTCCCACTGGGCAGCACAGGAGAAAGGCCATGTGCCCAGGTGTAGGATGCTCTGAGGACTGTGCTGAGATGCCCAGGGAATGAATGGCACTGCCTATGCAGCCTTCTGTCCAAGAATTTTACCTTTGGTGGCTCAGGAAACAGGGATACCCAGTTCCTTTCCAATGACTGCCAAGCACAGGATACTCTAACACTATTTAGAATCAGTGCCAATATCAAAGTCATTGCACCAGAGCAGGTTAGCCAGACTCTTAAATATGGACATGGTGTTGGCCAGTTGCAGTAGCTCATGCCTGCAATCACGGCACTGTAGCAGGTCGAGGTGGGTAGGTCACGAGGTCAGGAGTTCGAGACCAGTCTGGCCAGCATGGTGAAACCTCGTCTCTACTAAAAACACAAATAATAATAATAATAATTAGCCCAGCATGGTGGTGGGCACCTGTAATCTCAGCCACATGGGAGGCTGAGGCAGGAGAATTGCTTGAACCTGGAAGTCGGAGGTTGCAGTGAACCGAGACTGAGCCACTGCACTCCGGCCTGGGTAAGAGAGTGAGACTCCATCTAATATATATATATGGACATGGTCTCAGTACTAATAAGACCTGATATTTGCATGGTGCTTTAGCCCTAACTGAGGACTTTCAGGTTCATTTAAAAAAATGTTAACATGCACAGCAATGCGTTGGAGATAGGCAGAGCTAAAGGCCCCCATTTCAGTATTAAGGACAGTGAGATTCTGAAAAGAATTACATAACTTGTTCAAAGTCGTGCAGTTAGGAGGTAATGAAACTGTCCACAGCTTCCTCTCCAACTGCAGGGCAAGGCTCTCTCTTCTAACATGCTGTATCTCAGAGGTGGATCAAGTTAATCCTTCCACTCAGGAACCCACTGGTGCAGGTGGGCAGGCCACAACATTTCCTACAACTGTCACGGAAGGTGGAACTCTGCAGCTCAGTGATGCGTTAAACAGGCACTCCCTCTGCTTTGGAGCCCTCACAGTCTGGCCTCCCCGTGGAGGGCCTGTGCTTTCGATTTGTTCTTCCTGAGCATGGTGAGTTAGCAGTGAGCTGGGGCCAGAGAGAGAGAGGGGAAGTTGATGGAGAGATTGCCTTTGCAAGTGAGAGCTGTGTCAGCCTTTTCTGGCTTCCCTCCAATGCCTGCATCGAATAACTGAGTTATAGTTTTTCATTTTGATGAATTTATCTGTTCCTGGGGTTTTGTTTTGTTTAGCCTTTGAGAAGTCATAGAGTTTTAAAGCCAGAAGGGCCCTTAGACATCATCTCATCAACACTTAGTTTGACAGTAGAGAAACAGACTCAGAGGAGGGAAGGGGATCTTTTAGGACAGGGCCACTAAATGCCAGAGCTGGTGCTGAGCCTGTTACTTGAGGCCAGGCTTTCCTTGATGCCTGTGCCTCAAGATATGGAGCAGAGGAGACAATGCTTCCTCCCTGAAACCAGGCACACAACAATCATAACAGGCTGGAGACAGAGCTCAGGGATGGAGCCCGGGAGTTCTTTTTTTAATAGGAAGAGGAATCCACCCATGATGGGTGTGCCTAGAGGAGTATGGGAATTCCCAGATAGCAGGAGCTGGGCAGCCAGGAAGCAAGGCATTGGCACCTCCAAAGCAGGAATCATGAATCTTATTACCTTTCTCCTCCTTTCCCTCCCTCCATGCACAAGACAGTGGGTGGTCTGCACACTGAAGCAGATGCAAAGAAGTTTTTATATCTTTCCCCATTTAATTTCCTACAAGAGCCCTGATGGGGTAGTATTGTTAATCCCATTTTACAGATGGGACAAAGCAAGCTTAGATATGTGATATAATTTGCCCACAGTGACACAGTCGCACATTGCATGAGCAACAGAGCTGGGATATGGTCTAAGATATGCCTTGCCCCAGGGTCCTTCAATCAAGCAGATGGCTCGAACAGAGTCCATCAGCTTCCAGCCTCACTCTGTATAATTACGGGACATCTATACTCTTTTCCTTCTCAGCACAACTGATCAGAGGAAGGGCTGTGATAATGCTTTAAGATTCCACTTCCTGGGCTTCCCATCAAGGTACTAAGTCTGAACAATCCAAGGATTGAAGTTCTTAGTGGAATGTCAGTTTCTGCCTTTATAAATGGGAAAAGACATGGAATCAATTTCCACTCTTAAAGGTAGAAACTGACATTCCACTAAATTTAAAAAAAAAAAAAGAATGACAATTGTCACCATGCACTGCTTTCTCAAGAGGAGGCTGCCCCACAGCCAGCTCATTATCCTAAATTTGTCAGTGGCACTAGGTGCCCCTGGCTGGCTGCAGATGCTGAGTCAGCTCTGTAGGACCATCTTTGCAAATGTCATCTTGTGAAAAAACAATAATTATCCTGTCTGTCGCTAGAGAGCTTTAGCATCTACAAAGTGCCTCAATACACGGAGCCTTATAAATTATTATCTCTGTGATAATGGATGGGGAAATGGTGACTTCATGAGGCCAAAAACCTTGCTGAAAGTCACACGATGTGATAAGGCTGGATGCAAACCTTTTCCTGCTAGGCTCCTCAAGGCCATGCAGTCTTCACGGTACTGTGGCAACCTCACAAATAACCACTGGTCAAAAATATCTTGGTACCAGTGAATAGACTGGATTGACCCAACAGATGCAAAGCTCCCAGAGAAAAGGAGACAGAGCTGGTAGAGTTGAGGAATGCACAGTGGGGAATCCTGAGCAACTTGAGGGGCAGAGGGTTAACTAACAGGTTGTTGGACTCAGGCATCTGCAATGAAGAGCTCTCCTCCAAGGCAAGGACGGTGCTTAGCCCAACTCTGGACTTCCCTAGAGACTGACACACAATAGGTGTTATTTCACCTTCAGTTTCATTAATCCAATCCCTTTAAAACATGAACAAATTCTATTTTATAAATTAGGAAAGACTATCTCAGAGAGATCAAGTGGCAGACAGGGTTCATCCATAATAGAGCTGACAACTATTTCCTCTCTATACTCAGGAATGCCTTCTATCTTTTTGTATAAATTTAGGGGATACATGTGCAGTTTTGATACATGGATAGATGGCTGTCTTTAGTCTGAGTGTGCATAATAGACACTCAAAGGCCTAACCCTGCACTACTCTCATATACACAACTGGATTACAAGTATGAAAATTATATGCACTGAAAAAATACGGATTAAAGATATCAAAATAATGATAATAATACATAATATCAGGAAGATAGGCTGCATGAAATTCAGGGCCTGGGTTTAGCTCAAGCCTTGCCATAAACTTGCTCTCATAGACCCTTAAGCTTTTTGAGCCTCAGTTTCCCTTTTTGCTCTCTGGAAATGACACATTTTATTCCTGAGAATACCTATTTCTTAAGTCAACAAAGTATTAAGTAAAATGAACTATGAAAAAACCATTAACTTACTAATATTTAAGCATGGGCTTGTCTGCTTCCAAATTCTATGCCATTTATAAGAGAAAACCATTGCCTCCATTTCCTTATCTGTTATATGAAAACATTATTATTTATCCTGCCTAAGTCATTTGTGGAATGAAATGAGGAAAGCTCGTGAATGCATTTTGTTAACTATAAAGTGTCTAGAACTCTGCCTAGAACAGAATTTGCTTCACAAGCAGCACCTATTAAGATGATCATTAATGAAAATGAAGTAGTGTAAAATATCCATCTTATTGCTTGTTCTTCATGAGTATTTGCTCTTCCTGCAAACCTGCTAGGAGTGCTGCACATACTTATTGAGTGCTGACCTGTAGCATTGGTGACCCTTGATAATGACCTGTCTCAGTAGATTCCTCTCTCCTGCAAGCTCCAGGATGGGGTCTCCTAGACTAACAGCCCTTGGGAACAGAGGTGAAAACTGCACTTTGTTTATCCAGCCTCCCTTCCCCGCAAACACAATCCATCTATCAATGGACATGTTTATTGAACACTTGCTCCTGTTAAATTGCCTACAAACCCACTTCCAAGGCAGGTCTTTAAGAACTTCGATGATCAGCAGGGCAAACATATTTTGACCTCTGAAAAGAAGTAATATGTCCAGCTCTGAGGATCACTGATGGGCCAAGACTTTGATGCTCAAATCTGCCATGGCTTTCCCCAAGACTATCAAAGCTGGTCACTGTCAGAGCTCTCTGGTTGAGTCCAATTCCCTACTTTTACACTTGAAATAAAGCCCCTTCCATTGTTTTTATACCATTCTGGGGAAGGGTGTTATCTCCTCATTCAACTGGAATTTTCTTGAAGACAAGATTGCATATTACATTTCTCTGATAATTATCACAAATTATCCATCACGATGCTAAGCACTTGTGGTATTTTCCCAATTTTCAGACACAAAGCAGAGTATATCAGTCTTTAGAATACAAACTTGATGTTGTGACATTTGGAACATTGCTCTGGATTTTCAATTTCTCATCTTCAAAACGTAGGGGACGGGACTAGACAATTCCCAGGTTTTATAGAGTTCTGAAATTCTAAGTTCTTTACTAATTTGTCAAATGACACATAATTTACCACTACAAGGTCAATGACAAATTTTACTAATCAATGTCAGGACTAATTCCTATGAAATCCAAATTCAACTTTAATCTTCAGAGCATAGGCAACCACTGATGGCTGCATGTGAGTTGGAGCATTTTGCCATGACGACACCCAAACCCTTTCCTCTGCAGTGTCATGTTCACTCTTTAATCTCTCTGACTCTGGTAAGATCTTTTCCTACTCCTTCTCCTTTCTTCATTGCTCAACACATCCTACAATTCCTCCACTAAGAATAGAATGACTTTAAACATTAACTTAGGTGGCCGTGACTCAGCAGGGTCTCTATTTCCATGGGATTTGCCTTTTAAAAGATGTTCGACAGAAAATATTTGTAATGTACAGACAACAAAGGGCAAGTATCCAAGATGTGTAAGAATTCCTAAAATTCAATATGTGAAAAAATAGGCAACCCAAAATTCAAGAATGGGAAGGGACACAATAGGCATGTTACCAAACGGGAGATTCAAATGGATAATAAGCATATTAAAAAGACACTCAATTGAATGGGGCATCAGGAAAATACAAAGTCAACTTACAAGGTGATAGCCCTTCACAGTGACCCGAATGCTTAAAATTACAATATTAAATGTGGATCAGGGGCAACTGGGATTCTCATACATTGGTGGTAAAATGCCAAATGGCAGAAGCACTGTGAAAAACAATTTTCATTTTGTTTGTTTGTTTGTTTTTGAGACAGAGTCCCTCTCTGTTGCCAAGCTGGAGTGTAGTGGCACGATCGTGGCTCATTGCAACCTCTGTCCCCTGGGTTCAAGTGATTCTCCTGCCTCGGTCTCCTGAGTAGCTGGGGTTACAGGCATGCACCACCACACCCAGCTGATTTTTATGTTTTTAGTAGAGATTGGGTTTCACTATATTGGCCAGGATGGTCTCGATCTCTTGACCTCATGACCCACCCACATTGGCTTCCCAAAGTGCTGGAACAACAGGTGTAAGCCACCATGCCCAGCCTAATTTTCAGTTTTTTGTAAAGTTAAACATGTGCCTAACCTAAAACTCAGTAATCCCACTCTTAGGTATTTATTCAGGAGAAATGAAAACATAAGCTCACACACACACACACATACACACACACACACACAGACTTCAACAAAAATATTTATAGCAGTTTTATGCATAATAGCCCCAAATAAAAAACCACCCAAATGTCTGTCAGTGTATGAATAAACACATTGTGATATATGAACAAGGGAATATTCTTCTGTAGTAGAAAGGAGCAAACTACTGATACACGTAACAATGACATGGATGAATCTCAAAAATAATATGCTGAGTTGAATAAGCCACACCTGATATGGTTTGGCTGTGTCCCCACCCAAACCTCATCTTGAATTGTAGCTCCCACAATTCCCAAGTGTTGTGAGAGGAACTTGGTGGGAGATAATTCAATCATGGGGGTGGTCTTCCCTGTGCTGTTCTGGTGATAGTGAATACATCTGACAAGATCTGATGGTTTTTTTTTTTTTTTTTTTTTTTGAGACGGAGTTTCGCTCTTGATACCCAGGCTGGAGCGCAATGGCGCGATCTCGGCTCACCGCAATCTCCGCTTCCTGGGTTCAGGCAATTCTCCTGCCTCAGCCTCCTGAGTAGCTGGGATTACAGGCACGCGCCACTGTGCCCAGCTAATTTTTTGTATTAGTAGAGACGGGGTTTCACCATGTTGACCAGGATGGTCTCGATCTCTTGACCTCGTGATCCACCCGCCTCGGCCTCCCAAAGTGCTGGGATTACAGGCTTGAGCCACCGGATCTGATGGTTTTATAAAGGTGAGTTTCCCTGCACAAGCTCTCTCTTGCCTGCCACCATGTAGGACATCCCTTGCTCTTCTGCCATGATTGTGAGGCCTCCCCAGACATGTGGAACTGTTGAGTTTATTAAACCTCTTTCCTTTATAAATTACCCAGTCTCAGGTATGTCTTTATTAGCAGCATAAGAACAGACTAATACAACACCCAAGAGTGCACAGACTGTCACGATTTCATTTTTATGAAATTCTGAAATAGCAAAACTAGCCTGTGGTCATAGAAATCAGATCTGTGGTTGCCTTGGGGTGGGTATCTGGGTGTCAAGGGGCAAAGATTGGCTGTGAGGGGAAACAACTTTCTGAGATAATGAAATGTTTTCTATCTTGACTGGGGTGATGACTACCAAGAAGTATATACTATATTTGTCAATAATTTATCAAATTGCATATTTAAAATGGATATATAATTTATGTAAATTATATCTCAGGGAAGTTGATTTATAAAAAGCAATAATAAATACTAGGAGATATGAATACCAATATACACTCACCATAATGGATAAAATGTAAAAGATTGACAATATCAAAACAAAGGTCAACAAAGATATGAAGCAAACAATGCTCATTCAGAATTGTGGGGAAAAAAGGCAGGTCTATGCACTTGGGACAGCATGCTGCCTGTCTGGCTGTATGTAATGAAGCTAATCATACACACACACACCTTCTGGTTCAGAACTTTACTTCTACATATATATCTATCAGAAATGCATCTATACCAGAAGATACATACCGAAATGCTTATAGCAGCATTATGCATCATAACTATAGTTCAAGAATAATTCTACAGTCCATCAACAGTAGAATGGATAAAGATTGTATGGTATCAGACACTATAGTCTTTTTGTATACAATTTTTAGCATCGTGGAGGCTAAAACAACTCCATCTTGGATGCTAATCTGCCCTGTTGGTTTCTGATTAACCTATGTTCCAGGAAGGCCTCCAAGATTTCTTGTTGATCTGTTGTGCCTTGTGTAAAAGCAGGTACTTACCATAAATCTTACCCTTAGGTCAAACAACCTAGATGTTATTATGCTTCAATTATCTTTATATCCCTTCTAAACAACCCCTCCCCTGTGGTATATAAGCCCCAAGTCCTGAGGGGTAGTAGTATGGGGATTCACCATCTTGTCTCACTGCCACCTGAGACACAGAGATAGCTTCTGTTCGTAAGTCCCTATTAAATGTTTCCTTATAGGAAACCGGATTTGCCAACCTTTTTTTTTTCTTCAGCCTTTTAGCTTACTTGGACTTTGGGCAGGTTTGCATAGACCTGCCCAGCACAAAACAAGCATTCAAAAAGATTGTAAAAAATATGAAGAAACAGGAAAATGAACATGACTTATAATCAAAAGGAAAACAGTCAGTAGAAGTAGACTGACTAGTGATCCAGATAGTGAATACACTAATACATGATGTGACATGGTTGTACCTCAAAACCATTATGCCAAGTGAAAGAAGCCAGGCACAAAAGGTCATATGGTTTTTATTTCATGTATATGAAATACTCAGAATAGATAAATCTATACAGACAGAAAGCAGATTGGTGGTTACTAGGATAACTTTATAGGTAGGAGGAAATAGGGAGTAAGTACTTAATGGATTGGGGTTTACTTTTGCAGTGATGAAAATGTTTTGGAACCAGCGGTGATGGTTGGACAACATTGTGAAGGGACTCAATGCCACTAAATTGTACACTTTAAAATTATTTATTTTATGTTTGTGTATTTCACTTTGACTTAAAAGAATTCTTTGAATGTATTTGATACTTGAATTAAGACAGCAGCAGAGAAGAATGGGGAACTCAAAAATAATGCAATAGAAACTATCCAATTGAATAAAGTACGTAGATTAAAAAATGATGGAAAAAGAGGAAAAAAGCATGAGAGTTTTGTAGGAGATTGTCAGCCAGTACAAAAATTTGTGTAATTAAAATCTCAGAAGAAAAAGAGCAAGAGAATGAGGCAGAAAAAAAAAACCTGTTCAAAGAGATATTGGCTGATAATTTCTCGAAAGCAATGACAGATAACAACTCATAGATCCAAGAATTTCAGAAAACCCCAAGCAGGATAAAAACAAGAAAGCCATACCTACGCACATCCTAGTCAAAAGACAATAAAGAGAAAAACTTAAAAGCAATCAGAGCCAGGTGAGGTGGTTCATGTTCTTTTTCAGTCATGAATATGGGTGAGGAGTAATCACTGCAAACCAATTAGAAATTGAGCTAAGTTGGCACTGGGCTGTGGGCTTGGTTTCATTCAGTTCTAACTATATGTCTTAAGCACAAAATTTGAAAAACAGATGCTTCCCTTTTGGTAGAGAACCTTTTCTCTACCCAGCCTGTGTCTCTGATAAATCAAGGGACTGCAGGAGATTTATCTCTGACTTTCTAGCCCAGACTCTTAGGCTCCAATGCCATCCCAGTGCTTAAGAAAAGCCAGTGGGGAGAAACCCAGGTGAGACCTGACAGCAAGTTTGAGGCTCCTCCAAATTCTGATCTTTCATGTCAGTCCATGAGGCTGTCAAAAGTTCTACTTCTTTTATCTCCTTAGCAGAGTCCCTCTGCCTATGGCAAAAAACAATTCTCAGCCCATATCCAGACTTGGCAGATGCCCCACAGAACGAGAGTGGTTGCTAATCTCCACACACATAGAAAGAATTCCTTCCCCTCACCTTCTGTATATATGTATATGTAGCTATATGTGTATATATTTGGGTGTATATGTGTGTATACGTGTACATATGTATCTATATGTGTGGGTATTAATGTATATATATGCATGTGTATATATATACACATACATACATACATACATATATTAGCTGTTAGAGTAGGAGGAAGGTTTGTTTCTACCTTCTATATCCTGCAGGGTTGCATTCCATCACATAAGGTAGAAACTGGTTTATGAGATTAATTTTATTAATTCATTAAACTAATATTTATTGTTAACCATCTATGTGCCAAGTATTGTTCTAAGTGCTGCAGCTATTTCAACATTTTTAGCTTTGACAACCGTGTGAATAGTTGCACCATTCAGGGAGATGCAATACTGGGGATGGAACCAGTTTTTGCATGGGAGGTGTATCAAGAGTTCTGATTTGGACAAGCTCAGTTTGACATGCCTGTTAGGCATCCAAGTGAAAGTATAATGCAGGCAGCTAGATACACCATTTAGGGAGTCCCAACCTGAATAAATTGTGGGGTCATCAACATATGGATACAATTCAAAGCCATGAGTCTGAATGAAATCTCCTAGGAAATGAGTACAGTAGGAAAAGTTTTCCATGGTACTGAGCCCTGGGAAAACCCAACATTTAAAGATGCAAGAATTAAAATCAGCCAGCAAAGGAAACAATGAGAGGGGAGCCAGTGAAGGAGAAAGGACACCAAGACTAAGGTTTAACAGAAGCCAAGCGGAAAGCAATTCAAGAAAGAGGGAATGATCAACTGTGTTGAATGCTGCTGACAGGATAAGTGGAGACAAAAAGGTGGCCATTGCTTTGGCAACTGGTGGTCTTAGAAAGAGCTGTTTCAGCAAAGTCGTAGGGCCAAAAGCCTCAGTAAACCGGGCTAAGGAGAAACACTGGAGGTAAAGCGGTTATGGGACCATAGGTCCCTGGATGACCTTGGCCAACCCAGTTCTTCCCACTCCTCCTGGAAGTTCTTGGGATAACTGCAGAATGTACTAAGAATTTAACATCCTGAGATAAGGAGGAAGTGTCTGAAACAATCTAAACTATGTTTTTGTTCTGAAACAATCTAAACTATGTTCTTGTTTTGAAACATTTGTGCTCATTGAGACAAGTGGTGCCCAGGGTATATAAAACCCAGGGCAAACTGCTTTTGGGGTCACTCAGCTGTGGTGCAATGTGAAGTACATGCAAGACAACATTCCAATCACCTTGGGTACTTTCCTAGGCCTTGAGGGAGTATCTCACCATGGATTTTAAGCCTCTGTTTATCCTTGATGCCTATCTTTGAGTAATAAATCAGCTTTTCCTGAGGGGAAAAAACATTGTGGTATGATCTTACAATGAAATACTATACAGCAATGAAAATGAGTAAACTGCTATCACAAGCAACCACAATTTTGAAACATAATGTTGAATCAGTGAAACTAAGCAAACGGGAATGTCCTCTACCATTATTGTGATAGTAATGATCTATGAAAAGGAAGTGGGGTAATAATTAGAAGGGAGAATGAGGGGCCTGATGGAGGGCTGGGAATGTTCTTTTTGTTTTTTTATGTGAGTGGTACTTAAATGAGCATGTTAACTTTGTGGTAATTCATCAACCTATTTTCATGTATGCTCTTTTTTAGATATATACTTTAATAAATATTTTATTTATTTAAATATGTTTTCATAAATTTAAACAAATTTATTTATATTACATACTTTGATAAATATTTTATTTATTTAAATGTTTTAATATTTTATTTATTAAAATAAAAATATTTTTAAAAAATTTATTAACAGAGTTTTTATTTTTAAAACAAACACCAAGAGCCCCTATAGGGAGGAGCTAAAATTGACTTCATGGGATGCAGAGATAATGGAGGATTTGGGGGAATTACAGCACGAAAGAAAGGGGAAGATTTCAGGGCAGAGGAGCTGCCTTCCTCATCATTCACCAAATCATATTTGGTAGACAGAAGTCTAAGTTGCCTGCATATAGCGCCAAGCCTCCATGCCTCCTTCCTACCCTCCTGTTTGAGAAATAGGGAAAATCTCCATGTCTTTACAATTCGCATAGTTCCAATAAGGGGCTTACAACAGAGGGATGATCTCTAGAGCTCTCATGCCCTGGTTCCCTTGGAGGAGACTAACTTGAAATTCATTAGTCTCTTATTGCTAGTTCAGGCTGATAAATGGCCACGGAGCAGTTTTACTTTCAGCAGAGAATTGCACCACTACTCCCAGCAACAACTCTGTTTTCTTTCCACAGCTGAAGCGAAGCAAGGGGGCAGTTGTCTGAGAAGTGATCTCTCCTCACCAACCCTGATCTCTAGCAACAAATCAGAAAGCTGTCCATGAACATGCTGTCATGTTCTAGAGGAAGCACTCTTTCTGTATTCCCACAACATGGGCATCATCTCCTTGGGTACTTTAATTAGCTAACTCCCTCTGTGCTCAGACTAGAATCTGTAGGATTATCAGATTTACAGTGAAAATATCTCCATAGTTCTAGAAATTGAGACTGCAGATTTTAAGTTCCATGAAGAATCCTGCTCTCTTTCTCACCATTATGTTTCCAAACTCTGACCCATAGTAGGTATGCAACATTTTTGAATCAATGAATGAAAGGAGGGATGAGGAAAAAAGTCCTTTTATTAGGACATAGCCCTGAGAAGGACTATAGGGCTTTCCCCTGGTTGGAGAGGCTCCTGCCTTTTCCTGGAGTGACCACCTGCCAGACTTTAATCACTCACTGACCTGATGTCCTCAACTTATTTAATTGACTTTCTGGAACTGGAAACTAGACTCAGGCTCATTGCTCCCTAATTCTCTCCCTGCTACCAGTGATATGCTGCCTGTCATCTGGATTCAGGATGTCAGGATTTAGTGGAAGGAGCAGAACGTCATGGCCAGCTTGATGCCCGTAGTGCTTGACTTCACCTTTGTAGCCTTTTTGCTCCAAAATAATCCATCTAAGTTCATAAGCACTGTATCGGAGAGCCATGTTCTCTCAACTTCAACCCCTCCCTCAAAGCAATTAAATTAATACTTGCCAGTTGCTGTGTCATTTATAAATCTGCAAGATGAATGTAACAGACTGGCTGATGGGGTAGAGGCTATATTTTTAGACATTTTTTTTCCTTTTCCTTTTTCCAAGAGCAGTGCTAGCACTACAGTAATGCACCATTTGATATTTTAGCATTTCAGATATTTTACAGTAAATTACTTCAGTTTATGGCACTTTGCTTCCTTATATAATTGTTATAAATAACCTTCAAATGACATAAAAGCCATAAACATTGCAAAACTGAAAAGTAAATTATAGATATTTCAGTGCATACAAGTAGGAACTCAAACACGTTAAGGCAAGCGAGGAAGGTAAGTTTGTTTGTTCTCTCCTTCCCTAACCATCCATCTCATATTTCCACAATAAATAATCCACAGTAAATAAATGCCAAGGAGCGGAAGGGATCCTTAGCATACTTTCTTAAAGACTCAAGTGGCCCTGCAGGTGGAGGCCGGCTCCAGAGCCGTGGAGCTAGAGATCTGTGCTCAGAGAGGCTGTGTTTAAGGATGCTTCACGGCTTCCAGGAGGCTTAAAAGGAGAGCAGGATGGAGACTCAAGAAAGGGTTTGGTGACCAGGCAAATACTCAGTCTACACGGTGCTCCCCAGGGTGACTTAGAGGTGTTTACAAGGGCTTGCTGAACTTCAGGCTTGCCCATACATCATCACCAGTGTAATAGCTACTATTTATTGAGTGCTTAGTCGCCGTGTCATGCCAGGCATTTTACAAACATTTTCTCATTGAATCCTTTACCACACAGAGGATGTGCAGCACAGGAGGACCCAGGTAGATAGGAGTTTAAAGGAAAAAGAGCCATTCAATCTGACCATCACTTTCATAACAGGCCTCAATGGTGCTAAATGATATTACACCCGTGTGTTATGTAACTGAAATATTAGTTTATTAAATGTAGATATATAAAATATGGTCTGATTTTTGTTAAACTTGTTCCACTTATTTTCATTTGCTTACTTAACCAAGAGAGTCAAAATGAGGATATGGTTTGTATTGGTCTCAAATGCTGAGAGACTTTCATTATATCCCCATTTCACACATGAGAGCACTAAGGGATCAGGGAGGTGAAATTACTTGTCCAAGATTCAAAGAGGTGAGGAGGGAAGCACACCCACAGCCAGTCCTGTCTATCTCTAAAGCCTGTGATTTTTCTCTGACATACGTGCTTCAGGAGAAACTGTCTGAAACACCTGCTGTGTGAGTCCCCTTCACACAGTAGGGCTGAACTGTCTGGGTCACTGGAACCAGGGTCCCTCTCTAATGAGTGACAATCTGTGCCCAGAGTCGACCAGAATTTATAGTCAGGGTCTAGTGTGCTGTAGAAAGGCAGGCACCCTTCCCTTCACCTCTGTATCATCACAGAAACACACTTAGGAAAGATGACATCTTAGACTCAATAGAATGTCAGAGTTGGAAATGACTTGCAATTTGTCCTCAGGTGTAATGTCCTTGTTTTACAGATGCAGAAACTGAAATAAATAAGAGTGATTTGCCCCAGGTTACATTGCACGTTAGGAGCCAAATTAGAATTCAACCCCAGAGCTTCCAACTGTTTTTGGCCAGCATGTTTTATAGTGTACCTTCTAAAATTCTTTCTCTGGAACACCTAATGGACATTCTAGAGTTCTTTCTCTAGAATATTTCATTTAAAGTGGATTTCTTATTTTCAGTGGATAATGTGCTTCTTTGGCCCAAAGATTTAAATAATTTTATACCAATTGAAGCATTTAAAAATCATACTGGGAGAGAGATCCAAGATGGCTGATCACTAGCAGCTCGGGCTCGTAGTTCCCAGTGAAAGCGCAGAGAACGAGAGGACGCCACACTTTCAGACGAATATTTGTTGCTCATGGACCAGGAGATTCCCAGCAGAGGAGCCCCACGTGTCGCCAGGGCGACTCTTGTGGCCGGCGCGGCGGTTTTGCTGGTGCCTTAGCATGCCAGTTTTTGGTGCAGAGTCTGGAGATTTCGGGGCAGAAAAGCACCATCAATCTTAATACCACTATTTTGGCCGGTGCAGTGGATTGCTCAAATTTCAGCGCTGGGAATCAACAAGTTGGACGTCTGCTCAGAGACCTAGTTAGAAAGTCGGTAATTACAAAGACAACAGACGGATAAATATATAATGAAGGGAAGAAATCAGCGTAAAAAGGCAGAGAATACTCAAAATCAGAATGCCACTCCCTCTACAGGGGATCGCAATTCCTCATCAGTAACAGAACAAGACTTAATAGATTACGAGTGTGTTCCAATAACAGAAGCAGGTTTCAAAACGTGGGTGATAAGAAACTTCTGTGAATTAAAAGAACTTATTCTAACCCATTGCAAAGAAACTAAGAACCTTGAAAAAAGGTTTGACGAAATGTTAACGAGAATGGACAATTTAGAGAGGAATATAAGTGAATTGATGGAGCTGAAAAACACAACACGAGAACTTCGCGAAGTATGCACAAGTTTAAACAGTCAAATTGATCAAGTAGAAGAAAGGATATCAGAAGTCGAGAACCAGTTCAGTGAAATGAAACGAGAAGACAAGATTGGAGAAAAAAGGATGAAAAGAAATGAGCAAAGTCTCCAGGTAATATGGGACTATGTGAAAAGACCTAATTTACATTTGATAGGTGTACCTGAATGTGATGAAGAGAATGAATCCAAGTTGGAAAATACTCTTCAGGATATCATTCAGGAAAACTTTCCCAACCTGGCAAGGCAGGGTAATATTCAACTCCGGGTAATATTCAACCTCAGGTAATACAGAGAACACCACAAAGATATTCTTCAAGAAGACCAACCCCAAGGCACATAATTGCCAGATTTATTAGGGTTGAAATGAAGGAGAAAATACTAAGGGCAGCCAGAGAGAAAGGTCAGGTTACCCATAAAGGGAAACCTATCAGACTTACAGCAGATCTCTCAGCAGAAACCCTACAAGCCAGAAAAGAGTGGGGACCAATATTTAACATCCTTAAAGAAAAGAACTTGCAACCCAGAATTTCATATCCAGCCAAACTAAGCTTTATAATCGAAGGAAAAATTAAATCCTTTGCAAACAAACAAGTACTTAAAGAGTTCAGCACCACCAGGCCTGCTTTACAAGAGCTTCTGAAAGAAGCACTATACATATAAAGGAACAACCAATATCAGCCTTTCCAAAAATATATCAAAAAGAAAAGAACATTAACACAACGAAAAATTTACACTAACTAACAGGCAAAACAGGCAGCAAGCATCAAATGCCAGTATTAAAGTTATATATATTCTAATCGGATAAAAAGCCAAAACCCATCGGTATGCTGCATCCAGACCCATCTCACATGCAACGATACACAAAGACCCAAAACAAAGAGAAGGAGGAAGATTTATCAACCAATCAGAGAGTAAAAATAAACAAATAAACAAAAAGCAGGAGATGCAATTCTCGCCTCTGATAAAGTAGACTTTAAAGTAACAAAGAGCAAAAGAGGCAAAGAAGGACATTACATAATGGCATAAGGATCAATGTAACAAGAAGAGCTAACAATTTTATAGATCAACGAGACAGAAAATTAACAAGGACATCCAGGACTTGAACTCAGACCCGGAACAAGTAAACCTAATAAACATTTATAGAACTCTCCACTTCAAATACATAAAACATACATTACCACCTCACACCTATTCCATAAGTGACTACATAATTGGAAGTAAATCACTCCTCAGTAATCGCATAGCATTTCATAGGTTTAAATGAAATATTGGTTGGCTCCTCGTTTGTTATTTTCTTCCCTTATTCCTTCCTGTTTACATCAAGTATAATTATTGGTATAAAAGAGGTTTTCAATACCCATTACTAAAATGCATTCTAGCCTGGGCAAGAAAGCAATACTCCTATTCTCTCTCTCTCTTTCTCTTCCTTTTTCCTCCTCTTCTTTATTCTTTTTCTTTCTTTCTTTCAAAAAATAAAATAAAATATATAAACAAATAAATAAAATAAAAAAAAGAATATCCTTGATGAAGTTGTAAAAATTACTTTCATTAAATCTCAAATCCTTTTAGAGTGTAAAAAAAAAATCATACTGAAAATAAGTATCATAGCATAAGTGATACTTAACTAGGATTATTTCTTGATTACCTCATAAACAGCCTACCTCAAAGCCACCAGGTTAACTGACTCCAAACAAAACCAGAACCATAAATCTCCAACATACATGTGCCATCTATAGCCTCAACCCTGAACTATTTACTTCAACTTACTCCTGGCAGCCAGCCCACCCCACTCTCAATATTCCTGACTAGGACTGGCTAGCTATGGTCTTCACCCTTCATTGCTGATGTTTTTCTTTTATTTTCTTTTGAGATAAAGTATCTCTCTGTCGCCCAGGCTGGAGTGCAGTGGTGCCATCTTGGCTCACTGCAACCTCCCCCTCCCAGGTTCAAGTGATTCTCTTGCCTCAGTTCCCAAACAGCTGGGATTACAGACATGCGCCACCACACCCAGCTAATTTTTGTATTTTTCATAGAGATGGTTTTTCACCATGTTGGCCAGACTGGTCTCGAACTCCCATCCTCAGGTGATCTGCCCAGCTCAGCCTCCCAAAGTGCTGGAATTACAGGCATGAGCCACTGTGCCCAACCCATCGCTGATTTAAATTTGTCTTCCGATTTGACACACACTGTTGTTTCCCTGACTGTGGTCTTGCCTATCATGAACAAGTATGTCCATCTCTGATAACCCTCGTAACATAGCCAGAGAATACCTGGGTAATAACCCTTTCTGTAACAACCTGGCCTCAAAACCTCTCACATTTGTGCTTCAATTAGAGTCTGACCTCTAGTTAGCATTAGCTCAACTGGCTGAATTTTGTAGAACCAGAAAATCTTTCTGCTCTACCCATCCCACTTCCACTATGTTATAGCAAAACAGTATACCATAGACATGTATCCTCTGATTTCTAGCATTTTGTGTAAACTGCAATCTAGATACAGACATTGTAATTTATACAAAATAGCGTATTAGTCAAGGGTAGGCTAACTGCCATAACAAGTAATTTCAAACGTCACTGACTTAACACTTTACAATTTTATTTCTGTTTTGTGAAATACTCCACTGTAAGTATTTCTGGTCAGGCAGTTCTCCTGGGTGGCTCTTCTCCATGCAGTGATTCAGGGACCCAGAATCCTTGTAAATTGTGACCTTTCTATCTCTTGCAGTCCTCTGCTGCTTGCTCATATTCAGCCAGCAGACAGGGGTAAAGAAAAAGTGTGATGAGATGTGCAGAGTGTTTCATAGCGAGGCCTGGAGGTTACATCCATTTGATCTGCACACATTCTATAGGCCAGACTCAGTCACAGCAGAGACTGGGAAATGATGTCTAGCTACGTGCCCAGTAGGAAAAGAAACAGAACTTGGGGAACACAGAGAACTCTCAATTTAGCAGAAACTGCAGGGTAAGGACAATTACTTGAACACATAGTATGGCAGGTAATGGAAAGATACATTTAATAAAACACAAGTAACTTAAGGGATACAGATAATCTTCAAAATAAAACTCTAGGTTATGAATGTAGATTCATCTCAAGGATTGATGAATTCTGCCATAGAAACACTTTTGCATTTCAGATTTCTAACCACACTGTGTAGAAGGAGACAGATGTAGACTCTACCTCTGTTAAATTTGGAGAACATTACAATGGCTTTAAACTCTACTAGGGATTATGTTACATGGTAAAAGACTCTTATATTCTATTCAAATAGTTTAGTTACATACAGTTTCAGGGAAACCTCATTGTCTTTGTGCAAAACCAACTGGAAGAATGGTCTTCTAATGCAGTCTGCAGCAATGATCTGACACGCCAGTTAACATATAAGATTGGAGCCAAAACTAACCCATAAAAAAGGTCATTACACTCTCTGATTATTGGTTGATTTTAAAGGGAATATCGTGAGTGGTCATGTACTGAGTGAAATTCAATATTACTGGTCATTCTATTCTGCTGAAATATATTCACTTCTTTATGGCACCTTTAGGTACCTTTATGGTTTTCCAGGGACCCTATTTCTTAAAAGAAGAATAGAGAAATTGTTCTCTTGCCAGCTGACAATTTTTGGGAAGTCATAAGAGCTGGTTTGTCAGTGGACACAGATCATGTATGCTTTGCATTGCATGATCCCCGAGATTCCCTACAAGGGCAAAGATTCCATAAGGCAAAATAACCCCTGAGAGGGTGACACTCAGCCTAAAAGCCAAGAAGAGAAAACCCTAATATAGAAGAGGGAGGGAACTGGAGATGAACATTAACATGACAACATAACATAATACAATATAATGAACACAAAGTGATGTTGGATGGCTGCTCTCTTTCTGGGTAAATCAGATTAGAACTGTCTATCAATGTCTCATGCCTGTGATAATTTGGGAGAATTTTCAGGAGGAACAATTACTGGTTCAAGCTCTTATGCTGGTTATGACACTGCTTCTTTGACATCTCCCAGCCCCATGAAAATGCTTTGATATGGAGAGGCAGTTATGAGATATCCTGGCTCAGTCTTTCTTAAACCCCTCAGTGTCTCTGGGAAACACAATTTGAAAACGCAGTCTAGAGCAAGTGAGCCTGTGGGCCTTGGTGATGATGATGACGATGGTGACAATGATGATAATTTCAAATGAAGCATCTGTGTGTCCTCAATAAGGCAAGGGTTTGGCTCTAGGTCAATGGCTGTGGCACTAGAGCCCTTGTGGGTGGGCTAGGGGCACACGGCAAGCAGAAGCTACCTGGGTACGAGATCTCTGCACATTCCTATCTGGGTGAGATGAATAAGAAAGTCAGCTGTGCTCACAGAGGTGGGATAGGATACTGAATCAGCCCCATCTCTTTAATGGTTTCATTTACTTTTGCTAAAAGTTTAGCAAAATCTTAAAAATTGAGCTCTGAGACTTCTGCATCTCTTCCATCAGTTTATTATTCCTAGATTGTGTCTGGAACCAAGCTGTTGCTTCCAGAATGAAGTCTTCAGTGGCAGACAGGCTTCTCCCAGGCACTATGAGGGAGAAGGTGGACTCAGACGGGGCCTCCAGGCAGTGTCTGGAGGAGGTTTTGCCTACACTGTGTTCCTTGACCTCAAATCAGAGAAGTTTTCTAGACCCAAGCCTGTCCTCAAAAGCGGCAAATTCAAAGCCCCCTTGTCTGTGTCTTCCCTGAAAGCTTTATATACCTTTAAAGCCTTCAAGATAACAAAACAAAACAAAAAATTAAAAAAAAAAACTTATTCTGACTAATGAGAAAGGGAAACCCCATCCTTGTCTATTGAGTATTGTGGATCTTTTTTATATCATTCCTGCCCAGTGTCATCCAGTCTCTGCCTAAATGCGTCCTCAGTGGAGACTTCACTGTAATCTTGGGTGGCCTCTTCCATATTAGAGCAGTTTTGTCTGATAAAACATTCTAATTTCTGTTGACCTGAAATCAGCTTCTTGTTAACATGCAGTTCCCAGAAAACTTCTAATAATAGTATTTTTATTTTTAAGACACTGAGGAGTTTTCTGTTTGTTTGTTTGCTTGTTTGTAGATAGGGTCTCACTGTCTCTCAGGCTGGAGTGCAGTGGCACAATCACAGCTCACTGCAGCCTCAACGTCTGGGCTCAAGCAATCCTCCCACTTCAGCCTCCCGAGTAGCCAGGACTACAGATGCACATCATCACACCTGATATATTTTAAAAATTTTTTGTAGAGATGGGGTCTCATTATGCTGCCCAGGCTGGTCTTAATCTCCTGGCCTCAAGTGATCCTCCTGCCTCAGCCTCCCAAAGTGCTGGGATTACAGGAATGGGCCACCATGCCTGGCCAAGAAAATTAGATTTTAAGATAAAATAAAAATGCTGAAAATAAGTCAATGTTCCACCCAATAGGAAAATACACAACAAATACATTTTTTCAATCAACAACCCTTCAGATATTTAGAAATGACCTCATAGATTCCGTTTGAGCCTTCCTTTCTTTAGTTAAATATGTCCATTCTCTAGTTCCAGGCCTCATGACAAAATTTACAACGTGCATCTACTTATCTCTAGTCCTCCTCAAATGAGACCCCATGAATAACGCAGATGTAATCCAGCCATTTATTGTAGATCTATGTTTTAACTTCTCTCCTTTAATACTAGATTTTGATTAATAAAGGCATAGTATGTATTTGCTTTTACCAATATGGTCAAAATTGGATAATTTCTACCAAACAAGGTAAGAGAATTTTTAGTATACCAAGCAAAGTTGTTTCTTTTTATCATTTGGGGGGAAGGAGAAGTAAGCCTCTATAAGTGTTATCTTTATTGTATAAAAACAAAAAGAAAGGCAGCTTACAGAAGGGGATGTCATGAAGGATGGCTTCAGCCAAACTCCTACGTCTCTGTCTATGCTAATCCAATCTTTGATATGAACAGGCAACATTTTCTCAATCTTACATAAAGTAACATGAAAACCGTGTCAAGAACCTCATTCCAATCAGGCTGTTTTCTCTAAGCCACTTGTAGAAATTCAGGATCCCTCACTTCCAAAGATCTCAAAATGGAATGCAACTGTTTTCTTTTATAGGCAAAGGTGTGAGAATTGATGTAATAAAAAGTAAAGTCCTTCTTGTTACTGAGGAATCAGACAAGTTGCTGTCTTCTTCCTTCTCTAAGCCTTAGTTTTTCCATCTGAAAAACGAGAGAATGAATCCCAGCCCAATACCAGCACTATGCAATAGAACTTTCCCTGATTGATGGAATGTTCTGTATCTGCACCGTCCAATATGGTGGCCACTGCACCCTGGAGTCACTTAAAATGGGATTAATGAGATCGATGAACTAAATTTTAAATTAAATTTGATTTGATTCTTTAAAACTGAAATGCCACATGTAACTGAATTGCCATATGGTGACTACCATATAGGACGGCATCAATCTGGATCTTCTTGTAATTACATCTGTAAGGTTACAGGGGTCCTCTGAAGGGTGTTTTATGATAGCTTTGATCCAGAGACTTTGCTGGACTGAGAGGTCTTATGATCTCATCTTCTCCATTTCATCTCTTGGTTCTATATGAGGACTCCTGACATTAAAAGAATGAGATTCTTCTCTGGAATTCATCGCTAATTGGCTCTGAGTGCAGCTTCTCCTCTCCGGGCTTTATTTTCTTCCTCTATAAAGCCAGGAACTTGTTTAATTTTGCTGAGGCCTTTCCATCTTAACTACCTGTGGACCCTGAGGAGACATGGATGAGTGAGACATAGGCCTTTGGAAAAAAACACAAGCAGGAGGAAGCTAAAGGCCTGGATCTTGATGCTGTGACTGCCAAGAGTCAGGAAGAGCCTGTTACTGTGGGAAGGGCAGGGACAGAGGAAGAGAAGAGTAATAAAATGTTACCTGCACAGGATGGTCTCTGAGGCCACCTGGAGGGCCAGGCTGTAAGTGTATGCAGAGGCCCTGAGGGGCTTTCTCTTTTGCATTTTCGACCCCTTTAATAATTGGAGCCTGTGCCCTCTCTGAACCAATGGGACCCTGAGAGAAATACAGTGTGTCAAATCTGTTGCTTATCTGATAATCCCCTGGGGATGCCAGCTGGCAGTGCTACCTTCAGGGAGGAAAAAAGGAATAGCTGCTCTCATCTACGGAAGAGCAATATTTTGCCCTTAGAGTTCTACTTTTTTTTTTTTTTTTTTAAAGACGGAGTCTCGCTCCATTGCCCAGGCTGGAGTACAGTGGTGCAATCTTGGCTCACTGTACCTTCCACCTCCTGGGTTCAAGCGATTCTCCTGCCTCAGCCTTCTGGGTAGCTGGGATTACAGGCATGCACAACCATGCCTGGCTAATTTTTGTATTTTTAGTACAGACGGGCTTCGCCATGTTGGCCAGGCTGGCCTCAAATTCTGACCTCAAGTGTTCCACTGGCCTCAGTTTCCCAAAGTGCTGGGATTACAGGGATGAGCCACCGTGCCCGGCCTCCTTCTACTTTTAAAACTTCCCTTGCCTCCACTTTTTCAAAATGAAATCAAGTCCTCATAACCACCCAATGAGCAGCCATTGGTACCTCCGTTGTCAGATAAAACAGTCATGCATGAGGCAAGAGCCTCTGCCAAGGCCACACATTGACCAATGCAGACAGGTTTAGCCCCCGGCAAGTGCTTGAACTCCCAGCCCAGTCCTCACAGTGCTGCAATGCAAGGTACCACAGCAACGTGCCTGCTTTCTTTCAGACCTGCTACCAGGTAAGTTACTGCAAGGCCTGGAGGCTGAGCCACTCACCCTGGCTTCCCTGGAGGAAGCTAGACAGGGAACAGGGAAGCAGACCTTCATGATGCCATGGGTAAGACCTGGGCATGGTTGTGCTTGGGACAGTACTTGGAGAGGAACAAACTACTTAGCTGTATTTTAAAGAATGGATAGAGTGTTCATGCCAAGATCCCCGTGGAACCAGTGTCAGCGAACACCCTCCATGCCTTCTTCCTCAGCCCCTCCTTACAGGCATCTCAGCATCCTTCTAGGTAGCTACATGAATCTAAGCCTCCAGTCTCCGGGGCTGCTTTCCTAGTCCCCGCCTGGCCCCACTAATGGCTGTAGTCTTTGCACTGTCTGAATCAGCACGGCCTGCCAGATGCACGACCAGGGCCTTCTGATACTAATGGCTTTGGATTAAGTTCCAAGAGCTATCCCCAGCGGGGATCTCATTCTTGCTGTGCTGGGCCTGGGTGTCTCTCGGGCAGATTAGTTTTTGATGGGGCAGGTACTGCACCATTTCCATTAAGTACCATAATGCAGACATCATTATCGGCAGGTGCCCTGACCTCTCCTTGCTAATGAGTAGCCATTGATATGTAAGCCATGTAAGCATTTTCCCCTTATGAACCTTCCTTCTTGCTGCAACACCCCCCATCCTGTCCCCACACACCCTCCCATCCCCTCCCTCTCCTGCTGGATGGAGCCAGGACACTAGAGAGCTTGAAAAGAGGATGGCCAAGTCACTTAGCTTCCTAGAATGATGAAAAAGCACTGACCCAGGAGTCAGGAGACAAAGGTCCCTTCTCAGGGGACATGGAGTAAGACACCACTCATCTCCCTGGGTCTCTTTTGCTCATTATTCAAATGGGTCTAATAATGTCTGCTCTACCTACCTCGCAGGGATTTTGTAAGGATCAAATGAGATTAAAAGTATGAAAATGCTTTGAAAAGTTAAAAGCTCTGTAGGGCTAAATGGGATTGCTTTTAAGCCAGATGTAAAGGAACTCAGGGTTTAAAAAGTACTCAGGGAAAGGAGAAACTGGAGGTAAAAAGGAAATTGAGGGGTTTCCATATCTCTGATACATGGTGGGTCTTGCAAATGGTAGCCATGAGATGAGATGCTGTGCACCAGTCCTTCATTCTATGGTGTCCCTGAGTAGAAGCAAGGTGGTCACGACAACATAGTCTGAATTCTCTTGCTCAGGCAAATAGTTTAATGACAAGTCTCGTCCAGATCTCCCTCTGTGAAAAGCAGAGTGTCCAAGAAGAGGATCTGGCACCAGGGTGAGGATCACTTGTTTGTGAGCTCAGCACGAGAAGCTGAAGGGGATGAAGCCAGTGAGTAGCAGCACCTTGAGAAACCAGAGCCAGGTAGGGCTTCCCACAGAGCTGACCATCTGAAGCAATCAAGTGATGAGGAGTCTCCAGATTTGAGAACATGGTGCAAAATAAGGAAACAAGGAGAGAATGCAAGAAGGGCTTCCTGACCTAGGAAAAACTTGTGCAATAGCTTTCAAGGGAGTGGTGGGGGCTTCTGCTGGGTGGGAAGGGAATCTCTAAGGCTCTTGAGGACAAGGCTTGCAACTGTGACCATGCTTGGTTAAGATCATTGCCAAGGTGGCAGGAGGGGCCCTTCTCACTGACTCATTCTCTCCTCAGTCTGGAACATGGAGATCAAGGAGAGGAGGAAGATTCTAAGGAGTAGAAACTAAGGCAGAGAGGAAAAAAAGAGAAGAATGTGATCAGGACCAAGCTGCTAGGTATTGAGCAAAAACAGCAAAGGGCCTTAGCTTTTTCAAGGCAGTGGAGAGAATTCTTAATTTGCATGACTCAAATTTCAAATCAAGTGCAGTTCATAATCACCAACTTTGCCTCCTCTATGGTCCAGTGTTGTACTAAAAGCTATGGCAGATGCAGAGATAAGTAAGTGATAGGATCTGCCCTCAAGGAGCTGATAAAATAGTCAAGCAAATTAAATATTCGAGCCACATTTTATTTTTATTTTTTAATTTTTTTTGCAGTAAAGAGTTTAATTAAATAGCATTTTAATGGAAAAGTAAATTTCCATTATAACACATGAAATGTTACTTAATGAGATAATCAGTGATAGAAATCTTTGTGAGCTAGAGTGGCCCAGGGACAATGTACTAAAGGACTTTAGTAACGTTTAGAATTAAATCCAGTGTGAACAATGGAGTGAGCAATGAGGTGGAGGCCAGGATGGGTTTTAGTGATAGAGGAATAGATGAGAATCATTAATATCTCCTTTCCCTTCCTTCCTCCCTTTCTCTCCCCCGTCTCAACTAAACTAACTTCCTTCCCTCCTTCATTACTTTCTTTCTTCCTCCCATCCAGCCATGCTTTTTTTCTCTCCAGCTCACTTGCCTGCCTTTCCTTCTTCCTTCCCTCCCTCCCTTCTTCCCTATTTCTCTCTCTCTCTTTTCTTTCTTCCCTTCCCTTTCTCTCTGTCTTTCTCATTTCTTTCTTTTCCTTCCTTCCTTCCTTTCTCTTTCTTTTCTTTCTTTCCTCTTACCCTCTGTCTCTCTTTCTCTTGATACATTCAATATTATCTAAGTCTTCTCTACCTCTGTTAGGGTTTGATTTCCCCTTCAGAGTTCCATTTAGCATCCATCTCATTCATCAGCTTGTCTCCACCACGTCTCAGCTTCCAAGTTAGGACATCTCATTACTGTTATCTGCTCAGCACTCGGGAACCACATATCCACACATCCCACCCGGATGCATCCTCTACACAGTGTGTGCACAACACCAGTGGCACTTAACAAACATTCAGTATGATATGTTACCCTCTTCCACCCCAAAGGATTTCAGAGAAAAGAGCCTAATGCAAGAACCGCCCCTAGAGACACATATTTGCAACTTGCTGTGTACAAACTCAGACCCATTAGAATGCAATCTCCACATTAATTATTTTTAAACAGGACTCTTAAAGCTGCATGGTGTTAAAACTGTCTTGCCAATAAGCCACATTAACCAGCTCATCAATTTTTTCCCCTTGCCCATCCTCCCCATAGGCAGTTCCACTGGTAGTGAAATGAGCATAATCAATGTATGTTTATTTGTTGACTCACAATCCTTTGTGGATTACCCATCTCCTTGATGTGGCAGCTGCTCCTGCCTGCAGCCTGCTGAGGGGCCATTCTCTCTCTTTTAGCACTTTGGCCAGACAGTGGGCAAGAGGCTCAGAGGACACTCAACATCAAGCCATTAGTGATGTCAACTAACAAAAGAATGACAAGGAGCAAGGCGAGGGTACTTGCCTGCCAAGACAGGGCTTGGGGAGCAAGTATGGATGCTTCTGTCACCACGAGTAACCAAGACAGAGCTGGAAAACATTCCTTTCAGTGACCCCTTATCTCAAATAAACTCATCCCGGTTGGCATAGGCTTTATTGGGGAAACCAGGTAAAAGTCAGGTGTGTAAAGGTAAAGGCTGAAATGTGAACCCTGGAGAAGCTTCTTGAGTGATGTAAACACAGATAGAAATGCTCGTGCTCTGATACAAATGGTATTCCCACCACCACTTCTCCCAGCACTTCACCAGTTCCCCTGGATTGAGCAGAATTCTTTTTTTTTTTTTTCAGGTTTGGTCCATGAAAATCTCTAGCGCACTCTGGCATATTATGGGTGTGTGAGGAAGACTTCCAAAGCTCTGGTTCTGGTTTGTTTGATTCCTGGGGAAACTGGTTGCTGGACCTGGCTAGCCACCGGTAGGAATCTAGCATCTCACCTAGCTGCATCCTCTATACATCCACCATGTATTCAGATTCTCCAGGGTCTTGGCCAGGAACAAGAGTCTCTGAACTGAGCTTTCTGGAGAGGAGATAAGCCAAAGGGAGGGGCCAGAGTCAAAGGGCACAGGTGCCATCATCTCAAAGAAGCCCAGTGGCAGTCCCCTTCAGGAGGCAGTGATGGGCTTCTTCATTGCTTTATTCCTTTAGCATGAGCCTTAGATAAGCCTAAGAGTCAGGCAGCATCTCCTGCCCAGATGCTCTTCAGAGAGGCTATAGCCCATCACAGTATACCTGCCACCTCCTCCTGGGCTTCAGCCACCAACTGGGATTCTGCAGGACTTTCTCAACAGCACTCAGATCGTTTTGGTATGGACAGATTTCCAGGATAAAGTGCTCTATGGTGGCAGAAAATGTGAGAAGGTGGCAATGAAGCGGAGCACTGTTGCTACAGAAGGAATGCTCCACTCCAGAACGCAGTGAGCGAGACCAGGCCATCAGTGGTGCGGAGGCTTAGTGTTAAGAGTATTTTATTAGAACCATATTAACAAACTCCAGTGCTCATCTCTCTCTGAGTGTTAAGTTGTAGATAAGAACCTGAAGGACTTTGGTTAATATTCTCCCAAACCAGTGTCCACACTTAGGGCTTCAGTTCACTATTAGGCACAGCTTGGAGATAAGGGGAAGGGGCCTCTACAAATGCTTGCAGCAGAAGAAATGAGCAAGGACCACCATGCAGGTTAAACATAGCATTTCCAGGAGGACACCCTACAGAATAGTCTCACAGCCACATAAGTTGTGGGACAGGCGAGGGGAGGTAAGCAAGGAACAGGTAACCATGTCCTGGATGTTTAGGAACTGGGAAAGGAGTGCAATTTTACCTTGTGTTTAAGGAGATTCTTTTGGTGTAAAACTACAGAGAATCCACAAAGTCACTGTAGGCCTTGTAGACTGCTGGTGGACTGTCCATGACCATCCCCAGTGAAGTAAGGGACCCTCATGTTCTTGGGCAGGGCCCCTCCTTGACATCAGAAATATTTAGCATTCCAGCTTCCCAGCATCCTTCAAGGTGTCTCTTTCCCCATAAGTGTAACATTATACTCAGGTCCTCACCTGAGCCCATGCAGGATCTCCTCTGTTAGGGTTGCTAGGTCTCCTGAATCTCTCTAGGGGAAGGAATTCCCAGGGCGGGTATTCATCCACCATCCTCTTACTCTGTGGTATAGTTTGGATGTTTGTCATCTCCAAATCTCATGGTGAAATGTAATTTCCAGTGTTGGAGGTGTGGCCTGGTGGGAGGTGACTGGATCATGGAGGTGGATCCCTCATAAGTGGCTTAGTGCTATCCCCATGGTGGTAAGTGAGTTATCTCTCTGGTGGTTCACATGAGATCTGGTTGTTTAAAAGAGCATGGCTTCTCCCCTCTTTCTTGTTGTCTCTTGCCATGTGATGCTCCTGCTCCCCTTTCACCTTCTACTGTGACTGTAGCTTTCTGAGACCCTCACCAGGAACAGATGCTGGTGCCATGCTTTCTGTGCACCCTGCAGAACTGTGAGTCAATTAAACCTATTTTCTTTATAGATTACCCAGTCTCAACTATTCCTTTACAGTAACGCAAAAATGGACTAGCACAGTCTGGCTCCTGGGTCTGGATATTAACCAGTTAGTTTGGGTTGCCTTATGCCAAAGAACTGTCAAAGCCCAGGAGGCCTAAAGGATGGCCATTGGGCCTGGCAGCACTAGAGGTCCCAGGTCTTCCTTGGCTGCAGAGGTATGAGAGCTGAAGTAATTTCCCCAAGCCTTGAAGATGCTCTGGAGTGTGAATAACTCCAGTGGGGAACAGGAGATGATCTGGGGCAGAGGGAGCTGTGAGGACATCTGGATGTTCTGGAGTTGGGAATCTCCACCGAATGACCTCGCTCCTGCCACAAAGTGGGGCAGCAGTTTCCCATGGTGTAGTGAGGACTCAATCTTCTGATTTATTTTGCAAGAGAAGTAACAAATCTTTCTTTTCTAAATTGAAATATTGACTCTCCACACAAAGCTATAGGTGGTGGTGAACAAAATCTGTTTTCCAAGTGCACATGGCCCCTGGGACCTCAGTTGGCAATATCTATTTAGAGAACACAAAGTCATATCGAAGGAAACAAACCAAACCAGGATTAGGGGCGAGGAAATAGTGGTTTTAACAGCATCAGCAATAAAAATATGATTTTTTTTTCAGTATATAAGCAGAGGACATCCAGCAAATATGCTTCTTCAAAGCCATCATAGACAACTTCCTCAAAATCTCAAACCTCAGACAGAATCTACCAATGACTACTTGTTTATTTATTTATTTTTGCTGTCCCTGATACAGCTTGCATCAGCATCTTGACATGTATGTATCTTTATAATACATTCCTTATCTGGGAGGCTTGATTGGACTTGCAAGGTCTTGGAAGATGAACAGGACCAGGTGGTCATTTGCAGATAGCTCAAACTCCCTGCAGGAAGGAGGCTTCCCTCGCATGGGCCATAACACACAGATATTTATACTTATGCTTCAATATGTATATGTGCATACATATATAACTACTGTAAAAACACACAAGCAAAGCCACCAGCCACAGGCAGAGTTATGAACTTTGAGCTGGCTTGTGAGTTGCTCCATAAAAAGAATAAAAAAAAAAGGAACAAACATTTTGAGGAGAAACCCAGAACTGCAGCAAAGCTTGGTGACATCAGCTTGCATTTCAGATCCCAAATGGAATGGAAATCAGCAACGAGGCAGCAGCTTTGGAGTGGGATTGGGGAACAGAATAGAGCCTCTCTTCCCTGAGAAATGAAGAGGAGGCCTCGATTTTGCAGCTAATCATGAGATTGTTTGTAGTAGGCAGAGGATGGAATGCCTGCATTCTTTTTCCCATTAGCCACCCTCAGAAGCCACCCTGCTGAGTGTATCAGCCCTCCCAGGCCTAATGAGGCCCTGCTGAGAGAATCCAGAAAACTATTGGGGAGCTGAGCCTTTTACATTCCCTGAATGGCACATCACGAGGTTGATTTATGTCAAGCTCTGCAGAGATAATTCATTGCCAAGGCAATTTACTAATCCTTTAGATTATGCATTTTGTGTGTCACCCAAATTGGCTCCTCCGTGCAGCGTGGCACTAGGGGGACCGTAATTTGTTTGTGCATATTCCAATCAGGAAGAAGATTCATAAGCTACTGTTGAGGAAGAATGGATCACTTGCTTTTGACTTTAATGCAGAGAGGTTGGCTCCTGGGATTTTGGAATAAATATTTGATCTTTAAAGATCATTTTGTAGCTTGTAGCCGTCAACCCAGCCAGGTTTTTAGTGTTTGTTTATGGTTTACACCATATGATTCAATAAACTCTGCCGGAGACACATGTGCATAATTAAGTTTAAAAGCCAGCCCCAACTACACTGCAGGACCTGCTGCTCAAATCACAGTTTATGCACCAAATTCTATTTATTGCTATTGAAATTCTCTCCCCCACACTCAATGACTCAGAATCTGGAGGACTGCATGGGCATCTCTGTTTCCTTTTTGATGGCAGTCTTTCTCCTGATGTGAATGCTCCTCACACATTCTTCCCCATTATGCTAATTTCCAGTGCCAGACTTAAAAAAACACACATGTCAGCATCTCCCCAACCCACTAAAGAGGGCCCCTATTTCAGACACAGCACTTACTATGTTGTGCTCAGTATCAATATCATACAAAAGAGAAGTGGGGGTGTTGTTTACTATTTCCACTTCATAATCTTATAGGATGAGGTCTAAGAAACATAGTAGCTCATTCTTTTTTTTTCCTTTTCTTCAATCAAAGCATCATAATACATCCTTCTCGCACAGTAGTTGCTATGTTCCAGGCTCTGTTCAAAGTGCTCTACCGAGATCAGCTCAGTTAATCTCCACCAACAATCATGTAATGTAAGTGCTAGTACCCTCTATGAGGCAACTGAGGCACAAAAGGTTAAATGACTTAAGCTGATCTCTACGTTAACCGCTGTGCCATATTGTCTTTCACAGGACCAAGCAATGAAAACAAGCATCACACGGTAAAGCACAAACTCTAATCACCTTAGCTTAGATTCACCTTACTTTGTAGGTCAACCACAAGAATGAGCTCAAGAACGTGCCCCACCAGAGCTTACAGTTTCATTATTAGAAAACAGAGGTTCTGAATTCAGTTACTCTCTTTCTGTTTACTCCTTAAGAATAGAACACTTTCTGGCAGGGATGGAATATACCTCCTTAACAACTTATTTATAAGATCCTAGTGAATCTCTTCTCAACTTAGATGAGATGAGGAAAGTCAAAACCATTCATTCACTCAACAGATATTCATTGAAAACCTATTACATGCCAAGTCCTGGGCCAGCCACCGGTGACCTGGTAATGTGTAAGACACAACCCCTGTTCTCAAGAAGAGTCCATCAATGGGATCCTCCCAGTGCTGGCTCTGTCCAGGACCTGAAACGCATGCTCCAGAGGCTGGAGCAATACAGGGGAAGAAGACAGGGAGAGCAGGCACCATCTGAGAAGAGCAGGGTGACTTCTAGTAGTGAATGCAGTTTGCCAATATTGATCCTAAAGTTCCAGGGGCCAGCTATACTCATTGTTTGCTTTGTCTCTTTTGGGAACTTGTCTGAACCTCCTCACAGATGACTGCAGGGGAAATGAAGAAGTGTGAAAGTAAGGCAGTACAGACACCAAAATGAGGAGCTGTCATTCCATCTGCACTGTCATAAGTATGCAAGGCAAAGGATATGCAAAGAATAGCAATGCTTGCATTGTGTATACAGAAAAGAATCATGGAATTGCAAGAACAGGTGACATTGTCTTTCTCTTTCTTGTCAATATTTATTTCTCTCTCCCTTCTTCCTTTCTCCTTCTCCTCTTCCTTTTTCACCTTCATCACTCTGTCTTCCTTCTTTCCTTTCTTTCTCCCCTCTTTCTTTCTTTTTTCCTTCTAAACAAGCAACTTGCCTACATTCTGTGTACTCTACCAAATTTATGAAATTCCACTGAAGATTATTTTTTATATCTGTAATATTTCCACATGACTAATTGCATTTAGCGAAAAGCTGACACTAGACAATTTCTTGGGCTCATTCAATGTTGGATTTATTAAAGCCCCAAATCATCCATCATCTCAAAATTTGGCAGGTTATGTTTATAAATAAATTAAATTAACAAGTGTGTGCTGTGTTGGGTATTCGCATGTGGGAGGGAATGCAAATACAGACATGTAGACACCCATCTACATCTGGGAATCTGCTCCACAGTGAAAACGCCCTGACCCGCACAGCCTCTAGAGTTAGCTAACGCACAGTGACTTCTTCAAAACAGATGAACTCAATTTGCAACTGAGAACTAGATCTGATTTAATCAGAACGCCCAACTTTTCCATCCAAAGGTAGATTGGATCTCACTGGCAAGTGTGATATAATGAAAAACAATTGGCCTGAAATTAAAGTCGCACACAGCGGCCAGGAGATCTTGGTTTCAGTTGTGCTCTGACACTGACTTCCTGTGCAGACCCAGCCTCACTTTCTCTGTTTGGGTTTGGTTTTGTCAACTGTAAAATAAAGAGACAAATACCAGAAAGGTCATGAGCTGAAAGTTCAACAGAGAAAAGAAGGTGTCTAGCAAAGATGGGTCGATATGAATACAGGGAATAAATGGTTAGTGCTTCTTTACATGTGTTTACTCACTGGTAAGAGGACCAGTGTCTTTCTGTCAAAAGTGAATTGACAGACATCAGTGCAAAAGTTGGCCCTTGTCCTTCTGACTGACATATGTCAAGAACTGAAATATCACTTTAAAAAGCTACCAGTAGGCTGGACACGGTGGCTCAGGCCTGTAATCCCAGCACTTTGGGAGGCCGAGGTGGGTGGATCACCTGAGGTCAGGAGTTCAAGACCAGCCTGAAATCCTTGTCTCTATTAAAAGTACAAAAATTAGGCATGGAGTGCTGGCAGGCACCTGTAGTCCCAGGTACTTGGGAGGCTGAGACACGAGAATTGCTTGAACCAGGGAGGCAGAGGTTGCAGTGAGCCAAGATCATGCCACTGCACTCCAGCCTAGGCAATGGAGTGAGACTCTGTCTCAAAAAAAAAAAAAAAAAAAAAAGAAAGCTACCAGTAATGGGCTTGGTGTTTTAGGGAGGTCAGGGAGAGAGAGGTAAAAGATGAATGGTATACTTTAGCAAGCTAAATAATCATCTTCATTTTATTACCAGGAAATATAGGGTGGCTTCTTCTTATTATTATTGATAGTCTTAATAATAATCACCATCATGGCCACCATCAATAATATTTCATCAGCAGAAAATATGGGGCAAATGGAGATCTCATGATATACACAGGAAAATAAAAACTCTACTAGACAGAACAGACTATTTTTACTAGACATTGCAGGCATATTTCATCAATTAATTGTGATATTCATCCAGATCTGGCAATAGCAGTTTGGGGATACAGTGTTAGATTAATGCTATCATTGACTGTTATGGAACCCAAGCATTAGAAAGGGCTTCATAATAACATCTCGTCCATTCCCCCATTTCATCTAAACTGACGATGGCAAATATATTTTAATATCGCATGCCACTCTGATGGATTGACAATGGCTGCCTAGAGGGCTTCATTGAGAAGTGTTTTGAGGCTGCTTATAAGCTCTAAGAGAGAGAGGACTGTGATCAATTAGGTGTGTCTGCCATGAGCATCCAAGGGAAGATTAAACACTCATGCTATATATTTGCCGTTCTCTAACATCACTATTCTGAGAAACAAGAATTATTTTTTTCTGACTGTAAAGTTACTCTTGAAAAGACCCTGTTTCTCTCTAGAATTCTTATTGTATGGCTTTCATTTTGAGAAGATGCCTCTTTATGTAGAACTTTAGTCAATTAAGATACAATTTAACCTGATTTTTCTCTTGCATAATTCTCAGTGAGGATGGAATATCCCTGAGCACATATGCCTCCTGAGAACAGAGATTGTTTTATTGATTTATGGGCTCAAAATCCCAGTGTTGGTGTCAGGCTCTCCAGCACATTCTGTGAGTTGCCCATATAAATCTTGGTAGAGTTGTCCATTCAGATGTCCCTTTTCTTGTGGGACTGTGGAGGCTTTGGGGAAAAAAGAGATGCTAAGGGAAGAGACGAAGGGACAATTAAGCTTAGTCTGGTAAGAAAGCCTTACAGATGGTAGAGCAGGGATGACTCTGAGAACCACATGATACTTCCCCTTACAGCTAAATCCCAACCCAGCCCACTGTAGACTGTTGTCTGAATCCTTATGGCTGGGGAAGAAAGAAATCCAGGTTACTGAAATCAGGGTTTCCCTTCAAACTCTGTAAATTACCGGCACACAGGAGTTCTTCATTGATCTCCCATCTGACATGCAAAATGCAAACAGAAGAGTGGTATTTTTTCTCTTTCACAGCAGTGTTGGTAAAACTCAATAATCTCACTGATGCTAACTGAACAGGAGCACACTTACTGAGAGGCTATTAAGCACTAGGTACTAGGCTAGGTGTTTACATACCTTTGATCGTCATAACAACCTTATCAAATATAAAACATGTTTACATGAGGTGTAATTTAGTTCAGGTAGAAAAGGACAAATCAAGATTTGAACACAGGGTGATAGACTCTATAGCGTATATTCTTGATGCTGCTCTCCTGCTTCCAGGAGTGGTAGCAGCAGAAGCAGTAGAGCTATCCAGTGGGTGGGTTCTGCTAAATGGGCTCAGGTGGTGGAAGGGAAAACCCTGCTTTGCAGTGTTTGCCCATTTCTGTGGTGTACATATTCCACTATGGCCATTGTCTAGCTACCAATGTGAATGTGGAATCCAGGGAGCATTCCACTCTCTGAGCCAGCGCCTGCCTGTCGCTGTGTCGCATGGCCCTAATGGCACCCTGAAAAGCTCTGCGCAGGCAGTGGGTGTCAGCAGAAGTGAGGCTGGTGCTGCAAGAAAAGGTGGCGTCTGGCATCAAGCTGAAGGCAACTGCAGAGAACAGGCTAAACACGCTGTATGCCAAGAAAATGGGAATCGTCAAACACAGATGGGATCTACAGAAACCCCTCATTATTTAGAGGAGAAACTGAGGTCCAGACAGAGGAAGCAACTTGTCCAGGTGCTTTGTTTGATAAAGCTTGACTGGAAGACAATGAGTATGTTCCTTACCAGTGATTTCTTTTTTTTTTTTTTTTTGTCCCTTCATACTAAAAAATCTCAGGAGGTTTTTAAAAGCCTTTTTATAGTTTCTATATAATTTGGGAACTCTGCCACCCCCCATATTTTCCATACTTCTCTTCAGGTTTCTAAGATGCACTGTCTTCAAATGGACTCTAAGAATCCTTCTGAGCAGGGGATGCTGAGAAAAGAGGAATCCCTGCTGTTCTTGGCCGGAGACTATTGACTCTGCACATTGATCTAGGCTTGATACCCGGCTTTCCAGGCTCCAATATTACATCTCTATAAGAGAGTTTGAATTTCTGGACTCTCCTCTTAAATCTACATTGTCACGGCTTCCTGCCTCCAAAGCAGGACTGCATGCCTCGCTGCACCCAGCTCCTATGGCCCAGACTTCCAATATCCTGCTAGATGAAATGAGTTAGAGACTGTTTCAGCCTGACTTCACTCAGGGGCTGGTGATTTCTGAGATGGAGTCAAGCCCTTAATGTATCCTGCTCCTGCTTTCCCAGTCTATTAATTCCTCTTTGTTTCCCTCCAATACTGTGCCCTTGACGCAGCTGGTTGCAAAAACAACTGGAGCGAGAGGGAAGAGAGAGGAACAGTTAGTTTAAAGGAGTTGATTGGATGTGTCCTCACTGGAATGTGATAGGCAGAATAATGGTTCCCCTGAGATGGCTGTGTCTGATTCCCGGAAGCTGTGAATGTGTTACCTTACATGGCAAAAGAGACTTTGCAGATGAAATTGAGAGTCTTGAGATGGGGAGACTATCCTGGATCACCAGTGGTCTAATGTAACCACAGGGGTCCTTAAAAGTGGAAAGGAAGCAGGCCAGAATGATGCAATGAGAAAAGACTGGAGTTGCTATTGCTGGCTCTGATGCTGGAAGAAGGGGCCATGAGCCAAGGCATGTGGGCAGTCTCTAGAAGTGGGAAAATACAAAGAAAAAGATTCTCCCCTAGAGCCTCAGGAAAGAATGCAGCCCTGTAAATGTATTGATCTTATCCCAGTGAAACCCAAGTCAAAATTCTGACCTATTGTATGGTAACCAACTTGTATTATTTTAAGCCTCACATTAAGATAATTATATAGTCATGAACTTGTATAGTTTAAACTACCAAATTTGGATAATTTGTTATGACAGAAATAGGAAAGTAATACAGAAAGCAATGAATTCAACTCTTGCACAAAACTGAAAGTAAGTGTTGGGCTACTATGCCCTCATTCTGCTATTGTCCCGGGAGTGGAAAGGAAGTTGTCTGTCACCCAGCCAGCTCTGTTACTCTCTTGGCAATGTTTTGAAACTCATCTCCAGAGAGATTTTTCCCAGTTGCACAGAATTGAATTAATAATAATCTTAGTTTATGCAACACTCTCATTTTTTGGCATATGCATGGTTTCTTTGTTTTCTAAATTAGTATTCCAATATTAGAGTGGCTAGGAACACTGGCCCAACAGAAAATGATGGGAAGCTTTACAGTGTGCATTTCACAGGGTATTTCTTTTACCTAACAGATGCCCTAATGCCTTATAGTCCAACTTGTGACCAGGAGGTCCCTTGCACAAGAAACTTGTTCATACTGGCACATTCCCTTGTAGCTCTTGGGTGACTCGTGTCCAGTTTATGCCTGCCTGACCATTGCTCTGATATTGGGGGCCTGGCTGTTTTCTCCCTGGTTTCCCAGTTAATCCCTGCCTGGGGTAGCCCCTCGTTCTTGAGATTGAAGGTGCAAATTCAATGCACCAATATGAAATAAGTTCAATAATTTATTATTACTTACAGACCTGGGGAGGCACAATGAACTAAGAGGGTCCATTTCTGGGTCATGAGAGGCAAGAATGAAGACTCAGGGAGAGTAAGAGAGATGGAGCACACACTCAGTTTGCTAGGTGAGAAACATGCCTCTAAATTCTCTCTGGCCACCAGCTTGAACCATTTGAGTATGTTCTCCTTCTAATGCATAGGCAGCAACATTTACTGTGTTGTTCCCCTTACATGTTTTTATTTAGTTAGCTAGTTCTGTTTCATAGTGTGACAAGCACCTACAAATCCTCTACCCCAAACAAACAATAACTCAGCTGCACCTGCATGGTGCCCCCATTCCCATTCCACACTAGAAGTGACCATCATTCTGAATCATTTTTCCCTTTTGGCTTTCTTTGTATATGATTTTATTATAACTATATATTTTCCTCAAGAGTAATTATTTGTTGATATCTTTATAAGCATGTTGTGCTGTATGTAATTGTTTGGGATTTATTATTTTGGTTAATACTAGATTACTGAGATGCATTCATATTGCTATGTGTCACGGCTATAGAATATTTCACTGAATGGACATCCCATGCTTTATTTATCCATTGTCTCACAGACGAGCATCTGGTTGTCTTCCGGTGCTTCTTTTGTGAATGGTGCTGTTATGACTGTTCTTGTCCATGTTGCCTGTGGCATATTCACAGGAGTTCTTTTAAACAGTAGATGTAGAAGGGCAATCTCATGAAAATCCTTTTGCATATATTTTGGGTGCTCTAGGGCCAAAGTTAATGGGTGGGGGGGGGCACTGGGTGCTTTTGCTGAAGATGGAAGCAGCTGAGGTTGAATAGCTAAGACAGTCAAGGAGGCAGAGGAAATTACCACTGAGTCAATTCCAAGGTCTCAGTCATATTACAGAGGCTCCCTCCAAGATAAAGAGATGAAGGAATTCCATTTGAGAGCATCCAGAATGAAGAAAGAGACTTTCTTTCTTTCTTTTTTTTTTTTTTTTGAGACAGAGTCTCACTTCGTTACCCAGGCTGAAGTGCAGTTTTGCAATCTCCAGTCCTGCAACCACCATCTCCTGGGTTCAACAGATTTTCCTGCCTCATCCTCCCAAGTAGCTAGAATTACTGATGCATGCCACCACACCCAGCTGTATTTTTAGTAGAGACAGGGTTTCGCCATGTTGTCCAGGCTGGTCTCAAACTCTTGACCTCAAGTGATCAGCTCATCTTGGCCTCCCGAAGTGCTGGGATTACCAGTGTGAGCCACTGTGCCTGGCCTGAAATAGATACTTTTAAGAAAGAGTTGGGATCTCATGCCAAGGAAAGCAAGGCTGGTAGCACTTTTGAGGCAAACCTTACAGACCTTCTCATCCCTCTTGTCCCTCAAAAATTTTATCAGAAACCCCTATGCATCTGGCTTTACTCTAAGCACGAGGGGGCTTAAAAGAACATGGGGAGAAATGCCAGATGTAGGTGACGGGGGGACGGAGGCAGCAAACCACATTGCCATGTGTGTACCTATGTAACAATCCTGCATGATCTGCACATGTACCCCAGAACCTAAAGTACAGTTTAAAAAAAAAAAAGAAAATATGGTGCTCATTCACCAATTGCGGAGTAGTCTCACTGTAGCTTCCAACCAGTGGGAAGGCCAATTCTCTAGTTCTCCCAATTGGAAGGCCATAAGAAATCTCTTATTAACTGTCTCATGCTCAATGCTATATCATCATGGCACCAATGAATAGGCATCTTTCTTTGCAGGTTTCCAGTCACGCCATCTGTCTCCCATTAGAAGCAGCATCTGCAGGCATCAAGGGCATGATAATCCATGAGCACGAGCAGCAGGTGCTGCTCCTCAGTGCAGGAAAGATGCATCTGGACAGGAGCACATCCTGCCCACTGCCCTCCCAATCACCCTCCCAATGACCACAGCTGAGCCTGCCTCGCTCTGCTCCTTAACATCTGCCTGCATCATTCCACAGTCCACTGTCTATGAGCTGATAGCTTGCTTCCCTCTGTTGTGGTTGGAGCAGGCAAAGGGTTCACAGAAGCACAGAGGCTACATGACTCTGGAAAGCCATGATTCTCTGGGGAAGACAAGAGAGTGTGGTCACTGCTACTCTAAAAGAAATGCTTTGCAGTGCTTGTATCTTTCTTTCTTTTTATTCTCTGCCCCCCTTGACTCTCAACTGCTACTCCTGTCCCACCTCCATTCCCCCCAGGGCTGCCACGTCCTCACCTCAGCAGCCAGAAGTGACTAGAGGCCCTGAATATTAATTCCCTAAAAGATGCCCATGAAGCAGGGATGACCATCCCACCGCTACTCCCTCTCAGAATGTCAGCAGCCACTGTGACAGTTCTGGGAAATTGGGACCAAACCGGAGAGAGCACTATCAGACTTGTGAATATTTTTTTCAAACAGGGGACAAGATCAGACTTGGGGATGCTTTTTCAAACAGGAGAAAAAGTCTCCTTGGGCCTGGGCTATTTGACCAAGTGGGATAATTTGAAGGGCTTAAATGCTGGCTCCCTGCTGGAAGGTGCATGGCTGGGGGTCTCAGGACAGTAGGTTGGAGCTGCCAGAGAATGTTGAACTTTGGAGAAAACTTCTGGCTTCTGGGCTCAGGCTGTGATGGCAGCTGTTCTGGCATGACCCCTGCACACCCCACCCCTGCCATCCTCCCTATGCCCTTCCCCATGCACACCCTTTGAAGATGACAATGCGTGGGGTTTTGTGGATTCAAGGAATGGGAAATCTGAAAAGAGCTTTTGGGATATGGTTCCTGATTATACTGGTTAGAAAACCAAACACAGTATTAAGATAATGTGCCAGAGATTGAGTGGTTGCTTTGGAGCAGAGAGAGGAAAAAGGAGGTCCCGGTCACCCAGCTGGTATGCTCTTTTCTGCTTTTGACACCTGGAGAGCTCACAAGGCAGTTTTGCTGTGGAACGAAGCACCACTTCCTACAACATGAAGAAAACTACTAGACATTGTGCTTGTGTCTCAGGCACTAGAGAGAGAGACCCAGGGGAAAGAGATTTGGTGCCAGGTGTGAGAAAGGGCACAGGAGATCTGAGCTCTGGATCTCATTCCTTCCACAAATATTTATTAGGTTTTCAACATCATGGTAGCACTTGGCTAGATACAGTGGTGAACAAAGCACTGGGCGGCAGCACTGGGTCTCTTCCTGTGTCTGTGGCTCTGGAGATCCAAATCCCTCAGGAAGCTTACTGCTTAATCAAGGAAAGGAAGCCATTGAACACTCATTCTGTGCCAGCCGCTGGTAGCGGTGTCATAGCCTTCATCTGACATGTGTCTACACTTCCATGAGACAGAAACTGTTATTCCCAAGAGGTGAAAATCAATGCAAGACACCCAGCTAATAAGTGGGCAGTGAGCAAAGCCAGCCAAGACTTGCCTGATACCAAAACCTGGAGAACATTCTAGCCAATCCTGAGCAGTGTTTAAGGAAATGCCATGCAATTTGTGAGTATAAAGAAATGAACAGGATAGAAAAATCTAGCTGGGCACATATATAGGAAGGGTGAGAACGTCATAGAAGATCCCGCAAACAAGTCACTGAGTGTGATTCTTAATTACTCCTGCCTTGGTTTCCTCACTTGGCCCCGTCCCATTCCTCCTCTCAGCATCCTGCAATTTGTAGATCTTGATAAGGAGCTTTATGCCGTCTATGGACTGCCCATCTAGTATGTCACTTGGACATACCAACTATCATGAGAGAAGACTAGGAGGAGCATTATGCTGTCATTACAGAGGACTAGGCTAACACTCAATTTCCCAGGCTCATTCCGCTGGTTTATAATAAACATAGAGCAAGAACCCAAGTCTCTGACATCCTAATCCAGAGCTCCTTTCATTAACCTGGAACGTTTCAAAAGCCCTGCCTTGCATTTTAGTACATGCCCAGTGAACCTGTTCCTGTCCTATGACGGCTCATCTGTCTACTCAAAAGACCCAAGTCTCTGCAGGTACAGTGCATATATATTAAATGTGTCCAAATTGTACCGCTTGGTAACCATTTGTGGTAGACTGAAAAACATGGCTACAGTCTTCTGCAGCTCCTACTGTCAAGCAGTAATATTTATTCCCCCACTCCTTGAATTGAAGTTGTCCTTGTGACTTTGACCCACAGAATGTGGTGGAGGTGATGTTATAGAAGCCCCAGAGCCAAGGCATCATGGGGTCTTACAACCTCTATCTTCCTGTAACCTGAGGCCACCATGCTCTGAAGAAGTATGAGGGGATATCTGAAGGACAAGAGACCCATGAACCGAGACAGACCCTGGAGACAGAAAGGTCTAGCTGAGCCCCCAGGCCTGCAAGTAAAGCCATCTGAGATGAGCACAGACAAGCCTCAGTTGACCTATATCCTGCTTTTCATTGTTATTATGATTTTTGTTATTTTAAGCCTTTTGACAAGCATACCACAGTCTTCACTTTGCGCCTACCTTTCCTGAGTCCTCATGCTGGCACTGCCATTGTCTAGCTGAGTGACTCAGCAAAGCCAGTTCAGCTCCTTGGGACTTTACTTTCTTACCTGTGTATTGGGGCTGTTAATAGCATCTATCTCATGGGATAGTTTTGAACATATAATGAGATAATCCATGGGGAAATGATTTATAAACTATTAAACAACACAGAAATAAAAGGCCTGGCACTACCAAAGCACCTGGAATTCCCACTAAGATCAAGTGATCAGAATTTATGAGTTTTTCATAAACTAACTGACAACAAGACTAATGGGAAAATAAAGAGAGCTCACAGCCAGAAGCTGTTAGGCCTAAATCCTTAACACATCAAAATTACAGGCTTTTATGCATAATTGGGTACAACCTAAGACCCTTTCCAGGAAATGCCTTGTGTTCAGCAGGGAGGTGAAGGTTTGTAATATTCAGGTGGGACAGAGAGAAACCACTGAAATTCAGCAGGTGAGAGGAGACCCTTGTAATTATAAATTAGTAAATATCAAAACGGCTACTTGAAATGGAAAGGGATGGTGATAGCATGCATATAAAATGGTTCAGTGTTTGTTTAATACAGAATTAGAGATCACTCATTTTTGAGACCTTAAGTTTTTCCACTGACTAACCCACGATGCTGGCTTATTAGGAAGGAGCTGATTTCATCATCATACCTTTATTTTTTCTCTCACTCTATTTTTTATCCTTAGTCCAAGAGAGAAAAATCATACAAGTGATCCTGTGCAGCAAACCGTTTCATGGGGGAAGAATTAGAAGCTGATTCCATCAACTAACATTACTTTTTATCAAAGTGAGACCAAGTCTGATTCCTGACTTCATAGGTACAAAGAGGGTTAGTAACTTGCCCATGACCACATTGCTAGTTAATAGGAAAAGGGTTCAAAAACCAGGTTTTTGCCCACTTGATTGGGCCACTCTGGAAGAAGACGAGGCACGTGACTCCAGGATTTCCAGTTAGATGATAAAAAGAGCAGGAATACCATTCAGGCAGAATTAGGACCTGTCATTTCCTAACCAATTACTACCTTGATTCTGTTAGCTTTTGTCTGGGAAGGCAGCAGAACACTGTTTATGGTGAGAATGACTAATTTCATACACAGTTTAACTAGGTGGTTCAATCAAACTGTTCTTTCCTATGAAATTTGATGGTGGGAAATGATTACCATATATAAAAGGTTTCACTCCGTTTGATTGAGTGATTTCTATAAAGCTTCTATAGCATAATTTCATGGCTGTGAACGTTAATTTCACAACAGCCAACTGTAATTGGGTTCCCAGGCAGAAAAACGGAGCCCTCTCATTTACAGATACTGCCTTTCTGGTGTGGGGTTGAGTGGAGGAGGGGACATGGCAGGGAGGGAGTGGAGGGAGGTGGGAAGGGAGAATGGATGGAATCTCACTTGAATGTGCAGATAAAAGTTTAACTTTCTGCTCTGAAAACTCCTGCAATAAGAAACAATAAATTGCAATGCTGATTCGCTTCTGTAAGTGATGAGGAGCTGCAAACACAGGCTCAGCTGGGTTTATTTACAAGGGGAAGAAAATTGTGCACTGGATCACCCAGGGAACCTGACCACATTAAAGATGACAACATGTGTGCAGCTTCTTTCCTGCCTCTCATTTCCTTGGAACCTCTGGGTCTTACTGGTAGGAGGGGTACCCCTGAACCACGGGGCTGAGAAGGACTCCTGGCATCTGCTGTCCTCAACACTAAGGGGCTAGAGGGTGATTTTGAGCAAATATTTGCCTTAAATAGCTAATCTCCCTACCCAAACTATACTGCCTACCTATTCTTCTCCTGCCCTTTAAATACTGGGGTAATTCACAAGGAGAGATTGAAGAATACGTTCTGATTTATGAAGATAATTTTGTCCAAAGAGAATTGCCTGACTTACAAGGGTACTTTGCCATCTTCGTTGTATTGGAAATATATCAGGAGGGAGACTCAGACACAGAGATGCTGAGGAGATTCAGACCCATGGCTTTTGCAATGAGCTCTAGAATTCTCTCTTCTCCCCAAGTCCTGGATTCACTGCTTTTCTTCATCCCAGAGGGGCAGAGCAGCTGGTGACTGAGGATGAGCCTTTAAAGGGTCTTACAGAACCCCGTGCACAAAATTATCTCCCAACCACTATTAATAATTCTGTCAGAAGAGCTTCGTTCTCTCAAGTTTAAAATGATTTTTGGTTTTGAAGAACTGTTTTTCAGATGGCAAACATCCCTAGAAAAAGCAAAAACTGTAAATCTTTCTTGGTTAATTCTAGGTCCCTGAGAAATGAAATCCAGGGCTGAGATGTGGTTCTGGGGAGCTGGGAACTCGAATGTGGAAACAATGCAGTAAGAAGATGGGTTGGGGCAAATGCTGGAAGGGAATGCCATTCAGCTCCAGTTACCTGTTGGTGAACCAAGGCCAGTGGACTCTCCCTGCCAGCCCTAGGCCACCCATCTAGAGCAACTGGGTGGAGGCGGGGCAGGCTGAAATCGGTTGACTCCTTTCTTTGGTTTCCAGCTGACCTCCGCTTATTCTCATCAAGCAGTCCAATGAGACGTTCTCCTGAAGGATGCTCCCAGCTCAACAGCCTGAATGGAGAATTCCATCCAACAGATTTCACAGTGCCTGCCCCTCCTTTGTCAAAAGACATCTGCAACCAGGGAGGGTTTGAAACCCTTCCAGCCCCTCCTCTTCCCAGTCCTCCTCTCTCTCTAATCTATTGTCATTGTTGAAAGTGAATCCTGTAAACAAACTTTTTTTTTAATCTACAGTAGCCCTAATTGAATTGTCTTGCCGCATTGTTATGGAGAAACAAGGGTAATTTCCTGTCAGTTATTGAGCTACTTAGCAATTATTTCTTATCATTAGTTTGCAAATTCAAACAGTGTCAAATTCTGTTTGCCAAGTTACAAAGGCATGGCATCACAGGGTCCTCTTTGCAGAAGCCAGGCCCATTCATTCAGGCATTTTCAGTCACTATCTCCTTCCCTCCTCCCCTCCTCCCAGGCCCACTGGTCTGCAGCAGCTTCTGCAGGAAAGGTCAGGCCCCAGAGGAAATCTGCCTAATGGGTATTTGTCTCCCATTGGCACTCTCATTAGCTAATGGAGCGAGCTGTTTCCCATGGGACTGACGGCCCCAGCAGGGAGCTTGGAGTTGGCATGTACATCTGCCATCCCTGGGATTGGGTCACCTGGCAGGCCAGCTTCTACTAATAGCTAGGAAAGATGGGGATGTGAGCATTCCACATGCCAGCTTTCTCAGTCTGTGCTCTCTGCTTACACGAAGGTCTGCCTCCCTAAAAAGGCGTTTTCTCCTGCACTCAATCGCTCATGGCATCCATGTCTAAGAATGCCATAGGAGTGGTTCTTGTCACTAGGGACACAGACATGGGCTGCAGAAGAACATTAGTGCAAGCAGAAAACAGTCAGAAGCAGGCTGTTTTGCAGGGAAAGGGATGGCATTAAGCAATTCTCATCAGGCTTTTGACCTACAATACTTGCTTTCAAGTGAAATTAGGTCAGATATTCCTTGAAGACAGCCCTAGAGAGGACAGGGGTCACAAAATCCACTCTTTATGACACCATAAGAAAGAGCGCAACTATTTCCTTGCCTTGGTGATGGGGCTAAAAGGAATTTGTGGTCTGAGGGAGCTACTATTAACTTGGTATCAAGTGCTAAAACCAACGCTTTTTCTCCCACCCACTGCCTTCTTGAATCACTGGGAAGCTGCCTGGTTGAATCACAAGGTCGTCTCTTCTCTCTACCCCACCCACAGCCCTCACTCCCAAAGACGCAGTCAAATGCTTGGTCCATGTAGAAGCTGAAAGTACGAGAATTAGCAATGCAGACAAGCAAATGGTAGTGAGGGTGAGTTGGGTTATTTTTGCTTACTCTATTCACTATTTCTGTGTGACAAATTACTCCAACATTTAGCATCTTAAAGCAACAAAAATATTTTATTGTTTCTATGTGTTAAGGAACCATGGTAATTTAGTTGGCTGTGTTTGGCTCAGTAATTAGGAGGTTGAGGTTAAAGTCAAGCTCTTGGAGGCTGCAGACTCATGGACAGTTGACTGAGTTCAGGGTACCTACTTCTAAGTTCATTCATATGGAGGTGGCCATGTGGTCAATCCTGGTACCTCGTTCTAGGGTCTTCTCTCTGGGCTGCCTCACAGGAGGGTAGCTGACTTTTCCTAAGCTGAGCAATAAGGAAGAGAGCAAGAGAGGGTGCCCAAGAAAGAAGCCACATTTGCTTTGTCACCCAACTAAGAAGTGATAACCCATCACTTTTCTCATAATCTATTTGTTAGAAGCCAGTCACCAGCTCCTGCCCACACTCAGAGGGACAGGCTTGCACAAGGATGTGAATATTCAGAGGTGGGACCACTGGGAGTCCCCTTAGAGGCTGCCCACCATACTGACCTTCAAGAACTCAATGTACCTCTGGATTTTGTGCTCCTATTTTTTCCTTTCCTTAATTAACTAATTTAACAGTAATATATGGAGCATCTACCACATGTAATGCCCTCTTGTAAGTACCGTGGAAAATTCGACACTAAATAAGAGAGCTCCTTACTTCCCTTACGGGACCCAGGTTTATGGGTAAGATGAGTCTATCCACAAGCATCCCGAAAGTAGCTTGAGTGCTCAGCAAAGGAACACACGGTGCTCTGGCAACTCTGAGGAATAAAGGGATTCTTTGGGGAAGTGTAATCAGGGAAGGCTTCCTTCAGTCTTTCCATTTCACAAACAAGAAGAAAGGAAGAAAGGATGGAAGAAAGGAAAGATAGAAAAAAGGAAAAAGGGGAAGGGAGGGAGGAGGAAAGGGAGAAAGGGAGACAAAAGAAAATTGTGCCAACTTTCCTTTTTTTTTGAGACAGAGTTTCACTCTTGTTGGCCAGGCTGGAGTGAAATGGTGCAATCTCAGCTCACTGCAAACTCCACCTCCTGGATTCAAGCGATTCTCCTGCCTCAGCCTCCAGAGTAGCTGGAATTACAGGCGCCCGCCACCACACCCAGCTATTTTTGTATTTTTAGTAGAGATGGGGTTTCACCATGTTGGCCAGGCTGGTCTCGAACTCCTGACCTTAAGTGTTCTAACCACCTCGGCCTCCCAAAGTGTTGGGATTACAGGCATGAACCACTGCACCTGGCCCTCCATTATGTAATATCTTATAACTTAGATGGCATTGAAAGTTTTCCAACTATTTCTTCCATTACATTCCCCACACTGCTCCCCCTCCCCCTACACACACACTTAAATGGTAATAAGTAATAATTGATGGATCCAGGATTTTAACCCGATCCTGCCAGTTTCTAAAGTTTGTATGGTTTCTACTATACTACCCAGCTCCCCAAATCAATATAACTTGACAACTAGTCATGGGTAGTGAGAGAAAAGAACAGTTTGAAGGTCACTTCAGAGTCTTTGCATGGAGTATCAGGAAGTGGTAATGCCTCTGCTGGAGGTGGTGAGGTTAAAAAGAACAAGGTGTTGAAGAGGTCATTCTGGACTTAGCATGCTCTTTCAGATTCTGACTGGACCTTTGAAAATTATGGCCTGAGGTAACAGTGAGCTTGAGGAAGACTTTCAGAGCTGTTTACAGAAGTGATAGCTAAAGTTATAGGAGTTGTTGAAATTTCCAATAATGAAAAAAACCAATGTTGATAGTTTATAGCTTATAAACTATATTTGTGGGCCACATATAAGGGATCATAAAAAGGTTAAGCCACAGAACCCCAGGTGACTGCATTCAGACAGACGTTGTTCAATATAAAATAGAAGGTAGCCATGGAGAAATTACTTTTCAATAATCAGAGGACTCTTTCTAGTATGACTTAAATTGGAAGGGGTTCTCTCCCCACAAAACACATGGAAATCCATATCCAACTTTTTATGACTTCTAGTGGACAGCCTCTTAAATGGCCTCCAGTGATCCCCACCTTCTGGTAGTCACACCTTTAAGTAACATAGAGACTCCATCTCTACAAAAATAATTTAAAAATATTAGCCAAGTGCGGTGGCACATGCTTATGGTCCCAGCTACTTAGGAGGCTTAGGTGGGAAGATCGCCTGAGCCCAGGAGGTAGAGGCTGCAGTGAGCCAGGATTGTGCTACTGCACTCCAGCCTGGATGACAGAGTGAGATTCTGTCTCCAAAAAGAGGAAATATACAGAGCTATGAAAGTGCATCTATTTAGCATCATGGGCATTGCTGAGTTTGGCCCATGTGTCACAGAAAACAGAAATGCTGAATTCCCCACAATTAAACAGCCCCAATCCAAGGCTAAATATATATTGACATGAACTAAGGCTGACAAATGAAGCAAAAGGAAAGGATTCAAACAAGATTCCAGAAAATCTCAAGTGAGAAGGAGTTGGAAATAAAACCAGAGTATCACTGTACTTACATCTAAGTATCAATTAAAATGTGTGGTTCATATAGCAAGAATCCCAAAACCAAACCGCAATGTCTTTCTACCATGATGTGAGTGTCTAAACAGCAACCTATTATATTAGCCTGGGTATGATATAAAAAAAGAGCTAACCTGTGTATAAATGCCTATTATATGCCAGACAGTCTTTCAAGGACTTTACCTATCATCAGTGACCTCATGAGGCAGATCCAATTATTATCTTCACACTGCAAATGAGGAAATTGAGGCACAGAAACTTTAAATAACTTGCCCAAGTACCCAGCCAGGGTGACCAGGGTGGGGCCAGGATTTATATATGCGCAGCCTTTGGAATTCATGCTGCTAACACTATGCTGAGATACGTTTCTAATGCACCTCTTTGTGGAGTGGTGAATAAAGGAGCTGAAGGCTGTAAACGAAGGATACTTCTTAGCTTTCCAGAGGGTGTAAAACAGAAGAGAAGAGCTCACCCTTTGGGAAACAGAGGGAGGATAGGCTGTACTTCTATTGCTTCTCCAGATCTGCTCTCTGCCCCTATCCACCCAGCTCTGTGCTCTGGAAAACTGAAAGGTATGAAGTGAAATAATTTTCTCTCTCATCTTGACTTCCTGTTGATTTGATCTTCTAGGGTCTTCTCTCTGGGCTGCCTCACAGGAGGGTAGCTGACTTTTCCTAAGCTGAGCAATAAGGAAGACAGCAAGAGAGGGTGCCCAAGAAAGAAGCCACATTTGCTTTGTCAGCAATCTCAGAAGTAATACCCCATCTCTTTTCCCATTGTCTATTTGTTAGAAGGTAGTCACCAGTTCCTGCCCACACTCAGAGGGAGGGGCTGAATGAGATCAAATGAAAGATGTGGGAATTTGTTACCAGTGAAAGGCACTTCAATTCCTTGCTTACCACAACACTAACTGACTAATTTTCTTTCTTCTCAAATTGTTTATTCTACTTCATCAAAATTTTGACTAAAATGCCAGCTATGTAGAACCCATTTTCCTTATCAGTACATATTTCCTAAAGGAGCTATTTCACTTCTGAACATTATACAAATTAACAGTTGCTTTCAACAGCATAAATACAGATAATGTTAGCTTCCCCAGGGCCACCAGAAAGCTGACATGTATGAACTGCAACAACTTTCTTGTCCTCTGGCTTTCTGTTTAGATTTGACCAATGGGAGGCCAAAGGAAGCTGTATGCAGATTTATTACCAATGAAAGGCACCCAAATTTCAACAGTGGTAATGAGAGGAAGCCTGCAGCTCCCTCTTTGTTGGGTCATTATGAGTTGGTTGCATCCCCTCTAGAAGATCACAGCTCCTGCCTGGCAGCCCTGTCACAGTTACCTGCTCCAGTACCTCATAACCACTCTCTACCTCTGCTCCTTAAGTCCCAGGCTTGGGAGCTAGTTCTGATGGTATTGGACTATCCCTCGTGGGTCCCCTAACTCTGCCTCTTTGTACATTTTATTACGATCCCTTTGTTAAACTCTCTTCTCCCCTATGAATGTGTCAACTGCCTTCCACTGTGACACTGGGTAGGTCTTAGGGTTTATTTACCACATCCAGGAACCTTGCCTAGAGGTTTAGAGGAAGAAAGATTTCAAATGTAGCACTGTTGAGCATTACCTGCATTATCTTCTCATTCTGCCCTTCTGGGTCTTGAAACAAGATGGACATAGGGCTCCAATATGAAAAGGTATATTATCAGAGGCGAGTGAGAAAACAAAACAAGAGGTGACCTGGTGACCAACTGGACAATTGCAATAGCTACTCAGGGGCGCCTTGCAGACAAGCCCAGAGCTCCATAAATATAAAAATTAACATTTGTAGAGCTGTTTCTCCAGCTCTTTTGCTGGAAAAGACTATAAACCAGAGAATATTGTCATTGTGACCAATTTCCCATGATTATGCTCTCAACTGATATGACCCAGGGGAAACTAACATTATATGTATTTATGCTGTTGAAAGTAACTGTTAATTTGTATAATGTTCAGAAGTAAAATAGCTTCTTTAAGTATACTGATAAGGAAAATGCATTATACATATGTTGACAAAAAAAATCCAAAACCCTAAAAAATATTTGAAGAGGTTTATTCTGAGCCAAATGTGAGGACCGAGCCTCAGGAGGTCTTAAGAACAGGACCTTAAGGTAGTTGGGTGACAGCTTGATTCTATAAATTTTTGGAAGACAGAAGTTATAGACAAAGACACAGATCAATACACGTAAGATATACATTAGTTCGGCCAGCAAAGGTGAGGCATCTCAAACCAAGGGCTTCCAGGGCATAGGTGGATTTAAAGATTTCCTGATTGGCAAACAGTTGAGAGAGTTAAGTTTTGCCTAAAGAGTTGAAGTGAGCAGAAAGACATGCTTGGGGTTAAGATAAAGAGGGTTGTGGATGCCAAGGTTCTGGTTATGTAGATGAAGCCTCCAGGTAATAGGCTTCAGAGAGAATGGATGGTACAGGTCTCTTAGCAGATCTTAAAAGGTGCCAGACACTTAGATAAATCTCTCTTGGATCAGGAAAGGACCTGGAAAGGGAAAGGAATTCTCTGCAGAATGCAGTTTTTCCTCCCTCAAGAAATGATTTTGCAAGGCCATTCCAAAGTATGTCAAATAAATATATTTTGGGGTAAAATACCTTGATTTCCTTTAGAGCCTGTTATCTGTCATGTTATGTTATACGAGTCAGGTTTGAGTTGATGTCTTATTGCTACAAAATGTCTGTTTATTTAGTCTTAGGCTTCCTAAGTCTTAGGCTGGTCAGCTGTGTCTGAACTCCAAAAGAGAAGAGAGTATAAGGAAACATGTCTGATTGCCCCATCCCCTACCATTTCCTGTCATGGCCTGAACTACCTTTTCAGGTTTCTTTGGAATCCCTTTGGCTGAGAAGGGAATCCATTCAGTCAGTTGGAGAGCTTAGAATTTTATTTCTGGTTTACACACAACTAGCATTTTAGTTAAAATTCCGATGAGCAAAAATAAAAAATTTGAGAAGAAAGAGAATTAAATAGTTGGTATTATGGTAGTCAGGGACTTTAGGTATCATTCACCAGTAATGTATCTCCACATAACTCATGTGACGAAGGCCAGTATTAGTCATTTCATGGAACATCAGGAGCTGGAGCATAAAAAGGGTAAGGATCAGTTCAAATTCACTCAGAAATCTTTGACTCCACTGTCTCAGTCTCACTCTGAAATACATTTTTATAGGCCAGGGGTCAGAAAACTTTAACCAGCAATCCAAATCTACCCCAATGCCTATTTTTTATAAATAAAGTTTTATTAGAACACAGCCACACCCCATTGTTTATATATTGTCTATGGCCACTCTCCACACTATGTCAGAGTCGAGCGGCTACAATAGAGACTGTATGCCCCACAAAGCCTAAACTATTTGCTATCTGGATCTTTACAAAAAATATGGTTTGACCCCTAATCTAGTCCACCAGTAGGTTTGTTTCTTCCTGTCCTTCTTAAAATTCTGATCACAAAATATCAAATAATAACTTTCCCTTTTTTTCCTTCTTCTCCTTAGACTCTGTAGAGATAGATAATCTGCACACTGTGGAACTGGACTCAACAACTCGGAAACAGCAGGATGGACAAGGACAAAATCTGTGTCCACCTGGTTCAAAAGGAAATTTTACTTTCCCTAAGCTTTTATTGGTCCCAAGAATCCCTTCAAGCTCTAAAATTATGAATGTAAAGAGTCTAAATTATAATTTTTGTAAATAACTACTGTGTGTTAAGAAAAGAATGACTTCTTTAGAAAAAAATAACTGATAGCCATGGGATCATTGTCTCAAAACTGCCCTTTCAGATAAATCTTCTGCTCATATTTTAGGCAATACCAATATTCTACCCAAGGCATTAAAAAATTTCTCCTGCCCAGTAATCTAGAGCTAGAGATATATGGATTTTAAAAAAAACACCATGAAAAAATAGTTATAGAAATAACTCTGTATTATTATAAAATTTATGCAAAATTTGAAATATGAACTACGCATTTGTAGGCATGCATTTAAAACTATATGCATATATGCATGAGAAAGATAAGCATGGAATTTCAGAAAGACACGTCTGGTTGGGGAAGGAAAGGGAATATGATCTGGAACAGGTACATGGGGAACTCCGACATAATTTGTAGTTTTTTAATGGGTAATAGATACAAGATGTTTGTTATTTTATTCATTCATTAATTCATTCATTTTTTTCATTTAACCTTTTTGTGTACATGAGTTTTTTTAATTATAAAATATAAACTCCTGAGTCCTTGCTGGCCATCTACAAACTCTTCTAGTCTCATTTCCCAGCACCCTTTACCTCAGTCATGCTAACCTATAAGCGTAAACTATTCCTCATTTCCACTTCGAGTACGAGTACTTCTTTTCTTGTAAATTTCCTAAGACTGCTATACAATCTGCAAACGACTTCCCTTATGCTTTTCCTATCTCTGATGTTTTATATATTTTATGGGATTCCCAGCACAGAAATAATTGTTCCTTTTTTTTTTTTTTTCCAGCAACTATGATGCCTGTTCTCTAAGGCAACATTAGGCTCCTAGCAAAGAAGCTATAGGTGATAAACTCTTTCAAATAATGGGCTCCATATGCACATGTCTATAACTCCCATAATGACTCTTAGATTTTAGAGCCTTAGCAGAGAACAATTAGAATAATAAATATTCTAAAAGTGCTTGAAATCTCATTCAATTGTGGCTTTGGTTCTTTCCCCTTGGTTCAGTGGGTTTGGTACAGACAAGGCTTCGGGGCTGCCCATGCCCAAAGAAGCCTAGTGTTGCATGCAGTCCTCAGGAGATGGTATCTCAAGGGAACAGTCCCTGTGTAAAAGAAGCTTTCTGGTGTAGGTTGGATCCATTTTGTGTCCCTCTGTGCTCTGTCTTTCTGGAAAATACCTCTACAGAGAAGAATGATGTCAGGGAAGATGGCATAATAAGAAGCACCAAGAATCCATCATTCCACATAAACAAAAATTGTACTGACAAAAACTGTCTGAATTATTCTGCAAAGAGGGAGTCTATTTGAATGCTTACAGCATCCAGGTAAACTGCAGTTAATATCAGTAATTGCTAGTAAATTGCAATTAATATCAGTCAAATTAAGCCTTCAGTTCATAGTGGTTACCCATCACCCAGAGCAGGTAGCTCTGGGCACAGCAATTCACATTCCTGGTGTGGCTTACTGAAGCCAGGGTAGGCAAGAAGGACCTTGCCCCCTAATATTGGGGTTCTGTGTTTTGATTACTGGGATGCAGCTGTAATGGCTGGCTGGATATGATTTCAATTTCCACAAGATAAAGTGGCTACCAGAGAATTTAAAGGAACTTGATTTTTTAATTTGATGATTCAAAAATATCTGCACATATGGGGACATTTAGAAAGCCACTGTGCATGGCCAAGGAAGGATACAGGCTCAGAAAACACCAATAAGACTGCAAACTTTCACTTCAGGCTGATACAACCTGTAACAATTAAAATCAGAAACAAAGAAACAGCAAACCCTGGAGGGAAAGGGGAGAATTCTATTTCCAATATTACCACAACATAAGAGTCAACTTTTTTTTCAACAATAACAACAACAACGTTAAGGCATACAAAAAAGTGTAAAAATATGCTCCAAAGGAACAAAATAAATTGCCAGAAAATATACCCAAGGAAGTCTAGATGTTGGATTTACTAGATAGATATTTTAAAACAACCATCTTAAAAATATCTAAGAGCTAAAGAAAGCATTGGACAAAGAGAGGAAAACAATCTGTGAACAAAATAAAAATGCCAATAAAGATATAGAAAGTATAAAAGGGAATCAAAAAAATTATGGGGATGAAAATTATAAAAATGGATATTAAAATATACTGGTTCAAAAGTAGATTTGAGTAAGCAGAAAAAATGGTCAGCAAATTTGAAGAGAGGACAATTGAAATTATTGAGTCTGAAAAACAGATGGTAAGAATAGAAAAATAAATGAACAGAGCCTAAAGACCTGTGGGTCTAAAGAATTAATATACTCATTGTGTGAACCTGGAGGAGAATAGAAGGGGAAAGGGTCAAAAAGAATATTTAAATACGTAATGGATGAACACATCCCAAATTGTACAAGCCCAAAAAACTCTAAGTAGGATAAACTCAAAATCACTCACATCAAGGCACATTTTAATCAAACTCTTGATAACCAAAGACAAACAGAGAATCTTAAAGGAAACAAGAGGAAAGCCACTAGTTACATCTAAGAAATTTATAAGATTATTATCCAATTATCATCCAAGAAACCTTGGAGGCCAGAAGGTGGTGGGTTGATACATTCAAAGCTTTAAATCATATATAACATTCCTGTCAACCAAGAATGTTATATATGATAAGACTGCCATTCAAAAATAAAGAAGAAATCAAGACATTCTCAGATTTTAATAAAAAGGCTGAGAGAGTACATTAGTACCAGGACTGCCCTTCAGAAAACTATAAAAGGAGGGCTACAAGTTGAAAGGAAGCTAGACAGCAACTGGAAGCTGTGTGATGAAATAAATATCTCTGCAAAAAATAAATACAAGCAATTACAAAAGCTAGTATTATTGTATTTTTGGTTTACAAATCTACTTTTTATATTCTACATTATTTAAAAGATGAATTCATAAAAACAATTGTTAATCTGTTGTGGAGCACACAATATGTAAAGACAATCTGTAACACCAATAACAGGAAGAGGTGAAGAGGAAAACTGTATAGGAACAGAGTTTTTGTATGCTATTATAGTTGTACAAAAAAATCAGTGTTATAACTTCAGGGTGCTAAATGGAATCTTTATGGTAATTGCAAAGAAAATATCTATAATGTATAAACAAAATGAAATGAGAAGATAATAAAAATATTTCAACATTAAAAAATTAAACACAAAATAAGGCAATATAGAGGAAATAAGGGACAAAAAATGCTTTAAGACATGTATAAAATAGCAAAATGGCAGAAGTAAGTCCCTCTTCATCAATAACTATTTTAAGTGTAAACGGATTAAACTATCCAAGCAAAAGATAGATTTTCAGAATGGAGTAAAAAAAAAAAAAGAACGTGATCTCACTCTACACTATCTATAAGAAGCTCACTTTAAATCCAAAGACACAAATAGGTTGAAAATGAAAAGACACAAAAATCTAGTCCATGCAAATTGTAACCAAAAGAGAGTTGGGATGGTAATACTAATATTAAACAAAATATTGGGAGGCTGAGGCAGGCAGATGAGGAGGTCAAGCGATCAAGACCATTCTGGCCAAAATGGTGAAACCCTGTCTCTACTAAAAATATAAAAATTAGCTGGGTGTGGTGGTGCACACCTGTAGTCCCAGCTACGCAGGAGGCTGAGGCAGGAGAATTGCTTGAACCCAGGAGGCGGAGGTTGCAGTGAGCCAAGATCACACCACTGCACTCCAGCCTGGTGACAGAGTGAGACTCTGTCTCAAAACAAAAACAAAAACAAAAAAAACCTCTCTCTCTCTCTCTCTCTCTATATATATATATATGACTTTAAATCAAATGAAGTAATGACAGACACAAATGAATCATATATTAACAAAAGGTTCAATATAGCAAGAAGATATCACAATTATAAACATTTATGTGCCTAATAACAGGATGTGAAGAAATTGGAACCTTCATGCACTGCTGGTGGGGATGTAAAATGGTACAGCCACTGTGAAAAACAGTTGGGCAGTTTTGCAAATACTTAAACATAGAACTACCATATGATCCAGTGAGGCAGGAGAATAGGTTCTGAAGGTAGAGAACCTAAAGCCAATTTGTGCTGATTTCCTAGAACTGAATCGAAAGGAAAACCTCATCTCTCCCCACCTAAGTAACAAAAGAATCAGAGGCTATTCCCTTTGCAACCCCCTTTCCACTGCATCACAAATGAAAGATGGAAAGTACCTCTGAGTCATCCCCTTCTACAATCAATCAAACTTGGTCATGGGTCAAGCCTTCATTTTCAAAGGGTGTAACAAAGTAACCAATGAGAAACCTCTAGAGGATACTTAAACCCCAGAAAATTCGGTAGCCAGCTCTCTTGAGTCACTTGTTCAAGCCCACTCCCACTCTGTGGAGTGTACTTTCATTTTAATAAATCTGTGCTTTCCACTTTGGGAGGCCGAGGCGGGTGGATCACTAGGTCAAGAGATCGAGACCATCCTGGTCAACATGGTGAAACCCCATCTCTACTAAAAATACAAAAAATTAGCTGGGCATGGTGGTGCATGCCTGTAATCCCAGCTACTCAGGAGGCTGAGGCAGGAGAATTGCCTGAACCCAGGAGGCGGAGGTTGCGGTGAGCCGAGATCGTGCCATTGCACTCTAGCCTGGGTAACAAGAGCGAAACTCCGTCTCAAAAAAAAAAAAAAAAAATCTGTGCTTTCTTTGCTTCTTTCTTTTGTTGCTTTGTTTGTGTATTTTGTCTAATTCTTTGTTCAAAATGCCAAGAACCTGGACAATTCATAGTCAAGAATCTCCAGCAGTAACACCAGCAACTTCACTCCTATATATATATGTATGTGTGTGTATATATATATATGTGTATATATATATACACACACACATACACACACACACGTATATATATACACATATATACACACACACATATACATATATACACATATATATACATATGTACATATATACACACATATACACATATATACATACATATATATACACACATGTATATATATACACACACACATACACACACAAACAATATATATATATATAAAACTCCAAAAGAATTGAAAGTAGAGACTCAAACAGATATTTACATACTAATATTCCTAACAGCATTATTCATAATAGTTAATAGGTAGAAATGACCCAAATGTCCAATAGATGAACAAAATGTGTTTATGTGTGTGTATATATATGTATATATATACACACACATAAACACACACACACACACAATGGAATATTATTCAGCTTTTAAAAAGGCATGAAATTCTGAGATATGCTACAACATGAGTGTACCTTGAAAACATTATCCTTAGCAAAATAAGCCAGATACAGGACAAATATTGTACAATTCCACTTATATGAGGTAGATAGACAAGGAAAATTTATAGAGACAAAAGTAGAATCACGGTCATGAAAGACTCAGGGGAGAGAGAATGGGGAGTTTGAAAAAACAAAATAGTTTTTGTTGAGGATGATGAAAATTTCTGGATATAAATAGTGGGGATGATTACACAACATTATGAATATATTTAAAGCCACCAAATTTTATGCTTATGAATGGTTACAATGATAAATAGTATATTATGTTTGTTGTATAAAATAATAAATAGTATATAATATATATTTTACCACAATTTATTTAAAAAAGGTGTCTTTGGGCTGGGTGCAGTGGTTCATGCCTGTAATTCCAGCACTTTGGGAGGCTGAGGCGGGCAGATCACGAGGTCAGGAGTTTGAGACCACCCTGGCCAATATGGTGAAACCCTGTCTCTACTAAAAATATAAAAATTAGCTGGACATGGTGGGGTGCTCCTGTAGTCCCAGCTACTCAGGAGGCTGAGGCAGAAGAATCGCTTGAACCCTGGAGGTGGAGGGCTACAGTGAGCCGAGATCACACCACTGCACTCCAGCCTGGGTGACAGAATAAGATTCTGTCTCCAAAAAAAAAGAAAAAAAAATGGGTGTCTCTGGAGCAGAACAGACAGCCTCACAGCATAGGCGGATCACCCCTCATGTGGGGAACAAAAGGTCTGAGGCTGGTGCAGTTTGAGAAAAAGTTATAATTGCTTAGAAAACACAAGTCCTCCTTACCATCCCTGTCCAGATCCTGGCAGAATGTCTACAAAAACACATCTTAATCTGAATCCATCTACAGCATGCAATAATAAAGATACTCTGCTTCAAAGAGCTAACAGCAAATCTCTATAAAAGTTAATGGTAGAGAACCTACTATGTAAATTGATTTTTGATACAAAAATCAATTTTAGTGTGGAATGGAAAGTCTTGTCCCCATTTCTGGACAAGTCACCAGAAGATAGAGGAATGATGGACGATCAATGGGAAGAGAACGCGTTGTAAAGCTGTTAGAACTGGTTTTTGAATCCAGTAAACCTTCTCACCTCTGCGTATTTATGGCCATATCTCCAGCATCTGGTAGAATGTTGGCATCACTTAGAGACTGAAAAAATATCTCCTGAATGAAGAAATGGCTTCCACTTTAAACTCCTAAAATAAATAATAGTATATTTATGTCCACATAGATAGTATTTGATTAAGTCACTCATGGGTAGCTGTGCTCTTGGTATACATGTCTTGAGTAATTTCCTAATGTGGGAAATGGGTGAAGCCAGTTAGAATCTTTCTCAGATAGAATACTTGGGTGAACCACTTTGAATGCTGTTAAAATTGACTGGTTAGGTTCCATAGTAACTGGACTTCGGTCTTTATCTCTGTGCAATGTCAGTATCCACTTGTCAATTACATTCTGCATTGACTCCATCATGAGATTCTTTTGTATATTTAAAATTTAATAATTTTGTTTTAATTTTTATTAAAAACAATCTTTAAACAGTATGGAAGCAAAAGAATTAATTTGCACTCATGCCTGTATATAGTTACAATGCAATGATAATGATTTAAGATCCTGAAAGGAAAGAGACAGGAATAGGAAAGGCTTCTGTAATGAACAAGTGTAATTCTAATGTACTCTTAGAATTGAAGTCCATCTCAACCATAAGAAGAAAATGCACATTTTATCAATATAACATTCCATTATTGCTATCTCACCTGCAATCTATGTCATAAAACCTTAAGAGTGAAAAGTTTTAAACTATATTCAGAAATCAGGAAGATCCTGCATAAACAGAAAGAACAGGTAGGCTCACGCAAACAGGCACATATATCGGAAAGCTGACATGTACAAATATAGACAGCATCCAAAGAGGGCTGTAAGGAGAAAACCATGTCAAAGCTGCTAAATTATTCATCATCTGTTCTGCAGAGTGAACACTATCAGGTAATGATCTGTAATTATTAATAAATAATTTAAACTTTAATAGCTCTGAAATGAAATGCTTAATTGCATCACAACATAATTAATGGAATTAGCTGCAATGTTTAAAATGAGAAATTTTTTACCAATCTTTCTTTTCACATTTTCCTTGTTCCAAATTCTGGTAACCCAGAGGATAAATAGAATGATTAAACTTTAAATCTGTGTGTGGTGGTGATGGTGTGTGTGTGTTTGTGCATGTGTTTCAGCATGGGGATGTGTATGTGTGGTTTTATTCTGCAATTCTGGATATTGAAGGCATTCTAGGAAGTAGAGAAATGGACCTGGCTAACTCATCTCTGTCAGTAACCCTAGCAGTGATTTCCCTGCAGGTTGGTGCAATATTTTTTTCAGTAAATAGAGAGGTCCTACCATGTATCAACCTTTGTGGTAGGCATGGAGGAGGGGATGATCTGAAAGGAAAGGAAAGGGTGGCAGCCACAAACATATACAGGATGAATTCCTGGCCCTTTGGGGTTTATGATCTCCTGGAAAAACAGTAGTTATTAGATGCAAAATACAGACTCTAATTTACAAACTTTTTGGTAAAACTGTAAAGGACAGAGACTAGGACCATGAAGACACAGATCACTACATACAAGATTGAATCTTGTAGGCCGCAATAGCTCATGGGGCTCCAGGTTCCACTCAGCCCGTGGTTCCATTAACTTTGTCACTGTAGGGCTCATAGTGGGTCACAGAACTGTAAATATACCCACATTAGCACTGGGCTTCCAGACTTCTTCTACCTTCCCTTCTTTCTGGGAATCCAGGTTTCCTCCTCCTCCTGACTATATGCTCCCAAAGCATATAGGCCTTTATATGTTGACAAGCCTTGAAGGAGGCCCAAAGTCAATAAATGATGAGGATGGAGCTCACTGGGAATGTGTTCCCTTGAAAATGGAGAGTCAGGAAGGAAGTGAAAAGGAGACCTAGTGTGACTAACTTCATTTTGCTTCTAACCATCACCCATTACATCTTTTAGGTGAACTGCTTTTGCTCATCTCTGCACATGGGTCAAGCTAATTATGGGCAGAATTTAGTTTGTAGTTCAACTTTAAAGCATGAATGATAATAGTCCCTTCCCAAAACTAATTCCTGGAGAACTAAGGGTGTACACACACATAACAATTTTACGTTAAAATTTCACAGGAGCGTTGTGATCAGACCAAGGATAAAGAAGTTTACCTTCACTGCTGCTCAGGTTTCTATGGTCATCAGTCACCTTTTGACATTAACCCCTCCCTCTTCCCCTTTCCCCTAATATAAAATGAACCCCAAATTCATATTAGCTATGGCTCTTCAGGACATGAGTCCACCATCTTCTTGGTCTGCTGGCTCTATGAAATAAAGTCACTTTCGTTGCTCCAACACCTTGTCTCTCAATTTACCGGCTGTCATGCAGCACGTAGTACGAGTTTTGGACTTGGCTACAGAAGGCATGTGCATGCTTCCCTATCGTGCAGCTTTGGGCTTGGCCCTGTGGCTCGTGTTGGCTGATGGGATGTTAGTAAACCTGACTTGAGCAAAGGGCTGAAAAGTGCTTTGTGGTTCAGCATACTCACTCGTGCTGCTTTTCTTCATGAGGAGAATATAATCCAGGTAGCCACTTGTTCTAAGACATTGTAAGACATGTAGAGAAAACCTGGACCAACCTCTCTGCTGGAAATCAGAGTTGGCCAACTCACAGATGAGTTGACACACAGTGCCCTGCAGTCTCCAGGGACCCACAGATACTTAACCTGAAAGAGACATACCCCAGCTGACCTGCCTAATGGTTATATGCCACTGACATTTTGTGGTTGGTTGTTATGTAGCATTGTTGTGGCAATAGCTGATTAACCCTGCTCTACCACTGCATCCTCAGGCATTCTCAAATATGGACATTTAATTCTTTTTAATATTATTTACAGTGGCAGCTTCAAGACAAGTTCCCAAGCTCTTAGTCCAACCAGATGGCTTCCCTCAAGCACTTTGGTACAAAAACTCTGGAATAACCACAGTACAGCTAACAGTTAGTAGAGCTGGGATGCAAATCCATCTTTTTGACTCAGAACCCTATATCTCAGCCACTGAATTAGAATATGAATGCCCCATCAAATATGAATGAACCTCTGCCCAATTCCCCAGCTGCAAGGGCCTGCCAAGGGTTTCAGGCAATAGTCCTCTGCCTTGCTATTTTTCTATACTACCTCTAAGTCACTCACAGTTCCTTATTTTACCTCTTATTTCTCTGAAAGCCTTTGTTTAGCTGTGCCTTGATTCCTATTCTTCATCTAGCCCTGAAACACAGATAGCTCAATTTGAAATAACTTTCCATCTTCAGTTTCAGCATCATCTCTGAGATGCAACTTCTAGGATTTCCTCTTCAGCCCAAACACACTTTAGTCTCAGGTAAGAAGCTTTCTTGCCTATAAAATTGCTCCTGGACTGGCCCTCTCTCATTCATCTAGTTCAGAGGATGAGAGATCTTAAGCAGAGAGACAAGCTCAACTCAAACTCAGATTCTATGCAGAGTATTTAGCACATTGACAACTAAATCAACAACCCAGCTGTATAGTCAAAAGGGTTTTGTGTCATGCAACAACGGGGTAGGGTAGTTTGGGAGAAGCCAGGATAGAGAATACAATTCAGCAGATATTGCAAGAGCCCAGATGATCTGTCACACTTATGTACAGGCAAGAACCAAGAGTCAGGAGATTCGATTCAGATTCTGGAAGACTAGAAGGACACTAGGCATGGCACCTGTGAAACAAGACTAGAAGTTCTGCCATATCACCCAATGGGTCAGACTGGTAATGGCTATGGGGGGACTGGTCTGGCCAAGGCAGAGGCAAGGGTAAAGATTAAGAGAGACTGCATTGTGGCAGGGACCTTGCCGTCCTGCCTTATTTCCCACACTGGCCATTTCACCCTGGCAGATGACAGAGGTCGATTGGAGTGAGCCAGACCATCTCTAGAGGCGCCTGCCTGTCTTATCTGGTCACGACCAGTCCCCACACCCCACTGGTTTCAGCATGGCTGGGATTATTTTCTCGCATTTCCATACCCTCTTATATTTATATTTATAGTGCAGCACTCAATCATTTTAATTCAAGCTTTTAGTGCTGAAAGTAAAAGAGGTTATTGGATTTCTCTTCCTCTGTACCAGTCAGAAGCATATTTCCCTTTCCCTTCTTCTCAGCCAACAATAAATTATTATTACTATTATTATGAAAAGAAAAGTGTATGTAGGTCCAAGATTATATCTAATTTAAGGTGTGCTTCAAATATGCTGCACACATTATCCCACAAGATCTACTTTCTATCCTTGTATAAAATAAGCTACTGGAGGGTAGATGAGATTTTTCCTAAGGTTATCCTAAAAATGGACAGTGTTTAGAATTCACTCCTCAGCCATTCTTGAGCAGTATTAGTTCAATGAATGCAGTTACTGCTACCCTGACCCTGTTAGACTGCAATTATTCACATAAACAAACAAAACCCTTTTACTGGCATATCGGAACTGGACCCTTGAGAAGTTCTAGTCCAAGCTCTTTATTTAGTGGTATGGAAACTGAGGTTCAGAAAAAGAAAGGTTGCTTGGTGATCTGGAGGTTCACCGGGACTCTTCTGTTATTGGGCAGTGGGGGAGGGCAGTGTAGTTTTTAGGAGCTTGGGCTTTGCAGACAGAAAGCTTAGGTTTGAATTCTACCTCTGACACTCACTAGCCTTGGGCAACTTAACCTCTCTAAACCTCAGATTTCCCATTTGTAAAATAAGGCTAAAATGATATCTCTCTTATAGGGCTATTGTGATGTTTAAATAAGATAACTCATTTAACATCTTCACCATAGTACCTGGCCTATTATAAGATTTTAATAAATATTAGTTGCTTATGAATATCCTGTAATGTGTCCAGGGGAGGGTAACCAAGATGCTAAGGAGGCTGAAATCAAGCCTTAAAGACAGGAGGGTTTTTGTTTGTTTGTTTTAAGAATGAAGATACTTAGCTTCAAGATAAAAGGGGAAGAGACCACCTTAATTAAACATTTTAGGGGTTATTCTGTTCAAAGGGCTTAAAGTTATTCTCTTGGCTTCAGGGGACAGAGTCGATGTTCACAGCTTTGATCCAGTTACTCAATGATTAAAACCATCAAGAATTCTTGATGATCTATGGGACCAAATCCAGTTAATCATCCATGATCCTTGGTGATCTGGTCCTCACAACAGTTTCCAACCTCTGTTCATTTTACTTCCCTTCATGGACTTTGTGCCTGTGTCAAATGGAACTATGTACTTATCCAACCTACGGTTTCTCCTCTTCACATCTTTAACTGTCCTGTTGTTGCTTTGCTCTCACTATTTCCACTCATAAGTCTCATTTCTTCTCTCCAAACCTCTCAACCCATAGTACGAAATAACTTTGCACCTCTGTGGTCTCCTGTAGCATTCATTCATGCATTTGTGGTGCCTCGGCCCTTATACATTAGCTTATTTCAGTTAATGCATCCCTCACCAGTCTCTGAGCAATGTGAGGACAGGTGCTGGGCCTAACCTCTTCCTTTCTGGTTCCCCAGCAGTATCTGACATAGTCTCTGGAAACCACAGAAATTCTTGGAGTTGGTAACAGCTGCACTTCCCACTGGCTCTTCCAGTTACAAACTTTGACCTAAAGACATTTCCTAAACCTCTGTAACCCTAGCCCTCCTCGATGAACTGGGAGTCATGGAACTACTTTTGCACTTGGCATGGCTTGTAGAAAGTGAATTCCTGCCTTGGCCCCTGCTGCCACCCTGTTCAGTTCTTGAGTTCACTCTTTACTCCTAGCGAGGTCTCTATCCAAATATTTCTTGACTCTGCCTTCGTAAACTGGGCAGAGGTATGCATAAATCTCATGTGTATTTGCATACTCATTCTTCACTCTTAAGTCCATATCAGAGTTAGATATGAGCAGATTACTCAAGCCCTCTGTCCCTAGATCCACCGTAACACCCAGCCTCTCACAAACCATACAAAAGGTGAAGGAAGCAGAAGGAAGAAGAAAATATTGAATTGAATAATTTGTTCTTCCATGGTAAAGAGCTATTCTCTTACAGCAAGGCCTAATTTTTTGTTCTTTATCAACTCCTTCTGTGTGTGTGTGTGTGTGTGTGTGTGTGTGTGTGTGTGTGGTGTGTATACTCTGCATTATTAATGTGGACAATTTGATTAGGGTTTTCAATATCATAGGATTACTATGATTATAAAATGAGATAATTAATATGAAGTAACCTTTACAATACAGTGGTAGCAAGAAGAAATTGAAGTCATGTTAATTTTCTTCCTTACTTTGAATTCATAGGCACTTAAGATATGTCTCTTGCATAGATGAACTAGTGACCAGTGACTGAAAATGAACTATAGCCAATGGTTAGGAGTCACGTGAAAGTACATTCAGTTCAATACTGGGAGATATTCCAAAACCAAAAATTGCCCCCAGAGGAAGGGGCTCTTCTGAATGAATGAATTCACCCATTGGAGGTGCTCAGGAAGAGGCCAACCAAGCGTTTGTCAGCAACACTGTAGCAGACAACCATTTTTTGAGAGTGACATTTTGCTTCCAGGATTCTTGGATTTGTACAGGAAAATAAGCCAGGATCATCCAGGAACCAAGGCTCGTGTAACAAGTATCCCTGGAGCAATGTTTGGCTTGGATCCTTTTTGCGTGTACCTATCTCAGGTAACTGCTCTTCCATAACCTTTAACTTCAACTAAACGAATCTGCCTAGCTGATTGTCCTTCCTTCCTTCCTTTCTTCCTTCCTTCTTTCCCTCCATCTCTCCCTATTCCTTCCTTCCTTCCTTCTTTCCCTCCATCTCTCCCTTTTCCTTCCTTCCTTCCTTTTCTTTCTTTCCTTTTCTCCTTCTCTCCTTCTCTCTTTCTCTGTTTCTCTGTCACCCAGGCTGGAGTGCAGTGGCACAATCTTGGTTCACTGCAGCCTCCTCCTCTCAAGTTCAAGCCATTCTCCTGCCTCTGTCTCCCGAGTAGCTGGGACTACAGGCACACGTCACCACGCCTGGCTAATTTTTTGTATTCTTAGTAGAGACTGGGTTTCACCATGTTGGCCAGGCTGGTCTTAAACTCCTGGCCTTAAGTGATCCACCTGCCTCAGCCTCCCAAAGTGCTAGGATTACAGGTGTGAACCACCACACCCAGCCACTGATTGTACTTTCACATGCTGTGTCTTTTCCACTATCCGACATGGCTTCTCTGTTTTTTTTTTTTTTTCCCCATCACTTTTTATTGTACTCTATTGAAGATTCAACTAAAAGTTCAGTCTCTTTGGTGAGCTCTTCTTAAATTACACACCATTGCACTTTGAAATCTGAATATTGACATCCCCCCAAAATTTATGTGTTGGAACCTAATATCCAATGTGATAGTATTAAGAGTGGAACCTTTGGGGAGTGACTAAGTCATAAGGGCTTCACTCTCATTAATGGGATAAATGCCCTCATAAAAGAGGCTTGAGTGAGCTCCCTTCCCCTTTCCACCATATGAGGTGCCAGCAAGAAGATCCTATCTTTGGAGCAGACAGTGGAACTCAAGTCAACTTTTGATTTGATGAGCTTGGAATACTATGCAGCCATAAAAAAGGATGAGTTCATGTCCTTAGCAGGGACACGGAGACTTGAGCGAGCTTCCTTCCACTTTCTACCATATGAGGTGCCAGCAAGAAGATCCTATCTTTGAAACAGACAGTGGGGCACTCAATAGACGTCAAATCAAGTGGTGCCTTGATATTGAACTTTCAAGCCTCCAGAACTGTGAACGATACATTTCTGTTGCTTATAAGTTACCTAGTCTAAGGTATTTTGTCACAGAAACCTGAACAGACTAAGAAAAAATTCTATCACTTTGTATATTCAAAATAAACCCATCGTCTGCCCTCTGCTCTTCTCCATGGCTACATCTGGTCCCAACCACCATCATCATCTCTTTCCTAGATTACTGTAATGCTTTCTAACAAGTCCCCGTGTTTTGCTTCTACCTCCTGGGGCCAGGCACAACAACTGGAATAATCATTTTAGAACTTAAAAGGTCATGCCACTTTATTTTTCTCAAGACCCTGCAACTGTTTCACATTTTCCTGGGAGTAAAAGCCAAAATTGTTCTGGTTACCTGCAGAACCCTACAGGAACTGGCCTCCAGTTTGGCATTTCCATTTGGGCTTCTTCTCCTACTTGCTCACCTTCTGCTCTGTTTTATCATTTCCTTTGCAAAGCTTTCCTTAAAACCTCTCATTGAGGGGAATTTGGGCTTTGCTATTGTGAACATACATGTGCATGTGTCTTTATAACAGAATGATTTATAATCCTTTGAATATATACCCAGTAATGGGATTGCTGGGTCAAATGGTACTTCTATTTCTAGATTCTTGAGGAATTGCAATGCCCATCGAAGACAGACTGGATAAAGAAAATGTGGCACATATACACCATGGAATACTATGCAGCCATAAAAAAGGATGAGTTCATGTCCTTTGCAGAGACATGGATGAAGCTGGAAACCATCATTCTCAGCAAACTGACACAAGAACAGAAAACCAAACACTGCATGTTCTCACTTATAAGTGGGTGATGAACAATGAGAACCCATGGACACAGGGAGGGGAATATCACACACTGGGGCTTGTCAGGGGTAGGGGGCTAGGGGAGAGATAGCAGGGGGTAGGGGGATTGGGGATGGATAGCATTAGGAGAAATAAATAATGTAGATGACAGGGTGACGGATGCAGTAAGCCACCATGGCACATGTATACCTATGTAACAAACCTGCATGTTCTGCATATGTACCCCAGAACTTAAAGTATAATAAATAAATAAATAATAAATAAAGAAAAACTCTCATTGGCTGCCCCTTCTAACCGAGATGCTCCCTCTAGATGAGTACAGTCATCATCCCCACTTGTTTAGAGTCTTCACTCACCTACTTCCATCTAATTGAGGCCTACCCTGATGGCCCCTGCTATGGGTTGAATGTTGTGTCTTCCCTCCCTAGATTAATACTTTGAATCCTAATCCTCAATAATGGTATTTGGAAGTGGGGATTAGGAGGTGATTTGGTCAGGAAGGTGCAATTCTCTTGAATAGAATTAGTATCCCTATAAGAAAAGAAAGAGACAAGAGCTCTCTCTGGGTCATGAGTGTACAATGAAAAGGTGACTGTCTTCAGACATGCAGTCTGTTGGCACCTTGACCTTGGACTGCCCAGGCTCCTAAAACTGTAAAATGAAATATCTGTCATTTAAGCCTGCCAGTCAATGGTATTCTTCTTATAATAACCCAAGCCAATTAAGACATCCCAACATATTTAAAAGTTCAAAATATCCCCTTACTACTTTATATTACATGATTAACATATTTATTATGTTTACTTTCATTATTTAACATTTCCCATTTTTAAATGCAATTTTTCTAAGTAGTTGGTAAGCTTCTAAAAGATAGAAACTCTCTCCTATTAATCTTTTAGGATGTATCATAGTTTCTCAAACTTTAAAAGCTCAATTAGATTTATTGCTAAGATGATCTCATGAAAATGAAGCAGCTGTTCGGAGTGGCTGGTTTAAGCAAGAAAGATTCATTTGTTGAGCCTTTGAGAGGAAAGCAGGGCCATCCTAGTGAGTCAGCATTTATTGAGCACCTAGTGTTAGCCAACTTCTGCCCCAGACTCTGAGATAGAACTTGCTAAACCACCCGGTATTTCTGTAAAAAAAAAAAAAAAAAAAAAAAAAAAAGTTGAATCAATCACATGGATCATCCAGGGCTTGGTATTTTCCTGTGCCCAAATTTCTGAAACTAGAATGGATGCATTACCTGGACAATTTAGAAACATATGTCTGTAGAAGATGACAAAGATTCTTTGCTTGGCAAGACTTTAGTTAGACTTCTAACCCTTCTCCTAGCCCACTGGTGCACTTGCTTCTAAAGATTCCATTAGTAAAATAACTCTGCCAAGTCAGTTTAGCCAGAACTCCTCATCTTTGATATTGGATCATCCTCAATATCTGATCAGGCTCCTCCTCCTTTACCATCTTCCAGGTGATGTCTGATCACTCTGGCTTGTTGATATGGTTTGGATGTATGTCCCCTCTGAATCTCATGTTGAAATGTGATTCCTAGCATTGAAAGTGGGACCTAGCGGGAGGTGTTAGGGTGGCTCAGGGCCCTCTCTGCAGTAATGAGTGAGTTCTTATTTTCTTAGTTCCCTGGAGAGCTGGTTGTTAAAAAGAGACTGGCACATCCTCCCCTCTCACTGGCTTCCTCTCTGAACACGTGACACAACAGCTTGCCCTTCCCCTCCCACCCTGAGTAAAAGCCTCCTGAGGCCTTACCAGGACCTAAGCAGATGCTGATATCATCCTTGTACAGCTTGCAGAACCATGAGCCAAATAAACCTCTTTTCTTTATAAACTACCCAGTCTCAGATACTCCTTTATAGCAATGCAAAATAGACTAATACACCTACCTTCAGCAAGAATTTTGTTAAGCTTAACCAGAATCTTCCTTACCCTCGGTATTTCCTCTTAGCAATTTTTCACCCACTGTCTCCCACACCGCTTCTTGGCTATAAATTTCCACTTGCCCATGCTGTGCCTGGAGTTAAGTTCAATCTCTTTGCTTCACTATAAGACCCCATTACAGTAGTCATTACAATAGTCATATCACAATGGTTCTGAATAAAGTTTTGTTTAATATGCCTTAAGTATCACTGAATATTTTTTCTTTAGCAGAGGAGGGTTGTATATTTTCTGAATTGTTAACTCTAGATAATTGTTTGAATTTTCATTGCTATTGAAACCTTAAGTCAAATTCAGTTGCCTAGGGCATATGATCAGAGTCTCATTTAATGAGTGTTGGTTTCACAGTGGCTATCAGAGAGATGAAAGTAAGACATTATTCTGCCTGTGAAAACATGCTTTCATTTCCTGAGAAGAATATAGAGCTGTCCCACCCAACTAAGCAAATTCTAAAACTGAAAGAAGAAAAGCAGGGGATCTCAGCGGACCACGTACTGTATGAACTTTGTCTGCCTCGCCAGAATGCTCTAACACTGCTTCTCATCCTGGCCCATTTTCTGACCCCAGAGAGTCCTCTCTACACCAGGACATAGGACTTCTTTCCCCCAAAGCTCTGTATTCCAATTGACTTCTTGGTTGCCACAGAATATATTGAGGTTTAGGTAAGAGGGAGAAGATTACTAATGTAGCAGCTACCTGTATATGCAGGAATTAACATGTTATTATTAATAATCACAGGAAACATTTATTAAGCGCAAGTAGAATATTTGACACAGACCAGGTACAACAGCTCATGCCTGTTATCTCAGCACTTTGGGAGGCCAAGGCAGATCACTTGAGCCCAGGAGTTCAAGACCAGCCTGGGAAAGATGATGAAAACTTCATCTCTATAAAAAATTCAAATATTAGTGGGATGTGGTGGTGTGAGCCTGTTGTCCCAGCTACTCAGAAGACTGACATGAGGGGTTCACTTCAGCCCAGGAGGTTGAGGCTGCAGTTACCCATGATAGTGTCACTGCACTTGAGCCTGAGCAACAGAGGGAGACCCTTGTCTAAAAAAAAAAAAAAAAAAAAAAAAAAAATTGACACAGACACATCACAAAAATAAGGGCAGTTTCAACCTCATACCTAGTGAATTTACAACGTACGTTCTGCCTCTGCACAGCTGCCACTGCAGAACAGCCTTCCCCCCAAAATACAGTCCCCAAGACCTCTGACAGTTGTCATTTTGGTTCAGGAAGTCTCTTGTTGAATGTCTCTAAGTTGCTTGACTTCTCTGGGATTTGTGATTTTGGCTTTTTTTTTTGAGACGGAGTCTAACTCTGTCGCTGAGGCTGGAATACAGTCGTGTCTTGGCTCAATGCAACTTCTGCCTCCCGGGTTCAAGTGATTCTTCTGCCTCAGCCTCTCGAGAAGGTGAGATTACAGGCACCTGCCACCATGCCTGGCTAATTTTTGCCTTTTTAGTAGAGATGTAGAGAGGGGGTTTCACCATGTTGGCCAGGCTGGTCTCGAACTCCTGACCTCAAGTGATCCACCTGCCTTGGCCTCCCAAAGTGCTGGTATTACAGGCGTGAGCCACTGCGCCCTGGTCAGTTTGTGATTTTTAAACACTTTGTTTAAATAGCTAACACGCATGTATTTGAAAACAAAACGAACCCTCCTGCCAATATATATAAAAACCTTGTATTTTGCTCAATGACCTGTGAATGCCCACCCTAAACCTCCACTACCTGCATTCCCCAACCCCTCTTGGTCAGACTCAAGGTCTGCATACAGCTTTCACACCGCTATCTGGCTCTGGCTCCTCAGTTGCCAAGCACCGGACAGTGGAGTCTTGGACTCCCACTTGTCTTGGCTGGCAGTTATGATGTCTTCCAGAGCACATTCCATACTACTCGATTTCAAAATGTATCACTTTGTTATTCCTATTTCCTTATTTGTTTGCATACTTTATGTTATTCTTATTTCCTTATTTGTTTGCGTTACTCAGTAGGCTGTGAGATCCTCAAGGACAGAGAACATGTTTTATTCATCTTTCTTTTTCTTACAGTGCTTATTATGATGCCTGGCCAGAATAGGTCTCAATAAATGCAGGTTGAATGAATGTCCCTATGAAAATTGCCTGCATGTATGCAGTCTTCCAGCAGACTCCCGATGGCTTCCTGCTTTTTTTTTTTTTTTTTTTTTTTTTCCTAAGCCCCTCTGCTTTAGTTCTGGGTTGAGACAGAAAGGGTAAGTTTTCACAAAAGCAGTAAAGTGCTTAAATCGATGATTCATATAGTGGCCACTGAGTAAATGCACGTCGACGAATGAATGCCTGACGAATGGATTTGCTGACGAATGAACGAGATTTCATGGTCCCTCCCTGTCTAGAGCAGCCACTTCTGGCTTCTGTCCTAAGGGTAATGCTGCCTCCTGTCATTTCCCACTTAGTAATCTGTGGGTAGACACCCGCAGGCTGATGTGGCCAGCTTTAAAAATACCCTTTCTCTGCCAAGACCACTTGATTCATAAGGGTGACCAAGTGGTTTCTTCTGTGTGTCCTAGGACTTCCGGCACCTTCAGCTATCCTAGGAACCCCTGGAACAAGTCATTAGTAGGACCAGAATGAAATCTGGAGCCTGAAAGCTAATTCTTGATTATCTGAGAGTTGGACGCACAGGTATACACAAAAAATTAAAGGTTTGCAAGCCTCCTCCAGGTAGTGTGACTTCTCTAAGAAGTGCTTCCTATGTTTTTTGTGTCTCTTAAGCCTTGAATATCAGCCAGTCACTAACTCTCAAAGGCTTTCATCACAACCCCTTTCACTTATTTCCTCCCTCATCTTCTCCCAAGGAAAAAGAGTGAGTCCTAAAGCAGACAGCAGTAGAGAAAGCTGCAGTAATAGAAGCCCTGTGTATTCCATAAATTCCACAGTATGACCTTGAAATAAGAAAAGCAAAACAACAGAGTGCTCTTAATAATTATTACGTTCTCATCATGAGTGAGGCATAAGTTTTAAATGTAGCATCTCATTTCATACTTTTAATAATCACTTGGAGTAACTGACATTCTCCCCATTTTGCAGATGAGAAAAGTGATTTTTAAAGATGAAAGTTTTAGAGATTTTTGCAGACGAGAGCACTGTTTTGCTAATGGTTAAACAGGTGATGAAAAGCAAAGGTAGGCTTACTTAATAGCCTCATAGTGGCCTCCTGTGCATCGCAATTGCCCTCTGCAAGCATTGCCCTCAACCCTATCCTGAGTCACGATAGTTCCAGATACAAGTACTCTTCTTGGTAGAGTTAGTTTTCCACCAAATTGAGAAATGGAAAGCTTTTGCTTTTGAAACCACACAGCTTTTCTGTCACTGCTTATGTTAGTCTTCATGCTCAGTATTCCTCAGAATTCTTGAAGTCATCTCCCCAAAATTCTCTGCTCTGGAGTACCACTCTCCACCTCCCAGCCCACTCTTCCTTGGGCCCCCATGCCCAAAGGCCATTTCCTCCAAGCAAGTCTTGAGTGACCTGGGCCCTCAATTCTAACCCATTAGAAGACTGGCCAATGTGTTGCAAAAATGTCCAATAAGTAGCTGAAAATTTCCCAGCAAGCAGCTGAAAAGTCACTCCTTTCTGGCTTATGATACCATATCTAAACCCATAAAATGAATTCTTTAGTACTGGGCCTTTTACGTACTATTAACAATTCTTGCAATGTTTACACATCTTTCTTTCAAGTTTCAAAGTGTGATTTTCATACCATATGTATTCGAAAAAGACAAAGGAAAGAGAGAAGTGGGAAAGCAGGGAGGGAAGCGGAGAGGACGTGGATGGGAGGGGAAATTCATGTGGGTAAGTTTTCCTTTTCCTCCTTGTAGGAAAACAGTAATCTGGATTTCTCATTATATTAGCCTCTTATTTTCCTGCACAAAGTAGTTCTATCCTATTCGTTCTGGAGTAGAAAAAAAGATGCTGCACAGCCACACACCCTGCCAGCTTGGGATGCAGAAATGATAGGGGACTATCTCAGCAACACAGCGGGAGGAGTGCATGTCAGCGGAATGCAATCAGCCAACGTCAAGTCCAGCGAGGAAAACTCGAGTTAACAATGCCCCTCTGCTTGCAAAAATTGTAGTGGCTGGAAAGGAAAATGCATTTGAGAATATAGTCAGTAATAAAGTGGCTTCACTGGGAGGCAAGTTATGAGAAGAGAGACATTGTGAGTTAGATAATAGGGTTTAAGGTCCAAAGGTCTTCCTGGCAGAGACAAGGAAATTCAAGATGGGAGCTGTCACTGGGAGACTGTGTGGTGCAATGGAAAGAGCCCAGGCCTTGGATAGACCCTGGGATAAAAGTCAACCCCACGGCATTATATTTGGTGGACTACGCAAATTCCTTAACTTGTATCAGACTTAAATTCTGGGTCTCTAAAATAGCGACAATTATATTTACCTTGGAGGGAAGCTTGATGATTAAATGAGTTAATATCTGAACAGCTTCTGCTAAATATTAATTGTTTAATAGCTGTGCCCTATTTTCCCCATGAAACTAGGCATAAATGTTGTTTTCCCACCTTAGCACCACATGAGCCAGAATTGCAAAGTAGAGAGATGAAGAGTTGGAGCTAAGAAAAAACTGAAGGGCATCTAATTCAATCCTCTCATCTCATAAAAGCAAAAAGAAAAGTCCAGTGTAGTAACATGACAGAAAACTTCCCAAAACCCCAAATGATGAGTGCTTATGTGTAACAGTTCAAACAGTGGGAGACCCAAGGGGCGATTCTGGAGCAGGAGGTCCCTTCCTATTTCTCAGGCTCCTTTAGGATCCCATGCCAGCACACAAATCCTATTATTTCTGTAGAAGCATTTGACGTGGTTACAACACATACCACTTTAAGTTTGGATGGTGATAGCCATTCTTAGGTCAAAGGTGGTCTCAAGATACGGTGGGTTATTTCCACTTCATGGTGCTGAGACACCACATTAATGGATCTGAAGCCATTGTTTGGGAACCAGCTTTGAAACTTACAAGCTATAAGACCTCAGATAATTTAACTGACCTCTCTAAACCTCACCTGCAAATTTGGAAATAATTATATTACCAACCTCACAAGGTTTATTTTAGAATCAAATGAGATCATACATGTGTCTGCATTTTTTCAAATTGCAGAAGTCTTATAAATGATAAAGTACTGTGCAAGTGCCATCAGGATAAACAATTTAGTATGACATCTGATTCAGAGTGTCCAACTGCAAATCAAATGGCCCAGAATTTCAAACATTAGATGGTCTTGGTGCCTCTTGTTTTAATCAATAAATGAAATACTTGTCAAAGAAGAAGAGATAGAAGCAAAACAATTCAATGATTTCTTTTATGTCCACTAAGAAGCCTGTTTTGTATCCTGAGATGTATTTCAACACCATCAGGTTTTGTTCCCTGTGTTTGTAACACACCTGGCACATCCCCAGTCCTCACGGAACTTTCCAGACAGATTGAACCTCCTGTTTTATTGCTCTGGCTGGCTTACCAGCTACTGCCCTTGTCTCTTTATTGCCCAAGGAAGCACAGGTGTTGCTGGGTCTCAGGTCAGATGGATCCTCCGATGAGACCCACTGACCAAATAGTTGGCCTGTACTGAATTCCCCAGGCCATGGGTCATTTGGGGTGGAAGGTCACCCTTCCCAGTAAGGAGACTGCAGTGATAACAGGTGTTAATAAATGCAGATCCATGGCCAGCGGCCGGCTTGGAGCATTTTATTAGGCAATCATATATTTTCATTAGTGATAGTGATGAAGCACTTAGGTTTTTATGGGGTGTTTTAATGTTTCATTTTGCCACCATACTTTATTACCACGCCAGCCTACTGCCTGTTGGGGCAGGCCTTGCCTGCTCTTTTCTTCTGTGCAGAAGGCCTTCCAGACATTTCTTTCCCCAAGCTTCAGCCATAAGATTACCTCCCATCTGCTTAAGGAGACAGCAGGGCCATTAAGGGCCATGAAGTCAATGACAAACCCAGCTCATAATTTTTATGTCCTTGTTATAACCTGACACCCCCCAGAATGTTATCACGAAGTTAATGGCTTAAGTGAAGCAGGAACAATCAGAGAGTCTCACAGTGGGTGCCTGGCTCTTGGTTTGCGACACTGACTAGGCTGAAACTGCTTGGGGAGTAGGAGAAGGCAACTTATTTCTGCTACCTATAGAAATGAAATGAGAAATGTAGTGTTAGAAAGGTAATTGGAGGTTATCTAATCACCACAACCCCTCTCATTTGACACAAGAGGGACCTGGAAGCTAGGATGGAAAATGACCTGCCCAAGGTCACACAGGATGGAAATTCAGACTTCCAAGTCCCAGACTGAGGTTTGTCTCCTGGGCTATGCTGTCTTCACAGTCAGGCAAGGTTCAAACTCTGAGCTTCAGTAGGCTCAAAAGAAGCAGTCTTCATCGGAGGCTATTAGAGGAGACTTAAAGGATTGGCCAGCTCACCCAGCTCCAGGTTTTGCCGAAAAGGAAATGCAGCCTCTGCTGCCAGTCAAATCAGTTCCCAAGGCAGACGAAAAACACTGTCTATTCATAGGGGAGCAAGGAGTCTGGCATGACTGGGCCCCCATGAGGAATGTGATGTCTTTATGAAGTACTTGCAGTTCAGAGTACAACTTTATCTCAAAACATTTGCAAGATTCCATTTCTGTGCCATTGCGGGTTACATATACAATCACAGATGAGTTATTGCAATAATGACTCTGCATTTTCTGGACTGTCGTAAATTGAGAGAGCCAACACTTTACAGTCACAGAAGCAAGGGTTCAATTCTTGAATCTACCCTGTACCAATAGGATTATCTCGATTCTAAGTTTCCTAATCTGTAAAATGGAGATAAAATCTGTCACCTTAAAAGTATTGAGAAAATTCAGCCAGGCAATGTGTGTGAAAAGTTTTGCCACCAGCATAAAAACCACAAAACATATGATAGTTACTGTAATTATTATAATCACATATAGAGAAGAAAAGAATTAGGATTGTGGTGTATGTGACTTTCAGATCCCCTTCATAATCAGGGGTTTCTTTCATTCCTATATGCTTAAATGGAACTATATTGGACATGAAGAAGTTATAAGAGCCCCTTGACTTTGCAGTCTCTGTAGCTATGGATACACAAATTCCAACAACATATAATGTTTAAAATAAGTTGGTGGGGGTGACGTTAGAGAAGGAAGCGGGGTAAACTGGGAGGCTGATTTTCAGAAAGGTATTCAAGGTGAATGCATAAAAGAGGAAATCAAGGCAGCTCATGAAAGGAACTCTTTTGTTCTCCTAAGCACTTAGCACAGTGTTCAGTATATTGTCAGTGGCCACTAAATGTCTGTGAAACACTGAATGAAGCAGGCTGGGGGACCAGGAAAGTTGTCCCTGTCCTCTTTCCAGAAGGGGCTGCAGGAGAAGAGGCTTGGGAGGAGGCCAGGAGAGAGTCTCTGTTTCCTTGTACAGGAAGAGCCCTAGTCACTAATAGGATCCAGAAGGAATTAGAGCTGCTACCATATGTTGCACTTATAACAGGGTAACTTTTCATGGAAACTTCTGAGATATAAGACAGCAAATTCTAAAACTCTCCAGGCATGGCCGTATGTGCCTGCAGCCCCAGCTACTTGGGAGGCTCAGCTGGAAGGAATGCTTGACCCCAGGAATTTGAGTTCAGCCTGGGCAACACAGTGAGACTCCATCTCCAAAAAACTTTTAATTTTAAAAAGTAGATATACTGAAGCAAACTTATAAAGATTGGTTAACAGATGACACTCTTTTACACTTAACCTCAATTACATATAAGGGAAGACCACCTAGAGACACAGAGAGATCTTGGAGCCTTAGTCTGCAGACCCAATCACCTTACTTATCACCCATGAACCTGTGATACTCTAAGCTTTTCCTAAGTGAATATGAAAGCCCTTAGAGAGCATATCTTTTGCACAGGGCTCTATTGCATTTTCAACCATGGAAATTTATACCCTGTCTGCTCCTGATCCTTCTGCCTGTTATCCCCTCATTTCCTCCAAGGAAGCACCAGCTTCTGTAGCTGTGGTCCCACTTACCTGCCACTGAGGACCTCAGTCATCGTGCGAGAGGCTGGCAGGTGTCCACTCCCACATTGCTGAAGGGAGAAACTAACAATCATCTGCCAATATACCCATTGGTTTTCTACTCTAGAACAGAGTTGCTGGTATTCTCTATTCAGTACTCAGGAACTCTGTGCTTTTCAGTTTTCCAACACTTCTCCAACCTTTGATCACATACGTGTTGGTACCTTTCATGTTGTACCTCCTCATGGATACAGGATGCCCCCTGAAGCTCCATAGAGAAAACTTAAAGTTGCAAAGCAAAAAAGGGTTAGATTCTAGGGAGCATTAGTCACCTATTCTGTCTAGTCATTTTACCTGCCATCATTTTGCTGTTCTCAAAGGAATGCTTTCCATACTGAAGTCCACAAAGGAGCTCATCAGATGGGTCAGCCATGCTCCTGCCAATTTCGACTTGCCTATCTACTCTCTTCCTGCCTGTGCCAGGGAGGAGGTTCTTAAGCGGAAGGACAGACATCTTTCTGGAGTATATTTTGCAACATGTCCTTAAGTTTTGAACTTAAGCAAAGGCTTCTCTCCTTAGAAAAGATGCCTACCTTTCAGCAGAGGGCTATTGAGGATTCTCATTCACTCTGTTTGTTTTGAGACAGAGTCCCGCTGTGTTGCTCAGGCTGGAGTGCAGTGGGACAATCTCTGCTCACTGCAACCTCCACCTCCCAGGTTCAAGCAGTTCTTATGCCTCAGCCTCCCAAGTAGCTGAGACCATAGACACGTGCCACTGCCTGGCTAATTTTTATATTTTTAGGAAAGACGGGGTTTCACCATGTTGGCCAATCTGGTGTTGAAGTCCTGGCCTCAAGTGATCCACCTGCCTCAGCCTTCCAAAGTGCTGGGATTACAGGCATGAGAGAGAACACCTGGCCTCTTATTCATTATGGATTAGGATGGATTATGTCCTCATATAACCATCAACACATTCATATTTTAATACAGCAGTCTATAAGAAACATAACCAGTGAATATAATTTGTACAAAAATAAATAAGCTGACTATGTATTCTTGAGAGCTTCATGCTGATGGTAAAGATGGGTCTGACAGTCATTACCAAGTTCTCATTGGCACAGAGACTTTCAAACATCATAGCGACTAGTGAAGCTGAAGGCTTGCAAGATCTCAGAAAAGGGAATATTGAATGGAATAACTTGCTACGATTTTTATTTTCCTAAATTGCACCACCAACAGATGTCTAAAAATCACCCAAACTATTACTATTACTAGCTAGTCTGGATTCTGGAGGTGACATTTATTTATGTGTTCTGGCCCTTTTCACTTCAGATACCTTGGCCTGGTGAAGAAAGCTGCTTCTGCCCTACCCGGACATGCAGCCTAACCTTCAGATTGCCTTTCACTCTCTTGACCTGCACACCAAAGAACCTTTCTTCACCAACTAGTAACTTTTGCTCGATCTGAAATATGCTTTCCTTCTTGAGAATGATTTCTCAATGTTTGATTAGTCCTTTCTTGCATTCCTTTCTCCTCTCTTTATCTAGGGTTAAAGCTACTTCCTTTCAATCCCCACATAAAACGTATCACCTCTTTCTCTAAAATGAAGATCCAAGTATTTGTTTGGCTCGATAGCTACTTTTTAGTTTACCTTTAAAATCACAAATGCCAAGCCTGCAAGGTTTATGCAAATAATGTAAATGAATGAAGAAAACCACCACATATAAGACAATAAGAAATGGAAATCTATAGAGCATATGTCCCTAGAAAATGCATGCCCCATCCAAAGATATTTGAAATAATTTTTTCATATCATGTACCCCAAAAAAAACACATATACTGTCTGCAGGCTCTAAGTTTGCAACACCTGGTCTAAAGTTTCTGATGCAACCATTGCCAAGGGGCATAATAAATATCATTCTCATTTATTATCAGGATCTCTGTTCCTTATGTGGCCAAACTGTAAAAATAACTATGCATCATGAAAAGTTAGGATGAGAGTTGTATAAATATTCCTGAATGTATGTAAGCATAGAATAGGACATATGTTCCAGGAACTCAGAGAAAGGAAGGATTCATTTTGATTAACAGATCAGAGAAGATTTGCCACACAAGCATCACTTAAAGAAACAAAGATCTATGTGCTCCATCAACTTCTGAAGATACTTGGTGATCCAAACATATCATGGTTGTATGTTCATTTCTCTCCATCTGATATAGTTTGGATGCTTGTCCCCTCCAAATATCATGTTGAAATATGATCCCCATATTGGAGGTGTCTGGGTTATGAGCATGGACCCCTCATGAATGGCTTGGTGCCTTGAAAAATGAGTGAGTTCCTGCTCTATTAGTTCAGGAGAGAGCTGGTTGTTTATAAAAGCCTGGCATCTTCTCTTGCTCACTCTCTCACCATGTTACACACCTGTTCCCCCTCCACTTTCTGCCATAAATAAAAGCTTCCTGAGGCCTCACCAGAAGCTGAGCAGATGCAGGTGCCATGTTTGTACAGCTTGCTATAGCATAAGCCAAATAAACCTCTTTTCTTTATGAATCACCCAATCTCAGGAATTCTTTTATAGCAACATAAAACAGATTAATGCACCATCCATATTCTAGGTATATGTGAATCTAGATGGCATTTGCTTCAGTCTTCTCCTATAACTTAGACATAACACATATGTCCTTAGTTCCATTTTGAGTTTGTCTCTGATGCTCTGTCTCTGATGCTCTTGAATTTCAGTAACTGTGTCCCAGTCACGTGTTGAATTTCATACACATTGCTCAAGTGTCAGCCATTAATATTTACCAATGTTAACATCTCTTTATCCACATGGCAATTAGCACGGTCACAAAACCCATGACCTAAGTGTATAAAGATCAACATGTTCCATTTACTTCTGCAATTGTCTGATAAACCTTCAGGGTGTGAGTACTTTTTAATGGAAAATTTTTTAATAGAGTCCAAATTTCCAAATACTTCCATGGCAAGTTTCTCAACATTCTATTAAAATGGGACTCTCTTTTTAAGTGCCCCTATTTCTGGCCCAAATTCCTAGTCTATCCCACTAAAAAGGCAAGTAAACAGACAAGTGAAGTCCAGTCACCAGGAAGCTGAGGATGCTTTCCAATCTGAGGCTACGACTGCCGGGGTATCTCAGAATTACAAATAATCCAGTGACCCGTATTATGGAGTACATTCACTCCAGAACTTGTTTCTTTAAATAACTCAATTGTTCACATGGCCTGTTTCTCTACCAGCTCTCCTCCCTGGAATATCTTACAGCTATTTACTGGGGTTTGCCAACTATTTGTTTGGCTCAAAGTGCCCTTGAGTCACATCTGTGGTTTAAGCTAGAAACAAAGACAGGTCTTAAAGTGAGAGGATGTGAAACCTTCATCTGCTTCCTTGTGTGTGTGTGTAAATATTACTGAATGTATATAAGCACAAATGTCAGTGCATTCCCGAGAGCTTATTCTGCAAAATAAACAATTTACAATAATAATAGCTATTATTTTGGCAGTGCTTAATACTTGGTATGCTCTGTCTTGAGCACTTTAGACACAAGATATTACTTAATGCTCATAATACTCCTGTAAAATAACAATCATTATTTCAATTTCAAAGATTGAAATTGAGGCTTAAGAGAGTTAAGTAACTTGCCCAAGGTCACGTAGCTAGGAATTGGAGAGGCTAGGATTAAATCAAAGATGTTCTGGCCACAAAAATCTGAGTCTTAAGTACTGCATTTCCCATTTCTCGGTTCCTAATCCTACGAGAACCAGCTAAAAATGAAATATTCATATTAACCATGGATATGAAAATTAAAATTATAAGATTCTACTAATTTTGAGTAATTTTTATTTGCTTATGTTTCATTCTTATATCCTCTTTAATAAAATGACTACTTTACCATTGAATTGTTTGTTTTATTATTTAGTTGTAAGGTTCTTTATGTAGACTACATACAAGTCCTTGGTTGAATATCTGATAGACAAAATTTTCATTTTTTGTTGTTTATTTTTGGAAAATTTCACTGTTGTGACCACATGAAAATACAATTGATTTTTATATAACAAGTTTATCTATCAATCTATATAAATTCTGGCTTCATTCATTAATTTGAAGTGTTTTCGTAAATTTTTTAATTTTTAAAATATACTTCATATCATCTGTGAAGTATGACAATCATGCCTATCCTCTAGTCTTGTTTTTAATTTTTTTCTTTTCTTATTGCATTTGCTAAAAACTCCTAGAATCATATTGAGTAGAAGTAGTAATGGTTGGCACAACTTGCTTATATTTTCATATATTTTTATTTTTTTACCCTAAGTATATTTTATACATTTGTTGTAAACTATTCTGTATGGTATTAAGAAACATTCCCTGCTCATTAAGAGATTATGATGAATGCATGCTAAACTTTGTCAAATGCTTTTTCTGTGTATGCTAAGATGATCAAATATCTACAAAAGGGCACAGCAGAAGTGTGGGTTGATGAACTTTTCCATATCCTGCTTGCTGTTCATATGACTGTATTTGTTTGTAAAACTTTCATCACTACACATTATAAAAGGTGAGTTTTACTGTATGTATCTTAATTTAAAAATTGAAAAAAACATGAGTGCAAGAAATTTCTTAAAGTCAACCATGGATATTTTTCCACTTCTTTAAAAAAGGGAACCTAAGTTTTCCCAGACTTCACACACCCATGGGACTGATGGTGTCATGTCAGTAACACTCCACATTTCACTGGCTCTTACCTTGTGCTGCTTGCCTTATAACTCACTTCCCAGCAAAGTCCTCAGGGTTCTCTTGAAAACACTGCTACTATGAGGCTCTTTGTGCACCCTCTCCTCCCCCGACACTGAAGACTTCACAGTAAAGTTGCCAAATTTAGCAAATAAAAACATAGGATTCCAAGTTAAATTTGAATTTCAGATAACGCACAAAGAATTGTTTTAGGGACATGCTCATGCTGTCTGTGACAGGGCAGCCCGCCGTCACGGTGCAATAGCCATGGAAGCTAGTGCTGACCATGGGAGTCAGTGTTCTTCTCTGTTATGCTTGGATCTAGGAGTACACAATCTTGTGTCTCAGTGGCACATAGGGTTTTCGCAGTTTTTATGTGCCTCATCATCCCATCTGCCTGATAAGAGAGGTACAGTGAGTCTGTGTGCCCCACTGGAGGCACCACCACACATTCTTCATACTTGTCTTCCCTGAACATGAAGGCTTTGCCACCCAGCCAAAATGTCCCTCTGGCAGATTTTCCTGGCCCAGAGGGTCATTTTGTGGACCAGATACACCCATACATGTCTGAATCAAAGTAAGGCTTCCACTGGAAATTCCACATAGCCAACACACACAGTGACATGGTTCAAAACACACAGTTTACCCCGTAACTGCATTAATTTTTATGATTGGCCCCTCTATCAGTCTGCAAAGTAGATCATTACAGGTGCAAATACCGGAAGAGGTTTAATGCTGGAAAGGGCATCCCAGACAAAGCCATTCAACATCGACTCCATCTTTGTGTAACATAATTTCCTGTGACTCAGCCAGCCAACCATGGTGAATGCTGAGAACATGAAAAGGGGCTTTCAGTGACAGCTTATCAAACTGAGACCAAATACAAGCTGAGCTTTAAAGATATGACAGACAGCTGGGCACGTTGGCTCACTCCTGTAATCCCAACACTTTGGGAGGCTGAGGCGGGCAGATCACGATGTCAGGAGTTCAAGACCAGCCTGGCCAAAATAGTGAAACCCCGTCTCTACCAAAAATACAAAGAATCAGCTGGGCATGGTGGCAGGCACCTATAATCCCAGCTACTCGGGAAGCTGAGGCAGGAGAATTGCTGGAAACTGGGAGGTGGAGGTTGCAGTGAACCAAGATTGCATCACTGCACTCTACCCTGGGAGGCAGAGTGAGACTCCATCTAAAAGTAAATAAGGAAATAAATAAAAATAAAACATAAAGATAGGACAGACTTCAGGCACCTCCAGTGGCGAGAGACCAGGGTCTGTCTGTATTTCTTATCTTTACCTCTCTATTTTGCTGTTGTTTTCTACTGGTTCAACTTGACACTTGGAACACTCCTCCCTTTCAGGCCTTTGAATGCAATAAACATCTCAGAGAACTTATGCTGATCCAAAAATCCTATGCATTTCACTCAGTGATACCTTTGCTTACTTGGACCACTGACTGCAGCTAGCAATGCCTTGGGTAACTGTGGCCAAAGGTATTCTCCATGACCAGATTTCAGAAAGCTTCTGAGACCAAGTAGTTTCTGGGAACACTGTCACCAGTGCCCTAGTCACACAACTATTATTCTTCCTAATATCCCCACCAAGGAATTTCACTGTAAGGTAAGCAGGGGTTCAGTCGTGTATCCTTCCATCTCAGAATTAAGAGACCCAAAGATTTTCATAGCACTCAGAGCACGCAGGATGCAGGATGCTTTCTCACTATCATCTCATTTTATCCTCATTATCCTGCAAAGAGAGAAGTGCTATCAGCATTTTTAAAATTAGAGGTTCAAGATTCAAAGACCTTAAGGTCAAGGTCAAGGTCAAGATCAATGCTCGAGGTCAGTGGTTGTCAGAGTTAGAACTTAACTCTTGGGCTTTGGGTTCCAGATGCATCCTTTTTACAGCCAAAGAGAGGCCGAAAAGCAGAAATCAGCAACTACATTTTGCTTGGCAACTACAGTGTTTCAAATACATTTGAGTGAACATTTTGAGATTCGAAGAAGTCATGGAGAGCCCTGGATTTCTACTTACTTTTGAAAAAGAAGATTTGGTGATGTCAGGCTTATATTCCTGCTCGTTAACAATTGGCTGGAGCTAAACAGCAGCTTTCCCCTTTAGTCCGGAATATAGGTTCCAGTCTGGTACTGCGCCCACCACTCCTTATGGTATCCCTGACACTGAGAACAAGTGTTAGCTGCTATTTATTATGACATTCTGTCAGTTTATAGGAAAGAAATATTATAAGAAAGAATTTTTTTTTTTTTTTTGCATCCATGATTCTATTGAAATCAGGACAATGACCAGAGAGCGAGAGGACTTCATGCTTCTAGGAAAAAGAACAGAGGTATTTCTTTATGTAAGGGAAGGCTAGTCTGACGTGTTTAACCTGAAAACAAAGTGTGTCTGTGGAAAGAATGTATCTGGTTACCTTTTCATGTGTCAGGAAGCTGCCTGGCTCTGTAAGCTTGCAGTCTTTACACCACCCCAGGCTGGTTCCTGAGCAGTTGCAAGAGGTTCATAACAAGCCACTAGGTCTCCTGACTCTTTCCACGTCAGCCCAGTTACACACAGACTTTTACTCATAGGACACCCTTGCTCACAATTGTCAATGGCTCCCCACTGCTCTCAGGATAAAGTCCAAATTCCTGGTGTTAACAATTACGGGCCCACACTTTTCCTCCTTAGACTCCTGCTGGCCATAGCATCTCAAAATCTAGTTGCAATACAATCTCATTCCACTCGATGCAATGTATATTTATACTGCATGCTTGCTAAATATAAGGCAATACACCTTATATTTGGTGCCAATACGTCTTACGTTTGGCCCAATGGCAGGGAGAATGAGATGCTCCTCAGTGTGTTAGAATCCTATAAGTAAAGGTAAGTCTCAAACTCAAAGAATGTAAGTGAAGGAGAAGGTCATGAGCATTAAACAGGGGTGCATTCCAGGTTTAGAAGAGAAAATACTACTTTTAAGTGGTGTGGGAATCTCTCCCTTCCATCTTCTGCTGCTCCTTGACGTGAGGCTGTGCCAGTTGGCTGATCATTCAATAGCCATCCAAGGCCTTGTGTAATTCCACCACCATACATTTGCTCTGAACATTTGCTGTGTGAATGGTCCTTTCAAGCAGCTTTTTGTCTTTCTGCCATAACTTTGGTCTGCCTAACCCATTAGCTTTCCCTGATTCCCTCTAACCACAGTGTCCCCTACTAGCTCCTCCAAGGACAGTGAGGAATACATCTCGGTCTGGATTTTGAGTTGTGTCTTAATGGCATGTGCTGGGCCTCCCTTCCTCAACCCAAAGGAAAGCTGCTGGAAGGCACTGAACATGTGTGTGGTTTCGCATCTTTAATATAGAAAACAGACAATGAACCCAATAAAAACATGTTGGCTTATTAATCATTCTCACCACAAATCCCTATAGATACAAACAGCTTCGATGCTGATTGAGACAGCATTTTTTCCAGGGTTCTGTCTCAGGCCAAACTGACATAACAACCCACCAAGCTGTTCTGCTAAAAATAAACCTCCGAACCTCAGTAACCACATATGGCGTGTGTCCTCCTTGGGCCTCATGGGCTCCGGAGCTTTCATTTGCTAGGATAACCAGAATGTTGTGGGTGCTGAATTACAGCTATTTCTGTGACTTATTCTGTCTTCGTGCTACATTTTGTCCTGCTGTGGGCAAAACACTAGATGGGCAGTTTCCTTCCCCGCTTTTTCTTCCCTCCCTTGGACAAGGCTGCAGTTGAGCTCTAAAATGCTAAGCCAATTTGAAAGGGGGATGTCCAGTGGTTTGTGTATTATGGGTCTGGAATGGCAGCACACATACAAAGTGACATAAAGCAGGAGATCAAAACAATCCCTGCCCCTAAAAATGTCCTTTGTGTGTAGCTCTCACCCTGAGATTTTCTTCCATGATGCTCAATCACATGCTAACAAGCACAGGATGCTATGCAGGACTGATTTCAAGGAAGATGGGCACATAACATCCTAAAGGAAAGAATGCAGGGAGATGAAGATGTAGAAGAGTAAAGAACCATCCTGCCCTGAAGCCATCAGGGGACTGAGAATGATATACCTCACAGAGGCAGAAGCCACAGGTGCAATGAGCTGTCCTTAGTGGTCTAGGGGATAGATTCAGGGACTCAGAGGAAGCCATATGGTTATTTCTATAAAGGCCCAGAAAAACTCCGATATTTGTCTACTTTTAGAGTTAATTTAAATCATGGATCTCAGATCAAAGGCAGTCTCCGTTTCCCATTTATAGAATGATTAAAGTTGGACATTGTATTCTTTGAACCCAGAGATGGAAAGAGACTTCATTAAGGTGAGTGTAGAGATTACAATCTTAATGTTTGTGGTTCCCCAAAATTCATAAGTAAGAATCTTATCCTCTCCCCAAGGTCATGGTATTAATAGATGGGGACTTTGGAGGTGATTAGATAATGAGGGGAAAGCCCTCATGAATGGGATTTATGTCCTGATAAAAGAGGCCCCAAGGAACTTGTTTGTCTCTTCTACCATGTAAGGACACAGCTAGAACGTGCCATTTATAAACCAGGAAATGGCTGTCACCAGACCAAATATGTTGGTCCCTTGATCTTGGACTTCCCAGCTTCCACAACTGTGAAAATAAATTTATAGTGTTTACAGCTACCCAGTCTCCGATATTTTATTAAAGTGGCCGAAGAGACTAAGACAGTATGGTAACACTCATAAAATATTTTGCTGGCTACCTTGCATTTTGGAAACTTCTGCAGTTGGTGGGGCCTCATAACTATCTCTAACCAATGAAACATGAATGTTCATTGCTTCCAGATTGAGGCAGCAAATAGCCCTAATGCCATTCTCTAGTCTCTCTCTTCCCCTACCAATGCAACCAAGAGGGCTCCCAGATGGTGTAGCTACAATATAGCGGAGCTCCTGCCTGCCTGAGGCTCTGAGTTACTGTGTGGAGTGGAGCCCTCCCAGCTTACTCACAATGGACACGTGGAAGGATGAGAAAAAGATTTCTCTTATGTTAAGCCACTGAAAACCCAGGAATACTTGTTATTGCAGCAAAATCTAGTCTCTCTTGACAGCTGCAGCAAACTAATGACTAGCAGCCTAGAGGATAGAATTCAGGTTTGCAAGAAACACAACTCCAGGAATGTCACATGGGAGAGAAGCCAAAGACAAGTAATCTCCTCCACTGAGACAGGAGAGTTTCTTCACCAATTCATTCATTCGTTCATTCACTTGCTCCTCAAACAAATTAAACCTACATTCGCTGAGAATCTGCCATGTATCTGTACCAGGGCAGAGGATACAAAGGTGAATATGGAAGACTGTGCAAACTGTGCTCACAAGTTTATAATCTGGCTGGGCAGGGAAGGCTGGTATGTAGACAAGGGAACAGCAGGCAGGAGAATAAGCCTTGTAAAGGCCTCTGAGGGTGGTGCTGTGAGAGTGTTGTGGAGGTCCCGAGCTGCTTCAGAGCAGCAGGCAACACTTCCCAACTAATTTGTCCTAAGGGATAATTATGATTTAGTCAGGAAGGTAGAAAAGGAAAAGATGCTGTAGTCAGTAGGAACAACATTTAAATAAGCTCAGAGGCCTGAAAGAGCAGGCTCCTCTGGTTTATCCAGAGAGGGAAGCACAACTCAGATCCTAATGAACTAAGGAGTTCAGATTCTACCCTTTGGGCCATGGAGAACCATTGGAGGATTTTAAGGGAAGATACACTGGGGCACCTGTCAGGAGCTCCTTGCAAGACCAGACATGTGATGACAAGAATCTAATCAAAAATGATAACAGAGAGCACAGAGAGGCAGGAATATTTCTTTTCATTCTATAGTACTTATTAGGAAGACCTTAGGCTACTAGGTTGTATCAGGGAAATTTCTCCCTTGGAGAACAGCCAGGCCAGCCTCTCTCCAGCAGGGTTTAGCGTGGCCATGTCCCAGGTATCATAAATGTAACGGCTCAGAGATCCTGGGCTGAGATCTGGCTCCCTTCACCCAGGCCATGGTGGCTCTGCAGGGATGGCCTGGAAATAATGAAGCTTATGAAAGTCTCCAAAAGCAATCAAATGTGTTGTCTCCTGGTGCCGTGTCCTCCTCATTAACTTATTGTGGAGATTCATTAATCCAGTGTAAAACTGTAATTAAAAATAATCTCCTTTTCTTGGAGAGGTCGGGATGAAAGGGGTTCAGAATGAAGCAGCAAATAACTAGGCCGATTACCACAGTCAGAACATGATGAGAGCAATTCACCTTTCTCTCCCTTTCAGTAAATTTCTCTTTATTGGGGAAGCTGCATGCTCTCGTATTGAACTATTTTCCTTTAAATAAACTTGTTTATGGCTTTACAGTGTTTCGACTCCCATTTCCCCCTCAGTCTCATTTGCTTCTCTGACCCTATCTGACAGGCCAGTGGGGGAGGTTGTGGTGACCCCCATTTGGCAGACAAGAAACTACAGCCCAGCAACAAGTGAGCATATCCACGGTTTACACAGGTGATTCTGGGGGAGGCCACATTGCTGCCCCCCTGGATCTCAGACCAGAGCCCCATTCTGCTTCGCCAAGCTAGTACTCAAAACTCAATGGTGGTCTCACTGGCACTGCAGGGTGAGTATATGGGCCTGCAGCCCTGCTCCAAGGTGGGCACATGTAGAGACAGAATCACACGCAAATGCATGTGGAAAAACATGGGTTTTGAGACCAGGGAGATGTTTTTGGATCCTGCCTACCCCACTTGCCAGCTATATGACCTATAACCATCAATAAATATTTCTGTGCCTCAGTTTTCTCATCAGGAAAATGGAGCTATGAGTCCTTATTCATTCAACACATGTTTATTGAGCCCACTCCCAGGGACCTCACATGTTAATGGGGCCACTAGTAAAGAAAATCCAGAAGACTTGAGGAGAAAATCTGGAACCTTGGACTTTCAGGTTATGTGACAGGCCCTGGGGATCTAATTTGATGTCCCTACCTCATCTGCAAATTATACCATGAAGGTGAGCATCTGGTGCCCAAGGGCAGGTGTCCCATTATGATCCATCATGATCATAGATGGAAGAGCTGAACAGAACATTGGGAGAGTCAGTGGTTTTCAAGCTGAGCCTCTGGGAGTGCTAGGGGCTTTCTAAGGATCTTTCATGGGTGAGGAGAGGAGGGCAATGACCAAAGAACCTGGGGCTGGCTCCATTCTCTACCTCCGTCTACTTCAAGCAGTGTTGCAAACCAGAGTTCCACAGTGATTCTGTTGGGGTTCTGAAGTTCTAACTTCCCAGCCAGGTTATTCCAGCCTGGACCTTGACATTCTCCCTAAAACTCAATCACTGGTGGAGATACAGTCACAGAGCACAGACGGCAGACTGAAACCACAGCTCCCACGACTGCAAGCAGGATATATTTATACATATATCCCACACCTGAAATTAACTGTGAATGCCCAAAGTCTTGCCAAGTGGTCAGGAAGTTTCCTGCCTGGCCATGGGAGCAGGATTCTACTATCAAGGAGTAAAGTCTTTCACTCTATCAGGTGAGCTCAGACTGAGACACAGAAGCCTCTGGCAGAGGGCACCAAGAGCCAATGACCTTGTCTTTTCTCTGAGGCCAGGAACAGATAAGGACAACATGAGATGTGTTACTGACTGAGGAAAGATGCCCTGGAAAAAAGCAAGGAGAGAAGACACTGGATGCCCCAAAGACAGGCCATTTGCTTGGCACTTGAATCCTGACAAAAGGCTTCCCCTATTATCTATAGAAGAAAATTAACTGCCTTGAAGATGCCCTACATGGCATATTTTAATTCAGTAAAGATTCATTTAGTCTCTATAAATGCCCAGAGCTCAGCAAACCCTGGGAGATACAAAGACACAGCAGACACAGACCCTTCTCTTGAAGAGCTCAGCTATCCATCAGAGGACAATATGAATTTGGGAAAGAGCTAGAGATCAGCTAGGGAGCTCTTGCTCTGTGACATGCTCTCTGGTACCTAGGGAAATTGATTCAACTTCCATGAGGCTTAGAGACAGTCCCAGTAAAGAGAGAATAACCTGAGCTAGCAGTTATCGAGTACCAACGTGCCTCACCCTCACTATGCAAGATTATGCCGGATAGCTGCAAAAGTGTGGTATGCAGGATACTACTATTATTGCTATTATTATTGCCATTGATAGAAGACCAAAATGAGGCTTTAAGGGATTAGAGAGCAGTCTAAGGTTACCCAGTCATGGATAAAGGGATAAGCATCACACCTAGATATACTATCTCACAGAGGCTCAAAAATATTTCCAATGAGCAAACCATTGTACATTCTGAAAGATAAAAAGCAAGACAGCTTTGCTAAATCCCAATGATAAATATAATGGATTTGATTCTCATTTAACAAGGGAAGGAGGTTGAGACAAGAAACTAAAATGGCTTGACCTCCAACTATGTGCCTGGCACTCCACAATGCCACTTATATGTATTATCTCATTAAACCCTCACCCCAGCAATATGTGAAGCAGGCATTGTGTTTTACAGGCAGGAATCAGAATCCGAGTGAAGACTTCGCCCATGATCCCACAGGAAGAAAGAGACAGTGCAGAGATTCGAACCTAGACCTGGTGGTTGACAGGAGTGTCAGAAGCCTTTGAACCAGAGTGACTCCATCTTGAATAGGGGCTGGGTAAAATGAAGCTGAGGCCTACTGGGCTGTATTCCCAGGTTAAGGCATTCTAAGTCACAGGATGAGATAGGAGGTCAGCACAAGATATAGATCATAAAGACCTTGCTGATAAACAGGTTGTGATAAAGAAGCTGGCAAAACCCACCACAATCAAGATGGCATCGAGAGTGACCTCTGGTCATCCTTGTTGTTCATTATACACTACTTGTAATGCATTAGCATGTTAAAAAGCACTCCTACCAGCACCACGACAGTTGACAGATGCCACGGAAATAACAGGAAGTTACCCTATATGGTCTAAAAGTGGGAGGAACCCTCAGTTCTGGAAATTGCCCACCCCTTTCCCAGAAAACCCATTAATAATCCACCCCTTGTTTAGCATATCATCAAGAAAAAAACATAAAAATGGCCAACCAGCAGTGCAAGCTTCTGCTCTGCCTACGGAATAGCCTTTCTTTATTCCTTTACTTTCTTAATAAACTTAAGAATTCCCTCTAATTCTTTCTTGCAGGAGATCCAAGAACTCTCTCTTGGGTCTGGATCAGGACCCCTTTCCGGTAACAAGAGTACTTGTTAAGTTCCATCCTTGGTGCCTTGTGCAGTGAAACCAGAAGGAATTCTACGTATTGTCTGAAGATCCAAACAGGCAGTGAAGACTTCCTGGAGGAGGTATGGCTGGGCTTAGCTTTGATGCTTGGCTGGTGCTGAGGTGGGCAGTGCAGGAAGGGAGGGCAGGTCATTCACTTTTCATGCTCAAGCCTACCTCAGCAAGAAGGTTGGCCATCAACTACAGACGACTCCGTGGCTACAGGCAAAGTATTTCTGAAGGCACTACTAGCAAACAGCTTAATTGCACCAGGCAATCCCTGCCATCCCTCCGATAGACAAATAGCTTCCAAAGAAGGCATTAATTGGAATGGTGTAAATAGCTGTTGTTTATTTACTATCACAGAGCCGGCAACTGTTTGAGCACCCAGTAGAAAGGCGTGCTTGAATCTCCGCCCCTAACCCCTTTTCCTCACCTCCCCATCCAGCCCAAGTCCCTCCAATCTGACTACCTCCTCCTCCCCTCCTTTTGAGAGCTGTGCCGGATCAGCGTTTTTATTTTATGTTGCCTGATTTATCTGTTCTGGGAAGCTTTCATTTCAACTTGGAGAATGTTCAAAGTAAAGCTCACCCTGTTACAGACTTAATTGGACCATATTTCAGTCCTAGTGCATCTGTTCAATGTGGCTTCTTTATCCTGGGTTCATAAACTTTTATTAAGTTATATATCAGGGAATATACATATATATTCCACTAACATGTTTGGGGTCTTTTTTCTTCTTTTCCCTTTTTCCCCCCTCTCCTTTTCTTCATGTTGTTTTTATTTTCACCACTGGGGAGGAATGCCCACGGGCTCAGAGGGAGATGGAATAGAACTTACTAGATTTCCCTATCTTTGTTTAAGCCAGAAAGGACAGGGTCACATTAACCTTAATTTAGTACAGCGACTAGATGTCAGAGTCGGGATACTGCTAATTTCTATTCGGTTTATTGAGTATGTTTGATATGCTAATTCTCAACACCCATCTCCCCAACCTCTCCAGGAAATTTGCTTTTCAACAGCCCAGCTTAAGCCGGGGAGGGGAGAGAGATAAGGGAAAGGGATAATTTTGAAAAAGAAAACAGATTCAAAGCGGAACAGCAAAAACGGTTTGCTGAATCGTGTTTAGTGATTTGAAATAGAGTTTTAAAACAGATGCGAAACGCCAAGCCACCTGGAGGAAAAACGTATCATCTCTGCCCTCAGGCCCAGGGGTTTCTGTATTGCGCAGTCTGGGTTGAGCGCTCTGATTGGTTGACCTGGAACTGACGTCACAGTTGTTCAACTTTGCAGGAACAAAAATTCCTCCCCTGGAACGTTGTCTTAGATCAACTCTAGTCCTCGGATTTAGATCTTTCTGAACCAGGTGACAGAGGGTAATGGAGAAAGGTTTTCCCAAGAGAAACTCTGGGAAACCGCTATCAGAAAGCGCGCAGAGTAGCAGAGTGCTGGCGGTCATGACGCTTGCTGGTTCCACGTGATGAGAGCTTCCTGCTTTCCAGTGTGTGCAGCAAAACTCAGATTAAGCTTGCATCCATGATTTAGGTATTGTTGTCCACTGAATTTTAGAAGCTCATCAAAATTCCCAAGGCTGGGTGCAACCTTTTCTAGCGTGGCTCTAACTTGCATCTATCTAAGCACCAGTAGGCCCGTTGGAACCGCAGCTCAACTTCAGGCCCTTGGGGAGCATTTTTCTAATAGATTTTGAGATCCCACTGTGCCTTCACTAGGACTCACCGTTCCACTCCCCCACGCTGCCCCCACGTATTTACTGACCTTCTTAAGTCATTCTCTGGTTTTTTACTCCCTCTGTCAGTCAGCACCGAGGGGCTCTTCACTTACTGTTCCTGGAACCTGATGCAGGAATCTGCCATTCGCATTCAGAAGGGCTCTCCGGGTCCTCCTCAACAATATCTTCTTGGATGACCTTTACTTAAAGTTTGTAGTTAAAGGAGAACTTACTGGATAATCAGGCAGCCTTGGGATTGAATCCCAGCTCCACCATTAGTTCTGAGGCTTTAGACAAGTTATTTAACCTCCCTGAGCCTGGGTGAAATGGATATAATTTAATTACTCTACACAGTATCTTGAGGTTTAGTGATAGTCTATGTAAAAGCATTTAGTGCTTATGGATTTTTATTGAAAGTATCCAGGATCTTATTAATATAGATACATTAATAATATTTTAAGAGGATCATTATAGCATTACTATTACCATGACCATATTGTTTTGTTATTACTATGATTATGTTATATTCTTATTTTATTATAATTATGACAGTCATGTGCCACATAACAACATTCAGTGAGTGATGGACCACATACATGACAGTGGTCCTATAAGAGCTCAAGTTCCTGCCCCTGCTTTCACTGTTATGTGTCTGCTCCCTCTTTGCCTGCCACAAATTTGGTGTACCCTAACTGTACAGTGTTTCTAAAGCCTACAGTGTTGTACAGTAATGTCCTAGGCCTTCACATTCACTCACCATATACTCCCTGACTCACCCAGTGCGACTTCCAGTCCTGCAAGCTCCATTTATGGTAAGTACCCCAGACAGGTGTATCTTTTTACATTTTTACTGAACCTTTTCTGTGTTTAGATACACAGATACTTACCACTGTGTTACAATTGCTTTCAGTATTCAGTATAGTAACCTGCAGTACAGATTTGTAGCTGAGGAGCAATAGACCATATCATATAGCCTAGGTGTGTAGGAGGCTATACTCTCTAGGTTTGTGTAAGCACACTCTACGGTGTTCAATGATGAAATTGTCTAATGGTAAATTTCTTAGAACATATGCCCATCATTAAGTGACATATGACTATAATATTATTATTATTATTATTATTATTTTACACATGAAGAAACTGATTTAAGAGTTTCATTCCTCCAATGTCAATTCTAAAATTTTGTTTACTGAAAAACGTAAATTGTGGATATGCCCAAAGCCCTGTGTGAGGTGTTGGAGCTAGAAGACGAACACAGAGATCCTTCTGACTAGGAATTCTGGTGTAGTGGCTGAAGGGGATGAGGCAGGGGGGTGTGAGGGAGGGGAATTAGAGGGTGGGGAAGGAGCATGAAAGGAGCACCCTTCACCCCTGTAACCCACCACGGTACCATAAAGTGCTCTAAGCGAAATCAACCGAAGCATCTTGGGAGTGTAGAGGAGGAGTGGCTGCCTGGTGGCCTGAAAGTGCCATCTGAACAGTGGTGCTATTACAGATGGGTTTGGATAAAGGAACATATGTTACCAGGTCACAAATTAATAAGTGGCATCAACAGCAGAAATAAATGATATATACAAAAGTCTGAAGATGAAGGATGTGTTAGGGACTTGCTAGAAGGTCAGTGTGAGGAATATTGGGTATGCAGGTATAATAGAAGAAGTGGTTAAAAGGTGAGGTTGAAAACCTAGTGTATTAGTTATCTATTACTGCTTAATAAACTGCCTTAAAACCTGGCTTAAAGCAAGAGACGTTTATCATCTCATAGCCTATGTAGAACAAGAATCCAGGCCCACTTTGGCTGGTGCCTCTGGTTCCGGCTGCTATCTCTAAGGAGGCTGCAACTGAGGTGTCAGCCAGGGCTGCAGTCATCTCAAGCACCTGTGGATGTGAGGGAGATGATCTGCTTCCAAGCTCACTCAAGTGGCTGTTGGCAGGGTTCGGTTCCGCACTAGCTGCTGGCCTGAGATCTCCCTCAGCTCCTGGTCATGTGGGTCTCTCTATGGGGCAGCACCCAACAGGACAGCTGTTTCTAGCAGAGTGAGTTAGCAAGAGATCAAGAGAATGATCTGGTGCCAGCATGATGGAAGTCAAGGTCCTTTCTAACCTCACAGGTAACATCTCACTCTGCTTGCCATATTCTGTTTGCTAGAGGAGTGTACCTAGATCCAACTAATACTCCAGGGCAAGGAATGACACAGGGCTAAATACCAGGAGAAGGGGACCATTGGGCCACCTTGGAAAACTGTCTACCATGTGTAGGTGGGGAGAAGCTCCTAAAGGAATGTATATGCCTGACCAAGGAATTTATGCTTTACTTTAAGAGGCATGAGTAGCTACTAAAAGAACTTAAGGGATGGGGAGTGGAGATTGACATTTTAGGATGGATCACTCTTACTGAACGGGGAGAGAGGATTCCACTGGGAGACATTGTAGGGAGGACGCTAGTTGGGAGCCTGTGGGATTAGAGGCAGGAGATGATGGGAGCTTGACCCAAGGCAATGAGAAAAGAGGCAGAGAGAAGGGTTCAGGTTGCAGAACATTTTGTAAGCAGAAAAAATAAATCCGTCTTGGTGACTGGCTGGGGAAGAAAAGTAAATCAACCTAACTCCAGGTGGATGAACTGGGTCCCTTATTCATATCCAGGGAGACTATGACCAGGAAGCACTGAAGGATAAGCAGTTCTAGGGTAGAAGTGAGCAAGAAATATTAGGCTCTGGACTAATCTCAAATTCCCAGGTAGTGACAGCAGGAACTGGGCCTGAGGCAGGTGGGCAGGTGCCTCCTTTCCAGCCTTCTATTGTGATATTAACAAGCTCAGACACAGGACATAGATGATGTGGGCCCAAATCCCGGGGACATTCCTCACTGATGATATGACTTAGGGTGAATTACTGCCTTGTCTGAGTTTCTTTAGTATAAAAGAAAAATTGTGCTGGGGCTTACCTTACAAGATCATTGTGAGGATTAAATAAGATAACATGCTTAGAACAGTCTCTAATATCTGGCAAGTATTAGCTAGTATGAATATTTTCAGGCATTGTGGCACTGTGTGGGTATCTCTGTTATGCTGGGGTTCATTTTTTGTACCCTCTAAATCTTAACATATGTTAGCGGGGCATGGTGGCTCATGCTTGTAGTCCCAGCTACTCAGGATGCTGAGGTGGGAGGATTGCTTAAACCCCAAAGATCAAGACTGCAGTGAGCTGTTATAACACTACTGCACTCCAGCCTGGGTGATAAAGTGAGATCCTGTCTCAAAAAATTAAAATGAATAAAATAACACAAAACAAAAATTTTCACATATACCTGCAGGTGAGCTGGGTACTTTACCTACAGTTAAGTTAGACCTCTAGCCCTGGCCTTCTCTGACAGCTGCTGCATATTAAAAGCAGTCACTTTTAGTTAGATCTCTGTTTATGTTGTACTGTATTTGAGTGTTTTTGCCTCTTTAGAGGTTGGTGTCTGCCCACTCCTATCTTCAGTGGGGCAGAATTTTTGAATGCCCCCTCTTACACTTCCTTGCCATCCAGAGAGCCCAGAGAATCTTCTAAGTGGCAAGAAATGCCTTCTTTAAAAACAATCTCTTTTTTGCTTCATTTATTCAACAAATGTGTATTGAAGATGGACTGCATGCCCAAGGCACCCTGCAGGCACTGGGATGCAACAGGGAACAAGACAGATGGTTCCTGAATCATGGGCCTTAGAGTAGGAGAAGTGAATCAGATACAAAAAAAAATAGTGCAAGGGAGGAAATAAACAAGAGTTTTGGGATGAAGACTAGCCATGGAGAGTCAAGAAGGCCTCTTTCAAGGGGTGACATGGGAGCTGAAGACAAGATAAAACAGCCACCTAAAGATCAGGGTGCAAAGAATGAGGTTGGAGATGGCTTCGCATGTCCTAACAATTGACAGAAGTCCATGAAACAACTCTATTCCATTGAAACAAATGTAAGCCATATATGTGATTCTGAAATTTGTTTTCACAAAAAAGAGATAAAATCAATATAATCCTATATTTGACATCACCCAATACATCCAAAATATTATCATTCAACATGCAATCTATTTTCCATTAGTGACTTTAACAAATACTTTTATTCATGCTAAGTCTTCAAATTTCAGGGTGTATTTTACACTATGAGCAAATCTCAGTTGGAACTGGCCAAGTTTCAGGGACAATATGACTAGAAAAATATATGATCATATTCTCCCTGAAACTTGGATCAAATACAAACTTCATGTTGATGTTCCCTCGCTTACTCTAGGGCAGGAATATTCAAGATGGCAGCCACTGGCTGTGTGGCTCCACAGCACATTAAGGGCTTGATGGTAACATACGGCCAGTGGCTGCCATCCTACATATCTCTAGAGTAAGTGAAGCGGCATCGTGGAAGCTGAGTTTGAAGAGATAGATAGACACGGCTGGTCGTGCAGAGCCTGGTGGAGTGTGGTAGGAAGGTGGGGGCATGGCAGTCAGTCTCAGTGTAGTGGAAAATTTCAGTGCAGACAATGATTTATAAAGGAGCAAGGAAGGAATCTTAAACTTTAGGTAGGAGGCTGTTGTAACAGTGTTGAAAGATAGTGAGATGATAAGGGTTTGAACAAAAGCACTGGCAATGATGGTAATACTAGCCATACTTTGTGTTAGTTTCCCAAAACTTTTACCTGGGTTAATTTGTTTAATCTTCACAATGCCCCTATGAGGAAGGTACAAATTTTATCACATTTTCCAGGTGAGAAACTGAGGCAAAGATAGGAACAGAGCAGGGATGGAACTTCGGTAGCCTGGAGACCTGATCCTGGTGTTCCACTGCCTTTGTGGTAGGCAAGAGGACCCATGTGAATGTGTCTATCTGTTGGAGGAAGAAGGAGGGAGGGCCGCTGGTGGTTGTTGGTGGAGACTGAGGAAGTAGGGGCAGGCCTCTGTAAGGTTATCCACCTTTCTTGAATGAGCAATCTGGTAGATGAAGATATGTATTGGTGATACAGAGAAAGGAGAAACTGGAGCAGAAACAGTGTGAGGGGTGGGAATCGAGATGATGTTGCCAGTGCCCATGGAGAAGCCTAGGAGACAGGCAACCGGGGACATCAAGTGGTGGTTAAATCTGAGGCTTCACTGTGGAGTGGTCTGGCCGGAAGATAGACATTCGAGGGTCCTCAACATGTAGACGATATTGGGAAAAGGATGAGTGCACTTAGGGAGAGAGAACAAACAGAAGAATCGAGGCCCAGCGCTGAGCTCTGAAGATCTCCCACATATATGGGTGGGGAGAAGTGTCCAGTCAATTATGGAGGCTGAGAAGCATGGCCACTTCTTGCATTGCTGCTTGCCTAGATCCTTGTGCTATCCTTTCTACTGGACACCCTTCCTTTCCTCTGCCTGCTCACGTCCTGCTTGTCTAGATCCAGCCCAAAAGTCATCTATCTCCTCTCGAGTTTTCTTGGTACTGTCTGAGGCTAGGTTGACCATTCTCTCTTATATTCATTTCTTATGGATGCTATGATATATTCTCACAAACATAGTGGCTTCAACTACAGGTTAAGAAATTTAAACAGAAATTTATTCCCTCACACTTTGGAGACTAGAGGTCTGAAATCAAGGTGCCAGCAGGGCCACGCTCTCTCTAAACACTGGAGGGGAGAATCCCTCCTTTCCTTTCCCAGTTTCTAGAGACCTTGGGTGGTCCTTGGCTTGTGACAGCATCACTGCAATTTCTGCCTCTGTCTTCACATTGCCTTCTCCTCTGTATCTTTGTCTCTCCTGTGTATGTCTCTTATAAAGACACTCATCATTGGATTCAGAGCCTGCTTGGATAATCCAGAATGAGATGCTTAATTTAAGGACATCTGCAAATGCAATTGGTAAAAATACCCAATAAGAAAACATTCCCAGATTCTGGGGTGAGAACATGGGTGTATCTTTTTGGGCCACTGTTCCACCCACTACAGGTCCTCTGAGCTTATTTTTATCTTTGTAGCTACTTTCAATACAGGAAGGAATAGAAACACATCATCATTTGCATTCCAACCAGAACATGCATTCTCAACGGGACAACATCTTTTCTAAGGGGGAGAGTATTGGTTGATGAGAGGAAAAAGATTATATATACAGTATATAAGCAAATATACAGTATGCCCATGATATTGACATGTCATGGGGAAGGCAGTTAGAAGCAAATGTCTAAGAAGGCTCTGGAGATGGGGGATGTGAGTTGATAATGGAAAAAAAAGGTTGGGAAACACTGCACTGGAGTAGTGTTCCCCAAAAGTAGGTATCATGTTATATTTACCTCTGTATAAGTGAAATGCACACTTCCACCCCCTGAACACACACACATACTCTCTCTCTCTCTTTTTTTCTCTCTCTCTCACTGCTTCAACAGCACAGATCGGGATGAGCACAGCAAAGATGGCACAGAGGCATTAATGGCATGTGGATCTGCCTTCTTCCTGCTCTTAAATGTTTCCTTAAAGTGGGAGTGGCCAGTGCATCACAGGGTAGAGTCAGGTCTGCACCTGGCCTCATCCTCCAGTCCATCCATCCTCCATCTGTCTCTGCCCCACAAGTGTATGATGGAAGCATCCTAAATTATGGACTTTAATAGGCGTCTGTTTTACAGCCTAAAGTCACAAACTCTAACAATTTGAAATATCACTACTGCAGCCGTCTCTCCTTTCAGAACTCTACAACAGAATTTCACTTGCCAGAAAAAAACTCACCTTTAGAGAGGAAAAGGGAGGAATGGGGATGGGAAATCCATTGATTTAAGGTTTTATCAGGAAGAAGGCAGTGTGGAGAGAGCTTTGCTCAACATCAAATGGGCTCCAGCGTTGTGAATTTAGCTAGGCAGGGAGCAATGCAAATTGGAAGATTTAAAAGCCTGAAGTTTAAACATCACTCTTGTTTTTCTAGGCCCTAGATATTAATAATACTATTGTGCAAATTATAAGTCTTGCCTATTTACGAGATGAGGAAAATCAAACATTTGCATCAACCAACTGATTGCAATTCTGAAGGCAGATATTTCCAAGTTCTCTTTCCTCGAGGCCAGTTCTCCTGGTCCTAAGAATGGCTTACCTCTTTACAACAGACCCCTCCTCAGCTGCCCTGCATGGTGTTTGAACATCTGTCCTCCAGAATCTGTCTTGCTTGTTCCTACAAGAAGGAAACTGCCAATGCCCTTGTCTATGTCCTTATCACCATGCTCCTGAAATGCAATTATTAACTGGCTTCTTTGGTTTTAGCTTCTCCTTTTTTTATGTTTTTGAGACACAGTCTTACTCTGTTGCCCAGACTGGAGGGCAGTGGTGCGATCTCAGCTTACTGCAACCTCAACCTCCCAAGTAGCTGGGACTACAGCTGTTGCCACCATGCCCAGATAATTTTTGTGGGTTTTGTTTGTTTGTTTGTTTGTTTGTAGAGATGGGGTTTCACTATGTTACCCAGGCTGGTCTTGAACTCCTGGCCTCAAGTGATTCACCTGCTTCAGCCATCCAAAGTGTTGTGATTACAAGTATGAGCCACCACACCTGGCCTTAGCTTCTTTATTCTTTAATCCATCCTGAATATTCCCCCCAACCATTTGTCTGCTAAACTATCTTTTTCATCATGACACTTCTCTGTTCAAGAATCTGTATTGGCTCCCTGCTGCTTATGAAATAAAGCCCTAATTCCTCAGCTGAGGATTCAGGGCTCTCCATGTGTCCTGGGATGTGTCCCATGTCCCCTGCTCCTGGGTACTTTCCCAATTCCCTAGCCAAGCCAGAAGCTTCTCTACCCCTCCTCACACACCGCCCTCATTCACATGTCCAGGTCTCTGCTCCTGCTGAGTCATCCATCTACAGTGCCTTCTCCTTTCTTTCTATTCATTCTTCTCTTTCCTCTCCTTCCAGGGCCTGCTCAGATCCCACCTTATTCAAAAGCTTTGGAGTCTCCAGCCTACTCTGAGAAGTGGAGGTTAACATTAAATTTGCTCTGCCCCAATACTTCACACACACCATTCATCAGGGAGATTTCTAACTGGCAAAAGAATTAGCTGATTTTGTATGACTCTTGTGTCCTTCACAGTTCTATACAAAATGATAGGAAATATTGTGGTTGCCTTGTCCATTTATTATTACCATTAGTAGAACTGCATTAGCCACCGGTTATTAAATACTTACTATAGGTCAGTTTACATATGAATGTATATCCTTGAATCCTCCCCAAGTAGCTCTGCATGGTAGTGATATCTAATCTTGAAATATAGAAAAGAGCAGGATAATGGGGAGGAAGCATGTATATGTTTATCTCATCCCACCTTCGTCCTTTACTCAATATGGAAAGCTTCATAGTTATCTCATTTGATCTCTTTCCATTCTATCATTAATAGCCACATAGTTCGATCCTATTTTTCAGGTAAGGAAACTGAGGCTCACTGGGGTTAACAAATTGCTCCAATGCAATGACCAGTGACTAGTGAGTACAGAACTGAACATCGGATTCATGTCTCTCTGACTCAAAAGTTGCACTTCCAACACTCTGTGCTCCTGCAGATAGGCAGCCATTGCTTCATGCAACACTTCCCTTTTTCATCCATGGAATGGGAAGAATCACTCTGTGTTTTCTCAGTTTTGCTCTAAAATGGAGATTGTGCTTGAAAATCTCTCAAGGATTATATGTTAGCTTTTTGATGAATACCATTTGGCTGGTACTGAAATCCAGACCCATTCTTTCAAGCTGCACAAAACACCACAAGCCTCGCCCTACTAAACCTGTAAACATCTTTCAAATAATAAAGAGCTTGGTGGAACACTGCTTACTTCTAACTTGATGGCACATGAACTGAGACAACTGTGCCTGCCATTGTACAGTACTTTAAACATATCTTGAAGTCTTAACACATAAAAGCATACTTAGGATGCATCTGATGTGCAACTGTGTGTGTGTGTGTTAAATAAGCAACTAGACACATTTTTCTCTTAATTAGAGCCACTGGTAAAATATGGAGTCATAAAACTTAGTGCAACAACAACAGGAGAAATCAAATTCTACCCATCAACACACAGAGAACAAACCATCAGGAGGCTATTCAGGGATTCCAGTGGCAATAGACTCTGCCTTTTTATCTCCTTCTTTCTTCACATGTTGTATTAGTCCATTTTCACACTGCTCTAAAGATACTACCCAAGAGTGGGTAATTTATAAAGGAAAGAGGTTTAATTGACTCACAGTTTTGCAAGGCTGGAGAAGCCCCAGGAAACTTACAATTCTGGTGGAAGGGGAAGCAGGCAGATCTTACACGGCAGCAAGCAAGAAAGAGTGCATCAGAGTGCAGGAAAAACTACCACTTATAAAACCATCAGACCTCATGAGAATTCACTCACTATCATGAGAACAGCATGGGGGAAACTGTCCCCATTATTCAATCACCTCCCTCCCTTGGCACCTGGGATTACAGGCCCCTCCCTCGACACCTGGGGATTATACCTCGAGATGAGATTTGAGTGGGGACACAGAGGCAAACCATATCAAATGTGGAGCTGATACTGTTAATGCACCGGTTTTACCATCATGTGTTAGTCTGTTCTGCATTGCTATAAAGAAATACCTGAGACTGGATAATTTATAAAGAAAAGAGGTTTATTTGGCTCATAGTTCTGTAGGCTGTACAAACATGGCACCAGCATCTTTTTCTGGTAAGGGCTTCAGGAAGCTTCCAATCATGGTGGAAGGCAAAGGGAGAGCCTTTGTAACATACTGCAAGAGAGGAGCAAAAGAGGGGGAGCAAGAGAGATGCCACATTCTTTAAACAACCAGCTTTCACATGAACTAAGAGAGAGAACTCACTTATCACCAAGGGGATGGCACTAAGATATTCGTGAAGGAGCTGCTTCTATGATCCAATACCTCCCCCTGGGCCCCATCTTCAATGCTGGGAATCACATTTCAACATGAGATTTAGAGGGGACAAACATCCAAACTATATCACATCATCACTTGATGCTTCTCATCTTTCCACAGGCAAAACCATTCACACATATAGGGAAGGAAAGCATGGCTTATGACAGTGAGTTTCTTAACTTTTACTATTTAGCAAAAAAAAAAAAAAAAAAAAAAATTCCTTTATTCTCAAGTAATATCTAATGTGGGATCTTAGCACATAAAACAGAGAAAATAATATTTTGTTGTGTATATATATGAGTTTAAATTTTTATCAGTCACTTACTGTACATTCAACCCAATGAGAAAGTTTTGATAAAAACAAAAACTTGAAGTCAGGATTATGGATGACAAGAGTGTAGTCATATGCATCTCAAGAGTCAATTCCTATATTTTCTTTTGGATGCACAATATTGAGAAAACCCTAATCTAAAAGGAATAATAAATAGAGTACATGTAGATCTGAATTAAAATAAAATAAAAAGCATAAAAATAATGTTGAGCTACAATTATACTAATCACCGATATAGCCATAGGAATTTCAAATGCTTTGCAGAATACAGGGTGACAAGCTTTATTTTGAAATCTTCCCCAAAACACATTAGCCTAGCAATCCAACTTTACATGTGACTACGTTCTCACATATTATCATTTTGTACATAAAACATTTGAATTGTGTGTGTCTTGTGTGTGTGTACATGGGCATATATGTGTTTATTTCAGGTTGAAACAGAATAAAGTAAAAATTTCAAGAAGTGGAAATCCAATTAATATGGAGATTTGGAGTTAATAGTCTCCACTGAACCTTAAAATTCTGGACAATACAATATGAAAACACTGATTCTAAGGTATGGAGAGGCAGCTGAAATGGATCTGAGCTTAGTGTAAGCAAATGTGGGCTTCTATACCAGTTTCAATCTCAGTGGTCTACACTCAGAGCACCATGACACCATAGACCCTCAAGTGACTAAGGGATGTACAGCAAATGCAATTTGTCTCTCAGCAAGACAGGACAAATTGTACAAAGTTGCATTCACCATGGGTCCTGATCATGCCACTTCTTTAAAACCATCAGTGGGGCCCCCAATGCATGCATCAGCCTGTCTCAACTCTGAATCTTGCTATATAAGCATCTTCACAATCTGGCCCAGGCAATAGCTCATGCTGTGACCCCATTTATGTTTGTATCCCTTGTCCTCTGAATTCATCTTCTAATTTATCTTCATATACTTTATTGTTTAAGCAACTTCAATGTCCTCTTCTCTAAATAAATTTTCCTAACTCATCCTTACCATAAAATCTAGGCAGAAATATTGTTGGAGTAGTTTTGTTCATTTATTATTACTATTAATAAATTTGTGTTAGCCACATTTATTAAATACCTACTATAGTCCAGCTTACATATAAATTTATGTCCTTTTATTCTCCCAGGGAACCCTGAATGGTAGCAAAATTTAATTTTCTTAAGTTCAGAGCAATTATATAGCCTACCCAGATGTCAGGCATGGGCAAGGCAAAATTCAATCCCTTGTCTGCTAACTGCAAGTTCTGTCATATTTTCACCTACTATGCTGTTTTCTTTTTCTGAACTTAGTCTGCTAGACCTCAGTACATAGTTCTGGGACAGCTTTATCAAGTTGTATGGCAAGTAAGTATTCTCATGTTATTTGTCTCCTTCATGAAATTCTGTGAACCTTTTGAAGGAATAAATGGTGTTGAAACCAAACCCCTAGGTATGACCCATAGTTGTAGCTCAAAAAGTTGTTGAATTTAGTCTAAATGAATAGAACCATAAAACTGGTAGCTCAAAGTGATACTCTCATTGATTTAGCTACCTCCAGGAAAGAATTTCAGAGAATCTATCCTAGATAAAAAAAAGTTCCTGCTTTTAATGATTATGACTGTATATTAGTCCTAAGACTGTTTTGGGGTCTACACGAGCAATTCTCAAGTTAAGGTATTACTTAGGGGATGAAATAGGGTTTTGTGCCCACAAATATTTAGAAAATTCTGCATATCAAACTAATCCTATTAGAAACATTATCCTTAGCCTACTAAAGACTCTAAGAAGTAAAAAACACTAATTAGCCCCATTCAGCCTAGTATTTCTCAAATTTGTATGCATGTCATAGAATTTTTTCAGATAACACCTATTAGTAGTTGTTGTATCCAGTGTTCTGCAGAACTCCTTTTGCAAAGATTAGGTCTGGCCTAATTTTTTATTGATTGATAGTCTATCATGTTCCGAAAAGGCTTTATGGTGCTGAGTTGTACTTCAGTTTTCATCCATTTCATCTCCATGTTCAGTAGGGAACTAAGAACCATTTATAAATGGTTCCCTTATAAATAAGAGGACTAGTTTTTCCAAACCTTGGTTCATCAGCAGAAAGCCGTCAGGGTCATTTCACTTTCCACACACATTTAGGATTTGCGGTATCAGAGTGATCTCAAGGGAAATTAAAGCCATAACAACCCCCTCCATATTAAACAAACAAGGTCCATTTAGGAATGGAGGGCTAAACCATGGCTTCTACGCCTTGCTGGAGCACTGCGCCTGGGATGGGATTTTCCCACCAATTTTTGCCAAGTAAGATATAACATAGCACTTCATTCTCCTCCAGAATTCGCATAAGCTCGTAGACTCTCACATATTATTTTATTTAAGTGATTTTCCTGGAGGTCAACAGAAATTTGTACAAAATCTTGAGTCATGGGACTTTCTACAAAGTCCTCTATTATATGTGTGTAATAATTGTGATATGGTTTGGCTGTGTCCCCACCCAAATCTCAACTTGAATTATATCTCCCAGAATTCCCATGTGTTGTGGGAGGGAGCCAGGGGGAGGTAGTTGAATCATGGCAGCCAGTCTTTCCCATGCTGTTCTTGTGATAGTGAATAAGTCTCATGAGATCTGATGGGTTTATAAGGCGTTCCACTTTTGCTGCTTCTTCATTTTTCTCTTGCTGCCACCATGTAAGATGGTGGTGCCTTTCACCTCCCGCCATGATTCTGAGGTCTCCCCAGTCATGTGGAACTGTAAGTCTAATTAAACCTCTTTTTGTTCCCAGTTTGGTGTATGTCTTTATCAGCAGCGTGAAAACGAACTAATACACACTGATATATATGTCAACGCAGTGATTCTTCAGAGGATAGAGTAGACACCATTAATTCCAAAACCTTGACTTCCTCTTTTTCTCTCACATTCCACAGCTAATCCAACAGCAAGTCCTGAGAGCTTGGTCTTCACAAAGAATTCATAAATAGACTGCTCTCACCACATCCATCATTGCCACCTTTGTCAAGCCTCTATCATCGCTTGATGACCACTGCCACAGCTTCCTAACTGGTCCTCCTGCTTCCACATTTGTTCTTCTACAGTCTATTGTCAATTCGTATGAGCAGATGATTCTTTCAAAACTTAAGACAGACCATCTAACGCCACTGCACCCAAATACCAAACTACCATGATTTCTAACAGTAGAAGCCAATGTTATCTCAATGATTTACAAGGCTCTCTCTAGACTTATGTCTGACAACCCACCAGTTTCCCCTGCCCAGCCAAATCTGGCCTTCTTGCTGGTCTCTGAGCATGCAAAGCATGTTTCAGTCACAGGAACTTTGCATTCCCTACAGCGTCAGCCTGACCTACTTGTTCCCCACTAAGTGTGTATATATTGCTTTCTTGCCTCTGTGAACCCCAAAAATTGAGACAGGTCTCAGTTAATTTAGGAAGTTTATTTTGCCAAGGTTGAGGACACACACCCGGGAAGCAACCTCAGGAGGTCCTGATGACATGTGCCCAATGTGGTCAGAGCACACTGATTAGCCTTTCCAAAGGAGGGGATCAGATATGCATTTATCTCAGTGAGCAGAGGAATGACTTTAAATAGACTGGGAGGCAGATTTGCCCTAAGCAGCTTGAATTTTCCCTTTAGCTTAGTGATTTGGGGGCCCAAGATATTTTCCGTTCACATCTCTTCAAGTCTTTGCTGAAACGTTACCTTCTGAAATCTTACCCTATCAACTGCAACCTTGCCCTCAGGAGTCCACACCCTCCTTTGCTATCTGTCTTTCTGAAGCACTTATCACCTTCTAAGACACCCTATAATTTAGCTGATATTTTATTTGTTTTCTGTTCCCTTCCCTTCCACACATACTAGAATGTGAGCATGATGAGGGCAGGAACATTTGTTCATTTGATGCTTACCTAAATCCCCAGAATGACTGCATCTTAGATGTTTAGAGTTGGATAAGAGCTTTGAGAGAGTGGACAAAAACTGAGAGTGAGTGGGCACTTTGGAGATTCCCAACCTGTTTATACAACTCTGGGGTTGGGTACAGATAGTGATAAGGACTGGCGAGTTATTGTTAATATTTCACAAAATCAAATGCACTCCCCTCATCTATCCATTATGAGGCTACAGGACAGCCTGAAGTATCACATGTCTTTGCTTCTACTTGAAATTATTCTAGCTCAGTGTGTTAACCCTGGTTATATAAACCTGATCAGAATCTCTGTCTACAAGTTACAAATGCCTTTGATTTTTGGACTTGGGGAAATGAATTAATTATCATGTAATATATGCAGATTGGTAGACGTTTTTGAAAACATGGATTCCATGGTTAGGAGAGGGGCAATAAATGAGGGCAAGCCATTGATCTCTTTCAATCCTTTGTGCAAGATGAGGACTTTGAGGCTCTGGGAGATTAAGTGACTTTCTCAAGGTCACACAGCTAGTCACTGGCAGAACAAGGACTAGAACCCAGTCTTTAATTCCCAGTCCTGTGTTGGTACGATCAAAGGCACACTTTGCTGCAGAAGAGACATATATATGCTGTATATAACATTTGCATAACATATTACACTAAAGACAGCGTCCCAACTGAGATTCTCAGCAGGAAAATAACAATTATTTAATCAGGGTTCTATTTAAACTTTTATTGTGAAGGTTAGGTTAAGATTCACTGGCTTGATTAAGGGTGCTGCCTACACATCAAACTGTTTACCGAGCTAAGCTCCCTGGAGTGAAATTCAAACAAACTTGTGACATCTAAAGCACATTTTCATGTCCTGAAAGCCATGAATATCGTTATTGAGAGCCAAATCTTTTTCTTAAAACAAACAAATGGGTATCCTTAAGGATAAACTATAAACAGAGTCTGCCAAGACACGAAAAGTCCTCTCTCTATGCCGACAGTGGCATTTCATAGTGAGTTTTAGTCTTTAAACCTAATGAATATGAATATATCTAGATACACAAAATGAAAAGCTTCTGTGTATTCAAGAGCATTATCATGTGCATTACACTATTTGATCCTTAGAATAATCCTGCAGGATTGGAAAAGCAGATATTATTATCTCTGTTTTAAACATAAGGGAGCTGAAAGCACTCAGGGGGTTCAAAGATTGGCCCAAGGTCTCCCGACTTATTAGCGAAGGAAAACATTAGAATGGGATGGGGCATTTATCCTCGTGCACCACAGTGCCCCTTATGGTGCAGCACTTTATTACTGAGAAGCGGATGGGGAAGGAACACTCCATGGTATTTCACTGTCCCTCTCCCACTGATAGCACCAAGGACCTGAGACTTGAGCCAAAAACAGGAAATGGTTTCCATTTTACAGAGCAGGCAGGAAACTAGAAGAGACCCTCCAGGATCATTCAGTACTGTGATGTGGAGTTGGAAGTGTAAGGTGAGGCTGAGCTCTGTTCTGGCTCTGCTGCCTTCTGTGCTTGCCTGGGGCATTGTGCTTGATTCTTGAGCTCTGCAGGCTCGGCTGGGAGCTGAGCTCTTACATGTGGTCTTGGGCCAGTCACTCCCCACTCTGAACCTCTGCTTTCTAATGGGTAAAATAGGGCTTGCAATACTTACCTCCTGGCATTTTTATGATGGTCAGAGGAGAAAAAGTACCCTGGAAGTCTAGCTCTTGGTCTGGCAAGCAGTGGGAGCCCATAAAATAAGGACTCATTGACCTTTGTGGGTTCATCATCCATTCATCCCATGTGTATAGGGGATTTCCTGCAGCCCCAGCCCTGGGTTAGGCAATATAGGAAAAAGCAGAAACACAATCTCCTCACTGAAGACTGGATACACACACTGACATCCCAAAACTTAAAAATCCCTGGCAGGGCTACTACTAATTTTTAAAGAATAGTAAAGGAAAGGTATCGTGTGATCAAAATATCAGTAAGTAATGTCGGCATTCTCAGAAGTACAAGATGCACATAGAGGAGCTATGTGGGGTCACTAGACCCTGACAGCCCAACCTCTATCCCGAAATCACTAAGTCTGGCCCTATAGATGAGAGAAAACAGGTTCCTAGCTGCACCTCTTCCACCTGCCCTTTTGTTTCCAGTTCTTAGCAATGCCAAGGAAGGACTCTTTCAGCCATGCCTCATTGACCCCCGCCCTGATCTAGTCTGCATGCCTAAGTCCCCAGAACCCCTTTGCAAAGCTCCTCTACCATTCAGGTTCAGGCCTCCCCTGCTTCAGGCCCCAGCTCCAAAACATGCTTCTGTCTCATTGGCTTTCACTTTTCCTCTCTCCTCTCTGGCAACTGAAGTTTCTTTAAACAGACAAGCAATTACTGGCGTGTTATCCACACTCGACTGTGTGTTGGTACAACATCCGCTGATGTACAGTAGCAGGCGGCTTGATAATGGGACGTATTTAAGCTGATTGCCACTGGAGATAAGTGATGCCTCTGAAAGGATGCACTTTTGTTAAACTTCTGAAGGCAGAGGGGACGGGGAAAGTTTTATTATATTTTCTCTTTTATTTAAAAAAAATAGCGGCCCTTTTGAGAATGGCTACACCTCCCCCGAGATTCTCATTTCAGATTAGGCTATATCAGGTATATGGTGCAATTGGAGGCTTTGGCTTCCTCTGGAGCCTCTCTGTTTGATTGTCAAGACTTCCACAAGATCCTCCCTGAATGACTGACACTCCTCACTGACACTCCTCCCTTGCTAGCTGGCTGGCTGGCTCTGTGTCCTTGAGGATAGCTCTATTAAACTGAGGTCTCTCTCTCCTCTTAACTCCTCCCCTTTCCCTTCTCTCTTTTTCTCCTATTTTCTTCTTCACATCCTCTCTCTTTTCTCTCTTATATTTTTCTCCAGCCTGTTTCCCCCTTCTCACCTCATCTCTCCCCTTCTCCTGCTGTCTTTGCATTTCTCGTAGTCTTTTTGAGTCTATGCCTGTCTCACCTCCATCTCTCTCCTTCCTGGTCCTACTGCAATTGCTTCTCTGAATCCCCTGGGAAAGCCTGGCCTTGGGGAGGCTGTTAGGGTGCTAGGATGGTGAGTATTGTCTTCTTAGAGCAAGAAAACTGGACAAACTCACTTAGGTTGCATGATTTGCTCACCAAGAGCTAAATCTGAGGAGGAAGGCAGGTGGTGCAGGGCAGAGAAGAGCTCAGTAGGTTGCTGGAAGTTGGACTAGGAAGATAAACGGGGGATTTGGGGAGAAGACAGCTGAGTCAGGGAGAGGCAAAAGGGAGCTAGAAAACAAAAGAGATGTTGGCAACAATTGCCTGACGTCAGAGCAATAACAAGGGAAAATTCCATTAGTTACAGATTGAGCTGCTCTCCAGCCAGTCACCACCACACTGTTTAGATACAAAGGTACCAAGGAGAAAGCAAAGCACCAATCAATCTCTTAAAGGGGCCACTTGCTGGCATGTAATATCCAGATAAGTGGCAGTGGGAGACAGGTGATGACCACCTTACTGTGGGTCCTTTAGTTAGTGAGTGGAGAGGAGCGACTTTATAAACAAATCACACCTCATGGGGAGTGGGGAGAAATTCAATTAGGTTCGAATGAGAAAGGTAACTTGAATATCAATTAATTGTCTAATTGAAGATAATGGAGACCTGGGGGCACCCTGCCAGGTTGATTCCCATACCCAAATCCAGAGATCTTCTCAGGGATTAAAGACGAAATTTAATTACACATTTCTATTAGATTAGACTCTGATAGCATTCGGCAGTCTGAGTTAATTACGTAGTTAATTACACAGCCAATAACTCCCCGTTCCTAATAACCCTGCTGGATGTGGGCTGGTGCTGCAGAAGGGGGATCCTGTGCCTGTAATGGGAGCCCTGGGAGCCCAAGGTGGAGGGAGACACCTTCTGCCAGGGGACATGTGAATACTAATAGGGAATTATTCTAATTGTCCCTTGTTCTTGATGAACAGTAAATTATTCTAATAACATTTACCATTGTATCCATTCATTATCTAAGGGTAATTACAAATGAAGGGCTTGTGGGGCCTCTCCTGTGGCACAAACAAGGCTGCACTAACTGGGATTGTCTTCGTTTCCCACCCATGTCAGGCGCCTCCAAGGCAGCCTCCCCTTCTCCTTGCTCTCCTGGACCCACTTGGGACTGAACTTTGCACTTGACAAACCACTTGCCCATGATGCATCTTCTTTGATTAGAAACTGAGCTATGAGGTAGGTTTCAGTTTTCTTATTTTATTATCTAGGAGGCAAAAGGGGTCTTGGACTGGGAGAAAGGGCATCCACTAATTTGCCCAAGGACACAGGGCAGGCAGAGGTGGTGTTGCTCACTGGGGTCTAGGTTTGACCCCAAAACTCCCTCTTGTCCTGTGCACTTCAGGGCCTCTCAACTCAAAATACTTCTTTCTAGTATTGTCTTAGTCCCTTTGGGCTGCTGCAACAGAATATGTAGACTGGGTGAATTATAAACACCAGAAATTTCTTTCTCAGAGTTATGGAGCCTAGAAGCCCAAGGTCAAGATGCTTGGCAGATTTGGTGTCTGATTACGGCCCACTTTCTGCTTCTCAGAAGGCTACTTCTTATTGGTTCCTCATATGGTGGAAGGGACAAGAGAGCTCCCTGAGGTCTTCATTTATAAGGCTGCTAATCCCATTTGTGAGGACTACATCCTCATGACCTAATCACCTTCTACAGGCCTCAGACATGGATGATTAGATCTGAATTTTGAGAGGACACAGATGTTCAGTGTATAGTGGATTTTAATTCAAGGTTGAGTGCCCTTGAGTTTTAGGTACAGACTAAAACAGAATTCAACACATCTGGTTGACTGCCTGATGGTACAACTACCCAGACTAAAATACTCATTATTCCCAAGATTTCTAGAATCATCTCTCAACTGGGTCACACAGGGACATAGAAGAGCATGCATGGAAGGGACAGTCTCCTAGCCACCTGCATAGCTGCACCCACTCACCTAGGCCACAAATAGCAGCACCCCTAGTGAAAATGACAACATAGGATGTTTGATCTACCATAACCACTGTGTGTTAAAGAGGGAATTATATGAAAAAGCCTGTCATCAGGCCAAAGGCAGAGAAAGGAGAGGAAAAGCCTATCCCACAGCCTTCCAGAAGTTTCCTGCAGGCAGTACACATCGGCAGATGCCTAGTGAGGCAGCCCAGGCCAATCCACGTGAAATGGTAAACACGAACACATTAATGATCAACCAACCAAGCAACCAACAAAAAAGCAGCTATGGTTTCCAAACACTTCATCCCCCTCCATTGACCCTCCACTCAACACATGTTTATAGATATATTAGCTTTGCTTATGTCATTTCCTCTGCCTTTGCTTCACTATCAAGATGTAGTTCTTGTGAAATCATTTCTTTTGCTGCAACATGGGTAGACTTAGAGGAGATTATCTTAAGTGAAATAACTTAGAAACAGAAAGTTAAATACTGCATGTTTTCACTTACAAGTGGAAGGTTCATATGTGGACATAGAGTGTGGAATAATAGACACTGGAGGCTCAGAAGGGTGAGCAGGTGGGAGGAGGGTGAGGGATGAGAAATTGCTTAATGGGTACAGTGATGGTCATAGCAAAAGCCCAGACTTCACCACTATGCAATATATCCATGAAAAAAAAAACTGCACTTGTACCCATTAAGTTTATACTTATAAAATCAATCAACAAATTAAATAAGTATTAAAAAGGCATCTGTCATTCAAAACTCTTCTCCGAAGGATGTCTTGATGCTGTATTTTCTTTCTTCTACCTCTCTCCCTTACATAGGGTCCTGTCTCATGTAGCACACTGTAGTGTGATGTCTGCTGATATGCCCACTACCCCATAGAGAGGGAAATATGTGAGCTTGTCAGCTTTTTCTTCTCCATCTGTGTCCAGAATGGCCTCAGCATATGGAAGATACTCAGAAAGTATCTGAGGATGGAACTTTCTGCTTTGCTGTAGGTATTTGGAAAATTGGATATTCAATCACACAGCAGGCTTGTCCAGCCTGAATTTTCCTCATTGAGGTTTTGATGATATTGTTACGACCAGCACAGCCACTCCTGGACGTAACTCTCGAAAGGGTTTTGATAGCCAACAGCCTTTCATAGCTCTGCAGTCTTTGGGCATCAATCACCAGGGGAGTCTTGGCAAGATCGAAAATGGGGAAAAGGGCTGTCCCGTGTGAGGTGCTCTTCCTCCACTTCCATCTCCCTATCTAGGCTCTCCACCTCCTTCCTAGAACCCACAAGGCTTTCCAGCTTCCTGGTGCTGTATGCTCCCTGGGTACCCAAGCCTTTCATCTGTGTCCTCTCACCTTTTCTCCCAGTGAAGCCCATCCACCGAGCAGGTTCTGATGCTAAGAATTCTATCCTAAAGCTTTTCTTGCAAAACTAACCTCCTCGATGCCCTATATAGCAAAGGATCCTGTTTTCTGTTACAGAGAGTCTAATAGTCTCAATAAGGATTTAGCATTAATAGTTAACAAAACCTCAGAATGCTCAATGCGTTCTTTGCATTCAAACAAAGGCTTCTTTAAACTCCTTAACTTCCTGTCTCTCAGTGAGGATAGTACCATCCCTACGCTTCCTATAGAAATGGTTCAGGAGTTCTGGATTGTCACAATGACTGGCTGAGTCACTAGCATTTAAAGGGCTATGAACAAGGACATTAAATGTTTTGTGCTGCAGAGTATAGTCCTGCACAAAGAAATGTCCCACCCGAACTGGTGATAGCACTTGTTTAGGAGACACTGCACTGAAAGTTGGGGTGAAAAATACCAACTGCAGCAGAGTCCTGACAGAGAGAGGGGAGCTGCTCATTTGGAGGAAGAAGGAACCTCTTGAGAAGTGGCTGCTTATCATACCTCCATGTATCCAAACCTGCTTCACAGCCTTCTCTAGTCAGATTTAGCGCTTGGTGAGCAAATCACACAACCTTTGTGACTTTGCCCAGTTTTCTTGCTCTAAGAAGACAATATTCACCATCCTAGCACCCTAACAGCCTCCCCAAGGCCTAGTTTTCCCAGGGGGTTCAGAAAAGCAATTGCACTAGGACCAGGGAGGAGAGAGATGGAGGTGAGACAGACATAGAGACTCCAAAAGACTATGGGAAATGGAAAGACAACAGGAGAAGGAGAGAGATGAGAAGAGAGCCTCCCCTGACCCTTCCCTCCTCTATTCCCGGGCCCTGGTCCGGAGTAATGCCATGTGTAGCATCTCCACTGGTGTGTGGTCTCTCCAGCTAAGGATAGAATTGGGAAAAGAGACTCAAAAAGCTCATGCTCCTTCTACCTAACTCTGTGGCCTGAGCAAGGCTCCCACAGGGAGAGCAGTCTTGTGTCAGGGTAGCAGGGTAGGCGATTGCAGTTGCTAGATGTAGCCCAAGGGTCCCCTTCAGACCAGTCATGGATGTTTTAATGACTCACTTGACCAAAGGGAGCCCACAGCAGCTGTGCATTGACTCCTCCTCAGGGAGCTCTCAGTCATTTAGGAAAAAAAAAAAAAATTCCATCTGGAGAGTTTTACTTTCCAGAGGGAAGGTAGAGAGAATGGCTCCTAACCGACATTTCAAGTATGCGTGCTAAAGCCATCAGTCTGGACGGAGGCAGCTGGCCCACACTTCCTCTGCTCCAGGGGCCTTTGGATAGGTGGGGTGTGGGCTCAAATCCGCCCCTCTACAGGTGATGGATGAGATAGCAGAACAGAAGACACAGTTCTGTTCTAGGGGTCCTTGGTTTCGAGCAACTGAAACTCATACTAGCCAAGAAAGGAATTCATCTACAAGGTATTGGGTACTTAAGCGATTTGTCAAAATGCAATGAAGGCCAGGTTCAGAAAACAGTGCAGAGCAAAGAGAAACTGCAAAGCCATAGCCCAAATCAGACCACATCATAGCCAAAATCAGACCTCCACTGCCATTGCCACCCAGGGAGGCTGCAGGCTGCTCTGCCACACTGGACACTGGGTGTACCACTGGCTCCACCATCATCCCAGCCCCTAGAGAGACCTCATGCTGCTGCCATCACCACTTTCAAGGCAGCCACACTCTGGTCCTTGCTTGTTTGTGCAGCAGCTCACAAGTCGGGTAGAGGCATGTGATTGGCCAAGCATGGGTCAAATCCCTGCATTCTATTTCAAGAGAGGCTGGAAATATGCCTGGTCTTTTTAGCGCCTACCATAGAAGGGATTCTGCCTTCCACGGCAGTATATATGATAGGAAGTACCCCAAACATTGGAAAGATATTCAGATGCTAGGCTGCCAAAAATGGGCAAATATTCACTGCCCCCCAAAACCCATAATGCAAGTGGCTACAGAAATTGCTATTACAAGAAAGGCATCCAGACCAGTCATGAACTAAAGTCACTGGTATTGATGATCAAGACAGGAAAATGTGGACATGAGATAAAATACTAAATTCTGCGCCCTCAGGCGGAGACAATTGAGAAAATAAGATTTTTCTTACCCTCCCCTCACAGATTCGAAGAGGACTTAAATTAACTAAAATCACTTGCCTACAGTGACAATGCCAAATAGGAACAAGCAGAGACTAGAATCTACCACCCACCACCATGCCCCAAGCACAGTTCACCAGGTGCCCTGCCAGTTTTGTCAGTAAACACTGCCCAGTCCTGCGAGAGGCAAGCCCTGAGCATCCTCACTGAGAGGGCACAGACCTCTCCCTGAGTTTGTTGCTTTCATCCAAAGCTCAGTCTACAAGAGGGTTGAGCAGTTTCATCTATGCTGGGGTTTTTTCCTCTTTTTAAAAATTCTTTTTATTATACTTTAAGTTCTGGAGTACATGTACAGAATGTGCAGGTTTTTACATAGGTATACACATGCCATGGTGGTTTGCTGCATCCATCAACCCGTCATCTACATTAGATATTTCTCCTAATGCTATTCCTACCCTATCCCCCCACCCCTGCTCTGTCACCCAGGTTGCAGTGATCTCAGCTTAATGCAGTCTCAACTTCCCTAGCTCAGTGTGATCCTCCCACCTCAGCCTCCTGAGTAGATGGGGTGACAGGGACATGCCACCATGCCCAGCTTAGGCTGGTTTTGGTAAGAGAATAATGAGCCAGTGTAGTGCATATGGATGTGCTGAATTGAATTACTGTTCCCAGTTCTTCACCTTTCCGTGTATGCATACCCTTCCCACGGCCTCATCTTGAGTCTTGCATATTTCTACTTTACTTATATCTCTTGTGCCTCAGCTATCACCATGAGAATATGCCCCACACAGCAAACTGGCTCATGCAGACTCACAGACAGGTGGAGCACAGCTTTTCCAGCAGATCCCAGGCAGATCAGCTGACCACTGGCCATGCTGCAGGTGAGCAAACAAAAATAAGCCATTACTGTCTTAAGCCACTGAGTTTTACTAGTGGTTTGTAATGGGTTAATTACTGACCAATACAATAAACCCTAGATCCTTTTTTAAACACCTGACTTACTGTTTAGAATCCAGCAGCCTGGAAATCAACCCTCTCCCAACACACGCGCACACGTACATGCACATACTTTTGTTCACACATGTACGCACACATTCATGCAAAGCACAACCAAGAGAAACCTCAAGTTTGCGGCTCCTATTCTACCTAGAGCTGGAGGAGCTCCTATGATGTACCAGAAACCACTCTGTAATTGGCTTTCTAGCTTTCTCTCTCTACTTCCAACCCTCTGAGCATCTCTCTTGCACATTTCATTGATTGTCAGTCCAGGGCCTGAAAGCACTCTACTCCCAGCCATAGAAAGAAGGTGAGGAGAACAGCAGGTGTCCAAAACCATGATGTGACTGAAGATCTCCTGTCACCTATAAGTCAACAGCCAACCACCTGGTCACTGAGGTTGAGTGGCTGCTAGAACATGCCAAGTGCTTCTCAGCATCCCCAGAGGTTTCCAGATAAGTGGGTCCTGAGGGCTCGGGGCAAACATCAACATGGACATGCCGCAGAGATTGACACCGCATCTTGGGGAGGAGGCCCAGAGTGTGAGAGAGGGGAAGCAGCCAGCCAGAAGACAGCCCTATGCTGGTGGAGACAGTGAGGAGACAAATGAACAAAGCAGTGTGGCATCTCAGCAGCGTATGCACTCCTGGTCGTGAGCTTAGTGGAGTGTCTGACACAAGCATTTTATCGTCACAGAGAGCTAACCTACAGCTCTCCTGTGCGTTAGATAGAGGCTTGAAACGAACTCCATAAACACTGCAACATCCCACCACCCCTGTGCCTATAGCCACGCTCCCTGGTGAAACTTCTCTTTTGCTTCATCTTCCCTTACTACAACCTAAGTCACAGGCAGGTAGGAACCTCCTGCCAGACTCTGTGGATCCTGGAGAGCCGGGAGGCTGAGAGAGGATGAAAATTCTCATGGTGAACAGAGCACCTGATGGCTGAGCCTACGCCAGATCTCTGGGAGCTCTGAACCATGAAGGGAACATGAGGAACATATTCCAAGCAAACACTTTATCACTGAGAGACAACATATTGATCATGGATTCCGGGCAGCTGATTTCTCAATTTGGGATGCAGTGAACGTTTTAATAAATTCCTTTCCTGCTGAGAAAGTAGAGATCCCAGGTTTTTGAAAGCTGGCTGCAAAGGGAGGGCAGTCCACAGATTTCTGCCAGAGCATGGAGAATGAGGGGCTGGACTCCAGCTGACCCTGGGACTCTGATCTGGGATTTGAAAGAACTTTTGCCACAGGAAACCTCCCTACTTGACTCTAAGTTTCTGCTAATTAGCAGGCATTTTGTACCTTACCATTGCCTTTCCATACATTATTTATTCCAGCTAAATCCTCTTAACATTGTGAGGTCCTTCCTCACTTGCTAAACATTTCAGACTATGGGGTTAATATGGGACGTGACACTGGAAAGCAGAAATGAAAATGATGGATCAGTAAAGGATGGGGCTGAGGGGTGGCTCCCAGCTGCTGCTACCTTTTCTTTCTAGGAGGAAAAGCTTCCCATGGGTCCTGGGCAAAAGAAATTTAAGAAGTACATGTGCCATTATGAAATCATGGCTGCAGCCTGGAGGAGAGACACTGGTGGCAAAGGCTCAGGAGGCTAGGGCTGTTTCATGAACTCTCAGTACTGGAACCTTCTCATTTTACAACCAACGACTCTAAGGCCCAGAGAGGTAAAGTGATTTGCCCAAGGTTGAACAGCAAATGAGGTCATATCTCAGGCCTGCCTTAAAAAAACAGTTTTATTTTACTTTCACCAGACCACTTCTGATTTGGGCGGTTAGAGCTGTTAGGACCAAATGCTCCTTCTTGAAAAAAAGCATTGTTTAGGAGTCAAACAGGACTTGGCTCAAATCCTAGCTCTGACACTTATCAGCTGTATCACCTTGGACACTAGACTTAACTTCTCTGTGCCTCTCCTTTCTTATTACCAAAATGGGGCGGCTATCAAAGCTGATCTCAAAAAGTCACATAATAGGAGATAACGCACGAACTCCTTAGCACAGTAACTGAGATCTCCTAAGCTAATTATGGAGTTTTAATGATATTCCAAGTAGTACTCTGAGTATTTTACATAAATTATTTCATTTAATCCTAACAATCTCTTATGGTAGGAACTGTTACTATCCTCATTTTTACAGACAAGAAACCGAAAGAAGCATGGAATAGGTAGGGAGCTTACCTAAGGTCACACAGCTGGTACTTGGAAATGCCAAAATTTCAACTCAGGCAGTCTAAGGAAGCACCTTGCATTGTTACATTCTCTTGTACTGCCTGAATCCAGTAGTCATGATCATCCTCGGAGGAGAGGAACCTGGAAGTAAGAATCCTAAATAATTCTTCCTGCTGCCTTTTGATCCTTCTCTTTTCTTTTCATCTTATCTCTGGGTTGATTCCTTATCATCTCAATGAAAAGAGTTAGAATTAGAACAAGGACAACCCCTAAGGCCATCAAACACTATAACTAAGTTATCGAAGACCTTGAGTTTGGTCATAAATCAACAAGCTTCAGCTGGAGCTGTCCTTTGTCTGGGAGTAATTTGCACACCATCAAGGAAGAAAAAGAAGCTGTGAATGAGTGATCTAGTAGTTAAAGAAATTAACCTAATACTTGGGGCTGAGTTGCCCTATGGTATCTGGGGCAGCTGAATAGTTCAATGCCTGGTATCCAAAGGTCATCAAAATCAAGTATGCAATTTGGCAATGCAACTTCAGAACCCCAGCAGGCCATGGCATCCTTGGTCTAAGTCTGGGATGCCAATAACAAGTAACTCCTGTTGTCATTCTAACTCCAAGTCTCACGACAGACCTTACTAGCTGATCACAGCACCATTTTTTGCTGGGTCTATATATGGCCTTGAAGAGAATCACGTTACCTTTGTCCTGAATGTTTATGAGTAGAAGAAGCAGAATCTGATTGCAAGAGCATAGCTTGACTATGAGCTTAGGCAAGGCTGGAAACTCTAGGGCAGAGTCCCATTCTCCTAATGAACTAGAAAAAAGACCAGGATAGGTTTGAGGACAAGATGCTAGGGAGAAGCAATATGAAGAAGGCAACTTAGACAAACAGGGCTGAGCCTCACTTAACCCATATTGATGTGTTTAGATAGCAAGACCTACTTTCAAATACCTTCCAGAGGGCTGGGCTAACATCCCTGATGTACACTTGCACCTGTCCTGGAAGCTTCATCTGACAGCTGGAGGTATCAGCCAACTTCACTATGAGTATCTAGGGTAGGCAAGGTGGAGAAGATATGGCATGAGCTGACATTGGTACCATGGAGACATAACCATGCCCAGGGGTCTAAGCCTATTCCCGTCAGCCACAGAACCAACTCTCTGGCAATAGGAGGTTTGAGGGCTTAGCCTAGTTGTTGGCATGCCTCGCTGTGGGGAAAGGGAACAGTTGCAGCAAAACTAACTGAGGTGGCTCTGAAATTTGAAGCAGTCTTTGCCATCCAGAGGTGAGAAGTAAAGTTCTCTCTAAGCCAGTGGAAGCCAGTCAGTTAGTGATTCAGAACATGGATTCAGTTTGATCCTGGTACCTGGTAACTTGAGTAAGTTAAACCCTCTCTAACTCTCAATTTTGTCATTTACAAAAATTAACAATTCTAAAAAACTTGTCTTAATGGTGGTTGTGAACCTCACATGAGATAGTTATACTAAATGATTAACACAGTAGTACACACAGTGCTTAAGTATTTTTATCAGTGAATACTTCAAAGAGAAGGTGGCAGTGGAGATGACAGATGAGCATGTGTATTGAGCATTTACTGTATACTCAGATCCTAGAGAGACAGGGTCACCACATGTCACAAGGGGGCCACATGGAAACAGAACCAAGGGAGTGTGCTTAATGGAGCAGGTGGGGATTCAGGAAGGAGGGAGGACCTGCAGGCAATGCCTTTATTGAGGGTCAGGTTGGAGAACACAGCAAAAGGTGCAAGGGGATTCCACTACTGCACGTGAACATCACTAGGTCACAATCAGTGGTGTGCAGGAAGAACTTGTGGCAGAGGTCAGCTTTATCACCCTGGTGCAGCTGACACCCAGGCAGGGTGCTCACAGCCAGCTTATAGAGATATTAAGGCAGCAGAAAGATATGAAGTTTTGAAATTTGCAAGACAACATTATTCTAAGTATTTTACATGTGTTACACATTTAATCCATTCAATAACAAAGAGAGGTTGATTGCACTGATGACTCTCATTAATGGACTCCTTCCATCATTTTATTTTCTAACATGGCTTTCTGTCTTAAAAAAGATGGAGTCTGTTTTCCTACCCTTTGAACCTGACCTAAACTTAGGTCTCAACTTCACCATAATACAGTGTAGAGCTGATGTGTGAATTCTAAGCCATCCATGCATTCTGTCTTTGGGAATCCTGCCATTGCTGTGTAAACAGGCTGAGACCATCTGAAACAAGCCATGAGCCCAGTTGTCTCTAGTTGATACCTCTAGATAAGTCTAGAGCCAGTTAACTTGCAAGCATGTGAGAGAGGCTCAGACAAGATCAGCAGATCCACCTCCCTGACCCCAGACACGTAAATGAGACCAGAAGATTGACCCCACTGACCTGGAGAGTTATAAGAAATAATAAAGGCGTATATTTCAAGCTATGAAGCTTTGAGACAGTTTGTTATGCAGCAATCACAAGCGATACAGTAAGTTTATGAAGTGAAGTTGAGCAAAAGAAGGTTAAGCAACTTACATAACACCCAACACTAGTAAGTGTTGGAACTAGGGCACTATCTCAGGCTATTTAGCTCCAGAACCTGCCCTCTGAATCAGTGTGCTACAGCAATCCCTTAGAGATGCCAGCTTTCTCCTCTGCTGTAGAAATACATGAATGATTCCCTCATTTCTAAAACATTGTTTAAGCAAGGATGCAACCAATTCTCAGTAGATTTCTCATTCTGAGGCAGTCAGATGGGAGCTGGGGGTAACTTATCAGTACTTGCTGAGATAACTCAGTCCAGTCAAGAGACTGGCAAGGTTTCAGCCTGGCTGGATATTAAGCACTGTATATTTACTAGTGAATGTTTACTACTTTATATTTGCTGCTTTAAGTTACCACTTTATATTTTCTATATTTAGAAATAGAGTTCTATGGTCTTACACTCGATGGCTGAAGCATTGCATTAATTGGGATAATCTAGGCTTGCTCATGGGAATAAACGAACATTCAAATCTCCGTGGCTTAATACAACAAAGGTTTATTTCCACTTGATATCACATGTTGATGCAGATCAGGTGGTCATGCCTGATAATCCCTGAGAAAGAGCAAAAAGATCTATGTAAGGAACAGTCCTGGAATTTGCCCATGCCCTGTTGGCCAGAAAGTGGACCCAATATAACTTCAAGAAAGGCTGGAAAAATGTAGTCTTCCTGTGTGCCCAGGAAGAGAACATGGCATATCCACCTATGGCATTGTCTTCGCCAAAGGGATCCTAGGCATCAACTTTGCAGATGCCCAGGACCTCTAGAGCTCCTATGTGTACCTGGGTCTCTGCTGCCAGCTGGAAATGCTGCTCTGTAACAAGAGGCAACTGAGCCTGAACCCCTGGCTTAGCTCCTGCCGGCTTTCCCTGAAGCAGACCTACTTAGAGTCTGACTTTGCTGAGCTTCCAGGTCACAAGTTAGACTTACATTAGCGCTCCAATTGCCTTAATTTCTGACCTGCCTCCTACTCCCCACGCCATTTCTTTGTTATGGATCATCCTCTAATACTGAGGCTTCCCAGGAAATTGACTTGATGAGGTTACAGGTCCTTACCTTCCCCATTTTTAAATGACTAAACAGACACACAGAATATTTCACTGTATTTCAGGGGGCTCACAGCTCAGCAGAGAGCCACCAGGTAAGGATGTTCTGCATAAGAGACCATCACCTAGCCCACCCTTCTCATCTTGTGGGTGGAGCCCACACTACTTTAAAAACTTGCTCAAAAGCAGAATGCTTTCGCTCTTGGCAGGAGTAATGAGGACATCCATCCTAGGACTGAAAGATGGGGTTTGTGGGTGGAGGAGTCCAAAACACTGGGCCTTTCCCCATTCCCACGACCCCCTGTGTCAGCATCCCCAGGACTGACCAGTGTGTATCACTGGTAGAGGCTCATTAAATGTATGTTTGCTGTTGAGGAAGAAAAGAAACTTTATATGAGGAGTGTGAGCCTGCTCTAAATTACTAGGCCCAGAGAGGCATTAAAATGAGGCAGCAATCCTCTTTTGTAGAGGGGCCTATGGAAAGTGGTTCTGTATGTGCCTGGTGAGTGTTTAGTAATTCAAATATGGATGGGAACTACTAACCCTCTTTCCTTCTGTTTTTTTGAGGCCTGCCAATGACACTTCCTTCTTGAGGTTGTCCTGAGAGGGTCAGCTGATTGCTGCAGCCTAGAGGGAAGTGGAGAGAGGTGATGGGCAGGTGCCCGTGGAGGCGCTGGGACCACAGAGGACCCCTCAACCAAGAAGATGAGGTATTCAGTGAGGAACAATGGAGAATAACTAGGGAGAGGAGGATGTGACAAGCCTGTTTCCAAGGAGACAGCCTCACTGCTTTCTTCCCTACACACCCTATGTCTCTCATCTACTCTCCCTCTGGAGACACCAGCCCTTCCACGCCAAGGCCACTGAATGATATTCAAAGCCAAGACTCCTTCTCCCTCTCTGGTCTCACTGACGGACATCTGGCCTAGAACAAGGTCAACAGTAGACCTCCCTCAACCATGGTGGGGAAAGGGAGGCTTCACACACAGCTCAGGGTCATTTTTTTCTTGGGGAGAATTAAGCTAAAATGAACACTAGAGTAACCATAAAGAAACAGGAAGCAAAGAAGAAAGGGAGTGGTGGGGACAGGAGGAGACCAAGGACAGAGAATGTTTTGCTTTAGTGGAAATTGTGACAACCATAAGGGGAAAGGCAATTGGCTGGAGCTTCCTGAGCTTGCAAATGGACTTTTTAAAGGCCCAATCTCATTCAGTCCTCATATCCGTTTCATGCATGAGAATACCGAGGCTTTAAAATAACAAGGAACTTGTCCAAGATCACACAGACAGTTCTGGTAGGAGCAAGTCTCAGACTCAGAACTGGCATGAGCCCAAGGTCCACTCCATCCCATGGTGTAGAGGGAGGTGGTTGTGTTGACTGGGTACTGGGTGTGAGTATGAGTTTGTTTTTAAGGAACCAGCCTGCAGTAGTACAGAACCTTCCCCCAACCGCATCAGGAGGCCCAGTCATCTCCCCACCAGTTTGACCGCTTCTTCTCAAACAAAAGTGTGTGATCACTGGACTCTTTTTGTCCTGTGATGACAGTGTTTTGTGTCGGTGTGCACATGGGTGTGTGTGTGTAGCAATTGGGATGATGGTAGGAGTTGGCTCAAGGCCACTGTCAAGGATGGATGAGAGGTAGGACAAAAAAGATAAAGAGAAAAATTACTGATGCTTCTCCTTCTAGCCTGACTCAGACCACAGAAATGTCAGGACAGAAATGTCCTGAGAGTCTGAAGCAACAAGGTGGAATCTGTAAGGACTTAATTACAGTTGCTCTCATCGCTGCAGCCTGAAAGACCTAACAGTTTCCTCCGGAGCCTGGATTGTTTTCACGGAAGGATAGAAAAAGACCAGAGGGAGAGATTGGTAATGGTGTCTGTGTGTGCTCTTGCCAGGACCAAGAGCTCGTGCCAGCCTACTCTGTTATTTATCATCTGGAGAGCTTTTCAGGAATGTCAAGGGCTTAGTTATCTTATGATTAGCCTTGAGCTCTGGCAATTCCAGGAGTGAGGTCAGTTCCATTTCAGGGATGGGATAAACAAAGGCACAGACTGAATGACTTGGAAAACATCAGCTTGAAGGTTGCACTATTTTAAAATATTTTTCTGAGTACCAACCACACACCATGATCCAAACAACGGTCCCAAATGTCCTTTATGACATGCACTGGCCTGAGAGTACAGGAGCTGTACTGGGCAGTGTGGTGTGCTGACAAGCAACCCCTAGATCTCAGTAGCTTCAAACAGTGAAGGTTTCTTTATTTGTGTACTTATTTGGTTGCTTTATTTGCCCTTTGCAGGTTGTCTGAAAGTTGTGCACCCCATTATTCTCATTTTAGGACTCAGATATTGCATGATTTGAAATGTTGCTGGCCACTGCGATGCAGAGAGAGCTTGAGGAATTGCATGTTGGCTGTTTCCACCTAGAATTTTCACAGGTCACTTAGCTCACATACCATTGGCCATACCTAACTCCAAAAAGCCAGGCAAGTGCAGTCCTATACCACACCCAGAGGAAGAATCAGATGTGTCTGTGACTAATACTGATAATTACAAAAACAGAGTGTATTTCTGGGCTATAGAATCATAGAATATTAGAGATGAATGAAGCTAGGAGATCATCCGATAAATCTGTCTTAAGTTATTGAAGACCAAGTCTCAGAACAGACATAGTTTACTCAAATTTGCAGTAATCTATCTTGTTGTTCCCTTGCTTAAAACCCTTCAGTGTTCTCCATCACTCTTGGGATAAGGAACAAACCTTTCATATAACCCACAGTCACCCAGCAGGGTTGGCCTCTGCCTGCCCGTCCAGCCTCACCCCTTCCTATTCACCTTCCTGCTCTCTAATCTGGGCACAATGGCCTTCTTTTCATTCCTCATATCTGCATTATCCTCCCACCTCAGGACTTTGGTTCTCCCCATTCCTTCTCTATAGTAGTCCTCATCCTTGTCCCTTCCCCTGGTAGATTCTTATCTCTCCCTTCTCACCTCAAACCAAATGTCACTGCATCAGGGAAACCTTTTCAAATTCCCAGATAGAATCAAGCTCTCTCATAAGCATTTTACTTCTCCTCCATGGCTCTTATGGGGTTTATATTTGTTGTGTATTTGGATATGATAGGAAAGTCTTCCTTCTCCTCTAGCTAGTATGTAACCTGCATGGATGCAGGGATGGGGTCATGTCTGTATGTTCACCTTTGTGTAACAAGAAGGTCTATGGATGAGATATTGGCAGTTACTCTGATCCTGTTTCCTAAACATGGATGAGATATTGGCAGTTACTATCAGGTGTTTAAGTACCGTGGGTTAAGTATCATGCCCACTTCTATTTCGCTAAGGATGCACACAGCAGGGACAATAGAAATCAGATGCCTGTGAACACCACTAAGCCATAAGCTGATATTAGGTTGATGCAATTACTTTTGCACCAACCTAAAAGAAAGCAGGACAAATTCCTTATTCACCTTAGCATCTTCAGCACTTACCAGTGTCTGTCACTGGTAGGAACTCATTAAATGTATGTTTGGTGTTGAGGAAGAAAAGAAACTTTATCTGAAGAATGTGAGTCCGCTCTAAATTACCAGGCCCAGAGAGGCATTAAAATGAGACCTCAGTCCTTTCTAGACTGAATGTCGCCACTAATAGCTACAAATTAACCCAACAATGCTGTATGCTAGACACCATGACTCATATCCTAGAGTTCAACAATGTACTGCCAATCACTAATCAATGTCAATACTGTAAATCTATGAGGATTCCTGACAAACAACTCTTGCAATCAACTCCTCTTCTGATTCTTCCTGTTTTCTTTAAAAACTCGAGCTGTTCCTTCATTTTCTAGAGTGGTTTCCAATGTAACCTGGAAGTGTTCCCAGGCTGCAGTCCTCAATCTTGGCCCAGATAAACTCTCTACCCATATTAATTTCACCTCTGTTTCCTTCTTTAGGTCAACCCTATTGTCATTGAAATCCAGAAAAGTAAAAGCCAGGAGGCGGGTTTTCAGTGAGAGTGTATTGACAAGTGTGAAATATTCTCCTTGCACACACTGCAGACAGTGGTCACACAGGAGGCAGGTGCGTAGCTGGTGCTTGGCCAACAGAACTGAGCTACTGGCAGATAATATCTACCCAGCCAGCCTGGAATGTTCCTCTCTCTATTCCTTTGCGCTATAGTCTGATGGATTGCAAGTGAATTAGCTAGTATATTGCAGGTGGTTAGTTGATTTGAATAACCATTAATGCTTTGGATTGCCATTAACTTTTTATCACCCATTATCACCTTGGTGTGAATTACTAATCAAAGACGAGGACCCTGAGGTAAAGGAACAGGAAGGACAGCTACGACCTGGCAGGATGAAAGCAGACAGTGGGTAGGAGCCATGGGTATGAGCTGGGCCTCCTTGATTTGAGTGGCCACTTTCTAAATACCTGGGGGCTGGGAAAGAAGAAGCAGGGGGGCGGGAGCAGGGAGACACACAACACCAGGCATGGCCTTCCCCTCACCATCTGCAAAAGCTCAGTTTAAGGTGGGAATTTAGTGCCTATTTTGCAATGTTGGCTCACACAGAGCATGATCAACCAAAATTTCAAATCATAGCCCTTTGCTGAGAACCATGAATTTATTTCCATCAATCTCCTTCCTTAAACCTTTACCGCAGCAGGAAGTAGAAAACATTTTAACTTGAGCATCTCATCTTCCCTTCCAGCTTCCTCCCTCCTCTCCCCTTAGCTCCTCAACCTCATGGCCCACAGAAAAGTTATCTAGTGCTTCCAATTACCCCCTAATTAGTCCTGCCTTCCCTACGTGTCTTCTTTATCATCTCTTGCACACAGAATGGGATGGTAAATTTTAAGTGTCAACATGACTGGGCCATAGTTCTGAGTGTGCCTGTGAGGGTTTCTGGATGAGATTCACACTTGAATTATTAGACTGAGCAAAGCAGAGTGCCTTCCCCAATATGGGTGGACCTCAGCCAATCTTTTGAAAATCTGAACAGAATCAAAGGCTGAATGAGAAGAAATTCTTTCTCTCTGCCTGTCTTTGAGCTAGGACATCAGTCTTCTCCTGCCTTTGGACTAGGACTAGGACTGGAACTTACACCACCCGCTCTCCTGGTTCTCAGGCCTTTGAACTCAGACTCAAACTTATACCATCAGCAATCCTGTGTGTTCAGTTTCAGTTTGCTGGTAGCAGATCCTAGACTTTTCAGCCTTCATAAGTTCTCTCTCTCTCTCTCTCTCTCTCTCTCTCACACACACACACACACACAGACACACACACACACACCCCTACCTTACATCTATTGCTTCCAACTGTCTGGAGAACCAGCAGGCAATGCAGAACCAGCTGGTGATGGCAGGGCTGACCCTGCTTCTTCCTCTTAACTCTGATAGCAGTGGCTGGTTCCTGCAGACTTAGTCTGGTCTACATAGAGAATAGACCAATCCAATGGTAGATCATTGACCAAACCAGCATCTAGTTAGACTTATGATGGTTGAACACTTTCATCTCTCAGTGACTTGGAGATTTTCTTCTACCACATCAAAGCTTGGCTTTCTTCCAGGCTTGCATTCCAGTTCCATTATGACCTAGTGGCCTAACTTGGGCCCCATATTCAGTATCCCCATATTTGGGCTTCCAATCCTTGCTTTTAGACATTCTAATGCCTATGCCCCTACTCTTAAGCCTGGGCTAATTCATATCTGCTGGCAGAGATCATCAAAATGGGATTTTTTCCATGTGGATCTTCTATAAACAATGCTCACAGCCTTCCTGAGTGGATCCTTGAACTGACATTAGATTCCAGTCCCTGGCTGCAAGCCTAGAATACCAATCCCTGGACAATCCACTGTTTCTAAACCAGCTCCACACAATCCTGTGCTTTTCCTGGCTTCCTATCCCAGTGTAGCCAAAACCCTGGCTTTATCAGTGTATTGGCATATCGGGATTAGATTTAGGGAAGTTTCATTTTCTTAATTATATTCTTGGAAAGCTTAAAGGAAGATACAGATTGGTTGAGGAGAATTTTTTTTATCATAGGAGAAAGCTCAGGGGTGAGATTGGACTTTTGCTTTTTGGTATCATTTTGTTAGCACTTTTGTTACAGAGCTATAATTACGTACAGTAAAATGCACAGATCTCAAGGTATAATTCAATGAATTTCAGCCTATGGATGTAGCAACTACCTCAAAACCCCATGTAATCAAGACCTCGATCAAGATATAGAGTATTGCCATCATCCTAAATTTCCCATGCTTTCCTTTCCAGTTCCTACTCCTCCTCTCACCCAAAAGGCTATCACTATTCTAATTTCCATTTTCATAGACTAGTTTTGCTTGTGGCTGAGTTTCACGTAAATGTTATCACACCTAAGTACAATTTTTGCATCTGGCTTTAAAATTTAATTATTATGTATTTGAGACATATATATGTTGTGTTGTATATTATTAGTCCATTCTTAGTTGCTGAGATATATCCTATTACATCACTATGTTACAATTTAATTATCCATTCACCTGTTGTAGACATTTGGGTGATTTCCAGTATTTTGCTATTATGAATAACACTGAAATAAATGCTCTTATACAAGCCCTTTTGTGGATATATGGTTTTACTTGTTTTGGTAAACATCTAGGGGTAGAATTACTGAATCATAATAAATTTTCAAATTGTTTTCCACAGTAATTGTACTATTTTATACCTCAACCATGTATGGAATTTCTAGTTGTCCAACATCTTCTTCAACATTCCAAACTATTAATTTTATATGTAAAAAAAAGCTCCTGAATTTGTTCCTCAATCTCCTTCAGTTCAGCTCTGATTTTGGTTATTTTGTCTTCTGCTAGTGTTGGGATTTGTTTGCTCTTGTTCTCTAGTTCTTTTAGTTGTGATGTTAGACTATTAACTTGAGATCTTTCTAACTTTCTGATGTGGGCATTTAGTTCTATAAATTTCCCTCTTAACACTGCCTTAGCTGTGTCCCAGAGATTCTGGTACATTGTATCTTTGTTCTCATTAGTTTGAAATAACTTCTTGATTTCTGCCCTAATTTCATTATTTACCTAAAAGTTATTCAGGAGCATGTTATTCAATTTGCATGTAAGTGTACGGTTTTGAATAAATTTCTTAGTCTTGATTTCCAATTTGATTGCTCTGTGTTCCAACAGATTACTATTATTTCAGTTCTTTTCTATTTGCTGAGCAGCATTTTATTTCCCATGATGTAATCAATTTTACAGTATGTACCCTGTGGCAATGAGAAGAAAGCATATTCTGTTGTTTTGAGGTGGAAAGTTCTGTATATGTCTATCAAGTCCATTTGATCTAGTACTGAGTTCAGGTCCTAAACATCTTTATTAATTTTCTGTCTCAATGAGCTATCTAATATTATCAGTGGGGTATTAAAGTCTCCAATGTTGGGCCGGGCGCAGTGGCTCACGCCTATAATCCCAGCACTTTGGGAGGCCGAGGTGGGTGGATCACAAGGTCAAGAGATCGAGACCATCCTGGTCAACATGGTGAAACCCCGTCTCTACTAAAAATACAAAAATTAGCTGGGCATGGTGGTGCACGCCTGTAGTCCCAGCTACTCAGGAGGCTGAAGCAGGAGAATTGCCTGAACCCAGGAGGCGGAGGTTGCGGTGAGCCGCGATTGCGCCATTGCACTCCAGCCTGGGTAACAAGAGCGAAACTCCGTCTCAAAAAAAAAAAAAAAGTCTCCAATGTTAGCAAATGTGTTGTAGAATCTCATTTCGATTTTTAATTTTCATTTCACTGGTGATTAAAATTGTTGAGAACTTTTTATGTGCTTATTAACTAATAGTATATATACTTGTATATACTAGAAGACTTTTCTATATTCTATGTGTATATACAAGTTTTTTATATCTTTTTTCTGTTTTTATTAGGTTATCTTTTTATTATTGGTTTGTAGGATTGGTTTATATATTCTAAATAAAAGGTCTACATTACTATTGTTTTCCTCCTAGTCTATGGCTTCCCTTTTATTTTTATTTTTTGTGTTTATTGTTTGTTTTGTTTTTCCTTTTATTTTTAAATGGTCTTCGTTTTTTCAGAAAAAGTTAATTTTGACAAAATTTAGTTCATTGTTTTATTTTTCTTTTATGAGCTTTTATTATTCTCTCTAAGGCATCTTTAGCTAACCATAGATTACAAAATTATTATCCTGTGTTTTTGTCTGGAGGTTTATAGTTTTTGTCCTTATATAATCTGTCTATAATCCATCTCCAGTTAAATTTTTTGTATAATGTGAGGTCTAGGTCAAATTCATTTTTTTTCTTATATAGATATCAAATTGACCTAGAACCATTCATTAAAAAGACATTGTTTCTCATAGAAGTAAATTCTTATGTGTGGATGTATTTCAGTTTTACTGATCAATTTGCCTACACAAATGTGATTATCTCATTGTCATGGTTATTATAGCTTATTAGTCATTCTTAAAATCAGATAGTATTTATCCTCCAGCTGTTTTCATTTTTATGAATATCTTGGGCATTATTTTGAAATTCTATATAAACTTTAGTATCAGAATATTTATTTTTATAAAAATACTTCCTAAGATTTTGCTTAGTACTGTTTTGAATCTATAGATCAATTTGCAGAGAATTGACATTTTTATAGTGTTGTATCATTTAACTCATGAGCACAGTATATCCTCCTGTTATTTAAGTAGTAATTACTTTTTTGTCAGTAACACTGTGTTGCTTTCTTTTTAGAGGTCTTTTGCATCTTTTCTTAAATTCTTTTTCAAGAATTGTATGGTTTTTATGCTATTATAAATAGTGTTAATTCTTAAGTTTCTTCTAATGCTGGTTGCTAGTATATAAAAACATAATTTTTTTTGTATATTGATCCTGTATTCTTAGTCATTGCTGAATTTACTTATTAGATCTAGTAGTTTTTATTTTTGTTTTGTTTTCTTGGGAGGTTCTTTTGGATTTTCTATATATGCAATTATGTTGAACTTTTTGTGTACTTTTATGCATCTACTGAATTGATCTTAGGTGCTTCCTTTTTTGTTGTTGTTAATATGATAAATTGTATTCATTGGTTTTCAGCTGTTAAACTAATCTGACATTCTTGGAATAACCTTCACTTTGTTTGACATATCAGACTTTTAATATATCAACTTTTGCATAACGCTGCAAGTTGATTTGCTAAAAATTGTCAAGAATTTTTATTTTATCTGTAGGTTCACAAGAGATAGTAGTGTTTAATTTTATTTTCTTGTAAGGTTTTTATCAGGTTTTGTTATTACAGTGGCTTCATAAAATGAATTGGAAAATTATTCCTCTAGGTTTTGTGAAAGAGTTTATGTGAAAGAGTTTGTGTAATATAAGTATTTTTTTGTGAAACATTTAAGTGAATTTTACAGAATAGCCAGCTGGGCTGAAAATTTTCATTGTGGGATTTTAAATTATCACTTAAATTGCTCTATAGATCTAGGCTTATCCAAGCTGCTCTCTTACTGCCAGTTTTGGTAAGTTTTGTTTTAAAAGAAGATTTTTCATTTCTTATTTGTTGTCAAGTTTTTAGCACACAGTTGTACATAATTTTCCCATATTCTTTCAATATGCATAGGCTTTTTGGTGATATTCCTTTTTTACAATTTCCGATTTTGTTATTTTCTTTTTCTCTTTTTTCTTGACATGTCTTCTCAGGGATATTTAACTTTCTTAATATTCAAAAAACTGAGTTGGATTTCTTAATGTTTTTCCCCATGTTTTGTCTCTCTTCTGTTTCATTGACTTCTACTCTTTGTAATTTTTAATCTTTATAATTTTCTTCCTTTTACATACTTTTGCTCTCTTTATTCTGGTTTATTAAGGTAAAAACGTGTCAGTGACTTTAGACTTCTGTTATTTTCTAATAGAAACAATTTAAAATACAAATTTGCCTCTTAGAAGTACATTAGCTGGATTCTACATATTTTAATGTTACATTTTATTATTGTTCAGTTCAAATATTTTTCACTTTTTTACATATGTTAGTTTTCTATTGCTGTTGTAACAAACTGTCACAAAATTATTGGCTTAAGACAATAAAAATGTATTATCTTACAGTTCTGGAGGGTGGAATCTGAAATCAGTATCGTTGGTCTAAAATTGAAGTGTTGGCAGGCCAGCACTCATTCTACAGACTCTAGGAAAGAATTCATTCCCTTGCCTTTTCAGGTTTGATAAGATGCCTGCATTCCTTGCCCTGTAGCCCTTTCTTCAATTTTCGAAGCCAACAGTCTACCATCTTCTCTTCTTTTCTGATATATGTTTCTGTTCTTATGTCTTCTCTTTCTGATTCTGATCCTTTTGCCCCCCTTTTAAAGGTAATTTGTTGTTACCTTGGGCCCAGCTGGATTATATAGGATAATCTCCCTATCATAATACACTTAATCATATCCATAAAGTTATTTTTATCACTTAAGACAATGTATTCTGGGTTTCAAGAATTAGGACACAGACCTCTTTGCCAGGCCATTATTCTGTCTATAGTCTATTCCACGCCATATTCCTTTTTTCTCTAGTGAGTTCAAAATATTTTCTAATTTTCCTTGTGACTTTATTAGAAGTATGTTATTTTGAAAAACTTAGCTACTAACCTAAATACCTGGATTATTTGGAGATCTGCTTCTATTAAATGTTTTATCTCTTGATTTTAAGTTCCTTTTCTCTGATTCTTTGCATGGCTAGAAAATTTTTTTATATAAAAGAATCATTGATGAAACATTTTAGAAGTTTATATTTAACTGGGTTAATTTTGAAGAGAAAAATACATTTAAAGTGTAAAAATATACATTTTAATACTCTGAGGTTATATTTCTAAATATTAGACATAGACAATTTGAGATAGATGGAGATTCTACCTCAATAAGAAAATCTATTAGAAATTATCTTCCAAGATCAATTATCTCCCAGGATCAGTTCTGAATCTATCATATTTTATTTCTTCATTATCTAATGTGTAAACATCCTTGTCCACTGTCAAACCCATTATGTGTGTCAAAGTAGCTAGCCATCTTGATGCTCAGAAAGCCTGGTTCTCTGTCCAAGTGGAGGTTGGGCAACTAGATAGAGGAGAAGGGAATGCATGTGTCTATCTAAAAATACTATTAATATAATGAAAATAATGGCCTTTAAAAGTGAGGTTCTGGGGAATTTCACAGATAGCATCTTGTCTAGGTGAGGGAGTCCAGGTTATCACTTTAGAATAATGGAACGAAGACTATTTTAAAGTTATAAAGTGAATCTGTTAGTTTTGATTGCATCCAAAGCATCTGAAAATTAGAGGCTTAAAATAACAGCCTTTTATTTCACTTGTGATTTTGCAGACCACCAATTTCAGCTTAGCTGAATAGTTAATTCTGTCTCAACTCACAAGTAGCCTCACTCATGGGTCTACAATCACCTGGATTCTCTGGAGGCCAGCTGACCTAGGATGACCTCAGCTGAAATGGCTTGCCTCTACCCTGTCTGGCCTTTCCAGCATGCTATCCTGAGCATGTTCACATGGTGGTTGAGAAAGGTTTTAAGGGAGAGTGGGGTGTCCATGTCCTTTGAGGCCCTACACTTGGAACTAGCACATTGTTACTTCACTGCATTTTAACCAGTCAAAGCAAGTTACCAAACAAGCTCATATTCAAGTGGAGGGGAACATAGTTTTAATTTATTGATGGGGGAAACAGTAAAGTCATTGCAAATGTGTATACACAGGGAGGAGTAAAAACTATAGACATTTTTAAAATCTAATATATGGAAAGAAGAGGTATATTTCTGAAAAAAGTTTTAGCTTAGAAAAAGTTGGAAGACTGTGATGATCTTATTCCACCTACAAAAATTAAAAGCACACCCCCTTTTTAAAGCTTCTTGGAGAGAGAGCATATTGTAATAAAAAGTGTATGGACTCTGGAGTCAGATAGATCTGAGTTACTGGCTGCATTGCAATGGGAAAAAAACATTAACTCTTTGAAGTTCATAACAAGTGAAACTAGAATTATCAATACCTACTCCAAATGATGGCTGAGAATTAATCGGCTAATAGTGCAATATGCTTGGTGTATGAAAATCACTGAAACATAGTAACATGGCCATTATTCATTCTGAGTCTAGTTTTCACCTCTGTTCCACATAGATGTCTCTCTTTCCTGAATGCTTATTAGTTATAGCAATGGAGAGCTGGAAGGAACACAGAGACCTTTTATCCCTGATCTTCATTTAGAGGTGAGGAAACTGGAGCTGAGTTAGAACTTCTCCAATGCCTCATGGCTTAACTAGGACTCAAACTATTGACTTCCTTTATTTATGACCTATAACTAGCTTGATATTTTTAAGTTTGTGTTAACATTCTCCTGTAGCTTGTGAGCTGCTTGAGAGTAGGGATCACACCTAATTTTTTAGGTATCCTCTGTACACCTAACAAAATGGCTGACACAGAATAAGCACTTTTGAAATGTGATTGGATGACTAGATATGAAGAGTAAAGGGCAATAACATCTTGCCAGGTATCTGAAATGATCAGTGAGATGCAAGTTATTCATAGGCCTGATAAAAATTAAGATAACAGAAAGTTTTATTTATCTATCATATTCTCTAAGCTGACTCAGGTTGGGAAGAAATACTAGGTTGGTACAAAAGCAACTGCAGTGTTTGTCATTACTTTCAATAGCAAAAACCATAATTACTGTTGCACCAACCTCATAAACACAGACTCAAAAATATCACTAATCAGTATAGTTCTGACTAAAAATTTACAAATACTTATAGGGGTCCTGTAGTATATATATTTTGGCTGCACCTCTAAATTCACTTTCTCCCTTGTCCAGCATGCCTAGGAGACAAGCCTTGATAAGCTATTGTCTCGCTAAGGTGACCAACTGTACCAGTTTGACTAATTGTAGCACTGAAAGTTCTACATCTCAAGAATATCTGAATTTCTGACATGCTGGGACTATTGTTCACCTTATTTCTTGCCTGCTCCCTCCTTGTTGAGTTTGGCCATTGGAAGCTACCAGCAGAAGATCAGAGGTTGGGAGCAGATTAAGATTGGGATTTTTTTCCTGGGCTTCCTCCCTGCTAAGTCATTGCTGGTTGACCCCTTCTTTTTACCAAAGCCATAGTTGTTGAATGGCATCCTCCAAATAGCTACCCTTCCAAGGTTCTGCCAGCCACCACCTGTTCCTTCAGGCCCAGAGGTGGCAATGGCTCCTCTGAGCTGCTAGACCTGGGATTCTTCACTTTCCCATTTGCCTCCTCAAATCACCTGCAGGTCTTTGTAAATCTTGCTTTATTAAATTCTCCTCTAATTTGCAAAAAATGCTACTCATTTTCAGATGGCATCTGATTGACACTGGTGCAGCCTCCTGTGACCTGTGCTTGATACTATGACAGATATAAGAAAGGTCTAAAACATGGTTCCTATTTACACTCCACTGGGAGGAAATAATTTGTAATAAAGTCATTAGAAAGCAATGTAACAAGATCCAACCCTCAGTTCTCTTCAGCTGTGAAATAAGGGGATTGAACTCAAAACATGCTTTCAGAGATTCCACAAAGCAAGAAAATACTGTCTTCCAAAATGTTTATCTCACTAATCATCTTTATCACTGTCTTACTGGTATTTTATTAAACATATAAAAAAATTTCAAGGTAGTTTCTGGCTCCAACACTATAAGACTGCTGACTTCTTAATGAAGTGCTAGATTAAATACAATCTTCAGGGCTAGCCAAGAAGAGCAGCATGCAGAGCTAGTTTGACATTGTCATGGATGGTGCCGATGAGAAGTAGTAGTAGTCTGGAATACAGAAAAGCCAAAGGGATCTGGACATTCCAGGTTTAAGGCAAGACTATGAATTAAAGCAAGACATGAAAGGAAGCCTTGTGGAAGGCAAAGAGTCAATGGAAAGGCTAGTGTGATTTGTTTAGGATGTAATATCATGGAACTGGATTTCAGGAGCCTCCAATGCCAGGACATTCTGAGAGGTGTAGGTGTCCTGTTGTCCTGGGTCAAGCAGGAAAAACAAGCCATTCTAAGAGTATAAGACGTTAACATAATCACCTCCCTTCTTAAGTGGAATTTTCTTTCTTTGTGTGTGTTTGGTAAATTCACATAAAAATAATCGGAGGTTACACCTCGTATGTTCCCATGGAAGCAAAGAAAATCTACAGAAGATGAGGCTCCCAGATGGGTGTGTTATTTTTACCAGACCCAGTTTTGGGTGTCATTACTTGGAGGGAGACCTCAATATTAAGGTGATTTTTCAAATATGTGACCTTCAAAGGACCTAGTTCTATCATTTAGAAAGACCCTCCTCATCTCTACCTGTTTCCTTGGAAGAGGATTTCCGTAGCAGGGAGGTTCCCCTGACAGAGTTATTTGGTGACTGTTTACACATTTACACTGTTAACATGCCATTTAGGTGTAAATAGAAATCAGCCTAGGGAAACACATAATTAAGTAGCAGCAACGTGCAGTGGGTTTTAAAAGGGCCACCAGTGAGGGGTTAACCTGCATCCTTGTATGACACCAAATGCATTAACAGTCATGCCAGACAGAGGCCCGCAGAATCGCCAAGCTCCCAGAATGCAGCGGGGGGAGGCTAGCACTGTGGAGTTATTCCCAGGTGACATGGTTTGAATGTCATTTAAAGTTCACTTTCATTATTTTAATTGTCACTGTAAAAATTTCCCATTCAGGACTGATTATGTTCTAAGAGAAATCAGAACTTAAATTCCAATCAATCATAATTGAACATGTTGTTGCAAGTGGCATAGAAAGCTGTGGCTCGGATGTGATTAAGACAAGTATTAGTTATTTGTGAAAAGCTGCAGGGAGATTTAGGAGCAAGCAGGATTAATTATGAATAATTTACATGGCCAAAGCTATCAGACAAGGGATGGAAATATTTTATAGATGACCCGGCATGCCCAGAGCAGGGCAGGGCTGCTGCTTGGAGCTCAGCTAGGAATCAGCAGGAACATGAATGACGAGAGGCAGCTGCCTTGCATCGAGGCTTGGGCTTCATCAGGCCATCTGGGATCTGGTCTTGGATCTTGTGGTTACTGGCTAAGTGAAGGGAAGGCACTCAACTTCTTTGAGTCTCAGTATCTCCCTCTGTAAAATTTCTGCCCTAGACATTTTAGAACAAATTATGTTTTAAATACCATCATGTAAAAGCACCTTGTAAAACAAGATGCTCTTGAGTGTTAACTTAAATTTTTATTCAGTGTTGGCTACACAATAGGCATGACCTTGGTCCAGAAGTGGATCAGCTAAGCACCAGTAGGGTGGACAGAGGACGGCACTAGTGTGGGCCTCAGGGGAGCCAGCCCAAGACAATGTGTCTTATTAAGGAGTCATTAGGTCCTAGGGTCAGAGCCCAAGCCAAGAGTGGTCTCCACTCTTCCTGCCTGTGTCCTTTTCTCCCCCTCCCTGCCCAGGTCCACCTGTGCACATGGACACAGGCTAGATGGGCTAGCCTTGGATTCTTTCATTGTATAGAATTGGGAATTAGACATAGAGTGTCTTGTCACAGAACTGGCACAAAACTCGTCCCTTGAACAGAAGGGAAATGAAACTCACAGGCTTTAGAGTTAGGCAGATTAATTTGTCAAATTTTGTAATCTCATAGACCCAATATTTGGATCTGGAAAATAGGGATGAGAGCTACCTCATGGGGCTGTGGAAGGATAACCCAGTACCTAACAAGCTGCAAGCTGAGACATCAATCACCACCTGCGGAGGTCTGTCCTGCAGACCCTGACTTAGCAACAGATGAATGAATACACGCACACCCAGTACAGCGATTTGAGTGGGCTAGGAATGGTTGTCAACTGCTTTTGGAGGGCGACTGCAGCTAACTGACGCTCACTGGCTGCTCCTCCTCACATTTATTCAACATAAATTTAATAAAAGAGGTTCTAAGTCAACATGCTTGTGGATAATTAACATGGATAAAAGAGTGGTTTTACGAATGATAAAAGGTCTTGGTTCCGGCGCCCAGAATAAACAAATAGGTAATTCTCCTATGACCTCCCTCTAAGATGGTCATCCAACACTAAGTTTACATGAGTAAATAATTTAAAGTAGGAACAAAGGAATGTAGGGCAGACAGACTTAAATGGAGAAGGTTTTATTATTCTAATCTTTACCCTGTGACTTAAAGTTCTAATGTAAGAACTGGCTGCCTTCAGCCAGTCTCACTGAAAACTTCTGGACTTCCACAAGATTTGAGACTATAATCTATAATTTCCCTATATTTCCCTTAATATTTTGCCAGCCATCCTGAGTGAATCCCAACAGCAAGCTCTCACAAATTGTAGCAATCGTTGCAACCCTCAACTCATCAACAAAACTTTAGGATTTGTTCAAGGATTTCAAAATGGAAGCCAAAGAGCAGTGCCCCTGGTTTCTGCTTCCCAGGAGGTTGTTCACAGATGAAGTGGCCATGGGGCTGCTGTCCCTTGGGGCTGAACCTAGACTCCAGGGTGTAGAAGGGGAGAGTGACAATCTGTTAACAATTCTGACTTCTTGCTCTACATCCTGATGTCAGTGGCTCTTCTCATGGCAGGAGGCAGGAGGCAGGAAAGAGAGCAGGAAATGACTTCCCTGCCTAAGAGGCACCAACAGCCTTTGGTTCCGGAACCTCCCAGAAAGAGGAGAACCCCCATGTCTTTCCTCCCGCTACCTTCACATATAAACCAACTTTCTTGGAAAGAAAAGTCAGGGGAACTGGTAGGAACCTAATAAAGGTCTCTGAAAACAATGTTTCTCCATCTGAAAAATAAACTATGTCTTTAAATGCATTAACTCTGTGGGGAAATAAATGTAATAAACCAAATTCAATCCCTGACAAGATTTGTTTTCTTATCTATGTAGAATCAATATACTTGTTGCAATTATGTCTTTGAATAAATCCTCCCAAAGTCTTATTTTCTCACAAGATTTCTTGCTGTACTTATATTCATTGCATTTATTTTCCATCTAGAGAAGTTGTTTCTTGCATTTTTGAGCCATCCAGTTTCCTTGAAGACACTGAACTGCACCCTCCGTCCCACCCCACCCCCACACTTTAGCTCCTGCTCTCTTCTGCAAGGGCTGTTTAGGCAACAATTACTTTAATTGGACTGTGGGATTTGCACTGATGAAAACAGTCCTCTTTGGTGGAGGGGTGAATTTTCCAGCCAGGACTGGCCTCTGACTGTTCCTCCTTTCCTTGGTCCTCACAGGGCGACATGGGAAACTGCAGTTCTTCCCTCTCTAGGATGTGAGCACGTGGCCATTTTATTAGGGGATGGATGGTGCTGCTGCAGTGAATTCTTCAAATAGGAATATTTATTATATATTATTATTTATTTATTTATTTATTTAAAGAGTTTCACTCTTGTTGCCCAGTCTGGAGTGCAGTGGCACAATCTTGGGTCACCACAACCTCCACCTCCCAGGTTCCAGTGATTCTTCTGACTCAGCCTCCTGAGTAGCTGGGATTACAGGCATGCACCACCTGGAACAGCTAATTTTGTATTTTTAGTAGAGGCGAGGTTTCTCCATGTTGGTCAGGCTGCTCTAGAACTCCCAACCTCAGGTGATCCACTCACCTCAGCCTCCCAAAGTGTTGGGATTACAGGCATGAGCCATCACATCCGGCCTATTTAGTTTATTTTTTAATGGATACGTGTGTACTCTTGGGTCTTCTATCCCTGCCAAGCTTAGGAATTGGATTGCAGCAGGCTAAAACTCAGAGAATCTTCGAGAAGAGCCTGTGCACCCACTCCACCAGGCCCTGGTGTGATGGCAATCCCATGAGTAAGGGTGCCAGCAGCTCCCCTGATACCTGCACACAGTAGGTCCTCACTAAAAAGGTCACTTCCCTCCAATTGCAGAGAGCAGGAAAGTGATTCAGAGAGGACTCATCCCAGTATCAGCACTGCACTTGGATTTGTGGCTCCAGATGCAATGTCACATGTTATGCAGTTTTGACACTGGTCTCCAGGCAGCTTCATGACTTTCCTTTCTCTCCTACTTTCCAGGTCAGGTTACAGAGGCAAAGCCCTGTCTCTCAGTGTCTTCTACATTCTCCTCAGAGCTGTTTTCCACAGGTCCTTCCTTCCCTCCCCCCATTCCCACTTGATCCTCTCCCAGGGCCTTGCCCCAATCTCAGAGGAGGAAGCCAGAGCTGGCCCAGCCCTCCCCACCTGCCTGCTGCACTCCAGGGCATGGTGCAAATCAGCTGCTGGTTTCAATGATTCCTCTGAGTGATTGCAAAGACACCAAGCAAGCACTTGAACCATCTCTCTCTTGCCAAATGTTGTTGACAGTGACAAGACAGGAAAAGGCCATCAGCCCAGAGAAGCCCAGGAGGCAGCGGTACAACTTGAGGAGTGGAGGAGACAGGAGATGAATCAGCTGCCAGAGACCCTGGAGAGACAGGATAATTTAACTTATTTACACTGAGGAATCAGCTGCTCTGAGTAAGTTTTCTCAGGTTCCAAGTCCAAACACCATGTTGAATGGAAGTGAGTGACCCTAGCCAGTCAAAGAAGACTCAAAAGAATAAAAAGAGAGAGGATGCTCAAGCTTTCAACCCTTCCTTGTCAACCTCTGTACCTCTGAGGGGAAGAGGTGGCTGGCAGGGAAAGGGGCTCAGGGGGTGGCCTAATGTGCCACCCACTGCGAAGGAGTCTTTCCTGGGCTGGGAGATCACTCTTCCACTCCTCTTTGCTGATTGGTGAGTATGACTCAGGCCGCCAGGGGCTACAAAGCCACCACGCTACAGGGACCAGGAGTGGCTTCCTAAGATGTGGCCAGAAGCTACAGAGGACTGGAGTCACGTCCTGCAAACGTGAGAGGAGCTCACTTGAATATTTGTAAAACCCTGGGTGGGATGCCCCTTCCGACATAGGAATTCAGTAATTATCACTGGGAGGACATTTGCTATTCATCTCTGTTCAATTATTCACCAGCAGGAAAGGCCAGGCATGCATGGAAACCCAAGCACAAGCAGTTAGCCAGGTCTTCCCCAGCATGGGAGGCCCCAGCATTTGCTGAAGACAGGACAACACGAAGGTACCAGGTGTCCCTCCTTCCAAACTCACCCAAGGCCTCTGAATCTACTCCCAGGAAAAGCAGGCTGGGGTTCAATGGAAATTTCACCATAGGCCTTGGCTTGTAATGTGGAAGTGGAAATTCTACCCTTGCTTAAAGATCCTTTGGGCTGGGCGCTGTGGTTCACACCTGTAATACTAGCACTTTGGGAGGCTGAGGCAGGTGGATCACTTAAGGTCAGGAGTTCAAGACCAGCCTGACCAACATGGTGAAGCCCCGTCTCTACTAAAAATATGAAAATTAGCCAGGCATAGTGGCACGTGCCTGTAATCCCAGCTATTCAGGAGGCTAACAGGAGAATCACTTGAACCCAGGAGGCAGAAGTTATAGTGAGCTGAGATCATGCCACTGCACTCCAGCCTGGGCAACAGAGCAAGACTCCATCTCCAGGAAAAAAAAAAAATTTAGAGTACTCAACTTCCTATTAAAGAAAAAAGGAAATACATTCCCTGGATCAAGTCCTGTGTCTTACAATACAGTGGGAAAGGCTTCAGTCCCTAGGCCAAGAAAATTCATAAAGATTTTTTGTATCTGGCTGTCCGTACCACCTGGTGGATGAAACAATAAACCCTTCTAATTCCAGAAAAGCATACATTTCTTGAATCCTTTCTATATCTTCCATACTCCTCACAAGGATCTATCTAATACAGCACCAGCTATCTCTGTGGTGTTAAACCAAAATTGTGCTTGCTGGTGGTGCAAAGAGAATGTGCCGTCCAAAGGCACATGGCTTGTTAGAATGAGCCTTGAACTTGGAATCAGAAGTCTTGGGTTTAAATTCTGTGTCTACCACTTACCAACTGGTGACCTTGGGCTATTCATGTTACTCTGTTATCCTCCCTGCAGCTCTGCGAGACAGATGGTATTACCCAGATTTTTTAGTTGAGGAAATTCAGATGCAGAAAGTTCTGGAGGGCAAAACACTGAGCAATGATAAGCTTTTGTTATTCAGCCATGAAGATGATGCCATGGAGTCTCAGAAAGGTGCGCGTGAAGGTCGTTTTTGAGTGGTGGGAATGGACTTTCACTAAGCCCTTCCCCTTCTTATGCTCATTCCTTGTTAAAGGCCATGCTCGCCATACAGGACAGGCTCTCGTGTAGGCAGTGTGGAGCCAGTGTCCACCCAGCCCACAGGTTGCCTGGGCTTGTGGTGTAAGCTGCCAGTCAGGACCCGAGAAGAAATCAATGTCGAATTAAAATAATCCAAGAAGAGCTTAATATAAAGACTATTTACAAAGGTGTGGGCAGGATTTAGGGATATCACTACAGATAGCCAGCCCCTCAAAGTGAGAAACTGTGGAGTTCTGATAGTCCCACCAGGCCTGACACAACCACGGAAGGAAGCCGTTCCTGGAACCTGGAAAATGTTGTGTCTGGCAGGACCTGAGACCTTTGGGAGAGGGATGGAGTCACCCACTGCCACCTCACAGGGAAGGAGCTGGAGTAGGAAATACACCTTCGTCTTTCTTCTCACTTTGTTTAGCTGAATTCACCCTGAAACAAGGGAGCCACTAATGAAGGTCTCTGTTCCTGGGCACAAAGCAGGTAAAAAGTGGAGACTGGATCAGGAGAGGCCTGCAGAAGGCACCCCGCATACTAGTTGACTGTTAACTCAATACACACACTATGCAAAGCCAAATGGGTTTCCATAAACATCACCCAATGCAGGGCAACTGATCGAAGGTCTCCAGCCTCTCACGTACCTCAGTGAATGGATCAGTTATTTCTCTGCCATTTTTTCTGAAGCTCAGACATTGGAAACCAAGTTAATAAATTGGACCGCTAGCAGTGAAACCCCAATGGCCTCTTTTTTGGTGCTCAATCCACTCAAATTGTCAATGCATCCAACAACACATGTTTGTACTTTTCTCCTAGGGACTTGTGTTGATAAAGTCTCAGGACAGCTGGTCAATTCAGCGGAGTAAGAAGCCTCAGCAGCAATCTGACAAGTTTTGGACAGCCAATTGATTCAGTTTTCACTTTTCACTCATTTGCTTGGGGCATGGTACAATGCCAATCAATGACTTATGTCTGCTATTCATCCTGGATCCTACACCTAATATCCCACCAAGGCTCAGGAGATTCCCCAGGTCTAGCTGGGCTCAGTTCTAGCCTAATGCTGACTAATGCTGCAGTGCAATGGGAATCTTGTCTACATTCACTGATGAGATTAAGGATTAAACTTCTGCCTTGCTGGTTAATTTCTTTTGCTTGACAGCCAGATCCGTGTCTTCAACAACAACCCTGGGGGACTAGATTGGCTAAATGATGTAACTTTCTTTTTATTCTCCCTCTTCATCTACTGTGTTATCTGAGTCAATGGGGCAAGTCTTATGCTTTGATCTTCACCCTTACTCATTGATTCATTCAGTATATATGAGAACCTATTATTTGGGTCACTTCATCCTGCTTAGTCATCTTGTGTGGTAGTCTAGGTTATCCTTCTAGGAATGGAATTCAATATAACCCTTGCCTCCCACTTATCAGTCTATTGCCCTTTAATAAACATTTCTTGGGAGCTGACTGCCTGTCAGTTTTCCAGAATTCCAGGTATAAATGGATGCCTAGCCACTTGAAGATATACTTGATATACTTTCTTAGCTAACTGGAAGCCACTTTCTGCCTGTCTTACAGCTGCCTTTATCACTTCTTTCCCACTCAGCTGACCCTTAGGATCAGCATTTACAGAGGGGCACATCCAGGTCTAGGGTCTCACTTTCTCCTGGTTGTGATGTTTTGGCCCCAGTCCTCAACCCTTATTCATGACAGTAGTTTTCTATTTTATAGTCAAGGTCTTTTAGGACATTTCTGTGAAGACTTGCCTGATCCCCCTCAATTAAAAAAAAAAAATCTGCTATTTTGCTTTATCAACCTCCAGAAAGGTGCTGTTTTCATTTTTTATGTGTCTTTCTTTTCCATATCTCTGTGAGGGCAGTGCCAAGTTGTGTTCACAGCACTTAGCATACAATTGATGAGTGTATTAGACTGAATAACTGTCTGCCCTGGTGACTACTGGTCAGTGGGAACATGTGAGATGGTATAGACACTGTCTTTGTCCTTAGGGGTTTACAGTCACTGATACAGTGATCAAATAGAGACATCGGCATGAAATATGCTCCATTAGACTGCATGTTAAAGGTAAGTAAATGCTAAGTGAAGGCACAAGTTAAGAACCCAAGATCCTAAAAGAAGAAGAAACATTCTGTGTTCAGAAGACCCAGGGAAGAAAAGGATTCCTGAAGGAAGACCAACATACACTCTTCTCTGTCTCTCTGAAGAAGTACAATGAGTGCCCTTTTGAGGTCCTAGTGGGTCTTGGGATCTTGAGCTGCATTGGTCATTGAATTTTCCCATTCTTTGGCAATGCTGGTATGAAGTTTCACAAATAGATGTATTCTAAGTGAATCAATGTTTTTTATCAAGCTGTACAATGTTGCTTCCACTGTACTTTCTATATGTTTCTTCCCAAGGCAACCAGTATAAGTGGGTCTGATTTATCACTAGAAGTTCAGAATAAATTATTTGCTTGTATATCAAAGATTACCCAGGGAGAGAGAAAACCAAAGGAGTGAGTCAGTAAAGTTAGAATTCCGACATGGTGGAACCTGATTGGTACAGTAGGTTCTTATTTTGGGGAACAGAGGTACTTCTCTCAGCCACTCAGATAACAGTAGGTGGAGAATACATATAATCGTGCTTTGTGAAGTGGGGTTCATTTAATGTCACCAATCATACAGCTTTGATTCTTAAATGCCTTCAGTAATCCTGGAAATAACCTACACAGACACTTTCCCTGTTCATAAATGAAAGATCACTTTCCCCTTTTGCTCACAAGACAGATGTGAGAATGTGGAGAGTCCTCAGCATAGTAAGAGAACTGCTATTCTTTCAATATTGGGTAGGGGCATCTACTTGAAGTTGAAGGCTCAGCACCCAGGGCTCACCATGCTCAGAGAATGACTCAGAGTTTACATTTTTATAGAACAGCCATTTCCACTTACCTAAAACGATCTGCATCTAATAATAACAGAGCTGGCTGAGTTGCTGTTCACATCACCCACAGACCATCTTGGAGATTCCTATTTTAAACTCTTTGGCACATCCTACCCAAACACGAAAGAAAATGCCACCCCTTTCCAACAGCTCATTATCTAGAGAATAAGACATTTCCACCAAAGACTCAAGAAGTCTCAAAATTATGGCTCTTGTATAGGGAAGTGATTCTGAGATTTTCCATAAGCTCAAGTCTTTCCTTCTCTACTGAGCTTTCTCTGATCACTCTAGTTCCATTGATATTTAGCTCTGTAAAATTAATTTTCTGCAGAATACAGTTGACAACATGAACTACTTTGGGACTTCGCACATAATGGTGTAGTCTTATTTAGTTTTTATTATGAAATATAACTTTTTCATTGGTTAGTCTTGCCTCCAATGTTTTCATAAATCTTTGAGACCAGGAACTGTGCTTTTGTATGTAATTCTTTATATACTACATATCTACATGTATCACATAACATTTTGCTTAAGAAATATTTAGGCAAAGAGAAGAGTAAAGGCAGATATCTGTCCAGTTGGGTTGGAAGCGTATCTTTATCTTTTTAATGTACCTGATTTTTACCTTTGTGTTCCATTACTGTATCTCACTACTTTAACATAGTGCCTGGCACAGAGTGGGTGACCAGTATATACTCAGGAGGTCATTAAGTATAGGAGAGGATTCAGAATTAAATGATGTTTTTTTTTCCCAACTTCATCCTCAGACCAAAGTAAAACAAAACTCAATTTGCCTCTAGAATTCATAGACTAGGGAAAGATTTGGAAGACGCTACTTTTTGTATGGTTCACAAGCAGAAATATCCTTCACAATGCCCTGAAATCAATAATTGGGATGCTCATTACTTTTCAGAGCAGCTCTGTCTATCTAGAGACTCCCTAACTATTAGAAACACTTTCCTACGCACATTTGATCACCTGAGAATTGCTGACCAGAGCCCATTTTGACTATTCGGGAAACTGGCTGCATTAATGATGAGTCAAAATCAGACTCTCTCTAGTTTCCACCCATTGATCCTGATCCTTCCCACTAAAGACATCATCTACAACATCTTTTGCACAAGGGCCCTTCAGGTACCAGAAGATAGCCTATTTATCTTCTTTGAGCTGGGTATCTGACATTTTTGTTAACTGTTCACTTAGGCCAAGGTTTCTAGAAATCTCATTGTTATAGTGGTTCTCCTTTGGATATTCTCCGATTTGTCAGGATCTGTTTACAATTATGGTAAGAGGGAGTGAATCTAGTATTCCTGGAGGCATCTGGCCAGGACAGAATAAAGGAAAAATATTTTTGCCCTTGATCTGAAAGCCATACTTGCATACAAATTCTGATTAATTTGGCTAAAAATTAACATTTGCAGATTCCTTACTTTGCATCACATATTATACTAAGGTCTTCTCTTGTACTGTATCATTCAGTTCTTACAAAAATTCTTTTAAAGACTTTCTCTTTTGGCCAAGATAGAGTAACACAAACCAGATTTATTATCCCATCTAAAATAACTAAAAAAGCTGGACTATATATATGAAAAGACAGTGGGACTAAATATTGGACACCAAGCAATAAAAGACAGTGCTCCCTTAGAGGCAGGAAGCAAACAAATAGAGCCATATGATTGTTCTGACTTACTATGTAGAGAGTTCTGAAGCTCATGGAGAGGTGGAGCCCAGGCAAAGCCAAATGGTCTCATTCAGTTAAGGAGATAGAACTGGGAATCAGGCAAGGCTCAGGTGGCTGAAGTTCACAAGACAGAGACCAGGAGAAGACAGAGCTATACTTAGAACTTGAGATCTGTAGAAGACTCCTGTTGAGCCTTCAACTAAAATTTCATTTGCACAGGCATTTGAGGAAGATGCTCTAGGCTGGGAAAGGAACCACCTGAAAAAATTAGAAGGAACAATTCTCAGACTTCACACAGGGCCAGAAACAGTGTCTGAGAGTGGAAGAATTCGTAATTCACCGAGTACTGAGTAGAGTATTAAGAAGGGTTTACCTCAGTAGCAGGAAAAAAATTAGCCCTAGACTAAATGTATTCATGTTTTGAAAAGATCAAATGGTTTCTGTATAACCTAACTGTGTCTCAGAACAACACTTAGAAATATTTTTAGGAATAAAAAATATATTCAGACAGCCCAGGCATATTGGCTTACTCCTGTATTCCCAGCACTTTGGGAGGCTCAGGTGGGTGGATCACTTGAGGTCAGAAGTTTGAGACCAGCCTGTCCAACATAGTGAAACCTCATCTCTACTAATATAACAAAAATTAGCTGGGTATGGTGGCACACACCTGTAGTCCCAGCTACTCAGGAGGCTGAGGCATGGGAATCACTTGAACCCAGGAGGTGGAGGTTGCAAAGCTGCAGTGCATTGAAATTGCACCACTGCACTCCAGCCTGGGTGACAGAGTGAGACCTTGTCTTAAAAAAATTATATATATATATATATATATATATATATATATATATATATATATAAAATATGAAACAAAACCAGAAAAGACACAAATGATATAAATGAAATAATTCGTAGGCAACTGCATCAAAACAGGTATTATAACTGTGTTAATATGTTCAGGAATCTAGAGGAAAAATTGAACATATTAAGTAGAGCCATGAAAGATACAAGAAAGGTCTAAATAGAAATTCTAGAGATAAAAACTATAATGCCTCCAAAAATAAAACACACAGGAAACAAAACCAATCGAACAAAAAAAACAGTGGATGGGCTTCATGGGAGATTCGACATTGTAGAAGAAGAGACTAATGAGCTTTAATGCTTATCAACAAAACAATGCCAAATTGAACAGACAGAAAGGAAAAGAGATAAAAGAAAGAAAGAACAGAGCATCAGTGAGGCATGAGGAAACTTCAAGTAGCCAAGATGTTCCAGAAAGGTAAACAGGCAGAGAAAAAATATTTGACAAAATAATGGCCAAAATGCTTCTGAATTTGATGAAAAGAAGCTCAACAAAATCCAGGCATAAGAAACATGAAGAAGGTTACACCAAGGTATATCAGAATCAAATTGCTTAGAATCATTGATAAAGAAAAAGTCTTAAATGAGCCAGAGTAAAACAACCTGAGTCATACAGAAGAGCATATAGAAAGATGACAGCAGATTTCTCAGTGGAACCAATGCAAACCAGAAGACAATGAAGCAAAATCTTTAGAGTTCAGAGGCAGAAGGGGTAGGTGGAGTGAGTGGCAGGGGGCACAAAACAAAAGCTAGCAACCTAAAAATCTGTAGGCAACAAAAATATCTTTCATATGGTGAAGGCAAAATAAAGTCTTTTTCAAGCATACGAAAGCTGAAATAATTCATTAACAACACACCTGCATTACAAGAAATGTTAAAGAAAGTCCTTCCAGCAGAAGGAAACAGTTTCAGATAGAAAAATATATCCATACAAAGGAATTAAGAGCATTGGAAGTGGTAACTAAATGGCTAGTATAATTTTTTTTCTAATTTAAATCTCTTTAAAAGAGAATACATTGTTTAAATATAATAACAATGTATTATAGGGTTTATAACATGTAAAAGTAAAATATATGGCAACAATGCTACAAAGACTAAAAGGGGGAAATGGAAGGACACTGTTGTATGGTTCTTATACTATATATGAGGTGGTATAATAATACTATTTGAAGATTGATTGTGATAGTTAATGATTTACACCACAAATCCTAGAGCAATCCAATAACATTAAAAAGAGTGATAACTAACAAGCCAATGGGGGAGATCAAAGGAAATCATAAAAAATAATCCAGGGGAAGACAGGATGAAAGGAAAAAGGAAACAAAGAACAAATAGAAAGTAAACAGTGTTTTGATAGATTGTAACTCAATCACATTAATAACCACATTAAATCTAAATCTTTTATATACCCCAACTAAGAGGCAGAGATTTGATTTAGAAAAAGCAAAACACAACTGTATGTTCCTACAAGAAAGCCATTTGATACATAAATACACAAATTTACTACAAGTGTAAGGATAGAAAAATATAGCAATCTAGTACTAATTGGAAAAAGAAAAGAAAAAAACTGAATTGGCTATATTACCATCAGACAACATAGATTTCAAAGCAAGATTACTTCAACCTGCTAAAGGGGTCAATTCATCAAGAGGACACAATTCTAAATGTTTGTACATCTAATAACAAAGCTTCAAGATACATGAAGCAAAAACTGAGAAATAAATGCAAATTATAACTGGAGATTTCAATATAGTTCTCTTAATAACTGACCAAACAAGTAGAAAGAAAATCACTAAGGATACAAGTGGCTTGAATAATACTATTAACCAACTTGGTCTAATTTTCATTCACAGAACATTCCAGCCAACAACATTCAACAGCAGCAAACAAATTCTCAAGTGCACATGAAACATTACATTTGCCAAAATAGAACATATTCTGGGCCATAAAAGAAGTCTTAATAAACCTGAAAAGAATTAAGTCATACAAAGTAGGATTTCTGACCACAATAAAATTAAAAGCCATGTATAAAAATATCTGGAAAAAAATTCAGGAAAATACTTGTTTGCTAACTTACACATGTCCAAATAACTTTTAGATAAAAGAAGAAATCAAAAGGCAAATTAGAAATTATTTTTAATTGAATGAAAACAAAAGCACAGTATATAATTTGTGGGATGAGACCTGCTATGGTTTGAATGATGATGTTCTTCCAAAATTCATGTTGAAATTTTTAAATAAATTCATGTTGAATTTATCCTTACACTTGTAATAAAACTTCAACATGAATGAAACAGTATTAGAGGTATAGCTTTTGAGAGGTGACTAATGTGGACCATTCATGAGTGGAATTAACACCCTGTAAAAGGGCTCAAATTGAAGGGAACATCTCTCCTGCCCCTCCACCTTTCACCATGTAAGGATACAGCAACAAGGCACTATGTTGGAAACAGAGAGACACTCTCAGCAGTCACCAATTCTGTTGCCTTGATCTTGGACTTACCAACCCCCACAACTATGAGAAATAAATTTCATTCTCTATTAATTGCCCAGTCTAAGGTATTTTGTTATAGTAACACAAATAGACTAAGACAAGACCTATGTAAAATATAAAACCACAAAACTTCCAGAAGAAAATATAATAGAAAATCTTTGTAATCCTGGATTGGTCAAGTATTTTTTAGATATGACAATGAAAGCACTATTCAGAAAAAAAAATTTTAAGTTAGACTTCAATGGTTAAAAGGAAAGAACTATTGATATATGCAACAATATGGATAAATCTCAAAATAATTTTGTTGAGTGAATAAAAGCCAGAAAAAAAAGAGTACATATTACATAACTCCACTTACATAAAATTGTAGAAAATGCAAATGAATCTACAGAAAACAGATCAGGAGTTGCCAGGGGAAGAGGTGGAGGTGGGGAGGGGTGTGAGGAAGGGATGACAAAGGAGGAGATAATTGATATACTCATTATCTTAATTATGGTGATAGTTTCCTGGGTGCATATGTACTTTAAAATGCATCAAACGAACACTTTTAAAAAGTGTAGATTATTGATTTTCAATTATACATCAGTGAAGTATTGATAGGTTCTCTCAGTAAAGCCATCTTACAGATGCAAAATCAGAGCCCCAGGTAAGTAGGTGCTATCTCCCAGATTTTAAACCTACCTGTGGCTGGACCAATATTTGAACTCAATTACATCTGACTATAAAATTCTTCTCTAAACTAATTTATTTATTTTAACTGTAGAAGCTTGCCTCAGCATTCACGAGGCCCATCTTGAGCTAATACTTGGCCAGATAAATGAGGATTTTCTTAGATGCACTGCTTTCAGGTTTGAACTCTCCAAAACAGAGGTAATGTAGCGTGAACATATGGAGGAACATGCAGCTCAATGTGAGCTTTTGTGAATTCTCTAACTGTATTTTATCCCTGAGTAATATCAGTCAGTCCTGTAGCTGGAAACCTCATCTTCATATTTGATAACTTTCAAATTTGTACCTTCATCCCTCAGTTCCAGGTTTGTCTACCCTATGACAAAAAAATAAAGCAATAAAAAATAAAAAAATAAGAACTACTATTAACAACAATGAAAACAGGCTAAAAAACATGTATTCACAGAAACGTGGGGAATCCTTTAATAAAGCAGATGAGTTTATAACAAGAAAAACCTGTCCAGACTTTATTTCATTAAAGAACACTTGGAATTGGATAGGAAAAAATTTTCTTATTTCCTTGCCATCTTTCTTATATCTCAAAGACCTGTGTCTTCTACCTCTTGATTGAGAAAGCAATGCTTCCATTAGCAGCATGGCCATGCACTGGGGAGGAGTGTGATCCACATATCCTGGGTGTTGTCAAACTCTGAATATAGATGGTGTGCAGCACATTTGGAAGTTACACTGAGAACAGAGTCAAAGCAACATGTCTTGATGACTCAGAGGAAGAGCAGTACTCCATAAACATCTACTGTGGGATGAAAAAAGGAATTTCAGGAAACCGTTTGACATTTTCAATAGAATACAAAAGAATTGGTTTCCAAAAAAGCCAGGACAAATAAGAAAAGAAGTAAAAGAAATAGAGGCAAAAGAACCAAAATGGTACAATGTATAGTAGGATGAATTGAAAGAGAAATGGATAATATACAAAAGAATTACAAGAAGAGCTAAAAATAAGAAAACAAATTAAAATTTTTCTTTGGGATTGTAAAACTGCCACAGAGCTCAGGAAACTTAAGGAGATACATGATGGCAAAATGCATTGTGGGATCCTGGATGGGATCCTGGAACAGAAAAAGATAATAAAGAAATATGTAGGAAACATGAAATTTGAATAATTGGGGTTTTGTTGATAATAATGTCTATGTGATAGGCAGAATAAAGTCCTCCTAGCCCCAAGATACCTATCTCTGAGGTCCTGGAATCTGTGATCTCTCTTGGCAAAAAGAACTCTGCAGATGAGATTCAGGAGTCTGAGATAAAGAGCTAACCTGGATTATCAGGAAGGGCCCAGTAAAATCATAAAAGGTCCTTTTAAAAGGAAAATGAGAAGGTCAACATAAGAAGGAGATAGGATAACCTCTGAAAGCAGAAGTTGGAGTGATGTGCTCTGAAAAAGAAGGAAGAGGCTGCAAGACAAGAAATGCAGGCAGCCCACGGGAACCAAAAAAGACAAGGAAGCTCCTTCTCCCCTCAAGCCTCTGACAGGTCACACCTAGACATAGACTTCTGACCTCCAGAACTAATCATCTCTGTTGTATTTGTTACAGCAGCAACAAGAAACTAAAACATGTCCCAATGTTGGTCTCAGAGAGTGACAAATGAGCGAAGATAATGTAAAATGTTGACCTATGGGGAACAGAGTGAGAGTGGAGGGAACAGTACATACTGTCTTTGCAACTTTTCTGTAAACGTAAAATTATTCCAAAAGAAAAGCTGATTTAAAAACTCTTTCGGGCCTTAAAACAGAAATTGATACTGCAGAAATCAATTAGTGTAGAAGACAACTCAGAGTCTCTCTCTCAGACTACAAAAGAAAAAGACATAAAAATGGTCATCAATATGGAAGGCAAAGAACAAGAATATAATGCCTGGGATTTTGGAAGAAGAGATCCAAACAATATAAATAGAAACAATAAACCTATTGTGCTAGAAGAAATTATTTCTGAACTAAGGAAAAACCTGGGCTTCTAAACCCATTTTGGCATTAAAAAAAATAATAACAGGAATAAAAATCTTGAAAAATTTCATCCAGAAAAAAACCAGGTTACTATAATGGGGCATCAGTCAAACTGGCTCAGGGAGTCTTCAGTACACATAGGTGGATTTCCTGCCTGTTGGAGCTCAACATTCTGCCCAAAGCTTTTTTATATTTTGGTAGATACTTGGCTCAAGCTGGAAAAGGTTGATTCGCTCTTTCAGAAATCAGAAACCTGAACAGAAACACTGAGCTGTTGGACATGCTCAAACTAAATTTCCTTAATAGCATCACCCTAGAAAGATCCATAAAAAACTGATAGTAATTATTTTGACGTTTCTAACCTTCCCAATGTTTGAATTTTAGCCATTCCTTCAATTTATAAAGTGATCCTTTCAATAAATGCCTTGTTTTCTTAAGCTAGGCACAGTCATTCTCTTTCTCTTACGATCAAAATAACTTTAACTTGTACACTTCCAGAAGGTCCAAGTTGCATGGCCTCAGGAGTCTCTTCTGTAACACCAAAACCCAGAAGATAACAGAGCAACTTTACAGTAATGGAAACAATGTATTACACACAATTTTATAGTCATTAAAATTTTCTTGGCAGATATGAAAGTACCCAGAAAAGATGGGTTGGTTAATGGGTACAACTATGTAGTTTGATAGAAGGAATAAGATTCAGTGTCCAGTAGCATCATAAAGCGACTACAGTTAACAATAATTTATTGGATATTTCAAACTAACTAGAAGAGTAGATTTGGAAGGTTCCCAACACAAACAAATGATAAATCTTTCAAGTGATGAATATCTCAATTACTCAGATTGAATTATCACACATTGTATAATTATATCCACATACTGCATGTACCCTGTAATAATGTACAACTATTATATGCCCATAAATTTAAAAATTAAAAAGAAAAAGAAAATATACACCCAACATAAAAAATTACTTGAAAAGACAACTTTACAATGCTGAACAAAAGTTAGCGCTCAAGGATGGGAAAACTATAGTGTAGAAGGAGATAGTGAGTCCTGCAATTAGTAAAACAGAATTGTCTTAAAATTACAAGTCTGGTTCAAAAGGAATGCAGGCATTAAAGTGTTTTCTGAAATAGCAGATATGTATTATAGAATTTATTACTTTTAAACTATTAAAGTAGCTGTAGCTTTATTAATAGATTACATCACATTATAGTAACAAAATTATATTAACAAAAACCGCAAAGGTGAAAGGGCAAAAGTAAAGCAAGTTAAAATGATGCCAAACTCTTGACTCAGGGGTACATCAACATAAGTCCTGTTCATTTCCAAACAGATTTGGAAAATGTTTTTGAAAAACTTCAAAGAAATCATCATAATAACAAGTTAGATAACTTCATAAATAGTGGGCATGAAAATGAACAAGCTAAATATAGTCCATATAACAAAAGACAATAAGAAAAGAGAAGAGACAGCAGAGAAACTGTATATAATAGGATCATGAAAGTGAGACTGAAATTTTAACTATGGCTATAAAGGTAAAACTGGCTCAGCACAGTGGTTCACACCTGTAATCCTAGCACTTTGGGAGACTGAGGTGGGCAGATCACAAGGTCAGGAGCTTGAGACCATCCTGGTTAACACGGTGAAACCCCATCTCTACTAAAAATACGAAAAATTAGCTGGGTGTGGTGGCACGTGCCTGTAGTCCCATCTACTCCAGAGGTTGAGGCAGGAGAATCACTTGAACCTCAGGAAGCAGAGGTTGCAGTGAACCAAGATCATGCTACTGCCCTCCAGCCTGGGCAACAGAGCGAGACTCCATCTCTGAATTAATTAATTAATTAATTAAATGTACTAGTCTCCTCAATTAAGTCAAAGACATGTGGATTGGCCTGAGCTGTAAAGTAAGTTATACAGAATATTATAAAGACATCACTAAGACAAAACTAAACAAGACTAAATGAAACAAGAAAAAATAAGGGAAAAGAATAAACATATTGAAAAAAAATTTAAGCAGTAGGAGTTATAGTTTTAATATTAGACTAAGAAAATGTTAAGGCAAAAAAATGGAATTTCTATGTATCAATACTAAATTCTTCCTCCTATTAATGTAAAACATCTTTTTTAATGCTTATGTAACATTATACAAATTTATCATATAATGGGAAAAAATTCAACAAACAACCACTACAGGTGATATTCTCTAGTAACAATACCATTCTCTAAAATAATTTTTAAAGTTCATATTTAAAAATCCCAAATCACTCATAAAATTAAAATTTAAGAACTCCTAAATATCTCTCAAAGAAGAAACAAAATGTAAATTAGAGTAAATAACAAAGCAAATATTTTATATTAAATTTATGTGATATAGCCCAAATTGTATTAACATTTTACATTCCTAGCTTTAAATAATTCTTTTTTAAGTTTTGAAATGATGAAAATAAATTAATTGAATGTTTGGCTAAAGAAGTTTTCGGAGGGACATTTTCATATGAAAATCAGGAAGAAGGAATTTATAAAGTTTTTTTAAACTGCTGAATTTGAAAACTATAAGTCCATTTTCATACTGCAATGAAGAAATACCTGAGACTGGATAATTTATAAAGAAAATGAGGCTTAATGGACTCATAGTTCTACATGGTGGGGGAGGCCACACAATCATGGTGGAAGGTGAAGAGCAAAGGCACAACAAACATGGCAGCAGGCAAGAGAGGGTGTGCAGGGGAACTCCCCATTATAAAACAATCAGATCTTGTGAGATTCATTCACTATCAAGAGAACAGCACAGGAAAAACCCACCCCCATGATTCAATTATCTCCCACCAGGTCCCTCCCACAAAACATGGGGATTATGGGAGCTACAATTCAAGATGAGATTTGAGTGGAGACACATCCAAATCATATCAAAAATAGAAAGAAATTTAATATGTTTAGTCTATATATGCTCTTTTCCTTATATTGTACTTTTATATTATGGAAATCGGCTGATTATGAAGTCTAGTTTTTAGTTTTATGATATTTGCATTTTCAAAATGGTCTGAGAATATATTCTGGGAGCAAACTGTCAACTAGATATTGATAGAGTGTTGGTTGTTGGGCAGCAATGGAGTGGGAAGGGGAAGCTTCTACAGGAACTGAAGAATAGCGTGACCAAAAGTATCTCAGAATCCCCTGGATTCTAGGTAATACAATGGAATAGCAGTCTGGGATCTCCAAATCTCATGTACCTGTTTTTATCTCTCAATACCGCCTCTGTGTTACTTGCTCTTATTAACTACACTTCTCAAATATTATAAATATTTGAGAATATAATATTTTATAAATATTATAAAATAACAATTATGCCTCACTTTTGCCAGGTTGTATCTTGCACTTGCTGTTATATCCAATACTGTACTGTCTGAGTAGATTGAGAATTTACCCAGAGCAACAGTAAAGGGCCCCCAAAATCATTTGTTGATGAAGAACTGGACATCTGTCATTTTAGAAAAGTTATTAAAATACTCATTAGGTTTTTGCTTGACTTCCTTACACTTATTTTACAGTTTAATGTTGGCTTCATTGAATTACACAAGTGAGAACACAGTCTCAATTTCTAGGATATCTCATGGTTCTAACTGGGCTGTCTTTGTAAACATTATCTCCACAGGGCTAGTAGTGGGAAGACTGTGATCTCTGGAGCCACAGGGCTCTGGCTGCAAGTCCCAGCTCCACCAATTTCAAGTTTTAAGAATCTGGTGATGTTTCTTCTCAATAAAATTAAGTTGGCTAGTATTCTCAACTGTAAAATGAAGACAATGTAATCTATTTCCAATTTCCTAGTCTGGTGAGAATTAAATGAGATAATATAAAGTGCTTGGTACAGAGCAGGAACTTGGCACTTGTCCATTTCCTTTCTGTTGATCATTCCAGCCTTCGGTGCTCTAGGTGTTACCCTGCCCATTTTATAGAGGAACATGGAGAACATGCTCCCCAAAATAAGAAATTTTAAACCCTCTTCGGTATTTCCAATGAAACTAAGAACAATGGTTTCTCACTCCACGTTTTCCCTCAACTTCCTGTTGCCTTCAACTCTAATGAGCAAGCTGAGGATTGACTCTTGGAAAGTTCCAGTGAGAATAAAGACCTGGAATCCCAAAAGCCTCTACTGACAGGGTCAATTTCTGGCATATCCCTTGGCTTCTGCCTCTTACCTGCAGCCAACAATACAAAGCTTCTGCCTGCTGCTTAGTCAGTCCGCTGCCTCCCACATCTCTCTTGGGAGCTCCAACAACCTCGTAAGCAACTTGTGTCAATTACCATGTCCACTATCTGTGAAGTTTCATAGCCTCTCCCCAGATTTAGAGCCCTCAGTTCTCTAACATGGTTCAGTGTTTTTCAAAATTAGAATACTTTCTCCTTTTTAAAAAATTCCTGGCTATTAAAAATATCTCAAAGAAACTTCTTGCAACAAAAAGTCTTATAGGACATTTTAGTAAGATAATTCATTTCTCAATACCCCATGTCCAGAGCTTCAGAAAGGTATAGAAGGTGGATATTGGAAAGAGGACAGAGCTGGTCAGGCACAGTGGCTCATGCCTATAATTCCAGCACTTTGGGAGGCCAAGGTGGTTAGGCTGAGCTTGAGCTCAGGAGTTCAAGACCAGCCTGGGCAACCTAGTGAAATCCTGTTTCTACTAAACACACACACACACACACACACACACAAAATTACTTAGGTGTGGTGGTGCACACCTGTGATCTTAACTACTCAGGAGGCTGAAGTGGGAGGATGGCTTGAGAGATGGAGGTTACAGTGAGCTGAGAGATCACCACGACACTCCAGCCTGGTGACAGAACCAGACCGTTTCCAAAAATAAAAAATGAAACAAATTTTTAAAAATGACTAACAAATTCAAGGATTTAATTAGAATTTTCCTTCCTGGACCAAGCTTACAGGCTTGGCCCTTTTTCTAGAAGGATGAGTTTTCTCCGAGGAGAAGAAACAGATTTCTGATAGTCTCTTGTCTATCTGAATCTCCATGATACATGCAGCCAAATCCCTCATGTTTTGCTCACTGACACCACAAACGTACTCTGCTACTGACTTCTCTGCAAGCTCCAAGCCTTAATAGACAGGTTACTCAACAAGAAGTTTCAGAGCTCGTTAGGAAAGTAAAACTTTATACCAAAAAACAGAAAACAAAAGGAATAAATAACATAAGGTTAAGTAGGAAGTTTAACATTATTATTGATACCTGTTAACTGTAGCTACATCGAGAAAAATAAAATTTTCAGCTCCGGAATTCTCCTTACGTTTTCCTGTTACAACTCACACCATCCCCACTAAAGGTAGTCATTATTCCAATGGTTTTGATAACCACTTACTTGTTTTATATTCTGTATTAGTTTCCCAGAGCCACCATAAACAATGACCACAAACCAAGTGGTTTACAACAACAGAAATTTATTTTCTCACAGCTCTGGAGGCTAGAAGTGAAATCAAAGTGTTTACAGGGTCATACCCTTCCCAAAAGCTCTAGGGAAGAGTCTTTTCTTGCCTCTTCCAAGCTTTTAGTGGCTCTCAACAACCTTGTCATCCCCAAGCTGTGGACACATGGCAGCAGTCTCTGCCTGTGTCTTCACACTTGGTATTCTCCCTGTGTGTGTCCACAGAGTCTTCTTTGTTTATTGGGGCTTTATTTTTATTTTTTGATGGAGTTTTGCTTTTGTGACCCAGGCTAGAGTGCGATGGCACAATCTTGGCTCACTGCAACCTCTGCCACCTGGGTTCAAGTGATTCCCCTACCTCAGCCTCTCAAGTAACTGAGATTACAGGTGCGCACCATCACACCTGGCTAATTTTTGTATTTTTAGTAGAAACAGGGTTTCACCATGTTGGTCAGGCTGGTTTCGAACTCCTGACCTCAGGTGATCCACTCACCTCGGCCTCCCAAAGAGCTGGGATTACAGGCGTGAGCCACCGCACCTGGCCACACACAGGACCTTCTTATAAGGACATCACTGATTTAGTGCTCATCTTAATGTAAGATAACTACACTGTAACACAACTGCATCTGCAAAGACCCTATTCCCTGCCCCCACAAAAAGGTGACATTTACAGGTTCCAGGTAAATATGAATTTTGGAAGGATACTATTCAAATCAATACATATTCTTAAAACTTCAGTATATAGTTATTACTGAACATTCTAGCTTCATTTTGCCTGTTTTTGAACTTTATAAAATGGAATCCTACTATATGTATTTGTAACCGGCTTCTTTCACTCAAACTTAAGTTTGTGATATTCAGTCATGATACTACATGTACTTGAGGCATGTTTATTTTCATTGCTTCATGATATTCCATTATATGAATATATTTGGTTTATCTAATACTCCTGATGGGTATTTGGAGTATATCCAATATATACCAAGTTTGGGTTTATTATAAATATGTTCTCTATACCTTCTTCAGCATACCTTTATTTGCCTATGTATGCATATTTTTGAATACATACCTGCAAATGTTATCCTACTTGAGAAAAGGGTTTTTTTGCAGACCTGATTAAGGATTTTAAAATAAGATTATCCTAAATTAGCTAGATAGGCTCTAAATGTAATCAATCACAAGCATCCTTATAAGAAAGAGACAAAGGGAGAAGAGGAAGAGGTGATGTGACTATGAAAGCAGAGATTGGAGTGATGTGGGCTTCAGTCAAGGAATGTAGCAGCCAGCAGGAGCTGAAAAAGTCAAGTGCCTGATTTTCCCCTAGAGTCTCTGTAGGGAACATGACCCTCTGTCTCTTTAGCCCTGTAATACTAATTTCTAACTTCTGGCCTCTTGAACTGTGAGAGAATAAATTTCTGTTGTTTTAGAACCACCAAGTTAGAGGTAACTTTTGACAGCAGACACAGGAAATAATATAATACCTAAAAGTAGAATTGTCCAAGCATGGGTATGCTTATTTTCAAATTCAGTATATAATGCTAAACAGTTTTTAGAAAATAATTACAGCAACAACAGAAAAACTTAAAACTGTTGTAGCAACCAATGAAAGTGGTTGTAGCCCTACACACCATCAATGTAGAGAAGTCTCTATCACTCCATGTCCTCACAGCTGTTGCTAAAGGCAGCTAAGATACAATGAAGGTATTCTGTGTAGGCTGTAGAGGTTTCAAGCCAGAGACAGCTGCTCAGCATTTCATCTGTCTCTTTTCGAGAGTATTCTCTTTTGTGAGAAATCTCTTCAAAAATTAAAAACAGAATTACCATATGATGCAGCCATGCTACTTTCAGGTATTTAGCTGAAGGAAATGAGCTCAGTATGTTGAAGAGATAGTTGCACTTCCATGTTCCTTCCAGCATTTTTCACAGTAGTCAAGATATGGAGTCAACCTGAGTGTTCCCTTACGGATACATGGATAAAGAAATATGGTATGTATACACAATGAAATACTATTAGTCCTTAAAAAGGAAGGAGATCCTATCTTGTGTGACATCAATAAACCTGGAGGGTATTACGTTAAGCAAAATAAGCCAGATATAGAAAGACAAACACCACACCATCTTACTTATTTGTGGAATATTAAAAAGTTGAACTCATAGCATGTCCTTTACAGGGACATAGATGAAGCTGGAAACCATCATTCTCAGAAAACTAACACAAGAACAGAAAACCAAATACTCCATGTTCTCACTCATAGGTGGGAGTTTAACAATGAGAACACATGGACACAGGGAGGGGAACATCACACACTGGGGCTTGTTGAGGGGTAGAGGGCAGGAGGAGGGATACCACTAGAAGAAATACCTAATGTAGGTGACGGGTTAGTGGGTGCAGCAAACCACTATGGCACATGTATACCTGTGTAACAAACCTGCACATTCTGCACATGTATCCCAGAACTTAAAGTATAATAATAATAATAATAAGAAGAAGAAGTTGAACTAATAGCAGTAGAGAGAATGGTGGTTACCAGGGACTAGAAAGAAGGAATTGGGGTAATGTTGCTTAAAGGATATGAAGTTTCATTTGGGAGGAATACATTCAAGAGATCGGTTGTATGACATGATGGCTATAGTTAATAACAATGTATTGTATACTTAAAAATTGCCAAGAGGGTAGATTTTAAGTATTCTCACCAAAAACAAATGATAAGTATGTAAGGTAATGCATATGACAATTAGCTTGATTTAGCCATTAAGATGCATACATATTTCAAAACATCATGGGTACACATATGTGAGATTTAAACACATGTAAGTGCGTGTGGTATATTTGTTATTTCTGTACTATCCTCTCTTTCTCTGAATCATACACAACACGGTTTTGTTCACTAATTGTCATCTTGTGTCCTAGTCCAAATTCTAAATCCTCTGCAGATATGGCCAAATTAAATTGCATAGCTTGGTTATTTCCCTTATTTACAAAAATGACATGATGTAATCCCTAAATTAAGATAAGCCTACCCACAGAATATAAGATATACAGCTTGCAGAGTCGAGGCTCTTTCCAATGAGTGGTAACTTTTTTTTTTCCTTCTGTGTGGTAACTACTATAACCATATTTTCTCACCCCATCCCCTCCAAAAAAATAGGAATTCATTTTTTTTTTTTTTTTTACACACAACCAAAACTGATGCTACTTTTGGCAGGGCAATCTGTGATGCATGAATCATTTGCTAAAACTTCAGCTGTAGTGTGGGTACAATGAGCATTTTTGAAGAACACGTAGGACATCGTGTCTTTATACCTGTATGAATCTGACTAATCACATAATAGATACTCAATAAAGACTCACTATGTTACTTGAAATTGCAACTCAGGACCAAGAACTCTTCAACCTTTGTCACAATGAACTTTGGGCTGTCTCCTGTTAGCACCTGCCTGCTCCTTTGGCTGTGAACGGAAGCACTTGGGGAATGTCACTTCTCCATTACCCATCAAAGCCCAACTCTGATTAGGGCTCTGAGGCCACAGCAGACTTGTTTTTGAAAGTGTATCTGAACTAATGAGAATTTTTTCCTCTTCAGTTAAGTTATCATGAAACTATACGTTTGGGTTTAGAGAAAGATGACAGTATGCCAGGAGTAGCACACGGAAAATATGACAGTTTTAAAAATACTAATTACATGGATTTAAGGTGACTCTATAAATATGAACATCAAAAAAAGATGAGATAAAAGTTAAAATATTCAAACGAGGACAATGGGGAAAAGGCAATGTCAAAATAGCAAAAATAAGATATTGGAAGTGGTTAGCACGCATGATACACATTGTATATTTAGTAAAGGCATAAACAAATTTGGCTCTAAGCTATTCAGCATCCAAGCTAGGAAGAAAAAAAGAAAAACTGGTATAACTTTTAAGGAAAGATGTAAGAATAGGCTAGAGGAAAAGAAACTATTTATTCAGCCACTCTTCCATTTAATCACAATGTAAATTCTATGCAAAAGGTGTTGGCTTCCATTCTGAAGATTAGGAAACTGAACGTCTAAGCTGTGTAAGAAATATTTTTAAAATGTTCTCAACCATTATGTGTAAACCCAAGTCTCTAATACCAAAGATCATTCTGTTTCTATTACAGCATACTCAAAGTTCCGTCTAAGAAAGCCTTGATTTAGGAAAATTACGCAAAAATGTGTTGTGTGCTTAAGGCAAGATATTCTCCCCCTATTTCTCTTGATGAATCTCTTCTTATAGCAAAGACTGGGTATTCTCGGAAACCCCATCAGGATGGTCACGTGCTCTAAAATCATTTCACCTTCCCAGGGTGGTAGGAACAGGCGAAGACACATTCTGTTCTAGTTACTCCTTCTCGACCCATGTGTGGCCGTGAATGGAGGAAGAAAAGATAACAAATGATAGAACCCAAGGTATTTCTACAGAAAGCTTAAGGCAAGCAAATTTTAAAAATAATACATACTAAAGGAGGAGGATAATGAGTTGTATCTAAAGGTATCATGAAGAGACTTTCTCTTCAATTTCGTGGTAATTACTATCCTTACTGGCAGTGAGTTACCTTTTAATAATTAACTGTATTTATTGTTGTTGGCAGTGACTATACAGTAAATCAAGTAATTAACAGCCTCCCAGATTACACACAGAAGAGAGGTAACAAGATGCCAAACAGATTAATTTCTTACCTGATTTTCATTCAGCACTTCTCTTTTCAGCGATTTGGCCTTCGTGCTGTTCCTAATGTGAGAATTTGGACAGCACAGGTGGAGCTTTGAGGTCCTCTGAGGAGTAGGATTTGGCAGCTGGAATGTCCAATGGTCTCAGTCAGGAGGAGCTGAAGGCAGACACTGGGGGTAACAAACATGAAGCAACAGGTTGAAACAGGAAATGGGGAATGATCTTACCTAGTCTTGTTTCTTTTGTTAGAACATCAACCTTATGTCACCTTATGTCATAGATCACTATCTATCACAGGAAGACCCTCCTCTTCCTACTGATTCAAACTGCTAATAAGAAGTTGGAGTGTCCAGAATTTTTTGATTTCTTTTTTATTTTTGGAGTTGGGTTCTAGCTCTGTCACCCAGGCTGGAGTGCAGTGGCATAATCATGACTCCCTGCAGCCCTGACTTCCTGAGTTCAAGCAACTCTCCAACCTCAGCCACCCAACTAGCTGGGACCACGACAAACAACACTATGCCTGGCTATTTTTTTTTTTTTTAATTTTTTTGTAGAGACAGTATCTTGCTATGTTGCCCAGGCTGGTCTTGACACCTGGGCTCAAGCGATCCTCCCACCTTGGTCTCCCAAAGTGCTGGGATTACAGGCATGAGCCACTACACCTAGCCTAGATTTCTTAAAAACTAGAGTAATTGGGCCATACTGGAGGCATATGTGACTTTAAGAAGAAGGGATTTGCCCATCTTCTGGAAAACTCTCTCCCTGGGGATACACAAAATCTCCATGGTCGTCTTCTCCTAATTAGCTGAGGTTCCTAAGTCATATAGTGAGGTCCCAGCTTGTGACAACTCTGCTTAAATGTCTATCACTTCACTTTAGGTGCTGCTTAAATTTAGACTGACTATGGAAAGGGAGAAAATATCAGAATTCTCAGCTCACTACAGAATTCCCCCAATAGATGGAGGGGGTTCAGTTATTGTGTGGTTAAACAAATGCCCATGAAATGGAAACAAAGGGTTCTACTAAAGAAAATAAACGTTTCATCTGGTGGTTTGCATGAGTTTCAGATAATTTTTTTCCCAAAAGTATGGTTCTTTGCCAGCATGTGTGTATATGTGTTATAAAATTCCTGGAAACCTATCTTTGAATAGTTTCTAGTTTCTATCACAAACAGACACACACACACACACTCATCTAGTTTTTTCAGAATATCTTCATCTAGCGCTACCATAGGCTTGATGTCCCTAGTGTTCTTCTTGTCTCGCTTTTAAAGGCCAAACAAAAAGAGACATCTCATCAACCCCAGGCCAAATGCACCTGGTAGTTTCCAGGCAAAGCTGGGTTTGGGAATCACCCTGGGGAAGAGACAAACTGTGAAAGTCTGGGATTTGCAAATTGCTGAGTCCAGAGCCTTGGCTGGGGATGATAGATCTCAATCAGGGAGGAGGTACGGCTCATAAGTATGCATGTGCTTACCATATGCCAAATGTTTTCTGACTCAGATACCTCTCCGTGAGTCTGCTAGGCTCTAATGGTTGACAACAACTGATACAGACAAATTGGCTTAGAAAAAGGGAATGACAGCTCTTAATGACCCTATTCCAGGGCCTTGTTGAAAGGCATCTAATCATCCTTCTAGTGTGAGAAGAGGCTGTGATGAGTGGCACATGTGATATCTGCCATGTGGCAACTGCTTGCAGTCAATGGGAGGAGGTGGTGATAGAGGTGGAGGCTTGTTTAGAACAGACATGGCATGAGAGATGTGTGAGAAAAGCATGCTGTGGAGAAGTGGGTGGGGTGGGTCAGGAGTACAATGGGCCCCGGAGTGGAGGCTCATATGCCAGGTGCCGCCTTGCTTTCTAATACTTCAAGTCTTTCTATCCAATCACCAAAACATTTCCAGCCTAATGATTATATGGCTGTCAAGCTGTTTTCCCTGGTCTGTGTGATAGATTTGGCTGGATCATCTGAGCACTTAGGTGTCTCGTCCATAGTGAGAGAATTTGTGGACAGTACCTGGCCTCTTTCCTAAGAACATATTTAGAAGAGTAGAGACTGGTGAGGGGATTCATACTGACCATAAGGGCTGACCCTTATTATGCTCCATCACCAAGCTGGATTAGTTTATCTGGCCTCCCTTTCCATTCTGTGCCACATTACACCATCCACATTTCCATTTCAGGCCCCTCCCCTCAGGAATAAATCCCCCATGGCAGTTGTGGGCTTCTGATCTCCAGAAGGAGGCCAGAAAGTGAGGTGAGACTAATTTGTGGACCATGGATGATCAAGGTCTTGTAGGTCCTGGAGACGGAATATTTTGATGCCTGGGAAATGCATTCACCTAACAAATAACATGTTCAAAAACACTTCAAAAAGCTTAATTGTTGTTTTTTCAAAACTTCAAATCATTCTTTAAATATTGGCCTTTATGACATAAGAGATGTTATTTGAGATCAACTATCTTCTATTCATTCTCATTCCCTCCCCTTTCTATTTTCCCTTCTCATATCCCTGTCTCCTGTCCTCTCCTCTCCTCTCCTCTTCTCCCCTCTCCTCCCCTCCCCTCTCTCCTTCCTTCCCCTTCCCTTTCCCCTTCTCTCTCTTCTCCTTTCTTCTCTCCTTTTCTCCTCTCCTCCTTTATCTTTTACCCTTCCCAAATCAAGCCTTTCCTTCAGTGAAGGCCAAGTTCTGAACAGCCTGCTCTAACTGGCGTGGACCAGGACACTCTGAGTTCCAATCTGTTGCTTAGCACCAAGGTTGCCTGGATACATCTCCTGGTGACAACTGGCCTTTGGCTTCGACTGCTTATGCACATAAACCATGCAGTGAGCATCTCTGTTCAGAGGGGCACTGGGCCGGAACCAACTTCCACAATCTCCTTTTGAACCACCTGGGTGATGGTGGGAGGGGGAGCTTGTTTTAAAGGAAAAGAGACCTAAATTTTTATGCTGTGCTACAGGTAAGATTTTACAGTGATAAAGAAGACACTACAGAGTGATAAATAGAATAAAATCTCCTGTTGACCAAAGCTCTGGAACTGACTTCATACCAATATATAAACAAGTCAAGGGAAATACAGTCAGACTCTTTAGAGGAAAATAATTTCTGTTCTTTCACCTTGTGAATTTTCACCTGTACCTGTGATTTATATTAAGAAAAAAAATGTTGTGGAGTGTGTGTGTATGAGGGTGAGGGGTGTATGTGAAGGGAGGTGAGAAGAGAGAAAGGGAGAATCAACTAGTATATTTTGACAAAAGCCAAGGCAAAGTAAAGAACTAGAGTCTCGTAAATCTGTTTTAGTTCTTTGTAGATTCTGGATATTAGCCCTTTGTCATATGGGTAGATTGCAAACATTTTTTCCCATTCTGTTGGTTGCCAATTCACTCTAATGACTGTTTCTTTTGCTGTGCAGAAGCTGTGAAGTTTGATTACGTCCCATTTGTCTATTTTGGCTTTTGTTGCCAAGGCTTTTGGTGTTTCGGTCATGAAGTCCTTGCCTATGCCTATGTGCTGACTGGTTTTGCCCAGATTTTCTTCTAGGGTTTTTATGGTGTTAGGTCAATAAAAAAACAAGCCCATTCAAAAGTGTGCAAAGGATATGAACAGACACTTTACAAAAGAAGACATATATGAGGCCAACAAACATGAAAAAATGCTCATCATCACTGGTCATTAGAGAAATGCAAATCAAAACTACATTGAGATACCATCTTATGCCAGTTAGAATGGTGATCATTAAAAAATCTGGAGACAACAGATGCTGGAGAGGATGTGGAGAAATAGGAACACTTTTACACTGTTGGTGGGAGTGTAAGTTAGTTCAACCATTGTGGAAGACAGTGTGGCAATTTCTCAAGGACCTAGAAATAGAAATTCCATTTGACCCAGCAATCCCATTACTGGGTACATATCCAAAGGATTACAAATAGTTCTACTATAAGGACACATGCACACGAATGTTCATTGCAGCACTGTTTACAATAGCAAAGACTTGGAACCAACCCAAATGCCCATCGATGATAGACTGGACAGAGAAAATGTGGCAGATATACACCATGGAATACTATGCAGCCATAAAAAACAATGAGTTCGTGTCCTTTGTAAAGACATGGATGAACCTGGAAACCATCATTCTCAGCAAACTGACACAAGAATAGAAAATCAAACACCACGTGTTCTCACTGATAGGTGGGTGTTGAACAGTGAGAATGCATGGACACAGGGAGGGGAGCATCACACACTGGGGTCTGTCAGGGGGAACTAGGGGAGGGACAGAGAGGGGTGGGGAATTGGGGAGAGATAGCATGGGGAGAAATGCCAGATATAGGTGATGGGAGTAAGGCAGCAAATCAGACTGCCATGTGCGTACCTATGCAACAATCTTGCATGTTCTTCACATGTACCCCAAAACCTAAAATGCAATAAAAAATTAAAATAAATAAATAATAATAAAATAAATTAAAAGAACTAGAGTCTCCGTGCATGAAGACACCAGGCAGATAGAGACGGTGCTTAGAGTTTGGAGAAGCCGTTATTCCATGGACTTCCCAGACATCCCCTCCTGGATCTGTTTGGCAATGACTTCTTCCACCACCCTATTCTTAGTTATGTTCAGAATCCACTTGTGCCTAGAAACCTTAACTCAACCTCAGTGTTCCATTGTGTCAGAGAGACTGTGGTTGGGGATGAGAAGGACAAGGGAGAGATGGCTATGCCTGGAATGGTCTGCAGTGGTGACAGTAAGACCAGTCTATGCAGGACACTTGGCCAATGATGCAAGAACAACTCTAGCAATCGTGTTCTGGAAAAGGGAAGCCATGGGAGAATGCTGAGAAACAAGACATAGGGCCAAGATGGAGTGAGAATCGTTTTAGTTTTGAGGAATATCCTCACATCCTGCCTGCATGTAATGTGTTAGAGTGGAAGGAACCCATCTAGCAGGGTGGTTTGCACACCTGGAAACTCATCAGAATTACCCGAGAAGCTTGTTATAAATAGAGATTCCTGGCCCATAGCCTCAGATATTTTGATACCATGTCTTAAAAGAGCACTGGGAATGTTATTTTTAACATGTCTCTTAGGGGATGTACCCTTTAGACCTTCCAAAGATAAGGAAACTAGCCCCAGATGGAAATTGTTCAAGGTTCCATAAAAGTTTAGCAAGAAAGTTTGTTGTTAATGTTTCTTCCCCTCCACCTGTCTCGTGCGTCAATAACAGATCTTGGTAGAATCCGAAGGAGAAAAAGGCAACCTTAGTCTCTGTGGGAAAATTTCCCTGCTTGACTTCATACTAAAGAACTCATCACCAGGGTCAAAGAGGAAGTCCTCAGACACAAGAGGTAGGCAGCTAGAGCACCCATCTAGAAGCAATGTACCCATGTTTCCTTAATCCTTATCATTTGGACCTGTTGAAATCCCAAATCTTTATAAGTATTTCAGTGTCTCCACCTGCTTCCAAGTGTCTTGGAACTCAGACTGTGGACAGAACACAGGTTTGGTATTATGGAACCTAAGTTGGGAACCCAGCTCTCCAACTCCTCAAAATAGCCGGGTGACTTGGACAAATCATTTGCCCCTTTTAAGCATAGCCCTTCATTGATCATTCACAGGGCTGTGATTTGATACAAAGAAACATGCACCAATGGTTTGTTCAGACACCATCTGGTCATAAGAATGGAGCAAGGAAGGAGTGCTGCTGATACTGGTAAAAGCCATCTCAGTTTTCTTCTCTGCTGTACACACCTCTTCTCTCCCAGTAATTCCCTCCTTGGGAATTAATCTCCACACTTAGGAGGTGCAGGTGCAAATTATGGGCACAGGAGGGTAGGCACCACAAGTCACACTGTGAAGTCCATGGGCTGACTTTCTGATTCAAAAACGCACAACCATGGTACTATCTTAGAGCCATAGGTTGTGAAGTCTGGTGGGGGGCAACTGAGGTCATCTAGTGATTCCATCTTCCCTTTCCTTTTCTGAAGCCCAGAAATGTGAGTCCTACTCAATGCCACATCACTAAAACTCCTCTCTTCTCCCAATGTCAATCCCAATTCTCTTCCTCCCTTCCTTGCCTACCCCATCTCTTTCCTCTGTGGACTCTTGCAACATTCTTGTCAGGCACACACCACCAGGATGTTCTTTACATGCAGCTTTTTCATTTCTGCACATCTTGTCCCTCTGACAAGGCCATCAACAAGGCAGGGACTGTGCCTTTTGTGTGTCTGCTGTATGAAAGGCTTCACACACAGTAGATGCTGAATAAAGACATATTAGCCTGAAAAATGCAGGGGTGAATATTGCTTTTGGCAAAGAAAGAAGAGTGCTGTATCAAGCATGTGGAGCATTAAGAGAGGTGTGCATGTGTATTAAACTCTTTAAGTGACATCAGCATGCTTCTCCCCTGCCATGCTTACCCCTGCCAGTCCCCTTGGAATGTCATCCTCCACCCTACATTTCACCTTGCAGCTCATTAACTGCTTTTCCATTCCCTCCCTCACTCCATCTTGGCCCTGTCTTGCTTCTCAGTACTCTCCCATGGCTTCCCTTCTCTAGAACATGATTGCTAGAGTTGTTTATGCATCGTTGGCCAAGTGTCCTGCATAGACTGGTCTTACTCTCACCACTGCAGACCATTCCAGCCATAGCCATCTCTCCCTTGTCGTTCTCATCCCCAACCACAGTCTCTCTGACACAATGGAACAGTGAGGTTGAGTTAAGGTTTCTAGGCACAAGTGGATTCTGGACAATTCTATTCTCTGGGTGTCCTCATCTAGAAGAGTAGTAGGAGAACAAGAAAACAGCAGATTTAAAGGCAAAAATTCCCTGGGGCACTGTTTTTTTTTCTTTTTAAGTTTCATGCTTAATGAGATAGTATTGCTTCCTGGCATTGGGCCAACCCTTGTAAACTGAATAGTCTGAACCCATATTGCTCTTTGTGTTTATTTCCTCTTGTATTCCCATACCCTTTAGCAAAGTCTTGTATGAATGTTTCAGCCTGGTTGCAACTGTACTAAAAGTATTATGGATTGAATTAAACAATTGCTGGGTTGCGAAGGAGAAGTACTGCCCCGCCTCCACTCCCACCCCTAGCAGAGGTCAGAATGATGAGGTCATAATCAATGAAACACTCCAAGAAGGTCAGATTCTGCAGTAAGAGGCAATATTGAATATCTAGTTGTCCTCACCCCAAAGAGATCATTTTGCAGTTGTTTGCCTTAGAGGTCATAAAGTATATTTTCATTAAAATATACTCTAGAAAATCCCAGAGGAAGGAAGTGAAGATAATCTGAGCTCTTCTGCCTACTGAGGAGACATTGGCATGTCAGGACATGGATTGTGACCTTGAAAGAGTAGAGAAGAAGGTCTTGTAGTTGATAGATGCAGCCTGGGTCACCGGGATTAAGCCTTTCACAGAGCATAATCCAGGCAAGCAGATAACTCACCTGAGGCCAACACACCTGTGCTGTTCCTAAACCACAGTCTGGAAAGCTCTGCAATCCACAATGAGAGAGCCATCCTACCACCTTGGCCAAGACATGTTCCAGATTTCTCAAAGAAAGAGAGACCTTTTAAAAATAGAAATGAATCTCTCTGATGAGAAGATAAAGAGTACTTAGGAGGAGGCTGGCTTTCTTCCCCAAGTCAGGGCAATAATGATGGCTGTAATGCGGACCAGGTATGCTCAAACTCACACCAGGGCCAGAAAGCAACAGCCAGAAGCTGCTACAGCTCAGGATCAGTGTCTCAGGATTATTGGAATGGTCACTGTCAGAGGAAAGATGGGATTTGGTGGTATGCGATTGATGATTAGAAATACTATAACTGGCCGGGTGCAGTGGCTCTCGCCTGTAATCCCAGCACTTTGGGAGGCTGAGGCAGGCAGATCACAAGGTCAAGAGATCAAGACCATCCTGGCCAACATGGTAAAACCCCATCTTTACTAAAAATACAAAAACTATCTGGGTGTGGTGGCATGCACCTGTAGTCCCAGCTACTCAGGAGGCTGAGGCAGGAGAATTGCTTGAACCTGGGAGGTGAAGGTTGCAGTGAGCCAAGGTCATGCCACTGCACTCCAGCCTGGTGACAGAGCGAGACTCTGTCTCAAAACAAACAAATAAACAACAACAACAAAAAAAAAACAAAGAAATACTATAACTTTGACTCTTCCATAGTTTTCCATGTACTCTGTGGCAGTAAAGCAAACTGATAGTTCTATGATTCTTTTCCATGATTCTCCTTGGTCCTGAGAAGGTGGTTGTCCCAGTGGAGGGAAGTTCTTGAGGAAGGCCAGTGAATCACCAGTCATAGGCAGTGCAGTCCCTCTGCTGTTGGCCATCACCTGCGATGGTGTGTGTATGTGTGCACGTTTACGTGTGCACATGAATGCCCAAGCACATGCCTCTCTCACATGCATGCACCTGTGTCCACATGGTGGGTGCTCCTGGCTGTGGTGCCAGGTGCAGCACCTACCATGCACAAATAATGAGGCATATGGGCCTGCCTTCTGCTCAGGGTGTTTTTCCTCCTTTATCACTCACATTAAACGTTACAGGCACTTGACTTTATGACTTCTTCATTCTGCATATTAAGCAGCTGACACAGGCAGCCTTCTCCAGATAGCAGTCTGTACAAGCCTGCAGCATTATTTAATGTTCTGTCTTGAGAAATACGAGACAGAAAGGGTCTGTCATGTCATGCCAGGGAGTCCCTTAGACCTCAATAGGACTCCTCCCATCTCAAAGCTGCTCTTTTGTCGGGGAGTTGGGAGGGACAAAAAAGAAAGAATCAGGACCTAAACTTCTTGCCACTTCCACAAAGTGGCACAACCAGCTACTCAGCTGCTATCTTTGCTGGTTCTCTTAATAAGACCTGAACTGCATGTTACCTAGGAAGGTCAGGAATGCTTTTCAAAGCAGTTCTCATACTGCTGTTGGATGTGACAGCACCAACATATATGAAAGGCAACAAAGCCTCCATCAGGAAAGCTGCTCTTTGCCAATTACAGTTTGGGAACTGATTCTGGGAAAATATAATTCCTTCCCTCGTCTTTCTCTTTCCCCTTCTCCCTCCTTCTTTCCTGTTCTCATCTCCTCCCTTATCTGCACCCCATTTGACTCTCACTTTCTCACCTTAGTATCTCTTCTCCTGTTCTCTGACCAGGATTCCCTCTATACTTGCTAATGAGGAATTCTGGACATTCTATACTCTGAGTTGAGAAATGAAAGAAGGGCCAATTTCACATCTCAAAAGCAAAGAAAGGTGCTCAGAGTAACAAAGGGCCACTCTTGCCAGATGTTCTTCCTTTGTTGCGGATGTTTTCCCATCTGACCCGCCATTCCCCCTCTTCCTTAGCCTGCCTGCATCCTTAGGCTGCCTGGTCCTCACTCTCCTGCCTATTTCCACGACTGCTCAGTTTGTGTTTTTGCAAATGTCAAGTGTGATTGAGAGGCTTGGGGACCAGCTGCCGGGTAGGCATTCTTGCTTTGCGTTCCCATTTCCCTTCTCTCCTGGCCCAGCAAGCAGGTATGAAAACAACAGTGCCCTAGGTTTACACAGAACCTCTCATCCAGGAAATCTCAAAATGCTGTTGCCAGCTAGTCTGATTACATTCATTTTTTTCTGGTGGAGGAAAGTATCTTTTCTGGAAGTGAAAATTGCCAGAGGCTGTTCTAACTGCCCCTGGAAGAGCTGCAGGGCGGGCCCAGGCTCTGTTTCCACTGGCATCCTAGGTCTCCTCGGGCTGGCCCTGTGCTACCTTTGCAGGTATGAATTCAGATAATGGGGACCATAGGAAAAAAGTCTCTTCCAAAGCCAGGATCTCAGCCCTGAAACCACAGGATGAGGCAGGACACGGCATCTCCCTACATAGTAGTTCCTTGTTTTTCTAGTTAAGCAAATGATATTTAGGAGCGATTAGAAACTCCAAGGCCCCTATTCTCATAAGATTCCATTCAGCTAAACTCCATAATCCTGAGAGAGAGGTCTTCCCTCTCATGAGTGCTCAGTGTCTCCCCGGATTGTTATTCTCTTGTTACTCTGGACAGCCCAGGGGCAATGCCAGAGTCTTTCTGTTCCTTTTACAGGAGCATAAACACTCCTTAGATTGCTTCCCTGTGGCCAACCCTCTCACTTCAAGCTGAGAGGATAAAGGCCTATGTATTTTGGGTGAAGCGAACCTTGTATGTTTGCACTCATAAGTGGGAGCTAAGTTATGAGGATGCAAAGGCATAAGAATGGACTTTGGGGACTTGGGGGAAAGGACGGGAGCGGGTGAGGGGATAAGACTACAAACTGGATACAGTGTATACTGCTCAGGTGATGAGTGCACCAAAATCTCAGAAATTACCACTTAAGAACTTACTTATGTTATTAAACACAGTCTGTTCCCAAAAACTTACAGAAATAAAAAGTATTAAAAAAAAAAAAAAGGAAAGGAATAAGGAGGAAGAGAAATAGAAGAAAGAAGAGAGGGAAGAGAGAGGAGGTTGGAAGAGAAGGCAGCAGAAGGGGAAGGGAGGGAGGAAGAGGAAGGGCCTCCAGTGAGAAGCAGGTGGAGAGGAAGTGGGAGGGAGAGGCAGGGCCTCTGCATTTGCAGGGATCATGCTTGATCCTATGCCAGGAGTTTTAGACACTGTATTTGTTTGCCAGGGCTGCACCAAGTACAACAGACTGGGTGGCTTAACAGAAATTTATTCTCTTATAATTCTGGCAGCTGGAATTCGGACACTAAGGTGTCAGCAGGGTTGGTTTCTATGGAGGTCTCTCTTTGTGGCTTGCCGGCAGAATCTTCTCTCTTCTTCCCATGGTCTTCCTCTGTGTGTTTCCAAGGCCAAAGTTCCTCTTCTACTAAGTATACCAGTTCTTTTGGCTCAGGGCCCACCCTAATGACCTTATTCTAACTTAATCGCCTCTGTAAAGACCTATGTCCAAATAATGATCACATCCCGAGGAGGGCTTAGAATGTCAATATACACATTTTTGGGGGGTTAGAATGACAACATACATTTTTTGGAGGGAAACACAATTTATCCCATAATAGACATATTATTTCTAATATTTATAACTCTCAGGGGTATAAACTGTCATCCTCATTTTAAAGACAAAGAAAATGGCAAACAGGAGAGGTTGGACATAGTGGCATACACCTGTAGTGTACGTACATCTAGCTACTCGAGATGCCAAGGTGGGAGGATTGCTTGAGCCCAGGAGTTCAAAACTACAGTGAGCTATGGTCACGCCACTGTACTCCAACCTGGGCAACAGATCAAGACTCTATCTCTAAGAAATAAATGAATAAATAATAAATTAATCAATTAAAAATAAGATAAATTAGACAGCATGCCCAAGGTTTTTCAGTTAGTAAGCAACAGAGAATCGCTTGAACCCAGGAGGCAGAGGCTGCAGTGAGCTGAGATTGTGCCATGGCACTGCAGCCTGCACAACTGACTCTGTCTGAAAAAAAAAAAAAAAAAGTAAAGAACAATTGAAGGTATCTCCTAAGTCTAAAGATTGATTTCAGGGTGCCATGGCATAGTTGAGGTTCAAAATGAGATAAATCCTACAAACCCAAGGGTTATCGCCCCTAGCATCCTATCTCAAAGAAGTCCTCTAACCATGCTGTGTATATAATGTGTCCAGAGTCCAGAGTAACTCTAGTTCCTAATGTTCTCTACAGGATAATCTGGGCCCATCCCAGGCACTAGCCATGACCCACTACAGAAAACGAATAACATCTCCAGCTACAGAAAACTAGTAACCTGCAACTCAGATGCCTTTAGGGCTCCTGCGACTCACTCCCAGTGGTAGGTTGCTTAGAAAAGTATTTTAAAAACCTTTCCATTTAAAAGGACCTTTGAGCAAGGTCCTTGGGTAAATATAATCAGGAAGTGGCATGATAAAGTGGTTTCTTAAGTGGGCAGCCCAAAGCAGAGCCAAAGGGCAGCCAGGAGTCTGAAAGAGCTTCTGGAACAGCTGCTTTCAAGGGAAATGCGGTTTGGTACAATCTTAAGTGGCAGAATCTCACCTCACTCTTACTCCTACCCAAAAACACTGAGCACAGCTCAGTGTCTGGGGGACATTTTCTACCTTATTAATGGTACATTCTCCCTAACACACTTCTGAGGTTGGGTAAAGTGGGACATGACCAGATAGAATGATACTTAGGTAAGGGATTATACATGCACGCAACAATAAAATAGTTATCCATGTGTTTATCTCTGTGTTTGTTAAGAATATGCATCTTCTTACAAGAACTGAATGTGAATATACTCTGGAACTACAAATCAGACACATCATTAACCCAATAATGGTTGTAAGATTTGCAGATCAGAGAGAGAGCCTTCCACTTCTGCTTCTTTCAACATGAACTTCAGAGAGTCACTTAATCTTTCAGAGTAGCCATTTTTCATTTACAAAAGTGGGGTTAATGACCCTTTCTTCAAAGGGTTTTGGTGATGAATAACAGAGATGATGTACTTGTACTTGGCAAGTAACTTTTCAATAAGTTAGCTTCATTTCATGCAACGGGAATGATGAAAACAGATATTGTCAGTGTTTTGCAGAAACTTGACTATGCAAAAGCCTGGAAATATGGGGATTCTGCACCTGAAGTTTTAGCCTCTGGAAAGGGGAGTGGAGACCACAGCTGTAGTTGTATTTGGTCACATGGATATTGATCCTTCCATTGATGATGTCTGAGGAGCAGGGCAGAAAATGAGATCTTTACAGCATCAGCAGCAGAGGGTCCCTGGTGGCCATGGAGAGTGAGAACAAAGAGAGGCAAACAGAACCAGGTCCCATAAAAGCCTGTGGGCTCTGGCAGTGGCTAACTTGGTAAGTGCATCTTCACAGCTTAGGACACAGTCTTTCTGCAAACCCACCCAGACTTGTGCCTGTTCTAGTAGGTAGGCTGGGGCCACAGCAATAGAATCCCACGTTTGGAAGAGGTATCAGACCTTGAATGTTATTTTTAATATACCACCTCTTTGACAACTTTTTCTTTTCTTTTTTTTTTTTTTTTTTGAGGCAGAGTCTTGCTCTCTTGCCCAGGCTGGAGTACACTGAAGTGATCTCGGCTCACTGCAACCTCTGCTTCCCCTCCTGCCTCAGCCTCCTGAGTACTGGGACTACAGGTGCCCATCACCATGCCCAGTTAATTTTTGTATTTTTAGTAGAGATGGGGCTTCACCATGTTGGCCAGGCTGGTATTGAACTCTTGACCTCAGGTGATCTGCCCGCCTTAGCCTCCCAAAGTGTTGGGATTACAGGCATGAGCCACCACTCCTGGCCTGACACCTTTACATGAGTTAAAACGATAGATGTTTTGTCATTCTCATTAAACTATTAACAGGTTGAAGTAGTGAGTTCTTCCCTTGAAAGACAACCAAGGAAGCAAGAAGATGGGATTTCCATGAGGGAATGGAACAGAAGATGCTGAAGACTTGATGAGGAGCAGATGAGGGATGGATTTGGTACGTGGGAGGCTGCTTGGTGACAGCAGATATTTGGGGAGAAGGAAGATCGTGCCACAGCTTTGCTTAATGTTTGTCAATGGCAACTCTAAGCTTCCTGGAGCTTACCCTAGCCAGGGCTTCCAGCTGAATCATGTGATGCCCTGTCCCATGCACCTGCCTCATTCTAAACTGCTTCTCCAAGCACACCACCTCCTCCTACCCCAAGGCCTTTGTCCATGCTATTCCATCTATCTAGAGTTCCAATCCACAGCTTGTTTCTCTGCATAACTCATTTATTTTTTCAGTATTAAACTTAAAGTTCTACTTTTAGTGAGAAGCCTTCTTGGATCCTGAGGTGCTCCTTCTCAATGCACCGCCCAGATATCACTATGATTCTCTCGCACCTCCTTCTCCCCTTTGGCTGTGAGCACCTCAAAGACAGAGACCATATAGCTATCACCTAGCAGAGTGGCTGCAAAGCAACAGACTCCAAACCTTTCTGAGGAAGAAGCAGTGAGGAGGAGAGAAAATGGTCTGTAGGAGTGGATTTGGGCTGGTGCCACCTGGGTTTTTCTCAGTCTTCCTGAGACCAATTCCCATGACAGAGCAATTTGCCTTAGGAGCAAGAAAATCCACTGGGAAAGAAGTAAAAGTTATTTGAGTCTATCAAGTGAATTATAAAGGACCCAGAATCTCTGGCACACCCATGCTGGGAAATGAGGAGGGTGAGATTTACCACCTGCCTCCTGCTTTAGGTTTTTATGACCTTCATGTTTGGAAAATTCATGAGATCTTTGAGAAGTGAGGGTAGAATCCTTGTCCTTCTTTCTTTGTTTTAGTGAACATCCACGGTTCTCAAGGCCTCCTAAAATCAACTATTCCACAGAATGTTAGATTGTGAAAAAGACATTTAATCCACCTGCTTGCCTTTTTAGATGAACATAGTATCTAGTACATAGTGCACACTCAAGAAATAACTGTTGAATGAATGACTGAAAAAAATGCAAGGAGCTCCTGGTCCAGAGGGAAGAGTAATTTCTCTGAGACTCTGCAGCTCATTAGAGACAAAGCTGGTTCAGAACCCAGGTCTCTTGTCCCTCACTTAAGTTCTCCTTTTTCTAACATACTATCTGACCCTCATTGCAAACTCTGTCTCATTGCAACTACTACATAGAGCAATCACATTCTTTTCCATTCAAGGTGCTATTGTGTGCTATTACAATTTCTTTTTTTTTGAGACCGAGTTTCACTCGTTACCCAGGCTGGAGTGCAATGGCGCGATCTCGGCTCACCGCAACCTCCACCTCCTGGGTTCAGGCAATTCTCCTGCCTCAGCCTCCTGAGTAGCTGGGATTACAGGCACGCGCCACTATGCCCAGCTAATTTTTTGTATTAGTAGAGACGGAGTTTCACCATGTTGACCAGGATGGTCTCGATCTCTTGACCTCGTGATCCACTCGCCTTGGCCTCCCAAAGTGTTGGGATTACAGGCGTGAGCCACCGCTGCATCATTGAGCAACAACAACAAAAACACTCTATGTGTTGGAATCTCAGCTTATTTGCTATCAGGTAGACAAACACCATTCGGTGAATAAAGATATAATCCCAAGTGCAGCCTTGCCTAGTTCTTGAACATCAGAATCATGTAGCAACCAAGGCCACCAGGGTCTCTGAAGGGAGGAGGAATACGAAGGTTAGGGAGTATTTCTGCTTGGGAAATCTCCCGAGAAATGGAGGCCGAAAACCTCAGGCTTCCACTCTTATTTTTGTTTTAAATATTTTATTGAAGTAATAAAGGGCCATCCCATCAATCTCAAGGCAGAACAAAGTATCTTGAAAACACATAAAATAATACTGTTCTTGAAACGTATCCTTAAAAAAAAAGATCCCTCTCAATCAGTCCAGGCAGTGAGTGGATGGCAAGGGAGGGTTTCAGAAAAGTGTCTGTGATGGGGTAGAGAATGGAACTAAGCTGTCATCTTCAGGTCCAAGGGGTGAGAAAAGTGCAAGAAATAAGCAGCAGCACACACAGGAGAGAATCTCAGAGTCTCCCACTGGGCTGGAGTGGGCGAGAGGGATTTCCAGGACTGCTGTGCTGGAAGAGTACTGTGTGTATGAGCACATTGCAAATCTCTACTGACAGTGGACATGATGCTGCCCACAGCGCTGCTCTCTTGCATAAGACCAAGACCAGGAAAGCTGTTATAGTGACTTAGAGCTCCATCTTGACCCAGGAACTTGGTCCTCCCAAGGCTGGGGGTGTGCCTGTGACCCTTTCCTCAGCCAGTCGACTCAAAACCACATGCTACCATCACCTGTGGCCCTATGCAATAGAACACATGGGAAATGTCTGCTTTCTAGGTTCCAAAGCTCTCATTATTTCTCCATAAACCCCTGCTCTTTCACTTCTGGCCTTTCGGGTGACCTCACTCCCTGAAGCCCAGGACATTTATGCCATCTCCATCCTTTTCCCTTATCCCAGCCATCTCTAAGGAGACGGCGCTGATCAATAAATTTGCCATGAGATATAAAAGACTAATAAAGTTTAATAACTTGCCTCTCCCAGGAGGATTTGCATTTTAACAGGGGAATCACAGCCTAAGCTATAGGAATTAGGTTGTAATGGTACAATTTCAGGCACCATCAAGCAGCTGAAAGAGGTGTTTTTTGGAGGCAGAAGGACCTCCCCAGGACTTCAGGGACAACCCTGCTGGAGGCTGCCTCCTCCAAGGTCGGTGAGCTGGTCAAGAGGGAGACAGAGCAAGCACACCTGTGCCCTGGGCCCTTCTTACAGCTTCATTCTCAGCACACTCCCATTGGCTCATCTTTCCAGGGTGGTGTGGTCCTTCCATCCCCTTATTCTCTCATTTGCCTTTTGTTTTGGTCTGCAAACATTGACCAGGCCCTACTATGTGACTGGAGACTTTCTATGTGCATTGAAAGTTCCAGAGACCCAGCCATAACTTAGGGGCTGATAAAGTTTGACTGTTTGTCCCCCGATATCTCATGTTGAATTTTAATCCCCAGTGTTGGAAGTGGGGCCTGGTGGGAGGTGATTGGATCTTGGGGGTGGATCCCTCATGACTTGGTGCTGTCCTCAAGACAGTGAGTGAGTATTTGTGAGATCTGGTTGCTAGAACGTGTGTGGCACCTCCCACTTTCTGCTGTCTTTCTCTGTGTCTCTCGCTCCTGTTCTTGCCATGTGATGCACCTGCTACCACTTCACCTTCTGCCATGAATAAAAGCTCCCTGATGCCTCTCCAGAAACCAAGCCGATGCTGGTGTCATGCTTCATGTATAGACTGCAGAATCATGAGCCAATTAAACCTCTTCTCCTTCCTAAAGTACCCAGTCTCCAGTATTTTCTATGGCAGTGCAAAAACGGCCTAACATAGGGGTCAAGAGCACAGCTCTGCAGTCAAGCTGCCTGGACTCCTGGCTGACTCTGCTCCTTGTGGCTGTGACCCTCCCTCAAGATCCTTCTCTGTAAAATAAGAACAATAACATTATTTACCCTAAAAATGAAACAGGATTCTATGAGCAAAGTTATATAACCATTGCTTGGTAAAATATTGGATATTATCATCAGATCTGTATTAGTATCTGTAGATTTCAAGAGCCCACTACTCAGAAGCAGAGACACAAATGCAAATAACTCTAAGGCACATAAGAATTTCCTCTCTGTCTTCCAGGCTAATCAGAGACCAAAGCCATGCTGCTGGAGTAGTTAAATCTGATGAGGGGCAGCAGTAGGAAATGTCCACAAGGAACAGCTAGTCTAGTGTCAGCAGAGCAAAAGCAGAGAGGAGGATGGAGGTAGATTTCACAAGACCTTGAATTCCAGGGAGTGTTCAAAGTCTTCTTAAACAGTTACCACACCTGTGCTTTGAGAAAACAATTCTGGCAAAGTAGGAGATGAACGTATGAATAAGAGAGCAGTGAGGTAGTTGTTAGCAAATCGTAGGTCTGACACGGGCCACTTGATGGATTCAGGGATGGAAATGTGGGCAGATGAGCAAAACGGGACTTTCTCATGAGGCTGCAGCTCCCTCTCCCATACTGTTTGAAACATTGTCCCAAAAATGCATTCATATTTAAAGACCATATTTAAAGTACACAGATGTGGTACCTATTTAAGGAAACCTTGAATGCTTCTTGTAATTCAGGATCCTGCAAAATCTACCTCCAGCCTGCTTTCTGCTTTTGCTCTGTTGACTACTTCAGCAGCATGGCTTTGTTCTCTGGATAGCCTGGAAGAAGGAGAGGAAATTTCTACATGCCTTGGAGTTCTTTGCATGTCTGTCTCTGTTGCTTCTGGGCTATGGGCTCTTAGAATCTACAGATACTAATATTATAATAATGTCCAACATTTACCAAACAATGATTGTATAACTTTACACATAGGATTTCATTTTAATCTTTAAAGGTAAGTAATGTCATTACCCTTATTTTACAGAGAAGGATCTTGTGAGAGGGTCACACAGCCATAGGGAGCAGAACCTGCAGGGAGCCCAGGCAGCTTGATCTCAGGACTGGTAGAACTGAGTGTTAATGTGTGAGGGAGCTGTCTCCATTGAAAACATTTTAAAAGGGCTTCCTTGTGTTCTCAGGAAGTCCCCATTCCCTCCACTCATGCAGCCCAGTTTGTATTGAGTTTTTCCTTTTCCTCACTCTTGATCTTTCCCATTGTTTGCAAGCTCCTTCCTGAAGTAACTTTTGGGCCAAAGTATGTATTTTTCAAGAGCTACCTAGAAAATATACTTGTATGTGTTCCTTAGTCCCTCTCAGTATGCCTTCTTCCACCCCAGCTAATCTTCAATTGGAGTTGGAGGCAACTCTACAAAGAGCATCTGCTTCTATTATTCCTAAAAGATGGGTCCATCAGCTCCCACCATGCTTTCCTGAGTTCATGGGACCCTGCAGGGCCTTAGGAGCCAGGGGAGGGGTTTGGGGCAGCCTATGGGGTATATATAACAGCAGGGGTACCAACAGGATTTGGGACAGAAGTGGCCCCCCCATCCCCTTCCCAGTGCTGCTCTCACGAGCAAGATGATGGGTTGGAGAGATCCAAGTAGAGACTGAGATAAGGAAGTCTCCATTTCAGCACAGAACACTCCTCAAATACTTCATAGTGTCATGGAAAATAAGGGCAGAGAGAAGTATTAAGGAGAGGCAGAAATCCAATGGGTTGTTCATACCATCCCAGAGTGAGGACCACTCAAGGGCAAATGCTGGGGCTTGTTCATATTTCTGTCTCCACATCCTAGTACCTCAATGCCTTGCACAGGACAGGAATTCAAATGAGATCATTGGAAAGTAGGGGTGGGGTGAGAAAATATCAGCAACGTACATCCCCAGTGCCTTGCAGGGTCATTTACAACTTTCATACCCTCATCCAGTGTCTAGGCCAATTTTGACCAGAAGAAGCAATAAATTAAGCACCTGGGCCTGCCAGGGGATGAGATCTAGAATATTCTTATCAATCTAAACCAGGTTTCTGATCTATCTGGGGGGAGTTCTGGGCACTGGGTTTTTCAAACCCCCTAAGATTCTTGCTGTCTTTCCTTTCTGGGCTCACTTAGTCCCCATGACTGGCAGCTTATTTTGTTTGCTGTCTGGCTATTTGGGTCCCTGGTGGGCCTGGAGGCCTGCTCTAAACCCTAGCCTTCTTGCTGGACCATGAATCTTTTTCTAATTAAAAAAAATAGACTTAACCCTCTCTCTCATATCTGAGCCACCAAAACAAACCGCCAGGCTCATCTGGCAGAGGACTAGCTTCCAATTCCAATGGCCAGCTGCCTCCTACAGACTCTGTTTTAGTCCTTATGGATACTGATGACAGCCCAAGTCAAGCCAAGGTCACGAAGAGTTGTGCATTTAACTATATGTAATCCTACCTGGGTCCCAGCCCAGCTCACCTTCAGGGTCCTGCAGTGAGGCACGGAGCAGGCAGGGAGGGTTCTGGGGAGGTGTGAGCCCCCACTCCCTCTAGTCCCCGAGAATCAGTGACAGCCTCTCAGAGGGGAGTAGTAATGGAGTTTTTATTACTTATGCTTCATTGCATTTGATTCTAATGCCAGGAGGTTATTGTTCTGAATTTTTTTCAGGTCAATGCTAATTAACTTTATTAATGCATTTTTGGTGAAAGAAAAGCAATGGAGCTAAGTTGTGCTCATATTTGTTTGGCTCTTACCATCAAGCAGCATTGGACTTGCATTGTCCATTTAGAATCTGGAGCTAAGGGGCAGTGACCTTCTAGATGGTCCAGAAACTGAGAGTGGAACCCACAGGTTCGGGAGAGGGCTGTCTCCCATGGAAACGAAGGAGGGAGGGGAGAAAGCAACACAAAAGAGAAAAAGGCAAAACCCCCTTGGTGAAATAGAAGGGAAAGCAAAGCACCATGCTGGAAGGAGCCTGAGTTCAAATTCCACTTCCACCCTATAAGCACTGTGTGTGCCTTTGGCCAATCACTGAGTTTTAGTTGCTTCCTCCATAAAATACTTGCCTCAAATTGTTGTTAGAAAGACAGCATTCACTGAAGTGCAAAAATATAGTACTTAGCTTGCAGTAAGTTCTCAACATATGTTAGCTGAATTTTAATGGAATCTATACATCTGAGGTGTGGGCATCTAGGTTCATTCACTCTTTCTTTACATAAACATTTGCTTAGTATCTACCATGGACCAGGCACAGCAATAACTGATGCAGCATAAGCCACAAAATCATCGATCCTAAGATGCTCTTATACTCCAGAGAGTGCTGAGTACTAGCCCAGGATAATCTCATAAAAAGGACCTTTTACGTTTTTATTGCTATTAGGCTTTACTTAATCACTATCTTCCCAGGTATACTTTTTTATCCCATAGGCTAGAGACTATATCTTACACCCCATATGTCACCACCTTGAGCCTCTGGTCTGCATGTAATATATAATACACTCTCAATAAAAATGGACAGACTCCCTTCTACTAATTCCAGACCCAAAACAGAGACATAGCTTCTGGCCAAGGAACCCAAATGACTTAAAATCTCTCATAAACTGCCTGTATACCCAGCTACTGGCGAGGCTGAGGTGGGAGGAACACCTGAGCCCAGGAGTTCGAGGCTGTGGTGAGCTAGGATCACACCACTGCACTCCAGTCTCAGTGACAAAATGAAATGCCATCTATAAAATAAAAAGATCCCTCATGAAAGTCTCTTTCTTTAACCAAGTTTATTTCCCTGCAGTCAACCCATAGAACCAGTCCTGCTATCTCCAGAGAAGACGGCATGGAGGTCAACTGAAGTTCAGAATCCTCGTGTTCTCTCAGATGGGATCAAGACTGAGGTCAAAGCCTAGGTTTTAGAAGTTAGGGTCCACCATTTCAGAAGGGACTTGAGCTGCATGGGTTTGAGAGCCTTTGAGTTCTCCCAGACCATGTGTCACCTGTGCCTCAGAGCAATTCCCTGAGAGATTCTTGTGAGCTTTGTCAAAAACCAATCTGGGCTGGGGAGGATCTAACATTCTCCTCTGCCTTGAGACAAGAAAAGAAGAGGGGCTTTGGAGGGAAGGGATGGCTGTGAGGGAGGGAGGTCCCTGGTAAGAACAGAGTATACCTCACTACAGGACAACATCAAAACCAGGCACCTGTGGCTGATGGACTCCGAGGACTAAGAGCTCTATGTCACTGTACATTTCCTTTTCCAGTTAAAACAAAGGATAACAAAGCTCAGGATTTCAGAAGTTACAGGACATTTCAGTAGGCACTTTCTCAGTATTTCACACAATGTCTTCACTCTCTCTTACCCACACACTCTCCTTCACACACAAATGCAGCCACTGGATCCCCCCATACAATTCCGCACAAACTATCCTCAACCCCAAATCTCATAAAGCGTGAGACCTGTGTGAGAGTGTGAGACCAATGTGCACACACACATCTCACGCACACCCACAGGCAGAGCCTGGTGAGGAAACAGCCTTCAGGGGGCTCTGGTGCATTATTTCCATTTTTGGGGACAAATATATAAACAATAAAATCATAATAAAAACTCCATTACAGTTCATCTGCTGACAGAGAATGACTCATCCCTGTAATTCCTCTTCTCATTCCTAAGAGGCTCGATAGATCACTGAACAGATTAAATGTCCTTCTCTGTGATGGAACATTTGCACCACTGAGGACTAACTGTGCACTGAAATGCCAGCCCTGCCAAGTGTACAGCTACAATATTGAGAAAGCACATGGGCCTGTGGTCAGATGCCTGGGTTCAAATCCTGTCTCTGCCATTTCCACCTCCCCTAACCTTAGATAAAGCATTTGGCCTCTGTTCCCTGGGGTAGGAAATAGGAGTAAGATCTTGCCTCCTAAGGATTCAATGAGGTCATCTTTGTCAGTGCAACTCTCTTGCACGGTAAACAAATTAACCTTCTAATCCTTTCCCTATGCCTCTGAATAGTAACATTATTAACCTGGGGTCCTTTACTTGATTTCAACAGTTCTCCTTAAAATTGTAGTATTTCTATTATTTGCTTAAAGCAATCAAAGATAAATTCTTTTGAATTATGACAAACAGCTAAAGATACCCTAGGACATCTGAAAATTTAACCTAAGAAGATTAAAAGACTCTGAAATCAACCGGGTGTGGTGGTTCACGCCTGTAATCCCAGCACTTTGGGAGACAAGGCAGGTGGATCATGAGGTCAGGAGTTCAAAACCAGCCTGCCCAACATTGTGAAACCCCGTCTCTACTATAAATACAAAAAATTAGCTGGGCGTGACAACAAGTGCCTGTAATCCCAGCTACTCAGGAGGCTGAGGCAGAAGAATCACTTGAACCTGGGAGGTGGAGGTTGCAGTGAGCTGAGATCACACCACTGCACTCCAGCCTGGGTGACAGAGTGAGATTCTATCTCCAGAAAAAAAAAAAAGACTCTGAAACTTTATGGATCTAGATAATAATTCCTAATACTTGTATAGAAACTTTGCTTTTAAGACAGTTGTTCATGTCGTAGGTCCTCAAGACCCACAGTGAGGAGGGAAAAGTTTAGGCAGCCAAGCCAAAGTAGTGACTCCACCCAGTCAGTGCCCCTAACAGACTACAGAATGTGCCCCAGGGTGTCTGAGCCAGGGCAGAGTCCAGTCTGTCTCCCAGATCCATTCTGACTCCAGTAGACAATGCTTGCAGCAGGTGGATGGAAAGCACTGGCATTGTTTGGGCACTGCAGTGTCCTGGAGCATGTGGGTCTACAGTGCTGCCCATCTCTGGGCACTGGCAGCTACAGTGCAGCAGGTTTGCTCACAGAAGGAGCCTGGAACACACCACCTACTGCCTCTGGCTTCAGACACCCACACACTTGCCAGGCAACTCCCATGGGTCAGTCTCAGTTCTTCTCCTTTAAATCCTTTCAATTCTACAACTCCCACCCACAACCCTGCCACACACACCCTTTCTGTCTCTATGTCTTTTAAGAAGTGGAATCTTGGATTAAGAATATGTTTAAGGCTTTTGATGGAAATATCTCAATTGCTTCTCCTAAGTATCAGTGTATGAGAGTGTCTGTCTGTCTCACACTCTCACCAGCACTGAGTGCCATTTGTGTGTGTCGGGGAAATGGAGTAGAAGGTGAAGAATCTTAATTAGGGTGCCAGCAGGAAATACACCTGGGTGTGGCTTTCTGAACCCAAAGAAGAAAATGGAAATGGAGACATGAACATGATCTCCTGACATGAAAGGGCAAGATGTCAGCAAAGTGCTGCATTTTTCTAGACCGATGATGTTGTAAATAATTGTAATTTGATGTAGAATTGCTACTTTCAACTACAAGGATCATCATTTCAGAATCAAAAGCTTTACGTATTGCTCAAATAATAACAATAATTGTAATTTGGTGAAACCTAGATTATTCTCCTGGACTGGAGAGTTGGGGAGTGTGTACTTGGGCTGAAAATAGCAAAATACATTCCCCTCCTGCTTCTCTGTCCCCCAAGCAGAGAATGATCACACTGGGGAAGTTGAGGCAATGCTGTTGTTTTAAAGTTTCTCTTCCTTTTGCTCTGTCTTTCAGGACCCTTTTAATACAGAAATATTTTGATTAGCTAGAAAGTGAAGAGATGTGTTTTCTGGTGATGTAATTTTCTGATTAATCAAGCATTTATTTTATTATTTAATATATGCTGATAACGTGTTTGTGCTATGTCAGGTGCTGTGCTAATCACATTGCAAATATTAACCCATTTCAGCCTCATAGAAGACCTATGAACAGGTCCTGTTATATCCTATTTTTAAAAAGATAAATCCAAGTATCACTGTTTAGCTTCTTATCCAGAGGCCACATGGCTCATAAGAGTGAGCTGGGAGTTGAACCCAGTCTCCCAGGCCCACGGCTCATGCGCTTAACATGACACAGGGCTTTGGCTAACATGCTTTGTTTTAGTATAAAATCACGTTATTGAAAAGCTTTAAAAATTTTTATATACGCTTCAGCTAGTGAAGTAGGATGAGGAGCACAGAATGTGGCTGGCATAGCTTGAGAATCCCATAGGATACTGAGGTCCCTGTGCTGAATTCTGGGTCTCCATGAACTGGCCTGTAAATTGGCCAAAAATAGGTCCAGTAGCCTGGGGAAGGCGTACCCTGAGACAAGAACCCCACCCCTCCCACAGAATTTTTTTTTTCTATTTTCTTCTAAATTGCAATTGTGAATTTGCTTTTGGAAAGGGACCAGATTTTCAAGTCAGAAACATCTCCCAAAATTCCTGATCCACTAACATACTGACATTAACTAGATAACCTTACACAGCTTACTTATCTTTTGCAAAAATCTTCACTTTTCTATGTAAAATAGGTTGTTGCAGTTTTTGTTTATTTGTTTTTTGAGATGGAGTCTTAGTCACCCAGGCTGGAGTGCAGTGGTATGATCACAGATCACTGCAACCTCTGTCTCTGAGGTTCAAGCGATTCTTCTCCTGCCTCAGCCTCCTGAGTTAGCTGGGATTACAGGTGCCTGCCACCATGCCCTGCTAATTTTTCTCTTTTTAGTAGAGACGGGGTTTCACCATGTTGGCCAAGATGGTCTCAATCTCCTGACCTTGTGATCCACCCACCTCAGCCTCCCAAAGTGCTAGGATTACAGATGTGAGCCACCATGCCCTGCCAGTTGTTGCAGCTTTAATGGTTAAAGATATGTTGACTTTTCCTGCAAAGGTCCAAAGAGTAAATATAAGGTTCTGCAGACCAAGTGGTAAAATCGAGGGTATCATGTCAGTATTATTAACATAACAAGAGAGAAAACAAGTTTGTTGTTTACAAACTTGTTCACAAAATATTGAATAATATATATTAAAAGATTAATAATAATTGTGTATCATTTATAAAAATACATGTCTATAATAAGAACACTGAATTATTTGCAAGGGGGATTGCGCGTCCTTGAATTGGGGTTTCAAAGTGAGTTTTTCCTGCCATCAAGTCAGTTGCAAATGTTCATCTTAACATTCACAGGCTATACAAAATCAGGTAAAGGGCTGATATTTGGTCCTCAGGCCTAGTTTGCTGGTCCCTGATCTAAATTAACTTCTAGGACACAACAGATAATTGACATGTACCTGTTACTCTTTCCCTGAAGGAAGCTGATAACACTGGTTTGCTGGACCTCATACTCCCTTCTCAGTGATCAAGTCCCATAACTGGTTCCAATTCTCTGTGATATGGGTTTTTAAAAGTATACCTGTGTCTCAGTTTCTCTCTTCTAGAAAATGAAGACTAAAGTGTTCTTCAGGTTCCTATAACTCTGCCAGACTAATGTTAAGAAGTGAGAATGGTATTGGAAATGCAAAGAGGAGGACAAATTGTGTTAAAGTAAGTATCTGTTGAGAAAGCAATTACAAACTGCCTATCTAATAGATTCGTATCCACAATATATAAAGAACTCTCAAAATTCAACAATACAAATACAAATAACCCAATGCTTAAAATAAGCAAAAGATTTGAACAGACACATCACTGAATAAGCTGTGCAGATGACAAGGAAGCACTTGAAAAAGGATTCAATTTCCTAACATTAGGAAAATGCAAATTGAAATGTCAATGAGATATTGCTGCACACCTATCAGAAAATCCAAAACTAAAAACAAATGAAACAAGTGCAAAAAACTAACAAACGTTGTGGAAGATGCAGAGAGCTGAAGCTCTCATATCTTTCTGGTGGGAATGGAAATTGGTACAGCCACTCTGGACAATAGTTTGTCAGTTTCTCATAAAGTTAAACAAATGCTTACCATGTGACCCAGCCAATACGTTACCTATCTATCCAAGACAAATGGAAACCAACGCTTACACAAACATTTGAAAACAAATAATTATAGTAGTTTTATTTATATATGTCTCAAATAGGAAGCAACTCTATGTCCATCAGCCAGTGAATGGATAAACTGACATGTCCACACAACTGAACAAGCACTCAGCAATAAAAATGAACAAATAATTGATACAAGCAATGACATGGATGAAATGGAAATACATTTTGCTAAATGAAAGAAGCTAGACTCGATAGCCTGAATATTATGTGAGTCCAGTCATATGGCATTCTGGAAAAGGCAAAATTGTAGAGACAAAACAAAAATCTCACAGTGTTTGCTGGGGGCTAGGATTGGAGGAGGGGTTGATCACAAAAGGGTGACAGAAATTTTCTAGATCTTGACTGTGGTAGTAGTTACATGACAGTACGCGTTTTTCCAAACTCACAGAACTATACACAAAAAAGTGTGAATTTTACTGCATGTAAGTTTAACCTCAATTAACTTGACTCCAAATAAAGTAAACACGTATCATGTAGTGATGACAGGCTCTGTCAGGAATAGTGATGGGGACATTGGGTCTGGGTGACTTGGAGAATGCAAGCCGTCAGTCTAAGCATTTCTTCTGGAAGAGCATTTATCTGCTCACCTCTTTTCTTCTCTTGGCCCTATTCCTCTTTACTGATCCTCAGCCCCAGTTCTGCAGAACAACTCCAGATTACCTGTATGCAGTGCTACCTGCCACCTCAATCCCCTTCTAGGATTTGGACCACTTGGAAGAGAGGCCTCCCCATACCTGCCCCAAGCCCAAGAAAGGGATCCTTTGTGTCTAGGGAGAGGAGAACCAGATGACAGATTGAGCTGCCCAGGGTGAATCACACTGGCTCCCAGAAGGCGTGGGTGATGGAAATGGCAGTCAGTGCATAAAAGTCACAGAAAGCATGAGGTCCTATCCTGTCTAGGCCAGGGGTCTGAAGAGCCCAGCTGATATTTGAGCTACATTTTGTAGACCTATCTGGAATTATTTGAACTAAGGTCAATAAACATCTACATTTCCAATGAAATGACTGCCTGAGAACAAAGCCAGGAGGGCTCTGTCACCATGACTGGCAACCCTTCCAACAGAGGGGTCGAGGGAGTGGGAATGGCCTAGAATAGACTTGGGGAGCCTCTGACAGCCTTGGGGAGCCCCCTTCTGCCTCCGGGAAGCTGAAGAAACTTTATTTTGTGTGTGTGTGCATGTGTGTGTGTGTGTCAGAGTTTCCTCTGTCACCCACGCTGGGAGTTCAGTGGTGCAATCTCTGCTCACTGAAACCTTCACCTCCCTGATTGAAGCAATTCTCTTGCCTCAATCACAAAGTAGCTGGGATTACAGGCATGGGCCACCACACTGGGCTGGTTTTTGTATTTTTAGTAGAGATGGGGTTTCACCATTTTGACCAGGTTGTTCTCAAGCTCCTGAGCTTGGGTGATCTGCCCATCTTGGCTTCCAAAGTGTTGGAATTACAGGCGTGGGCCACTGTGCCCGTCCCCTGGAGAAACCATTGTAAGTCTGGAAGTCCAGCCTTTTAGGGGATGCCTAAACAATTAGGTGTTCAGACACAGGGCATGTCCTGTTAACTTTCTAGAGTCAGTCAATCTGAGACCCTCAGAAGCAGCAGGTGAGACACTGATGATGAAGCAGGCCTCTCTAGGAGGACAGAGCTTCAGTGACAGCACTTGCCGTGGTGCTCAGGCAGCCTGCCCCGGCCCCACCTCTGCCTCTTCCTGCTCATGTCACCACAGACCCACTCAAAAATTTTTCTGTGCCTCAGTTTCCCCATTTCTAAAATGGAATTACTAGGAGCACCTCCCTCAAATAGTTTTTGTGAGAAATAAATGATTAGCAAGATGAAAAGCTCTTAGAATGGTGTCTGACACATAGTAGACACTCAAGAAAAGAGCTTCTGCTGCCATTTACTGCTCAGATTCGGATTTCAGAATATGAAATCTGGGCAGCACTTAGGCTTTGGAAGCAGCATTGTGGGGAAGGCAGGTGGAGATGGGGGCATTTTGGGAAGTGCATCCTATCTGATCTCCTTCATAGAACTCAAGGCCAAGTGTGATGGGTTTTCTTTGTAACCTGGGTTGGTGCTCCCTTGACTTTCCCTGACCATGGGTGCCTATTCCCAGACAGAGTGACAGGACAGAGGCTGACAAAACTTCTGACGGTGAGAGAACTCCTCTCCCTGCCCAGTGGTTTCTTACAGCCCCAGTGCAAGCATCTGAGCTCGTTTCCATAGCTCTGGTTTTCTGATACACCCTTGGCCTTTTGGGAATTTGTACAATCTGGTCAAGGTGAACATCAAGGCAGTTCCAGATCCCACTCAGAGTGCTTGCTTGCCTTGTGTTGCAAGTACTCCAAAGTCCTTCTGAAGGCTGCATGTCCCTATACTGAAAATGAGAAAACAGAAGCAGTATAACACATACACACATACATACACACACACACACACACACACACACACACACACACACGAGGCTAAACATGGTCTCCTGACCTCTACTTCAGTGTTGGGGAAACCCATTTGTGAATCAGTGAAGGATTACAGTCTCAGACCAACGGCCACCACCACCCACAGCTGATGTCAATGCTACCACAACTGCCTTGTTCCTGTTCATGTCCACTGGAAAACATCAGCATGCTGGGGCCCTCTACTGTTGCTTCCCTCATTTGATCTACTTCCTTGCCTCACTACATGTCTCACTCCAATCTCTTCTGTCCAGCCTAAAGAGGACTTCAGTGCCACAGCTCTAATTTGGACTGAGATAGTATTTCCTCATAAATTACTGCCCTAATGCACCCCCAGATTTCTTGATTCTCTTATTTCTGCAGCTCATACTCTTGTGCAATGCATAGCAAATCTTCAGGAGCTGGCTGTGCTGGGGAAGTTGTCAGTTGATTCTTGCTGACCTTGACCTTGACCTTAACCCTCCTCCCAGTCTTCCCCAAGGCAAGGATTGAGCCATTCACACTTGGTAAATTTCCTTTATTGACCCTACTCCCTGCCCCACTCCATTCTTTTCCTCCACTTCGATGCCAACCTTTTGTAAAGAGTAGATCCACTTTTTAATGATTGACCACAGAATACTATGCAGCCATAAAAATGAATGAGATCATGTCCTTTTCAGGGACATGGATGGAGCTGGAAGCCATTATCCTCAGCAAACTAACACAGGAGCAGAAAACAAACACCGCGTGTTCTCGCATATAAAGCCCTATACGTTCCATTTGGAATTCCGAATAAGTGGAATTACAAATAAGTGGGAGCTGAACAATGAGAACACATGGACACAGGGAGGGGAACAACATACACTGGGGCCCATTGCGGGAGGGAGGGAGAGCATCAGGATAAATAGCTAATGCATGTGGGGCTGAATACATAGGTGATGGATTGATAGGTATGGCAAATCACCATGGGACACGTTTACCTATGTAACAAACCTACACATCCTGTACATGTATCCTGGAACTTATAACAAAATAAATATTTTTTAAAAAAGGATTCACAGGACCAGGCGCAGTGGCTCAAGCCTGTAATCCCAGCACTTTGGGAGGCCGAGGCGGGCGGATCACAAGGTCAAGAGATCGAGACCATCCTGGCCAACATGGTGAAACCCCGTCTCTACTAAAAATACAAAAATTAGCTGGACGTGGTGGTATGCGCCTGTAGTCCCAGCTACTCGGGAGGCTGAGGCAGAATTGCCTGAACCCAGAAGGTGGAGGTTGCAGTGAGCCAAGATTGTGCCACTGCACTCCAGCCTGGCGCCTGGCAACAGAGTGAGACTCTGTCTCAAAAAAAAAAAAAAAAAAAAAAGGATTCACAGCCTGCCTTTGATTGATCATTTTTCATTCTACACATCAGCCAACTCCAAGTGATTTTCTGCCATCACCCTCACTTCATCTCTTTGAATCCAAATAACCAGTGGCCTCCATGTTGCCAAGTCTACTGGACACTTTTCTCACTTGGCTTTACTTAACATTTTTGTAATATCTAGCATGATCAATTACTCTTCCTCCTTTAAACTCTCTTCCCTTGGCTTCTGTGGATGTCACATCACAACCCCCTAGATTTTTCTTTTATATTTTGCTGCTCACTCTCAGCCTCCTTTGCAGCCATGCTCCCCAAGTTCTAACTCAAGTGTCCTGAAGAGAACTGCTGTGGCCACTTGTCTCCTGGGTCTCCCTGGGTTCTCAGCCGTTCTCTCGGCTTTAAGTGCCTTCTGGAAGCCAACAACTTCCAAGTTTATATCTCCAAGGCAAACCACACCTTAACCTTGTATATTTAATTTTCTACTTGACATCTCTAGTTGGATACAGGGCTCGTTAGGCTTCACATGTCTAAAACCAAACTCTTGAAGGCCCCCCCCATCTCAGTAAATGGGACAACTTCCCATTAAGCTGCTCAGGCCAGAAGCCTGAGCGTCACTCTGGATTTCCTCCGTCCTTATTTCCTGGACCCAATCTATCTCCACATCACTCTTACCATCTGCTAAGACTATTGCAATCTCTCTCCAACAGGTCTTCCAATATTCTCTGTGGGTGCTGTCAAATCCATCCCTTACCTTAGAAGACTCTTTTGGAAATATCATATTTTTATTGTATTTCTGAAAAAGACTAACCTGGAGACCCACTTTTGACCTCATTCTGTCCCACCTTCCTCTTGCTCATGGGCTCTGCCCATGTTGTCTTCTTTCTATCTCTCTAATGTACCCACCCTTTCCTTAGGCCCTTTACATCTACAGTTTCTTCTGCCTAGAAATGGCTTACCTGGGCCTTCATGGGCTGCCTTTTCTTATTTTAGGAAAAGGTTACATGTTATCTCTTCAGAAAGTCCCTTTTGGGTCACTTTACCTACATAAGTAACATTAACTCTAATCAGTCTCCCTATAGGAACCCAGTTTGTTCTCTTCATAGCAGTACTCCGTTTAAAACTCTTACTGGTTTATTTGCTTATTTATCCTATGGGGATAGATACTTTGTTTAAATTGCTGGGTGTGCTTCACAATATATGTTGGATAGGAATGAATGAACAAATACTTCCCCGAGGGCAACCTTACTGTAGTACATGTGTTATCATGCTTTTGTGACTAACTCACTCCTGGGTTTGGTGGCCCAATTAGGAATACCAGCTTCCTCTCAGCATTCCTTCAGGAAGCCTATATCCTTTGTGCAATTTATGCTACAACATGACGGAGTTCTTAGGCAGTTATGCAAATGGCACCCTAATGAACAATGCAATGTTGACTTACTCCTTTATTACTAATATCAAGAAAAAGAAAGGAAAAAAGAAATCAATCTAAAAATATTCATCGAACCAGTGCCAGACACTGTGCCATCTGCTTATCTAAGACTATAGCAGGGAATGAGACACAGCTCTACCATCACGTGTCTTACAGTCCAGCTCACATATGCAAAATGCTTAAGTGTCTGTAAGTCCCTTTGCCATCCTTTTATTTTCACTTTTTCTTCATTTTTGGAATATTTATATAGGTGAGAATATTTCCTCTGTACTCTTTTTATGCTATGCAGTTTCTCACTCAGTGGAAAACCTGTCTGGCAGCCAAAATGTGTTGATCTGCTATCAGACTTGGGTCCCAGTTTGTCTTTTAACTCTTCTTTCTCAGCGTGTTGTGGGGTTCCAATGTAGAGCTGGGTGTTAATCCTAAATCATTCATTAGTTCACTATGGAAACTTAATTGTTTATAGAGGATATAAAAGAAATTGAAAGCAGTGGTTGCTACCAACTCCATGTTATTTTGTGGGAGGCATGTGGGAAGCCCCAACTCTGTCCCCAAACAACTCTCCCAATAGCTTGTCTCCAACATCCAGAGTTCCTCCATTAGAATCCTTCATGTGTCACTGTCTCCAAGGGCAGCATCAACATTGGTTACCTGTCATTCATAATTCCAAATGGAATGTTCAGGGCTTTATAAAAGGGACATCTAGCTGGGAAGATTTAATAGAAAAAAGGAAAGAGCCTATCACAATGGACTCGAGGGTCTCAAGATGAAGTAGGGCAGGATTGGAAATTCAGGGTCACTAGCGAACGACAGGTGAGAAGATGCTGCTGTGGTGGGCAGGGGAGGACCAGAGGTACTTACAGGTCACACTCAGGACCTGCTCAGTGCTATCACAGACCAGATGGCTTCTCTTTCAACTAGACAGTTTCTCTTCTTTCCTTGATACTCACCAGCCTGTTACTTCTTTCTCCTCCACTAGATTATAAGCTTCTAGTGGGCAAGTATGCTTATCCATCATGCCCCCTCCACACTGCTTATGGTGCCCATCATGTAGCATCTCCTCCTTAAACATTTCTTGCATTTGTGAATGAAAGGCTGCTATGTACTATGCCAGGAACAGGCAGGGGTAGTGATATCAGAGACACAGGGTTATAAGTGGATAACATTATTATGCATCTGTTGATTCCTAAGAATGTCTTAAGGAACTTCTATGTGTCTTCTGGTACCCATCAAATGATGAAGAAAATCCAGTGCTAAGTACAGCACTCCTGACCTCCTTGATCTAACCAAAGACTTAGAAGTGGAGATGAAGTGCAACATTTTATGCAGTAGGATTTCTGAGAAGATAAGATAGGGATGAGCTGGACACAGACCTACAAAGGAGATGACACTTTAAAATTTCAGAGAGAGGCTAGGGAAAAAATGACATTTTAGAAGAAGAAGATGAGGAAACAACCCACACAAAGATGCAAAGATAAGGCTCAGTACAGCTCATGTTCCAGGCAACAAGGGGACCCACCTCAGAATCTGAATGGAGTTAACAGGTTGGGCGCCAGGCGAAAGAGAACAGGCTAATCTGGGTGGTACAGATGACTGTAGGTGTAAAGAGCTAGGCCCAGGCAGCTGGACTTGGTGAAACAGCCAGGGCCTAGAGGAGGGAAAAAGACCTAGCATCAGAGCAAGATGCTCAAACAACTGGGTTTGATGTCTGGCTATTACTTTAGTTTCCCAATTTATTAAAATAAGAATTTAGACTAGGAGACCTCTCATGCCTTTCTCAGCTCTGACTTTCTCAGATGCTCGACTTGGAATCTGTGTTAAGTCTTTCCAGAAGCACAGCTTTGGCAAATTCATGCCTGTGCAAAATGGCTAAGAGGGAGGCTCACTGGACTTAATGGAAATGCCTCCAGTGATAACCCCACCTGCCGAGGAGGCTTGTGATAGCAGTGAAAAGGCAGACCAGGAGTCAGAAGATTTGGATGTGTCTCTTATTTCATAGCTGCATGAGCTTAAATCAGTCACTTCATTTCTTCAAATACCAGCTTTTCATCTATAGATTCAAAATACTAGTGAATACCTGTCTCCCTAAGCTGGAAGCATTCAATGAGAAATCATCTCTGGAAATGCATTACTGAGTGCTCAGCAGAGACCCACTGCCCAGCAAGTGTGCAATGCAAGTAGTGTTGTTGCAGCAAGTGACAACAATCACAATGGCATAAGCCTCATAACACACCTCTGGGTGGAGCTCAGGATGCTGACTACCCGCCACCAGAAAAGGACCCCCTCATTCAAGATGTGCTATTGTTCTTTTCCACTCTGTTAACCCCATTGTTGGCGGTGACATGGCAGCCAGCCTATGCAAGGGCCTCCTGTCTGGTGGCCATGCAGAGAGTCAGAGACAGTGATTAATAAATGCCCAGCATGCCATCCCTTCTGAGGAGGGTGCTGCTGCCTCAACATGAATATGCATGTACTGCTGGGACTGACTTGAAGCCAGGAGTGGGTGAGAGGACACCGTGGGCTGGCCCAAGCTGAGAGCAGCAGGCAGGCTGGTCACCGGGGAGACACGACAAACCCTGCTCTGCTCTTCGGCGGGTGGAGTGGAGCAGCGGCTTTCATCAGCTGTGCCATCAGTCCTGCTGTCACCTGGCAAGACAGGCTGGCAAATGTGAACATAAATACATCCCACTCTTGCCTCACCTCAGTGCCCTGAGGAGCTATTAGAGACTTAAAATTACCATTTCAGCAAAAGAGGAGAGAGAGAATTGAGGGGGAAGAGGCTGGCTGTGTTTGTTAACTTGGGAGCATTGTTGACTCCAGTTGGAGTCCACCCTAGGGAAGGTGGACAAACTCTGGTTTTCAGAGATGCAGGAGCGACATCTTCAGAGCTGCCCTGTCCCTTTCTGCATCCCTTTTAGGGCTCCTGACTTGCCCATAGGCAAAGCAACACCCCAACATCATTTCAGAGTTTTCTGTGATTCTAGAAAACAGTAAAGGCATCAAGTCTTGACCCCACTCCTACCCCTGCACCCTAAGGAGGTGGGCTGGAGGCCTGAAATCACACAATTAGAGTTTTCCATCTCTAAGTCTTTGTAAATCTTACTGGTTCAGGGTAAATGTTTATTTCATTTGAATACATAAATGTTAGATGTTTAGAAAATATTTGGTGATTGATGATTGATTGGATCAAGCCAGGCACTTTAATCCCCATAAAAGAGCAAACTCTCTGGAAGAAATCGCCTGATGTGCTGTAGCAGTTATTTACACCTACATATCCTAACTTAGGTGCGGGCTTGGGTGCAGGAGGAAAGAGGGACGCACATGACTCTGCACTGTGAGACACCTAGAGACATTGCTGGCTCCACCTGCCGCCTGCCTGTTTCACTTGGCTCTGTGTCCCTCATCATGCATTTCAGGCCCATAGGTATTGACTGACAATCTCTGCTCCATATTGCTCTGTACACAGGGGAGCGAGAACAAGCTAGGTACAGGTGTGTCCTGACCACATTCACACATGCAAGGGGAAGCCAGAAAATAAGGAAATAAACAGGACAATGACAAGTCTTAATACGCCCCCAAATTCGTGTCTTCCATTCTGCAAACTGGATTTTCTCCCCAGACCCCATGAACAGTTAAAACAAGGAGAACTGGTATCTGGCTTTCTAGGGTTCATCGCCAAATTTAATCCTGAATTCTTACCCGATCTGGCTTTCAACAGATCAGGGTGAGTCTGCCTGCCCGGGTAGGAGAGAACAAAGAAGCTGATCTTGGCCACATGGCAGAGCCATCACCTGGGAAGACCAGCCCATAGATGTGAGTTTGGAGTCTTTTCATAGCCTAGACAGTGTATCATTGAGCTCCTCTTGAAATTTGGTCAAGTATTTCAAAAGGATGGGTATGGACTGAGGCCTAAAATGAATTTCCTTTTCCTTCCTTGTGAGGGAAACATGAACAACCTTAGCCTTGGGCCTTGGGCTTAGCAGGGGCCCTCACTTGGTTTAATGATCTGCAGTCACCATCTTGAGATGTTTAATACCTTTGGAAAAGGGGCCCAGCATTTTTCTCTTGCAATACACCATGCAAATTTTGCAACTGGTTCTGCCTTTCAAGGATTGCAGAGAGCCTGGCTTCAGGGCCATCCATTACCTTTCAGAGTCCCACTCTACTCCTCTAAAATATAGAGTGGTGTTTACTTAAGGCTCCTTCCAGCACTGAGGCCCTAAGGCCCTGGAAGGAGTCTCTCAATGTCAGCTGCAGGCTGAGTCTCTTATACTTAGAGATCAAGCTCTTGAGAACGGGCAGCCCAAGACCAGGACAAGCAAAGCCTGTCAAACCCCACTCCTACTGAAGGTGCTTGTATAATCCCTGCATCTCTCCACTTCCTCTGAGATGCTAGGAGGTTGATGGGAGCAAATTAGTGGATAGGGATCCCAATGTCTTTACCAGGGGAATACAATAAAAAACAAAAACAAACTCAAATAAAATCCCTCTTCTGTTCAGAACTCTCCACCTCCTGAGCTGAATGCCATCTACTAGGGAATAAAGCAGATCAAGATTGAAAAAGGAAGACAGAGAACTGTGGTTTACTGTTTCACACCCTTCCATCTGATTGGTCTCTCCTGAAAGCTAGAAGCAGATTCTGTCAAGAGGAAGATTCTGGGTTCTAGATGCATTTAATTTTGGCAAATGAGGCAAGAGAAGCGTGGCTGTGCAGCAAGGTTTGTTCTCCCACACCTGTGTCCAGTGAGGGCTGCTGGGGCACTCTTCTCACTCAGGTTTCTCAGGTCATGGCAGGCACTCACATAATCACTGCAGCAGGGGAAGGGGACCAGGCAAGGTGTACTCCAGATCCTAGAACTTCCACCCAGATGTGACATATGCAGGGTCTGCTCACATGTTATTGGTCAAAACAAGTCACATGGCCTCAACCTCAACCTTTTCTTTTTTTTTTTGAGATGGAGTCTAGCTCTGTCACCCCGGCTGGAGTGCAGTGGCCAATCTAGGCTCACTACAACCTCAGCCTCCTGGGTTTAAGCGATTCTCAAGCCTCCGCCTCCTGAGTAGCTGGGATTACAGGCACCCGCCACCACGCTCAGCTAATTTTTCTATTTTTAGTAGAGATGGGGTTTCATTGTGTTGGCCAGGCTGGTCTTGAACTCCTGACCTTGTGATCCACCCTCTGTCTGCCTCCCAAAGTGCTGGGATTACAAGCATGAGCCACCCTGCCTGGCTGGCCATAACTTTTATTGCAATCCTACCATATGTACAAAAGGAGATAGAACTAGAAATAACTGGTGTATAAAACCAGCAGCTACCACATGTGTCAAGACTGAAGATTCCACTTCCCTACTGTACCTGGCATCATGGGAAAAGAGACAAGGACAAAATTCCACCATGTGTGAGCTGAGCAAAGTCTTACCTTTCTCCCCTTTCTATAAAAAGAGCTTAAACGTCTCCAGCCCCCTCAGAGATTGAGAACCAAGTAAAATAATAGATGCAAAAATAAAAGATAACTCTCATTGAATAGTAAGTGCCAGTCACTGTTGTAGTGCTATAATCCTCACAACAGGGCTACGGCAGGGGTCAACCATTCGCCTGGCAAATGTGGAAACTGGGGCAGGAAGCATTATGTAACTAGTCTCAGTAACTGACTCAGGAAGACCCAGACCTTTTTGCTTTTTGGAGTCTTGCTCTGTCATCCAGGCTGGAGTGCAGTGGCACTGCAGCTCACTGCAACCTCTGCCTGCTGGGTTCAAGTGATTCTCCTGCCTCAGTCTCCCGAGTAGCTGGGATTATAGGCATGAGCCACCACACCCAGCTAATTTTTGTATTTTTAGTAGAGATGGGATTTCACCATGTTGGCCAGGCTGGTCTTGAACTCCTGATCTTAGGTGATGTGCTCACCTCGGCCTCCCAAAGTGCTGGGATTACAGGCGTGAGCTACCATGCCTGGTCAGGAAGACCCAGACTTTGAGCTTTGTTCTTAAGTGCTTTGCTGGGAAGTTCTACAACGTGGAGCTTCCAGGCGCTGTGCTTTCTCAGCCTGCACCAGGGCACTCACCCCTTCTTTTTCTGGCTTTGCTTGATTTGTCAGACGCCTGTCAAAAGAAGACACGGAAGCATTATCACTTTTTCCCAGGTCCCTACACTGAAAAACAAGTATTTGGAGGTCCAATGGCACTGGTCAGATCTCATCAATCTGTTCATGAGCTCAGAGGCCAACACAGGGCTGCCTGAACACTGAAATCTTCCAGACGCCAAGAAAAGCAAAAGCAACTTTCTTCTTCCATATTCCCTGAACCCCATGAGCTGGAGAAAACCAGCCAAGGGTAGAGCCTCGTTTATCTCTCCCTCCTCCCCCAGCTTTCCCTGGGTGGCACTTAGGAACTATGCATGGCACATCTCTGGGGCCACGTTCTGTAAAATAACATGTCATTGCCAGCAGCCATCAGTGGGGCTGGCATGCATTGGCTCACTCTGCCACTCACACATGGCTCCAGAATGGAGGGCACTAGAAAAGATGCCTGGGAAAGTCTCTGAGGGGCCAGAGCCTCAAGAGTGTGGAGGATGAGCCCAAGCAGGAAACAGGGCCAGCCTTGTTCTCAGGATGCTCCAGAAGGTGGAATTGTTCTCATCGGCAGCTTTGCACTGTGTCCGCCCTGGCTGTGGGTTCCTCTGATGCAGATCTTCACCTTCCCTACTCCTGCCAACCCCACTGTGCCTAGATCCGTGACTGCTGAGCTCAAGTACCATTTCTAGAAAATGGGTGATGATAAGGGAGAGAAGATATGTATGCCTAAAAGCATAAGCCAGACTTCACAGCCTCAGCTCATAATGTCCAGAGTAATCCCCGCTGCCGCTAACACACACATAGAAGAAAAGATCATAGAAGGGGCAAGAATTCCTCTATTTGGCAAGATTTGAGGGCCACCTGCAGTTCTGTGTCCTCCTACATATGAAATTCAACAACTGGGTTCTCAGAGACCTTCCTTTGAGTGAATCATTGCCTTCTCTCCAGATGTGCTTTTTCAAAGTACAAATACTCTCACTGAACTTCCCCCAACCCAGTGTGAATACACTACCAGCTGTCTCCCCTTCCATCAGGTGGGTGTAGTCCAGGTAATATGAGAGCTCTGGAGGAATTCTGGGGACAGGGAAGAGAAAGAGCCCTGGAGTAGTAGCAGGCTCTGAGCAGGCTGAGCATCTGTCATTTAGGATGGGAACAAGCATTCCTTCCTGGGACACAAGGATGTTCCAGAAACCACCGGGCAGAGTCATCTGCAAGGTGCCTGGAATGAGCTCAGCAAGCCCAACAGTGTTGGAAAGAACATTGCAGTATCTAGTATGGTCCCTGCATTGAAGGAGGGGAAACTAAGGCACAGGGAGAGCAGCTAGATCACTGCTCTTGGCAGACCAGACCCTAAGTCTGACTTCCTGGACCAGTGGATGTAGCTGCTGCTGGGCCCTGAGGCACCTAGAATGGAAATCTGGAGAGGGAGGCTAAGATCAGGGCTCAAGGACTCCTCTTGCTTCTCCGGGCACCTGTCACAGCAGCTGCTTCCCAGCCACATGGAGGACAGATCCCATCCAGCCCCTGGCCGCCCCAGGAATGCAGAGGCAGAGCCTATGAGGGCCTGGTCCCAGGTACCAGATTCTGGGCAGCCCCTCTGTGGGTCTGCAGTGGCCAGAGAGGGGTCAGTTGGTGGCTGACCAGCCTGGGTCATTCATCTCATTAATTCTGGCAGCCAGTGGTAGAAACAAGTACAGGAGCCTGGCTCTGATCGAGAGGGGATTTCAGGGATCCATTTAACCTAATTGGGCCAGAAAAACCATGCTACAAAAAGCCAGGCACGCCGCCCGTTTTGTTCCACTGCTCGCTTTGAAGTCTCGCCTCATCGAGTTTTTAAACACGAGATGCAGCCATTTGGTTGCTCATATTTAATATGTAACACAAGAGATCAAAGAGCAGATAAGAGATGGGAAACATCAGGCAATAATTAAGAATTACTCTGAGAGCCTGGCTGGTTCCCCTCGTCTCCCCTCCCCTCGCCAGCCCCTACTCATTCCAAAGCCCCTTCTTTTATCTTTTTCTCAGGCTCCTCCACTCTCCCCATCCCTACTCATCCCCTCTCCTCCTTCCCACCTCTTCACTTCTCCCTTCATTGGCCTTTCACCTTTCATCCCCTTCTGCAACAACCACCATTACCCACCTAGCTGCTGCTGTTTCCCCCAAAGACTTCCACATCCTCCCAGAAACTCCCTCCCCTCTGCTTCTCTCTCCCTTCCTCTCTTCCTCCCTCCCTTTGCTTTCTGTCATCTCCCCTCTCACCTCCTTTCCCCCTTTCCCCTCCTCCCTCCCTCTCTCATTCCCTCGTCTTTTGCACCCTTTCTCTCTGCCTACTAGTGGAGTCACCATGACAACAGCCTCCATGACAATTACAGCCCAGGCAACAGAGCCTCTTCCCATGAGGGACTTCAATACTCACTTGGAATTTTTTCCCTGATTTCTTAGCCCAGGCAGTGAATTTTCCTCACCCCCCAAGTTTCCCCAAGGCCACAGGGAATAGACTTGGTAGCCAACCACAGCCCCGAAGTTGGGAGAAGGCAAAGAAGGAAGAATGAAGCATGGGAAAGAATGAAAAAGGAGAGGGGGAATTGAAGCTTTCTTTCTGCCTCCTCTCTGGTAGAACAGAAAGGACTCCAGCAAGTGAGAAGGGGAATTGCAAAGGCTGGGGAAATGGGGCTGGGTATGCAAAATAGTGTCTCTTTTCCTATCTTGAAGCCCCTGCAGAAAGGAATTGTTTCCTTCAGGTCAGGAGAAAAGAAAAGGGATGCAATAGCTAGTTCCATGTGTGCTGCAACTTTCTGTTTCACTACGGAGGAGTGGAATCAACACAACTCCCAAACTGCTTTGCATGGTTCCTAAAACACTTAGTGACTATACCTTGGCTAAGAAGGCACCTCCTGGCCACGTGCATATGGGACATCTACTTCATATGCAATACAGAGCAGGTGGCAACAGAATGCACAGAACACAACACACTGTGATCTAAGAAAAAATACAGGTAACTGAATACTTACTACTAAACACTTAAGACCCAACTATATAAGTAGCAGGTCAAAATAAACAGATGCAAAGAGGTACAACACAACTACTTTCTTCACAAAATGGGAAGTAAGTTGAAGGACAGCACTATCCCTTGTTCACCTGGCTCTTGGAGCTCTGGGGAGTTGATATGGTTTGGATGTGTGTCCCCACCCAAATCTCACCTTGAACTGTAATCCCCATAATCCCCTTGCACCAAGGGAGAGACCAGGTGGAAGTATATGAATCATGGTGGGTGGGTTTCTCCCATGCTGTTCTTGTGATAGTGAGTGAGTTCTTATGAGATCTGATGGCTTCATAAGCATCTGACATTTCCCCTGCTGGCAATTCTCCTTCCTGTCACTTTGTGAAGAAGGTCTCTTGCTTCCCCTTGGCTTTCTGCCATGATTGTAAGCTTCCTGAGGCCTTTCCATTCATGCTGACCTGTGAGTCAATTAAACCTCTTTCCTTTATAAATTACCCAGTCTTGGGCAGTTTTTTATAGCAGTATGAAAACAGGCTCATACAAGAGTAGAGCAGGAGTGTGCTCTGGAAAGTTGAGTAAGGCCTGAGGAGCAGACAGATGAGCTTGGAAGGTCGGCCCATGCAGACCAGAACAATCACTTAGCCACGTCATGAAAAGACTTGAATGCACAGGCTAATTAGTTTCAACCTTATCTGATAGTTTTCAGAAAAGCACTGAAGACAGATTGCAGTTACTTACCTACATACTAAAAAGTCCAGCACATATGTTATTCATTTTATAAAAAGTGAATGTCACTGAAAGATAGTAATGGGAATACTATGCACTGGGTGGGATGGAGGGGAGAAAGGGAGTCCTCATGTGGCTACGTGTGGATATGACCGCCTCAAACCATGCAGGTTGGAGCCCGCTGCTCTGCTGACATCATTCCCCGGCCCTGGTCCAGTGACAAAATCACTCAGCCACTCAGCCTGCTTGCAGCAAGACCTGCTGACTTCCTGACTATTGTTATGCCATCTTCCTGCTTCCAGCTTCAGGTTAGATTGAAGAGATGAGGTTTTACTTGAAACGTTTATTTTCCTTTCCCAAATGCCTCAGATAGAATAATAAGGAGGTGAACTTGAGAACTCAAACCTTGTAAAGGCCGATAGTATCCTGTTCACAGAGAATACAATCAGCGTAGTTATATAAATTTCAATCACAAAGCAGATGGAGATGAAGCGAGGTCAAGCCAGCTTCCCTGAGAGCTGGGTGACGTAGCAGAAAGGAAGTACAACCAGTGGGGGCAGTGTTGGGGCCTGGCGTGCCACCTGCCAGCCAAGGAGCCTTACAATATCAGGTAATCTCACCTCCACATGTATACCACCTATACCCCATGGCCAGAATCAAACAAGGCCTGTTCATCTCATGGGGCTGCTTCTAAGACAGAGTGAAATAATTGATCTAAATGCCCGGAGGTGGCTAAAAATACTTTTGACTTATGGAATCCCTGTGTGTCTCTCAGGGGTGGTGGTGGTGGTGGAAGCAACGTGACCCTTAGGTGACCAACATATCATGGTCAGAAGTCTGGGCTGAAAAGCTCCTCGGTGGTGTGGACAGAGACGTGATCCACTTGGATCTCAATTTCATCATTGGTAAAATGAGAAGGTTGGATCAAAGTCACCTTTGATGAACTCCAGCAGTGGAGTTCATTTTAGGGGGAGCATACATATAATATTAAGTCACATTTAATCCTGAGTGAGAAATTGATCTCCTCTTCAATTATCTTTCAATCCTTCAAGTCTCAGCTTGGTTATGAGTTTTCAGTTAACACCTCTCTAATGTCTGCTAATTTACCTTTTCAAGGAAGAGAAGGCAGGCCTCAGGCTTAGAACCTTGACAAGCAGCACTATCTCACTAGAATTTAATGACATTGTTGAATTTGCATTGCATTTCTTTTTTTTTTTTTTTTTTGCCTTCTATGTATAGGAAGTGATATTAGTTTTTCATTTACAGTAATAGTCCAAAGTTCTTTCTTCTATACACGTTTAAGTAAAAAGGCAAGTGGTATTAAAGGAAAATATTGCATCAATAACTGCAGAGATTGTGCAGATATGGCAAAAATCGTGGAGACAGCAGGAATTGGAGAACTGCTGGGCTAGCTGACCCCTAAAATTCCTTCAAGTGTCAATGTTACCTGATACTTTCACTTAACCTCCTCATATGAGCTCAGTTTCCTACAGGGCTTGTCTCTGCCTTGGGAGTCAGTGAGACAATAATGATTTAGACTCCCAGGAGACCCACAGTTAGTACAAAGGCAGCAGTGATAAACCACGGAGGCCCTTAAGATGTTTCCCCAATACATTCATGTAGAATCTCCCATTTGATCTTACATTTGGCAAATAAGGAAAATGGACCCGCACCCACCCACCTGCGTTTACATGATTTTCCCAGAATCATGCTGCTTGATGGTTACTCAAAGTTCTAGCTAAGTTTCTCCAAATCCCTGATTCTCTCCAGAATCCCTTTTTGTTTCTATACTCCCACTATTTCTGGCTATATACAACAATGGCAATACCAAAAGCCTCTTTTGTGTCTGAAAAAAGTCAATGTAAATTCTTCAGTTCAGGGAAGAATTTGAGTCCTTCAGACACAGCTGTGGGATGGGTAACACCCACCTTGCCTCAACGGGATGAAAAGAGAGACAGTCCCAGCCCTCTAACCATGAACTCTTTCAGTGGGAATAGCAGACAGAACAGGTGAAAATGTTGTAATTGGCATTGTTCATTGGCATCACCACTTCCATCTTAGGGAACCCTTTCTGTCCCCTAAGACAGAATTGGACCAAAATCTTTTTTTAGCTCACCAAAGTTTCTACAATCTCTTAAATGAATCACAATGAAAGGATCATTTATTAACTCATCTAACAAACATTGAGCATCTACTGTGTGCAAGGACCTAAAACATACGTCATGAACAAAAAGATTACGACCTCACAGGATGGATTACAATTAAACACGAAAGTAACTATAACACAGAGCAGACTGTGATGATAAAGATTGTTATTAGATATCATTGTAAAAAGCACATCAATGAAGATTTTACCATGTGCCAGGCACTATTCTAAGAACACTGTTTATGGGTTGTTTTTCAACATGTAGAACAAGTCTATGAAATACTAGTAATATGCCAACTTTTCAGATGAGATGATTATTAGATGAATAACCTGGTCAAGGTCAGTTAGCTCCTAAGTGGCAGAATCACACTCAAATCCACCTGACCCCAAGGCACTCACTCTCTCTGCTAGAGCAGCATTCTGGCCTAAGCACTTTTATTCACTATCTCACTTTTACTAATAGGTAATGTAGCAACGCTGTGAGAGCTCAAAAGTGGAAGTAGCCTGCCAGGGTGGAATCCCCGTTCTGCAACTTCTAGTTTTGGGATGTTGGGAAAGTTGCTTCAATTCTCTCTGCCTCAGTTTCAGCACTAAAGAGGGTTTTGTTGCAATGGTTCAATAAGTTAACATGGGCAGCATGCTTAGAAGGTTACTCAGCACATGCTTTAACTGTAACAGTGAAGCTGTTATTACAATGATGTAGATATTATCAGTCCCATTTTACAGGTGAGGAAACTGACCCTCTAAAAATGAGCTGGCTTATCTAAGGTCTTGTATCTGAGAACTCTTTCCCTTTTGTAAATTGTGTGGTGTTTAGAAAAAAGGATAATTAACTACAATCCAAAGAAGAGTATAAAGGGAGTTCAGAGTCTGGAAAGGCTTTTTTTTCCAAGTAGAGACAACATGAGGAAACCGCCATAGGGGAGGAACGGTCAAGATAGCCAAAGGCCAGGAGGTTCATTAGGCTACAATATGGGGCCCTAGGAATGAACAGTCATCTCATGGCTAGAATGACACCAGACATGGCACACCTGAAATGTGCAAGCAGGAAGACCTAGAACACCAGACATGGCAAATTACTGAAGGCTCTGAACAAAGAAACAGTACCAGAACCAGCAGCGGTGTGAAAGACAATTAAAGGCAGAGAGATTAGACTCTTATATACTCACTTACTAAGAAGACAGTAAGACACTGAATAGACTCCATAGGTAGGGACAGTAAAAAACAGATTGGAATTTATTTAGATATTATTCATTCAACATAAATGTATTGAGCATCTATTAAACACTAGACATAAGGGATGCAATATGTGGTGAGCAAGATAGAATCCCAGTCTGCAGGGAGGTAGAAAATCAAATAGGTAACAATTAGATAATGTAGTAAGTGTCAGAGAGCCATGTGGAAGCAGAATCTGACCTAGCTTGGAGGGTCAGAAAATACTTCCTGGAGGAAATGATACCAGAGTGATGAGGAGGAATTAGCTAGAGGGAAAATGTGGGCAGGTTGCATTCCAGGTTAAGGGGATAACATGTGCAAAGGCCTTGAGGCATAAGTCATGGACCCTTCAAGACACATAGTAAGTTGCTGGGTATTGGATAGAGCTGGAGATGGGATAAGGGATATAGCAAGAGCTAGATCATCTAGGGCCTTTTAATCAGCATTAATGAATTTCTATTTTTATCACAGAGACCAAGGGGAGCCACTGAATAGTTTCATAAGCTCAGGTTTATTATTTAGAAAGACCACCACTGTGTGGATTGGAGGAGGCAAGAGAGATTGCAGAGACACTCAGCAGTGGGGTAGAGTAGTAGGTCTTATTAGAGAACATAATAACTTTTATAGGAACATAGTGATCAAAATTTTAAAAAAGGATAGAATTTAAAGTAAGTTTAGAAGGTAAAACTGACAAGATCTGGCAATGACTGGATGTCAGGGATGAGCAGGAGGAGAAAGGGTGAGTTAAGGCACTGGGCAGATGGTCCTGCCCCATCAGAGAGAGTGAATCCAGGCAAGAGCAATGGGAGGTGGTATTAGCATTCCATTCTCCAGAGAAACAGAGCTAAGAGGATGTATATATTTATTTTAAGAGAGAGATTTATTCTAAGAAATTGGCTCACAACATTATAGAGGCTGGCAAGTCTGAAATCTATAAGCAGGAAGGGTCAATGTTGCAGTCTCAAGTCCAAAGACCATCAGAGGCAGAATTTCTCCCATCTCAGAGTACCTCCCATTGTCTTCTTAATACCTTCAGCTGGTAAGATGAGACCCACCCACATCATGAAAGGTAAACTGCTTTACTCAAAGTCCTCTGATGCGAATATTAATCACATCTAAAAAATACCTTCACAAAAACATCTAGACTGGTGTTTGGCCAAACAACTGGGCACCATAGCCTAAAGAAACTGGCATGTAAACTTAACTATCACAGGGAAAAAGACAATTTGGTTTTAGATCATCCCTCACAGTGGAGCATCCTAAGGAGCTGTTTGTAAGGTTGATTCAAGTTCACAAAACAAGTCATTGATTTGGGGGGTTTTGTTCTTAGAAGCAGCTGTTGGAGGGAACTATGCCTATGTGAGCAGCAGTGAGAAGAGAGGAAGAAATGAAGACAAAGGATGTCATCCCTATCCAAGAAGGAAGAAGAGTCAGAGAGGAAAACTAACATCAAGGAAAGAGACTTTTAAGCTAAAGAGAGGAGGGCAGGAGCACTCAGAAAATTACACAGGGTTTGGATTTTTTAGTTGCTGATTCAACAAGTTTGAAAGAGTGAATCTGAGTTCCTCCCATGTGCCAGGCAGTGTCTGGCCAGTGTCTTGTCAACTAGCCATAAGTTCCCAGGCATATTCTTATATTTCCAGCCACCCAGAAGTTTCTGTTGGTGCACCATGCATCCTAGTGGGTCCTAGGAAGCCTTCTAGGTCAAGCATGTCCAAAGCCAGCTCTTCCTTTCTGGAAGGTACCCTTGGGACCTTGTGTACTTCTGCTGTGTTAATTTGTACTTCTTAATGTGCTCTACACATTTTATGGATACAATTGACTCTAATTTCTCCAAATAGACCTACTGGCTCCTCAGAGGGCAGAGATTGTGCCTTTTATGCTGTCAGAGCTCAGCACCCTCCCCAGGCCACTTCCACACTCCTTGGTGCCTGGCAGAGGGATCTGCATCCAGGAGGTCCTACTCATATGACTGGCTGACCCACTCCCTTCCCAAACAGCCGCATCCCACTCCTCCCCTCCACAGGCTGCCTTCTCAACTGCTGCTGGAGGAGCAGCCACCTTCATAATTACAGGGAGTATCACCTTCTTTCTTTGCCTCGATTCCTTTGCAACATCACCTCTGTGAAAAGAATACATCTAACTCTCCAGTGTGTCTTATAATAGCCCTTCAAAGTCTGGCCCGAGCCTTCTCTCCTTCTGGTTTATTGATTCAACATTCTTTCAACAAATATTTACTGAGACACAGACAGTGAAGACAGAGTGATTGAGATAAACAGAAAAAAAAAATGCCTGCTCATATGGGCTTACATTCTGGTCGGGGAAGAAAAAAATAAATGAATAAATATTGACTTTCATTTCAGAGCAAGAGAAGATAGAGTGAGTGGGCTCCACTTCATAGAGAGAGGAAAGACAGCCACCCTGGAAAGGTAGCATTTGAGCAAAGACTTAGAGGAAGTGGGGGTAAGAATTTTGCAATATCTGGAAAGTGGAGTTTGGGCAGAGGAATTTATTAGTAAAGGCCTAGAGGTGGGGTAGATACTTACAATGGTTTTTTCATCCTCTGACTTCTCTTTATTTAAAGTGGTTGGAAAGCTTACAAACAACTATATTTCCCGCGCAGTTAAGGACTGGGTATGTATAAACAATATTTTCCAGTTATCTACACTTGCACGAGATTTGCCAATTACCCACCCTTGCACAAGGTTCAGAGCCAGTCACTTCTTCCAGTGTTTCTGATAGCTGCTCTGCTCCGGGAGGTTCAGGTTCTATGGTGGCTGTCTGTCCTGCAACCTCTCAAGGTCCAGAAGTTGCTTTGGTGATGGCTGCTGCCTCTCAGGCAGCTCCTTCCTGCAGCCAAAGCTCCAAGAGAAACACTGCCTGCTCTTCTGGTTGCCCCATAGGCTTATGGGAAATAAAGACTTCTCACTGGGCTGGATCCTGTGGCTCACCACGCCTTTTTGGTTCTCCTAAATCTGCCCATACTTTGTTTAATAAAGTCTCTTCATTAAACACTCCATTACTCTCTAGGTACACTGTCTACTCCTTGAGTAGATGTTAGAGGAAATATATGGACAGACCACTGAGGAGTCTGGGGAGTCTGCCCCCCGACAGGTCAGTGCATGTACAGTGAATTGGTCAAAAGGAGTGAAGAGGGTTTGAGGAGGTGAGAAGGAAAGGAGATATTGAGGTACATAAAGCAAGGGTGAATGACATTGGATGTGATTGGCAGGGTCTGATGTGATGCTGCAGGACCCGGGAGACCAAATAGACAGTGAGTGACCAGCCAAGCCAGGAACCAGGCATCCGAGCCTGCAGGCAATGCTCATTCCAATTCTATCCCATTGTAACTCCTGGTTCCTGTTCTATTTGCAAGTCTCCTCCTTTCTACAGCATTCTCCCTTCTTCTTCCTTTGTATGTTTCCCAGAAATCCCATAGTGATGAGTGGGTTTAAAGAGTCACCTGGAGCCGGGTGTGGTGGCTCACGCCTGTAATCCCAGCACTTTGGGAGGCCGAGGCGGGTGGATCACGAGGTCAAGAGATCGAGACCATCCTGGTCAACATGGTGAAACCCCGTCTCTACTAATATAAAAAATTAGCTGGGCATGGTGGCGCGTGCCTGTAATCCCAGCTACTCAGGAGGCTGAGGCAGGAGAATTGCCTGAACCCAGGAGGTGGAGGTTGTTGTGAGCCAAGATTGCGCCATTGCACTTCAGCCTGGGTAACAAGAGCAAAACTCTGTCTCAAAAAAAAAAAAGAGCCACCTGGAAAAAATGAACATAGGACCCAGATTTCCCCAACACTGCTACTATCCTGATTTGTCACATGGCCAGGAGAAAAGGCTCTGAAGCTTTGAATCTTGCCTGCAGTATTGCAGGGAAAGGTACAGGGAGATGTGGTGATGAAATTCACAACACCATGAGATCTAGCTGATTTCTTTCCCTTCTCCTGGGATGCTGAGGTGCACAGTTCCCTCACATGCCCAGGGACTGGCCACACTGCCAAGGCTGCCAAAGCTTCTTCCCGAAGCTCTCTTTGGTTTTTCTAACTGTGCCTGCCACCCACAACTGCTCCTCTGAAGTACCAACAGTGACGGTCATTTCAGGTGTGCTTGATTCTGTTGCTCCTTCAGCTATTAAGGCACTTGGGCATGATGCCATATTTCCTCAGAGTCTTAAGAGCTATCATCAAGACTCTGTTTATAACAGAAAGGTTCCCAAACTGCTCTTAAAAGCCTAAATCTCAGCATCATCTGCAGAGACATTCAATGGAGTGTCAGTTAGTTAGAGGGGAGCCATGTATTTTCAGGATGGAAACTCTCATTGATACCGCACAAATCAAGAAGAGACAAGGAGCCCCAGGAGCCCTGGAACCCCTCTCCTTTACTTTGCCCCACGTGACTGTGTTTTGAAAATCTTTCTTTGGTTGAGTTGAAATCTCTTTAATTCAGAATCATTACCATTTTAAAGTAAATTTGAACTCTGAAAAGTCTAAAATTGGGGAGTGTCAATGAATGCAGTATATTCCTTTTAAAGTACTTAGAGCCCCTCTCAATCTGTTCTCTGCTGTACTGAACATGTAGGTATAATGTAGAATCTGGATATTGGAGTTATGGGAAGAAAAGACTCAGGGATTGTCAACATATTAATATTTATGTTATTTAGGAGACTTCCCTGCAATCCTGATCAACATTTTTAGGTTTTTTTATATTTATTTATTTATTTTGAGACAGGCTCTTGCTCTGTCACCCAGGCTGGAGTGCAGGGTGTGATCATGGCTTCCTGCAGCCTCAACCTTCTGGCCACAAGCAATCCCCCGACCTCAGCCTCCCAACTATCTAAGACCACAGGTGCAAACCACCACACCCAGCTACTTCTTTTCTTTTTCCTGTAATAGAGACTACCCATCATTTAAGCCCAGGCTAGACTCAACTCTTGGGCTTAAACAATCCTCCTTCCTTGTCCTCTCAAGTGCTAGGATTAAAGATGTGAGCCAACATGCCTGGCCATTTATCAACATTTTCTTCCACTCTTTCTATCCAAATTCTGCTCATCCCTCTGGGCCAATTCGAGTCCTGCTTCTTCCCGCATATTCCATCAAGATGGTTCTGTTCTCACTGATCATCCCCATCATGACTTGCCATTGAGTTTATTATCCATCCCACTCATTTGGCTCTGAATTATCAGACTAGTAGACTGATGGAGCTTCAAACATGATAACCTTTTAATGGGTGAGGTATTTTGAAAACACATGGGGGTATTCTTGGTTGCATAATAATTATAGAGCACTATTAGCATGTGCTGGAAAGAGAAGAGAAGTCCTACAGTGCTGGGACAGTCCTGCAAAACAAGGAACTGCCTCATATTCTACATAAATCTCAAGTGCCCCACCAGAAAACCAGAGACTGAATGAATGCATGCGTGCCCTGACATATGGTGGGACCTCACATGGGAGGTGCATGTTCCATGATGCCTTGTCACTCTCCCATCTCCTGTCACAACATCAGGCATTATTTTGACACCATGTTTTAAAATCCCAGCTTATCTGTAAGACTATTCATTTTCCCTACTTCTACATGCCACTCATAATTAGAGTTGGCACAGTGTCCTTGCTTCAATTAAAGCTGTTTCCCGCTTTCTCTTTTTATGTACAAATAAGTCTGGTCTATTACTCACTACACTTACATGTGTATTAGTTCTAGAATATAAGTGTGTATACCTCTGCTCCTTTATTTACTGTACTTCTTGCACAGACTGCTTCTGATCTTCTCAACATCTCTTTAGTCCAAACTTATTTATTGTAAGTAGGTGCAACTACCCAAGTACTTCATTACATCTTCTATTATAGCAATATCTGGAAATTTACATATTAAAGTGCATATTATTTATTTTAAAATGCTTGCTTTTTATTTCTTCTTTATATTATAGTTAGGGTATTATACTGATTTTTATTACATATCTAACTATAATATCTGCAAATTTCATTTTAGTTTGGTAAATGAGGCATTACAAATTATTTGTTATAAAAGGGATATTAAGTGCAATAAGTTTGAGAACCACTGATCTATTACCATCCCTCATTTTACAGAGGAAAATAGTGAGGCACCAAGAGATTAAATAGCCCCATTACTAAGTTGTGGATCTGGAATTAAAACCCTGATCTTTCAGTCCAGTTCTCTTACTTTGTTCTCTAATTTTAGCTGAATATTGAGTCATTCTTATTTCTGTAGTAGGATTATACTCACAATCTCCTTGAGAACAGAGCCATTTTGCACAATTCTATTTCTGCAATCATCACAGTGACTAACACAGCATTAGACATATAGTAGTTACTTAATTCATACTTAATATATCAGATCGAAGGGAACTGAATTGCGCTGAATTGAAATGAAGTGATTTGAACTGAATAGTGGGGTGCTAATGTTTTATGGCAAATAGTGGTTTCTAGTGGGAAACAATCACAGCCATATGTTCTGGGCCAGGGAGCCACAGCTGGCATAGTTACATCGGATTCCCCTCTTTACCTCTTCCCTGCCCCTTACCTGTTTCCAGGCTCTCACCATGGACTGACTACATTTTTGCCTCCCCTTTTCCCATAGCTGCTGACCATCTCAGTCTAGTGCCATTTTAAAGGCCTAGCAACATTCATCTCTGGCTGTCCCTTCACCAGCCATATCCTTAGGATACAGGTTGATTCCAATGCTGAGACAGGTCCTCCAGGCCCTACAGTATTTCCAGGGAAAAAGCTAAAAGTCAGTTGTCCCCCTTTCAAGTTTTTCTAGTTCTGAATTACTTCTTTTCCTGGCTTTTCCTAAATGTGTTAACAAAGTTGGTCTATGGTGGGATGCTTTGTTGACATGACACAGGAACTACTCCTACATGTCAGTGGGAATGGCATGAAAACACTGACTCAGAAGCCAGATTCTAGAGTGGATACATTGTTGTATCTTCCTGGTGAGAGAGAGAGAGAGAGAGAGAGAGAGAGAGTGTGTGTGTGTGTTTACACACATAAGCAGGAAAGAGAGATAAGACCCCACACCTAATTCAGGGCCAAAATTGAAAAGGGGTTCCAAGGAGGTGGGAGACTCATAAAAGAGTGCTAAGAAGTTTGTGCCAAACTATAGAGCCATGAGGGTTGTGAGAGAGAGCATGACCTGTAAGGAGCAAATTATCTGGGAGCATGATGGAAGAATATGTATCATGGCTCTAGACACTACATAGAGTAAGCCAATTAGACATACATCTTGGTTTCCTATATGATGTTCAACTATAGAGGCACACAGCACCATCAATAACCAGAAAATTAACAACAACAATGAGCAAAATGCTCCTTCTTTTGATTTAGATTTTTTTTTTTTTTTGAGACAGAGTCTCACTCTGTCACCAGGCTGGAGTGCAGTGGCAAGATCTTGGCTCACTGCAACCTCTGACTCCCTGATTCAAGCAATTCTCCTGCCCCAGCCTTCCAAGTAGCTGGGATTACAGACATGTGCCACCATACCCAGCTAATTTTTGTATTTTTAGTAGAGACGAGATCTCACCATGTTGGCCAGGATGATCTTCATCTCCCAACCTTGTTGTGATCAGCCCGCCTTGGCCTGCCAAAGTGCTGGGATTACAGGCATGAGCTACCATGCCCAGCCTTGATTTAGATTTTAAAAGTTATGAGATTATCACTTCCACCTAACTAACAAGAGAAAATATAGTACTAAAAGCCATTATAGAACTAAGAATACAAATAAATCTAAATGAACTAAAAATAAGAAAGAATTCCCAAGGCATTCCAGCTCTTCCCAAGACCTTCAAAGGCTGGAAGAACTACAACAGGACTGAAAGCAAACTCCCCAGGTGCAGACAGCAGTGGGCAGGGCTCAATGGCAAAGAGAATGTATTAATGAAGTGAGAAAGTGCGCTATTTGACTTTCTGTGCCTAGCTTGTTTCACTTAAGACAATGACCTTCTTTTTAAGGAGATGGCCGATTAGGAGCAGCTCTGGATTGCAGCTCCCAGTGAGAGCATGGAGGGTGAGTGGACACCACATTTCCAGATGGATTTTTATTGCCCATAGACCAGGACATTCCCGGGTGGAGGAGCCCCACAGGTCGCCAGCGCGGCTGTTTTTGCCAGTGCGGCGGGTCTCCACACAAAATATTCGGGTCTGGGCGCCGTTTTAGCTGGTGAATGGAGCACCTGGGAGGAAGAGTCGCCCATTCAACTGATAAAAAGGGGACTGAAACAGGGAGCCAGGCCAGGAGATTCCCAGGCGAAAACACCACGAATCTCCAGCACAGCTGTTTCAGCTGGCACAGTGGGTCACTGCATGGGAAATCACACAGATCCCAGTGCCTTTTCAACAGGCGATTGGAACGCCTGGGAGACAGAGTTGCCCATTCAGCTGATAAAAAGGGGACTGAAACAGGGAGCAAGGCCAGGAGATTCCCGGGCGAAAAAGTGCCATGAGCCCCCCAGTGAGGCTGTTTCAGCCAGCAAAGCAGGTCTCTGCACAAAATCTCACACAAATCCGGGAGCCATTTCAACCGGTGACTGGGACACCTGGGAGAGAGAGTCGCCCATTCAACTGAAAAAAAAGGGATCTGAGGCAGGGAGCCAGATGATCAGTCTCGGCCGGTCCCACCCCCACAAAAAACAGCAATCTGAATTGCTCAGGATTGAGAGTTTCACAGCAAGCACAGCTGAACCCGGGATGGTCCAGCTCTGTGGGGGAGGGGTGTCTGCCATTACCAAGGCAGTCCACCACTACCGAAGTAGTCCACTATTGCCAAGGCGGCCTGCCATTACCGAGGCAGTCCGCCATTACAGAGGTGGGCTGTCATTGCCGAGGCAGTTCTAACTATACCCCTATAAACAGGACTGCAGGGGCATTCACATGGCAGCTGGGTGGAGCCTACAGCAGCTCAGTGAAGCCTCTGCAGGCAGACTGTGACTAGGCTGCTTCCTCGCTGGGCAGGGCAGCCCTGAAAAAGGCAGCAGCATGACAAAAATGTATAAATTAAGCCCTACCTTCCCAGGGCAGAGCACCTGGGGAAAAAAAAAGGTGTTTATGAGTTTTGCTGCAGGAGACTTAAACGTACCTGCCCAGCAGCTCTGAATGGAACAATGGAGCTCACAGCTCAGCACTTGAGCTCCTATAAAGGACAGACTGTCTCCTCAAGCAGCTCCCTGACCCCCATATATCCAAAGAGTCACCTCATAAAGGAGAGCTCAGACTGACATCTGGCGGGTATCCTTCTGGGACAAAGATAACAGAAGAAGAAACTGGCAGCAACCCTTACTGTTCTGCAGCCACTGCGGGTTATCTCCAGGCAAGCAGGGCCTGGAGTGGACCACCAGCAGTCCTACAGCAGAGGGACCTGACTGTTAGAAGGAAAACTAAGAAACAGAAAGAAACAACTTCATCATCAACAAACTGGACGTCCACTCAGAGACCCACTCTGAAAGTCAACAACTACAAAGACAACAGGTAGATAAATCTACAAAGATGGGAAGAAACCAGCACAAAAAGGATGAAAACACCCGAAACCAGAATGCCTCTCCTCCTACAAGGGATCACAACTCCTCACCAGAAAGGCAACAAGGCTGAATGGAGAATGAGTGTGATGAATTGACAGAAACAGGATTCAGAAGGTGGGTAACTTCTCTGAGCTAAAAGAACATGTTCTAACCCAATGCAAAGAAACTAAGAACCTTGAAAAAAGGTTTGATGAAATGCTAATGAGAATAAACAGCTTAGAGAGGAATATAAATGAATTGATGGAGCTGAAAAACACAACACGAGAACTTCGTGAAGCATACACAAGTTTCAACAGCCGAATTGACCAAGCAGAAGAAAGGATATCAGAGGTCAAAGATCAACTCAATGAAATAAAACGAGAAGGCAAGATTAGAGAAAAAAGGGCAAAAAAAAATGAACAAAGTCTCCAAGAAATATGGGACTACATGAAAAGACCTAATCCACGTTTGATAGGTGTACCTGAATGTGACGGAGAGAATGAATCCAAGCTGGAAAATACTCTTCAGGATATTATCCAGGAAAACCCTCAACCTAGCAAGGCAGGGCAATATTCAAGTCCAGGAAATACAGAGAACCCCACAAAGATATTCCTCAAGAAAAGCAACCCCAAGGCACATAATCATCAGATTCACCAGGGTTGAAACGAAGGAGAAAATGCTGAGGGCAGCCAGAGAGAAAGGTCCAGTTACCCACAAAGGGAAGCTCATCAGACTCACAGGTGATCTTTCAGCAGAAACCCTATAAGCCAAAAGAGAGTGGGAGCCAATATTCAACATCCTTAAAGAAAAGAACTTTCTTTTTTTTGGTTTTTTTATTTATTTATTTTCATTGCATTTTAGGTTTTGGGGTACATGTGAAGAACATGCAAGATTGTTACATAAGTACACACATGGCAGTGTGATTTGCTGCCTTCCTCCCCAAAGAACTTTCAACCCAGAATTTTATATCCAGCCAAAATAAGCTTCATAAGTGAAGGAGAAATAAAATCCTTTGCAAATAAGCAATTACTCAGAGATTTCATCACTACCAGGCCTGCTTTACAGGAGCTCCTGAAAGAAGCACTAAACATAGGAAGGAACAACCACTACCAGCCACTCCAAAAACATACCAAATGGTAAAGAGCATCGACACAATGAAGAAACTGCATCAACTAACAGGTGAAACAGCCAGCTAGCATCAAAATGGCAGGATCAAATTCACACATAACAATACTAACCCTAAATGTAAATGGGCTAAACACCACAATTAAAAGACAGAGACTGGCAAATTGGATAAAAAGCCAAAACCCATCGGTGTGCTGAATCCAGGAAACCCATCTCACATGCATATGCAAGTCTATAAATGTAATTCACCACATAAACAGAACCAAAGACAAAAACCACATGATTATCTCAATTGATGCAGAGAAGGCCTTTGACAAAATTCAACAGCCCTTTATGCTATAAACCCTCAATAAACTAGGTATTGATGGAATGTATCTCAAAATAATAAAAGCTATTTATGACAAACCCACAGCCAATATCATACTGAATGGGCAAAAGCTGGAAGCATTCCCTTTGAAATCTGGCACCAGACAAGGATGTCCTCTCTCACCACTCCTATTCAATATAGTATTGGAAGTTCTAGCCAGAGCAATCAGGCAAGAAAAATAAAGGGTACTCAATTAGGAAAGGAGGAAGTCAAATTGTCTCTATTTGTAGACGACATGATTGTATATTTAGAAGACCCCACTGTCTCAGCCCAAAATCTCCTGAAACTGATAAGCAACTTAAACAAATTCTCAGGATTCAATATCAATGTGCAAAAATCACAAGCATTCCTACACACCAGTAACAGTCTTAAAGACAGCCAAATCAAGAATGAACTGCCATTCACAATTGCTACAAAGACAATAAAATACCTAGGAATACAACTAACAAAGAATGTAAAGGACCTCTTCAAGGAGAACTACAAACCACTGTACAATGAAGTAAGGGAGGACACAAACAGATGGAGAAACATTCCATGCTCATGGTTAGAAAGAATCAATATTGTGAAAAAGGCCATACTGCCCAAAGTAATTTACAGATTCAACGCTATCCCCATCAAGCTACCAATGACTTTCTTCACAGAACTGGAAAAACCACCTTAAACTTCGTATGGAACCAAAAAAGAGCCAGCACAGCCAAGTCCATTCTAAGCAAAAAGAATAAAGCTGAAGGCATTACACTACCTGACTTCAAACTATACTACAAGGCTACTGTAATCAAAACAGCATGGTACTGGTACCAAAACAGAGATATAGACCAATAGAACAGAACAGAGGCCCCGGACGCAATGCCACACATCTACAACCATCTGATCTTTCACAAATCTCACAAAAACAAGCAATGGGGAAAGGACTCCATGTTTAATAAATGGTGTTGGGAAAACTGGCTAGCCATGTGCATAAAGCAGAAACTGGACCCCTTCCTGACACCTTATACTAAAATTAACTCCAGATGGATTAAAGACTTAAACATAAGACCTAACACCATAAAAACCCTAGAAGAAAACCTAGGCAAATCCATTCAGGACATAGGCATAGGCAAGAACTTCATGTATAAAACACCAAAAGCATTGACAACAAAAGCCAAAATAGACAAATGGGACCCAGTCAAACTCCACAGCTTCTGTACAGCAAAAGAAATAATCATTAGAGTGAATCCACAACCAATAGAATGGGAAAAAATTTTTGCAATCTACCCATCTGACAAAGGGCTAATATCCAGAATCTACAAAGAACTAAAACAGATATACAAGAAAAAAACAAACAAGCCCATTCAAAAGTGGGTGAAGGATATGAACAGACACTTTTCAAAAGAAGACATACATGAGGCCAACAAACATATGAAAAAATGCTCATTATCACTGGTCATTAGAGAAATGCAAATCAAAACTACATTGAGATACCATCTCACGCCAGTTAGAATGGTGATCATTAAAAAATCTGGAGACAACAGATGCTGGAGAGGATGTGGAGAAATAGGAACACTTTTACGCTGTTGGTGGGAGAGTAAATTAGTTCAACTATTGTAGAAGACAGTGTGGTGATTCCTCAAGGACCTAGAAATAGAAATTCCATTTGACCCAGCAATCTCATTACTGGGTATATATCCAAAGGATTATAAATCGCTCTATTATAAAGACATATGCACATGAATGTTCATTGTGGCACTGTTTACAATAGCAAAGACTTGGAACCAACCCAAATACCCATCAATGATAGACTGGACAGGGAAAATGTGGCACATATACACAATGGAATACTATGCAGCCATAAAAAATGATGAGTTAGTGTCCTTTGTAGGGACATGGATGAACCTGGAAATCATCATTCTCAGCAGACTGACACAAGAACAGAAAATCCAACATCACATGTTCTCACTCATAGGCGGGTGTTGAACAATGAGTACACATGGACACAGGGAGGGGAGCATCAAACACTGGGATCTGTCGGGGGGGAACTAGGCAGGCAAGCAGAGGGTGAGGAGTTGGGGAGGGATAACATGGGGAGAAATGCCAGATATAGGTGATGGGGAGGAAGGCAGCAAACCACATTGCCATATGTGTACCTATGCAATGATCTTACATGTTCTTCACATGTACCCCAAAACCTAAAATGGAATTTAAAAAAATCAAAAATAAAATAAAAAACAAAAACAAAACAAAAGACAATGACCTCCAATTACAACAAATGGAATAATTAAAGTGCTTAAAAAAAAAAAAAAACTATCAACTTAGAATCCTATCCAGTGAATATATATAATATATATAGTATGTGGTATATAACATACTACATATATTTGTATGTAAATAGGTAGATACATAATTACATTTAATATGTATTTAATGTATTTAATACATGTTATATACATTAATTTAATATATATTTAATAGATATTTATATATGAATACATATATCATAAATAATTCTATGTATGATTACAATTGTATTTATATACATAAATATATTTATATGTTCCATATGTAATGTGCTTTTATATATAAATAATGAAGTATACATCCACTGGGTAAAATTCTAAGTTGCCACATAAATACACCATATACAATATAAATGATTATTAACTTTTTAAAGCAAAAACAATAGCAATGAACCATGAGCTTGTAGCATATATAATAATGCAATTTAGACAACACCAGCACAAAGTATAAGAATTAAAGGAATTATACAATGATAGATTTCTCCACTCTCATAAAGCAGTACAATTTATTATTTCTGTACTAACTCATAATGTATTATTGATACTTTTTTGAGAGAATGATAAATAATAAATTTCAAGAAGGGTTAAGGTGAGGTTGACTTTCTCCTGCTTTTGGTTCTACCTATGCAAAGCCCACATTTATATTGTTAATCCAAAGTATATTTTCTTTTTCTTTTTTTCTGGCCGAATGGAACAGCAGAATTTAAAAATAGCATTTCTCAGCAACTTGTTAACATGATCAGCACAGACAGATTCACTATAAGATTCCTAGGTAACATGTTGCAGTATTTAATTTGAGGTTGGGCGGCCCAAGGCCCAAGTCCTGCCTCTAACTGCACTGTGCCACCTTAGGCACGTTACTTAAACCTTATAAGCTCATTTATCTCATTTATAAATTGAGGCCAATTATTCCCAATCTACAGGATCATAGAGAATTAGGTTAAATAAAAACATAGGGGACCAAGACACAATGCCAGGCACATCTCAGGAAATGTCAGTTTCCCAGTCCTCTGTAAGCTCCAAATCTATGTGGCAACCAAGAAAATCTGGTTGGATTCTGTATGTGCTGATTGACTTGGAACTTCTAAGGATTTGTCTTTATTCCCTTTATATAAAAGTCAAGGCCAGGTATGATGGCTCACACCTGTGATACCAGCACTTTGGGAGGCCAAGGCAGGTGGATCACTTGAGGTCAAGAGTCCAAGAACAGCCTGACCAACATGGTGAGACCCCATCTCTACTAAAAATACAAAACTTAGCTGGGCATGGTGGCACATGCCTGTAATTCTGGCTATTCAGGAGGCTGAGGTGGGAGAATCGCTTGAACCCAGGAGGCAGAGGCTGCAGTGAGCCAAGATCGTGCCACTGCACTGCTGCCTAGGTGACAAAGTTAGACTCCATGTAAAAGAAAAAAAAAAGTCAGGAAGTGGAAACAAAATAAGTAGGTAAAAGAAAAATTAACATTATTTAGGACAAAAGCTGCATATGAATGAGCCCTAGCAAGGACAATGACTCAGAAACAAGTACATTTTTCTCCAGATGCTCCTGAAGTTCTCAAGTACTTGGAGGTCAAATCTGGCAAATTTATAGAAAGATTCATTAAGTCCTAAAACATTCATTAAGTCCTTGGAGCATATGAGGGAGGAAGGGAAAGTGGAAACATCTGTGCTTGCCTCATTCTGTGCAACCTGGGCAGGGCACTAAACAAACATTCAGAGGACCTCCCCCCTGGAGAGAGAGGACGACTTTTGCAAAAGATCCAGGCAGGCCTATTTCTTTCTTTCTATTTTTTTTTTTGAGATAGAATCTCACTCTATTGCCCAGTATGGAGTGCAGTCAGTTGATCTGGGCTTGTTGCAACCTCCACCTCCTGGGTTCAAGTGATTCTCCCACCTCAGCCTCCCAAGTAGCTGGGACTACAGGCACATGCCACCTTATCTGGCTAATTTTTGTATTTTTAGTAGACAGGGTTTTACAATGTTGGCCAGGCTGGTCTTGAACTCCTGACCTCAAGTGATCCATCTACCTCGACCTCCCAAAGTGCTGAAATTACAGGAGTGAGCCACCTCACCTGTTCAAAGCAGGCCTATTTCTAAGCCCCTTCTCTTCCATCTGTGTGGCTCCAAGCAAAGTCCCTGGATGTTTCTGACCTTCAGTTCCTTCCACTATCAAAACAGATAATAAAACCCATCTTCTAGCATTGGTGAAAGTAGTAAGATCAAACATGTAAAGCAAAAGTTGAAATCTGGAACACTTTGGACCAATCTGGCTAGCAGATGTACTTTGCTTAGCCTGCAGAATGCTGCATGTTTTCTATTTTTTGAATTGTTGACCAATTGCTTATAAATAAGAGATTGCACATTTTAAAAATCTATATTTCTATATGCTCTTGAAATACTGGAAGATCTGGCAACCTCGTGCCTATCTTCTTCTAAGAAATTAACCCCTTAAAGCTAAGTAGTAACCATTTCTGGTATACAGAACTAATTTTCTCCAGATTGCAATAGGCCTCACCATTCCTTATTGTATCACTTGCTGAAAGTCAATTCACTCATTGATATTACCTGCCTGCCCTATGGAAATTCTTTTGCACTAGGGATGTAAAGTGTCTAGCTCTACAATTAAGGGTTAATAGATATCCTCTTTCCAGAATTTCCTCTACCTTGAAGGTCCCATGGCCAAAGGAGATTCAGAGAGGAACACAACTGGTGGATCATATCCTCAAGAGTCTGACCCTTCTCTTAATCTTGCACCTCATCAGCTATCCTCATTTCAAGAACATAAACGGGGAAAGGAGGATGGATAGAACTTTCTTAGCCAAAAGACACAGAGCTCTTTCTCAGCAGACTGGGCTTAGTGCCGGCTACACAAAAACATAATGATGCGTTAAAATCACTTTAGAAATTTTTTCCAGAAACCTAGGGTCTGTCTCTGAGACTCATTATTAAAATGTGATGTATTGCAGCCATAAAAGGGAGGAATATGGACTTAGTGCCTGAGGGTCAAGAAGAGAGGTGGGGCACAGTGGCTCATGCCTATAATCCCAGCGCTTTGGGAGGCCAAGGTGGTCAGATCATTTGAGGTCAGGAGTTTGAGACCAGCCTGGCCAACATAGTGACACCCCATTTCTATTAAGAGTACAAAAATTAGCCCAGCGTGGTAGTGCATGGTTGTAATCCTAGATACTTGAAAGCATGAGGCAGGAGGATTGCTTGAACCAGGAGGCAGAGGTTGCAGTGAGCTGAGATGGTACCACTGCACTCCAGCCTGGGTGCTCAAAAAAAAAAAGAAAAAGAGGTGGGAAATCAGAGGCAGGTCTCTTCCAGCAACCTTTGAAATTCACTAGGCCTTGACTCTTCTAAATTCATCAGTGCAAGCTTCATGAAGGGAAATTGCAATTCTCTAGAGGGCTAGATGAGAGGGAGAGCTGTGGATTATGAAGAGGAGAAAAGTTGGGGAGCAGGGATAGGAGTGTGGTATGGGCGTGGCTTTCCAAGGAATCCAACTCCTTTCAGCAAATGAGCTTATTGTTACAGCACAAAAGAACCAGAATGTGTTTGAGAAGGGGCGAGGCCACTGGAAATTCTGTAACTCAGCCTCCAGCTAACCGCAGCTGACAACAGATGTATAAATCATATGCAGCAGGTGAGAGAGAATAGCTGGGAGCCAGCAGCAGGTTGGTTAAGATGAAAAGCATTCATAAATCCCGGGCTTCAACATCTGCCACCTATGATTAAAAATTGACCAGAGGCATCTGACCTTTCCCTTGCCCCAGAGCAGCCAGCTGTGGATGCCAGGGACAGCCAGGGTCCCTTAGGGGACAGGTGAAGCTGGCAGAACAAGAGACATGGAGTCTAGGAGAGAGTCCTTAAAACCAGGGCCAGAGGAGACCCTGTAGGGAGGAAATGTGACTTCTAGGAACCTTACTTTCCACACCTGATATACTCCAGTATCACGGTTGGAAAAAATTAAGAGGATGGATAGTTCAACATCTTTTATCCAAGTTTTTCTTTGTTGTTTTTGTTTGCTTTTGAGACAGGATTTTGCTCTGTCAACCAGGCTGGAGTGCAGTGGTGCAATTTTGGCCCACTACAACCTTCACGTCCCAGGCTCAAGTGATCCTTCCACCTCAGCCTCCCGAGTAGTTGGGACTGCAAGCACATACCACCATGCTTGGCTAATTTTTAAATTCTTTTGTAGAGATGAGATATCATTATATTGCCCAGGCTGCTCTTGAACTCTTGAGGTGAAGCAATCCTCCTACCTCAGCTTCCTACAGTGCTGGGATTACAGGCATGAGCCACCACCATGGCCAGCTTTATCTAGGTTTTTATGGATGAGGAAATAGAGGACTGCAAAGAACCAAGTTCTTTCTCAAATTCTCATGGTAAGTTAGGATAAGAGCTAGTGTTAGAACTTCTGCCACATGATTATCTCAATAGACGCAGAGAAAGGCTTCCGACAAAATTCAACAGCCCTTCATGCTAAAAACTCTCAATAAACTAGGTATCGATGGAATGTATCATAAAATGATAAAAGCTATATATGACAAACCTACAGCCAATATCATACTGAATGGGCAAAAGCTGGAAGCATTCCCTTTGAAATCAGGCACTAGACAAGGATGCCCTCTCTCACCACTCCTATTCAATATAGTATTGGAAGTTCTAGCCAGAGCAATCAGGCAAAAAAAAGAAATAAAGGGTATTCAATTAGGAAAGCAGGAAGTCAAACTGTCTCTATTTGCAGATGACCCCATCGTCTCAGCCCAAAATCTTCTCAAACTGATAAGCAACTTCAGCAAAATCTCAGGATACAAAATCAATGGGCAGAAATTACAAGCATTCCTATATACCAATAAGAGACAAACAGAGAGCCAAATCAAGAACGAACTCCCATTCACAATTGTTACAAAGATAATAAAATACCTAGGAATATAACTAACAAAGGATGTAAAAGAACTCTTCGAGAACTACAAACCACTGCTCAACGAAATAAGAGAGGACATAAACAGATGGAGAAATATTCCATGGTCATGGTTAGGAAGAATTCATATCGTTAAAATGGCCATACTGCCCAAAGTAATCTATAGATTCAATGCTATCCCCATCAAGCTACCAGTGACCTTCTTCACAGAACTGGAAAAAACCACCTTAAACTTCATATAGAATCTCAAGAGAGCCCGCATAGCCAAGACAATCTTAAGCAAAAGAACAAAGTCAGAGGCATCACACTGCCGGACTTCAAACTATATTACAAGGCTACAGTAATCAAAACAGCATGGTACTGGTACTAAAACAGAGACATAGACCAATGGAACAGAATAGAGGCCCCAGATGCAACACCACACATCTACAACCATCTGATCTTTGACAAACCTGACAAAAACAAGCAATGGGGAAAGGACTCCATGTTTAATAAATGGTGTTGGGAAAACTGGCTAGCAATGTGCAGAAAGCAGAAACTGGACCCCTACCTGTCACCTTACACTAAAATTAACTCCAGATGGATTAAAGATTTAAACATAAGACCTAACGCCATAAAAACCCTAGAAGAAAACGTAAACAAAACCATCCAGGACATAGGCACAGGCGAGGACTTCATGACTAAAACACCAAAAGCAATGGCAATAAAAGCCAAGATAGACAAATGGGATCTAATTAAAATTCAGAGGTTCTATACAGCAAAAGAAACCATCATTAGAGCAAACCAGCAACCAACAGAATAGGAAAAAAATTTTGCAATCTACCCATCTGACAAAGGGTTGATACCCAGAATCTACAAAGAACTAAAACAGATATACAAGAAAAAAACAAATCCATTCGAAAGTGGGCAAAGGATATGAACAGACACTTTTCAAAAGAAGACCTATATGAGGCCAACAAACATATGAAAAAATGCTCAGCATCATTGGTCATTAGAGAAATGCAAATCAAAACCACATTGAGATACCATCTCATGCCAGTTAGAATGGCAATCATTAAAAAATCTGGAGACAGATGCTGGAGAGGATGTGGAGAAATAGGAACACTCTTACACAGTTGGTGGGAGGGTAAATTAGTTCAACCATTGTGGAAGACAGTGTGGCAATTTCTCAAGGATCTAGAAATAGCAATTCCATTTGACCCAGCTATCCCATTACTGAGTATATACCCAAAGAACTATAAATCATTCTACTATAAAGACACATGCACACGTATGTTCATTGCAGCCCTGTGTACAATAGCAAAGACCTGGAACCAACTCAAATGCCCATCAATGATAGATTGGACAAAGAAAATGTGGTACATACATACCATGGAATACTACGCAGCCATTAAAAACGATGAGTTTGTGTCCTTTGTAGGGCTTGGATGAATCTGGATACTATCATTCTCAGCAAACTGACACACCAACAGAAAGCCAAACACTGCATGTTCTCACTCATAGGAGGATGTTGAACAATGAGAACACGTGGACTCAAGGAGAGGAGCATCACACACTGGGGGTAGGTGAGACAGTATGGGGTGCAGAGGTGGGGAGGGATAACATGGGGAGAAATGCCAGATATAGTATGCACCTAAAGTAAAATAAAAATTTAAAAAAATAAAAAATAATTTTAAAGAAAAGAACTTATGCCTCTCAGAGCAATGTCCCTTATGACTCCCGGCAGCCTTCCATGGCCTCTTCCCTTGCCTGTCCTCAACATCTTCATGCCTAGGCCTAGGACTCATGGGGTGAATCTCAATGACTGGGATAAATATCCCAGGCACTCACCAAAGGACTAAGATCCTGATGTGGTTCTCACTTGGTCTGTGGGGCAGGGACAAGGGTAGAAAATGTCAACTGAAATTAGGCTGCAAACTGACCCCTGCCCTCTGGAAGCTTCCTAAGTATTTCGTCTTCCTACTTGCTCACACCAGGAATGAATGATCTATTGGGTTTAACACACATCAGCCTTGAGGCATTCCTGTATTTTTATCAGTCTTAGTGCTTTCCTGATGCTATAGAAAGTTTTGCTTTGTTGTTCTTTTTCCCCATCTAGGCATTTTGTCTCCCAGCTGGAACTGTTAAGTCAGAGACTCTGAAATGTCTACATTTTTTATTCCTCACTCCACCCTCTGTGCCTGGCATGGCATCCATGACTCTTTATGGCTGAATGGATGAATGCCTCCCTTTGGCACTGCACCTGCCTTGACTGACTTCTCTGGGATGGTCCAGGGAAGAGTTTGGCTTCTCAAGGTTTGAGTGGAGGACCCTGCTCTCAGGGAGCTTCTGCACATTGGATGTAATTAGTCTCACTTGTGTTCTGTCTCCATAGGGGTCATGAGGCCCCTATCTCCTGATCCTGGAATCCAAGGCCTCCATTGATAGCTGGAATTAACCTTAGTAATAAATCCACCTGTTATTTGTGGATTACATGCTGGGTATCAGGCACTGGGCTACACTGATCGGTTTTATGTGATCCTCATAAAAACTGCAGTGAGTGACCATGCCCACTTTATAGCTAGAGAAACAAGCATGGGTAGTAACTTACCCAGGGTCACACCACAGGTAACCAAGAGGTACCCCAGGTCTGCCTGAAGGTAAGTCCATGCTCTCAACTCCTCCCCATGCAGGGAATGCAGGCTCTCCCCTCCTGCCTTCAGATATGCTCCTCCTTATCTACTGGTCTCCCTGGGTCCCTCCACCAATGGTGAGGTGTTTACTGTCACTCATGGGAATGATTCCCCACAGGTCCAAGGGGGGTGCTTCTCGTTACTTCAAGGTCTCCAAAAGGCTGCCTTCCTTTTCTTTCCTACCACCTGGTCCCCACTCAGTCCTCACTATTCTCATCCCTCCCACTAGCCACCACTCCCTCTAGTCACCAAACTGCTCTGTCGGCTGCTCCTGACATCTCAATAGAAGGCCAACACTGCTTCTTCCCTTCCCTTCCTAAGCATTTTTATTTATTTTTGCTCTAAGTCATATGATAATTATAAAGGCAGGTCCCTGCCTGCTGTTTCTATAAAATACTATTTTTTTTTTTTTTTTTTTTTTTGAGTCGGAGTTTCACTCTTGTTACCCAGGCTGGAGTGCAATGGCGCGATCTCGGCTCACCGCAACCTCCGCCTCCTGGGTTCAGGCAATTCTCCTGCCTCAGCCTCCTGAGTAGCTGGGATTACAGGCACGCGCCACCATGCCCAGCTAATTTTTTGTATTTTTAGTGGAGACAGGGTTTCACCATGTTGACCAGGATGGTCTCGATCTCTTGACCTCGTGATCCACTCGCCTCGGCCTCCCAAAGTGCTGGGATTACAGGCGTGAGCCACCGTGCCCGGCCCTATAAAATACTCTTATATCTTCAACAACAAAGTGGAGAGAGAAAGCCTTATCACTTTAAGAGGTAATTTCTGCCTGCACTGATGCAAAGTCAGATGGCCAAGCCATGCAATGCTTACACATTTAAGTCTGACCTCAGTTACCAGGCAAATGGAAGAGAAAGTAATTAATTTATTTAATGGCTCAGAAATATACCCAAAAAAGAGGATGGGGGTGGGCAGTAGTGAGTATTTAAATCAGCAGGTTGGGGAGTTTAATTTCTCTGCATTCATTAAGCTTTAAGATCCATCTGACATGCTTTGTTATAATACAGTGGCCCGCTGGAGGAGGACTATTATCAAGTTAGAAAATGATAAATTAGAGGGACAAAGATTATTTGTTTCTTGAGGTGCTGTTTGAAAATTCTGGGCATAGATTTCTCTTTCAAAGGACAAAAAGGTGAAGATATTTGTTTCCCCCTGTTAGGCAGCATTAAGAAGAGAAGGTGAAATGTTTTCCCCAAACCACTCTGACAATGTCACTCAGCAGGTGTGCCTTGCTCTGAGTTCCGAGCCTTCCTCTAAGATTGATGACACTGGCGAGAGAGCTGGCCTGAGCTCCCTGGGGCTTGACTCCTTCTAAGTGCCCTCAAATCAGGATTTCCAGAAGTTATTAAAGAAATGAGGAAATGAGAAGTCTCGCCTATATTTCATTTCATTTTTAAGGCAGACAACGCAGTACAGATGGAAGAATGTGTACTGGGATTCCGTCCCAGCCCTGCCATCGACTGCTATGTTGAATTGATACATCACTCAGTATATTTTACGCTCTCTCCCCTGTTAAACAGGAGTACAAATATCTTGCAAGAGGGTGGTGGAGAGTTAAAATTTTGCATGGAGTATGTACATATACCTCTATGTAGTGCAGCACAATCCTTGACACACAGTGAGGTGCTCAAGTAATCCCAGCTACTCAGGAGGCTGAGGCAGAAGAATTGCCTGAACCCAGGAGGCGGAGGTTGCGGTGAGCCGAGATCGCGCCATTGCACTCCAGCCTGGGTAACAAGAACAAAACTCCGTCTCAAAAAAAAAAAAAAAAAAGAATTGCACCTGATGTCTGCCTTCCCTATGCTGGGTCCTGGCTCCTTTCTTAGGCCCAGCTTGAGTCTGGGGATACTAGTTGGCCGTCTCCTCCAAAATGGTGCATTAAAAATCACGTAGATTTCACTTATATTTCATGGGGCGAGAAGGAAGAGATTTTCCATAGCACACAAAACAGCAGAACTGTCATGAAATTTCCCATCAGACATTTCCAAGAAAATTGCACATCACAGTCTACATGATGGTGGCCCTTGGAGATGTGAGGTGAACAGCCTTCTGCTTGTGCCTCTGTTCTTTCCCTGCAGCTTCTCTCCTAAAGGCAATGATCTCATGTCCTCTCCTTTTAGAGGAGAACTTCTAAAATCATTTCTAGTATACCATCCCATCGACAATGGATATACCTTCATACTTCACTAATAGATGGTTCACTAACTGATCCGGGGAGACCCCTCTGTGATTCTCTCACATCCTTAGGGTGTCCTCCCCTCACCCAGTGGTTTACCAAAGTATTTGTATAAGACAAACATGTCCCTTAAAGGAGAGTAGCGAAGCTGGTGGTATTGGGAGTATGACAACATCTGAGAGAGTCTTTTCCATATGGCTTACTCATACCCACCAGAGAGGCACAGAGTGCCTGCTGAAGGTCTGCGGGCTGATAGAAGGAATCTTTGCAGCACTGAGTTCTGAGTGTGGAGACAACACTGCCAAAAGAGGATGAACAATTCTAGCAGGTGCAGCAACAGCTTCTCAGGGACCCACAGCCGCCGGGCAATAATGGCCCAAGGCTTGTGGCTCTAGGCAGTGTGAAGAGAGTACATATCAAAGTTGGAGCTATAATCCATTGAGCCTCAGAACCACATAACATTACAGGGGACCCTTTCAGTTTACAAAGAAGCTTGTTTGCTGCTGTTTTGAATAAACCTCAAAGGAGAGAATATATTTGGAAACAAAAAATTTTGGAATTTCTATTTTGTATAAAGAGCATTTTACCCTGCAACAGCCTTTTCGTGCATCTTTTTTTGTTTTGTTTTGTTTTGAGACGTTGTCTTACTCTGTCACCAGGCTGGAGTACAGTGGCGCGATCTTGGCTTGCTGCAACCTCCACCTCCTGGGTTCAAATAATTCTCCTGCCTCAGTCTCCTGAGTAGCTGGGAAGACAGGCACGTGCCATCATGCCCAGCTAATTTTTGTATTTTTAGTAGAGATGGTTTTACTATGTTGGCCAGGATGGTCTCGATCTCTTGACCTCGTGAGCCACCCGCCTCGGCCTCCCAAAGTGCTGGTATTACAGGCGTGAGCCACCACACCCAGTTCTGTATCTTATTTCACTTTCTTTTAACAAAAATTCTGTTAAGTTTATTGTCACTATTTTATGGATGAAGAAAATAGTGTTTAGTAACTTGCCAGAGGATATATATCCAGTAGGATATTCCAAGCCTAGTTTCTTTCTTACAGTCTTACTAGTCTTAAAAACTTATATTAGAGAACAAATACAAATCTAACAAAGTGATGTTTGTAACTCTTACAAACACCAGTGGTTATGTTAGTTCTCTAATGCTGTACAATTAATTGACACTGGCCTAGCCACTTAGGGCAGTACCCATTTATTATCTCACGGTTCTGTAGGTAAGAAGTCTTGGGTGGCTGGACTTGGTCCTCTGCTTGGGGTCTTGAGGTGTCAGTAGAGCTGCGTGCTTTTCACAAGCTCATTTAGTTGGTGTGATGGTTAATATTACATGTCAACTTGATTGGGTTAAAGGATGTAAAGTGTTGTTTCTGGGTGTATCTGTGAGGCTGTTGCTAAAGGAGAGTAACATTTCAGTCAGTGGACTGGGAGAGGAAGACCCATCCTCACTGTGGGTGGGCACCATCCAGTCAGCTGCTAGTGCAGCTAAAAAAAAGCAGACAGAAGAAGGTGAGATAAGCTGACTTGCTGAGTCTTCTGGCTTTCATCTTTCTCCCGTGCTAGATACTTCCCGCCCTTGAACATCAGACTCCAGGATCTTCAGACTTCAGACTCTTAGACTTACACCAGTGGTTTACCACGTGCTCTTGGGCCTTCGGCCACAGGCTAAAGGCTGCACTGTCAGTTTCCCCACTTTTGAGGCTTTGGGACTCAGACTGAGCCACTACTGGCTTCCTAGCTCCTCTGCTTGCAGATGGCCTATCATGAGACTTTACCTTGTGATCATGAGACTTCGCCGTGTGGTCTTTCACCTATAAGTCAATTCTCCTTAATAAACTCCCTTTCATATATACAGATACCCTGTTAGTTCTGTCCCTCTGAAGAAACCTAACTAACATGGTTGGTCGGCAGAATTCAGTTCCTTTGTAGGACTAAGGTCCCAGGTCTTTGCTGGCTGTCAACCAAGAGCTTGTCTTTCAGCTTCTTAAGGGTGCCTTCATTCCTTCTCATGTGCCCTGCTCTATTTCAAAACCAGTAAAGGTTAGAATAATCCCTTCTGCCAAATCTGTTTGACATCTTTTGCCTTTTAAAGGGCTCCTACGATTAGAGAAGTTCCACTCAGATAATCTCCATATTTTATTTTATTACTTAGAGACAGGGTCTTGCTCTGTCACCCAGGATGGAGTGCAGTGGCTCAATCTCAGCTCACTGCAACCTCTGCCTCCCGGGTTCAAGCGATTCTCCTGCCTCGGTCTGCAAAGTAGCTGGGACTACAGGTACCTGCCACTATGCCAAACTTTCTGTATTTTTAGCAGAGATGGGGTTTCACCGTGTTAGCCATGATGGTCTTGATCTCCTGTCCTCGTGATCTGCCTGCCTCAACTTCCCTAAATGCTGGGATTACAGGCATGAGCCACTGTGCCTGGCCTAATCTCCATATTTTAAAGTTAACTGACTAGGGGCTTTAATTCCATCTGCAAAATCCCTTCCTAGCAGTACCTAAATTCATGTTCGGAAAACCAGCAGCAGGTATTTTGTTGTGGGGGTAGGGGGGGCATCTGTAAAATTCTACCCATCACCATGGTTCTCCACCTTTAGTTAAGAATCACTGGATTTCCGGTTGTCAGTGTCAATACTTGGCACTATTTCTAGAGATTCTGGTTCCCCTATCTAGGACAGAGCTCAAACATCTCCACTCTTAACAGGCTCTTTTCCCCACTCCTGGCCCTACTGAGACTCTGATATGGGTAGTCCTGCACCATGTTTTGAGAATCATTATTCTCCATTAAGCTATGCCTATGATAATTTCTCAAACCTACCTAAGCACCAGGCCTCATCCAATTCTACAAGTATTAACTCATTGAATCTTTACAACAAACACTCTTGAGTTTGATACTGCCATTAGCTCAATTTTACAGGCCCAGAGATTAAGCAACTTGCTTAATGTCACACAGACTGTAATTGATCGAGCTGGATCTGAACTTGAGCAGGTGGGCTCCAAAATCCCCGTCCCTAACCATTACACTCTACTATAAATTAGAACATACCTTTGTTGCATGAGACCTGAACAAAGTACAGACCAGACTGGGAACCAGCTCAGAAGACCATTTTTCAGGTGTTACTGACATCTGGTGTGGGTGAGTGTGCAGGAATATTTTAAGGTGAAAGGATGAAAGGGCTTGGTCAGAACAATTCCAGACCATCTCAGATCTGCCACCAGCCCATCAGTGGAAAATGCTGCAGACATGCACTTACATCATTTCTGATGTTTGCTTTACTTAGCTTCTGGTCTTATCAAAATTTATGACTGGGGGATGACTGTAGGAAAGCAGTATGATAAAGAAGGTGTTTATCCTTAAGAAGTCAGGTTTTCCCAGGATTGAGGAATCCGTGCTGTCTGCAAGGTTCAAAGATGTCCTCCCATGGGACACTGACCAGAGCGTTAGCTCAAGAACTGGCTTCCTTCCCCAACAACGGACAGGGATCCAATATCACACGACTGCATCTAATGTCATCATCACTCACTCACTTACCTCCACGAGACTTGCACAGTTTCAGCTTCCCCTGCATCCATGTTAGTGGACATCATCCCCATCCTTCTCACCACAGCATGGCAGTGGAACAGGGGCTAAGACTTGGGGTCATTGCTTCTACAGAGCTACTCCCCCCTGTATCCCATGCTTGCTGAGTTGTTCTGATTCTCTTGGTGACAACATCAGGGTGTTCTTTAGCTGGCAGGGCCATAGCCACGTGGCTCCATATGTGGCCCTGGAAATGCTGATGACTGGCAAGAGACTCCCAGCTGAAACCTAGACCCAGAGCATAGGTAGCGGGTTCTTGGGTGTGGCATCCAGCCCTCAAAGGGACCCTACCAGAAAGAACCAAGGGCTCTGCCCTCCTTACTGCCCATCCTCAAACACCACACACCTTCACTTCACAGGTGGTCCACACAATGTTCTGCCTAGTAACAGGTATAAAAAAATAGTAACTTGAATAGCTTTAAATTGATCATGATGTGATAAATGATCTGTTTTATTACACAGTCTCTGCAGGGACTCATCTTTAAAGAGCCAAGTCCTACCACCAAATAGTAATTAGGAAGGAATCATAAGCATTATTTACATCTCTTGAAGACTGTGAAAGGGATCTAATTAATAAGCCACAGTAACTCTTTTTAAAGCCCTTTCTTCTGTTATCCAATTCTCTCCCATCCTACAGAAGCCTGCACACAATCCCTAGAACTCCCCCCAGACTCACAGCTGAGCAGCTTTCTCTCCTTCCCTTCTCTCACAGCTCCTTATCTCCTTATCTCCTTTTCATGTAGGTCAATGTAGCATCTCTATCCCACCCAATCCCTTCCATTTCCCTTCTTGGGCCAAGTCTCTTTCTGTAGATTATGAAAGATTTAGAAGTCTGCTGGCATAAACTTTACTGTTCCCTAGTGAACAGTAAAGGAGGTGTGTGTCTGTGCAGTGGCACAGTTGTACAGGTAAGGGGTTGGGGAATGGAGCACTAGTCTAAGAGAAAAGCCAATCCCTGTGTTATTAATACAAGTGAAAAGAAAGGAAAAATATAAGATAAAACAAAAGCTAAGTGGAATACAAATTGCAATGCAAAGTTTATATATAGCTATAATGTACTTAGCACTTTCACACCTACTATTCTATTTGGTTCTTACAGCTTCCTTATAAAATTGCTCTAGAAAATATCCTTAATACACATTTATCAAGAAGATACTGAAGCCCAGGCAGCTAACAACTCATCCAGACTTGGCTAAGGGATACCTGGCTAAGAAACTTCCAAATCAGTAACCCCTTTAGAAAGAGAGAGAGTGAATGCATTTGGGCATATTTAGAGAAGAAGAAGGTGAATGAAGAAATCTTGGGATTCAGGAAAACTATTGGAACATGAAAGTGATATTATAGGAATGATTAAAACTCAAATGAATGAACATCCCAAGAAGGAGTCTGTCCTGCCTCACACACCTCTGGCCTTACTGCCCAATACACTTTGCTTTGGCTGCTTGAAAGGCAGAACCACTTCCTGAGCCTTCCAGCTGCACCTGCCATACAGGATATCTCAGGGAAGAGAGGGAGGTAGGGCAGCTGAGAGGGGGTCTCCATCGGAGCCCTACTTCATGCCCTGTCTTTCCAAAGCAGCTATGGCACAGACCAGCTCCTCCATGCCTCCATCCTTTCCCTTCCTGCCCTACCACACACACAAGTGCACACATGCATGCACAGACACACACACAAACAACTTGCATGTAGGCTCAAAGAGGCTTGTGTGCACATGTCTGTCACCAAGGATTAATTGAAGCCAATTCATAATTCATGCCTAATAGCACTTTGTGTCAAAATTAGTACCCGGCAGCACCACAAAGCTTCAAAAGCCTCCTTATTGCCTCTTGACCCATCCTCACCATCTCTCCATGATCCCACCCATCTGCTGGTGACGAGCCTCCATCTATCTGCTTCTAAGCCAGATAAGTAGAGACTCTCTCCGTGGCACAGAGGCAGAAGGTAGCAACAAGCCACAAACCTAGACTCCAGTATGTGTCCTGCAGAGCCCTTTAGGCATGCTGAAAATGTACTACACAGAGTACTGGGCTCTATGATGAGACGAATAGGCTACTCCCTCTGTAGCTGAGAACAACAAAACCTACCCAGGTAGAAAATCACTGCATTTGCTACAGTTAATCATCTATCATCTCAGACTGTGGTTTCTATGCCAAATGACTAGTACAGAAATTATATCATGGAGGAGCTGAGAAGAGACCAAGCACATGTGGGCAACTGGTTTCTCTGAGCCTTAAATAAGAGTAGAATTTAGTATCAGGAGAGGTGGGGAGTCTGTGGGCAGGATCATCTTTGGAATGACCCAGACAAGGGGTGATGAGAATGTAAATAAGAGAGACGATTGTAGAAAATCAAAGAACTAAGAAGAACCAGGTAAGGTTTAATACAGATCCCAAGGGGATGAGGATGTTGATATTGGTTAAATCATTGTATTGTCTGAGGTGGCCCAGAGTCAAAGGCAATCGAGAGTGCCTGTCTTCAGAGAGGGGGACAAGTAAAATGTGTGGAGGCATACCATCTCAGCATGCAGGAGTTCAAAGCGATGAGCTGACCTAGATGCCTGCAGAGAAAATGTAGCTAAATCTAAATGCAAAAAATTAGAAGCAAAATAAGGCTTATTACAAAATATTGTTTATGTCAACCAAAGCACATGAACATGCACAATACTAGAAGGACACGTATCCAGCACATCAGAGCAGGTGTCCAGGCAGGTGAGGGGAGTAGGAATGAGAATCAGAGAATGAACAGGGGAAAATAAATGGGAGAAGGGTCTTGTGGTGAATGATGTTGGTAGTGCTGAGAACTACCAACTGTGATTAACTTAACCCTGTATGAGCCCAAAAGGGAGACAAAAAATTGCGTATATGCATACATCAATTTATGCTAACATTGAAACATACAAGCAATAGTTTGGAGGGCGTTATAGAGAACTGCATGCAGGTGAAGGGGAAAAGGACTCCAGGTGTTGGCACCTGCATGACTGACACTGCTCTTGCCTCTAAAATTAGAGTGGCATCTTCTTTCCTTCCAACTTCAGTTCTATGAACACTTGCCTTGACCAGTTACCAGATTCTAAGAAAATAATCTTTGTCATCAGACTGATTGGTATACAAGTCACTTATTATTTTCTGTATAACCCACAAAATTGTTTAACCTCTTCATATCTGCAAAAAGAACAATAATACTTCACATAGTGCTCATAGGACTTCCATGAGCTAATTTAAGTGGAAGAACTTTGTACAGAATTTGGCTCAGTACATGAAATGTTTTTTATCTGATTGCCCTGGACCCAGGGACCATAATTTTTGGCCAGTGTCCTCTGCGTGGCCAGTAACAAAAATAAGAGCAGAGCTTTGTGGAAGACAGTGATAACCTCAGCTAAGTGCTGGAAGGCTCTGCTTTTCTGGACGAAGATGGACAGAAATAGCCCACCGGGCTCAGAGCAGACCCTCATCTCCTCCTTGGCCTGTGGGAGGGCAGCATCCCCAACTGGCTGTGTGCCCACGGTCTAACAAAAATCCATTGAGAAAGGCTGGGCTTCTTTACACCCAACATAGCTGCACATTTTCATCTTTTTTATGTGTTTGGGATGTTACACTAATTGTGATGGATGTTCTCTTTGTGCTCACGCTGAGGGGTGGATGATGAAGCCATAATGTAAGGTAATATGTCTATTAAAGATTTAAAATAACCCGCCTGCTGGATGATTCCTCACTCCTCTGGCAGATTCAAGCTTCTTGGGAAGAAGTTGACTCTAAATTAGAGAGGGAGATGGGGTGAGGGGAAAGCCAGGAACCCAATGGATATTCTCTAACTTCTGGAACGCTAACTGGTCTACCTTTTCCTCTCTTAATTAAGGAACATCTACTGAGCACCTACTACATGCCAGGCTTCAATCCTAGCTTTGGATACATATGGATGCTCAATGACTTTGGGATCTCTCAATTTAGGAGAACTATTACCTGGATTTCATGAACAAAATCATAGTACCTAAAAGTCATGAATTAATTATCTTTATCTCTGATGCCCATATCAACATTAGACCTCTGAGCTGTGGGTGTGTCATTAGAAGTGGCTCTTGGGGCAGCCTGGTCCCCAAATTACAGAAGCAAGATGAAACTTGGACTCATAGAACCAGGTGATCTCCCAGCCACATCTATCTCTAACAAAACAAGAACCTTAAAGAAACACCAGCCAGAACTGTGGTATCTTCTGCATCTGTCTCCTCATCCTGTGGTCTCTATTTTACTAAAGAGGAAGAAATAGCAAGAGGTGTGCTTTACCACAGCCAGAACCTCAGTGCCATGTGGCCATGAGGCCATGAAAGCCGACAGTTTCATGGCTGGAGAGATAGCATGCCAACAGAAGAACTCACAGAAGAGCATCGTAGGTGAAGACCAACAACCCAAATATTCGTACTAGCTCTACCACTATCTATCTCAGTTCTTCCTGGGCTCCAAAATCCTATGACTATCCACAAAAGTCTAGCTTCCTTCCACTGTGGCTCATCACCTATGACTCACTTTACTGCAAACCAGCCCCTGCCTGCACTACCTCCTCTTGCTCATCCCTACCTCTGCTCCTTCTCTCATTTAGCCCTCTGCCTGCAGTGCCTGCCTGTCTCCCATCTGCCTCCAGAACCCTGTTTTAACTTCCAGATAGACACGATTAATGGAGGAAGATAAACAATATCCCGTGCTATTACCTATTGAAACTAACATCGATAACAACATTTTCATCATCAGCAACTGGAAATAATACGATATGATCTCATGTCATAAATTTTGAGTAGTGGTTGCCAAGAAAATCAAGAGGATATTTGGGCTGGGCATGGCTTATCACAAGTCCTAACTCCATCCTTCATCATTTATGCACCAAACAGGTCACATGAGGCCGACAATGTCGTTCATAAAAATCTCAAGAATACAACCCCATTTGAAAAGACATAGAATTAAAGTGTGAGTATGTAGGCCAGGGCAAAGATAAAGAAACATTCTGTGAAAGAGAAAATCCATTTACTATTGCAGTAAAATCATCACTCCTAACATATTTTGAGTATCTATTAGGGCATGACAATAACCCAGTACATGCAATATTCTATTTAAACCTCAAAAATACCGGGCCGGGCGCGGTGGCTCAAGCCTGCAATCCCAGCACTTTGGGAGACCGAGGCGGGCGGATCACGAGGTCAAGAGATCGAGACCATCCTGGTCAACATGGTGAAACCCTGTCTCTACTAATACAAAAAATTAGCTGGGCATGGTGGCGCATGCCTGTAATCCCAGCTACTCAGGAGGTTGAGGCAGGAGAATTGCCTGAACCCAGGAGGTGGAGGTTGCGGTGAGCCGAGATCGTGCCATTGCACTCCAGCCTGGGTAACAAGAGCAAAACTCCGTCTCAAAAAAAAAAAAAATACCTGTGATATTATTAGCTGCATGGTGTACATAAGAAAACTAGGGCAAGTTAATCCTGACCAACATGCCATTTTAGTAGAGGCAGAAAAACTACTTGGATTTACCATTTTTTTAGGATTCTAGTCTAAATTAGGGGAATATTCCAAAGGACAGGGTATTTCCCGACATAAGTAAGATGCACCTTTGATCAGATTTGGTGGTCTCTGATGGCGTATTTTTTAAGAATATCAGAAAACTAGGGCCCAGTTTATCTAACTAACTGTCTCACAGCTCTAGCTCACCTTTTCTATTGGCTCTGAACCAATGGGAAACTGAAAGGCAGTAAGAACATAATACCTCTAGAATTTGGCTAAAGGGGAAGCCAAAACTGTCTCAATAAAATGGGAAACATGTGGCCGAGCGCAGTGGCTCATGACTGTAATCCCAGCACTTTGGGAGACTGAGGTGGATGGATCACCTGAAGTGGGGAGTTCGAGACCAGCCTGATCAACATGGAGAAACCCCGTCTCTACTAAAAATACAAAATTGGCCAGGCGTGGTGGCACATGCCTGTAATCCCAGCTACTCAGGAGGCTGAGGCAGGAGAATTGCTTGAAGACAAGAGACAGAAGTTGCAGTGAGCCGAGACTGTGCCATTGCACTCCACCCTGGGCAACAAGTGCGAAACTATATTAAAAAAGAGAAGAAGAAAGAATAAAGGAGGAAGGAGGAAGGAGGAGAAGTAGGAGGAGGAAGAAGAAGAAGGAAGAAGGAAGAAAGAAGAAGAAGAAGGAGGAGGAGGGAAACATGTTTAGAAGCATTTGTCCCAATGTACCACGGCAGTCAGAGTTCCCCACACTTACATGAGCAAGAGGATGAGGTGGGCATGTCATGGTGGCTGTGGAACCTATCACAAGAAAACCAGGAAGGAAAGCATGGGCTACAGGAGACAGAGAAACAACTCATCAGAAAACATAACCCAAGAAACAGAAGAAAAGTTCTAGCAGGTGCTTCAGGCTATGGAATAACTTGATAATATTAATAACATGCATTCTGTGTTTTATAAAGGGCTTTAAGACAACATGCCAAGAGACCAGAATGAGAAGAAAAGAGAGATTGCAGAACTAAGGGAACTAATTGAAGACCACAACAATATCATTACAGAATGAATAATTAGAGCAGCCAAAAACAGAATCGACATGGCTGAAATTTTAATTAAAGTCTCAAAATGAAATTCCTGAGTGAATGCAAAGGGAAGGAAAGGGGAAGATAGGATGATTACGGATAAAGTAACAGATATCAAGGGAAGACAGAAATGATACAACATATGGGTAAAAAGTGTTCCTGAAATAGAGAACTCAAAAAATACAGATAAGAATTATTCAAAGATATTTTAAAGCTAAATTTCCTTAAATGAAGAAAGAACTGAAGAAAAGGGGGTAAATTGAAAAAGCACATCCATTCACAGGAAACACTTATTCTGAATGACTAAACCCAAGAGATATCCTGCTTACATTCTCAAACTTCAAGGATAAAGATGGGAATTATTTAGTTAAACCTGAAGAAAATCAAGAAGAGCAACCAAAGCTGTCTCCAGTTCTCTCCAGAGCAACATCCAGTGTCCGAAAAGAAAGGGGCAATACTTCCAAATTCTGAGATGAAAAAATCATGACCCAGGAATATTATACACAGACAGAAATCCTAAAATATAAAATGCCATCACAGTTTGATGTGATGAGGTCCAGCACCCATCCCACCTCCTCAATCTAAACTTTCATGACCACCCAAGCACTCATTAATCTTTTTCTATTCTTATTTCACATGTGTCAATCTCTTCTCTTAGGCTATGCTATAAGCTCTGAACTTTCTATTGTGGCGAATGCACACACACACTAGTGCTCTGGAAACAGTTTGTTTTAGTATAATGAAAATGCTCAAGAAACTGTAAAATCCTGTACAGATGAAAAAGACTGTTATCATTGGCTGTGATCCAAATCTTAGCTTTTACCATCCTTCTGTCCCATCCCTTGTCAGCCTTCCTCTCATTATTCTTCCTTTCCAGAAAGCAGATCTGGAAAAATCTGTAAAGAAACCAGCCAATTGGTTATTTTGTTTTGTTTGCATGTGAGTGAAGTGTTGCTCACAAAGGTTAAGTGACTGGCTTAATAAGGTCACAGGCAAGAAGTAGCCAAACTGAGATTAAAACTCAGCTCTCTTTATTCCTTGCACAGGACGAATGATTTTGGAAAGCCTCCAGCTTACCTTCCTGCTAAAGATACTATCTGAGTAATTTTGAAGGCTGAGGCCAATATATGGCACAAATACAGCTAAGCACTTCTGTGATCTGTATGTTCAGATGTGGTTGTACTTGTTAAAATACTGAAATGCCTCTGAACCAGTTGATACAGAGCTACTGTCTTCTGGGACCTTCCCATTTCCTCAAGATCCAATAATCACAAGAGTAGTGCCTGGCATAGCAGGGGACCGCAGGGCTCTTTCGGAGTGCCACAGCCTATGTACATTCTGATGGGTGATTGTCCAGGCTACCATGGTCATTAAATATTGTGAATGTGCCCCTGCAGACACATAGTGAATGTGGATATAGATATGGCTATGGGCATATAAGGAGACAGAGTTAGGCCTCAACCACATTCTCTTGTCCCTAAACCTTTGTGGTCTTCCAGAGACACGGCCTTGAACACAGGGGCTCTTCTTAATCTAAGATCTATTTTCATGGCTGGAGCCACTCTAAATGTACTCAGCTAACAGGCACTTTCATATTTTCTCTGGGAACATAACAGAAAGTCCCCTGTCAGAGAAGTCACATTGCAATAAATTTCAAAAAGGTAGAAGATATTAAGACTCATCCCATAAAGTTCTGTTATTGATCAATGAAAATGAGAAGTACAGAGAATGACTCAGGAATGTGTGAGCTTGTATCCTCACAGACACACATACATCCATACTTTGTGTGCTTACAAACTCCCCACGTGTATCATCTATTCTAATAGTTTCAATTTTAAAAAATTCCTATTCCATCCCTTTCCAAGAAGTGGTAGAATAAAGGATACAGGTGTGAATCTCCAGTAAACAGAATTCTTACTGTTAAATGTTATCAAGTTTGTAAGTTTGTTTCTTTAAGCAATTACAGCCAGAAAAGTAAACAGTTTACAGTTCAACCACTGTGGAAAACAGTGTGGCGATTCCTCAAGGACCTAGAAATAGAAATTCCATTTGACCCAGCAATCCCATTACTGGGCATATATCCGAAGGATTATAAATCGTTCTACTATAAGGACACATGCACACGAATGTTCATTGCAGCACAGTTTACAATAGCAAAGACCTGGAACCAGCCCAAATGCCCATCGATGATAGACTGGACAGGAAAAATGTGGCACATATACACCATGGAATATTATGCAGCCATTAAAAAGGAGGAGTTCACATCCTTCGTAGGGACATGGATGAACCTGGAAAACATCATTCTCAGCAAACTGACACAAGAACACAAAATCAAACACCACATGTTCTCACTCATAGGCGGGTGTTGAACAAGGAGAACACATGGACACAGGGAGGGGAGCACTATACACGGGGGTCTGTTGGGGGGGAGGGGGGATAGTGGGGGGGTGGGGAGTTGGGGAGGGATAGCATGGGGAGAAATGCCAGATATAGGTGAAGGGGAAGGAGGCAACAAATCATACTGCCACGTGTGCACCTGTGCAACAACCTTGCATGTTATTCACATGTACCCCAAAACCTAAAATGCAATTAAAAAAAAAAAAAAAAAAAAACAGTTTACAGTATATTCTTTAGAGTTGTTCATATCAGGGCTGATCAACAAGTGTTGCCAGATCTCCAGATTCTTCCACTTGGCAATCCCATTTAAATCCAGATCCATGTTGGAAGGAGCTGACTATGGTGGAACAAGTCTAGAATTTAGAGGAATAGGAGGCACCCTTTGGGAGTGGTTCTAAATCAGGGTGTTGGGCATCCCTCAACTTATACAGCCAGATAGTGAGGCACTGAGGACATTTATAGGATTTGTTTTGGGGGCCTGGGAAGAGGGAGACTGAAATGATTTATCTTTTCAGTAAACACAACCTCATCTCTTCATTCCAAATGTTCACTAGACACTCATGTTTAATGGTTAACCTGACCATTCAATTCAATTTAATAAGTATTTTGCTGTCTATTTTGTGCAAGAGAGTGCATGGTGCTGTGACTTTGTGATGGATAACTGTGTTATAGTCCATGGTATTGTTAGATTTAAATATAAAACACTGTGGCTATGGTCAATATCTGATTGTTACTGAATTTGTGGTTTACTATGACTCTCAGAAAAAAGCAGTTATCTAATTAGAAACCAAAATGAAAAGCAAAACAAAATGAGAAGACATCAGAAGCTGAAGAACCAGGGAGTGAAATAAGGAGGCAAGGACTGGACAAACTGTGGTCCAAAAAAGAAGACAGACACAGGTGGGATGAGGTGATGCATGGAGGCTGAGAAGCTCCGTCTGTCCTGGTAAGAGACTCAGATTAAAACCATCAAGGTCACTCTTTAGCAAGCCTGGGACTCATGAGGGCCTGAGTAAAGAGCTAGACAAGCAAGGTCTGCCATCTGTGGAGAAAGAGCTTCCTCATGTATGGTGAGCTTCAGTTCAGAGGAGCCTCCAAAGTCCTCTGGAACTTCACTCTCCATCTGTAACATGAGGACTAGTGAGTGTCCTTCTCTGGTCGATGTGGTAGATCTTTGGAAGTAGCAAATAAAACAATGGATGCCTAGTCAATTGTTAAATACATGAAAACAGTCTGATTACCATCCTCAATTGCCTGAAACTGCAAGAGAGATTAGTTTTATTTAACAAGAGACCTCCTTTAAAATGCAAATACATTTCACTCAATTAAAGAAATCAAGTTTATTCTTAGTTTTTGTGATAGGTATGCTATATAAAGTCTCTGCAAACACTTAATTAGCAAATATTGAGCCATTGCTCCTAGGGGAAAAACAAGGTGAGGTTCCTACAAGCCTGGGGTCACAACCTTGTCAACCAATCAATACATAACTTTGTTCTACATACGTTTCTGTGTAAAGACACCTTTTATATGTATTTATATATAAATATCTTTATATAAGATATAAATATATATAAATATAAATACATATATACATAAATATATATATATAAACACTGAACTCATGGCCAACAGCACTATAACTCAAGCATGAACAAAATTTATTTAACATATTTTTTTCCACAAAGCACACCAGAGCCTTCTTGCAGTTAGAAACATTAGACAGCACTTCAGCATTCTTCTTGGAGACCAATTTAAACAACAAGAACACCAACAAATACCACAAAAACATGAAAAAGACAACACCAAACAGACAATGAGAAGACCCTCTTTTACAACGTGAGAGCTGTGGCAAGATGGCAGAGCATTGCCTTGTTACCCTGAGCTGGAAACATCTGTGCCAGGCAACTTAAATTTTTTATTGCTCTGTGTGTGTCTCTGAATGTCCACAAAAGTAGAATATGTTAATTTGGGGGTTACAAATAAGTTCTATCAAATATGTGAATTTGCAAATACAGAATTCATGGATAATGATGATCAACTGTATTCGATTAGCACTTAATACTTTTAGACACTAACCAGTCATTAAGGTTATGACAATGAAAACAGACTATGTGTGTGTATATGTGTATAGGCATATGTATGTATATTCTCTAACAAATAGATTATTCATATTTATTATACAACAATTAAGACAGACTATATGTGTGTGCATATATATATTCTCATATATATGAACCAAATATATATATATCTCATGTATATATTCTCGTATATATATTCTCTAATAAAGCATGCATTTAGGGAGGGGAAAGACTATATAAAATAAACACAAAAAATTTTTTTAAATTGTCCTGAAAAAATTCAGCATAGTAAGGGGTATTTTAAACTGGGTAGTCAGAGTGGACCTTAAATAGAGAGTGAGTTTTCAACAAAAACTTGAGTGTGGAGAGGAAATGAGCCTTGCTGTTACCTAGTGGAATAATGCTCCAGGCAGAGGAAATAACCAGTACAAATGGCCTGGGCTATTTGAGGAATGGGCTACAGAAGATTGAGAGGAGAGTCACAGGAGGCAATAATAGAGAGGTAATGGGTCAGATTGTTACCCCGTGCAGGGCATAATACTACTAAGTACTTAGACTCCAGCTGAAGTGAGCTGGAGAGCCGTGGCAGGGTTTTAGCCTTGGATCATGGGAATGGCTCACTCTGGCTATCATATTGAGAACAGACTATAAAGGGATGGTAAGAATTAGAACAAAGAAGCCATTAGGAATCTATTACAAAAAATCCAGGCAAGATGAGAGTGGCAGTAGAAGAGTTGGTGAGAAGGGGCCAGGTGGTGGATATATTTTAAGGAAAGAACTAACATGATTTCATGAAAGGTAGGAGGTAGGATGCAGAGTCAGGGATGACACCTAGGTATTTTAGACTATGTTGATAGAAGGATGGAGTTGCCATGAGCTCTAATAGAGAAAAGCATGGCAAAGAAGGTTTGGGGAAACATCATTTGGACATGTTATGTTTGCTATTTCTATTAGACATCACTGACAGAGCAGGAGCATCATCTTGGACAAGCCCCTACGTTCACATTATTTAAAAAAACCACCTAAATCCAAAGGGCATCAGCTTAATGGCTAAGGTCATCAGGACCATAAGCCACAAATAACATCTCCAACCAGAAATATTCCAAACTCCTCCCTGAGCAGAGTCATGCTAGCCTCAAGATATCCCACCAGCCAGAAAGATGTCTGCCAAAAATAACCTCCCCTCATCCTAAAGACATTCCAACTCTGCCATAAAACTTCTCCCTCACAGAGAAACATTCCAAGCTTGTAATAAGCCCCTCACCCTAAAATCAAGATATTCTCTTATGTAGGAGAAAGTGCTCTTGACCAAAATCGGCCAGAAGTCCCTCTCAGGTTGTATCTAAAAAAACCTGTCTTTGACTATTAGGCCATGTTTTGTGTTTCCTTCCTCTTTCTTTAACTCTTATAATCACTATCAAATAAGAAGCTGGATGGAGTCAGGAATTAAGTGGCAATATCTGTACCTGTTAGGAGCATACTGGTTGGATTTAAAGCCATGGGACAGGATTACATCACCCAGGCAGTGAATGTAATAGAAAAGAACAAGATCTAAGAATTGAGCCTTGAGGCACTCCAATAATAAAAGACAAGGGTAAAAAGGAGAACACAGAAAAAGAGATTAAAAATAAAAGTAGGAGTAAAACCAAGTATGTGGTGTTTAGGAAGCCATGGGATGAATGTGTTTTCAGGAGTAGGGAATGAATAACCATGAAATGTTTACTGAGAGGTTAAATATCAGGTTTAAGAATTGATTATGGATTTAGCAGCATCAAAGTCATTGTGACCTTAAATGTAGGTGGTTTTGGTGGAGGGGTTGAGGGCAAAATCTTGTTTGACATGGGATTAAGAGAAAATAGAGGTAGTGGGTAGAGGCAGATATTTTGAAGAGTATTAATGTAAGGTGGAGCAGAGAAATAGGAGGGGCAGTGAGATCAAAAGACATATTTTTAGAGACTTTATTTTTTAAAGCAGTTTTGAGTTCCCAGCAAAACTGAGCAGAAGGTATAGAGATATTCCATATACCCCTCAGCCCTATTCATACATAGCTTCCCACATGATCAATTTCCTCCACCAGAGTGGTGCATTTGTTACGATCAATAAACTTAAACTAACACGTCATTATCACCCAAAGTCCATAGTATTCATTAGGGTTCCTTCTTGGTGTACATTCTATGGGTTTGCACAAATGTCTAACGGCATGTACCCACCATTATAGTATCATAGAGTAGTTTCACTGTCCTAAAAATCCTCTCTGCCATAATGATTCATCCCACCTACTTAAAACAACTGATCTTTTTACTGTTTCCATAGTTTTGCCTTTTATAGAATGTCATAAAGTTAGAATCATACAGCATATAGCCTTCTCAGATTGGCTTCTTTCACTTAGTAATTTGCATTTAAGGATTCTTCACGTATTTTCACAGTTTATTTATTAGCTTATTTCTTTTTAGCATTGAATAATATCCCATTATTTGGATGTACCACAATTTATTTATTCATTCACTAACTAAAGGACATGTTGGTTGCTTTAAGAGACATTTTTTAAGATGGGAGAAATAAATACATTGGGCATGATAATGATAATGATTTTGTAGAAATGGAAATATGGATGGTATAGGGGGAAGAGGAAAGAAATGCTGGAGTAATGACCTTCAGTAAGTGAGGGTGGGTGAAATGTGTGGTGCTGTGGCCTTAGAGAGGTACATGGACAGTTCACCTCCATGGACACTTGGGAAGTTTATGGGTATAGATGCTGATAGATGGGTAGATATGGTGGTAGAAACATGTGAAAGTTTTCTTCTGATTGCTTCAATTTTATCAGTGATGTAGGACTCAATGTTGTCAGCTGAGAATGATGATGAAGAAACATATGGTGAAGGTTTTAAGATAGAGGCAAATAGATGGAATGTAGTGTGAATGCCAGGGAACACTGTAGCTCAACTTTTAAAGCAAATTACATACGGCCCAAGAGGGACTCTGTAATTCTATATTTGAGTCCTTGTGGATGAACTGTAGCCTAACTTAGTAGATAGACAAGACTGAAAACTTAACTTGGGAGTATGCATCTGTACAATAGCTGAGTCTTGGCCAGTCTCAGCAGCCATACTTCAATCACTTCTGCACTACCAAGTGTTCAAAACTGTTCAAATAAGGCAAATGCTGAGCTGTAACCAATCCAGTTGTTTCTGTCCCTCACTTATGATTTCCATACATCACTTCCCTTTTTTTGTCTATAAATCTTCTTCCACCATGTGGCTGTGCTGGAGTCTCTGTGAATCTGCTGTGATTCGGGGGACTCCCCAGTTTATGAATTATTCATTGCTTAATTAAACTCTTTTAAATTTAATTTTGCCTTAAGTTTTTCTTTTAACACAACTTAAAGTTGGTAGCCATAAATTGAGAGCAAGATGATCAGCATGTTTATGTGTTTTTCTCTGTTTGAGGTTAGCTGCATGGGTGTAGGTACAGAGGTTGTGGTGAGTTTGCTTAGGATCTTAGTTCTCCTGAGAGAGTATTAAAATGGGACAAAGAAGTTGAGGGGCAAGGGATGGATATAATGAGTATAATAATGTATTTTAAGCTGAGTTTCAAGGGTTTATTGAAGTCAGAGTACTAGAAGACATGAGCTACAAAAATAAAAGGTGAGGTCGAAAGTGGGCTCTTTTAGTAAGGCTAGGGCAGAATGCAGCCAGGAGATCAAGTGGTGGAGTAGAACAGAAAGAATGCATTCATTAGAGAAAAAAGAAATTCAAGGAACTAGAAGGTCAAGAGTTAAAGGGATTATGTATGTATATATGGAAATCACTCAGCATTAAGATAGGAATAAAGTCGGAGAGAGGAACAGTAAGCCAGGAGCTAAAATCACTGAAAACTAAGACATAACTCTGGGATTAGAAGTTAACTGTAGTTAAAAGCAGAGTCTGAAGACACAAGATTCAGATCTGCAGTTTTAAAGGGAAGATAGGAGAGGACAAATTAGAAGCAACAATAAAGAGCAGGAAGTATCTTTAGCTTTCCTCCACATCCCATTGTCTAAGGGATAAGGGCAAATAAATAGCCCTCACTCCAGAAAGATCCAGAAAATCCTGTTCTTGGGGGAAAGCTAGGCTTTAGTTAGGGCAAGAAAATGAAGGGAGAATTCAGACAAGAGGTTTAGAATACAGGGAGGTTGCTGCTGATGGACCATGTGCTCTAGCAGATACAGTGTTCAAGAGACGGGGAGGGCAAGGTGGGAGATGGGGACAGAAAAGACAGGGTACAGAAGGTGGCATAGGTCTGGGGCTTCTCACAGTGACTCTCATACACAGGGACATGAGATCAGCCTGGATGGACTCAAGTCAATCAAAAGTGGCCCACTCTGTTTGATGGGGTGGCTAGAAGTGGGATCTAAGGCTCCCTCTTGATTCTTGTAGATGGAGGATAGAAACTTTGGAGAGGCATAAGTTATCCATCAATATTTTCTTAAAATTAATATGGTTAGAAAACAAATGAAGAGGCAGGGCTGAGAGGAGAATGATTTGGATAAGAAGGGAGGGGAGGGCAGGGAGGGTATGGAGCATGGTTCACACAGAGGCAGGCAGGAATATGTAAGCCATGGCAGTGGGGCTGGGAGAGGCTGGGGTGGCTGGGGTCCTGGGGAGCAGAGAATGGGGCCCAAGAAGTATAAAAGGGACACAGATGCAAATGACAGGCACAGGTTGTCAGAGCAGAAAGGGACCTTCCAGACCAGTCATGTTCAAATGTTATTGCTCATATGCCCTGAAAAGATTTATATTCATGTTCTACACCTCTGTCTTTATTTCTTACATTTTAGTAGGCGTTAGCTCTCAGAAGATGTATCCCTTTGAAAGAAACGGGATTGGAAGGAGTTTTATTACAGCAATGTCAGTTTCTAAAACTCCTTCTATAAGCTGAAAATCACTTGAACTATTATTAAAAATTACTTTTAGTGATCTAGCACAGGACAGTTTGATTAGGCTCCTCTTCACTTTCACTGACAGCAAAGAATTGGAAACCACCTGAATTGAAAAGTGTGTGTGTGTGTGTGTGCATGTGTGTGTGTGTGTGTGTACTAGTTCATCTTTGCACTGCTATAAAGAAATACCTGAGACTGGGTAATTTATAAAGAAAAGAGGTTCAATTTGCTTGCACTTCTTCAGGCTGTAGAGGAAGCATGGAAGCATTGCGGGTTCTTCCTGAAGGAAGGCCTCAGGAAGCTTTCAATCACAGCAGAAGGCAAAGGGGTAGCCAGCAATTCACATGGTCAGAGCAAGAGGAAGAGCGGGGAGGTGCCACACACTTTTAAACAACCACATCCCAAAAGAACTCACTAGCACCATGAGAACGCCAAGGAGGATGGTGTTAAACATGAGAAACTGCCTCTACGGTCCAATCACCTCCATCGGCACTGGGGATGACAATTTAACAAGAGATCTGGACAGGGACACAGATCCAAACTATATCAGTGTATGTATATTTTTGTTCATTTACTTAAAAAAAAATCTTTAAGAATCATTTAGTCTCCATACCTGGGAGAAATACCAAAACAACTTTACCAAAACTTACTGAGATACTATTATTTGTGTGCATTACTGTTTTCCATGGAGATGCATATTTTTAGTACAAAATACCCAGATAGAATTCCAGATAGAATTGACAAATTGGAAATACTGTTAATTTCAGTACGTCTTTAACAATATAATGTTTTACAATAAACTTCTTTTACTTTATCCTATTTTTTAAATATAACTTGGCTACTTGCAAATGGGACAATGTCTGCTACATAACCTAGTTAGTAACATCAGTCATGACTCTCAAGTGATCACCCCAATCAGACTCACTTTCTGTCATAAAATGTCCAAGTTCACTCTTGAATTTAAGTAAACATACTAATATACATTTCAGAAATACTGTTAAAAATTACTCAGCAATAGATTGTGGAACTTGTGTTTTTTAAGGTAGAATACTAAAAGCAGTCAAATCAAGATTATGCTGATACAAAGCTAATATAGTCTCTTCTTATAATTTATAAAAACAACAATAAATCCTCATACTACTTCTCACTACTTAATTTGAAATAATGCAGTGTAATCTGCAGCAAATGTGTTATTTATGGAGCAAGAAGTATAAAACTCTTGTTAGTGCTTTGGTAAATGTGGGTGGCACACATGAACTCAATCTGCCTCTCAGCTTTTGAAAATCATTAAATAAGAATTATGAATATAATTTCAGAAATAATGCCATTAATTTTGTGAGACATTATGACCAAGATTTTCTCATCTATTTAAAGAGAAAGGTACACACTGGTAAAAAGAAATTGTTGTTACAGCTAGAGTGTCATTTTATTCTTCATTAATCAGATCTAGAAAATAATAAGCATTTCATAAGAAGAAATAAGCTGAGAACTGACTGACACAAATAGTTCGTGATACCATTTGATAAAATAGGTTTTAACTAACTTATTGAATAACACACACTGTATTTAAAAGAAATCAGCTAAAGCTTTATTCACATACTTTTTAACATTTACCAGTCCTCAAAAACATTCCCATTGCATTGAATAGACTGTGTCTCTAACCTGTACATTTTCAGCTGCTCCAAGGTGCTTTTCATTAAAGAAAAAGCATCATTAATGCTTCCCAGGAATGAGTATCGAGAATAGCTGAACATAATTACTTGTGATTACATTTGTGTAAGAAGGTCATTTTTAGCATCCACTATTTCTTCCCAATTCTCTTCTTGCTTTGCACCTACCATATTATCCCACAATGGCGGAGCATCTCTAACAACAGTCAGGTCTTAGAAGAGGAGAGATCATGAAACAGAATGGTCATTACTACCATTGCCTATGCCCTTCCTAAAAGGTCCAACACAGTCCGTATCTAACACTATTTCTTAAAGGAAAACAGTAAAGAGAGGCACTCTGTGAGTTTCTGCTGCTTTGATGAATACAAGAGGTTTGGCTTTCTGGAGGTAATTACCCCCTAGAACAGTGTGCCAAAGGAAAAATTGGGAACAATGAGTGTCTTGGTTTTGTAAAATGGGAAATGGGTTTTTTATGAAATGGGCATGAGGCGGGACAGCAGGGAGAACCAGCAAGAGACCAGCAGACAATAGGTGGAAGTTGAGGAACTGAAAGTCAATGTCCTAAAAACCATCAGTACAGTCACTCCTGGAACTAAGCCCTCAGAGTTCCTGATGCAACTGCTGCACTTTCCACTCTTCAGGAAATGGGCTAACAAGAGGTTTATGTTAAAGACGGGAATCAGAGGAGAGGGAGGCCATAGTCCTAGAAATTCCCCATCTTCAGAGTGTGGCTATAAAGGCAACAACTCTGTAGCTATCCTGTTGGTCTTCAGAGTGTATGAGGAGAAGAGAGAGGAGGAAAGGAGAGGAGAGGCGGGGAGAGAGACAAGGGAAAAGAACAGAGAAAGTTCATGGAGGAGAAAAAGCAAAAGGATGGAATTAAAAGTTCAAAATTAGCATCCCGATTCATTTCTCCTAGAGCACTGGGTAGTACATGCCAGAATCAGTAACAAGTGCAAGGAAAATGAAGACAGGAGCTCATTACACTCTAGAACTGCTCAGGGAAAGGGAATTCTTTTGAGGCTCCTTCACACGTGCCCCCAGGCTTTGCCACTTTAGTAGAGATGCTAACTCTTGTGGCACAGGGTGCAGGCATTCCCTTCCTCCAGCAACCCAGAGATAATGTGTGTGGTTTTATTTTGTTTCACATGGACCAAGCAAACAACACAGAATGTGCACTCTTGAATGATAATGTTTAATAATGATGTGCATTTGTTAGTAAACCACTGCCATATCAACAGTCATTGCCTGGCCTCATAGAAACAGGAACTCAGGTCTCCTTACCACTGTTATGCGGACTGGGACCTTCTTTGGGGAGGCCTGATGGAGATGCCAGGTGGGCTGTAGAGAGCCATGGGCATCACCCTCAAGGCTCTGAAGCCCACAGATGGGGCATTTGGTCTCTCTCTATGCCAGGGATGTACACTCCTTTTCCAAACAAGCCCAGACCACACTGACTAGCATGAATCTTTCATTTTCTTTTGAAGTGGGAAAGGAAATAAAATGTTTTTCTTGACTGTAAGGTAAGATTCTGGGAGTAGTGATTCAGAGGATAAGGGAGAGGCTGCATAAGCACAGTGTAATCTCAACCAAGGAGGAGCTCCAAGAAATTCCAGCTGTTCACACTAAAGAATGGGAGGGAAGACACTTTTTCCATGGCTGTCATAATCAAACCATGACAGGTAAGCCATGGAGTCCATTAACTAGGAAGACTATACTGTGCAGCCACTATGGACCCAGCTCTTGGGTTCTGTGAGGAGGAAGATACTTTTAAGTATCATGAGGGCAGTGGCCCCTATCCTTGGCTACGTGTGGTCTCCAATGAGTCAAGTGGCCACCACGCCATAGGCACATTCTGATTTTATTCCATTTTATTCTGATTTGCATGTATGAGCTAAGGTACCTATTTATACCTGTGTGTAGGACTAATTGGAATGTACATGTGTTATCACGCATCCACGTAAGATGGCGTGTTATCACGCATCCACGTAAGATGGCGTGTTATCACGCATCCACGTAAGATGGCATGTTGGCACATGCACATATGCATATAGTTGTATGTGTATGTATTTACATCTATACATATATATTTGCGTGACTGAGTGTAATTATATGTGGTCTTGCGCCAGTGGATGTGAATGAGGTTTATGTATACAGACGTGTGAACATGTACACATGCATAAATATCTTCCTGTATATCTCTTCCTTTGTATGCAGTGAAGTCCTTCAGCCCACCTGATAAACAGGCCTCACATGATATTTACTTATCTTGATCAGCTTATCAGGGTCCCTATTAGAGAGATAATTACATCTGTGCCTGAGAACAAAACGGCTCCAGTGCCATCACTTGGTAATCCCTCCCCTGCTGCCAGCACTTAGCTGGTCTCCTTCTCACTGAATCACAACTTAAAAAATCCCTCTATCCTTCACTGGGCAACACAGACCAGGGAAACTGGAGCTCTCTGGCTCTCAAACTCACCATGCAGCCCTCTCCCCCAGATCATTTAATTAGCCTCAGAAGAGAAATGGAGGCTTTTCCTTTTTTCTACTCTTCCCTTCTCTCTCCAGGACTTTTATGCTAGGCCTTCTTTTTCCCTTTGTAAGCTGCCTCTGACAGACCAAGCATATGTAGGCCAATTGTGAGCTCTATACATGTGAATGGCTTACCCGAATTGTGAGGCATGCATGCCTGCACTAGCAGCAGGCCAAACCTTGTATAAATGGCCATCCACCTCATGGAGAGGGCCAACTAATTTTAAGAAAAGAAAAGAAATTGCTAGGCTGGGCGCGGTGGCTCATGGCTGTAATCCCAGCACTTTGAGAGGTCGAGGTGGGTGGATCACGAGGTCAGGAGTTGGAGACCAGCCTGGCCAACATGCTGAAACCCCATCTCTACTAAAAATACAAAAAATTAGCCAGGCATGGTGGTGCATGCCTGTAATCCCAGCTACTCTGGAGGCTCAGGCAGGAGAATCGCTTGAACCCAGGAGGCAGAGGTTGTGGTGAGTGGAGATCACGCCATTGTACTCAAGGCTGGGCGACAGAGCAAGACTCTTGTCTCAAAAGAAAGAAAAGAAATTGCTGTCATAATCTGAAGCAAGCTGGGCAAGTGAAAATAGGTGTGTCCTGGTAGATGCTCACATTCACCTGCAAGGCTTTGTCAAAGTCAGTGTTGGACCATGGCCACCCTGTGGTCACTGTAATCACTATTTTTGTGTTGTCCTTGGGAGAAAATGTTAAATCCCCTAGTCCTCTGAGTGGAAGTTAAGAGGAGGCTAAACAAGGGCTCAAACCCAAATAAGGTAAGAAGTGTATAAAAGGGAATCCTAAGTTTGGGTGGGAGTCTTGAGTTTTGGGGGAAGAGGAAGAGAGGGCTACAGTGGGGGACAGAGGAACAGCATTTTGGGCTTTGTGTTAGCAACACAAAAGAACTGGGCTTTTTGATCAAGCACTGAGAAAAGAAGCTAGTTTTTCTCAACCCATATGGTCATGTAGTAGGTTTTGTCTGCAAATAATTCTGGAGCTACTCTTGTCCTGACTGTCCTTCCCAAAGTGGTGCATCATTTCAGATCTGCTGGTGCAAGGTCAGTCAGCCTGTTACTCAGTGTCCTAGGCCTACCTGGGGGGAGATGGAGAGCCTGTGGCTGGCTTCCACTGGCATGTCCCCTTGCACCTAAGGTTCTGAGGCTTCAATGTTCCCAGCCATCACCTAGGGTGCTTGTTAAAATGCAAATTTCCAGGCTTGTAATCCCAGCACTTTAGGAGACTGAGACGAGTGGATCATGAGGTGAAGAGATTGAGATCATCCAGGCCAATGTGGTGAAACTCCGCCTATACTAAAAATACAAAAATTAGCTGGGCATGGTGACATGTGCCTGTAGTCACAGCTACTCGGGAGGCTGAGGCAGGAGAATCACTTGAACCCAAGAGGCAGAGGTTGCAGTGAGCTGAGATAGCACCACTGTACTCCAGCCTGGCGACAGAGCAAGACTCCATCTCAAAAAAAAAAAAAAAAGCCAATTTCCAATACCCAATAGAGTGGTAGAGAATTGGGTTTGGGCCTTAAATAAACAGCAAGGGCACAACCTAGAGGCAATGAAGAAATAAACCAGAAAATTGTGTTTAGAATTTGAATCGAATGGCAGGAGATGCTGCAGACCCAGAGGAGGCTCCTCAGTCTTCATGAGAGGTGATTATCAGCCTTGGTTGTGGTAACCATTCACCACATGACATAGGGTTAGTCATCTCCCCTCTCTGAGCCTCTGTTTCACTCATCTGTAAATGAGGATGCCTTTTCTGACATTTTGGGATTCTAAAGTCATCAAACCATTGCCTCTCTTGTATTTATTCTCTCCTTGTTCAAATACCTCCTTGAGGCTTCTGTCTGGGTTCCTAGGACTGGTAGAGAATTGGAAACACTGAATTTTGTCATTCATTTCCTTCACTCAATAGTGCTTCTTTCTCCACTGTGTGGTGCCAAGTAAAACAGATGTGTGCAGCTTTGTGGATGGCCTTGAACCCTCAGCCAGGGACAACTACCTAAGGGCTGAAAAGCTGATGCACAGGATGAAGGCAAATAAAGAAAAACCAAACTTTAGTTGTAATTTCTTTTGTGATGTAAGCATCAGCAATTCCAGTCCCAGATGCAAAAGGCTTTTACACTTGCAAGAAACCAGGAATACACCCTGTTACTTGAATTGTTAGAGATACAGTCCTTTGGATCATGGCCTCATTTTTTCTTATTTCCGTGGGAAATGACCAGCCTAACATGGGTATGTCATTTTAAACTATAGATACCTTTGAGTAGATAATATTTCAAATGCATTCATTTGTAATCTCTTGACATAGGCTTACACATGAAAAAGATAGACAAAGAAATGATTTTTTAAAAGTAATTAGAGAGGAATGGAAAGAAGCAGAGGTGCTGCTGTACCACAGTAAAGATGGTGCAGTCACGTGTAGGTGCTAGAAATGGACACTACATTTGGCTCTAAGCTTCCTTGAAGGAAAAGCATAAATGGAAATAAGTTTGCTCACAACATGATTCGTTTAAGATGTTAGTAGCCATACTGTCTAAGAACTAGAGGGCTCTTGATTTATTTAATTATTTTTATTTTTTTGACGAAGAATCTCATGGGCAGGCATGGTGGTTCATGCCTATAATCCCAACACTTTCAGAGGCCAAGGCAGGTGAGTCACTTGAGGTCAGGAGTTTGAGTCCAGCCTGGCCAATACGGTGAAACTCTGTCTCTGCTAAAACTACAAAAATTCTCCAGGTGTGGTGATGCATGCCTGTAATCCCAGCTACTCAGGAGGCTGAGGCAGGAGAATTGCTTGAACCTGGGAAACAGAGGTGGCAGTGGGCCAAGATTCTGCCACTTTCAACCTGGGCGGTGACAGAGCAAGACTCTGTCAAAAAAAAAAAAAAGAAGAAGAAGATAAAGCATTGTACTCTGTCATTTAGGATGGAGTACAGTGGCACAGTCATGGCTCACTGAAGCCTCAACCTCCCAGGCTCAAGCAGTCCTCTTTCCTCAGCCTCCCAAGCAGCTAGTACCACAGGTGTGAGCCACGACGCCCAGCTAAGTTTTTGGTTTTTTTGTAGAGACAAGGTTTCACTATGTTACCCAGACTGGTCTTGAACCCTTGGGCTCAAGTGATCCTCCCACCTCAGCCTCCCAAAGTTCTGGGATTTCAGGTGTGAGCCACCACGCCTGGTCCAGAGGGCTCCTTAAACAAAATCTTGTTATGCAACTATTATAGGTCACCTGCACCCATGTGAGGGCCTGTGAGGGATCCAGAGAGTGGAAGTCCGTGCTCACAAGGTATCAATAGGCTTAGTCATGGAGAAAACACACCCATGGATGAGGATAAGCTCATTGCAAGACGTGTCACATAGTTGTATGCTAGAGATACAAAGTTTTCAGGAAAGGAAGACTTGGCCGTGCCTGGATGGCCTGAGGAGATCTGTGAGGAAGCTGGACATCGTCCAGGTCCTATAGAATCACGTTGGCTGATGAGGCTGGGAGGAGGCTTAGAAGTTAGAAAAATTCAAACTCAAGGGAGATTCCAGCAGACCTGATGAAACCAATCAGGCTGGAAAGAAGCAATTTTCAACATGGCCATCCCCTGGCGAGAGCTTTTCATGTCTTACCTAAACCACATGTCAAGAAAACATTTCCTGGACTGGTCTCCATGTAGGAGGATGGGGGAGACAGACCCACATGTAATCTCATCAGCCGATGCTGATTAAGCACCTACATTGTCCCAGGCATTGCGCTATGGGGGCCAGGTGGGGAAGCAGAAGAGATATTTGTCCTGTCTGTCCACTTTCTTACCCTTTGTGGGAACTCCAAGTCATTTAAAGGACAAGGAGGGTCAATTTCTCCTTGCAGTGAAGACAAATGGTATATGTCCAGAGAAGCCAGGTTACATTCCATAGAGCCTGTCTTGAGAACCCACTGGGAGAATACGTCAGTCTATTTTTAAAAAAATAAAAGTGAACATATACAAATATATGTGAGTCAGAATGATTTCTACAATTACAGGCTTTATAAATTCCAAGAAAATGAGAACAGAAAATTACTCCACTTCTCTTACCTACAGTCAATGGCCTAACTACAGAGACTTTTTCCCTCTCTATATTTGAGCAAACACATGCACGTATTCATTTCTCCATTTTTTATTTAAGTACCCTTGTGAGGTTTTTTTCATTTATGTTTCATTCGATTATAGAGTCCTCAAGAGTGACAAAGAGTATGTTTTAGTTCTAATATCTCCCACTGCTACAAATCTTAGGAGACAAAGTGATTTAGAGAGAGAATCACTAGGCTCCAGTCCTGGCTCTCTTATCAACTGACTTGCGTGACACTGGACAACTGATGTCACCTCGCTAGGCTCCCAAATTCTCATCTACACAAGACTATTGACTAGATCCACCCTAATCATAGTAATGACTTCAATTTCTTGTGCTCTTACAATGTGCCAACCACTTTATGTAGGTTCTTCCTGTTTGTCATAAGAACCCTAAGAAGAACTCTATTCATTTTGCAAAGAAAGATTCTTAGTGTCAGAAGGTTAAGCAACTTGCCAAGGTCACACAAATATTAAATCACTAAGGTAGGACTGCCTGACTCCAAACTCCAGGCTCTTTCCTCTACCCCCACATAGTCTAACATCTTTCTGGCTCCTCATTGCCATGGTCTTATGCTTTCCAACCTCAGGTTCCCTTAGAGCCCAGGCCCCTCCACAACACAGAAGAAAAGACAATGAGTGACAACAGAAAGTTCAGGTGCCAAAGGGCAAATGTCAACACTCCCTGGCTGAAGTCAGCTCTCTGGGACTTCAGAAGGAATCTGGCTTTTCCCAGATGGAGGCTGAAATATGTGCATCTTCTTGCCTATCTCCATTCCACATCCAGGCAGGGAGTCTCATGACTGTGTATAGGCCATACACTCATTCTTGATCCTCTAGGTGAGCTGGTGAAAAATATCCAACCCAAAGTGTGTGTGCCCATGTAGGAGAAGATGATGGAGACTAAGAGCTATTGCTTCCCATGGATTTAAGGTTTAATCAGCATCTGGAGATGTAGTCACGGTACACAAACACACAAATACATAATAACTTTGTAGGCACACACACATACATCCCCACAAAAGACTGTAATAAGAGTTGTAGTGTGAAAGTACTTTTGAATCCTTGATTTATTTTTTCCTATTATAGAACCATCTTTCCTAAAACAAAAATCAAACAAATGATCCAACACACAGTAATCATTTAGTCTTATGATGCACAAACAGAATTGTTTCCAATTAAAATGTCTCAGAAAATAGGGGCATGTGGAGTTATCCTTATGAGAGGAGTTTATTTCTCCGTAACCTTACTCTGCCCTGCTACAAAGTTCAGAACCCAAGGTAGGGCATATCTTGAAGGCAACTTGTCTCTTTTCCTAGTCTACCTATGGACCAAGGCTGTGAGCGCTTTTAAGATGTTTGTTCTGGGAACTGGGATCTCGCCTGAGAAGTTATTTTTAGCCTTTTCTTTTGACAAAATAATCTATTTGGAACCCATAAGTTGCTTTCTTTATTTTTTTCCCCCCACTCTGGCCAAGAAGAAGAGTAGTCCTTGGAGAGAAATGGATTTTCAGCAGGTTACCTTGTTTCTCTAGGGAAATGTGCCTCTGCTGTTACGGAATAGGGTAACCCCAGGCACAAACGAAGACAAGAAAGTAGCAAACGCACTGCCGCTGCTATGAATCAGGCAGAATGAACCCAAACATAAGTGGTTGTAATTACTGGAGACAGAAAGCATGCAAGCTGGAGGATGAATAATTTAGAAAGCCAGGCTTAGGGGCCCAAAGAGAGGGCCTGTAGCCCACATCAAGCATTATGTTTGGCAAGTGACAGTGTATCAACTGCCTGAAAGGTCCATGTCACTTCTCAACAGGGAGGAAGAAAGCTCTTAGGGCATTTAAAAATGGATTTATATGTGAACAACGGACATATCAACTAGCTATTGAACATTTGAGTGGGCCCTACTATTCTTGACAGTGTAGAAGGGAAAATAAAATGTAAGTTCAGAGACACCTGGTTCCTCCTGTCAAGGATCAACTTGGTAGAGCCAAAAGAACATGGGCTTTTAGGTGAGATAAAATGGAGTCTGAATCTCAGTTTGGTCATTTACTAATTATGTACACCTGGAGGTCAACATGTTTGACCTCCATAAATGTTGGTTCCCCCGTTTGTTAAGTACTAAATAATACCTCCTTCATAGAGCTTTTGAGAAGTCTAAATGAGCAACATGTGCAAAGGGCCCATCTGCAATAGAGCCATTAGAAGGGGCTCAATAAATGTGGGTCAGAGAAAAAAGCCTTTGAGGATCTCTCCATTAAGAAACTGCTGGCCCTGAAGTTAACAACCTACTCAATGGTGAAAGACTGAAAGCTTTTCCTCTAAGACCAAGGATAAGACAACATCCTCTTTTGCTACCTCTGTTCAGCATAGTGCTGGAAGTCCTAGCCAGAATAATTAGGCAAAATAAATAAATAAATAAATAAAGATTAAAGATATCTGAATTGGAAAGAAAACATAAAATTATATTTTTTTCACAGGTGTCATATACTTCCATGCAGAAAACTCTAAATATTTCACACACACACACACATTAGAATAAACAAATTCAGCAAACTGTAGGATAAAAAAGATCAACATGCAAAAATCAATTGCATTTCTATGCAATAGCAGTGTGCAATCCAAAAAGGAAATTAATAAAATAATTCCATTTACAACAGCATGAAAAAGAACGTAATGCATAGGAATAAACTTTACCAGGAAATGGAAGATGTGAACTCTAAAAACTACAAAACATTACTGAAAAAAAAATCGAAAGAGACACCAATAAGTGGAAAGACAGCCCATATTCATGGACTGGAATAATTAATGTGGTTAAGATGTCAATACTACTCAATGTGATCTACAGATTCAATGCATTCTCTATAAAATTCCCAACAATGCTTCTATAAAAATAGAAAAATGTACTGTAAAATTCATACAGAATTTCAGAGTACCTCAAAGTTCAAAAAAGTCTTGAAAACACAGAAGTATACTTCTTGATTTCAAAATGTATTCTAAAGCTATAGCAATCAAAACAGTGTGGTGCTGACATAAAAGTCAGACATATATACTAATAGAATAGAATAGAGAGCCCAGAAATAAGCCCTTGCATATATGGCCAAATGATTTTTGACAATGGTGCCAAGACTATTGAATGGGAAAGGAGCACTTTTTGTTTTTTTTTTTTTTTCAACAAATGGTGCTTGGAAAAGTAGATATCCACATGCAAAAGAAAGAAGTTGAACCTCTCTCAAACACCAACAAAAATTAACTCACAACGGATTAAACAGCAACAGCTAAACTTACAAAAACTCTTAGAAGAAAACACAGGGGAAGAGCTTCACGACATTGGATTTGGCAAAAATTTCTTGAATATGACAATGAAAGCACAGAAAACAAGGGAAAAAATAAATAAATTGGGATACATAATAATTAAAACCTCTATGCATTGAAGGACACTATTAACAGAGTTAAAAGACAACCCATGGAATGATAGACAATATTTGCAAATCATATATCTAATAAGATGTTAGTACTCATAATATATAAAGAACTTCTGCAACTCAACAACAGCTAAAAAACCAAATAACTCCACTTTAAAATGGTCAAAGGACTTAAATAGACATTTCTTCAAAGACATATACAAATGGCCTAGAAGCACACAAAAAGATGCTCAATGTCAGAAATTATTGCAGAAATGCATCAAAACTGTGATGACATGCCACCTTCCACCCATTAGGATGGCCTAGGAGCACACAAAAAAGATGCTCAATGTCAGTAATCATAGTGGAAATACATCAAAACCACAATGCAATACCACCTCACACTTATTAGGATGGCTGCTATTAAAAACCAGCAAACAAGCAAACAAAAAGGAAAAAATAAATAAATAAATAAATGTTGATGAGGATGGGGAGAAGTTGGAACCCTTGAGCACTGTTGATGAGAAAGTAGAATGGTACAAACATTAGAGAAAGCAGTATGGCAGTTCCTCAAAAGATTAGAAAGAGAATTGCTGTATGATTCATAAATCCTGCTATTGGGTATATACCCCCCAAAATAAAATTAGGGTCTTGAAGAGGTAGTTCCACACCCATGTTTATAGCAGTACTAATCATAATAGTCACCAAGTAGAACTCAAATGTCCATGAATGGAGGAATGAATAAACAAAACGTAGCATATATAACAGACTATTATTCAGCCTTGAAAAGGAAAGAAATCCTCTCACAGGCTACCACAATGATAAAACTTGAGAACATTATGCTAAGTGAAATGAGCCAGTCACAAAAAAGACAAATACTGTATGATCCCATTTATATGAAGTATCTTATATAGAGTAGCCAAATTCATAGAGACAGAAAATAGAATGGTAGTTGCCAGGGGCTGGCAGGAAGAGGAAACGGATAATTTTGGTTTAATGGGGATAAAGTTTCAGTTTTGCAAGATGAAAAGAGAATGAGAGTGATGGTTGCAAGATAATATGGATGAAGTGGCATTAAGCCAGTGAACTGTACACTTAAAAATGGGTGAAAATAAATTTTGTTGTATCTATTTCAGTACAATTAAATTTAAAAAGAAGGAAAACTACCAGTCAATAAAAACAAGAGCAGTCCAGACACAAAACACTATGGGAGGTTACGACAGTGAGAGAGATTTAGAAAACGAAGCTTTTAAGAAAGGGCATCATGGAGGATTTGTGAATGATTCGAATAAAAGAATGAAGAGGTGAGGGGACATTAAAGACAGACAGAGAGTATGAGCAAGAACTTAGGGAAGCACTAATGTGGCACATCAGAAAAATACAGAGGGCATCAGCCCCAGTATCTGGAGCAGAGGTGTCAAGCTGAGAAAGTGAGACAAAAACCTTAAAGTAGAAATATGAGGTCAGAATGCAAATAGCCTGGCAGAGTTGTTGAGCCAGACTCTGCCCCTCTTGAGGGGTGAGGGACCCAAGGGAAGATGTGATCGTGTGTATTTAGGACCTCTCACAAAGCCAGGAAGAGAGGAGAAAGGAAGGAGTGAGGGAAACAGTGGAAAATCTAGTATATTTGACATATTTGATACCTGAAGCAGGTTGTGTTTTAACATCCTTCTCCTCCTTGATACAACAGTTATTTTGCCAATTGTAATGAAATAAATATATTTTATGTATCAATAAAAATTTGGACTTACCAAAAAAAAAAATTATTGAATTCCCCAGTTCTCATTCTGTTTTGCTATTTTAAATTATAGCCAAAAAAAATTCCAAGGGCTCGTGTAGAAGGACAGAACTGAAGCGGCTCATTATATTTCTTTATCTTAACAATCACTGTGTTATTATCGTTTATTTCTTATCCACCGTTCAAACGCAAAGTTATGTTCTACCACTGACTGTGTACCAGAGCACGTTTCAAGGTTCGTAACTGTTAAACATTGACTCTGATAATAAACAGGCATACTCAGTCTTCATGTGTCAGAGGCCAACTGTATGCTAGGAGTTCCACAAATTAACTTCTATATGGAATACAATATTTGCTAAAAGACATGTTATACAAAATATGCTAATTTGAAGCTCACATATATAATTAAAACTCAACAGTAACTGCAATAATTATTAAGAATATAGATCAATAAAAGAATTATTGAAAGGAAGGGTGTTTTATCACTGACATTGGTTAGAACTGCCAGTGCAGGTCGGGCACCAGTGGCTCACACCTGTAATCCTAGCACTTTGGGAGGCTGAGGTGGGTGGATCATGAGGTCAGGAGATCTAGACCATCCTGACCAACATAATGAAACCCCATCTCTACTAAAATACAAAATATTAGCTGGGTGTGGTGGCGCGTGCCTGTAATCCCAGCTACTTGGGAGGCTGAGGCAGGGAAATCACTTGAACCTGGGGGGCAGAGGTTGCAGTGAGCTGAGATCATGCCACTGCATTCCAGATTGGCAACAGACTGAGAGTCTGTCTCAAAAAAGAAAAAAAAAAAAAGAAAAAAAGAATTGCCAATGTGTAGTAATAACAAAAAGTAAACCTATTTTTAGTCATTATTACTGTTTTTAAATTCTCTGCAGATGACACAAATCGTTATTGCCTCTACCCAGTTGGAGACCACTACCACTGCCTCTCACTCCCTTGGTATGCCTCTCAAGGGAAATCAATTAGATGATGCAGAAGAGGAGTGAATTTATATCTGTATCCTATTTCCATCAGTAGAAGTTAGTTACACCGTGTACCCTTCAACTATGACAATACCACACTGGCCATAGGAGTTACTTCCATTTGGAGTTACTTCCATTTGGAGTTCCATCAATTCATTCAGCCTCGTGTATACTTTTCTGGCTAATTCCTGGGCTAATAGTCACAGCGGGAAAACACACACAGGAAGTTCATCTGTTTATGCTTCAATTTTCAAAGCTAATGGTTCATTTAACTAGCAGGTTATTTCTTGATTACAAGCCACTAATAGGCTGCAGTTGTGTTTGGATTTCATGGATTGAATTTCATAAAACTTGCCTTTTAAAACAATATGTCAAGTTCAGCACATTCTTACACAAATCTTTTTAATCAAGGCATGAAGAATAAGCTTTTATTTGTAAATAAAGCTGCAAACACATCAGCTTTTAGATGAGGAGAATAACTACACATATATTTCTTCTACAAAGAAGGGCATAATGTAGTCAGTGCTTGAGATGCAAAACTGGTGAAAATAAAGCCCCTTGTTCACAGGGGTTGAAAGTCTAGAAGAGAAGGTTGACAGGTGAGGACAAATCAACCATACTTACCATTTCACCACTACTGCCACCTCAAAAGCAAAACTGCAATGTGTCTGAGCCTGCTTAGTCCCTTTAGGAATTCTTACAAGCACCCTGTGAGGGCACCAGTGGCTCTGCCCCAGGCCTGGAGAAAGTGCAGCAGCCTGCCTGGCCGTGTTTCTTGATCAATTCTCCTGCCTCTGACTGCTGCCACCCTACAAAATGATGACTAAGGTAGTTTTTTTTAATTCCAATTTGAAGTCCAACTCAGTCTTTCAGAGCTTTCTAGTTCCATGATCTGTAGCACAGGAGTGCCATGATCTTCAGTTATTAAATGAAATTCAGACATGGCATGTATGCTAAGTGCAGAGCTGTATGAAAGTACAGTTGGGGAGGGTGGTTCAAAAGACAGCATGGTCATCTCTATGCAGGCATCATTGGTAAGCTTCATTCCATCAAAATTCAGCAAATATTTATTGAGCATCTAACACATGCCAAGCAATGTGCTAAATTCCTAAGATAAAGCAATAATATAAAGACAAGGTCCCTTTCCTATGAATATAACAATTTTCATGAAACTCAAATAATAAAGGGGTAACTACACCTGTTTTATTACCAAAAGGGAGATAGAGGCCATAATGGAACCATAAAATAAGAGGATTTAATTTACAGTGGAGGTGGGAGAAAGAAAGACGTTTTGAAGGAAACAGAATCTACTCTGAGATTGAAGCTTTAGTAGGAGTTTAACCAAGTGAGAAAGGATAGTGACAGCAAAGGGAACAGTGAAGGCACAAAAGAGAACATGACACATTTGGGGAAATATAGACATTTCACCATGGGTGGAGTCAGAGATTAAAAGAGGGACAATAGTGCTAGATGGTGCTCAAGAGGTAAGCTGACTATACAAGCTATGCTTGAATTGAGTCTTAAAAGACAAATAGGGTTTTGGTGATATGACAAAGGAGGGAGAATATTTTAGAACAAAAAAAGAGCTGCATATGCCACAGTGTGTGTGGATGTAGAGCCCTGTGCCGTGTTTTGGTAACAACAGATGGTATGGTATCACTACAATGTTTAGTGTAGTGGAGAAGAATGATGCTAGATAAGTGGGCAGAGATCAGATCATAAAAGATGACCAAGTATCTTTACATATATGTTCTGAAGTTTGACTTTGTAGTGATGGATGGAGGGGCACCAAAGGGCTTCCATTAGAGAAAATTCATAAATGAATCTGTGCTTCAGGAAATGGTCTCTGTGCCAGTAGAGAGCATAGATTCAAACCCAGTTAGAAGTGTGTTGCAATATTTGGGGGAAAAAAGATGAGAGCTGAAGCTACAGTGGCAGTTGTGCAGAGGAAGGAGAGAGGAAGAATTTGAGAATGCTGTAAGAACTAAAACTGTCACAGCTTAATGACTAATTCTTTGACTGGAAGGAATGAGGTGAGAAAACAAGAAAAAAGTACTGTTTCCAGACTTGAATGATCGAGTTGATATTGAGACCTTTGATCAGGAAAACATATAGTGGAAGAGAAGTAGGTTTGAAGGTCAAAAAATTCAACGTTTCTAATGTAGACATTTCAGGTTGATGTAACAGGCAGTTGGATGTGTTGGACTAGAGTCTTATGAAAGGTGTTTCAAAAGAAAGCTACAGTCATGAGAATAAGTGAGACTTCATAGGGAATATATAGATTAAGAAGCAAGAATGCCCAAAATATGACTCAGAAAGCATGCCTTTATACAGTGAGAAGAGGAGATATCCAAGACACATAACAGGAAGGAAGAGGATTAGAAAATGTGTAGGCTACCATATAAATGGCAAAGGAGAAGACATTTTTATTATACAAGATATGATCTACAGGTTCAAATGCAAGATCACACAGGAAGAAGAGGAGAATTTGACGATTAGGAAGGAGGTCAAGACGATCCCTGCCAGAATTTCCTTAGAACTTCGGTGACTGCTGAACAGAAACATGTTGAAACTAAGCACACTGAAGGCTTGAGTGAAGTGGAGGAAAGAAAACTGTGGATGGAGAATGAGGCATTAGAGTTTTAGATTGCAGAGGTGGAGTCTATCAGCATGTGGCCAAGGGAGGCAGTATGAGTGGGGACTAGGGGTGTCAATCACTCAATTGTGGAAGTCAAGGAATTACCAGCATAGGCATTGCAGCCATTCAGAATGAAAGCAGAGATGCTGGAGAGGAGTACTCTTAGGCAGAAGTCTTCCCCCTTGAAGAACGTGAAGGACTAGCCCCAAAGGTTAGTGGAGTAGAGTGGTGGGAGAAAGTGGGGCAGACAGTGATGAAAGCATGCATCTCTGGAGAAAGGTTTCGCAAGTGGATGCAGGAATAAAGCTTGGCGGCAGTAGAAATAAATGACTGGCAGGTCAACAAGACCTCCTACTTTGTGACTGAGGTCTTTAGAGGATAAACAAGTTTCACCTGAGGAACTGCAAGGACAATGGTATCATCAACGAGAATGCCTAATTTTATTTTAGGAGATATTGAAAAGATTTTAAGATTTTTAAATAATAGAGCAGATTTCTCAAGGCACAGCAGGAAGCATTTAGATAAATGTCAGAAGTTCAAGAAAAAGTGAGCCAAGGGGGGGAAAAGCACAGGACAGCAAATGAGTGAGCAAAGGAAGTTTTATCTTGGCCCAGGCCAAGAAAGGCCACAAGGAGGGAGTAAATAGGAACAGCTTCAAGACACACTTTCAGATGGAAATCTGTCATAAATTGTTTTATTGCCCAAAGAACTAAAAATAGAACTACCATTTGGTCCAGCAATCCCACTATGGGATATCTACCCAAAGGAAAAGAAATCATTTTACCAAAAAGATACCTGAACTCATATGTTTATCATGGATCTATTCACAATAGCAAGGATATGGTATCAACCTAAAAGCCCATCAGTGGATGATTGGATTAAAATATCTACATATATTAGAGATATAATATCTATTATAATTATATTATATATGAAATTTATATATTTATATATTTCATATATTATGTATATTTTATATGTAATATAATTATGTATATTACATATATTTATAATTATACTATAATTATTGTATATAATTATATATATAATATTATATGTATAATGTTGCCACCCTGCAAACTGATGATTAGGATAGAATTTTTACAATTCCAATTTGATATCCAACTCAGTCTTTCAGAGCTTTCATGCAATCATCACCCAAATAATGTAAATGGTAGCCATGAGATAATTTTCGTGTGTATCTATACATACACACATACCACACATATATATACATATACACATATAAACCATGAAATATTATTTAGCCACAACAAACATAATGAAATCATATATTTGGCGGCAACACAATTAGAACTGGAAGCCATTATCTGAAGTGAAATAACTTAGACACAGAAAGGCAATACCACATGTTTTTACTTTTAAGTGGGAGCTAAATAATGGGTACACACAGACATAGAGAGTGGAGTAAGAGACACTGGAGACTTCAAAAGGTGGGAGGGTGGGAGGGGCATGAGGGATGAGAAATCACCTAATGGATACAATGTACATTATTTGGGTGATGGTTACACTAAAAGTCCAGGCTTTACAACTATGCAATATAGCCATGTAACAAAATTGCACTTGTGCCCCATACATTTATAAAAATATTTTTAAAAATTTAAAAAATCATTTCATGGCTGAAAGCACATGAGTGATCTGGATGTGAAACTTGTGGTCTAATTCTGAAATTATTCTTTCACAGTCTGTGTTGAGTCAGAGGAATAATTCACACATTTGCTAAGTATCTGTCCTTGCCATGGAAGTAACCTGTATTGCATCACTGGCATGTCTGTCTCCCCTTTACGGATGTATTATGTGTGTCCACATGGGCATAGCTCTGTACATCCCAAGCTTGTACTGTATTCCCTAAGAATATTTTTATCTTCAGTCTTAACCCATGTTAACATTTCATGCAGATGTGAGTTTTCCTATTCATTCGGAATGGCAAAATTACTATAAAAATTATAGATAGGATGAACACAGCTTCAGAATTTTGGCCAACAAATGCCACTGAAACCACATTATCTCTTCCCTTTGTTGAACCTCAATGAAAAGATATTTTGACATTTCTATGAGCTACTCTCATTTTTTTAAAGGAAAAATAATCTGGGTATTTTTTCCCTAGTCTCTCTACATTGGGTAAGTTCCATTTCTCTTTCTGATTTCATTAGCTGCCAGAGCACAAAAAAACCCTTTCATTTTCCTCTCAAACCACCCACTTGGTATCTTTATGCTTCAGCAATCTATACACATCACTCCCGCAACATGGGTGCCTCATTACGGAATTCAGAGAGAGGGACTCCGAACCTCACCTCCCAAAAGAAGAACCAGAGCAGTCACCCAGCCCGTCCCCTGTGTTTACAAGGGGATGGTTTTACCCCAACCATCTACAGAGCAGCCTTCTCATAGCAACTCAAGCATGTCCCACGTGTCAGAATCTGTTTGGATTCACTGGTGAGATCCTTAGACAGAGAGAGCACGTAGGGAGCAAAGGAGAGAAAGGAAGAGTAGATAACCGGAACCTTATTACTGTCATCATTTGTAAGCTTGGCCTGTTTCATCCTTCCTTAATGGAATATGAAATGGAAGATACACCATCCCCTGTTAATCAGCATAGCACGTGGCCTGGGAAACATCATATGCAGAGCTTAGGGCCTGCATCTCAGGCCAGGGTGGGCAGCAACTGAGCTCAGTGGTCTGAATTGGGACTTGGGGAAATAATGGAGGGAGAGAGATCCCCTCTCTGGCTCACTGACTATATGTAAGCTTCTCTTCCATTTCCTTGCCCTTATATCAGAGACTGCATTTTATCACACTGAGAAGGGCCTTCCACCCTGTTAAGACTGTCATGATGCCTGAAATTATCACAGGGTAAAGACACTGGAGTCCCCCAGCTTAAAACCAAATGTTATCCTCTAATCCTCAGAAGGATGACATGAGCTCCAAACTGGACAGAATTTCATAATAAGATGAAAGAGTTACAGTCTAGGAGATGTGTCAGAACCTCGGAGAACACTTCGTTTTTGAGAGCACTGTCCACACTGAAATTATATGGACCTTGGAATGAGGCAGCACTGAGCCGAGTTCTGACAATCTCACTTCCTGTGTGATCCTGAGCTGGCTATCTAACCACTCTGAGCCTGTTTTCTCATTTGGGTAATAGAAATACAGATATGCAACCATGCAACCCAAAGAGACATTTTAAGGATAAAATTAAGTAAAAGAATAGATGTAACATGCCCAGAAAAATAAATATATATTTTACATAGTATCTCTTTTTTCTTTTTTTTTTTTGAGATGGAGTCTCAAAAACTCCATTTTTTTGAGATTTAGTCTCCCAGGATGGAGTGCAGTCGTGCTATCTTGGCTCACTGCAACCTCCACCTCCCGGGTCCAAGCAATTCTCCTGCCTCAGCTGGGACTACAGGCGCACATCATCACACCAGGCTGATTTTTGTATTTTTAGTGGAGACAGGGTTTCACCATGTCGGCCAGGCTATCTCGAACTCCTGGCCTCAGGTTATCCACCTGCCTTGGCCTCCCAAAGTACTGGGATTACAGGCATGAGCCACCACGCCCAGCCCCAGTATCTCTTATTTTTAGATTATCTTCTGCTCTTCAGAAGGCTCTGAAGAAATCAGATTTCGGGTTCATGTTTGCTTAGAAGAAAAGAAGAGCCACACACCGGGACAGGGACCACTCCCTGTGGGAAGAGAAGAACACTTAGGCAAGGCAGGGATTGGCTATTGTACGAAAGTGGTGGTGAATGAAAGGCAAATAGAGAAGATAATGCACGACCTGAAGATTACAAAGAAAATTGATTTGAACACCTGGGTTTGAATCTTGGTGCAGCGGCTTTTTAGTTGAGTGGCCTAGGGCAAGTTACTTAACCGTAGAAAACTGATCTCATTTATTCATTCACAAAAGGGAAATAAAAAGAGTACTTGCCTCATAGGTAGCGTGCTTAAATAACTTTATCCTTCAAACAGGGACACTTCTAAGAGTAAAAAGGGGTACTACTGATGATATGCTGGAACAACAAGAGGAAACCGTGACTCTCTTGGTCAAACTCAAATACCCTATTTGTGGGGTGAATGCATTTAGCAACCTAATACTTGCAGTGTACTCTGATGGATGTCTGCTATGTTGCAAGTACTCAGTAAATGTTGCCATTACTTTCACTAGTGACTACCTTGGACAAATGACTAACTCTGTCTCAGTCAGTTTCCTCTTTGTAAAACGGAGATAATAATAGTATCTACTACATGGAATTGTTGTAAGAATTAAATGAAATAATGCTTATGATGCATTTGCCACAGTGTCTGGCACATAGTAGATGCTCAATGAAGTTAAATATTATTACTGGGTCCATGGTTAGGAGTGATATGAGAAGAACAGGAGAATTTTAAAACTTCTGAAATTTCTTTCTGGGTCAGTGTTGACATGATAATTCACACATTTGTGAAGTATTTGTCCTAGCCATTAAAAAAAAGTGAAGGCAAATTTAGATAAGTAAGCTTTTACTTTTGTTACTAGTGGTGAGTATAATGTAATAATGAAAGGAGCAATGATTTTGAAGTCAAAACTCTTTATCGCAGCCTCAGAGTCATATTTACTAGCTGCATGACTTTGAGGAGGTCTTTTTGTCCTTATAAGCCACAGTTTTCTTATCTGAAAAGGACTGCCAGTCTGTCAGAATTGCCATGTGGATCATGAGATAGTTTGGCTGTAGGTAGACCGTAAAATGTATGAGAATTCAAGAGACGACATTTGATAATGATACCTCCCACTCTAGCCCTACCCTGGCTAATGAAGCACTCCCCAGTCTTTGTTGTTGTGCCATAGGGGAAAAAATGAGGAATAAAGTAACATATTATTAATACCTTCACCATCCACAGTCCCTGAAGGATGCATCCTACTTTCAATTCTCTTCCTCTTGATACTCTTGGTGAGTTAATGTATTCCTAACAGATCAGGCAGCACTCTAGGCCACAGGAAACCATCCCACTGTCATGTACAGTTATTTAAAATGCTTCCTGTTCTCTTCATCCCTGTTTCGTTCAGCCTATGCTTCTGAACCACCACTCTCGTGCTCCAGATTATTTCTATCAACAGAAGGCCAATTAAGCTACTTCCTCTCAATACAAACATTAGCATACCTGAAATTCACACTTTGATTATGATTAATGCTGGGTTAAGCTTACTGTAGGTACTGTAAACACTGTTTCCCAGTTTATAGCATTAATCAGGTCATTTCTCATACACTTCCAAGCATGTAAATCTTGGACACACACACACATTCAGAGGCCTTGGCCAGCAAAAATGGCCAGATGGTTTCTATACATAGCTTTCTATAGAAGGGTTTCTATACATAGCTTTTATTATTAATAGAGTTTTTGGTTAAGAGAAGGCTCTAGGCATGCTCTGAACCATATACTGACCCCTATTCTACCCCACTCTCTTTCCTTATGTTATCTCCTTTCTTTATTTCCATAAGTCAGTGTCAGAACAACAAGAAAAAGCCCATTGATGGGATCCCAGACTTTCTTCTGTGCTATGGAAGGTTAGAACATTCCTGACACTCTCACTGATGAAGAGGTGGAGTTTGACCTTCATAAACAAACTGAACTTGGTTTGGGGGTTACAATTCTTAGTAGCTCAACCAGATGGGACTGGAGGTAAACTATTGTACAAGCATGATTTGAAGGAATTTACGTCTTTCTTGAAAATGTGTCAGTTGCCTTTTACATTATTCTATTAGAATTTAAGAGCTTAGATTTAGTGACTTGGGTACCAAGGTATCCAGCAAGAGAACCACGAAGTTTTTTAAATGCTCAACAAGTCTGGGTCTTAACTCTCGCATATCAAGTTAGCTCATCTATCACCTGGATAGCAGGAAATGCAATGGACTTTCTACAGCACAGGTAGGAGTGTAGAGTCACAACTGTGTAACTGGCAGTAGAACAACCTGCCCCAGCAGGCCACCTTCCAAAGTGCACATTGGTACAGAAAACATCCAAAGACTGAGAATTAGCCTGTCAACTCTTTCAGCACCACTGACAGCTCATCTGTGAGGGTGGAAAATCCGGCCCTTTAAACCCAAGTCTGTGTAACACCTTTCTGATGAGAAACCTCTGCAAAACTAACAGGGAGAGGCATAAACCAACGTCTGTAAAGTTCACAGAAAACAGGAATTCAAAAGGTCCACAGGGTTTTCTTTGTCACTTAGTAAAATTGCGAAGGATTCAAAATCAGTCTGGGAGGAAAATTAGCAGCCAAACTTAGGCAGAGCCTCAGTTAGAAGACGATAGCTTTCTATTATAAGAATATAGAGAGTATGAATATATGATTAAAAGCTTTTATTCATGAACAAAAAGGTATTTTTAATGTTTTCATAATAATTTATTGAGAAAATTCCTAGTTGGGGAATAAATTATATATATTATCTTCATCTCTCTCAGACACATATATACACACGTGTATACACAAACACATAAACTCACACAGGCATGAAGTCACACACCTCAAAAGTCTTTTCCTAGTGTCTTTTGCAGAGATCCTTCCTATTCTTCTCTTTGTGCTCTCTCCCATCCCTCTTTGGTCCTAGTTTAGTATGCTAACTCAAAGGATACCTGCATTGTACAGGCAAAATCATGAAGTTGGCTTATAGCACATGAACTTTCAGAACAACTTCAAGGCAACATATTGATGTGGGATGACCAAGAGGTCATCTGTGGTGGTTAATATGGCAGAAGTACAGTGAACTAATACTAAAAATACTTATTCAAACAACTGAATGTTGACTCTGTGTCAGGCCTAGTTCCCTAGAACTAGGGAACTATCAGTGACCAAGACAGAGAAGCATCCTGCCACCATGGAGCTTTCATTCTCATGGAAGAGACAGATAACAAACAAGTCAGCAAAAATATGTCCACGAACTGATAGATTCCATTAAAAATATTGCTGGGGCCAGGTATAGTGGCTCAGTTCTGTAATCTCAGGTCTGTAGCACTTTGGAAGGCTGAGGTAGGTGGATCACTTGAGGTCAGAAGTTTGAGACCAGCCTGGCCATAATGGTGAAACCCCATTTCTACTAAAACTGCACAAGTAGCTGGTGTGGTGGCACATGCGTGTAATCCCAGCTACACAGGAGGCTGAGTAAGGATAATTTCTTGAACCTTGGATATTTAAAATATTATCCACTGATATGGTTTGGCTGTGTCCCCATCCAAATCTCATGTTGTTCTCATAACAGTAAGTCAGTTTTAGGAGATCTAATGGTTTTTTAACAAATGAGAGTTTCCTTGCACAAGCTCTCTCTTTGCTTGTTGCCGTCCATATAATATATGACTTGCTCCTCCTTGCCTTCCACCATGATTATGAGGCTTCCCCAGCCACATGGTACTGTAAGTCCATTAAACCTCTTTTTTCTTCCCATTCTTGGATATGTCTTTATCAGCAGCATGAAAATGGACTAATACATCCACTAAAATTATTAATGGAATAAAGTTACCTGGAGTGGGAGTTGTAGAATATTTTGAATAGAGAGGCCAGGAAGGCCTTTGTAAGGAGCTAACATTTGAACTGAGACAGATAGCTTCACCCCAATGATAACCATTAGTAATTGAAGGCAGATGTGTATTATCCATAGTTCTGAGAAATACTGTCATCTGGTCACCATCTAGGCAAGGAAAGAAATTATTTCATCATGCAAATGAGCACAAATATTCTCTATGTCTAATGGGGATGGCAAGTATGTTTCTTAAGGTAAAACTGACTAGTGTAATAGACAAATCCCACTATTTCAGTGACTTAATAAAAATTTATTTATTGTTCACTAAAAGTGCAATCCAAAGCCAGCAGCAACCAGGGGTGGGGTGGTCTATGGTCATTTGAGGCACCGTCATTCACCTCTAAGGAAAGGGGAAAGAGGAAGCATGGAAAATTTAATGAAAGGTATTTTGCAGGCCAAGCATTTATCACATCCCAATAACTGGAATTCAATCACACAGCCACCCCTAATGGCAAGGCAGACTGGGAGATTTGGAGAATAAATGGGTTTCATGAACATGTGCCTAGTTTCTGCCATGATGAAGCAGAAGGAAAACTTATCTTACACTTTAAAAAGAGCATCTAGATTGCTGGAGGACCGAATAGGCCAGAAGTTGCTAAAAATGTGGTTTGTTTCATTCACTCTAAGGGATGAAAAGCAACAAAATTTCATTGCAGCCCTGTGTACAATAGCAAGGACCTGGAACCAACCCAAATGCCCATCAATGATAGACCGGACAAAGAAAATGTGGTACATATACACCATGAAATAGTACGCAGCCATAAAAAACGATGAGTTTGTGTCCTCTGTAGGGACTTGGATGAATCTGGAAGCCATCATTCTCAGCAAACTGACACAAGAACAGAAAACCAAATGCCACATGTTCTCACTCATAGGTGGGTGTTGAACAATGAGAACATGTAGACTCAGGGAGAGGAGCATCACACACTGGGGGCAGTTGGGGGGTTAGGGGAGGGATAATATGGGGAGAAATGCTGGATATAGTATACACCTAAAGTAAAATAAATTTTTTTTAAAAATCATAGCAATAACATAATAAAGCTTCAGTGAACATTAACTCATTTGACCTTCATGTATCCTATGATTATCACATAAACAGAACAAAGTTATTATTTCCATTTTAGGGAAAAAAATGAACTAAGAGACAATCTTTTATCACTGAAAGAATCTAGCACAGGTAATCTACATCCATCATTTCATAGTTGAGAAAATAATCTTCTAAGTAGTGATGCAGTTTGCCCCATGTGTATAGAGGTAGCCATTGGCCAAACTGGGACTTCTCTTTGTTTATTTTCCCTTTAGGAGGGAAGGTTTCAATGTTTAGAATAAATATGAGTCACTGGGTTGGAAGAGGGTAAGAATAAGGACTTGAAAAAGATGCAGATTCCGCGGCTCCATCCCCAGAAACTTTGATCTCACAGTCTGGAGTCAGACCCATGGATGTGCACATAGCCAGAGGGGAGCCTCTTCGGGAAACACTACTTCAGACATTATTCCTCATAGGCCATCTTTGGAGCCCCTGACTCTGCTGTTGGAGACTGAATGTGTACAATATAGACAAAAATACAGTCAGAATAAAATATAAAAACTATTAGAAATTAAATTATTAAAACTCACAAAAATTGGGATATTATCTGATTTCCAGATAGAAAATAACTTCCTAAACTTAAAGATATGAAATATATTACCAAGTAAAATATGGCTGTGACTACAAATATGCAAATTATGTAATTATAAAAAATAAAATTATGCAACAATATTATCAGCAAATTTTAAGTTCTTTTTTATTTTATTACTATTACTGGTTGAAATAATTGCTGGTACTTTGTTTGGAAAATAAAAATTATAAGGATGCAGAAAGAAAACTAAAAACCTCCTGCAATATACATAGCGTGGGATAATTAATATTAATATTTAACATACTGTTTTCTGGTCTTTTGCATATATATATAAAAACATATGTGTGAATACATAAATGTACATATACATATTTATCACAAAATTGGGTCTGTTGTTAATATAACTATTACACTGATTGAAACTATCAAAGATAATTTTAACACCATTTATAAATTGCTGAAATACAGATTTAACAATAATACAGGAATAAAATATCAAAGTATAATTTAAAAATAGGGAAATAGAAAATAGAAAAAGGAAGTAAAACATGCTTATTTCTAAAGCAGGAATCAAAAGACACAGTTACACTTTTCCCATTCACAACTAGTGAGAGAAAACTAAATATGTTTGTTTCTTTTAGCTTATAGATTACCATTTGAAATGTGTTTTAACTGCAAGATGTGACCAATCAGTGGCTGAAAAAATTAATTTAGTAGATTACACATCAGCATTTTTATCAGAATAGAATAGCAAATATCAGAGTGCATCGTATATAATATAGTGAGGGTGAATTTTATTTCATGGAACTTTTTTATTACATGCCTCTAGAAACACACACACACACACACACTCATGTGCACTGGGTCACAATCTGAATGCTGATCACCAGCAGTAATAACAGAAAACACAGACACAAGTTCACTGCAGATAATAAAGAAACAGAAAAGAGCATGGCTCCGTTGCTGCCTGCCAGTCCTCCACTCAGTGTATAAGGCTCACATTCCTCCAAGTTCAACCTGAGACTTCTCTGTTTTTCTCACTCTATGCTTTCTTCTTCACCATCTCATGGTTTCAACTGTCATTTAGTCAGGTTTGGTGGCAACACCCAGAGTTCTCTCCCAGCTGCAGACCTGCAGGTATCCAGCTGCTTCCTGGATATTACATCTGCTTCTCCAGTAAACAAAACAGAGCTTCTCTGCTCTCACAAAACTCATCCTCTTCTAAGCCTCCTCTACTCAGTCCTCAGCATCTCCAGCCACCCACTTTCCCAAAGGGAAAGCCAGGACTCATACTGCCTTTTCCCTGCTTTCTTACCCAATCCTGTCTGAAGTTGAGCTCCCTAAAAGTGGAACCTGAGATGAGGGATCTTCTGCAGGTGGGTGATTAAGAAAATGATCTCAGGAGAAAGGGAGTAAGGGAAGAAGGATGGAGCAGGGGAGGAGATGAACAAGGAGGTGGCCTCAACTGGAAATCAGCATCACCTTGAGGCCAGGGTGCCAGCTTTTTGTACTCCTATGTCAATCAGCCATTGGCTATGAACTCCAGTGAGGAAGGGTTGCACTATCTCGTAGATGAGTCCAGTCTATTCAGAGAGTCAGTGTCCCAGAAAAGGGGTTACTGTGAGGACTTAGCAATCAACACTCACAGCAGCTGGGGATGGATGCACCTGCCGGATGGAGGATCTGGGTGAGGTGCCAAACAGCAAACACAATGCCTTTCTTATCCAATTAATCTTCAAGGACTGTCTATTAATCTCCTAAATATGAGAAATATGAGTTTTTTATACCCCCTTCACTCCGTCTCCAGTGTCCTTCTCCTTACCCAGACACTCACTGCCTTTCTTTATTTTTGAGACGGAATTTTGCTCTTGTCATCCATACTGGAGTGCAATGGCGCAATCTTGGCTCACCACAACCTCTGCCTCTTAGGTTCAGGTGATTCTCCAGCCTCACCTCCTGAGTAGCTGGGATTACAGGCACCCACCACCATGTCCAGCTAATTTTTGTATTTTTAGTAGAGACAGGATTTCACAATGTTGACCAGGCTGGTCTTGAACACCTGACCTCAGGTGATCCACTCACCTTGGCCTCCCAAAGTGCTGGGATTACAGTCATGAGCCACTGTACCCAGCCCCCACTGACTGCCTTTCATCTTCTCTCACCTAAATAACCCCGTCTATTTTACTCCTAGATAGACTTCTGTATGCTTCATGTATGATTTGCAGCCTTGTGTCTAGCCAATACCTTCCAACCTCCCCTGAATCCTGTCTACACAAAGCTCTTCCTGTTTCCTAATCCTACCAAGTGCTTCCACACCCCTGCTCTTTTGCTGAGTTGGGTTCCTCTGCTAGGAATGCTTTATTCCACCCATGAATTCTTATATATCTTTCAAGTCCAGGTTCAATTGTCAACTTCTCCCTGTAGTTTCTGCTGACTTGTCTCTCCTTCTCCCCAGAAATAGTCACTCATTTGTGTTCCCATTGTACTTTAGATATTCACCAATTATAGAACTTAGACTCAGTCACTGATAACTATAGCATAATGAATGATTTCCCCTTTAGATAGTGGTACAGTAATCTCCTTAGATCAGGGAGTCTAACTTATTCATTTTCGTGTCTGTGATGCAAAACACAGTGCCTGGCATGCAGCAGGTGCTCCATAAATGACTGAATAGACCTTTACTATATATGTAACAAGAAGTGGGCAGTGAAGCCGGAATTGACTGATTTATCAGTGGAAATCCTAAATTGGGTAGAGAAGAAATCTAGGCATGGACATATTCCTCTTCCCAGACTCTCCTCAAATATTATCCATTTGTTAAATGCAAGCTCAGCTGGTCTGCCCTCTCTTCCAGCCCTCACTGATCTATTCCTTTTGCATTATAGTAAGTTCTAATTATTTCATGATGACTCCTTGCAAGCTAGGGCCTTGTCTTTTAATTCTAGGTATTGCACAGAGTGCAGTGACAACACTAAGTGGCAGCTCAAGAAATTCTTTCTGAATTGATGATGGCAGGAAGTCCTGGGTATGGAGACTTTGGCATTTGGGGAGAAAAAAGCATTCACACCAGATGAGTGTACAAAAAAGGTAGCTCATCAGCATCAACTATGCACCCCTGCCCTGTGACTGCATTCCATCTGGTTGACTGTGAGCTCCCTAAGCTATCTGGTCTAGGAAAGGAGTCACACCTGACTTCCTTGTTGAATATCTTAGCTACCTACCCCAGGAAGTGCTGCTATAGCCACATGGCCCTTGTTCAGAGTTAGGACACAGGGTAGTTCTTCCACAGTTTAAAGGAAAGAGAGAGAAAGAGATAATCCAGTAAACCTGGAAACAGCTCTGCACTCTAGGATCCAAACTGATTTCTTCTCTCTCTCATCTGAGGCTGCATGCTGTATAGGTCCAGAATGCAGGCTGGAATCAATAAGACATGAGTCCTCTATTAAAGACAACATAAAACATAGTTTTGAGGCAGAGTGGGTAACTGGAAGTCTGACATTCATAGGACTGAGAGATTGATGAAGTGTATAGCAGGAAGACAGGTCCTTTTCTGGTGTCTCATTCAACCCTTCCACCATGCCTATTGCTCACGGAAATGCAGTATCTGCCTAATGGTCCAAGGGCTAAACCCAAACTGGCCTATTGAACAAGAAAAGGGTATGTTCAGGTTTGCTTTTTCCAGCACCCACATCCCTGCTGAGTTCTGGTTCCCTCATTTATAAAATGGTGGTAACAATACCAAATTCCAGAACACACATGCAGAGTTAAGACACATGAACACAGTTGGTGTTTAATAAATATTAACATCTCTTTTCCTTTCTCCTGTTGCCATGGAAAATCCCAGCTCTTGTTTGAGTGGATTAGCACAGGACTCTGCTTTCTTCATCCTGAGTTCAGCCTAGATTTGAATTGTTTCAGCCTGTGAGTTTTGCCTTCACTGGAATCACTAGCATGTGGAGTTACAAGTGCCACTCAGCATGGATGGTGGATCCCAGTTTGTTTTTTGTTTGTTTGTTTCACACTTGTTGCTTCATGCATGCAACTTTGGCCTCCTGGGGTAAAGTCCAGGAATACCCTCCACTGGCAGATATGGAGAACTAGGAAACAAAAGTTCCATCAAAAAACAGACCAGGCCCATCCTGTAGTCCCAGCCCTGAGAAGTGTGCCCAAGAAATACTTGTTGAATGCATGAATGAACAGCAAAGGAATTCAGTTCTATTTCTAGATTTGACAGACACTAGAAGGAATATAGTTTAACAGAATTTAGGAACATTCAATAGCTTTTGTGGAACCAAATATCTGCAATGAGTTTTGTTGCATAAAACCCAATTTTATAGCTATGATAAAGAGTATGGTTCTGGGCATTGTGGAAATCTTAAAGCTTCCTGTACATGTAAAGTAACAATGCTATTTCTAATTATTCAGGTATTCAATCATTATGAATTGAATTTAATCTGATTTTGCTGTAAATAACCATAACTGCAACAAAGAATACACTCAACTGGGGAGTCTCCAGGTTTGAGACCCATCTTGGCTCCTCCCTAGCCCTGTGACTGTGACTGTGTCCATGGATGTGGACATGTGTGCATCTAGTAGGCCTCTCAGATATATTTCCTTATCTGTAAAATATTGATATCTCATATCTATTCCAGTTTGGGGGCTAAATTCAATTTGACAGCATAGCTCAGACTCCAACTTTCCATTCCTTTCCTTCTCCTTTCCACCTTTCTCATTTTTAATTATTGTTATATACAATAAAAATATTATATTGTTATATACAAGAGTGATGTCTTAATTGCCATGAGAATTTTGTCACCAGATCAGGATGTAAGATCACGATGTAAAGCATGGCACGCTAACATTAAGTAGGACCCAAAGCACTGAATTTGCAGCAAGTCTGACCAGTTACATTCTACTGTAGATATTGGTCTCAAATCTCTACACATTTAGTTTCTACATCACAAAAAGTTAGAGAGCTCCTGGGAACCGTAGAGGTTTCGAGTGCAACCCCTACGTTTTATAGACAGGACACAGCAGGCCAGAGGTGAAAAATGACTTGGCTGGTGTTACACCAGCCATTGTAAAATCAGGACTGGGGCCCATCTCCTTAATCTCAAGCCAGTGGTCTTTCCATAATGTCACTCCGTTTTCTTATATAAATGCAATTGTTTACCTAAATATATACTACAAAAAGTCTCTACTTACTATGAGCCTATAAAGATTTGTCACCATGCTGACCAAAAAGCACATGAATACTGTGTTTTTCCTTTTTGTTTGTGGGTTGATTTTTGATTTAAAGTAGTCATATTTATTTAAAAGCTTTAAGAAAAAGAAACTATAAAAATAGAAAGGAGAAAAAATAAAGAAATGATTCATTATACAACTATCTAAACCCAATCATCATCAACAAGGTGGCTTGGTTCCTTCCTACTTTTTTGTAATATGCATATTTGTAAGTAGTCGTATGCATACTAGATATGTAATTGTGTATTTTGCTGTTGTCATTTAAATTATGAGACATGTTTTTCATGTTTTTATGTTGTAGTCTTCCATTTTGAATATGATTTTGATTGCTATAGAACATTCTGTCAAATGGATTTATCAATTTACATAAACATCCTGTACTTGTTGAACATTTAAGTTGTTTACAGTTCTTAAATACATATATAATATGCATATGTCTATGCATGTATATAAAACAATGTGGTGAACATCGTCGTCATATTTATTTTCGATGTTTAGATTGTTTCTTTAGCACAGATGCTAAGGAGTGAAATTGTTAAAGGGTACTGATGAACATTTTTTTTTTTGAGACGGAGTTTCGCTCTTGTTACACAGGCTGGAGTGCAATGGCGCGATCTCAGCTCACCGCAACCTCCACGTCCTGGGTTCAGGCAATTCTCCTGCCTCAGCCTCCTGAGTAGCTGTGATTACAGGCACACACCACCATGCCCAGCTAATTTTTTGTATTTTCAGTAGAGCTGGGGTTTCACCATGTTGACCAGGATGGTCTCGATCTCTTGACCTCGTGATCCACCTGCCTCGGCCTCCCAAGGTGCTGGGATTACAGGCGTGAGCCACTATGCCCGGCCCACTGATGAACATTTAAAGGCTCTTGACACACTCAGTTACACTGATTTACAAGAGGTTTCATGTCAGTTTTCACTGCCACCTACACCTAATAGAAAGATACTCTTTACCTTCAAAAAAATTACTTATATCCAACATAGGACAAAGAAATTTCTGTATATAATGAAAAACATCTACAAGATCTTTTCTATTAAGGAGAGTGTAAAATGCCCAAACCCAGGAAACAATTGCTGATGATGCATTTCTGGGACCCCAAAGTGGAATGGATAAGCAACAAAGCAGAGAAGATATATTACAAGCACAATTTGAAAGGCTTTTCATATATTGCTTTCTCTATAGATGAAAATTTATGAAGTTATTGAACTTTTCTAAAGTTTTTTTTTTCTTTTCAGTCACAAAGCAAATGGATTGAAGAGGCACTTAAATAAAACATCAGTGGGAATAAACAGTCATAATTTGTCAGGCAGAATGCAATTTGGGGGGAGGGGGAGGGGGTGGGTGTGAAGAAACCCTGTATTTCCAATCATATGTGATGACCACTAAGGAGCAGATACCTATTTTATGTTAGGAACACTCTGCAGGAAACAGTGGGAAACATCAGTAACCCTTCCCTGGGCTCCCCTCCCCACCAACATCTGTGCTATTCATTCAGCTTCCCTGCAGCTCTGCACTCTTCTCAACCTTCCTGACTTCCACTGCCCACGCTTTCCTGGTGCTCATTAACAGCACTGAGTCCTGGGAAATGAGGGTCTGGAGAACCAGCCCAATCCACTCACACATGAGGCATGGGTCATGGACAACCCATGTACATCTTTAGTTGGGGCTCAGCACAACTTTCTTTTTTTTTTTTTTTTTGAAACGGATTCTCACTCTGTCACCCAGGCAGGAGTGCAGTGGCATGATCTTGGCTGACTGCGGCCTCCACCTCCTGGGTTCAAGTGATTCTCCTGCTTCAGCCTCTCAAGTCATTGGGATTATAGGCACACACCACCATGCCCGGCTAATTGTTGTATTTTTAGTAGAGACGTGGTTTCGCCATATTGGCTGGGCTGGTCTCAAATTCCTGACCTCAGGTGATCCACCTACGTCAATCTCCCAAAGTGCTGAGATTACAGGCATGAGCCACTTTGACTGGCCCCAATTTTTCACACATGGTAGTAGCAGAGGAAGAGGAGGACGAGGGGTGCTTCTACTTCTTTGCGTAAGAATTGATAATAGAGGAGTATAGATTTTTACCCAAACAATATCATGGACAGACACATTCCTAATTTAGTTCCTCTACTGTATATTTTATGTAGACATAACACACTGATACAGCTTACTCATAGCATGCATACTTATTTCTTGATCTGTATTATGTGACATTTTTAGTCACAGGTTGGTGAGGGACACTGGTACTTCCAAAGGATAAGGAAAAAGAAACTGCAGATTAATATATTTTATCTGGTATGCATAAGTCAAAAAAAAAAGCTGTCACTTCAAGATCAAGGTCAGAATCTATGCAGCAGAGCTGTGCCAGACCCTAAAGGCTAAAGGAATCCCATAGAGAGCCCAGCTCTTTAGAAAACCTGCTTTGAAAGGAGTGCAAAATACTGACCCTCGATCATGTAGAATCCTCCCATGTCTATCACGTGTGGGAGGGAATGACATGCAGGCTCCCAAAGAAGCAGAAGCCCTTTTCTCTCTCTGTCTTACTCTAAGATGCCAAAGCTGACCCTGCAGCCAACTGAAAATACCCAGCAAGTTCTAATGTGCACTGCCACTTCCAGCACTCATTGGAGGCAGAAGGATTTGTCAATAAATGTTGCCCAAGGGCTGAAACAAGACAGGAGACCTTGGCATCGTTACCTGGGGTCACCAGCTGCTGGTGACAGCTTCTGACTTCTTCCAAGAGGCCATTTCACCTCAATCCACATCACTAAGAAGTTTCCTGAGCAGCCCTCTCTTCTGTCAGCTTGTAGATCTCCAGCTTGCAGGAGATTCCTCAGGTCTCCACATAGAATTTGGTCTTCAGGTCAGCCTGCATTCTAATAGGCCCTGGCTTTTACTTGCTTCTGTGTTTTCTGCTAGCCACAGAGCTGCATTCAAAAGGAAGTGGAAATCTTCCTGATCTTTGGAAACATTAAAGGAAAGAGGAAATCAAAGGGATCACATCTGAGCTATTGCTCAGGGCCAGATTCTCTACTGATCTGTGCAACTGAAGAGGGAAAGGAACACACTCTTGCTGAAGAAAGATGTCTCTGGGGAGAATCTCCATAGACCCCAGAGCTGAAATGTGCCCTCAAAAGGAGAAAGAGATTAAGAGAAAAACGAAGGACAACAACTTGCATGTAGAGAGATTGTCTAAGGTTCAAGGTATCAGAAGAAGACTTTAGATAACAAAGTGCTTCTTTAACCATTTGTTCATTCCTTAATGAAACATGTAAGGTATTTTGCTTTCTCCATCCTATTAGATTAATAAACTGAGACTTGGAGAGAGATTGTCTAAGGTCTTAAGGCTCCTTGATTTTACTGGCCCCAACGATTATGTTCTTTCCCTGGAGGTACTTGAGCAAGGCACAACTTCTGGTGAAGTGGACTTGATGAGAGGCCATATCACCAGTGGTAAGATCACCTCTAGGTTTAAAGCCTTTTCCCTCCTTGGCCACAGCTTATGCAGAAAAAGAACTGCTAACATTGCTCTTCCCAATTACCATTCTCCACTCCAGTAACTGATATTGCCTCTAATCATTTCCCAAGTCTTACTTCAGGAGAGATTTTAGAAGCCCCCAGGACTGCAATTTAGCACATGCTATCTTCATGTCTAATCCAGGCAAGACTTTATCACAGGCTTCAGCCTAGAAAATGCACCAGGTACCCTCTTCTTAACATATCTCGCCCCTATGTTTTCTCATGGTTTTGTTCCTGCTTGTGATGGTCTGCAAATAATTCAAACTCTCCCAGACTGAGAGTGCTACCTTGCTTCCCTCCTATTGCCAAAGACCACAACTCTTTCCATGAAACTCAGCACTGTAGCTAGTGGCCCTGGTCCTTGCTCTCAGGACTCCCAAAGGCTAACTTGGCTTTGTGGTCCAAAGTGTGTCTTCTAACCTTATGCTTCTATGTATCCCCTATCAGATCAAACATTCCCTACAGGGGTCATTCCTACTTTCAGCTCCAGCCAAGCTCCCATCTCCCATCCTCTCACTCATCTCTGGGTCTAGACATGTTGTCATAGGATAATAAAATATAAAATGAGTCTCTCCAGTTACATCTTCTATCTCACTGGCTCAGGCTGAAGGGAAAGGTCAGCATTCTCCATTGCTACCATGTCCCACTACGCTTCCGTCCTGTGGACTGGAGGTGTCACCACGGAAAGAACATGAAATGGGTGAGCATCAACACATGCACACACATGCATGGCTTAACAAAGGGTTGGTGGTGGACCACTGAAGCCCAGAATACCGAACTCAACCTGTCTCTGACACAGATGAGGGTCACCCAAAGTCAGCAAGTCAGAATCAATCTTCTGTGGTCCTGTGAGAGAAATGCAACACCAGCTGGCAACTGGGTCCCAGCCACAAGGCCTGAGGACCACTGCAAATGTTCCTTGGTACCTCTGGTCAACCTACACATATATATCCCTAGGGCGTGTGTGTGTGTGTGTGTGTGTGTGTGTGTGTGTGTGTGTGGTGCATATGGAGGTGTGTGTTGTGTATGTGTGATGTGAGTGGTTGTATGTAGGAAGAGTGTGTGGTGCGTTTGGGGAGGTGTGTGGGGGGTGTTGTGGTGTCTGTGTTGTGTATGGTATATGTATATGTTGTGTGGTGTGAGGAGGTTTCAGTGTGTGTGTTTTGTGTTGTGTATATGGTGTGCGTGCCGTGTCTGTGTGTGGTGTGTATGTGTTGTGTGTGTTTGTGTGTGTAGTTTTTGTGTGCATGGTGTATGTGGGTGTATGTGGGGAGAGTGTTTTGTCTGTATGGTTTGAATGTGGTGTGTGTGGCTTGTATGTAGTGTGTGTGTGGTGTGTTTGGGGAGGTATTTGGCATGTGTGGGAGGGGTGTGTGTGGTGTCCGTGTTGTGTGTGGGGGGGTATGAGTGTGCAGTGTATGTGTGTGGTGTGTGTGTGCTGTGTAGGGGTGTGTGGTGTATATGTGGTATGTGGTGTGTATGTGGTATGCTTGGGGAGGTGTGTAGCATGTATGTGGAGCGTGTGTTGTGTGTGGTGTGTGGGGGTTATGGGTGTGTGTTGTATGTGTGGTGTGTGTGTGATGTGTCTGCCTCAGTTGTCATGTGGCCTTCTTCGCTATGTCTCCTCTGTGTCTCTGTGTCTAAACCTCCCTCTGTTTTCTCCATAAAGACACCAGTCATTGAATTTATGATCCACACTAATATAGTATGACCACATGTTAATTTACCACATCTGCAAAGACTCTATTTCCAGTTAAGGTCATATTCTTAGGTTCCAGGTGTGTGTCGTGTATGTGGGGTGTGTGTGGCGTGTGTCTGTGTTGAACAAGGGACACGGAGGGTTAGTGATGCAGAAGGTAGAAATGGGAAGCAGGTGGTGGGGAGCCCTTGTCTGACCTCTGGGTTCTCTTCCTGGGGTGCACTGAGAGACCCAGTTTGTCCAAGGCATCAGAAGGAGTTTAGTCAATAAGAAACTCCAAAGCATGGGGTTCCCTTAGCGTAGGTCTGAGGCAAGGGCCAGGGTCTAAGGGCAGTGCTGTCTGAACAAGGCTTTCTACATGGAACTTTTGCCTCCTCAAACTGTGTCTTATGCATAACATGCTAAGCCTGTTGCTGGCCCCAGAGTACTGAATATATCTATTTCAAATTGGATAGAATCCTGAGTGTTAAGAAATACTGTAAAAAGCAAAAAAATCCAAACCTCGCCCTCATAACCACAGCAGGCCCTGATCAAGATCTCATTAATACTCTTCCTACTAATCCTTGAGAATTAGCAAATACAACTTTATCCTGCTATGAAATACTCCCTACCTCCAGGGCTCAAGGAAAGACTCAGAAAGAAGGGTCAAAGAAGCCTAGTTAAATGTAGCTTTGAATATAAGCATTGGGTAGCATCCCTAATAAGCCCTCTCAGGCTTAATGGGGCTTTCCAACAATTCCCTGTTTCAAACTCCTATATGCCTTACCATTTACTGCTTATAATTCTGTTTAGTAGATAATCAGGGTATCACATTCAAAGTCGCTTAAGTTTGAATAGGCTTTCTCAGTGCCCTTTGAGTGCTTAAATGTTTTATGTCTACTGTGCCCAGGCCTTTCTGGGAGCTCACTGCTCGGGCATTGGTTGGCGGGGACTCAAATGTAAAAAAGGTCATAACCTCTTTGAAACAAATCTTCCAAGGAAAATCAGATGCCTCCAGGGAGCATTCAACCACCCACCCAGCATCAACATGGTGACCAAACTTCCCCCCATCACAGCTCTCTCTCCCTCCATATTATCATAAACCTAGAACTCCTGAGTAACTTTTTAAGAGTGGCTTACTTCACCTTAGGCAAACTGTAGATGCATATCCCCATGGCTTTTCTTTGCAGTAGAAAAAATTAAGTGTAACTCATCACTATCCCTATTCGCCCTCCTAAGAGGCCTTGAACTAATCCCAACCCGAGGGAAGTTCTAGTCTATTAACTTGCTTTTAGCCATGATTGTCTCCAAGACTCAGATCCTCTGAAAATGTCTGACTGCAAGGATTGCTAGAAAAAGAGACTTTTTAAATATTTTTAAAATAGAGGCAGCGTTTTGTCACATTGCCCAGCCTGGTCTGGAATTCCCGAACTCAAGCGATCCTCCTGCCCTGGGCTCCCTAAGTGCTGGGATTACAGGCATGAGCTACCATACCCAGCCAAGACTTTGTACAGCAGGAGGATCCATGTGAAAATCAGTTGATGCACATGTGAAATTGGCCTGAGAGCACAACTGCCCTTAAAATGGGCTACCACACCCACAGGCAGGCAAGGGCTTCATAAATGTCTGCTTCATTGCTAAAGAATGTATGGGAGAAACTGCATCTATGCCCCTCCAGCATCTGTGACATACCTGCACCTGCTGGGAGCCCTCCCTGGCCTCAGATGCTCTCTTGGTCTTGAGTGCTCACGTTAACACAGTACCATCTTGGTGTCTCCTTACTCTTCCTGAACCAACCTTAGGACAGGAAGTGTAGCCTCAGAGTCTGATATGTAGATTTTCTAGGGCTGCCATACAATGTGCTATAAACTGGGTGGCTTAAAACAACAAAAATTTATTCTTTCACAGTTCTGAAGGCTGGAAGTCCAAAATCAAGGTGTCCACAGAGATGGTTCTTCCTGGAAGCTCTCTCCCAGTAAACCATCCCATGCTACTCTTTTAGCTTCTGGTGCTTGCTGGCAGTCTTTGGCATTCCTTGACTTGTGGCAGCATCACTGCAACTTCTGCCCACAGAAGTTGATCCACACTAATACAGTATGACCACATCTTAATTTACTACATCTGCAAAGACTCTATTTCCAGTTAAGGTCATAGTCTGAGGTTCCAGGTGGACACAAATTTTGGGGGGATACTGTTAAACCTACTACACCTGATCTTGGCCACGCGGCTCTTAGTCAGTGCTGACTGTGCCAACAAACCCCTCACTGCCCCAGGAGTCCAGTGTTCAGGACAGAAAACTGCCTTTCTTCCTTGCTTGCCCTCTAGAAAAACAAATGCACTTGCTCTAATTGGTTTTCTGCCCTTCTTGGAAGTGTTTGGGATTATTCTCTGCCTGCCTCAACCACCAAAGCACATACAAGCCTGCCATGCAGTCCATAGTAGGCATATAATGAATAAATAAAGGAACCAAGTATACAGATGAATTGCTGCCTATTCTTTTATTATTACTATACTTTAAGTTCTGAGATACATGTGCAGAACATGCAGGTTAGTTACATAGCTATACATGTGCCATGGTTATTTGCTGCACCCATCAAACCATCATCTACATCAGGTATTTCTCCTAATGCTATCCCTCCCTTAGCCCTCCACCCCACAAAAGGTCCCTGTGTGTGATGTTCCCCTTCCTGTGTTCATGTGTTCTCATTGTTCAACTCCCACTTATGAGTGAGAACATGCGGTGTTTGGTTTTCTGTTCTTGTGTTAGTTTGCGGAGAATGATGGTTTCCAGCTTCACCCATGTCCCTGCAAAGACATGAACTCATCCTTTTTTATGGCTGCAAAGTATTCTGTGGTGTGTGTGTGCCACATTTTCTTCATCCAGTCTATCACTGATGGACATATGGGTTGGTTCCAAGTCTTTGCTATTGTGAACAGTGCTGCAATAAACATGCATGTACATGTGTCTTTATAGAATGATTTATAATGAATGGCAGCCAGTTCTAACTTCACCATAGATATTCATAAAATGATGAAGCCATTAAAGATTATTCTCAGAATTACTGTACGTAGAGGTCCAAGACTCCATTCTACCCCAGGGTTCCCAGAGTTTTCAGCTACACTCAGAAGACGGCCCATCCCACTTCTGACATCCTGGTCTTCCCTTGCCGAAATGTTTCAGAGGGTCCAAAAAAGGATCTAAAGCCATTCAACATACACTTTATACTAAACCATTCATAGATAGCAATGGAATTTCTATTTTAGTAGAGACTTTTGATTGTCTAGTATAATAGAGCAAGCAAGCTAGGAATTTGGGGCATGGCAGAGAATTGTAGAAACTGATTTGGGCCCTAAAGAGCCCCTTACATCCGCTGCTGGGCCCTGTGCAAGGTCAGTTCCATGGCCCATACTCTCATCTTCCTCCCTTCTCCCAGCTTCCCTGCCCACTCCTCTGCATGTCCAAATTACCTGCTTCTAGTTCTCTCTCCTTCCAGTTACCTTACCATAACTTTCCCACCTTTCCTTCCATTCCTCCCTAGTCCTGAAACAAAATTCCTTTCATCTGCTTTGCAAGGTCTGAAAAAGTCCTATGGGTTTTTTCATCTGTTATCCCTTGGGAAAACTTTTTATAATTCTAATCATCAGGAGCAAGGTCACACTTTCAGGATGTCTGACCTTTAAAATCACTGTATAGAGAAAGCTCCTCTTTTTTTCTCCTGCCACAAAGACTTAATGATGTGCAGCTCAAGTTTTTGTTCCTTGTTCCTCTTAGTCAATTCACCTACAGGAGCCAGTGATAAGCACCTTGGAGAATTAATTTTTTAGTAGTCACTGGCAGAAAAATCAGTAATCCAGTGCAGGAGGACCCTCTCTGAAATACATTTCTACGGCATTTCACCCAGTAGGACCTTCCTTGTTCTGTTTCCTGGCCCTGTTCCCCGGAGCTTTGTCCTAGACAGATGGGCAAGCCATAGGGTAAGCCCTTAAGTAGGAGAAGGAGGCCTAGGATTGTCACCCTACAACCAAATAGCAGCTATCAGGCCAAGTGGAACATAAGCTCTCTGCTCTGGTGAAATAATGGAGTCATTATTCCTCACCATATCCTGGAGCCCTTCAGAGTCCAGGTCCAGCATAGCCACACTACTGACATCCCAGGCAAGCTGTGCACATGCTCATAGTGAAAAGGGTCAGTGACTTCAGAGAAGTACATCTGTGTCTATTATTCTGCCTCTGACAGGTGACCAAGGGAAGGCTTTTTCATCACCAGATTGGTCTGGTTGATCTAGTACTCTAAATAGATCTATACACAACCAAGTTCCAGAATACGTAATTATTAGTTGGCTGAGTCTTCGATCACATTACCTGGAGCTGGTTGTTTGAAAAAGAGAGGTGGAAGCTGTTGCCTCTTTTCTCTGTTTTAAGAACGTCAGGCCCATCATATTGCTCACGTGTACTACCTCACATTCAATTTGTAATTCTATAGTCTAAAACATCAGGCCCTTTCACGTTCAACACCAGATAACACATTTTTTTCATTGAGAGAGGCCAATAGGTAGAAGGATCACATGATTTATCCTTCAAACTAGGACACTTTGAGAGTCAAAGAGAGAACCACTGATTATTACAAAACAACAATGGGCATAAACCATAACTGAGGCAAACCAGGATGTTATCCATCCAATCCATTGGGATAGACAGGGGCAAAAGACCCAAATCAGTTAAAGTAGAATGTAAGGAAAAGAACGGTGACATGGACTGGTACCAAGGTCCCAGACCACCTTACCTCTGGGGTTGCATGCCCTGGAATTTGGGGTAGGACTTCTGGTTTGGGAGCCCTAAACAGCTGATTCAACTGAAGGCACTCAGCACTGCACAGCATTAACTAGAAAATCATGTGTACCTGGTGACAGCTGGAATCAGGGCTGTGGAAAGGCTTATAATGGAATCTGAGTTGGAAAAAACAGTAAGAGGAAGCTTCAGACTTAATCTGAGCTTGAGGAAGCAGAAACAGCAAGATGTAATATCAAGGAAAAGAGTCAAGTGTGGTGGCACAGTCCCAGCGACTAGGGGGCTGAGACAAGGGATCACTTAAGGTTAGAAGTTAAAGACTATAGTAGGCAATGATCACGCCTGTGAATTGCCACTGCACCCTAACCTGGCAGCACAGCAAGACCCTGTCTCAAACACAAAAACAAAACACTTAAAATTTTTAAAAAGAAGAAAATAAAGCATCTCAAACAAGAATGAGTACTCCATGATTTAGAAAGAATACTGAAGCAAAAGCACAGTCCTACGTGGGAGGGAAATTACAGAAGTCAGAAAAGCAAGCCCGTTTGTGAAATCTGTTTACAGATAAAGTCCAGCATAGCAGTTAAGAGGGTGAAGAGTGGTCGGGCATGGTACCTCATATCTGTTATCCCAGCACTTTGGGAGGCTGAGGCGGGAAGATCACTTGCAATCAGAAGTTTAAGACCAGTCTGGCCAACATGGTGAAACACCATATCTACTAAAAATACCAAATTAGCCAGGCGTGGTGGTGAGTGCCTATAATACCAGTTACTCAGGAGGCTGAGGCAGGAAAATCGCTTGAACCCAGGAGGCAGAGGTTGCAGTGAGGCAAGACTGTGCCACTGCACTCCAGCCTGGGTGACAGAGCAAGACTCCACCTCAAAAAAAAAAAAAAAAAAGGCCGGGCGCGGTGGCTCAAGCCTGTAATCCCAGCACTTTGGGAGGCCGAGGCGGGTGGATCACGAGGTCAAGAGATCGAGACCATCCTGGTCAACATGGTGAAACCCCGTCTCTACTAATACAAAAAATTAGCTGGGCACGGTGGCGCGTGCCTGTAATCCCAGCTACTCAGGAGGCTGAGGCAGGAGAATTGCCTGAACCCAGGAGGCGGAGATTGCGGTGAGCCGAGATCGCGCCATTGCGCTCCAGCCTGGGTATCAAGAGCGAAACTCCGTCTCAAAAAAAAAAAAAAAAAAAAAAGAGTGTGAAGAGTGTATGTTCTTCATCAGACTGACATTGAACACTCACTCTACACTTTCTAGGGGTGTGACATCAGTTGTCTATGTCTCATTTTCTTATCTGTATAAGGAGAATAGTGAAGGTATCTTTTCATAAAGCGTTAGGGTGATGGGTAATGGGAATTTTAAGAAGGCAAGTGGAAGAAAACACTTAAGATAATCAGCATTGTAAGTTTCACATGAATAAGGAGTGTGTGGAGTGGGAGGAAAGGAAATAGCCAGGAGACTGTTGTTACTTTTCCAGGCCCTGTGCGGGCTGCCCTAGTTATGGCCTACACTGGTTCTTGACATTAAAGTAGAATGAGAGAGCTAGGCTTGGTATTGGCAAGAAAAAAGAACTCTAAGGCATTAGACAGACTTGGTGCCAAGGCCATAGAACTTGAAGCTAAAAGTAACCCTTCAAAATATACTAGACTTTGGCCTTCCACAACATTGTATTAAAACTACTGTAAGGTTAAGAGCCTGGGAAGGAGGCTGAATGCAGTAGTTTATGCCTGTAATTCCAGGCTTTGGGAGGCCAAGGTGGGAGGATCACTTTGAGACAACTCTGAGCAACACAATGACACCCCATCTCAATAAAATCTACAAAAATTAGCTGTTCATGGTGATTTATGTCTGTATTTCTAGCTATTCAGGAGGCTGAGGCAAGAGGATCTCTTGAGCCCAGGCGTTCCAAGCTGCAGTGAGCTATGATCACACCACTGCACTACAACCTGGGTGACAGAGTAAAACCCTGTCTCTTAAAAAATAAAATATAAAATTAAAAGCCTGGGTAGAAGATCATGATGGGTGCTATGGTCCACAGTTATCTTTCTAAAATTCATAGGTTGAAATCCTAACCCCCTAAGGGGATAGTGTTAGAAGGTAGGGGCTTTGGGAGATGATTAGGTCATGAACCCTCATGAATGGGATTAGTGCCCTTATAAACAAGGAACTGGAGAGCTGCCTTGTCCCTTCCACCCTGTGGGGACACAGCAAGAAGTTGCTGCCTACAAGGTCGCAAGCGAGCCCTCACCAGACACGAGTCTACGGGTGCCCTGATCTCAGACTTCCGGCCACTAGCACAGCGAGAAATGAACTTCCATTGATTCTAAGTCTATGATACTTTGTTACAACCGCCCAAGTGGACTAGGACACTGGGCTATGAAAGATGAGTATAAATTTTGATGTAAAATGAAGAACTGAGCAAGATGTTTAACTCTAGGTGGAACCTAGATGCCACCTATCCTGGATGGTTTAGAAAGTTGCCAGACTGATCCAGGGGCTGATCCTTTTGAGATCCCTTCTATAATAGTAATGATGTGATTTTTTTTTCTCTCCAACAAATATGATTTTATATGTTTTAAACATAAAGAAAGAAGAGTGATGAGAAGAAGATATGGCTGGGGCAAAACTTAGTTCTACCACTGCATCTTTCTCACCCTTCCCACCCCACTCATTGTGAAGATATCGTAGTTTCCCAACAGAATCAAACCTTTAAACAGGATAGACTCAGCTGGGTATGGTGGCTCATTCCTGTAATCCCAGCACTTTGGGAGGCCAAGGCAGGTGGACCACCCAAGGTCAGGAGTTTGAGACCAGCCTGGCCAACATGGCAAAACCCCATCTCTACTAAAAATACAAAAAAATTAGCCAGGCATGGTGGCAGGCACCTGCAATTCTGAGGAGGCTGAGGCAGGAGAATCACTTGAACCTGGGAGGTGGAGGCTGCAGTGAGCTGAGATTGCACCACTGCACTCCAGCCTGGACAAGAGAGCAAGACTCCGTCTCAAAAAAAAAAAAAAGAAAAAGAAGAAACAGGATACTCTCTCTGCCTGGCATGTCTTCTTCCTCTTCCCCTTCCATCTTTACCTAGAAAACTCTTCTCTATACTCTACCATTAATTAAGGAACCACCTTTTTCAGGAAGCCATCCATGATAGGCTATTCTCCATCTGCCCTCACCCCAAATCTACTGTCCAGAACTTCTTCCCTGCTCTGTGCCCAGATGGCTGAGCCCTTCAGAATGCCTTACTTAGGTCCTTTTGACAGCTGACTTTCATTTGGGTTTTACTGCTGGGAAACAGCCACAGGAGTTGAGAAGATGGAATTAAAAAGTGGTCGGAATCACACTGCCACGTATGCACCTATGCAACAACCTTGCATGATTTTCACATGTACCCCAAAACCTAAAATGCAATAAAAAAATAAATAAATAAAAAGTGGTTGGAGTATTTTTTTGCCTGCCCCTTTATATCTGGTGAAAGCTGCATCTCTCTGAGGCCATGCTTCTAGCTGCCAGCCCCTCCTTTGTAGCTCTAGCTCTTACTGGGCTCTGGTAAAACCATTTTCTTTCCTTGACCTTTCAGCCTCAAAGTGTTAAGAGTATCCCATGATTGCTGGACTCTGGGTGCCTCAACATGTCTTTTTGGCTTATTTAACCTGGTCCATGCCCCTGTAAAAAGTCCCTTTAAGGAAGTTCACTCAGTTGAACTATGTAAGGTAAAACTCACATCCTGCCAGGACCCTGACCCCAGATTCTCCCTTTTGAGAATCTTTTCTGTACCCTTCATTTTTACTCCTGTAGCATCCTCTGCTTATATCTGCCATAGTAATTACTACAGAATATTGTAATATTGGTTTGCCTGCCCATCTCGCTTTCTGGGTGGTTAGTTTAGAGGCATGATTTTATTATTATGCCTGGCACATGGCACTCAGTAAATACCCAGACCCACTCATTCTGACTGAACAATTTCTGAATTAATACTTTAATGCCTGTCTCAAAAACAGCTAAAGGGAAACACTTGATGTAACAAAAACTCATGAGCAATATGAACATAACATTGGATAATTTGTCCACTTTGCAAAGTGCTCTTAAGTCTATTGGCTTAATTGTGGTGTGTTTTTTTCATGAAAAAGCACATTCAGCTAAATTCTAGAACCCAATAGTTGAGAAGTCTGAGTAGAACCTAATGCTTGGTCAAGAACTGAGCCCAAGTACCAATCAGCCTGCACTCAAATGCTGGTTCTTCTCTCCAGTTCTATAACTCATATATGATTTGGCTGTGTCCCCATCCAACTCTCACCTTGAATTGTAATAATCCCTGCATGTCAAAGGTGGGGCCAATCGGAGATAATTAAATCATAGGGGCAGTTTCTCCCATACTGTTCTGGTGGTAGTGAATAGATCTCCTGAGATCTGATGGTTTTATAAAGAGGAGTTCCCCTGCACAAGCTTGCTTGCCTGCTGCCATGTAAAGATGTCTCTTTGCTTTTCCTTCATTTTCCACCATGACTGTGAGGTCTCCCCAGTCATGTGGAACTGTGAGTCCGTTAAAACTCTTTCCTTTGTAAATTACCCCATCTTGGGTATGTCTTGATTAGCAGTGTGAAAATGGACTAATACAATAACCTTGGACACTTAAACTCTCTGTGTCTTAAGTTCTTATCTATGAATAGAAGAAAATAATATGCATCAACTCACAGTGACCACTGAATAAATTGATAGGTATAAAGTTTTAGAATTGAATCAGACACCTAGTAAATGCCCCATATTCTCTTATTCTTTATAAAATCATAATCTCATGAAGATGTCCAAGAAAATTCTTCTCAGCTGCACAACATGAACAGCTTCTTCTCTTGAAAAATGCCTACTATGACATTTCACAAAGAAAAACAGAGAATATTCCCTGGCCACACAGCTTGAGTTAGATCTCATCAACTCACCAGAGCCCCAGAGTTCATATTTTATGTTTTCTTCACACAGACACTGACTAAGCATCTTCAGTATGGCTGGCTTCCTAAGATGTGCTCTGCCTCTCAGCCTCCTCCAAGAGATGAGGAGGTAAAATGAGAGTTGGAGGCAGACAGCCCTAACTCCAAATCCTGGTTCTGCCCCTTGGTGGACATGAATAAGCATGTGAGGCTTCTAACCTTTTCTTTTTCTGAAAAACTATAAGGATAATACCGACTCATTGAGTGTAGGTGCAGACTGATTTAGACAATAGGTGCTACATAGTAGCAATCATTGAGATCCTCTTCCCTCCAATGGAGAGGACCAAATGAGGAAAGAGGTCCAGAGCCGTAAAATGGGGGCCTCTTGCTTGCTCTGCCTGGGCCCAACAATACTTGTGCCCCAGAGCATTCCTGCAATGAACAGGTGCAATGCCTCAACTTCCTCATGACCACACCCCACCCCCTCAAGAGAGGGAGACCATAAAAAGTCAATAGACCCAGGTAAACTTGTATTATCTCAGCCTTAGGATTGCAGTTTGATTTTCCTTCATCTTTTCAAACACTGTACTCCTAAAGCAGAACCAAGCAAGATGAAGGGAGCAGCCCAGTGGGAGGTTTGTGGGTTTGAACAGGTTAAGAAAAATGAAAGTCCACACATGGAAGTGAGCCAGTGTGGGTCTCAGAGCCCAGGCAGAGTGGGGAGGGAGTACCTGCTAAGGGCTGGCCTGCATGGTCTGTGTTGGGACAATCAAATGCAAGGTCTTGAATCTAAGTAGGCTGAAGAGGCATCAGCATAGGGTGTGACCCAGGACGAGATACTGGAGCCTAAACAATGAGAAATGGGCATTTTCCGGGTTGGGGGAGGAAACAGCAGCATTGATGGGAGATTGGTTATATACAGGATGAATGAAAAAAATAAGCAAATATATTAAGGATAATAGAAGCCATATTCCTCACTGGATAAAGAAGGGAGTTACGGCCGGGTGCAGTGGCTCACACCTGTAATCCCAGCACTTTGGGAGGCAGAGGTGGACAGATCACAAGGTCAGGAGCTCAAGACCATGCTGGCCAATATGGTGAAACCTTGTCTCTACTAAAAATACAAAAAAATTAGCCGAGCATGGTGGTGCATGCCTGTAATCCAGCTACTTTGGGAGACTGAGGCAGGAAAAATGCTTGAACCTGGGAGGCGGAGCTTGCAGTAAGCTGAGATTGTGCCACTGCATTCCAGCCTGGGCAACAGAGCAACACACCATCCCAAATAAAAAAAGAAGAAGGGAGTTACAACATGGAAAGGAGAAGAAAATAGAATAAACCCTGTGGTATTGATGTGAAATTAGAGACATCATTGTGAACTCTCCATTTTTAATATTTGTAGATATAAACATGAATATAGATGTAGTGGGTGTGCATGTGTGCGTGTGTATCCCTACACACTCCCTTCATCCACTGAGAGGTCCTGGAGTCAGTGATACCCCCAAAGCAGTGAGCATGTCTAGTGGCCCTTCCTTGACTTCTGTATACTATTTTTCACTAAAAAGAACCATGGTTCCTTGGCGAAATGGCTGACTTCAGGGCTAAGGTGAAAAAAATATATAAGACAAATCTGGAATAACTGGTTGTATCATAAACCAAGAAGTGAATAAAAGGATGGTGACATAGCACGAGAACACACAAGACACCTTATATCAACGTGGAACTGTCTTTTCTATTTTACTCAAAGACTTATAACCTGTGGCTTTCATCATTTCTTTTAATGCTCAACTAGTCCTAGTTTTGAGAGCAACAGAATAAATTAATAAATGGAATGTTTGATGAGAAACAATATATTTACAGATTATTTAAGTAACTCCTCATCAAATATTTATTAATTACAAATGAGAAATGTGTAACTTTATAGTAAAAATGCCTAGAAGTATCATCTTAATCAAATGATTATCAAAGATGAGAAAAATCAAAACCATGTGTCACAGAACAAGATGCAATAAGAAGATGGCAGTTTCATTTCCAGGACACTTCTGAATCTAATCTCGAGAAAACATCACACAAACCCAAAATGAAGGACACTCTCTATAATTAAAAAGTTAAAAAGCAATAGATGTTGGTGTGGATGTGGTAAAAAGGGGAACAGTCTTACACTGCTAGTGGGAATGTAAACTAGTACAACCACTATAAAAAATAGTGTGGAGAGTCCTTAAAGAACTAAAAGTGTAACTACCATTCAACCCAGCAATCCCACTACTGGTTATCTACCAAAAAAAAAGAAGTCATTACATGAAAAAGACACATGCACATGCATGTTCAGAGCAGCACAATTCACAATTGCAAAAATATGAAACCAACCTAATTGCCCATCAACCAATGAGTGTGTGAAGAAAACCTGGTATATACACCATGGAATACTACTCAGCCAAAAAACACAAAATAATGACCTTTGCAGAAATTTGAATGGAGCTGGAGGGCCATTATTCTAAGTGAAGTAACTCAGGAATGGAAAAATCAAATAGCACATGTTCTCACTTATAAGTGGGAGCTAAGTTATGAGGATGCAAAGGTTTAAGAATGACATAATGGACTGGGACTTGGGGGAAGGGTATGTAGGGGTGAAGAATAAAAGACTACACATTGGGTGATGGATGCACCAAAATCTCAGAAATCACCACTAGAGAACTTATCTATGTAACCAAAAACCGCCTGTGCCCCCCCAAAAACTATTGAAATTTAAAAAAAATGAACAAACAAAACGAAGGACATTAGCGAAAGAGCTGGACTATCTTCAAAAGAGTGAAGGTCATGAAAGTCCAACAAAGACAGAGGAACCCTTCTAGATAGAAGCACATGTATAAACACAATGCGTGATTCTGGACTGGATCCTCCTGCTGAAAGATATAACTGAGCAAATGCAGAAATGTGAGTGGGGTCTAAGGATTAAGTGGTAATCAGGAACCAATGTTCCCTTCCTGTTTTGATAGTTGTTTTGTGGTTGTTTAGAATAATGTCCTTGCATGTAGGAAATACAACTAAAGAATTTAGGGGTGATGGGGCATGAAGTCAGCAACTTCTCTTACATGGTTCAATTAAAACAAGTTATTTTTACTGTATTTGCAAATTATCTGTATGCTTGAGGGTATTTCAACATTTATACATTTATGTATTTTTTAAAAATCTGCAACTAGAACTGCAAATTTTGTTCAAGGGAAAGAGTGGCAGGCCCTGCCTTTCACAATTACATTATATCTTCAAGGGTTTTTTTTTTCCCCCTTTTTATTCTGTTGTGCTAGTTTCGCTGATGCTGTGTGTTTAATTTTATACCCTGTGCTGAGAATGCTTTAAATCAGAGAAGAAGGCCAAGAAGGCAGAGTAGGAGTGAAATAATACACTCCAGTGATCTTTATGGATTCCCAGGGCCCTGAAAATGCAAACACTTATTATGTTGACCTCCCCAACTTTGCCCATAACTGAAGGTATCATGACTACTTAAGAATCTGGCTCCGTAATTGCTACCATAAACTATGCACCACAGACCTTGCTACAACACACTTGGCTCTGGCCACCAGTGGAATTCATGCAAACCCCTCCCAAGGTTCCATCAGTGGGGCAGTCTCAAGACAAATGCCCCTTGGTAGGACAGAAATCTGAATCCAACTTCTTATTTCATCTGGAAAACAACTGCCATGGTATTGCCTCTGAACCCAAAACCATTCATGAACAGGGAGGCTGCCAGGGAATCTACGGCACAAGCAGGAAAAGACTAGGTTTAAGTTTGGATGAAAACCCCAAGCACCACAATTTTAGTCTGTTCAGGTTGATATAACAAATGCCACAGGGTGGCTCATAAACAACAGAAATTTATTTCTTATAGTTCTGGAGGCTAGGAGTCCAAGATCAAGGTGCCATAGATTCAGTGTCTGATGAAGACCTGCTTCCTCTTGGTTGGTTCCCTTTTGCTGTGTGCTCATGTGGTGGACAGTGTGAGGGGTTTCTCTGGGGCATATTTTATAAAGGCACTAATCCTATTCACGAGGGCTCTGCCTCCACTCCCTAACCACCTCTAAAGGCCTCAAATCCTAATAGCATCATCTTGGATAACAGCATTTCAACATATAAATTTAGGAGGACACAGACATTCAGACCACAGTATCCCACAAATGTCTTTCAATTAATCTATGGTTCTGGGACTCAGAATTCAGGGGAGAAACTCCTCCACTAACTGATGGCTATGCCAGAGTAGGGCTGAGGAGGAGGAAAAGGTGAACTTTGTGGTTTTGAGCCTCTTAACCTCTAAAGAAGCTGATTTCATTATTTAGAAGATAACCCAGAAATGACAGAAATGGAACATTTGAATGAAACAACTTTATAGTAAGTTCCTTAAAAATACGTCTAATGCCTCTTTTTATTTAATATGAATCAAACAAAAAAAAAAACATTCATCTAGAGCTCCTGCTCTGAACAAGGCCCAGTTCAAGGCCACCAGGAATTTAGACATAGGAATACAGTCTATAGAGTAGATTAGAAAAAAATCACCGTGGAGTCAGACAGACGTGGGGCCAAGTCCCAGCTCAGCCAATTACTAATTACATTAAATAATTATTGTAACCTTCCTGAGTATAAATTTCTCCAACTATGAAATGAGAATTTGACTAATACTACATGGTATAGTCATATATAGCTGTTGGAAGTGTTTTAAGATATTAAATATGTAAAACACATAACAGAACACTTGACTCCTAAGAGACACTCAGCAAATATGAGCTATAGCTATTAGTATAATTGTTGTTGTATCATTTTATCAGTGAGAATAGAATAAGCCATTCTGTAGTAACAAATAAATCCCCAAACTCTCAATGCGTTAACAAAATAAAGGCTTATTCCTCACTCATGCCAAGCTTGATGTGAATCAAATCACCCTCCTCTGGCATGTAGTTTATGCTATCTGGGACACATTAGCTTCCAAAGCTGCAGTGGCAGGCAGAGGAATAGTGGAGGGCTTGTAAGTGCTGACCTGAAAGAGACATGCATCAGGTCTGCTCATATCCCTTTGACAAGGCCTCAATCTCGTGGTTCTACCTGCACAGCATTGAGTCTTCCCATGTGCTAGGAGGAAAAAGGCACAGGGACACATAGTGGTACCTCTTCCACAATAAGCAATAAGTAAGGGTCTTAAGAAAATAAGATCAAAAAGCAAAGATCGACTGACTTAAGGACCTTGAGCATCACAAGAGAGACAGGTTTAAAAAGAGCCATGGCAGGCTGGGCACAGTGGCTCACACCTGTAATCCCAGCACTTTGGGAGGCTGAGGCGAGCCTATCACTTGCAGTCAGGAGTTCATGACCAGCCTGGTCAACATAGTGAAACCCTGTCTCTACTAAAAATACAACAATTAGCTGGGCATGGTGGCATATGCCTGTAATCCCAGTTACTTAGGAGGCTGAGGCAGAAGAATCGCTTGAACCCAGGAAGCAGAGGTTGCAGTGAGCCAAGATTGCATCACTACACACTCCAGCCTGGGGAACAGAGTGAGACTCCATCTCAAAAAAAAAAAAAGCCATGGAAAAGGCAAAATATAATCAGAGTCATAAAAATGTAGACATATAGATATATTGACCTGAGAGCATAGAAGAGAGACCTCTCTTCTGAGTGGGAGAAGAAAAAAAAAAAACAGATTTCATACAGATTTCATAGCAGAAGAAGCATCTGAGTTGGAACCTGGATGATATGTATGACTAAACCCAGGGTTGGAAACGTGGAGATGCTCAAAAATGCATAATTTTATGTGGACACTCTCACAGCCAATTGCACAACTCATAAACATGTTTCTAAACAGAACCTAATTTTCTGTGAGAATTCAGAATGTCCACACAATTTCCTCCAGCAAAAGGTGAGGAAAGCTAAAATAATACTAAAGAATCTAACATATGGAGTTAAGCAGGATGTGAACCTTCCTAAACCCAGGTGTTATTCAGGTGTTGATAGCTGTTCTCAGTGGGCTCAGGGGAAAACTGAAGAATTTTCTGGGTCATCTACTGCTATGTAACAAATTACCCTAAAGCAGGAGTTCATGTTGTATGCATCTGGGTGAGTTTTCTATCTCATGTACCACAAATGAAGTCCACATATTGGTGGACGGTCTGATCTGGGGGTCCCAATGTGGCTTCACTCACATGCCTAGCACCTTGGCAGGGATGGCTCAGAAACCAGGCTGAGCTGGGACTGCTACCCTGAGTGGAGTGCTGATCTTGGTCTCACTGGCATGGAAACCTCAAAGTAATCAGACTTCTTACATGGTGGCTCAACACTCCAAGAGCAAGTGTTCCAACAAGCAAAGTGGAAACTATGACCTTCTCTGACTTAGTCTCGGAAGATCCGCAGTGTCAATTCCACCATGTTCTATTGGTTATGGCAAACCACTGAGTCTACCCCAGATTCAAGAGGATAGTAATTAGATCCCATTTCTTGATGGAAGAAGGTGTTATACATTTGCAGTCATTTTTAATTGTCCACCCTGAGGTTTGGAACGATTTAATATAGAGAAATACTTTAAAAGCTAAATAATCAAGTGATTCTTGATTGAACCTTTTCTGATTATAGAGAATAGTGCTAGGAAATGACTATGAAGCCCTGATGGGTGCCAGTGGATAGCAGACATTCAACCAGTAACATGAGGTCTCGTTTCTGGTTCCAAAGAGCAGCATGTGCCCAATCAAGTGATTCCACCTCCCATGTATCAGTGTCCATGTCTGTCACATGGGCATGGTCATACTTATCCTGCCATGGCTGAATTCATGGAAGGCAGGAAAAGGCTTTGAAAAATGTGGAATGCTCTAGTGTCAAGCAATACATTATTGCCAGTCATGGAAAATACCTTCAGGGAACTAAGTGTCTGGTTGGGAAAGTAAAACCTGGCTGACATGAAAAATAAAGTGCAAAGAATACAAGACAGCGAGTGACCAAGAACAGGACCGTGAGGCTCTAACTATAAACATGGCATGAAGGAAGAAAAAAGAGGAATTGGTATGAGCTGTTGGGGAAAGACTCCCAATATATCAGACTTCTTTTCCACTGAAGAGAGATGATGGATTTGCAACTCTCTGGGAACTCAGGGAATTCACATTCTAAACATGCCTGCACACACTGTCATTTTGTCTCACAATGACACTTTATGTGTACCTAGTTCAAATAGTATCTAGCCAGCCCTATACCCTTAACCTTGGCCATCCCTGACTGTCAAGGTACACAGAAACTACACAGGAGGCATGCTGTGGCCCAGGGCTCTTGGCAAAGCACAAGCGTATAAAGACTTCGGGTCTCCATGCTGCCCTTGACTTCACTGAACTTGCAGGAGGCTGAATCTAACAAGCCCTGAAGCCTTTCCTTGGGTCTCCTCTTTGACCTCTGATACCTGCTTCTGAGTGACAGCTTTTGGAGGTTGTGTCACCTTTGTCCAGAACAGGAAGAGCTCAGCTCTTGGGGACCAGCTGCTGGGAGAGTACTGCTGCCACTGGTAGTTGGCTGAGCTGCCAAGAAGGCTCTGGGCTGGGCTAGAGGCCATTTGGCTGTAGTCAATGGAGGTAGCAGACTTGTTAGATCCCATCAGACTCTGCATAGAACAAAGTTCAACACAGGAAGCAGAGGCTGGACATGCCCAGGAGTGCATCTCTGAGCCTAAGCTCCACTCTTTGCTAACTCAGGGTCTTCTACTTTGCAGTTCTGCTCATACAGGGGTATGTCAGCACATCCTGGCTGGAGGTGCTCGCAGCCAGTTTCTAAAAGGGAACTGATGTGAATGAACCAGGCAGACACTCTGCACATGCCATCACAGATGAAGTAACAAAGGCTGAGAGAACAGGAGACTCTAAAACCACAGATCTGATAAGGAGAGGAAACCAGACTCCTAGCCCCCAAGCAGCCACCCTGCCTAGCATGGCTTCCAGCTGACACCTGATGAGTTTTGTTCTTTCTGCTTTGCCACTTGCAAAAAGACTAAATTGAGTGAAGAGATGCCTTCACTCAAACTCCCTGTTTTCAGTACCACATTCCTTGTTAGTCCTGTATTTTTGAGGGCCTGTGGGGGCTGAGGGTTTTTTCTCCATATTTTTCCTAGTCTCACATAATTTAAATTTGCTTTCTCCATCCATGCTGTCTGTCCTTAGCAAGATTGTGCTGCAGTTTCCCTCTCATCTAAGACTTCCTTTCATCAATGTTCAAACGGAGATACTGGCTTTGGCTGTGTGTGTGTGTGTGTGTGTGTGTGTGTTTGCACATGTGCATGTTATAAACTATTCCGTGTTTTATTAAAAGTTCTAAACATTTTTTTAGATGGAATATAACTCTGTTGCCGAGGCTGGAGTGCAGTGGTGCAATCTCAGTTCACTGCATCCTCTGCCTCCCAGGTTCAAGTGATTCTCCTGCCTCAGCTTCCTGAGTAGCTGGGATTAAAACCTGCACCATCATGCCCAGCTAATTTTTGTATTAGTAGGGACAGGGTTTCACCATGTTAGCCAGGCTTGTCTCAAACTCCTGGCCTCAAGTAATCCACTCACCTCAGCCTCCCAAATGCTGGAATTACAGGTGTGAGCCACCACACCTATCCAAAAATTTTAAACATTTTCTAATTTCTTTTTCATGTCCTTTCCTATGGGTTTCCTGGGTCTTTTCACACAGTTGAGTAATGGGCCAGGCATTGGCATGGGCCATATGAAGACTAATTCCTTAAAGTTCTCTTTCTCTTTTACTACATGGATTTTTCCTTCCTGTATACATGTTGGTGGGGGTTTATGGATCCTGTCAGCCAGGGGTTTTAAAGTGGGACACGAGTTTCTCTGTAGAGCCCATTTCACTTCTGGAGCAAAGGATCTCCTGGGGAAGGGAACGTGCTCGGACTTCCTCTAGCCACTGCACATGAGCTGTGCATTGTAGCTACTAGAAGCCACAGAAATACCCATAGTCCACCCCATTTTCTTAGGGTACAATCTACTTTTAAGTCTTCCAAAACAAACCCTCTGCCACCCTGAACTTCCCCACGGTGCCTCACACTGGGCTGTCTACCACTGGCCAGACAGGTTGACATGCAGGTGGGGGAAGTTCTGTGGCATTTGCCCTCAGGTCTGAAGATTTCAAGCCAGCTGACTGGACCATGTGGCCACTGCTTCCAGGCCTTGTAGAAGTAGGCTTCAGAATTATGCCATTTCAACCGTGAGCCATGTCTACCCAGTGAATTAATTGCTATCCAATCCATCAATAAAAGTTGGGGTCAGAGTTACCATTGTTTTTATTATTGACAGGGTAGGGGTCTACAGTAAACAAAGACAACAGCAAGGAGTTAGGCACAAGTGGAGCGAGAGGTGAGTGTGCATCCTGACTCAGACGTTTGCAATGAGGCCTTGGACAAGTCATTTACGCCTCTGAATTCCAGTTCTTCAGCTCTAAAGTTTTTAAGTTATAAATTTAGCTACATTAGTACCTGAATCACACGATTTTATAAGAAATAAAGGCAACAATAGATACAAACTGCCTAGCAGAATAGACATTCACTGTAAGTCAACTCCCATTCCTTCCCCAACTGAGTGGGATCTCAGCATATCAGACTCATGAGATGAGTCTGGTAGATATTGAAGGGCTGGTAGGTATTTGGAAGCATGAGGACCCCTATATGGGCTAGACTCAGCACATGGGCAACCTCGACTTTGCAAGTTGACCTAAAGGAAACTGCCCTCCTTTGCAAGATCCTCCCCCATAAGCCCTGCTCAGCTTCTTTCCTGGCTTGTCCACTGGAACTTGGTGAGGAGGGCATCAGCATCCTCATTTTTCAGGAGCCAGAAGAGTCATCCAAGGTGAGCACATGAACACAGACCTAACTGACTTCATGCTGCAGAAGGAAGACAGATAAACCAGAAAACATGCACCCTGAGTGGAAAATCCCTCACCAAAGATAGATTCACTTCAGCTGGATCCTTTCATCAATAAATTAGCTGAGACATACTCTAGGGACTGAAAAGGCAAGCCCTACCACAGAGTAGTTAGGTGCTCACCCAGCCTCAGGTAGATATTTGGTTGTGTTTATCTTTCTAGCAAAACAGGGATCTCCTCCAGGGCCTCCTATAGCACCTGAATCCTGCCTCCTATAGCACCCAGCACAGCACAGATACTCGATAAATATTTTCTGAAATGAACTGACAGATATTGTGTCCATGCTGCCACTGCTGATTCTCAGAGACTGATGATGGTTGAGGCTGCCAGAACTCACTTCTTCTCCAGGAAACATCTGGCTTCAGCACAGCTTCATCTTCCGAGATTCCTTATGCACAGGGAAGTGAGAGCTTCCCCCTTCCTTCATGCTTATTAACGTCAATGCATCTAATTACTCTATTTACAGTTGGGTAAGTTTGAATCATCTGACCTCCCTGTGTCAGTCAGGGTTGTAAACGATTGACAGCTCCAATTAGCTGTAATTAGCAAGGATTAAAACCATCCATCAGACAAGTTTTACGGCTAGACCCCCATGCTTCTTCTATCTTTATTTGAGATGGGGGTGAGGGGCAGGGACAACCTCATACTAGTCTCTCTCTCTCTCTCTGTGTCTCTAAACCAGATGCAAGAGACCCAGGCAATGTTAAGTGGCTGAGGAAAGGCATCTTGCTCAATGGAGGGCCAGCCCTGTCTTAGTTTGCATCGTGTTGTGTTTGGTAGCTGATAATGGAAAGAGAGGTGAACTTTAATCAGAATGAGGAGGGAGGGTGTGGAAAAAGAAAAATAAAGGATGACTTTAAAAAAAAAATGGAGGCTGTAATCCCTATTGCAAAGGCTCACTAGGAGAGCCCGGTGTAATCACTCCGGCTCTGGCTCCGTGGCAGTTATCTGGCTTTTGTTTATCTAACAGTTTGACAATGCATATTTATGCAAATCTGCAATGGAGCTGTGTGGGCTGTTCATTAATTAGCATCTGATTCCTTGTGTGGAATTCTCAAAGCCAGGCTTTGAGAATTCAGCTAATTTGATAAACAGGATTTTCCCTTCAAAGGTCTTTCACCTGGCAGCCCAGCTTGGATTGAACCTGAGTGGTAGGTGGGAATCACCTGCAGGTGGAAGATGAGGACATCTAGGAGAAAAAAGGTATCAAGCAGAAGGCTTAGAAACAGAGGCCAGGGAGATCCTAAGAATCTAAGAGCTGAAAGGTGCCCTAGAGGTTATGGAGTCCAACCCTCTCAATCTAGAGTAAGCACTTGGCATTTGCCTCACCTTTACTATTCTGGAAGAGTCCATGTGCATTAGCCTCAATTAACCCTCACAAAGGCCCAATTTTTAAAAATTATGGAGCTGCACTCAGTAGTGCATGCCTGTAGTCCCAGCTACTCAGAATGCCAAGGTGAGAGCATCACTTCAGCCCAAGGGTTTGAAGTTGCAGTGAGTTATGATCGCACCACTGCACTCCAGCCTGGGTAACATAGCAAGACTGCCGTTCCAAAAATTTTTTTAAATTAGCTGGGCATGGGGGTGACATGCTTGTAGTCTCAGAGCTTTGAGAGGCCAAGGCAGGAGGATTGCCAGAGCTCAGGAATTGAGATCAGCCTAGGTAACACAGCAAGACTCCATTTTTATTGTTTTCACGCTGCTATAAAGAACCACCTCAGACTGGGTAACTAATAAATAAAAGAGGTTTAATCGACTCACAGTTCCACAGGTTATCCAGGAGGCATGGCTGGAGAGGCCTCAGGAAACTTGTAATCATGGCAGAAGGTAAAGGGAAAGCAGGCACAGTCTTCACCCGGCCAGAGCAGGAAAGAGTGTGCAAAGTGGGAGGTGCTACACACTTTCCAACAACCAGATCTCGTGAGAACTCTATCATGAGAACAGAAAAAGGGAAGTCCGCCCCACCATGATTCAATCACCTCCCATCAGGTTCCTCCTTTAACACATGGGAATTATAATTCGATATGAGATTTAGGTGTGAACACAGAGCCAAACCATATCACCATCTCTATAAAAACGTTTTAAAAATTAACTGGGTGTGGTGGTGCACACCTGTAGTCCCAGCTACTCTGGAGACCAAGTGGGGAGGATCGCTTGAACCCAGGAGTTCAAGACTTCAGTGAGCAATAATCACACAACTGCATTCCAGCCTGGGTGAAAGAGCAAGACCCTGTCTCTAAAATAAAAATTTTTTAAATTTTAAAATTATGGAACATTATCTCCGATTTCATCCTCACAATAGCTATACTGGTAACATCATCCTGTTTTACAGATATAGGAACCATAGTTCACGAAGGCTGGCTGAAAATGGCCAAGATTCAAACCCAAGAAGCTTTTCCCAGCCTCACTCGTGGTCTAAGAGGCTGAGAACATGGGAGCTCAGAGAAACACACCAATGGGTGGAGAGGCTGAGAGGCTGACCTCATACTTCATCCAATCCAGAGAGACAAACCTGCCTGCCTCTGCTGGAAAGTAACAGCCTGAAAAGGCGGCAGAACCTGGCCTGGAGGAGAGCAAGGGCAGCTCAGGGCAGAGCTGTCAGCTCAACAGAGTGATTGGTTCCTTGGGTTTTTATTCTGCGATGCCGGTGAGTAGAAGCCGCAGGTCTAAGAAAACCACAATTCCCTACACAGCTGTGTCAGGGTCCCGCTGTTCTCACCTTGAAACATCCATTTGTTCCAGCCCCTGGGAAGCCTTAGGCTCTCTGGTATTATTATCAGCACCCTGCTATTTTCGAGGTCCTTTGTCTTACCTGTCTTGGACCCCCCCCCCCCACACACACACACTTTTCACTCACATTCTTGTGCCGACCTTCCTCCTACTCGACTATTCTGAGCACAGGAACCTGGCTCAGCCCCACAGCTGACTACACTTTTTGAGCCTACCCCACCCAATTTGGCCTCTTTCCAACCCAGGCTTTATTAATATATCCACCCAGTGTGTATCTCATAGGAGGAACACAGATGTTGCTGCTTTTAGCCACATTTAGGATGAGAGGCAAGGAAAGCACAGAAAACCTTTATCCCTGCAGAAACCGCAGGAGCCCCTATGGCAGCCTGGAGCTCCCAGGGACTGGGGAAGGCCCTGGAGCTGGGAGGATTACCCTCTCCAAGAGGCCACCCTCCTGGCCCAGTGCATTTCCAGCAAGATCTCAAACTTGGGTGCTTGCAGCCCCCATTCTGAATGGGAATTGACTACAGGTGTGCACCACCACACCCAGTTAATTTTTAAAATGTTTTTGTTGAGATGGTGATACGGTTTGGCTCTGTGTTCACACCTAAATTTCATATCGAATTATAATTCCCATGTGTTAAAGGAGGAGCCTGGTGGGAGGTGATTGAATGTAAATTGACAGCTGACATTAAATGAAGTCACACTCTCCCACTCAGGCTCTGGAAAACGCCCCTGTGAGTCCCTTCAGCTGTCTTCTCTTTTCCTCCTTCATACTATCGACACTTCATTTGCAGATGAAAACAGAGCATGAGCGACCGCATCCCCACACCGTGGCAGGTTAAGTCCACTTGTGTGCCCTTAACTTCCCCAAAGCGAATTTTCTCAGCATCCCCACCCAAAAGTCCCTAGATGTAGAGAGGCCTTGGAATGGAACTGGTCATTAACAAACCAGCTGTAGCTGCCTGCGGCTTCCCTATGTTCCTTTTGTCCTGCCCAGGACTTGAGTCCAAGTCTTTGTTTCGGAGGGAATTAGGGATGAAGGTCTCCATGGCAAAGCCACAGGGGAGCCAGGCTGGGATTAACCCTTTGAGTCTCAAAGTGATAAATTGCCACACGCACACCCTCGACTGGCCTCTTGAGCAGCTCTGATGCTCAGCTATGCCAAAAAGTTTTCTCAAGACCCTACTATGTGCAGGGCACTGAGGTTGGTGTGCTCTGAAAGATCGAAGCTGGAAATTAAACCAAAGAAAAAATGCCTGTGATCATAGCTTTGCTCAGAATACATTTATAACTGCAATAAGATGATAAGCTTTGGCCACATGAAAGAAAACCTTGTTGGAATCCCAGGTCTGCCTCCAGTCACTTGGGAAAAGACCAAAGTTTGATGAGGCTCCGCCAGCACTGACATTCTAGAATGAGAACCATTCCTATCTTATTATTAGCACCCCTGGCTGTTTAGCCTTTGTAGCTTGGTTTTAACATGTGTGTCAGGTAAGGAGGGCAGAGATGACAATTTCCAGTTTGTAGATGCAAATGGGAAGATCAGAGAGGCTGAGTGATTCCTCTATATGTGACCAGCAAGTAAGTTCTGGAGCTGGACTAGACACTGCCAAGCCCACGACCCCACAGCTGACCTGGAAAATGCCTTCAGGAGCAAGGCATCTCACAGCTGTCCTCAGCTCACAGAGGTTCCCATGAATTGGTCTCAGACTGTGGCTTGTAATTGACTTTGGTGACTTTTCTGCCGTCTTGACATCGTCCCCATATCAACTCTGCTCTTCTCAAAATGTGGCCTTTTGCACTGGCTGGGGTGCCACAGGTCTGTTAGCTGAAAGTAGCTTCCCAGGTCACATACCCTGCCCAATTCTCACAGGCCAGCATCCGGTTCTTTTCTGCACTTGACTGTGGCTGCAGGGCACCCGAGGGTGCCGAAGACCCTCGGAGCAGGAACGTCAATGGCACACTACTGAGGGTCTGGTCTTCTGAAGCCCAGAGATGGTGGGAAACCTCCTGGGCTTTGAAAGACAATCTGAGAAGACCCCTCTCCCTTTCAACGAGAGAGAAAATGTTGTGCTTGGAAGAGGTTTCCCAGCCCCTGACTACTGCTTTGCCTGAGCTAAAATATGGCCTGAGGGTATTTCCAAGGCTTTATTACTCACATACAAGAGTTATTTGTTTAACTGAAATCCACCCAGAGCCTTGTTTTGCTGGAGCCCCACAGCTGAATAACTGCTGTGCTCCCCCGGGGTCCCTGAACCTGGCCTCCAGGCTATTCTTTCACTAGCGGGCCCCCGGGCCAAAGTGCTGGGGCTCAGGCGCTCACTGCTTTCCCGATTTAACTCATTCATGCCTTGGTACTTGCTTTTTACTCATTTTGGCTTTAAAAAAAATCTATACTGATCATTACAACTCCTGCCTTCAACATAACCCTCTGGGATCCTCCCATCACTCCCTGGCCTCTGCCTGGAACACCGTCAGGAAGCTGGGTCTTCTGAAACGAGTCCTGGAATGAAGGATCTGGGAGGGTGTGCCTCTACCCCTTCTCCTTGGGAAACATCCCTGGTTGTGTCTGAGCCAGGAGGAAATAACTCTGCCAAGGTTTCTCAAACCCAGCCAGACAAGCCTCTCTGTTTCAAAAGGCTTTTATAGATCCATGGACCGTGCTTGTGGCTGCTTTATGGTAGCAAAGTGCTCTCAGATGTGTGGTGTCCAAAAACAAGAGAGAGATCAATAAGGCAAGAGGACCAAGAGCACATGAATTACCAGGAAACACTGTCCAATCTGTCTTGGGGACCACTGTAGGGCCAGGAACAAAATCCTGGGAGCAAGAACAGACTGTCTCCTTCATGGGTATCCCTGATTCATCAATGTGGGTTAAATACAAATGTTTTCTGTCCTCAGTCCTTTATGGGTAGGCCATACCTATGTGTAATGGTAGGGCAGGTAGTCACAGTCACAGCTAGCATGGGAGAACAGGAGAGAATTATCTGTTTATCCAGTCTAACCCCAGGCCTCAAACTTGAAGGGAAGACGAAGGAGAAGGGAAAGGCTTTGGGATATCACCAAACTGGGATTTCTTGAGACCCAATTCACCTGAATACTCAGTAAACAGAAATGATTTCTGCTTTTTGACTCCATTTCTACAATGCTGAGTGACCGTGTACCTTATAAGCAGGATGCTTTCAGAGGTAAAAGGGGCACCATTAATACTTTCACTGGAATGTACCCCAGACTATGGTCCTGTATTCCCATATATATAAAAGAAATATCACATATAAAGGCTATGGGATATTTCATATATATGTGTATGTGTGTATATATATATACACATACGTGTGTAGTGTATGTGTGTACTATGTATGTATATATATACACATATGTGTGTGTAGTGTGTGTATATGTGTGTATATATATACACACCACACACACTACACACACACACACACACACACACACATACACTGAAGGCTTTTAGGAGGAATATTCACATGCCACTGTGAAATGCTGCCCTCCAGAGCCAAACACAGCCCAGGAAACAGGAATCCTATCCCAGCATCTGGCAGAGGTTAGGGCAACCTGACTGTTTGCCCTATCCCCCTCTCCCTACTATGATCCTCACTCCTAGCCTGAAACCAGGATTCCTACTTTCCTGGGACTATCCAAACCATCCACCCTCAACTTCTCCCCCCAAATCAACAACTGCATCTCCATCGAGTCCCATACCCTTCTGACATCCAGGAGTGTCCTGAACCCCATGCCTTGTTCTTCTCAGCAGCCTTAAGTAACGTCATCAATTACCACCTCTCTCCTGCACCATTAACCTCCCCACCCTCTTAGATCCATCCTATTGCCATGTGAGCATGCTCTAATCTTTCCACTAATGAAAGTAGTGCTTTGGTCAAGGATAGGCCAAGGTAGGATGTTTACATGCCGCATGACTCAGTGAGTGTAGAGTGCAGGTGTATAACTCCATTTGTCATCACAGACACGTAGCCATAACATGGGAACGACGACGGTCCATGTAGGGCCATCCCTTGGCCCTATTGTCTGTAAAAAGTATAATTGCCCTACTGACACTGTACATGCATTTGCACCCAGAGAAAGAGAGTGAGTCAGAGTTGTCTGTCTTTGCAGATGGGCCAGTGGTGGGTGAGGAGGGGAGGGTATGCAGGATGCAGCCTGGCTCACTCATGCCCAGAGAGAGAAAGAATTAAGCTGCTGACCCTGCAGCCAAGGGAGAGCCAGCTGCTGAGAGGAGCTGCAGGCCTGATTCAAGCAGCCGAGACAGGGAAGACAGTGTGAGAAAGCTACTGATGAAAGAATAGTGTAAAAGGGCTAGTGTAAGTAAGCTGCTAATGAGAGAGCTGCCAAATAAAGCCATACTTCACTTGCCTAGGGCCTGCCCCCACCCCCTGAAGTGTTCTTTCAGCTATCTGCTCATCCACCCACTCTCTTCAGACCTCAGCATGGGCTGGAACCTGACCTTGAACCTGACAGAGTTTCTCTGGGTACCCCTTCCCACCTGGCTTTCTCAAGACCACACTGACCATGCAGCACAGAATGCACCCACTGCAGAGTAGCTTCTCCTTAAATGTTAGCTCTCATCCCTAGTAGCAGCAGCAACTACAGCCTCTATAGTGCAAAGACTTGGGAGTGACTGAGCACAGTGGTTCTCAAACTTGAGTGTTCCTCAGGCTCATCTAGATGGCATGTGACACCACAGCATGCTGAGCCCCATCCCAGAATCTGTGAATCAGGTCCCTGGGGGGCCCTGGTCATGGACATTTCCAGGTGATATTGATGCTGCTGGTCTGGTAGGGTGATCAACCACATAGGTTTCCCTGGGACTGAGAGAGATTCCAGAACCTGGGGATTTGCAATGTGAAAACCAGAAAAGTCCCAGGAAAATCGAGATGAATTGATTACTTTATGCAGTCCAGAGACTACACTTGGAGAACCACAGGGTAAGGAGATAAGATCAAATAGGCTTGATGAGAATTTAGATTTGAAGGGTGAGAAAAGGAGGAATCACAGGCAACTCTCAAGTTTCTAGCCGGAGAGAGTTGGTCCATGGTTATGTAGTGGATCTCAAATTTTGCTGCCCATTGGAATTACCTGGAATCTTTAGAAATACTGATGCCAGGAACTTACCGCCAGATAGTGTGACTTCATTGGTATGGAATATGACCCAGAATGCAAGATTTTAAAAATAAAAAAGCCTGGTGATTTGAATGTGCAGCAGAAGTTGGAAGACACTGGGTTATTCCTTTCTTTTAGAATGGAATCCAGGAAGAATACAGGTATGGGGGAAAATTAATGACTTAATGAGTTTAAGTGTTCATAAGCCATCAGCAGTTCTCAACCTAGCTACATATCAGAATCCTCTAGAGAGCCTTTTAAACACATTGACAGCTGGGTGCCACCCCCCAAGATTCTGACTTCATTAGTCTGGATTGGGCCTGAGCATTCATGGGTGATTTAAAAATCTCCTCAGGTACATACATGGCATATTATTTAACCTTAAAAAGGAAGGAAATTCTGACACACCCTAACACATGGATGAACCTTTAGGACAATATGCCAAGTGAAACAGGCAGGTAACAAAAAGATAAAACATTGTTGGATTCTAAATAGATGAGATACTTAGAGCTGACAACTCCACAGAGATAGAAAATAAAATGGTAGTTGCCAGGGCATTGGGGAAGACATGAAGACTTCTTGTTTGATGGATATAAAGTTTAAGTTTTATAAAATGAAAAGTGTTCTGGAGATTGGCTGCACACAATGTAAATGTAATTAACACTCCTGAACTGTATGCTTAAAAATGGTTAAGAATGGTGAATCTTATGTTATGTCTATTTCTACCACAATTAAATAAGTATTTTAAAAAGGAAAAGCAGAGAGGTTTTCAAGATGGCCGATTAGGAGGAAGTCGGGATCGCAGCTCCGAAAGAAGGCGCAGAGGGTGAGTGGACGCCGCATTTCCAGATGGATTTTTACTGCCCACAGACCAGGGGATTCACAGGAGGAGGAGCCGCATGGGTCACCAGCGCCGCTTGATTGAGCGGCGCGCCGCTCGCCCTACGCCCTGAGGCAGGGGGCGGCGGATCCACGTACAGAGCGAGAGAGACTGAATCACCTCTGAGCCAGCAAGGGGAGCTGAAGCAGGGATTCAAGCCAGGACACTCCCGGGCAAGGGCGCGCCACGAATCTCAGAGCCGCTGCTTTGGCTGATGCAGCGGCTCACAGGGCAGCGGATTTTTACTGCCCACAGACTGGGAGATTCACAGGTAGAGAAGATCCACGGGTTGCCAGCGCCGCTGGTTGGACTGGCGCGGCTGCTCTGCCTGCACCCGAGGCAGGGAGCAGCGGCCCCTTGTGCAGAGTGAGCGAGACCAGATCCCCTCTGGGCCAGCAAGGGGAGCTGAGGCAGGGACTCAACCCAAGAGATTCCCGGGCAAAGAGGACGCCTCCGGAAACACGGCTGAACCCGGGACGGTCCAGCTCTGTGGAGGAGGGGCGTCACCCACCGGGAAACACCCTGCAGTTCCCAGGACAATTTGCCGTAACCAAGACAACCCGCCACTATAGAGACTCCGTCACTACAGGGGCGGGTCAGCATAGCGGAAGCAGTTCTAACTACACACACATAAACAGGACTGCAGGGAAGCTCACACGGAAGCCGGACGGAGCCCACAGCAGCTCAACAAAGCCTCTGCAGGCTGAGTGTGACTAGGCTGCCACCTTGTGGGCAGGGAAAACGATTGCAGCAGCGGAAAGTCATAATGCTCTAATTCTCTGGGACAGACCACCTAGGGGGAAGAAAAGGGGGTTTATGAATTCAGCTACTGCAGACTTAAAATTACCAAAATCAGAAAGACAGCAACTACAAAGTCGATAGGTGGATAAATCCACAAAGATGGGAAGAAACCAGCGCAAAAAGGATGAAAACACCCAAAACCAGAACACCTCTCCTCCTACAAGGGAGCGCAACTCCTCACCAGCAAGGGAACAAGACTGGATGGAGAATGAGTGTGATGAAATGACAGAATCAGCTTTCAGAAAGTGGATAATAAGAAACTTCCGTGAGCTAAAAGAACATGTTCTAACCCAATGCAAAGAAACTAAGAACCTTGAAAAAAGACTTGACGAAATGTTAACGAGAATGGACAACTTAGAGAGGAATATGAGCGAATTGATGGAGGTGAAAAACACAACACGAGAACTTCGTGAAGCATGCACAAGTTTCAACAGCCGAATTGACCAAGCAGAAGAAAGGATATCAGAGGTCGAAGATCAACTCAATGAAATAAAACGAGAAGGCAAGATTAGAGAAAACAGGGTAAAAAGGAATGAACAGAGTCAACAAGAAATATGGGACTATGTGAAAAGACCTAATCTACATTTGATAGGTGTACCTGAATATGATGAAGAGAATGCATCCAAGCTGGAAAATACTCTTCAGGATATTATCCAGAAAAACTTCCCCAACCTAGCAAGGCAGGCCAATATTCAAGTCCAGGAAATACAGAGAACACCACAAAGGTATTCCTCTAGAAGAGCAACCCCAAGGCACATAATCATCAGATTCGCCAGGGTTGAAATGAAGGAGAAAATACTAAGGGCAGCCAGAGAGAAAGGTCGGGTTACCCACAAAGGGAAGCCCATCAGACTTAGAGCAGATCTCTCAGCAGAAACCCTACAGGCCAGAAGGGAGTGGGGGCCGATATTCAACATCCTTAAAGAAAAGAACTTTCAACCCAGAATTTCATATCCAGCCAAACTAAGCTTCATAAGTGAAGGAAAAATAAAATCCTTTGTGAACAAGCAAGCACTCAGAGATTTCATCACCACCAGACCAGCTTTACAAGAGCTCCTGAAGGAGGCACTACACATAGAAAAAAACAACCAGTACCAGCCACTCCAAAAATGCACGAAATGGTAAAGAGCATCAACACAATGAAGAATCTGCATCAACCAATGGGAAAAACAGCCAGCTAGCATCAAAATGACAGGATCAAATTCCCACATAACAATATTAACCCTAAATGTAAACGGACTAAATGCCCCAATCAAAAGACACAGATTGGCAAATTGGATAAAAAGCCAAAACCCATCAGTGTGCTGTATCCAGGAAACCCACCTCACAAGCAAGGATACACAAAGGCTCAAAATAAAGGGATGGAGGAAGATTTACCAAGCAAATGGAGAGCAAAAAAAAGCAGGAGTTGCAATTCTCATCTCTGATAAAATAGACTTTAAAGCAACAAAGATCAAAAGAGACAAAGAAGGACATTACATAATGGTAAAAGGATCAATGCAACAAGAAGAGCTAACGATCCTAAATATATATGCACCTAATACAGGAGCACCTAGATACATAAGGCAAGTTCTTAAAGACTTACAAAGAGATCTAGACTCCCACACAATAATAGTGGGAGACTTCAACACCCCATTGTCAATATTAGACAGATCAACGAGACAGAAAATTAACAAGGATATCCAGGACTTGAACTCAGACCTGGAACAAGCAAACCTAATAGACATTTGCAGAACTCTCTACCCCAAATCCACAGAATATACATTCTTCTCAGCACCACATCACACCTACTCTAAAATTGACCACATAATTGGAAGTAAATCACTCCTCAGCAAATGCAAAAGAACGGAAACCATAACAAACAGTCTCTCAGACCACAGTGCAATCAAGTTAGAACTCAGAATTCAGAAGCCAACCCAGAACCGCACAGCCTCATGGAAACTGAACAACTTTCTCCTGAATGTTGACTGGATAAACACTGAAATGAAGGCAGAAATAAAGATGTTCTTCGAAACCAACGAGAACGAAGACACCACATACCAGAATCTCTGGGACACATTTAAAGCAGTCTCTAGAGGAAAATATATAGCAATAGGTGCCCACATGAGAAGAAAGGAGAGATCTAAAATTGACACTCTATCATCAAAATTGAAAGAGCTAGAGGAGCAAGATCAAAAAAACTCAAAACCTAGCAGAAGACAAGAAATAACTAAGATCAAAGCAGAATTGAAGGAGATAGAGACACGAAAAACCCTTCAAAAAATCAATAAATCCAGGAGCTGGTTTTTTGAAAAGATCAACAAAATAGACAGACCACTAGCCAGACTAATAAAAAAGAAAAGAGAGAATAACCAAATAGATGCAGTAAAAAATGATAAAGGGGATATCACCACAGATGCCAGAGAAATTCAAACCATCATCAGAGATTATTACAAACAACTCTATGCACATAAACTAGAAAACCTGGAAGAAATGGATAAATTCCTGGACAGTTGCCTCCTCCCAAGCCTAAACCAGGAAGAAGTCGAAACCCTGAATAGACCAATAACAAGGTCTGAAGTCGAGGCAGCAATAAAGAGCCTACCACCCAAAAAAAGCCCAGGTCCAGATGGGTTCACAGCCGAATTCTACCAGACATACAAAGAGGAACTGGTACCATTCCTACTGAAACTATTTCAAATAATCCAAAAAGAAGGAATCCTTCCCAAATCATTTTATGAGACCAACATCATCCTAATACCAAAACCCGGCAGAGACTCAACAAGAAAAGAAAATTACAGGCCAATATCCATGATGAACATAGATGCAAAAATCTTCAATAAAATACTGGCAAGCCGATTGCAACAGCACATCAAAAAGCTTATCCACCATGATCAAGTAGGATTCATCCCGGGGATGCAAGGCTGGTTCAATATACGCAAGTCTATAAATGTAATTCACCACATAAACAGAACCAAAGACAAAAACCACATGATTATCTCAATTGATGCAGAGAAGGCCTTCGACAAAATTCAACAGCCCTTTATGCTAAAAACTCTCAATAAACTAGGTATCGACGGAACGTACCTCAAAATAATAAAAGCTATTTATGACAAACCAACAGCCAATATCATACTGAATGGGCAAAAACTGGAAGCATTCCCTTTGAAATCGGGCACTAGACAAGGATGCCCTCTCTCACCACTCCTGTTCAATATAGTACTGGAAGTTCTAGCCAGAGCAATCAGACAAGAAAAAGAAATAAAGGGTATTCAATTAGGAAAGGAGGAAGTCAAATTGTCTCTATTTGCAGACGACATGATTGTATATCTAGAAGACCCTATCATCTCAGCCCAAAATCTCCTGAAACTGATAAGCAACTTCAGCAAAGTCTCAGGATACAAAATCAATGTGCAAAAATCACAAGCATTCCTATACACCAATAACAGACTTAAAGAGAGCCAAATCAAGAACGAACTGCCATTCACAATTGCTACAAAGAGAATAAAATACCTAGGAATACAACTAACAAGGAACGTAAAGGACCTCTTCAAGGAGAACTACAAACCACTGCTCAACGAAATAAGAGAGGACACAAACAGATGGAGAAACATTCCATGTTCATGGTTAGGAAGAATTAATATCGTGAAAATGGCCATACTGCCCAAAGTAATTTACAGATTCAACGCTATCCCCATCAAGCTACCAATGACCTTCCTCACAGAACTGGAAAAAACCACCTTAAACTTCATATGGAACCAAAAGAGAGCCCGCATAGCCAAGTCAATTCTAAGCAAAAAGAACAAAGCAGGAGGCATCACACTACCGGACTTCAAACTCTACTACAAGGCTACAGTAATCAAAACAGCATGGTACTGGTACCAAAACAGCGATTTAGACCAATGGAACAGAACAGAGGCGTTGGAGGTGACACAACATATCTACAACCACCCGATCTTTGACAAACCTGATAAAAGCAAGCAATGGGGAAAGGATTCCCTGTTCAATAAGTGGTGTTGGGAAAACTGGCTAGCCATATGCAGAAAGCAGAAACTCGACCCCTTCTTGACACCTTACACTAAAATTGACTCCAGATGGATTAAAGACTTAAACATAAGACCTAACACCATAAAAACACTAGAAGGAAACCTAGGCAAAACCATTCAGGACATAGGCGTAAGCAAGGACTTTATGACCAAAACACCAAAAGCACTGGCAACAAAAGCCAAAAAAGACAAATGGGACCTAATAAAACTCCACAGCTTCTGCACGGCAAAAGAAACAGTCAATAGAGTGAATCGGCAACCAACAGAATGGGAAAAAATTTTTGCAGCCTACCCATCTGACAAAGGGCTGATATCCAGAATTTACAACGAGCTAAAAAAGATTTACAAGAAAAAAACAAACAAGCCCATTCAAAAATGGGCGAAGGATATGAACAGATACTTTACAAAAGAAGACATACAAGAGGCCAACAAACATATGAAAAAATGCTCATCATCACTGGTCATTAGAGAAATGCAAATCAAAACTACATTGAGATACCATCTCACGCCAGTTAGAATGGCAATCATTAAAAAATCTGGAGAAAATAGATGCTGGAGAGGATGTGGAGAAATAGGAACACTTTTACACTGTTGGTGGGAGTGTAAATTAGTTCAACCACTGTGGAAAACAGTGTGGTGATTCCTCAAGGACCTAGAAATAGAAATTCCATTTGACCCAGCAATCCCATTACTGGGCACATATCCAAAGGAATATAAATTGTTCTACTATAAGGACACATGCACACGAATGTTCATTGCAGCACAGTTTACAATAGCAAAGACCTGGAACCAACCCAAATGCCCATCGATGATAGACTGGACAGGAAAAATGTGGCACATATACACCATGGAATATTATGCAGCCATTAAAAACGAGAATTTCGCGTCCTTTGTAGGGACATGGATGAACCTGGAAACCATCATTCTCAGCAAACTGACACAAGAACACAAAACCAAACACCACATGTTCTCACTCATAGGAGGGTGTTGAACAAGGAGAACACATGGACACAGGGAGGGGAGCACTATACACGGGGGTCTGTTGCGGGGGAGTGGGGGGGACAGCGGGGGGTGGTGAGTTGGGGAGGGATAGCATGGGGAGAAATGCCAGATATGGGTGAGGGGGAGGGAGGCAGCAAATCACACTGCCATGAATGCACCTATGCAACAACCTTGCATGTTTTTCACATGTACCCCAAAACCTAAAATGCAAAAAAAAAAAAAAAAAGAAAAAAATAATAATAATAAAAAGGAAAAGCAAAGCAATGTCATGATAATAGGAAATGTTTCAACCATACTTACTATATGCCAGGCACTGTTCTAAGCACTTTATTTCTATTCCATGATTAGTCCTCAGAGCAATGCTATTTGGGGTTTCTACCATTACCATCTCCGTCTCTTAGATTGGGCAATGGAGGCAAAGGGCCTGAGGAAGTTTCCCCAAGGTCTTTCTCTCTCTGTTTCTCTCTCTCTCTCTCTCTCTCTCTCTCTCTCTCACACACACACACACACACACACACACACACACACGGCAGAGAGCTGCACACCAAGCTAGCTCCTGGATCTGAATTCTACCAACCCCACTACCCTGTCTCTGTGGGAACTGAGGAAGATGCCCCTGAAAGAGAGAAAAAAACCTTTCTTCAAATACATGAAGCACTGGCATGAGGATGCAGAAAGCGGTTTGCTCTGTGTTGACCCAGGGGATAGAATTTGAACCAATGACTGACTGAATACAGGAAAACAAATTTTAGCTTAACATAATGGGGAAAACTTATGATAGCTAAATCCGTCCAAAAATAGAATGCACTGCCTCAGGAGGCGGTACTTAAGTAACAGCTAGAAATCAACTGGACACTATAAAAGAGAAGCATATACTAGGTGGGCAAGCTGATGAGAATATTTGATGTCTGTTGCAACCCTGACAATCTGCACAATTTATCTCCCATACTTTATACATTTCCATAAGTTGAGCTGGACTATGATAAATGCTTTTAGCACCATAACCATGAATCCCAATTATCAATTAAAAAATCATTAATTGACTATCAATAAAGAAGGTTCCTTAAAGTCTTTTAAAATGAGACAGGAGCTGAAAATTTTTAAATATTTAATTAAATATTAAGAGAGGTAAGTGGGCTCATTTTAGAGCAATTTGCAACAAGATACAGGTTTCCTGGTTAACACATATCTAATCAGAAATTCAATTAATCAAGACCAACATTACCCTAGCATTCCCGTTAATCCAGGATCTCACATAGAGCCTTTTTCCCCTCTCCATGTCTTCCCGCCACTTTGTCTGAGGGCAGTTAAATTCTGTATCAATTTACATGTTTGTTTACAAAATATATTGCAGACTGGGGGAAAAAAATCTAGCTGGTCTAGCCTGTTGTTCCTCTGCTTTTAAAGTAATCGCAGGGGTGGGGAGCGGGAGAGAGGGGAAAGAAAAAGAAATAAAAAAGAAAGTGAGAAAAAAAATGAAGGGGCTGGTAGGAGAAGCCTAAACACTGCAATTTTCCAACCATTTTCAACCAAATTGTCTGCAATTTCCTGGTGGCCCAGGCTCCAAATTGCGATTGAATGCTGTGGTAGTAATCCCGGCTGGAGCCCAAGTGCTGTCTCAGTAATAACAGCCAGACGCACAACAGAACATGTAGATGCATAGCCTGCCAAGGCAGAGTCCATGTTTCAAGCAAGGGAAGGCTAAGGAAATGATGCCTACCTCCCTACTCTCACTCTTTTGCTTATGGAAACAAGTAATTTGAGGTCTCCAGTAATCTGAGCTAGAGATACTACAAACTCTCTACCTTCTAATTCCCATTTCAGATATTTCAAAGTCTCTACCTCCATTCCCTCTCTTCCTGTCACTTTACAGATAAGAAACCTGGCTGGGCATGGTGGCTCACGCCTGGAATCCCTGCACTTTGGGAGGCTGAGGCCGGTGGATCACTTGAAGCAAGGAGTTCCAGACCAGCCTTGCCAACATGGTGAAACCCCATCTCTACTAAAAACATAAAAATTAGCTGGGCATGGTGGCACATGCCTATAATCCCAGCTACTCAGGAGGCTAAGGCAGGAGAATCTCTTGAACCCAGCAGGCCAAGTTTGCAGTGTTGCAGTGAGCTGAGATTGCGCCATTGTACTCCAGCCTGGGCAACAGAGTGAGACCCCATATCAAAAGGAAAAAAAAAAAGGAAAAGAAAAAGAAAAAAAAGAAAGCTAAGGTCCAGAGAGATGAAGTGCCTTCCCGGAGGTCACACAGTGAGTTACTGTAGCAATGAGCCTGAGACATGGGATTGCTGGTTACCACTTCCTCCTCTACTTCCTTCTCTCTGACAAAACATCTTAAGATACTCATCTCTTTGCCAAAGCAACTTCTCTATATGGGAACAAGAGGAGGAGAAATAGGAATAGAATCTAGAAAATTTAGTGTTCTTTACCTAGGAAAGTCAACTCTACGACCTGAGTGAATAAAATCCATCTACAAAGTGAGAAGGAAGTCACATATCTAATGGTATGTGAATATCTTGAATCATTGAAAGTTCATTAAAATTCATAATGAAGCTGATAATTAAATACATAAATATGTGCTGTGGCAGGCATTAAATCTAATTATTGCCCTCTGAAAATCAATTTGTGTGCATGTGGTTATTAATTTGTAGTTGTCATTAATTACAAATGACACGATCAACACACAGCTCTTTCTTGGCTGCCACTGCAATGGGTTCATATGAAAATTCTGGTGATGTTGGGTTTCCTGGAGAAACCAGTCAGGAGCTTTATCAATCATGTATTCCGGAGGAAGAGTTCTGAGCTGTGGTAAGGACAGCTAGCTTCTCTACCATTGGGATGTGAGCACCTGCCCTAAATGATCTCTATGATTCCTGTTTCTGTGTGTGACACATGGGGACAATCTAAGTGTCACCTGCTCTGCTTCACCATTTCTGACTCAGGAGTAAGTTAGATGCAGATTCCAATCTCCATTCTGCTACCACCTCTTACCATGGGATATTGGGGGCTATTTAATCCCTCTGAATCTCTATTTCCTTATGCAAATAAGAGAGGATTGATGAGGGTATCAAAAACACAGCATCCTAGGCTGAGCATGGTAGCTCATACCTGTAACCCCAGCACTTTGGGAGGCCGAAGCAAGCAGATCACCTGAAGTCAAGAATTCGAGACCAGCCTGGCCAACATGGTAAAACCCTGTCTCTACTAAAAATACAAAAATTAGTCAGGCATGGTGATATATGCCTGTAGTCACAGCTACTAGGGAGGATGCGGCAGGAGAATTGCTTGAACCCAGGAGGCGGACGTTGCAGTGAGCCAAGATCATACCACTGCCCTCCAGCCTGGGTGACAGAGAGAGACTACATCTCAAAAACAAAACAAAACAACAAAAACAAAAACACAGCATCCAAAACAGGGCCAGGCACATGGCAATCATTATTATTTACCACGTTTATATCAGCCTGTTTCTATGGGAAGGTAAATATTTATTTTATAGTAATAATAAACACTAATACATATATATATGTAATGGAAGTTATTATTTTCCTTGTTCTGCTGATCTCTCAAGGTTTCTATTGGGTAGGGGATCAATGAAAAAGAAGAGGTAAGTGTTTTGGCAGCTGAAAAGCACTCTAGCAACTTAAGATCAACATTCTTCCTTATATTGAGGGGAGAAAGTAAATCTCAGGGGCCCAACCCCAGAGTGGCTTCTCTTTCTCCACCAGGTACATCCCATGGGAAATAATAGCTGCTCCTCCATCCTTGTGCAATCCCTCCTGGGAGAGCAACTTTGAGTCCACCATATTGGAGTATTAGAACCAGCCTGATCCCTGGATGTGGTAGGCTGCTGTATACTTTGAATGGCTTTAGAGGACATGAAGAGCCACTTTAGACCTTTAAAATGCCTTCACTAGGTATTTTTTGAAAGAACTTATTTCCAGTCACAAATATTGTTAACTTGCCTAAACTTTAATAAGGCTTCTGAATCTTTTCCTAAGCCCTCTGTGCACTTACTTATAAAATACAGTTTAGCAAAGAAACTTGCTAAGTCAGTTTAGCAAGGACCCTCCACCCTAAATATCTGATTATCCTCAATATCTCTTCAGGTTCCTCATCCACCACCATCTCTCAGGTGATTTTTGATCACCCTGGCCTGTCTTGAACAAGAATCCTGTTAGGTTCGTTCAGTCAGAATACCCCTTACCCTGATGTTTCCTCTTCGCAATTTCCCAACCCCTGGCCACCAGACTGCCCCTTGGCTATAAATTCCCACTTGCCTATGCTGTGTTTGGAGCTGAACCTAATTCCTCTCCCCCACTACAAGACTTTGTTTCAGTGGTCCCTATGTCTATCATGACGGTCCTGAATAAAGCCTTTCTTGCCGTGCTTTAACAAGCAGCACTGAATATTTTTTTTTCTTTAACCATTATGATGCCATGACTAAGATCAGATTCATCAATGGACTCCTAGGCCTGTCACTTAGGATCCTAGGTGTGCACCTTTCAAGTTTACATCTTCACTTCTGACCAATCCAGGATACATTTGTGAGTCAGACTCCTAAATGATTGCTCTGGACAAATACCTGTCAATCTGGGAATGACAGATTTTAATTCTGAATATATGAGTAGACTGTATGAAGCTGGGTGAGAGTCTCAGGCTTCTTTTGAAAGGCACCTCCTCATTCTGAGTGGGGACTCTTCCCCAACTTCATGGGCTGGAAGTCCTTCTTTCTGGTTCTCTGTGTGGTCTATTTTCTGTTTTCTCTATTGGATTCCACTTCTCCCATGGGAACTTCTCTGTCACCTGAAACCCCTCTTTTCAAGTTCTTGCTGACTGTGTGCTCTGCCAACCCTGTCTATCCCTGCCAGATCCTGTCCCTTCCAACTCCAGCCCTTCACTCACTCGCGCTTTAGGCTCCCTACTCTCTACTGGGGAGCTCTCAAGGGACCCAGCAGCCACTCAAAAGCAAGTACCTGAGACAAAAAGAGAAAAAAGTATATAAACTATTTGGAAATTGGGCAAATAAAAACCCTAAAAGATCTTCTTCAAAAATATTGGTAAAAAGCTATAGCCCTTGTTGAATAGGTACCCTCAACTTGTCTCATTTTTATTGGAAACACAATTTGAATAAATATATAGAGATACACCTACAAGTTTTTATTGTTCTGTTTTACTGACTCCGAAATAAAATTTGAAAAATGAAAAGCCAGAAGATCTGGTTGCATCCATACGTATGGTTATGTACATATGTATGCTATATTTATGGGTTTTTCTACCTCTGAATAACGTTGCCAAAATACATAAAACAGCTCGATTTAATCAGCTTAAAAAAAAAGTGCTTATTTAACCCTTTTCTTATTTGTCCTGAGAATACTCACTGGCAGTGCTTGTTGCGACGGTACTTACCCCAAGATAACTTTGTCACAAAATATCTGGATTCTATTATTATTTGCATTGCTCTAGTATACTGACTTTGGAAACAAAAGACATCATTCTATTTACAGCATTCTGTTTTTGGTAATGGTATTTCCATTTACAAAATTTAGTAATTCTCGACCACTGAAATGTCAAATCCTAGAAAATGTAGCATTTCTACACATAATGTTAACATGGTTTTCGAACAGGTGCAGGCTGAAGATTCATTTGATGAATTCAATTTTTTTGAAATAGATGATTCTGATGATTCACATGATTTTCTAATATTTGTTCTGTTTAAAAATAATTTCAAGAACAGTTTTTATATTTTATTTTCACATTGACAATCAGTCAGATTTGCTTCTGCCTCAAAGAGCATGTTTACATAAAATTAATGAGGGCTGGCAGCAAGCTGCACTCTTTTTTCTAAACAGGAAAGGGGTTAAAGTATTATCTCAGAAAAACAGAAACTAACCCAATTGTCTTCTAGTTCATGTAGGTTGGGTAAATAAGTCCGTTGTAAAATTGTTAGTAAAATAAAAACAGGACTGTCTTCAAATTTGTCAGCAATAAATACAATACAGACACTTATTTTTGCCTGGGTTTTCTGACCAGACATGTTTGTGTTGTCTCTGTTAGATGTTTAAGGACATAAAACTATAAATTCAACCTAAGGGCAAAAGTTCACAGAAAAACTAAATTGCTTAATTGTTTGATGCATGTCAGTCATGGGGGAGAGAGAAAGAGAAAGGGAGAGAAGAACCACTTTTAACTTTTTAGTTTATTTGCTTTTGTGATGTTTTTGATATTTGTCTGATTTGTTGACATAATTGTTGAGCATGAATGAATTAGGTAACTATAAGTGGAATAAAGCTTATAAGTAAACTTTCCAAAAATAATTATGCTTTAAATTATGTTTACTTCCCACTGAGAGACACGCAGAAACTGAGTGGTCTCCACAATTCCAAACGAGGTACCAGGTTCATTTTGTGGGTCTGGTTGGACAGTGGGTATAAACCAAATAGGTCAAGTTGAGGCAAGGCAGGGCACTGCCCCACCCAGGAGGTATGAGCAACTGACCGGAAGAATGGGGGATATCCCACTCTGGGACTTCAGTTGGGATACAGCACTCCACCCAAGCCCTCTACAACCCACAAAACGGAGATCTTTGCCAGGCTGAAAAGCCTCAGCGAGCTGCCTGAACAGGACAGAACAGCAACTTCGCCCCATGGGGGCTGTCAGCATAGATCTAGTTGGAAGCAGTGGCTGATGCGAAAGCCAGAAAGCCAACTGGACCAGTCGACCCTTCCCCTAGAGGGAAGGGGAACTAAAAACAGGGAAACAGCCCATATGGCAGGACAGATCCCCCCATACCTGGACAAAGCCCAGCAGACTGAAAAAAAACTCTCATGCCAGAGTTTTGTACCTAGAGAGCGACCAGGAACGATCCACCTCAGCAGGGGGAGGGGCAGCCACCATTGCAGAAGCCGGCCTAACTTTCCTGAGTAAATAAAGGACGCAGCAGCTCCACTGAACCCAGGGCAGCCCAGCAGAACCTCTGCAGGCAGACAAAGGAAAGGCCACATCCCCAAGCAGCTACCTGAGATCAGAACTATATAAATCCAAGAAGATGGGAAGAAACCAGTGCAAGAAGAGTGAAACCAGAACGCCTCTCCCTGACCACAAGATCACAACTCCTCACCAGCAAGCAAACAAAGCTGGAGGGAGAACGAATTTGACAAATTGACAGAAGCAGGCTTCAGAAGGTGGATAATAACAAACTTCTCTGAGTTAAAGGAATATGTTCTAACTCAATACAAAGAAACTAAAAACATTGAAAAAAGGTTAGATGAAATGCTAAGTAGAATAACCAGCTTAGAGAAGAACAAAAACGACTTGATAGAGCTGAAAAACACAGCACAAGAACTTCATGAAGCATACACAAGTTTCAATAGTTCAACAGATCAAGCAGAAGAAAAGATATCAGAGATTGAAGATCAACTCAATGAAACAAAATGAGAAGGCAAGAAAAGAGAACAAAGAGTGAAAATAAATGAACAAAGCCTTCAAGAAATAGGGGATTATGTGAAAAGGCCTAATCTACGCTTGATCGGTGTAATGGAAGATGATGGGGAGAATGAATCCAAGCTGGAAAACACTCTTTCAGGATATTATCCAGGAGAACTTCCCCAACCTAGCAAGGTAGGCTAACATTCAAATACAGGAAATACAGAGAATACCACAACAATATTCCTCTAGAAGAGCAACCCAAGGCACATAATCATCAAATTCACCAGGGTTGAAATGAAGGAAAAAATACTAAAGGCAGCCAGAGAAAAAGGTCAGGTCACTCACAAAAGGAAGCACATCAGACTCACAGTGGATCTCTTGGCAGAAACCCTACAAGCCAGAAGAGAGTGGGGGTCAATATTCAACATCCTTAAAGAAAAGAACTTTCAACCCAGAATTTCACATCCAGCCAAACTAAGCTTCATAAGTGATGGAGAAATAAAATCTGTTATGGACAGGCAAATGCTGAGAGATTTTGTCACTACCAGACCTGCCCCACAAGAGGTCCTGAGGGAAGCACTAAACACAGAAAGGAAAAACCAGTAGCAGCCACTGCAAAAAAGAACCAAATGGTAAAGACCAAAGATGCAATGAAGATATTACACCAACCAAAGAGCAAAACAACCAACCAGTAATAAAATGGCAGGATCAAATTCACACATAACAATATTAACATTAAATGTAAATGGACTAAATGCCCCAATCAAAAGACACAGACTGGCAAATTGGATAAAAAGCCAAGAACCATCAGTGTGCTGTATTCAGGAGACCCATCTCACGTGCAAAGACACACATAGACTCAAAATAAAGGGATGGAAGAAGATTTACCAAGCAAATGGAGAGAGAAAAAAAAAAACAGGGATGGCAATCCTAGTTTCTGATAAAATGGACTTTAAACCAACAAAGATCAAAAGAGACAAAGAAGGGCATTACATAATGGTAAAAGGATCACTACAACAAGAAGAATTAACTATCCTAAATATATATGCACCCAATATGGGAGCACCTGGATACATAAAGCAAGTCGTTAAGGACCTACAAAGAGACTTAGACTCCCACACAATAATAGTGGGAGACTTTAACACTCCACTGTCAATATTGGACAGATCAACGAGACAGAAAATCAACAAGGAAATCAGGACTTGAACACAGATCTGGACCAAGTGAACTTAATAGACATTTACAGAACTCTCAACCCCAAATCCACAGAATATACATTCTTCTCAGCACCACATCGCACTTATTCTAAAATCGACCACATAATTGGAAGCAAATCCCTCCTCAGCAAATGCAAAAGAATGGAAATCCTAACAGTCTCTCAGACCACAGTGCAATCAAATTAGATCTCAGCATTAAGAAACAAACTCAAAACCACAAAATTTCATGGAAAATGAACAACTGACTCCTGAACATCCACTGGATAAACAATGAAATGAAGGCAGAAATAAAGATGTTCTTTGAAACCAATGAGAATGAAGAATACCAGATATAGGTGATGGGGGGAGGAAGGCAGCAAACCACCTTGCCATGTATGTACCTATGCAACAATCCTGCATGATCTGCACATGTACCCCAGAACCTAAAGTACAATAAAAAAATTATGTCTACTTAAAAGTGGTTTAAAACACTTTTAAAATAAAACTTGCAATCTTAAAGTTCTGCTAAGTTAAATTAAATAGTACATATTCATTAAAATCTAGACCCAATCATGGAAAAGGAAACTTATTTTGTGTGGTCAAATTAGCTTAAAAGATTAGATGATTTTATTTATAAGGTTCAGTTAAAAATTAGTTGTAGTAGTACACTGATGCAAAACTAGAATTTAGTCTTCTCTAAAAAAATGACAAAGTTTTCTTAGAGTACTGATCTGAGAATGCAAAAAGGTTTCTTTTTAGTAATTGGCCTGAGAAAACAAAGATTCTGTTTTGTCAAGACAATTTTTCATGCTTGATGTTGTCTTTTATCAAGTCTTTTATTATTTAAGAAAACCAAGTCTTCTCAATATTAAAAGAGCTAAGTGTTTTATCACAAGTATGTAATCTTCTGTATTTCCCTTTAAAATATCTTATTGTCCATTTCACCACATAGATAACCAAGACCATATGTAATTAAGCATTTTAAGCCTGTTGACAGTTTTTACAAACTTCCCAAAATTAAATTCAAATTAATTCTTTGTGACCTTAAATTAACCCTGAGATTTTCCAGTTGGGCCCCTGGAAAGTACAAAGGCTGTCTTTCTCCTTTAAAAAGGTATACACTGAACCCATTAGGCTTGTTTTAGATGTTAAATAATATAAGAAACATTGTCAAATAAATGATGCTGAACATTCTTTAAGTTATACTTATGGGTATGTTATTGATACAACCGTTCCAAAAATTATATAAGAAGTCTAGAAATCAAACATATAAGTAATAATCTTGGTTATGTTTAAATGTTGTATGTCACAGAAATAGCCAAATTTTCTTGTCAATTTCTGGTTATAATGGACTTATCATATTTTTAACCATGGCCATTCGAAGTTTTTGTCATATACAGTTACTGTTTTCATTTTTCTATGAAAACATCCAAAATTAGCTACAGTCCAAAATTGCTTCTCCTTCAAGGAGACTCGAAAAAGAAAAAAAAAAAAACACATACTTTTGAACACAGGTTTCTGACATTAAGATCATACCATTAAACTAAGAATTTCTAGAACTCTTAATGAAGAAGTTGATGGCTTCATGAAACTACTAATCCAACATCAAGCAGAAACAGAATTATGTGGAACTAAATGAACTGATGAAGATAATATTAATTACGTTTTGTTTGAAACATTGCTGGTTTTTCAAATGTTTTGTTTTGCAGATTTAACAAACCTTTTCCCTTAAACCTATCTATAGCTTACATCAATTTGGTAAAGTATGCCTTTGTGAACCAAAATTGAAACAATTATTTTTTCCCTTCCTGATCCCTCCAGAATTCAGAAACTATTCAAAAGTATTATTATTTTTATGGCAATATAGTTATTTGCATAAATACAATAAGAATCTGTTCTCCTTGTAACAATACACAATTGGAAACAGTGGTTATGTTATCAAGGCTTAGAATGGATATCGTATTTTCAGATATGACTAGACAACTTTAAGGAACTAAGGTTGATTTTATGAAGCCAACAAAGCAGCACTTTGACAAAATTAGCCTGAGGGTTTCCAGCCTTATAGGTGAGTAAGTAATGCCATTTTCTAGCAGGCCCAGAAATCTCATAATATTTTGGAGACTGTAAGAAGAGAGAAACTTACTTACATCTACAGGTGTCACAGATGCAGCCTGATGGTATGTCCTTGGTTTGGCTTCCTAACCTTGAGAGGCCTTTACAAGTCCAATCCGAGATTTTTTTGTCAAAAGTTCAAGTAAAGCAAACTTTAAAATAACCTACGTGGCCTATCACTATTTTTTTGCACTATGTAAATAATCTAGTCATACTTAATAAGGCTAAACTCATTTTGCAAACAAATCAGTCTTATTTAGATTATCTTTGGAAGAAGTTGAGGTGACAATATAGAGAAAAACTATGTTTCAGAGGAGAACTTGAGTAAATCCAATATTAGATTCTAGCCTTATTTGTTTGCTTTGAGGTTTTATTATTTTTCTGCAATCTGGACTGGATCCTAAATTCTGATTTCCTCCAATATCTGACTGTGACTCTTGACAATATTTTCAACATTCTTCCATATTTATGGCTTGTAATCACTAAAATTAAAACTGCTATTTTCCTGAAGCCCTAGAAGTTGAAACTGGATAATTTGATATAAACTTCAGAGAAATCACCACAACAGTTTATGTATGAATAATTTTTGTGACATTCAAATTGCAAACCATTTGGAATGGTTTGCTAGAAAGTCTGTTAGATTGCTAATGCCTGTCCTCACTCCAATTGAAGATGCTTCAAGCTCAGCATCTAGAAATCTTCTTGACTGGCTGCCCCCTGGACTCAGAAACTGACTTTTAGTTTATTCCAACTATTAATCTTTGGTTTTTCTGTTATTTTCATAGAACTTAAACTCCCCTCTTTAAAGATCTGATGGCTTGCATTATCCAGGAGATCTGCCACTACTAAGTCCCAACAGATGATTCAGCTGGTCCTTAATGAACAAAAGGCAAATAAGAAAACTGGCATATTACTCCCAGGAAAAAAGAATGTCTTTTCTTTCTTTGAACAAGAAGGAGGAATGAAAAATTCTTTATTTGGCTAAACTTAAGTCAAGATTCTGAACCTTCTCCTAGGCCCTTCTGTGAATTTCCTTGCAAAATTCCATTTTAGCAGAGAACCCTGCTATGTCTTTTAGCAAGAACTCTCCATCCTCAAGATCTAATTATGCTCAATAACTAATCAGGTTTTCATCCTCCACCATTCCTTAGGTGATGTCTGATTACCCAGTCTGTCTTTAACAAGAATCATGTTAGATTGGTTAAGCCAGAATTGCCTTTACCCCTTATCTTAGTTTGCTTTCTCCTGCTATAACAGAATACTACAGACTGGGTAATTTTTAAGCAATAGGAATTTATTTAGCTCAGCTTTCTGGATGCTGAAAAGAAGAAAATGGTGCCAGCATTTGGCAAAGGTCATCCCATGGCAGAAGATAGAACTGAGAGCATGACAGAGAGAGAAAATCAAGTCCAAACTTATCCTTTCATCGGGTGTTCACTCTCATGGTAATGACATTAATCCATTCCTGAAGGTGGAGCCCTTATTACCTGATCACTTCTTCAAGTCCTATCTCTTAATAGTGTCACAATGGCAATTAAACTTCAGCACAAGTTTTGGAGGGGATATGCAAACGATAGCACCCCCTGATGCTTCCTCTTAGTGATTTTCCATCCACTGACCCACGGCTATGCACCTTGGCTGTACATTTCCACATGTCCATGCTGCATTCAGAGTTGAGCCCAGTCTCTCTCCCCCAGCTGCAAAACCCCATTGCAGTGGTTCTATAGCTATTGTGATTGTCCTGAATAAAAATTTCCCTACTGTATTAGTTCATTCCCACACTGCTAAATTGAACTGCCCAAGACTGGGTACTTTATAAATGAAAGAGGTTTAATTGACTCAGTTCTTCAGGGCTGGGGAGGCCTCAAGAAGCTTACAATTATGGTGGAAGGCTAAGAGAAGCAATGACCTTCTTCACAAGGCAGCAGGAGGGAAAAATGAACACAGGAGGAACTACCACACACTTATAAAACCATCAGATCTCATGAGAACTCACTCACTATCATGAGAACAGAATGGGGAAAACCACCCTTCATGATTCAATTACCTTCAGCTGGTCTCTCCTTTGACCCATGGAGATTGTGGTGATTATAATTAAAGATGAGATTTTTGGGTAGGGACACAGCCAAACCATATAACTTACCACACTTTAACAAGTACAGTATCATTGAATAATTTTTTTCCTCAATGCCAGGAGTAAAAGAGAAACAGATGTCCTGGTGCCAAAAGGCACTGACACTAACGTGTAAATGACTGCTCCCAATGTCTCAGAAAATAAAGGACAGGATCACTTAAAGAGATGACAAGACTTCAAAGGATCAGCTGGAGAACTCAAAAAATAACCCTGTCAGCATCCCAGTTTTGCCTGGGTGACTCTGTTAACAGGTATCTACCTAATCCACACAAGGCTCGGCTGCAGGAATAATTCGGATAGGTCAGCAACCACATCCCTCCCTCTCCCAACCCCTCCTCTCACATCCAGCCCTGGCACACGTACTAGTCCTCCCAGCATGGAGTTTCTGGAGGGCACACATCCAAGCTAACAAGCAACAATACACTCAGAGTGCTTGATATTGCATGATGATCAAATTGGCTTTCCTGGAGAACCTAGAGATTAATGAAGCCTCCCACTACCTCCCCGTCACCCCCTGCCTGAGAAAAGGCTTGCATGATTGTTCACTTCAGGGGAGGAAAATGAGAGAGATGTAACATCACACCGAGCTAAAACACTCATCGTAAATCATTTACCCTGGACGTGACTCACTGGGGCTGTACATGATTTCTTCATCTGAGAGGACAAGAAGACCCAGCTGAAATATTTCAGCACACAGGAAAGGCCTGCTCACTGGACTGCTCCCAAGTCTGTGGCTTGCAGATTTTCAAGTGCAGCCTTTTCCCTCAGGAGTAACGTATCACCTAGCATGCTGGACCTGTTTTTGTTTTTCCTCCAAAAGAGTGTAAGACAATCTCTGCAAAGTGCTATGCTCTGTTAGCAGTGCCAGAACCTCTAGATTTTTCTTTGTACCTGTTCACAATTGTTACAGTTTATGCATTGAAAAGCATTTCCCTTTTAATTGCTACCAAGGGGCATCTCGCTCCTTTAAAATGATTCAGGATTGGCACTGCTCGTTAAAGGAGAGAACAGAAGGTGGAGCTGAAATGTAGCCAATTATGTCAGGCTCTAGAAAGAGAGCAGGTGAAAGCTTTTCATCTGGGACCTTTGCAGATCGCTAAGATCGCTAAAGAGTCTTGAGCTGATAAATAGGTTGGAGTCAGGCAATGGAGCATACCGGGATGCCAAGGCCCACGCTGCTGGGGAGGTTTCTAATGTCATCCATGAGCTCTGTGAGGTGGTTAGGATGGAGCATGGGAGAGAGGGAGACATGGGAGAAGTAACCGTCCCTCACCCTCCCTGCCTACTTCTCTAGTCTCATGCTTTAAAGTCCTGGAAACAGGTAAACCTGGAGGGCACTATGCTAAGTAAAATAAGCCAGTCACAGAAGGACAAATACTGTAGGATTTCACTTATACAAAGTCTCTAAAATAGTCAAACTCATAGAAACAGGGAGTAGAATGAGAGCTGCCAGAGGCTGCAGGGAGAGGGAATGGGGCATGGCTATTCAAGGTTATAAAGCTTCAATAATGCAAGATGAGTAAGTTCTAGAGATCTGCTGTACACCACCATGCCTTGAGTTAATGAGACTGTGCTGTACACCTCACAATTTGCTAAAAGAGTAGATTTTATGTTAAATATTCTTGCTACATGAAATTTAAAATATCCTGGCAAGACAAAACAAAGGGTCAGAAAACTATGGCCCACAAGTCAGGCCTACTGTCTGCTTTTACTTTTGTTTTTTGTAGTTAAGAGTTAAAAAAGAAGAAATAATGTTTTATGATGTGTGAACATTATGTTAAATTTACATTTTAATGTTCTAAGTAAAGTTTTATTGGAACACATATTAATTACACATTAGCTGGTTTTGTGCTACAGCAGTAGACTGGAGTAGCTGCAACGGAGACTGTGTGGCCTGTAAAGCCTAAAATATTTACTGTCTGGCCTGTAGAAAAAATGTTTGCTGACCCTATTTGCTGACCCCATTTGGTCAGAGTTGAAATAGCTGTGCGGTACAGAAACTGCTTTGAACTAGGGGTGAAGAGATCTATATTTGACGCCTATCCCCAACTTTGGGAAAAAATTATATACCTCTCTGATCACAGGTATCTCCATTTGTAAGGGATGTTGTTTTGAAATTTAAATAAAATGAGCTATATGGGAGGAAAAATCTTGGCATGATGATGCTTGGTATAAAGTAGATGTTCAGTAAATATTAACAATGAATAAAAGAATACATTCACATATAACCATTATCCTGTGCATTTTAAAGCTCCCACTTTGGTTCTTTCTCTTCGAGAAAGTTTCCTATCTTCCCAGCTAAACTTGTCCAAAATGCCCTCCTCCTCCTCTAAATGTCTGCAGTGTTTTCCTAACTACTCTCTCTTTTCTACCTCGAGAAGACCTCTTAGTATTAGTTTCTATGGGTGTCTAGTTCATCTTCCCTTCCGGATTGTCAGGTCAGGTGACACTATCATTCTTGTGCAGAATCTAGTCGAGAAGATGTGTATATGCCACCTGTAAATGAGGAATGTCAAATACAGAGCTCAGACAACAAGTTACAAAATTTCATAGCGGACTGAGGTGCTCAGTGAAGGCTTCACAGCAGAGGTGGGCCTGGAGCTGAGCTTGAAAGTTCACAGTTTCACTTCTGCAAAATCTCCCCTAGAAAGAGAGAAGTGGCACAAGCTGGGACAATAATACATGAGCCAAGTATGGAGACTTGTTTCAGGAATGCAGCAACTGGATTGGGGTGAAAGATGAAGACTTGTGTCAAATGGGTCAAGATACTTGGGGCTGCAAATGGCAGAAAGCCACGCTCAAACTTGATAAAAACCTAGGAAAAATGTATTATCTCACTTGACTAGAAGTTGAGAAAATAGAACTCCAGGCACAGGAGAACTTAGGTTCAGTTTCTCTACAATGCTCTTGACTCTGTCCATCTCTCAGTAAAGCTTGTTCTGAGACCTTGTTTCCCACATGGCGTCAAGATGCAGCCTGCAGCCCCTGCAGCCAATGTGCTCCCTTCCTCACACCCAGAAAGGAAGGGAGAGGGAAGACAGTCTCTCTTCTACCCGTGGAAGGAAGGCCCTTTTTTTTCTCTCTGACTGACCCAGCTCGAGTCACATGATCACTTCTGGGAAATATCACCCTGACTTCCTGAACTGGTCTCCAGCAAGAGCCTGTAGTGGAGTCACCACGACTGGCTTAGACTAACCAATACCTGTCCCAGGGAGAGCTTCCCCCAATCACATAGGCTGCAGGGAGAAGGGATGGATTCCTGAATAAAGTTGGAGTACTGCTAGGAAAAAGGAAGGAGAGCAAGATGCTGAGCAAGCAACTCTCTGTCCTCTATAGCTAATAAATCACTACGAATGGCATATTCAACTTAGGTTGTGGAATAACAGGGAATATCAAAATCAGAACTGCAGGTTGTATCCTGAAGAAGAAAATGGGTTTCTGATTGCTCCTTGCCACAAGCAACTCATGCATGGGTTTGTAATAGCCTAAACAAACCTGGTAAAGGCTAGGCCAAAACATTTAGGAGAGGAGGAGAGAGAAATAAGTTGTTATAACCCAGATTTCACTTTGACTTTCCGTGAAGCATAGACAAAAAAAAAAAAAGTATATATATGTATCTACAGGGTTTCACTCCACAACCTTGTTATTGGCCCAAACAATAGCTTCAGTCTTTTAATTACTACTGCCCAGGAAAGTAATTCCTCTCCTTGGCTTCTTCTCTACTGCAGTTTACCCAGAATAGCACATGCTATATATTGCTTTTAGAAATGACAAAAATATTCCTGGTGCTTGGGTTAAGTAATTAAGATTTGCTGTGGGAACACTGAGGAACCCCATTAAAATGGCTGTGTAGCTTGGCAAATGAATTACTTACTGTTTAATTACTAAAAATTACTATCAATTACTAAATGTTACTGCAAATTACTTGCAGAATAGACACATTTGTTTGTGGCTATTAATGATTTCAATTACTCCTCATAGTTAATTGGTTTCTGCGTGCACACAGGTATCAACTATCGAATAGGAGCTCAGCAATAAAGGTTGTTCCTCTTCTTTTAGCTCATGGCTGAAAAATTAAACACTGGACCCATCATTCCTCTAGGTTTCTGTGCTTCTTAGCATTGCTTGCCTGAGACTCCTGGGACTGGAAAGGACCTCAGAGACCTCTTCCAGGGGGCAGAGGAGGAGGCAGGACCCAGAGGTAAGTGGTTCCTCAGAATCACACAGCCAACCCTGCAATATGGATCAACATCAAACACTTTTTGCACAGGGAAAGATCTGGTCACAAAAGACCAAAATTGCCTGATCCTGTTTATATAAAATGTCCAGAATTGGCAAATCTATCAAAATAGTAAACTAGTTGCTGCCTGAATCTGGGAAGCAGGGGATAGAGCTGGGGAGTGGTAAGGGACAATTAGGGTAGTGAGGAGTGACTGCTAATGGGCACAAGATTTATTTGGGGACTAACAAAGATGTTCTAAAATTAGATTATGGAGATGTGGAGATGATTGTATAACTCTATAAATACTAAAAACTATTGAATTATATACTTTAATTGGGTGATTATTATGGTATATAAGTTATAGCTCAATACAGCTGTTAAAACAAGTATTTTTAATTATACAATTAGAAGATGATAGGGCTGGATCGAGGAGCTGATGCTCCTGACTCCCACTTTATCGCTCTTTCCACTGGACCATCCTGCTTCAACAGATGCCAAGCTTGCTGGAATTTGTAACTCACTGAAGAAGATGGCCATTAAGACTCATTGTTGAAATCGTGGTCTTATTTATGAAAGGCTCACTTCCAGCTATTTGTGGATTATTAAGAGGGCATAAACTATGTTCATTAAAGCAGCAAAAAATGCAACCATAAAATGCATGTAATAACTGAAAACCAAATAAAATGATGTCTTAGCTTAGAATGTATTCATCATGCATACATGACACAAAACTTGTGACAAGGGTTTGCTAGCAGGTAGTTTATTTGGTGTGCCAATCCTATGGAATGGGATGGAGGGAATGGGAAGGTAAAAGGGGAAAGGAGAAAAAGCCAGTCCCAGGGTGTATTACTGATTTGATCAATGGTCACGAATAACTGAAACTCAATCCCTCTAGGCCCTTGAAGAGTTGTGTACCCTGTGCTTCAGAATTGTCCACAATAAGGAAAGGGAAATATTCAGTCACTGGCTCCTTATCCACCGGTAAAGAATTTTCCCAGGTGTTGTCTAATTCCCTAGCTCTTCCAGATGAGTATTTGAACCAGCAAAACTGAGCAAGATCCCACAGCATCTCCAAGGTAGAGACAGAGAAGCCCAAGAGCAGAAAGGAAGAGATAAGACACAAGACTCCGGCCACTCTGAGCAGGTTATCTGGGCAGCAACCTGTTGTTGCAGCAATTGCCAAAGCCACAGGTAAGTAAGTCAGGAAAGTGTGAGGTGGAAGATCCAAGATGTCCCACAGAAGACATATTATAAGAAAAACAGAAGCTCACCAACAGCTCCCACAAGAATCAAATTAAGAAAAATTGAGTTGGTAACATGGGTAAAGAATCTACAGTCTAGAATAGAGTTCACCTATGTCTGGAAGGTTGGAGAGTTTTGATAGAATTCCAGCCTTCCAGAGCTTTGGAGGAATATTACATGGGCCAAAAGTCCTGCCTATACTTCCTCAAATAACCACACTCAAAAATAAATACTTTTGGCCAGGCACAGTGCCTCATGCCTGTAATCCCAACACTTAGGGAGGCTGAAGAAGGAGAGTTGCTTGAGTCCATGAGTTCAAAACCAGTCTGGGTAACATGACAAAACCTCACCTCTACAAAAAATAAAATACAAAACAAAAGAAAAATGAGCTTGGCATGGTGGTAGACACCTGTAGTTCCAGCTACTCAGGAAACTTAGGTGAGAGGATCACCTGAACCCAGATTGAGGCTGCAGTGAGCCATGATCACATCACTGGACTCCAGCCTGGGTGACAGAGTGTGAATTTGTCTCAAAAAAAATAAGAAGAATACTTCTACACCTTTCCTACTCCCCAGCATCCTTCAGTGTTCTTAGCTAGTATCTGCCCAATCTTATTCCCTGGAAATTTTTCTTTAGATGGGTCAACCCAATACCAGTTTGTACGTCAGGGTTCTCCAGAGAGACAGAACTAATGGGATATGGATACACATACACATACACACAGACACACACACACAGACACACACACATATACATATACATATATATACGTATATATGTGTATATATACGTATATATATACACACATATATATACATATATGTGTGTATATACATACGTATATACACACATATATATGTGTGTGTATATATATATAGAGAGAGAGAGAGTAGTTTATAACTTACATGATCACAAGATCCCACAATAGGCTGCCTACAAGCTGAGGTGTAAGAAGAGCCAGTCCAAGTCCCAAAACTGAAAACCCTGGAGTCCAGTGTTTGAGGCAGGAAGCATCCAGCATGGGAGAAAGATATAGGCTAGGAGGCTAGGCCAGTCTCTTTTTCTCACGTTTTTCTGCCTGCTTTATATTCAATGGCAGCTGATTACATTGTGCCCACCAGATAAAGGGTGGATCTGCCCTCCCCAGCCCACTGACTCAAATGTTCATCTCTTTTGGCAACATCCTCGCAGACACACCCAGGATCTATGCTTTGTATCCTTCAATCCAATCAAGGTGATACTCAGTATTAACCATCACACAGTTCAATATCTTCACTCAACTCTGCACACATCTTCCACACATTGGAGAAAGGACATCCCTTAAATGGATGGTGATGGGAAAAGTAGACATACACCTGCAAAAGAATAAAACTAGACCCCTGGCCTGGTGCAGTAGCTCACACCTGTAATCACAGCACTTTGGGAGGCCATGGCAGGTGGATCACTTGAGGTCAGGAGTTCAAGACCAGTCTGGCCAACATGGTGAAACTCTGTCTCTACTAAAACTACAAAAAAAAAAAAAATTGGGCTGGCATGGTGGCACACTCCTGCAGTCCCAGCTACTCCAGAGGCTGAGGCAGGAGAATCACTTCAACTCTGGAGGTGGAGGCTGCAGTGAATTGATGTTACACCACTGCATTCCAGCCTGGGTGACAGAGTGAGACTCTGTTTCCAAGAAATTAATAAATAAAACTAGACCCTTATCTCTCACTGTATATAAAAATCAACTCTAAATAGATTGAAGACTTAAATGTAAGACCTAAAACTATAAAAGTACTACAAGAAAACATTGGAGAACACTGCATAAAATTGGACTGAGCAAGGATTATTTGAATAAGACCTCAAAACCACAGGCAACAAAAGCAAAAATAGTCAAATAGGATTACATCAAACTAAAAAGCTTCTGCACAGCAAAGGAAACAATGAATAGAGTGAAGAAACAACCTACAGGATGGGAGAAAAACTATGTATCTAACAAGTAGTTAATATCTATACTATATAATGAACTCAAACAACTCAATAGCAAATAACTATAATCAACAGATTAAAAAGGGGGAAAAGCCTGAATAGACATTTCTCAAAAGAAGACATACAAATTGCCAACAGATACATGAAAAAGTCCTCAACATCAATTATCAGGGAAATGCAAATCAAAACCACAATGAGATATCATCCTGCCCGTTAGGATGACTATTCAAAAAAAAAAAAAAAAACCATGACAAGAGCTGCTGCGGTTGTGGAGAAATGGTAACTATTTGGCACTGTTGGTAGAAATGTAAAAAAATAAAATAAAACAACATAGCCTTTATGGTACAGTATGGAAATACCTCAAAAAATTAAAATGTAAACTATCATATGATTCAGCAATTCCGTTACTAGGTATATATCCAAAAGAAATGAAATCAGTATATTGAAGAGGTATCTGCACTCCTATGTTTATTGCAGTGCTATTTACAATAGCCAAGATATGAAATCAGCCTAAATGCCCATCTACAGATAAATGAATACAGAAAATGTTATCTATATCTATATACACAACAGAACACTATTCAGCCATAAAACAGAATGAAATCCTGTCATTTGTGACAGGATGAATGAACCCGGAGGATATTATGTTAAGTGAAATACACCAGGCACAGAAAGACAATCCCTGTATGTATAGCTCATATGTGGAATCTTAAAAAGTTGATTTCATAGAAGTGGAGAGTAGAATAGCGATTATCAGAGGCTGGGAGGCAGAGAGGGGAGTAATGCAAGAGGTTCATCAATAGTTATAAAGTTACGGTTAGACTGAAAGAACATGTTCTTGTGTTCTACAGTAGGGTGATTATAGCAAATAATAATGTAGTGTATATTTCAAGAGAAGTAGAAGAGTTTGAATGTTATCACTGCAAATGATAAATGTTTAAAGTGATGGATTTAACTTTAAATTTTTAAAGTTCAAAATCTACTAATTACTCTGATTTGATCATTAGACAATGTATACATGTATTGAAACATCACAATGTACCCCATAAACATGTGTGATTATTATGTATCAATTACAGATTCAAAAATTAACTTTTAAAAAGAAACTTAAAATGTTAAGTGGTATATGAACTCAGAAAGTCTGACTGCAGAACCTACACTCTTGCACTTGTACCGCACTGCCTCATAGATGTCAGGAGAACAAATGAATGAGCAAAGTGTAATGCAGGGGCTGTTTTACAAAGTGATGAGCAGTGTTAAGAGAAAGAGTGAAATATGTCAAGGCAACAACAGCAGTTCCCATCCCTTGGCTCTTAAGGCAAGGGAGGGAATAGCCACTAGAAAGACACTAGAAAGCTAGAGGTGAGAGCAGCCCCGTGGACGCTGTGACCTTGCCCAGAGAGATCAACCTCTGCCAATCTTCAGGACAGAAGGAAAGAACCAAAGGAATAAACATTTCAACCACTCTCTGATTTCGTGTTGGTGCCTTCCATCGACTCAACCCAAGCAGAAACCAGGGGACAAAAGGGCAAATTGAGACAGTCCTCAAAGGCCAATGTCCCTGGACTGAGATCAAAGAGAGGGGTAGAGAAGTATCTGGAAAGCAAACAGAAGAGATGCAGCATGAAGTCTGAGCTAAGATCTAAACACTGCTCTGATTTTAACTCTCCAGTGTTTTTCCTCGAGGGGCTCAGAGTTGCTTTATACTTGGGGAAAGGGGACAGCTGCTCCAATCCTGTATCTAACTAACAGGAGCCATACTTAAAATAGGAGCAGGTGCAGTATCTGTCAAGGCCATCCCTAAATGACATCATCAAATGTTCTCATCTTCAGCACAGTCAACCCAGCATGGAAATAAGGTCCCAGTTGCTTCTCCTAACACAGACATGCCTTTGAAGATCTGCCTCATTCCAATAATTGTAAATGACTCTGTTGAACAATCCCTTTTGAAAATGAGGCTGACCAAAAAAACACCTGTGTTGGGTATATATAACAGTTCTCAAATTCCTCTCTAACCAGCACAAAGGAGGCTTCAGGTCTTGACTATATATACTAATTTAAACAGTTCCAGTACAGGTATTGGAATACAGATCTTTAGGTCTTGACTATGCAGCTCTAATTTAAATAGTTCCAATCCAAAAAGACTTGCAAGAAATTCTTCTAAAATACATCTTATAATTATATACATTTTTCCTATTCTAACTTAAATAAGTCAAAATGTACAAGAAGTAAAAGAGCGACCTGACCATCATGGTTTTATCTGAGCCCCAGAAACACTGAACAGATCCCTAGCAAGCAATGGCCACTCACGTGTGTCCATTCCATGTTGGCTGAGTTTGCACTCTAAACCAGGCACTACGCTAAGCACTTAGCTAGCAGTAACTGCTATAGCCCTCACAGCAAACCTAAGAATAAAGTACTATTTTGAATCCCATTTCACAAACAAGGAAATGGAGGCATGTGGAGATTAAGTCAGAAGTGATCCAGTGATCTTGTTCACTGGACTAAGATCGTGAGAGTACACAAATGAAAAATAAGATGACAGTGAATTTTAGCTGGGAAGAGACGACACTGACGAAACAATCTGTGGAAAGTGAATGGCAAAAGGAATCAAGGCTCCAATGGTTCAGAAAGTAAGTTATCAGGGTGGGTGAGGGCACTTGGGGGAGTTTTGTCCATGGCAGTGGAAACTAGGCTGAGGACCAGGAGAAAGATCAAGGAGGGCAGTGAGTGGGGAGGGCAGTGAAGGTGAAGTCAGAGAGGGGGCAGATCTGGTAGACTTGGTCAGGACAATGAGGAGCTGGGTTCCTGTCAGTGGTGAGGGGGCAGATCAGACAGGGGGTCTTGACTGCCCTTTCCATCCTCTCCCAATTGCCTGCTCCCTGCTGTGTGTCTGTCTCACTGCCTCACACAGCAATGAGCCAGCCCTGATGCTCCCTTCCCTACCTCTCCGAGCCCTGTCCAGTCTTAGACTGCACACTTCCACTCCCTGCAGGCTCTGTCTAACGGGCTGTAAATAGCTTGTTTGAAAGTAATTGCATGTTTGGGGCTGGTGCTTGCCATTTGTAATTGCTCATTCTTTCCCCAGCCGCTTCCTCTCTTCCTATTTCCCAGGTTTGTTTCCTAGGATAGAAGCCTTCCAGGCAAGTGACTGGAGGAGATAACGAGGGCCTCTGGGCCTCACAATTCAACCAGACTTTGCTGCCCAGGGAGCGACTCTGCACTGACTACCTGCCCTAAGCCACGGGACAGAAAAGGGAGAATGGACTCATTCCTTTCTAAATGATTCTCTGAGCAGCAGTGAACTGGTACAAATCAGTCTCCCCAGATCTAGGGAACACATGCTCTCTTGCCCTGGCACTTGGGCAGCAGAGGCCAGCCCTCTAATGGTGTTAGTCTACTTGTCAGCTATACTTCTGGTAGCCCTTGCTTTGCTTAAGTCCCTCAGATCTCAAGTAATCAGGATTAATTTACTGAATATCTACTATATATAAAGCTGTCCTGAGAGCTCATTTTGACATATTTCCCCTCAAAGCTAGGCACACAGTGACACAGCCCCACATCGTACACCTTACACTGCTGCCTCCATTGGCCTGGTCCTGCACAGAGATAGCTGAGCAGTAGTGAAGCAAGTCCCATGGGTGCCCAGCCATTTCCCATATGCCCGGGGTCACACTCTAACCATTGACACCCTCAAACAATGACTGACAAGAGTTGATGGATAAATATCTCGTCTCTCTTACCTCTCAAACAAGATAACATTGAAGTGTGTATTTGACACTGGCTTCTAGATTGCTGTATTAGTCCATTCTCACATTGCTATAAAGAAATAGCTGAGACTGGGCAATTTATAAAGAGACGAGGTTCAATTGGCTCACCGTTCTAGAGGTTGTATAGGAAGTATAGCAGCTTTTGCTTCTGGGGAGGCCTCAACAACCTTCCAATCATAGTGGAGGGTAAAGAGGGAGCAGGCACATCTTCCATGGCCAGAGCAGGAGCACCAGGGTGGGGAGGAATGGGGAGGTGCCACACACTTTTAAATAACTCACTCACTATCACATGAATAGCACCAAGGGAGAAATATGCCCCCATCATCCAATCACCTCTGGCCAGGCCCCACCTCCAACACTGGGGATTACAATTTGACATGAGATTTGGGCAGGGAAACAGACTGCCCAGGAAAAATTATATTCCAGATGCTTGCAGTGCAAATTTGCTTGAAAACAGAGTTTTGTTTACTTCTTTCCATTCACTCTCTACTTAGCATTGTTGGCATCTCCTTCAAATAAAATATTGGTACTTGTATCCTTATCTCACGGTCTTCTTGGAAAATCAACATTAAGTCCGTTGGTACCAGAAGTAGTATTAAGAAGGAGATTCTCAGAATGGAATTCTAAAATTAGATCACTTGCTGGCCATATGACAAGGATCCCACTACTGACAATAAACAGAGTGAAATAAGACACATTATGGTTGTATAAAATTCATAATCCTACGAAAGTGTTTAAAGAAGGCCTTATCTTCTGCAGATGAAGAGAGGACTGCTAAAAATCAGACCAATAACCTGATTTCCAAATGTCACAGAATTATAAATATGGCTGAATTCACAGCTCGGGTAATTTTCCTGCACTAGCATCAGAAAACGGATGCCTGGAATAGGAACATCTGGGTGGCTGCACTTAAACCACATTAATTGGATTCAATGAGTGAAAAATAGCAAGATCTCTGGATACCTTGTAAAGACACATGTGCACCAGTTACTGGGAGGTAAACCTGAAAAGATCAAGGAGCCAACTCCATCACTGAAGACTTTAGTGGTCCAGTGGGGTGCAGTACATCAAGCCATTCTCTCCAAGGTAAAGGATAAATTATTGTATCTTGCATCTCTTACCACCTAGGAAAAGACTCAGCACTTCATAGATTTCTTTGCATTTTTGATGACCGCACATATCACTCAGGAATACTGCTGTGACTCATTGTGACTTAGAATTGTCAGTTTTGAGTGGTGACCAGGGCCAAACAGAGTTTTGCAATAGGCTGGGGTACAAGTGGCCCTAATGATTCCCCCATATGATTCATCAGCTTCCATGATTTTTAGACATATTCATGTCAGATAAGAGTGCTCAGTGGCATTTCTAGAAAGCCTAAATTGCAGGGTTGAGGTGCAGAACCCTAGGGCTCTGGAGCAAGACCACGCCACCTACAGCAGCACATTACTCACTATTTAAAAGGCAGCTCCTGACATGCTACTAAGCCACCTGACTATGCAATTTCCATGACTATATTACTGTAGGTACCAAAGAGGAGCTGGATATTTTCAGACATGTTAAGTTACAAGGTTGAAGGGGTACGGGAGCAATCCACTCTACAATGAAGGGTGGTCTGGATCCCCATGCCAGAGGTTCTGTGCACTGAACCTCTTGTTCAGCTCAGATTTCTGGCCCCCTCAGCTGACTAGAGTACACAACACCTAGGCTTGGTTCATGGTAGGTTCAGCTTACTATTCTTCTGTGAGTATAAAAGGGACAGCTGTCATAAAACAGCCCCCTCAGGAATAGTTCTGAAAGATAGTGGTGCATGGAAAACCCTCCAGTGGGCAGAACTTTGAGCAGTAAACATTTGAATGGAGCGTGAAACAGCCCGAGTTAAAGATATCTGTCTACTTTTAGGCAGTGGTGAATGGATTAAACAGCTGCTTGGGGGCCTTGGAGGAGTCACTTTGAACAATCAGAAACAAAGAGGCCTGGGTATAAAGCTGGGTGGACTCACGGGAGTGGGCACAGAGTGTGTTGACAAGAGAGCATTCACCTGAGAAGATGCACTCAACCAGCAGGTAGACATGAGGATGCATCCCATGGCAGTGCTTCAGCCCCTGTCTCAGTCATTTCTTGCACAATGGACCTGTGCATGGAGTAGTCACAGAGGGGAAGAGGCAGAGGCGATGCATGCATGGGCTGAGCAGCATGGGTTCCATGTCACCAAGCCTGATAGTTACCACTATTCTGAATGACTGACCTGTCAGCAATAGGGATTATTGATACGGTACCCCCAACACAGTGCCATCTCTCTAACAGACCACATGATCCCTTAGTGGTAAAATGTTCACACTAGATCCCTCTATCCTGGAGGAGACAGTGATTCCAGATGGATGTATTTCAGATGTATTTGGAGTGTTTCCTTGCCTTCCCTGTGCACAGTGCATTTGTCAGCTCCACCATGTGAGACTTTGCAGAGCATCTCATGTTTCATAACAAACCTCTAAACATCCCCTCCGATGAAGGGGTCCACTTTGTGATAAAATTAAGTATGACAATGTGCACAAAAACCCCTAAGTCTGCACAGGCAGATATGACATTTAGAATATATCTACAGATAGTCTGATAAGGTAACATGCTCCCATGCTGAACCCCAGACTCCACAACTAGCCTTGCCCATGCTACGGCCATTGAACAGTGGTCAGCCACAGCTGCACCCAGAATCCAGAGGTCTCCACAACCATTATCACTGTCAGAGGACTCCCCACCATCATTGCTGCTTTACCTCACTAGCAGCTGATTCCAATCTGGGGCAGGTATGTTTGACCACAGCTGCATTTGGTACAGTGACCTACCTGTGAAAGAGGCTGGAAAATGCCAAAATGCCCTTTCTGTGAAGGAGGCTGGGAAATAAATGCATTTTCAGATTCTGTAGCAGAAAGAGGGCTCCAACTCCCACCAGGACTCAGTAAGATATAAAATTCCTGAACATAGAAGGCGGGAACATAGACAGCCGAAATAAACAGCAATGTCCAACATATGCCTTCTTTTAAACTCAAAGCAGCTCCATGTATTTGGTGTGATAAACCCTTATCAGCCTCAGTTTCCTCCTCTGTAAAGCTGGGGTGTATGGCTGGCTCGCAGTCACCCAGGAAAGTGGTAGAGAAGGATTCAAACTCAGTGTTCCAATTGCTACTCCTGTGTTCATCCCATGGCATCGTTTGCCTTTCTCTTGGGGTTATTTCCCCTCTATCCCTCTTGAAAGCATTGTGCCTGGCCCTGAGGGTACGTTCCGTATCTACTATGCCCCCTATTTTTCCTAAATGAGTGACCCAGAGGAACTCCTCAGTGAAAAGCAACCACAGAGTACCCATCTCTCCCCAGTCATCGCAGGAGAGATTCTCTGGGTCTCCGAGGTGCTGAGCCCATAGACAGGCCCTTGGGCTTCTTTATGGGGTGCTGTTTTCCTGCTGCTTTGGGAGGCTGCTTCCTCACCACTCATTACAGTCTCTGCAGTATGCAACTTCTGTAGCCAAGGTTCATATAACTGGGAGTGTATTTATGGCAGTCCATACAATTTCTTAGGAAAATATTGATTTTCTAACAACGGAATGACTGTAGAGCCATTAAATCAGACTAGTCTATCATAAACTCCAGGATTAACCAAAGAATACTTTTACCTTTTCTTTCATTCTCTCATGAGCCATGGGGGTAGATACCTCCACTTAAGCAGGTAGGATTGCAGCATTTATTACTTGATTTCAACAAACCACCACAATTCCCTATCTTGGTTGCCAGATAAGTAATTAACCATTTTGGCTATTACTTTAAAGGTTGACTGAGAGGAATAAGGAAGGCTGAGTTTGTCTACAAAAACATCCAAAAGCTCACAATGGGAGTTGCATCCCATTATTGCAAGGTGCAAGAGGAGGAGGGGCATGGATTATGATGGCACTGGGGGTCTGCTCTCCATTCCTGCCCTGACTGGAGGATCTGTGAGCTCATCATCCGCCTGTTAAAGTCTTAGTTAGAGGAGTCATCAGTGAGGTGAGGATTTCTTTTTTTCCTTTTTGGGGGAAGATCTCTATCTTTCTTCTTTATTGATTGCTTGCTTTTCATTTTATATCCTTTCTCCCTTGCCTGAAATGAGAAAAATGAGCCCTTGCCACAGGCTTTAAACTTTACACCCAGACAATATCTCCCCCTTATCTAATGCCAGGCAAGAAGCTTCAGCCCAGAGGACCCTGGGTAATGCTACAACAGATTATGTCATAAAACGGAGCGATAAGCAAAAGAACCAATCTAAAAGACGAAGCAAAATTTACCTTTCCACCTCCCTTTGCTCCCCTTTAGAAGAAGGCTTTAAATCAATCTGCCTTTGCTATAAATTCTCTTTCTAAAATTTGATAACAAGTGCAATATTTTCCTTGGAGATCAGATTCTAACTAGGCGGGGATTGTGGGGTGGGGAGCTAGCAGGGTTTAGCAAAGTAATAAAATGCCATGATTGATCCTGGTCGGTGGGGCTGCTTGGAATTACCGCTATTCTTGGCTGGTAAGCATAATCCAGCCAAGTCATAAATTTTGTTTCTTCCAGTCGACAGTCGAGTCTGTATCGATCCCGATTTGTTGTTCTGTTTTTGTGTAATTGCTCTGCGTGATTAAGACTCCAGGTTGGGAAGGAATCCCGACCGGCCAGGAGCATAAAGGGAATAAACACAGTATCAGGTTTCCTCTGCCACCCCCCACCCACCGCCCCAAGTGGATACTGAGATGGAGACAGAGGAGCTGAGCAGCTCTGGAGAGCCAGGTGCCCAGGGGCCAGACCGTAGGCAAGCTCAGGCAGGCTGTGGAGCCAGGGTTTCTGCCTGCACCAACCAACACTCCTCCAAAACATGCACTGGCCGATGCTCTCATTGGGCCTGACCATGTGTTGTACACTTACAGTGAGATTTCTTTCCTCTCAAAAGACAGGGTCTCGTTCTGTCACCCAGGCTGGAGTGCAGTGGTGCAATCATAGTTCACTGCAGCCTTAAACTCCTGGATTCAAACAATCATCTCACCTCAGCCTCCCAAACTGTGCAAGGATTACAGACATAAGCCACCTCACCCAGTCTGAAATTTCTTAAACCATTTTATTCTGTGGTCCTGCTAGATGTGTCAGAACTTAGTGGGTGAGACTTGTCACCCTTACTATACATGGGAAAACTGAGGCATGAGTAGGATATGAACTACTTCAAGGTCACACACACTAAGCAGCTATCTCCCACCCAAATCACCGACAAACTAAGCTTCCAGCCCAAATTGGGTCCTGTCAAAGAAACCCCGAGCAGAGGGCTAGGTGTCCTAAATTCCAGAGTTCAGAGCTTGGGTAGATCATGTTACTTAACGTTGAAGTAGAAGTTTATAGTTCCATCGGTTATAGATTGGCCAGAATGCAAACATACTCATTTATCTCCCTCACTAGCAGTGTGACTTTGAGCAAGTGACTCAACCACTCTGAGCCTCAGTCTTCTCATTTGCAAATTTAGCATAATGTTACTACTTGCCCCATAAGGGATGGGTGATATTTCAATGAGATAATACAAGAAAGTACTTGACAGAAATGATAGTAACTATTACGCTACATGATGCCCTATTTTATAATCCCAGTGCTTTGGGAGGCCGAGGGGGAAGGATTACTTAAGGCCAGAAGTTCAAGGTCAGCCTGGACAATGAGATCTCATCTCTACAAGCAAAATTTAAAAATTAACCAGGCATAGTGGTGCATGCCCGTAGTCCCAGATACTTGGGAAGCTGAGGTGGGACAATTATTTGAGTCTACGAGTTAAAGGCTGCAGTGAACTAAAATCATGCTACTGCAATCCAATCTGGGTGATACAGTGAGACCCTGTCTCTATATTAAAAAAAAAAGAAAGAAATAGCCGAGCACGGTGGCTCAAGCCTGTAATCCCAGCACTTAGGGAGGCCAAGGCAGGCAGATCACAAGGTCAGGAGTTTGAGACCAGTCTGACCAACATGATAAAACCCCATCTCTACTAAAAATACAAAAATTAGCCAGGGTATGGTGGCCTGTACCTGTAATCCCAGCTACTCAGGAAGCTGAGGCAGAAGAATCACTTGAACCCGGGAGGCAGAGGTTGCAGTGAACTGAGATCATGCCACTGCACTGCAGCCTGGATGACAGAGTGAGACTCTGTCTCAAAAAATAAAAATAAAAAAATAAAATAAAAATAAAGAAAGAATAGTAATTATTATTACTATTATTCTGAGCCTTACAGTTCCCAATAGATAGAGAAGCATGTGGTACAGAAATATCTTGAAACTTTCTAAGCAAATAAGGCTTTTTACAGTGCAAGAAAATTTATATTTTGATACCCTGGAGTGTCTTATCCAAACCTTAGAAAGCTAATTTAAAATAAGGCTATGCACCTTTAAATAGGAACTCAAATAGATTCCAGAGCACTGCACTGTCAGGTGCCAGTTCAACTTTATTTAGTTCCAGTCCTCTTCGAGATCAGAATGGGAATTCCTCACTCCATGAACTCAGTGATATGGCAGCTAAATCATCTGTATGTGATCCGCCTGTCTGGTGGTAGGGCCATTTGACTACATGCTTTAAAGGAAATACTCCTTAAACCTAGAGTGATTTTCTTTTTCTTCCTCCCTTTCTCTCACTTAGAGATTTGACTGAGGTGATTGTGAAGACTGGAACCGTCAAGCCAATGCTGGCTTGTCAGGACAGTCTCTCTGTCTCTGTTATTCTCTTCTTCAATTCCCCAGCCAGAGATAAGGAAACTGCAGTTGCGACACTGGCACAGTCCAGCCCAATTGCAAAGGGAAGATGCTTTGATTCTAGATCCCAGCTTCTCTCTGCACTTCTGCTCCTTCCCTGAAGGCCCCAGCCCCTCTCCCTCCTCATCAATCTCTGCTCAGGAAAGAATCAGCCTTCAGCTCTAGGCTAGAGAAGTGGGGAATGAAGTCAGACTGTTGGGACTTCACACATGACTCCTGCATATATAAGTGAAGACACTTAGGGAAAATTATTGACCCTTTCTCTGCCTCAGCTTTTCTTCTATCAAATGGGGACAATAATACCCACAATTCCCATTCCATAGAGCCAATATGAGACCTAAATATATATTTTAAGTGCCGGGAACATAGTAACCTTAAATAAATGCCAGTTCGTGCTGGGTGCAGTGGTTCACACCTGTAATCCTAGCACTTTGGGAGGCTGGCATGGGTGGATCACAGTCTAGCCAACATGGTGAAACCCTGTCTCTACCAAAAATACAAAATAAGCCAGGCATGTTGGCTCATGCATGTAATCCCAGCAACTCAGGAGGCTGAGGCAGGAGAATCCCTTGAACCCAGGAGGCGGAGGCTGTAGTGAGCTGAGATCGTGCCATTGCACTCCAGCCTGGGCAACAAGAGTGAAACTCCATCTCAAAAATAAATAAATAAATAAGTGAATAAATGCTAGTTCATATGGTTTTCATGATTACTATTATTCTTATCTCTTAGTGGAAGCTTAAGGCGTCATTTGCTCTATAAGCATTCTTAAAATTTCTATGTGCCAATTACTGTGCTATTAGGAATACAAAAATGAACTAAATACACTCCCTGCTTCTCACTGGCAGTAGTGAAGGAGGCAGATGTTGGAATCATAATAAAATATGCTGAACGCTCTGTTAGCACCATGAACAAAATGATGTGGAAGCCTAGCGGAGGCAGAGGTCAATTCTGTCCAGAGGGTCCAAAAATGCTTCACAAAGAATATGAGAACTAGACTGTTGTAGTCAGCTTGGGCTGTATAACAAAATACCATAGACGTTGTGCTTAAATGATAAAAATGTATTTTCTTACAATTCTGGAGCCTGAAGTCTGAGATGAAGTTGCTAGCAAGGTCAGATTCTGGGGAGGGCTCTGTCCCTGGCTTGCAGATGGCCACCTTCCTGCTGTATTTTCACATGACAGCGAGAGAAAGGGACAGCAAGCTCTCTGGTGTCTCTTCGTGTAAGGGCAGTAATCCCATTAGATCAGGGCCCACCATGGTGAACTCATCTAAACCCAGTAAGCTCCCAAAGGCCCCATCTCCAAATAGCACTACATGGAGTGTTAGGACTTCAACATATGAATTTCAGGGAAACAAAACATTCTGTCTATAAAACAGGTTTTAAAAGATGGGTAGGATTTAAGCAAGCAGAGAAGACATTCTAAGACAGGTTATTCCAAGCACAGAGGCTGGCCTTATCCAGGAAACACGGGGCATGTTTAGGGATCTCTGAAAGCCCAGTGTGGCTGGAGCACAGAAGGCTTGTGACAAGGGCTGGTAGATGGCGCAGGAAGACAGGAGAAACTGGAGGGGCCAGACAGAGCAAGACAGCAAAGAGTTTTGAGGAGCTGGTGCTATACATGGTAATAGACAATGGAATTTGGCAAATATTTTAAATTGGGTGAAAAAATGGTGAAATCTGTGCTGTATAAAGATCACTTTGTAAATTGCACAGAATGGTAAGATGAAAGCCATTTAGGAGGCATTGCTATCGTCCAGGCAAGAGGGGATAACAGAGGAGTAAGCATGGGATAATGAAGGAACAGGATTCCAAAGTAGAGATGACAACATCTGGACTTCCAGCTTGGCCAACTGTGTGTAATGCCATTCACCAAACTAACAAAGCGGGCAGACTATGTGTGGGGAGGAGATCCCCATAGTTTGGGATGTGTAGAATTTAAAGTGGAGATTTAGGAAAAGAGACCTGGGCTTGAGATTAAGAAGTCACCAGGTAAAAGTGATACGACGAACCCTGGCAGTGGGTACGGCGGGGGGAATCAGATCACACGGGATGGGGGTATAGAATGTGTGACTTTCCAGGAAGAGACTGAGGAGACCAACCTGGGAAAGACCAGAAAAAGATATGCCGAGAAAAAGAGACCACAAAGGATGTCCAGAGATAAGAAAAAATCCATGGGAATAATGGCTTCATGGAGAAAGCAGGAGGGAGCAATCCATTCTGTAAAATATAGGAGAGTTGTATGGGGTGAGTCAAGGTAGCCAGCATGAGAACTATGAAAAAGCCTTTGAATCTGACAAAGAGCAGGATGCTGGGGATGTTAGGCAGAGATGTTTCAGGGCAGTGGTGGGAGAGGAAGTCAGACTACTGCAGATCAAGGCTGCCAGCTGGTATCATTTTAGTGGGAGATTAGTAGAGAGTGAGCAGAAAAGGTTCTTTCGAAAATGTAGCTGTGAAGCAATGAGAATCTCCATTGTTTGCTTCTCCTAGTAAACCCAAATTTGTGGTGAACTGTTCTTTCTGGCTGACCTTTTTGTCAGGTGAATAATTTCTGAATATTTTTAAGAAGAAAGAAATTTAGAAGAAATGGTCCACTTGGGCTTCACCTTCTCTCAAAAGCATCACAAATTGTGTAGCATTTTTCTTACTGCCATGCCTGAAAGGGGAAGATTATGGGAACAAGAACATGCAGAAAGCTTTGGAATTTCATGATATGAAGATACTGTGTGTAAAAATAAATAATGGCCCACTTCCACCTTTGTCTTTCCACATCCTCCGCCCCTTAGAGTTCATCTTATATAGTCACCCCCAAAACTGGTTATTCATCAAAATCATTTGAAAAGTCAATAAAACATACTGACTTTTTTTTTCTGGTCTCCCCCTGAAAATTCTTCAGGACCTCTAAAGTCAGCCCCAAAATTTGACATTTTTTTCAGAATCTCTCAATGCCTTGGTGACCAGGCAGGCTTGGGGACCACACTGATATAATCACTCATTTTTTTTTTTTTTAGTATATGAGCATTTATTTATAAAACTATAATTTTATTGACCTGAAAATTAGAGAATCACAAATCTAACTTTTTTAAACAAAGCTTATAATAATATGCAGAGAAGTTCCATTGTTTTTATGCACCACAATGGATTAACTTGGGTACCTCCTGCAGTGAGCATGTCTTATTCTGGAGACCTGCATACAGATAAAATCTTCATTCTGGCAGCCCCTCATTTTAAATGAAATCTAAGGATGGCAGTGCCCCATGGGACCTGTCTCACAGTGTCCCTGGCTGACCCATGGAGAAGGGGTCAGGTACAGGGTAAGCAAAAGTTTTGCCCTGAAAATGGATTCTGTGCCTTGGGAAGAGGTGAGTGGCAATGGCCCCGTAATACAGTCTCTCACAGAGACTCACCCCCTAAGACCAGAGCCTCAGTCCCCAGACCACAAACCCACTAAGGTCAGTGATGGTGAGCAGGCCCATTCCAAGACACATATATGAGGAAGGATCCAAAGCCAGTCCTTCACCTCATGTATCGACCCCCTGCCTCTCTTCCTCTTCATTCAACCCCCTGTCATCCCCTGGCAGCCACCAGTTCGTGTCCCAGACCCTCCACTCCAGCTCAGGGAAGAATGAGGCACTCTGGCTTGTCCTTTCCGCCTATCTCACAAGCTCCATGTGCAGGCCTGGCTCCCAGGAGGAGGACTCTGGTCTCAAGAACAAGGGGAAGGTTGGGTGGCCCAATTCTGCTCAGACTCCCCGCCGGCAAGAGCAGCGCCTAATTTTTTCACCAATTACCCCCAAAAGTCAAGACACTTCATCAAAGAAAGCATTCTTTTATGGTGATAACACAGTGTGGTCTCACAAAAGGGACGCATATTGTTCCAAGTAATGGTGCTTTTGACCTGCTCCCTGTGAAACTATAACCCTAATATCATTGCACTATGGAGCAGAGGATTTCTCATTGCAAGGGTCACCATAACAGCTGTGAATAGATGTATTTTAGCCTTCTAGTGGTGATGATCCCTGTTAGAATATATCTGACTCTTAAATCTCTACTCCAAAAGAAAGGGAGCGAGAGTGTCTCAGTTCACTGCACCACAGGTAAACGAAAAGCTAATGAACATTTAGGCAAGGCGAGTTACCCCAGCTCACACAGCTCACCCCAAAAGCCCTGACTTCTGGTTCTTGCAGCTTCCCTGAGCTTTGCCAGATGGTACATTCCCCATGGTATTGCCACAAGCAAGCCAAGGGGCAGGGGGAACCCGAGGGCACCTTTGGTAGAAGTTCTCTCCTGAGTTCACTCCTTCGCAGAATCAGGGCTTCTGCTTCCCTTCCTCATCAGCCCAGCCCATCAGATCCCACCAAGGAGGAAAGAACCAAGCCCCCTTGCACCAATGTGAAAGGCAACTGCACGGCCTCACTTGTTTTGCTCAGTAGCCTCAGGGAGGGGCAGTGGAGATGCTGTAGCAAGACACCAGACCAAGATCAAACTGGGCATCAAGAAGGAGAGAGTGAAACCACGAATGCCCTGGACTCTGTTCAAAATCAATCTTCCATAAGCATTTATCCCAGGGAAGCAAAAAAGTTGTTCACACCAAAACCTGCAGATGAATGTTCATCGCGGCTTTATTTGTAATAGTCAACAACTGGAAGTGACCCACATGTCCTTCACTGGGCAAGTGGGTAAACAATTGGTGGCACCTGCTTACCACGGAGTAGGACTCAGCCATGACCAGGAATTAGCTACGGATACAGGTAACAGTGTAGATGCATCTCGAGGGAATTGTGACGAGTGAAAAGAAAACCAATACCAAAAGGTTACCAACTATGTGATTCTATTTCTATGATATTCTAGAGATGACAATGTTATGGAAATGGAAAACAGATCAGTGATGGCCAGGCATCACCCAGTTGTGGGTGGGCATAGGGAGGTGCTTGGCTATAAAAAGGCGACACCAGGGATTCTCGACATGATGGAACTGTTCTGTATCTTGACTGTGGTGCTGGTCACACAAATCTACTCAGGGATAAAACCGTGTAGGACTAAATTCCTCCCCCCGCCGCCCCACCACACACACACGTGCATATAAAATGGGGAAATATGAATAAGGTGGGTGGATTCTATTAGTGGAAATTTCCTGGTTATGAAATCATACTGTGATGATGTGAGACATTACTGCTGTGGAAAAAGGAGTGAGGGGCATGCTGGATCTCTGAATTATTTCTCACAATTGAATGCACAGCCACAGTTATCTCAAAATACAACATTAAAAAACACTCTATTGGCCCCAGCTTAATTCCTTTCCCCTTAACTATGGGCTGGACCTAGTGGTTTTCTTCCAAAGAATGGAGTATAGAAAATAAAAAACAGTAACTCTATAGGAAAGAAATCTGGCAGATATCACCTTCAGCAGATGATCGGCATCAGCATCATCAATGAAAGCTGTGTGGCTCATGCACCCCATCCTAAGAAGGAACGAGAAGGATGCATCACCTTGTGATGTTTTTTTCTGAAGTTTATAAACCCAGTGTAATTGTGAGAAAACATTGGACAAACCAAACTGAAATGTGTTCTTCAAAGTGCCAATACTCTTTCATGATCTGGATACTTTAGAAAGCAAAGAACAAGAAACTGTCACAGATCTGGAGAGAAACAAGGAGACATGGTAATTAAATACAATGTGGTATCCTGAACCGGATCCTCAAATAGAAAAATGACATCAGTGGAAAAAACTAGTGAAATCTGAATACAATGAGTAGTTTAGTTAATAATATTGTGCCAGTGTTAATTGCTTAGTTTTGACAAGCATATAATAGTTAAGGTATTCACACTAAGGGAAGTTTGGTAAAGGACATATGGAAATTTTCTGTATTATCTTGCAACTTCTCTGTAAATCTAAAATTATTCCAAAATAAATCTTATATTCACTCTCCCAGACTCTTCCTTCCCCCTTATCCTTCCCTTTAACGGGGGAGAAGCTTTGGGGCAAGCACCTGCTGATGGCCAGGCATGGAGACTGCAGTGTGACAAGGGAAAAGCTTCTTTACTCTAGACCTGGTTTCCTTCCCTGTCAATTATTATTAAGAAAGTTTCCTCCCTTAACAGCCTGCCAAGATCCTTGGAGCACCCTTCCTTCTACATAGCCCCAAATCCTGATCATCTTCCCAGTTCCAGCTCAAAATCTCCCTTCTCCAGGAAGGCTTCCCTGACCATTGGTTACACTGACCCATATGGATCTCTCCCATCCCTGTCGTGGTGGAAGACAGAAGTTGATGAGTCATTTTTTATCCCCTCTTTAAAGTACCCAAGCATCTGTTGCCAATTTAGTTGGGCTTTCTTAGGTTTTTAATCTGCTAGATCCAAACTCAACTAAGTACGTAAAGAAGCCTGATCTAGCCTGCTGGATGACAAACGAAATATCAGAAATATCAGTTCACAGCCTGCTTACCACCAGATATGCACACATGGCCATTCTAGATTCTAGACTGTCCGACTGTAAGTCAACCTGCTGGTGAACACAGACACACACAGAGATCTAGCAAAGTTCAGGCAAAATCAGCAGAAGAGCTGCCCATCTGAGCCCAGTACAAATAGCCAACTCACAAAACTGTGAGCTAAATAAGTGGTTGTCGTTTTAAACTATTAAAAAAAAAATGCAGTGTGTTCAGCCCCTGATACATAATTATTTGTCTAAATTTTTATCTGTACCTAGATGTCAGATATAAAATTGAATAATTTTAAATTTATCTTATCGTTTATTTATATCTCAGGATAACCTCGGGTTATAATTATTTTCTTTATGGTTCAGAAAAGTGAGGTTCAGAGAGGTTAAGTGACTTGCTTAAGACGGTACAGCTAGGTAAAGTGCTGAGTTGAATCCAGGTCTTATGAGAACACGTCTAGTATTTGACTTCTTCATGTTTCAATCGCTACTTATATGGACTCTTGGCATATGCTATCTCATATTTTAATAGAGTTTTCATCAGCATAGCCTACTTCTCCTACTAGACAATAAGACCCTTCAATCTAGCCTCTATCTTAATCTTCTCATCACCTTTCATGATATCCAGCACACATAGACCTCAGCAAACTCCAATTAAATTGAATTAAATTAACTTCTCAAGAGCATCTGACATTCCTCTCTCTCCCCAGGCCTATCACAGTGCCTTGGCCGTGGTTGGGAACTGTTTGCTGAGGATATTGATGATGTCTGAAGTGTATTCTGACCTTGGAGCTGCTGAGTGCAGAGAAGCCACAGTGCAGCCATTATTCAAAAAGAGGAAGTTCTTGTTGGATCTCTCTCACACCCTTCATGAAACAGGAATGTGGCTAATTAGCTTGCATCTTTTTTTCATTGACTAGAGCTGCAGGGTTGGGGGCAGACAAAGTGCCACTACAGTGGAAAGCAGGGGCTGAGGACCAGGGAGGCCAGCCCTGTGCACACAGATGGAGCTTTCAGGATGCCACAAACATGGCCCTGAGGGGGTGGGCCAGCAGGCACTCTTTTCCCCACAGAGAGACTTCACTCCAGATATTATTATTATTATTAAAGCCTGGGCTTTAATAACAAGTAAAGTGAGTACAAATCTGGACCCTGTCACTGACTAGTGGGGTTGACCTTCCCCAGCCACTTAACTACTCTGGCCCTCAAATTTCTCAACCATAAAAAGCTGCAGGAATGTAGATGAGTAAACCTATCACCTGGCACAGAAGCTAACCTCCTTTGCTTCTGAATGTTTGCAAATGGTCCCAATGTCTTTTTTTTTTCTATACTTAACAACTGTCTCCCCATTCCATCCTTTGGGTAAATTCATATTTCTATTTGCAATAGCAAGGATTCTTTGAGTGAAGCTAACAACTTTAGTTTTCTAATTGGCCCCCAGAATCAAAGGTTTGGATATGTCAGGAATCACACCCCCAAAAAGGTTGTGAATGCGCCTCCTGAGAGCAGACACTCATGATTCTTTCTTTCATTCATCCCAGTGGTCTGGGAGAGCCAGCTGGGGAGAACGAGAAGGCTCTGGCAGGGGACCACCAGGTTGCCTAAGGAGGGGTGAACTGGCCCTGGTAGAAAACAGAGCAGGTCAAAATTCCTGTGCTCATCAGTAGTGGGATCATGCCTGTGAGCAGCCATTGCACTCCAGCCTGGACAACATAGCAAGACCCCACTGCTAAACATAAAGAAAAGACTAACAGGGGCCCATCCATGAGATAGGATGTGACAAGGCCAGGGAGGATCACCTCCTTGTTTCTTCTCTCAAGTATCAGTTTCTGTCACCGAGAGAAATTCCACCACTAGGGAAGTTGTTTGGGTCTCAGAGCTATTTTGTCCTTGAAAGTCTGGATGCAAATGACAGTTTGGAAATGTTACAGCAGCAGGAGCTTTGCAATGGTGCCGCAGATGGTGCAGGGTTGGTGAATCTTGTTTGTTTGTGGGAGGAGTGTGTTATGGGAGAGGAAAGAAAGGAAGGAGATCTTTAGAGAGGGGAGGCATGGAGCCACTTAGCTACGTTATAGTTTTGCCAAGAGTAAGCTACAAGGTACCATGGGTCCCTCTGAGAACATGAGTGACCAAGACCATGAGCAAGGGAGACTGTGTGCATACTAAGTAAATATGGGAAGGATAGAACTTTTCAGATGAATGACATCTCAGTGTCTTTATTGTGTTAGGAATCAGTCATCAGAGAGACAGCTTTTTCTAAACAGTTCTAATTTTATATTTTCTCTTAGAGCAGATATCATTGCTTTGTTTGGAAAATATCAAGAGAGGAAAAGCAACGAGTTTTCTGAATCTGGAGGACCCTGTTGACTTCCTCATCTCTATTACCCCAGATCTGTCTAGAACATGCCAGCCTCCCATTCAGGGTTTGTTTTTGAATTTCACTGAACTGTTACACCAAACTGCTCTGAAAAAGAGCAAGATCAGCCTAGAGGCCTTTCCCCAGGACATATCTCACCCTCTGAATGCCGTGCTTTGTTCTAAAGAATTCAAGCTGCATCCCTAAGAGGGTGTGGGAAGGAAAGCCCTCAGGCCTTGGTCAAGGATGAAGCACAAGTTTCCATTGAGATCTGCTGCCTAGCCGATCTCTATCCCAGACCCGAGTTGTGGGCAGCAGTCATCAGGAGAGAAGCCGCAGCCCACCATGTGGCTGGAACAACATCGGGATGACTGGACGGCTGCCCGGGGCGGCCCTCTAAATCATCTCAGCCAATCAAGCACTTAATGTTCTCTGTTCCTCAAGAATGTTGCACCTCAGCGCTCCCCATGTATCTCTCAAATTTTATCTTGAACATCTTATAAATCATCCATTAAATACCTCCCAACTAATGTATACAGCTGTTGTTCTCAGCCAGGGCTGGAAAGTGCACAAATCAGTTTTACTGCATATTAGTCCTGCCCAGCGGGCTCTAAAAAAAGAAAAATCAGAGGGAAGCCAGAGAAGGAAAAGGCAGCTCTTGGCAGCCCTGACATGACACAGCTCCTGGTGTAGCCTAGAGACAAGTGTGAAGAGGGATAAAGCAAGGTGCGTGCACCAAGACCTGGTCTCCAGGATCCTTTCTTAATGCAGATGCTGGGAAAGGTGTGACCTGTGAACAGAAGGCAGCCACACAGACACATGCTGGGCACTGTTTTTACCAAGTTCAGGAAGAAGCTGTTGAGCTAGGAAAAAAGGGGGCTGATTTTAAAGAAGGTCATTGGTTCAAGCTTTCAGTGAACCTTCAACTAGTCATCCTGCTTTTCTATGCCTCATTTTCTAAAGTAGGAAAGATCCATATCTCATAAGGAATTTATGATTTTAAAGAGAATGATGTTCATGGAAATATAGTATCCATAAAAAAGTAGGTGCTCAATGAATGAAATGAAAGAAAGAGCAGTCTACACCTAAGCTATATGTCAGCTAGACCCCCATCCCAGTGTGACAGAGGCACTGAGTTTGGTCTCTTGCTGGACTTTGTGATGGCTTCAACCTCGCCTCCAGGCCATCCAGAGTTAGGCAAGCCATAAATGTGTTAGGTGCCCTGTGGATTGGTAATAATAACATTTCTGCCTCAATTCAGGATCAGGACCAGATAATCTATTCTAATCGGTAATTGATGTGAACAAATCTTGGAAGAAAATAGGATGAGCCTGAGGGTTGAGCATCAAAGACACTGAAATGGAGCCCCAGACCTGGGTTTGAGACCAACTCCATCATGGACTGTGTGCCTGATCCTAGGGAAGTCACCTCTCCTTTCTGAGCCTGCATTGAAATAACTTTAAAGTGAGAATGCTAGACTAGATCACTGGTGTAAAAAGGTATTTAGTCCCAAGATGCTTTTTACCAAACACAATTTTGTGGAAGCTCCGTAAAGAAAACAATAAAAGAAAAGTTGCTTTGATTATTGCCACTTAAGGGTCTGAGGCCCCACAGGCTATGAATTTTCTTGTCTTCCTTTTGGGGTCCCATGAGGCCCCTCTGATGTCTCCTGAAGACTCCTCAGGGCTCAATTTGTAGACCACTGGTCTGGAAAAGACATAAAGCCCCTCATTATGGGAGCTGCTAAATGGCTTCTAGCATTCACGCCATGAAACGCTATGTAGCAGTCAACAAAACTAAGGCAGATCCAGAGGGATCTGCATGGAAAGGCATGTCACTGAGCAAAGAAAACAAGACACACAGAAGTAAGATCCCATCTAGGACACACACAGGCACACACGCACACAAATTCACAGAAGAAACTCCAAAAAATACACACTCACATTCGAACCACAGTTTCCTCTGGGTGGGGTGGCGTGAGTGCTAAGGAAATTGTGTTTGCATTGACTCTACTTAGAATCTGAAGTTTTCTTTCTTATTTCTTTTTTTGGCTCATATCATATATACACATATATTTATATTATTATATATTATGTATGGTATATATTTACTTTATTAAGATACAAATTATATATGTAATATTACATATTTAATGTATATATTTTAATGAGTTTGGACATATGCATATATCTGTGATATCACCACAATCAAGGTACTAAACCTATCCATCACCTCCAAAAATTTATTGATGTTCTTATGTGCATGTATGTGTGTGTGCATGTGTGCATAAGAACACTTAGCATGCAATCTATCCTCTTAACATTTTTAACTGCACAACATGGTAGTGCTAACTATAGGCACTGTGTTGTGCATATATCTATAAGTTACTCATCTTGCAAAACTAAAACTTTATACACATAGAGTAACAATTCCCCTTCCCATGCTCTCCCCAGTCCCTGGCAAACACCATTCTATTCTCTGCTCCTGAGTTTAACTATTTTAGATACCTCATATATGTGGAATCATGCAACATTTGTCCTTCTGTGACTGGCTTATTTCAATTACCATAATGTCCTCTAGGTTCATCCAGATTGTTGTAAATGGCAGGACTTTCTTCTTTTTTAAGGCTGAATAATCTTTCATTATACGCACATACAACAGTTTATTAATTTATCTGATGTTTCTTTTTACAAAACCAGTGCTTTCATATAGCATTGGTTTTGTAACATGCACAACTTTTTTTAAAAAAAATAAAGGACTAGTGACCTTTCTACTTCTGATTTCATCTGGCTGGAGTGAATCCTTGCACTCATTTACCTTTGCAATAGCCTCCTGAAACCAGATACTTATTGAAAGTCAATGCCACAATATAAAGTGCCCACTTGCTTCTATTTGGAATAGTGAGGAGACCTAGTCCTGTGTTCAGGGTGCCTCTCCCTGGGCTGTGTGATATAGAGGGTGCCAAATAGCTCACAGCCTGCAAACGGCTCCTCCACCAGCCTGCTCCGTGTCCCAGGTGCCCCCTATTACATTAACCACTAAGACAATCAGGCCTCTGTAAAAATGCACATGGCACTCAGAAGGCAAAAAAGAGGCAGACTCCCATCCATAAACCATCATGAATTACATGTTACACTACTGGAAAAAGAGATAGCAGAGTTTTGGCAGCAACACCCTCTCACAAAATCACATAGTCTCAAGAATCAATCTGGCAGAAGACAGAGTAATTGCAGGAATTTTTGAACTACTGTTATGGACAATCCATGTTTTGTACTGAGGAACCAGAGGAGCTGTATACTTGGAGGACTGGCCTAGGATGCTGGGGCTTTGCATGACTAGTATTTAATTTAAAAATGTTTAGCGACATGGATGAAACTGGAAACCATCATTTTCAGCAAACTGACACAAGAACAGAAAACCAAACACTGCATGTTCTCAGTCATAAGTGGGTGTTAAACAATGAGAACACATGGACACAGGGAGGGGAACATCACACACTGGGGCCTGGTGAGTGAGGGGCTAGGGGAAGGAATAGCAGGGGGTGGGGAGATTGGGGAGGGATAGCATTCAGAGAAATACCTAATGTAGATGATGGGGCAATGGATGCAGCAAACCACGACCAAGGCACATGTATACCTATGTAATAAACCTGCACGATCTGTACATGTACCCTAGAACTTAAAGTACAATAAGTAAATTTTTTTAAAAAATGTTTTCCTAGAAATAAAGCTATACGGATAAAACTGTAAAAAAAAAAAAAAGGAGAGCGGCATTTCCTGAAGTCATTGATTCAAAAGAAAGGGGGTGGAGATTGACAATGGAAGTGATGAGATGTATATCAGCACACACCCATAAGAGATTGGAAGTGGGCAGAATTCTTCAAATTGGGCTCTGGTAACGTTTATTCCTTCAGCAGCTATTACACACCAACCCTGTGCTAATCATTGTCACATACGCTTTGTGCCTGTTTCTTCATCTCTAAACCCAACCAAAAGCCTTTAAGAATAGAAATACCATAAGCATTTCAGTGGCTTTATGCCCAGGGGAGGTAAAGAATAATTATAGATCTAGGACAGCTGTCAAGAGTTGGTTCTTAGATGTTCAACTTGGGATCAGATGGTGGATTTTGAAGCCAAAGAAAGAAAGGACCTTGTATCCCAATGTGTCCATTAGGGTTAGGTTTCACAGTGCCTGGATGGTGGCACTAGAAATGAGGTAGAAGTTTGTCTTTCTCCAAAAAAAGAGCCTGAGAGATAGAAAGTCTGGTCTCATATGGATGCTCTGTGGTTATGACAGACCCAGGATCTTCCCAGCATTCCTTGCTCTGACTATGGAGGGCTGCCCAGGGACCATGTTAAAAGCATCAGAATGAAAAAAAAAAGAAAAAACCATTCCAGAATCTCCCACAGTACCTGTTTCCATCTTTGACCAGAACTTAGCCATGTAACCACACCAAGCTGCCAGAAAGGATAAGAACTGCAGTCTTTGAGCGCCCTAGCTATTCCTCCTGGAAATGTGCCCACCTAAAAACCAGGATCCTGCTATTTTGGAACAAAGAGGAAATTGAATATTTGGTAATGGGAGATGAAGAGATGTTTAATTCAAACAACATTTTTTGGAGATCAAGCAACAGAAGCCCTCGAGGAAGAGGCTGCCCAGCTTGATTGGTAGCTGGCCCTAATCTAGACTCCCCAGACCCCTGGTCCCCCAGCTCCTTCTCCATTCCTGCTACACTCACCTCAGCTTCCTGTAGTGACCAGCTATGTTTGTGAACAAGAATTTGGTCCCTTGCCTTTGTGAGTGTCCCTGAGATCTCCTAACCTGACAAGAAATTTGGGGCTATGTGAACCTCCTTAAAGAGTACAAAGCTCCGTAGTCTGTCTTTGCCTGCAGTCCCAGAAAACCATCCTGTCCCTCTCTCATATGCACACAATGAACACATATGGTTTGCTTTCCTCCCCTGGATGGTGGCCTTTAATTTCTGACACTCATATAGCATACTCTGCCATATCCAGTGTCTAAGTGCTGAGATAAATGACTCTTAACACGTACAAAGAAAATGCTCAAAAACTGTACATTGGCACAAACTGAAATAAATCGTTAGGAGGAACAGAGAGATAAAGCCAATGCTCCCTAAAAGGATGACTTCTAGAGGTAAAGTCCATGTCTAATATATTGGGGCATCAAGAGGTAACCCACGCAGAACTGAATGCAACTGCAAACCATTCCTTTGAGATCTGACTTGCCCTGGAATCTGTCACTGGCTTTTCATGGAGATCTCAGGCTTCACAATTAGATTGGGTCTGCTCTGATATCAGGGATGGTGCCTTTAACAATCGTGGATGGGATTTACATCTTCTTGGAAAATTCCCCATTACAAGATGCCCACCACCCTTCTCTTGAGGATTAATCTTTTCTAAGAGACAGAGTCTCACTCTGTCACTCAGGCTGGAGTGCAGTGGCATGATCATAGCTCACTGTAACTTTCAACTCCTGGGCTCAAGTGATTCTTCTGCCTCAGCCTCTCAAGTAGCTGGGACCACAGGTGTATACCACCATGTCTGACTTATTTATTTATTGCCTTTTTTCTTTTTTTTAGAGATGGGGTCTTGCTATGCTGCCCAGGCTGGTCTCAAATTCCTGGCCTCAAGCAATCCTCCCACTTTGGCCTCCCAAAGTCCTAGGATTATAAGTGTAAGCCACAGCACCTGGCCTTGGTGATCAATCTTGAGTATGAATGTAACCTCATACATGAATCCTATAGACCCTAGAAGCCTCCTTCCCTATTCTCCAGCAACTCTACCTCCTCAGTTCATCACTAGACTCTAAGTGCTATGAATCAGGTACCTTATCCAGTTTCATTGACCATTATACACCTAGCATCTACCACAGTGTCAGGCACTCAATACATAACTTTGAATAAATGAATAAATCTAGTCTTCTAGTAGATCACGCAAAGCACTGTTTGTCACATCACTCCACTCAAGACTATCCAAGTGACTCCCCATTTCGTGAAACAATCCAAGCTCCTTACATCCATCTTCTGGGTGGCCACTGACAAACCTTCCTTCCTATCCCATCTGGAACCCCTCCTGCTCCCAGGCTGGTTTCTCTACGACCCTTCCACATGCTACGTTGAGTACAGAGCCTCGTCTTCATCCCTGACTCCATTTCCTCTTCCCACAAAGCCCCCATCCTCTGAGGCCCCAATGTAAGTCAATTTCACAGACTCTTCCATTCCTAAATCCAGCCAACAACTTTCCCTGACTTCAGATTAGAAATCAGAATGCTTCACGTTTGCGTTGCACTTTATGGGTTAGATAAAGCTCCTTCACATGGAATATGCCACTTGGTTGCTTCCAAATTCTAGCTCCATTCTATAAAAGTGGCTCAGGTAAGTTACGTGACCGATTCTAGGTCCTGAGTCCAGAAGCGGCAGAGCAGACACTCCAGACTTGGCCATTCCATTGCAGGAGCAGTGCCCTTCAATGGAGTACCATGGCTCCTCATGCCACTGGACCTCGATGGCCTGACTCTCTTTGCCTGCAGCCTCATGGCCAGAGAACCATTCAATGAGTGCTCTTCACCATGAGTGACGATGAACATGCAGAAAGAAAGAACCATCGTCAAGGAGAGGAAAGCAAAGCATGTGTGTCATGTGTGTGCATTTGTGTATATGAGAAAATGACATGATGGTTCTCTGGCCATGGTGCTGTGAGCAAAGACAAACAATGGAGCCTTGTACTCTTCAAGAAGGTTCATATAGCCCCAAATTGTTTGTCAGGTTGTGAGATCTCAGGGACACCCACAAAGGCAAGGGGCCAGATTCTTGTTCACAAACATAGCTGGTCACTACAGGAAGCTGAGCTCGGTGTAGCAGGAATGGTGAAGAAGCCAGGGAAACAGGGGTCTCAGGAGTCTAGATCAGGGCCAGCTACCGATCAAGCTAGGCAGCCTCTTCCCCAAGGGCCTCTGTTTCTTAATCTGCAAAAACACTGTTTGGATTAAAGATATCTCCATCTCCCTTTCAATGAAAAGGTGTCCTCTGTTATAGAATTATGTTTCCCGGGGTCCAGTGTCCCACCCAAAGGGTCACTGCCAAATCAAACTTACTGCCCTGGTCAATGTCTTCTCCACTCCGTCCCTGCATCTGCAAGAATCTGGATGTGCACTCATTTCCTGACCCTACCCACCTGCTTCACAAAACACTTCTCTGGCCAGCCTCTGTGAAATACCAGAACACCCCACCACTACCGCCACCCCCAACCACCACCCCCTCAGCCACAGCCCACACCCTCAGGAGCCTGCAGGTGTCAGTGCGGGCTGTACAGTTTGCAAGCACTGCCACCTGCTGGACGTTCCGCCTCTGGGCACCCCAGCTGGGGAGCATGCCCAAACACAGGCTCCTCGTGCTCCCTGGGACCAGCCATGCATCATGGCAAGTGCACTTGTTTGTTATTTACACGATCGTCCCCAGGACCCCATCTGTTACCCTGGACCCTTTTTTTGATGTAATTGAGATTTTTTTAAGTTAGATGTATGAGAGCCCCATGTCTAATCACTCAACCCCGCACGTCCAGGCTCCAGGCTGCCGGCCAAGGTTCTGCAAAGATAATAAATACCAGACACTAAAACTAGCCCATCAGGCCTTTGGACAAGTGTTCTAAGAGCCAGATGAGCCTGTGGCTTGGACCTAGTGGGTTGTCTCATGGCTCTTCCTGGAGCCCAGGTTGGGGAAGTGTCAGCTATTTAATTCCTCTGGTAACCGGGGGGAAAGTCACAGAGAGAAAGCAATAGGTGGTGCCTTCATGCTGTCCAGAGCTGCCTCAGACTCTGCCCTGATTAAACCTGTAATCACCTTTTCAACTAGGGAGGCCTCAACTGGATGCTTAAAAAATATGGGGAGTGAACATGACAGTTGTGGAAATATTAAAATCTCAGAACGTTAGAGCTGGAAGAAATGGTATGGATCATCTGAGTTCAGAGAATGCAGATGAAAAATCCCCCAAGAGGTGAGTCACTTCCCAAGTTCTATCAGTCCTTGATTGGTAGCACTGGCACAAAAGCCGGTGTCACCTGACAGCCCAGTGCTCCTGTCCACTGCTCAATGATAGCGGACAATAGAGGCAGTGGGAGCAGGTGGAGCAGAAGAGCACAATTAGAGGACAAAAACCTGGTATCTAATTTTATGGAGTGGCTTGATGCAGGCTGAGTTTCCACAAATGTAAAATGTGTAATAAGACCATGCACACAATGCTGTTGAGTGTGCTAAAGAAAATAACAAATAGAAAGCACTTAGCATAACATGCTTTACATGGTAAATGTGGAGTGTATATATATTAGCTTATGTTATGTATTTATAATACTAATAAGCCTGTCCATGCAGTTGGCCACAAAACAACAGACCCATGCCTCTAGGCCTTCGTCACTTAGAGAAGAAGTGGTGCTTCTATCATTCCATGAATAAATAGTGTAGAAGCCTTGTAGGAAGGAAGGCTACTACCCTATTTATAGCCTATCTACTCTATGTATAGACTATTTATGCTATCCACACTGTAGAACAGAGATCCATATGCAGCAGTTACTCAACAGGATCACAGTTCTTCACAGCTAACATCAAGGAAACCAGGAAAAGCACCTAACTAACAAAGATCACACCGCACTTACCATAGGCCAGGAACTGTTCTAAATGTTTTACATCAATGAAACAATCTAACTTAATTCAGTGAGAAAGTGAAAGCAATAAGAAGAGAATGTTCACAAGTTCCTGCTACCCATCTATACATTTATCTGCATATACCTACCGTCCTTTCTCTCCAGTCCCTGTGGATGAGTCATCTATGCCCATTTCTTTCCTGTCACCTAGATCCCATCCCTTCTTACCTATTAAAACCTTTGTCCAGCAACTCTCCTCTCACTCTCCCCTATCAGCCTGAGTCATTCGATATCATCCAAACTAACATCAAAATCTGCTGTGTCACGTCTGTAATCCCAGCACCTTGGGAGGCTGAGGCAGACAGATCACCTGAGGTCGGGAGTCCAAGACCAGCCTGACTGACATGGAGAAACCCCATCTCTACTAAAAATACAAAATTAGCTGGGTGTGGTGGTGCATACATGTAATTCCAGCTTTTCAGGAGGCTGAGGCAGGAGAATTGCTTAAACTGGGAGGCGGGGGTTGCGGTGAGTCAAGATCACACCATTGCCCTTCAGCATGGGCAACAAAAGCGAAACTCTGTCTAAAACAAACAAACAAACAAACAAACAAAACCTGCGTGTTTTTCTCCTACTGAAAACCAAAACAAACAAAAAGCACACGCGCACACACACACACACACACACACACACAAAACCCTCTCTTGACTCCACTTACCTCCAACTTTCATTTCATTTCTCTCCTTTGAGTAAAATCCCTGAAAGTTCTCTCTACCCACTGTCTCCAATTTCTCTTCTCAACTTACTCCAAGCAGTCTCTTACTTCCAGCACTTCACCAAAGCTGCTTGTCAAGGTCACGAGTGACCTCTTCTACTCCAAGGGTCTAGCTTGGCCTTCATCTTACTTGATCTATAAGCAATATTTGATACAGTAGACCAATCTACTTATTTTTATTTATTTATTGAAATGGAGTCTCGCTCTGTTGCCCAGGCTTGAGTGCACTGGTGCGATCTTGGCTCATCGTAATTTCTGCCTCCCAGGTTCAAGCGATTCTCCTGCCCTAGCCTTCTGAGTAGCTGGGATTACAGGCATGCGCCACCATGCCTGGATCATTTTATTATTATTATTTTATTTTTAGTAGAGACGGGGTTTCACCAAGTTGGCCAGGCTGGTCTTGAACTCCTAACCTCAAGTGATCTGCCCACCTTGGCCTCCCAAAGCAATCTACTTAAAACACTTTCTTCTCTTGGCTTTCAGGGTATCACACCTGGTTTTCCCCATAACTTGCTGACTGTTCCTTTTCAAACTGGTTTGCTGATTCCTCATCATTAACCTTTTCTAAATATTGATGATCTGAATAAGTTTTATGGCTTAACTATCATTCCTAAGCTAGTGATTTCAAATGCACATATTCATCAACGACCCTTCTCTGACTTTCAGTTCATCTAACTAACAGCCTTACATGTTTACCTTTAACATGTTCAAAAACTAAGATCCAAAAATTTGTGTTCTCATACCCCCATATAATCCATCAGCATCAACGCCAAAATACTTACTATGTTGTCTAAGGCCCCATTCAAACAAAGCTAATTGAACTAATAAGTGAATCGAGCAAGGGTGCAATATACAGAAGCAAAATTCAAAAGTCAAAATTTTTCTATATGATAGAAATGAACAAGTAGAAAATAAATTTTTTAAAAAGTATTATTTATAGTAGCTCCAAAAAATATGGTGTGCATAGCTATAAATTTAACAAAATGTATACAAGCGTTATACACTAAAAAACTGCAAAACATCACTGGGAGAAATATAGAAGGCTTAAATAAATAGAGAGCATACCACTCACATTTGGAGAGATCCAATATTGTTCAAATGTTAATTTTCCCCCAAAATGATCTATGTATTCAATGCAACCTCTATTAAAAGCTGAGAAGACTTTTTGGTAGAAATTAACAACCTCCAAAGAACCAAATAGTAAATCAATTTCCAAAAAGGGGATAAAGTTGAAAAGCTTAAACTATTTGATTTCAGAACTTGCAATAAAGCAAGAGTAATCAAGACAATGTGGTATAGGTGAAAAATTGCATTATAGATGAGTAGAACAGAATAGAGAGTCCAGAAATAGAGTTACAAATTTACCATATTTACCATAAGGTACATGGATTTTCAACAAAGCTGCCGAGGTAATTCAAAAAGGAAAGGATAGTTTTTTGGATAGACTATGCTGGAACAACTAGGTAACTGTAATGTAAAAAAATAAATTTTAACCCTCAATTCACACATATGCCAAAATTAAGTTGAAATAGATAATAAACCTAAAGGTTAAATCTAAAAATTAAAATTAAAATTAAATTCTAGAAGAAAACAAAAGGAAATCTTTAGAATTTGAAAATCTTTAAAGTCTAAACAAAGATTCTTTAGAACACAAAAAGCATTAATTATGCAAAAAATTAAATACATTTTACTTCATCAAAATCAAGAACATACACTCTTTGAAAGATACTATTAGGAAAGAGAAAAGGTGAGCCACAGACTAGGAGAAAATATTCAAGGACTCCATACATATGACAGGGGACTTACGTCCAGAAAATATTTTTAACATTATTTCAACTCAATAGTATAAAACAAATTATTTTAACAAGCAAAAGATTTGAACACTTAACAAAAGAAGTTGTATAAATGATCAAAAGCCCAGGAAATGATGTTCAACATTAACAGTCATTTAGATTAATGCAAACTAAGACTACAATAATATACTACTACCCACCCACTGGTATGACTTAAATCTAAAAGACTGCCAACAACAAGGGTTGGTGAGGATACGGAACAACTGGAACTCACATACATTGCTGGTGGAGGTGTAAAAAGCTGTGACCGCAGTGGAAAACAGTGACATTTCTTTAAAGTTAAACCAATACTTACCTTGTGGTTTGCAGCAATTCCACAACTAGATACAAGAAAAATGAAAAATGTATGTCCACAAAAAAGAAGAATTGCACATTATGATCATAGCAGATTTATTCATAGAAGCCCCAAATTATCAACAACTCAAATGCCTCTCAGTAGTTGAAAGATTAAATAAACTGTGGTATATCCACATAATAGATAGAATCCATATAATGACAATAAATAGAAATAAAGTAGCGATACTGAGAACAGTATGAATGAATTTCAAAAGCATTATGGTGAGTGACAGAATACAGACACAGAAGAATACATACTGTTCCTTTCCATTTATATGAAATCCTAGAAAAAATGACTAATTACCGATGACAGAAGGCATGTCAGTGATTGCTTAGGGCCAGGGATAAACTACAAGTAGGGATACTTTTAGGGATAATAAAAATGTTCTATTTTTATTGTAGTGGCGATTACATGGATGTCTACATTTTTTAAAACCTATCAAATGGGTATATTTTATTTTACGAAAATCATAGCTCAATAAAGTTACCCCCTCCCAAAAAAAAAGCCAAGATGTTTACTATGACCTAAATGTCCCAACACAGTCTGGCCTGACCATTACTTCTCTGATCTCACCTTCCATTATCCTCACTCCTATTATCTTCACCAGCTTCAGATTCCTTTTACCTGCTATTCCTTTTATCTGGAATGTTTTTGCTATAGATATTCACCTGGTTGGATCCCTTATGCTCTCTGGTTCTTTACTCAAAGTATTATTTCTTTCAAGAGGCTTTCTATGACCACATTGTCTCATCTCAGACCCTTCTCTCATGCTTTCTACAGCTTTTCCTGCTTTAGTTTTTCTCTTCAGCTCTCACTGCTTTGCAACATACTGATTTAGCCTGGTTATAGTCTGTCTTATCCCATAAAGAATTTAAGAATTTTAATTCAAGAATTTATGCTCCATGAGACCAGATATTTTTGTCTGTTTTTCTTCACTGCTATTTCCCTAGAGTCTGAAATGGTATCTAGCCATGGCAGACATGGCCAGCTGTGGCAGAGATGGCCAGCTGTGGCAGAGATAGCCAGCTATCCCCCAAAGAGTCTCATAAAATAGATATGATACTGTAAGTTGACAGTCAGGGACAGCATTTCCCAGTCCCCTTTCTCCAGGTGTGTTGCAGGACAATTCTTGCTAATGAAAAGTCAATAAAAGTGATATGTGTTACTTCTAGGCGAAAGTGGTTAAGATCTAAGTGGGGTATGCCTTCATTACCCTCTCTTTCAACAACCACACAACCACCAGTTGGAAATGAAAGAGTCTGAGAACCTAGTGAGTGGGGGAGCCACAAGATGGAAGGAGCCTGGATCCCTGAATCAGCACATGGAAGGCACATTGCAGAATAACATTTTAGACTTTTATGTGGAGAAAAAAATAATTAACTTTGATTTTTCTTAGGTGAGGAAACTCATTTGCCACAGCAGCTATTATTACTCTAATAACTGGCACAGGGTCAGTGCTCAATAAATATGTTTGGAATGAACAAATGGATGCCATTAAAGGACAATATATGCGTTTGTAATAAATATATAACTGGTATCACACCATGAAACAGCCCATGCCATATTGCATACTAATGATGCACTACTGGCTGATGACTGCACCTGGAAGTACAATTAGCAATTTCATCAATTAGGCTCAGTTTGCTGGAAAATAATCATGTGTGAGCTTAATTAAAACTTTGTGCCTCAGTGACAATTGTTAGTACCTTGAAAGTATAGCCTGATACTGAAATACAGTGTGAAAACAAAACACAGAATGATAATGCTTTCCTACATTCACTATTCATGAACACTGTTAGCATAAAACAAAGGCAAAGATACTATTTAAAGCCAGAAAATTAAATATGTGATGAAAATGTACACAGAATCCCCAATGCACACACACGGTAACCATGAGGATCCATCCCATGAGGATGGGAGTGATGTGGGGTCAATGACCCATCATTTAAACACATGCCCTGCAGAGCAATGTACTGAGATCTACAATATTTGAAAGTACTCTTCACCAACCCAACCCACCCCAACCTATCCCAACCCAACGCAGCCCCGCAGAGAACTTACTTTGATTCCTTTATGGCCATCAGGTGAAGTTTCAGGACTCTGGAATAGAGATTCTGTATAAGAGTCATCAAAGTGATTTTACCACCTATTCATTCCCATTTGAGGAAAAGTTAACCAATGTTCAAATCATATTTGCACTGCTCTCAGTCCTTGCTTAATTAAGATTGCTTTCAATTGCGTTTTCTGAAGTTGAAATATTTAGGAGAATCCTGTTCTCACTCCATAACCAAATTCCCTGGGCATGAGAGATCATCTGTTCTGAAGGGGTTAGGTGTCCCAATGCCTGTCTTCTCTGGACAAAAGCCATAGGACAGTGGCAACGACCAGCCACCAACTCTCTTACCCTATTTGGGGCACAGAATTTTCTTTATTCTCCAATATAAACACCAAGTAGGAAGTAAGAATAATGTGGACAGAGGGGGATTTCTCCCAGGAATTTTGCAAACTTTACATATTCTTTCTCCTTGTTTCATTATATATATAATATATTCTGGAAAGGACTCTATGAATCTTAATGAGACCAACTTGGATAAAAGAGACAATAGTTAGGGTTTGTTGATACCATATCACTCTTATGAAACAAAAAGAAATACTAAAAACATAGTAGGTGTCAGGGAATCTACAGGACCATAAATGGTTATTTTTTAGACTCTTCTTTAACAAAGGAAGTTACATTAGCAAATTTTGAGGTCAGGGACAATATTTCCTTTTTTTTCCCTACTCTCCTGTAGAGTCTAGCACAGTACTGGATACAGTTAATATTTAGTAAATATATATGGAGGATGGACCTACATCTATGACAACTTGCGTTAAACTTCTAACAGTAGCTGCCTAATGTCCACAGCTTTGGAGAATTCACCAATTCATTGGCGATGCCTTGGTGTACATTTTCTCCTAATTATCTTTTTGCTTAATTAAGATGTTTGGCCTCGATCAGAGATGTCAGGGTGTGAAAATATTTGTCAGGGCTGCCCCCTGGGGTGAAGTGTGAGATATGGATTCCAGAACACCTGCATGGAATATGAGCAGCATTCATTGGATAACGGCCCATAACAAAGGTCCAAAATTATCCTTAGTCAAAAAAACTATCCTTTAGGGAAAAAAAGAGCACTCAAAAGTCACAACTTACCAACTTCTAATCGTCTTGTTAGTCAATGAGTAGTTCACATGTCGCCAAGGTCTCATCGCCTTGCAGATAGAAATAAAGTAACAATACATCAGTAATTTGCAGTTCCTGTTCCTCTTCCCCTATGGAAATTTTAAACCTATCCTCAAAAATTTTCAGAAGCCCCGGATGCAGATTTACTTTTATTCATAAACCTGTGTCTCAGGCACGGTCCCCAAAGAGCACCTCCCATATCCTTCCTCCTCTTGGAGAGAGGTCACTCACAGAAAAATCAACTAAAACCCTCATCACTGTCACGGCTGAGTCCCAAGTTAAGTGACAAAATGGACAAAGTTCACCTCCCTCTTGCTTCCTGTTTCACTTTGTCCTCTAGTCCCCAAACAGCCTTCAAAATCTCTCCTAAAAATACCCCTGCCTTTTTTTTTTTTTTTCTTGCCCTAACCCTTCTCTTCCTAGGGGCCTTTGGCTATTTCCAGCAAGTGGGGAAGGAAACAGAACTTGGGACTCTCAGCTGTGGCAGACAAGATGTTATCTCTCCTTTTCCTTCTTTTCTCTTACAAAATCATGTCTTTTGTGGGAACATGGATGGAGCTAGAGGCTATTACCTTTAGCAAACTAAGGTAGGAACAGAAAAAGCAAATACCGCATGTTCTCATTTATAAGTGGGAGCTAAATGATGAGAACTCACGAACAAAAAGAAGGAAATGACAGACACTGGGGTCTACTTGAGGGTGACAGATGGGAGGAGAGAGAGGAGCAGAAAAGATAACTACTGGCTCTTGGGCTTAATACCTGAATGATGAAGTAATTTCTATAACAAACTCTCATGATATAAGTTTGCCTATGTAACAAAATCTTCACATGTACCTCTGAACCTAAAAGTTTAAAAAAACATTTTTCTTCCACTTTCTTCTGATAAAACAAAAGTTCCATGGTTAGTAGAAGGCACTAGAGGTTGAAGCTGGGGAGGGGCACTGAGCCATTTCCCTCCTAATTCTAGGCCCTTCCAGGAGATGCTGATACTGGTGCAAAGAGAACGATCACTGTGAAATGCACGCATCTGCAGATGGTGACACGTAGGTGAAGTTGTGGGAGCGGACCTCACCCCAGCATAACTGACTAGAAAGAGCCACGGGGAAGATCGGCAAGTTTTTACACCCCTGCACAACCACGTCTCATCTCATTGGTGTTACTGATACGATGAGGGAAACACCTGTCCTCTTGGACTGGTGGGCTCTCTCTTGTGTCCATTTCAACCATTTGTGACTCAGAAGGCTGATGAGGCCTCTTCCTCCACTCATTCCTGAATCTTCCATCTCAGTTCCTCTGGCCTGTGTAATGTTGTTTCCCTTCAACTGTGGTCCTGTCCAATCTCTGCCCTCTTCCTCCTCACTTCCTCTTCCTCTTCCCTCTTCCATGCCTTCTCCACCTCCTGTTCTTCCCACCTTCTTCCCTTTAGGTCCCTTTTCTTGAGAAGCTGCTCCTTCCAGCCTTCCCACCATCCTCTGCCATCCCATGGCTCTCGGTCACTCTCTCTGCCCAGAAAGGCTTCTTTTCTCTCCATTTTGCTGGTTTCACTAGTGCCATTGAGCCGTTTCTTCTTATTTTCTAGAAACACTCAATAAATCCATAATGCTTCAAATAAATACCAGGTGCTCAACACCCTTTACAGCAAGAATCCCCTCATACGGCTGGACGTCTGGGTAGAATGAAGTGTGCGTTCCTCCCCATCACTCTCCCAGCTCCCGCCACCTGTTTCAACATTTCAACTTCTGTTAGATTTCAGCACCTTAAGAGTCTCCCTGCCGCTGCTTCTACAAATTAAGAGTATGATATTGAAAGAGAGCCTTCGACCCAGAATGCTAACATGCTGCTAAGGAAGCTGTGGTTTGATGAAGTGCTGCTGTGATGGGGGAAGAAGGGTTTGTAAGCACACATGTGCATGTACAAATACACGCATACATACCGTGCAAAGTCACGTGCCTGCAGAAAGCTAATGGTACCCTAAGCTGGGCTGAGCTCCCAAGTGAGAGGAGACCATTCCTCATCCCTGACATTTGCAGTCCATTAATATCTGCTTATGCTCTGTGACAGAAAGGAGAGAATATAAAGAAGAGATTCCTTCTGAGTTTGGATGTGTGAGACTCTCTCCTGTCCCCCAACCTGCACAAGCAAGGAAACACGTAACATTCAAAGTTAGTAAAATGATAGACAGAACAGTAGCTAGTGACTTTTTTTCAGGGCCACACTGCTAAGTCATGGCAGTTACAAGAAGAGACTTAGAAGAGGTGCCCGAAATCTCCGTTCAGGGTTCTGTCTTAAGTAGCACACACCTGCAGTGAGGTCAGCTAGTGACTAATTTGTCACTTGTCTACCTTAGCTATTTAGGAACAACTTGAAGCTGGCCATTAACATTTACAGGAGGGGCTTGACTCCGGAAAATATAGTTTGTGGAAAACCACATGGAAGAACAAAAAGATAAATTGACAAAGGCTGTAAGTGTTTAAAAAAAAGGACTCTATTTCATAAAGTGATTTGCCATAGAATTCCCATGAGCAACAAACACTTCCATTACATTAAAATATGATCCTATTTGCCAAAATTCTAGCTTTATACAACTTTTAAGGAACATGTTATTACATCAGGAAGTACAGAGCTGCCTAAATAATGTGCAAATAGCATCCCTGGGGGAAGTTCAATTGTAGAACCAAAGTAAATTTTCATCTGTGTTGGTGAAAAGTGCCCCAAAACATATTCAAAGGGTATTAATCCAACCTGGATTGACAGGCTGTTATAAAAAAATAGAAATCTCAAGTGTAAATAACAAAGATGAACTTCAGTATTATCCCTTCCATTTGGGGGTGGAAGGCAGGGACTCTGAGCAGCTAGAATCAGGTCAGTTTGAGTCTCAAGAATGGAGCAGCACCAACAAAGCTGTGGAATAATGAAGTCCTACCATGGTGAAGAAGAAGGGTTTCTAGGCACGTGTGTGCACACACATGCCCACACATACAGGCCATGCAAAGCCAAGTGCAAAGCCAAACTTTTCTATTTCCTATTACTCTTTTTTTTTTGAGATGGAGTCTTGCTCCGTAGCCCAGGCTGGAGTGCAGCGGCGCAATCTCGACTCACTGCAACCTCTGCCTCCAGGGTCCCGGTTCAAGCAATTCTCCTGCCTCAGCTTCCCAAGTAGCTGACATTACAGGAATGCACCACCATGCCCTGTTAATTTTTGTATTTTCAGTAGAGATAGGGTTTCACCATGTTGGCCAAGCTGGTCTTGAACTCCTGACCTCATGATCCGCCCACCTTGGCCTCCCAAAGTGCTGGGAATGCAGGCATGAGCCACCACACCTGGCTTCCTGTTACCCTTTAAGCAACATGGGAGACTTCACTATTGGCCAAAAATATGAAAACAATATTACTTGAGCAACTGCTAACGCCAGGCATTGGAAATGTGCAGGAACTTCACACATTTTGGCCCCACCTCCCAAAGTGAAATGTTCATTCCAAGCTGAATTTGTACACCCATCTTCTCTCCCTCTCCGTGCAGAACACGCTTTGTCAAAACAAGGGACTGTGCCGGAGATTCACGATGGACCACAGACTTATGCCATTCAGGAGCAAGACAAGATTAGTAGTGTTCAAAGCTCCCATGCAGAACCTGCCTCCGCTTTCTGACCCTGATGTGAGTGTAGACAGAGGCCAAGGGGACGTACAGAGCCCTCTCCTCCATGTCTGAACTGTGCTGCTCAAGGCTGAAAATCTACATGGCTTCTCTTTTTCTCTTCTCCTGAGGTCCCAAGGCCATGGATAGAGCTTCCTGCAAACATCTGAATGTACAACTTTTCCTAATAAAAAATAGAAATCTTGGCTGGGCGCAGTGGCTCACACCTGTGATCACAGCATTTTAGGAAGCCTAGGCAGGCAGATCACTTGAGGTCAGGCATTTGAGACCAGCCTGGCCAACATGGTGAAACCCCATCTCTACTGAAAATACAAAAAATTAGCTGGGTGTGGTGGCAGCTGTAATCCCAGCTACTTAGGAGGCTGAGGCAGGAGAATTGCTTGAACCCAGGAGGTGGAGGCTGTACTGAGCTGCAATCCTGTTACTGGACTCCAGCCTGGGTGACAGAGCGAGACTCCATCTCAAAAAAAAAAAAGAAAAGAAAAAGAAATTTCAAGTGCAAATAACAGAGATGAACTTCAGTATCATTTCATCCATTTAGGGGTAGAAGGCAGGAACTCTGAGAAGCAAGAACTAACAGGAACAAGGTGGCAGTACTTTCCACTGCCTCTCCTTGTATCAAGGCAGCCCCTCTTGTCCCTGGCATCTCTGCAGTCCCAGCAGACACAAGACAGCACTGACCTGAGATTCTGTGTTTCCTGGACCACCTGCAAGATCTCTCTGCATGAAATGGTGGTGCACACAACAGCCAGGCCTCTCCAGTCCTCTGCCCTGCCTCCAATGGGTCAGCCATTGGATTTCATTGTATTTTTTCCTAGCCGCCTTCTGCTGGCACAGCAGCTTCTCCACAGTGTCAGTCCAGAAGAAATCTTTTCATTATGACTCACAGCTGTGATCCTCAGGTTAAAAGAAATTACTCATGAAAGGGCAGCCTGGGGTAGAAAGCAGTGGCATCAGAAGAAACCCCAACTTCCAAGGGAGAAGGAACTTCAAGGATTTATTGACATGAGGGAGATCACAGCTCTGGCTTCAGGCCTGGCTGCTGACATTTGCGATAGATTTAGGCACTGCCATTTGGCTTGGAATTATTTTTTAAATCAAGCTAAGAGGTGATAGTGAGGTGTTCTGATCTGCTGATGATGGTCTTGCTGATGCCTCGGTAAAATTAAGAGAGAGTAATGAGAATCATTTTTCCTCTCCTCTTCCTTAGCTCGTTAGTCTCCTCTTCCCCACTTCTACTCTTTCCGCCTTCCTTCTAATCCCGTCTTGGAACTTTTTCTTGTTTCTTCTTCCGTCTTCTCCTTGTTCCTCCTGGATGTCACTACTTCTTTGGAGTGGACCCAAGAGAAGAGCAGAGCCATTTGCGGCCAGAACACCCAGGTGACAGGGTCTGTGTACAGTCCTGATCCCAGGGCCCTGATCCCAGGCTTGCCTTTTAGCCTCTACTACCCTTCTGGGTACTCAGCTCTGAGAAGAAAGAGCCCAGGCACAAGAGAAAAAAGGAACCAACCTGCATCACTTACATAGTGGTTCTTAATTTTTAGAGTCTTCCCTTCAGCTGCTATACCTTTAAAGCTTCATGACAACCTCAAGCAAAGCAGCAAGGATGTTGATGCATCCATTTCACAGAGAAGCCCACCGACCTCCTTGGAAAATATTCACAGAGCCAGAAGGGCCAGAGACCCCCAGGAGGAGAACCAATATTTATGGTGCTAGTGAGGGAATGTGTTCTCTTTTGGGGTCCACAAGGGGGCGTAGTTTTAAGGACAAGAATTTCCTAGCGCCATGCCCCTGTCCCATCTCTCTCCATCCATGAGATTTAATGATTTAATTTGAATTTCGAGGGCATGGGAAGAAACTAAGAGTCAATCACTCCAGTGGAAGTTCTAAGAACTCCTTTCATTGACCAGGGGTCTTAGAGAAGGTAGGGGTTCCTCCCAGGTTGAATGTCCCCTTCTTCCACACCCCTTTGGACTCCATGTTTGGGTCCCCTTCAATGAACACTCCCTTCGTGGAAGGAAGTGTTCTCTCACTTAGTGTGAGAGTTAGCTGTTTCTTTCTCTCTCCTTCTCCTCTTTCTCTCTCTTTAAATAAAATCACTTTCTACAAACACTTCTGAGTCCAGCATTTACTGCGCACTGCGCCGTGGTCCCCTCTCTCATTCTTGAGAGGGCAGAAGGCCAAGAACCTGGAGAAACATCTCTCAGGGGAGCTGAGGGCACCCTGAACCCCTGAACCCCAATATTACATTTTGGCGAGCCAGCCAGAAGAGGGGTACACCAGATGGGGGGTACAAGCCAGGAAACGGGTACAGCCAGGGAAGAAGACTTCAAAATCGTGAGTAAAACTGGCCCCATTCTGTCCTGCCTCTTTAAGAACACCTGAAGCAGCTGCAGCCAGGCAGGGCTGTGGGGAACTGCGGCAGCAGCGCCAAGTTGCGAGCCCGTCTTAAGTGGCGCGGGCCAGCTGGAATTAAAAGCGCAGTTTTTTACCTCAAAGTTCTCTCTCTGCTTTCCCTTTCCTTCGCTATCCTTTGGATATTATCTCTGGGACCAAAACCTGCAGGAGCCTGTGGGGTGGAAAGGGTGAGCACCCCCCCGACTTTCCGCTCATTGCTGGCCGGGAACAGCCCAGCCCTGGGGGCGGAACCCAGTCGCGCAGAGGTCGGCCAGAGGAAAACAGCCGGGAGGGGCGAGGTACAGCCCGAGCCTGCAGGGCATCGGGGAGCACGGCAGCCTGGTGCCTGGTTCTGGCAGACCTCTCCGGCGTTCTCCAGTCCCAGGAAGCAAGGTAAAAAGCCTCCCCAGGACGTTCGCTTGCCGGCCACGGGTGCCAACATGAACAGCGGCTTGCGGAGTGGCTCAACCTCGCCCATGGTTCTGGCGGGGTCAACATGGCAACCGAAAGCCGGCGGGGGTGGGGGAACTCACGCAGTCCCAGCAGCCGCTGCGAACGCGGCTTTTAAACTGACGCAACAAGCGGCTTTTTTCCTCAGCCAGTGCAACTGAGGGAAAGGAAGCGGCTGATGGCCATCAGCTCCGCCAGGCCTTTAGGCAGCCCACACCGCCTCGGGGTGCAGCATTCTCATTCAAAATACGGCTTACAGCAGCTTTCTGCCTTCCCTCAATTCGAGTGGCCTGTTTGCATAGTTAGATAAGGTGTAGAGCCTGCAGCTGCAAGTTTGCTGGTTCAAATTCCCAGTGGAGTCAGTTCTGAATTGGTGAACACTTTTGGGGAAATTTAGAAGCTGAAGGCTATGGGACTTTGTGTTTTTCTCTCTCTTTAAATAAAATCACTTTCTACAAACACTTTGAGTCTGGCATTTACTGCGCACTGCGCTGTGGTCCCCTCTCATTCTTGAGAGGGCAGGAGGCCAAGAACCTGGAGAAACAGGCTCTCAGGGGAGCTGAGGGCACCCTGAACCCCAATATTACACTAGATCTGGGCTATCAGTGTTGAAACCCTATAGTCTGAGGTTAGAATTAAGAACTTTCAAGATTAGCTACTGCAGCGTCTTCACTTTGCAGGGAAAGAAACTGAGTCTCAGAGAAGGAGAGTGGCTTCAGCAAGGTCATACCTTGGTAGTTCTAAGACAAGTCTATGTCAAAAACCAGGTCTACTGCCTCCTACACTGGGGAGAGGAACGCACAGCATTTTTCTATTTCCTACTACTCTTAAAGCAACGTGAGAGATTCCACTGTTGGCCAGCAATAGGAAAATAGTATTATACTTGAGCAACTGCTATTGCCAGGTATTGGGCATGTTCAAGATGGCACTGAGCAGTTGCTCAAATGTGTTGACGCTATGTTGTGAGTCTATGTTTTTATCATTTGTTTCAAGCAGTTGAAGCTCAGAGATGTTAAGCGATTTGCCCAAGATCTCAAAGCTAATGAGCAGAGGCCTGGATTCAACTCCAGTCCTGTCTGGCTCTTCAACAATTCTTTTCATCTTCACAGGGCTGGGGCAACACTAACTGCTGTCAATAAAAGGCATATTCCAACAGAATGTTTGCCTCTCAAATCAAACCATCTATCCCTGGGGAAAGCCAGATGCAGTTGCATTTAGAATCCAGAACAAAATGCTCAAAAATGGAGAATGACAGCTTGCTCCAAGCAAGCTTGTCCCTCTGTTGCTAGAACTTTGTTTTTGGCTATCAGGGGAGAAAAACTGGGTGGGGGCAGGATGTATGTCTTCTAGCTGAGCTGCTAGTGAAAATGTCTTTTGGGGCTGCATTTTTGATGCCTTTCAGTAATGATTTATGGAATGATGGGAAAGGACTATTCTTTTTTCTAATGGATCCTGAGAATTTGGCAAGAACGTCTGCAGTTGTTTCTTCAAAAAGGTTTTTCATGCACTGCCCAAGAGTCCACACTGTGTCTGCTACTATGGATTGTTTAAGCAACCTGCTTCACCCCCTCTATCTTGGGAAAGAAAGCCCAAGATAGGGGTGTGAGCAGCACTTGTGGAAGCTTCCACCCTGTCCTGGGTCCCTGGAGTAGCCTCCTCCTTAGGGTAGAGCTAGTGAGAGAGCCAGTGTCTTCAGGGGCCCAACTGGGAGAACAAATCAAGCTACTGAATAAATATTTATTTAAGAAGCCTTAGAAAAGCTGTGAACAGTTAGGGAAGAATAAAAGAAAATCTTTTCGTGCCCTCTGTTCATTTCTCATACCAATTTTTTCCCCATTTCAGCATGCACCAGGATCTCTAGAAAAGTTCATTTTCTGGATCCTGTCTTCTGAATCATTTAATTCAATAGGTTTCCAGGGAAGCCAGAAGCCAGCACTGTTGCAAATATCCCAGTTAATTCTCAGCAGGTGTTCATGGAGCCACAGTTTGAAGACCCACAACCAAGTGCTTCCAGCAGAGTGATGAGTTTTACTGTGTCCAGAAACAGATAGTAGTGAAAGCACTGGTCCAGGTGTCAAGACACCTAGTTTCTACTCAGCTATGCCACTAGAAGAAGGGTCTAGGAATGGTGGGACCTCAGAAAAAAAGAGGGATATGATCATTTCTGGAGCTAGAAATATTACTGACAAGCTTGGTTAGGAAGAGGAAGGAATGATTTTTAAGTGACAAGTGCTTTACATTTATTATCTTATCCAAGCACACAACAACCCTGTACAATAGATCATTGTTATCAGTGTTTTACTTATAAGAAAAGTATCATAAAAAGAAACTCACCCAAGTTTACGGAGTTAGTTAATGACAGTCATAATCCAAAACTGAGTCTGATTTCCAAATATTTTTTCTTACAGTTATTCTTTCATTCATGCATTCAAAAATATTCACTGCTCATCTACTACATGCCAGATGCTGTACAAGGTATTGAAAATACAGTATTAAATAAGATAAAGTTCTTGCTCCAATGGAACTTACTTCCTCCTATGGAGAGATATCATAAAGAAGTAAACAAAATAAGGAAGACAATTGCAGATAGAAACAAAGGATATAAAGAAAACAAAAGAGGATAATAAGTGTGAATCCACACTAGTGACATTTAAACTGAAATCTAAATGGCAAGAATAAGCCAGCCATGCCAATGTCTGAGGGAAGAGTAACCAGAGGGGGACAGATCGGACAAGAGTTCCAAATGGGAACTGAGCCTCATACATTCACAGAGTCATAAAGGGCCAGAATGACTAAAGGAAAGCCAGCAAGGGAGAGAGAACTGAGGAACAAGGTAGGAGACTCAAGCAAGGACCAGGGCACACAGGCCTATAAGATGGGACATCAGTCTAAGTGTGATGGGAACCATTCAAAGCTTGTGGGCAAGGGAGGGATACAAGTCAAGTTATCTCTATAAAGCTCACTCTGGATTCTGTGTGGAGGATGCTTATAAAGGGATACAAGTAGGACCTGGGCACAATGGCTCATGCCTAATCCCAGTACTTTGGGAGGCTAAGACAGGAGTATCCCTTGAGGTCAGGAATTCAAGACCAACCTGGGCAACATAGCAAGATCCTGTCTCTAAAACAATTTTTAAAAATTAGCCAAGCACAATGATGCACACCTGTAGTCCCAGCTACTCAGGAGGCTGAGGCAGGAGGATTGCTTGAGCCAAAGAGATTGAAGTTGTGATGAGCTATGATTGTGCCACTGTACTCCAGCCTGAGTAACAAAGTAAGACCCTGTCTCTAAAAAGAAAAAAAAAATTAAAGAAGAAAAATAGAGTTCAGAAGACAATCTAGGAGGCTAGAGCAACAGCCCAGGCAAAAGAAACACATGTGATCTGAGAAGTGGCTGCTTCTCTGCTGTGTAGACCACCTAAATGCAACACCACCCCACCACATCGTCTGCCCGCAAGGTATACACTAGATCAGTGGTTCTAAGTGTGGCCTGGGGACCCTTGGGCATCCCCAAGACCCGTTCAGGAGGGCCTGAGAGGGCTTCCCTTTCTCAAATATATATCTGTATGAGGCTGGATTGTCTTCATATACTTCAACCAAAACAATATATCATGACAGATGACCTAGGAAGTAAATAACAAAATATAGCTGTCTTCTACTAAGTTAGATATTACAAACACACAAAAGCGTAAACAAAGCCACTCTTCTTGGTACATGTGTTGTTTGCTTTGGAAAATATAGTTCTTTTTTATGGAAGAAAAAAGTGTTCTATTTAAATAATCTCACAAGGCATTTATTTGCCTTATTTTGAAACGAACTAATAAATAATTTTTTTGGTTTCTAAGTTTTAATTTCTACTTTAATAAATGCTAATGAATATGATCAGCACATAGGCCAGGCATCAGGAATTCATGCCTATAATCACAACACTTTCAAATGCCAAGACAGAAGGATCACTTTGAGCCCAGGAGCTTAAGACCAGCCTGGGCAACATAATGAGACGCCATCTTTACAAAAAATAAAAAATTAGCAGGGCATGATCGCACATGCCTGTGGTCCCAGCTACTCAGGAGACTGAGGATGGATGACTGTTTGAGCCCAGGGAATGGAGGCTGCAGTGAGCCATGAATGTGTCAGTGCAGTCCATCCTGGGCAACAGAGCAAGACCCTGTCTCAAAAAATAGAATAATAATAATAATCAGCATATAGCAGAGTCTTTGGGTTCTCAGTAATTTCTAAGAATGTAAAAGCATCCTGATACACATTAGAGCTACTATCTTAATGACCCAAAAGATCCTGGACTGGGAAGGGACAGCCAGGGCATCCGCAAACCTCTGCGAGGACTCCAGGGGGCATGCATTTTCTGGGGCACTTGGAGTTTTGCCCTGTTTAATCATGGATTGTCAGTGAAGTCTCCTCTTTGGCTAGGTAGAGACTGCTCTACCTGCTACACTGGTGATGGGGAGTCCACACTGCTGCTGAGTTGTATGGCGGGGGTGCAGTAGTCAGCTTTGTGCAAAGGTAGCCATATTAGCAGCCACAGCAATGATGTGCCAAGGAGATTGGGCTGTGCAGCCCCTCTCACTGCAATTTCAGCATCTGTGCAGCCACATGGCTCAGCCAGCGAGGAGTGGAATCACTGCCTTCCGTAAGGTGCCCCATGCCCCACGCAAGTGCTGTCTGCACCGCTGGATGATAATAAACCCTCAGGGCGTTTGTTACTACTTACACAGTTCCGAGGTGGATGCTGAGCATGTAATTGCTGTGCTGGGGAAGGCCAGGGGCCGAATGCTAAGTGTAGCTGGATGCAGCAGGGAGGGAGCAGGCTCCAGAGATCACTCCATTCTTACCCTTGTCTGGCAGATTTCCAAAGGGCAGGGCGTCTGAGCATGTCAAGCAATGTTTCACATCTCTAATCTGGCCAGAAGTCGGGGGCAGAAGTAGGAGAGTCTGGCGAGCAGAGAGGCCTGTATTGCCAAGTCATCCTTCGGAAGCTGGCTCCAGTTTCTGGACTAAGAAACAAAATCCTAAAATGCTAGAGCCAGGTGACCCTAGAAATGATCCTGCCTATTCTTTACCAAAATTTATTTCTCATATCACCAGTTCACCAGATTATTCATTACCAAAGAATTTTCTGTGGTCAAATAAGCTTTAGAAAAACTATATCCATTTCCCAGCTGGAGGTTCTCTGTGCACATTAACATAGTAATTTCTCTAAAAAAATGCTGCAGTGAAGAAATCTGCTTAGCTTTATTCTGATACAAATGCTCTGAGGAAGAAAATGACTTATCCAAGGTCACATAACAAAATTCAGAATTAGCCTGGAATAGTGGTTCACACCTATCATCCCAGTTAGCTGGGAAAGCTGAGGTGGGAAGATTGCTTGAGGCCAGGAGTTCAAGACCAGCCTGGGCAACATAGCTGAGATTTAAAAAAAAAAAAAAGCTATTAAAAAAAAAATAGCTGGGCATGGTGGTACATGCCTGTAGCAAGACTCAGTCTCAAAAACAAAAAGAAGAGAAAGAGTCAAAACCCCCAGGTTCTTCAACTTCAAGCCATGTGATCTTTTCCAGCACCTTAGGGAAAGGAGATGTACTTGGTAGGTTTTCCAAGGCCTTCTATCACTGAGAGGTTAAAGACAGAGGTCAAGCTTAAGCCATCAACTTAGATCATCCAAAATCATTCCAGCTAGAGGCACCCTTCAGGTGCTTATGGTACAGGAAGGATTTAGGAGTGAGGGGAAGAAAACAGGGAAGAAGTGAATAGAAAAAAGATGCTCTTGTCTGTAACCCAAGTTACAACTGCTTATACATACAAAAGAAGTTTGCCTCTAAGGACAACAACTGAGATTTTTTTCATCAACACAAAACCATCAGAAACTGGCTGGAAAGACATGATTTGATGATGTTGTGAATTAGAGTTCTGCAAATATGCATTTGATTTAGAATTAATGGAATGCATTTTTGTGAGTTAATTGAAAAAAATGACTATTAAACACGAATTCACTGATGTTTGACAAGTAGGTAGTAAATACTCATTTTGCACATGGCAGTTAATTCTCAATAAATATGTTTCTTTCAATAACCAGCTGGTTTTAATTTAACAAATAGATTGCTGTCTGGTGAAATCGGAATTGAGAATCAGGAAACCTTCATGGATAGCAGGGCTCAGCACCCCTCACCACCTGCCCTGGAGACTATGTGCATCAGAGATGTGCCAGGATAACCCCCGAGTTTGTCCTGTTCCTCAGCATGATTTCCAACAAGCCTAATTCCAAGCAGTCAAAGGCAAGGCTGATGAAATAACTAGACTTTATTTATGACATACCTTTTGCTAGGAATTTCCTTCCCTTTCTGTCATCCTAGCAAACTACCTAAATATCATGCTCACCTTGAACTTCACTTCTGTGAAGCTTCCCTGATGCCTCAGATCAAGTTAATCCCTCCCCACCAAGGGTTCCACATCACTTACTATGCATCTCTCTCACAATATTTATAACATAGCATTAAAAATAGAAAACTCCTAAAGGATAGGCTCCTGGCATATGAGAATAACAACTATAAAAACAATAACAAACAATCTGGCAGAGGCTGGAATTTGCCTTCCTGATACCCATTTATCCTTTACATTTAGTCATGGAACCTGGATTTGACTGCCAGCAGCCATAAGACTCTCTTTCTCAGCCCCCTTTGCAGACAGATGTGACCACGTGATGAGGCCCCAGCCAATGAGATAGAAGCAAAGGGCTGATTTGAGACATGGCCCCTTAAAGGTAGCTGACTCGTGTCACCTTTACCTCAACAAAGCTGCAGAAAGACAAACGGAGCCAGCTCAATTGAGAGGTGTTCCCTGCATCCCCACACACACCTCCTCCCTTGGGCTGTTCAGCTAATGCACAGGACAGGTGTATCTCCAGCAGTCACACTGGGTCACAACATGGCCTTGAGGGTAGACACCACATGCCGAGGATGTCAGAGCAGAAACATAGGGAGAGCCTGCGTCCCTGGTAACTCTGTGGCCCAGTCTTATTATTCTTGGACTGCCTGTCTCCATACTCCTTTGACAGAGAGAAATGAATCTAGGGGCTTTTAGAGCCACTATTATTTAGTTACACACAGCTGAAGTTAATCCTAACAAATAAAAATAGCCACAAACATTTATGAATGTGGTTAAGTATTAACATGTATTCTAAGGTCACCCCTTTGACAATCCAAATGAAGTTGACATCTCTATTGCATAGGTGAAAAAACTGAGGCCCACAGAGGTTAAGTAACAAGATCAAGGTCACGTAGCTGGTAATTAATAAGGTTTGAGATGGTATTCAGGGCTGTCTGATCTCAGGTTGAAACTCTTAATGACATGAAGTACAGCCTGCTGATGGATACTTTTCAAATGAGCAATCCAGTGCTATTCAGAGACTCCATCAGTCTGAGAATGATATCAAGACCAGCGCAGCCTCTAACACCTCTCTGGGACTTGGTTTCCTTACTAGTAAAATGATAACAGTGACTCTTTATCAAACTCCTTCTATTTTCCAGGAATTCATGTAAGCATCTTACAAGGATAACAGTCCATGCTCACAGCCCTGCTATGAGACCAATGCTATCCAAATTCCTATTTTATAGATGAGGAAATTGAGACCTAGGAAGGTAAGCAATTTGCTCGAGATTACACCGTTTGCAAGTGGTCAGTAGAAAGGGAGATGAGAGGACTCAGGTCCATCTGTCTGCCTCTGGGGTCTGCCTCTCAATTTCCTGTCAACATCCAAGCATTCCCTTTGTGCACATGAGGAAATGGAAGTTTTACCTGCTAAGTGATGGAGAGAGGATTTAAAACTGGGCCTATTTATCACCAAAGCCAAGTACTTTCCCACATGCCTAGAGAAGTCATTGTCTGGAGGGGACAGAAGCACTTTTCACCACTCTCAGCCCCATACTGGATGGGTGGAGGATGCCCAGTCCACAGTGAAGCTGCATGAAAGGGAAGTGGAGCTGCTGTGGGTGCAACTGAAAGGGAATGAGGGCAAACCTCACTCAGGGCTGAGCACTGTAGAGCCCTCTGAAGAGAGCCAGGGGAGCTCCCTGAGGCCAGGGCTGCACCCACTTCACCCCCTGCTAGGTCTCCTGCCTCTGGAAGAGCACCTACCTGGCACTCAGTGAGCACTTAGGGACCACATTCATTTCCTGTGCCTGATATAACAAATGGCCACAAACCTAGTGGCTTAAAACAACACCAATCTATTTTCTCACCATTCTGGAGGCCACAGTCTGGAATCAAGATGTCATCAGGGCCATTTTGAGCTAAAGGCTCTGGGGGAGAACTTTTCTTGCCTCTTCCTGTCTCTGGTGACTGCCTTGGCATCCTTGGCAGCACTGCCATCTCAGCCTTCATCATGCACCATACTTCCGTGTGTGTGTGTGTGTGTGCGCGCGCGCGTGCATGCGCTTGTGTGCCTTCTCTCTCCTTCATACAAGGACACCAGTCATTGGATTAATGTCCACCTGCTATAAAGACATACCCAAGACTGGGTAACTTATAAAGGAAAGAGGTTTAATTAACTCATGGTTCCACAGTTTCGTGGGTAGGCCTCAGGAAACTTACAATCATGGCAGAAGGGGGAAGGAGGTACCTTCTTCACAAAGCTGCAGGTGAGTGAGAGAAAAGCCCAGGAGAAACTGCCATTTATAAAACCATCAGCTCTTGTGAGAACTCCCTCACTATCATGAGAACAGCATGAGGGAAACTGCTCCCATGATCCAATCACCTCTCATCAGGTCACTCCCTCAACACTTGGGGATTATGGTGATTACAATTCGAGATAAGATATGGGTGGGGACACAGCCAAACCATATCACCCTCTAATCCAGTGTGATCTTATCTTCACCTTATTACATCTGCAAAGACCCTGTTTTCCAATCAGGTCACATTCACTGGTACCACAGTTAGGACTTGAAAGTGGCTTTTTGGAAGACATGGTTCAACCCACTACAGGGGCTATTTGCTGTATTGAACTGAATATGTTGACTCTCCACAAAGAAATTATTTTCCTACAAGGAATCATGAGTGAGACCAGCGTTCTTAGTGCTGAGCTGTAAAAGCCTCCTACAAAAAACTGTGTCTGTCTATGTATGTGTGTGTGTTTATCTGTGGGTATCTGGGTATGTCTGGGTGTGTGTCTGTGCATGTGTATGTCTGTATAAGTGTTGGTTTGTGTGTATGTGTATATCTCTGTGTATCTCTGTATGTCTGTATGTGTGTGTCTGTGTATGTCTCTGTGCATCTATGTTTGGATATGTGTGTAGGTGTGTATGTGTGTATGTATCTGTGTATGTCTCTATGTTTGTGTATGTCTGTATCTGTGTCAGGTATTGGTGTATGTGTATGTGTGTGTGTGTCTTTATGTGTGTCTCTTTATGTCTGTATCTGTGTACAGGTGTTGGGGTGTGTGTGTGTCTGTATGTGTGTCTGTGTATGTCTGTATCTGTGTGCAGGTGGTGTGTGTGTGTCTGTGTGTTTCTCTATGTCTGTGTTTGACTGTATCTGTGTGCAGGTGTGTATGTGTGTTTGTGTGTATGTCTGTGTGTATGTCTGTGTATGTCTATATCTGTGTGTAGGTGTGTATATGTGTGTCTGTGTATGTCTGTATCTGTGTGCAGGTGTTTGTGTGTGTGTCTCTATGTGTGTCTGTGTATGTCTGTATCTGTGTGTAGGTATGTATGTGTGTGTGTGTGTATGTCTGTATATGTGTCTGTGTATGTCTGTATCTGTATGTAGGTGTTGGTGTGTGTGTGTCTGTGTATATCTCTGCATATGTGTGTGCATCTGTGTGTTTTTCTCAGTGTGTATCTATGTGTCTTTGTATATGTGTGTGCATATGTGTGTTTCACTCTGTGTGTGTGGTCCTTTTGGCTTGTCATAATGATAATGTGGAATTCTACCTTTAGAGATTAATTTCTTGGGAGGTCCCCTAAGAGGCTAGCCATTAAGTTAATTGTCACTAACGTTGTTGAATTCATTGGGGTGCATTTACAGAGTGAAGGGCACTGTGAGGATGGCCGTGTTGATGGGGAAGCATAGGCTGATGCCGACATGTGGAGTGCTATTCTGGTGGTGCCGTCTTAGTGGGTCCACAGTGGGTACCTGGAAGGCAGTACCAGGAAGGAGGAGTGAGACCTAAAAAGGAAAGAAAGAGTGCCATTTCCCTGGTGAGCAGTTGGGCTCAGTAACTTATAAGATTCTACGATTTCTTTGAAACATAAGGCCCTCTAAACCCAAGCCTTGCTGAAAGATGGTTGCTGGGCTCTGAAGTCAATGCTGTCAGAGGTGGGTAGCCCTCTGGAGAGGGGAAGGAGAGTGGAGCTGGGTTCCAGTTCCCAGCCCTTCCACTGTTCAGCAGGGAGACCTTACAGCAGTAACTGCCTGCTGGACATGGGAGCCTCAGAGATGGCCGGCCAGGTCTCCCCTGGTCTGAGCAGATTTCCACACTGTCTCCTCACCTCCCCACCTGCCCCACACATGCACTAGCGCTACAATAGGTTTACTCCCCGGCTCTCACTAAGAAGAGTGGCTCTGAAGCAGCAGCTTCACTGAGAGGGTGGTGGAGAGGGATGACGGAGGGAAAAGCTGAGAGAGAAGGAACACAGCAGTGAGGCCTCAGAGATTTGCTTCGAGTTGCCGGGAGAGTGGAGCAGTAAAAGGACCTCCATCAGAAGAATGGCTCTCGGCAGGCGGAGAGGAAGTGGTCCAAATTAACCCTGATAGGAAACTTCGCTCTCCACGCTGCACGCTGCACATCCAGAGTGAAAGCCATTTGAAAATTCTCTGCCACCAAATCAAACCGTCCATTTCCCATTAATAGCCTATCACAAGCAGGAGGTATTCTTGGCCGGGGCTATTATGCCTCTGGGTTATTGTTTTAAATTTGAGTCATTACAACAAATTGCTGTACTTAGCCCTTCTCAAGGAGCTCTGAGGACGTATTGTCACCAAAAGTCCTGTTCGCCTGCCTTTCCCGAAACTGCGCCTGCTGCAAGTGAAGAAGAGCAATCCCTGTCCACATGTTGCTGCATACCCCAGGTCTCAGGGTGAACTCTAGGGGGTACCCCTGGGCATGCTCACCACCCTCCTTGGTTCTCAGAGTTTCTAAGCCAGCCCTTTGGGAGAGAAGACACCAGAACCCAAAATTATCAAAAAGCTGCCGTGAACTGTGACCTCTCCGTGTGCCAAGCACTGAGTTATGCTCAGACCATACTATGCAGAATCTCATGCGGGAATCTTACAATGAAGCAGAGTGTGTGGCGCCTGCTCCAGGGATGCTCTGACTCTGTCTTTGGGCTTTGGGGGGCCTGAGCCACCGTGTGTGGATTGGAGGAAGGTGGGGAGAAGCAGAGGAAGCTGTCATCTGGTAGTGGACTCTAGCCACCAGACTAAGGTTCGACCCGGAGGCTGTGTCTGCAGGGGTCTGAGTGAGAGAGGTCTCCCTGGGCCCATGCAGGCATTACTAATATTCTGGAAACGGTTGGCATCATGCAGTGCAGGCAGGCAGGTGAAGCCCCTTAGTAGGTTCTGGCAGTAGGGCCCACACATGTCCCCATTTTCCCCAGAGACCAAAAAAAAAAAATCAAAACATCTTCCGGGTCTTGAAATACCACGAAGGCACTCTTCAGTCCTCCGGTTGAAACATCCATGGTTAAATTGCTTCCTATGTTGGACTTTGCACGTGTACTCATTTCCATTACCGACTCCAAAGCATCTCCCTCAAAAGGATTAAACACCAAATCTATTGCCTCCACAAATGTTATTTTAAAAATACATAGTATCTACAATACCACAGAGAAATTTACTTTCTAAAAAGGGTATTCCCACCTTTTCCCCAAGGAGTTTCCTAGCTCTGACTGCCAGACACCTGTAAACAGAAGAAAGATAAGTCATTATACAACCCCTAGAAATTGGTACTGTGATTATCCTCACTTTACATCTAAGGAAACCAAGGTACAGAGAGGTTAAGTAATGTGCCCAAGGCCACACAGCTATTAGATGATAGAGCAGGGATTTGAACCCAGAGGGCTGCCTATAGACTCTGCATGCCTAACTGCTATGCTGCGCACACTGCCTCTCCATTTATTTTCATAAATGGATGAATTCAAGGGATCATTCTTTCCCTCCCTCCTATCCTGCCTCCTTCTTTTCACAGGGAGCTTTATCACCAGTTCTTCTCCCAGCTCTCATTATATAAGAACCTGGAGGCGCTGCCAGGGGAATGTGAGACCACACACAGGTGGAAGTGCTTCATAAACTGTAAAGTACCATAAAAGTAAAGGGATCTGTCATTACTGTCGACTTACACATTTCAGCATCGCTTCTGTTCCGGAGAGTCTTTATCTCCAAAGAATGATTCCTCATTCTTCTTCTTCTGCCTGTTCATAATCTAAATCCCCATATGTCTTTTCTTCACAACTGGAGCGTGTCCACTTTTTCTTTTCCCTAATCTCTGCCAAATGGCTCCAAAAGTCATTCTCAGTGGAGTGTTCTGGGCTCTCTGCAGGTGCTGCTCCTCCTCTTGCCACACCCTTTTCCTGGGCAGACACAATTCCTTCTATGCTGATACTTTTTTTAACTCTCACCAGAAGCTTGTTCAATATGCTCTGTGCACTTCTAGGCTTTGCCAGTTCCCCGCCACCCCCGATCATCCAGTCTAAGAATCTGCATCCAAAATCCTTGGATGTGGATTTTGGATGTCTCTTCTGTATCTTTGGATGTCTCTTCTGTATCTTTCCTTCTGCATGTTTCATTTCCCTCCTTATCTCTGCTCCATGTTTCTCGGCCTTTATGGTTAGGGTGGTAGCTTGTAGCCCCGTGCTTATGGATCACCACACCCAGGTTCCAGTCACTGTCACACTGCTACTGCTTACTCTGAAAGCTTGAGCAAGGCTTCTTGCCCTCCCTGAGCAAGGTCAACATGGGAAGGTTAAGCTGCCTGAGCCTGAAGTCTTTACCAGCTTGATGTTCTATTCTCTCAGGCTCCATGATCATGAAGACCAGAGGTGACATGCCCCCCCCCCCCGCCGCCACCCCAGTCAGCTGCAAAATGGATGAACCGAGTTTCCATGCTCCTTTCAGGGGATCTGTCTGTTTCTTATCACAATTCACAACCGCTGTCCTACAGAACAGCATTCCCTGGAATGTTACCACATGTGCAACAAGAAACGTGTTCCTTGCTGAAATAACTTTAGGAAATGCTGGGTTCCAAAAAAGCAATACCTGGACTTTTTAAATTTAATTTTATTTTATTTTATGTTCTGGGATACATGTACAGGAAGTGCAGGTTTGTTACATAGGTAAACACGTGCCATGGTGGTGTAGAAAGTAAAAAGTTCCTCTTCAAAGTTTCCCTTCTTGTTAAAGAATGATCATAATGAAAGTTACAAATAATAGTTTCTTTTTAAGACTAACTTTCTTCAAAGCCTTCTTACTTTTTGCTAGTACCTCTCTGTTGAGGCCTGTCCTATGTAGCTGTTAGATTATAAAGGAATAAGTACATTCTACGTCCTTGTACTTTAACCAAGATATTTGTGTTGGACGTGCTCACAGGCACGTCCCAGCTCACAGCCTATGCCCTTTCGTTATTTAAGAATGTTATTACTTTTCTAAGTCCTTTTGCAAACAACTTCCACTTTTCCTTTCTTCTCCATTGCCTTTATTTGCTTAGAAAATATTTAAGTTGTTAGCCAATCACATTTAGTTTAGATTGTAAAGTCCACCTCCAACCAATGGAGATCGGACACAGCAGTAAAGACCCAATGCATAAAAAATAAATACGCCTCCCTTTCCTTTGTTCACTATACTCTCGTGGCAAGACTGCTAACAAGTTAAACCCTTTCTGCAGAAAGTAAAATTGTCTTGCTGAGAGAACTTTTTGTTTGAATGTTAATTTTTCCTGGCAGTACTGAGAAATAAGCATTTTACTTATAACACTGGTTTGCTGCACTTGTCAACCTATCACCTAGGTATTAAACCCTGCATGTATTAGCTACTTACCATTATGCTCTCCTCTCCCCCTGCTCCCATGAAACGGCCCAGTATGTGCTGTTCCTCTCCCTGTGTCTTAGACTTCTAATTGCAACATTTTGAGCTCCCTGATCTATAAACTGGTATTGTGAAACGCTGAGAATTCTGGAGCAGTGGTATGGCCCAAGCTTTTGTGACCATAACTTTGGAGAAATCCTTTTTAAGATCTCCCAGGAGAGTCCCCTAGACACAACAGTTTGGGAAGCTCTGTTAGGACCACACTTGCTGACCAGTTATCATGTCTCTTTCCTCTCTCCTCCCCAGTAAACTCTCTGGTGACAGCAATTGTGCACTGTCCCATAAGCTTTGGGATCAAAAGCTCATGCCCAGGGTATGTGGAGTGAGACTAGAAGGTTCCTCCGGATCAGACAGATCCTGCAATTCACTACAAGAAGGGAGCAAATAAGTCCCACAGAAGAGGCACATGAATTGTTACCTAGTCAGGCCTTCTTTTTAAAGATATTTTCATAGATGTTATAGCTTTTTCTTGTGGGAGAGGAAGTCAGCCTTAAGCCGTGGACAAACTTTTCTGATTCTACAACACACATGCACACATATGCACTCATGCGCGTGCACGTGCGCACAAACACACACACACACACACACACACATACAGCTTTCAGAGTGCAGTAAGTTCCTCAGAGAAAGGTAAAAAGAATCTTTAAACAAGGCAGGTGACCACCCCCGAGCTGCCTGAAAACTAGAGCAGTTTGACGTCTGGAAGAAAAAATGGCTTTTAGTCACAGAAATATTCATGTAGATATTGAGTCATTCAGTTAAAAACACCTGCTTTTAAAACCTCTCTGGGGGAGGACTTCCATCTATATTAGAATTCATAAAACAAAAACACTCTGAGTGTGTTATTAAAATGTTAACATCAGAAACAGAGTGAGAAGCCAGAGAGACTTTGGTTACCAAAAGAGACTTCAAGAAGGGAAGTCCCAAAGCAATTACAATCCTCAATAAGCCTTCATTTTTTTATATATAAAAACACAGAAACGATTGGAGGATTGTAGATACACAGTTTCAGATTGTTGGGAAAATGTGGCAGATCAACTGACATAAGAGACAGAAAGAGATGCAAAGGAAATGAATACTGGCTGAAGTCTTCCTGTCAACGTACCAAGAAATTCGAAGCAGTAGATACCAGGCCATGCTGACTGCAACCCTGCAAGTGGACCTGTCTCTAAGTCCTAAATGCAGAAGCCAAGCCTCAAGGGAACTAAATTATCTACTTCCCCAATGAGCATCTGACTCTAATGGACACATAACCTCTGCCTCTTCCATGCTGGCTGGTGGAAAAGGCCAATCCTAGTGAGTGGCTCAGTTTCTGCCCAGTCGGGACTCCCTGACTGGGCTCAGCCTCATTCCACATTGGAGGCACTGATATTTCAGGATGACAGCCACCTTCCTGAATGAGAGTCTACACGTCAGGAGTGAACTGTGAGTCCCAGATTTCCCTAATATGTTTTCATGGTGTTGCTATAAAAGTCAAAATGGAAGAGGAAGATAATTCTTCTAGACCCTCATCTACTCTAAAGGTAGAGTGCAAAACAAAAACAATATGAGCTTGATGCCAGATAAACTTGGGTTTGAATCTCAACTCTGCCACTAACTGGCTAGGTGAGTTCAGGTAGGCTATGAAACCTCTCTGAGCCTGTTTCCATGTTTGTAAAGGGTGTATGTGTGATTAAGATTGAATAGTAGTAATAATAGCTAACATGTATTTAGCACCTGTTACATGCTCATTTCTATGTTTTTTACATGTACAAACATATTTAATTTCTGACAATAACTCTGTGGTATAGTATTCTTATCCCATTTTACAGATCCATTGAGAGAATGAGGTGGGGAATTCTTATATAACTTTCTCGAAACCAGTGGATACTTAGTATTAGAGGCAGGATTTGAACCCAGACAATGAGAACCCAGAGCTTTTGTTCCTAAGCACTGTGTGCTACCAAATGAGGCAATGTAGGTGACAATGCCTAGCACAGGGGTAGGCCTCCGATATTTGATATATTTTAGGAACCCTTCACTCTTTTTCTTTGTTGTCCCATTTCAGATTCACCTGCTTTTATCTTGAGGGCCTGAGGGAGGAGTTAACTTCAATCCTTGAAAACCTCGGTCAAATGATTGCAAGAGAAAACACAGTCTAAAAATCCTTATTCTAACTGCTAGAGTCTAGTCTCAGCTGTCTACATCGGTCTAGGAAGCATGACAGGTCATAACTTTTTCTACAAGAAAACTAAAGATTCTCTCTAGCCCAGTTCTCACAGTCATCAGAAAACCCAAGACCCCTAGAGAACAAGTAGCTGCCCCACCTCCATACAGTTTGTGTAGCAGTGAAGAGAAAACCACAGCAACACAGGGGTGTTCTTTTCCTTACTTCTCTCCCTTCCCCTCCCCTCCCCTCCCCTCCCCTCCTCGCTTCTCTTCTCTTCTTTCTCTTCTCTTTTTCTTTTCTTCTTTTGTGACAGCATCTCATTCTGTCACCCAGACTGGAGGGCACTGGTGCGATATCAGCTAACCGCCACCTCTGCCTCCTGGGTTCAAGCAATTCTCATGCCTCTGCCTCCCAATTAGCTGGGATTACAAATGTGTACCACCACGCCTGGCTAAGTTTTGTATTTTGGTAGAGACAGGGTTTCACCATGTTGGCCAGGCTGGTCCCAATCTTCTGGTCTCATGTGATCCTCCCGTCTCAGTCTCCTAAAGTGTCGGGATTACAGGCATGAGCCACCACAGCCTGTCAGGAATATTCTTTTCTTTCTTTTTTTTTTTCTTATTGTACTTTAGATTCTGGGGTACATGTATAGATCATGCAAGATTGTTGCATAGGTACATTCATGGCAAGGTGGTTTGCTGCCACCATCCCCCCATCACCTATACCTGACATTTCTCCCCACGTTATCCCTCTTCACCCTCCCTCCCATTATCCCTCCCTTAGCCCCTCCCAACGGACCCCAGTGTGCGATGCTCCCTTCTCTGTGTCCACGTGTTCTCATTGTTCAACACCCGCTTTTGAGTGAGAACATGTGGTGTTTGGTTTTCTGTTCTTGTGTCAGTTTGCTGAGAATGATGGTTTCCAGGTTCATCCATGTCCCTACAAAGGGCACAAACATCTTTTTTTATGGCTGCATAGTATTCCATGGTGTATATGTGTCACATTTTCTTAACATGTTCCTGTGGGGAGGACACAGGAGACAAGGAGCAGTTAGAGGAGAGACCATCTCTGAGGTTTTAGGAGACAGATTGCTGGATATGTGGCCAAACTGCTGAAAGTGTCCAGAGAGTAGTGAGAGACACTAGCGTCTGGGAGATGAAATGAGTCTATATTTCACCAACCCAATCCTCTGTTTTGAAGGACAGCGTCCCCCAGCAGGTTAACCAAGACAGCAGATGTTTGGATACCAGATGCCCTGCCAACCACAGCATTCCTGTCCTCTGCCACAGCTCCAAAGCAGAGCCTCATCTGCAAGCTACTAACCAGGGCCTCTGAGGGATCCAAGTCAGGACCACCAGCATCTTTTAAAGCCCAAATGAATGAGTACAGCATAAGAAACATTCCAGGAACATCAGCTTGCCCCAAGAGCCCTAAGGTATGTAAGTGAAGTCAAAGCATCAGACGCCTATGGAGGCTCTGAGACCCATAATACTCACTATACACACACACTCTTCACTTAAAATGAATGTGAAAAATTGGAAGATACAATTGTCTAGGGGTGGCAGTACAGTAGAGGGGCCAAACAGGGGCCAGTCACAAAACATCCTTTGGTTTTTATAACAAGAAAAGCATTATAATCAATAGCCCAGCCAAGGGCTTCAGCAGATAAAGAGTACTGCATATGAGCTTAATAAAAAACATGATTGCCTAGGGGGAAAAGGGTTAATGAGATACCAGTGTCCATATAAATTGAAAAATAAAAGACTGGCCAAAGTAAATAAGTTCACTGCTAAGCCTTTCCTGGCTTCATTTCCATCAATCTTGTCTTTCCCTCATGAATCTGTGATGTTCTCTACTCTTATGGCTCTGAGTTTTTCATGTTGCGCCTGTTCTTTCTATCTTATACAAATGGAATAGCAGCCAGGAATTTTAAAGCTAAGTGTCTTACAAATAATATTTCCTCTCTCATATATCACCGAAGAGGATGCTAAGAATCTGAAAGGTAACTGACTGGTCCAAGGTCACACAATTGATGGAAGATCTAAACTAGAGCCTATGATTGTCAGAGTGGGGTCTTTCTCCTCCACCTCCATGCCTTATGTATCTACCAAGTTACTGCTTCACCGTTCTGAATGTGTATACTCACTTCTCTCTCTGTCTCTCTCTGCATCTGTCTCTGTCTCTCTCTCTCTGACATTCAAATATACGTAATTCCACTGGACAGGTTCCCAGTGGACAGCTTGAGCTGGTCAGCCCCAGTAATTCATGTATCTACAATATTGCAAATGCACAAACCAGTTACGTGGTGAAGGGCCTCAGATTTTAATTATATCTTACTTCACAGCTGCAGCCAATTCCTGCTACAGCTTAATAACCAGGTTGCACGAGCCGTGAACACTTTCTGTTGCTAATTTTGCTCAGGAAAATTGAGTTTTTACTACCATTTTGGCAGAAATGCTTATCATAACAATTATGATAAAGTGTTGAGGATTGGAAACATCTGCAGGAACGAGCTTGGAAACAGAAGGATGTCAGTTAGTCTGGTTGTGCGGGAAAATGTGCTGTAGGAAATCTGGGTGATGGCTCTATCACCTGCTAAGGGCAATGGGTTGAACAGGGGCCGTGGGCCTCTCCCAACCCTCTTGAGAAGCTCAGGAGCCCAATGGTGGCATGGACTGACTTCACTCTAGTACCCACTCTCTGCTATGACTTTGGGGGAGATTTGAAACAAGGTAAGAGATGCCCTGGGGTTAGTCAGAGAACATAACAAAGAACCTTAAAGAACATCTCATTGTACAGATGAGAAAACAGAGACTGGGGAGGAAGGAGTGACACCGCCAAGGTCATACAGCTGATGAATGATATCTGAGCCTTCTGCTCCTGTGCCAGGGCTCTCTCTTTTCTGCCTAAAATAAACCCAATCAAGGCTTAAGTCAAGCAATGAATGGTATCTTCTGGGATCCCTGGGAGGAGATCCCAGATGATCTCTCTGATAGAGTAGAGCCAAGATAAATAGGAAAATCACAAGAAATGTGTTATCATCTGTGGCATTGTTTGGAAATCAGGAAATAGTCTGTACCAGGAATGCTGGTCATTGGTGCCAAAGAGAAAGAGGGGTGACAGAAGAATCTGGGGTGCCAACAACCTGGAGCAATAAGGAGGAGGAAAATAACTGCAAAGATGTCAAGTCCCAGTATACTGTTGGCCGATGTTGCCTGCACCAGGTTTTTCCTAGGGTCATCAGTGTCCTTTACTGTTGATACCACTCAATAAGGTCTTGAGAAGGGAACCCTCTTTTCTCCTCTGGTAAGGAATCAGAAGGAAGGCTCTCACTAGATTTTATTTAGTGCTACAATAGATATGTTTAAGACTAAGCTACCAGATTTCCTCAATTTTTAGACATCATCAATTAATAAAATGCATCATCAATTTAATAAGAGCTTTTAAGGGGAGAAAACAAGCACTATACTAAATGTGCCCATCCATCATTAGACACAACCCTATTTTAGAAATGTGAAAATTAAAGAAAAATTCACCAATAGAATCAATGATATCTGATATAGAGAAGTCACATGTCTTTGTATGAAATAGATTACCAGAGAGGAGGGGAGAGAAAAATGACTGGCTCCAGGAAGACTATGGCAATAGTCTAGGTAAAATAAGGTATTTTTTAGAATGTGCTTGATAGTAGTGAAAGTGAAATAAAAGGAAGAAATAGGCGTATTACTTTTCTATTGCTGCTTATAAATGACCACATTATTAGCAGCTTCAAACAACATCGATTTAATATCCCACAGGTCTATAAGTCAGAAGTCTGGACAGAACTTAAGTGGGTCCGCTGCTCAGCATATCACAAGGCTGAAATCAAGGTGTCACCTAGGGTTGGGGTCTCATCTGAGGCACAAATTATTCTTCTATGCTCACTTGGTTGTTGGCAGAATTCATTTCCTTGCAGTAGAATTCGTGTGGCCGATAGGAGAGATCCCATTCCAAGCTGTTATGGCAAAGTGGTAAATAAGCTAACATGATGAAAGTAAAGACTATCTTGTTGTATTAGTCCATTCTCACATTGCTAATAAAGACATGGCTGAGGCTAAGAAAAAGGTAATTTATAAAGGACAGAGGTTTGATGGACTCACAGGTCCACAGAGCTGGGGAGGCCTCACGATCATGGCAGAAGATGAAGAAAAAAGAAACGGACATCTTATGTGGTGGCAGTCAAGACCAACTTGTGTAAGGGAACTCACCTTTTTAAAACCATCAGATATAGTGAGAATTATTCACTATCACGAGACAGCATGGGAAAGACCCGCCCGCATGATTCAATTACTTCCACTGGGTGTCTCCCACGACATGTGGGAATTATGGGAGCTACAATTCAAGTTGAGATTTGGGTGGGGACACAGCCAAACCACATCACTAATCATATCACAGTTCCCAGTCACGCTCGAGGGGAGAAGATCACAAAGAGCTCGGGCACCAAGGGGAAAGAATCTTAGAGGCCACCTCATAATTCTAACTCCTACGATGGGAGAATTTTAAGGAATGAAGAGCCAACAGGACTTTGCAGGTTGAGTGGGGACATGTAACAGTGCCCCTGATAATTAGAATGCCTTGTAGTCATACAGGGCCATGAATACCTTAAAGCAGTTTTACACATGTGAGCTGTTTTGACCCTTGATGCAATCTTATGAAATAAGTAGATCAGATACCATTATTTCCATTTCACAGATGAGAAAGTGGAGGTCCAGACAAGTTAAATCATTAACATAAGGTGACTTGGTAAATTACTTCAGCCACAGTCAGGATTATAAAGTGGTTTCCTACTTACGAGCCGTTTCTCCTACACAATCATCACTGCTGATTTTACTAAAACTTACCCCTATCTGTGGACCCTTTCATTGTCTCTGGGTAACTTTAGTCCATGCTGGACCACACAGGCCTTATCTTCTGGACCACATGAAAGAGATGTGGACTCAAGCAAAGCGGTTTAGTTCTGTTTTCCTTGCTTCTATCATGCTAGACATGCTGGAAAACACAACTCCCTTCCTGCATAAGAAGTCCCTGGCTTGATGACACATCGCAAAACCTTATCTCCAAAAGCCAGCTTCAGACAGCAAGTGCGAAGTGCGTGACTTGACTCGGAAGATGTTATGACAATAATGATGAGGCCACAACCCTAGTCTACTCTCGACGGAGTTACTGTTACCATTTCCAATAGAGAGTCTCATTCGGGGGCTTAGTGGATGATTTACGGACCACTAACTTCCTTAAGCTCCCTAGGATATACAGAGTGATCTAGCTGGCAGGAAATCAACTGAGAGACAAAAAAAATGACTCCAGCTTGATCTCTGAACATACACACATGCATGCACACACACACACACACACACACACACACACACAGGCAGGCACATGTGGGTCCCAGTCACGGCTCCTGCGTATTGGCTGGCATGTTGAATAATGAGTTACTGGAGGGAGTCTGCCCTCCCTCCCTTATGTGAGCATCTGAGCTCCAAATTGCAACAACTCTATCAACTCATTAAATGCACATCACTTAAATGAACCTGCCATGAAGGGGATTCAAACTATGTTAACAACAAAATCTCTGCAGTGATCAAAACACATCATTAAAGACAGGAAGGATGAGCGGATGAAGATGAAAGGATTCCCCTCTCCTTCTCTTTCGCTTCCTGCTGCTCTGGACTGAGAAATGAGTTAAGGCATTTTATCTTCCTGGGTCTAAGTTTGCTCACCTTTAAAGCAGGAGAATGCAATGAATGGGAAAGGTGGAGAGAGCTTAGTGAGAGAGTCTTGGAGTCAGACTGACTTATTCTACTCTGTGTTAGTCCCAAAACTTTGAGAAAATTATTCCATCTTTTCAAACCTCAGTTTCCTAAACTGTGATTATGTTAAAAACACACGGACACAGGGAGGGAAACATCACACACCAGGGCCAGGGGGGTGAGGGACTAGGGGAAGGAATAGCAGGGGGTGGGGGAATTGGTCGAGGATAGTATTAGGAGAAATACCTAATGTAGATGACGGGGCGATGAATGCAGCAAACCGTCACCATGGCATGTGTATACCTATGTAATAAACCTGTACGATCTGCACATGTATCCCAGCACTTAAAGTTTAATCAATAAATTTTTTAAAAAATGCTTAAGTCATAAGATTGTGGAAATTATTTGTGTGTGTGTGTGTGTGTGTGTGTGTATGTGACTTTTGAACAACATGGGTTTGAACTGCATGGATCCACTTACAAGTGGATTTTTTCCAACGAAACAGGTATCAAAAATACAGTATTTCTGGGATGTGAAACCCACATATAGGGAGGGTTGACTTTTTGTTTCTTCAGATTCCTCGGGGCAACTGCAGGACTTGAGTATGCTCAGATTTGGGTATATTAGAGGTTCCTAGAACCAAAACGCCCTTGGATACTGAGAGGTGTCTATGTAAGGCAACTCTCACAGGATGCAGCCTATGGCAGGCATTCAGTAGATGATAATTTCTCCTGCCCACCCTCAGAGCCCTCTCCAGCTCCCCGCTCCCTAGCTTTATTTTAAGACTCTATAATCATGTCTCTCTTCCAGTGGTTACATCATTTGAAGTATTGAGGCACTATGAAAAACTTTGCCTTAGCATTTCTGACAGGCTGTGTGTGGCACTCTGACATTCTCCCACTTCCACAACCTCTCGGAATTACCTAAAAAAAAAAATATATATATATATATATAAATGTGTATCTACTTAGTTGTCGGCATCCAGATCAGAAGCTCCTTCTGGGAAGTCTCCTCACTTTCTAGTGAAGACCTCAGACATCCCCCCAACCAGTGTCAGGCTTGGAGCAGGAGTAAACAGCATGCTGTCATGCAAAATCAAGGCAACAGCTTCCATGACAATGCACATTTAGCAGCTTAAATACACAGGTCTAACCTGGCTATTGAGGATGATTTGCTCTGAAGACTATCAGCAAGGCAGAGTCAAATCTTACTTCCCAGCCAGAGGAGCAGGAATGGCGAAAAATAAATGCATATGTGGTCAAGGGGACCAAAAAGGAATTAGATTAGATAAAATAGCACAGGAAGGCTTGTGAGCTATTTACTGTGTTCCCTGCAGAAGAATTAAGGTATCACAGGCTCCTGGATGCTGTCAGAGAATCAGAGAGATCTTTTCAGAAGTTTGATAGCCCTGATACCTGGCAAACTCCCCACTCACAAAGTCCTCCTAACCCTGAGATTATAAAGGACATTATTATGGTGGAACATCTTTTTTCACTTCTCTTCAGTTTAAAGCCCCATGTGTTACCAGAAGGGGGTCCCGATCCAGACTCCAAGAGAGGGTTCTTGGATCTCACGCAAGAAAGAATTTGAGGCAAATCCATAAAGTGAAAGAAAGTTTACCAAGAAATTAAATAAACAAAAGAATGGCTACTCCATAGCCAGAGCAGTGTGGAGGGCTGCTGGTAACCTATTTTTATGGTTATTTCTTGTTTATATGCTAAACAAGGGGTGGATTATTCATGAGTTTTCCAGGAAAGGGGTGAGTAATTCCTAGAACTGAGAGTTCCTCCCATTTTTAGACCATTTGGGGTAACTTCCTGTTTTTGGCATGGCATTTGTAAACGGTCATGGTGCTGGTGGGAGTGACTTTTAGCATGCTAATGTATTATAATTAGCATATAATGAGCAGTTAGGATGACTAGAGGTCACTTTTGTCAACATCTTGGTTTTGGTGGCTTTGGCTGGCTTCTTTACTGCAACCTGTATTATCAGACAGAATGTATCTCATCCTTTGACTTAAAATGCCTAACCTCCTGGGAATGCAACTCATTAGGTATCTGCCTTTTTTTTTATCCAACCCCTATTCAAGATGGAGTTGCTCTGGTTCAAAAGCCCCTGACACATGCACTATTTATTTATCTAGAATAACTACCAAAAGTAAGAATGCTGCTTACAGCCTGCACCTGTAGTCCCAGTTACTTGGGAAGCTGAGGCAGGAGGATGGCTTGAGTCCAGGAAATCAAGTCCAGTCTCGACAACATGGTCAGACTCTGTCTCTAAAAAGTGTTTTTAAAAGAATGCTAATTACTAGAACCAAATACTGTGGGAACTTGTGAACCAAATTCCTAAAGCTTAACATGTATCCACATTCAGCTTTCTTGTCATATAAAACCTTCCTATATGAGAATTATTCTTTGGATTTAAAGAGTAACACATGTAAGTTAGTAACAGTCATTCCCATTACAGCATGATTTCTTTATCTGGCTGTGCCCCACAGTGTTAAGGATCCTACCCCGAGAGTAGGATCCATATTTCTAGGATAGGACAAAGCATGTTCTGTTATAAAATGGTCAGTCCTAAAAACTGATCTGGAGCAGGACGGCAGCTATCTGCAAAGAGTAGCCCAACATTAATGATCACGGAGTAGGTGGGAGCAGTGCTGGTGGTGAGGGAGTGTCTGAAAATCTAGTGCCCAGTTCTATAGAGAAAAATGGAACTATGCCCCTAGACATGGGGACAGATGAGAAAAGCTGAAAAGTAAAGTCCTTGTGCCCCACCCCCACCCAAACTAAAGGATTTGTTTAAAGGGTACTAGGACTTCTTATGTGTGTCCTAGAACAGCACTGGGCTGGTCCTGTCCAAGGTTCTGAATTTTTGTTGGTTTTTGTCTTGAATATTTACCCTGTTTTTCCCTTCCTTTATTCTACCTGTTGCACAGTAACTATTAACAGTTAATGGCCACTCACAAAGTGAATGATGTTGTATACTGCATTGTTAACTTACTGACCAATGAATAAATATATTGAATCCAAAAACACCTAGTCTGTGTGCTTTGTCGACTCACATATCATTGTCAGGGCCTATATTCAGCAACTCAGCATTTCCTTCATGCTTTTATCCACTCTTCCATTCATGCATTTAATATTTATTAACCTCCTAGTATTAAGCAAAATGTGTGGAAAGAAGTGGATGGGGCTGACCTCTGGCTCTGTAACAAGAGTCATGGAAGAGCAGAAAAATCATTTCACTGCTTGCCTTTTTTCCATACACAGTTGAGAGGGATGTGGAAAGGGGCCAAGGGCCCAAACTGCACTGGAATAAAAATACTACATAAATTAGGGAATTAAAAAATCACATTAGGCAGATTTAAAATTTAACTACATAAAAAACAAAAACATCTGCATGGGGAAAAGCATAATATACAAAGTTAAAAGACAAATGACAAGCTGGAAAATTGAAGTACTTTACATATTTTTAAGAGATATATAAACAATACAACAGAAAAGAGGATATGGTTCACAGGAGACATTCTCCAGCAAAGAAAACGTAATCACTCTTAAACACGAGAATGATGGCTCAGCCTCCTTCGTCATATGAGAACTATTTGTTTAAGTTACACTGGGAAAACCATTTTCACCTATAAGATTGGTAAAAATCCGGAAGTTTCATAAAAAATTAGGATAGAAAAGCTATAGGGAAACAACTACTCTCAGATGATGCTAGAAAGAGAGAAAATCACAGCCTCTACAGAGGGCGATTTGGTGATATCTGTCAACTTTACAAATGCAGAAAATCTTTGACCCAGAAAACCAGTTCTAGTCTCACACACATGCAAAATTATATATGTGTACAATTATTCATTGCAGCATTTTTACTGGTGGAAAAAGATTGGGAATAAAATAAATATCCATCAATGGGGATTTAATAAATTATAAGACATAAAATAGAATGTTATGCTGGCATAAAAATAAAAGGAAGCTCTTGGTATAATGAGATGGCAATTATTTCCAAAATATATTTTAGGTGAAATTATAATGTAAATAATAGTCCAGAAAGAATATATGAAGGGGCAAAAGAAATTATATATATATATATATATATATATATATATATATATATATACATTTTTTTTTTTTTTTTTTTTGCTAATAAACACATATTATGAGAAATTTGGCCATGTACAGTGGCTCATGCCTGTAACTTCAACACTTTGGGAGACTGAGGCAGGATGATTGCTTGAGTCCAGGAGTTCAAGACCAGCCTGGGCAACATAGCAAGATCCTGTCTCTACAAAAAAGTATAAACAAATTAGCTGGGCATGGTGGTATGCACCTCTAGTCCTAGCTACTCAGGAGGCTGAGGCAGGAGGATCACTTTAACCTGGGAGTTAAAGGCTGCAGTGATCTATTATCATGCCACTGTATTCCAGCCTGGTCAACACAGCAAGATGCTGTTTCTTAAAAAAAAAAAAAAAAAAAAAAAAAAAAAGTCGGCAAGAATAAGGAGCTGATAACACTAATTGACTCTGGGGAAAAGAAATGGAGGGGACTAGAAATTGGGAATGTATGGAAAAAACTTCCCCGGCAAACTTTTAAGATTTTTGATATTTGAGTCATGTGAATGTACTGCCAACTTAAAATTGTTTTTTGGCTGGGTGCGGTGGTTCACACCTGACCAACATGGTCAAACCCATCTTTACTAAAAATACAAAATTAGCTGAGCATGGTGGCAGCCACCTGTAAGCCCAGCTACTCAGAAGGCTGAGGCAGGAGAATCACTTGAACCTGGGAGGCAGAAGTTGCAGTGAGCCGAGATCACACCACTGCACTCCAGCCTGGGCAACAGAGCAAGACTCCATCTCCAAAAACAAAACAAAACAAAACAAAAAACCCAAATATAAATAAATAAAATTGTTTTTCAATGAAAGTCATCTTAGGGAGAAAGGTGATTGTCATTCCTTATGACTTCAGTATTGACCCCTCCCTCACTCAACTCCTTGCTTTTAGCTTTTGTACTAGCCAGGCATTGCCTTAATGATAAGCTTCTCTACTAAGTGCTATGCTGTCCTATTTAAACTTAGCAATATCAATAAATAGTGCTGTGAAATTTAGTGCTTTTAGGTTCTGGGTGTTTTTTATTTTTGGTGGTGGTTGTTGTTTTTTTTTACATGAGTACATCTTGTCTTTTCTTTTGGGTTTTTTCAGCTTTCTTCCTGAGTAGAATCTGAAGAAAGGAAAGAAATGTCGTTACAGTCCTTGAGTACTTTCCGTGTGCTCAAGGCTGTTATGATGTCTAACATAATCTCATGACAATCCTAGAGCTGAACAGTGTTTCTCTCCTTATTATACAGATGATAAATTTAGGGCACATAGAGGATAAACGACTTGCCAATGATAACTCAAGCAAGTGGTGCAGCTCAGATCCCAGTACCTTTCTCTGGGTCTGCTCAACATGCCTCCTTGTGCAAATGAAAGGTAATGGTCTTTGTAGTTTTCATCAATCTTGGATGGTATTATTTTGAGACGGAATCTCACTCTTGTTGCCCATGCTGGATTGCAATGGCATGATCTCCGCTCACTGCAATCTCCACCTCCTGGGTTCAAGCAATTCTCCTGCCTCAGCCTCCCAAGTAGCTGGGTTTACAGGTGTCCACCACCATGCCCAGCTAATTTTGTATTTTTAGTAGAGATAGGGATTCTCCATGGTGGTCAGGCTGGTCTCAAACTCCTAACCTCAGATGATCCGCCTGCTTTGGCCTCCCAAAGTGCTGGGATTACAGGTGTGAGCCACTGTGCTCGGCAGGATGATTTTCTTAAACTATCATTGCTTCCGTTCTCACGTTGGTAAAGTTAGGCTTGATATCTGTTTTGCAGGGCTGGGTGGAAAATTAACATACATGTACATATCACCACACCTGGCTGGTAACAGATGTTCCATATTATTCATTTCTCCTACTTTTCCAGTTCCTAGAAAATTATGATACATTTACTTGTGCTCAAAAATACAAGCTAACTTTTTTTTCTTCTAAATCAAAGAAATCAGAATCATGGTTTTATGTTAAGAGAAGCATCCCAGAGAAGCCATGCCAAAAGTCTCTTGCGATAGAAAGGGGAAGATTGTTACGTTCTGAGATGTCCTATTCCCTTCCTGGTTTATGAGCTGAAAGGATCCCTTAAAGGGATCTGTCAAGACTGACTTTATAGTTTTATCCAGGCTGGGCATGAGCCAGTTTTTTAAGCCAAAGGCAGAGGCTCATTGCGCCAGCTGAAATTGTACCACTTCCATCCAGAAATGTGCAGAAGTCAAGTAATGTTTAAAATATAAATCCACTCCAGCCCACCACTTCCGCAAAGACAGTAAATGGGTGACAGAAGCATCTACAGAGCACCTATAATTTCACATAATTGACCAAAGGACTTCATTGTTCCATGATGCAAATGAAAGATCATTAATGGGCAGTAAAAGGGGGCAGGGAGTGTGGAGAATGTGCAACAGAGACAGCTTAATGCTTTCAGGGGAGATTGGCACATCAGAGCTCTGCTGTAATATGCCGTTGGCTAATTTCACTGAGGTATTGAACACATGATGGATGGGGATAGTTAACAGGCACCATGACAGCAGTAATGAAGATACTCCCTTCCAGCAGAAGACCTCTGCTCCTGCTTCCCATTTAAATGACTTCTCATACCACTGAATACCTGCTTGTCAGGAGTACCTGTTACCTATTCCCTGATGGTTCAGGATGAGATGCTCTCTCTCCAGAGGACCGTCTGGCTATCCACCATCAACCTCCCTGTACCCGCCTTCTGCTCTACTAACATGATTTCCCTAGGAAAGTGCAAAGCCAGGTAATTGAGCTACAAGGAAAATTGAGCTTAAGAGCAGCACTGCAATTTCTACCTAGTTTGATGTTTTTCATTGCTTCTAAGTGGCTGGCAGTCTTCAGAGTTTTTGGGGCACTGCAATGTCAGGGCAGACAGCCTTTTTATTTAATTGACTTTTATTTTAGTGCTGTGTTTATCCCTTAGGAAGGTCAGATGAGGTGTATGAGGGCTGTATAAGGTTGCCCAGAGACAATGGCCAAGGGAAATAAGAGAATGGGGCTATGCCACGGTCCTGGGATGGAGGGAATGGCAGGCAGTTCTGCTGGGATTTGCAAGATTCAGAGACTGATTAGTGGGGAGGTGACTGGCTTTTCTAAGGACTAGGAATGCAAGGCAATGCAAGCCAAGAAGACTTATGAAATTTACACATATCCTGACCTTGGAATCAGTTTAAGCGTCACTCAATTTGAGACCAGCTCTATTAGGCTGAGATAATAGTACCTAACTTCACTATCATTTTAATTTTGTCATCTCTCTCAAATATACAAGAATAGTCCCATGATTTGACCTAGATAGTAACTACGCAGAAACATAATAATGATACTTGCATATTGCCAAAGCACAAAATTATACTGAATAAAGTATCCATATATTATAAAAAAGAAAGCTGCAAATGGCAGTTTGCTATATGACAAGGAGATTAAAGGTACATGTTAGACCTTTTCAAGCATAAGTAACTAAAAAGGGCTTGAAAATGAAAGGAAAGAAATGACCAAATGGATTAATAATGACACAACCTTCCATTTGGGAAACACGAAGTTCAATGTTGACTTAAATCTCAACGAAAATAGGTTGGGAGGTCAACATTCAGATTTCAAAAGGCATAATACAGTAAAGAGCACTAAAAATCAGGGGGGTAGGTGTGGGGGAAGGAGAGGAATTCTAACTTCTGTTCTCTGCCTCATCAAAGACAAGCATATCCACAAAACCTCCAGTGTTTATGGAATGTCTGTGATGGTTTTAGTCATTATTTGGAAACTCCAAGCGAACCTTGAGAGGCAGATATTAGCAGCCCTACTTGACGGTAGAAAGTCCCAGTTTCAAGAGGCAAAGGGACTAACCTAAGGTCACTCAACTAGTGGATGTTTGAGCTTAGATTTAAGTCCAGTTCTGTCTGTCTCCAAACCACATCACATTGCTGTTACCAGAAAGGGGTTCCAATCCAGACCCCAAGAGAGGGTTCTTGGATCTCATGCAAGAAATAATTTGGGGCAAATCCAAAGAATAGCACGAAATCAAGTTTATTAAGAAGGTCAAGGAATTAAAGAATGGCTGCTCCACAGACAGAGCAACAGCTTAGGCTGCTTGACTGAGTATATTTATAGTTATTTCTTGATTATATGCTAAAACAAGGGGTAGATTATTCATGAGGTTTCTGGGAAAGGGGCAGGGAATTTCTGGAACTGAGGGTTCCTCTCCCTATTAGAGAGGGTAACTTCCAGATGTTGCCATGGCATTTATAAACTGTCATGGTGTTGGTGAAAGTGTCTTTGAGCATGCAAATGCATTATAATTAGCATATAACAAGCAGTGAGGATGACCAGCAGTTACTTTCCTTGCCATCTTGGTTTTGGTGGGTTTTGGCCAGCTTCTTTATTGCATCCTGTTTTATCAGTGGAGTCTTTGTGGCCTGTATCTTATGCCAACCTCCTATCTCATCCTATAACTAAGAATGCCTAACCACTCAGCCTCATTTTACACAGCTCTTATTCAAGATGGAGTCACTCTGGTTCAAACACTCCTGGCACCGCTATACACAAAGAAGCACCAACATGCCCAGAGGCCTCTCTCCAAAGTGGCTGATAACTCCAGCTACCTAACCTTCAAGGACTCTTGACAGAACATTTCACACTCCAGGTAAGAACCTCACTGCAAGGTTGCCTTCTCACATGGGTAGGTTTCTGCTGCCATCACTCATGTGATCTAGGGTTTCTCTTCTAAAACCATCTTCTTTCCTGAATCCCTCTCTCTCTCAGTCCTCTCCACGATGCCCCTTACAGTTCAATACAGATAAAAGTTTACATTTTCCCACAGTGTGAGAACCTAGGATTAGGTTTAAAAAAAAAACTGGGATAAAGATGGGGAGGGGATGGCAGTTCTCACTGTCACTTCATCAGTAGGGTCAACTGGCATCACACTCATCCAGCACCCCATTTGTGCATTTACTCCCCCACTTTAAGCATCCATACAGGGCGCCATAGGTAGACCACCACACAAGAGCTAGGGGCAAACACAAAGCTGGAGTCCTTTCTTGGGAAATGCTTGCTATCTGGAATCAGACCTCCTTTATTTTCTCAGGAACCAGGCCCTTGTCAAAACCACCCTCTTTGGAGCTGCTTCAGAATCAGCAGCTTCCTTGGCTCTTTCTCTAGAATGTCTTCTCTTCTGGTCCTCTCTGCTCTTGGTTTCCTGCTTTGAACAAATGAGACATGCTGTAGACAAACAGTTAAGAGTACAGTTGGTCCTTGAACAATGCAGGGGACCCTCTCCCCTGTTTAGTAAAAAAATCCAGGTATAACTTTTGATCCTTTAAAAATGTAACTACTGATAGCCTACTGTTGACCAGAAGCCTTACCAATAACACAAATAGTTGATAAACACATATTCTGTACGGTGTATGTATTATGTACTTTCTTCTTACAATAAAGCAAGCTAGAAAAAAGAAAATATTATTAAGAAAATTATAAGGAAGAGAAAATGTATTTACTATTTATTAGTGAAAGTGAGTTATCATAAATGCCTTCATTCTTATCATCTTCATGTTGAGTAGGCTGAGGAGGAAGAGAAGGGGCTGATCTTGCTGTCTCAGTGGTGGAAGAGGTGGAGGAGGTAGAAGGGGAGGCTGGAGAGACAGGCACTTTTTTGAAACTTTTATTGAAAAACATCTGCATATAAGTGGAACCATGCAATCCAAACTTATATTGTTCAAGGGTCAACTGTACTTATTCAGCATTTGTCTATGCTATGCAACCTGGGACAAACTATATTTAAATCCCTTTAAATCTCAGGTTTCTCTTCTTTAAAATAAGGAGGACAGGTCAGGCTCCATGGCTTACACCTGTAATCCTAGCACTTTGGGAGGCTGAGGCAGGCAGATCACTTGAGGTCAGGAGTTAGAGATTAGCCTGGCCAACATGGTGAAACCCTGTCTCTACTAAAAATACAAAAATTAGTTGGGTGTTGTGGTGCATACCTGTAATCCCAGCTACCCAGGAGGCTGAGGCAGGAAAATCACTTAAACCCAGGAAGCAGAGGTTTCGGTGAGCCAAGATCATGCCACTGCACTCCAGCCTGGGCGACAAAGCGAGACTGTCTCAAAAAATAAAATAAAATAAACAAAATACGGAGGACAACTCACCTCATGAGCTTCTTGTGAAGATAAAATAACATCACAGACTTAAAATACATAGTGCCTGGCACATAGAAACACTTAATAAAGGGCATCTGGCACTATTAATATTACTATCATTATCATCCAAAGGTTCTTCTGCCTCTTTCTCCCCACCTTGCTTCTCTCTCTTGTGTCTCTAAAACCTCAGCGTCTTCACAACTCCACTTGCCTTATTCCTCCCCGACCAGGCCTCCCCTCCAGGACTACTAATCTCTCCTGCTGGGATGCACATTCTCCCACCCCACCTCTCCTAGGTACTTATCTCCTGGACTATTGTCTCCTCTCAATACACACATTAGTATAAATGTTATTATCTCTAAAATTCAATTAATTTCAATTACTGTGGCCTCAGACAGATTACAAGTGCTCTCAATTCACGGAAGATTCTGAGGAAGCAAGGATGCCTCTGATTTCTGCAATTGTACATGGCTGTGAGGACCAGGGAAAACAGACAGATGGCAGGACACATGACACCTCAAACCCCTTTACCTCCTCACCCCAACACTCTCAAGATACAAGCTCTTTTCTAGAGTGAAGATGCTATCTACCTTGCCTGGCTTTCACTGGTCTTCTCCACTTAGATGTGATTATAGGTTGCAAACAAATAACAAAGCAGGCCAAAAATGGGCAGCAAGAGACACTAAGTGATGATCTAAAAAAGCAAGTACAAACTAAAGAATTTATCAAGAACTGACTACGCATGAACATATCTTTAAGATCCTGCAATTGCTATCTTAGTCAACATATGCACTATCAAAATAATCAAGCCTATTTCATTATTTGATATTGCATAGGTTGCCTAAAATAGCAATTTCAGCCATGCTTTTTTTTTTTAATCCATTCATCATTCATCCATTGAACAAATGTTCACTGGGCACCTGTCTTGTGACACGTACTCTGGTTCTGGGGCTACAGCAGAGACGAGGACAGACAAGGTCTCTATCAAACTTGTATTTAGGGGAGGAGATGGACAGCAGACGAGATATTTTGGTCATGTTATTTTGAATCAGCAATACCTCTGCTTCCTTTTATTGACATTAATAATGCAGCCCTTGGAGCCAAGGAGAGCTTTGGCCATGCATGGGCAGTTCTAACTTGCTTTTTGTATAGACAATATGTATTGGAACTCAATGACTGGCTCTGTCCATGTGGATATTATTATCATGAGTCATTGCTTAGAAACCCCAAGATAATCTTAAGAGGTGGTTAAGCCTCTAGAGATGACAACTGTGCTGCCCTCAAGCAGCTGTCTCCCACAGAGCCCGGTATCAACTGGAACCATAGTTTCTGATTTCTTCATGCTCCCTGTGTTAGTCTGGGCTGTCATATCAAATTACTCCAGACTGGGTGGCTTAACAACAAACATACTTCTCATGGTTGTAGAGGCTGGGAAATCCAGGATCAAGGTGCAAGTTGATGTCTGGTGAGGATCTGCTTGCTAGTTTGCAGATGTCTGCCTTCTTGGAGGAGAAGAGAAAAAGAGAGAGGAAGCAAATTGATAGAGTTTGAGTATGTGTCCCCACCAAACCTCATGTTGCATTTTAATTTCCAATCTTGAAGGTGGGGCCTGGGTGGAAGCTGTTTGGGCCACAGGGGCGGAACCCTCATGGCTTGGTGCTGTCCTGGCGATAGTGAGTGAGTTCTCTTGAGATCTGGTTATTTAAGTGTCTGGCACTACCCACCCCCATTCTCTCTTATCCCTGCTCTCCTGTGTGACGTGCCTGGCTCCCTATTTCCCTTCCATCATGAGTAAAAGCTTCCTGAGGCCTCCCCAGAAGCTGAGCAGATGGCAGTACCATGCCTGCAGAATCGTGACCCAATTAAATGTCTTTTCTTTATAAATTACTCAGTCTCAGGTATTTCTCTGTAGCAATGCAAGAACAGCCTAACACAGAAACAAGCTCTCTCCTGTCTCTTCTTAAAAGGGCACTAATTCCATTATGAGGGGTTCACCCTCATGACCTAATCATTTTCCAAAGGGCCCACCTCCCAACACCATCACATTGGGGGTTCGGATTTCAGCATATGAATTTGGGGAAACACAAACATGCAGTCCATAACTCCCAATTTTCCTTCAGGATCCATTTTCCCTGTAATTTTTCAGGAAGCATATTAGTAACAGTTCAATTAAGTACTTCATATGCCAGTTCTTGTGCTAGGAACACTAAATATATTTAAGCTTCAAATTAGACATTATTATCCTCATTTTATAGAAGAAGAAAGGAAGACCAGAGGGATTGCAGTATTTCCCTCAGTCACTCAGTTTTTGGGTAACAAAGCTTGTATTAAGGCACCCTCCAGAGCCTTCTCTTTGTAAAACATGGAGACATCCCAGGTAGGTGGTCCTGGGCACCTGCTGCCACCCATCAGCCACAGGGTCTCATGGACCACCTCCAAGTTTGAGTTTCTAATATGTAAAATCAGTGTTGGGCCTTCGCTCTCCATGTGTTGTTTCTAAGGAGGTTAAGGCCCTCTGAAAGAGCCAAAGGGGTTAAAACCTGCAAAATGTGGCTCTGAAGATGTATGACCTTAAACAAGTCAGCTGGAGATGGGGTCTCCATTGGCATCAAGTGAGGCAACCAGGGCTGGTGACACAGTACGCAGTGCAGGCAGCTTCACTCTGGGGACTTTGGCTTCATGGCAGTGGCTCAGGAAAGACTCTGGGCTCCAGGAGGCCACAGCCCCAGGAGCTTGCTGAGATTGGGGAGGGTGTCTGATGTGACCCAAGGGAAGAATGTGCTCCCTGGAGCCCACATGCACTCATTTCTCTTCTTTAAGAGTCTTTCGCTGCTGGAAGAGCCCAGGTGCAGAGAATCAGCCAGCCCTCAACCTCTTGGGCTTAAGCAATCCTCCCGCCTCAGCCTTGTGAGTAGCTGGAAATACAGGCACGTGCCACCATGTCCAGCTATTTTTTAAAATTTTTTTGTAGAGGTGAGGGGTCTCACTATGTTATCCAGGCTTGTCTCGAACCTCTCGGCCCAACATACTTATGTTAGCCTCCCGAAGTACTGAGATTACATGTGTAAGCCACCATGCTGGCCAACTCAGCTTCTCACATGGTTCCTTTTATCTTTTGTTATCTAACTATCCACACCTCTTTCCTTTAGGGTTTTGTTAAAGGCCAAGCATCTAACCCCAAGTCAATGGTTCTCTCTAAACATTTAGTCCCTAAAAACAACAGCATTGTGTTCAACTCACAAAAGGCCCAACTGCATTACGATAACCAGGGTTGAAATCCACCTCAGCAGCGCTACCAAAACTCACATGGCTGGGATCTAGCTGGGGAAACGCCTGTATTGTGTGTCTCTGTGATGGTAAATGGGGCTAAGTTGCCAGAGTCCAGGAGCCTTACACTTCTGCCAAGAGCGACGGAGCCACCTGGCTCCACCACAGGCAGTGGCTGCTCTCCCCTCACCCTCCCCTTTAGGGAACCCAAAAGGCTTTGCAGGCCTTGGGGAACAGACGTGAACTTTCCGATCCCTGGGCTGAGGTGTCTCAAGGGACTTCCTGATTTAGAGACCCAGACACCAAGAAGCCTCCCCTCCTCCATTTGGGTGTGTTGTGGCAGAAAGAGAACAATTTCCTCCTTTCCACCTCCAAGCTTGTCTGTAGCTCTCTCTTCTAGCACGCAGCTCATCAGCATACAGAGTAATTTTGATAGAACCTCTATAATGCTTTCTCTCTAAGGAGGGATTTTAATACCCTTCTGAGTGACATTTTATATGATAACAGTATGTAAGTTTGACAGGAAGCTGTTTTCCAAGAGTTAAAGTCCTAACAGTCTCACAGATCAGACTGACAATGGCTTTCCTGATCATTATTAAATTCCCTGTGATTAGAAAATAGGCCGGTGCTATTGATTTAAGCTCTTTGAGTTAAGCTAAGCTTTAGAGGCCTTTCACAAGGCACAAAAAAAGGGCATTTGAGACTGTATTTTACCTTCCTAATTAAAGTACTTTTCAGAGTACAAATAGCAGTCAGCCAGGTATTGGGCATGGGTTACAGAAAGAAAGGTGGGAAGCATTTTTCCAGAACAGGGCACCAGAAGACAAGCCCATCACAGCTGATGCCACTAAGTCCAGGCAGAGCATGAGTCTCAAATTCCCTAAGACAAAAGGCTTCCTGCTCCCAACAGTGCCGAGGTCAATGAGACTTTGATTTCAACCTCAAAGCATCTATAGGTGGAGAGAATTCTTAGTCCTAGAATTTCCAGTTTCAAGGATTTCAATTTCATTTTGAAAGATTTTGTCATGTGGTCTTCTCCACAATTGTAAAGCTATTGTACAAATTTTGCATCAAGAAATTATTGCCAAATCTCCAAAGGTTAAAGATTCCAGGTTACTTTTTCAGCTTAATAAGTGGGGAGAGAATGAAGGTGACGGTGTTTCTATTACAATCTAAAGCTCTAGAGAAAACAAGGATCCCTAGAGGAAAATCTTGAGCAATTGCAGAGTATTAAGTGCTTTGTGTCTTTCTGAAGGAAAGACACTTGAGGTTTTTAGGTGCGCCTGCAGTGCCTATTTGTTGCCCAGACAATAAGCAGTTTGAGCTACTGTGCTCGCCCCTGAGCATTCCTTTTCTTGACTGCCTGTCTTCTAATCCTCCCCGACCCCAGGAGAGCTTTTCTGAAACTAGTTGCTTCCTCTCCAGCTGGGAGGTCTTAGCACCCATTGTCTTTGGTTCTGTCCACAAGGGGCTTAGCATAGGAGCCTTGCCATATGTATCCTGTCACTGTTTTTCTTGTTTTCAAACCATGATCAACAGTAAAAAACATATTTTTAAACCACAACCCAGCCCCTGACATGCGTTCAAAACAAAAACAAAAGTTTCGGCCAACGGTGCTCACGTGTACTAGCTGCATTTTGATGTCACAGCCTGCAAAATTGATGTTATGGCTCCAATAAGTGTCAGCCTGCACAATGAAAACTGCTCTGTGTTATCAAGAATCACAAATACTCCTTTAAAATGTATTTGTCTACCAATTACTTAGAGCACAGGGCATGTACCTGTGTTAAGCGTTGTGTGGAGATAGGGAAGCATGTGGAAGTCTCTCCTCTCAAGCAGCTCACAAAGGAAGACGTAAATTGCAATGCCTAAGAGATTGGTGTTCAGATGGCGCATGGGTCTGCGTAGTGGAAGTACCAGGAGGGAGAGGTGGGGAGGGGCCTTCACACTGGGGGAGGCTGGGAAAGCTGCAGGGCAACTGTTACCATCCTTGGGGGAGCTATAACTCCTGCATCTTCCTATCCTTTGCAGGTACCTGTGCATCACAGGCTTTCAATAATTGTGCATTGAGTGGCTCTCTGGTTAGATCACATTAAGGCTGTGAAGGAATCCAATTGCTAATGCTTGTTGAGCAAACTAAAGTATGCCTGGGTCTGTGCTGGGAGTTTAACCCAGTTGTCACACTTAATCCTCATGACAGGCTAGTGTCATCGTTGCTTTTGTCCCCTATTTAATGGCGAGGAAATTGATCCTGAGACATGTTCAATGGCTTCCCCAAAGTCACAGAACTTAAGTAAGGTGAAGATCTAAGACTTAAACCTAGATTTTTGTTTTTATTATTATACTTTATATTAGTTCCAGGGTACATGAGCAGATCATGCAGGTTTGTTACATAGGTATACCCGTGCCATGGTGGTTTGCTGCATCCATCCCCCCTTCATCTACATATTTCTCCTAGTGTTATCCTTCCCCAGTCACCCTACCCCCTGCTGTCTCTCCCCTAGCCACCCCCCACCCACCGCTGACAGGCCCTGGTGTACGATGTTCCCCTCCCTGTGTCCATGTGTTCTCATTGTTCAACACCCACTTATGAGTGAGAACATGCAGTGTTTTAAATCCAAAGCATATGCTTCTTCCACTCCCTCACAGACCATATAGATTTAGATAGCTTTACGGGACACCAATGAGGGCAGAGTCTAGGAAGGGAAATGGTGCAAGCATGGTACATGGCATCTTTAGAGAACGAGTGAAGAAACCAGCAAGATAGAAATAGAAGTTTCATTTTAGGAGAAAGGCAGGCAAGGGCCAGGTTAGAGGATCATAAAAAGGGAAATAGAACTAGAAAATAACTTTGTGTTGCTGGAAAACACTACTACCAATAACAACAACAATTTTTTAATTTACAATTGCTGTGCATCATTTCAAGGTTCATATCTAATCGGTAACTTTATTCTATAGTTAAAGAAACTTAGGCACAAAAATTACTGAATAATTTGTCCAAGAGCAAACAATAATATTTGATAACCATAGGCTACTGTGAAATTGGTGTTGCCATTACCAATGTGCTATCTTTGCTCCTCTACCTTTTTCTTTAGAAATAGGATCTGACTCTGTTGCCCAGACTGGAGTACAGCAGCATCACCATAGCTCACTGCATCCTCAGTCTCCCAGGCTCAAGCAATCCTCCTGCCTCAGCCAAGTCGCTAGGACTAAAGGTGGAAGACACCACTCCTGGCTTTTTTTAAATTATTATTATTTTAGTAGAGACGAGGTCTCTGTTGCCCAGGCTGCTCTCCACTTTTTCTAAATCCAGTTCTTTCCTTGTTGCTCAGTAAGAACCATGAGCACAGGGTGCCTGCAGCAGACACTTCAGCGCTCTCCTCAGATCCCCTCATCAGGGTTGATCCATCAGTTCCCAGCTGCTGAGAATACTGACTGCTGAGGATTCACAAATGTGACCCTGACCGCGAGATGCCCTAAGCCACAAAGAATTACCTTGCTCAAGGTTACACCCCTCCAAAGAGACAGCATGTGGCCAATGATGGATTGACATGGAAATCCAAAAAGTTTCAATTTTGCCTCAACTGGGAACAACTCTGAAAGGTCAGAAAGGTCATCCTAGCTCAAAGCTCCCCATAGAACTGGCTGAATCTTCAGTGGAAACTATTTTTTAGGTCAGTAACTGCTACTGCTGCTTTCTTCTTTCCCCTCCTCTTCTTCTCCTCCTCCTCCTTATTCCCCAACCTTCCTTACTCATTTTTTTTCAACAGGTGGTTTTCCCAAGAGCGCTCCCTAATAAACCCTGAGTGAAATTCTCCATTTCATAGTCTGTTTCCAGGGAACCCAATTTAAGCCAATTAATACCATGATTGGAACTAGAAAGTGGGCTATCAAATGTAATTGTGTAGGTGAATTATTCCCTGGTCAGCTGGCAATGAGGTCTCCATCCTGGTGGTAAGTATGGGATGGACAGTCTCTGGTGTGCTTTAGCAGTGCAATTGCAAAATGTCTACCAAAGTTAAAGATACTAGAACACTAACCAGTAAAAGGTGATGCACTGACTGGAGTAATATCTCTGGCACCTTAGAGGCATGAGGAAAATAGTAACTAGAAAGACCATGGGATTGGTGGCCATCGTTGAATGCTACTGACTCACTCGCTGAAGAGATATACTAACAAACTCATGGTAATCAGTTGACAATTCAAGGCAAAATGTGAAAGCCAGGGAATTTCCTTTGCAGCATTGAAGAAAAACCCTATAACAGAGGATAATCAGCACAAAGACTCGGATTCAGTAATTAATCATGTAATAGCAAGAGAACTTCAGAAAAGATTGAATTATCAGCTGAGAGGTCTCCTATGCCAAGGTCAAGGCCATAACAGAAAAGGAGTAGGACTCTGACACTTGGGATGTGATTACCTGGGTAATGATGTAGTTGAGAATTCTGGATTCCTATCTTCCCCCAAACCTGCTGTCCTGCAGAAGTATCCATTCCTCTTGATAGAAGATAGTGCCCCTACTTCCTTGCTTGAGTATCACGCAATGGTGGCAAATGAGTCAGATGCCTTACAAGACCAAGCTGGCCCCCTGGGGATTCCTATGCCTATCTTTCTTTCTGTCAATCAGACCAATAGGAAAAGTCAAATCAACAAGACCAATAAGGCCAGAGAAGAGATGGACTATATGGAAGACAGGGATTATTCGCCAAAGGGGTGCAGGATCTGGCTGATATGTACCAAGAAAAGATGATATGTATCAAGAAGAGATGGAGTGTGTGCATTCAACTAGATTCTGAGGGTAATGGATCAAGGGGTTGGAACACAGTTGGATAAAGGAGGTTGTATCAATATGAAAATGTATTAAAATTTCACCATGACATGGAATTTAACACCCTGGCAAGGATCCTGGAAGAAGATGCTACTAAACTGCCAGGTTGAATCTTGGAAGTTTGGAACCAGCAATGGCCTAAACTACATGGATGTACCAGAACTTCCTTCTTCCGCAAATGGTGGAAGAAGGGCTCAAAGAGCTCAGAAAAATGGGTGGGATAGATTGGATACAGGCAGAAAACCCACTTTCTGACTATGCTCTATGAAGACTAAGAGGACATTTTATTTCCCAAAGTGATAAAGAATGTGTTAGTGAGAGGAACACCAGCATCATTAAGATGGTCGGTGGTGTCTGTCTTCTTTCAGCTGGAGCTGGCAGTAGGTGATGCTGTTACAATACTGGACTCTCTGATAGCAACGGGAATGCTAGCATCCAAAAACCAGATAGATCACAGTAGATGAGAGTGGACTTCTGCCAACTTAACCAAACAGCAGCCCCCAATTGTGCCTACTTTTCTAGATGTGGTGCCTTTTTTAGAGCAGATTAACACACCAACACATGATATGCAGACATTAGCAAGTGCATTCTTTTCCATCCCTTCTCAAGGAGGCTCAAAAGCAGTACACATTCACTTGTGACAAGTAACAATATATATTTATGCCCCAGAGCTTGTTTAATTTGCCTTCTCCCTGTCGTAATATAAAACAAAGAGGACTGCACCATCTGCACATTCTGCAGATTACTACATTGCTTTACCATATTGGTGACATCACACTAATTAGACCAGATAAGAAGCAGTAGGTATGTTGGAGGCTTTGGTAAAGCACATGTACTCCAGAGGGGTAGATGAACTCTATGAAGATTCAGGGACCTGCCATATCAGGGAAGTTTTTTAGGGTCCAGTGATCTGGGCATGGCAAAGCATTCCCCCAAGTAAATGACAAATTACTGCATTTCATAACTCCCACCACTAAGAAAGGAGCACAATTCTTTGTAGGTCCCTTTGGGTTCTGGAGGCAGCATGCTCCATATTTGGAAAAACTGCTCTTACCCAGTTACCAGGTGACATTAAAGTCTGCCAGCTGTAAGTGTACATAAAAAGGGCTATGCAAAAGCGGACTTGTCACTTGGCCATATAACTTGGCAGACCTTATGGTATGAGAGGTGTCTGTGTTTGGAAAAGACATCATGTAGACTTGATGGCAAGCCCCAGTAAGATCACAGTGTAAACCCTTAGGGTTTTGGAGCAAGGCCATGCCATCTACCACAGGACTAAATTGGATTTGAGGGGCAGAACCTGGTTTGCCACTGAGGCTTAGTAAAGACGGGCCATCTGAGCATGGCTTCGAGTGACCATGCAGTCAGAGCTGCCCATCATAAGCTGGGTTCTGTCATACCAACAAAGAGAAAGTCAGGCTGACCCAGCATCAATCCACGTAAGCTTCAAGTGTTGCATCTGGAATTGAGCATGAGTAGGGCCAGAGAACACAATTAAGCTGCCTGAATAGGTGGTCTCAACCCCCACGTCACCTGCTACAGTTGCATTCATGCCTCCTTTCACAATTCACACCTGTTGCTCCCTTACACCCAGATAATGAAAGAGGAAAAAGTATAAGCTTGGTACATGGATGGATCACCTTGGCATGTCAGTGTGAGTACAAATAGACTCATTGCTTTATAGCTCTATTCAAAAGTGGCCCTGAAGAAAGCAATGAGGAGAAATTATCCAAATTGGCAGGGCTCCGTGTGATGCATCAGGCCTTCCACTTTGTGAAAAGAGAAGTAGCCCAAAGTAAATATATTCATAGACTTGGGGCATTTTAAAATGGACTTTCCAGCTGGACCAGGGTCCTGAAAGAATAAAGATTAGAAGACTGGGAATAAGGTCTTAGAAAGACTCATTTAGATGGACTTATGGGGAGATATAAAAGAGGGAAGACCTTAGTATGGCATCTAATGGTTATCAAAGAGCATCCACAATGCAAGAGACACTAAACCAAGCAAGTGGGCAGAATGACTCAGTCATTTGACATCAGCCAGTATATGTTATGGACCAAACTAGTGCTGATACAATAGACATGTGAGTGGAGAAGCCATGGTAGAAGTGTTGAAAGCTATTCATGGGCCCAGTAGAATATGTTTCCACTCACTGAGGCTGACCTGGCTACTGATGCTGCTGAATATCAACTTGCCAGCAACAGAAACTAAGATTGCGCCCATCTTTGACACCATCCCTTGAAGAGATGAACCAGGCACATGGTGGGAAGTTGACCACTCTAAACTCCTTTCACCCTAAAAGGAGCAGCGATTCCATCTTATTAATATAAACACATATATTCTATATGGTCTTGACTTTTCTACTCCTAGGGCTTTGGTCTACACAACTATTTGAGGACTTGGTAAGGATTTCATCAGCTGATATAAAATCCTAACCAGCCTTGCCTTAGGCCAAGCAATCCTAAGAAAAAAAAAAAAAAGTGCAGCAGTGGCAGTGGCTATTTGATGATGGGACCCACAGGTCCTGTCATCTACAGCACCTTTACAAGTCACCAGCCTGACGGAGGAGTGGAATGGCCTCTTAAAGAAGCAATGGAGATGTCAACTTGAAAATGACAACATCTTCTGAGTGCAGCATGGATTCTAAATTAATGCCTATTAGATGGCACTGTGTCCCTGTGGGTAGAATACATGAGTCAGGAAACTAAAGGGTGAATGTGAGAGTGGTCCCACTTACCAAAAACCCATAACCTACGTGGAGAATTTAAGCTCCCACTCCTACAATCTTAGGCTCTGTGGCTCTATAGATCCTGGTTCTCAGAGAGGGAAATACTTGTACATGTACTCTCCATAGAAGCCCATTAAATTTTAAGCTACAACTACTAATCAGGCTCTTTTGAGTTCCTCATACCGAAAGAGCAACAGGCATGGAAAAGCAGCCATCGTATGACAGGAGACTGGGCTGCTGTTAGATGACCAGGGCGGGGAAGAATATGCTCAGCACTCAATTGACCCACTGAGGCATCTATTGGTGTTCACATTCACATGCCCTGTTTTTTTTTCTCCTTTTTCATACTTTTGTTTTTTTATTTAAATTTTTTATTTTACTTTAAGCTCTGGGATACATGTGCAGAACGTGCAGGTTTGTTACATAGGTATACATGTGCCATGGTGGTTTGCTATACCTATCAACCCATCATCTAGGTTTTAAGCCCTGTGCATTAGGTATTTGTCCTAATGCTCTCCCTCCCCTTCCCCCTATTCCCCGAGAGGCTCCAGTGTGTGATGTTCCCCTCCCTGTGTCCATGTTGTTCAGCTCCCACTATTGAGTGAGAATATGCAGAGTTTGGTTTTCTCTTCCTGTGTTAGTTTACTGAGGATGATGGCTTCCAGCTCCATCCATGTCCCTGCAAAGGACATGAACTCTTTTTTTATGGCTAAACATGCCGTTTTAATAGTAAGTTGGAAGATACAGCAGCCATGTCCTGAAAAGAGCATGCTAACAGAGGCTAAGTTACCTCAGGGATGAAGATCTAGTCCACCCCACAAAGCAAACTGCCTAGACTAGTAAAATGGTCAGCCGAAGGTGAGGGGTGTCTAGAATGGGTGATGTGGTAGGGGGATGGTCAGTTATGGCTTCAGGATCAACTATACAGAAGGAGCTATGGGTTTTCCCACTAATTATTTGCCTGTAAATTCCCTAGAAAGTGAGACCAATTTTAATCCTAAAGGATTTGTCCCCAGGTGAGGAAAACATAAGATGTCAGTGGGTCAGGGAGACATAAAAAATAGACTGCAGTGGACACTGTTGTTGTCTGTTCTGATTCCCTTTCCTCCTGTCATTCATTCATCACTCTGTTGATGGGGCCCTTGCTGCTGCTGACAGCTCATAGCTGCATCCCTCAATGGGTCTCCATCCATCACTAGGCCCTTGGTTTCAGGGAACTAGTTTGTTCAAGGTTACTCAACCTCCCAGGAGGTAGCTCATAGCCAGTGACTATCAGCTAAAGCTATCAAGCCCTAGACTCAGTTTGGGGCAACTCTGAAGGTCCATCCCAGCTCCAAAGCTCTTTACAGGATCAGCTGAGATCTCAGTTGCAACAGCATTATCAATTGGTTTCTCCCACTGCCCAATCCAGTCTTCCTCATTTTCCTACAGGTACATTTCCTGAGAGCAGTCTACAAGAAGCCTTCTGAATGCAATTCTCTGTCTCAGGGTCTGTTTCCAGTTAATTCAATCCAAGTCAGCACATATCACTTCACTGTTTCAAAGTTTACCTCAAATGCACTTTTCTGTAACTGTATGAAGATGTCCCCAAGCACCCCACACTCCTCCTCCAGAATGAGTGAGAGTTGACATAGGGCTGGTTCCACACAACGATTTCTAAGGGCTTACATGAAATAAATCTGTGTATCACCAGTTATCTCAGCTTGGTGGAATCACAAAGATTTTAGAGTGGCATGAACTAAAAATGAAGCCAGTGTTGCTGCCCCAGAGTTGTGAGACTCACATGCTCCCACCCAAGCATATGGAAGGCTGTAGACTTAAGAGATAGGGGCAAGCAAAACAAGGCTTCTGCAGAGAGGAAATAAACCATTGCCTCCTACATCTCTGCCTTGTGATGCTGAAAGCAGAAGTTGGAGGCCCCTCGCCACAAATCCACCAGAAAGCACCTTGGTGATCTTTCACAAACTGCTTATATCTAGGTTTAAAGTCTAAGCGGGAAGATGTTCTAAATTACCTCAATGGCCTTGAAATTTACCAGATTCACTGTTTAACTAATGACTTCCTCCTCTCTGTTTCCATGATACTTAGTAGATTTCCAAATTTTAACATGCTCCATGCTATAGTTGTTTGTTTGTTTGTTTCTGGGACCATTCTCCTAACATGCTAGAAGAACTTCCAGAGCAAAAACCTAGTTACATCCATCTCTATGTTCCAAGAGTCTGGCTGAATGAATATGGCTTCCAGGTCTAGGTCCTGGGAGGTGGGACAGATAATATGTCACCTCAAGCTATCTCCAAGCTGCAAGCATCAAGTTAACTGAAAGGACTCTTTAAATAGGTGTGCAGGAAAACTTCCAGTGTTCTCTGTTACAAACACTAAATATATTTCTAAATAAAGGAACACGGTGATTTCTACAGACTCATTTGTTTTCTTATTTCTTCACAATAAAGGGCATATACATTGTAAAGTTTAAAAAGCAAGCGAGAAAGAAACAGCAATCCCTAGAAATTGTGTCCATTGTTCTAATAACAACCTGATTTTAGGCACGCTTGGTGAAGGTTCTTAGCTTCCTGTCATTGTTTTGTGGAAACATATCTAGAGGTCTCAAGTTCTTCCAGGATGGAATTTAAATACAACTTGCACAAGGAAAGAGCATAAGGCTCCTGGTGCCCAAAAGACGGGACACAACTGACAGCTGGGGCAAACACATCTCACTGCCCTCAAAAGCAGCTGGCTCCTTTTCTTTTGCTGTGACTGCTCTAGTGGTCAACATGTCAGCAGTCTATGAATAAGAATATCAAAGAACAAATCAAAATCCCACAAATCCAGACATATATTTCATCATGATAGGTATGTTTTTTAAAAGCCTGGGAAAATGTACATCACGCGGAAAGTGGTTATCAGGGGAATCTCACTTGGAATGTCTCTAAGTGAATTTCTTTTTATAACATATATGTGTACCTTAATAATTCAATAATATTTTTTTTTAATTTCATTTGGGAGAAATATACAGGGATGATGGAACCAAAAGAAGAAGTCCTGTAGTTCAGTACTGTGCTGCTCAGAGTTTTTGAAGAGTCAGCAGGGGGAAGGCTGAAGGGTGCAGTCACCTCCATCCCTTCATCCTGTCCCCACTCAAGCTGCTGTGATGATGATGGCAGGCTGTGACTTAGGGAGGCCAAGGGGCATCACATCTTGAGACTTGAGTAGAATGGCCAGGGAGTCCTGGACTGTTAGAGCTTCAAGGAGTTCACAAGAGAATCTAGTACAACCCCTGTGCCTTACAAGTAAGTAAACTGAGGCCCAGACACCCATGATCATGGGGCTATCTAGTGGCAAAGCCAGAATGGAAACTCTGGCTAGTTTCCATTCTAGGAATGGGAACCCTGAGTCTCAACAGTGTTCCTTTCATACTGCAACACCGTATCTTCTATTTGTAGCTGCTGAGGCTTGTGACCCCACATGTGTCATTAAACCTCTCCCACCAGACCCTTCTAAAAAGAGAAGAGAAAATTGGGAAGGGAAGAAGGGAAGGAGAACAACACAGAGCAAAGAGAAAAAAGAACAGAGGGAGAAAGGGCTCTTGTCATTGCTTTGACAAAGATGGTGGGAAGACAGCCTTTCTCCAAGCTCCACCTACTCATCTCACTCTCAGGAGGGAGAAAACCCTTTTGAGACATTGTTTTTCCTCCAAGGCTACCTTTGATCTTCATCCAGGTGACGTCTAGTTAAGATGAACATCAAAGGCAGAAAGGAGTCAGAGCATGTCTTGTCCAAGCCCAGCTCTCACTAGGGATGGCTGAAGTAAGTGTCCCGATTGTGTGAGAGACAAGGCCGGGACTCCAAGGGATTCTTATTGGGATGAATGGCAGAGGGAGAGGATGCTCACTGCTTAAATTGTTCTCATTTTACCAGAAAATAATTCTTTCTGCTTTTTCTTTCCCACCGCAAGCAATTCTCATCTCAGAAGGAGAAGACGATGTCTCTCTCTCCCCCTTTCAGCAAGTGTAGAAGCAACACTTAGTGCACTAGCACATAGGCACATTAATTTATGCTGCCTGTCACCTTTGTGTTTGGGAACAAGTCAGACTCCTTTGTGTAATTGCGTGATGAAACAATCCTGTCCATTATGTCAACACAAATTATACCATTAAATAGTGAGAGCTGCCCGCCCCCCCCCCCCACTGCTACACAGAAGAGAGAGCATCTCCTCACACCAAGGACATGGGCTTCCAGAGGAGCACCCCAGAACCCCTGTCTCACTGCTTGCCACCTGCCCTGCCCCAATCTCTAGACCTTGCCATGTTCCTTCCACCTTACAAGGACAGTTGCTAGGAGACAGAAGACAAAGCTGGACTGCTCCATTGCCTGTCCATTTGGGATAGGGGTAACAGAGGTGGGAGGGCCAAAAACCAAAACACCCAATATCTCTCAGATGAGTTTCTCTATGGCAAGGCTCTCACCCCACAGATGAGGGGGTCCTTCACCCTCAGGGAGGGCATCTCTTAGTCCTTCTCTGACACCTTTTCTCCAAGTGTTTGTCTAAACAAACAGAATGTACACATACATACACACCTTTACACATACATACACACAAATGCATGTCCATGTGCCCTTACACACTCAAACACCCACACAACCCTATACACACACCCATACACACACATATACAATCCTACATACACACACACTCTTACCCACAAATACACACACCCTACATACACACATATACACAACCCTACACATACCTTTACATACAAATACATATACACTCCTATACACACATATGCTCACACATATACACACATGCATATACATGCATGCCTACACACACACACACACCTCACACACACATACACACATACCTTGCATACAAATACATACACATGCACACACATGTCCACACAAATACATGCATATGGTCTTATAAAGAAACCATATCTTTTTATGCACATACATGCATTCAACCTCCTACATGCATACAAGCACCTATGTACACATACAACCTTACACACATACATGCATATAACCCTCCACACACACATACACACAGAGAGCCAAGTACCTCACAAGGAGGAAGCAAGTTCCCAGTTTCAGGACGATATTCTCAAGTTAGCATGAGGGTAGGAAGGTGAGGGGACAGAGTAGCCACAAACAACAAGGGTAGGTCCACTCCAGTGAAGAAACCACACTGTGTCTTCAGGTGTCCTTTGGAGGAATCACATACATATGCCACATTTGCACACACACACACACACACACACACTCACTTAAACAATTGTTAAGTCAAAACATGTGGGCTTGCTGTTGGGACAAGGAGGCTGTCTTAGTCAGCTTGGGCTGCCATGACAAAACACCACAGACTAGGTGGCTTGAACAGCAGACGTATATTCCCTCACAGTTCTCCAGCCTGGAAGTCCGAAATCAAGGTGCCAGCAGGATCAGGGTCTGCTAAGGGCTCCCCTCTTGGGTTTCAGACAGCCGTCTTCTCACTTTGTCCCCACATGGCATTTCCTCAGTGTGTGCAGGGGATGTGGTGAGAAAGAGAGATCTCTCTTACTCTTTTTATAAAGACCACCAATCCTATTGGATTAGGGCCCCACCCTCAGAACCCCATTTAACTTTAATTACCTCCTAAAAGTCCTATCTCCAAATACAGTCACATTGGGGGTTAGGGCTCCACATATGAAATTGGGGTGGGGGATACAATTCTGTCCATAACAGAAAGAACTACCTCCCCCAAATACACCTACAATGATTCTCTGGCCAAATGAAGTATCCATTTGTAATGTAAATATCATGGCCATCTGTTCTACAGCTTTAAAATGGTGGCAGTAAGGACTTTTTTAAAGCAGGAGCATAAACACAGTTTTATTTTGATCACATAACCGGGAAATATGAAGAAGAAAAGAATTGCCATTCCCCACACAGTCCAGAGCCACCCCCGACCCAATTTACAGAAAGGGAACACAGAGGCACAAAGAGTGGGAGAGGTGATTCCTTCCATCCTGTCAGTGCCTTCCGGCATACCCAGCATGGCCAGGGGATTGCATGTTCACCTGTCCCTCCTGCTCATACCACTGGGCCCATGACGGGCTGGGGGATTACAATTTAGCCCCCTCTGGAACCCAACCTGAAAAAGCACCCAAAACAAGGAGGTCCTACCGGTGTGGAGTGGGAAGAAGACACCACAGCCAACACCGCCATCTACTCTTACAACTCATACTTTTACTTACCTACTTATTATTTATTTTATTTATCTATTTATTTATTTATTCATTTATTTATTTTTGAGATGAAGGCTCGCTCTGTTGCCCAGGCTGGAGTGCAGTGGTGCAATCTTGGGTCACTGCAACCTCCGCCTCCCGGGTTCAAGCAATTCTTCCGCCTCGGCCTCCCCAGTATCTGGGATTATAGGTGCACACTACTACACCCAGCTAATTTTTGTATTTTGGTAGAGATTTTGTATTTGGTTTCACCATGTTTCCCAGGCTGGTCTTAAAATACCCTAGCTTGAGCTTGACTATAATAAATAAATTTTAAACAATCCTGCCAACTCCATTTTGCCCACCCTGAACTGTGTTTGCTCACCCTGAGTGATGTAGGACATTCTGTTCCAAAAACTTGCAGTATGAGACACCTGACATCTTTATAAGCAATTTTCTGAGAAACAGGGCCCACCCACCAGCCCTGTACATCCTGTATCTGTAACCGTGTAACTGCTACCCCACACTACTACCTCACATCCTGAGTAAAAAAACAACTTTAAGTTAAACTTTTTATTAGGCCCTGCTTCTCCCCTAACCAGCTCCTTCTGCTTCTGTAATAATCCGCTTACTGCCCCCAACACTAAACTAGTATAAAAATGTAGACCGCCCTTTATTCTTGGCCAAGAGGTTTGAACTCTAGCTGACTCTCGGACGCCGGCATAAAGATGGACTCTCAACAAACTCAGTAAGTGGCGCTTCTCAGTAAGTTTAAATAGAAGCTCGGGTATAACAGTCTCAAACTCCTGAGCTCAGGCAATCCACCCACCTCAGCCTCCCAAAGGGTTAGGATTACAGGCATGAGCCACCATACCTGGACTTTATTTAATTATTTTAGAGACAAGGTCTCACTCTGTCACCCAGGCTGGAGTGCAGTGGCACAATCACGGCTCACTGAAGCCTCCAACTCCCAGGCTCCAGCGATCCGCCTACCTCAGCCTCCTGAGTAGCTACAACTACAGGCACACACCATCATGCCCAGCTAATTTATTTTTACTTTTTTGTAGAGATGGGGTCTTGCTATGTTGCCCAGGCTGGTCTCAAATGCCTGGGCTCAAGTGATCCACCCATCTCAGCCTCCCAAAGTATAGGGATTACAGATGTGAGCCATCACACCCAGCCTCCAAGCGATACTTGAATCTACACCAATTTTTTCTTCTCCCCTCAGCACTGAAACCAAGGTTTGGCAGTGTCTGAACAGTCAACGTTTCCCACATGCAGTCATTTTCCTTCTGAATCCATAAAGCACTCCCCAGGAGCCCGCCTCTGTGTGCAGCTGGCCAGAAATGCAAACAAGCAGAAAGGAAGAAGAGGCTGCGGGTGTGCCAGTTTCCACTCAAGCCCAGAGGTCCTTTCACAGGACCACTCCCATCCTCCTTCCCTTTGATCTGCGACCTTGGGGCACAACACACGCCTCTCTGAACCTCAGCTTTCTCATCTGTAATATACGATAATAAAGCTCCTCTTTGAGTCATGATGAGGATTAAACAAAATCGTGTATAGGAGAAATGTGCACAGTGATGAGCAACAAGTCAGTCCTCACAGCCACTCCCTGGACACGAGAAAACCTCTCCAACAGCCAACAGGACTAGAAGTAGGTAGGAGGGCATTTTCACTTAGAGATGCAGGCTGGAGCAGAGCTATTAAATCATAGATTGCAGGGGCTGGAAGACCCCATGAGATCACCCAGCCCAGGCATTCAGTGCACAGGAGGAGGGGTAAGGAAACAGCTCCCAGAGGTGGTATGGCTTGTCCAAGGTCACACACTGCTGAGGTCAGCACTGGAATTCCACTTAGGCAGACAAAAGCAGCCCCTCTCTAGTCCCACTTTCAGCTGAAAGAAAGCTTTTGGAGGGCTAGAAACTAAGCTAACGCTTACATGAGGTACAGTAACTATTTATAAGGTAGAACTATGGTGTTCCCAATTAATTCTCGACAAATACTCATCTTCCAGATTCAGAACCCAGAAATGGAAATGTCCAAAATCCTGTTATTTTTTAAATACTTCCAACATCCTTCATAGTCTTTATTATAATTGTTTTTATTATGGACGATGTTTAAAAACAAGAAACATTCAGCTTAGGTCTACTTACAAAGAACTGTAGCCTACAGAGAATATTCAAACACCAGGCAACACCAGAACCACTTAACAGTCAGACTTCCTAGCAAGGAGGAATAGCATCACACAGAATCATGTGTCAAATGGCCACATGAAGGACTTATTTTGCTACCAATTGCATGAAGGACTGACCACGTGTAGCAGACAGGTCCATAGACACTCATGTTAACTTAGCCACGAGAGTATGAGAGACTGACTGATTAGGTCATAGCCACCTCTCTACCTTCTTCTGACCTGGCTCTCAGAAATGTCCATCTTAACCCATGACTCTGCTTTCAGCTTAGTGTCAGTACCTTCCTTCAAAACTGTAAGGTCTGCATGTTGATTACAAACTTTAATTCACACAAGAGATAATACTTTCGCACATTTTCTTGATTTCTCAACTGATTTTTCTCAGGATTCAGGATTCAAAAAATATAAATTTCTCCCAAGAAATGCCAAGAAGAATTTTCCACATGCAAATACAAAGGAGGGTGGCCCACTTGCTGCCTGGCAGCCTGTGCTCTGTAAGGAGACATCCCTGGCTGGACACAGGGGACTCCAAGGCCACACATTGGGCACAAGAGGAGGGGCTGGGCATGGTGGTTCACGCCTGCAATCCCAGCACTTTTAGAGGCCAAAGTGGGCAGATCACTTGAGGTCAGGAGTTCAAGACCAGCCCAGCCATCTCTACTAAAAATATAAAAATTAGCCAGGCCTGGTGGTACGCACCTGTAATCCCAGCTACTCGGGAGGCTGAGGCAAGAGAATTGCTTGAACCTGGGAGGCTGAGGCTGCAATAAGCCAAGATCATGCCTCTGCACTCCAGCCTGGGAGACAGAGTGAGACCCTGTGAAAGAAAGAAAGAGAGAAAGAGAGAGAGAGTGGGAGGGAGGGAGGGAGGGAGGAAAGAGGAGGAGGCAGTTGATGGGGTTCATTCATTAAGCCCAGCAGTATGCTGGACAAGGGTGCCCTCACTCCCAGGGCCTGGGGCTCTGTGTGAGTTTCCTCTGGCTGCTGAAATTTGCCACATGCTGGGTGGCTTACAACAGCAGAATCTTACTCTCTCCTAGTTTTGGGGCCTAGAAGTCTGAAATCAAGGTGTTGGTAGGGCCATGCCGCCTCGGAGAACCCTTCTTAGAATCAGTCCTCTACAGAAAGAATCCATCCTCGCCTCTCCTAGCCTCTAGTGCCCCCAGCAGTCTCCGTGCTCCTTGGCCGGCAGCTATATCGCCCCAATCTCTGCCTCCATCTTCCCATGGCCTTCTTCCCAGTGGCTGTCTCTGTGTCCAAATCTCTCTTGCCTTATCAGGACATCAGTCGCTGGACTTAGGGCCCACCCCAATCCAGTATGACCCCATCTTAAGCTGATTACATCGGTAAATGCCTCATTTCCAAATAAGGCCACATTCATAAGTATCAGGGGTTATGGCCTCAGCATATTGTTTTGGCAGAACCCAATTCAACCTACAACAGGCTCCAACAGCAAACAAAGCAAACATGGATCTGGCTAGGGCTGAGTTCCCTAAGTCAATGCTGGGTGCGTTGGGTGCACCTACAGCACAGAGGATGAATGGGGAACAATGGTGGGCAAGTAGAGCAAGAGCAGAGGCACTACCTCAGTGTGTGGTGATCTGGGAAGGCTTCCTGGAGGAAGAGACATCCACCAGGATCAGCAAGATTGGGCCTGAGAAGGTTCCAAAAAAAAAGAGCCCCAGTGAATAAAGGCCTAGGGTTGACAGAGTAAGGCCTTTGCCTTTGCCCTAATTGTCCCTTTGCTCAGGAGGCAGGTCCCCAAGATCATAGCACAGCTGCCTCCTTCCCTGTCACCTCTTTTGTAAAGATGTTTCCTGGCCAGCCTTCATCCACTCTTCTCTGTTACATCACCCAGTTTATTTCCTTCAAGGCACATCACAACTTGCAGTGGTTAATTATATGCTCATTTACTGTCTCTGGAAGTTACGTCTCTGAGGGTGGGGTCCTGCCACTTTTTTTCACAGATATACCCATAGCACTCAACACAGTGCCTAGTATATTGTATACAATAAAAATGAAGAAATAAATGACTGAATATGTGAATGAATGAAATAGGTTCATGGTGGCTAGATTGCAGAGTTTGAGGCAGGAACTGGCAAGACAGGAAGCTGATGTGGGAAATGTGGGCTAGAGCATTCTGGATCCTGTAGCCAGATGCAGGAGCTGGGAATTGTTCTGCAAGCAGTGGAGATCCGGGTGGAGTGAGATGGGGTTGTTTTGACAAAGGAAAGTGGATGGGGGCTTGAACTTGGCATCTGGCAATGGGCACATATCCCAGGATCTGGGTAGAAACAGATTCTGAAGGAGCTGGAAATTCACACCTAAAAAATGCATTGCTCATAGCAGGTGCTCAGTAAATATGGAGTGAGTGAGTGAGTAAGTGAATGTATGAAGAAGCCTCTTACTAAAAGCTATTGAAGTTTTATATGGGGAACCAGGAAGAGGGCACGGAATTCCTGCTTTCCAGGAAACTCTGCATCCCTGAAGTGTTCTTCTCCAATTTTTGGAAGCAAGTCCCATTTCTAAGACCCTCACCGCTTTTTCTTTTTCTTCCCTCTTCCACTCTCCTGAACCAAGAATAGGCAGGTCTATACACTCCTGGGAGAAGACTGCCCCACCAAATGGCCAAAAGCCAGAAGAAGCAGGGGCCTGCTGGTGAGAGTTGACACCAACACCTCGCTGCTTCAATCAGCTCCAAGCCGGCTTCACAGGCACTCTCCTGCAGCCAAGATGTAGTAACTCCTGCTGTGTGAGCCCAGGGCTCTGTGAGGCACAGAGAGAGATGCTGTGGAGAAAGCCTTTGAAGGCCCAGCCGTCAGGCCAGTTTCAGAGGCCTCCAACAGCGTCCTGCCCCTGTTCCCTGCAGGACTGGAAGGTCACCAGACACCTGCAAACTACAGATCTCCCTTTGCATCTCCACAGCAGAGGATTTTCAGGCCCCTGGGGCTTTCCCTTCTTACTGTGAGCAGGAACTGAAAAGACTAGGCTTGGCCTGGTTTTATTTTGATTTTTCAACATACGCACCTGTGGTAGCTGCTGCTACCACCCATCACTGCTTTGACGGCTGTTATACCCATGACAGAGCCTGTGTATCTGCTGAGTGAGGTCAGAAAACCTCTCTGGGATCCTAAATGAATCAAGGGTATTTTGAATCATTTGCTGTGGAGATGCAGGAGATATAATTTAATCCTTAAACATATTGAGTCCCTATGATGTGACCTATTCCAGAGGGGTTAAGAAAAATGGTGACGGTGGAGACAAACCAGCCTCTCATCTATTGCTGATGGGAGTATAAATTTGTAGAACCTCGATGCAAGAGAATTTGGACCAGGCACAGTGGCTCACACATGTAATCCAAGCACTTTGGGACATTGAGGTGGATGGATCGCTTGAGGTCAGGAGTTTAAGACCAGCCTGGCCAACATGGTGAAACCCTGTCTCTACTAAAATACAAAAATTATCTGGGTGCCTGTAATCCCACCTACTTGGGAGGTTGAGGCAGATGAATTGTTTAAACCCAGGAGGTGCAGGTTGCAGTGAGCCAAGATCATGCCACTGCATTCCAGCGTGGGCAACAAAGCAAGACTCTGTCAAAAAAAAAAACAATTTGGAAAGACGTTATTTTTCAAAAAATATGAAGCTTTGCCATGACTTTCCTATTTATAATAATTTATTCTACAGGTATAGAATAGACAGGTATGGAATAGAGGTATAGAATAGAATTCACAGACAGATGAAATGATATATTTATAAAGTTTTCCATGCCTATAATCCGAGCACTTTGGGAGGTCAAGGTTAGGAGGATCACTTGAGCCCAGGAGTTTGAGACCAGCCTGGGCAATATAATGAGAACTTATCTCTACAAAAAATTTTAAAATTACTCAAACATGGTAGCAATGTGCCTCAGCTACTCAGGAAGCTGAAATGGGAAGGTTTCTTGAGCCCAGATAGGTGGCAGTGAAGTTAGACTGTGCCACTCCACCCCAGCATGGACGACAAAGTGAGACCGTATCTCAAAAAATTTTTTTTCTCATAAAGTTTTCCATTGCAGCATTGTTTGAAGAGCACAAGCTTGGAAGTAGTCTAAATGTCCATTAGTAGAGGCTTACTTAAAATAAATAATGCTACGTCCAGGCAACAGAATACAAAGTAGCTGTAAAAAGGAATAGGAACACTATACACTCAGAAAGAAAGATCCGATATTATCTGTTGCTGCATAACAAATATCTTGGTGTAAAACAACAAACATTTATTATCTCGAAGTCTCCATAGGGCAGGAATTAGGGAGCGGCTTAATTGGGTGGTTCTGGTGGAGGATCTCCCAAGAGGTTGGCATCAAGCTGTGGGCAGGGACTACAGTCCTCTCAAGGTCTGACAAGGGAGGACTTGGGTCTGGTTCCTAGTCTGCTCGTGTCACTGTTGCAGGTCTCAGAAGATTGGATTCTACACGCTCAGTCTCTTGCTAGCTGGGCCCCTCCTCAGGCTGCTGGGGTGTCCTGAGGACATGGCAGCTGGCTTCCCAGATAAGTGATTCATGAGATAGAGAGAAAGAAAGAATGTACCCAAGACGGAAGGTACAGTTTGTTTGTAACCTAATCTCGGAATTGTCAGCCCATCAAGTCCTCTGTATTCTATCTGCTAGAAGCAAGTCACTAATTCCAGCCCACAGTCGAAGGGGAGTTTAGCTGCACCTCTTGAGAGGGCAAGTATCAAAGAATTTGGCAGACAGATCTATAAATCACCACACCAAGATTCTTAAGCAAAAAAAAATAAAAACAGTCTGTATGGCAGGCTACTACATATGTAACAAGAGGAAAAAGGATAGTTACATGTATTTGCTTATAGATGCATAAAATATCTCTAGAAGAATATACATACACTGTTAACTGTTAATATTAGTTGCCTCCAGGGAGAACAATCTGGTAGCTTAGAAACACGGATAGGAGGGGAACTTTGCATTAGGTCTCTTTATCTACCTCCTGAATTTAGCACCATTGTAAATGACCTGTTTTTAAAGAAGATGGGATGCAGCCATATAGATGTTCCATGAATGTTTGCTGGGAATCATGGAGCGAGGCCAAGGGAGTGTTCATATATTTATGGAATTTGCAGCCTCACTGGATAAAAGAGACCTCAACACACTTGAAACATGAGGAAATAATTCCTCATCAAACAAACTGGATGTGAACTGTATGGCCCAGACAAAAGACCTGACATAGATGGTCATGGAAGGCTGTAAAGTGGAGGGATCTTAGTCAACTCAGCCTGCTGTAGCAAAAGACCATATACTGGTAGCTTACAAACAACATTTATTTCCCACCATTCTGGAGGCTGTGAAGTCTCAGATCAGGGAGCCTCCATACTCAGGTTCTGGTGAGGTGGTCTCCTCTGGGTTGCAGACTGTCAAGTTCACATTGTAACCTTATGTGGTACAATGAGAATGAGGGGGCTCTCTGGAGTCCCTTTTTTTTTATGGAGTCTTGCTCTGTCACCCAGGCTGAAGTGCAATGGCGCAATCTCAGCTCCCCACAACCTCTGTCTCCTAGGTTCAAGGGATTATCCTGCCTCTGCCTCCTGAGTAGCTTGAATTACAGGCACATACCACTGCACCAAACTGATTTGTGCATTTTTAGTGGAGACAAGGTTTCACTATGTTGGCCAGGCTGGTCTCGAACTCCTGACCTCAAGTGACTCCTGATTTGGAGTCCCTTTTATAAGGGCACTAATTGCATTCATGAGCTTCTATCCTCATGACCTAATCATCCCCTACAGGCCCTCCCTCCCAGTATCATCATATTTGTTGATTTCAACAAATGAATTTGGGGTGGGAGGAACAAAACATTCAGTCTATAACATTCCATCCCTTTACTGCCCCCAAATATCCATATCTTTCTTGCATGCGAAATACATTAATTGTATCCCACCAGTCCCAAAAATCTTGTCTGAACATCACCTCTAAAGTTTGAAGTCCAAAGTCCTATCTAAATATCATCTAACACATGGATGAGACTCAAAGTATGATTCATCCTGAGGTAAATTCCTCTTTAACTGTGAACCTGTGAAACCAAACAAGTTATGTGCTTTCAAAATACAATGGTGGGTCAGGCATAGGATAGATATTCCCATTAAACAAGTCCAAATCCTAGTAAGTCAAGCTCCATGAGAACTTAAGACTTGACAGCAATGCTCTTTGGGTTGATATTCTGTCTTCTGCATCCACTGGGTCTCACCTTTCGGGCCCACTAAAATGGTGACATCACCCCCATAGCTGAAAGTGATGCCCATGGCGTGGCTCTCTGCAGTGGCCCTCCCCATACTGAAGCTCTCTTTTGCGGTGAGGATCATGCCCCCAAGCTCTGCTGGATGGTTTGGCCCCTGAGGTCCATTGGGCATTGGTTCTAGTCTTTGAAATCAAGGCAGAGGGACTTCTGCTCCCTAGGCCCTTGCACTCTGAGTCTGTGGTGAGAGTGGCAGCCATGATGATCTCTGAATTATCCTTCAGGTCCTTCTTAAGGAGTAGCACATGTTTGCAGCTGAATAGTTTCGTGGTCTGCTCCTAGTCCAGACTTCTTCATCTAAGAAATGTGACAGGCTACCTCCATTTTGTCGCATTTTCTTTGATTCCTTTAGTCCCAACCAGCAATGTTTCTGCTGGTATCATCCCATCTCTATTCCTGACTTTTTGCAGAGATGGTTGATTAAATCTGTGGATCACACCCACACTCATTTCCATATCACATTGTTGGTCCACTACCTCCTTTGGATTATCTTTCAAATATACTTGCTCAGTTTTTATACTATGGACAGGCTGCACATTTTTTATTCTCCAACTTCTGCTTCCTTTTCAATCAACAAGTCCACCTTCAATGCACGTCTTTCCTCTCTTGTTTTACTATGAGCAGTCAAGAGGAGTCATGCTGATCCTTCAACACTTTGCTGCACGTTCTACCTCCCACAAAATGCTAGACCGCAAACAACATCATTCAGCATGTTCTCTGCTACTTCATAAGAACCCCCTTTTCTTCATTGCTTGATAACGTGTTCCTCATTTCTATGTGTGAATATAAGAATAGCCTTTACTGTCTGTGTTTCCACCAGCATCGTGTTCATGGAAGCTTTCTCTACAGCTCTTCTCTTTTCTTTCCGAGCTCTCAGCAGAATCACCTTTAGAATTCCATTCACAGAAATTTAGGCTTTTTGTGGCATGCTCCTCAAAACTCTCCCAGTCTCTATCCATCACCCAGTTCCAAAGCTGTTTCCACATTTTTAAGTATTTGTTATAAGAGCACCTGACTTCTCAATGCCAATTTCTGTCCCAGTCACTTCAGGCTGCTATAACAAAATATCAAAGACTGGGTGGCTTCTAAGCTGTAGTAATTTGTTTCTCACAGTTCTGAAGGCTGGAAGATCAGGGTGCCAGCATGGTCAAGTTCTGGTGAGGGGTCTCTTCTGGGTTGCAGACTATTGACTTTTCATTGTATCCTCCCTCACATGGAGGAATGAGGATGGAGAGCTCTCTGGAGTCCGTTATATAACGGCACAAATCCCATTCATGAGGGCTTCACCCTCATGATCTCATCATCTTCCAAAGTCCCCTGTGTCCAAATACTGTCACCTGGGGGTTAGGATTTCAACAAATGGATTTGTGGATATAACAGGAGAGTGCTTTGGTGGGACTCCAGTGGAAAGTGCAGGATAAACAGAAAGAAAGGAAAGAGAGTCAACAGGGGACAGGAGCTGAAAAGGGGATAAGAGTGAGCCTGTATGGGTAGAAAGTAGGAAGAAAGGTATGTGAGAAGACCTGCCCAATGCAGTTGAATGTTTGTGTTCTTTGTTTATTATTTTCCCCTAACTCCGCAGCTCTGTTTCTTACTCCTGTTGCTTTGAAGAGAAGGCTGTGGAAGACAAAAGCATTCCACATATGGTGTAAAACCTGACCTTCTGCATGTCCCTATTCTAGAGAAGTCATTTTGATGCTAGAAACCCCTTGACTTTAGGTCAAATCAAAAGGAAGTTTCCTGAAGGATTCAGAGGAAGCTCACAGAACCCAAGTAGAGTTGAGTCTAGTGACATCAGCTTGAACTGGAGAATTGAGAACCTGTATATGTGTTGCTTTTGGCCCACAAACCACACAAGCTAGTGGGGGAGGACCAGAGTAGATCCTTTCTCATGGCCCCTGGAAGGAACCAGCCCTGCTGACACCTTGACCTTGGTGTTCTATCAGGATACCTTCACCTTGGTCTTAGACTTCTAGCCTCCAGAACTAGGACAATAAACATTTTTTGCTTAAGCACCTGATTTGTGGTTTTTAGTTACAATAGTTCTAGCACCTCTATATATACATAATATATACATATGTATGAATCTACAAGACAAGGCAACCAAAGTTTTCCAGAAAACCATGTATGTATGTATGTATGTACATATGTATAGAGAAAGAGAAAGAAAAGAGGGTCAATGGGGGATGGGGAGCTGAAAAGGGGATAAGAGTGAGCCTTGTGGGGTATGCATATATCTCACCTTTCAGGCTGTAAGGCCTCTCAGACCTGCCTATCTCTACACATCTGTTCCATTTCTCATCTGCTGCTCACCTCCCCTTAATTAGTTATAGTTCCTTCTCCTCCTTTGTTATGACTTGAATTATGTCCTTCCAAATTCATATGTTGATGTCCTAATGTCCCATATCTCAGAAAGTGACTTTATTTGGAAATAGTATCACTGTAGATATAATTAACTAGGTCAAGATGAGGTCATTAGTGTGAGCCCTAGTCCAAGATGACTGGTATCCTTAAGAAGAAGGGGAGAAGTTTGGACAAACACACACACACACACACACACACACACACACACACAAGGAGAAATATCATATAAAGAGGCAGACAGAGATTGTAGTGATGGGTCTAGAAGACAAGGAACACCAAAGACTGCCCATAAACCACACAAGCTAGGGGAGAGGGCTGAAGTCAACCCTTTCTCACGGCCCTCAGAGGGAACAACCCTGCTGCCAGCTTGACCTTGGTGTTTGCCTAAGACATCTTCACCTTTTTGGCGTGCAGAACCCTTCATCTTGATCTTGGACTTCCAATGTCCAGAACTAATACAATGAATGTCTGTCGCTTGAGCCATCTGGTTTGTGGTTCTGTTATAGCAGCCCAAGCACTCCTTACACTGACCTGCTCCTGGCTTTGGTTTTCTGTGGCAGATGTGCTCATAGGCTGACCAAGCACAGGCTGACCCTGAGTCTGTTATCTCACACCCCACAGAGACTCTGACTGCCCAAGCTCACCTGTTTAGGGAAGAGTCACCACTGAACTTGGTACCACTGTCTATGAGAGAAGTGGATAAAATTCTCTGCTATAAACCAGTCGCCCAGGACCATGCCTGCAGCAGGGGTTGTAGGGGATGAGGCAGTCAACAAAGAAGGGACATGGCTTCCAAACCCATATCTGCTGCACCTCAAGTATAACATTCTCTTCTTTGTAACATATTCCTGGAGCCCCAGTTCTCAGCCTGAACAAGTAGGTAACCAGCAGTATGGGGAAAATTTAGGGATCCTTTACTGCTCAGTGACCTCATTCACTCCAGAAGGCCTTTTATGAGATAGATATTGTGGTAGCTGCTGGAAATAAGAAGCTGAAGAAGACAGTGCTGTTCTGAAGGAGCCCATGGCCAAGTGCAAAAGACAGACAATAGACATTAATATGTTGCTGGATGCTTGATTACTGTAACTTCAGGACTTTGCAGGCATTACACAATTTGATCCCCTTAACAGCTCAATAGAGTAGACCTCTCTATTCCTGTTTTACAGAGAAGAAATCAGAGTCGCACAGAGATGAAGAAACTTGTCTGAGTTCACACAGCTGGTAAGTGGTAGATCTGGGCTAGGAACCAGGCCTGGCTGATTCCAGAGCCCTCATCTTCAGTCCCTACATGGAGCCACATCACATTCAGATACAGCAACCACCCTCGACTGTACTGAAAGGCAGGACCAGTGCCAAACAGAACCACAAGCTGGAAGTGCTGGGGCAACAGAGGGAGGGGCAGTCCATTATTCCAGGAGTGGACAGAGATGGAGAGGCAGAGTATAAGCAGGCCTGGATGTCTGGTTGCAGATTGGCACCTGAAGAGCTGGTGGGGGCATCTCTCTGGCATCACTGGTGGGTGAGAGGCAAGAGGGATCTCATGCAGGAAGTGGGACAGGAAGGGTCAGGTCAGGCGAAGAGATAGAGGCCTTGAACATCAGGCTGAGTAGTATGGAGTGAGAATATTAGGGTCCACAGACTTTTCTTGGCACAATCTCATAATCTAAGCGCATTTTTAAAGATGCTCTGGCAGCCCTAAAAAGACAGAATATAGGAAGTTAGAGACAGGATGCCAGAGAGTATTATGGTGAGTACAGACAGAGAGGAGGGACTGAACAAAGGCAATGGCAAAGGGCTTGAAAGACAAGATTCCAGGAAGTGGAACACAGAGGATGTCTTACATGGAAGAAATAAGAGAGAAGGTGGAATTTAAGCTGTGTGGCATCTCTTCTATGTTTTTCCTGTAGGTGACTCTAAAATGTGCCTCTCAAAAATTTCCAATTTCTGCTCAGTTTTTTTTTTTTCTTTTTCTTTTTCAAACCAAGTCTCACTGTCACCAAGTCTGGAGTGCAGTGGTGCAATCTCAGCTCACTGAAAACTTGACCTCCTAGATTCAAGCAATTCACCTACCTCAGCCTCCCAAGTAGCTGGGACTACAGGCACCAGCCACCATGCCTGGCTAATTTTTGTTTTTTTGGTGTTTTTTTTTTTGAGACGGAGTTTCACTCTTTCACCCAGGCTGGAGTGCAGTGGCGCAATCTCGGCTCACTGCAACCTCCACCTTCCAGTTTCAAGCGATTCTCCTGCCTCAGTCTCCTGAGTAGCTGGGATTACAGGCGCCTGCCACCATGCCCAGCTAATTTTTGTATTTTTAGTAGAGACGGGGTTTAACCATGTTGGTCAGTCTGGTCTCAAACTCCTGACCCCAAATGATCTGTCCACCTCAGCCTCCCAAAGTGTTGGGATTACAGGCATGAGCCACCATACCCGGCCCTCTGCCTGCAATTTCTAATGTTTTTCTTTCTATCTAACACCCCCAGGATTGGCTTGCATGTTCCAATAGCACTTGCACACACACACACACACACACACACACACAAAAGTATGTACACACACACATACATACACACACACTGATTTGTCACATCTAGTACATTTAATTATTTTACTGGAACAATCTCTTTGATGTAAGAGAAGGTAATCAGAATATCTTTTTCAGGAAGGTAGGAATTGGTTATATTCTTGACCTGATTCCAAACACCCAGCAAAATCGCTGGAGAGCAATTAATTAAATGGTTATCTACGTGTCTGGCTTAGAGATTTTTTCCTATCTTCTCTCTTGGTCTCTGTCTCCTGTCCTCCCTAACCTCTTCCTTATTCCCCTTCCCCCACTTTGTACCTACTGGTTAAGAAGCTAAATTTCATTTCCACTGGTGGTGGAACACAGCTTTGTTTTTTAAAGGCACTTACAATCTAACAGCTTTATTTTTTCCCCCTTTTACCCATGTTGATGCTATATTTAGCAATCTTATTAAGGAGATAATTTACGTAAATTCCATACTGGTGCCCTGCTGAGTAGCAAGCTAACTAATTCTATTCTTCTTATTAGGGAAAACAGACAAACCAAATGAGATTTAAAGACCAGACAGACGAATTTGTGTCTGTGCTGAAGTCAGGCGTAGGGCCTCAGGAGACATGTCCAGAGATGTGAGGAACAGAACACGGTGTTCCACCCACCAGCAAACAATTGATAGGAGAGAAATAAGGCAGGAGGGAGAGGGAATATATTTCAATAAAGGGGAACAAAACGCAGCACCAGGATTCCACCTGGGGCACAGTGGGACCCACAGTGGGATCTTGGAAGAGCATCTGCAGATCTCAGATTAAAAACTCCCCCTTTTTTGGCCTTCTTTGACAGGTCCCAGCCACAACTCCACAAGTGCCAATGGACTAGTCTTCCCAAGAGTTTTCTGTAGCTGTGTTTGCTCTCTGACATTTTCCATCTCATTTTCAGCTGCACCCTCATGGCAGGGAGGGACCACATCTCTTCAATTGGCTTGTTCAATCTCCTTCTCAGCTCCAAACATGTATACGTGGGCTTCTTAATAAATACAAGGGAACCCTACTTTCAACAAAGCCAATAAATGAAAAGGCTGCTATGTACCACAGGCATCAAGGGGTGGTTATTAGTTTTACAAAAAGACAAACTAGAGAATTCTTTCCAATCCCCAGCTCCCTCAGTGCATGAGAAATGAGATTCAATTTAGGAAAAAAATTCAATTGATACACAACTTTGGAGAATGCTCTGCTGTGAAAAGAAAGCACAGCAGGGACAAGGCATTGATGATGATTAAGGAAAGGAAGAGGACATAATTTCCTTCCTTCCCAATAGGTCTGATATTAAAATGTAGTACAGGCCTAGTACATGCCAAATGCTTTCAAACACCTTCACCATGTCTGGTCCTCATAGGAGCCCTGGGGGAAGGAGAGTGGCTTTATGGTATAAATGAGGAAACGGAAGCTCAGAGAGGCTACGCAGCTTGGACACGGGCAGGGTGGGGCAGGGCCAGCATCAGAACTTGGGTCTTTTGCCTCCAAGCCTCTCCTGCCACCCCACAATTCCCTCTTCCACAGAGGCACATTTCCATGGGATTCTAAGGCTGGCTTTCCTTTTCTAAAAAAAAATCTTGTGGCAGAACATGAAAAGCAAACTTCCCTCAAGGTCAATATACCCCTATTCTGGGAAAACAACTGTAAAACCCAAGGTCTTTTCCCTGTTTGGGCTATTAAAGATTGTAGGGAACTCTAGGGATCTCCAATGGCTTTATATGAAACATAAATCCAGCACCAAATGCAGGCACAAGGCGCCAGAAGGAGGGTGGCCTGGGGAGTTGACTCCTATGGGCTCCTTATTCCTTGACAAGCTCACCCTGACCCTTGTCAGCCAAATGCAGAAGTTCTTTGAGGCCATTGCAGAATAGCTGCTCTCCAGTGTGTTCACAATGTGGCCAAGTAACTGATCTCTGGCCAGAAAGATGAAAGCAAAAGTGAAGTTGCTTGTGAAGGTACAATTCTTCATGCTCCCTCCTTCTACAATGATAGATGAGGACAGCAACCCCAGAAGACAGGTGTTTGTTCCAAGCATGAACTCACAAGTTGAAATTTTGAGCTCTCCTTTGGATAGCAGTTAGTGTTATCCTAACTCATACGATCTCATGCAAAAGCACAGATGGAGGCTCAGGGCAGGAGTTGGGAGAATAAGTCGGGAACTTGAACCACTGAATGTGGTATGGCAAATGTATTAATTCATTCTCATGCTGCTAATAAAGACATATCCCAAACTGGGTAATTTATAATGGAAAGAGGTTTAATTGACTCACAGTTCAGCATGGCTGGGGAGCCCTCAGGAAACTTATGGTCATGGCAGAAGGGGAAACAAGCATTTCCTTCTTCACGTGGTGGCAGGAAGGAGAAGTATGAGAACCAAGCAAAGGGGTAAGCCCCTTATAAAACAATGAGATCTTGTGAGAACTTACTATCAGGAGAATAGCGTAGGGGAAACCGCCCCCATGATTCAATCACCTCCCACTGGGTCCATCCCATGGCATGTGAGGATTATGAGAACTACAATTCAAAATGAGGTTTGGGTGGGGACACAGCCAAACCAATCAGCAGAATAGCCAGATCAAAAATTTGGGACTAGAGAGAACAAATTTATGTCACAGCTCTACCACTTACTAGCATTACATATTGATCAAGCTTCCATCACTATCTTCATCATAATGCATAGGTTAGAGCCAGCTGACATAGACCTTACCAACACCCTGCCTACCCACAGGAATAAACAAGTGCAGAGGAAAGACCCCAGATACCGGGGTCAGTTGGACTGATTTGAGCACCATGTCTTTAGCACACACACACCCAGCACAGGGCCTGTACTGCTCTCCTCCCTTCTCTCCTATGCCCTCACCTCTTTCCCAGCTGTTACTCAGCCTCAGGGTCCCCTGAGAGGATAACTATGCCACCTCTGCCTTCTTTCTTGCCTCCTCTCTCAGTTGACCAAGGGTACACGAGTTAGACATGAAGCAAGAAAGAATATTCCCAAGTTGTAAGAACAACTGTCCCAGTCTCCCCTGGAGGATGGCGGCAGAATTTATGGGTTTAGTGGGTAGATTCAAAGTTTTCTGGTATCTTTTTCCCCACAATATGATCTGGAAAAAGTGAGAAATTGACATTTGCTAAATAACTGTATTTTTACATCCTCAGAACCAACCTTCCCAAGGCCTTCTACATACTTTACCTCACCTTCTCAATAACTTTCTGCACAGACTAGCAGGGTCTAGTTTCATGGATGAGAAAATCAGTACTCAAGGCAAAGTGGCTTGTCCAGGCTCACACTCTAGGATTCCAGGCCAGATACCTCTGATGCTGGGATTCACAGACTCATTTCTTACCATAGCCCTCCAAGCCCTATCACCTCCTAGATGTTTTAGAAAGAAAGCTTCTGGCCTCCCGTCACACTTTCATTCTCCCTTCCCTGGTGGACTAAACTTCCTTTGGTTCAGACAAGACCTTATCATGCCACCCACTCACCTCTTTCCTATTCTTTGTTTCTCTTGGCTAATCCAGGTGATGTCAGGTGACCATGCAGTCTCCAGGAAGTAAGAGAGACATGTTGATATATCTGCTCACCCACCAGAGCTGTGACTCAGATGAGGCAAGAGATGCCCAGGGGGAAAAATGAAGGGAGGTGCTCTTTTGTAAGGGGAACTCTGGGCTTGCACATCCTCGAGAGCAAAGACCCTTTAGATTTTGTGCCTGAGTGCCTCTCTCACCTCATCCTACTCCCAGCCCAGCTACCCACATCTCAATAATCACACCCTTTTAGCCCTAGAATTTCCCTTCAAGGTTGTCCACCTAATGGTTCCTCAACTTTTCCAGCAGATAATCGCTGTCATCAAACCAACATTTTTGTGAAAGCCCAATTACTCTGGTACCAGTTACTCTGCTAACTAAATCCCCTGTTTGTGGTGTCAAACCAAACTCACCACTGAGCCAGAATGGGAGTCCAGGCCTTCCTGGCCACTGCACCGAACACCCATCTCCCACCTCACTGAGAAGGCACTCAGCTCTCTCTCACTGGAAGTTCTCACCCAGAGGAGACATGGGTTTCTCATCAGACATCTGAGAGGCAGCCTCTGCAAGACAAACAATGGAATGAGGGAGGTAGTCAGTGGCTTTATTCATATTTGTTAGAATATTCACTATGCATTGCCCTATGTCAGCTAACTTTCTACCAGCCCCAAATCTCTTCCTTATAACAGCTTCCATCGGCTGCCTGTGGTGGCTCATACCTGTAATCCCAGCACTTTGGAAGGCTGAGGCAGGTGGATCACCTGAGGTCAGGAGTTCAAGATCAGCCTGGCCAACATGGTGAAACCCCATCTCTACCAAAAAAAAATACAAAAAGTAGCCAGGTGTGGCGGCAGACACCTGTAATCCCAGCTACTCAGGAGGCTGAGGTGGGAGAATTGCTTGAACCTGGAAGGTGGAGGTTGCAGTGAGCTGAGATTGTGCCTCTTCACTCTAGCCTGGGTGACAGAGTAAGACCCTGTCTCAAAAAATTAAAAATAAAAAAATACAGATTTCCATCCTGTCTGTGTTCTCCAGGAAGCGTGGTCATGGGAGACAACTGAGTAAGTTTCCATCATCTGCAAGGCTTAGCTGGCCCCCCAGAGATGCAGCCCTCCCCTGCCTCACCTCACCCTCTCCAATTAAGTTTCCTCCCCAAAAGCTGCAACCCAAGCAGTAGAGGAAGCCACATAGTCTTGTTTTCTTTTTATTGTCATTGTTATTGAGAAACACTATTGTTACCTTATCTCCCAATTTATTTTAAAACTATCTGTGAAAGCATTTGAGCCATCTGAAGGGGGAGAAAACCAATCCAGCCACAATGAATCGACTTTTGTCCTAACTGGCTCTGTGCTTTTCTGTTCAGGCAACATTGCTTTTTGTTTTGTCTTATTTTGTTTTTAATTGAGCTATAGGGGAAGAGGAACATGACTCCAAGAAGGTAAGCAATAAACTCGAGAGTCCAGGCCTGGGAATTCTAGTTCCAGTATTCTGCTTGCAGGGCTTCTGGGCAAAGCATTTCAACTCTCTCTACCTCTGTTTTACCTCCCAGAAAAATGAGAGCAAGTTTCATTGTCCTGATGGCAAAGGAGCAGTCACAGTTAGCACTTGCTGTGAACATAAAAGCTTCATGGTGGGGATGAATTACTTGAGAAACAAGGGCTGATAACCCACCTTGTTATGATGAACAGCTGCTTGGTCAGCACCTTTCCTCCCAGCCAGAGACATTGAAGGCTCCAAGGTGAGCAGAGACCTTGGTTTGAAATCCAGCCTTCAGGCAACCATGAGCCCTGGTCAGGGACAATCATCTGGGCCCTGAGAAGCAGAGAGAAAAGGAGACATATTTATTAAGGTATCCCACTTCACTTGTGTATTTTTCATTCGGTCTTCTGGCATTATTATCTCCACTGTCTGGACGAGAACACTGAGGTTCAGAGACATTATACAACTTCTCCATGGCTTCACATCTTCTCAATACAGAATCAAACCCAAGAGGTTCTCGAAAGCTTTTTAAAGTTTGAGGAATAACAGTGTATTGCAAAAAAGGACACACCTGGTGCAGACTTCGGACCGCCTGCTTTCCAGGAGTTCCTGGCTTTTGCTGTCCATGGTGCTGAACTTTTCACCCTGTGAATGCCCCTTCTCTGCTAGCCCTTTCTGGGTTTTTGTTTTACTATCCTCCTTCCAGGCTGTTTTTTCTTTCACCAGTCCTGAGACCCCACCCCCACCTCAGCCCTGGGGGTGGTGGGGTGCCTATTCTAGTCTCATCTGACTTCACCTCTTCTCCATGCACCAGAATCAAGGGAGAGGTATCCATGACTCTGAACAGCCACCAGACAGCAAATCTGGGGGCCTGGGCCCTTCTTGCAATGTTGTCCTGAGGCTGTCTTGATCCAAAATGTCCATCTTGTCCTCCAGCTTGGCCAACTTCTCTGTCAAGATCAGACTCCCAAAGCACCTCCTCCTGGAAGTTATCACAGACCCCCTTCCCACTGGTCCCTGGCCCTAGGGTGCAGCCTCCTTGGGGTTTCTTTGACACCCAGAACATGCCTCTTCTATGACACCTGGACCATCACGAGAGAACTACATACAATGAGCTGTTGTTCCCACTGGGGTAGGGACTGAAGTTTGGTTTCTTTGTGTATAACCAGCATGTAAGAGGAAATGAACATTGCTGCCATGTGTAAAACTAGTGCTGGAATTGAAGCAAAGGCACATTGTTTTGAGGCATGAAGGGGTAACACCCCAGTCACAGAAGTTCTCCAAGCCTCTTTGTCTCTGAGGACATTACCCCTGAGTTGTTGTGAGTCCAAAACCTGGACTTGAAGGCAAACACATAGTTTTGAGGCATGAAGGGATTACACCCCAGCCACAGAAGCTCTCTAAGCTTCTGCCTCTGAGGACTTTACCCCTGGGTTGTTGTGAGGTTCAGAAGCATAAGGAGAACACACTTGTCCTTTGAGAAAGATACCTTTTTGCTGGGGAAAGGAAAGCTGAAATCATAGATAAGTGAAAAACTCATGAAGGAAATAGTCTTTTAGTGATGGAAAGAACATATGGGCTGTAGAGATGCTAAAATGAGAATGAGGTGAGGGGGAAGTTCAGGTGAAGGAAGGAAGGAAAGTGAATACTCAGAAGCAGCATCAATTCAGTCAAATTTTATTGAGCAACTACTATGTGCCACTCACTGTGCTAAGTGCTGGGGGGACAAGGCATGGTAGTGGACACCTGCAGTCTTAGCTATTCAGGAAGCTGAGGCAGGAGGATTGCTTGAGCCCAGGAGTTTGAGGCTACAGTGAGCTGTAACTGCACCACTGTACTCTAGCTTAGGTGACAGAGAGAGACCCTGCCTCAAAAATAAAGATAAGTGCTGGGGGATACAGGAGTAAAGAAGACAGACATGGTTCCTGCCCTCCTGGTCTTACATTCTAATTGGGAAGGACAAACAACAAACATAAATAAATAAAAAATGCTAGATACTTTCTGATTGGGAGAAGGGACATGAAGTTGATATGCTGGGGATACTAAAGATGGCAATGCTCCAGAGGTGGTGAGAAAGAAGTCCCTTCCAAGGTGGTACATCTTAGCTGAGAAGTCAGTGATGAGATGGAGCAGGTTGAGGAAGAGCACAACAAATGCACAGCACATGCAAAAGTCCTGGGGCAGGAACAAGCTCAGCATATTCAAGGAACCAAAAGCAGTGTAGAAAGAGCAAATAAGAAGAAAAGGAGGATGACATGAGGTCCAATGTCATATGTAAGGAAGGGTGACTTGTCAATTTGGACTAGAGTTGAAGCAGCCAATAAGCCTGGAAAACTAATATGGACTGAAGTTAGAAAATCTGACACCAAATTAAAGCAGATGAACTTCATCCATTGGGAGCAAGAATGGAGGCATGAAGACATGAACCAGGTCTTCTAAGTGGCTCCTCAGGGCTGCTCCCATATATTTCTCACAAAATGGGGTGACCCTGGGGAGATCAGAGCACCTGACCCAGAGCCCAAAGGCAGCAAGGTAAAGGAGTGCAAGACTGTTAGGCATGTTGTATTTAATTTTGTTGTTTTTAAAAATAATAAAAGGGACAGGGTCTCACTATGTTGCCAAGGCTGGTCTCACTCCTGGCCTCAAGCAGTCTTCCTGCCTCAGCTTCCCAAAGCACTAGGATTACAGATGTGAGCCACCATGCTCAGCCTGCGGGGCATAGTTTACTATAGAATGTCTTGTCAGAAAGTCACCTTCTTCATCTTCTTCACTGAAGGAGAAAATGAAGCCAGAGAAGAAAACTGAAAAGTAGAAGGGGTGAGAGTCAAAGGTGTAACTCACGTTTATCAATACCTGGTTACACAGGAATGAGATCTGTGTTCTGCAAATGCCAAAGTGTTTTTTGGCTGGCACTCAGCTACTATCCTGTGGTAGTGATCACCTGTTAACACAGAAGTGCCACAAGACAGGTGCAGCATGGAATGCAGAGCCAACACCTACAGGGAAGTTGCCCTGGAAAATCACCTGGATCCACAGGGAATTTGCGAAAGAAAGAAATAGACTCTGGTTGTATTATGTCCCTGAGCTAGTTGGAAGTTGTTTGTTATGGCAGGATAACCCAACCTGTAATGACTAATACAGAACACAGGCAGAATGACCCAAACTGCTATGACTAAGAAGAGTTTTGCTCAGAAGTTTCTGTGAGTTTCTAGCATGAATGTGTGCATGCCTGTGTGTGTGTGCAAAGTTGCATGTGTATAGCCGTATGTGTCCACTGCTGGGGGTATATGCCTGTCTAGGTGAGTGTCTGCCATGCTCCCAGGAGGGCTGCAGTGTCCTCAGTGCCACTCTCTGATGTCCTGGCTGAGCCTGGACAGACTCTGGGGAACCTACCAGAGCCCACCTGCCCAGGTACATCCGATGTGATCACAACCTGCAGAGTTGGGGCCTGGAACCAAAAGGGAGTGCTGTCCCTCCAGATGGTCCTAGAGCACACTGTGGAGTCCTCATTTCCAAAGATCTCCTCCCAACCATTTCTATCCTTCTGTAAACACCATCTTCCCTTAGAGCCAGAGACAGTTGGAGACAAAGGTCCCTTCAATGCAGCAACTTGTCCATCACAAGGTTCTAGCTCAAGAACCTAGAGATCCGAGCCCTCCCCTCCCAGAGCCAGAGGGAGTTAGAGACAAAGGTCCCTTCAATGCAGCAACTTGTCCATCACAAGGTTCTAGCTCAAGAACCTAGAGATCTGAGCCCTCCCCTCCCAGAGCCAGAGGGAGTTAGAGACAAAGGTCCCTTCGATGCAACGACTTGCCCATCTCTAGTTTCTAGCTCAAGAACCTAGAGATCAGACCCCTCTCCTCCCTGCCTACTTTCCTGCCCTCTCCAGCCCCTGGGCCCATGGCTCTCCGTGCCTGCGTCCTTAATTTATACAAACCATTTTGTAATAAGAAAGTTACCTCACTTTATAATAAGAAAGTCACTCCTTGCCTCACTTGCTTCTCATTATAACTCAGGAAAGGAGGCTGGACAGGAAAGGTAACCCCACTTCACAAAGGAAGCCAACAAGGTGTGCTCCAGAGGTCAGGGTGTGGAATCTCAACAGCTTGCAAGAGGAGGAAGCAGGAGGCTGCGCCCCCTTCTCCCGCCATCTCCAGTGTTCCGTCTCACATACCTTCCAGGATGGGCACCAGTTAGCCAAGAAAAACAAATAAACGCTAAATTTTCCACTTCTCTGAAAGCATTTTTGGCACCCCCCACACAATGCCAACAAGAAGAGAAGGAGAAAAGAAATCATTCCATCAATAGTTCTGGCTTCCTTGGGTACAATTCTAATTAAAGTTAGACTGCCAAGGGCCTTCTGGAAAGGGCTAAAAATAAAATAAGGGCATTTTTAGATTGGGGGAAGAGTGTTTAGCAGGGAGGCTGCAGAGTGGGGGAGTGTGTGTGGGGCCCAGCAGGGTACCGGACCCTGGGGAGACAAGCCTGGCTGTGACTTTGAATGAAGGGAAGAGCTGTCCCGAGCTTCTATCTGTATTCATTTCTCCTTTCCTCCTTGCCTTCCCCTTTGAATAATGTGTTTTCGCTGCTACTTCAATCTCAGCCAGTGCTCTCCACATTAACATGTATATTGCTTGGTTAAGGGCTATCTGGCCGGTTGGTTCTAAATAACTGGAATATGACAGGAAGGTGATGGGGGCAGAATGAATGAGGGGCTCGTCAAAAGCTCCCGACTGCCTTTGTCGTTTATAAACGAACGCCCAGCTGAGTTCCACAATTCCGATTGCAGCTGCACTCTCCTAAATAGAGTGGGGTGGAGCCCGCCTGGGTTTGCCTCCTTGACCTCTCCATTCCCAGGCCCTAGCCCTGGACCATGCAGCCCAGGCATTCACTCACAACCATGAGCTTGTACTTATTCTGAGCCAGGCACCATGCTGAGCAGTGAGGTTCACAATCACTGACCTCAGGGAGCTTACAGCCTCCAGAAACAGACACTGATCATAAGTCGTGTTTGGCGCATTAAGCCCTGAGGCATGATACGATCAGGAGACAGGTGCTCTGAGAGCACTGACAAGGGGCATCCATTCAGATGGGCTCTGATCCAGGAAGCCTTCCTGGAGGAAGTGACTCCTGATTGGAGTGTAGATCAACAAATAAGTATTAGCCCAATGAATTAGTAATTCAAGCCCACTGTCCCCGCAACCCAGGGACCTTATTATGCTGTTTAATTTCCCTCGTGGCACTTTCCACTTATAAACACATACACACACCTGCATACATAAATACATAAATTCAAAATACATACATATTTTGGTTGTTTGTCCTCTTTCTAAGGTGTGTCTCCCTCCACTATAACGCAAGCTCCAAGGGGCCAAAAACACTGTGTCTTGTTGACTGTATAACTTCAGCAATGCACCCTATGCCTGGCATGTACAGAGCACAATTATTATTTACTGACTAAGGGATGGATGAATGGATGGATGGATGGAGGGAGGGATGGATGGGAGGGGGTGTTTGAAGCAGAGGGACCAGGATCTGCAAAAGCATACGAATCATTCAAAGCATTCAAGTCTGGGGCATTGGGTCCCATGAGGGATCTATCAGTAAGAGACAAAACATTTGAGGTATTTTAGGGCCAGCACAGGCAGACCTCATGGGCTATTCCAAGGAGATCAGACTTTAACTTTAGGGTAGTGGACAGCCATGGGAGGATTTTAAGCAGAGAGGGACATAACCAGGTTTGCTCTTCAGAAAGATTATACTTGTGGGAGAGGAGAAGGTAGGTTAAAGGGCCAAGTGGAAACTGAACTAGCTGGGAACCTGTTAGCAAGAGTCCAGGAGAGAGAGGCCAAGATCAGGACCATTGCAGTTGACCCTCCACTTACAGAACAGCCTGGTGCTTTTGGGCAGCCAAGAGTTGGCTGGGCAGCAGGGCCTGAACTCTGGGCTGGCTGGACTCCCTACGTCCCTGGGCAAGTCACAGATCCTGGCTTTCACTGGAAACACTCTGGAGGGGGAAAGAGAAAGGCCACAGAAGAACTGACAGTGGAGTGCCCCGTACACTTGACCATGAGATTTTCCCTCTGATTGGGCTTCCACTAGTTTCCCCCGCTATCATCATCTGGGGTAAAAATAATGACAATTGCAAACAGTTTCTGGGCACTCCTTCTATGCTACAGATATGGTCTAAGCATTTGACATGTCTGATTTGAGCTTCACATGTTGAAAGCACCTGCCTCTGTACTCGGTGCTCCATGTGTAACAGTCGCACTGCTGTGTTTTGCTGTTGTCGTTCTCACTAACATCATCAGTTTATCATAATCCCTCCTTATAAGAGACACATGTGCAGGACAGATGTTATCATTCCTCGAGTCACAGGCATAGAAACTGAGGTTCAAAGGGTATGTGAGGCCAGGCATAGTGACTCACACCTATAATCCCAACACTTTGGGAGGCTGAGGTGGGAGGATCGTTTGAGCTCAGGAGTTTGAGACCAGCCTGGGCAACACAGCAAGACCCCATCTCTATAAAAAAATACAAGAATTATCTGGCCATGGTGGCATGTACCTGTAGTCCCAGCTACTCAGGAGGCTGAGGTGGGAGGATTGCTCAAGCCCAGGAGGTGAAAGTCAAGGCTGCAGTGATCTGGGAGATCACACCACTCCACTCCAGCCTGGGCAACAGAGTGAGACTCTCTCTTAAAAACAAACAAACAAACAAACAGGGTATGTGACTTTATCAAAGGCCCATAGACAACAAGGGACAGAGTAACTGTGGAATCCAGTTAATAAGAGTGACCCTAGAACTGTAAACGGAAAGTGACTTTTAACATAAGCCCTGGCACCAGGCCAGGGACTGCCAATAGTTTCTCTAAATGATGCTCCACAAACCTGTACAGTGAGTATTTCTATCCAACCTCTGTTAGCAAATGAGAAAATGGAGATTCAGAAGGTTGAGAAATTTACCTAAAATCACACAGTTAGTATGAGTTCAAGCCAGAATGTAATACCAAAAGATTCAGACTACAGGGTCCACTTTCCTCCAATTCCATCACTGGGATTCTGACGCATCACAGTGCAATTCCCTGCATTTACCCATTCCTTCCACAATGCCTTATTTCACCTCTACTACATGCATAGGACTGAGTCTGCCCCTGAATATGTTCTCCTTCCTTCCAGAAAATAGACTATTTGGCGCTGTGGCTGGTAGTCTGCAGTGACTCTGATCTCGAGAGCTGGGGCACACTGCACAGCTTGTATGATAATGCCATGCAGAAGCAGAGACACAACCCTGGTCACTGCCCTCTGTGGGTTCCCCGAAGAGCTAGTGCTGCCTGTAAAACATTCTTTTGAGCCCTCAGGTTTCAGGTTAAATGCTGATGCTAATCTTCTTCCAAATGCACGCATCCCCCCTGCTGTCTGCACTCCCAAGGAGCAGCACAGGACAGACTACAAGGTGCTCCCCATGAGGCTGCTGTAATTTGGACCCAGATGATCCCCCTCTATGACTCTTAGATGGGTTACTTTACCTCTCTGAGCCTCAATGTTCTTCCTTACAAAATTTGGGTGATAAGTCATACTTCCCTGGGTTGAGGCTCATTAGTGATTATTGCACTGAATTTCTGAGCCTCATTAATGAGGCCCCTGAATTCTTCCCTTCTCAGGAACTACTGAGGAAGGCCCAGTCTTGGGCAAAGTCAGAGTATTCTGCATCTTCCAGCCCAGAATTTGATGGGTGTCTTCCTGGTCTGCCCTGATGTCTGTGATGTCAGCAGTGCCAGCCTGTTGCAGCAAATACACTGTGTCTGATGTTCTGTCCCTGCCCAGGTGTGCAACCTTGGGAACCCTTATGGCTCCTCCCTCTCTTCCTTCAAACAGGAGTCTTGGGCCAGGTCTCTGGGAATCTTCCAGCTCTCACATACACATGCTAAGACTGGGGAAAGATGGCCAGGTGTGGTGGCTCACGCCTATAACCCCAGCATTTTGGGAGGCCAAGGTGGGAGGACAGCTTGAGCCCAGGAGTTCAAGGCCAGCCTAGGCAACATAGTGAGACCCCCATCTCTATTTTAAAAAAAAGATAGGGAAAATAGAAAAAATCTGCCGGGCATGGTGGCTCACACCTGTAATCCAGCACTTTTGGAGGCCAAGGGCAGGCAGATCACCTGAGATCAGGAGTTCAAGACCAGCCTGACCAACATGGAGAAACCCCCTCTCTACTAACAATGCAAAAAATTAGCCAGGCATGGTGGCACATGCCTAGAATCCCAGCTACTTGGGAGACTGAGGCGGGAGAATCGCTTGGACCTGGGACGTGGAGGTTGCAGTCAGCCAAGATTGCACCATTGCACTCCAGCCTGAGCAACAAGAGTGAGACTCCATCTCAAAAAAATAAAAAAATAAAAAGTCAACCAGATGTGTTGCATGCCTGTAGTCTCAGCTACTCAGGAGTCTGAGGTGGGAGGATTGCTTGAGTTTGCAAGGTAGAGGTTGCAGTGAGCTGTGATCATGCTACTGCATTCCAGCCAGGGTGACAGAGTAAAACCCTGTCTCAGAATAAAAAAGAGAGAGATAGGGGCTGGAGGCAGAGGGCAGGAAGCCAGAACCAGTGGCTTTCCTTAGTCCTCTCTTTAAAAGCAACTGCTCCTGAAAGAAGTGACACATTATTCATCACTTAAAGTATGTTTTAACATCTTCTGTGGCAACTGCCTTTCAATCTTGCTACCCTGAGATGTTCCCACCAAATCAGGAGTGGGGCAGTTGGGGGGTGGGGACAGCAATCTAAAAAATAAAACTGTAGGCCATCAGATCAAATCATTGAAAGGATCATGCAAATTAGTTCATCTTCCTCACTTTCCTCAAATGCTTGCCAGCAACAAATATTTAATGAGCACCTGCTAAGTACAAGCCACTTTGCAAGGTACAAAAGAGGCTCCCAGTCTTCAGAAAGCCTGTATTCAGGATAGAACAACAGGATGCATTTTCACAGAAAAAAAAAAAAAAAAAAAAAAGCTGAAAATACAGAGCTTGATGCCTCTGGGGTGAACAAGGAGACAGAGGGTGGTGTGAGTTTGGCACTTGGGCTGAGAAGCACTGCTTTGTCTGCCAGCTCTCCAAACCCTAAGCAAGCTTCTATCGCATGTCCTCATCTTTCCCCAGGACCTGAGAGGACCTCCCAGCCCACTCTGCCTTCAGCCTCTGTCCAGCCCACTCTACAAGGCCCCCACAAGGAAGTACACACAATACAGGTTAGATCTTTCACTCCCTCCTGAATATAGCTTCTCACTTGCTATAGAAAAGGCTCCAAACTCGTTGGCAATGGGATGGTCCAGCAATCCTCCACTCTCGGAACTAACCTGCCCACGAGCATGTTCCGTTCACACTCTCCTATCAACCTTGGAAAGTGTCTACCCCACCTTCCCCAGCCTCCTTCTCCTCCTCTTCTTACTTATAAAAATCTGGCTCACCCTCGAGGCACGATGTAAATGACATGGATGTGGGAAGGCCGCGTCATATCTAACTGTCTGTCCCAGGCTCTCACTATCACACAAGGTATGGTTTGTGGATTAGGAACAATGGTGGGCTTCAGGGATTGTCAGGAATGCAAAGTCTCAGGCCTTGCCCCAGAACCACTGAAGCACACTCTGTTTTAACAAAATCCCTGAGTGTGGTGGCTCACATCTGTAATCCCAGCACTCTGGGAGGCCAAGGTGGGAGGATTGCCTGAGGTCAGGAGTTCGAGACCATCCTGGCCTACATGGAGAAACCTCATCTCTACTAAAAATAAAAATAAAAATAAAGAAAGAAAAGAAAAAACCTAGCCAGGTGTGGCGGCACACGCCTATAGTCCCAGCTACTTGGGAGGCTGAGGAAGGAGAATTGCTTGAACCTGGGAGGCAGAGGTTGCAGTGAGCCAAGATCACACCATTGCACTCCAGCCTGGGTGGCAGACCAACTCTGTCTCAAAAAAAAAAAAAAAATCCATGAGTGCTTCATATGGAAAATAAAGTGTGACAAATTCTGTCTAGAGAATACCTCATACATAGTGCCTCGCACATTGTAGTCATTCAGGAGGTATTTGTTGAGTGACTAAGTAAGTGAATCCAGGAAAGACCATCAAAGCCCAGTCATGGTTTCACCCGCAGCCATTCCTGAAACCCAGAGATGTTTCTTAGCTGCTTGAATAGAGTTATCTACGTAAGCCAAGAACCTCCCACACTCTCCTCTCACTTTATTTCTCCACTTCCCTCTCCAGAATCAGGCACCTCCCACCTCCCATGGACAGCCACATCCCAAGCTCAAAAATGTAATTAGAAAAAACAGTTTTTACGGCAGCTCATCTATAACCCATCCTCAAGCCCTGCCTTTGTGGAAGGAGGTAGTCCATCGGGGGTGTGAGTGATGGGCAAACCAGCAGACCACAGCAAGGAGGAAGCCTAGCTCCCATCTGTCAACGCTTCTCCCTCGATCACCCTGCGACTGCACAGCCACGCAGAAATGGCCCCCTCTAGGCCTGCAGGCAGTCGGCAGCTCTTCATCAACCTCAGCACTGCTTCTCCCACACACACCACGTCATGCTACTTGTAACTTCCAGGGGAAGAGCCTTCCACAGAGACTGCTGTAAAAATCCCTGGGAGACAGCCCTGCCATCCGGCACAACAAGGAAGGCAGGTTACCTCTTAACCATCACTCCCCCTCACTCTCGTCCCACCCCAAACACCTGGGAAGCTCTACAGCTGGGCAGTCAGCCTTACCCTACAGCAAACCCCAATCACTCTCTGAAAATAAGGCACTGACTTGCGGACTGTTAGAGTCAAAATGTCTCATGAAGACCACTCTCACTCCAAACTCAAATTTCCATCAATCAGCCATTCATGTTTTGAGGAATACAAACAACAACAACAAAAAGAAATATATTATTTATGTTACTTTGACTTCACGTAATGTTTTGCTCCCATCAAATTGTTTTCATATCCATTATCTCTTGAGTCAGGCAGGCAGGAACTATTATCACCATTTCACAGATGGAGAACCTGAGATGTAGAGAGGTTAAGCCTCTTCCCATTTTTCTGCGATTTATACCCTCCCTATGTTCAGAAAGGATTTTCTACAGCTTAAAATAAAATGATATTTACATAATGACTCGCATTTGAAGTTTAACTATAGAAACATTTCCACATTTGGTCAAAAACTATGTGCAGAACACATGTTATGACAATTGAAGTACTTCAATTTATGAAGAAAATCACCATTTGCAGGTTTTATTTGCTCAATAAACTTATATTGAACATTTAAAAAACATAACAACTGTACTTGTATACATGTGAATATAAAATAAAGATGTAAAAGGAATCAGAAATCATCTAGGAAAAAGAGGAGATTTTTGTGCCAAGAACCAGAAACAGACTCTCCACTATAGATAGCCATAAATTGGCCTCTGGGTTTCCTAGCAGGCAAAGTAAAAAAAGGAACACAATGTGTTGCAAGCCATTACTGTCAGATGAAAGAAACAGAGCACATTTGTTCAGAAGAAACAACTGTTTCCTGGCACTGGGTTCTAAACACAAGTTATCAGTGGAGTTACAGGGAAAGGGAATGGAGTAAGATATTCAATTGTCTCTTCAGCAGTGACCATCAATGGATATGGAAATGTTCTTCATACCAAGACTTTTCAGTTGAGTATTAAATGAGATGCAGTGCCCTGCCCCAGAACAAACATCTCATAGAGACCTCCTAGATTCTTTGATCCTCTGTAGCTATTGGATAAGCTCTTTCCTCTCTTCCTCAACCAAAAGTTTTTAAAGAATAGTCTTCATTCAGCAGGGCGTGGTGGCTCACGCCTGTAATCCCAATACTTTGGGAGGTCAAGGTGGGTGAATCACGAAGTCAGGAGTTTGAGACCAGCCTCGCCAACATGGTGAAACCTCATCTCTACTAAAAATACAAAAAATTAACTGGGCATGGTGGCAGGTGCCTGTAAGCCTAGCTACTGGGGAGACTGAGGTAGGAGAATTACTTGAACCTGGGAGGCAGAGGTTACAGTGAGTCAAGATCATGCCACTGCACTCCAGCCTAGGAAATAGTAAAAGAGTCCATCTCAAAACACACACACACACACACACACACACAAAATAGTCTTCATTCATAGCTCCTATTTCCACATCTCCTATTCATTTATTAAGCCAAACGTCTGACCCAACTCTCTCCTGAAGACAGCTCTTCAGAATGATTTCCCGGTCCTAGAAGAATCAGGAAGTGGGCTCATCCTAGTGAACTCATATAACAAAATTCCAGAGACCAGTGACATCAACAACAGACTTTTTTAACTCACTGTTCTGGTATCTAGAAAGTCCAAGATCAAGGTCCCAGCTTTGATCTTATTTTCTGCTCCCTGGCTTAGATAGCCACCTTCTCCCTGTGTGCTCGCAGGGCTGAGATGTGGTGTTGGGCATCAGCAGAGAGCTTTGCTCTCTTCTTATTGGGACTCCAATCTCATCATGAGAACTCCACCCTCATCTAACTCTCATTACCTCCCAAAGGCCCCACCTTCAAATGCCATCACATTAAGGAATAGGGCCTCAGCATGTAAATTTTGGGGAAGTACAAATATCCAGTCCATAACAACAGCCCTTCGGCATTCTTTGCTACTTTGCTGTCCTTGGCTCTGGGAGAGCCCACTGGCCCGGTTCTCTTCTCCTGGCATTCTGTTTTGTTCTCTGGCTCCCTGATGGGCTGCTGCTTCTCCTTCTGACATCCCCAGCCCCCTGGACACCTTCTTTCTGGGGAAAGCTTAGGCACTCTCAGTGTGGACACCACTCTATGATGAGGAGCTCCAAGTCTCCACCTCCAGCCAGCCTTTTCCCTCACTCCTCCCTAAGACCCATCCACACCATCGCCTGCTGGACATCTCCACCCCAGTCCCCAAGTCTCTAACTCAGCCTTCCCAAATGAAATGACCACTGCCCTCCCTCCTATCCATCCTCACACATCTGAGTCCTCCCAGAGTCTCTGGCTCAGTCTGGGTCACCTCCCTCTCCTGCCCTTCCAGAGCTAACCAAGAATCCCTCCCACAGTTACTTCCTAAACATTTGTCAAAGGTGCCCTTTTCTCTCCTTCCCTTCTCCCCAAAGACTACTGCGACAGCCTCCCAATTCCTCTCCTGGCCTTCCTCAAGTTCATCCCTCAAACCGATGCTAGAAGAAATACACATTAGAACACGCACCTCACCTCCTCTTTAAAATTTTAAAATGGACCCTCATCATTTACAAGGTAAATTCCCAACCTGCCCTCCCATGGCCTGTGAAATCCTCCAAGATCCAACCCAAACTCATCTCAAAGCACTCCCTGCCCAGAGCGTAACAGCAATAAATCCACGTGGATGCCAGCCTCTGGTAAATGCAGCCCCTCCCAACACGCACGCCTCACAGCTCCAAGCTGCTTGCCTTTGCTTAAGTGACTTCTGCTTCTTTGTTTTCTCCTCCTCTTTTAGCCTCTCTGACTCAGGTCAGCTGCCCCTTCTCAAGAAGGCAGCTCCCCTTATCCACCCAGGCTGGGAAGAGGGCCCTTCTCCACATTCCTCCCCCTCACTCCTGTCTTGATCACAGTACCACCACAGTGCCTGGGTCATGTGTCTGTCTCCTAAGAGACAATAAGCAATTTCTGTGCTAACCTTTCCTTTAATCATTTCTGTCATTCCCTAGCCTCTAGCTGGATGCTGGGCACAGAGCTCACATCAAATGCCTGATGAATAAGTGAATGTAGAAATGAACGAAGGGATGGTTTATTTATAGGAGAATTGGGACTGGGATCCAGCTCTCCTTCATTTGACATCAAAACTCTTTCTCTTCCACTCCCTGTCTGACAGTCCAGAGGGCCATATTCTCTCTCTTCAACCCTTGCTGGAGAAGGGGAAGGCTGTGTGTGTACAGAGATCAAAATCATCAGGGTGAAAAACATGTGATCAGCCTACATAGCTGGGTAGGTCTCTAGAGTACTCAGTTGGAAGATAATGATGGTCAACAGTGGGTAGAAGGACAGAGGCCCAGCCAGGACTTGGGGAACAGAGAAACCATGTAAAAGACTTGGGGGCGGTGGGGTTTTGAAGGGAGGGAAGAAGGCAGAGCTTCAAGGAATGGGAAGGCTGTGTGGGAGAAGCTAGGCCAGACTTCAGAAGAGCTGAGGAGGGAAGATATGGGAAAGACATGAAAGATACACAGGCTTGGAGTTTGACAAGGAAGCTCCAGGGAAGGATGAGTGGCACAGTGTGGGGCATGGGCTGGAGGACCAGGGTCCAGGGAGGGTTAGGCTGCCAGGTTACCACAGGTCTGCAGAGACAAGGAAGTGCCTGTTTAGGGAGGTGTTGGGGTAGCCAGGACTCACCCATATACCCACCCATCTCCTTTATTTTCCTTCTCCTTTTTCTTCTTTTACTTGGGGAAAATGTAGCAAAACCTAATTGTTTCCTCTGCTCAGTTGCAGTAACAAAATTACACCCATAATTCATCGATTCTGAGAGAAGCACACATCTGGGGGTATCTTTGCTCTTTAAAGCATGTATAGCTGGGGACACTGGATGGGTGGCTGTAGGGATAGTGAGGGCCCTTCACCCTGTTACTGTCTCCAGTCATTCTGCCTTTCTAGGAGGTTCCATTGACCAGGATATCAGCCAGACAGAAAGTCGCTCAGGGCTCACAAGTGGAGAATTAATCTCAGGTTGGAGAGATGCCTGGCGGGTGGGTAGAAACTGGGAACCACTTCTCCTCTGAGCCTATTCCTTTCTTTTATGACAATGGCATCAATTCAAACTCAGGAGACTCACATTCCAGTCTTGGTTTTTCCAGTAACTCCCTGTGGTCTCGGGACCCCTTACCTTCCCATGGATAAGACGAAATTATGACTGAAAACCTCCAATGTCCCTGTACTGTGGGGAGGGTGAACAGTGCTGCTGTTCACATCCTGAGACCCATAAATCCTGTATTCCCCAGGGATGATCACAGTGGATAGTGTGATTCTTATCCCTTATAAGTCCCAGGAAAGGATGCTGTGTAAACCAGGTTGAAGCAGATCTCCAAGTGGTCTGCAATAGCAAATTAGATATTAGCAATAATAATACTTATTTTTATAACTATTGATTGAGTTTAAGGAGAAATTTGAAACAGTGCCATCTTCTTACCCTCTCTGAAAGCCTTGGGCTCCACTCAGTCAATCCCTTCCTGGCATACAAATCTAATACCTGAAGTACTGAGATTTCAGCCAATCTCAGCTCCAGTTTCATGCTACCTAAATCTCATCCTGGGATCCCTCCAACCTGAAATTTAGTCTTGTAGGTTCCCTACCTTGTGTGAGGCACTGTGGGGAGGTAGAGACACCAAGAGATGAGCTGTCCAGTGGGGAGGAGGAGCCTTAACACTGACAATCCTTCAGAGCACAGGGAAGTGTGGTCTGTTGGTCCCGAAGACCAAGGCATGGGTGGCCACAGAAGCAGCTCATTGACAGCAGGCATTCTCTGAGAGGAATTCGTGGAAAAGCAGAAGTGAATTTGGATCTGGAAGGACTCAGGTAAGTGTGGGGAAGAAAGGAAGGCAATGGGGCTGGGTGTGGTGGCTCACGTCTGTAATCCCAACACTTTGGGAGGCTGAGGTGGGCAGATCACTTGAGGCCAGGAGTTCAAGACCAGCCTGGCTAACATGGTGAAACCCCATCTCTACTAAAAATACAAAAATCAACCAGACATGGTAGTGCATGCCTGGAATTCCAGCTAATCTGGAGGCTGAGGCATGAGAATCACTTGAACTTGGGAGGCAGAGGCTGCAGTGAGTTAAGATTGCACCACTGCACTCTAGCCTGGGTGACTGATCTGTCAAAAAAAAAAAAAAGGAAGGCAATGCAGGAAAGAGAAACTCAATGAAAAAAGGCAAAAAGTTATGAATGAGAACTTACAAGGTGTTCACAAACAAAAATGTCTAAGTAAGATGGCACTTAGTTTCACAAGGCTTTCAAAGTCAAGCAAAGGAGTGTGGGACCCACGACAGAGGCACGTGTAGCAAGAACGCTGGTTTTGGGCTCAGCTGGCCTCGGTTTGGCTCCTGCCTCGACTTGCAAATTAGGTAACCTTGGGGAAGTTACTTAACCTTTCCGAGACTTTTCTCAAATGCTTGTTCTCAGGGTATTTTTTGAGGTGTCTTATCTCATATCTTATTGTCCCCTGCTTTTGTCCCCAAAGCAAAGCAGTCAACACACAGCCAAGATGGATTCACCCCCAATCTCTCCAGGCAAGAAGAAAACATTCAGGACATTCTCAGTGCTGTGGAGGAAGATTCTCAGGACGGAGCCACTTACTCAGCCTCGAGCAGATGCCAAACACTTTGGGTAATGTAGAGTGTGTAGGTCTTGTTAAGGGAACTCTCAGTTTAAAAGCAGGGGTTAGTACCCAGACCCTGTGCCAGTGAATGAAAATAATAATGATGATGATATGATGCTGTGTTAATAACATATTACATGCACTTAATATGCACCAGACACTGCTAAATGCTATGCAATAATTATGCCATTTAATCCTCAAAAAGCACACTGTGAGATGGATACTACTGTTATCTCCATTTCATAATAAGAAAACTAAAACACGAGAGAGATTAAATAACTTGCCCAAGATGATACATCTAAAATGCATTAGAGATAGATTCTGATCCTAGGCAGTCAAACTTCATACATACACTATTTTTTTTCTTTTAGAGCTTTCACCTAGGCTGGAGTGCGGTGGCATGATCATAGCTCACTGTAGCTTTGAGTTCCTGGGCACAAGCACTTTTCCTGCATCAGCCTCCCAAATAGCTGAAACTACACAGGTATATGCCAATTCTTTTTTAATTTGGCATTTCTATTTTATTTTATTTTTTATCTTTTAATTTTCTTGTAGAGATGGAGTCTTACTACATTGCCTAGGCTGGTCTTGAACTCCCAGGCTCAAGTGATCCCTTTTGGGAGCCTTGGCCTCCCAAAGCATTGGGATAAGAGGCATGGGGCACTGTGCCTGCCACACCTGCACTCTTAACCACTTTATTGGCTGGACTGGAGCCACACAAGAGTCTGATCACCCTTTAAAAGCTGGAGTTCCCAGGGCTTCCCATTGCAGTGGACATTAGCTATTTGGGACTACCTGGGCACCCATCCCTGGCCTTCTTCTGTTAACAGTGCTCCCACTGCTCCTCTTTAGAGAACTGCTCCTCCCTCTCCTGATTCCTTTGACTTTGACAGAGCTGCCAATCAGGGATCTCCATGCCCTAGGTCTTGAGTTATAAGCCAGGCTTTACCAATCAGAGTTCTTCCCTGGAATTGTCACAAATTGGAGATGAAGGAAGTGCTCATTCTTTCTCCTTGGGTTTCCAGGTATAAGGACGTTACTTCAGAGTTTCCCATGGCCAGGTCCTTAATCAGATGGAAAACATGAAGGAAGGGAGTCAACACAGAGATGGAAACTGACTTGAGAAAGGAAAGGAGAAAGACAGGAGCTTTGAGAAAGAGGGTGGCGGAAGGAAAGTTTGTGTTATGCCACTTCTATATCTGCTTCTTTGAAGATTGGTTATGTTTTTTCCTTAAGCTAATATGAATTGGGTTTCTGTCACTTGAAACTGAAAGAGCCCTGGCTGATGTTCCAGCCCTCCTAAAAGATTTTAGAGATCTCATGTCTGCTGGCTGATGTGCCAGCCCTCCTAAAAGATTTTAGAGATCTCATGTCTGCTGTCTCTTAGACCCAGTATCTCTTAGAAGCATATTTGAATGCAACCCTAACTGCTTTGTTTTTGTTGTTTTTTGTTTTTGAGACAGAGGCTGGCCCTGTTGCCCAGGCTAAAGTGCACTGACACGATCTTGGCTCACTGCAACCTCTACCTCCTGGGTTCATGTGATTCTCCTGCCTCGCCCTCCCGAGAAGCTGGGATTACAGGTGCAGGCCACCACGCCTGGCTAATTTTTCTATTTTTGTAGAGACAGGGTTTAATCATGTTGGCCAGGCTGGTCTTGAACTTTTGACCTCTTGACCTCAAATAATCTGCCCACCTCAGCCTCTCAAAGTGCTGGGATTACAGGTGTGGGCCACCACACCTGGCCCAACCCTTTCTATTTCCATGGCTATTACATAGGAGTACAGGCTTTTCAATACCTTATCATAGATCCAAGGTTAAGATGATCACCAAAAGATGATTCACAGCAGTGCCTTTGACTGCGATTATAAGAATGGCATTGCTGATTATAGTAATCTGATTACCACTGACTTGTTGAATGCTTACTCCATGTCAGCATGCTTTATCTCATATAATTCCCATACTGGTTCCATGAGAGAAAGCCTATTATTATTCCCATTAAACAGCTGAAAAAACTGAGGAAGACAGAGGGTTAAGCAGCAGGCATGTGGCACACCAGAGGTTCAAATCCAGATATGCGTGACGCTTTAGAGTCCCGGTACCACACATGGCAACTTCACAGATGGCATCTGAACATCACGCTACACAAAGCTTGTGACAACCACAGTCCTCATGAAACAGAATAAAAAAAGAACAAGAGTTGAGGGGGGCAAGTCAGCTGCCATCTTCTGATGGTTAAAGGAAGAGAAAAAAAGAAAATCTCAAAGAATATCGGCTTCAAAAAACAAAGCACAGGAACATAAACATTACAATAAGCCTCAGGAAAAGACTATATTTTGAGGAACCTGTTATTTAAACAGTTGTCATTTTGCTGATCCAAATATCCAGTTGTGAGATATCGGCTCCATCTCAGATCTCTGTAATCAGATGGACTAAAAGCAATGCCATCAAACAACGTCCCTAATCCGGCTGTCGACAGATGCCCCCCTCCAAGAGATGTGAGTACTCAGACCTCCGGTAGCTTAACCACTGAATCAAAATGGTGTTACCAAGCTGGAATGGGTGGGAATCATGGAGATGAGAAGGAACTCCTCTGAGAACCCCAATGTGCCTCCTTTTCTTGTGTTCTCGTTCCCCAGCCCCCCCCACACACACACACAAACACACACACACAATTGACCACTCCCCGCCAATTTCCCCAAGTCTGAGGCCTCTGTTGGCCCCTATGACTTGCTGCAGAAAGACACCATCTGTTCTCACAGCCGGCCAGACATCCATTAGAGCCTCTGTGCTTCGGCAGCAGGAGGCAGGATGAAAGCAAGAGTGAGGACATCTTCCCCTGCAAGACCCTGGAGCCTCTCCTGCATTCTCCATATGCCAGCCTTCGAGGCAGCCTGCATCAAAACGCCTCCAATTAGCCATCAAGGACACACCCTTCCCCAACACTGCTCAACAGGAAAAGGCAAGACCTTTAGGATTGCATCATGAGATTCAGAAGCTTTTGCCATCACTCTTTGCTGCATTTATTCATAACCCTTTCTCCCTCCATCCCTTTTCCCTCCATCCTTCCCATGTCCTCCTATGACTTCTACATCCACATACTTCATCCATGAAACACTCTTACTTCCCAGTGTCATGACATCATTTTCAATAATCAGCTCAGTAATCATCTCAGCCCTACCTCAGCCACCCACTTCAATGTTCATAACCTGGATCTTGTCATTACCACCTCTAATATCATGTTCCACCTCTAGTATCTTGATAACAAACATCTGACTCTGGTCATCACCTTCAAAATTCCAGTTTACTCTCTCTAGTACTTCTACCCTAATAATTTTTGACCCTTCACAACTTCCAGATCATAGACCCTGTGTGCACTGGCCATCACAACTTTTATATTTTCATTCCATAGTCCCTTACTAAGATCAATCCCTTGCATAAACTATCCTTGGTCTCCTTCTCTTTCTATCCTGGAAGCCATCCTGAAGAAGCCTCCAATCTTTGGCTAAAGACCTGAATCCAGGTGAACAGAAAAATGAAAAACATGCAGACACCTTGAGTGGTCTCATCTGGAGTCCATGACCACAAGCCTCAAGGAGGTGGGCATTCCTACTACCTTTTCCTATTCATTTCACACTCCAACTCTGTGCAATAAGCATCTCACAACTTGTCACTACTCAAATCTCCAACAGCCCTCTGCACTTCTTCACTCTTGAATGCTGGTCTATTTCACTGAGAACATAGAAGCAATCAGATATGTCTTTATCTTCCTCTAACCAGACAATTCCCATCCTCTGGGCCAACAGGCTCTGTCTTTCTTCTGTTGCAGAGGGCAAACTGTGACTTTCCTAGTGAAGATTAACCCTTCCACTTGTCCAGAGAATCCTGTTGGCTTTCACCCATAGGACTTTATCCTTGTTGCTCTCCTATCAGTCTCCTGCTTCAGGTTCCTTTCTCTAGATCGGTATATTGCACACAAACATGCTGAAATAACATTCATCTTAACAACAACAAAGTTCTCACTTCATCTCAGATCCCTCTCTAGCTACTATCCTACTCCCCTGCTCCCTTGACATTAAATTCCTGAAACTTTCCATAATTCTTATCTTTACTAAGTTACCTTCCTTTTTCTCTTGAACGCCCTTTGTGGAAGATTGGGTTCTTGTTTTCAATTATTGGCTTCTCCTTTCTTTGTAGAAGGATCATGTGTCCCCAGTGCTTGCCATGTGACCTGCTGTGCCTCCCTGCAGGGACAGTGAACCTCCTACCCATCAGCAGTCTTGGCCATCTGGCTGGTCCTACTCAACAGAAGCTGAGCAGACATGGTGTGGACCATGTTTGAGTACAAGCTTTACAAACCATGTCAGGTTTCTACTGGCAATCTTACTCTTCCCTTTGGCCATAATAACTGCAACCCCAGATTAGAGCTACTCCTTCAGCCTGGATTTTGAAAGAAGTTACAAGGAACAAAACTGTAGCTGATCCACAGCCTCCAACAGGTAACACAATAACAACCTAGCATTGCTGTTCTGCAAGACTTTGAGAGTTGATAGCAGGTTGTTACTGCAGCCTTGCCAAGCAACACTGGTTTTCCAAACAGCCCTTTGTCCCTCTCACTCCATGAAAACACTTCATATATCAAAATCACTTCCATGTTACCAAGTCCAAGGATCACCTCTTGGTCTTCCTACTTTATTGAGCCTATAGTCAGCACTCAATACTGCTGATGATGCCATCCTACCAGAAACACTTTCATTTCTTGATATCTGGAAACCCACCTTTTCTAATTTTCCTCCCTCTTTCCAGGCTCCTCTGTCAGTTTCCTTTGCTGGCCCCTCCTGTGTTTCAGATCTAAGTGTGGATTCTCTAAAGCTCACGTCTTCTCTAACGTTTTTTCCTCTAGGCAATCTCATCCATCTGTGGCTGGGATTCCAAAATTAACATGTTAGCCCCTTTTTCTCCCCTGAACTCTTACTCAAGATCTTCACTTGCATATCCAAACCAGTACTGCTGCTTATCTCCTCCACCACTCATGAACCTGCTCGTCCTCACTTTTTGTCACTTCAGCAAATGGCACCATCACCACTGCACACCCACTTGCTCAGGCCAAAGAGCTTGATGTCTTCTTTATTCCTCTCTTTCTCTCATACCCCATGTTTGATTTTTTCCAACTCTGTCACTCGCTGTCATCTAATCCCAGAATTTCTGTTGCCTGGAACATTGCAATAGTCTCCATTCTGGCTCTCACTGCTACTCCTGCCACCCCTCACTCCTGCCACAAGCTGAATGGTCCTGCCACAAGTCAAGGATGGTCCAGAATTTTAAGCATTCTAACTTAATCTCATTACTACCCTCACTCAGAAACACCTGCAAGGATCATAGCAAAAGCCTTTATGGACACCCCAGGGCTCTACAAGATCTAGCCTCTGGCATCTTTCCAACCCATCTTCTGTCACCTTCCCCCTTGCATATTCACTTTGTTCAAAGCAGCCTTCTTGACATTCCTCAAACCCGCAACCTTTTGCCCGTCTCAGGGCTTTTCCTTCTATGGTTCCCTCCGCCTACAATACACTCTTTCCCTTGATAGCCTCAGACTGGCCTCCTGACTTCACTTAGCTTTTGCTTAAATGTCATGTCTCCTTACCTATTCTACCTAATTAGCCACCTCCTCTCTACTATATTTTATTCCCTGCCCTGTGTTAGCTCAGGTCCATAGCACTAATAGGAAACCGTGCAGATTAGTGGTTAAGAACAGGCTCCTTGGATCTGGCAATTAACTTCTCTGTGCATCAGTGTCCCTGTCTGTAAAATGGAAATCAGAATAATAGCACTTAGCCTAACATGGCTTACATGAGTTAATATCTGTAAACCACTTAGAAACATGGCGATATGCAATGATGATTGGCTATATTCTGCTGTCACTGTGTTCTCTAAATGGGCATTGTCTGTATTCCCCACTAGAGCAGGAAATTTGTGTTTGTAGCCCATTGCTGTGCTCCCAGTACATGGGAGGGGCTGAGGCTGTGCTAAGAGAGCCACCTCTGAAATCCATCTTAAGAACCTATGCTCACACTTGTAATCTCAGCATTTTGGGAGGCTGAAGCAGGCAGATCACTTGAGGTCAGGAGTTTGAGACCAGCTTGGCCAACACGGTGAAACTCCATCTCTACTAAAAATACAAAAATTAGCCATGCGTGGTGGCACATACCCATAATCCCAGCTACTCAAGAGGCTGAGGGAGGAGAATAACTTGAACCCAGGAGGTGGAGGTTGCGGTGAGCCAAGATTGCACTACTGCATTCTAGCCTGGGCAACAGAGAGAGACTCTGTCTCAAAACATAAAAGAACCTACACTTTGTGTACTATTTTTTTAAACCATATCTAAGTTGGATTTTATTAAAGCGTTACTCTATCATTGTTTTGAATTAATTTTTCATTGATAACTTATTTTAAAGTTTCCTCCCTTTCTCTCCCTCTGTACTAAGCAAGATAAGATCAGGAAAACTGATAGCTAAAGATCCCCTACTTGAAAACGACCATTCTCCCATTACATCTATTTATGACAGTTTCACTCTCCATCTATTAGATTTACATAAAATGGATTGTACCACCATCTGGGCTAATATTGTATAACTTGGTGGGGGTCACTCAAAGAAAATGCCACACTCAAAATGATCACTTGTAAGTCTCCAGAATTTTTTGTTGATTTCCTCTACCCCAATTATTACAATTAATAATAATCTTTCATGCATTTTAAGCATTTAGGTATGCTTAAAAGTAATCTTTGCCAACCATTATTTTATTCCATCTTCAGTACTGCTCTAGAAGGCAAGAAGAGACGCTTGTCATCATATGAAAATCACAGACAGGGAAAGGTCTTTCCCTAAGTCATCTGCGCCAGGAAAGAAAGCATCTACCATTAATGGCCTTGAATGCAAGCCGCCCAAAGACAGGGACCAGAGAGCAGCTCAAAATGTACCATGACTCAAGCTCAGTCTAAGCTGCTGGGGTCTGCTGTTCTCCTTCATGGTGTCATAGAACCAGAAGCTGTTACATTCTACAAAGACCCCAGAAATCATTGCAGCTACCAGTCTCTGCTTTTCCATATGAAGAACCTAAGTATCTTAGCTGAGATCACACTAGTTGTTACAATGGATAAACCTTCAAATCCCAGTGACTTCATTTCTCACAGGAGTAATTCAGGGACCCAAGTTTCTACCATCTGCAGCTCCATCATCTTCAGAGCATGTGGCTACTAGAGTCACTGTGGAAGAGAAAGAAACATGGATAGGGTCATGGGTGAGAGGTTCTTATCAGCCGAGCCTAGAAGCAGCATGTGTCACTTTCACCCACATCTTATTGGCCAACACTCAGTCATTTGACCATCCCTAACTTCAGAAGAGCCACAGAATTCAGTCTAGCTGTTTACCCAAAAGAAAGAGGAAATGTGACTGGTGAATAATCAGATACTGTCAGCCACACCAAGTAAATCATCTAACTTTCTTGAGCCCCATTCACCCAGTCTACAAGTAGCAAGCTGAGATTCCACCCAAGACCTCTGTTCCTAGATGTGAATATCTTCTACTTGTTATCCTCACCTTTCTCTCATGCTCTCCTCTGTATTCTAGCTTTTATTATGCAAGTTTTCTATTGCTTCTAATTTCATATTTTCCTTGAGTTTTATTCCATGGACTATTACAAAAAAAGAAAAAGAAAAAAAGGAGAAAAAGGAAAGAGAACCTGAGAGGGTAAATTGTTAGTGATAGAAAAGAAGTTGTTGTGTTGGAAGCTTCCTAGCATCCTACTCCCAGCTATAATCGATTCTGATGTTTCTCTCAATGGTCCCAGTAATAGAATATCAGAACTGAAAGGACCTCAGAAATAGTTAGAACAAAGGAAAAAATGTGCCACTTTTATTAATTCATCATGGAACTTTGGGCAACACCCCTGGGCCTTCCAACTAAAAAAATGGGAAAGTGCCTCCTGCCAGGCTGCTATATAGATTAAATGTGATCATGTGTACAAAATTACTCAATGTCTGGAACATAGTAGGTACTCAATCAGTGCTAGTTAGTTTTGAATCTGAATCAAGTTCAATGTTGTTATTTTATAAAATGTTCTGCACCCTCTAACCAAGTCAGATTAATTAAGTGCACAGGTAAGGTCTGTGATGTGTTAAATGACCCGAGTACTGTGTGTAGAAAGCCACAGTCACCTGGATAGATCCAGAAGCTGCCTCTGGCAGTGAGAACGAAGCTGGGGCCTGCAAGCCACTTTCACATACTTGTTTCTTATGCTAGAGGCAGCAGCGTGCCTTGGGTCCACTCTCTGCTTCTCCCCTTATTCCTCTCTCTTCTCATCCTGCCCTCTGTTCATCAGATTCAAAGCCAGGGAGACCCACCAGCACCAGTATCACCAGCCCCAAGGCAATGCCCATCCCAACCACAGATAAATTCTCACTTGTGCTTCCATTCACTTGCTATGTTATTTTGGACATTCAATATGGTAGCCAATATGACTCTTATTATCACTATTATCGAGTGTATCATTTTTTTCAGGGCCCACTGATGTTACCATATCAAAGGGTCTCTAATAGCTCTGAAAAACATGCCTATCTACTACCAAGGGACAAAAATGCAATGTCTCATGAGTGAAAGGCAAGTCCATTAACACTTAACCACTCCTGAGCATCACACAGCCAGTCTTACAACACTCACTCTCAGACTGGTCCCTGAAGTCTGTAAAGATGATTTACAGCAACAATTATATAAATGTTCTCATGATAGAGGTCTCTAGTGGTCCTGATGACTTGTACAAAGAGACCTGGGATGGCAGGAAAGGGAGCTTGAGAGACACTGATACGATTAGTGGCTCTTGAACTAGATTTTATGATGTTCTAAGGGATGAGGTAGAAGAGAAGGATGTCATGGAAAACAAATCCACAAATTCTGTACTGCCTGCTATCACATGTTGAAACATGAAGCTTCTTGAAGCTCCAGCACCCACAGGCTTCAGGAAGCAGCAGTTATGGTGACATGTTCAAGGGCTCTGTGCTGTTCATGCCCAGCTCTTTGCCCTATCTGTGACCCATGTTCATGACAGGACCTCTGTCACATACTCCTGAAGTCCCACCAGCCCAGAGAAGATAGAACTGCTCTTTCAGATTCCCATAGCATTTTTATGCACCCCTGTGACCATAAACAGCACATGATACTGTAACTGCTGTTTTCATTTTCTCTGTCCCCATCAGGGTCAGGAATCATGTCTTCCTCATCACCTGTGCTAAGTAGGTGTTCAGTGACTGTTCACTGACTGAAAACTGACCTGTTCTTTTGCCAGATATCTGAGTGTTCCGGACCCCTGGCTTTTATTCAACATTGGATTCCATCTCTCTGCCAACCTGACTTCCAGAGACACCCAAGATCAAGCTTCTCTTGTGCCTGGCCCTGAGTTTTTAGGAAGCATGAGAGTTCCGACATGCATATGTCACTGTGCTCCTGCACTCTGGGGATGTTTCTCCTTGTCCTTCCTGGCTTCACCACCTCCACACTGGGGTGCTGGCATGGTGGCTTGGACTGGCCTTGCGTTCCCCACCCTGTTCACATAGCCTGGACTCAGGTTGCAGGGCCTCACAGGACAGTCACAGGGCTTGGTGTGAAGGACAGGAGCCCATTCCCAGGTCCCCAGTGTAGGAATAGTGTTATCACCTACCAACACCACTCCTCAGTTTGCTCAACTGTAAATGGATAAAATGATACCAACTGGAGAGTTGTTACAAAACCAGCAACAGAAGCAAATGTAAGAGGCCCTTGAAAAGAGAAAGCAATTGCATAAAAACAGCATGTGCTTCAGGCAGCCCTGCCTTCCACCCCGGTGAAAAGCCAGAAAGCGTCTGGATGTGTCACCCACACCACCGTTTGACTAAGCCTGATTCTACATGCTCCCTCCACTCCAGAGGATACCTCTGTCCAGGCAGGAGGACTGTCGGCAGGGTGCTATCTACAGTGACATCCTCAGACTACAGAAATTCCCACAAGTGGACTGGGCTGGGAAGAGAGGAAGGTATAGGTGTTACTTAGGCATTGTCAAATAAGAGGATCCACAGAACAGGAAGTGGCAGAGAGCAGAGACTCTCTGTGTTATTTCAAGCTTGTGATCACATCTCACACGCTCTGCTGAGCCAGTGAACAAAACAGCCCTTGGAAAACTGGTGCTTGGTGTGGGCGGTGCCTCCCAACCCGCCGGCAACCCTGGCTCTGCTCCATTCACTCACCAGGAAAGCTGACCTCCCATGAGGACATCCATTGCCGGCCTCCACGTCCTTGGGGCTCCTGCCATCCATCCATTTAATTCAACATTTAGTGAACCTTTACCAAGGCCAAGCACTATGTTGATCCCTGCGAGAGCCACAGGAAAGAAGTGCCCACCACCCTTGCCCTCAATCACCTCCCAGTCATGAGAGAACTCTCAACTAACACTTCCAGCCAGCCACTATCCTGCTCAAGAACCTGCAATAGCTCCCTACCACCTTGGTATCAATAATCAACTCCTCAGCCTTTTAAGCACTGACACTCAACCTAGGCCCACCTTATCTTGCTAACTGTAACATGAACCCTCAATCCCTGCAGGTAAAATGTCCTAATTGTGCCAGGACCTTCCTGTCTTCTCTGTCACTCTGTAGTTTATTGTTATCTAAACCCTTCAAGACTTACCTCAAATTCCATTAGCCCAATGCCATCTCTTTTTTTTTTTCTGAAGTCTAATTCCACTGATAGTAAGCCACAGTCTTGCACTAAATTATTCTCTAATTATCTCTCTCCTTCTCTCTCTCTTACAGGGTTCTGAAGTGCAGAGACTATTCAATTAAACACAATTCAACAAATATTGACTGACCACCCACCATCTTCCCCTGCCTGTATTTGTGGACCAGTTGACTGACAGGCTGATCCAGCCTCTAGGCTGTTCTGTGCAGAGAAACAGCTTTCATGATAGGACGTTTAAGCTGCAACCTCATGCAAAGATCAGCACTGTGCCCTGCCCTTAATGACCCCAGGATACCCTTGAAATCAGATGAAACCACAGCCCCTCCTCAGTGCTGCCTTGAGAAATAGGAAACCATTTGTTCTCCCTGTTTAAAGACCTAGCATCCCGAAGGTCACACCTGAGCACAGCAGGAACCAGGTGTGGTAACGCCCAGACTGGTGCTCCAGCCTCACCTGGCCAGGAATTCACAGAGTAGCTGGGGCCACAGTGGCAGGTTCCTACTGGGGAGGAGGCTGAGCCCTGGAGGCAGGCAGCCCAGCCTCCTGCACTCAGGCCACCTCTGGCCTCACATGCAGTTCAAACCCACTCCATTTCCCAAATGCCTCCCTCTGTTCCTACCAATGCATTTGTTTCCTGCCTCTTCTTTCGACACCCTACCCCCAACCCGGACTTCCACTGCTAGAGATGCTGGGAGAGGTGGCTGGTGGGATTTTGGGCTGCTTGCTTTTTGCACGTTTGGCCATTGCCATCTAGTGGCTGTGAGGCATAAACCCAGCTCCACTCCAGGCCTTGCAAATGCCCCTTCTTGCTTTTTAAAAAAGTGGGAGAGAAAAAACCTCTCTTTTTCAACCCCAAAAGTTCCAAAAAACTATAAGTGAAGACTTCCAGGAAGCTTCAGTGTCCTCCAGGGATGACTTGACCACCTGCCACCCTGCAGTCTTAGGATCTGGAGTGGAAAGGGACCACCCCAGTGCCGGCACAGGTGTCAGGGCTTTCTCTAAGCAGATTGGAGGGTTGCAAGGAAAGGGAGAGAGAAGTAGAAAGAGAAGGGGAAAAAGGAGGAGGGGGGAGGGAAGAAGGAAGCAGTGAGGTGAGGAGGGATGAGGGAGTCATTGCAAACACTGAACCTATAGAAGCAAAGACATGGGATGCAGAGCATAGCACTGGGGTCACAGGGGAGGGTGTAGCCGATTGCTGCTGAATGACCTGCAGGATCTGAGATAAGGAACTTGAGCCCTGGCTGGGCCAAGAGGGAGAACAGCAAGGCTCTGACCTGAAGATAGTGTGGATGCCCTCAGAGCTGCCCTTCACCTTCGCAGGGAGGATGGGGCACGCAGGGCTTCATTGCACAAGGATGCTGGCTACCTGAAGAGCTGACCGGATCCCTGGAATGGGAGCACACCTCCTTAGTGATGTCATTCATCCCTGACTCTGCCTTCTGCCTTTCTGTCACCAAAGCTGATCTCAGGGGCCACCATGGCTGAGAGCAAGGAGGACAGACTTCCGGCAGCCCCAGGGCAAAGGCGGGCTTCCACTCCTAGCCAGCCTGTCTCTGCCCCTCCCACCTGCCTTCAAGTCTTCTAGCTTCATTTGGAAGAAATCTCTTCCGGCTGGAGGAAGAAGGAAAAGAAACCCAACCCAAGAGGGTGGTACTCCTTGCCTCATCTCGAGAAAGCTTCCAGTCCCCAGCCCTACCCTGGGGCCACTACCCTCCGTGCGCCCCGTTAAGTGATGAGGATAGCTATTAAGCAAATTCATTATTGACTATTTCACATTAGATTCCATTTTTTTCCCTTTGATGCCAACACAACTAATAAAAATGCACTTTATCTTCTTGGATTTATGGGATCGTAAAGCTGCTTTCATGTACCTCAGGGAATTGGGATTAAAGGAGAATTAAACATCTCCAGTGCAAAGCCTGCTCAGGTAAAGAGAGTGGGGGAAGGAATCAGAGGGGTGGGGGAGAGAAGGAGAAGAGTGATTCAAGGACAAGAAATAAACTGAAGTAAAAACCTGGCAAAAATATGGCTTTAATATATTGTAAAAGAATAAAAACCTCATAAAAAGTTATCACCAGACATGAGGAGTTCGTAATGTCGCCCATTGTGGATTCCGGGGAGGAACTTTCTGGGAGATGAGAGTCATTAAGTAAAAGTGAGCCTGGAGCTGGCGGTGAGATGCAGGGTGGAGGTGGGACGGGGCCACATTGAAGGTGACCAGTCTGGAGGCAAGGGGCTGGTGGGCACCTCCGGGCCATCCATCCATCCCCTACTGGGAAAAGCCAGGCACAAGACCCCATGCTTCCCACCCCGCCCTCCAGGGCTCAGAGGTGAGAGCAGGGGCTGAAGAGGAGAGATCTCACCCTGGCTTTTACCAACCAGCCGTGAGACGCCGATGATGTCCCTAGTCTGTCCATGTCTTATTTTCTGTTAACCAGGACGTTCTTCCCAAAGTCATTGCAAGAGCCAGATAGAACAGTCAAGGCAAGGGAAGGAGCTTTTTAAAATTTAAACCTGAAATTTTTGAGCCATTCCTGCCATATCTTTTTCTTCCTCCCCAAATCCAGGCCATTACCTGTCCTTCCATTTCTACCTCACAAATCTACCTCTTCTCCTTCTCCTTTCCTCCCTCTCCAGCTCCCAGGCACAGACCCCTGTTGTTTCCACTGAGTCTACTGCAATGTATTCCTCATTCACATCTTCCAGCTCCATCCTCCACGCAGCCCCTGGAAGGATCTCCAAGCACTTTGGGAGGGTGTGGCGGGTGGATCACCTGAGGTCAGGAGTTCACGACTAGCCTGACCAACATGCTGAAACCTGTCTCTACTAAAAATACAAAAATTAGCTGCACATGGTGGTGGGTGCCTGTAATCCCAGCTACTTGGGAAGCTGAGGCAGGAGAATCACTTGAACCCAGGAGGTGTAGGTTGCAGTGAACCGACATCGCACTACTGCACTCCAGCCTAGCCGACACAGTAAGACTCTGTCAAAAAAAAAAAAAAAAAGATGCAAATCCAATTATGTTGTTCGTTGTTTAAAACTCTTCAGGAGCTTCTCCCAGATCTAAGGATAAAATTTAGAAACTTTAAACTGATTTAGAAGGCCTCATCTAGCCAGGCTTATGTTCCCAAATGCATCCTGCTCTTCTGGCCCTGCTTCCAGTCCTCTGGCACACCAAACATCATTCCATTCCTGGGCCTTCTGCGCCTTCCTTCACTTTGGCTTACAAACCTCCCCCCACTCTTTGCGTGGTTACCTGCCTTTCTATACTCATCTCAACTCAAATGTCACTTCAAGGGCTCTTCAGTGACTTCAGTGACTTCCAACCACATATAACCTGTGTTCTGACTCTATGCTTTTCCTTTATAACTTACATCACAATTTGAGTTGTATATTTACTTGTGTACTGAAATTTCATATCTAACTGGGCACGATGGTTCATGCCTGTAATCCCGGCACTTTAGGAGGCCGAGGCAGGCGGATCACTTGAGCTCAGGAGTTTGAGACCAGCCTGGCCAACATGGTGAAAGCCCATCTCTACTGAAAATACAAAAATAACAGCCAGGCATGGTGGCGGGCACCTGTAATCCCAGCTATTTGGGAGGCTGAGGTAGGATAGTTGCTTGAACCCGGGAGGTGGAGGTTGCAGTGAGCCAAGATCACGCCATTGCACTCCAGTCTAGGCAACGAGAACAAAACTCTGTTTCAAAATAAATAAATAAACATCTGACTCCTTATTAAATTATAGCCCTTGGCTGTACTGGTCCTTAGCTAAAAAATGAAAAAAATAAAAATAAATTTAAAATAAAGTGTAGCCCTTTATTTAACAGTATGCCTATTTGTTATTCACTACATCCCCAGAACTTAACACAGCCCAGCTTACATCTGCCTTCAATTAATATCAACTGAGCAAAAGACGAAGAAGCTTAGATTACTACTAAATAGAGGTTCAGGGCTTCCCATGTTTGGAGTAAGAAGAAGAGAGGATTTGGGAGGAGGCGTGAAAGAGCCCCCTGGGTAAATGTAGGGCAGGAAACACAGAAGAGGATGTCAGGAATGAAAGAGACAGGTGGTCACGCATGACCATCTTTTTCCAGGACCCCTCTCATCCCCACATTGCCCTGTTTCATTCAGTTCATCAGTCAGTATAGACTTATGATGGGCAAGATGTCATGTTCTATAAGGTTGGGAAACCCAACCTTGCCTCCAAGAAAGGTAAGAGCAAAAGAATTAATAGGAAGAGAGCCAGGAACTCAGAGATGAGGCTTTGGATGTCACCTAAGCACAGGACACAGGCACGTTGAGCCCTGGGACCTTGTCCTGGCTGAAAGGAAAGGCCGACCGGATGTCCTGCAGAGCCTGCCAAGGCGGCCATCTTTGGTGAGGTCATCATGGCTCTGGATCTGGCCTGCAGCTTCACAGAGAAAAACGTTTATTTATAACCAGTAAGCAGGGCTGAGCAGACTTAGAGGGACTGACTTGCTTTAACCAAACTTGCCAACAATCTATGCATAAATGATATAGTTTGGAAGTTTGTCCCCACTCAAATCTCAACTTGAATTGTAATCTCCAATGCTGGAGGTGGGGCCTGGTAGGAGGTGTCTGGATCATGGGTGCAGAGCTCTCATGACTGGGTACTGTTCTCCTAATAGTGAGTAACTTCTCGTGAGATCTGGCCTTTTAAAAGTGTGTGGCACCTCCTCCCCTACTCTCTTTCCTTTGCTCCTCCTCTCACCATGCAAAGTGCCTGCTCTAGCTTTGCCATCCATGATGAGTAAAAGCTCCCTGAGGCCTCCCCAGAAGCTGAGCAGATGTCAGCACCATGCTTACACAGCCTGCAGAACTGTGAGCCAATTAAAACTCTTTTCTTTGTAAATTATCCAGTCTCAGGTATTTCTTTATAGCAATGCAAGAATGGCCTAGTACAGTAAAGTAGATGCCTGTTCATTTATGCTGGGAAACCCAATTTTCACCCAGCAGACTCCTTCCCAGTACGAGGGTTTGCATGAACGATCCTCCGTCTATATCTGCACTGACACTCATCCAGCCCTAATTGTACGCTTAATTGATTTCCGACCTGTACCATGCCAAGCTCAGTTTTTCTTCTTCCCTTGGGCCTTTCCTTAGGTGACTCACAATCTCTGAACTATTCTTCCTTACCTCTTCCCCTTTTCTTTCATGTGGATAATGCTGGATCTCCATTTCAATGCCTCTTGCTCTCAAAAGTCTGCTATGGCTTGCAGACTAGGTTAAGTCTCTGCTAAATATTCTTATAGTTCCTTATATTTCTGCTCATTGTTCACTCAACAAATATCTATTTGCATTTATTTGAGCTACTATGTGCCAAGCATTGTCTGGATATTGGAGGCACATCAGTGAACAAAATAGAAAAACATTTCTGAGCTTTTAGGAAGTACATGTTTTACACACACATACAAATGGATTGTAAGCTTCTTGGGAACATTTCAAGCACATTATATTTCTTGGTATTCATTAATTCATTCCTTCTCCATTCATAGAACAGATTTTGCTTAAATGTCTATTCTGCCATCAGATACTATGTGCTATTGGTAGAACAAATATGCATGCTCCCTGCCCAGATGTATCACACTATGTAAGGCGAGCGATAGGTACTAAAAATGAAAACACAAATAAACAACAGGTGCTCTGAAGGGAATGGACGGTGGCTTTAAGAGAGAATAACAGAGGAAGAGTCTAGTTGAGATTGTGTGGTCAGGGAAGGCTTCTCTGAAGAAATTACGTTTAGGATGATATTGGAAGGGGGTCAGAAGGATGAGAAGGAAACAGTCATGTAGACAGTGAGAGGAAGAACACTGGGCAGAGGGAACAGCCCATGCAAAGGTCCAGAGGCAGGAAAAAGCCAGCACATCTGTGGAACCAGAAGAAGGCCAGTGTGGCTGTAGACAGGGAGTGAGAGAAACTATGATAAGAATCAAGTGTAGTCAGGGGCCAGATCCTGTAGGGCTTTCTGAGTCATGATCAAGATTTTGGATTTTATCTTAAGTACAAAGGGAAGCCACTGGAATGTTTTAAGCAGTTGCTATGGAATATTTTAGAGCAGACATAGAAATAGGAAACCCAGTTAGAAGATTTTTGCAACAGGTAAAGGGTGATGATGCCTTGAACTAGGGTGATAGTGTTAGAAATGGATATCTTTTTGAAGAGTGAATCCACATGCCTTGGGACTGCCTTGATGTGGTATTTTTACCAGCTTGCACAGTGGATGTGCAATAGCAAAGATTCAACAACCTATATTTCCCTGTTGCACATTGGTATGTGTAGGTGCCCATAAAAATGTCCTAACATCCACCCTGATCCATCCTGTAGCATTTTATACTCATTTCTTTGTGCCCTAGAATGACTAGTGATCAGAAGTGTTAGGTAACTAGAGGGTGTATTTCTTCTACATGTGGACTCCACCTTAATTCTAAGTAATTTTGGTTGCCTCAACAACTTCCCTTGTAGCTGACACCCGATTGTTTTTCTCATGATCCCTAACAGTGTTTTAGTGTTGCTCTGGGTGACCTCAGGGGTCAGAGGTCTGGGATAATGTTGCCTTGAAAAACAAGTCAAAAGGAAAAGTGAATTGGATTCAGAGAAGAGACTGGGCTCCTGGAACCAGCTCAGCCTCTGCAAGCCTGCATGATCTGAAATAAGCAGCACACCCAAATTTTAGATCCAAGCATGTCCTTGTCCTTCCTGGGGCTCTCATTCACCCATCATCATGATTAAGGGCCTACTATGTGCAGACACTTTCCAAGTGCTGGTGGTACAATGATAGACAACAAAGAAAGTGCCATTCTGGATGAAATACTTTGAAAGGCTGAAAGTGTGTGTAGAGATATGTTATCGTAGCCACCTCAAGCCTGAGAGGTGGAGGGGCAGCCTTGCCTTTAATACCAGGAGCTCAGGCCTCCAGAGAGTGCTCATCTGTGAGCGACTGACTCTTCACTTGACTTGCCGAGTCCCCCCCTCACAGACAGATTGTGGCTTTAAGGAAAATTTCTTAGCAATCAGCTCATGCGTGATTTATAAGTTTATGGTTCTGGGAGGCATCTGCACATTGGGGCATAGATCTCAGTAATTAATCCTAGGAGGTCCTTAATGACAGAGGAGATTGTGCTGTGTGAAAGTTGCTTTAATACTAAACAGCTTGTGTTATCTAACAAATGAGAACATTTTACACCCAATAAACGTCACTTTTGATAAGTGCTACTAGCGGTCGTAAATCTGACAAATAACACAGGCAAGATCTCCCACACACTTGCCCTTCCCTGCTATCTTCTGCTGGGCTTCCCTGTGCTCTGTGCACTTTGGGGAAGAGCTGGGCCAGAGCTCACCTCCGTCCTCACGCTAACCCCTCAGACTCCCAGCCAGCCACTCCATCCTGACAGCACCACAGTGCCTGCATCCAAGTGGGAGCTCTGCAATTTCCAGGTGAATTTAGATCATTTTAAGTGCCAAAGTGGATGATTCAAACAGATAAAGACAGCAAAACAGAACAGAATTCCCATGTCCCTGCCATCTCAGTTCTCTTATTCAGGACACATCAGAGACTGGTAGGAGTTGGCTTAAATGATAACGATCACCCCAGCTCATCATCAAAAAGTATTTAAGTGATTAAATGTGTTTTACTAAATCAAGGAAACTGCAAAGATCCAATCTGTCCCCTCTGGGCTAACAGTGGATCTATCCTCCTTCCTAAGTGAGAACACTTTTATCTTGTACATCTTGGCCTCTCAATTACATGAGTGAGCCTATAGGACTGTGGAAGGATAGAGGTTTCTTAGTTCCATCACTCTGGGATAGACGCAGCCACCAAATTAAACCAAAATGGAAAAGAACTGCGAAAGGAGGAGGGTCCTATGTGACTGCAACTATATAAAATCTTGGAAAAGGCAAAATTATGGAGAAGTAAAAAGATGAGTGACTGACAGAGGCTAGGAGGGTGGAGGGAATAGAGAGATGATTAGGTAGTAAGTGGAGAACAAGGGTTTTTAGGACAGTGATATGATACAGTAATGGTGGATACATGATAATGTGTCTATACTGGCTCATCAATTGTACCAAATGGACCACACTAAAGGAAGGCATTAATAACAAGAGGAACTTGGTTGGGGGTCTGGAGGGATATATAAGAACTCCCTGTATTTTGGGTCATGGTTTTTTGTAAACCTAAAACTGCTCTAAAAATACATTCTATTGAGAGAAGGAGAGAGATGGAGAGATGGAGAGATGGAGAGATGGAGAGTTGGAGAGATGAAGAGATGGGGAGGGGGAGAGAGAGAGAGAGAGAGAGAGAGAGAGAGAGAGAGAGAGAAAGAGCTGTCTAATAGCTCCTGGGCTCAAGACCACGGATTTCTTGAAATTCTTGAAAGTACCTACAGGTTTACCTTTGGAAGCACTGCCCTCAATGAGTGCAGGATGCAAGCTTACATTGACAATTGATGAGGGAGATCCAGATGGTTCACAGGTGGCTTTTGACAGGTCATCTCCTGACCCACTGACCACTCTCTCCATTTCCTCCCTCTGCTTGGCATCTGTTCACACCATAAGTGTTATATTCCCTCTGCTAGCATGTTAGCTCTGTGAGAGCAAAATAGAGGTTGTATATTTTGGCCAGGCACGGTGGCTCACTCCTGTAATCACAGCACTTTGGGAGACCAAGGCACAGGGATCACTTGAGGTCAGGAGTTCAAGACAAGCCTGGCCAACATGGCGAAACCTCCTCTCTACTAAAAATACAAAAATTAGCCAGGCTTGGTGGCACACGCCTGTAAGCCCAGCTACTCTTATGGCTGAGGCAGGAGAATTGCTTGAATCTGGGAAGCAGAGGTTGCAGTGGGCTGAGATCACACCACTGCACTTCAGCCTGGGTGACAGAGTGAGACTGCATCTCAAAAAAAAAATAAATAATAATTTTTTAAAAACACAATAGATATTGTATATTTTTATTAACCGCTTTATCTATAGTGCTTGGATATATGCCTGGAACATAGTAGATACTCAATAAAAAAAAAATTGTCCAACTACAGAATAAATAAATAATCAAATACTCACTTATTCACTAAGTATCTCTCACGGTCTTCTGATGCATTATTCCAGGAGCTATGGAGAAAGTGAATTTTCATAAAACATGGGCTTGCTTGCCTTTAAGGGGCTTACAGTCTACTAGAAAGAAATCATCTGATTTGTGAGTTGCAGTTTCAGGCAATTCCTGATAATCATTATAGGAGTCACAGTCCAGTTGGCTCTACCCCAGCATCATGGTATACACATAACAGCATAAAATACCTAAGACAGGATCTGGCAAATGGTAGACTTTGTAAATGTTTAACAATTCCGCCTTCTTAAAAAGATCTAGTACTAAATTTATTCTCAACCCCTACTTCCTGTCTGGCACAGACTCATGCCTATAATCCCAACGCTTTGGAAGGCCAAGGCAGGAGGATCACTTGAGACAAGGAGTTTGAGACCAGTTTGGGCAACATGGCAAGATACCATCATTTTTTTTTTTTTTAATTAGCCAAGCATGTTGTAACATACCTATACTCCTAGTTACTCAGGAGTCTGAGACAGGAGGATTGCTTGAGTCCAGAAGTTAGAGGCTGAAGTGAGTCAAGATCATGCCATTATATTCCAGGCTTGGCAACAGAGGGAGATCCTATGTCAAAAACAAACTAGCAAACAAAACTCTACTTCCTTCCATTTTCATGACAGTATTGCACCTTCCAATGCTACCTATAGGCTACTTGGCCCCACTCTTGATAAATAATAACAAAACTTTTTAATTGTACAGAGGTTTACTATTAAGTAACACACATAAATAGATATATAAATTAGTACTCCATCTTTGGAAATCAAGGGCTGTCATACTAATCAATCAAATTAAATCAATATATATACAATATATACATACATAATATAAATATATTGTGTATATATATTGTATATCATATTATATACAATATAAGCATATTGTATATAATACAAATACATGTATGTACATATATGTATATGTACATATAATAATATGTATAAATTGGTACTCCAGCCCTGGAAATCAAGACTGATAGGAAATTACCTACCTGGAATTTCTAACTATTTCAGGAGAGCAAAGGGAATGAAGATTTGTAGGGTGACTAGAGTGTCAGCTCTGCGCCAAATGCTTCATGAAGTTATCTTGGGGTTTTTTTCACAATGAGATAGCAGAAGGGAGCTGTAGCTCCAAGTTGCTGAAGAGGGGCTGGAAGTCTGAGAGATTATGACACTTCCCTGTGACAATGTCTTAGTAGGCTTTATGCTGCTATAACAGAATACACTGAACTGGGTAGTTTATAAAGAGCAGATTTTTTATTATTATTATTACAGTTCTGGAGGCTGGGAAATGCAAGACTGAGAGGAGGGCATCTGGTAAGGACCCTCTTGCTGCATCCTCCATGGAGGAAGGTATCTCATGGGGGATGTGTGTGTGTGAGAGAGAGAGCAAGAGAAAGGAAGAGGACCAAATTCATTCCTTGTTCTTTTTATCTGGAACCCACTCCCATCATCACAGCATTACTCCATTCATGAGGACAAGCCTTTGTGACCTAATCATCTCTTACAGGTCTTACCTCTCAACAGTGTTGTATTGGGAATTAAGTTTCTGACGCATGAACTTTGGAGGACACATTCAAACCATACCAGATAATAAAAACTAGAATTAAAATCTAGGTCACTCTGATTCCAAAGACTAGATTATTTCCAGAGACCAGCTTATTGGAAGACTAGAAGGCTCTAAAATCTAGAAGTTTCAGGACTTCTGCAGATTGAGGATTAGAATTTGAATTGCACCACAACAGCTAATTTGATAAAACAGTCATACTCTTACTTCCTTTGTACCTGATAGAATGTGCTTAGTGTCCCATCAAACTGCCCCTAAGTCCTTAGTTGTGCTAGGCACTTCAAATGCATTATCATTATCTCATTTAACTTTCATAATTCTTCTGTGACCTTGAGAGTATTTTTATCTCCATTTTATAGATAATTACTTGACACTTAGAAAGGCTAATTAACTTGTCTAACTTCATACAATTTAGGAAGAGGCTAAATTGCCATTGAACCCAGATTATTTTACTTTGGGAGACCAAGGCACAGGGATCATTGGAGGTCAGGAGTTCAAGACCAGCCTGGCCAACATGGTGAAATCCCCTTCCTCTACTAAAAATACAAAAATTAGCCAGGCTTGGTGGCACTCGCCTGTAATGGTATCCAAAGACTAAATCCTCCACAGAGAATGATTTTTCTCAAGGTCTCAGGTTTCTGCTAGGCAGGGGAAGTTCTTTCCTTGGTTTAATCTCAGTTTTCCTTGCTGCAATGGCAGGTCATTTTCTTTCTAGCCCTTCTGTGTGGACCCAAGAATAACCACTTAAGTCAGGTTTAATGTCATTCATCTGTATCGGGCTTAGAACCTGACCCATTAGACATTTTCAGTCTTAGAAGAAGAATCAAGTCAGGTTATTAACAGGGGGAGACAATTGCCTTTTATTTCTTTCCTCCTTCCTTATTCTAAAAAGGAAGAGTGACGAGTTAGCTTCTGTTGTCAGAATATCAACAAGGGCATTTTCTGGCAGTCAGTTCATAAGGAAATTTGTCTTGTAATTGGAGTTTCAGAGGCTCACCCAGCATCAATGGCATCCACTGTATAAATTGGCCTCTTCTCTACACTTACAGATTTTATTCTAATTACTGCAGCTAATACGAATGCAGCCTGACCAACTTCATTGAAAACTAAGCCATAGCAGGGGCTCTGTGACCCTGGGGAAGGACAGGGCAGGCTCTGGAGCCCTGCAGTCTGGCAGTGCCCTTGTGCTTTGCAGGAGCCCACCCAGCAGAGTGTTAACACAAGCTCCACAGCCTTCTCTATGAACCTGCAGGGGTCTTCTTCCCTCTACCTCTAGCCCATGGCATTGGGACCCAGCATACAACCAGCTCCCCCAGACTTTCCATAGCACAGAAGGGCATACTCCATCCCCATTCTCTGCCTTACTTACCTCCACGAGGGACCTGGAAAGGAGCAACTTGCTATCTCTACTGTCCCAGACCTTTGGCTCCCCCGCCACCCTGAGAGCTGCCAGCAACTTCCTTTCTTCCAGTGCCAGTTGTCCCAAGAGGAGATGCAATTCTGAAGCACATGTAGTGATGTGTCTCACCAAGTGAGGATGCTGGCTCGGACAGCCCTGGCCAAAGCGATGGTCTAGCTCAGAATCAGACTGTTGCTTTGAAGGGACAATGGCACAAGAAACACCTTTGAAGGAAAGACACCCACCCAGAAACCCTTTCATAATCCTAGGAGCAGAGCCCTCTGGCACTCAGGCAGGCAAATAGGGAATGCATATCCTAGAATGGCAGTGCTGGAAAGAAATGGAAAGAACATCCCGTACAACACTCACCTTACTCAGGGAAGAAACCTTAGGCAAGAACATGTTGTGATGCAGGAGGTCATGGCATTTAGCAGAGAAATCGGGCCTCCTGAGTCCACAGCCAGAGTGCTCTTCTCTGTTCTACAAAGCCACAGAGACAGGACCTGGCAAGGGTACCTGTGCCAGCCGCCCCCACCCCCACCCCTATGGACAATTAGCATCCTCCTCTGATGTACTGGAGCCCAAGTCTCCTGTTTCCCAGTTCCCTGTGCTTCCTAACTTCTCTCTACAGAGATTATTTCTTCCTCCACGCTCTTGTTTTCACATAAAAAGTTGAAAACTAGGTTGGGGTATTGGCTTCCCTGGATTTTCCTCAGGAGATAAAATTGCTTTCAGACTTGGCTCTCTTAAGCAGATCTGACCCTTTCGCTAACTTTCTTTTAGCATAAGGCTTGGGAGAGGTGATTTTAAAAGCAAGGAAGTCTTCCCAGAGCCTATTACCCCCCCTTCTCTCTCTCTCTCTCTCTCTCTCTCTCTCTCTCTCTCTCTCTCTCTCTGTATTCACATGGGCTTGATTTTGGCTTCCTATGCACCCTGAATCCATTTCAGACAGCCTTAGACCCACACTGGGAGCAATGAAGTTCTTGCTAATGAATGCCACTCTGGCTTTGTTGCTTACCTGTGAAGGGAAGGTGGTTCTTCCTGTTCTGTATTCCAGACTGTTGTGTTGTCTGCGTCTCATTATGTAAAGTCCCTGGTTTGTTAATAGTTTTAGTATCTATGCATTTAAAACCTGGGGGATGGAATAAAGATGGGTGAGGATAGGCTCTGGGCTGATGCAAATTGAAGCTGAAAAGATATTACACTGAAAGTGTCAGGAAGAATATAAGAAAAATCTGCTGCGTAAATGGAAGCAGTGCTGCTCTGCCAGGAATGCTACTATTACAAAAGTGAAAGCACTTATATGAATTTTAGTGCTGTGTAGTGGCATTAGCCCAATAGCCTCTTTTCTCAGAAGGGCTGGATTCTTCATCAAAGCTAACATTACTGAGCACTTACTATGTTGTAGGAACTGCTAAGAGCTTCACAAGCACTATTTCCAGGATAAAAACCCTATTGTGGAGGTGCTGTTACTATGCCCATTGCACAGATAAATTAGCTGAGGCTTGGAAATGTTTTAAATTGTGGTGTAGCTCACAGAACTAATAAACAGGATGTCCAGAATTTGAGAACCCAGGCATCCCGACAAGACAGGCCAAATCCTGTCTCAGTTTTCTTGATCTGTTTGCTTTCTTTAAATAAACCTCCCCACCAAGTACCTGTGAAAAAGCTGAGGAAGATGCTATGAACCTAGAATAGGTCCTGAGTCTTCAGCCAACAGGAAGAAATGAATCAAAAGAGATGCACAGCTGGGCACGGTGGCTCACGCCTGTAATCCCAACACTTTGAGAGGCCGAGGCAGGCGGATCATGAGGTCAAGAGATCAAGACCATCCTGGCCAACACGGTGAAACCCCAGCTCTACTAAAAATACAAAAATTAGTTGGGCTTGATGGTGTGCACCTGTAGTCCCAGCTACTTGGGAGGCTGAGGCAGGAGAATCACTTAAACCTGGGAGGCAGGGGTTGCAGTGAGCTGAGATCGCGCCACTGCACTCCAGCCTAGTGACAGAGTGAGACTCTGTCTCAAAAAAAGCATATTTTGTCATTTAGTTTCTAGCTGTAGGCTCTGGTTCCATCTCTGCCCTCTCTACTAGTTTGTTCCCATATATGCAAAAGGAGAGGGGCCACTTGTAAGGCCCCCCTTCCATCCCTGACAGTTTCCACTGATGATTCACTGATGATCCATTGGTTGCACAGGACCAATACGGAGACAGGAGCATGGAGCTGGCTATGCAGACCTGCAGCACTGTCCCAGCCCTTCCTTCTGCTGTCTCCAATGAATAGGAATTCTCCACTAAAATAAGCAAAGAGGAAGGAAAGAGTTTCTCTACTTCACTGATTAAAAATACTAAAACGTAGAAAGCTTTCAGGTGACAGGGCTTCTTTTCCTTCACACATATTGTTGATGAAGTCTGTGTTTTCCAACAGCAGCTGTACTGTATCACTCAAAGTGCAGAAGGAGGGACACTGCCAGGAAAACACGTCTCAGGGTCTGATGATTCACACTTTGTTCTCATGGTTTCCCTGATGTCAGAGGAGCCCTGGTGGGTGGTCTAAAGCCTGGTAGAACAACAGTACCTATCCAGGCTCTCTTAATCTTCTGAGTGCATATTCTCATGAATCTCACGGCATTGGCACCTAGCCAGTTTGCATAGAATAGGGACTTGCTGGACAAAGCAGCTGTCGTGCTGGTAACAAGGAGACTTCATAATGACATCAGAACCAGACAGTCGTGCTCTGCAGCAGACAGGCCACAAAAGGCCTGCTGTGGTGTGCTTCCTAGGAGCCTCCAGAAGATGAAATGTCTGGTGACCTGATTTCCCAGCACATGAGCTGTATGTTTGAGACTGGGTCTAGGGAGGTAAAAGGGGATGTGTGGCCTCTGGATGGAAGGTCTGCTCTTAAGACCAGTATTTCTCACTGGAGATGATGGGAACCACGAGCATCTGTCTAGACTTTCATGGAATCACTGGTGTCTTGACTTCACCAACAGAATAGACAAGCTTCTTTTGCCAGTATAATGGAAGCACGGTAACCCCACTCCACCCCACCCCACCCCCATCCTGGGAGACGGAGGGTCTCACCAGGTGGAAGAGCATAATGTAGTGTAAGGAAAGACCTCCTCCTGGATCAGAGAGAGCTGAGGGGCTCCAGGGTAAAGACAGTAATGGAGGAATGGGCACCTGAGCACATCACAGGGTAATTACAGGATTCACTGAGATCTGCTCACTTGTTTGTCCATTCATTCATTGATTCTTTCACTCAACATCTACTACACTGTGCCACTGTGTGAAAGGGTCTGGGACCACCACAGGAACTAATGCAGACTCCACAGCCTCCATCCTCATAAATCTCACAGTCTGAATGTGAGCACAGAGAGTGAAGAGGAAAACATCAGCGGACAGTGAAGCTCGTTAAGACAAGGACAGAAAGGAGAGCTGGAGTGGGTGATGCCACTGCCTAACCCCAAGGGATGCTCATTAGGAAGACACAATTGAAACTGGGGCTGGAGGTAAAAGGGGTCCTGTGGCCTCTGGATGGGAGGGCTGCACTTGAGGCCAGTGCTTCCCACCAAAGACTATTGAAATCACTCTTCACTCCCCTCAATTCATTTCTCCAATATCTCTTGATCACGTCAGCTATTATTTTTGTCCCCAGGACACTGGCCTCTTTCCAATTCCTCACACATGCCAGGCACTCTGTAACTGGGAACCTTTGCACCTGCTGTTCACTCTGCCTGGAACATACTCGCCCAAACAGCAGGGTGGTTTGCCTTCATCTTCCCCAGGTCCTGGCACAAATCTCTCCTCTGTGAGGCCTTCCTGGCCAGACTGTGTCAATTGCAGGGAGTAAGTAGACATGCCAGGTTAAAAAAGCCAAACAGAAGGATTTATACTGCATGATCCTATGTATAGGAAGTACCTGGAGGAGTCAGATTGACAGAAACTGGAAGTAGAGTGGTGACCCTCCAGGGCTGGAGAAGCAGGTGGGGGAATGTTACTGTTTCATAAATACAGATTTTTAGTTTAGGATAATGAAAAATTTTCTAGAGATATATGGTGAGGATAGTTGCACAACAATGTGAATGTGCTTAATGCCACTGTACGTTTAAAAATGGTTAGGGTGGCAGCCAGTGCAGTGGTTCACACCTGTAATCCTATCAGTCTGGGAGGCCGAGGCAGGAGGATCACTTGAGGTCAGGGGCTCAACACCAGCCTGGGCAGCATAAGGAGACACTGTTTCAAAAGAAAGAAAAAGAGAGAGAGAAAGAAAAGAAAGAAAGAAAGAAAGAAAGAAAGAAAGAAAGAAAGAAAGAAAGAAAGAAAGAAAGAAAGAAGAAGAAGGAAGGAAGGAAAGAAAGAAAGAAGGAAAGAAAGAAAGGAAGAAAGAAAGAAAGAAGGAAGGAAGGAAAGAAAGAAAAAAGGGAAGAAAGGAAGGAAGGAAGGAAAGAAGGAAGGAAGGAAGGAAGGAAGGAGGCATAGTGGCACGTTCCTATAGTTTCAGCTATTTAGGAGGCTGAAGTGGGTGGATCGCTGGAGCCCAGGAGATGGAGGCTACAGTGAGCTAATGATCACACCACTGCACTTAAGTCTCAGTCATAAAACAAGACTCTGACTTAAAAAAAAATTAAGTTTAACTGGTAAATTTTGGGTTATATATATTTTACCACAATAAAAAAAAAATGCTGCATTAAAAAGTAACAAGTAGAAGAGATCCTTGCAAAAGGACTGAGTGGATGGCAAGGTGAAGGTGACAGGAAGGAAAGAAGGGGGGTTCTACGCTGGGAACACCAGGGGCCAAGGGCTGGAGGGAGAGAGACTGATGAGACTTTCTGTTCTCTTCTACTCTGGCCAGCTGAGAACAGAGTTGGCCAGGGAAGAAAAGTTTAGAGTAAGAAATGAGGCACAAAATTGAACAGAGGCCAGACCCGTAACCTTGCTGTGGAGTGTGGACTTCCTCCTCCATCAGATGGGTAAATGCTGAAGAGGATTTATCAAGAATGTGAAATGATCAGATTTACATTATTGAAAGACCACTTAGGCAAATGAACTGAAGTGGGGCATGAAAGGTGGGGAGGCCAGTGAGGAGGGCTCTGCAGAAGTCATGGCAAGACACGGAGAAGCCAAGGATGCGTGTGGAGTCAGAGAGGGTGGAGACTCGGGTCTGGGCTCAGTAGGAGTTTAGGAGACAATGGATCGCCTACGCGATGTATCCGACATGAGGTGTGAGAGGGAGGGAGGAGCACATGTTTCTCCCATGGACCTGTGTTACACGGCAACGCCATTCCCAGAGCCCAGACAAAGAAGAAAGACAAACACGTAGCAGGACCAGTGTTGAAGTCCCAGGGTTGCTATCCCTGGGGAGATGGCTTGTAAGTCTGGTCACAATGGCAGGGGGTTCTGGGAGAGAGTTACAGGATGATCAATAGAGACAGATAGAGATAGGGAATAGAGATAGAGTTAGAGATATACAGATAGTGAAGGGAAGCCTGAGATAAATGAGCCCATCCCAGGAGTGGAGGAATAAGCCATAGACCACCCCTCAGGGATAGGCCTCAGCACAGACCCCTGGGAAAATGATCAGCTGCACTCATCCTTGCCCAGTTTTACAATATTCTCTTATATCCAGCTCCTGGCCTATTCAGTTTGACAGACTCTGAGGCATGCTAGCCTTTGGAACAGGATACTTTCTCTTTTCAGATGAGCAGTTGTCTTAGTTTGCGCAGGCTGCTATAGTAAAATACTAGAGACTGTGTGATTTAAACAATAGTAATTAATTTCTCATAGTTCCGGAGGCTGGGAAGTCCAAGATCAAGGTGCCAGCAAGGTGGGTTTCATTCTGAGGCCTCTCCTCTTGGCTTGTAGGTTGCCACCATTTCTTTGTGTTCATGTAACCTCTTATTTGTGTGAAAAGGAAAGGGAAAGAGAGAGAGAGAGAGAGAGAGAGAGAGAGAGCTCTTCTGTCTTTTCTTATAAAGGCATTACTCCATCATAAACTCACCCTCAGGGCCTCATCAAAACCCAATTACCTCCCCAAAGTCCCACCTCCAAATACCATCCTATTAGGGGTTAGGGCTTCGACATATGAATTTTGGAGGAACATAATTCAGTTCACAGCATCACTATTTTCTCACCCTCTCATAACAGAAGAACTTTTATTTTTTTACATTGGTTATTTTCTGTGAAGCAGTTGATGTACTTTCCCACTAAAGTCATCCGTATCCCAACACACACTAAGACACCCCTTTCTATGCACACAGTGTGTAAACATCCCCAAAAACAAGTACATGAACGTAAAACTATGTTTTCCGAAAGAATTGGGAGAAACACTGGCGGCTCAGGATTCACAGAGTTCCCAGAGTTAAGACCCTGTCTCATGCAGGGGTCCTCACCCCCAGGCCACAGACCAGTACCACTCAGTGGCCTGTTAGGAACCGGGCTGCACAGCAGGAGGTGAGCAGCAAGCCAATAAGCATTACTCCCCAAGCTTCACCCCCTGTCAGATCTGTGGCAGCATTACATTCTCATAGAAGCTGAACCCTATCGTGAATTGTGCATGCGAGGGAACTAGGCTGTGAGCTTCTTATGAGAATCTAATGCCTGATTTGAGGTGAAACAGTTTCATCCCAAAACCATCTCCCACCTCCCCATCTATGGAAAAATTGTCTTGCACAAAACCGGTCCCTGGTGCCAAAAAGGTTGGGAACCACTGGTATTATGGTAGCAAAGTCTAGCAGCCTTGGGTGAGAACCCAGGGTAGAGAAGACTGAAAAGCCGAGGATGGAAGAAGAAAGAGCCCTGACCTTGCAGAGACCCAACCATGACTTCAGATCCTAATTCTGCTGTCGACACACTTAATAGCTTGATGTCCTGGGTATCTTATGGAAAAATAGGAGTCAGCATGTGTCTTAGTCTGTTCAGGTTGCCATAACAATCAACTGGGTAGCTTGTAAACAACTACCAATACTATTGTAAACAATACCCAATACTATCAACTGGGTAGCTTATAAACAACAAAAAATTTATTCTCACAGTTCTGGAGGATGGGAAGTCCAAGATCAAGGCATCAACAGATTGGGTGTCTGGTGAGAGCTCATGTCCTTATAGATGGCATTTTCTTACTATGTCCCCACATAGCCGAAGGGGTCAGGCATGTCTCTGAAGCCTTTCATATGGACACTAATCCCATTCATGAGGGCTCTGCCTCATGATCGAATCATCTCCCAGAGTCTGCACCTCTTAATACCATCATCTTGGGGGATAGGACTTCAATATTTGAGTTTGGGTGGGAACATAAACATTCAGACCACAGCATTATTCTTTCCTCGTTTAAACACAATTAGATGTGGAAGAGAAAATGGAAGTAAATGCAAAAGTGCAGTGCCTGAGCCTTCTCAAGTTCATTCAGCAATTCATTCAGTAAATATTTGCTGCACTTGTAGTAAGTGCCAGGCACCAAGAACACCCTGATCCAAGCCAGCATCAACATACTTATGTTCTAGAGAAATTCAATAAGGTTTTGTTGAGAGGCAGGTTCTCCCTGTCACCCAGGCTGAAGTGCAGTGGTGTGGTCATAGCTCACTGCAGTCTCAAACTCCTGAGCTCAAACAATCCTCCTGCCTCAGCTTCCTGAGTAACTGGGACTATACACTGTGTATACTACCACACTCAGATAATTTTTTATTATTTTTTGTAGAGACAGGGTCTCACTATGTTGCCCAGGCTGGTCTCAAACTCCTGGCCTCAAGTGATCTTCCCACCTTGCCTTCCCAAACTGCCAAGATTACAGGCATAACCCACCATGCCCAGACAAGGTTTTCTTTATCTTCCTTAGAGTTTAAATAAGACACTGGTTTGTTTCAGCCAGTTTAAATGGTCCCAAATAAAAGTGTGACCTTGGGAGCAATGTGTCATGCACATCACCTAATCCAATCTTCACTTTCTGGGTGCTCCAGGGTTGATCCTTACACTGATCCTAGATTCCAATGAACTCCTTCTTAGCCTCCCTACCATGCAACAAGGCTGACATTTTTCTGATCACCATCTGTCCCAGGGCACCTAAATCTCTAACTTACTGGCCTGTCCCACCTCCTTTCTTCAAAGCCTGACTAGCTGATTGAATTAATCTACTTATTATAACACAGCCTCTCTGAGGCCAAGGAGTTTTGTGCAATTTATTCACTTCTGTTTCCCTAGTAACTAGTTCTAAGGATGATGTGGGCACCCCAAGAACGCTCAAATCACTGTATGTTCCTCCCATGTCAAGGCACTGGGTAGCTGAAAATAGCTCAGCTTGTTGAAGGTATGCTGTCAACAAGAGAGTGTGTGAGCCAAGCTGTCAGTGCTGGGATCGGGCCATCAGCCAGAGGCAGGGCATAGAAAGGGAGCCTCCGACCCCTGCCAGACACAGCTGTTGCTCCCACTGTGCAAAACACCTGTCTGTGTGCCTGGGCTGAGCCAGCCATGGTGGAGGCAAAGCAGCACCCATGAGAGTCAGAAGGTTTGAAAGATCTCTTCTCCCCATGCCTTCTCCTTACTTCACTTAATAAAAAAGAAAAAAATAACAGTGACATGGATAAGAGTCTGTGAGGCTCAAGATGTGCCCTCTGCCTTCTGCTTGTTTCTGGAGAGACAGCATCATCACTCTCCTGGACAATTAGAGCTCACTCTGGAAGGGCAGGGACTGGAAAGCAGGAGTGAGGCTGCCCCTCTATGCACTGGGTAGAAATCCAGTTCTAGGATTTCTACCTGTGTCCTAGGTAACCCACCACTGCCCTGGGCCTCAGTTTCCCCAAATGTAATGAGAAAGCACAGGGCTGCTCTCAGAATTAAATGAATGTGATCACATGTTTGATGGTGAAGATAAAGTATGACAGCTAGAATCACACCAGGTTCAATTGGTGTGTGCTTTGGTCCACGTGCCAGGCAGATGGAAAGTGTTCGACCTAGAGGAAGTCTATAACTTTTTGCAAAATTATCTTGTTGCTATTTGACCCTGTCTATGCTGCTAGGTCAATAGAATACAGAATCTAGGACAGTTGTACTTTTGTCTGGCATAAAATAAGTATTCAATAAATACATTAAGTGATTAAATGAGTGAATGACCTTTCTGACTTTATCTTTCACTACTCTGTCACCCAGACTCTTAGACCCAGAAATCTGGCCTTCTTACTGTTCCATGTTCATATCTAGCTCAACTACTGCCATGACTTCATTTCCTATGAACTAAATGGTAAGTATCTAATATTTCCCCATGTTGTGTTTAGTACCGTTTGGGGTCCCATGCGGAATAAAAAAGAAAAAGAAAGTATAACCCTGTGCCCCATGGAATTTATAATACGTTTGGGGTGGGGACTGACATCTACCCAAGATAAATGCCAAGTGGACAAGGTGAACAGTAAGTGTTGGAGGAGGAGAACTTGGGTGAATGAGGGTTCTTGAAGGTTGTAGTATTTGACCTGGGTCTGGAAGGACGTATGGCCTCAGTTTCCCCAAGCAAATATCACCTTAAAATGAGACTTTCTTTCTTTGATCACCCAGTTGTCCCTGAAATAGTTGAAGCTTGTAGCCTTTAAATCTAAAGCCAAGTGGTGGAATTTAGAATAATATACAAGTTTGAACTGAAGCATTATGGCAGACGATTAATTGCCTGCTAAATATTTGTTGCTGTCTTCTCTTTGACAGAATCTCAAAGCTGTTAGAGGATGGCAATGTGCCCAGGTAAAAACACTCAATTTCCAACTCTATCCCAGCCAAGGGTGTCTATGTAACCCACATCTAGATGATAAGATAAGGCAGAAGTTACCAGGTGGGGCTTTTAAGCAAGGGTAATATTAAAACTAAAAAAATAACCGCCAATTATAAAAGATGCCAGGTATGAACTGCGGGTAAATATAGCCCTGCTTCCAGGAAAGGAACAGTCTCAGTGTCGTGTGCTCTGCCACGTTGCCCCCTCCTTTCTTACTGCCTGGAACATGATCCAATGCCTAAAGGCACAGCAGCCACCTTGCAATGGAAAATAAAAGCTAAAGATGTGAAAGATGACGGAGCAGGAAGAGAGAGAAAGTGTCTGGGCCTTCAGTGGCCTATTTGAGCAGCTGCACCTGAGGACTGCCTATTTCTAAAACTCATGTTGCATTGCATAAATTGACCTCTTATTTATGAAGGCCTCTCCTAGGTTTTCTGTCACTTGCACCGAAATGGAATCTGAGATTTCAGTGCCATGTTTAAAATCTAAGAGTGTGACCAGCTTTTAATCTACACATAGTAAAAGGATTTGAGTCTTAATTGATATTTGAGTTGGTCAGCCTCTCAATGCCTGGCTTGTCCCACTAAGAATAATCCCAACCACCAGATGACCACAGAATAGCTGACCTAATAGGGCTCAGCATACACCCAGTTTATGTTGTTACTGCTGCATCGTCTAAGTTCCACTGACAAGTATGCAGTCTTGTCCCAATAAAACAAAGAAGGGAATAATTTCATTGGTGAGCTGCAGGTTGTCAGTACAAAATATTCTCTACCATCAAGGTGTGCCACGCCTTGCCCAGAGTGCTGAGAAATTAGAACTCGGAACTTTCTTCTATGGTTAGAAACCTGTTTTCTTCTCCACTTGGTCTTCAGAGGCCAAGAGGTAGCTTGCTTTGACTTACTTGTATTCTGCCCATTCTTTGTGAATCTGTGTCTCATGGAAACGCCCACTAAGATGGAGATAAACCAACCCAGTTATTGAAAAGGAAAAAGACATTTTAGGGGACACTGGCCAAAGGCTTAGACATAGAAAACTTAGGTCTGTGCATGGGATCTTGAGTAGAACAGTCTTGCTAGGATGGGAAGGACACTTATGGGAGCTTTGAGAAAGAAGCTGAGAAGACAAGCTAGAACTAGACTATTGGGTGCTAGGCTGAAAAGACTGAGCATTATCACACAATAAGGAAAAAAATAACTTAGAATTGTCGAGTTCTATTCAGATGTCAAAACACTTTCACCTGTTTAAGTCCTCTTGATCTTCATGATCCCCTTTAAGGTGTGTATAGCATGAGTTGCTCTATCTTTGCTTGAGGGAAAGAGCTTGGAAAAGTTAAATGAGCTGTTCAATGACACACAACTAGAAACAGTAGATTAAGATCCAAACCAGGTCCTTAGCTTCTAAATCCAGTGTTCCTTTCATTCTACCCTGCTGAGAATGGAAAGGGCATGGCTTTTGTAAGCATGAATTTATGCAGACACTAGGAGGTAAGGTGGAGACAGTGAGACCACATAGGGTGCTTTTGTAATAGTTCAGGGTTAGGTGAAAAGGGTTTGAATTAAACATGTATCAAGGATGCACTAAAAGAGAGGGAAAAAGACAAGAATTCTGGTCAGGAAGAACCAACAATGCAGGAGAATCTCTCTTACTCAATGTCCACTCCAACAGCTCTCCACATAGACCAGTATTCTCCCTGCTATCCTTAAAACAGTTGACACTCATGACCAAGTGAAGCTTGAGATGAGTATAAAACCACCCAGTGCCCCAAGCTTTCTGTTCCCATCTGTTGACTTTGTTCCCAAACTTGTTTATTTCAGTTATTCTTTTTATTGCAATGACAATTAAATATTACAAATGTTATTGTTTTGGAAACCAAGTCAGCTGTTCAGAAATAGTCAAGAAAGATGAATCACTCAAATGAACTGTTCAGATTCCTTTGTAAAGTCTTTAGTTCTTCTTGCTCTGCTTTTTAAAAACCTGAAAATCTTAGATCATGCATTAAAGATATGGGTTATGCAAAAAAGCTGTCACAGAAATCCAACCAGCAGACTCACACTCAAAGAAAGGCCTTAACCCTACATCAAAAGATTGACTTCCTTTCATTAAAATTAAGTTTCACATATGTAAGTAGCATTTCTCAATTTTAATTGATTGCTTTTCAATTATTTGACTATTAATTCTGGTCACATGGCATGAAAGTGTGCTTCTGTAGTTAGCATTGCAGAAAGTTTCCTGAAAGAAGCTTTGGAGATAACCAACCCCAGGGCTTCTTTAACCCTTACACATATCAGAATCCCCTGACGGGCTTGATAAAATACAAATTGCTGAGTCCCACCCAAGATGTCTGATTCAATGGTTCTGGGGTGAGGCCTGATAATTGGCTATCCTAACAAATTTTCAGGTGAAGTTGATGCTGCTGGTCTGGGGACCACACTTTGAGAACCACGGAACCCATCCATCACTGCAGAAGTTCTGAAGTGTGGAACTGTGAAGGGGTTCCCTCATGCACACATAGTGGGCTAACAAAAGAGCAGAAGTTAGCATTCAAGGTCTTCCCACTGGCCAGGCACAGTGGCTCACGCCTGTAATCCCAGCAAATTGGGAGGCTGCAGCAGGTAGATCACCTGAGGTCAGGAGTTTGAATTCAGCCTGACCAACATGGAGAAACCCCACCTCTACTAAAAATACAAAAGTACCCAGGCATAGTAGCACATACCTGTAATCCCAGCTACTTGGGAGGTTGAGGCAGGAGAATCACTTGAACCCAGGAGGTGGAGGTTGCTGAGAGGTGAGATCGCATCATTGCTCTCCAGCCTGGGCAACAGGAGTGAAACTCTATCTAAAAAAAAAAAAAAAAAAAGAAGAAGAAGATCTTCGCATTGCCCCCTGCTGTCAAAATGGAAACTATAATACTCATGATAGATTACATGTGACCACAATTGCTTTGACATTCTTCCCTTCCACAGGTGGGGTCTTTGTCCCTTCCCCTTTACTAGAGGGATTTGAGGGATTCTGGGATTGCGTGACCAGTAATACAGGGCAGAAATCGTGTTGTGGTTATTTCCAGACCCAGCCTTGAGAAAGTATCAGGTTCTGCCTGTTGTCTCTTAGAATTTTCACTCGGGTAGCTCTGAGCTCCCATTTAGAAGCTCTGACTACCTTGAGGTCACCATGCTGAAAGTGCCACGCATAAGCACTCTGGTGGATGGTTCTAGCTGATCTCGCTTTCCAGCCATGCTCAGCAAGGAGACAGACACAAAAGTGCAGCCACTACATGCTGTCCAGATCTGCATCGTCCAGTTAACACCAGTGAATGCCTTCCATGAATGCCTTGTGAGACAGAGAAACTATTCGGCCAGGATTCCTGACCTGCGAAATTATAAAGTATAACAGAACAGTTGTTGTTTGAAGCCACTAAGTTTGGGGGTAGTTTGTTACACAGCCATAGACAACTGGAATGATATTGAAAAGATAAAAGCCACTGAGAACCTGAAGTTCTATACACAGACTGAACTTAGAGACAAAAACAATCTCTGTGAAACGTAATCATGGGTGACTGATTACATATAGGTGTCTTGTGAGAGAAAAAGGGAGAAGTGACGGAGTTCTTTTGCCTGGGAGACTGTGAGTACCCTGACAATAGGTACCAAAAGAAAAAGTCCAAAAACAGGGTTAATTATAGGAGACGCAGGTCTAAAGCTGTTCAGATGTGGGCAGTGATACTGTGAGTTACTATTTTAGACATTTCAAGTTCTCAAGAGGTCAGAAGGCCAAGCCCCCACCTCCATTCCCCGAAGTCTTTCAGGGACTCTCTCAGTTTGTACATCTGATCTTTTGCCCTGCTCTTTCCCACCCAAGCCCTTCTTCTATAAATTCAAATAGCCCTTTCTGTCTGGATGACTCATGTCAGCACCTCATCATGGACTGGTGTGCGTTATAATTTGATGTTTTCATCTGCCTCTCCCCAGCATAGTTATAAAGTCATAATGAACACGGTTTGCCTTTTACTTTCTCCTCGATGCTCTGCACAGTCCTGTGGACACTACTGGTGTCCCTGACATTCATCTGAGTGGAAACTGTGTAGACTGGCTTATGTTCCATAGCAGCAACTGGCAAGGTGTGAGCTGGAGGGAGAGCACCTAGGGACCTTGTTGATGCTAGTATCTTGCTTTCTGGCAACCTCAGAGAAGTCAGTCTCTGAAGGGGACCACCTTGCAGAGCAATACTCATGTCAGTATAATATATTCTGGGCTGTTTGTACAAATATCACACTTAGTTGTGGCTATGAACCTACCTACCTCTAAACCCTTAGTGTTTTATCAGTTTGACAATTCAGTTAAATTTCCCTCGTTCTAATCCTCTGAACTGGTATTCTCACCAGAACTAAGTCTTCTCTCTACTATGCTGATACTGATGATCCTAAGAAACCTTCAACCCTATTAAATCAGTAAATCAGCAAATGCTTTTTGATCTTCCTACTCTGTCAAGCAGTGTCCTCTTGAGAAAACAAAAGAAATACAAGGTACCATGGGGGTTGAAAGGAAGAAAGTTCACACACAACCTAGGCTCAATCAGGGCATGCTTCCTGGAGGAGGTGGTATGTGAAGGTGATCTGTAAAAATGAACAGAATTGAGTCAACAGAAGTGTTGGGGGTACGTGTTCATGGATCTCATGCGGCATTTATCCTCAGATAAAAAGAACATGAGGTAATACAGGTGGCAGGCACATGGGCATGTGCAGAGAAATCCATCAGTTGGAGTTGTCTATGCGATGCCTTGGACATCACTGCTGAAGTCTGTATCTTCCCCAAGACAATTGCTTCTCCTATGTTCAGGCAATACTTATTTTAGGAAATGGTTCTGGCTTTAAAGACTCCCAGTAAAACAGAGATCATCAAAGCAGAACCATTTCTAAGAGCAGGGCAATACATTTGGCTTAAATTTGCTGAACTGTAAAAAGCTATTGAGTTTTTAAATTTTGTATTATTTATTTATTTACTTATGTTTAGAGATAGGATCTCGCTCTGTAACCCAGGCTAGTGTGCAATGGCACAGTCATAGCTCACTGTAGCATCGAATTCCTGGACTCAAGGGATACTCCTACCTCAGCCTCCTGAGTAGCACATGCACCACACCTGGCTGATTTTCTTTTTCTTTTTTTTTATTTTTGTCTTGCTATGTTGTCCAGGCTGGTCTTGAACTCCTGGCCTCAAGTGATCCTCATGTCTTGACCTCTCAGAGTGCTGGGATTACTGCTGTATGCCACCATGCCTAGCCAAAAGCTACCGAGTTTTTTGAGAGTTGAACAGACAAGATTCCCTTCATGTTTCACACTCTCCACAGTCCCTAACATTACACCTTACATGTGGTCAGCAATTATCAAATATCTGTAGATTGATCAATGAACTGCCAAAGCCATTTGGATGTACTGCTGGAGTCTGTATCTCCCCCAAGACTTGATTCTCCACTTGCTTCTCCCATGTTCAGGCAACATTTATTCTAGGAAATGGCTCAGGCTTTAAAGACAAAGGAGAAGAAAAACTCCCAGTAAAACAGAGATCGTCAAAGCAGAACCATTTCTAAGTGAAAGGATTTCTTCCTACCCAAACTTTACCACAAGGCCCCATTAAAGAGCTGCAGAGCCCCAGCACGGAAGTGCTATAAATTACAAGACTCCTGACATCAGGAACAGAGAGTCACGATTCCCACTGGAGTTTGCTGTGCATTTCTTTTTGCAAAGCATCTGAAGCAGACTGAAATCCTGGCTGAGGAGCTCGTGGAAAGAAAGAGCTGAGGCAAAGGGCAAAGGCATTAAATAATATATAAATTTTCACAAAAGATCATTTCTGCTTAAGTAGCTGACTGCTCACGTTGGTGACTAGGTTTGGAAAGGAAAAGGCTGGCGCTGCTGATGGTGGAGCGCACGGGGTTGATGGGACACAGTGACCATGTTTAATGGGCTTTTAAATGCCCCAAATTGAAAGTCCGGATTTCTAGGAGATATAAGGTGAAGATGATTTATCTTAGTTTTATTAATTCTCATAAAAGCACTTCTGCCTGCTCTATGATACAATCATCTATCCAGTGGTAAAAGTTAAGATATAAGTTAAGGCCAGGTGCAGTGGCTCATGCCTATAATCTCAGCAGTTTGGGAGGCCGAGGCGGGAGGATCACGAGGTCTAGAGTTCAAGACCAGCCTGGCCAACATGGTGAAACCCCGGACTAAAAAACAAAAAATTAGCCAGGTGTGGTAGCATGAGCCTGTATTCCCAGTCACTCAGGAGGCTGAGGCACAACAATCACTTGAACTCAGGAGGTGGAGGTTGCAGTGAGGCCAGATCATGCCACTGCATTCCATCCTGGGCAACAAAGCCAGACTCCCTCTTAAAAAAAAAAAAAGATACAAGTTGAGTGGTATAAGTTAAAATTCCGGACATCCCTACAGTATTCCAGGAGCGCTTTCCCCACTTTCAAGGTTTCAGAAACCAGCTCTTCCATGAGAGTCTCTACAAAAACAAAGGGCTCTATTTTCATCCTTCTTCAAGAACACCATCACCACCAACCCCGGTGCTGGTACATTTCCACTGAATGGAACCCCAGCTGGTTTGAGGGAGAGGTGAACTAACACAGCAACTAGATCCAGCTGCATGACTTGATTCAGCCTTGCAAATAACTACCTGCCCGTTCACCCAAGGCAAACATTGATTTATGCTGAATGCTAAGTGAGTGGAAAAGAGTGGTGACTCACTTTCATCGTATGACCTTTTTAATTTCACAAGGAGAAAACAGACATTTAAAGGGAAAGGAATTTGTCTTCTGCTGAATTTTCTTGTATGAAGTCTGAATTCCTCTGACTAATACTCAAGGACCTATCTTCCAAGGCAAGGATCCCACCACTTGTTAACTAAGTCTGCACTTTCTGGCATCCTCTTCCACCCCTGATACAACATGCCTGCTTCTGTTTCTATACTCATGATGTTCTCCTCTCTATTTTCCAAATCCATCTCTCTCAAGGTCAAAATCCACCTTTTCTATAAAACCTTCAACGATGACTCTTCCCATGAGCATCCACAGACTCACCAAAGCAAGGCAGACCACTGTTTGGTTTCCTCTAATTGTTTGAGGAGCTTAAAATTTTTATTTATCTCTAAATTGTAATCTCCTTTAGGAGGATATCTCTAACTTTTTTATCTATGTCTCACAAATAGCACTGTGGCCTGCAAATGGAGAGCTCAATGAACACCTGTTCACAGCAGGGCCAATCCATGTGTTTAACTTATTAGCTCACAGCAGCCCGCAGATAGCTGGGCTCATTTGAAATCCAGCTCATTTGAAGAGTTAAGAGCCTTTAAGCTAGCCATGGTCTGACCATCCCCACAATCCCATCTTTTTATTTTGTGGGTTGTTGTTGTCATTGCCATTGCTATTCCTTTATTTGGTGATGAAGAAGAAGACGACAGAGGAGGAGGAAGAGGAGGAGGAGAAGAAAGAGAAGACGTAACACTTCTGGGAGTTTACTAAGTACCATGTACTATTTTCAGTACTTTACCCATATTATCTCATTTATTCCTCATTGCAATTACAGGAGAAAGTATTTCCACTTTACTGCTGAGGAAACAGGGCCACAAAATGTTAGTAACATGCCCAAGATTACTTCACAATGACGGGCAGAGTTGGGATTTGAGTCCAAGCAATCTGACTCCAGAACTTGAGCTCTGAGTGGTACCTCACCCTCACACTGGGTTTCACCGAGTTTGTGAAGCACTTAGAATGACAGGGAAGTCATAACCCTTTCCCTGCAGGCATTAGAAATTATTTAGCACTTTATTTTTTCTAAGTACTTTCACCTGCATTAACTCATTTCGTCTTGACAAGAGACCTCTGTGGAAGGTAGGCTGAGCATTTCTATACTTAGGAGTAGATGGGGAAATGGATGCCTTGCCCTAGAGTACAAATGGCTGAGTAGAGCCATGAAGTCATGGACACATAATCACAGGATGCTAGAGGAGAGGGGAGAGCCACAATTAAACAAGGCAGCCATTCATTTTACAGCAAAGCAATTGAGCTACTGAGAAGTGACTTGCTTAGGATTATGCAGCAAATTAGTAGAAAAACATGCCTAGACTGGAATTTGGGGACTTCTAGTCCATGACTTTCCATTGCAGCACCATGATCCTGAGTGTGATTCCCAAAACAAATGGTGAAAATGACATCCTGGTCAAATGTGTTGGGACCTACTGCCGGTTGTGTCTGTCCCTTGGAGAGTCATGATGCATGGGCTTTGAAAAATCACACAAAGCAGTTCATAGTCTCACTTGACCAAAAATATTTTTAAACACCTTTCATTAATATCCTTTTGCAGAACTAGTATTCTATGGAAGTCAATTTGGGAAATAATGCGTCACAGATACATTGGGATATGCACATATAAATAATTACAATTCTTTTCTTTCAGCTCTGGGGACCAGATGCAAAATGAAAGGAAAAATAGTTCCTCTTCTGTCCTTCCTTCTTATCTCCTAAACACCCCCTCCCATCACCACCACCAAATCTACACATTGCGTTCCTCTGTCACACAATAAAACTTATATAGGAAAAAATTTCAACTCACTTAGATGAAACATAATGGAAAATTAACTCTCTCAAGAAAGAACACCTGTACTCCTGCCTACACACACACACACACACACACACACACTCCTGCCTATATATAAACACACACACACGCACATTGGTACTATCCCCACTGTTCCTTTGGGAGTTGCTTGTTTATAGAAGATTATATTAGTCTTCTCAGGCTACCATAACAAAATATCACAGACTGGATGGCTTAAACAACAGAAATTTACTTCTTACAGTTCTGAAGGCTGGGAAGTCAGTTCACGATCAAGGTGACAGCAAGGTAGATTTTATTCAAAGGCCTCTTTTTTTGGCTTGTAGGGGGCCGGCATCTTACCAGGTGCTCACAGGACCTCTTCTTCATGTGCCTACAAATCAGGGTCCCACCCTGATGATCATTTAACCTCAATTACTTCTTCCTAGACCCTATCTCTACATACAGTCACATTAGGGATTGGGGCTTCGACATAGGAATTTTTTTTTTGATGGTGACCCAAGATGCTCTCTTAGAGGTAAATAGAATTTTATTTTTAAGACTAAAGAAAGGAACTTGGGCAAATTATCCACACACTGCTGCCTCACATCCTTTTCACGTGTTGGGGTCTGGAATCAAGGATTCAATGGATCATAATAGCTACATCTGAAAATATTAATCAATTATGAGCAGAAACAAGGTGGAAAATTCATACTGAGATATAAATAGCTGGCCTGGTGTGGTGGCTCACACCTGTAATCCCAGGGCTTTGAGAGGCTGAAGTGGGGAGGTCCCTTGAAGCCAGGAGCTCAAGAGCAGCCTGGGCAACATAGCAAGACCCTGTCTCTACAGAAAATAAAATTAACCAGGTGTGGTGGCCTGCACCTGTAGTCCCAGCTACTGGAGAGGCTAAAGCAAGAGGATTGCTTGAGCCCAGGAGTTCAAGGTGGCAGCAAGCTATGATCATGCCATAGCTACTCATGCTCTCCAGCCTGGGCAACAAAGCAAGACCCTGTCTAAAAAAAAAAAAACAAAAAAAAAAACAGATAAACAATTGACTTCTGTTCCTTAGAGCACTTCTTTGTGGCAGTGGTGGACGGGAAACCAGAAGTGGAGCGAGAGTAGGGTGAACTCTCCAAGGACCGACCTGCATTCCATGCACCAGTGAGGGAGGGGAGCTGTCTCCCCTGCCCAGGTGCCAACCATGCTCTCTTATTTTTTTGTGGGTGGCCTGAGCTAAGCCCATGGACCCCAACTTCTCCATCCATCCTCCATCTCCCCGCAAGCCCCAAGGCAGCAGGCAGCACGGGGGCACACACAGCCTCTCCCCAGCTTCACCACCACCCACCCACCTGCAAGTGTGGCCAAGCCAGGCAGAGAGGAGTCAAGGGCATGTGAGCTGGGAAAGAGCTCTCCGGGGGTATGAGGGCGGCATTGGAGACATTGGTAAGAAGGACCTCGCTGATCACTTCCTTCTTCATTATTTCAGGATTATTGTAATTTTATGCAAACACTCCTTCTTCCCAACGCAGCTTCTGATGGCCACAGTTCTTGTTTGGTGCTGGGCCCCCAGCAATGCTAATAAATGGCTTCCGGATCATTTTTATTCATTTTGCGCATTTCACTCACAGTACTTCATGTGACTTATGTAGCCCCTGCAGCTCATATTTCTATTTGAATTGCAGGGCAAGTAGTGAGTTTTAACATTCCAACTGCACACACATTCTTCTTTCCCTCGAAATGAAAGATCATTTGAACTTTGAATTGCATTAGCATGACATTTTTCTACTAAATTACCCTGGCTGCACTCAACAGCCTGAAAAGAAACAAACCTCTTTTAACTCTATAGGGCTATGTGAGTGAATAAATATCGGAGGAAACGCCAGCAGAGAGGAGGAGGGAACCACAACCTGGCAAGGCTTGGACACTCCCTGTGCCGTGGAGAGCCCATCTGTGATGCTGGCCTGGCAGACTGGGGGCCACTGCTGTCCCCTCACCATGCGAGGTCATGGCTGGGGCATTTGAATACATGTAGCAGAAAGTGAATGGTTCTCAGCAGCTGTTGCTTTGTGAAAAAGAGGTGTAGCTTCTCATATCATTTTTAAAAAGTAATAATGTTTGCTTTTTCTTGTATTATAATTGCAGGAAGTGTTCATTGTGGGAAATCTGGAAAGCACAAAAAAGAATAAAGAAAATGAAAACCGCCCCTACTCTTGCCATTTAGATAAACGATAACTTTCAGGGGTATATTTTTGCAAATCCTTTTGAGGGAGTGGATGGAGTCCTATTTATATATGTGCATAGCATCATTTTGTTTATCTTGCATAAATTAGGATATATAGTTATGATTTGAATCTTTTTCAAACTTGACATTTCTTTTGTGAGCATTTTCCCATTTCTTTAAAAATCATGATTTGCGAAAACATCATTCTCAGCAAACTGACACAAGAACACAAAATCAAACACCACATGTTCTCACTCATAGGCGGGTGTTGAACAAGGAGAACACATGGACACAGGGAGGGGAGCACTATACATGGGGGTCTGTTGTGGGGGAGTGGGGGGGACAGCGGGGGGGGTGGGGAATTGGGGAGGGATAGCATGGGGAGAAATGCCAGATATGGGTGAAGGGGAGGAAGGCAGCAAATCACACTGCCACGTATGCACCTAAGCAACAACCTTGCATGTTTTTCACATGTACCCCAAAACCTAAAATGCAATAAAAAATAAAAAAAAATAAAAAAAAAAAAAAAAAAAAGAATCAAAAAAAAAAAAAAAAAAAAAAAAAATCATGATTTGCAATGGCTGTACAATATTTCATCATAGGATTATATGCCTTTTTTTTTTTTTTGAGACAGAGTCTCTCTCTCTGTCACCTAGGCTGGAGTGCAGTGGTGCAATCTCAGCGCACTGCAACCTCCACCTCCCAGGTTCAAGCAATTCTCCTGCCTCAGCCTCCTGAGTAGCTGGAACTACAGGCACACGCTGCCCGGCTAATCTTTTTTCTTTCTTTCTTTCTTTTTTTAAGTAGAGATGGGGAGATGGGATTTTACTGTGTTGCCCAGGATGGTTTCGAACTCCTGAGCTCAGGCAATCCGTCTGCCTTGGCTTCTCAAAGTGCTGGGATTATAGGTGTGAGCCACCACACCCAGCCGAGTGTATGCCATTTTTATTGGAACACATTAACGTCACTTCCAAGGTTGGCTTTTATTTAAAATGCTGTAATGAACATCTTTTTGCACTTAATGGATACAATAAATGATCATAGTTACCACTTTCTGAGTTCCTACTGTGTGCCAACCATGCTAATAGACTCTTCCAAGAGGGTATAGTGTATATACTATAGTAATATAATATCTAATCGTAATCTATATTAACCCTTGTCATTTCCCTTAGAGATGGTCATTATTTTCCACATTTTACAGGCAAAGAAAGAGAGGTACAGAGGTTAACTAACTGGTTCAAAGCCATCAGGTACGAAGGAACATTTCCCGGATTTGACCCCGTCATTCTCTGACTCCACTGTCTCTACTCTTTCACCTACATCCTGGGTGTTACTAACATGCACTCCCATTTCCTTCTCTGAAGGTTGCAGGAAAAGGTGTCCAAGACCACCTACATAAAAATGCAGCTCTGCCACAGAAGTCTAGGTAGAGTCAGAGTCAGATCTGAGCACCAGGAACTCAGCAGGAGTTTGAGATTTGTCTCAGTCAAGGAACAGGGATTTATTTTCTGGATACAGGTTGTGGTGGTAAAGATTCTGCTTTGGGCAACTGCAGACACAGGGTCCTCAGCTTCTCACTGTCTGCAGCAGTGGCCACATTTAATGAAAAGCATCATAGCCTCTCAGAGCCACTTGGACTGAGTCTTCAGACCACATTGACTGCAGGGTGCAGGGTGAGCTCCATGAAAAAAAATAAATTGCATCTTCTCAATGCTTGTTAACATGAAAATTCAGTGACAACACTTGACATTTTCTTGAAAGAGGGCATATGGATCACCTTGCAGGATGATATATAAATATCTTATTCCTACTAAATGAGTTGGTGGGGTAAGTGATCTTAAGTATCTGACTGGATACATCACAGGAACTCTGGCAAAGATAAATGGATTCATTTGCTTTCATGAAGCTCCATGACAAAGCAGTAGTTCTTAGCCCTGTCCTCCTCTCCAAGATCTATGCAAGGCAGCCTTAGCCTTTGGGTGGAATAGAAACAAGATCCACTGGTCTCCCTACATCTTTACAACCCTGCAAATGTGAGGTCTTGTCTTGAACTCCATGGCTACACATTCCACACAGTGTGCAAGCACCAGATGTGGCAGATACACTCTAATAATTCACAGGCTGCATGCAGGGCTCCAGGATGGCTTAACTATGCCTCAGCCCTAGGTTAGGGCCATTCAGGCTGCCTCTTTATTCCTCTCCCAAATTTTGTAAGATGGGGAATAACATTTGATACAGAAACATAAGCTTCTCCTGAGCCAGGCAGGGAAACACTCCTTGAAATGCCACTCCACTGATTGCAGCACAGAAACATAGTGAGCAGCATGTTTACATGGGAGCTGGGAGCTGGGACCTGCAGTGGAACCTCAATTAGTCATGTGGCCTCACGTCAGTGAGTGATCTTATCTGAACTCAGTTTCTTCATCTGCAAAATTACTAATTTATCCATTCATTTAATTTTATTCCTTTACTGACTGCTATGATAACAATAGGTAACATCTATTGGATGATGACTATGTGTTAGAATAGTAACAGGTGCTGTTCAAACACCAAGCAACAAAACAGGCACCATGTCTGCCTTCATGGAGTTTGCTATCAGGTGGGCAGTCACTGAGAAGACATATGTGATCATATGTAAACAAGTGAGTATATAAACACAAATTGGGATGAGCACTCTTAGGCAAATGAACAGAATGCAATTCAGAATGCAACACATTGCATTTGGTCAGAATGCATTTGGTAAGACTCCACTCAAAAAAAAAGAAATTAAATTTTATGTACTAATCCTATATTCTGTGTCCCACTATTATTTCCTAAACTTTTTCATAGATTCCATAGGATTTTCTTGGTAGATGATTATGATTGTGTAAAAAATAAGACAGGTTTACTTATTTTTCTTTTTGAGACAGCGTCTCAGTCTATTGCCCAGGCTGGAGTGCAGTGACACAATCTCGGCTCAACGCAACCTCTGCCTCCTGGGTTCAAGAAATTCTCCCGCCTCAGTCTTCCATGTAGCTGGGATTACAGGCGCATGCCACCACACTCAACTGTTGTATTTTTGTATTTTTAGTAGAGAAAGTTTTGCCATGTTGGCCAGGCTGGTCTCAAGTTCCTGACCTCAAGCGATCCACCCGCCTTGGCCTCCCAAAGCGCTGGGATTACAGGCATGAGCCACCGCACCTGGTCAGGTTTACTTCTTCCTTTATGATTTGGTTGCTTTTTATTTCTTTTTCTTGCCTTACAGCCTTGGCAAATTCTTCAGTACAGTGTTGAATAAAAGTAGTGAAAGTAAATATCTTTACGTTTTACTGATGTTAGGAGGAAGACATTCTGTCTTTCAGTCTTTCATCATTAAATGCAATGTCTGTGTAGGCTTTTCCTAGATGCCTTTTATTAGGCTGAGGAAATACCTTGCCATTTCTAGTTTGCTCAGAGTTTTTTAAATCAGAAATGGATGCTAGATTTTGTTAATGTTTTCTCTATATTCATCAAGATAATCAGTTGCCTTTTTTCCTTTTAACTAGTCAACATAGAGAATTACATTGATTTTTCAAATGTTAAATCAGCCTTTCTTATTATCAGGTATATTTTATAGCTTCATAATTTTTTATCAAATGAAAGACACTGCAAAATTTACTGTGCTTGTGCTGGATATTTGTATGTGCCTATTAAAATTATTGATCTTTGTTCTGGGATGCAGTTAAGCTCATTGGAAACAGTTTGATCCTTTTATGTCTTGCTTTTAAGCTTTGTTAGGTGAGACTAAAGCAACATTAGGTCTAGGTCTAATTTTGTTCTATTACTATATCAAACCTTTCTGAGTACTTTACTCAAGCTCCAATGAATTATGAGGTTTTTTTACTCAGGCTGCTGTAAACAAGCATAATCCCAGCCCTCTTCGCCCTCTAGAGTATGTTCCTTTAATTTTGGGGGGGGGGTGCTTTTCTCTGCTCTTGAGTAGTCTGCTCACATATCTGCACCCATTGGTGCTCTGGTGAAGCCTTGAGTGGGACTCTGTAGCCCTCCAGAGTCCTCAGCTGACCCTCTTCTCTTGGGCCCTCTGCCCTGCTATTCTAGTCTCCTTGGCCTCCCCAGACTTCCAGCTCCCTCCCTTCAACTCAACTGCTACCTTGTTTCTCCCTCCTTGTGCTACAGCCTGGAAAATTTCTCAAGCTGAGGCAATCCTAGGGCTTACCCTGTTGTTTCCCAGCTCTCAGGATCACTGACACTTGTTGCCTGTTGTCCAATGTGTTGAAAACTGTTGTTTCCTACATGTTGTCCAGTTTGTGGTTGTTTCAGGAGGAAAAGAATTAACAATGGATATTGACTATACAGAAAACATTATAATCAGTCAGTGGCAGACAGAAGCATTGATGGACAACAGAGGGGACCGAGATTATGTGAACACCAACAGAGGAACCACAGAGACGACCAACAGAGAAGAGCAGCCAACACACCATGAGTAACCACATAAATTCTTCTCTCTTTTTCCCAACTCGCTTCCCAAGAATAAGTAAAGGGAAGATGGAGAGAACCACAGCAGCTCATAAGGGTGGCAGATAACAACAGCCCTCTACCCCAAACCACTGGAGTCACACCCTACCTACCAGGAGATGAGATAAGCTTTGAACCAAAACCTCAAGCCTTTAAATAGATAGAACTAAAACTTAGCAACTAAGGTCATTTTTACTTTTAAACGAACAAAAATTATGGAAATGGATTTATTTATATTAAGGAATTCCACCTCCCTGTGGAAAAGAAGGTTTTGAGAAAACATAGTTTAGCAGCTACTGAAAAAATATAAGTATTTCATGACTACACCTCAACAAATTAAGATATCTCAATCAAATTGGCTATACATATACTGGTTCAATTTCTTTGAAAAATAATATGGCAATAAATATATCAAGAGTAATAAAATAAAAGTCCACATGCTTTGATCAATGGTGTGCTGGTAAGCCAGCTCTCCATAAACTAAACAAAAATCGGATTTGTAGTATTTGTTCATTTATGTGACATGAATATTTCTACCTCTCACAGCTGATTTTAAGAGAACTCCTTGAATACAGAATTGGGAAGAGATTTGCAAAATAAGATCTCACAAGCTGGTAGGACCTAATGCCAACATAACACTGCCTTTGATCCTGTTCCCAGGCATTAATTCCAAAGAAATAAAATGATTTTTCTGCATCGACTGAGATGGTCATAAGATCTTTATCCTTCATTCTGTTAATGTGGTGTATGACACTTACTGATTTGCATATGTTGAACCTTCTTTGCATCCCAGGAATAAATTGCACTTAATCATAGCATATGATCCTTTTAATGTGCTGTAGAGTTCAGTATGCTAGTATTTTATTGAGAAGTTTTGCATCTATGTTCATCGATGATATTGGCCTGTAATTTTCTTTCTTGGTATCGCCCTTTTCTGTCTCGGTATCAGGGTAATGCTGACCTCATAAAATGAATTTGGAAGTGTTCCCTCCTCTTCTATTGGAAGAGTTTGACAATGATTGATATTGATTCTTCTTTAAATGCTTGGTAGAATTCACCAGTGAAGCCATCTGTTCCTGGGTCTTTCTCTGTTTGGAGGTTTTTGATTACTGAGTCAATCTCCTTAGTCATTAATAGTCTGTTCAAATGTTCTGCTTCTTCATGAACCAGTCTTGGTAAGTTATATGAATTTATTCATTTCTTCTAGGTTATCCAATTTGTTTGTGCATAATTGTTCATGGAAGTCTCTTATGATTCTTTGTATTTCTGTGGTATTAGTTGTAATGTCTCCTCTTACATTTCTGATTTTATTTATTTGAATCTTCTCTCTTTTTTTCCTTAGTCTAACTAAAGACTTGTCAATTACATTTTTTCAAAAACAAAAGCACTTTTATTGATCTTTTCTATCATTTTTCTTATCTCTATATCATTGATTTCTGTTCTGATCATTGTTATTTCTTTCCTGTTAACTTTGGGTTTTAATATAATTAAATATCCCTTCATTATAAAAACTCTTAACAAATTGAGTATAGAAGGAGTGTAACATCAACATTATAAAGGCCATATATGACACGCCCACAGCTAATATCATACTCAATGGTAAAAAGCTGAAAACTTTTCCTCTAAGATCAGGAATAAGACAAAGGTGCCCACTCTCATCCCTTCTATTTAACATAGTACTAGAAGTCCTAGACAGAACAATTTCTTTTTCAGAGACAGGATCTCCACTGTTGCCTAGGCTGAAATGCAGCAGCATAATCACACCTCACTGCAGCCTTGAACTCCTGGGCTCCAGTGATCCTCCCAAGTAGCTGGGTCTACAGGCGTATGCCACCATGCCCCGCTAATTCTTTATTTTTTGTAGAGATGAGATCCAATATGTTGCCCAGGCTGGTCTAAGACTCCTGGCCTTAAAATATCCTTCTGCCTCAGTTTCCCAAAATGCTGGGATTATAGGTATGAGCCACTGCACCCTGCCTACACAGGGCAATTAAGCAAGAAAAATAATTGCAAGACATCCAAATCAGAAAGGAAGAAGTTAAATTGTCTCTGTTTGCAGATGACATAATCTTAAACATAGAAACCCCCAAAGATCCTCCCAAAAAAACTGTTATAACTACTAAATGAATTCAGTAAAGTTACAGGATACAAACTCAACATATAAAAATCAGATGTGTTTCTATACAGTAACAATGAACTATCTAAAAAAGAAGCTAAGAAAACAATCCCATTTACAATAGCATCAGAAAGAATAAAATACTTAGGAATATATTTAGGAGATTAAAGATCTGTTACACTAAAAGCTATAAAACATCGATGAAAGTAATTGAAGAAGGCACGAATAAATGGAAAGATACTCTGTGTTCATGAATTAAATAAATTAATATTGTTAAAATGTCCATAGTATCCAAAGCAATCTACAGATTTAATGCAATTTCTATCAAAATTCTAATGGCTTCTTTAACAGAAATAGAATAAAAATCCTAAAATTTATGCAGAACCACAAAAGACCCTAAATAATTAAAACAATCTTGAGCAAGAATAACAAAGCTGGAGGCATCACATTTCCTGATTTCAAATCATATTACAAGGTTATAGTAATCAAAACAGTATGGTACTAGCATGAAAACAGACACATAGAGCAATGGAACAGAATAAAGGCCCAGAAATAAATCCACATACATGCTCAACTAATCTTGAACAAAGGTGCCAAGTCTACACAATGGTAAAAGGATAGTCTTTTCAATAGATTGTGTTGGGAAACTGGATATTCATATGCAAAAGAATGAAATTGCATCCTTTTGCTATAGACAAAAATCAACTCAAAAATGGATAAAAGATTTCAATATAAAGCCTGAAACTCCTAGAAGAGAACATAATGAGAAAGCTCCTTGACATTGGTCTTAACAATGATTTTTGTGAATATGATACCAAAAGTAAAGGCAACATAAACAAAATTAGACAGGTGGGACTACTTCAAATTAAAATGTTTCTGCACAGCAAAAAAAAAAAAAAATCAACCAAATAAAAAGGTAATCTATGGAACGGAAGAAAATACTTGCAAACCACCTGTCTAATAAGGGGTTAACATCCAGAATATATAAAGAATCAAACAATTCAATAGCAAATAAGTATAATAACCCCAATTTTTAAATGAGCAAAGAAGATATACAAACAGCCAACAGGTATATTTAAAAACTGCTCATTATCACTAATCATCAGGGAAATGCAAATCAAAACCACAATGAGATATCACCTTATACCTGTTAGGATGGGTATATCAAAAAGTCAAAAGATAACAAGTGTTGGGAGGATGCAGAGAAACGGGAGCCTTTTTCCATTGTTAGTGGAAATATAAATAGTACAGTCATTATGGAAAACAGTTTAGAGGTTGCTCAAAAAATTAAAAATAAAACTACTCTTTGATCCAGCATCCCATTTATGACTATATATCAAAAGGAAATGAAATCATAATCTTGAAGACTTATGTGCACTCTCATGTTCTTTGCAGTATTATTTATAATAGCCAAAATATGAAAACAACTTGTGTCCATTGACAGATGAATGAATAAAAGAAATGTAATATATGTACATATATAATAGAATATTGTTCAGCCTTTAAAAAGAAGAAAATTCTGCCATTTGCAATAACATGGATGAATCTGGAAGACATTATGTTAAGTGAAATAAGCCAGACACAGGAAGATCAATACTGCAAAATATCACTTACATGCAGCATCTATAAAGGTCAAACTCATAAAAGCAAAGAGTAGGTCGAACACAGTGACTCACACCTGTAATCCCAGCACTTTGGGAGGCCGAGGCGGGTGGATTGCGAGGTCAGAAGATGCAGACCATCCTGGCCAACATGGTGAAACCTTGTCTCTACTAAAAATACAAAAATTAGCTGAGCATGGTGGCGCACGCCTGTAATCCCAGCTACTTGGGAGGCTGAGGCGGGAGAATTGCTTGAACCGGGAGGCAGAGGTTGCAGTGATCCAAGACTGTGCCACTGCACTCCAGTCTGGGTGACAAGAGCGAGTCTCTGTCTCAAAAAAAAAAAAAAAAAAAGCAGAGCGTAGTATGGTGGTTATAGGGGCAGTGGGTAGGCAAAATAAAATGTTACTGAAAGGGTACAAACTTCCAGTTATAAGATGAATGAGTTGTGGAGCTATAATATAGAACATGTTGACTATAGTTAATAATACTACATTGTATACTTGAAGTTTGCTAAGAGAGTAGATCTTAAGTATTCTCACCACAAAAAAAGTGGGGGAAGGGTACCATGGGAGGTGATAGATATGTTAATTAGCTTGATTGTGGTAATCAGCTCGCAATGTATATGTATATCAAGTCATCACGTTGTACACCTTAGGTACAATTTCTATTTGTCAATCATACCTTAATAAAGTTGGGGGAATAAATTATTTAAACAAGAAAAGAGCTGTATACACAAAAGTGTTACTGTATGGTTGCTTCTGACAGCAAAAGGATGTAAATAACCTAGTTTACTCACCTGTTACATGGAATATTATGCAGCTATTTTAAAAGCTAACTATAAAAAGAATGGAACAACATAGAGAAACATTTGCTATAATGTGAAGTGAATAAAGCAGAATGCAAAATGTTATGTTCACTGTGATTACAATGATGTAAAATATGTATGATTATGGCCAAAGCCTCCCGAATACACAAAAATAAAACCTATTTTGTTACAATCTCATGATAGGGAGTAATTTGTTATTCTTCTTTCAAAGGAACCTTTAAAGTTGTTATAATAATATATTTTTAAATACAACAAAGCAAAATCAGCAGTAGTTGACTTGACCCCCAACACTAAAGGTAAATGCATTTGCAGCACTGGATTAGACTAAGGATATGCAGGCAGTTGCCTGGAGCGAAAACATCACTGGAAATCTGATGAGAAAAACCTTTACCAGAGCTCCTAGGATGGAAAGGACCAGTTGAGACCTTCTCCTCTCCAAATGGCAGGCTTATGGATTGCTCAAAGACCTCTAAAGAGAGTGATCTGTTTCACAATAGATCTACTGTTTATTGGAAGGGGTCTGAAAATGTGAGGATCCACTTCAGCAGCACTTGTACCTCTTCTCCAAATAATTGTTGAGAAAATATTAAACCATATTGTTCAAAGTGGTACCAAGTTGTTAACTTGTCTGGGGCACCCTCTAAGCCCTGAACATACCTCACCAATTTCTTTAATTTCCATTCAAACCAGTAAAAGTTAAGGGAGTCCTAATTCACCACCAGGCTCTAGATACACTCTGGAGGCAGTGAGGGATAAAGACACAATTCTTGTCTTTAAGAAGCCTTCAACTGCAAGACAGTTATGTAAATAAACAATTTCTGTGCATTGCGTAACTGCTGCTGCATATAGGAAGCTTATAGTTCCCTTCCCTGGGCCTATCCCAGAGAACTTAGGAAGTACTTGATGGGATCTCTTGGTGCCCTTCAAAAGGTGCCTGCCCCAAGTCTATTAACCTCTCAAGTCTTCTTCTACACTTGGGCTCCCTTTCTGTTTGCCAAGATCTTACCATTCCCTGCACCAATTTGTTCCCAGGGCAAATCCATCCTGAAAAACTGCAGCTCACTCAGCCACCATAAGGTCGCCAGGCCAGCCTCGCCAGCTGGCAAGAGCTTCCCTGCCCTCCCTGCCCTTATCTGTCTCCTCCAAGCAGAGCAGGTGGCAGGAACCTGGCAACAGGGAGAACCCGCACCATGTGCGGACCCTAAAGCTTGCCAGAGAGACCCAGGGCCTCTTGCCATCCACCGGTGCAACAAGCAGGAAGAGACAGAGAATTAGGGCAGCTTTATGGCTTCTGGAAGCCGCTAAAGTTCTCCAGGTGAAAATAACTAAGGAGAGGAGCATAAGTACTGATTTCCAACTCAGAAGCTGGAAGAAGAAAAGAGACCCGGAGCGATGCTCTTGTCTGAAGGCGTTTGGGTCTGAGCTGTGAGACTGAGCTATGGTGGTTCTCTTCTTCCCTCCTCTGCACAGCCCAGCCTCAGTCACATGGGCATCTGCCCAGCTCTCTAAGGGTCTGGAAAAGGGAAGTGGAGAAGAGGGCTCTTTTCCTAAGAACAGGAAACATTGAAGATAACAATTATTCCAAAATAGAAAGCAACAGAGATTGAATTAAGAGAGTCCCTCATCTTGTTCTCTGATGAGGGACCAAAGAAAGCAAGATCTCTGCAGGAACATGGGGAAAACACAATGGGAAAAGGATAGTCAACAATGGCTGAGTGGATAAAAAGGCACATCTGGAACAGTGCCATTTAAATACAATGAAATCTAGTTTCTAAAATTCCTAAAATGAACGCTTTGCCCTCAGAGGCATGAGAAGATCCACAGCTTATATCACTATCTTGTATTACTTCTTCTCCCAGAAAGTTTACCAAACTTCTCCCAGAACGTTTACTAAACAGAAAGACTGTTTGCAGAATGTTTAGATACAGCCTGTTGCATAGAGTGCAACTGGTCTGAACTGCAAGAGAACCAAATAAACAAAGAATCAGTCCCAGCAAACTCAAGTGTGTACTCACTCGACTGAAGTTGACTGGCGTCGCAAATGGTTAAATTATCTGTGCTTGCACTGAGCTTGGTAAACCAAAAGAAGAACTCACTGGAAGGTACTTACAAAACATTCAGGCTTGGGTAAATAGGTTTTAATTAGATGGAAGAGAAAGCAAAACTAGTTCCCATGGGAACCGGCTTTTATCTGCCTAAGAGATCTGAAGTCAGGGACACCAATCCTAATGGCTTTGAATGGTCTTAAATGGTACTACAAATGTGGAAATAAGTGATCCCCTAAATAGAAACAGACATATTTACATATGGGCCATAACACAAGTATTTTGTAGCTGCCTTTCAACAATAAGCAAGACATTAGCTGGAGGTACTTCAAGTGAATCAAAATATCGCCCCCACTTCCTCCCACCCCTGTCCAACCGTGAGATCACTGATTGTTGTACCACTGTAAGGTGTGTGATCTCTTCAAGTGATTGCTATATTGTTTTGCATATTTGACGTTAAAAAATATTCAACTTTCTAGGCCAGGAATTAAACATAATAATCACACTTAACACTTACCAAGTGCTTACCACGTGGTACGTGCTTTGCATCTATTCTCTTAATTCATCCTTCTGGATACCCTACGAATACGTGCTGTGATTCTCTTCCGTTTTACAGATGGAGACACTAAGGCTCAGTAACCTGCCCAGGGTTTTACAGCTGGTAGGTTGTAAGGCTGCCACTTGAACTTAGGACTGCGTGTATCTTGGTTCCTAGAAGCCATCGGGATCTCCCATTGCCTGAATAATTCCCCACATTTATTTTTACTATTCCTCTTCATTCTTATTCCACAGCCAAGAAGGGGTGAGTTTCAACCTAACTTGTTTATTAAATTCAACAATAATATATAAAATGTTTTCTCAGTATTCCTGGCCTTGGTTTAGTTGCAATATAGTAAGAAGACAAATAGTACATTTAAAAGTTTCATCCACTTTTCCTTCTTTGAAAAGAATATTGGACTATTGGGGTCCGCTTATAGGTGGCAAGCTTTTTCTGATAGATCCATGCTGTAAGGAAGTAATACCTATCAGTAGCCAAGAGGAAAGGCACACATCTACAGAAACATATTCTTTGCTATGGTATCCATGAGTCATAACTAAAAATGTCAGCTACCCAAGATACTAGCCTGCTTGAATTTCTGATCCTGTCTTCTGACACCCTTAGCCCAGGCTTCCTTAGGAAGTAGGCTAGATCCAGTCTTTCTTTATGTGACTAGAATTGGTCTTTAACAGTTCCCATTTTAGCTTTAATCACCACTATGCCCATCATCCCTACTGCACTGAATTTCTACCACATGTGCTTTGAGGCCGCCCCATCTTTGCATTTATACATTCATGCAACAACACTTATTATGGTTCCATTATGTGCCAGATTAGTGATGGTTGTCCCTACTCTCAAGTAGTAGCAATAAAGGAATGCAAAAGTAAAAGTCCCTAAATATTACGATAGAAAGGATTCGGGCAATTATAAGGTGAGTACAAAGACACATTCACATTTAGGTTTACTTGACTAAACAATACTCCTTCTAGGAGTGTTTGCTGTTCACAAGAAGACTGAAAAAAAGAAGGCCATCTTTAAGGGGAAGAATTATTCATAGCACAATGACTTGGGTGTCATTGAATTGTGGACATGATTTGGAAGATACCCAGGTATTTGCAACCTTCCCAGGAACAGATAGCATTGACAAGGTAAAAGACTACCTTCTTTTGCAATAAAGTCTAGCCCTAACAATTATAAATATTTTCATTCTATCTCTCTCTACGAGCCTGAGAAAAATATTCAATATTTAATGGAGGATCGAGAGAGGCACTTTTTCCCTGGATCAAAAGAAAAGGTCTCTTGTGCCCCCAAAGGCTCTGAGCACCAGTCCCCCTGTGGTTCTACCCCCATCCTGGCCCCTCTCAAACCCTGTTCTCCCTGGCGTGATGGCCTCTTTCCTGGACTCTACTTCCAGGCCCAGGTGCTTGTTCTTTGGCCATCAGAAATGAGTTAAGCCCAAAAGAGCTACTTCAATAATTGGCCTGAGCAGCACACCACCTGTGGCCTGTTAGATTTTGCTCTCCGTCTTGCACCCACCCTCTACTTTTCAGGCCTCTCATTTTGAAAGTGATTTCTGAGCCACCCCTTCATGTGCTGTGAGGCCCAGGAGTTGGAGGGGCGGAGAAGCACCAGCAGCCAGCCATCCCTTTTTCCATATCCATATGCCACCAGCCTGCCTTCCCTCCCTTCCCTGCCTCGGAGTCTCCAGCTGGGCTCCTGTTCAGTCCATGCTGACCTCCCCTGCCAGCCCCACTTCCCTCCCCCACCCCATACTTCATCATTCCACGTTTATGAGCATTTTCATCTGAAAGGGATTTTTTTTCAAATCTCCTGAGTTGGAAACATTGCCGATTGTAACTATAGTGATGCATCAATCACATCGCAATAATTGCACAGCACAGGGTTTCCTGTTAGGGCTGAGCTACCTGCCAGAAAATGGCAGCAATCAGGCTGTTGGCAGCAGACAATCAGGCATCATTTGTAATTCTTTATGGCTGCATGTTTCCTGGTCCAAGAATTGGATGCTAATCAATCAGTTGTCATGGCAACCCAGCATCACACAGCTATCAATACCAGGAAAAAAAGAATGGGAGAAATTATAAAGGTAGTGAGTGCCACAGTCCCTTGAAAGGTGAGTCAGGTGACCTCACTAGGTGCCAACCTACGAAAAGCAGAACCAAGAAAGAGCCAGAGACCCTGAGAGTGAAATCTTGTAGCTGGTCCAGGTAAGAGCTGTTGTGTTGGCCACAAGGGTAATATTAGCAGGTGAGTGATTTGAGGGTCATCTCACCATCCTTGGATACAGCTGTGCTCCTAGGGCCAGTTTGAGGAGGAAAAGTCAAGTGATGGAGAAGAAAGAGAGATTGATCAATTATTCGATCAGCCAGCAAATGTTTACGGAGAGCCCACTGGGTGTGAGGAGCTTCGTGAGCCAAATTCTTACCATCTGATCTGGGCCACTCAACATATAGATGATGAAAGCCAACCTGGACCATCAGCCACATTTGATGCACCATATGAACAGTTCAGTCTTGAAGTGAACCTGCACAGAAGGTCAGAAAACAGGAGCCACCAGTGTAACCAGCATGGTACCGGGAATATTTCCAACCCATGTGCTGGGCTAGACATGCTTATTGCCCTGTTTTAATAAATTCAAACAACATGGGAGGTATATTTTATTTCTATGTTACAGCTGAGGAAACTTCAACATAGAATGATTGCCTAAGCTGCCCAATGTCACACAGCCCAGAAGGGCTGTGAGCAGGGTTCGGACCCAGTGCCGTGAGGAAGGTTGTGGCTCAGTGTGACCCTAGGGAAGTCATTTCATTTCTTCTGGCCTCAATTTTCTTTTCTGTAAAATAGGGATAAGAACTCTTTTGAAGAGTGGCAATGTTTAAACAAAACAGGGTCGGCTGGGCACGATGGCTCATGCCTGTAATCCCAGCACTTTGGGAGGCCAGGGCAGGAGGATTGCTTGAGCTCAGGAGTTTGAGATCAGCCTGAGCAACATAGTGAGACTCCATTTCTATGAAAAAATAAAATAAAAAATTTTTACAAAGCAAAAGTGTCCACAAATTCTCCAAGGAAAGTTCCTGGCACAGAGTGGCTTCTTCCTCTTTTTTTTGAGACAGAGTGTCACTCTGTCACCCAGGCTGGAGTGCAGTGGCATGATTTTGGCTCACTGCAACCTCTACCTCCTGGGTTCAAGCGATTCTCCTGCCTCAGCCTCCTGGGTAGCTGGGATTACAGGCATGCACCACCACACCCGGCTAATTTTTGTACTTTTAGTAGAGACGGGGTTTCACCATGTTGGTCAGGCTAGTCGCAAACTCCTGACCTCATGATCCACCCTCCTTAGCCTCCTAAAGTGCTGGGATTACAGGCGTGAGCCATCGTGGGTAGCATCTTTCTTTCTTTTCTCAACTCTGCCAGGATACCCTGGATCTAGTCTGCACAAACGGTCCTCTTGACTGGGCTTAATAGTTCCTTCTGAAAAGCTTTCTAAGCTTTCCAAATAGCCCACCAGAACAAGCTGAGGATTTGTCAGTTTCTACATCCTTAGTCTCTGGCTCCATATTCCTTCCATATCTCAACCATTTGGGTGGACTTGAATGAGAATGGCAAATTGTTCCTCCCCAACATAACCTGCCCAGCCCCAGCGTCATGCCCATTTTCTCTCCGCCAGGGCAATAGCATCGTGATGCTCCTCAGGCAATTATTGCCAAGACACTGTGGCATTATAAAAATGACACTGGAAGCACTGTGCATATGAATCTAGTGACAAGCCGATTAATTTACCAAACTGTTCTTATTAAAGTAATTGCATACTTCAAGCCAGTTTTCAAACTTAGGTCACAGGGGTCTTGTTTTATGACGCACAGCTTTCTTGCCAAACTCGTTGAATGTGGGCGCAACATTTCATAGCCTGGGAAGGGCTTCCATATGCAGGAGGTTGTTCTTCCTTTAGTAGAAAAAGGATGGGCCTTGGGTTCTATTCCTATTTCTGCCACTAACTGTTGGTTCTATCATCTTGTACAAGTAATTCCCTCTCTTTGAGCTCTTCATCTGTAGGGTGAAACAGCATTTTTAAGACCACTTCCTCAACACACTACTATATATTCATAATAGAACACTAGCATCCACATATTTTCAGATATAATAGGTGACGAGGGGATGTATTCGGCAGTGAAATAGTCAAAAGCAAGTTGGAAAAGCATCGGGTGAAGCCATGTTTTTCAGGTTTCCTTACTGGATGAATTCCGGGAAACTTGGATAGGCCATTGGAAGGGGGAATCTAAAATGCAGTGGTTTCCATGTTTGCTTGACCTCTGAATCTCTTTTGTTGTCACCAAGTGTCTCTAAAGGCTTGTGTTCCAAGGGTCAAACTTTAGAGACTACTGAATTAAAAGCTTTCTGAAGAAGCACTGTTTGCAGCAGCAACCAGCTAGAAATAGTCTGGGTGTCCACTGCTTGTTGAAATCAAAATCCTCTCCCCTCCAGGAACACCGGATGGCCTTATAAGTAACAGAGCAGATCTAACCTAGGAGGCAGGAACTTGACTCTTGAGGCAGAGCTTGAACTTGGGGCCAGATTGAAGACTAGCTAAAACAAGGAAGTGGGAAAAGCACCTTTCCATAAGACACACCCACCAGTGCCATGTCAGTTCACCATTGCAATGGCAAGACCTAGAAGCTCTTTCCCCTTTCATGGCAACAACCTGGAAATGATGCCCTTTTTCTTAAAAATTCTGAATAATCCACCCCTTAATTTGCATGTGATTAAAAGTGGGTATTAGTATGACTGCAGAACTGAGCCTGAGCTACTACTGTGGGCACACTTCCAATGGGGTAGCTTTGCTCCACAAAGAGCAGTATATCTGCTTCTACTGTACATTGCTGCTTCAATAAAAGTTACTGTCTAACACCACTGGCTTTTCCAGGGTAAAGCCAAAATCCCTCCTGGGCTAAGCCCCAATTTTGGGGCTCACCTGCCCTGCAACAGATCCCTAAGTGCTAGTATGGAAAATCTCCAGCCCATATCATTAAACACAAAAAGCAAGATGCAAATTTCAGGCTGGGTGTAGTGACTCACCTGTAACTGCAGCACTTTGGGAGGCTAAGGCAGGAGAATCACAAGGTCAGGAGTTTGAGACGAGCCTGGCCAACATGGTTAAACACTAGCTCCACTAAAAATACAAAAAAAAAAAAAAAAAAAAAAAGCTGTGGTGGGTGCCTGTAATCCCAGCTACTTGGGAGGCTGAGGCAGGAGAATTGCTTGAACCCAGGAGGTAGAGGCCACAGGGAGCCAAGATTGCACCACTGCACTCCAGCCTAGCCCAGGAGACAGTATGAGACAAAAAATAATAATAAAAAAAAGAAGAAGAAAGATAAAGAAAAGATGCAAATTTTATAAAATGTCCACATCTGTGTATGTGTGTGTGCTTAAATGCAGGTAGAAGTGAACTGATACAAGGAACATATGAATGCATGATTTTGCACAGAAAATTTCACAGGAGATACATAAGAAACTCATTACAGGGGATTTCTTAGGAAGGGGCACTGAAAGTGAGGTTAAAGGACATTTTTGTTTTTCATTTTATACCACTAAATACTGTTGGAGTTTACGTTTACCAGGTCATGTACTGGTTTTATAATTTAAAAAGAAAAGTTGAATTTTTTAAAGCTCTCTAGAAATGGTTTTAGCTCAAGTTCTATAATTTGATGGTTTCTTGAACCCCAAATTAAGGCAAAATTAAGCCTATTTTCTTGCTTTAAAATATGGCCGAAGTTTCACACCCTTAGGTCTCTCAGAGTACCGACTCATGTATTTTTCCAGCAAGCCACCACATGCAGAGTTTGATGAATAAGCACCCTGAGGAGGAAAGGGCTCATCTCCCTGGGGACCCACACTTACGGGCTAGAGCTGTGTCTCAGAAAGGCCATAGAATCCAGTCACAAGAATGAAGATGAAACTTTGAGTCTCACTGTAGGCACACATTAACAGGCAAACCACGACTAAGCACAGAATCTCAGAATCCAAAAACATCTGAGCTAGAAAGAACCGGAGAGTTTAGCTAATCCACCTCTGCCTCACTCTACAGGGGAGAAATATGAGACTGAGACCCAGAAGGTAGAAATGGAAGACCAAACAACCAATCCCAAATCTGGGACTCTTGATTTTGGATCTAGAAGTATTTCAACCATGCAGTTCTGTCTTTTTAAAACAGTGGGGGTTACCTCCTTTTACCAGCCACCTGTAGAGATAAAACGACATCCCTAGCTCCAAGAACAGTCAAAGCTAGACACAGTGAGCTGAGGAAACAAAGCCTAACCAGAAGAGATACCCAAAGATGGGAAGAAAAGCCAACCTGTTTTTCTGTTTTTGTTTTTTTGTAGAGATGGGATCTCACTGAGTCTCCCAGGCTGGAGTGCAGTGATGCCGTCTTGGCTCACTGCAACCTCAACCTCCTGGCCTGGGATCAAGTGATCCTCCTCCCTCAGCCTCCCAAGTTAACTAGGACTACAGGTATATACCATCATGAACGGCTAATTTAAAAGAAAAAAATTTTATAGAGATGGGATCTTGCTTTATTGCCCAGGCTGGTTTTGAACTCCTGGCGATCCTCTTGCCTGGACCATTCCAAATGCTAGGATTACAGGCTTCAGCCACCACGCCTGGAGAAAAAGGCCAATCTGTTTAGCTAATTTAACTAATGCTTAAATTGATAAAAATCTTAGGGAGAGGGTACCAAAAGTGAGTACATGGATACAAATCAAAGAGCAAGACAAATTTATGCCAACTGATAAAAGAAATTGGTGAGCCCTGTTTTGCTGGTTGCCTTTGGTACCTACTCCACATAACTGGGAGGAACCCCCTTCCCAGCTGGTACCCAGGTTATAAACGTAATTGTAATTGGGAAGTGCAAGGATCAATCACATAGATGAAGAACAAACTTTTCCACATAAGTAAATGGCCCAAAGGATGCAAGCTCTTTTCTCAATGGTAGAACGTGTATGTATTTTCACAATTTTTATGGAAGTTTTTATTAAAAGCACTATATGCTTCCCCATCTTATTAAACAAAATGTGCTGCACACAAGTTAACCTTTTTCCTCAGGGTTTTTGTTTGTTTGCTTGCTTGTTTGCACATTGAGAAAGTAAGTTGTCTTCCTGAGTTTTTGTACAGAGAGGCCCGTGAAACCGTTGAGACCTAAGGAAATCCTGCTCCTTTGTTTTCTGTTTCTTACATCTGTGTATGAGTTTTACAAAGTGCTGCTAACGTCTAAAAGAATCCATGATTCTTTTTTTAATACACAAGTAGTTGCTTTTGCCACAAGTAATTTTTTTTTTTTTTTTTTTTTTTTTTTTTTTGGTATCAAACAAGTAAAAGAACAAGTAGGGAAAAATGAGAAAATAGCACCCTGGCACTTGTTTCTTATTTGATAGGTCCAGAAGTATTGGGGGGTTGTTATTATTGCCATTTTACAGATGGAAAAACTGAGTCCCAGAGAGGTTTAATGGACTTGTCCAAGGCCTCCAAGGGAGTGAGGGGCAGAATAAGAGCATGAGCCTGGGTGCCCTGATTCCTAGGGCCTCGTACCCTCTACCAGCAATGTGAGCTCCTAGCAAGTGCTGCCTCCCCTGAGTGCTGAGCTCAGTATGTTCTTCACCAAGAGTCAGTCTCTCTCTCCCATCTTCGCCCCTTGGTCATTATACCTGTTCCTAGCAATCTCTGATCCCTTCTTTTTTGTTTGTTTGGTTGGTTGGTTGGTTTTGTTTTGTTTTTGAGACAGGGGCTCACTCTATGACCCAGGCTGGAGTGCAGTGGCCTAATCACAACTCACTGCAACCTTGACCTCCCTAGCTCAGGTGTCCTTCCACCTCAGCCTCCTAGGGAGCTGGAACCACAGGCATGAACCATCACACCTGGCTAATTTTTGTATTTTTTGTAGAGAAAGGGTTTCATCATATTGCCCTGGCTAGTCTTGGACTCCTGGGCTCAAGTGATCCACCCACCTCAGCCTCCCCAAGTGCTGGCATTACAGGTGTGAGCCACTGTACTGGGGCTCTGCTCTCTTCTAATCTGTTGTTTTCTGCTGTTTCTATGATCATGGTCTGGAAGGCAAAACATCAGCTCTGTCTGAAGCAGGCTACAGAAGAGGAGGTAAGTATCCCTTAGACGAAGCATGAGCACCTCAGCCCATGGTCACCTGATGTTACTCCCTGCTCAGAAGCCACTTCCCTTCCTTTCTCATTCCTACTCATCCGAAGCAGTTGATGTACATACAGTCTGCACATCTGCAGCTAGAGTATACACAAACAAGCCCAGCTGAGAGTGTCTTCCTGCTGTGAAGATCTTGGCTAGTGTAAGAGAGTGAAGAAAGAAAGAAGTGAAGCAAGAAGATAAGATTGGGAGGCACTTTAATTTCCAAGATCAAGCCCAAAGAGCAGCGATGACTTTAATGAAGGCATGGGCAGGCAGTATGGAGGGGTGCGTTGAACTCTGGTGTTTCCCCTGTATCTTCATCAGACCCCTAGGATACCCCTAGCCAATATGTAATGTGAGCACAAACAGGGGGCTTGCTATAAAACATGAGCTTCTAGAAGGCCTTTAGTTTGCCTTTCATAATACTGCCACCCCTAAGCCTCTCCTACATAATTCTGGAATCACCAGCATTGAGATTTACCAGTCAGTCACTGGCTTCCCCAATGACAAGTCAAGATACCATGACATGCTGGGCACAGTGTCTCACTCCTATAATCCCAAGACTTTTTGGAGGCTAACACTGGAGAATTGCTTGAGCTCAGGAGTTTAACACCAGCCTGGCCGACATAGTGAACCTCGTCTTTACTAAAATTAGCCAGATATGGTGGCTCCGGCCTGTAGTCCCAGCTACTTGGAGAGGACTGAGGCAGGAGGATGGCTTGAGCCCAGGAAGTCAAGGCTACAGTGAGCCTGCACTCCCGCCTGAGTGACAGGGTAAGACCCTGTCTCAAAAAATATATATATATTTGACCTGCTGAGGCCAAGTCTCCATGGCATTCACAACAGCACCTACGGAGGCCAATCCAATCCTTCATTGTGGCCCAAGTCACAGGCATCAGTCCACACCAGTATGAGCATGCAAACTCCCAGGTGCCCTTCAGTTCAGGTCCCAGTGCCTGTGAGAACCAGGAGATCATGCTGCCCGGAGGTGGCTGTCTCCAGGCTGCAGCTCTCTGCTGCCATGCAACTATTCATGAAGGCTAGGTAGCTAATAGGAGAATGCCTGTGTGCTGTTCAGTTAAAAAAATAAAACGACCCATCAGGCTGGTAATAACCATCCCTGTGAAAAGATATGAGTGACACTAAAGCCGTCATGCTAGGAAAAAGGAATGATTGCTATTATCTTCTCATGCTCTCCCCATTGGCAGGAACCTCAGACATGCATGGTCATTGATTCTGGGCTCAGCTGTAGCTGGTCAGGAAAAGAATGGAGCTGACAGAGATGGATGTATTTCAGTTCGGTCAAGCACTCTGGGTGCCCACAATGTGCCCAGCCCTGTGTCAGACACGCTTCAGAACTACCTAGGGAACTGTTATACAAAGACAGATCCTAGGGCTCCACTTCTACATCCCCAGAATCAGAAATCCGTGATTTTATTTTTTACAACTCCCCAGGTGATTCTGTTGCAGCTTGTCCAGGGCCTGGCATTTAGAAACCACTGCAGTGGGGAATGTAATAAAAGCACAAAATACAGTTTGTCCTTAAGGAGCTTACCATACAAGCAAAGAGATAAGACTCATTCAAATGAAGCAAATTTAATTATTTCCTCCTCTGTGTTCAAATAGTACTTTTATACCTATCTTTATTATAGCTTTTGTTACCTTGGGTTGGAAATGTTTATTGGTCTCTCTCCTTTACAAGCATTCTGTGAACTATTTGAAGGTAGGGGCTGTGTTTATTCATCTTGGATACATTAAGTCATGTGGTCTTTTAACCATTCATGCATTCTTTTATTTAAGCAAATATTGAGTCCAGCCAGGCACTGTTCCAGGCTCTGGCAGTGCGGCAGAAAGAAAAACTGACCAGTCTCCCGCTTTCCTGGAACTTACATTCTAGGGAAGGGAGGAGGATGGGGAGAAACAAAATACATGAATAAGACAAGTACCATAAAGAAAATAAAACAAAGTAATGAAAAAGAGATAGACAAGGAGCCAATATTTGACAGTATGGTCATAGGAGTCTTCTCTAAATTGGTGACCTTTGAGCTAAATCCCAAATGATTACACAGAGTTTATGGCATAAACTGAAAAGAGAATCCCAGGCAGAGACAGCAAGTGCAAAGGCTCAAAGGTTGGAATTAACTTTGGTTCATGCTCCAGCAATGGAAAGAAGGCCATGGAGGTAGAACTTGGTGATTGACAAGGAGAGAAGCAGGAGATGTGGCCAGGAAGGTGGACAGAGGCCAAGTGACATGCACCCTCATAAGCCATGGGTAAGGATGGTTCTATTTTATTTTCTAGTTCTATTTCTATTTGATTCCAAGTGCAATCGGACAGATACCACTGGAGGATTTTAACCAAGGTAATTAACCAAAAAATCTGATTTCCTCCCTTCAAAAATCACTCTCTATGGAGAATGCATTGCATTGGGGCAATAGTGGAAGTGAGAAGGTGATTTCAAAATCTGGATTGGAGATAGTGGGTAAGGCAGAAGAAGTGGAGAAGAGGCCAGACACAGCACATATTTTGGAAGCATCTCGCAGCCTGATTGACAGATTGGTCCTGGAGAGAGAGAAAGACATCAGAGATGACTCCTAGATTGATGAATAAGTCCAACGCCTGAAACATAATAATAAGCACTCAATGAATGATTACTGAACAATTGGATAAATGAGTATAAAACAATTCAACATCAGCATCTTGAACATAATTACATTCCAACGTGTCTGGCACAAGCAAAAGTGCTCTGGGCCATCAAGAAAGATGTCAGTGTGGATTCAAATTGCCTGGAGGTGGTATTTGAATTCTGACTCAAAAGTTAAACAGCACTGGGTCACAGAAGCAGACAGGAAGGGACATTCTAAACCAGAACATAAAAATGAGCCTAGTAGGGTTTTGTGTGCGGTTTTTTTGTTTGTTTGCTTGCTTGCTTTGATCTTTTTCACTCTATGTTTTTTGTTTTTTTGTTTTCAGGGATGGGAGCTTCAGGAAAAGGGTGAGACAACAGGGCTGGCAAAGTGGAGGATAGAGATGCACTTGGATGAATATGAAAACTGGAGAAGAATATGAAGCACCTTGAAAGCCAGGCAGCAGTTTGGATTCAAAAAGCAATAGACATCCATCACAGGCCCTTGTCTAGGGAAGCAGCACACCATGGGTGATTTATGTCCTGAATTTGGAATGGTCTGGAGCTGGAGGTGGGAGCCGCAACACAGAGAGACAACAGATCAGATAGAATTAGTCATCCAGGCACTAGGTTCATCCAGCTACCCTCCCTGAAAAAAACCTATGATGCCACAAGCCTGGGCTCCAACTAGGAAGAAAAACCACTGTGACAGAGGTTCTCACAGCTGGCCAGAGGGGACAGGGCCAGAGACTGGGTTGGGAGGCGGGATGTGGGAGGAAGCAAGCAGCTCTGAGTCAACCAAGCAGCCCTTACTGATTCTTGGAGAGGACACCCAAGAGGATATCAGTTACAGGTGGCTGGGTACCCTGGAACAATGTGTATAATTTCTGCTTCCTTCAAACAGATTCCAAATCTAAAATTCCTGGTCTTTCCCAAGGCATTTACAGCTACATTGAGGGGGTCATATCTAGGAGAGCATCCTCCCTGGCAACCAGGGACTTAAGACCAGCCATAACCTAGCCCCAACCTTGCAGCCCTTGCAGACAGTGAGACAGGCACTTTGTGGAGGGTGGAAGCAGAGGCCCTTTTTCCCCTCATATTCGAGATGCTGCTAGAACCTGGCCCTTTCCCACATATACATACGGGAAAACATACATATTTGTGAGAGAGATATATATTTCACACATCCATGAGTTTCAGGACCCTCATCCCCACCCCCAAGTCCCTAGCAGGTCAATAAATGACCATCTGTCATTTATGGAAGCTGGAGGCAACAGAGAGGGGCAATGGATGATGGAGTCAGGGCTCCAGAATGAAAAGGAGTCAACGGAGTGACAGAGAATGGCAGCAGCAGCCTCTGCTGGAAACTCGCTGTCTTACAGCCGGAAGCTGCAGGCTGCTCCAGCCCTGGAAATGGGGATGCAGGCCCCATAACCAGGAGACTGCACTATACAAACTAAATCTGCAAGGAGGCTGTGATGGTTCTAAATGGCAGCCATTCAGAACTCATCAGAAATGATTTACAGGCAGGCAGCACCAGGGCCTCCTGGCTTGGTCAAGGAGCAGTGGGTCTTTCCTGAGGTGCACACACGGATGACAGCTTCTTCCCCGCTAATTTTTATTCTGATGCATGACAAGAAGTATCAAGAATGCAGTCCATTGACAAAAAAGGGACCCAGCATGTTCCTTCTCACTGCAGGCTCCTTCACTGTATCATCCTTCACCCCAAGAAAACCACACATGCACTTGCACAGACAGACACACCGGTCAGTCAGCAGATATTAACTGGGCATGTACTGTGCCTCTGGCATGATGCTAAGACCTAGGGACACACAGATGACTATGACAGGGTCCCTGACCTCCAGGGGAAAATCAAACCCTGTACAGTGAGCACCGTTATTACAGAGAGGAGTTGGGTCCGTTAGAGAAGTTTTCCCAAGGCCAACATATTGGAGCTGTATCTTGAATGAGGGTTTTTTTCCCAATCAAATAACAGTGATAAAGAAATTCCAGGAAGAAGAAATAGCATAGAAAGAGGCAGTACATCCTAAAAGGTACTAGGGAAAGGTCCAGGATGCTCAGAAGTTCTGTATGACCAGCAGCAATGACAAAGAAAATGAAAGTGGCCTGGTCAGTTGGGAACACATTATAAAAGGCCTCTGCTAAGGAGGCTGAGTTGCAGAGAGAGGAAGAGATTCAATCAACAGTTCATTGGAAACAAATAGATGTTGACATCTGGTGACCAAGGACCCAGGAATGCCTAATCTTACCCAGCAAATCACTTTTCCTCTCCATTATGTCTTCAAGGGAGCATGCACACACCAGTGGCATGACTATTGGTTTTGTAAGTCCTATAGACTCCAAATCAGGAACGTGTGGCTTAGAACTGAACATATGGGACTTTCTGTTCTCTCTGCTCCCTAACCTAAATTAAGAGAAAGAAGGGCATCGTGTGACCATCAGGACCTATCTTCACACCGCTACCCTCCCACTTCCATGGAAAGAGCTAGAGGCAGGAGGAAGAGGAGCACCAAACCCAGGTGCCATGTCTGTGGAAATTCAACATTGCAATGGTTTAAAACGGCACTCCAGTTTCTCCCTGTGACCTGTTTCAACCAGTGAAGTCTCAGAGAATTCTAGATCTCAGCAGGGCTCTTTCTTCATCGTGGGAGCCTGGGCTACCTTTCACTTTTCTGAAGTTTCAAAAAGTGTATGTACAAGATGCTCAGCAATATGACTGCACTCCCCCACAACCCAACACAGCTTCAAATTGTGGAAGACAAAACTGGAGTATTAGCTTTTCCCAAACAAATGCTAATTCCCACTTTGTCTGACAGTCATGAAATACAGCCAAGTGGTAAGTATCTCGGGAAAGAGGAAAAGTGACTTGGGAGAAACTTCTATTGAGCTGACCGGGCCACCATATGCAAATTTTATAGGAACTCAAGGCTTTAATAGGGCTGCTGGGTCTAAGGCAGATGGCAGAAGAGGCCATCCAGAAGAGTGACTGTCAGCACAGTGACCCGACCCACTAGCATGTGGAGGTAGGGCTGTGGGGTGACTGTGAATGAACGCTGGTATATTTGACTGGCAATTTCCAGGATCATCTCCAGGGGCCAAATGAGAACACTTCCCTTGAGCCTTTTAGTGCTGGAACATTGATTAAGCTTCACTTCCCCAATTGCAGTTCAAACATTTTTCTTCAATCACCAAGCTTCTCACTGAAGCAAGGCCTGACTTTCCCAAATAATGATGTAACAAGTCAAATAGTCCTTCTCCTGAAATCTCCCCCAATTCTGCCAGTGGTAAACAGCCTCTCCACACTTAGAACTTCTCTAATCCTTCTCTGTGCCTTTCTTGTAATTGCATATATGTATAATTTCTCTCCTCTTAGAATATTATAAACTCCTTGAAGACAGAATCAAAGAGCAATTAAAATTGAGATTCTTTTTCTTCTTTATATAGGAAAAAGACACTCCATGAGCTCTGTTTTGAACTCCAGGGTTAGGTTCATAGCTCCTACAACTCTCAGCATAACCCCAGCCAACCTTGGGGATGAGACACAAATGGCAGAGCCAGTCAGGGACACAGGCAAAGTAGGAAGTAGCTTGGGTGCTTTCTTTGGGGAAAGCAAGGAATTTTCCAGTTGTGTTCCCAAATCTTCCACCCTCAAAACACAATGCAATATCTGAAATGCCATCATCAGTAATACATTCCTTTCAGTCTTTGAGATTTCTCTCTTGTATTAGTCCATTTTCACACTGCTATAAAGATCCTCCCTGAGACTGAGTAATTTTTAAAGGAAAGAAGTTTAATTGACTGACAGTTCCACATGGCTGGGAGGCCTCAGGAGACTTACAATCATGGCAGAAGGGAAAGCAGGCACCTTCGAATCACAAGGTGACAGGAGACAAAAGAACGAAGGAGGAACTTCCAAACACATAAAACTATCATATCTCATGAGAACTCACTCACTATCATGAGAACAGCATTGGGAAAATAATCACCTCCCTCCCTCCACACGTGGGGATTACAGGTCCCTCCTTCAACATGTGGGAATTACAATTCAAGATGAGATTTGAATGGGGACACAGAACCACACCATATCATCTCTTTTGCAGTTCCCTCTTGAATAAGCACCTAATACCCCATGAATATCTTAAGCCCTAGCCATGCAATGCCTTGGCAAGGGATTTCTCAGCCCCAATGATAAGTAAAGTTTTACAGGATTATGAGACTGCCAGCCTGAAGGCAGGAATTTGAGCATGTAAAAATCCCTGAGGATAAGATTTGTTGTTTGGTTTTAATCTACACTTATAACCTTAACACCTATTATGGCGCCTGGAACATAGAAGGTACTCAATAAATGTTTGTCAAAAAAATGAATGAATGAATGAACGATGAAGGAAAAGTCCAGAAGACAGTGATATTACCCCGGAAAAGGTCAGAAGGCCAGAAAAAATTCCCTGGGGTCAGAATTTGTTCTTTTTCTTTAAAGAGACAAGGTCTTGCTCTGTTGCCTAGGCTAGAGTGCAGTGGTACAATCATAGTTCACTGCAGCCTCACACCCTGGGCTCAAGCAATCCTCTCACCTCAGCCTCCCAAGTAGCTTGCACTACAGGCATGCATCACACCTGTCTATTTGTTTTTATTTTTTTGTAGAGATGAGGGGTGGTCAGTCTCGCTTTGTTAACCAGGCTGGTCTTGAACTCCTGACTTGATTCTCCTACCTTGGCCTCCCAAAATGCTGGGATTACAAGTGTGAGCCACTGCACCCAGCCCCTTATTATTCTTGTCTGACCTCCACAGTGTCTTTGACTACAAAACAAATACTCAGTAAATTTACCAGAACTGATATATCTGTAAACCAAAAAGTATCTGAAATAGGTCTCAATCAATTTAAAAATGTATTTTGCCATGGTTATGAATCATGACCGGTGACATGACTGGTGACAAAGCCTCAGGAAGTTCCGAGAACACGTGTCCAAGGCAGTTGGGCTACAGCTTGGTTTTATACAACCTAGGGAGACATAAGACATCAATCAATACACTGGTTCTGTCAGGAAAGACAGGACAACTCAAAGGATTGAAGAACTTACAGGTCAGAGGTGGATTCAAAGATTTTCTGATTGGCAATTGGTTGAAAAGGTTGTTGTCTAAAGACCTAGAATCAATTGAAAGAAGTGTCTGGGTTAAGGTAAGAGGTTGTGGAGACCAAGGTTCTTATTATGTAGATAAAGTCTGATAGGTGGCATCCTTCGAAGCAATAGAATAGCAAATATTTCCTTTTCACAGCTTTAAAAGGTGCTAAACTCTCAGCCAATCTCTTCAGGATCAGAAAAAGACCTGGATAGGTAAGGTAATTCTCTTTATAATGTAAATTTTCCCCACGAGAGACAGCTTTGCAGGGCCATTTCAAATTATGTCAAATAAATACATTTTGGGGTAAATACTTTGGTTTCTTTCAGGGCCTTGTTATATAATAATATGATATTATACTAGATTCAGGTTGGAATTTGGGATCTTGTTGCTACAAAGAGTCTGTTCCATCAGTATTAGGATCTCTGTTTTAATATTAATGCTGGTCAGTTGTATCTAAACTCTAAAAGGGAGAGGATATAATTAATGAAGCATGTCTGACCGCCAACACTCCTGCTTCCCATCATGGCCTGAACTAGTTTTTCAGGTTGATTGGGGTCCCCTTGGCTGAGAGAAGAGTCCATTCCATCAGTTCAAGGGCTTAGAATTTTATTTTTGACCCACATATCCTTGTTCTTAACAGTTTGCTGGATGACTCTGGCTTGGCCCAGTAATAGCCCTCCCTCACTGTCAAAAATCATTCTCACCACCAGGGGGCAATGCAGACCAAAGACTAGGGTTTTCTTGCACAAGCCCCTAATGCCTAACAGCAGGAGGCCCCCAAGCACCCCCAAAGGCAGCATTCTCTCTGCATATTTGTTAATATCAAAATCTCAGCTAAGCATCTCTGCTTTTTGGACTTGCAGCTGAGGTAACACTTTAAAAGTCATCCCAAAATCAATAAAAACAGGAGCCTATATTTGGGAAACAAATATGTATAATAACTTCTGCTGTTGGTACTACATTCACTGTTAGGAAAATTCCCTGTTGTATTTCTCTAGGCAACTAAGTATGATCCCTGAGGAGCCTGAAGCATCCCACAGATGATTCATATTTCATTGATAATTAATATGCAGTGAGTGCTGCATAATACCTATGAAATGTACATGAGAGTCTTTCCTCAGGAACAACCAGCACTAGACTAAAATCTCGTATTTGGAATCCAAATGGTCAGGATCTTAGCTAACCCCTTCACTGTTCAGTTGTAAAAATAAAGCAAAACAAAAAAAACGGGTCCAAAGTGGAAAAGAGACATGCCCAAGCTAAGGAATAAAGCAAAAAAAGAATATGTAATATCTGTTCATCCAGCCACTGTATCTCATTATGCACATATGGAACTGAACTTATTTCATCTCCACCAAGCTATTATTAACACCCATTTCCTCACATGAGGAAGTAGACTTAGAGAGGAAATTACAACACTCTTTGCTTTATTTCACGAGTGCTTTCATTCAACACAGATTGAACTCTTATTTGGGGCCAGCCACTGTGCTGAGCTGTAGGGATATGGAGACTGTAAGACCTCAGGTGAGTGGGGCAATGGCACATAGACATTACCATGACTGACTGTAGTGAGCATTATTCTATAGCCTCAGTTCTCCCTTAAGCCATAGCTTGACATTGTACTGCATTTTGCTGCAGACTGGTGGCTGGTACTACAATAATGACTGGGTGACCAAATGAATGGATGGAAGGAAGGAAGAGTGGGTAGGTGGGTGGGTGGGTGGGTGGATGGATGATGGATGGATGGACAAATGAATGGATCCATGAATAAATGAACAGATGAACAAATAAATGAATCCTGGCCACTATGGGTCAAAAAGGGAACAAATAAATGAATCCTGGCCACTATGGGTTTCAGTGAGACATTGAAAGATTTTATTCATTACTATATTCTTATTATCTGTGTGGATATTGTATTATTATCTGCTTAGCATGTTGTAAACCCCTTGAACTTTCCTGCATTTTTCTACTGCTGGCACATTAGGTAGCTTCTAGGTGTTTAGTAAAAGCTTGTGGAATGAGTGGTATTTTTCCATGTTTGACTTCATTCTCTCTCATTTCTTTGATAAGTTTAGTGGGGTGGTGAGGTTCTTTGGCCTTTCATGCAAAGAGGAAGATTAAGCCACAGAAAGGTGAAGTGTCTGGGTGTTTGAATTATCTAGAACTCTAGGATTCGGAGACCCCAGACCCTGGGTCAAATCAATGAGAGAGCCTGCAGCCTTTACGAGAAGCAGCTGGAGGTCCCAGCCCTGAGGAGGGAGGAGGAGAGCCTCCCAGCTGTGTCTGGAGGAAATCCCAAGCCTTGAGCCTAGGAGCTAGAGGTATCCGTGCCCCCAACTGTCAAAGATGGGATTGTGGGAGCTGGGGCTGGCTGCTCTGGAAGAGAGAGGGGAGGAGGCTGGAGTACTTTCAGTAGAGTAGCTCAGAGGATGCTGGTGGAACAGCAGGTGCGTCTCCAGCCCAGACAGCTCAGAGCATTCTGCCCTCCTCACTGTCTAGGCCTGCAGGGTTAATGAGGGGCTGCCTGAGACTCAAGGCCCAGGGTGGGGCCTGCAGAGGCCAGAGTGAAACCCTGGATGTCTGCAGTGCTGAATTTTATCCACGTTTTGAAACAAATACACTTAAATAGTTTGAGGAGGCCTCCGCTTCTCTGTGCCTCTGTTTTCCAATCATTGCGATGGCATTATGGAGAATGAGTGAGTCACTGCATGAAAACACCTGACAGAAGCCAGGCACATAGTAGGTGCTCATTAAATATGTTCCCCCACCTCCCTCTTCACCGTTTCCTGATGTGGCACCTTCGTTTTCTCATGAGTGAAATGGGAATGACTGTCCCCACACCAGCTTTGTCTTAGGGATCTTGTGAAAAAAAAATAATAAAAGAGACATAAAAGCGCTATAAAGTCTATAGGTAAAAATGTGAAAGCAAGGTCAAATGAACGCATGAGGTCCTCGGAATAGAACACACCAGGGAAAGCAAATCTCTAAGGTAAAATCTGGGGGAGACAAATCTCCTTCAGTTTCACCCAACTTGGCCTGTCCACAGTGGCCTCTTCACTTGCTGTGGCCAAACCCTCTCACTATTCCCTCCAGGAGTTGGGAAAGTTGCTCCCTCCTCCTCCTCCTCCTCCTCCTCCTCCTCTTCCTCCTACTCCTTCTTTCTCTTCCTCCTCCTTTCCCTCCTCCTCCTCTTCCTCCTACTCCTTCTTTCTCTTCCTCCTCCTTTCCCTCCTCCTCTTCTCCCTCCTCCTCCTTCTTTCCCTCCTCCTTCTCCTCCTGCTCCTCCTCCTTTTCTTCCTCCTCCTCCTTCTCCTTTCTCCTCCTCCATTTCCTCCTCCTCCTTTTCCCCCTCCTCCCCCTCTTCTTTCTCTTCCTCCTCCTCCTCCCCCTTTTCCTTCTCTTCCTTGTCCTCCTTTTCCTCTTCCTCCCCTATCTCCTCCTCCTGCATCTCCAGTGCTCTCATTCCAGTGTTCACCAGCACAGGCACTCTGCTGCCACTTGTCCTTGGGAGAGGACTGAGGTTGCTGTCACTGCCACTGGACAGGGCAGGAAGAACAAGCCCAGTGGCCTCCTAGTGTTCTGTAAACATGCCCAAAATAGAACCCGCTCAAATAGCAGCTGTTTCATGAAGCTATCCTAGGAAAGCTCACTTGACAGAGCCAACTCCTCCCTGTGGGTGGTGGGAAAGTGGAAAGAGGCTGGACTTGAAGGAGGGAAGGGGGCGCTGAAGGCCAGGTCTACATCTGAATCTAGAAGACTGTGTGACCTTGAATCAGTTCCTCAACTCCCTAGACCACAATTTTTTTTTTTCATGTTCAAGGTGATGCTTGGTTTTGAGTGTTAAATAAGGAAATATAAATATAGGGCACAGTACAATGTCTGGCCAGGAGCTGGCACATGACACATGTGAGCTAAATAAAAGAGTGGATGAATGACCCTCAAATCTCAGGATCAGTCAAAAGTTCAGCTTGGGGCAAGCCAGAGGGTGCTCCAGCAAGCACCATTTTCAATTCACTAATCAGGGATGACTTGTCAACCCTCTACACAAAAACAAAAACAAAAACAGGGAAGAATCACTGAGGCACTAGGCTTGGTTGGGGAAGGCAGAGGACAGGTGTCTGTGGATAGGAAGAGGGACAGAAAAATCCAGAAGCTTTTGTTTGCCAAAACAAACAAAAAATATCACCCCTATGCTCAATATCCTTCCATGACTCCCACTGATCAAGACCTGAATTCCTCAGTCAGCATTTGAGATCCTCCCCTTAGCCTGAACTGATTTAACTTCCACACTTATTTATTTCACTCCCAACACCTATCCCTCACCTTCTCTAGGCTAGTCTTGCCTTCGTGTATGCTGGAAGGCGAACCTGAAAGTCTCTGCAGCTTCTCAGCTGCACTCGGCACACAGAGGTCACTTTTTTCCCCCTAAACAGCACTTTGGGGCTGCACTCATTTTTGCCTCTTAGTTATACATTAACTTTTCATGTCACTTTTCAAATGTCAAGCTGAGTCTGTTTAATTAGACTACAAATTCCACAGGGAAAAGATGACATGACATGTATTTATATAAATATTTATATACAGATGCTCCTCGACTTATAATTTTAACTTAGGAGGGGTTTATGGGGACATAACCCCATTGTAAGTCGAAGAGCATACTGAATGCCTATTACATTCACACCATTGTAAAGTCGACAAATTGTAAGTTGAACCACTGTAGTAGGGAATGGTCTGTATTCAAAAATATACATAGGCCAGGCATGTTGGCTCACACCTGTAATCCCAACACTGAGAGGCCGAGGCAGGAGGGTTACTGAAGTCCAAAAGTTTGAGACCAGCCCTGGGAAACATAGGGAGATTGTCTCTCTGCAAAAATAAAACAGTTAGGGCATGGTGGCGTGTGCCTGTGGTCTTAGCTACTTGGGAGGCTGAGGTGGGAGGTTCACTTGAGTCCAGGATGTCAAGGCTGCAGTGAACTATGATTGCACCACTGCACTTTAGCCTGGGCAAGAGAGTCAGACCCTGTCTCAGAAAAAAAAAAAAAAAAAAAAAAGATCTAACCACCTATCTCTATCAATACATCCATGTCCAGATATATAAATATATAGAGAGAGACTATATGTAGATATAAGTTATAGATAAAGAAATAGACAATGAGCATGAGAACAACCCCTCCTGCCCCTGTGGGCATGCCTTTGAACATGAGTCTATGGCTGCACCTATCAAATAATGGAGTCTATTTCCACTTTCCTTGAATTTTGGCTGGCCCTAGGACTTGTTTTCACAACCAGACATGACACCTAGAATATGGCAGAGGTGGCACTGTGTGTCTTCCTAGTCCAGGTCTCAACAGGACTCACAGCTTCCACTCTTCTTCTCCTAAATCAGAACTCTTCCGCTGTCCTGTGAGGAAGTCTGGGCTGGCCTTCTTGAGGATGGGAGATCATGGTGGGAGAGAGGCGTGGAAAACAGTCAACACCAACCACCAGATGCATCCAGGAGGCCACCTCAGACCAAGGGGCCCAGCTGAGCCACACCATGTATACACCCATGTTAGCCCATGTTAGTGACCTCCGGAAAGTATCCCCCATGGCACCATCTGCTCACCTTCTATTTCCTGCAGGGATCTTTGTCCAAAGCTGAGCCCTGCCCAGAGTGAGAGCCACAGACTTGTGAGAAAATAAAATGGTTGTTGTTTTAAGCTACCAAGCTTTGGGGGTGGTTAGTACAAAGAAAAGATTATCATACATGTGTAAGTATATTTGTGTGTTGTGTGTATGTGTGTGTGCATAATTGAATACGTACATGTTAGCATCAGGATTAATGAAGTTAACAATTGAATTAGTGAATGAGTTCAAAGATTTAATATACTTGACTTTCAGATTTTTGCTTTCTAAGCCACGTGGTATAGAATTTGTTTAGTGGAATTGACTTTATTCTTTCTTTTCTCTCAACAAAAGAGAAAATTAAGCAGGATCTGAAAGAAACTCACATAGTTCTTAGCAATGTCAAGGATATAGAGGAAGGCCCACTCTGCTAGTTTTTCTTTGATGCACCAAAATAAAAGTAAACAATCAGAATTGTTGACAAGAATGTCTTAACTTGACCAGTTGCACTAGCTCATGTCTGTAATCACACTACTTTGGGAGGCTGAGGCAAGAGGATCACTTGAGACCAAAAGTTTGAGACCAGCCCTGGCAACATACTGAGACTCCATCTCTACAAAAAATAGAAAAATCAGCTGGGCACAGGAGTACAAGCCTGTAGTCCCAACTACTTGGGAGGCTAAGGTGGGAGGATCACTTGAGCCTGGGAGGCTGCAGCTGCAGTGAGCTGTGATCACAGCACCACACTCCAGCCTGGGCAACAACAGAACGAGACCCTATCTCAAAAAAGTGTGTGTGTGTGTGTGTGTGTGTGTGTGTGTGTGTATTAACCTTATGGATGGTGAGTCCCTCTGAGGCAGAAAATCAGACTCAGAGGAAGGAGATGAGACCACTGGATCATACCATAAGGCAAGAAAACCAGAGGCAGAAAGAGGCACCACAGCTGCATTTTGGAAACTGGCCTGGGACACCTGGGCCACACTGGGTCTCATGTGCCTGACGGGTCTCAAGTGACCTGGCTAGCACACTTCAGCTGGAATTCGCAGGAGATGATGTTTTGTAAGATGATCCTGAGTCAGCCTCAGAAACAGGTATGGAAAAAGGTGACTTTTCACCTTGATGTGAGTCTGATTGGAAAGAGCAAGGAGAAATCACATCTGCTCTCTCTGCCCTCCATCTAAAGCCACCACTTTCCTGATGACTATCATGGTCAGCCATTAAGGAGGCTCCATCTTCCCAGCCACCTTACACTGCAGCCGTTAGGTGTCTCATTTTAAATTGGAAGCAAGCAGGGCCCTGAGAGGTGAGTTAAATTGCCCAGTGTCCCACAGTGAGGAAGTTCAAGAACTAAACCAAGCCGGTTGCAGTGGCTTACACCTGTAAACCTAGCACTTTGGGAGGCCAGGGTGGGTGGATCACTTGAGGTCTGGAGTGTGAGACCAGCCTGGCCAACATGGTGAAACCACACCTCTACTAAAATACAAAAATTAGCCAGGTGTGGTGGCACACACCTGTAATCCCAGGTACTCAGGAGGCTGAGGCAGGAGAATCACTTGAACCTGGGAGGCAGAGGTTGCAGTGAGTCAAAATCACACCACTGCACTCCAGCCTGGGCGACAGAGTGAAACGAAAGAAAGAAAGAAAAGAAAGAAAAGAAAAGAAAAGAAAAGAAAAGAAAAGAAAAGAAAAGAAAAGAAAAGAAAAGAAAAGAAAAGAAAAGAAAAGAAAAGAAAAGAAAAGAAAAGAAAAGAAAAGAAAAGAAAAGAAAAGAAAAGAAAAGAAAAGAAAAGAAAAGAAAAGAAAAGAAAAGAAAAGAAAAGAAAAGAAAAGAAAAGAAAAGAAAAGAAAAGAAAAGAAAAGAAAAGAAAAGAAAAGAAAAGAAAAGAAAAGAAAAGAAAAGAAAAGAAAAGAAAAGAAAAGAAAAGAAAAGAAAAGAAAAGAAAAGAAAAGAAAAGAAAAGAAAAGAAAAGAAAAGAAAAGAAAAGAAAAGAAAAGAAAAGAAAAGAAAGAAAGAAACTAAACCAAAATGCATCTGCTTCCAAAACTCCCAGCCTTTTTAACCATCCCTGGCACCATCTTCCATCTCCTGCTGAGATCTTCTTCCAAAGCTGAGGATGAGGGAGGGAAGGGCTTTGCACATAAGACAGCACAAGGCACCCGGAGCATAGGGCTGTTGTGAAAACTAAGCCAGCTGGGAGCAAGGCGATCCTCATATAGCTGCTTGCCATTCACTTTTAATAGGATCTGCTTTGGTTCCACTTCCTCCCAAATTATTTTCCACTAGAAAACTGAAGAAGTGTATAATTTCCAGTGAATAAAGATATAGAAACTGGGAGCAGTGTCTCATGCCTGTAATCCCAGCACTTTGGGAGGCAGAGTTGTGTGGATCATGAGGTCAGGAGTTCAAGACCAGCCTGGCCAACATAGTGAAACTCTGTCTCTACTAAAAATACAAAAATTAGCCAGGTGTGGTGGTGCAGGCGCCTGTAGTCCCAGCTACTTGGGAGGCTGAGGCAGGAGAATCACTTGAAACTGGGAGGCGGAGGTTGCAGTGAGCTGAGATCGTGCCACTGCACTCCAGCCTGAGCAACAGAGTGATACTTCATCTCAAAAAAAAAAAAAAAAAAATGATATAGAAAGGGCTATGAAAGCTTGGAGTTTTTATCTGAAGCCTCATAAGATACTACTCATTTCCAGTCTCTCCTCCCAAACTAAAAGCAGCCAGACAACCACTACACATCAGGCATTTCAATAAGGGAACATAAGACATGCTCCTCACTGTAAAGGAGCTTAACCTCTAGTCACATAAATACACACAAAACTAACAGCACTGAGCTTTGTGGTACCAACTTAGTACAACAAGAATAAGAAAAGAAAGATCCCAGTCAGGCGCAGTGGCTCACACCCATAATCCCAGCACTGTGGGAGGCCAAGGCAAGAGGATCACTTGAGGCCTGGAGTTCAGACCAGCCTGGCCAACATGGTGAAATCTAATCTTTAAAAATATATTTTATAATAGCTGGGTGTGGTGGTATGCACCTGTAGTCCCAGCTACTCAGGAGGCTGAGGCAGAAGGATCACTTGGGCACCAGAGTTAGAGGCAGTAGTGAGCTATGATCATGCCACTGCACTGCACTGCAGCCTAGGTGACAGAGTCAGATGTTGTTTCAAAAAAAAAAAAAAAGAAGGAAGGAAGGGAGGGAGGGAAGGGGTGGGCGGGGAGAAAAGATACTGGAGGAGAAAGAATATTTTACAAAACATAGGGAATTTGAGCTGGGTCTTGAAGGAAAATGTGTTTGGACCAGAGAAGGAAAGGTGCTTCTGGCAGAGGGAACAGCATGGGCAAAGGCTGGGTGGGAGGGATGGGCGCCTTCTGCAAAGGGCAGTGAGGAGACAGACCACTCTGAGTACTGAGAGGCAGAGAACCTAATAGCCCCCTAGTGAGCTGGAAAGCCAGAGGTCAGCAAAAGGGAGATATCTGCTACCTCAGCCCTATCCATCCCACTTTCCAGAAGACAGAGGCACGTCCCTCTACCCACGCCAGAGTGACAGACAGACGTACGCATGCGCGCCCTACTCTGTGTTTGCTCTTGTCAGAAACCAGCCTGCGAGATGATTGTGGATTCCAGAGGAGGGTGGGGAGGGCCAGGATAGCAGATTGCAGAGGCTCTAATTACATATCTTTGAGGTGGAAATTTAGTAAAACCACAGACTTGGAACAACATAAAAGTGCATAAAACAGCCTCATCCGTTCATTATGCAAAGGAATTGCTCATTTATGGAGTTTGGATTACAGTAGAGAACCTACAAAGCAGAAAGATGGTGCTTTATAGAATCCATAAGCAGCAGCACGCTAGCTTCGCGGAGGCACACCTGTTGGATGCAGCCTAACCAAGGCACCTGGTGGCTCCCCCATCCACCGAGGGGTGGCCCTAAAGTGCCACTACCACCCCTTCCTCCAGGAGTGATGAGAAAAGGCAAAGTTCAAGAGAAGCTTCCAGAGAGGAAAACTGCCTGTCACAGTTCTGGGATCATAGGGAAAGGGATCCATTTATTATGAGAAAAATTAATGTAAATGTTGAGGTCATACTGGGGGCAAAGGACTTAGAAAACTATCATAAGGTTGGGCATGGTGGTTCTTGCCAGTAATGCCAGCACTTTGGGAGGCTGAGATGAGGGGACTGCTTGAGGCCAAGAGTTCAAGACACGCCTGGGCAACATAGCGAGACCCCATCTCTACAAAAAAATTAAAAATTAGTCAGGTATCATGATGCACACCTGTAGTCCCAGCCACTCAGGAGGCTGAGGCGGGAGGATCGCTTGAGCCAGGAGATTGAGGCTGCAGTGAGTTGTAATTGTGACATGCACTCCAGAGCCTGGGTAATAGACGAGACCCTAGAAAGAAAGCAAAAAAGCAAGAAAGCAAGAAAAGAAATTATAATTATGTTGGACTAGGATCCCCTTTTGAAGGGGGGAAAAAAAAAAACAACTGAATCTAATTTGCCTTAATTTTTACATTTTATTACCTACTTTCCTTTTCCTTCACATTAAAATTTCTTTAGAGATGATTAAGTCCCTAAAAGAGCGTTTCCCAAAGTGTGTCCTTAAGAAACGCTAGTTTACAAGGGAAAAAAATGTTCAGTGGTCAAATACATTGAGGAAATTTCAAATTAAATGCAACCATCTCAGAATTTATAGCAAACATCATTAACCGGATAAAGGCTCCGAGAGGTCTTGTAATAAAGAAACTTGAATTTGTTTAACTTGGTATTTCTAAAATTTAAGTAATAAAAAATTCTAGGGCTTTGTTTTTATTTGCAAAACATCTATTAATCATCCTGAAGAACAAGTGGTTTTCTAAAACAGGCTTTGGGAATTAATGATTTGTGTTAGAATGTTTTGTCAGTTTCTGTCTTTGGAAGTAAATTTTGGAAACCCTCCAGTCATTCAAGACCTATTACTTGATCCTTTTGTTTTAGTTCAGCATGCGGGATTCTGTCTCATATAATTCTGTCCTAATCGCTTATATAGGGTTGTATTATTTACTCTTAAGGAGATTTGATAACCGGGTTTCTAGGTGGAATCAGGGGACTCTTCAAACGCAGGCTTTCTGGGACTTGGAAAGTCATGTTCTGGTGCCCAGAGAGGGAAATGAATCAGGGTGCTCTGGTCAGTGGCACTCAGCCATACCTGGGTACCAGAGGGAAGATGCATGAGAGTTCCACATTAAAAACAATGGTAGGGCCTGGTGCGGTGGCTCACACATGTCACCCAGCACTTTGCGAGGCTGAGGCGGATGGATCACGAGGTCAGGAGATCAAGACCATCCTAACATGGTGAAACCCAGTCTCTACTGAAAATACAAAAAATTAGCTAGGCGTGGTGGCACAGCTACTCGGGAGGCTGAGGCAGGAAAATCGCTTGACCCGGGAGGCAGAGGTTGCAGTGAGCCGAGATTGCACCACTGCACTCTAGCCTGGGCAACTGAGTGAGACTCCATATCAACAACAACAAGAAAATAGTAAACCTGAAGACAGCCCCAAAGCCCATCAACAGATAACAGTATAAACAAACTGTGGTATATCCATACAATGGAATGCCACTCCTAAACTAAAAAAGAATAAACTGTCAGTACAGACACCACCAGGAATAAATTTCACAATGACTGTGCTGACTAAAATACTCCAGACAGCAACAAAAAAGAATACAGATAATATGATTCATGTATATAAAACTCTCAGAAATGCAAACACGGCTGGGTACAGTGGCACTTTTGAGGCCCAGGAGGGAGGATCAGTTGAGCTCAGGAGTTTGAGATCAGCCTAGGAAACATAATGAGACCTTATCTCCCCTCCAAAAAAATTGTTTTGGAGAGATGAGGTGGGCAAGTTCCTTCTTATTCTGACCTTTGATGATTCTTCGAATTTTTCTGTGCTGGTGAGAATGGCATGTGAGCCCTCTAAGTGAACAGATACAAGTTTGAGGAAAGTGTAAAGATGGAGACAACAAAATGGAGAATTGGCTACATGTCTTGCTCTGTCACCCAGGCTGGAGTGAAGTGGTGCAATTTTGGCTCACTGAAACCTCCACCTCCCAGGTTCAAGATATTCTCCTGCCTCAGCCTCCCACGTAGCTGGGATTACAGGTGTCTGCCACTATACCAGGCTAATTTTAGTATTTTTTAGTAGAGACGGGGTTTCATCATGTCGACCAAGCTGGTCTCAAACTCCCAGCCTTAAATGATAAATGATCCCCTCAACCTTCAAAAGTACTGGGATTACAGGTGTGAGCCACCGCACCCAGCCAAAAATATTGTTTTAATTAGCCAGGGGTGACGGTGTGCACCTGTTGTTCCAGCTGCTTGAGGCTGAAGTGAGTGGGTTGCTTGAGTCCAGAGGTGGAGGCTTCCATGAACTGTGATCGTGCTACTGCACTCCAGTCTCAGTGACAGAGCGAGACCTTGTCTCAAATAAAAAATAAAAAAGCAAACTAAAGTAATCTACAGTGACAGAAAGCACATCAGTAGTTGCCTGGGGATGGGAGTAAAGGGAGAGAAAGATTCTAAGGGGACACTAGGAAGTCTTTGGGGGTGGATGATGAAACTGCTTGGCATCTCACTTGCAGTGATGGTTTTATGGGTGTATACATGAGTCAAAACTCATTAGATGGTGCTTTAATGTTGTACCATCATTACATGGCACATTATGGGTGCCATTTATTGTCTATAAGCAGTATCTCCAAAAATGCCAAAAATAAAATTGGAAAATTTTCTCGGAAAAAGAATGGTGAGAAATTGAGCCTGGCTTGCCTCTCATTCACGATTTCTAAATCATCAAGGTTTGTAAGCAGGTGAGTGAATGTGCTCAGCATCTTCATGGGTTCCATTTCTAGGCACCGTCTTCTTTGTCCTTTTATCGACCATATAGACAGAGATAACTATTCACCTTTGTTCTCTCATCAAAGGAAAGGACCTGAAAGAATTTCGTCTGATTCCTAGAAATTACAAGGATGCAGAAGAAGGAAGCTTTCCATTTTTCATTGGCTTTTCTTGGATCATAAAGTTTTGCCAAAGCTTCTGTGGTCTAAGGACTAACAAAGCTGGATCTCTCTGTCCAAACCTGAGCCATCCTCACTGGCCATATGTGCATGATGTGGTCATTTCGTCTCTCTATGTCTTTGGAGAATCAGACACTTCAGATATGTAACAGATTTTTTTAAGACACTGGATCTGACTATGTTGCCCATGATGCTCTCAAACTCCTGCCCTCAAACAATTCTCCTGCCTCAACCTCCTGAATAGCTGGGATTGCAGGTTTGCGCGAGCCACTGCACCTGGCTGTAAGAGATTTAAAGGATTAAAAGAACAGCTCTCATTGAGGAAACTGAGGCAAGAAAAGAGTTTCTTCATTCCTGAAATGAAAAGGCAGGCAAGTTCCTTCTTATTCTGACCTTTTATAATTCTTCGAATTTTTCTATGCTGGTGAGAATGGCATGTGAGCCCTCTGAATGAATAGATACAAGTTTGAGGGAAGAGGAAAGGTGGAGACAGCAAAAGAAGACCTGGCAACATTGAATGCTAAGAGCCTGGTTTTTCTTCATTTCGGGTTTTTTTGAGACAGAGTCTTGCTCTGTTGCCCAGGCTGGAGTGAAACAGTCTTGCTCTGTCACCCAGGCTGGACTGCAGTAGCACAATCTCGGCTCACTGCAACCTCCCCGCCTCCCAGGTTTAAACAATTCTCCCTCAGCCTCCTCGGTAGCTGTGACCACGAGAGTGCTCCACCACGCTCAGCTAATTTTTGTCATTTTTGGTAGAGATGGCTTTTCACCATGTTGGCCAGGCTGGTCTGGAACTTTTGACCTCAGGTGATCCGCCCACCTTGGCTTCCCAAGATGCTGGGATTACAGGCGTGAGCCACTGCTGCAGGCTGAATCTGGTCTTTGAAGTTAGTCAGCTTCATCCCCGGCTGGATCTCTGGTAAGTCATCTGACTGAGCTAATTCCCAGCTCTGAATCTCATCTGTAAACTGGAATTCTTAGCAACTACCATAGTTACTCTCAGTAGTAAAGTGTTTTTAATCTGTAAAAATTTCCAGCTCAACGGTCAGCATACAGAAGGCATTGCCTTCTATAGCCTCTTCTAGAACACGTATGCAGAGGCAACTATTCATCTTTGATTATTTTCTCATCAAAGGAAAGGACTTGAAAGAATCTCATCTGAAATTCAAAATATAGTTCTTTCCTCATCTTCCAGAGATAAATGGCTTATTAAATATTATGGCCTATAAATTCACTGACAAATTTAGGGCCAAACAACCCCAAATCCTCAGACCTGATTCAATGGCAAAACCTAAGCCCTCTCCAAATCACAAGTCTCCAAGACCTTGATTGTTGCTTAACTGAGCCCCTTATCACCTCAGTCACTTATGACTGAGCCTCGGTGACCCACTGCCTCTGAGAGTGGCCCCACAAAGGAAGCAGGCCCTTCTCCCTCTGCCCCAGGCTCTTCATTCCCTCCCACCTTTCCAGACTCTAGGAAGTGCTGCTTCTGCCACTTTGCCCTCTGTTTCCACCACCCCACCTCATCTTCCACCTGACTTCCTTTCCTTCCTTTCCCTCTTTGCTTTTTAGGGGACAGGCCAGGTCTAAAGCACCTTCAGAGATCAAAGTGGTGAAAGTTGGCGGATAATGTCAAATGAGGAGACAGGGATTTCTGTGTCCCAGTAAGTTAAGAATAGCAGAGCTGGAAGCCTTCTTAGGGTCTATATTAGTTTCCTGTGCCTCTCGAAACAAAGTTCTAAAAACTGGGTGACTTAAAATAAGAAGAATTTATTATCTAACTGTATCTGGAGGCCAGAAGTCCAAAAATCCAGGTATCAGGAGGGACTTGCTCTATCCGAAGACTCTAGGAGACGGTACCTTCTTGCCTCTTCCAGCTTCTGCTAGTTGGGAATACTTGATGTCCCTAGGCTATAGACCCATCATTCCTGTCTCTGCCTCTGTCACCGTATGGCATTCTCCCTGGGTGTCTTTCTGTATCTGAATTTCCGTGTGTCCTTTTCTTTTCAAGACATCAGTCATAGTGGAATATGACTCACTCCAATCCAACATGAACCTGTATTACCTCTGCAAATATTTCCAGTAAGAGCACATTCTGAGGTTCTGGGTGGACATGCATTTTGCCGGGACACCCTTTAACCCTTTAACCCAGTGCAGACTCCTCCAAGTTTAATTCACCTGAGGACAGTAAGCCCTAAAGATTAAATGACTTGGCTGGGCACTGTGGCTCACACCTGTAATCCCAACACTTTGGGAGGCTGAGGTGGGTGGATCACTTGAGGTCGGAAGCTGGAGACCAGCCTGACCTACATAGTGAAAACACATCGCTACTAAAAATACAAAATTAACTGGGCATGGTGGCATACACCTATAATCCCAGCTACTTGGGAGACTGGGGCAGGAGAATTTCTTGAACCCAGGAGGCAGAGGCTGCAGTGAGCCAAGATAGCACCAGTGCACTCCAGCCTGGGTTAGACAGAGTAAGACTCCATCTTAAAAAGAAAAAAAAGATTAAGTGACTTGGCCTTCACATGACCAATGAATGGCAGAGCTAACACTAGAGGTCAGGCCTTTTGCTCCCATATCCAGGGTGATTTTTAGAGCACCAATCTGTTTCTAAAGAGTACAAATTTGACAATAAGTTCAGGGTGGGGGCAATGAGGTGATTTTTGTTTGGGGAAGGTTCCTGTGCTGAACTAGGCTTATAATAGTACTAGCTACGTTTTACCAGGCTTTAGACATAATCTCTAATCTCCACAACAATGGTTACCAGGCTTTAGACGTAATCTCTAATCTCCACAACAATGGTTACACCCAGAGAGTTTACTACGAGACAGCCATACTACCTAGCACTGAAATGTATACAGGATTCTCCCCTCATCTTCGGTTCCAGTACTTTCAATTTCAGTTACTGCAGAAAACATTTTGTTTTCCATAGGTTCGATGTAGTCAATTGCTGTCTGAAAATATTAAGATATTTTGAGAGTGAGAATACATTCACATAACTTTTATTTTTATTTTATATATTTTTATTCATTTTTTTTGAGATGGAATCTCGCTCTGACACCCAGAGAGGAGTGCAGTGATATGATCGCCACTCGCTTTAACCTCCACCTCCTGGGTTCAAGTGATTCTCCTGCCTCAGCCTCCTAAGTAGCTGGGTTTACAGGCACGTGCCACCACACCTGGCTAATTTTTTTGTATTTTTAGTAGAGACGGTGTTTCACCATGTTGGTCAGGCTGATCTCAAGCTCCTGACCTTGTGACCTGCCTGCCTCGGCCTCCCAAAGTGCTAGGATTACAGGCATGAGCCACTGTGCCAAGCTCACATAATTTTTATTACAATATATTAGTATTAATTTATTATTAGTTGTTGTTAATCTCTTACTGTGCCTAATTTATGAATTAAACTTTATTATAGCTACATATGTGTTGAAAAAAACATAGTATATAGGGTTCTATACTATTCATGGTCTCAGGCATCTAAAGATAAGGGACGGCCTACTGTATTAACTTAGTCCTCCGAATAAGCCAAGGTCGGTCTGAACCCAAAGGGCACACCCTTCCTCCAGCACCAACCTGCCTTAAATAAGAACTTAAGAGTGAAAATGGCACTTCAGGCAAATCCTCCCTGACTCCCTCCAACTGCCTACGAATAATTTAAAGCTAGTAGAACTTTGAAAATGTCCACCTAGGCCAGGAATGGGATAACCACAAAGGACAGTTGTCTATCCAGAGGCCAGCTGGTAGCCAATTAGCTGGGAACCTCCCAAAGCCAAATCTTTAGATGTCCCTACAGACTGAGACAAAGCATGAGCCATTAAGCCCATTTCAGCTGATTGCTGTGGTTTCTGGCCAGGGATGGCCAACAGATGTGCACCAGCAGCCTCCACAGATCCATCTGCAGATGTTGGGCAACTCTCCCCAGCATAACATAGCTCTGAGACAAGGAGGGACGGCGGTGGCGGGGGGAGAGAGAGAGAGAGAGAGCAGCTCAGGCTACTTGTGTGAACAGCTCAGATTTTTAAGGCCTGCTGGTTAGACCCTGGTGGCACTGGCTTACCACTCATTACATGCTGGGGAACTGTGGGCAGTAATTAAGAATTACCCAATGGCATCAATTAGTGCCAACGAGAGGGCTCAGTTGGACGTGTTGACTCTTCAAGAGGGAATACAGAGGAGAGGAAGGCCATCTCTTACTGGGCATTCGCAGAGAAGAAACGCTTGGGGAGGCTATAGGGAACAAAAAAAGAGAAGTGGAACGTCCTTTGCCTCTGCCACTCCCTTTGTAATGATAGATCTTATTTGAGACAAGGCACATGTGAGCAATTTGGAATCTGGACAGGATTTATTTTGAGGACACATGCTGTGTTTCTAGACCAGATGTTTTTTAACAGGGTCTTGCTCTGTCCCCCAGGCTGGAGTGCAGTGATGCCATCATAGCTCACTGCAGCCTGGGACTCCTGGGCTCAAGCCATCCTCCTCCTTCAGACTCTCAAGTAGCTGGGACTACAGGTACGTGCCACCACTAATTTTTTTAAACATTTTTTTTTGTAGAGACAGGATCTCACTATGTTGCCGATGCTGGTCTTGAACCCCTGGCATCAAACGATCCTCCTGCCTCAGTCTTCCCAAGTGCTGGGATTACAGGAGTGAGCCACCACACCCAGACAGGACCAGATTTTTAGAGGAGTCGGAACTCATTGCCACTCTGGGCTGCTTTGCTCATTAAGAGGATGGGTGTGCCCCTTTTCATTTGTAAGGATGCTGAGGAAGCAGCAAAGAGCACCAACTCAGAGCATTGAGACCTGTGGCCCCATGACAGTTCCATCATGGCCTTGCTACATGACTTTGGATAAACCAACAACCCAGCCATGGGAAACTAGAAAAGTCATCACGAAACTCTAATAGTGAAGGGCAGTCTTGGGCCATGAAGCTTTTTTGCAGATCTAATCAAAGCAACGAACCCAAGGACCCCCAGGAAATGCCCATAGAAGCAATGATGTTTGCAGATGACATCAGAAGCTTTCTGTGGCCCTCTACTAAGTCCGTACACCCCAAGATTGAAAGTGCCTGCCCATAGGAGCATGACAGCAGCTGCCTAGGGCTCAGCTAACACACCTTAAGAAAAAACATCTCAATGTCACCAAGACCACTCTCAGCAGATTGAAAGTGAGAAGACGTATTATTTATTATATCTATCATCATCGTCATAAAAGTAATACTGCATATGGTGTAAATATTTTTCACGCAGTATTTGAGGGTAATCTGCTCCCACGTTGCTGGCAGCACTTTCCTGATCATTTTCTAAACTGTAGGTTGTTCTTCCATATGTTCCCTTCCACTTCTGTCTTTCAGAAATTCACCAGAATCTCTGGGCACAGAGGGCCACCCCTGCTGTTCTCAGCACAGTTATGAATTGATTTCCTTTTTATATCTTTGCTGTCATGTCAGTGGGATTCGGGAAGCAAGAGAGGGAAACATGCAAACTCAGGCTTGAGCCAGAAGTTGCTAATTTCTTTTAGATTATGTAAAGGACTTGTCTTCTCCATCCCTGAAAGCTGGGATGGGAGGCACTGCCTAGGCTTGCTTTTGTAGGGTCGTGTCCAACCATCTACCTCATTGCCCATCAGCAGCTCCTGAGTGCCAGCATCCATGCAAGGCACAATCCCAGACATGGTGGCCTGGGGAAGAAGCAGGAGCAGGATAGGTTACAGTTGCTGCAGCTTCAGCAGGAAGGTCATGACTGACAGGGCACATTTCCCAGAAATCTACATGTCCCTCCTGTGGCCAGAGGACTGGTGCACTCACCTGAGAGGCTGTATTGTCTCTGTTCTTTGGATAGGTGTAAACACTTGTTTTATGTTCAGGTATGTGGGTTTGAACCCAAGAGGCAACACAGCACAGAGGTCAAGAAAGTAGACTCCCGGACACTCACCAACTGTGTGACTTTGAACAAATTCCCTAAGCTTTCTGTGCCTCAGTGTCACCAACTGTAAAATAGAGACAATAATACTCACTTTTGGTTGCATATGAAATGTGTAGAACAATGGCTAGTAAGCATAGTAAGTGCTCAATAAATGAGAGTTATTTGAGAATGGGAATAACAGGGTGTTAGGACTGAATGCTTGTGACCCCCTAGAATTCACATGTTGAAACTCTAACTCTCAATGTGATGGTATTTGGAGGTGCGACTTTGGGAGGTAATTAGGTTTAGATAAAGTCATGAGGGTGGGGCTGCCATAAGAGGATTAGTCCCTTTGTAAGAAGAGGAAGAGAGATCAAAGCTCACTTTCTCTCCATCATGCAAGGACTCTGTAAGAAAGCAGCTATCTGCAAGCCAGGAAGAACCAAATCTGTGGGCATCTTGATCTTGGACTTCCCAGTCTTTAGAACTGTGAGCAATAAATGTCTGTTGTTTAAGCCACCTAATCTGTGGTATTTTGTTATAGTAGCCTACATTGACTGATACAAGTGGGGTATATTAGTCAGGGTTCTCCAGAGAAACAGAAACAATAGGATATGTGTACTATATGTTTAGAGAGAGAGAGAGAGATTTATTTTAAAGAATTGGCTCCCACAATTGTATTGGCTGGAAAATCTGAATTTTGCAGAGCAGGCCGGCAGGCTGGAGACCCAGGGAAGAGTTGAGGTTGGAGGTCAAGTCCAAAAGCGGTTTCCAGAAGGAATTCTGTCTTGGGAAACCTCAGTCTGTTTTCTCTTAAGGCTTGCAACTGATCGGATGAGGCCCACCAACCTATGGATAGTAATTTGTTTTACTCAAAGTCTGCTGCTTTAAATGTTAACCTCATCTAAAAATTACACTGACAGAAGCATCTAGTTTGTTGTTTCATCAATTAGCTAGAGACCATGGCATAGCTAAGTTGAGACCTAAGATCAGCCATCACAGGGGGTGACTGAAGGTTCACATGGCACATCAGGTCCACCTCCATGGCAGGTTTAACCTTATTTTAACTTAATTACCTACTTAAAGGCCCAATCTCCAAATATAGTCACATTCTGAGATACTAGGGATTTGAACATTTAGATTTGGAAGAGACACAATTTAGCCTCAAACAGGAACCCATTGGTCTCAAGGGTCTTTCCATGGACTTCAAGTGCCACAAGGGCCAGCACTGTCTCTGGAACCAGGGCTCCTGTGTCTAGCTCTGCCATGGGTAATTGCAGAGGCCTGCACAGGCCTGTGTCATTAGCACACATAGAACAGCGGGGATTGTCGAAGCCAGATGGCAGACACCTGCTCTGAGGGCAAGTGCAGACCTGGAGCCCTGTGTCCTGGATGGCATCCAGTAGGCTTCTCTGCAGGCCCCTGCCATCCTAATCATTATGCTTTCCACTTTTAGAGCTTTGCCTGCACTTTCTCCTTTGGTTCTCATGGCCACCCTTGGAGAAGGCTGGATAAGGATCACCGCATTTCACAGAGGCCTGATGAAAGCTAGAGGCGACGCAAAGATTAAGGACAGAGTCTGGACTAGAACTTAGCTTTTTTGGCCCCTGCTTCAGGACGCTTTACCACTACACCAAGCTTTCCTCAAAGCCACACACTGGGTCAGCCTGTAATGTCCCCTTTGGCAAGGGGAACAAAGGAATGAAGAAGTAGGATGTTATGATCTCAAGCAAGTCAGCTCAGCCATCTGAGCCTCAGTTTGTTGATATGCAAAATGGCACAAGAAGGCCATAGGTTTCTAAATGATGAAAAAAACCTCCTCTCTTCCCTCCTAATATATCCTTGACCCAGTCTGTCATGTATTAAGAATTCGGCAAATGCTTGTTGAACTGAATGGGTAATAGAGGGCTACACTAGTCTGCTTGGGATGCCATAAGAAAGCATTAGACTGGGTGCCTTCAACAACAGAAATAGATGCTCTGGCAATGCTGGATGCTAGAAGTCCATGATTGAGGTGTCAGCAGGGTTGGTTTCTTCTAAGGTCTCTCACTTCTTGGTTTGCAGAGAACCATCTTTTCCCTTTGCCTTCCCACAGTCTTTCCTCTGGTGTGTATCCTTACCTTAATCTCCCCTTCTTAGAAGGGCACCAGGCATCTTGGATTAGGGCCTGCCATGCTGACCTCATTTTAACTTAATTACCTACTTAACTAATTGGCCCAATCTCCAAATACAGTCACATTCTGAGGTACCAGGGATTAGAATGTATACATTTGAAAGGGACACAATTCATCCCCAAACAGGGACTCACTGGTCTCAAGGGTCTTTCCAGCTCTGACATTTGATTTGGAACTTTGGCTAGGCCTTTCTCCCTGCAATGAACAGTTCCTGGTGAGAATGAACTGATTAGAGCACTGCAGATAGAGATTGGTGTCAGTCTCCAGACATGGCTAGATAGGGCTTGGGTGGTGTGATTGGGTAGGGCATCCATGCAGTGGAGCAATCTTCAGTGATAGGTTTGAATTTGTGTCCCCACTCAAATCTCATGTCAAATTGTGATCCCCAATGTTGGAGGAGGGGCCTGGTGGGAGGTGACCAGGTCATGAGGATGGATTTCTCCCTTGCTGTTCTTGTGATATGAGTTCTCATGAGATTAGGATGTTTAAAAGTTTGTAGCACCTCCCCCTTCTCCCTGTTCCTCCTTCTCTCGCCATGTGAGACATGCCTGCTTCACCTTCACTTTCCATCATGATTGTAAGTTTCCTGAGGCCTTCCCAGCCATCTGGATCTGTGAGTCAATTAAAACTCTTTTCTTTATAAATTACTCGGTCCCAGGTAGTTCTTTATACCAATGCAAGAGCAGACTAATGCACTCAGCAATCACAAGGAGTGAACCACGCATGCATACCACAGTTTGGATGGATCTCAAAGGCATGTGCTGTTCTTGGCCAGCAGCAATCACAATAAGGATGATACACAGACACAAATTTAACTTCTTAGCAACTAAATGGATACATTGTTTGCTTCTGCTTTTTATTATAAATAGAAAATTGTTCTAAACCTAAAATATTTGAATTGTCCAAGTAATGAGTGAGAGAAGCTGACCAAAAAAAATACCCTGCATATCCTATAATTCTCTTTCTTTTTTTGTTTTGCTTTTTTGTTTATTTGTTTGTTTTTAGAGATAGGGTCTTACTCTGTCACCCAGGCTGGAGTGCAATAGCACAATCATAGCTCACTGCAGCCTTAAACTCCTAGGCTCAATCAATCCTCCTGCCTCAGCCTCCCAAGTAGCTAGGACTATAGGTGTGCACCACCATGCCCAGCTAATTTTTTATTTATTTTTTGTAGAGATTAGGTCTGTCTATGTTGCCCAGGCTAGTCTTGAAGTCCTGGCCTCAAGGAAACCTCCCACCTTGGCCTCCCAAAGTGCTGGGATTACAGGCATGAATCACCATGCCAGGCATGTATTATTTCATATATGTACATCCTAGAAACTGCCAGCCCATCTAGAGAGACAGAAGCAGGTGGTCACCTGGAAAGGAGGATGTAGGAGGGAAGGGCAGGGGGTCATTAAATTGTATGAGGAAGCACCGACGGTGATGGACATGGTCACAGTTGTGATTGTGGTGATGGTTTCACAGGTGTATGCATGTGTCAAAACATATGGAAGAACACCTTTAAAAGTTAATTACACCAAATAAGCAGACGCTTTTCAGAAGAAGACATTTATGCGACCAACAAACACATAAAAAGAAACTCATCATCACTGATCATTAGAGAAACGCAAATCAAAACCACAATGAGATACGATCTCATGCCAGTTAGAATGGCAATCATTAAAAAGTCAGGAAACAACAGATGCTGGAGAGGATGTCGAGAAACAGGAGTGCTTTTACACTGTTGGTGGGAGTGTAAATTAGTTCAACCATTGTGGAAGACAGTGTGGCAATTCCTCAAGAATCTAGAACTAGAAATACCATTTGACCCAGCAATCCCATTCATGTATAGACCCAAAGGATTATAAATCATTCTACTATAAAGATATATGTATGTTTATTGCAGCACTATTCACAATAGCAAAGACTTGGAACCAATCCAAATGCCCATCAGTGACAGACTGGATAAAGAAAATGTGGCACATATACACCAAGGAATACTATGCAACCATAAGAAAGGGCATGGATGAAGCTGGAAACCATTATTCTCAGCAAACTAACACAGAAACAGAAACCAAACACTGCATGGTCTCATTCAAAAGTCGCTGTTGAACAATGAGAACATATGGGCACAGGGAGGGAAACATCACACACTGGGGCCTGTCAGGGGGTAGAGGGCAAAGGAAGGGATAGCAATAGGAGAAATACCTAATGTAGATGATGGGATGATGGATGCAGCAAACTACCTTGGGACATGTATCCCTATGTAACAAACGTGCATGTTCTGCACATGTATCCCAGAACTTAATAATAAAAAAAAATGAGGCCAGGCATGGTGGCTCATGCCTTTAATCCCAGCACTTTGAGAGGCCGAGGCAGATGGATCACCTGAATTCAGGAGTTTGAGACCAGGCTGGACAACATAGTGAAACTCCATCTCTACTAAAAGTATAAAAATTAGCCAGGTGTGGTGGCATGCACCTGTAATCCCAGCCACTCAGGGTAGGAGAATCGCATGAACCCAGGAGACGGAGTTTGCAGTGAGCTGAGTCCATGCCATTACACTCCAACCTGGGTGACAGAGCAAGACTCTGTCTCAAAAAAAAAAAAAAAAAAATCAGCAAAAAAAAAGAATGTCTGGAGGAAGGGGAATTGATTTATCAGGTGACAAGTCTTACAACTCAAGGTCTTCTGAGATGAAGGCCAGACAGATAAGAAACAATTTGTCAGTAGATCGCTGAGAGGTTTCTGAGACCCAGGAGGCACAGGTGACTGGGAAAGGCAGCAAACAAGCAGAGTGGATGAAGTCTACACACAGAGCACCTGCCACTCAGTTTCCTCCCTGCCCCATCCACAGGGGTGACTGCTCCTCCAGGATTGAACTAAGGACAAAAATGACTCAGCCTAAAGTCCCTGGGGGCTGGACTCAGGTATCCGGACTGAGGAAAATTCCTCTGATACCCACTGTCCTTTCCTCCACGACACTCAACCAGCTGAGTACAGCCCCTAAGCCAGCTCATCTGCTTCAAATACAGGCTCCAGCTACGATCAAGAGAAAAGTGTCTTAACTTGCAGGCTCTGAGTCCTCCACAAAGCAGGCACAATCTTTGCGGCATGAATAGCTTCTGGCTACAAGACTTCAGTGACATCCACTTAGAGCACTGCCTGGCACCTTGGAAGGATCCAAGTCTTTGTGGCATGAATAGCTTCTGGCTACAGGACTTCGGTGACATCCACCTTGGGAGGATCTGTAGCTGCTGGCAATTCCGTCTTAAGAGATCTACACAGAGGAGACTTAACATTTGTTTTTCTTTTCAGTCCTGTTGAACTGCATGTTCTTTGGTAGATCTTCAGACCACGGGGTTTCCTTGTGGCTGTCCTCAGGATACTCTTAGCTTTGGAGTTTCAATCTATGTTCCATGCTGTCTCCTGAACTCCATGGAAAGAGCGCCTCAAGGAACTGGCCACCAACCCACAGCTCCAGCACCATAACCCACTGAGGGTAGGATTCCCATCCCCAGGCCCCTGGGGAGAGGGCAGGGCAGCTGGCTCTGCTCGGGGCACTTCTTAGTTTCTTGTCATCGGCATATCCAATGTCCAATTGTATTCTGAGTACTTCACTTTCATAGAGTTTATTATTTAGTTTTAACCTGCAAGATTTGCAGGAAGATCTTTGTTTTCATGAAACCCACTATCATCTGCAAATTAGAAACAGTTGCTGTCAAGCATGCAATCTGAATGTGTGTGCAGGATGTTACCTGTTACGTTCAACAGGGTGTGAGGGTTGGTCATGGGGGGTTACCGATTGTCTTTCACGAAACTGTAAACACTCTGTCAAGCAAATGGCCCAGCTCTAGGTTGTGTGGCTGGTGGGTGGGGAGAGGAGAAAGAAAAGGGAAGAGGAGGAGGTGATGTCCCATGATGGGTCCCCAGCAAATTTTTTCCTCAGCCCTTACCCCACCTCATCCCAAAGCTCTTCCTTGTGATGACACAGGATTGTTTATTTGGGGGAAATGTGAAAGGGAGGGGCTGAACGGCATGAGGTAGGTAAGATGCTGGCATCATACTGCCTGGGTTTGAAACCTGGTCCTTAGTAGCAACTGACCTTAGGTAAGATACTTGACTTCTCTAGGCTTCAGTTTTCTCATCTGTAAAATGGTGCCATTAACAGTACTTTTCTCATACAAACTATACGGGGGATAAATTATCTAGTCCAAAATTTTAAATTTTGGGACCAGTTGGAGAGTGTAAGCAGATAGAGAGAGAAACAGATCACTTCCGGGGGCGGGGTGGGTGGGGGGAGGCAAAGGGCTAATTGCAGCTTGGGGACTAAATCCAAATCTCCAGACTTCCAGCTCAAAACATGTCCCCCAACCAGAGCCTGAATGGCCCTAAGCACACTCTATTAAAATGCAAATGTTCCCCAGGAGGTCTAACTCCAAGTTATTAGCACCTTAATGTTAGGGATGTGAATTGGGTTGACATGCTTCTTTTTCCTTTTAATTGAACTCGATCTGGTTCAAAAAGAGTACAGAAGGGGAGAGGGAGGGGGGACATTAAGCCCACGATTTTGGCAGGCTCTCACACTGCATCTTGCCTCAGGAAAAGGCATCCCCTTGCCCACTCTCAGGGAACAAGGTGGAGATTCAGGCTCCAGGATCAGGCACACAGTGAAAAGCACTGCTCTCGAATACTCTGCATCTGTGTCTTTGACTACCTCTGAGAAAGAAACTGGGATCAAAAACTGGAGTTTTAGATGGGCCTCTATACAGAAGGAGAGGCCTGGGTGCCCATGCAGAAGGAGACAGAGACCACTCCAGAGTCCCCAGCAGCTGTCTTGGAAGTGAGATGGCAGGGGCAAGATAAGGCGTGAATTATTCATTCAGTCACTCACTCATTCATTCATTCAGCCACAACTGTGAATGTCAGAGGTGTGTAAACCAGAGTAACTCCATCTTGAGTAGGGGCTGGGTAAAATGAAGCTCAGACCTACCGGGTTGCACTCCTAGACAGTTAAGCCATTCTAAGTCCTGGGATGAGACAGGAGGTCAACACAAGATACAAGTCATAAAGACACTGCTGATAAAACAGTTTGTAGTGAAGAAGCTGGCCAAATTCCACCAAAACCAATGGCGATGAGAGTGACTTCTGGTCATCCTCACTGCCACACTCCCCACCATGACAGTTTACAATTGCCATGGAAACATCAGGAAGTTACCCTACGTTAAAAACGCATGCTTTGAATGAAGAGACCCCCTAAACAGCCTTTGTGTGAGCAACATGGCTGTTTATTCACCTGGGTGCAGGTGGGCTAAGGCCGAAAAGGGCGTTATCGAAGGGCGGTGGGATAGGAGTTGGTTTTATAGGTTTGGGGTAGGCAGTGGAAAGTTACAGAGTAAGATCAGTTATAGTGGTTGGGGTAGGGGCAAGGAGTATACATTACCATAAGTTCAGTTACAATGGTGGGTGGGATAAGAGTAGTTAAGATGGTAGGGTGGGGTAAGGAGTATTCACATTATCATAATTATAATAACAGTTGAAATGGCAGGGTGGGGTGAGGGGAAGCTTATGTCGGGGGAAGCTGTACTGGGTGATCCGGGATAAGAGCAAAGAGGCCAGCCGTGGTCGCTCACGCCTGTAATCCAAGCACTTTGGAGGCCAAGGTGGGTGGATCACCTGAGGTCAGGAGTTCAAGACCAGCCTGACCAACATGGTGAAACCCCATCTTTAATAAATAAATAAATAATAAAAAATTTAAAAAAAGGGCAAAGGCAGGCAGGGGTGGGGGTTCATCAGCCGAGGCAGGCAGGACTTTAGACTTTCTGGGTTGGGGCTTGCACATGGAGGCCTGACACCCTACATGGTTTAAAAGGGGGAGGCATGAATAATCCGCCCCTTATTTAGCATATACTCAAGAAATAACTACAAAAATAAGCACTCGGGGCTGCTCTGCCTTTGGAGGAGCACTCTTATTGTTCCTTTACTTTCTTAATAGACTTGCTTTCACTTTACTGTATGGACTCACCCTGAATTCTTTCTTGCGCGAGATCCAAGAACCCTCTCTTGGGGTCTGGATCGGGACCCCTTTCCTGTAACATGAGCATCTGCTCTATGCCATAGATGAATGGCTGTCCTAGACCGCAGGGAATGGACCTCTCTAATCCTTAAGCACTGGCAACCTCATGAGCTTTTAATGGTGGAAGTGATGTCTAATCCAGGCATTGAACCCTCAACCCAACAACCAAGATGTAGCCCAAAAACTCCACTGGCAATCCTGAAGTCCCCGCCTTCAAGGAAGGTGAGGCTACAGTTAAGTAGTTGAAGTTCCTCAGCTTCCCCACTTCTTAGAGAGAAAATATAAATAATAGGGTTTTTTTGTTTGTTTGTTTTTCTTCTTAATTAAACCTTCTAAGCTTAGACATGCTTCTCTGAGATTGTTATGTAGGAAACAGAGGACTCAAGAAAATACAAGGAGGGAACTATCTTGTCAAAGAGGGGTTGCCATCTTTTCATTATTCAACTCATATTTACAAGGACTTACTATGGCTTTAAAATAATATTTCTTTTGATCCTCATGAATTTTATGAAGGATAAAGATTATAAAGGGTGTGTTTGTTACCCAAGGCCTATATAAGGAGCAGAACTGGCATTTGAAGCCAGCTCAAGCTGACCCCAAAGAACAGGCTCTTCCTGTGTGTGGCTTCAAGCTGCCTCTCCATGGCACCCCTCAGGCCCCCATGCATTTGTTCCTTCACCCTCTCACTACTCAAATGCATTCCCTTTCTTTTCTTTTCTTTCTTTCTTTCTTTTTTTTTTTTTGTAACAGAGTCTTGCTCTGTTTCCCAGGCTGGAGTGCAGTGACGTGATCTTGGCTCACTGCAACCTCCGCCTCCCAGGTTCCAGCAATTCTCCTGTCTCTGCCTCTCCAGTAGCTGGGACTACAGGCACACACCACCACATCTGGCTAATTTTTGTATTTTTAGTAGAGACAAGGTTTTGCCATGTTGGTCAGACTGGTCTCGAACTCCTGACCTCAGGTGATCAGCCTGCCTTAGCCTCCCAAAGTGCTGGGATTACAGGTGTGAACCACCACGCCCAGCCTCAAATACATTCTCTACACAATTTGCCCTGTCCTACAACGGTGGTCCCCACTCATCTTGTAGAGTTAACAAACTATCCAGCATCCCTACCAAGTCATCTCTGTTTAAGAAAATTCCTCAAACCAAAAGCCACCACAAACTCTGTGATGCTTTAAAATTAATTCATATTTTAATAATTATAACAGTATCTATACACATTTGAAAAATAGTCTCATAGGGAAACATCATCTATTCACTCCGTCTAAAATGCTTCGTATGCCCAGGAATTAGAAAAATCCCTAGAAATAATTCACCATGAAGTCCCCAGAGGTTGGGACTGGCTGAAGATACTTTCCATCCCGTAGTCTCTCTACCTACTGGACCAGGGAGATCGGATAGTTGAAAGTAGGGTGCATGTTTTTTCTTTCTTGTGTATTCCAAGCTGGCATCCCCCTTCCAGCATGGTCAATGCTGCCCTAACCTCTCCTGGCCTGGCGGAGCTCATAAAAAGCTCAAATTTGTTCTGATCATATCTTCTTTTGATAACAGTAAACAACTCAACAGCAAAAACATTTTATAGTACCTGACAGTCTACACAGTACATTTATCAATATTTACTCAACGTATGCTCAAACAGACCACGTGGAAGTGGGTGGTATGCCCGCCATTTTTGTCAACAAACAGGCTGGGTGAGATTGAAGCAGCTCGCCCAAGGTTGTCAGCTAGTGAATGGGAGAACAAGATCTCAAACCCCAGGTGTGAGTGTGACTCCTCCTCTTTCTACCTCTACTAGCTTCCCCTCCCAGCCACTCCCTCTCACCCTCTCCCTTCACTTCCCTTGTAGCTGTGGCCATGGGAGTTTCCAGGCTGTCCCAGAATAGGCACCCTGCTTGGGAGCAGAGGCAGAGCTAGTTGCCTTCACAACCCACACTTGGCCTCACTCTCCGGCCCTTTCGATGTCTGAGGCTCCACGCCAGCGTGAAACAACAATCGTATTGGATTGGTGAAGACTGTTCCACGCTTCACTTCCTGCCTGAAGCACCTTCGGTAGGCTCAGAACAGCCTGTGTGTGGTGGGAATGGCTGCCTCAGAGAGCAAAGCCTGCTGGGAGGAGAGCAGCTGCCAAGCTCACTCTGGCCAGCTAAGCCTGACCTTGGCTCAAGAAGGTTTGCTCTGCAGTGCTCCCCGCGAAGCCTTGGACCATAGCACACAGAGGCTGGGAAGTGCCGACTTTATTCTCTCTGGACCACTGTCTTCCCCTCCAAGGCTCCCCTTCCAAATGCCCCCCTCACTCATAGCTGAAATGCCACTGGTGGTGTCCAGGGGCTCATCATCCCAGGCCAGCCGTAGACACATTACAAATGTACCGATGCATAAAGTCCCATCTCTGCAGTGAAGACTCCCCAAGAATGACAACACTCATCACAGTCTCTCTAAACTCCCACTGTGGTTTGGGATCTCGTTTTTTGCTTTGTGTCTCTAAACAGGACTGTAAGTTCCTAGAGGGCAGAAATCATATCTTGTTTTTAAATTTCTTCATAATCTCGTGAAGTATATATATAATATATAAAGTATATATATATTAATTGAGGGATCAGTTTGCAAAAGACCATTTTTCTATACTCTCACTCACCCTACACTCTCTTCTTATAAGTTCTATGTACAAGCAAAATGAAGCTGTAACTCCAGGGAGACGCCACTGCCTCTCAGGACTCTTCCCCACCCGCAAAGATCTCAGCAGCAGAAACAGCTGCTGGGCTTTGGCATTAATCTTGGGTGCCTTCCAAGCCCCCTGGGTTAATCACCAAACAAACAGCTGCCTAATAAAGAGGTGTTTCTCTTCCTGTACCCAAGATGACTGAGGTCAGGACGAAATTCGCACCTTGAGGCCCAAAGCCTGTGGCCCATCTGGTCTTTCTCCCTCCCTCTTCTATACTGAACAGTTTTGGGCAGGAGGTGGCCAGCTGGGCAGGGGCCTCTGAAGATTCCTCCCACTAGACTTACCGGAGTGAGAACCCGTGCCCCCCAACTAATTCAATGGCTGACAAAGGCCATCTGTGCCTGAACTCTGAGAATTGGGCAGGCAGTGCCCCAGGCCTCCAGGGGCCTCCAAGCTGTAAGGAAATTCTGCCAAACCCCCAGCTCCTCCCCGAGAGCCTCTGACACTAAATATAACCAGCAATTTCCCTGCCTTTCCCCACTGCCTGAACCAGAGAGTAAATGCCCAGCCAGTCTTTTCCTACCACTCACCCTGAGGAAATGCAAATGAAGCTTTTGGCTGCTGGTTCTACAGCTCTAGTAGCAGGCAAGGTATACGGCTGGGGACAGAGGAGCAACGTAAAGGAAGGGTAAGGAGCAAAACCCTGGCATTTGTATGGAAACCATTGACCTCATAAGTCCATCTGTAAAATATGCGCAGAAAAACCAACTTTAGTGTCATTGTGAAGAATATGAGATAATATCTAGTTTTAAAATACTGTCTTGATAACTGTTAGTTAAACCTGTCCTTTACAGTACACTTAAAATCTGAGGATTTGTTAAGAGTTCTCTATTATCCTATACCACACCCAGGCTGGAGTGCAGCGACATGATCACGGCTCACTGAAGCCTCCACCTCCCTGGGCTCAAGCTATCCTCCCCACCTCAGCCTTCTGAGTAGCTGGGACTACAGGTGCATGCCACCACAACTGGCTAATTTCTTTTGTATTTTGTAGAGACGGGTTTTCACCATGTTGCTCAGGCTGGTCTTAAATTCCTGGGCTCAAGTATGCCACTCATCTCAGCCTCCCAAGTGCTGGGATTACAGGCGTAAGCCACCATGCCCAGCCCAGGCTTCTTATCTACCCAAATCTAAGAGGAAGGCCTGCAGGTGAATGGAATGGATGTATCTTCCTTTGGTTTGGGATCTCCTTGAAAGGTAAAGTTGCTTCCCCTGGCTCTGTCCATGGATAGATAGGTTATGTTCATCCTTACCTTGATGTCTGCCCTCCTGCTGAAATGATATTCTTTCCACCTGTCCAATGTACCCATTCATGAAGCCCCATCTCTGCAGGGAAGACTCTCCCCAAGAGTAGACCACCTCTCATTGATACTCTCCTTCTCCATGCTCCCCTGTGACTCAGCACCTCATTTTAAAATCTTGTCTTTTAACAAGACTGTAAGTTCTTGGAGGGCAGAAATCATACCTTGTTTATTTTTAAGTCTCCTCATGGTCTAGTGAAAGAACTAGTGTGATATGGTTTGGCTCTGTGTCCGCATCCAAATCTCATCTCAAATTGTATCCCCACCTGTGGACGGAGGTACCTGGTGGGAGGTGATTGCACCATAGGGGTGATTTCCCCCCTGCTGTTCTGTGAAAGAGTTCTCATGAGATCTGGTTGTTTGACAAAAGTCTGGCACTTACCCCTTCTCCCCATCCCTCTTGCCATCATGTAAGATATGCCTTGCTTCCCCTTCTCCTTCCGCCGTGATTGTAAGTTTCCTGAGGCTTCCCCTGCCATGTGGAACTGCAAGTCAAACCTTTTTTCTTTATAAATTACCCAATCTCAGGTAGTTATTTATAGCAGTGTGGAAACAGACTAATATAAACAGTATGTACTAATTGAGGGTCTCAGTTTGCATAAGCCATTTTCCTGTGCTGTCATATGCCCTAAACTCTCTTCTTGTGAGTTCTTCTATATATAGGCAAAATGAAGCTGTAACAGCAGGGAGATGCGCACAAAGGAGGACTTGTTCACTTGCTGGAAGATCTGAGGCTTTCTATCTTCATTAATTTATTCATTTTTTTAATTCGTTAAGGAGATGAGAGTGCCTACACCTGCAAAGCATAATTCACATGAAAGGGACTCTGGCCAGAGGTGGGCAAGTGCCTGGGAGGCACCATCAGACCTCAAGATAGAACCAACAAATCCTGTGAAGTCATTTATATCAACAATATGTGCTACGTGTTTTTCATGCGTTAATAATTCTGAGAGCTCTACGTATTTACACATAAAAGCCTTATAACTGTCTTTTGAAGTGGGGACTCTGATGACTTCCAATTTATTGACAATGCAACTGAGGCACAGAGATATCAAGTCGCTTGTCCAGGGTCTCATGCTAGGGAGTTAGAGTCAGGAAGAAAGTCAGGCATTCTGGCTCAGAACCCAAGTGCTTAAGCACCGCACTGAAATGCTTCTCAGTGGGGAAGCATTTCTTCATACAGAGCATGTGAAGTGGAGGGACACTCAGGAAGGGGAGGACATCATTGAGAAACCGCAGAGCCCGAGTGGGCTGGGGTCAATTGGAGGGTGCCAGCACCTTGGTTAGAGCCACTGAAGATGCCTGGGTCCTGCTCTGCCTCTAACCCCTCCCTGTGAGTCCTCTCCTTAAAAGGACATCCTGAGCCTCTCCAGAGAGCTGCCTTTGGGGCTTAGCTGACACAAGTTTCTTAGGGGCAACATGGCAGTCCCATCTGCCTGAGATTAACCAGACCCTGGACACAGGAGTCCCTGATTTCTTGAAAACCCACCCTTTGCATTTCTAATGCAGTTCTTATAACATCCTGAAAGACCGCTCCTCCACCTTCAGATCACTAGTCACAGCCACAGAGTGTGCATCCTCAGTCCTGTGGGCATGGGTGGCAATGCAAAGGGAAAGGTACAGTAGAAACATGAAAGATCACTAGAAGATGTCAGAAAGGAATGGATGCTCATAGCATTCGCTTCTGAGAAAACTGGGGTGGCAGGCAAGGCTTCCACCATCCCTTGTGCAGGTAGGAAACCAAGACCCTCAGGGGTATTCTTAAAGAGAAGGACAGAAGCTTACAGCTATGTTTGCAGTAATGCTTGGGGAAGGTATGGCTGTGCACTAAGACAGTGTGAAGACACAGGCCACCACTATTAGTTAAGGCCAAACCAATGGCAAGGCATGACATGAACTGGATGCAAGAATAACAGGACCACAGATAAACTTGGTGAGAGTGGAAATTGCTGACACTGCCCAAGTAGATTTTCAAAACTAAAAATTTTTGGAGAAACCTTCACCAGTTGTTGGTAAAGACAGTCATGTGTGGAAAATCAGCGTTTTATTCATGTAGTCAAAGATAAGCATAAGCTCAGAGGTGGTGTAAGCCCCAGCCAGCTTCACGGCCTGTTGGTGTGAGATGAGCCTACAGGATAGAACAGCAGGAGAAGTGGGGCTTTCCTGAAAGATTTCATGTGAAAAAAGAAGGAGCTGGAGTCACAGGCTCCCACGCCATCAGGCCGTTTTGGGATTTGATTGCAGCCAGCACAGTTCACCCACGGGAATCACCAACTGCAGTGGAGCATGGAGTGTAGTGGGTAGCGCATACACTGGTACACCACGTTAACTATTTTCCACTGTGTTTTCCGAGGCCTCCCAGGATCTACCCTCGCCTGTGACTTCTCCGACTTTGTCCGCTGCCACTCTCCATTCTTCCCAGCCCAGATCAGTTTTTTCTTTTTCATTCTTTTTGATACAGAGTCTCATTGTGTCACCCAAGATGAAGTGCAGTGGCGCCATCTCGGCTCCCTGCAACCTCCACCTTCCGGGTTCAAGTGATTCTCGTGCCTCAGCCCCCAAGTAGCTGGGATTATAGGCGCCCGCTACCATGCTGCAAATTTTTGTATTTTTAGTAGAAACAAGGTTTTGCCATGTTGGCTAGGCTGGTCTTGAACTGCTGACCTCAAGTGATCCACCTGCCTCGGCTTCCCAAAGTGCTGGGATTACAGGTATGAGCCACCTCGCCCAGCCCCCAGCTCATTTTTCATCTACGGCACTGACCAACCAGTTGTTCGATGAATGCCCCACATGCTCGTGCCTCCGGGCCTTTGTACTTGCTGTTTCCTCTGCTTAGATGACTCTTTCCCTAGATATCCAAATAGCTTGCTCTCTTCCTTTTGTTCTCACTTCTCAGAGAGGTGACCTGATCTCCCTTCACACCCCCGATACACTGCATGCTCCCCTGGAAGCTGCACCCCTTACTCCTGAGTACCCTTCCTTGGCTCCATTCCTTTTTTTTTTTTTGAGAGGAAGTCTCACTCTGTCACCCAGGCTGGAGTGCAATGGCATGGTCTCAGCTCACTGCAACCTCCTTCTCCCGGGTTCAAGTGATTTTCCTGCCTCAGCCTCCTGAGTAGCTGGGACTACAGGCACCTGCCACCACACCTGGCTAATTTTTGTATTTTTAATAGAGACAGGATTTCTCTAAGTTGGCCAGGCTGGTGTCAAACTCCTGACCTCATGATCCACCCATCTTAGCCTCCCAAAGTGCTGGGATTACAGGCATGAGCCACTGCACCTGGCCACCTGGCTCCATTTCTGCAGATGCCCATTCACCACCTGACATTGATGTGTCTATGTATGTGTGTGCATGTATATATATCATCTATTTGATCCTCATAGAACATAGCTCTATGAGAACAGGCTATGTTTTGTTTATTGCTGTATCTCTGTACCTAGACCAGAATCTGCAAAATCACTTATTGAATTGGATTCTCCTCCTTTGGTTTCCAAATGATTCCCACCTAACTGGGTCTAGTGATTTTCTTTCTTGATGTACTTTGTTTGTTGGTGCACTTCTAAAAAACATTAAAAATTTTTTTTTTTAGAAATAGGGTCTTGCTCTGTCAGCCAGGCTGGAGTGCAAGTGGTACAATCATGATTCACTGCACCCTCGAACTCCTGGACTCAGGTGATCCTCTCACCTCAGCCTCCCAAGTATCTGGAACCATAGGCTTGTGTTACCATACCCGGCTCATTTGTTTGTTTTCTGAACCTATAAGCAAACTGTGGAAGGGCATGCCAAGCAATCAAGGCCCTTGAAAACAACACTTCCCCTCTATTCCTGCCACTCCCCCATGTGAACCCGATGCCCCAATGACAAATACATTTCCAACTTGTTCTTAGCTCTGGGTCCCAACCTGTGCTGGGTTGCCCACCAAATATGAACTCCCTTCTGCTTAACTAAATCATACTCAAGCTTTCATACTCTGTCTCTCACTTTCTATTTTTCTATCTGTTCACCAATTTCTCCTTTCTCTGAGTCTTTATGTCTCTTTGACATTGTTTAGCACTAAAAGTTAAAAATGTGCTAGTCTCTTCTTCCTAATCAGACTATTATTGTTTGGGGACAGAAACCATGGCTTCCACAACTTGCACATCCCTCTGCAGATGTACGCCATGCACAGAGACAGTGCTTCCATGTTGACTGATGTTTCAAAACATTAATAACATCATAGGGCAGTGTGGAACGGCACTGGTGCTTCTTGCTGATGTGGCTCCTGCTACCTCCATGTGGGTATCTACGATCACTGAGTGAGATAATAAAAACCTCAGCAAGGGGAGAGTCTGAGGCAGAGATCCTGTGGCCTCTTTGGTCACTCACTAAGTAAGCATTAATTTAGGGCCCAGCACTGCACTAGCTGATCTAAAGACAAATTCTAGAATTGCAGAACACTGAGCTAGAAGGAACCTTGGAGAGCATCTGATCCAAGCTCTGGTGACAGAGGCAGGAGGCAGAGAAACTCTAGCAGACAGAGACAGGTCTCCAGTGGAAACCCCATCTTCAAGCCAAAAGTAGCCTGAAACCTGCAGCCCAAAGTGAGAACTTCTATTCCCGTTTGCCTGCTCTCTCGCAAATGGTTCTTTCTGAATAGTCTTTTTACCAATTGAATGTTGCCTTTTCCAAAACTGCCTATTCCCTACCTCCCTGCCCCCATCCTGTGCCTATAAAGACCCCAGACTCGGCCAGTAAGAGAGAAGAAGTAGCTGGATGTTGGGAAGAGGTGACTGACTTCAGAGAAGCAGCTGGACTTTGGGGAGAGGTGACTTGACCTCAGAGAAGTGTCTGGATGTAGAGAGAGGTGACTTGACTTCAGAGAAGTGGCTGGACATTAGAAAGAGGTGACTGGACTTCAGAGACAATGGCTGGATGCCAGAAAGAGGTGATTTGACTTTGAAGGAGAGAGGCAGTGAGACGACTTGACTTCATGGGAGAGTGACCTGCCCTTCCCATCCCAATTCCAGCTTTCCCTTCCGTTGAGAGCCATTTTCATCCTTCAATAAAATTCTCTGCATTCACCATCCTTTGATTTGCCCACATGACCTCATTTTTCTTAAGCACTGGACAAGAATTCAGGATCCACTAAGTGCAGATACCCAAAAAGGCTGTCACACTGGCTCTTTGTCCTCACTGGCAGAGGACAGCCACCCCATGCAACAAGTCAAAGAACCCACTGAGCCAAAAACGCATTGCTGTCCACAGACTGCAGAGTTAAGAGCACTGTGACACACCCTCTGGGGCCTTGGGGTTGCAGGAAACCCCCCTGGATGCTGCCACAGGGCCTGCACAGAGTTTGCTCCTGCTAGCACCTAAGCAACTGGCCTGTTCCTGCACTCGTTCACTCGCATGCTCCCTCCTATGAATGGTTGAGCACGGCAGGCTGAGTAAACAGGCACCCCTGTTGCAAGTCTCATGAAAAGGTCAAGAAAATATCCTGCACTGGTAGCAGTTAAGGTGCTTAGTAGCAAGCAACAGAAATTGGGAAGGCTTACATTACCAAAAGAAGGAGCATCTTCAAAGGACAGTGTGTGTGGTAGGGGAGCTAGAGAACCACTGTCCAGGAGCAAAGCCCAACATCAGGCCATAGCACAGGCCAGGGGAGAAAGCAGGTGCTGCTATCATGGACTCTGGGCTTTGCAGGTTGCACTGCAGAGGCGCAGCCCTGTTTGGGACAGCTACCACCTACAAGAGGACTCGCCACTGTCCTTGCTTCCTTCTGACTCATACTCTGGCCAGTGGGCTTCTAATCGGGAGCACCGAGTTCACCAATCTCCACCTGAGCTGCAAGGAAGGGCAGGAAACAGGCATATTTCACATTCTCACTGAGACATGGACTCTTTCTCTGACCTAGAATTTTTAGATGGAGGATTCCTTCAATGGAGAAAGGGATTCAATGGCAAATGTCCTCTTTACCTCTCAAAGCACAGCACTCACATCTGTGGCTAATGCCCAGATCACATTGGAAGTTACTAGTAGCTGGGATGAGAATCCAGGTCTCCTGACTGAATGACTCAGATTCTTCCCACTCGCCTGTGCCTACAAGAAGCAACTAGTGAAAAAGTTACAGAGGTGAAGTAGGACAAGTCGCAGGGAGCAAAGGATCAATGATCCATGTCTCTGACAGCTATTTTAGGTAAGAACTGCCTCTTAGATTTGATCACCACTCTGTTACCCTTCACAATGCCGGAGCTCAGACATCACCTCCTCTGGGAACCTGACTTCACTGGTTCACGGACTTGGCACTGCTGCAGCATTTACCATTTACATTGCGATTATCTGCATCTGTATCAGCTTCCTCATTAGGCTGTGAGCAACTTGAGGACAGGCATTAACTAAGGCTTATTTATATTTGAATACTGAGTGCAGAGGAATGGGAAGGATGAAGTCTTGTGCTGAGATAGATCCTTGCAAGGAAGCCTGGTGGTTGGTACTCATACCTCATTCCACAATTAATACACTATGTTCATGCTTAACCTTTGTGCCTTTCTTCTACCTAAAATGGACTACTACACCTCCAAGGTCCCTCTAAGAATGGCCATTATGTGTGTGTATGTTTGTGTATATGTGTGAGTCTGGGGTCCTGAGGCTTTGTTGATTCATTTATTCAGACTAGAAATAGTATGGCATATAAAGTGTGTTCAATAAATAAGGATTATTAAACTGGAGTGGGGAGGGCAAAGTGTTAATATCTCCATTTAACAGATGAGGAACCTGAGGCTCAGAGAGATTGCACAGGGTTCCAAGGCCTAAGATTGCATGTCATAGCAGAGCCTGCTTTCAATCCAGTGCTCCTTCTGTGGTCACCTCTGAGCCCTGGCCCATGGATCCTGCAGCACTCAGATCTGCCTACAATGCTCCCAATGAACCCTCATAACAGTACCCTCATCTTCCAATACTTCCTGGTTTAGTACTGCAACTGTCATTCATCTCTTCTATCCAGAGCTCCCAAAATCAGCTTCTCAAAACATCTTATAAAGGATCCCAGCCACATGTCATAAGTCACAACTCATAGATGCTGGCACTTGAGGTGGCCTCACAAAGTCATCACCAAGGACTCTTCCTGGTGGGTGGGAGAGAGCAAATGGCAGTGTTGGCAAAGAAGGTGTGTGAGGTCAGGAGGCAGAGGTGAGCAGGGCAGTGCCCAGTGGGGTAGAAAGTGCAGGCAGATGCCTGACGGCAGGAATCAAGCTCTTGGTATCTAGGCCCCTTGCAAACAACAGGAACAGCCCTGCAGAGAAGCTGAGTCAGCAAGACAAATGTCACAGGGATGAGCTCCTGGAATGAGATGTGGCTTCCTTCACCTTGGAATGAAAATACTTCAATATCTGTTCGAAAACCTTTTCAAGTTCACTGTGGCCCCCCTACTCTTGATTTCAAGTTTGCCGAACCTCAGCACTGGCGCCCACATGCCAGGTGCATGGCCATGTGCTGTTGCCATGCTCAAAGAGGCCTTCCTCTGAATCCTCACATTCTTTAAGGCCCAGCTTGGCGTGATCTCCTCTAGGAGACTCCTTGGACAAACTTATTTTCTCGCTGATATCTCAGGGCAATACTTGTCTCCTCCATTGGGTTTGCTGTTTCTTCCTGTTGTATTCTACCCTATACTAAGTTCTGAAGATAAGACATGTGTCCTAGACTACAGTATTAGTGTCCCAATGGCTGATCATCTCAGACATTTCCTTTTCCTCTACAAGCACCCTGCACAATGTTGTGCACATAACAAATACTAGCAAAACAACCAATTAGAGTCCTATTATCACATTCTGTACTCTACAGTATTCCCATGGTCTCCATTAAAATAATCTATTGATTATTAGCAACCTCTTTTTTACAAATATTATCTTGTCAATTAATACATACTGGAGCAGATGTCAGGGGGTTACTCTACCAAACAATCCTAGACATCTCTCTGTTGTCAACGCTGGAAAAACTGAGATACTCAGGTCGCCAGCATCTCTTGGAGTTGGAGAGAGGCAGTGGGCACAGGTTCCAGCTCTGATTATAAGACAAAAGTGGTGATCTGCCATGTTGCCGCTTCCTCCTTCAGAGGAATTCTGCCTGGAATGCAGGCATGATCATGACCTCTAGAACTGCAGTATCTTCTGGTTCATGGGACAAATGAGAGGAAAAGGCACTAAGACTCTCAGAGATGCTGGTGACATGCTGAGCAGAGACCTTAGGATAAGGAGCCGGCCCTTTGGGAGACTTGGGAGGAGGAAAGGGCTCCCAGTTCCCCCAGTGACATGATCAAAGTGCTGAGACAAGGCCAGGTACCATCTACACTCAGATTTTCAGTAAATGAAGGGGTGAATTTATTTGATGAGCAGCTGAAATCAGCTTTCTGTAATTTGTAGGCAGACAAACGTTCCTAACACACACACACATTGTTAAAAACAAAAAAACACAAAGATGAATTCCGGCTGGGCACGGAGGCTCCAGCCTGTAATCCCAGCACTTCGGGAGGCCAAGGTGGTTGGATCACGAGGTCAGGAGTTCAAGACCAGCCTGGCCAAGATACTGAAACCCCATCTCTACTAAAAATACAAAAATTAGCCAAGCATGGTGGCATGGGCCTATAATCCCAGCTACTCGGGAGGCTGAGGCAGGGAAACTGCTTGAATCCAGGAGGTGGAGGTTGCAGTGAGCCAAGATCACACCACTGCACTCCAGCCTGGGCGACAGAGCAAGATTCCATTTCAAAAAAAGAGAAAGAAAAATCCCCTGTCCCCTACCACCACAAACAGTTTGTTGCATATGATTCAATATTTTTGTAAATGTTACATTTTTATAAAAATGAGATCTTTTAGTCACATGGTTTTCCACAACTATTTAACATATATTATAAAACTTTTAAGGCTTGTCATCAAGAGTTACTTCACAGCATTATTTTAGATAATATATACTACAATTTGTTTTATTGATCTCCTTCCACAGTAAAATTGTCCGTATTGGTGAAAATGAGGTTCTTTCTAACACATCATTTTTATGAACGTGATCCTGATAAGTTTTTACACAACTTGAGAATGATTTCAAGATTTTCTTCCAGTAGTAAAATTGGTAAAGGTGTGCATATCTTTTTTTTTTTTTTTTTTTTTTTGGAGACGGAGTTTCGCTCTTGTTACCCAGGCTGGAGTGCAATGGCGCGATCTTGGCTCACCGCAACTTCCGCCTCCTGGGTTCAGGCAATTCTCCTGCCTCAGCCTCCTGAGTAGCTGGGATTACAGGCACACGCCACCATGCCCAGCTAACTTTTTGTATTTTTAGTAGACACGGGGTTTCACCATGTTGACCAGGATGGTCTCGATCTCTTGACCTCGTGATCCACCCGCCTCGGCCTCCCAAAGTACTGGGATTACAGGCGTGAGCCACCGCGCCCAGCCCAGGTGTGCATATCTTAATGCTTTTGCTATTTGATGTTAAATTTTCCTCTATCAATATTATATTATTTTTCTTGATAGCACAAATGATAAATTACAAAATATTTAACATTCATAAAGACCCAAGAATGTATAAAAAATAAAAAATCAACGCCTAAAATAACATAAAGCCAAATAAGCAAGCTTACACGTACGTCAGAGTTTAAGATGTCTGCATAGGGATTCAGAAACTTACCCTTTACATCACCATCACCACCACAATAGCCTCTTGCCCTTTTTCTTACTTTAAAAGAAAAAAAATCCACACATTTTGATTCTAGAAAGTAAAAACAGTCAAAGACGATGAAACACATTTCATAGAGAGTTTTCTATGATGGGAGGTTGGAGGGACAAGTATTTGGAGAAGAGTTTTCTGAAGAACAGAGCCAGATTGAGATGATAGAAGGAGTAGAATGTGAAGACAGAATAACATGGAGAAGAAGATCTTTTGGGTTAGTGGTGTCCAGGAATTGTTGAACACTAGAGAATAAGTGAAGACAGAGCATGTTAATAAGAGAGTCTCTAGACTGTACCTCTATTCCCTTGAATGAGTTTGGAAGCCATCAGTAATAATTTGACTTCCTGTTGAATTGTTCTTTAGATGTAACATAGCTCTATGTCTAGTCTGTATCAGTTAAGGCTTTTACATGGATCATGCAAGATACAGTTTACTCATCTTTAGCTAGTACCCACTACTGTCATTCATCCTTTCTGCTCTCAACCTGCTCCCACATGATGACAGAGACCATCCAAACACCACTCCAGGTAAGCCCATCAGGCCTCCAGCATCCACAGTGCCTAGACTCCAGAACAAAGCAAGTAAGAAAGAGAACAGGGAGCTCTCTTTTTCACTGTCACACCTTTTAAAGGCCTGCCATCCTGTTTTCAGAGAAGACCCAAGAGAATTTTGCTTCTCGCAAAGAATGAGCACTCACTGCAGGGGATGATGCCAGACCTACCCAGAGGGTGTGGCCTTCCTCAACAGGCCTAAATTTTAAAAATCAGAATGGAATACCACACAACCACTCCAATATTCACACCAGGGACTACATAGATGGTTTTTTTTAAAAGCATTATTCTATTTTCTAAATTGAAATTATTTTGAAATATGTATACATTGTGGAATAACTAAATTGAGTGTATCATATGCATTTCCTCAAATACCATTTTTTGTGTGTGATGAGAACATTTAAAACCTACTCTCTCAGCAGTTTTCAAAGATATAATACATTGTTGTTAACTACACTAACCATGTTGTGCAATACATAAATTCCTTCTCTTGGACTGAAATTTGGTGTCCTTTGACCAGCATCTATCTCCCCAATCCTCCCAGCTTCCATAGCTGTTTTTAATTCCAAGCCACCCTTCTCTTGCGAGGGCCACCTACATGGACCAAATGAATATTTTTCCTACTCTTCCTTTATCTCTCCACCCAAAAATCCATTTCCTGAGTTTCTTACCTCACCTCCAACACAAAAGCAGGGACCTAAGTCTGTTTTGTCTTCTTAATATATGAGCATGTGTAGTAATATCTCTTCTTTCATTTCTGACATTGGTCATTATGTCTCTGTTTTATTGCTTGAGATCAGTCTAGCTAGAGATTAGTCATTTTTCTCTTTTTAAAGCAAAAGGTTTTGTTCTTTTCTGTTGATTTTTGTTTTCTCTAATTTTACCTTTACTGAAATAAATTAAAATGTCTGCTCTTTATTTTTCATTCTAGGCATTTACTTTGGGTAAGATTTACTTTTTTTTTGTTTTCCCTAGCCTCTTAAAGTGAAAGTGTAACTCATTTAGGATAGTTTTTATTGTTATGTCTTGAAGTTCACTAATCTATTCTTTTATAGAGTCTAAACTTCTATTAATCTTATTCAGTGAATTTTTCATTTTCGATTTCTAATTTTATTCCATGTATTTATTTTATATGTGTACATTTCTTTCTTTTCCTCATATGTTCCTTTGAATTTTTGAGCAATTTTATGCTAATTTTGAGGTGGGAAGATAGCTTGACTCCAGGAATTTGAGGCTGCAGTGAGCTATGATCACACCATTGCACTCCAGCTCTGGATGGCAGAGAGATACTCTGTCTGTCTCCAATAATAAATACATAAAGTCCTTGTCTACTGATTTTATCATTTCTGTTATTTCTGCATCTACTTCCACTGACTGGTTTTTCTTCCCATTATGGTCTCATATTTCTGCTTCTTCCCATGTCTAGTAATTTCATATTGGATGCTAAAAATCATAATTTATATTTTGTGTGCTGAATTTTTATGCATTCCTTTAAAAATTGTTGAGAGTGTTGTGCTTTATTCTGGCAGACAAGTAAGTTCCTATGGATTGGCTTGCTCCTTTCAAGGCTTGTTTTTAAGCTTTATAGGGCAGATTTAAAGAAGCCCTAATATTAGCACTAGTTTAGCCCCCCTATTATGACAAGACCCTCTGGAGTTTTCGCAGAGCCTGAAGGCTCAGTAGGGACTCTCCACTCTGGCTAGTCAGAACTAAAACATCTCTAGACGACTGTATAAGCTCTGGCAGCTATTCAGTCTCCTGCTCCTTGGTGGTTCCTTATCTGGCCTGTGAGAGTTTCACCCTGTGCTGTATAGCTTAGTATCGAGCAACAAATTTAGGAGAACTCCTATGTGGGTTTCTGGATCTGTCCTTCTCTCTTTTTGAGACAGAGTTTCATTCTTGTTCCCCAGGCTGGAGGGCAGTGGTGTGATCTCGGCTCACTGCAACCTTTGCCTCTCAGGTTCAAGTGATTCTCCTGCTTCAGCCTCCTGAGTAGCTGGGATTACAGGTGCTGCCATCACACCCAGCTAATTTTGATATTTTTAGTAGGGATGGGGTTTCACCATGTTGGCCAGGCTGGTATCAAACTCCTGACCTCAAGTGATCCTCCCACCTCGGCCTCCCAAAGTGTTGGGATTACAGGAGCGAGCCACCGCACCCAGCTGGATCTCTTTTTTTCATGCAGCTCCCTCATCTCCTACACACTCCTCCAAAATTTCTGACTACCTATGACTTCCTAAATTCTATCCTCTGTTTGTACCACTCAGAAAGACTGTTGACTTCTGACTTCTCTTGGGATCACCTCCCCATGCTAATGTCCAGAAAGTGCTCCAGGTAGAAAGCTGGGGAAATCTTAGGGCTCACCTCATTTGTTTCCTTTCTCTTGGGACCATCATCCTATGCTACCTACTTTCCAATATGCAAAAACTGTTGTCTCATCTATTTTTCCAGTTGTTTACAGCAGGAAGGTATGTATAGTCTCAGTTATTCCAAAAAGGACAGATGTGGAAATCTTGGTCTGTTTTGTAAACCACACCACAAACCCTCCTAGATCTGAACAGTAGAGAGCTCCAGGCATCCACTGTGGCTCTGCTAACAGGACTAAATGAAAATCCCAATATGAAATATCAGGGAGAAAATTCAGGGCTGCTTTTATTGCCACTCTCTTTTACCTGGAGAGCTTTTCTTGGCTAAAACTTCAAAATTCTCTGCACAATGTTTGGTTGTCAAAGATCTGTCAAGCATCTGATTTCAAATGCCCACGAGCAAAGAGAAGTGAGCTGAAGCTTCATTTGGCTGAAGTGAGATAAAATGAGTCCAAAAATTCTTATTTTTCTTTGCTTAAATAAGTCCTTCGGACTGACTCCTTACTTCAAGTTAGTACAAGCTGGCTGCCTGTTGGAAGCAAGTCATTGTAATTGCCTTCTCTGTAAGGATATCACAGAATGAAGGCAGTATCACCAATCTTCATTTCTGAAATATCAAAGAGAATTCACACCATGTGGTTATCTTGGCCTGGTATGACCAGACTAAACCTCAAGAAATCCTTGCACTGCTTTTACCCCACTTCCTCCTCATCACTTTAGTCCTGGACCATTGCCACCAGTAATTCCCACTCCAATTCAACCTTCTCGTGCTGTGTGATCAAGTTTTCTACAATTCAACTCTAATCATGTTATTTTCTAGTTGGAAAACCTTTGTCGTTCCTCATTGCTATAAAATTCTCCCTAAATTTGGCCACAACCTTCTTTTCCAATGTTTTCTCCCATGATTCTCCTTCACTGCATTTCTGCATTAATTTCTGCTTTCTGGGCATGAACCAGAATTTCCCAGCTTTCTTCCCCTCTCCCAGCTCATACTTTTTTCCACATCTCTGGAAAACTTTCCTTATATTGAAAATTTCAACCTAAAAACATAGAAGTCCCACTCTAAGACTACCACGTTCATGAAATCTTTCATATGCTTAGCTATCTCTTTCTCCTCCCTCATAGTATTTAATTTTATTTATTGTATGTATCATTGTCTACCTTATATGTTAAAACCACCCCAGAAAACCCCTTGAGCATCAAGTATGTATCTTACTCTGCTTTGTGGCTCTGTATGCATCTAATGCACTGATCTTCACATAAGGGTGCCCAGTGAAAAGTTTATTGGGAGTGTGAGTGAATGAACGGTAAACTGAATGCTTACAGTCATGAATCACTAAATGATGAGGATACATTCTGAGAAATGCATCTTTAGGTGATTTTGTTATTGTGGGAACATAATATATCATGGAGTACACTTACACAAACCTAGATGGTATAGCCTGCTACACACATAGGCTGTGTGGTATAGCCTGTTGTTCCTAGGTTACAAACCTGTAACAGCATTGTACTGTACTAAATACTAAAGGTAGTTAGAACACAGTGGTAAGTATTTGTGTATCTAAACGTAGAAATGGTACAGTAGCTGGGCGCAGTGGCTCACGCCTGTAATCCCAGCACTTTGAGAGGTTGAGGCGGGTGGATCACCTGAGGTCAGGAGTTTGAGACCAGCCTGGCCAACATAGTGAAACCTCGTCTCTACTAATAACACAAAAATTAGCTGGGTGTGGTGGTGCGCACCTGTAATCCCAGCTAATCTGGAGGCTGAGGCAGGAGAATTGCTTGAACCTGGGAGGCAGAGGTTGTAGTGAGCCAAGATTACACCACTGCACTCTAGCTTGGGTGACAGAGCAAGACTCCATCTGGAAAAAAAAAAGAAAAGAAAAGAAAAAAGTACAGTAAAAATATGGTATAAAAGATAAAAAATAGTATATGTGTATATGGCACTTAACATGAATGGGGCTTGCAGGAGCTTGTAGGACTGGAAGTTGCCTGGGTGAGTCCCTGAGTGAGTAGTGAGTGCTTATGAGGGCCCAAGATATTAGTGTACATTACCGTAGACTTTATGAACACTGTACACTTAGGCTACACTAAATTTATTTTTTTTAATGTTTCTTTCTTCAGTAATAAATTAACCTTAGCCTATACTAACTTTTCTACTTCATAAAACTTATAAATTTCTTTAAACTTTTAAAAGAGTTAGAGCTCTCTTTTGTAATAATGCTTAGCTTAAAACACAAACGTATTGTACAACTGTACAGAACATTTTTTTCTTTATATCATTATTCTGCATCTTCTATTATTTTTTACTTTTTAAACATTTTGTAAAAACTAAGACACAAACACACAGATTAGCCTAGGCCAATACAGGGTCAGGATCATCGCTATCACTGTCTTCCACCTCCATATCTTGTCCTAGTGGAAAGTCTTCAGGAGCGGTAACAGGCGTGGAGCTTTATTTAATCTCCTAGGCTAGCAATGCCTTCTCCAGGAAGACTTCCTGAAAGAACTGCCTGAGGCTGCTTTACAGTTAACTTTTTCTTTTAATAAGCAGAAGTACACTCTAAAACAAGAATAAAAACTACAGTGTAGTAATACATAAACCAGTAACATAGTGGTTTATTAGCATTATCAAGTATCATGCACTGTACATAATTGTATGTACTATATTTTCATGTGACTGGCAGTGAAGTAGGTTTGTTTACATCAGCCTCACCACAAACACCTGAGTAATGTGTTGCACTGCAGGAGAACAGCTACAGTGTCACTAAGCAGTAGGAATTTTTTAACTTCTTTATAATCTTAACGGATCTCCACTGTATGTGAGGTCCACTGTTGACTGGAACGTCATTATGTCACCCATGACTATATATTCTTTGCTGTTCCTATCGGTTAACTTGAGATACATTCATCTGAATCATATGAAATTGCTCGAGGTAAGAAATAGTCAAATACCAGGAATTTCCAACAGTTCAACCTGATACTTCTTCTACTCTGTTTTAGTGCAAACAACTGTTTAGCAAATTGTATTACATTACTAAATTCATAGGATATCTAAATTAATCAGGGCCAAAGGATGCTCATGAATTAAATTAGAATGTCGTCATTATAGGCATGAGCCACTAAGCCCAGTCTTGCAGTTATGGAGATAACTGTAAGAGGAGAACTGAGTATAAAACAGACACATATCTGTCAAAGAGGATGTATGCGCAGGACTGGGTGCAGTGGCCTATGACTGTAATCCCAGAATTTTGGGAGGCCAAGATAGGAAGATAACTTGACCTCAGGATTTTGAGACCAGCCTGGAAAACATAGGGTAAAGAAAAGAAAAGAAAGAAAGGAAAAGAAAGAAAGAAGGAAGGAAGGAAGGAAAGAAAGAGAGACAGAAAGAGAAAGAAAGGAGGGAGGGAGGGAAGGAAAGAAGGAAGGAAGGAGGGAAGGAAGGAAGTTATATGTGCAAAAGAATAGATCAAATCAAGCTAGCTTAAGTCTGCAAGTGAAGTGTCAGCAGGATGTTGGGGCATCTCAGAGTTTGAACAAGCGGTACTGGTAATGGTGGAGTCAGGGCAACTTTGAAGCCCTGAGCACCAGGTCTTTCTGGGTTTTTCTTTCTAGAGCTCTAACTTCCAATCTGTTTCAGTTTGAGTTCCAAATTCTTGATGGAGACCACCTGAATGACTCAGCCTGCTAGAGGGGGCCACTGGTGCATTAGTGAAGATGAGAAAGCTGTCTAGAGGTTGGCCCTAAAACCCAGTAGCTAGAGAGGTAGAGTAGATATCCAGAGGTAGAAAGACATGATTTTTTACAGAAAAAAAGGACACTGATTAAAAGAAATGTATGCCACTCCTAGGGAGACATGTGCTCTGCTTTGCTACTGGGAGAAAATTTTAGGGAGCATCAAGCTAGATGATCTCTATGGTGTCTTCTAACTCTAGCTTTTCTCACTCAATCAGTCTCCATAGTTAGCCCAAAACTTCCTTTTTTGTTCTCCAACCTAGTTCAAGGTTTTAAAATTTGGTCTGTAGGTGGCTGGTCTGCTGTTCAGAATGTCTGAGGTGGAGAAAGATAGGGGAAGTGGAATTATTGGCACAAGTTTATAGTGAAACACAAAACAGCTCATTTCAGCTTTTTCTCTCTCATTTGTTCTCTATTTTCTTTTTTTGAGACAGGGTCTTACTCTGTCCCCTAGGCTACAGTATAGTGCTGTGATCACAGCTTACTGCACCCTCAAACTCTGGGCTCAAGTGATCCTCCCACTTCAATTTCCTGAGTACCCAGGACCTCAGACACACGCCACCATGCCCAGCTAATTTTTGTTCTTCTTGTAGAGATGAGATCTCCCTATGTTGCCCAGTCTGGTCTCAAACTCCTCAGCTCAAGTGATCCTCCTGCCTTAGTCTCACTCCATTCTTTATAATCCATTTTGTTCATATTTTTAAGCATCTACTGTATGACAAAATCTAGCACTTGGCAATACAAAATAGTATGGATATTGCGAGAAATACAAAGAAACCTAAGGAGTAGTCTCTGCATTCCAGAAAGTTACCATCTGATTAGGAAACCCAGATCAACACGCTGGAAATGTTAATAACCATGCAAGCTTAGTGGCTAAGCGTGCAAGTGTGTCTCCTCAAATTTAAGTGCAAACATATACGTTATTTCATCATAAACTATGATATAGACATGAACCAAAAGAATTATTTGTTGCATGGGATTAATTGCTACACAAAATTGGCAGCAACCAGACCAACAAAATCCTGTATGAGCTATTTGCCAAGACTTGGAAATAGAGCTTCAAAGCTCACCTTGATTGGGATCGGACGTGGTGGCTCACACCTGTAATCACAGTACTCTGAGAGGCCAAAGTGGGCAGATCACTTGAGCTCAGGAGTTCAAGACCAGCCTGGGCAACAAGATGAAACCCATCTCTACTAAAAAATACAAAAAAAAAAAAAATTGGCCTGTTGAAGTGGCATGCACCTGTAGTCCCAGCTACTTGAGAGGCTAAGGCAGGAGAATTGCTTGAACCTGGGAGGCAGAGGTTGCAGTGAGTAGAGATCATGCCACTGCACTTCAGCCTAGGCAACAGAGCGAGACACCATCTCAAAAAAAAGCAGTTACTAGGTCTTTATTCCTTTGAGTCTGTTCCATCCTCAATGCTGAACAACACTGAGTCATGTCTAAGCTTTAAGCTGCCTCATTATCCCCTACCCATTAAGGAAAAATCAGCAAGTCTTCCATATTTTCCACACATAGGCTGTAGACAGGAACTAAGGCCCAGACAGGGAGGAAATGACAAGAGTCATGAATTAGGAACCAGAAAACCTTGTTTCCGGTCTTACCACTGACCCTAACTTACTACAGTGCATTGAACAAGTCACTTAACCTCTCTCTGTCCTAGTTTTGATATATTTGTGAATCAAGGTGTGTAGGAAAAGCTTTAAATTCAAGCTTAAATTGGAGCTTAAGTGTAAAGCCCTCGGGGGCTTTAAATTCAATTGTAAACCCCCAGGGAAATGCCTTGTTCCATTAAATACCTGTGGGCAAAAATGCAAACTGAACTTTGAATCCCGAACCTCCAGACTGTCTAATCCTAGACAATTAATGGTGCAACATCTGCTCTATTTTTCTAATCCCCGGCCCCGTATCTCACTAGACAGAACACATGCCACCACTCTGATGCAGGAAAGTCTGTCTGAAAATAAGCTAAACCAGATCATTTGGGGGGACTTGCTCATGGCTCCCACTGAATTTTAACTTGTAAAAAGCTCTCCCTTGCGGAGGCGTTAAGAGGCGCTAATGTGATACTGTACATGAGAGCACAGAAACCAGTCTGGTCTCAGAAGCGTTTCTACTGGAAATTTATTGTTGAAAGCTGCGAGTTTTGATAGAGCATTACCCAGGGACAAATCCCACCGCTCTCAACCGTCCTCCTCTTCCTCCTCTGTTTATGCTCTTAATTCCGGAAGGGTCAGCGCTGACTCACAACAGCGCTGTGAATATCATGACCCTGGTGGGCTGCAGGGCCTGAGCTGTTTATTTCATTTCCCTTTCATTCCGTACATAGCTGGGCTCTCAGGGAAGGAGAGGGAAAGTAGCCCATGCTGACTAATCAGTCAAGAAATACTTACTGAGCCCTAGTCAAGTACTGTGCATTATGAGAAAACTTGAGAATACATTGAAAGCCCAGGGCTTTAGAGCTGTGAGGGGACTCGATGAGAACCGCATGCCCCGGCTTCCTTAAACAAGGTCACCAGCCCTGAGAAAGAAAACTTTGGCTGTGTTGGAGTGTGTGGGGGCTGGGAGAGGCCTGGGATGGAAGTTGCTGGAAAGTGCTTATGACCAAAGGGGCCTCAGTGCATTCAAGCATTGCATTTCAACATGTCAACATGTCCCCAACCTGGGCACAGGGGCATGCACTTATAATATCATCATCTCAGGGGTGGAAGTGGGAGGATCTCTTGAGCTCAGGAGTGCAAGACCAACCTCTAAAAAACAGCAAAATAGAGAGACCTCATCTCTTAAAATAAAAGAAAAAATATATATCTTACCAACAACATCAGTCATTAGTCAGTGGATGAACTTTTCTCCAGATTTGAATGCTTTGGAGGGTATAGTGGGGCAGAGGGAAGAAAGGAAGTGGTAGTTGTGAATCCCTCACTCCTCTCCTTAGCCCCCACCCCAGTAACAAATCCAGAAGCCCCAAACTCCAGGGGGCCACAGTTAGTGTTTTGCATATTTGTGCAATTGGGCAAGCTGTCTCTACCCTATCAAAAGAGGCAGCTCATCCAATTGCACAAATATGCAAAAGAGAGGCAGCTCACCCAACTGTACAAATATGCAAAACAGCTCTTCCCTTTTGCGGCCATCACCTTAGCGGGAGCTGCCAAAATGAAGTTCAATCCCTTTGTGACTTCCGACCGAAGCAAGAATCGCAAAAGGCATTTCAATGCACTTTCCCACATTCGCAGGAAGATTATGTCCTCCCCTCTTCCCAAAGAGCTGAGACAGAAGTACAACGTGCGATCCATGCCCATCCGAAAGGATGATGAAGTTCAGGTTGTACGAGGACACTATAAAGGTCAGCAGATTGGCAAAGTAGTCCAGGTTTAAAGGAAGAAATACGTAATCTACATTGAAAGGGTGCAGCGGGAAAAGGCTAATGGCACAACTGTCCACGTAGGCATTCACCCCAGCAAGGTGGTTATCACTAGGCTAAAACTGGACAAAGACCGCAAAAAGATCCTTGAATGGAAAGCCAAATCTCGCCAAGTAGGAAAGGAAAAGGGCAAATACAAGGAAGAAACAATCGAGAAGATGCAGGAATAAAGTAATCTTATATACAAGCTTTGATTAAAACTTGAAACGAGGAAAAAAAAATATGCAAAACAGTAACTGTGGCCCTCCAAGGGGTCACTTACTATTTTACATATTTGTGCAGTTGGGCGAGCTGCCTCTACCCTATCAAAACATTCAGGGAAGATGATTCCTCAAAAAGGGAGGAAGATGTTACAAGTACAGCCCCATGGGACCAGGCCTGACAGCAGAGCCAAGAGGCTGGGGGTTCAGCAAAATAGGATGCCTCCACACCACACTATCTAAGGTGAACCTTCTCCCCAGTCCAAGGAGGAAGTAAGAACAGCTGCTACCAATTTCAGACCACTCACCAGGGGCCAGACACCATGCTAAATGCTTTAGTTGCATTATCTTGTTAACTCTTCACACCACCACAAACCATGCCCTCCAGGGAGCTATAATTCTCTCTAATAAAGGTGGAGAGCAGTGAAGTGACATGGGCCAGTTAACACAGACAGCAAGAACAGGAGAGAAGATGCTGATCGGGTTTGTCTAACTCCAAATTCTGTGTTGCTTTATTCTGATACTGCTTGCCAGAAAAGAAGTTGGAAGCTCTAGGAAGCGGGTGGAAGAGGGGAGATGATAATGCCAGAGGCAGGAAGAAGTATAAGGGAGAAGGCTGATGATCCAGTCTGGGTTCAGCAAGGGGAGAGCTTCAGCTTTGGAACAGGACAGAGCTTGTGTCCCAGAGGTGCCCTTTAGGTGAGGGAACAACACAAAGCGGTAAGATCTGCCTTCTGGATCTGCATCTGTAGAGGAAGATCTTGGGCAGAGATTCTCCAGGAACTGAGAGCAATTAGCAGGCTCTCTGAGAACTTGTGCTCAGAGTTCATGGACGCTTCCTAACTTCTCCAGACATGATTGCAGATCAAGGCACTCATACAGTGCTCCTACACCATGGGGGGCAATGATGCCAATAAGAAAGGACCACTGGGGACAGGGGCAGGTTTGTGGGGCAATCCAATAGTGACAGAGTATCCAATAGCCACAGGCACAGAGAAAAGAGGACCAGCTTTCCAGTGCCTGTTGTTCTTGTTATTTCTGGACCCAGCCTTCCCCAAGTGCCTTAAGAAAACTTCCTGGGAAGGTGAACTCCACCTCTGCCCTGTGCAGTCTTCAGAAACATCACTGAGGAGACCCTTTTACTGTTTTCAATGCTATCAAGACTTGAATAGCTCAAGGACCTCAATCAAGTGCAAAATCAGTGAGGTACATTCCTTTATTCATTCTCATTGCACAAAGAAGTGTGAAACATGATCTCCACCTTCAAGAAGCATGCATTTTTGTTTTGTATCATGTTTTGTAAGCATGTTTGTTTTTTCAGAGATTTACTGAGATGTAATTCACATACCTTACAATTTACCCAACTAAAGTATACCATTTAATGGTTTTTAGTATTGTCACAGAATTGTGAAGCAGCCAGTATATAATCAATTTTAAAATATTTCATCATCCTAAAAAGGGTCCCTGTACCCATTAGCAGGCCATCCCCATTTCCCTTCAAATCACCCCTTTCCCTGGTCTTAGGCAACCACTAAGCCACTTTCCACATGGATGAGGGGGCACATCCCCCTCATTCTAGATGCTCCTTCCATGGGAAGGTGTGACACTCCTGGTCTTTCTCAACTTCTCATTTTCAAGAAGAAAAGGTATGTTTTAATAGGATTCATGAATTTGAAGAGAAGAAACAGAGGATGCTCAGCTCAGCTCAGTTCTTCCCTTTTTCATCTTGGGAGTGAGCCGCCTATACAGAGCAGCGGTTTTTTAATTTAAGGAGTTAGGAAGCATACCTGCCCAACTTGGTGAAACCCCATCTCTACCAAAAAATAAAAAAATTAGCTGGGCATGATGACATGTACCTATACTCCCAGCTACTGGGGAGGTTGAGGTGGGAGGATCATTTGAACAAGGAGGCAGAGGTTGCAGTGAGCCAAGATAACACCACTGCACTCCAACCTGGGCAACAGAGTAAGACTCTGACTCAAAAATCCCAACCAAACAAACAAAAAAACCAGATTAGTTTCAGGCCTCAGTTGGCAGAGCCAAATTTGCTTTCCCAAATACCATTCTGCATTCAGGTTCAAGGAGGGGCCTCTGGAAGAATTAATTTTGTATTCACGAGGCTAATCCTAAGGTGCAAAAGAAGAATAAAATAATAGTATTTCCAGGGGACTTTCAAGGTAATTCATGTATTGTAGGTAGACATTGGGCATTGCTCAAGCCCTGTGGCCATGTCCAAGTTATGTATAGAATTTAGAAGTCAAGAAAATTTAGTCCCTGGAGAAGTCAAGGTGAAACAATTGGTTCTTTCTGGGTCATGGAGGATATAGATTAAAAGCCTATAGCAGCTCCTCACCAGAATCATCCAAGGGTAATTTTTCCAGCTTAAAAAAATGTGGACATGAGATGAAAACCTCTAGCAGGTTCTTGGTCTTAAACAATTCCAAAACAAGAATCAGTGGCAACTCCTGCTGTGGCCCAGAACTGAAAATATACACTCACTTGATAGAACAGATGCCATGTTACCAGTCAGGGCTCACCCCTCAATGAAGCACTGAAATTCCAGAACTCAGGGCCACAGGGACAATGCAAAAGCCAATTTGCAAACTCCACAAGTGTCTCAATGTCCTTCTCATACAGTGCAGACGGTATACACAGATGGAGTCCCGCCCCAGTTTAGGTAAATTTACAGTGCTGAAAATAATGCACAGTGCCAAAATTAACCTTTTGCTAGGAGATTTCTTCCAAATGAGGTTAAGTTCTTCAGCTGCGGATCCCAGAAAACTGACATCCACTCAAAGGCATGATGGTGAAGTAGAAGTCAAGGTCTCCTTTGTCCATTCCCCTGCTCTCAGAATGGCCGTGGGACAGCATTAAATACTGGAGTCTGAGAATACATTTTTACCTGAGATGAGTGCTAAAGGCTGGCTGATTTTCTTAACTGGGGGTGTAGGAGTATAGGAAGTCTGTAACTGTGATCATCTTACGTGTCTTGTTAAATGATCAAGCTTTTTAAAAGTAAGGTGTCACTAGGAATCGGTGGCTCATGCCTGTAATCCCAGCACTTTGGGAGGCTGAGGCGGGTGGATCACCTGAGGTCAGGAGTTTGAGACCAGCCTGGCCAACATGGTGAAACTCCGTCTCTACACAAATTAGCCATGTGTGGTGGCAGATGCCTGTAATGCCAGTTACTCAAGAGACTGAGGCAGGAGAAGTGCTTGAACCTGGGAAGCAGAGGTTGCAGTGAGCCAAGATCATGCCACTGCACTCCAGCCTGGGCAACAGAGTGAGACTCTGTCTCAAAAAAAAAAAAAAAAAAGTGAGGTGTCTAAGGCTTGACATTGCATTAATAAAACTCCCGAGGCCCTGCAAGAATTACGTGACCTAGTGAGAATCCAGGTTGAGGCTGCTGAAAGAATCCCAGCTCAACCCAACCATCCTGAACTCTTCTAGCGGAGTCTGAGCAGAATAAGAAATCGAAGAGGATGAATTTCAGACTTCAATTTCCTTGAACTTTAACTCACACAAGCAAGTGAATTTGATTATGGAGATTAGCTTCTTTGAACTTTGACTTGGCGAGGGAATTTAGACTTTGAGCTTTGAATTCTCCTTGGGAACTCAATAATGAGAAGGCATTTATATTTGAATCTGAAGTGTTCCGAAACTGCTGGCATTTTATTACTGAATTGTCTTCATGCGGTTTATAACTGGAAGATCGTAGTGGATCACTCAATTTTATTCAAGAATTTCTGATGTACTATGTTGAAAAACGGAGTTGGACATAATTTGGGATAGGAAAGGGAGGCACTTTCAACCATGGGTACAGAGTGGTTTGGGGGTTATTTAACCAGCGGACTGTTAGGATTTATTTCAGAGCCTTGGTCCCAGCTACTCAGAAGGCTAAGGCGAAAAGATTGTTTGAGCCAGGAAGGTTGAGGCTGCAATGAGTTATGACTGAGTCACTGCACTCCATCCTGGATGACAGAGGAAGACCCTGTCTCAAAAATAAAGGAAGAAATAAACAAAACACAGATCAGTGGCCCCATCCTCAGAGCTTCTGGTTCTACAGGTAGGGGAGGTGCATGAGATGTTGCATTTCTTTTTTTTTTTTTGAATGGAGTCTCACTCTGCCACCCAGGCTGCAGTGTCACCCAGGCTGGCACAATCTTAGCTCACTGCACTTCTGCCCTACCCTGGGTTCAAGCAATTCTCGTATCTCAGCTTTCAGGAGTGCACCACCACATGTGACTAATTTCTGTATTTTTAGTAGAGTCGGGTTTCACCATTTTGGCCAGGCTGGTCTCAAACTCCTGACCTCAAGCAATCTACTCAGCCTCCCAAAGTGCTGGGATTACAGACGTGAGCCATCACACCCAGCAGAGACGCTGCATTTTCTAACAAGTCTCCATACTTTGAATATCACAGTATAGACAATAGGGGCACATGGATTTCACAGCCATACTTAAATTTCATACATAAAGAACGTCTGCTCTACCGATCTCAATGCATGTTTCGATGTCTATAACCGAACAGGTTTTATGGAGGCCAGCACTAGTTGACTTCACCTTCATCTCTGGCTTGCAAGCAACTCAAAGAGGAATTGTATATCATGTTTGAAGTAGGGAGTAGCCAATGGACCCTTGGTGAGGTATGATTTTGAGAGGCAGCCTTCTAGTCCTAAAGATACTATAAAGCTCAACCAAACAAAAGCAGATGTTAGAATGGCTGACTGCAGGGACCACAGATGCAAATATCCCCACCCCTTCAGAGAAGCAACTCTGAGTCCCCTTCTTAGTTGCTCTTCAAAGGCTAAATGTAGAGACAAAAAGATAAGGTATAGGGCAAGACACCGAGTGACTGCCAATTCCACCACAAGCTTGGGAACATCTTTGTTGTTGCATAAGACATACCTGTTATAACAGGCATCATTTAGATTAAAAGTAATAAATCTCTCCTGGTTCCAGTGACAAGTGGCTGGGCTCATGGTTTTTGGCTCTCAGCACACACATGAACACTACTCATTTTGTAAAGGAGGTACCACGTCTGAAATGGAGACACAGAAGGATAAAATCCAAGAAACATAAAACAAGCATTTAAATAAATTAAATCCCTGTATAGATGAGGAGCTAATTATGAAGCAGTCAGACACTTTTAGTGTATTTAAGAGTCTGTGTTCTGGCCAGGTGCAGTGGCTCATGTCTGTAATCCCAGCACTTTAGGAGGCTGGGCATAGTGACTCATGCTTGTGGTCCCAGCTATTCAGGAGGCTGAAGCAGGAGGATTGACTGAGCCTGGGAGGTAGAGGCTACAGTGAACTGTGATCACACCACTGTACTCCAGCCTGGGAAAATAGAATGAGACCATGTTTCAAAACTCACATCTGTCTTCTGAGAGATTCTTTATGTGCCAGACTTGTGCTAGTTTCCCCATGATGCCACAGCACTGCCCATAGCTGATCAGGACAGACATAGTGCCTGATCCAAATAGCCAGGACCATAAGGACACATGATTCTTAATACAGATAGCTGACTCGGTCAGATCTTCTGAGCATCAGAAGCAGCAAATACAGGTGACAGAATAGTACAGAAGTGGAAAGAGGAAAATAAAAGACAACAGGAAGAGGCCAGGTGTGGTGGTTCACGCTTGTAGTCCCAGCTACTCAGTAGGCTAAGGCAGGAGGATTACTTGAGCCCAGGAGTTTGAGGCTGCAGTGAGATATGATCACACCACTGCACTCCAGCCTGGGCAACACAGTGAGATGCTATCTCTTAAAAAAAGAAAAAGAAAAAACAGTAAAGGCAACAGGCAGAAATTATGAATAGAAACCACAGACAGAAGAGAAACCACAGAGAAAAGATGGCTGGGTGTGGTGGCTCACATCTATAATCCCAACACTTTAGGAGGACAAGGCAGGCAGATCACTTGAGCTCAGGGGCTCGAGACCAGCATGGGCAACATGGTGAAATCCCGCCTCTACAAAAAATACAAAAATTAGCCAGGCACAGTGGCTTATGCCTGTAGTCCCAGATACTCAGGAGGCTGAGTCAGGAGAATCACTTGAGCCTGAGAGGTAGAGATTGCAGTGAGCACAGCTCGGGCCATTGTACTCCAGCCTGGGCAATGGTAGTGAAACTCTGTCTCAAAAAAAAGTAAGAGGGAAGAGAATAGAGAATAGAGTAGGAAGAAGAGGTAAAGGAGGGAGAATATTTCGGTGGTAGACAGGTCCCAAGGTTGTTCTCTTTTTTGCAGCTGCTGAGGTCATCTCCTCATTTATGAATAATAGTCCTTTCTCTGGGAGCCCTCACTGGGAGTCCACAGAAGTTTTTCTTGTCTTTACAATAAACTCCCATGAACTCAGATAACCTTAGCATGTTTCTAGTTCTTGCAAACATATCTTTGTTAACAGAAACAGAGACAAGAGGAGATTGTTACAGACTAGAATTTTGGGCCAAACCAAAAGGATGAAATACAATATGAATAAACTGTCAATTGCTTCATTGCCACTAAAAGCATTAAACGGATCTGACTGGACAGTAGATCATATAGATTTTAGGTGAGCTCAGGGTACTAGAAGCCAGCAGTATACTGCATCTGAGGAAAATGCAAACTCAGCCTTAGCTTGCCTTAACAAAAGTATAGTGTGTGCAAAAAGAGAGAGAGAAAGAGAGGAGAATGGCTGCCCTCTGCCATGAACAAATGTTTGAATTGACACAACCTTTCCAGGGGCCCACACATTAAAGAGACCTTAATGAGACAGCATGTGGGTACAGAGGCAGCAAGGATGGTTAGCAGCAGCACAGATTGGGTGCTTTCCCTAATATGACTCCTAGATGTCCCCGTTCCTCCAACAGCCTAACACTTGCCTTGCCTAATCTCCTATAGTGTTACATTCCCACATCTTATTTTATTTGTTCAATGACTACGTTCCCCACCAGACTGTAGGCTTCATAAAGACAAGGACAAATCTGTCTGTTCATTACTGTGTTTCTGGCACATAGCACATGTTGAGCAGAGTTGGTTCTCCAGAAGTACTTGTTGAATGAATAGGAAAATCACATCACACAATTAGGGTGAAATCAAGTGGGAACACTGAATTTGGAAAGGAGGAAACTGCAGTAGACAGGATTGTCGCAGTGCTGTTCACAATAGCAAAGACATGGAATCAACCTACCTGCCCATCAATAGTGAATTGGATAAAGAAAACGTGAAATGTAGTACCTACACACCATGGAATACTCTGTGGCCATAAAAAAATGAAATCATGGGAGGGGCACAGTGGCTCACACTTGCAATCTCAGCACTTTGAGAGGCCGAGGCAGATGAATCACAAGGTCAAGAGATCGAGACCATCCTGGCTAACATGGTGAAATCCCTTTCTACTAAAAAGACAAAAATTTGCTGGGCATGGTGGTGCATGCCTGTAGTCCCAGCTACTCGGGAAGCTGAGGCAGGAGAATTGCTTGAACCCGGGAGGCAGAGGTTGCAGAGCCAAGATGACGCCTCTGCACTCCAGCCTGGGTGACAGAGAGAGACTCTGTCTCAAAAAAAAAAAAAAAAAGACACAAACAAACATAAAATCATGTTATCTGCAGCAACATGATGTAGCTGAAGGCCATTATCCTATGCAAATTAATGCAGAAACAGAAAATAAAATGCCACATGTTCTCACTCATAAATGGGAAGTCAACATTGGGTATACATGGACAGAAGCATTGAGTATACATGGAGCATCTTATTGTTCCCAGGAGATGGGAACAATGGGCACTGGGGACTACTAGAGGGCAAGAGAGTTGGGGACAGGGTTGGAAAACCACCTAGTGGGCACTATGTTCACTGTTAAGGTGACAGGTTCAACTGAAGCCCAAACCTCAGCATCACGCAATATAGCCATGTAACAAACCTGCACATGTACCCCCTGAATCTAAAATTTTAAAAATTAAAAAAAAACAGGAGAGTGGATTGTGGTTTTCTTTGTTTTTGATTTTATTTATTATTATTCTTTTTTGAGACTGAGTCTTTGCTCTGTCACCCAGGCTAGAGTGCAGTGATGCCATCTCGGCTCACTGCATCCTCTGACATCCTGGTTGAAGAGATTCTCATGCCTCAGTCTCCCGAGTGGCTGGAATTACAGGTGCACACCATCACACCCAGCTAATTTTTGTTTTTCGTTTTTTGTATTTTTAGTAGAGATAGGGTTTCACCATGTTGGCCAGGCTAGTCTTGAACTCCTGACCTCAAGTGATTTGCCCACCGCAGCCTCCCAAAGTGTTGGGATTACAGGCATGAACTACTGAGTCCAGCCTGAATTGTGGTTTTCAACTATCTGGAAGACTTCCAGGTGAAAGAGGGAGTAGGCTCATCAGGGTTGCTCAGGTGGGCAGAACTAACCTGGTGTAGTTGGGCTAAGAGGACTGGACTGGCAGGCAGAACCCTGAGGTCACCCACCCACTCATGGTAACCCCATGACTTAAACCTGAGCCATCACTGTATCCTTTCTAAGATCTGTTCCAGCTTCAACATTTAATGTACCACTGACTGATGGGTAAACATTACTAGGAGAGAGATTTTTGTTTTATTTTGTCAAAACTCCCCAACATTTACAGATGTAAAAAAAATAGAATGATCTGTCTTGTAAAGTAGTGAGCTATTTGTTAACATAGATCTTCAAGCTGAGTTAGAACACCACCTGCTATGTGCCTGGTAGTGAGGATTCTTGCATTGGGTGAGATGTTGGACAGGAAGACATTTAGCCTTGTCAGATTCTGTGAAATTCTAATTACTGGCTGGGTGTTTCAGTTTTGGTGCCAGGAATGGGAACCAAAGAAAGAAGTGATTTCTGCCTCATTCTGTGACTTGTAGGTATGTGACTTCATCTTACTGAGCCTCAGTATTGTCATCTGCTAAGTGGGAATAGTAACACCTGCCCCTCCTACATTAAATTGGCAACGATCAAATGAGAGACTGTTTGGACTTTGAACATATAAAGTGCTCTACAAATATATTAAGTCTCTGCTTCTCAGGGAGAATAGAAAATTTACAATGACACATCCCCTGATATCCAGGCCAAGATTCTGTCAGTCCAAAACAAGAGTATTTTTTCCTTACCTCTCTCTCTTTCCCTGCTTGGTGATAATAGGGCTGTTAACTTGTTTTTTCAGTTGTGGTGACTTAACTTGTTGCATAAATGTCAAGTTCCATTTGACTAGAAGTTAATATATAATATCTCCCCTTCCCTCATGAGTACAATCCTGTTAAATTATCCCTTTATGTTCATATTGATTTTTTTTTTTTTTTTTGCTTTTCAGTTTTAAGTCCTAAAATAGCATCTTCTACCCAACTGCTTTACTACTTTCAAGGCAATGAGGATGGTGCCTGGCAATGTGGGAGTTTAACGCAGATCAGAGTGAAGTTGGCTGCGCTTCAAGATAACAAGAGCACCGCCAAATGGGCATTTATCAAGGAGAGCCTGACAATCCCAGGAGCCTAAATTACCTTACGTTTGCAGCATTTCATTCACAGTCTCCTGTCACCCTTATGCAAGCCAAATGGAAGCAGGAGATGAGTTTTATTATCCTTATTTTACGGGGAGGAAAAGCCAAGATACAGAACCCTGAAGAGCCTGTACAGAGGTCACTGGGCCTGACTGGTGCTGAACCTAAGCTTCGCTTCCTCTTGGTAAATTACTCTTGCTGCTAAATCTTCAGAAGCCACTGGAAGATTCTGCCTGTCCTGGGGGTCAACTCTACCCACAATGCACTCTCAGAATTGTAGCATGCAGGTCTCTCAACCACTGGCCAACCTTGCTAAGAAAATCTGGGCCCTTTTCCACAGTACCTTCACAGACAGAAGCAGATCCAGGGAGACTGTCCCCAAAAGAAGAGGAAGAAACAAGGACAGCAAGTTTGTCTCTGTTAACATTTCAGTGTTTGACCCTTAAAGCAAATGGGAATTATTAGGAAAAAGTATCAGCTAGAGGCTTAAAATCTGCACAAGGGAGGAGGTGATTCTCCAGTGAAAGGGATGCATCTGGCATGTAGGCACAGTGACTTCAGGAGCAGGGGGCTTCTCTCCACGTCACAGGTAAGTCAGCTCACGGTAAATGACTTATCCACCGTCATGTAGCTAGTCAATGTCAGAGCTACTCAAGAGCTCTGGTCTGCAGATAACCCTTGCCCATAAATGAACCCCAAGCATTGACTATCAACTACAAGGGAGTATTTAGGGGAAAAAAGTAGTCTCTTTTTGGCCTCTCAGAAATAATACCAAGGAGGTAAATAGTGTCCACTATTCTTTCTCTGAAAACGGCTGCCTCTCCATTATTCCTCGCAAGTTCCCTCACACATTTTCCCTTCAAGATGAGGGAGGCCCCATTTCCTTAGATCTGGCTCTTCCAGGAGAACCTCAAAGAGGAAGGCTGGGAATACTTGTTCTTGGGTTTTCAAAACCAGCTAGAGACCTCCCCATGCCCAGAGGGAGAGGGAATTTCCCAGAAAACACTCTTGCACAAAATCCCCCCCTCCTTTTTTTTGAAACCACTCTCCACGGGCACTTCCATGGAGTCACCTTTTCCCAACATCCTTTTATCACCAGCCGGCAGGCCAGCTCACACCTCCTGCCTTCTCGGCAAACAGCCTCTCCCGCAACAAAATTCAGGGTCAGGGTCGGGCCAGTCAGAAGCAGGTCTGAGCCGAGGGGATGCCTACGCAGCTCTCCTGAGGGGCTGTCAGAGCTGGCAGGCATTGGTGGTCCCGAGAAAGCCCTCTGCCCCTCCCAGCGCTGCGCTCAGCTCAGCATCCACAGCAGAGGCAGTGGCGGCAGGGAACCTCACCGCTGCAAGTTGAAACAAGACTCCCCGCCTCCCCTGTCGGCAGCCGGGCTTTAAATAGGATTAATGAGAGAGAACATTCTAAACACTGCTCCAAGAGGTTCCAGAACAGGCAGCCGGCTACTTCCTCTCAAGCTGCCATTTTGGATCGGTTCCCCTGGCTGTCTCTCCTAACTTGGAGCCAGGGCTTTTGCACTCTGCATTGCAGCTCTGCTCTGTACCTGACCTTGGGATTTCAAGGACAAGACGAAGTTCCACTGTCCCACCAAGAACCTCCTCTACCCACTGCGAATGCCGGAAAGTTCAATGCTGCCTCACTCATTTAGATTAATTGATTACCCCCATTGATAAAATGAAAGGACCTCGGGGAAGGGGTGGGGCTGGAGCTGGGAAGGAAGTGGCATTGCCCTGGCACTGTCCTTCAGTGGCGAGTGCTCTGTTGTATAGCAATCACTATCTCATCATCGAGAATTGTGATAGATATTAATAGATTGTGGTAGAAGTTCGTCTAAGTGCTCCATGGTATAGCAATCACTATCACTGAGAATTGTGGCAGATGTTAGTCTGTTGTACATTATTTTTTCTTTTTCTTTCTGAGATGAAGTCTTGCTCTGTTGCCCAGCTTAGAGTGCATTGGCATAATCTTGGCTCACTGCAATCTCTGCCTCCTGGGTACAGGCGATTCTTCTGCTTCAGCCTCCCAAGTAGCTGGGATTACAGGTGCCCACCACCACGCCCTGCTGATTTTTGTATTTTTAGTAGAAACGGGGTTTCGCCATGTTGGCCAGGATGGTCTCCATCTCCTGACCTTCTGATACGCCCGCCTCGGCCTCCCAAAGTGCTGAGATTGCAGGCATTAGCCACCATGCCCGGCCTGTTGTACATGTTTTCCTGTGTCCAATCCTGTGGAATATTATTGTTAATATCACTCAAAAGGGCACAAAATAAAGCTTCTGGGGCCCAAAGACTACGCCAAGGTCACTCAGCTGCTAAGTGCAAAGTAGAATTCCAACCTTGCAGCCTTGCAGGCCTTCCACTCCAGGTCTATAGACTCGAAATGTTTTTTTTCCACTGCGTCATGCTGAATGGGCTTCAGGCCAAATCACGAGACCATTTCCAAATGGAAGAAATAGGGTAGAAAAGACTCTGGGTTCATGATTGGGGGAGGGACAACAAAGAGGACAACCACGACTAACACTGAAGAGATTTCCTATACATTTTTCTTGTCCTGAGCACTGCACAAGTTTAGCCCATTTCACCCTTGCTGCAAGACTGTGAGGCAGGCACAACGACTGGGAAACCTTAACCAAATCTATGCTACGCAATTTTGTTTCCACTGAACCCTGAAGGCAAAATTAGTCAGCATTTACCAAGAGTGCTTTCTGGATGGACCACTCAACCTGGCTGCCGTAACAAACCTTTTTTTGCCATTATTAGAAACTAGGGAAAAAGAGACAGAAAATTCTGGTGGCCAGTCACAGTGGCTCATGCCTGTTATCCCAGCACTTTTGGGAGGCTGAGGCAGGAGGATTACTTGAGGTCAGGAGTTTGAGATCAGCCTGGGAAACAAAGTGAGACTCCATCTCTACAAAAAATTAGCTGGGTGTGGTGGTGAACACCTGTAGGCTCAGCTACTCAGGCTTAGGTGAGAGGATCGCTTGAACCTGGGAGATCAAGGCTGCAGTGAGCTCTGATCGTACCACTACATTCCAGCCTGGGTGACAGAGGGAAATAAATGAATGAGAGAGAGAGAGAGAGAGAGAGACAAAGAAAGGAAGGAGGGAAGGGAGGGAGGGGAAAGAAAGAAGGAAAGAAAGAGAGAGAGGAAGGAGGAAAGGAAGGGAGGGACAGAGGGAAGGAAGAGAGACAGAGAAAGAGAGAGAGAGAAAGGAAGAAAAAAGAAAGAGAAAGAAAGAGAGAGAAAGAAAGAGAAAATACTGGAAATGACCTCAGAGATGATTGTGTGCAAACCACCTGCTCCCTTATGCCCCTCCCAAATTTTTGTAAGTGATTAGATTTTTCCGAGTCCAGCTTATGGAGACTATAGTCTGCCTTGGGAATAAAAGCAAAATACATGGTCAGCACCCAGAAAATCTGATATGCAGAGTAAAGGGAGTGTAGTTAATGGCAGAAGACATGAGGGAAGAGTGGAGATGCTCATTGAGAGGGGCAGTGATCTGGAGGAGTCAATTAGAAAACCAGGCAGGCCAGCAGGGCCCCAAGTGCAGGGCCGCCCTTGCCTCAGACAGACAACCGGTCTCTAATCTCCCCAGCCCTTTGTGGGCAGCATCCTCTCCTCTAGGACTCCGGGAGCCGCTTCCTGAGAAGCCACTGAGTAAATGTGTAAATTAAATTGCAGTGCACAGGGTTTCCAAAGCCTCTGCTATTTTTTCCTCCCCCCTGGGGAGAGGAAATGAGACGCCAACATTCCCCATAGGGGAACTAAATGATTTCCCAGAAGTCATGATCTCATATGCTCTATTTGTTTAAATGAGTTTAGGGCTACAAGCAAATGCGCGTTTGACAGGGCCCATTTGCAAAAGACCTCTCTTAGAACTGACAAGGGCCATGCCAACTTCTTTGTCTGCGTGCCATTCCTTAGCGCTGGGGAGAAATTAGCCCCAAGTCAATTAGTCCATTAGTCACCAGCTATGTGCCCAGCAGCAGGCAGAGTATTATTAAAGATATAAAAAAAAAGAGGTGGTCTTTGTCCTCATTTATTTATTTCATGTTTATTGAGGGCCTATTATGTACTGAGCATTGATCAGAGCACTTAAAATCCAGTAGGAAAATGAGATTCATTCACCTGAAACAATAGCACCTAAGTTACAAAGTGCGCAATAAAGAAATGAATAGTAGGACAAGCATGTGTAGTTTGTGAGACTTCATTCAATGGGGTGGGAGTGGGAGATTAAGGAGGGTGGGTCAGGGCCTAGTGAGGGCCTTGAAAGACATTTCCATCTGGCTTGAGGGAGGGCCAGGTCCTGGATGGATATGGACATGGCCTTGATGGTGGGGAGGCAACGTGGAGCTCTGGGCTGGTGGTGACCTAGGAGATGGTCAGGTTGGGGAGGTTGGGGCGTGGGAAAGCTGAACACAGCAGTTTCAACTTGATGGTAGAAGGGAGGCTATTCTATGCCTGGTGCTTACAGGGGTCCTAGAAGGCTTTCATTCATTTGTGGGGAGATCTCCAGCCTTGGGTAGAGGTGAGGAGAGTTGACTCTGGAGAGACACTGGAAGACTAGAGAGAGCAAAGGGTGTGGATAAGCCTGAATTCCAATTTTTTCTCCTCTGCTACTAGTGGTGGGATTTAAGGCAAATTGTTTAGCCACTCTGAACTGCAGTTTCTTCATTTGGAAAACAGAGATAATCATTTCTGTGACTGCTCAGTAAGATACTGTAGGTAAAATGTCCAGCAGAGGTATTGTATGTGATAGGCAAACAATGAGTGTTAGTTTTCTACAGGGCTTCCCCCATTTTGAAGACAAAGGTGAGCTACACATGTATGTTCTAATATCTATCTACCACCACTGGACCAGACAAAGCCAATCAGGGTAATTTTACTGAGTGTGCTCATGACTGCTAGATGATGTGGCCAAGCTGTTTAGTGTCAGCTGAAGGCCTTCTGGGAAAGGTTTTCTTGATCTTGAAAAAGAGATGCAGCAACAAGGGTCCTTTATTGCTCAACCCATTGCTAGTTCTGGGTGTCCAGACTAGACTGAGAGATTCAACCTGTGATCATGAAGCAACCATCCCAAGGGCAAGCCAAGCCCATGCTCTGAGGATAGCAGAACAGGGACATGGTGAGGCCTGATTCCTAATGGTCCTGGGAAGCCAAGGTACAAAGGAACCTGGGACCTGATCTCTGAGCTTATTAATTCATGAGGTTTTTGTCCTATTGTTTAAGGCGTTTTGAGTCAAGTTTTTCTGTTACCTGTTCATGGAAACATCCTCATGATTTATAATTTTGGACAAACTTGTCAAACCCACAGAGGAGATAAATTTCAGAACAAGTGATAGGCCAGACCTTTCAGAGATTGGATGTTAACTTAGAAATAGTCTGTTGGCCGGGCACTGTGGCTCACACTTGTAATCCCAGCACTTTGGGTGGCTGAGGTGAGTGAATTGCTTGAGCTCAGGAGTTCAAGACCAGCCTAGACAACACGGTGAAACACCATCTCTACAAAAAATAAAAAAATTAGCCAGGGGTGGTGGCATATGCCTGTAGTCCCAGCTACTGGAGAGGCTGAGGTGGGAGGCTCACCTGAGCTCTGAGAGGCAGAGGTTGCAGTGAGCCAAAATTGCACCAGTGTTCTCCAGCTTGGACAATAGAGTGAGTCCCTGTCTCAAAAGAGAAAAGAAAAGAAAAAAAAAGAAGAGAAAAGAAAAGAAAAAGTCTGAAATATACTGTTGAAAAAGATGGAGTGAGGGAGTCAACTTAAAATACTTCCTTCTCATTTCTCTGTAATTTAGTTCAACCCTGAGTTTACATCAAAGGTCTTGCTACGTAATTTTCAGATGAGCTTTGCCAGCTGGTACCTAAACAAAGCCGATTCACACCACAGCCTGTTAGTGCCATTTGAGCCCTTGCATTGCATTAGCCAAGTTGGCTGTCTCACTATTCGCTGCTCAGAAGGCTGCCTGCTTGTGGTCAAACCTGCCCAAATCAAACCACATTCAGGCCTGTGTCAGTTACAAGGTTTCTGAGGCAGGTAGGAGTCATGTGCCATTAAACCCTGATGTCCCAGCTCCAGCGAAGGGTCAATTTCTTGTCTTGCACTTTGACTCAGTTTTCCTTTCACTGAAAGAGTAGGGTGGACATATTTCCTGATGTAACTTGAGTGTCTTAGTAGGGAGGGGTCATCGTTGAATAGGAATTGTTATGTCAGCAAATTCTTCCAGGGCATCTGAGGGTATCTGTTCTCTCTACAACTTCTCTGGTCTCCCTCACCTGAATACAGGTGAAGACTTAAAAGGAAGTTACAAATAAGAAAGCTAGTGATGATGATAATAAATGATTTATTGGAGTCACGCAATACTTTCAAGGAAAGTGAAATACTACTTTCATTTTATCTCATTTGTCTTTATAACACTCAGAGAGGACAGAGAAGAGATGGTCCTTCCAATTCAAAGACAAGTTTCCTCAAGCCAAGAGATAGGAGATTCAAGGTGCTCAGAGATCTACAGGCAAGGAATGAAAACTCTTGCCAGGTGCAGTGGCTCACGCCTGTAATCCCAGCACTTTGGGAGGCCGAGGCAGATGGATCACGAGGTCAAGAGATTGAGACCATCCTAGCCAACATAGTGAAACCCCGTCTCTATTAAAATATAAAAATTACCTGGGCATAGTAGTGCGCATCTGTAGTCCCAGCTACTCGGGAGGCTGAGGCAGGAGAATTGCTTGAACCCGGGAGGCAGAGGTTGCAGTGAGCTGAGATTGTGCCACTGTACTCCAGCCTGGCACCTGGCGACAGAGCGAAACTCTGTCTCAAAAAAAAAAAAAAAGAAAAAATTCTTGTTACAAAAGCTGCACATTCAAAGCAACTCCATGGGAACTGTTTTCTACCCTGGAAAAAGACAGGGATGGTGAGATATCTTCTAAGGTCATGAGACCATTGGCTCTGGTTGCAGAAAAACTGGTCTTCCCAGTTCTTTCCTGGGGTCACTGGGAAATCAGTAGTGGCCTCAGTTGATTCCTTAAAGCTTTGCTCAGTGGTCTAGGCTCATAATATTTTCTCACCTATTTTTGGAGATTATTCAACTTCATGTAAATAGAGTCAGCTTTTCTTGTCTCTCAACACAAGGTTCTGGATTTTTAGACTTGACATAATATTAAACAATTATTTGATATTTTGTGTTTTTCATACCACCTTTGACTTTGTTAGTTCTTTTCATTTTGTATTGTTGCCAAAAGACAGATAGGGAAAATGTTATTAAGCCTCTTTTACTGATAGCAAACTAAGCCTCCAAAAGGTTGTGAGAAGACGGCAAATTGGAAGAAACAGGAATACATGCAGATTTTCTGAATTTGAGTTCATTTATCCCTCTGAAACATCATCTTGCCTCCCTACTCTCAGAGCCTTCATTCTAGTATTTTTTGAGTGCTTGCTTTGTACCAACAATGTGCTGTGCTCTGGGGATTTGATGTTGATTAAAACAGACATGATCTTTAAGCAAGAAACTTACAGAAGAGTTGAAGAGACAAACAAGAAGCCAGGCAATTCATTACATTGTGATAGGTGAGAGTACCTTGAGGAAGGCAGAGTTGTGTGTAATCCAAACAAGCTGCTGGCTTAACTGGTCTGTGGGTCTGGTCCAGTATGGCCAATCTTAGGTCTTAGAGATGAAGCATGATGTTCTGTATCTCAGGTGGTGAATAGATGAGGAGGGTAGGTGATTTTTACAAGAAATGTTTTGTGACCCAGCTTTCTCGATGCAACTCAGGCAAGGGAGAGCCTGAGGGTTGCAGTTTCACATGAGATGCCTCTCAGGAACCCAGACACTCAGGAAGGGCAGCGCCCCTTCACTAGACAAGGAAGAAAGGCAGCCACACTGAGAACCCACCGGTGGTGTTGGGGGTAGACACACCCAGCCATTTCATTACCATGCCCAACTGCTGAATCAGGGAGCTAATTATGGCTTTGTATTGCTGGAGACCACATTCCTGAGGCTTTCATGCACACACACGGAACCGTAACACATACACACATGCTGTGCCATCCATCACTGTTCTCCTCCTCCATTCTGCTTTCTCATTTCCTCCCCCACTCTCAATGCATTCTACTCTATCTCTAAAGTATCCCTTCCCCAGGGTTCCATAGTACATCCCACTTCCACCCTACATACGCAAACCAACACACTGCTCAGACCCTTTGCCCGACTCACTCATTACGGGAAGGCTACACGTCATACTCAGGCTTTTACCTAGATGCTGCTGACAAAGATGTCGGTGCTGAAGGAAGGTCCTCACGAAGTATCTTCTCATCCAAACCATCCACTTTCCAGATGAGGAAACTGAGGCCTCGTCAGGGACATGGCTTATCCAAGAGCCTATAGTCAGCAGTAGGGCCAGAACAAAAAGTGGACTCTGGAGTCTTTTGCCTCTTCCACAGAACCTCATCTCTGAAGACACAAAAATGAGTTTGAAGTCTGGAGCCCATCTGATCCCTTAATCTACCTTCCAAGAGTATGCCCTTTCTTTAAAGTGCTGGAATGTTTGATCGATATTAACTCAATCGGCTAAAATTCTTGAGATACTCTCACCAGCAAACAAGAATACATGTTCTCTGTCAATGAATGGAACACAAAGAATCATGGGGCTGTAGAAAAAGGAGGCATTATTTTGCCTGGGACTGTAAGAGACAGTGTGAGTAAGTGTTGCATATTTTGTCTCAAATTTTGAGAGGTAGAGTTAGAAGAGCAGGAGAAAAGCTTTTCAGACTGAGGGCCAGGTGTAGACAAAGGTAGGGAAAAGGAGTTGATGTTCAGGAAAAGGCCAAGTAGGCTTTAGGGTTGACAGTTAGAAGTTGTAGTATTGCTTGTAATCACTGCTGTGTGTCTTTACTTACCACAAGCCAGTGAGTTTCATTTAGTCCTCACAACGACCTATACATGAGAAATCCATTCATTTAACAAATATATATTGAGTGCCTACTATGGTGCCTGGCAAGTTCTAGGTGTTAGGGATACAGCTGTGAATAAAACAGATCAAGTCCCTCAGCCATCGACACAGGAGAACAAGTTCCTGCCTTCCAGGAATTTACATTGTGGGACTTGTTACCTCATTTTACAAAAACAAAAAAAGCAAACCTGAGATAGAGGAAGCAGAAGGTACTAGCTCAAATAACAAGCAGCAAAGTCTGTCTGTGTTCTTAAACCCCTTGCTGTGCCACCTTTCAGGTAGCCTAGATTCAAAGGTCAGAGTCTTCAGGGTCAAGACCTGAAGGCAGTGAGGTTCCCCTACAGGGTTTTGAGCAAGGGTGTGGCAGAAACCAGAAGACTTGTTTTCCTTTGAGCTGTCCCCACCACTATCACCATTTTATTTAACTTTTAAAATTTATTATTATTATTATTGAGACAGGTTCTTGCTCTGTCGTCCAGGCTGGAGTGCAGTGGTGCTATCTGGGCTCACTGCAACCTCCACCATCCAGGCTCAAGCAATTTCCACGTCTCAGCCTTCCAAGTACCTGGGATTACAGCCTCCTGCCACCACATCCAGTTAATTTTTTTTTTTTTTTTTTTAGTAGAGATGGGTTTCACCATATCGGCCAGGCTGGTCTTGAACTCCTGACCTCAAGTGATCCACCTGCCTGGGCCTCTCAAAGTGCTGGGATTACAGGCATAAGCCACAGTGTCCGGTCTCCATTCTATTTATAATCAGAGATTGGCTATGTCAATCCTACTCCATTACACCTACGCCCCCCGTACACACACACACACACACACACACACACACGCTTCTTTCAAGCTGAGGGTAACACTCCTTGGGCAGAGCTGCCACCTTCCCGCCAAGCCTGGTTTTAGCGGATTCGCCTCAGGGCACCCTCAAGCCCCCAAGCCTCAGGCAGCACCTGGCACTCAGGTTAACTGACCGTTTGTCCTACAAAACCCTGTAAGCTTGAATCCTCTCCTGGTTCAATTGCTAGACGTGAAAAGTGACGGTGGTGAGGAAAATGACAGTGTTGGAAGGGGACTGGGTGAGACTCGCAGCTGTAAACCTGAAACAGGCCTGTGCTCTTACCTGAAGCTCAGCTCCCTCAGAGCTGGAAAAGTTTGCTTTGGAAACGTTTCGGGAGCGGGGGTGTCGGTGCTCTGGACTCTAGTCTGTAATCCCGGTGTGGTTTGCAATGCCCCTCACTTGGGTGCTAGTCCAGTCCTTGAGCTAAAAGCACGCCCTTTCGTGGGAGTCCGGAGTGGGAGAGATGGTATTCGAAAAAAGAAACTGGCGAGTAAGAGGAAGGGGTAATAAAGAAGGGAACAAACACAGGAGAAGGAATGGATAAAAAAAATGGAGTAAGAATTTCAGGTAATAAAAGGGAGAAGAGGATGAGGTAAGAGCAAGACAGGAACAGTCGGAGAAAGGGGGCCTGGAAAGACAGGAAGACTGAGGGGGCAGGGTCGCCCGCTGGGGCTGGTGGAAGTGAGAGCAGAGAGACTGGACCCGGGACGCCGCGCAGGCCTCGGGCGCTGAGGAGCTGAGAGGTCGCGAGCAGCCCCAGCTGTCAGCCCGGAACAAAGGCCGCCGAGCGGCCCCCGCCAGGCTGCCGGCAGCTCCCGGCCAATCAGCGGCGCCGGCGTTGGCCCCGCCCCCGGCCGGCCCCGCCCCGCCCCGCCCCGGCCCCGCCCCGCCCCGCCCCGGCCCCGGGACCCGCGCAGAGGCCGGCGCGCCGGGAGCTGGCGGGCTGGCAGCGGCCGGGCGCGGAGGCCGAAAGTTTCTCAGCCCGCCTCGGCCAGCGAGTGGGAGCCGGGAGCTGCATTCCGCGCGGTGGGACCGGCCCGGCCCGCTCAGCAGCTCTGGAGAAAGAGAGACGGGAACACACCGAGAAACACTGGGAAGGAAAAAAAAAAAATCCCAAGTGCGCCCGAGGCGCAGGGGCCAGGTAAGCGCGGTGGCCGGGGGTCTCCTCGCCCCCGGAGGGTCTGCTGCCCCGGCTGCGGGAAACCGCGCTCCCCGCGCCGGGCCGGCCGGTCCGTGCGTCCGCGCGTCCGTCGGTCTTTGTCTGTCTGTGTCCGTGGCTGTCGAAGTGTCTTTGTCTCCGCGTGGAGCTGTCAGGGTCTCCTCTCTGCGGGGTGGGCGCCGCCGCTCCTGCCCGGGGGAGGTGACGGTGCGCCCGTCCTCCTGTCTTTGTCTCCGTGTCTCCTGCAGACGGGATGCGTCTACTCCCAGCCCCGGTGCCGGTCCTGGCGGGGACGTCAGTGTTAGGTGACACTGGTGTCGGAGGTGAAGAAGTGGGAGGTGGGGACGCGAGGCCGCAGGGGCCGGGGCCGCAGGAAGACGATCCGGCGGTCGGGCCGGGCCGCTGAACTTCGCTGCCTGGAACTTTGCAGATGAGCTGTGTCCACACCGGTGGGGAGGACACCGGCGCGATGCAGCGAGAGATCTGGAAGGTTTTCCTAGAGGAATAAGTCACACGGGCGGAGGCGGTGAGAGAGGAATTTGGTAAATCGGGGTGTCTAAGTGGCCCCCTGAAGCTGCAGGCTCCTGGGGTCAGTTCTGGATGTGCAATTCAGGAATTTGGTCGAAGCACCACGCACACGCCGACAGAGCCACACACTACTACATTCACTTCTTCCACAGCCACCATAGGCAGCCAGACCTCACCCCTCTACCCGGTTACAGGCTTTGCTCTGGCTGGAGAGGCTTCAGAGGTCGCACTCAACAGCAACAGGCACCCCCGAGACACCAAGGGCCAGGTGATGTTTCCCTTTCCTGCTCCAAGTGGAAAGGTTTAAACTGTGGAGCAGATGAGTGTTCTGCTCGCCCACGAGTACGTCAGGCCTGGGAAAGTGCTCCAAGTCCTCCGATTTCTCAGAAATAAGAGGTGCTTAGGGATCTGACCTCCTAAAGTGTTTTCTGTCTCACTTATTCCCTCCACACCGTCCAGCTGCCATCAGCCCCTCTGTTCTCTAGTCCTGGGTGCTGGCAAACTAGTGAGGAGGCACTGAGTTCTGGACCGTGCTGCGCAGGGGTTGCTCCTAATAAGGATCCCCCACGCTGCTGGAAGTGCAGCCTAATAGGAATCCTGGGAACCCAAGAGACAAGCCACAAAGAGATGAGCTATCTGCTTGGCAGTTCCTGCACCAAGACCCTGAGAAGAGTCTGCGGGTGCGGGTGCGGGTGCGGGCAAGAGGGTGTTTGTAACCTGAGCTTTCTCTAAGTTCAAAAACAATTTTCTGCAGGCATCCAGAGGGAGGATGGAGATGTAAGAAGAGTGTGTGCATATGGGTGTTAGAGATAGCATTTACATACGGGAAAGGTGTTTGTGTTTAAGAGTGGAGTGTGTGGGCAGAGAGCATACAAGCTAATCAGGCGTGGCGTTACACCTTGTATTTATCCAGCGTTTTTCTTTGGAGGCGCTTTCTGCGCATCATAGACGTTATCTCATATGTTATCTCCTTTATCCTCACAACATAACTACCAGGTTGGCACGGTGGGCTCTCTGTGTCTGCCAGTGAAGAAATGGAGGCATCTGGAGGGAAAGGCATTCCCTGAGGTCCCACAGCTAATGGGAGCAAAGTTGGAACAACTGGGAGTCCTGAGGTCTCAGCTGGGTGGATGTGAGTGTGGGGCAATCTCTCTGCTTAAGAAGAGAGGAAAACTGGTAGAAAAAGAAATGGGCTTCTCTTGTGGGTGTCTGTATCTGGGTTCCCGGTCGGCCGGGCTTCACATGGGAGCGATCCCCACATCTATATGCAAGCAAAAGGGAGGATGGGACATTTGATGTGCTGAAGATGGTTGTTATTTAACATTGATAGCAGCCACTGTGTGCTTCACGAAGTAAACCTGTCTCAGCAATTCAGCTTGTGCATTTGTGTGTCTGCAAGAGGTGCCCCTGGCTGTGTGTGCCTGGGTCGAGGTGGGGCAGGGTTGCTGCCATAGAAGGAGTGCTGCTGTGTGTAGTGTGATGGGGAGAGCCAGTGCTTTGGGAGTGTGTGAGGGAAAGATGTACCTTTCAGTTTTGAGAAGCCATGGGTCTGCGTGTATAGCAAAGCTATACATGGGCTCCAGACATATAAAAATGGCTTTCTAATCCTGAAAACTTATTTATATGCCTTTGCGCTTATTCAACATTCATTTCATAAATATTCATTGGGCGCCTACCAAATGCAAGGCTCTAGGCTAGGCAGTGAGGCTAGGAAGATGAATAATGTAATGATGACAAACCTGTGGGTAAGCACCTCATAGACTAGTGTCATGGGTGATCCTGTAACACTTAATGGCATTCACTACATACATTGTGTGCCCTGGACTTTTTATTCATTATCTCATTTAATTTTCACTGCAGCTCTGCAGGGTATGTATAATCATCAGATGAGGAGAGTTAAGCGACTTAGCCAGGCTAGAAAACAGAGGGGAGGGATTTGACCTCAGCTTAGTGAGGTTCTGCACCCTGGCTGTGTCCATATTCTTCTGCTACCTTTGAACATAGAAATACTGTTTCTTCTGCATAGAATATTCTTGCCTGGTCTCTCTACTGCCTTCTCTGCCTGGTCTCTCTGCTACCTTCTCCACCTAACTAGCTCCCACTTTTTTGTGGTTGTTGCTTTTTTTTTTTTTTTTTTGCTTTTTTTGAGATGGAGTCTTGCTCTGTTGCCCAGGCTGTAGTGCAGTGGCATGATCTACACTCACTGCAACCTCCACCTCCTCGGTTCAAGCGATTCTCCTGCCTCAGCCTCCTGAGTAGCTGGGACTACAGGCACTTGCCACCACACCCAACTAATTTTTTGTATTTTTAGTAGAGATGGGATTTCGCCATGTTGGCCAGACTGGTCTTGAACTCCTGACCTCAGGTGATCCGCCAGCCTCCCAAAGTGTTGGGATTACAGGTGTGAGCCACTGTGCCCAGCCCCACTTTGTGTTTTAACCAAAGGGATCAATTCCTCCAAGAAAGTTTACCATATTGTTTCCTTAATTCTGGGTCAGGTACCTTCCTCAGAGTCCCTACCATCATACCAGGATATTATAGCATTTACTCACTGGCTCCTGAAGAGTCTACAAAATTCCTAGAAGCAGAGATTGCATTGTGAGTTCCCAGCTCAAAATACAGTGTTGGCTTTCAGTAGATACTATGAGTAGGCCCTTAGTAAATGCTTGTTTAATAAAGGGGAAAGAGGACAGCTCTCAGAGACCCTTGGCAGGGAGCACCTTTCCCAACCGTGGATTTTTGCATGGGTGCACTTTGCAGGTGTGGCCACTGACTTCCTTCCTCTGTTACTCAGCCAGCCCTTCAAGGCTTCTCCCTGGATGGAGCCATCTCAGGCCCTACCAACAGTTTAGGAGTCCGAGGGAACCCTGGCCCCCAACCACTCTGCCTCCTGGTCAATCAACCCACAAGCGGGGTTATAGAAGGGGACCATTCTAGGTGTGATCTAGACCTGGGGTTTTAAAACCTTGCACTTTGAGCCCCAGGGGCCAGATGGTTCCAGGGCAACGGTGAGTTTCTGGGATTTTGCTAACAAAGAAGTATCCAACCACCTGGGGAATCTTGAGGTGATTTACATATTAGCTCTTTGAGTTTGCTGTTGAATAAATCTTTGTGCTGCTACAGTTTTGAAGCCTGAAATGGTGCTCCTAGACATGCGGTTGGGAGTGTGAATTGCTACCATGTTTGTGGAGGTCATTTGGCCATGATTTCTCCAAGGCCACATGGTCGGGTGATTCTCTTGCCATGCCCTTTCCATCGCCCTGTTATTTCTCATGTTGGAATTACTACTTGTGTTCTTGGGGGTCCACGGTGATTTCAGTTTTCCTATTAAAGGTGATTGATCAAGTTTGAAAAACTCTGCATTTCACTATTTATTAAAGGTCTAATCTGTGTGAGGTGCCAGGGAGTGGGAAACAACAGCAAAAAAGGCTACATAATGCTTTGAGAATAAAATTTGTAATGACAATTGGGAAGAAGAATTGGCACACCTGAACCAACGACAAGTAAGTTGAAAATTGAATTGCGTTAGACTGATGCAAAAGTAATTGTGGTTTTTGCAATTAAAATACTAACTTTGAATATGGCAGTTTCTCAGCAGGAGACAGGTGAGCTAGAACCTTTCTCACCAGGGAGGAGGTGGCCATGAACTGAACCTTGAAGCTGAACCTGAGGAGGGCATGAAGGGAGTCAGAGAAGCAGGAACCAAGTTCATGGCTCCAAGATGCAAGCTGAGAGCTGAGGAGACAGGGCTCTTTCTTCTGAGAACCCTAGCCAGAGCCTGTTGCCTCCTTATGCCAGGTTTGGCCAGCTACCCAGACCAAACAGAGGTGGTGCGTAAAAAATGGGAGGTTTTCAGCCTCTCATCTCTTACCACCACCTCCAGCCAGTGTGTAGATTGGCCTCCAGATCCCCTCCTCCAAGGGTTGAAGAAGTTGATGGGGATGTGTCAGCTACACTCAAGCATAGCTGGTGAGCTTCCAGCTGGTTACCTCCTTTGCCATTTGGCAAAGCTCTCTGTATTGCTGCAGTTTTCATCCTGTGTGTCTCCCACTGGATTTTCTTTTGTTTGTTTTTTAGAGACAAGTTCTTGTTCCATCACCCAGGCTGTAGTGCAGCGGTGTGGTCAGGGCTCAGCTCACTGCAATCTTGACCTCTTAAGCTCAAGTGATCCATGATTCTCCCTCCTTAAACTCCTGAGTAGCTGGGACCACAGGCCCGTACCAAAACACCCAGCTAATTGTTTTTAATTTTTGTAGAGATAGAGTCTTGCTATGTTGCTTAGGCTGGTTTTGAACTCCTGGCCTCAAGAGATCCTCCCACTTTGGCCCCTCAAAGTATTGGGATTCTAGGTGTGAGCCACTGTGCCCAGCCTCGCACTCTACTTCCTGGTGGATACTGACTTCCACCATCCCTAGGCTTCCTTAATAATGATTTCAATATCACTTTTTACTTGTACAGGACTTTACACTTTAAAAAGCGGAATAAAATTATCATTATTATTGTTTATACCTCACAACAACTCTGTGAGAGGATTCCTTTCACCATTTGGCAGATGAGGAAACTGAATGCAACTTTGAAAGCTGAAGGAGGGCCATGTGCGGTGGCTCACGCTTGTAATCCCAGCACTTGGGGAGATCGAAGCGGGCTTATCATTTGAGGTTAGGAGGCCAGCCTGGCCAACATGGTGAAGCCCTGTCTCAAGTAAAAGTACAAAAATTAGCCGGGTGTAGTGGTGAGTGCCTGTAATCCCAGCTACTCAGGAGGCTGAGACAGGAGAATCGCTTGAACCCAGGAGGTAGAAGTTGCAGTGAGTGGAGATCGCACCGCTGCACTCTAGCCTGGGTGACAGAGCAAGACTTTATCTCAAAAAATTAAAAAACAAAGGAAGGTGAAGGAGTTCACCCAAGGTTTTTAAGAGGAATGCTGAGATTTGAACACCAGCTGTTCTGACTTCCAATCTTGGGCTGTAACTACCAAGTCATCGGAGTTCATTAATTAAATGGATTTAGGCTCATCGAATTATTGGCAAGTGTTTAATATGCAGGAAAGAAGAGATTTTTAAAAGTATAAGAATGCAGTTACTTTCATATTAATTGTAATTCAAGCATGATGAGGGCATTCAAATCTCCTTCACTTTTCTGTGCTCACTTCACCCCTGCATCTCCCTTTTCCCTAAATGCTTGTTACACATATATATTAAGCTCAATAAACAATAAACTAGGTCCTGGAGCGATGATTCATGCCTGTAATCTCTGCAATTTAGGAGGCTGAGGTGAGCCGATCATCAGAGGTTAGGAGTTCCAGACCAGCCTGGCCAACATGGCAAAACCCATCTCTACAAAAATACAAGAAATTAGCCAGGTGTGGTGGCGTGCGCCTGTAGTTTCAGCTACTTGGGAGGCTGAGGCAGGAGAATCGCTTGAACCCGGCAGGCAGAGGTTGTAGTGAGCCGAGATTGTCCCACTGTACTGCAGCGTGGTCTCAACAACAACAATAACAACAACAACAAAACAATAAACTAGGATGTAGCTAGGATAATGGAATGTCTACTTGGGATTTGCTTTAGGGAATGAAATTTATCATATATCAATTCTTTCTTTATAGCTTGTCAATCCAAAAGGTGTAGTCCACTCCACATTGAAATTAGAGCAAATGTTGCCTCCGCAGAATTTGAATTGGAATACCAACCTTAATTGCATACTGTATTTTAGTGTTTCCACCTTGTTCGTAAGTTCCAAACTAAAATAGGATAGCAGTCTCTTCACTTGTAGCTCAGGCAGTGTGTGGAAACCAGACTTCAGGGGCAATCACACATGAAGGCTGCCCCCAGGTGAGAAGAGAACTGGATGGAGCATCGTGGGAAGGCGGGGAGCGAAGGGTGGCGGAAGATGGAGATAGAAGACAAGCAGAGAGGGAATGTGTGTGTTAGCTAACAGCTAAAGTTAATTGTTGTAATCAATCCAGTGGAGAGGTGATTTTTCTTACTAAGTGACAGGCCAAATTGGTGTCTGGACAGATGTGATGTGGGTTGCATCCAGCACCTGGAACAATGAGAGCAAAGAGCTGTCCCATGGAGATCACCATAGATGTGCTTTGTGTCAGTTAATCATTGTGGGAGAAGATAGCCGCCTGTGGGCCAGGGCCAGAGCACATGTACACGTACACGCACACACGCACATGCACACACACACATGCACATGCACACATACATGTGCACGCACACGCACACACGCGCACACACACACATTGATCCATTTCATTCATCTGCTCTCATCGTCTCTCCCTCTGAGACATGCTTTCTTGTGATACCCAAACTCACAATCCCAAGCACATCATATTACACAAATCTTCAGAGACTCCCAAGATGTCAGGACCTGGGAGATCCACACCTCTGTGTACGTGGGCTGGCCAATCTGTGGCATGGTCTCAGGTGAGCTCAGACAGCCCCTCCCCAAAGCCATGCCTTGGACAGTCTTTGGGTGTCCATGAGCCGGTCAGAGTTACAGATCCTCCCGAGGAAGGGGGTGGGCAAGTCTAGGTGAGACTTTCAGCCTGAAAGTGGTACAAGAACAGGGGCCCCTTAAGGAGACTGAAAGTGGAGATGAGATGGGTTTGGGAGTGGGCATTGTTCTCAAACCCTTGCCCATTCCTGTGCATGAGCCTGACCTCACTGAATAACCTCACAGGCGGCTGAGGCCATCCCTGCCTGAGGCACCAGGGCTGGGCTGTGCACTTGGCTCCCTGGCCTGCTGGCTTGGGGGGCATTTTCATTCTTTTTGCTGCTGCAAAGCCATTTGCTGCTAAATCACCCTCCTCCTGGCACCCTGGACTGCTAAATTGGTCTCAACTTGCTGTACTTCCACCCACTACCTTAGTCATTATTCACTGGCAGCATTCAGAGAGTGGGTGTAAGGCAGCCGAACATTATATTCCTGCTGTAAAGACAGGGAATTGAGTATAGACATGCAAGGAGAGAGGAGAGAGGGAAGGAGGGAAGACAGTGTGAAGCAGGCAGGAAAACAAGGCCTGGGGTTTGCCAGGACCTTTTCCCTGGTGACTCCAGTGACAGTGGATGGTGGGTGGCATTATAGGTGAGTGGGTCCTGGCTCAGTGGGAGGAGACACAGGGATCCACTTGCTACTGAGTGGCTGCCTACGCCTGGTCTGGAGGCAGGAAAGGACATTAGCTGTGGGAAGAGAAGGGTTCTGCCCTCCATGAACTCCCTGTTCCTTGGATGTTTCTTGAGTGTACAAGTGTACAATGTACTTGTCACTTCCATTTAAGCATGTGTTCCCATGCATTCGTATTTAGCTTTTCACCTCTATCCTCCCTCGCAGCATAGATTATAAGCCCCTTGAAAGAGAAGGTATGTCCTGCTTCTGATCTATAGCACCAGGTCCTGGGGATGGTTTAGGGTTCGGTCCCAAATGGCTGAGATGGATGGCGCTAAGGCCCACAGCGCTTCTTTCTACCCAGCCACTTAAGATCTCCCTGTGCCACTCAAGGGGCACAGAAATTGGAAAGCCAGGCAAGCAAGAGGAGATGGAATCACAAGGGAACTTACAGGGCTTGGTCTGCAATCTCAGTGGGAAGCTCCAGGGAGGGAAAGGGTTACACTGCAGAACAGACCAGCCAGGAAAGCAGAAACTTCAGAGACCTGCGGTCCTCATGCAGAAGGCTCGGAGTGATCTCCACCTGGCACATGGGCTCTCCTGATAGCTCATCTGATGCCCAGTGCCCAGGCATGGTGTCGGGGCTAGCAGGAGGTAGGAAGCAGAATTGGTTTTCACATCGGACAGCAGTGACAACGTCAGGCAGGTCAGACTGACCTTGACAGGAGTTCTCTGAGTCACTGATAACATTTGTCTGGAAACCCGGGGAGAGGTTAGGAAGGGAACTCAGTGCCAACCCAAGCGGGCTTGGGACCTGTGTCCCCAACCCAGGCTCCTTGCCTCCCACCCTCTGCTTGAGGGAGATAATAGGAAAACTCTGAGAACAGAAGCCTCCCCATCTAGGGAGGCAGGGAGACTCTTGTGGGATAGAGGGATGAGCCCTGAGGCTGCTGCCCTTGACCTTCCAGAGAGGGAGTCCCATGCATGGTGTCTGTAGGTACCTGTGTGGGGTCTGCCGTCCCCTCTGTCTCCCATGGTCAATGGCAGCAGAGGTACGGAAGGACAATTTGTGCACTCAGGGTAGCTTCCCTTATTTATTGCAACCTTCAGACACTCCAGCTTCAGCTCTTCTCTGCCCCCGCCAGCCCCAAAGGGCATTTCTGCAAGGCAAGGGGAGGAGGGAGGGAAGCATGAACTGGATGGTGCTCACATCTTGAGGAGACAGCCTCCCCCTCCTTGCCTATCAAGTTCCCCCAGCCCCAACGCCTCTGTGGCGCCAGCAGACAAACCGCACTGCGGGCAGGTGGGGAAAACAAGAGGAGCCAGGCGGAGCCCCCAGCCTCCACCTGCACTGTAAAGCGAGCCGGCCCCTGAAGGAGGCCCAGAAAGGACTCTCCAGCTGCCATCGGCTCCTCCCCTTGCCAGGCCTGCAGCTGGCCCTGCTCAAAGGCTCTGCAGCCAGCTGGTGGCTGGTGGGGCAGGTGTGGGCAGGATGCATGGCTATTCCCAAGACTGGATTTCTTCATCTGTCAAACTAGAAGCACCAGGCATTGGGCTTCTCTGGGCCTCTACCAGCACCTTGGACATCTGTTGACTTAGAAACTTTTTGTTGATATTGGACTTACTTATATACTGGAGCCACAGACAGGACCTCCAACTCTAGGGTCCTGAGATTTGTCAGGACACAAAAGAGCCTGTGCTGAAAAAACTTCAGATACTGTTGGTAGGGCCTGAGATGGCTCCATCCAGGGAGAAGCCTTGAAGGGCTGGCTGAGTAACAGAGGAAGGAAGTCAGTTACACCTGGCCCATTTGAAAAATTTTTTTGTAGAGTTGAGGTTTTGCTATATTGCCAAGGCTGTTTTTGAACTCCTGGCTTCAAACAATCTCCCCAATTCAGCCTCCCAAAGTGCTGGGATTATAGGCGTGAGCCACCATGCCCCATCTCTTTCTATTTCAGCTCCATTCTTTTAAAGTCACAGAAGGAGAGGTTCAGGTCCAGCCCTGTGCTATGTTCTGGTGCAAGATGAGCAACCACAGACTTTGCCACAATGAGTTACGTGACTGGTGTTGGGGATGAGACAGAACATCCAGAAAAACATCACTGTACAAAACAGAATCAGCACTGAGTCTTCATGGAAGATACAGAGCTGGAGAAGGGCCCTGAGGGCTGGGTGTGATTTCCAGGCAGATTAAGTGGAGGGGTGGCAAAGACAGGGAACAGCAGGTGGTGGGAAAGAAACTTTCTAGAAAGGCACATTGGAGTCAGATTGAGGAGGCCGTTGCATACCCAGCTGGGAGAGTGCATGCTATATGGTAGACAGCAGGGAACCACTGAAGTCAGAGACAGAGGGGTGGCCTAGAGCAAACCCTGGTTTTAGAAAGTGAACCTAGCAATGGAATATAGAATAGATTCAAGGGTGGAGAGGCTTCTTTCTAGAAATACCATTATTAGAATACCTATCTTCATCTTGTATCTCCTGGTTGGTAGCACAGGTTCCCAGAGACCTCATGCAGCCTGGGAATATTTGGGGTGGCTGAGGCTTCAAGGAGAGAGAAGTTCCTAATTCAACGTCAGGATGCTTGGTCCAGGATTATTTATTTAGCAGGACACATGGATAATACCTCCCTGCTTTGGATCTAAAAGAAATCACCGAGAACTTTTTTTTTTAAGAAGGAATCTTGCTCGGTCACCAGGCTGAAGTGCAGTGCTGTGATATTGGTTCACTGCAGCCTCCGCCTCCCAGGTTCAAGCGATTCTCCTGCCTCAGCCTCCCTAGTAGCTGGTACTATAGGCACACACCACCATACCCAGCTAATTTTTGTATTTTTAGTAGAGACGGGGTTTCACCATGTTGGCCAGGATGGTCTCGATTTCTTGACCTTGCGATCCACCCGCCTCAGACTCCCAAAGTGCTGGGATTACAGGCATGAGCCACTGTGCCCAGCCGGGCTTTTGTTTTTTACGTAGTTGAAGACACAGAGGCCCAGAGAGGGGAAGGGACTTTCTCGGGACATGGCAGAGCCAGGATCAGTGGTCCACCATCAGGACTCTTTCTACTAATGTGCCGTGAGGTCAGTGGATGAGGACTGAAGAGCCAGTAGAATTCAGGCCCTCAGACCTCAATGCTCATCAGGTTTGCCCCAGGCGGCATGCGAGAACACAGCCATATAGAGATGCTTTCAGTCTTGGTGGATTTTTCTCCCTACCCACGTCAAAGGAGCCCCTGGATTTTTGCAACAGCTGATACAGTGCTCTGTATTTTTCTCACCCCTCTTCTGTCTTGTTCCTCTGAGTGCTTGAGGCATCTTATTTCCTTCTGTTCTGCTGCCTTTTCTGTCCTTCCAAGGGTTCTGTGACAGCAAAGACTGTGCTGGTTGCAGTTGCTAACAGTCGGTACTTTGAAAACTGAAAAGCAAGTTCTCTGCCTCTCTCATATGTGCACAGCTGAAGCCAAACCCAAACAAAACGGGAGGGTTGTTGGGTGCCAGTCAGCAGGGCTAGCCACCCAGAGAGTGATACCACATAGGAAGAGATTTCCAGACAGGAGGCAGTGTGGGTCCTGATGCCAGGTGGGATGTCAGTGACAGGGCAGGAGAGGTGGGACATCCCTCAATCTCAACACACCAGGTGCCAGAGGTCCCTCTGCCTGCTCCCACAAAACTCTCAGAACCAGCATCTCCCACCTTCCTCTGGAAGATTCCTCAGCCTGCTACCTGCTCAGGTGTTTTTGTCTTGCCTTCTAAAAACCCAGCGAGCCCAGGGAGAGGACAAAGCTGCAGCAGTGTCCCATGAGGTTTCCAGGGAGGGGACCCCTGGAGGCAGGGCCTTCCTCAGGAAACACCCCTGCCCATGTCAGGCTCCCCTGGTCTCCCAGAGGAGCTCACCCTCACCTGGCTGGCAGTCTCAGAAGCAGGCAGAGAGAGCAGGTAAGTTCTAAAGACAAGGCATGAGGTTTTTCCTGTTTGTTGATCCTGAGGCCAAGTTTGGAAGTGGACAGTGGGGGAAAAAAAAAAAAAATACATGATTTGGGGAATCAGACAGATCAGTATTCAGATCCTGGCTCTGCTACCCATTAGCTGTGTGACATCAGGCAAGTCACTTGGCCTCTCTGAGCCTCAATGTTCTCATTTGTAAAATGTGTCTCATAGAATTTTTATGAAAATTACATGGCCAATAGAAGTAAAAGCACATGAAACATAGTAGGAGCTCAGCTAATGTTAGTCTCACCCCCTACACATGAAGCATACTAGGAGTTCAGTTAATGTTAGTCTCACCCTCTGTACATGAAGCATAGCAGGAGCTCAGTTAATATTAGTCTCAACTTCTGCACATGAAACATAGTAGGAGTTTAGCTAATGTTAGTCTCACCCCCTACACATGAAGCATAGCAGGAGCTCAGCTAATGTTAGTCTCACCCTCTGCACATGCACGTAGTAGGAGCTCAGTTAATGTTAATCTCACCTTCTGCACATGTACATAGTAGGAGCTCAGTTAATGTTAGTCTCATCCTGTGCACTTGAAACATAGTAGGAGCTCAGTTGATATTAGTGTCACCCTCTTCCCCTCAGTTCCAAGGGGAGGAATCCAGGCATGAGACTGAGTTGCCTGTACAGGAAAGTCATGAGTGTCTGATAGAGGCAGGTGTCCAGAGAGGGTCACAGCTGCCTCTGGAGCTACCTTCTTGCCCTCTTACCTGCTTACTGTGGCAATGGGAGACAGTTCAACTGGGAACAGTATACGAATTGCCCTCTTACCTGCTTACTGTGGCAATGGGAGACAGTTCAACTGGGAACAGTATAGGAAGGAGTCATTTCTACCACAACCACTCTGGATGTCCATCTATATTGTCAATTTGACTGTGCTAAAATAGATTGAAAGCCTACGAAGTTATGTAGAACAGGCGGCTGTGACACCATTCAGTGTCCTGAGCTCAGGACCCAGCGCTAAAAATGGGTCTCATGCTCAGATTAGCTTATGTTAGATACGGTGCAGGAGAGGAGGAGGTGAGGGGAGAAGGCTGGGAGGCCATCCAAGTCAGCTGGCCTTCTGTTCTCCCTCAGGAAGGACCCCGCAATGCCATCTCGAACCAGTGCGTGGGACAGACTTTAGGGGAGGAAGATTTCTCCCCATGGTCTGTGGCTGGACAGAAGTGGGGTTATTCTCCTTTCCTTCCTTCCTTCCTCCTGCCTCCTGCTTCAAAGCCAATGTCTTTCCCATCTGGATCATTTTCTGGATCATGTAGCACGTAAGGTCAGGAAGGGGAGAGAAAGAAAAACAAATAAAATGAAACTTCTCTCTCAGTTCATTTTATGGGGGCTGTACACATGGGGGAGGACCTAGATTCAGCTGAGTCTCACATAGAAGAATGCAGAAGTCAAATTAGAGTGTAATTCTGCACTGGAAAATTGGAGAAATAGTTATTCTACCTAAACAGCATTAAACAAGATGGGAGCAGCCTGGGTGGGCCGAGAAGAAGATGCTGGTGTCTTGGACACACATTCCCTACCAGGAATACATATACGCGTCCTCCCACATGAAACAGGCAGGCTGTCATTTAATGATTTAATGTACCCTCCAGGAGAGCTCCGCATTGTCTTCCTTCTCTTCGTCTTTTTCTTTAAGTAGAGGAAACTTTTCCCTGTTAATAGTGTGGCCCAGAGAGTTGAGACACAGAGCTATCAGGCCTCCGATCTGACGTTAAAACTTGCTTTTTAGGCTGGGTGAGGTGGCTCATGCCTGTCATCTCAGCACTTTGGGAGGCTGAGGTGGGCGGAGCTCTTGAGGTCAGGAGTTTGAGACCAGTCTGACTAACGTGGAGAAACCCCACCTCTACTAGATACAAAAAATTAGCTGGGTGTGGTGGCGCGTGTCTGTAATCCCAGCTACTCGGGAGGCTGAGGCAGGAGAATCGCTTGAACCTGGGAGGCAGAGGTTACAGTGAGCCGAGATTGCACCATTGCACTCTAGCCTGGGTGACAAGAGTGAAACTCCATCTCAAAAAAAAAAAAACCCTCCATTGTCAAAGTCCTGTGATTCTCTCATCCAAGTCCTAAGCAGCCCTGACCCTGCTTAGCTTCCAAGATGAGATGAGATCAGGTGTGTTCAGGGTGGTAGGGCCATAGACAGTTTCTCCATTCTGACATGTTGGTGTCTACCGGGGAGAAGGCAGTGTCTCCACCAACACAGGGATCGTGTGTCTCGTAGGAACGCCTAGGAGAGGGGATGCTGTGTTTGTTAAAACTTGTGCTAGTTCAGTTGCAGAGATGTCTGATTCTAGGACCAGGAATGCTCCAGGAGATATCAAAGAGCTGCCTGGAACAGGGGAGTCATGGGACTTCCCTCCAGGCAGTCTCGGCCCTCCCTCTTGAAATTATGCTGTGGTTGGGAACCTCCCACCTGTGGGATTGAGACACTGAGTTCAAAGGGCTGCCCTCTGCACAGTCCCAGGAACAGCTATTAAACTCCCACTTGACCTTGCTGCAGGGAGTCAGGAGCTGATGAGAGGTGTCGAACCTGTTAAACACAGGCAGCGTGGAATTCGGCCTCACTCTCATTGGCACAAAATGCTTTCAGGGAAGTCTGCCAAGAGCTGAAAATCATGGTGCTGCGATATGGTCCCTGCTTAATAAATCTCCACTCGGGAGGGTCTTAGGGAGGACCCAGGACAGGAGACGAGGAAATGGCAACACAGACCCCTTCCTGCTTTTCTGCCAGCAGCTGAGAACTGTGCTCCATTGCCTGACCCCGGAGCAGTTAAGGGATCAGGAGGTGGGGGAGGATCTCCTGGCAGCTGCCAGTTGTGGATGTGGTCTAATTGCAGTGCTCGTCTTGGGGTCTCGCCCAAACCTGTGCTTCTGAAGAAGCAGGACAGAACTCCGTAGGAGGGGGTGACAGGAGGACCTCCACCATCAGCCACCTGTTGGCCCAGCCTACTTCTCCCAAGGATCAGGGAGGGCTCAGCCTTTACAGGCAAATCTGTTTCCATATCTAGTGATAGAAGGATGCCTCTGGAGGGGAGGGTCTGTCCTCAGGAAGTTTTTCCTCTGTTAGGTCAGTGACTTCCAAACACCTTAAGAGCAATTCCTGCAAACAATGGATACATAATTACAAACCTGTTTTTCTAAATCTAATCTCTAAAGGCCCCAAATGGAATTGTTGTGAGTTCTTTAGATAATGAGTGACAAGAAATAGAGCCCAGGGCCCTGCGAAGTTGGAGACAAATACATCAAGAGTTTGAGCCCCCGCAATCCTAGGTGTCTGCAGTCACCAAGTCCCATATGTCTAAACAACAACAACAACAACAACAAAAACTAGCTGCTATTTTTAAGCTCTTAATTATATCCTTCTTTTACAAATAAAATTGTACTCGCTACTTACCAAAATCCTATGCGGTGGGTCCTAGCAGGAGCTCCAGCGTACAGACAAGGAAATGGAGGTAGTGGCCCAAGACTTCCCAAGGGGAAGAGGATGAAATGAAGGGATTCCCGTAACTCAGCATGGAGGGTTGGAAGATGCAGGAGAGGCAGAGGAGGGGTGGAGTTGGGGGCAGAGTTGGGGTGAGTTCTAGAGGAGCAGGGGAACTGTGGGGACAGGGGCGCCAGGGTGCCCAGTGTTGGGAGAGCCATATGCTCGATGCCACTGTGTGTATTGCTGGAATGCTCTTGACTGCAACCTAGGTTTGAAGCCAGGTACCGCCGCTGGCCAGATATAAAACCCGAGGCATCATTTTCAGATGGGGCAGTAACAGTGCCCCCTCTCGGGGCCAGGGTGAGGCATGCAGCAGATCGTGTGTGTGTTGTACGTTGTCCCATACCTAGTGCAACAGGACATGCTCAGTGAATGAAAGCCTAAGAGGAAGCTGTATCCCCTACTAGACTGGGCACTGCTGTTTCCACTTGGGCATCGCCTCTGGCCGGAGGTGATGGCCGGGAAGGGAGGCTGTCTCCAGGCAGCTTCTCTCAGGCAGTGGCCACCCCCTTCCGTGAGACGTGGGATGCTGGCAGTCAGCCTTTGCAGAGGCTCCTGACAACATCCAGGTCTTTATTTTGCAGCAAGGCAGTGATTTCAGAATCCCCCAGCTGTGTGGGGGAGGGAGGGAGACAGTGGGAAGACAAGCTCTGCTCGGCTGAGCTGACAACACCAGGAAAGCTTCACTCCTCTTAGAGAAGAGGGAACTTCTAAGGCTCAGCAGGAGTCAGGATTGCACCTGGGGCAGGGAGAGGCAGGAGGTGGGGGCTGAGTAGACCCATAGTAGGGATTCCCCACCCCCAGCAAAGGAGTAGAGGACCCCATTCTCTGGGGGTGGCCCAGCTCTAGGTGGGCTGGCCTCGGGGAGGGGAGGGACCCCAGGCAGCTTTTTTTTTTTGGCTGCAGTGAAATGGCACGATTGGCTTACTGCAACCTCAGCCTCCTGGGTTCAAGAGATTTCTCTTCCCTCAACCTCCCAAGTAGCTAGGATTACAGGCATATACCACCACACTTGGCTAATTTTGTATTTTTAGTAGAAATGGGATTTCGCCATGTTGGTCAGGCTGGTCTCGAACTCCTGACCTCAGGTGATCCACCCACCTTGGCCTCCCAAAGTGCTGGGATTACAGGCGTGAGCCACCGCACCTAGGCCTGAGCAGCATTCTTTCTCCCCTTCACTCACTCTTCTCCCTCTGGACTGAGTTCTGGGAGCATTGCTGTAGCCTCCCTGCCCTGAAGACAGCACAGATTCTGCATAGGAGCAAGGCAGGGTCCACAGCAAGGGCAAGCTCTAGAACCAGGAAGGAAAAGAGAGTAGAGGGTGGGAGCGAAATAAGAACAGGTGGGTGAGAGTTTACATTTCACTCTCACCTTTTACTTCTTGCGGAGCATCAGCTGAGCAGCAGTGTCCATCCTTGCGCTAACAGCAAAGATGTGGGAGTTTAGAGTCCCTGCCTTCGAAGGCGCAAAGCTCCAGTGAGGAGCTGTGCCGCATGAAAGGGTGGGCAGTACTCCATGTAAAGCCGGAAGATGGTGTTTGGGAACTCACACAGCAGGGGCTTGAATCCTGACTCTGCCTCTCATTTCCAAGTGACTGACACTGAACACCTTTCTTGTCCTCTCTCAGACATGTTTCCTGACTGGTAAATTGGGCAGAAAGAACCACCTCATAGGATTTTTGTGATAATCTTTTAAAATAAATGTATTGAAGTGTAATATACATGCAGAGGTGTGCACAAACCATATGTGAACAACCAGACAAGTTTGCAAATTTTTCATGTAAATAGAAGCCTAGTCAAGAGATAAAACATTAAAAGTACCCCCCAGAAACCCCTTGTCTTCCCCCAGAAACCCCTTGTCTTCCTCTGCTAATCCCTACTACTCCCCATTCTGACACCATCATTTTTACCTCTTTTTAAACATCTTACCGAATGGAATTGCACGGGACACGACCCTTGTGAAACTGGTCCATATTGTGGTTGTAGCAGCAATGCTGTCATTCATGCTCATTGCTCCCTGGGATCCACTCTACACGTGAACCCCAGCCCATTCATTGTACCGTCATAGGCATTTAGGTCTCCAGGCATTTTGAGTCTGGGACTCTGACGCACAAAAATACTAGGTCTTTAAGTGAACACATTTGGTCATTTCTGCCAGGTATACATCTAGGAGTGGAATTGCTATGCTTATGTTCAACTTGGACAGACACAGTCAAACGTTTTTGTAGTGTGGCAGAGCATGTCCAGTGGTTTATGAGAGTTTCACCTGCTTCACATCCTCCCCAGCACTTGGTATTGTCAGAATTTTTCATTTTACCATTGAATGGTGGCCTAGCAGTTGGTATTTAATTCTGATTCTAATTTACATTTTCCTAATCAGTACTCACCGTGAGTACCTTTTTATACATTTTTGTCCGTTAGCATACCCTATTATATGAAGTGCCTGTTCAAGTCTTTTGCTCATTTTAAGTTTGGTTTCTGGTTTTCTATTAGAGCTTTACAAGACTTGTTTTCTATATTCTGATACTAGTTCTTTGTCAGGTGTGTGTATTGTAGATATCTCCTTCTATTCTTCTATGAGACCTTTGATGAAGAGAAATTCTTTTTTTTTTTTTTCAGACAGAGTTTTTTGTTCTTGTTACCCAGGCTAGAGTGCAATGGCATGATCTCAGCTCACTGCAACCTCTGCCTTCCAGGTTCAAGTGATTCTTCTGCCTTAGCCTCCCAAGTAGCTGGGATTACAGGCATGTGCCATCACGCCCAGCTCAGTTTTTGTATTTTTAGTAGAGATGAGGTTTTTCTATGTTGGTCAGGCTGGTCTTGAACTCCCAACCTCAGGTGATCTGCTTGCCTCGGTCTCTCAAAGTGCTGGGATTACAGGCGTGAGCCACTATGCCTGGCCGATGAAGAGAAATTCTTAGTTTATTAATATTTTTCCTCTAGAATAGTGCTTTTTTTATGACCTGGCCAAGAAATTTTTGCTTATCCAAAGGTCATGTTTTCTTCTAGAAGCTTTAGGGTGTTACCTTTTGCATTTATATCTACAATCATCTGGAAATATTTGTGTGGTGTGAAGTAGGAGTCAAGATTCACTTTTTCCTAAATGGATACTTGTTGACCCAGCAGCAATTTTTTTTTTCTCACTGCCCTACCATGTCTCTTTTTTCATAAATCAAGTGATCTTATATATTTGGGTTTCTGAATTCTATTGGTTTCCATTGGTCAATTTATCTACCTGTATGTCAATATCACATTGTCTTAGTTACCATTTAGTCTTGCTGTCTGTTGACATACACCCTCCAGCTTAGTTCTTTACCAAATGGTCTTGGTTATTCTTGCCCGTTTGCATTTTAATATCTAAGCTGCTAGGATGTTGATTGTGATTGTACTGTCACTAGGTCAATGTGTAGAAAATGCAAATCTTAAGATTATCAAGTCTGTGACCCATGACCCTGGCATATCTCTGCATTAATATAGATTTTCCTTAATTTATCAAATAATATGTTAGAGTTTTCAGTGTAAAGGTCATATATAACTTCAGTTATATTCACTCCCAAGTATACACATTTTGTACATTATATGTTTTTAAATGTCTTTTTTGATTTATTTGTTGTTAGTATATAGAAGTGCAGTTGGTTTTTGTGTATGAATTTATTGTGAGAAGTAAATGAGATGACGGGTGAGCCCCAGAGACACAGCGGGGCTCACTAACTTGTATCTATACATGGAAGAACTGAGGCAGGTCAGGGTGGTAGGCTCAGTCCTAAAGGATATGGCCAGTGAAGGAAGGCATCAAGATGTGGAAGTTGTTGAGCTGACAATGGCAGGATTTTCCTGATGAGCAAAAGGAGGGATAATCTCTATGGAGGCAAACAAGATGAGAACCACAAGAAAACCATCTTGCAGAGACTTGAATGGATGGCAGTGTTGGTGCTGCACTTTAGAGTTTGTAAAGCCCTTTGCATCCGTTGTATTACTGATCCTCACTGCATGCCAATGTGGTCACCTGTGAGCTCTTTATGTCATTTTCAGGGATAAGGAACTGGGTTCAGAGAGTAAAGAGGCTTGGCCGAGTTCTCCCCATGAGGAAGTAGTTGTAAGATTAGTTTCGATCACAGCCTTTTCATTTCACCACTTAATGGAGAGGTTTTCTAAGATTATCAGATGGGAGCATGGGTCTCGATGAGATAGACTATGGGAGCAGGAAAAGGTTATCAAGCAGATAAGTGACCCGTGTTGAAATCTGTGTTTAGAATGACCTTTGTGCAGAATGGGTTGGAGGCAGAAGAGGTAAGCCGGCCGCCTTGGAGGTTGTCATTACACACTAGGCATGAGATGATGCAGGCCTGAAGGTAGGGAGCAGAGAGGGTGAAAATGAGCAAATGCAGAGGGGAGAACCACAGAGTGTGGCCAGGTACCCCAAGGTCAGGTCTCCAGGTCTCCACGGTCAATGTACACATGCGAGTGAAGAACACCACTTGGGCTTTTGGTTCTCAACTTTCTCTCCATTTAAAAAGAAAAGTGAAATGTGCACGCCTGTACCCTTTCTTAGCTAATCTTGTGACTGAAACAAAAACAAACAATAAGCTCCTTCTTTCTCATCCCCTGCTCTGATGGCTGCGGGCTCCCAGCTCTTATTCCACACTGACCTGGTTATCTTCAGAAGGGCAGCTCTGCTCTGGTCTCCCAGAGGTGGTCCACCTTGGTCCGTGCTCTTCCTGTTACCCCAGCCCTTCAGCCATTGAATCCCTTTAAATCGCCCTGACTTGGCCACTGCTTCTTCAGCATGAGGCTGAACTTGCTGGGCGGGCATTTGCCAACAATCCTTTCTCTCTTCTCAAAGCGTGTTTGTTTGCTGATCCAACCAGAGCCTCTCGGTTGGAAAGAGCGGTTATGATGCTGCCCATGGGGAGATGATGAAAGGAAGCCCCAGAGAGAATGACTCACTCAGGACCACACAACTAGTCAGTCAATGGCCCAGCACAGCAAGTTCAAGTCCAGAATGCCTGACCTCCAGTCCATTGTCATTTCTACTCCATGATCAAGGAAGAGAGGTTGGGGCATCTACAGCTTAGGCAACCCTGATATTTCCTAGATTCAGTAGGTTTTGCCTCTGGTGGAAGCCTGATTTGCTGACTTAGAAGATTTCCATTGATCCTAGGCCTGAAGGAATAGAGAGGGCTGGATTTGGGCAGGCAGGTCATTGTAGCTGCTCAGGCCAGATATGCAGTGGCCACAGCTGGTTAGTCTCTCTTCTGTGACCTGAAGTTGCAGCCAGAAGACCCTGAGTCTTCCTTCCTCCTTCCTGCACTCCAGCCAAGCTGACATCTCAGCAGTGTCTCTCACACTTTCTCCTTGCTGGTAGGAACTGCTACTCTACATAACTCACATTCCCTTCTCTAGAATGGACCATCTGTCTCCCCAGAACAACCAGGTGTGGAGGAAGAACTGAAGTAGAAACGGGCTGTCTGCTTGGAAATGGCTCTCTGTGTAAACTGCTGAAATTTCATCCCTCGCTGGGTGTCCAGAACAGACTCCAGTCTGTTGAGGCTGCTATAAAAAAAAAAAATACCATGAATGAGGTAGTAGATAGACACAAGAAATGTATTTCTCACAGTTCTGGAGGCTGAGAAGTCCAAGATCAAGGCGCCAGCTGATTCAATGCCTGGCAAGGGTCCACTGTCTGGTTCATAGAAGGTGCTTTCTTGCTATGTCCTCAGATGGTAGAAGGGACAACATAGTTCCCTGAGTACACTCATTCCATTTATAAGGGTTCCACCCTCATGGTCTCATCACCTCCCAAAGGCCGTACCTCCTAATACCATCACATTGGTGACTAGGTTTCAACATACGCATTTTGAAGGGACACAAACATTCAGACCATAGGAGGTTACAGAATATCCCTTTCCCATCAGACAGTTCTAGAACACATCTGAGCATCCATGAAATGTCATCTTTTCAGTCTTGACCAGTGAAGCCACTGGGGAGATCACTGGGAAGGGATACCTTCTCCAGAGCTCTCCTCAGGGCCAGTCAGGCCCCATCCCACTTCCGAGCCCCCAGGGATGCTCCATCGTGGATGAAGATGGAAGAGAAACTGTCCTATTTTATTCTATTCGATTCAAATAATTCTATTCTTAAAATATTCAGTGGGACCAACATGTATGAGTATCTGCTACCATATGCTAGACACCATCAGAAACTCCATGTGCTTTCACATCCTTTGATCTTTAAAACAACTCCAAGGTGTAAAGATCAGTGATTTTTAACTGAGAAAGATTTTGCCCCCTACCCACCCACCTAAGGAATATTTGGCAACATCTAGAGATGTTTTTAAAGGTCACCCCTGGTAGAAGAGGGGAGTGAGTGTAACTGGTATATAGTAGGTAGGAGCCAGGGGTGCTGCTAAATGTCCTACATATACAGGACAGCCCCTTACAACAGAGAATTACCTAGCCCTTGTCAATAATGCAAAGGTGGAGAAACCCAAGTACAACTTAAATGCAAAGGGAAAAACTAGAGTTCAAAGCAATTAGGTAGCAGTTCTTAAACAGCTAGTCAAAAAGGAGCTACATTGCAGTCCTCAGCTGTCTGATCCTAGAGACTATGCTTTTTTGGTTACCAAATGCTCCTGGTGCTCAGAAGCAACTGCTCCCAGGTCATATCTGTCATATCTGTGAGATAACTCATTCTATTGTTTTCCACAAGGCCAGCAAACACCATTCTGCATCTGCCAGATGAGAAGCTCAGCAAGCTCAGAGAGCAGCTGCTCAAAGGCAGACCTTTCTCACCAGTGCTCTGGAGGGCTACAGAGGCAGGAACCACCACCTCTTCCTCCCTGAAACTTGAAGTCTCTAATGAGTCATTATGATGTGTGCACATGAAGGGGCCTTGTAAGTGTCAGTAAGGGTATTGCCAAGAAGCCCATGGCTGTCAAAGGACTGTGGACCCTAGTGGTGACTAGGGAAGGCCCTCTTCATGGAAAGGCAGAACTAGAGTGAGTCTTGGAAGTCCTGGCGGTGGGATTGCAATACTCAGGGGAAGGGTTCAGGTTCTAACATCAGAGAGAAAGGAGCCTGGTCCTGAAGCTCCAGGGGTGGCCAGGGGCTATCCCTTGGGAGGATGGTAGCAGAATCAACTATAATGATAGCTCCATCCTTCCACCAGCTCTTTTCTGTTTTATCTCCTGTATTCATCCATTTTGTTTCATTGCTATAAAGGAACACCCAAGACTGGGTAATTTATACAGAAGAGAGGTTTATTTGGCTCACAATTCTGCAGGTTGTACAAGCATGGCCCCAGCATCTGCTCGGCTCTGGCAAGGCCTCAGGAAGCTTTTATCCATGGTGCAAGGCGAAGTGGGAACAGACATATCACATGGTAAAGAGGGAACAAGAGAGAGAGGAGGAGGTGCCAGCCTCTTTTCAGTTACCAGCTCTTGTGCAAACTAATTCAGCAAGAAGTCACTCACGACTATAGGGAGGGCACTAACCTATTCTTGAGGGATTCCCCCCCTGTGACCCAAATGCCTCCCTCCAGGCCTCACTGCCACCATTAGAGATCAAGTTTCAACATGAGATTTGGAGGGGACAAACATCCAAATGATATCCTCTCCTATGTCACAATCTTACTCTGGTCCTGCTTCTGTAATGATTTTCTTCAGCTGTCTTGTTAACCATTACATTAAAAAATATTGAGAAGACACCGTCTTCGCTGAGTCACTCAGGGAAAGCAACCACCCAGGCCCTGGGCAATGATTTTTTTGAGACGGAGTTTTGCTCTTGTTGCCCAGGCTGGAGTGCAATGGCACAATCTCGGCTCACCACAACCTTCAACTCCTGGGTTCAAGTGATTGTCGTGCCTCAGCCTCCTGAGTACCTGGATTACAGGCATGCGCCACCACACCCGGCTAATTTTGTATTTTTAGTGAGACGGAGTTTTTTCATGTTGGTCAGGCTGGTCTCGAACTCACGACCTCAGGTGATCTGCCAGCCTTAGCTTCCCAAAGTGCTAGCATTACAGGCGGGAGCCACCACATCCAGCCAATGATTTGAACGAATATATAAGCAAAATGTGAGCTGCAGAGCATAGGCATAGACTTGGCTGGTTAAAGAAGAATTCAACCTTGGGAGGAGGTAGAAGGTAAGTAAGTCTGGGAGGTATTTTTAAACCATTTTTTAGAGAACCTTGAATACCAGGCTAATGCCCAGGTGGAAAGTAGGCAGTGTGGCTCCCAGAACTGGCTGGATCTAGGGAGGACAGATGGGAGGAGGAGAGCTGTGTCTGTCTGGAGTGATGTTTCTGACAGTGCTTTAAGGAAAGGAAGTATTAGGACCACCCTGCCCCTTCCTCCCTCCCTGCTTGGCTGCGCCCGCCAGTTCTCCTGGTACTTCTTGAAATAACATTAGCGCAATCGACTCCCCAGCTATTAAAGGGGAGGGCAGTTCCGCATTCAGGCGGTGCTGCTTTTTATTTCAAGTGTCCTCACTTTAATGGGACATGAGGTCTGAACACATGTGCACGCGCCTCTGTGCATGTGGCAACGGGAGGAATTATCCCCATGAATATCAATGAATGAGCAGGGACAATGAGGTACAGTGAATGAGCAAGTTGTAAGGGGGCCTTTCACAGAGGCCTGAATGACAAGTGAACTCTGAGGAAGGCTGCCAGCAGGAGCACGAGCCACATCCAGAGAATGAGAGAGGACTGTTAGGCCTGACAAAGCCAGGCTGCGGGAGGAGCCAAAGTCCTTCCAATTAGCACTATTACTGGGCCGATGAAAGCAGAAGGAAGGGTGCACCCTTACTGTGGGCTACTCTAAGAAGATCAGGGCCAGATTCTTCTAAATAAAGAACTGAGAAAAGGAGGGAAATCCAACGTCCTCTGGGGTTGGGGCAGTGCCTAAGGGAATAAGAGCAGTTTCACTGTCTCCTGTGTAGGAGGATGGTCTGAGGTCTCCTTCACCTCTTTTTTCTCAGTCAGTAGCAATTCTACTCTTGGGATGGAAATGAAATAAGGAAAAGAAAATTCTGTGGCAATTTCGGCAATTTATCTTTTATTATTATTATTTTATTTATTTTTTATTTTTAGACAGAGTTTCTGGCTGTTACCCAGAGATCATGGCTAACTGCAGCCTCAACCTCCTGGAATCAGGTGATCCTCCCACCTCAGCCTCCTGAGTAGCTAGGACTACAGGCATGTGCTACCAAGCCCAGATAATTTTTTTGTTTTTATTAGAGATGGGGGTCTCATCATGTTTCTCAGGCTGGTATCAAACTCCTGAACTCAAACGATCTGCTCACCTTGGCTTCCCAAAGTGCTGGGATTACAGGCATAAGCCACCATGCTCAGCCTGTTTTTTTTTGTTTGTTTGCTTTTGTTTTTGTTGTTGAGGCAGGGTCTTGCTCCATCACACAGGCTACAGTGCAGTGACTTGATTCTAGCTCACTGCAGCCTGGAACTCCTGGGCTCAAGTGATCCTCCCACCTCAGCCTCCCAAGTACTGGGACTTTAGGCACATGCCAACATGCCCAGATAATTTTTTAATTTTTTGTAGACACTGGGGTCTTAGTATGTCACTCAGACTTGTCTCGAACCCCTGGCCGCTGGCAGTTCTCTCACTTCAGCCTTCCAAAGTCCAGCAATTTCTAAGGCAAATAGCTAGATTTCTGTTATTTTTTTTTTCCTGTCACCAGCCCACAAACACTTCTCCAACCTCTTTGAGCCTCTCTGATTTCTCTCCCTCCTTCCTTGAAGGACTGTTTAGCTGGGTAAATGGAAACAAACAAAACAGTGTTAGTCTTCAAGAAAGTCAGACTAGTAGAGGGAATAGACAGAAAAGAACAGGCTACTTAAGAAACAAAGAAATCAGTGCTCAAAGGGTTTCAGTCCCCCGTTGTACAATGACAGACACAGCAGCAAGGAAAACGTAGGATGGCTTCTTGGAGGAAGTGATATTTGAGGTGGACCTTGAAGGATGGGTTTTCACAGGCAGAAAGAAGGCTGGAGATACAGGGGCAAGTTTTGTGAAAGAGATTCTAGGTTGTGCCAGTGGCACATGAGAGCATTATTTGCTGAGTGATATTTGGAAGAAATGGTGAGAAAGCAGTGATAGGTGATGGGACAAAGAAAACTGGCAATTGGGGTTGAGACCCATAAAGGGTCATGAATGTACTGCAGGGAATGAGTACAGATCTCAGAGGAAGGAAATTAAGACAATTATTGGAGAGAGGAGAGGCTGGAAAAGAACCTGAAACTGTCAAGTCTGTGTTTTAGAAAGGCAATGGCTAGTCGCTGCCGTGTGGAAGATCTGTTTGAGCTAGGAGGGACCTAAGGCAGAAAGTCCATTGTTTGTTCATTCATTGATTCATTTGATGAACATTTATTGAGCGCCACCTGTTAGCAGCGGCAAATCCATCCAGGCCTGCAGCAGCCCCAATTCTTGTTTCCTCAGAAGAAAGAATTAGAGGAGGCATAAGGCAGATTGAGAAACTGAGGCAGGTTTTAGCGCAAGAGTGAAAGCTTATTAAAAAGTGTCAGAGCAGGAATGAAAGGAAGTGAAGTACACTTGTAAGAGAGCCAAGTGGGAGGCTTGAGAGAGTCAAGTGCACGGTTTGACCTTTGACTTGGGGTCTTATGTTGGCATCTTCCCAGGTTGCGTTATTTGCTCCCTGATTCTTCCCTTGGGGTGGGCTGTCCACATGCACAGTGGCCTGCTAGCACTTGGGAGGGGCAAGTGCTGTATATCCACACTGTGTTCACTGAAGTTGTGCATATGCTCATTCTCCCCTTACCCATCATTGTTCCTAGAGGAAGGTCATATACCAGTTAAACTCTACCATTTTGCCTCTTAGTACACATGCTTGAGCCCACTCCCCTGACTCCTGAGATCTCATCAGGAAGCTGCTGATCACCAGCTTCAGGTGTTTCTACCTTCTGGGAGATGGCCTTTCCCTGGCACCAGCTGGGACCAATTATTATTTTAGAGAGACACTGTAACAACCGCCTGACCATCTGATGGTCACCTGACCTTCCCAAGTGGGAAGCTTTCCTGCCCTGCTCATGACTGCCCAACTACCTACTGTAACACAAGCATGTGCCAGGTGCTGTGCTAAGTGACACAGTTGTGCCAGGTGCTGTGCTAAGTGACACAGTGATGAGCAAGAGGTTCCAAGGTGCTCATAGTAGATGGGACTGTTTCCACACACACGTTCTCCTGTTCCCAGCTTCCTTCCAGTCCCAGAGTTCCCAAGCTCTGCACCAAGCCAGAGTTGGCATTAGACACAGCCAGTCCTACTGGGAAATGGCCAGGAGGCTGACAAATCCTGCTGTTTTGGATCTTGCACCAGATTCTTGGCACTATGGTGCGTAGAAACAGAGAAAATAGTGCTTTTAGGACAGTTCGCCCACCTGGAGTGCCTGGAATTTTCTAACACCCCACCCTACTTCCTCCAACTCATAGATTAGCCTACAAAGTGAAAATCCACAGTTAAAGGCCCAGTTCTTAAACCTTTTCTTGGTTCGCCCTGTTGAAATTAATACCAGCCTTATATGCTTATTACTAGAAAGAGGTCCCAGTCCAGTCCCCAAGAGAGGGTTCTTGGACCTCGCTCAAGAAAGGTTCAGGGTGAGTCCATAAATTGAAAGCAAGTTTACTAGAGAAGTAAAGAAACAAAAGCCAAAACCTAAAATGCAATTAAAATAAAAAGAAACAAAAGAATGGCTATTCCACCGGCAGAGCAGCTGCATGGGCTGTTCAACTGAATACACTTATAGTTATTTCTTGATTATATGCTAAAAAGGGGTGGATTATTCATGATTTTTCCGGGAAAGGGGTGGGCAATTCCCAGACCTGGGGGTTCCTCCCCTTTTTAGACCATATATGGTAACTTCCTGACATTGCCATGGCATTTGTAAACTGTCCTGGTACTGGTGGGAATATCTTTCAGCAATGTTAATGCATTATAATTAGCATATAATGAACAGTGAGGACGACCAGAGGTCACTTTCATTGCCATCTTGGTATTGGTGGGTTTTGGCCAGCTTCTTTACCACAAACTGTTTTATCCCCAAGGTCTTTATGACCTGTATCTTGTGTCTCCTTCCTATCTCATCCTGTGACTTAGAATGCCTTAACCTCCTGGCAATGCAGCCCAGTAGGTCTCAGCCTTATTTTACCCAGCCCCTATTCAACATGGAGTTGCTCTTGTTCAAATGCCTCTGACATGCTCACCCTTAATCCTAATCTTCAGTATTGGGAACATCTTTAGTAAATACTAAGTGGAAAAACACACAAACCATTTTCCTCTGCTCTCACACCATAACAATCAACACAGGAGACTTCTATTCCCACATGTGTGGGGTTTTCCCAACCAACAAGCAAACAATCAGTTATGCAGAGGACCCTCTGATGTCCTCTCATTCAATGCACTTATGACACTGCCTACCTGGAGATTATTTCATCAGGTTTTTTCCCCGGTATTTCTGACTGGCTATAAATTGGAGTTCTCATGACCCCAGCCTTGAGTTTGATTAATTTGCTAGAGCAGTTCACAGAACTCAGTGAAACACACTTACTGGTTGATTATAAAGGAATTGCAAAGGATGCAGATGAAGAGATGCATAGGGCAAGGCATGGGAGAAGAGGTGAGATGCTTCCATGCCCTCCCTGGGCACGCCACCCTCTAAGACCCTCCAGGTGTTCAACTATCCAGAAACTTCCCGAACCGTCCTTTTGGGTTTTTATGGAGGCTTCATTACATAGGCATGATTGATTAAGCCATTGACCATTGGTGATCAGCTTAACCTTCAGCCCTCTCTCCTCCCCAGAGGTTAGGGACAGGGGCTGAAAGTCCCAACCATCTAATCCTGCCTTGATCTTTCTGGTGACCTGCCCTATTCTGAAGCTACCAGCCATCAGTCAACCATTAGCATACACACACACACACACACACACACACACAGGCATACACACACACACACACACACACGCTCTCTCTCTCTCCTTCTCTCTCTCTCTCTCTCTGAAGATTCTAAGAATTTTATGAGTTGTATTCCAAGAAATGGGATCAAAGACCAAATATATATTTTATAATATCATTGTCATTCATTCATTAAACCATTGTATTTTAACATGAATAAAACAATCTATCCCAGGATTATATTATAATGGGGGAGTAGCTAGGGGGCTACTAGCTTTATAGACTTCTCCTCCCATTAAAATGTGCTCCAGTCCCAAAAAGCTGCCTTCATTTCTGCAGGCTACATGATTTCTTCTGCCCCTGCTCAAATGCACTCAATCGCATACCTCCTTGCTTGCAACCAAGCCCTGACTCCTTTTAGTTAATAACGGCTCACCCCGGCATGTGACATCTGCAAAAAAGAAATCCAATCCTCATAACCAGCAGCTATGATACAGCCTCTGCATTCAGCTCGTACCGCTGCCCTTGCCCTGCACCCTCACCCTTCCCCACATGGTCCCTTCTCTCTGCCCAGCCACTCATTTACATCACAATGGAGGTGCTCTCCAGAGTCCAGGTCTCACTCCTCCCTCTGCTGCTAGGACTGGACCCAAGAGCACTTTCCATCTTTCTCGCCCTTCCTTGTCTCCTTCTCTTTCTCCTCGCCTACCCCTAGGTTGCCCCTTATCCTTTAGGATTCACTCTGTATGCCTTCTTAGACTTTTCCTCCAGCTCAGGCCCTTCCCCAACTCCCAGCCCACCTCTCTCTGGGGTTGACAGGAAAGCTTCTTCTGGGTGGGGGAAGGTAAGGCTGGGAGCTAACCCATATGCATAATTTTTTTTTTTTTTTGAGGTAGAGTTTTGCTCTGTTGCCCAGGCTGGAGTGCAGAGGCACAATCTTGGCTCACTGCAACCTCTGCCTCCTGGGTTCAAGCAATTCTCCAGCCTCAGCCTCCTGAGTAGCTGGGATTATAGGCATGCACCACCAGGCCCAGCTAATTTTTGTATTTTTAGTAGAGACAGAGTTTCACCATGTTGGCCAGGTTGGTCTTGAACTCCTGACCTCAGGTGATCCACCCGCCTCAGCCTTCCAAAGCACTGGGATTACAGGTGTAAGCCACCATGCCCGGTCACAATTCTTTCTGTTCCCAGTTAATGACTTATCCATCTCTTCCACACACATTAGTCTCTGTCCCCAGCCCATTGCCCTTCAGACACTTCCCTCCAGGACCCCAAGATCACAGCCCTAAGAGGTAATCCCGTTGAGACACACACACACACACAGAGAGAGAGAGAGAGAGAAAGAGAGAGAGAGAGAGAGAGAGTCTCCAGGCAGCCACTCTATCTTTGTTTTTGATCATAGCACTCCAGGGAGCCCACTCAGTGAGGGACCAAGGGTTAGGTCAAGGGGTCACTGAGAACTAATTCAGTCTTCTTTTGTACAAATCCTAACTTCCAGTTTAGGTGGGGCCAACAACACATCCCAGTTTACTAGGAATTTTCTGGTGATTTATTACTGAAATCCGCATCTCAGGAATTCTCACAGTCCCAGGCAGATCGGGACAGTTGGTTGTGCTGTGTCCCAGATTATTTTCACAAAGTGGAGCTTGGTTTGCAGAAAAGCCCAATACCAAGGGAGTGTGGATGCTGGTGCATGTATCTATGCTGCAGTGGGTTACATCGTCCAGCTGTAATCTCACCTCCGCATGAGGAGGGTCTAACTCTTAGGCCCACAGACTCCACACGCCCACAGCCCTGGACCCGATGCTCAGGCTACAGTACTACTGAGGCATGAGTGCCCACTTGGAGAAGCCTCTGTCACACACTGGGATGGAGGTGATTGCAGCTGTGCTCCATGCTACCTAGTGTATTCCAATGGGTTCCCTAGGATAGGGAGAAGGGATGAAAAGTTCGTAAATACCCACTGTGTCGAGTGTTTTATGGTGCTGCAGTTGGGAAAGCTGGTCGAACCCAGGCACCATAAAATACAATATGATGCATAAACACATGCTTATCCATTCATTCAACAAACATGCACTGAGTCTTGGGCCAGGTACTGTGCTAGAAGCTGGAAGTACAGTGTTGGGTGAAAGACAGTCTTGCCATCTACTGAGAAAGAGCTTGGAGTAGGGAGCAGGAGTGCTACAGAATGATTAACGCCGCCATAAGAACATGCAGATGGAGCCTTCCAGACACAAGAAGGCTTCATAGCGGAAGTGACTTCTGAGCAAAGTCCCAGAGGCTTTGGGCCTAGGGAGAAGCATGGGAAAAACTGGGGCAGGGTCCGAGGGAGAAAATGACAGATTTGCAGAACTCCAGTCTCAGAATAGATGAAGGGCAGGATTGGGGAGGTGGGGAGAGGAAGTGGTGGCGGATGACATGACGATACAAAGATTCACAAAGTGCCAGTCATGAAGGCCTTCTCTGCCATGTTAGGATGTTTATGCTTTGTTTTTGGGGCAATAGAGTATCCTTGGGAGAACTAGGAAAAAAGCAAATAATAGGTCTATTAATATCGTAAGGAAAATATGATAGCAAGTTAGACTAAGACAGTGGCAGTGGAATTGCAGGGAAATGCTGGTTTTGAGGAAAAGCAATAGTGAGACAGGGCTTGGTGGTTGGTCAGATGTAGGGTGAGGGCTGAGTGGGAATCAGAAGTTCCTGGTTTGCTTCAGTTTCTTGGGATCTGGCTTGGTCACAGTTGTGCTATTCACTAAGACTGGAATTCCAGAAGGAAGTGCATGCTGAAGGCAGATGGGTCCTGGCAAGGAAGAGAGAATGAAGACTTCCACTGTGGATGTGCTGAGGATGAGATGTGGCCCCTCCCAGGGAAGAGCAGTTGGATGTTTAGGGCAGGTGCTCAGCGGGGAGGATTTGGCTGCAGATACAGATCTGAATATCACCTCCATGTGGATGCAGCTGAAACTGTGCAGAAGGCTTCAGCAGAGCGGAGCAGAGGTCAGGGTCTCAGACACAGCCTGAAAAGCATCCACATTTAGGGAATGAAAGTGGCAAAGCTGACAGAGAAGGAGAGGCTGGGCAACCGGAGGAAAGCCAGGCGATCATAGTATCAGATAAGCTGAGGAAGCAGTGTTTCAAAAAACACAGAATGAAAAACAAAGAGGCAGAGCCGCCGACTGATCAAGTTTGCCAGCTCTTGGGAAGGTCCATTGGATTTCGCAACATTCCAGAGAGTGGTTCTAGTGCATTGGTGGGTTCAAAAATCAGGGCCTTTGTGGATTGAAGAGCAAGTGAGAAATGAGCAAGTGGCAGTAGCGAGTATGATGTTCTCTCTCTCCAGAAGCCTGGCTGTGAACAGGAGAAAAGAGCGGTTCCTGGAGAAAAAAATGGAGTCCAGGAGCTTGTGTGTCATTTTTGATTTGGGAGACTTGTGCGCATTTAAATGCTTATGAGAGAGAAGAATAGAAAACTGGAAGTGAGAAGGTTGGCGTTGATGAGAGTCACACCGTGGCTGGAAGGATCAGTCTGAGATGAAGACAGACTTCTATTTCATGGTGACAGGCACAGAGGAGGCAGCAGTCCTGTCAATTGCAGGTTTATGAGTTCAGGGAATTGAGGGAGTTTCCTCCCAATGATTCTACTTATCTCTGTGTTATAGAGATGAAGTTGTCTGCAGGGAGAGTGGCAGCACAGGTGTGTACAGGGCTTGGAAAGTGCCAAAGCATTGAGAGGATTTGAGAAATGCAAAAGGGAGCAGGAGAAGCACAGGCCAGCTAGGAGGTCTTGATTCTTGGGTCCCCACTGGCATCTGGGCTTAAAAGGAGTTTCCTATCTAGTGGACAAAAGCACCACTTCAAAATACAAAATCTACCCAGCAGGGGAAACCAATGAAGACCTGATCTGGGAAGGGGGTCAAGCTCAGAAGGGAGAATTTGGCATGAGCAAAGCCACAGGAGAGGGAAAAGGCAAGACGGGCCCTTGAGGGAGGTCAAGGGATACCAGTAAGGTCACTCTGGAGGTCACATGCAACCCTGAGTATCAGTGCCTGCACACCGTGGATCAGTCAAGAAGCAGGCCCAGTCATTCTAGCTTGAAATAGTGGGACATGACCTCGGAAGACAGCGTGGGCTTAGATTAAATGGGGCCTTGAATGCCAAGTTAAATTCATTCTCTGACATGATTTTACTGTCTACAAAGGCAGATTTTGTTCTTCTCACTGCTATATCTACAGGGCCCTGATGGAGACTGTGCACAATAAATGTTCAATAAGTACTTGTGAATATTGAAAAAAATGCACAGGTGCTCCCAGCCACTTACCTCTCCAGTGGCAGCTCTCTCTACCTGTCAAAGCTAGTGTTGACACACTTAGTGGGTTCAACTGCTCCTGCCCCACCAGGCGCATCAAGCCAGGCCCCAGCCCTGCTTTCACCTTCCTGGCCTATGGCTAGGCTGTCCAGCAGCCATTGCACACCCACCAAACCACAGGCAATGGAAGTGCATAGTCTTGGGTTTGACTTCTTATCAGAGCATAGGACTGGCATTGCTTTATTCAGACACAGCCACAGAAGGCAAGGGGGAGGGAGAGGTGCTTCTCCAGGATCCCCTGCACTGGTGAGGCAGCCATGGTCAGGAGCGTTGCTTCTGGCAAAGGGAGGAGTAGATGGGAAAGCACCGAGAGGATGCCAAGTGGGGGCCTACAAGCCACTCAGTATCACCGGGGCCGGAAGGGCAAGGAGGTTCAGGAGCGAAGCAGGAGTGGTCCTGACGTCCTGGCATCTACAGGTGGCTCTTCGGAGCCTCTTTAAGCACCTCTGGCCCTGCCGGCTGGTAACGCCAGCAGGAAGGTTCACAGAAACAGAGAGGGCACAGCTGATGAAGGTGGCAGCTGGGGGTCAACACTGCAGGAAGCCTGGGCTTCCAACAAGAGGTTAATTATCTCACTGTCAGGGACTGTGGGGTCTGCAGGCTCCAGGAGGGTAGAGAGATGGCCAGATGCTCAACCCAGGCTCAGAGGCTCCTGTGCTAAATGAGGCTCTAGTTCACTGAGGAGCCCTGGAGGAGGAGGCAGGGAGCTTGAGGAATCAGTGCAGAGGTGACACGGGAGTCAAAATTCCTCAGCCAGACACATCAAAGGATACCAAGAGAGCTTCAACTCAGGACAGGTAGGGACTCGTTGGGAATGGCCACAGGCTTTCTGGCTTGTGCACACAGACTCCCATGCTGTTGAGCACACAAAAATACACTCAGGTACACACAGACAGCGCCAGGCACTCTGCCCTCCCTAAGGGACCAGGTTAAACTCTTCGTGCCATACCAGGTCATTTCCAGCACGCAAAGGCAGGAATCTGAGCCTTGCCCCCTGCCAGGGCTTCCTCGATTCCAATCCCTTCTGGGTTCCCAAACCCAGAAATCCGAAATCAACCAGGTCTCCCTGCTCCACACCTCACCTCACCGCGCCCCCTCCCCCCCACACACAGACACATGACACACTCAGTGCATCTAAAAGAAGAGCCCTACTGCAGTAGGGGTGAGGGTAAGGACAGAAGGGGAGGGAGCATCTTTAAGACTTCTACTGCATTTCCCCCACCCTTCATCCTTCTCCCACATCTGCCCACCTCCTGGAAGAGTCTGTGCCTTTTGTCCTAAATTCTCCCTCTTCCCTGCCCAAAGCAGAGCCCTCCCAGGGGTGTCAGAGGTGGCAGAGGGCTTTCCAGGCTCCTGCTTCTTTATACTCTTTGTCTTGCCACCTCTGTCTCTTGCCCCATCCAAACTCACAAGCTCCAAATTGCCCTTGATTTTCCATGGAAAGACAGCACTTAGCACCTACCTTCAGCCGCTGTTGATGGCTGATGACACAGGAAGCCGCAGGTTGCTGGGGTTTGGGGTGGGAGACTTGGCTTCATCCTTGGTGTGATGGGAGTATTTTTGTAGTAGTCTCTCAGCATAGAATGATCTTCCCCCTCCACCTATGCCTCCTTCCTGCTCTATTGTGAAAGAACCATGTAAGAGGAAAGAGCCCTGGGGAGGGAGCTGGGAGGTCAGGCTTCCAGCCCAGCTCTGCCCCTGCCTCGCTGCATGGCCTAGGACACATCACCTATCCTCTGTGGGTCTCGTGGAGCAGTGACGTGCTTCTGGCCTTAACAGCTTTTCTCCATTCTGTGGTTCCATCTGGGATCTGGTGCCAATGGGTTTGACTGCCTGGGATGCCTGGTCCTGCCCTCTCAGGAAAGGCCTCGGGCATAGGTGAAATAAGGAGGCAGGTGCCTCTGTGATGCCCTGAAGGGTCTCAGCGCCCTCTCTCTGCTCGAGGGTACCCGCTAGTGAGAGACTCCCGTGTCCACCCCATCTGGCATGGAATGGAGAGTCGCACACCTGCAGCATTTCCCTCATGGAAGACCCTGGTCTAGAGTAAAGAGGACGACAGTGTGGAGCTGGGGACGGTGAAGGAAGATCAGAATTTTGGAGAGAAGGGAGCCACAAAGGCATCCCAGAGTCAGAGATCCATTGAGAAAGTTCCCATCCAATTTGGGATTGTCTGATTTGCCAAAGGCTAACCAGCTATCAACCTGCCTAGGGAGCTCACAGCATCTCCACTCCCCTCCCCTTCGCCTATGCAAGCCGTTGCTCAGTTTCCATGGATTCTTCCCTACTGAACCTGAACTTGGCCTCAGCATACCGAGTTGGTCAATGGGTAAAACGTATGTTTTAATCCCCATCCAAGGTTCTGTTGGTTCATGTTGGTTCATCACTCACTCAGACTCAGACCTGAGATCTTTAAATTCACCTTCCAGGGGTGCCCACTTAGTTTTTACTCTGGGTGTTAAAAATTCGGCAGGCAGTGGGCCATCTGCCCTCAACATTCTGGCCTCTAGAGTCCCATCTGCTCCCAGGTTCCAGTCTGTCTGTCCCGGTAAGATGGGAGAGAATCTAGCCAGATGCCCAGGCCTCCTCTGCCCCGACTCCCCCATTTAAGATCTGTATCACGTGTCTTCAGAAGAGGCTCCCTTATCCGGCGGTGCCTGGCTCACTTGGGCCCTGGTGTCCAAGCCATGAAAGTGGATAACCCTGCCTTCTGCTCTCTCACGTGGGACCAGCTGCAGCACAAACAGCAGCAGGGTGAAATTTGCATGAGCTTTGCATGTAACTGTGGCTTTATTTTTGGAAGGGGGAAGGGCAGGTTGGGATTGGTGGGTAATCTTGTTCCTGGGGAGAAACGTCAGTCAACGCTGCTGCTAAGACACAAGCTGCCCACCGGGACGGAGGAAGGCTCCCAGCAGCTGAGCGCTGACGACCTGCGCACAAAAGCCCGCCTGGGAGAGTGGCTTTTGATTCCTCCAGAGCAGTGGGAAGCCGAATTGCTTCCGATTGTTCGACTCGATGGAATGACTCAGTCTGCCAGCGATTTCCCTTTCACTTTCTGCCTTTCCATGGAATCCAACTGCACTTAATTGAGAGCTGCGTGGGCCCCTGCTCCCAACCCACCAGCAGCCTCTTTCCCCAGCACCTCAGCAACCTCAGCCCTTCCTCATGCTGCCCACGCTCCCCCACCCGCTTCCTCCTCCACGCTTGCCTCTTTTTCATTCATGCATTCACTCAGAAAATCTGTATTGAGCTTTGCACATGTAGCCCCTCAGGCGTCTGCAAACTGAGCACCGGGAAGTTTGCAGCCTGGGCTGAGATGATTAACTAGCTCAAAGGCTCACCCCTGCCCCAGCCCTGGCCCCCGACCCCTTTCCCCATCATCTAGAGCAGCAAATGGGAGGAAGGGTCAAGGACAAGGAACACAAACAGGAGGAGGAATTCAGATAAGGAAAGCTAGATCGGGCAGAGTATCTATGGGGGGAGGGGGAATGGGGAGAATCATCATAAAAGGGGAGTCAATTAGCCCTGGGCACGTGCCCCATTCAGTCCCAGAGAGACTTCTGCTGGGGAGCTGGCTGGAGGCCCGCCCACCAGTCTGGTGCAGCCTGGGCCCCCCAGCTCCAGCTGGCAGATGCCTGGGGACTGCTCTCAATTCTCTGCAAGAGCAGCTGCCCTCCTGGAGGCAGGTCTGGTGAGATGGGAGTGGCGGTGGGGGAGGGGAGTCCTTCCTAAAGGACCTGCTCTTTTAAGACAAGCGAGGATCTAATTCTAGCATCTTTCCATGCTACTGCACTATAATTTCACATGCACTTTGGTTTCAATGCATCCGATGTGTGCTGTCCTCACTGTGGTCAAGCATTTTTATATCTGTGATTTCATTTAATCCTGACAGTGGCTGGGCCTTGGTATCAACTGTGCTTATCTGACACACGAGGAAATGGAGACGCTGAAAGATTGAGTCATTTGCCTGATGACACAACAGACCCATCGGTCTGGGATCTTTTGTCGAGGGCGTAATGCGAACATGCCAGTGAAGCGTGTGCCAAGTGTGAGGTCTGAGCTGGGTGTGGTGGCTCACGCCTGTAATCCCAGCACTTTGGGAGGCCGAGATGGGTGGATCACAAGGTTAAGAGATGGAGACCATCCTGGCCGACATGGTGAAACCCTGTCTCTACTAAAAATACAAAAATTAGCTGAGTGTGGTGGCGCACATCTGTAATCCTAGCTACTCGGGAGGCTGAGGCAGGGGAATCACTTGAACCTGGGAGGCGGAGGTTGCAGTGAGCTGAGATAGCGCCACTGCACTCCAGTCAGGCCACAGAGCGAGACTCCATCTCAAAAAATAAACAAGTAGTGTTTCGTCCTAAGGACCTGCAACTGTGCTAGCCACATGTAAAGAGTAGGCAGGGCCCAGAAAGTGAGATGAGTGTCTCAGAGCAGGAGTGAGGCAGCACCAGAATTAGAGCTCTTGTTCCCTGACTACAGTTCCCCCGGACCCCTGCACCTCACTGTTATCCAGCCCCCCACATGGAGAGCAGGTCTGAACTCTTGGGCTCTCAGCACTCTGGGGACAAAGAAGCAGGAGGAAAACAACACAAGGACAATACCAGAAACCAGGGGACCTGACAGCCCAAACAGCATCCTCCACCAGGGTGCCTGAGAGGTGAGGCAGATAAGAGAGTAACTTTTTTCTTTTTTTTTTTTCTTTTTGAGATGGAGTCTCACTTTGTTGCCCAGGCTGGAGTGTAGTGGTGCGATCTTGGCTCACTGCAACCTCTGCCTCCCGGGTTCAAGTGATTTTCCTGCCTCAGCCTCCTGAGTGGCTGGGACTACAGGTGTGTGCCACCATGCCTGGCTGATTTTTGCCTTTTTAGTAGAGACAGGGTTTCACCATGTTGACTACGCTGGTCTTGAACTGCTGACCTCAGATGATCCGCCTGTCTTGGCCTCCCAAAGTGCTGGGATTATAAGCGTAAGCCACAGCACCCAGCCGAGAGAGTAACTTTCACCTTTTCTGTAAAAGAAAAAATTAAAAACCACTTACATGCTAGGGGCAGAGATGGACTAGCTCTAACTCAGCAAATTCCTAAGAAAGCTGCATTTTCAGTTAAATTTGTATTACTTTTTAAACCCTTTTTGTTTAGGTATACATAGCTGTCAGATCTCTCAACCAGATCCTCAAAAGCAGAAACTCTGCCTTGCGATTTTTGTCTTGGTTCAAAACTCCGAACAGGATTGATTGGTTGTTCAGGAAGAAGATGGATGCACTTCCCCCCAGGTGACCAATTGACTCAAAGTCTAAGTGATGAATCTTTGGGTGAAAAGCAGATTTGGGTTCTGGTAGTATATAGACTTGGCTTCGGTATTTGCATGTGTGGAGACTTCAGTTTAAGTCACATGCCCTCTGGGGGCCTCAGCTTCCCTTCTGTGAACTGGGTCAGTAGTTCCTGTGCCTCCTTATGAGCTGATTTTATTAAAAATATTTATTGAGGGCCAGGTATGGTGGCTCACACTGGTAATTCCAGCATTTGGGGGGCCAAGGCAGGAGGATCACTTGAGCCCAAGAATTTGAGACCAGCTTGGGCAACATAGTAAGCCCTGCTCTGTCTCTACACAAAATTGGACAGTTATGGTGGTATATACCTGTAGTCCTAGCTACTTGGGTGGCTGAGGCAGGAGGATCTCTTGAGCCTGGGAGGTTGAGGCTGCAGTGAGCTAGGACTGTACCACTGTACTCCAGCCTGGACAACAGAGTGAGACTCTGTATCCAAAAAAAAAAAAAAAATTATTGAGCACCTATTTTGTTCTTAGCAATGTGTTTGACCCTATGTGTGATACAAATAACCTTTAGCCCTAGCTCTGCCTTTAAGGGGGTTGAAAGATAAGTGGGGTGACAGACTTTTACCCCTGAGAAGTTAGATGAGGCAAGAGCTGTCTGCAGGCTATGCAGGCTGAGGGCCAAGGGAGCTGAGCACCAAGGAGCAACTGTGGCCGAGGGGTTTGGGCTCTGCCCAGAGCAGGGAGATGGGAGCCAGGCCTAAAACAGGGCTGTATTTGTTCTTAGAAAGGAAGCTGAGGTTTCATGATGAGATTCAAGGGTGGTTTTCTCCCCATCTTTTTTTTTTTTTTTTAAGAGAGTCTCTCTGTTGCCCAGGCTGGAGTGTGTGGCATGATCATAGCTCACTGCAACCTCCAACTCCTAGGCTCAAGCAATCCTCCCACCTCAGCCTACCGAATAGCTGGGACTACAGGCATTGTGACATTGTGCCTGGCTCATTTTTAAAAAAATCTTTTATAGACTTGGTGGAGAGGGTCTCACAATGTTGCCCAGGCTGGTCTCGAATTCCTGACCTCAAGCCATCCTTCTGCCTTGGCCCCACAAAGTATTGGGATTATAGGCATGAGCCACCACACCTAGCTGAGATTCAAGTTCTTTATGAGAGGCCTTGCTCCTCTTCTCTGCAGTCAACAAGATGTTTGCCATGCTGTCTACCCGGGGGGACAATGTGAATGAATAATAGTGAGTGTGAAGTTCTCCAGGTTGCACAGATGGAACTGAGCATGAAAATGCAAAGGCGTGGTTCCCATGGCTAAGATTAGAAATTATCCTGGGCTGGTGATGCCGGCCCAGTGGGAAGGAGAGAGCTACAGGCAGAGCGCTGATCCCTGCCCCGCAACCACCCATTCCTGGAGGCAGCTTGCTGCCCGACCTGGGACTGAAGCCACAGCTTCCTTTGCCTTCTGGGCACTTGAACCCACAGGGTTGAATCAGAGCAGCGCCGCAAGTCCAACAGGCTGGACTCCCATTTGTATCAGACAACCTGACACACACACGTACACACCCCACATTTCCCCTTTCCACATGCCCCCAGGTAGATCAGGGGCTGCTCTTTCTCCTCTCTCCCTCTTCCGCTCAGCTGTAAATGAAACCCACTTAGTCCTGTCCTGTTAGTAAAATAGACAGAATACAGGGTTGGAGCCTGGAATTCGTAATATGAGCTTGGTAAGTCCCTTTTCTGCCGTGGCCTCAGGGTGTAGTGAAGCAGTTGGGGCAGAGGACGGCTGAGGTCCTGCCTGGCTGGTTATGCCTCAGGTTCCAGGCTGCCGAAGGGCAGGGAGCTCCTCTGTACCTGCAGCAGGTCAACCCCTCTGCTTGGCCAAAGCTCCTTCACCCCACCTGGTTACAGGGCTCCTCCCTGGGCCTCAGCTCTGTCAGTGCCCCTCTTCTGAGTAACAGCAACTTCTCCTCCCCACCCCCAGAGTAACACAACCAAGTCTGACTCAGGGCTCTCTGTCTCATTGCTGCTGTCTTCCATTGATGTCTTGGCTAATAGCAGTCCTAGATGTCACCTCTTCTGGACAGTTTTAATTTAAGGAAGGGGGCTTTGAAAACTAGACAGCTTCTGAGACCCCAATAAAATAAATCTTAGTAAAGCTTCCACATGTGGAAAAATCATCATATAAATGAGGGTTTTTGCAACAGAACGGAAACATCTAAGTAGCGTAAAAGAAATGAGGTGGAGGCTGGGTGCAGTGGCTCACGCCTGTAGTCTCAGCACTTTGGGAGGCCAAGGCAGGAGGATCACAAGGTCAGAAGTTCAAGACCAGCCTGGTCAACGTGGTGAAACCCCATCTCTACTAAAAATACACAAATTAGCTGGGCGTGTTGGTGCTTTCCTGTCATGAGAGAGAGAGAGAGAGAGAGAAAGAGAAAGGAGAGAAAGAGAGAGGAAAGAAGGAAGGAAGGAAGGAATATTACACAGCAGGTAAATGGGAAGATCTAGCTCTACATGCTGTCCACATGAATGGATCCCAAGTATGGAATAAAAGCTTAAATAAGACAATCAAGGTTGTAGAATGATACATATGCCATTTACGTAAAGTAAAAAACATACAGTAATCATAGACGTTAAAATATGTTTAATGATCCAAAAATGTTCCCACTCAAATCTTGAGAAATTTCCCCCTGGGGAGAGAAATTAAGGGTGGGAGTGGAGCGAAGGAATAGGGAATGGGGACTCCAACTCTGAGATGTTTGTTTCGTTTCTGAAACAAATATGGTAACATTTGAACAACTGTCAATTCTGCATGGGGTACTTGGGTTAATTTTGTACCTATTTCCATATCTTAAAAATTCATTAAACAGAGGGTAAAGGAAACTGTAGTGTGGGATGTCTGATGGGCATCAGGCGAGCCTTTGGGAGACACCGTTCCCTGAGCCCTGCTTGCCAGTCTAGAGGGCCTGCCCATCTGACCGCCAGACCCCTTCTTCCACCTCGCACCCCCTTTTGAGTGGTCTAAAGTCTGCTCACCTCTTGGGGATTGGATCAGCTGCAGGCTGGAGTCAGTGTGGAGGGATGGGGCTGCCTTGAGAGGATACCACACATTTGCTTTGGTTTCACTTCCAATGGTCTCTGCAGTTCCTGAAGGGAAGCAGGGAGTCATTCAAGTGAAGTCAGTAACCCAAGACCAGGCTATTCATTCCTCTCCAAAGTTCATGTTCGATCCCCCAGAGCAGGATGTATTAATGTTTTTAAACTAGGTCAATCAAGGGGCATTAGGGGTCAGGGAACCCCTAAGAAGTTAGAGCCAAAATGTTGGAGGAGGGTGCATTTTTCTGAAGAGGGGGTTGACAGCTCTCATTAAATTCTTAAGAGGTCTCACACACACACAAAAAAAGACTGAAATTAATCCAGACCCTTATGTTGTGGTTGGAAACTGAGCCCGGAGGGGGCTCCAGGCTCTGCACCAGAGAACCACATCTCCCACCCCAGTCTCTGCCTGCTTCCAAGTTCAGGGTGGTCGTGGAGCAGGCAGTGGCACTAAGACCTCTGTGGCCAGGCCAGCTTCTGCCCTGGGAGTCCAGCCCCGCAGTGCTTCTCAAATCAACAGAGCATCTCAGAGAGGTCTCCTGGGGAATAATAATGAGAAAGAATAACAATAACCAGCACTGGGGATTTTGCAAAATACTTTCTAAGCTCCTACTTCCTTTCCCTTCCATAATGAAGTCATGTGGCAGGGCTGGCATGGTTACCTTCATGTTACAGGTGAGGAAACTGAGGCATAGAGAGGTTAACATAGCATGCTCAGAGTTACACTGAATCAGTGACTCAAGTGCGGTTTTAAACTCATATTTTCCTTTCCTTTCCCACAAACCAGGTTTCTTTGTTTTTGTTTTGTTTTGAGATGGAGTCTTGCCCTGTCACCCACGCTGGAGGGCAGTGGCGTGATCTCAGCTCACTGCAACCTCTGCCTCCTGGGTTCAAGATGCTCCTGCCTCAGCCTCCCAAGTAGCTGGGATTACAGGCATGCACCACTACGCCCAGCTAATTTGTGTATTTTTAGTAGAGATGGGGTTTCACCATGTTGGTCAGGCTGGTCTCAAACTCCTGACCTCATGATCTGCCCACCTCGGCCTCCCAAAGTGCTGGGATTACAGGCATGAGCCACTGCCCCCAGCCCAAACCAGATTTCTTAACCACAGAGCCATTGACAATTTGGGTGAAATCATTCTTTGTTGTGGGGCTGTCGTGTGTGTTCATCGTAGGATGTTTAACAGCATCACTGGCCTCTACTCACTGAATAACAGTAGCACCCTTGTCATGACAAGCAAAAATGTCTTGTCTCCAGGTCCTGCCAAATTACCCACATCTGAGAACGGCTGCTCTAACATGAAGCCCAAGTTCATCCAGACCTCTGTGCCCTTGCACATTGCTGTTCCCGATGATGGGATCATTTTACAAAACCACTTTATCAGTCTGGCTCTTCTCCAATGTCACCTTCTCAGAGGCTTTCCTGGCCACTCCACCTAAAGTAGTAGACACACATGCACACATGTACACACACATTCACACATTCACACATGCACAAAGACGTGCACACATGTACACACACACACTTGTCCCTCCCTGTCTCTTTGGCTTTTGTTTTCTGTACCATTCGCTAACTGTTCTCCTCCCTTCTCCCCTCCCCTCTTCCCCACCTGATCCTCTGCATTTTGCACAGTACTTAGCCCATGTCAGATGCTGAATGTATATTTTTGAGTAGATGACCAAATGAACCCCCACACTGCAGCCCTGTCAGCTCAGTCCTGCCAGCAGGCTACTTGGCAGAGCAGTTACTGAGGAAACACTTGGCTGGGTGGGCTTAGGGAGTGGGCAGTACAAGAGTTTGCATCGTTGTGGGCCGGCAGAGGGCAAAGGTGTTGGGGGGAATGGATGGGGTAAAGAGGGGCAAGTGCAGAATGCAGAGATGCCCGCAGTGCAGCACAGCCTTGAGTTCACTGCTGAGTGCTGGCCGGCCCTTCCCCCTGCTCCTTACGCTTAGGGGAGGAGGTGTGGGATGGAGAGGCGTGGGATGGAGAAGGAGGGAAGGATGTCAGGGAGCGGTAGGGGAAATAACAGAAGCTGAGTGGGAGGGAGGAGGCAGGAGGCAGGGTGGCTGGAGACTAAGCATCTCCAACTTAGGGAGTGACCTCTGCATACTGCATGGTGGCAAAGGAGGAGGAGGGCATGCATGAATCCTCCACTCCTCTTCCCAGCCAGAACCTGGGACTTGGTGTGGGCCAAGGCATAGCTGCTTCAATTCATGGGAAGGGAAACTATTGGTTTGGGATGGGAGGATGAGTCAGGTTATTTCACAACTCTCTCAGTCCAGACAGACCCTTTGCAACCCCATGCCTCTGTCTCCACATTCCAGAAAGGGACCATCAGAGGCAGGTGTCACTTTGTCTTGAGCCTTGGTTTCCTTTGGGAAGGGAAGTGCAGAATGGGGTTGTGGAAGGGGCAGCTCAGGTGCTCCCACTACTTTTGAGTAGAAGCCACTCAAAAGTGAGGGCTTCCCGCAATATCCTGGGCCTTTCCCTGTCCTGGTGGAGCAGCCACCCACAATGCAGGTGGGCTAGGGGAGGAGAGGTCATGTCAGGGAGGGGTACAAGGGCTGGGACTGGTCCTGGGGCTGGATTCTGAGAAGGGTAGGGAGGGTGGTTCCTTTCCACCAGCTGCTTTAGGTTCCTCTTCTCTTTTTCTCTCTTCTCTTCTCTCTCTCTCTCTTTTTTTTTTTTTTTTTGAGATGGAGTCTCTCTCTGTCGCAAGGCTAGAGTGCAGTGGCACCATCTTGGCTCACTGCACCCTCCATCTCCCAGGTTCAAGTGATTATCCTGCTTCAGCCTCCCGAGTAGCTGGGAGTACAGGAGCCCACCACCATGCCTGGCTAAGATTTTTATATTTTTAGTAGAGACAGGGTTTCACCATGTTGGCCGGGATGGTCTCAATCTCTTGAACTTGTGATCCACCTGCCTTGGCCTCCAAAGTGCTGGGATTACAGGCATGAGCCACTGTGCCTGGCCTGTCTCTTCTCTTAAGGTCTAAAGCCCAACTCTAGCTAGATTCCTTCAGTAGGAACTCTGGTAGTAGGTCACCATGCCATGCAGGATCACTGTGCCATGTGGGGTCACCATGCCATGTGGAGTGTGAGGCTCTGCAGTTCCGTTACCTTCTCTCTGTACTCCTTCTCTCTTCCTCTCCCCTTCCCGAATCCCCAGCATCTATGTGATTTCTTGTTTTCACCCCAGGGAGGTACTCCCAGCCAAGGGGAATTTGCTTCCCAGAAATAAAAATGTGTCTCTTCACCCTGTTCTTATGGAGGGCAGAGACAGCAAGTTGGATGGGGGCAGGTGAGAAGATGGATTTGGGAACCAGGATGGAACACAGCCGAGTTTTGTGTAATGCTCTCGCCAAGCTGAGAGTGGAACAAGTCTAGACATTTAAAGGTGATTAGCTTAGCTTTAAGTGGATCCCAAAGTCACCCCAAACTTCAAAGCTCCTGTGTGTGTGGAGACCTGGGAGTGGTGAGCTGGGTATCTGGGTTGAGGGACAGGAATGCTCTCAAGAGGACTGGAGCTGGCCATTCTTCAGCCACCCCTGTCCTGGGCTCCTGGCATCGCCTGTCTTCTTCCTCCTGACCCTCTAGGACACAGCACAAGGCTGCTGTACAGGTGAATGACAGAGCTTACGAATGCCTGCAACCTTGTTGGCATTCGCTTACAACCTTGTTGGCATTTGCTCAAAAGGGAAACGAAGCTCCACTAGAGAAGGCTGCCTTTGAATCCTCCTCTAGGCTTCCTCTTTCCTAACCCAGGAAGTTCCCTTTGCTATCTGGGACAGGAACCCTAACATCTCTCGGCCTCACCTACAGTCCCCAGCAATGTGAGATTTTAGCATGGAGATTGTGGCGTTTGGGCCTGGGGTCCAATCCCACCTTCGTCACTGGCCAGCTGAGTGGCCAGGGCCACCATCCCACCTCCTGACTCTGTGCCTCATTCTCCCCTTTTTTGTTCTAGGAGCTCTAGATACAAAAAACCTTTGCTCTCACAGTGTTTGTATCCTGGTAGCGATAAACACAATGAACCCTAAATTTAAGAATAAGATATAGCCAGATGTGGTGGCTCACACCTGTAATCCCATTGCTTTGGGAGGCCAAGGTTGGGAGAATAGCTTGAGGTCAGTAGTTTAAGACCAGCATGAGCAACTTAGCGAGACCCCATCTCTACAAAAAAAAAAAAAAATTAATTAGCCAGGAGCAATGCTGTGTGCCTGTCACCCCCTCTACTCTGGAGGCTAAGATGGGAAGATCACTTGAGCCCAGGAGCTGCAGGCTTCAGTGAGCTTGATCACTGTGTCACCTACTGCACTTCAGCTTGGATGATAGAACGACACTCCGTTTCTAAAATTAAAAAATAAAAAAGAACAATAAGATTAGTAGAGGTGAGAGCAAGCATTGCCTAGGGAATAAACAGGTTGGTAGATAGTAACAGGGGAAGGGTGCAAGGGTTTCAAGGGTAACTGGAGAAGCCATCTTACGGAGGTGAGACTCAAGTTGAGAACTAGAAAAATGAGAAAGGCTGATCCATGTGAAGAGCCCAGGGAGGAGAATTCCAGGCAGGGGCAGCAAGCGCAGCGGCTCCTAGATGGGTCAGGGCTTTGTGTTCACCCACCAGGAAAGAGAGGAGTGTGGCTGTCCCTGTGGCCAGGCAGGCCAAGGTGAGGAGTGCGCATTGTACTCTAACACAGTGGGAAGCCTGGAAGGGTTTCTATCAGGAAGTCTTATGACCTGGACGCTTCGGATGTTTCTGATGAACAGACTACGGAAAGACACATTGGGAGGCTCTTTCAAGGCCCGGGTGAGGGGGGATGGAGGTGGAGCAGGAGAACCATGCACAGATCTCTTTAGCCCCGATGTTGTCCATAGCCTCCAGCGGTGTCATAGGCTTGAAGGTAATACATATCACACACACATACCTGTAGAGTGCCTACCATGTGCCAGGCGCTGTACTTTACTTTTGTTCATTTGTTTCATCTCCCTAATGTCCCTATGTAATATTAATATTTTCATTTTGTAAATGAAGAAACCTCAGAGAAACTGATTTTAAAATCAGAATCCTGCTGATGCTGCAGCCGATGGTCTGGTCTGCACAGCTCTGCAGGTAGAGCTGCTCGTCAGTGTGTACTGCGTGGCAAAAAAAGGAGCCCCTGGTCCGAGGAGCATGTTGCGCAGAGCACGGGAGGGTCTTTTGGCCCAAAATGACACCCCTGCCTGTGGACCAGAGTAGAATTTTCGCCCCATAGGACCTAGAAGTCTCAGCTAAGCTAGAGATGGATGACCTTGGGGGATGAAAACACATTTTGTCAGTGTCAGGTTCATATCAGCAGGGCCCACCCTGTGCTCCTAAGTCACACCTCACAGGAATGGGATGCGGAAAGATTGCATTTAGAAAGAAAGGAATAGTTCTAGAAAATGAGTGTGGACATTGAAGATCAAGACCCATAGGGATGATGGATGCTGGCAGGGACCATGCTCACAATATAAGTAACAGATACCAATAAGAATGCCTAGCATTTATTGAGTGCCTACTGTATACTAAGTATTGAGTAAATGTTCCAGAGCCATTATCATATTGTGGTATTTCTTAAATTTCTCACAACGATCCTATGAGGTAGGCTTCACTGTGTTTCCTTGAGTCTATGAAGCCATCAGTTTAATAAAAGATTTTCATGTAAAAATATGTATTAAACTGAGGCAATGAAGTTTCATTGTGCTGTGCTTTTCTTAAAGAAATATAGAACATATTCATTCATAACATAACCTCTTTATTCTTCAGGATAATAATACAAGTTTGAATCAAAGCCTTGATATTCAGAGTCACAGAATGTCCATGCACAACTGCTAATTGTAAAAAAAAAAAAAAAAAAAAGTATATATATATAATGAAATTAAAATTTAAAAACAGAGTCAGAGGGTTTCTGGCTCACTTTTAGCTGTGCCCGTTCGTTCTCCATGCCCCACCTGGGATTTCTTTAGCCCCTTTAGGGTTGATGATGGTTTAATTTAGAGCAGAGCAAAGAACAGGGGCTCCTTCCACATCTCCTGTTTTATTAAACGTGTGGCTTTCCCCCTCTTAACTGGATTGCCTGCCTTTTGACTAAGAATTACTTCACGGTGCATGACAATCACAAAACCTCTCCTAGCTTTGAAAATCATGTGATCTAAACTTAGTGATTTGCCTGAATCTGCACATGTGCTGGTATTGACACCCCAGTTTCTTCTGTCTGGTGACTGACAAGGTTATTATTGTTTTAAGCATTGATTACAAGATGCTATACTATTACTTGGAAAAAAAAAATGTGCCCAGTGCGGCGGCTCATGCCTGTAATCCCAGAGCACTTTGGGAGGCTGAGGCTGGTGGATCACCTGAGGTCAGGAATTTGAGACCAGCCTGGCCAACATGGCAAAACCCCATCTCTACTAAAAATACAAAGATTAGCCAGACATGATGGTATGCACTTGTAATCCTAGCTACTTGAGAGGCTGAGGTGGGAAAATTACTTGAACCGGGGAAGTGGACGTTGCAGTGAGCCAAGATCATACCACTATACTCCAGCCTGGGCAACAGAGTGAGACTCCATCTCAAAAAAAAAAAAAAAAGAGTTTAAGGGTATCTTAGAATTAGTTCTTAACACTGAAGGTTAAAGATGTTAAATAGTTTACCTTCCATGTCACAGCTGGCAGGTGATGTAACTGGAATGCACACCAACCCAGCTGGGTACTTCTCAACATCAAGGCTGTGATGACTTCCTCCTTCTTTCTCTCTTGAATCCTCTTAATCCACCATTCCTCCAAAACTGCTCTTGTCTTGGTTACCAAAGACTTCCACATGGCCAAATGCATTGACTAATTCTCAATTGTTATCTTACTTCAGCAGCACTTGACACCTTTTTTTTTTTTTTTTTTTTTGGAGACAGGGTCTCACTGTGTCACCCAAGCTGGAGTGCAGTGGCATGATCTCAGTTCACTACAACCTCTGCCTCCCAGGTTCAGGCTATTCTTATGCCTCAGTCTCCCGAGTAGCTGGGACTACAGGTGCATGCCACCATGCCCCTTTTGCTTGGCTAATTTTTTGTACTTTTAGTAGTGACTGGGTTTCACCATGTTGGCCAGGCTGGTCTCGAACTCCTGACCTCAGGTGATGCACCTGCCGAGGTCTGCCAAAGTGCTGGGATTACAGGCATGAGCCACCACTTCTGACACCATTTTTAGGAAACAATTTCTTGACTTGGCTTTCTTAGGTCTTTTACATCCAGATTACCCTCAAAATCTTCTCTGCTACTCTTCTTTGTTTCTCCTCACCTGCCTGACCTCCAGATGCTGAGTGCTCCATGTGAACCATCCTCAGGCTTCTCTTGTCTTTCTGCATTCGCTCTTTGGTGATCCCATATAGTCTTATAGCCACTTCCACATTCACAGCTCTGCCATGTGCATCTGCAGCTCCCAGCAGCTACCCACTCACCCTCCTGCCTACTCTCCATCACTCCCTAGATGCCAAATAGGCTTTGCAAACTGAATGCCTTCAACCCAACTCCTCTCTTTGTCATCATCCCGGACTCCTCTCTTTCTCTCACTCCCTACTTCTGATCCTTTAGCAAGTCCTATCAGCTCAACCTCAGATTACATCGAAAACTGTTTTTTAGAGACAGGGTCTCGCTGTGTTACCCAGGCTGGTCTTGAACTCCTGGCCTCGAGTGATCCTCCTGCCTTGGCCTCCCAAAGTGCTGGGATTACAGACGTGAGCCACCGCCACATCTGAAACTCAATCCACAACTACCACCCTACACTAGGTCTATTAGTCATTCTGCAACCAGCTCACCACTTCTATCCTGGTCTTTCCCACCAGAAGCCAGAATGACCTTCCCCAGCCTAAGGCAGAACAAGGTGTCAACTGTTTAAAGCCATTGAGGGGCTCCTTGTCTCAACCTAAGCAAAGCCAGAAGAACTCTTACAGCTGCCCAGCCTCCTTGTTATCTGGGGTCTGCTGGCTCCTGGCTTCTGTTTCTCCTTCCCAGTCTTGCTAATTGTTCTCCAGCCAGGCTGCTTCCCATGCAGGTCACACAGCCAGCCCCCTCTGCCTCAGGGACTCAGGCTTTTGTACTTTGGCCTTCTTCTGGTAACCCTTCTCCCCCCAGATTTCCACATGGCTTACCCCTCATTTTCTTTTCTTTTTTTTTTTGAGACAGGGTCTCCCTCTGGTTGCCCAGGCTGGAGTGCAGTGGCTCGATTGTGGCTCACTGCAGCCTTGGTCTCCGGGACTCAGACGATTCTCCCACCTCAGCCTCCCAAGTAGCTGGGATTACAGGCATGCACCACTATGCCCGTCTAATTCTTGTATTTTTAGTAGAAACAGAGTTTCTCTAAGTTGCCCAGGCTGGTCTCAAACTCCTGGACTCAAGCAATCTGCCCACCTCAGCCTCTCAGAGTGCTGGGATTACAGACATGAATAGCTGTCCCCTCTTTTTCTTGAGGCCTCCTTAAATGCTACCCTAACAAAAGAGACCTCCCTGCATAAAAGAGCCACCTCCCAGAAATCTGTTCTGTTCTCTCTCTTCCAGTTTTTCCCCCAGCACTAGTACCACTTGCTATAGTACACATTGGTTTGCTTCTGGCCTCTCCACACCACTGTACTCCTAAGTTCCAGGAATGCAGGGACTGTGACTGTTTTAGTCACTTGCTGGGTCCCGAGTGCTCAGAGTAGAGGCTCGCCTGAAGTGGGCTCCCGGAGAATGTTTGTTGAATTATCAGACAAAGGAAGAAGGAATGGAGCACCCAGGAGTGGAGACAGAGCTGACCACTGATAATGCGTTTTTCTACTGCCCGGATTTGGAAGTCGGAATAAGCGCCCCTTAAACCACCGTTAAGGACTGTGCTGTGACCACTCCCACCCAGGCTGACTTCTGTCTTGTGTCTCCTTCCAGGTCTACGGCTCTCGCAGGCTCTGTGAGGGCTTTGCTATGACTGCAGTCCCCTCGCGGAGACAGAACTGCCCCTTGCTGCCGCAGCCTCTCCAAATCCCCGCCCCGCCCTGCCCCATCCTCAGCCCTGCGTCACCATGGGCAGTGTCAGTAGTCTCATCTCCGGCCACAGCTTCCACAGCAAGCACTGCCGGGCCTCGCAGTACAAGCTGCGCAAATCCTCCCACCTCAAGAAGCTCAACCGCTATTCCGATGGGCTGCTGAGGTTTGGCTTCTCCCAGGACTCGGGCCATGGCAAGTCCAGCTCCAAAATGGGCAAGAGCGAAGATTTCTTCTACATCAAGGTCAGCCAGAAAGCCCGGGGCTCCCACCACCCAGATTACACGGCGCTGTCCAGCGGGGACTTAGGGGGCCAGGCTGGGGTGGACTTTGACCCGTCCACACCCCCCAAGCTCATGCCCTTCTCCAACCAGCTAGAAATGGTAAGCAGGGGTCTCTGGCAAGGGTGAGTGGGTTGGAAAGGCAGGAGAAAGCAAAATGGGGGTAGAGAGCCTGGGGGCAGAGCGGGAGTGGTGACCTAAGCATTTAGACTCCAAGAAGCCGGAGCAGCAGGGGTTCGGGCAGAAGCCTTTGGCCACACCGCAGAGATCAAAGGTTGCCCAAAGGAATTAGAGCATTGCTCAGTCCCCTGAAGCAGAAGTCTCGGGTCAGCCCATAAGCAAAGAGCACAGGGGGCATGTAAGCTTCCCGAAGTCACACTGAAATGTCGCTGAATTGTCAATGCAGGACTCTGGCATTTGCCAAGCCTTGGGAAGGAGAGGGAGCCCTGTTCTCATTTGGAAGCACAGATGAAGAGGATGCAGGCAGGAAGCTAGCCGCTTCTCTCCCCAGAAGACTCGTGGGGATGGGTCGGGTGTTCTCATTTTCTGCCCTGAAGTGCAGTAGCTCCTTGCTCAAGCTGTGCCTGGGGCATCTTTGAATATGGGCTGGAATTTTGTCTTCCATTTAGCAGAGTTGAGAGCAGAAGAGGCCCAGGCACTCAGAACTCCAGCCCTTACACCAGCTCAAGCCCTTGTGCGTCCCACGAGTGGACACTGAAATCAATTTTCCTATTCAGTCCTCTGCCCCTGCCCCGGGGAAATGAATCTAAGGCTTTGATTTACTATGAAAGAGCCTCTTACGTTTGCATAGAGCATTCAGCTTTTCAAACTAAGGGGCTTGTAAACTGCAAAGCACTCCACCGGGGAAAATTACAGTTTTTAAAAAGGACTGTGATTTGGAATGAGTCTCCCAACCTGTGAGGAGGCCAGGTCAGTGTCCTTGCTCCAGGCTTAACGGAAGAGGCAGCAAACAGGAAGAAGGGATGGACCTAGAGAGGGTCACCAAGCTCAGCCGGCCTAATGCCCTAACCTGCCCCACACAGACAGAGTAGGAGCCTCAATATGTGTTTATCACCTCAGGAAGGCTGGGACAAGCTGGTGGCAGGTTGCTATTTCATAGAACAAAGTGCCCAAGTCACCATTGACATTCCCGAGTGACAGAGGGTTCTTTCCTTCTTAAGAGAGACTTTTTTTTTCTTTTTGAGATGGATTCTTGCTCTTGTCGCCCAGGCTGGAGTGCAGTGGTATGATCTTGGTTCACTGCAAACTCCTGCTCCCAGGTCCAAGCAATTCTCCTGCCTCAGCCTCCGAAGTAGCTGGAATTACAGGCATTCGCCACCATCCCTGGCCAATTTTATATTTTTAGTGGAGTTGGGGTTTCACCATGTTGGTCAGGTTGGTCTTGAACTCTCAACCTCAGGTGATCCACCTGCCTTGGCCTTCCAAAGTGCTGGGACTACAGCCGTAAGCCACTGCACCCCACCTCTTAAGAGAGATTTATCACACTCAGCTGCTTCAAAGCAACAGGAGAGGTCTGCTAAGACAAGTGACCAAGAGGGGTGCTACTTGCACTCCGGGAGCCCAGGCTGGCTCCAGGTCGGCATACATGCCTGGGGAGAGAGGGTATAGTGAATGCATAGGGGAGACATGAATCACCGTGGTCCTTTTCCTCTACAGGGCTCCGAGAAGGGTCCAGTGAGGCCCACAGCCTTCAAGCCTGTGCTGCCACGGTCAGGAGCCATCCTGCACTCCTCTCCGGAGAGTGCCAGCCACCAGCTGCACCCTGCCCCTCCAGACAAGCCCAAGGAGCAGGAGCTGAAGCCCGGCCTGTGCTCTGGGGCGCTATCTGACTCTGGCCGGAACTCCATGTCCAGCCTGCCCACACACAGCACCAGCAGCAGCTACCAGCTGGACCCACTGGTCACACCTGTGGGACCCACCAGCCGTTTTGGGGGCTCCGCCCACAACATCACCCAGGGCATTGTCCTCCAGGACAGCAACATGATGAGCCTGAAGGCTCTGTCCTTCTCAGACGGAGGTAGCAAGCTGGGCCACCCAGGCAAGGTGGACAAGGGCCCGTCATGCGTCCGCTCCCCCATCTCCACGGATGAGTGCAGCATCCAGGAGCTGGAGCAGAAGCTATTGGAGAGAGAAGGTGCCCTCCAGAAGCTACAGCGCAGCTTCGAGGAGAAGGAGCTCGCCTCCAGCCTGGCCTACGAGGAGCGGCCGCGGCGCTGCAGGGACGAGCTGGAGGCCCCGGAGCCCAAAGGTGGCAGCAAGCTCAAGCAGGCCTCGCAGAAGAACCAGCGCGCACAGCAGGTCCTGCACCTGCAGGTACTGCAGCTTCAGCAGGAGAAGCGGCAGCTCCGGCAGGAGCTCGAGAGCCTCATGAAGGAGCAGGACCTGCTGGAGACCAAGCTTAGGTCCTATGAGAGGGAGAAGACGAGCTTTGGCCCTGCGCTGGAGGAGACCCAGTGGGAGGTGAGGCCACACTGTACTCATGGGCTTGGGTGGTCAGCGGTTTGCACCAGTCCCCCTCCTCTCCTTCTGGTGCCAGCCAATAGCGTGCAAACACAGACCTCACAGGCAAGTGGGGCTAATGTGCTGGCTTTATCACTCAAAGAAGGGGCTCCCTGCAAACCATGCTGGGGGATTGACTTACCTCTGAGCTTCCTCCTGTCCTCGCTATCACCCTCGTGGCTCCTAGATTTCAGTTTCCCAAGTGAGCCATTAACCAAGAAGCCAGAAGCCAGAGTACTATGGCCCAGCCAGGCTGTGGGCCGACCTCCCTCCAATCTGCTCACAGCAGGCTCAGAAGAAGCACAAGCCATGCCTGAGCTCACTCGGGGCCAGGGGCCCAAGAGAGCACAGAATGTATTTGTTGCTTTGGAGGGAGGAGACGGCACCCACTAGTAAGAGGGGCCCCATTTGTGGCAGGTTTCAGTGATGGAAGTGGTTGCTCCTTGTGGAAGTGTAAGGGGAACTTCTATTGGATGAGCTGAGATGGAAACCTAGGAGAGGAAGGGAAGATTCTCACACTTACACACTCATACACACACACTCCGCCACACTTGGAAATGAGGCATCTGGACCTGACCGTGCTGGAGAACCCCATAACCTCTGCATCCTGTTGGTGGGAAAGCAGCTTTTCTCAGCAGCCGGGTGATCCGGATGACCCGTGAAGCTCAAGTCCATCGTTGAGGCTCTTTACATGCTTGCATCCAGCTTGGTCTGTCCACATGCCTGCCTCACCCCCAGTTCAGAGTCCAAACCTCAATCTACACCCAAAACCCTGGCTACGTGCAAGTCAATGACCAGTGGTTTAGCCTGCCTGCTACTGGCAGCTACATCACCCCCATTTAATACTAATGGTATTGGTTTCTGTGCCAGCCTGATTTCTGTCATCCATGTTTGTGCCCACACCCTCCAACCTCACCCCTGCATGCACCCAGCCCTCCTCTCTCCTCTCTACTGGGATAAAGACTACATCGCATATTCACTACCATACCCAGTGACGAGCACCGTGCTGGCGTGGATGCAGAGCCCAATCCACATCTGCCAAATGCGGAATCACTGTCTTCTCCTCTTGCCCTCCTTCTCTGTTTCCACTCCTATCCCCCATCAAAATTTGGCCAAGAGCAATGATGAAAGCCAAAGCCACTGTGTCTCTGGATCTTGGCCATTGGGGTCATGGTGGCTCATTGGGAGACCAAAGCCAGTCTGGCTGCATCTTAAGGGTGAATGAAGGCCAGAGCATGTGGCTTGACAGAATGGATTCTTGGAAGAAGCTTGGAAGCCACCTTAATATTTCCTTCACAGTAGAAAATTCCCCTTGCCCTCAGTGAAACACTGCATAGTCCTGGAGAAAATTCCACCCTACCCAGGATGCCTGGTTAGGACTAAGAATTTCATTCCAAGGCCAACCCTGTATTCATTTCATGAAGGGAGTGACACAGTTGTAGCTGAGGTGTGGGCCTGGCTTTGAACCTCAGCCTGACCTCTTATAGTCCAGGTGATTCTAAATACATTAGCTATGGTGGTAATGTGGCATAGCGATTAGACTATTAGGATCAAACCTTTGCTATTTTTTTTTTTTTTAGACAGAGTCTCACTCTGTTGCCCAGACTGGAGTGCAGTGGTACAATCTCAGCTCACTGCGACCTCTGCCTCCCAGGTTCAAGCAATCCTCCTGCCTCAGCCCGTCTAGTAGCTGGGATTACAGGCACACACCACCATGCCCAGCTAATTTTTGTATTTTTAGTAGAGACAGGGTTTCACCATGTTGGCCAGGCTGGTTTCAAACTCCTGACCTCATGTGATCCACCCACCTCAGCCTCCCAAAGTGCTGAGATTATAGGCATGAGCCACTGTGCCCGGCCCAAATCCTTGCTTTCATACTTTATGTATGTGTGTGTGTGTGTGTGTGTGTGTGTGTGTTGACCCTCAGGCTGGTCACTTCACCAGCTATTTACTATCATAGTCTCTCCATGCCTCAGTTTCATTGATGTAATAGTACCTACTTTATCGTGTTGTGAGGAATAGATGAGCAAATGTGGGGCTTAGCACTTAATAAAATTATACATTATTAGTAAAAGTATGTTTATAATAATATACTTATGTGTGGTCAGGCGTGGTGGCTCACACCTTTAATCCCAGCACTTTGGAGGGCCGAGGCAGGCAGATCACTTGAGGTTAGGAGTTCGAGACCAGCCTGGCCAACATGATGAAACACTGTCTCATACTAAAAATACAAAAATTAGCTGGACATTGAGGGGGGTGGGGCCTGTAATCCCAGCTACTTGGGAGGCTTAGGCAGGAGAATGGCTTGAACCTGGGAGGCGAAAGTTGCAGGGAGCCAAGATCACGCCACTGCACTCCAGCCTGGGCGACAAAGCAAGACTCCATCTCAAATAATAATAATATACTGTGTGTCATTATACATGATTATTATTATTTGTTTTATCATTTTACTACATAGCATGGCTCCATAACCTGGGGAAAAGGTCACAGCAATGCCAGCTTAGTTTCAGACTGGACAAAGAAGGCTAGAAGCCTGACACCAGGCCACCGCATCCGGAGTGGCTTGTTTATTTTAGGCAGCTGAACTGTCACTTCCCTGGATAAGGACACTCACCTCTTGGCGCTCTGTCTCCACCCCACCCTTGGCAGGTGTGCCAGAAGTCAGGTGAGATCTCCCTCCTGAAGCAGCAGCTGAAGGAGTCCCAGACGGAAGTGAACGCCAAGGCCAGCGAGATCTTGGGTCTCAAGGCGCAGCTGAAGGACACACGGGGCAAGCTGGAGGGCCTGGAGCTGAGGACCCAGGACCTGGAGGGCGCCCTGCGTACCAAGGGCCTGGAGCTGGAGGTCTGTGAGAATGAGCTGCAGCGCAAGAAGAATGAGGCGGAGCTGCTGCGGGAGAAGGTGAACCTGCTGGAGCAGGAGCTGCAGGAGCTGCGGGCCCAGGCCGCCCTGGCCCGTGAGATTGTGCCGCCCACCTTCCCTGAAGACGTGCCCGCCCTGCAGCGGGAGCTAGAGCGGCTGCGGGCCGAGCTGCGGGAGGAGCGGCAAGGCCACGACCAGATGTCCTCGGGCTTCCAGCACGAGCGGCTGGTGTGGAAGGAGGAGAAGGAGAAGGTGATCCAGTACCAGAAGCAGCTGCAGCAGAGCTATGTGGCCATGTACCAGCGGAATCAGCGCCTGGAGAAGGCCCTGCAGCAGCTGGCCCGCGGGGACAGCGCCGGGGAGCCCTTGGAGGGGCTGGAAGGGGCTGACATCCCCTACGAGGACATCATAGCCACCGAGATCTGAGGAGCTGTCTGGGAAGGCGATTCCTGGGGACCTGGCACTGCGAGGCGGGGCTCTTCTGTGCATCCCCCCTGCTCAGCAACTCAGACCCCTCTGAGAGACGCCACTCCCTGGGACACAGACCCAGGAGCCCCGAGGGGTGGACAGGATGGCATTTCCTTCCCTCTCTGATGTCCCAGTGCTTACCTGCCCTGCAGCCCACTCGACCTCAGGCCCTCACTCCTCTGGCTTTCCCAGGAAATGGGTCCAGGAGGTCTCTCTGTTTTGGTTAAGGGCGCTCTAAACTTTGGCCTTTGTTCAAAATAGAGATATCCTTTCCCCCTCCTCCAGGGAAGGTGGCCATACCAAGTACAGAGGCTCCCCTCTGCTTCTCAACCCAACCTCTTTTTCCTCCTGGACACATTGGAATGCCTTGGAAACAGAAAGAAGCCATATATGACGAGAAGCCTTGGAATCTGGCCCCATCACAACCTGAGCTATTTTCTTCTGGCCACAGAGGTGTAGGGTTGGAGTGAGTTGTGGGGGAGCTGGCTTTGAAACCTCAGGGCTGTCCCGGCCCCGGCGAGGCACAGCAAGGAGGGGAGAGCCAGGCAGTCTGGCAGTATGGAGCCCTGTCACAGCCTGAGGAGGGCAGAGGGAGAAGCCAAGGGGTAAGAGCCAGGGGCGGGTGATGGCCAGCCCCTGGGGCCCAACCCCTGTTTGCTGGTTCTTGCGAATGGAAGCTGAGCAGCTTCTGGACAGCTGGTAGCCTTTGACCTCAGTGGCCACTCTTCAAGCCATAGACCCTGAGGCCTTGGGCTGGGTGCTGGGAAGGGAAGGTTGAAGCCATCTTGAACCAGAGGGTGTGGCTTCCTAGCCATCCTTGGCGAGCCTCCCCATCTGGCAGGGAGTCCCTACCAAGTTCAGGTTAGCTGGTGGCTATTCTGGAACGTTTTTCCTTCCCCAGAATTGAGCTTTTGCTTGATCCAGAAGAGATCTAAGATGGCACATATGTGATCTGGGCATTTTCCTCCTCTGCCTACGGCCAGGTTTGGTGGCACATCTCTCCCCTTATCACTTCAGGGCTGAGTTCTGGGTTTCTACAGGTCAGGACAGGTCCTCACAGTGCCAGAAAGCCAGAGCCCCAAGCAGGAAGAAAAAGAGGCATATACACAGCAGTGTGGATAGCCTGGCCACCAGCCATCCTCCCTCCACCTCAAGGCCCCCATTTGTCCCAGACTAAAGGATCCAGAAAGCAGCTCCCTTTCTCAGGAGCTTGGGCAGTGCCCCAGGGAGTCTAGGGTTTCTCTGCAGATACACAGAGCTGGAGGTGGTGGTAGAGAGGGAGAAAAGGTGGAGTTTCTCTGCTGTTTGATTCAGGGATTTTATTTTTGTTTTTAGGAGACAGGGTCTTGCTCTGTCCCCTAGGCTGCATTGCAGTGGCATAATCATAACTCACTGCAGCCTCATACTCCTGGGCTCAAGCAATCCTCCTGACTCAGCTCTCCAACTAGCTGGACTACAGGTGCACGCCACCATGCCTGGCTAACTTTTCTTTTTTTTTTTTTGTAGGGATGGGTCTTGTTTTGTTGCCCAAGCTGGTCTTGAACTTCTGGCCTCAAGCAGTCCACCTGCCTTGGCCTCCCAAAGTGCTGAGACTGTAGATGTGAGCCATTGTGCCTGGCCAGATTTTTCTTTTTTTCTTTTTCTTTCTTTCTTCATTTTTTCTTTCTTGTCTTTTCAGAAGCAAGCCAGGCCTAGCAGGCTGTTCCATGTTCTATTTTTGACTGTAGCCACAGCTGCTGTTCTCAGGACAGCAGCCCTTCCCACATGCCTGCGCCTGCTGCCTGCTGAGGAGGGGAGCCTCTGGGAACTCAAGAGTCCGAGGCCAGTTCCCATGTCAGCCTCGCCCACCACTGGCCCTTAGAGACCCCAAGGTGGGGGTGGGAAGATGCTTCCCTCCTTGCCCCCAGCCCTCCTGGATCCCAGCCCTTCCCTGAGTGCAGGCTGTGAGCAGAGTCACCTTTTCTGTGGCTGGCTCTGTCTTCCTGTCCCTGGGGTTAAACGATGCCCATCCTGCCATGCTCAAATGACAGAGGAGGTTTTCTGGAATTTCAAGCCATTGCTCTTAGTCACAGCCTAGGTTTAAACCTGGAATCTACAAGCCAAAAGTCCCTTGCTGCCTGAGGGTGGAACCCTCCATTGGGCACAGTTCAGACCCAAGTCAAAGACGTCCCATTCCTTGCCCCCCCAGCTCTCAGTTCCTTTATTTTCCACCAGGCTGTGCCTTGTTTGAGTTTTTCCTCCTGGTGAGACTGCCCCACGGAGAGAGAGGAAAGCCTGGCTCCCTGTCCCCAGGCTGGAGACCCCCTACACCAAGAAAGAGCAGCCAGAGTCCAGCGCTCTGCCCTCCAATGTTGCTGGAGAAGTAGTGGCTGCCACCCCCAGGGACAGGCCCTGAGGCACGAGGCTGTGCTCCCCTGTGGTGCACTGGTGCCCTCCATATACAGGAGTGTAGGCTTCTCCGTATCTCCATGGCCCTGTCCCAGGCCAGCCCAGACATGTCCCCACCAGGCTTTGTTTAGTGTCTGACGTGGCAGATGTCTTTCCTGGGCTGCCACCAGTCCAGGCCCCAGAGTGGCCCATGGTGGCACTAGAATGCAAGTGTCCTGCGACTTACTGACCTCACCTTCCTGTGGGTTTTCTTTTCCGTCCTGTCCAAAAGCGCCCTCACTCTTCTTGGACCATACCAGATTCCGCCTCTCTGGAAAGAGGCTCTGGACAGCAGAGGCCTCTAAGCATGGAGCCTGGCCCCAGGCCCCAGACAGGGTGGGCTTCCTGCCCTTTCTTCTGGGCATGCCTGCTGGCACACTGGCCCACTCGGTCGAACCAACCTGCTGTGGCCCCAAAGGACGTCTGCAAGAGAGACCATCACTCCATACCACCTCACCAAGGATCGCACTCTGCCCCTGGGCCTTAGAATGCCTGGACTCTCCCGGGGTTCCCTCCTAGGTCTCCTGGTGAACTCCTGCCAGGCACAAGCAGCCCCTGTAGCACTGAGCTCAGATGGGACTGAGGTATGGGGGTATCTCTCCCCAGAGAGGCAGTGCTGAGCCTCCTGTGCCTGGCCCCAGCCTGGGCCATCTCTTAGGTGAGACAGTTCCCTGAAACGAAGCCAGGCCAGGCTGTAGAAGCAGCAGCTTTGGAAGTGGGGTTTCCCTGCAGACCCAAGTCATCCTGCGGTGGGTGCTGCCATGACAGAGGCTGAATCCCTGGGCCAGCGGGGCTCCTCACCCACCTCCTGTGCAGGTGGACTTCACGCTGTGCCTGCAGGCAGAGCTGGAGCCCCCAGCAGGGGCAGCCTGGGACGGGCGAGCATTTGGAAGATGTACATAGTTATTTTTCTCTTTGTGGTTTCTTGTTTGGTTTGGTTTGCTTTTGACAGCTTCATTTTCTTTCTGATGTCACTTTTTGGCCATGTAAACTATTTGTGGCAATTTTATGTTTTTATTTATGAATAAAGAATGCCATTTCTCATGCCCTCTGGAGCCATGTGTGTCTGCCCTCTGCTCCCCTTGCTGCAGCGTGGCAGCTCCCTGGGAACTCCCACCTTGGAATGGGAAAGATGACATCCCTTCCCCCAGTGAGGGGATGAGGGAGGTGACACAGGGCAGTGGGAAAAAGGGGCCTAGGGGTTAGACAGGCTTCAGCTGGCCCCTGCCACCATCACCTACCCCGGGACCTTATCTGTGAAATAGAGGAAAAGGGACTCAGGGACTGGTGCCCCTGTAGAGTCAGAGTGTGTCCTCTCCAAAAGAGAGCCCCTCCCCACCCAAACCGCCCGCCCCGCCGGCTTCTCACCTCACCAGCCAACTCCTGGGTCTACTGCATATGGCCTCTTGGCAAAAGACCAGCATGGCTACAGTTGCCACTGCCCCAGGGCCCCCTAGTGGGGCAGGCACAGTCACTACCGTGGCCATCTGTCCAGCCTTCTTGGTCCCAGACTGCCTGGTGCCCCCTGACAACCTTCCCTACCATCCCGGGCTCCGAGCCTACTGCTCAGGTGGTGGGAGACAGAAGGGACATGTTACGAGGAAACTCAAAGCACAAGGCAGCCTAGGGCGGAACCTAAGGGGCCGATGACAAGGCCTCCGAGGTGCGGAAGGTTAGTGTGGGCTGGGGGGTCCGGGGAGGTGGCAGCAGGAGAGGACCTGGGGTGAGTGTGGGACGTAAGGGGAGCGGGAGGGAGGAAAAGACCAGAAGCATGTCTCCGGGGCAGGCGTTCACACAGCTCCCTGCCCGCCCCTGATGGGATAAGAGCAGCACTGGGGGTTGGAGAGGCAGGAGGGCCAGGGTGCAGGGGCCCCAACTGAAGCTCCAGTCACTGAGCCAGGACAGCAGCCAAATTCTTTTTTTTTTTTTTTTTTAATGAGACAGAGTTTCGCTCTTGTTGCCCAGGCTGGAGTACAATGGCACTATCTTGGCTCACTGCAACCTCCACCTCCCGGGTTCAAGTGATTCTCCTGCCTCAGCCTCCTGAGTAGCTGGGATTACAGGCATGCTCCAACCACGCCCAACTAATTTTGTATTTTTTTTAGTAGAGACAGGGTTTCTCCATGTTGGTCAGGCTGGTCTCGAACTGACCTCAGGTGATCCACCCACCTCAGCCTCCCAAAGTGCTGGGATTACATAGAAGCCCTCGCTTTGGGACAAAGGGGTCATGTCAGACCTGGGGTAACCCTTCCCTGTCTTCCTCCTGGACCTGGCCCAGGCTGGTGACCTCACTAAAACATGCCTCTCACTAATCACACTCTTGGGTCAGCCCTTCCTCTTTAATTGGAGCAGGCCCAGAGACTCACTTTAACTAATGGGATATAGCAGGAGTGAGGCTCTGCTAGTTTCAGCCAAAACCTAGAAGGCTTAGCAGCTTCTGCTTTTATTATTTGAGACATCGTCTCACTCGCCACCCAGGCTGGAGTGCAGTGGTGCAATCGTGGCTCACTGAGGCCTCAACCTCATGGGCTCAAGCAGTCCTCCCGCCTCAGCTTCCCAAGTAGCTAGAACCACAAGCATGCACCACCATGCCTGGCTGATTTTTTAATTTTTTGTGGAGATGTGGGGGGTGATCTCACTATGTTGCCCAGGCTGGTCTTGAACTCCTTGCCTCAAGTGATCCTCCTGACTTGGCCTCCCAAAGTGCTGGGATGGCAGGCATGAGCCCCCACGCCTGGCCAGCTTCTGCTTTTATATTCTCGAAAGCCCTGAGCTGCCACATAAGAAGCCCACCCTCCCATCTTGCTGGAAACACCACATAGGGCAGGAGGGGCCACTTGTCCCAGAGTCTCAGCTAGGTCCTGTGTCCAGCTGAACACAGCTGAGTGACTACCCAGGACCCAGCCGACGTCATGGGGAGCAGAGTGTTCCCCACTCTGCCCTGCCATAATCCTGCCCCTCAGATCCCTAAGCACAGTAAATGACTGTGTTTAAGCCACTGAAGTTAGGGGGATCTATTACAGAGCCTAAAATACATCACCAAAACACCTATCAGCACGCCCCTTTGCTTGCCACCTGACAAGCCTCTCTCCATCCAAAGGGCTCAGAACAACATAAAAGAGCACCCCTAGGAACGCACCAGGCTGCCTGGGGCACAGTGGCTCACGCCTGTAATCCCAGCACTTTGGGAGGCCAAGGTGGACGGATCCACTTGAGGTCAGGAGTTCGAGACCAGCCTGGCCAACATGGCAAAACCCAGTCTCTGGTAAAAATACAAAAATTAGCTGGGCGTGGCAGTGGGCGCCTGTCATCTCAGCTACTCGGGAGGCTGAGACAGAAGAACTGCTTGAACCTGGGAGGTGGACGTTGCAGTGAGCCGAGATCACAGCACTGCACTCCAGCCTGGGCAACAGAGTGAGAGTGAAGAAAAAGAGAGAGAGGAAGGAGAGAGAGAAGGAGGGGAAAGGGAGAGGGAGAGGGAGAAGGAGGCAGGACGGAAGGGAGGGAAACCACAGAGCCATGGGAAAGACTGTTCCAGCTGGAAGAGGAGCGGCGGGCAAGGGGGCAAAAGAGTGGGGAAACGAGAGCTTTTCCTGACCCCATTTCCTCCAGAGCCCTGCCTAGGAAACAGCCTTACTGGAGCCTCCCAAACATGCTTATTGTTTTATTTTTTGTCTTGTTTTGTTGTAGAGACAGGATCTCACTATATCGTCCAGGCTGGTCTCAAACTCCTGGCCTCAAGTAATACTCCCACCTCAGCCGACAAAAGTGCTGGGATTACCGGCATGAGTCACCCCCGCCCCGCCCCCTGCCCAATCAGCCCTCTGCTTATTACTTCAGGAAAAATAATAGAACAAAAGGGAAAGGAGAGAGAGAGAGAGAGACAAGAAACAGAGAGAAAGGGAAAGAGGGAGAGAGAGAGGCTCCTCCTTCCTTGACAACAAGCAGCTCAATCCTTAGCCTCCGCCGCATGCAATGCACAGTCTCAGAATATTTTTATCGAGCCCCAGACGGACTCACTGCACAACAGAGCCTGTGAGAAGGGAGACAGTCGGTGATCATCCCAGAGCATCCACGGCAGCAGGTGTTTTCTGAGTTATTTAAGGAAGGTCATGCTGTCCCCAAATATCTCCCCAACCCAGGTTCCTGCCACAAGGCCTGAAATATCACAATTTCATGCATGCATGTATTCCTCCAATAAGTATTTATTGAGCTCCTACTTTTTGTTAGTCCTGTTCCAGATGCCAGAAATACAGAGGTGAGGCCGGGCACAGTGGCTCATGCCTGTAATCCCAGCACTTCACCTGAGGTTGGGAGTTCGAAACCAGCCTGACCAACATGGAGAAGCCCTGTCTCTACTAAAAATACAAAACTAGGCAGGCGTGGTGGCACATGCCTATAATCCCAGCTACTCAGGAGGCTAAGGCAGGAAAATTGCTTGAACCCGGGAAGCGGAGGTTGCGGTGAGCTGAGATCGGCCATTGCACTCCAGCCTGGGCAACAAGAGCAAAACTCCATCTCAAAAAAAGAAAAGAAATACGGAGGTGAACAAAGCAGTCAAGCTTCCTTCTCCTGATAAAGTTCACACTTTGGAAGAAAACTAATAAACAATTTTCCATTGTAATAAGTTCTAAAAAGGTAATAAACAGGGTGATATAAGCTATCTATGGATAAACTGGAGGTGCTCTAACTGGAGCGGATTGAGTGAGCTATGGAAACTGGTACAGTGAAAGATAAGTTGGAGAACCACAAACATCACCTGATGTCACTATCTTGATAGTCTATGCCAGCCACTGTCCTTTTCTAACTTGGATTCCCCACTCCCCATGACAAATTCCTTCTCTTAGAAATCTCTTCTTGGCTGGGTGCGGTGGCTCATGCCTGTAATCCCAGCACTTTGGGAGGCCAAGGCAGGCAGATCATGAGGTCAGCAGTTCAAGACTAGCCTAGCCAATATAGTGAAACCCCATCTCTACCAAAAATACAAAAATCAACCAGGCACGGTGGTGGGCACCTGTAGTCCCAGCTACTCAGGAGGCTGAGGCAGACAAAATCTCTTGAACCTGGGAGGCAGAGGTTGCAGTGAGCCAAGATGGTCCCACTACACTCCTCAAAAAAAAAAAAAAGAAAACAGAAAAAAGAAAAAGAAATCTCTTCTTTGGGGGTCTCAGTAGGGGTGTGTGTGTGTGTGTGTGTGTGCGCACACATGCACTCAAGACAGGGTCTCACTGTAACACAAGCTGAAGCAACTCACTGCAGCCTCCACCTCCTGGGCTCAAGCAATCCTTCTGCCTCAGCCTCCTGAGTAGCTGGGACTATAGGTATACACCACCATGCCTAGCTAATTTCCGTATTTTTTTGTAGAAATGGGGTCTCGCTATGTTGCCCAGGCTGGACTCAAACTCCTGAGCTCAAGTGATCCGCCCGCCTCAGCCTCCTAAGTGCTAGGATTACAGGCATGAGCCACTATGCCCAGCCCTCAGCAGACACCTTTTTATCTTACCAGGGCACTTGCAGCTTTTCTTCCCTAATCTCAGCTTTTCTTGCTCCCACCCTCTGGACATCTCTACCTTCCTCTCCATCTAAAACAAACCCCTCCTGCCACTTCTCAGTAAAGACCTTTGAAAAGCCTTAAGCATTAAACACTGTTCTTTTCACACATGAAATTAAAGACAAAATTTTGTGAAATGGCACAATTCTTATACAGATGCTGAAATTAAAATGGTTTCTTTCTAGGTAACTTAATTAAAAAATGTTCAGCTTTAATTAACTTATGCACACATATATTTTAGAGACAGAGTCTCTGTCACCAAGCCTGGAGTGCACTGGTACAATCATAGCTCACTGCAGCCTCCAACTCTTGGACTCAGGTGATCCTCCTGCCTCAGCCTCCAGAGTAGCTACTAGCCACCGCACCCAGCTAATTTTTTACATTTTTTTGTAGAGATGAGATCTCACTATGTTGCCCAGGTTGGTCTCAAGCTCCTGGCCTCAAGCAATTCTCCTGCCTTGGCCTCCCAAAGTGCTAGGATTACAGGCATGAGCCACCATGCCCAGCCAATTTATCTGTATATTTTTGTTGTTGCTGTTGTTTTGGTGGGAGGGATGTGTTTACTGGGGCTCCAAGCGCAAGTTTATTCTGCCTTCTGTCAAATCCAGACTTTCCCCAGGGTATCTCTATCCTACCATCTCTCACTGCAGTTTGGAGCCGTTGTTGATTCCTGCCTCTCCATCATCCTTTCTGTCCAATCAGATCCTAGATCCTGCAGGCTCTAGCTACTCCTTACCGCCCTCCCCACCACCCTCTTTTCTTTCTACATCCATTGGCCCATCTGAGGTCATCAAAAGGATCGCAAAACATCTAAGACATCTTAGACCTTTGACATCTAATTCTAACCACGTCTATTTTATAGACATACAAAAGGGAGACCTAGAAAGACAAGAGGGCTTCCTCAAGGTCACATGGCTAGTTGACCAAAGATCTGGTCTCCTTGACAGCTCTCATAACCCTGCGAGTTTCTCTGCCCCGACTCTGGCCCATGAAATCCATTCACACACAACACACAGGTTTACACCTCTGGTGCTGCTGACATCATAACTTGGCCTTGCTCAAGACCTTCAGTGGCTTCCTCACTGACCCCAGCATCCAGTCTAACCCACCTGTGCAAACCTGAATCTGATGGGAGGGGCCAGAGCACATTCCCTAAAGCACCACATGTATCATCACCATTAGCACCATCAACAAAGAGGGATTCCTCTTGCCCATCACAGTCTTTATGAAAAGAACCCCCTCTGCTGCCCAGTCCCATGTTCTACTTGAGACTTTCCAAGAGAGGCAGCAAGTACAGAGGTTAAGTGCTTTATCTGGAGAATCAGTTGGCCACATTCATGCCCAAACTCCTCTGCTGCTGAGCTGTGAGACATTAAAAAAGTTACTTATGCCAGGCGTGGTGGCTCGCTCCTGCAATCCCAGCACTTTGGGAGGCTGAGGCAGGAAGATTGCTTGAGACCAGGAGCTGGAGACCAGCCTGGGAAACAGGGAGACCCTGTCTCTAGAAAAAATACAAAAATTAGCCAGACACGGTGGTGCGCACCTGTAGTGCCAGCTACTCAGGAGGCTGAGGTGGGAGAATCACTTGAGCCTGGGAGCTTGAAGCTGCATTGAGCTGTGATGGCACCACTGCATTCCAGCCTTGGCAATAGAGGAAGACCCTGTCTCAAAAAATAAGTAAGCTACTTAAACCCTCTGGGCTTCAAAGGGTTGTTTTGACAATTATATCATACTCAATAAAAGTTCAAGTATTGCCACTGTTTGTTATGACTGCCACAACTTAGTGACATGATACTTACTAGTATTTGTTAACAAAATGTCCCTGCTTCAAGCCATGATGAGCTACAGTGGTGTCCCAGGCTCCCTTGGCCTGGTGAAGCTCTATCCCGTGGGAAACAACTGATCTTATTCTGATCTTCTGTCTCCCCAGCTCCCTCCAACCTTTTTTCTCCAGGTTTCAACTCCAGAAGCCTGGCTTACGGGGGTAAAGCCTCTGGGACAGAGGACGTAGCTGAAGAAAGAAAGGAACAAGGAGGTATTTGCAGGGGGTGCATTGGAGCTAGGCTGGGCTGGGCTGGGCCAGCCCATAACTGTGACACTGACCAAAACCCTGGCTGAAAGGGAGCCGGTTAGAATCCTTATTCACCACCTATGGTCCCTCTTTGTCTCTCCCTCCTCTTTCAGGTCCGCCACATAGTGCCAGCCTGAGCGTACACATATGCACACACACGCGCACACAGCAACTGCCCCCCTGCATTCTCCTTCTGCCCCTCACCCCTGACTGCAATTACAGATGAGAGTCAAGTAGGCTCACGACAGCAGTTGTAATCAGTCACGTGGGAAGCGAATTAAATTTCTTACACCAAAAATTTAAATCGTTCTTAACAGGACGATTTGCCTGCCACAGCCTGTCACGCTAATGGTCCTCTTTTGGGTTGCGGAGGGCCAGGTACACACAACCTGTGGGTTTCAAGGTTTGCAGACTCCAGGGGCTCAGCAAAGCAGGCTGATGGTGGTGGGTACTATCCATACCAAATAGAAAGGAAGCTCCCTGGCACCCATGGCATTGGCTGGGCTGGGTGCTGGCTGACTTCTCAACCCTGTCACTTGCATTTAACCCTCACAGCAGCCCTGCATTCTACACCTGAAGAAGCTATGCACAGTGGATGGTCGCAGCCCTGGGCCTGACTATGGCCAAGGCATGAGCTCTTGGTCTGCTGCCAGGCTGCCTCCTCCTCCCAGCCTTGCTACAGCAGTAGACAAAATTCACAGTGATGATAAGGGTCACCTTGCTATCCTCCCGCACTATGCATCAGAGTGGCCAGCTCTCCCGGGCCACCATTTCTTCTGGCCTCTGAAATATACCCATCTGAGCCGAAAGGTGCTTGTCCTGCTCTGCCCACCTGGATTGCTGCCACGCTGGAGCAGGAGAGTTGCCTGGGACCTGCCTGCCCCTCAGAAAGGGGGGAGGAGTGGTCTGAGCACCACTGCCCACTGTCAACCTCACCTGCCTCCCTCACCAGCTTCCCAGGCCCGTCCCCTGTGAAGCAAATGCTTTCCAGGGAAATTCTGGCTCCAGCTTTCATCTGGCTGGGCCTACAAGACTATACTTAGAAAGTGGGAGAGGACACAGCCGTGCCAATGGGCCAGCTCCAGGAAGAGCTGGCATCACCCAAGACTCACGCTGCAGAAAACCAAAGGCAAGTCCCCCACTCAAAGTCCTGCTCCCCCCACCCAATCCGGTTACCTCCTGCCTCCCCCTGCTTCCTAAGCCAATTTCCTGCTGCTGTCTTACAATATCTTAGCTTGATCGGGTATTTTCCTACTTATGAATTCCCAAAGGGCACAGCTATATTAGAAAAGGGGTTAGCGTGTGCCTAGGCTGGGTGTGCGCCTGGGCCAGGAAGCTCCCTTGAGCTGAGGGCAAGCCTCAAAGGGGGACGCAGCTCTGCACTCTCAACAGTTGGCGAATGAAAGCCTCATCCAGGAGGGGAATCCGGACCACCCCCAGGTCTCCCCACACCCTCCTTTCTCTCCCCTCTTCTCTGTACTCAACATTGCCACCCCCTACCTCTGAACCCTGCCCCACAAACCAAAGCCTAATGGATGGGGCAGGGTCTCTCACCCATGCCCACATCCCAAGCCCTCCACAGATGGCATCAAGACCACACCACATGTCCTGGGCCAAGCTGCGTCATGGGCCACATTCACACACTTCCTCCTGCCCCACAGCCAACTGTGTAGGTGTTTGTGGACACTCTCCACCAGGAAGAAAACTCTTAGCGAGAAGGAACCTCGGTTGAATGCCTCCGATGTGCCTCGGCGTTCAGCCAGAATCTGGGCTGGTGAGGGAGGAGGGCTGGAGTGGAGGTGGCTGCTTGTAGTTGTTCTGTGGGTTGCCCAAGAGCCAGACTCCTTACTGAGAGCCAGCTTAGCTGTAGGTGACCCTTGACAGGTGGCCCCATCTTCCCCTTCAATGCATCGGCCCCAGAAGCCAGCCCAGCACCCATTTGGCCCCGGCAGGTGCTCAGTCAAGGGCAGGAAGGGCTCTGGACAGGGAGTCAGACTTCCCAGGGTCCCATGGCCAGGTCTCCCAAATGGCCTTGAGCAAACCCCCTTGAATTCCAGAGGCCCAGCTCCTCCTACACAAGGGTCACGGGTGATCCAGAGAGGACTTGGGCTGCCTGGCAAGGCCATTCTAGGCAGTAAATGACAGAAAAAGTGGCTGTTTCCAGGCTATTGTACTCCACTGAGAGAAGAGAGAAAAGACTGCCGGGGTGGGGGAGGGGGCGCCAGGAGAGCTGAGGGCTTTCCCTGCCACAGCCCAATGAGGCACACGGAGGCCATGAAGACACCCAGCACCCTGGGGGTGGGGGGTGAAGGGAGCAGGCTTAACATGAGGTGGGGTGCCCCTGCTTTGTGTCCCCTAGAAGGGCAGGCACAGTGACAGTCCCTGCTTTCTCTCAGAGGCCCTGAGAGGAAGGGAAGCCAGCAACTCCTGCCCTGTGGGGAGAGAAGAGGTGATCTTTGCATCTAGTCCAATCTGTCCATTTCAGGATGGGGTCTCAGGGTGCTGGTCACTCCTTAATCACTTCAGGGCTTAATTACAAGGTAGGGGGCAGAGGAGGGAAATGGGGAGTGGGTGAGGGGTGGGAGCCCTAGGGCTGGTTACCCCAGCCATGCTTCAGGGTGGGATCATGGTACAGCAAGATCCTGGTGACACTTTGCCATGAAGTTCAGGGATCTGTCAGTTCCCTAGGGCTGCCATAATGAGTCACACAGACCACATGGCTTAAAACAACAGAAATTAATTCTCTCCCGGTTCCAGAGGCTGAAGTCCAAGATCGAGGTGTGTAGTTCAGGGCTATGTTTCCCCAGAAGGCTCCAGGGAGATGTCCTCCTTGCCTCTTCCAGCTTCTGGTGGTCCCAGGTGTTCCTTGGCTTGTAGCCACATCGCTCCCATCTCCACGTCCGTCTACCTGGCTATCTCTTCCCTGTCTCTGGGTCTTCACGTGGTGTTTCCCTCTCTGGGTCTCTCTTCTTATAAGTACCCCAGTCCTATTGGATTAGGAGCTGCCTCCTCTTAACTAATTATATCTGCAATGACCCTATTTCCAATTAAGGTCACATTCTGAAATCCTGGGAGTTAGGACATCAGTATGTCTTTTGGTGGGACACGATTTGATCCACAAAAAGGGACACTGGGAGGACTGAGATTCAAGGATGCAAGTAGAGGGTCAGGGCTTGCTAAAGCCCCAGTCCCTCCTGCTCTGTCCAGATAGGAAGAAACCCCACTAAAAGGAGAGCTGCCAGACGGGGGAGGGTCCCGGGGAGTGTCTAGCGAGTGCCTGTGAACTCCCAGAGGTTGTTTAAACCGCCCTCTCTTAAGAAGAGGGTGGAGCCCGGGTGGGTAACTCACTCAAAGCAACATGATTTTCCCCAGAATAGACCCAGGTCCCAAGAGTGGGGCACAGGGGCCCATTCCCCTTTGAAGTGCAAATGCTGGCCCCTCAGTGCAGCCCTCCCAGAATAATCAGTGCCTTGCATCTGCTGCCCTGCCTGAAGTGCGACCCACCAGCTGCTCCCGTTCTCTGAGTGCCCCACTGGCTGAAGTCAGGTGGCTGGAAGGATCAGGCCCCAGGCAGACCTGGTAATCAGCACGTAGCAGGGAGGGGGAATTAAGAAAACAGAGTGTTTAATGTGCTGGGTGGCAGTTGCGGTCCTGCTCCCATTTGCGTAGTAGATACCTGCTGTCCCCACTGGGCCCAGGGTTGAGGGAGGGCGGCAGGAGCAGCCCTTTGTTTAACAGCAGCTCACTTCCAGGGACCCCCAGGCCATCGCACAGGTTTCAGGAGGAGGACGGGACATTTGGTGGTTTTGATAACGATCAGCAGAGACCCTGGTGATAAGGATGCGTAGCGCCAGGCTCCCCCTTGGCAGAGGGTCCCAGCTGGCTGCTGTCGGGTCACCAACGAGGCTCCACCTTAAACCCCAGAGCTTTACCACAAGAGAAGTCAAAACCAACACCACAGACAGAAGTACTGCTCTCAAAGCTGGTGCTTGGGAACCAGACGGAGCAGGAGCAGCTATGCAGACTGACTGTGAGACCCGGCGCACCATGGGACTTTGGTCACGTTATCTAATCCAAGCCTCAGTTTTCTCGTCTGTGAAATAGGAATCAGCTTTACAGGGTGGACATGAGAAAGTGTATGTAAAACACCTGTCAGTAATACTCAATACACTCTTTCCTCACTAGGATCCAAGGTGCCTCTAGAAAGGGTTAAGCCCTGGCGCCACCCCCCTGCCCCCACCCACACATCCCCTCAAAATGGGTAAGGTCAGGTGAGAGAAAAACACCAGGTAGCCCCCTCCTGGCCTCCTGGTGCTCAGACCTTGCTCAAGAAAGGATGGCTTCTTTCTTTCTTCCTCCCTCAACCCTTTACCTGCCCCGTCTCAGCCCTGACCACGTTACCTCCTGGGCTACCTGCCTCTTTCAGGGCCCTAGTAGGGCAGATCTGTCTTGGCCGAGATAAAACAAGGCCAGCTTGAACAGCTCCTAGGCTGAGCAAGACAGCCTGAAACTCAAGGCTCGCTGAGTGAGTGCTCCGTATATTCGACCACACCAAACCCCAAGCACTGGCACCTAGACCCTGGGGTCTATAGGCCCAGCCAGAGCTGGGGAAGGTGGGCTCCCTCTCTTGGGCTTGCAAAGCTGTCGCCTGAGGGTGATGCCCAGGGCTGCCTTCTCCAGAGCTTCTCCTTGGAGGGGGCAGAGCTGTGTCCCTGAGACTCCGGAGCCCACAGGGAAAGGTCTCCTGGAGCTGGCACCTGCTCTTTGTGTCTTCCTGTGCCCCTTGGGGACATCAGTCCTGACCTGCTGCAGGGAAGACCCCATAGCTCTGAAGGGGAGGCATTGGAATTGAAACTATATTCCTTTGCTCGGGTGGGCTGCTGTAACCAAGTACCACAGGCCAGGTGGTTTCAACAACTGAAATGTATTATCTCACAGTTCTGGAAGTCTGAAAATCAAGGTGTCAGCAAGACTGGTTCCTCCCACAGGTTGTGAGGGAGAATCTATTTCCTGCAGCTCTCCCAGATTCCAGAGGCTTGCTGGCAACCTTCAGCATTCCTTGGCTTGTAGCTGCATCACTCCAATCTTCACATAGGGTTTCTGTCTTCACATGGCCATTTTTAAATAAGGACACCAGTCATATTGGATTAGAGTATCACCCTACTCCAGTGTGACCTCATCTTAACTCTATCTACAATGACCCTATTTCCAAATAAGGTCACATCTGGGCATTGGGGGTTAGGATTTAAATACATAGTTTTGGGCAGGGAACACCACTCAATCTGGGCTTAAATGTAGAGCAAGATTTGTGTTTGAGACAGAATCTCGCCCTGTTGCCAAGGCTGTTGGGCAGTGGTGCGACCTCAGCTCACTGCAACCTGTCTCCTGGGTTCAAGTGATTCTTATGCCTCAGCCTCCCAAGTAGCTGGGGTTACAGGCATGTGCTACCACGTCCAGCTAATTTTTGTATTTTTAGTAGAGATGGGGGCGGGGGGCGGGTTTCACCATGTTAGTCAGGCTGGTCTTGAACTCCTGATCTCAAGTGATCCACCCATCTCAGCCTCCCAAAGTGCTCGGATAACAGGCATGAGCCACCACACTTGGCTCGATTTTGACCACAAAAGTAGCACCCTCCAGATATTTGCTTTCCCAAAGCTAGGGCAAGAGAGCTTTCGAGTATGACTTATTTGGGAGAAGACAAAGAAATGTGTGCTTGGGGCCGGGTCCTCTGGGGCAGGCAGGAGGCTGCCTTCCCTGCATAATCACCTTCTCTCCTCTGCCTGTGTAATGTGCTGGGAAGAACTAGAAGGTCAGTCTTTGGGCTTTGTCATGAGGTGACAGAAACAACTAAAAGTTGTCCTGTGAGCTGACTGAGAGCCCAGTGATTTAGCACAATCTGAAGAGAGGAGTGACCTCATGCAGTGGTGTGGCTCTGCCTCTGGGGAAACCACCCAGGTAAAGTCCATAATGCATGCATCCCATGAAGCTGCCCTTCACCTCTCCAGGCCCCTTCCTGATCTGTCAATCTGCCTAACTAGTTGTGCCCATGTCAGAGCGCTGTTTTGATAAGTAAATCAGATGATTAGTGCAAGCTGGCACACAGTAAATGAATTCTGGCCATTGCTAGCCTGAGTCAAAGAGGGATGCCCTGCAGAGAACACAGAAGTCAACTTACAGTATAGAATTGCTGGGAATACAAGGACAGACCAAACCAGGGGTCGAATGAGGGCAGCAGGGGGTAGGGGGAGGAGGTGCCTAGGATGACTCCCACTGAGAGATCCACAGGAAAACGGAGGAGGAGCTCCCTCCCCAGGTACCAACTGGAGTACCCCAGCTCTTAAAGCTCCCTCTTCCCATGTGGTCTACTGACACCCGATGGTAAATAATGGAAATGCAGCAAGAGTCACAAGATTTTGTGTGTGTGTGTCCCTTCACTTTTAATTTTACTTCTGTAACAGGATTAAAAGCACTGCTAGTATTTTACCAGTATTTTATTGAAGATTTTTGCATCGATGTTCATCATGGATATTGGCCTAAAGTCTTATTTTTTAGTTGAGTCTCTGCCTGTTTTTGGTATCACGATGATGTTGGTCTCATAAAATGAGTTAGGGAGGATACCCTCCTTTTGTATTGTTTGATACAGTTTCAGAAGGAATGGAACCAGCTCCTCTTTATACGTCTGGTAGAATTTGGCTGTGAACCCGTCTGGACCTGAGCTTTTTTTGGTTGGTAAGCTATTGATTGCTGCCACAACTTCAGCCCTTGTTATTGGTCTATTCAGGGTTTCAGCTTCTTCGTGGTTTAGTCTTGGTAGAGTACAAGTGTCTAGGAATTTATCCATTTCTTCCTGGTTTACTGGATTATGTGAATAGAGCTGTTTGTAGTAATCTCTGATGGTAATTTGTATTTCTGTGGGATCAGTGGTGATATCACCTTTATCATTTTTTATTGCATCTATTTGATTCTTTTTTTTTTTAATTAATCTGGCTAGTGGTCTATTTTGTTGATCTTTTCAAAAAACCAGCTCCTGGATTTATTGATTTTTTGAAGGGTTTTTTGTGTCTCTATCTTCTTCAGTTCTTGACAAACCTGACAAAAACAAGCAATGGGGAAAGGACTCCATGTTTAATAAATGGTGTTGGGAAAACTGGCTAGCAGTGTGCAGAAAGCAGAAACTGGACCCCTTCCTGACACCTTACACTAAAATTAACTCCAGATGGATTAAAGATTTAAACATAAAACCGAACACTATAAAAACACTAGAAGGAAACATATGCAAAACCATCCAGGACATAGGCATAGGCAAGGACTTCATGACTAAAACACCGAAAGCAATGGCAATAAAAGCCAAGATAGACAAATGGGATCTAATTAAACTCCAAAGCTTCTGTACAGCAAAAGAAACCATCATTACAGTGAATTGGAAACCAACAGAATGGCAAAAAATTTTTGCAATCTACCCATCTGACAAAGGGCTAATATCCAGAATCTACAAAGAACTAAAACAGATATACAAGAAAAAAAAACAAACCGCCCCATTCAAAAGTGGGTGAAGGATATGAACAGACACTTTTCAAAAGAAGACATTTATGAGTCAAACAACCATATGAAAAAATGCTCATCATCACTGGTCATTAGAGAAATGCAAATCAAAATCACACTAAGATACCATCTCATGCCGGTTAGAATGGCGATCATTAAAAAATCTGGAGACAACAGATGCTGGAGAGGATGTGGAGAAATAGGAACACTCTTACACAGTTGGTGGGAGTGTAAATTAGTTCAACCATTGTGGAAGACAGTGTGGTGATTTCTCAAGGACCTGGAAAAAGAAATTCCATTTGACCCAGCAATCCCATTACTGGGTATATACCCAAAGAACTATAAATCGTTCTACTATAAAGACACATGCACATGTATGTTCATTGCAGCCCTGTGTACAATAGCAAAGACCTGGAACCAACCCAAATACCCGTCAATCATAGACTGGACAAAGAAAATGTGGTATATATACACCATGGAATACTACGCAGCCATAAAAAACGATGAGTTCGTGTCCTTTGTAGGGACTTGGATGAATCTGGAAACCATCATTCTCAGCAAACTGACACAAGAACAGAAAGCCAAACACCGCATGTTCTCACTCATAGGTGGGTGTTGAACAATGAGAACACATGGACTCAGGGAGAGGAACATCACACAATGGGGGCAGTTGTGTGGGGCATCACACAATGGGGGTAGGGGAGAGACAGTGTGGGGTAGGGAGGGACAACATGGGGAGAAATGCCAGATACAGTATGCACCTAAATTTAAAAAAAAAAAAAGCACTGCTGCCTCTTTGGACACACAGATACCTGCGCCTATGGCTACTCTAAGTTTCCCCATATACACTAACTGACACAGACCTGAAATGTATGAGGGCTTTAAGCCAGGGTCCATGATGGTGCTGCTGCTGCTGGGCATCTTCCTTCTGTTCAGGGCCAGGCCAATCCCAGAGCAGGCTTCAGAAAAAAGTCAGGCCAGATGCAGTGGCTCACACCTGTAATCTCACCACTTTGGAAGGCCAAAGTGGGTCGATCACTTGAGGTCAGGGATTCAAGACCAGGCTGGCCAATATGGTGAAACCCTGTCTCTACTAAAAATACAAAAATTAGCCAGGTATAATGGCACATGCCTGTAATCCCAGCTACTCCAGAGGCTGAGACAGGAGAATTGCTTGAACCTGGGAGGCAGAGTTTGCAGTCAGCCACGATCATGCCATTGTACTCCAGCCTGGGCCTAGGTGACAAAGTGAGACTCTGTCTCAAAAAAAGAAAAAAGGAAAGAAGAGGGGAAGTGGGGAGGGGAGGGGAGGGGATAGAGTTAGTCCTCTCTGGGCCTAAAAATCTCTAGAGTAGAAGCTCCTGCTGCTTGATTACAATACCCCCTCCTCACCCATGTCTTCCAACTAGCAAAAGAAACCCAGGCTGCCCTAGCCAACCAACTGTAAGGGATATAGCACAGCTGTCTCTGTCAGTCTGAGCTCCTGGGTGTTTGGATTTAGAAGGAAGTGGGATGGGGACAAAGAGGAAGAGAAGAGAGAACAGCTTGAGAAGGACATATCTGGTCCTTTCTGGAAATCTATTAAAAATTAGTACTTCCTGGGGATGCCATGACGTGGCTAATCACCTGTCTAGGAATTAGAATTCAAGCCCTCTCTTTTTTTTTTGGACACTGAGTTGAGAAGCCTTTCTTGCTCTGGCAGGACAGATGACACAATCTCTAGACAATTGTCAATGACGAAACTGAGCAGTGATGGCTGGGCCTTGTGGTCTAAGGGTGTAGCCACAGCTTGGGAAGGTGAGCTCCCTCTCTCAGCCATGAGCAGCTGCTACCTGGGGGTCAAGCCCAGGGCTGCCTTCCCTGGAGCTTCTCCTCAGGCAAGGGCACCCGCTCCTTGACGGAACAGGGCTGTGCTACGAAGACTCAGGCCTGCAGAGGAAAGGCTGCTGGAGCTGGCACCTGCTCCTTGTGCCTTCCTGGGCCCCTCAGGAGCCACAGGATCCTGTCTTGTCCTCAGGCTCTAAGAGCTCTCTAGTCACTACCCATCCCCGTCCTCTGAGACGTGCTCATTGGTGGGTGTCATATTGCAAAAATGAGAGGTCTTCAGGGTTAGTGGTGCATCAGACCTCCCAGCTGCCATGCTGGCCACCCTCATGGCAGCTCTCTGGGGGACTCTCTTTTAATATGGTTGGGAGTGGTAGCAGTAGGCGTGGAGAGAAGATAGTACAAGGTCACTAGAGTTTGGCATTTTATTTTGCACTTATGAAAAGGGTGTCATTCCCAAGCCTTTCCTGAAGTAGTTTTACGTAGGAATACAATTCTGATAGCCCTAAGGTTAGCCATCCTACTAAGAAATTCTGCATACACACATTTATAGCCATTGACCTTATTTCTCTGATTTAAAGGCCTGGTCATAACCTTCTTACCTTAAAATACAAAAACAAACAAAAAACCGTGGTCCTTGGAGAATAAGCCATGAGTTAAAGCCAGGCTGGTCATACACTACCTATGTGAACCTGGGCAAGTTACTTAACATCTGGCTTCAGTACCATCATTAATAAAGTAGAAAGTCTCTCATCAGCCACATAAGAGACACAATAAAACATGGGCTTCCTCTAGACACTCAAGACCACTTAAGATCACTAATTCTTCCAGGCGACATGGAATCTTACTCTTTTCCTTTTGTTTTGAGATCATGCATTATAAAATAGTTTGCATCTACTTTTGATTTTTTTTTTCTTTCTTCTTTTAAACATTTTTTAAAACATCATCCTGTGCAGGGGCCATGCTAATTTTTTCTGTCTCGTTTCAATTTTAGTATATGTACTGCCGAAGTGAGCACCTACTTTTAAGGTCTACTATCACGTGGCTATACAGAGATAATCCCTGCTCAGACTACTTTACAGATAAGGAAACTAAGGCTAAATGACATAGTTATTGAGGCATGGGACTTGATTGTCTCAAAACTGTGAATTCATTTTATCCTAAAAATATAAGGCTTGTTTTTCCTTTTCTTGTAGAGACAGGGTCTAGTTCTGTTGCCAAGGCTAGAGTGCAGTGGCATGATCATGGCTCAGTGTTAATCTTGAATTTCTAGGCTCAAAAGATCCTCCTGCTTCAGCCTTCTGAGTGTAATGGAAAGATCAGGGGACAGAGTCGACGAGACAGAGCCAGGGAAAAGTGCCAGGTCTAAGAAAAATATCCTAGAACTACAGATACATGCCACGAGCCATGGTTAATTCTTATTTTAGTAGATGCAGGGTCTTGTTATGTTGCCTGGCTGGTATCAAACTCCTGGCCTCAAGTCATTCACCCGCCTTGGCCTTCCAGAGTGCTGGGATTATAGGTGTGAGCCACTGTACCTAGCCCCTAGACTTCTGTTGTTGTTGTTATATTATTAGAGATGTAGAAATGGAGGCTGGGAGATTAAATAGTTCTCCAAACACCCAGAGGACCTCTCATTTCTACCCTATGACATTTCTGCCATTTGTCATGCAATCAGTTAGAAAAAGGCAAAGCCAGGATTCAAACCCAGATACTCTGGTAGATATTCTGTAGTGTTTTCACTTAATCTTTAACAGTTTATTGTCCCCAGTTATAATAGGGTCAGAGATAGTAAATAATTGTCTAAATTCTCATAATATAATGGTAGAACAGATTTCATCTTGGATCTGCTGTTCTCCAAAGCCCAAGATTTTCCACATTAGGCTACCACAATCTGAGGACTTTTCTGCACAGCAGGAACACAGAGTGACAGAAGGAATCTCCACAAGATTTCAGTATCCCCGAGTTCCAATCCCAGTTCTTCTAACTAAATCTGGGTCAGTTACTTAACCTCCCTGAACCTCAGGTAGTGAGCAGTAACATTCCCCCTGCCCTATCTTCAGAGTTGCAAATAACAATAGTAGAATCTAGTGGGTTGAGGTGGGCTTGGGGGTTCATGCTGACAACAGCAAATGAACTTGGAATCTTTTCTGGGCTCCTGGGGAAAATTCTATTCCTTCTTTTTGCATGGCAGCAGCAGAGTACTATGTGCTTCCCAGAGAGTTCCAGTCGCCTGAATTTGTGTTAATGTCACTTCCCATATGTCGGTAATTGTATTTCTCAATGCAAGAAGACCAGGGAACAGAGCCCACAGCAGAGCTGGGGAAAAGTGCCAGGTCTGATCTAAGAAAAACATCCTGTTGTCCTCAAGCTGGGAAGCCAGAGCTTCCCATTCTAGGCTTCTGTACAGGTCTGTAGGGGAAAGAGCAATGGCTCTATTTATTGTATCCTGTTCTAGAAAGGGAACTCACCACCTCTAAAAAACTTGATTAGGAGTAGAGCGGTGAATTTAGCAGTGTTCTGCCTTGGGTGAAATGGTCCATTCATCATGTAAAAGTTCTGCTGCTGTCTTTGAGTCTTGGATTGTCATCCTCTGGAGTTTGATTTGGTGATAGAGGAGGGACAGGAAAAGGCCCATCATTACCTAGACAAGATAGCAAGAAAGAAGTCCCATTTGCTGCCCAAGAGAGATCCTGGGCACAGCCAGGGCATGCTGGCCAGATATGAGACCCTGGATTTTAGAAATCATGTGGGCTCCCTGTCCCCACCCATTTCGGGGACCTTGAAATGAAGAAAGCTATCTTTGCAAAGTACATGGCTAAGCTCTGAATTTCCAAACAAACAAACAAACAAACAAAAATAACAACAAAAACCAGATGGCTTAAAAATGTTAGAATTCAGTGATAACTTGGTTTACTTTAATACAGTATACAAAAGCATTAAATTAGCAAGGATTTTTTTCCCCCTATTATAAGTCAGGATAGTGGTTTCTGGAGAGAAACAAGATGGCTAGCCACAGATAGGTGACAGAATGGGGACCTCTGAGAGGCTGGAGGTCTCTTAAGGTGTTTTTGGTTTCAGTGTTTTAACAAGAAAGAACACCCAGTGCTATGAGGGTGCAATGAAATCATGGTGAGACCAAAGGCTGTCACACATCTTTTTTAAAGCAGTGGAGCTAATAAGTCAAGAGCTTTGGCAGTGTTCATATTCTTTGTCCTATACTTTTGGAAATCTCTTAAATATCCCAGAATACAGATGAATATTTACATACCAACGAATCATCACAGTATAGGCAAAAGTTGAAAATACGCTTCAATATTAAACAGAGAAAATATGGGTATATTTAAAGTATTACATAGTCATTAAACGGAATGCTTAATAAGTACAGTTTCCCATGCAATTAAGAGGCAGAATGCAAAATTTATTTTCTTTAGTTCCAACTATATTAAAGCACTTGGAGTCTTACAGAAAATAAAGACCTGGTTTCTTTTTTCTTTTTTTGAGAGGGAGGCTCACTCTGTTGTCAGGCTGGAATGCAGTGGTACAATCTCAGCTCATTGCAACCTCTGCCTCCTGGGTTCAAGTGATTCTCCTGCCTCAGCCTCCTGAGTAGCTGGGACTTCAGGTGTGCACCACCACGCCCAGTTAATTTTTGTATTTTCAGTAAAGATGGGGTTTCACCAAGTTGGCCAGGATGGTCTTGATCTCTTGACCTCGTGATCCACCCACCTCAGCCTCTCAAAGTGCTGGGATTACAGGTGTGAGCCACTGCACCTGGCCAACTTGGTTTCTTAAGAAATGACATTAAGTATATCTTTAAAAGCTCAGTAAATAAGCTAGATGTTACTTGCTTCCTGAACAAATCCAATTATTTGGCATTATAAGAAACTCCGCCCCAATATACTGCCAATGAAAATATAAAATGGGGCAGCCACTTTGGTCAATAGTTTGGTAGTTCTTCAAAAGGTTAAACATGGAGTTATCTTATGACCCAACTGTAGGTATTCCACTCCTAGGTATATACTCAAGAGGAATGAAACATATCCACACAAAAACTTGTACACGAATGTTGCTAGCAGGATTCACGGCCCAAAAGTGGAAACAACTGAAATGTCTGTCAGCCAATGAATGGATAAAAAGTAGTATATTCATATAATGAAGTATTACTTGGTAATAAAAAGAAATGAAGCATGATTATGTGTTGTGACCTGGATGAACCTAGGAAACATTATGTTAACTAAAAGAAGCACTGTATGATTTCATTTATAAGAAATATCCAGAACAGGCCAGGTGCAGTGGCTCATGCCTGTAATCCCAGCACTTTGGGAAGCCAAGGTGGGTGGATCACTTGAGGTCAGGAGTTCAAGACCAGTCTGGTAAACATGGTGAGATCCTCGTCTTTACTAAAAATACAAAAATTAGCTGGGCGTATGGTGCATGCACCTGTAATCCCAGCTACTCAGGTGGCTGAGGCAGGAGAATTGCTTGAGCCTGGGAGGCAGAGGTTGCAGGTTACAGTGAGTCGAGATGGCACCACTGCACTCCAGCCTGAGCGAAAGGGCAAGACAACTCAAAAAAAAAAAAAAAAGAAAGGGGCTTTTGAGAAGTACTATCAAAGGACCACAATTCCCCTCACGGTACATGTAATCTAAGGAATTCAATAGAACTTTGTTATTTTGAAATTATTTTTGTTTTTCAACAGACCCCAAATTAAACAACATGGCTGTTTTGTAAACACATCTACTGAAAGTTTACACCTTAAACGCAGCTCTTCCTGACATGGTTTCTATAATTATATATATATTATATATATACACACACACACATATATATATGTGGTCCTCAGGAGAAAGTAGCCAGAATTGCCATGGGCTTTGGCTTAACAAGATAGAAGGGCAAAGTCACAGTTGGCAGAGGCATGACTGTTGAAAGGTTCGATATGAAAAAAATGTTAAGTTTCCTTTAAGTCATATGATTACGGGACTCTCTTCTTCATACTTAGCTGCACTTTTCAAGTTTTATCTGAACAAAGAACATCTAGTAGGTAAACCACTAACGAAGCTTCCTTAGTGCTAGGGCCACGCTTGAGTGCTACTGATTAGTAGATCCTGGGAAAAGTCCAGTAGAACCAGGGAACAGAATGTCTTAACTTAGAGCACATAGAGGCTTCCAGCAACCTAAGCCTGAATCAGAGTCCCAGCCTCTCTGAGTTGGTCCCAAGTCTCGTGTTTAGTGCTTGTCTCCAGCTCCAGCTTCCTCCTTGTGAGAGGCTTTGATTTCCATGAGCTGAGCCTTTAGATTTTGGAGATCTTCTACGGACAGCACAGACCCATGAACAGAGGTACTATGTCAGGAGGCTAGATCTGACTTCTAAAACTGTTCTGTCACCAGAGAGATGAGTAACTCCCTTACTCATAAAGGGAGGGATGTAGAGAACTAGAACAATTTAGACTGAAGACTTAGAAGTGGCCAACTATCTTCAAAACGGCAGAGGATTAACACCTGGGAGAGCCCTAGGGGACAGCCCAAGAATATTCCCTCTGTGAAATTATAGGGAGGCAAGCTGCTTGGTTTAGGAAAATTATTCCGACTACCAGAGATGCCCATCCCTGAGTGGACTGTTGCACCTTCACCAGAAGCTGGATCTCACTGCTTCAGATGCTCAGAAAGCCCTTCAGTTACCAGGAAATGGACAGACGAGATCATCCCTGCCATCTCTCTACCCAGATCTTCCGATTTCACAGTAAAGGGCTCCTTGCACCGATTTCAGTTTGTTTTATTTTTATCAGAGCATGTTCCCTTATAGCCCCCAGGCTAACATGCAGCTCCAAAAAAAGCACCATTTGATTCAGTGAACCGTTAATGGCCACTGAGCCGAAAGTGTCTGTTTCTGGAACTCGGTGTTTAGCCAGTGCGACACCGTTCAGGGGCTGCTGCCCTCTTGTGGAAATGAGGAATACGAATGCTTAGAAAAGGAATCAGATGCATTTTGAGGCTATTGTCTACACACATATTCCCATCTTACCTTCCCCACAAAGCTTAACTTTTTAGTGTGAGCCCTGAAGTCCTTAGGTCCATACAGGCCCTTTGGTTTACATTCACGCTACCATTCTGTCCCCTAGGATACTGGAACTTTAGCCACAATACAAAATCCTGGTTTCTAGCAAGACTGACATCGGTGAACACCATTTTGATGCGTGCAGTGGCCTTTGGATGTTAACCCTGTGCTGGGGGAAGAGCTCTGGCCTAGGCTTAAAGACCCAGGTTCCAGCTCATGTTCTGCCATTCCCTTGTGACCCCCAAAAAGTCATTTTCTAGTTGGGCTATATGACCACTCTTACCTGGAATGCTGTAATTTATTAGATTTAGAAAATGCTCTAGAGTTTGGAGATGAAATTCTTTGGAGAAAAAGTGGCGTATCACATGTGCACTACTTATAGCTGCTAACCACAGCAAAGAGCCATGTGTTTGATTCTAGGTTAGGGACCCTCAGGCTCCTACAAAGGAGACCTAGGTATTATCTGTGCCTCCGCCTCAGGGACAGCCACGGTCAGATGCTTTGCTTTTCCAACTGTGGCAGACTGATGAGGGAGGGTCCCACAATTCCTAGCTTTCAGATGTATCTAAAGAACATTTAGTAAGTTTTCTGGATGGGTTCTGCCACTAGCTCAGGAAACAAAGCTCTGTGACCCATTAGTGACTAGAAGATTTCTCACTGTTTCCAAACATCAGTCACCCGCTCCTGTTGCCAGTGCAGGGCTTCATATGGAGGAGGGGCAGCTGGGGACACCACATGGTCTGCCTGAGTGCGAGGTAGGTGTTCAACCCCAAACTGGAAAAATGGCTTGGAATAAAACTACAGTTGGAACATGACTGTTTCATTTAAAAAACCCACTTCCTTCTCCTCAAGTTTTCCCACAAAGAATAATTTTCCCTCAAGAACTGCCTTGCCAAGTTTTTCTTGTTGTAGTCTCTAAATGCTATTTTAAATGCAGTCTGGGGAACTATTTTCTGTTGGCTCCTAATACTGAATTAAGCTAGCTTTTCCTTACTAGAGTAACAGAAAATTCCAAGGGCAGAGGATGCTTTGTACCTCCACACTTGCTGAAAACAAAACATCTTAGTGAGGTATTTATGACATTAGTCTGGAAACATTTTTTCACTGACATGAAATCTTACACAATTAAGTGACAGTCAACTGCAAGGATAGATGCTGAATGAGTCATTTAGTTAGCCTGACCTTTGAGGACACCTGGCTTCTTACCAGGTCTTTTCATTAGATCTTATTCTGGTATAAAAAGGCTCCTTAAGAAAATGTTTTCAGTAAAAATAAAGTTACAAACTCACAAGAGTGCTACGTAACCAACAAATCCTAAGTATTATGTAAGAGTAGTAAGGCAAATTTATCTTAAAAAAGGTTTACTAATAACAGTGGCCTGCTATGGACCAGGCACTGCCCTAGTGTTTTACACACAAAAATCTCCAGTCCTTATAATAACCCTAAAAGGCATATAAGCAGACAAGCAGACTCAAATTTGCTGAATGACTAAGCAAGGCCATATAGTACTGGTAGAACCACGAAGACAACTCAGGTCTACCGAGTGCTTCTTATAATTAAGCTTTTTCTTTTATGTCTCCTGAAAGCTGATTTAAACTGGAGTGGGGAGAAATGGGAGGCTCCATGACAGCACGCCCTGTGCTTCCACCAGGTTTCTTTATACACTGGACACCCCTGTGAGATTGTATGTGAAACAAGTTTTGGCTTGCCTCAAGCTGTATTCCACTATTTAGCACCCTCTTTCATTCACAGAAGATGGGTGGGTTCTAGAGGTCCTGACAAAGTCTGAAATGAGGAATGCGGGAGAGCCCCTGTAGAACGCTCAGCCCCGGATCAAACTACAGCGCACTGTAAGGGACAGTACTAAAAAGAATGGCAAGGACAGCCTGGAAGACATGTCCCTGCAGCACAAGGGCTGGTTCCCAATCCTGGTTATGATGCTCAGACCTGTGAATTGAAGAGAAGCAGGATTACATATTTGCTTCTTGCTTTCCTCATTAGAAGATACAGAGTCACATTAGTTAACTTCCATTTAATTTAACATTTATTTTCATTTTATATCCAGATGTCACATTTTCTACATTAAAATATAATCATGCTGACTCCCCCCACCCCCACCCCTCCAAAGAAAACAGTGAAGAACTTTACACAACACGAAAGATGGAACGCGCAGAGGAGAGAAGTTGCTATTGCACCCAAGTGACGAAGAACACAGAGACGCAACGGGAGACACGGCAGAACTGCATAGAAGATCGCTCAAGGCTCACACCAGGAAGGCGCAGGAATTCAGAAAACTCTAAAGCCTGGAAATGCTATCGTTTGTGCCACAGAGATTACCCTGAAAAGGTAGAGAGAGGTCAAAAAGCAGAACCAAATAGAGGATTTTCAAAGGCTGCTATCTAACAGAGTTTAAAATATCCATAAACATACGTGCTTTTGCTCCCCACCTTGCCTTCAGCATCTGGTAAACACTTTAGAAACTGAAACCACTGTTAGCATGTCAGAATGTAGAAAGGCTGTAGGGTTTCTCTTCTTTTCTTATACCCCAAACAACAACTCTATTCGCGATTTAAATCATGTGACTCCTCTGCTTGGAAACCAAGTAAGCATCATTAAGACAAGGAGTCTCACTGCTACCAGACAAATACCAGCTGTGCAAAAGTTACAGGATTCTGTGTATTACTTGGAGAGGGAGAGCTGTAAGACACAGGAATCCCAATACATATGTACTAAAGAGAAGAAACTCCTTTCACTCATCTATTCGTTATACAGGAAAGATCAAGTAGACAATCAAAACCATCTGCTTCGAGCAGCAGCACAGCCCAGCAACACAGGCACACCAACACACTGAAAGCAAACATTCAGGAAAGAGCCTCTTGGCCCTTCTAAAAGGAGACTTCTTTCAGACCGGATCTTGCCCCTAATGCAGAGATCAAAGCATTATCACTTTAGAGACTGGTACTCTTGAGGGAGTTGAGAGGTAAGTTCTAAGAGACCCAAATCATGAGACCCTTATCAGGTAACTAACTACTCCACTATGTACAATACATACAGCAATAAGAAAACATCACTCCATCTCTGCAGCTACTTTAAACATAGCACTGAGGACCCAGGTGTTCTGAACAGGGGATATTTTAAAGTCTGTTAGCAGTTTAAAACATTGCAACACTGGCACAATATGTTACCTATGCTTTGTTTTTAATAACAGGGTAACACAGTAAACTCCAACACAAAGGTGGGGATGGGGGAGTGCAAAAGGAATAAAGAAAACAGAACCGGTATTTCACAAGAGCACGGAGCAGTGAGGAAGCAGCAGCTAATGCTTTGCAGAGTCTCGAGGGTAAAATTCGCTGAGGGTGCTCTGAGGGATTCTCTTCAGCATTTCTTTGGGGAAGATTCGAAGCAGCTGCCAGCCAATGTCCAAAGTCTCATAGACAGTGCGATTTTCGTAAGGACCTTAAAAATTGAGATTGAATTAATAAAAGCAAACGACTTCCAACTTAGCAATGCTATTCAGTACATATTGTTATATGACTAGCAGTGTATCAAATGTATATTAAAAAAAAAAAAAAGGACTCCTAAGACTAAATGAGGAGTGAGGAAGAGAGGGCACAGACAGTGAGTACCATAAGGAACCAGAGAAGAAGAGGCAGGTGGGCTAAGAGGGCGAGCAGTCTTGCGGGAGAGGGTGGGAAGATAGATCTGAGATTTGACGACTGGGTAGATACTTGAGCAATGGAAACTAGAATCAATGTTTTGTCCAGAGATCAGTGAGAAAAGTCTCCCAAGCACAGAAGGTTCCCACAAGGAGAAAAGGTTGAATGTGAGGGGGACTAACGCAGATGGTCAGAAGGCCATAAATGTCAGTCAAGCACCTGAACACACACAACCCCCTCAAGAGTATCACTATCCAAAGGTCAGTGGTTTTCAGAGTTGTTAAAATTATTTTTGATGGCAGAATCATCCTGATCCCACAAATAAATCTTATTCTTTGATTCCAAGGCTGGAGGATTCTTTTTTCTAGATGAAAACTTTAAGATATTCAGGTTCTTCATTAAAAAATTTCCAATAATCATGAATAATTTGGGGATTTTAATAGTATTAATGTATTACACAACTGGAAAGGTATACAAACTCTAAGTGTACAGCCTGATGCCTTTATTCCAAAGTAAAAACACCTGTTGTAACCACCACTGACGTTAAGAGACTATCACTAGCATTAGCAGGGGTGACAGGAGAGACCAAGCAAAACAGCTTGAAATTCCTGCTGATGCTATGTCATAAAAACAATTACAGGTTTTTTTAGTAGAGGGACAACCAATAAAATTAGTAATATATTTACCCTGGCAATGGTACATAAGGAGTCAAGGAGACTGGTGAAATGTTGGCACCAATGGCCAAGAATAATGGGACAAAGGTTTGGACTAGGACCTTTGAACTCAAGAGTGGACAGAGACCAGCAGCTTCAACATCACCCAGGAACTCACAGAAATGCAGCATCCCCACCAATGTCTGCTGAACCTGAATTTACATTTTAACAAGATCTCTGGCTGATTCAAAAGCATACTAAATTTTAAGAAATATAGGACTAAGGTATTATAATGGGAATAAAAACAGAATAAGGCTAAGATATTTCAAAGGAAAACACTACAAATTAGTAAATAATTGATCACTGGAGAATAAACAAAGAAGGTTAAGAATAATGCCCAGTTACTAAGCCTGGTTAACTGGGACAATGATTATACCAGAGGTAGATAAAAATTGAAAGGGCACCGCAAGCCAGGTCAGTTGGAAAAAAACTTTGGTTCTGAGTAGACTGAGCCTGAGGGGCTGGTGGCATAAGCAACAATGGTGTCCCTACGGCAGCTAGAGATGTGGAGTCAGAGGTCTGGACAACAGGTAACGGTCCACACACCATAGTCCACAACAGACTGAAAAGTGGACACTGGGAGGGAAAGCAGAAAGAACAGGTAACTGAGCTTTCTGGAATACTAACGATTAGGCAGAAACGTAAGAAATGAGAAAAGGAGATAAATACAGATGAATTAGAAAAGTTCCAAGTCCCAAATGTCAAAGCAGATCACTGCTGACAAGTTAGCAAAAAGGAGAACTGGCAATGAAGTTGCAGAGCAGAGGGCCTGGGAAGGAGGATTCTGAAGGGCAATGAAAGAAGGAAAACAGTAAGATGATAGTAAGTCACCGGAAAACCAAGTCAAGATCTTCCCAAGATGTTTACAAGGCAGAGGAGAATCAAAGGGTTAAGGCAGGCAGGTGACAGAACCTCTTCTCTAACCAGAGAAATAACTACATAGAAACCAACGAGAATTCTCTCAGACTTGGAAAGTAGTTTTCAAAATTACATACGAGGCTTTTTGTGCTTGTAAGACAACAATCACCTTACCCTGAGCAATAAAGTTCCTCTCAAACTTCTGCAGAAATTCCAAGTAGAGAAGATCATCTGAGGTGAGCGCTTCTTCTCCCACCACAGCTTTCATAGCTTGCACATCCTTCCCAATGGCATAGCATGCATACTAAAGAGAAGAGGGCTCCATCAGCTCAGACAAGCTCTCAAAATGCTTGGGCATCTGGGATACAGGAATGGATTGCTCTTGTTTTCCTCACAAGAGCCCATAGAAGGAATTTACAAAAACAATTCACAAGTTCATATGAAAGCACCAGAAGGAATATATTCTCACTCAGAAAGGAGTCTTCAGGCATACAATACACAGATATTCCTAACGCTCTATAAAAAACACACTTCTTCAATATGTTAGTGAGCTCAAAATTTACAGAGCACTTGAAAATCAGAAAACATAAACCATGGAGAAATTCATCTTGAAGTTCTATTTTTTAAAAAAATCTGTGATATCACTAAGTTTACCATTTCTACTTAATGGTCGTAAGTATTTTTATTTGTGTTAGTGTACAATCTTATACAACTATAAAAATCAAGGATTTCAGAATCTACATAAAACTGTATATGTTAGTGTTCTGGTGATGGCTTAATATGTTAACCAAGAAATAGGTTAGAGTAGCCTTTCAGGAATACTATATAATTATCATTAACATTGCTAATAAAAAGTTTAAACAACCTTATTGCTTGGCTTTTTATTTAGAAACTAGACACCATTAGACACAGATTTCAAGCTCATCTTGATCGTCAGCAACTATCCTTATGAGAAAAGGCTGCTTTGGTTCTAATGAATGATTACGTATCCCATTTTCAAGCCTACACTAAAATTCCATGTGGATGGGGAAGAGAAAAGTGATAAGGGTGAAAGACAAGAGGTATAAGCCAGCAGAAGTATCCATTTCTTTCAAACACCATTCTTAGAAGAATGCACGTACCAGCTGGTTAGACACATCGGCATGGTCCTTCCTGGTCATCCCCTCTCCAATGGCAGACTTCATTAACCGTGATAGTGAGGGCAGCACATTGATAGGCGGATAAATCTTGCATAGAATGAGAGGGGAAAAATACTACATTTAAGTACAAAACTCAAGTTTTACTGGTATTAAAAAAGCATTTGGAACTCATTATTACTCCTTAAATCACAGAAAACTGCTGCATTTGTCTTCTAGATGCAACCTACTCTCTCTCTTCCTGGGAAGAAAAGGTAGTAAGAAACACTTTATAGCGTAATATTTCTTTCCAGAATCAAATCCAAAAAAGTGTCACCTATAACACTGTACAAGGCTATTTTAAAAAACTAAAACTTTCAACATCTGCTTGGCAAGTACTACCACATTATAGAGTCAAAATGGTCTGAACGCTGACTCAAAAAATTATACACAAAATTAAAAGATTAACAATAATTCCTAAAAGCTGATTTTCAAAGTCAGCATCTACTATGGAAGCATGGAAAAGTCTGTCTTTCTATTAATAATAAGATTGGTAGATGATACCATTATGAAACAGAATTCCCAAAAAAGTTCTTGGAGACAAGTGACTCCATTTTAAGACACAATAAAGAAAAGTTACAATTCTTAATTCTGGCACTCTGGCCACACCAGAATTTAAGATAACAGAAATGATAATTTTATAGCTATATTAAAAACAATTCAAGTTGATACTTTCTAAGCAAAGCAATTCCTAAGAGCAAAATCCAAGTCCCTAAAGAGTAACGGACGAGCAGGTCTGCAAGCTTCACAGCACTGCTCGCATTTAATACCTGTCTGTTGTGCAGCTGTCTGTCCACATAGATCTGCCCCTCTGTAATGTAGCCAGTCAAGTCAGGGATTGGGTGAGTGATATCTACCGGAGGAAGACAGATAACATTAAGCATGGCATCCTTATGAGTTTTAAAGTGGCCATCTCAGAACCAAACCCACAAGAAGTCCATCTGTACTACCTGCAGCATTACTCAGAACTGAGTGTTATTATAGTCATTTTCTGTGATGCTGGAAATGTTCTGTCTTTGTGGTGTGCACTCCAGTAGCCATTAGCCAAATATGGCTATCCAACACTTGAAACGTGGCTAACAAAACTGACACGTTTAATTTCAATTTTATTTAATTTTAGTTAACTTGAACTTAAATAGCCAAATGTGGCTAGTGGCAACTACCAGCCAGTTGAGTTTGGTTGCAGCAGTTAGATGTGTGCTGGCTCTATGAGGTAAACTGGCTACATTCATAAAAAATACTCTCTCCCTGAGGTAAGTGCTCTGCCCTCAAAATATAAATTAAGTTTCATTTTAAACACAAAGTTCCCTTATAGAAATTTGCCAACCTGATGTATACTGAGAACATTCTTAGTTCATAAGCTATCTCGGATGGATACACATTTCACCATGCAACATGTAGGCATGTACACAAATAAAGCAACACCACACAGGCTGCACCAAAAAGGGCACACAAAGCAACACATTTCCAAATGTGTTCCATTATGTCATTTTGTAGCTACTCCCTTAGAACAAACCACATTTTCATATCAGGGGCAGTACAGAGAAACAGTGTGAATTATGAACTCAAACTGGGTCCTAAATCTATCACTTGCTAACCTTGACAAATCATTTTACCTCCCTGTGCCTCAAACAGCACCTGCCTCAAAGTTGCTATGAGGAGCAAATGAATGAGTATTTATAAAGCACTCAGAACAGTGCTCAATTACAGTAAGTAATAACTTACCGTATTTTTAAGTGTTTTTCAAAAACTGAAATAAGGACAAAAAGGCCATATAAAAGAGGAATTCTGAAGTCGTACCCCAGGAGCCACCCTGAGCACACACACAGACAGGCATTGGAAAGTCATTTCTAAACAGCCCTTGGTTAAAAAATCTGTCTCTAAGTCTAGTGGACTTTAGCAGCTGTACTCTTCACGTGGCACTTAACACGACCATCTTAAATTACTGGTGCACACACATTAAAAAAAAAAACCCCAACTAGACTGAGTAACTTACATTAAGTAGAGACCATAAATTCTTTTTAAAAATTCTTTACATTTAGGACACTGTCCTGTAAACAGCAGGCACTCAATAGTACCTAATAAATGAAAGTTAAAAACTTAAATTATGAAGAAAATTGCTTTCCCTCCACAAAAGGATAGTGATAACTATGGGTAATTTTTAGATAAAAAAATTTTTATTTAGGCACAAATAACCATGATAAACTCTTAGGGGATGTGTTCTCAAAATAATTTCAACTCAAAAAGGTAGATGGGTCTTCTCTCTCCCTAAAATGATTAGGTGTGTTATAATCCAAAGACCAAAACTTACCATCATTAGGCATGGTAAGAATAGGGATCTGAGTAATGGAGCCGTTTCTTCCTTCCACTCGCCCAGCACGTTCATATATCGTGGCTAAATCTGTATACATGTAACCTGGGAAGCCTCGTCGACCAGGAACCTCTTCCCTGGCTGCTGAAACCTAATAGCAAGTCAAGGAGAAGAGTACCACGCACCAGATTAGAACAAGCTTCGTTAGAACATGTTTGTTTGAACATGTCAAAGTACAAAGTTGAAAATCCCATCGTGTTCATTTTAAAGACTGTCTTTAAGGATGATTTAGAAAAATCTCCCAGCGACATAAATTCAAACTATTCTGTAACAAAAATATTGACAATGGGGGACCAGAATGTTTTTGCTAAAATCTTATTGCCATAATTTAAGTTTTCAAATAGTTTGCTAGAAGAAAATCTGCCTACAATTTTATAAATCAAAGGAAGTTAATTTTAAAACAGAAAAGATTCTTGGTCCACAAGATTTATTCCATCCGGTGGAACTAGCCATATTTATGTAATCTAATCCCAAAAAAGGTTAAAAAGGAAGGAAATGCATACCAGGAATCATCTGTTGTGCTTTACAACATTATTTAATCCTCACAGCAACCCTATGAGGAAGGTGTTACCTCCAATTTACAGGTGGAATCACGGGTCAGAAAAATTAAACAATTTCTCAAGGTCACAAAGCCAGGAGTCCATTCCACTGCACAAAATAGGAATGGTGATAACTGATCTTTCCCTTAGAGTCATGGATACTGGAATATAGGCATGCATATTAACCTACAATCAACTAGAACTCTAAAGCATTATGAAATGCAACTTCTAACTGCTACTTTGGCATCTTCAAAGGAGCGTGCTACAGCAGTGCTCCTCACAGTGTGGTCTGCAGACCAGCTGTTATCAACAAGAAATGATCACAGAGAAAGCAAGATACTCATTTAGAAACTCTCATGGCAATTAGGCAGAATAATTTTATGTCTGTTGAATCTAATAATAATTTTAAAATTTGCATTTGTAAACTATATATATTTTTAAAATTTCACTTTTCTAGTAACTCATTTTTATTGCATTTTACAAAAGTATTGGTCTGTGATGGACAGGGGGAAAACTAGTTCTTTACTAGAGTTAGTTTGAAACAGCAATATAGCAGGGTAAGATATGGTGATGGCCCTTAGGGAATTCTAAGAAGCCATGTATTGATAGAGCCTGTCTCTTCAGAAGTCTTTTTATGTGCTTAAAAGAGTAACTTACTCAAAATTTCAGTAACTTGTATAAAACAAACACCCCAAAACTTCTAGGGGGTAACCATTCAAATCTTTCCTTTAATTAAAAAAAAAAAAAAAAAAATAGGTCTTGCTTTGTTGCCTAGGCTGGAGTGCAGTTGGCACAATCATAGCTCACTGTAGTCTCTAATTCCTGGGCTCAAACTATCCTCCCACCTCAGCCTCCCGAGCAACTAGGATTACAAGTGTGTGTGCCACTCTGCCCAGTCAGTTTCTTAATTTTTTTATGGAGATGGGGTCTTGACATGTTGCCCAGGCTGGTCTTGAACTCCTGGCCCCAAGTGACCCTCCTGCCTTGGCCTCCCAAAGTGCTGGTATTAGAGGCGTGAGGTACCATGCCCAGCTTGCTAGAATCTTAATATTGTTCCTAAACACTGGGTTTTCTGAAGAAAAAAGTGCTGAAGAGAATACTGTCAGATTATCGTCTTTATTTTTTAAAATATTAACATCATTAAAAAGGGAATTACAAAAAGGGTTAAAAATTAATAGTCTGGACAGAAATAGAACTTCCCGGGAGAGTAACGAATAAACAACTTGCATTATTTACTTCCTTTTACAATCAGTTTAATCCATGGAGAGAGTGACAGTAAGATAAACAGGCTAACCGTTTACATCTTATCCTCTAATTGCTTCTACCAAGCTGACAAAAAGGAAGTATTTTCCTTTCTGATTTATTAAGGCATTCTACTAATATATGAATAGTGAAATTTTAAAAAAAAGTAATTAAGTAATGAAAACTTACAGAGCGACAAGTTAACCATGAAAATTAACCAATTTTGTGTAACTGAGGGAAAAACACGAACGAGTTACCTCTCGAAGTGCTTCAGCATAAGAACTCATGTCTGTTAGGATAACCAATACATGTTTCTCACATTGGTATGCCAGAAATTCAGCTGTGGTGAGAGCCAGCCGAGGAGTAATAATTCGCTCAATGCTGAAAGGGAACATAAGTCTTAGGTCACTCAAAGCAAAAGACCAAAAAGAAATGATTCTGGAAATAATAGTACAATTCTCCTTTTAAAGTTTTAAATAAATTGAGGAGAGTAAAGCAATCGTTACTTTACAAATTCTTACGTGAGGTATTAACAGTTATTTCTAAATGTCCCAAATTTCTCAGTTATATGGTTTCTCAACGCTGGGGATGGGCAGGGGGGAGTGAAGGAGAGAGAGAGGGAAGAAATGAAAGCCAGATTTTTCAGGTAAGAGGAAAAAAATCATTTATAGAGAGTTGATTGTGTTAGGTAATTTATAAGTATGATCTCATTTAATATGCAAAACAACTCCATGAGACAAGTATCAGCTGTCACATTTTATGAGTTTCAGAGCCTAAGTAATTTGTCCAATGCCAGATAACTACCAGAAAGCAGGGCTGGACTTTAAATATAGGGTTACCTCATCGCTAGGTCCAAATGCTGTCATTACCACATTTTACCTCACCAGCCTTAAGAAACACTTTTGATCCTAAGTCTGGGGCACAGAAACAAACAGCTCTGTTTACTTACGTTGGGTCATTAGCCAAGTTCAAAAAGAGGCAGACATTGTCCATTGAGCCATTTTCTTCAAAGTCAGACTTGAAGAACCGGGCAGTTTCCATGTTTACCTAAATAACAATAATTTCGTTAGTGCTGGGAGAAGAAAAATCCTTAACATTTCTGACGAAAGCCAAGGTACAGATTTGAATTGTTCCTTCTTTTAAAACCTCAAGTACCCCAAAAGTTTTCACAAAAGCCAACGGAACAAAGGGGCAGCTTGGGGCACAAACAGTATTATTGTTAAATTTCAAATTAGTTAAACACTAAATTTTAGTCCTTAGTTTGGCCAAAATGCCAGACTGCAAATTCTTTACCTAGAGAAAAATTCAACTATATATATAGTTTGTTACATTGTTCTCACAACACAAGCACAATTTTATATATCATACTAAAACAAACAAAAAACTTCTACTTACACCCATAGCAGCAAATACAATTGCAAAATTTTCCTCACTGTAGTCTACCACATCTTTGGATTTCTTTACCAAACCAGCCTGGCGACAGATCTGAGCTGCAATCTGATGAGCAAAGCAGAAGAATTCAGCTGAAATCTACAATAACATTTCTACAACAAAATAACTTTTACTGTAAACTTTCTGGAATTGTAATCATAAATGAAACTGGGATGTTTTCGTGGATTTATTCAACAAAACTATTTTGTACTTTTTGCAAAGACATGCAAGGGTAAGCAAGAAGACGTGCATAAATACAGATTTAAGATAACTGGATTAACAAACAATAAGACTGAGCATTTATTTTGAAAACCCTTTATTTGGTTTCTCAGTAACAGTGATGTATTTAGAAATTCTTGTCTGCTAAATTTCATACTAAACCGATCCCAGTCCTCACCTCATTGTGTGGTAACCCAGCAGCAGAGAAGATAGGAATTTTCTGCCCCCTAGCAATACTGTTCATACCATCGATGGCTGAAATGCCAGTCTGAATCATCTCCTCTGGGTAGATTCGACACTGAGGGTTGATTGGCTGACCTAACGTATATTTCCAAAGAGGAAAATTTTAACATGTTGGCACAGTATTCACGAATGAAATCAGAAATCTTATCAAATTAAAAGAAAAAGAAAGCACCAGAAGACCAGAACTACATAAAGCATCTCTCTACTACAAAAAAAAATCAGTTATTTTTCAAATCTGAAACTTGGAATAATTTTTTCCTTTATTCTTTTGTAGACTCACAAAATACAGGGTAGTAGAATTCAAGTTCCTAAAGTAAAATAAAGGTATAGCAAATAAGACAGAAGTCCTAATTTCAAATTCATGGTTTTACCATATACATTTCAGGTATATCCTAGATATTTTACAGTGTCTTAAGATATTATTAATACATAAAATTTTAAGATAATTTCTTAAAAATATATAATTAAATAATAAAATAATTTATAACCTATGGAGTGTGTTGCCTATCTACTTTAAATGATACCACAAAAATCATTCCCTATCTGGCAAAGGTACAAGACAGAGAGAAGCTATTTTCTCCCAAACACAGAAATCCATCCACTATTCCTACCCATGATATCAAGGAAGTCTTCAGCCAGTACAACGGGGCCTCTGTCAATGGGTTTTCCTGACCCGTTGAATACCCGACCTAGAAAACAGTAACAAGACAGGATGGAGTAGATGCTGACTCCTTATGGAAATATATTTAAAAGGAAACAGATCTCTGCTTAGAATGAAAAATATCCATTTACCAAGCATATCCTCAGACACTGGTGTTCGGAGAATATCCCCAGTAAACTCACAGGACGTTTTCTTAGCATCTATACCTGAAGTCCCTTCAAATACCTATCAAGAAAAAGAATGAATCAGAAGGGTAAATTAGATCACGGGCATTTACATTTTATTTGTCTGTTAAACAGCCCTTATAAACTGAAGCACATGAATGTATACTACTGTTGATATAATGAGCAAAGAAATATGATAATAAGCCAAATTGTCAATCTTTAGATCAAGGGTTCATGCTTACAGGTCAAATTCGATAAGCAAGTTAAGCATGGTGTATGGGGGGGTGGGTGGGTGTGTGTTTATATTTTAATTGGCCCCACAAAGCCTAAAAGCTTTACTGTCTGGCCCTTTACAGAAATTTTGCTAATCCCTCCTTTAGCGATTTCTAAAGGGAATGTTATTTGAGAAAAGTGCCATTACCCAGAGTGAGGTAACATTAAAAATTAAGGTGGCTCAAGCCTGTAATCCCAGCACTTTGGGAGGCCGAGGCGGGTGGATCACGAGGTCAAGAGATCGAGACCATCCTGGTCAACATGGTGAAATCCCGTCTCTACTAAAAATACAAAAAAATTAGCTAGACATGGTGGCGCGTGCCTGTAGTCCCAGCTACTCAAGAGGCTGAGGCAGGAGAATTGCTTGAACCCAGGAGGCGGAGGTTGCGGTGAGCCGAGATCACGCCATTGCACTCCAGCCTGGGTAACAAGAGCGAAACTCCGTCTCAAAAAAAAAATTAGGAACTATATGAGACAATTTAAATAAACAGTTTCAGACAGATGACCCTTTTGGTTTCATCACATCATCAGTGAATTCTGCTTTTCATCTCTCCTTCTACATGGCTATTTATCCATTAAAAAAAAAAAAGCCATTTTATTAGTGAAGCTATTGGACTAAGTGGAGCTTAGGTGGCTGACATTGAGCAAAAAAACATGCAATAATATTTTTTTTTCCCTGCAGCTGGTAACCAATCTCTAAAGACTCTAAAAACACTTAGGCAGTGATCATCACAGACAGAAACAAGTAGTGCTCCCTATGTGTGGGCAACTAGGAAATAGTTCAGCTGGCCAGGTTTTGAAAGTGAAACTTACCTGAACTACGGCCTTGGAACCACTAACTTCTAGAACTTGCCCACTTCTCTTCGTACCATCTGGTAAGGTCAAATGGACAATCTCAGCATACCTGGGAAACTAAAGAGAAAAAAAAAAGGCTCAATAACCAATGTTTTAAAAGCCCCCCAAATTATTACATGCTCTGTCTCTACTACGGCGTTGTCTGAATGTGCAACCCCCTACTCTCCAGACACAGGTTTATGCTGAGAGCTTTCAATATCCTCAGGTAGTTTAATTCCTTACAACACACATCATTGACACATATACTAGCAAACAAAGCATACGGTATAGGAGAAGGGTCCTAAATCCATAGAAACATGGCAATTAAATGTACTGCTTTTCCTCTGCATGCATGTTTTAAAGTTTTGAGGTTACAGAAAGGTATCGATAAACATGTTCCCACCACCTACAACTGATGTTTGCTTTCTAGGCTGTGTGTAATCATCTGTGCGCTCCAGGTGTGGTTGATAGGGGAAGAATAAAATGTTACTCAATAGGCCAAGTGAGGTAGCTCATTCCTGTAATCCCAACACTTTGGGAGGCCAAGGTAGGCGGATTATCAGAGGTCAGGAGTTTGAAACCAGCCTGGCCAACATGGTGAAAACCCCATCTCTATTAAAAATACAACACTTAGCCAGGCATGGTGGCACACGCCTGTAATCCCAGCTACTCAGGAGGTTGAGGCAGAATTGCTTGAGCCCAGGAGACAGAGGTTGTAGTGAGTCAAGATCACACCACTGCACTCCAGCCTGGCTGACAGAGTAAGACTCTGTCTCAAAAAAAGAAAGTTACTACAAGTATGCCAGAATTTCCCAAAGCCATTTCATGGGCTACATACAGGCCATGCCCATTTTCTGCCAAACTAACTCTGCAAAGGACCCTTATTAATTTATAATCTCCCTAGCAGTATAAAAAAGTATCCTTTCCCTCCATCTTTGCCAATCTTATGTTTTTAAATTTAATTTTTGTCATTTTGATAATAAAAATGGCATATTTTTAGTTTGCATTTTCTTGACTTCTACCAATATTGAGCATCTTTTCATGCTTATCACTGTCAATTATTCATTCATATTACTGATAATTCAGACTTTATTTCCCATGAATTGCTTATTAATATTCTTTCCTCACTTGTCAAGTAAATCCTTCTTATTCATTTATAGAAGTTTTGTAGATTAGCTATATCAATCCTTTTGTGAATATCTTCTCTGAGTCTACTTCTTGTCTTAACTTTGCTGACGGTATCTTGTCAAAAGTTTTAACACTTTTTATGTAATAAAACATACTGTGGTCCTTTATGACTTTATGCCTTTTGTGTCTTGTTTGGAAAAGTCTGAAGTCATAAAAATGGTCTTCTGTATTGTCTTCTATCAGACTTATGTTTCATTTTCTAGATCTTTAATCCATCCGGATTTATTTTTGGTAACTAATTTTCTTTTATGTTTCTCATTTTTATATGGGAAATCAATTGCCCTAGCAAGATTCTGAACAGCACACTGTCCCCCATGGTCTTGTAATGCTGAATTTACCAAGTTGAATTATTCTGTGTGAAAAGAGTTGATTTTAGGGCTCTTAATTTTGTTCCACTGATACATCTGCTTATTCCCGAACCAAATCCTCATTTTTAATTACTCTTCTCTCATTGTGTTAATTGGGGAGGATCGAGTCTTTTCATTCATGAACATGGAATCTTCACTTATTTTAGGTCTTCTTGTATGGTCTTTCACAAAGTTTTACAGTTTTCTGTAAATGGTTACTCTGGCATACAGAACACTATAAAAATTTTTGTAAACTGATCCTGTATCCACTACCTTCTTTTCTACCTTGTTTCAAACTGTCTGCCACTGAATGACTTTGGTTTTCTGATTCATTAATCAAATTATCAAGAGATGATGATGGTTGTTCCTTTTCCCTTAGAATCCCTTTATATCCTAATTTATTTTCCCCATGGCTCTGGGTAAGTTTTTAGCAGAAAGATGGATAGTGATGGTGAGTGAGGACTGGAAATTTCAGCCCCATCCCGACTTCCTGACAGGGTAGAGGTACAGGAAATTGACTAATCACCACTGGTAATGACTTGACCAATCATGCTTGGGTAATAAAGTCTTCAAAAAAACTTCAGGTAATAAAGTCTTAAAAATAAAGTCTTCAAAAACTGAGGGTGTTTGGAGAGTTTCTGGGTTGGGGAGTAAGAATGCATTCACGTGCCAGGAAGGTGGTCCACCCCAGCTCCACGGGGACAGAAGCTCCTGTGCTCAGGACTCTTCAGGGCCTAACTCCATGATAATCTCTTTGGCTGGCTATTCAGTTGCATCCTTTAATACACCCTAAATCAGTAATAGTAAGTAAACCATTTTCCTGAGTTCTGTGACCTATTCTAGCAAATTATCGAACTGGAGAAGGGAATCTTCACTCTGTAGCCAAGCTGGACAGTAGCTGTGGGTAATGTGAGGACCCACTACTTTTGATAGGCATCTGAAGTGGACTGCTGGTCTTCTAAGTAAGCCCCTAACCTGTGGGGTCCACACCAACTCTTTGCAGTGTGTCAGAAATGAGTTAAATTGCAGGGCATCCAATAGGTGTCTGCCAAAGAACTGAATTGTTGTAGGAAAAAATACATACCTCTGGTGTCAGAAGTGAAGTACACACTGAAAACAAAAGTAGAAAGGAAACAGGAGTTTTCCTTTTACTGATTTCAATGGGAAAGTTTATAGTCTTTTAAGTACGTGGTTTCTGCAGGTTGTGGTAGATACTCATTAAAAGTTAGTTATATTTCTTATTTTCAAAGAGGCCTTTTTAAAAATGAGTAATTTAATCAATTTTTTTCTGTATTTATTGAGAAGATACAAAGTTTCTTCTAGTGTATTCCATGAATCTGTTGAATTACACTGTATCTAATATCAAATTATCTACTTTTGCTAATATTTTAGATAGATATTTTTGCTAATATCTAACGTGAATGTATTTTATTAAGAATCTGGAATTTGTGTTTATAAGTGAGAACAGCTATTTTTCTTTTCTAATGCTATCCTTTTTCTGGTTTGGAGTCAAAGATATGCTAACTTCACAGAATGAGTTGGCAACAGTGCTGCTTCTTCTTCTATTCTGATATAATTTGCATGCGATTATCTATTCCTTGATCCTGTATGTTTTATGTTAAAAACAAAAGCCAAAAACTAAAAACAAAGCAAAACATATCACTATAAATCTCATGATACAAATCGATTTTTCTACAACTACATAAAATTTATTTACCAGTCTTTCCTCACTTATAACTATACCCCAATGTAACATTCAATGAAACTTTTTTAGCTCTCTTAAAATTACTTCCTCGGAGATGGTTTGTAAGTCCTTCTCAGTATCATCTTTCACAGCACCCTAACTGACTCTTCACAGCATGGACCAATTAGACATTGATACTATATTTGCTTCTCCACTATGCTATGCTCAACTAAGGGAGAGCCCATTCTCATTGTTCACCATTATATTTTCTGTATTGGGCTCAAGCACTTAACACAATTGAAGCCCAAATATTTTTTGAGCTGTTCCAATAATATACTTACTAATATTAAAACAACTGGTAGGGTGCAGTGACTCATGCCTGTAATCCCAGCACTTTGGTAGGCTGACGCAGGTGGATCACCTGAGGTTGGGAGTTCAAGACCAGCCTGACCAACATGAGGAAACCCCATCTCTACTAAAAAATGCAAAATTGGCTGGGCATGCTGGCACATGCCTGTAATCCGAGCTACTCAGGAGGCTGAGGCAGGATAATCTCTTGAACCCTGGAGGTGGAGGTTGCAGTGAGCCAAGATCGTCCCATTGCACTCCAGCCTGGGCAACAAGAGCAAAATTCTGCCTTAAAAAACAAACAAAAAAACTCGTATTTTAAAAATGAGTCCAAAAGTTTATTTAACAGAGAATACAGAAAACAATTATAAGATAAAGAAACAAACAAAGCTTCCTAATATTTTCCTCAAAAAACAAGAGTAGGCTCTATTCTTTAAGAAAACGTTAATGGGCACCTGCTAAATCTGGTACAACTTAAGTTTGATTAAGGCTTTGAATCAATCTGCAGCACACTACAAAACTGCAGTCGGGAGTAAACTTGCTAGGTTTCATCTTGAGATTAGTTTCTACAGGTACCTTACATACACAAAAATATTACCTTAGTGATAAAGGAGAAGAGACAATGCACTTTGCCCTTTTCTTTTAAGAAATGTTTCTCAATGTATTTTCTGCTTCCAGAGGGGTCACATGCCAAGCACAAATGCATCATTAACCTCTCTCAACAAACTAGTAATTGTATTGCTCTTCCCTGACCCACCCCAGTAACCAATGCCCAATTACTGTTCTAGAAAACATAGAAATGATATTTTGGTCATATAGCTCAGGTAAAAAGCTCAGCCCAGAGTATCCAATTAGAGACTATAACCTATGCCTCTCTTTCTAAGATAATAATGTCTTTATAATTCTTAAGTATAGGTCTCGCTTAAAAAAACAAAAACAAAAACATGTAACTAAAGACCTTTACAACAAACTGAATAAGTAAAAACTATTCTTTAAGGTTTTGAAATACTCTGTTTTTATACATTCCTTATTTGAATATCACTGACAGACTGTCAAAGACAAAAGTAAGATTGTTTATTCACTCAAGGGCTTAAAATTTAGTAGAAAAGATAAATACTATGAAAAAAAAAAACCCGTAACATATGACAGTCTATGACAAGGGCCATAAGATACTATACATTTTTATAGTACCCTACGAGTTTTAAGAGACACTGAAACGTATTACTGCTGCTTTTTCCTCCTAATAAAACTGTTAGGTAAGACTGACTTTTTGTTTGTTTTGCAGACAAGAGATTCAAGGAAACAGAACTCACAGCAGAACCAATAATGGAATCCTGTCTTCTGACTTTTGGTCTAAAAACTCTTATCTCCTACATAGCACTGACACTCAGTCTAAAGCATCACTTAAAAATCATAACAAAAATTTGAAGTGTACTAAATAGGACTAAACACCACATTTTTAACTACGTAAATAGACTATAACAAATAGTGGTATTACCTTAACATGATCTAAGATCACTAGCGGACCATTGACTCCAGATACTGTCTTGTATGCTGGAAAGAAACACAGAAGAGTCAGCTTTAGTCAAATAGCACAAAAGCTTAAATTATCTCTCTGGCATTACTAAAAATCCTTTCTACTTTATCAAACCTGTTAGAATACAGAACACTCAAATAGCTATGAAATTTTTCAATGCATTTATAAAACATGTCTGTGCCTATTCAACTTTTCATAATCCACCATCATCCAGCCAAAAATATTTTGAGTCCTTACAGTAAGTCATTATTCTAAGCACCCAGCATACAAAAACAAGACACAGAAGGACAGATTCTGCTTGCCTTCAAAAGTTGTCTTATGCGAGGGGGTGGAGTTAGAATGTGATGAGATAAGGTCGCTAACTATGGCCTGCAGAGGGTTTGTGGAAGCACAGCAAAAGAGAGGAATAGTTCTTACCTCAGAGAGAAAAGGAAAAACTTGATAGAGGAGGTGGCATTTAGCTAAGTAGACAAAGAAAAGGAATCCTTAATGTTAAACAGAAGTGACAAAAGTCACAAAGGAAATCAGAGAAATTGCAGCCTGTAAGGTAAAAAGCCACAATTAAATGGTGTCATAAAAACTATGAGAAAAGGGCCCAGTGTGGTGGCTCGATTATGAAGTCAGGAGATCGAGACCATCCTGACCAACATGGTGAAACCCCGTCTCTACTAAAATATAAAAAAAATTTGCCAGCCATGGTGGTGCGCACCTGTAGTCCCAGCTACTTGGGAGGCTGAGGCAGGGGAATCGCTTGAACCCAGGAGGTGGGGGTTGCAGTTAGCCAAGATCGTGCCACTGGACTCCAGCCTGGCAACAAAGCAAGACTCTGTCTCAAAAAAAAAAAAAAAAACCTAGGGGAAAAGAGCTTTCGAAGGAGGGAGTAGGCAATGGAAAGAAAGGCCAGGAGTCAAACAAGATAAGGAAAACATCCTTTAAAAAAAGAGTCAAATGTTACTGCGAGATTAGAGACTGGTGTTTTCTACTGCAAAGTATGCCGTAGGAATAAACTGCTGCTCTATTTCAGCAGGTCCTACCCAAAGCCCTCACCCTATCATACCTGTGTGGCAAGTGAAACCGGGATTAGGTATAAGAACACTCAGGGGAGAGTAATTCTACCAGACACCTACAAAATTCATTAAATTTCATATGCAGAACAGCTGAAAAAAATACATGAACTAAAGTTTTGAAGAGAATTTACTATAAGGCCTAAAATAATTACTATGAAGCTGTCGAGCAACTGGGAATTTTTCATTTGCTTGATTTCTTTTGAGGTCTTATAATGAGCTTGCACAGAGATTCCTGGCACAGATATGGACTCCGAAGAATGAGGAAACCATTTACTAACCAGTCTGTCCACTCAACGGGGTCTGGAATTAAAAATTACAACTCCTTCAGCCTGAGGCTGAGAAGCCAGGGCCCTGATACAAATGTTGGGATGGAAGAGACAGCGCTATCATGGCATCCATCTTTCATGCTAAGAGGAAGTTTAAATTGATCCAGACATCAAATATTTGCTTGAACCCATCAGTAAGTGTACTGTAACTGTCTCAACAGAGGCCCCCCACAACTGAAGTGTATTTTTTTTTCACTTGAGATAAAAAGCAAGCTACTTGGATGGTAAAAGGATTAATCATTCCCCTAGAGTACTAGAAAGACCCCATTTGCCGCCACTTTTATGAAAACTATCCCCACTGTATTAAAATGTTCTAATACTCGTAAAAAACATAATTCTAACACTTGAAAAAATTTCTTCATTGTTCTCATTTAAAAAAGATTCCCAACATTGCTTTTCAATGACTTTCTAAAATTGCTAAGTGGAAATGGAAAGTGAGCTACATTAGAAACATGTTTTCTTGAAGTCAGTTTTCAAAAATACAGAAACGCAGACCTTTCCAAAACCTTTACCAAACAGCTGGGGTCGGGGAGGGGATATGGTGTTGAGATCTATGAAAAACTGTTTTGAATAAAATGCAACATCAGTAAAATACATCAGGTTAAAATTCTCTTTATTTTTCCAACATGATTGTATCTACTTTAAATGTCTAATTTCTACAACAATATTACTTCAGAATCTCATGGCTAAAATTCAAGCTCATTCCAAACTATGAAATTTTGCCAGTCACAAGCAAAAGTATGACCAAGAAAAAGAAACACTAGTCATAGCTTCTCCTGGAAACAGTGAATCCAGTTAACTTCTACTACAGAAAACAAGATTCTACTTCTTCAAATCTCTCTAAATTTGCAACAATGTAGACAGCCTTTTAAGAAGCCAGTAAGTAACCTTGCAAATTAATTGGTAACACCAACACACATTTGTAAGTACATTTTAGTAATTCTCATTTAATCTCCATAACAGACACGAGTCAGCTATCATTATTCTAAGTTTTAGAAGAGAAAAATTATTCTCAGAGAATATACTGTGTCTTGCCCAAGGACACAAGTAACTAGCCCAAGGATCTGAATATACAGTCTGGCTCCAGAGTCACTTATTCTTTGACTCTATTACAGACCAAATTCTAAAACTGAACTGGTCCATTTTTTGTAGTATGGTATCTTGTTAGAATTATGAAGCAACACCACCCTAAAAAATTTCACAAGCCTGCAATTTTAGTTACGAAAAATAGGTTTTTACTGTTTAACACACTAGACAATATTTCCCTGTGTCTATCATAATGAGGAAGGAGACCCAGGTATGTGGAATCACCTCCCCCTTGACTTCCACAGTACATTTCAGTAGAAGAAAAGGCTGGCTGACTGGAGCCTCCTGAATCCCCTTCCTGTAGACGGCAGGCTTGGTATTGGGGAAACTCTCCAGAAGACAGTTTTTACTTAAAACAAGATCAAACCTCCATCCGGAGACCAGAATCTTTTCACATGTGATTCCTAAAACTATAAACCCGAAACCATTCATATGTGATTTCTAAAACTGTAAACCCGAAACCCTTTCATGTGTGATTTCTAAAACTGTAAACCCAGAAACCTTTTCACATGTGGTTCCTAAAGCTGTAAATCCAAAACCCTTTTCACCCGTGATATCTAAGGCTGTAAACCTAAGATTTTTCCACCTGCAGTATCTAGAGTGTAAGCCTATATAAAGGCAGAACCTTCCTTTGTTAAGGGTTTTAGACAAATCATTGCCCGGCTCCCGGCCATAATAAAGCCCTTTTCCTTCCCACTCAGTGTTCAAGAGAAGCTCTGTTTCTCCCAGCCGCTCCTGCTACAATAAAACAAATCTTTTTCCAGTGGAGTCATAGCCACCATAAGAGTTTAAGTAGAGAATGGAGTATCCGGTGGAGGTGCTGTAGCAGTTTTCCTGCAATGGAAATCATGAAAAACATGAGGCGATCAGGAGATACTTCTGATACAAACTAGAGATGAAAACATGCTTGGTTTAAATTCAACTGACACATAAAAACTAAGCTGACACATGTTATAATCCAAACAAGATAAAAATTCGACCCAGCTTTATAGTTGAAAAGAGCTTCATGCTTTTACAGAGCATCTTCAGATAGGCTATCTGATTTCATCTTCACGGAACACAATGAGGTGGGTGCTATGGTTTAAATATCCCCTTGAAAACTCCAAAACAAGTTGAAACTTCATCCCTGACGTAGCAGCATTGACAGGTGACGTCTTTAAGAGGGGACTGCGTCCTGAAGGCTCTGCTCTCCAAAATGGATTAATCCATTCATGGGTTAATGAGTTATCATGGGAAGGGAACTGGTGGCTTTACAAGAGGAAGAGAGCTGAGCTAGTGCCCTAGCATTCTCAGCCCCCTCACCACGTGATGCTCTGAACCACCTTGGGTTTCTTTCAAGTCCCACAAGAAAGAAGGTTCTTATCAGATGTGGCCCCTCTACTTTGGACTTCGGACTCCAGAACTTTAAGAAATACATTCCTTTTCTTTATAAATTACCCCATTTCAGGTTTTCTGTTAAAAGCAACAGAAAATGGCTAATACAGTAGGCAAGGCTGATATATCCTAAGGAAACTAAAGTCCTAAGTTTGTTTTTAAATGGGAGAGTCAGGTTTCTGTTTCATTTTTCTTTAATTTTAAAATTGGTACTCTAAGACCCTTATAATATTTCTGGCCCTAGTCTCCAGTACAATTGAAAAGTATAAAGAACATACAGCTTCTAGCACTTGGACTGTAAGTGGGGACTAAAAGACAATTAGTATAATGGTACTAAAACTATTTGCAAAGAAAACCAAGCAAAATGATAACAAACACTACCTTTTATCTCTCAACAGTTCCTCACCATTAACAGCCCAAAACAGAAATACCAGTTTAGAGCATGGCTGTCAAAGACATTACGTTGCTCTTCAAAAAAGGCAAAAACCCATTTGCAAACTACCTAAATATTTCTATTTAGCAAAATACTGACCACTCTTCTCTCCAAATGAACAAGAATTTGAGTCCGTAGATGGGTGTATGGGGGATAATCAGAACTTCTGACAACACAGAAGAAACATGCTTATCATATTCTGAACATTTTTACAACCAAAATGTCTTGGCTTTGATTCTTAACTATCATATCAAGCAGACATTTATGAAGTAACATTTAAAAGCCCAAATCTACACAGGTTTTAAGGAGCACATATTTTGTCAGATGACATCCTCTTCCTCCTGTAGTATAGAAGACTGTTCAACACTACTAACACCATTTAATGATTATGAAATACTCCGAACAAAAGTTGGCAGCCATTGCATAGTAAGAGTCCTAGTCTTTTAGCCTCCGCCTTATTAGCAAAACAAAAACCCAGAGCAATCATCTTCTCTTGTGCAAGAAGAGCAGAGACCCACACCCTGAGCAGTGGGTACCTGAGAAGAGGTTCTAGGAAAAAAAGCAAGAAGATTCCTATTTTGACCTTTTGCAGGGATAGCTCTGCTTTATGATTTAAGAAACTTAAGGTCAGTTGATCTAGGGTCTCGAGAAAAATGGAGGTGACCAAACTTAAAATACATAGCATCCAACAGCTCTATGTATGTTGTTGAAGCCTTTCTTTTAAAAGAAAATCAAGTTTTCATTCCCTGTGACTTCAGAAATTCAACTAAAATGCTCAAGATAATTTCCTAATTTCAAGCCTGAATATGTTTTCCATTTCTTGTTAAAAGTCCTATAATCTTGAAGCTGTTTTTAAAAAGGATCTACTTTGTATAGTGGCGCTGTCAATATTACTCCCTTTCTTCATTCAAAAAGCACACCTTTTTGAGTTTAAATGCAAGTTACACAATTACAAGACACATTCTATGTGCCAGGCACTGTGCTAGGCAGTGGGGACACAAAAACGATCCCTGACCTCTAAAGGTTCGTGTGAGGCTTTAGGCTGGGTGCCGTAGCTCACACCTGTAATCCCAGAACTTTGAGAGGCCAAGGCGGCCTGATCGCTTCAGCTCAGGAGTTGGGAGACCAGCCTGGGAAAAAACATGGGGAAACCCCATCTCTACCAAAAATACACACACACACACACACACACACACACACACACAATAATTGCACAACCCCTTAAATGATATCATCAATCTTTATTTACAAAAATTAAGAGGTTGGCCAGGTGCGGTGGCTCACGCCTGTAATCCCCACACTTTGGGAGGCCAAGGTGGGCGCACTGCCTGAATTTAGGAGTTGGCGACCAGCCTGGGCAACACAGTGAAAACCTGTCTCTACTAAAATACAAAAAATTAACTGGGCATTGAGGCATGCACCTGTAGTCCCAACTATCCGGGAGGCAGAGTTGCAGTGAGCCAAGATTGCCCCACTGCACTCCAACCTGGACAACAGAGCGACTGTCACAAAATAAATAAATAAGTAAAAGGTTAATCGGTATTTATTCAAAAACAATTAAAACTTTTGAGTAGAATTAAAAATGTGGCAAAAGAAGAAGATATTAAAATGCAACTAGTTGTTAGCCTAAGTGTGATATCATTTATGTTTTTTAGATTACACGGAGACATAAGGGAAACTCAACCGGGCATTTCAACTTCCTACTCTGACTCCACCCATGTTCAGAATCTATCCACTGAATTATTAGAGCAAGGAGTTTAAATGCAAGTTACACAATTACAAGACACATTCTATGTGTCGGGCACGGTGTTAGGCAATGGGAACAAAAGAAGGATCCCCGACCTCTAAAGGTTCAGTGTGAAGCCCTATGCTACAACAGTTTTGCCAACAATAATTTCTAGAAAAATCCTTCAGCAATTGGCTAAGCGCGTAAAAACCATAGAGAAATCATATTCATCTCTCCTAAAGGTTTACAACCTTAATCATGGAGTACTCCTTAAACAACATTATTTCAGTTGATATTCTGAATTGACACTGAATGATTAATTCTACTGCACCCTTATAACCTTTTTTTGAGAGGCACTACTACGTCGATCTGTTCTGCCCAAAGAAAAGCAATGCATACAAATGCAATTCATACAAGAGAATTTGTAATTCGTAGGTATAAATTTATTGCCAAGGTCTGCATAAGAATGCAACATCTGTCGATTTCCTGAATTATCTACTTCAGCTTATATAAACCCCAACAGACATTTTCTAATTCGAAGAATTCCCAGTGTAAAAGGCACATCTCAGCAACCCAACGAATCAAATGTTTTCCTTTTTCTTCACACTGCAGTGCTATCACATGACCCAGTGACAGATCAGGATGTGGATTAGTCAGGCTTCAGATTGCCCAGACTAACACCCTTCATCTGAAATCCTTTTTTAACAAATCGGCCACCTACAGACACACTAGGGCAATTAACCAGTGAAAATGCAGTCTCACCACCAGGGGAAACATCATGTGCTTTTCCCAGTTTTTTAAAAAGTCTATTTCGAGGGCTCATCGCCAGTTCCCAAGAAAGCTGTGAAGAAGTTAAGACGCTACACAACTGCATTCTCTAGTAATCAAGAACCATTGCTTTTGGAATTGCTGAGCTATCCACTTAAACCTAGCTCATTAAGGCCTTTTTATTTAGATAATCAAAACACTTAAGCCTATGCACACATACCAACCATGGGCAAAGCCACTTGCCTTCTCCCAAAGAACCTTGCACTCAACCAAGTTTGGTTAACTAGTCAGTAAATGAAGAGGCCACGGTAGAAAAAGGCCCAGCGGAATTAAAAAATTTGGATTTTTAGTCCCTGCTCTGCCAATAATTAAGTGTCTGAAGCATGGCAAATCCTACCCCTCCCAGAACCTTGGGCTTCTCACCTGTAAAATGAGAGGGTTGGACTGCATGACCTGCAGGGTACTTTTCAGCTCTAGCGTTCTCTGATATCTAGGTGTCCTCCTGTGGAGCAGCCCCTCCACCGAACACCAAGCCCCATCTCCCTCTGGCTGCTGGTCTGATCTCCATCCACGAAAGGCCTGACCACGTCAGCGATGGCTGCTACCGTCTGCCCTCGGCAGGAGCTGAAGACCCCCACTGAGGTCCTTACTAGGGGGAATGGAGGGGAAGAGGCGTTCCCTCGACCCCTAGATATCCAAATGAAGTCAGGGGAAGATTAGACTGGAGTGACAAGAAGTGGCCCTAGGGGACAAGAAGCAAATGGCTTCAGAAGGCTCCAGCCTAGGGAAGCTGGGGAGGGGAGAAGGGAGAGCAATAGCCAAGAGCCCACCAACCCCAGGAAAAAGTTCCCGCTGATGCTCTTCCCCACGGCCCACCTCCTGGAAATATAAGGTACAGGCAAATCTCCTTCCAAAGAAACAAGTGGGTCAGGGTAGGAGGGGAGACGCAGGAGGGAAAAACAAATCCCACCCCCTACCCGCTGGCTAAGCAGGTGAGTGGCAGCAAAGGGCTAAGCTAGGGAGCAAAGACCGGAGACGTCTTGCTCTCTGATACTCACTGAGACGAGGCTGGGAGAGGTAGTTCCGACTAACTGCCAGCGCCTGCTCCCGAGCTCCCACCGCCGGCCCACCGGCGGGCACAGGTAGCTCGGGTGCGGCCCCGTTGACGATTCCCCGCATCGCCCGCAACGCCATCTTGTCTCCTCCGTCCCGACTGGCCCAGCAGCAACGCCGCACATGCGCGGATATACCAAGGCGGCCCGCGCCACCGGCTCCGCCCATGCGCGCTGCGGCGTCCCGGCCTCGCTCCGCCCGCTTCGCGGCCGGCCGCCCCCATCCTCGTGACTTGGCGCCGCGCGGGCGGGGCGGGACTGCAGGCGAGAGGAGCTGACCAGAGTGCTGGGAGGCGGGCGCGGGCGCGGAGGAAAGGGAAGCGAAAGAAGGGAGATGGAAGGAGAGAGAGCAACACCAGCGGAAAAAGACGCGGAACAGCGAGGGTGACGGGGAGGAAGGCAAACACGTCTCAAGCTGTGAAAACCGCTTTGAAAAACAGAAGCAATGGAAAACATGTTTCAGTGATTATTAACACATGTGGTGGTATCATTTAGTTCACTTTACTCCCTTCCCAATTCGTTCACGCCTGTATCCATTCAACAAAATATATTGGCTTGTTATAGGATGTACGTAGCGGTGTGAAACATAGGAACAGATTTGGAAACTGTCTGAGGGGTGGGGACTAGCGTAGGATGACAGCCCAGGCTGGAGACTGGAGCCAGGGAATGCATTATTATTGAGTGAGAGTCTCATTCTGTCGCCTAGGCTGGAGTGCAGTGGCGTGATCTCTGCTTACTGCAACTTCCACCTCCGGAGTTCAAGCGATTCTCCTGCCTCAGTCTCCCAAGTAGCTGGAATTACAGGTGCCCGTCACCAGGCCAGCTAATTTTTGTTTTTAGTAGAGACGGGGTTCTACCATGTTGGCCAGGCTGGTCTTGAACTCCTGACCTCAAGTGATCCACCGGTCTCAGCCTCCCAAAATGCTAGAATTACAGGCATGGGCCACTGCACCCAGCAGATTATAATTTTTAAGTTTAATGTCCAAAGTTGGCACTAACAGAAATTGTAATACTTTATTGATAAGAGCACAATTGGTGTAATATTTAGAAGACCAATTTGATGGTATCTCATTCAAATATTTTGGTGCTAGGAACTTATGTTTCTCTCTCTGTGTAGATATATCTATATTTATCTATGCACTCAGTACAAATATTTTCCATACATTACATCATACGCTATATGGTATATATTTATATATGGTCTACACACATATACATTTATGTATACATACACACGTATATTCACTGAAACATTTTTGTAATAGCATAAACCTAGAAATAATCTAAATGCCCATTCACAAGTTATAGCCTATTAAGTCAAAGGTATCTCTCAAACTTTTGAAAAGAATTCAGTGGAGCCTCAAGTGTTGAGATTTAAACAACAGCAACAAACCTCCAAGAGACATTATTAAGTTTAAAATAAAAAAGCAATTGCAAAATGCCATATAGATTAATATGTGAACTGGTAGGGGAAATTTTACTTTTAATTTAACAATCTTTCTCTGTAGTTTCACTCCTTTAACACGTTTGTACTGATTTTTTCAAATATAATTCATGACAACTTTTTTCTCAAAATCACAAATCAAGTCTTCTCATGCCAAATTTTCACAATGGTACGTAAATTTCATATATGAATATCAGACGTAGTTATTACAATTTTTACCTTGTTATTTGAGGAGTAGTTCATGGCTTTTACTTTTAAAAAAACCTTATTTTAAAACTTTTTACTCTGGTATTGGAAATTAGTTCTGGTCTAATGTGTATAAGCAGAGTGGTAACCAACATTTATTTAACAAATACCTGTTGAGAAAATACACATGTGTATTGGGTGCTGATCTAAATCCTGGAGATATATTTGTAAATAAACAGTCTGTCCTTCTGGCACCTATTGGAGGAAGAAAGTCAGAAAACAAACATGTAAATAAAGTGCCTGGTAGTGATAAGTATGATGACAAATAATAAAACAGGATAAGGGGAAAAGAGTGATCAAGATGAAGAGAAGATTTGAGATGATGTGATCAGGGAATGCACCTCTCAGTCATCTGAGACCTGAATGGAGACAGAAAGCAGATCATGGGAAGCTCCAGGAGACATGGGCTCAGATAGAGGGTTTGCAAGTGCAAAGGTCCTGAGACAGAGGAAGGAAAGTGGGGCTAAAATGGACACAGCTAAGCAGAGAGCATCAGAAGAGAGGGCAGGGCCAGATCACGTAGAGCTTTGGAGGCTATTCGATAGACGTTTGAATTTGATTCTTAGAGCGATTGTAAAATTTTACAGAGGAGGAACATGATCTGATTAGGCTTTAAAGGGACATCTTAACCAGGCATGGTGGCTCATGCCTGTAATCCCAGCACTTTGGGAGGCCAAGGCAGGTGTATCATGAGGTCGGGAGATCGAGACCATCCTGGCCAACACAGTAAAACCTTGTCTCTACTAAAAATAGAAAAATTAGCTGGGCGTGGTGGCACGTGCTGTAATCCCAGTTACTCAGGAGGCTGAAGCAGGAGAATCGCTTGAACCAGAGGGTTGGAAGTTGCAGTGAGCTGAAACTGTGGCAATGGACACCAGCCTGGCAACAGAGCGAGACTGTCTCAAAAATAAAATAAAATAAAATAAAATAAAATAAAGAGACATCTTGTTCTACTGGGCAAAATATAAACTGGTGCAGAAGGCAGGAGAAAAATTGAGAGGCCAGCTAGCTATTGTAATTTTCTGGGTGAGCAACACAGACTCAAACCAGATGATGGCTTTCCTACATAGTACGCTGATCTTAGCTCTGTCACAGAACTGTTGCAATAATGATATCATTAAAAAGTGGCCATTTATATCTTTCTCCTCCACTTTTCCACTCTGTAACCTCAGATATGGAATGAGGGAACTGGCAAGCGGGGTGTGGAGCACAGTACAGCTGGGAGAAACATTTCAATGAAAAAAATGATAGAAATAAGTCCAAGATTGCTGTAAAACAGGGTTACTAAGTTGGGACCCTTACAAGTCTGTGAAACCTTGTGCAAAATGTATATACATTGGACATTTTCCATGGAAATGACCCACAAATTTCTATCAGATTGTCAAAGAAGTCCAAAAGTCTTAAAGAAAACAACCAGATAAGCATCACTGACTAATTGGGAAAGGGGTTTTGCCATTTATGGAATCACAAGTGTTTAATCAATTTGCTACATGGTTGTATCAGATAATTGGTATAAATTGACACCATCTCTAACTTCTCAGACAGCTATATTTTTAACAATTGCATAATTTCTTTGTATCTTATGATTGTACTTGTGCAAAGTGCAGGTAAACCAAAAATGTTAGTCAATTGAAATTGAGAGTTTCTCAGAATTATTTAACAACATTATATAAACACTTCTCCTCGGGTTTAAAAAAAAATATCTCCTTAATATGTAAGAAAGACAAAGAATAAATCAAGTGTTATGTACATAGAAAAACACATTTAGGAAAACAGAAAATTTTTAGTTTCTCTAGTAATGAAGAAATTAAAACTAAAATAACCATGAGTTTCTACCATATCTGTTAAATTAAGAAAACTAAGCAAGTGATTTTTTTTTAAGTGTTGGCAGGATTCAGGGCTAAATGTTGCATCAGCACATTTCTGGTGGCTTTGGAAACTGGCCAGTCCTTCTGGAAAGCAACCTGGTATAGCTTAGGGATCATAAACTTGTTCACACAGTTTGCTCCAATAATTTGATTCCATAATCTCAATAATGGGATTATTAACCAAAGGAATAAATGTTTATAGCTTGTTATGGCAATGCTCTTCACCATAGTGAAAATGAAATAGTAACCTAAATATCCCATAATAGTAAACTGCACCAGTACTGTATATTTAATAGATACTGACATGAATATGATATATAGCTGGTGGAATTTGAGTATATGGAACTATTTATAAAAAATTATATTGAGTGAAAGCTAAGCACAGATATAGACCAGTTGCAAGAGTGTAAAACATGTTTGTATGTTGGTAAAAAGCAGGAGATTGTGCAGTGATGCCAATAATTGGTGCTGCAATTTGGAGAGAAAAATATTTTTTTCCTCTAACATGTGTATTAAATATCCACAAGTCACATATACTCACACAGAGAGTATCACCTGGGGGTGGGGACACTTGCATAATATTAAGGGTGAGAGGTGCTAAAACAAACTAAATATGGCCCAAGAAGGATTCTGTACTTCTATATTTGAGTCTTTGTGGATGAAATGCAACCTAACTTAATACATAGACAAAATTGAAAATCTAACTTAACAGTTTGCACCTGTAACTGAGTCTTGGCCAATCCCAGCAGTGGTATTTCAGCCACTCATACACTGTTGAGCGTTCAAACTGTGTTCAAATAAGGCAACACAGACCTGTAACCAATCCAGCTGTATCTGTATCTCACTTCTGATTTTTGCAGGTCACTTCCCTTTTTTATCTATAAATTTGTTCTGACCATGAGGCATCCCTGGAGTCTCTCTGAATCTGCTGTGATTCTGGGGGCTGCCTGATTTGCAAATAATTCATTGCTCAATTAAACTCCTTTAAATTTAATTCAGCTTAAGTGTTCCTTTTATCAGGTGCATGGGATATGGACTCTGAAGTCAGACTTACTTTCAGTCCTGAGTTGATTAGTTCTATGATTTTGAATAAAATTCATTCTCTCTAGGTCTCCTTTTTCTCATTTATAAAATGAGAATAATAGTATCTTCATAAAATTGTCATATTAAAAGAGCTAAAGATAAAGGCCAATAGCAAGGGCTAGACATGTCATAACTAACATTGTTGTAACATTATTACATGCTTCCATTTACTGATTAATAGAATATTTATGTATTAATATGTGTCAGGCTCTTTTCTAAGAGCAAAATGGCATGTCTCCTGGACTAGTTTGTATTAAGCAGGGACTATATCTTATCATTTTCTTGTCTTCTATCTGAAGTACCTAGCAAGGTAACTTACACAGAGTGCTTAATAAATATCTATTAGATAAATGAAAATGTGTTGCTTTTAAGAATGAACAGTTGTCCACCAATATTATTCTTCCATAGGGAGGGTTTTGTGGGTTTTTTTCCCCTAAGGAAGAATCATCCTACTGATACTGTACACTGGTTATTGTCTTCCTGTTATTTGCTGAAATCATACCCTTGTTTTATGTTCAGGAAATGCAGAAATCTCAGGAATTCCCCAGGAGTAAGGAATATGGTCAAAACATGAGACTCAGAATCACCAGCCTGGTTTCAGTGATGACTGTCTCCTTATACACAGTGTAACCCTGGGCCAGTCCTCAATTCCTTCTGTCTTTGAATCTAGGAAGATTTCATGTCATGCCTGCTTCTCAAGAATTTAAAAGGAGCTTCCAGAAATCAACACCTTAGGAAGAAATCCAAACTCTTATTCTTTTATTACAAGTGATCATTGGGGAAGAAAAATAGAGAAGAGAGGGGTAAGAAAATCTCATGCCAGTGACTGAATTTTTCCCGTTTAATGTATATTTCTCTTTATTTGCTGGAAAATTCTAATCAAGGAAAATATTATGAAGACACACCACAACAGATTAAATAAATAGACCTATGTGTTTTTATGTAACAAGGCATATGCCAATATAAAATCATCAATACAAAATTTCCAGCATAAGATGGGAGAGGAAGCTAATTTATTTCTTATATATTTTGCTGTCTTTGTTGTGTTGCCTTTTTTTTTTTTTTTTTTTTTTTTTTTTTTTAATGAGTCAGAGTCTTGCACTGTCACCCAGGCTGGAGTGCAGTGGCATGATCTCGGCTTACTGCAACCTCTGCCTCCTGGGTTTTCAAGTGATTCTCATGCCCCAGCCTCCTGAGTAGCTGGGATTACAAGTGCCCACCACTGCACCCAGCTAATTTTTGTATTTTTAGTAGAGACAAGGTTTCTCCCTGTTGGCCTGGCTGGTCTCCAAATGCTGATCTCAGATCATCCGCCTGCCTTGACTTCCCAAAGTGCTGAGTATACAGACGTGAGCCACCGCACCTGGCTATGTTGGCTATTTTTAGATTCTGACCATCAGATGCAGAGTGAGGTTTATAGGCTGAAAACTGTACATTAATCTCCCAAAACTGAGATCTCTGGTTCTCTTCCATATCCCATGTTAGTTTCATTGTCACTGGGGTCACAGATGTTCTGTAGAATAGAGAGGAAAGAGCAGAGGGTCCCCTATGATCAGAACAATGGCTACTTAAGAGAGCGATGCAAATGTTTAAGTATAAAAACCAAGAAAAGGCTGATGAATGGAAGGTCTCTCACTGAGGGCTGCTTTCCTGTTGCCTGGCCATCTGAAATGGGGACATGTGTCCTTGAATCTCCAAATGTCCTTTGTCACAGACCCTCTTTTGTTCCCAGATCATGACAGCCTTTTCACATCCCAAGTGTTCCAACAAAAAAGATCAGATACTTTGACTTGATGGAAAATTATTCAGACATTAAGATGAACAAAAAATAGTTAAGCATGGGAAAATTTTCACAACACAGTACTGAGTAGAGCATTCTATATGAGTGGCATACACAATATAATTTAATTATTTGTCTTCCCATATACTTGGAAAATATTGTAAAGAAATGTATACTGATATTAACAGTGATTACTCTGAGTTATGAGATGTTTTGCTTTCTTTTTTAATTTATCACATTTTTGACTTGAATATTCCTTATGCTTTTGAATCAAAAGTACAATGAGAAATAGTAAGGTGCTTCTGTTTAAAAGGGTATAATTTTCATTTTAACAGGGAACAGGTTTTATGGCTAGTGGTAAAATAAGCAATCAGGTAAGTTAAAAGTTCTATATTATGGAGGCCTGATAGAAATCAGGTCAAAAGAGTTAGTAGCAGATGACATAGAGTCAACATTAGATGAGCACTCATTGTTTTACCTCTGAGACCAGTATGTTTGTAAAATCTAGAATAGATCTTAGGACTCAACTAAACTCCCTAATTTACAGACGAGGAAACTGATTCTTAGGGAAGTAAAGGGATTTTCCTAAGTTCTAGAAGTGAGATACCAGCAGTCTAAGCTTTCTAGACCATAGTCCATTCCTTTTTAACTCCCTTGCCTCTGAAGCCACCTAGTTCTGGCTCCATTGCTTCTGTACGAATTTGGGTAAGTCTGGGAGATCCTTTCTGATGCACAGTAATTATAGAGGGTTTATTCTAACCCCATCTAAGGGAACCTTTGGAGATCGAATTAATTCTAAGACAGTTGTGGGTGTTTGATCTTCTGAAATAAAAATCTAAAGCCCGGGCTCTGACCTGGCATCTGCCTGAAGCCTCTTTTCTGCGTCAAAGATGTCCTGGGGACCACCTGGACTGATAACATCAGACAGCATCTAGAAAAAATCTTGGGACATATTCAAATTTGGATAATTTCCACCAGTTGTCATGGCAATGTAGCAGCACTGTCTCAAAGTCTGAATCTGACCATTGCCGGGAAAGGCCTTAATTCTTGGCTTATTTATGATGTGTTCATCAGAGAAGTCAAAGCACTTGAATGACGTTTTCTATCAAGTACATACCGAGTGAGCATTGCTAATGAACTCCACATTATGCTGAAAACTGCAGATGCTCAGAAGGATTGTAGGACATATTTCTGCTCTCAGTGGTAAGTACATTGGACTGAGATTGGAGAAGCAGCCTCAGGTTTACTCCTAACTAACTCTGTGCCTCTGGGCTTGGGTCGCTGTTGAGAAATGTTAAGTTGTTGAGAAATGTTAAGTTGTTGAGAAATGTTAAGTTTATGAATATTGCGAAATGGTGAGTGTATGGTGGAATGTAATGTTTGCTAGGAAGAAGGATGGCAAAAAAAACCTAACCGTGCCCCACCCTTTAAGTAGAAAACTACCTGGGGCATTCCAAAGTGGTAGGACAATGTATTAATATCATTCACCGGTTAAAACAATTCTTTTAGATATCTGCCCCTGCCCCTGTGGCTCCCTCGTGGAGAATACTTTTTAGTTTGTCTGTGATCAGTGGTAAGCGGGCATCAGCTGCCTACTTGGCATATTTTGTGTTATGAGAAAACACCAAACATCTGTTTGTTAATAACGATCACCTGTTCAGAGAGAATAAATGTGTGGGTCTGCGTCTACTCCGGGCCCTTCAGCCTGAAATGCTGTCGGCCCCTGAAGCTCTCAGCTCAGAAGGCTCCCACCCCGCCCCTGCCATAGACCCACTTTGCTATTCTATCTGGGTGTTTGCCTCTCAGTTCCTTCAGCACAGCCTGGGTGGGGGTCTCTACGGCCAAGCTGGCTCTCGGTAGGTCGCATCTTTAAAGCAAAGGCAATGTGGCTGTATAATACACTATTTCAGAGCAGCGAAAGGCTGAATTGTAGAGATAAGATTAACACACATGACTTTCCATCCAGAACAGTATGGAAGAGGATGCTGAGTTGTCTACCTGATAAGAGAAAGGTCAAAGAGGGTTGGCTTAGGTCAGGTGGTTCTCATAGCGGGTGGCGGGGGTGTGCCTGGGGAGGAGAGGTGGGCTTTTTCAGTTAGACATAAGTTGGGAAGGATTTGGATTTGAGGAGCAGTATTGGGTGGAAGTAAGTCTTGAGCAAGGCTTGCATTCTCATGGTTAGTATGAAGTAAGCGTTCTGAAGCAGTTCACAGTGAATGTTGCATTTAGAAGAGGAATTTATTTTAGGGAACTTAGTGTTTGGAAATTCTCTCAACAAAAAGAGGAGTTCAGTGAGAGCAGAGTCAGTGTTTTACTATTTTTGTGATAAGTAAGTGCATAAGGTAAATATTATGTGCCTACTGTGTGCCAGGCACTCTTTTAAGTGCTAATTGTTCATTTATTTCTTGGATCTTTGCAAGAACACTGTAAGTCAGCAAATGTAAGTACCGAGCAATCAGGTAGTTTGTCCAAAGTCTCACAGCTAAGTGAATGGCAGACCTGAACTGAAACTAATCATTCAGATGCTCCTTTTCTGTGTCTTAGTATTTCTAATAGGTATTTGTAGAAAACATGGCGTTTGTCTCTAAGAGACATTAACATAAATATCCATAATTTCAATGGAGCAGACATTAATTTCCTGCTCCATTGAAATTATGGATATTTCCACGGACTCTCAGGTCACCCACCATGATTTTTGGGGTGGTAGATTTTCTATATCTTGCACATAAATTAAAGTTAACAAGGAGCTATTGAGATCAAGGCTAAGATCTCAAGAATCTGTGGTGGATTTTAAGCTTCTCAGCTCTGCCTGTGGAATTCTGCTCACACAATCAAGGATGGGTGGGTTTGGCCTGCGTTCCAAGTGGAAGGTGGAATTTCCTCATTCCCATTCTGAAGCACCAAGGCTGTAGGAGGTGCATGTCTCCTTCAAAGCTTCTAATACCTCGCCAGTCTTATGTGATGCTCAGAGAGGCGAGCATGACTCCCCATCATTACCAACAACAACAATCAGCAGTTATTGATCACCACGGCTGGGCCAGATGCCTGGCGCTAGGTGGAATACCAAGATGGGTAGGATAAAATCCCTGCCATTAAATAGTTTAGGCTCTAGACACAGATGACTGGAATCCAGGGCAACATCTCCCACATGTCACAGAGCATGATATCTCTGCTTCTGGATCTGGCCAGTCAGCTGCTTTTTTTTTTTTTTTTTTTTTTTGAGATGGAGTTTCACTGTTATTGCCCCGGCTGGAGTGCAATGGCGCCATCTCAGCTCACTGCAACCTCTGCCTCCCAGGTTCAAGTGATTCTCCTGCCTCAGCCTCCCAAGTAGCTGGCATTTGTATTTTTAGTAGAGGTGGGGTTTCTCCATGTTGGCCAGGCTGATCTCAAACTCCCAACCTCAAGTGATCCACCTGTCACAGACTCCCAAAGTGCTGGGATGCCACCGCCTCCAGCTGCCAGTCTGCTTCTTAACCATCTCCTGCATAGCTTCAAGGTGAAACGAAGGGAGGGAGGTAGAAGTTCTGGCCAGCAGATGTAACTGTGGCTGCATTCCCCATGGGAAGCAGGCTTGAGTCAAACTAGGCAGAGATGATCCACTCTGACAGGCTGACACTGGATAGTTAGAGAGGGTTTTTGAAATGGTATGCAGTCATCTCTCAGTATCTATGGAGGATTGGTTCCAGGACCTTCTGTAGGAGCTAAAATCCATAAATGCTCAAATTTCTGATACAGAATAGTGTGGTATTTGCACATCTTCCTGTAGACTTTAAGGCATCTATAGATTACTCATAATCCCTGATACAAGGTAAATGCTATGGAAGTAGTTATGGTACTTTATTGGTTTTTTATTTGTGTTATTTTTTATGGTTGTATTGGTTTTTGTTTTTTTGTTTGTTGGTTATTTAGATTTATGTTGTTATTTTGTTGTTTTCAGACATGGGTCTTGTGCAGTGGTGCGATCATGGCTCACTGCAGCCTCGATTTCCTGGGCTCAAGCAATCCTCCTGCTTTGGCCTCCCAAAGTGCTGGGATTACAATTGTCTGCCACCACACCCAGCCTGTATTGTGTTTTCTTTTCCAAATATTTTTGGTGTTGTGAAAGGATGCCAGTTTTGGTGGTGGGTCAGGGGTAGGGCTTGAATTTCCCTATCTGTAGTCCACTGACTGACTGCTGTGTTTGCTACCAGTGTTCCTACGATATAACTGTTCAGTGAGATTCCAGCTGATGTTGATTTTGCTTTTTTAGAGCCTCTTGTTTTCTTGGATCTGAAACCAGCACCTCCCTTGCTTTACAGACGTAGCATTCCTGATCTTTATGGAGACATATCCTCTCCTACAGGGTCCACAGTGCCCTGTAGATCATGGCCGTAAAGTTTCATCCCTGACTCCTCCTCGGCTTTCTTTTCAGAAGCCCATGACTTCCGAAACAAAGTCAGTCTCCAATTCAAGGCTGGGATGATGGCATATGCTGAATGTAAGAAGTTGGAACTGATTGTTAAATATTTGAACAGCAAGGGAAACAGGAAGCAATGAGAAACAAAATCACCCTCCAGCTCTGAGTCACAGGACCATCTCCTCTGGCAGGCCCTGTCAGCCACAGCCCAGGGTACGTGTAATTGGGTTATAGATATTATTTGGCCTGGAGAAAAAGCTGTCTGTCTGAGGATGTTGTATGCCAACCACTTTAACTGGAAAGATAACAGAACCACTATCAAAGAGTCTCAAACTTCAATTTCAGTCTGAGAAAGGTCTCAACAGGATGCTCTGGCTAGAAATTATTCTTTCTTTGCAAGGGCTCAGAGTCCACCAGTACACCTACATATAGATTGAGCTCTTACTTTTTACTGACAATGTTTCATTTTTAAATTTTGTTCACTATTATTTAAATAATAAATTAAAAATCTTCCATAATTTTGCCATTGGGCCTAACCACTTACATGATCACAATGTACATAAAGTATTGTTTTTGTATTTTTAATTGCGGCAAAATACACATGACATAAAATTTATCATTTTAACCATTTTTAAGTGTGTGAATCAGTAGTGTTAAGTATACCCACTTTATTGTGCAACTGACCAATCTCCAGAAGCTTTTCATCCTGCAAAACTAAAACTCTATACTCATTAAACAATCACTTCCCATTTTCCTCTTCTCTCAGATCCTGAAAACCACCACCCTATTTTCTATTTCTATGAAATTGACTCTTGTAGTTACCTCATATAAATGGAATTATATAGTATTTGTTCTTTGGTGATTGGTTTATTTCACTTAGCATAATGTCTTCAAAATTCATCCATGTTGTAGCACAGGTCAGAATTTCCTTTCTTTTAAGGCTAATATTACATTGTATATCACATTTCATTCATCTGTTGGGGGACATCTGGGTTGCTTTCACCTTTTAGCTGTTGTGCATAATGCTACTGTGAATTTACATAAAGGGTTTTTTTTCTTTGTTTTTTAAGACAGAGTCTGACTCAGAGTCTGACTCTATGACCCAGGCTGGAGTGCAGTGGCACAATCTCAGCTAACTGTAACCTCTGCCTTCTGGGTTCAAGTGATTCTTGTGCCTCAGACCCCCAAGTCGTTAGGACAACAGGTATATGGCACCAAACCTGGCTAATTTTTTTTAATTTTTAGTAGAGACAAGGTTTTGCCATGTTGGCCAGGCTGGTCTTGAATTCCTGACCTCAAGGGATCCACCTGCCTCGGCCTCCCGAAGTGCTGGGATTACAGATGTGAGCCACTGCACCTGGCCCCAATTTACATAAAGTTTTATATTCTACTTTTTTTACCTTCTGCCATAAGTGTGTGTATATATGTTATTATATATGTAATCTATAAATATAAATTGCATATTTATTTATATATATAATTTTTTCCAGCTTTGTATATATAGTCTTCATAATAATCTTTTTTAAAAATCTGTTTTAATGGCAACATGACAGTCTTTTGTGCTCATGGACTTGAATAATTTCTACAGTTGGACATATAAGATGTTTCTAGTTTTTCTCTAAATCCTATGATAAAAATTTTGTACCTATGATTTCCCTCCCCCTGCCCATATTTTAGCATACCTTTTTAGATAAATTCCTAATAAGTCAAATTACTGGGTCAAAAGCAACATACATTTTATAACTTAAAAGGCAAAAGATAGAAAGCCACATTGCTTTCTAAAAGAATGGCATTTGCCTAACTACACTAACGGTGTGTGTGAATTTCCATTCCACTATACTCACAGCTTCATTTTTTTTTACATTATGTGATTAAAGGGAGGAATATGAGAGCTCATTCATTTTTAATGGACAGCACTTTGATTATTAATAGTGATGGGCATTTGTGAGGAAAGCCCAGACTTGGCCAACCTGTGAATACCAGCATGGTTACAGTAAACTAAAAAAAATAAAATATACATATATATGTATGTGTATATATATATATGCATATATATGTATATATTTGAACTACTATGTATTATGAATATAATATATGAACTGCAAAAATATATCTATTTGATATGGGTATGTATTAGAAACATGCCCAAATAGTAGGTAATCCATAAATGCTAGCTACTGTTATTGTTGCTGTTATTATTATTGCCCAGCATATGATGATTCTTGGTCTGTACCTGTTTTCCCAGGTCCTCAGTTTCCCCAAATCATGATTTCCCAATTTTTGGGGGGCATCCCCAGTTAGGTGGTGTCTCAGAACAGCTTTTCTTCCCGGTGAGGCCTTTCTACTGCCCAAGCCCTCTGCCTCTGGCGCCTTCTATGTGGCACAGCTGTATTCTGCTGGTAGCTGTCACCCCTCAGAGTTCCAGTACTTGGGGCAGAGGTACATAGTGGCAGAATTGTCACCTGGGCTTCAAAAGGGATGCTGCCTTATGCCCAGAGTCTTGCCAATATCTTTATTAACACAGCTCCTTCATTCTTTGACCCTAACCCCCTCTTGCCATAGAGGCTCAGGCCACAGGGCCTGCATGTAAAGGGGGGCTGTGTGCCATGCTCCCTGTAGGGAGCGGGGCAATGGCACTCCAGAGATGTCCACCTCCTAATCATAGAACCTGTGAGTACGTTACCTCACATGGTAAAAGGGATTTTGCAGATATGATTAAGGATCTAGAGATGTGGAGATGATCTTGGAATATCTGGGTGGGCCCAGTGTCATCCCATGAATCCTTAGAAGTGAAAGAGGGAGGCAGAAGGCTCAGAGTCAGAGGGAGAGTTGAACATGCATTGCTACTAGCATTGAAGGTAGAAGTGGCCAGGAGCCAAGAAATGTAGGAGGTCTCTGGAAGCTGGAAAAGGCAAGGAAACAACCCTCCCCCAGAATTTCCAGAAGGAATGCAGCCCTGCCAATGCCTTCATTTTAACCCAGTATGAGGTATTTCGGACTTCTGACCTCCAGAACTTCAAGATACTAAATACGTGTTGTTTTAAGCCACCAGTCTGTAGTAATTCGTTACAGCAGCAACCTGTAGGAACTAATACACTCTGCTGATGTCTTTATTTCCTCTCCCTAGTTCTCTCTCTAGGTTTACATTTTAAAACTCTTTCCTTCTAGGCCAGGAGCTGTGGCTCATGCCTGTAATCACAGCACTTTGGTAGGCTGAGGCGGAAGGATCACTTAAGGTGAGGAGTTTGAGACCAGCCTGGCCAACATGGTGAAACCCTGTCTCTACTAAAAATACAAAAATTAGCTGAGCATGGTAGCATGCATCTGTAATTCCAGCTACTCAGGAGGCTGAGATGGGAGGGTTGCTTGAATCCAGGTGGCAGAGATTACAGTGAGTCAAGATCATACCACTGCACTTCAGCTTCGGTGACAGAGCAAGACTCTGTTTCAAAAAGAAAAAAAAGTTAAAAATAAAAAACTCTTTCCTTTTTTAGCGTTAAATCGAAAGTCCTCTGGTTAATTCCCACAATTAGGAGGGCCCACCAGTTCCACAAATAGGAAACCTCTGCACTGCTCTTTCTCATGAATTGTATTTGCTGTTTCATAAATTGTTTATGTTCTTTGAGCCACCAGTGATTTAATGTCAGAATAATATAGATCAATAGAGCCTCTCAAGATCCTACAATGCGGTGCACTGTCTTCTGTAGCCAACTATCCAGTCGTCCATACAAGAAGTATTTATTGGCTGCCACCATGTATCAGGCATTGAGCCAGTACTGAGATGTGAAGACACAGTGCACTGTCTAAGGCTTTACAGAGGCCATAGATCTTGGATTTTTATGGCTTGAGAACAACATGCATTGTTTCTTTCCAGGAAGCTAATTGGGGTACATGGAGCCTCTTTGACTAAGTAGCAAGGAACGGGAAATGCACTCTGGTTTCTTCTTGGCTTCCAGTTCGTGTGTTCAGACCCAGGTAAGAGTTAAAAGAGTTTGATGATAGATAAGCACAGATGCAAAACAGTGCAGTCTAGTGCTTCTTTGCTTAGGATAGTATCTCCCCTCTCTATCCTCTCCAGTTCTGCCTTCCTGCCTTTGACGCAGGGAAATAAGGGTCTGAATAAAACCTGTTGGAGGTTGCAATTAAATCTTTGTGGACAAAGGGCACACACACGCAAATGTACACAGCATCCTCAGATAACAGGAGGCAATAAATCCATCAGCACATCCACATTCAGAGAACGGCATCCCTGCTGTCTTGCTAACAGCTGCCAGTACCTCCCTGAGTGCCTCACACCGAAATGGGATCTAAGGTAAGATTTTTCTCTCTCTGGACAAATTTAATCTGTCCTTGTCATTTGTATCTCTCTCAGAGGATTTTGACTGTAAATAAAGTTTACTGTTGATTTGTTGGCAAATTATTGGTTTTGTTTGTTTTTGTTCTGGGATTTTGGTGTGTGTGTGTGTGTTTTCTGTCTTTGTAGTACTTACTTCATTCACTGTGTCTTTTACTTTTCCATCATTTGTCTTTTATTCTTAACCATACGTATCCTAAGTCAATTTGTATTCAGAAATACCTAATTTATACAGAGAAGTGAAGGATCTTAAGTAATTGCATGCATTTGCTGGTTAAAACTTAACTGATAATTTGGTTCAGTTAGGACTTTGGTCACAGTGAGAGGGTTCTTCTAGCCCTGGGCTTAGAACAGAGTAGCTCAGTGCTTGAGATACACCCAACATCTGAGGGTGACTATTGAACTCCACTGATAATTATTTTAAATTATTTACTTTAATTATAAAAGTAGCTCATTATACAATATTTAGAAATACACAGAAGATAACTAAAGTCATTGATTATAAATAACTGGCATTTGGGTATCCTTCTACTCTCTCAAAAATGTGCCCATATATTTATTTTTAGACAATTGAGGTCAGGCTGTAAATACAGTTTAAGTTCCCTTTTTTACTTAACACTATAGTAATAGTATTTTCTACATCTTTAAAATTATTTGAAAATATAATTTTTAAGAGCTGTTTAATAATCTACCATTAACATGTTTGACTTTTTTTACTAATAAAAATAATTCAGCAATTGATCATTTTGAGCATAAATCTTTGGCTGTACCTCTGATCATTTGTATTTTGAGATAGGTTCCTTGAAGTAGAGTTGCTAAGTCAAAGAGTATATGATTTTTAGGGCTTGACAGATTTTATGATGGTAATCTATTTTAAAATTTAAATGACTGGTATTGTTTATACCACAACAGAAACCATGTCAAAGAAAATTAAATTCTTCCTAGAAACTCTTATTCCTTGAAGTTTAACAAGGCACTGTGACTTAATGCTGACTAATCATATAAAATCTCAAATAGAAAACTAATCATGAAAATCAGAATTTTATTTTCACAGACTAAGGCATCTTTCTGAGCAGGGGTTAATAGCGCAAACAAAAGAATGAGAGTGCTTCTAGAACCACAGAGCAAGGGGAAATGGTAGAGGATAAGCCTGCAAATTGAAAAGTTTGGGGTTTTATTCCGGTTTGACACTAATTGTGCAACCCCAAACAAATCTAACCTCCAGAGGCTCAGATTTCTCATCTGTGAGATGAAGGTTGGTGTAGGCCAGTGTTTTTCAGTGGGCAGCCCAGGTGACACTGTACCACGTGAAATATTTTGGGGTAGCGCCTAGAACATAGACCATACTTTTTTTGCATGCCACATAAAATTACTTTTTAAAACATGATATCAATATTTATGTTGGCTTTAAAATTTTTTTGAGAGATGGAGTCTTGCAGTGTTGTCCAGGCTGGACTCAAACTCCTGGGCTCAAGATATCCTCTCACTTCAGCCTCCCAAGTAACTGAGACTCCAGCACATGCCACCATGCCTGGCAGTATCTCAATATTTTAAGAGAGTGTATTTAGAGGAAAAGATGAAGTAAATGGTAGTACAGGTAGTCCTCAGATATGACATAAACTATCAAGGTGATAGGCAAATAAATATCAGATGTTTGAAAAACACAGGGTTAAGTCATCTGTAGAGCAACTATTTATGTCTGGATTTATATCAAGGCCTTAATTTCAACAGAATGTAATGAATTACAGATTGATTTCAAGGAAATTAATGTCTCAATATAAATCCAGAATCCAGACATAAATAGCTAGTAAGCAATGCTCACCTAGAAGGCATCTGGGAACCAGCTAGAGTTATTGAGATGTGTAAGAAGTGAACAGTGATACAGACATGGAGATGTTTCCAAATGTTATCCTACTACTTGCAAACCTTTGCACTTTTCATTTTAATAGTGAGTTTCATTCATCTGGGCAGACTCCCTCCCCTCTTCTGTCAAGACTGCAGGAGACCTGTAGCTGTCACAGGACCTTCCCTAAGAGCCTGCAGGGGAAGACTGCCCCAGTCCAGCCCTCATCATGCTCCGGACTGTTCTGGACGCTTCCCAAGGGTTGCTGAAGGAGGGGAGAGAGTCTCGGCAGCTGGTGCTGGTGGTGGTATTTGTCGCCCTGCTCCTGGACAACATGCTGCTTACTGTGGTCGGTACGTTTGGGGGTCTTTGTGCTGAGGGTTAATTTGTTTGGGCCCCAGCAGGCAGCATACACCCTGCTTGATTTCAACAGTTAATGCATCTTAGAATTTTCCTTTTTATGCTCAAAAACATACAGAGGTTGTTGAGGACTGGGAAAAAAAAAATGGGCAGAAAACGGAATCTGAAGTTTGTCAAACATAGCTAAAAGACTCCAGAGGTAAAGAGAAGGGGTCCAGAGAGGGTCTGACCGGAGAAGAGGATGGTCTGGAGCCAGAACTGCTTTTCTTCCTCCCAAAACTGTCTTCCCGAGGTACTAATAATAACTCCAAGTGCCTCTGGGACAGTGAGCATCTTCTCAAGGCAGTGCCTTTCCGGCCTCTGCTCTATAAAAATAGCATATTTTGTTTGGATATCTGATTTCTTTTCAAGACCTTACCTTCTATGTGGTTCTTTCCCTTGAAATCCTGCTTTTTTTAGTTGATACTCTTCTAATCATTACATTAAGTTATACCTGTGTATAAATGGGCACTAAGAGGTTTCCCCTCTTGGGTAAAATATGTGTGTTTTTTGTTTGTTTGTTTGTTTTGTTTTGTTTTGTTTTGTTTGAGATGGAGTTTTAGTCTGTTGCCCAGGCTGGAGTGCAGTGCCATGATCTTGGCTCACTGCAACCTCTACCTCCCAGGTTCAAGCAATTCTTCTGTCTCAGCCTCCCGAGTAGCTGGGACTATAGGCACCTGCCACCATGCCCAGCTAATTTTTGTATTTTTAGTAGAGACGGGGTTTCATCATATTGGCCAGGCTGGTCTTGAACTCCTAACATTGTGATCCGCCTGCCTCGGCCTCCCAAAGTGCTGGGATTACAGGTGTGAGCCACCACACCTGGCCAAATATATGTTTTTAAATAAGGATCTATCTGAGACAAGTTGTTAATACAGTACAATCACTTCTCATTATTCATGGTTCTGTCATTACAGTTATGCTCTATAAAGTTGCTGCAAATAGTGGATTAGTGAATACGGAATCATTGCTCCCAGGGGAAACACACACATACACACACACACACACACACACGATTATAATCTTAAATCTTAAACACCCTGGTAAATCTTATTTTTTTTATAAAGAGAAAAAGAAGTTCAGAAATGTTAAATGACTTGCCCAAGGCCTCTCCACTAACAGGTGCCAGAATTGAGATTCAAGCCCTGTCCAGTGGTACCAGAGTTGAGGCTCCTCTGACCACCTTGCCCTGCCTCCTCCCATCCCCCTCCTCTGGCCATGTCTGTATGAGAGTTGGACATGTCTGTGTGAGAGTTGGACGTGTCTGTGAAATGTCGTGGTAGCTCAGTGTGTGTTGGTTTGGGTGGTTACATGTCAATCTAAGTGAGTAAGAAAATTAGCCAATGTGGAATCCATGAACAATGAGGACTAACTGTATAAGGTTAGAATTTAGCTACTTTAGCTAATAAGATAACTTGGGCAGGCACAGTCTTTTAGGAGGCTTTAAGCCATGCCACTTTAGACACCATCCTTGGGCATAAGACTGAACCTCATCATAGTGCCCCTGAACCACGTAGTGGTAAGATGACATCTGTCCTTATCCCCCATCACCTGATCTCCTTGACTTTCAGTGGTAAGATGCTATCTTTCCTTAGCACTCCTTACCTGACCTCCTTGACTTTTGGTGGTAAGATGACATCTGTCCTTATCCCCATCACCTGTCCTCCTTGACTTTCAGTGCCAATTGTGCCAACCTTCCTATATGCCATGGAGTTCAAAGAAGTCAACTCTTCTCTGCACCTCGGTCGTGCTGGAAGTTCCCCGCATGCCCTCACCTCTCCTGCCTTTTCCACCATCTTCTCCTTCTTTGACAACAACACCATGGCTGTTGAAGAAAGCGTGCCCAATGGCACAGCATGGATGAATGGTACTGCCAGCACCATTCCCCCTCCAGCCACTGAAGCCATCTCAGCTCATAAAAACAACTGCTTGCAAGGCACAGAATTCCTGGAGGAAGAGAATACCCGGGTCGGGGTTCTGTTTGCTTCAAAGGCTGTGATGCAACTTCTGGTCAACCCATTCGTGGGCCCTCTCACCAACAGGTATCTCACTGGGTGCAGGGCCTCGCAGGGTACTCAGGAGTGGGAGGACTAGAAAAGTATAAAAAGGGGGTTAGAAGTGAAAAAGAAGACATACTCACTTCTCTGGTTCCCCGGGGGAGTTAGCTATTTGAAAAGCTCGTTACTCAAAGAATAACATGTTACTGATGAAATGTCATGGGCTCAGATTTTCTTTGTGATATAGTGCGTATTGAGTACTGAGAAGAGAACCAACGAACAGCAGTGTACTGTGACGTTCAATCAGTGACCTGGAGCATGGCTCGAATGGGAGGAGGGTGGGAATGTGTCAACCCTGTTGTAATCTAGAGCACTGGCTTCCCAGTAGTTGTATTTAAGATTAGTCTGATGTTTTCAAGAGATATGCACTCTGCCTAGGCTATCCTTTCTGGAAATGAGAATGTTGGCCCTAATCTATGGTCATATTTGCATGTTTGTTTATTTGCTAGTACTCATTCACGTGTTCTATTTCATCTCCACACTACATTCAGAGCCATGTTTTACCATACACCCAAATAGCTGCATTTCTGCTCCCACTTATATTTAAAAATGTCATCCAAGTATAAGAATGACTGTTGGAAATGTTTCTTTTTTTTTTTTCAATTCCCTTTTAGGATTGGATATCATATACCCATGTTTGCTGGCTTTGTTATCATGTTTCTGTCCACAGTTAGTAAGTAATTTGCTTCCTCTTTTCTTCCCTTCACTGATTACCATTGATTTTATCAAGTGAATGTGGTATAGATAGTAGGGTAGCCTCAAAAGTAATTAGGCCTCTCCGCCGCGTGTAGTGGCTCACGCCAGTAATCCTAGCACTTTGGGAGGCCAAGGTAGGTGGATCACTTAAGGTCAGGAGTTTGAGACCAGCCTGGCCAACATGGGGAAACCCTGTCTCTACTAAAAATACAAAAATTCACTGGGCATAGTGGCACATGCCTGTAGTCCCAGCTACTCAGGAGCCTGAGGCAGGAGAATTGCTTGAACCTGGGAGGCGGAGGTTACAGTGGGCTGAGATAACACTGCTGCATTCCAGCCTGAGCCACAGCATGACTCTGTCTGGAAAAAAAAAGAAAAAAAGAAAAAAGTAATTAGTCTTCTGACTAAGCAGACTTGGATATTGATTTAAATATTCTGCTATTTTTGGTATGTGGACTAAAACAGTAGTGACAATTCAGTCTAGTTAGAATTGGTCTATTCTGCTATAGAAGAACAGATATTTACTTCAGCTGGACATCATGAAAGCTGTTTGAATATGGATGCTATGGTGTGTGTATATGTGTGTGTGTTACGTATGTGTCAGTAATCCCTTGAGCAAGTTTAATACAAATTTTCCATCTATGAAAAGAAATGATATTATTTTGATATGCCATGGCAAAGGTCAACTAACAAAAAAATGGAAATTAGACAATAACATCTGGAAAATTCCAAAAAGCCTACTGCTTTTCATGTAAGGACTTTAAAGGTTAAGCTTAGAAAAGTAAATTTGCTAAAGAAACAAGAGAGGGAAAGACAGATAGTCTACCCAGGATCAGCTAAATGTTTCTAATAAAACCTACTTTCTTTCTTCCTCCTCTTCAACTTTTCTTCTTTCCCAGCATAGGACTTGATTCCTATCAACCCGATATTTAACAAGAATTTGTTGCATTCTGGGCTGGAAGCCTGCAAAGTGCAAGAAGTTGAGATGTGAGGTTCCCTCTGAGAACTGCATCTTATTTGTGAAATTTTAGCCAACTTGAAGAAATTCAAGTTAGCACCATTCATGGAACTTCTAGAAGCTCAGCCTATGCTAGACAGCAAACTTAAAAAATAATAAGATGCCCTATTTCATCAAATGAGGCTTAAAATTTATTCCATAAAACTTTACGCAGTGTGTGTGTAATGCCCAGATGACTACAGTCACATAAAGAATGAAAAGACATGATTCCAGGTATCAGAAGTTTATGATGGTTGCCTGGGGAGATGTGAGACACACACTGAGAAGTAAGAGAATGCCATGTGCTAGTGGATCTCAGACTTTTTAGCATGAGGTCCTTGGCTGATTCTCTGCTAAGAATTCATGGTTTAAAAGCTTTTATTATCTACCACACTGTATATATTAAATAATTATTATTTCCATAAGATAGCAGTGTTGCTATACTGAGTTGGCCTAATTCTAAAAACAACAACAAAAAAATACATTTCATATTTAGGGTATCCCTGTAGCATTGTCCACTGTTTTAAAAAATACTTGAAAGAGATTGTTGATGCCCATTACTACCCTTAACCCCTCCACCCCCCAACTAGTAGCCATGCCTAATGTAATCAAAAGTGAAACTGTGGCTCATGTAAAGGTTGCAAGTGAAAAGAAAAAAAAAAAAAAGCTTTGGTTTTCCTAAATAGAATGACCAGCTCTCCTGGTTTGCCTGGAATTGAGGGGTGTCTTAGTCCATTTAGTGTTTCTATAAAGGAGTACCTGAGGCTTGGTCATTTGTATTAGGAAGAGGTTGGTTGGCTCATGGTTCTGCAGGCTCTGCAAGAAGCATGGCACCAGCATCTGCTTCTGGTGCTGGCCTCAGGAAGCTTCCACTCGTGGTGGAAGGTGAAGGGGAGCTAGTTGTGCAGAGATGAGAGAAGAAGCAAGAGAAAGGAGAGGGAAGTACCAGGCTTTTTTTTTTTTTTTTTACCACCAGCTCTTGAGAGAACTGTAGAGTGAGAACTCGTTCACCCACTAAGGGAGGATGATCAACTCTTCATGAGGAATCCACCTCCATAACGCAAACACTTTCCACTGGACCCCACCTCTAACACTGGGGATCAAATTTCTTTTCTTTTCTTTTTCTTGAGATGGAGTTTCACTCTTGTTGCCCAGGCTGGAGTGTAATGGCCAATGGCGAAATCTTGGCTCACCACTATCCCCACCTCCCTGGTTCAAGCAATTCTCCTGCCTCAGCCTCCCTAGTGCTGGGAATTACAGGCATGTACCACCACACCTGGCTGATTTTGTATTTTAGTACAGACGGGGTTTCTCCATGTGGGTCAGGCTGGTCTCAAACTCCCGACTTCAGGTGATCCACCCTCCTCAGTCTCCCAAAGTGCTGGGATTATAGGCATGAGCCACGGTGTCTGGCATGGGGATCAAATTTCAACATGAAATTTGGTGGGAACAAACAGCCCATATCCACACTTTAGTGAGGGGCTTCCCAGGATGTAAGACTTTCTGTTCTTGTGGTTTTTTTTTTTTTTTGACTTTCAATTTTAAAAACAGGGAGGTTCTGGGCAAACCAAGATGAGTGGGTCACTCTGTTCTCAAAGAACTTTGGAAGACTAGACTGAAGAGACTGGAAATAACAAAGCCTGAGAAAAGATGCTGGTGGCCAGGAAAGGGAGACCAAGAACGTGCATCTTTGTCAGACAAGGAGTAGTTCAGTGTGATCATGCCTGTCGGGAAATAATGGGAGAAGATTATAAACACAACCGAAGACATCTGTAATGAATGGGCAAAGGGATTAAAGTTCTTCCGATTCAGACACTTTAAGGAGATTATTCTTACTCTGGGAGATGTTGTTCTGGGATTGGAGTTGAGACATGTCTGGACTTAACTACCCTGACCACCAGCACCCTCTGATTTAGTTTTTGATAACATATTTCTGTTGGTTCTCAGTTTCATGTGTGTTCATCTTCAATAGACTGACCCTCTTCAAGGGCATGAACTAAATGTTATTTTTATTTTGCATTTGCTATGCAGTCTAGCAGAGCTGCATGTTCAGTAAATAAATTTAATAAATGCTGATTCTGTCTGATTAAAAGATCTTTCAATATAAGATAAAAAGAAGGATCTGATTGTATCACAAGATATTATTTTCTACCCGATTCCTATAGTCCTCAAAGCACCTACTTATTGTCACTGTACTCCAGATGACCCTGTGGGACCCAGCAATGGTAAAGACCAGACCTGGGTGTTGCACATGTAGGATCCAGGAGTATGGTCTAAGAACCAGTTTCCAGCCCAGGACACTGTGCTTCATGGACATCCCTGATTTCTGTGGACAGAATGTTGGGCTCTTGGCAAGAGATGTAGAGACTCGGTCTTCCTTCTGCTGTGTGGTGACTTGGTTTATACTTTTGTGGTTTCTCAGTTTTCTTGCCATTTAAAAAGCGGTTCTGATTGAGGAGTGGGAAATTAGAAAGACAACTCAAAAAACAGGGAACAGTCATCATGCTTTATTAAAAACGTATGCATCATGACTCATATCTGCAGTATCATAAGCATGTTCCCTGGCAGCAGGGGAAGCAAAGGCAATTTGCTAACTGCCATTATCTTGCTATTCTTTTTTCCCAGTGTTTGCTTTTTCTGGAACCTATACTCTACTCTTTGTGGCTCGAACCCTTCAAGGCATTGGATCTTCTTTTTCATCTGTTGCAGGTAACACTGACAACTTCATTATGCACACACACACATGCACATATGCATGTGCACACACACATACAAACATCTCTTACTACCTCAGACCCTATATTTATATGAAGAAATTAAGGAAAACATCATCTGTATAGGTAGAAATTGTGATTCAGAAATAAGGGAACTGGGCTGGGCACAGTGGCTCATACCTGTAATCCCTGCACTTTGGGAGGCCAAGGCAGGAGGATAGCTTGACTCTAGGAGTTTGAGGCCAACCTGGGCAACATAGTGAGAGCCTGATCTTTATAAAAAATAAAAATAAGTTAGCCAGGCATGGTGGTGTGCACCTGTGGTCCCAGCCACTTGAGAGGCTAAAGTGGGAGGATGGCTTAAGCCTGGGCGGTTGAGGCTGCAGTGAGCCATGATTGTGCACATGTGATCACTCCACATCAGCCTGGGTGACAGAGCTAGACCTTTACTTAAAAAAAAAAAAAAAAAAGAGAGAGAGAGAGAAAAGAAACAAAGGAATTATAGAATTGCTGACAGGGTCCATAGAACCCTGAGCCTCATGTAAATTCCTGTTCTAAGATTTCGATGCAGGTAGCTCAGGTCAGAACAAGCCTACAGTAAAACCATGAAGGCCAGGCTCTTATTTAATGCCACTCAAGGGTCCTTTTTCTGTCCTCCTCTTAGTACTTTATAGGAATAATCATGTTAATACTACTGGTAATACCAGCACAGTTTTCAAAGTATAGCCGAATACAATATCTAATGCATTCCTATGAAGTGGGTATTTTATGCCACTTTACCATGACTACGAAGGCCTGAGAGTCCAGCTGATGTACAGCACCAGCCCACACTCTCTTCCAGGTCTCCAGTGCTTTCTTGCTCTTCCCTGGGCACCCCCATTAGATAGAACGGTCTCTGTCTTCCTAGGTTTTCCTTTCCCTGACCTGCTCTGTAACCCCTCATTCAGGGAAAGGTGCTAGGAAATGAGAAAAGGCTGTGAAACGTGGTATAATCAGACAATGGATTTTCTGTGTTATCCTTCCCAGAGGCCTTCCACTTTCAACGGCATCTTAAACAGCAGTGAACAATGCGAGGTTTTGGAAGACTAGGAAGGGAAGTACTTAAAAAATACCATGGGTTAAGTTTTGTAAAACCCCTGGAACTGAAACTCTAGCTAAGATTGTCACTGAAGAGATAACAGGGTAGGACCAAGGGCTCTGAGAGGCAGACAGAACCCCCAGGGGTCAGCTGCATCTGTCACTCTCTGTGCAGGTCTTGGGATGCTGGCCAGTGTCTACACCGACGACTATGAGAGAGGACGGGCCATGGGAATTGCGCTGGGGGGCCTGGCCCTGGGAGTGCTGGGTAAGTGGCACCTGCAGGAGGATGGGGCTCCAGGAAGTAGGTGTTCCCGAGGTGTGGAAGAGTATTTTCCTTCCCTCATTGGCCCTATCCTATTTCAACTCCTTCAGAAGTATCACTGAGAAAAGGTGAAATTTCCTTCTCTGTAAGAAGCTGGGAACACATAAGGGCCGGGGAAAGGTCCAGAAGCCCAGCCTGCTGGAGGAAGTGAGCATTCTCATGTTAGAGGCCACTGTCTTGCCTTCACTCCCATGCACACACCACCAGAGCCTGGCCGTTGTCAGATGCTCTGCTAAATCTGTCACATGCATAATCTCTTTTATTCCTCACCACCACGAATAAAAGGAGAATGATTGTCCCCATTATAGAGATGAAAATAAGAATGGTGAAATAGCCATCCAAAGTCACACAGCCAGGACACACAGGAGCCAGGATACAGACTTAGATTTTCTGGGCTCAGAAACAAGCTCCAAACCATAAAATTACCCTTTCTTTGAGGCTCATCCCTCATACTATTTAACTGGTAAGCTACTTACTTTCACGTATTACACACCAAACACAATGCCAGCACAGTAGGGTGGGAAGCCCCAGGCATAGTTCCTGCCCTCTAGGAATTTACAAGCTCATTGAAAACACCTGAAATCTCTTCCCTGGCCTATGCCCCACCCTCAAGCCCCATGGGGAGCAGAGGAAACAGAATCCCTATTATTTGTTAGTATCCATCAACCCAAATGGCCAATCTAAAACTGGTGCATTTTGGACTCCTTTATCATATCCCAAATGAATAAGCTCCCAAAGGAACAAACTTGTTAGATCCTCGGCAGTCACTCCGGGCTCCTTGTCACTTCTAGGTTAGAATTTGGCAGCAGCTTCCCTCTTTTATGTTTCCTTCTTCTACCACCATGCTGCCTGAAGAATCTTGCTGAGTCCAGAGCAGGTGGTGTTTCTCCCTTGATATTTCTCCATAGGCTGCAAAGCCAAGTAGATGACTTGTCTGCATATAGAAGGCTCCTGCCTATGCAAGGCTCTACTTTTCTCCTCTCAAATACTCATAGTCTGGTAACACTCACTTTCTTCTTTTTCTTCTCCAACAACATGCTTTTTTCTGACACCTCTGTGTTCTTCACACAAGCTTCTTCCCCTCCAGGTACTCTGCACTTGGCAAAGCCCTCGTGGCTGCCTAGACTTCCTGAGACATCTAGTGAGCTTTCATCGCATGCAATATTTTACTGTCAATCAAATTTTCACCATACTTTAATTATTTGGGTCCCTCCCTACACACACACACACACACACACACACAGACACACACACACACACACACACACACACACTTCCTCCACTGAGAACAGGGGTCCTGTCTCCATCTCTGAATTCCCAAAGCCTCACGTGGAGCTTAGCCACTGTTAGGCGTTCTACAAATGCTCATGGGGTAAATGTGGACAGTTCTCACTGGATGGGACTTACCCTCACCTCTGGAATCTGTGTTTGCTTTGCCTTTCCAGTAGGAGCGCCCTTTGGAAGTGTAATGTATGAGTTTGTTGGGAAGTCTGCACCGTTTCTCATCCTGGCCTTCCTGGCACTACTGGATGGAGGTGAGTTACCATCAGAGCCTCCAGCAGCTAATAGCCCACGTCAGGTTGGGAATGCATTATGCTGTGGTGTCTGTTTTGAGTAAGAATGGGTGGTGTGGACATGTTTTGATGGATCAGGGGCTGCCCCATTGCAGAAAAGAGATAAGAAGCTCAGGGAGTTAAATTTATACGTAACAGTTTGATAGCACTATAGCTGTTACTGGAGCCCCCAGCTAATCAGTAGACACACTGAACTGTCTCACCTTCTTTCTTTCTTAGCACTCCAGCTTTGCATCCTACAGCCTTCCAAAATCTCTCCTGAGGTAAGCAGACACAAAGCTCCATTGCTAACAGATATACAGGATGGCTGAACACAGGAGCCCAGACATGCCTGCCAAGCCATCAGAAGAAAAGTGAAGAGGAACAGAGTCAGGGAAAGTGAGAACTGTGTCTGAATTCTAGGACAGGGTTACATTTCGGGTAGCGTGGGGGATAGTGAGGTATTTGGCTTGCTGTTGGACAAAAATGGTTGAAGAGTCTTGTGCAGAATCAAAGAAGCCATAGAGAATATACATATATGGAGATCTCCAGATACATATGAATAATTATATGTGTGTTTGTATATATATTTGGATATCTCCAGATATATATGAATATATATATATATGGCATGAACCATCGCCCTTTCTTTCTCTAACAAACAAACGTTATTATTATTACTAATTTTTTGAGCCAGTTGACAGTAAATTGATTATATCATTCCCTTACCACTTGATACTTTAGAGAGTTTTCCCTAAGAACAGGATTATTTCCTTATGTAATGACAATAGAGCTATCAAATTCAGGCAATTTAACATTGATGCAATACTTTAATTTGCAGTGCCTACTCTGATTGTGTCAATTATCCCAATAATGTCTTTCATGGGAGCTTTTTGTTTTTAGTCTCTAGTGCAGGGCCTGGTCCAGGATTGCGTAATACATTCATGCATCACATCTCTCTAGTTTCTTTTAATCTGGAAAAGTTCTCAGCCTTTATCTTGCATGACGTTGACATTTATGAAGACCACAATTATCTATAGGGTATTCCTAAATTTGGTTTGTCTGATGCTTCCTCTTCATACTGTGGCCTTCTGAGTGTCACGTCTGGAGGTATATAATGCCTGTTCACCTCTCAGTGGTGATGTCCGTTTTGATCAATGGGCCAAGGTGTTGCCTGTGTCTCTTATGTAGTTATTATTTTTTCACCTTGTAACTAATAAATAACCTGTGGGAGATGTTGTAAAATCATATAAATCTCTACTCCTCCTTAAACTTCCTTTCTGCCTAGATTTGTTATCCATTGATGATTCTTGACTGAACCAATCTTTAATGTTTACAAAATGCTGATTTTTCTAGTTCACCAATTCCTCCAAATCATCAGTTGGCACTTTGCTGTAAGGAATGGCCATTCCTCCATGGCAGGCAGATCACTTGAGACCAGGAGTTTGAGACCAGCCTGGTCAACATGGAGAAACCCTGTCTCTATTAAAAGTATACAAAAAAATTAGCTGGGTGTTGTGGTGCATGCCTGTAATCCCAGCTACTCTGGAGGCTGAGGCAGGAGAATCCCTTGAACCCAGAAGGTGGAGGTTGCAGTAAGCCAAGGTCATGCCACTGCACTCCAGCCTAGGTGACAAAGTAAGACTCTGTCTCAAACAAACAAACAACAACAACAACAAAAAAGGAATGGCTATTTCTTTCTTACTCTCTTTATACATATATATTTATAAATATTTAGACCTAAATAGGTATATAATAATTTTATGTCAGTGTGATTATATTCAGAAAAAAAACCTTTAAAAATAATAATATATTTATCTGATTATTGTCAGTGTGGAATCATGGAGTCCTATTTTTGTAGTTTATCACTTTTCTTACTTATTTACTTACTTAATTTTTTTTTTTGGAGACAGCGTCTTGTTCTGTGACTCAAGCTGGAGTGTGGAGGTGTGATCATGGCTCACTGTAGCCTCCAACTCCTGGGTTCAAGTTATCCTCTTGCCTCAGCCTCTTGAGTAGCTGGGACTACATAGACATATTGCCACACTCAGCTTATTTTTAACATTTTATAGAGATGGGGTCTCCCTGTGTTGCCCAGGCTGGTCTTGAACTCTTGGCCTCCAGTCCTTAATTATTCTGATGCTTAAATTGTCCTAGATTTGGCAAGTCAAAGGCCTTTAATTGGTTGCTGTGACATTTTAACATACCTTCATTGTTTTTTTAGTAATGTTTTACTTTTTGATACAAAACTATATCCTATGTTCTTCTTGTACTTTCTCTGCCTCAGCCATGGAATCATTTCTCCAAGGAGCCCAGGTTCTTATTAGTAGGGGATAATGTTTAGAAACCAAACTATGGGCATTCGATGTTCCCTTTGCCATTGGGGTCACCTTATTTCCCTGCCATCTGAGTGACAGAGCTAATACACACACACACGAGTTCATACTGAGACCTCCACTTCCAGCCCAGCTCCACAGGATTTTTCCCTGCTTTCCCCTTTCCATACTTGTATTCTCCTTCTTTCAAAGTGAGAAATTTGGCTCCCCCTATTATACATACAGGTAAAAAACATTTACCTGTATGTATAATGGGGGGAATTATACAAACAGGTAAAAAACATTCACCTGTTTGTATAATTCTGTAATATGTACCCATGGTACTACAAAGAACAAACCTACCAAGTATTAGTCTGCTCAAGCTGCTAGAATAAAATACTACAGATTGGGTAGTTTAAACCACACATATTTATTTTCTCGTGACTCTGGAGGCTGAACGTCCACGATCAAGGTACTGTTGAGGGTTGGTTTCTGGTGAGGCCCCTCTTCCTGGCTTGCAGATAGCCACCTTCTCACATGGCCTTTACTCATTTTGTCTGCACAGAGAAAGAGAGCTCTGATGTCCCTTCCTCTTTTTATAAGGATGCCAGTTTTTCAGATTAGAGCCCCCACTCTCATGACCTCTTGTAACCTTAATTGCCTCCTTAAAGATGCTGTCTCCCAACACAGTCATATTAGGGTTAGGACTAATTTGACCAAGGTTTGAGGGGGTACCCAATTCAATCCATAAGACTGAAATAATTTTATTTTTTGAATATATAGAACATTACTACTTAAAATTAAAATTATTCAAAGGGCTATACTCAGACAGTGTCAATCCCTCCGCAGTCTTTCTCCCCTTCCCCTCACGCATCCCTACCACTCATGGATAACCAACTTTAATGCTTTCTGGTTTGTCTTTCCTGCATCTTTGTGTTTTTTTCGCAAAACAGTTTATGTGTTTTCTTATTTTTCCTTTCTTACATGAAAGGCAGCACACTGTGTATTTTTTTTGCTTTCTCCTTTTTTTCTCTCAATAATATGTTCTAAAAATTACTCTATTAGTTCATAGACTCCTTCCTCATTGTTTTCCAGCTGTATGGTCTATACATACACACAAAATTGTGTGTGTACACACAATGGTACACAATTGTGTGTGCACCATATTTTATTCCATGTCTTATGTTTAGGTAGTTTTCAGTATTTTGCAGTGACATCTAGTGCTGTAATTTGCATCTGTGCATTTTTATAATCTTGGCATTAATCTTTAGGGTCAATTCCTAGAAGTGGGGCTGTTGGGTCAAAGGGTTTATTTTATTTTAATGTATATTATTTATTTTAATGTATATTCTAATGATTTACATCAGTTTCTTTACTTTGAATTATAATGGGGTGAGAGCATGATTTTTTTAGTTTTAGAATCTCTAAATTTCTCAATCTACTATTGTGTGTATGCAGAGAAGTTTATCATACCAAAATGATCAAATCTGTTACAAGACAGAATGTAGTAAACACCATAAAGGATTAGAACATAGCATTCAGGGTGTTTGAAAGAGGGAGAAGTCCCAGCTACTGAGTTGGGGAACACTCTGGAAAAGAAGGAGCCGTTTAAGCTTGACCTTAGAGAGTGGGTAGAACGTGGAACTATGGAGAAGAGAAGGGCCTGTAGTTTAGGCAAAGGTAATAATGATGGCTGAGGGACTGCTGGAATGCATGGAAGGAGGGTGGGGCGACCAAGTTTAGATGAGAGTGTGACCTGGATGTTTAGGGTAGAATTGTAACCCGCTTCTTCTACCTTGATCCAGTGTGGCTCAAAATGATCAGAATAAAGAATTCAGAAATCTTGAGAGGCTTTTTGAGTTACGGCCTTTATGCTCACTTTTGAGATTCGGTGCTCTGCCTGTGGTTCTCCCGGGACAAACATTAGTGCCAGGGAGATCCAGTGGAAACCAGGAAGCCAGATACCTATTGTCCAACCCTGGCCTTGCTACCAATCCACTCTGACCTGGTTGATGGTCATGTGAAGGCAGGAATCATGGCTGGAATATGTTGCTTCTTTAGCTGTGACTACTGCAGTGCCTACCTTGCACACAAGAGGGGCCCTGCCTCCAGCTCCCTTTGTGGCATCAGGCAAGTCACTTTCTCTCTCTGGACTGGGTTTCCTGGTCTCTGCAGTAAAGGAGCTGCCATAGATGGTCTCTAAGCCCCTAATTGCACCTTCTCAGATTCTGTGAAAATAGGAGAGATACCTGCACTGTACAAATGGGCATTATTTTTTTTCATCCATGTTCTCAGAGTGCCAAGGGGACTCCACTCTTTACGCTTCTCAAAGACCCTTACATCCTGGTGGCTGCAGGTAAGCTGGCGATGACCTCCTATTGAGCCAGGGGTATCTGGGCTTCAGGCAGCCACGGCTGCTCACAGAACGATCTCCTCAGGGTCCATATGCTTTGCCAACATGGGAGTTGCCATCCTGGAGCCCACACTGCCCATCTGGATGATGCAGACCATGTGCTCCCCCAAGTGGCAGCTGGGTAAGTGACCTCAGTCCCCTGCTTAGGGCCTGGCAGGAGGAGGTGAACCATGGGTGCTTGCTTTCAGTGCCACACAGGGACAACGTGCTTCCTTTGTAGAATGACTTCCCATGTCCACACCCGTGAATCAAGCCCAAGTAGGTGTGCGGTCCCTCAGAGAAGCAGTCTGAGAAAGGGAAGGGCGGGAGAGGATGAAAGGGGCTATAGAGAGGTCACATACCTGGTTGTGTAGTAGAATGATTAACAATTTCCAGTCCAAGGATTCAGGTTTTTGTTTCAGTTCCTTTGATTGTCTATGGAAACTTGTACAAATGCCTTGAACTGTCTAAGCATTGCTTTTCTGAGTGCTAAAATGAGCATCAAAATACTATCCAGTTCAAGGGAAATTGGATGAATAAATGACATATGAGGTGGAAATGCTTTGTACTATGTACAATATTAATGAGCACCATTACGATCCATGTTCTTCTCCCTTCAACTCCTCAACCTCAAGACTACCCTTTGGCTATCTTTTTTTTTTTTTTTTGACCTCTAAAAGGTTGTTTATGTAGCATTCACTTAGGAAAAGCTATGGGCCCAGGAGAGAGAGGTTCTAGTTTCCTCTGTTTATGTAAAGACTTAGAGAGGAGCTTGGGGAGGAGGCTCTAGCCCTTCCCAGGAACCCCCAGGAAAGACGACAGGGAAGGCTACGTGCAAATTGCTCCATCACTGCAGGGAGGAGAGGCTTACAGGGCCAGAAGGGAAGCTGATAAGAACCTGATATAGTTCAGCATGAAATAAAAAGCACTAAATCTAATTTGGGGGTGGGGGGGACAATTCTAAACAAGACTCCCAGCTGCTCTCCCAGTGCCAAATTGAATTTTTATGGGTTGCAAGTGCTTCTGACCATGATGATTAATTGAGTTAGTTGCTGTTCAGTGCAGATGACGCATACTCTGCCCCAAGGCTCTGGCCACTGAGGCTCTCGATACTGGTGAGCTGCTACAACACAGAGTATCCCCAGCAGCCTAGGCACCCGCCTCAGTTGCCAGTTACCAATTACTCCATTACCAGTCACTTAGTTACCACCATCTTTTACAGCTTTCCTCAATGTTATCTGGTCTGTGAAGTCGGACATCAAAAGTTGTCCAATAGTTACATCAGAATCACCTTGAGAGTTTGTTAAAATTTTGATTGCTGGGAGCCAGTGAGCAGTTCAGTCAAAATAAGTTTTCATTACTAGTAAGTTTCCAGGTGATGCTGATACAGCTGGTCAGTGATTACACCTTGAAAATTGCTGCTGTACATAAAGAGCACCCCTCAACGTTGTTTAGGGGGACAAAGGAGTCCATGCTTTGGAAAGTCATGTATAGTCTGCCACTGAGTGCTTGCCGTGTGGCCCACCATGTGCTAGGTAGCATAATCAAGGGGAGGAAATAGCCCAAGTCCACTGGGTTTGAATCCTGACCAGGTCACTTACTGATTGTGACCTTGGATAAGTTATTTAACCTCTTTAACCTCTGATATGGTCTCAATGTGTCCTCCAAAATTTATATGTTGGAAATTGAATCCTCAATGCAACAGTCTTGAGAGGTGGGACCTCTAAGAGATGATGAGATCATGAGTACACCCTCATGAATGGATTCAGGCCATTATCATGGGAGTGAGTTTGCTAAAATAAAAAGAAGGTTCAGCCCCCTTTACCTCTCTCTCATGTGTGCTCTCTCCATATGATGCCCTTTGGCCATGTTATGATCTAGCAACCAGGCCCTCCCCAGATGAACAAACAGATGCTGGAGGCTTGCCCTTGAACTTCCTAGCCTCCAGAACCCTGAGCCAAATAAATCTCTTCTCTTTATAAATCACCCACTCTGGTATTCTGTTATATTACAGCAGCTGAAAATGGACTAAGATGGAAAATGGGTAATGAGAAACAGGGCTGCTGCTATAACAAATACTTGAAAATATGGAAGCAGCTTTGGAACTGGGACATTGATAGAGGCTGGAATAATTTGGAGGGGCAGGCTAGAAAGAGCCTGTATTGCTGTGGGCAAGGCATTAAGGGTGATCTAGTGCGGGCTCAGAAGAAGAGGAGAGCTGCAGGGAAAGTCTGAATCTTCTTAGACTTTGGTTAAGCAGTTGTGACCAGAATGTTGATAGAAATGTGGACGGTAAATGTCATTCTGATGAGGTCTCAGATAGAAATGAGGAACAAAGTATTGGAAACTAGAGTAAAGGCCATCCTTGTTATACAGTTACAAAAACTTGGTAGACTTGTGTCCATGTCCTAGGACTTTATGGAATGAAGAACGTAGAGGCAATACACTAGGATATCAGGCAGAGGAAATATATAAGCAGCAAAGCTTCAGGCTGCTGTGTGGCTGTTTAAACTGCATATATAGTGACATGTGAGAGCAAAGAAATGACTTAAAGGTGAAATTTATGATTAAAAGAGAAGCAAAACAGAAAGACTTGGAAAATTTGCTGCCTGGCCTTGGAAAGAAGGAAAAGGTATCTTTAGGAGACACACCAAGAGTGTGGCCAGGCCACCTAAAGCAATTAGTGTGGATGAAAAGGAGCCAGGTACCATCTATCAAGGCTGTGAGAGAAAGACCCCAAAGGCATTTTAGAGATCTTTGGAGCTGTTCCTCCCATTGCTGGCCCAGAGATCTAGGAGGGCAGAATGGTTTGGGAATAAGCCTGGGGCACTCCATGGGCTCACTGTGCAGGACCACCTTGGGGTTATACTCACTGCATTTCAGTGCAGTGCCCCTTAACTGTGCCAGCCATGGCTCAAGTGGGCCCAGGTGTGGCCTGGCCTCCCCCTCACTCTGGAGGGTGCAAGTGGTAAGCCTTGGTGGTGTCTATGTGGTACAGATATTGCAGGTGCACAGAATGCAAGAACTATGGGTGCATGACTTCCTCCACCTAAATTTCAAAAGATGTCATGGACAGCCATTTCCAAGATCACCAAACTGTAGGGGCACCAGCATGATGGCCTACAAGCACAAGACTCCAACCCATGAGAGCTGCTGGGTGGACTGAGCCCAGAAAAACCACAGGGGTGGGCTGCCTGACACCTTGAGGGGTCCAACCTCCTCTCCAGTATACCCAGGATTTTGAACATGGAGTCAAAGGCAATTATTCTCCAGCTTTAAGACTCAATATCGTTTTCCGTTTTGGGTTTTGGGCTTTCTTGGGACTGTTACCCCTTTCTTCTTCCCTATTGCTTGCTTTTGAAATAGGAATGTCTATTCTAACCTTGTCCCACCATTGTTTTTGAAAGTACATACAGTTATCCCCATAGAAGATTGGTTCTAGGACTCCTTACGGATATCAAACTCCAAGGTTGTTCCAGTCCCTTACATAAAATAGCATCATATTTGCATATAATTTGCATATCTACAGTAGATTATATGGATTATAGTACATCCTCATATGTACTATATCTCTAGATGACTTGTAGCACCTAATGCAATGCGAATGCTATGTAAATAGTTGTTATACTCTATTGGTTTCTTATTTGTATTATTTTTATTGTTGTATTGTTATTTTTAATATTTTCCCTCAAATATTTTTGATCTGCTGTTGGTTGAATAAGGGCAAGGATGTGAAACCTGCAAATACAAAGGGCCAACTGTAATTCATTTTTATTTCACAGGCTCACAGCTGGAGGGAATTTGTATCTTGAATCTTACCCATATCTAATTTAGACAAGACTCTGGACTTTGGACTTTTGAGTTTATACTGGAACCAGTTAAGACTTCTAAAACTATTGGGATGGCATGAATGTATTTGGCATTGTGAGAAGGACGTGAATTTTGGAGGCCAGGGGTGGAATGCTATTTCCCCCCAAATCTGTGTGTTGGAAACTTAGTCCTCAATGCAACAGTGTTGAGAAGTGGAACATTTAATAGGTGATAAAATCATAGGGGCACCACCTTTATGAATAGATTAAAGCAATTATCTTAGGAGTGGGTTAGTTACAAAAGGTGGGAGTTTGGCCTCCTTTTCCTTTCTCTCTTGAATGCCCTTTCTTTATGTGATACCCTTAGGCTATGTTATAACCCAACAAGAAGTCCCTCACCAGATGGCCAGGCACATGCTGGTGTCATGCCCTTGCACTTCCCAGCTTCCAGCATCATGATCCAAATACATCTTTCCTCTTTATAAATTACCCAATCTGTGATATTCTGTTACAGCAGCAAAAGCAAAAGAGTCTAAGACAAACTCTGGTTTTTTAATTTGTAAAAATGTAGCTATTTTTCAGGGTTGTTTTGATCTGGTATTTTAAATGGATTAGCACAGTACATGGAATACAGGATATACTCAGTAAATAAATGGTTTTTATAATTTTAATAATTATTTTTGTTTAAATCATTTTGATAGTCACAAAATGTGTAATCCCTTACCCCTTAAAGATTTACTGTGAAAAACAGATGTGTATCTATAGACACATATTCTATTTTTGCATAAAATACTGCTAAAATGTAAGATATAGTCATATCCTAAAGAACAAGCGATATGGATTGAGAAAAATCCAATTCAGGAAATTCTGCACCATTTAAAATGATGTCAAGTAGATCTAGGAGGCTCTCACATGTCCTAGAGGTGCTTACTTCCACATATTAGATAAACAGTTGAGCAGTTTTAATTTTTTTCCCTAATTAAATATAAACAAATGGGTACAGTTTGAAATGGATTGCCACCTGTCCAGATAGCCCAGACAAATACACTTAGGTGTGCTTACTTCCCCTCCATAGAAGAGAATATTAAAAACAAACAAGCTGTCAGCCAATAACTGGTCAAGTGTTGACTTTTGATTTAATTGTAGTTGCCATGGTGTTTTTTGTTAGGCTGTGTTGTTTTTTTTCTAGGTATAGAGAGGGATTAAAAGGACTGCTGAAATCCAGAGAAACTCACTCTGCTGGTCTCAAGCAGTCCCTTATACCAGAGCCATCTGAGCAACCCCACTGAGGATGTAGGGTAGTGGAAACACCTGGAGTTAGAGTGAGACGGACTGGACTCAAGTCCTAACTCTGTCACTCACCAGTTATGACGATAATAATCAAGACCAGTGCTTGTAGGGCACTTACTCTGTGGCAGGCACTATACAAAATGCTTGATACGTACTATTTCGTTTAAACCTCACAACTGGCCTGCCTGGTCTGGTAGAAATTATGATGATCTCCATATTTCAGAGATTTCTTGATCTGACTCAATTTCCCAATGCTCTTTCAAATCCTGGGTCTCTTATCAGCAAGCATCCTATGCCCCTATCCTTGTCTCTGAGCGTGTCTTTCATCTTCTTGCCCTACGGAGACCCAGATGTTTTCTGTGAACGTTGTTTTTCTGCAGCATCTAGATGGAATTTCATGTTCCACACTTTGCTCTCTTTGCTGCTTCTGAGTCATTTCTTCTCTGTTCTCCTTCAAAGACCTCAACTCCTTTGAAGATCATGTTGTTAGATGACACCAGCCGACCCTTCTTTGTTGCAATCATCTAGTGACTCCTTAATTACCCCTCCTCATTCATTAAAGCTGTCGACATCTTGCGCATGTTCTTTTCACCTCTACTCCTGTCACCATTTTTGGTGACTTCAATATCCAGGTGGGTAACTGGATCTTGGCCTCCTAATTCCTTAATCTATTCTTTTGCAATGATCCTTTTTTCCTTTCTGCCTTAACCAATTTAATCCTATCTATGTCCCCACCTCGTGTATTAGTTCATTTTGCATTGGTATAAAGGAATATCAGAGGCTGGGTAATTTATTTTAAAAAAGAGGTTTACTTGGCTTATGGTTCTCCAGGCTGTACAAGAAGCCTCGCACCAGCATCTACCTCTGGTAAGGGCTCACAAGGCTTACAACCTTCGAGGAAGGCAAGGGAAGCCTGCATATCACATGGCAAGAGAAAAAGCAAGAGAAATGGGGGGAGGTGCCACAATCTTTTAAACAGCCAGCTCTTGTGTGAACTTACAGAGCAAGAAGTCACTCATTACCATGAGGATGGGGACAGCATCATGCCATTCATGAAGGATTCATCTCTATGACCCAAACATCTCCCACTCACTCCCACCCTTAACATTGGAGATCAAGTTCTAACATGAGATTTCAAGGGGACAAATATCCAAGCAATATCACCTTGACATCAGTATTAATTATATTTCCTCTGAAATCTCAATTCCAAACAATCCACTTATCATCTTATATATTCCCTGCTCAGATGTTCTAATGGTCCCTATCAACAATTTTTGACCAATCTGGGATCATCAGTTCATTGGCCTCAGTGATTTTTCTTCCATCACTACTCATGTCCTCACTTATTTCTTTACTCAATGTGGATTCAGTGGTCCATGGTTAATGTCACTCCTCTGAAACTTCTCTCTCCCTTTGGGCTTGTCATTTGGCAAAGACTTAACTCTAGCTAAGCTATCTTGTTGCCTACTCCTTGCCTATAACTAAGCCATGGCGTGGGGCTGCCAAAAAACACATAACCAGTCTGTTTGGTCTCACTTTATATTTATGGCCACAAATCTAAAGTGGGTTTCACACTGTCCAACAATCTTTCTATAAGTCCCTAGTTATGTTCTTCTTTTTTTCCAAAATAACTATTTTCTATTTCTTTGTTTTAACCTCATATGCACTCCCATCCTTCACTATCATCATTCTCAGCTGTTGACTTTGCCATCTAGTCTTTGAGAAAACGGAAGCAATGAGAAGGGAACTCTTATGTTTCCATCACTAAATGTACCCAATTTCCTGACGCTGTGCCCACATTCACAGCCTTCTCTCTAATTGTGTTGGAGCATCCCAGCCCTGATCAAAGGTCAGACTCCTCTTTTGGATTCAATCTCCCCTCACCTTCTTCATTGGCTGCTCCTCATCACCTGTGCTATCTCTGCCTTCTTTGCTAACTTTTAAGGGTAGGAGTCCCCCAAGGCTCAGTCCTTGTATCTCTATTCTTTATTTAGTCTTTCATAGGCAACCCCACCCATTTGCACGGCTTTAAGAACCACGTGCAAACCAATGTCTCAAATTTCTCTCTCCTTGGAGTTCCAGATTTGCACATCTAACTGCCTGACAGCTCTGCTTGGATATCCAATAGTCACTTCAAACCTCTCATGCTTCCCCCACGTTCTCGCTCTTCCACCAGTTTTCTCTATCTCCAGCTACGCAATTGATTAAGACAAAACCCTAGGTTATCCCTGATTTCTCACTTCCCCTCCTCCCGCTACATCTGTACCCAATCCAACGGAAAATGCCACCAGCTCTACCTCCAAAACCTCCCATTTTATTCACTTCTCCCCATCACTTTTCTGTGGGATTCCACTCTTGTTCCATGAACCCATTCTTCCAACGGACTTTAGAAAATATAAATCCAATTATGTCATTTCCTTCCAAAGCTTCCATTGCCCTTGGAATAAATTCCAGGTTCTCTCTAGAGGCTTCATTTTCTCACCCTCCACTTTCCTCTGATGTGTCAGCCACGCCAATATCCTTTCTACTCTTAGAACAGACTAAATGATTTCTTTAAGGGCTTTTAATTTACATGAGGTGCTTCCTATTTTCTGCTTGAAATGCTGCCTTTCGGTTATTAAGGTATCAGCTTGAATGCCACTTCCCCAGAGAAGCCTTCCCCAACCCCAACATCCCAGGGAGCCCTTCTGAGTCACTCTGCCATATCACCACATTCAATTTCCTGCACATAACTCAACACTTTTCAAAATTATCTTTTTCTGTGCATTTGTTTCCTTGTTTGTTGTCTGTCTCCCTCCCCTGGAGTATAAGCTAGCCGAGAGCTAGAATTTTGTTTGTCTTATTCACCTCTGTATTCCCAGCCCCCAGAGTACCTGGCACATGGCAAAAGTTTGTTAAAGTGAATGAATGAATGGATGAGACTCAGAGAGGGTAAGTAAAGTGTCCAAAGTCACAGAGCTAACAAGTCGTCAAGCCATGATTTGAATGCAAAATTTGGAACTTTGCTCCAAAGCCCATGTTTCCAGAGTACTTCCCTGTGTTGTCACCAAAAACCATGTGGCTAGACTTCAATTTACAAAATATTTTTACATGCATTATCTAATTCGCTCTGCACTGTAACCTGGTACAATGTAATCATAGCTTTGCTGTTTCCAAATGTAGAAATCAAGGCTCAGAAAGGTTTAGTAATTAATCCAGGCTCCCCCTCAGAGCAACAGAAGGGCAGGTAAATAGCAAGGCAGGAATTCACTTCCCAGGAAGTATGTATGGGTATATGGCACCCAACCACACCACCTCTGAAGCTCACATTCTCATGCTGATAACCAAGGGTATTTTATACATGAGAATGGCTCACCAGGGTCATTAATTGGGACTCTAAATGGGGAGGTGGAAGCACATTAAATATACTGAGGCTAGGCCAAGTGCAGTGGCTCACATATGTAATCCCAGTACTTTGGGAGGCCGAGGTAGGCAGGAGTTAGAGACCAACCTGGGCAACATGGCAAGACCCCATCTCTATTAAAAAAAAAATAAATAAAAAGAAGAAAAAACAAAACAAAACTAGGTGTGGTGGTGGTCACCTGTAGTCCCAGCCACTCTGGAGGCTGAGCTGGGAGGATTACTTGAGCCCAGGAGGTCGAGGCTGCAGTGGGCTGAGATTGTACCACTGCACTCCAGCCTGGGTGACAGAGTGAGACCTTGCCTTAAAAAAAAAAAAAAAAGTACTGAGGCTAAACAAAGCCCTGCTCCTGAAGAAAGCAGAGGTGTGAGGTCCTGTGGGCAACTACTGTGGGTTTGCAAAGATCCCCAGATCATAAAACACAGTGGCTTGGGGATCTTGGAAGGTTACAGGGGTGGACTTCACTGTCTTGTAGGAGACTAGGCATTTGAGAGTAAATTGGACATGTCCTAAGTTAAACATCTGTGTCCTTCCCCAGGTCTAGCTTTTTTGCCAGCCAGTGTGTCCTACCTCATCGGCACCAACCTCTTTGGTGTGTTGGCCAACAAGATGGGTCGGTATGTAGCCTGGGGATCTGGGATGAACAACAGAAATGTAAGATCAGAGAGCACCTGTCCCTGTTCCTGGAATGATGAACAGCTTCCCCATGGTTGAAAGTTTAGGACAAGTACACACTGATAAAAACTTCCCATCTGGAGGATGGATAGTGGTTGGGTGGTGAGGGCAGTATGGAAAATGGATAGTCTTGAGCTTTGAGCTGATTGGTATAGCAGAGGCAGTGGAAACATGAGGGGTAGCCTTTACTTTCCAGCCATTTACTGTCCAGTTGAAGAGATAAAATGACCACAACAAAGAACAGCTATGAAAAATGCAGTACTTTGGGAAAGTGGTTTTCAAATTATGTTCCATGGAACCCTGGGGAGTTCTACAGAGGCACCCCAGAGGCCACTGAGAAGGAAGGGTTGGGTGCCGAGAGGTATGGGTCTAGATTCTGTTCCTCCACTGTAGTGAGGACAACTTTAATTTTATCTTTGGAGTTCAGCACCAAGATTTTAGAAGCACTGCCATAGGACATCAGAGAAGGAAAGAAGTTTGGTACTTTCTGTGGTTTTTGAGATGGACCTCAAGGACCAAATAAAATATGGACAGGTGGAAGGGAGTCTGAGCTGGGCAACAGCATGAGTTAAGTTTGATGGCTACTTCCAAGGGTCAAGTGCCTTCTGAGTCAGCTGATTCCTCCTGTAAGGGAAGGAAAGATGTGTCTGTGGCACCTCTTCTGCATTTACTATAGAGAGGGGGTGGAGCCAGTGGGCACAAGGAAAGGGCAGGGAGAGAGCTCAGTTGGGTACAAACTGGTCATGTAGGGATGCAGTCCTCAGGTCCTAAGGGGTTTCTGGGATTAGGGCTGGTAGGACAGGCCAGCATGGTGGTGATGGGGTGCAGACGTGGGGGAGCTCTCCTCTAGCAGTGTTTGATGATGGCTCTTTTCTTCCAGGTGGCTGTGTTCCCTAATCGGGATGCTGGTAGTAGGTACCAGCTTGCTTTGTGTAAGTATAATGAGACCTGGGGGAAGGGGAAGAGAGAGAGAGAGAGAGAGGAGAGAGAGAGAGAGACCCAGACATTTAAAGACTACTTTCCTTTAAAATCAGCAGTCAGCTTGGCAAGGACTGTCAGAAAGACTGTTTCTGAGTAGGCAGGAATTTAGCACTGGGGGAGATGCCACCAGCTGCACTTTCCCCTGTCTACTGTTTACCAGCTGGAAGTACAGCTAGAAGGCTATCCTCCTAGGGTCCTGGAGCCCTTTGACCCTGAGACATTCTCCAGGTCAACTGCTTCCCATTGAGGGGAAGTGGGAAAGGAGAGGGAGAGGGCTGTAGAGCAGCTGGAGCCAGAGGTCTGAGGCTCTGTGTGTGGGTACACGAAGTGATACATGTTGGTATCCATTTCTGGGGGCAGCAAAATGGTGCATTTTATGACTTCATTTACTCATCCCATCTGACAGATCCTCATAAGTCCCCAGGGAGCCATCATTTACGCCCCAGTCCCTGGCACCAGAGGCTTGATAGAAGAAGAAAGAAAGAAGGACTCTCCCATTTCCAAGAGTCCTCCTCAAGCTCTTGAAGCCTTAATTTTCTCTTCTCCCCAGTGGAGATGAGAAACACAGAAACCTCCTAGGATTGAGGGAGAGAAGAACAGGGCTACAAGGCACCGTACACTGTGCTCAAGACCAGCTGGTGGTCCTGAGCAGGAGCATGGGATCCAGGTTCCATGGCAGGTTTGCCACTTTCTATGCATGTGACTTTGAGCAGGTTATCTCATCTCTGTGTGCTCAGTGTCCTCATCTATGTCGAGAAAGTTCTGATGGTGTCCACAGGGTTGTCGAGGTAATCCACATAGACCACAGTGTCCAGCATGTGGTGAGCCCATAGAGAGTCTCAGCCAATACTATTGATAAATTATACACATTTCTTGAGACACGAACCCTAAAAATTGTTATCAACTAGTAACATCTAAACAGTATGCTAAACCCTTGAGAGGTAAGGGCCCTGGAGTAGCAGATTTGAGTGACAGGTGCCCAGAGAGGGAGATGAGAAGCCTACAAAAGAGGGAAGAAAGAGTTTTTGTTGGGAGACCAGGAGGGCAATGGGAATGAGTCTCACAAGCTTCCTGACACAGCACCCAAACCACACCACCTGCCCCATCTAGCTTACAGCTAACTGGTTGTTGGGGTCTCTTCTCTGTCTTCTTTCTCCAACAGCTACCATGTTAGAAGTCTAAACAAAACCTTTGGGTGATATCAGTAATGGAAAACAGAGGCAACTTTATTCCATGAAGAATGAGGCCAGGAGTGTATGTTTAGGTGGAGAGCGGTAGAGGAAGGGGAGGAAGTATCCATGTTAGAGCATAATGGAGTTGAGTCTGAGGTCCAGATTTGATCTTGCCACTCATTAGATCTGTTAACTTTGGATAGAGTAATAAGCACAATGTCACTGGTCAAGTTGTCACATCCTTAAATTGGAGGTGTAGATTCTTCTGTGAGGAGGTGTGAGTACGGGAGGATGATGTATGTGGCCAATAGTGCGCTCTGAATAAACGCATGTCATGTGAAAACTCTTTGAACCTTGCTCCCACCTGACCCATCTGGAGTCCTGATGACTCTTCCTTTTTCTCCTTGCAGGTTCCTCTGGCTCACAACATTTTTGGTCTCATTGGACCCAATGCAGGGCTTGGCCTTGCCATAGGTAAGAAGTGCCCTCAAAGGAAACAAGAAGCCCCTGAATGTTAGCTTTGGGTCTGATGCCTTTCACCCCCTCCCTTTTCTCATCAGAGGAGGTAGGTGGAGAGATAGAAGGAGCAGGAGGGCAGCTGGCAGGGATATGGAGAGATGAGCTCCTAATTCCCACCTGGAACAGGTGTTGGTCTGAGGGAGAAGACAGTAGGCAAAGCGAGTGGACTAATGGAGGCGCAGAGGAGGGGATGTGGGTGGGGCTGACTGTGGGTGAAGCTGACTGTGTCCTGTTTGCTCTGGCCACAGGCATGGTGGATTCCTCTATGATGCCCATCATGGGACACCTGGTGGATCTACGCCACACCTCGGTGTATGGGAGTGTCTACGCCATCGCTGATGTGGCTTTTTGCATGGGCTTTGCTGTAGGTATGTTGGCAGGACCCAGTGCCCCACTTTCCCCTATCTACTGTTTACCAGCTGGAAGTGCAGCCAGGAGGCTATCCTCCTAGGATTCTGGAGATCTTTGACCCTGAGACATCTTCTGGGTCACCCATTGCCCTAGCATAGCATCTTATGAGTGATGGAGGCTCCATAGACACTTGTGACTTTGATGTGTCTCTCCCAGGTCCATCCATTGGGGGTGCCATTGTGCAGGCCATCGGTTTCCCCTGGCTCATGATCATCACTGGGGTCGTCAACATCATCTATGCTCCGCTCTGCTACTACCTGCGGAGCCCCCCAGCCAAGGAGGAGAAGCTTGTAAGGAGCTCTGACTGCTAAAAAAAAAAAAAAAAAAAAAAAATCACTTCTGTTTCCTTCCATCATCTCTCTCATTCCATTTCATCCTGGGCTGTTATTTCCTTCCTCTATTCCTGTGTTGATACTCTGTCTGCTTTGCCATGTTTCCCAATACCCTTTCATCTTCATATTTCTTTTGTGTGCTCCCTTCATTTCCCTTCTCTAAGTAATCACGTCCTCTTTTTCTGGGGCTGTCAGGAAGGGTCTTAAGTAGAGAAGGGAAATGGGGGCAGAGGACCATCAAAGATATCCTGTAGTTACTGTTCCTAGCTTGCTAGTTACTAGCAAGGTGTGAATTACCAAGTTATCTCCTTCATAAGTGGGCAGAATTCCATTGGCACATCTGTTCATTCACTCTAGTGCACCATTATCCTTACCAGGTGACCTTTTTAAAAGTACAAAAACTGGGGCTGGGCGTGGTGACTCATGCCTGTAATCCCAGCACTTTGGGAGGCTAAGGCGTGGATCACAAGGTCAGGAGTTTGAGACCAGTCAGGCCAATATGGTGAAACCCTGCGTCTACTAAAAATACAAAAAATTAGTTGGGTGTGGTGGCGTGCACCTGTAGTCTCAGCTGCTCAGGAGGCTGAGGCAGGAGGATCACTTGAACCCCGGAGGCAGAGGTTGCAGTGAGCCAAGATCCCACCACTGCACTCCAGCCTGGGCAACAGAGTGAGATTCCATCTAAAAAAAAAAAGGTGGGGGGACAAAAACCCCAAGGAAGAGATCTACACCATAGAATTTTCTTTAATAACGCACTTTTGTCTTACTGCAGCACAAGCATCCTGAGGGCCTTGATTGGTTTGGGATGGCTACAGAGGCTGCTCAAGGGAACCAAAGAAGACAGGAAGGTGTGATAGGGAGTGGTGTTGATTCCACTACCACTGTTAGATTCAATTAAAAGCATATGAGATACTTGTCCCGACAAGGGTTGATATACTAGGTACCTTGGGAGGCCAGTGCATGCGGTTTCTCGAGTTCTCAGCAATGCCAGCCTCAGATGAGCTAGTGGGGGAACGGGATGGGGAGACTGGTAAAAAAAGATGTGCAGTGGCTTCTCTTCTTGCCTTTCACTGCAGGCTATTCTGAGTCAGGAGTGCCCCATGGAGACCCGGATGTATGCAACCCAGAAGCCCATTAAAGAATTTCCCCTGGGGGAGGACAGTGATGAAGAGACTGACCATGGGGAGTAGCTGCAGAAGGTGCTCCCTGAATTTCATGATGGCTCAGTGACCACGTCTTTCCCTGGGACCAGATCACCATGGCTGAGCCCAGGGTTCAGTGGGCTTCACATCCCTGTCCCTGGGTGTCTTCTTTCTTCCCATGGACACTGTCCTTGATGCTCTCTCACCTGTGTAACCCGTAGCTCTCCCTCTATGCCTCAGTGGCCCATCTTTTGTGGGAGGACAGAGTGATGCACCCTCCCAGGCTGCTGTGAGGTTGAGCTGTGACGGATTCTGCAAGAGGTGACTCATTTCATGGAGGCGGCAGTGAGCAATGTGTGCCTGGAACCAGTGGGGCGACTGACAAACCTCGCTTATCTGTTGCCTGATTTTCTTTGGCATAGTCCCAACAGATTGTAAGAGTTTTATCCTCTGTTCTTCAACATGTCTCTTCCTGGGTTTTCCCAGCTGAGTTGAGAAAATGTTCTCAACATGTCCTTTTGCCAAGTGCCAGCTTGAAGAGTTTTTTGCTTTTTTTTTTTTTTTTTTTTTTTTTAAATAAAGTGAGTGATTTTTCTGTGGTTAAATCTACAGCTGCAAAAAGGGCTTTACCCTCAGTAAAAAGCATCTTCTATTTTTGTTATTATTCGGAAAGGGGAAGAGCCCATTTCTCTTATGCTGGAGTTATTGACATTCTGTTAACCTCCCCTGTGTGTTGCTACCTTTTCTGAACCTCTTAGACTCTTAGAAATAAAAGTAGAAGAAAGGCAGAAAAATAATTCATGAGACCTAAGATTTCATGGGAAGTAGTGAAAAGCAACTGCCTTGAAATCCCTTCCGATTGTAGATTTCCTAATAGGAGGAGTGTAATGAGGCATTGTTCATACTTGCTAATAAATACATCATTGCCTAATTCAGATCTGGTAAACTAGATTGTGTTTTATGGCAAAAGAAAGTGTGTGGGCAAATAGAGCAAGTACTTTATTCTCACACTGTGCTACCTTTTTGAAACACTTATTGGGTGACGGGATTTCAAAGAGATGGGAGACATGGCACCCCCTTAAGTAGCTCCCCATTGATTTGGGCAAACAGGATGTGCACAATATAAAAATGATTAATGCTGCAAGTTAGTATACATTTTGTGTTCAGGTACAAGGTGCTCGTAGGCTGGGTGGGAAATAATGGCAGAGATACAGGCAGAAGCAGGATGGAGAGGCCCACAGAGACAGGCTTCTGGGGTACCTGGATATCAGATTGGAGTTTTCAGACTTTATCTGGAATAACACCTGGCTCTGATTTTTGCACTGCTCTGTAGAAGTCTGCTGGCTCCAGTACAAAACCTGAATCACCAGAGCACATTCAAGCTGAACCTTTCAATGAATCTTTATCATGCAAATGGTAGAAACCTGACCTACTGATATGTTTTTAGGGGACTGGCATTAATTAGACTCACCTGATTTCCAAAACCAGCTGTATTTTAATCATCTTTGGTCAGGATGACATTTTTTTCAGATTTTGAAGGAGCCCAAAGGTGAAATTAGAAAATTGTGTATCAAAATATATAAACTGTAAGTACGAAGGCACAGTGAGTGCATGACCACTGGGATGCCTTACACAGGTGGGAGTGGGATGGGGCAGGATGGGGAGCTCTGGAAGTGATAGTCTGCTTACTCTTACATCCACGTGGGGCAGGGTTTATAATAAAGGCTGGGCTTGTTACAGAAATGAATACATTTAAAAAATGTGATTTTTTTTTCAGAGAAACTCATTCCTGGCTTGCCAACTAACTTTATTTGAACAATATGCAAAGATATGGATAAAGGGAAGCCAACTGATACAATTTGAGACTTTTAAAACAATTCTTGACAAGGATCAACTCCAGGCCAGGTTCAGTGGCTCACACCTATAATCCCAGCACTTTGGGAGGCTGAGGCAAGAGGATCACTTGAACCCAGAAGTTTAAGACCAGCTTGGGCAGCATGGCGAAACTCCTCCTCTCCAAAAAAATTAAAAAATTAGACAGGCATGGTGGTGTGTTCCTGTAGTCTCAGCTTCTTAAGAGGCTGAGGAAGGAGGATCCCTTGAGCCTGGGAGGGGGAGGCTTCACTGAACAATGATCACGTGACTGCACTCCAGCCTAGGCAACAGAGCGAGACCCTGTCTCAAAAAACGAAGACAACACCAAACACTACAAGTAAGTTAGGACACTTATAGATCAGAAGTAGGTTAAAGATCATAAATGTAGCCTATATATGGAAGAGTATAAAAAGGAGAATTCCACAAAAATAGGAAACGGAATTAGTCTTTATTAGTGGCCTTACAAATCCTATACAGAAGAGCATGCACGGTAAAATCCCCATATTCACAGGTCAGATGAATTTCTTCTAACGATGAAAATGCCACCCAGCAAGGAGGAGCTCAAAGAAGTTTCCTATGAAAGTGTCATAAAATGGCACTCAACTCCACTCCACTGTGGGACAGTTGAAGACATGCATTTTCCTCTCAGAGACTACGGCCGGGCACAGTGGCTCACACCTGTAATCCCAGCACTTTGGGAGGCCAAGGCAGGTGGATCACCTGAGGTTGGGAGTTCAAGACCAGCCTGATCAACATAGAGAAACCCCATTTCTACTAAAAATACAAAATTAGCCTGGCATGGTGGTACATGCCTGTAATCCCAGCTACTCTGGAGGCTGAGGCAGGAGAATCACATGAACCCGGGAGGCGGAGGTTGCAGTGAGCCGGGATCACGCCATTGCACTCCAGCCTGGGCAACAAGAGCGAAACTCTCTCTCTCTCTCTCTCTCTCTCCATATATATATATATATATATAGAGTTCTATATATATATATATATATATATATACACATATATATATAGAGTTATATATATATTTATATATATATATATATATATAGAACTCTAAAAATCACCAGAGGGCTAGCACTAGGGTGAGTATTAGGAAATATTTTCCCCCACTGTGTTGTCTTACTTACAGAATTGACTTTTCCAAGATAAAGTCTAAGCTACATAAAATATATATATTTTTAAATTATAGAGACAGGATCTTGCTGTCACCCAGGCTGGGGTGCAATGGTGCAATCATGACTCACTGCAGCCTCCACCTCCTGGGCTCAACATTTCTTCCACCTCAGCCTTCTGAGTAACTGGGACTACAGGTGCGTGCCATCACACCCAGTGTATTTATTAATTTATTTTAAGTTTTTTTTTTTTGTAGAGACAGGGTCTTGCTTTGTTGCCCACGCTGAAAATAGATTTCCTGGTAACATTGGACCCTGTTCCTGGAGGCAGCTCTGTAATGCTTGTATGAGTCAGTCCTCTGAGGTTTACATGAAGAAAGGGCGGTGCAGCCCTTCCACACAGCTTCCCTGGATGTGTGGCTGATTCTCTGCAGGCTTTGACACCCCAGGGCTGCTGTGTTACACTATTCAGTCCTGCTGAGCTCACCCCTACAATTTCGAGTATGGGACGGGAGAACTTTCTCTACAATGAGGGAGGATTGGAGCACTGTGGCTTTGGTACACAGCGCTCTCTGCTGTTGCTGGGAGGGGCTCAAGGAGAAATGGTCAAGTTACAGGTGGTTGAGGGAGGACTGAATCAGGAGTAAACACATCTAATCCTGAGGTCCTAGCCTAGCTCTGATGCTAACTAACATACCTAATCTTGAGATCCTAGCCTAGCTCTGATGCTAGCTAGCTGTGTGACCTGGGAAAAGTCATTTCACATCTCTGGCCTTTGGCATCAACTTCTGTAGCTCTGGTTTTCTGTGCCTCCATCTGCCACTGGCTCATTTTAGGGTAACTTTCAGTGAGCTTAGAGGCAAGACCTGAGCAAGGAGCCAAAGACAAAGGTGAGAGGTCAAAGCTGAGAGCCAGCATCACCCCAGAAACAAAAATGTCACTTCAGGTCTCATTTGTTGCTTTCAAGAAGTTATTAGAAGTAAAGTGTGTTTCATCCCCCTCCCCTTCTCGCCCTCCTTGTCCTCCTTCTCCCTATCTTCCTTCTCCTCTTCTGGCTCCCCTCCTCTCCTGCTGTCCTCCCTCCTCCTCCTCCTCCTCTTCCTCTCCCTCCTCCTCCTTTTTCTTATCCTCCTCTCCTCCTCCCTGCTTCTTCTTTCCCTTTTTTCTTTTGTCTGGAGAAGGAATAGTACAGTGTTAGCAGAGGCATGAGCGTGGCCAAGGTCTTTTAGGATTTGTCATCCAAATTGAGTCATTATGAGGTCTCTGGAAATCACAAGGGAGAAGAGTGCAGTTTGGGGATCATATTTTCCTTGTTTTAGCCACTGATTTAACCCAGGTCAGTAATTGACAATTCGTCTTCTTTTTTATTTTATTTTGAGACAGGGTCTTGCTCTGTTGCCCAGGCTGTGGTGCAGTGGCACCATCTCCGCTCACTGCAACCTCTGCCTCCCAGGTTCAAGTGATTCTCCTGCTTCAGCATCCCAAGGGGTAGCTGGGAGTATGGGCATGTGCCACCAAACTTGGCTGATTTTTTGTATTTTTAATAGAGACAGGGTTTCACCATGTTGGTCAGGCTGGTCTCAAACTCCTGAGTTCAGGCAATCCACCTGCCTTGGCCTCCCAAAGTGCTGGGATTATAGACGTGAGCCACCACACCCAGCTGGCAATTATTCTTATTAGAATAGGATTGCAAGGTTCTGGGTGTGCTGAGGGGTAGCTGATCAGGGTACAGGTCACAACAGGTTGCTGAGCAAATCATCACAGGAAAGCAGGAAGCTTTTTGTGTTCGAGTGTGACTCAATGTGTAGGTGGCCTGGTGCTCAAGGTAGATCTGTCATGAATTCATGGAATGCCAGGGAGGGGTGGGGAAGCAGTGTTACAATGTTGCAAAGCAAAGCCCTCTGGGGAATCTCCACTACATAGAAACAGTGTCACAGTGAAAACTTTATTTGTAACCGTGAGAATGACAATGACACCGTTGTAACAGGAGTGTAATTAAGATGAATGAGGTAATAAGAAACAGAGAAAGAACATAGTTTATAAACCATGAAACCCTATTTAAGACCAGACGCAGTGGCTCACGCCTATAGTCCCAGCACTTTGAGAAGCCGAGGAGGGTGGATCACCTGAGGTCAGGAGTTCAAGACCAGCCTGGCCAACATGGAGAAACCCTGTCTCTACTAAAATACAAAAAAAATGGCTGAGTGTGGTGGTGCATGCTGGTAATCCCAGCTACTCAGGAGGCTGGGGCAGGAGAATCACTTGAACCCAGGGGGCGGAGATTGCAGGGAGCCAACATCCCACCACTGCACTCCAGCCTGGATGACAGAGCAAGGCTCTTGTATCAAAATAGTAATAATAATAATAATCCTATTTAAGTGCTACTATCTACTATTAGTGAGTTCAATTCTCTTGTCCTACAGAACAGGAAACTGATGAGATTGGTCTCACTGTATTGCCCAGGCTGGTCTTGAACTCTTGGGCTCAAGAGATTCTCCCATCTTGGCCTCCCAAAGAACTGGGATTACAGGAATGAACCACTGCCATCAGCCAAAAGCCATTTTTTGATAAATGACAGCTTTATTGAAATACAACTCACATGCCATACGATCCGTCCATTTAAAGTGTACTATTCAGTGGCTTTGAGTATATTCACAGGACTGTGCACCCATCACCACCATACATTTTACATTGTCATCAGCCCAGAAAGAAAATCTGTGCCCATTAATCATCCCTGAATTTTCTTCCCACGTCACCCTCCAGTCCCAGGCAACCACTAATCTTCCTTTCTCTATAGATCTGCCTATTCTGGATACTTGGCATGAAAGGAATCATACCATATGTGGTCTTTTGGAGACTGGCTTGTTTCGTTAAGCAAGTTTTCAAGGTTTATCTGTATACTATCACATCTGGGATTAAGTAAAAATTTTTAAAAAAATTTAAAGGTTCATCTGTGTTGTGGTATATATCAGTACCTCATTTCTTTTTATTACTAAATAGTATCCCATTATATGACTATATTAAATCTTATTTGTTATCTTATTTCATTCATAGCTCATGGACATTTGGGTCATGTTCACCTTTGGGCTATTATGAATAATACTGCTCTAAACATTTGTGTGGGCATATGGTCTCATTTCTCCTGGGTATATACCTAGGAGTAAAATTGTTGAGTCCTATGATCACTTGATGTTAAAACTTTGAGGAACTGCCAGACTGTTTTCCAAAGTACTTGCACTATTTTATATTTCCATGAGCAGTGGATGAAGGTTCCAATTTCTCCACATCCTTGCCAACAGTTGTTATTGTCTGTCTTTTTAATTATAACCATCCTAGGGGGTGTGAAATGGTTGCGGTGGTTTTGATTTGAATTTCTGTGACGGCCAATAATGTTGAGCATCTTTTCATGTACTTATTGACTTTTTTTTTTAAATTGGCTGTCTTTTTATTATTGAATTGTAAGAATTTTAAAATATATATTCTACATACAAATTCCTTATCAGATATATGATTTATAAATATTTTCTCCCCTTCTGTGTGTTGTCTTTTGACTTTCTTGGTGGTGTCCTTCAGAGCACATGTGGTTTTCATTTTGATGAAGTCCATGCGTCAGTTTTTCTTATTGCTTATGCTTTTGTCATGATGTCCAACAACCCATTGCCTACCCCATGGTCATGAAGATGTACACTTATGCTTTCCTCTAAGAGATTTTAGCTTTAGCTCTTACATTTTCACATTTGATCTATTTGTATTAGTTTTTGTACATGGTGGGAGGTAAAGACCCAATTTCATTCTTTTACATGTAGATATCCAGTTGGCCCAGCACCACTTATTGAAATAATGATTCTTTCCCCATTTCATTAACTTGGCATCCTTTCTGAAAGTCAGTTGACTATAAATGTGAAAATTTATTTCTGGACACTCAATTCAGTTCTATTCATCTATCTGTCAGTCTTTCTGCTACTGTCTCATGTCTTAATGTAACTTTGTTGTTTTTTTTTCTTTAGACAAAATATCACTGTTGTCGGTCTGGGCTGGAGTGCAATGGCACCATCTCGGCTCCCTGCAATCTCTGCCTTTTGGGTTCCAGCAATTCTCCAGGCTTAGTCTCCCGAGAAGCTGAGATTACAGGTGCATACCACCACTACGCCCAGCTAAATTTTTTTGTATTTTTAGTAGAGATGGGATTTCACCATGTTGGCCAGGCTGCTCTTAAACTCCTGACCTCAGGTGATCCACCCGCTTTGGCCCCCCAAAGTGCTGGGATTATAGGCTTGAGCCACCGCGCCCGGCCTTAATGTAACTTTCCAGTAAATTTTAAAATCACATCGTTAAAAAGTGATAATACCTCAAGTATGTGACAGAAAAGAGCAGACTTTTGTGTCATCTCTTCCCACTCCTGAATTCTGTCCTCCACTTTCACACTTTTATCTATTTTATTATTTTTATTTTTTTATATCTACAAAATCTATTTACCCAGTTCTTTCTTGATGATTTACCTTTTTTTTTTTCTTGGTAACCTACTGACTTTTTTTAATGGTAGATGGAGATTGAGTATCTTTACTGGCCCATTCCGGTCCTTTAACCTTCAAACTTAATTATTTCACGATTTAGTCACTGAATAAATGTTTGCATCATAATGACCATATTAGCAATGCTTGACGCAGAACCAAGGATGGTATCTGATTTCACTTTCTTGCTCTACATTTTGTTGTTGGTGATGCTGATGTTGGCTGCTTTGTTTACTTCATTTTCCAGATTGCTCTCATCCATGTTTCTCAAGTCCATTAACAGATTTATGAAGCCCCTTGACTATCTGTTTCTGGGCATAGCAGGTAATTTGTTCCAGCCCTATGGCTCCATCTGTTTCCAGCCCTGTGTCCTCTGGACTCATTCTCGAAGCCACCTGCGTGGCCTTTGGGCTGGGTTTTCTTGTGTTGCTCTCCGAAACTGGACTCCAGTTTCCTGAATTCGGTTTTTCTTGGTGCATTTTCATCTTTTGGTGGTGGATGTCCTTCAATAATTCCTCAGATGGGTGCAAGGGCAGCATATAATTTGAGACATCAGATGTGTGTGAAAATATCCTACTCAATTGATAATTGCCTGGGTGCAGAATTCTAAGTCGAATATTATTTTCCCTCATATTTCCAATGCTTGTTCTTGCATCTGGTCTCAGCATTGCTGTTGAGAAGCCCCATGCCATCTGATTCTCCATGTTTTGAATGAGATCTGTGGTTGCTTTTAGCTGTTTGGATCTTATTCCAGGTCTTCAGAAATTTCACAATAATGAGTATTTGCTGGGGTCTTTTTTATTCATTGTGCTGCACACCCAATGGATCCTCTCAGTCTGGAAATTCATGTTGTCTGTTCTGGGAATTGTATCGTGCTATATCTTTGATTGTCCTATAGCCTTTGCTTTCTTTCTAGAAATCCTGTTGGTTGGATGTTGGATTGATTGATTAATCTTCCCTTTCCCTTCTTTCAATCATTTTAACTTATTTTATTTCACTCTGTAAGAGACTTTCTCAATTCTACATTCAGTTGTTTTTCAGAAGTTTTTTTCAGCTATCATAATTTAATTTATAAGAGCTCTAGGAATTTTCTCATGGCCACCTAATCTCATTTTACGGTTGCAATATTTTTTCTCTCTCTGAGGGTGGGTCAAGCTATTTTTTCTCCCTGCATTTATGTTTCCTCAGTTCCAATCTTTCTTTCTTTTTTTATTTTTTGAGATGGAGTCTTACTCCATTGTCCAGGCTGGAGCGCCGTAGTGCCATCTTGGCTCACTGCAACCTCTGCCTCCTGGGTTCAAGCAATTCTCTGCCTCAGCCTCCCGAGTAGCTGGGATTACAGGCACTTGCTACCACACCTGGCTAATTTTTGTATATATATATATTTTTTAGTAGAGACGGGGTTTCGCCATCTTGGCCAGGCTGGTCTTGAACTCCTGACCTTGTGATCCACCCACCCCTGCCTCCCAAAGTGCTGGGATTATAGGGGTGAGCCACCATGCCCAGCCCTCAGTTGCAATTTTTGCTCGTTTTGAGCTTTTCACTACAGAGACTTTCTTCACATGTCTTGCATGCATTGTGAAGCTTCTGGAAGTCTACACACAAGACTGGGGCTTGTAAACTCTTATGGTGACTAGTAGGAGGTGGCTCTTTTATTGGAGAATTCCCCGATATCAGTGTCTGTAGGACTTTTCTCTTAATTCCTCCAATGGAGACTCTTCCTTCTGGTGGTGAGGATGGGTAGAGTCAAGATTCTTGGAACAAAGTAGCTAGTTGGGGCTCAGGGTGGGGAACAGACTCTCAGCCCAGTCACTGTTACTGTGTTAAGTGTGGCACCGCTCCCCTGCCTCCATGGCATCTCTCACTTTGTACCCTCTGTGGTTTAATTTTTCCACACAATAAACCCTTCTACCTGGGTGGCGACTGGGCTGTTGGCTGGCTTCAGGGCATGGTGGATGGGACTGAGGTGTCCTTCTCTACACTTTTTCTTTTTTCTGATGAATCTGCCTTTTTCTCCCAGCCCCATATCTTACAACACCTTCAATTCCTATGCCTTGTGTTCCGTGATACAAGTTGACTCTATTGTTATTGGCAACTCCTTGTGCGTAGCTTGGTATTCAGACAGCTTCCTTTTGCTCATTTTCTTATCAGTTCTCATCCAACATTTTCATTCCAACAATGTCTGAAAAGCATTTCTATCTTTCATGGGCTGTTTTCTTTCCCAAGTCATTTCCTTTTAAACCTCTTCATATGGTAGTTATCAGAGCTGCTTATAAGAGTCTTTATTCAAATCTTTCCAGCTCATTTAAAGGAAAATGGGGGGAAACTACTCATAGTTTTAATTTGCTCCTAAGGACATTGGAAAGAGCCGGTTTTTGTTTTGTTTTGTTTTGTTTGTTTTTTTGAGACGGAGTGTTGCTCTGTTGCCCCGTTAGAGTGCAGTGGCGCAATCTCGGCTCACTGCAACCCTGCAACCTCTGCCTTTCGGGTTCAAGCGATTCCCTGCCTCAGCCTCCTGAGTAGCTGGGGTTACAGCTGCGCACTGCCACGCCCAGCTAATTTTTGTATTTTTTGGCAGAGACGGGGTTTCACCATGTTGGCCAGGATGGTCTTGATATCTTGACCTCATGGTCTGCACGCCTTGACCTCTCAAAGTGCTGGGATTACAGGCGTGAGCCACCGTGCCCCGCCAGGACCAGTTCTGAGCTCTTTCACTGTGAAAGAGAGTTTGGGCCTGTGGGCCTGTGTTTATTTGCCATGCTTGCAGGAAGATGCTAGAGTTAAGGGCTCTCTTTCTCTAACCGGTATGACAATTCTTCTTAGCAAGTAGCTGGGGCAGAGCCTTAGCTGAACTGCTTGTGGCACATGTAGTACACTCAGCATGCAAGGGTCGGGGAGCTGATGTGGGAATTCCCACTCTTGTTGACTCCCCACACTTGAAGCACTTTCCAGAAATTATGGTAGCAAAACCCACGCACCCCCCAACTCTCCTCTGGCTGCCTCTCAGTCCATCCTGGCCTCCAGCCCCTGCCACTCTGAGCCAAGGGGTTTCTTTCAGAAGTCACTTCCACTCACTCACTCCTCACAGGCTTTGCCTCCACCTGGGTTGAATCAAGTTATTTCCTTTTAAGTCTTTTCATATGGTAGTTACCAGAGCTTCTAAGAGGGTTAGTTCATCTTCACTCTATGTGCTCACAGCTATGGCAGCAGAGATTTCTTCATAGTCTCATAGTTAGCACATGGATGTCTCTTCCCATGTAATTTTCAGAAACAGTACAGGTTGTGTAGTGAACAGGTAGAAGAGACGGGGGCAGACTTCGAAAAGCTGAGATAACTATCATGACTCAAATTCTAGGATCTCCCTTGCCCCACCACTGTTTTCAGTCTTTTTTCTTGGGCCAAGAATGGTGGCTCATGCTTGTAATCCCAGCACTTTGGGAGGCTGAGGTGTGTGGATCACCTGAGGTCAGGAGTTTGAGACCAGCCTGGCAAACATGGTGAAACCCCATCTTCACTAAAAATACAAAAATCAGCCGGGCATAGTAGTGCATGCCTGTAATCCCAGCTACTCAGGAGGCTGAGGCAGGGCAATCGCTTGAACTCAGGAGGCGGAGGTTGCAGTGAGCCGAGATTGTGCCACTGCACTCCAGCATCTCAAAAAAAAAAAAAAAAGAAGACTTTTTCTTTTCTTTTCTTCTCTTCTTCCTCCTCCTCTCCCCTCTTTTTAAAAGTTGTGTATGTAAAGTGCATGAATTTTAAGTGTATGCTTGGTACATTTATGTGTTTGTGTAACTACCACTCAGAACACAATACAGAACACTCCCAGCACTGCAGAAAGCTCCCTTCAGCCCCTCCTCTGTCAATACCCACCCACCCCAGAGGTAACCACTGTTCTGACTTCTCTCCTTTTGCCTATTCCTGACCTTAATAAATGCTTCTCCACTTACTTGGGCCCCTCCTTATTTTTCTCACTAGAATTTTATAATTTTCTCTACCTGGACTTCTTGAAGGGGAGTCTATGACATACTGATCCTCTTAAATACATTGTTTCACTTCATCCCCCTGGGGTGGGTATTGTGGTCCCCATTTTACAGATGAGAACATCTGAGTGGTTAAATCATTAGTTTGAGGTCACATAGTCACTTACACCACAAGCAGTAGAGCCCAGATTTGAACTCAGGTGGGTCTGACTCCAAAGTCTGAGACCATTCCTTAGCAAATCAGTCTTTCAACACCTTTTGCTCATGAACAAAATACAGGTTTTTTTTTTTTTTTTTTTTTTTTTTTTTTGCCACAGTGAATTTTATTACTAATGTTTGAATGGGCTCAATAAACTTTTCTGCATATTTTAAGAAATGTGCTGTGGTACCTTCACCTTCTTTCACCTTGATTCTCTTTCCTCGGAGCCACCTAACAAATTCCCTCTCCACTCTCACGGTGAAATTGGCCTCAGGTTTCTAGTATTTGTGACTGATTTGAACCACCACAAGTAAAAAAACCAATTCCCAGTATTTCCAGAAGAGGGCAGTAGAGCCCGCACTAAATTGCTCAGACACCAAACTAGTAAATTGGATGGGACTGGACCAAATTCTGAGATTTGAGTCTTGATGCACTTTACTCGCTGTTAATTATTCTGGGCTTTACAAACACTTACTTACACATTTTAAGTAAAATTGATGATGTGGTTAGGCCCTGTGTCTCACCCAAATTTCATCTTGAATTGGAATCCCCAAGTGTTGAGGGAGGAACCTGGTGGGAGGTGATTGGATCATGGGGGATGTTTTCCCCCGTGCTGTTCTCGTGATAGTGAGGGAGTTCCCGTGAGACCTGGTTTTATGTGTTTGGCAAGTTCCTCCTTCGCTCACTCTTCTCGCTCCTGCTGCTGTATGAAGAGGATCTTTGCTTCTCCTTCGTTTTCCGACATGACTATAAGTTTCCTGAGGCCATCTCAGCCATGCAGAACTGTGAGTCAATTAAACCTCTTTATAAATCACCCAGTCTTGGGCAATGCTTTATAGCAGTGTGAAAACAGACGCATACAGTTTATTTTCTGCATTCTCTTCTTCCTTCCCTGCCTTTCCCTTACCTACATTCTGTCTTCCTTTCCAACTCCAGCCTTCCTGAGCCAAGGGTGGTTGCCTCTCACTCTGCCTTGTTTCTGAACTTCTCCCAGCTCTCAAAAGAAGTGGGTGAAAATTCTACTTTCTTCAGGCTCTGTTCCCCCCTCACCCAAGGATGATCCTAAAAAGTGGCTTACTGGAGCCGGGTGCAGTGGCAACCGCCTGTAATCCCAGCACTTTGGGAGGCTGAGGCGGGTGAATCACAAGATCAGGAGATTGAGGCCATCCTGGCCAACCTGGTGAAACCCCATCTCTACTAAAAAATACAAAAAAATACCTGGGCATGGTGGTATGCGCTCGTAGTCCCAGTTCCTTGGGAGGCTCTGAGGCAGGGGAATCGCTTGAACCCAGGAGACGGAGGTTGAAGTGAGCCGAGATTGTGCCACTGCACTCCAGCCTGGTGACACAGCAAGACTCCATCTCAAAAAAAAAAAAAAAAAAAAAGGAGAAGAAGGAGCGTACTGGATGTGTCAATGATTTACCTCAAAGTGACAGCATTCTAATGGCTGATTCCACTGCAACAAGTATTGCCTGCCACCCGGCTGGCACTAGGCAAATCGATATAGGATTCTTTAAAGAAAAAAATTAAAACAATAATAATAAACACTTACTGTGTGGTATAGCATGTGCCTGTAGTTCTAGCTACTCAGGAGGCTGAGGCAGGAGGATCAGTTGAACCCAGGAGTTAGAGGCTACAGTGAACTATGATGGTACTGCTGCACTCCAACCTGGCCAATAGAGTGAGACCCTGCCTCTTAAAAACCAAATGACACCCTAGAGTCACCCAGGCAGCCATAGCCACTGCCAGTGTCATTCTTACTATTCAGGGTGTGGGATGGCATCTCTCCAGGCCAGACTGTGGGCTGAAGGGTACTCTGTGCCATACACTGCTCTTGCCCTCCTCAGAACTTTCCACAATACATGAGCTTGGAAAATCTTGGCTGATTGGAACTTGGAGAGGGAATCCCACTGGGAGTACTCAGTGGCTGTCATTTCCCTAAATCTGGGTTTACTGTCCTCATCTATGAAACAGGGAGGTTGGTCCTTACCAGCCCAACTATTCTAGGATTCTGCATATCCTGCTTTTAGCTTTTATTAGGACCTTGGAGAGAAACACCAAGCTGGAATCAGCCAGAGTTCCTTCGGTGGACCACTGGAATGTTGTACTCACCTGTGACTGGCAAATCCATTTACTTCCTAAGACTTTTGAGTATTGACATTTTTCATGGGACTCCTCAGATCAGTGTTTAGTAGTGAAAGAGAGACAGAATTTGGGCTGCGGAGGTCCCTGGGAAGTTTCCACCACATCAGGTAAAGTGTTGGCTCCCAGATGGCACCAGGTTTGGGCTTCTGTCTGCCTCTTCAGAAACAAAAGAAGCGTTGCAGATAGCATCACTGCAAGGCTGCAGAGAAGTGGAGAACATGCCTTCTATGCTCTCTGAGAGTCAGACACTGGCAGGGCTTTCCTTGGCATAGGAGTGAAGTAAAGAAAAAAATCTGTGTTCAGATGAATGACTTGTTGGGTAGCTCTGTTGATGAAATACAATTATGTCCTGTAAATCCCATGTGAAATGTTATCATACACTTGATTCAGTTGCTTCACATCACTTTCATTCTATTACAAAACCTAACTTTTCATCGTTGATCAGACCTGAAATGAGGTTTAATATTGGGCATGGAAGATCATTAAAAGATGCGAGGGTTAGAGATTATTCATAAAGAGCTCTGGGCTGGGCAGGGTGGCTCACACCTGTAATCCCAGAACCTTGGGAGGCCGAGGCTGGAGGATCACCTGAGGTCAGGAGTTTGAGAACAGCCTGACCAACATGACAAAACCCATCTCTACTAAAAATAAAAAACCCAGCCAGACGTGGTGGTGCATGCCTGTAATCCCAACTACTTAGGAGGCTGAGACAGGAGAACCGTTTAAACCCAGGAGGCAGAGATTGCAGTGGGCCGAGATCGTGCCATTGCACTCCAGCCTTCCAGCATGGGCAACAAGAGCCCAGGCACCAGACTGAGGGCAGGGCAGGCCAGTTAGTGCCTGGTTCTTCTGCCTGGATGGGACCCAGCCTGTGTTGAACTGTGATCTCTGACACTCACAACCATGACAAGCCACCACCTCAGCCCAGCACCCAAGTGTGGCCACAGCGAGCTCTAAAGACTGACTTTGGTGTCTGTGGCCTGATCGCATCTACCTGGCGCATTCCGGCTGGAGCTGCGAGCCCTGGAAAGTCCTCAGCCCACTTCAACTCACCCTGGATCCCAGACCTGCTCACCTCTTGCCAAGGGCTACCCAAGCCTTGCTCAGTGGGCCATCTGGTGTATGCAGAGAAGAACCCAGGCTTCAGAGTCAGAAAACCAAGCTTGCTGCTCCACTGAGTCCGTGGCTTCAAGAGGGCATCACCCCTGGGCCTTGCTTTGCTCTGTGTGTGCGGGAGGAGGTTTGGATGACACTGGCACCAGACCCCTGGATCCTAATGGAGTGACATATGTGAAGGTGCATTGCATACTCTAGAGTTTGCACAAATGACATGTCCCAGGGTCTCAAGAACTTTGGGAAGATTGCCTTCCTTCCCAGAACATCTTTGTGAATTGTGCTGGGACTTCTGGAGGCAGGATTGCCATCCAGAGGCATGATGGATGCTGGGAAGGAGAACAGAGTGAAGAGACTATCAGCTTCTCAGCACCACTGGTGTTGACAGATCCAAGGTTTGCTTTAGGATGCCAGGACCAGCAGGAGGCAAAGGGACATGTTCACTGCAAACCCCTCAATGAGTCACAACAAGTCCCGCTTGGCAGAGAGAGGTGGCACAGCCTGACCCATCTGATTATCATGTGTTAATATGGGCCAAGGAACAAGATAAACATTTTATTTGCAAGGCTTCTGTGACCTTCTGCTTGCAGCTGTGAAGTCAGGACTCTGCTCACAGTGTCTTGCTCAAGGTCCACATAAACACATTATGCTCACATTTGGGCATGGCCTGCCTGGCAGAACTGAAGCCGCATACATGATGCACTTGTGTGCATAGTCTAGCTGCTGTCTGATGCTTGTAAAGTTGGTGAAGAGGATGCAGAGAGACAAGAGCCAGCATCTGTTCTCAGCTGTCTAAAAGTCCACTTGAGATCAGATTGTAGCAAGTGAAATGTTTGGAGAATGATTTGGATATCTTTCTCTGTAGCCTGGGGCAAGTCAACCTCTCTGGACCTGTTTTTCCATTTCTCATAGGAGAGCAGGAACTTCCACTTTCAAAGGGAATCATGGCCTCTTAACTCTGAAAGAAACCGGAAGGGGGTCTGTTAGGTCAGCCTCCTTCTATCCCAAACCTCCCTTCTACCACAGCCTGGACAAAAGGGCCTACCCTATCGCTTTTGCTTACATACCCTCCTCACAGGGACCTCACTACCACTCCTGAAACCCATTCTTATGTGAGAAAGCTCTGATGGTTAACAGGTTACTTCTCATTTTCAGAAGAAGTTTTGGTAGCCAGGATGATCAGGGATGTTCAGCATGAGAGACCCCTGAGCTGGCCAAGCCACTGCCAAGGAGGGTGATGCAGTAGCTGCACCCATGCTCTCCCTGGTTCTGTTGTCTGCCTGGACCAGCTGCCATCATCCCTCATCTCCACACCCCAGTTTACACTGTTTCTGCAGACAAATAAGTTTCCCTTACACTAGACAGAAAGCTTGCTATCATCCTTCAAGTTCTAGCTCAAATGTGTCATCTTCCATGAAGTCCTCCTAGATTTATCCAGGCCTCCTCACTCCCCGCCTGCATCCCTAGAACACTGAGCTCTTGCCTCTGTTATAGCAGGAGAATATAGCATAACAGTTGTATTTTAACAAACCGTCTCCCTCAGTAGACTCCGTGCTCTTCCAGGCTAATGACTGGGTCTCATATCCATGTTTTCAGCCTCAGCACAGGTCACAGCATATAGTGTGAATTCCATATTTGTGCTGACCCATCTAGTGATAGACATAGATAAAAATATATATACATATATTTTTCTTTGTCCCTCCCTCCCTCTCTCCCTCTCTCCCTCCCTTCCTCCCTCCCTTCCTCCTCCCTCCCTCCCTTCCTCTCTCCCTCCCTCTCTCCTTCCCTCCTTGCCTCCCTTCTTTCCTTCTTTCCTTCCCTCTCTCTTTTTTCTTTATTTCTCTCTCTTTCTCATTTTTTTTCCTGCTATAAGCTTTTGCATATGGAACACAGAGCAAAATGCTCTTAGAATAACTGTAGTTTTTAAGAGAAGAGTTGTTGTTTCCTGGAGGTTCAGAATTTCTCATAAAACACTTTAAAATTATGTGTGTTGGGTACATTTAAACATAGCATAGTTAGTGCATTTATATTTAGTATATCAGTGCACAAAGTAAAAACAAATTAGAAAATTTAGCTAAAAAGAACATCTGGATTTCTAAGCAAAAGAGGTAAGGCTGTTGTTTGAGTCTGACCTGCGTCCTTGCTTCCAGTCCTGCCCCAGTCAATAAACTCTTTGGGCCAGGCACGGTGGCTCACACCTGTAATCCCAACACTTTAAGAGGCCAAGGTGGATCACGTGTGGTCAGGAGTTCAAGACCAGCCTGACTGACATGGTGAAACCCTGTCTCTACTAAAAATACAAAAAATTTAGGCAGGCATGGTGGGAGGCACCTGTACTCCCAGCTACTTGGGAGGCTGAGGCAGGAGAATCGCTTGAACCCGGGAGGCGAAGGTTGCAGTGAGCCGAGATCGCACCTTTGTACTCCAGCCTGGGTGACAAGAACGAAAATCCATCTCAAAAAACAAAAATCCTTTTGATTTCTAGCATTTGCATTACCTTCTATGGAGAATGAATGATGGATGCCCTAAATTGTATAATACCCAGAAATATCTGCCTAGGTAGGATTTTTGAGGTGGGTGAGAAAAGTCTGCCTTAGAAACCCTTTACCCACAGCCCCGCCTTTGCACCTCTGGACCCAGAGGTGTGTGAGGCTTGGTCTTTGAGGAGTAGCTTGTAGTCTCGAGGCTCTCAGGGCCCCTATGCTTCATCACCTTTAGCTCCCTCCCTGTTCCTGGAAACCCAGGGTGTGCTGTGGTGACACAGCCAGCAGGGGTTCCCCAGACTCTCCAGAGCCCTGGTCCTTGAGGGCTGAGTGCTCCTGCTCCTACCAAGACCCCAGTGCAGACTTCCCCCTTCTGGAATGGTGGGGATCTTGAACTTCTCTAGAGCCTCAGTTAGGAGAATTTCAGTCGTCTCTACATACGGGAAGCCGATGGGCAGAAACTGCCACCTTGGTTCATTTAACAGTGACACCCGGAGTACGTTCTCCACATCTCTTTTGTTTCAGGATAGTTATATGACCCATAATGTGTCTCGAGGCTCTCTCTCATGTGTGCCGGAGCCTCCGTGTGGGGAAGCATGCAGGTGACAGTTGTCCTCCATGTCACCCTGCCCATATTGGCTGTGGCTGCTCTCTGGGCCCGGTTAAGATCTTTGGTTGGCCTAGATCAGAGATTGTTGCCCATGCCCCCAGAGCTCTAGACTGTTCCTAGAGATGAGCGGGCAGAGTTTGGGGTTATCCTGCTTCACAGGTTCACCTAAAAATCTTCTTTAAAGGAATGATTATGCTGCTTGAAGAGCAAAGACAACACACTGGGAACCACTGCCTCTGGGGTCTCTGGGGTCCAGCCAAAGCCTCCTTCACACCCAGTCACTGAAGCCCCAGGGTAATCACTATTTTCATTTGTTTTACTTGTTGGACATCCAGGTAAGATTGCATTTGAACACAGGGTTCTGAGGGTAAAAATCATTTAAAAACATGTAACGCTACATTTACGCAGCTTCCAGCCCCCTCGGGAACCACTTCTGTATGTAGTTATGCGTCTCTGTTCTTTTAATGCAGTTCCCTCCGTCCTGGAAGCCGAGTAGTAAAACGGTCTATAAATAGTGGGTGGAGTCAGCTCTAGTTGTAGATAAGGCACGTGTATTAGTCCGTTTTTTGCTGCTTGTAGCAGAATGCTTGAAAGTGGGTGATATAAAAGGAATTGATTTCTCTTTTTCTTTCTTTATTCCTTTTTTTTGTTTGTTTTTTATGGAGTCGTGCTCTGTCACCAGGCTGGAGTGCAGTGGTGCGATCTCAGCTCACTGCAACCTCTGCCTCCTGGGTACAAGCGATTCTCCTGCCTCAGTCTCCTGAGTAGCTGGGACTACAGGCATGTGCCACCATGCTTGGCTAGCTTTTTGTATTTTAGTAGAGATGGGGTTTCACCATGTTGGCCAGGATGGTCTTGATCTCCTGACCTCATGATCCACCTGCCTTGGCCTCCTGAAGTGCTGGGATTACAGGTGTGAGTCACCATGCCCAGCTGTAATTTATTTCTTACATCTCTGGAGGCTGAGAAATCTAAGGGGCTGCATCTGAGAGCCTTCTTGCTGGTGGGGACTAGACGGTGTCCTGAGGTGGTGTAGGGTGTCACATGGAGAGGGACTGAGTGTGCTAATATGCTAGCTCAGTCTTAGTTCCTCTTTATAACCCACTGTTCCATTAACCCATTAGTCTATGAATGGATTCGTCTACTCCTGAGGACACAGCTTTCATGATCCAATCACCTCTTAAAGGACCCTACTTTTCAATACTGCCACATTGGGGATGAAGTTTCAATGTGAGTTTGGGAGGGGACATTCAAACCACAGTAGCACTCAGTCAATGCTGCTCTTAATTCATCTCTCAGTTGAGGAAGCCTCCCTGCTGGGAAGCTGTCTCTGATGTCTCCAGGCAGAGCTAGTGATACGGTTCGGCTCTGTGTCCTCACCCAACTCTCATGTTCAGTTGTAATCCCTCATGTTGGAGGTGGATGCTGGTGGCAGGTGGTTGGATCATGGGGTGGTCAGCACCATCCTCCTTCCTCACTGTAGTGAGTGAGTTCTCATGAGACCTTTCCTCCTGCTCCGGCCATGTGAGATGTGCCTGCTTCCCCTTTGCCTTCTGCCATGATTATGTTTCCTGAGGCCTCCTTAGAGGTCAAAGCCACTATGCTTTAGTCCAGCCTGCAGAACCATGAGCCAGTTAAACCTCTTTTCTTATAAATTGCCCAGTCTCAGATCTATCTTTCTTCTCTCCCTCCCTCCCTTCCTTCCTTCCTCCCCTCCCTCCCTCCTTCCCTCCTTCCCTTCCTTCCTTCTTTCCTTCCTCCCCTCCCTCCCTCTTTCCCTTCCTTCCTTCCTCCTCTCCCTCCCTCCTTCCCTCCCTCCCTTCCTTCCTTTCCCTCCTTCTCTTCCCTCCTTCCCTTCCTCCCTTCCTTCCTTCTTTCCTCCCTTCCTTCCCTTCCTTATCTTTCTTTCTTTTCTTTCTTTCCTTCCTTCCCTCCCTCTCTCCTTTCTTTCTCTTTCTTTCTTTCTTTCCTTCCTTCCTTCCTTTCTTCTTCTCTCTCCCTTTCTCTCTTTCTTTCTCTTTCTTCCTTCCATTCCTTTCCTTCCTTCCCTTCCTTCCTCTCTCTCTCTCTCTCCCCCTCCCTCCCCCAGGCTGGAGTGCAATGGTGTGATCTCAGCTCACTGCAACCTCTGCCTCCCAAGTTCAAGCGATTCTCCTGCCTCAGCCTCCTGAGTAGCTGGGATTACAGACATGTGCCACCACGCTCAGCTAATTTTTATATTTTAAGTAGAGATGGGGATTCACCATGTTGGCCAGGCTGGTCTCAAACTCACAACCTCAAGTGATCCACCCACCTCAGCCTCCCAAAGTGCTGGGATTACAGGCATGAGCCACTGCGCTGGCCTCAGATATTTCTTTATAGCAGTGAGAGAACTAATACAGGCAGTGTTTCCCTGTCAGTGCTCCCTGAGTATCTCTGCCTTATGTAAGGTACATGATGCCATGGCTGTTTCCAAGTCAGTTTCCTTTACTAGAGTGAGAGCTCCATGAGGGAGGGAACATATTATTCATTCTCTACTCTGGCACCTGGAATGTGGCAATCAGTGATAGCGGAATGATGGTTCAACAAGAATGTCCCCAACCCAGTCCCTGGAACCTGTGAATATAATCCCTATGTGGTGAAAGGGGTTTGCAGATGTGATTCAGGTTAAGAATCATGAGATAAGAAGTTTATTCTGAGGTACTCCTGCAGGTCCAATCTAATCAAACAAATCCTTCAAAGAGGAGAAGCTTCCCCAGCTGAGGTCGGAGTCAGGGAACAACACAGCAGCTGAAGGAGGGCCAGGAAGATTCGATGTTTTGCTGGCTTTGAAGGTGGAGAAAGGAGCCATGAGCGAAGGCATGCAGGGACGTCCGGAAGCTGGAAAGGCAAGGAAATGGGCTCCCCCCAGACCTTCCGCTTTCAGAAGGAACACATCCCCGCCAGCCCCTCGATTTTAGCCTAGTAAGACTGGTTTTGGACTTCTAATCTATAGAACAGTAAGACCGTAATTATGTGTTGTCTTAGGCTACTATGTTTGTAATAATTTGTTGCAGTAGCAAGAGAAAACTAACACAGGTACAAAAACAGAGAAAATTGAACTGGATAAGAAGAAGATAATTAGGAAAGATTCTTAGGCTGAGCATGATGGCTCATGCCTGTAGTCTGAGCACTTTGAGAGGCCAAGACTGGAGGATTGCTTCAGTCCAGGAGTTTGAGACCAACCTGGGCAACATAGTGAGACCCTGTCTCTACAAATATTTTAAAAATTAGCCAGGTGTGGTGGTATGTGCCTGTAGTTCCAGCTACTCAGAAGGCTGATGTGAGAGGATCATTTGAGCTTGGGACGTTGAGGCTGATTGCACCACTGCACTCCAGCCTGGATGACAGAGTCAGACCCTGCCTCAAAATAATAATAATAATAATAAAAAGATTATTTTCTCATTTTATGTAGATCCACTAGGAGGAGCCCTGATCACACTATTGAAACCTGACTCCTCTTCTCAGGGGCATCTAGCTTTCTAAGTTCAGGGAGTTTTCTGTAGGGACATGGATGAACCTGGAAACCATCATTCTCAGCAAACTGACACAAGAACACAAAATCAAACACCGAAGGTTCTCACTCATAGGTGGGTGTGGAATAATGAGAACACGTGGACACAGGGAGGGAAGCACTATACACTGGGGTCTGTTGGGGGGAAATAGGGGAGGGACAGCGGGGGGTGGGGAGTTGGGGAGAGATAGCATGGGGAGAAACGCCACATATAGGTGAAGGGGTGGAAGGCAGCAAATCACACTGCCACGTATGCACCTATGCAACAATCTTGCATGTTCTTCACATGTACCCCATAACCTAAAATGCAATTAAAAAAAATAAAAAAAAAAGAGTAGAAAACTGTTATGCTACAAAAAGGCCCAAGGAAAAATTGTGACATGGTTTGTTCTGGTCATTTTTCTGCCCCCGTTCAGTTTGGAATACCAGGACCACCTGGAGCCCAATGCAACCCTCACACTGCTGAAACTGCATTCTGCTTGCCGGGGCTTCTCACCTTTCCTGGGGTTCCCAAGGCAACTCTCTGGTTCTAAGCCACCAGCCCACTTCTGTCCAATGAAACTGACCTGGTCCTTCATTGAACTCTGGCTGGTGACCCAGTAAACTACCTTCTATCTGCACCTCTGTCTCTCTCCCTCCCTCCTTCCTGAAAGTCCTTGAAAGAATGATTGCAACTCAGTAGCTCACTCACTCATTCATGTACTTCTATGGTCATGATCATTCATTAAGCACCTATGATGTTTCAGTTGCTCTACCAGAAAACAAAGTCAGACAAAACCTGGCTCTGCCAGCCCAGCCCCTCCTTTTAATAGAGGGGCTTTGGAAGGTAGGAGGACTCAAGTGTGGTGGAGGCACAAGGCGACTTACTCAGACTTCAGCCATTTTTGGGGAAAGGGAGCGAGGATAAAAGAAAGAAACTTGACCAGAGGAGGTGACATTTGAGCTAGACCTTGAAGTGTGAACAAGAGTAACTTCTTCTAAATGGGAGTTGGACAGTGAAGATGGGGAGGAGTGGAGGGTGTATTGAGGGCAGATAATGGCAATGGCAACTGTAGGCAGGTCTGGCAAAGTACATTCAGATTCCTGAATAAAGAGGCTTACACACCAGCCAGGGGGCATTCAGACCTGAACTTAGTAAGGGCTGCATTTGTGTCTTAACGTGACTGTCTTTGTACTTCTAAAAGATCTCTTTGACAGCCATCTGGAGGCTGGGGAAATACTGTGAGCAGGAAGACCAGCTAGGAGTCTCCTACTTAAAAGTGACATAAAAGGGGGCATGAGCAGAGATAATGGAGGCGGCAGGATGAATTTAAAAAGGCAGAATTTATAAGACTTCGTAGCTGGCCTCAGTGGCTCACGTCTGTAATCCCAGCACTTTGGGAGGCCAAGATGGGAAAATTACTTGAGGTCAGGAGTTCAAGACCAACCTGACTCACATGGGAAAACCCCATCTCTATTAAAAATATAAAAATTAGCCAAGCATGGTGGCAGACACCTGTAGTTGGGAGGCTGAGGCACGAGAATCGCTTGAACCCTGGAGGCAGAGGTTGCAGTAAGCTGAGCCTGGGTGACAGAGTGAGACTCTATCTCAAAAACAAAAAAAAGGCTTTGTAAAAATGTGGAGAGTGAGAAATAGAAGGAGATGTTAAGGCATAGAGATTCATATCTCCACCTTGGGTGATGGTTTCTAAAGAGAGACCTTTGGCTGAGAGGGAGGTAAAGAGGGAGAGACACAAGAAGGGATGGATTGCAAATTGGAGATCAATCCAGCATGCAGGCTAAGAAGAGGGGAGATCATCAGAGTGGCATCAATAAATCAGAACAAATGAGTTTATCTGAAGCGAGAAAGAAGACAGTTCAAGGAAGTGGTGGCCAGTAAATACTGAATGCCACAGAAAGGTCATGTAAGCAGAAGAATGAAAGATACTATTATAGGTAATAATTAGGAGTCACCATTTATGCATCTTAGGAATACATTGTTTTAGCAACGCCAGAACTTGTTAAAGGGGGATAAGAAAATGCAGTGGTGCTGTGATTCCACTTTTCCAAAGAGCTGGAACATCAAAGATAAGGTTATAAATAGAGGGGCAGGCAGAAGTGTGGAAAGGTTTTGGCTTTATTATTGTTATTATTATTTAAGAGACAAGGTCTTGCTCTGTTGCCCAGGTTGGAGAGCACTGGTGCAATCATAGCTCACTGCTGCCTCACACTCCTGGACTCAGGCCATCTTCCTACCTCAGCCTCCCCAGTATCTGGGACTACAGGCACACACAACCACACCCAGATAATTTATTTATTTGTATTTTTTGTAGAGATTGGATCTTGTCATGTTGTCCAGGATGGTCTTGAACTCCTGGGCTCAAGCAATCCTCCTGCCTCAGCCTCCCAAAGTGCTGAGATTACAGGCATAAGCCCTCATGCCTAGCCAGTTTTATTATTTTTGGAATGGTGAGTGTTGAATGCTTTGTGGACTGAGGAGAAGCAAGCAACAAACAGGATGAGATTGAATGCAGGTAAATATATTTACAATTTAAACACCCAAGGGAGTGATTTTGGTCTGAGTTCCTGGCACTACTGGTGAGCTCCTCAGGGACACTTTCTGGGAGCAGCACCCCTGAAGTCCACCAGGTGGGGCATCCCCTACTTCCCCTTGCCTAAACAGACAGCTGGGTTCTGCCATGCCTTAAAGGAGGACGGTCATGCGAGGCTTTGATTTCTGGGAAAGCCTGCAAGGAGGAGTCAGACAGACCTGGGTATGAACCTCAGTCCTCCCAGTAGTCACTGTAGGCAAGATGACCCCTGAGCCTCAGTTTCCCCCTGGAGAAAATGAGGGTAATACAAATAACTATCAAGGGGCTGCCGTGAGGCTGGAAACACATGTGAACCCTCCCACCCCGCTGCCTCTGAGGTGGCAAGTGAATTCTAGGGTCCTTATTTTCACATTCATGCCCCAAAGGAGATTGCTGACCAGAGAATTCTTTCTTTCCAGAGGTTGTAGGCAGCCTTGCTTGTGTTTGCTTTTTTTTTTTTTTTTTTTTAAGATAGAGTTTTGCCCTTGTTGCCCAGGCTGGAGTGCAGTGGTGTGATCTCAACTCACTGCAACCTCCGCCTCCCAGGTTCAAGTGATTCTCCTGCCTCAGTCTCCCAAGTAGCTGGGATTACTGGCATCCACAACCATGCCCAGCTAATTTTTGTATTTTTAGCAAAGATGGGGTTTCACTGTGTTGGCCATGTTGGTGTCGAACTTCTGACCTCAGGAGATCCGCCTGCCTTGGCCTCCCAAAGTGCTGAGATTACAGGCATGAGCCACTGCACCTGGCACTTGTTTTTGTGTTTCTTTGTGTCTGTGGTTCTCTGGTATGCTCATCAATGTCTGGGATCCTCCCAGCGGGTACAGGGTGCTTCTGTTTGCTACAGCTTGCCTGGTGTTTACTACAATGCTGGACAGCCTGGGTTCTCAAACACCCAGTGGAGGAATTCCCTTATTCAACAGGCTTAGGAGGGAGTTGGGGAGATCAGGCACAAGAAAAACAGCATGTTTCCCACTAGAAGATTCCTGGCCAGCCTTCTTTCTTAGAAAGCCCTCCCTGGTGAGTCAGTGCATTGGCCTGCCCTGACCTCCCACCAGGAGCTGGACAGAGGATTATCTTGGCACAGGCCCGGCAGACAATTTCTCTGCCTGCACGGATTTCCTGGTACCCAGCAATATTTGGCTAACCTAAACTTTTATTTTTCTAATTGAAACATTATACCATTGATTTTAGGAACATTGCTTTTACCTTTTTTATAAGGACAAGGTCTCTAAAACCTTCCGTATTAAATAATTTGATTTTGGTTCATCCAGATAATGGTGGCTAGGGTTAAAGGTATGGGGACGTCTGAGCTTCCAAAATGCTGATTATGGCATTTGAGGGGGGAGATGCAGTTAGCAGGGCTCTCTGCTGCTCTGAGAGTCATTTTTAAGCACCCCGACCCCCGTAGCACCTGGGCTGAGCCTTGGACACAGAAGGTGCTCAGAAAATGTTGCATAAGCAAGTGAATACATGGGGATATGAATGAATAGATTTGACTTGTTTACTCAAGTGACAAAGAAGAACATGAAGGAGCAATGGAAATGGGCTTGGAAAGAGTGATACTGGTAGGTGATGGTGTCGGGGACAGGACAGGGTGAATACTGGCTAGCATGTATGTTTCAGTGTTGTATTAGTCCATTCTTGCATTGTTATAAAAAACACCTGGGACTGGGTAATTTATAAAGAAAAAAGGTTTAATTGGCTCACTCTATTGCAAGCTGTACAGGAAGCATGGTTGGGGAGGCCTCAGGAAACTTACAATTATGGTGGAAGGTGAAGGGGAAGCAGGCATATCTTACATGACCAGAGCAGGAGGAAGAGAGAGAAGAGGGAAGTGCTACACACTTTTAAACAGCCAGATCTCACGAGAACTCACTCACTATCACAAGAACAGCAAAGGGGAAATCTGCCCCATGATCCAGTCATCTCCCACCAGGCCCCTCCTCCAACACTGGGGATTACAATTCAACATGAGATTTAGGTGGTGACACAAATCCAAACCATAGCAGGTGTATACCTAAAGCTCAGTAGCCTTGAAGCTGGCATGTCCAGCCTTGTGAAATTCCACATGCCTATATCACTCTCATTCTGTGCCCATTGATAGGATATAGGAAAAATGGATTTTAGAATATTGAGAAAAAAATTCCTAGAGAGACTTCTTGCAGGGCCTATCTCTGCTTGAAGAGGCCAAATGGGAAATGATCCCAACAAAATCACCCATCAGGCTTGCTCAGCTGGGGCATGTAAACCCAGCTTTCCAAACTTGGCATTGAGAACCAAGGCATCCTGGTGATGTTTTCTGTGAATCTATTGAATTGGCCAGGGCAAAGGTTGAATAGAGCAAGTATGGTGTTAAGGGAAAAGGCTGTTGTGATTCATTTCCGGGTTGTGGCTTGTTTTTCTTGAGCCACTTCTGGGCTCAGCTCCATGGGCTGGGCTGCATACTTGGTGGCTGGATCGGTGGTGGCCACTGGGAAGCTGTGTCACTCAGCCAAGGGTGTCAGCTGTGGGTATCTGTAGCAGGCAGCAGCAACCTGGTTTCAGAGCTTAAGAAGATCCTTCAAACTGTCCCTAGCAGGCTCGCTGGGCTCCCAGCACCATTAGGTAAGGCAGTGTCCTTGATTTCAGGGAACTCATCTTTGATTTTATTCTGCTATAGCCTGGAGTAATTAAGACTTTTCAAAGTAGCCTAGGAAAACCTTACATCCTGTAGGAAAGAACAGGGTCCACTTTCTCTCTTCTTTCCTCCTAGAGTCTTAGGACTATTTAACTCTTAAGGAGGTAGAGAGATTACTGAAGCCTCTTCACTTTGACTTTCTCAGCTGCCAATTCATTCTCTTGGTGCAGAAACTTATTTTTACAGTTATGAATTGCTTTAGTACTAACATATAGCAACTTGCTTTGAGTATGGAAAAGTACGCCAATAAATACATGCAGACATGTCTTTGATTACTTAGGGAAAACGTCAGTAGACCCAAAGGCTTCTATCATCAGGAGTCATTGGGTCTTGAGGATCCTGAGTTCTCTTCTCCAAAGCCATTTCTGAAGTATAGCGAATGTCCAGGCCATAAGCTCAGTGAGGCTTGATAAGAAAGATTAAGAGCTCCCTTTCTTCCCCAGCAATCTGGGGAGCATTGGCCTCTTCCATTCCAGAGGCATTGCCTGAAGAGAGAGAGGTTGATGAAAAACAGTCAAGTATACACATAAATATGAAAAACATTTAGAGCCTTGGACCCAATGGCTAGTTTCAGTCCTACAGCAAGGAGAGTAAAGAATTTAGTCAGCTCTCACTGTGGGAGAAGCCCCCATTTATCTAACCAGGGAAAATGGGAGGAGGCCCATTTGTAAGAGACACTAAAGGAGAAGATTAGGAAGTCATCAGGAGGGGTTTCAGTGGACTACACTGTGGCTTCTGTATAATGAAACTAGCATTCTTAGAGCTTCAGGAGCGAAACTCCCCACAGTTTGAATAGAATAACTTATATTAAGTCCTGCTTTACAGTAGATAACATCTGAGTGAGATTCCAGGGCAAGAGCTTAGAGTTGTCATTTAATCAAGCCAAGACTTGTCATTGAAGAATTATGTGTGCAGAGCACTGTGTTAAATACAGCAAGGAATATTGAAATGAAAAAAATGGGGCTGGGCATGCTCCTGTAATCCCAGCACTTTTGGGAGGCCAAGACAGGCAGGTCACATGAGGCCAGGAGTTCAAGACCACCCTGGCCAACATGATGAGATCTTGTCTCTACTAAAATTTCAAAAATTAGCCAGGCATGGTGGCACGTGCCTATAATCCCATCTAGTCAGGAGACTGAGGCATGAGAATCATTTGAACCTGGGAGGTGGAGGTTGCAGTGGGCCAAGATCATGTCACTGCATTCCAGCCTGGGAGACAGAGTTAGACTCTGTCTCAGAAAGAAAAAAAAAAGCTAAGCCCTCCCTTCCAGGAGCCTCAGACTGGTAAGAGAGTAAGATCTACATAAATAATCTGTTAAAGGGCAGAGTAGTTAAGACCAAGATTGAGACCCAAGCAGTGTGCTACCAAGTGCAAGATAGGGAGAGATCTATTTCATTTAGGGTGCTCTGGTAAAGCTCATTAAAGGAGATGAAATTGAAATAGGGATCTCACAGATTTTTACAAGAATGAAGGTGGGGATTAAGGTAATGGGACACTTGACTGGACTACAGCATGTACAGGAGCCCAAAAAACCTGAGTAATCAAGATTAATAATATGTTAATGAAATAGTTTAAAATCAAAATAAACACAAAAAACCCAATGGGTAAAAGAACATCAGTATTTCAATAAATCCAGGATGTATTTAATGACCCTGTATTCTTGTACAAGGGAACTCTTCTTTTTAATCAGCCATTGGTTCCTAGTTCCCTGCTAGGACCCTCTTTAAAGGTTGTCAGCAACCTGTGAATAGATTGGGCAATGTAGAGCTTTATATACAGTCATTTGTTTAAAACTATAGAGCTTTCATTAGCTTTTACAGTTAATATGGTTTGCCTGTGTCCACCAAAATCTTACCTTGAATTGTAATAATTCCCATTTGTCAAGGGTGGGGCAAGGTGGAGATAATTGAATCATCAGGGTCATTTTCCCCATACTGTTCTCATGGTAGTGAATAAGTCTCACGAGATCTGATAGTTTTATAAATGGGCATTCCGTGCACAAGTTCTCTCTTGCTGACCACCTTGTAAGATGTGACTTTGCTCCTCATCTGCCTTCCATCATGATTTGTGAGGCCTCCCAAGCCGTGTGGAACTGTGAGTCCATTAAATCTCTTTCCTTTATAAATTACCCAGTCTCAGATATGTCTTTATTAGCAATGTGAGAACAGATGAATACAACACTTGATTCCAAATATGAGAGCATATTTTGAGAAGTGCATGTGGGGGTGTGTATCTTTCCTTTTGCCTGGACTCCAACGTGGCTCAACACAGCACTGGCCAAATTGGTAAAAAGGGAGGGCTTGTGGAAGAAGAATAGCTTGAGCAAAGATAGGAGACCCTGGGTAGGTCCTGACCCACGAGGGTTATGAATCACATGCTTGAGAAGTTGTAATGAGAGAGAAGGCTGGAACTTTTAGAAGCAGTGAGATTGTGGAGGGCTTTGGATACCATTTTGAAGATGTTTGGAATTAATAGTGTGGATACTTCCGGTACCATAGGATGCTTTTGAACAAGGGTTCTGAGCACAAACACACCTGAGGCAAGTCTATGGCAAGTAGGAATCATCTGTTGGAGAGGGTGAGGCAGGAAAGAGAATTGCTGGAGAAAGCAGCAACTGGCATTGAGCGGGAGAAATGGAAGAGCCCTCCCAACCAGGCAGAGGGCCTCAGGCTTAATAGATTGTGCTGTTCAGAATATAGTTATAAGAGACTTCTTCAGCTGCTGCTTCAATAATCTAGGAAGCTTTGCTGAGTGCTTCCTGTAGATAACGAACTAACCTTCACTCCAGGACAGGAAATGCATTGTGATGCTTTTTCCTAATGAGGACACAGCAGCCCCACTGAGTTAGGTATCCTGTCTAATGGTCTCACACCCTTATTTTCATCAGCTGCTGTGATCTCTGGGTCACCTAAATTTCTAAGTGGAGGTACAGTGAGTTCCAAAGAAGCCAGTCCTTTCCTTGTCTATTTAGAGCTGTGTTGCTGTAAAATTCAGAGACAGAGTCAACATTCCATTTGGGATGGAGGCGAAGAGTGGGAAACCAGCCCTCAACAACTTTTTTGGTTTTTTTTTCTCATGTTGTAGTAAGCACACTAAGAAAAGATAAAGCTTTTGCAGATGTGAACTGATTGGAGAGGAAAATTTGTTTTGTAAAATACACATATTGTTAAACCTCACTAATTCTGTTTTAATTTCCTGAGAAATCACAGTCGATCCGATGAGGAATGATTTGTGATTGATTATAAAGGACGAGTGGTGCTTGCTGTTGTTAAAGGAAAAACAACAGCTGTATTAAATTTAAGAATTTGAATTGAGCAGAGAACAACTTGCGAATCAGGCAGCCTCTGGAGCCAGAATAGACACAGAGACTCCAGCGCAGCCATGTGGCAGATTTGTGGACAGTAAGAAGAAAGTGACTTACAGAGAACAGAAGTGACGAAAAGAAACAGGTGGATTGGTTACAGCTTGGAGTTTGCCTTATTTGAACACAGTTGGAATAGATGGCCACATTTGATTGGCTAAAACTCAGTGATTGGCACAGAGTAGGCTACAGTCTGTTTACACCTCCATTTAAGTTATAACTCATGATGTACAGAGAAACCTTTAGGCTGAACATAAAATATGTAAGGCCAAACTTGATTCGACACCGGGAAGAAGTAATGTAAACACAATGGCAGGTTGGACATTCAGAGTACTTGAGAGGCATGAAAAGCTCACCTAAGCATTTTCAAGAGTAAGAAAAACCCATTAAAATCCAACCAAATTAACAAAATTTCTATTTATACATTAAAGACTCAAAAAGAGTTCTCTCAAATGATATGTTTAGGAAATGATTTTAGTTAGAATACAATCTTAAAAATATAAAACGAGATCTCTTGAATTATATTCAAAAACATACTTTTACAAATGTAAACAAACTTTTCCTCAATTGGTCTAAAATGCTGAACTAGACTGAATGAGACAAATCCCTGAGTGTCAGTTCCCAGCAAGGATGCTAACGTGGGTACGACCTTGCTCTCCAGGAGAGGGCGCTATCCCGTTGGGAAGTAGAAAGTAAAACAAGAGAAAAAGAAGTTACTCAGCAAAACACTTGAAATATTATCGCCTTAGCTCAGGCTGCCATAACAAAATACCATAAGTTGGGATTCACGTGGAGAGATGAGTCTCAGCTGGGGTGGGCAGATGTGTGCTCACTGACGTGACAACATGGCCACTGGCATTTGGAGGGCCCCAAGGAATCCCAGAGGCCATTTCCATGACTTGGGGAGGTTTTACTAAGGGGCTTGGCTTCAGAAAGCTAGATCCAGTTATTTTGTTTTTGTTTTTAATTTTGTATCTCCTCTAATTCCCTTTACTGTGGACCCAGTTTTGAGGTGGTTGCCAATGAGGCCTTCAGGTCTATGTTTAATGTTTGCTTTGTAGAAAAAGTCACTGGAATGCATCAACTCTAGACTCTAACTCATGAAAAGTGGAAAATCTGTGCTGGGGTGTAAGCAGACTCCAGAGATGATCAGACAAGGCAAAGTAAACTGGCCCTGATTGCTAACAACTACCCAACTTCAAAGAAATCCAAAATAGAGGACTACATGATGCTGGCCAAAACCGTTGTCCATCACTATGGTGGCAATAATATCCAATTGGGCACAGCATGTGGAAAATACTACAGAGTAGGCACACTGCTACCATTGATCAGGGTGATCATAGCATCATCAGCAGTGTGCCATGACAGATTGGTGAAAGGTAGACCATGCCAAATTCTTCTTGAAAAAAACTTACCAGAGTTTATTTTTAAAACAACAAACTAGACTGGGTGTGGTGACTCATGCCTGTAATCCCAACACTTTGGGAGGCTGAGGCGGGCAGATCACTTGAGGTCAGGAGTTCAAGATGAGCCAGGCCAACATGATGAAACTCCATCTCAACCATAAATACAAAAAATTTAGGTGGGTGTATTGGCGCACACCTGTAATCCTAGCTACTCTGGAGGCTGAGGAAGGAGAATGGCTTCAACCCAGGAGGCTGAGGTTGCAGTGAGCTGAGATCACACCACTGCACTCCAGCCTGGGTGACAGAGCAAGACTTTGTCTCGAAAACAAACAGAAACCATAGACTCGATGGCTTACACAACAGAAATGTATTGTCTCACTGTTCTGGAAACTGGAAAGCTGAGAGCAAGGTGCCAGCGTAGCTGGGTTCTGGCGAGGGCCCCCCTTTCTGGCCTGCAAATGACTTCTACCTCTCCACCTGCTCCTGTGGGCTTTCTCTGGTGCATGCCCCCAGAGGAAGGGAGGGAGAAAGCTTGCTGGTATTCCTTCTTATAAGGGAATAAGTCCATCAGACCAGGATCTCATCCTCCTGACCTCATTTAATCCTAATCACCTCCTAAAGGCTCCATCTCCAAATATCATCACCTTGGGTGTTGGAGCTTCAACATACAAACTTGGCGAGTCGGGGACAGAAGCATTCGGCTCATAGCATTACCAAACTTTACAATTGTGGGAGATTGATTGAAGTGACAAAGACTGAACATTTCTGAAACAGTTTAAGGGAAGAAGTCGGCCCAGGAAGGTGCTGTGGAAGCCGGAGTTTGGGCTGCACTCCTTAAGAAGGGGTTGGGTTTCAGCTGGGCAAAGAAGCTTAGGAATGCGTCTTGGGAAAGACAGAAGCAGGCATATTGAGAAAAGCACAGATATGCTAGGGACATTCAGGCCATGGACAGAGAAGGGGGCGGAATGGCAGGGTGGAAAGCCACCAGGAAAGAAGAGTCAGGTTGAGCAGAAAAGCGAGGAAGAGGTGGCTGGGTCTGGGTTAAGGGACCCTCAGAGGCCAAGTCAGGGGAAGCTGGCTTCCATCCTGTTGATAGAAGGGAAGGAAGCATACAGAGCCAGTCGTCCAGGAAGATGATTGGGCAGGGCCATCTAGAGTAGATGGAGGGGGCACCAGGAGGCAGGCAGACTGGTAAAGAGGCTGCAGCAGTGTACCAAACCCAAGCAAGCCAGAGCCCAGGTCAGGGTCTTGGATTCTGCCTACCACTGCTTTTGCCATAAGTAGCTGGTGGTTCTGGCTTCATTTTCTCTCTCAGAGTTAAAGATGTTGCATGGTTTGGAGGCATGTGCAGATGTACAAGGGCCTCTTTCAAAATCCTTGTCTTGTTTGGAGTAAGGAAATCATAGAATAGCAAGAAGAGTTCCAAGAAGAAGCCTCAAGCCTAGAGAGACCATGAGCACATACCTGAAAGTGTCAGAGACATAAATTACAATGAGCTAAGACTGAATGAGAGATTGAGATGAGATCACTTGCAAAAGAACCTGCTGGGGAAAACCTATGTTCTTTTGACCATCAGGAAGCATGGAGACACCTAGTACTGCTATGCCGTCTACCCTACATGCAGGGGAAGTGAGCTAGAGGAAGCATAGGGAATTGAACTGATTTTGTAAGATTTATTTTTCCACTAAAAATCAAAACAGCGCTCACTTTCTATCCAAACAGGGTATCTCTGGACAGTTCTCTGAAAATCATTTCATAACTCACATTGCTGGGCCAAATGCTTAAAATATATGACTATTTCTCCTCTGAGAGCCCTGGTAAAGGAATTTGATTACATCTGGCAAAGAAAGCTAGAGACACATCCTTGTATGTGAAAGAGGACCTGATAAAACTATATTAGCCAAACTCCCCACATAGGTCATAAGCCCAAATCAAGAACAATCTTAAGCCATTGGCAAGCAGCGTCTGCTTTAGTTTTTCCCACCAGAGTCTGTTTCTTCAGAGTCCTACAGATGGTAAAGTTATGGTGGCTTTTGACCCTGAAGCTGATGGCCCCTGGAATGTGGTCCATGGTCAAGTGAGCCTTGTTCTGCAAAGCCCCAAGATAGAAAGCTGGCTGACAAGCCACCTGCAGCCCAAATCTTGGGTACAGCCCACAGCTGAGTCTGTTAGAGAAATAGCATTGTAATATCCTGTTCTATTGTGCATCAAGTTGTGTTCAGATAAAGAATGAGAGTTCTGTTTCTGGCAGCGTCTCTGGAAGGGTCTTGAGCCACATTCAGTCTTGAGAAGAAGAATCATAGCACATTCTGGAACCTCTTATCTTCTCAAGTGTCAAAGGCATACTTTAAACCAGAGAAAGGGTCTCATTTGGCCTTGAGAGAGATGGAGATTTTGTACAGGATATGTACATGGAAGCCTCTAATGGGAAATAATACTAATAACATCTTAAATGTATGTGGCGCCTTACAACATATAGAAACCCCCTCATTTGATCCAATATGAACTGGGCAGGTATCATTCACTCTGTAGATGAAGACACAGACATTCCATGAGGCTCAGCATTCTGCTTGGGCCACATACTTAGTGAGTGGCAGAGTCAGGATGCAACTCCGCATCTTCTGACTCCCCTGCACAGTGCTTTCTGAACACCAGAAAGAAGCCTCTGTAAAGGAACCTATTTCCTTGTCTGAGTAAATAACCTGTAGAAATAGTGGTTATAACAGCCATTTTACCTGATTTTCATTCAGTTGACAATCACCATTTATGATTAAAGTCAAAAGATGCTTTTTTTTTTTTTTTGAGACAGAGTTTTGCTCTTGTTGCCCAGGCTGGAGTGCAATGGCATGATCTCAGCTCACTGCAACCCCTGCCTCCTGGGTTCAAGTGATTCTCCTGCCTCAGTCTCCCAAAGTAGCTGGGATTACAGGTACCCACGACCATGCCCAGCTAATTGTTTTTGTATTTTTAGTTGAGATGGGGTTTCACCACGTTGGCCAGGCTGGTCTTGAACTCCTGACCTCAAGTGATCCAACTGCCTTGGCCTCCCAAAGTGTTGGGGTTACAGGTGTAAGCCACCGTGCCCAGCCAAGGTGCCTGATTTTATGCTACTTCCAGTGCAAGTAGGAAATGAGACAAGTTCTGAGCTCAGTTGCAGCCAAGGTCATTCGTTACTTTACCATTCTACTTTTTAGCAAAAGTTATCCTTCAACTCCCCCCTCCACTCCAAATGTGCAAAACATACCTCGCATTGTTTCTAAATCATTTACCTATATGAAAGCTCATTCACATTCCTCCCAGACCCTGAGACTTTGGAGGAGGAAGGGTTGGCAGGGAGAATCTGTAGCCTTTCATCTCATTTCCCTTGCTGAGTTCATGAGATTTGATTCTGTACAGGGAGCTCTGCTTAAATCTCCAGCCTGGAAACATATGTTCTAGCAATTCGTTCTCTAGCATAAACTTCTACCAAAAACAAATCATAGATACTCTAAGGTTGTCACAGTGACATTTTTCGGTGGATGATATCCATTTTCTTTTAGAATTTGCAAGTGGAAGAAACTCAAAATATTCAAGTCATGCAGTTACCTCTGGACCAGATTTTGTCTTAAAACATTTAACTCCCCATTTTGAGTTATGTTAGCCTAAGATATATATATATGTAGATAGGTAAATACAATTTTAGGAAACAAAACCTAACATTTGTGAGAGTTGTTGAGAATGTTGGTCAACATATGCAAGTTAACTTCCTGGTGGAGTCACTAAGGTAATGAAATTGGAATGAGTGACCAATAGGCTAAATAACTTAGGGCCACCCGCTACTGTGTTTCTTAAAGTTTTCTCTCCATATCCTCTTCAACAAGGGGACATAACAATCTTATAATCTGCTTCTGTATTAGTTGAAAATTAAAAAAATTATTGCCATTCATGACAAATTTAATAAAAATAGATCAGAGCGAATGAAAGCTCTCCTTTGATTTCACATGTCACGTCACCTCTATGCCTCATGGGACAACAAAATTCTGGTCCAGCCCAGCTTTGTATTATAGAGGAAACCAGCCAAGAGAAGGGAGGTGACTCGACAGTCAGTGTGACCAGTAGAGGCCTGAAACGGGAATCAGAACACCTGAGTTTTAGGTCCAGATACTCACTTTAGCCTGTAGGACCTCCTAAAGGCCTCTGTTATAGCTGTTTTTAAAAAAACTTTAATTTTGCTTCTTTTTATAAAACTACGTCAAGATCAAGACATCATGGTTATAAAAGCTATTTGTGGAAGTGATAGGCTACATGCATGGGGCTGAAGGATGCTTACTGTTACTCTAACAGAAGAAATGGATTAAATGGTTGTTTCTCCAATAGAGGGGTTCTCAGTACATTTGATTTTGGAGACCTCACCCCCACCGCATAGTTGATCAGCTTTCTATGACCCTCTTCTGGATTCCTTTCTGTGGCTGCCAGCACTTCCCAGGCCTCTGAACTCACCGTGTTCTTTTCTCTTAGGACTCCTAAAATTCTCAGCACAAGGTAAATAACTTAGAAGTGGGTAAAGTCACTTGTAAACACATGCACTTACAGGGTGTGGGCAAGGCCACTTGAGGCCCAGGTGAGACAAAGGGCCACACAGAATGGGGCAATTTCCCACTTCCTGCCCTGAACCCCAGGCCTTCAGAAAACCAGGAAAACAGAATCAGCAGGGACACCTTGTAGGATGCAGGGTTAGAGAGGCAATTTTCAGGCAGTTGCAAAGGCAGAAGAGGTGGCAAGGGCCTCTTGCAAATGTGGTTGTCAGATGCAGACCTCCAGGAGGAGATGGCCTCAAGAGAATAGTATCCACGTGTGGTGATGCATGCCCAGCTACTAGGGAAGCTGAGACTGGAGGATTGCTTGAACCCAGGGTGAACTAGGGAAGCTGAGACCGGAGGATTGCTTGAACCCAGGGTGAAGCTGCAGTGAATTATGATCGCACCACTGCACTCCAGCCTGGGTGACAGAAAGGGAACATGAGTCTTACTGGAGCTTATTTATTTGAGATGGATTGTCACTCTGTCACTCAGGATGGAGTGCAGTGGCATCATCTCTGCTCACTACAACTTCCACCTCCCAGGTTCAAGGGATTCTCCTGCCTCAGCCTCCTGAGTACCTGGGACTATGGGTGCATGCCACCAATCCTGGCTAATTTTTGTATTTTTTTTTTTGTAGAGATGGGGTTTCATCATGTTGGCCAGGCTGATCTCTAACTTCTGGCCTCAAGTGATCCACCTGCCTCAGCCTTCCAAAGAGCTGGGATTACAGGTGTGAGTTTAGAAGGGTTTTGATTCCATGGCCACATCTGACATGATTGGAACTCATGAAATAAAATAAGAATTATTGACTCTTTGTCAATACAAATCAACAAATGAATAATTAAATAAATGAAAGGAGGCTGGGCACTATGGCTCATGTCTGTAATTCCAGCACTTTGGGAGGCCTCAGATCACCTGAGGTCAGGAGTTCATAGACCAGCTGGTTTCAAACATGGGGAAACCCTGTCTCTAAGAAAAATACAAAAGTTAGCCAAGTGTCACACGCCTGTAATCCCAGCTACACAGGAGGCTGAATCAGGAGAATTGCTTGAACCAAGGAGGTGGAGGTTGTAATGAACTGAGATCATACTACCGCACTCCAGCCTGTGTGACAGAGCGAGACTCGGTCTCAAAGAAATGAAGGGAAAGAAAAAGCTTTTTCTTTGTGTAGAATTCCAACAACTAAATACAAAATGGCTAATAAAATAGAACATCACCTTTAGGCAAACACAACAGTGATAATTGTTGCAGGCAAGAATCATTAATGTAAGCTAAACTTAATTGACAAAGATGTGATGAGAACATGGTCTTTGCATGTTCTTAAAGGATCTAATTATTAAGTACCAAAGGGAAAATATTAACTTTACTATGGAGAAACACAACCTTAATAAGGGATTCAAGCCATTGTCACCAGTAAAGGGGCAAAGAGATATCATGTGTCTCTTTATATGATGTCCTGACAAGGATAAAACAGCTCTTCTGTGCTATTCTTACTTCAGATGGAAAGCCTGAACACAAATCACAAGGAAACATCCGGCAACCCCAAACTCAGGGACATTGGGCAACATAACCAATCGGTACTTTTGCAAAGTATCAGGATCATGGAAGCCAAAAAGATTGAGGAACTGTTTTGGATTAAAGACAACCAAGGAGGCCAGGCACAGTGTAATTTCAGCATTTTGGGAGGCCAAGGTGGGCAGATCATGAGGTCAGAAGTTCAAGACCAGCCTGACCAACATGGTGAAATCTTGTCTCTACTAAAAATACAAAAATTAGCTGGGCATGATGGTGTGCACCTGTAATCCCAGCTACTCGGAGGCTGAGGCAGGAGAATTGCTTGAATCCGGGAAGCAGAGGTTGCAGTGAGCCAAGATTGCACCACTGCATTCCAGCCTGGGTGACAGAGTGAGATTTCAACTCAAAAAAAAAAAAAAAAAAAAAAAAAAAAAAAAGACAACCAAGGAGAAATAACAAGTACAATACATGATTCTGGATTGGATCCTGGACTAAAAAAAAGTGAAATTAGTGAGACATTAGTAGATTCTATAACTGTTACTTATACCTGTGTTCATTTCATTGTGATCATTGTACTGTGATTATATAAGATGTTAACATTTGGGGAATCTGGGTGGAAGTACACTAGAATTCTTTGTGATATTTTTGCAATTTTTATGGAAGTCTGAAATTATTTCAAAATGAAAAGCTTGAAAAGGTAAAAAAATTTTTAAAGAACCCCACATACAAGTACTCATGAGATTTCCAGGGTTTCAGAAATAACTGGGAGTTTGGTGGAAGAAGGTGAGAAGGTCTTCAGTGAGGTGTGGGAGAATGAGTAGGTACCAAAAAGAGAAGCTAATATCTATTATCACTGGCTACTAAGTTAAATATAGCATTTTTCATTCACGTCTCCTTTATGTGGCTATTTGGGAGTTAAGTAGAATGGTGCATATAAAATGCTTAGAGCAGTCATTGGCCCGCAGTACGTGCCTAATAAATGCTAGCCACTGTTTTGTCATCTCCATGGTTGCCATCCTGGTTGTCATAAGCTCTTGAAGCCTAAGGGTACACTGGTTACGCACATATTCCACTTGGAAATGTTCACATCTGCACTTCCGTTCCCTCAGTTACAGACTCAGTTTGAACTCTGATATGGTTTGGCTGTGTCTCCACCCAAATCTCACCTCGAATTGTAGCTCCCATAATTCCCTCATGTTGTGGGAGGGACCCAGTGGGAGATAATTGAATTTTGGGGACGGTTTCCCCCATACCGTTCTTGTAGTAGTGAATAAGCCTCACAAGATCTGATGGTTTTATGAGACGAAACCCCTTTAGCTTGATTCACTCTTCTCTTGTCTGTTGCCATGTGAGATGTGCCTTTCACCTTCTGCCATGATTGTGAGGCATCCCCAGCCACCGGAAACTCTGAGTCCATTAAACCTCTTTCTTTTGTATATTGCCCAGTCTTGGGTATGTTTTTATCAGCAGTGTGAAAATGGACTAGTATAAACTCTTACTCAACTCCACCACTATTTGTTAGGAAATTAAATATAGGAGTTATTTATGTGTGTGTGTTTTTTAAATAAACATGTCCTTAGAAATATCTAAGGACTCCAGAATTAGCAAATGAATTTGATTTTACTAAACCTTGGATAGAGGGGCTCGTGAGCAGAGACACAGCTAAATTAGTGGTGAAAAGAGGAGAGACATTTTCCAGAAAAGGAGGGTAACTCAAAGATCATCAAATCATTCTCTTCAAAGTGGCTTCTTTAGAGAGTTAAAATGTCCACGCTTAAGGTGGCAGCATCACCACGCAGCCCGCAGTCCCATATTCCAGTGTTTGCTGTCTGTCGTAGACTTACTAGGGAGACCAAATCACTTAATCTTGAGAGTACAAACAATACTAGAAATAACCAGCAAGGATTAAGGGCTCTAGAGCAGGTGTACACTGAGATAGTCTGCTGCGAAGCAGGCCATATTATCATCCTGTCTATATAGGGATGCAGCAGGGTTCTTTCCCTACTAGCATACCAGCTCTAAGCCACCATGTGAGGGCAGCTGGCATGCACCCTCAGATAGGGTGACTTCTCCCACACAGCCTTGCTGGCATCCAAACAGGATGGACAGAGCCACTGTTCACTCTACTCCACCCCCTTCTCCCTCTGTGCAGCCTTGGCTCCCTGCTAGGGAAGTGCCAACCTCACGAGTCCCTGTCGAATTGTGCAACACCATTTCCACCGCCCCTTCCTCCCCACACCAGTCCTTGCCTACCTTCAGTTCCTGCCTTTCTGTCTGGCACTGTCATGGAGCCAGTTCAGTGCATCAGAGGCTGTCTACTCAGCAGAGATGAGGGTGCCAGAAGAGCCCTGAACACTTCCCACCATTGCCCCCCAAAATAACCTCCCACACACTCCTATTTGCTGATCTTTGAAATTCTTTAGCAGAAGATAATGCTTTTGTCCAGGAAACAGAGAGACATGGGGGAGGAGGCCATGGCTAAAAGAACAATGAATTTAGAGGACTTGGCTGTTTATTGGTAGTCCTTGTGAGACTCATTTAACTCTTTCAGGGTCAGGTTTGCTTGCCTAAAGGAGAGGACAGTGAAACTTGCTCTGGATGTCCCAGAGCTTTGGCAGTTGAATGACCTAACAAACATGGAGCTGTTGTATGCATGGGAGGTGGCCTCATTATCATGAGACAAGGTGATTGATTGCACTCTTTCCTAGGGGAGGAAATACACTGAGATTTTAAAATGGATTAAAATCAATCCAATGGGATGGAGAACTGGATGCTGACTACTACACCTAGGGTTGTAGTTGACACATAAGTATGAAATTTTAAAAAGGCTGAAAGGTTTTTAAATCAGGAAACAAGATGTGTGTATTTCATAGGTGCCACTTCCAAAAGTGCTTTGTGGTTGATCCTTTTCTCCTGCATCCCATGACACTTGGATGAGAAGCCAAGAAGATAAGATAAAAGCAAATTTCCCCAGGTCCTAGCTTCTTGAATCTCTTGTTCATGTTTGTGAGATGCCAGGTAATTTTCAGACCTTAATTCTTGCAATAAGATGCTCAGAAAGGAAGTAACAGGTATTAATCAGGGACCAGCCAGGGGACAAAAATCATACAGATACTTGAATGTGGAAAGTTTACTATAAAGAATTATTCACTGGAACAAGATATTGAAGTAGTGGGGAATTGGTCCCCACTAAGGAGGAGAGAAAATCCCAAAGAATATAGGATTTGCAGCTACAGAGAGCAGTTGCTATCCCTAAGGCTGAGACCCAGGCCTCTTGGAGAGCCCAGCCGTGGCTCACCGCTCAGCCACCAAGTTGCAGAGGTGCCATGTTGGCAGAAGAAATCTGCCCTCTGAGGTGCTATGGAGAACTGTTCATAGAGAGGTGAAATGTCTCAGGGCTCTCTGCAAAGGTTCCTGAGGAGGTGCCGAGGCCCCGCAGGAGCTGGGTACACAGGTGGTTTCTCATTGCTGGGCTCAGACATTGAACAGACTGTGTATTGCAAGAACCAGAGAAGAGAGCGCTCTGGAACCCAGAAGAGAGCAACCCCTTCTGGAGGCAGTGTTCTTCCAACTTTCTCTGCTAACAAGGGTCAACGTTGTGCCAGCTAGCAAAGGAGTAATACAGGGTCAGCTCCATTGACTCAGAACAATGAAGAGTGAATTTGGAGCTGAGAGGCAATAAATTGATAACTGACTGCAGACCATGCAGTTCACAGGGAACGTTGTGCTCTAGACCCAGCATGGTGATGTATGGCCTCAGGCAGGTCTCATTCTCTGAGCCTCAACTCTTATGTCTACAAAATGGGATCTTATATGCTTATCTTTCAAGGCCAGGAGCAAATAAGACAGAGGGTAGAAATTGTCTGTCAGTAACAACAGGAATCGCAGCTTCGGTATGTGTAATGATGACACCTCTTTCACTGACAATTTTGAAGTAATTTAACAATATGAGTTAATCAAAACAACAACTAACTGATTTCTCACTCTTGGGAGGAGTCAATGAGAGAATCTGTTCAGCGGGTTTGCCCATATAAAGTGCAAAAGTAAATGGTAGTTGTTGTAATCAACTCATATTGTTAAATTACTTTCTCTACAATAAAATAGTGATGTATTGGCTTTTCCCTTACTAGATAGTCGCTCACCTTATTTATTGAGTGCCTACTATTTGCATGCATGATGCTGAGTGTTGCATTAGAGGCCTAAGAGTCAAGACCACTTTGAGGAGTGGGAAGATGTAACACATTCAGGGATGTGGCTCCTTGTGAGGAAGTGCTGTTCATTTTTGTCAAGAGCAGAAAAGCCACCCGTGTTCACTTGCATTATTGTCATTCTAAAATCAGTCCCATGTGGTTTCCCTCCTGTTCCCTAATTTAATTGCTTATGAATTCTGAGCATTTATACTCTAAAGAAGCTTTCATTTTTGAAGAAAGCTTTGCAGCCTGAATTTCTTAAAACATGTTCTAAATGGAGGGACAGAAGTTTTCCTGTGTGTTTGTTTGCATGTGGATAAATAGGAAGTGTATAAACTGCTAAGGAACAATTCCTTTGCAGGAAGGGAGCCAACTCAGGACCTCCTGGGCTTCACTGGTTCCTTTCTGCTTCTGCACCACAGATTCTGGGGGTGGGGGGAGATGCTAACTGGAATGACCAATGTGAGGGCATGGTCAGAGCCCACAGGGCCTGCACTGGCCGCTTAAATTGTTTCCTTGATGGTAGTCTCTTTGCCCTTCAGTCTCTCTAGTAGGCTAGAGAGACTGGGGCTGGATGATTCTTTGTTGTGGGGGCTGCCCTGTGCCTTGTAGGGTGTTCAGCAACCCTGGTGAATGCCCACCAAATACCAGGAACACCTCCCCCTCTGCTGACCAAAATGTCTCCAGAAGTCGTCATGCCTTCAGAGATGAAATTGCTCCTGGTTGAGAACCAAATCGTAACTCTTAAGAAACTTCCTGAAGCAAGCTTTTCACTGGCTTGAATGAGAGCCACGTTCTTTAGCCTGGCATTCAAGTCTTCAATAACCTGACTCCTCCCAGAAGTCTTACCCCAGGGTTGTCTACTCTTCCTTTGACTCCAAAAAATAGATCTGTCTAGAGTTCCCAGAGTTCCCAGAGCATTTCTTTCACAGCTCTTTAATCTTATCTTTCTTTCTTTCTTTTTTTTTTTTTTTTTTAATGGAGTCTGGCTCTGTCACCAGGCTGGAGTGCAGTGGCACAGTCTTGGCTCACTGCAATCTCCACCTCCTGGGTTTAAGGGATTCCGCTGTCTCAGCCTTCCCAGTAGCTGGGATTACAGGCACGCACCACCATGCCTGGCTAATTTTTTGTATTTTCGTAGAGACAGGGTTTCACCATGTTGGCCAAGATGGTCTCAATCTCCTGACCTCATGATCCACCTGCCTCAGCCTCTCAAAGTTCTGGGATTACAGGCATAAGCCACTGTGCCCAGCCTCATTCTATTTTCTTTATGTGTTCTTTTCTCTCCTCTACAGCTACCCAAGGAAGATCTGAATAAATTGAAAGATATAATTTGCAAATAAAAACCTGATATTGTAAAGAGATCAGATCTCCTTTTTTTTGCAAAGAAAAACTTGATATTTTAAAGAGATCAGATCTCCTTAAAATAATCTATAGTTTAATATCATTCCAGTTAAAATGTCAAAAGAACTGTTTTTAGTAGCTAGACTAGCTTCTTCTAAACTTTTTTTATAGAAAAGCATGTAAGAATAACTGAAAATATTTTGAAGAGTATTGAGGTACAAATCCTACCAGTTATTAAAATATACTATAAAGATATAGTTATTTTAAAATTATGGTGTAATGTGTAACTACAGATGCATGAACAAAAGAAAATAAATATTCTAGAAATATGACCTAATGCATGTGTCAATCTTGTATAGAACATAATACAGAAGACATTTCAAATCACTGGAGAAATGATGGATTATTTGATAAATGGTTGGGAAACAACAAGGTAGCCCTTTGGAAAACATAAATCCCTACCTTACTTCTTACATTAAAGTATTTCCCAAGTAGTTCATAAGTGTAAACATAAAAAGACTCCAACAGGCATATAATAATAAATTGGATCATTTTGTTAGGAATTTTAAAGTAAGAGGCAAAACCCAAGAGGCATGAGAGAAAAATATTAGTAATTTTATTGAACAAAAATGTGTGCTTTACAAAAACCACCAGTATTAGTTCATTTTCACACTGCTGATAAAGGCATACTTGAGACTGGGTAATTTATAAAGAAAAAGAGGTTTAATGGACTCATAGCTCCATGCGGCAGGGAAGGCCTCACAATCACGGTGGAAGGCAAAAGGCACTTCCTACATGGCGGTGACAAGAGAGAAAATGAGAATCAAGAGAAAGAGGTTTCCTCTTATGAAACCATCAGATCTTGTGAGACTTATTCACTACCATGAGAACAGTGTGGGGGAAACTGCCCCCATAATTCAATTAACTCCCACTGGGTCCCTCCCACAAGATGTGGGAATTATGGGAGAATTCAAGATGAGATTTGGGTGGGAACACAGCCAAACCATATTCACACTATAACAAAATTACAATACAAAAATAGTTAACAATGGTATTATGACATGTGGCTCAACAAAGGGTTAATTTTTAAAATAATATAATGAGTTTGTAAATAAGAATCAAATCAAATAGAAAAAAGCAATAGGAAATCAAATAGGATCCAGTCAAATAGGAAAAAAGTCAAGAACTCCAGAAAACAAAAAAGTAAAAATCTGAAGTTTTCAAAGTTAGCCCTATTATAAGAAAAAAATGAAAACAAGTCTCCATATACCTAGGATTGAGTTCCTAGGTATATTAGGAGAGAAAACATAGTTGTAAAGCCATGTTTGTGGGGGGTGTGCGTGTATGTGTGCACATCTGTGCATATTTCTGGAAAATGACATGCAGAATTCACTAAGTTGGCTTCTGAAGGAGGAATGACTGGGACTTTAATGGGGAAGAATGATTTGCTTTTTATTGCTTACTCTTGGATTTTAAAAATATACATTATATATACATGTAATATTAGCTAATATATGTTACATATTATATAATATATAATGTATATTATATATTACATTACATATGTAAATACCGTTAGGTTTTAAAATATATGTTTTGCTTTTTTAGATTTAAAAATAATAAAACTTTTGTCATTAATACTAATAATAACAAAGCCTTCTTATCTGTGTTCACAGCACATGTCTGTTATTTTTAATTATCTCATATCTCTTATTTTTAATTATCAAGTGACCTTTTGTGAGCTCAGGTGTAATTATCCATGTATCTCTATCTGCCAATGACATTATTGAATGTTTTTAAAAAGTCATAAGTTTTCAAATGATATGGGCATGGACTATAACTCCTTATTAAATATAGATGTGTTAAATTCTGAAATGATAAAATAATTCACCATATTAGGCATTTACAGATGGAAAACTGAAAGGGATATTGTCAAGGGAAGAAAGAGAACATCAGAAATGGAAGCCAACCAGGCGCGTTGGTTTGTACCTGTGATCTCAGCTACTTGGGAGGTTGAGGTGGGAGGACTGCTTGAGCCCAGGACTTCAAGACCAGCCTGGGAACACAGTGAAACCTCACCTCAAAAAAAAAAGTTTAAAAAAAGGTAGCCTTCTAGTTACTCTGCAAATAAGTGGGCCCTGAGAAATGAGTCACCCAATTACCAAATAGTTAGTAGCAGAACTGAGATCAGAACCCAGGTCTCAAAAAATGATGACAGCACCAAAACAGTCTCTACCCTGGAAAGACTGACAAAGGACAAATATGAAAATAATTTTACGAGAAAATTTGTGTACACTTGTAAGATACTGTCAGAAAAGTGAGAATCTTGTATTTCTTTGATTTTCAGTTATTTCACATATCCCAAACTTACCTGTGAGAAGAATTACCCAATTCTCTGGAATGCACAGAAATCTAGAAAATTTGTATTGTTTTAAATAGGCAACTCAAGGAAATCTTGTAATTAAGCCACACTTACAAAACATTGCTTTATCTTATTTTACTCACAAAACAAGCCACTGAGGTAAACAAAATATATGTTCTTTATTTCTGTTTAACAGATAAGGAAACTGAGGTCACTGAATTTAAGTGTCTTCCCCTTAATCATAGAGTAACATCTCTGAACTCTAGATTCCTGTTTTTTGTATGCATTTCTTTCTTTTGTAGTCTTACTTTAGATAATTATTCACTTTCAGCAATTAGAAAGCAAAAATATTTTATGAATGCTAGAATATCCACATCTTAATTAAGGCTGCCATTGATAAATGTACCACTGGATAAGACTCTATTCTTTAAATACCAAGAATGAAAGTTACTGAGGGTGGATATAAACCAGAACCTAGATGCTTGCATAGATTCTACCCAACTCTTCCTGTTTTAGAAGAAAAACACAGAATAAAAAGGAGAAGGGGGGAATTTTGCAAGTTAGCAAGCAAATCCTGATTTGCCACTCAGTCATTATTTTTTCTCTGTACAAACCCTTTGCTAAGACAATGTGGGAGGAGGAAGTAATTGCATGAATCATGCTGCCACTTGTCTTGAAAAGAAAGAAAAAAGTGAAAAATAATTTAGGGAGAAAAGAGGAAGCGGTACCTTGAACCCACATGTATCCACCAGACATTGGACAGAGGCTACAAGCTAAGCTTGTTCAGGATTACCTAGACTGGAGAAAATGCCCTTCTGTTTCCCCTCAAGGTACCTTTTATGGCCTTTTGTCTTGACTTCAAAGTATAGTTAAATTTTAGATATTCAAAACCGTTGGGGAATTAGTTATTTCTCAGGGCTATTTTGTATTTTAATAGTTGAGAGTCTTTGCCTTTGAGAACCAACATCTGAACACATTCTAGCTGTTTTAGGACAGAAGTCAATTTAAAATATGTCTTGGCAGCCTCCTGTACAGACTATGCTGAGCAGAGTCTAACTTTTCATAATGATTAAGGGGCGTCACTAGCAATCCCGGTCCGGGTAGGTTGCTATAACTGCAGTGATCCCAGGCAGAGCCTGAGGAAGTACATTTGAAAATGCAGAGATGATTTTCTTGTCCCTAAGCTAAAACTGAATGGCTTTTTTATTTGTTTGTTTGGGCATGAATTTATTTACATCAAAGTTCTTATATAGGCCAAGAAGTCTCATTGTGCGGCACAAAAACAGGATAGGAATAATTTTAAGTTGATATGCCATTTCTTTTAAGTTTATTTAAAAAAAAATTTTGGTACCTAATGTCTTGAATTGTTAGTAATTTTTCTGCATTTAGACTGAAAGCTCCTTAAAAAAAGGGACTGTGCACTGGACCTATGCGTATTACTCGTAACAGTGTAAAAGAATAGGTACCTATCAAATATTTATTATTTAGAATGATACTGACAAGAGCAAGATGTCTGAGTTACCTAGAAAGGCTTAAACCCTTTCGATGAGTGGGAGGGAGAGAAAACTGACTAAACAACAAAAGGGATTTCCACTCTGAAAACCATTTTCAGGGCCAGCTTGAGAAGACCCAAGGCTGGGGGTATATTAAAGATAACCAAAATAAATCACTAAAGAAGATCTATGTTATGGAGAGATTTTCAGTCTTCAGACATAGGATTATTTAATATCATAACTGTGATGGTTAATACTGACTGTCAACTAGGTTGGATGGAAGGATACAAAGTATTGATCCTGGGTGTGTCTGTGAGGGTGTTGCCAAAAGAGATTAGCATTGGAGTCAGTGGGCTAGGGAAGGTCAAAAGAGATTAACATTTGAGTCAGTGCACTGGGGAAGGCATATCCACCCTTAATCTGATGGGTACAATCTAATCAGCTGGCAGAAAAATGTGAAAAGGAGAGACTGGCCCAGCTTCCCAGCCTATATCTTTCTCCTGTGCTGGATGCTTTCTGCCCTCAAGCACTGGACTCCAGGTTCTTCAGTTTTGGGGCTTGGACTGGCTCTTCTTGTTCCTCAGCTTGCAGATAGGCTGTTGTGGACCTTGTGATTGTGTGAGTTAACACTTAATAAACTCCTCTTTACCTATATAGTTCTCCTATTAGTCCTGTTCCTCTAGAGAACCCTGACTAATAAAGATGCCAATTCTCTCTAGATAGACTTACAGACTATAGGTTGGATGCAGCTACAGTGAAAATCCCCAGTGAGATTTTCATGGGCCTTAACAAACCGATTTGAAAATGAAAATAGGGAGGCATAACTAAGAATATTTGAGATACTTCTAAATAAGAAGAACAAGGAAGGGAACTTATCCTACCAGATAATTGGAACTTATTATGAAACTAAAGTAACGAAGAAAGTGTAATACTGGGACAGAGGTAGGAGATAGTTAAACTGAACAATGGGACACAAGGTCATGAAATAGGGCCAATACAGAAAGCTGATATGTAACAGAAGGGGAGGAAAGACCAAAGGCAAATACATGGAGATAAAATTAAATAATTATTCAACAGTGGTGAGGGAGCATAGAATTGCATCTCTATCTTATGTCATACGCAAAATGAAACTTAAAGTGATTTAAGAACTTAAATGCCAAAAGGAAATCTTTAAAGCTTTTAGTAGAAAATATAGGTCAAAACTTTCTGTTCATTGAGCAAAGGATTTCTTGAACAAGACACTGAATGACTGAAAGTTTAACCAAATTAGGAAGTATGTTCGTCAACATGATTTAAAGCAGGAAAAAGATCTGATGGTAACAGTCTTAGGCTTTGCAGACCCCATGGTCTCTGTCTTATCTTCTTTTTGTTGTAGTGGTTTTGTTTCTAAAACTGTTTAAAAGCATTAAAACTATCCTTATCTAAAGGCCTTACAGAAACAGGCCATGGGTTAGATTTGACCAGCTAGTTGTAGTTTGCAGAGTTCTGCTTGCGACAAAGTGAAAAGACAAGACACACACCGGGAGAAGATACTTATACCACATTGAATAGTCAAAGGATTCGCTAATACCAAGAATATAAAAGATATGGCCAGTGTGGTGGCTTATGCCTGTAATCCCAGCACTTTGGGAGGCCAGGGCGGGCGGATCACTTGAGGTCAGGAGTTCAAGACCAGCCTGGCCAACATGGTGAAATGCCATCTCTACTAAAAATACAAAAATTAGCTGTGGGTGGTGGTGGATGCCTATAATCCCAGCTACTTGGGAGGCTAAGGCAGGAGAGTCACTTGAATCTGGGAGGCGGAGGCTGCAGTGAGCCAAGATTGCAGTACTGTAGTCTAGCCTGAACGACAGAGCCAGATCTATCTCAAAAAAGGAAGAGTATAAAAATATAAAAAATCTAGTAATTCCTAAGAAAATGACAATCAACAGGAAAATATGTAAAAATCATAAACCTGCATTTCACAGGAAAGGAAGACATTTGTTCATCAAACACATAAAAAATGCCCTCCTTAATAGCAATCAATACTTTAAGTTTCGCAAGCCATATGTTCTTTGTCAGAGTTAAATATAATTTTATACTTACTTGATTATTAAAAATGGATGCATCAGATATTACCAAGTGCTGGAGAAGATCTTTTAATCAATCAGAGTTCTTATACATTGTTGGTGAGGAGGTAAATGGGTTCAGTAACTTTGGAGAACAATTTGGCATTATCCTGTAGAACTGAACTTTCACGTATCCAAGGACTCAGCCATCCCATTCCTAGATGTATAGCCAAGAGAAGCTCTTGCACATGGAACTCAAAAGATAAGTGCAAAAATGTTCATAGCAGCACTGCCTGTAGTCATTAGAAAATGGAAACATTGAAATGCCATTTGTATTAATTTTATAACAAATGACCACAAACCTGGTGACTTGATACAACACAAATGTGTTATCTTACAGTTCTAGAAGTCAGAAGTCCAGAGGGGACCTCACTGGGCTAATATCAAGGTGTTGGCACAGCCATGTGTGAAGAAGTCTCCATGAGGGGAGGATTTGTTTCCTCTCCTTTTCCTACTTATAGAGGCCACCCATGTTCTTCAGGTCATGGCCACCTTTCTTCTTTAAAACCAGCAATGGCTGGTCCAGTCTTGCTCATCCTGCATCTCTCTGACACAGATGCCTCTGCCTTCCTCTTCCATGATGGCTCTCATAATTCCACTGGGCCCACTTGGATGATCCAGAATATTTAGCCTATCCCAAGGTCAGCTGATAATCAACCTTAATTCCCTATGCAATGTTAATTCCTCTTCAAAATGCAACCTCACATATCCCTAGGCTCCAGGGACAAGGGCATGGTCTCTTCAGAGGAGCTGTTATTCCACTTTTCCACATCCATGAGAAGATAATGTATAAATACATTTTATGGGTCATACAATAGAATATTATGCGGTAATAAAAATGATGAAATGTAACTAAATGCAACAATATGAATTTCTCTTCATAAGAGAATGTTAAGGAGGAAAAAAGAAGCAAGTTCTCAACCTATATTAAGCATGACATCTTTTTTGATAAGCCCCAAAACAGCAAGAATTAAATAATGTGGTTCACTCCTAATCAACCCCAGTCCCTCTCGATCACTGGCTTCACCACTAGCCACCTAATTGCTTAGGCCCAGTGGACTTGGCTTGGCTAACACACATTCCAATGGATCAGTAAATCCATTTCAAAATATATCCTGAGTTTGACCACTTTCCCCAATTCTGCTGCTGTATACTTAGTTCAATCTGCCATGGTCATTTGTCACATAAATTAACCCAGTAGCTCCTTCACTTATTTTTCTGCTTCCACTCTTAACCCTTAAAGTAATCCACCCTTCACAGAGTGACCTTTCTAATGCATAGTCAGATTACAGCATTCTACTGTTTAAAACTTCCAATTATAACCAGCATAAAATCCAAAATTCTTTGCAAGGCCTGCAAGTCCCTGTGAGGCCTGCCCCCACCTGCCCATCCCAACTCATGCTAAGCCACCTGCTTCACTCTTCCCAGACACACTGGCTCCCTTTTCCTTCCCCAAACAAGCTCTTTCCAACTTGGGGTCCTTGCGCTCTTCAACCACATACCTCTTCCTAGGTCTTTAGGTGACTGCCTTCTCGGTTCAGATAGCAGCTTCTCAGAGACCCCTCTCTAATGTCATTAAAGCATCAATTCCAGTTACTGTTTATAACGTAATTTTATTTCTTAAAAATAACTTGTGCATTTGTTTGTGTGGCCCATGGTGAGTAAAAGGGTAGACTCATGAGTAAGTCTAACTCTGTGACATTGAATGCCTTAAATGAAACTTGCTGAGCCTCAGTTTTCTCATCTATAAAATGGAAGAAATAATAACATGCATTTCATAGGGTCATTATGAGAATTAAATGAGTTGATATGCAGAAAGTTCTTAGGGTCTTGCACCCAGTAAGGAGCACTGTGAATGTTGGCTCTTCTTGTCTGTCTTTCCTTTATAGGATGTAAGGTACTCTTCATAGGTGTTGTGTAGCCTAGAAAGTGGTGGGCACTCCATGAACATCTGCCTGCCTGCCTGCCCCTCTGAAGTGTAGTGATATATTTGTGGATTAGCTCCTTTAGTGATGGAGTAGATACAAAGTTCAAAGATGAACTAAATTTATAAAATATAATCTACATAGAAATACATCAAAATGATAGCACCAGTTGAGTAATAGAATTGTTACCTACACAGAACATGTTTGCAGGTAGGTAATTTTGTTATTCTGTATTTACTAAAATGATTAAATAAAATGAGTAAATAAAATTTTAAGACTTGGAAAATTTAAAGAATCAATATGACTAACATTTTATAAAATGTTGCCCTAAAAGTATAAGTTTCTTTGTTGTGTGAATGCATGCATTTTTGGTTTTGTTTTATTATGCTTTGCGTTGAGTCATTTTCAAATTGTGGATGACCTAGTTTTAAAAATGGAACCAGCCAACTAATTTCTGTAAGAATCCCTATGGAGATAAACTTACGTGGTTATTATTTAAGACATTTTAAAAGCAAAAGACATGTTCCAGAAGACAAATAGAACATATTTTTGACTTGGAAACAAAATGCAATATTTACCAAAGAGACCAAATTGTTTATGTGCAAAGTGTGTGTGATTATGTGTGCGTGCATGTGAGCATGTGTGTGAATCATTTGTCCCAAGAGATTCCATTTATGGTTACTTTCCACTCACATGACTTTTTGAAACAGGATTCTCCCCTGAAGTGATGCCATTGTAAACTAATTTAGAGTGGGAACATCCTTAGAGAGCCTCAGGGTCTCAGAGTTATCACTAGAAAATTTGGTTAGGAAAAACACATCATATGGGGCCCTTTAGGAATTATCATCTGGATGAAACTCAGATCAGATGAAATTTAGGGAAGCTTTAGAATGAAAAACTCTCCCCAAATGGCTTGGTAAGGGGAGATGTATTCATTTATTCATTCAACTAATATTGAACTCCTGCAAAGTGCTAAGTCACTTTGCTGGGCACATGGGATTCATCAATGAACAAAACCTAGAATGATCCCTGTCTTCTGGGGCTTCCATTAACATGGGAGGTGGAGGGCAGATCGACAATAAATAAGTGAGGTAATTCTGGGGGTGATAGTTGCCTTGAAGAAAGAATCAGCTGAGTGAGAGTGACAAGAGAGAGATGTGATTCTAGAAAGTGCACTCAAGGAAGCCCCTTTGACAGAGTCGTCATCTTCACGGGTAGACCCTAATCGATACTCCTAATCAATAGAAGAAGCAGAAGCCTGAATCTGAGGAAGAAGTCAAGCAGATATCCAGAGAAAAATCATTTGGGCAGAGGGCAGAACAAGAGGGAGCTTGCTGGGGATGCCAATTATCACGCGACATAAGTACCTCCTTGCTCCCCCAAATCACGCCCTCTGAGAACACAACTGCAATTGTATCTTTTGTCACTTGCCAGTTGTAAGGATTGCTTATGAATGAATAGGCTGAGCAGGAGAAGGTGAATGGTGGAGGAATGAGGTCAGCAAGAGAGTTGCAGTAAGATTGTGGAAAGCCTTGAAGGCTAGTGAAAGTGGATTTTATTCACTCTGAGATGGGGACCCCCTGGACCATCCTCAGTGATAGCTTCTGGCTCATGTTTTTTTTAAGTTTAAATGTTTTAAATATTTACTCTTGAGCTGTGTGAAGAAAAAAGTGAGAGAGAGAGGTGGAAGCAAGAAGACCATTTAGATATTGCAATAATTCAGTGATAGCTGATGGTGTCTGCTACTAGGATGTAGCAGTGGAAATAGAATTTTTTGCCTTCTGGATATATTCAAAGAGAGAGCCAACAAGATTTCCTGGTTGAATCAATGTGAGATATGAGAGAAAGAGAAAAAAGCAGCACAATTTCAAGGTTTTTTAGCTTGAGGAAATGAAAGAATAGAGTTACTGTTTTCTGAGATGGGGAAGATCAGATGGGAAACAGACACTTGGGAGATTATTCAAGAATTCAGTGATGCATGTGCTAAGTTTGAGATGTCTATCAGACATACAAGTGAAGATGCCGAGTGGATAGCTTGCTATGTGAGTCTAGAGTTCAGTGCGGAGGTCTCAACTGGGGAGATAAAGTTGGAAGTCACCAATCTGTAGGTGGTATTTGAGGATATGGGATAGAATAAGATCAGCTGTGAAGTGAGTGTAAAAAGTTATCTGAGGACTGAGCCCAGGGCCAGAGGAAAGATAATGAGGAACCAGCACAGGAGGCTGAGACAGTAGGTACAGAGCTAGGGGGTCAAAAGATACCCCCTACAATAGCCAGGCCAAAAGACTATTAAGGAAGAGAGGGAGCGATCACTTCTGCTCAGGATAGTTGAACAAGCTGAGGTCTGAGAGTGTCTCAGTTGGACCTGGCACATGAAGGCAGTTGTGGAATTTGACAAGAGCAGTGTCCATGGACTGGTGTAGATGAAAGGTTGACTGGAGTAGATGTGAAAAAAAAGGCAGGAAAGATGGAGTTGGGGAAGAACCTGGAGACACTCCTTGCAGACAACTCTCCCTTCGGTTGTTGTTGGAAGGGGGAACAGAGAAGTGGGGTGGTGGCTGGAATGGATGTGGGAACAAGTTATTTTAAATTATAGAATCTTTGTTGTTGATAATAATAATCTAGCGCTAGGAAAAATGATGATGGCAAGAAAGAGAAGGAATAATTACACAGCTAATGCCCTTGGGCAAGGGAGAGGGAAGAAAATCCAATGTGTAGGCCGGGCACCGTGGCTCACACCTGTAATCCCAGCACTTTGGGAGGCTGAGACAGGCAGATCACCTGAGCTTGGGAGTTCGAGACCAGCCTGGCCAACATGGTGAAACCCCATCTCTACTAAAAATACAAAAATTAGCCAGGTAGGGTTGTGTGCACCTGTAATCCCAGCTACTGGGGAGGCTGAGGCAGGAGAATCGCTTGACCCAGAGAGGTGGAGGGTGGAGGTTGCAGTGAGCTGAGATCATGCCACTGCACTCCAGCCCAGGTGACCGAGCGAGGCTCTCTCTAAAAAAAAAAAAAAGAAAGAAAAAAATCCAGTGTGTAGCTGGAGTGTAGATGAAAGAGTTGGTGGTAATGTGGACAGTTAACTCCACTGTAACAGGCAGAGACATAGCATACATGTGTAGGAGATTTGATGGCAGAAGCTGGCCTTGCTGGGCAGACAAGATCCAGTTTTTTCACTGGTTTGCAACTCCAGCTACATATTAAAATCACATGGTGGTATTAAAAATACTAATGAGAAATGCAAAGTAAAGCACAATAAGACATGCTGGTGAGTATGGATAAAATGAAAAAATACTAACAATACCCAGTTCTGATAAAGATTTGCAGTGACTGGGATGACCACACATGGTTACTGGGATTGCAAAATGGTGGAGCCACTTTGGCAGCAGTTTGGTAGTTTCTTACCATGTGACCAAACAATTTCACTCTACAATATGGACCTGAGAGTTTTATTATTAATAACTAAGGACCAGAAGCAATCCAAATGTCCTTCAACAATCAGCACTGTGGGCTTAGTGGTATTATGGGAGATTCTCAGAAGTCTTCCAGTAGACAAATGGATAAATTAACTGGTGCATCCACACCAAACAGTACCTGGCAGTAGAAAGGGACAAACTATTGATTCACTCAGCAGCTTGGATTGATCTCAAGTACATTATGCTGAGTGGAAGAATCCAGTCTCAGAATATTGCACACTTCATGATTCTATTACATCCCATTGCCAATGGACAAAATTATAGTGATGGAGAACAGCCATCACTGTGGCTATTGTGGGGGTTAGGGTCGCTAACCAGGGCTGCCCAGGGTCGCAGGGGAACTGAGCATTTCACTATGAAGAGGTAGCTTGAGAGTTATTTGGAGTGAGGAAACAGTTCTGCATTCATTTATTAATATGCATACAATTGCACATCAATGAAAAAGGCAACTTTTGGCCAGACATGGTGGCTCATGCTTATAATTCTAGCACTTTGGGAGGCCAAGGTGGGCAGATTGCCTGAGCTCAGGAGTTTGAGACCATTCTGGGCGACATGGTGAAACCCCATCTACTAAAATACAAAAATTAGCTAGACGCAGTGGTGGGCACCTGAAGTCTTAGCTAGTCAGGAGGCCGAGGCACAGGAATTGCTTGAACCCAGGAGATGGAGGTTGCAATGAGCCGAAATTGTGCCACTGCACTCCAACATGGGTGACAGAGCAAGACCCTGTCTCAAAAAAAAAAAATTGTTAGATTTTAAGTAGAGCTGATTAACCTCTATAATGTGGTTGAATGAGCCTCATCTAATCAGTTGAAGGCCTTAAGAGATGAAAGACTGATCTCCTCCAAGGAAGAGAAAATCCTGCCAGCTGACTGCCTTTTGACTGAAGCTGCAATATCATCTTTTTCCTGGGTCTCCAGCTTGCCAGCCTACCCTGAAGATTTTAGATTTGCCAGCCTCCACAATCATGTGAGTCAGAGCTGGGCATGGTGACTCATGCCTATAATCCCAGCACTTTGGAAGGCAGAGGCAGCAGGATCCCTTGAGCCCAGGAGTTTGAAACCAGCCTGAATAATATAGGGAGACTTTGTCTCTATTTCTTTTTAAAAGACTCTTACTGATAGCAAGTACCCTGGGAAAGCATGTGGTGGGCAGACTCCAATTTTTGGTGAAGGTGACAGTGGAAACATTCCCTTCCCCCTTTCCAGGGTTGCCCTGAGAGGGAGGGTCCCTTCTGCTGCTCTGCTGCCTGGCTGGCCCAGCCAGGGTTCCGGCTGTCCTGGAGATCCTGCATACCTCCTTAGAGGCTTGAATCAACCCCTTTCCTGTTTGAAATGTTTTAAAAAATACCCATGCTTAAACTCTACTCTGCTCCCAAATCCTTACTCAATTATTGGAGTGGGGAGGAAGATAGATTTAAAAAAATTTTTTTTTCATTTTTAAAATGCTTTACAGTCAGTTCTAATAGGCAGCCAAAGATAAAAGTCATGAGTTCAATCAAGACAGTGAAGGTACAAGTCAGGAAGAGTTTTAGATTAAATGGTATTTTCCTGATGAATGACAACAAGCTGCAGAGGGCATTGGGCCAGACTGGCAGGGTGTGCAGGCCCTCTGGGTGTGGGGGTCTGGCCAGGATGGGTTGTCTGGGGATTTGCAGGCTGACCCCCACAGGGCACAAAAAGACCAGCCCTGATGGTCTTCAGGGGGATCGCAGCAGTGAGGCTATGAGGGTTTGGGAAGGGCTGGGGTCTTGACCGAAGCAGCAGAGCTTTATGAATCTTCCCTAAGCTGCTCTAACAGCTATGCAGTCAGCAAGGGAAGTGCAGGGAGGTGGCGGGTGCTCACCGTCAGAACAACCAACAAAGGATGTGAGACAAGAGGGAATATCCCACCAGTTTCCTCTAATGACAGTGGGCGAGGGAGTGAGGTTATGGAAAGATCCTCACTATGTGGTCATCCCAGACAAGGTTAAATTTACATGCTGAATACGTTCACACATTTAAAATACTTAAAGCAGTGCCTACGGCATAGTAAGAGCTTAATAAAGGCGAAGGGGAAAGTAAAAGAGATGTCTCTGAAAATGCTTTTCCTTTCTGTGAATCAGTGTAAGGCATTTTTACGTCTTCAAAGAACTAATGCAGTTGACAAAACCAGTGCATTTACCCATCAGATCTCTTTTCCTGCATCTCCTGGACTTCGGTTAGATTCTGTGATTTGGCATATTCTCCGGGTTGATGGCAAAAAGTGTCCTGCAAATACACTGCAGAGGACCCATGATCCAGAATTTCTGAGGCTCTGCATAGCTGAAAACACAAGCAGAACATGCAAGGAAAATGCCCCACTGAGCTCAGCTCCTTTTGGAGTCTCCAGAGTTTCCGGTTTACTGGTCCAAAGGCTATTTCTCTCTCTCTGTCCCCTCTATTCCTCTTCTATAATTGATCTCAGCAGAATTCCGTGAGAGAGGTAGGAAGACAATGTGTCCTCCATTTACTCTGATGGGCCCCTCACATATTGAAGTTTCTTGTTGAGTGCTATGAAGCAAGAGTGTATGTCTGCTTTGGAGATCATCTAGAACACATATTGAGAACTTACTCCTTACTGTGTGTTGGGACGTGTGCTTGCTCTCATTCCTGTAATCTCACGAAATTTATGAAAATTCTGCGAGGCAGGGTAGGGGAGTCATAAAGACTTTATAGACAAGGAAGCTAAAGTTCAGAAAGCTGCTTGTCTAAGGCCACGGAGTGAGTTGGTAGCAGAGCTGGGATTTGAACTCATCACCTCCCCAACAGACCTTTTCTCTCCCTTACGTGCTGTGACCCACAGCTGTGTCCTGGAATACAGTAAGCCTCTGTGGCAGTAAATATCCCTCGGTATCTCCCTAAGGGCTTGCTTCCTCTTGGAACAGGCTGTCCAGTGGAAAGTGAGATTACGTTAGATCTGCTCCCAGCCATTCACATCAGCTGCCCCATTTGTTTCCCAAGACTCAAGAGTCCCAAGGGTTTGGAAGCACAAAGAGGTGCCTCAGGACACCCATGTCCTTGCTCCCTAGACTGATTTGTCTCCAGGCGCCAGTGTCCTGACCCCTGATGTATCTGCATTTCACATCTTCTTCTGTCTGTTGCAGGGGCAGGAAGTGGGGAAATCACTGACCTTTGACTTAAGAGGAAACACTGAGAGAAAACAAGCAAATGAAAGATGACTGTTAATCAGATGATCATGCCATCTCCAGCTGGCTATCTCCATGCTGGGGACAAAGGAAGGGAGCCGGCTGGGTCAGTCTCTTTGTTGAGATGTGGCTTCTCTGTGGCTCTTCTGTGGGTTCCTCTGTCTGAGTGACAAGAGGCTGTCTCTTGCTGGGATGTTTAGAAATCAATCAAATATAGAATTTTAACATTTAATTCATTCAGGGATCCCAAGTGGAAAAGGCCAGGCTAAGAATTAGAACCAGGTTTCTTATCTCTTTATTCAGTGCTTTTCTGAATAAAGAAATTACACTGTTAGTTTTTCTGCTAAGAGTATAAAGGGCAATTTCTAGAAGTATTAAATTTCTATCTGGAAAGCAATGTAAAGTTTTCTAAATAACAGGTGGAGATACTCCCCCCTGGCTATGAAGTTCCCACTGCTGGATCAAACTTGGAAGACATAATTTCTGACACTAACACATAGAAATAAAAAGTATCTTCAGGGATATAATCCCTTTTATTTCCTCCCTAACCTTCATAACCTCTTACTGTGGGCTGGACCCTGCTTTAGCAGTTTAAACTGAGTGAAGGCATTTAATCATGTTTGAGCTTTAATCATGACCACATTAAGGACCTTGCTGGAAACAATAGCATTGGCTAACACTCATGTCCAGATGCTGATGGAAGTGTTTTGTCCATGTTACCTTATTTAACCCAAACTCCTCTGAGCTCTAGACCCAAATCACCACCCACCACTTCAATACCTCCTGTTGAGTGTCTCAGCAGCACATTGAGTTCAACACGTCCTGATGGAAGTGTGTGTTTCCCCGTCCCAACCCAGACCCTCCCAGTGTTCCCTATGGCAATGAACAACATCTATTAAACAATACCTAGGACTGAGGAGTTACCCTGGACTTCTCCCTCTCCCTAGCAGCCCATTTTTGATCCATCACCAAATTCTGTGGATTTTATGGAATCCTACATTTCTCTCAGACCTCTTCACATTTCTCTACCTGATTACCCTATTCCAAAATGCCATCATTTGTTACTTAGATTTTGACAGAAGCCTTCTAACTGGTCTACCCTTGCACTCCTTGAATTGTTTTCCAAATTGCATCCAAGATAATCTCCTTAATAAGATAAATCTGAACATATTGTTTTTTTAAACAGACATTAACAAGTCTCCACTGCTCTTAGGATAAAGACAAAGTCAGTATGGTGAAGAGGACTCTGTATGGGGCTGCTGCCTCCTCTGCCCCCTTGGTTTCTATGGCATTCTCTTCTCTCTGCAGTTACACTGTTCTTCTTTTACTCTTGTTACATATAATAGTCCCAACAGCCCACAGGCCCATTGCAGACACTGCTTCCCCTTGTCTAGTTAAATTCCTCGTCATTCATATCTTGGCCTTCCCTAGCTTTTAAGATTAATGAAAATCTCTCCCATTCCATCTTTTCATAGCATCATGGACCTGTCATTTCTAGGATTTGTCATAATTATTATTTTTATTTATGTGATTCATATCTTTCTTCCATAAGGGCAAGTGCAGCTATAATTGCTCAAAATTGTATTCCCAGTGCCAAGAATAGTACCTAACCTATAGACGAATGACAGGAATAAATAGATTTGCCCAGCATGGTAGAAATCTTACTATGCTGTCACTTCTATTTCAGTAAATTTTATACTGATTACAGACAGTCTTCTACATGTAATGGGGTCACAAATTCAAATGCTCCCACTGTCGGGCAGGAACTGAAAATGAGAGGGTAGCCTCTCACTCTGTGGGGAATTATAGGCTCAGAGATTTTTCTTTTTCTTTTTTTTTTTAATTGCATTTTAGGTTTTGGGGTACATGTGAAGAACATGCAAGATTGTTGCATAGGTACACACATGGTAGTGTGATTTGCTGCCTTCCTCCCTATAACCTATATCTGGCATTTCTCCCTATGCTATCTCTCCCCAACCCCCCACCCCCTGCTGTCCCTCCCCTGTTTCTCCCGACAGACCCCAGTGTGTGATGCTCCCCTCCCTGTGTCCACGTGTTCTCATTGTTCAGCACCTGCCTATGAGTGAGAACATTCGGTGCTTGATTTTCTGTTCTTGTGAGGCTCAGAGATTTTTCAAGAGAAACTATATATGTGATTTTTTCTTTCCAGACATTTCTTGTGGGTTGAAAAAATATTGGACTGGTCAGAAAGATGAAGAAAAGGAATGGGGAAATTTTGTTAAATGTTGCTTACAAGGTATAGTGGTTTGATTAACATCTCCCCAAAATTCATGTCTACCCAGAACCTCAGAACCCGACCTTATTTGGAAATAGGATCTTTGTAGATGGAATTAGTTAAAGACTGAGGTGAGATCATATTGGATTAGGGTGGGCCTAAATCAAGTGTCTGATCTTCCCGTAGGAAAGGGTGAGGACACAGTGACATTTACAGAGAAGTCCATGTGAAGACAGGCAGAGACTGGAGAGATGCTTCCAAGTGTGAACGAGAAAACTAACAGAGCAGATTTTTTAAAATTAGGACTGAATGTTAGTTGGATAAGCCTTGGGTATGTGGAAGTCATTAGAGGCCTTCGCTAGTGGCATTCTAGAGGAGAGGTTTGAGAAGTGAAGAGGGAGTAAGAAAGTGAAAGTCATTGTTTACTCCTGCCCTGACCCACCCATCCCCTCACACACCCATCCCTGCTGCAAAAAGAGGCTTCCTGGTAAACATGATGCCCTGAGGGTATTGCCTGCCTGCGGGTCTGTCTGAGAAACACAGAGATGAGGGACTTCCAGACCTTGGCCATCTCCCTCGGAACACGTGAGATGGGCTGGGCACAGGACCAAGAAGTCTAGCTCTGCTCAGGGAAAATGACATGACCCAGGTGAGAGAAGTGAAAGAACCTGGTAGCAGGAGGAGTTGGGGGAGTTGGGGACATAGAGCAGCTGGGGAAACAAACGTGACTGCAGAGGCGGAGCCAGCCAGCACACTGCCAAAGAGCCCTAGGCACTGTCCTGATAGATGCCACGGTCAGGCAGAGTTCAGACAAGCATGTCAGGAGGCTCAGCCAGGCAGGAGGGAAGCTGGCAAAAGATTCCAAGCAGTGGTGATGAGAGAGGAGTCATGTGGATGTACCTCGTTGTTCTAAGGTACCTATTCTCGTCTGGACTCTGGTAGCTGGAGACATGTGGACTCAGATGTGATGCCTTTAGAGAGGAGTCTGGATCTATGGGGGCAATGCTGGAGGAAGTCACCACTGCCCCGGGGGACCCCTGTGATTAACTGATCAAGCAGCAATGGGAGTTTATAGACTGTACAAATGACACTGCCAGCCATCAGGGATGGTGGAGCTCGGTGGAACATTACTGCTTTCCATCCCTTAGCCTGGATGTCCTTGGTAAAGGTTAGGACCCAAGGAACAATATGATTGGCCAAACTTAAAGCAGTCATTCCAGCACTAGATGCTTTTAACAAGGCCTCTATCTTGCCCTAAGCCTTAATCTCTCTTGGATAGGATTTGTGCTTATGTTGGACAATCTGACTCAAGTGTCTGGGCCTCAGCTGGAATGGTTAGACCTTCTTTCCTTTCATGGGGTTTCTTATACTCAGGGAGCCTATCCCAGGCCTCTTTGCAACTTGGTGGTCTCGGGTTTCAAGAGGGTAAAGGTGGAAGTTGCAGGTTCTCTAGAGCCCTTTCCCTGGCTTGGACAATATTGTGCCTCTCCTTTCCTGGGATTTCTTACACTCAGAGGCTACCCAGAGCCTTTTCAGAGTTTGGTGCTCTCAGATTTCAAAAGGGTAAATGTGGAAGTTGCAAGGTCTCTTGAGGCCTTGCCCTGGTACTCACACAACTTCACCTCTCCACATTCTATTGGTTAAAGCAAGTCATAGCCCGGTTTCAAAGGGTAGGGAAATAGACCCTAACTTTGATGGGAGGATCTCCAAAGAAACTGTGGCCATTTGTCATCTACCACATCATACCAAGTGTTCCCTGACTTGAAATCAGATGCAGAATGATGTAAAAATCGTGGGAAAATTGCTGGAATTAGTTCACCACATAGGAGAAATTTGAAGAAGACAGTATATTAACTAGTTCCTGCTACCCAGACCCGGATGCCATTTCCTGTGCTTTCCAACCCTGTGTCTTTGGCTTCTCCTTGGATTCTGTGAACTCTACCGTATCTTTCTAATAAATTCCTTTTGTAATTGACTTGGATAGATTGGTTCTCTTGCCTATATTTAGTGAAACCTAGTATAAATTCTCTTTCATGGAGGTACTGTAAGGATCAAAGGAGAATGTAAATAAGGTACTTAGTAGGGTCTAGGTCCATAAAAAGCACTTAACACATTTAGTTATTATAATTAAATTAAAGTGATTCTAACTTTGAGGGGTGACTAGAAAGAAAGGTGTAAGTAAAGAAGTATGATATTAAAAAGAATTTTGCTCTAGGCCAGGCGCAGTGGCTGATACCTGTAATCCCAGCACTTTGGGAGGCCGAGGCGAGTGGATGACTTGAGGCCAGGAGTTCAAGACCAGCCTGGCCGATACAGGAAAAACACATCTCTGTTAAAAATTAAAAACAAATTAGCCAGGCATGTGGTCCCAGCTACTCAGGAGGCTGAGACATAAGAATTGCCTGAACCTAGGAGATAGAGGTTGCAGTGAGTCAAGACCAGGCCACTGCGCTTCAGCCTGTGTGACAGAGCATTGGTGGTGACATTGTGTCTGGTACCAGGTGTGGGCCAGGACTCCTTTTTATAACTTCTAAAGACAGGCACAAAGAGCCTCAGTCCAGTCATTGGTAGGTTTTACTGTTATTTTTATGTGATTTCATAGTAAATTAATTTACTGTCTGGAAAGGAGGGTAAGTGCCAGCCCAAACTGCCACTTTCTGTATCACAGTTCCTTCAGAGAGCTAAGAAAGACATTAAAGCAAATGCCGGGGACATGTTAACAATCGTGATCCAGACCAGGTATGCTGTTCTTGTTCCCCTGCCGATGAGATTACATTCTCTGGCGGATTCACCCTTTGGGAGATGTGGTCTTTAAAGATCTGAAACAGAATCAGTACTATGGGAATGTAGTATATGATTATTAAAATAGCTTCTCAACATCAGTAGGGGAAAGTACTACTCAATAAGTGATGACTGAGGGGAATCATTTAGGGGTAAATGCCTCAACAACACCCTAGGATTAACTCCATATAAATCCAATATTAAAATATTTAAAAAAAGATTAATTAAAGGACTAGAAGAAAATATGGAAGAATTATTCTTTATGTCTTTGCAGTAGAAAAGTCTTTGTCAGTATGACTCAAAATCAGGAAGACCTAAAAGACTGATAAATTTGGCAACACACAAATTTAAAGAGTTGTGTGTGATAAAACACACACATGGACATGCCATAGCCAAAGCCAATTGACAAGTGACAAACTACGAACAAATATTTTACAAACCGTATCATGGACACAAGGTTAATCTCCTGAATATACAAAGAATCTCTAAAAACCAATTAAAAAAAAACCTAACAGAAAAATAAGAGAAAGAAAAGCAAATAATTCCTACACATTGTACATTTAGGAACAAACTTGTTTAACACACCTATGGAAACACACACACTTAAAACTATACTGAGATAGCATCTTCACCTCTCAAATTGGTAAACTCTTCAGGATTTGATAACATCATACTTGACAAGGCTGTGATGAGGAAACTGGTATTTTCAGACATTTCTTTTGGGAGCGTAAGTTAGTACAACCCTGCTGGAGGCCAATTTATCAATAAATACCAAAATTGTAAATACCTATGCTTTCTGCATGGGAATTATGGTTTTAGGAATTTCTACTACAAATACACTCACATACATATGAAATAACTTGTAACAGCCAAGTTAAGAAGTAATTTAAATTTCCATCAAGAGGGAACTGTTAAATTATGGGACATAATATATACAATGGAACTCATTCAATGGTTAAAAAAAGAAGCAAAAGAAAAAGAAATGAGAAAACTTTCTATGTATTGATGTGGAAATTCCTCTAAGATTTATTAAGGGAGTAAATATGGAACAATGGGTATAGTGTGATGTCATTTGTGGTTAAAAGGTGGAAAGGCAGGGGATAATGTGTTTTGAAATGTACAAATGCCTTTGCCTTTGTATTTATCCAAAAGATCTGAGAGCTCACTAACAACAACAAAAAACCTAGTAACAGGAGGAGGTGGGAATTTGGAGACTGGGGAAGGGACATCTTTTACTGTTATTTTTGCTTCTCCAACTACTTAAATGTATTGTTTAGCCAAGAAATTGTAAACATTTTAAAATCAAACAAACAAGAAAACAAATTAAGTTATTGTCTTTTAAGGAAGATTCAGGAATTCAAGTCCTTCCATGTATTGAAGCTCTCATGAGAATAATTATGACTCTTACAGTGTAAGCCTGTGCATTTTACAAAGTATCCTCTTCTCCATGATAGCTCTATACTGCGCGATTGCTCCCTTAATTCTTTTTTCTTTTTTTAACCTTTCCCAAAACAGTCTTAAATGCTCCCTTGATTCTTAAAATGACTTATGAAGTTTGTTATCCCGACATAGTAGCTGAGAAAATTGAGCCTCTGAAGTTCAACGATCCCCAGATCTCACAGGTTAACACAGAGCTGGAGCATAAGCCGGAGTCTCCTGGCTCCAGACTGACCTTCCTACTATGCCATGCTACCACTGGGCACTTGGCCTCAGCTGCTGGCTGGGCTGCTGTACTCTATACATTCCCATTGCCCAGTGGAATGTATAGTACATACTGAGTCTCTGGGGTGATAACACAGCATCTCCCCTACTTATCCACAAGGGATATGTTTCAAGACCACCAGTGGAGCCCGAAATCACAGATAGTACCAAAACTGATTGTAGCCAATAGGAACACATTTCTGTGCCTGTCTTCCACTCACAAATATAATTTAAGCACTTATCATGTACCGTGGCAGTAACTGTTGCAGCAGCAAAACCAGCACACATTTCCTTTTCCTTCTTCACAATTTCACAAATAGAAGATCCCTTCTTACCAAAAGTCTTAGCAACATCAGCATGAAGTTTTTTTTCCTTTCCTTATTAAGTTAAGAACTTCCACCTTTTCATTTAAAGGAGGCACCTTATAGGTTCTCTTTGGCAGATCCAGATTGTCAGCATCGCTCCTCTTGTGTTTGGGGATATAACTATGTAAAATAAGGGTTCCTGGAACACAGCGCTGTAGACACTGTGACGGTTGATCTGATAACTGAGGAAGCACTCAGGTGACTCACGGTGGGGAGTATCTACAGTGTGGATCTGCTGGACAAAAAGATGATTTGCATCTCAGGCAGACAGAGCAGGATGGCATGAGGTTTCATCATAATTTAAAACTTAGGAATTGTTCATTTCTGTAATTTTCCACTGAATATTTTTAGGCTGCAGTTGGCCACTGGTAACTGAAACATTAGAAAAGAAAACCTCGAATAAGGGCTGGGGGTACCACTGTACAGACATTCACACCAGCCCTGTTCCAAACCAAGGCTCCGGGAGTCTCCTCTTTGTTCAGGAGGCTGATGTTTTCCTGAACATAATACCGGTGTGATCTGTTAAACATCTCATTTCCCAAGTGGACACCCCTAGCAAATGGCATCTGTGTCACCTAATTGAGCCAACAATGGCACATTGGAACAGCACCATAATTTCTGCCAAGGAGGGAAGCTATGAAACTTGAAAGATGAATGAGGTAGAATGGATGGGGAAAGGGAGCAGGCAGGTAGAGGGAGCCTCACTCACTGCAGGGAGAATCCCAGATGACTCGCAAAGTGTTAGTTCTATTATAGCAGGAACTTTGGAGATGGCACAATCCCCTTATTTTACAGATAGTAATGGGGATCTATAAGAATAATGAGGAGATATTAGGCTTATGTGCCGGGCACAGTTCAAAGTGGTTCACATTAGTAACTCATTGAATTCTCATATCAACCTTATGAAATAGACACTATTGTAAATCTCCTTTTTACAGATGGATAAACACAGGCACAGAGAGTTTAAGCAACTCACCAAAGGTCACACAGCTAGTAAGTGGTAGAGAGGGCTTTTAGAATCCAGACAGACTAATTCTGAGTTCATGCTCTTAACAGTTCAACTCTGTGGTAAAAGTGATTTGCCCAACTCAACTAGTGAGTGGAGCCAAACTGGGTCTAGAGCATACAAGGCCAGAGGACATCCAGTGTAGACCCACAATAGGCACTGTGGGGAAAGGACAGCCACAAATGACAGAATTAGAAAGATGTATCAGGAAGGAAGGCAGGAAGGGGAAGGGAGGGAGGAAGAATCATTTTCCTTGTCCCAGGGTGTATGATCTTCCCATTGGCCTCTCGTCCATCTGCAGACCAACAGCTCTGATGTTGACATGTTGGTTTGCTGCAGGATGCCTTAGACGGGAGAGTGACATCATCTGGTCACTTTGGCTAAGTTTCACCAGACAGACTATGTTGTCCTCACTATACCCTCTTGCTGCCTTCTGCGTTCTCATATCAATTAAGGGTAAATCATCCTGATTAACAAAACTATGCTCCCAGGTTTTGGAATAATTATTATAAACAAGAACAATTTGTTGAGTTCTTTAAATACATTTGCTCATTTGATCATCCCACAAAAACCTGATGTATATATTATTATTCCCATTTTGGAGATGAAAATATTGAGTCTCAGGTAGTTTTAAGTAATTTGCTCAAAATTATATAACTTGTAACCAGAAGGAATGAGAGTTGAACCAGGACTGTTTCATTTTAAAGGCTAGTCTTTAGTATGATGATGTATTGCTTCTGCAGAGTGTATTCTGAATCCTCTAGATAATTTCATTTGGCAAAAACATTGAAGTCCTGGCTGGGCATGGTGGCTCATGCTGTAATCCCAGCACTTTGGGAGGTTCAGATGGGCAGATCACCTGAGGTCAGCAGTTTCAGACCAGCCTAGCCAACATGGTGAAACCCCATCTCTACTACAAACACAAAAATTAGCCATGCCTGTAATCCCAGCTACTTGGGAGACTGAGGCAGGAGAACTGCTTAAACCTGGGAGGCAGAGGTTGCAGTGAGTCAAGATCATGTCACTGCACTCCAGCCTGGGCAGCAGAAAGAAAAAAATATATATATATTTCAAGTCCTAACATCGTTATTTTCACCTATTTGAGCAAATAATCTACAAGCACGTGTTCTCAGATGGCAGAGAGGTGGCCTCTTTTCCATCTCCTCTCTATTCCCAGCAGGTCAGAGACTGACTTTGACCAGATCACATGAGGTAACTGTGTCCTTGCATAAAGAACTGACCCAGAAGCAAGCCAGTTGAGAATAATTTAGCACCACATTCTAGGCCAAGAGAGAATAACTCAAGATAAGAATATAACCCCAAAAGGGAATAGATTTCTTGTTGACAGATTTCTATATGCTTCTCAGTTCTGCAGCAATAGCAGATTTCTCCAGGTTACTGAGTTCAGAGGAGGTATTTTGTTTAAACAAAAAAAGCTCAAGAGAGAAATCAGTGGATTTTGTTTTTTCATTCACAATAAGCAACACATATTTTTTGAATGCCTATTAAACATTGTGTTGTATGGTGGGGGCTCTCCACATTTTCTCTCCTTTGTGGGGCTCTTACAACCCATCTCACTTCACCCACAGGCTTCCGTAAAACATGGCTCATTTCACTAGTATGTCGGCAAATATGGCAAACACCTGATTTTGCATTTCTCAATGCTTTTTGCTTGGCAACAAGCAAATTAAAACTTCAATGAAACATCCTGGAGTCACCAAAGGCATCGGAGCAAAAGTCAAGATTGATAGCAAAGTGCTGAAACATACATTTTATTGGGTGGAGCCATTACAACTGAAGTGCAAAAGACATCCTGGTAAGGAGCTGAACTTGTGTCTTTTAACAGCTTTTTCCCTTTCATACATCTGATATTTGAGTGCCTACCAATTTTCTAGACTTTACTTCTGGCTTAGGATCCAAAACATTATAATCACTGCCCTCCAGTAACTTACATTCTGATGGGGGAGGACAGAAGATAAACATAAGAAAAAGTAAATTAAATTGTGCATTGGACAATGATGTGTTTGAGAGAAAAAAAATGAAATAGGGAATGGTTTAGAAAATGCTAGGAGGTGAGCATTTTAAACAGTGTGTTGTCAGGGAAATCTTCACTGAGAACTTGATGTTTGAATAAAACTCAAAGGAGGGAAGGTAGCAAGGCAAGCTGATGTTCTGCGGGAGAGTGTGCCAAGCAGAAGGGAGAGCCACTTGTAAGGCCCTTGGGGACAGGTGCTAGAGGAAATGACAAAGGGGCCGGTGTGGGTGGGGTGGATGGAGCTGGCAAGAGGAGATGGATACTGCAGGGTCTTGTAGGCCATTAATAGGTCTCCACACTCTGCTAAGTCCATGACAACTGCGTCATTTGTAACCCTTGACATTTGCAAAGCATTCATTTTCAGTGTTTGCCTATATCCTTGATCAAACTTGGTCCTATCATGGGAGGAAGAGACAAGAGGAGTTCTCATTGTCTCCCCTTTGGAGAGGAACCAGACTCAAAGAACATCAAACACATTACCAACTTCTCGGAGGGTGATTTGATCTTGATTTCACCTCCCGTCTGTTAATTTCTAGACTGTTGCTTTTCCCACTGCATCTTGATTTGATTTCAGGCTATTTATGCTTTTAAAATGGAGAGCTAATAAAAACGAAGAAGCTCAAGCCTTTTTCTCAGCAATTAATCTTGGATCTTTTTGATCCAAGGGCTCTCTCATTTCTTGGTTTGTTTATCTCACTGTCCACAGCTACAAAGGCATGGTGCAGGGTACACACAGCCCAGCTCTACTGGGCACCATTCATACAGACTGCAGTATGAATTGTGCCGTTTGGTGTTGGGCCAAGTGCAGGCACTGCTGTGATGTCCCGTCTTTCCTCTTCTTGACTTTGTCTCTTATTTCTAGCCTCACGTTTGAATTCTCTATAGCAGAATTCTATCTTCCCAGTTTTGATTTTTGGCGCTCTCTAGATAGAACATGATTTGCACCCACCCTTTGGCAAATAATCGACCTAGACTCAACCCAGCCTGGAGCCCTCTTCTGGCATTAATTGCCTAGAAGGTATCTCAGTTGTTCCTGTTTCCTCCTGTCTCTCATGCCTAACGAGAGATGGGACAGTTTTGAAACCATGTTTGCAAAAATTTTAACCATGTGAAAATTATGACAGTAAAAGAGATCTGATCTAACCAATCTCCATCTTGCCTTTAACTTCCAAATTGCCCTTGGTCATTCCTAGGCTTGGGTCTAGCTAACTCTGGGAGAAATGTAGTTTATTGTTGAAATGATAATAGCCCTTCCCCAAAATGAAACCACCTTCCTAAAACTAATGAAAGACTACCAGGTTAGGAGGATGAGGAGCCTGAATTCTGCTAAGATGTAGGCAGAGTAAACTATTACCTATAAACATGGTAATAAACCGTTACCAGCCATTATTCTGGAGGTGACAGGATTTCCAACTTCTCCACTTACTCCTGCAGATAACATCACTATTGTGGAACCTAAGAAGATTGGCTTTTGAGATGTCCTTTCAGGTTTTTGCTTTTTTTTTTTTTTTTTTTTTTGAGTTGGAGTTTCGGGCTTGTTGCCCAGGCTGGAGTGCAATGGCACAATCTCAGCTCATGGCAAACTCCGCCTCCCTGGTTCAAGTGATTCTCCTGCCTCAGCCTCCCAAGTAGCTGGGATTACAGGCATGCACCACCATGCCCAGCTAATTTTGTATTTTTAGTAGAGACAGGATTTCTCCATGTTGGTCAGGGTGGTCTCCAACTCCCGACCTCAGGTGATCCACTCGCCTTAGCTTCCCAAAGTGCTGGGATTAGAGGTGTGGGGCACCATGCCCGGTGGTGTGAGCCACCAGTTTTTGCATTTCTAGCTACCAGATGGCCCACCTGGACCCAGGACTTTACTCTTGTGGCTCCTACCCAGAAGTGACTCTGCACAAGGACCACTTTCCATACCCCTATGATTGCATCCAATTAAGCAGCACCCATTCCCTCAGCCCCCTGCTCGCCAAACTATTCTTAAAAAACCCTAGCCTCAGTGTGCAGAAAGCAGAAACTGGACCCCTTCCTGATGCCTTACACTAAAATTAACTCCAGATGGATTAAAGAGTTAAACATAAGACCTAACACCATAAAACCCCTAGAAGAAAACCTAGGCAAAATCGTTCAGGACACAGGCATAGGCAAGGACTTCATGACGAAAACACAAAAAGCATTGGCAACAAAAGCCAAAATAGACAAATGGGACCTAATTAAAATCCAGAGCTTCTGTACAGCAAAAGAAACAATCATTAGAGTGAACCAGCAACCAAGAGAATGGGAAAAATTTTTTGCAATCTACACATCTGACAAGGGTAATATCCAGAATCTACAAAGAACTAAAACAGATTTACAAGAAAAAAACAAACCCATCCAAAAGTGGGCACAGGATATGAACAGACACTTTTCAGAAGAAGACATTTATGCGGTCAACAAACATATGAAAAAATGCTCATCATTACTGGTCATTAGAGAAATGCAAATCAAAACCACATTGAGATACCATCTTACGTCAGTTAGAATGGCAATCATTAAAAAATCTGGAGACAACAGATGCTGGAGAGGATGTGGAGAGATAGGAACACTTTTACATGGTTGGTGGGAGTGTAAACTAGTTCAATCATTGTGGAAGACAGTGTGGCGATTCCTCAAGGACCTAGAAATAGAAATTCCATTTGACCCAGCAATCCCATTACTAGGTATACGCCCAAAGGATTATATATTGTTCTATTATAAAGATACATGCACATGTATGTTCATTGAGGCACTGTTTACAAAAGCAAAGACCTGGAACCAACCCAAATGCCCATCGACATCGATGATAGAATGGACAAGGAAAATGTGGCATATATACACCATGGAATACTATGCAGCCATAAAAAATGATGAGTTCATGTCCTTCTTAGGGACATGGATGAATCCGGAAACCATCATTCTCAGCAAACTGACACAAGAACAGAAAATCAAACACTGCATGTTCTCACTCATAGACGGGTGTTGAACAATGAGAACACTGGGACACAGGGAGGGGAGCATCACACACTGAGGTCTGTTGGGGGGAGTCAAGGGTGGGACAGCAGGGCAGGGTGGGGAGGTCGAGGAGGGATAACTTGGGGAGAAATGCCAGATGTAGGTGACGGGGGGATGGAGGCAGCAAACCACATTGCCATGTGTGTACCTATGTAACAATCCTGCATGATCTGCACATGTACCCCAGAACCTAAAGTACAGTTAAAAAAAAAAGAAAAAACCCAACAAACCCTAGCCTCTGAATTCTCAGGGAGGTTGATTTGGGTAATCACTTCATCTTCCACATGGCATGGCTGGTCTTGTGTCAGTTAAACTCCTTATTGCAGTGCTATGGTTGCAATGAATTGGTTTTTTCTGGGCAGTGGGCAGGAAGAACCCATGGAGCAATTATGGTTTCCTTCTATATCTAATTATTCTCCCTTGAGGAAATCAGCTCATAATTTTAGGTAGTTGGTATTTGTCTTTGATTCTTGTGTTTATTTCAAATCCTCCCAAACCTTGGGTTGCCATTTTTTTCTGTATGCTGTCTTTGTGGGGTTTTTGGCATTTTTTTCACATACGACTAAGCTTCAGCTAGTTTGATAAATGGAGTCTTCAGAAGTGGACTCTCATTTGATAAACAGATCTGCTAAGCTAATAAACTTTGTTATGAGCTAAGCAAATTTCCTCTTCTGGAATCTTCCCTGTGGTGGCCGGGCTGTGCTGGGGAGGAAACCAGATGCTTTCTCAAGGGCCTTTGTGTCTCCAGCCCCTGCTGCAATTTACAAAGGGGTGACTATGGCCATGTACTTTCCCACGCCCCACCTTCTGACTCTGGGGTGTGTGAGTGAGTGTGAGAATCCTTGAAGTTATGTAATAGAGAGCTCAGGCGACAGATTGCTTCTGGGTCCTCCATCACCAGGAGAGCTTACTTTTGACATTGCATCCCAATTCTTCACTAAGGATGATCTGTCCTTTCTCAATTAAACCAATTCTTCACTAAGGATGCTCCGTCCTTTCTCAATTAAACTTCTTTTCACTTCCTCTAACCCTTCAATCTTGAATTCCCTTTGATCACATAGTTCTCTAAACCCACAACCAGGAAGGTTTTGGAAGAAATAGAGGTACCCTTTATCTTTTAACATATGAAATAAATAAAGGATATAAGCATTTGAGTGCATGCAGTACCAATATGGCACCACACAAGGACAGCCATCAGAGGAAATCCCCACAATGGAACAACATTTTCTTGCTTTCTTATTTATTTTTATTTTGAGACAAGAGTTTTGCTCTGTTGTCCAGGCTGAAGTGCAACGGCACACTCTCAACTCACCGCAACCTCTGCCTCCCAGGTTCAAATGATTATCCTGCCTCAGCCTCCTGAATAGCTGGATTACAGGCACCTGACACCACACTCAGCTAATTTTTGTATTTAGTACGGATGTGGTTTCACCATGTTGGTCAGGCTGGTCTTGAACTCCTGACCTCAGGTGATCTGCCTGCCTCAGCCTCCCAAAGGATTGGCATTATAAGCGTGAGCTACTGCACCTTGCCCTCTCCACGTTTTTTGTTCAGAAAATTAAGCATGGGTGAAATATCTTTAATTGTTGGCTTCCCACTATGTGGTGTGGGAGGGGCCCAGGTGGAGGTAATTGAATCATGAGGCCCGTTCTTTCCTTTGCGTGCATGCTGTTCTCGTGATAGTGAGTAAGTCTCACCATATCTGATGGGTTCATCAGGGGTTTCTGCTTTTGCTTCCTTCTCATTCTCTCTTGCCTCCACCACGTAAGAAGTGCCTTTCGCCTCCTGCCATGATTTTGAGGCCTGCCCAGCCATGCGGAACTGTAAGTCAAATTTTTTTTTGGTTTTCCTTTTTTTTGGTTTTAAGGTTTTCCTTTTTTTCCCCAGTCTAGGGTATGCCTTTATCAGCAGTGTAAAAACGGACTAATACAGCATCTCTTCTATATGCTGTTCTTGAGTTGTGTCCTTTATAATAAACAGGTAGACTGTTTCCCTGGACTCTCTGAGCCAGTCTAGCAAAATACTAAATCCAAGCATGGGATCGTGGGGACCCCCCCATTTATAGCCAGTTGGCCAAAAGTGTGAAGGTCCAGATGACTACTGGCATCCGAAGTGGGGGGCTTGTGTGTGGGACTGAGCTCCTCACTGTTGGGGTTTGATCTAACACCCGGTTGTTAGTTTCGGAGTTGCGTTGAATTACTGGACAGCCAGTTGGCGTCTGGAGAGTCAGAGAATTGGTAACTGGTGTGAAGAAAAAAAACCTCCCACATTAGGTGTCACAGGTGTTGCGAGTGTAAAAACAATTTTTCCCTCAGGTGAGTACTTTCTTGCTCCCAGGGCCGGAGGATGTAAAGGAGGGAGACGAGGCTGCAGGGGCACTGAGTGAATCTGGCCTGGGGTTGGTTAAGACTGTTTGAGGAGAACATGTGGAAATTTATGTCAGAATCACAGTGAATAATTCTTATAGTCACATACAGTTGATTCTTCTTATCCATGGTCATTATGGTTTGTAAAATCACTGTAACACTGAATTAGTGAATACTGAGTCATTGCTCCTAATGGAAATACAGGCATCTGCAAGCCTCTAATTACAGTGTTATCCTCGAATGATCCATACATAACCTTGTTTGATGTGTATCACTGTTTGAAGACACTTTATTTAACATTATTGTTGATTAATTGACATTGAAGTCAAGGCCAACAGCACTATCATTCCTGACTGAGCAAAAGCTTATCTGATACATATATTTCCTCTATAAGCATTTTCTCTATAATGCATATCACAGCCTTCTTGCACTTAGGAACACTAGGGCAGCAGTGTTTGGCACCAGGGACTGGTTTCATGGAAGACTTTTTTTATGGACTTGGGGGTGGGGATAGTTTTAGGAGGATGCAGATCCATTACATTTATTGTGTACTTTATTTAATTATTATGTTGTAATATATAATGAAGTAATTATACAACTCACCATAATGTAGAATCAGGGCTTGTTTTCGCTGAGCTTGTTTTCCTGCAACTAGATGGTCCCATCCGGGGGTGATGGGAGGCAGTAACAGATCATCAGGTGTTAGATTCTCATAAGGAGTATGCAACCTAGATCCCTCACATGCACAGTTCATAGTAGGGTTTGTGCTCCTGTGAGAATGTAAGGGCACTGCTGATCTGAGAGGAGGCAGAGGGCAGGTGGTAATGAGAGCAATGAGGAGCAGCTGTAAACATAGATGAAGCTTTGCTCACACATCACTAACCTCCTGCTGTGTGGCCCAGTTTCTAACAGGCCCAGAGACTGGTACCAGGCCCAGGAGTTGGAGAACCCTGCTAGATAATACTTCAGCAGCTACACATGGGGGCCATTTTAAATAGCAAAATTACCAACAAAAAGCACAAAAATACAAAAAAAAAACCCCATGGTACCATGAAAAGGACACTTGTTTATATCATGAGAGCGGAAACAGAAAGGCAGAGTAATCACATCAGTATTTCAAACATCTTGCTACTCTATGCATGTGCACAAAGACTGCAAATGTGACATGAGTATTGATTCTGGGTTACAAATACATTTTAGGGAGTTGGCAAATCCAAAAATATGGAATCTGTGAATGCACGTCTCAGTCAATGTACATCATGTGCTGCATAATGACGTTCTGGTCAATGACAGACCACGTATGCGACGGTGGTCCCGTAAGATTACAATGGAGCTGAAAACGTTCTATTTCCTAGTGGTGTTGTAGCTGTCATAACAAATGTTATAGTGCAATGCATTACTCTGTGTTTGTGGTGAGACTGCTGTAAACAAACCTACTTTGCTGCCAGTCATATAAAAGTATAGCATATACAATTATGTACATTACATCATAATACTTGTTCGTGAAAAAATGACTATGTTACTGGTTTATGTATTTGCCATCATATACATTTGTATTATTAGAGTGTACTTATTTTTTTTTAAAAAAAAGCTAATTGTAAAACAGCCTCAGGCAGGTCCTTTAGAGAGTATTCCAGAAGAAGACATTGTTATCCCAGGAGATGACAGCTCTGTGATTGTTACTGTCCCTGAAGACCTCCCAGTGGAACACGATAGGGAGGGGAGGACAGTGATAGAGCTGATCTTGACCCTGTGTAGGCCTAGGCTAATGAGTGTGTTTGTGCTTTAGTTTAAAAAGAATATTTTAAGTAAAAACTAAAATACAAAATTTAAAAGAAAACTTATAAAGATATAAAAAATAAAATATTTTTGTACAGCTGTACAATGTGTTTGTATTTTAAGCTAAACATTATTAGGAAAGAATCAAAAAGTTAAAAAAAAGTTTTTAAAGTTTATAAAGTAAAAATGTTATGGTAAGCGAAGGTTAATTAAATAGTGAAGACAGAATTTTTTAAAAAAATTTAGTGTAGCCTAAGTGTACACTGTTTACAAAGCCGACAGTGTTGCACAGTAATCTCATAGGTCTTCACATTCACTCACCAGGGCAGCTTCTAGTCCTGCAAGTTCCTTTCATGGTAAGTGACCCACACAGGTGTAGCATTTTTAACCTTTTATGCTATATTTTTACTGTTCCTTTATTTTATTTTTTATTTTTTTCCACAAGTTATTGGGGGACAGGTGGTATTTGGTTACATGAATAAGTTATTTAGTGGTAGTTTGTGAGATTTTGGTGCACCCATCACCCAAGCAGTATACCCTGCACCATATTTGTAGTCTTCTATCCCTTGCACCTGCAAGTCCCCAAAGTCCATTGCATCATCCTTATGCCCTTGTGTTCTCATAGCTTAGCTCCCACACATCAGTGAGGACGTAAGATATTTGGTTTTCCATTCATGAGTTACTTCACTTAGAATAATAGTTTCCAACATCATCCAGGTCACTGCAAATACTATTAACTCATTCCTTTTTATGGCTGTGTAGTATTCCATCACACACACACACACACACACACACCCCACAGTTTCTTTATCCACTCATTGATTGATGGGCATTTGGTGTGGTTCCATGATTTGCAATTGTGAATTGTGCTCCTATAAACATGCATATGCAAGTATCTTTTTCAAATAAGACTACTTTTCCTCTGGGTAGATACCCAGTAGTGAGATTGCTGGATCAAATGGTAGTTCTACTTTTAGTTCTTTAAGGAATCTCCACACTGTTTTCTATAGTAGCTGTGCTAGTTTATATTCCCACCAGCAGTATAGAAATGTTTCCTGTTCACCACATTCACGCCAACACCTACTGTTTTTTAGATTTTTTGATTATGGTCATTCTTGCAAGTGTGAGGTGGTATCACATTGTAGTTTTGATTTCCATTTCCCTGATCATTAGTGATGTTGAGCATTTTTTCATATGTTTGTTGGCCATATGTATATCTTTTGAGAATTGTCTATTCATGTCCTTATCACACTTTTTGGTGGCATTGTTTGATTTTTTTCTTACTGATTTGTTTGAGTTCATTGTAGATTCTGGATATTAGTCCTTTGTCAGATGTATAGATTGTGAAGATATTCTCCTACTCTGTGGGTTGTCTGTTTACTCTGCTGACTGTTCCTTTTGCCGTGCAAAAGCTTTTTAGTTTAATTATGTCCCAGATATTTATCTTTGTTTTTATTGCATTTGCTTTTGGGTTCTTGGTCATGAAATCCTTGTCTAAGCCAATGTCTAGAAGAGTTTTTCCAACGTTATCTTCTAGAATTTTTATAGTTGCAGGTCTTAGGTTTAAGTCCTTAATTCATCTTGAACTGATTTTTATATAGGGTGAGAGATGAGGATCCAGTTTCATTCTCTTACGTGTGGCTAGCCAATTATCCCAGCACCATTTGTTGAAAAGGGTGTCTTTTCCTCACTTTATGTTTTTGTTTGGTTTGTCGAAGATCAGTTGAGTATAAGTATTTGGGTTTATTTCTGGGTTCTCTATTCTGTTCCATTGGTCTATGTGCCTATTTTTATACCAGTACCATGCTGTTTTGGTGACTATGGCCTTACAGTATAGTTTGAAATCAGGTAATGTGATGCCTCAAGATTTGTTCTTTTTGCTTAGTCTTTCTTTGGCTATGAGGGCTCTTTTTTGGTTCTGTATGAAATTTGGATTTTTTTTTTCTAATTACGTGAAGAATGATGGTGATATTTTGATGGGGATTGCACTGAATTTGTAGATTGCTTTTGGTAGTATGGTCATTTTCACAATGGGAGATATTACAACTGACACCACTGAAATACAAAAGATCTTTTAAGGCTACTATGAATACTTTTATGCACATAAACTAGAAAACCTAGCAGAGATGGATAAATTCCTGGAAAAATATAACCCTCCTAGCTTAAATCAGAAAGAATTAGATACCCTGAACAAACCAATAACAAGCAGTGAAATTGAAATGGTAATTTATAAATTACCAACCAAAAAAGTCCAGAACCAGATAGATTCACAGCAGAATTCTACTAGACATTCAAAGAATTGCTACCAATCCTATTGACACTATTCCACAAGATAGAGAAAGGAGGATCCCTCCCAATTTATTCCATGCAGCCAGCATCACCCTAATACCAAAATCAGGAAAGGACATAACCAAAAAAGAAAACTATAGACTGATATCCTTGATGAACATAGATGCTAAAGTCCTTAACCAAATCCAACAATTTATCAAAAAGATAATCCACCCTGATCAAGTGGGTTTCATACCAGAGATGCAGGGAGAGTTTAACATATGAAAGTCAATAAGTGTGATATACTATATAAACATTTATACCTTCATACTTTTTTCAAGATTCAGGCTAATTTTTCATCATTTTTGGCATCCTTCTGGGATTTCTGGCAAATTCTAATATATCAGTCTCTTTATGTCTGGTTTATAAAGCATAGGACTAATCTTCAGTTTACTCTGTTTCATTTGCTATCTTTAAAAATACACCCTAATTATCCATCCAGACTATAAGATCAAGGTTCTAAACCATAAACAAAAGAACTTCCATAATTTAAATCGTATTTTTTTCATGGATGGACACTCACTGGAGATCAGAGAGGTTGGAACTATTAAAACTCAAGTTACTTAGACTGCAGTGTCTACAAGACTGCCTGGCCCAGAATGGTTGGTATTTTTAGAAACTGATAGAGAGTTCTATTGAGAAATGTGAGTGTGATAAAGTTACTTCCAGCAGTATTTGTTGGCTGAGCTGAACAGTCTTGAAGCCTGCTTAGTATCTGATTACAGGGTGAACAAAGTGCATGGAAATAATGTATCTGATGCATTCAGATTTTTCATAAGCTTCTAGGTAGAGATAATTCCTCCTTCCCCGCCCCCCCCCCCCAAAAAAAAGCACATTCTTTCTTAGGGACTTTTGTGGTATCTTTGGTGACTTGAGGGTTGTAGCATTAGGGACTATGTGGTTTTCAATTTAGGATCTCAGGAGGATACTTCCTTATGTCATATTTGACATAATGGCAGCAGAGGTGGCATACCAGTGGTGAGAAGGAAGGGAAGTCGTGGTGTCACTGCTGGGCTCAGGAGTGTGGAAAAGACCAAGAGACATGAAACAGTGAGGAATTAAAAGGCTGTATCTAGGCCATGCCTGTAATCCTAGCACTTTGGGAGGCCAAGGCAGGTGGATTGCCTGAGTTCAGGAGTTCAAGACCATCTGTGCAATATGGTAAGACCCTCTCTCTACTAAAATACAAAAAATTAGCCAGGCACAGTGGCAGGCACCTGTAGTCCCTCAGGAGGCTGAGGCACGAGAATCGCTTGAACGTGGGAGGCAGAAGTTGCAGTGAGCTGATTGCACCACTGCCTCTCAGCAACAGAGCAAGACTCTGTCTCCAAAATAAATAAAATAAAATAAAATAAAAGGCTATATCTAGATGTTCTCAGGTTAATATGTATAAGGTCTCGTAGACAATCTCGGGAAGCATTAATGAGAACTCTTGGTTTGCTGGAGTCGTGTTTTCTTGTTTGTTTTGCGTTTTGCTTTGTTCTTTGTTTTAGATCATCCTTTCAAGAAATTCAAAATTCCCATTATTAATCATGTCAATGACTGACATCTTTAGAGGACATACCATAGCCTAGACTTGTGATGTCTAATACAGTAGCCACATGGAACTATTTAAACTTAAATTTAAAAATTCCTCAGTCACACTAGCCACATTGCAAATAGTCAGTAGCCCCCTATGTAAAACTGGACAAAATAGGGAATTCTCTTCTTTTTTTTTTTTTGTATTTTTTTAAATCTTGGAGAATGATTATCATTATGGAAAGTTCTATGAGACAGTGCTGTGGGCACTCTCTAAATATATTTTGGGCTTTATTGCTAATTCTCTTACCTCACTACAGTCAGTATTATTACCCCAGTTTTGCTGCTGAGGAAACTGAATTTCAGAGGGATTCAGTGACTTGGCCAAGGTCATGTACAGAGTACACGGCAGAGGTAGGGCTCCATTTTTAATTGGGCTGGTTCCTAAGGTCCTCCACTTCTTTTTATATCTTTCTTTCCCCCCTCCCCTCTCTGTCCCTCTTTTCCTTCCCCTCCCCTTCCCTCCCTTCTTTCCTTTCTTCCCTTCAATAGGGTCTCAGTCTTTCACCCAGGCAGGAGTGCAGTGGCATGATCATGGCTCACTACAGCAACAAACTTCTGGGCTCAAGAGGTCCTTCCACTGTAGCCTCCCAAGTAGCTGGGACTACCAGTGTATACCACTAGGCCAGCTAATTTTTTAATTTTTTTGTAGAGATTGGGTCTTACTATATTGCCCAGGCTGGCACACCACATTTCTTGATTACAGTTTCTAACCATGGCATTATAAAATAGTCAACCGGACATTCATCAAAGAATAGAATTATCTTTGAATTATTGATATTTTAGGTAAACAGTCCTTAGACACAGGGATGCAGTGTAGGAGTATCTCAGTAAAGTGATTTAAGTAGTCAGGAGAATGGCCTATGGGCTTCAGTGTGTTTAAGTGTAAATACACTTTTTTTTTCTTTTTTTTTTTGAGGCAGAGTCTCACTCTGTCACTCAGGCCAGAGTGCAGTGATATGATCTTGGTTTACTGCAACCTCTGCCTCCCAGGTTCAAGTGATTCTCATGCCTCTGCCTCCCAAGTGAGTAGCTGGGACTGCAGGCATATGCCACCACACCCGGCTAATTTTTGTATTTTTTAGTAGAGACGGGGTTTTACCATGCTGGCCAGGCTGTTCTCGAACTCCTGGCCTCAAGTGATCCATCCGCCTCGACCTCCCAAAGTGCTGGGATTATAAGCATTAGTCACCATGACTGGCTTTGTAAATATACTTTGTAAATAATGTGACCTTATCACATGTAGTCTTAAGTAATGCAAACCAGATTTGAAGCTGTTAGACTGTACCTGATATAGTCCAAGAAATGAATGTGTACAGCCTAGAATACATCATTCTAATACGCTCCTAAAGACAACAAGAGCCAACCTCCATTGGGTATTGCCTAGAAACCAAGAGAAATATACAGAAAATATGACCCCATCTTATAGAAAAGTATGTTTTGTCTAAACCTTGAAGAGACTGTGTATATAGTTCTAGAATGCACCTCAAGAAAGTCTTAAAAGCTCTGGATGGAAAGATTCCAGACATGGGAAACTAAATTCATTAAAGAAATGGATAACCTCCAGGTGAAGGGAGAAAACACATGTGAGCGTTTGCCAATGGCGTTCTAAAGGCAGGATTGTAACTGGAGTATCTGGGCTCTATGTTTCTCAAGACAGATGATGGACCTGGCTTTGTCTTTTTCTTTTTTCTTATCCCTATGGCATGTTACACGTTACTGGTATAAAGTTCTTGCTCATTAATTGTTTATTGAATTGAACCATATATAAGAATTTTTTGACTCCACCAATACTAATGAAATGATTAAAATAATGGTGTAGATGGTATGATAAGGGATTTTCTGTCGATTTTTGGATAAGTAGTTTCTTTCTCCTTTAATGTGCACATTCTCTTGTGCAACATATTTGTCTTTGATGTCATGATCAGTTTTGTGGCTATCACCGTGGTTTACCTCACAAATATGTTGTGAGAAGACAAGCTTTATTACACCCCTCCGATATGCCAGTCCTTCAAGGTCAACAGAACTCTGCTCCAGGGGAATCCATGTGCCCCAGCTGCCCACAAGATGGACCCAGTATAGACTGTGAGTCCTTGAAGCTTGGATGTCTGCCCTGGAAGGCAACCTGAACAGAGATGACACCAGCCGCACTCAGAAGGGAGCAAGGACAACATGTTTATGACACAGGGGATAGGAATTGAGCCAGAGGGCAATGGAGGGAACGGGGTGGCCAGAGGGAAACACTCTGTCTTGCCAACATTTTCTAGCTTTAGGCAGTTAGTCATCTTCAAAGCCACTTCCTGTCAAGGTTACAGTGATGGGAGGCAGATCCTGCCTTACCATTCCATGCTGTGGATACTCATACCTCATATTAATAGGACATTATCGAGCCAAGTGCCAGGTGGGTGTGTGATTCACAAGGGGCAAAACAATGGCCCGTGCTGGGTGTTTGTCAGCTTTCCAACAGATCCAAATCCCAGAGCTGTGAATTCCTGCTTTGCCTACCTTAACTAACAGAAAACTATGGTAGAGCCTTCTGAAATGTGATACTTCTCCAAGCCAGAGAACAAGATCCATGTTGGGGATTGGTCCATGATTGCCATTTAACAGTTTTATGGCAGCTAAAACAACTCCCTCTCGGATGCTAACCCACCTTGTTGACTTCTGATTAACACCAGTTCCAGGAATGCCTCTAAATTTCTGTTTTATCTACTGTTCGTTGTGTAAGGGCATGTACTGACTCTAAATCTTGCCCATAAATCCTGCCCTTAGGCAGATTCACATGGCGTTCTTGCCTTTTCCTACAATTGTCCTATAAATTCTTTCCCTATGGTGTATGAGCTCTGGGGTTTTAGGGGTTGATGGCACCAGGAGCCACCATCTAGTCTCACTGTCACCCAACACACAGACATGGCTTCTGTTCGCAGCAATTAAGAGTGTGTGTGTGTGTGTGTGTGTGTGTGTGTATGTTTAAATAAGAAACTGGATTTGTCAGCCTCTTTCTTTGACCTCTTAACTTCTTTGTAATTCAAGGGTAGGTTTGCATTGGCCTGCTTACCTTAGAACAAGTTCCCTCTATGGACTATTAGGGGTGTGGATAAGGAAGGATCAGTGTAGCACAAAGAATGTTGTAAGGGTGAGAAGGAAAGGAGATAGTCCCCAGCAACTCTTACTCTCTGCTAGTTTCTAAACTCCTCTATAGAACACTTTTGTGCCAGGTCAGTACATTGAGGAAGTTGTCTAGTCATGCTGGGAATTCATTCAATCAGTCTTCACTAGTGTTTGGCCATGAGGGGTCTATGTGAGCACATAGGAGGGCACCTAAGCTAAGCTCGGTTTGGGGAGTAGAGAATATTATGCCCAGAAAAAGATTCTTAGAGGAGATGTGGAAGATAAGTAGCATTTTGGTAAAAAACAAACAAAAAAAAAACCTTTCATAAAGGTGTTCCATGCAGTGGGAGTGGCATGTGGAAAGGTGAGGAGAAAATGAATATGAATATTCAGGAAAAAGAAACTCATGGTAACTGGAGCCTCAGACATGAAGTGAGAATAGTATAGATGTGGATGGAGAGATGGGAAGCGCCGCCGAGCCCCGTCAGCCACTCAAGCAGCCGCAGCTCTCATCATCTGGGTACTGGTACCAACTTGCCACTCTGTTTCATGTGTATTATTTTATGTGCTATTCATAACAACCTTAGGAAGTTGTTGCTTTTGTTTTTCCCAGTTTTAAACATAAGGAAACTGGGACCTAGTGAATCTACATGACTTGTCCGTGATCATCTTTCTGTAGTTGATTAATGAGAGTATCAGAATTTGAACCCAAACAGCCTTGTCACCACAGCAATACAGTCAAATACTTCAGTCTTTTCTTATATAGTCATTTTTGTGTGTCTTGTTTAAGACATTTTTCCTACCTCAAAATCTGAAAGCTACTCATGTGTACTTTCGGTTTTTCACAACATTTTATTTTTAAAAATATCAAATCTACAGAGATATTATAAGAATAGTACAAAGCATATCAATATACCCTTCACTTAGATTCATCTAGATTTATGAATTATTGATATTTTGCCATGTATACAAATTATTGCTATTATTATTAGTTTGCTGAAATATTTAGGAATAAGTTGCTCACATTAAACACTTTACCCCAAAATATTTCAGCATGTTTCCCATGTTCTCTTATTTTACCACAATATAATTAATATAATTACAATGCTCAAAGAAAGGTAACATTGATACTGTTTTGTTATTGAATATGTATTTCATATTCCAATTTCTCCAGTTGTATCAATAATGTCATACATATATATATGTTTAGGTCAATATCCAATTAAGGATCATGAACTACATTTAATTGTCATGATCCTTTAGGCTTCTTTAATCTGGCACCCAACCTCTTTTTGTCTTTCATGATGCTGACATGTTTTAAGGATCCAAGACCATCATTTTACAGAATGTCCTTCTATGTGAATTTTTCTGATTGTTTTCTCTTGTTTAGATTCAAGCTATTACAGTATTTGTTCCTGGTTTTCCTGGAAGTCACAGATCCTTGATAACAGTTCCTATCTACTTTGGGACCGCTGCTGAAAATTCAAGCTCCTTTTCAGTCACTCTGTTAATTAGGGCTGGGACTAATATAATAGTGACCACAACTTTGGGGCTCAAAGAAGACAGATTTTAATTTCTGTTTTACATAACAATCCACAAGTGAGCCGTCTGCAGTCCTGGTGAAATGACTTGCTCCACAAGTCATCCAGGGATCCAGGCTCCTTCTCTCTTATTGCTCCATCATTGCCATCCTCAGTAATTGACTCTTACAAATTCAAAGCTCTCTCACTAGGACCACAATCAAATTTCAGCCTGCAGGAAGGGGAAAGAGAAAGTTAAAAGCATTCAACACTCTCTTTTCAAAGTATGAGATCTAGAAAGTGCTGTCGTAACTTCCATTTGCATGCACATCTAGCTACCAAAGAGGTTGAGAAAGGCCATCAATAGCTGGGAAGCCAATTGCCCAGCTGTAATATTGTGAAGTATGTATTTGATATTTGTCTCTGTTTCCTGACATACAGCTCCTAAAATCTTTGGATTTGGGGTATCTTTTGCATGCTAATGAGATGACTGGTGGCTGGAAACCCCTAGATCACTTTAAGAAAGTGGCTGGTCACTAGAAAGATCAAGGGATGATTAGAGGTTTGGGACTTTTGGCTTCACCCTGCCTCACCCTTCCCAATCTCTGGCGAGACAAGTGGGGCTGAAGTTTAAGTTGATCCCAGTGGCCAATGATTTAATCAATCATGTCATTGCGGTGAAGCTCCCATAAAATCACTAAAGGCCTGGGTTACAGGAACTTTCTGACAGCTGAACATGTGGAGGCTCCTTCCCATAGGGCTTTATGACTGGAGAAGTCATGGAAGCTCCTGTGCCCCTTTTCCCGTGCCTTGTTCTATGCACCTGTTCCATCTGGCTATTCATCTGTATCCTTTGTAATATCCTCTAAAATCAAACAGAAAATGCAACTGAATTATTTCCCTGAACTCTGTGGGCTGCTCTAACAAACAAATCCAACCCAAGGAGAGGATCATGGGAACCCCAATTTAGAGCTGATTGGTCAAAAACACGGGGCACAACCTATACTTGCAACTGGCATCTGAAATGGAGAGAGTCTTGGGGACTGAGCCCGCAACCTGTGAGATCTCATGCTATCTCCAGGTAGACAATGTCAGAATAGAGTTAAATTAGAGTGGCCAGGCATGGTGGCTCACACTTATAATCTCAGCATTTTGGGAGCCCAAGGCAGGAGGATCGCTTGAGGCCAGGAGTTTAGACCAGACTGGCTAACATAGCAAGACCTCAGCTCTGCAAAAAGTAGCCAAGTGTGGTGGTATGTGCCTGTAGACCCAGCTACTAGGGAGGCTGAGGTGGGAGAATCCTTTGAGCCCAGGAGTTCAAGACTGCGGTGAGCTATGATGACACCATTGCACTCTAGCCTGTGCCACAGAGTGAGACCCTGTCTCAAAAAGTAAAAATTAGAGGACACCAGCTGATATTCACTGCAGAATTGATTGCTTACTTGTTGTGTCGGGGAAAATCTCTGCCACGTGATGTCAGAAGTGTTCTGTGTTGATAATTTAGACCAGCTAAAATTCTGGTGGTTATATGAAAAAAAGGAAGAAGGAAAGAAGGCCATTTAGGGACAATTACTGGTCTCTGCTGCAGCCATCCAGTAGGCTGTTACGTCCTCCAGTGAAGACTCAATACATGAAAAAGCAGTTCAACATATTAACCTAACCATGACTTCAGATTCTCTTTCATAATACTTACTCATATGTTTTCATCTCTGGGTAGAGGTATTATAGAATTTTCTTAATGTCATTTTAAAATATCAAAAATACTTTGTATAATAAAAGGAACAACAGACACTGAAGCTTAATTGAGGGTGGAGAGTGGGAGGAGGGAGAGGATTAAAAACCTATCAGGGACTAGGCTTATTACCTGGGGGATGAAATAGTCAGCACACCAAACCCCTATGACACGCAATTTACCTATATAATGAACCTGCACGTGTACCTCTGAATCTAAGATAAAAGTTAAATATTTCATTAAAAAACAAAGTCACGAGATCAAATTTTCAAGAATGGAAGGTTGTCATCTCGGGAAATTTTTATGTACTTTTATTCTCTTAAATAAAAACTGACAGTGATGAGAAAAATTTAAAAAGCAGAAACAGTGTGATTTGATCTCAGGATCTAGTCTTCTCACTTGCGTTCATCACTGAAAAGTCCTAGGAACAAGAAAAATAAAGTGTTTTGGGATGGTTGTTTTATTTAAAGTATAAAAGGCACAACAACACTAAGGGGTAGCGATAGCGTGTTCATGCCCACTGTGACGTCAGTCATTACTTAAACTTATTTCCTCATTTTATAGATAAGGGAAAACCCCAGAGAATTGATGAAAATTGTAGATGCTGGCTGGATGCAGTGGCTCACTCGTATAATCCTTGCACTTTTGGGGGTCGAGATGGGTTGGATTGCTTGAGTCTGGGAGTTCTAGACCAGCCTGGGCAACATGGCTAAACCTTGTCTCTAAAAAAAATACAAAAATTTTCTAGGGATAGAGGTGGGCACCTGTAGTCCTAGCTATTCAGGAGCCTGAGGTGGGAGGATAATCTGAGCTCAGGAGATAGAGGCTGTGGTGAGTCGTGATTGTGCCACCGTACTCCAGCCTGGGTGACAGAGTGAGACACTGTCTCAAAAAACAAAACAATTTTTTTTTTAAAGAAAGAAAGTTGTAGATGCCTTGCAGCTAGTTAGCTAAAACTTGAACCAAGTTTCCTGACTCTGGTCTGGATTCTCCTTCCGTGTCACACAACCTCTCATTGGTTTTGGAGTCAATTTCTCCTTTCTCACACATCTGGTTCCAGTCACTACATAGTCCAGGTAATGCCTCTATCCCATTCAAGTTATCTGAAAAGAACTGCTTTAAAACAACAACAACAATGACAAACAGTTGTTGAAAGTATTTGTTTAAGTTATGTTTTGGAATCCCTTTCAAAGTAAGAGGAGAACACATGATACCTCAACTCTGGCATCTGCACCTCCCCTCATGCTTAGAGATGATTGTTTGTTCTATCTTTGCCAAATTCCATTAGCAGTCACTACCCAGATTCCAGTGCCCTTGATGTCAAAATCATGTAAACCTATTTGTGTCAGCAACTTCAAAGGCCTCTTATAAAAAAACAAAATCAAGATGAAAGACATAAGCCTATCTTTTGAACACTCTTACCACTTTGCTATGAAAGGGACCCACTTTATTTTACTTATTTTTGTTTTTATTCTTTTAGAGTTTTGTTAAATATTTCAAATATAAAAATAACAGATAATATTACTCTGTTATCATCTATTGTAGCTGATAAGTATGCTCTACATTCAATTCTTTGTGAATTTGCCCTTTATTTAAAGAGTGTTAAAGATTCTCTTTATCTCTAATGCTCTGCATCTTATCCTGCCCAGCCCTGAGCACCTTTGATCTGAAAATTCACATCTTTATTTAATTTGGGGAAATTCTCTTTAATTATTTCTTTAAATACTGCCCCTCCATCATTTCCTTCATTCTGTTCTGCCAGAGTTCCTGATAGTCAAGCGCTGGACATGAATGCCTTTCAAAGTGTCTTATAACTGTGATTTACTTGTTTATTTCTTTGTCTTTCTATGACATACTCAGTTTAGATTTATTTCAATTCTCTTATCTTCCATTTCACAAATTCTCTTTTCAACTGTTCATTCAAGACTTAGGTATAGGCAGAATTAGGAGGTGTTTAAAAGCTAAAAGCTCTGCTGCCAGCCTGTCTAGATTAAATTCAACTTCTATTCATTACATATTAGGCTTGGAAAATGACTAGCTTCTCTGAATCTCAGTTTCTTCATCTGTAAAATGGGAATAATATAGTTACCTCATAGTGTTTGTGACTATTAAGAGAACCAATATGTATAAAGCACAGAAAATAGTTCTTGGCACAAAAAATATTAACTATTTACTAACATTGGTCTATTAACATCTAAATTTATTTCAAAAACATTTTAATGTTAAGAATTAATTTTCGTATCCTTCTTTGCTGTCCTTAAAAGCAATTATATGTTATTTTTAATGCAAATTATGTCTTTACTAATCTCTTTTGAACATCATAAACATCCTTATTTTGAAGTCTTTCTCATACCGCTCCATTAAGTAAATTCCATCTGGAGCAAATTTCTATTCTGAGTTTTTGGGTCCATTGGCTATTTTATTAAATGTCATTGGTTTTGTTGCATAACAGACTAACTTTGAAGGCTGATTTTTTTTTTTTTTAATCTCTTTCTTGCTTCACATGCACCCTAGGCTCATCTTTTTCTGACCAATTGTGTGGTGATCTCCGTCTGGCACTGAAGACTTCCAACTAAGAAGCAGAGTCTAAATTATAGTTTGAAGTTCATTCTTGCCCTGGACTAATGGTGGGGGTACCAAAGATAGTGTCACAGAACCAATTCTGTAACTGCCCAATGGGTTCACCTTGTCCACGGCCTAGACAGAGCTGATTTATCCAGAAAGAGGAATTGCAATAGAGAAAGAATACTTCACGCAGAGCCAGCTGTGTAGGAGACTGGAATTTTATTATTATTTTTATATTATACCTTAAGTTCAGAGGTACATGTGCAGATCTTGAAGGATTGTTACATAGGTAGACACATGCCATGGCGGTTTGCTGCCTCCATACCCCTTATACCTACATTAGGTATTTCTCCTAATGTTATCCCTCCCCAACCTCCCCATACCCTGCTATCGCTTCCCTAGCCCCCTCCCCGCAACAGACCCCAGTGTGTGGTGTTCCCCTCCTTGTGTCCATGTGTTCTCATTGTTCAACACCCACTTATGAGTGAGAACATGCAGTGTTTGGCTATCTGTTCCTGTGTCAGTTCACTGAGAATGATGGTTTCCAGATCCATGTCCCTGCAAAGGACATGAACTCATTATTTTTTATGGCTGCATAGTATTACATGGTGTATATGTGCCACACTTTCTTTATCCAGTCTATCCTTGATGGGCATTTGGGCTGGTTCCAAGTCTGCTATTGTAAACAGTGCCACAATGAACATACCTTTGCATGTGTCTTTATAATAGGACAGTTTATAATCCTTTGGGTATATACTCAGTAATGGGATTGCTGGATCAAATGATATTTCTATTTCTGGATCCTTGAGGAATTGCCACACTGTCTTTCACAATGGTTACACCAATTTACACTCCCATCAACAGTGTAAAAGTGTTCCTATTTCTCCACATCCTCTCCAGCATCTGTTGTCTCCAGATTTTTTTAAATGATCTCCATTCTAACTGGGGTGAGATGGTATCTCAATGTGTTTTTGATTTGCATTTCTCTAATGACCAGTGATGCTGAGCATTTTTTTCATGTTTGTTGGCTGCATAAATATCTTCTTTTGAAAAGTGCCTGTTTATATCCTTCACCCACTTTTTTTACAGGGTTGTTTGTTTTATTCTTGTAAATTTATTTTAATTCTTTGTAGGTTCTGGATATTAGCCCTTTGTCAGATGGGTAGCTTGCAAAACTATTTCCCCATTCTGTTGGTTGCTGGTTCACTCTAATGATTGTTTCTTTTGGTGTGCAAAGTCTCTTAAGTTTATTTAGATCCCATTTGTCTATTTTGGCTTTCGTTGCTTTGGCTTTTGGTATTTTAGTCATGAAGTCCTTGCCTATGCTTATGTCCTGAATGATACTGCCTATGTTTTCTTCTATGGTTGTTATGGTGTTAGGTCATATGTTTAAATCTTTAATCCATCTGGAGTTAGTTTTTATATAAAGTGTGAAGAATGGGTCCAGTTTCAGCTTTCTGCACATGGCTAGCCAGTTTTCCCAACACCATTTATTAAAAAGGGAATCCTTTCCTCACTGCTTGTTTTTGTCAGATTTGTCAAAGATCAGATGGTTGTAGGTGTATGGCATTACTTCCAAGACCTCTGTTCTGTTCAATTGGTCTATATCTCTCTTTTGGTACAAGTACCATGCTGTTTTGATTACTGTAGCCTTGTAGTACAGTTTGAAGTCAGGTAGTGTGATGCCTCTAGCTTTGTTCTTTTTGCTTAGGATTGTCTTGGCTATCTGGGCTCTTTTTTGATTCCACATGAAATTTAAGGTGTTTTTTTCCAGTTCTGTGAAAAAGAGCAATGGTAGTTTGATGGGGATAGCATTGAATCTATAAATCACTTTGGGTAGTATGGCCATTTTCACGATATTGATTCTTCCTAACCATGAGCATAGACTGTTTTCCTATCTTTTTGTGTCCTCTCTTATTTCGTTGAGCAGTGGTTTGTAGTTCTCCTTGAAGAGGTCCTCACATCCTTTGTTAGTTGTATTCCTAGGTATTTTATTATCTTTGTAGCAATTGTGAATGGGAGTTCACTCATGATTTGGCTCTGTGTTTGTTTGTTATTGGTGTATAGGAATGCTTGTGATTTTTGCACATTGATTTTGTATCCTAAGACTTTGCTGAAGTTTCTTATCATCTTAAGGAGATTTTGGGCTGAGACAATGGGGTCTTCTAAATATACAATCATGTTGTCTGTAAATAGAGACAATTTGGCTTCTCTTTTCCTAATTGAATACCTTTTATTTCTTTTTCTTGCCTGATTGCTCTGGCTGGAACTTACAATACTATGTTGAATGGGAATGGTGAGAGAGGGCATCCTTTTCTAGTGCCAGTTTTCTAAGGGAATGCTTCCAGTTTTTTCCCATTCAGTATGATATTGGCTGTGGGTTTGTCATAAATAGCTTTTATTATTTTGAGATACATTCCATTAATGCCTAGTTTATTGAAAGTTTTTAGCATAAAACGTTGTTGAATTTTATGGAAGGACTTCTCTGCATCTGTTCAGATAATCATGAGGTTTTTGTCTTTGGTTCTGTTTATGTGATTGATTATGTTTATAGATTTGCGTATGTTGAACCAGCCTTGCATTCCTGGGATGAAGCCTACTTGATCATGATGGATAGTCTTTTTGACGTGCTGTTGCATTTGGTTAGTATTTTATTGAAGATTTTTGCATCAATGTTTGTCATAGATATTGGCCTGAAATTTTCTTTTTTAGCTGTGTCTCTGCCAGGTTTTGGTATCAGGATAATGTTGGTCTCATTAAATGAGTTAGGGAGTATTCTCTCTTTTTGTATTGTTCAGAAGGAATGGTACCAGCTCCTCTTTGTATGTCTGGTAGAATTCGACTGTGAACCCATCCGGACCAGTGCTTTTTTTGGTTGGTAGGCTATTAATTGCTGCCTCAACTTTGGACCTTGTGGTTAGTCTATTCAGGGATTCAACTTCTTCCTGGTTTAGTCTTGGGAGGGTATAAGTATACAGGAATTTATAAATTTCATCTAGATTTATTGGTTTATGTCCATAGAGTTGTTTGTAGTAATCTTTGATGGTAGTTTCCATTTCTGTGGCATCAGTAGTGATATTCCCTTTGTTATTTTTTATTGCATCTATTTGATTCTTCTCTCTTTTCTTTTTTATTAGTCTGGCTAGTGGTCTATCTATTTGGTTGATTCTTCAAAAAACCAGCTCCCTGATTTATTGATTTTTTGAAGGTTTTTTTGTGTTTCTATCTCCTTCAGTTCTGCTCTGATCTTAGTTATTTCTTGTCTTCTGCTAGCTTTTGAATTTGCTTGATCTTGTTCCTCTAGTTCTTTTAATTTTGACGATAGGGTGTCACTTTTAGAATTTTCCCCACTTCTCATGTGGGCATTTAGTGCTATAAATTTCCCTCTATACACTGCTTTAAATGTGTCCCAGAGATTCTGGTACATTGTGTCTTTGTTCTCATTGGTTTCAAAGAACATCTTTATTTGTGCCTTCATTTCATTATTTATCCAGTAGTCATTCAGGAGCAGGTTGTTCAGTTTCCTTGTAGTTGTGTGGTTTTGTGTGAGTTTCTTAGTCCTGAGTTCTAATTTGATTGCACTGTGGTCTGAAAGGCTGGTAATTTTATTATTACTCACATCAGTCTCCCCACACATTCGGGGATCAGAGTTTTTAAGGATAAATTGCTGAGGTATTGTTGGGAGTAAATTCTATTTTAAATTCTGAGTAAATGTTATGCTAACTATCATTCCACCAGCCGTCACATAAGGCACGTTGAGAGGCACTGGTGAAACATAATAGCCACACACAATTGAAGTGTGAATGAAATGAATAAATAAGCAAATAAAGTAGGTACTCATACCTACACATACCTCATGCACTGTTTCTGTCACTGAAATGCCAGGGGTTCAGTCTAGGTCCTGCTACTTGCTGCACAGAAAGCCAATCACTGAGACAATGAGTATTGCCAGGGAGGAAGGCTTTAATAGGTGCTGCAGGCAAGGAGATGGGAGATCAGTCTCAAATCCATGTCTCTGACCCACTAGAATCAGTGGTTTATATAGCAGGAAAGGAATGTAATGATATTCAGGAAAACAAGAATAGGGGGTGTGTGGTAAGGAAGAGGAGTGGGTCAACAGAAAGCAGATGGTTGGTTAGGCAGTCATGGTAGGTGAAGGGTCTGGCTTCTCATTGTCCAGGTGTGGTAATCTGGGATGTTTCAGTTCCCTGATACTATCTGGGAGGCCTGATGGTTAGTTGTCTGAGAAAGGAACTTGGATAAGTGTAACTTTCTCAAGTTTTAAGACTCGGAGGGTCAATTTTACGTTTATTCAAAAGAGACCATAAGCATCAGTTCTATGGGGGAATTGAAGAGGTTTCCTTTCTACATTAATGTGTGTGTATGCATGTGTGTAATTCACAGTCATGGCTCACTGCAGCCTCTACCTCCTGGGCTCAAGACAGGATGATTGCTTGAGGCCAAGAGTTTGAGACCAGCTTGGACAACACAGTGAAACCCCATCTCTTAAAAAAAAATTAGCTGGTGGCTGGTATGGTGATGTGCTTCTGTAATGCCAGCTAGTCAGGAGGCTGAGGAGGGAGGATCACCTGAGCCCAGGGACCTAAGGTTGCAGTAAGCTAGGACTGTGCTACTGCACTCCAGCCTGGGCAACAGAGTAAGCCCCATCTCCAAAAATTAAAATATAATGAAAAAAGTTCATATCTAATATGCCCTGGGAAATGCGCAACATTCTTGAGGTAAGACAAATGTTACCTCTGTTTAGCAAATGAAGAAACCAAAGGCAGAAAGTGCTTTGCAAAGCTCTTTTACAAGTGAACCTATAATAATCTGGTTTGAGCCCAATGAACATCTCATTGAGGCTGAAATAATAAATTTTGACATTTATATTTCCATTCTAAGTTTATAAGTTCTTTACTTGTTACTAGGATAAAGACTTTTTTTTTTTTTTTTTTCCATTTTCTACTCCTTTTGTCAACTAAGGATAAACTAAACATGCATATAGTCAGTCATAGCAGGGAAACACATCAGATAAATTGAAGTAATATTTTACAAAATAACTGGCCAGGACTCTTCAAGTGTCACAGTCATTAAAGAAAAGGAAAGAATAAGAATGGTCATAGAGGAGATGAAAGAGACACGGCAACTAGATATGATATAAAATCCTGAATTGGATCATAAATCAGAAAAAGTACATTGGTGGGGAAACTAGTGAAACTCAGTGTCTGTAGGTCAGTTAATAGTATAGTATCAATGTTAATTTCCTGGTTTTGATAATGGTACTATGGTTATAGATGATGTTAACATTAGGGAAAACTAGGTGAAGGGTAACTGGAAACTTTCTGTACTATTTTTGCAACTTTTCTGTAAACTTAAAATTATTTAAAACAAAAAATTAAAAGAAAACAAAAATATATTAGGTAAAATGGAAAACAAATCTTATTGCCTCATCTCTGAAGCCTCACTGTACCCCTTCACTTTGGCTTAGGCTAAAGCTGAGGCATAGGAGGAAGAGTGGATGATTGTCAGGCAAAGAATAGGGGGTTATTGCATAGATTACTTGCTAGTTATTTAAATTGTGCTTTTATATTTTAATGAGGCCGTTTTTATATAATGTATGCGATCCTAGTCAAAATAGCCCAAGTGGCCAAAGTAGTGATATGAACATGGTCTCATCACAATGTTGCATTTTAGACTCCAACTGTGTGTTTTATAAAATATATCACAAGGAACACTGAGAAATGTTCAAAGTGGTTATGTCTTGCTCAGAGAACTATGGGAGAGTTTTAAAAAATCTTTATGCTGTTAAGTAATTTTCAAATAAATTACAATTAATATATTTCACATGTATAGTGAAATTCAAATTATTTTTTAAAATTTAACAAATTAGACATATGCCATAAGATCATGGTGACAGACTGAATTTTTCAAAGATAGCTGTGCCAGTGTTTATTGCATCCAATATGCTCTTCTTATAATGTGACACTGGAATTTCTCCATCAAGAAGTCTGTGTTCCCTCCTCTTGAACGTGAGCAAAACTCTGTCACTGTCTCAATCAGTAAAATACAGAACACTGACACTGTATGACTCTTGAGAAAGATTATAAAAAATATAGCTTTATCCTGGCTCTCTGTCCCTAAGAACACTTGCCTATGGGATCCAGCTATCATGTTGTGAGCAAATCCAGGCCCCATGCAGAAGTCATGTATGGATGTCCAGCTGGCAGCCCAAGGTAGGCCCAAATCAAAGAGAAGAAGTATTCAGATGATTTCAGCTCCCAGTCTTCAACTCTTTCAGCTAAGGCATGGATGAACAGAGATAAGCTGTCATTTCTCTACCCTGTCTGAATTCCTTGTACAAAGAAATCATTAAAATGAAATAAGTAATTGTTGTTTTAAGCCACTGTGTTTTGGAGTAATTTGTTATTCACAATAGGTAACCAAAATGTGAAAAACAAAATTATCAAATTATCCAGCAATTCTACTTGTGTAGCTATACCACAAACAAGTAAAAGCAGGAATGTGAAGAGACATTTGTACACCCATTTTTATAGCAGCGTTGTTCACAAGAGCTAAAACATGGAAGCAACCCAGGTGTTGATGAATGGATGGGCAGCAAGTGGGATTTGCATGCAGTGGAATATTGTTCAGCCTTAAAAAGGAAGAATATGACAAAGGGCTGATATCCAGAATTTACAACAAGCTAACACAGATTTACAAGAAAAAAACAAACAAACCCATTCAAAAATGGGCAAAGGATATGAACAGATACTTTACAAAAGAAAACATACAGGAGGCCAACAAACATATGAAAAAGTGTTCATCATCACTGGTCATTAGAGAAATGCAAATCAAAACTACATTGAGATACCATCTCACGCCAGTTAGAATGGCGATCATTAAAAAATCTGGAGAAAACAGATGCTGGAGAGGATGTGGAAAAATAGGAACACTTTTGCACTGTTGGTGGGAGTGTAAATTAGTTCAACCATTGTGGAAGACAGTGTGGCAATTCCTCAAGGACCTAGAAATAGAAATTCCATTTGACCCAGCAATCCCATTACTGGGCATATATCCAAAGGATTATAAATCGTTCTACTATAAGGACACATGCACACGAATGTTCATTGCAGTACAGTTTACAATAGCAAAGACCTGGAACCAACCCAAATGCCCATCGATGATAGACTGGACAGGAAAAATGTGGCACATATACACCATGGAATATTATGCAGCCATCAAAAACGATGAGTTCGCGTCCTTTGTAGGGACATGCATGAACCTGGAAACCATCATTCTCAGCAAACTGACACAAGAACACAAAATCAAACATCACATGTTCTCACTCATAGGCGGGTGTTGAACAATGAGAACACATGGACACAGGGAAGGGAGCACTATACACTGGGGTCTGTTGGGGGGCAGTGGGGGGGGACAGCGGGGGGGGGTGGGGAGTTGAGGAGGGATAGCATGGGGAGAAATGCCAGATATGGGTGAAGGGGAGGAAGGCAGCAAACCACACTGCCAAGTGTGCACCTATGCAACAACCTTGCATGTTTTTCACATGTACCCCAAAACCCAAAATGCAATAATAAAAAAAAAAAAAAAAGGAAGAATATTTGGACACACGATACAACATGGATGAATCTTGAGAGCATTATGCTGAGTGAAATAAGCCAGTCATGGAGACAAATACTGTATGAAGTACTTAAGAGTAGTCAAAATCATGGAGATAGAAAATAGAATGGTGGAGCTGGTGGGAGGGGGAAAATCAGGAGTTACTGTTTAATGTGAATAGATTTTCAGTTTTACAAGATGACAAGAGTTCTAGAGATGAATGGTGGTGAGATACAGAACATTTCCTTCATCTGAAAAAATTCCCTCTTGCCACTTTGTAGTTAATACCGTTCCCCCAAACTCCAGCCCTTCATAATCAATGATAGTATCTGTGTCCTTGTTGATTTTCTTTTCTCAAAATTCATATAAGTGAAACCATACACTACATACCTGTTGTGTCTGGCTTCTTTCACTTACCATAATCCTGGTGAGAAGCATCCATGTTGCTGCGTGTACTATACTTTCTCCCTTTTAATTGTCAAGTGGTATTCTATTGTACGTGCCACAGTTTAGGTATTCATTACTTGATGGACATTTAGTTTCCATTTTTGATACTTTTAAATAAAGATGCTATAAACATTCACATGCATGTATGCTCTTTAATAAACACAAAAAGTGAGATTGCTGAGTTGTTTGGTAAGTGCTTGTTTGAATACAAAAGGCACTTACAGATTGTTTTCTGGGTTAGTTTTCCCATTGCATTCCAAACATCATGTGAGAGATCCAGCTTCTCCACATCCTTGCCAGCAGTTTGCATTGTCTGTTTCTGGTCTTGTTTTTAATTTTGGTCATTCTGGTAGTGTGTAATGTAGCTCAATAGGATTTTGCTTTTCATTTTTATAATGACTAGTGACTTTGGACATCTTTTTATGTCTGGATTTGCCATCTATATCTCTTCTTTTGCACATTTATGGCTTTGGTTGTAAAAGTTCTTTATATTTTTTGAAATAAAAATATTTATCAGATACGTATTTTGTAAATATTTTCTCCCAGACTATAGCTTATGCTTTTATTTTTTAAAAAATATTTACTGATGATGACTAATTTATTGTTGCTTTCTACTATGGTTTATATTTTCACATTCCATATACGTATTATTTGTAAACAATAAGAACACTTTTTTTTCCATTTATTCTAGAAATGCTACTATTTTGGTTTTTACACTTTTATATTTCAAGTTTATTTTTGTATTTGGTGCAAAAAATGGATGATGATTCATGTGGTGTAGGTTGTCCAAGATATCATCACTTGTTGATCGTAGTGTCCTTTCTCTATTGACTTACCTTAGAACATTTGTTAAAGGTCGATTTGTTATCTGTGTAGGTTGCTTTCTGGACATTCTTTTCTGTTCCTTTCACCTACATGTCTGTCCTTATGCCAGTGCCACATAATCTTGATTAACTGTACCTCTATAGTAAATTCTAAAATTAAATAAAAAAGAAACAATGTATTATGGAGTAAATCAGGCAGTAATATTTCTCTAGACTTTATCATTTTGCAGAATCTTTAAAATTCGTTATTCGTTATGACTTCTTATTCTGTAAATGGATGTTGACTTTTATCACTAATTTCGTGGTGGTTATTTTTCTTAAAAGAGTTTCACTCTCCTTAATTACATAAACTTCAGTCCCCCAACCATGCATCTGTGTGGGAATGTGTAGTCTGCCAAACATATTTTCTGATTATCTGCCTCTGAGGCAACTTTCTTTTGCAAGGAGTGTTAAATCAGAAGTCAGTAGTTCTTCTCTTAGTAGACTAACAGGGATTAGCACCACAGATGATAATTATGAGATAGTAAGGTAGAGACTGCTGAGGTTTCAAGGAGTGGGGAGGAATAAGATAGAGATATGTGTTCGTTTAGTGTGCGTGGATGGCTTTGTGCACATCAAAGACTATTTCTGGCTACTTTGAACAAAGTTAATTTTTAATGTATTACTGTAACAATTGTTAAATCCTAGTTCTCTTTAAGCCTAGTTGATATTAAGCTTTAAATTCATTTTATTATTCTAATTATAAATACAGTGAACTTCAAAAATCATTTTTAAGGAAGTTTTTGATTACCATTTAATCAACTCATACTGAATAATCAAAAAATCCTTAATAATCAACTCTATTTGTAACTTAATTTTATTTTTGCAAACATTTTAAGCTGGTTTTATAATTGTAATATACTTGATTTCTTTTGGAGAACTTGGAATGCCTAGCCTAAAAAGCAAAACCTCTTTACCTACCCATTCCCCTAAATCTAATTAAATCCATCTTTAAAATACAGTGAATCCCAAGTTCCCTTAAACATTCCAGTATTGTTCACAAACTTGTTCTCTTATTTCCTAAAAATCTCAAGCTCTAAAATAAATTAGAATCATAGAGCTAATCTGTCAGACACACAAATATGCCAAATTATCTTAAACGTGACATCAGATGCATGAGTTATTCTTAAATTTAGCCCCAAATTATTACTGAGCATTTGATTTACTGTCTCTGTATACTTCATTCTAAGTCTCTCCAGTATTAAATGATTTACTGTCCTAGGTGAATTGGAGTCACCATCCTCAGGGACTTGTAGCACTTACTAATTAGAGAATTGAGCCAAGATGAGAAACCCAACAGTCTCCAAGGATGGCTTCTGGATGAGCCATGCCTCTTGCCACCCATACCCTTGTGTAATGCCTGCTCTCAATCTGGCCTGGTACTATGGGTTCGAATTGGTTTTATGTGAAACCAATGGACTTGGAAGAAATAAAATGATACTGGCAACTTGTCTCCTGGAATGTTCACTCTGAGGGAAGCCAGGTGCCATGTAAGATGCTTGATCACTTTGAGGTCACCATGTCCTGGAGAAGCCCAAACTAGCCATGTGGAAATGACATGTGTGGCGAGAGATGCCTGGTCACTCCCACTCTCCCAACCCAGAACCATTCATTCCAGCTGGGGGCCCAGACACTGTACTTCTGAATCAAACCATCCTTGCAGAACTCCATTTGAATTCCTCACCTACTAAACTGTGAAATATAAAAATAACAAGTTGCTGTTTTAAACTACTAAGTTGTAGTGTAGTTTGTTATATAAGAATAGCTAATTAGAGCCCCTACAAGGTGGTTCATCTCCAAGGCCACTAATGACATGCTGAGCCCCCTTTCATGGTTTCCCTAACATGGGATTCCAGGCACATCTCTTTCAATTAGGATTTTATTTTCCTGTTGTCTTAGTCCGTTTAGTGTTGCTATAACAGAATGCTTGAGACTGGGTAGCTTATAAAGAGAAGAGGTTTATTTAGCTCATGATTCTGGTGGTTAGAAAGCACAAGATTGGGCATCTGTACCTGGTGAGGTTCTCGAGCTGCTTCAACTTACGGTAGAAGGTGGAAAGAGAGCCAACATGTGTAAATAGATCACGTGACAAGGGAGGAGGCAAGAGAGTGATCAGGAAGGAGCCAGACTCTTGTAAACAACCAGCTCTCATAGAAAGAATAGAGTGGTGGGAACTTGCTCATGCTGGAAGGAGGTAATTATTCATGAGGGATCCATCCCCGTGATCTAAATAGGTCCAATTGGTCCCCACTGTCTAACACGTTAGGGATCCAATTTCACCGTGAGGTTTGGAGAGGACAAACATCCAAACCGTAGAAGCTGGTTACACCTGTCCCTACGTCTTTCACCTGATTTCAGTCAGCCAGCTGCCAGCCTAAAGATTACAGAAACTTTCTTCATGGCTTGATTGGATCTTGATTTTTGCTTGTGGTTTAATTTGTTTTCTTTTAGTCTGGGCTGAATTTTTCGAAGACCTCAAATGATGTCTGATTGGATTCTGCTTTTATCTTTGCCATGCTCTGAAGCCACAGCACTAAAGTCATGGTGATGAAAATCAGACCTGTGCCTCTATCAGTGGCCAGGGTCCCCCAAGTCCGCATCGTAGAAAAACTTCCCTGCAGTGTATAGCATTTCCTCAGTACCTTCCTGTTGCTGCCATGAGGCCAGGTAGCTGGAAGACTTACAATCTAAGAGATTTTAGCTTATTAAGGTTTGAGACCTGAAAATATAATAATTGGTTTCAATATGTTCCAAGAAGGCTACAAAATCAAGCTTGAAAAATATTTGACTAAATGTCCACAAATATATGTTAATGATATTAAATGCTGAATTTAATACTTATAAAAATTCATTACATTCAAACACAACTTCGGGCTATCTTTTTTTCACTTTACAAGAATTCCCAAGAAGGCCTATTGAGTACTAAAATATCAGAGTCAAGTGTAAATTACAAAAAAAAAAAAAAGTAAAAATATAAATACATTTAAAATTTTCAATGAAAAAGTATATATAATGTGGGCTGGGTGCACTGACTCATACCTGTAATCTCAGCACTTTGAGAGGCTGAGGTGGGTGGATCACTTGAGGTCAGGAGGTTGGACTAGCCTTACCTACATGGCAAAATTCCATCTCTACTAAAAATACAAAAATCAGCCTGGCATGGTGGCACACACCTATAGTCCCTGGTACTCAGGAGGCTGAGGCAGGAGGATCGCTTGAACCTAGGAGGCAGAGGTTGTACTGAGCCAAGATTGCACCACTGCACTCCAGCCTGGGCAACAGAGTGAAACTCTGTCTCCAAAAAATTTAAAAAGATTATATATAATAGTTAAGGGTACCTTTACGATATTTTTATGATGTGGGATGGATTTGGATTTCTACAGATGGAATACTATGGCTCTCCTAAGTCCTACAGTGGTCTTGGAAAACTGACTAGTTTGCTTTAAAAACGGCCTAGGTTCATTTTGCATATACAATCACTGCTCCAGCCCCACTCAGTTTTCCTTGGCTGCATCCTGTTCTTTGACTACATCTCTTACAGAAATAGATCTGGATGATTTAGTCCTACTCTTAGGCCATCAGTATATTATTGCAGTTTTAGAATTGTCACCAACAAATGGAATAATTTGCCCAAAGGTCTGCAGCTAACAGGTAGAAGAAGGGCCAAGAATGGCACCCATCTCTCTGACTCTGACATTTCTTTTCCTTCTTGTTTTTCCCTTAAAAGCCTCTTGTAGTATTCATTTTACTCGCATGTCAAAAACTATTGCTGGTGGCAGGAAAGGTGCACAATGTGATTGTCCATCTGCTGAGACATGGCCATTGGGTGTGCCAAGGACTCATCCTTACAATTGTGCTCTGAAAAACATGGAAACAATAAGAAAGGCTACACAGACAGAGGAGAAAAACGGAGTCCAAGTGAAGAAGCACAAATGACAACAAAACCCAAAACCAAAACTACCTCATAATATTGTCTAGGGCCAGCTCTCCTCCTCATTTCCACCCTAGATGAGGCTTGGATCAAAGGTGAGAGTGCAGGCACTAGGGTAGTTTTCTATGATTGGATCCTGGAGGTGGGAGACAAAGATAACATGTTAGACAGGCTTGACTGTCTTTGGAAAACTTGAGTTCTCTCTCTCTTCAAACCAAACCCGGTTCCCAGAAAAGGATCAACTCTTGGTCATTTACACAATCCAAGTCAGCAAATGACCTCCCTTGGGGGTATATACATTTCAGATGCCTGATTTTGCTTGTGTGGAAATAGAACTGAATTCTGGCTCACTTACTAATCACGCAGGGCCTCATGTCCTTTTTGCTTACTCACTCCTCTGCTTTCATGGTAAGATTTGGCCTCAATTTTCCTTCCCACCAATTTTATTGCAAAATTATGTATATTTTAAAGTACCTCAAAAACCTTTTCATTACTAGGCAGAGTATAATTTACTAAGTTGAGAAATAACTGGGTTCCCAGGAACTGAGAAATATTTATTTTCCCTGGGATGTTGTCACCTCCTAAATCACACCATGTAGTTATTTACCCTCGGCCTATACCATCCTCAGCATCCCCCAAAGAAGCTACAGAAGCCCCCCTTTCACCCATGGGAAATCTTTACTGGAGCTCAAAGCAAAGGATAAACCATGCAGGTGGTCCATGCAGGAGGAAGCTTAGAGAAAATCAAGCCACAGGGCAGGGAAAATAAGAAACAAGCCCTTCAAAAAATTTAAAGATAAACAAAAGTTTTCCTCTTTTTAATATTTTGACAAGGAAACTTAAATAATCCCAAGTAGTAAGAAGTGGGTGCACCTTGCCCTCATGTTACTTCTCTGCCAACTCTCCCTTCAGTTCTTCCCTCCTGTTGACTGCATCCCCTTAGTTTCTCCCATTCATTCAGTGTGGCCCTGGATCCATCTCTCAGACATTTCTGCATGAGGTTTTTCTCTCTAGGTGGCTGGAGGAGCATCTAGCAGGCTGCCCAGGCTACCCTGTGTGACTCCCTGCCTTCAGTGTGCCTTCCGTCTGGAGGAGGCCTTTATTGCTGGATGTTAAGTGCTGAACCCTACCCAGTCCTGGGAGCAGGCCTGCTGATTCCCATAGCCCTGCAGTCACCTGCACATCTTCCCATCCTTTGCTGCCCTGCTGTAACCCCACCCAGCTCTTGTGTCAGGCAGAAATCAGAACTGTTTGGGAAGCAATCATTTGTGGTGTGTCTGGTCAAGATGACACACAGGTAGGATAAAGAAGAGACGGTTTAGCAACTCTCCCAGAAGTAGACCATGCTCCAGTGACCTAGTTTGTGAGCTCAGATCAAGAGCCTGGAGCGCTTTAATGATGTTATTTTTTGTAGCTCTAGTCCCTTCTGCTCCAATTCCTTTTTTCTGCAGGCTCAGCAGAGATAAAACACAGCTGGTCATCATTACATTCCCCTCCAGTATCTCCATGCAATCGAAAACAACTGCATCAGACACCCCTTCTCTAGATGAAATCATGCCAAAGCCCTAAATATTTCTTCCATGTTCCCTTTTCCAATTCAAATCATCAGTGTTAACATCTCATTTGGGAGATGTTTATCTTCAGGGACAAATATTTAAGTTATTATTTTTATTTATTTTAAACAAATAATTTATGCATATATACAAAATTTCAAAGGTACATAAGGGGATACAGTGAAAACAGGGTCTCCTTCCTACATCTGTCCTTCAGCAATCCAGTTCTCAGATCTAGAAGCAATTGACACTTGAAAATACAATCACTGTTACTAGATTCTGAGGGTTCTAGTAGAAATGGTTAAAGAATTAATATACATATATGTACGTATATATAATATACATATATACATATAATATACATATATATAATATACATATATATATGGTTCTGTGTGGTCAACTTTTTTAGATTCCATATGAATGAGATAATGCAGTGTTTGTTTTTATGTGCCTAGCTTATTTCACTTAACATAATGTCCTCCACATTTACTCATCTTGTTGCAAATGACAGGGTTTCCTTATTTTTATGACTGAATAGTATTTTATTGAGTATATATGCCACATTGTCTTTATCCATTCATACATTGATGGACACTTAGATTGCTTCCATATCTTGGCTATTGTGAATAGTGCTGCAGTGGACACGGGAGTGCAGGTTTCTCTTCAACACACTGAATTCATTTTCTTTGAATATATGCCATTAGTGGGATTGCTGGATCATATGGTAGTTCTATGATAATTTTTTGAGGAACCTCCATATGTTTTCCATAATGGCTGTAAGAATTTACATTTCCACCAACGGTGTGCAAGGGTTCCCTTTTCTCCACATCCTCACCAACACGTGTGATCTGGGTGGGTAGTAGCCCCTGTAACAAGTGTGTAGTGATGTCTCACTATGGTTTTTATTTGCATTTCTCTGATGATTTATGATGTTGAGTACCTTTTCGTATGCCTGTTGGGTCGTAGAAGTAGAGAGAATAGAAAGGTGGTAACCAGGGTGATAGGGCTTGGCTGTGTGTCCCCACCCAAATCTCATCTCAAATTGCAATCCCCATGAGTCAAGGGAGAGAAGTGACTGGATTATGGGGGCAGTTCCGCCCAGGCTGTTCTCATGATAGTGAATGAATCCTCAGAAGAGGATTCATAAATGGTAGTTTTTCCTATGCTCACTCGCTCTCTCTCTCTTTCTCTTTCTCTCTCTTTTGCCACCCCCTTTCTGTCTCTCACATGCTGCCACGTAAGACATGTCTGCTTCACCTTCTGCTGTGAGTGTAAGGTTCCTGATGCCTCCCTAACCATGCAGAAACATGAGTCAATTAAACCTCTTTCCTTTGTAAATTGTATCAGGAAGTTCTGTATAGTAGTGTGAGACAGACGAATACAGAGGGGCTAAAGTTGTACAGGGTAGGGCAAAGGTTGCTGGGAAGATGTTAGCTGAAGGACCCAAAATTTCCGTTAGGAAGAACAAGTTAAAGAGATTTACTGCATAACATGATGACTATAATTAATAATGTAAGATATTCTTGAAAAACGCTGAGAGTAGATGTAAAGTGTTCTCACCACAAAAATAATGGCTATGTGTGGTAGTGCATATGTTAATTGTAATAGCTAGAATTAGTCATTTCACCATGTATATATACTTCAAAACACCATGTTACACCTGCTGAATACATACAATTGTATCTGTCAACATAAAACAAATAAAATTAAACTAGCAAGCACAAAAAATTTAAAAGCAAAACCACATGTGGTTCTATATATTACACGCTTACAAGTAGTAACAAACACATACTGTTCTGTAAGTATTTCTGGCATATTTTTAGAAGATCTTCCCATAGTACATGCAAAGCTATTTTATTTAAATGAGAGCATATGGGCATATAGTGATGCACCACAATTGATTTAATCCTTTACTATATTGAATGTTTCCAATGTTTTGTTATTACAGAGTGCTATAATAAATATCTGTGTATTTTCACCACTTTGCACATGTAAGAATCTATACATAGGATAGATCCTTGAAAGTATTGCTGGGGCCCGGGCGCGATGCCTGTAATCCCAGCACTTTGGGAGGCTGAGGCAGGTGGATCACAAGGTCAAGAGGTGGAGACCATCCTGACCAACATGGTGAAACCTCGTCTCCACTAAAAATGCAAAAATTAGCTGGGTGTGGTGGCTCATGCCTGTAGTCCCAGCTACTCGGGAGGCTGAGGCAGGAGAATTGCTTGAACCCAGGAGGCAGAGGTTGCAGTGAGCCGAGATTGCGCCACTGCACTGCAGCCTGGCAACAGCGAGACTCTGTCTCAAAAAAAAAAAAACAGAAAGAAAAAGTATTGCTGGGCCAAAGTGCATATCAAATTTCAATTCTGAAAGACACATTTTGTTTCCTAATTTTCCTCCAGGAAAGTTGTACAAACATATCCTTCTAAAAAAAAAAAAAAAATCCTTCTACCTGCAGTAGAATAGAGTCAGTTGCCCCAGTCATCAACACTACTTTTATTCAACTTCATTTATTTCTTTTTGAAAAATGTCACCTCACTGTAGTTTTAGTTGGCATTTCTTTTATTATGACTGTATCTGAGGTTGAACTTACTTTCACAAATTTCAAAACAATTCATATTTTAAAATTGTGAGTATCTAATCATATCTTTGTCCATTTTTCTAATCATTTGCTAGACTCTGTATTGATTCGTGGGGGTGCTTTTAAACTAAGGACATTGGCTCTTTGATGTGTCCTGATTTTTTTTTCTGCCACACGAAAATGTTTTACATTGATGTCGCTGCACAATTTAATTTTTAAAATAGTTTCTGGATTCTGTATTATAGGCAGAATTGCCTGAGAAACTCCAATAATATATTTTTAAACTCTCCTGTATTTTCTCTCAGCATGTTTACAGTTTTGTTTTATGTTTAAATTTTTAAACAATGTGGAATTTATTTTAGTGTAAGATGTGAAATGGTGACAAATTTATTTTTTCAGGTGGCTGCTTAGTTGTCCCAACACCATTTATTAAATAATCTGATTCTTTTAAATGAATTCAAAATGCAAACTTGTATATGTATTTTATATGTATACAAATTATATGTAAATATGTATATACGCACAGAGTAAAATTATGTATGTGTAACTGAGTCCATTTTTGTTTCATGAGTCTGTTTTGTCATACTCCAGACATTATTTTAATCGCTATAGCTTTACAACGTGTCTTAATATTTGTCAAAGTCATATTCTTCTTCAGAATCTTTCTTCGTATTCTTATTTTGCATGTGATTTTACAAAAAGGTTAACTTTTTTCTTATTAAAAAATTCTTATTGGTTTATTTGTTGGTTTCATGTAAAATGCACTGATTAACTTAGCAGTAAAATATTTTTTATGATCTTAAATCAACAATCCTAATCAACATCATAGGATGTCATTCCATTTGATCTTCTTTTGTGTCCAAAATAGTAATTTTAAAGTTTAGTCATATATTTTGTTAAAAGAATTCCTAGGTATTTGACCATTTTTGTTGATGTTGTTAATAGAGTGGTTTTAAAAATTTTTATATTCCAACTTGTTTGTACATATGAAGGCTATAGACTTCTGTAATATTTATTTTACCCCAGCCACCATTATATGTTAGATCTAATATAGTTTCAATTGATTATATCAGGATTTCAAGATAAATAATCTTACCATCTTCATGTAATCATAATTTTATCTTCTCTTCTAAGGTTTATGTGGCTTTTAAAAATACTTTCTAATTGTATTGTCCGGTACTAGCAGAATAATTTAGCATAATAGTGATGATAAAATATCCTTCTCTTTTCTCTGGCTTTAGTGGAAATGCTTCTAGGATTTTCCCATTAATCCAGTACTGATGCTGGCTCTGGGATTGAGATAGATGTGTTATTTTGTGTTTTAAAAAAGAAACCATCTGTTCTATTTGATTAAGAGACATTTTGACCAGTTGAACAATCACTGAGAAAATTGAGTTAAAGTCTTTGATAAAGTTCATTTAAAAAAGTCCCTATAGGTTTGCTGTGCAAATATTGACACTATATTATTTGTATTATTTGATATAGTGATAATGACAATTATTTTTAGATTGTGCATTTTATTATTTAAAAGTATCTTTTTTTAATCTCAGTGTGTTTTTAGCCCTGAAAATAACTTGGTCTGGTATTAAGCTTAAGACGCCTGCTGCTTGTCTTCATTTGTTTAGTATGCCTTTGCAAACCTTTTTATTCTCAATATTACTGCATTCCTCTGTTGTAAATATTTCTCAAGAACACTGCATAGAGTTGGATTTTACTCTGTGATCATAGCTGAGAGTCATTTGCTTTTAATAGATGAGCTCACATCAAAATTTGCCTTTACTGAAATTATAACATATAGGATAGACTTCTAGTTAATTAAAAAAATGCTTCTATGAAAATATTCAAACTTTTACAATGTAGAAGGCATGACAGGTCAGCTTTGAAGTATTTACCCAAGGCTGGGCATGGTGGCTTCCACCTGTAATTCCAGCACTTAGGGAGGTCAAGGCAGGAGGATCACTGGAAGCCAGCATTTGAGACCAGCCTGGGCAAGGTAGTGATACCTCATCTCTACAGAAATTTTAAAAATTAGCTAAGTGTGGTGGTGCATACCTGTAGCTCCAGCTACTGAGAAGGCTGAGGCAGAAAACTGTTTGAGTCCAGGAGTTCAAGGCTTCTGCAGTGAGCTGTGATCATGCCACTGTACTATACAGCCTGAGTGGCAGAGCAAGACTGTATCATAATTTATACATATATAATGTAAATTTGGCTTAAAAATAAAACAGAACAGAGGACTTAGAATGAAAAGTGACAATTCTTTGTGCAAAAGTGGCTACTTTGAATCATTTCTGTTTTAGTTTCTTTCAGTAATTATACCTGTAAAGTTCTAAACAATTTTTTTACTTAGCTATTTTTTTGTTTATTAATTTTAGACATTTTCTATTGGTTTTTCTCTTGTGGCAAATGTGGATTTTGCCTATTTACACACACATGCTCACTCCTTCTCTATACTCCCAATATAGTTAGAGTTTGTTGGTAACTTGTGCTATTAAAGTTACTTACATCTTTTTTATTGTCTATTGCTCTGCCACAAACTACCCTAAAATTGAGTGAGTTACAATAGCAATAAACATTTATTATCTCCCACAGTTTCTGTGGGTCAAGAATCCAGGAGCAAATTAGCTGGGTGGTTCTGGCTCAGGGTGACTCATGAGACTGTAGTCAAGATGTCAGCTGGGCTGTAGTTGTCTGAAGACTTGACTATAGTTTGAAGATTTTCTTCTAAGATGGTTCACTCACATGGTTAGTGAGTTGGTTTTGACTCTTGGCAGGCGGTCGGCGGTCTTAGTTCCTGGTTTCTAGGACCTCTTGTTGGGGCTACTTGAGTGTCCTTCCTACAAGACACTGGCTTCCCCCAGGGCAGACGATCTGAGGGAGAGCCAGGCAGAAACCTGGATGTGTTCTAGCCTTGGAAGTCACACTCCATCATTTCTGCAATATACTCTAGATTATACAGTTCAGCCCTACTTCATGTGGGAGGGGACTACACGAGGTCATGAATAACAGGCATGCAATCATCTTGGAAGCTGCCTACCACAGCCTACCCTCTGGCCCCCCATGACTCACATCTCTCCCACATGAAAAATATACTCACTCCTTCCTAAGATGCCACACAAGTCATCTCTGTATAGCATCTTACCTGAAGTTCAGGGTCTTGCCATCTAAACCGGGTGTAGGTGTAGGCGTGTTTCCTCATGGACAGGTCACAGGGTACGGGTTCCACACACCCAGCATACAGTGTGGGGACAGACACAGGATAATCACTATAGGCAGTCCCATTCAAAAAGAGGGAAAACATCATAGGCCTATACTGATTTTAAATCCAGTTGGAGTTTTCTTGATTGGGAAGATTCTTAACTCAGTTCTGCTCCCTTCCTGGAATGATTCTCTTCTAAGAGCCAAGGCAAGCTCTTGGCTCTGCTTTCTGGGCTCCTCTGGGGGATTCTGCAGACACAGGGGAAGATTGCCTGTGTCTGCAGCTGAATTATCTCTCTGCTTGCTCCCTATCTATAGAAATTTGGTGGCCCAGTGCTTCTCCTTTAGTATAATTTTCCTATTAAGGAATTCCCTCCATTAGACACAAGATCCACACACAGGAGTTTCTTTATGTTAAACCCTTCTCACTGGTCATCAGCTGAGACTGTTGAGAGACCTCACCCTTAAGCTTCTTAGAAAGCTCTGTCTTTTAAGACATCATCCTAGATTTTTCCAGGATGTAAATAAGGGATTTATAGCCACTTGTATGGCTTCATCTTTATATGCTGTTTTCCTGACAGTGCCCAGAATTTTATCTTCCCCTAGAAGTCATATCTTAATTTTAGCATTACTTTCCATCTGGAGGGGCTGGAAAATTTCAAAAGCTGGCTTCATCTAGTCCAGGCTTCTTTTTGTATAAAAGTCCTTTCTCCAGCTTATCACTTTCCTCTTGTATTTTAATATAAGCAATAAGAAGAAACCAGGTGACTGACACCTTCAACTCTGGAAATCTCCACTCAGTCACTCAGCTTGCTAGACACATTTTCTGTTTTCCATATGACTGTGAGCAGCAGCATTGCTTCTTTCTGTTACAACATAATAAGGATTCCCTTTCTCCAGTTTTCAATAACTTTATTTAGTTTTCTTTCTTTCTTTTTTCTTTTTCTGAGATGGAGTTTCACCTTTGTTATCCAGGCTGGAGTGCATTGGTGTGATCTCGGCTCACAGCAACCTCCGCTTTCCAGATTCAAGCAATTCTCCTGTCTCAGCCTCCCGAGTAGCTGGGATTACAGGCATGTGCCACCATGCCCGGCTAATTTTTAATTTTTAGTAGAGATGGAGTTTCTCCATGTTGGTCAGGCTAGTCTCAAACTCGCGACCTCAGGTAATCTACCTGCCTCGGCCTCCCAAAGTGCTGGGATTACAGGCTTGAGCCACTGTGCCCAGCCCTACTTAGTTTTCTTTAAGTCCTCACCAGCAGCCTCCACAAAGGCCTCCAAATTCTACTAAAAGCTGCTTCAGCATTTTCCTTTTCACTAATACCCTTTCCAAAGTCCTTACTGTTTCTTCCCACTGCCTAATTCTCAAGCCACTCTCAAATTTAAGGTGTGGTAACAGCAGCACTAAAATCTATAGCATTTATCTGTTGTTGATAAAAGAATTGCCTCGTCGTATGCAATTTACCTATATTTAAAAAGCCTGCACATGTACCCCAGAACCTAAAATAAAATAAAATAAGAAAGAATTGCTCTAAAAGGAAGACTGAGGAACCTATAAATGCTGGGTAGGCAACTAACTGTAAACCTTAAAACGGGTGGCTTTCTATTGTCTTTGGATGCTTTATGTTTGGAATTTTTATAGAGACACTTTAGGGTATGCGGTTGTTCTTTTTCCTTTATTCTACTTGGCAAATAGGCTATTACAATTTGAAGTCTTCTGTTTTCCTTCAGCTGCAAAATTATTCCATATTATTCCTTTGATAATTTTTCTTCCATGCTTTTGCATATTTTTGCCTTCAGGTTGTTTGATCTGTCTTTCTGAAATAACAACAGCCTCTATCAAATTCCTAGTTTCAATATATATATTCATTCTTTCCTTAACATACTTACTGATAATTGACTAAAATTATATTAAATAGCGTTACATGTTGGGGGCACTGAGCTCCATGCTAATGATACAAATATAAGTAGAATATTATCCCTTCCCTTGAAGGGGATACAGTCTGGGGGAGAGATACACTTTTAAATAAATAAATACAATGTTATGTATAGTGGTTTAGTTGAAATATGTACAGATTAGAGTCAGAGCACAAAGAAGGTAGTGAATCATTCAATTTGGCAGCGGACAGAAAAGACCATAGAGAAAGTGAAGCTTAGTCACCTCTTAGAAGATGAGCAGGTGCTTACCAGCTAGGAGGTGGGTAATGCGTAGGGACGTTCCAGGCAAGAGAGGCAGAGTGAGCACCATGCTTTTGGAGAAATGACAAGAAGTTTGAGATGCATTAAGTATAGGGTGGTGGTGTTATGGAATGTAGAAGGAGAACTAGGCAGGACCCAATGCCAGACTACAGGGTTTTGACTTTATCCTGTAGGTAATTATATGCTTTTGAAGAGTTTTACTTGGGAGAGTGGCATGGTAATAATTATGTGTTGGATATACCACACTGGTTATTATGGTGCAGAAGGCAGATTGAGGCAGTAGAGCTCACGAGACTAGTTACAATACTATCATCATATTTCATGTGAGGTATAGTGATTATATGACCTGAAGTCATAGAAAAGGAGATGAAGAAATGTAAATGATGTGATGGAGGTGGCGTTAATGGAACTTAATCAGATGTGGGATGAGGGCATAGAATAACATAATATCCAGAGTGACAGCCAGGTTCTTGGCTGGGAGAATGGCTGGGCTTTGATGGCATTGACTGAAGAATCAAACACAGGAGGAGCAACAAAGTTATCAGAAAGAAGATCATGTTTTCTTGGTGTTGTGTTTAATTTTATGTGTTTAATTTGGTGTTATGTATAATTTTACATGTGTATAATTTTATATAGGGCATCCAATAGGCATCTAATAGTCATATGTGCTTATGTATACACACGTGCATGCACGCACACACGCACACACCCCTAGAGCATAAAAGATCTCTGGACTATAGATACAGATGAATTTAGCATAAATGGTATAAGTGAAAACATGAGAATTGATGAGGTTCCAAGGAATTGCATAAATTTAAAAAGGACCAGGTACAGACTCCTGGATGCCTTAGGACATTAGTAGGTATGGGAGAAATTTATTTTTAATAAACTATTTTTAATGTAAATGATTGTTTGTCAAATTTTGGGTACGAACACAGTCACACTTTTTAGTTTTCCAACTAATTTTTGAGTTCTCCCATGCCTTTATTAGCATCAAGTCTAATGTCTACCCCAGAACTCCCTCTAACATCTGAATTTGGGTTGAGATCTTAATCAGTTTCCTCTCAGGAGACCCCTGGGCCCCAGTAGTACCACCACCTATTCAGTTGCCGAAGTCAAAACTAAAATCAGACAGCCAGTCTTAATCCCTATTTTTCTTTTATTTACTACTATACTTCCAATCCATCAGCAAGCTCTATTGACTTTATCTTTAAAGTATATCTTAAATGTATCCGTTTTTCTCCATTGCTACCACGACTGCAGTCCTAAGCACTATCAGCTCTTGCCTGGTGTCTCAGCCCATTCCGCCTGCTATAACAAAGTGTCATGAACTGGGTAACGTACAAACAACAAAATTTCATTTCTAATAGTCTAAAGGTTGTGAGAAGTCCATGATCAAGGTGCTGGCAGAGTTGGGGTCTGGTAAAGGCTCACTTTCTGGTTCACAGAAGGTGGCTTCTTGCTGCATCTTCTCATGGTGGAAGCAGTGAGGAGTCTCTTTAGGACCTCTTTCATAAAGGCACTAATCCCATTCATGAAGACTCTAATTCCATGACTTGATCAACTCCCAAAGGTCCCACCTTCTAATATTATCACCTTGGTGATTAGGTTTCAACGTATGAATTTGGAGGGACACAAACATTCACACCGTTGATCCTGGATAGCTATAGTGGCCTACAGGCTTCCTACTCTCACTCTTGACCATCTAAAATTTTCCATTCAATAGCCAAAATCATCTTTTTTTTTCTCTTTTTAGAGTTTGAGTCTTGCTCTGTCACCCAGGCTGGAGTGCAGTGGTGTAACCATAGCTCACTGCAGCCTCAAACTCCTGGACTCAAGCAGTCCTCCCACCTCAGCTTCCTGAGTAGCTGGGACTGCAGGCATGCACCATCATGCCTGGCTAATTTTTGAAATTGTTTTTAGGGAAAGGGTCTCACTATGCTGCCCAGGCTAGTCTTGAACTTCTGACCTCAAGCCGTCTTCCCACCTTGACCTCACAAAGTGCTGGGATTACAGGTGTGGGTCACCATGTGCAGCCCCAAATCATCTTTTTAAAAGACATGAAATCATGTTGTTACTCTGTTTAAATGCTTCTTGTTGCACTTTATTTTTTATTTTTTAGTTTTACTATTCTTTTGAGACAGAGTCTTTCTCTGTCATCGAGGCTGGAGTGCAGTGGCTGATCTCGGCTCACTGCAACCTCCTGGGTTCAAGCGATTCTCCTGCCTTTGTTTCCTGAGAAGCTGGGATTACAGGTGCGCACCACCATGCCTGGCTAATTTTTTATTTACTTATTTATTTATTTATTTTAGTAAAGTCGAGGTTTCACCACGTTGGCCAGGCTGGTGTCGAACTCCTGACCTCGGGTGATCTACCCGCCTCTGCTTCCCAAAGTGCTGGTATTACAGGCGTCAGACACCACAACCAGCCTCATTGCACTTTAAGATCCAATTTTCTCATCATGTGTGGCAAGGCTTTCACGATCATTTATCTGTTCTCTCTCTTTCCTAACCTCCTCTACTATCACTGGACTGTGCCTTAACCCACTCCACTACCCAACTCACTATGCTCTAGACTTTTGCAGAACACCAAATTAATTTTGCATTAGAATATTTGCAATGGCCTCCCCCAGTCCCCACCTGGAAGGTTCTTCCTTGTGCTCTGTCCATGGCTCACTCCTGCCTGTTATTTAGGTCTTAGTATAAATGTCACCTCCTCACAGAGGGCTTCCTTGTTCATCTAAATTAATGTAGCACTGGGTATGATTTCATCAGAGCACCCAGCACAGGCTGCTGTCTCCTTGTTCATCTAAATTAATGTAGCACTGTGTATGATTTCACCAGAGCACCCAGCACAGGCTGCTGTCTATCTATGGCCAAAGATAGAATCTACCAGACAATTAGGGAGAAGATGTTATTCAAGTTATTGCAGTAGGAAGAACAGTTATCAATGAAGAAAGGAAACAAAGGCACCTGGACTTTTATAGAGGCTGGAAAACAAGACAATCGTCAGCAGTTTTAGGGGAGTCATGAGGGAAAACCTTGGGGAATACACAAGAGCAGGGTGGGTCTCTCAGTCACTGATGCTTTCTATGAGCATAGAGATCAAAATAAAAATTCTCTCTTTCTCTTCCTCTTTTTTATCTCTCTCCTCTCTTTTTCCCCCCTCTGTCTTTGTTGACAAATTTACAGATGTTTTAAATAAAACTTTTAATATGATTTCAGTAGAATCCCATGAGATGCCTGAGAGATTGCTTTTTTGTTGTTGTTTAAAAATCACTTTTGGCCAAGCATGGTGGCTCATGTCAGGAATCCTAGCACTTTACTGAAGGTGGAGGATCACTTGAGCCCAGGTATTCAAGGCCAGCATGGGTAATATAGTGAGACCCCTGTCTCTACAAAAAAAAAAAAAACTTATCCGGGCATGGTGGCAGCACACCTGTGGTCCCAACTACTCAGAGGCTAAGGTGGCTAAGGCTCACTTGAGCCAGGGTGTTTGAGGTTGCAGTGAGCCATGATGGTGCCACTGTACTCCAGACTGGGGGATGGAGTGAGATTCCATCTCAAAAAAAAGTATCAATTTAAAAAATGCTCAGATAAGTATTGTACAAGAAAAAATAAATAAAATTTAAAACATTTAAAGATAGCATTGAGTATCTTCTTATTTGAGTTGTTTTACCTTTAAATCTCAGGTCTTAGGATGAACAATGCCTTCTTGAGAATGTTCAATGATAGATACAGAGATTAAGCTTACTAATTTTGAAGATGATAGTGAAGACTTAAGTCTAAAAGGCAAAACATCAAAGGGCTCACATTTGATAAGAGATTAGATTTTTACGACAATACTATTTATAACTATGTAAGATCTCAGAGCGTAAGAACTGTGGGAGACCTCAACTATTCCAAACCCCTAATTTTACAAATGAGGAAACTGAGGTCCAGAAAAAGTGACTTTTCTAAGAGTATACAAGATAGAGAGAAGTCTGGGATCAGTTCCCCTTGTTTCTAGCCCAATGTTCTTTTCCATCTGTTATCTCTCTGCTTATTTAAACACAGAAACAAAAGCCAAAAAAATAATTTTGGGGGTGGTTGCTTCTCAAGGAAAATGAAATCAAATTATAGTCATTTTAAGCTAAGAAGAGGAAAAAAATAGTTGAGTGAATCCTATCTGTAACTCTTCTCATATATTGTATTTTAAACTCCTACAGATTTAGTGGAGGTTATTGGAATAAAGTCCATTTTAACTTTGAAGTTCCAGTACAACTTGTAGACTCTTTATGCCCATTGCAGATTCCTCCTTGGGCAAATCATTCTGACAGCCCATGACCCTGATCAAGTCTCTGCCCTGCTCACACCTCTACTTTACACGGGTGAGAATCCTACTTTCAAGAAATGCTTTGGAACTTACATTAGTGAATAAATAAGAATGCCTTAAATTCTCATATTAGTTCATTTTTAGAAAACTGATCTGAAGAAGTTATAAGTATGGTATTTAGAAACAATTGTCTTTGGCTGGGCATGGTGGCTCACATCTGTAATCCCAGCACTTTGGGAGGCCGAGGCAGGTGAATCACTTGAGGTAGGGACCAGCCTGGCTACCATGATAAAATCCTGTCTCTACTAAAAATACAAAGATTAACTGGCTGTGGTAGCATGCACCTGTAATCCCAGGCTACTCAGGAGGGTAAGGAATGAGAATCCCTTGAACCCAGGAAGCAGAGGTTGCAGCGAGCTGAGATCACACCACTGCACTCCAGCCTGGGCAACAGAGCAAGGCTCTGTCTTAAAAAACAAAAATGTCTTAGAGGGCTACTTAAGTGATTTAAAGAACTTCCCAAGATATTAGTTAAAATAAGCAAACCTTTTATGTATGTATATTTAGATCAGACATCTCAGCCCAAGCTCCTTTCCCTCCCTGTTGGAAGTAGCAAAATCTCAAAATGGGGGCGTCCAGATTAATGGGTTTTTACAGTCCTTTCAATATGTGGTCCCTAGCATTTTTGTAAGAAGCAACGTTTAATATGCCAAGTACTAGATGTGTTGTTGACATTTAATAAATGTCAAAAAAAGAACATTTCTCACCGAAATAACAATTTGGATTATTACAATTTTTTTTCTTTTTCTTTTTTTGAGATGGAATCTTGCTCTGTCACCCGGGCTGGAGTGCAGTGGTGTGATCTCGGCTCACTGCAAGCTCTGTTTCCTGGGTTCAAGAGATTCTCCTGCCTCAGCCTCCTGAGTAGCTGGGACTACACACATGCACCACCATAGCCAGCTAATTTTTTGTATTTTTAGTAGAGACAGGGTTTCACCATGTTGGCCAGGATTGTCTCAGTCTCTTGACCTTGTGATCTGCCTGCCTCAGCATCCCAAAGCGCTGGGATCACAGGCGTGAGCCATTGCACCCAGCCGGATTACAACCTTTTTATAGGGTTGCTTTCTTCCCAAGATGTGCTCATAAAAGTCCAAGATCCTTTAGGCAATTTCATTCTTAAACATCTTAAGAAAACAAGAAATTTAAAGTTTACTTTATGAAGATTTATACCTAAAAAGACTGGATCATGGTCCAAACAATTAGTATATCTTAAACATTGACTATCTGCAAAGTACTGTCTTAGGCTAGGCAGAGAGAAAGGCCGAGACAGGTATGACCGAAACAGAGTTCTAATCTTCCAGAAAGGTTAGTTTGTTGGAATAAAGTAGAAGAGAGAAGACATATAATAAGAGATATCCTTAATGCAAAGTAATCTGTAATGTGTTCAAAAACAAGCAAAAACTCAAGGATATGGCATTTCAGAAATAGCTAATGGGAATGCAGCAGCAAACGAAATAAAATCCTTATCCCTCACCTGAGCCCAGGGAAGTTGAGGCTGCAGTGAGCTGTGATGACACAACTGCACTCCAACCTGGGCAACAGAGCAAGACCTTGTCTCAAAAAAAATGTGGTACATATACACCATGGAATACTATGCAGCCATAAAAAACAATGAGTTCACGTCCTTTGTAGGGACTTGGTTGAATCTGGAAACCATCATTCTCAGCAAACTGACACAAGAACAGAAAAGCAAACACCGCATATTCTCACTCATAGGCAGGTGTTGAACAATGAGAACATGTGTACACAGGGAGACCAGCATCGCACACCGGGGTCAGTTGGGTGGGGGGCTTGGGGAGGGACAGTGGGGAGGGTGGGGAGGGATAATGTGAGGAGAAATGCCAGATATAGATGAAGGGGGAATGGCGGCAGCAAACCACCTTGTTATGTACGTAGCTATGCAACAACCCTGCATGGTCTGCGCGTGCCCCAGAACCTAAAGTACAATAACAAAAGAAGACAAATATATATTTTTAATTTAAAAATTAAAGAACTAAAATCCTTATCCTCAGGGAGAATGCATTCTATTGGGAGACACTTTATATCTCTGGCCATATGTATATTGATCAATATGTATATATGATATCAGGTGCAGAGTAAGGGCATGGAGAGAGAGGAGTGACCAGAGGAGGCCTCCTCTGATACAGTGATATTTGAGCAGAGATTTGTAAGGAAATAGACAGGAAGAATATCTGGAGGAAAAGAACATTCTAGGCAGGTGGGACACATGTTCCAGGGACATTCCACTGTGGCTAGAACTCAGTGTTTTGAGGGTGATAGGAAGGTTGGTCAAGAGACGTGCCTGGAAAGATAACTGGGGCCAGGTCATCCCTCCCCAATGCCAAGGGCTTTGAAGGTCCTTGAAAAGACCCTGGCATTTGCTCCCAGTGAGATGGGAGCCACTGGCGGTCTTTGAGCAGAGGAGCAGCGCGATCTGACTTGGGTTCAAGAAAGATCACTCTGACAGCTGTGGGGGACAGGGGCAGAAGAAGGAAGCCCAGTTAGGGGACGTGTTAGTTTCCTAGGGCTACATAACAAGTTACTATACAAATTACTCATACAAACTGGATGACTTAGAACAAGTCAGTTTATTTTCTCACAATTCTGGGAGCCAGAAATCCAAAATCAGGGTGATGGTAGGATTGGTTTGGATGGAGAATTCCATGCCTCTTTCTAAGTGTCTGGTGGCATGTGGCAGTCCTTGGTGTTCCTTGGATTGTGGACTTTCTCTTTCTGCCTCCATCTACACATGGCCTGTGTCTCTCTCTGTCCACTACTCCTTTTCTGTTTCTTAAAAGGCTACTCATTATTGGATTTCAGGCTCACTCCAAGCTAGAAAAATATGATCTCAAGATCTTTAACTGACTTCCATTGGCAAAGACTTTTACTCCAAGTAAGGTCAGCTTCTGGAGGTTCTAGGTAGACATGTATTTGGGGCAGTGGCTTTATTCAACCCAGGACAGGAGGTGTTTGAGTAGGTCAGACCAAGGCGTTGGAATGCAATGGTGAGAAGTCAGATTCTAAGGTTCTTGAAGGTAGGGGATTTTATCTGTTGTGTTTACTTTGTGATCTCAGGTTTCAGAACAGTGCCTGTATGTAGGAGGTGCCCAATAATTATTTGTTGAATAATATTCTTTATATCCTCCTCCCCTCAGGAGGCCACAGCACCAGCAATAGTCCAAGGCCGGGAACGCTCCTGGCTTCACTGAGGTGTACTAGCCTGACTCAGGCCCCTTTCAATTTAAGCCTTGGTTATGTCTCCTGTCCATTCTATTACCTCATACCACCCAGACTGTCTGTGATGCCCAGGTCACTTCTGAAGTGTGCAGTTATGGCATTAGTCAAGATCTCTGCAGGAGCTCTTTATCAGCTTATCAACTCCCTGATTTGGGCAATGAGCATTTTCTTTTTTTCTTTTTTTTTTTGAGACAGAATTTCGCTCTTGTTACCCAGGCTGGAGTGCAATGGCGCGATCTCAGCTCACCGCAACCTCTGCCTCCTGGGTTCAGGCAATTCTCCTGTCTCAGCCTCCTGAGTAGCTGGGATTACAGGCACGTGCCACCATGCCCAGCTAATTTTTTGTATTTTTAGTAGAGACGGGGTTTCATCATGTTGACCAGGCAATGAGCATTTACTGTCTTTGCATTCAGCAAAACCAAAATGCTTGGTATCTTGGGTCTATAACACTTCCTCATTTGGACTGAATTACCAGGAAAAGCCTAAAAAACGAGAGATCTTTGTCCTTCCTAATTGATCCTGTAGAGAGAGGAGGACAGAGGGTCTGTCTGTGAAGCCCTGATCAATACCTGTGTTTAATAATATTGGTGTAGTTGTACTGTGTGCTGAAGGTTCTTTCCCTCTCATTTGTGGTCTCTCTCTGAACTGAGGAGAAGTCATTCTGATACTGGTTGGCTGGGGTGGTCCACAAATGCCAACGGTACCTCGACCCCAGCGAGTGTCCACACTGTTGACATCAGCATGAGAAGGAATTTAGTGCAAGTACAGGGATTGATTTCAAAGTGAAAAGTATACACACACTCAAGAAAAGGGAGTGTGGGCATACTCGAGAGACTCGTGCAAATGGGGTTTGGGACTGATACTTTTATGGGTTTCTTTAACCAAGGGGTGGCATATTCATGAAGATTCCAGGAGAAAGGTAGATATTTCTCAGAACTGTGGTGCCACCCATTTTCACTTAAAATATGGTGTTCCTGGAACTGTCATGGCACTGGTGGATGTGTGATTTGGGGTGTTAATGAGCATATAATGAGGTTCTAGGTGAAGCTTAGGTCAAATCCAGTACCTTGTTGGGTCCAGTTTGTCTTAACCAGCTTGGTCCCTATCCTGGCTTTTCAGAGTCTTCTCAGCTCCTATCCTTGAGTCATGTGAAACTGTTGCCTGGAATTTTTTTATTTTCCTGTGACCACCCTGTATTGTTACTGTCTCATTTCTATCCCTTAATTCCACTGGGAACCCACATTAATGATTCAGTATCATTTCGAGAGGTCCCTCTCAAGATACTGGTTCTCAGACATGGCAGCACATGGGAACCACCTGGGGGAATTTTTAAAACTACAGATACCTGGGACCCAGCCTTGGAGAGTATCATTAAATTTGTGTGGGATGTGGCTGGGTACTTGCATTTGTCGAATCTCCTCCATTGATTCTAATATGCAATAAAGTTTGAGAACCACTGCCTCACTAGTGTATATAGGATGAGGCATCAGCTGATATTGATTATTGATTTTTGGGTGGGGACTTTTGTCTGTCTTTTTGCACTTTTTGTGTGAATAAACAGTCAGCTAGATAATTCTACAGGGAACTTCCCAATTCCAGAAACCTGCACATTGCTGTAGGGCCAGCTGTAGTCACACGGAAATCATAGTCAGGACTTAGGGGAAGGAATTTGTCCGAGAGTAACCTTTCTCCCGCCACCCACTGGAATTTTTTGCTGTTTGAACACTTCTTCATGCTCAGTCTACAATAAGTGACTTGACCGTTAGAGGAGATTAAGTCAGTCTGTTTCAATTAATGTCAAGTTCTCAGGCCAAGGAAAAGCTGGCTCCTTGAATCATGATCATTTTTATTTTTCTTCGGACATTTAAATGTAGTAACTTCCAGTAGTGCACTGAGAACTTTTGTGCTTTGGGACAATTTCATACTTTGTTAAAAAGAAGAAAGGAGGGAGGGGAGGTGCCAGCCTGGGTCAACCCCAGGAATCCTGAGACCCAGAAGCAGGGCATGGGATGCTAATATTGGAATTCCATGGTTTCAAGGTTCCCATGGACGACAAATTGCCCATATGTACATAACGCCCATACTGACTGCAACTTTCTATGAAATATAAAATTACACACTAATTAACTAACCAAAATAGACTTCAGCAATTTTAAAATTTTTATGGATATTTTAAATTGTCTAAGAAATCATCCAACACGAATTCCCAGTCAGTGTCTGTCTGTCTTTGACTCCCAGTGACTCTCTGCTAGGTACAGAAAGCCCTCAGTGGTGTCATTGTGGGAAATACCATGTCTTTAAAAGTTTACTTTTAAAGGAATCAGCTGAGGAGATGCTTGTATTCCTCACCAACTCTGGCAGATCTGTGATGATGTAGGAGAGGGTAGAAACTACCCCAAAAAATGTATATGTGCTGTGGGAAAAAGTCCCTTTATTTTTTATGGTGGTTTTTTAATTCTAAAGCTCCCATTTTCACTAATGATAGAAGGAACACCAACGTTGATTTGCCAGTTAATGGTAATCCACTCATTTTAAAGTCCTAACTCCCTTTCGTGCCATTTCCCATGCCTTCCTAGCTAAGGCATTTTAAAGTCCTAACCCCCTGTCATGGTATGAAAATAATTTTCTCTCTACCCTTTATCCTTCTTAGTTGGGACAAACCCCTGTGACAAAAGGCAGATTAACAAGAGAAAAACAGTTTATTAACGTGTATACCTCATATATACCCAGGACATAGTCAAGGGAAAAATAAATAAATTTCAAAAGGTGGTTTAGAATTTAGGCTGAAATAACATCTTCAACTGAAAGTAAGAAAGCAAGAAAGCAAGCAAGCAAGAGAGAAAGGAAGAAAGGTAGGTAGGTGGAGGGAGGGCCAGTTACTGGGAGATGCCCAGGAAAAGCTCAGGAAACCAGGGTAGCGTTTGTTATTGTAAACCCCAAAATAAAATTATTTTCTTGCAAATTTGTCTAAGGTCCTTACAGATGCTGGTTATTGGACTTTTGTCAGAGGCACAGTTTGCAAAAATTTTCTCCCATTCTGTAGGTTGTCTGTTTACTCTGATGATAGTTTCTTCTGCTGTGCAGAAGCTCTTTAGTTTAATTAGACCCCATTTGTCAATATTTGCTTTTGTTGCAATTGCTTTTGGCGTCTTCATCATGAAATCTTTGCTGCGGCTTTTATATTTTTGGGTTCTCCTCAGCAAACTATTGTAGGAACAGAAAACCAAATGCTGCATGTTCTCACTTATAAGTGGTAGCTAAATGATGAGAACACATGGACATATAGAGGGAAACAACACACAGTGGGGCCTATCGGAGGGTGAAGGGTAGGAAGAGGGAGAGGGTCAGGAAGAATAACTAATGTGCACTGGGTTTAATACCTGGGTGATGAAATAATCTGTACAACAAACCCCTGTGACACAAGTTGGCATGTGTACATCTGAACTTGAAATAAAAGTCAATTTTGTTTTTAAAAAAAGAATTCTTAATTCTTTAAAGGATGTTTCCATATCCTGCATTAATAATCATGAGAATTCAGTAGCAATGTCAAAAAAAAAAAAATCAAAGGCCTCCATCCAATCATTTGAATGGACCCCCTCCTCTCAGCCAAGGGTATTCTGAAGTTAGCCTAAAAAGGTAGTTTCAGGTCATGATGGGAAGGGGGAGCTAGACATGCCTCAGGATATCCTTCTCACTTTTGAAATTACTGATATAGCAGATTCTTGAAGTCTAATAAAAACATTTACAATCTATTCTCTCTGAAACCTGCTACCTGGAGGCTTCATCTGCATGATAAAACATTGGTTTCCACAACCTTTTACCCAGACATTCCTTTCTATTGATGATAACTCTTTCAACCAATTGCTAATCACAAAATCTTTGCATCTGCCTATGTCTTCAAAACCCTCTGCTTCCAGTTGTCCTGACTTTCCAAATGAAACCAGTGTACATCTTACATGTATTGATTGATATCTTATATATCTCTAAAATGTGTAAAACCAAGGTGGACTTTGACCAACTTAGGCACATGTCCTCAGGATCTTCTGAGGGGGCTGTGTCATGAGTCACTGGTCACTCATATTTGACTTAGAAAAAATCTCTTCCAGTATTTTACAGGGTTTGACTCTTTTCATCAGTATTCTGCAGATTTAAGTCCACACCTTTTCCAATAAAAGTTACTGGTACAGATAGAAAGACATCCTTACAAATGGAGACTTCCTTTATAGATATAAATTTCCCCTACAAAAGGGTAATCTCTACTCTGCTTTCAAAGATTCTTCCGTGTCTTCAGTTTCTCAAAACAATCCTTATGCCAAGGTGGCATATTTGGGGGTGGCATATTCTTGCCTCTTACACTAGTGTGAGTGCTCATCCTCATGGGACAGGCAGGAGGTGGGGCTGGCCTTCCCCGTTGGCTGTTACCAACCTGTGTGGGAACATGCTCGGAGCCCCCAGAATTGGTAAAAAGATTATCTTAAAGGAAAAACATTTGAAGTGAAGACGTTGGAGAAATAAATCTTAACTTCCTTTCTCTGACTAAACCAGAGCCTCCAGAAAATACAGTGACATTAACCCTCCTCACAGGGGATTTCCTGTGAATTCAGCTGCTGTGGGGACAGGCTGCTCATTTTCTTAGCATCAAAAACTCAACTGGAACTTTGGCAGGTTCTCTGTCCACTGCACAAACAAAACCAATTCACTGAGACTATGGCATTGCAAAGGAGAAATAGCTTGATTGACATAAGGCCGACCATGCCATGTGGGAGAGAGTTATTACTCAAATAAATCTCCCCCCAAAATTCAGAGGTTAGGATTTCTCAAGGACAGTTTGGCAGGCAGGGAACAGGGGCTGTTGATCAGATGGGGTTACAGTCATATGCATTTGGAAAATGGTTCTTGTGTGTGCTAACTTGCTTCTAGGTGGAGCCATCGGTTGACCCTGGGTACAAAAATGCAAAAACCTGAAAAGATATCTCAAAGGCCAACCTTAGGTTCTACAAAAGTGATGTTATTTATAGGAGTAGTTAGTGAAGTTGTAAGTCTTGTGACCTCTGGAATAATGGTATACCTAGCAGAATTCAGGCTCCTCTCATCCTCTTAACCTGGTGGTTTTTCATTAGCTTTGCAATGGTGGTTTAGTTTTTGGGAAGGGTTATTATCATTTATACTATAAGCTAAATTTCTTCCAAAGTTAGCCTTCCACAAGCCCAGGAATAATTGACTAAGGGAAGTTTGGAGGTTAGAAGATGGGTGTTGGTTAGGTCAGATCTCTTTCTTTCACTGTCATAATTTTCTCACTGTAATAATTTTTGCAGCAGTGGTTTCAGAACCTTCCATATCTTCCCACTGAAGTCATAACCCCACCCCTACCCTGCTCATACTTGTTAAATTTGTTATATATGCTTTTTATCTCTGGCTATTGAGCGAGTTATTCATCACTGAGTACTCCTGCATGTATGCCATATGGGAGAAAATGCTTTCTTTCTACTCTCAGGTCCTGTATCTGAGTCTGTGACAGCAGGCAGATTAACAGGATAAAAAGTATGCAAATTTGTTACATACATAGGAGCATCAGAGGAAAAAAAAAAAGGGAATAACTCCCAAACCAAGTAGGAGAGAGTAGATGATGAACGGAAAAGATGAATGGGCCTTTGGAAGAATAGATATCAGTCTGTGACTAAGTTTGTCTGAGTGTTGCATTGACTCCCTGACTCCCATCTTGTGATACAAGTTAATCTTCCCTGGTTGATGAAATTCCTAGGGAGGGGACTGATGACAGCTGAGTTCCTTTCAGAGGATCTGTTTTTAGACAGGTAAGGGGAGCCCAGAGAAAGTCTCTGCCTACAGCCACTGTCCCCCAAGTGCCCTCAGTATGAAATGTCAACACACTGAAGCAGCATATTTTACAGTGGCATTTCCTGAACACCTTTAATACATAAGTAAACATTTTTTCCTGTTAATCTGTCTATTGTCAGTTAATTTACAGGCCCCCAACCATTGGATTCAACCTGACAGAGGAAAAGCTTTCCTCCCAACAACTTAATCATACAACCCAGTTTCTGAGCATTGGCCACTGTTCTCACTGCATTTGCTGTGGAAGAATTGTTCAAGGGTGTTATAACCTGTGTGGCAGAGGTACCTGGCAGCAATCACTTCAGCAGACCCTTAGAATGTGCCTATGATCTAAGAGAATGTGTGTTCAGAATTCTGAGCTAAAGAATCTGAGAGTGGCCAACCTCTCAGATTCCTTAGCTCAGAACTAAGGAAGTATCTATGAAGGACATTTGAATCCCTGGCCCATTAGTTGGAAGGCAGTCTGTACAGTGGGTTCCCGCCCTTTGTTTGCTAGGTGAAGGTTGCTAAATAAAAATGCTGTATAACCTGCATGCTTTTTTTTTTTTAAACAAATCATGGTGGTTTTCCAGTTTCGCCTACCACTCTTGAACTGGCCTCTGTGTAAATCCTCAATAAACCCTAAGCACCATTTGCTGGCCCTGAATCTCTTCTTGGGCCTCTCGGACACAGTGCTGTCTCAGTAAAGTCAATAGTGGTCTGGCATGACATAACTCATGTACAAACAAATTCAGAAAAAAAAAAAAAAAAAACAATGGGACAACTCAAGATCTTTAGGGCATGAGGACTCTACATTTGCCAACGATACTCACTGGCAAGTGCAGGTGAAGGATTTAAGAAGAGCAAATGAACTGAGAAGAGGCATTGGCCTCTTCAATAGGAATGAGGGTAGGCAGTTCATGGCAAAGTCTGCAGAGCAGGAGCAATCTAGTCCTATGAATTTGTTTTTCCTTTTTTCTTTTTTTTCGTTGAAACTGATCAGTAGAGCTGCCTTTCAAAATAAGAACTCACTTTGGTGGAAAACTACCAAGGTTGAAATCACATTTGAGCAAAACAACAGAGACTGAGGAAAAAGAACATTCATATAAAAGCAGGGAAGGAGAACTGAGCCAGAAAATCTTAGCAATAAGCAGCAATTTTTTTTTTTTGTTTTGTAAAGTGAAATTTTTATTGAGATCCTTGTAAATTATGCATGCAATTATAAGGAATAATACAGAGGATTCTTGTTTATATTTTGCCCAGTGTACCCTGATGGTAAGATTTCGTGAAACAGTAATATAATATCAGAACCAGCAGAACCAAGAGGTTAACATTGATACAGTCCCCTAATCTTATTTAGATTTTTTCCAGTTCTACATACATTCATTCATGTGTGCGCGTACTTACTTGGTATAGGTTTATCACCTGTGTATATTCGTATACTACCACAGCCAGCAATACTGAGCAATTCTAATACTACAAGGATCTTTCTTGTTGCCTTTTTATAACCATATCTACCTACATTAGTCTAGTCATCATCTCTCTGATGTTATCCTTTCAAAAATGGTATATGAAATGAATTCATACAGTGAGTAAACTTTGTGATTGGTTTTTTTTCACTCAGCATAATTACCCGACATTCATCCAGGTTATGTGCATCAGTAATAATCCATTCCTTTCTTTTCTTTTTGAGATAGGCTCTCACTCTGTCACCCAAGCTGAAGAGCAGTGAGGTGATCATAGCTCACTGCAGCCTCCAACTCCAAGGCTCAAGCCACCCTCCTGCCTCAGCCTCCTGAGTAGCTAGGAGTGCAGATATGAGCCACCACTCCCAACTAATTTTTAAATATTTTTGTAGATAATGACGTCTCACTATATTGCCCAGGCTGATCTTGAACTCTTGGCCTCAAGTGGTCCTCCCACCTTGGCCTCTTAAAGTGCAGGGATTCAGGCATGAACTACCACACCTGGCCAATGGTATGTTCCTTTTTTATAGGTATAGCTGAGTTATATTTTATGAAATGGATGTGCCACAGCTTGCTTAACTACTTATCTATTGAAAGATATCTGGGCTGTTTCCAGTTTTTGGCTATCACAAATAAAGCTACTGTAAAAATTCTTGTTCCAGTTTTTGTGTGAACCTATCTTTATTATTATTCTTTTTTTGAGACAGAGTCTTGCTCTGTTGTCAGGCTGGAAGTGCCACTATCTAAGCTCACTGCAACCTCTGCCTCCTGGGTTCAAGTGATTCTCCTGCCTCAGCCTCCCAAGTAGCTGGGACTACAGGTGTGCACCACCACGCCGAGCTAATTTTTGTATTTTTAGTAGAGTCGGGGTTTCACCCTGTTGGCCAGTATGGTCTTGATCTCCTGACCTCATGATCTGCCCGCCTTAGCCTCCCAAAGTGCTGGGATTACAGGCATGAGCCACTGTACCCAGCCCTGTGTGAACCTACCTGTGTTTCTCTGGACTACATGCCCTGGAGTGAAATTTCTGGGTTGTATTGTAGTTGTATGTTTAGTCTTATAAGAAACTCACAGATGTTTCCCAGAGTGCCTGTACCATTTGACACTCCCACCAGCAATGTGTCAGTGATGTAGTTTCTCTACATCCTTGGCAGTATTTGATGTTGTCTTTATATATGTCTTTTTCTGCAAACAACATAAAAAGAAGCTGTGTGAACTTAGCTTCTTTTAAATGTTTTTTTCTTTCAAAAAGAGGAACACTAATTTCATGAAAACATAAAAAGTAACCTCACATAAAAATGAGCATAAGAAACCATCAAGGTTAAATTTCACACAAAGTTGCTATAAGAATAAAAGAGAATAACAAACTGAGTAACATTCCTACAAACAGCAAAAGCATGCCAGAAAGTACCCATAAAACATCGAAACTGTAATGTTTTTAAAATTAATAATTGCACAGTAATGGCAGTGCTGTGAGCAGGGCAACATGAGCTCGCAGCTGCCGCCGCTGCCTCCCCCACCTTCCTCACCGGGCTGTCCTTCACTCCTTCGGGCTGCCTCCCCCTCCCCTTATTTCCTGCCCCTTGCCTTGCTTCTGCAGAAGATTTGAACACTACATGTGCACAATGTCTTTGAAACCAAGAGTATCGTAGATTTTGATGAAACATGGAACAAACTTTAGACGACAATAAAAGCTGGGGTCATGTTGGAATACGTCGAAAGAGCAGCACGGAACAACGGCTTCTCAGGAATCTATGCTTTAAGTGTGTCCCATCCTAAACCCCTTGGAGAAAGACTTTATATAGAAACTAAGATTTTTTTGGAAAGTCACATTTGGCATTTGCACAAGAGAGTTCTGGAGTCAGAAGAACAAGTACTTGTTACGTATCATAGGTACTGGGAAGAACGCAGCAAGGATGCAGACTCTCTGGACGGCTTACATAGGTATCTCAACACCCAGTTTATTTGAAAGAATAAATTAACAGAAGCGAACCTTCAGTATGGCTCTGGTGGTGTAGATATGAATGACCACTTATGGAAACAGGAGAGCATTGGGTATGTGGAGGAAATTGACGATTGAACCGCTTCAGGCCACCCTTATCCGAATGCTGCTCTGAGAAATGAAAAATGATTGTCGGGAAGACCCAAACCAGAAAGTAGTCCACGGGGTTATTAACTCCTTTGTTCATGTTGAACAGTATAAGAAAAAATTCCCTTAAAGTTTTATCAGGAAATCTTTGAGTCTCACTTTCTGACTGAAACAGGAGAGTATTACAAACAAGAAGCTTCAAATTTATTACAAGACTCAAGCTGCTCACAGTATATGGAAAAGGTTCTAGGTAGATTAAAAGATGAAGAAATTTTATGTTGAAAATACCTACATCCAAGTTCATATACTAAAGTGATTCATGAATGTCAACAATGAACGGTAGCAGACCTCTTACAGCTTTTACATGCAGAGTTTCATATCATTCGACAAGAGAAAAAAAATGACATGGCAAATGGATACATCCTACTCTGTGCTATGTCCACATATGACTTAGGAGCTACAAAACTATATCCTTGATGAGGACTTCATATGACTCAGGAGCTGCAAAACCATATCCTTGATGAGGGCCTTTGAGCAAGCAGCAACCTCACTCAGGAAAACATGTCAACACTGTGGAGTCAGTTTTGGAATTGCATGGTAAATTTATTCAACTTATCAACACTATTTTGAATGGTGAACAGCACTTTGAGTGTGTTGGATAAGGCGCTTACGTCAGTTGTAAATTATAGAGCCTAAGTCTGTTTGCCAAGCACCTGAACTGCTTGCGAAGTCTGTGACAACTTACTGAAGAAGTTGGCGAAAGGGATGACAGAATAAAGTGGGAGACAGGCTCACAAGCTTCACCACGGTGTTCAAATACATTGATGACAAGGATGTCTTTCAAAAGTTCTACTCAAGATTGCTGGCAAAACATTTAATTAATGGGTTATCCTTGTCTGTGGACTCTGAAGAAGCCATGATCAACAAACTAAAGCAAACCTGTGATTATGAGTTTACCAGCAAGCTACATCGGACATATACAGTTATGAGTGTCAGTACTGATCTCAACAGTAAGTTCAACAATTTTATCAAAAACCAAGACACAGTAATAGATTTGGGAATTTTCAAAATATATGTTCTACAGGCTGTTGTGTGGCCTCTTGCTCAGGCTTCTGCATCTACATTTGCAATTCCCCAGGAATTGGAGAAAAGTGTACAGATGTTTGAATTATTTTATAGCCAAAATTTCAGTGGAAGGAAACTTACATGGTTACATTATCTCTATACAGATGAAGTTAAAATGAACTATTTCGGCAAAGTATATGTAGCCATGGTAACAATATACCCAAGTGGCAGTTCTTGCCTTTCACGACAGTGAAACTGTCAGTTATAAAGAGCTTCAAGACAGTGCTCAGATGAATGAAAAGGAACTGACAAAAACAATCAAATCATTACTTGATGTGAAAATGATTAACCATGATTCAAAAAAGGAAGATACTGGTGCAGAATCTTCATTTTCACTAAATATGAACTTCAGCAGTAAAAGAACAAAGTCTAAAATGACTACATCAATGCAGAAAGACATACCATAAGAAATGGAGCAGACTAGAAGTGCCGTCGATGAGGATCAGAAAATGTATCTCCAAGCTGCTGTAGTTCGTATTATGAAAGCATGAAAAGTGCTTTGATACGATACCTTTATTCAAGAGGTGATCTACCAGTCAAGAGCTAGGTTTGATCCCAATATCAGCATGATTAAGAAGTGTATTGAAGTTCTGATAGACAGTACATCAAATGCAGCTAGGCATTGGCAGATGAATACAGCTACGCTGTGTGATGTAGCTGTCCTCCAGCGTGGTGTGAGAAGATCATTGCCATCATCATTTGATGTGTTCCTGTGGGGAAAATGCAGGCCTGTGCCTCCATAATTTGGTCATTTGGCAGCCCCTGTTTTCTGCTGTTCACAACCTCACCAGTGCCATGTCATGAGCGTCAAAGTAAATGCCTAGAGATATTTCAAGCTCATGTCATGATGACATTTCTTAAAACTTCATTAAAAGAAGGAGTGAAGTATTGCTGAAATGTGGAAATTCGGTTAGGCACCATGCCTTTTTTCCTTTCACGTTTGCAGTTGGTGTGTGTGTGTGTGTATGTGTGTGTGTGTGTGTGTGTTTTAATGCATCTTAAAGGACATAAAATTTAAAAAAAATTGTAATATGACAGATAGCCTAATAATTGTATGTACGTGAAAATGGCAAACATGATACTCTGCTTGTCAAATAAAAAATAAGTAAATAAATAAAATTAATAATTAAAAAAATTTAAGAATATGATAAAGGAAAGAGAAATTTAAATAGGATTAGAAAACTCAGGAATAATGTAACAATTAAAGGAAGAATTAGAAATATAAAAAAGAAAAAAATTATGAAAAATATATAAACTAGGCTGCTGGATGTTGTGGTTCACACCTGTAATCCCAGCACTTTGGAAGGCTGAGGCAAAAGGATTGCTTGAGGCCAGGAGTTTGAGACCAGCCTGGGCAACATGGTAAAACCCTGTCTCTATTAAAAAAAAATTAAAAGTGAATAAATAAACTAAAGGGAACACATACTCTGTTCACTGAAAAGGCCTTATGATATTCTGCTGATGGCAATAGCTGTTCCAGACAGCCTGCCACTGCCATCATGTTGGCTGCAGCAGGGAGGAATGGCCAGGACTACTCACTGCATGGAGCTGGTGGGAGCCGGTGACAAGTGGGAGCCCCACCCCTTCTGAATTGGGTGGAAGGCCCCTGGGTGCCACTGCAGCCATGAAAACCACAGCTGCAGACCCAGGGCTTCTGCTCTGCAGAGCAGATGGGAGTCCTGCTACCCCTGCCAGCCCAGCCACAGGTGCTGCAGCCACCCAAACTGCAGCTGCAGACTTGGGCATTCCTGCACTCTTAGGGGCCCAGGAAGGGCCCCCATGTCCTCACAGGCTCAGAAGTGCCTGTTCCCACTGCCGGGCTTCTCCCTGATGTTGGCATCCACTCTGACCTGGGAGCAAAATTGAGGCTGAGCCCAGGAGCAGAAGCAGGAGGCAGATAGATTACTGGGTTGAAGGGGATTGGTCCCCAGTGAGGTCCCACCTTTAGGCCAGGAAGGTCTGAAGGCTGGGGGCTGGGCTGCCAGTCCCACCCACTGAAGTGGGAACTTGTGGTGCCTTTTCTGGTCCTGTGGCCTCCCATGAACCAACTGGCATACATTTCCTCCCCTCTGAGGCCCATGAAAGCCCCTGGCTCAGCATATATATATACACACACACATATATATGTTCGTATACATATACACACACATATGTGTATATATACATATGTGTGTGTGTGTGTGTGTGTGTATATATATATGTTCATATAGATAAATGAACAAGACAGCATTTATCACAATGGCTGATTCCAGGTTTGGGTTAGGAAATCCACAAGATAAGCCAAGAGTATCTTGTCATGAAAGAAAAGCAATGATGCAAGGGTGCTATCTAAGATTACTAGGGTTGTTATGGACTGAATTGTGTCTCCCTAAAATTCCTACGTTAAAGATCTAACCCCCAAGGTAAGTGTCTTTGGGGATAAGGCCTTTAAGGAGGCAATTTAGGTTAAATGAGGTAATAGGGGTAGGCCTTAATGTGATGAAACAAGTGTCCTTATCAGTAGAGGAAAAGACACAGAGATCTCTTTCTCTCTTCATGCATACGCAGAGGAAAGGCTAAATGAAGGCATTGAGAAGACAACACTCTGCAAGCCAAGAAGAGAGACCTCACCAAAAACCAACACTGTCAACACCTTGATCTTGGACTTTCAGCCTCCAGAATTATGGAGAAATAAATTCTGTTGTTTAAGCCACCTCATCTGCGATCTCGTGTTGCTATAGCCCAGGCTAACACAAGGATCAGCTAATAAAGACTCAGGAACCAGTGTGAGGAGGCTCTCATTGGCCAAAGATAATATCATTTGGATACTGATAAGGATAATTACCACAATTAATTGAAACATTACACATAGGTTTTAATCCATGCATGCATATTTATTCTAAAAAGGTAGTTTAAAAACTCACTGGGGCCGGGCGCGGTGGCTCACGCCTGTAATCCCAGCACTTTGGGAGGCCGAGGTGGGTGGATCACGAGGTCAAGAGATTGAGACCATCCTGGTCAACATGGTGAAACCCCGTCTCTACTAAAAATACAAAAAATTAGCTGGGCATGGTGGCGCGTGCCTGTAATCCCAGCTACTCGGGAGGCTGAGGCAGGAGAATTGCCTGAACCCAGGAGGCGGAGGTTGCGGTGAGCCGAGATCGCGCCATTGCACTCCAGCCTGGGTAACAAGAGCAAAACTACGTCTCAAAAACAAAGCAAAACAAAACTCTCTGGAACCTTTGAAGGGTATTAAGGAATCAACTCATTATTTTGAAAGTTTGCTAATTTAAGATAAGAATTAATTATTTTCTTGCCTATCCTGTATCCCAGAGTAACTAAATAGTTGGTAAATTTTCCCTTTATAGTTATATTCCAGCTAATAAGTGATGAAAATGATAGAATATGAATATCAGCATTTTGTAACTGCCAGTGAATTAATGGGTCTATATAATGATCATCAATAACTGATAATGTCAGAGATCGACCTCATGACTCTGGTGAGAATATACACAGCATCGATGAAGTAATGTTTCCGAAAACATCTAGGTTTAGTCTGGTCAAGCCTTTAGATCTACCTGCAAATTTAGATGAAATATAAGAAATGAGAGGAAAATGTTAAATGCTATCATTACAAAACACACACACACACACATACACACACACATACACACACACACACACACACGAAGAAAAAGAGGACAAGTCTACAGATCAGAAGAGACTTAAGAGATGTATCAGCCAATCAAAATGTACGAACCTTATTTGGCTTCCAGTTCAACTAAACAAATTATAAAAATGTGAATATTACTAAGACAGTTGGGAAAATGGGGACAATAGATATTTGATGATTTTAACAAATGCTTTCCTCCTAAGACCAGTAATATGCATGGGAAGTAGATTCAGTCTCACCATTTCTATTTAATATTTTACTAGAAGTTCTTGCTCTGTGATAGAACAAGATCATAGAATAGAAGACATTCCAATTGTAAAGAAAGAAGCAATATTGTCTCTATATGTATTTGATGGGATCCTCTATGTAAAATCTACAAAAAAAATCTATGAACTCTACAAAAAACTACTAAACTAATAAATGATTTAGCATGATTGCAGGATTTGAGAACAATATACACAAATTGTATTTTCATATGCTTGCAATGAACCAAGAGAAGTTGAATTTTAAAATAGGGTCATTTATAATATCATAAATATGAATTACTTGGCCTACCTCTCACAACAAATGTGCAAGACCTCTATACTTAAAACTATGAAATGATGACAGGAATTAAAGAAAACCTTAATAAATGAATATATATATAGCATGTGCATAGATCAGAAGATTCCGTTGTATAGATGTCAGTTATCTCCACAATATTTTATAGATTCAAAGTAATTCCAATCAAAATCCAAGCAGGACTTTTTTTTAAAAAAATGACAGGCTTATTTTAATATATATGTGGAAATGCAAAGGGTACAGAATAGCCAAAACAAAATTGAAAGACAGGAATAAAATTAGGAGCCTTGTACTACCTGACTTCAGGTCTTACTGTAAGGATACAATAATGAAGATAATGTAACACTGGCATCAGGACAGACAAATAGGTCAATGGAACAAACAGGAAGTTTATGAAAGATACTACATGTATGATTAATTTTTAACAAAAGTACAAAAACAATTTAGTATAAAACGTCTAGTTTTTAAAATAGTAAAGTAACAATTCAAGATTCATATGGAAAAATTTATTTTGACCTAGACTTTTTGTAACGTACAAAAATTAACTCAAATGGAATATAGAAATTCTATATCTGGCAAAAAAAACTTGGTATCCAGCGTATATTTTAAAACTCTGACAACTTAATGAGAAAATTAAAAAAAAATTAAAAGAAAATGGGCAAATGATTTAATAGACAATTCTGCAAAGAAGAAATATTGATGTCAAGCTCACAAAAAGATGATTGACATTATTAGTCATTTGGGAATAATGCATGTGTTCATTATGTTGACTATAGAGATGATTTTATTGACTCTATTATGTTGACTATGGAGATACATAGGCAATAATTAGGAGATTTATAGATTAAATGCTATTTTTGAAGGAAAAATTTGCAAATCAATGATCTTACTTATTTTCTGCCTTCAGAAGCTAGAAAAAGAAGAGCAGATAATACCCAAAAATAAGTGTGTGTGTTTCAGTGTACGTATCTATATATCTATAGCTATCTATCTACTTAAAAATTATGTGCTTTAATCATATAATTGTTTACCAATTATAACTGGATAGTATGGAAAAGGGAATAACTATCACATACTGCAGCCCATAACCTGTTTACTAGTCACAAAAATCCTTTGAAGTCATTTGCTTTTCACTGTCATATTTTTATTTAAAAGAAAGTAGTTTTTTCTTTTTAACCTGGAGGGAAATATCTTAGCTTGTAGTCTAGTTTTATTCTGTAAGTTGAATGGCTCTGAAGCAACTTCATTTACATTTTAATTAAGTAACTCGTATTTCTTGAACACTTATAATTTATTATGAGAGGGATTCCCAAGATGTGTCAGACTTCTCTCTCTCTCTGTAAGCTTTAGTGTCTGAGCAAAGAAGACAATAAACAAGTGTTTTGAAACAATGCAAAGCAGTGATGCTCAGGCCAAACGAGTGGTGGAGCAATAACATCTTTTTGAGCTTAGGAAAAGAAAACCTGGCTTTGGACTAAAGCCTGAAGGAGAAGATGTGCCTTCAATAAGGCCTCACCTACTGGGTAGAATCTGGTTGCCTGGTAACATTCAGGTGAAAGGCAAGGCATTCATGGTAAGGAGACATGGAGAAGCTGGAACAGGCTAGTTGGCTGAAAAGAGGATTTCATGTTTGGGAATAACACTTAAACTGTCCAAGTGAATGGGCGAGTTATCTTTTCCACACTATTGTCAACACATACACATATAGAGAGAGAGTGAGAGTGGGCTGCATGGGATGGCGGGGGGCAGTAGGAGAGAGAAATGCCATCTTTACAAGATATTTAGTCTGTTGATGAGTAATATTCTCACCAAACACATACTGTTAAAAGCAGTCACTGCATTCATTTGCTCATCTACATGTTCCTTCCAGTACTTTCTTGAAACCAGTAACGTAAGTCATTTTTGCCTCAATTCAGTGCTGCCTCACCTTCAAAAGAAACAACAACAACAAACCGTTCCCTACTGTGTATTCCTCCTTTGTGCACAACTTGGAAGATTCTAACTTTTAGAAGAAAAATAACATGTGTTTTAACCTCTTTCACTTCACTTTCCATTCAACTGCTATAGCGTTTGCCAGGCAGTGCTGTTCTGCAAGTGGAGACAGTTAACTGGGCCAGCAGTTTCCAAAGAAAATCAAGCTTGGATTTAAGCATGCAGGGGCCACCTTGCTAGCAAGAGAAGTCAGACATAGAGTGAGAAGATCCATTTAAAGTAGTAGTATGTTTGTTTTCTTTTTCTTTTTTTTTTAGTATGTTTATTTTCAGGGAGAGTCTTTAGATTAATAAGCTGTCATGGAGTGAATTGTCTGTAAGGTAGAGATTTCCCAGAAGAAAACACAATTCAAAGTTGATTTGTTGCAGCTCTCTCTACTCCCCTTCCTTATCATCCTCTGTTCCTCCTGGGTTTTCAAGACCATAGGTTTAAGGAAAGATCACTTGCTGTTGGACATTTGTAAGACTATTTAGTGGCTTCCATTGATCTTTGGATGCAGTCTAAATGGAACACAAGCTCTTGAAGGGCTGTGCCCATGCCCTGAGTACCAGCCTTCTCTTGTCCCAGGCTGCATTTGGCTCTAGAAATACTGGCTTTCTCTTTGTCCTTATTCTCCAGACAAGAACATGCTGTTCTGACTGTGTAAAATGCTCTCTCCCCCCTTCCTATCCTACTTCTCTTGCCTGAATAACTCCAATTCATCTTTCAAGTCTCCATTTAAATCAGTTTTCCTTGGGAAAATCTTTCCTGATTTCCAAAGGAGGTTCAGCATGTCTGTTATACACTCTGAAGACACCCTGTACTCTTCATTCTTGGTATATTATCTAATATCATAATGAAGTAAATGCCTGTCTCCCCATTAGACCATCAGTTTCTTGAGAGACAAGGATCAAGTCTGTTTCATTCACCATGATATGCCCAGCACATAACATAGAGCTTGGCTCATAGCAGACATTTAAATGACTGTTAAATTAGTGACTGAGTAAATAATTGAATGAATGAAACTTTAAATACATCTCAAGCAAAAACATCAGTGGCTGTTTCATGTTCACCAAACTTTCAGAAGGTGCTGATAAAACATTGTTTGCTTAGCCAAGCTTTAAATTCTTTACCACTTAACAGTATCTTTCAGACTTTTACAAAATTGTTCTAGTAGTCAGGGCCAGAGATAATAGAAAGTATTGCAAAGTTGAATAAGCAAATTAAGTTCCAGATCCTGGATTTTAGACCTTTCTAAGGGGAATTAAACCACTCTAGCTTCCTATTTCACAAGCACCTATTATAAACAGTTAGCATTATTTATGATTTGCTCTGATTCCAACTTCCTGTGTGTATCAAATGGAGAGACTGTGGTGCCATCTTGCCTTTGTGAAAAGCACAGCTGCTCCAAACTATTCCTGGTTAGATCCATGCCTCCTCTCACCCCATATTCTCTGGAGTTGCTGCAGGCTGAGACAGCTTCTCTGACAAGTCCCAAAGGAAAAACAGAAAGAAGAAGCTTTGCCAGGTGGTTATACAGGGCTCTGAGATCCTTTTCCTTTAGGGAACAAGTGACTGCACCAACATTCAGAGATTTCAAGGTCAAAGAAAGTCAGCTTTGAGAATGGAAAAGCATGTCAGCCTTGCCTTGCTGTTTTGCATTTTCAGACATGATTTCTTCTCGTTATGAAGACTATCCTCAAAGGTCGTTTTGCCTGAGCTTCTCCTGGCTAAACCATTTATGAAGAAGCATATTGTTGTTTGCCATAGACTCTAACTTCCAAACAACAATTCTAGTCCCATAGACCTCAAGGGACTATTGATGTAGTCATATGTTTCTCTTGCATTTTTCTGCTCTTAAGATCTAACATCTTCCTACCAGCCTCTACCATCCTATGCTTTCTCTGTTTCCTCTTTGTGAGCAGCAAGGACATAGCTTCCTCCAGTTTTCAAGGGAAGCAATTATCTGTGCAGGATCCACCTTTCTCATGAGGAGCTTGTACTTTTGGATCTTCCCTGATCTCTTTGGAGTAGATATGCATTGAGTTTACTCTGCAAGATGCCAAGCCCATTTCAAACACTGTGTGTGTGAGACACAGTATTGAACTATCTTAAGTGAACCATCCATATACGATTTCATTTTGGACAATCATCTTAAAGGAATGGGTTTTTTATTGCCTTAACAAATAATTTGTATGATGGTAATGATGATGATAATGATTTTTATTATTCATTGCTTGAGTGTATGCTATTATGGAAGACACTATCTTGTGCTTGACAGGGAAAAACAATTGATACATTCATTCATTAGGATCCTGGTTAACCTTCTGTTATGAAGGGTGATAAATTGTTTTAGGCAGAATGTTGTGTTTTGATAGAAGCATAGTGGGATAATAAAACTATGACTGGATATTTGTGTTTAGTTTTATTTTACATTTTTAATTTGCCCTACGATTAGGTAATCTAGTTAAATGGTTCAAAAATGAAACAATGTTGGAGAGATATATTAGAGGCTTACCCTTATCCTGAATAATTTAGTTTTTTCACCCTTCCTTTATTCTACACCCTTACAGAGTCTCTTCATAGCTATGATTTTGTTTCTGTTGAATCCAATGTGGATATCACAGGAGAGGCAGACTGGTCCTAGGCTTTCTAAAGCCTAGGACCTTTATCATCAAAGCAGAAGGTTTAACTTAAACTAATGAATGGTTATCCTTCCTAAGACATGTATAATGATAAATGTTATGTGATATAATTTATTCATTTTCTGCTGTTATTCTGAATGGAATTGGTATTTCATTTTTAGCTACAAAATAGATATGCATATTCATACATGAAGAGAAACACACTTCCTTTTTAATTGTATGTATGTATGTATTTGAGATGGAGTTTTGCTCTTGTTGCCTAGGCTAGAGTGCAGTGATGTGATCTCGGTTCACTGCAACCTCTTCTTCCCAGGTTCAAGTGAATCTCCTGCCTCAGCCTTTCACATAGCTGGGATTACAGTCATGCACCATCATACCCAGCTAATTTTGTATTTTTAGTAGAGAGGGGGTTTCACCATGTTGGTCAGGCTGGTCTTGAACTCTTCACCTAAGGTGATCCACCTGCCTCGGCCTCCCACAGTGCTGGGATTACAGGTGTGAGCCACTGTGCGTGGCCACCTTCTTTAATTGGCATATATTTTGTCACTTAAAGGCGTAATGAAAGCCAGTCAATGCAGTGACAGTATTATATGTTCTAAAGACATTCAACAAAGTTGAAATAACTGACTAATAAGAACCATATCTGTTTGAATAAACATGAATAACTATGTATATTTTTGGCTTTAGATGAAATTTGATGCAGATGTTGTCATGTGTATGTGTGGATGTGACAGGAAAACAAATTACAATAATATCCTTTTAGAAATGTTTCACTGGGAACCAAGTGCATGTATGTATGTCAAGGGGTCTTTCCAGAAACTTAAACCATGTTTGTCAAGATAAAGTCTAAATATTCCCATAACTATGTGTCATTCAATTTCACTATTCTTCAAGGCTCTGTCAATTATTTTCATATTTTCTTTGAAATCAATCTCTTCTCCATCACTAACATATAGGCCTAAAAAAATGCTCAAATCTCTCTTCTTTAAAAAAAAAATAGAATAAAAATCTTACTTCTTATATACTACCTCTTAGGTTACCATCTTCTCTCCCTGCTTGAGTTCCCTGCAAACTTCTCTAGAGGCCATTGATCCCATTTGTGAAAATCCCATTTATTCTTTGTCCCTTACAGTCTTGTTTGTGGTCCTGTCACTGTGTAGAATGTATATTCTAAGGAGTCATCTATGACTCTACTGCCAGACCCAGGCACTTCCCTTGTCATTATCAACTGACTTCATTTCTTTGTAGACACTTTCTGATATTGATAACTTCCACTTATCCTACAGCTCCTTTGAAGCTTTTTCAGTAGATTTTCCTCCACCGGCTCTTCCCTAAATTTACCTATCCACAAAGGTCAATTTTGTCCCATATTTCTCTCTCACCATCGTTTATTCCTTGGTTATCTTATTTAATTAGCTGTCATCTCCTTGGGCACAGCCCTAAAGTCCACATTTATGATATCTAACCTCTTTCCCAGACTCCTATTATCTGTCGCCATGTAGATGTTCCTTTACACTTCATGGTCAATTTATTGAAATAAGCCCATTATCCTACATAACGTGGAATCTCTTCTAGTATATTCTAGCTTATTATTGTTTTTTAATCTTTTGTTTTTAGAGACAGGGTCTCACTCTGTTGTTGAGCTGGAGTGCAGTGGCAGTCATAGCTCACTGCAGTCTCCAACTCCTGGACTCAAGCATTCCTGCTGCCTCAGCCTCCTAAGTAGCTGAGACCACCAGGCCTGCACCACCACATCCAGCTAATTTAAAAAAAATATTTTTTGTAGAGGCAGGGGTCTCCCTATGTTGCCCAGGCTGGTCTCAAACTCCTGGCCTCAAGTGATCCCCTTGCCTTGGCCTCCCAAAGCACTGGGATTTCAGGCTTGAGCCACTGCACCCAGCATATTTTCTAGTTTTATTTATGCAGAATTATCCTTTCATGTAGGTTTGAAGTTTATTTTCAGATATTTCCTTCTCCTCTGTCCCTTCTCTGCATTACTAACCTTGTTGGATCACTCATCGTCTTTTATCTGAATTATTGTTGTTTTCTCTCCCAGAAACACTTGCCTCTCCTTCCTGGATTACAGTAGGATTGACAGTTCTCTCAATACCAACCCTGTCCTCGTTCTAAACTATTTCTATCTAGTTCTTCCAAAGAAATCTTCTTAAACCTAGAAGATTAATTTTTTTGAATCTTAATTTTTTTCTTAATGTTTCTCCAATATTTACCAAATAAAGTCCAAACTTCTTATCATGGCTTTTGCTTTTATTCACTCATTCATTCATTCATTGAGCAAATATTTACTGAGCCCCTATTATTTGGTAGACATTATGTGAGGCATTGGCTACAGATACATTGTGTTGTTCATGGTCTCATAGGAGAAGCAACCAAAGGAGCAATTCCAAGATGGTGGGTAGTGGTGTGATGGAGGAATAAGATGCAAGATAGGATGCAGGATGCAAGCATGCATGGCTCTCTTTTGCTAAGAAGTAGAGGCATCATCTATCATAGGGGGTGATAGGAGTTTGGAAACAGCTTTAGATACACAGAGTGGGGCTGGAGAGGGTGGTGCCTTTGAGGACCACCATGAGTGAAGCAGGATGCAGATGCAGGATGAACATATAAGGGGGGCCCTAACTCAGGGTCAGGGAGATTTCCTGCAGGAAATTGCCTCCACAGTGATAGGTAAATTCTAAGTAAGATTTAAATACGGAAGGAAGGGGGAAAATGAGTTTCTAGGTAGAAGCAACTGGTGGGTTTTGAAGGCTTACTAGGATCTTTCCTTCTTCTACTTTTTCAGCTGAATCTTTCACTAGGCCCTTGAAATCCCCCTACACCCAAACCAGAAGCTCCAGGTGCTTTCCTGACTTTGGTGCGTGGCTGCCTTTTTTAATTGGCATACATTTTGTCATTTGAAGGTGCAATGAAAGCCAGTCAATGCAGTGACAGTATTATATGTTCTAAAGACATTCAACAAAGTTGAAATAACTGACTAATAAGAACCATATCTGTTTGAATAAACAGGAGTAACTATGTATATTTTTGGCTTTAGATGAAATTTGATGCAGATGTTGTCATGTGTATGTGTGGATGTGACAGGAAAACAAATTACAATAATATCCTTTTAGAAATGTTTCACTGGGAACCAAGTGCATGTGTGTATGCCAAGGTGTCTCTCCAGAAACTTAAACCATGTTTGTCAAGATAAAGTCTAAATATTCCCATAACTGTGTGTCATTCAGTTTCACTGTTCTCCAGCCTTTCTGAATGGACTCTGTGACCTGCCTGTTCAAATCCTGGGCGAGAAGTTTAGGGTTTTTCAGGCCCTGGAGGCACAAATTCTTCCAGGATTAGGGTGAAGCTGAAATCTTCAAAGAGCAGGGCAGTGCAACCTGAAAGCAAAGACTGGGTCTGACTGAGGAGCAGGGGAAGGATATCGTTGGGAGGTGAGTGTCTGGAATAGACTTTTATCAGGCACACATTACATACCTCACTTAATCTGCACTTACCTTTAGTGGGGAAGAATTGTTATCCTTATTTTGTAGTTGCTGTCAGGGAGATATAGAACTTATGTATGCTCATACAAGCATTAAATGGAAGAGCCAACATTTCAGCTCATCATCACTTCTAATGATTCCACACTTGGCTCTTTCTCTATGCCTTCCTCATCCTGAAGGCTGGGATGCCATGGAAGTCCTGAAAGGATCCAGGAAATACATGGCAGAAATTCAGAATACACTGAGGCCAGAAGGAGGAATCTAGAGCCTCACACCTGTCAGTGATATCAGCAGCAGATGCAGATAGGAGAGAGGAGTGCCTGGGGTTGAGGTCAGTACTTCTCTGCAGGGAATAAGGTGAAGCAAGAGGGGACCAGACCATCACATTTAAAGAAGCACTCCCAGGATCAGATGCATCTACTTAGCACCCAACCCAGCACAAACCTAGACGTCTAGCAGATGCTCAATAAATGCTTTTCTAGTTAAATCTATTTGGCACCTGGAGAGTGTTCCATATTGTCTCTGCCTGGCTTCTGTAGACCATACATTTATCAGGTATGGGTGATACTTGCAAATTAGCTAAGAAGATAAACATTTGAAATACTATATTGAATCAAGTTATTGTTTAATATATATCAATTACACAACATATATCAACTATGTATACTATATATAATAGCTATAGTAATATAAAGGTGAATCAGCAGTTTTTGGTAGAGGATAGGTAAAAGCAGCATTTGTCAAGATGGACTGGTGGTGTGGGCATATTAGAATCTCTTGGGAGACCCTTTCAAATTCAGTGTGCTTGTCTTCTCTGTCCATCCATGCCAAGGTTAAAAAATGCCCCTCAAAGCATACGTGGCTTTGCTTGGTAAGAATTGGCGGTATCATGTACTGTAGAGGGTGATGGGAGCCTGGCAACAGCTTGAGATATGTAGAGTTGGAACTGGAGAGGGTGGTGCCTTTGAGGAGCACCATGGGAGAGAAAGCAGAAGATGAGAGAAGGGCTTTACAGAACTCGATGGAGTTGAATCTTACAGGGCATGTAGGATTTCCTCAGCCAAGAAGAGATTGCGGAAGTACCATTAATAGAAGGCTCTATCCTTTGTCCAGCTGGTTACCAATAATCAAATCCAGAATCCTGTTACTCAAAAAAAGAATTTGTCTGGTTCTCCTATAGGCCAAGTTGTTTTCCAGCATTCTATTATTATACCAATGGCTTATTACTGTTAATCCATTAATAATTGTGACAATAAGAATGTTACCACTTGAGCAAATGGGCAAGACTCTTTGCTAGGTAAGTTAATTGCATTATCTCAAACCCTTGTAACAATTAGATGAGGCATTTAGCATTATACCTCTTTAAATGGCTTAGTAGTTCCAGATTACTGGTGGCCACACACACTATTCTCTCTATATTTTTGGACTTGGCTTGATGACATTCTGCCCACCTGTTCATGTTCATGGTAGCCATAAACAGCGTCCAGGCTAGGTTGGTATCATCCATCCTTGACATATGTCCTGTCCACACAAGCCAGATGGAGACAACATGGAGCATGGTCCATATTGACCAGGTGCCAGATCACTTTAATTCAACAAGCATTTATGAAGCTCCTCATGGGTGAGCCTCTAGATCTGTGCTCAATTAGGTGCTAACAGAAACACAGAAATGAATGAGGTCAGTGCTGAGCCTCTGGGGCTCACAAGGTGGTAGGGTGGAGACACACAATGTAGCACAATGTAAGAAGATAATGATAGGTGCTAACAGAGAAACAATTTAAATGCACCGTGAGATACACCTTAAGTACTTTCAAAACATTCCTGAAGCCAATTAGAGACACCATATTTATAGAGAATTTGGCTGTTTGGTGCCTTTGAAAATATATATGTACATTTGAAATTAAGGTCAATTCACAGTTAACTTTCAAGATTCACAAAAGCACAATTTATTAGTTCTTTCTGAGATCATTCTATAGGCAAAATCACTTTTAGCAAATATTTCTTAAAACAGAGACCAAAGGGAGAATGGCCTGCTTGACAAGGAATAGAGAATGTCAATCTAGACAGTTAGTGGTCTCTGGAAGACTTGGAAAAAGTAAATGGAATCAAAGACACTAAGCCAAGTAGAAGGTTGCAGGGCTGTGTTTGGTCTCCTTTACTAATTTTTTCATTCCTGGCCTGGGTCCTAACTCTGTCCCAGCTGTGTTCCTTGACATTCCAGAAGGTCTTCATGCCCAGCAATGACCCCCTCCACCCTCATTTCTCTCTATCACTGAGAAGACCCAGCCAGGCTGGCTCCACTTGTTCAAGAAGTTGAGAAATAGTATTTTGTTGATCTGTATTACAAACCAAATCAGCTGGAAGGTCAGGGACTTGCAGTGGTTTGACCTCTGGTGTTCTTACCTACGCTCTGTAGCAAGGCCAGGTGGTTTCCATGTTCTGCTTTAGCTGAGGCTCTTCAGAATGAGTGTGACTTTTCCTCAAGGAGTCTATAGGCCAAGAAGCCAACAGAAGCACCCTCACTTGCTGGGACCCTGCAGACTTTCCTAATGCTATAGCCATCTCTCACTTAAAATTAGTTCCCAGGTGGGCACAATGGCTCACACCTGTAATCTCAGCACTTTGGGAGGCCGAGGCAGGTGGATCACCTGAGGTCAGGAGTTCAAAACCAGCCTGGCCAATGTGGTCAAACCCCGTCTCTACTAAAAATACAATATTAGCCAGGCATGGTGGTGTGCAACTGTAATCCCAGCTACTTGGGAAGCTGAGGCAGGAGAATCACTTGAACTCAGGAGGTGGAGACTGTAGTGAGCTGAGATGGTGCCATAGCATTCCAGCCTGGGGAGAAAGAGCAAAACTGATTAAAAAAAAGAGTTCTCATAAGGTGACGGCCACACAGAACACTAAACACTGACACAATTTTTAAAGCCATCTACCTTCAAAACAGACCCTGTGCTTAGAGATATGCACACCAGTAACCCGGATGGCTGCTGTCTATGTGTTGGGAGTTTTGCCTATGTAGATTGCTTCTCTGTTTAATACTGTCCAATCCATCCCTGCTATCAGCATACCATGTGACTAATGCCATGTAGTGTATCCTAACTTGATTCTAGGAGCTAACCCTAACCTTTGCAATTCAAACAAGCATCAAACTTCACATCTGTGTCTTCGCAGTTTCATCACCATCCTGTGTGTAGTTATCTCCTTGAGGTCAGGCATCACGGCTTAACATCTGTGAGGTGTCCCCCTAGGATCTAGGCCAGGTAAACACATCAGAAAGTATCAAGGAGGCATTTTGTGTCACCAGAAAGCTCTTCTCAAGCATAAGCAGCAATAGGACTTACTGATAGAGAGGCTTCATTGACATTTTCTTCCCCAGCAGCCCTGTCCGGCACAGCCCTTGGATCTATCACCTGGGTTCATCCCAAGCACCTGAGCCAGTCCTGATTAGGGAGGGAAGAATATTAGCGACCCAGTTTACCAGCCTGTGAACTCACAAGTAGAACTAATGTTGCTGTCATTCAGCCTGACACTGAAAACTGAGCACCCTGATTGTCAGCATTATCATGACTTTGTGCACCTTCCCAGCCTTTCTTAGCCTGATTTTATTCTTCCAGGAGTTTTCTGCCCAGGAAATTTTTTGTTCACTACAGGAATATTCTGAAAGATTCATGGATTCTTGAACGAGAAACCGTAGTACAGGTTAAAACTCTAGTTCCAAAAGCAAAGCATGGAAGCCAGCTAACACATCTCGTCTACCAGACAGCGGTGATTACTGATTTGTTGAGGGCCTGGACCAGCCTAATAGAGGTCCCCTCTTTCCACTGATCTTGAAGCTGTGAATATAAAACTGGCCAGCTCCCATTTCAGAATGAATAGAGGTGGCCTGTCTTGAGAGTGGTGTGAATGCAGAGCCAGGAAATTTTTAAAATGGAACTCTCAGCATCAAGCCATATCTGAAACCAGAGCCTCCCTTGGATTTTTCAGATATAAGAGCTAGTAGACCAGGCTTGGTGGCTCATGTCTGTAATTCCAGCACTTTGGGAGGCCGAGGCAGGTGGATCACTTGAGGCTAGGAGTTTGAGACTAGCTTGACCAACATGGCAAAACCACATCTCTACTAAAAATACAAAAATTACTGGGTGTGATGGCGCATGGCTGTAATCCCAGCTACTCAAAAAGCTGAGGTCTGAGAATTGCTTGAATCCTGGAGGCAGAGGTTGCAGTGAGTAGAGATCATGCCACTACACTGCAGCCTGGGTGACAGAGTGACTTTGTCTCAAAAATAAAAAGAGCTTGTAATGTACTTTTTTGATTAAGCCACTACTGTTTTAGTTTTCTTTATCTTTTGCTGAAAAGCAAAATTTACTTGAACTTAGTGATATAAAACAACAGCCATTTTATCATACCCCAAAATTCTGTGGGCCAAGAATTTAGGCAGGGCTTGCTGGGCAGTTTTCCTGTGTCTTACAGAGTCAGCAGAGGACATTTAGACAGATAGGCTGATCTGGAGGGTTCAGGCAATAAGCAACAACCAAATATCCTTCATAAGCCATCATTCTTGTTTTATCCCTCTTGCTATAAAGAATGCTTCCCAGGAGAGCTGCTCTAGGCATTGCTTTATTGGTAGGAGTAGGATAGGTTTGGGCTGAGTCATCACCTCTCATCTGGTCTTCTTGTCACTGGAGTTCTTGTCAATGGTGAGGGCAAAAACAATACAGATAATTTGAGAACTGTTTTTTATGGGTTTTGTTGGTGGTGGTGTTTTTTGTTTGTTTGTTTTTTGTTTGTTTGTTTGTTTTTTTCTTTTGAGACAGAGTCTCGCTCTGTTTCACAGGGTTTGCTCTGTTTTGCAGGCAATATAAACACTTCTATTCCAGATGCACAGGTGACAAATTTTACAAAGGTTGAAATTTTTGGTGGAATCAATTATTTTGCATTGTATACAAACTCTTCTACCTATCTCTCGTCCAAAATAAACATTAAATTTATGAGTATTTCTATAACACTTTGTGATGAACTCATCCTTGCTTCTCACTAAACATTAAATGTGATGTAACCTAACTGAGGAAAGTAAGGATGAAATTTATTTGTTCTGAAGACTCTATCCACCTTGCCTATCTAGAGACAGATTAGCTTATTTTAAGATGTAAAATACATGCAACGGATTGCTTTCTAAAATAATCGGTAGAATTCAGTCGAATCCACTCAACTAGAAGCATGTATTTTACAAAGCAATTATTATTATATTTTTAAACTAAGCATCCTTTGGGCCTATTTTGAACTTTAACAAAAGGCTTGTGTGCCTTCCTACAAATTGTCTTTTATGGAAGAGTGGATGCTAAAGGGCCTTCGTGGGGTCTGTGAACTCAGCTTTATTTTCAGTAAAGACCAGTGATAATGATAGTGACAAGAATGATAAGAGTCACCAGATACTGAGCACTTATCATGCTAAGAATTTTACCAGCAAATTCCTATTTAATTCTGACAACTTCCCTGAATATTAGATATTATTAGCTTTATTTTATGAAGGCAGAACAGGGCACAGAGAATTACTTAATTGGGAAGTAGCAGAGTCAGGACCTGCTACTGTGCCTGTTTGTCCCCAAGTCTGAGTTGTTAATGACTGTACCAAAACTCATGCTTTAAGGGAAAGAAAGAGCACCATTTAGTACTTTATGCTAATTTTCATTCATATTTTATGATTTTCCTAGGACTAGGAACTCAGTAAGGATTAATGTGGAGTATGGTAGGGAAAGTACCGAACCAGGAGGCAGGAGATCTCACATGTGTGCACTTCGGCAAGTAACCTGATCTCTTCAGATGCTAGTTTTCTGTCTATAACATGAAAAGTGTTGAATTAGAATATTTCTAACACTGGTTAAAATGGTAAGGCACACTTTATTTGGAACCATCACTGTAGGTATAAGGTCTACTAAATGGGGTTTTGCAGTAATCAGGAGTGACTGGGTTCAACTTCAAACACAAGAACAAGTGGGAATGTACAGCCAATACTTAGCAGTGAATCAAAAATTGCTAAGAGGAAACATCAGGGGTCGAGGGGATTCTGTCTAAATCCAACTAACAGGATTCTTACTGAAGGCAGGCCAGGGGAATCGGACGTCACCCGAGGGATGGTGGAGGATGAGGAACCCAATCAGATATCAATGGTGATGACATATTGAGGATCCTGCCTAAACTGACTTAGCAGAATTCTTGCTAAAATTGGCTCTTAAGGACACACCCATGGACATAGTCTAATTGAAAAAGAGCTCAGAGGAGCCTGTCTAGAGCTTGGTCAAAGAGAGAATCCTTGTCAGGAGGTCAATGACTCTAAGATGCATCAGGCTTGTTGGTGTGAGAAGATTGTGCAAGGGAATGGTGTTCATGTGTCTCAGATTTTGTGTCTATTGTGTGAAATATATCACAATTTGTTTATCCATTTATCAGGTAACAGGCCATCTCCATTTTTTCCAATTTTAGCAATTTTAAATAAAGCAACTGTATTAGGCAAAAGAACACCTGCTCCCCTCCCCGGCTTTTTTTTTTTTTTTTTTTTTTTTGAGTGTTTTTGTTTTTGTTTCTTTTGCTCAGGCTGGAATGCAGTGGCAGGATCTCAGCTCACTGCAACCTCCGCTTCCTGGGCTTAATAGATTCTCCTGCCTCAGCCTCCCAAGTAGCTGGGATTACAGGTGCCCACCATCATGCCTGGCTAATTTTTGTATTTTTAGTAGAGACTGGTTTTTACCATTTTGTCCAGTCTAGTCTTGTACTCCTTACCTCAGGTGTTCTGCCTGCCTCGGCCTCACAAAATGCTGGGATTACAGGTGTGAGCCACCATGCCCAGCCCCACCCCTTTGTCTCCTACACGCAATGTGTCTGAATGATAATCCCCAGAAACTGAATATGTTAATGTCAAAAGGAATGTTGTGGGTGTGATTAAATTAAGAAATTTGAGATGAAGGGATTATCTTGGTTTATCCAGGTTGGCCCAATGTAATCACAAAGGTTCTTATAAGGGAAGGAGGGAGATAGGAGAAGCAGAGCTGTGTGTGTGTGTTTGAGAGACAGAGATTTGAAGATGCTACATGGCTGACTTTGAAGATGAAGGAAGAAGGCAACGATCCAGGAATGAAGTCAGAATTGGCAAGAAAGTGAATTCTCCTCTAGAGCTTCCAGAAAGAAGAAAGTCAAAAATACTTTGATTTAGCCTGAGAGTTGTTTTGAATTTCCGGCCTCGGAACTGTAAGCTAATACATTTGTCTTGCTTTAAACCACTAAGATTGTGGTAATTTGTCACAGTAGTAATAGAAACTAATACAGTTGCTCTAAATATTTACCGTAGGTTTTTGTGTTGACATTTTGCATTTCTCTTGGGTGAAATTCCTAGGAGTGAAAATCTGGGTCCTAGATACATGTAAGTTTAACTTTACAAGAATCTGCCAAACGGTTTTACAAAGTGGCTGCACCATTTGCGATCCCCACCAACAATGTCTGGGAGTTCTAGTTGCTCTAAATCTTTGCTAACAATAAAGTTAGTTTTTTTTTGTTTTAACCTTTCTAATATAACAAACGATGAGCATCTTATCGTATGATTCTTTCCCAACAACATTTTTTCTTTGGTGAATTGTCTAAATATTTGTCCATTTTTAAATAGTTTCCCATCCCCACCACCACCACCTGTGTTCAGCAACCACTGATCTACTTTCTGTTTCTCTAGATTTCTCTATTCTAGACGTCTATACAAATGGAATCATAATATGTAGTCTTTTGTGGCTGATTTCCTTCCCTTAGCATACTATTTTCCAGGTCTATCTGTTGTAGTAAGTAATAGCATGTATCAGTACTTCATTGCTTTTAATGGTTAAATAGTGTTCCATGGTTATGATATGTCCCATTTTATTCATTCATTCTTAGGTTGAGAATATTGTTGTTTCATCTTTTGTGCCTTATAAATAAACCTGCTATAAATGTCTATGTACACATTTTTTATGGACATAGGTTTTAATTTCTCCTGGTTATGTACTCAAAGTGGAATTACTGGGTCTTATGGTAACTGTATATTTAATTGTTTGACCAACTGTCAGACTTCTTTGAAAACGACTGAAGCATTGTAGGTTTCTACCAGCAATGTTTGAGTATTCTGATATAATTATATACTTATAAACTCTTCTGATTATCTGACTTTATTATTGTAGTCATTCTAGTGAATGTGAAGTGTTACCTTCTTGTGGTTTTGATTTACATTTCTCTGATGACTAATGACATCAAGTATCTGTTCACATGTTTATTGGCCATTTGTACATCTTCTTTGAAGAAATGTATATTCAGATCTTTGCCCATTTTTAAGTTGGTTTTTTCTTTATTATTGACTTATAAGAATGAAGTTGATCCTTACCTTATGTCATATATAAAAATTAATTTTGGCTTTTGTTGCCAATGCTTTTGGTGTTAACAGATAAATTGAACTTCATTCAATATATTTGGGTTGTCTTTCCATTTTCTTAATGGCATTTTTAAGTACAAAAGTTTTTAATTTTTATAAAATTCTATTTACTTTTTTCTTTCATTGCTGTGCTTTGAGAAAGTTTATATCTTAGAATTCTTTGCTGAATACAAAAGAGTATCAATTTGCCCCTACGTTTTCTTCTGAGAGTTTTATAGTTTTCGTATTTTAAGTTAATTTTCGGATATGTAAGGAAAGGTAAGGAAAGGTTCCAACTTCATTCTTTTGCACATAGCTATTGGGTTGTCTCAGCTCCATGAGTTGAAAAAACAATTTTTCCCCTCCTACCTTCACCCCCACTGCCACTGAATGGTCTTGGAACCCTCATTGAATCAAGTGACCATAGATGTATTAGTTCACTTGTGAACTTTTAACTCTGTTCCCTTGATCTATACATTTTTATCCTCAAGTCAACACGACACTGTCTGGATTACTACTGCCTTGTAGTAAATTTTTAAATCAGAGGATGTAAGCCCTCCTACTTTGCTCATCTTTTTCAAGATTGTTTTGGTTATTCTGGGATCCTTGCATATGAATTTTAGAGTCAGCTTGTCAATTTCTACAAAGAGGACAACTGGGATTCTGATAAGGATTGCACTGTACATCAATCTGAGGAGTACTGCTATCTAAACACTGTTAAGTTTTCTAATCCGTAACTATGAGATTCTATTCTATTTAGTCACAGTTTCTTTAATATCTTTCAACAACATTTTGTAGTTTTTAATGTATAACTTATACAGTTATTTTGTTAAATTTATTAAGCGTTTTGATGTGATATGATTGCAAATATTTGACTTTATTTTCAGATTGTTCATTATAATTTATTCATTGTATAGAAATATAACTGGTTTTGTGCTTTGATCTTAATGCAACATTGAACACAAAGGTTTTTAATTTTGGTGAAATACAGTTTAGGTAATTTTTAAGGTAATTACTTACCTCTTCACTTATAAGTCTATTCAGATCGTCTATTTCTTTTTGAGTAAGTTTTAGTAGTTTGTGTCTTTCTAGGAATTTGTCCATCTCATCTAAGTTATCTAATTTCTTGGTATACAATTATCATAGTATTCTTTGCAATTCGTTTTATTTCTGTAGCATTGGTAATGTCCCCTCTTTCATTTCTGATTCTACTAATTTGAGTCTCCTTTCTTTTTTTCTTGGTCAGTCTAACAATGCTTTGTCAATCATGTTGATCTTTAAAAAAAAAAAAAAAAAACAGTTTTTGGTTTCATTGATTTTTCCCTATTTTTCTATTCTCTGTTTCATGTTTATTATTTTTGTCCTTTTGCTAACTATGGATATGGTGTGCTCTTTTTTTCCCAGTGTCTTAACCTAAAAGAATGTTATTAGTTTGAGGTCTTTCTTCTTACTTAATATAGAAATTTACAACTAGAAATTTTTCTTGAAGAATTGCTTTAGCTGCATCTCATAAATTTGGGTACGTTGTGTTTTCATTTTCATTCATCTTAAATTATTTTCTGATTTCCCTTTTGGTTTCTTCTTTGATCCATTGGTTATTTGGGAATATGCTGTTTAATTTCTTTTTTTGTTTTTTTTTTAATGTTGTTTAATTTCTACATATTTATGAGTTTTCCTATTTTTTTTCCTCCTATTGATTTTTAATTATATTCCACTATTGTTGGAGAGCCTACTTTGTACTATTTCTTTCTTTTTAAATTTATGAAGGATTTTATAGCCTAGCATATGGTCTACCCTCTGTCTGGTCCATGCGCACTTGAGAAAATTGTGTATTTTGCTGTCACTCAGTGAAGTGTACTATAGATATCTGTTAGGTCGACTTGGTTTATTTTTCAGGGCTTCTGTTGCCTTGTTGCTTTCCTGTCTAGTTTTTCTCTACATTGTTCAAAATGGGACACTGAGATCTCTTACAATTATTGTCGAATTGTCTTCATTTCTGTCCAGTTTTGCTTCATGCATTTGGCACTTTGTTATTAGTTGCATATAAGTTTATAATTGTTATGTTTTCCTGGAAGATTGACAATCTTATTATTAGAAAATGTCCCTCTTTGTCTCTAGTAACATTTTCTTTTGCCTTGAAGTCTATTTTGTGTGATATTAAAATAATATGTCAACTTTCTTGTGGTATTTGTTGGCATGATATAGATTTTTCTATTATTTACAATCTATTTGTATCATTAATTGTCCATTTTAATTTTAATTTAATTTTTGAAATCGTTTAAGGATTGGGTTGTTTGTTGATATTGAGTTCTGAGGGCTCTTTAATAGTTTTGAATATAAGACCTTGATCAGATTTTTTGTTTTTCCAAATTTTACTCAGTCTGACTTGACCTTTCATCTTCTTAACATTATCTTTGGAAGAGCAAATGTTTTAAATTTTTTATTTTATTTTATTTTATTTTATTTTTTTTATTGCATTTTAGGTTTTGGGGTACATGTGAAAAACATGCAAGGTTGTTGCATAGGTGCATACGTGGCAGTATGATTTGCTGCCTCCCTCCCCTTCACATGTTTTAAATTTTGATTAAGTCTTTGCTATCAGTATTTTTTTTATGGTTTGTGCTTTTGGTATCTTGCTTAAGAAAGCTATGCTTAACCCAATGTCACAAAGACTTTGCTCTGTTTTCATTTACAGGTTTTATAGTTTTAGGTTCTATATTTAGGCTCAGTTCTAGTAATTTTGTACATATAGTGGAAGCTATAAATAGAGGTGACTGGGTTTTGTTGTTTGTTTGTTTTTACATAGAGATATCCAGTTATTCTATCACCACGTTGAAAAGACTGTCCATTGAATCACATGGGCAACTTTTTACATCATTTTTGTTGATTCCATCAGATTATTTACATAGATGATCATGTACGGAAATAAAGACAGTTTTACCTCTTCCTTTCCAATCTGGATGCCTTTTATTTCTTTATCTTGTCTTGTTGCACTGAGTGGACCTCCAGTATAATGTTGAATAGGATTGGTAAGGCAACTATCTTAGCCTTTTTCCTGATCTCAGGAAAATAATTTAATCTTTTACCATTAAATCTAATTTTAGCTGTAGGTTTTTTGTGGATGGCCTTCATCAGATTGAGCACATACCATTCTATTCCTAATTTCCTGAGAGTTTTTTTGCATGAATAAATATCAAATTTTGACAAATGCATCTTTATCTTCATTTTTTTATGATTACAAAATAATCCCAATTAACAGATATATGTGTTGTTCACTAATTTGCTGTTACAAACAAAATTGTAATGACTGACACAATGTATCCTTTTGCCGATGTATATCTTCAAGATAAATTCTTAAAAGCAGAACCATTAGAAAAGGATGTGTATTTATAATTTTGAAAGGTATTACCAATTGTCTCCCCAAAAGGATTGCACCAATATACATTGTTATCAGCAATGTAAGAGTCTTTATTTTCCTTCAGAGTCTCCAACAAGGTGTATTTTTAAACTTTGAGGTTTTCCCAATCTAAATTGGTAAAAAGTGGCATTTTCGTGTATTATTAAATTTGATCTCTTATTATGAGTGACACTGACTACCTTTCATATGTTTAAGGACAATTTTATATTTACTTTTGTGTTACCATCTTTTAATTTTTATTTCTCTCTCTCTCTCTCTCTCTCTCTGTGTGTATGTGTATGATTTTCTTATTGATTTTTAGAAACTTTTTTTTTTTTTTGAGATAGAGTTTCACTCTTGTTGCCCAGGCTGGAGTGCAATGGTGCAATTTCAGCTTACCACAACCTCCACTTCCTGGATTCAAGTGATTTCTCCTGCTTCAGCCTCCCAAGTAGCTGGGATTACAGGCATGTGCCGCCATGCCCAGCTAATTTTGTATTTTTAGTAGAGACGGGGTTTCTTCATGTTGGTCAGGCTGATCTCAAACTCCCGACCTCAGGTAATCCTCCAACCTTAGCCTCCCAAAGTGCCAGGATTACAGGTGTGAGCCACTGTGCCTGGCCAAAACTTATTTTTTATATATCAGTTTTGGAGGGATCAATTTGTTACCTTTTGCCTTTGCTTATATTTCAACTTATTTTAAATAGGTTATATTTTCTTTTCATTAGTTTTTCTGCTGAGCTTTTAGGCATGTGACTTAGGAGAAAATGTGGGAAACACTGTAATTATGTCAATTCTTTTGACAAAGCACTTTTTGGAAAGATATCCACCTGTGTGAGCCTCATAAAAATAGTGTGCTGATTTCTTCTACCTTTTTCATAAAAATTATGCAGCATAAATTAAGCATTTCTTCTTTTACTGGTGTGGATAAGAGTTACCACCCTCACTGCCTCACATCCTACATCCTACCCTTTAGTGATACAGGAAACATCAAGGAGCAGAGTGAAGCAATTTGTTGTACATGAAGTTAAAATGTGTCCTTGGACTTGAGGTCACCTTGAAATAATGAGTGGCGTGGTCTCAGATAGAAGGCTCCATACCTCTGAAGGGACCCTCATCATTGGCATCTTAGTCAAATCACATGTTACAGCAGAGGAGTCTTAGGGTCCTATTTAACAACCCAGGCTCACCTCCAACCTGGGGACATCTAAGAGCCTAATTTTCTAGCCCTTAAGTGGTTATCAAATGCTGAGTTCATAATATCACTCAGGCACATCAACCAGCTCTTTATTTAACTAGCACTGTCATTGCCCTCAATGTGTGACACAAACTCACATGATATTAGCACATACAGTGGAAAAATAAGGTTGTTTTTTTTTTTTACTTTTAAAATCAATATTGTTATTAAAATGATATTGTATCAAGACATGAATATCTTCCTTCCTTCTTTCTAGGTTCTGCTTTCTGTTGCTTTTTTTAAAAACCCCAATTCAAAATCACCCACTCTTTCCTAATGGCCTGCTTTGGTCAATATCTCAGTTCCTTTTTGTCCCCTGGTTGTTTTCTCCTTTTTAGGACATACAGGAAAATCTCTTTCTAGAACTAATTGTGTTCATTTTTGTTAAGGTCTTGTGAAACTCATGTTAATGAATCAAAGAAGGTATTTTTAGAGCCTCCTACATGTTCCCAGGAAGAATGAGTGTCCTGGTCAATTTTGATTACACCCTCTGCTTGTAGAAACCTACAGGAATAGAGACATGGAGAGAAAGATGAGAAGTTTCATTTATTTATGCTACTTGTTGGAGTTTAAAAGTACTTATTCATGACAATCTTAATTCATTTATGTATATGTTGTTTAACAAATTATTGCTAAAATAAACACGCTTATTTTTCTACTTTGAACTTTCTCAAAGAAAAATGGATGATATAATCATTATTGTCAAAGGAACTGAGGAGGCAAGACAAACAATGATGCAAATCAATTTCTGGGCAACAGAACGCTGGAGGAAACATAGAGCCAAAATAATAGCACACTAGCGTTTTTTCTAGCTTCTTCATTCCCCTTCTTTATATCCAGGTATATTCAGCATCTTTAAATCATTCCTAACAAACTTGGGTGAGGAACAGAGCAGTGAGTAAAGTCAGGGTTAGCATGTACAATACAGTGCCTGTGCATGAATTATCAAAATCTGAACAAATGAATTACAAAAAGACAAGTATATGAAGACCCGTGTCACTCCTAGCTTTTCTATATACTCCTATATGTTTGCTCAAACATGAGTGACACTGACTACCTTTCATATGTTTAAGGACCATTTTATATTTACTTTTGTGTTCCCATCTTTTACTTTGTTTCCCTTTCTCTCTCTCTCTCTCTCTCTCTCTCTGTGTGTGTGTGTGTGTGTGTGTGTGTGTGTGTGTGTGTGATTTTTCTTACTGATTTGCTCAAAACATGCCACAGGCTGCATGACCCTAGCACCTTACAAAATTGCCCACACATCATAGGCACCTGATAAAAATTTGTGTTGACCCTACATTTTCCTTCCTTTGTCTGTCCAGCTGTTAATAATATCACTTGTCACAACCCACCACCAATGAGTTGCTGAAGCACCAGAGGTATCAAGGTTTCCTGACCTACGGAGTCCCCACTGAAGTCAGTGCAGCTTACAAAAGCCACAAGAGACCCCAGCACATTAGAAGTTTTCTGGGAAAACGTTGGGCCACCGTGCCCCACACCAAAGATGCCAAATCTAACAATTCATAGATTATTATAGTCACTTCCCCCTAAACTTCAGGCATGCCCCCAGACAACAGAAACAGACACAGGATGGAACTCAAAGTTGTCTCTCCTCTCTATCCTGGCCTTCTGACCATGACTTGCTTTTATGTGTTTTGCTTCTCTTTTCTCTTAGGAAAAATTTTTCTTGCCAATAGATTTCTGGTGCACCATCTCTAAGTGCCCCAGATATGTTCAAACAGTTCTTAAAACTCAGAGGGGGAAAAAAATCCAACAACTCCAACTTTGAAGTCACACATTGGTTTAAAAGCCAACTCTCCCACTTACCAGCTTTGATTTCTAAATTATTTCTTTTCCCTGCACCTCAGTTCATTCATCAACAAAGAGAAGATAAAAATACCTATTAAGGAAGCTATTGTGAGAATAAAACATGTTAACTAAGTGCTTCACACAGTGCCTGGCACATAGTTGATACAGAAAAACTGGTAGTGACTATTTTTATTAACATAGCATCAGAGCAAGTACACGCAACACTTGTGGTGACAGATAGATCCTAGTGGTAACATAGCAATGGAAGAAACAAAGGTTGCAGACGGGAGCTCAGAAGAGTGAATGAAGTCATTAAAAGTACTTAGAAAATAGGATGGTCATTCTAGGCAGGGACGGCCATTTGAGCAAAAATATAGAGACTAGAGGAAAAAAACCTTGTTTAGGGAAAGAGTGAAAGGCCAGGTTCTCTGGGGAAAAGCTTCAAGTTAAATGCATGAAGAGTAACTGGAATGAGTTGGAGAAGTCTGGGGAGTACAGTGATTTATCATCTCTACCAACCTACTCTCCTTAACTTGCAACTTGGACCGTTGGATCACCATTACCGGGCTTTAGGATCCCTAATTTTGCCTTAGTGCTGCATGACTCAGGAAATGGTCTTGGGGTTGCATCCTCAGGGATGCAACATTTATAATGGGTCAGTGATGCCAACCTCATAAAATTATTATGGAGATTAGAAAAGATAAATTTGAGGGCCTGGATCACATAGCTTTCGAATCTAAAGTGCAGATCTTGTGTCAATTCTTAGTGTCTCATCCATGGTGGGATTTCTGCTGCCACACCAGCGCCATCTGGAAACACAAAGATTAAGGGAAATTTCATCATCCTCAGCTTATGCAGCCAAATCTTATTGTCACTTTTATTACTGATTCTTATCTCCTTTAGAGCTTTCTGCACTAGTGTGCTAAGAAGGAATTTCATTTACATTGTGAAACTGCTGTGTTTCACATTTGGCTAAGGAAGCATTGCCTTTGGCTTAGCCGTCTCTGGATTAAAAGACTCTAGAGTTGTTGAAGCCCTGTCAGAGCAATGGGTGGAGTCATAGAAGTGCCTTGGCTCCAGATACCTCCTCTTAATCTCATGTAAGCAGATTTCCATTGTAGATCCTGAGCCTGTGATGAGAGGATGAAGAATCTGAGCCTTGATAAAGACAGGAGGTCCCTATACTGGAACTCTAGCACAGGCTTTCTGAGTGAACTCTGTTCAAACCCCACATTTGTTGAAAAATCAGTCATCATGAGTAACTAATCTGTGAAGATCAAAGAACAGAGTTGCCAATGTAATTCAGTGGAGAGAGGATAATTTTTTCAACAAATTGCGGGAACAATTTGACTATGTAAAAAAGAAATTATTACCACAGCTACCATAACAAAACAAAAAACACCTCTATCCATAGATGTACCATATACAAAAATTAACCCGAAGTGAACTGACTGTAAAACAGGGTGAATAACAAGTATACACACATACATATGCAAACAATAATTTATGGTTTTTTGTTGTTAGGATGAAAAATACAGAGAGATGAAGTTTCAGGTAGAGGAATGGGATGCTATGATCTACTCTAGAAAGTTCACCTGACTCATTATTAATAGACTAATGAGAAGCAAGGATAGTAGCAGAGAAACCAGGGGAAACTATTGAAATAATCCAGTGAAACCTGATGATGTAACATTAAAAATGGTAAAAAGTAGTCAGATGCTGGAAATATTTTGAAACGAAGCTGATAGAATTGGTTTTTTTTTGAGACAGGGTCTTTCTCTGACACCCAGGCTGGAGTGCATTGTTGATAATATAGCTCACTGCAGCCTCACCCTCCTGGGCTCAAGCTATCCTCAAACCTCAGTCTCCTGAAAATACAAGTATGCACCACTATGCCCAACTAATTTTTTTTTTTGTAGTACAGGTGATGTCTTGCCATGTTGCCTGGGCTGGTCTCAAACTCCTGAGCTCAAGTGATCCTTCTAAGCCCAGGCCTCTTCCCAAAGTGCTAGGATTACAGGCATGAGCCATGACACCAAGCCAGTTTTTTTTTGAATGATTGATTATGTATTGCAGAAGAAAGAACTCAAATATGGATTCCAAGATTTCCTCCTGAGCAACTGGAAGAAAGAAATTGTATTAACTAGTAGGAGAACACTGGTGGATAACTATGTTTTATAGCGTGATAGTTTCACAATACCTATTAAAAATCCAAACTGAGAGATTTGATAGACAACTCGATATATAAAAAGTCTGAAATGTAGAAGCAAGGTACAAGACAGAGATATACATTTTGGATTCATCAGCAGCTATGTGGTATTTAAAGCCATGGAACTAAGTATCACCTTGTGAATAGATATAAATGAAGTTGAGACAGCTGAAGACTGAACACTGAAGCACTCAACATGTTAAGAGTTAAGAAGATCAACAGGAATCAACAAAGAGTGAGAAGGAATAGCTAATGAGAGAAAGAGGGTGGCAAATAATGGAGTCCTAAGAGACCAATGAAAAGTTCTCAGGGGAAAAGCAACTTGGCTTAAATTACACCGGGAAGTCAGGTAAGAGGACAAAGGAGAATTGACCATTGGATTTACAACCATTGTATTCATCAGTAAGCTTAGCAAATATAAGTTTGGTAGATTGAAAGTGGCTTGATCAGACTTTGTTTGAGGATTGCGAGGGGAAGTAGAAACCATTAGAGATATTAAGCAATTGCTATAAAGAAGAACATAAGGCTGGGTGCAGTGGCTCACATCTGTAATCCCAGCACTTTGGGAGGCTTAGATCGACAGATCACTTGAGATCAGCAGTTTGAGACCAGTCTGGCCAACATGGCAAAACCCCATCTCTACTAAAAATAGGAAAAACTTAACCAGGCATGGTGGCACATGCCTGCAATCCCAGCTACTCTGGAAGCTGAGGCAAGAGATTCGCTTGAACCTGAGAGGTGGAGGTTGCAGTGAGCAGAGATCGTGCCACTGTATTCCAGCCTGGGCAACAGAGTAAGACTCTGTCTCAAAAAAAAAAAAAGAATGGAAGCTGGAGATGGAAGTGGGTTCAAGCAAGTTTTAATTTGTTTTCAAGTGGGAAATATACATGTTTGTTTGCTGTTAGAGTGATCCAGTAGGGAGGTGAAAACTGAGGAGCAGGAGAGAACAGGGACAACTCCAGAGCAATGTCTTTGAGTAGGAGAAAAGGACTTCCTTCTCCTGCAAGATCTGTTTGTGCAAACATTGGTCAGAGATAGGAACAGGGACAATGTCTCTTGTATCATAAGGGAAAACAGGGAGATTGATAGATTTAAGAATGAAGCACATACAGTTCTTTATGATTGTATTCTCAGCAGATAAGCAAGGCCATCAACTGAGAGTGAAGAGAGGTGAGAAGTTACTGGAGGTCTGAAATTAAATAATCATCTGGGAGAGTGAACCATGTTTGGACTAGGGAAATGGAGGAGGACTGCTGGACGGCTGTAAGGCCTCACGTTGAGTGAGGCGGTAAAGTGATGGGCAGCAGGGCTGTGTGTGCATGGATGTGTTACCTATCACGTTCTGCCGCTCAGATGCAGTTAATGAGTAATTGGTGACTTGGATTTATTCAGGGTTTATGTTTTGCCCTGGAAAGCTCAATTGAGGGAGAGAGAAGCACAGCTCTTTAGAGTTTTGGCATTGGAATAATAATAACCTTGGGCCTTGAAATCTAAGCTGAGTTAAGGATCAAAGTGAGGCTAAGAAAGGAAATGAGGGATGGATAGATCAATGTATTGGAGGGCCTGGGGCAGTTGAGGAGTTGCTGGGCTGAGAACACTAGACTGATTAAAGTAGAAAGACAGGATTGAGTTTATGAGTTATTAGTAACGGCATGATGTAGTATAGCGCATGACTGAATGTTTCTATGTAAAAATAGATTTAGAAGACAAAGTAATCGGAGAGAGGAGGCAAAGGCAGTGAGAAGCCAGAATATTGGATGCATCATGCAGATGTTTCAACTATCTATTGTTGCAAAACAAAGTCCTCAAAACTTAGTTAAAACAACAGCTTATTATTATCTCTTATGGTACTGTGAATTTCCTGGGCTTGGCTGGGCAGGGGGTCTCTCATGTGGTTGTATCCAGATGCCAGCTTCAGCTGCAGTCTTCTGAAGACTCAACTGGCTGGAGGTCCAAGATGTGTTACTCACATGGCTGACAGTCAAGACTGGTTATTGGTTGGGAGTTGAGAGCACCAACATAGGCTCTTTTTACGTGGTTTCGACTTCCCATATCATAAATGCTAAGTTCCAAAGGGAAGTTTCCCAAGAGTGAATGCCCCAAGGGGCCAAAAGCAGAGCTGCCAAGCCAGTTAAGGTCTGCACCCCACACTGGCCCAGGGTCACGTAAGTTATATTCTACTAGTAGAAGCAATCTTAGAGCCCACACAAGTTCAAAGGAGTGGGGAGACTGGAAAAGTGGGGTGACTAGATGTCAACTCTTAATGGGAATGTCAAGGCAACATTGCAGGAGAACATGTAGAATGGAAGGTCGTTTTGTGGCTGCCATTGGAAAATAAAATCTATCACCTCAGAGATACTGAAATCAGCAAGAATAATGACAGAACTAGTGTAGAAGGGAGAGAGAGTGAGCCAGGTTCTAAAATAATGATTAGGGAAAAAAACTCAGAGCTCCACAGACATCTGTAACCAGGAAGAATGGATGGCAATAAGCTTGTTGACATGAGCAAGACAAGGGCTTGAGGGGGGAGAACAGAACAATGGTGGGCATGTCTTATGAAAAGGTGCTTTCACCCCATCCCTGTATTAGCTAGTCTTCAGTTTGGTACAGTGCGTGAGCCTCACCTCCAGAGTTGAGTCCCACCTCCTACTTCATCTTGAGAACACCTCTTTCTTTTAGGCCCCTCAAATGTGGGTATTTTCTTTCCTCCTGTGTTACTAGACCTGGGAGCAAGGCAGGCAGCGTTTTTTGTTTCTCTTTTCAACTTTTACACCAATATCCCATTCTCCTCCCCTAAGCCCATGGTTCCATTTTGCATCTGGTTTCTTTCATGTAGCAAAAAGTTTCTGAGGTGCATCATATTGTATCATATATCAGCTACTTGTTCTTTTTACTTCTGAATAATATTTCATTATATGAGTTTGCCACATTTGCTTATCTCTTTCACAAGTTCATAGACATTTGGGTTGTCCACTTTGGGACTAATCTGATTAATGCTGCCGTGAACATTTGTGTGCAAATAATCGTGGATCTGTGTTTTCATTTCTCTTGGGTATATACCTTGGAGTGGAATTGCTAGGTCATATGGGTTAAACACTATGCTTAGCTTTGTAAAATACCACCAAATTGTTCTCCAGAGTGGCTGTGCCATTTTAGATTCCTATCAGCAACTTATGCAGGTTCACATTTCTCCACATCCTCAACAACACTTGTATTTGTCTGTCGAGTTGATTGTATCAACAGGCATTGATGGGCAGTGGCCAAGTGTAAACTGGGAGTCCCCTCCTGTCAGGGGAGACCCGAACTCCAGAAGACCCAATGCCTAACTGACAATAAAAGTTTGGGTCAAGGCTAGGCATGGTGGCTCATGCCTGTAATTCCAACACTTTAGGAGGCCGAGGAGGGTGGATCACTTGAGGCCAGGAAGTCAAGACCATCCTGAGCAACATGGCGAAACCCCATCTCTACAAAAAAGTACAAAAATTAGCTGGGTGCAGTGGCCTGTTCCTGTAGTATCATCTACTTGAGAGGCTGAGGCAGGAGAATCGCTTGAGCCTGAGAGGTGGAGGTTGCAGTGAGCCATGATGGCGCCATTGCACTCCAGCCTGGAAGTTTGGGTAGTGGCCATTGAAGCAATTGTTTTCTGGGCTAAATTCTTCCTGACTGTACTAAGAAGCAATCCCTACTTAGCTGTATAAATGGACTATATGCTATTATTTTAATTATCAAGGTAACCCAAAGCAAAATTCTGAAAAATATACCTACCCTCTCATCCCAAATAGTTCATTTTATTGCACAAATGCTACTTGCATTATGACAATGAGGCCTCAGAAATACAGATGATGTACACTATAAAATGGCCAAAAATACTTTATATTAGTCTAACATTTCGCTTATGAAAAAGCACACTGTAGGCAAGAATAGTCCTGTGTATATTATGCAAGTAAAATTCTGTATCATTTTTTTCTATAGTCAGTTTAAAGGATATCTAAGGTTTTGTATAGCTTTATACAAATATAAATGTTAAAAATATGTATAATGTGCACTATAATTCTCAGAAGCTCTTTGGTTTACTAAGTACAGTGGTTACTTAGTCAAAATATGCTGAACGAATCTAATCTAAGAATAAATTTACTTTAAAAATGATACAAAATAATGACTTAGTATTGTAATAAAATGTTGTCAATTTTATTAAAAGCTGATTCCATTTCTTCACACAGTTAAGTTTCTTTCTTGTTTTGTTAAAGCCCATTTCATTGTATTATTTCATAAGAATAAATTGGCTCTGTGAGACCATCACTGATAAAGACACGTACAAAGTTAGCACCACACATTTGTAAATGCAGATAGCCACAATGACCTTTCCAATATGTACAAGCTCCTTTTACACATCCACACATGTATTTACAGCTAATAAATAAAATGTAAAGCCAAAGCATCCTTGATATATACAGCGAAGTTTTTCAGAGCCAGAGTTCCCAGTGCTATGTGCTGATTAGTGAATATTTTAGGTAAATGCACCCTGGGTCACAACCCAAATCCAGAAATTTAATGAATTAGTAATAAATAGGATGCCAACAACAAATCATACTTCATTTTATTTTTAGAGAGAATTCATTCCAAGCCTGATGATGTCAATCACAACATTGGTCCTACATATTATAGGCACGATCATCTCTCTCAGAGAAAGGGTCAAAGTTCTGGCACATCAGGAACGATTTCTACTCCAACACATTTCAATATACATCCCTTGATCTACTGTTTTCCCTTCTGAATTATGCTGAAGAATGAGCACCCATGCAGAGCTTTCTAAGTCTGTGTTCAGATATCACACACTTTCACAGTCGGGTTCCCAGCTATAGCCTCTGAGATATTTGACTTGTTTATCATTTCTTATTTATACATAGAAGAGCATTCTGAAAATATGAGATCTAGTTTATAAATAATTGTTCACTCACTCTTGATTAGTTGTTAAAAACAACAAATAGCGACCCTTATGGTGCTCCATGTGGCTCCTTGCACACAATGATTTACAAGCACTGCTTAGGAATCCACCCCAGGAACTTCTCCACCCTTTATTTAGTAAAAACCATCCTTGTCTAAAATCTGTAGAAGCTCACACAATGCAAAAGTTGAACTCGAACACATCTTTTCATGTCAAAGCCGGGTACAAAAGAGACACACTGGAAGCACAACACAAGCATGACTGAGGTAAGCCTAAAACTGAACAGTCACTATCAGATACTGGATGATTTCAAATTGATGAAAATCATTTGAAGAATCCAATAATAAAATTATGGTATCTTTTTTTTTTTCTGCACCATTCAGATTATGTGTCAGCTGAGGATTACAGGCACGTTTCCAACACCTACCCAGAGAACATTATTAAAATTTTCTTTGTCTTAAGACAAAGAAAAAAGAAGGGGGAGAGAGGGATTAAGCAATAAATGATAAAGCCTATTAAGAATTAATTGATGTAGATTTTATATCTCCCTGAATTTGTAACTTTGTCATGTTGCAAGCCAACAGTAGGAACTGTTTAAAGGTTGTGGGTTTGTCAGCCCCTTTCTCTGTCCCTCTCTAAGTCACTTGTTCCTGGTTTACTTCTGGACCACATCCCAAGAGCAACAGGGAATCATTCCAAAAAATCATGCATGCTGCTAGGTAGATGAGTCTGATTCATGCTGTGGAAAAGCATTTTCTGCATTCTTGGAGATTTGGAGTAAACTTTGAGAAGGCCTCAGTCTGAAAGATCCAGAATCTAATTAAAACAGGAGGTTCTAACCAATTATAGGCTATGGCCCAATATGCCACATGAAAGAGACTTATTTTACTATGCACTCAAACAATTACTTCTTTCTCAAAGGACAAAACAGTGCTTTCATGATCTGCTGTCTTTTAACATCGGAGGATGTGCTATTTGGCCACTATACACCACAAATTGAATTAGCCACTTTTTAGTGTGCTTGAGACTGTCTCCTAAAATAACTAGCAAAGATAGAACTGGGATTAATATTCAGCAAAATCCACTTTTGAAACACCCAAACACTGGGTATATTTTGTAAAAGTTACTTCCTTGACTTCATTCTTCACAGAATTCATGTGCTGTTCTTCCTCCTGTACATCCGTCCAGTTTCTGAGAAAAAGCAGAGGAAAAGGGCACTTTATTATCTGCTGAGTGTTTTACAATCCCTGCCCCTCCCCCACCCGTTTTAGGGTGAAAAAAGCCTTCTGCTGGAATTTCAGAACAAAGGTTGTGAGAATAAACCCAGGGGAGATGTGTATAATGGATCAGGTAATGGCAGGTTGGTAGGAGGGGAAGTCATTGGAACGACTATTTAGCCACGTCCCAATAAGTTGCATCATTTTTGGAGGACTGGGCCAAATCACTTCTAAATTTAGAGGATTTCTTATTCTAAAATCTTCTAAACGTCTGTTCCATTTCTTTTCTTGTGATATGAGGTTTCTGAGGAGTTAGCAGAAGGTGTGAGAAAGAGAATCTTTGATTTGATTGATTGACTTTAATCACAGAAGAAAGAAACTATAGAAGATTATTAGTCTAATTTGTAATTACCTCCTAGATAAAGTTCAGGTGCATTTTTTAAGAACTGCATCTGGCTGGGTGCTGTGGCTCTTGCCTGTAATCCCAGCACTTTGGAAGCTGAGGCAGGCAGATCACCTGAGGGCAGGAGTTCAGTGACCAGCCAGACCAATATGGTGAAACTCTGTCCCTACTAAAAACACAAAAAATAGCCAGCCATGATGGCAGGCACCTATAATCCCCACTACTTGGGAGGCTGAGGCACAAGAATTTCTTGAACCTGGGAGGCAGAGTTGCAGTGAACTGAAATCATGCCACTGCATTGTAGCCTGGGTAGCAGAGCAGGGCTGTCTCAAAAATTAATAAATATAAATAAAATGCATCTGAACATTCTTTGCCTAAATAACTGTCCTTTCAGTAATCCTACAATCAAACAAGGAATGCATCATTAGGCTTTCTCAGATAAAGTCTTGTGACTTACGTAAATAATATGATTGGACGTGCTTTACAAGCAGCTAGAGTTATTTCCTAATTTAATGTGGTTTTATTTTTACATTCACATATAGATTTAAAGTTGTAGATGCTCTGGGAGAATATGCATGCTATTTATGTGTGACACAAATGCATGTATAAAACTTCATCTAGGGCTGGGCACAGTGGCTCATGCCTATAATACCAGCACTTTGGGAGTCCAAGGCGGGTGGATCACCTGCGGTCAGGAGTTCAGGAACAGCCTAAACAACGTGGTGAAACTTCATCTCTACTAAAAATATAAAATTAGCCAAGTGTGGTGGCGGACACCTGTAATCGCAGCTACTTGGGAGGCTGAGGCAGGAGAGGCACTTGAACTCGAGAGGTGGAGGTTACAGTGAGCCGAGATCACGCCACTGCACTCCAGCCTGGGCAACAAGATTGAAACTCCTTCTCAAGAAAAACAACAACAACAACAAAAATTCATCTAAAAGTCTCTTTCTAAGAATTGAAGAAAGTATGATACTGCCTCAGATTTGTGATGAAGAAAAACAAAGTAATAACCTCTTAGAAAAGTCTCCAGTTAGATGAAAATTGCGTTATTTTCCCTCGCTCAATACTACTAACTACTCTCTATTTTGAGTTTATCTTGAATGCTCTTATATTAATACTTTTGGTCCAGATGGTCTCATCTAGTCATTCAGAGTTTATACACCTTAATTCCATTTTTGTAAAAGTTGAAAAACATAGAAACATTATGTATATATAATGTCAGAAAGGATAGAAATAAAAATGTTAATTGGGGTTGTCTCTGAGTGATACGGTCACCGTGATTTTATTTTCTTTTTGCTCATTTTTCCTAGTCTATAGTAAATATGTATAAATTCTATTATAAAGTAGAAATTGAAGATGTTAAAGATGTTCTATATGGGGTCTTTAATATGCTTTTTCTAATTAGGTAATTCTTATTTTATATTTTTGTCTCTAAATGCAAAGTAGGAAAAGAGAACAAACCAAAAGCAATTGCTTTTCCTATTTTCAGATGACGCTGTGTCCAGCCTTTCCCATCATTTCTTGGGCCACTGGCTCATATGACATGATCTAATATTTCTCCCCTTTATTCCTGTAACATATTAGCACTTGCTATCTGGCAGGGGATGTGTGGAGGGATGAAAATGGCATATTCCAGGAATTCAGAACAGGAGTGGTGAAGGTCACATGCTTAGTCTCCGCTTAGTACTGACGCTCTGGAAAGATTCAGTTAACAGCTGCCACATGGATTACCCTTAAAGGTCAGGTAGGAAACAGGCAGAGAGTTGTTTGGACAGAGAAAAAAGAACAGTCTCCTATAACTCTCATTCCATTCGCTTGGCAGCTTCAAGGGTTTTGAGATGGGTGCTTGGGCCAGCCCTGTTGGCTGTCTGTCCTGGAGTGTGCTGGCACTTGGAGAATCAAGAACTATGTGGCTGCAGGTGATGCAGTGAGACCTTTTACTTTCCTGAATACAACCTATGAAAAGCTGCACCCACAGCCAGAACCACAACTAATAAACTTGTGTTGCATGCTCTGCAGATGGCATCTGCAAAGACAGCAGAGACGCAATAGAGAAAAAAGCAGGAGTGAAGACTCAGGGGTAGGTCAAGGAGTAAAATAAAACCTAAAATGTGTGCCTGGGATGAAGGTCAGGGCTGGGAGAAACAACAGGATGAAGAAAATAGAGGAAGTATTGCAAAAAGCAACAGAGCCATCTGATATGTATGCAGAAGGACTAAGAAAGACTGATTGAAGGTTTTGATCGCATGAGTCAGGGCAACCTGTTGGTGATGGGGTGAAGAGGAGTACATGAAGCTGTCTCCCTTGAAGTGCAAGCTCAGGATACCCAGAGAGCTTTAGCCCAGAATGCTCACCAGCCTGACTTCTTATTCAGAGACTTGGCATGGCATTTCACAAATACCGCAGGTGCCTTGCCTTTCTGCAAATGAGACACTTTCTCCCTAGAACAGAAGATCACCCTGTGGAAGAAAATGGATGTGAATATGCTATGTAGAACAATCAAAATCAGTGTTCAAAAACATATAGTTCTGTCAGGACTGTTTCAATACTACATGATCGTACTGGGCAATTGTTTTGATATTCCCAATAATTAATTGTCACACTCAGGCCACATCAGAATCAGGGTAATTTGAGAGCCTAACCCAGTGTTCAGCAAACAAGCTAGTTAATTTAGATAGACAGGCATGCAGACAGCCTAGAGCAGCCTTATATCATTGGGCTTTCACCAAGAGATGATAAAAGATCAACTCTGCCATCTCTTAGCATCTGCATTAAGGAATTAGGGCACCTGCTTTCAACTAGAACTTGCCAGTGATAAAAAGGTTCTGTATAACATTTCCATCCCCAAAATCTTCTTCTGTGTGTGTGATACAAGCAAATGACTAAAGAGAAATAATTTGCCAATCCTAACTAAAGAGTTTTATTAACAATAACAGCACACTATAGTTTGCAAAATCCCAGCACATTTAGTATAAAAGTTTTAAATCCTGGCCAGGCACGGTGGTTCATGCCTATAATCCCAGCACTTTGGGAGGCCGAGGTGGGTGGATCACTAAGTCAAGAGATCGAGACCATCCTGGTCAACATGGTGAAACCCCGTCTCTACTGAAAATACAAAAATTAGCTGGGCACGGTGGTGCAGCCTGTAGTCCCAGCTACTCGGGAGGCTGAGGTAGGAGAATTGCTTGAACCCAGGAGGCGGAGGTTGCGGTGAGCCGAGATCGTGCCATTGCACTCCAGCCTGGGTAATAAGAGCGAAACTCCATTTCAAAAAAAAAAAAAAAAAATTTAAATCCTATGGGGTTCTTTATGTAATTCATTTTCTGGATACATATGGGTGGGGCTGGGGAGACAGGTTGAGATTATCTTGGAATCTTATCCTTCTTGAAGAGGTTGGTTTGAATCTTTGATGGTCCAAATAACATGTCTGAAGTTTGTTCTTCAACTATTTTGTGCTTGCAAGAAACAGTGCTAAATGAGAAGCTGAGATTCCTGACTTCTACTCTCAGCTCTCACTGAATAACTGTGAGCGATTCAGGGCTTATGTTTTCCTTACACAAAATACAAAAATACTGTCATTTTCCAAAAAAAAAAAAAAAATAAGAAGAAAATAAAAGAATATTCCTAATGAAAATTCTAGGTCGTATACTAATATACACAAGGTTTTCTAAAGCTCTCCCTGAACCATGAAGGCCCCTGAAATACAACCCCTAGGTAATGACATCAGGTGGGGGTCTAAAGTCAATGGAGAAAAATACATCTAATTACTTTTTCTGAGTTTCTCCTGCTTTGACTCTGATCTTCTCAATGGCAAAGCCGGGACTGCTCCACCAGTCTGACCAGCTGAAGTATGAATCGCTGTTCCATTTGAGCTTCAACATGAGTAGTTCTCCAATATCTACCTCTGTGTAAATCAGGAATGAGTATGTCTTATTTGTGGAAACTTCAGGCCTAAACAAAAGAGCAATAAATTTGGTTATAGAAATCAGCTTCCTCCCCTACTTTTTTCTTCTTCCAATATATAAATAGCTTTCTTGTTTAGGGGATATTTTAAAAATACAAAAAATGCGCAACAAAATAAAATGAAGGTCAATGGCATTTAGTGTATTTTAAATGATATCCACATCCCTTTAGTCTATTCCAGCATTTATCCTAACGACATGAACCATTTAATACAATTCTAAAAGAAAATCCTTTAGTCAGTCATTCAGAAATATAATTTTCATTTTCATGTATTCCTTTTCAATTTGTATTGATACCTGGACATATTTTTATTTACATACAATAACAGCACACATAAGATTCTCTAGTCTTTATTTTCTTTACATTTTATCTTCCATTTTTTACCATGTTTTCCTGGTTTTCTAGAATTACAGTTTTTAAAGCCTAGATTGATTTTATTGACTTGATAAACCACAATAAATTTAACCATTGACTCAGTGTTGGATACCGAGTTTCTAATTTGTGCTAGTATATGTACCACTGTAATAGATGTTTGAAAACATTTTTTGTTGATAATTTCTTTTGGATAAATATTAGAAAAAACACTTCCTTCTATGTAATAACATTTTGTAGCTATGGAAAGTGACTAACACACTCCCTTCCTTACCTAGAGGGTTCTAGCCATGAACGATGCACAGTAGGTTTAAATATTCTGCTTCACCACCTTATCTGCACTGGCTATTTTTAAAGATTTGTTCATCTAGTAATTGTAAAAGAATATTAAGTTGCCTTAATTTTATATTTGTTTGATTAATAGTAAGGGGTAGAACTGGCATGGTGGCTTACGCTTGTAATCCCAACCCTTTGGGAGGCCGAGGCAGGCGGATCACCTGAGATCAGGAGTTTGAGACCAGCCTGGCCAACAAGGTAAAACACCGTCTCTACTAACAATACAAAAATTAGCCAGACATGGTGGTGGCCACCTGTAGTCCCAGCTACTCATGAGGCTGAGGCAGAAAAATTGCTTGAACTTGGGAGGTGGAGATTGCAGTAAGCCAAGCTTGTGCCACTGCACTTCAGCCTGGGCAACAGAGCAAGACTCCATCTCAAAAAAAAAAAAAAAGTAAGGGCTAACACTTTGTCATGGACTTCTTATTACTTATATTTTCTATATATATTATATATAGAGAGAGAGAGAGCGGTTTTCTGTTACTGTTGTTCATTTTCTTTGACGTCAAACCTTTTGAGATAATTTAATTGTATTAACAACAACTTTATAAAAGAAATAAGCAGATATAAGATGATAAATAAAAAGAAAAAATATAACTAGTAAGTGAAAATAAAATGGCCAATTTAAAGCATTTCTCCTCATTATAAAATAGAGCAAAGACCTCAATGTTGAAATTCTGATTTATTAAACTAGAGACTTGTTTTCTAGGCATCCCTCTCTGCTTCTGCTTGCCGCTCCGACCAAGGGTTATGGCAGGGGAGGGAGTAGTGCCATGATGGCCGCCCCCTGTGCTACTCACAGGGTGAATGGGATGTTCTCACTCTCGGCCACGGTGCCATACAGAGAAATCTCGAAGGCTTGGTTGGTCTGGGTTTCACTCTTAGTCCCAGAAAAATGAATCTTTACTTGGTAATGGAAGACTGTCAAGGAGGAAATTGGAACACAAGCTGATCAATCTTTATGAAAATATCACAACCCCAAACAATCAGGCAATTCAGAACCACAGAAGGTATCTCACTAGTGCCCAAACCAGAAGTGCACACACACGAAACCACTGGTATGGCTTGGAAAGACTTCATTGTGTACAATGTTCATATCTAGAAAATATAGACCTTGAAGTCTATTCCTTTTCAGAAAAGTGTGGCTATATGCATAGGAAAAATCCAAATGTTGACCGGGCATGGTGGCTCACACCTGCAATCCCAGCACTTTGACAAGGCAAGGTGGGCAGATCATAAGGAGTTCGAGACCAGTCTGACCAACATGGCAAAACCCCATCTCTACTAAAAATACAAAAATTAACTGGGCATGGTGGCGGGTGCCTATAATCCCAGCTACTTGGGAGGCTGAGGCAGGAGAATAGCTTGAACCCAGGAGGTGGAGGTTGCAGTGAGCCAGGATCATGCCACTGCTCTCCAACCTGGGCAACGGAGTGAGACCCTGTCTCAAAAAAACAAAAACAAAAACAAAAACAAAAACAAAAAGCAAAAAACCCAAATGTGTCTGAATTGCCAAGCAGCACTGGGAAGTAGCAATCCTTGATGGGGTGCTTCGGAGATCAAATCAGAAGGCCAAACAGCCATAATGCTTTTTCCATGAACTCCACCATCCATGCCCATCTTGTCCCTTAGCATCTGGACCAAGCATATTCGGCATTTGCTTCTGTGTCACTATATGTCACTGTGTTTGTTTCATGAGTATTTCCTTCCACCCTGACTGTAAGCAGGCTTCCAGTCAGAGGATGATGCCCACCCTTTTAATTCCCCCACCATCTAGTGCAGAATAGAGATCTAGTAGGTGCACCATAGAACTTATTTCATTGATTTTTTTTTTTCATTCTGTGATGGGCACACCAAAATCTCACAAATCACCACTAAAGAACTTACTCATGTAACCAAATACCACCTGTTCCCCAATAACCTATGGAAATAAAAATTTTTTAAAAAAGGTACTTATTTGATTGAACCATCTGTGAGGCCACAAGGACTGTCTTGTAAAGCCAGCTCCTAAAGTATTCTATACTAGGGACAGCCTCTGGAAGTAGGTACTTGAACTTCTGTATCTCCTCTCTGCTCCTCCTCTGGTCTCTACCAAAAACCCTGAGCAAATGGGCCTGGGGAGAGATTAAAAAGAATGGCAGCAGGACTAAAATATAATCACAATGATGGGGGGAAAAGAGTTCTTGGAGGCCAGGCATGGTGGCTCATGCCTGTAATCCCAGCATTTTGGGAGGCAGTGGCAGGTGAATTACCTAAGGTCAGGAGTTTGAGACTAGCCTGGCCAACATGGTAAAACCCCGTTTCTACTAAAAAAAAAAAAAAAAAATTAGCTGGGCATGGTGGCTAGTTAGGAGGCTCCCAGCTACTTAGGAGGCTAAGGCAAAAGAATTGCTTGAACCCAGGAGGCAAAGGTTGCAGTGAGCCAAGATCGAGCCACTGCACTCTAGCCTGGGCAACAGAGTAAGACTGTCTGAAGAAAGAAAAAGAGTTCTTGGAATATTTTTTTCTTCTATATCCCAATATCCTAGGTCAGATTTTTTTCTTATTTGTGTTACTATTAAATGTACTTTCTCTTAAGCTGAGACACAGATCTCTTAAGACTGACGATTTAGAATATAGCAAACTATACTTTTATGCTGCTTTAGACTCTTGTTCAGGTGAAAAAAATTTTCAATAAAAGTAGTTGTTGTGAAATTCTGATAACAATTTCCATTTTGTTTAGAGACATCTCTTTTTATAATTAAGCAGTAGCCAGATACTAAACAAAAAACAAACAGAAAAGCAACAAAACCCCACAGCTACTAAGGCTGTCCTCTCCCATTTTCCCACCATTTCTTTAGGTTTGGTTCTAAGCAAGAGGCCAAACTTGACATTCAAGTGTGAAACAAACACTTGACAAAGTGGCAATATCTTGGAAGGCGTGAGATATTCTTGCCTTCTAGGAATAGTTGCATTGAAGAAGACAGATGAGGCCAAGGAGGGCAGATCACATGAGGTCAGCAGCTCGAGATGAGCCTGGACAGCATGGTGAAACCCCTTGTCTACAGAAATACAAAAAATTAGCCAGGCGTGGTGGCGTGTGCCTGTAGTCCTAGCTACTCAGGAGGCTGAGGCAGGAGAATTGCTTGAACCTAGGAGGTGGAGGCTGTAGTGAGCCAGGATCGTGCCCCTCTACTCCAGCTGGGGAGACAGTGCCAGACTTCATCTCAAAATAAATAAATAAAAAGACAGATGGTTCTTGCCTTCATGTAAGTCATGAACTTTCTGTAAAGGGCCAGGGAGCAAATATTTTAGGCTCTGTGGGCTATCAACTCTGTTATGGTGGCAGGAAAGCAGCCTTTGACAACATGGTCATGAATGTGTGTGGCCACGTAATAATAAAACTTTGTTTTGCATGGGCATGTAGAGGGTAACAACAGACACTGGGGCCTCCCAGAGGGTGGGAGGAGGTAGAGCTTTGGGAAAAATAACTAATGGGTAGTAGGCTTAATATCTGGGTGATGAAATAATCTGGACAACAAACTCCCATGACACGTGTTTACCTATTAAGCAAACCTGCATACGTACCCCTGAATTTAAAATTAAAGTTAAAAATAAAAAAAAACTATTAAAAAAGCAGGAAGTAGGCTGGGTTTGCCTCAAGGGTTATAGTTTGTTGACCCCAGATGGATGGTTCCAAAGGAGCGCTGAGCCCCGTGCTGATAGTCTAGCCATGCTAATGGCCACAGTTATAGGGGAGGGCAACGAGCAAAGCTGCAGATCCCAGGCTGAGCACTGGGGCCTTGCTGGCAATGAGAATTGGGAGCCGCAGTCAAATGGATCAGTGCAACCCCTCATCAACAGAAACACCAGTGAGGGCTCAGGGTTTCGTAATATCAGTCATTATCTCTGTTCCAGTGGACAGAATCAGTACATGTGATGTGGTGAGCACAATAAAAATAGGACTCCTTGCTTTCCTTATCTCCAGCAGTCTCCAACCTACCTTTGTAGGGCATCTGAGAACGAGTCTTCAGGTACATTTTGCTGCTTCTTTTGGCTCTGACTTTGTTGATCTCATAGCCCAGATTGTTGCAGCGGTTCTTTCTACAACTCAGGCAGAGCCCTTTCTCAAAGGCTTCCTTGGAACTGCACCGGTAGGCCTTACTTGGATTTTCTTCATTCAGCAGGGAGTCGATGAAAAGATGAATGGAACGCTCATGGGAGCACTTCACTAGCTGGTCCACATCTGAGTAAAAGGAGACACAAAGATTGTATCTCTGCAGAAATCCACAGTGAATGTTTCACTTGGCGTGTCTAAAATAGGTTAGATGTGGCATTAGGATAAAATGACTCAAGGATATAGTCCTGTGCATTTATATTGTAGGCCCTATTTCAGCAGATATTCTTGGTGGTAGCTGCCCTCCCTACCTCCAAGACAGTGAAAGTTGCAAGTTCACAAGGAATTTTTGACTTTTGTGCTTCTTACATTTATGAGTATGTTTATGAAGCCATAATAAGCCTCCAAGGTAGAGGCTGATTTCCTCATTTATCTCATCCTTCTCTTATATTGAAAGTGTCTAACACTTCTAGGTGCTTCTAGAAACATATACATGCCCCTTACCTTACAATAAATTCATCATAAGTCAAAAATACTGTAAGTCAAAATGCACTTAATACCCCAAAACCCATCATAATGTCAAAAAGTTTTAAGTTGAACCATCATATATACATACACATGCTTCTCAACTTACAATGAGGTTACAGCCCAATCATAAAATTGGAAAAATTATAAGTCAAGGACAATCCGTATTTCTAGATAAACCACATCTTAAGGGCATAATTGTTAAATGAATTGTATTCTATCATTGATATTATAAATTGAGGATTCTGCCCCTACCAGCCCTCTTTTACATCAGGTGAACCATAGAAATAATCAGCAATGCCATAAGAATGAATTTCTTACAAGTTTTTAGGACAATTGAAAATAGTAACATTATGCCCTAAGATTTATAACATAGGCACAAAAATAACAAGAATACCCTAGGGAGGTCCCAATGTCCATAAGGTATGCAAAGTGCTTAAAAATAAATCATAAACTGGGCATGGTGGCTCACATCTATAATCCCAGAACTTTGGGAGGCTGAGACAGGAGGACCACTTGAGGCCAGGAGTTTGAGACCAGCCAGGGCAACATAGCAAGACCCATTTTTCTACAAAAAATAAAAACATTAGCTAGTCATGGTGGTGTGTGCCTTAGTTCCAAATACTTGGAAGGCTATGGCAGGATGATCGCTTGAGCCTAGAAGTTCAAGGCCACGCTGAACTGTGATTATGCCACTGTGCTCCAGCTTGGGCAATAGAACAAGACTCTATCTAAAAAAAAAAAAAATCATAAATTTAACACAAGCTAACATGATTATTAAAGTAAATGCTAAGCTAATACTAAATTATGTTTTCTTCTGAAAATTTTGGAAGATTTAGACTAATTAATATCTCTTCCCATTTCAATAACTTTTGAAATCCTTCCATTGGCTTTGCAACTACACTCAAGGTATGGCAATATGTGGCCAGATAGCATTTTATGATGCCATTATTGAGGTCAGTGGAGTTTTCCTGTCTAAATCTCACCTTTTTCTCTTGCTACTATAAGTGTACTTCTCAATGTAGTCTACAATATAATACATAAAAGATAAATGGCTATTTGACTGGCTCTAAGATAGTCATGCTGAACACTGCAGAATTCTTCAGAAATGTAATTTGTCCAAATGTGCATACGAAAACTACATACTTTGCAGCTACTGAGGACATTGGGTCAATAAGGATTAAGGATAAGATTCAGTTTAATTCTCTTCTAAATCATACTTACCTCCAAGGCCTCTCTCTGCAATCACACGAATAGCTTCTCCAATGTTACATCCTGGCTGAAAAGTACCTCCATTTGGGTAAATGTCAACATGACCAACTGGTTTCTGGATTCCAATACTTCGGCCAGGGGACCCTCTAGTGAATGTATGTAAGACGTCTACAAAATCCGCATCATCAGGAGAAAGGCGACTCGGGGCTTCTGCATACTCAAAGTTAGGTCCAGCTGGATCAAGGCCTTAAAAGGGAAAAAACAGGCCCACAGATCTTTAAATCTCCATTCGTATGACATTAGCATGTCACTGCTCATCATTTGAATGCTCTGGCAGCTATTTAGATTCTTATTAGCTCCTATTCTGTAGTTACTGGATCTTTACATTACTAGAGAGTCATAAAAGGAGGCTTGGCTTCTTCTAAAATGAATTCGAGTCTCTTAAACTAGCCTTATACAGTGATTTTCACTCAGGATGGCTGGATTTCCTTTTGTGGATTATTTCTGAATTTGTTGAGAAGATGTATAAATAGAAGTGGGTTATTTGTCTCTGTGTGGATGCCACACCTTTGCATAGATTCTTTCCAAGTGGCCTTTGAAATTGGTCCTTTTTCTTGTCTCCTCATACAGATGTGCATTACACTACTAAAACACAGAGTTGAGAGAGGGGAAAAATGCTTCCCAGGGAAATCTGCAGGCATTGTGTGTAATTCTGCTTTATTTCTGTGCTATTGCCAGTGGACGGTAAGCCCGTCAGAGCATCTATATGTTTTCTTATCCACAATAAAGAGCCCTACAATGAGATATCAAGTGCTGGGCATACCTACTGGAAGAACGCTACATGTGTGGGGATTTAAGAAAATTTGTTCTGATTCTCTCTCAGAATGACAGTCTTCTCCACTCTTATAACAAGACCAATGAAATTGCTTAATTACCAGTAATTCTGTTGACTTTCTTATTGGTCAGACTTCCTGCAATGCCAGCAGCATGAGCTCCAAGGCTGTATCCCAAGAGATGGACACTGTCCAGAGGGTAGTTAAATTCCTCCTTTGGAAGAGAAAAAGAAAACAAAGGTTCTTATAGTTCTGCCAAAAATCAAAACTTAAAGAAACAAAATGAATATAAATATTGTTTTCAAAATATAGGAAATACTGAAAACTAATTCTACTTATTTTAATTTTGTGTTACAGGTAAGAGAGAAAATATTCCCTGGTGTTGCAATTTTCTCCTTTTTTCTTTCTCTTTTCACTTTTGCATAAACAAATCCAGCATAGATTTTCTCTTTCTTTAATAACAGATTTAAATTACAAAGTTTTTCCAAGCATCAATAGTATTATTTATTATGTAATGTATCTATACATATTTATATATGTATTTGCATATATAACCATATACTCTATGTACAAATATATACACATATACACATATGTATGCATGTATATGCGTATGTGTATGTGTATATGTTTGTATATGTAGTATATGAGTAGGTATTTTCCCATTATTCCCTACTCTAAATGCCCATATCACTTTATCATTGAAGGTTAGCCAAGCAATGATAGACTCAGGAAACATTACAGTAGAAGGGATCAGAGACACATGGTCCAGCTCCTCATTTAACTGGTGAGAAGCCTGAGCCCCAGAAAGGTGATCCTGTTTGCCCATGTTCATTTGCCTGGTCAGCAAAAGAACCAAGAAAAGAACTTTTGTCCTTTGATGGTCAGTCTAATAAATACAGCTTATTTTTACTTCCAACTACCTGGTTAAAATAATTTGCCTCTGTCAGAGTATTTACTTCTTTCCAGCCCCAGCATACTTTTCAGAGGTACTTTTTAGGGGATGGTATGAAAAAGTGGATCTCTTGCAGCTAAGTCAGAACTCTAGACCTCAGTTCCCTTCTATCCTATGCACCTTCCCTTCCAACATCTTCCTAGCTCAATTACATCACTTTCTAAAGCTCAACAAAAATATTCATCCTTATTCCACACTAAAGAATAAATGCTAATAATGTTTTCATGAAAGATACTGGTATATCAAGGCAAGGATAAAATGCCCACAGGCCAGCCAACTGGTGGGGAAGGATTTGGCGGGACGTGCCATCTTTCCTCTGTCCTGAAATCACAAGCTTTTGTCTGTTGGGTCCACTCAGTTCTTGCTCTCAGCAGATCTATTCACTATGAAAATATCAAATGATAGAGCAGGGCAGGACTATTTATTGGCCTTATAGTCTGTTCTTATCAAAATGGTGCTTTTGGCTATAAAATAATACCCATGCTCATTCTGAAGTTTTGAACTGCCCCTAGAAAATATTTATATCTAAGAGAAAAGGAAGAAAGAACAGCCATTTGTCTAGCTCCAGTCAACAACACTGTTTTGGACACATAAGTCTTCCTCTCCCAGTCTTACCTCCATCCAGTTGATAAACCTGGCCACATCTTGTCCCACCAGCTTGGTGTAGCCCGCAGACACTGGGTAATGTTGCTGAGCCCGTGACAGCCAGTCCACCACAATGACGTTGGAGTCTGGTTCTCTCTTGTACAGGGCGGCCACAAGTTTTGGCACCCAACTCTCATACATTCCTGTTACCTGAAGACGATGACACAGGTTTTCTTAAAATACCCACCTACCACTTGTCATAGATACATCAGCCTAATACACCTGCATGAGATGGAAAAAAACAAACTTGGAAGTCCACTGGCACAGACAGAAAAATCAAATACCAGGAGAGTGTTCAGAGACAGATCTGTCCCTTCCAAAGCAGAACTAAGTACAGCAGGAAGGGATGTGTTGAGTTGAGGAACAGCAGATTGGAGTTCACCATGCTTCCCATTTTAAAAGTATATTTTAGACATTTAGTAAACTTTTGATCATTTATACTATTAGAAGAAAGATAGGTCTGAACGCAAAATGGATCTTTGAGGAAACTAGCAGGAGCTTCTGCCTGGGAACAGAACCCTGAGGAATCGGTCCTATCCCACTCACCTTCTCCTCCCTACCTATCTCACTCGCCTTCTCAAGGTTGGGGCATTGGGCACCCTTTGTAGTTGACTTTCAAGATCAAGATAAGATGTCATTTCTTCAGAATATAACGTTCATGGCTCCCTGTTTTAGCCCGGGTCTCTGACTTCACAACGGGAACCCTGTACTTAAAGCCAGTGACATCCAAGCAAGTGGCAAAGCTCCAGGATAGCTGTGTCTAAGCAACAGGCTGGAATGTATCAGATGCGTGCTGCATGCTAAGAGTTCTTTCGGGTCTCTAATGACACAACTAGAGAGCCTCCTTATCTCCCTTAGTGTGTGCCCTTGAGTCCCCAGGCAGCCTTTTTCAGATAAAGCAAGAAAATCTTGGTTTACTCTAGGCCCCATTATAAGTTTTTCTGTATTACCAGCATTTCTTTATTTCTTTTCTTTTCTTTTCTTCTTCTTCTTCTTCTTTTTTTTTGAGGCAGAGTCTCACTGTCTCACCTAGGCTAGAGTGCAATGGCACAGTCTCAGCTCCCTGCAACCTCCACCTCCTTGGTTCAAGTGATTCTCCTGCCTCTACCTCCTAAGTAGCTCGGACTACTACACACACACCACCACACCTGGCTAATTTTCTTGCATTGTTTTTTTTTAGTAGAGATGGGGTTTCACCATGTTGGCCAGGCTGGTCTTGAATTCCAGACCTCCAGTGATCTGCCTGCCTTGGCCTCCCAAAGTGCTGGGATTATAGGCATGAGCCACCGTGCCCAGCTCAGTGTTTCTAAATTAAGCAATCTAAAAGCGCTGGCCATCTAACTTACTCCTATAGTGGCTGACACTTTTATTAACTGCACACCAACTAATTGAATCCTTTATTTCTGATAAACATAAAATACTGATGGAAGTAACCCCAAATAAAGTGAGTGAAAAATCTAAGTACTCACCTTCGTCAACTCAAAAAGGGTCTTATTTTCTAAGTCCTTTCAGTCTGAGCTTTTCTTCTGAGGTTCAGTAATTACTATGTTTTAAATCTTTGGTTTTCAGACACGCAGCTGAACTGAGGCCCTCCCTGCCACCTGTACCAGGTGGGCCACCTGACCCTGCCAGTGAGTTCACTGAGATAAGCCAAGATCAGCGTGGCTGGCTTAGTTCTTGCACAGACCCAACTCAGTCCCACAGCCAGACACCAGTCTCTGGGCTCAGGCACTCAAAATGTCAGGAAGCAGGAGATGAAAGATGTAGGTGGGCTTAGTGGGGCTGTAGGACCGATGATAGGAAGTGGCACCATCTGTTGATATTGGGCTGGTCATGTCATCTTAGTATAAAAAAGAAACATGTTTTTCCACAACTTCCCAAGTCTCTCAGGGATGAGATTGAGATGGCTGAGATACTCAGTTTATTTCTGTTGTATAAATGTGTTTATTAAGCTCAAATTTTCTGAAAAGTAATCAAACTCAAGTTCTGTATGTAACCAAAGTGCCTCTACAGATTCCTTTTTCTGGGCCAGACACAGTGGCTCATGCCTATAATCCCAACACTTTGGGAGGCCAAGGTGGGTGGATCATTTGAGGTCAGGAGTTCAAGACCAGCCTGGCCAACAGGGTGAAACTCCACTTCTACTAAAAATACAAAATTAGCCAGTTGTGGTGGCAGGCACCTGTAGTCCCAGCTATTCGGGAGGCTGAGGCAGGAGAATCGCTTGAACCCGGGAGGCGGAGGTTGCAGTGAGCTGAGATTGGCCACTGCACTCCAGACTGGGCAATAAAGTGAGACTCCATCTCAACAACAAAAAATTTTTTTTCCTACTTACACTTATTAAAATATAAAAGGATTTATGTTTAGGAATTTGAGCTTTTATCATAAAATGTTGAATTTATTATGTTAACACTAGTAAATGGGTATATTTTATTAAACATTGGTATGAATTCTGTTAGCAGTCTTCACTTGTATAAAAATTATAGCAATTTTCCTCTTCAGTCAGTAACAAAGGCATTTAAATTATGTAGGGAAAGAAATGTGGACTAGATGAATGTTATTTTTAGCTAGTTCTTCTCACTAGAAATTAGTATTATAATATTCACAAGCTCTGACATAATGGATAGATAATATATCTTTAGCAATCCATTTTACATAAATCCTTTTAAATAAATGACACAATCTATTTGGGATTGAAAAGTTTTAAAACAAACTAAGCAAGAACTACATAATGTAAAGTGACTATGTGACATATTTAGAGAGGGGACTTATCAATTTTTTTTAAAGTAAATTTAATCACACTTTCACTTTTTCTAATCATCTGGCATGTCAGTTCCCTGCCCAGCTCTTTTTGTTTAATTTCTAGAAAAGCTCCCTAAAGTTTACACCTGGAAAATTCTGGAAGTAGAGTATCCTTAGGTATATCTAGTCCAGCCTCTGCTTTATGGATCAGTAAATGGAGGCCCAGAGATGACAAAAGTGACTTGACCCACAGCGCAGAGCTGGAGAATGGCAAAGCCAGCACAGACCCCATACTTCCTCCCTCCATTCCAGCCCTCTCCTCACTCTTCTAGACTGTCTTCTTTAGAAAGGTTCTCCTGGCAATGTGCTGGATGATGCAGGATCATGCCAGGATTCCACCGGTTCCCCACAGCAATCACCTATCTTCTGCTCTGTGGCTGGGCAGAGCATCTTTTCCTACCTCCCAGGGAGCTCTGGCTCAAGGGCACCAACCAGGTACAGTGTTACAGTGAAGGCTGGCACTGCCTAGAGGGAGTTCTCATGAACCGGTGGCTTCAGATCCCACCTGAGCCAGAACTGTATTCAAGTGTAAAGGAAAGCCAAGAGAGATATGGGGTGTGGACCCATCACTGGGTCCCCAACAACTAGGGCAGGCCCATCAGGATACCTGGTCAACCCCAATCCAGTCTTCCCCAAAGAGCCTCCCTTACCGTCCAGCCATGGATCACCATGAAGGTTTTACTGCTGTGATTGAAGTGGCAGGTAGCCACAGACTCTGCTACTCCAGGAATGAGGTGGCAAGTGTCCTCAGCTGTGTCTTCAGGGGTCCTTAGGGCAAATTTACTTTCAATGTCTATAAAATCTCTTCTGTCTGTGAAGAAAAAATTGGATATGAGGTTAACTGGAGAGTTGCTTGGTTTTATTTGTTGGAATGGTATGTTTTAGGTTCATAGGCAACCACCGCTGATGCTATTTTGTTTCTGAAGTTTTTTCAAAAACAAATGTGGATTTCAAGAGAACAACAGATCCTCCAACATTGATCAGAGTTGACAGAGAGACAACCTTAACTCTGAGCCAAGATTGTCACAAGTCTTCCAGCCTCTCCTGTAGCTCTCCTCAGTCAGGATGTGTGTGTGTACGTTCATGATTTCATGTACGTGAACTGCTATTTGGAGATTCCTTAGTTAATTCAGTCTTCTCTCAAGACATGAATTTAAGTGACTTGGCCGAGGTTTCCTACTATTAGTGGGAGAGTGAGGACCAGAACCAGGTCTCTGAGTTCTACTTCGAAACTTGCTTTCCTAGAGAACATCAACTCATGCATGGATCTTGTGTGCTATATAGTTCCACTATTTGTGGGTTTTTGTTGTTGTAGTTGTTGTTTTGAAACAGGGTCTCATTCCCTGGCCCAGGCCAAAGGAGTGCAGTCATGTGATCTTGGCTCACTGCAGCCTCACTCTCAAGTGATCCTCCCACCTCAGCTTCCTGAGTAGCTGGGACCACAGGCATGTGCTACCACACCAGGCTAATTTGTATTTCTTGTAGAGATGAAGTTTTGCCATGTTGCCCAGGGCGGTCTCTATCCCCTGGCCTCAAGTGACCCACCTGCCTTGGCCTCCTAAAGTGCTGAGATTATAAGTGTGAGCCACCGGGCCCAGCTAATTTTTTTTATTTTTAGTAGAGATGAGGTTTCACCATGTTGGCCAGTCTGGTTTCTAACTCCTGGCCTTAAGTGATTTGCCCACCTCAGCCTCCTAAAGTGCTGGGATTACAGGTATGAGCCATCGGGCCTGGCCTCTATTATTAATAAAATAATTTTAAAAACATTTTTCAAAGAAAATTGAAAGCATGAGGAAGCTTTTGTATGAAATTGTTCCCACCCCTATGGCAAGATATACTTCAAAATGTTCTAAGAAATCATTTAGTAGGTTGTTCAGAAATATTCATGCTAGGTATGAGCCATGGTTAATTCTCTTTCCAAATATTTCTTTGCCCACTATGTCATTGCAATCTTCCACACAAAGGCAACACTTGAAAACCACAGCAAAGCTTGTTGTAGAAAGGGTTCACTTTGGTTCTTCATAGTTAATTCCAAACTAGGTAAGAAGAGAAAGACAATCTATTTTTTGAAACTATGGACAATGTTGATTAATGCTACTAAATCTTCATGGGGTACAGTGAATAGTTGAAGTAAATTATATTGCAAATAAAATCAGACTTCACAAAGCAGAGCACAATCAAAGGGAAGTTATATTAAGGGAAGTCATTTAATTCCTTTTCAAGTAAAAAAGTAAAAAAATAAATAAAACCTACCTATTTACTATAAGAAGGTAATACCTTGTAGATTTTAGATTTTGCCATTCAAAACTTTCAGGAGATTAATGAGGCTGCTAGGACTATTTCTCATTTCTTAATCTAAATTTGCTCTTTTTTTCAACTCAAAATGTGAAAATCTATAAATTCAAAATAACTGCAGAAGTCAAGCCAAGAATAAAAATAAGAGTGTCATAGTAACAACAGCGAAAGTACAGGCATTTGAATCTGCCTTATCTAATTATCTGAGGACTGGCCAACATTTTCCTTTTGCATAATTATTTTCCACAATTCCTTAAACAGTATTATGGTTTAAGAAATATGCAATGAGTTGATTACACACACATACACACACACGTGCACACACACCTCCATCATCTAAAATGTAGGAGCAATTTCTTAATGATTCTAATCATGAGAAAAGGAGTTTTGTTACAATGGGTAAACACTCTAAGATCATTTATTCAAATAAGAATTTGTGCTAAACTACTGATCTTTAAAGCTCTTTTTATTTGCATATAGTAAAACTGCACGTGAATCCACTCATTCACCAAGAATATGCTCTATTTCTCATCTTTATTTGAAGATGTTGGTCATCTTCTTCCTTCCCAACCAGAAAGCACTCTGGTAGCTTTACTATTTCTCTAATAATGGAAAAGAGTATTGAGTACTCTTAATATAATTCTGCTTTTAGTGCCCAAGAACTTCTTTTCCTGTTAAAAAGTGCTTCAGAAAATTTAAAACTAAGTTAATTTTACCCTCTCCCACATCTTTCCACCCTAAATAGCTCATACCTCCTCTCTAGTCTTATTTTAACATGTTCGATTATCAACATTTTTAAAGCAGAAATGCTCTGAACAACCTGGCAGACAAGTCTAGCTTACCACTTATTTGCCAAATTGATATTTTAAGAATATTGCTCAGTATAACCCAGAGGCTGCCATTCACTTTTAGTCCACTTTCCCCTACAATTATGCAACTTGGTGTCCCTGGAATTGCTGGTGGTTTTGAAATGACCACAAATTTTCTTTGAAATGACTAAGACTGCCTTTGTATAGTTCCATGAAAAAAAGTCTATTCAATCCATAGATCCTATAGCAGATTGCATGTATGGCTCACTGACAGCTCCAATTTCCCTCTGTTGGATCCAGAGCATGTAAAGAAAAATAAGAAATTTACACATTCTCTAGGAAATTTGTATTTGGAGACTGATTTCACTTTTAAAGGGAATGATTTTAATTTGACAGGAAAATAGTGCCACTCTATGCGCTATGGGATGGTTTTAATTCTATGTCAGATATGAAATCATAAATCTTACTGGCACTTAGTCAAACTTTCCTTTTCTTGGATGTTCTGATCATTTTCACGCTACCTGTGTCTGCAACCCGCCGAGGATGTCTCGGTGTCCTAAAGATGAATGTGCTTCCCAAACCTCAATCAGCTCTCTGGCAACTGAACTTAGACCATGTAGAGATGGGCAGGAAGATGGACCCTGGCTGTAGGGCAGTCAGTATATTTAGTTGTCTCAGTGCACACTGTGATTGCTATTGGGTGGCAGATGAACTGATCTGATGCAACTCTTACTAAGGAAATTATTATTTTCCACACATGGAAATAATATTAGTGACTGCACTCATCCAACTAGACTGTCTTTTACCGTGTCCCTTAGAAATTAAGGCCACCTTAGAATTGAGAAAGAGAAGGAGTACAGGAGGTGGGGAGAGAGGGAGGGAGGGAAGGAAGAAAGGAAGGGAAGGAAGGGAAGGAAGGGAAGGAAGGGAAGGAAGGGAAGAAGGGAAGGAAGGGAAGGAAGGGAAGGAAGGGAAGGACTTCCATCCTGAATTTAACTTAGTATTTCCGTAACACTAGCCAATCAGGCCCATTAGAAATGTCCATATTAAGCATTTCAGGGAAAGTTTTGGGTAATAAGCAAGTTATAAATTATGCCTTTCCTGACTATGTAATCTTTATTCCTAAATTCCTAAATAACTACAAATCTGAGTGTGTAAACAAAGAATTTATTCTAACATACATAATAACTCACAGAGAGAAAATTAGGTTGAGAAGTTAAAGCACATAGAGAAAGATAAACATATAGAGGGGAAGAGTGGGAATTCTTCTTGCTAGAAAGAGGGAAGCACTGAGCATCCCAGGAAAGCAACAGATGGTGCTCTAAAGGCAGATCAAAGTTATCACATGAGTAAGATTAACATTTATGCAACGACATGAGGCACAAGAGCTCAATGATTATGCAATTATCTTTGGAATTTCTACTGTCCCTTTATCTCCCCACTCCTTTCTCTCTCCCCCCCGCCTTTTCTCTCACTCCTACAGAGCTTCTTCAGTAATTCATTTGCTCTTTGAGACTGATGGTCATAGTTACTGACTCAGGCAGTGTCTGTAGGATATCAAAGAACAAACTGAATTACTGATCTGGTCGATTTGGTGAAGAAAAACATCAATATCATGATTACACTGAATTTGTTAGTCTGTTCAGATATTCCAATTTAAACAATGCTTTATCAAACCAGCAGGCTTACTTTTTATAAAAATTGTTTTATTATTGGAATAGTAAAAAAGAATCCTGTATGTATCACCTGAATTTTACACTGAATTTTCTTCAATATTAGGGCTAACCTTCCACACTACTGAAGAGATGGGTTAAAAAATAGGTTCACAGATGTGTGTTAAAATTGCCCAGTTGAAGTAGACCATCCAGTGTGAACAAGTGTAAGCCATCATTATTCCATGAGATCTTGTGGACTGGTTAATGGAATAATTTGGTTGAGTGTCATCACGTAGGCATATTTAAGTCAAGATTTTAAAAGTGAAATACAAAATGTTTACATGGTTAACGTGAGACTACTTTCTTCTTGTTGCTGAAGATGGCAACTGGAAATTTCCAGCTGCCTCTAACTCACACAATGAAAGTCCATGATTACTTTACTAACAATTGTTTTATTGGAGAGAAGACTGGATAAAGACTGGGACGCTATTCTTTTTAGTTAAAATGTAAGTGCTAAGACTCACACTATTTTTCACCATAATTAATTCTGCAATCAATTTTTTTCAAAAGTACATCGTTGATGTCATGATAGCTATATCTCAAATGAAGGGCTATTGACGATCTCTAAATGCAGATCCATTGACCTACATTCAACACCATCCTTCCAAAAGCATCTGACTTTTCATGCTACTTAAAAGCTTCTCTAAACTTCTGCACTATACTCATATTAATCCAAGCCAGAATGGCATTACCCCTACCTGAGTGCGTAGAAAGAGACTTCAACATTTATGAAAACATGAATGAGTGCACACAGAAAAGGGGATTGAGTACTGTGAACACGGTGGCTGGATTAGACAAAGTGTAGCCATGCCACCTGGGTCACCTTTGTTCTGTTCTGTCAAATAATGATGGGAGACATTTTCTTTTATTCATTCAAAAAGTCAAAATCACCAAACTACTTAGATAGCATTTGATCATTCTGAGAGCACAGACTGGGATGAGCAAAAAGAGTGAATTGACACAAGTTTAATAGACTCACTTCCACCAGAATTTATATCACCTAAGTAAGATAATCCATTCCTTTATAGTAAATATTTATACGAAGTAACATTTGTTGAGTACCCAAACGGCGTCGATGCACACAATCTCAAAATGGTCACAAGACAGCAAAGTGCAGTTATGCAGTCTAATAAACAGACATTGTTCAGAGTAAATTTCAAACTCTTAGCCTCTGAGTAAGTTGGAACCCTATGCTATTACTCCTAATAACTAACGGAGCCTTCAACTCTTGCAAAGGCAGAATGTGACAAAAGCACTGTGACAAAGACTTTACTCCCAGGTTAGAAAGTCTCTGTTAATAAAAGGCATTTAGTTCACTGTGGTGACAAATTCATTTAATGGATAAATGCTCCCAGACCTTTACACTGATAAGTGTTTTTGCTGTTTATATTGCCATAAAAGTTGGAATTTACATTATGAGCAAATTCAAATTGTCTCTTCCCTGAAAAAATAATGATACTCATGTCTTGAATATTTTCCTTAGACTTTGTGAGCCAAAATCATCACCAAGCATCATTTTGATGGCTAGAAAATCTTCATATTTAAGTCAATGCAGCCTTTGTGGTGGTCACAGAAGAAACTAGCAGCAAAATGTTGTAAGTTGCAAGGCACTTTCTTGAACAATCTGGCGTAAGAAAGGCAGTAAACCGTATGACCCGGTTTTTCCTCCATAATAAAGCAAGAATAGAGAGCTGAGTTAAAAATAAGCTGCTGAAAGAAAGTGAAAATTTTCCATTGCAACTGTTCCCCCGTACCTGACTCCCACTTTCAATACAGCTATTAATCAATCACTCCCTCGCTGAGCTCTCCTCCAGTGACATCTGCTATTTTGCCCTCCTTTGCCATCACATTCAACTCAAAAGATAGCCTGGAAATTCACAAAGGCCAGGCAAATAGAACTGCAGCTCCTAAGCACTGACCATATGCTCCTTTTCCTTAGCTCTTCACATTTCCTAATTGGGGCCAGGCAGAGAGGGTGGTGGCTCCCAGGACAAAGTACCTGAGGACAGTGCCTCTTATCCTCACATTCTTCTCAGAAAGATACCAGAATGAATAAGTAAACTCAAGAGCCCAGAGGAGGTGCTGCCGTCTGTTACGAGGGCCAGCACCGCTGTTACCACGGTGACATCTTTCTCACCCTGAAATTCTTACCTTCTTAGATGAATGCATCTGGAGGAGAAAGAGGCAGAAATTTGCAGTGATGTGAGAGGCATGATATATAGGATGAGTAAGAGTGAAAGTAGAAGGGATGAGAGGGAGTTGTTTCAAGTCTACTTTGAAATAATCCTTCCTTAATGCATTTACAGCCAGGAAAACATGTGTTGGCTAAAACTCAATTAAACTAATTATTCACATAAGTGTCCACTTAAATCAAAGAATTAAGAGTTACAGTGGCCTCAGAGAACATTGGCCTTATCCAAACTCATCATTTTGGAATTGAGGAAGCTAAACCCAGAGAGGTGACTCTGACGCCCAAGAATTTAGGATCTTGAACCTCTAAGGGAGCCTAGCAAAAACTTGAATGTGCCGACATATTTCTATGCTTGTTTTGCAATGAAAATAACATTATTCTATGGTGTGCTTTCTGAAATAAGAATTTGGAGTTGGCTCCTACCATCTTGTCAGTGCTAAGCAGTATGAAGGGGAACATATCCCCACATAAGATGTTGAAGACTTTCTCATCGACTCTACAGTGTTTTCAAACTGGTCCAATAGAAAAGATACTTTTTTTGTCTTAACCAGTTTTGCTTTGATGGAATCAAATTTTTTTTTGCTTGTTTTAGACAGGGTCTCCCTGTCACCCAGGAAGGAGTGCAGCGGGGCCATCGCAGCTCACTGCAGTCTCCTGGAACTCCCAGGCTCAAGTGATCGTCTCTCCTCAGCCTGCTGGCTAGCTGGGATCACAGGCGCATGCCACCACGCCTGGCTAATTTTTGTAATTTTTGTAGAGACGGTGTCTCCCTATGTTTCCCAGGCTGCTCTTGAACTGCTGGCCTCAAACTATCCTCGGGCCTCAGCTTCCCAAAGTGCTCGGACTACATGGGTGAGCTGCTGCTCCTGGCCAATTTTTTTTAACCTGACAAAAATGTTGTTTCACAAATTAATGCCAAAATAAAACAAAAGTTCAGCAGCAATCAAACTTGAACCACCGGGGACATGCCCCCTGAAAGCACATCCAAGCGACACCGCCCTGATTGCAATTCCAGCAAGGAAGAAAAAAGCAAATGCTGGCCCCTGTTATGAACGGCTTCAGCTGCTGTCTGTGTTGCTGTTACAAGTTAACTGAATCAAGGTTCGCATTAAACAGGCTGCCTCCATTGCGGGCAGGTCTGAGACATTCCTGTCTGTCCTCGAACGCCTGGACCCCTGCGAGAGGGCGGCGCCCTGGCGGCGGTGACAACCGCCTGCCTGTGGCGCCCGGCAACCCCACGTGCTCCCGGCCGCACCGCCGAGAGCCCGGAGTTGGCCTCAGCCCCAGGACAGGAAGGGTGGCCAAGGGCAGACCAGGCAGCCCCCGAGTCGACGGCCACAGATTTCTGATCGCTGCGCCACGTTTTCTGGAGGGTCAGCCCCTCGCTGGGGCACTAAGGAAAGAGGGACATGCAAGCCTAGGAGCTGGAGAGAGTCCCGGGCGCCCGATAGTGGACGGGACGCCGCGTCCCCAGGACTCCGCGCCACGCGTCCCTTCTCCACCCCACACCCACTGCTACTCCCACAGCGGAGAGAGAGGTCTCGCCGAGGGCGAGCGTGTCTCGAGCGGCTGAGATGCCCGGAACGCCTCCCCGCACCCTGGCTTCCCCAGAAGAGGACATTGTCGGCTCGCGCGTCCTGGGGCGAGGGCTGAGCCGTAGCCTCAGCCAAGCCGAGGTCACCTTGGCCCGCGCGCCTTTCATTCCAGGGCCCCTCCGGCAGAGAAGTGACAGCAGGTCACCGCCTCCGCATTCCCGCCCCCCACACCCCCGAACCTCCCCAGCGGAGCCCGCGCCCCGGGACGCGGTCCCAGCCAGAGTGGAAGGGGCAGCGCGGGAACCCGGGAGAGAAAAAGCGGGAACTGGGGGCCGCCGCTTCCCGATCGCGGGGAGATTCCCTCCCGGCCCCTCCTGGATTCCACTCCACGGACCCTTTCTGGACCAGTGCCCAGACTGGGAGAGTCCCCGGGCGCAGCCGCAGCCCCTTCCAACTTCCTCCGTCCCATCCTCAGTTCTAATGACAGCTGCCGCCGCCGGGTCTACAGGTGGAGGGGAAATTGCGCGCAAAACTTACGGTCGGCGGCGGCCACCCCTCCGCGAGAGGCGGTCAGACTCTGGAGCCACACGGCCAGGGCCAGGAGGAGCAGGGCTTTGCTCTCCATCTCGGGGCGCGTCCCTCTGGAGGAGCTGCAAGGCGCGGACGGACTGATGGACAGGCAGAGCCGCGGGCGGGAGAGGGCTGGAACCACGCGGTCTGGCGCTGGGCAAGTCTCTCTTTAAGGGAAGGGCAGGGTAGCTAGAAGTGGGCAGCTTTCCTTTGAGGAGGAGGAAGAGAGGGAATGGAGTCTGACACTGTTTTCACGCCAGCGCTGCTTATGTGACTAGAAATATGCAAATAAACCTCATCACCTATTGGCTATAAAATCATAAGTTGAGGGGAGGGCCCTAAATTCATTTCCAAATGTTTGAGCAAACGGTAATGAGGATCAACCCTGCCAGCGAGAAGAGGGGGAAAGGGCAGATGGAAAAAGTTGCTTTGTTAGGCTCTTGTTGGCTTAGCCTAAGGGGTTCCACTCTCCCAGGGCCCCCTGGCTAAGCACCAAACGCAGGGTTTATCTAGATTCATGTTAAATACTCAACAATCACCTGTTTTCCAAGGAGGGAAAGTATAGCTGTTAAATTACATTTGATTGGCACTTTAATATACCCCTCATTTGATGAGTCCTGTTTATCACTTACAGTGCTCTCCACTCCCCCCGCACCCCACCCCCACCCCCACGCCCGCAAAGTCAATGTAGGGATTCAGGGACTCACATTGCGTCCCAGCTTGTGCTTGTACAATCTGGTATTTTAACATTGGCAAGATGGATCAGTTTATGTGATGGAGAAAAGCCCACTTGCTCTAACTAGTTTCTAATTTTTGCCTCATGCAAATTATTCTCAATCCTCAAACTCATCAAGGAATGCAAGGATAATATTTTATGTTCAGAGCCAGTACATTGAGGTCAAATAATCTAAAGCCATCCTGAGTTATAATAAGGGAAAGAAGATAGTCACAAAAGACACATATTGTATGATTCCATTTAACGTGTCCACAAATAGACAAATCTATAGAGATGGAAAGTGGATCAGTGGTTGCCTGGGGCTGGGTAGTTAATAGGGGAGGGGAAGAATAGATAGATTTGGGGGGAGTTGATGACAACGCTCTAGATTACATTATTGTGATACTGCACAACTCTGTAAATATACTAAAAATAATAGAATTGTGCACTTTAACTGGGGGAATTATATAGTATTTAAATTATAGGTCAAAAAAGCTATTTTTAAATGGGTGAGAGCCATGCACATAAAATAAGAAAAAAAAATCACATTGGATACTGTGCTTTTCTGCCAAAAATGCTTAGAATAATTTTAAATATCTTCTTAAATATAAGGGATTTATAATAGCCAGAAAGGACAATGAACTCTATCCCCCACCCCCTCCCAGTTTACGGCTGAGAAACTGGCTCATCAAATCAGAACCTCCAATACACTATATTCACGGTCTGAATATTTTTAATGTCTCCTTCTATTCATCTGCCCTCCATCACACACACACGAACACACAACGTACATTTGTAGGTTAGAACAATGAAAGGCTTTTTAAAAACTGGGCTCACTTTTTAAGTTTTTCTCGAAAAATGAGAAAAAATTGATAATACTCAGATAATTCAAAAGTTGCTATTCTGCACAGCAAAGTTCTATCATTAAGTTGATGCATTCCATGCCACAACAGAGCACACTGTCTTGTGTTGCGATTATTACACAATATGTTGTGCACGTTCACTCTGTCCTACAAAGTATGTAGAGAATCTTCAAACCTGCCAAAAATTAAACTCCGCAGAACTTTAGAAGTGGCAGAAGACACCATGCAAGGGATGAATAACTATGATGTGGCCATCCTCCAAAATTCATGTATAAGCTCTAATTTTAAAAAATGACAGAAGATGAGTACAATTGCATTGGATGTGTTCATGGTGTAAATGGCATATAAACAGACGTGCGAAAATGCCTGCTATCTTATATAGAATACTCCTGCAGCCTACTTTCATGCGTAAATGTCCTTTAATAAGACAACCAAACCAAACTGCACTTCTGTGCCTTTCAGGGAACTGCAAGGAGATTTTATGTAATTGCTAAGGAAAAGTCTTTTTTAAAATGGTTTCCCAGGCTAACCAGATAACATAATCAAAGCACTCAAAAGTTTGAGGATACGTAATATTTAAATATGAATCCAGTTTGGAGAGAACTGTGCCATTAGCACATACATTAGAGTTGCAGAGATTTCCAGGAAGACTTAATTCTTAGCAGCTTGGCCTGGTTAAAAAAAAAAAAAAAAAAAAAAAAAAAAAAAAAAAAAAAAAAAAAAAAGCAGGCAGGCTGGCTCCTCTCCCGGGGAAAGCTCGGAGCAAGTGGGTGTGGTGGCAAGACACTCTCCTGATTGGCTGCGCTGGGAGCGATCAGGTGGCTGCCTTCTAACGCAGAAACTCACATGATCTCCAGGTCAGGATTGCATGTGCATTAGTGAAGAGACTCATCCAAACTTCAGCGAGGTTACTTGGCCTTCAGTAGCTCAAGGCTTCACTTTTTCCATAATTGACATTTAATTTGTAGCAGACTAAGAGTGTCAGGTGAGAAGAAGCTAAGCATTTTATAAACGTTCATCAGCAAAACAGCATCTTTATAGCAGGACAGTTGCCCCTGGGACACATTTTAAATGACCTAAGTAAAAAGTTGAATGTGCATACCTAATGAACAACTGGGAATTCTGGATGGAGGGAAGCATTATTTAGCCATCCAGGTAACTAGCTAGCTTATTTTGATTGAAGGATTGCTAATTGCACTGGGCACTTTTCATCTTCTACTGCGTTTAATCATTACAAAAGTGCTCCAAGTTGAATAATATTCCCCTTCTACAGATGAAGGAAGATGAAACTCAGGGAAGATTAAGTAACAGCAGCCACAAATCATAAGATGTTTTTTTCTTTGGCGATCGCAGGAGAGTAGAAAAAAATATATTTGATGTGTTACATTTTAATGTCGCTTCAATTGCAAACAGGAATAGGCTAGGAATCTGATTTTTTGTACACACATATTTTAATGTAGATTTTTATTTTGTGGCTTTCTTGCTAAACTAAAATAAAATGAAATGTGTAATTGGGCTCTAAAGAACATCAGTACTGAGTCAGATCTTGTCCTTATAATAAAAATTATAATTAACGTAAAAAAACACCTAATACAAACAAAATGTATAAATACAGTCATAAATATTTAAAAAAATTAAAATCCAATGACTTTTTAAATAAGAAAAACAAAGATGTTAACTAAAAATTGTCATAAAAGGCTTTCCCACCCCTACCCACTCACATCTGTCCGCTAAATTGTAGCACAAACTGGCTCTGAACAGAGATGATGATGTGTTGCTGAAGGTGAGGATGAAGTTGGGGTACGCAGCTCTGGGATCTGGGAATGTGCTGGGATGTGGGGAGAGCTGCTTCAGACCATAAAGTTACAGAGTAAGATGACCTGGAGACATTTTAAGATTTCAGTTTTCCTGAGTTGGGGATATCCATGCCCTTCCCCTTTCCAAAAACAATAGAAAAACAAAACTAAAGAGACAGGAAGAAATAATATTTTATAATCAGCATTGAAAGATTTGTCTGAATAAAATTAAGAAAAATTTCAAAATGATTTTTAAAAAGAGAGAAGTTTTTAAAAAGCCAGTGCATTGCAATGATGCATCCAGGAAGAGACTTCACGGTAAGGGGAAAAGAAAAGAGCATGGTCAGGTGCGGTGGCTCCCACCTGGAATCACAGCACTTTAGGAGGCCGCGGCGGATGGATCACCTGAGGTCAGGAGTTGAGACCAGCCTGGCCAACATGATGAAACCCCATCTCTACTAAAAATATAAGAATTAGCTGGGCGTGGTGGCAGGTGCCTGTAATCCCAGCTACTTGGGAGGTTGAGGCCCCAGAACTGCTTGAACCTAGGAGGTGGAGGTTGCAGTGAGCTGAGATCGCACCACTGCACTCCAGCCTGGACGACAGAGTGAGACCCTATCTCAAAAAAACAAACGAACAAAAGACAGAAAGAAAGAAAGAGAGAGAAAGGAAGGAAGGAGAAAGACAAAAAAAAAAAAAAAAGAAAGAAAGGAAATGAAAAAGAACAGAGGACACTATCCAGATGGTGTCCCAGAGGAACTGGGGAACCGAGGGGAAGCAGGATGCAGGCCTTTGCTAGAAGACAGCTCACAGAAACATGAAAGAATGTCCCACAAATAACCCACTGGATTTCTAACTCATGTTCGTTTATAAGTGGTTTCCCCGTTTTTTCAAAACAGAACAAAAAATTAAAAATTTAAATCTGTGTAGAAGAAGAAAGAAAACTTTGAGACTCAGTTAATAATTGGAATATACAACATCATTAATGTTTTTGCTGATGGTTTCACATTCAGAGGTAAGTCCAGACCCATGTCAAAGGCCTGCTCTGAAAATGAGTTTAGCCCCATTTAGCAGAAGATGAGTTTGAGGTGCCCCCTGCTGACTTCCTGGTGATACTGTAATATCCCAAACAAGCCCTTGTAAGAGGCTTGAAAGAGAATCGACCTGACGAAAGAATAAATTCTAAACTTTTATATTGTTATTTGAGCTTTCTTTTTTTCTTTTTCTCTTTTTGAGACAGAGTCTCACTCTCTTGCCCAGGCTGCAGTGCCGCCTCAAACTCCCAGGTTCAAGCAATTCTCCCACCTCAGCCTCCCACGTAGCTGGGACCACAGGTGTGCGCCACCACATCCAGCTAATTTTTGTATTTTTAGTAGAGATGGGGGGCTCTTGCTGTGCCCAGGTGGGTTTCAAATTCCTGGACTCAAGTGATCCTCTTGCCTCAGCCTCCCAAAGTACTGGTATTACTAGTGTGAGGCACTGGGCCAGATCGGAGCTTTCTTGTTTCTTTTGTTCAATCATAAGTAACCTGAAGGAAGTATTGCTCTTCCATGTCTGAGGTATTTCCCACAGCATCTGATGGTGCTGGGAAGTTAGGAGGTTCTTAGTCAGTAGTTGTCAGATGAATTAACCACACTGAGTAAAAGATGATCCAGTGTCAAATGGGGTAGAAAGCAGGGTTTCTTTTATTTTAAACTTTCACTAGATTTATTAATTATGAAACTACAACCACAAACACACACACACACATACACAGACACACATATTCGCACAAACACACTCTGCCATAATTAAGTTTATGTAGCCCAAATCTGGGTTAGAAAAATGGAGGACAACTTCCAACTTCCTTTGATTGGAACTTTTTGCTGGCATCATATCTTTGTCTTCTTTCTTTCTTTTCTTTTCTTTTTTTTTTTTTTTTTAAGACAGAAGTCTTGCTCTGTCATCCAGGCTAGAGTGCAGTGGTATAGTCATGGCTCACTGCAGCCTCTACCTCCTGAGCTCAGGCAATCCTCCCAGGCTCAGGCAATCCTCCCACACCAGTCTCCTGAGTAGCTGGGACCACCAGTGTCTGCCACAACACCCAGCTAATTAAAAATTTGTTTTTTTCTTTTTGTAGAGATAGAGCTCTCCCTATGTTGCCCAGGCTAATCTCCAAATCCTATGTTCAAGTGATTCTCCTGCCTCATTTTCCCAAAGTGCTGGGATTACAGGTGTGAGCCACCTTGTTCAGCCTCTTCTTCAAATTAACTCTTTATTTGAAAAAGTAATCTGTTGTTAACCAAAAACAAAAACACTAAAAGTGAAATTTCAAATAGTACAAAATTGTGCACAACCAAACAAAAGCTTTCTCTGACCTAAGACTTCCAATCCCCTATTCATTCTCCACACGCTGTTAGTTTCCTTTCTGATAAAGTTCACCCTTCCAGAAAAGTCTGTGAACACACAAGCGTTAATGTGTTTGTAAATGTGTGCATGTGTATGTATTTATCCACATACATACAACTTATTTTTTACAGTCATGTCAGCATGCCATTAGTAGTCTTCTGCAATTTATATTTTTCACCTAACAATATATCTTAGAGATTAGCTAATTGAGGAAGAGTTTTTCTTTTTCTTTTCTTTCTTCTTAGGACCACATAAGATTTTCTTATTTAATTTTATCCTCATTTATTTAATAAGACACCTATTGATAGTTATTTAGATCTTTTTCCAATATAAACCATGCTATAATAAATACAATTTTTTATAATTATTGCGTCAAAAAGCATAAGTATTTATTGTTCTAATAAGTCACCTGTCTGCCAATGAAACTGCACAAATTTACATTCTGTCTACAGTGTAGAATGAGTGATTGTAGAGTTTCTGGCTGTTACTGTGTAGTGCTGAACTATTTCATAGTCTCACAAGTGTAACATGGTCTCTTCTTTAGTTTATATTTTATATTGTCGTCATGATAATAATAACTAACTTTCATATAGCACTTACTATGTGCCAGGCATTGTTCTAAAAGCTTCACATATATGAACTACTTTAATATAAAACAGATTTGTTGAGATATAGTTTAAATATACAATTCATCTACTTATTATATAATTAAATGGTTTTTGGTTTATTTGCAGTAATGTGCAGCCATCACCAATTTTAGGCCATTTTAATCACCTCTCCAAAGAAGCTCTGCTACCATTAGCAGTTAATCCCCACTCCTCCCTGCCTTCAACTGTAGACTAGTTTCTGTCTTTATAGATTTACCTATTCTAGATATTTTATATACACAGAATCATATAATATGTGGTTCTTATAACTGGATTTCAGTTAGCATAGTGTTTTTAAGGTTCATCAATGTTGAAGTGTTTATCAGTACTTCATTCCTTTTTATTGCCAAATAATATTTCACTGTATATGCCACATTTTATTTATCCATTTATCAGTTGACAGATGTTTGAGTTGTTTCTGCTTTGGGACTATTTGATTAATGCTGCTATGAGCATTTGTGTACAAGTTTTTATATGGACAATATGTTTGCAGTTCTCTTGAGGATACAAGAGTAGATTTGCTAAGTCACATGATAATTCTATGTTTAAGCCTTTGAGGAACTGCTAGACTTTTGAACATCTCTTTCTCCATGGAATTTTCCAGGGTTCCCTCTGAGAGTTTGTCATCATTTCCTTGTGTTACAAAGTGGTGTTCATATCTTGATTGTTTGTACTTGTAATATCATATTATTCACTATCTGTGATTACATGAAACTGTGACCTCCCCGAGGTTGGGGATGAAATCTCATTTATAGTCCTGGTATCCTTACCAACGAGAATAGAGCTGGGTAGCAGAGTTTGTACTCAAATATTTACATGAACAAGCGATTGATTAAAAGAAGCAGCAAAAGTTTGAAAGGTAAAAATTAGTATATACTTCCAGCTATTTATCTTAAAACTCATTTTTAAATTTTCTTCACAAAATAATTAAATAAAAGAGCCAGAATTAAAAATCTGCAACCATCTGATCTTTGACAAACCTGACAAAAACAAACAATGGGGAAAGGATTCCCTGTTTAATAAATGTGTTGGGAAAACTGGCTAACCATGTGCAGAAAGCAGAAACTGGATCCCTTCCTTACACCTTACACTAAAATTAACTCCAGATGGATTAAAGACTTAAACATAAGACCTAACACCATAAAAACCCTAGGAGAAAACCTAGGCAAAACCATTCAGGACATAGGCACAGGCAAGGACTTCATGACTAAAACACCAAAAGCATTGGCAACAAAAGCCAAAATAGACAAATAATATCTAATTAAACTTAAGAGTTTCTGCACAGCAAAATAAATAATCATTAGGGTGAACTGGCAACTAACAGAATGGGAAAAAATTTTTGCAATCTACCCATCTGACAAAGGGCTAATTTCCAGAATCTACAAAGAACTAAAACAGATTTACAAGAAAAAACACAAACCTATTCAAAAGTGGGCAAAAGACATGAACAGAAACTTTTCAAAAGAAGGCATTTATGAGGCCAACAAACGTATGAAAAAATGCTCATCATCACTGGTCATTAGAGAAATGCAAATCAAAACCACATTGAGATACCATCTCATGCCAGTTAGAATGGAGATCGTTAAAAAATCTGGAGACAGTAGATGCTGGAGAGGATGTGGAGAAAGAAGAACACTTTTACACTGTTGGTGGGAGTGTAAATTGGTTCAACCATTGTGGAAGACAGTGTGGCAATTCCTTAAGGATCTAGAAATAGAAATTCCATTTGACCCAGCAATCCCATTACTGGGTATATACCCAAAGGATTATAAATTGTTGTATTATAAAGACATATGCACATGTATGTTTATTGTGGCACTGTTTACAATAGCAAAGACCTGGAACCAACCCAAATGCCCATCAATGATAGACTGGACAAAGAAAATGTGGCACATATACACCATGGAATACTATGCAGCCATAAAAAAGGATGAGTTCATGTCCTTTGTAGGGACATGGATGAATCTGGAAACCACTATTCTCAGCAAACTGACACAAGAACAAAAACCAAACACTGCATGCTCTCGCTCATAAGTGGGTGTTGAACAATGAGAAAACATGGACACAGGGAGGGGAGCATCACACACTAGGGTCTATTGGCAGGGTTAGGGAAGGGACAGTGGAGAGTGGGGAGGTTAACAAGGGGTAACATGGGGAGAAATGCCAGATAGGGGTGATGGGGGGATGGAAGCAGCAAACCACCTTGCTATGTATGTACCTATGCAGCAATCCTGCATGATCTGCACATGTACCCCAGAACCTAAAGTACAATCTTAAAAAATCATAAATTTAAGTCTTTGAGTCTTAAAGGAGTTTATGTATAAATGAACATGGCAGTCTATCATTGATGGGCATTTGGGTTGGTTCCGGGTCTTTGCTATTGTAAACAGTGCCACAATGAACACACATGTGCATGTATCTTTATAATAGCACGATTTATAATCCTTTGGGCATATACCCAGTAATGGGCTTGCTGAGTCAAATGGAATTTCTATTTCTAGGTCCTTCAGGGATCACCACACTGTGTTCCACAATGGTTGAACTAATTTACACTCCCACCAACAGTGTAAATGTGTTCCTTTTTCTCCACATCCTCTCCAGCATCTGTTGTCTGCAGATTTTTTAATGATCACCATTCTAACTGGAGTGAGGTGAGTATCTCAGTGTGGTTTTGATTTGCATTTCTCTAATGACCAGTGATGATGAGCATTTTTTCATATGCTTTTTGGCCTCATAAATGTCTTCTTTTGAAAAGTGTCTGTTCATATCCTTCACCCCCTTTTGAATAGGTTTGTTTTTTTCTTGTAAATCTGTTTTAGTTCTTTGTAGATTCTGGATATTAGCCCTTTGTCAGATGGGTAGATTGCAAAAATTTTGTTGGTTGCCAGTTCACTCTAATGAGTGTTTCTTTTGCTGTACAGAGCTCTGGAGTTTAATTAGATCCCATTTGTCTATTTTGGCTTTTGTTGCCAATGCTTTTGGTGTTTTAGTCATGAAGTCTTTGCCTATGCCTATGTCCTGAATGGTTTTGCCTAGGTTTTCTTCTAGGGTTTTTATGGTGTCGTCTTATGTTTAAGTCTTTAATCCATCTGGAGTTAATTTTAGTGTAAGGTGTAAGGAAGGGGTCCAGTTTCTGCTTTCTGCACATGGTTAGCCAGTTTTCTCAACACAGGAAAATGTGGCACATATACACCATGGAATACTATGCAGCCATAAAAAACGATGAGTTTGTGTCCTTTGTAGGACACAAACCACATTGCCATGCATGTACCTATGCAACAATCCTCCATGATCTGCATATGTACCCCAGAACCTAAAGTACAATTAAAAAAAAAAACTAAAAAAAAGAATTACCTGTATGATCTGCACTACAATTCAAAAAAAAAAATGAACATGGCAGTGTGATCCTATTTATAATTGAAATAAATATGAGAAGTCAAAACAAAAAAAGACTATTTGGATCTGAGCTTACCTTGTCGTAAACATTGGTAATTATATGATACCATATTTCCTCTTATTATGTGACTAAAATGTGTTATAGCAATGAATACAATTTCATAGGTGACTCTTTACTCTTACTTTTTAATGTAAAGCTAATTGCCATTTTAATGAAATTTTTATGAATTTATTTTGTCATCACTGTCAAAGTTAGTGTACTGTTTTATCCAAAAATTATTTCACATTTTCCAGTACCAATTCCAATATCTTTGGCTTTAGATATTTAAATAGCTAATAATAATGCAATGTGTTACATACTAACAGGCTTCACGGTTGTGGAAACAAAAGCATCACACTCAGAATTGAACATTTGCCTGGGCATGGCCTTGACTCTCAAACAACTGCCCAGGAAAATTAGCACACAAATTGATCTTCAGAATTATGTCTAAACACTCTACTCTCCAGCTTCACACATCAATCACCTCTCAGTATGCAGGACATGTTGACTCATGTCCAACCTTCTACACAGCCATCCTGAGCCTACTGCACACACTCTACCCCAGACATACTTATGGGACCATTTCATGCTTCAGAAGGTGAACCCAGTTGACTTATTACTTAATAGCAATGTAAGAGGGGCAGGAATCTGCCAGGACCTAGAGCCTGTATTACAAAGGCCTTCTCTTGAGGCCTTGAACCCAGTTTGTCTGCTTGACTGGCCAGGTGACAACAGGTAGTCCCATTGGCTCAGTCTTATGTGAATGAGGGTTTTTTGTTTTTGTTTTTGTTTTTAATTTCAGACTTCAGCTCCAGTAGTTTCAGTGAAAGAAAATGCCAAGGAAAACAGATCTCATTAGGAATTGATAAAGAAGACTGAGAATAGGTGATAAGGTCTACAGTGAAAGGGCAGGAGACCACAGGAGTTGGAGCTCTGGGCCAATTCCTGGGCCAAGTTGGAGTAGGCCCCAAGGTCGCTTGGGTATCAACAATCTCAGATATTTAACATGGAAATGCCGTGTTCACTCAAGCACTGTAAATCTTCTCATGTAATGTGCTGAAGCTGGCGACATTGGCTTGATAAAACTGATTGTTAAATCTTTGGGGATTGTGCAAGCGTGTTGACAGCATTTGTATAATAGCTTGAAATAAGCCACTGAGGAAATATTTACTCCATGGAAATCAGCAAACAGAATAGACAAAAGCTTTCCCCACTGAAGAGAACTGTCTATTAAATGTTTATCAGTACACCACTGATTCCCAACCTACAAAAACCTAGATATAATTCACTGGTTCTTAACCAGAAGTTATTTTGTCATCTAGTTGACATATGGCAATGTCTGGAGACATATTTGGTTGTCAGACTTGGGGTTTGGGGGAGTTACTTCTGGTATCTAGTGGGTAGAAGGCAGAGGTGCTGCTAAACATCACTACAACCCAACACAAGAAAGAATAGGAATTATTCAGCCCCATGTGTCAATGGAGCTGAGGTTGCAAAATCTTGGTGTAGACCTTGAGAAAGTAGAGCCTCCTGATCAGGCTTACTTATTAAAACTAAAATAGATTCCCAGTGGTGGAACTGACTAGAATATCCCTACAAGTATTCTCTCTTTCCCCCATCAAAAGGCTCATATGACTACTTTAAGCCACTGCTAAAGTTCACATCCTGAAAGATTAAGCTTGCAGGTGCTTCACACTTGAAATGCACATTCTGCCTCATTCATATCTACTCAGATGTCCAGTCCTGCCCATCTCCCAGTGCATTGTGACTCACTGCCTCTTTCTACCTGCTCCAGTGACCCTCTGCTACCTGAAACCATATCCTCCCCACCCATCTTTTCTTCTAAACAGTCTTATTGTGTTGTAATTTGTATACCATAAAATTTACATTCACACACCATAACACTCATAAAGTGTACACTCCTAAGTACACTCCTAAAATGTACACTTAGGAGTGTACGCTTTAAATGGGTGAATTTTACAGTATGTAAAATGTACGTGTATAATATACTAAAAGTGTATGCTTTTAGCATATTCACAGTATTGTGCTGCCCTTAACGTAATTTTAGAACATTTTCATCACCTCAAAACCAAATCCCAAACCCACCAACAGTCAATCCCCATTATTCTCCAAGATCCCCAGCCCTAGACAACCCAGATCTCTTTCTGTCTCTATAGAGTGGCCTACTATGAACATTCCATTCGAATGGAATCATACAATATGTGGTCTTTTGTGAATATCTTTTTCCACTTAGCATAATGTTTTCAAGGTCCATTCTGTGAAACCATGTGTCAGTATTTCATTCCTTTTTGTTGACAGATAATATTCCATTATATGTATATACCACATTTTATCCATTTATCAGTTGATGGAGATGTGAGTTGTTTCCATTTTTTGTTGGAAAAATTAAAATGCTGCTATACAAGTTTATATATACAAGCCTTTGTGTGGACATATATTTTCACCTGGGAGTAGAATTATGAAGTCATATGGTAACCCTATGTTTAGTCATTTGAAGAGTTGACAGACTGTTTTCCAAAGTGACTGCACAGCAGTGTGTGAGAGTTCTGATTTCTTTACATCCTTTCCAGGGCTTGTTTTTATCTTTTCAATTATAGACATCCCAGCCAATGAGAGGTGGTATCTCGTGATTTTGATTTACATTTTCTTCATAGCTAATAATATTAAGCATATTTTCATGTGGTTATTGGCCATTTTTATATATTCTTTGAAGAAATGTGTTTTCTGATCCATTACTTATTTCTAGTTGGGTTATTTTTCTTTTAGTATTGAATGGTGAGAATGTTACTTATACATAATAGATACAAATCCCATATAGATGTATGATTTACAAGTATTTTCTCTAATCTGCAGATTTATTTTCACTTTCTTGATGGTGCACTTTGAAACATAAATGATTTTAATTTGCTTTCCTGGGCAAGATGACCAAATAGGGACAGCTCTGGTCTGCAGCTCCCAGTGAGATCAGTGCAGGAGGTGGGTGATTTCTGCATTTCCAACTGAGGTACCTGGTTCATCTCAATGGGACTGGTTAGATAGTGGGTGCAGTCCATGGAGGATGGGCAGAAGTAGGCAGGGGCGTCACCGCACCCAGGAGGCACAAGGGGTTAGGGAACTCCCTCCCCTAGCCAAGGGAAGCCTTGAGGGATCATGCTGTGAGGGATGGAGGTATCTGGCCCAGATACTACACTTTTCCCACAGTCTTTGCAACCCACAGACCAGGAGATTCCCTCGGATGCCTATACCACCAGGGCCCTGGGTTTCAAGCACAAAACTTGGGGGCTGTTTGAGCAGACACTGAGCTAGCTGCAAGAGTTTTTTTTTTCATACCCCAGTGGCTTCCTGGAACACCAGCGAGACAACCATTCACTCCCCTGGAAAGGGGGCTGAAACCAGGGAGCCAAGTGGTCTTGCTCAGTGGTTCCCACCCGCATGGAACCCAGCAAGCTAAGATCCACTGACTTGAAATCCTCACTGCCAGCAGAGCAGTCTGAAGTCAACCTGGGATGCTCAAACTTGGTGCAAGTAGGGGCGCTCACCTTTACTGAGGCTTCAGTAGGCAGTTTTCCCCTCACAGTGTAAACAAAGCCACCAGGAAGTTTCAAATGGGCGGAGCCCAACACCAACTCAGCAAAGCTGCTGTAGCCAGACTGCCTCTCTAGATTCCTCCTCTCTGGGCAGGGCATCTCTGAAAGAAAGGCAGCAGCCCCAATCAGGGGCTTATACATAAAACTCTTATCTCCCTGGGACAGAGCATCTGTGGAAAGGGGCGCCTGTGGATGCAGCTTCAGCAGATTTAAACATTCCTGCCTGCTGGTTCTGAAGAATGCACTGGATATCCCAGCACAGTACTCGAATTCTGCTAAGGGATAGACTGCCTCCTCCAGTGGGTCCCTGATTCCTGTGCCTCCTGACGGGGAGACACCTCCCAGCAGGGGTCGACAGACACCTCATATAGGAGAGCTCCAGCTGGCATCTGGTGGGTGCCCCTCTGGGACAAAGCTTCCAGAGGATGGAACAGGCAGCAGTCTTTGCTGTTCTGCAGCCTCCTTTGATGATACCCAGACAAACAGGGTCTGGAGTGGACCCCAGCAAACTCCAGCAGACCTGCAGCAGAGGGGCCTGGCTGTTAGAAGAAAACGAAGAAAGCAATAGCCTCAACATCAACAAAATGGATGACCATGCAAAAACTCCATCCAAAGGTCACCAACAGCAAAGACCAAAGGTAGATAAATCCATGAAGATGTGGAAAAACCAGTGCAAAAAGGCTGAAAATTCCAAAAACCAGAATGCCCCTTCTCCTCCAAAGGATCACAACTCCTCACCAGCAAAATAACAAAACTGAATGAAGAATGAGTTTGTCAAATTGACAGAAGTAGGCTTCAGAAGGTGGTTAATAACAGACTCCTCCAAGCTAAAGGAGCGTGTTCTATCCCAATGCAAGGAAGCTAAGAACCTTGATAAAAGGTTAGAGGAACTGCTAACTACAATAACCAGTTTAGAGAAGAATGTAAATGACCTGATGGAGCTGAAAAACACATCGCAAGAACTTTGTGAAGATTACACAAGTATCAGTAGTTGAACTGATCAAGCAGGAGAAAGGATATCAGAGATTGAAGATCAACTTAATGAAATAAAGTGTGAAGAAAAGGTTAGAGAAAAAAAAGAATGAAAAAGAACAAACAAAGCCTCCAAGAAATATGGGACTATGTGAAAATACCAAACCTATGTTTGATTGATGTACTTTAAAGTGATGGGGAGAATGGAACCAAGTTGGAAAACACACCTCAGGATATTATCCAGGAGAACTTCCCCAACCTAGCAAGACAGGCCAACATTCAAATTCAGGAAATACAGAGAACACCACAAAGATACTGCTTGAGAAGAGCAACCCCAAGAAGCATAATCATCAAATTCACCAAGGTTGAAATGAAGGGAAATATGTTAAGGGTAGCCAGAGAGAACCCACAAAGCAAAGCCCATCAGACTAACAGCAGATCTCTCTGAAAACCCTACAAGCCAGCAGAGAGTGGGAGCCAATATTAAACATTCTTAAAGAAAAGAATTTTCAACCCAGAATTTCATATCCAGCCAAAGTAAGCTTCATAAGTGAAGGAGAACTAAAATCCTTTGCAGACAAGCAAATGCTGAGGGATTTTGCCACCACCAGGCCTGGCTTACAAGAGCTCCTGAAGGAAGCACTAAATCTGGAAAGAAAACACCAGTACCAGCCACTGCAAAAACATACCAAAATGTAAAGATTGACACTGCAAAGAAACTGCATCAACTAATGGGCAAAATAACCAGATAACATCATAATGACAGTATCAAATTCACGCATAACAATATTAACTATAAATGTAAACAGGCTAAATGCCCCAGTTACAAGGCACAGACTGGCAAATTGGATAAAGAATCAAGACCCATCAGTGTGCTATATTCAGGAGACCCATCTCGTGTGCAAAGACACACATAGTCTCAAAATAAAGTGATGGAAGAATATTTACTAAGCAAATGGAAAGCAAAAAAAGCAGGGGTTGCAATCCTGGTCTCTGATGAAACAGACTTTAAACCAACAAAGATCAAAAAATACAAAGAAGGGCATTACACAATGGTAAAGGGATCAGTGCAACACGAACAGCTAACTATCCTAAATATATATGCACCCAATACAGGAGCACCCAAATTTATAAAGCAAGTTCTTAGAGACCTACAAAGAGACTTAGACTACCACACAACAATAGTGGAAGACTTTAACACACCCCACTGTCAATATTAGATCAACGAGACAGAAAATTAACAAGGATATTCAGGACTTGAACTCAACTCTGGACCAAACAGAACTAATAGAAGTCTACAGAACTCTCCACCCCAAATCAACAGAATTTACATTCTTCTCAGCACCACATGGTACTTATTCTAAAATCAACCACATAATTGGAAGTAAAACACTCCTCCGCAAATGCAAAAGGATGGAAATCATAACAGTCTTTCAGACCACAGTGCAATCAAACTAGAACTCAAGATTAAGAAACTCACTCAAAACCGCACAACTACATGGAAACTGAACAACCTGCTCCTGAATGACTACTGGATAAATTATGAAATTAAGGCAGAAATAAATGAATTCTTTGAAATGAATGAGAACAAAGACACAATGTGCCAGAATCTCTGGGACACAGCTAAAGCAGTGTTTAGAAGGAAATTTATAGCACTAAATGACAACAGGAGAAAGTGGGAAAGATCTAAAGTTGGCACCCTAACATCACAATTAAAAGAACTAGAGAAGCAAGAGCAAACAAATTCAAAAGCTGGCAGAAGACAAGAAATAACTAAGATCAGAGCAGAACTGAAGAAGATAGAGACACAAAAAACCCTTCAAAAAATCATTGAATCCAGGGGCTGGATAAATATCAATAAAATAGATAGATATCAATAAATAGATGGATATCAATAAAATAGATCGTTAACCAGACTGATAAAGAAGAGAAGAATCAAATAGACATGATAAATAAAAATGATGAAGGGAAGATCACCACGGATCCCACAGCAATACAAACTACCATACTATATTATAAACACATCTATGCAAATAAACTAGAAAATCTAGAAGAAATGGATAAATTCCTGGACACATACACCCTCCCAAGACTAAACCAGGAAGAAGTCTAATCCCTGAATAGACCAATAACAAGTTCTGAAATTGAGGCAGTAATTAATAGCATACCAACCAAAAAAAGCCGAAGACCAGACGGATTCACAGCCTTATTCTACCAGAAATACAAAGAAGAGCTGGTACCATTTCTTCTGCAACTATTTCAAGCTGTAGAAAAACAGGAACTCCTCATTAACTCATTTTATGAGTCCAGCATCATCCTGATACAAAAGCCTGGCAGAGACACACACACACACACAAAAAGAAAATTTCAGGCCACATCCCTGATGAACATTGATGAGAGAATCCTCAATAAAACACTGGCATATATAAAGACACATGCACACATATGTTTACTGCAGCACTGTTCACAATAGCAAAGACTTGGAACCAATCCAAATGCCCATCAATGATAGACTGGATAAAGAAAATGTGGCTCATGTACACCATGGAATACTATGCAGCCATAAAAAAGGTGAGTTCATGTGATTTGCTGGGACATAGATGAAGCAGGAAACCATCATTTTCAGCAAACTAACACAACAACAGAAAACCAAACACCACATGTTCTCACTCACAAGTGGGAGTTGAACAATGAGAACACATGGACACAGGGAGGGGAACATCACCCATGGGGGCCTGTCAGTGGGTGGAGGACTACGGGAGGGATAGCATTAGAAGAAATACCTAATGTAGATGACAGGGTGATGGATGTGGCAAACCATCATGCCATGTGTATACCTATGTAACAAAGCTGCACATTCTGCACATGGACTCCAGAACTTAATGTATATTTAAAAATACTTGAAAACCGAATCCAGCAGCAAATCAAAAAGCTTATCCACCATAATCAAGTTGGCTTCATCCCTGGGATGCAAGGCTGGTTAACATATGCAAATTAATAGACATAATCCATCACATAAACAGAATCAATGACAAAAACCACATAATTATCTCAATAGATGCAGAGAAGGCTTTCAATAAAATTCATGCTAAAAACACTCAATAAACTAGGTATTAATGGAACATATCTCAAAATAGTAAGAGCTATTTATGACAAACCCACAGCCAATATCATACTGAATGGGTAACAGCTGGAAGCATTACATTTGAAAACTTGAAGGCAAGTATGCCTTCTCTCACCACTCCTATTCAACATAGTATTGGAAGTTCTGCCAAGGACAATCAGGCAAGAGAAAGAAATAAAGTGTATTCAAATAGGAAGAGAGGAAGTCAAATTGTCTCTCTTTGTAGATGACATGATTATATATTTAGATAACCCCATCATCTCAGCCCAAAGTCTCTTTAAGCTGATAAGCAACTTAAGCATATTCTCAGGATACCAAATCGACATGCAAAAATTACAAGCATTCCTATACACCAATAATAGACAAACAGCCAAATCATGAGTAAACTCCTATTCACCATTACTACACAGAGAATAAAGTATCTAGGAATACAATTTACAAGACATATGAAGGACCTCTTCAAGAACTACAAACCACTACTCAAGGAAATAAGAGAGAACACAAATAAATGGAAAAACATTCCATGCTCAGGGATAGAAAGAATCAATATCATGAAAATGGCCATAATATCCAAAGTAATTTGTGTATTTAATGCTATTCCTATCAAGTTACCATTGACTTTCTTCACAGAATTAGAAAAAACTGTTTTAAATTTCATATGCAACCAAAAAGGAGCCTATATAGCCAAGACAATCCTAAGCAAAAAGAACAAAGCTGGAGGCATCATGCTACCTGACTTCAAACTATACTACAAGGCGACAGTAACCAAAATAGCATATTCCTGATACCAAAACAGATGTATAGACCAATGGAATAGAACAGAGGCCTCAGAAATAACACCACACATCAACAACCATCTGATCTTTGATAAACCTGACAAAAATGAGCAATGGGGAAAGGATTCTCTATTTAATAAATGGTTTGGGAAAACTGGCTAGCCATATGTAGAAAACTGAAACTGGACCCCTTCCTTACACCTTATGCAAAAATGAACTCAAGATGCATTAAAGATTTAATTGTAAGACCTAAAACCATAAAAAACCCTAGAAGAAAACCTAGGCAATACCATTCAGAACATAGGTATGAGTGAAGACTTCATGACTAAAACACCAAAAGCAATTACAACAAAAGCCAAAATTTACAAATGGAGTCTATTTAAACTAAAGAGCTTCTGCATAGCAAAAGACATGATTATCAGAGTGAACAGGCAACCTACAGAATAAGAGAAAATTTTTGCAATGTATCCATCTGACAAAAGGGTTAATATCCAGAATCTACAAGAAACTTAAACAAATTTTCAAGAAAAAAAAATCTCATCAAAATGTGGGCAAAGGATATGAACAGACACTTTTCAAAAGAAGACATTTATGCGGCCAACAAACATATTAAAAAAAGCTCGTCTTCACTGGTCATTAGATAAATGCAAATTAAAACCACAATGAGATACCATCTCATGCCAGTTAGAATGGCAATTGTTAAAAGGTCAGGAAACAGATGCTGGAGAGGATGTGGAGAAATAGGAATGCTTTTACACAGTTGATGGGAGTGTAAATTAGTTTTTGTGGAAGACAGTGTGGCAATTCCTCAAGGATCTACAACTAGAAATACCATTTGACCCTGCAATCCCATTACTGGGTATATACCCAAAGGATTATAAATCATTCTGCTATAAAGACACATGTACACATATGTTTATTACAGCACTATTCACAATAGCAAAGATTTGGAACCAACCAAAATGTTCATCAATGTTAGACTGGATAAAGAAAATGTGGGACATATACACCATGGAATACTCTGCAGCCGTTAAAAAGAATGAGTTCATGTCCTTTGCAGGGACATGGATGAAGCTGGAAATTATCATTCCCATCAAATTAATAGAGGAACAGAAAACCAAACACTGCATGTTCTCACTCATAAGTGGGAGTTGAACAATAAGAACATGTGGGCCCAGGGAGGGGAACATCATGCACCGGGGCCTGTCAGAGGCTGGGGGGCAAGGGGAGAGATAGCATTAGGAGAAATTTCTAATGTAGATGATGGGTTGATGGGTGCAGCAAACCACCATGGCATATGTATACCCATTGTAACAAACCTGCATGTTCTGCACAGGTATCCCATAACTTAAAGTATTTTTAAAAAATTTTAATTTTGACAAAATCTAATTTATCTATTTTTTTCTTTTTATTGCATATGCTTTTGGTGTTATATCTAAAAAACCATCACCTACTTCAAGATCATGAAGATTTACTCATGTTTTATTCCAAGAGTTCTTTAGTTTTAGTTCTTACTTTTAGGTCTGTGATCCATTTCTAGTTAATTTTTTATCTACTCTGTGAGGTAAGCATCTGAGTTTATTATTTTGTCCGTGTGACACAGCACCATATCCAGTGACTCAGTGCTGCTTTTGAAAAGACTCTTCTTTCCCCACCCTCTTCAAAAATCAATTGACTATAAATGTGAAGATTTATTTCTGGTCTGTCAATTCTGTTCCATTGATTATGTCTCTCATTTTGTCTCTACCACACTGTCTTGATTGCTGTGGTGTGACAGTTTCAAATCAGGAAATTGCTCTCTGATTTTGCTCTTTTTAAGCGTTCTTTTGGCTATTTTGGGTCCCTTGAATTTCTATATGCTATCAGTTTATAATCTCACTGTGGTCAGAGAACATACTTTGTGTAATTTCGATCCTTCTAAATTTACTCAGGCTTGTTTTACGACCTAGCATATAGGTTTTCCTGCAGAATGTTCCATGTGTACAAGAAAAATGAATATTTTGCTGTTGTTGGACAGAATATTCAAAGATATCTGTTATGGACAGAATATTCAAAGATGTCTGTTAGATCTAGGTAGTTTACAGTGTTCTTCCATTTTTCGATTCATCTTCCACCCAGTTGTTTTATCTGTTATTGAAAATGGGATATCGAAGTCTCCACCTGTTATTGGTTTTTGTTTTTGTGTTTTGAGACAGGGTCTCACTCTGTCATTCAGGCTGGAATGCAATGGTATGATCATAGCAATCTTGACCTCCTTTGGACTCAAGCAGTCCTCCCACCTCGGCCTCCCAGGTTGCTGGAACTAAAGGCATGCACCACCATACCAGGCTAATTTTAAACTTTTTTGTAGAGATGGGGTCTCACTATACTGCCCAGGCTGGTCTCAAACTCCAGGCCTCAAGTGGTGCTCCTGCCTTCACCTCCCAAAGCACTGGGATTACAGACGTGAGCCACCATGCTCGGCCTTTAATATTATTGCCGAATTGCCTATTTCTCCCTCCAATTATATCAATTTTTGTTTCATGTATTTTGGGGTCTTTTTTTAGGTGCATATATGTCTATAACTGCCAAATCTTCTTAATGGATTGACCCTTCTGTCAATATAAAATATCCCTCTTCATCTCTTTTTTTGGTTTTAAAGTCTATTTTTTGAGTATTTGTATAGCCAGCTTTCTTATGGCTGCTATTTGCATGATATATCTTCTTCTGTCCTTTTACTTTCAATTTATTTGTATCTTTAAATCTAAAGTGTATCCCATACACAGCATATAGTTGGTCTTGTTTTTTTATAGTTTGACAGCCTCTTCACTTTGATTGTTTAATCTATTCACATTTAATGCTGTTATTAGTACAGTTGGATTTACATGTCACTTTACTTTTTGTTTGCTTAGTGTCACATCTTTTTTTCCCTCTATTCATCCTTTACTGCTTCTTTTTCATTACCTGAATATTTCTAGTGTGCTATTCAAATTCTTTTTATGATTCTTTACTATAGTTATTGAGGTACTGTCTTAGTGATTGCTATAGAGCTTATCATATACATATTTTTTGTTTTACATTTTCTAAAATTGTAATGTCCTATTTCTCTCAGGCCAGAAATAAATAGTAGTTTTTTTTTAGGGGTCTAAGAGATTTCAACTAGGAAAAGAAATTGGCATTGGTCCCTGAGCAGAGGAAGATGTTGAATTAGGCCAGGTCCCAAATGGCAGTTGATCAGATGGCATCCAGAAGCCAGTTGGCTGAGAGACAGGGAAGCAAATAAGAGAAGAAACCAAGTCTTCTCTTAATAATAAGGGAAGGTAGTAAGTTCCTGCATGTTACTGCCCATGTACCTGTATCCAGACGATTTTCTTTTGGAATTAGTACATTTTGCAAACAAAACAACCTACTTCAAATGAAATGCTTTGGATCAGGCATCTTTTTGAAATTTGTATTATTTTGTTATTTATTCTTTTGTTCTTGAATGAATGTTTTATTTGCAATTCCAGGGGTTAAAATATCTCTTTAAATTAAGATTTTTAAAAGTTGAGATTTAAAGTTACATAAAACAAAAAATAACTGTGCAGTTCAATGAGCTTATTTTATTGTGGTAAAATATGTTTAACATAAAAATTTACCACTTTAACAATTTTTAGGTGTGTAGTTCAGTGGCATTAGTATACTTACATTGTGGTGTAATCATCACCACCATTCAACCCCAGAACGTTTTTATTTTCCCAAATGAAAACTCTAATCCCATTAAACTACAAATCTGCATTTCCCTTACCCTCAAGACCTTGGTTGGTATGCACTATTCTCCTTTTTTTTTTTTTTTTTTTTTTTTTTGAGATGAAGTCTTACTCTGTCACCCAGGCTGGAGTGCAATGGCACGATCTTGGCTCACTGCAACTTCCAGCTCCGAGGTTCAAGTGATTCTCCTGCCTCAGCCTCCCAAGTAGCTGGGATTACAGGCACCCACTACCATACCTGGCTAATTTTTGTATTATTAGTAGAGACGGGGTTTCACCATGTTGGCCAGGCTGGTCTTGAACTCCTGACCTCAAGTGATCCACCCACCCTGGCCTCCCAAACTGCTGGGATTACAGGCATGAGCCACTGTGTCCAGCCTCTACTTTCTCTCTCTGTGATTTGACTATTCCAGGTCCCTTGTGTAGGTAGAATCATATATTTTTTGTCTTTTGTTTGGGGTTTATTTCATTTAGCCGAAAACAAAAATTTGCTCTTCAGGGTTCATCTATGTTGTAGCATGTATCATAATCTCATTTCTTTTTAAGGCTGAATAATATTTCATTGTATATATAGACCATATTTTATTTATCCATATTCCCATCACTGAATATTTTGGTGGTTTTCACCTTTTGGCTACTGCGAATAATGATCCTAGGAACATTGATATACAAATATCTGTTCTAGTCTCTGCTTTCAATTCTTTTGGGTTTATACCCAGAAGCGGAATTGCTGGATCATATTTTATCTCTATGCTTAATTTTCTGAGGAACCTTCATACTATTTTCTTCCATAGCTGTACCACTTTGCATTCCCACTGGCAGTACTCAAGAATTCCAATTTCTCTTCCTCCTTGCCAACACTAGTTATTTTCTGGTTTAGGGTTTTTTTGGGGGGGAAAGAATCGTTCTAATGAGTATGAACTCTCATACCAGCTTCTGTTTGGGTCCTTAGGTGCCATTGTTATGTATCCATCCACAATCTCTTGCCCCAGGTATGCTAGACAGGGTTCTCCAGAGAACACAAAGGAGCTGTGAGTGTATGCATGTATCTATCTCTCTATCTATCTGTAATTCATTTTTCACATATACGATTTTTATTATAAGATATTGACTTACATAATTATGAAGGCTGAGAAATCCCGTGATCTGCCATCTGCAAACTGGAGACCCAGGCAAACCAGTGATGTAGTTTCAAGGCTCAAGAGCAGAAGAGCATTGAATGTATTTATCATTTGGGGTGAGCTGATACCTTTGTATCCACATCCTTACCAATACTTTATCTATCTATCTATCTATCTATCTATCTATCTATCTATCTATCTATCTATCTATGTATCTATATCTGCCTGCCTGCCTATCTACCTACCTACCTACCTATCTATTTAGAGACGAGGTCTCACTTTGTCACCCAGGCTGGAATATGCAGTGGTGCATCACGGCTCACTGCAACCTCGACCTCCCCAGGCTCAGGTGATCCTCCCACCTCAGTTTTTGTATTTTGAGTAGAGATGGGATTTCATCATGTTGCCCAGGTTGGTCTCAAACTCCTGGGCTCAAGCGATCTGCCCACCTCAGCCTCCTCAAGTGCTAGGATTACAGGCATCAGCCACCACAACTAGCCAACACTTTTCATCTTTCATTTTTTTGATAATCATTTTAACAGTTGTGAGGTAATAGCTCATCGTGATTTTCATTTGTATTTCTCCGATGATCTGTGATGTTGAAAACCATTTTCATGTACCTGGTGTCCATTTGTGTATCTTATTTTGAGAAATGTCTATTCAGGTCCTTTGCTCATTTTTGAAATCATATTATTTGGTTTTTTTGTTTGTTTGTTTGTTTTGCTATTGAGTTGTATGATTTCCTTATATTTTTTGGGTATTAATCCCTTATCAGATATATGGTTTGCAAGTATTGCCTCTCATCCTGTAGACTGCCTTTTAACTCAGTCAGTTTCTCCTTTGCTGTGCAAAGCCTTTTGGTTGATGCAAACCCACTTGTCTATTTTTACTTTTGCTGCTTGTGCTTTTGGTGTCATGACCAAAAAATCTGTGCCAAGACTAATTTCAATAAACTTTTTCTCTATGTTTTCTTCTAGTAAAGTTGCAGGTCTTACAGTTAACTTTTTAATCCATTCTGAGTTTTGTTTATTCTATGAGATAAAGATCTAATTTTATTCTTCTGCAAATGGTTATCTAATTTTCTTAACACCATTTATTGAAGAGACTATCCTTTCCCTATTGTGTGTTCTTTGTACTTTTGTTGAAGATCAGTTGACTGTAAATGTGTAGATTTATATATCTCTATTCAGTTACATTTATATATGTGTCTGTTTTTATTCCAGTACCATACTGTTTTGATTACCATAGCTTTGTAATATTATAAAATCATAAAGTGGAAAATGTTTATCTTTGTTATTTCTCAAAATCGCTTTGGTTATTTGGGGTCTTTTGTGTTTCTGTATGAGTTTTTTTTTTTTTTTTTTTCTATTTCTATAAAGAATGCCACTGAGATTTTAATAGAGATTGCATTTGAATACATAGATCACTTTTGGTAGTATGGGTATTTTAACAATATTAATTATTCAATTCATGAACTAGGGCAGTCTTTTCATTTATCTGTGTCTTCTTTAATTTCCTTCATCAATGTTTTATACTTTTTAATGGGCACATCTTTCTTAGCTTATTTTCTGCTGCTATAACAAAATAACATAGAGTGGGTAATTTCCAAAGAAAAGAGATTTATTTGGCTCATGGTCCCAGAGGCTGGGAAGTCCAAGGCAATGATTCTGGCATCTGCTTCATCATCTATTAATACTATGGGTCATAATATAGTAGAAAGCATCACAGTATACCTATGTAACAATCCTGCATGATCTACACATGTACCCCAGAACTTAAAGTATAATAAAAAAAATTAAAAAAAGAATATATGCCAAAAAAAGAAAGTAGTAGTAATAAGATTAAATTTATATGTTATCTTAAAAAAAAGTAAGCACTCAAGACAGAGAGAAAATGGGGCTAAACTTATCTTTTTTATTAGGAGCCCACTCCCACAATAACCCACTCCTACAATAATGGCATTAATCCATTCTTGAAGGCAGAGACCTAATGACCTAATTACCTCATAAAGGTATCACTTGTTGCTGGGCCCAGTGGCTGATGCCTGTCATCCCAGCACCTTGGAAGTCTGAGGCAGGAGGATTGCTTCAGGCCAGGAGTTCAAGACTATCTTGGCCAACAGAGCAAGACCCCACATGTATAAAAAATATAACTTAAAAAATTTTAAAAGTCTCATCTCCTGACACTATTACATTGGAGATTAAGTATCCAACAGATTAACTTTGGGGGTCACATTTAACCCACAGCAAAGTTTTTCACTTCTTTGATTTATTCCTGAGTAGTTTGTTCTTTTTATTGCATTGTAAATGAGATTGTTTTGTTAATTTCCTTTTTGGATAGTTCCTTGTAAATGTATAGAAATTCCACCAATTTTTGTATGTTTATATCATATACTGCAACTTTACTGAATTTATTAGCTTTAACAGTCTGTAGTTGTCATTGAATATTTAGAGTTTTCTATATGTATTATCATGTTATCTACTAACAGATAATTTTACTTCTTTCTTTCCGAGTACCTTTTATTTGTTTTTCTTGTCTAATTGCTCTGGTACTGTGCTCAATAGAAATAGTGATAATGAGCATTCTTGCTTTGTACCAGATCTTTGAACAAAAGCTTTCAGTTTTTCCTCATTAATTATGATGCTAGCTGTGTGTTTTTCATATGTAGACTTAGTGGTATTGCAATAAGTTTCTTCTATAACTATTTTGTTGAGGGTTTTTGTCATAAATAGATACTGACTTCTATCATTCATATTATATTAATGTGGTGTATCACATGTATTGTTTTGTGTATGCTGAACCATCCTTACATCCCAAGAGCAAATCTCAGTTGGTATGCAATAATTTTAATATGCCACTGAGTTTGGTTTGCTGGCATCTCACTGAAGATCTTTTTGTCTATATTCATTAGGGATGTTGGTGTGTAGTTTTCTTTTCTTGTTATGTCTTTGTCTGGCTTTAGTATCACAGTAATATTGGCATCATAAAATGAATTTGGAAGTGTTCTCTCTTCTATTTTAGGGAAGAGTTTCAGTGAACTGGTATTAATTCTTTATTGAATGTTTGTTAGAATTCACCTTTGAAGGCATCTGATCCTGGATTTTTCTTTGTTGGGAGGTTCATGTTTACTGATTCAATGTCCTTATTCATTACAGGTCTGTTTATTGCTGCTTTCTATTTCTTGCTTCAGTTTTGGTAGGTTGTATATTTCTAGGAATATATACATTTCTTCTAGGTTATCCAATTTGTTAGCATATTCTTGTTCATAATAGTCCTTCTGATCCTTTTTATTTCTGAGGCAATCATTGTAATGTCTCTTCTATCATTTCTGATTTTATTTATTTTAGTCTCCTCTCTTTTTTCTTTTAGACAAAAATTTACTGATTTCATCTGTTCAAAAGGCCAAGTACTTGTTTTATTGATTTTTTCTTTTTTTCTGTTCTGTTTTATTCCTGTTCTAATATTCATTTCTCACCTTCTAATAGCTTTGAGCTTAGTTTGCTTTGATTTTAGTTTTTTGAAGTATAAAGTTAGGTTGTTTATTTGGTATCTTTTTAATGTAGGCATTTTTGCTACACACTTCCCTTTTAGAACCCACTCCTTTTGCTTCATGCCATACACTTAAGTGTGTTGTACTTGCATTTTCATTTGTCTTGTGATATTTTAAAAATTTCCTTTTGATTTCCTTTTTGATTCAATAATTGCTCGAGTGTGTTGTTTAGTTTTTCACGTTTGTGATTTTTTTCTGTATCCCACTGTTATTCCTTTCCAGTTTCATTCCATTGTGTCTAGAAAAGATGTTTGGTATGATATCAAACGTTTAAATTTGTTAGGATCTGTTTTTGTGACCCAACATGTGATCTGTTCTGGAGAATGTTTTGTGTGCATGAGAAGAATGTGTATTCTTTCACTCCTGAATGGAAAGTTCTGTATATGTATATTAGGTCCTTTTGGCCTATAATGTTGTTCAAGTCATTTGTTCATTTTAAAAATGATTTTCTGCCTGGATGTTCTATACAGTATTGCAAGTGAAATGTTTAAGTCTTCTACTGTTATTGTATTGTTGTCAATTGTCATTTCAAATTTGTACATATGTTCTTTATTCTATACTGTTTCTTAAATCTATTTGTGTATCCTTATTCCAGTATTATACTGTCTTTACTGTAACTTTTCTGTAAATCTTAAAATCAGGTAATTTAAAACCTCTAATTTTCTCTTTTATGAAATTATTTTGGCTACTCTAGTAGGTCCTTTGAATTTCCTTTTAAGTTCTAAAATTATCTTGTTGATTTCTACAAAAAAATGCACTAGTATTTTTATTTGAATGACATTGAACCTATCTATCACTTTGGGATGAACTGACATCTTAGTACCGAATTTTCTAATCTATGAACACCCTAGCCTAGGTACATCCCACAAAATTTGATATATTATATTTTCACTATCATCTAATCCAAAATGTTTTCTAATTTCTCGTTAATTTTCTTTATCACATGAGCTTTTTAGAAATAATTTCCAAATATTGATAGGTTATCTAGATATTGCTTTAAAATTTCTTAAATTTAGTTCTTTTGTGGTCAGAGGACATATTCTGTATGATTGTAATCCTTTGAAATGTATTAATAATTGTTTTATGGGCCACCATATGTTCTCTCAGTAAATGTTCCAAGTGAATTTGAAAAAGAAAGTATATTTCACAGTTGTTGTACATAGTGTTCTGCAACTATTAATTAGGTAAAGTTTGCTGAAAGTGATGTTCAGATCTATACCGTTACTGATATTTTCAATCTATTCATTTTATCAATTACCAAGTGAAGGATATTAAAATCACCAAACATAATTGTAGAGACCTCATTTTATTTCTGCCAATTTTCACTTTATATGTTTTGAAGTTCTGTTATTAGTTGCATATGTATGTAGGATTATTATCTTTTTTTTTTTTTTGTAAGTATTATCTCCTTTTCTCATCAGCAACTGATCCTCCAATGTGGCATCCAGGAGCAGGTAAAAAGAAAAAAAACTAAAATAAAATTTAAAAAGGGCTTGGACTGAACAGTAAGGCAGAAAAAAGTGAATTTGCTCTTTTCTGGAGCTGGGACACCCATCTTCTCCTGCTCTCAGACATCAGAACTCCAGGCTATCTGGCCTTTGGATTCCAGAACTTGGGACAGTGGCTCCCAGGTTCCTAGGCCTCCTGTCTTGGACTAAGAATGATACCCTCAACTGCCTTCCTTTTCAGGACTTTGGGCTTGGACTGAGCTATGCCAAAAGCATCTCTGGTTCTGCAGCTTGCAAATGGCATATCATGGGACTTAGGCTGCATAACAGTGTGAGCCAATGCCCATAATAAATCTCCTCTCATCTATCTACCTACCTATCTATATCTATTTATCTGTCTCCTATCAGTTCTGTTTCTCTGAGAACCCTGACTAATACACTAAGTAATATTGGATTTTCCAGAATTAGGTATCATAGTTTGTTTATCCATTATGCACTTGGATGATAATTTAGTTGTTTAAAATATTTAATGATTATGAATAAAGCCAACATCAACATTTGCATACAGGTTTTAGTATGAATATACATGTTCACTTCACATAAGTAAACATGAAAGAAAGGGATTCTTGAGTCATATGATGAGCATACGTTTAACATTATAAGAAGCCACCAAACTATTTTCCAAGTGGTTGTGCCACTTTTCATTTCCTCCAAGCATTGCTCTAAATCTTTCTTAGAAGATGGTATGGTAAAAAAAAAAATTATGCCACTCTAACAGGTGTATAGTGATACATCATTGTGGTACTTATTTGCATTTCCCTAGTGACTTCTGATATTGCAAAGATTTTCATGTGGTACTTCATCACTTTTGTATCTTTTATTGGTGCAGATATTTTTAAATACTTTGTCTGTTTTTAAATTGGTTCATTTGTTTCCTTATTACTGAGTTTATAAAAATAAATAATTAAAACTTAATCGTAATTTTTGGAACCCTAAAAATTATGTTGAGCCTTGAAGGAAATATGACCATGTGGTCTAAGCTATGCAACAAGTAACTGCAACTTCTGCTTCTCCTATTGTAGATTAAGTCTCTTTGTCATTGCTCTTGTTCTGTACATTGACTAAGAAAGACTAAATGGAATAAGGAAAAAAATAAAAAAGAAAAACTAAATGGTGCCAGAGATGCGACCTCCTCCACTCCTGATTTCTGACCTTTCTTCCTTTATTATCTTCCACTTAACTCAGATCAGATGGTGCAAAAGACCCCATCATTGTTACATCTTCAATGTGGATTGTTAAACATGCCTTTCCCAAAAAGAACATTGTTTTAACTAATCATATTAGTTCAACTATAGCTAATCATATTATAATATAATTATAATAATTATGATTAGTCAAACTTCAACTCATTATATTTACTGAGGGCTAGCACTATAACTGTGTGCTACCCTTGTGAGGAAAATGTGGAAACCTTATTAATCTTCCCAAGCCTTAGCTATATAAACAACCCCAAACTTCCCCACTATGGAGCACTGACTTCCATTCTTTGGAATCTGTGTTCCCTGGTAGCTGTTTTCAAACTCTGTACTAGAATAACCTCAATATTTAGTAATATTTTCTGAATCTCTTTATTTTGGGTTATCTATCAAGTTTTTCTAGTTATTTATATATTCTGTAAAAAAACTTTACAGATATGTGTTTGCAAACATTTTCTTCCAGTGTGTGATTTTTATTTTCTTAACTGTGCCCTTCTAAAGAGTATGAGTTTTTTAATTTGGTAAAGTCATACTCACTCACTTTTAAAGTTTTGATCATGTACTTCAGTGTTCATTATTGGTCATAGATCTAAATTTCCATCTGGTGTCATTACCCTTCAACCTAAATCACTTATTTTTGTAATTTTTTGTAGTGTGTGTTTGCTGGCAATGAATTATCCCTGATTTTTAAAATTAATCTGAAAGTATCTTTATGTTGTAGGGTACTTTTGTTGTGTATAGAATTCTAAGTTGCCAGTTTTTTGTTTTGTTTTGTCTTTTCAAAATGTCTTTTTTTTTTTTGGCACCAGTTTTTGTGATGAGAAATCACTTGTCTTTATCATCATTGTTTATATGTGTCCATGTTTTTCTTTTTTGGTTTTCAGCAGTTTAATTATGATGTTTGTAGAGGTGAGTTTTGTTTTTTGTTTGTTTTGTTTTGTTTTTGCGTTTATCCTTCTTGGGATTTTCTGGAATTGACCAATGTGCAAATCTGCAAGTTGCTCTTTTTCCTTAAATTTAGAAAATTTTGGTTAATATTTACATACTTTTGCTCCCTTGTTCTTGGTCTATTTTGTTCCAGGGCTCTATTTACACATACCTTGATAGCATCTTGAAGGATATTTTGACTGTTTTAAGTCTGTTTTCTACCAGTGCTTTACTTTGAATAATTTAAGTTGATCCATTTTCAAGTTCACTTGTTCTTTCTTCTTTATATAAAATCTGCTATTAATCCCATCCAATCAATTTTTTATATAAAATACTGTTTTTTCCTAAAATTTTCACTTAGTTCTTTATTATTGTTACCCTGATACTCCTTACTCTTGCCACATATATCCATCTTTCTCTGTAGATTTTTAAACATATTTTCAGTTATTTTAAAACGTTTATCTGCTAATTCCAACATCTGGGTCATCTGTGGGTCTATTTTGCATTGCACTTTTGTGCCTACCAAGCTGTCATCTCTTCTCTAGGTTCTTCATTGCCTTGGGCCATGTGTAGTTCAGAAGTCAGCAAGGGACTTGAGGGATTTATATGCAAATATTATTAATCATTTTTCATACTATACCATAACAAACCGTATATTTTAAAATTAAGATTATCTTAATTTATGATAAGAATAAGACTCCAAAGTTTAAAATTATACTTTGCTTTGAGATACCATTATAATTACACAATTAATCACATATGCCACAAATGTGAATAAGTAGTAAATATAAAACAATAAAATTTTATGGGAAAATCAACTTCTAATGAGATGGATGGGCTTTTTTTTTTTTTTTTTTTTGACAGAATCTCGCTCTGTAGCCTAGGCTGGAGTGCAGTGGCAATGATCTCAGCTCGCTTTAACCTCTGCCTCCTGGGTTCAAGTGATTCTCCTGCCTCAGCCTCCCCAGTAGCTGGAAGCCACCATGCCTGGCTAGTTTTTGTATTTTTAGTAGAGAGAGGGTTTCACCATGTTCGCCAGGATGGTCTTGAACTCCTGACCTCAAGTTATCCGCCCGTCTCAGCCTCCCAAAGTGCTGAGATTACAGATGTGAGCCACTGCACCCGGCTGGATGGGATTTTTAAAGTTTAGTTTACTTATGTGTTGGTTAAACATTAGTTATTTCTAGAATGATTCAGTATTCAGCATCAGTATTATTCTACTTTCATAGGTGTAAGCATATTGGATACTATTGCATGTAAATAAATAGATAATAATGGAGGGAAATTTGTTAATACTAATGCCATTCTGTTCTTAGAATTCCTTCCTACTACCTGCTAAAAAATCATAAACTGTTCTAACATTAAAAATGATTTTCAAGAATTGTTGGCTTACAGCTGGATTAGGGCCTCCTACCTTTTTTTTCTTTAGAAAACAAGGAACTAGAGACAATTTTTTTAACCCAGTGAATAGAGTCATTTATTTTCTCAAGACTAGAAACCAATATTTTGAATTGTCTCATTGTTTGGTGTTCTGGAGGACTTTATGTCCCAGGGCTAAGTACTCATTAAGTGGTAGCTATTCTTACTTTTTGTGGGTCCCAGAGACCCTCAAGGCACTGATTAAACCCCTACTGTGACAGTTTCCTCTTACTACCTTCAAAATATCCAACATTAATTCAGTTTCTTCTAGACTATTCAGAACTATGTAGACAATCTCTTATCTTCTTTATAAAATTGTCCTTAGCACTTCCAGGCCTCAGAGATCTTTTCAGAACTCTTCCAGCATACGAACTATTTTACATAATTACCAGGGTTAGCTACATACTTTTTTATAATGTTTTCTTTCTTTAGATTAATCACGTGGCCCAAATAAGATTACATCCTTTCAGAGAACAACATTCTGATTTATAATTCTACAGACTACACACATACCTCATTGCTGAATCTTTGATCAGGTTTTAAATGACATATGTGCCGTCTCACATTTTAATCCCCGTAGTGTATCTTGGCTTCTGATCACCATAAGCTGGGTTTCTAACAAGAATTTGCCCATTGAGCTTGATTGTGATTTGTGCTGCATTTCCAAGAAACTCAATCTCAGGAATTACACAATGCCTCAGTTTCAATCTCAAAACTAAAGAGAGAGAAGAGAAAGAACATTTAACTCCTACGTGGAGGAAATAATATTTACATAACTAAAATTGGAAGTAACTGTTTTATAGTCTTCGTCATTAGTATACCTGAGTTTTGTGAATTTACTTATAAATAAATAGAAGAATGCAATATGTAGTAATAGGCTGATAAATGATCAAATTACCCTGATTAATTTTATATTATTTTTAAATGATAGAGGGGTTAATGAGAAATTATGAGATTCCTAGGGGAAATGACTAGTCAGCATTTCATATTAACTTTCCGTAATAATTTTGGATGCTTGAAGCAGTGTCAATTCTGACAAACCTTACTAAAGAAATGAATTTGTGTTTCTTTACAAATCACTTCCTTGTTTATTTTTCATTCATTTTGCATTTGTTTACAATGTGTGGGTCACACAAAGATGAATATAATGTGCAGTTCCAGCCTTGACTCTATTATTTGTTCCTGGCTAGCAATGGGTTAACTGGACAGTTACTCTCCTCGTGCCACCTCTGTTTCTTCCACCCCTTCCCACAAACAGACAAATACACTGAAATTCCAGTTAGTACATGGTATTCTTAAAGTCACCCAAAAGTTTAGGAATGTGGCTGACAGCAGAATTTCTCGATCTTTTTAAAACTTACTATCCTTTTGAGGATCTTAATAGATGTTTCTTTTCTAACAGTGCTCCACTCATGAAATTTTAATATCACAAACATACTGTATTTCTTTTTTGACTTTTTTTTTTCAGACAGAGTCTCACTTTGTTGCTCAGGCTGGGGTGTAGTGGCACAATAACGGCTCACTGCAGCCTCGACCTCCCAGGCTCAAGCCCTCCTCCCATTACAGCCTTCCAAGTAGCTGGGACAATAGCATAGGACAACACAGCTGGCTAATTTTTCAAATTTTTTCTGTAGGGACGAGGTCTCCCTATTGTTGCCCAGGCTGGTCTCAAACTCCTGGACTCAAACGATCCTCCTGCCTCAGCCTCCCAAAGTGCTGGGATTACAGGTGAGAACCCCTGGCATCCACCCATACTGTATTTCTGTTTAGTTATGTTGACCTTTTAGAGGGCCACAAACCATTACAATATGAGAGATTCTTTTCACTCACTATAAAACAATTACTCTACCCTTGACAATGTTGCTTCTCCCATTAAGCATGCATAGTCTTGAGTATCAGCCACACATATTCTGTTGGATGTCTGGCTGGCCCTCGGTATTGTCTCCTGACTGTAGACAAGAGGTCTGGGAGGATCCAGAAACTGCTAAGTGCTGGGAATGTATCTTTATGCAAGATAGTGATTGTCCTTGTTTTTGAAGAAAATAAAAATGTTTTTCCCCAAAATATTTTTGACATATTTTGTAATGGCTGTTCAGAGAGCCAGCAAACACATGTAACCCCGCAAAGCTGTTTTTGTTGGGGAGGGCTAGTTTTTCAGGGCTGGGCACATTACCCACATCAAGCCAATGATTTCCAAGAGCATCTGTAGAGAATCTGCACTGAGGAAGCCAGGCCTTCCCTTGGCCGGATCTAGGAAAGGTGAACTGAGAATATGACACCTTTAAACATGTGAAAGAAACATTTGCCTTCTTTTCTTTCTGAGGTCTACTACCTGTGAGGTTTCATGTACATAACAAGACCACCTTTGCCTCCTCTTCTCCCTTGCCATAAACTGGCTTTAATTCAAGACCCCATTGTTTCTGTAACCCTAAGAGGGTATGTAAACTTCTAAACTCCATTGTTTTGACAGGAGGGAGGTGGTAAATTGCTGTGATTCTCTCCGGTGTGCACATAAATGAATTTGTATGCCTTTTCTCCAATTACTCTGACTTTCGTGAGTTGATTTTTCAGCAGAACCTTTAGAGGGCAAAGTGAACATTTTCCCTTGGCCCTTACATCCTCATGCTTATGGAGTTTTACAGTTTATTAAATTGCAAAAATAATTAAATTACAAATATGAGGCTAGGCATGGTGGCTCTCTCACCTATAATCCCAGCACTTTGGGAGGCTGAGGCAAGTGGATCCCTTGAGCCCAGGAGTTCAAGATGACCAGCCTGAGCAACATGGTGAAACTCCAACTCTGTAAAATACAAAAAAAAAAAAAAAAAATTAGCTGGGAATGGTGGCACATGCCTGTGGTTCCAGCTACTTGGGAGGCCAGAGTGGAAGTACCTCTTAAGCCCAGGGAGGTCAAGGCTGCAGTAAGCCATGATCTCGCCACTGCACTCCAGCCTGGGTGACAAAGAGAGAATCTGTTTTTTTTTTTTTTTAAATTACGAATATGGCTTCTGCATCTGAGTAAGATGTAATAAGTAGCAGAAAGTCATTACTTTCTGTAACATAAGGAATTGCTCACTTTTCCTCCCACCATGGTTGGACTGTTCCTGGGTATGGGAGTTTTATATCATTCTCAGGAGATATTCTGCAAGATCAAGAAACCAGCTCGTCCATTTCTTTGTTTTTATGTTTCCTCCTTCCCTGCCTCACTTCCTCTTTCCCCCTTATTCTTATTTCCCTGGGATTGCATCTCTCTCCCAACCCCCATAAAAGTAACAGCACATATGCTTTTGATTCAATTTGTTATTGTTTTCTAGGAAACCCAGGATAAGTCATTAGGGAATTAATTTATAAATCTGTCTCCATAGCTGCAAGGGTTAGGAGTTTTATTTAGTAAAGTAGGAGCCAAGAAAATTTCATTTTCTACATTTTTCACTTCCTAACTCTCAACTATTAGCAAAAACAGTACAAACTGTTTGAGACTTGAATCACCATTCCAGCCTATTTCTTTTAGTAAGGCAGAGATTATTTAAAGAGAATTGTTTCTGTTAAGTTGTTAAATCTATGTATTGCCTCATGAGGGAGGCCCTCTATATTTTTATATGACTTGAAAAAGCATTAAACCCTAACATAGCTGTATTTAGGACAGTATTTTTTCACTGAATATTCTGAATGCCTAAGAGGGCTGCTTTCACGTTGGATAATAACCAAGACAAGCAGGTTTTCTCCAGTTCAGGTATAGATTCAGCTGAAGCAGACAATCTTTCTAAGGACATTGACGGGAGCATTCTACAGAAGCAGGAGGGAGAGGAGTGAGGAAGGTTGGAATTAGCTGTTTAAGGAAGGCAGTGGTCTATTCCGTGTCAATGAAAAGAGGTGAAATTCTGTAAAATATTTGAAGAGATTTGTTGTGAGCCAAATATGAGTAACCATGGCCCATGGCACAGCTCTCAGGAGACCTTGAGAACATGTGCCCAAGATGGTCAGGGCACAGCTTGGTTTTATACATTTTAGGAAGACATGAGACATCAATCAAATACATTTAAGATATACATTGGTTCAGTCCAGAAAGGCAGGACAACTCAAAGGTGAGAGGTGGTTCCAGGTTATAGGTAGATTTAAAAACTTTCCAATTGGCAATTGGTTGAAAAAGTTATTATCATTAGAAGGGAATGTCTAGGTTATGATAAGATGCTGTGGAGATCAAAGTTTTACCATGTAGATGAAACCTCCAGGTAGCAGGCTTCAGAGAGAACAGATTATAAATATTTCTTAATAGACTTGGGGTCTGTGTTGATGTTAAATGTTGGTTGGCTTTTCCTGGATTCTCAAAGGGAGGAGAGCATAATGAGGCATGTCTGACACACACCTGCCCCTCCCATCATGGCCTGAACTAGTCTTTCAGGTTAACTTTGGGGTGCCCTAGCTGAGGAGGGATTCCATTCAGATGGTTGGGCAGGGGGAAGGGGACTTAGAATTTTATTTTAGTTTCCACCTGGATCTTTAGTGTTGTCCAAAAGGACCATGTAGTAGAAGCAGTGAAAGAATAAATATAGGTGCAACCATAAAGAAAAATGAGTTTATGTCCTTTGCCAGGACATGGATGAAGCTGGAAACCATCATTCTAAGCAAACTAATGCAGAAACTGAAAACAAAACACCACATGTTCTCACTCATAAGTGGGACTCAAACAATGAGAACACATGGACACAGGGAGGGGAACATCACACATGGGCCTGTCAGGGGTCGGGGGAAGGGGAGGGATAGCATTAGGAAAAATACCTAATGCATCTGGAGTTTAAAACCTAGATGATGGGTTGATAGGTACAGGAAACCAGCTTGGCATATGTGTACCTATGTAACTAGCCTGCACGTTGTGCACATGTATCCCAGGACTTACAGTAAATTTTTTTAGAAATAGAAATTTGTCTTTACATATAAAATTGGAAATAAAAGTTTCCTCTTTGTAATATTGTAAAAAAAGAATAACATATTAGCACAATACAGGCAAATTCACAGGATTCTTTTTGTTAGTTTCAGTCAAGTTTTTTACATATAAACTTAGTAGAAGTTCAGTGTGAAGTGTCTGTGTATAAAGACCTGTTCTCTGTCTTAATGGGAATTCTTAAGGAATTCTCATTTCTTTTCTCAAAACAAGTTGAGATAAGAAATGAGAATTCCTGAGAGCTAGTAACATTGCTAAGTAGGATCCACACCTGGAAGCAGTAGCAGTTAGGTCTGTGCTCCCCAGGATATATAATCAGACCAAATTATCATTGTTGTTATTTTACAGATCAACCCCTGTATTACATCTATCTATCTGTCTATCTGTCTATTTCCTTTTGACCATCTGGACTCCCCACTTTTGGTCAAAGCACTCTACATTTTTACACCACTCCAATATAGATCCATGTTTAGGAGAAGAATTAATCCCTACTTCTTTATCTAGGAGTGGACATGGTGTCCATGTCTAGCCAATTAGTATTTCCCATCCCTTAGTCAGAGGGTTAGTTTTTCAGAGCTGAGCAGATTACTCAAGCCAAGCCAATCATTATCAGGTTTGAAGGGCAGAGAGAGAGGCGAGCCTGCCTGAACAAACCCAACACAGAGGTAGGCTGGCACAAGCGCAGGTCCTGCTCTCCTTCTGTGGCCTCTGATTCTGGTCCCACCAGAGCTTTTTCCATTAGTATCACATCCCCAGTGAAAGAATGGAGGATTCAGAGTACCAGATATTCTCCCCCATTGGTCTTTGATTTTTCTATGTAAAATGATGAAATATCTATGTGAAAAGGGAAAAATTCAGTCACTGATTCATGTTATCTACATATTTTGATGCATGTAAATATATCAAAATTTTACACAGTTTGACATATGTGACTATTCAGTGCTATTTAAGTAAAATGTACATTTTCAGCTTATTTTCTTAAGCACTTGATATCCCCATCACTGAACACATCACAGGTCCTCAATAAATATTTCCTGATTTTTTTTTCTGCATAATATTCAAATGAGTATCGAAGAAAAAAGCTACAATTTGTCCTTATGTTTATATATTCTGAAATTATTTGTGGTTTATGAGAACTGAAAAGAAAGTCACCAGAGGTCAAGAATCAAGGGTGTTGTGTTATTATTATCAAATTATTGTTATTTTGTTAAGGAAAATGAGATACATGAACACTTACTTTCCAATGCTGCTGAGAGGGGAAGGTTTAAGTCCTTTTTCTACTAATAATACTTAAGTCCCTTTTCTACTAATAATGTCAGCTGAGGGTCAGCAATTGACCTCACCATTCTGAGCTTCTCAGTTTCTTTATTTGTAAAATGACATTATAATATTTTCCCTGTCCACCTTACAGGGGTATTTTGAAATCAAATGGGGTCTTTTTTTTTTTTTTTTTTTTTTCTGAGATGGGGTTTCACCAGGTTGGACAGGCTGGTCTTGAACTCCTGACCTAGTGATCCGCCCACCTCAGCCTTCCAAAGTGCTGGGATTACAAGCCATGAGCCACCATGGGGTCATTTTTAAGAGGAACTTGTGAATTAAAGAGTGCTACATAAATGTTGGAGTTTAGAGATTATTTGTAACTTCTTAATGATGTTTCTTCCTTTTGAGGTATGACATAGTATCATTTTGAAACGTTATCTTGTTTCCCAAAAAGAAAACCTCCCAAGCTAATAAGTCAAAATAATGACAAGAAACAAGTTGCACGTTATATTTACTCAAACTAATGATGTATCTGAAACTGTGCTGACGACCAAGTGGAAAGTGAATTCCACTCAGAATTGCTCTGGCTCAGTTTCTACTATGGCAACATGCAAGAGCTTTTCCTAATTCTCAGAATTTTACCCTTGAAAAATCACAGTCCCGAGAAGTACACCAGGAGATGACTTTGGAACCCAGAGCCCAGAGGCCAATTCTCAGTATGGGAACTTAGAGAAAAAGTGGAGATATATATGTTTATATGTGTTCAGTCAACCACCTTCGGGGAGCTGGTCCTTAAATGGATTGATTTCTCTGCTTGCAATTTTCCTAGAGCATGAAGTCTTATAGGAGACTGCTATAAGCACTCTGCTACTTTTACGTCACACTAGAAGAGTCCATTAGGAGATAAGCCTGTTTGATGCCTTAGATTCTTATTTATATTTTCTTTAAGATGCTCTGAAGGCATCTGTTCAGATGGTATCTCTGAATATGGAGGTTTCGGAAGGACTTAGCAGTCAGTTGATGGCCACTGACATTTGCCCCTTCATTTTGTTGACAGCTTGACTTCTAATGCCCAGTGGTCTTGATTGAGGTAAGAGGTAGTGCTCCCTGGACTGAACCCTAGACCAGAATATCGTAGGCATCGAATTTGTGGCTGAACAGGTCCCAGATTTGCTCCTCCTCCCTCGTTTGCTTTGCCTTGCAAAAGACCTAATGAATATAAATAATTCGAACCTAAGTTCCTACAATGATCTCAACCAGGACAATACAGCGGGGAAGTTTTTCCTTGAGAGCAAGACTACGTTCTATTCCCCTGTATGATCTTTTATTTCTTAATCTCACCAATTCCTGTTGGGTGCTTGTCTGTCTCCTAAAGCTAACCACCTCAATCATCTTATGAGCGAGAACTTCTTGTCTTTAGATCTAATTGGAAAGGAAGAAATTAATTTTTGTCTATTTTAATGTTATTCTTTATTATAAAATGGCATTATTCTTTTTAAAAATTTTTAAAATTATACTCTTAAGTTCTGGGCACATGTACAGAATGTGCACGTTTGTTACATAAGTATACACGTGCCATGGTGGTTTGCTGCACCTATCAACCCATCATCTACATTAGGTATTTTTCCTAATGCTATCCCTCCCCTAACCCCCATCCCTTGAAAGGCCTTGGTGTGTGATATTTTCCTCCATGTGTTCATGTGTTCTCACTGTTAAACTCCCACTTATGAGTGAGAACATATGGTGTTTGGCTTTTTGTTCTTCTGTTAATTTGCTGAGAATGATGGTTTCCAGATTCATCCATGTCCCTGCAAAGGACATGAACTCATTCTTTTTTATGGCTGCATAGTATTCCATGGTGTGTGTGTGTGTGTGTGTGTGTGTGTGTGTGTGTGTGTGTGTATATATATATATATATATATATATATGCCATATTTTATTTACCCATTCTATCATTGATTGACATTTGGGTTGGTTAATGTCATTTTGACATTAACCCCATTGACATTTGGGTTGGTTAAGTCCTTGCTGTTATGAACAGTGCTCAATAAACATATGTATACATGTGTCTTTATAGTAGAATGATTTATAATCTTTTGGGTATACATCTAGTAATGGGATTGTTGGGTCAAATGGTATTTCTGGTTCTAGATCCTTAAGGAATCACCACAACTGTCTTCCACAGTGGTTAAACTAATTTATACTTCCACCAGCAGTGTGAAAGTGTTCCTATTTCTCCACATCCTCTCCAGCATCTGTTGTTTCCTGACTCTGTCTCACTCTGTTGCCAGGCTAGAGTGCAGTGACATGATGTTGACTCACTGCAACCTCTGCCTCCTGGGTTCAAGTGATTCTCCTGGCTCAGCCTCCCAAGTAGCTGGGACTACAGGCACGCACCACCATGACCAGCTAATTATTGTATTTTTAGTAGAGACGGAGTTTCACCATGTTGGCCAGGATGGTCTCAATCTCTCGAACCCATGATTTGCCCACTTCAGCCTCCCAAAGTACTGGGATTACAGGCATGAGCCACCATGCCTGGCCTGTTTCCTGACTTTTTAATGATCACCATTCTAACTGGCATGAGATGGTGATTTTTGCATTTGTTTCAGATTTGAGATGGTGAGATGGTTTGATTTGCATTTCTCTAATGACCAGTGATGATGAGCTTTTTCTCATATGTTTGTTGGCTGCATAAATGTCTTCTTTTGAGAAGTGTCTGTTCATATCCTTTGCCCACTTTTTGATTTTTTTTTTTCTTGTAAATTTGTTTAGGTTTTTTGTAGATTCTGGATATTAGCCCTTTGTCCAACAGATAGATTGCAAAATATTTTTCAATTCTGTAGGTTGCGTATTCTCTCTGATGACAGTTTCTTTCGCTGTGCAGAAAGTCTTTAGTTTAATTAGATCCCATTTGTCAATTTTGGCTTTTGTTGCCATTGTTTTTGATGGCTATGTCCTGAATGGTATTGCCTAAGTTTTCTTCTAGGGTTTCTGTGGTTTTAGGTCTTACATTTAAGTCTTTAATCCATCTTGAGTTAATTTTTGCATAAGATATAAGGAAGGAGTCTAGTTTCAGTTTTCTGCATATGGCTAGCTAGTTTTCCCAAACAATTTATTAAACAGAGAATCCTTTCCCCATTGCTTGTTTTTGTCAGGTGTGCCAAAGATCAGATGGTTGTCGATATGTGGAGCTATTTCTGAGGCCTCTGATCTATTCCACTGGTCTATGTATCTGTTTTGGTACCAGTATCATGCTTTTTTGGTAACTGTAGCCTTGTAGTATAGTTTGAAGTCAGGTAGCATGATGCCTCCAGCTTTGTTCTTTTTGCTTAGGATTGTCTTGGCTATATGGGCTCTCTTTTGCTTCCATATGAAATTTAAAGTAGTTTTTTCCTAATTCTGTGAAGAAAGTCAATGGTAGCTTGATGGGGATAGCATGAATCTATAAGTTACTTTGTGCAGTATGGCCAAAATGGCATTATTCTTAAGAGGTCAATAATAACCGTATTACATGGAAATAATGCATTCTCAAAATTAGGCATTTTATTTTTATAAAGCAGAGTTGGTATTGAATGTAGATTTGGAGATTTGTTTCATGAGGCAGTAATTTTTTTTATGTGTGGCCTTTGGTTTGGGTTTGGATTTTCTGTTTTTGTAATTCTTCAGGGAGCACTCTATTTGGTGATTGTTTTTGCTGTGGCTGTGGAACCATTCTGTACTTTAAAATATTTCACTGTGAAATGTTTGCCCTTGGAGATTTGATTAACTAGAATTCATTTTTCCAAACACTGGAAATTTTGGTTGATTGCTTTTAAATGGTTGAAATTTTTTAGCCCAATATCTGCTAATAGTCTATCAGGTTTTCACTTAAAACATGGAATTGGACCAGTAAACTTGTGAAGTTTCTATAATTTGGTGCTTTTCAATGGGGATCAGCCCATGTTTTGGGAAGACGTGCAAGAGAGAGATGAAAAGAGTGCCTGCTATTGTACGATGTATTTGACTGCCAAGGAGTCAGTAAGTGAAGCTATCATTTTTAAGACATTGGTTTGGTTTTGCAGTTGGCAGTTAAAAAGAATTCTGCAGTAGCCTAGCACCTCATGATTTCAAGTTTGTCTTTATTACACCAAGACAACATAGAAGTTATTGGGTAAGTTACCTACATGACATCAAGTACCTGAGTATTTGCAAACCTTTTGATAGCTTCGCATATTTTTCCAGTTTTCAGTCTATACATGTAGTAGTGTCTGAACCCAATGTAAGAATTCTGCTGCATGATGGTGATTCATTGCATAATACAGACAGGTCATCAGACATTTAGTTTTGCACCACTGCAATCCTAGACACCATGTTTTCCTTATACACCTTACCAGTAATTACATCATCATTACATAATTGCCACTGAGTTGTAAATATACATGTGGAGAAAGTTTCAGGATGACCAGAAGGGAATCAAGTAAATTCTTCAATTACAACTGAATTGTAGGTTCGTTTTCCCAAGAAGTTCCCTTTATACCATCCCAGGTGCCTATTTTCCTGCCTAAAATGACTAAGAAAAGATGGAAGGAGACAGCCACCATTTTCTGATGACTCCAGAGGTCTTTGGACCATCTGTCTACATGTCCACTGCCTAATGAAGGTTTGCCTTCTTTGGCACACCTAAAGGAAATGAAAACTTGGAGCCAATAATAGGAAACATGTGTGATGGCCTCCTTTGCACTTTCCCAGTGCTCTTTCATTCAAATCTCTATTTAATTATATTTGTGATCAGTTGTTTAGAAGTGAGTAAATTATTCCAAGGATCTTACATGGAGACTCCATTGGCATGTTGCCCAGAAGCCATAGAACAGAGAGTAGTGAGGAAAATTTGAAAGGGACAGAATTTGGGCTTGGAGATCAGAAAGGCACACACTTGGGACTCTTTATATGTGTTTTCTTAGCACACACCTTTTCATGTTAGAAGTGCAGTCAGTTTGTCTCTCAGAAAAGCAAGGGAAGCCTGAGCAACATAGCAAGACCCTATCTCTACAAAAAAAAATTTTTTAATTAGCTAGCTGTGGTGGTGTATGCACAGCCACTGTCCCTGACTGAGCAGGAGGCTGTTTATTAGTGCAGACACCTATCCCTTGCTCTCCTTTTGCACTGGCATTTGAATTCCTCTTTAGAATTCAAAGAACATTCCATGTACATCCTGTTTGCTCTAACAGCCTCAAGAGGTAGACAGGGAAAGGAATAATATCTTCATTTTATTTTATTTATTTTATTTTAATTTGAGACAGAGTCTTGCTCTGTCGCTCAGGATGGAGTTCAGTGGCACAATTTCAGCTCACTGCAACCTCCAACTCCTGTATTCAAGCAATTCTCATGCCTCAGCCTCTCCTGAGTAGCTGAGACTACAGGCCTGCACCATCACACCTGACTAATTTTTGTATTTTTAGTAGAGACAGGGTTTTGCCATGTTGGCTAGGCTGGTCTTGAACTGGTACTGGCATGAGCCATTGTGCTCAGCCAGTACCTTCATTTTATATGTAGGGAAAGTGAAGCTCACTGATGCTCAGGACTTGCTCAAAGGCATGCTGGGAGCCAGGTGCAATGGTTAACACCTGTAAGCCCAGTGCTTCAGAAGGCCAAGGCAGGAAGATTCCTTGTGACCAGGGGTTTGAGACCAGCCTGGGAAGCATAACAAAAAATAATAATTAGTCAGGTGTAGAGGCACACACCTGTTGCCCCAGCTACCCTGGAGGCTGAGGTGAAAGGATTGCTTGAGCCCAGGAGTTCAGGGCTGCAGTGGACTATGATCATGCCACTACACTCCATCCAGTCTGGGCAACAGAGCAAGATCTTGTTTCTAAAACAAAAAATAAAATAAGATAAAAGGCATGCTGGGTGGCTGAACCCCATCTCCTCTTTCACTGGGGCTCCCCTGTGGGATACCCTCTTCCAGAGTCCTGCTAGAATTTGAATCAGGATTCTCAGAGGGCACCCACCAAAAGACCCCAAAGGGGATGAAAAGAAATCAACCTCCATCACCATCAGCACTATGCCCTGGGCTTCGTGTGCATGATCTCATGTAGTCCCCTCCACCCTGAGAGGAACCATCGTCCACATTTACCTCTGAGGAAAGTAGGGCTCAGAAAAGTTTAGTGAGTTGTCCAAATTCACACAGCTAGGAAGGAGTGAAGCTTATTCATTATACAAGTCTCTGGTGTTTGAATTATGCCATCCTGACATAAACACAACTCACAAGGACAGAGGGGCTCTTGATCTAATCTGCTCCCATTCCCCCATTTCATAGATTTGGAAACTGAGGCCCCAGTGTTTGAGGCATACTTGCCCAAGTAATGACTGTGTGGTGCTGAAGCTTGGGTCTCCTAATCCTCATCCTATTACTCTTTTCACTGTCCCACTGTGGGCTGCAGAGGAACTATCGAGGTCCTGGTGCTGTCTGTGACCAAGGAGAACAGTGGCTTCCCATCCCGAGGTCTGTCCTGGTGCCCTGAACTGTGGTGGTCTCTCCATGATGGCAGGACACAGGTGTTCCAGCCCTTAGTTTCCGATTACTGCTCCTACTTTTGCAGCTAACTCCACATAGCCTGTCCCCCGCACTTTCCTCCTCTTCTCCTTCCCCTTACATATTCCTACTCCAGAGATTTGTAAAGGTCTGAGTGTAAGGTGAATGTGATCAGAATTTGACATGCTGGAGGAAAATAAAGATCAGTTTCATCTTCCTTTCAGCATGCCCCATTTTCAGTAAGTGGTTTTGTTTTGTTTTTAGAGACAGGGTCTTGCACTGTTATTCACTGCAATGGCAGGATTGTAGCTCACTGCAACCTTGAAATCCTAGGCTCAAGCAATCCTCCCACCTCAGCTTGGGAGTAGGCTGGACTACAGGCATGTAACACCATGCCTGGCTAATTTTTTTTTTCAGAGGTGGGGTCTTGCTATGTTGCACAGGCCAGTCTCAAATTCCTGAGCTCAAGTGATCCTCCTGCCTCAACCTTCCAAAATACTGGAAGGCCCCAGCAACTGTTTTGATTCTGGTATCTACATCTCAACTAAATCTTGTGTGGAAAGCTGTTGGTAGAGAGGAGCTGGCCTTGCCTTATTCCTTTGACCACAGAGAGTCTTGCCCCAAAGTTCAGGTGATCTTTCAAGTTTCACATGAAATGTAAAAATACCCAGGCTGCACTTAAATCATTGTCTCCCCTACAATAACATGTTTATAGTCATAAATCCAGTACTTTAGCCATTTTACACATAAAAGTCACAGTTAGGGGCACTATAAGCAGGAAACAAAGCCACAGCCGCATGAATGATAGGAGGCTTCAGAAACCCATTTCCCTTTTCTCAACTTTTGATGTTTGAGCTAGGCCCACATTTCCCATCTCCTTTAAATAAATGCAATTGTCCATTGATAGGGTTTTGCTGTGTCCCCACACAAATTTCCTCTTGAATTGCAATCCCCATAATCCCTACGTGTGGAGGGTGGGGATTGGTGGGTGGGAGATATGACATTCTTATTGATTCCGGTAGGCCATTCCCTTTGGCACCTGGGGTGGGAGGCAGGGGCAGGTGTCTAAATAGAATAAGACTACTCTAACTACCCCTGATGGGTGGGTCATGGGGGTGGTTTCCCCAACGCTGTTCTCATGATAGTTCTCACTAACTCTGAGGGTTTTATAAGGGGCTCTTCCCCCTTCACTCACTCCACTTCTCTCCTCCGGCATTGTGAATGAGGTGCCTGCTTCACCTTCCTCTATGATTATAAGTTTCCTGAGACCTCCCAAGCCATATGGGACTGTGAGTCAATTAAACCTCTTTCCTTTATAAATTACCCAGTCTCAGGTATTACTTTATAGCAGTGTGATAATGGACTAATATGCCCATTTAGGATTTTCTGGTTCACAAGGCACCTGTCTGTTTTTTCTCTCTCCTTTTCTAGACTATAGAGTCTTGGTGAGGAACCTATTTTTATATTTATTTCCATCTCTCTGGTACCTGGCCTAAGCCTACACATAATAGAAGTGTAAACATTGTTGAACAAGTGCATTCTGTTCTTATCACAAATGAAGAGCAAACAGCTTCCAAAAAAGATTGGGCTCTGTTCAAGCCTCAGCTTAGAAGTACAGGCCTTCTGATAATAGACACTGAATTCTTCTTCTTACCTCTGGCTACCTGCAATAGACACAGCTTTGAACTTGAAGCTTGTGTGTTGTTTCTTTCTAGATCCAGGAATGAGAGTGGAAAAGGTGCCTGTTAACTGGACTTGTGAGTCACACTGTCACGTGACCTCTAGGACATTCTTGTTGGTTTCTGTGGGTCATTTCCATTGGCACCTGGGGTGGGAGGCAGGGGGAACGTGTCTAAATAGCATAAGGCTACTCTACCTCAGAGTTTTACAGAGCCTCAAATAAGAGAACAGGTGTGAAAATATGTTCATTGCGGCACTGTACAGTAGCAAAGACCTGGAACCAACCCAAATGCCCATCAATGACAGACTGGGCAAAGAAAATGTGGCACATATACACCATGGAATACTATGCAGCCATAAAAAAACACGATGATTTCGTGTCCTTTGTAGGGACATGGATGAATCTGGAAACCATCATTCTCAGCAAACTGACGCAAGAACAGAAAACCAAACACATGTTCTCACTCATAGGCGGGTATTGAACAATGAGAACACATGGACTCAGGAAGAAGAGCATCATGCACTGGGGTCAGTTGTGGGGACTAGGGGAGGGACAGCGGGGGTTGGGGAGGGATAATATAGGGAGAGATGCTGGATATAGATGAAGGGGCAATGGAGGCAGCAAACCACCTGGTTATATATGCACCTATGCAACAACCCTGCATGATCTGCACATGTACCCCAGAACCTAAAGTACAATTAAAAAAATAAAAATTAAAAACAAAGAATTAAAAAAAAGAGAGAGATGCAGTATAGGGTAATGGCAACAGCAACAACAAAAAAGAGAGAACAGGTATGAAAACCTTTTTTTTTTTAATTAGTAGAACACTATACCAAAAAGCAAACCGTTAATAATGATTACTGGGCACAGTGGCTCACACTCGTAATTCCAGCATTTTGGGTGGCCAAGGCAGGAGGATGGCTTGAGCCTAGGAGTTCAAGACCAGCCTGGGCAACATGGCAAAACTCTGTCTCTACAAAAAATACAAAAATTAGCCGGGCATGCCGTCACGCACCTGTAGTTCCAGCTACTCACGAGACTGAGGTGGGAGGATCACCTGAGCCTGGGAAGATCAGGACTGCATTGACCCGTGGTTGCACCACTGTACTCCAGCCTAGGTAACAGAGTGAAACCTGTCTCAAAAATAATAGTAGTAATGATGATAAATAAATTATTAGGTTCATTTACCCTTAGGCTCTGGTATTCACTATTGACAGTATAAATAAATTTCTGCTGTCAAATCTTGCTACACTCTGATGTAGGCAATTCTCTGACTTCCTGACTTCCTCTAGAATTTGCTTTGTATTTTCACATGTTTTGTAGTGGTTTACTCCAGCAGACATCTACTTCTGGACTTTTCCATTTTAGGACTTCCTGGCTTTAGAGCGCTGCTACGTGTGCCTGCCGCTTTTGGGTTTTGCAGGGGGGAATATGTATTAGGCAATTTGTCCCTTTTATTTAACCTTTTCTACCACAATTGAGCAACTTGAGAAACTGTTCTCTGATATTTCTCAGGCTTCACAGTGACACAAGTTCTATGGAGCAAGATTTTTCTATTTTAAAATGTCTTTATCTTACTCAATTCACATGGGTTGCTGTTTGCCTGATTGGCTAGACACTGGAAACTGTGGAAGACATTTTCACAATGGCTTGACATTTCAAACTTCATGCAATTATTCAAAGCTAGGAAATTTCCCGAAATGCCTAATGTCAGACCAAAATTTAATTTAAAATATTTAATATATGAGCTACGGGAGTGGTATCAGGTTTATCCTGGTATCTACTCCAGCAGTCCTGTACATCCCATGTTGCAAGTAAGAAATGGAAGCCAGACACATGGCAGCTTGTTTAGGGTCATTAACTCAGGTGGGAGGAGAATCCCAGACCCCTGGCTGACTTTCCCCAAGTCACACCGCCTGCCTTGCAGCAGTCTGCGCACCTGTTGCTGCAGAGAGTTGCCAACTCCGTATCCTGTGAGTCTCTGTCCTTGAGCAGCAAGTATCTAATCGTGCTCTCTCTCGATTGTGGTGCTGTGAGAATTTTGGCATCCTGCACTCATGGCCACGTTTAGTCTATGGTCACATTGACACTGGAAAGTTTCAGTATGCCCAGATCTGACATGGGCTTCCAAAATGCATGTGAACAGAACAGGAATGATACTTTTTTGCTTTTCAAAATAGTTTACAGCTTAGGTGGCACTTACCTTTATCTCTTCTTTTCTATCTTTACTGATAAAACAAACTTTCAGTTGCAATAAAAAAAATCTGGAAAATATCTTTAGACTTATTAATCGTAAAACTATTCTTCATTTATGAAATTGATTATTCCTAGTGACTTCATTCAGTTGCCTCACAATCTTGCCTTTAGACTGCCCTCAGGAGGAATCTTCTTGTTCACAAAAGAAAATATGGCAAAGGTCGGGAGCAGTGACTCACACCTGTAATCCCAGTACTTCAGGAGGCTAAGGTGGGAGGATGGCTTGAGCCTAGGAGTTCCAGACCAGCCTGGGCAACATGGCAAAACCCCATCTCTACTAAAAATACAAAAATTAGCTGGGCGTGTTGATGCACCTGTGGTCCCATCTACTCAGGAGGCTGTAGTGGATGGATCACCTGAGCCTAGGGGGTTGAGGCTGCAGTGAGCCATAACCATGCCACTGCAGCCAGACCTTGAGAAAGAAAGAAATAGAAAGAGAGAGAGGGAGAGAGAGAGCAAGAGAGAGAGAGAAAGAAGGGGGCACAGAAGAAGCAAGAAAGAAGAAAGGAAAGGAAAGGAAGAGAGAGAGAAAGAAGGAGAGAGAAAAGTGGACACAGAAGGGTACAGAAGGAGAAAGAAAGAAGGAAGGGAGGGAGGGAGGAAGGAAGGAAAGAAAGAAAGCGAGTGAAAAGTGGGCACAGAAGGGGGAAAAAAGAAAGGAAAGGAAAGGAAGAAGGAAGAAAGAGAGAGAGAGAAAAGTGGGCACAGAAAGGAAAGCCACGTGGGCACAGAAGCAAAGCCAGGGGAGTCCCTCTTATCTCTCAGGCTGTTCTGTATTTATAAACCCATTCAGTCCATTTTCCCCATGTCTATAGAGAAATCATTGAGCCTTTGGAGGAAAGGAGAGGACTTGGGTAAATTCAGTTAATGGTGATTTTAGAAATACTCTGTTCTCTGATATAAGCCACTCCTGCTCTGGTGGGCACCTGGTCTACCTCTGAGCAGCAGCGACCATCTGAAATGTTTCTTTATGCTGAATCCAAATCTCAGTTTCTGTCATGTTATTTATTGAAGAAAGTAATCACTGTGCCTGAATCAGATACTATGAAAGATATTAAATTTATAGAGATTGTAATCATAGAGATAAAGAAAATGTATCTGTGCTTTCAAGCTAATCTGAATGTAGCCAGGTTGGAAACCATGCCTTAAAAAGTGAATTACAAAGATGAATACAGTGACAAATACAGTATAATATGCTAAAGTTATTTGGACACAGAAATCCCCATGGAGTACTGGCCACGTAAACTGTGAACTTAGGCAAAGCACCGCTGTTGCAAATGTGACACTTTACCCACATCATAGGCCTCGGGCAAAAAGCAAGTAATATTGGAATCCAAACTTGAAAATACGCTAATACACACAGGGCTCTAAGTAGCTATATGATCAAAGGCAAGATTTTAAAAGTCAGGTTGAAGGGGGTGTCATTTGCATAGTAAAAGTTACCCTTTTTAGTATGAGTTTTGATCAATGCATTGAGCCATTATGATATGGAACAGTTCCATCATCCAGAAAATTTCTCTGTTGTGCTTTTATAATCAGCCCCTCCCTGCACTGCCAAACCTTGTCAACCACTGGCTCATAATTTCTATAATTTGAAGACAGGATTCTTAATCTTTGTAAGTCTTGGTTTTCTGATTCACATATGTGAATACTAACACTATCACCTCTGTCATAGGATTGTTGAAATGATTAAATAAGATAATACATGAAAATGCTTGATACAATGCCTGGTGTGACTAACACTAAATATGTGTTAGTGATTTACTATTATTATTACTATTATTAAAATGCTGAGTATTGAGAAATTGTAACCCAGAAGGTACAATAGCATAAGTAAGAGTAAGTTAGAGTTTGTAAAACACAATCTTTCATGTAATATAGAAGCTTTTCTTTTGGAACCAAGTCTCACTCTGTCACCCAGGTTGGAATGTAGTGGCACAATCTCAGCTCACTGCAACCTCCACCTCCTTAATTCAAGTGATTCTCCTGCCTCAGCTTCCCAAATAGCTAGGATTACAGGCATGCACCACCACACCCAGCCAATTTTTTGTGTATTTTCAGTAGAGATGGAATTTCACCGTGTTGGCCAGGCTGGTCTCAAACTCTAGACCTCAAGTGATCCATTCAAAGTGCTGTGATTACAGGCATGAGCCACCACGCTTGGCCAGAAAACATTTTATATGGTACCCTGACCATTGGTGACCAAGCCTAAATTAGAATGCCTCCAATAGTGGAAAACTCAGGGTTTCTGCAGGCAGTTTATTACATGGTTGGACAGTAATGGTTATTTAAATATTTCTTTTTGCCTTCCCATAACTTTTACTCACAAACCACAATGGCCTTAGAGCACAAGTACAATTTCTCTGTCAAATAATGTCTTGAAATATTGGAAGAGAGTAACCTCACCTCTCCTTAGTCTTATTCCTGAGTTTTTTGCCTATGAATGAAGACCAAAAAAAAAAAAAAAAAAAAGATAAAGGTAGGTATTATTGGTAGGTGCTGCAAGGATATTGATTGTGCCTCAGTATAAAAAAGAATGTTCTAAGATAATTACTCAAAGATGACTGCACTAAAAATAGAGGTAATTATTCCTTTACCCCTAAGCTGGTTAAATCTTGGTTGAAGAATAACTTATCAGGGATGCAGAACAATCTGGAGTATTATATTGGCAGTTGAACCAAGTAATTGCTAAGCTCCTTCTAGCCTGAGAGGTATGATTCTATATATATATTTGTTCTTTCTGTCATATTCCTGTGTGACGGTTAATTTCGTGCATATCTTGACTGGACCATGGGTTCTCGAATATTTGGTGTTTCCATGAGAGTGTTTTTTGTGAGATTAACATTTAATTGCATTAACTGAGTAAAGCAGATTGTGGACCTCATCTAATTGGTTGAAGGCCTGCCTAGAATAAAAAAGTTGACCCTCCCTGAGAAAGACAGAATGGTCTTTTTCTACCTGATCATGTGTACTCTGGGGCATCAGCCTTTTTTCTACCTTCAGACTTGAACTTGAACTGTAACATCAGTTCTTCCTGGGTCTCAAGCCTGCCACCCTCGGGACTAAAATTGAATCATCAGCTCTCCTGGTTCCTAGGCCTTTGGCCTCAGATTAGAAGCAAAGCATCAGTTCTCCTGAGTCTCCAGCTGACTCATCCTGCAGACCTTGTGATTTCTCAGCCTCCATTAATTGCATGAACAAATTCTTCATGATATACCTCTTTCTCTGCATGTATATATCTTATTGACTCTGTTTCTCTGGAAAATCCTAATGCACGCTAAAATATTTTATCCATAATTTCAAAGAGAGTCATAGGATTCATCTTGACTTCTTAGAGGTGATTCCTTGCCTTGTGCTTAAAAATCCATGTATCTTCCATTAGTTGATTAATCAAACTCATCTCAAGTTTTTGCTAACCCATTTGGATAACTGAAAATGTACATGAGAAGCTCTAATGTTTTTAAGGTGCTGCAAAACTTTATGTAGTCAGAATCCTTAAATTGCACCTCAAAACATTATTTTAACTATTTTCAATGGAAATTTGTCTAAATTGCATTGATGCTATGGTTTAACTATAATTTATGCTTAACTGTCTTTATTTATTACTGCTGAAGATTTCGCATTTCAGGCAAGACTCAACATTATTGTCAAGAATACTGCCGGGTGCAATGTTTCATGCCTGTAATCCTAGTACTTTGGGAGGCTAAGGCAAGTGGATCACTTGAGATTAGGAGTTCGAGACCAGCCGGCCAACATGATAAAACCTCATATCTACTAAAAATACAAAAAAAAAAATTAGCTGGGCATGGTGGCTCATGCCTGTAATCCCAGCTACCCCAGGTGGCTGAGGCACAAGAATCACTTGAATCCAGGAGGCGGAGGTTACAATGAACCTAGATCGTGCCACTACACTCCAGCCTGGGTGACAGAGTAAGATTCTGTCTCAAAAAAAAAAAAAAAAAAAAAAAAAAAGACTATTAATTGGAGGCTGGTACAGTGTCTCACACCTGTAATCCCAGCCCTTAGGAGGTTGAGGTGGGAGGATCACTCGAGGCCAGCAATTTGAGACCAGCCTAAGCAGCATAGCAAGACCTCATCTCTATTTTTGAAAAAAGTAAAAGAATATAAATTGAGATACTGAGTTGTAACACAATAATGTTCTCAGGGACGAGTATATGAATGGATCTTCATCCCTACATAAAATTGTCAAACTATCTGTGTGTGCACATGCATGTATAGGATTTCTGCTTTTTTTTTCCTGCATCTTCTATCTCAAATAGTGGTCACAGTACACTTACCTGTAATAAGTCTTTTTTTCTCTCTCTAATTTATTATGGTGTAAAAATCACACATTTAAGCTCATCTGAACAAAGTTTCAAACAAGAATACATACATTCTGAGTGAGGGACTAAGGTATAAGAATACATACGTTCTGAGTGAGGCACCTCATGCATGGTGCTTTTCTAACGTTTATTTCTGCAGTTCGGAGTAGGTTAAAAATAACTTCTGGTTCTCTCTTGCATTGTGTGAAGAGGAGGTTGAGATTATGAGTTACTTGAGATCATGTGAAATCTGGAATTATTTCTCCAATAATAACCAAAGGGAATTTCTCACCTTCACATCTGGGATTAGCAGGGGCACTGCATCCACAGCAGCATGTGTCCTCTCTGTGGGGGAACCGGCAGGTGCACGGAAAGCAGAATTCTTTTGGTATGATGAGAGAAGCTGGGCCAGAGTTTGATTTATATGGCAGATATCTTGGCCACCTTTACTAGTTTTTGATAATTATCTCATTCAGTGAATATTATTTCAAAGAAAACTGTTAAAAGTGCTAGATTCAAAGAAGTCAGAAAGGAGACTGAAGGGAGAATTCACCCCAGCAATATTACCCTTTGGAAAGATGAAGTGGAGAAATGGGAGTCCAGAGAAAGAACAGAAGGCTGTATGTAGGAAGACGAAGTCTGCAAGAGGCAGGAAGGACACGTTTATGTTTTCATATGCTCATTTGTCACTGGCTTCTCCTTTATCCTAGGAGGTACATTTGGCTCTTTGTTCCTGGTAAAAGATGTTCTTGGATCTTGCATAGTGGCACCACTCCAGGTGTAGCATCAGGAGGAAGCTCTGAGGTCACTGAGGTCAATGGTAAAAGCTGCACCCAGAAAAAATGGGCTTCCTAGAATCTTCTGGACACTCTCCCTCACTGGGCCCAGCAGGACTTGTTCCCTTGGATTGCCAGGAACTGTGCTCCCGAGTTCTGCACTCAGCGCCCAAACACCTCTTGAGAAGAGAGTTTCTAGATTTCAGTGTGCATAGAGATCATTCGGGGACCCCATAGAAATACAGGTTCTGACTCAGCAGGTCTGGGCTGGGACTCGGCTTTCTTTCTTTGTGTAGTGGCACAATCTTGGCTCACTGCAACCTCTGCCTCCTGGGTTCAGGTTTAAGCGATTCTCCTGCCTCAGCCTCCCAAGTAGCTGGGATTACAGGTGCCCATCACCACGCCCAGCTAACTTTTGTAGTTTTAGTAGAGACAGGGTTTCATCATATTGGCCAGGCTGGTCTTGAACTCCTGATCTTATGATCCACCCATCTTGGCCTCCCAAAGTGCTGGGATTACAGGCGTGAGCCACCGTACCTGGCTGGGACTGGGATTTCTAACAAGCTTCCCAGTGATGCTCATATGAATTGCACATGGGCCTCTCTTTGAGTAGCAATGTTTTTGACTATTTCAACTATTTATTTGAATTAGCAAGGAATCTTGAGAGGAAAGGAAATGGTAGTTATAAAATAAATCAAGTCCTGAACTCCACAGTGTTAGTGCTAAAGGAACAGAGAGAACATCCAAAAAAGGAAGGCCCAGAGAACTGTGTTTCCCCAGCACTCATCCCTAGCGAGGGGTAATGGTGCTGAGAGCCAGAGGCCAGGCCTCTTGATTTCCCGTGCAAGATTCCCCAGATCACTATGTTGTTCCCTGTGATAGATGGGTTTGGAAAATACCAAAAGGGAGAGGACCCTGGAACTGAAGAGAGGTGGAATAAAAATATGAGGGAGCCTCAAAAGAGGAGAAAAGCAACCAGAGAGAAAAAGAGACAAATGGCAGGAGTAAAAATGTCTGGCTGCATGGGTGGGGTCAGTAGGAAGTCCTCTAGTGATTGGAATTAAGGATATTGAAAGATCCTGACCCCAAACTTTCTTCCAGTTGATATTACAAGTCTGTAATCATTAAAAAATGGGCTCCATCGAATCTCCTGACCACTTCCCACAGCCTCCATTCATTCCTAACTCGCCATGGGCAATGCCCTCTTCCTCTTTATGAATGGCTCTCTTACGGTGAGGTTCTTTTCAACTGAACATTCCTGTCTTAGTCCTGGCTGCTATAACCAAGTATCATAACTGGATGGCTTACACAACAAGCATCTATTTCTTATAGTTCTGGAGGCTGGGAAGTCCCAGATCAAGATGCCAGCAGAGTCTGTGTCTGGAAACTGACACTTTCTAGTGGTCTGCTTCCTAGCTTGTAGGTGACCAGTTTCTCTCTGTATTCTCATACGGCAGAAAGAGGATGAGTGAGGTCTCTGGGGGTTCCTTTTATAAGGGTGCTGATCCCATTCATGAGGGCTCCACCCTCATGACCTGAGCACCTTTCAAAGGCACCCCCCAATATCACCTTGAGGGGGTTAGCATTTCAGCATGTAAATTCTTGGGGGACACATTCAGGCCATCGCAACTACTGAGAAATTTAATACCTAAGTCTTTATCATCTTGGCAAATTATCTGGGAAAGACAGAAGAATCTCTGGCATGTCAGTGAGGGTTGGGGTTGAGGAGGGAAGCTGCAGAACTGAGACGAGAAATGGGGAAGAACCTTGAAGGCAGCAGGACATTTTCACTAAAGATGGAAATGCAATGCATTTGCCTCGGTGCCGGGAACCCCAGACAAGGAAAGAGAACACTCAAGAAGAGTCTGCTCAGTGGAAAAATTAGAGGCAAAGCCATGTGCTCCCTGTGTTGGTTCCCGGTCTGCTCTTCATGTGAGCATTCTAGCTCCTGAGCTTTGAGGCCCTAGAATATTCACTACAAAACTGACAGTCGAAGATCAAATGGTGCCAGCACTGTAAATACACCTGTCACATTCTCCTTCACTGTGAAGACAAATGAGGATAATGAATCAAGGTGTTCTGTTCTCTCAGAATATTTGGCATTTGAGAGCACTTCACATTTCTATCATTTACTTGTGTGTGTAGGCACCTACTTCCAAAACAGGTTCTGACTCTGCACGTCTGGGCTGGGACTCAGATTTCTTTCTTTGTGTAGTGGCGAGATCTCATCTCACTGCAACCTCTGCCTCCTGGGTTCAGTTTTAAGTGATTCTCCTGCCTCAGCCTCCCTAGTAGCTGGGATTACAGATGCCTATAAAAAATACAGTTGGCCCTTGAACAACATGCAGGTTAGAGGCTCCAATCCCCCACCTAGTCAAAAATCCATGTGTAATTTTGACTCCCTCAAAACTTAAATGCTAACAGCCTACTGTCGACCAGAAACTTTACCAATAACAGAGTTAATTAACACATATTCTATATGTTATACGTATTATATACTGTATTCTTACAATAACTGAGCTAGAGAAAAGAAAACATTATTAAGAAAATCATAAGGAAGAGCAAATGTATTTACTATTTGTTAAGTGGAAGTGGATCATCATAAAGGCCTTCACTCTCATTGGAGTAGGCTGAGGAGGAGGAGGAAGAGGAGGGGTTGATCTTGCTGTCTCAGATATGGCAGAAATGGAAGAAAATTCACCTATAAGTGGAACCAAGAAGTTCAAGCCAATGTGGCTCTAGGGTTAACTGTAATAATAAAATTAAAGCCATCACAAATTTTAAAGTAAGTCATTCATTATTGTACTTCATTAATAAACAAGAATCGCCTTTTTCACTTCCCTCCCTTTTTCTCTTTCCCTCTTTTTCTTTCTTCCTTCCTTCTTTTCTTCTTCCTACCTTCCTTTCTTTCTTTAATCCCTCCTTCTTTACTTGCTTCCTTCCTTTCTTTCTTCTTCTGATTTATTTGGAGTTTAGAGAAAATCCTAATCTTGTCAAAAACAACCTCGATTCTTGATAGGGTAAGTCTCCTTTAGAAAATAAATGGTTACTAAGCAGAAACAACTTTGAAAGCAGCTACCCATCTTTCAGTGCCATCTACTTTCTGTTTTAGAGAAGTTCTTTTTCAAAATTAAGTATCCTGCTAACTAAGCTCTCAGGCCATTAGCTGAAGTCAATGAAATTCCAAAAATTTTGCTTTGGCTTTTTTGTGGTTTCTACTTTCTGAATTTCCTTCAAAAAGAATGGCCTGTAAAATTGTCTAGAAAGAGATCTCTTTGAGGAAATATTTATTCATAAGAGTATTTTTATTCTAAAAACAAGAGATTGATATTTAACGAACAGTTTTGCTTAAGTGAAACCATAGACACTCTTACAGGGCTGTGTTTGTGTTCTCTGAGATTCTTTGAATTTTCTAGAAGAAGGAGGTCTGTCAGAGAAAATCAGGATTATGATATGGAATAAGTGCTATACCTTATATTTTCTATAAAGCCAGTGTGCATTTAATGCCATTATTTTCTCTAACTTAATCACTTAATGTGTATTTCTGTGCAGGGTCATGAAAACCTGCCTTTTCTCAGGTTACATACTTAATATGCTCAATTTTGGAAGCCAGCAAAGTGGAAGAAATAGGCATCTGGCATCAGACAAAGCTGGATTTTCATCCAGTGTCTGCCATGACTGACTATGTGACCTTGAGAAACATTCTGAAACTGGCTAGGGTCCAGTTTCTGTCTATAAAATTGGGGTAATAAAATCCTTCAGACTTCCTGTGAAGAGTAAGTGAGATAAATGCAGTAAATATTGAAGAAAAGGAAGAATATAAAATATGAAGTGAGATATACTGTAAAATTAGAAGATTAAAAGAGAAGGAGCTGTCATTCTTAGATTCAAATAGCTCATTCTTAAGAAAGCTTTAGAAATAATTATTATACTTATTTCTCTTACAAGTTCTCAGAAATGAAAATGACCACAAAATTAAAAAACATCTCTAAAATCGTGGATTTAGTTGAAGTAGTTGAAAGCTCAACCAGAATTTTAAAGAGCAGTCATTTGTTATTTATGGAATATCTGATTTTAGGGTTCCCTGAATGCAGAGCTTGAGGCAAGGGTTTGGGTGCAAGTATCTTAGTTGGGAGGTGTGGTGGGCAGAATTCTAAAGGTGATTCTTCAAAATTTCCCCTTCTAATTTCTGGAACTGTGAATATGGTGATATATCATGATGGGGATTATGTTAACACTATATGGCCAAAGGAACTTTGCAGATGTGATTAAGTTACTAATCACCTGGCTTTGAGCTAATCAGAAAGGAGAGTGTCCAGGTAGGCCTAATCTAAGAAATGAGCCCTTTAACAGCAGAAAGTTTTCTCTAGTTGATTGCAGAAGGGGAACACAGATTGAAAAGCCAGGAAGGAACTGACATGCCATGACAGGCTTTGGAAATGGAGGGAGGCAGGCAGAAAGGAGCTGAGAATGATGCCCTGGCTGATAGTCAGGAAACAGGCACCTGGGTCCCACCACTGCAAGGAACTGGATTCTGCTAACAAACTGGATGACCTTGGAAGCAGATTCTTCCACAAAGCCTCCAGGGAAGTGCCCAGCCTAGTGGAAACTTGATTTCAGCCCTGCAATATTCTAAGCTGAGAACCCAGTTAATCCCAGTCAGACCTCTGACCTACAGAACAGGTAATGCATCTGATATAGGTAATAAATGGGTGGTAATTTGTAATGCAGCAATAAAACTCTGGTATGGGAATTGAACTCAGGAAGCAGGAGTAAGGGAGTGGAGAGGGAAGAGGGAAAGAGGAAAGCTGCTGTGAGTGTGCCTAATGGGAGATTATGTTGGGAGCAATAAGAGCTCGATGCTCTGTGATCTCCTATGAAGGATTCAAAATGCCATCCAGAATTATCCATTGAAAGCCATGAGACTACAGCATCTACCTGCTGGCTCCATCCAGCTTAGACCCCAACCCCTACTTAGATCAGGGGGCCTTAATTACCTGCACTCTAAGACTGTCTTTGTAGGACAATGTGAAAGTGTCCAGAGTGGGGCAAGGGAAGCCCTGCAGCAAAATGCCGAAAGGTAGTTTTTTTTTTTTTTTTTTTCCAGCAGAAGGGTGGATGTACAAAATCAGTCTGAGTTTGCACAGAATGTTCTAGAAAGCTGCAGTTGAAAATAGAAATTAGGTCAAAGTCTTATGGGAACAGTGGTTAAAATAGTAGGCTGGGTGCAGTGGCTCACACCTGTAATCTCAGTTCTTTAGGAGGCTGAGGCAGAAGCATCATGAGGTCAGGAGTTCAAGACCAGCCTGACCAACATGGCAAAACCCCGTCTGTACTAAAAATACAAAAATTAGCTGGTCGTGGTGGTGCAAGCCTGTAATCTCAGCTACTTGGGAGGCTGAGGCAGGATAATCGCTTGAACCCAGGGGGCAGAAGTTGCAGTGAACCATGATCATGCCATTGCACTCCAGCCTGGGCAACAAGAGCAAAACTCCATCTCAAAAAAATTAATTAATTAATTAAATAGTAATAAAAATAAAAATTCTAAAGAGTTAGATCTGAGGCTCAGAGAGGGGTCTCACTTGAAGGAGGCAAGTATATACAGGGTCAGGATGGCCACTCCAGCCTCCTGATGCCAGTGCAGACTCTCTTCACTGTCTCTGGAGCTTCAGCCTTGCAGGAAATACTGTGTTAAACCCATGAACTCAAGGTGGGAATACAAATTAGTTCAGCCACAGTGGAAAGCAATTAGGCAATGTCTCAAAGAACTTGAAACAGAATTACTATTTGACCCAGCAATCCCATTACTAGATATATACCCAAAGAAATGTAAATCGTTCTTCCATAAAGACACATGCATGCAGATGTTCAGTGCAGCACTATTCACAAAGGCAAAGCATGGAATCAACCTAGATGCCCATGAATGGTGGACTGGATTAAGACAATGTAGTACTTATACACCATGGAATACAACACAGCCATAAAAAAAGAATGAGATCATGTTTTTTTGCAGCAACATGAATGGAGCAGGAGGCAATTATCCTAAGCAAACTAACACAGGAAGAAAAAACTAAATATCACATGTTCTCACTTATAAGTGGGAGCTAAACATTGAGTACATATGGACACAAAGAAGAACAGCAGACACTGGGGCCTACTTGAGAGTGGACTGTGGGAGATGGTGAGGATTGAAAAGCTACCTGTCAGATACTATGCTCATTACCTGGATGGTGAAATAACCTGTACACCCAAAATTTTCCACCCATCTTTTGGGCCACATTATTCTATGTGTTATACCAAACTAGAATACGAGGTAGTTTCTACCCTCTAAGTTCATTTCACAGTTAAACATGTAGTGCTTTCAACTGGAAATTGATTTCAGGGTTATAGCGTGCTAGCAAAGCAAAATCCTACACAGCTTAGCATTGCTTGCAAAGAATTAAATACCAGGATAGCTGGGAAAAGGTGATATTGAGCTGATTACCTGTATTTTCAAGTTTGCAAACTCTCCACAATTCGAGTCATCTAGAAACTTCTTAGCTTCTCCTGACTTGTAGCATCTCTCTCTGGTTTCTGAATTTGGAAGGGAATTGGAAAAGAATAGACAAAACAATCTGATCCCCAAATTTCTTGCTGTCAAAGTCTAGCTTCCTATTCCAGATCAGTCATCCTAATCTACACCTATTTTTAAAGCAGTAAGTCTGTTACCTTCTTACCTTCTCTTAATACTAAGCAAATAGACATCTTATCTTGAGCAAATGAACTTACATAGCAACTAAGTTCATAAAGCAACTTGATAAAGTCACTGATGAAACTTTATCTTTGCACCCTAAAGTGAGGTTGGTAAGCTTTTGTGAGCATCTTATCTTAAATTTGATTTCAATTTCAGTTTCAACAATTTAGACTTGGTTTTTTAGGTGCTCCAGTTATTCTCAAAATAATCTATTCACTGTGCTGGGCCAGCATTCTCGTTATATTTGAGCTTCATTCTAAGTACCTGGATTTATAACAAAGGAAAACAAGAAAGTGATAGTTCACGTCACAAAAGATTGAACAAAGACAGCTTAAAATAGAGTTCCATTAAAATGACTTCAAACATTCTACAACAAAGAACTTTCTGCAAGACATCTAAAGCACTGTATTTGTATTGATTCAAAGGCATACTTTTTAAAATGTTTTGGCAACTATGAAATTGGGATGTATCTTACATTGCTGTTGGCCAGGGAGCATTTGTAATGTACAGATCTTTGCCTGCATATGCACAAACATAAAAAATGCCAGCATCAAAACTTGCAGACTGACTGAGTCGGACACAGCCTGATTTCTCCCTCCTTCCCCACCATTTTCTTCTATTGCCCTCCTCTTTTGAGAGCTCACTCCAGATATAGGGACCTGTCCAAGGGTCTAGGTTTGATTATGCATTTTTGTACCCTCGATTCAGTATGCTTGGAATGCATCTTCCTCCAATATCATTATAATCATCATTCTTATTCCAACTGTGAACCCTGAAAATTTGAGACAGGTATCAGCTAATTTAGACAGCTTATTTTGCCAAAGTTGAGGACACACACCCATGACGCAGCCTCAGAAAATCCTGACAACACCTGCCCAAGACAGTCGGGGCACAGTTTAGTTTTATACATTTAGGGAGACATGAGACATCAGTCAGTATATGTAAAAAGTACATTGGTTTTGTCCAGAAAGGCGAGGACAACTTGAAGCAGGGCGGGGGCTTCCAGGTCACCAGTAAGTGAGAGACAAATGATTGCATTCTTTGAGTTTCTGATAAGCCTTTCGAAGGCTTCCGAAGAGTTCTATGGGCCAGATCCACTTTTGGAAACAGGTGAGTTCTATGTGCAGATCTGAGTCAATGCTTGGGTTATTGTCGCAGGAAGTACAAAGTTCTATTTCTTATCACCATATCATGGAGCCAAATTTCCCCAATTTCCTCTACTGGGACAAAGAATATCCTTATATTGATATATTATGATCCTTTAATCACTGCGTAAATAAGTTTCTTTTTTTTTTCCCCAGAAGCTCTTTATTGTGTGTCAATTTAAGGGAATTGTGAAAGCCACATGTTAAAATTAAAAACAGACAGGAAATCAAGATTTCCCCTGGTCCAGGGGATGTGGCTTCAGAAATATATGTTGCCTTGACTCTTTTGAGTCCCAAGAAACCGAGGTTAAAAGAGCCTTATGGTCACTCATCTGTGAGGAGTGAAGCTGGCAGTGAGGTCACCTGTCTCATACTTCCCTGTTCTTTCTAATTCTAATCCCATCTGCTTCATATTTAGCCCAAATCTCATAATTTACACATCTCATTTTTAAAATTGAGGCAAAAGTACCCTGCCATTGACCAATACCAAGTTATTCAATATCAAGTTTTTGTTTTTTTAAGTGTTGATTTTGTTTGTTGGGTTGTTTGTTTGTTTTGAGACAGGGTCTCACTCTGTCATGCAGAATCATCGTCATGGCTCACTGCAGCCTCAACCTCCCAGGCTCAATTGATCCTCCCTCCTCAGCCTCTTAAGTAGCTGGGACTTCATGCACCCACCATCATGTCCAGCTTTTTTTTTTTTTTTTTCTTTTTGTATTTTTTGTAGAGATGGGGTCTTGCTCTGTTGCCCAGGCTGGTCTCAAACTCCTGGGCTCAAGCAGTCCTCCTGCCTCAGCTTCCCAAAGTGCTGGAATTACAGGCATGAGCCACCCCCCGCCCCCAGCCTTCTTTGGTTTCTGTACTCACCAAATGCTTGTTGTAAGCGCCATGGTGATTTGCCTTTGTCTAGCTTTCACTATTTTCACAGTATTGTCAGCTAAAATGTTGTCACTGAACCTATGAGAATGCCTCAGAAGATGAAAGAAAGAATAAAAAGTCTGGCTCAGAGGGGTGGCCACCAGAAAGAAATACAGAAGACCCGGCCTCTGACCCTGACCCTGACCCTAACCCACAGAAAGAGACCAAGACACACAATTATCAATGCAGAGAAGAAAATGGACTGGAAGAAAAAGCATCAGATAAGTCACAGCAGAGATACACAATGTTGGAAAAAATGCTGTTTGCTAAATGGAGCAAAGAGTAGGTGAGGCAGCGAGAGTGACGCGAGTGGGTGCATTAGAGGCAAGGAGAGACAGCTCTCTTGACAGGTGAGAGGAACATGAAGCACAGGTGGCAGAGCAAGTTGGCAGAGGGAGCAGGGTGAGGAAGTGAGCAAATTTCAGGGCCAGACAGAACAGGCATTGATGAGGCAAGTACAGGTGAGAGGGATTCAGGAACCACTGCTCTGTCGATCACTCTTTTCCATTGCTTCAAGATCTAGTTTCAGTATCATGTAGACCTAGTGGAGATGAAATTACGTAAAATCAATTCAATCCTCATAATCGTACTCCTTATAACCAGCATCTACTTAGAGCCCACATTGTATGGTCATAACCAATAGCATTTGTGTCTTAACAACATTGGTACTTTTTAATGAAGTTAGGTTAAGTAGGTAAATAAACAGGCTGTGTCTGTAAAAAATGTGCTGGTTTTTTTTTTTGAAGGCAAGTATTTATGAAAGCAGGGAGACCTTATTGAATTCATCTCTACTTTACAAAAGTAAAATAATCAGTAAAAATGTACTGTAGCAGATAATTTGATTATTTCATTTCAGCATAATCACTCTAGAAATATTTATGGTTGCCTAAAATCCATAGAAACAAATAATTTTCTCAGTAAAGATTGATTAGTTAGAGCTTCTCTTTCTTGTGTGGAAATGCTACACAATTCAATGTAATCAGTCAGATGAGTTTGGAAAAAGAAGAGGAAGCAGGATTTAAGACATCTTCCCTCTGAGAGGCAGAAAATAGTGCCACCTGCTGCTGTCCATATAAAACTTCATTTCTTTCCTTAAAAAGAGAGCATAAGGAAAAATTTTTAAATATATATATTCAATTTGAACATTTAAAAAGTAAAGCACAGAGCATATTTTAAAATTAAGTATAACTAATACATGACCAAAAAATGTGGTCTATATACACACTCTTTTCCTCCCCTTCCCATCTTCTGCTACCCAGAGAAAATCTCTTTTAACGTTTTTAACTGTGTTTTCTTATATTTAGCTTTATACATCATTTTGATAATAATTATGGCTTTCCTTTTCCCCTACCCCATCAAATTAAATATTCACTTTAATTTTTATTTAAAGCTGGCCAGGGTTTGTATGACCACATTGTGATATTATGGAATTTATTTGTTACCTTCCTTTTACTCTTTGCTTTTCCTGAATTACCTCTTTCTTCTCACTTGTGTGATTTCCTGTTAACGTTATATTAATTTTTTCCCATTGACTCTATCATAGTCCTGTTAATAGTTTTTCTCCAAATACACATATTTGGAGAAAAGATATTCTATTGTTGATAGACAAAGATATTCTATCATTTCCATTCTTTCCTGGAGACCCCTCTCCTTCTGGAACCTTCCCTCTCCCTGCTCAAATCTGCACCTGTTGCTCTTGGGCCAACCAATTTTCTGTTTTCCTGGGACTCCTCTTTCTCCACCTTCCTTCAGTTCCCTCCTGAACCACGGTTTCCTCTTCTTTGGAGCATACCTCCTATAACTTCTAAAAAGTGAGGCATGAGATGTGGGTTTCTTTGAGTTCTTGTAAGAATGAATATGTAATTATTCCTTCATTACAATTGATTGACATTTTACTGGGTGTACAATCAGTAGTTGAAGCAAATCTCCCCAGGATTTTGAAGGGTTTCTACCTTTTTTCTTTTATTTGTGATACTATATTCAATGGCTTTCTGTTTCCTGTTGCTTCAAGAGTGATTTTTTTTTCTTCTTTTGATATGCTTAGCACCTCTATTACCATGTTCTGAAATGTCAATTTGATTTTCTTTGTGTTGGGTCTTTTGCTATTAATTCTGCTGAGCACTTGGTGGGTTCTTTTGATCTAAGGACTCATGCTATTCCATTCTACGAAATGTTCTTGTATTCTTCCTTTATTAATTTTCTCCCTACATTTCCCTTGCACTTTCTTTTCATAATTCCTATGGCTGTTATGTTAGACCTCTTATATTAATCTTCTAATGTTCTCTTCTTCTGATTCCTGTTTTCCACTTTTTATCCTTTTATTTGCTTTTCTGGGGATGTGCTATGTTTTTATCTTTTAATTCTTCTACTTTTTAAAAAACTTTGGCTACCATATATATTTTTAATTTCCAGGAGCTCTATTTATTCTCCGTGAATTTCTGTTTTAATCGCATGCTCTTCATAATCTATAGATGAACTATCTTCATACATTTCTTTGGGAATATCATAGTAGTTTTTAAAAATGTTTTCTTCTGAGTCTTGCATTTATCAGGCTTATTAACTTTTGAAATTTACTTTAGAGTCACTAGGCAGCAAGAGTCTGTTTCTTTGGAGAATTCCTAAATGTTTGATGTCTCAATCTTTTCTCTTGGTCATTCAGTTTCTCTAGAGACAAACCCATCAGTTTCTGACATGTGGTAGGCAGCTGTCATTTGTGGATCAGAACAGGAAATAAGGTCTGGAAAATCTCACCAGTGCAATATGAAGAGATTTCATAGAGATGCCAGACTCAGTGCTGAAGGTTGTGAGTTGTACGGGGTTGTGGTGGGGTGCTTACAGAAGTGGACAAACAGGCAGACTCTGGCCTCCTCCCTCAGTTTAGTCTGAACAGCTTCACTTTTATCAGTTTTATAAGCCAAATCTCCGCGTAAGAGTAGGTTTAGAAAAAGCTACAGGCTGCAGTAAAATTAAAAACATGAAAACCATCCATCCAAAGTGCTTCTTTTAAACATGAGCAATCCGGAGCCCAGGGAGGTGGTCAGATGACTTCCACGTTCATGATCAGTAGCGACGGAGCCAGGGCACTCGTTATGTCATTTTTCTCTGTGATGCTGCCCACGAAAGAATCCCGCGGATGATGTGGGCTGCCCAAGCCTGCATCGGAACAGAGAGGCACATTTATGTCTTGATATGTTCACAGAGGAGAACATTTATCCATCACCCGCCATGCCAGACACTGTTCTAGAATGCAGGGGTGGAGCAGTGAACACAGCACACAAAGCCCTACCTTCATGGAACTACAATCTAGAGTTGCAGGGGAGGCTGTTAAAGGAGATAAAATATAAAATAGTAAAAAAAAATGATGTATATAATTTCATAATTGAAAAGAATTTTGGAAAAATGTTTTTATTTCTTTTATATTTTTTAGACAGAGTTTCGCTCTGTTGCCCAGTGGCATGATCTCTGCCCACTGCGACCTCTGCCTCCCAGCTTCAGCCGATCCTTCTGCCTCAACCTCCTGGGTAGCTGGGATTACAGACACGTGCCACCACCCCTGGCTAATTTTTGTATTTTTAGTAGAGATGGGGTTTCACCATGTTGGCCAGGCTGATCTTGAACTCCTGACCTCAGGTAATCCACCCACCTCAGGCTCCCAAAGTGTTGGAATTACAAGTGTGAGCCACCACACCCGGCCAGAAAAAAATTTTCATAATTCCCATGGATGTTATGTTAGAAAAAAAAAAATTTTTAAAGAAAAACAGGCTGGGTGTGGAGGTTCACACCTATTTGGGAGGCTGAGGTGGGTGGACCACCTGAGGTCAGGAGTTCAAGACCAGCCTGGCCAACATGGTGAAGCCCCATCTCTACTAAAAATACAAAAATTAGCCAGATGTAGTGGCATGTGCTTATAGTCCCAGCTACTTGGGAGGTTGAGGCAGGAGGATCACTTGAAGCCAGGAGGCAGAGGTTGCAGTGAGTTGAGATCATGCCACTGCACTGCAGCCTAGGCAACAGAGCAAGACTCCATCTCAAAAAAAGAAAGAAAAGAAACTTAGAGTGAGAGTAGAGGGAGGGAGAGCAGGAGGTTGTGTTGTTCTAGGTGGGGATGTGCAGAGAACAAAACAATGCTCTAAAGACAGATGCTTGGGAAACTCTGGGGAATAGTTTTTCAGGCAGAATAAACTGAACCATAGAGGCAGGAGGGGAAAGCTAGCCTGGCATGCTGGAAGAGCAGGAAGATGGCCCCAAGGCTGGAACATGGTGGCAAGGGAAGAATGGTAGGGAAAGGGAATAGGTCAGTACACAGGAGCCAGTTCACAAGAGGCCTGTGATAATAATGAGGGATTTCCTCCAAGACTTGGGAGTTTGACCCACCATCAAAGATCAGTTCAAGGCTGGGCACAATGGCTGACGTCTGTAATCAGAGCACTTTGAGAGGCCAAGATGAAGGGTCAGTTGAGCCCTGGAGCTTGAGACCAGCCCGGGGAACATAGTATGACTCTGTCGCTACAAAAATTATTTTTTTAAAAAATTACATGGGCACAGTGGTACACACTTGTGGTCCTAGCTACTTGGGAGGCTGAGATGGGAGGATCACTGGAGTCAGGGAGGTTGAAGCTGCAGTGAGCCATGATCATACCACTGCACTCCAGTGTGGGCTGGATAAGAACTTGTCTTTAAAAACAATCAGTTTAACAGCCCCTCTCTATGTGAGGTCGTTCCAAAATGTTTTTCTCCCATCCATACATTCTTGCTTTTCTACTCATAAGGATTACAGATACCACAAATATAGATTTTTAAAAAATAACTAAAATATTTGTTTATAGGCCCTCCTCTTCATCCTGGAGCATGAAAAGTTGGACATTTTTCAGTGAGTAGCCCATTGCCTGAATCTATAAGATACTTCATAAATCCTGAGTAACTGCCCTAATAAATAAATTGATATCTCCATATTCCAGTATACAAAAATATGTTACCTGCTAAGAATATAAAGCACATCTCATCCTAAATACTCAGCATCAGACTAGAATGCTCTCTATGGAACAGACCCCATGCTAAATGATTTTGGAAAGTTATAGTTGTTACAAAAATAGTGTATTACTCAACAATTGTGTTCACTGAAAAGAATTAGTTACAATTAATGGTGATATTTTCTTTTGGAAGCTGATGAGAGAACTCTCTTTGACCAAACTTAAATCAAGTTCCTTTGAGCCCACTTCTGCAACTGGCCTGCACAGCAGAGTTTTGGCAAAGAATCCTACTAAATTAATTTATCAATAATCCTTCTTCCCTTTGTTACCCAATCAAGCTCTTCCTCCCTGACCTTTGATATCTAATCAATTTCTTCTTCCTTCTCCCTTCCTTCATACCTAATGAAACTTCCTCTTAGTAATTTTCCATCCACTTTCTCACTCAGTTCATTGGCTGTAAATCTTGACCCACTAAGTTCTTTCTCTCTCCTATTGCAATAATCTTCAGTAAAACATTTTGTCACTTTTGTCAAGTATCTAGTGAATAATTTCTCTTTTACAAAACTCACTAACTATCACAAAATGATTAACAGACAACATAGTCTTAAAGCAGAACAGATTAAAAGGATAAAAGATAATTTTTTAATTTTTTATCTTTTTTTTCTTCAACTTTCATTTAAAATTCTAGGGTACATGGCAGAATGTGCAGGCTTGGTACATAGGTAAACGTGTGCCAAGGTGGTTTGCTGCACAGATCAACCTGTCACCTTGGTAATAATCCCAGCATCCATTAGCTATTCTTCTTGATACTCTCCCTCCCTCAACCCAGTGTGTGTAGATCCCCACCATGTGTCCATGTATTTCTTTCTTTTTTTTTTTTTTTTTTTTTTTGAGACAGGGTCTCACTTTGTTACCCAGGTTGGAGTGCAGTGGTGAGATCTCTCGGCTCACTGTAGCCTCATCCTCCTAGACTCAAGTGATCCTCCTGCCTCAGCCCTCTAAGTAGCTTGGACTGCCGGCACATGCCACCTCACCTAGCTATTTGTTTGTTTTGTTTTGTTTTATAGAGACAGGGTTTCGACTCAGGTTGATCTCAAGCTCCTGAACTCAGGCGATCCGCCCACCTCAGCCTCCCAAAGTGCTGGGATTACAGGTGTGAGCCACTGCACCTGGGCTTAAGGGTAGTTTTTAAATGGTCTTTTTTAATTAAAAAGAAACTTAGCACTTTAAGTTTGATGTATCAGTTACAGAAACTTGTATTAATCTCGCAATGAAAATTGACAAGACAATTTTGAAAATAAACAACGATGGATAATTTACGTCATCAGTTATCAAGTCTTAATTAGCTAGGCGTGGTGGCTGTGGCTGTGGTCTACCTACTGAGCAGGCTGAGGCCGGAGGATTTCTTGAGCCCAGGAGGTCGAGGCTGCAGTGAGCTATAATCACAACAGTGCACTCCAGCCTGGGTAACTGAGTGACACACTGTCTCAAAAAGAAAAAAAGAGTAACAGATGTCAAGACTTACTACAATGCTACATTAATTAAGCCAATGTGGAATTGCTACAAAGATGACAACTTCAGACACACAGAATAGGACAGAAATCTAGGACCAGCCCCAGGCATATATGGTCAGCTGATTTATAACAAAGAAGATGCTTCTGTTTATTTGGAAAAAGGTGAATTATTTAATAAAATGTGAAAGAAGCCCCATGGGGGAAATAAAAGCATCATGACCCCTTCCCTTTTCCATACAAAACTCAATTCTTAAATGGATTATAGATTTTAAAAGAAAACCATATTTTTTCCCAGGAGAAAACATAAGAAAGTATCTTTATGATTTGGCATAGAAGATGCTTAAAATAGAGCAGTAAAAAAAAAACCTCTCTTACCGAAAAGAAAAAAAAAGTTTTATTTCCCTTTTTAGACTTCATTTTATTATGGTTGTTATTATTATTTGCGACAGAGTCTCGCTTTTGCCCAGGCTGAAGTGCAATGGTGTTTTCTCAGCTCACTGCAACCTCCACCTCCCAGGTTCAAGTAGTTCTCCTGCCTCAGCCTCCTGAGTAGCTAGAATTACAGGTACCCACCACCACATCTGACTAATTTTTTGTATTTTTTAGTCAAGATGGGGTTTCACTATATTTACCAGGATGGTCTTGAACTCCTAACCTCAGATGATCTGCTAGCCTTGGCCTCCCAAAGTGCTGGGATTACAGGCCTGAGCCACTGCACCTGGCTCTTTTTTGGACTTTAAACTTAATTCTAAAAAATACCATTAATTTTTAGACTCAAATATATAGAATAAATAGAATAAAATATCATCATAGATCAGTGCTTGACTATGTGAAGATACAGTCTATCTTTTTTTTTTCCTTTTTCTTTTTTCTTTTTTTTTTTTTTGAGACAGAGTTTTGCTCTTGTTGCCCAGTTGGAGTGCAAGGACACGATCTCAGCTCGCCACAACCTCCACCTCCTGGGTTCAAGCAATTCTCCTGCCTCAGCCTCCCGAGTAGTTGGGATCACAGGCATGCGCCACCACCCCCAGCTAATTTTGTATGTTTAGTAGAGACAGGGTTTCTCCATTTGGTCAGGCTGGTCTCAAACTTCCAACCTCAGGTGATCTACCTGCCTTAGCCTCCCAAAGTGCTGGGATAGTCTATCTAAAGAATTTCAATAAGCATACAAGAAATAATCAGATAACTAACTTCAAACAAGAATTTCACACACACAAAGATATCCAAATCGTCAATACACATATCAGAATCTCAGTTCTCTGAGATATATAAATTACAATCACAATATGATACTACAACCCACTCACTAGAATGTGCAACTGAAACTCTCATGCCCTGACGGGGAGATTATAAAATGGAACAACTTTGGAAAACTGCTTGGCCGTTTCCATTAAAATGACAGATGGATATGCTGTACCCATGTATCCATATGGGCACAAAAAGCACAGGTACAAGACTATTCAGAATAGCCCCAAATGGAAAATACCCAAATGCCCATCAACAGCAGATAGAATTGATTGTGGAACAGAGCTTATCAATGGGCCAAACCTGGCCCACTACCTCTTTGTGTAAATAAAGTTCTAATGGAACACAGCCTTGCTCATTTATTTATGGATTGTCTATGGCTGCTTTTGCAACTATAAGTCATTGCATCAAAGATTGAAATTTAGGCTGATTGTAGTGGCCCATGCCAGTAATCCCAGCACTTTGGGAGGCTGAGACAGGCAGTGGATTGCTTGAACTTGGGAATTGGAGAAATTGGGCAAAATTGTGAAACCCCGTATCTACCTAAAATACCAAAAAAAAAAAAAAAAAAAAAAAAGAGAGAGAAAGAGAAATTAGCCAGGTGTGGTGGTCTGCACCTGTGGTATCAGCAACTCAGGAGGCTGAGGTGGGAAGATTGACTGAGCCCGGGAGGCAGAGGTTGCAGTGAGCCAAGATTGTGTTCCTGCACTCCAGCCTGGATGACAGAGTGAGACCCCATCTCAAAAAACAAACAGACAAACCAAAACAACAACAACAACAACAAAGGCCCCCCCACCCCCCCAACACACGCTGAAATTTAGACCCTCAAAGCCTAAAATATCTGATTATTTACAGGAAAAGTTTGTTAGATGCACGGCATGAGTGTATTTCACAAAACAAATGGTGAATGGAAGAAGAGCACTCACATAAAGTTCAGAAATAGTTAAAATTAACCTCTGATGTTAGCAGCCAGGATTAATGAACACTTTCGGAGTAAGACAGTGATTCTCCAGGGTGTTCTGAGGGCTTCTGAGGAGCTGAGAATATTCCATTTTTGATGTGAATGCTGGTTACACAGTTAGGTTAAATTTGAAAATGTATTGAGCCATACACTGCATAGGATTTATGCAGTTTCAGTATTATGCTTTGTTTACTTTAAAAACTCATTTGTTAAAGTGAAGCCATAAAAGCTCTTCTGCAGCTTAAAAAATTGAAGGAGAGAAATTGCATTAAAGGACTAATCAAGCATGTAGGTTTCCCAGAAGTATTTTCTTGTCTCTATATGATTTCTCTCATGTCCTGTCCATCCTTCTTTCCTTCCTTCATTTCTTTCTTTTTCTTTTTTAAAATTTATTTATTTTACTTTAGGTGCATACTATATCTGGCATTTCTCCCCATGTTATCCCACCCCACCCTCCCCTCCCTCCCCACCCCCTGCTGTCTCTCCCCTACCCCCAACAACTGCCCCTAGTGTGTGATGCTCCTCCTCCTGAGTCCACGTGTTCTCGTTGTTCAACACCCACCTATGAGTGAGAACATGCGGTGTTTGGCTTTTCTTTCTTTTCTTTCCTTTCTTTCTTTCTATCTCTTTCTTCTCTTTCTCCTTCCCTCCTTCCCTCCTTCCTTCCTTTCTTTCTTCCTTCCCTCTTCCCTCCCTCTTTCTTTCTTTCCTCCTTTCTTTCCATTCTTCCTCTTCCCTTTCTTCTCCTTCCTTCCTTTTCTTCCCTTTCTTTCCTTTCTTCTCTTTCTTTCTCTTTCCCTCTTTCTTTCTTCTTTCTTTTCTTTCCTTTCTTTCCTTCATTCCTTCCTTCCCTCCCTCCCTCTCTCTCTGTCTCCCTCCCTCCTTCCCTTCCTTCCTTTTCTCTTCCCTCCTTCCTTTTCTTTCTTCCTTTCCTTCTTTCTTTCTTTCTCTTTCTTCTTATATTTGGGATACTAGGTGTATAAATCTATTATGAGAAAGAAAAAAATTAACATTTCAGAAAGCTCTATAATTCTTTGAGGCTATTAAAATAACATGAAATAAATTAACAATTAGAGGCACTTGGATTGTAACATAAAGAGTATTGTAGCTTCTAAAGCTCCCTGAAGTTGCTTTTATGGAAAATCTCAGCACATCTATTAAAATGTAATCTTTCTTTCATGCAGAAGAACAGTGAGTTTGTGAGCTGCCAAGCAAGTCTTTGTGTTTATGCAAATGTATTTGGTATATTTTGGGAGGTTAAATTTGTATCAAATTAGGGATTAGATGTTTCCTGAGGTTACAGTATCAGGAAAGTGCTTTAACTTCTTAAGTTAGCTTGGTAAATGATTTCCCTAAATCATTAACAAAAAAAGAAGAAAACTTCATGCTTTTAATTTTCTGTTGCTCTCTCCCTTTGCTTCCATTCAATCCTTCCCAACTAATCTCTCTTCGTTAAAGTGTTTCTCTACTTTTTATTAAATTTTATTCCGAGACTACCAAGACTACCACTTAACTGTTCCACAGTTTTTACAGTGTGGTTTCATTTGTGCACATAAGACTTTCTTTCCTTTTTTTTTTTTTTTTCCAAGCAAAAGGGTCTTGCTCTGTTGCCCAGGCTGGAGTACAGTGGTGCAATCACAGCTCACTGCAGCCCCATCTTCCTGAACTCAAGCAATCCTGCTGCCTCAGCTTCCTGAATAACTGGGACTACAGGTATGCACCACCATGCCTGGCTAATTTTTTAATTTTTATTTTTGTAGAGATGGGGTATTGCTATGTTTGTTTGGCCTCCCAAAGTGCTGGGATTATAGGCATGAGCCACTGCACCTGGCCAGAAGATGAAAATATTTTTCATGTTACATCAGCATATATTTCATGAATTCAAATTTAATCACTCATTCAAGGAGGAAGAGGCCAAAGCTTGGGAAATGCCAGTCAGGAGTATAAGGCTGCTATTTGGCCTTGGAAAGGAGTTAGGTAACTCACTTTAACCACCCACCCAGTCTTCAATTGCTACTGTTTGCCTGAGCCAAGGACATTGCTCCTGTCTTCAGAGGTATCCAAGCATAAGCTGGATGATCACTAGGGCGAATGTCATAGACCAATGGATAGTCCAATAGAACTATAATGTGCACTACAAATATAAGCCACATATGTAACTTCAAATTTTCTAGGAGCCACATTTGAAAAAGGAAATAAATAGGTAAAATTAATTTTAATAATATATGTTAACTCAACATATCTAAACTGTTATTTCAGTCTATAATTAAAATAATTGAGATTATTTATATCATTTTCTCCATAGTGAGACTATGAAACCTGATATATATTTTACACTTGGCTCACATCTTAATTTTGAGTGGACTCCAAGTGCTTGGTCGTCACTTATGGCTGGCAGATGCTGTGTTGGACAGCACAGTTGTTGATTTCAACACTGGGAGAAAAAGTTAGAACAGCTACAGGACTTCTAAAATCCCTTCCAGACAAGATTATTTAATCCTATCCACTTTGAGTAGGGGATTTGTTTTTGTGGTTCAAATTGTATTTTTGTTAAGAGAATGAAGTCTCTATTTCATTGGTCGTATGGACTGTCATGGTTCATTTTGTGTCGCTGTAACAGAACACTACAGATCATATACTTTATAAGGAAAATAAATTTATTTTCTTTCTCATACTGGAGGCTGGAAAGTCCAGTATCAAGGTGCAAACATCTGGCAGGGGACTTCTTGCTGTGTCTTCCATGGCAGAAGGCAGAATGGCCGGAGAGCATGAGAGAGAAAAAAAAAAACAAGAGAGAGTTAAACTCACTTTGATAACAAATCCACTTCTGTGATAATGACATTAATACATTCCTGAGGCCTCTGCCCTCATGACCTAATCACCTCTTAAAATTCCCACCTCTCAACACTGTTGCATTGGCGACTAAATTTTCAACACATAAACTTTGGGGAACACATTCAAAACATAGCATTCCCCTCACAGCCCCACAGATTTGTCCTTCTCACAATGTAAAATGTGTTCATTCTATCCCAGTAGCCCCCAAAGTCTTAATTCATTCCAACATCAATTCAAAAGCCCAAAGTCCAGAGTCTCATCCAGCTCAGACATGGGTGAGACTTAAGGTATCTTTCATTCTGAGGCAAATTCCCTCTAGCAGTGAGTCTGTGACATCAGAAAGAGTTACCTACAAAATAAGTTATCACCACTGTAAAATACAGTGGTGAGATAGGTGTAGGATAGACATTCCCATTTCATAAGGGAAGAATAGGCAAGAAAGAAGGGGTAATTGGCTCTAAGTAAGTTTGAAAACCCAGCAGAGAAAACAAGTCTTAAAGCTCCAGAATGGTCTCCTTTGACTCCATGTCCCATGTCCTTGGCACGCTGGAGTGGAGTTTGGACCCATAAGGCCTCAGATGGCCCTGCTCCTATGGCTTTGCTGGGCTCAGATCCCCCAGCAGCTCTCACAGGTTGGCGTCTCTTGCTGTGCCTGCAGCTCTCCAAGGCAGTTCTGGGATTGTGGGAGTGGTCTCACTCCAATGGTTCCACTAGGCATTGTCCTGAGGGAGACTGTCTATGGTGGCTCTGACCCCACAGTTTCACTGGGCATTGCCCTAATAGGGGCTCTCTGTGGTGACTCTGACCCTACGACAAATCTTGCCCTGGATCCCCAGGATGTCTGTGACATCCTTTGAAATGGAGGCAGAGGAAGGCATGCCCCCAAGGCTCCTGCATTCTGCACACCTGCAGAATTAGCACCATGTGGACACTGCCAAGATTTATGACTCGGACCGTCCAGAGTGGCAGGTTGAGCTACACTGGTTTCTACTTGAGCCACAACCAGAGTGGCTGAGGAGCACTGCACTGGAATGTGGAAGCAAAGCCCCGAGGTGACTCTGGGCAGTGAACCCATGGAAGGTACCCTGGTCTGTCCCCCAGAATCATTCTGCCCTCCTAGAGCTCTGGGTCTGTGATGGCAGGGGCAGCCCTGAAAGTCTTTGACATGCCTTTGGAGTCATTTTCCTATTATCTTCATGACCCCTTCTATCCGTATGAATCTCCTTAGCACACCCTTGGCTTGCTCTCCTGAACACACCTTTTCATTCTTTACATGGCCAGGCTGAAAACTCCATTCTGCTGCCCTTTTAATTATAAAATCCATCTTTAGGTTATTTCTTTCCTCTCCTATCTTACTGTATGGGGTTAAAAGTAGCCATGCATCCCATCCCCTTGGGAATGCTACGTTGTACCTGATCAGGCCCCATATGTGAGTTACTGACCTAAATCACTGGACTTTCAATTACATATACGCTTAGGTTAGACAGACATTTTGAGAGCTGAGGTTGTGGAGATTTCACTGTCAGCCACTTCTCTGAATGCCAAGAGCGCAGGCTGTGACTGGCCTTGAAGCTTTGGATTATCCTTCCTTCCCCTTCCCACCACCACACTGCTACTGCCCTCTAGCATCAAGGGACCTTACCCCCTTCATGGATTTCCCCCACTGTCTTGGTCAATCCAGCTTCTCTGGAGAATGCTCCTATAAAAGTACATCTCAAAATTTTGTAATTAGGCTTTACATTCCTCAGAGTCCTGCTTCTGTTATGTTGGGGTTCAGGGGAGCCACCTCAGTTCTCCTGAGAGAACGTTTCTCCAGGTTCTTGGTCTATAACTCCCCAAGAATGGGTGAGGAGACAACGGCACAGTGCGCTTGTAAAAGTAAATGACGGCCTCAAAAGTGCTTATAGAAAGTAATTTATTTACGTAGAGAAAGAAAAAAGAGATGAAGAGAGAAAGAAACAGCTAACTCTCACACTGAGTGAGAGAAAGAAAAGCCGCTCTCACACTGAGTGGAAGGGAACGGAGAGACAGAGAGAGATGGAGTTTAGGAGGGGAAGACAGGCTTCCACGAGAGAGTTTGGAAGGGGACTCCAGAAGGGAAATCCAGGAGAGAGAAAGATGGCTTCCACGAGGGTGGACGGGGATCCAAACATGGAGTCTGAAGGAGTGTGGAAGAAGGGGACTTTTAACCTGGGAAGAACCCCCCACCTTCTCTAAGACCCTGGGCTAATGAAAGGAGTTCCTTAGAACTTCTGCTGGGGTGGTTGACTCAGTTTCTTCCTGCGCCCACAAAGTTTAAACATAAACTGTTAATTCTCCCAAATGGAAAGAGATGGGAAGGGGGCATGGCACTGGGAAGTTCTTGCCCTTAAAATTACACCCCCTTGTGGACCCTGGAAAGAGAACACATTCCCTCACTTCCAGCGTAATTGAGCAATTGGGAACCCATTCACTATGTGGTCAACATACCTGTCTATCAAGTGCATTCTCTGGGACATCTGTTTGCTATTTTCTCCATCTTTAACCATTGTGAACCAAAAAAGAAACAAAATCTCTCTATGTCAGTAAACCATGTGATTCTTGAAATTGTGCTTTGGTATCTTCTTATTTTAACTCTACGGAACACAGTTCTACTGCCTTTATAATCAGAGGTTATAAAATAATAGGTGATACCAAAAATGACAGATGTTACAAAAAATTAAAGGTTGAAATAACAAATTGTATGGGATATATAGTTGAATATATTTTTAAGAAAATCTGTAAATAGCCATACCTCATGAAACCTGCTGTCTTAACCATTTCTAAGTTTAGAGTTCAGTAGTGTTCAGTATATTCATATTGCTATGCAACCAATCTCCAGAAATCATCTTTAAAAACTGGAAGTTTGTACCCTTTGAACTAACAGTTTCCCATTCCCCTCCTCACCTGTCCCACCCAGCCAGCCCCTGGCAACCACCATTCTACTTTCTGTTTCTGTTAACTTGGTGATTCTAGAAGCCTCATATGAGTGGAATTTTCCAGTGTTTGTCTTTCTGTGACTGGCTTATTTCACCCAAAATAATGTTTTAAAGGTTTATCCATGTCATAGCATTTGACAGAATTTCCTTCATTTTTAAGAGTATTTTGCCACAAATTAAAATTAGCGGGTGGGGCAGAAGGACTGGATAGCATGGGAAAACCAATGAATTAATCATTCCATCTTAAAGGCTTACAATAGAAACTCATTAAGTAAAATGAAGGGGAAGAAAAACAGTCTTCCATTTACTCTACCTAACTCTTAGCTGATAGATTCCTATAGCAAAAGACAGATTAACAAGAGAAAAACAAACAAGCTTATTAACATGTGTATGTCATATACACATGAGAGATACTCAGAAAATGAGTAATTCTCAAAGAGGTGGCTTAGAATGCAGCTCATATAGCAACTTCAACAAAGAACACGAAATGTTTTAGAACTGTGACAAGACAAAGGAAAGGGGCTTTGAGTCTCTAGGGGCAAATAAATGGTAGATAAAAGTGAGTTAGTAAAGCTCGTTATGTAAATTTCATTGGGTGGTCTCCAGGCTGATAAGGGTCTAAAGGTGTCTCTAGTAGTTAACCTTAGTCCTTGGTAGAACAGGAATGAGGGACACCCTTGTAAATTTATGTTCTGCTTTTAGACAAATGGAAGGAGGGCAGAGAGTTTTTCCTGTGTCTATTTCTTCTCAATGCCTTCAACTCAAAATAATCTTTATGCTAAAAAGATATATTTTGAAGTGGTATATTCTGGTCTCCTACACATAAAAAGAAATAGAGCACTGATACATACAAAACCATGAGTGAGCCTCAAAAACATTCTGTTAAGTGATAGAAGCCAAACATAAAAGGCCACATGTCATATGATTCCATTTATATGAAATATTCAGAATAAGCAAGTCCTTGGAGATAGCAGATTGGTGATTACCAAGGTCTGGGGCAGGGGTAAAATGGGAAGTGACTAATGGTTATGGGGACGGTTTAATGGGCATAAGGGTTTCTTTTTGAGGTGATGAAAGTGCCCTGGGATTAGATGATGGTGACAGTTGCTCAACTTTGTGAATAGACTAAAAAAAAAATGACTGAACTGTACACTTTTTAAAGGATGAATTTTTATGGCATGCAGATTATATGCTAATTTCTTAAATGGTGTGATGGGAAAAATAGGGACATACAGGAGACAGACAGAGAGTTAACATGGGGGATGGTTATGATTCTGATTGCTTTATTTGCTTTCCCGACTACTAACTGATAGTGACAGGAGGCAGACAAATTCCTAGGCAGAAAAAGGTCCTCAGTGAAACCCAATCTTCAGACCAAAAGACAGCCTGAAGCCTGAAAACTGGGCTGTCAATTCCATGTAGAGTCCACAATCCAGAGAACTTCCTTGGTGCCTTTTAGCTAATCAAATGGTACTTTTTTCAGGCCTGCCCATGGACCAATCAGTATGCACTCCCTGATTCTGAGATCATAAAAATCCCAGACTCAGCCACTCACTGGGACTATCTGCCTTCAGGCTCCCTCTCAGACCAAAGGCTACCCACTTTGTGTCCCCTCTCTTGTTGAGAGCTTTTCTGTCACTCAATAAAATTCTTCCCCACCTTGCCCACTCTCTGGTGTCTGTATAGCTCATTCCTCTTGGATGTGGGACAAGAACCCTGAGCCCACCGAATGCCAGGTGCAAAAAGAGTTGTAGCACAGCCCGCCAGGCCGAGTGGTTGGAGCAAGCCAAGCAGTGAACTCAGAGCTGAGCAAGGTCCCTGCACTGCCAGCCACAGAAGTTTCTGGCTGGCACAGAGGCACCAAAAGAATCCTGGTATCAGAACCTTTGTGGAGATAAAGATCACCCACATAAGAACAAGGTCTGTTAACTGAGAGCTCACTCTATATTGTAAGAGTGAGGCACCATAACAGCATGTGCTTGGCAGAGACTCAAAGGCAGGCGGAGGAGTGGGAAAGCTTTATGGTAGGAAAAGGGGAAGGTACATCCTGCTGGGAGCTGGCTGATCCAGGAATGGCTGGAGACAGACTGACAAGAAGAGGTGCATTCCGTATGATCCATGAGGGTCAGCATATTTGGCTTTCCCATGTTGACCCTAACTTGGAAGTGGGTGTCAAAAATGAGGGAGGATCTGAATTCAGTCCTGACCATTTGGGGCAGATCACTGTGGAGATGTGGGTGGGCTCACCAGGCTGGTGGCTGCTCAGGGCCTTCCTGGGCTCACCAGTGAATTGAGATAATTCATTAGCCTGGAAACACTCCTTTATCATCTTTGGTCAATTGAATACCTTTCCTAAAGAGATAAACTTTATTCAGTGTTTATAGAAACACTCCTATTGGTAATCACAGTAATAATTATAATAACGATGAATAGCAATGACAGCAATAATTACTTTTATAAATTTTTACTTGTTAATGTTTATAAATACTTTAATCTACATTTCAGATTTTTTTTTTTTTTTTTTTTTTGAGAGAGAGAAAGAGAAAGAAAAAGGGGGAGAGAGAACAGGATTCTTGCTCTATTGCCTGGGCTGGAATGCAATCTAAAAATAGGTATTAAAAACCTCTTTTATACTGATAATTCTGTTTTACGACGGAGACAGGAAGGAATAAGGGAAGAAAATAAACAAACAGCCAACCAATATTTCATTTAAGTCTGTGAAATGCTATGCAAATGCTGAAGAGTGATTTACTTCCAATTATGTAGTCACTTTCAAAATAGGTGTAATATGATACTGAGAAAAATGTATGTTCTGTGGACCTGGGGTGGAGAATTCTATAAATATTCACTAAGTTTATTTATTTCAGGTCTAAGTTCAAATCATAGATGTCCCTATTAATTTTCTATGTCATTGAGCCATTGAATATTAACAATGTGGTGTCAAAATCTCCTGCTATTATTGTGCGTGAGTCCAGGTCTCTTTATAAGTCATTAAGAACTTGTCTTATGTATCTGGGTGCTCCTGTATTGGGTGCATATATATTTATAATGATTAACTCCTGTTGTTGCATTGATCCTTTTACCATTATGCAATGTCCTTCTTTGTTTCTTTTAGTCTTTGTTACTATTAAAGTCTATTTTGTGAGAGATGAAAGTTACAACTCTTGTTTTTGTTTTTTTTTTCTCTCTCCATTTAATTGGTAAATCTTCCTCCATCCCTTTGTTTTGAGTCTTTGTATGTCGTTGCTTGTGAAATAGATCTGGATACAGCGTACTGATGGGTTTTGACTTTTTATTCAATTTACCTGTCTGTGTCTTTGATTGGGGCATTTAATCCATTTAAATTTAGAATTAATATTAATATTTGTGAGTTCAATGTCATTTAATGCTAGCTGGCTATTTTGCCCATTAGTTGATGTAGATTCTTCATTATAGAGATACTCTTTATGTTTTGGTAAGTTTTTGGGATGACTGATACTGGTTGTTCCTTTCTGTTTGTAGCGCTTCTTTCAGAAACTCTTGTAAAGCAGGCCTGGTGGTGATGAAATCTCTGAGTGCTTGCTTGTTCACAAAAAAATTTATTTTTCTTTCACTTATGAAGCTTAGTTTGGTGGGATATGAGATTCTGGGTTGAAAATTCTTTTTTTTTTTTTTTTGAGGATATTGAATATTGACCCCCACTCTCTTCTGGTTTGTAGGGTTTCTGGTGAGAGATCTGCTGTGAGTCTGATAGGCTTCCCTTTATGGGTAACATGACCTTTCTCTCTAGCTGCCCTTAGAATTTTCTCCTTTATTTCAACCCTAGCGAATCTAGCGATTATGTGTCTTGGAGTTGCTCTACTTGAGGAATATCTTTGTGGCGTTCTCTGGATTAGCTGGAGTTGAGTATTGTCCTGCCTTACTAGATTAGGAAAGTTTTCCTGAATAATATCTTGAGGAATATTTTCCAACTTGGATTCATTCTCTTCATGACATTCAGGTATACCTATCAATCGTAAATTAGGTCTTTTCACATAGTCCCATATTTCTTGGAGACTTTGCTCATTCCTTTTTACTCTTTCTTCTCTAATCTTGTCTTCTTGTTTCATTTCATTAAGTTGGTCTTCGATCTCTGATATCCTTTCTTCTGCTTGATCAATTCGACTGTTAAAACCTGTGCATACTTCGTGAAGTTCTCATATTGTGTTCTTCAGTTCCATTAATTCACTTATATTCCTCTCTAAGTTGTCTATTTTCGTTAGTATTTTGTCAAACCTTTTTCAACGTTCTTAATTTCTTTACATTGGGCTAGAACATGTTCTTTTAGCTCACTAAAGTTCCTTATTATCCACTTTCTGAAGCCTAAATCTGTTAATGGAATGCACTCGTTCTCCATCAGGCCTTGTTCTCTTGTTGATGAGTAACTGTGATCCCCTGTAGAAGGAGAGGCATTCTGATCTTGGGTATTCTCAGCCTTTTTATGCTGGTTTCTTCCCATCATTGTGAGTTAATCCACCTGTCGTCTTTGTAATCGCCTACTTTCAAATTAGGTCTCTGAGTGGACATCCAACTTGTTGATTCCCAGTGCCGTAATCTGAGCAACCCACTGTGCCGGCTAAAACAGCGGCATTAAGATTCGTGGTGCTCTTCTGCCTGGGAATCTCCAGTCTGGCTTCCCTCTTGAGTCCCTTTTTCAATCAAGTAAATGGGTGACTCTGCCTTCCCGGAGCTCCAAACGTCGACCAAAAGGGGACCCAGTTCTGTTTACTCTGCACTGAGAACCGCCGCGCCGGGGCGCCGGCAAAACTGCCACGCCGGCCACAAGAGTCACCCTGGCGACCTGTGGGGCTCCTCCGCTGGGAATCTTCCGGTCCGTGGGTAACAAAAATTCATCTGAAAGTGTGGTGTCCTCTCGTTCTGTGTGCTTTCTCTGGGAGCTACAATCCCGAGCTGCTAGTAATCAGCCATCTTGGATCTCTCTCCCCCCAGAATTTATATAAAATACAGGGGGGCTGGTTGTAGTGGCGAACACCTATAATCCCAGCACTTTGGGAGGCTGAGGTGGGAGGATCACTTGAGGTCAGGAGTTTGATACCAGCCTGGCAAACATGGCAAAACAGCATCTCTACTAAAAAGACAAAAATTAGCCAGATGTGGTGGCATATGCCTATGGTTCCAGCTACATGGGAGGCTGAGGCAGGAGAATAGCTTGAACCCAGGAGGCAGAGCTTACAGTGAGCAGAGACTATGCCACTCAATTCTACCCTGGGTGACAGAGCAAGACTCTGTATTTAGCATATGTAGTTTATGTATAATAAAGTTATATATTTTTAGTACTTATATAATTATATATGTGTTAATAATTACAATTATATTTATTAATAACAAAAATATTCTCATTACTATAAACTTTGTGAGTCACTCCCACACCCTTCCTGCACCCTGCATTTGAGGACTGAATCTCAGTTTTAACCCTCTAGCTGCCCTTTCACACCAACCCTGACCCATTGCCACCACCATATCACCAGAGTCAGGTCTGGCCATCTGGTTGTCCTTTATGGATTACAAAAAACAGCGACCAGCCTGTGCCTGGCAAGGGGATGTGAAAGTCTGTGTCCACAGAAGCCATAGCAGGTGGTGGGGATACCCAGCCTGGGCTTTGCTCACCTAGGGTCACGTTTCTTGGCCTAGAGCTGGTAGAGCGTGACCGATGTGGCTCTGGCCTCCACCTTGGAGCTCCCTGGTCAGAATGAGTTGCAGGGGAGATGACCCCCACAGTCCAGGGAGGCTTTGACTTTTTTTTCCAGAGGGCCCTGGGTCAGGGACAGCTGTGGGGAACAGATAGTGGTACCCTGCAAGGTTGGACATTCTGAGCCCTGAACCCCTCCTCCATTGCCACTTGTTGGTGGGACCCCTTTGTGGACAGAGAGCTGTACTCGGCATGTTTATTGCTGTAGCTAGGACAACAAATAATCATAATAACAGTGATGATTACAATCATGATGAGCAACAGTGACAAAAATAACTTCAGGCCTGGAACAGTGGCTCACATCTGTAATCCCAGTACTTTGAGAGGCAGAGGTGAGCAATTCTCTTGAGTCCAGGAGTTTGAGAGCAGCCTGAGCAACATGGTGAAACCCTGCCTCTATAAAAAATTTTAAAATTAGCTGGGCATGGTGGCACACACCAGTGGTCCCAGCTACTCAGAAGCTGAGGTAGGAGGATCACGTAAGCCCAGGAGGCTGTGGTGAGCCATGGTTGTGCCTCTGCACTCCAGAGCAAATGTTATGCTGGGTGACACAGCAAGACCCTGTCTCTAAAAAAGTGAAGATGACTGGACTTCCACCAAGATAGCCAAATAGGAACAGCTCTGGAGCACAGTTCCCAGCGAGAGCAATGCAGAAGGTGAGTGATCTCTGCCTTTCCAACCAAGGTACCAGGTTCATCTCAATGGGACTGGTTGGACAGTGGGTGTGGCCCAAGGAGGGCAAACTGAGGCAGGGTGAGCACCGACTGACCTGGGAAGTGCAACAAGCCGGAGGACCCCCTCCTACCCAACAGAGGCTATTGGGGACCTTTCCACCCACTCTGGCACCCCAGTTCAGATACCGTGCTTCTCCCATGGTCTGTACAGCCCAAAGACCAGGAGATTCCCGCTGGGCCAACAAGCACCAGGGGTTTCCAGCACAAATCTGTGCAGCTGCTTTGGCTGGCGCCTGCAATACCTGTGAGACAGAGCTGCCCATTCCCCCAAAAAAGTGGGGGCTGAAGGCAGGGAGCCAAATGATCTGGCTTGATGGGTCCCACTCCCACAAAGACCAGCAAACTGAAACCCTCTGGTTTGAGATTTCGTAGCCAGCACAGCAGTTTGAGCTCGACCTGGGACAGTCAAGCTCGGTGGGGTAAGGCTTCCACCATTCCTGAGGCAGTTCCAACCTTACCTGTGTAAACAAAATTACGAGGAAGTTTACACAGCAGCTGGATGGAGCCCATGACAGCTCAACAATGCCTCTGCAGGCAGACTGTGGCTAGACTCCCTCCTTGCTGGGCAGGGCATCTCTGAAAAAAGGCAGCAACCTGTCAGGGACTTATAAATAAAGCCTCACCTTCCTGGGACAGAGCACCTGGGAAAAGGGGTGGTTGTGAGTTCTGCTGCAGCCAACATAAACATCCCTGCCCAGCAGCTCTAAAGGGATTAGAACTCAGGATTAAGAAAAGCACTCAGCACCACACAATCACATGGAAACTGAACAACTTACTCCTGAATGATGAATGGATAAACAATGAAATGAAGGCAGAAATAAAAATGTTCTTCAAAACCAATGAGGACGAAGACACAATGTACCAGAATCTCTGGGACACATTTAAAGCAATGTCTAGAGGGAAATTTATAGCAATAAATGCCCACAGGAGAAACAAGGAAGGATCTAAAATCAACACCCTATTGTCAAAAATTGAAAGAGCTAGAGAAGCAAGATAAAAAAACTCAAAAGTAAGCAGAAGACAAGAAATAACTAAGATCAGAAGAGAACTGAAGGAGATAGAGATATAAAAAAACCCTTCAAAAAATCAATGAATCCAAGAGCTGGTTTTTTGAAAAGATCAACAAAATAGACAGACCACTAGCCAGATTAATAAAAAACAAAAGAGAGAAGAATCGAATAGATGCAATATAAAATGATAAAGGGGATATCACCACCGATGTCACAGAAATACAAACATGCATCAGAGATTACTACAAACAGCTCTATGCACATAAACCAGTAAATCTTGAAGAAATGGACAAATTCCTGGACACTTGCACACTCCCAGGACTAAGCCACAAAGAAGCTGAAACGCTGAATAGACCAATAACAAGGTCTGAAGTCAAGGCAGCAATTAATAGCCTCCCAACCAAAAAAAGGCCAGGTCCAGATGGGTTCACAGCCAAATTCTACCAGATGTACAAAGAAGAGCTGGTACCATTCCTTCTGAAACTATGCCAAACAATACAAAAATAGGGAACCCTCTCTAACTCTTTCTATGAGACCAACATCATCCTGATACCAAAACCTCAAAAAGCTTATCCTCCACAATTGAGTAGGCTTCATCCTGGGGATGCGAGGCTGGTTCAACATATGCAAGTCTATAAACGTAATCCATCACTTAAACAGAACCAAAGACAAAAACCACATGATTATCTCAATAGATGCAGAGAAGGCCTTTGACAAAATTCAGCAGCCCTTTATGCTAAAAACTCTCAAAAAGTAGGTATCAATGGAACGTATCTCAAAATAATAAAAGCTATTTATGACAAACTCACAGACAATATCATATGGAACGGGCAAAAAATAGAAACATTCCCTTTAAAAACTGGCACTAGACAAGGATGCCCTCTCTCACCACTCCCAAAACCTCCTTAAGCTGATAAGCAAATTTGGCAAAGTCTCAGGTTACAAAATCAATGTGCAGAAATCACAAGCATTCCTTTACACCAACAACAGACAGAGAGCCAAATCATAAGTGAACTCCCATTTACAATTGCTACAAAGAGAATAAAATACCTAGGAATACAACTAACCAAGGATGTAAAATATCTCTTCAAGGAGAACTACAAACCACTGATCAAGGAAATAAAAGAGGACACAAACAGATGGAAAGACATTCCATGCTCATAGTTAAGAAGAATCAATATTGGAAAATGGCCATACTGCCCAAAGTAATTTATAGATTCAATGCTATCCCCATCAAACTACCATTGCCCTTCTCACAGAACTGGAGAAAACCACTTTAAACTTCATATGGAACCAAAAGAGGGCCCACATAGCCAAGACAATCCTAAGCAAAAAGAACAAAGCTGAAGGCATCACACTACCTGATTTCAAACTATACTACAAGGCAACAGTAACCAAAACAGCATGGTACTGGTACCAAAACAGAGATATAGACCAATGAAACAGAACAGAGGCCTTGGAAGTAACGCCATACACCTACCTATCCAGTAGTCATTCAGGAGCAGTTTGTTCAGTTTCCATGTAGTTGTGTGGTTTTGAGTGAATTTTTAAATCCTGAGTTTTAATTTTTTTATAAGTCCCTGACAGGTTGCTGCCACTTGAGGAGGCAGTCTGTCCCTTATCAGAGCTGAAGTGCTGGGCTGGGGGCTCCACTGCTCCCTTTAGAGCAGTGGAGTTCTAATTTGATTGCACTGTGGTCTGAGAGACTGTTTGTTAGGATTTCCATTCTTTTGCATTTGCTGAGGAGTGATTTACTTCCAATATGTGGTCATTTTTAGAGTATGTGCAATGTGGTGCTGAGAAGAATATATATTCTGTGGATTTGGGGTGGAGTGTTCTGTAAATGTCTATTAGGTCCCCTTGGTCCAGATCTGCATTCAAATCCTGTATAACCTTGTTGATTTTCTGTCTCGTTGATCTGTCCAATATTGTCAGTGGAGTGATAAAGTGTCCCACTATTACTGTGCGGGAGTCTAAGTCTCTTTGTAGGTCGTTAAGAACTTGCTTTATGTATCTGGGTGCTCCTGTGTTGGGTGCATATCTATTTAGGATAGTTATCTCTTCTTGTTGCATTGATCCTTTTACCATTATGTAATGCTCTTCTTTGTCTCTTTTGATCTCTGTTGGTTTAAAATCCATTTTATCAGAGACTGGGATTGTTACACCTGCTTTTTTTTGCTCTCCATTTGCTTGGTAAATCTTCTTCCATCCCTTTATTTTGAGTCTGTGTATGTCTTTTCATGTAAGATGGGAGACGTCTCCTGAATACAGTACACCATTGGGTCTTGACTTTTTAATCCAGTTTGCCAGTCTGTGTCTTTTGATTGGGGCATTTAGGCCATTTACATTCAATGTTAATATTGTTATGTTTGAATTTGATCCTGTCATTTTGTTACTGGCTGGTTCTTTTGCCCATTAGTTGAAGTGGTTTCTTCATTGCCCTGTTGTTCTTTACCATTTGCTACGTTTTGCAGTGGCTGGTACTGGTTGTTTCTTTCCACGTTTAGTACTTCCTTCAGGAGCTCTTGTAAGGCAGGTCTTGTAGTGATGAAATCTCTCAGTAAACAATTGCTTGTTGGTAAAGGATTTTATTTCTATTTCACTTATGAAGTGAAAGTTTGGCCAGATATGAAATTCTGGGTTGAAAGTTCTTTTCTTTAAGGATGTTTAATATTGGCCCACACTCCCTTCTAGCTTGTAGGGTTTCTGCTGAGGGATCTGCCGTGAATCTGATGGTCTTTCCTTTGTGGGTGACTCGATGTTTCTCTCTGGTTGCCCTTAGGATTTTTTCCTTCATTTCAACCCTGGTAAATCTGATGATTATGTGACTTGGGGTTGCTCTGCTTGAGGAATATCTTTGTGGTGTTCTCTGTATTTCCTGGATTTAAATGTTGGCCTGCCTTGTTAGATTGGGGAAGTTCTCTTGGATAATATCCTGAAGAGTGTTTTCCAACTTGGATTCATTCTCCCTGTCATATTCAGGTACGCCAATCAAGCATAGATTAGGTCTTTTCACATAATCCCATATTTCTTGGAGGCTTTGTTTCTTTTCACTCTTTTTTCTCTAATCTTGCCTTCTCATTTTATTTCATTGATTTGATCTTCATTCTCTGATATCCTTTCTTCTGCTTGATTGATTTGGCTGTTGAAACTTGTGTATGCCTCGCGAAGTTCTTGTGCTGTGTTTTTCAGCTCCATTAAGTCGTTTATGTTCTTTTCTAAGCTGGTGATTCTAGTTAGCATTTCATCTAACCTTCTTTCAACGTTCTTAGTTTTTTTGCATTGGGTTAAAACATTGTCTTTTAACTCAGAGAAGTTTGTTATTACCCATCTTCTGAAGCCTGCTCTGTCAATTTGTCAAACTCATTTTCCGTCTTGTTTTGTTTCCTTGATGGTGAGGAGCTGTGATCCCTGGAAGGGGAAGAATGTTCTGGTCTTTGATGGTTTCATCCTTTTTGCACTGGTTTCTTCCCATCTTTGTGGATTTATCTCCCTTTGATCTTTGAAATTGGTGATTTCGGGAGGAATGTCTGAGTGGACATCCTGTCTGTTGTGATTGGAGCTATATCTTTTTTGGCCTGTAGAGGGTGTTGCTGGGCTCTCTCGGATTCAGTCAGATTGCTGGGTGGGTGGTCCTTCCCTGGAGTTTGTTTGCCAGTGAGATTGGCCCCGCCTTTCCAATGGTGTCTCTCTTTCCCCAAGCTCGATCTTCCCGGTTGGGGTCAAACTGATGTATTCGCTGCCAAACTCTCTAGTGCAGGCTTCAGTTTGAGTTCTGTGGGGGTGGGGCCTGCCGGGCCTTTTGGCCCGTTTCCCTGCTTTCAACTCTGCCTCTTTCTGTGGGACGGGTTGTTCTGTCCCACTGGCATTGGTCCAAACTTCCACCCAGGTCCATGCTGACAACTTGCGGCAGCAGGCAGGAGCCTTTGCTTAGATTTGCATCCACACCCCACTGCGCCCCTCAGTCTGGCAGGGCTCTTGTGGACTGTGGGTTGCAGGAGGGATGAGGTAAGCACAGGATCCAAATCAGAGTACTGAGGGGAAGTCCCTGACCCTCTGAGCTGGCTGCACGTTCCAGGTGGGGACGTCTCAGTGCCCTGTCTCAGTTTGCTCTCCCTGGGCGGCTCTTGCCCTGCTTAGGCTCCTTCCCTGGGCTGTTTTCAGAGTCCTACCAGTTCCACCGAAACGAACCCAACAACTCTCTTGGAATTGTGAAGTCCTCTAGCCCTCTGCATCTCATTCACTGGGTGCTGCATTCCGACGTTGCCTCATCTCGGCCATCTTGGCATGCCTCCTGGGTGGGTATTAGAAAGTCTTGTGATGTGCATTGCCCTCCAAACACTGAGCTAAGGAAGGTGTTCATGATGGTTAACTTTAGGTGTCAACTTGATTGCATTGAGCGATGCCTAGATAGCTCATAAAGTATTGTTTCTGGGTGTGTCTGTGATGCTGTTGCTAGAGGAGATTAATTTGAGTCAGTGGATGGGTAGAGGAAGACCCACCCTCAAGCTGGGTGGATGCCAGTGAGGCTAGAACAAAGTAGGCGGGAGGTGAGATAAGCTGGCTTGCTGAGTCTTCTGGCTTTCATCTTTATTCTGTGCTGGATGCTTCCTGCCCTTGGACATCAGACTTCAGGTTCTTTGGCCTTTGGACTCTTGGACTTACAACAGTGGTTGGCCAGGGGCTCTCAGGCCTTTGGCCACAGACTGAAGGCTGCACTGTTGGTTTGCCTGCTTTTGAGGCTTTTGGCTTGAACTGAACCACTACAGGCTTTCTTGTTCCTGTTTACAGACGACCTGTTGTGGAGCTTGGCCTTGTGATCATGTGAGCTAATTCTCCTTAATAAACTCCCTTTCATATATACATCTATCCTATTAGGTCTGTCCCTCTGGAGAACCCTAATACAGTGTTAGAAAACCAAAAGGTGAGCGTGTTTAATTTGGGGGCTTTTAGGCAACAGCACATCCCATGATTAAAAAAAGGATAGCTTGTATATTTGTAATAAACTCAAACTACACGGATAAACACTGCAAAACACATTAGTTGATATTTTTTGAGATCAGATGTCCCTTATTAGACCATCTTGTTGATTTTAATATAGCTATAAAAAGGATCTTTATTTAGCAAAGATTTCTAAGACATTTTATGGAAAGTAATTATAAAACTTCTTAGTTCTTTCATTCCTAAATACTCCCTTGAAACAAATTTTGTTGTTGTTTGTCTGCTATATTATTTCAGGAAGAGCAAAATAAAAATAAAATTAGCCTAATTAAAAAACAATTAACCTAACAGCTAATATTGGCCAGGACTAATTACACTCAAGGCTCTCTCCCAAGAATTTCACATGGAGCAACATTTCATCCTTCCAACAACCAGCAAGGGAAGGACCATTCGCTCCGTTTTCAGAGAAAGAGCTTGACTCACACAGAAGTTAGCTTGTCCACGGTCACATAGCAAGTAAAGGGCAGGGCAAAGCCAGGATGCAAAGCCACACAAGGCCACCTGGCTCCAAAGCCCCCGGGTAGAAGCCAGTGGGCCACCCTGGCACAGCAGCAGGACCTTCCTGGAGCCAGACAGCAGTGGGGAGACTGCTCTGCCATACCTTGCCTCTCGCCTCCACTTCCTGCCCTGGGCTTTTCAGCAGCCCTGAGCACCACTTCTTCAGGGGACCGTCAGTGGAGAGAGGACAGGCTTAAGTTCATTTTTTACATAAATGTTTTTGGTGTTAAAACTTCCCAAATAAGGCCAGGTATGGTGGCTCATGCCTGTAATTTCAACACTTTAGGAAAAGAGGCTGAGGTGGGAGGATTGCTGGAGGCCAGATGTTTGAGAACAGCCTGGGCAACATAGTGAGACCCTGTCTCTATATAAAATTACAAAAAAAGAAAAAAGTTGGGCATGGTTGTGTGTACTTGTAGTCCCAGCTACTTGGGAGGCTGAGGCAGGAAGATGGCTTGAGGTCAGAAGTTTGAAGCTGAAGTGAGGTCTGATCATGCCACTACATTCTAACCTGAGCATAGAGTAAGACCTTATTTCTAAAAAATAGACTTCCTGAGTGAAAACATCTAATATTATGTTGCTATGTAATACTGACCAGAGCCTAACTATGGAAAATAAAATCTTAAGGTCATGGAAGACATATGTCTTTTAAGTATCCATATTAGTAACATTCATTAATCAATTCAATTATGCTGGATTTTTCCCCTTGCTATATGCTTAGAAAAGAAGAAAAATGCACCTCTGTTCAAAAACTTGTAAGAATTCGAGGAAATTTTTAAAATCTTCAAATTTTAGGATGATTTTTATTTACAAAACAGATTGAGTCTTTTGTTTTACAAAAATTATTAAAAAATGACTTGACTCTTAAAAATAGAAATTGCTTCTCAGACTCTTGGGAACTACTTTTAAGCAACTGAGCAGTTAGAACTCAGATTGTTTTCTTCTTTGTAACAGCAACAATGACCACAGCTGTGTGCTACGTCAGTTACTGCTGTGTGTCTTCTCCTAAAATTACACAGTCCCGAGCTGTCTCTGGCAGAAAGGTCTCCACTCAGGTCAGAGTCTGAAGGAGCAAGATCTTCTCATTAATGCAGAACCTGTGCAGAACCACCATCAGATTCTCTCCACAGCGGGAGACCTGGCGCTCCATGGCCAGGCGAAAGTCCTCCTTCACGCCTTTGGTGATGCCTCGAGTTACCGTGTGGTGCCTGAGGTCAGTGACAGGGAAACAGACAAAGACCAGGGATTAGCACCAGCATCACTGATCACTGCTACTTGGGTAGGAATAAAACCTGCCCCATATCTAAGTATAAGTTAAGATATTTTTAAAAGAACAAAAGAATAGCTGCCACCAACCAAACGTTCCAGCCCGTTCCTTTTCAGAAAGACTTAAAACTAGTCAGACATCTTGCCCACTCTATAAAAGATTATTCCAAACATTTAATTGTCCAATAAAATGCTACCTGCTTTGCCTTTGAATCCTTGAAGCTCTGTTATGCTTCCCTACTGCTGTCTGGTACACAATTCAGTAACTTAGGGCCAAATGTGTCCAGTCCACACTGGCTACAAAGGGCTTGTGTCCAGCCAGGCCAGGAGGCCCTCCAGAAATAGCAGCAAGGAGGAAGGAGACCCGAATGAGCCCATCACGCAAGTGAGCCCCTCCCATGGCCCCTGCAGCTGGTGCTCCCAGAAAGGTTCAGGGCTCTTGCACAGCCGGGGTCACAAGCACATCTGTTTCCCCAGGACACCAGAATAGGGCAGCTCCTCTAAATGCTGTGCCCATCTAGACTCTCATGTGTTGGACAAAATGCAGAGGGAGCTGGGGTCCCGACACAGAATGTGGCACAGGTCAGGAGAGAGGCAGAATCTCTGAGGACCAGAAGCAGTGGACTACATGGTCATAGGCTGTCTGGCACTCAGGGGAGACCTGCACGTCTGTGGAAGGAGTGGTGGGGACACAGGCCAAAAAGGTCTCTACGCCCCAAAGGTTGTGCTTTAGAAAAAGAAATTACACATGAAATCCCAGGAAACAGAAGAAACAAAATGAAGAAAGGAAAAGAAAAACTGAGTAAAAGTCAGTTCAGTTAAGAGGAAGGGAGTTTTACCTACTAGTTCAGCAATTTGGTGGACTTAGACTAATAAGTCACCTCTGTTTCCCACCCTGCTGTCTAATTTCCCTTGCACAAAGTTATAAGGATTGAAACTGAAGATCTTTATGTCCCTGGGCAAGATAAAAGTGTTGAAATTAAAATGTTTCTGTTTTTAAAAACTTATATTAATTATCATATAAAGTAAGGACAACAGGAGTCACCAAGTTGTAAAATAACAGAAGGAAAAAAAATCCAGCTTTGTTACATAAGTAAAGCTATTACAGAATCTTCTGATGCTCATGAATGTTTTAAAGAGCTACCGGGGAAAGCAGCATGGAGTAAATGTGGCTTGGAGCAAATGTGCAGTTCTTTGTGAATCTCTCTTGTCAAGTCTGGGTGGGTAGCTCCATAGTTAGGACACAGCGTCAGTGATGTCCCACTGGGATAGATGTAAACCACTTATGCTGCCCTGAGATACTGCTCTTCTGGGTCCCAGGCTGCAACTTCAAACTGGGGCCCACCCTCTGACCAAGTGGAGGTTACTGGCATTTGCAGTTAGCTAAAGGCAAACGTTCCTTTTTTTCTTTTGAAATGGCGTCTTGCTCTGTCACCCAGGCTAAAGTGCAGTAGCATGATCTCAGCTCACTACAACCTCTGCCTCCCGGGTTCAAGCAACTCTCATGCCTTAGCCTCCCAAGTAGCTGGGATTACAGGGACGTGCCATGATGCCTGGCTAATAAATCCTGCTTTTAAAAGCACTAAAAATATAACTAAATATTATATTTAATGTAAATAAATAACTAAATGCTACATCCTGCAGATCAGGATCCAGTTGTATTATCTCCATATATAAAGAGTGGCACAACTCAGTTATATCTCTATTAGAGCCTCTATCACTCCAGTATGTTTGGATGAAGAAGAGAATTAGTAAGCTTTTGTGGTTTAAGAAAAGGATAAACCAGCTAATAAATGTGAAATTTTAGCCTATCACATAGTTTCAATTCAGAAAGGTAAGGTCTGAAAAAAACATCAGTAGCAGGAGGAAACCATACTTGTGCCTACTTAGATCCCAGGCAACTAATTGCTAATAGGACCATAATGACTGGTCACTCTTATGAATATCCACAAATAAAAACATACTTAAAATAAACGTCAGCATCTTTAAATATATATGACTGAAAGCCTTAAGGTTTTGTCAAAAGAGAATCATAGTGCACCTGAGCTAATGTGCACTGAATTGAATACAGTTTTATATAGCTTTCATTTTTTTTTCCAGATCCATAATGATTTTTAAATTGAACACAAACACACTGGCAACTTATGGAAAAAATAAGAAATGTTACAATATTACAACCAGATGGTTTGCCAAAATGCAGAACAAAGTAAAAAATAAATAAAGCATGAAAAAGAGCACTGAGGAACAAAGAGCTGAGAACCATGGGCAGTGAACATGTTGACAAACAGCACACTATGAGCGGGCGTTTATTCCACTTGGTACCTGTCAGCAGTCTGTATGCTGGGCTGAAGCACAGGTAAGAATTCCTGCTGCAGCAACCCCATGGGAGGGCTAGAAGGCCTTAAAAAAACAGCAAACAGCAGCATTCAAACACCCACACCGACTCACCCTGCACTGCAAAAACAACACTCCAGAGAAAATACACAAGACTGGAAGCAGACTAAACAGAAACTTGTTAACCTCAACAAGCCCCTGGCCATGGCTGGGTGTTTAAGGAGACTGGGGAGAAGCTAGCCAGCCCTCACTGCACCTGCTGCTGCTGGTGCATGTCCAGAGTCGTCTCAGTTCCTGGTCCCAGAGCTCAGCCCCCTTGTGATGTGGTATAAAAAGCGGCCAGGGAGGAAGAGGACGATGGAATGTAGTTGAATGGCAATAGGGGGCAGGGGCAGCCTTTGAGAAGACGCATTTTCAAAGCCAGCCTCTTTACTTTCCACTTTTCTCATGGTGTACCAGTCCCAGCATTCAGCTTGGTGATGTCTGGTAACCACCTTTAATAGGACTGCAGCCCCACTGGGGGGTTTTCCAAGAGGAGTAAAGGGTCTGGCAAAGTTTTTTCAAAAACGTATTGAGAACAGATGAGGGGAAAATAAGAGTCCGGGACCCATGGCTGTGCGGAATTCTGTAACAACAAAGATTTAGTGTATTAGCTGGCGATCACCTCATAGAACATTATCATTGACCCTATTCAGAGTATAAGTAGGACATTGTTTTCCATTTTAATCCATTCTAATACAACTAAGATACTGCATGTATCAGCATAGAAACATTTTTCTATTTTAAAATACTTAAGAGCAAAAGGTCTGTATAACAGATAAAGAGCTTCTACCTCCATTGAGTCAAGCACCGGGTGCCCTCACGTTGGTACTGTACCTGCTTGCATCCCAGATGCCACAGCTAAGGCGGACTCAGCCTTACCCCTGGGGAGGAGTGTACACTGCTCACAACATCTCTGCTACTCATCTGGAGGGACCACCCCAAAGGTCTGGAATGGCTTCAGAGAATTTGTTTGGAACCCGAAGGGAAAAGGAATTGACATTGTTTAATGAAGATTCCAACCATTCCTCAGTTAGGAAGAGCTCTCTGTCTTAAGCAGTGTGCTTCTACCATGTTAATTTAGGCATAAGTAATTAACCTTGAGTTTCACACAGTGAAGACTGGGCAAATCCCTACAAGGTCAGATTACTAGGGAATAATCCCTATTCTGGCTTCCAAACTGATGAAACTGCAGCTTTTCTAAGAGGCTTGTCTTCTATAGAAAGTTAGAAGAAAGTAAGGGTTATGCTGATCAATGTGGGAGAGCCTAGAGTTATCCCTTAAAAGTTAGAAGTGCATGATGGGTGTCCTTTACACAAACAGTTCCAAACACCCTTCCCTGTGATACTAGCTGGTACCCAACACTCCCCTGCTCTCATTCCTCATCCTAGGGATTGTCCACATGGACTTACGTCACTGTTCAGCTCAGTAAAAACTGGTAAAAGAAGAACGGTTCAGTACAATGAAGACTGAGGTTCAACTGTTGATTTTTTGACAATCCATCTCTCACACTTGCACAAACAGTTAAGCATTATCTAAGTAAAGTGATAGTCATCTGTAGCTTTAATCCTATCTACACAGACTTGGGTACCACTATGGCTGTCTCTATATTAATTCGTATGGTGACTCCTGATCAAAATTAACTAAACAGCTTTATTCAGGGTGTATTTGTATATCCAGTTTCAAAGTCTAGAAAACAAATCACAATACAAAAGGGGTTACCTGGACTCCCGTATCCAAAGGTAATCTTTATCCCCAAACACTGTTAAGAATATTTGGAACAACACAGTTATTCTTCCCATAGTTTTGATTCACAATCTTAGAAAAGTAAATGGAGATGGGAAGATGCCAGTCCTTGTCCATCCTGCTTAATAAGCAACCCAATGCAGAAAGGGCTCGTGTATTTTTAAAGAGAGCATTGTTCTTTTATTTTACAAGTTTATAATTTAATAACAATAAGATGAAGGGAAAAAAATAAAACTTAATCTTTCCATTCTTGAGAATGGATTCCACGAGACCCTATTCCTGCTAGACATAAAAAGAAATGTTTGTTATGCAGCAAATTACTAAGGTTACAGAAATCTAAAATGAACATTTCTTCTTTCCCTAGACATTTTTCTAAGACTATCAAGATAGAACAAGATGTGGTTTTGCTTTCAACAACTGAAAACTAGTTTCTTCCACAATTGAGGGAAAAAGAAAAAGGTCTGTAGCTTTAGCGGTACTTCCTTCTCGCTCAGGGTTCGGTCTCTTGGAGAAACTCTAACACTGACTTACAGACACACTGAATGTGCAGGAAGCAAAGGAGGAAGTATGAAAATAAAACTTCACGTGGCATTTACAGCAGAGAGGATATATTACCCAAACTACAATGAGGATTGAAGGAGAGAAGCAAGATTTATGAGCTATTTAAAAATCATAAATGGTCACTAATTTGGCATTTTCATCTGGGCGAACCCGGAATTTTAGTAACATCCTGTGGCTGAGGGGAGGATGACGGAGACCAACCACTGGCCCGTCATTTCTTGACAGGTGTGTTCTCAGAGGCACTACACCTGGCTATTTTATTAATACTTTGTATTATGTAAGTAATGAGGATTGCACAGGAGGGCTTCATAGATAGTTTATAAATAAAAAGTCTATAGTTTTTTCTAAAGAATTTTTCTAACCCGGCACAATTTTAATTAAGTACAGCTTTTTTTTTTTGAGGTGGAGTTTTGCTCCTTGGCCAGGCTGAGTGCAATGGTGCTATCTTGCCTCACTGCAGCCTCCGTCTCCCGGGTTTAAGCAGTTCTCCTGCCTCAGCCTCCTGAGTAGCTGGAATTACAGGCACCTGCCACCATGCCCAGATTAATTTTTTTTTTTTTTCTGTATTTTTAATAGAGATGGGGTTTCACCGTGTTGGCCAGGCTGGTCTCTAAGTCCTGGCCTCAGGTGATCCACCAGCCTCCGCTTCCCAAAGTGCTGGGATTGTAGGCGTGAGCTACCTCGCCCGGCCACTCAGCTGTTCTTAATTAAAGGCACTCTATGCCTAATCAGAAACTTACAGAATCACCCTGTAAATTTTTTAAAGGAAAAGATATCATGAATGAGACTTTTGTCTGTGAAAAAGTTGCAAATGTGACAAAAATACCCCAATTTAAGCAAAGTGTTTGAGAAATGTAGTTAAGGAAATGCAAGTCTTTCAAAAGGTACCCAGAATCAAACTGACTGTGAAAACGGAGACCAGGTTCAAAGTCCTTTGTATTAAATTTTTGATAGGTATAGACATTTACAAATACTTAATACAAAGACACAAAAGGTGAGCACTCAGCATGGAAGAGCAAAAGACAGCATACTTACTTGATCAGCATTCCTTGGTTGGGTAGTAATTCCAGATGAATTTTCCCACCTTCCTGAGTTCTCAAGTAGGCAAATTCCTCCAGCATATCAATATCTGCAGGCCAGATCAGGTTAACCACATGTAAAAAAATGGTGCCAGTTCTCTCTGATGAGGAAATGGGGTCTCGGCAATTGAATAACTTGCCCATCACCATCCCACTATCTGCAGACTCCATATTTGAACCTAGATCTGTCTGATTCCAAAACCTGATTCTTTTTTTTTTAAAGACAGAGTTTTGCTTTTGTTGCCCAGGCTGGAGTGCAATGGCGCAGTCTCGGCTCACCACAACCTCTGCCTTCCAGGTTTGAGCGATTTTCCTGCCTCAGCCTCCTGAGTACCTGGGATTACAGGCACCTGCCACCATGCCAGGCTAATTTTATATTTTTAGTAGAGACGGGGTTTCTCCATGTTAGTAAGGCTGGTCTCGAACTCCCAACATCAGGTGATCTGCCCACCTTGGCCTCCCAAAGTGCTGGAATTATAAGTGTGAGCCACCGCACCCAGCCTCCAAAACATGATTCTTATACCCACCAAACTCCCTTGTACAGATAATTCTTGGCATGAGACATGCCAGGCTAAAGGGCATGAGGACATGTTTTCCATATGGATAATAATTAAATACTATATGGTCGCAAGAGCAAAATTGTTTTGTTTTCTTAATAAGAAATGAGAGACGTGGCAAGAGTAGGGAGGATCATTTGGTGTTACAGAACATGAAATTCTTAAAAATAAAATGACTACTTCTTCATAGCTGGGGTGCAAGGATTTTTAGATGCATCAGGGGAGGAAGCTTCTGCAAGTTACCCAAATTTTATGCAAAATGTCAATGACATTCATATATGCATTTTTCTAGTGAAAAATTATGTAACTTTCATCAGATTCTCAAAAGATATGTGTCCTAAAAAAGGTTAAAAACTATTATTTTGGTCTGGCAGGGTAGTGCAGGCCTGTAGTCCTAGCTACTCAGAAGGCTAAGGCAGGAGGTCTCTTGAACCCAGGAGTCTGAGGCTGTAGTGTGCTATGATCCTGCCAGGATACTTGAGCCTGGGTGACACAGCAAGACCCTGACTCTAAAAAAATAAAATAAAAACTGGCCAGGTGCAGTGGTGCACACCTGTAATCCCAGCACTTTGGGAGACCGAGGTGGGTAGATCACAAAGTTAAGAGATGGAGACCATCCTGGCCAACATCGTGAAATCCTATTTCTACTAAAAATACAAAAATTAGCTGGGCGTGGTGGTGTGGGCCTGTAGTCCCAGCTACTCGGGAGGCTGAGGCAGGAGAATCACTTGAACTTGGGAGGTGGAGGTTGCAGTGAGCCAAGATCACACCACTACACTCCAGCCTGATGACAGAGTAAGACTCCGTCTCAAAAAAAAAAAAAAAAAAAAAAAAAATTAAAAAGATTAAATAAAAAAATAAAAACTATTGCTGTGAGCACCTGAACAAGAATATCATTTATATTCCTTGCAATTCAAAAATAATTGGTAAGATAAGCAATGAAGAAGTAAAAACACTCAAACTGATAAATAACCTTTAATTCAAAGGTCTTTCCCTAATAAACAGTGTGAAGTAGAGCATTACCTAACATTAGAAGCAGCTCTTGGGCTGTGCAGCATCTTTGGTGGGTACTCATTGGGAGATAAGACAGCTGTGGCAGGGTGCCCTAACAAGAGATTGCAGGGCACAGCCACTGTCCCGAGGCCACAGGAGGCATGCTTTTGATAAGATGGAAGAAGAGGAACTATTAATATTATATCCATGGCTAAACCGGCCAAGCTGGACCTATCAGCAACCTGTAGGCTATTACTGTAGGCATCTTGGCCTTCTTAGAAGCCAGCTAGCAGTGGATGGAAGAGGTTTGTGAGATTCCCAATTCTTGAATCATGTCTTTTACAACTTTCACAAGATCAACTGCCACAGCCCTGGTTTTAATCCCCATTCCTTCTCTTCCCCCCCCAAAATAGAAAAAATCATTATTTCTATCCAGAATGGTTCATTCAGTTTTGAACATGTATTCATTCTAAAGAAAATCAGAATGTGTTATGCTTAAACAAGAAAAAAGGATACTTGTAACGTAATTGAAAAAATTCTCATATTGGAAATTTCCTTGTTGGCAAATTTTATTGACAGCTTTCAGGAAAAGGTTCTCGCCCCGTGGCCACTCTTGCTGAAGCAGTACAATCACATGCCCCAGCGCCATGTCATCTCTGTTGTCTGTGAAAGCTCTAAGCTGCAGTACAAAGATTTATACAAGACAGAAGGAAAAGAAAGTCACAGGGTTATCTGAAATACACCAAACATCACTTTCTGAAAACATGATCTATATGCAAATGTGTGATAAAGGTCATTAGAGTAAGAAGGAAACAAAGGGGTAACGAAATGGCTGGTAAACATCACAGCTGCCTTCTAAGCAGGGTGGATTCTAACCATCTTTGGTTAGAAGCCTCAGGCTCCCTCTGGGCTGTGCACAGCTGCTGGCAGTGTGTGTAGATGGGAGTTAGACACAGGTGGGCCTGAAGCTTTTGCATATGGGTAGAGAACATTGATTCATCCTGCGTAACGGAGAAATGAATCTGGAGATTTCTTTGAAGGGGAGCAGATGGGAGTAGAAGGCGGGCAAGAGCCATCCAGGAGAGGGCTATTCGGAGAGAACATGGGACTGGGGAGAAAGAAAGGCAGTGAGCTACAAGGAAATAAGCACTAGCGTGAACTAGAGAAATGGTCAAAGGAGGTTTTGTTTTAAATGAGCGATTATGCCTAAAATCACACTTTATATTTTTTTCTGTTGTCCCAAGTGATAGGGATGAGGAGTTAAGTCTGGGAGTTACTGCACTGAAGTGGAGACCCAATATTTTACTCTCTGGTCGACAAACCTTGAAACAATTAAGCCTCCCTGCTCTAAGGCTCTGTTCTCTACCTGCAGTCAAGGGCCCTGGTGTTCTTTCAAGTCCTAGAACTTTCCCAACACTGTTGGGCTGTTACTGGTGTTGATCTCAACACCTAACATGCTTCATCTAGCACATATTTACAATGACAAACTCATTATCCCTCTGTGAATCCAACCGCAATTTGTATTCTCTTTCTTTGTAGGTAATATACTTATATTCATAAAATATTTACTGAACACTACAACAGTCCAGGTTATTTGCATATCTGTCCCACTATTACACTTTTCGAGGATGGGGAGAATTTCCTACTTCTCTTTGCCTACTGCAGTCACTATTTAATTAAGATTTGTTAATTACTAGCCCATGAGCTTTTCTAACCATACTGGCCTGCCCTTGAAAGTACTAAACTAACAATCCTTAACAAGGCTCTCACGTTTTCAAGTCATAAGAATAATATTTGAAATTAAATTTTTTTCAAGCTCATCAAGTTTAAGCTTACCTTAAAACAGGCTAACATTAAATGCAGGCAGTATGGCATGATAGCCTTGCTGGTACAAGGCAGGAGCTTCAGATCCAAACCTAACAGAAGTCCACAATGTTATGTTAATGTTCATTATTATCAAAGAAAATGGCTTTGAAAGGCAAATGTTTACGATATTTTCATTAAAAACAAAAACAAAAACAAGAAAACAAAAGGATACACAACTGTCACATGAATTCAATTATAGTTGAAACACAGTTATACTTTATGATGGTGAAATTGGCTTTTGATAGTCTCTAGATTTCATTTATCGATATTCTTTCCTAAACTTGTTTATATACTTTTAATGATAAAATATTTTAAATATACAAAAAATTATATAGAGAGGCTATGATAAACACTGGTGTGCTTACCACTCAGCTTCATGAAATGTTAATATTTTAATTTTAAACAATTCTAACATAAATAATCACAAAATCAGTTAAAGCCTATCATGTATCCTTCTCTGATCCCATTCTCTTCCATCCCAGGGGTAGCCGTAATTCTGAAGGCAGTGGTGGTCATTCCTGTGAATATTACACACTTCTACCACAGAAGTTTGTATTTATAAACAACACTGGATTGTTTTGCATGCTTTCAGTCTAGTATATAAATGGTGTCATAGTGTATGTATCCTTCTGCAAATTGCTTTTTCTACTCAACTTCATGTGGTTCAGATTTATCAATTGATCGATATCAATACATGTAGCTCCCGTTCATTCATTTTCAGTGTCATATAGTATTCTGTTGTCTACATCTATCGTAAATGATGCATCCATTCTTTTTATGGTGGAGGCTGACATTTTCAACTTTTCACTATTACCATGTTAAATATACATTCTTACATATTCTTGTACATTTATGGAAATAACTGTAAGCAATGGCTTTCAAAGCAAGATCCCAATCTTTTCTTTATGGTCTGTGTTCTTTATGGCTGCTATCTTTCTCTACTCACAGGCAAGTAGCAAGAAATAAATACATTTTTTACATGGGATCCTGTACACACATACTTACATAATGTGATATATCCAAAACAAAAGGTGCATTAAATAATAGTCTCTCTTCTTATCTGAGATGTCTTTTAAAAATATTATTAAATCCTATCTCATTGCAAAAGAAAAACTGGGGTTGAAAGTCATGACCCAGTAAATGACAAATAGCTTGAAAAACATTAATCTAAGGTATATAACTACGAGGCAAGGTAGATATAATAATTTGGTAATTAATGTGAAGTTGGTTTCCAGAATGGTTGCACGACTTTGTACACCTTCCAGAAGCACATGGGCGCTGTGTTCCTTCACATCCTAACGGTCATTATTATCTCTTCAATTTTTGCATTCTGATGTGTGTGAAATGGTAGGTTACTGTTTTAATCTGAATTGCCCATATGACTAAAGGTTGAGAATCTTTTCAAATAGTTTTTGGCCACCTGGATTTCTGTTCCCATGAATGTGTCGTTCCTGTCCTTTGCCTATTTTTCTATGGGGGTTTGTTAATTGCTTCCTATTGGTCTGAAGGAGCTCTTTCAAAACTCTGGATACTAAGTTTTTGTTGATTTTATGTGATAGAGAATTTTCTGGCAGTCTATGGCTTATCTTTTCACTTTGACTGTAATAGCCGTTGTTGGTATTTTAATTTTAATGTGATCAAATTTACTAATCTTTCTATTTTTAAATTTTCTTCTAAAAGTTTAGAAGTTTTGGAGTTTTTGCTTTCACATTTCAACCTTAAAATTTAGAGGATGTCTATGTAGTGTGAAGGAGGGGGAATCTTATTATTTTATTGTCATTTTTTACATTTGGAAAACAAACTGTTCTAGTGCCACTTACTGAATAAATTCATTCTTCCCCCACTGAATTTATTCATTCTTCCCCCACTGAATTTTAATGTCATCTATTTCTCAGTTTTCTATGCTGTTCCACTGGTCAATCCCTGTGCCAATACTACTCTATCTTAATTACTAAAACTTGGAAATAAGTCTTGATGTCACCTAGGTCACTCTTATCCACCTAATTGGTTTCTGGAAGGTGTATAAAGTCATGGAAATTAAGTTAGCACTACCAAGTTGAACATGTCATTATCTAATAATTATAAACCTTGCCTCTTACTTGTACACCTGAGATTAGGGTTTCTCAAGCTGTGAATCTTCATCTACGGGGTCATGAGTTTCAACCACAAACTTTCTGTTTTGCAGAAATACTTAATTTTCGAAGAAGCCTGGGCTAGATTTTTTTTTTAACCATTTGTTATAGAAAACTTAAAACATATACAAAGTAATCTGCTCTAGCAGAATTGGTTGAAAAGTCTTTCCTTTCTCTATTGAATTACTTTGATGCCTTCACTGAAAATCATTTGATCAATATGCAGGTCTATTTCTGGATCCTCCATTCTTATATCAATATTTTGTCACTGTCTTGATTATTATGCTTGTATATTAAATCTTGTTATTATGTAGTATAAGTCACTTGTGTCTTTTGTAGAACTGTTTTGACTGTTCTAGATTATATAATATTTTCACTGACATTTTAGAATCACTTTGTGAACTTCTACCAAAAAACCTCCAAAAACCATAAAGTCTGCTGTAATTTTGGTTGAAATTGTATCTAATCTATAGATACATTAGGGGAGAAATGGCACCATAATAATAATCGAATTTTCTGATCTAGAAACATGATCTGTCCATTTTCAAAAATCTTTAATTTTTCTCAGAAATGTTTTGTGATATTCAAAGTGGAGGTTTTGCACATTTTTCGTTAAATTTACCTCTAAATATTTTATGGGTTTTTTTTGATGCTATTAGAAACAGTATCTTAAAAAATTCATTTTCTAACTGCTTATTAATAGCATATAAATTGAACTGAGTTTTTTATACACTAAAATGTCTTGGAAATTTTTTTTTTCTTTTTTGAGACAAGGTCTCACTCTGTCACCTAGGCTGGAGTACAGTGGAACAATCTTGGCTCACTGAAATCTCTGCCTCCCAGATTCAAGTGATTCTCCCACCTCAACCTCCTTAGTAACTGGGATTAAAGGTGTGTGTCACTACATCTGGCTAATTTTTGTATTTTTAGTAGAGATGGGATTTTACTATGTTGGCCAGGCTTGTCTCAAATTTCTCGTCACAAGTGATCCACCTGCCTCGGCCTTCCGAAGTGCTGGGATCAGAGGCATGAGCCACCACGCCCAGCCTTGGGAACTTGTCAGATTCCCTCAAGTGTTCTACATAGCCAAATATGTAACTGTGCTGGTTTCTTGAGACAGGGAAACCTTTTCTCTGTTGCTAGGCTGGAGTGAAATGACATAATCATAGCTCACCATAGCCTTGACCTCCTAGGCTCAAGCAGTCCTCCTGCCTCAGCCTGCAGAGGGTAGCTGGAACTAAAGGTGCACACCACTAAGCTTGGCTAATTTTTAATTTTTTTGTAGAGATAGGATCTCACTTTGTTGCCCATGGTGGTTTGAGCTCCTAGGCTCAAGTGATCCTCTTGCTTCAGCCTCCCAAAGTGCTTGGATTACAGGCGTTAAGTTATCATGCCCAGCCAAAACATGTAACTGTGAATAAAGGTAGTCATATCTGTGAATAGTCTTTTAAATCTTTATGCCTTTATTCACTTTTCTTGCGTGCTGTACTGCCTAGAGTTTCCAGAATATTGAACAGAAGTACTGAGAGCAGACATCCTTGCACAGTTTCTAATCTTAGTGGGAAAAAGCGTTCGATATTTCACAGTTAAGTTTGATGTTAAAAAATAGTTTCCTTCTATTCCTAGTTTGCTAAGATTTTTGTTATCATGAAGTGATATTAAATTCTGTCTGTATCTACTAAGACAGTCATGATTTTTCTCCTTCTATCTGCTAATGAAGTGAATTACACTGATTTTTATATGTTCAAACACCTATGCATTCCTGGAATACTTGGTCATAATACATTGTCCTTCTATATTGCTGTATTCAGTTTGCTAATATTTTGTTAAGGATTTGGCACCTATTATAGTTCATGAAGGATACTGGCCTTTAAAGTTCTTTTCTTGTGATACTCTTGCTTGGTTTTGCTATCAGGGTTATTGTGTCGGCCTTAAAAAAATGAATTAGGAATCTTCCTCTATTTTCTGGTTAGAGTTTGTGTAGAATTGGCACTATTTCTTCCTAAATTCTTGATAGAATTCACCAATGAAGCAATTTGGAACTGAATTCTTTATGGAAGGTTTCTGATAACAAATTTAATTTCTTTAATAGCTAAAGGAACATTCTCTCTCTTTCTCTCTCTGTCTGTCTCTTTCTTTCTTTCTTTCCACAGTGTCTTGCTTTGTTGCCCAGGCTACAAGTGCCATGCTGTGATCTCAGCTCACTGCAACCTCTGCCTCCCAGGTGCAAATGCTTCTCCCACCCCAGCCTCCAGAGTAACTGAGACTATGCACACCCAGCTAATCTTTGTATTTTTAGTAGAGACAGCATTTCACCATGTTGCCCAGGCTGGTCTCCAACTTCTAGGCTCAAATGATATGCCCGCCTTGGCCTCCCAAAATGCTGGGATTACAGTGTGAGCCACTGTTCCCAGAATGTTCTGATTTTCTATTTCATTTTTGTGTCAATTTTGGTAAACTGTGTTTTTAAGACACTTTTTCATTGCATCTAAGTTGCTGAGTTTATTGGCATAAAGCTTTTCATAATGTATTCTTTTAGGGTCCTTTTGATTTCAGTAGGATCTGTAATGACATTCCCTTTTTCATTTCCGATACTGGTAATTTATGTTCACTTTCCCCTGATCGATCTTGTTAGTGGGTTATCAATTTTATACATTTTTCAAAAAAACCTTCTAGTGTTATTAATATTCTCTATTTTGTTTTCTATTTCACTGATTTCTGCCCTTAGCAGTACTCTTTCAAGTCATCTATTTTCTTCAGGTTTAATTTATGTATCTTTTTCTAACAAACTTACATCAGTTGTACATTTCATTTTTCAAGCAACATGAAGCTTGAGCTGAAGCTCAGAATAGTTTCAGAGGGATGTGCTGACAGATACCCCCTAATTAATCATCTACACATTTTCCTAGAATTGTAAAGACAGGAAGAAGAATTCACTGAAATTCGTCAAAGAGATAACAAACTCAGGAAGTGAAGACAGCTTTAGAAGAAAGACATTTACAGCTGCTCATGAAATCAGAGCCAAGGAAAAACTTGGAAAGGGATTAACTTTTTATACAATTTGGCAAGCCCTGCAGCAGTATTATCTCATTAGGAACTATAAACATTGTTCAGCCTTGGTTCCTAAAACTATTTTTCTTTTCTTTTTAAATTTTTTTAAGAGATAGAAGTCTCACTACATTGCCCAGGCTGGTCTCAAACTCCTGGGCTCAAGCTATCCTCCTGCCTTGACCTCCAACTAGCTGAGATTATAAGGGTCAGCCACCACCGTGCCTGGCTTTTAAGCTATTTTTACAAAATCATAATAAAACATGTCACTGTACCTTTTCTAAATTTAGGCTTTATTTTTGTGGGTTCCTCCTGGGATTTGCCTCCATCTTGAATGGGGAGTACCATGTAGCACATCAAATCGAGGACTTTTTCACATGTCATCTAAAGCAGAAAAGACCAAAAGGAACTAACTTGAAGCTTTCTGAACTGAAATCAAATAAACAAAGTACCAAAATATTTGCAGCGTACAGTCAGGCAATGTGTACATGGAGGTCTGTATTTCTTTCTCTTTATGTGATCATTACTTGCTCAACAGTGAATACAGATCACTACTTGTTCAACAGTGAACAATAAGACTCAATCTATGTACTAGACCTTTGAGGGAACAATAACCTATTCTTTGCTATTAAAAAACAAAGCTTAAAAATTAACCAAGCATTGAGTACTGAGGTGTTCAACAGCACCGCAGCAGCCAAAAGAAAGATGTCCCTGCCCAAAAAGACACTGACTAACACACTGCATAGAAAAACTAACAATAAAATATGTAGCAGAAGTCTAAGGGGTATGATATAGAGCATAACCTAAAACGCAGGAGAAAAGACACACAGGTGAAACTAGCAGGAAAAGCTTCAGGCAGGAAAGTTATCTTGTCCTAAGCCTTAAAGAGAAGGATTTGGAATGCAGAAAAGAGGCCTTTAGAGCAGGAGAGGAAGACGGGGGGAAGGGCTGTGTATGGGTTTAGGTGATTTGCCTGAGGTCCAGAGGTTTAGTCTGGGACACAGATGAGATGCTGGACGGATGCAGTGCTGGTGGAGGAGAGGCGCTTTGACTGCCTCTGTGCAGGCTGGCCTTGATCCAGACACTGCATCACCACTCCGTTGCTACCTACTCCAATTCGAACAACAATCAATTCCATGCAATGAGCCTTTTCTCTGTGTCAGCAAACCCTTTCGTTATCTCCATTTGCCAGATAAGAAAGTGGAGTTTATTTATTTTCCTTTTATGCAAAAAGCCAGAGACTTCTCTGGGTCTCCAGGTAATTTTTTTTTTCTTTAAGTTCAGGGATACATGTGCCAAACGTTTGATGTGTTACATAAACATGTGCCATGATGGTTTGCTGCATCTATCAACCTGTCATCTAGGTTTTAAGCCCTGCATATATTAGGTATTTGTCCTAATGCTCTCTCTCTCCTTGTCCCCACCCCCCAACGGGACCCAGTGTGTGATGTTCCCCTCCCTGTGTCCATGTGTTCTCACTGTTCAACCCCCGGAAGTGGAGCTTTAAACCCATGCTTCCCAACTCTTTTCACGTTGTGGCCCACCCTGAAAGTAATCTGTGTGAGCCTGGTCAGGGTTGGCAGCAGTTGACCCTGGGTGGCCCACGCAGCCCTAGGTCATGGCTGACTGCCCGAAAGGCTGCAGGATCCATATATTGGCACCTCTAGAACTCACCTATGCCCACAGGGTTGTGAAGCTCTAGTTTAGAGACGGGCAGCCTGGGAGTTCAGAACTTGAAGGTGGACAGGCCTGGGTGAGGGAACCTGACAACGTCACAGAGCTAGCCAAGACTTGCACTCCAGAGCTATGAGCTGCCATTTTCAATGCCCATCTCCAGCCAATCTTTTCTACAAATCTTTCCTTGACTCTTTGGACCCAACAAAGAAAGCACCCTTCCCCGAATGCCTATTGTGCCTATGACTGAGGCCTACCAATTAATATTTGATTTTTAATTGACTTACACCTCATACTTTTTTCCCTAACTCAAACCATATGCCCCTGAATGCAGGGATCCCATATTCCCCACACCCTACTTTTACTCCTCACTCAACAGCGGGGTGCAACACTGAGCACCCAGAAAGCCAGTACTTCATTTAAGTGGAATGATGAAAGCAGTGTATTAGAAAGCAATGACCATACTTTTATAGGGTTGGAAAAAGGGTTATAGGCCAAAAACTTAAAAGGCATGGATTAAGGTGGTGACAATAGAAATACAAAGTAATATAGGAAAGAGATCAGTATCACACTGTTAGAATCAAAAGGGTTAGCTAGAGTAAGAGTCCACCATGACTGGAAAGTTTTGTGTCTAAGGGCCAGTACTATGATTTAAACATCTGTGTTCCCACCAAAATTTGTGTGTTGAAACTGAACCCCCAATCTGAGGGTATCAGGAGGTACAGCCTTTGGAAGTTGAGTAGATGATGAGAGCAAAACCGTCATGAATGGGATTTGTGTCCTTATCAAAGTGACCCTGGAGTGCTCTCTTGTCCCTTCTATGAACCAGGAAGCAGGACCTCAGCAGACACTGAATCTGCTGATGCCTTGTTCTTGGACTTCCCAGCCTCCAGAACTGTGAAAAATAAATTCCTGTTGTTTACAAGGCTCTCCTTTTATGGTATTTGGTTATAGCAGCCCAAGCAGACTAATACAGCTAGAGAACTAAGGACACTTACATCTGGACATATTGAGTCTGGGCTAAAGATGGGAAGTCAAGAATCACGTTAAGTCTGACACTGCCTATCGGCCTAATAGTGATGTACTCAGAGGTTGGAACTAAGCTCTCAAAGGGAAGAAGTTTGTCTTGTTTAATTAAATCTACTAGTTTATATTCCCTGCTACAATGAAGTAGTACATGGTGTAGCTAACTCTACATGAGAGATATATATTGGTGTGAGTAAATATGTACTGCCTTTTAAGTTCTTAAAAGGAATTAATTAAAACTTAGAATTAAGTAATCGATAGATAATATATAAATAGTGGTGGAAAGGCATTTTCAATTTTGAATGCACATACTCCACACATTCTCCAATTGTTCCTTTCTAAAAATCATCATGACAAATTATTAATCATATTTCAGAGTTCAAGTTAAAAAAAATTTAGCGTTTTTTTTTTGAGATGGAGTCTTTTTTTTTTTGCTCTTGTTGTCCAAGCTGGAGTGTAATGTCCACCTCCCAGGTTCAAGTGATTCTCCTGCCTTAGCCTCCCAAGTAGCTGGGATTACAGGCACCCACCACCATGCCCAGCTAATTTTTGTATTTTTAGTAGAGACCGGGGTTTCACCATGTTGGCCAGGATGGTCTCAAATTCCTGACCTCGATCCGCCCACCTCAGCCTCCCAAATTGCTGGGATTACAGGCGTGAGCCACGGCCCCTGGCCAAAAAATTTTGGGTTTTTAATCACAAAGTGATCAACAACACGTAGAGAGGTGGGAATAAATCCATTTGTTGTGTTATGTTGTGGCCTTGAATTTATACAGTCCTTGCACACACAACAACATGCTTATCGTTTTAATTGAATTCAAATATTTATTGCACTGTGGTAGGTGTAATGGAAGTTCAAAGATAAAAACACAGTCCCCACCCTGTAGTAGGCAGGGCTCAAAACCTCCTGGAGGAAACACACCCATTTATATATCTGCTCCTGCAACACCTCTATCAGCTGTTATGACTTCTTTTCTTTTTTTTTTTTAAACAGAGTCTGGCTCTGTCGCCCAGGCTGAAGTGCAGTGGCACAATCTTGGCTCACTGCAACCTCCACCTCCCAGGTTCAGGTGATTCTCCTGCCTCAGCCTTTCAAGTAGCTGGGATTACAGGCAACTGCCACCACACCCAGCTACTATTTGTATTTTAGTAGAGATGGGGTTTCACCATGTTGGTCAGGCTGGGCTTAAACTGCTGATCTAAAGTAATCTTCCTGCCTCGGCCTCCCCAAGTCCTGGGATTATAGCCATGAGCCACCACGCCCAGCCTGTTAATTACCATTTAAAGAGAGAATCTGAGGTTTGAGTAAGCTAAATATAAATCCTCCATTTCCCACTTAGTAATGGCCTTGTTTTTCCAAGTACAACAGAACAGGCAAGAGTGTAATAATAATAATGAAAAGAAAAATAATAAAAAGAAAAATCTTCCAATAAACGGAACAATGAACAAGAAACTTAAAAAGTACTGATGCCTCATTTCAGGGAAGTTGTAGTAAAGAGAAATTACGTAAAACAAAATCATTGTGATGTGATGTTCATTAGCAGATTAAGTAATAAATCTAGGCGGAAAGATCAAATTGAAACACACTTGCACAGAATAAGAAAGCCACGCTGGGCAAAGGAGAAAGCCCCAGTGGCCCCATGCCCCTGCGGCCGGCATGTGAGCATACTCACTCTGTACTCCCCTAGCGCGAAGTGGCATGTCGCCAGCTGGATGAGCGCCCTCTGATGCTCCAGGGTCCCCTGCCCTGTGATCGGTGGCTGAGAAATGGATCCCTGGAGAGCTGCTAAGTGATGCAGGCTGGCTATTGCCTTTTTATATTGACCCTAAGAAAGATAGAAAAGCAAGGAGAAAAAAAAAATCACCATTAAAAAATGAAATTAAAAAAAAAAAAACCCTTCCAGAGTTCATTAAGCAATGAGCAAGCAACTATACAAAGAAGGTAGCTTGGTTGGATCATCTGAGGAAGAAATGGAGACTTAGCAACAGAATCAAATCATCTTAATTAAAGCCAGGTGGGAGTTCTTTATGGCATTACTTTATAAGGATGAAGATTTTTCTTTCTGGGGTTAGGTCTTAAGACTAAAGAAAATAACCAAGCCCTTTGATCCAGCACATTTTGGATGTAACATTTCTTTAGAAATATTTTACTACAAGCACCACGTCTCCTTTATGAAGGACAGAAGCAGCAACCTTCCCATTCCAACAGCAGCTCATTGGTGAATTATCGACTCTCTCCATTCTAGGTCTAAGATGCTGGAGAACAGTACAGCCAGGCAGACTCCACCAGCGGAGAGAGGAGGAGGGTGAGAAGTAACCCTCTTTTACTGAAAATTCAAAATCTTACTTCTACAGAGAGGTATGACCGGATATACCAAAGTAACACAAAAGGTACAGTCTTGTTATTTTGGAGTTTTTGTTTTGTTTTGTTTTTGAGACAAGGTCTCACTGTCACCCAAGCTGGAGTACAGTGTTGCTATCATGGCTCACTGCACTTTTTTTTTTTCTTTTTTTTTGAGACGGTGTTTCGCTCTTGTTACCCAGGCTGTGCACTTTTGACTTCCTGGACTCAAGTGATCCTCCCACCTCAGCCTCCTGAGTAGCTGGAGCTATAGCCACATGCCACCACACTTGGCTAAGTTTTTTATTTTGTAGAGACAGGGTCTCGCTATGTTGCCAGGTCTGGTCTCGAACTCCTGGGCTCAAGCAGTCCTCCCGCCTTGACCTCCCAAAGTACTGGGATTACAGGCATGAGCCACTGCACCCAGCCCAGAATTATTTTGAAAGGAAGGTGGACCATACCCGCTCAGCCACTGAAGACAGAGCAGGTGTAAGCAGGCAGTGGGCTGGCCCATGAGGGAAGATGACACATCATGCATGTGAAAGCTGGTTTGCCACGATAACCATCCTGTACAGACACAGGTACCTAAAATACATTTAATACTCTACCTGATAGATGATCATATCAGTGAGGAAGATTCTTAACCAAAGCCAAGTATCCGTCTTCCAGGCCAAACAAATTCTTGTAAATTCTGAGTGAGAATTCAAAAGCAAATTTACCAAATATATATAGCTATAGCACAGAAGAAAAAAACAAACTAACAAATCCAGTAAGAGAGAGCAAACTACTAAAAATATACAGTTACTTTGCTTTGATTTCTAAAACACTGCTCTAGAATTTCAAGGTGAGAAGAAACACGTTAACACTTATCAGTAATATACAAGTAATACCTTGCAGACGCTAACAACTTACTGAGCACATCCCAGGTGCCAACAACTGTTTAAAGTGTTTTTCACATATTTCCTCATTTATCTTTTAAACTACCTTGCTTTCCCCAAAACAAGGTCCCATTTTTATTTTTATTTTATCTTATTTTTCTTTTCTTTTCTTTTTTTTTTTTTGAGACGGAGTTTCGCTCTAGTTACCCAGGCTGGAGTGCAATGGCGCAATCTTGGCTCACCACAATCTCCGCCTCCTGGGTTCAGGCAATTCTCCTGCCTCAGCCTCCTGCGTAGCTGGGATTACAGGCACGCACCACCATGACCAGCTAATTTTTTGTATTTTTAGTAGAGACGGGGTTTCACCATGTTGACCAGGATGGTCTCGATCTCTTGACCTTGTGATCCACCCGCCTCGGCCTCCCAAAGTGCTGGGATTACAGGCGTGAGCCACCGCGCCCGGCCCATTTTATCTTATTTTTAAAGATAGTCTTCCTGTCGTCCAGGCTGGAGTACAGTGGCCCCAACATGGCTCATGGCAGCCTCGACCTAATGGGCTCAAGCAATCCTACGTTAGCCTCCTGAACAGCTGAGAATACAGGCACATGCCACTACGCATGGCTAATTTTTGTTTTTGTTTTTTTGTAGAGACGGGGTTTTGCCATGTTGCCCAGGTTGGTCTCTAACTCCTGAGCTGAACAATCCACCTGCTTCAGCCTCCTAAAAGGCTGGGATTACTTGCTTGGCCCATTTTATTTTAACCTATTTAAAATAACAAACATACAATGACGCTAAAAGGTTTTATTTATTTTTTAAAAAGTCAGTTTTGAACTAAAGGAAAGATCCCCTCAAAAAATGTCACGTATGTGTTCACAATCCCAGATATGACAAAGAGAAACTGAACGGTGCTACATTTACTTAGAAAAGATGACACTGCACATCTGGCCAAGGGCTCTGTGTGACACATAACTGCAGCCAGGGGATGAATGTCCACGGGTTAAAAGCAAAATAAGGTGCCCGATTCCAAAGTATAGTACGAAGACCTTAGTTAGCAAACAGCTAGTGATTTCTAAGCAATGTCAAAATACTCAATATCATCAAAGGAAAATGGGCTTCCTATAGTTTTTGGAGTTTGAATTTTTCAGACAATGGAGTTAATGCAGATCAAAACAGCAATACATTTTGTATTCTTAGCCACATGCGGCTTTAGGAAGGCAGCAGTAGGAACGAACTAGAAGCACAAAACAAACTGAGTGAGCAAAGGCCAGTACTACAAATATTTACCAGGAAGTCCAAAACCTCTCCCTCAAGCTCCACCCCTACCTGAATTATAATATACCCTCAGAGCAGGAGCTAAAAGATGGATGGTCATTTGAAAATTCGCAACTGATAAGGTATCCTGCTCAGAAAAAAATCCTATAATATGCAGGAACCGCTGGCTGTGGCGGCTCACCCCTGTAACCCTAACACTTTGGAAGGCCCAGGCTGGTGGATCATTTGAGGTCAGGAGCTCAAGACCAGCCTGGCGAAACGCTGTCTCTACTAAAAACATGAAAAATTAGCTGGGCATGTTGGCACATGCCTGTAGTCCCAGCTATTAGGGAGGCTGAGGCAGAAGAATTGCTTGAACCCAGGAGGTACAGGCTGCAGTGAGCCAAGATCACGCCATTGTACTCCAGCCTGGGCGACAGAGTGAGACCCCATCTCAAAACAAGAAAAAAAAAAATGCATGAACTACTGTAGTCAACTTAATTTGCCATAAGTGACTTGACGTTTCAAGTAGCATAATGATTTTATATAAAACCTTAAACAGCACCAATGACGTGCGCTTTCTTACCTTTGTCAAGGAATTCTAGGGAATACAGCAACTCCCAGCTCTCCCTGGCCCATTTAAAGCTTTCTAACACTTCAACAGAGTTAGTGAGTTCGGCTTTATTAACCACAATGTGACGATTTCTTCCTTTTGCTGAACAGTCTTCATCGTCTGAACTCTGCTTAAAGAATGTGGAGAACGTGGTTAATTCAGTTATAAATATAGTCATATATGGAAACATATTATTGCTGCCAGCTTTGCCCATTACATGAATTTTATATCAAAGGATACCACATACATACAATTTTTTTGAATTTAACAATTTAGCTTTGAAAATTAAGATATATTTTTTGTCTTTATACTCTCACACATTTCATTTTTACTTTTAAAATGGAGTGAATTGTTTTCTGATGCTAAATTCTTATGTTTGCTTGTGGTGGTTTTGGAGCAAAGTTTAAAAAACATCAGTTTTATGAAAGTCAAAATTTAAATATTTTACATTGAGAGACACAACTTAAATAGCACCTGTTTATAGTTTACTTTTTTTCTAGTATGTGACATGTTTTAACTGGCTTCCAAATAATGGTTTGGCACGTACTAGGATAAAATTAAAGCCTGAGGCCAGGCGCAGTAGCTCCTGCCTATAATCCCAGCACTTTCGGAGGCCAAGGAGGATAGATCATTTGAGACCAGGAGGAGTTCGAGACCAGCCTGGCCAACATGGTGAAACTCCATCTCTAGTAAAAATACAAAAATTAGCTACGCGTGATGGCAGGTGCTGGTAGTCCAAGCTACTCAGGAGGCTGAGGCAGGAGAACTGCTTGAACAAAGGAGGTGGAGGTTGCAGTGAGCTGAGATCACGCTACTACACTCCAACCTGGGTGACAGGGCGAGACTCCATCTCAAAAAAAAAAAAAAGAAAAGAAAGAAAGAAAGCATTACCATGGTTTTTTCTCTTCCTTCAGCTAGTTTCCTCTTTTTATGAATGTGTTTGTTACGGTCAACTTCTACATCACCATACACGTTGGATACATCTTCAAGAAGAACAAGTGGAACTTGGCTTGGGGCATTAGGACCTAAGGATGGGGAAAAAAACCAACACTTAAAAATGCAGCAAGGAAAAATACTTAAGAGAGAAGCTTACTCAACTGTCATGAGAAAGTCATTAAAAATATGTTCAGTGTGATCTCAATTAGGTAAACAAACAAGTAGATGCACATAGAAAAAAAAGACCATACAGATATATACCAAATTGTTAAAGACTCTGTCAGTGGTGGAATACAAGTAACAGTTCCTTCTTTGTATTTGTTACATATCTGCAAATTTTTTACAGTGATCATGAATCATTAAAGTACCATAAAAAGGCTACCAAATTATACTTACAATATGGTTACAGATTCCAAACAAAATCTAAATATATGTAATATTATAAGGCAATACATAAAAAAGACAGCTGTATTATACTGGAAGAATTATGGGTGATTCCATTCTCTTATTTCTGTTTTTCAAATTTTCTACAGTGTATTTATGCATACACTCTAGATATACAAAATGTATATTTTAAATCTTTGCCTATTGTGATGTCTTCATGAAATCTACTTAAATATGTTTTTATATCTGCTGGCTTTTTGTTTTGTTTTGTTTTGTTTTGTTTTGTTTTGTTTTGTTTAAGATGGAGTCTTGCTCTGTTACCCAGGCTGGAGTGCAGGGTGCAATCTCAGCTCACTGCAGCCTCTGCCTCCCAGGTTCAAGCAATTCTCCTGCCTCAGCCTCCCAAGTAGCTGGGATTACAGGTGCCCACCACCACTCCTGGCTAATATTTGTATTTTTAGTAGAGATGGGGTTACACCATATTGGCTAGGCTGGTCTCAAACTCCTGACCTCAAGTGATCTGCCAGCCTTGGCCTCCCAAAGTGCTGGGATTACAGGCATAAGCCACCACGCCCAGCCTGCTGTTACCTTCAAAATAGTGGCATCTGATATCTGTATTTACTTGTGCAGTACCATTACACCCTTTGATATAGAAACTTCTAATGAAACATACTTACAAAGAAACTACCAATCAAGCCAAACTAAACAAAACTAAATTGCCAACTATAAAAAGGACTGGTACCACCCCACGGTTATTTGGATCCAACAACAGTGGATAAACACTTTCATCCTCTTCACCATCCCCGCAGTATGAACCAGTTTTTTTGGACACTCTAAAATTTGTAAACCAACCTTGGAAGAGAGACGGTTGTATGCTGTTGACATACTGGAACGCATTCTTAAAGAAGACCAACATGGTGGAATATACTACTTGGTTTTTATATTTTGCATGTGCTTCACTATCGAAGTTATTCATGTATCTGCAGAGATCCTTCATTCTATGCAAAATTTCTCCATAGCTTCTAAAAGAGAAGGAACAATGAAACTTACTCGATTACTCTGGGCTGGTCAGCAAAAGGTCTAAAGAAAAGCTCTGCTGGTACCATTACATGTACCAAATGTTGCTCTAGGTATGTAAAATTATTCTTACTGTGCAATATAAATGGCAACTTTTCCCTTCTGAATTAGGGCAGTGATCAAGATTTCATGACACAAACATGCTAAGTAGCTTCTCTTTTCTCTGAAGTAGCAAGGAGAGGTTCAAACACAACGTCGTCTTAAGAGTTCATATTTCAGTTAGAAATTTGTTTTTTTTTTTTCCTTTTTTTGGAGACAGGATCTCACTCTGTTGTCCAGGCTGGAGTACAGTGGCGTGATTTTGGCTCATCGTAGCCTCTCGCCTCCTGGGTTCAAGTGATTCTCTCATCTCAGCCTCTCAAGCAGCTGGGACTAAAGGCACAAACCACCACGCCCAGCTAATTTTTTTACTTTTAGTAGAGATGGGGTTTCACCATGTTGGCCAGGCTGGTCTCAAACTCCTGACCTCAAGTGATCTGCCTTCCTCAGCCTCCCAAAGCACTGGGATTACAGGTATGAGCCACTGTGCCTGGCCAGAAATCTTTTGATAAAATGAAAAACTACCCTCTTTTGCATAAGTATTGAGTGTCACAAAATTTGCCCAAAAAGTATACTTATGCATTACACAGTTTTGTTTTTTTGAGACAGAGTCTTGCTCCGTCGCCCAGGCTGAAGTGCAGTGGCACAATCTCTGCGAACTGCAACCTCCACCTCCCAGGTTCAAGCAATTCTCCTGCCTCAGCCTCCTGAGCAGCTGGGATTACAGGTGTGTGCCACCAAGCCCAGCTAAGTTTTGTATTTTTAGCAGAGATGGGGTTTCACCATGTTGGTCAGGCTGGTCTCCAACTGCTGACTTCATGATCTGCCCACCTCGGCCTCCCAAAGTGCTGGGATTATAGGCGTGAGCCACCGTGCCTGGCCTACACAGTTTTAAAAAGCATGTTTTTCTTTTTATAAAGATTAAAAAAAAAATCAATAGGTAATTCTGGAAATAAACTATTTATTACCGTCTTCCTTTATCCATTTGCCATTCACATCTCATTCCAACAACATTCAAAATCTTAAACAACCTCTCCCAGGGGTCCACGATCTGGGATGATTTTTCGGTCAGCCCTTCTATTATGTACTTCTGAGAGCTACGTTTGCTGGGTGACATTAAATCAGATGTATCCTGGGCACCTGAGATGTAAGAAAAAAGTAACCTACAATTAACATTATGACTTACTGTTGACGTGGTAGCTGATAAAGTCTGACTCCCCATGCAAACGCAGAGAGCACAGACTCCCAACACATTTATGTTTTGCTCAAGGACCCACAACAGGCCACTGGTATGAGCAGGAAGTAATTTCCCCTACTTCATCATGAGGCATGTATAATGTCCCATGCAATAATAGTACAGCTCAGCCAGAAGACTGTTTTGATCAAGGGGTGGCATTGGTTCCAAAAAAGCCTCATCTCTTAACTATAGTATTTTTTTCTAGATAGGATCTTCTGAAACACTCCCAAACTGGTAAATATGCGGAGGAGAATAATCAGAACATTGAGGGGTTTCTGAATTTGCAATTTTACTATAGCCTATTTAAATAAAAGTACAGGATATTCCTACTTACCTTGATGCTGATTTTCTATTTGAGTAGACCTAGTGACGTAATTGATATAAAATTCAGCTGCTTTGTTCAAGTACTTATATAATAAATTAGCAGGCAATCGAACATCATGGTTGTTAATTATTAGAGGAAGGACATCACAAACTGTTGGAGGAGAAAAAGAAGACAATAATTAATTAGGTTGTCTACCCTAGAGTTCCGACAAACACAAAAGCTTTTAGAGTTCATTCGATGTAGTATCTAAAATATATGGGGGGAAAATCCTTTATGACTCATGTATTCAAAATGAGTTGTACAGAGAGACAGGCAGTTAATTCTACAGTGGGTGACAGTCCAGTTCTTCCACTGAATTCAAATGTTTGTTTATTACTGTGCTTCATATCTACATATGCAGTTACACATATTCTTTCAGAGGTATCAAATATTATATAACAAAAGCTTAGAAGTTGTTTAAAATGCTTTTTTTTTTTTTTTTTTTTTGTTAAGACAGAGTCTCGCTTTGTTGCCAGGCTGGAGTGCAGTGCTGCAATCTCAACTCACTGCAACCTCCTCCTCCCAGGTTCAAGCGATTCTCCTGCCTCAGCCTCCTGAGTAGCTAGGATTACAGGCACCCACCACCACACCCAGCTAATTTTTGTATTTTAAGTAGAGATGGGGTTTCACCATGTTGGCCAGGTCTCCATCTCTTGACCTCATGATCTGCCCACCTCGGCCTCCCAAAGTGCTGGGATTACAGGCATGAGCCACTGTGCCTGGCTAAAATGCTTTCTAAATAAAAAAAAAAAATAAGAACTTAAATGGCATAACACATAGAGCTCCTTTGCCTTCCATATATGAGCTTATCCCTGAACCAACACTTACCCCAGCATATTAACTTACCACAGAAGTAATACAGAATACAATTTTCCTTACCAAATAATTTTCTAAAGCAGTTCACAGGAGATTCTTGTTCTTCAATAGTTTCAGCCTCTAATAGTGCCTCCCCAAGGCCAACCTATTTCAAAACAAAATTAATCATTTAAATATGTTACAGTGTAAGTTGTCAGAATTATATGAAGTAATAGGGTATTTTTTGTTTTTACTTATCACAGTTTGTGTATTCAAACTTCTCTGAGAAACAATTAATCACATTTTAAAGACTAGAAAATAAAAGAATGCACTAGCAACACAGCCTAGAAGGCCAGACTCACCTGAACATCTGACTACTCTGTCTTGGTTATTCTCCTCAGAACTGGCAAAACTCTCATTAACAATTAACAAGAATTAACAAAATGTCTATAGAAATGTAAAGGAAGCACTGGAACTGGAGTTCAAATGATAATACAGATGCAGAGATTTTCTAAGAAATAAACTGACTTTATTCTCTACATGAAGATGTATCAATATAGACAGAACTTATCACATTCAAGGTAAGTTCTCAGGAGTAGCCAGTCACACAGTCTCGTGTGGACTGGACAGAAAGGTCTGAGTTTTGAGGCTACCTTTCCATTACTGATGCCCTAGCATAGTAGATGGTCCCTTACCCAACTCCACCAAGATGATGATATCAAATTCCTTGCGACCACACAGGGATGCCCCGCAGTAGGAGTGGAAAAGTGTCAAAGATTGCATCACACAGAAGGTTAAAGGTCAGAATCAGGACCAGAAAGTGTGCTGGGCTGAACGGCATCCCCACATTTCATATCCCCACAGAACCTCAGAATGTGACCTCATTATACATCTAAACTTTTTTTAAAAAATAATGTCTTTGTAGATATAATTAATAAAGATGAAGTCATATTGGATTAGGGAGGCCCTCAATCCAATAACTAGTGTCCTTATAAGACAGCTATGTACATACACTTGTAATCTCAGCTACTTGGGAGGCTGAGGCATGAGAATCGCTTGAACCTGGGAGGCAGAGGTTGCAGTGAGCCGAGATCATGCCACTGCACTCCAGCCTGGGCAACAGAGCGAGACTCTGCCTCAAAAACAAACAAAACCGAAGGCCAAGTAAAGACACAGAAAAGGAAGAAGAGCACGTGACGATGGAGCACAAAATTGGAGGAGTGATGCAGCTACTGGCCAAGGAATGCCAAAGATTGCTGACAACCATCAGAAGCCAGGGAGAGCTAAAGAAAGATTCTTCCCTAGAGCCTTTAGAGGGAACGTGGCTCTGCTAACACCTGCCTTTTAGACTTCTAGCTCCCAGAATTGTGAGAATCTTTCTGTTGTGTTAAGCTACCCAGTTTGTGGTACTTTGTTATGGCAACCCTAGGAGACTAACACAAGCAAGCATGGAAATGATTAACCAGGGCCAGATGCCAGAAAAATGGCATGGGAAAGAATAAGCCACAGAATTTGAATGAATCGAATGAATGGTTTGAATCCTGACACCTCACTGGCTATGGGAAGTTACTAAAACAACATGAAATGCTCAGTTTCGTCATCTGTAAAGCAGGACACTATTTACTTCAGGGGATTTAGGAAGATAAGAGATACCTAGCACTTACCCATGCCTGCCAATAGCACTCGATAAATATTACCGATGACGGGAAGGGGCAGGAATAGAATGAAGACAGTCTCCATAGGGCAGAAGCACAGGAAAAACGCATGTATTAAAACTATAAACCGTACTCTAAATTCAAAAGCACATTGTAGAATACAACAGTAAAAGATAACTTTTACCGTATAGATTGCAAATAAATAGTACTATCAGAGCTTGGTGATTTTCCTGATAAAACAGCTTCTCCCGGAAACTTATAAAATTTGGTAAAAAAAAAATGTCCTTTTCACTTTACTAACAAACAACCTTTTATTTCAGTTCAATCTTATCCAGTGCTCTTCAGCAACTTCCGCTTTGTAGCTCCTCACCATACCGACAAATCTGTTGATGACCCATTATATTTTATATTCAGAGAAGGGGAAGAATCAAATCTCACCCCATGCTGCACCACCGTTTCAGGGAAGCGCCTCAAAAGTAGAAGCAACATTTCTGATCGTTCTAACGTGTTGAAGCATTGTTCCGTGACCTTTAGTAACATTTCACACTGGACCCGACCAGGAAGAGTTTCAAACAAACCTGTACAAAACATATTTCACTTTTAAAAGTTTCATGCGGACAGAAAAGACTGCAGCACAAGTGCTGAGTAAGGCATTTTCATGTACAGAACAGTAAACATACATGTGAAATCACTGTGGTTGTCACCTACAACTTGGCAGGCTTTGGGGGTCAACAGTTATCAAGCACAGGATGTTTGCTGAATAATGGTAACATATTTGGAGGACTGATCAAATTCAAAAAACAATGTATGTGAATGGTCACAAGAGTGCCTGTTGCAGGTTGCGATAGAGCGTGTGCTTGTTTAAGTAAATGACCTAAGCATCCACTTGCTATTTTAGCTAGAATTTGAAATCTTTGATTGGCTACAGCAACAAACACAGAGAAGTTTAAAGAGAAAGCTTCTAAATTACTAAAAGCTTCTCTCCTATTTTGTGGAGATCTGGTTAATCTATAGTGGCTATCTGGTTACTGTAAAACCTGTTAAAAATATATGCAATGAATTCCCTGTCTCACTGATAAACTCATATCCTTTAAAGAAGCTTAAAGGGTTCTAAGGAAACAGTCAAGGAACTGAGTGACATTATTATAGACTTTGGTAGAGAAGAAAACATATACATGGTTACCAATACCTCAGGTGTGACTTTTTGTGTGTGAAATTACTATATATGATTTGGTATTCCAGAAATGGTAACTTATACACCCTTTTTCTTACTTCTTAAAAATTGAGTTTGTTTGTCCTGTGAATCATTCCTTAAGGCTGATGTAATAATGCTGATTTCTCTCCACACCACCGGCTGATCTGGGAAACTCACAAACCTATTTTTAAAATAAACACATTAAATTAAAATGTCAAAGGCTATACAGTATCCAAAAGAAAAAACGCTAGCATTTGGTGAAAAAGTTTCCTTTATTCCAAGTGAATGCTTAGATGTGCCAAAACAAACCAAAATAAAAATGTAAAAATAAAAATTATTTGATTTATAAAAATGAGAGTACTCACATAAGTCTTTAGGGGGTTTTATAGGTGAAAAGACAAGTAACCATAATATAGAAAGAATTCCTAAAAGTCAACAAGAATAAAACAAACTATTTGAAAGAAAAAACAGGCAAAGGCAAATCACAGAATACATATAGTCAAAGAAAACAGTTGAAACAATACTGAATCTTATTAATAGTATGAGTAGTACAATCTAAAAAAAAATAGTAAGAGACCATTTTCTCCTACCACAGTGGCAAGAACTATAAAGAGACTAGTAATAGTCAACGTTGGGAAGGGTATGGGAAAATGTACCCTTTATACACCATTAATGGAAACGTAGATTGGGATCGCACATTTTGGAGACGAATTTCATAGCGTATCAAATTTTTGAATTTGCATACCCTTTGACTATGAAAAGGTCTTAGAATCTATTCCACAGAAAAAGATCAAAATATGACTATGAAATTGTTCACACACTGAACATAATTTCAAATAATTTAAAAATATCTATTTAAATGTCTACCAAGAAAAGAGTGGCTATGAAATACTACACAGGCATGAAAAATAATGAAGTAGATCTCTGCATACTGATAAGAAAAGGGGTCCATTACGGTGGATAAAGAAAGCATGCTGCAGAACAGGGGTAGTATGGTCTTATTTTTGTAACCCCTTTCCCTCCAAAACCTATTTATGTAATATGTATATACATATAGATATACTGCCCACAAAACTTAATTCTGGTTGAGTTTAGGAGGCACTTTCACTTTTTATTCTCTGTTACAAGTAGTGTTTGAATTTTTGCAATGAGCACATATTATTTCTAGACTAAATTATGGAATAGAAGTTTTAACAAGGATAAAAAGTTAGAATAAAAACTAGACTCTTCTGCAAAAGCCATGTCAGCAATTTATGGCAGACCTGGACTCCTTACTAGGCTTGCTTTAGGTACCAAAGAGGAATAGGAACTTGAAGCTCTTCCCCCAACTCCCACTTCTGCAGACAGAAACAAAACCTCATGGAGAGATTCAGTGCAGTAAAAGTGATGTCAAGCATCCCACTCACATGTCGTACAGCAGCCTCCCGGCCGTGGCGGTCCGCTCTGCATTCCGCTCGATGGTGTACATCTCATACTGCAACACACATCAAGCATCCTGGTCACTCACCCCTGCCCGGGCGGCTCCCCACTCATCCAGCATCACTAGTGGCCACTCCCGCGGAAAGGGAGGGCCTGAAAGTGAAGCTCCACCTGGTGACACAGCGCCACATACATGGCAGCCTGGCCATTGGGCTTACAGTGTCACCCTGGGGTTCGCTTGCAATCGCTGGCTCCCAGGATTAAGTGGGATAACGTTTCCAAAGTCGCAGGCACTGAACAAACGGCTGCCATTATGATGAATGAACGAGCGAATGGCCTTTTGCTAGTGGCGATCATATGCTGTCTAGGCCAGATGGCACGCAGAGCCCCAGGGATCCAAGCAAACCCCCCGTCTCTCAAGTGCTGGGAATAGGGCTCCAGGAAGGTGTAGGAGCAAGGCCAGTTCAAGGTGGAGGAGCAAGGTGTAGGATGAGAGGAGAGAGAGGAGGGAGTGGGAGGGGAGAAAGGAGGGGGCCGGGCAGGAGGCGGCTGCCCCAAGGCAGGCGCAGCTCTGGGCCAGGGCAGCCCGGGAGACCGTAGTAGCGCGCACCTCCCGGCAGGGCGGCCACATGCACGCCCAGGACCTCACCTGGATGTTAAAGTCTGTGGGGTAGAGGCTGCGGGCCGTGATCAGCCACGCCTTGGCTGCCCACAGGTCCTGCGGCACCAACTCCCGGGCTCGCTGCACCAGGAACTCGCAGTCCCCCTGGGCCGACATGACCCGGGCACTCTCCAGCGGCCAGCCCGAAGCGGCCGTAACGTCGGACTCCGGACACTCAGCCTCCACCAGCGCCACCACCGCCGCCACCGCGGGGGAGGCTACTGCGCATGTCTGGAGGCGCCCGGAGGCCCGCAAAGTGGATCGGGAAAGCTTTTCCGGGCTTTGCGAGCAGCCTTCTCCCCTCGACTCCTCGTGACCGCCCGGTCCCCTCCTCTCTGAGAAGCCAAAGCGTTTGAACCGCTACCAGGTCACCTCCAAAATGCGGAGAAGTGGATTTTCATTCCTGCGGGCTGCGGCGTGACCCTGGTGAAGTCAGGGAGCATGCGCGGGAGCGGGCAGGCGCTAGGCCGCCTCGTCATTTCCATCCTACCTTGGTATTGCAAGGTTTTCCGGGGGCGGGGGCGGGAGACGGGCTGTCCCCGGCCTGGAAGCCTGGGAAGAAGTTTGAGAGAAACAGCATAGAGTGTCGGGGAGGCAGCGGGAAGCTCTATTCTCCCGGGCCGGGGAAACACCTTCCCTGGGGGCTGCTGCCTGCGACTCACTCCCCGGCTTCGATTTACGCGAAAACTCCTGGGGCTGGTGGGGGTGATCGTGCAAAGTGTGAGCTCCGCGGTTCCTTCTCTTTCCGAAATCCGTCCGCATTTTGTTATTTCACCTGTATTCACCGGTTTCTCCAACAAACGTTTATTGGGCAGTGAAGTACTTGGAAAGCGCTTTGGTGAATGCTGTCCGTGGGAGCTGCGAAGATGACTAAATCCCTGACCCAGCAAGGGTTTAAAATGTTTTTAAGTGTTCTGGACGTGCAACCCACAGAAAGATAACTACGCTGTTATTATAATTTTCTCCTCCCGCCAGAATCAGTGTCCTTTTCACCAAAACTCCAGGTTTGTTTTCCATCTGAGAGATTAAAAACATCTAAGAGAATCTCCATCTAAGAGATTCTCGTGCCTCAGCCTCCGGAGTAGCAGAGATTACGGGCATCCGCAACGAAGTGCATGCCTGACTTATTTCTGTTTTTTTTAGTGGAGACGGGGTTTCACCATGTTGGCCAGGCTGGTCTGGAACTCCTAATTTCAAGTGTTCCTCCTGATTTCAAGTGTTCCTCCTGCCTCCGCCTCCCAAAGTGCTGGGATTACAGGCATGAGCCACCACGCTGGGCTTCAAAAGCACTGTTTAATATCTCCTAATTATGCACAGAACAGCATAACTGTATGATTACTTTATAGGCCAGGATTACTCAGTGATACAATTATTTTGGCTTTGTACAATAAAAGAAGGTAGAAAATTGGATTTAAATAGAGCAGGATAATTTTCATCTTATAAAGTGTAGAGCATAAAAGCAGATTGCTAGCTTGAATTTTTAAAATTGTTTCATTGCTGTTAACATATGAAGTATAAGAATTTTCAAATGGTAAAAACAACTGATTTGGTCATTAAACTTTCTCGTTTTGGTCTTTACCAAGAATAAAAAAGAACTCAATGTTCCTGAGCCTAGTATTCTGTGGAATAACAATTGTAAATTAAAATTTTAAATGTAGGGGCTAAATAAGGGAATTCTGGTTTTGTTTGTTTTTGAGACAGAGTCTCGCTCTGAAATCCAGGCTGACACTGAGTGTGGTGGCTTGATCATGGATCTACAACTGTAGCCTTGACCTCCCAGGATCAAGCCATCCTCCTATCTCAGCCTCTGGAGTAGCTGGGACTACAGGTGTGTGCCACCACATCTGGCTAATTTTTAATTTTTTTGTAGAGATAGAGTCTCACTATTTTGCCCAGGCTGGTCTTGAACTCCTGGGCTTAAGTGATCCAACTGCTTCAGCCTCCCAAAGTGCTGGGATTACAGGCATGAGCCACCACACCCAGCCTCTGTATGTATTTTTAGATGCCAACCTTGAGAGGGCCTCTAGATTTTTTGCCAGAATACAGCATAAGGTTTGTGGTTATTTTCTAATCAGCTTCTTGATTTTGAATGGTCCCCAGCTAAAACATTTGTACAGTGTTATGTTGGCATCTCAAACTACAGAAGAGAGGTACCACACCAAGTGAGTTTACATCTTTTGGCCCGATCGCTGTGATCTTGATTCACTGGAGAGTCGAGGAACCCAGCTCATGCTCTTCTCCATGACAGCTTTTAAGTCACATAACATGGCCTGCATCTAGCACCCGGCTTCAGTTTCCACAAGCTCAGTTCAGGGATTTGAATTAAACTCTGCATTGGTTTTACCCTTCCACTTCAACATCTTCAAACTCCAAGTTTCCTAACATGACCTCTTAACTTCCCTGCCCTCGACTCTCTCTTTGGTTCTTTTCAATAATTTCCTCCTTTCTCTTCTCCGTGATTGTACCTTCATGGACCTCTATCCCCTTGACACCTACATTTTTCTCTGAGTGTATCTTTCACCTTTTGGGCTTATTCCTCTCCCACTCATGCTAACCCCTGTGCTCAGACATTCAATATGTTCATGTCTTTGCCCTCTTATCCTGCCACCATATCCACTTTATAATTTTTAATTTTTAATTTTTTTTTTTGAGACAAAGTCTTATTCTCTCATCCAGGCTGGAGTATAGTGGCATTATCTCTGCTCATTGCAACCTCTTCATCCTGGGTTCAAGTGATTCTTGTGCCTCAGCCTACAGAATAGCTGAGATTACAACCATGTCACCACACCCAGCTAATTATTGTGGTTGTGTAGAGACACATTTTTGCCATGTTGGCCAGGCTGGTCTCAAACTCCTGGCCTCAAGCTCTCCACCCACCTCAGCATCCCAAAGTGCTGGGATTACAGGTATGAGCGACTGCCCCCGGCCCTTAAACTCCAAGTTTGAAGTCCACAGCCCTTTTTATCTTTCAAGACTTTCAAAACTGTATATCTGATCGTGTGTGTGTGTGTGTGTGTGTGTGTGTGTGTGTTATTTTTGAAACAGTATCTTTCTCTGTCACTCAGGCTGGAGTGCAGTGGCATGATTGTGGCTCACTGCAGCCTCAACCTCCAGGCCCAAGCTATCCTCCCACCTTAGCCTCCCAAGTAGCAGGGACTACAGACATGTGCTGCCACCCCACCTGGCTAATTTTTTAATTTTTTGTAGAGATAGGGTCTTACAATGTTGCCTAGGCTGGTCTTGAACTCTTAGGCTCCAACAATCCTCCTGCCTAGACCTCCCAAAGCGCTGGGGTTATAGGTATGAGCCAGCACACTGGGCCCAGATACGTACTCTTTTTTTGTTTGTTTGAGAGGGAGTCTCACTCTGTCGATCAGGCTGGAGTGCAATGTTGTGATCTTGGCTCACTGCAACCTCTGCCTCCTGGGCTCAGGCAATTCTCCTGCCTCACCCTCCTGAGTAGTTGGGACTGCAGGCTTGCACCACCACACCAGGCTAAGTTTTGTATTTTTAGTAGAAATGGAGTTTCACCATTCTTTGCTATTGATATCCTCTGCGGAGCTTTTACAGAGAATACACCTGTCTTCACATTTTGTGCCCATTCTAAGAGTCCACATACTCTCTCCTAGACCTCTTTGACACCAGTATTCCAACTTTCTTCTTTCTAAGTCCCTGACCTGTCAGACAGTCTGTCAGCCACTGTCCTTGCCAATGGAGAGCCATAGTTCAGGCTGTCTTTCCACAGTGGACCACCCAGATGAACTGCCCAAAGTCCTGCCTACTGGAGATATTTCCCTTCATTGTGTTTTAGGGTTACCTCTGAAGATGGCTGTCATTCAGGGGCTGCCTGCTTCCAGATGACAGTGTGCCATGCACACCCTTCTGTATACCAGTGCTCCCATGAGACTACAAATGTGAGTTCAGGGAAGGGTGGTGAAGCAGTAGCTGTAGCTACGTGGGATTCTAAGCCATGTTGATGAAATCTTGTGCTGTTCAGACCTGCTGAGGCCCTTTTGTATATACTGTATTTCCACTAAGAAATAAAATGATAGTACTGTAGCATAGTCAGAAATATATTTCCAACTTCATGGTGGGATCATAAATGATATTTAAGATAATATCAAATTCATGATGGGCAGCTCAATCACATATCAGTTGATAATCTATGATCAGGGGTCAGTCTCCACCAGGCTGCAATAACAATCTAGGTTCTGCTGTTCAAATGGGCATGTTTTGGGCTTGCACCGTGATTCTCCGATTCGCCATGTCAGAGCTCCAAACAGCATCCCTGTCTGTCACAACCAGTTTGAATTCTATCGCATCTGGTCTGGTAGTTGTAGAAGCCTATCCTGTTTCGAGCCCCATTCAACTGGCATTTGCCAGGGGGAAAGTTACCTACCAAGTATCAGGAGCTATATTAATTTTATTTTTTTTAATTTTAAATTTCTCGCTCTGTCATCCAGGCTGAAGTGCAGTGGCACATTCATGGCTGACTGCAGCCTTGAAATCCTGGGCTTGAGCAATCCTCCCACCCCAGCCTCCCGAGTAGCCTGGACTTCAGGCACAGGTCACCATGCCTGGCTAATTTAAAAAAAAAAATTTATTTTGTAGAGATGGGAGTCTTGCTGTGTTGCCCAAGCTAGTCTCAAACTTCTGACCTCAAGCAGTCTTCCTGCCTTGGCCTCCCAAATTGCTGGGATTACAACTGGGAGCCACCACACCCAGTTTTAATTTGTTTTAGTATAAAGATACATATCTCACTTGAGCTCAGGAGTTTGAGACCAGCTTAGGCAACATAAGGAGACCCCCATCTCTATAAAAAATAATATAGGCCAGGCGCGGTGGCTCATGTCTGTAATCCCAGCACTTTGGGAGGCCGAGGCAGGTGGATCACGAGGTCAGGAGTTCAAGACCAGTCTGGCCGATATGGTGAAACCTTGTTTCTACTAAAAATACAAAAATTAGCTGGGTGTAGTGTCACATGCCTGCAGTCCCAGCTACTTGTAAGGCTGAGACAGAAGAATAGCTTGAACCTGAAAGGTGGAGGTTACAGTGAGCTGAGGTCATGCCACTGCACTCCAGCCTGGGTGACAGAGTGAGCCTCCGTCTCAAATAGTAATAATAATAATAATAATAATAATAATAGTATAAAAGTAGCCAGGTAGGGTGGCATACACTTGTGCTCAGCTACTTGGGAGGCTGAGGTAGGAGGATTGCTTGAACCCAGGAGGTTGAGGCTGCAATGAGCTGTGATTGTACCACTGCATTCCAGCCTGGGTGACAGAGTGAGACCCTGTCTGAAAAAAATAACAACAAAATAAAAAAGGAAGATACACACCTAAAACAGCATCTCTAGCTGGCTTCATTGCCTGATTGAAGTTATGACATAGCCGTTCTGCAAGATCCAGCTAGCTTTTTCAAGACGAATGATCTGGTGTGTTAACAGATATAATGGGAGCCACTTACCATCCATCTTTCAAGAATCTGATGGTGGCATTAATCTCTGCAATTCCCCTTGAGGATACAGTGTTGCTTTTGGTTTACTATTTTGGCAACGGTGTTTCTACTCTTCTTACATAATAGTTCTATCCTTCCTATATAATACTTCTCATATGGTTTGGAGCTGCCCAAAGTCTCATCTTGAATTGTAATCAGCATGATCCCCACGTGTCAAGGGAGAGACCAGATGGAGGTAATTGAATCATGGGGCAGTTTCCCCAGGCTGTTCTCTTGATAGTGAATGAGTTCTCACGAGATCTGAAGGTTTTATGAGTGTTGGGTAGTTCCCCCTCCGTTCATTCTCCTTCCTGCTGCCCTGTGAAGAGGGTGCCTTGCTTTCTCTCCACCTTCTACGATGACTGTAGGTTTCTTGAGGGCTCCCCAGCCATGCTGAACTGTGAGTCAATTAAACCTCTTTCTTTTATCAATTACCCGGTCTCAGGCAGTTCTTTATAGCAGTGTAAAAATGGACTAATACAAGCTCCTATTTTATTAGTCAGGGAATGGATGTGAGGATTCATTTTGCTAGTTATGAAATGTATCTATGGAGAAATAATCACAGGATCATTTCCTGTGAGCATCATCGAACCCATGGTGAGGTAGGCTTGGACCAAAACACACTTATCACCTGACCAGCTTAGACTAATGTGGTCAATATTAATTCAGAGTCAGTATCTAATAACACCAGGACGCCTGAGTTTTCCATTCCTTTCAGTGGCCAGTCACCCTGTTAAATGGTTGGAGGTCCCCTGTGGAAGGCTTTGAGGAAGATGTATGGTATGAAATTGTGATTGAGTTGCAGAGGCCTTCCTAAAAGGGATCTGGCCTCCACTTCAGCAAAGAAACTCTGGATGTATGAAATGGCTGAAGTCTGGGAATTGGGTTCTTCCCATGATGGTCACTCAAGTCAGATTTCTGCTCACTTGGCTTTGACTATCTCTGATGTTATAAATCAAGTCATACATCTGTAGGCTGCCCATCTACTGTATTCCTAGAAACTGCTACCAACTCTGACAGTGAAAATGCTCTGTTTGCCACTGTATTCCTGTGACCTATTAGGGTTATTGCCTCTGATGGTCAAGTGCTACCACCTGACTTCTACTCTGCAGGACTCCTATTAATCTCATTTGAAATCAGGAAGCCCAGTTCTATGGCAGTATCTCATGCCAGCATCTCTGGCCACAGATGATAGCCAGCACAAAGATTTTTATGGATGTTGATGCTTCCTTCACTAATACACTTCTGGGCCCTCCTGGTGTGTGTGGTAGGGGTTGGGTGAGCAGACTGCAGATAATGAATTCACTCCAACATTTCTGTCTCATTAAGCCACTGATAGGGGTTGGCTCTGTGTCCTTACCCAAACCTTATGGCAAATTGTAATTCCCATAATCCCCATATGTCAAGGGAAGGACCTGGTAGGATGTGACTGGATCATGGGGGCAGTCTCCCCCATGCTGTTCTCATCATGAGTGAGTTCTCAAGAGATCTGATGGTTTTATAGGTGTTTGATAGTTCCTCTTACACACTCGCTCTCTCTCCTGCCACATTGTAAGACATGCCTGCTTCCCCTTCCACCATGATTGTAAGTTTTCTGACGCCTCCCCACTCATGGAGAACTGTGAGTCAATTAAATATCTTTATTTTATAAATTACCCAGTCTCCAGCATTTCTTTATAGCAGTGTAAGAACTGACTAATACAGTCACCATTCTCCCTTCTCTAAAGCATGCTAGGAAAATTCCAGCATCTTGGTCTGGGCCATGTTTCAGCCAGGCTTGGAGCCATTTGGTCCTCCAAATTGTAAGTTTCTTGAGGGCTCCTCAGCCGTGCTAAACTGTGAGTCAATTAAACCTCTTTGGCGTGTACTGTACCTATTCCTGGAATAGGTTTTATACTTCACTTGCTGGGCTATACAGGAATTTCTTTTACTTTTTAAAAAAATACTCATTTCAGGACCAAAGAAAGAGAGAACTGCAACTAATACTACACATTCAATAGAATTCATAGTGTTTGTGACAAATAGGGGTGCTGTGTGGAACTTCTTAAAAGGTCTAACAGGAGAATCACAGTATAAGCCCATAGTGTTTGGGAACAAAAGCATGACCATTTGAAAAGCAGTTTCATGGCTGGGCATGGTGTCTCATGCCTATAATCTCAGCACTTTGGGAGACCAAGGTGGAGGGATTGCTCGAGTCCAGGGGTTTGAAATCAGCCTGGGCAACATAGCAAGGCCCATCTCTGGAAAAAAAAAAAAAAAATTAAATTAGCTAGATGCAGTAGCATGCACTTGTAAGGCTGATTACTTGGGAGGCAGAGGTAGGAGGATTGCTTGAGCCCAGGAGTTCAAGGTTGCAGTGAGCTATAATCATGCAACTGCACTCTAGCCTGGACAATAGAACGATACCTTGTCTCAAACAAACAAATAACAGTTCCTAGATTGCTACTGGACATATTGAATCTGGAATTGCTGGAAAATGCACTTATATTGATAAATTTGGCCCTAATTTTATAATTTGTCCCATTTGATCAATACCCTTATTGTCAATTCCAAGGGCCCCATTAATACAAATTAGTAGAATCCTGTAACTTATTTGGCATATACTGTATCTCTTCTTGGAATAGGTTTTATAGTTCACTCACTGGGCTATACAGGAGTTTCTTTTCCTTTTTTCTAAAAAAAATTACTTGGAAATAATTTCAAATTTACAGAAAATCTACATGAACAAAAACTGTATGAAAATTATTTATATACTTGTTATGAATTTAATCATGTCCCCATCGAAGCAGACAGAAGTCTGAACCTCTAGAATCTCAAAATGTAAGCTTATTTGGAAATAAGGTCTTTAGGGAATTAATCAGGTGTTTGACTTAAAGTCATTAGTGTGGGCCCTAATCCGATGTGCCCTTTTTCAAAGGGGAAATCTGGACAAAGAGACAGGGAAAATATCATGTGAACATAAAGGCAGAGATCAATGTGACATGTCTATAAGTCAAGGAATCCCAAAGACTGCTAGCAAATCACCAAGAAGGGAGGAAAAAAGCATGGAACAGATTCTCTCTCACATCCTTCAGAAGGAATCTTCCCTGCCAGTGCCTGGATCTCAGATTTCTACCCTGCAGAACTGAGATAATAAATTTCTGTTGTTTAAGCCACCTAGTTCAAAGAATTTTGTTATGGCAACCCTAGCAAACAAAAAAATACATATCCTTTACCTGGATTCACTTATTATTACCATTTAATTTCATTTGATTTATTATTTGTGCAGATGCTCTCTCTCTTTCTCCATAAATACATATGTATGTTTAATAAATATTTTTACTGAACAATTTGAGAATAAATTTGATACATCATGGCTCTTGTAAACATTTCAGGGTACATTTTATAAGAAAATGGATATTCTTGTGAACAGTGCTGCAGTAAACATACGTGTGCATATGTCTTTATAATAGAATGATTTATAATCCTTTGGCTATATACCCTGTAATGGAAACCATGGCACAAACCTGCACAATCTGCACATGTACCCCAGAAATTAAAATATGATAATAATAAAAGAAAATGGATATTCTTTTTTTTTTTTTGTAGACAGATCTCACTCTGTCACCCAGGCAGGAGTGCAGTGGCAAAATCTTGGCTCACTGCATCCTCCGCCTCCCAGTTAATGCTATTCTCCTGCCTCAGCCTCCCAAATAGCTGGGAGTACAGGCACCCACCACCACACCCACCTAATTTTTGTATTTTATAGAGATGGGTTTTCACCATGTTGGTCAGGTTGGTCTCAAACTCCTGGCCTCAAGTGACCCACCTGCCTCAGCCTCCCAAAGTGCTGGTATTACAGGCATGAACAACTGTGCCCAGCCGAAAATGTATATTCTTCTACATAACCACAATACAATTATCAATTTCAGTAAATTTAACCTTAATAAAATGGTTTTACCAATCTACCATCTCTATTCCAATAATTGAATTGACCAATAATGTCTTTTACAGCATTTCTGCCTCTAGTAGAGTCCAGTCTTGGGTCAGGTATTGCATTTACTTTTCCTGTAGTGTTTTTTAGTCTAGAACATTTCAACAGCCTTTTTTTTTTTTTCGGTCTTTTATGACTTTGATATTTTTGAAGAATGTAGTTTCAACTCATTTTCTTTTAAATAGAACGTTCCTCATTCTGGGTTTGTTTAATCCTTCCTCACTATTAGGTTCCTTTGTGCATTCCTTCCTGGCTGGAATACCACATACTTGATATGTCCTTCTCAGGGTATCATATCTGAAAGCACACAATGTATTTGCCCATCATTGACAAGGTTTATTTTGTTCACTTGTTCAAGCTGCTGTCTGATTTCTCCATTGTACAATTACTGTTTTTTGCCTTGCAACACTAAGTGAACTACGAGAACACATTGTAAGTTCATACGAATACTCTGTCTCGGAATTTAACTCTTTTTATATGCCTGCTTGGAGACAATGAGGGATAATGAGGTGAGTCTTGCAGAATAGGTATCCCAACCAACCCTCAGCCACTTACAGCCTAGCAGCAGAGATAAGGAGTTCCTTGGAGGCCATGATCGAAGCATTCTGATTTCAATCCTTGCCTTTAGTTGAAAGTTCAAGACACCAACCTTAGCTTTTTCAAAGCTGCCAATCTACTTATTGTCATAGTGATCAAATAAGATTTCCCAAGTCTTTTCTCCCCACTATACTCCATTTCATGCCATGGCAGGCCATAATTTGAAATTATGCCGGTTTAATCACATGGACACACTCTGCTCTTATACAGCTCCTGCTCCACCACCTTTCACTAATTATATCTTTAATTTCACTAATTGTGTCTTTATACATTGTATAGTCCAAAACATAGACTAATGACTTTTTATGCATTTGTCTTTTAAATCATGTGGAAATAAAAATGGAATTGCAAACTAAAATTAGAATACTACTGGCCTTACAATTAACCAGATATTTATCTTTTCCAGAGATCTCTATTTCTTCATGTGGCTTCGAGTTACTGTCTTTTGTTCTTTAACTTTAACCTGAAGTATTACCTTTGACATTTCTTCCAGGATGTGTCTAATGGTAATGAATGCCCTCAGTTTTTGTTTATCTAGGAATGTCTTAATTTCGCCCTCATTTTTAAAGGACACTTTTGCCTGACATAGAATTCTTTCTTTCAACACTTTGAATATAACAACCCTCTACTTTCTGGTTTCCAAGATTTCTAATGACAAATTTATTGGTCATTTTATTGAGAATTACTTGTATTGGATGAATTATTTGTTTTTTGCTGCTTTTAAGATTTTTTTATCTTTGGCTTTTGACTGAATATAATGCATTTTTATATAATGCATTTTATTTTATAAACTCTCTGAGTTTATCCTACTTGTTGAACTTTTTAGGTTTGTGGATTCACATGTTACATCAAAATGTTTGGCCATTATTTCTTCAAATAATCTCTCTGCCCCTTTCTCTGTTCTCTCTTCTACTTCTGCAACTTCCACAATTCATATGCTTGTCCACTTGATGTAGTCCCTCAAGTTCCTTGGGCTCTGTTCACTTTTCTTCCATTTTTTTTCTTTCTTTTCCTCAGAGGCAATAATTCAATCTCCTACATTCACATTTGTTGATTCTTTCTTCTGCCTGCTCTAGTCAGCTTTTAAATTCCTCTAGTGAATTTTCTATTCCAGTTATAATTTTCAGTTCCAGAATTTCTTTTCAGTTCTGCTTTGTTTTGTTTTGTTATTTTTAACTCTTCACTGATATTGCCATAGTTATTTCTGACTTCGTCCACATCTTCCTTTAGCTCTTTGAGCATCTTTAAGACAGCTGCTTTAAAGTGTTTTTCTGGTAAGTCAACCATATGAACTTCCTCAAGGATGGTTTCGGTCTATTTGTTTTCCCTTTGAATAGGCTACACTTGCTAGTTTCATTTTATGTCTTTTAATGTTTTCATTGAAAACTACAGAGTTGGATTTTATAATATGGTAACTCTGGAAAACAGATTTTTCTCCTTTTTGGTTTTCTTTTGTTTGTTGTTTTTAAAATTTTGTTTTTGGAGGGGTATCACCCTCTGTGTGAGATTAGCCTGAGATGTAAACTCAAGATCTTCTCACATCTTTTCTGAGCCTGTCTCAGGCATTTATGGTGATTTTCTCTATTGCCATAAATATGCAGTTGCTTTTGAATGTCCATTTTTAAACTCCTGGCTTCCAAAGGTAGAAAAAAGGGGAAATAAAGGAGAAAAAAAGGCACTGTCTTTGTCAAACAAAATTTATGGAAGGCCATCATTTGGATTAAACTTCTGCTCTAGTTCCCAGCAGACCTGACCAAACCAAAATGGAGTCACTCATGCTAAGTGCCATATAATCAAACTGAACTTTGAAAAAGGCCATTTTCCCAAGAAACAGATGATTCACAGCAATCAGTTGTGCTGAGTCAGCACGATAAGAAAGTTCTTTCTGAACCCTATAAAGAAAGTAATTTGGAAATGAATGCAGAATTTTTCCTTGACCCCTTTGCAGAACTTGCAACAGGAGTGGCCAATTTACTCAGGCTGCCATGCTCAACACCTTGCAAGAAGAAAGACATGAGTGAATGAGCACGGGAACCAGCTGGCTGCTTTGGCACTGGCAGGAGCAAACTCCACACAGTCCTGCAGCAGCATCCAGGTGGGGGTGCCTGTGACTCCAAAACCCCAGAGGATATGTTATAGTGCTCTCTTAGCTCCACCATCTGAGGACATCTGGCTCTGATGTTATCTGATAACTGAGTGTTATCAGCTCAGCAGCCCCTTGGCCTCATGGCATGAGGCAGCTGCCCTCCACCAGTGAGAGCAAAGAGCCAGTATGACAGCCTTTTTGGGTATCTGCACTTGATGGGCCCCAAACTCTTGTTCAGTGCCCAAGAAAAGTGAGGTCACGTGAATGTGGAGATTTTTATTGAGCAATGAAAGTGGCTCTTAGCAGAGAGGGGAGCTGGAAAGAGGATGGAAAGGGTGGGTCGTTGTCCCCTGAAGTCAAGTTGACTTTCTGCCTCTCTCTGCTGAAGTCGAGTTGACTCTCTTTGATGTTCAGCCACTTCTCTGAAGTCAAGCCACCTCTCCCTGACATCCAGCCACTTTTTCTCTTCACTGGCTGAGTCTGGGTTCTTTATAGCCACAGGATGGACGGGGGCAAGGTGGGCCATAGGTAATTTTGGAAAAAGCAGCATTCAATTGGTAAAAAGACACTAGAAAGAACCAATCAGGAGAGAGCAGGCAGATGGTGACAGAAGTTTTCACTTTGGGCCACAGGTTTCAGGCTTTTTGGCCAGAAGGTGGAGTTTCACCGGGGACCTGTCCTTGTCGTCCTAGAGTTTCTCTGCTTTCTGCCTCTACCAAACTGACCAGTTGGCTTTTTTTTTTTTTTGAGATAAGAGTCTCACCCTGTCACCCAGGCTGTAGTGCAGTGGTATGATATTGGTTCACTGCAACCTCTGCCTCCTGGGTTAAAGTGATTCTTGTGCCTTGGCCTCCCAAGTAGCTAGGATGACAGGTGTGTGCATTTTTGTATTTTTAGTAGAGATGGGGTTATGCCATCTTCGTCAGGTGGTCTCAAACTCCTGGCCTCAAATGGTCCACCCGTCTCGGACTTCCAGAGTGCTGAGAGTACAGGCATGAGCCACCATGCCCGGCCCAATCTGCTTTTTGTTCCTTGTTTTTGCTTTCAGCCTTTTTCTGCTTATAAAGCCAAGTTCCTCTGCTCAACTCATCAGAACATTTATTCTATTTTGTAGAACGAAATGCTTCCTGATTCTAGAGTCACAAATATAAGCCAATTGGATCTTTAACACTGTAGTTTTTGTCTTTTAACATCTCTTTAAATCTGCTGGTAGCCACTTTGGCTGGAGTGGTGTTAAACAATGACAGTGGGAGTTGCAACAGTGACTGCCTGCCTCTGTGTCTGCTTCTCTGTGACTAGAAGCACCAGTCATGATCAGAACACAGGTCTCCAACATTTGGAGAATAAAGTCCTTATTGCCCACTCTGTATCCTAAAAGCCACTCTAGATACACTAACACAGCTGCCTGCCACAGGGCTGGAGGTGGGAGAATTCATTGTTGCTACTGCACTAGGCTGAAATTGATCAAAATTAACCACAGCTTCCTCTGGAAACTGCAAGCCTTTCAGTGGACTATAGAATTCCCAAATAGTTACATCAGACAGATTCTGCCAGTACAATGGTTGTCTCCATCAAGAGACAGATCCATGATGCTTCCTACTCTGTCACCTCCCCTGACATTCCAAGCTTATTTAATCTTACATTCTTGTATAGTTTCCTTTAAATTATGTGTCAAAATTCTAATTTAACATTTATGAAAACTGACTCTAAGTTGCTGTGTGGAATTTAGAAGTGTTGAGAGTCATAGTTGGAAATTAATTTTTAATAACATTTTAAGGGCTTCTTCAAGTTATATTACAGATTAGGCAAGAACAAAAGAAGGTATGTCTGTGTGTATAAATAAGAGATATGATATATAGATCACAAAATCTAGTAGAGAAAGGTTTGGGATCCTGGGGAATTAAAGCTTTTGAGACCATCCTAAAACCATCAACTTGTCATTATAATAAAAATAAGAAGATAGCATTAATTTAGATTAAAAATTGTAATTGTTGTATCGCAGCATCTATTGTGATAGCATTATCAGGCAGAGTCCCATAATGAGGAAAAATTACTTTCTGGAAGTTTATGTTCCTCTCATATTAGGCTTCTTTCATGGCTTCATCTTACTTTTAAATGTTTTCTTTGACTCCCTGCATTACTTATACAGTATCATATTTTTTTATTTCCATGAGTTTGATTTATTTCTCCAATGAGATGACATTTCTTTGAGATCCATCATTGTTTTAATTTTTTTATGCTATACACTATTGGGAACAGTTATTTAATTAATGTTTGATAGTTAATTATTTGGGATACAAGAAATCTAATACCTTGAAACTTGTGATTTATCAGAACAGAAATACTTCTATTTAAGAAGCTGCTATATTAGTATGAGTTCTGATGAGAGTCAAAGAAGACATTCTTGATATAGAGAATTATTTCTTAATTATGGCTCAAAGTTCTCTCTTAACTTTTGTCTCTACTTGTTCTTATTGGACATATAAATAATTCACTGACATATACATAAGTCAATAACTTGGTGTTTTAAATTTAGTACTAAGGCATTAAACAAAATAAACGAAACCATTGAAAATGGAAAAAGGGCACTATTATTCAATTTTAGCTGTGGAACACCTTGTAATAGTTTGAGAATTACTACCATAAATCATCCAAATACAGCTTGAGAATCCCTAATCCAAAAATCTGAAATCCAAAATGTTCCAAAATCCAAAACTTCTTTGAGTACCAACATGACACCAGAGTGGAAAATTCTACACCTGACCTCATGTGATGGGTCATAGCCAAAACCTTGTTTAATGCACAAAACTATTCAGAATATTTCAAATTAACTTCAGGCTATGTGTTTAAGGTGTATATGAAGCATAAATGAATTTTGTATTTAGACCTGGGTCTTATTACTGAGATCTGTTAGTATGTATATGCAAATATCCCAAAATTAAAAAAAATCTTAAATTTGAAACAACTCTGGTCCCAGGCATTTCAGATAAATGATACTCTATCTGTATACCATAAATTTAACAGGTCACCATTCAAACTTTATTCCCTGGACAGTGTCTTTTGCTAAAACTGATTGTTTTTATTCATTATAATTATGTACCACTTAAACTTTCTGAAAATAATACATAATCAGTATAGGAAATTAGAAAAGTACAGAAAAGCACAAAGAAGAAAATATAAATCACTCATAATTCCATCATTCAGAAGTAGTCATTATCGCCATTATGGAGGATCCATGCAGTCTGTTTTAAAAATCTTTTTCTCCACTTATATTCTCTACTTTTAAAGGAAAAGACAATCCAATTAAAAAAATGGGCAAGAGATTGGAATAGGCACTTCATAAAAGAATATGTCTAAATGGCCAATCAAGCTATTAGAAATAAGAAAAATACAAATTCAAATCTCAGCAAGATATTGCTACATAGCCATACTATTATTGACTGACAATAACCAGTATTATTAAGGATATGAACAATGGAAAGTCTTACAGCACTGATGAGAGTGACAAATGGTTTAGGCAATTTGGAGAAGTGTTTGATATTATCTATAAAAGCTGAACATCCACCTATCATTTCATCTAGCTATTCTACTCCTAATTCACTCAACCGAGTTAAATGCTCTCTGTGTGATAAAAGACATCTAGAAGAATGTTTGTAGTAGCATTATTTCCAAACTGGAAAATAAATGTCTTTCACAAGCAGAATGAATGAATAAATTGTGGTATATTCATTCAACTCTTTAGAAAGGCTTTTTCCATTCCAATATGTACACAGCAATGAAAAACAATTACTATGTGCAACAAGAGGGATGAGCTTCACAACCAAAATTTGCGTGAAAGATCCCAGGAACAAAAGAACATATACTATATGATTCCACTTACCTAATGTTTGAAATCAGACAAAACTAAATTATAGCATTTACTGGTATATATGCAAGCAATGAAACTATAAAGAAAAATAAGGAAATGATTACAATCATATCAGGAATGTGGTTCATTTGCACAGAAGAAAGGGTGTAGAGATTGGGAGATGGAAGGAGGGCACTTTGGGGATGCCTGAATGATTCTGTTTCTAGGCGTGGGTGGTGGTAACACAGATATTCACGTTGTGATAAATTAGCTATTCCCATTTCTTCTGCACACAGTTATTTATGCGTTTTACATGGAATGGTAGAAACGTTTGAAAGGAAACAATAGTGTTGCAGTAGACATTGCTTTTAAATTTGCTCTTTTCAAAACCATCTTACTAACATTTTCGACATTATTAAGTGTTCTACATTTTTATGGCCTCATATTATTCCCTTGAGTTGATAATTTAACAAGCTCCTTATTTTTGGACATTAGTTATTTCTAGTTTTTTAAAACTATATAATAGTTTGCTAAACATCTTTGTTTATATACCCTTTCAAACTTTCATGATAGTTTCTTTGGACTACATTCTTAAAAGTGAAGTCATTTAAGTAAAGGTTTTTCAAAAAGGATTTTTGAAAAAAAATTTAATATTGAATACCACCAGATTATTCTCCAAACAAGTTATGACAAACCAGAATCCCATCAGCATTGTGGGAGAATGCCAATTCTCTCCATGTTCAACAACATTAGGTTTGCCATTTTATTTTCATCTTTTCCGATATTATCGATCACACTCTTATTTTTACTTGAATTTGCATTTCCTTGACAATAAACAAGTTTGAGCATTAAAAAATGTGTTTATTGGTCAATGTAGGTCTTCTATGAAATAACTTTGCTTGTTTTTAAAGTGAACTAAGTTTTTCCCTATTAATTTTGAAGATTATTATAAAATAAGATTATTAATCATCTGCTCTCATAGATGGACTTTTCATAGTGTGCCTTTTAATCTTCTGATGTTTTATAAATAATGTTTTTGTTGTAAAATACGGATCTAGACGATCAAACAAAATGAAAACATAGCTTAGTGAATTATACCAAAGCAAACATCTTTGTAATTACTTCTCAGGTAAAGAAAGAAAAGTTTTGTTTTCCCCAAAGCCCCTGTATGCCCATCTTTATCTCCCTCCTTCCCCCACTAGTAACCACTAACTGGCATTTATAAAATAACTTCTTTTATAGTTTGAACACCCAAGCGTGCATCCATAAACACTGTGGTTTAGTATCATCCATTAAAAATAAATGTGTCCCCTGTGTTATTTTAAAATTGGAATATAATTTGCATACGATAAAATTCATCCTTTTAAAGCATACATTTCAGTGTTTCTTAGCACATTCTCACAGTTGTGCAACCACAATCACTATCTAACTCCAGAACGTTTTCATCACTCCCTAGAGAAACCCTATACTCATTAGCAGTCACTTCTTACTCCCATTTCACCCTGGCCCTAACAACCACTAATCCTCTGTCCCTAAGGATGTGTTTGTTTTGGACCTTTCATATTAATGGAATCATATAACATGTGGCTTTTTGTATCTGGCTTCTTTCACTTAGCATAGATTTTTCAAGGCTTATTCATGTTATAGTAAGTATTAGTACTTCATTCCTTTTTATGGCCAAATAATATTCCATGGCATGTATATACCACACACAGTTTACCCATTCATCAGTTATTGGAAATTGGCATTGTTTCCAGTCTTTGGCTAGTATGAAGAACGCTCCTATGAACATTTGCATACAAGTGTTTGTGTGAACTTGTGTTTTTAATACTCTTGGATATATACTTAGAAATGGAATTGCTAGATCTTACGGTAACTCTACAGTTAACTTTTGGAGGAACTGCTCAACTTTTTTCCAACAGCAGCTGCACTATTTTATATTCCCACTAGCGATCTACAAGGATTCTAATTTCCCTGCCAATGCTTGTTATATTAGTATGTTGTTTACGGTTCTTTTATTCTATACTGTTTCCTACCCTATCCCTTTCTTTTCATAACAATTTATTTATTGAAGAAACCAGACTATTTGATCTGTAGAGCTTTTTATGATTTGGGTTTTACTAAGTGCATACTCATGGCAAAATTTAAAATGTCATCTCATTTCTGCAAATTGGCAGCTGTATTCAGAGACTGGGTCAGACTAGGTTTGATGTATTTGGCAAGACTGTGGATGGATTTTATCAAGAGGCACGTGATGTCTGACAGTCTCTCTGATGGTGATGTTAGCAGCTGCAAATGCTTTGTGCCTAGATTTAATAATTCATTGGGGGTTATAAAATGGTGTTATTCAAATTCTATCATTTCTCTTTCACTTGTTGGCTAAAATATTCTCATAAATATAATTTTGGTTACCCTAGTACTATAATTCATATAGGATGCAGCTCATACAGGACAGGAAAAATGCATGCTTGATTCATTTTCTTTATTAACTAGATCTCCAAGATAATAATTGGTTTCCTATCAACCTCTAAAAGTGATTAATTTAGGTTTTAAAAATATTAATTAGTATTCTTTTTTTTTTTTTTGACATGAAGTTTTGCTCTTGTTGCTCAGGCTGGAGTGCAATGGTGTTATCTCGGCTCACTGCAATCCCTGCTTCCTGGGTTCAAGTGATTCTCCTGCCTCATCCTGCTGAGTAGCTGGGATTACAGGTGCCCGCCACCACACCTAGGTACTTTTTTTGTATTTTTAGTAGAGACAGGGTTTCACTCTGTTGGCCAGGCTGGTCTTGAACTCCTGACCTCAGTTGATCCACCCACCTTGGCCTCCCAAAATGCTGGGATTAAGGCATGAGCCACTGTACCTGGGCCAATTAGTTAGTATTCTTATGAATTCTTGGGTTTAAATTTATTTGATGGATTTCAAATCATTCCAATGATTAACCTTCTTGAGAGCCTATTTTCTTATCTTTGGCCAGTAGGATCCTCATTGAGTTGGCTGCACAGAGTTATTTTGTCAAGACCCTAGTAGTCTTTGACAGCTTCCTTTTTTTCCTGGTGTATTAGCCCATTTTCATGCTGCTGATAAACATATACTTAAGACTGGGTAATTTATAAAGAAAAAGAGGCTAAATGGACTCACAGCTCCACCTGACTGGGAAGGTGTCACAATCATGGAAGAAGGCAAAAGGCATGTCTTACACGGTGGCATGCAAGAGAGAATGAAAACCAAGCAAAAGGGGTTTCCCTTTATAAAACCATCAGAACTCATGAGACTTATTCACTACCACAAGAACAGTATGGGGGAGACCACCCCCATGATTCAATTATCTCCCACCAGGTCCCTCCCATAACACATGGGGATTATAGCAGCAACAATTCAAGATGAGATTTGGGTGGGGACACAGCCAAACCATATCAACTGGTATAACAAAATGTTCGAGGGTCATCTTCTACTGCTTCTGTTTTAGACCTGTTAGCCATTTCTTAAAGATGCCTTTTTTTGTTTTTTTCTTTTTGTATCATTTAGTATTTTCATGGGAAATCTCTTCCAGTGTCTGCTCTCAAGGTGTTCTGCTATTCTTTGCTGTGGATATCTATTGGCTGTTCTCAGACTGTCAGATGCCCGGTGGCTTCTCTCTGCTTCCTCCTGCAAAGATGTCAATACCATACAGGTATTGTAGCTATTGGTGGTTTTTCTTTGTCTGCTTGAATTTTGGGGTTTGTGGGCATATCCTCTCAACCAGGTTTATTGTTAATGTTAGCTGTGATTTTGACATTGCTAAGTAGTTTCTCTGTCTATTGTTACATGGCAACTCAGAAAGAACCAAAAACTATGTCATATCTGCCACCGCCATGTTCCCAGAATCTTTTGTGGTGTTTTTGACTTGCAGAAGTCTTAAATTTTAATGTAGTCAGATTTATCAATCTTTAATGTTACGGTTGTATGCTTCTGCTTGTATGCTTAGAGAGGCTTTCTCCATTCTAAACTCAGATGATTAATCTCTCATACATTTTTAAGTACTTTATGGGGTTTTATTGTACATTAAAAATATAATCCTATAATCCTTCTGTAATTTATTTTGGTGTTTGGTGAGATTTAGGGATCTGATTTTATTTTTCCAAGTAGCCTTTTCCAAAAGTTTTCATTTGAGTATCTCAGAACTGATTTTAAAAGCCTAATTTAATATAGACTAAACACTTTTTTAGTTAGTTCTGTTTTTAAGCTCTCTAATCATTTCCATCAGTCTGTCTTCCACACTGTTTTAATGACCAAACATGATAATTTTCAATGTCTGGTAATTGCAAGAACCTGTCTTTTATAAATCCTTTCTCACATTTTAGAACCATTCCTTTCCATTTATTCTTTAAGATGTATAGCTGAAAAATTTCATCAATCCCATGGTTATTTTGACTGGAATGGCAAATAATTTAAAGAGAAATAATATTTTTATAACATTAGAATTTTTCCATTCAGGGAAGTAGTATATTTCTTCATTTATTCTAGTCTTCTCTTATGGCCCTCGGTAAAATTGCATCAATTTATTCCTATAAGTCCTCCAAATCTCTTCATGAATAGAAAAATATAATCCAATATCTCCTTCTTCCGAGAGGCAGAATTGGTTCCAGAGTCTGAGCTGCTGATTCCCCAAATGGGGTTAAATGTTGCATTGCTCCCCAGCTGGAAACCTGCAGAGACAGGGAATAGATGAAGTATGGCCACTGTGAGCATATGAATTGCATCTCTCTAACTGCAGGGAGTATAACTGCATAAGGTCCAGACCTGCAGTGCTCTGACGTGCACTGCTGCATTTGCACCAGGACGTTTTTCCCAGAGGTTGCGCCAAGCCAGTGATTGGGTGTGGCTAAGATGCTAAGGCAGACTCATTCCCAGGAGACAGACTCTTCTGACAGCTGACTTTAGTGTGAGGACTTCTCAAAATCTCTGCTGAGATTGCCTTAGATTGCATGGCCATGGCTGTTTGGGATGTTTCCACTCAACTTTTCTTCCCGGTTTTCTTTGCTTGGGTCCTCCTTCCTGGTGTCAATCTGTCAGTCTGGTGGATCTCCAGGCCTTCTTGGCTCCCCACCCATTTTCTCCCACAGGTGTTTTCTCTAATACAATTCTTGTATGTTTAATACCATGTTTGTATCGCCTTCTTAGAGGACCTGGACTGATACACATTACTTTGCAATTTCATATTTTAAAATTATTTTACTCTTAGAGTTTAATAAAAACATGTCATATGGTTAAAATATTGTACCAATAAGTAGTTTCTCCGAAGTAGAAGAGCTAATAAGTAGTTGAGCTGGTCATCAAATACTAACTTTTGGTCTAACTCAAAAGCCCATTCTCAGCTCACACACGTGGTTTACACTTTGAAGGGCAGTACTATCGGGCTGGCATAGAGACTCCATGTTAACCAGGAGAAGCATTTAAGGTGGGAATGAGAAGTTGGGACTGGAATCTGGGCAATTTGAGTGCTTGGCCAGGTTATTTAAGGAGCTGTGAATTCTGGCTGAGCAGTGGCCTATCATTATACTTAAAGCAAGGGTCTAAGTTTGTTGGTGGCAAGGGAATTTAGCATTTCAATAGGTAGTTTGGCAATATATGTAGGCAAAGTGTCAAATGAATGCCTTCTGATCCTGCATTTGTACTTCTAGAAACTTATGTGAAGAAAATCATTAAGAATATACTCAGCTATGGTACTATAATAATGTTCAACAAACTACTGTTTGAAATAATGCAAAGTTGGAAAGAATGTAAATGTCTAATAATAGAAGATTTGGTTCAAGAGGCTATGATCTATACAAGTGTATAAAAACATTTGAAATGATATGACATCAATGTAACTGCTGATGTGAAAAGTGTTTACAATGTACTTTTAAATGACAGATGTATGTATTTATTTAGAGACAAGGGTCTCCCTCCATCACCCTGGCTGAAGTGCAGAGGTGCAATCACAGCTCATTGCAGCCTTAACTTCCCAGTCTTAAGCATCCCCCTCAGTATCCCGAGTAGCTGGGACTACAAGCATGTGCCACCACACCCTGCTAATTTTTGGTATTATTTGGTAGAGATGGGGTTTCCTCATGTTGCCCAAGCTGGTCTGGAACGTTTGCGCTCAAGAGGTCTACCCACCTTGGCCTCACAAATTGTTGGGATTACAGGTGTAAACCACCATGCCTGGCCACCATATACTTTTTTTTTTTTACTTTCAAAATCATTGTTGAATTAAAAAAAAAACACTTTATTTTGAAATAATCTTACAGAAAAATTGCAGAAACAGTAAAGATTTCCTTTCCTTAACTATTTTAAAGTAAGTTGCCAACATGATGTCCTGATGGCCCTGGATACTTGTGTTCTATGGTTAGGTATAGGTCATTCTTCTACATATTCAACACATAACCCTAAACATCAAGAAATTAACATTGATATCTGTATTAGGGTAATCCAGGATGGAAGAGGCAAGAAAGGATTCTCCCCTAGAGCCACCAGAGGGAGCTCAGCCCTGCTGACACATTGATTTTTGGATTTCTGGCCTCTAGAACCAGAGAGAAAGCATTTCTGTTGTTTTAAACCATGAAGCTTGTGTTAATTTGTTACAGTAGCTTCAATAAATAAATATAATGTCCTTTCCTTGCTCTAGCCCTAGTATTAGCTATTTCTCGAGGAGCCCTGGTTCCTCGAGACTGTAGAATGTATAATATATATAATATATATGTATATCCATGAATTCACACTGATCTCTCCAGTTTCTATCTACAACCACAATTTTCACACCTGACTTCTTTTTTTTCCCTATTAATACTTTTCTTCTCTAACAGTGAGAAGCCACCTGGTTCTCAATGTATTATTAGTTGAATCTCCCATATGTATGTAAATTAGTTCCCATTGTGGAGAACATGGACACCCTCCCCACCGGTGGAGGGTGTCCATGTTCTTGGTGTCATGAACAAAGAATTGGACAAAACCCACAAACAAAGCAAGGGAAGAATGAGGCAACAAAAGCAGAGATTTATTGAAAACAAAACTACACTCCACAGGGTAAAAGTGGATTGAGCAAAAGGCTCAAGAGCCTGATTAGAGAATTTTCTGGGGTTTAAATACTCTCTAGAGATTTTCCATTGGTTACTTGGTGCACACCCTATATAAATGAAGTAGTGGCCCTTGATCGGTCTGATTGGTTGTTGGAGGGGACCAATCAGAGGCTGAAGTGAAGTCCCAAAGTTACATGCTATGGAAATATCTGATTGGTTGCAGAAAGTGATCAATCAGAGGCTGAAGTAAAGTTACAAAGTTATACTCCTATGTAAATGAAGACTTGACCTGTAACCCACCTGATTGGTTGTGAGAGGGGACCAATCACAGGTACTTTAAACTTTTTATCTGCCACACAGAAAAGGGGTGGTTTGCAAAGGGAGTAGCCTCTGGTCCTTTTGTTACTTGGGCATGGAAAGTTAGGGTTTTCCTTTTTATTTAGTTCTAGGAAGTCAGTGTGAATTGGCCGTGGGTTCCCAGCCTCTAGAAACTATTCTGCTTCACCATCACAACCGGTGCCCCAGCCCCTCACAAATGCTCTCCTCATCCTGCTTACTTTCTAAATCCTTATTTTAGAGCCACTGTGCAGCAGGCTGTCCCTCATGCTGGCGTCCTCCTCACTCAGATTCTTTTGTAAAATTTGTCTAATTTTTTTAGTTAGTTATTATTATTTTTTTTTTTTTGGCAAGGTCTCACTCTGTTGCCCAGGCTATAGTGCAGTGGAACGATCTTGGATCTCAGTTCACTGCAACCTCTGCCTTCCAGGCTCCAGCGATCCTCCCACATCAGCCTCTCAAGTGACTGGGACTACAGGTATGTGCCATCACATCTGGGTAATTTTTTTTCAATTTTTAGTTTTTTGTAGAGACAGTAGTCTCAGTATACTGTCCAAGCTGATCTCAAACTCCTGGGCTAAAGCAGTTATCCTACTTTTGCCTCCCAAAGTGCTGGGATTACAGACATGAGCCACCATGCCTGGCCCCTTTTGGGTTATGACGTTTTGCACCAGGCTGCCAATGTCACTTTCCACCCTTCTCACACTCCTCTCCCTGCTGCCTCTGATGTACCCCACTCTGGGCTGCCACATCCTGCCCTCCCTACCCTACCCTCACACTTAGCCACAGGGACCCTCCCTCACTTGGTTCCATTCAATGATTTAATTATCTTGAACTCAATTTTTCAAGAAGAAAAAGGAGAAGGAAAAGAGGAAAATAAAAGTATAAAGGAAGGCACCACCTACATTTTTAAGTGAAAAAAGGTCATACTAATATATATGGAGGAAAATCTGTACAAGCAAATAAAATAATCTGGATATGCCTATGCCAAGATTATCCCCAGTGGCTATCTCTGGGAAACTAGCTCTTAGGTGTACTTTCTTTCCACTTTTTCTTGACTCAATTTTCTTTTCTTTTCTTTGTCATCCTCTCCCACCTTCTCCTGAAGAGGGGAGGCCAATGAGCACCTTTTTCTTTTTTTTTGAGACAGAGTCTCTCTTTGCCGCCCATGCTGGAGTGCAGTGGCATGATCTTGGCTCATTGCAACCTCCACCTCCTGCATTCAAGGGATCCTCCTGCCTCAGTGTCCTGGGTAGTTGGAATTACAGACATGTGCCACTACGCCTGGCTAATTTTTGTATCACAATTTGTTTTTGAAATAAGAAAAATAACTTAAAACTTTATTTTTGTATATGAAAAACAGGATCTATTATTAAACACATTTTTTCCCTTCCTGTGTAGAGAGTAACTCAAATAGTATTGTTCTTAGGATGACTTGAGTTTTTCTTCTAACTTAAAAAATTAAAAGTTTTTGGAAGCTGGCCCACCCAAAAAATAATACTGCTTACTTTATCTGTTAATTGCTTAAATCTGAGGGTATATCTTTTTCAATTGCTAACTGATATCTCTGACATTTTCCCAGCTGGTTTATTGATTCAGTAAAAGATAAATCATTCATCTGTGCTGGGCAATGTGGAGAGTCAGAGGGAAAAAGAGTAGAAAACAGGATTCTTGTTTTTTTTATGCTTTCAAATTTAATGAAATTTATTAAAATTTTCAGTTGTGTCAAGTAGAGCTAACTTGAATCTAGGCAAATACCTAACCCAACTAATAGCAATCTATAGCTCTTTAAATTTCCACTTTGCAGATATTGGTGTGATGTATGTGGTTGATTGTAAGCAACGTGTTTTAGAAAGCTACATACATGCAAAAGCTTTGTGATATGTCATATTAATGCAACTCTGTAATATAGTTACCATTGCTCCAAATCTTTGTTTTCTTGAGTTACTTGTGGTAGAATCAATTTCACTTTACACGTGGCTGTTGAAAACAGACTCCATTTAGAATGATTTATTCTATGAAGTCATACTCTTTACTCTCTGGAACGTTCACCAGGAAAGTTTTATTTCTTTGTATTAGTGATTTTGGCCCAATGAAGCGTTTCCCCACTCTGACTGGTTTCTGAATAAGCCACATTTGCCTGGACCTCTTAGATTCCAGCTGCAGAAATTTTGAGTCTATTGAAAAATCGTTTCATATTACTCTGTAAAGGGAACCAAATGTGTAACACCCTTTGGCGTTAGGTTTATATTTTTCTAGTTCTTTTGTTTGGGTTCTTTTTTATCCTTGTGTCCACTGACATTATTTGTAATGGTTCGTTTTCAGGGAGATTAATTACACCCTTGGTATATCTGCTTTCCCATTTGAAAATTCTCCTTCTGGGACAGGATTGGAAAATAATAGAAAACAGCTCACACAGCTGCCTTAGTTACCAAGACAACAAAATGGAGAAATAACTGGCTACTTCACTTTTTTTTCTTTTTCTGAACTACCTTCCAAATACAGTCATCTCCTTCCTAAAAGCAACATACCTGTTTGAAATAAGTGGTTTGAGATTACTAGTTGATAGTTACTGTATTTTTTTTTTTTAGCAAGAGTATTATGTGTCCTGATTATAGTCTGAGGACAAGACAGTTTGTTTTTCTCCAGGTTTTCCTTTACATGATTTTACAAATTATATAGATAATACATTTATACATGTTCAGTATAAGAAAGTAAAGCTTTACGGAGGTATAAACTGTAAAAAGTGTAAGTCCTGCTTTCCAGGTCACTTATCTTGACCAATATTAACATATTGTAGTGAATATGATTTCAATAAATTGACTCTGAGTGAATTTCAGAGCAGTAATGTATTCAGATCACTAAAAACCATGTGTTAAATACAGATATTAAAAGTTAAACATTTAAAAATCCCTGGCTGGGGGGCGTGATGGGTCACGCCTGTAATCCCAGCACTCTGGGAGGCCAAGGCGGGTGATCACCTGAGGTCAGGAGTTTGAGACCAGCCTGGACAACATAGTGAAACTCCACCTCTACTAAAAAGACAAAAATTAGGTAGATGTGGTGGTGGGTGCCTGTAATCCCGGCTACTAAGGAGACTGAGACAAGAGAATAACTTGAATCCAGGAGGTGGAGGCGGCAGTGAACTGAGATTTCACCATTGCACTCCAGCCTGGGCGACAAGAGTAAAACTTCATCTCAAAATAATAATAATAATAATAAATAAAATAAATTCCCCTTAACATTTATATGAGGAATATGTGTTTCTTGTATAAAATTCAGGAAAAAAGACAAGCAAGAAAGTATAAATTACCTATAATTATAATACCCAGAAGTCACCCCATTCAAATTTAGTTTCTAATGCTTTCAAAAGAATTAGTTTTTATTTTAAAGTAATACCAGATCATTAAATAAAGAATAAATACATATTGTCGTTAGTAATAACAAAGCAAAAATAATAGCTACTCTAATTAATACTTCCTATGTGTCAGCCCTGTGGTAATAGCTTACATGCCTGTAAACATAACCATTTTGGGGTAATATTTAGCATATTAATTTTGGATTCATTTTTTCCTTCTATATATAAGCATTTTAAAAAGTATGTAGTTATCATTGTACTGTATAGACAGTTTGAACTCTAATTTTTCTTAAAAATTTTGGTCGGGTGTGGTGGCTCACATCTGCAATCCCAGCACTTTAGGAGGCTGAGCGGGTGGATCATCTGAGGTCGGGAGTTTGAGAACAGCTTGACCAACATGGGGAAACCCCATCTCTACTAAAAATACAAAAATTAGCTGAGTGTGGCGGCACATGCCTGTAATCCCAGCTACTTGGGAGGCTGAGGCAGGAGAATCGCTTGAACCTGGGAGGTGGAGGTTGCAGTGAGCTGATATCGGCCATTGCACTCCAACCTGGGCAACAAGAGCAAAACTCCATCTCAAAAAAAAAAAAAAAAAAAAATCTGTGATTTATGTATTATTTGAAATAATTTTTATAGTACATTATCATATAGCTTTTTAAGCATTCTTTTATTGGTTGTCTAATAGTTCATTGAATGCATGTATAATTCATATAATCATTTCCATGTTGTTGGACATTTATTATTTCTACCTTTCATATGAAGCTCTTTTTATATTATTCCTTAGAATAAATTACTTCTTAAAATGGATGTATCAGAAATGAAATTATTGGGTTAAGGTTATGAATGGTTTTGGAGTTCTTGAATGTATTGCTAAATTGCTTTACCAAAGGGATACTGACTCATTCTGTCATCATCGTTATATAATAGCATTGGCAACTGTGATTCCTATTCTGATTTGATAGGAGCAAAATGGCAGCATGTATTTAATTAGTTTCTCTTTGATTATGACTTTAGTTATTTGTCTATGTTTACTAGTACTATTTCCTTTTTTAATGAGTTTTTTCTCTGTTATGATGCTGCATTTTATCCTAAAAACGTATCTTTTCTAAATCGCAAAAGTAATACACACTTATTGTAAAATTAAAACAATACAAAATGCAGATGAAAAACAGAACTTTCTCTCTTTCCTTGCATCTCTTTAATCCAGGAGTGAATGGGTATATATATCTACATCTCCATACCTTTCTCTAAGATAAGGAATTAAACCCCTATCCATTCTTTTTGGTGGTGATGGAGGGGCCATGCATTTGCTATGGGTTCCTTTTTTGATATGGGTTCCTTTTCAAGCAAAGATATTCATCTTTGTCTTATGTCTATATATATTCCATTTGTTGTTAACCTTTAAAAGTTAAATATTAGTTATACTTAATGAATGTAAAATTTTTAAAATTAGATTTTGTTTTAAAAATTAGATTTTTAAAATTAGCTGTTGCAGTCAGCTTTGCTAATCTTTTCCTTTGTGTTTTTATTTTTAATTCTTTTCACCTTACAATGGCCTTTTTCATCAAAAGCCTCACAAAGTATTAAATTCTGTTTCCTGCTATTATAAAATTTTGGTATATATTGTAAGATAATCATCTAAAGGGTTTTCTTCTCCCCAAATTGTGAGTCATGTCCCCAAACCTTGGGCTGCATAATCTCGGTCTTTGCTGATGATTTGCAGTGCCTCTATGATCCTGTTTTAAGTTCAGAAGTCTAAGAAGGCCTTTCTCCAGTGTATCTTGTTTTTATTGAGTTGTGTCATTTAATGTTATTTTTTTAAAAGTGTTACATAAAAATAGGTCTGATATTTTAATAAGAGTAGATTTCCCTTCATACAAAACACAGAAAAATTTATGTATGCCTCCCTGGGAAATGTTTTCCTCCAGAACTTGCCTGAATTTTTAAAAATACTATTAATATTTTATGATGTACATTAAATATGGATTAACATATAAAAATGAGATTATTCATTTTCATACTTTCAGTTTAGAGCCTGAGCTCTGCTCAGATGTTCATTTTTCAGTGATAATGGGGTGGGGGACAGAGCAGAGAGTTGGTACATAATCAACACTGCTAATCCCATCTTACAGATGAAGAAACTAAGGACCTAACTAGGGTCTGTCTCATATGCATGACTGACTGCTATTATGGAAGAAAATTTGGCTTACTTTCTTCCTCTGACTTTTGTAAACATCTGTGTTTAAGTATGAAAGTTAGAGCTTCTTGTTTCCTAATTCAGACACATCTTTTTCTCTTAAAGAATGGGTATCTAAGTATTGCCATGTAAAGGTTTTAAGAGAATGTGGCATGTAGAGTCTCTAAATCATATAAGAGCAGAGTTTAACTACAGCCAATTGCATTATGAATGTTTAGATTTTCACATTTTGGTTCATTGATTAAAAACTTGATTTCAACATTTCAACTTGATTTCAACTTTGCTTCGCTGTACAGCTGACATCTCAAATTATTTCTTATTATTTTTTAAATTGTGGTAAATATGTGTAACATAAAATTTGCCATATTGACCATTTTAAATGTGCAGTTCAGTGGCATTAACTACATTCACGATGTTGTACAGCCTTCGCCATCATCCATCCCAAGAACTTTTTCATTATCCTAAACAGAAACTATACCCGTTAAATAAGTAGCTCCCCATTCTCTCCTCCTTAGTCCCTAGTAACCTCTGTTCTACTTTTGTCTCTGTGTATGTCCCTATTCTATGTACCTCCTGTAAATGAAATCGTACAATATTTTCCCCTTAGTGTCTGTTTGTTTCACTTAGCATAATGTTTTCAGGGTTCATCTATGTAGTAGCAAGTATCACAATTTCATTTCTTTTATGGCTGAATAATATTCCATTATGTATATACACCATATTTTGTTTATCCATTCATCTATGATAAACACAAAAGATGTTTCCACCTTTTGGCTATTGCAAATAATGCTGCAATGATCACTGAGTATCTGTTTGAGTCATTGTTCTCAATTTGTTTTTTAAAATTTAAGTTCTGGGATATATGTGTAGAACCTGCAGGTTTTTTACGTAGATATATGTGTGCCATAGTGGTTTGCTGCACCTATCAACCCATCATCTAGGTTTTAAGCCCTACCTGGATTAACTATTTGTCCTAATGCTCTCCCTCCACTTGTCCTGGACCCCCTGACAGGCCCAGGTATGTATTGTTCCCCTCCTTGTACACATGTGTTCTCATTGTTCAACTCCCACTTATCAGTGATAACATGTGGTGTTTGGTTTTCTGTTCCTCTGTTAGTTTGCTGAAAATGATGATTTCCAGCTTCATCCATGTCCCTGCAAAGGAGATGATCTCATTATTTTTTATGGATGCATAGTATTCCATCTTGTATATGTACCATATTTTCTTTATCCAGTCTGTTATTGGTGGGTGTTAGGGTTGGTTCCATGTCTTTGCTATTGTAAATAGTGCTGCAATAAACATACATGTGCATGTGTCTCTATAGTAGAATGATTTACATTCCTTTGGGTATATACCCAGTAATGGGATTGGTGGGTCGAATGATATTTCTGGTTCTAAATCCCTGAGGAATCACCACACTGTCTTTCACGATGGTTGAACTAATTTACATTCCCACCAACAGTGTAAAACTGTTCCTATTTCTCCACAGCCTCTCCAGGATCTATTGTTTCTTGACTTTTTAAATAATTGCCATTCTGACTGGCGTGAGATGGTATCTCATTGTGGTTTTGATATGCATTTTTCTAATTATCAGTGATGTTGAGCTTTTTTTCGTTTGTTGGCCACATAAATGTCTTTTTCTTTTCTTTCTTTCTTTCTTTTTTTTTTTTTTTTTGAGACAGAGTCTTGCTCTGTCGCTCAGGCTGAAGTGCAGTGGCATGATCCTCAGTTCATTGCAACTTCTGCCCCCTGGGTTCAAGTGATTGTCCTGCCTCAGCGCTGGGATTACAGGCACACACCACCATGCCCGGCTAACTTTTTGTACTTTTAGTAGAGACAGGATTTCACCATGCTGGCCAGGCATGTCTCAGACTCCTGACCTTGTCATGTCTGGCTTGGCCTCACAAAGTGCTGGGATTACAGGTGTGAGCCACTGAGCCCAGCCAGTATCTTTTTTTGAGAAGTTATCTGTTCATATCCTTTGACCACTTTTTGATGGGGTTGTTTGTTTTTTTCTTGTAAATTTGTTTAAGTTCCTAGTAGATTCTGGATATTAGACCTTTGTCAGGTGGGTAGATTGCAAAAATTTTCTCCCATTCTGTAGGTTGCCTGTTCACTCTGATGCTCATTTCTTTTGCTATGCAGAAGCTCTTTAGTTTAATTAGATCACATTTGTAAATTTTGACTTTTGTTGCCATTGCTTTTGGCGTTTTTGTTATGAAGTCTTTTCCCATACCTGTGTCCTGAATGGTATTGCCTAGGTTTTCTTCTAAAGTTTTTATGGTTTTGGGTTTTACATTTAAGTCTTTAATCCATCTTGAGTTAATTTTTATATAAAGTGTAAGGAAGGGGTCCAGTTTCCATTTTCTGCATATATGGCTAGCCAATTTTCCCGGCACCATTTGTTGAATAGGAGATCCTTTTCCCATTGCTTGTTTTTGTCAGGTTTGTCGAAGATCAGACAGTTTTAGATGTGTCATGCTATTTCTGAGATCTCTGTTGTTTCATTGATCTATGTATCTGTTTTGGTACCAGTACTATGCTGTTTTTGTTACTATAGCCTTGTAGTATATTTTAAAGTCAGGTAGCATGATACCTCTAGCTTTGTTCTTTTTATTAAGGATTGTCTTGGCTATATGGGCTTTTTTTTGGTTTTGTATGAAATTTAAAATAGTTTTTTTTTTCTAATTCTGTGAAGAACGTCAATGGGAGTTTGATGGAAATAGCAATGAATCTATAAATTACTTTGGGCCGTATGACTATTTTCATGATATTGATTCTTCCTATCCATGAGGATGGAATATTTTTCCATTTGTTTTATTTCCTTGAAATTTGTCCTTATTTCCTTGAGCAGTGGTTTGTAGTTCTCCTTGAAGGGGTCCTTCACGTCCCTTGTTAGCTGTATTCCTAGGTATTTTATTCTCTTTGTAGCAATCATGAATGGGAGTTCATTTATGATTTGGCTCTCTGCTTGTCTATTGTTAGTGTACAGGAATGCTTGTGATTTTTGGACATCGATTTTGTATCCTGAGACTTTGCTGTAGTTGCTTATCAGCTTAAGGAGTTTTTGGGCTGAGATGATGGGGTTTTCTAAATATACAATCATGTCATCTGCAAACAGAGACAATTTGACTTCCTCTCTTCCTATTTGAATAGGAAGGCTTTATTTCTTTCTCTTGCTTGATTGCCCTGGCCAGAATTTCCAATACTATGTTGAAAAGAAGTAGTGAGTGAGGGTATCCTTGTCTTGTGCCAGTTTTCAAAGGGAATCCTTTTACCCATTCAGTATGATATTGGCTGTGGGTTTGTCATAAATAGTTCTTATTATTTTGAGATATGTTCCATCAATGCCTAGTTTATTGACTGTTCTCAATTCTTTGGGGTATATACCTGGGAGTGGAATTGCTGGATCGTATGGTAATTCTGTGTTGAACTTTAAAAACTTTAAACATTTTTTTTCCTTTGCAGCTGTACTATTTTACACCCCCACTAGCAATGCACAAGAGTTCCATTTTCTCCATATCCTGGCCAATATTTTGACTTGCATTTACTTAATGACTAATGATGTTAAACATCTTTTCATTGCTTATTAGGCACTACGTATTTTTCTTGAGAAAGTGTCTGTTCAAGTCCCTTACCGTTTTGTGAATTGGGTTGTCTGGTTTGTTGTTGAGTTATAGAAGTTCTTTATACATTACAGATATTAATCCTTTATCAGGTACATGATTTGCAAATATTTTCTTCCATTTAGTGAGTTATCTTCTTATTCTTTTGATGGTATCCTTTTAAGTACAAAAGTCTTACATTTTGAAGTCCATTTTATTATTATTTTTGTTTGTTGCCTGTGATTTTGGTGCTATAGCCAACAAGTCATTACCAAATCCAAGTCATGAGGATTTTTTTCTAAGAGTTTTATGGTTTTTACTCTTATGTTTAGGTCTTTGATCTACATTGAGTTAATTTTTGTATATGATGTAAAGCAAGGGTTCAACTTCATTCTTTTGCATGTGAATATCCAGGTTTCTCAGCATTATTTGTTGAACAAACTGTCTTTTCCTTATGGAATAATAAGGAACTCTTGTAAAAAAAATTAATTGACTACATTTTTGAGAATTTTTCTTAGGCTCTAGGTTCTAAATTATATGCATGTTTTTATGCCAGTACCACTCTGGGTTAATTACTGAAATTTTGTAATAAGTTTTGAAAAAGAAAGTGTGAGAACTCCAACTTTGTTCTTTTTCAAGATTGTTTTGGGTATTTGGTATCCCATGCTGTTTCATATAAATTTCAAGTTGGATTTTTCTATTTCTGTCCTTAGAAAAAAGTCCTTAGAATTTTTGTAGTGTTGTTGTCTGGCTTCAGTAACAGGGTAACACTGGCCTCATAGGAAATGTTTTCTTCTCTTAAATTTTCTGAAAGAGTTTAAGAAAGATTGGTGTTAGTTCTTCTTAAATGTTTGGTAGAATTCACCACTGAAGCCATGTGGTCCTGAGTTCTTCGTGTGTAATATTTATTATTACCAATTGAATCTCCTTAGTATCTATATGTCTATTCAGATTTCCTATTTCTTCATGGCTCAGTTTTGGTAGTTTGTGTATTTAGAAGAATTGTCCACTTCATCTAGGTTATTCAATTTGTTGGCATACAATTGTTTGTGGTATTCTTTATAATCATTTTTATTTCTATAGAATCAGTAGTAATGTCTATTCATTTTTTTCTGTTATAATTATATAAATAATATGATAAGAGCATGAAATAAATTTTAAGGGACAATTCTTGAACTTAAACTTCTTATTCTTAATTCATGCACTTTATAACTTGGGAGGGCATTCTTGGAAGAAAAGTTTTGGAATAAAAATTCTCAAATTTCTTATGTCACCAAATAAAGTGCTTTTGTTGGTAACTTGAGTCAGGATGAAAGACTGGCTTTTAGTTTGAATTGTGCAGTGTTTCAAATACAGGAAATTTCCAGGCATCACAGTAAGACCTAATTTGACTTGGATGCAGTTGTATCCAGAGTTAGCATTTCTGTTTTGGGAATGTTTCAAATGTGTCGCATCCGTGGATGTCATCAGTCTCCAGGCAATGCACCAAGAAGGATAGCGTTTGCATAATTCATTGTCTCTTTAATTTATTACCCAATTCTTTTATTTCTGCACTTATCTATAACTTGAATATGTATAGATACAAACCCAATTCATTTTTTTTTTTTTTTTAGTTCTTTAAGGCCTAGGCAAATGATAACTGTCAATCAATAGAGGTAAGGTCAAAAACTGTAAAATAAGGTTTTTACTTTTGATTATAGCAGTAACAGTTTCTAGAAATTGGAAAGCCTTTGAAAGAACTGAGAAAGCCAATATCCTTATGGTGGATGGAGAAAATCTTATTGCCTTAGAAGAGTCAATAATATGATTTCAAACCAGTTCACTTGGTGATATGAACTGGTGTAATCCTTCATTAAAGCAATATGGCAGTGCATTCAAGAGCTCTACAACTATTCGTAACCTTGAGCCAATAATTTTATTGTTGATAAATACATTCTATGAAATATTGCCAATTAAAGATATAAAGAGTTCTATATAAAAAATAGAAAACTTTCAGTATACTATTTTATAGTCCCCATAGCATAATTGGGAAAGTTTAAATTAAAGCATGGTTTTGTTCACAGCTATAGAAGGTTAAAATTAAAGTTTATTATCAGGACAGGACACAGAAGTTCAGGTACCTTCTTTTCAGTCTACATCTGAAGTATTTTTTGAAGTGAAACATTGCAAAAAAATAAAATTTATCACTAGTGTTTCAGTGTGATAATGTGGTCAACACTGTTTTGATGGCAAATTAATATCTTTACATTAAGGAACAAAACATGAATTTATTTAGCATGACAGAAACATAGAATGACATAGGAAAAAATAATTTTAGTGTAGAGTCTCTAAGTGTCATTGGAATCAGAAATTCTCTAGAACAGTGATTTTGTCCTAAGGGATATTCGTCAACCTCAGGAGATGTTTTTTGATTGTCTCGACTCAGGGGTGGGGAGTGGGGGCGTGCTACTGACATCTAGTGGTGGAAAGGTCAGAGATGCTGCTAAACGGTCTATGCTGATACAGGACCGTCAGCAAAGAATCATTGGTCTGAATGGTCAGTAATGCTGAGGTCAAGAAACCAGCTCTATAGAAAGTCATGCATATGTTTATACTATCACAATTTTTAATTTACAAGGATAAGAAATCTCAAACAGGTAGATTTTGACTATGCTATTACTATCATCTGAGATAAAATCACAAGTGTACTATATTTGAACTGCAGAAGGAAGAAAATCTGGTATATGGATAATAAATTATCAGAGACACATTCTATTCACTACAAAAACTTCATCTAATTCCACACCCACCACTAAATTATTCAAAATATAAAATTAGTACAAGTGTAGAGTAGTATAAATGAGTTAGCATCCATTTTCAAAGAGGTCTACATAAAAATATGTTGTCATAAGAGGTGTTACCCTCTTAGTTTTTTTTTTTTTTTTTTTTTTTTTTTGAGATGGGGTTTCCCTCTGTCACCAAGGGTGGAGTGCAGTGGTGTGATTGTAGCTCACTGTAACCTTGAACTCCTGTGTTCAGGGGATCTTCCTGCCTCAGCTTCCTGAGTATGTAGAACTACAGGTATGCACAACCATGCCTGCCTAATAATTTTTTTTTTTTTTAGGAGACAGGGGTCTCGCTATGTTGCCCAGGCCAGTCTTGAACTGCTGGCCTTAAGTGATCCTCTCACCTCATTGTCTGGAGTAGCTGGGATTACAGTGGTGAGCCACCATGCCTGGCACCCCCTCAGCTTTATTAAGATATGATTGACAATTAAAAATGGTGTACAATGTGATACTTTGATATATGTATGCATTGTGAACTGATTAAATCAAGCTAATTAATATATCCATCACCTCACATGCTTATCATTTTCTTGTGGTAAGAACATTTAAGATCTAATCTTTTAGCAATTTTCAAGTATACAATGCATTATTATTATAGTCACCATGCTGTACAGTAGATCTTCAGAACCTTAATCTTGGCTAACTGAAACTATGTACCTTTTGCCCTTTGCTCTGAGAATCCTTGCCGGCAGCACTTGCAGCTGTGGCGTTTGCCCAGGATGACTTTGTTAGACACTATCTCGCTTTTATTATTGTTTCCCCGTCTCTCTAGTATATTGACTTTGGAAACAAAATACATCATTCTATTGATAGCATTCTGTTGTTAGTAGTGATATTTCCATTTACAAAATATAGTAATTCTCAATCGCTGAAAAATGTCAAATCCTAGAAAATGTAGAATTTCTACACGGGATGTGAACATGGTTCTGGAAAATTTGTTGGTGGAAAGAAGATTCATTTAATGAATCTGATGTTTTTTTTCCAAAATAGATGAGTCAGATGATTGATTCTGATGTTCGTTCTGTTTGGAAATCACTCCAAGAACTGTTTTTATATTTAATTTTCACATTGAAAAGCAGATTTACTTCAGCCTCAAAGAGTGTGTTTATGTAAAATTAAGTGAGCACTGGCAGCGAGCTGCACTTTTTTCTAAATGGTAAAACCAACACCTCCCCAGTTCTCCTCCATAAAAGGTGTTTTTAATACCTAGTATCATACTTGTTACATACAATAATGTGTAATTATATACGTATCAGATGTAAATTTGTATATGATGATTTAAGTGAATATTAGTAATGATGCATTAAATGAATATCCATGGCCTGCCACCCAACTTAGGACATTACTAATACTCTAGGTTTCCATCTCCCCAAGAGGTAACCACTGCCTTTAACTTTAGCTTTATTACTCCCATGCCTGATAAAAATAGTGATATCACATATACAAATAGCTAAATTGCAGGATGCTTAGTCTTGCTTTGCTTTTCCTATATAAAAGTAGTATTAGGAAGATCCAAGATGGCTGAATAGGAACAGCTCTGGAGTGCAGTTCCCAGTGAGAACAGCGCAGAGGATGAGTGCTCACCGCATTTCCAAACAAGTTTTCACTGCCCACAGACCAGGAGATTCCCAGGCCGAAAAGCACCACGAGTTTTCAGCACGGCGATTTCAGCTGGTGCTGGGTCAGTGCACAGAAACTCACAAGTCTAGGCAGCCGCTTTGACTGGTGCCTGGAATGCCTGGGAGACAGAGCCACCCATTCAACTGAAAGGGAGGGGGCTGAAGACAGGGAGCCAGGTGATCTGGCTTCGCGGATACCACCCCAAAAAAACAAGGATTCTGAAATGCTCTGGATTGACAGTTTCGCAGCAAGCACAGCTGGACCCAGGATGGTCCAGATTAGTGGGGGAAATGGCATCCCCTACTACCGAGGCAATTCACACAGCAGCTGGGCAGAGCCTGAGGCAGCTCAGCAACGCCTCTGCTGGCAGACTGTGACTACTCCGTGCAGGGCACCAGTTAGAATGACGATCATTAAAAAATCTGGAGACAACAGATGCTGGAGAGGATGTGGAAAAATAGAAACACTTTTACACTGTTGGTGGAAGTGTAAACTAGTTCAATCATTGTGGAAAACAGTGTGGCACTTCCACAAGGGCCCGGAAATAGAAATTCCATTTGACCCAGCAATCCCATTACTAGGTATATACCCAAAGGATTATAAATGATTCTATTATAATGACATATGCACACATATGTTCATAGCGGCACTGTTCACTATAGCAAAGACCCGGAACCAACCCAAATGCCCATTGATGATAGACTGGACAAGGAAAATGTGGCACATATATACTATGGAATGCTATGCAGCCATAAAAAATGATGAGTTCGTGTCCTTTGTAGGGACATGGATGAATCTGGAAACCATCATTCTCAGCAAACTGACACAAGAACAGAAAATCAGACACTGCATGTTCTCACTCATAGGGGGGTGTTGAACAATGAGAACACATGGACTCAGGGAGAGGAACATCACACACTGGGGTCTGTGGGGGGGTACCAAGGGAGGGACAGTGGGGGAGTGGGGAGGTCAGGGAGGGATAACATGGGGAGAAATGCCATATGTAGGTGATAGGGGGATGGAGGCAGCAAACCACATTGCCATGTGTGTACCTATGCAACAATCCTGCATGATCTGCACATGTACCCCAGCACCTAAAGTACAATTTAAAAAGAGTGGTATTATAATGGCTTTTTTTACTCAACATTTTCCATATTATCACATGTAATTAATTCACGTTACTTATGCATAACATTCTTTTGAGTGCTTATTCCAAAGTATGGTTATGTATTCCTGTTTATTATGTATATTATGTACACATGTGGGTCTGTTATAGGCTACATTGTGTTCCCCAAAAACGCATATGTTGAAACTCTAACCTCCTGGACCTCAGAATGTGACTGGATAGGAGATGGGACCTTTGAAAAGTTGATTAAGGCAGAATAAAGTGTTATGTTGGGCCCTAATCCAATCTGACTGGTATCCTTATAAGAAGAGGAAATTGAGATTCATGGAGACACCATGATTTGCATGCGGAGGAAAGACCAGGTGAGAACACAGAGAGAAGGCAGCTATCTGCAAGCCAAGGAGAGAAGCCCCAGGAGAAGCCATCCCTGCCACCATCTTGATCCAGGACTTCTCACCTCCCAAACAGTGAGAAAATCCATTTCTGTTGTTGAAACTACTCAGCCTGCAGCATTTTGTTATGGCAGCATTAGTATCTAGTTTTTAATGTTATGAACGATGCTGCTAAAAACATTTTAATTTCTAACCACATGTACCTAAGATTTTCTTCTTTATATGCGGAAGACGTATGGCTGGGTTGTCAAGTATACATATTTCTGTCTAGTAAGATAATGCTAAAAAGTTTTTCCACAGCAGTATAAAATTTTAACATAACTCTACAATCGTGCCAATACTTAATATTGTCAGACTAAATTGTTGCTGTGCTTTCTTTTTCTAAACTGAATTTTCTTCTTGTTCTTTCTTACTTTATCCACTGGTTCAGAAGTTATCTACTATATTTCTTTAATTTTAGTGGTTGCCCATAGTGTTTTACTATATGTCTTTTTTTAAAAAATTTTTAATGTTTGTGAGTATATAGTAGGTGTATATATTTATGGTGTACATAAGATGTTTTGATACAGACATGCAATGTGAAATAAGCACATCATGGAGAGTGGGGTATCCATCCCCTCAAGCGTTTATCCTTTGAGTTACAACAATCCGATTACACTCTCTAAGTTATACAGATATGCACCACTATGATGGGCTAATTTTCCTATTTTTCATAGAAACTGGGTTTTGCCATGTTGCCCAGACTGGTCTCAAACTCCTGGGCTCAAGTGAGCCACTGCCTTGGCCTCCCAAAGTGCTGGGATTACAGACAGGAGCTACCATGCCTGGCCTGTTTTTTTTCTTTCCTTCTTTCTTTTTTTCTTTCCTTCTTCCTTCCTTTCTTCTTTCTTTCGTTCTTTCTTTTTTTATTCTATACCGGTAATATGTGCTTTATATTCATGTTTATCAGTTTGTTTCCTTGTTTATTCATTCCTTCTCATATTTCATACTTTGCTCCCTTAGCAGCTTTTTGTTTTTGATTTTCTTTCATTTCTGAAGGTCTTTTTACAAGTACCTTTAGTAAACGTTCACTGGAGATAAATTCTGTTTCTGCTTATCTGAAAATGCCTTTCTTTCAGCTTTATTTTTGTTGCTGTTAAGGAGCCTTCCTACAGTCCAGTGATCATTCTGTATATGTAAAGGTGACCTTTTTTCTCACTGGGTGCTTTTTTTCAATGGAGTCTCGTTCTGTCGCCCAGGCTGGAGTGCAGTGTCATGATCTTGATCTCAGCTCACTACAGCCTCCACCCTCCCCAGGTTCAAGTGATTCTTCTGTCTCAGCCTCCTAAGTAGCTGTGATTACAGGTGCATACCACCACATCCAGCTAATTTTTTTTAATTTTTGATATAGATGGGGTTTCACCATGTTGGCCAGGCTGATCTCAAACTCCTGACCTCAGGTGATCCACCCACCTCAACCTTCCAAAGTGCTAGGTTGCCACTCCATCTGACCTTATTGGATGCTTTTAATAGGATGACCTAGTATGTGAGTTAGCCTAAGACAGATGCTTTAATTCTGTTTTCTTAGACTATCCATTAAGATGCCCTCATTAACGCCAAAAATAAATGTTCTAGTTTGGAGAAAACATAGTTACCTTAGCATTGAATATTTTCTTTTATCTTTCCCATTCAGTTTCACCAAACTGTGTCTGGAATTAGGTTTATTTTAATTCATGACATTTGATACATGGCATATTCTTTATTTCCCTTTCTCTCTTTGCAGCAACTGTGTTATCTCTTCTAATACTCTCTTTAGCTACATCTAAATTGCCATTTTGCTTATCCATCCTTTAAAGCCAATTGATTATATTTTCAAGATCAATTCATTTAAAATAAATTATTGGCTCATCTGTGATATGTTGTATTGGTTATGCGTTGCTCAGTTTTGTCTGTCTTTTATACAAACTTTTTCTTCTTCATTCAAATTTATTTTGTATTCTGTATCTGATAATTCCAATACTAAATTTAGTTCTTTGGGTTATAAGTTATTTTTTCCTCGGCTTGTATTCATGCTGGCTTATTTCCTCATAGATTTGATGACCTTGCACCATGAACTTATATTTGGTTAACTTTAATCAGTTGGAATCCTGAGGTCCTAAATCATGGAGGCTTTTCTCAGAAAGAATTTGTTTTACTTTCTGATGTGTGCCAGGGGAGCTGCTAATCTGGGACCACTTTAATCTGCTTTAAGAGACCCAGCTTAATGTGAGAGACTCCGGTTTAGCTCCCAGACTTTGTGTTGAGTTCCAGGAATGTGGATTTTTCTATTTTACTTTTCAGTTGGATTAGTTTCTGCTTCATGTACTTTGAAGGTCTGCTGTTTGGTGCATGCATGTTTAGGATTGTTACATCTTCTTGGCAAATTGATCCTTTAGCATTACGTAATACCTCTCTGAATCCCTGGTAATATTCCTTGTTCTGAAGCTTACTTTTTGTCTGATGTTAATATGGCCATTCTGACTTTTTTCTAGTTAGAGAGTTTGCATCTTGTATCTTTTTCTGCCCTTGTATTTTTAACCATTGTCTTTAAAGTTAGTTTCCTGTAGACAGCATAAAATTGGTTCTTGCTTTTTAAAAGTTATTCTAATCTAACAATCTGCCTTTTAATTTAAGCTGATAGAATTAATTTTTTCTATGGAATTTGTAAAGGAAAGGCCTAAAATTTTTTGGTAGTATTGAAATAATCACTTATTAATAATGAGATACATAAAAATTACTAAACAAGTCCACAGTATCAAAGTTCTAAGTGTTGTCTAGCATATGATAGGTACTCAAAAATATATATCACATGAAATGCTGAAAGTGTTTAGAGTTACCTAGATTCAGCCAAATACATTTATTAACTGCTTACTGTTTGCTAAACGGCATCAGGTGCTAGTTTAGTTGAAACAAAGAAAATACAGTACTCTGTTGACTTGCATTATTTCACCTGTTTTTTTTGTTGTTGTTGTTCTTCTTGTTTTCATTCTGAAATGATAGGTAGAAATGGGAGTGATATAGACAGTTTCTCAACAGCCCAGAATCTTAGAGGATAATTTGTGACTGGCTTTTTAATTACCCACAGTAATGTTTGCCCCTGGTTTTGATTGTAATTAGAAGCAGAATGTACTTTAAATAAATATTGGTGCTTGATTTGGAAGCTTTGCATCGAATTACCCCATTTCCACCCTCTCTCTCAACTCCCTGCTCCCATTTGATTCTGCAGTGGCATAGCAGCACCCTCACATTGCTTGGTATAATAGAAATGGCTGTGGGATTTGGAACTCAGAAGGTTGTTGTTAGAATCCTGGCTCAGCCATTAATTTGTTCTGGGACTTTAAAGTGGATTGAGATTCTTCAGGAACAAATATGTAAAAGATGCTAAGTCCTGAGCCCCGTCCCATTAAAAAAATTATAAATCCAAGGATGATGTGGAACACACTTTTAAAGATAGAAAGAATCCTGTATTATTTATTAGTGACTTCTTAAGAAACTGTTATTATGGAGAAATTTTAAACATCAAAGGTAAAGGGAATGTTATAATAGAATCCATGTTCTCATTATCAAAACATTTCACCAATCTTTTCACTTACCTCCAGCCTGCCTTTTATTTATTTTGTTTCCCGAAGCATTCTAAAGAAAATAACAGATACCAGGTCATTATACCTATAAATACTTCAGTACATAAGTAAATCTTTTAAAATTACATCTACTAAACTTTTCCTGGTCTACTCCCTCCTTATTAGATTAGGAAACTAAGAAGGTTAGTGATTTGCCCAAGGCCATATAATTAAATGGAAGAACTGGAGTGAGAACTTTAGTGTTCCTAGTACTTAATCCTGTGTTATTTCCCTATAACATGTTGGCTCTGAATGTTACCTGTTTAATAACTGTCTTAGACTGTTCAGGCTGGTTTAAGAATATCTATAAACTGGGTGTCTTATAAACAACACAAACTTATTTCTCACAATGCTGGGCACTGAGAATTCCAAGATGCAAGTGTCAGGAGATTTGGTGTCTGGTGAGGGCCTGCTTTTTGGTTCATAGATGGTACCTTCTAAAGGTGTCCTCTCATGGGGAAAGGGGCACACGAGTTCCCTTCACCTCTTTTATAAAGGCACTAATTTTATTTATTCATGAGGGCCCTACCCTCATGTCCTAATCACCTTCCTTTTGGGTGCCACATCTCAATACCATCACACTGGGGATCATGTTTCAACAGGATTTTTTTGGGACATACAAATGTTCAGATCATACACTAGCTAAAAAGAAAAAAATTACAATTAGATTATCTACCAGTATTGTATATCAGGATCATCTTAGAAGGTATTAAAAATGTAGGTTCCTGAGCCCCATTCCCAAAGGACCTGATTTCTTAAGAGTGAAGCCAGCAGTGTGTTAGAGCCAATTTATATCAGTTCCTGAGAGCCAACTATTAAATTTCAAGGAATTTTATGAGCTAATTACTAAAAATCATTAAAAATTAAATTGTAGAAACTCACAATTATATAAATTATATTAAAAACAAAGATAATAAGCATTCAAAACTCATCATTTCCTATTGACTTTACTACACTTTGCTATTACCTATGCTCTTGAGATTATGTCTATTACGTCTGTGTGGTGGAGATACTGTATACTGCTGTGCTACTGTGCATCTCTTCCCAACTCCACATGCACTGGGAGCTTGAAATTGGCCATGTGGGAATATTTACACCATGGCAATTGGCAAATACAACCAGGCTTGATTTATTGCTTTGTTGATTGTGTAGACAATGATGGAATATATATTAATAATGTAGATTAAACTTAAAGTGTGCCATGCCTTTGGTCATTACATGATGAACAGTATAAAATTGAGGAAATATTCTCCCAATCTTCAAAAACTATCTTCCAGTTCAGCAAAGAAGTCTGTCACGTCGTTAGTAAATTATGTGAGATTAAGAAATGATGTTTCATTTTTACTCATTAATGTAAACAAAATTATTATTATTTTTTAAGAGACAAGGTCTTGCTCTGTCATCCAGGCTAGAGTGCAGCGGCATAAACTTAGTAACCTCAAGTACCTAGGCTGTAGCTGTCCTCCTGCTTCAGCCCCCTGAGTAGCTAAGACTGCAAATGTATGCCATGGTGTCTGGGGAAATTAAAAAAAAAAATTTAGAGACAGGGTTTCACTATGTTGCCTAGACTGATCTTAAACTCCTGGCCTCAAGTAATCCTTTCATCTGAATAAACAAAATTATTACCCAACATTCAGCTGGAACTATACTTGTTCATCTACTGTAGCCATAGGCTGACTACAGATACAAGAGTTTAGCAAAAGCCAACAAAAGAATTTTTTAAGATTTATTACATTTATATTAAAGAATATTGGATATATTATTATTTGTAAATTAGGTGCTACACATTCTTTTATCAGGAATAATTTCTGGCATACCTTTATATAAAGCCCTGGAAACTGCATTTCAAATTAACATCTCACATACTCTTTGAGAGCCACTGTTTTAGTCATTGAACAAAAAGATCAGAATCACTTAATTTAGTCTCCAAAAGTTCTTCCTGATTTTTACTGAAAGCAAGATAGAGAATATGTTCTTTCAAATGCAGAGGCCTATTTTTTAAATTTAAAAATTAGTTTTAAAATAGTTGTAGAGAAGTATATTAACATACAAAAAATTGGCACACTTTAGGGTATGCAATTTGCTAAGCTTCAACATACGTATACCCTAGTGAAACCATCATCACAATTAAGATTGTGAACATATCCATCCCCCCTGAAAGTTTTCCAGTACCCCTTCGTAATTCTTTCCTTCCACCCTTTCTCAAGTACCCAATACCGAAGTAACCACTGATCTCCTTTCTGTCACTCTGTGTTAGAGTGTACTTTTCAGAATTTTGTATAACTGAAATCATACACTATGTGACTTTTTTGATATGTTTCTTTTTCTCAGCATAATGATTTTGCAACTCATTCATGTTGCTGAGCATCTGAGTAGCTCATTTCATTTTTTGAATGAGTAGTTTCCCATTTTATGAATATACCATAACTTCTTTCTTTCTTTAATGGCTAAGGACATTTGGGTTGTTTACAGTTTTTGCCTATTACAAGTAACACTTCTCATGATACAGGGAAGGCAAACCCCAGCACTGGAGCTTAGCCCAGGAGGGTTCCTGGCTTCACTCAGGAAAGAATACAAGAGTAGGCAAGGCAGTGGTGTTAGCAACTTTTATTGAAGTGACAGTGTACAGCAGCAACAAAGGTACAGCTCCTTGTGGAGCAGGGATACCCCATAGGTCGTGTGACCAGAGTAGCAGTCCAGAGGCAGGTCTGCACTCATATTTATACCTGCTTTTAATGACATGCAAATTGATGGATGGATTATGCAGAATTTTTTTTTTTATTGTATTTGGGCTCTGGGGTACATGTGCACATCCTGCATTCTGCAAGATTGTTGCATAGGTACATACAAGCCATGGTGGTTTGCCATCTCCATCCCTCCCCCAACCCCGTCGCCTACGTCAGGCATTTCTCCTGGTGTTATCCCTCCCCATCCTCCCCACCACCGCTGTCCCTCCCTCCACTCTCCTCCACCCCCGCCCCATCTAGCCCTGTCAGTGTTCTTCCCTTCCATGTGCCCAAGTGTTCTCATTGTTCCTCACCGGCCTATGAGTGAAAACATGCAGTGTTTGGTTTTCTGTTCTTGTGTCAGTTTGCTGAGAATGATGGTTTTTAGGTTCATCCATGTCTCTACAAAGGACATGAACTCATCATTTTTTATGGCTGCATAGTATTCCATGGTGTATATGTGTACATTTTTTTTGTCCAGTCTATCATTGATGGGCATTTGGGTTGGTTCCAGGTCTTTGCTATTGTAAACAGCGCCCCAATGAACATACATGAGCATGTGTCTTTATGATAGAACAATTTATAATCCTTTGGGTATATACCCAGTAATGGGATTGCTGGGTCAAATGGAATTTCTATTTCTAGGTCCTTGCGGAATTGCCACACTGTCTTCCATAATGGTTGAACTAATTTACACTCCCACCAACCGCATAAAAGTGTTCCTTTTTCTCCACATCCTCTCCAGCATCTGTTGTCTCCAGATTTTTTAATGATCTCCATTCTAACCGGCGTGAGATGGTATCTCAATGTGGTTTTGATTTGCATTTCTCTAATGACCAATGATGATGAGCATTTTTTTATACATTTGTTGGCCACATATTTGTTTTCTTTTGAAAAGTGTCTGTTCATATCCTTCACCCACTTTTGAATGTTTTTTTTTTTTTCTTGTAAATCTGCTTTAGTTCTTTGTAGATTCTGGATATTAGCCCTTTGTCTGATGGGTAGATTGTGAAAATTTTTCCCATTCTGTTGGTTGCCAGTTTACTCTAATGATTGTTTCTTTTGCTGTGCAGAAGCTCTTAAGTTTAATTAGGTCCCATTTGTCTATTTTGGCTTCTGTTGCCGTTGCTTTTGGTGTTTTAGTCATAAAGTCCTTTCTTGTGCCTGTGTCCTGGATGGTTTTACCTATGTTTTCTTCTAGGGGTTTTAATGTTGTTAGTTCTTATGTATAAATCTTTAATCCATCTGGAGTTAATTTTTGTGTATGGTGTAAGGAAGGGGTCCAGTTTCAGCTTCCTGCCTATGGCTAGCCAGTTTTCCCAACACCATTTATTAAACAGGGAATCCTTTCCCTGTTGCTTGTTCTTGTCAGGTTTGTCGAAGATCAGATGGTTGTAGATGTGTGGCGTTGCTTCTAAGGCCTCTGTTCTGTTTCATTGGTCTATATCTCTCTTTTGGTACAAGTACCATGCTGTTTTGATTACCATAGCCTTGTAGTATAGTTTGAAGTGACGTAGCATGATGCCTCCAGCTTTGTTCTTTTTGCTTAGGATTGTCTTGGCTATGCAGGCTCTCTTTTGGTTCCATATGGAGTTTAAGGTAGTGTTTCCAGTTCTGTGAAGAAGGTCAATGGTAGCCTAATGGGGATAACATTGAATCTATAAATTACTTAGGGCATCATGGCCATTTTCACAATATTGATTCTTCCTAACCAAGAGCATGGGATGTTTTTCCATCTGTTTGTGTCCTCTCTTATTTCCTTGATCAGTGGTTTGTAGTTCTCCTTGAAGAGATATTTTTCCTCCTTTGTTAGTTGTATTTCTAGGTATTTTATTCTCTTTGTAGCAATTGTAAATGAGAGTTCACTCATGATTTGGCTCTCTGTTTGTCTGTTCTTGGTGTAAAGGAATGCTTGTGACTTCTGCACATTGATTTTGTATCCTGAGAGTTTGCCAAAGTTGCTTATCAGCTTAAGGAGGTTTTGGGCTGAGACAATGGGGTCTTCTAAATATACCATTATGTCATCTGCAAATAGGGACAGTTTGACTTCTACTTTTCCTAGTTGAATGCCCTTTATTTCTTTTTCTTGCCTAATTGCTCTGGCTAGAACTTCCAATACTATGTTGCATAGGAGTGGTGAGAGAGGGCATCCTTATCTAGTGCCAGTTTTTAAAGGGAATGCTTATAATTTTTGCCCATTCAGTATGATATTGGCTGTCAGTTTCTTGTAAATAGTTTTTATTGTTTTGAGATATGTTCCATCAATACCTAGTTTATTGAGAGTTTTTAGCATAAAGGGCCATTGAATTTTGTCAAAGGCCTTCTCTGCATCTGTTGAGATAATCATGTGGTTTTTGTCTTTGGTTTTGTTTATGTGGTGATTATGTTTATAGACTTGCATTTGTTGAACCTGCCTGGCATCCCCGGGATGAAGCCTACTTGATCTTGGTGGATATGCTTTTTGATGTGCTGTTGGATTCAGTTTGCCAGTACGTTATTGAAGATTTTTGAATCAATGTTCATCATGGATATTGGCTTGTATTTTTTTTTTTTAGTTGTGTCTCTGCCAGATATTGGTATCAGGCTGATGTTGGTCTTATAGAAAGAGTTAGGGAGGATTCCCTCTTTTTGTATTGTTTGGAATAGTTTCAACAGGAATAGTACAAGCTCCTCTTTGTACGTCTGGTAGAATTCAGCTGTGAACCTGTCTGGATCTGGACTTTTTCGTTGGTAGGCTTTTGATTGCTACGTGGACTTCAGACCTTGTTATTGGTCTATTCAGGGTTACAGCTTCTTCTTGGCTTAGTCTTGGGAGTGTGCAAGTGTCCAGGAATTTATCCATTTCTTCCAGATTTACTGGTTTATGTGCATAGACATGTTTGTAGTAATCTCTGATGGTAGTTTGTATTTCCCAGGAATTGGTGGTTATCTTCCCTTTATCGTTTTTTTATTGGATCTATTTGATTCTTCTCTCTTTTCTTTTTTATTAGTCTAGCTAGAAGTCTGTCTATTTTGTTGATCTTTTCAAAAAAGCAGCTCCTGGATTTATTTATTTTTTAAAGGGTTTTTTGTTTCTCTGTCTCCTTCAGTTCTGCTCTGATCTTCGTTATTTCTTGTCTTCTGCTTGTTTTTGAGTTTTTTTGATCTTGCTCCTCTAGCTCTTTCCATTTTGACAATAGGGTGTTGATTTTAGATCTTTCCTTGTTTCTCATGTTGGCATTTATTGCTATAAAGTTCCCTCTAGGCACTGCTTTAAATGTGTCCCATAGGATCTAGTACTTTGTGTCTTCATTCTTGTTGGTTTCAAAGAACATATTTATTTCTGCCTTCATTTCATTGTTTATCCATTTGTCATTCAGGAGCAAGTTGTTCAGTTTCCATGTGATTGTGCGGTTTTAAGTGCTTTTCTTAATCCTGAGTTCTAATTTGATTGCGCTGTAGTCTGAGAGACTGTTTGCAATGATTTCTGTTCTTTTGCATTTGCTGAGGAGTGATTTTTCCAATTATGTGGTCAGTTTTGGACTAAGTGCAATGTGGTGCTAAGAAGAATGTGTTTTCTGTGGATTTGGGATGGAGTGTCCTGTAAATGTCTATTAGGTCTGCTTGGTCCAAATCTGCGTTCAAGTCCTGGATATCCTTGTTGCTTTTCTGTCACGTTGATCTGTCCAATATTGTCAGTGGAGTGTTAAAGTCTCCCACTAGTATTGTGTGTGAATCTTAGCCTCTTTGTAGGTCTTTAAGAACTTGCTTTATGTATCTGGGTGCTCCTGCATTGGGTGCATAAATATTTAGGATATTTAGCTCTTCTTGTTGCATTGTTCCTTTTACCATTGTGTAATGCCCTTCTTTGTCTCTTTTGACCTTTGTTGGTTTGAAGCCCATTTTATCAGAGACTAGAATTGCTAACCTTCCTTTTTTTCTGCTCTCCATTTGCTTGGTAAATCTTCTTTCATCCCTTTATTTTGAGTCTATGTGAGTCTTTGCATGTGAGATGGGTCTCCTGAATACAGCACACTGATGGGTCTTGACTTTTTATCCAGTTTGCCAGTCTGTGTCTTTTGATTGCAGTGTTTAGGCCATTTACATTCAATGTTAATATTGTTATTTTTGAATTTGATCCTGCCATTTTGTTACTGGTTGGTGTTTTACCTGTTAATTCATGTGGCTCCTTCATTGCGTCATTATTCTTTACCATTTGGTACGTTTTTGCAGTGGCTGGTACTGGATGTTCCTTTCCCTGTTTAGTACTTCCTTCAGTAGCTCCTATAAAGCAGGTCTTGTAGCGATGAAATCTCTATGCAATTGCTTGTCCTTAAAGTATTTTATTTCTCCTTCACTTATGAAGTATAGTTTGGCTGGATATGAAATTCTGGGTTGAAAGTTCTTTTCTTTAAGGATGTTGAATATTGGCCCCCACTCCATTCTAGCTTGCAGGGTTTCTGCTGAGAGATCTGCTGTGAGTCTGATGCTCTTTCCTTTGTGGGTGACTTGGCCTTTCTCTCTGGCTGTCCTTCGAATTTTTTCCTTCCTTTCCACCTCGGTGAATCTGACAACTATGTGCCTTGGGACTGCTCTTCTTGAGGAATATCTTTGTGGTGTTCTCTGTACTTCCTGGATTTGAATGTTGGCCTGCCTTGTTAGGTTGGGAAAGTTCTCCTGGGTAATATCCTGAAGAGTGTTTTCCAACTTGGATTCATTCTCCCCATCACATTCAGGTATGCCGATCAAGCGTAGATTAGGTTTTTTCACATAATCCCATAGTTCTTGGAGGCTTTGTTCATTTTTTTTCACTCTTTTCTCTCTTCTCTTGCCTTCTCATTTTATTTCATTGATTTGATCTTCTATCTCTGATATCCTTTCTTCTGCTTGATCGATTCAGCTGTTGAAACTTGTGTATGCCTCTCAAAGTTCGACTGCTGTGTTTTTTTAGCTCCATCAAGTCTTTTAAGTTCTTCTCTAAGCTGGTTATTCTAGTTAGCATTTCATCTAATCTTTTTTCACAATTCTTAGTTTCTTTGCATTGAGTTAGAACATGGTCTTTTAACCCAGAGAAGTTTGTTATTACCCACCTTCTGAAGCCTGCTTCTGTCAATTTGTCAGATTCATTCTCTGTCTTTTTTTGTTCCCTTGATGGTGAGGAGTTGTGATCCTGGGAGGAGAAGAGGTGTTCTATTATTTCACGGTTTCATCCTTTTTGCAGTGGTTTTTCCCCATCTTCGTGGATTTATCTCCCTTTAATCTTTGAAGTTAGTAATTTCAGGAGGAGTCTCTGTGTGGATGTCTTTTTCTGTTGAGGTTGGAGCTGTATCTTTTTTGACCTGTAGAGGATGTTGCTGGGCTCTCAGATTCAGTCAGGTTGTTGGGTGGGTGGTCCTTCCCTGGAGTTTGTTTGCAGGTGAGATTGGCCCCGCCTTCCCAATGGCATCTCTCCTTCCCCAGCTGGATCTTCCTGGTTGGGGTTAAGCTGGTGTATTTGCTGCCAAGTTGTCTAGCGAGGGCTCCAGTTTGAGTTCTGTGGAGGTGGGCCCTGCCAGGCCTTATGGTCTGTTTCCCTGCTTTCAACTCTGCCTCCCTCTGTGGGGTCGGTTGGTCCTGCTGGCGTTAGTCCAAACTCCCACCCAGGTTCCTGTGACAACTTGCTGCACCCATCAGTAGCTGCTGCTCAGTTTGCATCGACTACTCACAGCACTCCACCATTTGGCAGGGCTCTCATGGACCATGGGTTGCAGGAGGGACGAGGTAAGCACACGACCTGAAATGGAGCACCGAGGGGGTTAAGTCCCCCGACCCTCTGAGCCGACTGCACCTCTCAGGTGGGGACATGCCCTGCCCCCATCTTGATTTGCTCCCCCAGGCGGCTCTTTCCCTTCGACTCCTTCCCTGGGCTTAATTTCATTGCCCTATCAGTCCCACAGAAATGAACCTGGCACCTCGTTTGGGATCGTGAAGTCCTCTAGCCCTCTGTGTCTCATTCTCTGGGAGGTCCATTCCGGTGCTGCCTTCTCTCGGTCATCTTGGCGCCAACCCCCCGCCCCCCGCCACCACCGGATTATGCAGAAATTTTTAGAAAATGGGTGGTAACTTCTGGGCAGTTGGATTGTTGCCATGGAAAGGGCTGGTAACTTCTGGATGTTGCCATGACAGTGGTACACTGACATGGCACACTGGTAGACGTGTCTAATGGAAAGCTGCTTCTGCTCCATCCCTGTTTTAGCTAGTCCTCAACTCAGTCCAGTGTCCAAACCCCATCTCTGTGTTAAGTCCCACCTCCTGAGTCAAGTCCTTCCTCTTACCTCACTATGAACATTTGTTTTTAAATTTTTATATGGAAATGGGCCAGGTGTGGTGGCTTATGCCTGTAATCCCAGTACTTTGGGAGGCCTGAGGAGGGTGGATCACAAGGCCAGGAGATCGAGACCATCCTGGCTAACATGGTGAAACCCCGTCTCTACTGAAAATACAAAAAGTTAGCTGGGCGTGGTGGCATGCACCTGTAGTCCCAGCTACTTGGGAGGCTGAGGCAGGAGAATCACTTCAATCTGGGAGGCGGAGGTTGCAGTGAGCCGAGATCTTGCCACTGCACTCCAGCCTAGGCAACAGAGCCAAACTGTTAAAAAAAAAAATTATATGGAAATTTATTTCCATTTATCTTAGGTAAATACCTAGGAGTGGAATGGATGGGTCATATGGTTGATATGTGTTTAACTTTTTAAGAAACTGTCAATCTGTTTTCCAAAATGGCAGAAATTAATTATTTTTTTCCCTGTCTCCCTCCTTTCCTTTCTTCCTTGTTTTTTTCCTACCCCCCATACCCCAGCAACTTATTTCCTTCTTTCTTTTTTGATGGTGAGAAAATATGAGTGATTAAGATTTTCATGAGAGCACTCCAAGCAAGGTAGTAATGCAACATAATTTATATCATTTAAATAATTACTTAACATTTATTTAGTAGGAGTGGGAAAAAGTAGTTTATGGTAATGAACATTGCACAGTCACTTAATTTACTTCATTAGCTGATGATGAATTTGTTTAAATTTGTTTTCCATTTTTCAGCAGTTCTAGTTTGCACTTCCATTTTCTTTTGTGAGTTTCTGAATCAGACAACACCTTGGGAGGTATATTAAGGGGCTTAACATTTTGGATAATAAAAGATTCACTCACTTCTGTATGTATGCCATACATTATTTGGTTTTAGAATTTCAGTTGAAGCCAACAAATTACTACTTAGCATGTATACATGGCCAAAATATTCAACAAAGTGTGTGTTGGGGGTGGGGAGAGGGTGTTCTGTCTTTCAACTCCAAAATGTCTATTTCAAGAGTAGTGAGACAATTACATTTTACTTGGGATAGCTGTGGCTGTAATTCCAACTTATTTTAGTGTTTCCGTTTACAGTTTCCTCTTATAGATTGTTGCTCTAAGAAGCTGCCTGGCAGACCTCTGTCTCTATCTGGCTCTGAATGTTCCCTTTGAAGAAAGAGAACCTAAAAGCTAAGACTAGGTATGCTATTATTACACAAGTAGACTTTTCAAAACCCCTAATCTAAACTAGCATAGCTTCAGTTAATTGCCAGTTAATTGTAAGTAGAAATTCAGAGCTGCATCAAAGCATCTTCAAGGACCTGCCCACAGGCAACCCTGACCAGAAAAACGTTTTTCTTTTAAATGTGACAGCTTCTGACTTACTTCAAGATATGTTGTTATTTCCCACATTTTCTTGGAATGAGTTGGTTGGTGGCAGAACTGGAAGAGACGATGACCCCAGCTATGCTGATGTTTGCTCAAGCTTCAGCTAGCTCTCCAAGGAGGAGTTGGCTCTGGCAAAATCTTCCATTCTTAGGGAAAGAGGCAACATGTGCAAATTCTCCCAGAAGTTAATGGACCAATGCCCAATTCTTTGATGACTCTGCAATGTGGTATTATTAAAGTTTATTTTTGTTATTTTATATGTAATCACCATATTGCTCTGAAAAATATAACTTTTTATATAGCAATAAGAGTTTATTATCCACCCCCAACACCAAGCCTTTTCCTGGGTGTTATTTTCCAATGCATTGCAGAAGTTATGTAAAAGTCTTCAAAAAGCCCTTCATCAGCAAGGGAACAGTCTATCTTTCTCTGCCCAATTAAGATAAAAGCTGTATCTGAAGGGAAGCACTGTTTTTAGGTCCTGGGACTGGTTGTCTTCCAAGATGCTAGTGAAAAAGAAAAAAAAAAGGAAGGACAAGTTTCTGTTCTGTGAGAAGGAAAAGAAACAAACAAAAGCTTCTTTTAGTTCTGTAAACACTGTTGGTATGACTCTAGTTATTGGCTTAATAAAATGAGAGTACACAAATGATGCTAATTATCACCCCAATTAGAGTGCAAAACATGATATGACATGATTAAAGAATGAAGCAAGTGACTGAAGGAGTAGAGGCAATCATTAATTGCCATCTCATCAGCCTTTCCATTGTGATACTTCCTCACCCTTCCTGACCACACATAGGACAACATAGGAGCACTGCACTGGGAGTCTGGTGGACAAATCCCAATTCTGAATTTACCTTGTTCTTAGAGGAGTATTAGAGATCAGTGGTTTCCTACACAAAGAACCTACTTTTATTATTTCTGCCCTGTAAATAGGATGTTTTGAAGAATATTGTTAGATATCTCTTTCATCTCAGACCGTAAGGTATGGGAACCCCAGGTGTGTTCATGGGAAAGAAGGCTGACCTGTGTTTGAATCCTGATCTCGTGGCTTACTAGCTGTAGGACCTTGGGATACTCTATAACCTCTTTAGGCCTCAGTTTCTCTATGGAGTTGTAGCAAGTATATGAGTATATTTATGGTTTAGAGCAGTGGTCCCCAACCTTTTTGGCACCAGGAACTGGTTTGGTGGAAGACATTTTTTCCATGGGATTGGGTTGGGGGATGAAACCTGTCCACCTCAGATTATTAGGCATTAGTTTGATTCTCATAAACAGCTCACAACGCAGATCCCATGCATGCACAGTTCCCGATAGGATTTGTGCTCCTATGAGAATCTAATGCCACTGCCGATCTGACAGGAGACTGAGCTCAGGCGGTCATGCTCGCTTGCCTGCTGCTCACCTCCTGCTGTGTGGCCCACCTCCTAACAGGCCATGGACTGGTACTGGTTTGCAGTCTGGGGCTTGGGAACCTCTGGCTTAGAGCAGTGCCTGGAACACGGTGAAAGTGAAACTACAATAATAATGATATGATGATGATGATGATGATGATGATGATGATACAATTATTACTGCTATTATCATTTGAACTAACCAGGGAGAAGGGTTGGCCTTTCTTAGAGTTGACTAGTAGTCCAACCAACACACCCAAAAGAATATAGATAACTGTGGTTTGAGTGATGTTGCCGTATTGTTTAAGGATGTGTGGGAGTGAGCAACAGGAGTTTGGTTGCAGAGGTACTATTTTTCACACTGCAAAGGTCTATACTAAGTTTTCTTGGGCTCTCAATGTCAGAGAAGCATTAAGGAGCAAGGTTATAGTAGTAGGCAAGAAAGGATCAAGGTGGAGGTCAGATAGTCAGGGCTTCAAAGCAGAGTTTGTTATGAGAGGGAGACTCGTATCTGCAGAAAACCATGTCCAACCATTAAAACTCCCTGTAAAATGAAGTTATTACTGTGAGAAGGTGCAGTTGGTGGCAGGCAGACACTCAGGAAAGGTCCAGACAGGGTGAGCCCATCCTGCTCCATGAACTGGCTGTGGTTCCTAACAGAGGGCACCATATTTGCTTAGGACAAACTCAGTTCTCCGTCATGGCTGACTGCAGGTTAAAGGTCTTGAGAGTCTATAATTGGAGGAGTGGGAAAAGTAGGGCCCATAATTTTTTTCCCATTTTTATTAACATTATTTTTCTATTCCGTCTCTGGTCCATCCATATTTTAACCAAATATTTACCATCAATGAAGCCTAATAAATTTACGTGATATCTGATGATTGTGATGCTAATACACAGTTAGGATAGGTAAATATACAGATACGTGCGCACTGTTCACTGCTTTTGCCTGCTTAAATTCTGGCTCAGTTGAAGTCTGGCTGTCATTGGTTTCTAGACCAAAAAACCTGATGGTATGCTGGATATTTTGTGCACAGTGACTGGTCACCATTCACATCCCAGAGTGTCCTATGATGTCAACAGCAAATCAGCATAGGCTTACTGTGAAATGTCAGTGTAACCATATAGATTTTATATGATTATAGTAAAAAAAAACAGAGAACTTTAATATTTACTTAGCCTATGCAGCAGCATTGTGGGTGAATATACCTCTTCTGTTGGGTTTTTGAAATGCTGATGAAGGCTCATATATAGCTAAAGATACTTCTTGACAAACTCAACGGATACTATAGAATTTTACACATGGAACCATTACTCACCTCCAAAAACACTCTGACCGCTAAGACATCTCCCTTTACTGGTGTGGCTTTCCCACCATTCCTTCCCAGCATCCTTTACAGAATCCTTGAATGTAGGGGTCTCCAATCTCCAGGCCATGGACTGGTATTGGTCTGTGGCCTGTTAGGAACTGGGATGCACAGGAGGAGGTGAGTGGCAGGTGAGTGAGCAATGAATGCTTCATCTGTATTTACAGTTACTCCCCATCACTCACATTACTGCCTCAGCTCCACCTCCTATTAGATCAACAGCAGCAACCAATTCTCACAGCAGCTCGAACCCTATTGTGAACTGCACATGTGAGGGATCTAGGCTGTGAGCTCCTTATGAGAATCTAATGCCCAATGATCTGTCATTGTCTCTCATCACCCCCAGGGGGAATATCTAATTGCAAGAAAACAAGCTCAGGGCTCCCACTGATTCTAGATTATGGTGAATTGTCTGTTTATTTCATTATATATTACCATGTAATAATAATAGAAGTACACAATAAATGTAATGTGCTTGCATCATCTCAGAACCACCCCTGCCCCTGCAGTCTGTAGAAAAATTGTCTTCCATGAAACCTGTCCCTGGTGCCAAACAAGTTAGAGACCACTGATCAAATGCTTCCTGGATTGTGCTCTCAGCCAACACCTCTCACGGGATCTACTCTCTCTAGATGGTCTTTTCATTCTGATTATTTAAACAATTACATTTTTGTACATGGAGAACCTCCATTCTGACTAGATCTCTAGTTCTAGCCTATCCTGAGTTCCAGACCTCTATTTCCAGTTGATAACCAGACTTCTCCTCTGGGATATCCCACGGATTCCATCAAGGCTTAGCCATTTTTCCCATTGGTTTCTCCTGTTGGCTTAAACCAATCATGATTTATCTCCCTACCCCTACTCAAAGCTGGGGCAGTGTTGATTTTCCCTTTTAGGTCCTCATTGAGATGGGCTCTGAGCAAAATTAGGGCTCTTCCAGCAAGAAAGAAAGACTGTTAATTAAGCAACTGACAGTGTCTGTCCACATATACAGATTTGCACCCTACTAAAATTCATATAATAATTTTTTCTCTGGCATTCAAAGTTCCCCTTATCTAGACTCAGAACACTTTTAGAGTCTTGCCTTTCTTCCTAAACATCACCCATGTTCTGGTCATTTTGGATCCTGTCCTTTGGATCAAGACATGCCCAGGACTCGCCCATCTCTGCTTCAGTTACCTCTTGGGTGCCACCTCATATTTTCTCTGCCCATCCAAATCCTACTTACCTTTCAAGAGCTCACTCAAAAGCCATTTCTGGCTGGGTGCAGTGGCTCACGCCGCTAATCTCAGCACTTTGGGAGGCTGAGCAAGTGGATCACTTGAGGCCAGGAGTTTGTGACCAGCCTGGCCAACATAGTGAAACCACATCTCTACTAAAAATACAAAAATTAGCTGGATGTGGTAGTGGGTGCCTGTAATCTCTGCAACTCAGGAGGCGGAGGCAGGATCACTTTAATCCTGGAGGCTGAGGTTGCAGTGAGCTGAGACTGCACCATTGCACTCCATCCTGGGTGGCAGAATGAGACTCTGTCTCAAAACAAAAAACAAACAAACAAAAAAGCCATTTCTAACATGAAGCCATGTATGGGCAACTCGGAGGTCTCTCTTTTTTCTCCTTTTTATCCCTATAATATATTTTTAGTCTTTTCCACTAGATTTTAGATTTCTTGATAAAGACTATCTATGCTTAGCTATTTTTGTGGTTCCCACTGTGCTGGGCACACAGTAACTGCCTAACTTCCTGTTGTTGGATGGATACTGATTTGACTAGAAGATTTTCTGGTTGTGTTTACAGAAAAAGCCAAACATGTCTTATATAGCAAGGGAGGCATTACTGACATCATCTGGTTTGAAAGCCAAGTTCCTCCTTAATGGCACCTGTGTGGCTCTATACAGTGAATCCCTTCTGTGCAACAGGAAAGGAAATACCTTTGTTTCTGAAATTGGCAAAGCTTGCTTTCCACGTTAACGCCTTTGCCCATGTCCTTTTCTTTTCTTGGTGGATAAGCCACTTGTTGCTTTTCTTTGGACATTTCTTATTTTTGGACCTATTGATTCTGACTGTACTCACCCTTCCCTTCCTCAGGCTATTTTCCCTGTTCAGTGTTAATATTTTATACAGTAGCTCTTTTAATATCCTTAAGTATATCTTTATGCATCTTATTTCTACTGTTGGTAATAAAGATTCTTGTAATAATGTGTATTGTTGAAATATATTCTCTTATTAATGGAGAGTTTATCATAGTGTTTATAGTGTGCTTACCATAGCGAAAGGGCACAGAGGAAGGTATGAAAGTGGGACAGGATTTGGTAGATATTGACTTAAATGATAAATATCTACTTGTTAAAAAGATGCTGAAAATTCTTGGAAAGAAACAACAGTAATAATTCAAATAACCTATCCATCAGTATTTAAAAATTGGAGGTGGAGTAAAGGTTAGAAGACCTTTCTCTAAAATACTGAGTTTTGAGTTATCAAAGGGAAACTCTTTGAAAACTAGTTTTCCAATTTGTAAATAAAGGCCTGGGTGAACTAGATATGCACATTGGTGAATTGGTGTGCAATTACTGTAGAAATAAATGACACCATTTTCAGCAGATCTGGATTTTATGTCAGGCAGATGCAGACCAGATCTAGATTAACCTCTGCTGCCTGACTCATCTTGTTTTCTGTACTAGTTCCCTCTGCAACCCTTTTGTTCTCTTCTACAGATTAGAGAAGTGAGGATGGTGAGTAGACAGAAGTAGAATGGAAAAGTCAACCCATAAAGCACCTGATGTACTAGATGACCTTTTTTTGTTTTTGAAATGGAGTCTTGCTCTGTTGCCAAGGCTAGAGTGACCTCAGCTCACTGCAAACTCCACCTCCCGGGTTCAAGTGATTCTTCCACCTTAGCCTCCCAAGTAGCTGGGATTCCAGGCATGCGCCACCACACCTGGCTAATTTTTATATTTTTAGTAGAGATGGAGTTTCACCATGTTGCCCAGACTGGTCTTGAACTCCTGACTTCAGGTGATCCACCTGCCTTAGCTTCCCAAAATACTGGGATTACAGTCATGAGCCACCGTGTCTGGCCTGTGCTAGATGACTTTTACGTGAGATCTTGGTTATGTAGTTGAAAGCATTGCACCCAAGAGCTGTGCCTGTTGTGCCATTTGGAGAAGAAAGCTCGGCAATGGTGCAGTGAGAAGGATGCATGTTCCCCCTTTAGTCCTCCTGGACTGATCTGGAGAGAAACAGCGTGAACAAGGAATAGTGTAAATCTGAAAACAGTAGAAAGCAACTCACTTATTTTGATATGTATATTTAAAGGTGTTAATGTAAAACAGCCAGAAGAAGTTAAAAGCATCCCCCTTTCAGTCAGCAAATATTAACAAAGCCCCCACTATGTTTGAGTTATGCTTGTGGAATGAGGTCTTGAACACATGTCATCTTTTTTTTCTAGAAAAGCAAAGTTGACCTCTCCAGGTCAAACATTATTTATCTCACTCATTTAAAATAAAATTTTATTTGGAAATATATTATATATTTTCCATGTTCCTTAAGTAGACTGTGTGGAATATAATTAGATCCTATCTTAATGACTTAACACCCACAATAGTACTGTCTGGCCAGTATTTATGCTTGGGTCCAACAAGCCTCTTCCATCTAATGAGCAATCTCTAACTACACAGCACCTTTACTGTGATCTAAGAGATCAGATAACCCTGATTATTAGAACTGTATTTAAAGTAAGAGTCAACATGACATGAGTATGTCTCTTCGAAAATAATGTAATTGAGTTTTAATGAATGAGTTTCCCAACTGCTCTTTCAGCTACTGAATGGCTCTGGGTTAAAGTTCTCAAGGATCTTGGTGAGGCTAAGAAGTCTAACCTTGAACTGTGTGAAATATTTCTGTACTTAAAACTTAATACCTATTCAAATATATTTGAAACAAGTTATTAAAGATATTAAATGTATTGAACATATCTTGCATTTTATAAATGTAAAAGTTTGCCACTTTATATATTGTTTTAGAATATATTTTTATATGGGCTGCCATATAAAAATGATGCCGCGATACCATATATTTTATTCCATTTTTTCCCCAAGGAGATAAAATCACTCTGACATCATGACTTAACTTATTTCCATAACTTTCTATATATTTTCTTACTGTTACTACGTTATCAGCACCATATTAAGGTACACGTATAATGTCCTTGTAAATTAAAATAACATATTTGATTCCCAAATCAGGTTTATGAAAAATGTTTAACCACATAATTTTTTTTTTTTTTTTTGATATGGAGTCTTGCTCTGTCACCAGGCTGGAGTACAGTGGCCTGGTCTTAGCTCAGTGCAACCTCTGCTTCCTGGGTTCAAGTGATTCTCTTGCCTCAGCCTTCTGAGAAGCTGGTACTACAGGCATATGCCACCATGCCCAGCTAATTTTTGAATTTTTAGTAGAGACAGGGTTGCACTATGTCGGCCAGGATGATCTCCATCTCCTGACCTCATGATTTGCCTGTCTCAGCCTCCCAAAGTGCTGGGATTACAGGCGTGAGCCACTGCACCTGGCCTAACCATGTAATTAAAGCTAAAATCCATGTAGAAAAGTTTTCTTTTTTCAAGACAGAGTCTTGCTCTATTGCCCAGGCTGGAGTGCAGTGGTGTGATCTCGGTTCACTGCAACCTCCCCTTCCAGGGTTCAGGCAATTCTCATTCCTCAGTCTCTTGAGAAACTGGGAGTAAAGGTGCCTGTCACTGTGCCTGGCTAATTTTTGTATTTTTAAAGTAGAGGCAGGGTTTCATCATGTTGGCCATGCTGATCTTGAACTCCTGACCTCAGGTGATTCACCAGCCTTGGTCTCTCAAAGTGTTGGGATTACCAGTGTGAGCTACCATGCCCTGCCTTTTTTTTTTTTGTAGTAATTATGATTATTATTTTAAGGAGTCTCTCTCTGTTGCCCAGACTAGAGCATAGTGGTGTGATCTTGGCTCACTTCAGCCTCAGCCTCCTGGGCTCAAGCGATCTTCCCTTCTTGACCTCTCAAGTAGCTGGGACTATGGCATGTGCCACCATACACAGCTAAATTTAAAAAATATATTTTTTTGTGGGGATGAGGGTTTCACTATGTTGCCTAGGCTGGTCTCGAACTCCTGGCCTCAAGCAATTTTCCAGCCTCAGCCTCCCAACGTGCTGGAATTACAGACAGGAGCCACCATGCCTGACTATAAGTCTTAAAAAGTCGTTTTTACATATGGGTTTCTTGTTCAACCTGATTATTCTTCTCTTTTGGTCTTTGAGGTCTAAAGGAACCCATCCTTCTATTAGGTTCACTAATTTAATTCTGCCAGGCATCGTTAGGGCACTGGGGCTGCAGAGATGACCTGGCCATTCTTTTCCCTCATACTCTGCTGCCTTTTCTAATGATGGACACTAAGGACCATCGATACCGCTTGATACTAGTGGCTCCCAAAGGGATAATCCAAAGGCTCTTACATATCTACTTTCTTTTTTTCCAGAAAAAAAAAAAGTATCTTTTCTCACATTATATTACTTAGTTTCATAGTTTTATCACCTTTTCTGTTCTCTTACCATTTCATATATTAATTATTGTCAAAATGTATGGGCGCACCAAAACCTTAGCTAGAATTGGCTTTATGAGTTGATATTTATTGATATATACTGATATGACACCTATTGTTATGTACATTGCTATGCTTTTACATTACTATCGAAATGGAAAAAAAAATTGGAAATGGTAACAAGGTACTGTTATGAGCCCCTAAGAGAGTAGTCAATTCTGAAGTGATCTCCCTCTGTTTTTTTTTTTTTTTTTTTTTTTTGATGGAATCTCATTCTGTCACCCAAGCTGTAGTGCAGTGGCGCGATCTCACCTTACTGCAACCTTCACCTCTCCGGTTCAAATGATTCTACTGCCTCAGCCTCTCGAGTAGCTGGGATTACAGGCATGCACCACCACACCAGGCTAATATTTTTAGTAGAGACAGGGTTTTGTCATGTTGACCAGGCTGGTCTTGAACTCCTGACCTCAGGTGAGTCACCCACCTCGGCCTCCAGAAGTGCTTGGATTATAGGCATGAGCCACCCTGCCCGGCCTCTACCTCTTTCTTTTGGATAACAGCTATAGAGCCAATTGCGGCAACAAGGGTGCCTCTTCCACCACCCCCAAGCCTGTCCACATAGTCTAGAATCTGAGTCCAACCGTGTGCGTCTATGCTGGGCCATGACAACCCCTACTCAAGTTTTCTGAGCTGTTCTCCAGACCAGATTCCATCCTGAAACTATATTTTATAATTCTGGAGATATCACTGAGCAGAAAGATGGGCAATGCTTCGGGAGAGGAAAGAAAATCAATGCTTTGACAACATACCTGCCAATATAGGGAGGTGTGGGAATGCTTTGGTGGCAGTGAGAAGGCTCTGAAGAGGTTACTTGGTTACCCGAAGAGTGCTTGACTATGAACGTTCTAACCTTCACACAACTCATAACTAACTTCAGCCTCCATGTGGGGATTGTCATAATTTGCCTTACGTGGGTGCTGTGTGATAATGGGGGAAGGAGGCTTGTACCTACGTATGTGTGTATGTATGCTGTGTTAAGTATTTATTATGTCTATTATCATGCAGCATTTTGAGCCAGCAGGAGAATAGACATTTTTCATTCATTTGGTAAACACCCACTTTTTCCCTGTTTTCCAAGTCTCAATTGAATTGCAGTGGGGATATTAGGTCAGAAGGGTGAATAGTTCACTCAGGAGTGTGGGGTGGGGACAGATCCATCTGGGGAGTCCAGGTAGGAAGCAGGGCTTGCTTCAGGGAGGTTTCCTGCAGGTAAGCAGGAGCTTAATGGGAACCGAGCTGCTTCAAGATGTGCCTATAGCCTCCCGACTGCCTACCCTGTGCCCACATTGAGTCTGGTGCGCTGGAATCTCCCAGATGGAGGTTTGAGCGTTCCCATGGCCAGGCAGTAGAAGGAGCACTGCCTCAGGAGTCATAGGACTGGTTTCCAGCTCTGGTTCTGCAGTGGCTCAGCCCTGGGGCCTCTGCAAGTTGCTTAACCGCACCTGCAGGTGATGACCTCTTCCAGTCTAACACTCCTCCTGAGTCTCCCGCAATTACACTGAAAATTGGGGATCATATTTCCCAACTCCCTCTCCCACGGAGATGCGCTGGGGCACTTACAGATAAAAGGCGACCTGTGGCCCTGGAGGGTGTGTACCTGTGTGTGCTGGAGGTGGCGGTGGATCTTTTATTATTCAACACTCCACTTGCCTGCATTTTAGCCCTTCCTTTTCCACTTCTCTCCTGGCCTCCCAGTGGCCGTCAGGGGTCCCTGCAGACATCGCTTATCCACAGCGGTGGGGTCTGAGAGTTAAAGGGGTTCCTGACCTTCTCTGTAAGTAAAAGCTCTCTAGGGAAGGGGTTATAGCTGACCAGGGCAGCAGAGACCACGACTAAAGCATGAATTCCCCGAAGTGCAATTTACAAAGTTTTTGCATCGAAGTCGGCGCTCGGCGGGGAGGGCAGCCAAGGGAACACAGCGGGTGGAGCAGGGGGATGGGGAATTGTGTCTTGCAAGAAGGACCCCATGGAGACTGGACACCTTTCTCCTGGGACACGAGCCACGCCACACTGTCCTAGTCTCTAAACTTTGGCTCTCGGTGACCAGTCACGCGTAAACCGCTCCTGGTGTCCGAGCGCGGCCCCTTCCGAGAGTGACAGGCTTCTGCCAGGGCGCTCCGCTCCGACGGGCGCAGGGGCGCACTGCAGAAGGGCTGTGCGGGACGCGGGTGGCCACGGCCAAGTGTGACCCCAGCCTGGCCCTGGCCGCCTCCACTGGACCCAGCTCGCGGCGGGGCGCCGGGCTTGGCCGCGGTTGCGCCCGCCTGCCCGCCCGCGCTCGCCGCCGCCGCCGCCGCCGCTCCCCGCCCCCGGGGTCCCTGGAGGCTCCGCGGCTGCCGGAGCTGGAGGTGGAGCCGAGTCCGTGGCGGCCGCGCAGGAGGGAAAGTTCAGCGGCGGCGGCAGCGGCCGGAGCCAGGCCGGGCAGCCTGCAGAGCGGCTCGGGTAAGTCGGGTTTTCTCCCCAGCCGGCCGGGCGCTGTGCGCCGCGCGGGGGCGTCGGTGGCGCCGGCGGATCCCCACAGCCCCGCGCGTCTCGCTCGCGCCCGCCCAGCCCGCGACCTCGGGGTGGCTCGTGCAGCCGCGGAGGACGGCGCCGCGCCGGGCCTCCCTCTGCCGCTGCCCGCCGGGGGGCCAGGGCACGGGCAGGGACCGAGGAGCGGCTTGGCAGGCGGAGGGCGAGGTGCCTCCAGGTGGTCGCGTGAGGATGCGGAGGGGGCGTCCAGGGAGGGTCCCGGGCCGCTGCGCGCCCGGGGTGGGTTTGGCTTCACCAGCTTTTCTCCTGGCCTTCCGCTGTCTAATTACTTTCTGCAAAACCCACTGAAAAGTAGCCTTTCCACGTGCCGCCCAGCGACTGCTGTTATTGTATTATTGTGGCTGGGATGGAGAGAGTGGAGGGGGCGTGACGAAGGTGGCCGGTGGGCAGCGTGCTCGTCTGCCCTGGACCGGGGACGTGGGGGATGTGGCTAAGGGTCATCGCCGTCCGAGGATGCCCAGGGGATGTGCGATTGGTGGGCAGAAGCTGTGCGAGGGCATGATCTTGGGGTGGGGTGGGGGTTGGGAGGGCGGGGAGGAGAGAAGTAGGAAGCGGAGGCAAAGTTGTTTGTTTCCTTCGCACTTCCTGCACCTGCACTCCGGTTTGAGATTTTGAAGTTATCTTTTCATCGATGAGCAAAGAATGGTGAGAAAGGAAGAGATGTTAACAGCACTGTGCCTGCCAAAACAGTGAGCCTCGGGAAATACTCATAAATGAAATACTAATAAAAAGGATAGTGTGGTTAAATTTCACAAACTCCACTTTTATTCTGATTTCAAAGCCTTGGCGCAGTTTTTACTTAATGTCATTAGATACGTCTAGATAATAAAGATAATGAACTGTAAAGATAATGAGCTGTTCTTTCACGTTTTTTTAAAACTAGAGATTTAAATTTAATTCTGCAGGATTTCTTGGATTTTGTTGACATTATTCCTACAAGAAAATCAAATTACCTTGGTGTTACTTGCAACAGTGAGCATTAATAACCACTGTGCAGTGCTGAAATACTGCTAACGGGAGGGAGAAAGGTCCTTTAAACTTGGAAATAGCTGCGCAGAAAGGCAAGATGAAATTTTATATAACCCTTAGGCAGAAAAGGCGACTTGAACATGTGTAATAGTGCATAATACACAAGGTACTTGCTGTTGGGATCCCAGAAGATGTCAATTCCTAGAAAGCAAGAGATGGGCCATACCCATTGTAAGATCACCACACATATTTAATCATTCGTCTGCCTTGAGCTACCATACTCTAGGTGCTCCACATAATACAATATCAAAATAATGTAATCCTGTTCATCTTTGTGTGCTAAATCTCGTATGTCTATTTGTAAAATGTATTAGTGGGATTCAAAGCAGAATCTCCAACATTTGGATTCATCCATTTACATTACAGTGCAGTGAGCTTGTGCTTTGCTGTTCCAGAGACCTGAGCTCCAGGTGGCTTCTTCCACTTATTAACTGTATGACCTCGGGCAAGTTACCTACCCCTTCCCAGCGTTGGTGTCCTAATTTGGAAAATGCCAATAATACTCTTCACTTTATGGAAATGTTTAGCAGGAGGAAATTACATTTGGGAACTTATCCTAGTGCCCGGAGCACAGAGTATGCACCTCGTAAATGTTGTCTTTTATTTTTTTGTCTTTCTTTACATTTAGGGATCCTCAACTCCAGCATGTTTGAACATTTAAATTTGTTTTAATTCCTTCTTCTTCATAACCCTACTTTCCAATTATTTATCCATTGATTATTTATTGAAGAATCTCAGATGCCACCCAATATGGGTGTTAAAAATGAGGAGTTGATGCTTTGGGGCAATATTTTAGTTTTTTCTTGTATCTTCCTAAGAATCCATAATAAATTAGATCATATGATGATGAATGGTACTTACCAATCTTTGTATTGCCCTAGCTGTGTTCTTAATGGCATTTTATTACAGTAAAAAGAAATAACAGTAAAGTCTGTGAGGGTCCTTATCTTTTCTATTTTCTCCATGTCTCACACAGTGCCTGGCAGGGCATAAGGACTAAATAAATATTCGTTGACTTAAAATACAGAATGTAATGAAATTATTCTTTGGTCACATCCTTCTTTTAATAATTCCTGATGAAAGGACCTCGAGATCCTAAATTATAGCCCTACTATATATTAGGGCTAATAGAGGTTATTACGGAGACAAGGCTAAGGTAGACTTTATTACCTATTGATTTTGCACTCATGATGAAGCAGTCTTATAAAACCTATAAAGCCAGGTTGCAGAGTAACATCGCCACTAGGGGCCTCTTCAGACTAGTGTATCACCCCAGGCTGTCATTTATTACCATCATCCTGTCCTTTAAGGTAGCAAAGAAATTTAACTTCCTGGGTTCATGATATGGAATACTTTATTAGAAAAGGGCAACTTTGTGTCAAAAGCTTTAGCCAAAGGCCTAAAAAAAAAAATGAAAGTGATCTTAAATGATAGATTTGGTACTATTTTTGAATAACTTTCGAGTTAAAGGCTTAAAAGAGATGTAAGAATTTGGATTTGGATTTGTATATCCTAATTTTCAAATATATGATTTTTCATAAACTTCAAACATACACACACACACATATATGATTTTCACATATATATATATTTTAGTGGTTTTCTTTGTATGTCTTTGGTATGGCTTATTTTTATATTTTAATGTGTTTAAAATGGTTTTATTTCCTAAATAGGTATTTATAGCACTAACAGCAATATAAGTTGTTTTTCAAGGAATTTTATCTGGCTGGCAGAAGCTTCTTGTATCTTTCCTTTTAAAAAAAAAAAAGTCTCACATCTGTAATTCCAGCACTTTGGGAGGCCAAGGTGGGTGGATCTGTTGAGGTCAAGAGTTTGAGATCAGCCTGGCTAACAAAGCAAAACCCCATCTCTACTAAAAATAATACAAAAATTACCCAGGTGTGGTGGCAAGTGCCTGTAATTCCAGCTACTCAGGAGGCTGAGGCAGGAGAATCACTTGAACCCGGGAGGCAGAGGTTGCAGTGAGCTGAGATCATGGCACTGCTCTCCAGCCTGGGCAACACAGCGAGACTCCATCTCAAAAAAAAAAAAAAATGGAGTCACATTAAGTCTCACCTTTAAAAAATGTTTTATCACATTCCAAGATGCATCACTGAAAGGCACCTTTCTTCTATGTGTGTTTGAAAGGACCTCTTATTTCTAAATTCTACTTTGAATGAAGTTAGTCAAGCTTGAGAATATTTATTGAACAACTCGAAGGTGTTTTTATTTGTTGTGTTTTTATTTGTCAGATACAATTTGCTGTTTGGTAAAAAATTACTGACAATGTATGTAAACAAGCATTATTACTGAAAATATTGCCATATTGTATGCAAATTAATGAGAACATTATATTTTCAGGTTTTCCATGAAATTTAATTCGAGTGACAAACTAATTACCTTTAATCTGTAAGTAAAGTTAGAAACAGACCAGGTGTGGTAGTCCCAGTAACTTGGGAGGCTGAGGTGGGAGGATTTCTTAAGCACTCAGGAGATCAAGACCATGCTGGGCAATCTCAAGACCTTGTCTCAGAAACAAATGAGCAAAACCCAACCAAGCCGCAACAAAAATTAGCAACAGAGAAAAGTTTAGCACACTGTAGGTCTTAAATCTTACCAATGATTTTCCTATGTTATTTAGCAGAATGTCTCTGAGTTTGGAAAATTATGAAATATCCAATTCTGATTTTCACATGGCAGGATTTTACAATAAGACAATCTGGTTTTTGCACCCCTCCCCTACCTTTTTAAAAATCAAAGTCTAGGTCAGTACTCTAGAGAACAGGGTAAGAGGAATAACTTTTGCATGAAGGCTGTAGAAAATTTTAAATATCATTTCTCTCTGATTAAGCTAATTGTTTTGGATTACTTTTAGGATTCTGTTCACATGAAAAAGTTATAGAGATCCCATTTGCACAAACTAATGCTTCTCTAGAACTTAAAGAGTTTGGCTTATCCCAAACTCCCAGCGAGTAAAGGCCATGGTGTCTCCCTGCCTCTCCTTCATCTTCCCAAACTGAATCTGAGTCCATGCCAAGATGACAGGTACAAAACTTTAGGCAGGCTGGGACAATTTAGTTTGGGCAAGAGCTCCAAGCTGAACAAGGTTATGGATGGCTGAGTTGAGAGGAAATGAATGAGTCGTTATATCTGGGAGTCATTTTTAGGAACCAGCACTTGGGAGGTGTGCCTGCACAAAAGTAATTGTTTGCTAGAATTTCATGTTTGAACCTAGGACTTAAGGAAACATTACTTTGCTGCACAGATAATTTTTGTTGCTGTTTTTAGGCAACACGTAAAACATAACATTTGGTTATTCTGGAGTCATATTTGATATTTTGTTTCGTTTTCACACACAAAGGACATTTGAGTTGATGGAGGAAAAGAGAAGCAGGAAATAGGAAAGAGGTAGGTGTGAATTGTCTGTTTATACTAAGGGCCAGCCTTGTTTTTGTATTCTTGAGGCACATATGGGCACACAACATTGCAGCTTAATACTAGGAATTGGTCGCTGGTAATGTTTGTGGTATGTTCATCTATTCTGTTAATAAAATTACTAAAATAATCGTCTTTGACTTCAGTTCTGTGTTCTCTCAAAAGTGACTTTCTACCTCTGTCTCTCAAATGTTAAAAACTTGCTAAAGTTAATGTATCAGTCAATAGGTTAGTATTTTAACCTATTGAATCCCAGGAGGCTTGTATGTACACAGGGCTGTGCTAGGTACCCCTTCCTCTGTGGTAGACTGTTCCATGTTGGGTGCTCAGCCTGGTCAGCAGACAGTGGGCTGAAGTCCCTGCAGGGCACACTTGAGTGACACAACTTACACAACTTTGTGTGATGCTTTGTCTGCAAAAGTGGTTAGAACAATGGAGCATAGTAAAGATTTTATGTCTATTTTATATTATATATCATATAAGATATATTAACATATCATCTATATTGTATATGCTATATTAATTATAGTATCTATTATATATGACATACATCGTATATGTATGTCATATATAATAGATACTATAATTACTATATCATATATTAATATATGTATATTATTAATATGTATTATAATTAATATGATGTATTAATTATAGTATCTATTATATATGATGCATGTCATATATAATAGATACTATAATTAATACATAATATTAATGATATATTATATATAATGACATACATCGTATATAATATATACCATGTAATATATAACATTTTATAGTATATATCATATAATGTTGTATATCATTTACCATCATGATCATTATCATATCATATATAAATATATTATTATATATTTATATTAGGTAACATTTTATATTTTATATAATATAATATATGCAATTTTAAAAAATGTTATATAATATATAAATCTACACATGTATTAGTCCATTCTCATACTGCTATGAAAAGAATGGGTAATCTACCTGAGACTGGGTAATCTATGAAGAAAAGATGCCCAGTTGATTCAGTTCCACAGGTTGTACAGGGGGCATGGCTGGGGAGGCCTCGGGAAACTTACACTCATGGCAGAAGGTGAAGGGGAAGCAAGGAGAGAGAGAGCCAATGGGGAAGTGCTACACACTTTCAAACAACCAGATCTCATGAGAACTCTATCACAAGAACAGCAAGGGGGAAGTCTGCCCCTGTCAGTCACCTCCCAGAAGGCCACTCCTTCTGTGTGTAGAGATTATAATTTGACATGAGATTTGGGTAGGGACACAGAATCAGACCATATCAATATATAACAGTGGTTGTTATTGATGTTATCATTATTGACTGCAGTGCTTTCAGATAGATCATTCTAGTAGTCACAATAATCTGGAACAGAGGATTCAGGTAAACTTAGTGCTTATAATAATGTTTGCAAAGGTAAGTGATTCATTTAAGGTTTCTTGTTTCACTTCTATCACAATTCTTCTCTTCCTGTGATGAAAATGGCTAACACTGATGGAGCCCTTAAATATGTAGCAGGTCCTCTGCTTAGTGTGGTGCATGAATTCTTCATTTAATCAGCACAGCCACCTTAGGAAGTGTGCACTCTTATTATCTGTGTTTTACAGATGAGAGCGCTAAGGTTTAGAAAGCAAGTCAAGGTCAGCTAGTAAGTGGTGGAGCTGGGCCTTAGTCCACGTCTGCCTGGCTCCGGGACCTGAGCTTATGACCTCTTTGCTGTCTTTTCCAGCATAAATACTTATTGAATTAGCAGCCTGGGAAATGTCTTTGAGTTCTGAGGGTTAACAAAACATGTAAACAATGATTTTTTTTTAGAGTATTGTATTTGTCTCAATTTCTGGGCATGATAGAGCAAGATAACAAAATAATTTTTATCAGAGGGTCTGCTTCATCACTTTTAATTTGTAGGTTTGTGTATGTAGCCTTTTCTAGTAGCTCAGAATACAATGTAGAGCAACAACTCTGTATAGCATCTAACTTCTGATCAAGGGACTTTGCAGGTGTGTTATAAGCAGAAAGTGAATAAAATCAAGTGTGTGTGTTGCAGAATATTAAGGTATAAAGGCTGAAGTCAACTATTCATGCATTCATCTAACAAACATTTTAATGCACCAGTTCTAGGAAGGTACTCTGCTAGACACTGCAGGAAATGCCAAGATGTGAAGACAGTGCAGGAGAGAGGAAGGGTTTGAGGCTATGGTAGTGGACAGCCTGGGGTTTGAATCCCAGTTCTACTCCTTACTGAGTAGGGGGAATCTTGTTCCATTACTAAATATCTCTGAGGCTTAGCTTTCTCATGTGCAAAATGGGGATAATAACATCTTATAGGCTTGTTGCAAGAATTAAACAAAATGTATAGGTAAGGTGCCAAGCCACCAGGAAGTAGTAGGTACCAACCAATAATAGTGTCTATTTTCTTTCTTCTCATCTGCCTCCTCTCGCCCTCTCACTTCCCTTCCCTCTTACCCTTGCCCTTACCTCCACTCCCGACTCACAGAGCGGTGGTAGAGATAAAGATACCTAAAATCTAAGGCCAAGTGTGATCAGTTCCTTTAGAATGTTGTTTTCTGGTTCTCCCATGGGGGCTAGGACAAACCTGGCAACAGTGTAGGGTCCCTGTGACACTTGGTTGTTACTTGAGCTGGCCAAAGAGGATGAATCCTAGGAGGCAGTGGCAGCTTGGAGCCCAAGACAGGTACCTATGGTGTAGAATAAGGTTTGGGTGCAAGCGGTGAGGGAGAAGCTATTTTAAGAAGAAGCCAAGAACTCAGGTCTCATGGAAATTGAAGCAAGTCAGAAATGAGTTGGAGGTCAGTTGAGCAGAAGGATTTTGGGATCCAGGGTGCAGGGGATATGAGTGGCCATTTCTTGAGGGATCCAAGGCTATTTGCTGGGTCAGGGGCTCAGCTGTGTTGCACTACCTGGATGCTTTCTGCTGAAAAGCTCAGAGGAGAGCTGCAGCCTGGTGCATCTCCAGATTGGTGCATTGCCTCTTATGGACTTCTGGCTCCCTGGCCTCCCACTGCAGGATTTTTCCAAAGGCAGCATATCCCCTGTCAGTGAGTAGCTAAGTCAAAATTATTAGTTGTCTGGCAATAAGTACTCGAGATCTTTAAGGGGTAGCTGTTGTCACAGGAGAAATGAGCCTTTTTCCCCACCAGTTGGGGATTTGGTTAATTACATCCAGGTCTGTTTGGCTATGATGCAGGGAGCCAGATCCACGGAGGCCTGTGTAGGGCCCTGGTTGCAGTTCTGTATAGTAGTTTGTGTTGTTACATCAGGGAGGGTCTTTAGAGAGATGTTCCAAGTGGTTTTATGATAATGAGCTGCCTTGTTTGGTGTCCAGGGTAGATGCTGTGTGTGGTAGGGAGGGAATGTGGATTTTACAAAATCATTACAGTTCAGGAACGTCTACCTCAGCCAGGAGCAGGAAGCCTTGACTCATTATTTATTATCCCATGGCACATAGGCATAAACCAGCCCTTCTGTGAATAAGCAAACAGAACCTGCCCAGGTGCAAGAGAAGCTTGATTCAGAATTTTTTTTTTTAGGCAAAAATTTAGCAACAGTATTGAATTGGAGAACAGTTTGTTTCAAGCAAGTTACTGTAATTTTCAAAAGCCCATTTTGTGGAGCTAATAGAGTGTATTAAAATGAATTGAACAGGGAAACTTTTTAAAAAAGAAAACAGAAGGATAGCTTAGTGGGAAGAGGAATAGTCCTTGAAATGAAATTCAAGTTAGTTCAAATGGTTCTTGGGACTATTAGTATCATGAGCATATGCAAAGCACACAATTAAGTGGAAAAATTGGGGAACCAATAAACTGAATAAGGAAACAGCAGCACCCCTGGTAAATGGGCCTGGGAGATGGAGTCATGCACAACAACCTCACTTTTTAACTCTGTGAACTTGGGCAAGTTACTTAATTCTTTTTTCTTTTTTTTTGAGATGGAGTCTCGCTCTGTTGCCCTGGCTGGAGTGCAGTGGCACGATCTCAGCACATTGCATCCTCCACCTCCCGGGTTCAAGCGACCTTGTGTGTCAGGCTCCCAAGTAGCTGGGATTACAGGCCCCCACCACCACACTCTGCTAATTTTTGTATTTTTAGTAGAGATGAGATTTCACCATGTTGGCCAGGCTGGTCTCAAACTCCTGACCTCAGGCGATCCACCTGCCTCCGCCTCCCAGGTGTTGGGATTACAGGCATGAGCCACCACTCCCAACCTACTTAGTTCTTTAGATTTCTGTTTCTCATCCATAAAATGGGGGATAATCATGCTTATTTTGAGTGGTTTGCTGAATCATTGGGCTAATGTACATAAATGCTGCAGCACATGGTGAATCCTTAATATATGTGTTAACTTGTTATGGCAGAAAGGGACGGGAAAGAAACATGAAAAATAAAATGAGTATTAAGGAGCATTCAGAAGATGAGAAGGAGCATGCTATATTTGCTTTAGGCCTTATAGCTCTTACTTCTATTCTTAGTTTTTAAATGTCTAAGTTCTAGATTTTTCTAAGCAAATATGTCTTGAATACCCACTGTGTGCATATCACTATGATAAGGTGCTTGGGTTTGGAAACTAATCTCAGAAATCCCTTGATATCTTTGAAGTTCTAGACTGAGAGGAATGACACAGTGACTGGGACTTGCTGTTAATTGATGAATTCCTAATATCCTCTGGCTACTTCAATTAGTTAACCAAAAGATAATAGCTTCTATTTTATTATTTACCATCTACTCTTTATACAAGAGAATAGGAAATAAATACATCTTCTTGGACCTCCATACATGTAAGTAACTTAAAATATCCAGGTTACCTTTGAGTATCTTATATGCATAGAGATAAGATTTCCTTGAGTACATTTGTGGCTACATAATGGGTAACCAAGGGTGGAGACTTGTATTTTGGGGAGATATTTCTTTGGATGTACCTGTGACCTCCAAGTTGTCTAAAGTATGCTCTTTGGCAGGGAGATTTCTTTCTCATCTTTTTACTAAACTCATGGCCCATACATTTCTAGACCTGAATAACAGGAGAGGAGAGAGCTGAGTTTGAGGCTTTTTCTTTTTTTAATTTTTTTTTTAACTTCTCCTCCAGGTGGAGGTGTAGACAAGTTTCTGCAGTAGGAAATTAGCTTGGTGGAGACAGAACTCTGTAGATGACTCACTCTGTGGTCATGAGCAAGTTCTTAATCCATAAAGTAGGAATTTAATCATGGAGACACAGGGGATTTTTCAAATGCAAAGCAATGAAATTTGTGGACTGTGAATTGATTCATCAATCCAAAGGGTGGCTGATGCCAAAATCTGAGCAGATAATGAATTACTCTATTGGATCGAGTAAGCTGGTTCAACATCTTGGGTCTGGGGTGTTCTCAAAAATAGCTTTCCTTTGTAGAGAACATATTATTCACTTAAGTAATTAAAAATCCTGAGAGTTTTTTTCCATTAATATCCCTGGGTATAAAAAGGAACTTATCCAACTTCATTGGGCTTAGCTTTTTGCCTTCTTCCAAGAATGAGTCTGCACCAGTGCTTGGACCATTATTAGTGTGGATAACAGAGGCCTCAGAGAACACCTCCTTAGATCCCGTATGTAGAACCAGTATCTTTATGTTTGGTGTTATGATGGAAATGAAGTTGGAGGGAATACAGGAACTATAGGCTTTTTTGCTTTCTCTCTCACTCATGACACTGACCTCTTGAACCAACTGCAGGAATTATTTGCTGGCTAAGTACCAGGACTGCATTTTTTTCTCTGTCCTCTCAAGATGTTGAATTTTTTGGTGGACACAGGGTAACCAGTGACTATTTGCCTTTTTCACCAAGGTGGGACTTATGGGATGTGAATGTGGGACTTTTGTAAAATTGTCTGGTTTCTTGAAAGTGTGGTTGCGGCGGCGGGGGCTTCTTTGTCTTATGGAGCTGGCCCTCTGCTAAGGTGAAGGCATGTGGGAGGCATTGGCTTCTTTAAACCTCTTTCCCTGGTCTTCACAAATGATAGTTGTGTTATTCTTGGGACAGATGACATGCCAGTGTGTGAAATTGCCAAGTATTGCCATTGTTCTCCATTATGTAGGAAAGAAGGGCAGAGAATGAATGGCAACATTTTGAATAAAGCTGACTATATTCATTTATTTAATTTATATGAGCTAGAAATCTTTGAAATGGCAAAATCATGCATTTGAAAGAGAGTCTTCATTCCTGGAGGAGTTGTATACTTCATTTAATGGTCTTGTCAATAGCATGTTGGAGTTGGAAGTAACAAGAGAACCAATAATTATCAAAAACATATCAACAGAAATAATAGCATCTTTGAGATCATTTGATCTAACATCAGTATTTTGCAGAAATAATAGGAGGTTTGAGATGATCTGTACAATCCATATAATTTGTAGATGAGCAGCAGTGGTCCAGAGTAGCTAAGTGACTTATCTAAGATGACCCAGATACTTAGTGGAATGAATGATGTTGTTGAGAATAGATTCTAGGTTCCTTATTTTTTAACAATCTGCATTTGATGGGCTCTACAACATCATTAGGTACCATGGCCAGTAGGCAGGTAATTGTAGGTGCCCCTTATAATAATGAACTATCAAGATGCCTGCTCTCAAGTTGTTCAGAATCTAGTTTTGGACTTCTATTGTATGCCTGGCATTGTGCTTGATGCTGGAGTTACACAGATGAGCAGACAGGGGATTCTGACCCCAGGAGCTCACAGGAGATTGAAATACAAGGAAAGGAATATATCACCATGCTAGGGCTTACTGACCCATGGAGCATCTGAAACTGTTCCAATTGTCCAATAGAAGTGATGTTTATGGTTTCTTTTGAATGAACATAGAAAATGACCCTCCCAGTCTCAAAAGTTAAGACACTTGTATTTGTCTTATCTGAGTTCCTTTTTCAGAAAACCAACCCTTAGTACTCCCAGATAGTATCAAGGAGCTGAAACTTACCAGATCACCAAGTCTGAACAAACATCAGACCCTTCATCCATCATAATTACCTAAATGACCACCTGCTTCCTGTTGACCAACTCCTCTTCCTCATCCCTCCCTAATTCCTGTTTTCCTGTTTTGCACTTACACTGCTTCTCTGCTATATAAACCTCTAATTTTAGTGGGTCAGGGAGATGGCACCTGATTAAAACCTTCTTCCCTGGCAATACTTGTTTTCTCTTTCTGTGCTGGGAACAGCAGGATCTGGACTGAAACCTTGGCGTTTTGGTCACATGCCTTCCCTGGGGATGGTAAGCACACACTGCCTACTTCAAGGCCACAGGAATGTATTTTTATTTCCTGTTGATTTTAAAACATCAGAAATGGAAATGGTGGCAAAAAGCTTCATGCATCAAATGGACTCTAAATGACCTTAGCTTCATCTGTACACATCCAGCTAGTGAATTAAAGTTTGAAACCTTTTTTTCTTTATATTTCAAATCTATGATCTTCCTGGAAATACTTGGTCAGATTAGTTCTGAGGAGTTTCTTTAGGGACACAAGTAGAAAATGGAATTGCATGCCTTGATTTGATCATTTACACATTGTGCACATGTATCAAAAACCAAATGTATCCCATAAGTATGTACAGTTATTATGTATTGAAAGTGGGAGTGTATGTACCCAAAGAGAGATAAGATGTGGATATGGGTATCATTGTATCTAAGTCAAGGGTTGAATAATTGGTTTTTCAGTTAAATTAAGCTCGTTTTTCTCCTGGTAATGTGGAAATGGCAGAAGATTAGGAAGTTTTACTATGTACTAAGCCCTATTTCAAGCATTTTATTTGTAGAATTTATTTATTTTTTCAACACATACAAAAATACTTGAGGAACTGAGGTTCACATTGATGGAATACTTGGTCTGGGTCAGATGACTATGACAGGCAGAACCATCATTGGAACAAATGTCTGTCTTCCTCTAAAACTTCTACTCCCAAGATTGCTATGGTAATTCTATGGGTACCAAGAGTAATATGTTATGTGGCAGTGGATATTTTAGCTGTGTTTACATTATACTTGGACCAAACTATAGATTCCTAGAGTACAGGGACTGTAGTTTACACAATTTTATAATGTCTTCCCAAAAGTGTGGCAAGTATAGCACAGTGTGTGGTCACAGTAGGTTCCTGATAAATATGGGAGGAATGAATAAATGCAGCAATTTAATAGTCAACATGGTTAATAAGAAACTGTGTTCATGAATAGACAAATCACATTCAAGGATCCCTGTATTTGAGTGTAAATCTGACCTTGGAGAAACCAAACAGAAAACTCACCTTTAGAAATCTCTTTTACTATAATTTTCAGTTTATAAGCATGCCTGTTTTCAGCTATATTCCTGCATACTATGTGTTTTCTTAACAGCTACCTATAAACAAATTATGTATTCATACTCTTGTGGCAGGCTGGCTGGATTTAATAGGGGCAGGAATCTGGCTTCCAACGTATTAAGTGTTCTTGAAGGTAATAAAAAGGAGGACTAATTACCTAGCTGAAACAATTATAAGAGAGATGTTGGACATCTTGACTCTCTGGGATTCTGACATCAGCAAAAGTGGTTAAGAAAAGATAGTTTTGAGAAACAGCAACGACGATCTATTTGAACCAAGTTATTTTATTCAATCTATGATGTGGGTATATTTGTAGTCCACTGAGCAAGAGGACAGATTAAATAATGCATTGAGTTTCTGTGGTTGAAGTGGTAATTTTAAAGTACATGGCTGGTGTTCACAGTTGGAGTCTGTGAGATCTTACATTTAATGATTATACCTTTCCCGTAGCCATCTGTCTTTCTTTTTAATAAGCAATACTCCTTATCGAGCCCGATTTGTGCACATTGATTGCACCATTATACTTGTTAAATATTAAAGCATTTTTTCTCTCTCTTGTGAAGTCTAATTAGGCAGAGTATTCAGGGTGAGCCTGGCGTTATCATTCAGAATAATAGTCTGGTCATTACCTATAACATACCTCAGCTTCCTGGATCATTTGTCTTTTTTTTTCTCCTATTTGAGTGCCAGTGTACCAAATATATTACATAAAAATTTGATGAAGGATTCAGTACTATTGGGCCATTAAGAGAAATTATGCTACAAAGATTGTGAAACCTTTGAAAAATGTGTGGAGAAATTTATCATCTATAGTTTGCATTTTTCATGAATCAGACTTCTGAAAAGATATATAGGTTACTTGATGGCACTAATTTTATTCAATGGAGCCATCTTAAAGTAGCTTTAAATGATAAAAATACAAATTACAACAATGTTGGGAAGAAGGAAAAACCAATCAATAAGTAATTCCATTTTATACATGCTGCTGATGAAAATAATATTTTTAGATATCAAACCACCATCTCTCAAAGTCCATGTGGTGATCCCTTACTTACTTTCTCAACTTACCTGTTCTGTGCACTCTAATTCAAAAATGTATTTGAATTGCTGATTTAGCAGCAAGCATTTTGTCCAAACAGGGCCAAAAGTAAGATTATGAATCACTATTATTTTTGAAAAGTTATCTAACATGATTTTGAGATAATCATTATAATGAATATGGTCCATAATGAATATGAATATCCCATTTTTGAGGTGTTCACATTACTTTCTCATTTGTGCACATACACTCACACTCAGGCATACATATACACATATGATCTGGGCTGATTGGCATGAACCAGATTAGGAATAAGCCCAGTTTATTGCTTCTATTCCATATATTTCATACAATGTATGGTTATCGGACTAACAGTTTTTTCCCTCTCAGTGGTCCCAGCATCTCATGTTGGGGTTTTGAAAGTGGCTTTATCCCTTTACAATTGCAAATAGCAATTGTGTTGCTTTCCATTTATGCATTATGGAAATCAGCGTGTGTGTGTGTGTGTGTGTGTGTGTGTGAATGTGTGAGTGTGTGTGTGTGCCTGTGTCCCTAAAGTGAGAGTTTATTTTGAGTTGTTTTTGAATGTGGTAAAATCAAAATGAGATCTGGCTTTGAATTAAAACATGGAAATAAAGATCAAACTATGAAAGGAAATTTATAGATCTTTTAGTCCAATGTTTCTGCACCACAAAAGGAGAAACCAAAGCTCAGAGAGGCAAAGAGGCTTCTCAGAGTTCATGTGGTTGCTAGTGGCAGAATTGGAACAGGAGCTTGGCTCATTCCCTGTGCTTTTTCTGCAGTACAGTGGAGCCCCTTGACAGATGATGACGTTTGGACCATTTCCCATTTTCCAGACCCTTCACAGGTATAGCGTATTTTGGCCTGGGTAGGTGAGAAAGATTCTGAAGGAATGACTGTTACCTATGGCTGGCTGAAGACAGGGTTGGGATCTTCTGAATCTGTCTAGGGTGATATTTTTTCATTGGCATATTGTTAGAAGCTGAAATCTCAGTGATGAAAATTCCCAGTGCAGCCTTTGAGAATTTCAGAGTTCAGTAGCTAGTCAGAGAAGGCAGCAGACAGCTGTCTTGGGACTATCACAGAAAGCATTGGCTGCAGCTTGGTCAGACCAGGGCTGCGTGGAGTTGGGTCTTCTGTTTCAGAGGCCTGGAGTCTTGCATTTTCAGCCTGCAAGGGCAATTATCAGGTCTTGAGTAAATCACCTAACCAAGAGGCCCCATGGTTGAAAAGGACCCAAGAGGTAAACGGGTTAATTTACCATGGCAGATATCTGTCATGGCAACTTGAATATTGAGTTTATACAGCATAGTGATTGGCACATCGAGTTTGAAGTCTAAGATGTCTGGGTTAGACCAGCTGTCACTTACTAGCTATGGAACTCCATCAAGTTACTATACCACTGTGAGCCTCAGTTGTTTTGTCTATAAAATGGGAATAATAGCAAACATATATTGTGCTCAGTGTGTGCTAAGTGCTGTCTCAGTTCTTTTGTCTGTAAAATGGGAATTATAACAAACATTTATATTGTGCCTACTATATGCCAGGTGCTTTAGGAGAAAACTCTATGAGGTAGGTACTACCATTATCCTCTCTTTGCAGTGAGGAAACTGAGGCCCAAAGAGGCTTAACGTCTTACTCAAGGTTATGCAGCTGTTCATTGCTGAGCTGGGATTTGAATCTTGGCAGTCTGTTGCTTTTTATTACTTTCCTGTGCTGCCTGTTGACAGGATTAAGGTTATTGTGAGGATCAAATGGGATAAGTACACCAGAAATATTAGCTCTCATCATTATTAATTATAATAAAGCTAGCATTACCTTAATAACAACAAAATCTATATGACCAGCACTTTCTTTTCTCGTAGACAAGCTCCTTATGTAAGAAGCCAGATCATAATTAGTAAGTTGCTTTGGCAATTCCAAAAGTAATGCAAAAGGAATTCAGAAGCTTTTATAAAATGTCCCTATAGCTCATGGAGCCTTAGTCTAGATGGATAGACCACTGGCAGGATCAGCTCCCCTAGTGTTTTGGCTGAGACTCCCTTTTCACCTCTGAGGGCTTGCAGACTTTTCTTCCTCTAGGGAGCTCTGGAGTACCAGTGACCAACTCTGTAATGGTTTTCTGTAGTCTATCCATCCAGATGATTAAAGTAGATTACCTAGGCTAAGGGCATTGTCTGTGCCACTGGACTGCCACTGTAGAATTGTCTAAGAACAATGCCGCAGTCTTTGGAGGAAATCCTTCAACGTACTTCCAAAAGTCATTTTTTGACCTGCTTCCTCCATTTTATTGGGTTCGTAACCTAATTCTCAGCGTGCGATCTTATTTCCAAATTGCTTTGCTATGGATTTTAGATATTATCTTGTGTCTCTTCTTTTGTTTACTATTAAATTTATAAATTATGAATACCTATGTGGATATGTAACATGGGTATTCATTTTAACTTATGATAATCAAGCAAATAACTATCCATAAGAATCTAGAACATTCCTTTGAAGCCCCTCATGTGTGCTTCCTGCTCATACTTCCTTCTTCCTCCCCCTCCCTCAACCCAGCGGTAACTGCTCTTCCAAATATTGTTAACTGTTTCCTTGCTTTTCTTTTGAGTTTTATTAGAAATGTGCATCCACAGATAATTTGTTTTTGTTCCAATTCAACAGGTGGTTGAATTGGAAAATTTGACTAACACTTCAAGATATATTACATAGCAGTTATTAAAATAAGTTGTAAGAAAGACCCCAATGGCGATTTTCAAATGAAATACCCAAACAGCAGGCTCAAGCCTTTGAAAATCCTCCACACTCTGAAGATAGAGTAAAACACTGGCACCGGATCTGTGATGGAATTTACCTGAAGAAACCTCTGCCGTGTATCTGTCACTGTCCTTTCTCCCTGGAGACAGCAGCTGCTTTGAGGCTGCCTGGACAGCAGGCTCTGTGTCCCCTGGGGCTGGGAGTGTGGCAGGCTATCATGTGACTCAGGTGAGATAATTTCATGGCAGAGTCAAGGGGAGCAGCTGGGATAGGGCTTCCCCCCTGCTGAGTGTGTTGGAGAGATTTGTGCGTGCCATTTGTGTGTGCTTCCTGTGAACCAGATGTGGCTCAGGGCCAGCATGGAACAATTTGACCTCTGCCCAGGAGGCACAGGTAGCAGAGAGCTTGTGGACTGAATTTTAGGGGCTGCTGGGGTGGGGATAGGGGCAGTACAAACAGAAGACTTAAATGCATCACTCACATCACAGGGATTTCGGTCAAAGGGGCCCAGCAGGGAGCCCCTGGAAACACTACAGAAGTACCCATGAGAAAGAGAGAACCTTGGTTAAGTATCTGCTGGTCTACAGGATGTGAAGCCACTTGCATTGGTGAGGATTAAGTTTGCCTACATATAAATGAAAGAACAATGGTAGCACAAAATAGGAGTTTACTTCTATGTAAGAATAAGTCAAGAAGTAGGCAATTCAGGAGTGGAATGATGGTTCCACACAGTTATTAGGAACAAGTCTTCTACTTCACTGCTCCCACATCCTAGGAATAGATTCCTCATGCTCATGGAACAAGAAAGCTGCTAAAGCTCCAACCATCACATTATGTTCCAGGCATAGAAGGAAAATAAGGGCAGAGGAATGGTCTGCCCCCTCCTCTTTAAGGAGACTGTTGTGATGCCCCACCTAACACTTTTGCTTATTAGCCAGGGTTCACTAAGAGAGGCTAGGAAATATAAACTTGTTGCTGGATTCTTGTTATAAAGATGAAGGGGATATAGGGAGGCAGCCAGCATTTTCATGGCAGTGGTGGTCAAGTGGTCTTTCTTCTCCATGTTTCAAACCCAGAGAGGAGAGTACTAGCAGCTAACAAGTAGGTAGGAAAAAAAGAAGAAGGGTACAGCCTGCCTGTACAGATCCTAGCTGGGGTATGCAGCAGGAAGTCCTACTGTTTGTTTTGATCTTCTCTAGAGTAAATGTCATACATTGGCCTGAACATTCTATTTTATGAATCACAATTATGTTTTGTTACTTAAAGTAACTTTAGGTCTTTCTGTTACTTATAAATGGCCAGAAAAGTATAGGGCCTGCTAGATTTTTCCTTGAGTAGCATGATATAAACATACCCCCTAAATATCATATATATTTCAGCTTGATATGGTCTTTATTGTACATAACCACCATGCTATTTTCATACCTAAAAAAATTATCATTCTTGGGCTAGGGGAGGGATAGCAGGGGGTAGGGAGATTGGGGAGGGATAACGTTGGGAGAAATACCTAATCTAGGTGATGGGGGGATGTAGGCAGCAAACCACCATGGCATGTGTATATCTATGTAACAATCCTGCAAGATCTACACATGTACCCCAGAACTTAAAGTACAATTTAAAAAAATTACTAAATAACCAGACCATGTTTAAATTTTCCTTATCTAAAAAACTCTCTCTTTTCGTTTGATTAATGATGTGTAGGAGGGCCCTACATTGCATTTGATTGTTTGGTCTCTGAAGTCTCTTTTAATTTAAAGTCGTCTTCCTGATACTGTCATCTACTTGTATATTTTCTATAAATGTTACTTATATGTAGAGGTTTAATTAAATTGAGGTTCATTTTTTTCAGACAAAAATAATTCATAGTTCATATGAATAACTTTTTTCTTCAATCAATGCACAGTGTCATATGGTTCCACTTTTAGTGATGTTAAGACTGATAGTGGGCCAGCCCTTAACTTTAAAACTTCCTTTTTATTTTGTAATTTTTGTCTTATAATTTTTTTTATTGTGGTAAAATAACATAATATAAAATTCATCATTTTAACAATTTTTAGGAGAACATTTTAGTGGCATTAAGTACATTTATGTTGTTATGTAACCATCACGAATGTTCATCTCCTGAACTTTTTCATCTTCCCAAACTGAAACTCATACCTATCTAACTGTAACTCCTCATTCCTTCATCCCACAACCCCTGAAAACCACCATTCTACCTTTTGTCTCTATAAATTTGACCATTTTAAGAACTTAATATACATGGAATCATATAGTGATTTGTTCTTTTGTGACTGGTTTATTTCACTTAGTGTAATGTCCTCAAGGTTCATCCATGTTGTAGCATGTGTCAGAATTTTATTTATTTTAAAGCAGAATAATATTCTACTCTATGTCTTGCTCTCTTTTTTCCCCATTAGAAAAAAAATTATTACTTTTTTGTTTATGGAGATGAGATCCTGCTCTGTCACTCAGGCTGGATGGAGTACAGTTGTGTGATCATAGCTCACTACAGCCTCGAACTCTTGGGCTCAAGCAATCCTCCTGCCTCAGCTTTTTGAGTAGCTGAGAATTACAGGTGCAAACCGTGGTGCCTGGCTACCCCATTTTTTATTGTTGCAGAATACACATAACAAAATTTACCATCTTAACCATTTTTAAGTATACAGTTCATTGGTAATAAATACATTCATGTTATGCAACCATCGTCATTGCCCATCTCCAGAATTCTTTTAATATTGCAAAAGTGAAACTATATTCATTAAACGGTAACTCTCCATTTGTCTATCTAGCCCCTGGCATTCTACTTTCTGTCTTTATGACTTTGACTACTCCAAGTATCATATATAAGTAGAATCATCATATTTTGTGTATACTTTTATTTTGATATGAAAATAGCATTTAACTAGATTTAAAACATATCTTTGTGATGATCTCAGTCTTTAAGTTAGAGCCTTAGTACATTCACATTTATTGTGATTATTGCTGCTGTCTTGTCTTATGTGCCTTATTTATCCTATTGCTTTTATGTTTCCTTTTCTCTCCTTTCCCTTCCTGTGAATTGAGTGTTTTTTTTTTCTTTTTCCATTGTTTTTCTTCTACTAGTTTGGAAGTTACACATTCTACTGTTTTTCCAGTTGTTCTTATAGAAATTTTTTCCTTATGTGTTTAACAAAGTCTAAAATTAACCACTGGTCAATATATTTATGTTTCTTTTTCCTAAAAGAAAGTATTAGAAAACTCTGATCCCCACCTCTTTAATATTTTTGACTATCTTGTGTTTGTAAATTGACAAATTAGATATTATTATTGCTGTCGTGCTAAATGGTGAGCATTCATTTGGGTTTAACCACATTTATGTGTTTTTCCCCCTCATGGTTTCTTCTTGCCTCTTAGACTCTCTTTCTGGGATGTATATACTTCCTGAAATACATTATTTAGAAGTTCTTTTCGTGAGGGTCTGTTGGAAGTAAACTCTCCTAGTTTTATTTATCTGACTGTAACTTTATTTTATTCTAAGTTTTCAAAGACAGTTTCTTTAGGTATAAAACTCTAGGTTAGAAGTTACTAACTTTCAGTACTTTAAATATAGTATTTCACTGACTTTTGAGAAGTCAGTTTTAAATTAAATTGATATTCTTTATAGAAACATGGTTTTTAAAATCTGGCTACTTTAAATATCTTTGTTTTTCCTATCTCCACTCTCTCCTTTCTGGTTTTATTTTTAATGTGATAAGAGAGGATTTTGTTGTTGTTGTCCTGTTTAGGGTTTTGTGAGCTTCCTGAACTCAAGGAACTTGCAATTAGGCATTCTTAGGGGAATAGGCAAGCATCTCCACTTGCTTTCTTGGATCATATTTTTCTAATTTACCTCCCAATTGTCTTTCATCAGTCTTGGAAAATTCTCAGCCATTATTTCTTTGAAAATAACCTCTTTTTCCAGTGTTGCTGGTGTTTCCTTCTGGAACTCCAGTGAGATGTACTGTAGATTTCCTGTCTGTTCCTTAGTCTAGTTTATATGTCTATCTTTTTTCTCCCTCTGTACTGTTTTCTGGATAATTTTGTCCACTGTATCTTCTGTTTTATAAATTCTCTTTTTGACCATGTCCAATACAATATATAGACCATCTATTAGGTTTTTAATGTCAATGTGCAGAAGAACTGTTTAGTTAATGGCTTTTTGAAAAGTAGTGCCACTTTTTGGATGATTCCTTTTTTTGTTTTTTGTTTTTCTGGGGGGGTTTTGAGGCCTCATGAATTTCTTAGTCCCAAGTACACGAAAAAAAATCCTATAGGAAGTGATATTTAGACATTAGGAATTCAGGAAAAGACACAGCAGTTTGTGAGACTACCCTATAGAAACTTTTTCTGTAAAGGACCAGAGAGTAAGTATTTTAGGCTATTGTGGGCCATACAGTGTATATTACAACTACTCAAGTCTGTCGTCACAAGTGAAAAGAAGCCATAGACAATATGTAAATGAATGAGCACAGCTGTATTCTAATAAAACTTTATTTACGCAAACAAGTGGGCTATAGTTTTCTGACCCCTGCTATGGAAATTTGAATTCTGCTTTGTGTTTGGATGAATTAAAACATTTTCCGTGCACATATTACAAACAAAAGAGAAGAGATGGCTGTTGTATATCTCTACATCTCTTTAGCTTGCTATGATTGCACTATTTTCATAAGTTTTGAAGCATTTTTCATTTTGCCTTTAATGTGTTTTCCCATGTTGCAATATTATTTTTACATGCAGATTTGAGTGTGAAATACCCATAAACTTACCAAATGTTGAAAATTGATTAAAAAATTGATTAAATTGTACAAGAAGAAGAAAAAGGCCTTTATTGCATTGCATTTTTTATGTACTTTATATTTTTTCTATGCTATGTATTTATTCATTTCAAATTGTTTTTAGGATTTGAATTTATTTTCATTGTTCAATTGATATATTATTCTACCTGTGAAGATTATTTGGATGTCTTCCATGGAGATGAAATGCATTATAATTTTTCTCCATTAAAGTTATTGAAACTTTTTTTAAAAATAGAGATGGAGTCTCACTCTGTCACCCAGGCTGGAGTGCAGTGACTCAATCTCAGCTCACTGCCACCCTCCGCCTCCTGGGTTCAAGGGATTCTCTTACCTCAGCCTCACAAGTAGCTGGGGCTACAGGCATGTACAACTACATCTGGCTAATTTGTTTTTTTTTTTTTTTTTTTTTTTTTTTTTGAGACAGAGTCTCACTCTGTCTCCAAGTGCCAGGCTGGAGTGCAGTGGCGCGACCTCAGCTCACTGCAACCTCTGCCTCCCGGGTTCAAGCAATTCTCCTGCCTCAGCCTCCTGAGTAGCTGGGACTACAGGCCACCACCACACCCAGTTAATTTTTGTATTTTTAGTAGAGACAGGGTTTCACTATGTTGGCCAGGATGGTCTCGATCTCTTGAACTCGTGATCCGCCCGCCTCGGCCTCCCAAAGTGTTGGGATTACAGGCATGAGCCACGGCGCCCAGCCATTTTTTTTTTTTTTTGTATTTTTAGTAGAGATGGGGTTTTGCCATGTTGGCCAGGCTGTTCTCAAACTCCTGACCTCAGGTGATCCACCTGCCTCAGCCTCCCAAAGTGCTGGGATTACTTACACACATAAGCTACCATGCCTGGCCTATTGGAACTGTATTTATATTTAACAAGTTTTTCATGTAAAGTTGTTAAGTAAGGGTCAGGTTTTCTTTCTTTCAATACATAAAGCTTTATTTTTTTAAAGTCTATCTGATAGTTTTTGATAGTCTCTGTCTTGTGCCATACACTTAAAACATTTTTATAGTCCTTATTTGATAATTTCAATATCTGCAATTTTTGTGCATGTAATTTTGCAGCTTGGTTTTATTTTCTGTTACTTGCTCATGACAGCTTTTCCCCCAAGAGTTTTGTGGTATTTTGATTTGAGCTTCTGGTCACTGGAATGTTACCTGTGGGAATGTTAATGTGGGAGTTTTTTGAGGCCTGTATTTAAAGTGTGTTTGTTCAGAGAGGTCTTATATTTATTTCTTGGAGGTATCTGGGAGTACTATCATTCCAAGGTGTTTCAAAATGAAATCTTTGGTCTGGAAATTTTGGGGTCACAAAGGGCCAATTTCAGCCCATACCTGTGTGAAGGAGGCCTTGCAATTAGGCACTCTTAGGGGACCTCTTTTTCATTTTTCACCCAGAGCCAATGCTGAGATAGGCAAGCATCTCCACTTGCTTTCTTGGATCATATTTTTCTATTTACCTCCTAAGGCTGCTGCATTTTGGGGGTCCCAGTTCTGTGCATGGAAGCTTCTCTGGCAACCTCTGGCCCCAGCATATGCCCTAGGCATTGCCCCCTGCCCCTTCTATATTGCTCACTAACATTAATTTCTGGGCTACCAAGAGCAAACCTGATCTTTCTTTCTTTCTTTTTTTTGAAACGGAGTCTTGCTCTGTCTCCAGGCTGGAGTGCAGTGGTGCAATCTTGGCTCACTGCCACCTCCGCCTCCTGGGTTCAAGCAATTCTTCCACCTCAGCCTCCCGAGTAGCTGGGACCACAGGCACGTGCCACCATTTCCGGCTATTTTTTGTATTTTTAGTAGAGACGGGGTTTCACCATGTCGGCCAGGATGGTCTCGATCTCTTGACCTCGTGATCCGCCTGCCTCAGCCTCCCAAAGTGCTGGGATTGCAGGCGTGAGCCACCACGCCTGGCCAAACTGATCTTTCTTATCTGTTAAGATATATGCTTTCCTATGATTTCAGGGCTTTGACAATTTCCCTTGTTTTTCCATCATCTCAATCATGCATTCAGGTATACATTTATAGTATATATGTATATTTATAATATACATACACACATATATATACATACACACACATATACATATATATTATGTGCGTGTTTTTGCATTCAGTAACTTTAGGTGTTTTGTACAGATTTTTTTCAGCTATCTAGTCTGCCATATTACTGACAACAGAAGTCTGTGTTTTCTTCTTCCTCAGATTTTTATGTGACCTCTCAGACATTCAGCCAAGAGTCAACACTAATAGAAGGGAAGAGTACTTCAGAATTATTCTTCTCTTCCTTGTGTTAAAAGAAAAACTTCGGACAAATTAAATTTAGCAGAGTTTATTTGTGCAAAGAATGATTCATGAATCAGTCAGCACCTTGAAGTGGTAGAGGTTCAGAGAGCTCAACCCAGCAATGTGTGCAGGCAATATTTATGGACAGAAAAAGGAAGTGTACACACAGTCATTGGTCATGGCTGGGCATTTGCCTTATTTGGGCACAGTATGATGAGACATTTACCTTATAAGGCATTTACTTCATTCATTGGCAGCCTGTGATTGGCTGAAGCTTGGCTGCCGTGATTGACTAAGACTCAGGTATTTGTTACAAGAATATTCTCTTAAATTAGGTGGCAGTTTGCTATGTAGAGATTCAAAGTATTAAGGCAGCTTTAGACTAGTTTCACTAGTTTAATGCTTGGTACAAGGTGTAGATTTCAGGTCATGCAGAAGAGGCTGATACTTTGACATTTTTATCTCTGTTTCACATGCTTTGATTCTGAGATGAAAGTGATAAAGGAAGTGGCCATTCAGGTTCTGTTATAGTTCCCAGGGCCTGGCACTAGCCTGGTCCTGCTCCATCCCTTGACTGAGGAATCTCAGCGTTCACTGTGGGAGGTGGACAGATAGCCCTGACTCCCTGGTGTGCCATGAAGCAGCTGGGTACACTTCTTAGGGTACATTCCAGCCTCCTCCACGGTTTGGGCTTGCACTCCTGGGCTTGGGCATGAATTCTAAGCTAGAGATAAACGGTTTCTTCCTTTTCAATATTCAGGGATGGCAGCAGAGGTTATCTTCTGACTACTTCCAGGTACATTAAGGAAAAAAATGTCCTTAATGACAACAAATAAAGCTTAGTCCTTGCTGATGTGAGCAGAAGCAAAATGTGGAATTCTCACCTTAGCTAGTCTCCCTTGGGAACAGTCAGTGCTCATGTCTTTCAGGCATAGTGAAGTGCATGCATAATTTAGCATGGGGCATGCTAGCCGCAGAAGGCCGTAGACCACTCGGCGCGTGGAGTGCATTGTGCATTGGCTTTGTTACCCTCTGATTTAAATGTTGTCTTAACAGTCGTGGAGGAGGTGAGCGATAATCCACGTTGGCATAAAACTTCGTATGTCACACGGCTGCTGGCTCCCAACTCAGAGTTTGAGACAATGGTGTTGATTTGGTGGTTATCCTGCATAGGGAATTGATTTATTCTTACTAATAGAAAGTATAGGTTTTTGAAGTAGGCAATAATGGAATCTCTTTTATGCTTAAATAGAATTATACATTAATGATTGGTGGGGCATGGGCCTTGGCTGTGATCTTGTCATGTGAACATACCACAAGGAGCACATTCCAAATTGACAATGTGAACTTAGAATATAGGGATGGGATTTTATTCTTATTTAACTTATATTTACTAGATACCTTCCATATAAAGCACTGACGAAAGAAACAGAAAACAGTGTTTTGTTACATTGATATTGATTGTTCTTTTCACTTCCGTCCAGAAGTTCTACTCATCATCAAATTAGTTATTAATCCTCAGAAATCCTCTTTCAGCACTATTCCATTTCTAACATAGCAGGATAAAGGGATGAGTTAGTAGAATAAGCATTTGAAATTATAAGTGCTCCATTTCTTTGCTATTTGTATTTTATTCCCTTCGTATTGCAAAATAAATTTGAGATATCTACATATTCTGTTTTTAAAAAGAACAAATCAACAACAACATATTCAGTATCATCAAAGTTACAAAATAGATAAATTAGAAAATTATTTGCATTTTAAAAACACAAAACAACGATTAAACTTTGTAGGATGCAGCAATGCGAAGTAATATGGAGAGTGATTCATATGGCAAGGGAATGGATTTTGAAATGACATAATTTGTAAAGATCCATAGACATAACTTTTCTGCAACTTGATCTATTGCCTACTGTCTGTGAATACTTCTCACTGCTCTGTATATTTTATTGACTTATAAACCTTCATATGGTTTTCCTGTTTATTCTTTTAACACACATTCATCAAGCCACTACTGTGTGCCAGGCACTGTGCTGGTGGTACTGGGTGAAAGTCTCACAAAGACACATATGGCTGCTTTTTATTTTACTTTCAGGATCAGGGAAGGCAATATCAAGTGAAAGGTCAACTCTCAGTGAGTCAGAACTTCATGTTATTATTTTCAAGAGATGGTCCTTGAACACAGTAACTGATTCTGGTGCATGTTTTATGGCAGCTGATAAACAGAGTTTACCACAGTAGACATTGATCGATTTTAATTGGATGTATTTTGTTGTAGAAATACTGTTCAAAAACTCTCTGACTTCTGCATATCAGGAAATTAAAAATAATGTTTTTGAGGGCAAATTTTTCTTGTTAACGTTCATCAAAGACAGTGGGAGAAACATAACCATTATGCTAGTTTAGTTGAAAACATGCCATTTTTAGCACACTAATTTCTAGAAAAAGGGGGGAACTGATTAAAGCTAGATTGATTCAGATTGCAACTTTAGCTTACATTACCTAATTCTCTTAACTTGGAAGATTTAGAATTGATTGTAAGGAAGCATTTTGCCAATGACACATTTTTAGAAATGGTCTTGTTTTCTGTGTGCTATCAATGCGTTATAGAGATCAAAGCTCTAATGCCATACATAATTGAAATGCCAAAGATAGAGTTGCAGCATGGCCTGACAGCTTGCTTATTATTTGACTCAATATTTTAATTTATTTTCTAAATTATTAACCATGGCAACAGTTTAAAAGAGTTCTCAATATACAATTATAGAGGATGTTGACAAGTAAATATCTGCTTTTTTCTTGATCAAGAATTATAGCCTGAGCTGGATTTTTTTTATTGTGGTAAAATATACGTAGTGCAACCATTTTTACGTGCATAGTTTGGTGGCATTAAGTACATTCACGTGGCTATGCAACCATCTTCTATTGCATGTGGCTATGCAACCACCAACTCTTTCAGAGTTATGTGGCTAGAAGATGGTTGCGTAGCGAAGTTGTTTGGAGGTGCTGTGTTCAAGCAAGCCTAACGGAGTTGCATTATGGAAGAGTGGCATCATAAGTTTCTTATATTTTAGATTGTAAGATGATGTGTCAGAAAACAGCATATTTATTTATTTATTTATTTGAGATGGAGTTTTGCTCTGTTGTCCAGGCTGGAGTGCAGTGGTACAATCTCGGCTCACAGCAACCTTCACCTCCCGGGTTCCAGGGATTCTCATGCCTCAGCCTCGCAAGTAGCTGGGATTACAGTTGTGCGCTATCACACCTAGCTAATTTTTGTAGTCTTAGTAGAAATGGGGTTTCACTATGTTGGCCAGGCTGGTCTCGAATTCCTGACCTCAGGCTATCTGCCTGCCTTGGCCTCCTGAATTGCTGGGATTACAGGCATGAGCCACTGCGCCTGGCCAAGGGGCTTATTTTTATTGCTGGTTGTTTGGAGGTGCTGTGTTTGAGTGAACCTAATGGAGCTGCATTATGGGAAAATGACATCACAGGTTTCTCAGGTTTTAGGTTGTGAGACAATGTGTCAGGAAACAGCCATCTTTAGAGGGCTCATGATTCCCTTTCTTTCAGGGAGCCTTTCCACTTCCTCGCTCCCTGTCCAGGTTAATTCTCCATTCCCTGATGATGGCCTTTAATGTTCTGGTTTGCCCAAGCTTGGGTCAGGGAAAGCTGGTTTCAGCTCTGGCCAGTGGCTGTTGGAGTCTGGTTTGCAAGGTGATTAAAGTGATGGAACACAAGAGAGCTATGTCAGTGTTACTGACAAATAAATACCAGGAACTTTTAAAAGGACATTCTACTCTAAGAACAGTCAGAGGGATGATCAGGGGCCATTTCATGCCTACTCAGGAGTCCAGGTGACTCTCATCACTGGATGGGCCTGGGAGGGGCGGCTGCCAGGTGGACGTCACCCTGTAGCTCTACACACAAAGACAGACAGCAGGCAGCTGAGAGCAGTGGCCTAGTTATTCCTTCCTGTGGGTTCACCTTATGCACTTTTTTTGCTTATCCTTAAGTACGTTTTTCTTTCTTGGAAAAAGTCCATTCAGAATAGCAGGCCACTTAAACATTCTAATTCCAACCTTAGCATGGACAGAATACCAGTTTAACAATACAGAATGTTTTTAGTCCCCTAGCCTAGGCAATTTCTTTATTAGTAGCTTGACTAGAAGTCCTGCAGTGTGCAAATTCTGTTAGTGGCTGCATTTTCCAGTCCCTCCTCAGCCAGCCAGGGAACTACACTTTCTGTTTCCCAGGAGTTGTTCTATTTTGGTCTTCATGATCTCTTGGTTGGTTCTGAGCATTCTGATTTAGGACCAGTGACATTGAGTGTAAAGAAGGGAATGTGATGGCTTTTAATGTGATTTTGACTTTGCATTTCTCAAGGAATGTGCTTTCTGCTTTTCTGTAACTCATGCAGATGAGAGTCGTGATTATAGACTGGGGATCTTGAAACATTCTGTGAGCACTATCAGTAAGATTGTAAAGGTCTATAGTCTGGTGGGCTCCACTGGCACCCTTTCTCTGAGGTCTCTCCCCTCTGAACATAGAGGGAACGGCTGGTGACATCAGCACCCTAGTTCTGCTAGCAGGCTGCTTTATCCTGCTGAGAGCTGAAGGTACTGGGGAAATGAAAAATGTTGCTTTCTCACAAAAAGGTCCCCAGTGAAAAAGGATGGGAACTTCTTCATAGGACGCCCATTCAACTCTTCTTTCTAACAGCTGTGAAGCCCAAGAATCCTCCAGGCACAAGGTCATGTGGGACCACCCTTCTCTGTGTGGTCAAAGCAGAGGACAAAGGAGGGGGAAGGGCATTTTTGTGGCATTCATGGCATGTTCTCCATGTCTTCTGTGGCGGATTATTCCTGGACCAGGAAGTGCAAGACAAAAACAATGTTAGATCAAAATGAATTGAATTAAAGCCTTTTAGTTGGGCTTGGTAAGGTCTTAGGCTCTCTAAGTTAAAAAGAACCCGTATCTACTCTAGCTAGCATTCTGATCCTTGAAGCCTCTCTACAGCATCCCTGGTTGTCCAGTCTGTGTTTGAATACTCCTGGGACAGCAAACTCACTACTTCACAAGGCAGGCCATTCTGCATCTGTATGGCTCCATTTGGAAGTGTTTTATAGCTTCCACCCATTGGTCTTAAATTCTGCCCTTAGAGGAATGAGGAACCATATATAGGAATGGTTACTAGTTTGCACATGAGCACCATCTGCAAATATGCACACAATCACTTAACAAGCAAGCAAGCAAACAAACAAATGAATAAGCAAATACTAGAATGAGCCGAGAGTTTTTCTTAATGCCATATGTTATTTAGTTCCCTTGGTTTAATGTGCTCAGAGACTTCTGAGTGTATGTATTAATTTTCTATCTTTTTTATTTTTTTGAGACAGAATCTTACTCTGTCACCTAGGCTGGAGTGCAGTGGTCTGATCTTGACTCACTGTAACCTCCGCCTCCCAGGTTCAAGCAATTCTCTTGCCTCAGCCTCCTGAGTAGCTGGGATTATAGGCACGCACCACCATTCCCAGCTAATTTTTGTATTTTTAGTAGAGACGGAGTTTTACCATGTTGTTCAGGCTGGTCTCGAACTCCTGACCTCATGATCCACCTGCCTCAGCCTCCCAAAGTGCTGAGATTACAGGCGTGAGCCACCACACCCGGTTGTATGTATTAATTTTCAAAAGACATGACTTTTCTTCCTTACAATAGTGCTGCATTTTAGTACTCACTTAGTTGTATCTAGTAGGTCACATTTAACTGGTTTATATTGTTAAGGAATTATCCATGGAATATTTTGTGAGAAGAAATAAGAGGAAATTTGTGTTAATTGTCTTGGGGAAGTATATCGTCTTAAAAAAGATTATGAACCCTTAGCATTTTTCCCTTAGTAAACTTGTTTAGTAACATATTTGTAACCCATAGCTCCTTAGAAATCCGACTGCCTGCTTGAAGGACAAATTTATTTTAATTTCACTTTCTCAAAGGCCCTGTGCTAAAGGCAGGTGAGTTAAGCCTTTTGTGGGGGTTGAGGAAAGGGTTACCTTTTTTTTCCACAGTGCAGTCATACACACCTAAAAATGTTCCAGAATTTTTGGTAGAAATTGTAAGAAAGTATTAAAACTTGAGAAATGAATTAACAAGCCACCTTTTTATACAGAGGCAGCATGCCTCTGCATTGAATGAATAGTACTTTATTCCTACAACGGCATAAATCGTGGGCTGAAATGTGGAGTGAACATGTGGCCTTGAAATCAATGAGAGTGTGTGTGCATGTGTACTCAGATTAGAACAAGTCTGTGCAAATAAGATTATGTCTGACCTAAACTCATAGAACCCTGAAATAGAAGAGTTTAAAATGAAATTCTATCTTCAGCTCACACCAGTGAGTTTAAGCATTTCTTCAAACTTCTCAAACAGATCATTTTTTCTACAGCCTTAATAATTTCTACTGCACAAAGAATGCTTGATGTTTTAGCCTACATTCTTATTAACTTTTTATTTTTAGAGCTGACCTGTAGATGTGTTAATTTTTTCCATAAGAATTATTGAACAGGGACTGTGGAAAAATGAGACTACTTCTTTTGAAGTAATGTAGAAGTTATCATAGTATTTCCTTTGTGTGAGTCACAGTTAGGTTTTACATAGAAGAATTTTCTTAATCCTCACAAGAACCCTATGAGATTTTACAGATGAGGAAACAGAGAAACCAAATGTCTAAATAACTTGCCCAGGCCATGCTGCTAGTAAGTGCAAGAGCTCAGGTTTAAGCCCTAGCAGTCTGGTTCCTGAGTGTGGTTCTTTTTTTTTTTTTTTTTTGAGATGGAGTCTCACTCTGTTTCCTAGGCTGGAGTGCAGTGGTGTGATGATCTCGGCTCACTGCAACCTCTGCCCCTTGGGTTCAAGCTGTTCTCCTGCCTCAGCCTCCTGAGTAGCTGGGATTATAGGTGCACGCCACCACGCTGGCCTAATTTTGTATTTTTAGTAGAGATAGGGCTTCACCATATTGGCCAGGCTGGTCTTGAACTCCTGACCTTGTGACCCACCCACCTCAGCCTCCCAAAGTGCTGAAATTACGGGTGTGAGCCACTGTACCTAGCCAAATGTGGGTTCTCAATCGTTACATGGCAGCCTCTCAGAGCAACACGTGTAAACTCCTGTCACACTTGGAATGACATCTTGCTTCTATTCATTAAGATAAGGCCAGTCTCTTTGTGCCACAAAGAGACTCAATGATAATTTTAGTTGTTTAAGGAAATACATGTTTATTTCCCACTCATATGGTCTGAGGGGAGCATCCCGGGTGAGCAGCCCTAGGAGGCCTCAGGGCGGAGGCAGGGCTTTTACTCACTTTCCACGGGAGAAAACTGACCCCTACCTTGGTCACATGGTCACACCTACAGGTAGGATGGGAACTGTCACCCAGCCATGGTGTTAGGGAAAAGGGGAGAGCATATTTTGATGGGCAACCATCAACCATGACCAAAAAGGAGAATATAATTATCTTGATAGAAACAACCTGTGGCCGATTACAGTGGCTCACATCTATAATTCCTTTGGGAGGGCAAGGCGGCTGGATTGCTGGAGCCCAGGAGTTTGAGACCAGCCTGGGCAATATGGTGAAACTCTGTCTCTTCAAAAAATACAAAAATTAGCTGGGTATAGTGACACGAGCCTGTAGTCTCAGTTACTTGGGGAGCTGAGTTGGGAGGATGACTTGAGCCTGGGAGGTAGAAGTTGCAGTGAGCTGTGATCGTACCATTGTACTCCAGCCTGAGTGACAGAGCTGGAACTGTCAAAAAAAAGAAGAAAGAAAAACAACACAACTTGTAATTACTGCATGCAACCTGCCAACTAAAGAAAATAATTAGAGAAGAAAAAAGTCTCTCTTAATTCCACTGGGCATTTGTTTTTCCTTCATGCTGCTCATCATCCACTCTCTTCCATAAGCCCTCTGATTTCTTTTTGGGGAATCACATCTCTCCCTGATAAGGGACGGATATCCTGTGTGATTGAAAAGCAGGTCGGGTGCCTTCCTTCAGCCCCAGGGGTGGGTGTGTGACCCAGGCTGGACCAATAGCAAGCCCCTTCCCAGGGATTTGAAATTTGAGGGGCATAAAAACACTGGAGTTTATTCATTCCTGGAGATGCACCTTGACCAGTAAGTCTCTATGAGCTGTCTAGAAACTTCTAGAACTGCCTTAGTGCTCACTGATTCATTGGTGTGGCTCCTCAGCCTTCAGTCCTCTGAGCTCTCAGTATCCTAACAAAACCCCGTTTGTTGGAGCTAGTCAGAATCGGTTCCTGCTGTTTGCCACTAATGATTTTTTTTTTTTTTTTTTTTTTTTTTTTTTTTTTTTTTTTTGAGACGGAGTTTCACTCTTGATACCCAGGCTGGAGCGCAATGGCGCGATCTCGGCTCACCGCAATCTCCGCCTCCTGGGTTCAGGCAATTCTCCTGCCTCAGCCTCCTGAGTAGCTGGGATTACAGGCACGCGCCACCGTGCCCAGCTAATTTTTTGTATTAGTAGAGACGGGGTTTCACCATGTTGACCAGGATGGTCTCGATCTCTTGACCTCGTGATCCACCCGCCTCGGCCTCCCAAAGTGCTGGGATTACAGGCTTGAGCCACCGCACCCGGCCGCCACTAATGATTTTTAATGGATATACTTGCTATCTGGAGGAAATCTCTGCCAACGTTTGATGTATTTTCCTTCCATTGTCTTCTAGTATATTTTTTCATAGTCAGTATTATATTGTTTATATGATTTTATATTCATTCTGAAAATATTTGTACGTGGTGACTCTAGTTAATATATAGTTTTTTAATTGCTGAGAGAGTAGATCTTAAATGTTCTCACCCCAAAAAATGATAAGTGTGTGAGGTGAGGATATGTTAATTAGCTTGACTTAATCATTTTACAATATAGTCATATATCAAAACATCATGTTGTATGCTGTAAATGCATAAAATTTTTGTCAACTATACAAAGGAAAAGAAACAAAAAGTAAACATGAAAACAAAAACATAAAAATAGAAATGAATATTGTTTTCATTTCATAACAGTAGTTGTATAATATTAGATGGCATGAATGTTCCATGTTTACCAAGGTAGTTAACAAATTTTTGTTTCATAAGCAAATTTTTAAAATTATTTAGAACCATAGGGCTATTTCATTTATCAAAGTCCCTATATATTATTTTGTTAAAATTTAATGTTATCTTAAAGTTTGTAACTATTTACAATTACTTTTTTATTCAAATATTTATCCAATATACAGGCGATTCAGGCAGAATTATCAATATTTTGTTAGAAAATTCAAGGCTGCATGACTTTCCCTAGATAATATGGCCACAGAGACTTTTCCAAAAAAACAACAACAAAAAAAATCAAGTCTTCAGAACACAGGGGATTTTAAATGAAACTACTCTGAATGATACTATCATTATGGATCCATGTTATTGTACATTTATTCAGACTCAAGAATGTACAATACCGAGAGTGAACCCTAAATTATGGACTTTAGGTGATAATGATGTGGCAGTGTAGGTTTGTGTATAACAAATGCACCACTCTCCTAGGGTATGTGGGTAATAGGGGAGGCTGTGCATGTGTTGGGGGTTAGAGGGTATATGGGAAATCTCTGTATCTTCCTCTCAATTTTGCTGTGAACCTAAAACTGCTCTAAAAAAAGTAAAGTGTTAAAAGAAATTCAGGTCTTTTGGTGCATTGGATTTCATCTTGTTTACCAAAATACTTTCCAGAGCCATGCTGGGTGCTCCTTTGCCTCGAGCAGCCAGCACACAGATTCTTATAGCTATGCCTTCCAGAACTCACACATCTCTTTAGAATGGAGGGTGGGCTGCACTGGTAAAGTGCTTGCAAAGCTTAATGCCTTGGACTTCTGCACCTGCCTGAACATGGGCAGTTATCCGTAGTGTCAGAGGGAGACTTGGTGCTTATTTCTGATCTTCTGTAGTTTATTGGGTAAGGATGAACACTCGGTCAGGTTAAACAGCAGCAGTCAGAGATGAGTAGGTGGAAGCATGGGCAGGAGCAAGGTTAGAACTCATGAGTCAGACAGCCTCAATGAAGCCAGCGAGGTGAGATCAGGGGCAGCAGGGCTCTGGGAGATGCTGAGGGTGCATCTCTCTGCTCACGTGGGATGGTGGAGAGTCATCCATCACCAGCTGAAGGAGGGAATGCAGGACCACCAGGCACACGTGGTGCTCTGTCTTTCCTACTCCACTCTCCCTGAAAGATCACGCCACATGGACACAACACACAGAGGATGCAGCGTGTTTGCCCGTGAAACCCATAAGGCTGTGGAACTTAGAATATCTGAGAACAGATTTATATTTGCAGCTTGTATTGACTTCATTCCACCTTCATTGTATTTTGCGAATCCTTATATATTAGCCGAGAGTGCAACAGCAGGCAGAATAACGGCCTCCTAAAGACGGCTACGTCCTAACCCTTGTCATCTGTAATCTGTTATATACAGCAAACAGAACTTTGATGTGATGAAGGGAGGGACCTTGAGATGGAGAAATTATCCTGGGTTATCTGAGTGGGCCCAGTATAATCACAGACTTCTTGAAATAATTGGAGAAGGAGAGGTGGTGATGAAAGCAGAGAACCAAAGTGACACAGTATGAGAAAAACTCAGCCAGCTGTTGCTGGCTTTGAAGATAGATTCAGGAGCCACCAACCAAAGCCACTGGAAAAGGCAGGGATTTAAAATGGATTTTCTGGACCCTGGAAAATGCGAATAAATGGATTATCCTAGAGCCTCCAGAGGGAATGCAGCTCTGCTGAACCCTAGATTTTAGCCCAGTGAGATGCATTTTGAACATCTGACTGCCAGCATTTTAAGATAATACACTTGGGTTGTTTTAAGCTGCCAGGTTTGGGGTAGTTTGTGGCAGCAGCCCTGGGAAACTGATACAAATGTGCTGCTGAGCAGCGGTGGTCTTGCTTTCCTGGATAACTCGTGCTCAGCTTATTGGATATTGAAAAATCAGCATGGAGGTTTTATACAAAATCTCCATTTTAGGGAGAATTTAAGCACAAATCTAACTGAGAGCCAGAAATCCTAGGGTTTTCAAAATGGGAGATTTGAGGCCTCCCCTCCTTGAAAGAAATGGTAGTATATTAATACTTCTACTGATGGAAAAAAGTTTCCTACTCTTTAAAAATAGATTCTTTGGTTAAGCAGGGAACTATAGGTCAGATCTTTATCTTCATACCAGTTGTTTATATTTTCATTTGAATTTGGGACCAGGACTGTTTACAGATCATAATATAGCCACTTGGATTTTCCAGAGTGTTTTTAGAATTTTCTCATGCACAGCACCATCAAATGGTACAATGTATCATTAGACCTTTTTATAAGCTTTTCAAATGAGGCACTTTTTCCAAAAATTAAGACCTAATGTGAGAGGAATTAACCATGATCTCTGTGTCCTTGTACCAGGAAGCGAACCTGTTGGCTGTGCCTTCCTCCTTGTGCCTTCATCTCCTCTCTCTGTCCCAGCAACTTCCATTCCTTAGTGGATCATATTATGAATTCCATTCCCTTTTCTTCCTGTTAATAACATGAGAACTAACAAAGTTAACTCGTCTTGAGGTTTATGGCAAACACTTATTTATTCTTTTTTCAGAATAATACCTTGCATTTGAATAATGTGAAAGTGGTGTGACGTTTTTCGTGATCTAAGTGATAATTACACTTTCTAAAGATCAACACCTTAAGATTATTTTGGGTTTTTATTATGGCCTACTTGTCTTTCATTAGCACATTAACAATATTAAACACACACACATGATATTGTTTTTATTTATTTGGGTGCATACCCCAGATATAAGTTCCTTCAAATATAAGGGCTTGAAAATAGAAGAAATCAGACTGATCTTAAATTTTAGCCTTGCTCTATAGTGGAGATGACTGAAAAGGGAGAATCTTGAGTAATTGGAATTGCCTAGCTATTCTTTGTCTCTAGAATAGAGATTGGTGGCAGGTAGTAGTGACAGCTATGGAAATCCAAATATTCTAGTTGCTCTGAAAACATTTGGGAAATGGTTGTACTTGCTTCTGTTCTGGCTTTCTCAGCAACATTCTGATATTTATTGGGCTTTCCCTGTTGCAGATCTTGCAACTTGGGGAGAATATGCTGGTCCCCAAGATGTTAATTCCTATTGCAAAAGAAGAGTTGGTGCCCTAGTCATGCCCAGCACTGTGGGAGTGGTTAATCTGAGTCCTCTGAATGATGACCCTGCCCTTGGTGAGCATGCAAGGCCAGTGCCCAACCATGACTCTGGTCAACACACCAGGGCTGTGAGGCCCCTGCAGGGTAGCCAGCTGGATTGAGCTTGGTGGGCTGCACGCTCCCATCTGCTCTCATCTCCAGTCAATACCATTTGCACAAGGTCTCCCCAGCCTAGGGTAATGGGTACATTTTAGGGGAGAGGGCAGCCAATGGGACAGGCAGGGGGGTCTCAAGGCACCAATTTCTTTTGTTTACTTCTTGGTTGTAATGTTCTTTTTCTCATCTAATTAGGAAAAAAAATAGATAAATAAATGCTTATTTTAAATGAATTTGAAATGTAAGCAAAAGGTTTATATTGAACTTAAACCAGAATTAATTAATGTTTTAAATCACAGAAAAAAAATTCAATACAAAAATTCCTATTTTACTTGAGTTGAAGACTTACTAGGTGCTGGGAGCTGACATGGTAAATGTTTTATTGTATCAACATTTGAGATTTGAATCTTCACATTGGCTACAGCAGGGCGTTTGTTTTTATAGCAATTAATTTTTCTTTGGAAATTAATATGAAAGGGATACATTTAATGATCCATAGAAATATTGACTTTATGTAAAGGAACAGCTAAAGCCAATTAGCATGTTTTAATTTGCATAGATAATGCAGCTCATTAGGCATAAATGTGTTCTCAGTGCAATGCATGATATTTCTCAACTATGTGATATGATTGAGAAGACTTTGGTGGTCTTTTCACATTTAACCTTTTCAATGTCATACAGAATTCTGTTGACTTCTTAAAGCCTTGGTGTTTTGGGTAAAATATTTCTGTAGTTACAGATTTCAGAGAGAAAACAGTGATTTCCATACTTTGTTGATCAAAATCCTTTTATATATGGTGGGTGGAGTAGGCAGAGGGCTTGGGGTCTTGGCTGGGAGCTCCAGCTTGTTCTGTGGGCATGGAGATCAGTTTCACGGTCTCTGGGGTGTTGTTCACAGCAGGTTTGGGAAATGGTGGTGACAGGACTAGGACTCAAAAAGAAAATCTAGCAGGTATCCCCCACGTGGTTCTTGGGTGCCAGTCTTGAATTGAGAACCCAGTGGGGAACATTTCGAGGTGACTTCAGTTCCAGCAGAAAAGGAGAGGGCCAGCTATACCGTTTGGTCACTGATTCTTCGACCCCATGTTTATTGTTACCTAGTGTGGTCCAGGAAACAGTACTTAAAAACCCAGTGTGTGTTTTCTAGTCTGTCCTGGCTGTGCAGCTCCAGTAAGAGATGAGATCTGAGGTCTCAGGGCCTCTGTACAGGGCTGCTCTTCCCACCTTGGCAGGTCCCCTTTGGGACAGGTGTAAGGCTCAGATTATTCACCCTGGGCTTTGTTGTTTTAAAACATGCAACCAAAACCCTCCTCTGGGTGCTGCTTGGCTAGGACATTCTTGCGCATCAACCAGCAGCAGCAGAGTCATCCAGATAGGGCTGGAGGAAAGTTTTTTCCTTTTGGGCATAGAGAAAAAGCAAATGGATGGGAGGAAGAGGGGAGGGAAAGTGGAGAGAGAGAATCAGTGTGATGCATTCCCATGCCATGCCTGGCACAGCCACACTCCTTAGCCCTGTCCAGGGAAGGGGAGCCACTGCTTAAAACTACCCCCCAAGACATGTATGCACAGTTCTACCAGGAGAGGTTGATTCTCTTGGACTGAACAGTGTGTCTCTCCAGGTAGGATAAATGTGATATTTTAGTGTGAAGTGTCCCAATTTAAATGCTTTTAGCCAGAAGCCATTTCTCCCTCCTCTGAACTCTCTTGAGCACCCCAGCTATGGTTCACGTGCTTGTCACGGTCCATCAGTCTTCACGATTATTCCTCCAAGTTTCTTATCTCCCTCTGATAGATGAGAACCATGTGTGGACTGGGATCGTGTCTTATTTATCTCTCCTATTATTAAGCATACTGCCTCCCTACATCACTGGGGATTGAGTTTGGCTCCCTGTAATAGAAAACCTAAAATGCTGGCATGAAATGTAGGATTTTACTTCTCTTGTGCTAGGAGAAGCTTAGGGGCAGTGGCCCGGGACTGGTGCAGCAGCTCTTCCATGTCACCAGTGCCCTTTAGCTTTCTCTTCTGCTTTTCTTATCATTCTCAGGTTTGCAAAATGGCTCTTGTACCTCTGTCATTACATCCACCTTCCAGGTAGTCCAAAGGGGAAAAGGTGAGGTCAAAAGGGAGGGGCCAGCCTAGTGTGCTCCTTTTATTTTTAATTTTTTTTCTTTATTGTTATACTTTAAGTTCTGGGGTTCATGTGCAGAACACGCAGATTTTTTACATAGGTATACATGTACCATGGTGGTTTGCTGCATCCATCACCCCGTCATCTACATTAGGTATTTCTCCTGATGCTATCCCTCCCCTAGCCTCCCACCCTCCTACTATCCCTCCCCTAGCCTCTCACCCCGAGATAGACCCTGGTGTGTGATGTTCCCCTTCCTGTGTCCATATGTTCTCTTTGTTCAACACCCACTTATGAGTGAGAACATGCAGTGTTTGGTTTTCTGTTCTTGTGTCAGTTTGCTGAGAATGGTTTCCAGCTTAATCCATGTCCCTTCAAAGGACATGAAGTCATCCTTTTTTATGGCTGCATGGTATTCCATGGTGTATATGTGCCACATTTTCTTTATCCAGGCTGTCATTGATGGCCATTTGGGTTAGTTCCAAGTCTTTGCTATTGTGAACAGTGCCACAATAAACATGTGTGCATGTGTCTTTATAATAGAATGATTTATAACCCTGTGCTCCTTTTATTATTTTTGCAGTGCCAGGGTTGCGGTGCCTGAGGCTAGCCCAGACCACAGTTACAGTACCTGAGGCTAGCCACCACTAGGGTTACAGTACAAGAAACTAAAAATAGTCTCCAGCCTTTACAGCCCTAACTAGTAGGCTCCAGCTCACGTCTCACTGGCCGGAAGTATGCCATGTGACCATACTTAGCTTCAGGGGATCTGGGGAAGGGGGGTGTTTTTTACTGTTTTTTTTTTATATAAGGGAGAATATATCGCTGCCTGGAGAAAAATTGGGGTTCTACTCATAAAGGAGAAAGAAGAATGTAGGCAGCTGACATTGTCTGGCATCCTCCCACATAGAAATGACTCAGACAAACACTTGCAGAATGAGAGGCTTTAAATGTGGACTTGAAGCTTTGTACCAAGAGGGGATGATAAAGGTCTAGAATCCTAGTAAGAAACAACGTAGGGATTTTTTGCTGATATGTTCCCACTATCATCACATGACTATTTTGGACATTTAGCTCCTGGCATCTGTTGTCTTGTTGTTTTCTGAAAAAATCTTAAAAGGAATGGAAGATTTCTAGATCAGGACTTTGGTGATGTTTAATACACCCAGGCTTAGGGACTTCCTGAGTTTTGGTTGGTCATAACAGAGGCAAATTGAAGAATGTGTGCCTACTTCCAGACCCACCCCTTATATAATGACAAATATCAGCATGTGAAGATCCTCTTGTCAGCTTCGCATCATGGGGAGTCCAGGATGTCTGTGCCAGGCATGGGAAAGAATGAGTCTAACTTTTTCCTACTCATTCTCACCCTACCTTCCAAAAAATGCGTGCAATGTGGCTAGATAAAATATAAATCAGAAAGACAAATGAGTCCAAGAGAAAAAAAGGGTAGGAAGGATTTGAGCCAGGGCTGAAATATAAGTTGCTGTTTTGTATAGTGTATGTGTATATTGTATATGTGTGGCATAAGGTCCTGTGTGCTTCCTAGAAGTAGGATACAAATTTAGCTTTCAGGTTTTAGCAGTCAGCAGGTGGAGGGAAAGAATCTGTTACTCGGTTCACAGTGTCTACAAGACAAAGACAGATGGTTACTCAAGGAAAGCTTACGCCTTTACAACAGTGAGAGACCTTGCAGGGCATGTGTTAATCGCCATATGTCAGGACATCTTAGGATGATGGGGAATTTGGTTACAGGAATCCAGATGAGAGAGGAAGTTCATTCCTGTGGTCTGAGAGGGCTTCATGGTGGTGGTGACCCTTGTAGAAGAGGCAAGGGTAGAGTGGATGGAAATAAGTCCTGTTTGGCCAGAGCAGAGCTTTGTGTGGGAGAGGCATGGGAGGCAATTTGGGTGCATTTAGAGACAGCTAAATAGTAAACAACTGCAAACTGGGTAATGTTTTGGGGCAGGGAAGTGACATGATCAAAGCCATGTTTTTAAAAAATGACTAAGTGTTCATGATGGGAAAGCATTACATATAGTAATTATCAGTTCACATGAAATAGAAACAGTACACTGATGGCAAGAAAAAAGAAAAGAGAATGTGTTTTAAAAACACAGATTCACTTGCTGTGACCATGTATTTTGTTGTTATAGCATAGGAATTATGCAAATTCAGTCTCTGGCTTCTACTTTCTAAATAGGAAAATGGAGGAGAAATAGAAGGCCTGTGGCTAGGCTCAGTAGCTCATGCCTATAAACCTAGCACTTTGGGAGGCTGAGGTGGACCGATCACTTGAGGTCAGGAGTTCAAGACCAGCCTGGCCAACATGGTGCAATTCCATCTCTACTAAAAATACAAAAATTAGCTGGGTGTGGTGGTGGACACCTGTAATCCCAGCTCCTTGGGAGGATGAGGCAGGAGAATCACTTGAACTTGGGAGGTGGAGGTTGCAGTGAGTCGAGATTGTGTCCCTGCACTCCAGCCTGGGTGACAGAGTGAGACTGTCTCAAAAAGAAGGTCTGTTATGCTTTGAAACTTTCAGGTATCATACAAAGGGACTCTGGGCCCCAAGGGGAAAGTCTGCCAAGGCCCCAGCCCATGATGTTCAGCCCTGTGATGGCTTGATGGCAGATGGTGGATGGGGTAGGGGTACTTGTAGGGCATCTTGGCTCATGGATCCTTGGTGCCTGCCTCTAAGCAGTGCCTGAGGCTAGCCTAGCCTAGGTAAGCAGTGCCCAGGACTAGTCTAGACTAGGGTTGCAGTGCCTGAGGCTAGCCAAGACTAGGGTTACAGTGTAATAAACTAAAAATAATCTCTAGCCTTGAAGAAAATAATCAACAGAAATAAGCTGTGAGTTCACAGTCACTGGACCAGTAAGCTGGGGTTGTTGATAAGCTAAGTCCCAATCAGGAGCTTAGGGAACTGGGTCCTAGGAAGCAGAGACCTGAATAGGGCATGTTAGCTGTTTGATTCTATCCTAATCTCTAAACCACACAAAGAGGCAGCATGAAGGAATTTTCAGAGTGGTGGGATCATTTGTTGTGGTACTGTGGTGGTGGATACATGACTCATTGCATTTGTCAAAACCCATATAGCTGAACATATGGAATCTAAAGGCTTGGTAGTGAATTTCACTGCTTGGAAGGTTACTGGTCTACCGCCTCCCTAAGTAATCTCTTGGTGTAGCTATTAAGTCTCTATACTCCACAGAAGATATTTTCCACAGTCATAAAAGGTAATAGTTTACTACTACATAGGCTATGTCAGTGGTGATGAAGGAACTTGTTTTCACCTTGCCTCTGTCACACGAGGTTAATGATAATACATATACCTTTTAACTGCTTTGGCTTCACTAAGATGGAGAATGCATGAGCATTGTGTGTAGGACTCAGTAAAAGTTAATTCCATTCCTCCTCTCTGCCAAGAGTAACTATTTCTTAAAATGATAATTTGACAAGAAACTAACATCTCATAGTGCTTATCATATGCATTATCTCATTTAGTTTTCACAACAATCCTGTGAATTAAGTATGAATTTTTGCCTCATTTATCTCCACTGAGGCTTGGAAGTTTAAATCATTTGCCTAGTGCTATACAATGACGGAGTGGAGAACTGCGGCTCTATATAGGATTGCAGACCCTTAGTCACATAGAATTATAACTCTATTTGGATAACTTGCAGAAAAGGATCAGGTCAACTTTAATCTTGTTTTTTTTTTCTTTTTTTTTGAGACAGTCTCTCGGCTGGAGTGCAATGGTGCAATCTTGGCTCACTGCAACTTCTGCTTCCCGGGTTTAAGCAATTCTTCTGCCTCAGCCTCCTGACTAGCTGGAATTACAGGTGCACACCACTGCATCCAGCTACATTTTGTATTTTTAGTAGAGATGGGGTTTTGCCGTGTTGGCCAGGCTGGTCTCCAACTCCTGACCTCAGGTGATCTGCCTGCCCTGGCCTCCCAAAGTGCTGGGATTACAGTTGTGAGCCACTGTGCCCGGCCAACTTTAATCTATGCTATTTGTGTATTTAGAGGTTGGGGAAGTATAAGAAATTGCAAAAGGGAAATATTAATTTTTTTTGACACAAAGTATTCTATCACCCAGGCTGGAGTGCAGTGGTACTATCTCAACTCACTGCAACTTCCGCCTCCTAAGTTCAAGCAATTCTTGTGCCTCGCCCTCCTGAGTAGCTGGGATTATAGGCATGTGCTATCATACCTGGCTAATTTTTGTATTTTTTTTTTTTTTGTAGAGACAGGGTTTCCCCACGGTGACCCATGTCTCACTCTGTTGCCCAGGTTGGGAGTGCAGTGGCACCATCTTGGCTCACTGCAACCTCAGCCTCTGAGGTTCAAACGATTCTCCTGCCTCAGCCTGCCAAGTAGCTGGAAGTACAGGCATGTACCACCACACCCAGATAATTTTTGTATTTTTAGTAGAGACAGGTTTTTGCCATGTTGGCCAGGCTGGTCTTGAACTCCAGGCATTAAGTGATCTGTCTGCTTCAGCCTCCAAAAGTGCTGGGATTACAGGCATGAGCCACTGTACCTGGCTGGAGATACTAATTTTTTAAAAAAGGAAAGGTTCGTACTGTATTATCAAAGAAGAAATGGTTTTGGTTGAGATAAAAGATAACCATACAGAACAATTATATAATAGTAAGCCCATATTGACAACAGAGGAACATCTTATCTTCCATTAGGCAAGATAAAACTTATTTAGACTTATATTCCCTACCGCACAGGATATGCCGAGTACACAGAGAGAGGTACAGAGGCAGTGCTCTGAGCCTGGAGGAAGGGGAGTTGGCATATGGATGGGTAAATTAGGAATGTTTTGAATGAATGCAAAATCCTTGAGATGGATTTTGATATTTGGAGATAAGAAGGAGGGTCATTCTTGGTGGAGGGGATAGGATGAAAAGGCAAAGAGGCATTTTGGTTTTTGGTTGGAGATGGAAAGGGCTAGACACAGCTTCATGCTTAACCATGCACTGAATAAAAGCAGTTCAGACAGCAAGCTGACAACTGTGACTCCATGGGAGTGCTGTGGCTGCAGGGCCTGGAATGTAGGGAGGGACAGGCCCCTGATGAAGGGAGAGATGAGTCACAAGCACTGACTTACCTGGGTAAGAAGATACCAGACATTGGTAAGAAGAGTTCAGCTGGGATAACTGGAGAATTGGTGAAGGCTGGCTGAGTTTGCACTGGTGACCCAGTGAGTAAAATCCCTGGGGGTTGCAAATATGAGAAGGATCTTCACCCTCTTGAAGGATTTTTTCTTCATGCATCTTACTGATCAGTCACAGAAACAATTAGGAGAGTCCAGACAAAGTCTTCCTAGTGGGGCAGAACTGAGGAAGGAAACAGAAGGGAATGGAAGCTGCCATGGTAAGAGCAAGAAACTCTGCCTAAACTTTTTCCCTGTGTATCCTTTAGAGGACAAAAGATTTATTTTGGGAGAGGGGCAAGATTACAAGCTAGATTGGACTGTGTTAGAGGAAAAGGAAGGATTATTGAAGGATTGGCAGGATCACCGAAAATGCCATCCCCTTGGTTTCTAGGGATACAATGCCTGCTTAAGACTGAAGCTTAATCAGAACAAGAGAACAACATCCAACCCCATTCCCTATCACCAGGCTGACAAGCATGGAGTGACAAGTAATTTGCAGGAGATACACTTTCTCTGAGACATGATGCAAAAGAAAGACTGAAGTCTGAGAGTGCAGCAGTCACTGGAAAACAGACTTGGCAATCAGTCCTTGCCCTGAACACATGTTATCACTAGAAGAATATGAGCCTGTAGGTCACTGAGGGTAACCACAGAGACAACAAACCTCCACGTCCACCCAACTTCTAGTTAGATTAACTCAAACCCTTACACTAGAGACCTAGCATAACTTGCAGAAGGAAAGATGTGTCCATTTCCAGGCATTTAAATATTTACCCCTGTCTTTACTCTTCCACACTCTCAATACAAAAATTACTAGGCATGCAAAAAGGCAAGAAAAAAGAAATTTTTCTACCATAAAGACACATGTACCTGAATGTTCATCACAGTACTATTCACAACAGCAAAGACATGGAATCAACCTAGATGCCCGTCAGCAGTAGGCTGGATAAGGATAGTGTGGGACATACACACCATGAAATACTATGCAGCCATAAAAAGGAATGAGATTGTCCTTTGCAGCAACAATGGTGGAGTTGGAGGACATTATCTTAAGTAAACCAACACAGGAACATAAAAGCCAATCCTATAGGTTCTCACTTATAAATGGGAGGTAAACATTGAGTACTGATATGGTTTGGCTGTGTCCCCACCCAAATCTCATTTTGAATTGTACCCCTATAATTCCTATGTGTTGTCGGAGGGACCCAGTGGGAAATAATTTGAATCATGGGGGCAGTTTCCCCCATTACTGTTCTCGTGGTAGTGAATAAACCTTACAAGATCTGACGGTTTTATCAGGCGTTTCTGCCTTTGTGTCTTCCTCATTTTCTCTTGTCACCACCATGTAAGAAGTGCCTTTCACCTCCCACCATGATTCTGAGGACTCCCCAGCCACGTGGAACTGTAAGTCCATTAAACCTCTTTTTCTTCCCAGTCTCAGGTATGTGTTTATCAGCACCATAAAAACAGATGAATACAAGTACACGTTAACACAAAGAAAAGAACAGCAGCTACTGTGGCCTACTTGAGGGTAGAGGGTGGAAGGAGGGTGTGGATTGAAAGCCTACTTATCAGGTATTATCCTTATTACCTGGTGATGAAATAATCTATATACTGAACCTCCGCAACACACAATTTGCATATATAACAAACCTAGAGATGTACTCCTGAAACTAAAATAAAAGTTAAATAAATAAAAAAAAAAGAAACAAAAACTCCAGGAGACAAAGCAATAATCGGGACCAGACACAGACATGTTACAGACGTTGGAACGATTTTATAGGGGGCTTAAAATGACTATGACTAATAAGCTAAAGGCTCTAATAGAAAAGTTGGGCAATGCACGAGAATGGATGAGTCAATAGAAATTACCCAAACTGAAAGAAAAAGAGGAATATTAAAAAAAAAAAAAGGAAAAACAACAAGAACAAAACAAAACACTCAAGAGCTCTGGGGTAATGCCAGGCTAACATACACTTTACTGGAATTCCAGAGGGAGACTGGAGAGAGAGAATAGAGATGGGAAAAATATTTAAAGAAATGATGGCTGAGAAATTTCCCAAAGTAATGACAGACACCATGCTACAGATCCAAGAGGCTCAGTGGGTTACCAGGCAGGATAATTACAACAAAACAAAACACACCCAGGTATGTTATACTCAAACAGTTGTAAACAAAAGAGAAAGAGAAAATTTTAATTCAGCCGGAGAAAAGGAATCTAAGTATACGCTGCTTTTCAAAGAAAAAAATGAGAGGGCTGGAGATGGGTTACACAGCAGACAACAAAAGTTTGAGATTATTGGAGCAAGAGATCAACAGGAGTGGGTAATAAGTGGATAAAGGTTTTAGGTGGCAGAATTAGCCTTTGAAAGGAGAAACAGCTCCTTCTTTTAAAACACCAGATAAAACGAAAGAGAATGAAGCTGGAGAGGGCTTTGGGTGCAGAGAGGAGGATGTGGAGGTAAATTCATTCTGAGTACCATGCATCCTTTGAGTAAAGTAGGAAACAGGTCTTCAGCAGAGTCAGAGAAAGGCATTTCTTAAACGTGTTCTGTGGTTTCCTTTCACCGCAGCTTGGCTTCTCTTTCTTCCAGTTCCCTTCTCTATCTGGGGCTGCCATAGCAAAATACCACAAACTTCATAGCAACAAAAATGTATTGAAATTAATTTCAACTGAAATGCATGGTCTTGCGTATCTCAAGGCTAGATGTCTGGAATCAAGGTCTCCTCAGGGCAAGATCCCCTCTGAAACCCATAGGGGGTCCTTCCTTGCCACTTTCTAGCTGTTTGTGGTTTGCCAGCCATCTTTCTTGTTCCTTGGCTTACAGCTGTAGCACGCCGGTGTCTGCCTTTGTTGTCACATGACGTTCTCTGTGTGTCTCTGTCTTCTTATAAGGTCTCCAGTCACATACAATTGGGGGCCCACCTGCTTTGGTATGGCCTCATCTTAACTAATTGCATCTGCAGCAACCCTATGTCCAAATAGGGTTGCATTCTGAGCTATTGTGGGTGAGGACTTTCACATATCTCTTTTAGTGGGGACACAATTCAACTCATAACACTTGCTAAATCTTCGTCCCTCTTTACAAAATTTTCTTCTAGGGAAATGCAACTCATCATCTGAAGTACACTTGAGTCCTGCCTCCTACCTGAAGTGTTTCATGAATGGAATTCCCTCCTCTCTGCACTGTCTGTCATGCTCTTCAAATAAGTTATATCTTTTATGTGGTTTGCTATTCCTGTCTGCCTAGTGCGGCTCACCATCCTGGGAGCACAAGTCATTCAGCTGCTCTGTGTACCCTTCAAAGAGTCAGAGGCACTTCCTTGTGAGACGACTTAGGCTCTTGCAATACAAGAGCCTAATGGTGAAAATTCTTTCACCTAATAATGGTGAAAACTGTTACAATCAGAGGAAATGGGGATGGAGAGTAATTAGGCAAGTTTTCCTGAAAGAGATGAGAGAAAGCATTGGAAAGATGGGAGATAGAAAGAATATTCCAGGCTGTTTTTTTGAAAATAGTATTTTTTGTTTTGAGGGTCAGATTGTAACCATGCTTCCTTGCAGTGATGTTTTAGAATGTTCCACATGGGGTCCACCAGGAGTCTTAAGATCAATCAGTTAAGGGGATTGGGTTCATGGATTCCAGTTGCACTTGGATGTTTCTTGCCAAGCTTGGCCCTCTGCACATTTTTATATATTCCATCTCTGTTAACTGTCCATGCCTGTAGCTGCCTCAGTGAGATGGTCATCTGTCTTTAGCAAGGCAACAGGAGCTGTCCATCCATGCTTTTTTTTTTCTGTTGTGTTTTGGTGCTGTTTTGGCCAGGAAGACACTGCATTTTGAGAGATGCAGTGGTCGGCACTTCTTTTTTGTGATGGCGGTAGTTAGAATGCAGGGACTTGGTGGCCATAAGGAAGAGCTTTGCAGGGATGACTTTAGGATGTGCTGAGTTTGGTAGAAGCACAGCGAGCCCATTTGGGCTTTTGGAGAACAAGCAGAGTGAATGTTTAGGAAGAGAGTATTCAGTGGCTAGACATAGGCACCTTTAATTTAAAAGGCTGCCATTATATTCTTTTCCTGGTTCCCTACTACAGATGGCTAAAATCTCTAGGTACTTCCATCTTCTTACTGTTCCTGTGAAACTGATTACAACAATGAGCATGAGTTTTGGTGTTGAAGAGCTCTGAGTTCTAACCCTGGCTTCACCACTTTATTATTTCTGTGATGTTGGGCACACTGCTTCCATATCTGTAAATGGGTTTAGCATCACCTTCAGAGTTATTGGGAAGGTTCAATGCGATAAGATACTAAGATAATTGAAAAATGACCATCCCAGTAGTGCCTGGCATGTTGGAGGTGCCACACAGTTAGTTTATCCTTTCTTAGTTTTGAAGAGTATGGGACACCATGACAAACAGGAGCAAAGTGGCCACAAGTGGCCATGTTGATGTAAGCCTGGAATGGAAGTGAATTGTTGGGGTGATGCTCTGGTCACCTGTGAGGTGTCAAGTTGAGATTTCCTTCTTCAGCTCCTGGCATCTGCAGGGTGCTCAGCTTTTTGCTCCTGAATATTCATTCTTTTATAGCCTAAGATCCATTTGGCAATTACATTTCTGAAATATATTAATTTTTACATGTGATAATAATGCTGATCTAGGGGGTTGTAAAAGCTTCCATATAAGTTTGCTTTATTTGCAATGTTCCCATAAACAGATGCCACACTGTTGAAATACATTACTTCCTGCCACTTGGCACACAGGGTTTGGTCTCCTATATCTCATCGCTAAAGTGAATCCTCTTAAAATTTATTGTTGAACTTCTTAGACTCTCTTCCTTTGTCTCTTTTTTTACTTCTTCCTTGCCCCACCCTCCTGCAGGAGGGAAATGTTTTCCACTGCTTTAAAATGGATTAATAAATATTTCAGGATAAAAATAGCAGTTTTGAAACTTTCAGCTTCCATCTTTTTATCCTCCTAGCACAACTCAACTGTCACTGTTGATGACTACTTACTTTTCATTGGGCCTGACTCAGCACAAGGACTATGAATTATCCTTTAAAGACATATGAAAATCCAAAGCTATATTGCCCTTAGAAATATATCTATATTGAAAGCATAAATTAAGAAAAAACATGAATACGTAAAGGTTGACCAAACATTTCTAGAATAGCAGCAGGGGGTTGGTGGAGCAGTGAACCACAGGGCCAATCTTCCTTGAAGAATGTGGAGACTGTATTACTAATCCTTCTTTCAGGCAGTAGTTTTTAGGAAAAAAAATCGGAGAGGTGCATACAGTAGTGATGCAATTGAAGAAAAAAGGAGAATGCGAAAGAGACAATCTAGGCAGTATTTAACGGCACCTCTTTGGCCTTCGTGTATAAATATAACGGGAGCGCAAATGCTTATGATGATTTCAGGAGCATTGCCTCTGAAACTGGCAAACAGTAATGGTAAGAAGTAATTATAGGGTTTCTACTCAATTTAACACATTATACAAGAAGTGTTAAATGAAGGATTTTTACCCTTCAACCATGTTCTCATTTCTCTTTTTTTTTCCATATGGAAAAGTAGAGAGTAATAAAACAAGAACTCATGGAGCACTCCCTACGCTAGAATTAATACATATTCACATTGTGCCAGGTTTGCTTCAGATTTGTTTTGAAATGAAAGCAATAAAATATTCCTGACCAATGTACTCTTTGTTCCTCTCCCTTCCCTCCTCAGAAGAAGCTGAGATTGTGAACTTGGTGTGCTTCCTGTCACCAAGCATAGCATTGTTAAGGTGATCTATTTCTTTTACAGGAACCATCCTTTTTTCAGATGATTTTACTGCTTTATGATACGTGCTATAAAACAAACTAGATGACTGCCGCAACCTTGCTGAACTGACTCTCAGCTGGTAATTATTTCTTGACAAATGGATTATAGACCCTACTCACTCCCTATATATAGTCATGCTGTGTTAATTTTTAATTATGCATTTTATGGAATGACAGAGACAATTATAATTAATTTATGGCTTTTTGGGTTTCTTTTTCTCTAACACTTTGAATCAGAAGTCACCGATAATTTCCAGGGATACAGATGAAACTGGTTTCATTGCAGTGTTTTCCTAGAAGGATTTCTTAAGGAGGAAAAATTAAGCCTGTGGGGAATAAATATTTCACACACATGTCTTGCCTCCTTCCAAGCTGTGAAATGAAAATAAGAAGTAATTAGTCATTTACAGCTGCTATGGACCTAACCCAGCCTTGACTCTGCATCTGTCTGGTTGCAGGCTGGAGCACGTGTTCTGTAGGGGCCTTTAGAAATGGAAGGCACTCAATCCTGGAGTGCCCTAGAGCTCTGTCCTGCATCCACTTACAGTCTTACCTGACCTGGCTCTCAGCCTGAGCCATGCATTATAAATACCTGGAGGACTTGGAAAACTACCCATGCCACACCCACACAATGACATCAGAGTCTCTGGGGGGCAGACTCAAACCTCCATTGTGCCTAATGCCCGGGTGGAGATACCACTGAGTGCCAAGTTGAAAGCGCCACTTGAAAGCATCCAGCCATCTTGGCCTTCCACTAGGTTCTAGAAGTCAGCAAGTGCTTTCCAGCCTCAGGAGCATTTGCTGTTTTCTCTGTAGGAACCACTTCATTCTCTCAGTTCATTCTTCCTGAGAGAGGCCTTTCTTGATCATCCTATCTAAAACAGACCTCCACCCTTCACCAGCTAACCCAAAACATGACATCCTATTTACTTCCTTCCTAGCCCTAGAGTTATCTGAAATCATCCGTTAATTTGTTTGCTTTCTATTGTCTCTTCTTCCCTTCACTAGAATATAAGCTCCTTGAAGGCAGGCCTGGTGCCTAGCACAGAGCCTGGTATAATACGTAGACATAACATATTTGTTAAATGAATATGAATTATGATATCAAGATGCATTGAAGAGATACTGAGCATAGGCTCGAGTTCTTTTTCTAAGACCTGGAGAAGAGTTAACTTCTTTGCAGCATAGCTATACCTACCTCTTGGCAAGTATTTAATCACAACACAGGTAGGTAGCACGTTCTTGAATCCAGCCCTGTCCCTGTTTCCTGATCTTGCCCTCAGCATCTCTAAATGAATAATAATAATAACAAAAATAAAAATACAGACATGAATATGTATATGGTAATAGTCAGCTTTAAGGTACATTCATGTACTTTATCTAATTTGATCTTTTCTGTGAGATGGGGATGATCATGCTCTGAGCAGTTAAATAACACATGCAAGTCTACATATGTGGTACGTGATGGAAATAGAATTTGTACCTCTTCGGGACATCATGAAAGGGACATCAGAGGGCATCAGAGTTTTCAGGATTAGTGAGTTTTCAGCACTCACTTGCCCCTCCACTCAGTGCTAAATAACAGCACTTTTTCCTCTTGAAGCTCTGTGCTCTCATTGGTTTAAACAGTCCCAGAGAGTGGACAGAACAACCAGTGGAGTGGGGAGAGGATGGAGCAGTAATGAGGAGGCAGTCCTCCCCATCTCCTGGCTTGCACATTTGGAACCCAGTGCTGAGTCTTCAGCTCATACTTGCTGAGTTCTTTTAACGTAAGAGTTCATGCATACCTTGAAGATGTGACCTTCCTAACTCTCTGTGACACAGCAGGCAGCTGGTTTTGTAGCTGAGTAGTTGGAGCTATGCAGCTTTATTTCACATGGTTGGCTTATGAAGACAGCCTCCCCTCCACAGTATGCCACTGTGACTACACTACTCATAGCAGACCCCATGTGAGTTTCAGGAAAATATGCTAAAATCTGGAGTAGCTGTTAATCAGTGGATCAGTTTCAACATGCCTACTGATGATAGAGATGAAAATACCCTGTCTTGACGGGCATCCCAGGTGATGCAGTGGGCTCCTAGATGCTGAGTCTGCTGGAATGCCCCATAATTCAGACATACATGCTATGTACATTTCTTTGCATGTAAGAACTATTTGCATAATTTCACCATTAGAACATCAAAATATAACAGGGCAATGTGACCAGTTACCTTGACCTCAAAACCAAATTAAACCACTGTCCTCTGGTTTTATCTCAGTTCCACCTCCTTAGCACCTGTCTATGTTCCTTTCTCTGCTCAGCTCATCCTTTCTCAGGGTGGAGCAGCAGTGTATTTTTGTTGTTTATGTCTAATACAGTTTTTTTTTTTTTTTTTTTTTTTGAGATGGAGTCTTGCTCTGTCATCCAGGCCGGAGTGCAGTGGCATGATCTCAGCTCACTGCAACCCCCACCTCTGCTTCCTGAGTTCAAGCCATTCTCCTTCCTCAGCCTCCCAAGTAGCTGGGATTACAAGCATGCGCCACCATGCCTGGCTAATTTTTGTATTTTTAGTAGAGACAGAGTTTCATCATGTTGGTCAGGCTGATCTCAAACTCCTGACCTCAAGTGATCCACCTGCCTCAGCCTCCCAAAGTGCTAGTATTACAGGTGTGAGTCACCACGCCCGGCTTTATATCTAATATAATTTTAAGGATATTTTATGTGGATTAAAAAAAGCATATTAGTTAAACATATACTGTTTAATCTAGTCTTCCATTGTTGAATATGTTTGTATGTGGTCCTTGAAGAGGATGATTGAATACCCTGATTGGCCTGGGATGATCTTAGTTTGTGTCAGTGGTCCCAGCACAGTTATTAATAGTGACTTCTTTTACTCTTAGACATGTGCTGGTTCGAATGATAAATTGTAGAGGACGTCTACTAAAGAATGATCTTCTCCCTAACTCCTTCCTTTTGATCAATGACTTTAAATAAAAATGGCCCCATCTCTGATATTGTATTACTTACATGCAGTTCTATTCGCAGTATCAGAAACAACTAGTAAAGAGGTTGGCTACTGTGGTTTTATTAGTTCCCTTAGTTCACAGAGCTATTAATTGGGATTTAAAAGTTGTAATTTGTTATGCTTAATTATACAGCGCTTTTGGATGTAGAACTACTTGATCTGTCAACCAACCAAGAATTTCCTGGCTTTAGCATCAGTATTTCCATGGACACTGTTGGTGTTTTCAAATCCTGTTTAAACTTCATGCTACTTTTCCCTTGAGCTACCCTCTAGAATTACCTGAGTTAGATTGTCTTGGTGAATAGATCAGAAAGGCAGTAGCCTCCTACTAGATGAATCCCTGGGTGCTGGTAAGAGCTCCCGGCCTCTCTCCTTTCCCTGTCTTACATATCCTTAGTGTTACAGCTTCCCTTATGTGACATAATTTTTAGCTCCAGTACTGTCCTGGTGTTGATTTTGATCAGATACAATGCCAGGGAGGTGCAGTTGCTCACATCTGTAATCCCAGCACTTTGGGAGGCCAGGCAGGGAGAATCAGTTGAGGACAGGAATTCAAAACGTGCCTGGGCAACATAGCGAGATCCTGTCTTCACCAAAAAAAAAAAAAAAAAAAAAAAAAAAAATGTAGCCAGGCATGGTGGTGCATGCCTATAGTCCCAGCTACTAGGGAGGCTTGGTGGGGAGAATTTCTTGAGCCAGGAGTAGCCACACCTGATGCCTGGGGCTTGGGCTTCACACCCAAGGAGGACCCTGACCTGCAGATGCTCCGGTAGGTACCCCACTGCCAATGTTTATTATTGCTATTTACTTTTCCCCCATTAAAATGATTCCTCTGCTTCCCTTGTGGTTGGAGGCTAAAGAGATGTACTTCTGGGTGTTTTGTGGACTTAGGGCTAGGAAAAGGCATTCCTTTAAACCTGATTCAGTGTTTTCCAGTGTCTGAACTTAGTGCCTGTGTTATTCAATTCCCTGACCTCCTGGGCTGCCGTGGCTCCGCTGCTCTCTTAGGTTTCCCCAGCCTCCACCACAGTTTTCCTTTTAGGAAGTAACACTTCCTTTGAGGATGTGGAGGAAATTCTCTTTGGGACAATACAGTTACACATTGAGCCTGGCTTCAGTTCACAAACCACAGGGGCAATGACTGCCCTTTTGTAAAATCCCTTTAGAGCATGAAGCAGAATTCTCCCTAATCTAAATGAATTACTTATGACATTGGGGAAGGCTTGGTGGGTTCAGAAAGATGGAAGGCCACACACAGCTCCCTCCTGTTGTCATCTTGCATGCTGTTTGCTTTGTAAGGACCCTGTATGATTGGGCGGTGGATAAATGTATTTTTGTTTGAATTTGATTAGTATTTTTCCATGTCTGGGTTTATTTGTAGTTACTGAAACTCCAGATTTTCTTGCCTTTGTCCTCATGTTGGAGGGGAGGTTCGGGGATTCAGATAACCAAGTAATACAAGGTAATTGAAGATAATTGAGGAAATGAAAGAAAATGAAAATCAGTCGTGCCGTCATTCAGTCATTCAGCTTTAACTAGCAACATTTTGGAATGTTTCCTTGCTTTTATATTTACCGTTGTATTTATATATTAAACATCTAATCATAATATATAATGTGCATTATATATGAAAACTTTACTCATCCCCCATTAAAATGATTCCTCTTCTTACTTTGTGGTTGGAGGCTAAAGAGATGACCTTTTGGCTGTTTCATGGATTTGGGGCTAGGAAAAAGCACTCCTTTAAACCTGATTCAGTGTATTCCAATGTCTGATTTTAGTGCCTGCGTTATTCAATTCCTTGACCTCCTGGGCTGCCATGGTACCATGAAACTTTAGCATTACATTTTTCCTCTGGATTTTTTTTTGGAGACTGGGTCTCACTCTGTTGCCTAGGCTGGGGTGCAGCAGTGTGATCTCAGCTCACTGGAGACTCCCTCTCCCAGGCTCAGGTGATCCTCCCATCTCAGGCTCCCAAGTAGCTGGGACTATAGGCATGCACCACCATTCCCGGCTAATTTTTTGTATTTTTTTTGTAGAGATGGGGTTTCGTCATATTGCCTAAGCTGGTCTTGAACTTCTGGGCTCAAGCAGTCCTCCTGCTTCAGCCTCCCAAAGTATTAAGATTACAGATGTGAGCCACTGTGCCCAGGCTTCCCTGGATTTTAAAATTCAAAAGATGAGCTTTTTCCTTCTAAAACTTTTTCAAAAACATGTCATTGAATGGATATATAAAATGAATGAGAAAGTAATTATTGAACATTTAAGTTGTTTCCAATTTTTTTCCTGAGTTAATGGAATTCTTGATGTAAGTCTTTGCATAAATCACTAATCCTGAGTTAGTATTCTTAAGGTAGAATTACTGATTTACTTTTCTATTTGTTTATTCCCCAACTTTATTGATGTATAATTGACAAACGTTATATATAGTTTAGGTGATGCTTTGGTATACGTTGTGAAATGATGACCATAATCAAGCTAATTATCACTTCACATAGTACCTTTTGGTGGGGCAAATACTTGAGATCTATCCTCTTAGCACATTTTAAGTGGGCAACACATTTATTAACTATAGTAACCATGCTGTAGGTTACCAGAACTTACTCATCTTATAACTGAAAGTTTGCATCCTTTGAGCAAAACCTCCCCATTTCTTATCCCTCTGTTTTCACATAGTAACTACCCTTTTAGTCTGTTTCTGAGTTTAACTTTTAAAACTTCCATATTGAAATGAGATTGTGCAATGTTTTTCTTTCTATGTCTGGCTTGTTTCACTTAGCATAATGTCCTCCAAGTTCATCCTTGTCACAAGTGGCAGAGTTTTCTACTTTTTAAAGCTGAACAATATGCCATTGTATTTATAGATCACATTTTATCCATCTATCCATCCATCCATCCATCCATCTGTCCATCCATCCATCCATCCATCCATCCATCCATCCATTTATCCATCCATGGGCATCTAAATGGTTTCCATATCTTACTGAGTAATGCTGTAGTCAACAGAATGCAGATGACTCTTTGATCAAATGATTTTATTTCTTTGGGTATATACCCAGAAATGAGAGTGCTGGATCTATAGTAGTTCCATCTTTAATTTTTGAGGAACCTCAATACTGTTTTCCACAATGGCCATACCAATTTATGTTCCTACCAGCAATGCATATGGGTTCCCTTTTCTCCAAGTCCTCAACAACACTTGTTAATTTTGACTTTTTCATCACAGCCATCTTAAGGCGTGAAGTGATATATGACTGTAGTTTTGATATCCAAGAAATTTATGTTTAAATTTGTAAAAAGTCTTAATGGTACTTGGGAAAAATTCAAAATTTCTTCTCCATCTAACAATATAATATGGGCCTGGAAGGGTATGTGATTCAAATGCCCTGCTACCTTTCTTCCCTCCCCTTTGGCAGCACATTCGTTTAGTGCCTTGTTTTTCCAGGGATTGGGGGAAATAGAAGAGAGGACAGGAGGGAGAGAAGAGAATAAGGATGATCAACGGAATTGTGTAATTAACTATCAAGCTCGGTGAACTCAGAGCATTCTCATTCTTTCATTCATTCAAAACTTTAAGAAGTAAGATCTCCCATATGCAGTGTAGTATGTTAGTCTTACTGAGGGCTGGAAAAGCAAATCAGACATAGATGATGCCCTCAAGGATCTGACAGCCCTCAGGAAAGATATAACTGCCAGATATCCATGTGTACTATGTAAGAGGCTACTGAGCGCTGCATGGAGGATGAGGGAGGAAAGCCAGTGCACGGGCAGTTTCCTAAAGAACACTGTTAACTGTAACTTGCTTTGTAGAGAACTAAACTTTATCACATACATTACCTGGTTTAGAATATGTTGTTTTGAGTGAATGAATCTGATAACTTCGTGTCAATCAGTGAGACCTGAAGACCATAAGAGGATTCCTTGTATTGATTAAACTTTGTTTTACTAAGCAAGGTACTGTGCAGTCAGTAGCAACCAACCCACCAGTTACCTGAAGGTCTTAGAAGCATTAAAAACCAAAAGAGGTCAGCTGCCGGAAGTTGAGAAGGGGGCGGGTGCTAGGCTATGCTGATTCCCTTGGGGGAGACCCTGAAGTGAGAGTGCTGGATCTATGGTAGTTTTTCCTTCTGAGGAAGGAGCTTTTCCTTCTGAACTAGATCAAGGCAGCTCAACACTTGTCCAGAAGGAGTCATTGACATGGCATGTGACTTTAGTTTTGAGGATGAGGTCTGGTGTGGACACATGGAGCTGGGGGATGGATGGGAGAGAATGAGTGTCTAGCTAACGGAGTGGTCTGTGGCAAGGGCTGAGATGGAGCATCCCAGGTACATTCAGGGGACAACCAGTGCTTAGTTTGGCTAGAGGGTTTGGTATAGGAGGGGGAGTGCTGGAAAGGTGGGAAAGGGGCTGGGAGCAGATGCAGGTTACAGAGTTTGAATTTTAAAAATTTAATTAATTTGTTTTAGAGACATGGACCCTGTCACTTAAACTGGAGTACAGTGGTGTGATTATAATTTACTGTAGTTTTGAACTCCTGGGCTCAATTTACCCTCCAGCCTCAGCCTCCCAAGTAGCTGGGACTACTGGCGTATACCCAACTAATAAGAAGTTTCATTAATGAATCAACAAACCTGCTTTAAGATGAGTATATCTGTGTTTCTTAGTTTGTGTAGTGTATATTAGTTTGTTATACTTGATGTTATCATCTTGAGTGGCAAAATTACTTGGTCTCCTTCCTTCATGAACTCAAGATGACTACTGCAGCTCCAGCCATCATTTCTGTCTCGATGGCGTAAGAGGGAAGGATCGAAGGTCAGAAAGGTACCTGCAAGCTGAATAAGCTCCCTTTAAATTCCTTCCTGGAAACCCCACCTCAGGACTTCCGCTGACATTTCATTGGGTATCCCTGTTTTCTTTTTTTTTTATATTTTTTATTTTTTATTTTATTTTATTTTATTTTATTTTTTTATTGCATTTTAGGTTTTGGGGTACATGTGAAAAACATGCAAGGTTGTTGCATAGGTGCATACGTGGCAGTATGATTTGCTGCCTCCCTCCCCTTCACCTATATCTGGCATTTCTCCCCATGCTATCCCTCCCCAACTCCCCACCCCGCCGCTATCCCCCCTCCCCCCAACAGACCCCCGTGTATAGTGCTCCCCTCCCTGTGTCCATGTGTTCTCCTTGTTCAACACCCGCCTATGAGTGAGAACATGTGGGGTATCCCTGTTTTCAATGGATGTTGAGAAAGGTAATTTCTCCAGAAATTTTGCACCCCTCAAAAATACAAGTGTTCTTTTACTAAGAACAAGGGAAGGATGGTTATGATATGGGAAACTAGAGGCCACTGCCACACTGCAGGAAAATGATCTCAAGGGTTTCAAAGAAGTTTATAGAAGTCGATTGCCTTCTCCTAGGCAGACAGATTGTGGTGTTCTATTTGTTTCACTTTTAGCAAATTTTTGCTTTTAAGAATTTCATTCAAGAGAGGACAAGTACAGAAAGAGGAACATAGGATGTTTTAAGTTCAATCAATTGTAGGTGCAGGTATAGAGGAAAAGTCTTGGTTTACACTCACAGACATCCCCATGGATCAGGCACTAAGTCCACCCCAATTAATGGTGAGGAAGGCTGTATCATATGGTCTATATCCTGTCTATCATATTTCCACCCATAGATACTTTGACAATAATATAAAAAACACCTTAGTACCATCATCAGAGGCACAAAAGGAAGGTTATTAGCCTGATTCTGTAGATAAGAAAGATCATTGGGCCAGGTTTATTCACAAGGAAGGACACCATGACATGTTATAATGACTTCCTAACCTCAATTCAGAGTCAAAGTTGGAAGCAAACCCCTGAGTGATGTCTAAGAAGATCACATACCTGGAAGTAGGAGGTTTAGTTTCTAGGCCCAGTAAACAATGTATATTATTAAAGAAATGTGACTTAACATCATGTGCCTTGTTTCTTATTTTAAAATGGGAAATAATACCTACCTGCGTTCTTTTAAAAACTGTGGAGAAATACACCGAACATAAAATTTACAGTGTTAACAGTGTTGAAGTGTACGATTCAGCGGCTGTAGGTACATTCACATTCTTGGGTAACTATCACTGCCATCCATTTCTAGAACTCTTCATCTTGCAAAACTGAAACTGTATCCACTAAACAAAAATCTCTTTTCCTCATTGCTTTCTAGCTCTATGGATTTGACCACTTGAGGGACCTCATGTGAGTGACATCATATAATATTTGTCCTTTAGTGATGGGCTTATTTTACTCAGCGTAATAACCTCATGGTTCATTTGTGTTATAGCATGTTTCTGAATCTCCTTCCTTTTTAGGGCTGAATAATATTCCATTGTATGGTTAGAGCATTTTGTGTATCTATTCATTAGTTGATGGACATTTGGATTGTTCCTACCATTTGGCTATTGCAAATGATGCTACTATGAACATGAGTGTACAGAAATTTCTTTTGAGATCCTGCTTTCAGTTCTTTTGGGTATACACTTGGCCCTGCGGGTTCTGCATTTGTGGATTCAATAAACGTTGAATTGAAAATATTTGAAAAATAAAAAAAAGAAAAATAACAATACAACATTAAAAAACTAAAACTAAAAAACAAGGCTGGGTGTGGTGGCTCATGCCTGTAGACCCAGCATGGGAGGCCAAGGCAGGCAGGTTGCTTGAGTTTGAGATCAGACTGGGTAATCTAGTGAGACCTCATCTCCAAACAAAACAAAACAAAACAAAACAAAAATAAGAAAAGAGAAACAAAGAAAGAAAGAAAAAAAAACCAATATAATGCAACAACTATTTACATAGTCCTTACATTGCATCAGCTATTGTAAATAATCTAGAGATGATTTAAAGACTGAGAGAGGATGTTCTTAGGTCACATACAAATCCTATGGCATTTTATATAAGAGACTTGTGCATCCAAGGATTTTGGTATTTGTGGGGAGTCCTGGAACCAGTTCCCAGTAGATAACGAGGGAGGACTCTATACTTACAAGTGAAATTGCTGGATCATATGCTAAATCAATGATTATTTTTTGTGTGATATCTATTTTCTTTTCCATAGCAGCTGCATCATTTTGCATTCCTACCAGTGATTCACAAGAGTTCCAGTTTCTCTACGTCTTTGCCAACATTTGTTATTTTCTGCTTTTTAAAAATTAGTAGCCTTCCTACTAAGTGTGAGGTACTTTGATAAGTTTTAAAGCAGTATCAGCAGTGCCTCTGGATTAACTTATTTGAGAATCACTGCTCCTCTGCTAATTCTTGTGCCTTCGTGGGCAAGCCTGTGAGACTCCATGTCCTCTTCTGTACAATGTAAATGTCTATAAAACAGGACTGTTATGGGTATTAATGAGCTTATGCTATGTGCTTATTCAAGTATTATTTTCCCATAAAAGCTAAAGCATGAACAAGTGTGCATAATATTAATAGTTGATATTCTTAATGTTCCTACCTGTTGGTTTCCTCCCATATCCTAACCCCAAACACAATGTTTCCAAAGTATATGGTGGAAAGAGCATGGGTTTGGGAGCCAGAAGGCAAGGAACTGAAATCCAGCTTTCTGACTTTCTGGTTGAGGGACCTTGAACGATTTTCTTATTTTTTAAAATCTGTATGAAAGGCATATCAATGGGCATCTCGTGGGACTGGTTTGTCCAATGACTTCTCTCTGCAGCCTGCTCACTTCGCATTCACTCTTCAGCCCCTGCAGTGGGGCTTCCATGAATACCACTGTGACCCTTCTCACCATGAGTTTCTAATTGACAAATCCGAGAATGCACTTGCTTGACTTTTGGGCAGCATTTCAGTGTTGTTTACTTCTCTCTTCTTGATCTTCCTCCTTGCTTCCTGGGACACCATCTCCTTCCCCTTTCAATAGCTCTCTTTCACTATCCTATTTCTCACCCTCTTCTATTTCACCTCACCCTCTCTGGGTGGGACATTACCCACCATTTATCTCTGATGACTTTCCAATATCTATTTCTAGGCCTCTTTTTCTGAACTCCAGAGTCCTCTTTATCATTGCCCCCTCAGCTCCCTCAGGTCCACATGTCCCACAGTGAACTCATTACCTCTGAATCTGCCTGCCTCAACAAGGGTCTTGAAGCAGCTGGACCCACAACATGTAGCTTGCTGGGTGCCCTGCCCAGGGGAGCTCTGGGCTACTCACACCCTCACTTCCCAGCTAGCACTTGGTCCAGTCTCTAGATTTTCCCAGCCATTTATCTTGCTTTTCTTCTGTTTTAGCTCTGCCCAGCCCTGGGATTTGGTGCCCAGTCATCTTACAAGGGGAATGGTCAGACCTTCCTCAGGTGCTAACATTACTTGTGGTTCTGTCTGGACATTCTCCCTGAACAGCTCCATGCTGTTCTTCTGCCTGAATTTCCATCATGGTGATCAGTCCCACTGTTCATCGTTTGTCAAAACCATAGACCTGGATGTCATTCTGGACTCCTTCTTGACCCTCTTGCTTGCAACCCTTAGTTCAGGGTCACTAAATGATGAAACTGCTTCTATGACTTCCAAGTGCTCACCTCTGCCATGTCTTCACTACTGTTTTTCCTTTTCATGGTGGTCCTCTCTCTCCATTGCTATTGCCTCTTTTTTGGTCTCTTTGTCTCCATCCTTGCCTCTTTCTGGCCGTCTTCCACTCTCCTACTAGATCTGACAATGCTCTCACCTACCTGAAACTCACATTTCCCCTTCTTGTGGGAATAAAGGAGAAATTCCGATGGATGGCACACACAGGCCCTCTGCCATCTGTCCTTACCCTCTTTACCTCCTGCCTTGCAACCCCTCACATTTCACTTTTGAGCCACACCAAATCACATGGGGTTGCTTTTCATGCTAGTATTTTTTAGCATGCACTGTTTTCTGCCCGGGAGACTCTGTATTTGTCTTTCTGGGAAATGCCCACTCAGCATTTAAGATTCAGCACCATCAGATCTTTCTCTGTAACAGTGAGAACAGCCAACGCTTGTGTGTGCTTCCTGTGTCCCGGCCACTGTTGTAGACGCCACACATGAACTGATGTGCTGAATCCTCACAACAACCCGGTGTGGTACCTGTAGGTAGGCACCATTGTTATTCCTCTCATTTAACAGTTGGGAAACTGAGACAGAGACAAGCTAAATGTCTTGCTCAGAGTCACACAGCTAGCAAGTGGCAAGCTGGGGTCTGAAACTGGGGACCCCCATTCTAGGGTTTACAGTTGCTACTGTAGCAACTGTGGTTTTTCAGACACAGGTGGCTGCTTCCTCCTTGCACTTCCCTGCCCCCACCTGTCATTATGTACATCTCCATCATGGCGTTTCATATGCCCTGTTCTAATTGTGTATTAAATGTTTTAATCTCCTGCTAAACAGTGAGCCTCCTGAAGGCAGGTCTGCCTTATCCCTGGAATGAAGAGTTGGTTGGTTTCAGTGTGGATGACATAAAAAAATATGGCACACATTATCTTGCTTTACTATAAGATACGACAGTGGTGTTTTGGGCAAATTGCATAAGATATAAGTTGGAGTGGGGACAGAATCTTTTTCACATTGTCAGGTTCCCAAGTCCTGATGGCAGTGACCTAGACTGCTGGATACCTGATTATTCATGATGTCCTGGAGAAAGGCAAAACTTAGCCATAGCCATAAGCATTCCTGCCTCTACCTTTTTTTCCTTTAAAGACGATTTGTAGGACTATGTCTACATACATGTTTTTGCTTCTGGTCTTTGGTCTTTAAAGTCTTTAAAAATTTATATTCAGAGTGTTTTCCTGTTCATTTTTCATTTTATTAAGAAAGAACTATAAATAAACCTTAACAATACCATCGTTTTTCATGCGCTCTAATGGCTTTGTGACAGGATGATAGCTCGTGTGGTGTAGTGTTTGATTTTTTTCTTCCTCAAATGCTGTTGGGCTGGATCATTTAGAAATATTACAAAATATCCTGCACTGAAGGATAAAGCTTTTGACTCCACAGATTCTTCAACAACATGTGCGTTACATCATGTGAAAGCTTAGTAACTTCTGGAGGCTTTTCTAAATTACCCATGCTCCTTTGTCTTGACGCGGTTGCTTTTCTCTTAAATTCACAATCTTTACCGCAATCTGCAATGCAGCCTCTAAAACGATGTTAGAAATTTAAACTCCATGTTTTCATTTCATCATGCTTTAATTTTACTTTGAATTAAAATATGCATTTTTAAGGTTATTTTCCTTAAATAACTTACTTGAGTCAGTTGGAGCATTTTAGGCTTCGAAGGGACATTTGACATTATTTAGTCCAACTTCCTTGTTATAAAAGGAAGAAGTCGAGGCTAGGAGAGAGATTGTGAAATGCTCTCTGGCCACACAGCTAATTAGTGGCAGAGCAGAGACAAGACCCAAGATGAGACCCACAGACTAAAATGTACTATTTATTTTCCCCTCATACATTTTCAAAAATGAAATCATCCAGGAACGAGTGGGAAGACCTAAGAAAAGTCCAAGTTTTAGTTTTTTTTTTTTTTAATTAAGATCTTACAATTCAAATTCTTTCCAATTCTGTAGAAGCTTGTAATTAAGTAAGTGGTTTTAGGAAAATAATAACAATGCACTTTGAAAATACATTGAATTTCGCATTGATGTGAAATTATATAGGGAGATTTTGTTGGAACTTAACAAGATTGTAAGCAATGTTGGGTGCTATTCAAATACTAGAATGTCTCAGCATCCAAATACAAAGTGAGCAGAGGAGGAGCAAGCTATAGATGGGGGGCCTGTGCTGGCCCGTGGCCCCTCAACATCTGCCCCCATGTCTCATTGAATGGAAAGGGTCTGGGCTATTTTGCAGACATGGGGCTTCTGTGTGCCATCTTTGCTACACCGGTAGCATGGGACAAATTTTTGGGGACCTTATGCGTTTGTGCATTGGATCCTTTTAGAAAATAACCTGCAATCCTGGGCCTGTTTTCTTCTTTCATTTTATTAACGTGCATTTCCTTCAGGTAGCTGCCTGAATTTCCTTAAGGGCAAATTGGGAATAGCTGAGGAACTAAAGAAGCGCTCAGAAGCCTATATTAAAGCAGTTGATCAATTCTAGAAGTTTACTTAACGTTTAAGGGAACCCATGCCCTTTCTTATTTCAGAAGACCTCATGAGCACCAACTGAGTATTTCCAAAAGCTGTAGTGCACTATGCAACATGTGTAAATATAGTATTTGTGGGCTTAGGAAAGCCATGGCGTTTGCCAGTTCTGGCTCCTATCCTAAGTCAGTAATGCTGCAATTGTCATTGTGTGCAATTGTCTGTTTGGTCTTAACTTTTTAACTTTTCAAAAACTTAAAGGAGTCCAGCTAAGATTGGTTCTTAAGGATAATTCAACAATTTATTTTGGAATGCAAGACTTGAAATGAGGGCAAATCTCTCTACAGAACAAGATGCATCCAGGGAGGACTGTCATTATACTGTACTTACTACACTTATGTGGGCAGCTGCCAAAAGCATAATCATTTTCAGGAACACTGTGTTCTTGCTTTAGTTTGTACATCTGTTGTATCACTGTAGCCAAAAGGAAGTGGAAAGTTGTGAAAATATCAGGTGAGTTTGGGCCAGTGATTTCAAGTCACAAACTTCCTTTTGCTTAACTTAAATATTCACTTAATATTATATGGTTGCTCCAGGAAACATTTTAAATAGAAAATATGTATTGAGATCCTCAGAGTGTGTGTCAACTTATGGCAAAAACCATGATTACTTTTGTACCAACCTAATAGTTACTGAGTTCAAGAAGAGGGAGGTAGCTGATATCAGTGGAGACTGGCTTGTCCCAAGAGAGCTGGAGTTAGGTAAGTATTGAGTCTGGTGCACAGTGCAGGAACTGGTATCAAAACTGGTTGATCACAAACAGGTAAGAACTAAAGCTCTGTATGTGAACAGGGGCTCCCCATAGACAGGTCCAGAAAAAATCTTGGATAGGGAGCTGAGTCAGTTGGGTAGGTGTCAGGTAAGGTGTGATCAAGATTAAAGACATGAGAGGAGGCTGCATTAGTCATGACCCATACAATAAAATTGGAGCACTTTAATATAAGTAGTTAGTTACAAAGATCTTTGGAAGATATGAAAAGCTAAATAGAAGGTAATAAACTCACCCAGATTTTAACAATAGCAGGAAATTGTTACTACGACAAAGGCTGGTAGAACAGAGAGAGGGTGGTGGTACCAGAGATGAAGAACTGGATCTGCATGGGGGTGTGCAGAAGCACCAGGGACTGTAGAGGGAAGGTCTGTCTGCTGGGAGTTGGAATCATGGAGAAGAAAAAGCCACTCCTGGAGATACCAACTCAAAGAGAGAAAGGAAGGGAAGGAAAATCTCTGGCTTTTTCTTCTCATCCTCCAGTCTTTCACTTAAACCCAGCTGGAGCCAATTGGCAAATGAGCCTGGAAAAAGGAGTTTGCAGGTGAAGGATAGGGAACGGGTCAAAAGGCAAATAGGCAAATGACTGGCACATAGGCACAAGGCTGGGCCAGGGAGGGAGCGAGATTCCTCGGGGGCTAATAGGGGCTGATGGCCTCATGGATTTCACCAGGTAGCAGAGCAGGCCTGCGAGAATGTTGAAGGTCTCAGAGCACCAGATGCATTGCATTTTCCTAGACTTCTGCCTGTGCCCTCGTCTGCCCGAGAGCCCTTCCTATGCCAGGTGGACAGTGCTTATTCTCCAGCCTGTTGGAAGCTCAGCCAGATTTGGGGGAGGATAAGGATCTAGGCACTCTTTGTTAGATTTCTATTGCCACGTGAAGTCTCAGCAGCTGGACATTTGTCCAGAGCGCCAAAAAACCCTCTTTAAATTGTTGAAACATTCTGGATAAATAATGAAAAATTCCATTACCATGAATATAAAAATAAAGTTCTGTATTAAGAAAGAGCTCAGTTTCTGCCTTTATGTCCTGGATGGCCACAGAAGCAACAGCCTTCTGAGTTAGTCCCATACATTTTCAGCCAGGAATGAGGACATCTCCTTGTCCCACTTCCTGTCACTCAAAAAAGAAAAATGATCATTTTCATCATCCCCATTATCATTATCATCACCATCTATCTCCATTGTCATGAGCATAGACATCGAACGCACCAAGTAGAACACTGTGTTATTTGCATTGCAGAGAAGGGAGGAGCTATTTGTTGCAAAGGTAACTATGGTTTAAGACAGTAGCTCAGTGGTTCTCCAACTTTAGTGTGAATCAGAAGCACCTGAAGGGCATGAAATAATTGCAGCAGGCTCCCTGCAGCCCCTTAAGTCCTCCACTCCATTTCTGCTTTATTAGGTGATATGGTTTGGCTGTGTCCTCACCTAAATCTCATCTCTAATTATAATCCCTATAATCCTCGTGTGTTGAGGGAGGCACCAGGTGGGAGTTGATTCCCCCGTGCTGTTCTCGTGATAGTGAGTTCTCAGGCTATCTGATGGTTTTATAAAGCAGTTTTCCCAGTTTTTGGTTTTTCTTTTTCTCCTGCTACCTTACGAAGAAGGATGGGTTTGCTTCCCTTTTTGCCATGATTCTGAGTTTCCTGAGGCCTCCCCAGCTATGCAGAACTGTGAGTCACTCAAGCTTCTTTTCTTTAGAGATGACCCAGTCTTGGGCAGTTGTTTGTAGCAGGGTGAAAATGGACTAATACAATAGGTCTTGGGATGGTGGGGGGCGGGGGAAGGTGGAGATGTACATTTCTCAAAAATTTCTAGATGGTGCTGTTGCTGCTAGCCCAGGGACACACTTGGAGAATCGCTACCTCAGTGTGTGGCTCTGACAGTGTTTCAGACAGATGTAGTTAGCTCCAACTTGCAGCAGAGGAGCTGAGGCTTAAGGAGGCCAAGTCTAGTTCACAGCCACATGGCTAGGAAGCAGTCATGGGATGTCACTGCTTGGGTCAGCTGTCGGTGTTCCCTATGCCATCTGTGCATGAAAGTCAGGCCTGGGCCACTGTCAGGGCCGTGGAGCTGCAGGCCTGGGTGCTGTCTGTCTTAGTGGGCCAGGCTGTTAACTACCTATGGAATTAGTTGTTTTTTTTCTAATGTGAAAGCAATAGGTGGGTTCCTCTTTTCTTTTTTGTTTGGTTAGTGGCCTTTTCCCTTTTGGTTCATATGACACCGCTAGCTGAGGTTGGCTGTGTTGTGAAAAGCAGTGAGATCTAGAAGCCCTGCTAAGCGGCGTCCGGGAGGAGACCTGTGCACGGTCAGCTGAACTCCAGGGCAAACTGCCCAGGAACCCAGCTTGACCCCTTGCTTATCACCTGTGGCCTGGGGCATTACCCCCACACTCAGACCTATCTGCTTTCTCCTTTGAGTGTGGCCTCTTACCTTGCCTGCATTTCATTTTATGATAAGCCAAGGAGACTTTTTAGTTTTGATTGTCTTTTTTTTCTTTGAGATAGGGTCTCACTCTGTTGTCCAGGTTTGAGTGCAGTGGTGCAACTATTGCTCATTGCAGGCTTGAACTCCTGGATTCATGCAGTCTTCCTCTCAGCCTTCCAAAGTGCTGGCATCATAGGCGTGAGCCACTGTGCCCAGTGTCATGGAGATTTTTAATAAGCCAATCTTTATTAATGGTTGCTGTGGTCATTGACAGTGACCTTCACAGAGTAGTGAAATATTTTCTTTATCCCTGATCTACGACCTCTTACCAAAAAACCCTAATTTCTCAAATTACCCATTGAGCAAAATAGTCCTTAGGAATACCTAGGGCTTGGAGGATAGAAAGGGTGATATAACACACCCCATCCTTTCCTGCCAAGTTTCAATCACATATTATTAATTCAGAGTATCATTATTGCTTCATCTGCAAACTGCAAATGTGAATTCCAGCCATGTGTTTTTAAACAGCTCTATTATGATCAAGCAAATTTGAACCTGTCATGCAGTTTATTACAAGTGGGCTTTGATTATAGAGGGAAAAATCGGTTTTATATATGGTTTCTATTTTTTCATTTCGGTAAGCTGTAGTCAAGCTCTGAGTTAGGAGAAACATGAGCTATTTTACTATTTAATAGTTCTATATATAACACTTACAGTAGCTTCTATCATTTTTTTTTTCTTTGCAGAAACAGAGTGTTAGGGCCCAGAGTAGCAATATCTATGTCCTAGGAGCTGAATTTTACTAGAAATATTGATGAATTTATAATAGTATAGAGAATTAATCTGGATAATGAAGATTTTAAGATAGCGTTACTTGGCTATAAATGCAGTTAATGTTGCCTTCTGGAAGGAAAGGAGGTAAAATTGTGTCTTCTGTTACTTTAGAAATTGATTCCAAAAGTATTCATGTATTAATTGGCCGCTCAATATTAGGAAATATATTAGAATATAACTGCTTGGAATCTTTTCTAAAAAAAGTTTTATCCAGATTCCACTAAATTTACACTTTGAGTTTTTCAGTGGTCTCTACATTATGTGTTATTTGATGTATAAGTTCTGTTAAACAAAATTTCAACACATTTAAAGTTTTAAAATGGCTTTAATGATTAGTGATTCATGAATTGGGCATCATTTCATCTATAGATTTAGAAAAGGGACAGTAAGGCATTGGCAGTTGGCTTTATAAGGTGACTTGAGCAGGAACAAGAAAACAGCATATGCAAAAAAAACAGATTGTTAATGTCAGGTTACTCCACGTCACTTTCCTTGTAAGAGTTAAAGCAGAGGGGACTTCCTTATCATGCTGAAACAGACCTGTTTGGGGATTTAACTATCATCTGTCTTGATTTCTCAGGTCAGTTAAACAGCTTGGTTTTGGCTTGGTGACATGGAACTTGAGCATGAATGACTCCATTTTGCTTAGATCTGTTGGGGCCTAGAGCAGGAGCTCAGTCTAAATCAATGGCCTCCCATAAATCTTACTTAACAGTTTAATACATAGAAAATTCTCACCATCTTTCTCATATAATTTTTCAGCAGAAGCCAGAATCTTTTATAATTCTTTGTATCATTTATTGCTGTATAGGAAACCTCTTCATAACAGTGGCTCTAAATAACATCAGGTATTGAACAGCAGTTCTGTACAACAGCTCAGAAATAGGCAACTTGGGCATGGCTTGGCATGGAAGGTTTGTGTTCCATGCATTGTCAGCTGGGACCATTCAAGGGGCTGGAGAATCCACTTCCAAGATGGCTGCTCAAAGGGCTGTTGACTGGAGCTCAGCTGAGGTCTAGGTCCAGGAGTCCTGGTTCCTCTCCAAATGGCCCTCTTCATGCGGGACACTCCATGGGCTGTCTGTACTTTGTCATACCATGGTATCTGGGTTCTAATAGTGACTCTTCCAAGAGAACCAGATGGAGAGCTACAATTCAGTCTTTTATGACTTTGCCTTGAAAGGCACATGGCATTGCTTCCGCTGTGTTCTACTGGTTGGCCCAGACTGCAGAGGAGGTGGGCAATAGGAGATAGATTAAGAGGAGTATCAAAGAATTTGATATGCTTTAAAATTGCCATACTCCATTGGAAGCCTCTTGTTAACATTTACCCTCGCCAAACTATGGCTTCTAAATGAAAGACTTGATCACTTGTTGCTAAGGTGAGACTGCACTGTTATCCGTAATTACATGGAAATGCATGGCTGCACGTCCATATAGGAATCCATGTTGGCACAGTTAGGTGAGTGCTGAGCAGTGTTCGTTAGCTTCAGACCATGGTGGATGTGGAGGAGCTGGGCGAGGGCAGTTTGGTTGGGATTGTAGGGATGGAAGTCAGACCTTGGGGCTACTGGGAACAATTGAGAGATGATATGGAAGCAGCAGGTGTAGATGATGTTCTCAGAATGCTTAGCTGAAATGAGGAGGGAGAAGGACACAGTGGTCTGAGAGAGCTTTCCTGTTCCTATTTTTTCTACTTTTTTTTTAAGATGAGAGAATTTGTAGGGCAAAGGCAAGGAGCCAATATAAGTTATAAGGTGGCATTGTTTCTAGCATGTGTGTGACATAATATCTCTTCTAGATTTTACACACATGGGTCCCAGCACAGCACATATACAATGGACACTTGTTAAACATTTGCTGTTGAACAAAGGAATTCCACCTGTAGAAAAATGTCACTGGGCAATTTCCCACCACCTGCACGACCTCCTTCCTTCCACTTCAGAGTGTGGCATCTTGTCTACTATTTTGTTTTACATTAGACCAAGGAGATTTTTTACAAAATCAGTCTCCCAAGTGGATGGATGCTGCAGCAACCCTGGTGACGTCCATATAGGTATGAACTGTTTTCTTCACCCTGATCTCAAACATGTTAACCAATCAACTCCACCTATTTCTTCAAATTACCCATTGAAGAAAGCTCATTGGAAGACCTAGGGCTTTAATAAGGGTCCCACCAATGTCTGCAGGGACCAAATACTCATATAGTCAGAGTTGTTCACTTTCAGGGTGCCAGCTGGCCGTGTGGAAAATGGGAAATGAATACTCCTTCAGAGGGATGTTTTGATGTGAGGGCTGTGAGATTGATTACTCCTGTAAAGTGCATTCTAAATGGTAAATTGTACCTTGCAAACCACAACACTGATATAAGAAACTGATTATTCGTCGTCCTGTAGGTCAGTGTGGGTGTTTATGTTTTCAGAAACTTGATTTTTTTTTTCCTCTGAGGATCATATAGTATCTGCTTCAGTCACTTTTCCATTTTTGACTTCTATAAGAAATTGACCTGGAAGTGTCAGCCATTGAAAAATTGCAATAATTTTTTGCTTTGTGATCTACAGTTGTAATAGACACAGTAATAATAGTACTGTCTGTATTTTCCCAGGGCAGTTACGGGATGGATGGTATCATTCTCTGGGGTTGTTACATTTCTGATTCCCTCCCTGTCCATCTTGTGTTCTTTTATCCTACAAGGGAGAGGTGGTGAAAAGCTCCAGTCTGCAGAGGAATTGAAGTTCTACATGGCCAGCGTTTATGCACAGTGGAGTTTGTTTTTTGTTTGCTGTTATTGCAATTTCGGGGACTCACCTTCTCTGTGTAGCCTTGGTGGGAGGTAGGCATTCGCTCTGGGTGAGCACAGACATACCTCCCAAGACAGCCAGGTGGGTGCATTTCCTTGGAACTTTGAATCTGGAGTGAGCAGTGCAAGGAGGAAATCTGGTTAGAATGCATTGGCAGCTGCTCCTGAGACCTGGTGGGCTTCCCTGAGCCTCTTGCGTGCTGTCTCCTGTGGATAAAGTGAGAGTGATCTTTTGCTATTCTTACAGGTTTTTTTTTTTTTTTTTTTTTTTCCTTCTAAGCTGGCAAGTGTTCATTCCATCCCTTGTTACCGAGTCCTGGCTGACAGGGAGACCACCCTGTGTGTCACCTGCATTGCTGTTTGTTTCTAACTCTCTCATTGGCTCTGCTTTTGGGGCATCCCTGTCAGTCCCCTGGCTGAACAAAACAGACTATTGAAGTTTCCTCTCTCCATCAGCCAAGGTTGGTTCACTGGAGAAAAAGAATTGTGCTCTTGACTGTGCCATGTAGTGATTGCTGTAGAGGCAGCTATCACTGTAATTTTCATACTTGAGGAACACTTCATAGTCCACCAAGACTGTGTATGTGATTATTTCAGTACATGAGTATGGGTAGATAGCACTACCCAAGTTTTGCAAGGATCACATGGCCTCAATGAAGTTAAGACATTTGCCCATGGTTGTATGGCTACTAACTAGCAAAAGTGGAACTTTGACTCAAGACTCCTGACTCCAAAACCACCTCTTCCCACTCCTTCTCATTAGTATGTCAAAGTTAGCCTGGTGGCAAAATGTTCTTCCTTGAAATACCTGCCTGCCACATTCAGAAAATGAATGATGATGTCCTAGAAGCAGGATCTGTACTGAGGGAGGGACCATCCTTCCATCTCATCTGAATCCATCAGGGGAACCACCAATCCATAATTGTATGAGAACCCAGCTCTCAAAATCATAGTGAAGTTGCTAGTTCAGGGCACTTTACTTTGAAATTGCTCTTTTTAAAGAGCCATGTAACACTAATTTAAGAACCAGTTAATGCTAATCATCCTCCAATAATTTTTTCTTTTTTGTTAGTTTCTCTTTTTTTTTTATGAGGCAGGGTTTTGCTCTGTCTCCCAGGCTGGAATGCAGTGGTGCAATCATGACTCACTGCAGCCTCTAGCAACCCTCCCATCTGAGCCTCCTGATTAGCCAGGACTCTAGGCACACACAACAACGCCCAGCTCATTTTTGTAGAGGCAGGGTTTTGCCATGTTACCCAGGCTGGTCTTGAACTCCTGGGCTGAAGGGATACACCCGCCTTAAGTGCTCATTGCTGATAAGATAGAAACTACAAACAAAAAAGTGAAGAGAAAACTCCTATTATCTTGCCAACTGGTAATAAGCACTTTAACATATATTTTTCAGACTGCCTTTCTGTTAGATTTTTATTGCCATGCATTGGGCACTGTTCTTAGCTTTTTTACATACCTGATCTCATCATGCTTTCCCAAGTTCAAATTTTAAAGTTTGTGCTCTTTAATTATAAATACACCTGTTATAAATGTATAGTTATTTAATGAGAACTTACTAAGATAGGTTGAGAGCAAAATCTGTGAGTGCTGTTACAGTAGAAAGTGTGGGAACAGGGTTGGATCCAGGTTTTGTGGGGGCTGAAGTTGACACAATTTTTTTTAAGAAATTAAGAAAAAGCATATAACATGTATATGAAATTAGGTGCAAAAGTGAATATTATAATGAGAAAAGAAATCTGAACAAAACTGACACTTTGGAGATTCAGGTTCTTAATTTTCTTCTGAACTCTTTTTAGGTAGTTGGCCAGAAAGGCTTACATGCAAAGACTTCTGGATCCAAACCTGACTTTTCCTCCCTTTCCAGAACTCTGTGCTCTCTCAGGGGCAGCACAGGGAGAGGCCCAGCTGTTTAAGCTACCTTGGTCCCCCAGAAGGAGTGGGAGGCAGGGTGGCTGGATACCTTCATGGAGAAAGCCCTGGATGCCAGGGGAGTCGGGATGGGGAGGAGATATCTCTTCCTTTTTTTCTCTTTTTTCTTTGGAGCTGAGAATCCTAGGGTCATAGGGAATTACCCCAGCAGGAGTGAGGTAATTCCTATCCCACTCCAAAATATTATAAATATTTACTGGTATTTTATTATCATAATCTTCTGTTTATCTTTATTAGATCTACAGTCTCATTTGGTGAATGTTTTGGAGAACCAATTAGTTATTAGTTTCCAAATCTTAACCTATTCCTTAAATACCTTTGTTAATGAATCTACCTCTTTCCATTGATTTGAGATGGCACCTTTATCATATATTAAATTATTATTTATTCTTAGATCTGTTTCAAAATTTTCTATTCTCTTGCATTAATGTGCCTGTTTGTTGCTAGGTTATTACTGAATCATTGAGCTTCAGTATATAATTTTGTTTGTATTTTTTGTTTTGAGATGGAGTCAAATTCTGCTACCCAGGCTAGAGTGCAGTGGTGCAATCTCTGCTCACTGCAACCTTCACCTCCTGGGCTCAAGGAATTCTCCTGCCTCAGCCTCCCAAGTAGCTGGGATTACAGGTGTGTGCCACCACACCTGGCTAATTTTTATACTTTTAGTAGAGACGGGGTTTCACCATGTTGGTCAGGCTGGTTTCAAACTCCTGGCCTCAAATAAGCTGTCCTCCTCAGTCTCCCAAAGTGCTGGGATTACAGGCATGAACCACCTGGCCTTATTATGTGTTTTCATATTTGGTAGAATGTGGTCTTGCCTTCTCCCCCTCAATAGCTTTTCCTTTAAAAAAAACTTTCTGGACTTTTCTCACATTTATTACTGTATGAAAACTTAAGAATCATTTTTGCTAAGCTCTAAAAAAAATCCTTTTGGGATTTAATGAGATTGGTATTCATTTTAGATTAATTTCTGAAGACCTGAGCTCTATAAAATAAATTGCTTTCCAGGTATATGGTCTGCCTCTTTATTCCATTTTCCTTTCATGTGCTTGGTAATTTTTTGTGAGTTCTTGGCAGATTTATAATGTTCAGTTCTAGGTAGCTATTTTTAAAATCTGTTATGAAAGGGATTGTATAGCCCTCTTCCACAGTCTTTTCTAACTAGCTGCTGTTGGTATATGGAAAGGCTATTTAAAAAAAAAAAAAAAACTTGACACCTTACCAAACTCTTAGTAATTCTGATGGTTTTTCAATTGTCAGAGCTTTTTTGCCTTGCTTCTACCTTCTGAAACCCATTTTTAGAGTGGTTTCTGATGACCAATCCTGATAAAATGCCATGATAGCTGGCCCCTAGGCTGTGGGAGGTGGCAAGGGTCATGAGGCTATAGGCAGTCTTCCTAATCATAGTGATCGTGGTTGAGCAAAGTTGAGTAAAGGTGAGGCTGCCCAGACCTTGTAGAACTTATTACACATTGTGGAAAAGCCTGACAAAGTATGAATTCCATAGCACAAATTCAACTGTAGCACAGATCAAATCCTATCTCCCGATCTGACATTTCACTCCCATTAGAGTCCTGTGATCGCACAGAGCTGCCTATCTGTTTCCCTGTCCATCCTGTCTGGCAGCGGTAAATCACGGTCCCACGGTCATTTAAAGGGATGCTTTATTCAGGGTGAACTTGTTCTACCTGCTCTTCGCTGAATGAAGGACTGCACCAAACTGACCTAGCCATGGATAAGCTCAGATAATTGGGATTTCATCAATGGTCATAGGTTTGCTTGACAGTGGTCTGTCGTTGGACCGATGAAGGCTGCTGAGTGCGGTGTCCTGGCCCTGACCGCAGAACAGGATAGTGTTATCCCTTATCTGTGCTGGCCAGAAGGGCTGCTTAAGACCAGACCTCAAACTTGTGAGGCCAGGCTTGTCCCGGAATCCACAGCCTTGTTCAGGCTATATGGTGGTGTGGCACGGAGGTGAGTAACCCGAGACGTGTCGATGGCTTCCTTGTGGTTTCGACTGTTGTTGCCTGAGTATTTTTTTACACAGTCTATGGGCTCTAAAATCCCAGTGTCCATCAGTGAGTGCTCTCCTTGGGTGGAAACCGTGGGAGTAGAGCACTGACAACAGAGATGGGGAAAGACTGGGCAGGGGTGACAACAGGAGTCACCTTTTTGATCTCATGTGTGTGGGTGACTGGGAGAGAGAAGTTTACTAGGTGTGAAATTTGGGGGAACCTTCTGTTTGGGGAGTGCTGGGAGCTGTTTTATTTCTAATTAAGAAGAGCCCTAGGAAGGAAAGTAAATGAGCTTACCAACTCATTAGCAGGCACTCTGATAAGACCTTCTGGGCACATTGCCTAGAGGCCCAAAGCAGAGAAAGGAGAGACAGGCCCGTTCCTAACATTTCCTGGGCCTGGGGTAGGAGTACAAACAGAGGCTTATACTCCATTTGTCTAAGTAGCTGTTTCCAAGTTCTAAGTCAAGCTCTCTAAAAATCAGGTCTTATGCTGCTATCTTGGTAAATAAACACCTTCACAACAACCTGGAAGACAGGTTCCAATTTCCCAGACTCTTCATTTCTTGTCCAAAATCTTTCTATGGTACAGATAGACATCCCTGGCCACAGGTCCCAAGTCTGTGTACACCTCTGCAAACAACCTCTCTTATGCAAACTGGGGAAATGCTTCACCCTTGAGAAGATGGACTCTGGCAGGTACTGCAGCAGACCCCAGGGAGACCTGGAATGTGACCCAGAAGGTGGGGTGGTATCTAGGTGGGCATATTATGAAGGCCCTGTGAACTCTTTGACCCATGACATGGTGTGGTTAGAGAAAGTGTGAGCAGTGCCTTCTGAGCATAGTGCCCAGGGCACGGGCCCAGACTGGCTCAGCCTGACATTTCCAGGGCAGGGGACAGAGATGGGAAGAGTTGAGGGAGCAAGTGGGAACTTGGAACTACATCCAGGACAGATGAGGTACTGGAAGGGGCGAGGTCAGGTACCCCAAGTGTGGGAACCCTTGGACATGCCAAATTAGGGTTTTAGAAATGTCACTTTGTTACTTCTGGATTTGGGCAGTATGCTTACAGATTTACCACTTGTCTGATGCAAGTGGGAGACGTGTCTTGCACCTGCTCTGACCTCTCTCCTTCTGCGTCCCCAGTTCTTCTTTTTAATGTGGTGCTGGTGCTGATGACAACAGAAGCCTGTTTGGAAGGAGCCAGCAATGGGGATGGGGTTGCAAAGGACAGATGCATTGTCTCCCCTTTGCCTCTCTCTCCTTCTGCTTTTGTGGATCTGCTGGTATGGTTCTCATTCTTTGCCTCAACCTCTTGTACCCATCCAATTCCTACCCTTCTCCTGTTTCCATTCTTATTTTCTGTTCCTTTCCTTGGTGGCTTGGCAGGGGCAGTGGGGGCTCTACAGGGAGGTGGGAGATACTTTCCTTGCATCCCAGTGACCTTCTATGACCTCGTTATAGTGGTAAGGTCATCCCTTCGTATCTTCAGGGGATTGATTCCAGGGGTTCTGTGGATACTGAAATCTGTGGATGCTCAAATTCCTTATATAACATGAGTAGTATTTGCATGTAACCTACACGCATCCTCTGTATACAGTCATACAGTTTTCATCAACAATGGACCACATATACGACTGTGGTCCCATAAGATAATGGGACATACATAGAAACCTGATAGATGGTGCTAGATATGGTTGCTGATCAAGTAGGAAAAATGGTTGATATTCAGTAATGGTGTTGGAATATTTATTTTTCCACATGAAAAAATAATAAATAAAAATCTAATACCATGTAGGTTTCTGTGTGTACACTCTGATGTTCACACAATGATGAAATTGCCTAATGATACATTTCTCAGAACATAACGCGGTTATTTGGTGACACTTGACTACTTTAAATCATCTCAGATTACTTGTAATAACCAATATAATGTAAGAGTGATGTAAATAGTTGTTATACTATATCTTAAATTTGTACCATTCTTTTTTGGGGAGGGTGTGCAGAGTCTTGCTCTGTCACCCAGGCTGGAGTATAGTGGTGTGATCTCAGCTCACTGCAACCTCCACCTCCTGGGTTCAAGTTATTCTCCTGCCTCAGCACCCCTTGTAGGTAGGATTACAGGTGCATGCCACCACACCTGGCTAATTTTTGTATTTTTAGTACAGACAGGGTTTTGTCACATTGCCCAGACTGGTTTCAAACTCCTGACCTCAGGTGATCGACTTGCCTTGGCCTCCCAAAGTGCTGGGATTACGGATGTGAGCCACCATGCCAGGCCTAAATTTATACTATTTTAAATTTTTATATTTTAAATTTTCCAAATATTTTTGATCTGTGGTTGGTTGAGTCCATGGGTGCAGAGCCCATGGATACAGGGGGCAAACTATACTAGATTTAGGTAGTTTACACGTGAAATAGGCTTTTGGAGGTTGACACAGAAATCTGTCTCTAATAACATTCCTGTGGGACAGCGTATTCCCAATTTCAAACAACTAGTTTATAAGTAAACTTTCAGAACTAAAATTTGTTGTAGCTGTTTTTAGAAATTTGTCACTGGAAGGCTGCTGTGTCCATTAGACCTTGTAAATTAATTGAATCTACTCTAAGCCAGTGTGTAGGGCCCCCTTCCAGCTCAGAAGACCTATGAATTTAGTCTTCATCCCTCATTTTTGTAGGGTAGAAAACTGAGATCAGTGCGAAGTTATTTATATAAAGCCAAGCGAAAAGTCTTGCTGGATGTTTTCATGACCCAAGGAGTATGGGCACCAGCACCTGTTTGTGGGTAGCTGGCACACAATGATGGCATGTGCCTGCATCGAGCCACAGCACATGGTGCTCGGCCTTCCTTGTGTACACGAAGAAAGACCATTTGAAGAACAGCAGCAGGTATCCTAGCCTTTTCTGTTTTACTGTTTTTTGGAGATGGAGTCTTGCTCTGTTGACTAGTCTGGAGTGCAGTGGCACAATCTTGGCTCACTGCAACCTCAACCTCCCAGGTTCAAGCAATTCTCCTGACTCAGCCTCCCAAGCAGCTGGGACTGTAGGTGCACACCACCAAGCCGAGCTAATTTTTTGTAGTTTTAGTAGAAACGGGGTTTCACCATATTGGCCAGGCTGGTATTGAACTCCTGACCTCGTGATCCACCCTCCTTGGCCTCCCAAAGTGTTGGGATTTCAGGTGTGAGCCACCACGCCCAGCCAACGAGTATCCTAACTTTTTAAAGGTGAGACTATAGGGGTATTTTATCAGCATTCTCAGCATCCCCCATGAGTACCTTAAAATGAGATTGATCTGTAATGGGGTTAAATTGTTGGAATTTCTTCTTTTACTTTTTTTCTTTTTGAGAGAGGATCTCCCTCTGTTGCCCAGGCAGGAGTACAGTGGCACAATCACTACTCATTGCAGCCTCGACCTCCCCAGTTTGAAGCCAATTCTCCAACCTCAGCCTCCCAAGTAGCTAGGACTACAGGTGCATATCACCACACCCCACTAATTTTTGTATATATATATTTTTTGTAGAGATGGGGTTTTGCCATGTTGCCCAGGCTGGTCTCAAACTCCTGAGCTCAAGCGATCCATGTGCCTCGGCCTCCCGAAGTGCTCAGGTTACAGGTGTGAGTCGCTGTGCCTTGGAGAAAGTTTATTAAGGTTTTGCTGCTGTCTTGAATTTCTTTACCTTTAAGAAGAGTTCCTATACATAGAATAATTATGAAATTTTTTTCAAGACTTTATGACATTTTTCTACACTATCAGTTGCATGACATTTGTAAGACTGTTTCCTTATCTGTAGAATAGGGATAATGATACCTCCCACTTAATCTTTATGTCAGGAGATTATGTGATGTGTCGGTAGACAATAAAACTCCCAGCACAGGAGTTTCAGCGAGCAATCAGTAATTGCACTGGTTTCTATTATTGCTGTGGTTATTCTCATTATAATGAGGGCTTCTGGTCTTCCCTGCCTGGGGTCTCTTACCAGGTTTTCTTGTCCTTTTGGGTACCTTCTCCCTAATTTGGAGATACTGCCTATTACTCCAGAGCAAACTGTTTCCTGTGCTGAAACTCTCTCCTTCATGAGTCAAAAGGTATAGAGTTTCGGCTTTTTAAAAGATGTGCCTAAGATTTTGATTTGTTGCATTGCAGGATCTAGTGATGATTCCTCTCTGCTGGCTTGAGGTCCCACCAAGGACTTTATTCTTGACATTTTCCTTTGCACCATTTGTCTTGGACTTTCTTCTCTGCTTAATGAGCTGGGGACACAGGGACATTCCTGGAGCCTATTTACTTTTTCTATCGCTTGCCTGACTTGGATTTACGTCAAACGTAATCAGTTACTGCTCAGCTATGAGGACAAAATGAACCCTGCTTTCTATAATAGTTACCCTTCCTCGTGACTTCTCCTGGAATCGTTTTTGTACTCTGTCATTGGTTATTTGAAGAATTCTTGGTCCAGGGTCCCAATCTGAAAATGTTGCCTATTCGTTAGGTTTCAGTACTCCACACTAATGCTAGAGGGCTACGCACGGACCTCTGAATACCTCTTTAGGCCTTTTTGCCCTGGAATGCTGGGTTTTAAGGTTAATAGTGATTCCCTAAAACTTGGCATTAGTCCCTGAGGAAGTGTTTTAGGAAATGCGTTTATAGTATGACTAAGTAGCATTTAGTGGGGTAATTGTTTTATCACATTTTTTTTTCCTTTGTAGATAAGAGTCTCACTAGCTGTGGTCTAGGCTGGAGTGCAGTGTAGACATCTCTGCAACTTCCGCCTCCTGGGCTCAAGTGATTGTCCCGCCTCAGCCTCTCAAGTAGCTGGGATTAAAGGTTTCCCCTCCCACACCACAGTCAGTTAGTTTTTTGTATTTTAGTAGAGTTGGGATTTTACCACCTTGGCCAGTAATTGTTTTATTGAAAAACGATCTTCTAATAGTTTTTCAGACAATTTGAAAATTCCAGTCATCTGTGACTAAAAGGAATCCTACCTATGCCCCTGCTGAATTTCTGCATTACTCATTCCACTAGTCCAGAAACTCTCTCACTTTTCACAATGACTTTTTCTTTCTCTTCAAACCTTCAGCATCTCGCCCTTCCCCACTATTAGCTGGTGACCTTGCTTCTTCACTGAAGTAAAAACATTCTGAAGACAGCATTTGCATTCAGTACTAAATTTACAAACATACCGACATCTGTACTGATTTTCTTCAAGCCGAAATGTCCATACTCTATCCCGACACACACTAAAGGCCTGCCCTTCTTGTGTGCTAGCTCCTGTCCTTCTCATTTACTCAAGGTCATTGCCCTAATACTAGTCCATCTGTCCTGGTACTATTAGTTTTTCTTCTCTCCTGGGTCATCTTATCAGAATACAGAAATATGTTTCATCTTACAAAATGTACTCTTAGCTGGGTGTGGTGGTTCATACTTGTAATCTCAGCACTTTGGGAGGCCAAGGTGGGAGGATCACTTGAACCCAAAAAGTCAAGGCTGCAGTGAGCAGAGATCACACCAGTGTATTTCATCCTGTGCAACAGAGTGAGACCCTGTCTCAGAAAGAAGGAAAAAAGAAAAGCATTCTTGAATCTTCTGCTCCGTTCTCTCCTCCCTTTTACTGCAAAACCTTTTGGAAGAATTTTCTACACTCCCTCTCCTTCCTTTCCTTGATCCTCTTTAGTTGGACTTTTGTCTCTAGTCCTGTACCAGACTGGTCTTGTCGGTTCTACTAATAACTCTTTCAGTATCAAATCCAATGGTTAGTTGCTCTCAGTTCGAATTGGAATTGATTTATCAGTAGTGTTTGACATGATGGGTCACGCCTTTCTTCTTGATTTTTCTTCGTTTCTGTTCCAGTACCGAGCCTCCCAGTTGTCTTCCTGGAAGATCCTTCCAATCCTGTCTGGGTTGATAGTTTCTCTTCCTCTTGCCAACGTCTAAACAAGTGACAAGGCTTGCTCAGCTGCCGGGGCTTTTCTTTCCTCCTCCTGCTTAATTTACAGGTGTTCTTACCAGGTTCCACGACTGTTTCTGCAAATGTTTATTTTTGGTCTTAAATTCTTCCTCCGCTCCTTCTTATACTACACAACATGTCTTGTATCTTTTGATACTGTTCCTCGTTACTGAGGCCGAATTTATTATGATCTTTTAGTCTTTTTTCTCTTTGGTCTTCAGATAGAATAATTTCTGTTGATGTTCAAGTACCGACTTTTCTTGACTGTTATCTCCATTCTGCTACAAGACAATTCCATGAATTTTGGATTTCAGATATTCTGGTTTTCAGTTCTATAATTTCCACTGGGTTCTTTTTTATAGTTTCTATTTCCCTGCCGGGAATGCCCAGCTTTCCATTTATTTCAAGAGCATTTGCCGTATGGAGCATAACTAAAATAGCTGCTCTGAAGCTTTGGCTTGATAATTCTAACATCTGGGTCCTATTGGAGTTGGCATCTGTTGATTGTCTTTTCCCTTGGAAACTGGTCCCATTTCTCTAGTTCTCTGTACCTTTAGTAATTTTCCATTGCCTTGAACATTGTGAGTGTTACCTTGTGTAAACTCTGGGTGCTTTTATAATCTGGGAGGTTTTTTTTTTTTTTTATATCAGACAACCAGCATCCACCGTGGTTAGGTTCAGGTTGCAAGTAGTTCTGTCTCGCTCTCTAGGGGTGGTGGTTCAGTATCTAATATCAGCTGGTGACCTTGTTTCTTCACTGAAGGAAAAACATTCTGAAGACAATATTTGCATTCAGTATTAAATTTGCAAACATATCCACATCTGACTGATTTCCTTCAAGCTAAAATGTCTATACTCTATCCCTATGCACACCAAAGGCCTGCCCTTTTTGTGTGCTAGCTAGATTCAGGTGTGAGTTGAGATTTTTAAAGCCCTGGTTTTCCACTTTGGGTCTGTCCTGAACATGGATCACTAGGGATTACTCTGAGAGTTGGTCCCTGGTGTAAATCATGGTTCAGTGCTCAGGTCTCCATTGCATCGCTTTGAGTGTGTCCTGCCTGTATGCAACTTGGAAGAACCTGAGACTCTAGGAAGAGTGAGGACAGGGGTTCATATGTAGAATTAGGGGTTCTGTCTCTAGCTCTCTACTCTGTGGTTCCACACATTTTCTGATTCATAGGGATCTCTTTTCATCTTGCATAGTCACATGGAGTTTCTGTAAGATTTATCTGACTGTGGACCTCTGTGACTGGTGCCCACCTCTGGGCAAAGCCTTTAGAGAAGCGGGAGCAGGGAAAGTTGGGGATTGAAATTAACCCCTTTACAGGTCACTTTCCCAAGGTTTGACTCATCTCTACCAGCTGCTTGCTTTTGTTTTCTTTTCCTAATTCTCAGGTAGTTGCTTTTTATATTTTGTCAAGAATTTCTAGTTGTAATCAGAGGAAGGATAGCTATCCTGGGCACTTACCATGATAGTTCCATGACTTTCAATACCCTACTGGCAACTCCCAGATTTGCCTCTGTGGCCTGGATCTCTCACCAGACTTCTATTTCTTGCCTGGATCTCTCCCCGGGTCTCAATATCTTTGTCTAGGTGTCAATTGGGCATCTCAACTTAGAAACGAGAGCTGGATTCTTGACCTCCTCCATTGGTCTTTCGCTACCTCAGGATGGGCAGTGCCCTCCTACCATTGCTCAAGCCAGAAACTCTGGATTCATCCATGACCCCTCTCATTCACTCATACCCAAATCCAAGCCATTAGCTAATTATGATGTTTATTTTTTCAAAATACATCTATAACCAGACAACTTCTTCCCATTTCCAGGTGATTGTTTCTCATATACAGAGCCATCACTGCCTCCTAACCACCCTCCCTGCTTCCATTTTTTTTTTTTTCCTCTTCAGTCTGTTCTTCACCTTGTGGGTAAGTTAGATTCTGTCAACCTTTGTTTCACCCTGCTGCCCTCCACCAATCCTATTGGATTACCTATTCCACGGTGGATAAAGGGAGTGATTTCTAAGGTGGTAGGGTCATCTCCCCATCGTCTACTCCTTCCTTTTCCCACTGCTCTTCTCCTTCCTCTGGCTGTAGCCACCCAGCTACTGCAGTCCTTCACCTTTGAATCTGATGTTCTCCTGCCTCAGCGTCTTTGTCCTCCTCCTTCTCCCCTAGATACCTTCAGTGTTATCGCTCACCTTCTGATCTCTGCTCAGATACCACCTCCATTCCTCTCAATCCCCTTGTTCTGCACATTATTCACTGCACTCATCAGACCTGACTTAAAAATCTTTTTTGAGACAGAATCTCACTTTGTCACCCAAGCTGGAGTGCAGTGGCACTGTCTTGGCTCACTGCAATCTCTGCCTCCTAGGTTCAGACAATTCTCCTGCCTCAGTCTCCTGAGTAGCTGGAACTACAGGTGCCCCCCACCACACCTGGCTAATTTTTTTTGGTTGTATTTTTAGTAGAGACTGGGTTTTGCCATGTTGGCCAGGCTGTTCTTGAACTCCTGACCTTAAGTGATCTACCCATCTTGGCCTCCCAAAGTGTTGGGATTACAAGCATGAGCCACCATGCCCAGCCAGACTTGACTTCTTAGATATCTGTGTGCCTTCTGCCCTTAACCTAAGCTCTTAGATGACAAGCTCCCTGCATTTATCTTTTCAGTAATGTGTTTTGGTTGCCTAGGAAAGTTCCTGGTACAGGATAGGCACCCAATAAATATTTGTTGGTTGAATGCACCAAAAGACAATATGTGCAGAGTACTTCTTCACAAAAAGGAATTTGATGGGGTTACTTTGTAATTATTTTTTAAACTCTATTTCAAAAGAAGGATACAGAAATTAGTCTGGTAAAAAGTGTTCTAAGATGTTGACATCCACATGACCACCTTTGGGGTATGGAACATTAGTGCATGGTGGAAGCAGGTGAATTCATTTCTAACTCTTACATGCTGGGACTGGGTTGCATGGTTCCCATTGGACTCTCAGGATAGCTATGGGAATCAAAGATGGAAATATATGTAGCTTTCACTCTTGTCTCCCATGGTGCATCTTGAAGACGGGCAGGAGTGGTATTTAACAGTGTGGAAGCTAGCCAAGACCATGTTGTGCATAGCAACTTTGGCCTCATTATTCCTGCCATCTGGGCTTGCTGTGACCAGATCTCATGCTCGTGAATGACAGGGTAAAGAGCTGTCGCATGCATGTACAGCCCCGAGTATGAGCAACTTGAAGCAACCATTGCTGTTCCTAGAATCTTCACCTTCTCCACTTTCAGTGCCTTTGAAGCACAGCCAGGTTGGTTGTGATGATGCAGTAGTTACATCGCACCAATACTTAAACCTGGAAACCCAGTGAGGGCTCTGAATCCCATATCCACTTTGTTCCTTGCATTGGAGTCCATTTTTAGTGCAGTGGATGAATGGCCGTGTGGGGTTATTCACAGAGAGGACAATTACCACCCTAGGGTGTGTGTTCTCGTTGATGGTATATGTAAGGGGACAGTTGCCCCTTGTTCTAAGGCTACATTATAAATTAGGAAATCTTTTGAGATGGCTCTTTGATTTCGCTTTGAACTCTGAAAAGTGGGCCTTAGGAAGGAGGATGTTGAGACTTTTAGAAGCAGTGAGATACAGTGCTTACAACTCAGAGGTTTCCATTGGCCGGCTAAACAACAGAGCTCTTATCACTGAGTAGCATGACTCCGTACTGAACCAGCTTCAAGTGATAAATAACTGATGCATCCTATTCTGTTTGTTTGGTTTTGCTTTTTGTGGAGCACAGTATTTTCTTGTTTGCCAACTTTTCTACAAATCATTTTCAGGCATTTTCCTCTTGAAGTGACAGTATAAAAAATGAGTTTTTTTTTTTTTTTTATAAGAGCAGCAGCTAAATAATGCTATGTTTGGAATTTAATTAGGAATGGTGGTTTGTGAACTGTTAAAAAGATACTTCTCATTTATGTTTCAAGTGTAAGGCATTATGTAAGCGTCACCTGTAAGTGACTAGAAAGAGGGAAAAATAAATGTTTTCTGCACTGTCTCTGTATGCTATTAAACGTTGACATTAGACAGTTAATAGTATTCTTCAGCTGTCCAGGTTGAACAGTATTCTAAAGGCATTAAGGAAAATACTTTGCAGTCCTGTTAAAGAGTTGCTGAATATGTCTCAGATGTGACTCATTCCTTGTGGTGAAAGGTGGGAGAGAAACATTTCCAAGCATCTCCCTGGCTGTATGAAAGCCACAGTGTTTCATGAATCTTCATTCATTTTTTTGTTCATTTATTAATCTAATGGGTGTTTATTGCATGTTCTTCACCTGCTACTGTTAGGTGTCTAAGGAAGAGTTCCTCTCTGACGTGTAGAGCATTTCTGATATGCAGAAAAGCTGATGGAGAGATGGGAAAGCTGAAGAAGTTCGGTGAGCTTGATGGAAAAAACTGCCATGTGTGGGAGGTAGGAACCTTGACAGAAAGAGAGGGAGAAAAAGAATCTGAGCACATTGCTTTAAGATACTGATGCCCTATGCAGCTTAAGTATATCATGAGCCTTAACACTATTTGTACCCAATTCCACGCAAATCTACCTCTGTTTCCCTTAAGGAAATGGAAGCATTATTTATAATAGTTAAAAAAGAACATCTAATTGCCCCAATGAGTAGAACAGTTAATTATGGTATATTCCTGAGATGAAATTCTCTGCATTCATTAAAAGCTATATTGCAAAAGAATATTTAATGACTTGGGGATATACTCATCATATAATAAGTGGAAAAAAGCCAGTAAGACAGTCGAGTCTCAACTCGGTAATGCTACATTCTCAATTTAGAGGAAGTTAGCTCCCCTGAGTTTGTAGCTCTCCCCTGACCCCTGCACTCACAATCCTTTTACCCTGCTTAACTCTGTCTTTCCTTGGTCCCTACCACGCTCTTACATACTTGACATTTCCTGGTCAATATCATTGATATTTGACTTTTTCTCCTGATAGGATATAAGTTGCTGGAGGGCAGGGATTTTTGTTTTGTTCACTGATGTATCCCAAAAGCCTAGAACAATGTTTGACCTGCAGCAGATTCTAATAACTACTGTACTTGGTGAATAAATGAGTGAAAGAAACGTGGTTGGATTATGACATTGGTGGGCATTAACTTCTTAAATTTTACTGGTGGGTTTTCCATAGTTTTCATAATAAACATGGATTACCTCTGTAATTAGAGAGAAAAAGCTTGGGGGGAGAAAACCATTGTTGCCTGTGAATTTGTCCTGTAGACGTAACTAGTTTATCTATAGGCAATGGCTGAACAGAGGATTGAAAAGAGAGCAGAATCAAAGCCTTCCAGTTGCAGGTAGAGAATATTGTCTAGGGCCATCTTAGAACCGTCAGGCTCTGGTATGAGTTCTGTGCTTGGCTGACTGCTGGGTTTTGAGCCTGTCCTTGTCTTTTCTATTCACCATTCCCTCCCTTGGCTCTTTGCAACAACACCCTTCAGGCCAGTCTGTTGACTTAACTCCTCCTGCCTTCCACTCTGGGCTAATCCTGGTAATAACCGTCTCCAAGCCTGGCTTCTACTGTCTCTTTTCAAGGCTGTACTTTCCTGGTCGCCGTTTCACGTTTTATTTTTGTCAAATGCCAGTTTGAGTCTTGACTTCCTTTTATGGTCTTCGGTGACCACTCTGGCCTTGTCCTCCTTTGAATTCCCATGGCCCTTGTGGATTGGGCCAAGCATACAGTGCAGTTCTTGGAGCTGGGCTTCATGGCAGCCATACTTGCAATGGACATTAACCAAAGGGGCCAAAAGCTACGTCCACTGGAAGCCGAGTAGAATCTGGCTCAATCTATTTTAGGACAGAAACCATAGAAATGCTTTAAGCACATATGCTCTACTTGTCTCATGTGTTATCTTTTTCTCTACAAGCAAATGACAAGCTGCTTGAGAGAAAGGTTTCTATTTTCTCTTTTTTTTTTTTTTTTTTTTTTTGTCTTCAATAGTGCATAAGCAGTTCTGGTCTGAAGGCTGACATCACATACTTACATACTTATTAGTTGGTTGATCCTTGGTTTCTTGTATATAAAATAAATGCCATTTCTGACCCTTCAGAGATGGCATAAAAATAGGGGCAGTGATTCCAGCACCTTAGAAGGCATTATATATGTATGCACATATATATTTAATGACATTTTCTTATTAATATTTAAAAAGCTAATAAACTAAAGTGAAATGTTCAGGATATAACTTGGCTGCAGTAATCTTCTGCTGTTAAAATTGTACAATTTTTATTCGGGGAATACAGATTGATTTTTAAGAAGCAGGATTTTATGTAAGATTATTCAATTCCATAAATGCTGACTGAGATTCTACTAGTTAGAAGGTACTGCAATGAGCACTGAAGGAGATTGTGGAGGTCATTTAAAAATAGTCCCTGAACTCTCTGAAGTGGGATTATAAGTGCAAAAACAGTGCCCAAGACAAGTAGGAAAGCCATATTATTACAGATATAAAGAAGGAAGAGGCCGGGCTTGGTGGATTATGCCTGTAATCCTATCACTTTGGGAGGCCCAGGTGGGTGGATCACGAGGTCAGGAGTTCAAGACCAGCCTGACCAACATAGTGAAACCCTGCCTCTACTAAAAATACAAAAAATTAGCCGGGTGTGGTGGCGGGCACCTGTAATCCCAGCTACTTGGAAGGCTGAGGCAGGAGAATCACTTGAACCCAGGAGGCAGAGGTTGCAGTGAGCTGAGATCACACCATTGCATTCCAGCCTGGGCGACAGTGCAAGAGTCTGTCTCAAAAAAAAAAAAAGAAGAAGGAAGAAATTGCATGTGATCTGGGGGCAAACAAATGTGCAGGGAGTAGGGGACATGGCAATGAACATTCACAATTAGGAATTTTGGTAGGTAGGAGCGGGCAGACATGGGATAAAGGATTCCAGGAAGAAATAATAAGCTTGAAGAGAAATGGGAAAGGAGGCATCTTGGTGGACAGTGAGTTGTTTGTCTTAAGGACTGCAGAGGACATGCAGGTGAGGGGCTGGGAGACTAAATTGAAAGCTAAGTTTGAATAACATCTAGAAGACCTTCAAGCTGCAGTAAGTTGTTTTCAGCATGCAAATGAATAAGTGTTCCACAACATTAGAAATGGCTTTCGAAAGAAAAGGTTTATAGCTGGGCATGGTGGCTCCTTCCTGTAATCCCAGCACTTGGGGTGGCCACAGCCAGCAGATCATTTGAGGTCAGGAGTTTGAGACCACCCTGGCCAACATGGTGAAATTCTCATCTCTACTAAAAAAAATGCAAAAATTAGCTGGGTGTGGTGGCAGGCGCCTGTATTCCCAGCTACTTTGGGAGGCTGAAGCAGGAGAATCGCTTGAACCTGCGAGGCAGACATTGCAGTGAGCTGAGATCATGCCATTTCACCTCAGCCTGGGAGAGAAAGCAAGACACCATATCCCAAGGGGAAAAAAAAGTAAGAAACGATTTACAGTTTTTATCTGGTTTGATAGAGTAACCATGTGCTTTTTCCATGTTTGTAGTTTTATGATCATGTCCTTCATCTCAGGATGAAATTTATTAAGCAAGCGTACATATTAGTTATTTGCTTCCAGAAACATATGTGGTGGTTTTTCTCTTCTGTGGTTGCATGTCTGCTAGGTTGAACTAGCGCTTGCATTTGCAAATCTACTCAAATTCCTGTTGGGGAAATGGAGATAAGTTTTCAACGATTAAATTATCTTCTTAAAGCCATACAGCAAATTATCAAAATGCTTTTGAATGAAATCCACAGGTCGGGACTCCAAGAAACCTGTTGCATCTGAGACCTTTTGTTTTATGCAGAAATTGTTTCAGAGACTATAAATATTCATCTGTAAAGTTGTTTTTCTGCTGAAGCATTTTGGTGAGAAATTAAAACTTTGATCACTGGAAATTCATAGATTACTGTAGTATTTCAAAAGGTTTCCTAGTATTTCAAGAAGGGTGTTGCTAATCCCACGTGATTGATCCCATTTTCCCATTTAAAATGGATTGGCAGGCCCTGCATGGTGGTTCACACCGGTAATCCTAGCACTTTGGGAGGCAAAGGTTGATGGATCACCTGAGGTCAGGAATTCGAGACCAGCCTGGGCATCATGGTGAAACCCCATCTCTACTAAAAATATAAAAATCATCCAGGCAAGGGGGCAGGCACCTGTAATAGCAGCTACTCAGGGCTGGGGCAGCAGAATTGCTTGAACCCAGGAGGTACAGGTTGTAGTAATCTGAGATTGAGGCACTGCACTCCAGCCTGGCAACAGAGCAAGACTCAGACTCAAAAATAAAATAGATTGGCAGTTTAGGTGTATACAGCTAAGAATCTTTGGATTTCAGTTTACTCATGAAGTAGTTGATCAATTATTTTAGAATACTTTTTCTTATGTTACTAAAGGATTCAACTTCTTACTAATTTCTTAGTTTTTAAGTTCTAAAATATATTTAGAAAACAAATTGAAGGCTCATGTGTAACGTTTGAGATGGGGCTGGGAAGGTGGCTGAGGAAGCTGAGGAGTGTCTGTCTGTAACCTGTGCCCCTGAGGTCGCTCCAGGGATAAGAGTGCAGTTAAAGGAATAGAGGAAAGAGATGGTGAGATTCTGTGTGGTTTTTGCTATTCCTTTTTGGCATTTTGACCAAAATATAGGAAAAAATACTCATCAAAACTATTTTTCATTGTGTAGATGACCATGTTTTACATTTGGAAGCCGGTTTTATTTCTCCCTCTGGAAAAGTTAGACTGTAACACATGCTGGTCAGGTTTTTATGTTCTGACTATCTAGATGCTTCTAATATTTGAATGGTTAGGATTCCTTCAGTTCAACTTCACTATGCTCATTTTCTCAGGAGTTGTGATGTGCTTTAATTATATTTCTTTTTAAAACACTTAGTTGGAGGAAATTCCATGATTGTTCATTGAGTTTAATACTTTTTCATATGCTTTATCAGATTTTTGAATTCTTACCAGTATTTAATACCCTTATAATGAAAATACATGGATGGTGTAATCTTCCATTCCATTCTCTGTGTTGTAAGTTAGAGTGATTGACGGCCTATGATTTCTACATGGTTGCTCACGAAGCAGAAAATGATCTTAGCGGCTTTTTGAAAGCTCTCCTGATTTGAGGGAGGGATGTTAGTCTTTGGGTTTCAAGTACCTTTTCCTTACTGCTGTTTTGTGGTCATGTGGCATTAAGGGTCTTGACTTGTTCATAATTCATCAGCCCTGGTTCACGGGGCGTGGAATACGACTGACTCCCATTGCAGTTCATTGTTCTTTTATAGTTGCGAGAAGTAGTAGTTAAATCACTTCACTCTTTAAGCACTAAGGTACAGTAGAAATTATGTCTTTAGTTTTCTTTTTTAAGACAGGGTCTTGCTCTGTTGCTCAGGCTGGAATACAGTGATGTGATCTCTGCTCACTGCAGCCTCGATGTCCTGGGCTCAAGCAATCCTCCCCCCCTCAGCCTCCTTAGTAGCTGGGTTGATGGGCACATTTCACCCAGCTAATTTTTTTTTTTTTTTAAGAGATGGGAGTTTTCCATGTTTGGCAGGCTGGTCTCAAACTCCTGAGCTCAAGTGATTCGCCCACCTCTGCCTCCCAACTTGCTGGGATTACAGGAATCAGCCTCTGCACCTGGCTGAAATTAGGTTTTTTGATGTGATTTCTTCTTTTTTTTTTTGTTCCTTGGAGACAGTCTCAGTCTGTCACCCAGGCTGGACTACAGTGGCACAATCTCGGCTCACTGCAACCTCTGCCTCCTGAGTTGACGCTATTCTCCCACCTCAGCCTTCCAGGTAGCTGGGACTACAGGCACCCACCACCACACCTGGCTGATTTTTATATTTTTAGTAGAGATAGGGTTTCATCACACTGGCCAGGCTAGTCTGGAACTCCTGACCTCAACTGATCTGCCCACCTCAGCCTCCGAAAGTACTGGGATTACAGGCATGAGAGCGCCTGGCCCAGAAAATGTTAATAGATGAATGCTAAATAGAATAGGAAGAAATAGAAGACATGGGGTTTTCTTCATGAGCGCTGGGATGAGTTATTTAATTTGTTTGGGCTTCTGTTTCCATAGTAATAAAGTGAGGACAATAGATGCTTTTAATTTCCCTACAGCACTTCCATTTTAAGGTCTGACAGTGAAAGCTGTGGGAAGAACACTGTTGGAATACCTTGTTCCTTTTCTAGTATGCAAATCCAGGTTCCACAGAGCACCCTCCTTTCATCAGAGTTTCATGGGAACTAAGGGAAATAGCTTGAAGGCTGCCTGGATTTAAACTAGACAAACAATTTGAAATAACTCCAAAAGGAATAAAAATAACCCAAATCTGGACTGCCATGTGAGATCTGTGATGAAGAAAGTCTAAAACAATGAGGAATCTTCAAGTGGAAAGATGAGAGACAGAGAAATAAGAAGCCTGGAAAATGGAGAATGTGGTTAGATGAATGTGGGTCCATTGACCTTGTCAGGGGAGGTGAGATGGAGAGGAAGTTAAAATGTTAACTTTAAATGAATAGAGAATGTGTTCTTTTTACTTAGCGGAGAACATAATTTTTAGTTACTCATTATCCCAAATGTAACTGACCACACCCTTCTATAATGAATTAAGAGAGGACTGGGGAAAATTGATGTCTTTTGTTGGGTCTGAAGAGCACATCTTCCTAGGGTACAAGTTCATCTTTGGTTCTGGTGGCAGAACCAAGTTCTGTGCTGGGTGGACTGTGGTTTTGCCCCAGGCTTGCAAGTCAGTGATGACATGAAAGTCCATGGCTTCCTGGGCTTGATGTTGGGAAGATACATGGTGAGTCATCCTTAGGCAGGGAGATTTCAACACACGCCGTGAATAAAGAGCATTTATTCCATCAAATGTTTACCCATAGCCTCAGTTCCTCACTCCTGAGTTTTGGCCCAGACATTATCTTAGGTGGCAAGCTGTTCATAAATAGACGTTTTGTAACCATTTAAAATACTGTGTTAGAAGCCCCAAAGAAGCATGGCATTTAATGCAACTTGGCTGTGAATACTTTTTCAAAGAAGTTTGTCTTTTATTTTTAATAAATCCCTGGATTTACCTGTCAGTATAGTTTGAAGCTGAGTAAACATTCCATTTCTTTTATTTGTATAAATTTAAGGGGTACAACCCCATCTGTACTAAGAATACAAAAGTTAGCTGAGTGTGGTGGCACACACCTGTAATCCCACCTACTCGGAAGGCTGAGGCGGAAGAATCGCTTGAACCCGGGAGGCAGAGGTTGCAGTAAGCCGAGGTTGCAGTGAGCCAAGGTCACGCCATTGCACTCCAGTCTGAGCAACAAGAGAGAAACTTGTCTCAAAATAGAGTACAAGAGCATTTTTGTTACATGAATACATTGCCATAGTGGAGAGTATGGACTTTGACTGTAGCCATCACTCAAATAATGTACATTGTACCCATTAAGTAACTTATTTTCCCTCAAGCCCCCTCCCATTTTTTACCTCCATTTTTACCTGCAATTATTTATCTCTATTGTTGTACACTCTGTATCCATGTTTACATATTATTTAGCTCCCAGTTACAAGTGAGAAGATGCAGTATTTGTCTTTCTGTGTCTGAGTTATTTCACTTACGATAATTACCTCCAGTTCCATCTATGTTGCTGCAGAAGACATTACTTCATTCTCTTTTTTATGGTGGAGTAGTATTGCGTGTGTGTGTGTGTGTGTGTGTGTACTGCATTTTCTTTACCCAAGCATACATTGGTGAATACTTAGATTGATTCCATGCCTTTGCTATTGTGAACAGTGGTGTGATAAACACACGAGGGCAGGTGTCTTTTTAATGTAATGACTTCTTTTCCTTTGGGTAGATACCCGGTAGTGGGATTGCTGGTCCAAATGGCAGTTCTATTTTTAGTTCCTTGAAAAATCTCCACACTGTTTTCCTTGGAGGTTGCACTAATTTATATTCCCACCAGCAGTGTAGAAGCATCGCCTTTTTTTTTTTTTTTTTTTGCCTCCTCGCCAACGTCTGTTATTTTTTTACTCTTTAAAGTAGCCATTTTGACTGCTCTAAGATGATCTCATTGTGGTTTTAATTTGCAAAATGCCATTTCTTCATCCAGCAATCCTGTAAATCCAGTAATGTCTCAATTCCACTCCTAGATTTACAGCTTTGAAAAACGTTGCCAACATAAAATGTGGGTCTAAAGGAACGTTTGGGAGAAGATAACAACATCAAGAAGTAATGGGAAATAAACTCTTTCCAGGAGCCTGGGCAGGGCCACTGTGCAGGCAGGCACCTGGCAAGGTGTGGAGGGTGTCCTGGCCCACCGCTGGCCCATGCTTGTCTGCTGATAATTGGAAAAGGTTTCTCTGTGAAGATGGTGTCATTTCTACTCTTGTACAAAAAGTGACATTTGTCGGTTCTAAAACTGCCAGGGTCTGCTTAAACCCACATCTGAGGTCATGTTGGGACGATATCAAACATGAAGAGAAGTGTGGGATGGAGGAGGAGGCCTGGATTATCTGTCTGTTCTCATGCCTAAAATTCCTTCTTGATGAATTGAAACGTTTTGCCCAACAGAAATGTAGTATTGCATTTTCCCCAAGTTGTTCCAGGTAATACATTTGTCTGTCTCTCTTTTTTTTTTTTTGAGAAGGAGTCTCACTCTGTCACCAGCCTGGGGGCAACCTCTGCCTCCCGGACTTGAGCTATTCTCCTGCCTCAGCCTCCTGAGTAGCTGGGATTACAGGTGCGTACCACCACGCCCAGCTAATTTTTGTATTTTTAGTAGAGACAGGGTTTGACCATGTTGGCCGGACTGGTCTGAATCTCTTGACCTCGTAATCCACCTGCCTTGGCCTCCCAAAGTGCTGGGATTATAGGCGTGAGCCAACACGCCTGGCCCTACATTCGTCTCTTTAAGTATCTTGTGTCTACTTTTCCCTAGTCCCTTCTTTCTTCCTCCCCAGTTGGTAATCATTCCTCAAATCTTAGTGCAGGATTTGAGTTTGAAGCTTAAAGAGGTACTTTTGTTCCCAGGCTGGGCCTTTGCAGCCTCTGGAATTGCCTGTTTCTTCCCTGTGGAAGCGTGAATGCTATGCTGTTGGGAACAGAGTTGGTTGTAGGAACCTCTCATCCTAGGGGGAAAGGAAAATTGGGGTGTTAGTCATTGATTGCTTTAAACTTAAGACTTGCTTTGAATATATTTACTTGCAGTGAGTGATTTTCTGTTTTGTTTTTAAGTTTTGGCGAGAAGAGGACTTGAAAACAAGCACCCAAAGGAAACAGAGTTTTTGTAGTATTTTATTTTTCAATCATCATAGGAAGGAGCGAAAAAACTTCAGATACAATTAAGTGCAAGCCTGACCCTGGGTCATGGAAAAATCCATCTTCACAAGTGCAGTTATCTTCTTTAATACCCTGATGCTGTTGCGTGGAAACGTTTCTCCACCTGTCTGGGGGATCTGTGGCAATGTAGAGGCAGAGTGATGATGACTAATGGGGAACACAGTAGATTCACGGACAGCATCCTGCATTGTTCTCTGCAGCCCCTTCCAGGTATTTGTAGCGTTAGTACTTTTTTTTCCCCTTTTTCCTTTCATCATGACAGATGTGCCTGACACTGCGAGCAGATGCTTGGGTTTCTGCCTTTGGCATAGCCTCATTCTTTCTTGGGAGTGGTTGAAGGCTCAGAGGAGCTGGATGTGTGGCATGACCTCCTGAATGGGGGAGAATAGGGCAGCTGTGCTCATGGCCCAGCTGATGGGTTTGCCATTTCCCTGCCACTCACAGTGGGTGGTGAAGACAGAGCCAAAGGTGGGTATTACCAGTGTGGGCCACTGTTCCCCAAGGATGGAAACTAGACAAATACCTCTTTCAGATACGTTTACCACACATACCTTAGCATCCACTTAGCAGGCACACATGTTGCATTTTAGGATTTAAAGGTTTCCTATCAGCAAAGAGGAAATAATAGAATAGGAGGCCTTCCTAGGAAAGGAGAACACTGCTTCCTACTAATGCATAGTTGTTAACTATTTAGGTTACATCCAATTATTGGATGATGTGAACCTTTTTCACCCAAACATCAGCCTAACATTTTAACTTTGATTGTTAAATCAGTAGGAGTGTTGAGAACATAAAACCATAATTGTTTTGGTTGCTGGATTTCAGATTTTTTTTCTTTGCTTTCTTTTTTTTTTTTTTTTTTTTAAATGGAGTCTTGCTCTGTTGCCCAGGCTGGAGTGCAGTGGAATGATCTCAGCTCACTGCAACCTCTGCCTCCCAGATTCAAATGATTCTCCTGCCTCAGCCTCCTGAGTAGCTGGAACTACAGATGTGTGGTACCACATCTGGCTAAGTTTTGTATTTTTAGTAGAGATGGGGTTTCACCATGTGGACCAGGCTGGTCTCGAACTCCAGACCTCAAGTGATCTGCCCACCTCAGCCTCCCAAAGTGCTGGGAATATAGGAGTGAGCCACTGCACCTAGCCTTGGTTGCTGGATTTCAATAAAGAGCTGGAGCTGCTGAAGATGCAGGGAGGGACCACTTGAAGTAATAGTGGGAAAAGGGTTGCTGCTAGTAGGGATGATTAAAAAATGCCTTAGCTCCTATCCTAGGATAGCAAACACCAGGGAGAGGAATGATTGCTATGGAAATGGGCTTCACCAAATTGTGAAATATGAGGATGAAGGAGCAGTCTATGGTCAAATTAAGTTACATATGAGGGGAAACTGTTCACATAGAGGCCCAGACACGGCTGAAATTTGTGGGAGAAATAGAAAGGCAAGGCACATTCAGGACTTTAAATGAGTGGCACATCTGTAAGCAGCTTCTACTGGAAGTGACCTTTTAGATCCATGGAAAGGAATGGCCATTTCCTCCCTTGGGAACAGAATATTCCATGTGCTTGTCCCATTGTCATTGGGAGTATGGCATAGATGATCATGAATGTAGATCTGGGATGGCTATCCTATGTCTCAAGCATTCCAGGCCACATGTCACTTGTATTACTTCAACTCCATGTGGTAGGAATAACACTGTATTACAGAACATTTGAAAGGTCTTGGAGCAGCTATGGGCCAGGTTACCGGATCCTCATACGAGCACTGTCAGTTTGGTGCATTCCTTACATTCAAGATAGTTTTTCATTTAGAGTTTTTACCTTCATTTTATACATCCCTTTCCTCAATGCTGCACGGGAGCACTTAGAAGGACTTTGCAGCACTCCACTCAGGAACTGGGCCAGGTGATGGCAGGAGGTGACTCATCTTCACACGCTCTGGGCAGAGCCTCTGCCCGGTTTGCAGGCCCTTGCAGGGCTGAAGAGATGAAGCTCTGGAAGAGGCCCTGTGGCTCCTGGGTGGTAGAATTGAATGGTCCTTGTGCCATAGAATGAGGTCTTTCTGGAGGTTTCAGGAATGCACACCCATGTGAGGAACCTTGTGTTTTCCTGTGTGTAGAAGGGAGTGTGTCATTCTGAACGCTGATATTCTCGGGGCTGGTGATTCTCATCTACTGTGTCATTGCCTTTAATACTGGGGATCACGGGAGGTAAGTCTGAGAATGTGCATGCAGCAACAGGAGCTTTTGTAAGAGGGGAGCCTTTCCTTGCTACCTAGTCGGTCCTACGTGGTGGCATACAAAGTAACTCAGAACCCCAGACTCTTTAGATGTTGCAGGACCAGAAGTTTCTGTTTGTTGCTGCAGTTACCCCCAAATCACCGGGCAACAGCCAAGTATTGGTATTCTCCCCTATTTTGGAAGATGATGATCTTCTAGAGGCTGTGGCGTCATAGTGTTACAGAAAGATTATGGGGTTGAGTCTTACTTCTGCCACTCAACAGCAGTGACAGAAGGTGTAATCATCCCCAATTTACAGACAAGGAAATTAAGGCTTAGGGAGATAAAGTAATTTGCCTGAGGTTGTGCAGTTAAGATCATGGACTGTAACACTCAAGTCTATCTGGTCCCCAGACTGCACTCTTGCATCTGCTCCACCATCTTAGCTTTTTTGGTGAAGCAGATATTTCTTGAATTTTCTCTGATCCCATGGCAGGATGTATGGGATAACATTAAATGCCCTGTATCGATATGGGTATGGAATTACGGACAAGAGTGTGAACTCTGAAGCCCAACAGATGGACCATTAGGTCATGGCCTGGCCACATCCTAGCTGTGAGACTGGGCAATGTACTTCCCTGTGCCTCAGTTTCCCTATCTATAAGGCTGGGACAATAATAGTACCTGCCTTGTAGTTGTTAGAGTAGCAAATGAACTGCTACAAAGAAACCAGCTAGAGTCTAGCATATAATAAGCATTCGATAAATTTGAGGTGTTATTTTTGCCATGATTTGCTGCCATGTCTTCAGGCAATAGAATAAGTAGACAATCTGGGATTGGCAGGAAGCAGTGGTCTCCCCTTTGAGATGCATTGCTGGAGGGTTATGTACTTTGGTCAGAGTCTGGGCAGACAGTGCTCTAAGCTGCATGCCAAGCAGATGCTCTTAAGCTACCAAAAACAGGAAAAGCTGATGACTTGCCAGCCTTTAGCCAGTAGTGTAGGCAGGGATTCATGGGATGTGCATTGTATACTCATTTACAAAAGACAAAATGAGAATTGAAGCTGATAACTGATTTTGTTGAAAAACGCTTTATGGTAACTTACGTGATCCAGGTAGAATCAATTCAAATATTTTTAGAATCACTCCCAGTATAGAGATGCAAACTCTGGGGGATTCATATGACTAATTGTCTATGCCTGGAGAATAATAAACTGTGTCAGAAACACACACAGTTTGTCACAAAAGCCTTCGTAGAAGAGTTTGAATCGGCAATGAGAATTCATGTCTTGGGTTGATGCAGAGAGGGTGTGGACAGCATCTAGGATAAAGGGAGGAGCCCAGGTAAGAGTCTGACATAACTGGGGCAAAGAAAGTGTTGCTTGAAATTGAGAATGACCATTGGGAAATTAAGTGAGACACAGCAAAGTGGAGTTGAGTTAGTGTCTTTCTATTATGGATCTAATCTGGTGGGCAAAGAAATGCCATAGACACTCTTATTTGAGATACCTGATTAAATTTGCTGGAAATAACATATATTCCTCTAATGGTACATTAGACTTTAAAATGTCAATAGCATCCTGCAGAAAATGTACATGCCAAAGACATGTAAGGTGGTGGGTGGTGGGGAGAACCCTGTCTTTTCAGTGAGGTTTTTTTTTTTTTTTTTTAAGATGGAGTCTCACTCTGTTGCCCAGACTGGAGTCCAGTGGCACGATCTTGGCTCACTGCAACCTCTGCCTCCCGAGTTCAAGTGATTCTCCTGCCTCAGCCTTCTGAGTAACTGGGACTACAGGCATGTGCCACCACACCCGGCTAATTTTTTGTATTTTTGGTAGAGAAGGGGGTTTCACCATGTTAGCCATGATGGTCTCAATCTCGTGACCTCGTGATCCACCTGCCTCAGCCTCTGTAAGTGCTGGGATTATGGGTATGAGCCACCACGCCTGGCCTTCAAAGTGAAAATTTAACAAGAGATTCTATTACTTAGATAACTGGAAAAAACACACACACATTTATGAAGCTAGTATTCATAGCTTCAACAAATGTAACTAGCCATCAGGTGTTAACTTTTGAATATCATGCCCTGAAGACCTATTTAGTTTAGAAAGATTTACCAGATAAGTGTTTGAAGGTGGACACTATCGCTTTTTAGCCTCAAATTACCTTAAAGGAGTTGAAGCTTGCTAAATGCCACAGCTGATGAAAATTTGGAGAAGCATAGCTCTTGCTTGTGGTAGTGTTGTGTTTTTGTTTGTTTTTTTTTTTTGTTTTGAGACAGGGTCTTGCTTTGTCACTCAGGCTGGAGTGCAGTACGTGATCTCTGCTTGCTACAATCTCTGCCTCCTGAGTTCAAATGATTCTTGTGCCTCAGCCTCCCAAGTAGCTGGTACTGCAGGTGTGCACCACCATGCACAGCTAACTTTTGTAATTTCAATAGATATGGAGTTTCGTCATGTTGGCCAGGCTGATCTCAAACTCCAGACCTCAGGTGATCCACCTGCTTGGCCTCCCAGAGTGCTTGGATTACAGGTGTGAGCCACCATCCCCAGCCTCTTGCTTGATTTTTAAGATTCTTCTCTTTGACTTTTCTTGGTAACTACTATCTTGAAACATACTAAAGTATGGTTGGTGAAATAATACATTAATCACCTTGAGCTAACAAAATGCCACCACAGATGGATTTTCTCAGTTTAGGGGTTGGGAAGTCCAAGTTCAAGGTGCTGGATTATTTGGTTCCTGTTGGGGGCTTGCAGATAGCTGCCTCCTGGCTGTGTGTGCACATGGCTTTTCCTTTATAAGGGCACTAACTCTATTATGAATGAGCACCCTCATGACCTCATCTAGCCTTAATCACCTTCCAAAAGCCTCATCTCCAAATCCATCACATTGGGGGTTAGGGCTTTAACATAGAAAATTTTGGGGTGGGGCGGGGGGACAGGGAGCACAAATATTCAGTCTAGAGCAGTAATTACCTATAATTATTCTATCCTGAAAGATGATTTCAAGGTTGAAAGAGACCTTAAAATTCAGCCAGTTAGACCACCAAGCTGATGCCCAAGTCTTCTGTGCCCCAGGCCATCTAATCATGGCCCGGAAACCCCAGCAGGGGGTTCCCGCGGTGCTCTGTTGGAATCTCCACTGACTTTCCCAGTGGAAAAGTGGAGGTCCTTAACATTGCCTATAAAAAAGCCCACATAATTTACCCCCCATGCTACCTCTGTCCTCATGTCTTAGCACGTCTCTTTTTGCTCCAGGGTCTAGAACACTCTAGAACACTTGTTCTTTAGATGTGTTTTGCCCTTTTTCTTAAGATGTTTTCTCAATTAGTACCGATGCTTCACATTGAAGGTATTTTCTACTGGATTTGGACTTCCATTGTGGCTCTTGAGAAATGAGTCTGTTCCTTTAAAGATCCATCTTTTCATTCTGACTATTTGTATATTTGTCTTCTGTGTTCTGTAGTATCTCTATGATATATTTGGTATATTAAGTTTGTTTCAGTTTTGAATTTATTGGATCTTCTGCAACTTTAGATTGATGTCTTTTGTCAATTCTAGAAAATAGCCAGCCATTATTTCTTCATATGTTGCCCCTGATCCATTTTTTTTCCCTTTTCTCATAGAAATTCAGTTGGATCTGCTAGACATGTTTAACATCCTGATGTCTTCTAACCTCTCTTTCAGTTTCTCATCTGTGTCTTTCTCTGCTTTATTATGGATGGTTTCTATGGCTCTGTCTTCAAGTTTACAAATTGTCTCTTCAGCTGTATCTAGTCTACTAATAAATTATTTAAGTTTTACTTATTTTTCTGTGATTTTATTTCATTCAAAATGGGGTCTCACTCTGTCACCCAGGCTGGAGTGCAGTGGTGTGATCTCAGTTCACTGCAACCTCCATCTCCTGGGTTCAAGCAATTCTCCTGCCTCAGTGTCCAGAGTAGCTGGGACTACAGGTATGTGCCACCACACCTAGCTAATTTTTGTATTTTTAACAGAGACAGGGTTTCACTATGTTGGCCAGGCTGGTCTGGAACTCCTTTTGTCATGATCTACCCGCCTCAGCCTCCCAAAATGCTGGGATTATAAGTGTGAGCCAACACGGCGAGCCTGCATGGTTTTATTTCTAACAGTTCTATTTAGCTATTTTTAAAAGCTGCTTATTTTTAATAGTTTATTTCATACTCATTTTATAAATTGCTACTTTTATTTCTTTAGACATACTTGTTTTATATTTTGTGTGTGGCAATTCTAATATTTGAAGTCTTTGCTAATCTGTTGTGTGTGTGTGTGTGGGGGGTGCTTTCTAATGGTTCTTGGTCACTGTCTGTGTGCATGTGCACACACAAGTTTTAAGTGTAAATTCAGTTTCCTGAATATTTACATGTGTAGCCTCTTTGAGGTCTAGATTGAATATGGGTTCCTCTGCAGAGAATTTGTTTGCTACTACCAAGTTCTTTGGGGCACTAGCAACCTGGGACCACCTTAAAATTATTCTTTTGGCTTGAGGTTTTTTCGTCCATACAAAAATTGTGAATTGGACTAGAGGTCCTGTATGAGGTGGATTTTGATTCCAGACTTACAGGATAGATCTTTTTCCCTCTGTTTGCTCACAGGTTTTAAGAAAGTCAAATTTTCTTGCAGTTTCTGAGAGGCAGCCATGCTGCTTGTTGATAGAACATTGTGCAAATTAGCAAAAGGCATTCCTATCTTAAGATACTTTGTTGGTAGTGGCCAGAAACTTTTCATAACATTAAAATCCATGATGACTGTGAAGTGAATGGAGTTCCCAGAGTTGTGTGAAGCACAAGTTGCCCTTGCCTAGGCTTGAAATGTATCCCCTTCCATTTTGCCATATCAAATCCTGCTCAGCCCTAAAGTTTAACTCAAATACTCTATCCCCTGAGAAGACACCCCTGAATTCCCCAGTGCTAACCCCAAATGGTCCCCCTCCTCTGAATTAGCATAGTGGTAGGGGTGTATTCATCACAAATTTCTACCTTTTGTTAGTTACTATTTTTAAGTCTTATCTCCATTACCAGACTGAGAGCTGCCTGTTTTATTCATATTTCTATGTTCCATAGCCTTGAAGAGATAGTTGGAATATTTTTTGTAATAATTAAATGAAAAAAATTGACAGGATGAGAATCTACTAAGCAAAGCATTAAAAACTGCCCTAACATTTACTGGGAGCTGGGAGTAGTGGTCCATGCTTGTAATCCCAGAACTTTGGGAGGCCAAGGGTAGGTTGCTTGAGCCCAGGAGTTTGAGACTATAGCATGGCCAACATGGCAAAACTCTGTCTCTGCAAAAATTATAAACATTAGCGGGGCATGGTAGCTCATGCCTGTTGTTCCAGCTACTTGGGAGGCTGGGATGGGAGGACCAATTGAGCCAGGGAGATTGAGGCTACAGTGAGCCATGATAGTGCCACTGCACTCCAGCCTGGGCAACAGAGTGTGACCTTGTCTCAAAAGAAAAATAAAACCCAACTAGCAAATAGGAAGGTGTATAATGACTGTGTATAGCTCAGAAAGATTGTCAGAGTGGGTGAAAACCTTCTCTGGGTGATGACATACCATGTCATAAAGGGCTTGGATTTTTTTGGCATTGTCTAAGTGCCTGAAGAGTAGAGTGGTATGGCAGAACGTTTGTCCTATCATAATGGAGTCAGAGATGTCTTCTGTAGAGGAAAATCTTTGCACCATTCCAGAAAAATGACTTCTACCAATCACTGTTTTTCCAAAGTGAGATTAGCCCATGCTATTCTAAAAAAAACAGACTGCTCTAACATTTACTGGCTTATTACTCAGTATATTTTTATACCATTTGTTAAATAAAGGGATGCATGTCAGTCTTTCTTCCTTTCCAATTCTTTTCTACCGCCAGGTGATTTTAGATTTTTTTTTTTTCAGTAGAACTAGAGAAATTCTTTCTTTGAAATCTTGATTACTAATATTTTGCTTTGTACTAGACATTTAAAAAATTACCTGACTTACGCTGGGTGCAGTGGCTCATGCCCATAATCAAGCACCTCCAAGGTGGGAGGATTGCTTGAGCTCAGGAGTTCAAGACCAGCTGGGGAGACATACAAAACCCTGTCTCTAACAAAAATACAAAAAATTAGCTAGGCATGTTCGTGCATGTCTGTACTCCCAGCTACTTGGGAGGCTGAGGTGGGAGGATCTTGAGTCCAGGAGGCAGAGATTCCAGTGAGCTGAGATCACACTACTGTACTCCAGCCTGGGTTACAGAGCAAAACCCCTCTCAAAAATAAATAATTACCACATTTAAATATTTAAATACCCTATAACATCCTTATTATAAACATGGGGAAACCAAGGAAAATATAATTTGTCTTGGTTACTCACTCATTAAGGAGTAGAACCATTGTGATCTGGATTTAGGTTCACATGATTTGAAAGCTTTGCTCTCTTTCCAGTGCATCATACACCTTCAGACTTGACCTGATGCTAGGATTTGGGCAGATAATAAAGGTTAAACATAGTCTGTTTGAACTCCTTCCCTTCCCATTTGAAATTCAAAGCTTGTTACTATGCTAACTGGACATGACCTTGTAGGAAAGTGATTGAAGAGTTCCAGTTTCCGTTGTTTATTTTGAATTTGGAGAAACAGCTGGAAAATATTATGTTCAATGACCGTTACTGACTTAATGACTCACATTTATGTCATAGTGTGGAGGTCCTCAAGCACTCTGAAAGCAGTTAGTGATCACTGAATAAGGCAGCTTTTCATGCAGTGGGCACACCTTGTGCATTGCAGGATCACGTTTGGACCTTCAGGGTCCCTGTTGGTGGAAGCTGGGATTTACTTTCTGTGAACCTAGAATGGCTTCCTTACAAGTAAGGGGAGAGGGGAATGGAGCCAGGTCAGACAGTGAACACCAATAGTTGTCCTCCTGTACTTGATAACTAAGGGGAGTGGTGGGTAGGTATTGGATAGAAGGATTTGATGCTCAAGTGAAATGTACAGAAATGTACAGCTGAATTTTTTTTTTTTTGACACAGAGGCAGTGGCACAATCATGGTTCACTGCAGCCTCGACCCCCCCCCCCCTCCAGGCTCAAGCAATCCTTCCACCTCAGTCTCTCAAAATAGCTGGGATTACAGATGGGTGCAACCACACCCAAGAATTTTTTAACTTTTTGTGAAGTTGCGGTCTCGCCATGTTGCCCAGGCTGGTCTTGAACTCCTGGGCTCAAGTTATCCATCCCCCTTGGCCTCCCAAAGTGCTGGACTTACAGGCGTGAGCCACTGCACCTGGCCACAGCTGAAGATTCTGATTTGATTCTCAACACATATAGATGGGACTTACAGCCATGGGATTGGATTGAGGGTGCAGGGCAGGACCCTGAGGCATACGACAGGCTGTGGGAAAGGAGTCTGCAGGGGATGATGGGAACCTGTGTCTGAAGAGGCAGGAGAGTGGGGCCTGTGAAATCCAAAGAGGGAGGATTGCTGCCCTTGGGGTTATTTCGTGATGTCAACAGCACTGTGGGCTCAGCCTCACTTAGCAAGATAGAATGAGAAAGTTGCAAGGTCAGGAGGTGACCATCATTGGGAATGTGGGTTGAAGGGAAGCAAAATCGAGGGAACAGAAGTCTTCTGGTTTGTGTAACTGGGTGGACACTGGTTCCATCAAGAGGGACAGTGAATATTGGAGGGAGAAATTGGTTTAAAGCGTGGCAGTGGGTTCCGTTTTCATCAGTTCATAATTCATTTTCATGCTTTTCATTAAAATTGTATGCTTATGCCTCCTAAACGTATATAGCATATGGCATAGGTAGCTACATATAAAGAGAGGGGGGCAAAGGAGATACGTGGTTAGAGGAAAATTTGAGGGCAGAGGGAAATAGCATTTGAGGAAAGCTGTAAGGCCACAGAGATCCTAGGCAGTAGAAGCTGGGGTCATGTGGTAAACCCAGGATGGGAGGGAGTTTGGAGGAAAGTCAGCAGTTTCCATTGCTCCAGAGAAGTCAAGTATGTTAATGGTCAAGGAGTATCTATTGATTTTGGCAAAGTTGATTACCGAAGAGTGGTGGGGTCAAAATTCAATTAACACGGGGTTTTAAGTGGAACACCAGGAGGTGGGGAAAGCAAGTGCAGACTTTCCTGAAATCGACTGTAAATAAGGAGAGCAGTGGGTGGAGGAGATGGTCGAAGAGATGAGGCTTGTTACGTTTTGTGGTGTCTGTATGCTGATAGAAAGTGGCAATAGAGAGAGGCAGGCTGACAGTATTGGAGAGGAGGAATTGAAGGAGTGACCTCTTAGAGGGAGGAGAGACAGTTCATCTAGTGAATTAGAAGGGATAGAGGTAAAGACAGGTGGGGATGCATCTATTTCTAGATATGCATAGATGGTCATGGTCCCTGAATATTTGAATTAGCATATACTGTCACATAAGTTGTATCAACTCCGCCTCTTTGATCTTGATCCCAAAATATTTACCATTAGGAAAGTTATTATTAATTCACCTCATATCAGTCAGAATGGCTATTACTAAAAAGTAAACAACAGTTCTGATACAGTGGCTTATGCCTGTACTTGTAGTACTTTGGGAGACCTAGGCAGGTGGATTGCTTGAGCCTACAAGTTTAAGAGCAGCCTGGGCAACATGGTAAAACCCCATCTCCACACACACAAAAATAAAATTAGCTGGTTGTGATGGTGTGCACCTGTAGCCCCAGCTACTCAGGAGACTTAGGTAGTGGACTGCTTGAGCCCAGGTGCTGAAAGTTGTAGTGAGCAGAGATCATGCCACTGTACTCTAGTCTGGATGACAGAGTAAGACCCCATCTAAGAAAAGTCAGTGAAACAGCAGATGCTTGTGAGGTTGCAGAGAAAAGGGAACACATTTACTGCTGGTGAAAATGTAATAATAGTTATTCACCATGGAAAGCAGTTTGGAGATTTCTGAAAGTACTTAACCATTCCAGTAATCTTGTTACTGGGTATATACCCCAAAAACATAAATCATTCTACCATAAAGATACATGTTTATGTGTTCATTGCAGCACCATTCACGATAGCAAAGATAAGCGGTTAACCTAGATGGCCATCAACAGTGAACTGGATAAAGAAAATGTGGTGCATACACACCATGGAATACTGTGCAGTCATAAAAAAGAGCAAAATTATGTCCTCTGCAGCAACATGGATGGAGCCATTATCCTAAGCAAATTAATGCAGGAACATAGAAACAAGTACTGCATGTTCTCACTTACAAGTGAGAGCTTAAACATTGAGTACATGTGGGCGCAAAGATAGGAACAATAGATACCAGGGCTTAATTGAAGGTGGATGATGGGAGGAGGATGAGAATCAAACTACTAGGTACAAGGCTTATTACCTTGGTGATATAATCTGTATGCAAAATGTCTGCAACAGGCAATTACCTATGTAACATGCATGTACATGTACCCCTGAACTTAAAAGTTGGAGATAAATAGAAAATTAAAAAACAGGAAAGGCATTATTACCCTGATTTTACAATGCAGTGGCGTTGACAAAATGTAGATTTTTGTAAAGTTTTATTGGAACATAATCTATGGCTAGTTCTGCACTACAATGGCAAAACCTGAACTGTCCACCATCTGAACCTTTTCAGAAGTTTTCTGACTCCTATACAGTTGATAACATCAAGGCTCAGAGGGAATGTTGACTTTTAAAGACCCCGCCCCCATGCTCATCCCTAAGCCCACTTTTTCTTTGTTCCTTGGCATTCTCCTGATGCTGCAAAACTCTTAGAATTGTCTGGTTATATCTCTGTCGAGCATTTTCAACAGTGACAATTGCTAAGTTCATGGGCGCAAGTTGACTCTTCACTTGAGTTCCGGATGTGCAGGTTTAAGCTGCTTTAGTTGAGTTTTCAGTCACCTTTTCTAAGGAGCCAAGACTCACTTCCTGGCTGAAATCATTACCAAAATCCCCATTTATTACTTATTCCAAACAAAAGAAATAGACTGGTTTTGTTTCTTTGCTTTGCGAAATTTCCTCAGCACTTGAGTGCATTTTTCAGTCTTACACTGTCTGGTATAGTTGGTCTCTGGGAGAGTACCCCATTGTGCTGGACTCCAGCATGCTGTCCCCATGCTGATGGTCTTGCGGACAAGGACCATGTTGACCCTGTCATCAGCATCTTGTGTTCCACCGTTGCTGAGTGTGCTGTTGGTACTCATTGGATGGCTTTTGATTTAGCTGAAAGAGTTTAAGTGCTTCACTATTGCGCACTTACGCATAAAATAATGTGCTAATTACTAGCTCTTCTCAACCATTCTTGAAACCAGACCCCGCTCCTGAATCTTTTGAAATTCACTTTGAATTATTCACCAAATTTGAAAGCATATTATTTGTAAGTGCATCTCTCTATTTCACACTGCTCAGTTTTCAAGAGAAAAATCTAAATTTATTTCTTTGTCTAGCTTTCAAATGCTTCTGAAGGGGCTAAGATTGTAATCGTTATAATTTGATTCTACGACGTTAATGATCGGATTATAGTTGCATTTAGTTTTGTGTATTGCCTAGCGCCTTGCTACCCAAAATGTCATCTACCCAGTGGGAGTATCCTTGATAGAAATGAAGAATCTTAGGTCTCGGCCCAGAGCAACTGAATCATTTTAATAAGATCCTTGGTGATACCCATCATACACATGAAAGCTTGGGAAGCACTGTTCTGGGCTACTGATCGTGTATTTCAGAAAAACATTAAAAAATATAGGGCCCTACCTCACAGACCTTGTATGTTTTCTATATTATGATGATGTGGTTTTATATGTTACAGTGAATGTTCTCCGTAGCAGAAAAATTTTGCTGTTTTTCTCAGTTATTAGAGCTTACAATTAAGAGATACATAATGCCTTTATTATTATTTTTGCTACTTTGAATATATTTAATTTCTTTTAATTAAAAAGCCTAAAACTTCTATTTTTTAACGAGATTCTTGGCTAATCTGTAGTAAAAACAACCTCAACCCTCACCCATGGCAATAGGCTTGATGCTGGTTTTTTGGGTATATGCATATTTTATCACTCCCCTTTGATTATTTTGGAAATTCTATGTATTAATAACTGGATCCTGTATAGGATTAAGTTGTATTTTCCATCTTTTTAAGAAAAACTCAGGGATTAATTATGCAAGTAAACATAGGACTAAAACTGCATTTCTTTAAAAATGCATACTATGTAGCACCATTCATGTTGTCCTTCCTAATTAATTCCAGAAAGTAGAGTAAAAAAATTCTGGATTTATTATTTTTTGCACAGGTCATGCTCAGGTACAGAATACCAAGGATTCAGGGGAAGTAAATCTTCCCGTTCCCATCTTTTAGCCAAGCAATTTCTTCCTTAGAACAATGGCTCTTAGAATCTTTCTGTGGGCACACTCATAGCTACCGTCTACACCAGGAGTTTCTTTATAGTCATAGCTAAGAAGATGGTCACCAATTTTGTGATCTTAAAGTTACTAAATCTCATTGTGCCTCTATTTTTCTCATCTGCAAAATGGGAATATTAGAATCATTGAGAGGAACAAAGAGGTAATTCATGTAGATTGCTAACAATTATTGGCACATAGAATACAGTTGACAAATACCAACTATTAATGTTATATGTGAGTGTTTATTTTCACTTTTTGGACTATACATACACAGTAGAGCACTATAACATATTTAAATATTTTGGCTTTTAAACCTAACCATATGAGATCTTCCTTCAACACTGTAGAGATTGATTTATTATGTATAGAGCTGCTACATTGGTTTTAATGACTCCACTGTATTCTGTTTTATTGGTATAATTTATCTAGTTCTCTATTAATGGACATTAAGATTTTTTTTTTTTTGGACTGAGTATTGCTCTGTTCCCAGGCTGGAGTGCAATGGCATAATGGCACAATCTTGGCTCACTGCAACCTCTGCCTCCTGGGTTCAGGTGATTCTCATGCCTCAGCCTCCACAGTAGCTGGGATTACAGGCACACACCACCACACCCAGCTAATTTTTGTATTTTTAGTAGAGACGGGGTTTCACCATGTTAGCCAGGATGGTCTCGATCTCCTGACCTTGGAGTCAGGAGATCTCCCTCCCGCCTCTGCCTCCCAAAGTGCTGGAATTACAGGTGTGAGTCACTGTACCTGGGCTTCTTTTTTTTTTTTTTTTTTTTTTTTTTAAGTTTTGAGACAGGTTCTCACTCTGTCACCCAGGCTGGAGTGCAGTGGTGCCACAATGGCTCACTACACCCTTGATCTCCCCAGGCTCAGATGATCCTCCCACCTCAGCCTCCTGAGTACCTGGAAATACAGGTGTATGCCACCATACCCAGCTAATTTTTGTATTGTTTTGTCGAGATGGGGTTTCACCATGTGGCCCAGGCTGGTCTGGAACTCCTGAGCTCAAGTGAGTCTTTGGCCTTGGCCTACCAGAATGCTGGGGTTCCAGGTGTGAGCCACTGTGCTGGGCCAGGTTTTTCCTGTTCTTAGGATTTTATAAAAAGCCTTGGTGAATAGGATGTGTACATGTGGAGATGCGTCTGTGAAGGAACTTTATAGAAATTGAATGTAGAACTGGTCATTATACACTTTAGTTTTAGACATTGAATTGCTCTTCATAGCATGATATATTCCTAATAGCAGAGAATGATAGTGCCTGTTTTTGACAGTTCGCTTCTAACTTTAATTTTTAAAATGCAGTTTTGTTTAGGAATAATAAAAATACCCATCCATATTTGGAAATTTGATTAAGGTTGCTAGATTCTTTGGAACAGATTGAGTGGTAGGAAGGTAACACTTAATGCTTTATTCTTAAGTGTTGGAAGGAGCAACAAAGTGGTCTAGTGAGCTGTTTTTAGAGGAACTGTATAATATGTAGCACATTGTCATTATATTCACTAACTCCCAAAGTATTCTGGAGATACTGAAACAAAACAAAGAGCTTGGACAGAAACCCTGAGCAACAGTGTATTTATTTCCTTTACACTTGCAGCAGAGCTTAACCTTTCAGGTGCTCCTTGAAGCGCCTTGGCTTAGCAATACTGTCTCTTGTGTCCAGTGTCTGAGATTGGCACGACATAGAGTGCCTCTTTCTTTTATTCAAATGTCTCATTATGCAAAATCTTGCTGCCAACCAAGCTACACATATAGCCTTTGTTTTGGATGTAGGCGAAAGTTTAATCTGAATACTTTCAAATATTAATATGATCTCCTAAGTAAACCAGTCCCAAAGCTTGTATCAGCATCCAATATCCTGAACCGTATGACCTGCACTTGGTAATTATGGGGCAATTCAAGATATTTGCAGTTCCTTTATCTGTTTTTATGTTTGGTAAATTATGCAGCCATTGAATTTTACAGGGTTCCTAATATACTGCTCTCCTTAAACAGAACTCTCGTCTGTGGTAAGAATTAGGATTAGCACTGAGATACACATTCTTAATCCATTTAGCAGATGATCACTGGGCTCTTTTTCAGTATTCAGAAAAGCTGAGGAATTGAAAGAGGAGAAACAAAGATAACATTCCAAGATACCGAAACACGTGGTCATTTTTATTTTTTCTTAAATATTTTTTGAGACAGGATCTTGCTCTGTCACCCAGGCTGGAGTGCACTGGCATGACCTCAACTTACTAGAGCCTTGAATTCCTAGCCTGAAGCGATCTTCTTGCTTTGACCTCCCAAAGGCATGAGCCACTGTGTAGCCTCATGTGACCATTTTTAGTCACTGTGGCATCAATCAGGAAATACTTGTTGGATATCAGCTGTTGAGCCGACCTTCCCGGTGGCCTGTGATGCTGCACTCAGCCACTGTGGGATACCCTCTTAGCCCAAGTGGGCTTCTTATTTAGGGGACCTATAGGCTCACAGGTGCTCGGTGGTAAACTGAGTTACTCAGCCATGTAGTGCTCACCATGTTTGACGGGCCAGAGGAGGTCATGAATGTATTCGAGGTGCAGCTCAGCACAAAAAGTATTTGTTGTTCTTTCTTAGCAACTTGACAAGATCTGGACACTGAGGAAGTGAGTCTCTTATCCCCCTTTTTGGAATCTAGGTCAACATAGTAGATGCTGTTAAGCATCACAGTAGGTAGCATTTAAGTAGCTCTTAGGAAGGGCTAGGTCTTTTTGTCAATTAATTATTATCTGTAACAAACAGGAGATGGATATTGATAGACCTTGTTTATAGATGAAGAAATTGAGACTGAGAGCATTTAAAGTATTAATAACACGTGACAACTAGTAAGGGGGCACTGCTGAGATTCACGCCCAGGGCTTTCTTGCACTGAAGGTGGTGTCTCCTTATCCACTGAGCTATTCTGTCAGCTAAAAATAGAAGTGCTTATGACAATATAAGGGGCTGTCACATCCATTTAACACAATTGTTTCTTCTAATAAGGACTCATTATTACCCCTAGTTCCACTACCCTTAATGTAATTATGATCAGTTTTCATGTTGCAAATGATTTTCAGTATCTCTCCAAATTCTCTTTATTACTTGTCTGAAAATTGAGGCTTAATTTATTGGCAAGTTGTCAGAATTGCCCTTTAACTTTTCAGTGATCAGCAAAATCACACGGGATCTTTCTTCAGCCTCTGGAGATGGCAGGAGCTTTGTCTGTCTGTCTCTCTCTCTCTCTCAGCAAGGTCATTGTGTAATTCTCTTAAGATCCAGATGCATGCCAGGCAGTGTTCTTATTTTACACACACGTATGTTGTATTTCTAGTATTTTTCTCTTGTCTTTCTACTGAGTAATATTGATTTTTGTCTTGATTAATTCTACCCCTCACCATCAGTTTTCTTGACTCTTCGTGTTCAACGTCTCTTTTAAAGTGTCGTTCGATAGGCTTATTCTAGATTTGTTGATTTCTCACTTATTTCTTGTTATTTTTCTTTTAATTACAAGGCTTATTGTATTTTCTGTAACAGGCTTTTCCCTCTCTTCAGAGGTTGTATTGTTACTTCTCTGGTGGGTTTCTTTTTACCATTTTCTCACTCCTTTTATCCTCATTTTGTATTTTTTCTAGGCTGTGTGGAGTTTGGGGTTGGTGTGGGGTAGACAGAGAGAGCCCAGGCCAGCACTGCTGAGGGGTGGTGGTGAGGGGGAACCAGTAGTAACTATCAGGGCCTGGGTTACATTCGATCACTCAGGTTGCTGCCGTATCATTCTCTTCCTACCTGTCCCAGCCACTGCTGCCAACACCAGTTAAAGCTTTTCCCCTGTGCTTGCGAGTCAGGCAGTGCCCACAGCATCAGTGACCCAGGAGTAGACTCTGGCATCCAGTTTTTCCTAATGGACTTACAGCTTCCATTCATTGGTAGGCAAGCTGGGCTTTGAACCAGGAATTTAATATCCACTATCTCAACCTTACACCCACCCTTGAAGATGCCTTGTTATCTGTGTCTGACAGCTGTGGAAATTGATGCTCTTGGAGGTTAAGAACTTTGCCAAGGAGTGTACAGCTTGTAAGTGGCTGCACTGGGATTCTACCTTCTGTATATATGACTTCAAAATATAGAGTATTTCCACTACAGCAGCTTCTTCTCTGACAAAGGGAATCTGGTGCTTGAGTATTGTTTTATACCTTTTGTTATCTTCAGTTGGATCCTATCCTTCATGTCTTCATTAGAGGATGTCTTAGCTATTCCCCACTGTTGTATCTCAATACTATTGCATCATGCTCCCTGAAGTTATTCATTTTCCCCTATTTGACTTACTCATCATCCAGTACGTTGTTTGCTTCCTTGGTTGTATTAGAATCAAATAACTAGTGAATCTTGTTTGCCGGCTTCCTGCCTCAGTAAGAGCAGGCCTGAATTAATTATAATGTTTTGCTCTGACAGTCTAATCATATCAAAATCAAGGTTATTGATGACGTTCTTGTTAATGAATTAAAGTTTGATGCTTAAAAGACTTTTACATAGATTCTTTCATTTTTTTTTAATCAAAACTGGATTTTTACTCTTATATTTGTATATTGCCCAGAGAGAGGCTGCAGCTGGTATTTACACAGGAATATTATTACTTGGCTGACTGCACATTGGAATAAGACTTTTATGGATATAGGATCTGCCTCAGTGTCATAAGATACTTATATTTTTTTATCTGCAATACAAAGTCTTAGATTAGTTACCTGAGGTCATTTTTCAGTTCTATAATTCTGGTTTAGAAGAAGTTTTGGCTTGATGACTAGCAACGTTTCCTTTTTTTTTTTTTTTTTTAAGACCGAGTTGCCCTGTTGTCACTCAGGCTGGAGTATAGTGGTACAATCTCGGTTCACTGCAACCTCTGCCTCCCAAGTTCAAGCAATTCTCTTGTCTTGGGCTCCCAAGTAGCTGGGATTACAGGCATGCACCATCATGCCTACCTAATTTTTGTAATTTTAGTAGAGATAGGTTTTCACCATGCTGGGCAGGCTGGTCTTGACCTCCTGACCTCAGATGATCCACCCACATCAGCCTCCCAAAGTGTTGGGATTACAGGCCTGAACAACTGTGCCAGGGCCCTTCTTATTGTATATATATTTTTTTTTCTGGAGGGGTTAAGAACTGTTTTTCAGATTTATTTTTTTCTGATTAAGAAATTAATATCTGTTTTTTAAAAAGAAATTAATATATACTAATTTTGGAAAATGTAGAAAATTTAGAAATATACAAATACTAAAATAAGTTACCTATAATTTTACTTACTAGTGACATAATCACTATTAATTATTTGGTATATTTGCTTTTAATCCGTGTGTGTAGTGTGTTGCACACATATTTTGCAAACTTCAGATTGTAACACATTTAACATATATCATAAATTTTCTATTAAAAACTCATGAACATAACTTTAATATTAGACAATTAATATTTTATAAAATCTATATGCCATAACTTACCATTCTCCAGTGTTAGCATGTAAATTATTTTATGAACAATGCCTCTGTGTACACCTGAGTGCACATACATCTTTGTCCACGTTTATGATTGTTTCATTTAGATTCATTCCTCAAAGTAAAATTACTAGGTCAAAAAGTAAGACCACTTTAAATATACTTGATACTTGCCAAATGACTGCTAAATTTTTTACCTGAGGGACTAAGCCAATTTCCACTGCAGCCAGCAGTGGGTGGAAGCCTGGACTCAATACTCCTGACAGGCATTTTGTGCTAGCATAGTTAATTTGATCAGGGAAAACTAATGTTTTCTCAGTTCGCAGTTCTTTATCAGTGAATTTATTAAACTTCAGAAAATCTGTATGTTGACCTTTTCACTACTTTAAAAAAAACTCCCCTACTTTTTTTTTGAGATGGAGTCTCAATTTCTTGCCCAGACTGAAGTGCAGTGGCACAATCTCAGCTTACTGCAACCTCTGCCTCCCAGGCTCACGTGATTCTCATACCTTGGCCTCATGAGTAGCTGGGATTACAGGTGCACAGCACCACAGCTGGCTAATTTTTTGCATTTTTAGTAAAAACAAGATTTTGCTATGTTGACCAGGCTGGTCTTAGACTTTTGACCTCAAGTGATCTTCCTGCCTCAGCCTCCCAAAGTGATGAAATTATAGGCAGAAGCTGCCATGCCTGGTGAAAACTTTCTAGTTTTTAATCTATTGAAGTCTAGTATGTTTCTTACAGCTTGTAAAAGATCTTCATAGATTAGGGATATTGATACTTGTTGAAAGCATTTTTCTAATTGGTTATTGTTGGCTTTTTAAAATGACTTTTTAATGTTTAATTTGCTAATTTTCAGTATTTTAATTTACTGTAATCATGATATACTATATAACAATTTACTGTAAAAGGTAAACATATGAATTTGGTTTACTAATTTTAATTTTTAAGTCATCAATATATACCTTTTATGTGTGTGATTCCTGCCATCATTTTAGAAAGTCTCCCATCCAGAAAGATGATAACCATGTAGCTATTTTCTTCTAGCTCCTCTAATGGGATTTTAAAACTTTAACTGTATTATTTACACGGAATTTATATTGAATTATATTTTGAAAAGGAGAAAAATATAACTTGATATTCCTGTCATATATAATCAGTTGACTGACCTAACAATTTGTTTTTGTTGTTGAATGAGCCTTTGCATCCCCACAGCCATTTTTTGTTTGTGACAGGGTTACACTCTGTCACGCAGGCTGCAGTGCAGTGGCGCAATCACAGCTCATTGCAGCCTCCATCTCCTGGGCCCAAGCGATTCTCTCACCTTAGCCTCCTGAGTAGCTGGGACTACAGGTGTGCATGTGGCACCACGCCCAGCTAATTTTGTTTGTTTCTGTAGAGATGGCATTTTACCTTGTTGCCCAGGCTGATCTAGAACACCTGAGCTCAAGTGAGCCGCCCACCTCAGTCTCCCAAAATGCTGGGATTACAGATGTGAGCCACTATCCTTGGCTTCCCCATAGCCTTTTGTCGTCACTTCATCATGTATTAATGGCTTTTGTAGCTTAGGATCTGTTTCTTTGCTATTTTGTTTTACTGATCTGTTTCATATTTACCCTAGAATGACACTCTTCATTATTGTAGCTTTATGTTTTATGTCTTGAAGTTGTATTCTTCTTCCTTAAAATTATTTTCCAGAACTTAGTCATTCTAACCTTTATACTTTATATGAGGCAGAGTCATTTTGCAAAATTCTTTCTCTTCTGTCTCCTCTGATCTCTACCTTTCCTAAAGCAAAAACAAACAAAATAAAAACTAAAGAGAAACACAGAGGTTTCTAGGATTTCCCTTGAAATTGTGTAAAACTAACAAAATGATTCAGGCGAATTGAACTCTTTTAGTGCCTATGTAGCAAGCCATTTTTCTTTCAAATAGATACCTCTTAGTTTTCAGTCTTCTTCCTAACTGATAATTTTGTCTGGTTAGACACAGACATCAGGCGTTGCCCAAGTATCTTCGAAGAAAGAGGTGGTTGGACTAGAGCAAATGGCGCTTAAGCTAAGAATGGTTTTTACACTTGTAAAGGATTGTAAAATAAACCAGAAAGGAATGAGACAGAAACCTCATGCAGCCCACAAAGCCTCAAATATTTAACTCTCTGGCCCTTTGCAGAAAAATCATTGGTAAGGACACTGTGCAGCAAAGCTCTGGCCAACAACCGGAAGGCATTTGGGGGTCACATGGTAATTATGAGTCATCGCTTTGCTTTCAGTCACTTTCTGCCTCTTCTGCACATTATCTAGGAAGGTGTTTGTTTTGTAAATGCATTTAAGGCAGTCTTATAGGAGGATATCAGTGAATGCCTACAGGTTGTGTTTCTTTCCATCTTTGTTTTCTCCCTACTGTTTCAATATGTTTCATACATTTGAAAAGGTACCTCGAGTGTGTTGTGAAACATTTTAAAAAATGTACTTCTTTTTGAAGGATCGTGTCCACTCCTGTGGACATCTTGTTTTAATGACCCTTCCCATGCAGTAGGACTGGTATGGTCACAACAGTCCAGATAGAAACATTTGAAGAGTTCCAAAATTAGAGTTCTCCCAGGTTCATTCTCTGCTCCAAGTCTCAGTGGCATCATCTTTTTGGAGACATCTTCTAAACTAGATTAAGGCATCTTGTAAACTTGATGTGATTTGGTTTATTATCCAACTAACTTCCTTCCATTAACACAAGAGAAAGCCTAGACTCCCCAGGACACATACGGAATGTGGGCATAGAGGGATTGGGCGAGGCTGGCTGGCATTGTGGTACCCGGAAAAAAGCCTGAAGACTCGAAGGTCTTGTTGGGAGGAGAAGTGAAGGAGAGGGAAGTGAATATATAATTCTGTGTCTAACCAGAATTATATATGGTAAAAAAGACAGTAAGGTCACCATTACTGGTAATACAGGTAGATTCCACATCCTTGGGAGACTTGAAATCTCCACGGAAGGGGAGACTTAAGAGAAATGGATTAGAGAAGGATCCTGCTTCATGTTACAGCAGCCTAAGTCTCACAGGATGAGTCTGAACTCGAATGGGTTTCTCTACGCTTTCACTCCTGTGTCTTGGAAGATGATTGTTCAAGTTTTGAATCCAGCCTTTTGGATAATCTGAAAGGGGAAAAAAAAAGCCTTAAGCTCAGAAATTTATTTTCTGAAATAAAGAAGGTGTTTGCTAAAGATTTCATAGTATTTTTTCAAGTGTAGAATTGTTCAAGAATAGTGTAAGGGCCTGCAGAGTTTCGTTAATAGAATTTATAGCAGGCGAGTCAGGCAAAGACTAAATTTCATGGAAAAATTTCCGAAGCAAAGTTGTTAGAAATTCAGATTAGATTCGAGTGTGCCAGATCAACTACTGAGAAGTGCTATATAGTGCTTCCCTGTTACAAGAATCTGCTTAGAATTAATGTTGTTTCTTCTGATGCAGTGGGGGACTGATTTTTGAGTTTGAGTCCAAGTATGTGAATTTTCCAGATGTAATCATTTTACCTAAGTAAATGAAAATATGGCTCTGTTAGGGACTCAAAGTTAGCATATTGAGAATGTGTTTAGCAGCAGTTTGATGTTCATTCAAGAATATTCTAGCAGCTGAATTCCAAGGAGTCTTTGGAGAATTTCAGAAATCAAGGAGAAAACAATTAAGATTTGATAGCTGGGAGATGTACATGTTTGGGGTCACGTGCTTTGCATTTCTTGCACCTTTAGTCATTTTCCATACATGTGTAATATATATAAATGTACATATGTGTAAAACATATTTCATAAAGTGAGCAAGATATACAAATATTACACTCCTGTGTGGCTGGCAGGTGCTATAGGTTGAGATGGGAGATGTTAATGCTAATAAGCTATTTGGTCACTAAAGTATCATTGATGGATATTAAATATCTTGTGTATCTTTGTTATTTCCTCTCAGATGCTTTGAACATTTAAAGCTCTCATCAGTGTGGGGGATGGTTTACTGGGCATGGTTGACCGTGTATGGTGGTGTGCCTGTAGTCCCTTGGGAGGCTGAGGTGGGAGGATCACTTGAGCCCAGGGAGGTCGAAGCTGCAGTGAACAGTGATAGCACCACTGCATTCCAGCCTGAGTGACAGAATGAAACTGTCTGATAAAAAAAAGAAACCGTTCTTAAAAGTGAGTGTTCTAAAGAGCATTTTAGATAATACAAATGGATATGTCATTATAAATTCAGGAAACTCCTTAATATTTTGCCATTTGTTTATGATGACATGGAGCAGGTCAAAGCAGTTGCATGTTGTGGATGGCCTGAAAGAAAAGCAGCCATCTTCCCCTGGAGGTAGAAAAAAAGAGGGAAACTTTGTCCAATATGTTAAATTACCTGCCTCATCTTCCTGACTCCCAAGACGTGGTATGACGTGTAGTTTTCAATATTTGTTACCCATTTCGAGTATCTCCTCTCTAGTCCTGCCTTGCAGCCCTCTATCCTGCCAGAACTAGGGAACTATGTGCCTGGCAAGGAGAGTTGGGGGCACCCTAGTTTCCTGACAATCCTGCTTTCGCATTGTTTCAGATGTGATACAGTAGATTTTAGCAACTCGTTGACTTCTTCCTGGCAGTGGTTAATGGTGCAATGAAAAGATTAGAAAATAAAAAGCGTTCTGTGGAAAATTGGGAGCAAAATTCTCATTAATTCAAAAACAATACCCAGCATATTTTCCCCATACCCCATCGTATAGACATTTTTTTTTTTTTTTTGTCCCTCATTGTCTAAATACAACGCTTTTTAACCAAGGGCAAGCATGCTATGCCTTTCTCCTCCTCTCCTATTTGGACGTAAAGCCTGTTATTGTTGATTGTTCTGAGGCTGGGTCACTTGAAAATGAGATTGCATTTAAGGAGAACATTTTCATTACCAGTTAACAGGCCTCTTTAATTTGTACTTTTAAAGGGGCTAGGAAAATGTTTGTATTTACTTCCAATTTTCCCCTTCCAGAGTCCTGAAGAGGCAGGGAGGATTCATTAGAGAATAGATGATCATGACATACCTCTTTATTGGTGAGCCATAAAGAAGCAGAAAAATAACACAGAAAGTAGGCATTTATAGTAGTAAAAGCCTTTTGCAAATTATGTCTATGGTGGTTTTAACTGACCTTGGGAGTTGTAACTTTGATATGCAAAGTAAGTCTTGGTGTATGCTTTTGTATCAGAATGTGACCTGTAAGAACAGTGATCATCTATTGAATTTACAAAATATCTTCCCACAGGCCTGGTTCAGCTCTTTCATGGTGGAGAGCAAGTGAATTGACACTCTGTCTCTAGCCTTAAAGAAGTAACCACCCAGTGACTATAGAACAGGATTTTATTCCCGTTCTCAGTTCACTTAAGTAATCACTTCTTGCAAAATCTCAGAACTGTTTAAATTCCAGACGGGTTGGTCTTCTGCATATTTAGATTTTATTCAATAATATATTTCCAATGTTTCTTCCCCCTTTTTACTTGCTTTTTCTCTTGTTCCCTTTCTTACTCCTCCAGTTCTTTTTACCTTATTTTAGCATAATATTTTAATTCTACTGAGAACCAGAAACCAACTAGAACAATAAACTACGTAAGCATAATCAGACAGGGCAGGAAAAAGAAGGCGAAATCCAAGATTAGGTTGAACCCAAAGACAAGCAGGCACTGATGATGGGTGTGATTACCAGTTGGGGCAGAGATTTTCTTTCCTTCTGGGTAAACTTGTCTATTGTCCTTTTTCTGCTCTGCTTTTTGGAGCAGCAGACACAGTTGAGGCAGGGGCAGCCTCTCAAGGTCAGCCTTTCCCAGGAGCTGACATTTGAGCTGAGAACTGAAGGGTGAGGTGGATGTGGCTGTGCTGAGAGGCAGAGAAGGGAGTTTCAATACATAGTAGGGCCTGGAAAGCTAGAATTGAGTCTGCTAGCTTCTTTAGACAGTTCTTGGTCTCAAGAGACTAACAGTTTAGGTTGGTTGTCAAGGTTTTTCTATACCTTCATCAAAACTTCCTCTTATGGCTTGACAAAAGCCAGTGAGCTGCTCCGCAGATCTGCTGCCGCTTCCTTTGGTTTAACCAGCTGTTTCAACCTGAGATCTGCTCCAGCTAACCTTGAAGGGACCCATATTAACCCATCCTCTAGCTAACCTCAACAATATCTGCACTGGTGCTCACTTGTATGTTTGTAAAAAAAAAAAAAAAAAGTCTGGTCAGGTTAAAGTACATTCTCTTACAATAGATGTAACTGTCAGGTTGTAATTTTCCTTGTCAGTTACAAATGATCTGCAGACGTCGATCCTGCAACAGCAGTGACAAACTGATTCCTAGTTATTTGCCATTATCTTTTTCAAACTTGAGTTCAGTTTTACAATTAGATTAGCCCTGAAGGGAAACTCCTTACTAGAAGTGCTGCATTAGACTTAATTTGCATGGAATAATATTAATGGTATCTGGAGTCTTATTTTCCCTTATATGCATGTGACCACATAACTGTTCTGCTAACATTAAGTTTTAAGTGCTTTTATTTTAAATATCAGCCTTCGGGGGAGTAATCAAGACCTAACAGAAGGGAAAATTAGGCTTATGACATTATCATATGAAAAAGAGGACATTATCATAAACCGGAAAGAAAAACAGTAAAATAAAAATCTTACCAAGTGCGTATGGTAAATAAAAAAGAATGATTGCTGCAATTACTAAAATAACCAATTCCAAATTGAAAAAATAAAGGCTTTTGGTGGAAAAGAAGGGGGTGGTTTTGTTTCCTATCAACTAGAAAAGGGAAAGTCTTTTAAAACAGAACAATTTCCTGAAGACTTTATTTTTGAGATGGAGTCTTGTTCTGTTGTCCAGGATGGAGTACAGTGGTGGGATCTTGGCTCACGGCAACCTCTACCTCCCGGGTTCAAGCAATTCTCCTGCCTCAGCCTCCCAAGTAGTAAAGCAAGGGATTACAGGTGCACAGCATCATGCCTGGCTAATTGTTGTGTTTTTTAGTAGAGATGGGGTTTCTCCATGTTGGCCAGGCTGGTCTGGAACTCCTCACATCAGGTGATCCACCTACCTTGGCCGCCAAAAGTGCTGGGATTATAGGCTTGAGCCACCATACCAAGCTTCCTTAAGACTTTTTAATGAAAATAGATGATGTAACATGTCGTTGCTTTCTTCAGTGTGAAATGTTTGTTTCAAGGATTTTGATTAACCTGTGAAAGCATCCACATTTGAATGGTATTACATATTGAAGGTAAAAAACCTGACAAAACTTGGGAGAAGGAACCCTCTCAAGTTATTCCTATTGATTGAATTGGGAATTCTAGAAGAATGTTCACTCAGTTTGGGGATGGCACTGTTGGCTGTGTGAGTATGTGACACTAGGGTACCTTTGCTGGTGTGAACATCGATTTGGAAAGACAGGTGTTGTTAAAGTGTACAAAAAATAATGATGTCTTTGTGGGAGTTGTCAATACTTTTCAGAGACAGAGCAGCATAGAATATAAAAACTGTCCACTGTTCTCTCTGAAGTGACTCCAATTATAAAATGCAGTGCTGATGATAGAGGTGCTATTTTCTTTTGGATTTTAGTTTCTTACACAGTTGTTTCCTCTTAAGCACAAGGGATATATTTAAGACCCTCAGTGGATGCCTGAACCCACAGACAGTCTCAAGTCCTATATATATTACACTTTTTTCTATACACATATATCTATGATAAAGTTTATCATTTAGGCACATTGAGATACCAACAATAATCAATAATAGAATAGAATAGTTATAACAGTATGCTATAATACAAGTTAAATGGAAGTGATATCTGTCTCTCTCTCTGTCTCTCTCAGAATACTTCATTGTGATGTACTCACCTGTTTACTGACCATGGTTAACCTCAGGTAACTGAGACTGCAGAAAGTGTGAACAGCTGATAAGGGGGACTGTTGCGTGTAGTTAATGGGAACACTACCATAAAATCTGAGGAATGGTGTGCAAAGCCTTGTAAAAATGAATAAAAAGGTGAGGTGCAGTGGCTCATGCCTGTAACCCCAGCACTCTGGGAGGCCAAAGTAGGTGTATCACCTGAGGTCAGGAGTTTGAGACCAGCCTGGCCAACGTGGTGAAACCCCATCTCTACTAAAAATACAAAAAAAAAAATTAGCCAGACGTGGTGGCACATACCTGTAATCCCAGCTACTTGAGAAGGTGAGGCATGAGAATTGCTTGAATCTGGGAGACAGAAGTTGCAGTGAGCCAAGATGATGCCACTGCACTCCAGCCTGGGTGTTGTAGTGGGACTCCATCTCAGAAAAAGAAAAAAAAAAGAAAAGATGAAGATGGAAGTGGAAAGACTTCCTAAATGCCCACTTTGGATGCCTTACAACTGTGTCCCTCCTTAATGAAGCAACCCCAATATGCAGAGGAAGTGGAGGTGATTTTGAGATGCCTGGGAATGGTGAGGGGAGGAGCAGTAGGTATCTGGTGAGGCTTACAGACAAGGGGGAGGCAACAGGGAAGTTGGATTCAGAAGCAGCTGAGGTTCACCCCCAAGCCTGTGATCCCAGCAGGCAGATGGCACATCCTATGGGGGTTCAGATCTGCCATTTAGGGCAACAGGCCTAGATCAAAGTGTTGAGGAAAAATACCAGCAGGCAGGTAGGACTTGGCATCTAAAGTGAGGGCAGCAGACATCAGGAGGTGTTGTAGGCAAGAATAGACATCGAGGAAGATGGACAGAAAAGCAGCTCGAACCCATCCCTAACCTTGGCCTTGGACAGGCTTACTTACCACAGGGTTCAGACAGGTGCCCAGAGGCGTTTTTACTAGTGTGGGCTCAGGAGAGGACAGGCAGCTCTCTTCTCCCTCCTTCTCCTGGTCTGCTCTGCCCTGACAGCTGGGCCCAGGGCAGTGCAGTGAAGCAGGAGGTGAACAAATCTACTTATTATTGAAAGCAAAGGACCGTAGCAACTTAATTAACAAATCATTTAGAAATTTGCTGTACTTAAAACATATAGCATGTACTTACAACACGTAACAAGACCTGTCTTTCCAAAATTGACGTGATAGAGTCCTGACTCAGATGGTGTCTGATTACCACTACTGCATTTAGGATGTTTTCATCATTATGTTACATTGAGTTCTCACTTAAATATGACAGCTGTCTTAGCCTGGGCTTCCATCACAAAATACCATAGGCTGAGTGGTTATGCAAGATAATTTTTCCCATTCTGGAGGCTGGGAAGTCCCAGATCAAGATGTGGGCCCCTTAGGATCCTGGTGAGGGCTCCCTTATTGGCTTGCAGATGCCTTCTCTCCATGTCTTCATATGGCTGAAAGAGAAAGTGAGCTCTCTCGTGTCTCATCTTTTTAAAAAGTATTTTGAGACAGGGTCTCACTCTGTCGCCCAGGCTGGAGTGCAGTGGCATGATCTTGGCTCACTGTAGCCTTGACCTCCCGGCTCAAGTGATCCTCCCACATCAGCCTCCTAAGTAGCTTAGACTACAGGTGTGCATCACTATATCAAGTTCGTTTTTTAATGTTTAGAGAGACAGAGTCTTGACTGTGTTTCCCAGGCTGGTCTTGAACTCCTGCGCTCAAGCGATCCTGCTGCCTTGGCCTCTCTCAGTGCTGGGATTACAGGTGTGAGTCACCACACCTGGCCTCTTGTATTTCTTCTTGTAAGGGCACCAGTTGCATCATGGACATCCTACCCCATGGCCTCATCTAAACCTAGTCACCTCCCAAAGACCCCACTTTCAAATACCAACACACTGGGGGGTTAGGGCTTCAACACAGGAATTTTGAGAGAAAACAATTAGTCCATAGCAACAGCTTTTAAGCCAAAGACATTTTATGTATAGAAAAGTAATATATTTTTAAAATTAACAAATACGATATGAAGTATCCCAGGTTTGCCTTATTTTTTAGGTAAAATTATAAATTTGCTAGCTTATTTTGCATTTATCAAAAATGAAACAAAAGTCCCAGGAGGGACTTCATGGGTTTTCCATCGACCTTTAGGCAGCGTACCTGGAGGCTGGGTTTCCATGAAGGGAAAGGAGGAAGGCACTGACCCTCTGTTCGGAAAGAAGTCCGATCCCTGGGGAGGAGGTTACTGCAGCACAGTTGGGCCCCAATTCGAGAAGAGCTTTGCATGCCACCAGTTGTCCAGATAGAAAGGTTTGAACCCCTGTTTGACTCAAGAACCAAGGCCTGTGGATCAGTTTCCCAGGGTTGCTATAACACATTCCTAAAAACTGGATGGTTTCAAACAATTGAAATTTATTGTCTCATAGTTCTGGAGGTTAAAAGTCTGAAGTCTGAAATCTGAAAGTCTGCAAGGAATTGGCAGGGCATTTCTCACTGTGAAACTCATAGGGGGAAATTCTTCTTTGCCTCCTCCCACCTTCTGGAGGTGGGATTCCTTGGTTTGCAGCTGCATCTCTACAGTCTCCCTTGGCTGTCACATTTTCACATTGTCTTAAAAGGACAGTGGCCATAGAGGACCTAAAATCCCTATCCCAATATAAGGACCTACCCTATCCCAATATAACCTTGTCCTAAGTCATTACATCTGCGATGATCCTATTTCCAAATAAGATCTGAGGATTAAGACTTTTACCTATCTTTTTAGGGCCCCCCCAACCCCCCTTTCAGCCCATAATGATATGCTAGAAAGTTTTATGTCTTGAGTGTGGGTGAGATTAGTATATTCATCAAGCAAGCGGGGGGAGAAAGGGAAGGAATGGATTACCAAAATCATTCAGTAGCTTGTACTGTATTAGATAATTGGAACTCTCCAGTCTTGGAGACCCCAGGATAAAATTAAAGATAGACCAATGACCTGGGGAAGATACCTCAATTCATCAGGGATAATCAAGTACCCTGTGCCCAGATCCCTCACTGGAAATGTTTTACAAGTTATGGTATCATTTACTCTTACCAGCCCCCAAACTCCCTCTTAAAAAGTCCTCAGCTGGACGTGGTGACTCACATCTGTAATACCAGCACTTTGGGAGACCGAGGTGGGCAGATGGTTTGAGTGATCCCTTGAGTTTGAGACCAGCCTGAGCAACATAAGGAAACCTGGTCTTTACCAAAGTAATTACAAAAATTAGCTGGGTGTGGTGGTATAAGCCTGTAGTCACAGCTACTGGAGAGGCTAACACAGGAGAATTGATGAACCCAGGTGGTTGAGGCTGCAATGATCACAAGCTGTGATCGTGCCACTGAACTCCAGCCTAGGTGACAGTGTGATCGTCTCAAAATAAAAAAAAATAAAAGTAGAAAAGGACTCAGCAGACTACAGAGTCACTCTGTTGAAGTTGAAATTACACTAATGGGGAGAATTTTCTTAGCACTGCTGAAGTGTGGGTGTCTCAGTGTTTTACTGGAAGTTTCTTAGGCTCGCTGATGTTACCATATGAAATACAGGGATGCCTGGAATGATTGCTGTACATAGCCGTGGGTTAAGAACAGAAGTAATTAAACTTACCCTCCAAAATGCAGTGATAAACACCAAGAAAAGATATTCCAAATGTTATGCTTATTTCTGGCAAATGCTGTTTTGATGCTTCCCTTAAATGCTTTGCCATTTGGTTTGGAAAAGTTTTCAGGCATCTTTGCCACCTAATTATGGACCATTTCCAAGGCTTCTGGGGAGGGGCCATAAAAGGCAAATACATAGTTGAGGAGAAAGTGCTTGTTTTATATGGTTTGATCTTGCTCATTAAAGATTGGAATGTAAAACAGGCCATTTAACAATCTAAGATCCTTGCCAATAATTTTCCAAGGTAGATGTGTTATGTGATTTTGATTATGTTAAGTTACCTCATCATAAAGGCATCACTATGGAAAGTTCACATTTGCAAAAAATGTGAAACTGAGCGATTTCTCTTTCTTCAAGAATTTGTTTTTTGCACTTTGTTTCCCAAAGCTTTGTAGAGTTGATGAGCATCGAAACCATTATGTAAACATGCAGGTGTAAAATGTAGCTTTGAAATACAGTAAGAAAATATCTTTCACTACTTGAAAATTCAGGCCATAGCAGGTGTAATAACCTGCAGCAAAAGGTTTTTTTTTCCTATTTTTCTGTTGTTGCAATTTCCATAAAAAGTGTTAGAGAACATCTGGATAAGCTATTGAAGAAGGAAATGCCAGACCCCCTCCCTGCTGCCCTGGCCCACACCTTTTAGAGTCTTAGAAATAGTGCAGAGTAATTTAGGACTGCACATTTGTTTAAACCTGAGAAGCTTTGCAAAACAAAGTCAAATCCAGTAATGCTAAAGAAAGTGGCTTTATAAGGCTACCAGTCAACAGAAAACAATTTTTATCCTTATACTTCAGGTGTCCTCATGCTATACTAAAATGAAAGTTGATTTTAGTACATTAGCAATGAAGGGACACATTTTGACTTGGCTTTTGCAATTTCAAAGTATTTTAGGTAGTAAGTCATACCAGCCTTCCCTTCAAGAAGAGGAAATAGTTGTTTTAAAGAATTTTGTTCTCTCAGTGGAGCCCTCCAATTTGATTGGATGAAGTTTCTGAAAATGACGATTACATATTGAATTCTGGAGGTTTATAAAGACTTGTTTTTTATTTTAGTGGAATGCTGTACTTTAGAAAATACATATTTTGGTTAAAATGTGAGCTATACCTATTAGACACATCCAAGAGGCACATCTTTTAGAATGGCTGGATTCTAAACACTGACAGCTTCTAAATAATCATGTTATCTGCAAATAGAGACAATTTGACTTCCTCTTTTCCTAATTGAATAGGCTTTATTTCTATTTCTTGCCTGATTGCCCTGTCCAGAACATCCAATACTATGTTGAATAGGAGTGGTGAGAGAGGGCATCCTTGACTTGTGCCAGTTTTCAAAGGGAATGCTTCTACTTTTTGAGTTACCATCTCATGCCAGTTAGAATGGCAGTCATTAAAAAAACCAGGAGACAATAGATGCTGGAGAGGATGTGGAGAAATAGGAACCCTTTTACACTGTTGGTGGGAGTGTAAATTAGTTCAACTATTGCGGGATACTGTGGCGATTTCTCAAGGATTTAGAAATAGAAATACTATTTGACCCAGCAATCCCATTACTGGGTATATACCCAAAGGATTGTAAAACACTGTATTATAAAGACACATGTACACATATGTTTATTGCAGTGCTGTTTGTAATAGCAAAGACTTGGAACTAATCCAAATGCCCATCAATGATAGACTAGATAAAGAAAATGTGCCACATATACGCCATGGAATACTGTGCAGCCATAAGAAATGATGAGTTCATATCCTTTGCAGGGACATGGATGAAGCTGGAAACCATCACTCTCAACAAACTGACATGAGAACAGAAAACCAAACACCGCATGTTCTCACTCATAAGTGGGTGTTGAACAATGAGAACACATGGACACAGGGAGGGGAACATCATACAGCAGGGCTTATCAGGGGGTTGGGGTGCTAGCGGAGGGATAGTAGGGAGTGGGGGGATTGGTGAGGGATAGCATTAGGAGAAATACCTAATGTAGGTGACAGGGGGATGGATGCAGCAAACCTCCATGGCACGTGTATACCTATGTAAGAAACCTGCATGATCTGCACATGTACCCCAGAACTTAAAGTATAATAAAATTAAAAAAGAAAAAAGTGAGAAATAAACTTTTATTTTATAAAGCCAAAAATAAGAAAATAAAACACTGATAGCACCAGCAAGAATGTGGAGCAACAGAAACTTCATTCTTGGTGGGAGTACAAAATGGTATAGTCGCTTTGAAAGACAGTTTGGCAGGTTTTTTTTCAAAGCTAAACATAGTCTTAGCATGTAACTGAGCAATCAAGATCATTGGTATTTCAACATAAGTTTTCAAAAATCTGCTCATGAAATGTTTATAGCAACCTTATTCATAATTGCCAAAATTTGGAAGTAGCCATAGTGTTCAATCTATGCATGGATAGACCCACAGTGGTGTGGTCATTCAGTGGTCTGTTACTCGGTGATGAGAAGAAATGTGCTGACAGTAGATACATGTCAATATACATTCGTCAAAACCCAGCAAATCCCAATGAAAACAATGGACTTTAGGTAATAACATATCAACATTGGCTCATCAGTTGTAGCAAATGTATCCAATGGATGTAAGATGGAAATAACAGGGGGAAACTGCTTGTGGGGAGGTGGGTGTATGGGAAATTTCCATAATTTCTGATCACTTTTTATATAACCCTAAAAGTACTCTTAAAGTTCATTTTTTAAAAAGAGTCATTAAGTTTGTGAGAAGACCTGGAGGAATCTTAAATGCATATTAATAAGTGAAAGAAGGCAGTCTGAAAAATTTACTATATAATTCCAACTATATGACATTCTGGAGAAAACAAAACTATAGAGACAGCAAAATGATCAGTGTTTTGGGGGTTTTGGTGGGGAGGGATAAAATAGTTGAACAGGGGATGTTGAGAGCAGTATAACTATGCTATCTGATACTGTAATTTGTGGGTACATGTCATTATACATTTAGCAAAACCCACAGAAATGTACACCACAAAGAGTGAATCCTAATGTAAAGTTAATAATAATGTATCCATATTGGTTTATCCGTTGTAACAAATGTACCACACCAATACTTGATATAATGGGAAACTGAAGAGGGTGGTTGGGAATATATGGGAACTCTACTTTTTCTCACTTCTCCTGTAAATCTGAAATTGCTCTAAAAATTAAACTTTTAAAAAAATCAGCCAGAAATTATATGAAACTCAGATTTCAGTCTTTACAAATAAAATATTACTAGAACACACACACACACACACACACACACACACACACACACACACACACGGGGAACTTGGGTGGCTAACCTCCTCTGGCATCATAACTGTGGTTACCCACAACTGTGTACAGTCAAGGCTAGAGAGCCCTCATTGGGCCCATGTTGGCCTGGATGGGTAGAGACCTTACTGTGGGCATTGCTCTGTTGTAGTATCCATGGGGCTACACTCACTCTATGTTGAAATCTTCAAGAAGTTGGACTCCCCTGCTCCCTGAGTCTCTTGTTTACTCATACATAGCTTTGATTCTATGTGTGACTTACTGAGCATCTCAGAGTTTCTCCTCTGTAAAATGGTACTCAAGTGCTTACTCCTGTCACTTTTTTCTAATTCAGTTTCCATACCCCACAGGGATGCTTTTGAGAGAATGATACATTAGAAGCATCTGTTCCTTTGGGCAAAATCGAGTTCCTGAAAGAAGGGCTTGATTGAGATAAGAGGATTTGGAGTTGATGTGAAATCAGGTTACTAGCATTTTGAGGCATAGATATTTACACAGCTGGAAAACAACCATAATGGATTATTTGATGCAGTTTTATGCCACTACAGCTGGAGTGGGGGACTGGTCTCAAAGTGCACAAATCTCCAAGTTTAACAATGTACGTAACATAGTGGAAATAATCTGAGCTGTAAAGGTGGATATGCCTTGGTTACCATCTCACATCACCACCACCAGGCAGCTGAGTGGCTTTAGGCAAACGTTTAGCCTCTCCAAAGCTCAGTTTCTGTATCTATGAAATGGGAAGAGCCATACCTACTTTATGGTTAGCTACAAGGATTAAAACAGATAACACATATCAAATGTCTTATATGGGTCCTGGCATAGCACTGGTTATACCTTCTGCATAGGTTTCATTTTGAGTACAATGAACTGCCAGTTTTGTTTTTCCCTTCTTGAATGTCTCAGAACAAAGTCTAATCTGTCCTAGTTTTATCCTCCCTCACATGATCAGGAAAACATTTTTTAATGTCAAACTAAACACTGTTTTTGGTTTTTAAGTCTCTGATTTGTCCTGTATCCTCCGGGTGTGCTATCAAAAGTCTTTATAGAAGGTGACAATTAAACGACTCTCTTGACTTGCTACAGATTCAATAACTCCAATTATTCTGACCAATTAGCATAAGAGCTGTTTAATATTCCTTTGAGAATATCCCTTCCCTCTCTCCAGCTTCTTCTTGGTCCCTTAGAAATAAATGGATCAAAATGGAATATAGTGCCTTCCTGTGGGATTGACTGACACAGAGGGTGCCAGAAATATTACTTCCTTGGCCTTTGCATTCTGTGTTCAGTTTACTTTGTCTTTTTGTGTTATTTGTCTTTTTCTCCCCCATATTATTGACTCCCATCCTGACTTCCTTTGTGCTGCTTTTTTTTTTTGTCCTTAAAAAATACCGCTTATTGGAGTTGGATACAGTGGGTCATGTGTGTAGTCCAAGCACTTTGGGAGACTGAAGCAAACAGATTGCTTGAGCCAGGAGTTCAGGACCAGCTTGGGTAGTATGGTGAGACCCCATCTCTACCAAAAAAAAAAAAAATATATTAGCTGGACATGTTGGTGTGTGCCTATCGTCCCAGCTACTCAGGAAGTTGAGGCAGGAGGATACATTGAGCCTAGGAGGTCAAGGCTGCAGTGAGCTGTGATGGTGCCATTGCAGTCCAGGCTGGGTGAAAAAGAAAGACGCTGTCTCAAAAAAAAAAAAAATGCTTATTGGTTAAGACTTGCTCTGGAATTGGTCTACTTGGGTTTGAATTCTACTCTATTACTTAGCAACTGTGTCCTTGTTCAATTCTCTTAAATTTTCTGAGACTTAGTTTCCTCATCTGTGAAATGCAATGAACTCTGTTGACATGGTTTGGCTGTGTCTCCACCCAAATCTCGTCTCGAATTGTAATCTCCATGTGTCAAGGGAGGAACCTAGATGGAGGTCGTTGGATCATGAGGATGGCTTCGCTCATTCTATTCTCATAATAGTGAGGGAGTTCTCATGAGATCTGACGGTCTTAAAAGTGGCAGTTTCTCCTGAGCATTCTCTCTCCTGCCACCATGTACGATGTACCTTACTTTTCATTGGCCTTCTGCCATGATTACAAGTTTCCCTAGGCCTCCCCAGCCCTGTGGAACTGTGAGTCAGTTAACCTCTCTCCTTTGTACATTGCCCAGTCTTGGGTTATACCTTTACAGCAGTGTGAGAATGGACCAATACAACAGTATCTACTGCAAACTTTTAAGGACTTACCGTATTGATGAATGTGAAGTTCTCAGAGCACTGTCGGCATGCAGAGAGTGCTCAGCAAATACTGGCTGTTTTTTCTTTTTATTTTGAAATCATTTTAGACCATAAGAAGTTGAAAAAACAGTACAGAGAGTTCCCAGGTACCTTCTCCCGGCTTTCTTTAATGATAACATTTTTTGTAATTATAGTGCTTTATCAAAACTAAGACATTGACATTGGTACAACACTACCAACTGAACTACTGACCTTACTCAGATTTCACTAGTTTTTTCATCATGCTTTATTATTTTTTTGAGATTTTGCTCTGTCACCTAGGTGCTGGAGTGTAATGGTGTAATCGATCATAGCTCACTGCACCCTTGAACTTCTGGGCTCAAGCGATCCTCCCACCTTAGCCTCCCAAGTAACTGGGACTATGGGTGCATGTCACCATGCCTGGCTAATTTTTTAATTATTTTTTTTAGAGACAGGTCTCATTTTGTGGCCCAGGCTGTCCTTGAACTCCTGGTCTCAAGTGATCCTTCTGCTTTAGCCTCTCTAAGTTCTGGGATTATAGGTATGAATCAACATGCCTGGCTTCATGCTTTCTCTGTGTGTGTGTGTGTGTGTGTGTGTGTGTGTAGTTTTATGAAATTTTATTACCTGTCTAGATTTGTGTAACTACCACCAGAGTAGGGATACGAAATTGTTCAATTTCTACAAAAACTCCCTTGTGCAATCTTTTTATAGTCAAATCCTCCTTTCATTCCTAACCCTGCTCCCCTCCAGCAACCATTGATCCATTCTCCATCACTTTTAGAAAATGTCCTCTAAGTGACATCTTAAACTTGAAGATTGATCTTTTTTACTCTCCATAATCTTGAGATCCGTCCACGTTGTTTGTGTATTGGTGGTTGATTCCTTTTTGTTGCCAGTTAGTATGGCATTGCGTGGATGTATCGTAGTTTGTTTGCTGGTTGAAAGACATTTGGGTTGGTGTCAATTTGTTGGTTATTACAAATAAAACTGCTATGGAAATTAATGCATGTTTTATGTGAGAATGTTTTCATTTCTTGAGGATAAATACCCAAGAGTATGGCTGCTGAGCCATATGCTAGATGTATGTTTAACTTTTTAAAAAATTGTCAAATTGCTTTCTTTAGTGGTTGTACATTTTACATTCTCATCAACAATGTATGAGGGACCCAGTTCCTCTACATGGTTGTCAGAATTTAGTATTATCACCTTTTTTTATTCCTGCTATTCTAATAGGTATGTAGTGGTTTCTCATTGTGGTTTTAATTCGTATTTTTCTCTGGGTAAGGATGTACTTATTCACCACCCATATTCTCTTTGGTGAAGATCTGTTAGTTCAAGTCTTTTTGCCCATTAAATAACTTAGATTGTTTACTTACTATTTAGTTTAGCAAGTTATTTATACTGAAAGCAAGTCCTTGGTCAGATATGTATTTTGCAGACATGCTCTCACTTTGTCGATTATTTTTTTCATCCTATTCACAAGATCTTGTGTGGAACACAAGTTTATAATGGCTTGAAATGTTTGTTACTGATCATGCTTTCAGTGTCGTGTCTAAGGTTTCTTTGCCTAACCCTAAGTTACAAGGATTTTCTATGTTTCTTCTAAAGGTTTTATATTTTTACATTTTACATTGAGGTCTAGGATCCATTTTGATTTAATTTTTGTTAAAGGGGTGGTTTAGATGATAAGTTTTGTTTATTTTTTTCCTTTGGGCCTCTGGATAGCCTGTTGTACCAACTCCATTTCTTGAAAACAGTCTCCTTCCTCCATTCAGTTGCTTTTTTAAACTTTGTTTGAAAAAAAAATGTGCTGGCCATTATGTAGAACGATTTCTGGGTTCTTTAATCTGTTCCATTGATCTATGCATCTATTCCTCTGCCAATACCACACTGTCTTGATTACTATAGTTATATAGTAAATTTTAAAATTGGGTATTGTGATTCCTCTGACTTTATTCTTTTTCAAAATTGTTTTTAGATTTTTAGTTCTGTTGCCTTTCCATATAAATTTTAGAAGAAGCCTATGTATATCTACAAAGAATCTTGGTGGGATTATCTGTTACTTTAAATGTTATTACTATCTTCATCTTGTATTATTGTCTCAGTTTAAGGCTCTTTAAATCTTTACAGATAACTTTTAAAATAGGCTTTAGTGGTTATTTAGGGTGATGGCAACATTTTACTATGGAGAAAATGTCGACTTTCTTTGGAACAGATGGAGTGAAGTTAGGTGACTTGCCTGAGAGTACCCAGGAAACTAATTAGCTTAGGACAAGTTCCCCAGCCTCGAACTCCTTGTTCTATAGGATTTTCCAGATGCCTTAAGGACTCCCCCAACTGCTTAAGCCTACTAAGTCTTACTTGTTTTTCGTACATTTTCTAGTTTGTTTAAAGAGATTGTTTAGAACTTCGCTTTTGTATTCCAGAGAGAGCATGATCCGGTATAGCGTAGAGTCACCTTGGAAACTTGTTAAAAGTGCAGATGCCTATACTTGAGCTCTGGATATTCTGATTCAGTAAGCATGGTGTGATGGTGAACCTCAAATTACTGTGATACAAGTGAGCAGTGAGCCACATTTTGAGAAACCGGGGGTGAGGAGAAACACAGGCCTTGGAGTCAGACAGACCTGGATTCAACTACTGACTTTATTTACTTACATGACATCTCTATGCTTCAGTTTCCTCACGTATAAACTGAGGAGAATGACATTTGTGTTACGTTTTCTTTCTGTTTAAGCACAGAATGTATAAAGTTTGTAGCATTAAACTGGTACCCCAAATCAGTGAATGCTACTTCCTTTGTTTCCTTCCCTTTTAATAGACTGAAGTTTGATGTCTGTTTGAGGTAGAGACAGTATGATGTGTGTCACAGACCATCTGGCTTCCCTCCTGGTCATTGGGAAGGTATACTTTCCAGTTCCTTTGCATCTAGGTAGGTTTGTGTTACTTGTTCCGGCCAATGGAATGTGAGTGGAACTGACTCATGTCCCTTCCTGGCTGAAATGGTTCAGTAGTTGATGAGACTTCTCTTTTGCTCCTCTGCATCTGCTAGCTGGGTGATACCAGGATGACAGTGAAGTAGGAACATGGTAAAAGTGCAAGATGGAAGCAGCCTGATGCTCTGAGTCACCATTTGGGGAGGACTCCAAACTCCATTAACTACGTTAGAGTGTGATTCAAAACAGAATGGAAGCTTTGTTGTTTTAAACTACTGAGATTTGGAAGAATGTGTGCAGTACTTAGTGTTAATTACTCTAATTAATATACTGTTGGCTATTTTAAACACTTAAAATTATCTTTTGCATATTTTGTCATATGTTCTAAATGCTTTATGATTTATACAAGCTGCAGGAAGTACTTTAAGACGTGAAAGCAGTTCAGTAGGAGATGAAAGCATGATGAGATCTTCATTGGTGGAGAATACAAAATTTTTTAAATGCAAAATATTTTTGTGGGTTTTATGTATATAATCTCAAACATCAGAGGCAGATCTCTTAGCCAGGTGAAGGTCAAAATAATAATCCCTTGAGAAGGGCTGTTGGGAACCACAGGTAGCAGATTGTAGATAATCTCAGAGGGGCTACACTGATGAAGAGGTGGTCCAAATAGTCTAGGGGGCAACGGTGGGCATTCTACCATTGGGAGAATGGGGCACCAGAAGAAAAGACAAAGGTTTTAGCACATAACTTACTGTATCATTGCTCATTGTGAAATAGAATATTCTTGTGTTCCATGGAGTAGCTGCCCAGGGACCACATCTAAAATATTTAGCCATTTGCTTCCAGTGATCTTCTAGACCCATAAGATGAGCTTCCTCCTTAGGCACAGACTTAAGTACATGATCCATTAACACACGAGAGAAATACATTTTAGGTCATTAGATCATTAATAGGGACCGTATATTTCACCACTTTCAATGAATGGATAAAAAGCTCATTCTGGTTTAGAGATTGCCCCTTTGGAAGGATTGATATTTTTATTAATAGGTCCTAAGTAGTTTTCGATTCATGAATTATTTGAAAGTTTATTGGTTAATAGGCAAACACTTGGGGATTATCCAGTCATCTTTCTGTTACTGATTTCTGGCTCAATTTTACTGAGGTCCGTGAACCCACTCTGTATAATTTTAACTCTTGGAGATTTGTTGAGTGCTGCTTTCTGGACTAGCATATAGTTAATTGTTGTAAACATTCTATTTACTCTTGAAATAATTCACATCCTACGGTTGTTGGATATAGTATTCAAGAGTGTTAATAGTATTGTTCAATTTTAAAACATGTGACAGGACATTTTTATGCTGTTTCTAAGATTCACTTCTCAATTTCAGGCTATGGAGAGGTTAAAAGTTAAAGGATAGAAACGTTTTGTTCAAAACATCTATATCTTCACAGATTTTTTTTCCCATTTACTCTGAGCCCCAGAGAAAGGTGGATTAAAATATCTATGATTAAGGATTATTAATTATGATTATTTCTCCCTTTAATTTGTTCACATTTTTCTTTATATATCTCAAGGACATGTTATTAGATGCATACAGATTTAGAATTGCTGTATCAGTCTGATGATAATTACTCTTACCTTAAAGTCTAGTTTGATTAAGCTCTCCCAGCTTTCTTTTAGTTAGTGTTTGCTTATCTTTTTTATCCTTTTACGGTCAAACATTCTATATCCTTATGTTTAAGGTATGCCTCTTTATAACATTTATTTATTTGTTTATTTTTTTATTATACCTTAAGTTCTGGGGTACATGGGCAGTTTGTACAGGTTTGTTAGATAGGTATACGCGTGCCATGGTGGTGGTTTGCTGCATCCATCCCTCATCATCTACATTAGGTATTTCTCCTAATGTTATCCCTCCCCAATCCCCCCACCCCCTGCTAACCCTCCCCTAGCCCTCCACCCACCCCAACAGACCCCCCCTCGCCATGTGTGATGTTCTTTTTTTATTTATTGTACTTTAAATTCTGGAATACATATGCAGAACATGCAGGTTTGTTACATAGGTATATATGTGCCATGGTGGTTTGCTATACCTATCAACGCATCATATAAGCAGCATAGTTTAATTTTATTTTATCTAGTGTGCCAATTTTTGTCTTGTAATTGGAATATCTGTTGGCCTTTAATGGAATTACAGGTTTGGTTTTCAGTCTACCATTTATTTATTCTATTTTTCTCACCCATTTCTTATTTTCCTTTCCTTTCTTGCCTTATTTTCAATTAAATACTACTTTTAAATTTCCCCCCTCTTCTTTATTAGCTTCTTAATTGCACATTATTTTATATTCTTTTAGTGGTTACCTTAGAGAGTGTGTATTTATCTTTGAGTTATTAAAAGCTAATATATACTGGTACGTCTACCACTTCCTGGACAATGCAAGGGCCTTAGAATACTTTAACTCCATTTATACCCCTTTCAAATTTATATGCTACTACCCTGAATAACTTCTAGTTAATAGTAAAATGTAGTAATAGGAATAGGAAGTGATGAATCTTGAATATTTAATCTGTTTTGAAATACGATTTAATTATAAGTTCATATGATTTCTTTTAAACAATGGTTACATTGAACAACTGGCTTGTAAAATTCTGGAAAATTTAATAATTGTCTCTCATGAACCAGTATGAGCTGGGTCAAATACACTACTAAGTGAAGTCATTACATAGAATTGTAGCCAAGTTTAATAAAGATAGTCCTTGGAATTACAAACATCTCAGCATTAAGACATGGATATTTAGGATCCGTAAACAATAAAACAACCACCATGTTTAGTCTAGTTCAACAAATATGGACAAATGTTAATGATGACCTGCAGGAAGGAATTAAGAAGTTTTGTAAATGTGGAACAATGAAGTGTGTCATACCTGTATTATAAAAATACTATGTAACACTGTTATACTGTGCATTTCTTCAAAACTCTGTGTTGACCAGTGGTCATGCTGTAGCCTGCAATTGACCACAGTGGACTATTTACTTTATGGACGTATTGACTACATATCAGGACTTGAGTTACTGCTTGTTGGGTAGACTTAAGAAAATGATGAAGAAAATTTAAGATTAAACCTAATAGTATTTGTTGTCTGTAGCATTACATCATGAATAGCACGAAAAATTATGGAAAATATTCTCATATTCAGAAACAATTATCTGACTCAGCAAAGGAATCACTCTTGCCATTGATGAGCGAATGATGTTGTGTTTTGCTCTTTTATTTTTATTTTTTAGAGACAGAGTCTTGCTCTGTTGGTCAGGCTGGAGTGCTGTGGTGTGATCATGGCTCACTGCAGCCTCAAGCTCATGGGCTGAGGATATCCTCTTGCCTCACCCTTCTGAGTAGCTGGGGCTGCAGGTGCCTGCTACCACACATGGCTAATTTTTTTAAACATTTTTTGTAGAGACTGGGTCTTGCCATGTTGCCCAGGCTGGTCTCTTCAACTCCTGACCTGAAGCGATCCTCCTACCTTGGCCTCCCAAACTGCTTGGATTATAGGTATGAGCCACTGTGCCTGGCCATTATTCCTACTAATATATTATCAGAAGAAAATATCAACAAGTATTCAAGTTCGAAGTATATTTGTTCATCGTATGCAAACATAGAGTTTCTATAGGTACAATAATTTTATAAAAAATAATCAATTGGTTATATGGAATTTAGGATATGTGACACATTCCTAGGTCAGTACAATTTAAAATAAACTTACTTACAAAATTCGAGATACGCAGGATTTTGTTTTCCCCATCGAGCTGGTTGTTCAACATTTGCCAGCACACACTGACCTCACTTCTTCAAAACTGCAGGTAAAAGTTTTATCATTGTATTGACTGACTTTCTTGAGAATCCTAGGAGAAAACTTAAGCAGATGTCACTGACTTAAATATAGCAATTACTTCTTTACTTCTAGTATTCATTTCCTTGTTAGGATTTTCCTAGAACTCAGACTAGTTGTTCATTTTTCATTTCTGTAAAAATGACCAAGGCCTCAATCTTCGCACAACAGTTTTACCACCTTCAGTTTCTTTTTATTCAGAATGCAAAATAGATGATTCTCTTCCTTTTGCCTAAAAGACTTTTCTGTTACTGTAACATCACCTTTTAAGCTTTTGCTTCCCAGTGTTCCAGAAGATCTGGGGTATGAGAGTATCTCACAGCCTCCACTTGAGGGATCCATGTTCCATATGATGCTCCTGGTTGGACCTGAGAAGGAGCATCTGATGATAACTTTCAGTCCATGGCTACCTACCAGAGTGTTAACGTTCTTACTCACCCACTACTCATAATTCAGGATATCTTAAAAATAAACTCTAATATTTTAACATGTATATAAGGGGGTGGGCATGGTGGCTGATGCCTATAAAGCCAGCACTTTGGGAGGCCAAGGTGGGAGGATTGCTTGAGGCCAGGAATCAAAGACTTGCCTGGGCGATACAATGAGACCCCCATCTCAACAAAATAAAAAAATCATCAGCCAGGCCTAGTGGTGGATGCTATAGTCCCAGTTCCTCAGGTGGCTGAGGTGGGAGGCTTGCTTGGGCCTGGGAAATGTAGGGTGCATTGAGCTATAATCATGCCACTGCACTCCAGTCAGCCTGGGCAACAGAGCAAGACCCTTTCTCCAAAAATAAAGTTATTTTCCAGCCCTTAGAAATCCTCCGTACTGAATGCTCATAGTGATTTAATGAGTACTTGTTGTGGGTAAGACACTGTATTTTGCACTTTTCTTTCATTTTTTTGACACAGAGTCTTGCTCTGTTGCCCAGGCTGGAGTGCAGTGGTGCAGTCTTGGCTCACTGCACCCTGTGCCTCTCAGGTTCAAGCAATTCTCCTGTCTCAGCCTCCCTAGTAGCTGGGATTACAGGCACGTACTACAACTCCTGGCTAATTTTTGTATTTTTAGTAGAGTTGGGGTTTCCCCATGTTGGTCAGGCTGGTCTCAAACTCCTGGCCTCAAGCGATTGACTTGCTTTGGCCTTCCAAAGTGTTGGGATTGCAGGTGTGAGCCACTGCACTCAGCCTACTTTCTCTTACAGAATATTCCTGCTTAACTTCTTCAGGTAGGTCCCATTATTCTCTTCATTTTAGTAATTAGAGAACTAGAATTTAAAGGGATAATTTGCCCAAGGTCTCAAGTGACCAGGCTGGGATTTAAACCCAGGTTCATCTGGCACTATAACCACTGCATTATACTGCCGCTTGTCAACGAGTCTGATGTTCTTCTTGTCTCTCAAGTAACCTCAATGGCCTCTGCCTTCCTTTTTGTTATCAATGTTTATTCAGTATTTGGAATTCAAAGTCTGAGGACAGGGCCATTTTGTTATTGTGATATGAGTGTGGTCAACAGTTCAAAAATATTTTTTGAAAAAGGAGAAAGTTAAATTTGGAAACAGTCCTCCCTCTTCCTCACCCTATGTGAGGACAGTCACTGAGCCCTCGTTCTATGCCTAGAATGTCTCTTGAGCTTGCCCCTAGTCTGGCACCCGTCCTTTTCTCAGTTGGGTAACTTCTGGAACCTTCTGCTTGTTTCCACACCTCCAGTCTTCACCTCTCCAGCCCAGCCACACCATGAGCTCAGAATAAACATTTAAAACTATGTCCCCAATATGACCATTCCAAATGTCTCACTTAAATTCCTTTAGCGACTCCATTGCACTTAGGACATGGTTCCATCCCTTAGCAGAGGTTTCCAGCCTTCTCTGTAGACTCACTCCCTTCCGCATTCCCATAGGCATCTGATATTCCAGCCATGTTGAGCTCCTCGCAGGTCCCAAACTCTGCCATGCTTTTTCACGTCTGTGTTTTTTTTCAAGCCCCCCCACCTCTGCCCCACCGTCGGCCCCGTCTAGAATGCTCTTTTCCTGTCTCCCATTTCTTACCTCGCCTGCACTCCTACCTGTCCTTCATGATGGAGATTTGAGTGCAAGTAGTCTAATGGGAATTAGACTTGTTCTTATTCAGAATTGTCCTAGAGTACTTGGCACATTCTTTTTTCTAACATTGGCAAATCTGTTTCTCTGTAGGAGAGATGCTTCTTCCCTCTGCTCCTGTAGCACCCTGCACTCACCTTTTCACAGCCTATAGTCTTCTGAATTACAGCTGGGGGAAATAATCCTTGAGTTCTCTAGGAGGGCAGGGTCTGTAGCCCTGTCATAGAGCCTGACAGTTCTGAGGCACACAGTGCATTTATGCTGGAGGAATGGGGCATGAGAGATTTGCCTGCTCAGTTACCTGCCCTCCATCCCATTAAATTTTTCTCCTGTCTTTTAGAGGTAAAGAATTCAGTGTGGAAGAAAATGATGATGGTGATAATTACATTATGTAAATCCAGCAGGCAGGAGAAATTTAGAAGGCACTTAGTCATGCAGCTGTGCCTGGAAAAAGTGCTAGCCCAGGGTTTGGGCTGAGTCATGTCCCCAGCTCTGGACTGGTTTATAGGAGAATGAGAAGCTGGATGCCATGATTGCTAAAGTTTTCTTTTCTTTTTGAGATGGAGTCTTGCTCTGTCATCCAGGCTGGAGTGCAGTGGCATGATCTCAGCTCACTACAACCTCTGCCTCCCAGGTTCAAGTGATTCTCCTGCCTCAGTCTTGCGAGTAGCTGGGATTACAGGTGGCCACCACCATGCATGGCTTCTTTTTATATTTTTAGTAGAGTTGGGGTTTCATCATGTTGGCCAGGTTGGTCTCGAACTCCTGACCTCAAGTGATTGACCTCCCTCGGCCTCCCAAAGTTCTGGTATTATAGGTGTGAGCCACTGCACCCAGCCAATTGCTAATGTTTTCTTATGTTTATGCATGCCAGCCCTACAGTTACAGTACATAGTCCACTGTGTTGTAATTTTTAGGGCATGTATTTTGCAGAGACATAGAACTTCCTGAGCAACCTGGAATCCGATTATTTCTTGGCAATAATAGTGAGTAGAAATCTCATTTTAAGCATACAAGCATAGCCAGTTGCAGTAATATTGCCTGTGATCACAGTGTTTTTGAGGGGCTGACGCAGAAGGGTCACTTGAGGCCAGAACTCTGAGGCCAGCCTGGACAATGTAGTGAGATCACTGGAGGCCAGGACTTTGAGACCAGTCTGAGCAACGTAGTGAGACCCCATCTCTAAAAAAAAAAAAAAAAAGTAAATCGGCTAGAAGTGGTGGCAAGGGCCTGTAGTCCTAGCTACTTGGGGGATGAAGTGGGAGGATTGCTTGAGCCCAGGAGTTTGAGACTGCAGTGAACTATGATAACACCACTGCTCTCCAGCTTGGGTGACAGAAATTTATCTTTAAAAAATAAAAAAGCATATAGGAATATAATGATTTTTCTTAAGTTCCTTTTTTAAAAGCCTATCTATTCTTCCTTCAAGATATTAAATAAATGACATGTTAACATAAATTGGCACAATTTTAAGATATCCTAAGATGTCAAAATATATAAATCAAAATGAATGCAAAGTAATTCAATGAAGATACTTTGGGAAACTACTCCCATGAGTCTGCCTTCGCTTAAAATATTTTTGGAACTTCTTGTTCAGAATTATCCTAGAGCACTTGGCACATTCTTTTTTCTAACGTTGGCAAAACTATATTTCTTTAAGACAGATTTATGAAGAAAATGGGTAATTGAACTGTATTTTTTGTTTATTAATTTACTCTGCTTATGAAAGAAATATATCTTTGGAGACCATAGAGAAAAAAATAACAGTCTATATTTGGTTAAACATTGTGTTAGGCTGTTCTTGAATTGCTATAAAGGAATGCCTGAGACTAGGTATTTCTTTTTAAAGGGGGTTTAATTCAGGAATCCTCACCCCTGGGCCACAGACCAGTACTCATCCATGGCCTGCTAGGAAGCGGGCCCCATAGGAGGTGAACAGCCGGCAAGTGAGCAAAACCTCACCTGTATGTACAGCCACTCCCCATCACTTGGATCACTGCCTGAGCTCCGCCTCCTGTCAGATCAGTGCAAACATTAGATTCTCATAGCATGAACCCTGTTGTGAAATGCACATATGAGGGATATAGGTTGCATGCTCCTTTTGAGAATCTAATGCCTGATGATCTATCACTGTCTCTCCCCAACCCCAAATGGGACTGTCTAGTTATAGGAAAACAAGCTCAGGGCTCCCACTGATTCAACATTATGGTAAGTTGTATAATTATTTCCTTACATATTACAATGTAATAATAATGGAAATGAAGTGAACAATAGGTAAATGACCTTGAATAATCCCCAAGCCATCCCCCCTAATCCTGCCTCACCCCTGTGGAAAAACTGTCTTCCACGAAACCAGTCCCTGCTGCCAAAAGGTTGAGGACCACTGGCTTAATTGGCTCGCAGTTCTGCAGGGTGTATGTGTATGGCACTAGCCTCTGCTGAGCATCTGGGGAGGCCTCAGGGAGCTTCTACTTACAGTGGAAGGTGAGGCAGGAGCTGATACGTCACATGGTGAGAGCAGAAGCAAGACTAAGAGTGAGGGGAGGTGCCACACACACTTTGACACGCCAGATTTTGCAAGGACAGCACCAAGGGGTTGGTCCTAAATCATTCATAAGAAATCTGCCCCCATGATCCAGTAACCTTCCAGGAGGCCCCACTTCCAACACTGGGGGTTACATTTCACTATGAGATTTAGGGGCACATATGTCCAAACTGTATCATGCATTAGCCAGTCCTTGGAAGAAAATGATAAAAACCATGGGGTTTTGGAGCCTGAAGGTGACAAGAAGGTCAGGATTCTCATCCAATTTTTTTTTCTATGACCCCTCATCAGTGCCTGGGGATGGCATTTGTCTGGGTCTGAATGTCTGGATGCCTTAATTTGAGGAAGCTGCATATTCTAATGCCATCTTTTCATTTATCTTGGACTTAGGGCTCTCTCTTTTTTTAAAAATAGTAACAAGTGGCATAAAGAAGTAACAAAAGATCTTCCCTAATATAACCAGAGTATTATTTTTTCTAGTTTTAAAATTATCTCATAAGCATATTTTATTTAAGATAAATTGAGTTCCTACTATGTATATCTTGTGTCTTCCCTCTTTTGCCTAGTATTGTATGATGACAACATTGTCATGTCATTATATGTATTTTAAAACATTTTTTTTAATGGTTATATTTCACTCTGTCATGTATAGCCACACTGTCTTGGTCATTTTCCTATTGTCGTCTTGAGAGTTGACGATGTGGATATGCCCATTTGTCTGTACCTTCGATGATAAAAGTATTATAATTAAAATGCCAGTTTGATAAATTCAAACTGCTTCATACCAATGAAATTTTTATTAGGTCGACGTTTTTCACATGTTCTTTGTCCTGTTAAATGTGCTTTTGATTCATATTCTGGATTGTTTGATATAAATGTTGTCATTCATCCTTTCTTCTCATTTGCATTTTCTGGATGCATTTTGCCCCTCCTTTTGTTTGTGATTTCTGAGTCACTTGGTTTTAGGTCTGCCTTGTAGACAGCATATAATTGGATGTTGAGAATCTTTGTCTTTGTTAGGGGTGCTTAACCTATTCACGTTCATCATATTTCATAGGTCTAATCTGTTAAGTTAAAAAATTTTTTCTACTTTAAATGTTTCTTGCAATTTTCAATTGCTTTTGTTACATGGATTATATTTTTGTTATTATTTGAAAGACATACATACGATGTCTATTTTGTTAGTGCTAATTTTGTAGTTTTTAGAAATTGGTTTGACTCAAAGTAGCTCTGAAGTTAATCTCAAAGAGAGGGTTCAAAAGAAGTCATGAGCAACAGGGTATTCTTGGAATAAGTTTCTGTCCTCCCAAAAAGACTACTTTGAAGAGCAAGTTCGTTTGGTTGGAAAGTGTTGATTTTTAAAATTTATTTATTTATTTTTTTGAGATGGAGTCTCACTTTGTCTCCCAGGCTGGAGTACAGTGGCACACTCCAAGCCTCCTGGATTCAAGCAGTTCTGCCACAACCTCTGGGTGACTGGGATTACCAGTTCATGCAACCATGTCTGGCTAATTTTTGTATTTTTAGGAGAAATTGGGTTTCATCATGTTGGCCAGGCTGGTCTTGAACTCCTGACCTCAAGCTCCCAGTTGGCTTCCCAAAGAGTGTTGATATTTTTATGTTGAAAAATAGTGTTTTACATTGAAGTCAGTGTAAGCATTTCTTCACTAGTTTTACCTTTTGGTTACTTCCAGACTTACTTAAAATAAAAATGAAAAACTTCAGCTGGCCTTCTTTCTCTGTTACACATCCTGCCTTCTTTGTTACTCCTCACTGTGTCTGCAGTACAAGGTGTGGAAGGAACCAGCCAGTGGCCAGCAAGGGCAGCACTCTGCAGCAGAAATTTTTGAATTAATTGTGTCTTAAGTCACTTTCCTTCTTGCCTTCACTTTGCACATCTGTAAATTGAAGAGGTTGGCACACATGAACTATGATGTCACTTCTAGTTTCAACTTTCTGTGATCAGAGTTTATTAAATACCTATTTGAATAACTTCCATACCAGGCCCTATATAGAATGAGAAGCATAAAACCAATCTATGTGGAAAAAGAAAAGATCCTAAGCTGATTGAAAAAAAAAATTGTATCTTGATCTATGTGATGGTTATAGAAGGGCATAATAGGTATAAACTCATTGAGCTGTATCTTTAAGATGATTGTACTTTACTCACCTATGTATTCATAAGTCAGTAAATAGGAAAACTAGAAAACCGAACATCCCTCCAATCCCCAAAAAAGAACAGAAACTGGCTGACAAGATGTTGAAACATTGTGTAAGGAGGCAGGATGGTATAATGGCAAATCCACAAAAAGTAGACAAGTGAGTTTGAATCCTGACATGACATAGTAGCCTTGGAATTTTGCACACATTATTTAGCCTTTTGAGTCTCAATTTTTTGTTTTTTGGTAAAAGTAATATTTGTAAAATTGACTTTGAGTCAGTCAGGAGTATTGAATGAGTTATGAGGCATATAAAGCACTTGGCATATAATAGGTGATCAATACACATTTTTAAAAGGGGGCAGTAAGAGTATTACACAAAATGTGACAGATTTCCAAGAACTAAAAGACTGCATCATTCTTGTAGTAGATTAAAGTCTGAGATCTTCCACAGCGATGAAATTTGTTACTTTTAATGCAGCGTTTTCCAGAGTCACTTGATCATGGAACCTCATTTTTTTCTAAATATCACCTATCAAGAATAATTAATGCATTAATTGACATCTGGGACTTCCTAACTCAGGGGTCCTCAACCACTGGACACTGGTAAACAAGTGTTCTCCCCAAATAAAAGCACCCGAAAATAAGTACAGCCTAGAAATCTCAGCGTTAAAGAGACTTGAAGAAAAAGCTAGTGACATTGCAAATTGCTAATATCTCTTTTGGAGAGTCACTTATTATAAAAGTGATTTATAGTAAAAGTCACAGGGGCTGATTATGGTCTTGAATGTGTTAATCCCACTTTTCAGATTATAGCCTAGGGAAAGAGATCAAATAGGAACAAACAATTTATTTGTTTAAAAATGCTTGACTGGGTTATAATAATGTATATATGTATATATGTTATTATTATATAATAATAACAACTGACTGAAAGATGGCTAATTGAACTGTTTTAGCAAAACAGCGGAATACTGCATCATTCAAAATGACAGATAAATGGACTAAGGAGATACATGGAGATGTCAAGCAAAAATTAGAATAGTGTGTGCAAGGTGAATGCACCACATAAAACCTGTCTCTGCAATGACGAAGCTTAGAAGTAAATTTTGTAAATCTCTGGTGTTGTGTAGGAAAGGGATGATCTATATTTTAATTTTCGTTTTTTATAAAATAATAGCTAAATGACAATAAAAACAAAGTGCTAAATGACAATAAAAACAAAGTACTAAATAACATAAATTATATGTTCTGAGATATAGGGTGTTTATGAAAATAGGTAGAGTAGGTAAAATATAGAATAAGAATATAGAGGTGACATGTAGGTAGAATTACAGAAAAATAGACATTACATGCTTTGCAGTTTTGAAGAGTTTTGTCTCACCAATGCATTGTGAAAGTAGTTATCACACATGAGAAGTGTTTTTCCGGAAAGAATTTTCAATGCAGTGAAAACCCCAAAATATGGAGATGAAAATTCATGAGAGAAGTTGTTCTTAAAGATATCAAGTTCTCTGTCAGCTGTGCTTTTTTTTTTCCAGCTGCTTTTCCTCTTTTCTTTTGTGATAAAAGAGAAGGTTTTATAGATGCTGAAATGGTTTACAACTGCCTTATTTAGTTGCTCTCCCATTTTTATGTCTCCCCAAAGGGTCACAAAATCTATCTGTTTAAAAAGAGAAAATGATGTGGTTTTAGTGCAAAGAGAAAATAGCCCCTTTAAAGAAGCAATAGGAATAGAAGTAAATGGCATGTGGCAACTTCAACCACCACTTACGAGGACTTTTGATCATCTCAGATGTCAGAAGCTACACAAGGAAAATGGAATGAGCTTCTGGGTGAGGGCTGCCTCCTTTTCACCCCTTGAAAGCCCAAATTAACTTTTCCATGTTTATCAAGTGAAAAAGATTAGAATGCCCAGCAGGACAGGGAAGTCACTGGTTGCAGGACCCTCCTCCTTTTTCTTGGGCCTTTGTGGGTGATCCTTGTGAACAGGACCTTCCAGAAATAGTGAAGAAAGCATCTTGCTAGATAGGGCGAGGATGGGGAGGTGTCTGGGTGATTCAGGGGATGAAGATAATTGTGTATGAGAAATGTATTGCATTCATGGAGAATTTTTTTTTTCAGCTTTTTTTTTGTGTGTGTGTGAGACATGGACTCACTCTGTTGTCCAGACTGGAGTGCAGTGTTGCAGTCTCAGCTCACTGCAAATTCCACCTCCCAGGTTCAAGCAATTCTCCTGCCTTAGGCACCTGAGTGGCTGGAATTATAGGCAAGTACCATCATGCCCAGCTAACTTTTGTATTTTTAGTAGAGACAGGGCTTCGCCATGTTACTCAGGCTGGTTTCGAGCTCCTGGCCTCAAGTGATTCACCTGCCTTAGCCTCCCAAGGTGCTGGGATTACAGGCATGAGCCACCATGCCAGTCCCATGGAGCATTTTTCATCCAAGTTGTAAAATGCAGGAAGTGCTCCTCAAAAGAGGACCAGCAGAATCACAAAGCTGGGAGGAATCTTAGAATTAATCAATTAGTTCAAATCCTTAATTTTACCAGAAAGGAAACAGACCCAGGAGGAGATATGGCTTGCTCACGTTTATAGTCATCAGCCAGGACATAGCCAAAGCCAATTCTGTTGGTTTCCGGTCATATTTTTTTTCTACTGTAATTCCCCTTACCTTCTGTCATCGGTTTACTACTGACCTTTTCTACTGCCACCACACAAAAGATCAGCATTCAGAGTTAGAAATGTAGCTATGCGATGAACGAAGAGTCTCTTTAAGTCATCAGAGGTATGAGTCAGCAAATCATGATGTACAGCATACAGATCCTGTTTATAAAGAAGGCCAGAGGTTAAATTTCAAGAGTTCGACTCTGTATTCACACCACCTGGGTTTGTATCCCAGACCCACCACTGGAGTGGTGAGTGATAATGCTAAGCGAGTTATTTAATGTCCCTGAATGTTGGTATCTTTACCTGTAAAGTGGAGAGTTAGGATTATAAACATCTGTCAGGTTCTCAGGTGAGAATTAAATAGGATAATCCATTAGATTAGGGCCTGGTTTACAGCAGGTGCTCAATAAATGCTAGCTAGCTAGCTAGTTTTATTGCTATGAAGCTAGTTATAACTATTTCTGTCAAAAATCTTAAACCGGATGTGGTGGTCCATGCCTCTAATCCCAGCTGCCTTAAAAAAATCTTAAGGAAATGAGAACTGTATATTTTTGAGGAGATGAATGTTAACTAGGCACAGTCTTTCAGTGCTCAGAATGACTTTGTCAGTATCATAAAACCTCCTGAACTCCCCGCCACATCAGAAATCTGCCTCTGGTAGTTTTCTCTGTGTCTAGGATAGCTTATATTTTCTGTAGCTTTTTATACAACAGCTGTCTTAATTACTCACAATTTTAACTGTGCCTTGTTTTTAAGAAACGGGAAAGGTTCTCTTGTCCCTTTCACAGGGTGGGCATGTGACAGGGGAATGGCTTGCTGCTTCAGTGCCCCGCTGCTCAAACCTCTAGGGGAGCATACAGACAGGCAGGCTGTGGGGCCCCGGCCCCATGGCAGTGTCTTGGGGTGGACCCTGACAGCTCCTGAAGCCCCAGTGGGCACGTGCTACTACGTGCACTCAGTTAGACCCTCTACCGTGTCACAAGGACAGAGGGCTTTCCGTGCCCCAGTTTCTTGCCTTGATAAACTGGAAGAATTGGATCACATGTGGCCTTGGAGAATGTGTGCAAGGTTTCACTGAGGAGAAGTAGCTTGGGGAAGTCAGAAGGGGATGGAGTGGGAAGGCTTTCCCCAGAAGTTGGGCCACTCAGTGGCCTGGGCTCTCCTCTGACTTCCCCAGCCAAACTCTGCCTCCTTCTGCTTCTGTCAGTCTGTGACCTGGTGGCACCTGTCGGTGTGTTCCTCTCAGCATCAAGCGCCTGTGTGTTCCTCTGCTGATATGCTCTTCCACATGTCCAGCTGCCTGTGTCTCTGCCTTGCTAGGGTCTCGGGGTTGTTTTTATAGGCACAGGATGGGGTGTGGCAGGCCAGGGTGGTCTTGGGATATACAACATTTGGGGAGGCATTTCCTAATGCCTGTCCTCACCCAGCTCCATGGGGGTGGAGCCCAGCAAGGGACCACACCTTCCTCTACCCAGCACTTCCCTTCCCTTCTTCTGTATCTAAGGGACCACGCTCTTCCCCTCCCAGCAAGTCCCTTCCGTGTCATTTAGATATTATCCCCTACTGTATAGCTTTATTAAGGTATAATTGATACACAACAAACTCCCATATTTAAATCAGTCAATTTGATTTGACATATGTATACACATTTGAAACTATCACCAAAATTGAGATAATGAATATATACTTCCCCAGAAAAGTTTTCGTGTGCCCCTCAGTAATCTGACCCTTCTGCTTCTCAGGGTTCCTCCTTGCCTCTCTCATCCCCCTTTCCCAGGTGAACACCGATTTGCCAGAATTGTATATAGATGGAATCATACAGTATGTATGCCATTTGTTTGGTTTCTTTGCCTTGGCATAATTATAATCCATGCTGATATGTGTACCAATAGTTCATTCCTTTGTATTGCTGAGTATTCCAATAGTGTTTTCTTTGTTCACTGTTTATCCCTGTCTTGCTTACCTGGCTATGGTGTTGAATGAAAACCACATTGTAACGATTTAAAAATATTTATTGAGGAAACATATCTGTGTTTCCCATTTACGTTTTTAAATTTCATTATCTAGTATGCATAGCAAATGATACACAGCAATTGTAGGGTCCCTGAGGGCAACACCCGTTTATATTCTGTATGCATAAATCTTTTTAAATGACATCTACAAGCAATATTACTATTTATTTATTTGAATCTTGAGGTTAAAATTGTGTCTTGACTCCCTGAATCTCAATATAAAAAAAAAAAAGTTCTTCCACCCGCGTAACCCAATGGATTGATGGAATAAATTTAATTATATAAATATTTACACAAAGTTTTCGTTTTCATGGCGAAAGATTTATTCTGTTAACGTTAGAGTCTTTTTTTTGAAAATGTGGACAGTATGTTCTCAATTCCCTTGCAGTTGGAGCGTAACACAAAATAAACTGAGAAATTGATACAGCAAAAGTAATACATTTGAAAGATAATGAGAGACCATTTGGGAGGCAAGTCCATGTTTGCAATGACTTTCTATCTTCATCATAGTATCTCTCAACTGTTGACATTCCTGCATCTGGGAAGGAAGAAGATAAAAATTGCCATTCACAGTGCCTGTTCAAGTTTGGTAAAAGATTTAATTTCTTCATCTATCACAGTGTCACCAGCCCTATGAATACTATAGATCAAGCCTCACTGCCAGAAATACAGAGACTTGGCAGAGTACAGAGTAGAATTCAGCCAGAGGGAATTGTAAAGAAGCCAGAGAAAACAAACTTTACTCATGCTGCATCTCAAACTTGTGTTCTGGGCAGTTGTCCTAAGTGTTGTCTTTGCCCGAAAAGGCTGGGAATTCGGTAATTTAAAAAGTGAGCCAGTAATGGAGATAAATGTACTAACCTTAAAGATGCTACAAAGATTCTAGTGGCACATAGATTTTTATTAGAATAATAAAAAGTAAGTGCAGTTTCTCTACTGGAAGGTAACTTGGAGATGATCTGTTCCATACTTTGATTTTGCAGGTGACTTGCTCAAGGTCACACAATTATTTTATGGCAGAATTGGGACTGAACTTGGCATTTCTGAACCACACACCTGTGCTCTCCCCCATGTCACTACTTCCATTGTTGTATTGGAGTAGGTGTGTTGGTGTATAAAGTCTTGGAATGTTGGCCAGGTGCGGTGGCTCACACCTGTAATCCCAGCACTTTAGGAGGCCAAGGCGGGCGGATCACCTGAGGTCAGGAGTTTGAGACCCAGCCTGACCAACACAGAGAAACCTTGTCTCTACGAAAAGTACAAAAAATTAGCTGGGCGTGGCGGCGAGTACCTGTAATCCCAGCTACCTGAGAGGCTAAGGCAGGAGAATCACTTGAACCCAGGAGGTGGAGGTTGTGGTGAGCTGAGATTGCTCCATTGTACTCCAGCCCGGGCAACAAAAGCAAAACTCCATCTCAAAAAAAGAAAAAAAAAAGGTGTTGGAATGTATAATTTGTTCTCTTTGGGCTGCCATGTATAGGTGTCCCTGTTGCCTGGGACCATGCATCCTAGATGAGCTCTTCTTTGTGATCCATGGTATCACCTTTGGGGGTGAGTCTACTTTTTGTGAATAGAGAGTTGTGTCTGCTAACTCAGCCAGCTATGTGATGAAAAGACCACAATGAGAGGTGACATTTGGCTAATGAATTAACCATGGTTGTTCTCTTTGATTGTCTAACTACTTTTTATCAATTAGCCTGCTGAAATCTTTATACTCTGGAAGTCTAAAACTTTAAGTGTTAGAAGAGTTTGTTCTCTTTTTGAGCTTCTCTTCCCTAGTCTTAACATCTCAGTCTCAGTGCTGTCTGCATTTTCATCATTTATTGGTGTATCTTGTTACCATCTGTAACATATCTTCTCACACCTAAGGATTCTCAGCTAGGGCTGGGAAAACAACAGATGAAGATCATCCTCCCTCACCAACAATCACTGATTTAGTCCAACTCTTTCATTTTGCAGATTGGGAAATGGAGACTCATAGGAGTTAATAACTTGTCTAACGTCTCACAGTAACTCATTTAAGATGAAAAGCCAAATTTTGTGTTTTGGACAGGATTAAGTGCAGCTGATCTTCCTGAAACATTGTTCAGGCCTCATTAGGCTCTGTGATGGCATCTAGCATCGGCTGAGTGGCTGCAGTATCTAATAAGAGCAGGGCTAGCCCAGAAGGATTTATTGGAAGAGGGTGTCTAATAAAACGAACAGTTGCATGTTGAGTGTAACTGTGGCATTGCAGACTGTGTGCTGGAAAATAGCTCTCTTTTATGGAGGTACATCAGCCGTCTGCATCTTCACTGATTTAGGAGAAAGATTGTGTTACTGGTCTCGCAGCCAATGACAAACAGAAGCAATTTACTTTCTTTTCAAGAGACTAGTTATAATGCGGATCCTCTCCAGTCTAAATTGGTCAGTCCTTTTTTATACTATAATAGCTTATCATTTATATCTCCAGTTAGCATGTGATGGGAGTCACTTCATTCTCGATTATGTTAGTGGTTCTCATGTTGACAATGTAAAAATAGTTCAACTCCAGAGCATGCAGGGTCCCCACCGGAGAGTTTTGGAGGCACTTGGTAAATATAAATCTTTGAAGTATAAGGAAAATATTATTTGATATTCTTTAAGGCAATAATAGACTCATACCTTTTTTTTTTTTTTTTTAGATGGATTTTCACTCTTCCACCCAGGCTGGAGTGCAGTTGCGCAATCTCAGCTCACTGCAACCTCCACCTTCCAGTTTCAAGCAATTCTCCTGTCTTAGCCTCCCAAGCAGCTGGGATTACAGGCACCCGCCACCCCATCCGGCTAATATTTGTATTTTTAGTAGAGAAAGGTTTCACCATGTTGGCCAGGCTGATCTTGAATGCCTGACCTCATGGTCTGCCCGCCTTGGCCTCTCAAAGTGCTGGGATTACAGGTGTGAGCCACCACGCCTGGCTAACTCATACCTTTTAAAAGAGACTTTAAATAATTTAGTACCATAATTTTGTTGTCTGAGATTATCCCATTTGTTGGGATAAGAAATTGAAGAAAATCAGAGTGACCCACTTCAGTGAAAGGATTAAAAAACAAAGGAATTACAAATTACTCCATTGAGTCTGAATCCTGTAGTCTCGAGACCAGGACACAAAGATCCTGTTTTTCATTTGACAAAATAACAGGAGAGTAATCTTTTGGGGGAAGAACTCATGATTTTTAAAGTCAGTTGTACTATTTGCAGTAAAATTATTTAATGTGGAAGGAATGTGGTTAAGGATACTGTATAGTAACACCCAATTTATAATGTGTAGCCTCTAAGAGCCCTTTCTTTTCTGAGACGTATTCTAGAGAAAGATGATAATTTTAGAAGTTGCCTGCACAGTTCCTGACCCTATCTCTGCTCTGTCCTCCAGTGCCATAACATAGAGGACTTCACTGATTTAAACAAATGAAGTTCCCATCAAGATTTAAATATATATAAATTTTGTATACATATAAAATCATCCACATATGCATAAAGACGATCTCACTGGGACGCTTTCGTTGGCAGACACATATCTCATCTCTTAGTGTTTTTCATTTGTTATTTTAGGCGTGCTGATGGAGAAGAGGGTTTTTAGTCTTCCCTTTTTATTTTTCACATTTCAGGAATCAGCATGTCTGACACAGACATGATTTGGAGGGTCTAAAGATTCAAGATTTTAAATAGATGGAGGTGAGTAAGCCTTGGAACTTAGTGCAACTTGATGGATATTTTCACACCATTGGATCCATTAAGTTTTTGAAGCTCTTTGGACATTAAAATGCTGAGAACTTTCACTTATTAATTGTACATTAAATAGAATGAGTTCTAGATGGTTAAAATATTATTGATGTCAACCAGGCGTGGTGGCTCACACCTGTAATTCCAGCACTTTGGGAGGTCAAGGCGGGAGGATCCACGAGGTCAAGACATTGAGACCATCGTGGCCAACGTGGTGAAACCCCATCTCTACTGAAAATACAAAACTTAGCTGGGTGTGGTGGCACATGCCTGTAGTCCCAGCTTCTGGGGAGGCTGAGGCAGGAGAATCGCTTGAACCTGGGAGGTGGAGGTTGCAGTGAGCTGAGATGGTGCCATTGCACTCCAGCCTGGTGATAGAGTGAGACTCTGTTTCAAAAAAAAAAAGAAAGAAACAAAAACATTATTGATCTCGATGTATTCATTTTCACTATTTTAATTGTTCTTTTCAATAGACAATTTTTGGTAAACTTCTTTTAAGATGATTGAAAGCAGATTTATTTATAGAAGACTGCTAATGAATGTCTGCCAAACTCTTTCTGTCGGGGTGGGGTGGGATGGACTTTACAATCTTTAGAATCTCAAGTGAAAATCTTCCAGAACCAAGTCTATGATTTTTCCATCGATGGTTTCTCAGCCACTCTCACCCACATCCTGCCTCCTCTTGCTCACTTCTTACTGTAACTAACACTTGTGATGACACACGAGCTTTTCTATAACGCTCACTTGGAATCCTCACTCTCTGTGCCAAGCTATGGAGAACACACTGGGCATCGGAGGACAGGGGAGGAGACTGAGACCTGGATACAAGAATTTATTTAATCTATTTTTTGGAGACAGAGTCTCACTGTATCCCCCAGACTGGAGTGCAGTGGCACGATCTCCTCTCACTGCAACCTCCACCTCCCGGATTCAAGTCATTCTCATGTCTCAGCCCTCCTGAGTAGCTGGGACTACAGGTGCCTGCCACCACCCCCGACTCATTTTTGTATTTTTAGTAGAGACAGGGTTTCACCATGTTGGCCAGGCTGATGTGAAAATTTAGACAGAGGGATGTCATTGTAACTTTCTGAATTGGACAAAGCAAGGTTTTATATCTGCTCTACCTGCAGTTTTTCCTGGATTTAGGTTTTACTTTTCACACATACTTAGTATTTCTTTGATAGGAACGGTGCGTTTTTGTCACTGTGATTTCTTATGAAGGAATGATAGGGGATCAGGGTGGCCTGTGTTCCTAAAGCCAACATGGCATCCTTAGGTTGCTGGCAGCACATCTACCTAGCCACCACTTCCATGCAGCTGTGTTCTGTAAGCCCCACACTCACTTTTAAACACTCATATGTGAAGGCTGTCTTGCAGGTAAAGGCGTGTTGCAAAGTCAACAGAGCAAAGCCTTGCTATCCTTTTTAGAGTTTGATTTTGCAAGTTAGAAAAATCCTGACTTCACCATGTATGAACCCAGCTGGTTACTTAACATATTTGAGCGTCATTTCTGCATCTCTAAAGTAGAAATAGTAATGCACATATCCATAGCATTGTGGTTTGAATGAGTTCTTGTGTAACATAGCTTGCAGGGTGTATGGACACATTGTAGATGTGCTGTTGATGTTCCTTCTCTTTTCTTCCCATAAAGCCATCTGTCCAGTTGAACACACCCACTTCTCGTTAGCTGATAGCATACCTGTGGTCACCTTCTAGAATTTTTCAGGATGCTGTTCCACTTCCACCCTGATCACCAAGGGGATCTTGCCAGGGGGCTCACCTTCTAGTCTTTTTCTTTTTCAGTTACTAGCTTCAGATGATTTTTCTCTGGAGGAATATCATGCTTGGAATGGCTAAGGAGACATGTACTTCCCAGAGCTGAAGAACAGGCTTTTAATGAGTTCCCCTACTAGAAAAAGAGGGAGGAGCCGGACCATGCCATGGCTCTCAACCTGCAGTTTGGGATTGCTGGTACCAGGCACTCCAGGGCTGGATGTATGTGGGTCACTTTATGTAGATGAGAAAACTGTGAACAGTTCTTCAAGTTGCTGGAGTGGAAAGTACAAATTAGATTATTAATGATTATGTGGAGGTACCAGCTGACAGTCTATTTGTTTTCATTATTAAAACAAATGTGGTTTTGGATTATGTAGATTTCCCCCCTTTTTACTTAGACGGCAAAGAGTATTCATGAAGGATATCCATAAAGACCACGGCAGTGATTGAGCCTTCAGAACTGCCCCCTGCAAGCTAAAACACAGGTTGAGAATCAGAAAGTGAGATGGATTGGAAGCCAAATTATAAGCTCATTTCAACTCTTGGTCTGCAGGCGCTGAAGTAACATTATTTGTTGTCCAGGATGGAAAACAACTCAGATTCGGGTCCAAGTGATTATTCCACTTAGGCACTGTTGCCTTGCTGCCAACTGCAATTCGGTTTAGACATAGATTAATTGGCCATGCAGAGGTGAAAGTGGGTGGTGAGAGTGGCGCAGGCACCGCGGTAGAGGCACCTGGTTGGGGCGGAGAGAGGGGATCCCGGGCGATTGGCAGCCCACTCCAGCACTAAACCCATAGTGAACTGGGGTGAGAGTGGGTGGGTACAAAATTGACTCTAAACCTCTATAGTGATGCACCTCACACTTCTGCGGACTTTGTTCATGTCAGTAAGTCAGAGAAAACCTGACATGGCATTTGGAGGCCATCCCCATGGAGAGAGTGGGGACCAGCTGTCTGCAGACGTGAGACTTACCAGTTGGCCTTTGGAGCTTTTTAGATCTGTTTTTCCTATTTTTTTTTTTTTTTTAATTCCTGCATGTGAAATGGGAGCAATAGTGTGTGTGTGTGTGTGTGTGTGTGTGTGTGTGTGTGTACACACAGTAATAGCAAATAAATGTATATTTGTATATGTATATATGTATATATTTGTATATGTAGGTATATATAATAGCAAATATATGTGTAGATGTCTATTTGCTATTACTTGAATTATAAAGACATGGGATAAAAATCATGACAATTCAGGAAGGAGGACTGTGCCTTGGATAATTGAAGATAACATTATTGACATGAATTTAACAGGAAGGGCTTAATCCCTTTATAGAGTATTTTCCCCTTGCCTTTCATTCCAGAGTATTTTGCTCACACCTCTTTCCCATTCTGCTTTTATCTAGTTGACACAGTGATTTCCTCCAGTGATATTCCCAAAAGACAGGGATGCACTGGGGCCCGTTGACGCGCCCTGCAAGGCAGGGGCAGGGCAGGTCCAGGGTTCACACGGCCCCCAGGGGAGCGGGGCACCCGATGGGACTCGCGCACGCCCTCTCCGCGGGTGTCGTGCTCCCTGGGACGCGCCCACCGTTCTCCCCGGGGAGTGGGAGGCTCCAGGCGCGGCCGGGGGTGCCCTGGGCAGATGCACTCGATCCTCACCAGTGGCGCTGCGCGGCGGCAGCCCTTGGGGTGCCTTGGGAAGGCTGGCGGTCCTCCCTCCTCCCATCCTCTCCCAGGGTGTGCACTCTTTCCTTCCCTGGGGAAAAGAGGAGGATTTTCTAATTTTTAACGTTTCATTTCATGGAACCATTTTTTTTTTTTTTTTTTTTTTAAGTGGCAGCGCTGAACGCAGTCTTTGCAGAGGGGGGCAGCACTTTCCCTCCTGACCCCGACCTGGAAACCCCAGTGTGACTTCGGGGTTGTTAGAGCGTTGGAAGCAGAGCTGAGTTAGGAAGCGGCTCGCTGGCAATCGGGCACATTTCCTTCTTGTGAGGTCAGCTTTTTTGGTTTGCTCTTTTTCACGTGAAAATGTTCAGCTTGATTTTTACATACCTTTAGACATGGTTATCATTTTCACTTGGTTATCACTATTTAAAATCTTTTTTTTTTTTTAACAAGTAGTCTGCATTTTATTCTTTGAAATAGAAAACAAATACCATCATGTTTTTTGGGGTAATACTTTCAGATGAATTGTGTTTTATATACTAGGTGATTTATAATTATCCCATTTTGTAATATCACATAAATTTAAGACATGGAAATTTACAAGGGTTGGCTTAAGTTATTTTATTTTGTTGTATTTTAGGTACCTTCCTATTTCAAGGAGAGAAGCCAAGGTAATTTTGACCCAGAGGAGGAATGATGTAGTCACCCCCTAGTCTTCCCTTCTTAAACCCCCAGGTAAGTGATTGTTTTCACTCAAGAAACAAACCTTTGCATGGTATACTTACTTTGCATTCAATATTCTGTTTATGTTTGAAATGTGTTAAATTTCATTTTACTTTGAATAATTTGCTTAATAACAAGTTATTACTTCAAGATACTGATAGTTTTTCCAAAATAATACAATTACTTGGCTCCATTAAATCCTTTTCATTCACTTCTTAAATGCTGTAACAGCTACAGCTGTATCTAACTTTTCCAACTTTCTAAGCATATATCTCTTCTCGGAGTGGCAAGTGACTTAAACCAATCAGAGAGCTGGAAGAGTTACATCTTTTTAAAAGAATTCACTTACATAGGAACATGTGTTCTCCCATTGGAAATTGGGACAGGATATTGAGCTTTCTAAAATATTCACCCTATCATCAAATAGTTACTCTAATTTTGACTTTGCTACAAAATAAGTATTTAGATACCATGGTTTAGGAAATTGAAGAATGGGCTTTTTTTCTGACTTAAAATGTCTTATAGGGATGCTGTCTAGAACTCTTTGAGAATAGTACCCTTATGGATTGCAAGCCTGGTTTTAGTCTGGGGACAAATGTAAATCTTTGGAACGTTGTTCTAGTTGTGCTCTTGTAACCAGTAATTTTGAGTTTCTATGCAATAAGATAGTTTATTACATCTAACAAGGCTAAACTTAAATATATAAAATGAAACAAGTACCTCAAAAATATCATTAATGCTGACATGCAATGGTATGAAAGAGGAAGCTGTGTATATGGTTCCTATCTGCAGCAGATGAGTCTTTTTTTTTTTCTCTAGAACTGATTCAATAGACATAAAAATGAAAGTAGGTAAGCTGCACTCGGCAGACACATATCTTCAGAAAGCACCCTTCACCTTCCTTCTTCATTTGAAAAATGCCTCTAGAGGTTTGCTTGATGGTTTTCCTTTTTAAAAATAAAAAATAAAAAAAAAATAAAATAAACTTATTATACTATTAAGATAAAATAATAAAAGCCGAAGTAGTTGATGATGATCTGATTTTATAATAATGAACTGCCCTTTACTTAAATGAAGGTGTATGTAGAGTTTCATAAAGGACTATATTTCAGTTACTAACAATAGAAAAAAAAAAAAAAACCTTGGCCAAAAGTTAATAATACAAACAAAAATAACTGAAGGAGAATTTCTCCCAAATCCTTTTCTAAGTAGAAAGTCAAATGGTTAAAAGGCTTAAGTGATTCAGGGCCAACTTGAAGGGCATGTGGAACTGTCCTAATCTTGGGCCTTGTGATGTTTAATGTTTTTGAGAATAACTTGGATGATGTAAAAGAGAACAATGTCATTACAACGCCACGTAGACCATAATTATTAAGACCTTGAGATAATACCAGAACACAGTTAAAGTAAACTTTACAGAATAGAGAAGTAGGCCAGGTGTGATAGCTCACGACTGTAATCCCAGTATCTTGGGAGGCCGAGGCAGGTGGATCCTGCCACTGCACTCCAGTCTGGGCAACAAGAGTGAGACTGCCTCAGGGGAAAAAAAAAAAAGAGAGAGAAGTAGTCCAACGCTGATTAAGGTCTACTTGGGCAAATGCAAAGTTATAGGATGTTTCTGCTCTAAAGTTAAGCTACCAGAGTAGGAGGACAGGGAACACTTGGGGAGCAGATAAGCAGGGCTGCCAGGTATGGGCTGGATTTTGCAGTGCTCACAATGCTGCTGAATCACAGTACAGAGATCAGGGATGTTACCAAGTTGCTGAGAGGCCCTACCAGGGCCTAGCTTGGGAAAGCCTTTGTTTTCCTGGAACTGCTACTTTTATAGACTCGGGGCTTGAACATCCTTCAGCAGCGGACCTTCACCAGACTTGCAAGAAACCAACGTGCACATTGAGAAAACAGTCAATGAGTTGTTTCCTTTCTCTGTGGGAAGATAGACCTACCCCACACCAGTGCATGCTTGGTGATCATGGGATCCCAGCAAGGGGAGTTAATTGTTTCATTCAGACATTTAGTAACAATAGGACGTAAGTTTTGCAATAGGGGTAGCTTTGTGTGTTAAACACGTCCTTCATAGATCTTGTTCCACCATGGTTCCTTCTTGGTCAGTTGCTGCTCACCATTTTTTATTTATTTGTTTTTTGAGATGGATTCTTGCTCTGTTGCCCAGGTTGGAGTGCAGTGGCACAATCTTGGCTCACTGCAACCTCCACCTCCTGGGTTCAAGCAATTCTCCTGCCTCAGCCCCCTGAGTAGCTGGGATTACAGACTTGTGCCACCACACCTGGCTAATTTTTGTATTTTTGGTAGACACGGGGTTTCACCATATTAGCCAGGCTGGTCTTGAACTCCTGACCTCAAGTGATCCACCTGCCTTGGCTTCCCAGAGTGCTGGGATTATAGGCGTGAGACACCACATCTGGCCTTTGCTCGCCATTTTTATGGCCACCTTGTATCTTGTCACTGCTCACTGACTCTATCTTGTCGCTGCTCTTTGATGTATTTCCTGCCTCTCCCTGCCTTGAAATGCAAGTACATTTCCACATCCTTACTCCTTTCCTCCTAACAAGGAAAAGAAGTTGTGCTGGCTTTCCGTGCTCCCCCTCCCCTGACCTGTGCTCTTGGCTCCACCTGTTCCTATCTCCCACCTCTGACCCTTCTCTTGCTGACTCCCCAGCTGCCACTCCTTGAAGCTGTGTTGGTCTCCTCCCTCTTTCTACCTAGTATACTTTCTTCTCATTGCTAACCAGGGAGCTTCAAACCTCACCTAAGTGGTAATTCCTATGATGAAGTGTTCCTGTATGAACAACTCTAGCCTGAGAACCAGTGCCTGACTCCTCCAAGACACCAAACAGGAGAATGAATGAGTGAGTGAATGAATGGAAAAGTGAATAAAGGATGTCGCCTATCTGAAGATGACTCCACTGATTCCTCTAGCACTACCCACATTCTTTTTGGCTGGCAGGTGTCATTGCATTGTCATGACTGTTCACACAGTGGTCTCCTGAAGTCACCCCTAAGCAGGGCACAGACCTTTCCTTTCCCATTTTGGTGATGCAGCACCTCCTGGAGCATCTGGGGGCTAAAAACTCTGTAGACACATAATCTTATAGGCCCTTTACAGTTCCATTAGTCTGTGAAGCATGAATAGCAAATAACATAAAATAGTAGCTGACGGGCCAGGTGCGGTGGCTCAAGCCTGTAATCCCAGCACTTTGGGAGGCCGAGGTGGGTGGATCAAGAGGTCAAGAGATCGAGACCATCATGGTCAACATGGTGAAACCCCGTCTCTACTAATACAAAAAATTAGCTGGGCATGGTGGTGCGTGCCTGTAATCCCAGCTACTCAGGAGGCTGAGGCAGCAGAATTGCCTGAACCCAGGAGGCGGAGGTTGCGGTGAGCTGAGATCGCGCCATTGCACTCCAGCCTGGGTAACAAGAGTGAAACTCCATCTCAAAAAAAAAAAAAAAAAAAAAAATAGTAGCTGATGCATTTATTTTGGAAGGAAGCAGATGTTATAAATAAATGATAATGTAAAACTGTAATGTAGTAACTTGGAAAGTTGCTCCTATTTGAAAAGCCAGAGAATAAGTAAGTTCGGATTTTATAAAGTGGCCTTTTTGGGGATGTGTTTTAGTCCTTTAAAATATTTTCATGAATGGAATGAGGAGTGCCGTGAAGTCTATAACTTTTAATCAGTGTCAGCTTTCACTGCTTTAGTTTTAATTTAAATTTATACTCCTGGGCCAACACTGGTTTTCTGCAGACAAGGCTACTCGAGGAGGTTCACTCTGGCACAATAATGAGTATCCCACAATGCATACCTTCCAGCAGGTTTTTTGTTTCTTCCTGTTGGTTGATCATTAATCAGGTCTTGTTGCTTGCCTTTCCCTTTCTGTTTTGAGCTCTGCGTATTGGGATTCCCTTTTCATTGACTTGGGCTCTACCTCCAAGCCTGTGCTTCACCTTCTCTCCTCTCTTATTCTGCTGTCCCCTATCTGCAGTGCCTTCCCCTTCCTCTTGACCCTCCAGACTCTTGCTCCTTCTTGAGACTCAGCTTGGGAGGTGTGCAAAGGGGGAAACTTTGCTGAGCCCCTTTGCACAGCAAAGGGGCTGGGCCATTGTGTGCCTCTCTATCGCCTTATTTTCCCTGTTGCTTATAATTATTTACGGGTTAGATGTTTGTCCTTTGGCCATGATGGCCCTCAAAGTAGGTATGGTCCTTGCATTTTTAGCATCTAGCATATGTATGTTCCTATTCATATTCACAAATAAAGGTTTGAAGAAGTTGCTGGTGTCTGAAAACCCTCATCAGAATCTAGCAATGTTGTCATTTGCTGCACACTTTATGGTGTACCAACCTTTCCCCTACTTTCTTCTTTCTAACATTTGTATTTTCTTGGAGGCAAGGGATCAGACTCCAGGACTATGCCTGGTTAGTTAAATTAATTGTTTAAAAATAAGTGAAGACTGAATGCTCCGGCTCATATCTGTAATCAGAACACTTTGGAAGGCTGAGGTGGGAGGATCACTTGAGCTCAGGAGTTCAAGACCAGCCTGGGCAACATAGTTAGAAGACCCCATCTCTACAAAAATAAATAAATAAAATTAGCCAGGTGTGGTGGCTTATGCCTGTAGTCCCAGCTACTTGGGAGCAAAGGTGGGAGGATTGCTTGAGCCCAGGAGGCTGAGGCTGCAGTGAGCTATGATCATATCACTGTATTTCAGCCTGGGTGACAGAGTAAGACCTTCTCTCAACAACAACAAAAAAGTAAGTGAAAGAAGGTAGAGGCAGCCCCAATATCCATTAATAGCTGAATGGATAAACAAAATGCAGTATGTATATCCATGTAATGGAATATTCTTCAGCCTTCAAAAGGAGGGAAATTCTGACACATTCTAAAATGTGGATGCAGCTTGAGACATTATGCTATGTGAAATTAGCCAGTCACGAAATGACGAATACTGTGTGATTCCATTAATATGTGGTCCCTAGCTAGAGTAGTCACATTCATAGAGACAAAGTAGAATGAGAGATGACAGGGGCTGTGGGAGGTAAGAACGGGCACTTGTTTAATGGGTACAGAGTTACAGTTTTGCAAGATGAAAAAGATTTGGAGTTGGTTGCACAACAGTGAATGAATTTAGCACTAGAAAACTGTATTTACTGCTACTGAAATGGTTAAGATGGTAAATGTTATGTAAATTTAAAATAAAAATTTAAATTTTAAAATTAATTAAAAATAAAAAGTAAGGCAAAGTACATGTTTGTATAAAAATTATCCTTTAAAAGTAAAAATAATGGAAAGGAATTTCTTTGATGTTTTCTTAGACTTTTCATTGTTTGAGCTTTATTTTTCCTTTGCTTAGATTTTTTAAATCACTTTTTATTTCGAAATGTGTTATGTATGAAAACAAACTGTATTTACATTGGTAAGATCTTTGGAACTTAATTTTAGACCTTGCTGTCCTTTTTTTCTTTTTTTTTTTTTCAAATTGTTGCTTCTATTTGCAGTTAAAATCTGATTCAGAATTACTCACTTTCTCACTTGTTTTTCTTCAGCAAAGATAATGGGATTGCATTGCTCATCAGAAATACGTGTATAATACTTAAAAATTACTTTTATGATTAAGAGCAGAAATGTTTGTTCTGTCATAAGCAGGGGACATGACACTCTCCAGGGTTTCATTTGATTGTTCATAGGAAGCCAACTATTTTACATTTTCCTCCTTGTCACATCAACAGTCCTTTCTTGTGAAGAATCCTGACTCTAAAACTGTAAATATCACACTGGTCCTTGAAAGAATGCAATTTCAGAATGTTCAGCTGACACGTAGGAACTAGTTCTCTTTTGACTCCAAGTTTCTAACCCACAATGTAATACCTTTCCTTGAAGAATTGAAAATGGAGCTGGGCATGGTGGCTCACGTCTGTAATCCCAACCCCTTGGGAGGCCAGTGCAGGCAAATTGCTTGAGCCTGGGAATTCAAGACCAACTGGGACAACATGGTGAGACCCCTGTGTCTATAAAAATATTTTTCAAAATTAGTTGGTTGTGGTGGCACATGCCTGCAGTCACAGCTACCTGGGAGGCTGGGGTGGGGCGGATCCCTTGAGCCAGAAAGGTTGAGACTGTAGTGAGCTGAGATGGCGCCACTGCACTATAGCCTGGGTGACACAGTAAGACCCTGTCTCAAAAAAATAAATAAAAAATAAATGGAACTTGAATCACATCAGCCTAGGAATGTGTTAGCTGAAAATGAGAAAGGGAGGCAAGAACCTGATGGAGTTACATAGAGAAGTTTGGGATAAGAGAGGGAGTGAAAATTAGAGTGGACGGTGGACAAAGGAAAGAATTACAACCCATGGAAACAGAAAGCTCAGTTGTTACTTACATGTTCTTTTGTTGAAACAGGGTCCTGCCTTGGCCTCCCAAAGTGCTGGGATTATACGTGTGAGCCACTGTGCAGGGACAGATATTTTAACATTACAAACATGATCATGTAGTCAAGTCCCCCAGGGAAAATGAAATTCTTCTCTTCCACTAGGCAAATATCTCATTCAAGCTGACACTTTAAATTTTTTTCTTAAAGGAATATTTAATTTCTTAAAATAAATGGTAAATAGAAATATTAATGTTGACCCTTAAATTTTTTTTTTTTTTTTTTTTTTTTTGAGACGGAGTTTTGCTCTTGTTACCCAGGCTGGAGTGCAATGGCGCGATCTCAGCTCACCGCAACCTCCGCCTCCCGGGTTCAGGCAATTCTCCTGCCTCAGCCTCCTGAGTAGCTGGGATTACAGGCACGCGCCACCATGCCCAGCTAATTTTTTGTATTTTTAGTAGAGACGGGGTTTCACCATGTTGAGCAGGATGGTCTCGATCTCTTGACCTCGTGATCCGCCTGCCTTGGCCTCCCAAAGTGCTGGGATTACAGGACCCTTAAATGTTTTAATAAAGAGTTGTATATTTTCAACTCACAAACATATATTGAGACTTCTTACTATGTATTGGGCTTTAAATATGCTTTGTGGTTACCAAGTACCAATTCTTGGATTGGAATCCAGGCTCTGGTCAAGGTTCCAGTCATTCATAGAGAAGAGAGAAAAATAGGGTGTTGTTTTCAGAGAGCTAATATTCACTCTAATGGGATAACCTTTACTTTGAGGGTCTGGTCTTTTTTTCTTATTTACTAAAATTTAAAATAGAATGGTTAATGAAATTAATGATAATGTAAAAAATTTATTAGTGAAATAAAATGTTGGTTATTTAGGATTCTTGGGTACAAGAAACAGAAATCAACGAGGCTCACTTAAGCATGAAAGGAATCTATTGGAAAAATGTCCCACAGAATTGATGAAAAGCCTGCAGAACCAAAATCTCATATATGATAAAAACTTGCAGACCAGACTCCTTGTATCATCACATGTGTTTTCTAACTTCATAAAAATGTGAATAGCCAACCTTATGCCAAGACTATAGGGTGGTTATAAATAAAGGAGTAATGGTCCTGACAGTAGGAAATAGATTAAATTAAAATTAAAGGCTGGGTGTGGTGGCTCACACCTATAATCCCAGCACTTTGGGAAGCCAAGGTGGGTGGATCACCTGAGGTCAGGAGTTTGAGACCAGCCTGGGTGACATGGTGACACACTGTCTCTATTAAAAATACAAAAAAATTAGCTGTGCATGGTGGTGGATGCCTGTAATCCCAGCTACTTGGGAAGCTGAGGCAGGAGAATCACTTGAACATGGGAGACAGAGGTTGCAGTGAGCTGAGATAATGCCGCTGCACTTCAGCCTGGGTGACAAGAGCAAAACTCCATCTCAACAACAACAAAATACCATCACGTAATTTTTAATGTTTGACTTTTATCATATATATTTGCAGCAAAGTGAAATAAAACTCTTACCTATCGTCTTGGAAAATTCATGTGTCTCCTCATTTGAGTCACGACCTAAAGCTGGAATGAGGATGGTACCTGGATGTGGGCTAGCTTATTGCATACGGACAGCTTGAGTTCTTTCTGTGGATATGGTCACCTCACTTTTCTTCCTTTGAGGTCCTTGTTGTGTGTTTCAGTCTCAGTGTTATCGTCCATCTCACTGTAATTCAGATCACATTTTAACTCTTATTGTTAGTATTTAGTGTCAGATTCTGCATACTAGGTGTTACTTGACTTCTCTCCATCATACTACATTTTGACTGTCAAAGTATCCTTGAAACTCTCATTTCCTTTGCCTTATTTCTATACTGCAACAATAAGCTCTGGTAGTTTTATCATACACTTCTGGCTGTTTCTTTATAGTCTCCTTTTCCATGCCTTAAGTATTGACGTTCTCTAACAGTCCATATTTTTCTGTTCTCGTTCTCTTTCATCTGTGTAGTTGCTTCTGGTCTAAGTGGAGAACTTTTATCCAAACTGCTAACTTCCAAATTTGTACACTTAGCTCAAACCACTCCTCTGAGATGCACACTCCCGACCATCTTCATGGCATATCCCACCAGCACCCTCAATTCCTGATGTCCCCAGCTGAGTTCTGATATTCTGTCTCCAAGTCACCAGTCCAGCCCTTCTCCTTCCTTCATAGAGCAGCCTAGAGGGAGAGACAGGGAAGGAAAATTAACAGTTTCAGCACAAGGTTGAGAAGGGTCCTGAGACAGTTGGGCTCGTGGAGCAAAAAGAGGTGGTCTCATCCAGCCTGGAGGAAGGGAATGTAGGAATCGGTCCCAAAAAATGATGCTTGAGCAGAATTCTTGGAGGATGTGTAGGAATTTTCTGGGCAGACTCAGAGGAGATGCAAAGTATCCTTTAACCCTAGCATCTTTTTCTCTGTACTGAGTCATCAGGTCATTTGATTTAAGATGGAAACCACCCTTCTTGATGTTACTCATATCCTGTAAAGAAATCTTCAGATTTCTTCAAAAGAACAAACCATGTACATTAATGGGAGCTGGGGCTTCCCAGCATGCGAGGGGTCAGCTAGAACCTGTAGCCATAGTGTAGTCCTTCGGGCATCTGTAGCTATCTTCTAGGGCACTTGAGAGCAATTGGGATCCCCAGGCTCCACTCCAGACCTAAGAATGGAATCATCTGAGGAGCCTAGTTGTTGCGGTTCTGTGCCGAGAGGACCACAGAATGGTGCATACTTTATTTCCATATGGTGAACCTTAGCAGTCAGGTCCCTATATATCTTCTTCATTTTAGTTTGGTATCTTGAGTTATTTTCACTGTTCCTGTACATCACATATTGCAGAGTCTTCAGCAGGCCGATGACTGAGAACTTCGGTTGATGTGCTCTGGTACCATCACACTATTGATTGATAGTGAACTTCCTGTCATTAAGCCCATATATTTCTGATACATATCATACATTTTTTAGCTGTGGTACAGGAATCTTGTTTAGTTACATAAGCAGTTAGCTTTTTATATCCCAAAGTGGTACCCAAACATTTTACTTTCTGAAACTATTTGGAAATAATTTCAAATTACAGATGCTCTTTGACTGAATGATGGGGTTAGATCCAGATAAACCTATTATAAATAAAAAATAGTGAAAGTCAAAAAGCATTTAATACCCTAATAAACCCAACTTAAAGTAGAAAAATCTAAGTTGAACCATTGTAAATGCGGCACGGTAGTATAAGAAAGTTGCAAAAATAAAAATAATACAAAGAACTTACATGTTCTTTACTTGAATTTGCCTGTTGTTAACATTTTACATCATTTACGTTTTTTTTATGAGACCGAGTCTGCCTTTGTTGCCCAGGCTGGAGTGCAGTGGTGCAGTGGCATGATCTTGGCTCACTGCAGCCTCTGTCTCCCACACTCCAGAAATCCTCCCACCTCAGCCTCCTAAGTAGCAGGGACTGCACGTGTGTGCCAGAACATCTGCTTAGATTTTTTGTATTTTTTTGTAAAGACTGGATTTCGCCAGACTGGTCTCTAACTCTTGGGCTCAAGTGATCCACCTTCCTTGGAATCCTAGAATGCTGGGATTGCAGGCATGAGCCACCACCCCCTGCCCATTTGCTCTTTATCCATGATCTTTCTTTCTTCCCTCTCTCTCATATATATATACACACACACACACACACACACACACACACACACACACGTAAGTATGCATACTATTTTATCTGAACCATTTGAGAGTAAGTTTATACATCACAGCCCCTTACTGCTGAGTAGTGTATTTCCTAAGAATAAGGATATTTTCTCATATAACAAAAGTACAAGTATCAACATCAGTAAACTTAACCTTTATTTGAATTTGCCTAATGCCCACTGTTGTGGTTTTGTAAATTGACTTAATGTTCTTTACAGTATTTTCCCCTCTAGTACTAACATCAGGGATTGTGTTTAGTTACTATGTCTCTCTGTTCCTTTAACCTAAAGCATTTTCATAGCTTTTCTTTGTCTTTTGTGAAAATGTTTTTGAAGTACACAATCTTTTTTTTTCCTTTAAAGATCGTTTTCATTTTGGGTTAGATGAGTGATTCTCATGATTGGATTGAGGTTACACATCTGAACAGGAATTCTGCATAAATAATGCATTTTTGTCGAGGTATCACCTGTTCCTCATTGATGTTAATTTTGATGATTCAGTTAAGGCTATGGCAGTTTTTTTTTAATACTATATAGCTACTATTTTCTCCCTAAAACTAATAAGAAGGGTTGCTTTTATCCCTTTATATTAATTTATTTTTATATTTAAAAGTTTTTTGTGGAGAAGGGATCTCACTATCGTGGCCAACCCTGTCTCAAATTCCTGGGCTCAAGCGATCCTTCTGCCTCAGCCTCCCAAAATGCTGGATTACAGATATGAGCCACTCCACCCCAACTAAACCCTTATTTTTGATCCCTATCAGTCAATTACTAGTCCAAAATAAAATTAATATTCTTGAAACTCCCTTTCTACAATTAAGATGGTTTGGCTTATAGCCTAATTTCCTACCTAATCTTTGTTACATGGTTGGACTTTAGTTGAATAAATTGAAGATGGATGAATTTAAAGGCCCGAAAGGGACTGTGAGTAGCTATCACTGATTTCTTACAGTATGCTTACATTTTCTCTCATGGTGAATTATTTTGAAGAGCCCACACTTCTAAGTTTAGAATGAAAATTGAAGTCTATTGGCCTTTAGCTTTCAGGTTTTATTTAGAGTGTATTTAACTCATTCTTCCCTTCTGTCCTTGAACCTCCAGACACAAAGAGGGCAGCAGTCATAAAATGTGGAGAGCTGATGATCACTGGCCCTGACCTTCCACTGGTAGTGAGACTGCTCCAGCTCTTGCTGCTGCTGTGGCTTTGTGAGGAGGTTAGGTCCGGGTCCGGATCTCTTATTCTAAATACCAGCTCTGGGAGAAAGAACCCTTCCTATTCTCTGCCCTATTTTGGGGATTGAACAAGAGGTTTAGTTCAGAGGTTCTTCAGCATTCTTGGTTCATAGTGCCATTAGTGTCTCAATTTTTCTAAAATCCCTTGAACAAAAGAAATACCTAAGGTTAAAAATTAAGTACTTAGGGCCCCGTGTGTTGGCTCACCCGTGTAATCCCAGCACATTGGGAGGCCGAGGCAGGCGGATCATGAGGTCAGGAGTTTGAGACCAACCTAGCCAACATAGTGAAACACTGTCTCTACTAAAAATAGAAAAGTTAGCCAGGCATGATGGTATGTGCTTGTAGTCCCAACTACTAGGGAGAATTGCTTGAACCCGGGAGGCAGAGGTTGTGGTGAGCCGAGATCGCACTGTTACACTCCAGCCTGGAGAACAGAATGAGACTCCATCTCAAAAAAAAAAAAAAATGAGGTCCATCAACTATGAATATTTATGTCCTAAGAACTTAGAAGCTGTTTGAGAAAATAATACAATAAAGGAAAAAATAATAGTTTTATCTCATTCTTGACCACAATTATTTAACAATGGGATGTGTTCATCTCTTGAGCACTGCACATGTCTCAACCTTGGATTCAGATTAGACACCACTTCATTTTCTGCAGCAATTGTGTTCATTACAGAAACCACTAAAAAGGTGGTTGTGCAAAGATAAATCACCAAGAGCAATGTAGCTTAATCTAATGTTGACTGTATGATGTCCAACAGATGTCTACTATTAATACATTCTGCCAAAAAATTAAAATATCCCAAGGTGTCTCTGTGACTTCCCTTTGATGCCTGGGGGTACCTCAGCGTACAGTTTAGTAACCATCAATTTAGGTAAAAGAATCTTTCTGGGGATATTTTGCAATTCTTCTGTTGCCCTCGGCCACCCAAATTTGTGTCTTAATGGCAGGTTAGGGGTTAAATACCTCTAATGAGAGAGATGATAATGTCACCACACTTGGGCAGGAGGCAGAGATAATAGGCTGACATTTCAACCTAACTGGTAGGAGGTAAAAATTCCTTCTTTCATTTGTAATATGTCTAAGCTACAGAGGCCTGACTTTAACTTCCTGGGCAGTATTGCATTGTGTCTGCTTATGAGTGAAGAAGAGAATAGCTGTTTAACTACACTATGTACGTGATAAGATTTTCTTACTTAAACTTTTTGGTTTTGTTCACATATTATTTCCACAAACTGTTTTCTATGGATTAATGATTTGTTTGCAAAATATTTTATAGTTACTCACTTTAGACTTCAGAAGGATGCTATAAATCTCAAAACCAGGACTGTACTAACATACTTTTTGTAACAAGTTGGGATCAAATTAGCACTAATTAGCTAAATCCTGGTGGAAATTAGATCTAGTTGACATCATTTTATTTATTTGAGCTTTGGGTATGAAAAAACTTTCCTAGGCTGGGCACAGTGGCTCACACTTGTAATCCCAGCACTTTAGGAGGCCAGAGCAGGAGGGTCACTTGAAGTCAGGAGTTCAAGACCAGCCTGGCCAATATGATGAAACTCCATCTCTACTAAAAATACAAAAACTAACTGAGTATGGTAGTGCGTGCCTGTAGTTCCAGCTACTCAGGAGGCTGAGGCAGAAGAATCACTTGAACCCGGGAGACAGAGGTTGCAGTGAGCCAAGATCAAGCCAGTGTGCTCCAACCTGGGTGACAGAGAGACTCCATCTCAAAAAAACAAAAATAAAAACAAAAAACCCAAAAAACGAAACTTTCCTACATGGAATTGAGTATTCTGAAAATTTAGATAGCTTTAGAATAACTAGAAGCTACCTGCTTTACCTAGTCTGAAGTTTTCAGAGGAGAGGATGTTGGCAGATGGTTTTCCCCTCAAAGAAACCTCAACTGCTTTACCCAACCTTTTCCCAATGAACAGAAATCAGGGGTCATAACACCCTAGATAATCCTAGGAAGAATGAAATAGCACAGCATCTGGGAAAGGACCACAAAGAGAGTCAGCAGATCTTGACTCTTAAGAGCACCATGACCCCAGGGTAGGCTTATCCTGTGACAGAAAGCACATTCACCATCCCTGGGCCCACTCAGTGATTGTTAACCAGAATGCTTCCCCACCCCCACACATTTTCAAACACCATTCACTACTGTGCATTGAGAAATGTGTCAGGATCCAATCCAGTACTGGATGAACAAATGAGGAAACTGAGGCTCAGAGACAAAAATAGCAGCTAAGGTAGTGTATACAAGTACAGCTAGGATCTAGGTCCTCTGCCCCCCACCCCACACCCCCATCTCCTGTCTTGCACTCATGTCATGCACAGAGCAGTTGAAGTAATTTGTTTCAATGCCAATCTTGCAAGAAAATTGAAATGGCAAAATTCCAAATAACTTGATATAAATATATATTTGGATTCCTAGATCTAGAATGAAAACTTTGTGAAGGCAGGGGTTTTTAATCTCTTGTTCACTGCTGTGTTTCCAACTCTTAAAATGCTGTCTGGCACATGAGAGACCCTCAGTAAATTTGATTGAGCGCATGGGCACACTGTAATTTATGGGTAATCCTCATGACTGATATTTACATTTAGTTAACCAGTATTTGTGTAGGAAATAAATCACTGAATTCTTTGGAAGTTTGCTTAGATAAACTTATTTCATAAGTTACTTGGAATCAAATAATACTCTACAGAAAAAAATGGTGTTTGTAATGAGTTCACACTGGCTAGTATATGATATTAGGAATATTAATATGATAGTAATAACTTTGTCATTGTCAACTGAATACCCTGCCTATGGCATTTTTGGTTCATATGCGTGTATATATATATACACGTGTATATATATGTGTGTGTGTGTGTGTGTGTATATATATATATATATATTTTTTTTTTTTTTTGAGGCAAAGTTTCACTCCCATCACCCAGGCTGGAGTGTAATGGTATGATTTCTGCTCACTGAGACCTACCTCCCAATCCCAAACTGAAGTGATTCTCCTGCCTCAGCCTCTTGAGTAGCTGGGACTATGGGAATGCACCACCATGCCTGGCTAACTTTTGTATTTTTTTGTAGAAATGGGGTTTTGGCATGTTGCCCAAACTGGTCTTGAACTCCTGAGCTCAAGTGATCCGCCTGCCTTGACCTCCCAAAGTGCTGGAATTACAGGTGTGAGCCACCATGCCTGGCCTGTTGTATTTTTGTAAGCACAAATATGAAACCTATCATAGCTAGAAGTTTATTACTTGTGTTGAGAGTTTAAAATTCTGACTCCCCAAAGGAGTTGAGAAGAAAAGAGAAGAAAACCTTGCCCCGTGGTAACTGTGGCATTACCAGCCCCCTAGGTTGGAGAGTACCAGTTTCTCTTGTAATACAGGAGTATTTATGCCCTTGCCACTAGCTATTAATAGTAGAATATCATATAGGGCTCCTGTATGTAATAAGGTATATGCAAGTTTATGGGATTGCTGAGAATGTGAAAATGTCCGGTAACATTATTCCAGGAAATTCAGTGATGTGTGCAGTCTTATTTCATTCACAACTTGATAGTTATTACTCATGACTTATGTTTGTTTATATTGGGACCAAGTTAGAAAAGGATTGAGTTATTTGGAGCCCCATCCCAGTTGGGGAAGGGTGGGACACAGCATCCTTATCACCCATGGCATTTCTCAACTTTCTTAGGAACAATAGTCCCTCCCAGCAGCCTTTGAGAAGCGCTGCGTTTTGGGAACACTTGATTCCAAGTTTGATTTACACCTCACTACCAGTCGTAGACTAAGCCAGTGTTTCTCAGCCTTTGATTTGGAGCTTAAAAAAAACTACTGATGGCCAAACAAATCCCCAGAGTTTCTGATTCTGGGTGTCTAGGGTGGTGCGAGTTACCTGCAATTTTGAAAAGCATCCCAAGGGATTGTAACGAGTCTTCGAATGGAGTCAGTTTGCAGTGATTGCTGTTTCTGGTCCTGCAGCCCTGATTGTACAGCAGTGTGCAGTCAGCAAAGCCCTGAGGCCAAGAACTGAAACACATTTTTAAATGAATGTTTGCACCATACTGACCTCCCAGGAAACCTCTTGAAATCCTTATTGAAGGACAAGCACATGAGACCAGCATTTCCCAGAGTGTTTCCTGGAGATTACTAGTTGTGAGATGCTTTTCAAAAAATAACTTTGTGATCAAATAATAACTTGTGATCAAAAATATTGTACAATGGATTCCTCTCTTGTAGTATACAGTGTACCTTAGGCTATGAAGGTTCTGGGAGTTCTAAAGTAAAGAGGTTTTGTTTAACTTCTGGGTTCCCAGCTTACTTCTCCACAGAATCCATTTCCAGCCAGACATTTCTCAACCTTCTTAGGTACGATGCCCACCCAGTGGCCTTTGAGAAGTGCTGCATTTTGAGAAGACCTGATTCCAAGTTTGATTTACACTTCACTACCAGTCGTAGACTAAGCCAGTATCTCTCACCTTTTGATTTGGAGCTTTAAAAAAGCTACAGATAGCCAAACCCATCCCCAGGGTTCTGAGTCTGTGTGTCTGGGGTGGTGCCAGTCTGAAATTTTGAAGGCTGTCCCGGGGATCTTACATGTTCTAGAGGTAGAGAATTATTACATTTAGGAGAGCTGTCTAAGTTCTGTTTCTTTTTTTTTTCTATAAGGCTACAGTGTGTATCTTCATCATTTTACAACTCTGTGTGTGGGTGTGTTTCCCCCCACCCTCCTGAGATGGATTCTTGCTCTTTTGCCCACGCTGGAGTATAATGGCATGGTCTTGGCTCACTGCCACCTCCCCCTCTCAGGTTTAAGCCATTCTTTTGTTTCAGCCTCCCAAGTAGCTGGGATTACACTCACCACAGTGCCGGGATAATTTTTTTTTTTTGTGGAGATGGGTTTTGCCATGTTGGCCAGGTTGGTCTCAAACTCCTGACCTCACGTGATCCACCCGCCCTGGCCTCCCAAAGTGCTGGGATTACAGGCATGAAACACCTCACCCAGCCCTACTTTATAACTCTTTTTAATGTTAAGCATGTTTCCTAGGGGGAGTTGGTTTCATGTTGAAAGAAAACTGAGTTAATAGGGGGACTCTGAGGTCCTTAGCCTCCTGGGGACTCTGCCTGCTGTTCCCAGCCTGGGCATTGGCACGATTCCATCACAAATCTGGACTTGCAGGTTAATTTGTGATGTAAAGAAGCAGTAAAGAGGGGCAGTGCTGTTGAAGGGGTTTCCTGAGCTCCTCAGGGCAGATGCTACTGGGACCTGGAATTCTGGTCAATACAAATGATAATTTGGTAACATGGCGGTTAAACTGAAGCTTTCTTGGAGAAATGTTCTTGGTATGGGTTCTTCTCATTTTATGTCTCATGGCCTAACACCTTCTAGAATCTCCATTCCTCAGCACCATGCCATGAGAAGCCAGGCAGGAAGTAGCTTAGTAAGATTAGTGGGTTTTTACAATTACCATTCAAGGAATTAATAAGGGGGTAGTAAAGCAGCGTGGCACAGCCACATGCTTCTCTGATGATTTTTTTTTTTCCAAGAAAGAGCTCAGATAACAACATCCAAGGTGGAGATGAAGTCAGAGAAATCTACCAATGCTGTGAAGATTGTCTCATTTCTTGTGGCAAATGCCCAGGTAGCTGTAGGTTTAATCAGAGGCAAGAGAATCAAGGTTGTGCTTTTGTGACCCACGAGTGCTTTGATGAGGACATTTGTGCCTTTCCTCCTTTCAGTCCCTTGTAGTCACTCACCTTGCCACGAAAGTGATGCCAGGATTTACTAGAGAGGGTCAACTCAAATGGCAAGCAGCTCTTTCCAGTTGACTTGTGGTTGGAGGTAAGAACATTTTCTGGGCTGCATTCTCTATTACTAGTGCTCTGAAGCAATTTGCCTAAGGGTGACCAGAAGAGAGGAAAGGCGAGCCAAGCACTATGAGTGTTCCAAGCACTATGTAATTTATTTTACATATGTAATTCTCTCATTTATTCTCTTTAATAACCCTGGGAAGTACTTCTTGGTAGTTCTTTATAGAAAGATGAGACCCAGCGGTTCAGGGAGATAAAATAAATAACTTGTCATGGTATAAACAGGTAGAGAGTGACAGGGCTGGAATTCAGACTTAAGCCTATCGAGTTCTGAAGTCCACTTTGAGGTCCCCTGCCCCATCCTGCTGTCTATGGCTGATACCTGTGACAGTGTCACCATCCCTTGCTTCAGAATATCTTCTTTGCTGTTAAACTGGATGGCAAGCCCTTAATTCTGTTAGGATAAAAATAATAAAGAGATGCCTTATAAGTGATGCTTTAATTCTTACCCTTATGCTGCTATCAGTCTTGCACCGCAACTCTTAGCAGTTATTCAAGGCCACACTGTGAAAGAAAAGAATAGTAGCCAGTCAGAGGATCTTTGCATTTATCTCCCCTAAGTATATTTAGATTATCTTCTTTTGATTTCTGAATAGTCACTTAATGGTATTTATTAGCAATGCCTTATGTCTAGCATTTAGTGGCATTAGCTACAATTTTATAATGGTATAAACAGTTTCCTGGAGGAAATAGGATATCACCATGTGATACAAAGCATTAGTAAAATAAATATGAATCCAAGGTTAACCATTAGCCTAATTAATTCAAATTCCAAGCTAAGCCTCACTGTGTCAAAAAAAAAATTACTCTTTTTCAGCCCAGTTTGACATTTTAATATGAAAATCACCATAGACTTGCAAAGGCACAGTATGAGTAATATTAACTGGCTCCCTAACTTAATTACAGAATACCAATAACATTGCCTGGGGCCACATGACTCTAAGCTTTCAGGTTTTGGGATCACAAGATTTCCCAAATGTTAGCTCTGGGAGGTGGTCATTTAGTTTGACTTTATATTCTTCAGACAAAAAGGTAGGTAGAGGATCAGCAGAGGTAGAGAATCTTTCAAAAATCACAAGGCTGGGTGGGTCACAAGAATGGTCTCTTTACTACTAATTTTGTCGCTTTAGCGTTGCCTTTAATTGGAATATTTTTAAGAAACACTTGGGCTGAGTCTATTAATATAGCAAACTATTAGGTGTGGCTCAGTTTCTGCTTATGTGTCATTCAGTCCCAACTGAGCAACATAAAGATGCCCCAGAGGCTGCAGGCTGCATAGAGTGATGGCTGTCAGTGTTCAGCCTCATTGGTCTGAGTTCTCTCAAACTCAGAGTAAGAGCAGGTGGCCAACAGATTTTGGAAGCCTTTAAAATATTATTCTAGTTGCCCAGTTACTGCAGAACACTCATTATTTTTTTGTTGGCAGTTCCAATCCATATGCGCAAGCTTTGTGGCTGATCCAAGGTAGCAGTGAGAAGAATGCAGAGTTTAAGCTGTAACTGAATGTCTGAAAATGAGCCTAATCCTGAGTAAGGCTTGTCATCAAAGTAATTAGCAGTTGAAGATTTTAATGAAAAGTGAATGTATTCTCTGCTGCTATGTTGTTGTTAATTATATTTACTTATTAGCAGAAAATACTGAGATTTGGTAGCCTAACACATTTTGTGAAAGGGTCAGTCAGAATGGAATCAAGACTATACTTTTAATGCTGGAAGCTGATTTGGGTACTATATATAAGCCATAATTTTGCATTAGATTTAATGTAGCTTAATTTTTTTTTCTCAAGATATTCCCAGATAAGCAAAAGCTGAGGAAGTTTGTTAGCACTAGACCTGTCCTATAAGAAATGCAAAGGGACTTCTGCAAGCTGCAATGAAAAGATAATAGAGAATAACTCAAATATGTACAAAGAAAAAAGTATATCAGTGTAAATAATTTGTGGACGGTTAAAAGCTAGCATTTTTGTTAACAATGGCTTAGAAGTCTACTTTTTGTCTTCTACATGCTTTAAAAGAATATGGATTTTTTAAAAAACAGTTACTGGTTTATGTTTCTGGATACACAATGTACAAGGATATGATAGTCCCCTTTAGCTTTATTGAAGCATAATTGACAAATAAAAAATGCATGCATTTAAAGTGTAAAAAAAAATAATTTTTTCTCCAATGTATATGTGTCCCTGTCAGTGGTTGCCCTGGGTGTCTAATTTGGCTGTTAGCCCATTCCACTTACTGGGACTTCCAGCTGAGAAATTATTTGAGGTACCTCAAAATGGGACCTGTTCAAATGGCTGCCTTTGTCCAAGTGAGCATGTGATTTGGTACTCTTTTTACTACAAGTGACAGAAAACCCAGCTCATACTGGCTCTAGCATATAAGAGAATGTGTTGGCTTATATACATACACAGGGGCAACTAATTTCTAGGGTGCTTCAATCCAGGGACTCAGATTCCTTGGTTTTACTCTTTATTGTAGCTTGCCTTTTTAGCTAATGGTAGAAAAGGCTACAGCATCTCTAAATTTAAGTCTAGCTGAAGAGTTAGCCTGCCTCTCTCATCTTTCCAGCAGATCCCAAGACTGACTCTTACTGGCTTTGACTGAGTCATATGTCTATCTCTAAACCAATCTCTTGGACGGGGTGGATTGAATTACGCTCACTTGACCAGCTCTTTGTCATGTGTATCATTCCTGGAGCCAGATGATTTTCTTCACACATGAGCTAGAGAAAATGTTGGTTTGACTAGGTGCTCTCAGGCTTTTTAAATTAAAGTGTCAGGACTTTGAGGAAAAAGGAGCAGTAAATTTGCTCATGTCCAAGTTTTATATTATCTAAGGAGTCTTTCATCAGAAGTGCTGATTTTTTTTCCGCATGAGGTTTGTTTGTTGGTGTCTTTGAATTATCTGTGAAAACATAAATTGTATTCTGGTTTGCTGCATTCACCAGGGCAATATTTAAAATCCTAATGAATGTAAGGATATAGTAACTTGCAGTGCCTAGTTATAGCCATGGCCTTCCTGAAAAAGAGCCAAGTTACAGGACATTAGTATCTGCAAGCTGATACATCATATATATGTACATAACGTATGTATATACATAAATACATATATGTATATATGATATATACACATCATACCTGTATATATCATAGGCCATAATTTTGCATTAGATTCAATGCAGCTTAGAATTTTTTTTTCTCAAGACATTCCCAGATGAGCAAAAGCTGAGGGAGTTTGTTACCACTGGACCTGTCCTACAAGAAATGCAAAGGGACAAATCTATGCATGTATATATGTTACATACATATATGATACGTATATGTATATATAGATTTGTCCCAGCAGTTCTAGGACTCATTTTGGTAATAGAGATACCTCAAATAGAGCCTGGGCTGGTAGGTGATCATCTTTAAGAACAGTTGTAAATAAGCTTTTGCATCTGAATTATTTTCCTGTTAACTAAGATGAATAATTTTCTAAATTGAGAAAATCAGAATAAATTTCTTAATCCTTTGAACTTATAGTGAGGTCACCGTTTAAAAATATCTACAACAGCAGCTTTCTGTCGACATGTTAAGAGATAGATTTAACCATACCAGGATAATACTACATTTTTATTCTCTGATTTATGGGCCTTGGGTCCCCAGAAAGTGAAATTATTAATATATATTAGTATGTTGTTGATAGTCAGGAGCTGATGTCTAGTTAGAGAAGCCCAGACTTCAATAAAAGTATTTGTCATTGTAAGTGACAGGTTTTTTCCTTTTCTTTCTTTCTTTCTTTCTTTTTTTAAATGAAGTCTCACTCTATCACCAGGCTGGAGTACAGTGGTGTGATCTCGGCTCACTGCAACCTCTGACTCCCTGGTTGAAGTGATTCTCCTGCTTCAGCCTGCAGAGTGACAGGTTTTTAAAACAAAACAAAATTTGTATCTCACAATTAATATGTTGTACAATTCTGCCACAAATTAATAAAACATTTTAATTTGGGGATGACATTATTTGAACTTTATCCTTAGTTTTTACTAATAGCAAAGTGGGTGAGAGAGGAAATCAAAATTTTGTAATTGAGTATGAAATTATGAGTCAGACCTGAATATTCTATTTATTTCTGGCAGTGTTACCTGCTCTCCTGTTCCTCCCCAATCCTAGCTGCTTTTAAGATTTTATATTTGAGTTTCAGCAGCTTTACTGTGATGGTCTGTAGGTGTATTTTATTTACATTTCTCTTACTTGTGGTTCATGGAGCTCGTTGGATCCCTGGCTTGGTATCTTTCGTCAGTTTTAGAAAACTCTTGGTGCCTATCTCTGTAGCGATTGCATCTTTCTCATTATTGTTCCTTTTCCTTTTGGAATAATAGTTACATGTATATACTTTCATCGTAGCGTCTTATATGTGACTTAAGATCTTTCCCGTATTTACAGTTCTTTTGTATTTCTCTCTGCTTCTGATTAGATATTTTTCTACTGACACCGTTTCACTGCAGTAAAACTTTTCTGTCTATCCTCCTTTTAAACCTATCTATTGAGTTTTTAATTTCAATTATCGTATTTCAGTTTTCCTCTTTTTAATAGAGTCTAGGTATCTGGTAAGATTCTTTAGTATATTTTCTTGAACATAGTAATTGTAGTTATAGTAAAATTCTATTTTGATGAATAAAATATCTAGATTGCCAGTGAGTCTAAGTATTACTAGTTTTTTTTTTTTATCTTGGTTTTGGTCATTTCTTCCTGTTTTCTGTCATACTTTATAATTTTTTATTACATGTCTGACATTGTATGTGAGCATTTTTAGGATCTCTGGATGCTGTTACATTCATCTAGGGAGGTTTTATTTTTTTTCTGTTAGGCAGTAGAATAAAGTTGTTCATCTAGATTCAATCAGCAATTAGGAACGATTGGAGTGGAGTTTCAGGTTAGTCTGGTTTTTTTGGTTTATTCCTAAGGTATAACCCATTGAGAGTCTCAGCAGAAAGCCTACAATATTTATATTTACCAGGACTCTTTGTCCATGGTAGGTCCTAAACGTCAACTCCTAAGCTGAGCAACACGGCCATAAAGTCAGCTTAGCTTTTTAGCCTCTTAGCAGAAGCTTTCTGCTTATTTTCTCCTCCTTTTACAACTCACAGCTTTGGAGTACAAAGGCTGGAACAAATGTTTGGTTCATTTTTCTGAAGCTGTCTTTTCTCTTGGATCTTTGTGCCTCACGTTCTGGCTGCACTGGTAGTCCCAGATTTCATTTTTCATCTACCCATCCCAGTGAGACTGCTCCAGGCTTTGGGCTGCAGCTGTCTGCTTGGCCAATGTGGCCTGGCTAGGAATTGGTGAATGCTCTGAAAGGAGCAAGCAGTACGAAGAAGGGTCTCACCTCAGGGTGTTTTCTCACCCTCAAGTTTTGCATGCCTTGATTCAAGACCAAAGTCTGCAAATAGCAGCGACTCCTCCTCCCCATCCTCCTCCTTTCTGTCCTTTCCCTTCCTCCTCCTTCCTGTCCTTTCCCTTCCTCCTCCTTCATCCAGCTTTTATAATTATTCTCAGTGGGAAGCTTGGTGTGATATTACCATTACTTTTTTTAATTCTCATGCAATCCAAGTTTTTCCATGAATGCAATATGTACGGTAATACTATCTATTCATATCAAGACTTTCCTTTGGGAAAACAGTAGACAAATCCTATAACTCTTTTAGGTTAAAATCATGGTATATGCTATTAGTATTCATCCATTAACTTTTTGTTTAATCAGTGTTGAACATGCTAGAAGCTGAGGACACTGCTATGAACTAAATAGGTATAATCCCTGCCCTTGGCTGAGAATCTTTGAGTCTGGTAGAGACAAATACCTATGTGTCCGTCTCTATCTCTATTTAAATCTACATCTAGATATAATTCCAAATTATTGTAAGAGCTACAGAGGAAAAGTAAAATGAATTAGGAAGGAGACTTAGAAAAGTGACTTAATTTACACCAGGGGAAAGTTTTTAGAGAATGTGCTCCTTTGGAGGTGTAGGCTGAGAGCTGCAGTGAAAAGCAATTAGCCAGAGCTTTCTAGAAGAAACGGCACATGTGCTGCTGACCCTGTCAGCCAAGAACTTGGTTCATTCACAGAAATGAAAAAATGCCAGTGAGGCTTTCAGAAGTGTAGAGGATATGTAGGGAGTGGGAACACAGGAAAGTGATGTGAGCTGAATTTGGAGCTGGGCCCGGATGACACTGGGCCTTTTAGTCCATGCTAAGGATTTTAGAGTTTCTCCTAAATGATGTGGGAAGCCATTGCAGGGTTTGGAGTACAGGGCGCTTTGATGGTTGAAATTGATCACTCTGGGCTGGGTGTGGTGGATAGGCCCAAGTTCGTTTTTATATAAATGTTTTTGGTGTTAAAACTTCCTGAATGAGTCAGGGTGCCGTGATTCATTACTGATTCTGAGCACTTTGGGATGTTGAGGCAGGAGGATCACTTGAGTCTAGGAGTTTGAGACCAGCCTAGTCAATATAGCAAGACCCCAAGAGAAAGTACAGTTAAGGAAGGAGAGGGTGGTTCACAAGGTCGGTATGGTCTTTAGATCAGGTAGGATAAAGATTAAAAAATGTTGGGATTTGGCAATATGGAAATCAGGGATGACTTTCAGAAACACAGTTTGAGTGGAGTGGTGCAGGTAGATGTCAGAAGTCAGACTGAAGAATCGGGAGAGAGAATATAGACAGTTTGGGTCAATACCTTTTTTTCTTTTTTTTTTTTTTTGAGACACAATCTTGCTTTGTCACCAGGCTGGAGTGCAGTGGTGCTATCTTGGCTCACTGTAACCTCCGCCTCCAGGGTTCAAGTTATTGTCCTGCCTCAGATTCCCGAGTAGCTGGGACTACAGGCACATGCCACCAAGCTTGGTTAATTTTTTTTTTTTTTTGTATTTTTAGTAGAGATAGGATTTCATCATGTTGGCTAGGATGATCTCAATCTCTTGACCTTGTGATCTGCCAGTCTCAGCCTCCCAAAGTGTTGAGATAACAGGCATGAGCCACTGCACTCAGCCGGGTCAGTGCCTTTTTAAGAAACCTGGCAGTGTAGGCCTAGAGAGAGATGTGTAGCACAGTTTTGAGTAGTATCTAACACACACACACACACACACACACACACACACACACACAGACACATGCACGTAAGTTCATAGCTAATACAGGGATGGTAGGATCTACAGTCTTGCAGCACAGAATCTAATAATTTGCTTCTGTATTAAAGTACAGGCTAAGCTATCCCTAAATACAATCACTTAAATAAAAGTTACTATTTTTCACTAAAGTCAACAGATGATGACTCACTCCACATGCAGGAGAGGCTAGAAAAATAAAAGTCTTCTTCCTCCAGGCAGCAGGATCACAGGTGGCTGATTGCTAAATACAGGAAGGATGTGCCCAGAGTCCCAGAGCATGACAAATGGTCACTCCAGTGGGCCATCCTAAAGTCCTCTCACTTGACTGTGTGCTGGCCTAGCTCACATAATAGGACTGGGCTTTTGAGACTCATAATGCTAGAAATGCTGATAAATTCTTATTTTAAATGCAAGTGGTACAGTGACTAGCTAGGGGGATAGACTTTGATGATAGCATCATTGGTAGCCCACATGTTGTCTTGTGCCTCAGGGACAACGTGCGATGCCACCTGTGTCTGGACCACAAAGGTTACAGCTGATCTGGAACAGGTGCCAGCCCATCTGCTGAGTGAAAGCAGGCTGAGACACTGGCGTCATTTTTTCCATTGCTCCAGTCTGTGCAGCCACACCTACGGGATGCAGTTATCCTGCATGCCAACCAGCTCTTTATTTTGCTTTTGAATTAACTGTGGCAGAGGGCTGGACTCGTGTCTCATGTGATGTGATGCCAATAGTTTGGCTCAGCCATTGGCTGAGTGCTTTAGGGGATATGGGAGGCATCTCAGCTGCCTCTCTAACCTTACAGTTAAAGACACAGTCTTAACTCCAAAGTTGCTGCAGCTTCTTACTCAAGTCAGAGGATTGGAAAACAGCGAGTCCTGGACCCAAACCCATGCCGTTATTTAAACCAAGTGGGAGTGTGTCTTATCTGCCCTTAGATTTTCAATGTGTGGCATGCTAACCTGATAGCTACTAGATGCAACAGGATGGTTGAGGTTGCTAATTAACATTTTCCTTTCTTGTTTATTATTATTTTTTTGGAGACAGGGTCTTGCTGTCACTGAGGCTGGAATGCAGTAATGCAATTACAAATCACTATAACCTTGAACTCCTAGGCTCAAGAAATCCTCTCACTTCAGCCTCCTGGGTAGCTAGGACTACAGATGTGCGCCACCATGCTAGGCTAATTGTATATATAAATTTTTTTATTTTTTGGAGAGATGGGTTCCTGCTCTGTTGTCCAGGACGGTCTCAAATCCCTGACCTCAAGCAGTCCTCCTTCCTTGGCCTCTCAAAGCACTGGGATTACAGGCGTGAACCACTGCGTCCAGCCTGAAGTCTCTCTTATTACATAATTCTCTTTTTTTTTTTCCTTTCTAACACTGATTGGATGAAGAAACAGGATTATTTGTCCTATGGAAAGTTTTACCCTCTTAACTGATTACTTCCTAAGGATGTCTATTTAATGTGTCTATCTCTGATATTACCTGAAAGCTAGTAGATAGATTTAGAAACTTGATTAGATTCAGATCCAGTTTATTTTTGGGCAAGAATACTTAATAGGTGGTGCTGTATATATTGGACTCTTTTAATAACTCTCAAAATTAACTAAAATGTTCTGGGATGGACTGGGAACTAAAATTGCTAACTTCCCAGGGAAAAGAGGAACAGCCAGAGTGCAGCTACTGGTAGCAACTATTGGAAAAAATAAAACCACTATGTTCAGCCTCTTCAGATACCCTGGTTATAGAGGAGAGGTGTAATGGAATTTTAAAATTGCATTTTGCACTAGGGATCCAAATTCAATAAATGTGTGAGTTGGCAGACAAGGCAGTTTTGAAAACCAGACCCACGGTTGTAAAATGGTCAGATTATAGAGAAGAGAGAGGATTTTTTTTTTTTAAAGGTAGAATCTCGTTCTGTCACCAGGCTGAAGTGCATTGGCACGATCTTAACTCACTGCAACCTCTGCCTTCTGGGTTCAAGCGATTCTCCTGCCTCATCCTCCTGAGTAACTGGGATTACAGGCGTGAGCTATCATGCGCAGCTAATTTTTGTATTTTTAGTAGAAATGGGGTTTCATCATGTTGGCCAGGATGCTGTCGATCTCCTGAGCTCATGATCCACTTTCCTCGGCCTCCCAAAATGCTGGGGTTACCGCTGTGAGCCACTGTGCCCAGCTGGAGAGAGGATTTTAAGAGGTTTTAAGTGGTTGCCAGACTACAAGAGGCTGTGGAACTTGTTGCGAGAGAACACTGGCACTAGGTTGCGTTTGCCCAGGCCCAGAGGACCTGCAGGAGAGATGGTTTCCAGGACTGAGAATCTACCAAGGCCCCGCTAGAGCAGCTCATACAAGACAGAATGAACTTTAAACATCTGCCAACCAGGCACGGTGGCTCATGCCTGTGATCCAGGCACTGGAGAGGCCAAAGAGGGCAGAGGTTTCTGTTCCCATTTTGCTGAGGGGACTGTAGGTTTGCTTTAAAGCTCTGAAAAGTCAGTGGCTAAAACAGCTGAGGCCATTTTTCAGTGGGCTTTGACTGGGAAAGCCTAAAGTAATGCCTTTCTCTGTGTCTTTCCAATAGAATTTTTTTCAAATATTGGTAATTTTCATCTGGAGTTACTTTAAAAAATAAGCCCCTTTCTGCTTTAGTCATTAACTTAAAATATGTGTAGCTGCTTTTTAGTGTAAATGCCATATTAGACATACTAGCTGGAGAGAAAGAGTGGCAGCTGACAGTGACTCTTACTCTGGGTCTGTTTTTTTTTGACTGCTCTCAATTGCTTTCTGGACTTTGACCAGATATAGGCACCAGGCTTATGTCAATAACAATTCTCAAGTGCCTCCTGCTCTAGAATTCTAGGACTCCCTTAAATTATACGTGTTTAGGTCAGGGCTAGCTCCTATAAGATAGCAGGTTTGTCAGATGAGTGTCTTATGCATATCAAATATGGAGCTTCAAAAATCAGAGAACTGTAATCCCAGTGCTTTGGGAGACTGGACAGGCAGATTGCTTGGGCCCAGGAGTTCGAGACCAGCTTGGGCAACATAGCAAAACCCCGTCTCTGTAAAAATAGAAAAATAGCCAGACTTGGTGGCACACATCTTTGCTCCCAGTTACTTGGAAGGCCGAGGTGGGAGGATCACCTGATCCTGGGAGGTTGAGGCTGCAGTGATTGTACTACTGTACTTCTCCGTGGGTGACAGAGCAAGACTATGTCTCAAAGGAAAAAAAAAAAAAAAAAAGAGGCTCCGAGGCATCTTGTTTGCTCTCTTAATTTTTTTTTTTTTGAGACAATCTTGCTCTGTTGCACAGGCTGGCTGAAATGCAGTGGCGTGATTGCGTGATCTCGGCTCACTGCAGCCTCCGCCCCTGGGTTCAAGTGATTCTCGTGCCTCAGCCTCCCAAGTAGCTGGGATTACAGGTGCCTGCCACCACACCTGGCTAATTTTTGTGTGTTTAGTAAAGACAGGGTTTCACCATGTTGCCTGGGCTGGTCTCGGACGCCTGACCTCGTGATTCACCCGCCTTGGCTTCCCAAAATGCTGGATTATAGGCATGAGCTACCAAGCCTGGCCTGTACATGTCTTCTTAAATTAGAAGAACCCTCCTAGCATGAGCCACTGCCCTGAACACCTTGGGGACCCTGCAGTCATGGAATCAGAGGTACCACTCATTTCTGTCCCTGTCCTCATTATCTCTTGTTCTTCATTTGTGTCTGGATTGGGTTAGGGCTCCTTTTAGGTGTTAATGAGGAGTGGACTGTTGAGACAGTTAGAATGGCTTCTGTACCTTTGTAGGGAGAGTACAATTCCTTATTTGATTGGCTAAGTGATCCTTTCAAGTGTTCAAGCATTCCAATTATAGCCAACAGCAAAATTATGCTTAAAGAAAATTGGCTTCCCATAATTAAAATGATTAAAACAAACATTAAGCCTTGGGAAACAGCCAACATTTTTTTTCTCTTTTACCTTTTTAATAAGGTATAACTTAAACGAAGTATACAAATCTTAAGGATACAGTTCAGTGGAGTTTTACATATGAATATATTTGTTAATCACCACACAAATCAAGATGTAGAACACTTCTAGAATCAAACAAGATAGGCCCCCAATCTACCCTCCCTTTCGTTTAGCATCCTCTGCCCCAAAGATCACCACTATTATAACATCTAATCTAATCAAACATCCTAGGTTAGTTTTGCCTGCTCTTGAACTTCATACAAATAGCTTCATATGGTATGTTCACCTTTATGTCTGACTTCTTTCACTGTGTCTTTGAGATTGATCTGTATTGCTACATATAGCAATAGTTTCTTTTTTGTGGCTGTGAAGTATTGTATGAATATACTATAATTTATTCATTACACTATTGATGGATAATTTATTCAGTTTTTGGCTATCAGGGATAAAGCTTCTGAATACCCTTGTACATGCTTTCTGGTGGAATTGTCTGTTCCTGACTTTCTGGGTCATAGAGTAGGCCTGTGTTTATCTTTAGAACCCACTGATAAATAGGTTTACAGCTTGATTGTGTCGCTTTTGACTCCACCAGCAACGTATGTGAGCTCCAATTGCTCCACATCCTTGAAAGTACTTAGTATTGTCAACAACCAACTTTTAACCCTTGAAAGTACTTAGTATTGTCAACAACCAACTTTTAACACTAAAAAAAAGTGCTAGTTCTAATTTAAAAATACATTTTTTTTTTTTGCATCTCCAGAACTCAGATACTTATTGTTAAGTTTTAATTCACCAAGTGGCAATATTGACTACTGGGTTCAAAGAACTTTATTGTACCGCAAGGTCTATAAGAGGACAAAACATTGCCCCTGGTTTGATGAGTCTGCTGTATTTCACTAGGGTATCATAGAGAATAGTCCGTCAGCATTGCGATTCAGTTTATGATCAAGTGCCATGATCAGTAGTCTCTCAAACCTGTCTTAACAGCAGGATCCAGTCCCCACCCAGATAGTCAAGCACATTATGCTTGCCTGTAGCATCTTTTCTGTTTCCATTTAGCACGGTGCTATCATTAATTGTGTACCTACCCAGGATACCTCACTAAACCAGCCCATCTGGCTGATGGTAGCACTGTGTACTCCAGATCTGTCTCCTTAAAAGCTCTCTCATTTCTCTTCTATGTTATCAGAATTGATTCCCCTAAATCTTGTAAATTAAGTTGCAGTGTTAAAATTGCATCGTGGTTCATTTATGTTACCTCCTCCTGGAAGTATTTTTATTTTAACAATGGATTCTAGGAGATATAATGTCTTAGCTACAAGGAATTAACCATTGATGGTTAGACGTTTGATCTTTTGAGGCTAATGGAAAATTTTGAAAAGAAGTCTTGATAAATATCTCCATAAAGGAAGCTGTCTATGCTGCCTGCATTTAAAGGTAGCCCTACCAGGGAGTTACGGAAATGGCTAAAATTGAGGCAGAAGTTTCAAATTATGCCAATGTCAAGATGAATTGACACCGTATATCTGTTGGTTTGGACCATTTCATTCTGAATGTATTGCCTGAGTAGAATCTCAGATTTTCTGTAGTTTTATATATATTGCCACTTTAGACCTTATATTCCAACAGACTTTTCTTTACACTCACTATAAAATGAAAGAATTTAGAGTCCTTTTGATTTTCACAGTTAATACAGGACTGAGTATGGAAATTAAAATGATTATTTGATGTTTAGTTAAAACACTGGATAATGAGACAAATCCTAGTCTACCATTGGAACCTATACTGCACCCATCTGATCAGAATTCTTACATAACCATGTACTACATAACAATGTCTGGGTCACTGATGGGCCACACATCTGATGGTGCTCCCATAAGATTATAATACTGTATTTTCCCTGTGCCTTTTCCATTTTTAGATATGCTTAGATGCACAAATACTTACCATTGTGTTAAAATTGTATTCAATGCAGTAACATGCTGTGCAGGTTTACAGCCTAAGAGAAATAGGCTATACCATATAGCCTGGGTGTATAGTAGGCTCTACCATCTAGGTTTGTGTCAGTACAATACATGATGTTTGCATAATTAAATCACCTAAGAGTGTGTTTCTCAGAATGCATCCCGATCGTTAAGCAACACATGACTGTATAACACATCAATGTATCTCTACATTTCAATAACCAGTGTTTGAGAAGATATGGTGGATGATTGTATTGAATTTGATTTTTTTTTAATTTGTTGAGACTGAAACCTATATACATACCTGAGTTACTTTTAGAGAACTCAGTGAAGTTATATCATTGTCATAGTTATATTTTATACATCTTTCATTAAATTCATTTCTAGGTACTTTATATTTTTGATGACATAGTAAATGCTATCTTTTTTAACATTTCATTTTCTGACTCTTTGTGTTTATAGTAAAGTATAATTGATTTTTACACATTGCATTTTATATCTAACAACCTTTTAAACTTACTAATTATGATATTTTATATGTGCTTTCTTTTGGATTTTTCTATTTTCTACATAAAGAAAATAGACACATCAGTATATAATGACATTTTTATTTCTTTTCTAATCCTTATACTTTTAAATTTCTTTCTCTTGTCTTATTGAATAGGCTCAGATCTTGAATATAGAGTTTAAGAGAAGTGATGGTAATGGGTATCCTTATAATCCAAATCCCAAAAGGAGAAATTTTAACATTTCCCCATTAAGTATAATATCTGTTGTAGGGTTGTTGTAAATACCTTTCATCAGATTAAGGAAGTAGCCTGCTATTTCTGGTGGATGATGAGTTTTATCACACACTTTGTCTGTCACACTGTCTCTGAAGTAGAAAATGGCAGTCCTGACACACTCTCATTAACACATAATCTTCTGGATTGATTTTTATTACCTAGGTTGGGTTCCAGGCTGAACCTTCCATTCCTTTTCCTACCTAACAAATGCTAGAAGAATTCACATTTACAGTCGCCTAAGTCTCCCTCTTTGTACTAGTGTACATCTGGTTCTGAGCAAGAACTGGCTCATCATCAACTCGGGACATTTGGGGTTTTTGTTGTGTCATTTTTTCGCTCCATCAGGTCTAGGCTTGAGTCTTTTCAGTTCAACCAGTCTGTGCCCCACGTCTGTATTTTGCCATTAGCCCTGAAGGTGACTGAGTGTTTGCATTGACCAGTGAAAACTCACCCATTAGGGGAGGAGAAAACCAGAGTATGAGTGAATTGGGGATATTATCCTCATCCTTTTGCAGGCAGCAGAGCTGTGCAGAGGGCTCTGAGCCAGAATCCAAGTACCTGGAATCTCTTGGCTCTCTCATGGCAAGCGCCTCATTCTTGAGAGCCTTTGCCTTCTCATCCTTAGAAAAAGGGGGCTGGCTCTAAGTGCTCATCAAGGATTGCTTTCGCTCAAATACTTTGTGAATCATTGAGGGGTAGCCCATGATTATCCTCTTTTACATTATCCCTTTAACCCTGAAGGAGTTGAGAATTTTAATCTTACATTTTCAGATGGGGAACTCCCTTACAGAGGCATCAAGCAAGGGGCTTCAAATCCTAACAAGAATGGAGCTCCATGTTTTAGATCCAACCTGCAAACTGGAGATTGAATATATTTAATTATACTTAATTAAAGTACAAAAAGCGTATTTGTTTTGAAACAGAAAAATCTTTTTGATAACTAAAATTTGTTGTACCGTGTTTTTCATAATGTGTAGCACATATTATGCAATCCATTAAGTGTGTGTATCAGTTTCCTGTGGCTGCTGTGACAAATGACCACCACCATAGGGCTTAAAACAATAGAAATTTATCTTCTCATGGTTCTGGAGGCTAGATGTTCAAAATGAAGTTGTCAGCAGGGCTGTGCTTCCCCTGAAGGCTCCAGGAGGGAACGAACCCTTTGCCTCCTTTGGCTTTAGGCCACATCACTCAAGTCACTGATTCACGGTGACATTGCTTCCTCCTCTTCTGTGTCAGAACTCCCGCTGCCTTGCTCTTAAAAGAATACATGTGATGGCATTTACGGCTAACCCAGATAATCCAGGATAAATTCCTCCTCTCAGGGGAATGAACTCAATTACATCTTTTGCCATACAAGGTAATATTCACTCTTTTTGCACTGGAAGACAAGGTTTTAGGGATTAGGACACCTCTTTTTTGGGGCCACCAGTCGTCCTAGCTACAAAGTGGAAGCTGTTATTATATTTTGATGATGATGTAACTCAATGTAACTAGAAATGGGCATTTAAAGACTAGATCAGTCTTGAAGTTCTTTAATGTAAGAATAAAAGTGCTCTATTTTTAGTACTACAAAAAATGAAACTAGAGAAAATACTTATCTCTCAGATTATCTCTCAAATGTATCATTTGAACTTCTTGATTATTTTTACTAAAATGAATCATCAGAGGATGTTGAGTGTGAAAAGTATCTCTACATGAGATGAATGCATGTCATAAATACAGGTCAAGAGATTTAATTTAAAAAATACGTGATAGTTGAGGACTGTATTGGTTTTGTAGCCTGCCAAGTAGGCAGTCCTGCTACATTGCCTAGAGAGGTAATGATTTATGCCAGAGGAGACTGAGGGGGTCCTTTATTTTACCTTTACATACTCACTCTGGGAGTCAGATAAACATTTTTTTTATGATGTTTATTGACTTTTAGAATGCTTCTGAAAGTTGGATTTCAGTCTTTAAAGTGATAATATTTCTGTTATCTCTCTATATGGAAGGAAAAGGATATTTTTCAGCAAGGATGTTTGTAACCTTTAAAGTTTGGCCAAATTTGTTATACAGTGGAAACTTTCAGTTCCTGAAATGCAGTGGACTCTTTGAGGTCCTTTAATATGCAAAGCACAGCACAGCATGATGGAGCATGATGAAAGTGACCTAGATATGTTCACTCACTTATCACTCATTTATTCAATCAATATTTACTGAATCCTTGCTGTGTGTCTGGCACTGTTCTAGGAGCTTGGGAAACTGCTGAATAACCCAGATAAAGGTTTTACTTTCATGGAGCTTATGTTCTCATGGGGAGATAGACAATAAAAATCTAGAGAAGTACTAGAGAGAAAGTGCTATGCAAAGAGTTACAATGAGATGTGCTACAGAGTGACTAGTGGCTTCTTTTGATTGGATGATCCAAGAAGGCCTCTTGAAGGAGGTGATTTTAAGATGAGTTTTGATTGGACACGAAGGAGTGAGTCCTGTGGGTGCACTGCGTAGGATGCAGAAGCATATAGGGCCGCTCTTCCAAGGCCCCAAAGGCAAGAATGAGTGTGGCAGCTTTGAGGGAACATCGTGGCTGAGGAACCTGTGGTGGGAAATGAGGTCACAAGGGACAGTTAGGACCTGTCACCTAGTTCTGTGGTTCACAGCCTGGGCTTTCCATTAGAAACATCTTGCAGGAACTTAAAAAAAAAAATAACTGAACCTCAGCTGAGAAAAACTAGATTGGAATTTCTGAGGATGAGACCAAGCATCCATTTTTGTGGCTGTCTTTATTTTGTTGGGATTCTAATCTAACAGAAAAGACGCATGGGTAATTCAGAATTTTGAAAAGGTAGGAAATTTGAATTTTGTTTGAAAATCAACGGGTTGTTTTTAAAGTCTGTTAATGTAGGGAGTGATAGGACCTGATTTCCGCTTATTAAAAGTTTGCAAAAGAAAATTAAGAGTTAGGTTGTAGATACGTTAGTGAAATAAACGTTTTAACTGAAGTTCTAAAGCAGTGTCCTATAGGAGCACTGACAGTGGAAAGGTCAAGTCAGCACGGGGCAGTTCTCAGTGGCAGAAATGTTATCTGAAGGAGTAGGTATGGTGTGTAGAGCCATGGAGACACAGCTTCCAGCTTCAGAAACAGCTGTGGTGTGGTGTGGTGTGTGAGAGTGAATGGCTGAGGGAAGAGGCCAGTATAATAGGAGTCTAGAGTTGGGGAGGACATGGCTGGGGGAGAGGCCAAAGGGGAGGTTGGAGGCTTTTGAGTGTTATGCAAGGAAGCTAGACTGTATGAGTCACTGGGAGTTAAAACGTCTAAGCAGGCTTGTGTTAGAAGGCTGGATCTGGTGACTTTGAAGGGTGGATTAAAGATCTGGGTGGAGGTGGAGACTCTTTAGGAAGCTACTGTGGTTCACAATGTAGTTTGTGAATGAGTACCTGAAGTGTAAGGCAGGGGCTGTGGAAATAGGAGGAAGCAGGAATATTTAAGAGTGGTGATGGTGATCATCAGAGTGGGTTCTTCTGACATAGATGTGGAGGCAGTGGGTGGACATTGATAGAGTGGGAGTGGGTAAAGGTGACTCCAGGTCAGCTATGACTTGCCAGTTGCCTCTGTATGCCAAAAAGAATTTTCTTTTCTTTATTTTTTAAATTTGAGTTCCAGGTTACACATGCAGGATGTACAGGTTTGTTACATAGGTAAATGTGTGCCAGGGGGCTTTGCTGCACCTGTCAACCCATCGCCTAAGTATTAATCCCAGCACGCTTTAGCTATTGTTCCTGATGTTCTTTCTCCCCCTACCCCTCGTAACAGACCCAAATGTGGGTTGTTCCCCTCCCTGTGTCCATGAGTTCTCACTGTTCAGCTCCCACTTATGAGTGAGAATATGCAGAGTTGGACTTTCTGTTCCTGTGTTAGTTTGCTGAGGATAATTGCTTCCAGCTCCATCCGTGTCCCTGCAAATGACATGGTCTCTTTTCTTTTTATGGCTGCATAGTATTTCAAGGTGTATATGTACCACATTTTCTTTATCTAGTCGATCATTGATGGGCATTTGGGTTGATTCTATATCTTTGCTATTGTGCATAGTGCTACAGTGAACATACGTGTGCATCTATCTTTATAACAAAATGATTTCTATTCCTTGGGTATATACCTAGTAATGGGATTGCTGGGTCAAATGGTATTTCTGGTAGTAGATCTTTGAGGAATCGCCATACTGTCATCCACAATGGTTGATCTAACTTACATTCTTAACTCCAGTGTAAAAACATTCCTGTTTCTCCAAAGCCTTGCCACCATCTGTTGTTTCTTGAATTTTTAATAATTGCCATTGTGACTGGCATGAGGTGGTATCTCATTGTGGTTTTGGTTTGCATTTCTGTAATGATCACTGATGTTGAACTTTTTTTCCTATGCTTGTTGGCCGCATAAATGTCTTCCTTTGAGAAGTGTCTTTTTGTGTCCTTTGCCCACTTTTTAATGTTTTTTTTTCTTGTAAATTTGTTTAAGTTCCTTGTAGACTCTGGATATTACACCTTTGCCAGATGGATAAATTGCAGTTTTCTCCCATTCTATAGGTTATGTGTTTGCTCTGATGATAGGTTTTTTTTCTTTTTACTGTGCAGAAGCTGTTTAATTAGATCCCGTTTTTCAGTTTTTGCTTTTGTTGCAATTGCTTTTGACATTTTTGTCATGAAATCTTCGCGCATGCCTATATCCTAAATGGTATTGACTAGCAAAAATATTGTTATTTTTTTTTTGTTTCTAAGTCATTACTATTCTATGTAAAAGGGCACTTCAAAATGACTTATTTGCCTAAGCCTGAAGAATTTTTATGAAATGAGCAAGTCAACCTAATAAGAAAACACACTTTCTATGACCATAAAAGGCCTTTTCGAGGTTGAAGATTCAAGATAATATCTTTAAGCCTGAGTTCTAGTTGATACGGCGCATCAGAGCCCAAGCCTCTAGTTTGGCTGTGGGGGGACTGTAGGGGTGGCAGGATGGTGATGCTCAGAGTGGGACTACAGCAGCTCTTCTCCCCCAGGACCTATACCTGTCAGGTGATGGCTCATGCAGGATTGGTGGGAGCTCCAGCCAGAGGGAATGGGAGAAGGTGGAGGCCAGGGTGGAGGATAGAGGAAGGTCAAGGGCACTCTAGAGGATCAAGGGTGAGAAATGTGGGCATGATCAGGCCTCATGCTGGAATAGCAACCCCTCTGCATGTATCTGGGTCCGGCTCAGGCTCAGGTGCTCCTCTTACCCTCCTGGCCTCACTGACTTCTCTTTTCCCTGTAATCACTGCTGCTTCCACTGGCCTTCCTCACTATTGTTTCACTGCCAGTAGAATTAGCTTCACAGTGTATTCCCTTTGCTCTTGGTCTTGTGCTAGTTTCTAGTAAGGAGGCCAGTGGGGTTAAAGAGTCATTCTCTGTATGCCCCCTTCCCCTTCTGATATGTACCTGTTTTCCCCTTGTAAAGGGAGACAATGCCCGCACGTGGATTCTAATCATCTCACCTGCTGCAGGCCAGACCAAGGCAGCCTTCAGTAGCAGGTGTAAGCCACAGTGAGATTTGAATTTTTCACAGGATCTGGGATAGAGCAGAGGGCTTGCAAGTGAAGAGCCTGGTGGGGCCATGGAGACAGATTCATACATTGGAAACAACCTTTACCATATTTTTCATCTGTTTCTTATCCTCTTAGCTTCCTGTGTTTGTGGATGGTCATGAAGCGCTTACCCAACATATCCCCAAATCAAACTCTGTTCTATGTCATTTTTATTATAAGACCAAACATATGTACAAAAAGTTCATAGACAATGTAGAGGCTAATGAATACTTTGAAAGTAAACACCTGTATAACCCCAGAACATTGACAGCCTGTCCATAACCTTCTGTGGGTCCCTTCCTGATCACACTCCCTTCCTCTCCCACAGGCACACAGTCTTCTCATTTTCATGATAATTGTCTTGCTTTAAAAAATAATCTCACCACTCTAGTTATTTATGGTTATTATTGAATTATATATAAATGAAGTCAGCCTGTACGTGTTCTTTTGTGTCTTGCTGCTTCGTTCTATATTAGGCTTGTAAGATACATTTTTTTCTGCTGTGTAGAATAAATAGCTTGTTAGGTTTTGCTGCCTTATAGTGAAGTATTCAATTGAATGAAAATGAGTGTGTTTATCCACCTTAGGGTTGTTAACAATTTAGGGAATACAAATTTTACAGCCGTGAATATTCCTATGCCTGCATTCCAGTGTGTACCAGCATGCCTTTCTCTATCGGCCTACAAGAGGAATTGCTGGCTCCTGGAATATGCATCTCTGCATCTGTCCTGTGTTACAAATGGTCATACATCTTTGCCAACACTTGGTAGTGTCCCACTTTCTTTTGCTGCAGAATGAAGGTGTGTATTCATATCTCTTCGTGGTTTTATTTTGCTTTTTTCTGTTGACTAGTAAGGTCAATCCCTTTTTCATGTTTGTGGTCACACGAATTTCCTCTTTTGTGTAAAGTGGGTCATTTTTCCATCATATTGTCTAACTACTGAATTGTTTGAAGAATTCTTATACAGTCAGGATCCAAATCTTCTGTTGGTTAAACACATGGCTGATCTCTTTCCTACTCTGTGGCATGTCTTTTAACTCTTTATAGTGTTCCTTAATAAACAGAAAACTTTAATTTCGATGTCATATTTTTCAGTCATTTCCATTATGGTTGTTGCTTTCTGTGTCTTTTTAAAAGAAATCTCTCTCTTTATGGCTCAAGGTCATGAAGATATTTTATATATTAAATTTTAAAAGCTTTAAAGTTTAATCTTGCAGTCTTTAAATTCCATCTGAAATTATTATGTGTGGTGTGAGGTAAAGGTCCAAATTAATTTTCTTTTATATGGATACTCTAGTTCCGTTTAGTGAAACCACTAACCTTTCTGCTTTCTACCTATGCAATATTCATAAATGTTTATAAGTGTGAGTCTACTTCTGAGTGTTCTAGTCCTGCCATTTGTCTATTCTATACCAGTAGCACACTGGTTTAATTACTGTGTCTTCTTCAGTGAGTCTTAATATCTGAGAGAACAGCCTTTGTACTTCAAGAGAGCTTTAATTATACTTGGTCCTTTGAATTTCCATATACAATCTTGGAATCAACTTAGCTAAGTTCCACACCACCTCACATAAAGTCTTGGGGTTTTTATTGGCATCACATTGAATCTGTAAGTTCATTTGACGAGAACCAACATCTTTACAACATTGTTTCTCTAAGTCTTTCAAAATGTCTTAGTGAACTTTTATTGTTTTTTTTCTCAAAGGTTTTTGCATGTCTTTTGTTAGATTTATTGCTAGGCACTTTTTTATATGATTTCAAATAGTATATTTTTATTGGATCTCATTTTCTGTTTCCTATTATATATACATAGAAATTCAGTTTTTCTACATTGCTAATTGATTTCTCTAAATTGCCCAACTCTCCTAATAGCTTATCTGTAAATACTTTTGGAGATCATATCATTTGTGAATAATAACTGTTTCTCTTCCTTTCCAATCCTTGTACCGTTTATTTACTTATGCCTTAATACACCAGCTAGGTTTTAATTTGATGTTGAATAGAAGTGCGAATGGTAAGCATCTTTGCCTTGCTTCTCATTTCAAAAGGAAATTTTCAGCATTTAAGTATGATGAGTGCTGTAGTATTTTTTTTTTTTTCTGGTAGATAATTTAATAATAGGGAATGAAGTGACCTTCTCTTCCCACTTCTCTAAGAGTTTTAAATCATGGATATTGGATTTTATCAGCTATTTTTCTGCATTTATTGAAATAATTATAATCAACTTGGTCATGACGATATTTTATATATTACTGGATTTGGTTTGCTGAAATTATGGGGTTTTGTATCTACGTTCATGACAGACATTAGTTTGTAATTTCCCTTTCAGATACCATTTTTCCTGTTAAAATAGGGCATTGAAATGATTAATTTCATTCTGAAATTCCCTAAGGAATACAAATTAAGCTTTTTTGACCTGAAAGCCACAGTTGCATTGAAATAGAACTATTTACCCATGCATGTAGTTCAAGGAACATCAAACATTTGCAAATGATCTTCCTTTGGAAAAGTTGAAACTGTATTCAGAATGTTTCTAGTTTATCTAATAATGAGAAAAATTCCTTTATATAAATTGTTTCATGGAAAAAAAGAATTTCTTTTCAAAATACCTTCCCAAGAATGTTGATGGACATGTACGTAATGGCCTCATCCCTGAAACCATTTTTTAATAACTAGATTTAAAACTTGTTCAGTATTCTATTTAAATCTCTAAATTAAATGTCAGTGTGAAAAGAATATTTTCTGTGTTGGATAACCCATGACACTAATAGTTTTAAGTGTTGAGTCAGTAGTTGAGTAGTTCATTTTCTAAGAATAGTTTTTACTTTTGGAAGCAAAAGACAAGTGTTTTCAGTTTGAAAAGTAAACATTTAGATAAAACCCACATGACATAAAATATAGGATATAATTTTGATTGATGTTAGTTAGCTTTCCAGATCCATACATACTTTTTGTATAACAATCTTTTCAAGAATGTTCAGAAATCTCCTAGAAACCCTAATAGCATAACTTTCTCAACTATAGGGACCCTTGAATCCTTAATTGTAAAGAACAAGTTTCTAAAATAGTGTTAAGAAGGGCAAAGAGCCAAGTTCCAGCCATGAAAAAGGGTTCCTACCTTGGAGAAATGGCTGAAATGTAAAACATAATACTGGCAATCTAATCACATTGGATATGTTAAAGAGTGATGAATCCATAAAAAACCAAAGTGAATGTAAAAGTGTGCCAAAAGGTAGCTTTACTGTATACATGAGCTGTTAATACTGCTTGCAGTAAACACGATATACATTCATCAAATGGTAGCTTCGGTGGTGATCAGATGATTAAGGAAGCAGTTTTAGAATGAGATGAGACAAAAGCATCCATTAGAAAAGCAGTCTAGTTTCCTTGCCCAAGTGATGAGATGAGTGACTTTGCCAAAATCCGAAAGGCATTTATTATTGGAGTTGGGACTATATTTGTTTACTTGTTTATGTCTTCATTTTTGGATGTCTTTTGTTAGATTTATTTGCTAGCCACTTTTTGATACGGTTTCAAATGGTACCGCAAGTTTCTTGAAAAGCTGCTGTGTGTGAGATACCATTGTATGTACTAAGAATAATGGAATAGTGAACAAATGAAGTCCTTTAGTCATGGGGTTTATGCTCCAGAATAGGAGATTGACAACAAAAAGCTTTGTAATAACATGATACATATTAAGAAATGGCAAGAAGAAAAATAAAGCAAGGGAAGGAAATAGAGATGACAGGGGGTGCTGTTTGGGTAGAATGGTCAAGAAGAAGTTAGTGAGATGATCTTTGAGCAAAACGTGCATGAAATACAGGAATTGACCTTGTGGATACTTAGTGGAAAGATGTCCCAGAAAAAGAGAAGAGAAAGTACAAATGCTTGGTGTGTCCCAAGAACAACAAAGAGGCCTGTGTGGCTAACCCAAGGCAAGCACGGGAAGTATGTGAGCTGTGAGGTGAGAGGAGAGGCTGGGGGCAGGGTCTCTTAGGGGCCTGTGGCCTGGAGGCCCTGGTCCAGGATTTGTAATGTATTGAACAGAAGACATTGGAGAGTTTGGAGCTAGAACATAACAAAATCTAACTTTAGTTTTTCAAGGATTTCTCTGCTGCCATAGAATAGTAGAAAGAGAGACAAAAGTAGAAAAGAAGGATAGCAGTGATGAGAAAATTTCAGTTTTAAGATAAGAGACCAAGGACAAAGGAATTCTGGGTAGACAAGGGGATTCTGGGTAGACCGGGATTTTGCATAGACAAGGAGATTCTGGGTAGGATGAAGTTACGACAGCTTAATGGTTTCCTGATGTGTCTAAAAGAGACAACTAGATTTACAGAAGAATTAAATGTGGGATACAAGGGAAATTCCAGGCACCTCAACAGTGATGCCAGTTCCTTTTCACCTGGATAAACCATATTAGAATATTTTCCAGGATTGAATTTTGCTTTTTTTCTCTGAGGGATGTTCCAGTCGAGGTTGAAGACTATTTTATTTTCTTCTTGGCAGATGATCCTTCTCATATGCAATGGCGTGGTTTGTTTATAGTGCACCTGTCCACAGGTGTCACTAACTTTGTATCTGATTTACTTTAAATGTCTGTACCTGATTCAATTTTATTTTACATCTGGAAACTTCATCCTGTTTTACTTTAACGTCTGTGTTGACCTGAAAATTGTTAAGTCTTTTTTAGGTTAATTTTGCTTCATGATAAATAATGCATTAATATGACTATGGAAGCTCTGAGTGTTGGCACTGAAGAAATTATCATAGGAGAAAAATAATAGGAGAATCTATTATAGCTTATTCCTGTTTGCAGCAGATAGAAGCTTGCATACAGAATAGTCCCAATAATGCTGAGTTCTGATTGTGCCAACTCATTAAATTGACTAGAGCACAACACTATTGGTCAGCAGTCTTGGTTGCCGTGGTGCAATGACACAGAATATTGACTCTGAATTGATGCCAAAGCCAAGTCCATTGGATTTCATTAGCAATGCTTGTCGTCCATTATATCCCCCTCTAAAAGAAAAGGAACACATGTTAAAATAGGATTTTATTCCATAATAAAATCATCCTTTTTTTTTTTTTTTTTTTTTTTGAGGCAGAGGTTTGCTCTTGCTGTCCAGGCTGGAGTACAATGGTGCAATTTCAGCTCACTGAAACCTCTACCTACCAGGTTTAAGCCATTCTCCTGCCTCAGCCTCCCAAGTAGCTGGGATTACAGGTATCCACCACCATGCCTGGCTAATTTTCTATATTTTTAGTAGAGATGGGGTTTCACCAGGTTGGCCAGACTGGTCTTGAACTCCTGACCTCAGGTAATCCACCCACCTCGGCCTCCCTCCCAAAATGCTGGGGTTAGAGGTGTGAGCCACCATGCCCCGCCAAAATCATCCTTTTTATGTTGTTTGTAAATGCAGAATGTTGCTTGCGCTTGTCATCACAACTTTCAGTGTTATTGTTGTTCTTCTCTTCAAGGGAAAAAAAACACACCACAGAATGCCCATTCCTGATGGCTGTTTTAAAAGACTCCAGAAGCCAAACAAAGATAAGCATTTTACATCTTCAGTTTCTGTGACTCTCCACTGACAACTGAGTTACCAAGGGGATGAGTGTGTGGAGTTGGGGTGTTGCCACAGACTTGCATTTCAGTTGATCACATACTATGTTGAATATTTCCCACAAGACAAGCATGCTGTTTTTGTAGGCACAGGCTATCAGGGTGACAATAGGTTTCATTTTATAAGCAATAATGAATAGAGATAGATCTTAATAATCCTGGAACCTAACCACCATAACATGCTAAGTGAAGTCTGAAAGTGTTTAGTTGGGAGCAAAAAAACAGCATTGCAACCACAGAGATGTGTGTGAATGCTCACAGGTGTTGTCAGTTGAGCCATTGTCAAGGTCTTGTGTGTGTTTTGTTTTGTTTTCCTTTTACTAAAAATGTCGGAATTATGCTTCAGTGTATTGGATAGGCTTCATATAGGTCAGAAAGTACTATGGGAAACGTGAAATCTTGAAAAGTTTAGGAGTTATAGCCCTTTGAAGCGGACCTCTCTTACTGCATTTGATAGTTTCTCATTTTCTTTCTTCCAATTCTACATCTTTGGTTTCCATCACAACAAACATCCCTGGTTCTCTTTTGTAGGCTACTGCCTCCATTTGATGTTGATGGTCCCCCTTACAGAGCCACTTCTTCACTCCTATAACTGCCCTTTCTTTCCCTTTTTTTCTTTATCTCTCTCTCTCTTTTTCTTCCTTCCTTTCCTTCTTTCCCTCCCTCCCTCCCTTCCTTTTTTTTTTTTTTCTTTTAACAGAGTCTTGCTCTGGAGTGCAGTGGTGCAATCTCAACTCACTGCAACCTCTGCCTCCTGGATTCAAGCAATTCTCCTGCCTCAGCCTCCTGATTAGCTGGGATTACAGGCACCTGCCACCACACCCAGCTAATTCTTGTGTTTTTAGTAGAGACAGGGTTTCACCATGTTGGCCGGACTGGTCTCCAACTTCTGACCTCAGATGATTGACCAGACTCAGCATTCCCAAAAGCTGGGATTACAGGCAAGAGCCACCACACCCAGTCTATAAAACTGGCTTTTCTGATGTTACCACTGTATCTCAAAAGTTCTATGCTTACAGCTATTTCCTGATTTATCAGTTTTGGAAACTGTGTACTGGTTTCCTGCCATATTCTTCCATCTCTTTTCCCTCCTTTGCTCAATACGGTTGCATCACATTTTTAGTTCCTCTATTTAAGTAACTTAAATAGTACATTTCTATTTTATATCTTGCTCTGTTGCCCAGAGGTGGCATCACTTGGTCCCTGACTTAGACGGTGAAGATCTTGACACTGCATCCTTTCTTGTAGCTCCTTTTGCCATCTCATCTGCCTCTGTCATGTGTTCCTGATTCTCTAGGTACCAAAAATGATAACATTGTTTTGATAAGTTAACCAATTGATTTTTCCTCAGAGCTTTGAAGACATTGCTCCATTGACTTTTGATGTCCAGTGTTGCTGATAAATCTGATATCAATCCACTCTCCTTCCTTTGCAAGTGATCTGTGCTTTTTCTTTGGAAGCATTTAGGATACTGTTTTTTGCTTTGGAGTTCTGAAATATCCCTGGGTTGTGTTCAGGTGTGGGCTTTGTTTTTTTCATTTATTCTCTAGTATTCTCTTGCTAATTTTTTCTCATTTTTCCTTTTTGTGGAACAACATTTAGCTCCAACTAGATGTTGAACAAATAGACAAACTGGAAATTAGATGGCTGTGTTTTGTTATTTTTGCATATTCTGGAAGATATTTTCAGGTTTATCTTCCAAGCTTTTATTGATTCTTGGTGTGTGTGTGTGTGTGTTCTACAACCTCTTTCTTGTTCTGTGATTATTTTCCTCATGACATTCTGTACTTACTGTATTGATGCAATGTTTTCTCAGCTCTCTGAGAATGGGAATAATAATTATATTTCAAAAACTTCTAATTTCCCCTGACCTTTCTATTATCTTTGGGGTCCTATTTGCTTCTCTTTTACATTGAAATTTAAAATCCCTCGCTGGTTTTACACCTTCATCATCCTTGGGTGTCTGCTTATTCATAAAGAAGAAGTAATGCAGAGATTGACGGGAGCTTTTTGACTGGCAGGCTTTGTTTTGAGTGATTGGAGCTTGGGGTGTGGCAGAGAAGTGCTTGCATTTTGAGCCCTCCAAGTCTGGAATGCAGAGTTCTTTCAGGTGCTGATTCTGTACTCTTGGGCACTGGGTGAAATTTTGATTCACTCATATTTGGAAAGAGGCACTGTTTTGCCTTTTACTTCCTTTAGGGTACCGTTTAATAAACAGAAGACTTTAAAAATTTTATTGTGGTTCAATGAACCAGTCCTGGGGTTAGTGTTTTTTTCTGTCCTGTATAAGGAATCTCTTTTAATCTTGAGGTCAAGAAGCTACTATCTTAAACTTGTTTCTAGAAATATTTTGTTTCTCACATAGAGGTCTTCTGTCTGTCTGGAATTGATTCTTGTGTGAGGTCAGGGTCAAATTTCTGTACTAAAAACAAACAGGCACAAATCTATATTTCTTTAACAAAAACAATAGCATACAAATCAAATGCACAATAGAGGCAGACTTCATGTGGTTGAGCCTTCCTTGTGTTCTCCAGGGTGGGTCTTCCATCCATCCCAAATACATCCTTTCCTGCCTCTGTTTCTTCTCATGGCCCCCTCATCAGCCACCCTCCTGTTCTTAGTACATTTTCGAAGGAATAGCTGTTTGCAGTTCACTTGGGAGGATGAATGGGAAAGGTTCTTTACCTTCTATTCTAGCTGCAATTTGACTTTCTTTTCATGACACTTTTGACATGAGTAAACTAATAATTTTTGAAAGTATAATCTATTGCAAAGAAAAATCTAAAACAGCAGCAGTGCAGATTTTCATCTCAGTATTGAAGTGCCATCCACATTTTGAATTTCATCATGTTTTTAATGTATAAAGAGTCCATCTTTAGCTGAGTGCGGTGTCTCATGCCTGTAATCCGAGCACAGTGGGAGTCCAAGTTGGGTGAATCACGAGGTCAGGAGTTTGAGACCATCTTGGGCAACATGATGAAACCTCGTCTCTACTAAAAATACAAAAATTAGCTGGGCATGATGGCATGTGCCTGTAGTTCCAGCTACTCAAGAGGCTGAGGCAGGAGAATCACTTGAATCCAGGAGGTGGAGGTTTGCTATGAGCCGAGATTGCACCACTGCACTCTAACCTAGGCAACAGAGCAAGACTCCATCTCAGAAAAAACAAAAAAGAAAAAGAAAAAAAGTCAGTGTTTAATTTCCCTGAAAAGTGATGGGAGCTTGCAAGTAGATATCTTGAAACTGAACTGAGCTTGCTTTAGAAATAATCTTTCTTATCCATAAAAGAATGTTTCTAGTAGAAAAAAATGAAACTTGGGCTAAGAGTGATTATTTTCTGCATACAGGTCTGTTGGAAGGGAAAACTGCAGCTGGAAGGAATTTGAGATGTCAAATTAGCATTTTACTTTTAAGGAGTGGCCAATTTTCACTTTTAATATTACTCCAGAAAAGAAAACTCCACACCCTCTTCTGGTAATATTTAATATACTTCACTGTCAGTACATTTTTCTTATGTGATATCTTAAGTCAATTTTCTTATGCTGTTTGAAATGGAAACAGAAATTGGGCCAACCATCTTGTGTCTGTAATAATCCTTCATCTACTCAATAGCTATTATTAAATCCCTCATTAGTCTTCTTTTCATGGTATCATCTAATCTGTTTGTTTAGCTCTTTCTCTTAAGCCAGTTTCCAAATCCTGTAATTACTATTTTTTATCCCATCCGAAATCTCTCCATGTCATTTATAAATTATGACTTGTAGACTAAAAAATTGATGTAATACTTTTTCCAGGGTATGCCCCAATGCTAGCTAACCTAAAGGAAGTACCCTATTTTAGAGAGTTGTCCAACCAAGACTTCTAACCTGAATATTTTCATGATTAAAATATTTTTGAACCTGTGGTTATACAGGACAGTTTGAACACATTTGTTTATCTCTGTGTCCTCCTGAGACTACTCAACGTGATAGTTAAGAAATGATACCAGTTCACGTAGACAAAGAAAGTGTGATACGAGGCTTGGTGTGTGAGAAATGTCAACAAATTTTTGGGAGATGGAAAGCAAATGGGTGAGTGGGAACTGAATTAGTAGAAGGGAGAAAACCAAAAGCCAGGTACCCACAGGGAGGGAAGCCAACCTGAAGCAGATTGATCAGTGCTCAGAACCAGGAAGGCTTCAGACTTGGAACTGTAAGCAAACGAAACTGGATCCATTTGCTTGCACTAAATAGAAAGCCAAACAGTAAAGCATAGGTTTTCCAGGGAGAAAAGTTTATTGCCAGTGAAATGACAAGGAGACAGGAGAAAATGCTCTAATCTACCTCGCCGTACTGGCTTTGCCGCCCAATTAAGGGAGAGATTTTGAGGGTGGAGTTTCAGAGCTGCGCAGTCATTGGCTTGAAGGGAAGGGGGTTGGGAAAGACCATTGGGCAGGTGCTGTTGTCCTGACATGCTTCGTGGGCTGCTTGCTCAGAAAATGGTGGCATGAGCATGATCTGGAGGTGGAGTTTCTGGCCCTCTGAGGTCAAAGGTCACTCATCACTGAATAAGTCTTTTCTACACAGACTCCAGTCAGCTTTGTTGGTTCCAGCTCAGCCGGTGTGAGCCTGTCAGCCGACTTTGTTGTAAATAAGGGAATTGTAACACACTCTTTGCTTCTCCAGCTGTTTTTTTCTTCTCTGTTGTGCAAAACAAACTCGTGAAATTTTGCTGGATAATAACTTTTCTAACCCTGGGGCACGGTTTCAGAACCACGAACTCTGCCAGAAGACAGATGTGAAGGGTGAGGCCAAAAGTAGTGATTGCTGGGATGCTGGAATAAGTCTTCCAAGCCCATTCCCACCACGTGTCTGGACAGATACCCTGGCAGGTATGTTTTCCAGAAGCTTTGGACTTGGAAGGAGCAGATACAAATGAGAGTAGGGGTAAAACATTCTGCAAAACATTGTGGAGAGTAGGAGTAAAACATTCTCGAGAAATGCGATCTTTATTCTGAGCACCCAGAACTCTGACAATGGGGCTTATCTTCCACCATCCGAGGATTAGAGGATTCACATCTGAGAAAGACCAGTTAAAGACATGAAGCTCCCCCACGCCATAAAATGGTTGGGTCCCCACCCAGTGACATCACTTAAGTGCACAGTTTTAGGTCTCAGGGTGGACAGTCAAGGATTACCACAAATTTGAAGATTGTAATCAACATGAAGGAATGAGACCAAAACAAAGTAGGAAAAAAGTCTCAGAGGAAATAGGGGAAAAAGGAGGGAAGGAAAAAACTTTAAAAACCTTTATGTGATATTCTCTGAGACACTAGAAAAGATATTGCATCCCTGAAAGAGGGCTTGGAAATTAGAAGTGTAATTGCAGAAATGAATAATTCAGTGAGGAGTTGGACTGTGGATGAAATTGCCCAGAAAGTAGAATGAAAACGCAGAGATGTAAAATATGGGAAAAAGGGAGGATGCAAGAGGTTCCTTTTAGGAAGTTCAAAATCTGATGATCTAATGAGTTTCACAGCCAAGTGCAGTGCTGCACACCTGTGGTCCTGGCTACTCGAGAAGCTGAGGTGGGAGAATTGCTTGAGCTCAGGAGTTTGAGGCCAGCCTAGGCAACATAACAAGACTCCATCTCTTAAAAACCTAAAAAAACAAAGTTTCAGAAAGAGAATGAAGAAAATGCAGAAGAGACAACTGTAGAAAAATGATATAAAACACTTTTCCAGAATTGAAGAATACAAATTTCCATATGGAAAGAGCACATTAAGTGCCCAGCATAATGAATGAACAACAATAAAAAAAAGATCAACTTCAGGACACATCTGTTGAAGTCTGAATTAAAAACAAAACAAAAAAATCTCCCAAAAATGTTTAACAGAAAAGGTAGGTCACATACAGAGGCTCAGCAAACAGGCTACCGTCTGACTTCTCAACAGCAACAGTGGAACCTAGAAGACAGAGAGCTGTACCTTCCGAATCTGAGGGAACATCATCACCAGTCAGAAGTCGTTAACTGGTCAGACTGTCAGCCAAATCCAAGGGTAGAACAGGGATGTTTTCAGATGGAAATGAAAGGTCCCAAAAATTGACCTCCTCTGCACCCTTTCTTGGGAAGTTTCTGGAGAAGGTACTCTATCAAAATGAGTGAATATGCAAAAAAAAAATGTAGGAAATTGGGAAAAATGAAGGAAATTTCCTAATGGGAAGAAAGGGGAAGTTTCAGGGTGACCCCTGGACATCACCTGTGTCAGGCATGGAGAACCACATTTCTGGACTGGACCAGAGGGCGAAGAGGCCAGGAAGGATGGCCTCAGGAACCAAACAAAACAAACTGGAAAAATTACCTAACTGTTTATCTATGAGTTTTCTAGTTCTGTGTTAGAGTGTGGGGAAAATTAATGTTAGATACATAGAGAAGTCAACCAAATGAAAAACCGAAGCAGTTATTAACAGCAAGGGAAAAAAATTGTATAAGAAAACAACTATAACTACAGTATATCATTGGGCTTATTTATGAACAATATTTAAGAAGACAAAATACTGTTATATAAGTAGTATCATTGTTGCCAAAAGTTGTAATAGTTACATTGATGGGATTGTTGTGGGGAGGGGATGGAGAGGAGAAGTGTGTTTAAGAGGTAAGAGAACTAAATCGTCATCTTCCACGGTGGAACACCAGTCATTGTTAAAAAATGGATAAGCAGCTACTGTTGATGGCTCATGCCTGTAATCCCAGCACTTTGTGAGGCTGAGGCAGGAGGACTACTTGAGGCCAGGAGTTTGAGACGAGTATGGGTGACATAGACATCATCTCTACAAAACAATTTTAAAAGTACCAGGTGTGGTGGCATGCACCTGTAGTCCCAGCTACTTGGGAGGCTGAGGCAGGAGGATTGTTTGAGCCTGGGAGGTGGAAGCTGCAGTGAGCTGTGATTGTACCACTGTACTCCAGAAGGGCAAAAGGGCAAGGCCCTATCTCAAAATAAAAGGATAAGCGTGGCAGTTGAAGACTATTACCTAAAATAAGAAGATAAGTACTAAAGAAAACAGCTAAAAGAGTTGAAAGTGATTGCCTTTGGCCATTTGGACTCAGGGAGGTTGGAAAGGGCAAAAGACTGCTATTTTAAAGTCAATCTTACAGTACCATTTGATTTTAAAATTATGTGCTTGATGAAAGTTAAAATAAATCCATGTATGTAAAAGTATATTTACACGTGTAAAGTTTTAACGTATTTCATAAAACGTGTTTTAAAAATAATATTTGAGAAAAACAGCAGTGACTTTTTGGAATATATTGAAAAATAACCTATTTAGTTTCATGTAAATAATATATTTCATAAAATGTTTTTTAAAAATGAGAAAAACTACAGCAATGAGCTTTTGAGTTGTATTTAAAAAGTAACCTGTTTTTTAGTCTCATGTGAATCATGAGTTGAGAGTCATGGTTGGTTTGATATTTGACATTGGAATTTGTGATAAGATAGCTTTATTCTTTAGACTTAGTATCTAACTTAATTTTTGATATTAAGCATTTTTAGTGTCTAACTTTATTTTCAATATGTATTAAGCATTAGACAAAAGTGCCAGAATCATTGGAATTCAGATTTGGTATCACTGAGGAAAATTCCACTTAGACTGAAATGGGCAAGTTGCCTCTTCTCTCTTTAATGATTAGTGTTTGGCTGAAATATAATCCAAATTCAATATTTAGTTGAGACATTTAATACTAGATCCAATAATAGTCTACTTTCAGCTTGACATTTCCAGACTTTCAACCTCAGAGTTAATGTGAGCAGTATTACATCATTTGTGTGAATTTATTTAATACAAAGCCTGGGATATGGTAGAAACGTAGGAAAATGGCAGTTGCTCTCCCGTCTTTCCCATCCGTAACTACCAGCCCCCTGGCAACACACCCAAGTTCCTCAGGGTCTGGCAGTAGCCATCTGGTCCTCATCACCTTTTATATAAACGTTACTTTTTCTTTCATTTCTCAGTATTACTTACTAGTCAAGAATTTATTTTACAAATCAGTGATCCATCTCCTTTTTCCCATTTTTAATTATAATTCTTGATATAAATGAAAGTCTCTAGAATATACTTTACTGTATTCTCTTGTATTAGTCTGTTCTCACACTGCTAATAAAGACATACCTTTATGTGACTGTGTGATTTATAAAGAAGGAGATTTAGTGGACTCAGTTCTGCGTGGCTGTGGAGGCCTTACAATCATGATGAAAGGCTAAAGGCACATCTTACATGGTGACAGGCAAGAGCAAAAAAATGAGAGCTAGGTGAAAGTGGAAACCCCTTATAAAACCACTAGATAGATCTCAGGAGACTTACTCATTACCATGAAAACCGTACGGGGGAAACTGTCCCCCATGATTCAGTTATCTCCCACCTGGTCTCTTCCCCAGTGGAGAGCTACAATTCAAGATGAGATTTGGGTGAGGATTCAGCCAAACCATGTTATTCACATAACACTTAAATGCTTTCTGATTCCAGTTAGTGATCAGGCTTGGACCATAGATGAGCTGTTAGAGATTTTACTTGCCTCTTACTTGGGTGTGTGTCACGTTACACCTCAAAAAGACCAGGAAGGGAGTAGCAGACTTAACAAAACAGTGCTTGCATTTTTGCATTTGGTGTCATGGAATCCTTTGTGTCCTGGCCTTTTTTTTCTTGCTGGAAAGACTCAGGATATCACTTTGTGTTTGTTAAATTATTGGGTGTAGAAATCCCGGGTGAGTCTACTGTGAGGCACTGGTAATTTCTCATAAGATGTTTCTAGAAAATTACTCAGCTCCCTCTGGGAAGAGCATCTTGACATTCAAGAGATACTGTGAAGCCATAGGATCATTCTGCACCTCGAACCTTCTGTGACAGTGATCCAGGGAACTCAGTTGTGGTGGCAGCAGGACCTCAGCTTGGTTTAGATTCAAACTCTTTGCAAAGAGAATTGTGTTTGTTTTTTTAGGTTTCATCTGAGTTTGGAGGGTTTTTGTATAGGTTAGTTTTTGTTCATTGCATTTCTGTGCCAGTAGCAACAAGAATTCTTACTCTACGTTTCAAATATTCCCAAGAATGATTGGATAGGGGGATGGAGCAATATTTATGAAAATACTGTGCTGGGAGAGTGTATGTGGCTGTGGATTATCAGATGCTATTCCAAGTATTTATTTTCTAAGTGATTTGATGCCATATTGGTTAAAGAAAATTCAAGTTAGTTTTGTGTCCCATCCTTAATTCTTAATCATACTTTCCTGTTTCATTGAAGAGTGGTGAGGCATAGTTATTTCAATGGTTCTATTGAGGTCCATGATCACAAAGTCCTTAATATTCTACAGAGGTTAATTTCCACTTAATTTGATTATTATAGTAAGAATAAGATTGACAAATGGGGATTTCCTTGCCATTTTGGTTAAGGGAAAATAAAAGCCTTAATATTGAATCATAACCCTCTAGGCATATATGAAAGCCATGTTCAACTTATTTACAAAAACACAATCATGTTTTGTATATTGATATACTTGACAGATAAATATCAGTACATGTAGACATTGGGCAAAGTATACTAAAAAGATGCTCTGCTGACTTTATCTATATACATCTATTTGTGCAGTTGAATTAAGTATGTAAAATATATTGAGTCTTGTTTCCTTGTAAAACTTGTTACTTGTTTTAAGTGAAAAGTACTATTATGATTTCACCTAATGCAATGGCAACCGTAGGTCCTAAATTTTCTTGGGCTATTTGTGGAGGAATCATATGCTATAACTATACATGCAATTTGTAGATGGTGAGCTTTGTTTATTTTTTGTGTGTTGTTTTGCTGTTTTAGAAAAATACGTGTATATATACATTATACATACCGTATCTCACACACATACACAGACACACACATACCTCCTTTTCTTGCCAGCTCTTCTTAGAGTCTTCCAACTTTAGCTGCCTGGAGACTTGGGAGGAAAAACTTACTACAGTTTTGCTTGAACCATTTCTTTCTTTAAAGCTTTTTCTCCCTTGTTGTTTTACTACTTTATCTTTTCAGCACACTGACTCATTGACCCAGAAACTGTTATCGAAAGCCTATTATGTTTGAAGCACCATGCTAGGCGTTGAGGAGGAAGAAAAATGTAAGACAGAGTCCTTGCTATCAGGACACTTGCCATCCACTCATTCATCTGACAGAAATCCATGACAGGAATATGCTTTCTCTGCATCAGTTATTATCAAAGAAAAAAGTCATAGGCGAGGGGCGGCTTTCCCAAGATAAGTCTGCAGGAAAATTTGCCCCATCTCATTTTTCATGAAAGTCTTATCTATGAATTTAAATCTTCAATTAAACATGAATTGTTCTATAGAAAAATAATCCCTTTTGTGGGATTTCATTCATTTCATCTTTGTTCAACCACAATGACATTCACCATGTCACTAGAGCAAGACATATTAAGTATGGCAGCCACCTAACTGCTATGAACAGGCCTTCCTGGTGACAGACAAGACTAGGTCAAGTCCAGAGATCGGATTTTAACAGTTTTATTGGAGAAAAAAGTATTTTCTAGCTTCCAGGGTGACATGGAGTGGCTTCACTGTGCTTCAGAGCAACTCCCGGGAGTTGCTGCATCGTTGTGGTTTATCCTGGTCTTTGGAGCGATGTTATTGAAAATAAAAAAATGTCTGAAAGGATGGACTGACTGAATTCTCCCCTGGTTACCCTCTGTCTTTGAAAGCTCATCTTTTTGAAAGAAAAAGCTTCCGATGTCTCGTCTGTAAATGATAGCCTCTTTCTTTGTTGTCTTCTCTGGAGACTTTTTTTGTATCTTGGATACACAGCTTTTATTTGGAGGATGACGATGTCTGTTTACCAGCAAGGTAAATGAAGATTGGACCAATGATGTAGTTACAACTCGACAAAAGAATCATTTAAACTTTTAGCTACTAGAGGTTTATTAACTCGCCCCTGGAATTTAGCATAACTAAGCTCAGCATAGCTATGGGGCCCTGTTCCGAATTACTATAAAAATTATAACAAAATAGTTGGATAAGCCAGTTTCAGATCTTCTCTAGAATTCTGAACATCAGAGAGGTTAAAAAGCAAAAGGTTCATTCAATCAGGTGCATATCTATTTGGAGTTATCTTTGGTTTCTTTTAATATATTTTTCAAGTAGTTAAAAAAATTCTTAGCTTTTCCCTTCACCATTACAGAAAAAATTAAAATTTCACATTCTTATTTTAAACATCTGTTTCAGTTGAATATATTAAATATTTCAATAATAGTTATTTAATGATGATTTTTTTCCAGTGTCTTAAACTACATTTATATTTTTAAATCGTAGAGATTAGTTCTATTAAATGATATTTCCCAAAGATTGAATTGGAGAAATACAATTGTGGTCTCAGTGGTGGTAACACATATTCAAGCTGTCTGCTCGGTTTTATTTAGTTGCCTCTGGCAAGGAACAGATTTATTATTCAGGCTCTGTCTAGATCTGTAGTTTGACAGCCATGTCCTTGTGGTCACCAAACTATTCTTTTCCCATAAACTAAAGAGCAGCAAAACAACTTGTTAAAAAAAAAAAAAAAAAAAAAAAAAAAAAAAAAAAAAAGTTATGTCTCTACAATAGAAAACCCATTACATTAGCAGCATTGAGTTACAGTGTATTTTGTGAAGAAAGTACACGCATCTTTATGTCTCTGTCCTAAAACTCTAAATTGATTAGGCAGAATTTAATACTGGCACCCTCTTTTCCTGTTTAGAAAAATTAAACAAATGCTAATGATTTACCAGTAAGAGGTCATATTTTGTTTTTGGCCTTGTTTTAGGGATCCCCAAGGCCATCTACACTTTGGATGATTCATTAGTAGGACTCAGGATCAGCCTTTAGTTGCACTTAAAGTTACTATTAATTGCAGTGAAATAGCAAGAATGCAGAGCAGGATCACTAAGGAAAAGGGCATGGGTGTAGTCTGGAGGAATTCCTGTGCAGCTTCCTGTGATTCTGTATGAAAGGCTTCCTAGAGAATGTACCTTCCTCAATTGGGAAAAATGCAGTCACATGTGTGCAGTTTCTGCCCATGGAAGCCCGTTGGACATTGAGAGGTTAGTTTTATATTAAGAGAGATGATCATGTAGGCATTCTCTGTCTAGCAACCCCTACTAAATACCAGGCTCTCAGAAAGAAAGTAGAGGTTCACTGTAAATCACAGTTTCTACAGTCTAGGCACAGCAAAACAACCTTATCCGTTGAGAACTCTTTATGTATGTCTAGAGAACTTTTTACAAGTCCAGTTCCCAGACATCTGTCAATGGCCGATCTTGCAGGACTTCCTGAGGATAGCCTCAGGTGTGCTGTGTTAACACTTTCCTGCAAAGGACTGCATTTCATTTTGGTAAACAATTTGCAAACATACACTGAACCTTGAGTGTAGGATGGGGGAGGACGACGTGATCATTTCTCTGAGCTATCCAGATTAGACTTTGCAGATTATATAAAGTGCTGAAAATGAGAACATCTGGGGATTCTAAAAACCCCATGAGCCTACTATTTATAATTACAATTCAATAATAATCTGGGTTATATTTTGCATATGTAAGTGACTGCTTCCAAAGTTCTGACTTGGGTTTCATATAGTTTAAATTGAGTCTTATTGCTGGTTGCTTTGTCTACACCATGCTCTCTGCCTGTTGATAGCTCATAACTCTCTGATATTTCATTATAAATGAAAACCCAATTGCATTTACCAGGAAACAGTTGGAATCTAGGGAAGAGCTTCTTAAAACACTTACAATGTTAATTTTATAAAGTTAATGCAACTGCTTTAGAGCCATTTTATGCCATTAAAACAATTTAGAAATTATGTTTTCTTCTTGTTGTGTTTTGCATAACTGCTATCCTAATAAAATCGAATGAATAAAGAGGCTTTGGATAGGTAAATTAATAAAAATGATGAGATAATGAAGAGATGACTGGCAGAAGTGGCTGCCTATTTACCTTCCTACTACAAGACAAATGTGTTTTGCTCCACTACACAGATTCTAAAAACTCCCCCATAAAAATTAATCATCGTCTCTTGTCTCTGTAACTCCATTAAGATTTCACAGGGTGTCACTCAGAACCTGGGTGATTGAAAAGAGTGGGGGCAGCAGGCACTTGTGGAGGAAAGGAGAAAAATAGACCGAGGGCTCTGGGACTGGGAGACTGTCACAAGGAACCCCACTATGGAGACTCTTGTTTAAAATATTTAATGATTCCTTTGCTGGTAACACTGTGTCAGTCTTCTGTGAAATGAACATTCTTCCCTTCTTATTATGGCTTAAGTGACACAGTCCTGGTTTGACTGACAGTGTTTTCTTTATAGGGAATTTCAGTGGCTTTCCTTTGGGCTTAACTAATAGGCTTCAGTGAATAATAACTGTGTGTATATATATATGTGTGTGTGTGTGTGTGTGTGTGTGTGTGTGTGTGTGTGTGTGTGTTCGTGTTCGTTGTGCTGTTTCTCTTCTTTCTTTAGTACTTGGAATGAAATTTTATCTAAATCAAGTAGCTCACAGAAGAAAGCATTGGGAAAACAATTCCTTGTCATATAAATATTCTTTTTTCTACCATCAAGAACTAGACAATCTCCTTGGTTAGAGAATATTTTTTAATCATAAGATCTACCCATGCCAAAGTTTTCTCTTCTTTTGTATAAACATATCTTGCCTCTGTTCCAGTATTTGTTGATAACTGAAGACCTTTTCTGTCAAATATTACGAGATTCAAGTAAGAACTGCCAAGAGCAATATTTGACATGAACCTACAGGGAGTTTTTTAATGGTGGCCCTTTATTCTTCCATTGCACACACTTATTTTAAGAATAGGAAAATGGAAACATTGAAGAATTACTCTTTTATTCCAAAATACATGTTTATTCACAAGAACACAAAATCAAACACATGTTCTCACTCATAGGCAGGTGTTGAACAATGAGAACACAAGGACACAGGGAGGGGAGCACTACACACTGGGGTCTGTTGGGGGGAAACAGGGGAGGGACAGCAGTGGGTGGGGAGTTGGGGAGAGGTAGCACGGGGAGAAATGCCAGATATAGGTGAAGAGGAGGAAGGCAGCAGATCACACTGCCACGTGTGTACCTATGCAACAATCTTGCATGTTCTTCACATGTACCCCAAAACCTAAAATGCAATTTAAAAAAAAGATAAACATTCAAAGCTTACAAAAGCCAAAGTAACGATATAAAAATTATTTAATAAAGAATCTGTCAGCCAGGCTAGGCACAGTGGCTCACACCTGTAATCCCAGCACTTTGGGAGGCCAAGGCAGGTTGGATCACCTGAAGTCAGGAGCTCAAGAGGAGCCTGGCCAATGTGGTGAATTCCCATCTCTACTAAAAATAAAAAAATTAGCCAGGCATAGTGGAGCATGCTTGTGGTTCCAGCTACTTGGGAGGCTGAGGTGGGAGAATCACTTGAACCTGGGAGGCAAAGGTTACAATGAGTCGTGATCATGCCCCTGCACCCCATCCTGGGTAATAGAGCAAGACTCCATCTCAAAAAAAAATTATCACCCAGAGAAACATGAGCATAATTTACAGTGGAGGTGATAGTTAAGACATAATTCTTTCTTTAAATGACCTGCAGTCTGGGGACAGTGTAGGGGCTTGGAGAGTGTTGAGAGAACAGGCAGTGATAGATTGGTGGAGGAGTGCTACCTTGGGGCATTTAACCTGAGCTCACATGAGCCTTCCTGGCAGGTGACATTCATGCTGATGCTGAAGGATGGATGGGGATTATTCCAGCAAAGGGAGAAAGATGATTGGGTGGAGGGAGAGAAAAGTCTTCCTAGGCAAAGGGAACAGGATGAACAAAGCTCTCCAGGCAAGAAGAGAACGTGACACGTTGAGAAATCCTCAGCATACAGCAGTGTGGCTGAAGCCTAGAATCTAAAACTTGAGAGCTGAGAGTTGAGGCAGGAGAAGGAAGTAAAGATCAGATTACAAACAACCTGGCCTGCCACATTAAGACCTTTGAAATGATTCCTTATGTGCTTTTCCTTCCAGTCTCTCCCTCATGCATAAGAGTGCCTGCTTAGTTATCATCGCAGTGTAAGCATTTATTCAAAACAAGTATTTATAAGCAGATACTGTGTGTCAGAAACTGTGAACTCAAACTTTAGTCACTTTTGTATCCATACAGTAAGTCCATGGGGTAGGAATCCAGGGAGCAAGGGGAGGAAGGGTGTAGAAGACTTGCTTTATAGTCCTGACCCAGGTAACACTAAAGCATAAATACTGTTTTCTAAGTTACCATGCAGTCTTTTTAATAACCTATTTAACATCTGCATGATCATTCAACAGATAGAAGGGGCATAATTAACTGGAAAGGACATGATGTTCTGGTCACATATTTAGGTCATTAGACTATTTTGGTAGTGAGGAATCAATTTCCAAATAATGTGAGGGACTGGAGTATTGTAACACACACATGGGAGAGGCAGGAATGTCATGGGAATGGCCATTGTTTTCAGGATTAGCGAGAACTGGAATGATAGGAATTCATGATCTTTAGTCTTTGGTGTCTCTGCTACTCTCTGTGTGTCTTTGTGTAACCTCCACCATCTAGTCGACTAGTTCTCTCAATATTCCTTCTTTCAAGAGGGAGGAGTCTAATAGGGCCAGCTACTCATCCCCACTCCTCTCGGGCAGAACTTTCTTTCCAGGCTACCTCAGAGGTATCTCCCCTGGTATTCCCCTCCCTCCAAGGTCATGTCACTGGCCATCTGTGTTTAATAGCCCAGGACTGTCCCCTCAGCAGGGGGTATAGCGGAACATCACCTCTGGAAGGTGTTGGGAAGTCACAGTCGTCATGGCCAACATTTCTAGTGTCAGTTGTTTCCATCTTTTTCTCAAGGATGATTACTGCTGTGTCACATGTCACTGTGCATACTTTCACTGCAGCCTGATGGTGTAGTATTCAGTGGGACTGCCACCTCCTTTAGTCTAGAAAGTATACATTATCAGTTCAGTCTCGGTTGCATTATATTGCTTGGCATTTTTTAAGAGGGCAATTTTCTACTTAACAGTTCTCCTCATTAACAGTTCTCCTGATATTCATGAGTTATGAAGAAGCTTTGCTTTAAATTCCCTTTCAGTCAGAAATGGACTTTTTCAGTGCCTTCTATATGCCAGGCCCTGTGCTGAGGACAGAGGTTACAGTAGAATATAGGACATGGAGGATCCCTGTTCTAATGGACTTAACTTTCTTGGAGAGAAGGCAGACAATAAGAACATTAATAAGATTAATTTCAGATATTTTATTTCTATGAAGGTCAGAAGGTACACACTTGCAGTTATGTAGAATGAGCAAACTTGGATATCTAATGTACATGAGGACTACAGTTGATAATACTGTATTGTATACTAGAAGTTTGCTAAGGGAGTTGATTTTAGGGATTCTTAACCACACACACAACCCAGTGACTCTGTGTGGTATGTTAATTTGCTTGACTGTAGTAATCATTTCACTTGGTATATGTATATCCAAACATCAAGCTGCACATGTGAAATATATGCACTAAAAATAATTATAAAAAGAAAATGAAGCAAAATGAGATACAGAGTGTCTGGTGTGACGTTCTGGTTTCTCCTGTATGCCCAGCACACAGTCTTTTAGGAGAAAACATCTCAGCTGACACCCAACAGAAGAGAAGAAGCCAGGAGGGCCAACATCTCAGGATGAGTGGTCCAGGCAGAGCAAAGGGACATAAATGAGCCCGGAGGCAAGATTGACCTTGGTAGGCTCAATGAGGAGACAGTCTGTGTGGGGACATCTAGGAAGCAAGGGAACAAGGGTAGGAGACCTACTTTATAACGCTGACCCAGGTGTGCAGAGTGAAGCCCACAAATGCTGCTGTTTCCACCGATCTTCGAGCCATCTCCAACTTGTCTTGCCCAAAGTACAACTCACTGTTGTTTTCTCCTAGCCAAACCTCCCCTAGTCTCCTTCAGTTCAGGAAACTAAAACTTTATGCACCTAATGTTGGCTCATGTTATCCTGAAGGCCTCCTCCTCCTCACTTCTCCATGCAAATTACCCAGCCCTTCAATCCTGCATTCAACATAAGGTCAAGTTCATTCACTTCTCTTCACTTTTCTTGCCCCCATTCTCATTTCAGATACCATTATCTTTTGCCTGCATCACTGCCTTGGCCTCTTGGCTGATTTTCTATCACAGTGAAATGAAATGTCTGTTCATGTCTTCTTCTCATTTTCTAATTACATAGCTTTTATTTTTTTGTATTGAATTTTGAGGGTTTTTCTTTTTTCTTTCTTTCTTTCTTTCTTTTTTTTTTTCTGAGACAGGACCTTGCTCTGTCACACAGGCTGGAGTATGGTCATAGCTCACTGTAGCCTCCAGCTCCTGGGCTCAAGCAATCTTCCTGCCTCAGCCTTTCAAGTAGCTGGGACTACAGGAAATGCCACCATGCATGGCTCTTTTTTTTTTTTTTTTTAAAGCAACAGCATCTTGCTTTGTTGCCCAGGCCTGTCTTGAACTCCTGTCCTCAAGCATCCTTCTGCCTCAGCCTCCCAAAACACTGGGATTAGAGGTGTGAGTCACTGCACCTGGCCAAGTGTTCTTTGTATCTGACAAAGGTGCTAGACCTTTGTTAGATAAGTAGTTGGCAAATATTTTCGCCAGTCCATAGCTTATATTTTCATTATCTTAACAAGAATCTTTTGCAGAGCAAAAGGTATTAATGAAGTCCAGTTTATTAATTTGTCTTTTGATAGTTAATGCTTTTGGTATCAAGTCAAACAGCACTTTGTCTAGTGTTAGATCTCAAAGATTTTGTCCTATATTTTTTCCTGAAAGTTTTATAAGTTTAACATCTTACATTTAAATCTGGGATCCATTTTAATTTTCACGTGAGGCGTGAGACTTAGGTTGAGGTTCCTTTTTCTTTTGCTTGCTTATGGATTTGTCAACTGAAGCATCACTCGGTTCATAAATCTGGAAAGGGGAGCTTTATTTTGCATAAAGGGTTGCAGCCTTCAGGCTTCCCATCCTGTAGGCTTGGAAGGGTAGCTTCTGGCAGAAGCTAAAAACAGACAATTTGAGTGAGGTGTAAAGAGAACAGAAATTCATACTGAGTGGATTGGTTAAGTGTACATATTTAATAATATGTGAATATGAAAGGAGAAATGAGCAGTTGAGATTTATGCCTCTTCATGGTTCACATGCTTAAAAAAACTGGCACCCTTACCACAATTGAAGGTGGAGTTTTCAGCCCTCTGAGGCCATGAAGACCATTTACTGTGCACCCTCTGTGAGTCAGCCAAAACTGGCTTAGAGATTTAGATTTTAGGAGGGGATGCATTGTGGAGCTGGTGAGCTATCACATCAAAACTGTGAAGAGAGGGGAGAGTGTGGTTACAGCATCAAATGATAGGCTAAAGGTGATAAATGAACAAATTATCCATTTCTTGTTTTCCAGAGCTAGTTTCTGCTTACTTATTAGGAAATAATTCTGCTTAAAGGTTAATAAGGAAGGGGCACACCGAGGTGTGTCTGACCTCCCATGCTGTCATGGCGAGGAACTCAGATTTTTAAGGTTTCTCTGGGGTCCCCTTGGCCAAGAGGGGTCTGTTCAGTTGGTTGGAGGGGGATTTAGGATTTTATTTTTGTTTCTCAGATTGGATATTCACTTGCTCCAGAACCCAGCACCATTTGTGGAAAAGGCTGTTTATCCCTCATTGATTTACTACTGTACCTTTATGAAAAAGCAGTTGAGTGGATCAGCTGTACCTGTTTCTGGGTTCTCTATTCTGTTTCATTGGTCTGAATATCTGTCCTTCTGCTGGTACCTTTGCCAGTCTTGATTGCTGTAGTTGTATAATAATTCTTGAAATTAGTAGACTCATTTCCCCGACTTGATCTTTTTGAAATTATTTGCTGATAACAGATCTTTTGCTTTCTCGTGTAAATTTTATAATAATCTCTATATGTATAAAACAATCGTGCTGAGATTTTTATAGGAGTTAAATTTATGTATCAATTTGAAGGGAATTTATATATTTCCTGTTGAGTCATCTAACCTATGATGACGTTTTCCAATCCATGCATCCATTTATTTAGATTTTCAAATTCTTTCATCTGTGTCATGTAGTTTTCACATATAAGGCATGTACATGTCTTGTTAGATTTATACCTAAGTATTTACATTTTTTCAGTGATTATAAATGCTCTTCTATTTTTAATTTCAGTGTCCATGTGTTAATTGGTAAGGTGTGGAAATGCAATTGACTTTAACATTTTTTAGAAGAGTTTTAAGTTCAGAGAAAAATGAAGAAAGTACAGAGATGTCCCTTATACCCACTGCCCTTACACATGTGTAGCTTCCCCTTTATGAGCATTCCCAACCACAGTGATATATTTGTTAAATTGATGAATCTACATTTTACATTATCACTCAAAGACCATAGTTTACCTTATGCAATTGAGTGTTCCTGCTGAACTCACTTATTCTAGGAGTTTTTTGTAGATTACTTGGGATTGCCTACGTAGATGATGGTCTTCTGTGGAAATGGACAATTTTACTTCTTCCTTTCTAATCTGTATGCCTTTTCTTTTTCTTCACTTGCATTGGCTAGAACTTCCAGTACTAGATATATCAAAAGTTGTGAAAATTAACATCCTTGCTTTGTTCCCAGTCTTAAGGGAATGTATTTAGTATTTCGCCATTAAGTATAATGTTAGTTATAGGTTTATTGTAGATACTTCTTATTAAGTGGAGGAAATTCCCTCTATTACTGCTTTTCTCAGAGTTTTAAATTATGAATGGATGTTGAAATTTTTCAAATGTTTTTTGGCATCAATTGATAAGATCATGTGATTTTTTTTACTTCTATAGCTTGCTAATAAATATGGAGTATTGCATCAGATGAAACGCATGGGTTCAATTCATTTTATAGTCAGAATCATATTTCATTTTTAATTTCTAAAAATTTGTCGGATCATTGTGATTGTCTGAGTTGTTACAAACAAAATCTTACCTTTCACTTTTAATCTGAGTTGATTAATCATTGTTTAAATGATTTTAAGTGTTTAAAATTGTATTGTTATTAATGGACATTTAATTGAACTAGTGATTTTGAGAACTAGTTTATATAAGTGTTTTTTCTAAACCCTCCAATCAGGAGAGTTCAACTGATAAATCACCCCTTACGGCGAAATCCTTTTAAAATAATCATCAACCTTTAACTCATTTTTTACTGCTCTTTTGGAATAGATGTTGTAAATGACTAAGTTATCTTGAGCCTTTAGTTTTATAAATAGTTTAAGAGGTATCTTGGATGAATCCTTCTTTGAGGTGCTAGGAGAATACTTTAAAATTTTCAGGCTTCTACAGAACCAGATTCCATAAAATTAAACTTGTTATTTATTCCAGAAAAAAAAAGTTTCTTTTCTATTTTTTTTTTTTCAACTGTTGTAGTTTCTTTCAAATGTGGGTAGCAGGCACAGGGATGATAATTTGGAAATAGGTTTAAAATGTTTAAATGTATTAGGAATCTGTTTCTTCATGCATTCTTTCTCTCAGCACAGATGGTTCTAAGCCTTTGCTGTTCTTTCCAAATACTCCCTGATCCTCACTGCTAACTCCGTCTTTTTATTTACTTCAAACTGGCAACATCTTTTGGTGGTGTCAGCCACTACATACATTTCGGCAGTGGTCAGAGATTTGAAGCTGCTTCTGGGAAGAAATACTGTGAAATGCAATGGACAGACGCAAAATATATTTTTATAATCACCAAGGCTGTTTGGATTACAAACTCCCCACTTGACCTGAGGAAAAAATATTGCCAAATGCAAGATTAGTCCTAATAAATTGCTTATGATGATTATTTTATTTCTTCCAGGCATTTTTATGCCTCTTTAAACTGTCATTCTCTGAGCATTTTAGACATGTGTGAGAGAGTTTAGGTCACTTGGGGCTTTTCCATTTCTGATTTGGTTTTTGATTCCCATCTACTTTTAGTCCTGCTAAGAAATAGTTCTTGGTGGATTTCATTTAACTTTTCCTGGCCCCTGGCTGAATGGCACCTGCAGGGTCATGATTGGTGTGTTTTCCCCATTTGCACACCACCATCTACAGCAATGCAAGGGATGGGTGTTTGATTCCCCAGGAATCTGCTTCCTTATGAAATTACTCCTCTTCTGCAGCTTTTTTCTTTTTGGTTGAAACGGAGTCTCACTCTGTCGCTCAGGCTGGAGTGCAGTGGTGGGATCTCGGCTCACTCAAACCCGCCTCCTGGGTTTGAGTGATTTTCCTGCCTCGTAGCTGGTACTACAGGTGCCCACCACCACACCCGGCTAATTTGTATATTTTTTGGTAGAGACAAGGTTTCACCATATTGACCACACTGGTCTCGAACTCCTGGCCTCAAGTGATCCACCTGCCTTGGTTTCCCAAAATGCTCGAATTATAGATGTGAACCACCATGCCCAGCCTCATATGCAGCATAATATAACATCGAACTATGAACTTGCTAACATCAAACATTTTTTCAAACATTATTCTATTTTTCACACATCACTGAATATGATATATTTTTAATATGCTTATTTTAAATTTAGACCTTTGAAAGGAAATAAGACCAAATGCTGCATCTGAGTACCTCAAAACAATTGCTTTGGCATGGGGGAAAGGTTTGGAGAGGCATGCCAAAAAGTCTGGGGAGATTATTTTGGTGTAATAGTAAAGATTCTCTTTTTTTTTCCCCTCATGGTTTAAACTTATCATTTGATGCTTTTAAAAAGTCCTATCTAAGCTTCATTTCCCATATATCTGTTAATTTTCCCCAATTAGACTGCATCTATTTTGAAGAAAAAGAACTGTAAAAAGCTCTTCTCTATGCCTACAGCAACAAGCATTATGATCATTGGGATCATTGGGAGCTCAACATAGTGAAACTAAGTGTTATCTGTGTTCTCTATGCTATTGATATACAGAAAGAGCAAGAGCCATTCCTGCTCTCAAAGAGGTTACAGCCTGTTAAGAGGATATGAAGTACATAAAAAGATATGATCAAAAATATATGATATATGAGCCATAGAAAGGTAAACCTATAATGCTTAAAGACCAAGCAGGGTAGAAGATACACTAGTAAAGAAAATATTCATGAACAATTTGATATTGATAAGTCTTGGAGGAGTAGGACTCGGAAAAGGATAAATTAAAAACAGGGAAGGGACCAGCCATGGTGGCTCGTGACTGTAATTCTAATGCTTTGGGAGGCCAAGGCAGGAGGCTCACTTGAGGCCAGGAGTTTGAGACTAGCCTGAGCAACATAGCAAGACCCCATCTCTACCCAAAAAAAAAAAAAAAAAAAAAATTAGCTGGGTGTGGTGGTATGTGCCTATATTGGCCTAGTTACTGAGGAGACCGAGGTGAGAGGATTGCTTGATCCCAGGAGTTTGAGGCTGTAGTGAGCTGTAACAGTGTCACCACACTCCAGTCTGGGTGACAGAGGGAGACCTAGTCTCTAAATAAAATGAAAAATAAAACCTCAAAGTACTTTAAACAGGATAGGATATACAGTAGAAAAAAAAAGCTTCATGAAAAGCTTGATATTTAATGTTTAAGATGAATCTTGAAGAAGTAGGATTTAGAAAAGGAAAACTTAAAAGTTGGGAAGGAAGAAGAAGAGAAGACTGTTTTAGGCAAGGATGACAAGTCGATGGGATGTATGGCATTTGGAAAATGCTGAGTCCAATGGATAAGCAGCTTATTTTCTAGTTCAACTGTAATACAGAGAAGGGGGGTATATGTCAGCATTTCCCTTGGTGTAGATGACCCTCAATCTAGCATTTTAGGTGACACCTCGCTCTCTACACCTTCTCTGCCAAGGGATAACCAGCTTGAACATGTGAATCTGAAGAGGAAGAGCTCACCATCTCTTTGGGCATCTTCTGCTATCTGAGCGCTCCTGTGATTGGAATATGGCAGGAGGCAAGGCTCGAGGGCAGGGAGAGGGCCTTATTCGAGAGACTTGGAGGATCAGCTTTAGGACTTTTCAGGTCTTTATTTTTGAAAACCATGATTGAAGCTGTGGTTTAGTAAAACTATAATGGCAGCTGTGGTGAGGATTTGGAGTGGGAAATCTGGTTAGAGAGCTCTTTTGTAGTGATCAGAACCTAAAGCAGAGAGATGTTTAAGGGAATAGAAAAGAGAAGACAGACAAAAGAGGCTTTTTAATGTGGCTCATGTTTTTGAAAATACTGGGCAGGTATGTCCTCATCCCCAGTCACCACTAATTGTTCTTCACTGCCTTGTAGCTTTGCATCCATTGAAACAGGGATATTCGTTATTTTGGGAGGAGGGTGGGTATGGCCTGGATAAAGACGCTGTGACTGCTGCGCTTCCAGGATCTAAATGAGAGTTTGTTTTAAGGTCCAGAGTGAGACAATACTGTGCAAACATTTTTTTTTTTTTTATTTTCAAAAGCTAGATTTGTTGAGAGACAGAAAGAAGGAAACGGTAACAAAGGCTCTGTGCTTTCCTGCTAGCCAAGACTGATCGACCATAGATTTACAGTACACCATAGCATTGATGCAGGATGTGATGTCAGGACTATTTTCCTAAGAATGGGAAAGAAAAACTAAAGTAGCAGGCAGGAAGTAGAGAGATTCAGAGGGGCCAGGCTGCTCTTTTCTCTTCCAGGAGCCCAGCATCCAGCAAGAACGGAAGGAGCAGGCAGGAGAAATCCAGAGGCCCTATCTGCTGGAAAGGCATTGAGCTCAGACTGGGCAGTGACTGATAGCATAATGCCTGCATCTGGCTGAAAGGAATTACTGGATTGCAGTGAGTAGACCAGAACAGGCTATGATGGGTGGTCTTCTCCATGCAGACTGGGGACATGAAAGCCAAGTTGAATTGGCTTGTAAACATCAAAGTTCTGTTGTTCCATGGAAGTCACAGTTGATAGAACATTTCACCTTGGCTTTACTCTGAAGAGGTGAGGCTTTCAGGGCTGCTGGCTTGAAGTCGTAAGATTCTATCTCCATTTTCCTTGCACCTGCAAAGCTGAGACCCAAAGAAGTTCAGTGATTTTCCAAGGTTATTTAGTTGGTAAGCAGTGGTGTTGGAAACAAGACATGGAGATGCTGTTGAATTGTACATTTTGGTTTTACTTTCTAAATAAGGGAACTTGAAGTGATCCACTCAAAGCTGTGGCTCCAGCTAAGGCCGAGCTGGGTGTTCTGCCTCCTGGCCTGCAGTTTCTTTACCAGTCCAGAATATGTCTCACAGGAATGGCAAAATTAATGTCCATCCCATTTGACCTACATTGACTTTTTAAATTATGTGGGGATATGACTGAAAATTCAAGCAGATTGATCATTTTACATTCATCTAGGAAGCTTGTGCTTCTGGGATTTCAGTGTTTTCATCTCTAAAATAAGGATAATAGATACCTGCCTCCCTGGATGGAATGTCATGAGGATTTAGTTTTGTCTCTGAAGAATTTTAGGCTCCTTAGAATTAGTCTAAGGTTTTAATTTTTTTCTTAATCATCATGATGTTTCCTTTTAATAGGAAATGGAAGCTTTACCAAGAAACTACTGGTTCACAGTCTTAGGAGTTCATACTTGAGTGCCAGGCTTAAAGATCAGCTGGTATTGGTTACATGATGTGAGTTTCTGTGGGGAGAGGCAGAGAACCCCCTGTAGGTTCAGGACAGTGGGGCTAGAGGCAGTAACTCCAGATTGCAGGAAAATAGATGTGTTGAACAAAACATCTGTTGCTCATTTCATGTGACTCTTTTCTCCCCACCAATTTCTTTCTCATTAGAAAGTCTGTGATGTGAGATGTAAAGTCTTACTAACTTTGTGGACAATCAACTTTTTCCTTTTCTATTCTTCTGTGAGATAAGGTCTTGCTCTGTTGTCCAGGCTGGAGTGCAGTGGCACAATCATAGCTCACCATAGCCCTGACTTCTTGGGTTCAAACAATCCTCCAGCCTCAGCCATTTGAATAACTGGGACTACAAGTGAGATCCACTGTGCCCAATGCGCAGTTTACTTTTTTCTGCTGTGCTGTTGGTTTTAAATTTTTTTGGAAGTAAGAGTTTAGCAACTGAATTCTAATAAAGTTTACTTGTCATGAGTATAATTTATACATGTAGAAACTAAGTTATAAATGCAAAATCTATTACCTATGTTAACAAAAGAGTTGTAGATACTATAAAATTACATATACATACAGACTCATATATACAGTCAGTACTTGTGTGTGTGTGTATGTTTGTGTACACATTCACAGATACTGAATGGATTCAATATATTTTTTTTTTTTGAGCCAGAGTCTCACTCTGTTGCCCATGGTGGAGTGCAGTGGTGCAATCCTGGGTCACTGCAAACTCTGCCTCCCAGGTTCAAGCAATTCTCATGTCTCAGCCTCCGAGCAGATGGAATTACAGGCACGTACCACCATGCCTGGCTAATTATTTTGTATTTTAAGTAGAGATGGAGTTTCACCATATTTCCCAGGCTAGACTCAAACTCTTGAGCTCAGGCAATCTGCCCACCTCAGCCTCCCAAAGTGTTCGGATTACAGGTTTGAGCCACTGCATTGGGCTGAGAATATTTTTTTAAAATATAAAAAATAATTCATTAAAAATTTAAACAAATTAACTGTACAGTATAATAGCTATTTACATAGTCTCACATTGTGTTAGGTTATTATAAATAATATAGAGATGATTTAAAGTATACAAGAGGATGTGCTTAAGTTCTATACAAATGCTGCACCATTTTATATAAGGGACTGGTGCATACATGGATTTTGGTATCTGTGTGCGTGCGTGCGTGTGTGTGTGTATGTGTATTTGGGGTTTTAATGAATACACGTTTTTCCTTACCACTTTTTCATTCACTGATATTTTGATATTGATAAATATTTGATAAATATACTTGATATTTATTAGTAATGGGGAAGGGGTTGTAGTAATGATTAATGAAATGTTACTAAGAGCCTAAACCTTAAAGTCAAGTGAAACAGGAGACAAGAATTTCTTGATTTAGCTCCTACTTGTTTGCTACCAGCCTTGAGCAGGATTCCAGGAGCCAGGAGGCAGAGCTGATGGCCTGTAGTGGTCAAGGCCCGAGGCCTGGTCAGTTGCACAAATGCCCCAGGCTTCTCCCTGATACACACTCTTTCAACTACTGCTTACTCACTCTTACTCTTCTGCTATGCAGTTGAACTTCTGGAAAAAATTCTGCATATTCATTGTCTCCATTTCCTTCCCACTTTGTCTTTAATTCACGATTCTTTCATACTCAACAGCTCACCAAAAAAGCATTTAAGTTACCGTTGACCCCTGTGTTGCTCAACTCACCGGACTTTATTGCAGTTCTCACGTTACTTGATTGCTCAGCAGCATCTGACATCGCTGTCCGCTGAATTCTTCTTTTTAAAAGTATATTTTTCAAAATTTGAGTCTTAAAAATTGTGTGAATGACAGCTCCATGTAGTCACTATTTAGTTTAATAGAATCTTAACATTAACAACCATTCCCCATAGAGCTTCTGAAGGCTGTGTGCCCTTCCCCAGTCACATCCCACTTTGTCCATCCCAAGAGATAACTACCGTCCTGACCTTGATGTTAAGGGGCATCTAGGGGCTCAATATATTTTTCTTCTACATCTGAGTTTGTCAGTTTTCTCCAGCCAGAGACTGTTAGGAACACTCTGTAGTTGGACATGCTGGGTTTATTACTTCTTGCTGCAAAGGAGAATACACATCATGGAAAGCCGTGAGGTATACTACTACGAGGATGTTAGAGAGAACCTATCATACAAATTAGGGTCTTGGTTGGATGATTGGGGGTAGTTCCAAGGAAGGAGATATTTGCTCTAGATTGGATCTGCTCAAAAAGAGTGTAATTCTCAGATTAGTATTTCAGTAAATCTTATTTATGGGGGGCTAGAAGGAGGATAAAGTTGTAATTAGTAAAGAAGCATTCACTTTGGTGAAGAGAAGGGGGTGCTTGGTATTTTGTGGGTGACATGCTGACCTTGTTTTTGTCTTTGTTTAGACAAAATTATGTAGTGGCCTTATTTTGTCTCTTTTTATCATGGTCTCAGAGTGACCTTGTGTGAAGCTGGTTTTCTTTGAAATGATTTATGTCTAATAGTGGAATAACATGACCTTGTCATGAGTGTCAGGCAAGCTTCTGAATGTCAGGGGCTGCTTGCTTTTTTATTTCTTTTGCAGTCCTGAACAAGTTGGGAAATGGTATTTGGGCAGATGGAGGCCCAAATATCAGCTAATTTGGCGAACATGACTTGGGTATGTGGCATTCAGAATTAGCCAGACTACCTCAGTAAGTGCTGGATACACTGGAAATGCCTGGGTCAAACCCACTCAGGTAAAACCTTAGGTTCCAAGTTCACAATAATATGGGTCCTCTCCAGAAGTTCCTTCTCCAGCTGCTTTGCAGGATCATTTCCTCTTCCTGGCCGTTTGATGTTGGAGTTCCTGTGGATTGAGCGCCACCTTTTATTCCCATTCGGTTTTCTCAGTCTCATGGTTTGATTCCTATCAATATGCCAATGGCCCTGAATCTACGCCTCTAGCCTATAGCTCTCCTTTTCTTTGACTTGCTTAGTCACCGTCTCAGCTTGGATGCCTTAGAGGCACTTTAGCTTAACTTATCCAAGGCCATGCTCATAATCTCCTACCTAAATTTAGTGGCAATTCTGGTTTTCTACAGCCTGACCCTGCTACTACAGCTTAGCACCCCATACTCCAGCTACCCTGACCTGCCTGCGTGGTTCTCATGCACAATGTCACTTCCAAGCCTATGTCACTTAGTTATTTCTACCAGAAAGACTCTTTTATTGTTTATTTATTTATTTTATTTATTTTTGAAAGGAAATCTAGCTCTGTCGCCCAGACTGGAGTGTAGTGGCACAATCTCAGCTCACTGCAACCTCTGCCTTGCAGGTTCAAGCAATTCTCCTGCCTCAGCCTCCAAAGTAGCTGGGACTACAGGCACCTACCACTACACCCGGCTAATTTTTCTAGTTTTAGTAGAGGCAGGATTTCACCATGTTGGCCAGGCTGGTCTTGAAATCCTGGGCTGAAGTGATCTGCCCTCCTCATCCTCCCAAAGTTCTGGGATTACAGGTTTGAGCCACCGTGCCCAGTCCTCTTTTATCCTCTCTTTTTGGCTAACCTCCTCCAAGACCTAGCTGAGGTGTCTTCTCATGCAGAAAGCTATTTCTGAATGTGCTAGGTTAGGTAGAATGTTCCTTGTTTGTGTCCCCTTCACCCCTTTTGTTCCTCTGTCCTAGCGGTTAGTTCATTGATTTATTTATCCTTTCATGGATCTGCTTCCTCCACTATACTTCAGACTCCTTAAGGTGAAGAACTCCATCTTATTTATCTTCATATCATGAGCTTTACCTGTCTTTAGCTACGTATATACATATGTATGTATAGATAGAGATATGTGGGTAGATATAGAGTCATATAAATATAGATATTTAAGATCTTGAATGAGACTTGGCACTTAACATAGGTACTGAGTAAATGTTTGTCAAACTGATGGTTGTCTAAAGATTTTGTTGTCATTTTTTCCACTCCTGGAATGACCAGAACTTTGATAACTTTTAGCTGCAAAAGAGTGAGCCAAGTACTTTGTCTGTTATGTATTGCTATACTCATATCTTTTAGATGAGTAGTTTGAAGTTTGGTAAAGGATGGAGCTTTTTTCTATTAAATTACGTGATGGTTTTAGAAATGGTTTATTTTTGTTTCTGATTGATTGCCATTGGGTTGTGGCTCCTACTAGTTTAAGTATCTTTATCAGTCAAATAAGCATTTCACTTTTATCCACAGTTTTTATCTATAAATCTTAAAAGTTAAAGGCCCTTGAGTAATGGCTGTCCTGCCCTTCTAGTGAAGGAAATGCAAGCCTCTGGGTGGAAACCAGGGTTCCTGCCTCCCAATCGCTTGTTTGTTTCCGTAGACCCAATTGGCTGTCACAAGAGAGGTAGGTTTGGATAAAGCATACAGGGAGGCGGATATGGCAGCGATAGGCTTTGTGGAGCTGAGCAGCCTTTCCTTTTTTAACTTTTTATTTGTAAATAATTATGGATTTATAGAAAGTTGTAAAGGTCTGAAGTATTCCTCACCTAGTTTCCCCATTCTAGCACATATGATAAAACGGAATGGTAAACACACATTAGACCTAGTTCCTGGTTTGGATGTTGCACTATGGTTATATAGGATGGAAGCAGTGGAGCACCGTTAACTGACCCTGGCAGTAATCCCTCAGGGAGCAGTAAGGTAGAGCCACCCCTGGCCTCCCATAGCTGGCACTGCCAAGGTGCTGGTTCCAGCATCTCAGTTCAGAGGTTGTGCCCCAATGGACTAGGGCATTCACGTAACTCAACTGTGCCCCAAGGACAGGCTGCTTTCTCTCCGTTTCCACTTGGCAACTTTTCTCTAGGTCATTTACTCCAGCTTTCTGCACAAGGCTTACGTTGGTTCATACTTTTTTTTTTTTTTTTTTTTTTTGAGACAGTCTCCCTCTGTCACCCAGGCTGGCATGCAGTGTCATGATCTTGGCTCTCTGCAGCCTCCACCTTCCTACCTCAGCCTTCCAACTAGCAGGGACTATAGGTGTGTGCCACCATGCCTGGCTATTTTTTTTTTTTAATTTTTAATAGAGGTGGGGCTTCACTATGTTGGCCAGGCTGGTCTCAAACTCCTGACCTCAAATGATCCACCTGCCTTGGCCTTCCAAAGTGTTGGGATTATAGGCGTGAGCCACCATGCCCTGCCATTCTGCAGGTTCTTAGCGCCAGTCTAAACAAAGATAAAAACAGTAATGATGTCACCCACAATGAGTGTTTTAGTTTGAACTCTGCAAGCCATTTTCACATTTGTTTAAAGAAAATTGACATTACTTTTTCATCAAATTTGCAACAGGGATTATATGCCTGGAAGGAGAGCCAGGCCTGGTAAATACATTGGACAAAGAACACAAAGTTTCCATACTGAAGGTGGGTGCTTGCTTTTCTGAATTGCTAGAAATAAAGATGTAACAAAATAATAAACCATATGTAATTGTTGTGCCCAGTTTGTACTTAGCACTATTTCTCAATTTCCTTGGTTGAGCCTCAGAGATACTGTTCTGGTTTGTAAGTGTCTGCAGTGGGGATGGTCGCTCTCCCTCTCCCTCCCTCCCCCCTCACTCCCCCCCTTTCTTTCTGTCTCTGTCTGTCTGTCTCTCTCTATTTTCAGCATCTTTTGTCTGATTCTTAAACTGAGGCTGTGGAGTGTTCCACAAAGGTACACTTTGTTTTGTTATGTTTTTGCTTATGTCTGTTGTATCATTGAGCCAGGAAGCTGGAAATAAACATCAGTGGGGCTTTGGCAACCAACGGTCCCAGCCTTCTGTAGCTAAAGGAACTCCTTACAAACCTTATTGCGTTATAGGCTTTTAATAGGGATAAGCAATGTTCATTAAAAGCTGAAGCCAGATATAGATGACAGCAGCAAACCACCTTGTCATGTATGTACCTATGCAACAACCCTGCATGATCTGTACGTGTACTCCAGAATCTAAAAGTCTGAGGCCTCCTTAGACTTGCCACTCCACAGGATAATTACATTTATATCAATCTTGAGACCCATTACCTTAGTGTCAAGAAAAAATAAGTCCCCACTCTTCTTTCTATATGGAAAGAATTAATATTAAAAAAAATGACTATGACAAGGCCCATGGTATTTTCACCTTGCCCTGGGACATACATAAAGGGTTTGAAAGCTAAGAGGAACAGACTAGAAAAACATCTAGAAAAAAGTTAGACATGATTGATTAAATGATGAGTTTTGAGTTCTCTACTTTTTGCTCTTTTTATTAAGACAACATGCATCATGCATCTTTAATAGTGGAACTGGAGTGGGAATGGTGGGAATGGAAAATCTTAATTAGATCTGCTCCAATTTTTTTTTAGAGAGACAGGATCTCACTCTGTTGCCCAGGCTGGGGTGAGATGGCGTGACCATCACTGTAGCATTGAACTCCTGGGCTCAAGCAATCCTCCTGCCTCATGTTTGCAGGGAGCTAGGACTACAGGAATGTACCACTATACCCAGCTAATTTTTATTTGTTAGCGATGGAGTCTTGCTGTGTTGTCCAGGCTGGTTTCAAAGTCCTGGCCTGAAGCGATCCTCCCACCTCAGCGTCCCAAAGCACTGGGATTACAAGTATGAGCTACTGTGCCTGGCCCTCCTGCATATTTTATATCCATAAGGATTTAGGTATTCTCCCAAGTGTTGTCATCTCTACCTAACAAATAATACTCAACTTGAAAGGCTCTGCAGAAACTGATCTGATTCCTCTAACCAGATGACCTTTCTCTCCTCTGAACTACAGCAGTGTTTTGCTTATATCACTAATGACTGCTCACATTTCTCTGACATAAACACTGTTTTTAGAACTGTCCTTGCCACTTCCCATTGCCCTGGTGAGGACAGGGATCTCAACTGACCCTTCTCTTTGTCTCCTGTGACAGCTGTCATGGTTCCTTCCATGAAGTAAGCATTTAATAGATATTTGATGATTACATGGATGCAGTTCACATTATTTGTAACACTATTTACCGAATTTCAGAAAAGTTATTGTCTGTGTTAATAGTACACTGTAGCCTGGGTATGGTGGCTCATGCTTGTAATCTCACCACTTTGGGATGCCAAGATGGGTGGATGGCTGGAGCACAGGAGTCCAAGACCAACCTGGGAAACATTGGAAGACTCTGTCTCTACCAAAAGAAAAAGAATAGCTGGTCATGGTGGTGTGCATCTGTAGTCCCTGCTCCTTCGGAGGCTGAGGTGGGTGGATGGTTTGAGCTCTGGAGTTAAAGACTGCAGTGAGCCATGATCATGCCCCTGTGCTCCAGCATGGGCAACAGAGCGAGACATAAGTATATAAAATATACTTACATGTCTCAAGTATATAAAAACAGTACTATGTAATAATGATTTTAAGAAGCATCTCCCATGCCGCCTTTCCTGCAGAACGGGGTGGGTGTGGCATGAGAAGGTGGTGCCCCTGCCCCTCTTGCACAGGTGCTTGCTTCATTGTAGGTCACTGTTGCGTGAGATGGAACTCTGATGGTCTTGTCTGAGACTGTTGTAATGCAGTGACAGTGATTTCAGCAGTTGTTGCAGCTTCACATGAGTGTTATAAAAAGGATCATATTCCAACTTACCGTTCAGGTGGAGGAATTTTATGCCTCTCCTGGGCAGCCTTGAATTGAGCCTTGTTATATGTCAGGATAGTAGCATTCAGTCTAAAGAGGGGATCAGGAAACTCTGTTCACCAGAGACATCTTGCAGCCTTATTTTGGGAAGAATCTTGTATTGTTTAAAAAATTTTTTCAGTCCTGGGAATATGTCTGGTACCCGTAGCTGAAATTAGAACACTAGTGTATTTAATCATATTTTGAGCTACTGGAAAATTGCAATTTAAAAATATCTTAGAGGAGGTTTTGAGATTTCTCCCAAATGTACTTGCTGCCCTTTGAAGAGTGACTTTGCAGGTTAGAACTTTGCCAAGTTGTATCCAGAGTCCTTCTGGTAAGTTCCCTGGTGCAGAAAAATGTTCCTCCTGCTTGCAGCCCCGTGTCCACAACTATGAAATCTATTGTCCCCAGACCTAATGTCTTCCTCTACTGTGCCAGGACACTGGGCTGAGCATTTCATATACATTACCTTTTTAAATCTCCTAGCCTCCCTAATGGAATCTGCACTACTTTGTTTAAATGGCATTTTAGAGAGAGTTTTACAAATTTACTACAGTTGTCTTTTCTGAAAATAAATGGATCTGGAGAAGTAAGAATGTGAGTTATTTTGATTAAAAATTTGGGAAGTGCGAATTTAGAGGGAAGAGATGAGGAGTCTTGAGTTCTGGATGCTAGTTGACTGTGCTTTTTACCAGCTCTGTACCTGTATATAAATACCAGCTATTTATTTCTTGGTGGTTAGGTTTTCTCATCAGTAAAGTGATATTAATGCTACATTTCTCTCACTGATACTTTTTTTCTTTTTTTTTTTTTTATTATTGTACTTTAGGTTCCGGGGTACATGTGCAGATCATGCAGGATTGTTGCATAGGTACATACATGGTGAGGTGGTTTGCTGCCTTCATCCACCCATTACCTATATCTGGTATTTCTTCCCACGTTATCCCTCCCCACCCCCTACTGTCCCTCCCCTAGCCGCCCCCTCAACTGACCTCAGTATGTGGTTTGTAGTTCTCCTTGAAGAGATCTTTTTCCTCCTTTGTTAGTTGTATTCCTAGGTATTTTATTCTCTTTGTAGCAATTGTGAATGGGAGTTCACTTTTGATTTGGCTCTCTGTTTGTCTGTTATCAGTATATAGAAATGCTTGTGATTTCTGCTTGCTGATTTTGTATCCTGAGATTTTGCTGAAGTTGCTTATCAGTTTAAGGAGATTTCGGGCTGAGACGATGGGATCTTCTAAATATACAATCATCTCATCTGCAAATAGAGACAGTTTGACTTCCTCTTTTCCTAATTGAATACCCTTTATTTCTTTTTCTTGCCTGATTGCTCTGGCTAGAACTTCTAGTACTACATTGAATAGGAGTGGTGAGAGAGGGCATCCTTGTCTTGTGCCAGATATCAAAGGGAATGCTTCCAGTTTTTGCCCATTCAGTATGATATTGGCTGTGGGTTTATCATAAATAGCTTTTATTATTTTGTGATACGTTCCATTGATACCTAGTATATTGAGGGCTTTTAGCATAAAGGGCTGTTGAATTTTGTCAAAGGCCTTCTCTGCATCTATTGAGATAATCGTGTTTTTTGTCTTCGATTCTGTTTATGTGATGGATAACATTTATAGACTTGCATATGTTGAACTAGCCTTGAATCCCTGGGATGAAGCCTGCTTGATCATGATGAATAAGCTTTTTGATTTGCTGTTGCATTCTGTTTGCTAGTATTTTATTGAAGATTTTTGTGTCAATGTTCATCATGGATATTGGTCTGAAGTTTTCTTTTTTTGTTGCATCTCTGCCCAGTTTTGGTATTAGGATGATGTTGGTCTCATAAAATGAGTTGGGAAGGATTCCCTCTTTTTGGATTGTTAGGAATAGTTTCAGAAGGAATGGTACCAGCTCCTCTTTGTATGTCTGGTAGAATTCGGCTATAAACTCGTCTGGATCTGGACTTTTTTTTTTTTAGTTGGTAGGCTATTAACTGCAGCCTCAACTTCAGCCCTTGCTATTGGTCTATTCAGGGTTTCAGCTTCTTCCTGGTTTAGTCTTAGGAATCCATTTCTTAGCTCATGCTGATTTTATATTAACTCTTTTACAGGCACTACGCTGAGTATGTGATGGGGATTCTGTAAGACAGGTCTTTCTGTGCTCCCCATGTCTGGGAGACAAAGGCTTTGAGAAACCAAACAACTGCATGGCTTAAATGGTCTCAACCTCAGAGCCTATGCTGTCAACCACTCAACTGTACTGCTAGGAGAAAGGGAAATATGAGATGTGGAAGCACCTTACGGAGTTGGAAGAAATGGACATGTGAAGTCTTACTATGACTTAGGGATTGGCAGAGCAGGTGCTTTCCTGTGTAGATAATTTGAAGAATGCAACCAGAGCTCTGTTTCCAAAGTCCCCAGCTCTTATCTGCCATTCCTGCAGGCAGAGGGAAGTTACCAAGTTCATGAAACCAAACTTAATTTTATAGTAAATCTTCTCTTAGATGTTTTCTCAGTGGTGACTCCATCCTCTGAAATGCACATGTTAAACCCTGGAACTATTTTTTTTTTTTTTTGGAGACAGTCTCATGATGTGATCTCGGCTCACTGCAGCGTCCGCCTCCTGGGTCCAAGCTATCCTCCTACCTCAGCCTCCTGAGTAGCTGGGATTACAAGCACTACCATGCCCAGCTAATTTTTATGTTTTTAGTAGAGACAGGGTTTGACCATGTTGGCCAGGCTACTCTGGAACTCCTGACCTTAAGTGATCCACCCAAGTCAGCCTCCCAAAGTGCTGGGATTACAGGCATGAGCCACTGTAATGGCCCCCTGGGCCCTATTCTTGATGGATAGCATTTTTTTTTCTCATGTGATTGGTGTTCTTCCTTTATCAATTTAGTGCTATGGCCTAGGTTCAAGGCCTCCCTGGTCTGTATTTAGAACACTATAATAGCCTTAGATCTGGTGTCACCAGTTCCAGTCTTTCTTCTCTAGTTCATCTCAGCACTGTTTATTTGCTAAAATTTAATTCTGATCATGCAAGTGTACTGTTTAAAATCTTAGACAGCTGGTTAGCCATTGCCTGTAGGACGAAATTTCATCCTATCAATTTAAGTTTTCTGCCATGAGATGAGGGCCCTTTGCTATGATGTCTTCCCCAATACCTCCCTCGTGGCCCTTACATTTCAGCACGGTGCATTAAATAGGCCTTGTGCATTTCCAGGTTAATCTCCTCTCAGTGATTTCCCTCGTGATGAACGCACATCTGCTAAAGCACCTCTGCAGATTACAGAGAAGCCGTAAGAGAATGTGATTAAAAGCACAGCCAGCACTGGGCTAGAGACCCAGATCTGCTGTGGCATTTTGACAGGTTAATAACCTCTGTCTCAATGTCCTTGTCTGCAAAATGGGTATGACATTAATGGAACCTACCTCATAGGAGGTATCAGAAAAGTAAGAGGAAGATGCAGATAGCAAGGGGTTACAGTTAGGAGTGGAAAGTCTACTGAAAGAGAATGGAATGTTTTAAGAGTGATGCAGAGAGAACATCTTAGTGGAATATTCAACAGTGTTAAACTGTGAAGTTTGGATTAAATAACTGTCCTTGGCCATGTATTTGTGTATAGAAACAGGACAATTTCTACTGCACATACGTTTCTTTACAGGCATGATATCCTGAAATGTTTCTTAGCTAATACCATGATAATCAGCCTGCTAGCAGGGATTGCTGACTACTAGATGGGATTGGCAGCAGGTGCCAGGAGTGAGGGACTCCAGGAAAGGAACCCATAGGCCTCGGGAGGCTGAAGCCAGAGCCTTAAAAATACTGTCAGCCATATTATCTGTAGGTCTTACTTTTACCAAAAATAACAATGTGTCTTGTATTTATGTGTTACTGGTCTTCCATTAGTTATTTTTACCTGCATTTTTGGTTCCATTTTTATATTCAGATACATGGCACAAAGAGAGACGCCTCAGTTGATGTAGCTTCACAGAGTTTCTAAAATAATTCTGCACAATACATGTATTCTGTAGTCCCGTTCTATAGTAACCACTTTCTAAAAGAAAGCCCCTCATTTGTGTGCTCATGTCTTCTCTGTAGGTGGGGAAGAAGAAGAGAGCTGAGAGGAGTTAGGCTGTTTATTTTGTCTTAACTAAAAGTAACAGTTTCATTCTTAACCCCTCGCACCTCGAACATGCCAGCAAAACACATCCAAGTACTCACCACAGTGGGTGGTGGCAACTTTCACTGTAGGCTGTTTCCAGGTGTCCTTCCTTGGGACTGTGCTGGGGGTTGGGGTGGGATGGGGAGGCCACCGCATAAACTCCGTTCTTCCATGATGCCTGGGGCAAACCAGGCTTCTCCATCATGCTGGCTGGTGCCAAGGATTGTGGGTGGACAGGCCAGAATGTCACCCCTGGGAGAAGGGAGGATACAGCTGCCTACAGCCTATTAGATGACCACAAGTGCCCAAGAAGATGAGCTTTAATTACTAGGTTGTCACTGTTTGCACCAAAGCAGAGTGTCTGTCTCACCCAGGGGAGCCTAAGATGGAGAGGAGCAGGAGGGTTCCATGCATCCTCCAACTCTCACCTTCACATCAAAGCATGATTTTGCACTTCACAAGATGGATATCATCACCAGTGGTTCTCTTCAGAAGCGATGTTTTGTCCTATTTCCAGGGTTCCTGGTTGTGTGTTTTCTCAACTTTCCTGTTCTTTCTCTCTTGCTCTGCTGTGGGTATCGCCTCCCCTGTGCTGGTGTTGTTTAATTCTGTATATATAGAGAAGCTCTGTCTACTTTCTGTAATATACGGCTGATGGAAGCACATCATAGTGGTGGTGCTTCAGGATAGGGGGCATACTAGCTGTGTGGGCACCCAGTCCTGCTGAATCCTGGTTTCCTAGTCTTAGAGAATGGGGGTCAACAACTCAACACTAAAGTTATTTTGAAGTTTAACTAAGAGAGCAAGTGATGGAGAAGTCCAAGGATTCTCTAGTAGTATGTGGTAGACCCCTTCCCCCAGGACTGCTAGAGAGGACTGAGTCACTACCTTGGACTCAAAGTGAACACTTTTACCCATATCTGTTAATGAATGGGGCTTTCCATAATGCTTTGTTGTGGGAGATCTGTGTCTAAAGAATGTTTTAAAACCACTGGCTTGTATCTGGTCAAGGCATTTGGTAAACGTTGTTTCTCATCCTTATTTTCCCTCTCCTGTCTGCTCATAATGTACATGGGTCATTTTATCAGGAAGGAGAGAGCTTCGTTTTTCTTCTTTCAGTGCTGCTTTTCACTGTAAATAAGCTGAGCCTGTTTGGCTGTTGGAGCCACCTTAGCCTTCCCAGCACAGAGTGTGGTGATTCACTCCTCTGACCCAGCCTTGTGGCTGTTGTCTACGCTCAGCACCTCTGCCTGCAGTCTGCTAAGGGCCTGTGCTGATGGCTTAGCTGAAGCAGCTAAATTGTCTGGGGTATAACCCTGTGGGGTTGGCCGTGGCATGCCTGGAAAATTTAGGACACAAACACACACGAGGAGTTTAGGAGCAGAGGTTTAATAGAAGAGAAAAGAAAGAGAAACAGCTTTCTCTACAGAGAAAGGTGCGTAGGAGCGGAGAAAGGACTGACTGGCAGAGAATGTACAGGATTTTATATTCTGACTTGAGGAGGTGGTCTCTGATTTACATAGGGCTCACAGGTTGGTTTGATCAGGAGTGACGTTTATATAGTATGCAGAGAAAGCTGGTGGCCCTACCCCAGTCTTATTATGCAAATAGGTTTTCCAGTCGATGAGCGCCATTTTGTCTGCTCCTTGCCGTACTGGTTGCTGACAAAGAGAAGGGAAGATGGAGCCGCCATCTTGAACACATCTAGTCCTTAGTTCCTGCTGGTGTTCACCCATGCAAGCTCTCAGCTTGCTTGTCTAAGTCTGCAGCTCAATTTTACAGGCTGCTCTTTGTTAGAAAATGATTTGGAGCTGCTTTTCATTAAAAAACAAACGAAAAGCCTGACTGAGTACTCTCGTGATTTCTTCTTAAGTGCTGTATCAGAAGGTACTTGGCTGGGGAGCCTTGCTGATTTTTAAATTAGGCTCCATCTTTGTTAATTAACCTCATGCATTTCTCTGGAAGCTGTGTGATGTGACCTCAGACCCTGATCTCCCCAGGTGCTTACTTCCCTGTCTTGGAGTCTCCCACAATGCCCGAGCTGGCTTCTGACAGCACAGGAGGATGTTAGTTTGACACGTGGCCCAAGGCTATTACATGGGCATCTACTTTTATAGTGCTCTAGAGGAAAGAAGAGAGAACCCAGTGTAATATGGTTTGGCTGTGTCCCCACCTAAATCTCATCTTAAATTGTAGCTCCCATAATGCCCACATGTTGTGGGAGGGACCTGGTGGGAGATAACTGAATCATGGAGGTGGCTTCCCCTATACTGTTCTCCTGATAGTGAATAAGTCTCAGGAGATCTGAAGGTTTTGTAAGGGAAATCCTTTTCACCTGGCTCTCATTCTCTCTTGTTGGCCACCATGTGAGACTTGCCGTTTACCTTCTGCCATGATTGTGAGAACTGCCATGTGGAATTGTGAGTCTATTATACATCTTTTCCTTTATAAATTACCCAGTCTGAGGTATGTCTTTATTAGCAGCATGAAAACGGACTAATACAGTGTTTGGCAGGACACCCTTCCATAGTGATGCTACCGTCAGTTTAACCCACCTAAAGATGTTCTCTTTTTCTTCTTTCTTTTCTTTTTGGTGGTGGTAGTGAGGGTTGGAGGGGAGTTGGGGAGGTTGGGTCAGGGGATGGAGTTTCACTCTTGTTGCCCAGGCTGGAGTGTAATGGTGCGATCTCTGCTCACTGCAACCTCTGCCTCCTGAGTTCAAGCAATTCTCCTGCCTCAGCCTTCCGAGTAGCTGGGATTATAGGCATGCCCCACCATGCCCAGCTAATTATGTATTTTTAGTAAAGACAGGGTTTCTCTATGTTGGTCAGGCTGGTCTTGAACTCCCAACCTTAGGTCATCTGACTGCCTTGGCTTCCCAAAGTGCTGGGATTACAGGTGTAAGCCACCACGCCTGGCCCTCTTTTTCTTCTTTCAAAGAAGAACACTTCTTAGCGGCTTAAAAATTCCTCTAGCCTTGATGCTTTTTAGTTGAGATGCCTCAAACTCCATATGTGGGTATAAGCTCCTGGCATCTTATACCCACAGATCAGGTTTAAGGCGTCTCAACTAAAAGGCAACCACTCCTCCAGGTGGGCAGTGGGGCATGGCCAGAACAGGGAATGGAAAACAGGAAATGAGGGTGGCTGTAGATTCCAGCTGGAAATGGGAGCTCTAGGAGCGAAGGCAGCACCTGGGCAGCTGGGACTGCCAGGGCTGCTGTGTTTACCATGCTCCCTAGAAAGCGGCCACTTCCAGCATCTGATCCCCTCCTGGGGGCTCCTATCATGTAGGCCCAAGGAGTAATGGGTGACGTTCCTCCAGCCCACCCAGAGACTGGTCTGTGGAGGCCATATGGCTGGAGGGCTTGGTGGAATTGCTTAGAAACACTTGAATGTTGTGAAGATATTCTGCCTGGCCCCAATGGGACAGAGCAAGGCTCACAATGGGCATTCTGGGATGGGGATTATTTATCAGGATGGTGTGAGTTTGCGTAGCTATTGAGAGATGTGTAAATGCAAATCACAGCTACATGAGGGCACAAAACAACTAGAGAAGCAGTGCTTCATGTCACATTTGAGGGGCCAGGCAAGCTCATAAATAAGATTTATAACTTCAGAAACAAGAAAAAATGGGTGTAGAATGAGGAGCAGGTCTCAGCAAGCAGTTCAGGATTATGAAGCAGGTTGAACAGTATAGCCTAGTGGGTAAGAATCAGACAGAGCTGGGTTTGAAGCCGGGCTGGGCTGCTTGCCAGCTGAGCACCTGGGGCAAGTGACTTCATTGCTTTAAGCCTCAGTTTCTGTTTCTTTAGTGGGGATAATAAGATTTAGCTCATAGGATTGTTTTGAGGATTAAATGAGATAATATTTGTAAAGTGCTTCATATGATGTCTGGCCCCAAAGTAAATGCCCACTAAGTGCTTGTAATTATGAACAGTAGGAGGGTGTTGGGAGGCTGGTTTCATGGGGTTCTCAGTTTAGGGTGAGAACCAGCCCTGAGAGCCCCAAAGGACTCAGGGAAGCAGCCCTTTCTGCAGGATTTGGCAGCTGACTCAGCACCACATGTGTGCTTGAGACATCTTACAGCTTGGAGAAGAGTCTTTATGCTGTGCACCTGGCTTCAGTAACATCTTCTTATCCAGTGCCCTTCCCTCATTGCACCCTCTGGGGTCCACAACTACCACCCATGCCGACTCCCTCCCTTAGGTCTTCCTGAAGTAAGGGTGGCAGTTGCAAGGAATGGGAGTACAAGGTCTCTGGATAGACAGGAAGCCCCTCTCAGTCAAGCCTTCTCCCCCAAGGTTTGCAAGCAAGTTAGAAATCAAAATCAAACCAAAAGAGGACAGCAGAAGAGACTTGGGTCTATTTCCTGGCATTTCGGGGTGTGTGATTGTGATCAGTGTGCTTTCACTTTCTGATTAGCAGGTGCCAGTTTCTTTTTGTCACGTTTCCCTTTTTCTGCTTCAAGGCAGGGACAATGGAATCAGAATTCTTTTAAAAGACAAATGAGGAATTGAGGGAATGGAAAGTCCCTCCCAACTAGGGAATTCCTGACTGTGAAGTCATCCACCAGCCTGTTCGCCTGGGCTGGGTCAGTGCTGGTCCCTAGAGAACACTCTGAGCCTGGAGATAGGGGGACCTCATAGGGAAGACTCAAGGGGCATCTTGAAGGCTGAGCCTAAGTCTTCCAGGTGAGGAAGGAAGGGAAGTAGATTCTGGGTGGAGTCCTGGCAGTTTGGTCACCTGGCCTGACAGCAGGTGCTGGGTACCCTGAGATGGAGACAGTGGGGTCCAGAGGCAAGAGAGGCACTCTGAGGCTGGGTTCCCGAAGGAATGGGGGATCAAGGCATGCTCCTGGCAGTGGGGTCCTGGAATCAGTTGTGTTAAGAGCCCTGTCTCAAGAGCCCTGTAATGCAGTCAGATCAGCTGCAGGGAACCTGGAGCTATGTCTCTGGGTTGGGGAGGGGGTCCAGGATGGCCCAAAAGGGTGAGAAAATATTACTTAAAAATATTTTATGCTTCATTATTTTAGGGGCATTATTTTATAAATACATAATACTACTATATTGTAAAGCTTGTATGTAATATTTTATTTTTATTTTCTTTTGGAGATGAAGTCTTGCTCGGTTGCCCAGGCTGGAGTGCAGTGGGGTGACCTCAGCTCACTGCAACCTCTACCTCCCACGTTCAAGTGATTCTCATTCCTCAGCCGCCCAAGTAGCTGGGGTATCCAGTTAATTCTTTGTTGTATTTTTTTAGTAGAGATGACGTTTTACCATGTTGGCCAGTGTGGTCTCAAACTCCCAATCTCATGAGATCTGTCTGCCTCACCCTCCCAAAGCACTGAGATTACAGGCATAAGCCACTGTGCCCGGCCTGTATTTAATTTTTAAATAAATAAATTTGCATGTTTCATCTTTGTTCAAAAGTCACTGACTGCCCGGAATGTGCTATATATGTTTAATTAAAGTTTGGAGACAGCTGATCTTGAGTGTTGAGGAAAGAGAAGGAAAAGCAGCAAAACTGCAGGGGCCACTGAGGCAGCTGCCCACACAGATTGCTCTGTGTGTGAAACCTGAGCCAGTGCTCTTACTAAGCAGCTTGGTGTCAGGGTTGGAGGGGGTCAGGAAAGAAGGCTTCAGATCTTTCCACAGCCAACTCTAAACGCTTGGCATTCGGTTGTTGACTCCCCAGTGGGACCCCTGTCTTCTCACTGGGATTTGGCTCAAGCACATCTTAGCATATGCGCAGTAATACTGATCTGCTTTATTTGTTGCCTGAACTGGTTTAGTTGCTGTCAGGAGTACACTTGAAGATAAAACACTTGGCCCATATATAGATGCTAATGAAAGACTCAATGGAAAAAAGAAACCTGCCTTCCAAAAAGAGCTGTGACACCTGAGAACCTTGCTCTGAAACTTCTGGGTTGATGTGGTTTAGGGAGGTTATGAGCTATTATGCTCATTTTCAGGTCATTTTGGCTTCTTTGAAAGTATAGTCATGTAATGCATAACATTTTGTCAATGGACCGATTATATATGGGTGCTTCTATGATTACAATACTGTATTTTTACTGTACCTTTTCTTTGTCTAGATATGTTTAGATACACAAATACCAAACTGTTACAGTTGACTGCAGTATACGTTACAACCACGTGCTGTACAGGTTTGTAGTCTAGGAGCAACAGGCTATACTGTATCGCCCAGGTGTGTGGTAGGTCTACCGTCTAGATTCGTGAAAGTACACTCCATGATGTTCACACAGCAGAATTACCTGATAATGCATCTCTCAGAACATTTTTCTGTCATTAAGCAATGGCATAACTGTGCCTCACCCCTAAACTAATCGCGTGTGTGTGTGTGTGTGTGTGTGTGTGTGTGTGTGTGTGTGTCTACAGAGAGAAGTCTGAACAGAATGTACTGGGCATAGGAACTGGGAGCTTTAGGGTTTTTCAGCCCTCATAGTGGCTTCGTGTATCTTCCATTACATTTTGTGATATTTTCCTTTGGTGTTAAGACTTTGCTGTCATCTTTGTCCCACATTGTTGCCCTCCTCCTGTGTCCTGGGTGCCTCCCCCCACCTCTAATATTCAGTGTCTAGTGCATTGTCTGGGCAGGAGATGATGGCGCCTTGAGTAGGGTGATGGTAGAGGTAGAGATGTGAGAACCAATTTGAGATATGTTTGGAAGAGGAAGCATGTTGACTTGGTGATAGGTCAATGGCAGATGATGGAGAAGGAAGGGTTAGGGATGATTTTCATGCTTCTAGCTTAAGCAGCTTGGTGGGTTGTGCTGCCATTGGTTGTGCTGCAAAGACAATGACTGGAAGGGAGGTACACTTTCTTTGCTTCACCAGTTCTCGGTTAACTTGGCCCCTGTGCTGTAATAGTCAGCTACTTCTAATCAATACTCCATTTTTGACTCTGGTGTTTGGGAACAGGGTTCCTCTAAAACATAATTACATTTTAACTTGACAGATTTCCTAAAGTCCTTGCCATTAATGAAAAAACAGAACAAAAACCATTTTTGGATGAATGACCATTGTTCAAGAATAAAATCTTGGAGGGCTTTGGCAGAAAGCATATTGGGCTTCAAGTCAAAGATGAATTTGAGTCCTAGTTCTATAGCTTGCAGGTTGTGTAGTTTTAGACAGATCACATAACTTCTCTGAGCCTCATTTTCCCAAACTGAGAAGTGATTATAGTAATGTGTTTCTGATGTCACAGAATTATTGTATCATAGAGATAAGGCATATTAAAACATTTTATACAATGAAAAATAGTGTATGATTGAGAAATAGCATTTTTATGTAAATCTGGAGACTGTGACCCTGTGAATTAGTTACCATCTATTGGAATGTAACAAATTATCCCAAAACTTAGCCTAAAGTAACAAACATTTATTATCTCACAAGGTCTTAGGAATCCAGAATTCTTGGATTCCAGCATATCTTCACATGGCGACAGAAAAGAGAGAGTGAAGGGTGAAGTGCTAAGCTAGGCTGAGTAGTTTTGGTTCAGGGTTGCCATCAAGCTGTCTGGTTTCAGTCATCTCAGGCCTTAACTGTCTGCAGAATCCACTTTCAAGCTTTTTCACGGGGCTGCTGTCAGGCCTGCCTCAGTTCCTTGCTGGCTGTCAGTCAGCTGAAGGCTTCGATTCCTCATCCATGGGCCCCTCCACAGGGCTGCTCACAACACAGCAGCTTGCTTGGGAAAGAGGGCACCCAAGACAGAAGCTGCACCCTTTTACAACTTAATCTCACAGTGCCATACCACTTCTTCTGCTATATTTGTTGGTCACTGATACGGTGTGGCTCTGTGTCCCCACCCAAATCTCATTTTGAATTGTAAGCCCCAGCATTGGAGGAGGGACCTGATGGGAGATGACTGGATCATGGGGGCAGATTTCCCACTTGCTGCTTTCATGATACTGAGTGAGTTATCACGAGATCTGGTTATTTAAAAGTGTGAAGCACCTCCCCCTTCACTCTCTCTCTTCTGCCACCATGTGAAGATATGCTTGCTTTCCCTTGCGCCATGATTGTAAGTTTCCTGAGGACTCACCAGTCATGCCTCCTGTATAGCCTGTGAAACTGTGAGTCAATTAAACCTATTTTCTTTATAAATTACCCAGTCTCAGGTAGTTCTTTATAGCAGTGTGAGAACAGACTAATACAGTCACACACATTAAGCCCCCAGTACAGTGTGGCAGCAAGCACACAGTGGTATGAATAACGGGAGCCAGGGACCATTGAGGGCCATCTTGGAACCTGGCTACCACACCTTGTATACAGGAATTCAACTGAGGTAGAGGGAATTCTAAATGAAGCCATATGTTCAAATAAAGTTTACAGTGCTGAGTTTATATCCATTTTTGAGAGCATTTGAAAACTCTGAATAAGAATCCTTTCCATGCACATCCAGCATGGCATGTTTAACCAAGAGATATGACTTCATTTTATGTTCTGTTGGTACAGCTAATCCTTTGACTGAAGGTTAGTTTGTGCCCTTCTTGTCAAAGAGCTGATTGTATGTGCCCAAGTGGAATAGACTCACACTGCAGCATCAGGGCTTTGGTCTACCACTTCCTGACCCTGTAGACACTGCTTGATTTTTTTTCACCATCAACCCTTTTGGCTGTGTCTGCACATCATGGGGTGGAGATGTCTTGCAGAATTTATTGCCGTTCCTTGAATAGTTTCCTTTATCACTTACAAGGCCTGTCATTGTAGCATGTAGTGCTGCCTGACCTGGCCTCGCCATGAAGCCACTGTCCTTTCTGCCTGCTGCTGACCCTGACAATGTTTCATCAATGGAGCTTGTCCTTGAGTCTTTCTTGGTTTTTGAGCTTCTTGTGCACATTAGTAGGCATATCTTGGCAGAGTAAACAGCTCTTGGGACCAACATGTTCACTGAAATCTGCAGAATGAAATGCTTACACCCAAACTAAGAGCAACTTCTGTCCTAGTCACAGAAATCCCAGTATTCACTCTGGCCACATTTGGGTTAAGTCTTAGGCTCCGAACAAAACCTGACCTGCCTTAGTTTTACCTTCTGAGATGAAATGGCAAACAGTATCTGTAACTACTTGCATATCTTATCTTGACAAATATTGAGTACTTATAAAATTTATCTTAATCTTTTTGTCATTTTAAAATGTATTATATTTGTACTTTTCAAATTCTCCCATCTCCTACTCCTCACCCATACATTTGCTCGGTGGGAACATGGCATCAACACTTTATATCTATTTTAATGAAATTTGTCTGTTTGGAGTTGAAATTACAGTTATTTGAAAGGACATTAGTTCTTCTTCAAGCTAGTAAGTTTGCTGAGGCTGGGATGTGTTCTTGGTTTACCATTTCATCTCTTGTAACTTTTTATACAGTGCGTTGAACATACTAGATGCTTCATGGCTGTTTGTTATATGGATGAATAAAGACAAAATCCTAGATAGAATTGACTGTGACTCTCATTTGTTGTTGGGTCATTACTATGTTATTTGGAGATGTGGAAAAGCTCAAGTTGTTTGCTGGTCTCAGATCGGAATGAGCCCTAGAAAGCATTGCTCCACAATGGTGTTTAGCCTTCACAGAAGACCACCAGGAAGCCTTCTCCCTGTTGTTTTGTTGCCCAGAGCTGGTAAGAATGGCAGGAAAGTCACTGCACTTGGACATCTCCTTCATTCTAATCACTAAATCCACAATTTCAGACATGATGCATCACAGGTCCATCACTGGAGGTTTGACCAGGGTTAGGAAAGTATTAGGTAAAGCAATTAGGAAGGATGAGCATTTAAAAACGTCAGTGTCAAGAAACCTGATGAGCACAGGGATTTTTCTACAATTAAAAACCTAGGACTATGCATCTCCCTTCTTCTAAGGGTCTTACAGTTTGTTGTTGACAGGGACTTCTTGTTCCTTCCCTACTCTCTGTGTTCCACAACTACCCCAAGAGGTTGAGCTAGTCTAAAAATCTGGATGCCTAAGTTCTTAAAATAGTAGCTCAGTGCTGCTGTGATCACATAAAGCTGTATTTTCACTGTCATCTCTAACTTCTAGTAGTGCTCGGTAATTACACAGTGCTTTCCATCTGCAACTCTGTGAACACATAAATGTTAACTCTCTAATTCTCCCAGTGCTGCTAAGAGAAGGAGATTGCACAGAGCTTTTGTGGCTTAGGTATACATTGGTCCAGGTATGTCTCATCAAGCTGTTCTTTCCTGAAAGGGGCAGACGTGGTAAAGTGACATCCACTTTTTTTTTTTTTTTGAGACACAATCTGACTTCATTGCCCAGGCTAGAGTGCAGTGGTGTTATCTCGGCTCACTGCAACTTCCTCTTTTCTAGTTCAAGTGATTCTCGTGCTTTAGCCTCCCCAGTAGCTAGGATTATAGGTGCGCACCACATGCCTGGCTAATTTTTGTATTTTTAGTAGAGGCGGGCTTTTACCATGTTGGCCAGACTGATCTTAAACTCATGACCTCAAGTGATCCACCCGTCTTTGGCCTCCCAAAGTGCTGGGATTACAGATGTGAGCCACCCCACCTGGCCAACACCCACTTTTAAGGATGTTGTTTTGTGCAACCAAAGGAAAAACCTGAAGTCTTAACAGAAGCAAGACTCCAAAGGATAAAAAGCCTCTCCTAACTTCAGGAAACAGACACTCCCAGCCTCAGTATAACAAGTTGTCAGGCTTTTGATTACAGATGAGACTGCTGGAATCATTCACAAATATTTTGTCTGTTAAAGAATGCAGTTTTGTTTCTGACACATTAGCTGCTTCTGACATTTCAAAGGAAAAATTCATCATGGCCTCTTGGGCAGCAATTCATATGAATTTTTGTTATTTCTTTAAAAAATGCTCATTCTTGAAAAAAATGTCTTTCCCACTTTTGCTCCTTTTCTCCAAAGTGTGGAATACCAAATAACATTGAAATGTATACTAGTGAATTTCAGTAAGCCAAACTAGATCTTGAAGAAAATTACAGAACAGAACAAGAGGATATTCTAGTTTTAATTTTCTTTTTTAACTTTAAGTTCTGGGGTACATGTGCAGATCTTGCAGGATTGTTATTTAGGTATACACATGCCATGGTGGTTTGCTGCCTCCATTCCCCTGTCACCTACATTAGGTATTTCTCCTAATATTATCCCTCCTCAATCTCCCTACACCCTGCTATCCCTCCCCTCGCCCCACCCCTCAACAGACTCTAGTGGGTGATGTTCCCCGCCCTGTGTCCATGTGTTCTCATTGTTCAACACCCACTTATGACTGGGAACATGGGGTGTTTGGTTTTCTGTTCTTGTGTCAGTGTGCTGAGAATTCATCCTTTTTTATGGCTGCATAGTATTCCATGGTGTAAATGTGCCACATTTTCTTTGTCCAGTCTATCATTGATGGGCATTTGGGTTTGGTCCAAGTCTTTGCTATTGTAAACAGTGCCTCAGTGAACATACGTGTGTATGTGTCTTTATAATAAATAGATTTATAATCCTTTGGGTATATACCCAGCAATGGGATTGCTGGGTCAAATGGTATTTCTATTTCTAGATCCTTGAGGAATCGCCACACTGTCTTCCACAATGGTTGAACTAATTTACACTCCTACCAACAGTGTGTTCTTATTTCTCCACATCCTCTCCAACATCTGTTGTCTCCAGATTTTTTAATGATTGCCATTCTAACTGGTGTGAAATTGTATCTCAATGTGGTTTTGATTTGCATTTCTCTAATGACCAGTGATGATGAGTAGTTTTTCATATGTTTATTGACTGCATAAATATCTTCTTTTGAAAAGTGTCTGTTCATATCTTTTGCCCCCTTTTTTTTGAGGTTTTTTTTTTTTTTTTTTTTCTTGTATATTTGTTTTAGTTGTTTGTAGATTCTGGATATTAGCCATTTGTCAGATGGGTAGCTTGCAAAAATTTTTTCCCATTCTTTTGGTTGCCAGTTCACTCTAATGATTCTTGCTTTTGCTGTACAGAAGCTCTTGAGTTTAATTAGATCCCATTTGTCTATTTTGGCTTTTGTTGCCATTGCTTTTGGTGTTTTAGTCATGAAGTCCTTGCCTATGCCTATGACCTGAATGGTATTGCCTAGGTTTTCTTCTAGGGTTTTTATGGTGTTAGGTCTTATGTGTAAATCTTTAATCCATCTGGAGTTAATTTTTGTATAAGGTGTAAGGAAGGGGTCCACTTTCAGCTTTCTGCACATGGCTAGCCAGTTTTCCCAACACCATGGGGAATCCTTTCCCCATTGCTTGTTTTTATCAGATTTGTCAAAGATCAGATGGTTGTAGATGTGTGACGTTACTTCTGAGGCCTCTGTTGTGTTCCATTGGTCTATATCTCTGTTTCAGTACCAGTACCATGCTGTTTTGATTACTGTAGCCTTGTAGTATGGTTTGAAATCAGGTAGCATGATGCCTCCACCTTTGTTCCTTTTGCTTAGGATTATATTGTCTATGAGGGCTCTTTTTTGGTTCCATATGAAGTTTAAGGTAGCTTTTTCCAGTTCTGTGAAGAAGGTCAATGGTATTTTGATGGGGATAGCATTGAATCTATAAATTACTTTGGGCAGTATGGCCATTTTCACAATATTGATTCTTCCTAACCATGAGCATGGAATGTTTTTCCACCTGTGTCCTCTCTTTTTTTTCCTTGATCAGTAGTTTGTAGTTCTCCTTGAAGAGGTCCTTCACATCCTTTGTTAGTTGTATTCCTAGGTATTTTATTTTCTTTTTAGCAGTTGTGATTGGGAGTTCACTTTTGATTTGGCTCTCTGTTTGTCTGTTATTGGTGTATAGGAATGCTTGTGATTTTTGCACACTGATTTTGTATCCTGAGACTTTGCTGAAGTTGCTTATCATATTAAGGAGATTGTGGGCTGAGACAATGGGGTCTTCTAAATATACAATCATGTCATCTCAAAATAGAGACAATCTGATTTCCTCTCCTAACTGAATACCCTTTATTTCTTTTTCTTGCTTGATTGCTCTGGGTAGAACTTCCCATACTATGTTGAATAGGAATGGTGAGAGAGGGCACCCTTGGGAGACAGAGACACACACACAAAAAACCCTTCAAAAATTAATTAATCTAGGAGCTGTTTTTTGAAAAGATCAACAAAATAGACCACTAGTCAGACTAATAAAAAAGAAAATAGAAGAATCAAATATATGCAATAAAAATGATAAATGGGATATTACCACTGATTCCACAGAAATACAAACTACTATCAGAGATTACTACAAACAACTGTATGCACATAAACAAGTAAATCTGGAAGAAATGGATAAATTCCTGGACACTTAAACCCTTCCAGGACTAAATCAGGCAGAAGTTGAATCCCTGAATAGACCAATAACAAGGTTTGAAGTGGAGGCAGCAATTAATGGCCTACCAACCAAAAAAAGTCCAGGTGCATATGGGTTCACAGCCAAATTCTACCAGACATACAAACAGGAGCTGGTACCATTTCTTCTGAAATTATTCCAAACAATATAAAAAGAAGGAATCCTCCCTAACTCATTTGATGAGACCAACATTATCCTGATACCAAAATCTGATAGAGATACAACTAAAAAAGAAAATTTCAAGCCAGTATCCATGATGAACATTGATGTAAAAATCTTCAATAAAATACTGGCACACTGAATGCAACAGCACATCAAAAAGCTTATCCATCATGATCAAGTAGGCTTCATCCCAGGGATGCAAGACTGGTTCAACATACACAAATCTATAAATGTAAGCCATCACATAAACAGAACCAGAGACAAAAACCACATGCTTATCTCAACAGAGACAGAGAAGGCCTTTGACAAAGTTCAACAGCCCTTTATGCTGAAAACTCTTAATAAACTAGGTATTGATGGAACATATCTCAAAATAATAAAGCTATTTATGACAAACCCACAGCCAATATCATACTGAAGTTTTAAATTTTTAAATCACAGATTATTTAATTTTTAAAGTGTTCAGTTACCCAACATAATTTTCATTTTTTATGCAAATACAATTTTAAGTTTCCACAACACAACAAAATGTCCTGAATGTTTCATTTTTGTTTTTTGATTTGCTTGTTTTGTCTTTAATGACAATCTATTTAAAGTAGGAGTCTTTAAAGTGGCTGAATAGCATGATAACATGCCTTCACTGGTAATTTAATGCTTGGATATAATGAGTTTATCTGAGAGATTTCATTAAAAACAGCAAGGTGCCTGAACACCAAAGCCGAGCTGTTTTCAATCACAGAATTATAGTAATTATACAAATCCCAAGATTTGCATCAGATGGAAAAGGCTTCCAGGGCTAAACATGTACCTTAAACTTAGCACTAATAACTGTGTGTTGTTCTAAATTACAGAGTTCTAAAGTACAGAGAATACTTGGGCTTAGGGAAATATTAGAATGTTAAGTGTTGAAGGTTTAAGAACAGTTGAGAAATAAACTATTTTGATAGCATAGCAGTATCACTAAGAGGCACATCTCTTGGGTAATAGAAGAGGAACTGTTGTGTACAGACATAGTGTATAGCAAGTGAATATTTAAGTAAAGTCAAGGAGGTTGTTAATATTCTGTCTTTGAGAGGAACATCTCTCTCTTCTCTCCCAAGGGTCCTGAACTTGCAAACTGACTGGGCTGGGCTCTTCTTCTCATCACTAAATGGCATAGACTACTAGTAAATGAGATGATTATTGGCCCAGAATCTGGCGTTCTGAGTCTGGTGAAGACTATATAAAGAATAATTTTGTTATCATGAGGATTACTTAAAATGTCAAGTTTTTATAAAATGGCAAAGCATGGGTACCCTCAGGGAGCTTGTTTGTGAGTGAAGTGATAAAGAAAGATGCATCTAGAAAGGTTTCATTAGAATGTCCCTAGAAAGGAAATTGGATTTGGTCTATTGTCCATTAATAATTCTTTTACTTGTTTTTTCTGTCTAAGATGGGTAGGGGAAGACAAGGGGAAGGCATTAAGGAAGCGAGAATATCTGAAAAGGAGTGTGCTGTGGAAATGTCCATAATGGGTGGAGGAGGAGGAAGGGTGACCCCCTGGGGGAGACGAAGAAGGCAGTCAGACTGGCTTCTCATTTGTTAAGATTGAGAGTTGAGGAGCGGAGCATGTGAAAGGCCCTAGGATCTGTCTGAGTATTTCTGATGAACGATCAGGACACAGAATTCCCCACAGACACTGGAGCAGAGATAGATCTGAGATTTGGGTCCCAACGGGACAGTATTTCTGATTCTGGTCTCTGTTTTTCTCCCAACCTCATCCTTTCTATAATAAACTTACCATCTCCTGTCTGCAAGCAGAATTGAAGAGTTAGCTGGAACCACTGTCCCCTGATCCCTTCCGGATGTGTTACCGTCCACATTTATTATTTGTGTATTTGAACCTCTGGGTGCATCCCCAGTTCCTCATCAGAAAGCTTAGGAACCATGTTGATCCACTTTCAGGCCTGCTCTGAGTGAGTGCAGACAGGTGAACCCCTGTGGGCTCACCTGGCTGCATCCACCCCAGCTTGGCAGGCTTAGTTCATTCATGATGCCCTAAAGGAGTACCTGAAGTTGCATGACTTAGAAAAGAGGTTTATCTGGCTCACAGTTCTGCAGGCTGTATAGGAAGCATGGCACCAGCATCTGCTTTTGATGAGACCCTCAGGCTGCTTCCACTCATTGTGGAAGGTGAAGGGCAGCTGGCATTACATGGTGAGAGCAGGAGGGAGTGGGAAGAGAGAAAGCACCAGGCTCTTTTCAACAAAGAATTTTCATGGGAGCCAAGAGTGCCAACTCACTCTAGCAAGAAAGGCACCAAGCCATGCCTGAGAGATCCACCCCCATGATCCAAACACCTCCCACCAGGCCCCATCTCCCAACACTGGGGGTCACATTAGACTTGGAGGGACCAAACACAGCACAGACTCTGGCCAAGTAGTCCCCTGCTAGCAACTCCAATGTCATGAGCATTTTGCTTTTCTCCCTTTAACTGTCAGAACATGTGCCACTGTGCAGAAATTATAAGATATAGAAAAATAGGAGCAGAAAGATGACTCTAAATCCTTCCATCTGGAGAGAATTATTGTTCACATTTTGCCATTTTCCTTCCAATCCTTTTTCCGTGTCCTTTGTTGCTTATTTGCATTGTACTGTAGATGTTCATTTGTGTTCTGATTTATACACATTTAACAATAGTTAATCATCTATCAAAGGCATTTTCTGTAACTCTCACAGGAGATCTATTGGATATTGATTGCTGTAGGGAGCATGAGGGAGTCGTTGTCTTGATTAAGTGCTGCTGTCATTTGTGTTTCTTTCCAGGTCCCCTCTTGCTGTTGGCTGCACATCAGGAAGGCTATGATGGGAATGAAGGTGAAAACCTGGAGATTTCACTTAAGTCATTGCTTCTGCCTGCAAGATCATCCTTTAAAAGTAGAGAAGCTGCTCTGTGTGGTGGTTAACTCCAAGTGGCAGAACTCATTCTAGAAGGAAATGGATGCAAGCAGCTCCGGGGGCCCCAAACGCATGCTTCCTGTGGTCTAGCCCAGGAAGCCCTTCCGTGGGGGCCCCAACTTTCAGGGATGCCACCGGTTCTGGACGCATGGCTGATTCCTGAATGATGATGGTTCGCCGGGGGCTGCTTGCGTGGATTTCCCGGGTGGTGGTTTTGCTGGTGCTCCTCTGCTGTGCCATCTCCGTCCTGTACATGCTGGCCTGCACCCCCAAAGGTGACGAGGAGCAGCTGGCACTGCCCAGGGCCAACAGCCCCACGGGGAAGGAGGGGTACCAGGCTGTCCTGCAGGAGTGGGAGGAGCAGCACCGCAACTACGTGAGCAGCCTGAAGCGGCAGATCGCGCAGCTCAAGGAGGAGCTGCAGGAGAGGAGTGAGCAGCTCAGGAATGGGCAGTACCAAGCCAGTGATGCTGCTGGCCTGGGGCTGGACAGGAGCCCTCCAGAGAAAACCCAGGCTGACCTCCTGGCCTTCCTACACTCGCAGGTGGACAAGGCAGAGGTGCACACTGGTGTGAAGCTGGCCACAGAGTATGCAGCAGTGCCTTTTGATAGCTTCACTCTGCAGAAAGTGTACCAGCTGGAGACTGGCCTTACCCGCCACCCTGAGGAGAAGCCCGTGAGGAAGGACAAGCGGGATGAGTTGGTGGAAGCCATTGAATCGGCCTTGGAGACCCTCAACAATCCTGCAGAGAACAGCCCCAATCACCGTCCTTACACAGCCTCCGATTTCATAGAAGGTTAGCATTTTGTGAATTGTGGGGAAGAAGAAGAAAAGGAATTTGGGGGTCCTGGTACCCAGGCAGGTTCCAGCTGCAGGAGGCTGACAGCTGGCTCTGGGATGGCTGGTGGAAAGTTTTATGTGTGTGACCCCAAAGGTACGGCATGGCTTTTCATTTTTCAGAAACATCTGTTTCCACTTACTTTCTCATGGAAACCACAGTCATTGAGTGGACAGTTTCATTGTTCCTTGGCAGAAGAAGGTAGAACTTCTTGCTTTCGTTTTAAGAATATATAAACATAAAACTTTGAAACCCAAATAAAATATGACAGGGCGTTTTTATTTAGCCCTTCTCACAGGCACTTGTAGTAACTGGGCTTGGTTAGCAAGCCCATGAAAAGAATAAGAGCAAGTACATATTATTGCACTTACGTGTGCCAGCCACATTTACGAATTATTTTTTCTTGTAATGATCCCATTAGTAGATGAGGAAATGTAGGTATAGTTTAATGAGGTAAATATCTAAATTTATTCAGCTAATAAGTGACAGAGCCAGGATTTGAACTCAGGAAGTCTTAACTCCAGAGTCCATGTCCTTAATCTCTACATTATTTAGCATAGATTGTCAGAGCACATGGAAAGTAGTGAGATGAATAGCTCATCTCTCTTTTTTTCATGGCCATAGAACAGCCTAGAATTGGGGCCAGGCGCATTGGCTCACACCTATAATCCCAGCACTTTGGGAGGCCAAGGCAGGCGGATCACAAGGTCAGGAGTTCGAGACCCGCCTGGCCAACATAGTGAAACCCTGTCTCTACTAAAAATACAAAAATTAGCCTGGCATGGTGGTGCATCCCTGTAGTCCCAGCTACTCAGGAGGCTGGGCAGGAGAATAGCTTGAACTTGGGAAGCAGAGGTTGTGAGTCAAGAATTCCAGCCTGGGTAACAGAGCAAGACTCTGTCTCAAAAAAAAAAAAAAAAAAAAAAAAAAGAAAGAGAGAGAGAGAACAGCCTAGGATTAATTTGTGTTTGTGTCTGATTTTAGAAGACAGCAGCCTTGTTCAGTTTCTTGGAAGGCTTGATAATATCTTCTTAACTTACCTATTGTTACTGGTTCAAAAATCAACTAACAATTTGGGAAAAGAAGTACCTTCAGGGGCATCTAGTTCTTTCCCCTCTTCTGAGCAGAGTGTAACTCATCTTGCCCGGAAATACAGCTGTGTCAACCCGACCCCACTCCCTGCTTCGGTTATACAACCATCGTCTCATGGGCCTACAGGCAAAACTGACTCATTTTCATCCAATCAGAAACCTTCCTGCTGCTATTTATGCCTATGTTCTTTGGGCAGTTTCTTCTTTTATGCTTTTTTAGACTTTATACGTGAACCATAAATTTATGCAGTTTTAGTGTATCATCAGTTTTTATATGCCTAGAGCCAGGTAAAGAAATCTTTTAGAAGATCAAATCTTTGGTGTGAATTAAAAAAAAAAAAAAAAAACTCTTTTATATGAGACAGTAAAAATGTCTAGAATGTTCAGCAGCTAACCAGTATAAGCACATGGTAAGCATACAATGAGAGTTCAAAATAAAATGACGATGATGCAACATCACATTTTATAGTACTTTACAGTTTATAAAGCATTTCCACATGTATTATTTTACCAGCTGACCCCCAGGGAAAATCATTAAATATCATTAAAAAAAATCCTGATTGTCACTTTCCCTGGGGTGTGCCACACAGAGCTGCCCACATACAGAGCAATTTCAAAAGAACTTGCTTACAAATCAGTGTCTGCAGTTTGGACTGTGTGACCTTGTGATGTGCAATCTGCATTCGTATTTGAAATCTGTCTGCTTTTCTCTGCACAGTAGTTTAATACATAAGGCCTATCTTTCTCAATCAGCAGTGACACCAGCCTCTTGCCCCTGAGTATATTTGCTCTGAGGTTTGGCTGACTTTCTTTTAGAGATGCTCTCATCATAGCTGCTCAGTGCTGCTTTCATGAGCAGCACATTGCTTTTTTAAGGCAGATCAATCCACGTGTATCTTCCATATTTGGTGAAAGTGTAGTCATCTGTTTTTGTCTGAGTAAATAAAAGCAAACACTTTAAATATATTAATAGAGATTTGATTATTATAAGCAGTTTATTTCATTTCAAAAAATGTTATCAATAACACAAGCTTGTGGAAGCAATCTTTTATAGTCACAGGAAGCAGAGCCTTATGAAACATTCTACAGGTCACAGGAAGCTGCAGGGGTGATAGAATTAAGTGCAATATAAGGAGTAGCTTTGAGAATAGTGATGTTTCAGAACAAAGTGGAATTCCTGGCACTACAAGAATTCTGTCATCAACTGGGTGACCATTTGGCCAGGAGGTTATAAATCATGATCCTAGCTTCAGAGAGGTGATCAGACTGAATTACATTTGGGGACCTTTTCAATCCTGGTTCATGATTCTTTGATCTACACCTCGTTAAGGAGAAAGAAGGGAATGGAAAGGTCTGGTCTAAGATTTGTCTTCTGTAATGAGCTACAGCAAGTGATAGGACCTTATACGGGTGAGATATATCTTTAAAATAACTTCTTTAGGTTCTTAACCTTAGAAAGAGTGATTTGGGGTTTTGGGTTTCAGTAATCCAAAGTTGAAGGAATTTATCAAAAGTCCATGGGAAAACCTGGTTAGAAACAGGAGTTCTCCACACTTTGAGAGTTCCAAACGAAGGCAACAAATTTTCTGAACCCTGAGTAGTATGACAAATATGGGGATTCTTTGTGTTTAAAAAATAATAAAGTCCAAGGCATGCTTGCAGATGATCATAGTTATGTAAAACTTAAAGCTAATGGTGAGAGAAGTGGCATGATGATGCAAGCTTGGGAAGCTGTGATTTTGACCAAGACTGTTAGCTCCTTGAGACTCAGTTTCCTAATCTATCAGCAAGAGACTTAATGTAGATGTCCTCTGTGAGCGTACCTAGCTCAGCCTTCTGGTCTCTCTTGTCTGCAAAATACAAAGCTTTTCTCCATAGCTTTGCCAAGAAACCATTTCTCAGGGATGTTCTGCCATCCAGTCTGCCGCATGACCCAGGCGGGACAAACCCCCTCCCCTTTGGGATCCTCCTCTATAAAGGAAGGAATCAGATACATTACTTATAAGGTTTAGTCTGGCTGTGGTCACTTTCTACAGTTCTGTGAAGCTTGCAGGGGGAAAATATCACACAGATGTCTAATTTGTCTGTATTGATTTCGTTATTATCCCTAAAACACAGAGGAAATGATACTTATCTCTTTTTTCCCTTTCCCCAGATGCTCCATTGGCACTGATTTTTGTGTTGGATTCTTACGTAATAGCACTGATTTTTTACAACCATCTGGGAAAAGAACTAAGAGTAGAGATGGGATCAAATCCTGTGCCTCACTGTTTATCTCGAGTAAACAGAAAATCCCTTCTTTATGCTTGTGGTTTAGTTATTGCTTCGGGATGGGATATACAAACTAATCCTGAGATCTAAGTGGCACATATTTTGGCTCTGATTTCCTGTTTTTAAATAGATACCTTGGACATTAGTTTGATATCATTCCGTCAAACAATTCAGCTTTCCAAACTCTATTTCACAATCCAAACATCTGATAATTTGACTCCTATGTGAGGCTTTTGTGTCTACTGTGTCCAAGGGTTGTTCCGTCACCAGCCTGTGTTGCTCACCCTGCTACAGTCTCTGCAGGGTTAGTGGTGTGCTAAGAGTGGCTCAGATGCCAAAAGGCTTGATTTTGAGATGAGATGAAACTAAGCTATGTTCCACATGAACATGAAGGCTTTGGGGGTGCCATGGTTTGAATATGTCCCCTCCAAAATTTAGATGTTGCCAATGTAATAGCATTAAGTGTTGGGGCCTTTAAAAGATGGTTAGGCCATGAGAGCTTCTCTCTCATATATGTAAGGGATTAGGTCCATGTAAAAGAAGTCCTATGTAGCATTTGGTAACTTGCCCTTACTCTTCATTTTTTTTTTTTTTTTCTTGAGATGGAGTCTCACTCTGTCACTCAGGCTGGAGTGCAGTGGTTCCGTCTCAGCTTACTGCAACCTCTGCCTCCCAGGTTTGGGGGATTCTCCTGCCCCAGCCTCCTGAGCAGGTGGGACTATAGGCACACACCATTATACCTGGCTGATTTTTGTATTTTTAGTAGAGACGGGGTTTCACCATGTTGTCCATGCTGGTCTCAAACTCCTGAACTCAAGTGATCTGCCCGTCTCAGCCTCCCAAAGTGCTGGGATTACAGGCATGAGCCACCATGTCCGGCCTCTGCCTTTACACCATTTACCCTGGGAGGACACTGCATTCCTCTCCTCTGGAGGTTACAGCCCTTACCAGACAACTGAACCTGCCTGTGCCTTGATCTTAGACTTCTCAGCCTGCATAACTATAAGAAAATACATTTCTGTTCTTTGTAAATAACTAAGTCTCAGGTAGTTTGTTTTAGCAGCACAAAATGCACTAGGAGGCCACCCTGAGATAGGTTTTAAAGACACAAGGAGATAGCTATAAAAACTTATTAGCAGGCTGTATCATCAGTTCCAACCTCCTGTACTCTACAACAAACACCTCATGGGGATAGTGAGTGTTTTACTTCAACTGTCGGTGTATCACTAAGTAGCCTCTAAGGAACACTCTGTGACCACTTTGCTAAAGGTTCTCTGGATGAGTCAAATATAATTTTAGGTCCTACGTGCTTAGTGAGCAATGGGCCAGGGAATTTAGCAGACAGGAAATGGGCCCTTGTATCAGTATGCCATTTCAGTGACAGCAACTTTGTGACTTGAGGCAGAAATCCTAAGACAGCCTTTCAGGTGCATTCTGGGCATTTGAGAGGTATCTGGACATCTTGGTGCAGAAATAAGGAAGAGTGGGGATTCTGTGTAGTAGTGGGTCTCACTTGTATTTGAGGTATAGTGGGAGGAGACTCACAAGCAGGACAGCAAAAGGACATCAGGGCCTGAGTTAGGCCTGGATACTCAGCCAGCGTCCCCAGGGAAGCATGGGTGGCAGAACTCGGGTCCTTCTCAATACCGTCACTTCACTGTGTTCTGGATCAACCCAGTGGTTTATTCTTAAGTGTGGAATAGGCCTGTGTGTTAGGAGATTCCTCTCTCACCAGGCCCCGCTATCCTTTTACTGCTCTCAAATATCCCCATGCATTTGCTGATGCTTTAAGTCCCTATAAGGAAGGAAAAGCGCTTTTCATTCCAAAATTAGAGATAAGAAACTTACATGCAAATACATGGTTGGAGACTGTACTTTGTAGAGTGAATCCTTCATTGTGGTGATGGTGAGAAAAAACTAGCCCAGTCTTGGATTTCTGGCAACTGGCAGGAATCCAGCCCCCAGGCCCTCCATCAGGATCCTGCAACCAGAAGAGCCCCATCGTAAAATAGATGTTCTGCTGTCTCAGAATTGACATTCTTAATAATGTTTAAATAAGGGGCCCTACATTTTCCTTTGGCACTGGGCCCTGCAGACTATGTAGCTGTTCCTACCTCCAAGGTAGAGACAACAGGAGGGAAGGGTCAGAGAAAAGGAACGTGGAATTATGAGACTAATAGTACAGTCCTGATACCTTTGCTGAGGACCGGCTGTGTTGAGCATGAATTGGGCCAGATGAAACTTCTACACAGAGCATTTTGCTGCAACTGCAGAAGCTGGCAAATCTGGCCTTCCATTGTGGTGATTTTGCTGTTGTCAATTGTATTCTCCTTATTCAAAACAATTTAGTTCCCAGGGAAAAATGTTCATGATTTGTATGTATATATGTATGTATGTATTTATTTAGTTAGTTATTTTTGGCCAGAAGGTTGCACTCATTCACTCATTCAACATACATTATGTGAGTACTCACTGTGTTCCAAGAACTGTGTTAGGTCCCATACATACAGGGCTGAATCAGGCTCAGTCCTTATTTCAAGAATTCTGCAGTCTGGTGGTGGACACATCACTTTAAAAGACAGTTATACAATATGGTACATGCCATGATAGAGATATGTTTTGGAGATTTTGTGACCGTAATAAAGGGGCATCTACCCAAGCCCAGAACATAGAACAGGTTTCCTAGAAGAGATGGGTGGGTCAGAGGATTTGGGGAGGGGGGGTTTAATTTTAATTTTGTTTTGCTTGTTTGTTTTTGAGGCAGGATCTCACTCTGTTACTCAGGGTGGAGTGCAGTGGCACGATTGTGGCTTATTGCAGCCTCAACCTCCTGGGCTCAAGTGATTCCCCCACCACAGCCTTTGGAGCAGCTGGGCTACAGATGTGTACCACCACAACCAACTAATTTTTTAAAAGTTTTGATAGTGATGGGGTTTCACTGTATTTCTCAGACTCGTCTTGAGCCCCTGGCCTCAAGTGATCTTCCCACCATGGCATCCCAAAGCATTGAGATTACAGGCATGAGCCCTGCATCCCGCCCTTTTTTGTTTGCTTAATGGAGATAGCACCGTTCTTCCTGGCTTAGGTTTCCTATTAAGAATGTGTTATGAGAGAAAATTTGTGATGTTATGGGAGGTCAAAGATGAAGGAACATGAGTTTAGCTGGAGTAGTCATGAAAGGCTCAGAGGAAAGAGGGGCTCTGGCTGGGTTGTACACAAATCAGAAGGACATGTGTTCTGTGTGAGTTGAAGCTGGTGGGAGCTTACAGGGAGATGGACAGGTAAAGAGCTGCATGGATATGAATGTTGCGGCCCCATTGGTATGGCAGGCATTGATTCTCAGTCTTCCCCTTCTCAGCAGTGTTGGATAGGAGGCATTGTTGGAAAAGGATGGAGGTTTTTTTAACCAGAGTCCCAGTTCTTCCTCACTTAGGGTCATGGATATGGTCCTGCATCGACGTGTGTATTGAATATTGGCCATGTAGGCAGAATGTCCCCAGCTGTCTTGAGGGTAGAAAAGGAGGAGAAAGCCAGGTCTCAGGCTTGCAGGACCTACTAACCTGCCTCAGGGAGGAAACAGAATTCTGAATTGTTAAACCCAAATTCTGAGACAGGTCTCAGTTAATTTAGAAAGTTTATTTTGCCATGGTTGAGGATGTGCACTTGTGACACAGCCTCAGGAGGTCCTGGTGACATGTGCCCTACATGGTCAGAGCACGGTTTGATTTTATACGTTTTAGGGAGACATGAGATATCAATCAGCATATGTAAGATGAACATTGGTTTGGTATGGAAAGACAGGACAACTCAAAGCAAAGGCAGGAAGACTCAAAGCAGAGAGGGAGCTTCCAGGTCTTAGGTATGTAAGAGACAAATGGTTGTATTCTTTTGAGTTTCTGATTAGCCTCTCCAATAGAGGCAATCAGATATGCCTTTATCTCAGGGAGCAAAAGGGTGACTTTGAATAGAGTGGGCAGCAGGTTGGCCCTGAACAGTTCACAGCTTGACTTTTCCTTTTAGCTTAGTGATTTGGGGGCCCCAAGATTTATTTTTCGTTCATGTAGTGATCCAGAGTTTAGTGGAGGAAACTGACCCTTGATTTAGGCAGCTTCAGAATTGGTGGCCTGATGCCCACTGCCTGGTCAGGGAAGATGTTGGGAGAGGTGTGGGACCTATGTAGGTCTTGAAGGGTGAAAGGGCTTGCCGGTGAGGGAGTGAGAAGGGCAGCAGAGGGTGGGGTGCCAGAAAGTAGATTGAATCAGGAATAGGATTCGGGTGTAGGGTTTGGGATGAGATCAGCATGACCAGCAAGCAAGACACAGAGTCACTGGGGAATGTAGCTTGTGAGGACTCGGGAATCCTCTGGATCTGCAGGGCCATTATAGTTTAAAAATTCTTCCTTCCTAGGAGAACTCAGCGTTTGGGTTCCAAAGAGCCCCTTGCCCCCTCCCATTTGCTGTGGTTACCTGGTGCCCGAAGAATTGCAGCATTCTTCAGATCCCCGCGCTCAGTGGGGATTGCTATGGTTGAGTCAGCTGATCCTGTGTCTGTGTATCAAGCCCTATTTGTAACATTTCACAAGCACTATCAGATTTAATCCCCTCTTCTACCATTTAGGTGGACAGTTTCATTATCTCTGCTTTGTCACTGTGGTGTGCTAGGAAGTTCAAATCAGTGAAGTAACATTTCTGTGGTTCCTCCCTCAGTGACAGGACCAAGGTTGGAGAGCTGTCTCTGTTCCATGCCTGAGATCTCGGCCTCCACTGTGTCTCCTTTCATGCTCTGAAGGTCTCTGAAGAAATACACTCTTCTCTGGTACCAGAATGATGTAGGGAAATCTTTTCAAAACACAACCACCAGGTGCAAACACCTTGGCTTTTTGTTGAGTTGAGTTGTATGCAACTTTCTTGCGAAGAACTTGTGGTAGAAAGAGAAGGAAAAGTGTGCAGTCTTAGAGGAAACAAGCAGAAAGAGGCACAGGAAGAAGATGCTGAAGACAAATTCATTAACTTAATCAAGGGAAGAACACGTGGTGTCCAGGAGTCTTTAGCAGGAAAAGCATTATTTCAGCTCTTCAGACACGGCATTTATTTCATTTATTTTTTAGTATTTTTTTTGCCCCATCTTACGTTTCTTACAACGCTGTGATTGTTTCAGAATTATTGTAACAGTATGGGCAAATGTGGGTTCAAAGAGTCAGGAGAAAATATTGAACTCAAAACACCTAAGTAAGTAAGTAAGTAACCTAAGTAAGGTTACAGAGTGGGTTGGTTTGCTTGCCAGTTCCTTAAGGAAAGAGACAGGGTTTACATTTCCATGATATTATCCAAAATATACTTTATGTAAATTTGGATTTTATGTAAATCCACAGTGTTGGCTGTACTGGAAGACTCCACGATCTGGACCTACTTTTTCAACTTCATTTCCTACCACCCCTTCCTAACCTTCTCCACCTGCTGCTGAATAATTACTTTCTTGTGCATGCCCTGATATTCCTACGCTGCAGAATCTTTCACGGAGGAAGCCCTGCTCTCAACGTCTGTGTATCCAATGTTTTACATTCTGTTTTCCTGTGAAGTCTTTTTGTATTCTTCCAACTGGAAGTCCCCTCTCAGTCTTCCCAAGATAGCGTATTGTGCTTGCAGGCACTTCTCTTTCCTCCATCTAGTCTGAGAGCTCTTCACTCAGACTTAACCAGTCTTTACTGGTAACTTCTAGCACCAGTGGTTGAAAACAGTAGTCTTTTCTGTTAGATGATGGCATGGCCCTCACAGCAACCTTTGCATTTTGTATTATCCCAGTTTTGAGCTGAGCTAAGTAAGATTTCAAGAAATACAGCTTCCTCGAGGTCCTCCTGCTGCTGGTCAAGCAAGGAGACTGGGCTCCTGACTTTTATTGCAATTTCTATGCAGTTTATTCCTAGAGCACGGGATCCAAGTCTCCTTCAGCAGTCAGCCCCCATACTCCTGTGCAATCAATCAATATATCTGAAATTGCTCAAAACCTTTTGGGAGAAAAGTTTAGGCCTGTGTCATCTGCCACTTTGTGCGAAGCAAGGTGGCCTCTGTTTCCCTATCGTCTCCTTCGCTTCTGCCTCGACCGCTCCTTGACTTTCTTGGGATTTGCTTCGGAGTCGTGGCAGGGTGGCCTCCATGATTTCTGTTTCCTGCCGCCTGGCCCTGGGCCTCCATCAGAACTGAGGTCCCACAGGTCTTGGCCTGGGCCAGACCGGCGCCAAGCCTCTGACTCTGCTACCGCCTCCACACCAGCAGCAGCATCAGCCACTGCCACATCAGCCGCTGCTACAGCAGCCACCGCCATATCCACGGCCACAGCAGCCACGGCCACCGCCTCAGGCCTCTCCAAGCTGCTGGTTTCTCAGGAACCCAGCCCTGCTCCCAGAGTAGCCCCTAGTCTCCCCCTGGGCCCCACCCACCACTTCCTCGACCTACAGGTCCCTGCCATGATCCTGGCCAGGCCCGATTCTGCTGCCTGCAGTCACCTCACCTCGGCAGCCCACAGGGCGCCACCACCCACCCTCCAAGCAGTGGGGTGCCCACCACTTCTCCCAGGGTCCAGGGACTAAGCAGGGCCCAGGGCTGGGTAGTCCCAAGGGTGACAAAAATACCTGGTGGGCCACAGCCAGGTGGGGGCCTGGGCCTAAGCACTCCTGGTGGCCACCCCAAGCCCCGCATCAATGCCATGGGGAGCCCCCAGCGGGGGCTGCCAGCACCACTCACCCTGCCACCAGCAGCACCACCAGGGACCCCCCCCCCCCCACAGCAAAAAAAATGATCTCCGGCTCAGAGGGGTTTAAAGCCAACTGGTGACTCTTTAGGAAGCCTGGAGAGAAAACATACACAGCGATATCTGTGGTTTGTTGGGAATATACCTGCTGATATCACAGAGGAAGAATTCAAAAGACTATTTGCTAAATATGGAGTACCAGGAGAAGTTGTCAACAGAGGCAAAGGATTTTTATTATGCTTGAATCTAGAGCTTTGGCTGAAATTGCCAAAGCTGAACTCGATGATGCCCATGAGAGGTAGACAACTTAAAGTTCGTTTTGCCACACATGCTGCTGCCTTTCTATTTGTAATCTTTTACCTTATGTTTCCAATGAACTGTTGGAAGAAGCCTTTAGCCAGTTTGGTACTATTGAAAGGGCTGTTGTAATTGTGGATGATTGTGGAAGATTCTATAGGGAAAGGCATTGTTGAATTTGCTTCTAAAGGAGCAGGAAGAAAGGCATTTGAACGATACAGTGAAGGTGTTTTCTTGCTGACAGCACCTTGTCCAGTCGTTGTGGAACCACTTGAACAACTAGACTATTAGGATGGTCTTCCTGAAAAACTTGCATAGAAGAATCCAGTACATCAGATGGAGAGAGAAACCCCTCCTCATTTTGTCCAGCATGGCACATCTGAGTATGAATATTCTCAGCGATGGAAGTCCGTGGATGAAATGGAAAAACAGCAAAGGGAACAAGTAGAAAAAAACATGAAGGATGCAAAAGACAAACTGGAAAAAGAAATGGGAGATGTCACGAACATCAAGCAAACCTTTTACACCAAAATCTGATGAGACAACAGGAAGAATTAAGACACATGGTAGAACTTCACAATCAAGAAATGCAGAAACGTAAAGAAATGTAATTGAGGCAAGAGGAGGAAGAATGTAGAAGACAGGAAGAGATGATGATTCATCAATGTGAGATGGAAGAACAAATAAGATCCCAAAGAGAGGAAAGTTATGGCCAAATGGGCTACATGGATCCAAGAGAAACAAAATGAGAATGGGCGGCGGAGAAGCAGTGAACATGGGAGATCCCTATGTATGATTCAGGAGGCCAGAAATTTCTGAGGAATTTCTGGACCTTCAGAGTGGGCCTGGAACTCCAGCAGGATATGGTAGAGGGAGAGAAGAGTACAAAGACCCGAACAACAACAAAAAACAAATTTAGATGTGATATCTAGGCTTTCATTCCAGTTTGTTTTTGTTACTTTGTTTAGATACCAATCTTCTAAATTCTTGCATTTTGGTAAGAAAGCTGCCTTTTTATGGATGTTAGCAGTCTGTTGACCTAATAGTTGTAAATTATCCATTTGGGCAGGTAAAGTTATGCAGTATTTGAAACAGAGATTTTTTTCCTTTTTATCTCCTTTTTTTTCTTTTTACTGTATAATGTCTCTCAAATTATAACCGTGTACCTTGTGCCACTAAATTTCCAAAGTGTACCAATTTTTTAATGTGCTTCAAATAAATAGAAAAATAGTTATTAAAAAGTTCATGTAAAATCCAAGATAAATATAATACTCCTTACACATTTGTCTGATCTTATAGTTCCATTGTAAATTGGTTATTTGGATTGGAGGACAGCTTCCATAGAAGTGATATACCTGGATTCCTGGGATAGACCTCAATACTGATTTAAAATCCAACTGAAGAACGCAAATGCAGGAGGTTGAGAATAAGTGAGTGTGGAGAGTAATTTCTTTGGAAAGTTTTCTTTTTCTGTCATAAGCATCACTAGTACATTCTCAATGTAGTTCCTAACACTAAAGCCACTTTTTAAGGACTTTTTATTTTGTAATAATTTTATAATTATGAAAGAGTTGCAAAAATAGTACAGAAAGTTCCAGTATACCTTTCATCCAGCTTCTCCTAATGCCAACATTTTACATAATCATGGTACAATGATCGAAAATAGGAAAATAAGATTGGTGCAATATTACTAACTAAATTATGCCTAGGCTTTGTTTTGTTTTGTATTTCTCATACTGAATTTCTTAGATCTGTAATCTCCAAGTTTCTTAGATCTATGGTATAGTGTCTTTCATTCATCTGGGGAAATTCTGAGCTAGTATTTCTTCAAATATTTCTTCACCATGTTACTTCTCTCTTCTTTTGGAATTCCAGCTATGTTTGTATCATCCTGCTTAACATTGTCTCATAGCTCTTGCATGTTGTTTCTTTCTTTGCACCATTTTTTCTTTATGTTTAAGTTGGGTAATTTTAATTGACCCACCTTAAGTTAACTGTTGTTTCCTTAGCAGAGACATGTCTACTAATGAGCTCATTGAAAGGTTTTTGCCCAGGCTAGAGTGCAGTGGCATGATCTTGGCTCACTGCAACCTCTGCCTCCCAGGTTCAAGAGATTCTCCTGACTCAGCCTCTCGAGTAGCAGGTACTACAGATGTGTGCCACCATGCCTGGCTAATCTTTGTATTTTTAGTGGAGACAGGGTTTTACCATGTTGGCCAGCCTTGTCTCAAAATCCTGACTTCAAGTGATCTGCCTGCCTCAGTTTCCCACAGTGCTGGGATTATAAGCCTAAGCCACCATGCCCAGCCCAATTTAAAGATTTTTATAGGTCATTCTTACTGTATTTTTCATTTCTAGTGTTTCCATGTGACTCTTATCATTTCCATCTCTATGCAGAAGTGACCCATATACTTGTTGTCCACTTTTCCATTAGTGTCTTTAACATATTATTCACGGTTATTTTAAATTCTCCATCAGATAGCTCCAGCATCTGTATCACATCTGAGTCTGGTTCTGATGATTGCTTTGTGTCTTGATGTGGTCAGGGGAGGTAGTAGATGAGTAGTCAGGAGCTGATCTGGGTTTGAGGTTTGTTGTTACTATAGTTACCACAGACTTCAGATCCCTTTGGAGATTCCTTGTGTTTAGGGTGGAGGTTGTTTTGCCTGAGTACTGCCTGTTCAGCCATGCAATTGAGGACTTATTGGTCTGCATTTCAGAGAAGGTCTCCACTTCTCCCATCCCACTCCTAACAATATTCTATTGTTTCTTGTTGTTCATAGCTTACCAGCTTAGCTGTCTGTGCAAGGCAGTAGTGAAGAGAGGTTGTCTCTGATTTTTCTGATACAATCTCAGTCTTAGGCAGGTACAGTGTCGCTGGGTCTTAGGATATTTTCCTATCATACCTCTGCCTTCGTCAGCTGCACTGAGTTTTCACCAGTTCCCTAAGGTGAGAATATTTTTTGCTCTTTCCCCACCAATAATGTTTTTGCTCCATTGAGGGAAGGCAGGAGGGGAAGGTCCAGGAGGAATGTTTTGCCCTTCCTTTCTTGCTGACTACGCGACATGGTTGGTGTTCTAAGGTTCTTTCTGATCTTTTTTATGAACGCCCAATGGGTTCCTGGAAGCTCCACTTTTTGGAACCACAAAGGGCTTCACTGCCCTACTCATCTGCTCTGAGCCTTGCTCATTTCATTGATTTCTTTTTACCAGTAGCCGAGTGCATCTGCCCCACTAAGCAAGGGCTCATATCTCTTTTCTGTCACCAGCACCTGTGACTCCTCAGATTTTGAGCCAGGCTGTTTGCTCTGTGACTTTAGCTCTCCACTAAGTTCCAAAAAAGTCTTGAATTTGAAGGTTATCTGTTTCTTTTTCATGGTAAGGGATGCTTCTTTCAGCTCATTATATCCTAGAGCAGAAACAGAAGTCTGAAACTCCTTTATAAAATCATACTTTAAAACCTATTGATTACTTTGTCTACTTACGCTGCTCTACAAATCAATAATGTCTCTTCACAACCTCACAGCCTAGCCCCAACCATCATGCAGAATCCGACAGTTTAAAAGAACTGAAGTGTGTTGTTTTTACTCATGATTGGGAGTGTCTCTGCCAATTTTCCTATGCTGGACATTTCATAGAAATGGAATTAGAGGACTTATATTAATTTACATCTGGTTTTTAACTTGGTGTAATGTTTTCAAGGACCATCTATGCTGAAGCATATATTATATACTCCCCAAAGGGAGGGGCACTCATGTACACAGGTAATGACAGCACAGAGTAATACATTAAACAAGTATACAGGACAGAGAGAATTGGCCATGGAGTGGGATGGTCAGGAAGGGCATCACAAGAAAGGCTACACTTGAGCATGTTTTCAAAGATGAGTAGGAATTGCTACAGGCCAAGGATGTGTGTGTGTTGTGGAGGAGGGGAGTGTTTTAGGAGCAGGAATAGCTAACATTGGCAAAACATGGAGGTGTGTACAAGCTGGTGGATCCGGAGATCACAGATAACCAGATAGTGCTGCAACATTAAGGAGGAGCATAATAGGTTCAGGTAGAAGGAGACGGCATAGCAAGGTGACAACCCTGAAGAATTAAGCAGGGCCAAGATGACCACGCATTTTATAAACTAGCTGTGTTTAGGTTATCCAATGGTCTATTGACAATTTTAAATGTCATGGTTAGATTTTCTTTCTAGCCGGGTCACTCTGATAGCAGGATAGAGGGCTAGATTGGAGGCAGGTTTGGAAAATAGTTCGGCATTTCCTCAAAATGTTAAGCACAGAGTGACCATATGACCCTGCAATTCCACTCCTAGATGTGTGTGTGTGTATGTATGTATGTATGTGTGTGTATATATCACACACACTAACACAAACACACACATAGAGATGAGAAGTAAAAGCACATATTCAGTTAAAAACTCATATCTGAATGATCATAGTAGTTTTGTTCATAATAGCCAAAAAATGGAAACAACCCAAATGTTCTTCAGTGTGTGGATGGATAAGCAGAATGTGGATTGCACGCAATAGAAGATTATCTGGCCATAGAAATGAATTACTAATATATGCTTCAGCATAGATGGTCCTTGAAAACATTACACCAAGTTAAAAACCAGATGTAAATTAATATAAGTCCTCTAACTCCATTTCTATGAAATGTCCAGCATAGGAAAATTGGCAGAGACAGATTATTGTTTTCCTAGTGTTCTAGGGGTTGGAGGGTTTAGTGGAGATAGTGACTGTGGGATAGGTACAGTTCCTTTTGGGGAAGATGAAATAATCTTTAAAATTAGATTGTGATGATCGTTGCACAAACCTGTGAACACATAAAAAAATTAGCTTGTCTACTTTAAAGGGATAAATTGTGTGGCATGTGAATTTTATCTTAATAAATAGTAAATAACACGTCTCTGTACTCAAAAAAAAAAAAAAAAAGAGTGGAAACTGGGAGACTAATGAAAAGGTTTAAAAATAGTTGAGGTGGGGCTGGGTGTGGTGGCTCAGGCCTGTAATCCCAGCACTTTGGGAGGTCAAGGCGGGCAGATCGCCTGCGCTCAGGAGTTCGAGATCAGCCTGGGCAACATGGTAAACCCTATCTCTACTAAAAAAATACAAAAAATTAGCCAAGCATGGCGGCATATGCCCATAGTCCCAGCTACTCAGGAGGCTGAGGCAGGAGAATCGCTTGAACCTGGGAGGGGGTGGTTGCAGTGAGCTGGGATCGCACCACTGGATTCTAGCCTGGGCAACAGAGTGAGACTCTGGCTCAAATATATGTATTTGGGGTGACTGAAGAGCTCCTGGGCAGAGGCTCTTGCTGTGAAATAGAAGGTGGGGAGGAGGCTGAATGTGTTCAGGACAGAGTAATTCTTTAGCTTTCATCTAGTATATTGGGCTCTTCCATAGACATTTCAAAGGGTTTAAGAAGCTATTACAAACATATTTACAGATAAGATATTTTTTCAAAAAAGAATTTAAGGTAGCTATCATATTTGTTGATGTCAGTTCTCTTTCTCACTTACATGAGTGTTTGATCATAACCTTCCTATGAAAGACACAATAGGCCATGCGCTGGGCGGGGGAGGCAGGGCACAGGCTGAAAGAAGGAAGACCCAACTGTTACTTTTACTATAAGATTAATTCAGAAGATGAAACTATGAAAAAATCTGTTCATATTATTTCTGATCATAATCAACAGATTATAATAAAGATAAATTTTCACTTTTGGGAATAATTTTTCAAATGTACTATCATTAGTTTGAGGTTAAATGTTCAAGTTTAATAACCGGAAGCATTATACCATCGCTAGGCTGGTGGCTGTGTGCCAGTGGCATGGACCAGCAAGACCAGAACATAGCTGGGCTTCCAGCTGGTGCTGAATGGAATATCCCCTTATCATGAAAGCCTTTAGGGAAAAATGTATGTCAAACTGTGGCATTGGACATGACACAGGGGAGGCTTGGCCCAGGCTGGTAGGCTGGCTCCAGCAGGGTAGATGGCACAGAGTTGACGAAGACATGAGGTGAGGTTTGAAGTTCATACTAGACGTTAGTAAAAAGGCAGAAAATGCCATCTGAATCAGGAGACCAGGAGAAGTAGATGAAATTTACCACCCTAGAATAATTATTTATTCAACAAACATTTACCAAATGTCTGCTACATCCCAGGCATAGCCTGGCAGTATGCTGGTTGGTCTCACCATGAGGGCTGTGTGCTCTTGACCTTTCTCTCATATAGTTACCATTTTGTTCCTTAAATCCTGTCCATTTCTAGACATTTTCCGAAGAATTCTTACTAGTTACCAATGTTCCCATAAGCTACAGTGTAAACACATTTTTCATTTTCAAGTTCATGGCTGAACCTACTTAAGTTATGAATATGTTTACGGTCAATAAATAGAGCTTATTAATAGCACAGAGTGTACTCTGGCCTTCCATCCATGTTGAAGGAAATCATTAATCTCTGTAACCTCCACCCATGTACTAAATTGCACTGGAATTCATGAAAAATTACTAATTCTGTGGACTCATGTAAAGTGTGTGGAATGTAAATGTATGTCTTAGTACCTTTGAATTATGTACCAAATTTATTAGAAATCAATCATGTCCTTTGCAGATTATTGTACAACATCGAAACACACATGAAATGCTGAGTGAAAGGTAAAAAGACTTTGCCGTATTTGCTTTAAGATGCATGTAAGCATGACATAAATTCTTGCTGAAATTTAAACCCAAGCAAACAAACATCATGGGCAAAAGATAAACAGATCACGAAAGAGACAGAGATATCTGATAGATAAATAAAAAATTATTCTTTTTTCTTACCTAATAGAGAAAATTTTAAATGAAAGTAAAATATTAAATGTTCACAGTTTTATAAACGATAACACAAAATATTGTTAGGGGCAGGTAAAATGAAAATTTAGTATTAGGAGCATAAACTGTTTCAAACATTCTGAAAATAATTTGTATCAACCTTCAAAATATTCATACCTTTTTCCAGTATTTTCCTTTCTGAAAGCTGATTCTCAGAAATGTCCGTGAATATTTGTATCATAAAGTATTTATAATAATGAAAAATGAGAAGCAATTTAGATGTCTAACAGGAGACTGGTTAAAATTATGCAGTATCGGTATAGTGGACTATTTTACAGTAAACAAAAATCATCTATTCAGTAAATATTAATGTAGGTGAAAGTCTTACTATGAGAAAAACTATCATTTTAATTGTGAAAGTAATTAAAAGTTTATATCTAACTATGTAAAGAAAGATCGAGGGGACGGAAATGCTGTTACAAAGCATTAATAGTTTTTTTCCTAAGTGGTAGAGTTGTGAGGGATGCTGTGTTTTCCAGATATTTTATTTGGAAATTCTGTTGCTGTTACACTGTGCAGTGAGATATAGCAATGCTTAAATCATGTTGACATGACTAAAAAGTTAGCGTTTGACTCTCTAAAAGTAACAAAATAGGATATTTGAAACAGACACAGGATTCGAGGTGGTAGTTTCAGGGAACTTCCTTCCTGCTGCATGGCAATCACCTGGACAATCCAGAAGAGAAAAATAAAATTAAAGGTTACTTCTAGGTCTCAAACAGTCTTTACCCTGAGTACTAAGACTGGAGCAGGCAGCCTGTAAAGGTGAGGTTGTTTTTGGGAAGGAGGCGATCTATGAAAGAAGTTTGAGCAAAGCCTCTTGTGTCCTGGGCTCTGTTTCTCCTGCATTGTGATGGAGACTGCAGGTATCCAAGCTGGAGAGAACCCACCATCATAGAGTGCTAAGCTGCTGTGGGTTTACCAGTTAGCTCTGCAGAAAAGGTGGCTTCACATGCTACTGGCCCCTAAGCAGCAATTTAATGGAACTAGAGGCTCTGATGTTCTCCATCAGAGTTTCCTTGCAGCATCTTAGGGTACTTTATTTTTTCCCCTTCCCAATACTCCTAGGAGATGAATAGGAGTTTTCAGGGACAAGAGGAAGGAGAACAAAACACCTCTTCTTTCTTCCCTTGAAGAAAGACCCTACTGTCAAAAGTGCCTTTTTTAAAAGCCTGTTTCTCTCTTTTCCTTTCTTTCCCAAAATACTGTTTTGCAGTCGGTCTGTGAAAACCAGTGTGAGTCGCAGCAGCAGCTTCTCATGTGCAGCCTTCCATCTGTAGCTTGGTCTGTATTATGTGCTGTATATTTAGAATGCCTAAATTAGTGGTGTTCCATGCACTATTTAAAGAGGAGCTGGGAAGTCAGGGGAAGAGCAGGGCTATTGATCAGGATTGGCTTCTGAATGTTGCTGGCTCTTATCCTCAAATTCCAGAGTTAGAAATATTTAGGGCCATCAAGAGAACAGATGGTCTGGGAAAGCAGCTAGTCCATGTGGTAATTAGTCCGCAGAGGCAACTGGTCATTTTCTGAGCTTGGAGTGGAATTTTGTTTCTGTCAGTGCCATTCAAAGTGTAGAAGGAGCCTTTGGTTAGAACACACACTGCTAGAAAATGTGTGTGAATGGATCATCCCAGCTGATAAGATATCAGCTCAATTTGGCTTCCTAACAAAAGGTTGCTAACAAAAAAGTCGCAAGAGAGATTTTTTATTTTAACTTAAAATTGGAGACACTCTGCTGTGTTTAACAGGGCTAAGGAAAGATGTCCTTGTCAAGACAGCCAGTGAAAATCCAATACTGGACTCTTGATGGTGCAAAGATTACTTACGGTCCATTTTCATGCCATTTGTGTCCTGTGATTGTTAATTAATTTATCCGGGTCTTCCCCTAGACTGAGATGAGGGATCATTTCTTACGCCACTTTGTAGCCCTAATATTAAGCAGGTTGCCTGGTATGTAAGCATTGATTAAATGTTTGTTGAATGAATAAATGAATTCACAGAAGAAGAGCACAGGTTGAGGGATTGGCCTCAGAGGGAGGATGGAAAATGATTCCTTTGAAACGAGAGGAAAGGATGGTTCTACAGAGTGATGAATACATTTCTGTTTGATTTTTCTTTTGAGAGAGGGACTAAGAATTTAAAGTCTAACCATATAACAATAACCACCATAATTGATAGTTAATAAACATTGGATAATGATTTCCTATGACAATTTCATTCTTCCCTATCTTTATTTTGATTTAACTCTTTAAAACAGAAGGGAAATTTATTGGTAGGTTTGGTGTTTCTATTGTACTAATCATACTGATTTTCTCACTGGTTTCACTTTCCATCTTCTCTCTCTTCTAGAGACACCCTGCATCCCACTAGGAATCACACTGCACTCTTTGCAGTCAACCCTTCCTAGGTGCCCTGGTCTCCCTGTCTCTCATCTCCATTTTTTACCTGTAGGAGATTCGTCTTCTGCCCTTCAAATGGGGGCCATCGTTTCTTCTTGGACTTATTTGCACATAATCATAACTGCATATTAGTAATTTTCAAGGCTCCTGAGTTCATGTAAAATGAAAACCCTTGGTTTCTACTGAGACTTATGATCAGGGAGCATTGATTAGACAATCCCATCCCAATGCTATTGTCTTCTCTTCACTGTTTAACTGATTGTGTGAGGTATACAGGGTGCTTCGCTTCTCTTCTCCTGAGTTTTTTTCTCTGTAAAACTGACATCATTAATATCTACCTTGTTAGCTCTAAGGTAAATATCAATATCCCTTTATATTTTTTTAACACATTTTGAAATGGTTGGGTTTTTACACATGATGTCATTAGAGCAGTGCCTGGCACAATGATTGTTGGTAATTATTACTGCTTTTGTTATTTGTTGGTAGAAATTTGGAGAGAGTGTTTTTATAGACACAGAAATTTTTTACACTCCTTCCCTGGCTCTTCATACCCTTCTGAATAGCAGTTGATTTTCTCTGGTAGTCACGGGTTCCTTTCCCTTTCTGGAATCATTTCCAAAACATTGTTTAATGTGAACAAAATTACAGAATTAAACACTGTTCCGTGAAGAAACCGTATTCACAAAGTTAGAATTGTGACCTAACCCTGTATTAATACATATATTTTGAGGTGGAGTCTCACTCTCTTGCTCAGCCTGAGAGTGGCATGAACTCAGCTCACTGCAAACTCCGCCTCCCTGGTTTAAGTGATTCTCCTGCCTTAGCTTCCTGAGTAGCTGGGATTATAAGTGCACACTACCATGCACAGCTAATTTTTGTATTTTTAGTAGAGATGGAGTTTTACTATGTTAGCCGGGCTGATCTCGAACTCCTTACCTCAGGCGATCCACCCACTTTGTCCTCCCAAAGTGCTGGGATTACAGGTATGAGCCACCACATCCAGCCCCCTGTGCCAATATTATGATTATCAGCAGCCATACTGTAAATCCCCATAGTATTATTATTTTGTGTGAATATAGTATGTGGCGTGAGAAGGTATTTCTTGGAAGGTATATGATATGAATAATTTTGGGTCTAGGATTAATATCAATGTCCCTTCACATTTTTAAGTATATTTTTAAATAAGAATTTTCATTCTCGGTTCATTCTTTGGGCTGCTGTGTTTACATTCCAAACCCCCAAGCCGACTTGGACTAGAGAGCTCAATGATTTCATGATGATTTTTCTAGATAGAAATCCTATTAGAAGGTGGATGGCATGGGAAGGATACCTCAGTCTGCACTTGGAAAGACCCTTCTATGTGGTGAAGTACCGTAAATAGCCGATGTGTACCAAGCACCTTAGCTGAAGGTGCGGGTGAGTTTGTTAGAGGGATGGCTTTTTGGCTGTTGGAGTTTATCAACAGTTGAATCTTTCAAAGCCTGACATTTTTCTTCTCCAGAATCTAAGCCATTCTTCTTATTAACTTTCCATCCATCACATTAATTGCTACTGGATTCTAGTTTATCGGGCCCAGAGCTCGTGTGTCTCTGCAGTAGGTGCAGGCTCCACCATGGTGTTGACACATGGGCTGGGTCCTGGAACCTCCCTGTCATGGACACTGGGAATCCTGTGCTCTTTGAATCTGGAGCTGGTTTGACTAAACATGAGCAGCAGTAAGAGAAAGGCACCCTTTTATTTCCAGACATCATAGCTGCTGTTGGGAGGTGAAATATTCTCATCTGGGTGTTGGTTGGAGTGAAATTGTTTGTCTTTTCAAAGAATTGCTGTGTTTTAGGATATTAACATGACAGATGGGTCTCTTGGGCAGAATGTGAATAAATGTTACAGCAAAAGCTCTCAGGGATAAAATTTAAGCTCTTTAGAGTTGTCGCTTGAGAAAAACATTGAGGCAGTTCTTCAGAAGGGAAGCATTGTATAAAAGCATAAGTTGGCATCTGAATGTAGGTTAACTTTCTTCCCCAAAAATAACGGCTAAAGGATTTCTGTTTTGCTTGGGTTCCTAATAGGACAGGTAGTAAATCCTGCTATCCATTCACACAAGCATGAAGGAGTAGGTAACCTTTTTGGTTGCCATTTCTTCAACTATTATTGGGCAGCTACTATGTGCCAGGCACTGTCCCAGGCACTGGGGAGCCAAGAGTGAAAACTCAGACAAAACCTGCCTAAGTAAGCAAATTACATAGCTGAGAAAAGGGGATTCCCGTTAGAGGAAAAACCAAGGCATTTAAAGGAGGCTTTGGGCTTCGGGAGAGGATAATACAATCTTAAGTAAGACAGTCAGTGTAGGTCTTGTTGAGAAGGTAACATCAGAGCAGAAACTTGAGGAGAATGAGGTAGCCAGCCATGCCTATACCTGGAGGAGGAGAGTTTCCAGATGGAAGGGACAGCTGATGTGCAAACTCTGGGCAGGAATGCATGAGGGGCCAGTGTGCCGGTGCGGAGCCAGTGAGGAAGAGGAAAGGAGGAGATGAGGTCTGAGAAGTAGGGGAGGGGCACGTCATATGAGCCTGGTAGACCACTGTGAGGATTTGGCTTTTACCCTCAATGAGATGGGAAGACCCAGTTTTAAAACGTTTGTTTTTTGGAGGTTGTGTTGAGAACAGACTTGGGGAGACAGGGTAAAAGCCCGGAGACCATTAGGCAGCCATGAGAGTCACCAGGCAGCAGGTGAGAGTGGCTGGACCAAGGTGGTAACAAGTGAAAACCAAAATGAGTGATTGAGGCTTGTCACCAAGCATCTAGGCTTCCTGAGCCAGCCTAAAGGTGCACCTGGGAAAAACTTAAGTCACAGAAGCATCTGTGGCTTTTTTTTTCTTCCCCAAACAGGCTCTCAGGAGGTTTTGTGTGTGTGTGTGTGTATATTATATATATGCATGTACATGCACGCACATACACACATATATATACATACACACACATACAGACATACACACACACATATATATATACACATACACACACACACATTAAAGCTGAGGTGGCAGTAAGACATTTGTGAGACTCTAGTTAGTACCCAGTAAATCTATGTTTTACGTAAGATAAGGTGAATATTTGAAGAAAAAGGGAATAGTGGAAGCAAATGTCTCCAGGAGGCGTGAAGAAATGATTTATCTCATCTTGTCTTTGGTTTGTACCTAGTAAATCAGTTAGGAGGCTTTTGAAAGGACTGTTTGCTGTTTAGCCCTTAGGGAAGAAAGCCTAATGGCTGTTAGGAGCTGTTCATATCAACAGAGAGAGTATAAACAGGGATATCCTATCTTTTATCCTTTTATGGCCCTGAATTCAGCTTCCAAGGTTTCTCTGGGGCTCTCTTGGCCAAGATGGGGTTTGTTGAGTCACTTGGGGGCTTAGGATTTTATTTTTATTTCTCACAGTGGAGGTGGTTAGAGGTACCTAGTTGGAATCTGGACATATTTTGAAGGTAGGAGCAGCATGGCTTGCTAATGGATTAACAAGAGAAAGAGAAGAGAGAGGGATGACTTGATGGATTTCAGCCTGAGCTGAACACACAAGACTGTGTTGCAGTTGACCGAGATGGGAACACACTGGGTGGGGTATATGTGTGTGTGATATAAAAACATATATACATACACAAGGCACATTCTGGGAAAGCAGACACAGTGTAACTAATGTTGGCCATCATTGGTTGTATTATTTTGTTCAGGCTGCCATAACAAAGCACCACAACCTGAATGCCTGAGACAACAGAAGTTTATTTTCTCACCCGTTGGCAGGCTAGAAGTTCAAGGTGAAAGTGCCAGCAGGTCTGGTTTCTTCAGAGGGCTCTCTCCTTGGCTTGCATAGGACTACCCCCTCTTGCTGTGTCCTCACATGACCTTTCCTTTGTGACCACATCACTGGTGTGTCTCCTGTGTGTCCAAATGTCCTTCTTTTAGGAGGACACCGGTCAGATTGGATTAGGGCCCACCAGAGCAGCCTCATTTTAACTTAATAACTTCTTTAAAAGCCCTCAAAAAGTACTTCTAGGTATTCTCCAAACACAATAACATTCTGAGGTACTGGAGGTTAGAGTTTCAACATGTGAATTTTGAGGAGACACAATTCAGCCGACAAATTGGTCATCTTTGGTACCTGGGAATCTGGAGGAATTGTGTGATTAGACTGTCCTGCAGACAGGCAACTTGACTCCTGAAATGAGAATGCCAGTAACATTTCCTGTCTCTTGCTGCTATCATGTAAGACGTGCCTTTGCTTCTTCTTTGCCTTCTGCCATGATTGTGAGGCCTCCCCAGCCATGTGGAACTGTGAGTCCATTAAACCTCTTTCCTTTATAAATTAAAATAACATTTCTTACTGTAGTCTACCCTTACCCTTGAGGTGTGTGTTCCAAGACCCCCAGTGGACCCCTGAAACTGAATAGTACCAACCTCCATATATACTAAGCTTTCCACTATGCATACATACCTGTAATAAAGTTTGAGGTGCAACAGCAAAACCAGCACAATTTTTTTTCCTTCCCAATTTCACAGTAGATTTATTCTTCTCATAGATCTTAGCATCTACAGTATGTAATTATGTTTTATTCAGCAGAGAACTTTCATCATTTTACTTAAAGGAAGCTCTTTACAGCTTCTCTTTGGCATATCCAAATTGCCAGCATCACTCCCCTTGTGCTTAGGGGCCATTACTAAGTAAAATAAAAGTGATGTGAACACAGACACAGTGATAATACAACATTTGATCTGATCACTGTGACAGCTCCTAAGAGACTAATGGGGTGGAGGGAGGATGGTTCTGGGGATGGTGTCCACAGCCTGGGTATACTGGACAAAGGAATGATTCACATCCTGGGCAGGATGGACTGTTTATTTCTGGAATTTTCCACTTAATATTTTTGAACCTCAGTTGACTGCTGGTAACTGAAACCATGGAAAGCAAAAATAGTGGGTAAGTGGGGACTGCTATCATCAGATTGAAGTATGTGTCTATTAATGGACAGTATGTTGAAAGAAAGGCTGTTGCCATATATGCACTTCATTTAGTGGATAGTAATTTACTGAGTATTTACCATCAGGCACGGTTGAAACAAAGATGAATAAATGAGAGTTTCCAAGCTGGCCCTGGGATGCACAGATGAGTACGCAGGTGATCATTGATGGTGATAATGTGCTGTTTTAGATTACAGAAATTACACAATTGTTGTATGGGGCAAGTAGGAAGGAAGGCACTCTTGTGGGGTGTGGAAAGGATTGATTGATCAAACCCACTCTTGTAGGGTGTGGAAAGAATTGATCCCTGGAGGAAGATGTTCTGAGCTGAGTCTAGAGGGATAGAAGGGAGCAGGACAGAGAGGAGGAAAAGTAGACTGGAGATGGGCAGTATAGACTGTGGGCACCAGTAGTAGTGTTATGCAGAACCCTAGGGCAGAGCAGAGCTGGGTGAATTTATGAGGCTAAGATACATTTTGACTGGAGCACTGAGCTTGGGGTCAGAGCATGTTGAGATGAAACTTGGGGATATCACTGAGAACCAGATGTAATGAAGTGCCTTAACTTCACATGCCTTTCGGCTTTGTCTTAATGAAACCAGGGAGCCATTGAAGGGCTTAAAGAGAAGGGTGAGATTTCCAGAATTATATTTGGAAATACTGCTTTATCTGCTCTGTCGAGAATGAATTGGAGGAACTCAGCCTAGCGGGACAAAGAGCTATTGTAGTGATTCCAGGCTGAGAAGTTACCAGCTTGATTTGTGGTAGCAGAATTAGGGATAAGAGAAGTGGATGATTCCAGAGACCCCAAGGGAACAAAACCCATGGGGCTTGGTGATTGATCAGATAATAATAGCAAAGATCGATATGAATCTCACTGTGTACTGGATGTTGGATGGAGCGGGAGGCGTGAAGGATGCAGCTGAGCTTTGGGCAGCTCATTTAACACTAGTGCCACTCACTGCTCCTCAGAAGAGGAAGTACTAGTCCAGGGGAGATGATCAGCTTAGTTTTGGGGATGACTTTGAGCTGTTTCTGAGACACATAAAAAGAGAGGACCAAGACAGAATATGGATTTGAAGCTCAAAACAAAAACCAAGTTTGGAGCTACAGAGTTGGGACTTACTGTTGCAAATTTAAACTGTGGAGTTGGATGAAATTTTCCATAGAAACGTTGAGAGTGAAAAGACGTGTGATTGGAACTCTGAGGACCACCCACAATTATGTCATAGGCAGAGGAAGGGCACCCATGATGGAAATTATAAGGGAACAGCCAAAGAAAGAGGCAGAAAACCAGAAGGATTTGGTTACTCAAAACCCTAGGAGAGAAAGTGCCTTTAGATGGAGAGTGTGGGCATTAGCAGCAAATACTGGGAAAAAAGAATTTACGGGATCTTTTGGATTTAGCACAAGAAACCATTGCTGGCCTGGGTTGCAGGGCGGACAGCGTTAGTGTAGTGGTGGGGGCGGAGATAAGGTTGCGGTGGGACAAGAAAAGGCAAAGGAGGCCTCAGATGTTGGTTACAGAGCCTAAAACTGCACTGTCCAGCACAGTGCCGCTCACGACATGCGCTTATTTTAAGCAGAAATTAATATATGATGAAAAATGTATGTCCTCGATTTCAGTAGTCATTTGACAGCAAAGATGATCATCATCATTGAACGTTCTGTTTCACAGCCCTGATCTAGCTGCTCAGTGTTGAAGGAGAGGAGGAAAACAGAGTGGCAGCTGTGCTGAGCTCTAGTGTATATACTCGGGTAGGGGTAGGGGTGTATAAATTTAATCGGAGTCATAAGCAATTTGATGGAAAGAGCTGATAATGTGAAAGCATCCCTGTGTTTGTCTATGTCCTATCGAGTAGCTGCAGTATATGGAAAAAAGCCCCCTCTGCTCCTGCCAGCATTTTGAAATCCTTCAAAATTATTTTGAATACTTCTAAGTATTAAAAAGTTGCTTCAAAAGAGAAAATACTGTTTTATCTCTATATCTCTATAATTTTTAGCTTTGTACATAAGATGGGTTTGATACATGTTTGTTGGGTTAAGTCTGAGTTACTCTGGGGCGTGTTCTGCTGTCACCTGTGGTATAATCAATAGCAATATGAGCTCAGCGCTTTTTTCTATGCTCCAGGTAGAGAAGCCAGAGAGGGAGGCATTGAGGATACAGAAATGACTACAATGTCATTTTGATTATGAAATTTTGACCATAAGGATGTGTGCTTGTCCCCAGTTTGGGACTTTTTCCCACAGGGTGGTTCTAAGGTGCACTTGAGTGTGTCCTGCACTGTGATTTTGAGCTCAAGAGGAAGTTTGGGTAGCCTTTGATGAAGATCTTAATCAGGGTACTTAGCTAAAGACCTGTGATCTTTTTATAAGGTCACTCCTGTCCACAGGTGTTTATTGAGCACCTGCTAAGCACCTATCCATTTGTTAGGCCCTGGGATATAGTCAAGATTTGTAAAATAAGATGTAATCCCTACTCTGAGTTGGGAAAATGAGACATCGTAGACACATGAAGATTAAAACAGGACAATGATTAGCAAGGTGCCAACCAGGAGTATGGGGCAGATGTAAGGGCAGATGCCCAGGGCACAGAGGGTGATGGGCATAAGGCATTCAGGGAACAAGACTGGCATCGTGGCAAATAAAATTGGATAGAGGTAAGATGCGATTGAAAATGTGAAGGATGGTTATATTAGCTGCACATGAGAACTGGTCATTATAAAGCTAGTGCCTGATTAATTACAGCCTTTAAAACTTGGAAAAAGAATTTCACTGTGATATTTCCAGCAGTAGACAACATTTTAGGTACTTGGACAGGAAGATGAGCTCATGCAAATAGAACTTATGAAGTGCACAGAGCTAGGATCCCTCATTCTTATAGGAGACCCAGAACAGCAGGGCACAAGAGCGGAAGGGGTTGACCTTGCTTGGTGTTGGTGCTGTGTGGAAACATTAGAGTAATTGTTTACAGAGAAGAAATATTCCTCCTTTTTCCTCTCGTTGTTGGTATGGCTTCTAATCTCAAAGACAACTCACTGCTGGGGTGAGCTTGGTGGGGATTGGAAACAAGAAGAGAAATGAGACCTTGTCTGTAAATACATGTTTTACTTCTTCAGCACCGGACGCTCCAGATCACTGAACCTCAGGGAAATAGAAATTCTCAGTGATGAGTCAGCATCTATGCTCTTTGTTAGGTTAATTTAAAATACTCAAAGGAATAGAAATTATTCTATCATAAAGACACATGCACGCGTATGTTCATTGCAGCACTATTCACAACGGCAAAGTCACGAAATCATCCTAAATGCCCATCACCAGTTGACAGGATAAAGAAAATGTGGTATATATATACCATGGCATACTACGCAGCCATAAGAAAACATGAGATCATGTCCTTTGCAGGAACATGGATGGAGTTGGAGACTATCATCCTTAGCAAACTAACACAAGGACAATCAAATACTGCATGTTTGCACCAAAAAGTGGTAACTAAATGATGAGAACACATGGACACATAGAGGAGAATAACACACACTGGGGCTTATCTGAGGGTGAAGGATGGGAGGAAGGAGAGGACCAGGAAAAATGACAGGTACTAGGTCTAATACCCGGATGATGAAATAATTTGTACGATAAACCCTCAGGGCAGAAGTTTATGTAACAAACCTGCACATGTACCCCTGAACTTCAAATAAGAGTAAAAAAAATATGGCTTATTTTCTATCCAGAATTTAAGAATGAAGCCAACTGAAACATGCATCATTGTAGTTATTTATAATTCAAACTAAATAAAATAAGCTTACCATGCTGAGAACTGTTATTTTAGGGTTCTGTACTCTACAAAGATGTATCTGTCATCCCAATATTAATATCATATCTGGGTCTTCAATGGAATCCCAGTATACAGCGAAAACTTCTTTCCTGAAGACAGGCATTAGTGTGATCTACAGAGAAGAAATTTTTTTTTTAACTTAAGCCAAGAAATACAGCTTTTCCTTCAGGCTCTTGTTAAATCACATGGCTTCTGAAGGTACTTAATGAGGAATCCCAACAGTCTGGGCTTTCTGTGTATCTGCATGAACATCCCTTAATGCTGGGTATTTGCCTGGTTAGAACAGTGCTCCTTATACCTTTGATGTGGCATCAGAATTCCCCCTAAGCCTCCAATACTGTAGTTAAAACATAATAAGCATATGAAGGAGAATAAGACAGAATTAATGAGGAAAATTAAATGGTATCCAGGTTTGATAATCATAATAATGAAAGAAAAAGAATAAGCCCAGCTGTGTCAAATTACTAACATTGATTAAAAACCAAAGCCAGTCTGCAGGGCACGTGGACTACTGACCCTCAAATGGCACTTGGAGAACCCTGATTCTCATCATAGACTGAGTCCTTGAGTCCTTAAGGGACTTTTGCCCATGGTCTGTCCAGAGCGCAGACTCTCATACAAAAACAATGAAGTGTTTTTCTTTATAGCTGTAGCCCTTGAGATGTTTTAGTCTGTGTTGGTGACAGCTGTAATAATCCCAGCTTTAAATAAGGGAACAGACAGTGTCCTGGACCCAGAAGACAACTTTTCTACAAGTTATATGGATGGCTGCCTGCCCTGAAGTGTATTTTCTGCTATCTCTTTCAAGTCTGTTTCATCACATCATAACAACTCATATCTCGTAATAGTCATTAATAAGACCATTTAACCTTTGAGGTTTTAACTTCACATCCTGTGTCTATAGCACTACCAATTAAGTAATTCTCGAGACATTCAAGATTTCATCCTGCTTCTCAGTATTTTTCTTTATCTTTTTTTTTTGGATACAAAGTCTTGCTCTGTCACCAGGCAGGAGTGCAGTGGCACGATCTTGGCTAAGTGCAACTTCTGACTCGCTGGTTCAAGTGATTCTCCTGCCTCAGCAGGCTGGGGATTACAGCTACATGTCACCATGCCCAGCTAATTTTTTTTTATTTTTTGTAGAAACAGGGTTTCACCATGTTGGCTAGCTTCTCGGTATTTCTTCTGCATGTTTGGATGGTAGGAGAAATACCATCCAAATATGAGCAACCTAAAATGACATGACAAGATCCCTTTAAGGAAGGTAGTGAATGCAGAGGTCTGGAAAGTTCTTGACTTCAGCGGTGTTTACTTCTGTTTCATTTGAATATTCATCTTCAAGGGATAAATAGCTTTATCACACTAGGCTTTGGCAATATTCATGATTCTTTACTGATATAATTTATAGCAATGGAGCAATTCGGCAGTGGAGAAAGGGGAGACATTATTTTTATCATCACTTAATTCCTAGAATTGCTTTGAAGAGGAGCAGTATGTTATTAGCCAAGTACCAGCGTCCCATGACTGCCTGTGAATGATTTCACCTACATGCAGGAATCACTGGATTATGGAAGCATTGAAATCATACTCCCTCAAGCCATACTTTGCAACCTTGGCTGCATGTTACAATCTCTTGGGGAGTCCAGGCCACACCACAGATACTTCAATCAGAATCTCTGGGAGTGGGACCCAGACATCAGTATTTTTAAAGCTCCCCAAATGATTCCACCATGTAGCCACAGTTGCAAACCACTGTTTAACAGGAACCACCAGACCTATAGCTAGAATCACCTGACATCTAATAGTTCTCAAGCCTGTCACTGTTCAGAAGGTGGAGTCCCAGGAAATTGTGATACTCTTTGTCAAATACCGTGAAATATATTTGAGTTCCTCTAACTAGCGCATGGCTTCTTACTAGTTTGGAGGTGTACGGGAAGAACTGAAGTCCTTTTCCCACACTCCACAATAGTATTCTAGCTGACATCCATCAAGTGCTTGAAATGTTTTGTGTATTGTTTTAAGTGCTACATATGTATTTCAGTCCTGACAACTGCCCTGTGAGGTAGCTATTTTATTATGATCATTCTTATTTTAGAAGTGAAGACATAGAGGCAAAGAAAGGTTAACGACCTTGTCCAGAAGTACACAGCTGGGGCTCACACCCAGCTCTAGAGCCTGTGCTTCCTTTTAATTGGGATATGAAGACCATTTGGGATAATTACTAATATGTTAGCGTTTATGTCTCCCAAGTTAACCAATTACATAACCAAGGCACATTTTTATGTTAGAGAATGTGCCAAGAGATTAAATTTAAAAGAACTATCAGTTGGTACTTGACCTGGGGTCTTTATTTGCTTGATTTTATGGCCAGAGTAAGTGTGATAGCACCTATTGGAAGAGTTTTGTAGGCTTAATTCATTGTAGCCATGCTCAGTTGTGTGGGATTTTGGGGTCTCAGACACCCATTTGTCCATGTGTTAGTGGACCCAGAATTTTTTTCTGAGGAAAATCTTCACCCTATCCAGGGAACCCCCACTGCCCAGCTCCATGTGGAGACTGAGTGACCTTATGTTCTGGCACATGCCTGGAGTGGCATAAGAGGATGTCGATAACACTGAAAGCACGGTAACTGATAAGTCATCTGCCTTTGATGGGCACTGTAGCATATTTACATGCTGTGAACTTGCCAGAGAACATACAGCAAAACTTCTGCCTGCCAATAATGATCGACTACCCGTGTTCCAGTTATCATTGCTGCATTACGAATTATCCCGGAATTTTAGTGGTGTAATAATACCATTTTCATATGCTGATAGATTCTGCATCTGGGTCAGGAATTCAGAAAGCACACGTGGGGATGACTTGTTCCTGCCCCAACATGCCGGGGACCTCATGGGAAGACTTCATGGGAAAGTCGGGGGAAGTTAGTCAACGGCTGGGGTCTAGAATCATCTGAAGACTTGCTCACTCACTCATCCGGGTATGGACTGCTGGCTGGAGTGTCCAGTTGTAGCCTGTCTACATTGTGTGGCTTCTTCACCATGTGGCATCCTTGGGGTAGTTGCAATTCTTACAGAGCAATCTGGGTTCCTAGAGAAAATATTCCAGCAAACAAGGTAGAAGCTGCATCGCCTCATTCTCTTCTCTGAGGCCATGCAGTTATAAGCTCCTATAATTCAAGAGGAGGGGACATGGCCAAAGAATTTGGGGGTCATGACTCATTTGAAAAAAAAATGTTTGGGGACGCTGGGTGTGGTTAGCTCACACCGATAATCCCAGCACTTGGGAAGGCTGAGGTGGATGGATCACCTGAGGTCAGGAGTTCAAGACCAGCTTGGCCAACATGATTAAACCCCTTCTCTACTTAAAGTACAGAAAAATTAGCGGGGTGTGTTGGTGGGCACCTGTAATCCCAGCTACTTGGGAGGCTGAGGCAGGAGAATTGCTTGAACCTAGGAGGCAGAGGTTGCAATGAGTGGAGATTGGGCCGTTAAACTCCAGGTTGGGCAACAAGAGTGAAACTCCATCTCAAAAAAAAAAAAAAAAAAAAAAAAATGGGAGTACATTCAAATAAGCTAAGTATTATCTACTCCTACAGGCTAAGTTTTTCAAAAAATTCCTTAAACTATCATGTGAAAAATGGCCATATTCAGTTGACATTTTATGGAATTGTTTTTATTCATTAGAGAGATACAACGTCAGTCATAGGATACATTAATAAAGTTACCATAGGAATTCTGTAGGGGCAGTGGCTATCAAAATCCTAAGATTACAATTGTCTTTCTTCTGTTTCGTTGCTTCTCATGGACATGGCAAGTTGTGTTTTGTTTAGTGCCTGTGTTGTTGTGGAAATGGAGGCTTTGAGAATTGACTTTGCCCAAAGTCTTAGAGCAAGTTAATGGTCAAATGGGATGGAAATTCAGATCTCTCTTTCTCCCGTGCCCAGCTGTCTCTGTAAGGACATTCCTTGGCTTTGTCATGTGAGCTGTCACTCTATGACTTGCCACAATGTAGGAGTTTAGCGTGACTGAAACATAACTTGGTGTTCTGAGCAGATTATTCTATTGAAAAGGATGTTCCTGTTGGGTTGACAAACCTCATCTTTAGTATTTAAGTTGTTTGCTCCTGTGCTCTTCACCTCAAAGGAAAACACCTTTTACTTTCTCGTTGTGTGTCATTATCTTCCCTGAGTGATCAGTGGAGGGTGTGTCTGTGTTTGTATCTGTGTTTCCAAGGATGTGGAGGGAAGCATGGCACAAGATTTATGCTTCTAATTGAAAGCTGATCTCCGGGGGCTTTTCTTCAAAACTTTATGGAGATGGGAACGTACTTTTGTACAGCTTAAGATTCGGATTGTTATAGGTTGTATTTTAGCTGTAGGGATTGTCTGAACATAACATCACCAAACCAAGATCCAAACAAACCCCAAATCCCAAAATCCACATAGTAGCAAATGGCGAGATCTCCTTACATGACTCATAGGCTGTGTTCTCGGCCCTTCAGCTTCAGGTCTTACTGCATTCTTGACCTGGTCTCTCTCCCAGACTCTCTGGACTTCTGCATTTTTCTGATTGTGCCTTATTCTCCCTCCATACTCTTGGATAGTCTGGTCAAGTGGCCTGGAGAATACTCCTCATCTGACCCCATTTGAGTTTTCCTGCTCCACAGTTCCTCCTCCTCAACTTAACTCTGAGACCCCATGTCTGAGTGCCCTTCCCAAAATCTCCCCAGCAGAGTTACTGGTTTCTCACAGTGCCCACCCTCAGCCCTGACCATGGTGTTACAGCTGCTCATTTCTATTTCTGTGCCGCATATTTGAACTCCTTCCAAGTCAAGGTCTATGTTTTTATTCATCTTTGTATACTCTAGTCTGTTACCAAAAATGAAAGGTGCTTATTTATTTATTTTTGAGATGCAGTTTTGCTCTTGTTGCCCAGGCTGGAGTGCAATGGTGCGATCTCCACTCACTGCAACCTCCACCTCCCAGGTCCAAATGATTCTCCTGCCTCAGTCTCCCAAGTAGCTGAGATTACAGGCGTGTGCCACCACACCTGGTTAATTTTGTAGTTTTAGTAGAGATGGGGTTTTGCCATGTTGGTCAGGCTGGTCTCTTAACTCCTGACCTCAGGTGATCCACCTTCTTAGGGCCTCCCAATGTGCTGGGATTACAGGTGTGAGCCACCATGCCTGGCTGGAAGGTGCTTATTGATGCATCCTTAAGTGAATGGGTTATTGGATTGACTGGTCAACAGAAGCTTATCTCTTCATTCACTGTCATCTGGGCTTTAGTGACTGCCCTTATGACCTTCAGTGATTGCAAGAAAGGATGTTATTCAGATTTTATTTAAAACACTGCCCTCTCCATACAAGTCCAAATATAAATAAGTAAATTTTAAAAATACTGCCAAATTTTTGGTTGTAGTTTCAAACTTTCTTTATATGGGAAAGTAAATATTCAAAAGGTAGAGAAAGAATTGGGTCTACAAATGAGCTTTTCACATTGATTGTTTTCCTAGGTTCGTGGGAGTGTTGGTTTCTTTTCCTTTTGAAGGCTTCCATGGAACCTACAGAGACAACAGATCCAGTCTTTGTTACAGCACCTATTCAGTGGGCATTGGTCATAGCTTATCTCTCATCAGAAGCTCTATTGATCGGGACCACTGTTACTATTTATTGTAATGGCTAGTTCATTTTTATTGTCTAACATTTAGTAAAGACTCATAATATACCAGTTTGAGATAAATGAATGCTTCCAAAAGCTAGTCTTCAGACCTCAATTTAATAGATTCGGTGCCCAAGAATCTGTATTTTCTCAAGCTTACCAGTTTCTGCTGGCATAGGTGAATACAGGCCAATTCATTCTATTATAGTATATAATTGTGACCTATTTTCCAGGCTTACAATTCTTTTCTTGAACTTCAGCCTGCTGTGGTTTCTCTGTAATTTAAAAGTTCCACAGAAATACACATATATTTACCCCAAATGTCCAGTAGATTAAACTTTAGAGCCTATTTGTAAAGCTAAAATGAATTTCCACCACTAATTAATTAGATGAGTCATTCCAACATAATCAGTGCTTACAAGAGACAGTACTTATGACTTTCTTGAAGCACAAAACATTTGATGTTGAGGCTTTAAACATACATTGTGATCCAATTTTTAAGACCAGGAAATAGGAACCATGAGTCATTAAATATCTTATTTAAGGTGGTACAAAGTCAGTAGTGAAGCCAGGATTAGGCTGGAAGTCTCTAGCATGGATATTGGCCAACTACAGAAGACTGTCTGGAAGAGCCAGGAGACTCTCTGTGTCTGGGAAGGATCTTGTGATAATCACGTTAGTGATTACGGATGGTGATGTAGATGTTATATGGAGCAGGGTTTTACAACCAGAGCAGATAATTTCGAGGGGAGATGAAAGGTCACGGGAAGTGACAAAGGGCTTTGGAGTTAATAATTTGAAATTTTCATTTGATACTATGCATTAGAAATGGGTTTTTCAAGCAATATCAAAAAAATCCTATAGCAGTCTTGCTAAAAAATTACCTTGACCCAAATATTACATATGCTAATTTGTATATCATGAAGCTTTTAACCAGAATATCAAAAAGCTTCACATCTCTAGGTCCACAGTGGCAACTTAAAAAAAAGTAGCAATTGGATTTTGCTTTCAAGCATATTTAATGCCAGTACAGCAATTGAAGAACTTTCTCTGGAGTCCTGACCTGTTTGACTGAGAGCAGTAATACATTAAATAATTAATGGAACAAAGTGGAATGACATGATAATAATAGTAAGGACAATTATTATTGTTATGACTAACATCATTGAGTATTTCCTGTGTATCAGGCATGAATGTTTTACATGTATTTATTTAATATTCAAAATAACCCTATGAAGAAGGATTATTAATTCCATATTTTAAGTATAAAAAAATGATATCAATGAGTCAATCAATTTTATATTACTCTTCAAAGGTGAGTTTTAAAACTGACTTTTCTGATACTCTTTGAAGGTTGATAAGCTCTTTGAAGCATCTTTCTTTTTCTATTCTCGAGTCAGTCTCAAAAAGAAAGGAAGAACAAGAAAAGAAGGAAGAGTTAAAACATTCTCTTGATGGCCAAGTTGATTGACGTTGAACGAGGTTTACCTTGACATTGCTCTTAGATTCTTACTTGTATGCTCTTTGGTCTGGGAGCATATCATCTGCTAACTTGAATAGGTTCCTTATTTAACTTTTTCAAAATGAGTAAATGGCTTACTTCTTTGGAAGATACTTTAAAATCAAGATAATATTTGTGAACAGGGTTTGAAAAACAGATGTGAGTCAGGGTACTGGAAATTTCAGTTATGCTGAACATCCTCTGTTTTGGTGGTAAGTTGCACATGGATGAGGTGAATGGTTGGCCTAAGACAATAGCTTGGTCACACAAATATTCCTTGGTCTTTGACCTTTTAATTCCTGCTCATTGCTGCTACCTATATCTTAAGGTTTCTGCTTTCCCACAACATCCTGGATATCCATTCCACTGTGTTTGCAGAGGAAGTCCTACATCTGTTTGGAAACTTGCCCTAATAATGGCAGCTGTGACTTCTCCTCTTTGCATGTTGTTTGTTCTGAAATCTCTGTAGAACTCCCTACTGTCTTCACCTCTGTCCTTGATGACTGGCCTCTTGAACTCCCTTGAGTCCAAGTAGGCATCCTCCAAGTGTAATTTCTAACCATTGGTGTCTTAAAGTAAGGTGATGGGAAGAGATGGATCTGCCATTTCTACATTAGAAACCCCACAGTTCTTAAACAATAGGAAGTGAAGGTGAAAAAGAGATCCCTGGAGTTGTGTTTTCAGCAGCCTGTTGTCTGGGTCCAGCCAACTCTGGAGACAGCACTGAGGGAGAAAAGTACAGAGGCCTGATTTCCAGGACGGCCTCACCCTGGGCCTGTTGATCACCTGGAGCAGGTTAGACTTAACATCCTCAGAATCAGTTTCTTCCCCATCTCTTCTGTTGAGTTTTCTCACTTCAGCTTTGTTGTTGTCTGTTTTCACTGCATCTGAGCTTTCACCCTATCCTGTTCTTATGCTCTGCCTTTCCTTAGGCTTTGCTGCTCTCCTCCCAACATGGATCCCATAATGTAACCCCTCTGTTACTGTTGTAAGAGATCAGAGTTACCCTGAGGTACTGGTGGCACACTGTGTACCTGAAGGTTTTTGCATATCCTGGGCCTGCATCCTGAGCTTGTTCTTCTTAATCTACAGACTCTTCCTGGCTGACCTGACACACATCCACAGTTTTAACTTATATGGAGGGCATGTCTAATTGTGTATGTCTGCAAAAGCCTTACCCGCTGAGCTTCAAACCTATTCATACACCTCTTCAAATTGGCATGTCTAAAGCTTAGCTCATGATCCCTGTCGAGTCAGCCTCTTTTCTCCCTCACCTGCCACCACATTTTCTAATGACGTTCTCTCAAGCTTGTTTCCACTGCCACTGCCACTGTCTTAATTCAGGCTCTTGTCATTTCCTGCTAAACCATCACGATTCTTTCCTCGTTGCTCTCTGATCTCATTCCTTGCCATCGTCCACTCATGCCCCACATTGCTCTAAGGGGAAAGTCCTAAAAGATCTCATCTCTTCTGTGCTAGAACACTGACCCAGCTCCCCTCTGCTCTAGGACAGGTTGCACCTGTGAAGGTGACTTAGGGGATCCACATAAGGGGACCCCCCCAACCTCGCTGTACCCTGGCCTTTCCAGCATATCTCCACTTTGCATTCATGTCTGCCTGTTGCACTCCAGCCTTGCCAAACTGCCTCAAGGTGGCCATACATAACAAGCTGGTTTTTGTTATCTTTTCTTTTGTGATTATCATGCCTTAGAATGTACTCTCTGATGTTGTTGTCTTGGCCAACACATGCTCACTCTTCAGTTCTGGTAAAAACACCTGCTGTCAAACTGTCCAGACCCTCTAGCAGGTGGAGATGCCCTCCTTTTTGTTCCCTTACACCATGGGCAGACTCTGTTAAGCACTTACCATCTTGATGCCTGTTTTGTTTACCTGTCTGTCTTTCTCTCTAGAATGAGAATCCTGAAAGCAGAGCGATTTTGTCATGTCCATCTTTGTTATTTTTATTTTATGAGACAGGATTTTACTCTATTGCTGAGGGCTGGAGTGCAGCAGTGCAATCACAGCTCACTGTAGCCTCCAACTCCTGGGCTTAAGCAGTCCTCCTACCTCAGACTCCTGAGTAGCTGGGACTACAGGAGCACACCACCACGCCTGGCTAATTTTTAGTATTTTTTGTAGAGATGGGTTTTGTCATTTTGCCCAGGTTGGTCTGGAACTCCTGGGCTCAAGTGATCTGCCTGCCTTGGCCTCCCAAAGTGCTGGGATTGCAGGCGTGATCCACCCTGCCTCGCCCATATTTGTATCTCTAATATGGAACATAATACATCAATAGTATTAGCCATAAAAAATTAATAAAGCTAAAAGTAACCATGTCATTTGCATATGAACTGCATGATGCTAGCAGGCCACCTGATGAGCCCAGCCCAGTTCAGTGCTGGAATCCTAACCTCCCTTCATTTTCTGCTCTTTATCGAATGCCTGCTGGCCTTCATGAGGTGACAAATACATTGCACTTCTCTGCAAGGGAAGAAGGGCTCTGAAAAGAAAGTCACCTGCTAGTACCGATGATAAAATGAGAAGGAGCTCTAAGTAAGTGAGTTCTTAGACATTTCTAGTGGATTAGGAACCAGATATTGGATTTGTCTGCCTGCAGCTATGACATGAACACACACACAACAAATGCAGTATAGAGAAATAAGAAAAGGTGATGTATGAATTGGTTCAGCAAGTCCACCAGTCACTGCGACTATTTCTTATCAAGTGAAAGAAACTTTCAGTGTCAGCTGAAATAAATAAACCAAGTAAGGACAAATCGAGAGCTACTGAACATAGGTGAACTGTGATGCAGGGCAAAGTAGAGACACTGCTGTAGCCCCACAGATGAAGACAACCTAAAATAGGTACTTTTTATTGCATTTCATGGGGTGAATGATTTGCTTTATAGCATCTGAGCATATGAGGATTTATAGCAATCTTAAGGACATCTCTTCCACAGATGTCACAAGTTTACTACTTTACCTATAAAAACAGAGCTGGCAGGTGATGGCACTGTAACAGTGTCTCATTTATCTCATGTAGTCTGGGAATGCAATATGCCATCTGAGCAGAATTTTCTAAATAAGTGAGACAACAAAATAGTAAAAAAAAAAAAAAAATACTATTTTAGAGTAAAATCTTAAGCATTTACCTGTTCCTTTTTTTGAATATAGTAAGTAGAATATGTGTTTACAGTACAACAGAGTAAACAGATCTGTGTTTTACAGGGATGTCTTCAAAGGCACTTTACATGGGTGAAGTGTTTTTTCTTTATATTAAATGAACAGTGCTTCTCAGCCTTTTGGCTAAGATCAAGTACATTAAGTGATTCCAGACATTGATAATTAAAAGAAAGGAGTGTCTTGCCCTCTCCTTTCTGTCAGGAGGTTGCCTGATACTATTTACCACTCTCAGTGTTTCTGTCTGATACAGATTTTTTTTTCCCATATGTTCTTTGTTTCCTTGTTGAAAATACCTTTTTTTCCCCACTAAAATTCCATTTCAAAATTTACCCTTTTCAATGTGTTAGGGATTGGAACTTCAGATAACTGTTACTTAACAGCTGTCAAAATTCCGTGGTAAGGTAAAAGGAAAGTGGTAAGGGTAGGTGCGAGGGTTATCTCTGGGTCTGGTGAGTTTTGCTACAGACTTGATCTTGTTTGCTCTGACTTCTTGGATGCTCTTTTCATAATATGGATTATTTTCTATATGCTGAGTTATCTTTAGCATATGAAAAGTGACTCCAGGGAGTAAACCCTTCAGTGGGGGTTTATTCCGGTCCTTCATTAACCATTTAGGTGAACACAAGCGAATCACGACTTCTCTGGGTCTTATTTTGCTCGTCTGGGAAATGGGAAGGCTGCACGAGCGGATACCCAGGGTCCTTTCATGTTGTCATGTGCCAAAACAGTAGTTTAGGAAGAGAGTTTAAAGCTCTGAGACAGAAGTGCCTGAAGGTGAGTGATGACTTTGCAATGAGAATGACCTGGGAATCTTCTCAGTGCAGAAGGATCAGATTTAAAAGAGGTGGAAGGTGGAGGCATAGACTGGTGCATGGGTTGTGTCTGTGAGAAACTGCTATGCCTTTTCAGAGGACAGCAGTTACTGTAGTCAATACATGTAGCATTTACCATTTAACCCATTTTTTTTTTTTTTTGAGACGGAGTTTCGCTCTTGTTACCCAGGCTGGAGTGCAATGGTGCGATCTCGGCTCATTGCAACCTCCGCCCCATTTTTTTAGTGTACAGTTCAGTGGCATTAAGCTCATTCACATCAGCACCACCCATCTCCAGAGCACTTTCATCTTCTCAAACAGAAACTTTGTACCTGTTAGACACGAACTCCCCAGTCCCTTCTTCCCCAGCCCCTGGCAACTTCTGTTCTACTCTCTGTCTCTCTGAATTTGACCCTACTCTAAGTACCTCCTATCAGTGGGATCTTACAGTATTTGTCCATTTGTGCCTGGCTCATTTCACTTAGCATATTGTCTGCAAGATTCATCCATGTTGTAGCATGTATCCGAATTTCCTTCATTTTTAAGGCAGACTGGTACTCCACTGTATGGATGGACCACATTTTGTGTGTCTATTAATCTGTTGACGGAGGTGTGAGTTGTTTTTGTTTTGGCTATTGTGAATAATGCTGCTGTAATCATGAGTGTATACGTATCTGTTAGGACCCCTATTTTTAATTCTTTGGGATATATGCCTAGAACTATATGGTGGAATTGTTGAATCATATGGTATTTCTATGTTTAGCTTTTTGAGGAAGTGCCAAACTGCTTTCCATGGTGGCTGCACCATTTTGCTTCTCACCAGTAGTGCACAGTTTCTCCAAGGGGATAAGTCAGCAGTCCCTAACCTTTTTGCTACCAGGGACCAGTTTCATGGAAGACAATTCCACATCAGGGGGAGGGTGGTGGTTTTGAGATTAAACGGTTCCACCTCAGATCACCAGGCATTATTTAGATTCTCATAAGGAGTACACACCCTACATCCCTTACATGTACAGTTCACAGTATAGGGTTGTGAGAATCTAATTCTGACAGGAGGCAGAGCTCAGGCAGTCATGCTTGCTCACCTGCTGCTCCCCTCCTGCTGTGCAGCCGAATTCTGAACAGGCCACAGACTGGTACCATTCCACAGCCTGGGGCTTGGGGACCCCTGGAATAAGTAGTTACCTGTGCTCAATATAAACCAGCTTGACTGGAGCCCAGATTTTACAAAAGGCAGGAACAAACATACAACTAGTACAGTACGTGGGGGCCAGATTGTGGGGCATCTTGAAGGCTGGGCTGTGGTGCTGATACTTTATTCTGTGGTATGGGATGCTGGTGAGAGCTTTGAGCTAGGAAAAAGTGGGGTTTGAGTGGTGCCTTGGACACGTAAGGGCCAAACGATATATTTGTGGGACCGACTGGGCCCCAGAGGCCAGGATATAGGTTGGCAGATACTTGTCGCTATCCAACTGGGATACTAAGGCTCCACGTAGGAAGGAAGGGAAGGCAGGGATGAATGTGGAGACATGAGGATGAATGTGGGTGAAGGGGACTCTTGAGAATGAATGTAATGTTTTCAGGCCGAAAATTTGAGGAGAAATTCTGCATAGGCTCAGCAGTGCAACATCTGTCACAACCTGTGTATACGCATGTCGGTGGGGTGGGGAAGTCAGCGTCAGGAGTGGTGCCTTTCTTGTCCCTTGTCGAGGTCCTTGGTTGAAGACAGGGCACAAAGAAGGGTCTGCACCTGGTTAGCTCCTGGCCTAGTGAAGGAATAGACATTTGCAGGAATAGACTACAGATCTCTGTCTTGGATACATGGAGATGTCCCCATCTAGTTGGGGGTCTTAGATCCTGGCCCGTGGAGTAGGATAAGACCAGCATTGACATCCTTGTACAAGGAGTAGTTACACCAAATTCAAAGAAAGCTTAGCATTTATGGAAGGGAGGAAGGACATGGAGGTGCCAGGTAGGGTGTTTAAACAAAGATCTAAGCTAGCTCGAAAGTCCTGATTTTGATCTTTAATTTGCATAGTGCATTAAATGATGCCGTTCTACACAGGATGACAAGGAAGGTGTTTTTGGGGCTGCTTTGCTTTGTACTTTTCATTTGCATGTGTCAGCTTATTGGCTGGAACACCATTCCTGCCTTGGAATACTTACCCTCCCCACGCCCCCCAAGGTCTCTCCGTTCTTTTGTCTTTCCACCAATAAAGTGTTTCAGGAGGCAAAAGGATTTTTCCAGGTGTCGTCCTTTGTGTTTAAAGAAGACAAACTGAAAGTTGCTCCCTCTGTGCAGGGACAGGAATGTGTACCTGTGGGCATGGTGGGTGGATGACTGGGTGTAGCTTTTGGTAGAATTAGGTTACAAGAGAGTTTTAAATAATGTACTTAAAATAGATGAAATTGTACTATTCACATAGCAAAACCATGGAATCAACCTACATGCTCATCAGCAGTGGACTGGATTAAAAAAATGTGATATGTATATACCATGGAATACTACACAGCCATAAGAAAGAATAAAATCATGTCCTTTGCAGTAACATGAATGCAGCTGGAGACCATTATCCTAAGTGAATGCAGAAACGTGTTCTCACTTATAAGTAGGAGGTAAACATTGAGTACATATGGACCCGAAGAAGGGAACAACAGACACTGGGGCCTACTTCAGGGGTGGAGAGTGGGTGGAGGGTGAGGATTGGATATCCACCTATCAGGGGCCACGCTGTTTACCTCGGTGACAAAATTATCTGTACACCAAACCCCCTCAACATACAGTTTCCTATGTAACAAACCTACGCCTGTACCCTCTGAACGTAAAAGAAAAGTCGACAAGAAAAAAAAACAGATTAAATTAAGGGATCCTAAATCTGATAAGATATAATTAAAATAATTAGCAGATTATAGAGAAACCAGCTAAAAAATGGATGTAATGACTTTTGCAAGGCACAGTATGTGGAAGACAGTAAGAAAGCAGCATAAATTGTGTGTGGTGTGAGCCTGGGTGCTGTGGCCTTCCTGATGGGCAGTGTGCCATACTTGGAACCACTGACCATGGCTGGGGGTCTCTGTCACCCTGGGCTCATGATGCAGGCACCACCAAGGCAGCTGGCATTCTCTATTCATAGGAGTTGTTATGAATAAGAATTACTGCATTCTCTAGGTTCCTCATAAACACGTCCATCTCATAATACAGGTTTGGGTATGTTGCTATCTGTATTTTCAGCTCTGTGGATTTAGATTTTTAAAAGTTAATGATTCTTAACCTGCGTCTGAGAAAATGACTCCATTGGGGAAAGAAAATCATTTCTCGGCCTGCATACATTTTTATCTGTACGTTCAACTGTCAGCTGCCTTTTCTGTGTTTATGACTGTGTGGAGAAGTTATGCTACTGACATGAATAACAGGAACTCGATAAGACACAGCCACTCACACTGGGAGACCTGTTTCAGCTGTGTGGATATGCTCTCTATGGTGAATGTGGCTGCTGTGCAGATATGCCCTGTGTGGTAAATGTGGCTGCTGTGTAGATCCGCCCTCTGTGGCAAATGTGGCTGCTGTGCGGATACACCCTCCGTGGTGAATTTGGCTGCCTTGTAGTTACACCCTCCGTGGTGAATGTAGCTGCTGTGTAGATACGCCCTCCGTGGCCAATGTGAATGCCATGCAGATACACGTCCATGGTGAATTTGGCTGCTGTGCAGATACACCTCTATGGTGAATGTGGCTGCCGTGTAGATATGCCCTCAGTGGTGAACGTGCCTGCTGTGTGGATATACCGTCCATGGCAAATGTGGCTGCTGTGTACATATGCCCTCCATGGTGAATGTGGGGGCTGTGCAGATATGCCCTCTGTAGCGAATGTGGCTGCTGTGTGGATACGCCCTCCATGGTGAATGTGGCTGCTGTGATACATACGCCCTCCTTGGTGAATGTGGCTCACCCTCCATGGTGAATGGGGCTGCTATGTGGATATGCCCTCCGTGGAGAATGTGGCTGCTTTTGGACTCACCACCACCTCATTTGGGCCCTGGGAATTGGTGGTTCACCTTGTGACCCCAGGCAGTGTCAGAGATGGGAAAAGAGCCTGTTTCCCCAGTGAGCACTACTTGCCTGAAGGAATGAACAGACTTTGAAGGGAACCACTTAACATTTTCGAAGAAGTCCTTTGAGCTTCCTAAGAAATGAACCTTCTTTTCTTCCATGGCCGTTCCCTCTGGGACTTTGAAATCTTTTCCAACATAAGCTCAGCAAAACTCTCAGCTTCCCTGACTTTGAGGGCAGTCGAGCAGGATACCCCGTTACTCAATGAATTGGTGAAGACTTCCAAAGGGAACTTAGTCCTCGTAGTTCTTCCACATCTGGGCCCTTAAATCGCCATGTTCACTGCTGGGGGTCTATGCATTTGGGTCTTCAGGTAGGGCTCTGAGGACAGCAGGGAGACATGAGACACCTTGAAAGCGCACAGGACCACACTTCTCTCTGTGGCACCTCAAAGAAATCCAGACTTTGAACAGAATCAAAGAGGCTGTAAAACTGGTGCTGTAGGATGAAAAGCTCCTAGAAGGCAAAGAACAGAGAAGAGAACTTGGCAGCATTTGCAAGGAAGACATGTAGTTTCCCCCCTGCCAAAAAAAAGAGGGAGAGTGAGGAAGAAAATAAAAGAGATGTAGTGAGAGACCTTAAGAAACTAACTGACTCTGGGCAGGAGAGGGATCTATGTATGTACCTTTCAAATTGTATTCCGTCACAGTGTCACTAGTCAGAATTCTCCCTGGAGATGTATTTCTATAGCTAGTCCATGACTGGGAGGTGCATTCTCTGTTTCCTGTGAGGATTAAGGAGACATGAATAGAAACCATGGTACCTTCATTTCTCTCTCATCCTGGGGGATATGTTCCAAGACCCCCAGTGGCTGTCCAGAAGCACAGAGTCCTGGACCCTATCTATAGTATGTTTTCCCCATACATACATACCTAGGATAAAGTTTAATTTATAAATTAAGCCCCCAGAAAGAGATTAACAACAATAACCAATAACAAAAGGTAATAATTATAACAATAGATGCTAATAAAAGGTATGTAAACATGATCTCTTTCTCTCTCTCTTTCTCTCTCTCTCTCCTCTCTCTCTCTGTGATTCTCTCTCACTCTGAAAATATTTGTTCTTCACCTCAGGTAACTGAAATGGCAGAAAGTGAAACTAGAAAAAGGGGGACAACTGTATAACTCAAAAGCTTTTCTGATTTGTTGAATTTTACCATTGATGGTGGTGGTGGTGGTGATGTGGCTGTGTGTGTGTGTGTGTGTGTGTGTGTGTGTGTGTTTCCTGACTAAAGAAAGCACCCATAGTACCAGAGATACTGGAAGGAAATGGATCATGAGGCACTGGGGAGATAATTTGCTACTTAGATTGGGAAAAACTGTCACCTAGACCCTAGGGAGGCTCGTTTTGACAGGGGAGCTGAGATGCTGAGATCACATCTTCCACCTGACCAGTGACACTCCTTGGAGCTTCAGCAGTAGTGACATGGGATGGGACATAGTTTGAAAGGTCCATAGACTTCTCTTCTGCTTCTCTAGTCTTCTTCTCTCTCAGAGGAAGGGGAGCCATGAGGAGAGCTAACATTTATTGAAGGTTTATTGCATGCCATGTACTGTTCTAACCTCTTTCACATAGGAAAACGTTTACTGCTCATGGTAACCTGTGGGGAAAATGAGGTATGGGAGCATGAAGTAATGTTTCAAAGAAAACCTGCAGGGCCAGGATTTGAACCCAGGCAGTTTGGCTTGACAGTATGTGCTCTGATTCTCTGAGACATGCTGCTTAAAGATAGGAAGGAAGATATGAAACTAAATATGACATATTCACACCACTGTACTGAGTACTTTATGTGCCATCTCTTTTAAAGCTTTCAGAGGGCCCTACAACCTGTGTGACCAGCCTTTAGCTACTCCCAGGTGTTCCTGATAGATCACTATGGTCGCTTCATCTGAAATGGACATAATTTCTTTCTTTTCTTTTTTCTTTCGAGACAGAGTCTTGCTCTAGGCCCAAGCAAGATTGCAGTGAAGTGGTGCAATCTTGGCTCACTCCAAACTCAGCCTCCTGAGTTTAAGCGATTCTCCTGTCTAAGCCTCCCAAGTAGCTTGGATTATAGGCACGCAACATGAAACTCGTATAACTTTTGTATTTTTAGTAGAGATGGGGTTTCATCATGTTGCCCAGGCTGTTCTCGAACTCCTGGCCTCAAGTAATCTGTCCACCTCAGCCTCTCAAAGTGCTGGGATTACAGGTGTGAGCCACCACACCCAGACTGAAATGGCCATAATTTCTAAAAGATTATTTGTTGCTCACTTTTTAAAGTAAGTATAATTATTTTAATATTCTTCGAATCATATTGCAGAAAATTTGGATAATAGAAGCAAAGAAAAAACACATAACCCCACTCTATATCATAGTCTTATTTCAGCATATTTCTAAAACTCCTTTACAAATGCCTCTATATCCTATGAATGCAATTTTTATCCAGCATTTCAAGCTTTTTCCCCATGTTTTTATGCAGTCTTCATAACTGTGATTTTTAAATTGATTGTGTTTTGACTTCTTTTGGTATTTTTTAATTGGGAGCATTTTGAGTTTTCAAATAATTGTTGGAGAGACTTCATCTTAAACTTTTTAAAGGCATTTTATGCTAGATCTTGGTTAAAAAACACTCAGCAGCCAAGGTTAATTTTTAGAACTATGTTTCCTTGTTTTCACAGGGATCTACCGAACAGAAAGGGACAAAGGCACGTTGTATGAGCTCACCTTCAAAGGGGACCACAAACACGAATTCAAGCGGCTCGTCTTGTTTCGACCATTCGGCCCCATCATGAAAGTGAAAAAAGAAAAGCTCAACATGGCCAACACCCTTATCAATGTTATCGTGCCACTAGCAAAAAGAGTGGACAAGTTCCGGCAGTTCATGCAGAATTTCAGGTTTGTTTGTTCGCGCGTGTTTATCTTCCTCCGCGTGGTGTGTGTTAGAACACTGATACCATTTCCCGTCATCTCCTTCATTTCCCCTGAGTACAAAGGCTCCTTTCTCTTGTTAAGCTCAGTTTTCTCCATGTAAACTTTATCATTTCTATTTGCTTTTCTCTAGAGCAATTAGAAAACTGCTTTAAAAGCATATTTACCTTCAGAAATGAAAAGCAAGAAGGACTGGGTTTTTATCAGGATCTACAAAGATGATCGAATGCCTGTTGTGTTCATTCTGACTTGTGAATGGGCTCAGGTTTGGGGATAGCAGGAACCAAGACTCACAGGCAAGTGAGCAACGTTGAGTCTTGAGCTGGCAGTGGCCGAGCCCACTTTGATAGTGGATGAGCGCTGGAAGATCTTCTTGAATAGGCTCTAGGCTGCCTTCATCTGCTGTCCTGTTCTAGTGGCAGCTGCACTGTATTGGATCCAAATCTGTTTTTTATTCTAATCTACATCATTTTAGACTTAAATGTAGAATTATACCAAGAAGGCTTCAAGCCCACATTTTTGTAGCTACTCAGTGAGACAAAGTGGAGTTTCATTGTCAGGCATGCTGATGAAGTTTTTAGATGTGTGTCTTTAATCCCTTGATTGCGTGGTGTTGGATCTTAGAAGCTGTGATAGCTCACATGCACATATTGGCTGAGGATAACCAGCTAAGTTATTTCACCAGCTTGTTTTAAACATAGAAAATTATATTATCTAATTATAAATCTTGCAAGATCAAGCTGATTTTCTTTTCTTTTTATTTGAGATGTAGTCTTACTCTGTCACCCAGGCTGAACTGCAGTGACATGAACTCTGCTCACTGCAACCTTTGCCTCTTGGGTTCAAGCAATTCTGCCTCAGCTTCCCAAGTAGCTGGGATTACAGGCACCCGCCACCACACCTGGCTAATTTTTGTGTTTTTAGTAGAGACGGGGTTTTGCCACGTTGGCCAGGCTGGTCTTGAACTCCTGACCTCAGGTGATCCACCCGCCTTGGCCTCCCAAAGTGCTGGGATTACAGCCGTGAGCCACCATGCCCAGCCTTGACTTTTAATCTTACTAAATTTACATTATTAAAAGGCAGAATGTTCAGTATAAGGATGTGGTTGATATCTTTCAAAATTCTGGTTCATGAACATACTCTTTTTTAATTTAAAGGGTAACCTACTTATAGCTAAGTTTTTTGAAGATCAGAATCAAATAGTCTTAGAAGAGACCTTTGAGGTCATCTGGTCTAATCTTCTTGTAATTCAGACTGTCTCCGGAGACTCCCTGACATAGGGTTCTCTAGGCAATGGGTGTGTGCCCAAGGTAGCTGTCTACATTACTAGTCAAGCTGCTGCTTTGTTGACTGTCTCTGGATAGAAAGTTCTTTATTATTTGTACTTGAAATCAGCTTCCATGTCTTTTCTGCCTGGTGGGTCTAGTTCTAGCCTCTTGAGGACTGAACAAATTCTTTGTGTGTGTGTGTGTGTGTGTGTGTGTGTGTGACAGAGTTTAGCTCTTGTTGCCCAGGCTGGAGTGCAGTGGTGCAATCTCAGCTCACTGCAACCTCTGCATCCCAGTTTCAAGCAGTTCTCCCATCTCAGCCTCCTGAGTAGCTGGGATTACAGGCATGTACCACTATGCCTGGCTAATTTTGTATTTTTAGTAGAAACGGGGTTTCTCAATGTTGGTCCGGCTGGTCTTGAACTTCCAGTCTCAGGTGATCCACAGGCCTTGGTCTCCCAAAGTGCTGGGATTACAGGCATGAGTCACCAGGCCCAGCCTTCCATTTCCTCTTAAACATCATGAGCTTTCAGGTATTTGAAGGTGGTCACCACAACTGGCCTAGTCTTTTCTTCCCCAGGTACAGCAGTTCTCAATTTCCTTAGCTTTTCTATATTCCCTAGTTTGTAAACTGTTTTTATTAGCTGGAGCGTGCCTTTAGCCATGATGTAATTCAAAGTAGGGTGAGCTAATTGATTGATCTCCCAGTTTGTAGAATACTTCTCTGTGCATGATCGCATAACTATTTGCAGTATTCCTCTGGCTCCAGTCCTGAAGTGAGCGTTTTTATAGTTTTGGCTTATTTTGACCTTCTTTTGGTGTCTTTGCTTTCTTTGTAGACCTTCCCCTTGGAATGGCATAGTGCTACTGGTTCACTAAACAGCACATCTCCAGAATGACTGAACCTGTGATGTTCTGAATGCAGTTGTAGAACCTGAATGTGGTTTTCATGAGACACTAAGTCAGATCATTACTCTCAGCAGCTAGAATGCCAGTTCTAGGACAATGTTATAGCAAGTTCCTTTGGCGAGCTGCCTATGGCTTACTAGGTTCAGGGTCCTGAGCTTGGATTCTGCACATAGGCCGGTCCTTGGATGTGTTGGGCTTGCTAAGGTAGTGAGGGAAATATCTGCTCTGTGAAAGGACAGTCCTCACTGTAGGACTCCTGGGGCCTGAAATAGCAGGATTCTCTTGGGTATATATGAACAGCTATTTCCTTAATGTTGTGAGAATTTTAAGCAGTTAACAATAGGAATAAAACAGGAAGGGAAGTGTCATTGAGAAGAGTCCAATGAGTAGCTCACAAGCCTCCAAAATGGAGTGGGTGGAATGAAATGTGATTCCCATTAATGTTTTAAAAGAACACAAAAAATTCTAGGGCAGTGTGTTCTGAGCCAATTTGTCTCAACTCACCACATCAACTTTTACTATTTAGATGTCCCTTGCTCATGTAGGTAGGAAGGGGTGAGTGATGGAAGACTTGTGACCTGGAGAGGATCTTTTGAGATCCTTTTGCATGTGTCAGACACGCTACCCAGATTCAAGGGATTAGAAGATGAATCGAAGATGTGGTACCTACTTTCATGAATAGCAGAAGCTGCATATACAGACCTAGGTGCTATGGCAGAGATAGAAACGGGACAACGGGACACAAAGAGAAGCTGCCTAGGACAGCTGGCACTGGAGCAGGAGGCTGAGCAGGGAGTTTAATTCACAGTCAAGGCATTTCAGAGTGTGTTGTGGTCTCTGAAAAACTGGTTTTTGAGAGGGTAAATACCTGTGGGTATTTAATTCTTCATAAGACCTTATTAAACGTGGCATTTCAAACCCAAAGAAGGGGTTATTCAGGGCATGGTGTGAGGACAACTAGCCAAACATAGCAGGAAAAAAATGGGATTCTTATTTCACACCAAAAAGCAAAGTAAACGCCAGTCAATTAAATATTTAAATGCAATTAACATGACCATAAAATTACTGGAAGAAAATATAAAGGGCTATTTAATAAATATTTGAGGTTGTCTTTATGAAGTCCTTTCCATCCTCAGACTGAAACTGTGAACTCTGGTTGACACTGAGGATGATGACACTAGGAACAATTTGTATTTCCTTTTTTTCCTCTGTTTTCTAAATATTTATATAGCTGCCATATGTTTTATATTTTATTTAAAGATTCAGTGAAAGATTATTTTTGGCTTTTATAATTTAAACATGACTTTTCAGTTTGTAAAAGGTGATACTTGGCTTTTATAAGATATTTAAGCATTATAGAACAGCACAGGGAATTAATTATTTAGAAAGTCACTCCAGGTCTCGCCTCCCAGAATTAACCAATATTAACATTAATTGAACACCATTCCGGGAAATTTTCTTTGCATATATGCAGATAGAAGAATTGCTTGCCAGCTGGGAATAAGTCAGTGCAACATGAGATACACTAAACATTGTATTTCTACTCGTAGAATTAAAATGTATCTTTCTTAATTTTATTGAAGAAAACCGGAAGTATAATGAAGCAGTAGCTGAACTTTAAGAAAATGACTCTTCAGTGTAAGAGATATTAGTTCCTAAGAGATTCCTCAGAAGTTAAAAAGTGATTTTTGCAAAACAAAAAATAGTTGGGATTACTATTTTTTACTACATTTTATAACTTTAGTTTCATTGAAAATTGCAGTATGAAAGGAAATCAGCACAGCTATACTTTCTGCCTTCTGTGTCCCATCTTCTGATTTTTGTTAGCAATCTATTGTTCGTTTGTTTGTTTGTTTTAATACAGTCTGGCTCTGTCACCCAGGCTGGAGTGCAGGGACACGACCTTGGCTAACTGCAGCCTCCGCCTCCCAGTTTAAGCGATTCTCTTGCCTCAGCCTCCCAAGTAGCTGGGATTACAGGTGTGCATGACCACACCTGGCTAATTTTTGTATTTTTAGGAGAGACTGGGTTTCACCATGTTGACCAAGCTGGTCTCAAACTCCCACCTCAAGTGATCTGCTCACCTTGGCCTCCCAAAGTGGTGGGATAACAGACGTGAGCCACTGTGCCTGGCTGCAATCTATTATTTTGACCTTGTCAGGGTTCCAACCTTTACATTCTGTTTCATAATTACAGTTTCTACAGTTCTAGTTCTGGAGTTAGTGTACTCATCACCAGTCATCTTCCAAAAGCTTTCCATTCCTTAGTTCTTAGTTGGCTGTATTTTATGGTCAAGATATTTTTTCAAGAACGGTCACAAGTGCTTAAGCATGGAATATTTATTTGTTATTATAGTGTACAGATAACTTAGCTGGACTTAAAATTCATGGGACCCACTTTCCTTCCTTGGGACTTTGTAGACATTCTTCTGGCATCAAATGATCTGGTGAAGTGTAAGACCACTTTATTTTGTCTCTCTTGTAAACGGCTTTTGCCTGAATGCCTGAAGAATTCCTTCATTAGTCTTCAGTCACATTCACTTAATCAGGATATGTCTTATCTCAGCATCTGTTGCCTGCCTGCTTGCCTCTGCCTGCCTCTGCCTCTCTCTCCCTCTCTTTCCCCTTCCCCTTCCCCTTCCCCTTCTCCTTCCCAATGGAGGAGTCTCACTGCAATCTCTGCCTCCCAGGTCCAACCACTTCTCATGCTTCAGCCTCCCAAGTAGCTGGGACTACAGGTGCATGCCACTGTGTCAAGCTACTTTTGATAATTTTAGTAGAGATGGGGTTTCACCATGTTTGCCAGGCTGGTCTTGTACTCCTGACCTCAGGGGATCTGCTCATCTCGGCCTCCCAAAGTGCTGAGATTACAGGTGTGAGCCACTGTGCCCAGCTAATGTCTGCTGTTCTTTAACTGATTTTTCTGTAGTATTGTTTCCTTTTTTGCTTTGTGGGTTCTTTTAGGGAAAATTTTGGATGCTTTATTTTTGAGTTCTTCTGTTTGCTTCATTTTTTGGATTCTCTGTTTCATGGGCACAATTATATATTTACAGGTCTTCTCCGTTAATTAGCATCTTTTTTTTTTTTAACGCCTTAGTCTTTTATCTGCTTTCACTTAAACCTTTATTGTGTCAGTGATTTGATTTTCTGACATACCTATTCTGTACCTTGCTATTTCTAATGTATTACTTCTGTGTGTTTGGGCTGTTGTCTTATTTTCTGAGCACACAGTGTGCCTGCTAATCTTATTCTATTGTTTTTATTTTTTCCTCTTTGGACTTTTTAAAAATTAAATTCATATTTTTGTTAAGATTAATTGTGAAACATTTTTAAGAAATTTTCTTCTGTTTGAGTTACATTTTCTTTTGGACCTGGTTTTTCTTTTGCTTTGCGTGTTATTTCTTAACTTTTTCTTTTCATTTTGTTCTTATTCTTGGAATGTGGTTGCTGTGATTTCTTTATCTTTCGTCATCATGTGCAGGGAACTACCCAGCCTTCTGTTTTACCCTAACGTGGTATGGGTGGATTCTCCTTGGCTCTCCCCTCACCTTGACTGAGAATTGTTTTGCATATTTTGAGGACAGGATATTTCTCTCTTCACTTTATTTGTAGTGTCAAAGCTGGGTGGAGGAGAGAAAGAACTCCCAGGGGCTTTGTGCAGCCTTTGTTGGAGTTCCCTGTTCCTGTGGCTCTTCTGAGCCTTGGGATGGATATGTGAGTTGTGCCAGGCTCACTTGGTGTAGGAGGAATTCATTCTTTTCCCGAGGGGTAGATGTATCATATTTGGCTCTCAGAATGGCCTTCATATAAGGGCTGAGGCCTCAGACATCACCAAGAGTCAGCCCCACTCGTTTACATCTCCAGCTTACTTGCTCACCTTCAGCAGCTCTTTCCATGCCTGCCAGTCAAAAAGAGGAAGAAGAAACTTGGCTTTGTTTCTAATGGTTCTGTGGAGTGTGGGGGAGATAAGTAAGTCATTAGCTCTCAGTATTTCTCATCCCTTCTCCTCTAACTGTTCTGATAAAGTATCTCAACTAAATGTGATTAACATTTTTCTTATGCTTCTGTCAAATCCCCTTCCCTGCTCCTTTTTTTTTGGCAGGGGTTAGTTCACCAAGTGTAATTAGGATGGAACTACATACCCTCTCTACTTTCATTGCAATTTGTAGAAAGACTGAAATATTCTGCTGTGGCTCTTCGTGCTGCTGGTGCCAAGGTCCTAGGTAGAAGCCAAGGTCTCCTGCATCTTCCCTAGTTCCTGCCTTCTCACACCTCAACCTGCATCTCCCTGTTTTCTCACCAACCAGTTTCTCTTCTGGACGTGGTTTCTGGGGCCAGAAGCCACAGGAAGCTAACACAGAACCTTCCATTTCTTTCCTTGGCCTCCACTCTGTTGAAGTTCACAGCAGAAGATTATGTCTCCCTCATTGGTCATTTATTGGTGGCAGAATTGTTGCCATTTTCAACGATTTTTGGCACACAATTGGCAATGATTGCTATTTGAGATTATATTTAAAGCATTATTCTTCTCGTGCATCACCTTCAAAATGTCAACACCCTTTGCTCTCATGCAGTTGGTTGAGGAATCCTTTATGTGTTGCTTCATATATCTCAGCTTTAGTATCTTCTGTAAAAGGAAAGTCTTGGTCCAGATGGGCCCCAGCCCCTTGTACTTCTATGCTTGTTATTAGTAGAAGTAGGTTTTTCCACATCAATATCAATTGGTTAATTATTCACCTAGAAAAGACTTGCATGGCTTAGTTTTAGAATAAATATGTCATCTTTGACAGAAGGAAGAGATGTGGAACCTGGAATTCCCAAGAAAGAGCAGGCCTGGTCACCAGGCACAAAGTGGTCCTGGGGAAGGCTAGGTCTGCAGAAAACAGCTCACCTGGGATGCTGGCCAGGCATGGGTACAATCTGCAAGGAAGCAAAGGTCACAGCTTCGTGCTCTAGAACTGTACTCAGGGTGGTCCCCAGGGACAAAATTGATTCCTGGGTGCACAGAATGTGTAGACTAAGTTATTTATGGTCATTATTGTTTCTTCTCATTATAGTTATCTCAACTACTCTCAAAAATTGTATTTTAGAAAATACAAATTTAATAAAACCATTTTTATAAAGTTTAATAAAAAAGGACTCAGTAACAATAGTGGAAGAGGGACTGGTCCACTTAGAAATTGGTGCCAATAGAAACAGTTGAAACTTGTGAAAAACACTAGGTTTCAGAACATCCCAACAGGCAAGGAGAAAGGGATAAAACAAAGGCCAGAGTCCTCCAGCTGCTTATATTTAATGAAGAGAAGCCTGCCATTTGTTGAGTGAGATGAGCTTTCTTCTAGCACCCAGACCCTAAAGGGCCTTCATTTAAGAGGCATTGAACCACCAAATAAATGATACTCCTAGGATTTACAAGTAATCATGATGCTAGAGCTTGATGCTAAAGCTTAGGTATTGCCATCTCTCTGAATAAGAATAAAAACCCTACCACACCCTCAATAGCAATATAGACTGCTCTGTTCTTGGTGCTGTGGGGTTACTTATGTGCTGTGTGAGTCCATTTTGTTTTTTTCTTAGTGACAGGGTCTCTAAAAAAAGCTCAACGGCCCAAGCTGGTGTGCAGTGGTGCAATCATGGCTCACTGCAGCCTCAAACTCCTGGGCTCTGGTGATCATCCCACCTCACACTCCTGAGTAGCTGGGACTACAGATGCACGCCACCACATCCAGCCAGATTTTTTATTTTTCGTAGAGACAAAGTCTTGCTATGTTGCCCAGGCTGGTTTCAAACCCCTGACCTCAAGTGGTCTTCTGTAAAGATCCGTTTCCAGCCTGCCTCAGCCTCCCAAAGTGTTGGGCATGAGCCACCGTACCTGCAGGTGACTTCATTTTTGTTTGTGGAAATCGGATGCCTGGAACTGTGGCAGGCTCCTTCTCTCCTGCCATCATTGTCCTGCCCAATGTAAGACCCTCACGGGCTTTACATGTAGTTTCTTCTCCCCTGGATGCCCCACCCACCTTTCTTGGGTCTCTGCAGACTCTCCCTGCAGCTGGGAACAGAGGGAGCTGACCAGGGAAAGCTTGCTTTAAATGTAGCTCCTGCTGTTTTTCTGTTTCCCTTTTGCCCAGTTGCTATTGGCTTAAACCTACTTACTCCTTCTCCTCCTCCTCCTTCCTCCTCTTCCTTCCTCCTCTTCCTTCCTCCTCCATTCTTCCTTCTCCTTCCTCTTCCCTTCTTCCTCCTCCCCCCTCCTCTTCCCTCCTCCTCCCTTCTTCCTCCTCCTCCTCCTCCTTCTTTCTTCTCCCCATTTTGCACTTGAAACTATTCTCAAATTTGGGTTTTGGCTGCTTTGTTTCTCTTACCTTCCATATTCTAGATTTTAAGCCAGTCGGTTATTTCATCGTTTATTTTGTTTCTGATAGCAGGAAGAACCTCATAATAACAAAACTATAGATTTTCTTTGGTCTTTATCTCTAAGCCTCTCTGAGGGGAAAAAGGCAGAATTTTTATGGAAAATATTCTTTACTTTTCTGTTAAAAAATCTTTCTCAGTTCATTCCACATTTACTTGATTTTTATTTTGACAACTTCCAGCTGGACTGAGAATCCTTTTTCATGTTGCTATATTCCTCCTCAGACTTGACTGGTAATTTTTGTCTTAATGTTCTCTTTCTAACATTTATGGTATTTTAATGTAGCATCAAGGAACTCTATTACTTGAATTTTCTTTAGCAGTTCTCTTTTACTCCTTTTTGGCCTAGAACCCGTAAGATGGCTCTGGAAATTTCAGGAAGATTATTTTAAATCAGTAATTATAGAATCTCTGAAATTGAAATGAGCCTGAAATGTTATAGCTAGGCTGGTATAAGTGACAGAAAGCCCTCAGGTCATCAAATATTGGATGGTGATAGAGATTCCTGGTTTCTTTGTGTTCCCCAACAAGAAAATAATGTACTTTACCTAGTCTAGTCCTTCTACTTCTCCCGTGGGCCATTTTACTATTTGTACACCAGAGCTGCACTAAGAAAGTTGGATGGCTAATGAGTTTGAGAGAGACTAATCTATATTATTTACTGTATTTGGATAAAGGTTTCTCTTTGGGAACTTAATAGAAGTTGGTTTTTATTTCACTTGAGCCAGGGGTTATGTAGAAACATCTATCCAACAGTAAAAAATGACCTACTGGAAAATGATCTCATTTTCTGTTTTGAAATGGGAATTCAGGAAGATAAGTCCCAATTGCTTGGTTGAGAGTCAAAATTTACTCATTTCTTAACACTGATTGGACTACTCAAATAATGTAATACAATAATTATATATTAATAAATTTATCTTGACACGGGGGAGGGGAGATGACCCTCCAAACCAAAGGAAGAATACTGATTTTAAAGGCAGATTTTAGTTAGCTCAACTTACTCTGTTGCTTATTTCCAATTTCTTTGTGCCAAGGATTTACTTCTTGTAATCATAGAAGACTAGAGGTAGAGTTTCGGAACATGAAGGCTATTACGTGTCATTTCATTTTTTTTTTTTTTTTTTTGAGACGGAGTTTCGCTCTTGTTACCCAGACTGGAGTGCAATGGCGCGATCTTGGCTCACCACAACCTCCGCCTCCTGGGTTCAGGCAATTCTCCTGCCTCAGCCTCCTGAGTAGCTGTGATTACAGGCACGCGCCACCATGCCCAGCTAATTTTTTGTATTTTTAGTAGAGACGGGGTTTCTATTTTTAGTAGAGACCATGTTGACCAGGATGGTCTCGATCTCTTGACCTCGTGATCCACCCGCCTCGGCCTCCCAAAGTGCTGGGATTACAGGCGTGAGCCGCCGCGCCTGGTCCTCATTTCATTTCTTAAAGCCTAAATAGATATTCATCACATAGCTGAACATTTGAGTAGAAAATTAACTTAGAAAAGAATAGTGATATGATTTCCTTGCATCTGTGCCTTTTCTCAGCTGTAAAAGCCCTGTCTCTGCTCTTGTTCATGTGTGTGGAGGCTACTTGCCTATCAAGGTTCAGCCTGGATCCCCGCTTCTCCTCAGTCCCCCTTTCCCTTGCACCCATTGGAAATAACCATGCTCTCCTCTCAGCCTTTTAGCTCATTTTACCTCTGTTAACATGGTTATTCCATCCTGCATTTATGGTTGTCAGTTTCTTCCAATAAACTGTAAAGTTCCTGCAGTAGGGAGGCTGACTAGTCATCCCAGTTTGCTTGGGACTGAGAAGTTTCCTAGGATATGGGATTTTTCACTGCTAAAATCTAGAGAATGACAGGAAAACCTGGATGATTGATTCCACTACAGACCACACATGGTCATCCTTTGTAAATCTTCCTCCAGTGAGGATAATGCATTGCACACAAAGGTGCTCAATAAATGTTTATAGTTGAATCCATGTTTTCCTAGGCCACACAGTATGAGGTATAAAGATAGGTATCCCTAATTGCAAGAAACACCATTTTCCCTCTGTCTCGCTCTCTTACCTACTCTGGCAAGATCTCCAACCTTCTCTGGCCCTCTTAGTCTTTCTAGGTATCCTCAGTGATGTCTCACACATGTGCAGATGTTAAGTTCAACTTCCACTGGCTGCACAAGCATCAGTTGTATGAAGCAAACTCATGCTCCTGACAACAGCCAGAGGGGCTATCACTCTCTAATGGCATGGGGTTGCTGCTCCTACCGAACCCACCACTGGCATCTCTATCACGCCAACACCATTACATTTGTTCCCCAAAAGCCCTGGCTTGAGTTTCCTATACTCTCATAATTTTGTTTCTTATAAAGCCTTCCCATGTTTTTTGTAGCTCTGTCTCTCTAGGACTCACAGGTGAGTCCACAAGAGCTGGCTGGAGAACGGGACCTACCCTAGGGATGTGCATCACTTTGATAACCACGCTGCCCCTCTGACAAGTCAGATGTTAATACTGAGCCTGCTTTAGTGATTGTTCTTAAGACAGTGATTGAGAACTGAGGCCAATTTATATACCTGCCTTCCCCTGCTCTGGGACATGTGGCAAGGTCTGGAGAGAGACCTTTTCGATTGTCACATCTGGGATAGGTGGGTGCTCCTGGCATCCAGTTTGCTAGAGGCCAGGGATGCTGCTACACATCCTACAGTGCACATCACAGCACCTCCCACAATAAAGCATTAGTGGGTCTAAACTGTTGGCAGTGCAGAGATTGAGAAAGGCTCCCTTAGGATGAGTTATTGCCTTAAGGGTACAACCCCTCCTCCAGTCAGGCCTCGGATCAGCCTGTCACTAGTCCATCAGATCTGCCCATTATATTTGACTATTTCCCATCAGAAACTCAGGTTGAACAGTCCCTTCCCCACAGCGCATTTGGAGTTGTGCTGTGGCTTCTCCCTGCCACCTGGCCATACCAGCCACCCAGCTCTGTAGTGCGATCCTAGACAGTGAGACCAAAGCTGTCAGACTTTGCAGGTGCATCCCTCATGCTGCTCAGGTGACGTGGGTAGATGAGTACCAGGCAAGTCCTTAGGAAACCTGTCTTTCATGCCTGGCTGCCTCCTAAACTCGGTCAGGTCATTGGAACTCCTTCCCTCTGTACGCTAAGGCTACGAACAATGGCCACGTACCTCCTTCCACAGGGCAAGCGTGCAGATTAATAACAGAACTCAAAGACCATGAAGGGCTTTTGGCCTCTGGGGAAATGGAACTATAGGTGTCTAAGTGACTGTGATACATGTTTTCTGACAGAAAATATATCTTAATTAGTCTCTGTACTCTGCTGTTACAATATCCAGGGGAAGAAGAACTGGTTGTTTTTTTTTCCTCCCCTCAAGAAAAAACACCCTGAAAAGAGTCTTTGTGGAATAGAAATGGAATATTCAGGCTGGTCATGGCAACTCACACCTGTAATCCCAGCACTTTGGGAGGCCAAGGCAGGTGGATCACCAGAGGTCAGGAGTTCGAGACTAGCCTGGTCAAAATAGTGAAACCTCATATCCACTAAAAATACAAAAATTAACTGGGCATGGTGGCATGCACCTGTGGTCCCAGCTACTTGGGAGGCTATGGTGGAAGGATCACTTGAACTTGGGAGGTTGAGGATACAGTGAGCCAAGATAGCACCATTGCCTGGGTAACAGAGCAAGACTCTGTCTCCAAAAAATGAAAAATAAATAAAAATTTTCAGGCTTCCAGTTTCAGGCAGAATGAGCCAGTGGGAATGGGGAGCTCATGCACAGAGATCATGTGAAAATGGTGAGCTCCCCAGAGGGATCTTAGGAAGCTGGAGTTTCCCGAGGTACATGGCAAAGGCTTCATAGACAGTGTTACCAAGGTGTTTATAGAGAAATGCTATCACAGACATGTAAGTCAGCCCAAAGGATGCAGGTAGCGTGTGTCCAGGTATGGATAAATAACAGTGCAAAGCCAGGAATTTGAATACACAATGAATAAAATTTTCCTCCATTCTCGTCCCTTTTACTTTATTTATTTATTTGTTTTGAGATGGCGTCTCACTCTGTTGCTCAGGCTGGAGTGCAGCAGCACCATCTCAGCTCACTGCAGTCTCTGCCTCCCAGATTCAAGTGATTCTCCTGCCTCAGTCTCGCAAGTAGCTGGTATTACAGGCATGCACCACCATGTCTGGCTATTTTTTGTATTTTTACTAGAGACAGGGTTTCACCATGTTGGCCAGGGTGGTCTTGAACTCCTGACTTCAAGTGATCCACCAACCTCAGCTTCTCAAAGTGTTGGGATTACACGCTTGAGGCACCATGCCTGACCTACTTTACTTTTTAAACTTTTGCCTCCAAAACAAAAACATATGGACAAGTCACCCACTCTTTCTTACACACACCTTTCCAGTGGATTAAGTCTACTGAGAATTATTTTGAGCAAAACAAAGATCATTCAGCCAGCCAGCCAGCCATGGTTTTTCATAGTATGAGACTCATATTCTTCTAAGGCACTTGTTTGTTATGTTACAGAGAGTTTTGGTTTTGCACAGTACATGGGGAACTCAAGGGCAGATGTGTCTTAATCATTTTTTAAGACCCATTGGTAGTGTAACTGGCCCATGGTATGTTGTCACCATGTGTTTATTGAATGAATGAAGGAAAGAATACATGAATAAATGGAACCTTGGAGGTAGACCTCACAACACATTCTGCTTTGCCTTGTTTAAGACGCCTCACCTAGTCACAGGAGTAAAGACCCAGTGCATCTGTCTTACTGCTTAAAAACAGGAAGTGCTTTGAATGGATTTAAAAATACCAGAGAGGGAGACAGCAAAGATGTTATTAGAAAAATGAGAATGCTTTTCCTTCAGACTTAGCGGGTGACCCTCTCCTGATTCTAGGATGGATTTTTCCCACTGCATGCATAAATTTCAAGCAGTTTTTCTGACACTTGACCCATGTGTGTGCTTTTTTTCTACCCTGGCAGAGGAAGTTGAGGCATTGTCTGAGAAGTTTGTGAAAGGGATCTTTTATGGACAGAGGATTCCATTGTTGGTTGGTGATGACTCAGTCTGCAGGGACTGTGGCTCAGTGAGAGCTCCTGGTTTTGAAGTGTCATTACATTCTAGGGCTCTGTTCTCTTTTAAACCTCTGCCATCACTCTGGGTTCCTGAGGCAGTTCTTTGTTCCACCAGAAAGAGACAGAATTCTTGAACCAAGCCTGTGACCAGAGTGAGCCCTGGATGCCTCTTGCCTGGTTCAATATCATCTTCCCTATTTCTTCCATCTGGAATTCTCTTCTTTCCTACCTCTACGTTTCTAAACCCTATCCTTCTCCTTCACAGCCCCAGCCATTCCAGCCCACAGGATTTGCTATGCCTTATGAATTCTATATTCTTTATTTCAGTGCCATGAGATGTTTGATGGTTTTATTAGAGCTCATTTGATTGCCTAAGTAAGTGTTACGAAGGAAAGAACTGTATCTTCTATGGCTGTGGATTTCTCCCAGCAACCCCAGGAAGGCAGTCATTCCTTTTTGGTGTCGTTATTAAAAGCATTGAACAAACTGGCCTCTGCATTAGAGCTCGGGGATCTCTTGAAATCATGATGTGGATTATTGTTTGAGGGCTAGGGTAAGTTGCCAACACAGAGATAAAAGAAACCAAATGGAAGGACATGTAAAATAACAATATCACAAAATATCATCCCACCGGTAGAATCTTTTCATTAACTTGTTTCCAGAAACTCATGTTAAAATTACGCACATACAGGTATGCAGTTGTCCCTCTGTATCCATGGGTTCCACACCCTCTGATTCAACCAATCAAGGACTGGAAATATTCCAAAAAACAAAACAGGAATGGTTGCATCTGTACTGAATATGTACAACCTTTTTTTTCCATGTCATTATTCCCTAGACAATACAGAACAAAAACCATTACACAGCATTTATGTTGTATTGGGTGTTACAAGTAATCTGGAAATCATTTAAAGTCTACAAGAGTATGTGTGCAGGTTATATCCAAATACCACACCATGTTATGTAAGGCAGGGGGCCCAACCCCTGGGCCAGAAACCAATACTGGTCTGTGGCCCCTTAGGAACTAGGTAGGCCACACAGCAGGAGGTGAGTAGCTGGTGAATGAGAGTTACCACCTGAGCACCACCTCTTGTCATATCAGCTGCAGCATTAGATTCTTACAGGAGCACAAAACTTATTGTGAACTGCACGTGTAAGGAATCTAGGTTGTGTGCTCTTTATGAGACTCTAATGCTTGATGATCTGAGGTGGAACAGTTTCATCCTAAAACCATAACCCCATCTCTGCCCCCACCCCCAGTGTGGAAAAATTGTCTTCCACAAAACTGGTCCCTGGTGCCAAAAAGTTTGGGGACTGCTGATATAAGGGCATGAGCACCTGGATTTTGGTGTCCCCCGGGGGACTTCTGGAATCAATCCCTCATGGATACTGATATGGTTTGGCTATATTGCCACCCAAATCTCACCTTGAATTGTAGTAATACCCACCTGTCAAGGGCAGGGCCAAGTGGAGATAATTGAATCATGGGGGCAGTTTCTTCCATACTGTTCTTGTGGTAGTGAATAAGTCTCACAAGTTCTGATGGTCTTATAAGTGGAAGTCCTCCTGTGCAAGCTCTCTTGGCTGCCGCCATATAAGATGTGCCTTTGATCCTTCTTTGCCTTCTGCCATGATTACGAGACCTCCCCAGCCATGTGGAACTGTGAGTCCATTAAACCTCTTTCCTCTGTAAATGACTCAGTCTTGGGTATGTCTTTATTAGCAGCATGAGAACAGACTAATACAGATACTGAGGGGAAACTATATATATGTACACAATATGTGCATATATGTGTATATAAACTGATTTACACACATGCTTATATTTATATATCTACACATATACACACATTTACATGCACATATATACATAGATACACATTCACACATACACACCTGCATTTATATATATATACGCATATGTATAAATGAACTCAATCCTCAGCAGAGGACCTTCCCAGATTAGCTAGGGCCTTCTCTTAAAAAAACCCAGCAAAAAAACAAATTGCTAATGTGGGAGAGCAGGTCAGGACAAGGCCAGAGCCAGAGGTCTGGCTCCAGGAGGGTGCAGCCAAATGGTTGCTTTGTCAGATCCCTGGAGCATGAGGTGCTGGGTACCTGGGATCATCAGAGTCATGGAGAGGAGAAATAGGGATGTGGTGAAGGTGATTGTATCTGCTTGGGAAGGGTGAACTTCAGTGACTGTGTCTCTTCCTTGCCATTTCTTCAGACAGTCACAACACTGGTTGCTTTCAAGGCATTCTAGAGTCCTAAACAAGAGAGTGAGTTTTGACCTTTGCTCATCCAGTCTTTAAGACTCTGTGTTTGGCCCACACAAAAAAAGAGAGTCATGGGCAAGGATCCTAGTCTCATCATCTCTGGACTTGAGCTTTCCCATCTTTTGTACTTCAGTGTCTTCTTATGGGGTAAAACCAGGGACCCATTTCTGTGACACTGTCTGGCCCCAATGGGCTAGGCCTGTGGCAGATTTGACCTGAGGTGCCTTGCATCTGAGTTTTGATTTACTGCATATTTAAATTTCCTTGTTGTCCCAATAAGATAAATGCAAATATAGGCATTTGGAATGGCCAAGCAGAAAGGTTCTGGATTCCCCTATCTGTTTCCTGGAAGCTTACTTAGTTTCCTTTAAGACCCTTTTGCACTTTATGAAAAGGCATTTGTGCTGTGCCTGTCAATGTGAAAACAGGCACCAGACATGTGTGTGTTTTGTTTTCCAGGGAGATGTGCATCGAGCAGGATGGGAGAGTCCATCTCACTGTTGTTTACTTTGGGAAAGAAGAAATAAATGAAGTTAAAGGAATACTTGAAAACACTTCCAAGTGAGTACAATATAGAGCTGTCATAAGGAGTCATAGTAACTGAGCTCAGAAGACACATCCAAGGCTGAAACTTCGGCTTAGTTTAATTTTCCTTTACACTGTGGGTGAACTGGGACGGATTGGTTGCTGGCTGTGTGCAGGGAAAAATCTGCACTCTTCTCCAGAAAACGACTCTATCTGACACTGGTTTTCAATGTGTGGGAGTGATGACTTTGAGAGTGGAGATAAACTGCACAGCAAGGGTGAGGGGAGTGTGGGCTTCATTGAGCTTCCACGTAACTGGATGTCATCACTTTTGGCACCATCGATGCGGGGACTTCTTTATGTTGCAGCTTAGAAATTAGGGAGAATACAGCTGTGCAGGGAGCTCCATCTCAGCCACAGCTTCAGAGGCTGAGTGAAGTCTATGCTCAGATCTCATCCACTTAGCAAACAGTCTCACCCTTTGGGCTTTCATTTGTTACGTGTTTTGAGACATTCAGGGGAAACCAGAAGTGGTGGCCAAGGCAGGATCCTTGATCAAACCTACTCAGTTGATTACAAATTATTTAACCAAAAACTTGAGACCTCCAGTTGTACATTTATACCTAGTTGATCAGTTGCATGGGGAATAAATCTATTCAAAAGCGGCATAGATGGATCTTTTTCCCTATCAAAATAAATGAATAGGCTGGGCACCGTGGCTCATGCCTGTAATCCCAGCACTTTGGGAGTCCGAGGTGGGTTGATCACATGAGGTCAGGAGTTTGAGACCAGCTTGGCCAACATGGCAAAACCCCATCTCTTCTAAAAATACAAAAATTAGCCGGGTATGGTAGCAGGTGCCTGTAGTCCCAGCTACTTGGGAGGCTGAAGGAGGAGAGTTTGAACCTGGGAGGCAGAGGTTGCAGTGAGCCGAGATCTCCCTGTTGCACTCTAGCCTGGGAGACAAGAGTGAAACTTTGTCTCAAAATAAATGAATGAATGAATGAGTGAGTGAGTAATCCCCATGGCATCTTCTACCAGTAAGGAAGACAGAATGGCACTGCACACTGGCCTGTATTTTGCCTTGGAGGTTTACAGGGGGAGATTTCAGCAAACAGGTGGGTAGTTTATACACAAGTAAAGCTTTGAGTATGTCCAGTGGTACTCAGGGGCAAAAATAATCTGAATAGGTGATTATTATTTAGATATAAATAGTACCCTCTGTTTTTAGTTTCTGGCAAATGGTAACAGGATGATAGTTGAAAGTTAAGATTCTAAGATTGAGTGTACCTTTTCTTTATTTTTATGATTCATTACTAGTTTTGTATTAATGGGCCCAAGATCTGAGTGCTAGTTACAATTATTCAAGCATTCTTTTTTTAAATTGTACTTTAGATTCTGGGGTACATGTGCAAATCATGCAGGATTGTTGCATAGGTACACACATGGCAATGTGGTTTGTTGCCTCCATCCCCCTGTCACCTACATCTGGCATTTCTCCCCATGATATCCCTCTCCAACCACCCCCACTCACTATCCCTCCCTTGGCCCTACTCAGCGGACCCCAGTGTGTGATGCTACCCTCCCTGTGTCCTTCTGTTCTCATTGTTCACCACCCGCCTGTGAGTAAGAACATGCGGTGTTTGCTTTTCTGTTCTTGTGTCAGTTGGCTGAGAATGATGGTTTCCAGATTCATCCATGTCCCTACAAAGGACCCAAACTCATGATTTTTTATGACTGCATAGTGTTCCATCATGTATATGTGTCACATTTTCCTTGTCCACTCTATTGTCAATGGGCATTTAGGTTGGTTCCATGTCTTTGCTGTTGTAAACAGTGCCGCTATGAACATACGTGTACATGTGTCTTTATAGTAGAACAATTTATAATCCTTTGGGTATATACCCAGTAATGGGATTGCTGGATCAAATGGAATTTCTATTACTAGGTCCTTAAGGAAGCACCACACTGTCTTCCACAATGGTTGAACTAGTTTACACTCCCACCAACAGTGTAAAAGTGTTCCTATTTTTCCACATCCTCTCCAGCATCTGTTGTCTCCAGATTTTTTAATGATCGCCATTCTAACTGGTGTGAGGTAGTATCTCGATGTGGTTTTGATTTGCATTTCTCTAATAATCAGTGATGATGAGCATTTTTTCCTGTGTTTCTTGGCCTCATAAATGTCTTCTTTTGAAAAGTGTCTGTTCATACCCTTCATCCACTTTTGAATGGGCTTGTTTGGATTTTTCTTGTAAATCTGTTTTAGTTCTTTGTAGATTCTGGATATTAGCCCTTTGCCAGATGGGTAGCTTGCGAAAATTTTTTCCCATTCTTTTGGTTGCCAGTTCACTCTAATGATTGTTTGTTTTGCTGTACAGAAGCTCTGGAGTTTAATTAGGTCCCATTTGTCTATTATGACTTTTGTTGCCAATGCTTTTGGTGTTATAGTCATGAAGTCCTTGCCTATGCCTATGTCCTGAATGGTTTTGCCTAGATTTTCTTCTAGGGTTTTTACAGTGTTAGGTCTTATGTTTAAGTCTTTAATCCATCTGGAGTTAATTTTAGTGTAAGGTGTCAGGAAGGGGTCCAATTTCTGCTTTCTGCACACTGCTAGCCAGTTTTCCCAACACCATTTATTAAACAGGAAATCCTTTCCTCATTGCTTGTTTTTGTCAGGTTTGTCAAAGATCAGATGTGTGGCATTTCCTCCAAGGCCTCTGTTCTGTTTCATTGGTCTATATTTCTGTTTTGGTACCAGCACCATGCTGTTTTGATTACTGTAGCCTTGTAGTATAGTTTGAAATCAGGTAGCATGATGCTTCCGGCTTTGTTCTTTTTGCTTAGGATTGTCTTGGCTATGTGGGCTCTTTTTTGGTTCCATATAAAGTTTAAGGTGTTTTTTTCCAGTTTTGTAAAAAAGGTCATTGGTAGCTTGATGGGGATAGCATTGAATCTATAAATTAATTTGGGCAGTATGACCATTTTCACAATATTGATTGTTCCTAACCATAAGCATGGAATGTTTCTCCATCTGTTTGTATCATCTCTTATTTTATTGAGCAGTGGTTTGTAGTTCTCCTTGAAGAGGTCCTTTACATCCTTTGTTAGTTGTATTCCTAGGTATTTTATTCTCTATGTAGCAGTTGTGAATGGGAGTTCACTCTTGATTTGGCTCTCTGTTAATCTGTTATTGGTGTATAGAAATGCTTGTGATTTCTGCACATTGATTTTGTATCCTGAGACATTGCTGAAATTGCTTATCAGTTTAAGGAGATTTTGGGCTGAGATGATAGGGTCTTCTAAATAGACAATCATGTCATCTGCAAACAGAGACAATTTGACTTCCTCCTCTCCTAATTGAATACCCTTTTTTTTCCTTGCCCAATTGCTCTGGCTAGAACTTCCAATGCTATATTGAATAGGAGTGGTGAGAGAGGGCATCCTTGTCTAGTGCCAGATTTCAAAGGGAATGCTTCCAGTTTTTGCCCATTCAGTATGATATTGGCTGTGGGTTTGTCATAAATAGTTTTTATTATTTTGAGATATGTTCCTTTAATATACATAGTTTATTGAGAGTTTTTAGCATAAAGGGCTGTTGAATTTTCTCGAAGGCCTTCTCTGCATCTATTGAGATAATCATGTAGTTTTTGTCTTCTGTTCTGTTTACGTGGTGAATTACGTTTATAGACTTGCATGTGTTGAACCAGCCTTGCATCCCCAGGATGAAGCCTACTTGATTGTAATGGATAAGCTTTTTGATATGCTGTTGCAATCGTTTGCCAATATTTTATTGAAGATATTTGCATCTATGTTCATCATGGATATTGGCCTGAAGTTTTCTTTTCTTGTTGAGTCTCTGCAGGGTTTTGGTATCAGGATAATGTTAGTCTCATAAAATGATTTTGGAAAGGTTCCCTCTTTTTAGATTGTTTGGAAAAGTTTCAGAAGGAATGGTACCAGCTCCTCTTCATATGTCTGATAGAATTGAGCTGTGAACCAATCTGGACCTGGGCTTTTTTTGGTTGGTAGACTATTAATTGCTGCCTTAACTTCAGCCCTTGTTATTGGTCTGTTCAAGGTTTCAACTTCTTCCTGGTTTAGGCTTGGGAAGGTGCAAGTGTCCAGGAATTTATCCATTTCTTCCAGGTTTACTGGTTTATGTGCATAGAGTTGTTTGTAGTAATCTCTGATGGTAGTTTGTATTTCTGTGGGATTGGTGGTGATATCCCCTTTTTCCTTGTTTATTGCATCTATTTGATTCTTCTCTATTTTCTTTTTTATTAATCTGGCTAGTGGTCTGTCTGTTTTGTTGATCTTTTCAAAAACAAGCTCCTGGATTTATTGATTTTTTGAAGGGTTTTTTGCGTCTCTGTCTCCTTCAGTTCTGCTCTGATCTTAGTTATTTCTGGTCTTCTGCTAGCTTTTGAGTTTTTTTGATCTTGCTTCTCAAGGTCTTTCAATTTTGACGAAAGAATGTCAGTTTTAAATCTTTCCTCACTTCTCTGGTGGGCATTTATTGCTATAAATTTCCCTCTAGACACTGCTTTAAATGGGTCCCAGAGATTCTGGTACGTTGTGTCTTCGTTTTCCTTGGTTTCAAAGAACATCTTTATTTCTGCGTTCATTTCATTGTCTATCCAGTCGACATTCAGGAGCAGGTTGTTCGTTTCCATGAAGTTGTGTGCTTCTGAGTTAGTTTCTTAATTCTGACTTCTAATTTGATTGCTCTATGGTCTGAGAGACTGTTTGTTATGATTTCCGTTCTTTTACGTTTGTCGAGGAGTGATTTACTTCCAATTATGTGGTCAGTTTTAGAGTAGGTGCAATGCGGTGCTGAGAAGAATGTATATTCTGTGGATTTGGGGTGGAGATTTCTGTAGATGTCTATTAGGTCTTCTTGGTCCAGTTTGGAGTTCAAGTCTTGAATATCCTTGTTAATTTTCTGTCTCGTTGATCTGTCTAATATTGACAGTGGAGTGTTATAATCTCCCACTATTACTGTTCCATAGTCTAAGTCTCTTTGTAGGTTATAAGAACTTGCTTTATGTATCTGGGTGCTCCTGTATTGGGTGCATATATATTTAGGATCATTAGCTCTTCTTGATGCATTGATCCTTTTACCATTATGTAATGTCCTTCTTTGTCTCTCTTGATCTTCGCTGGTTTAAAGTCCATTTTATCAGAGACTAGGATTACAACTCCTGCTTCTTTTTGCTCTCCATTTGCTTGATAAATCTTCCTTCATCCCTTCATTTTTAGCCTATGTGTGTCCTTGCACGTGAAATGGGTTTCCTGAATACAGCACACCGATGGGTCTTGACTTTTTATCCAATTTGCCAGCCTGTGTCTTTTGATTGGGGCATTTAGCCCATTTACATTTAAGGTTAATATTGTTATGTGTGAATTTGATCCTGCCGTTTTGATGCTAGCTGGCGGTTTTGCCTGTTAGTTGGCGCATTTTCTTCATTGTGTTGATGGTCTTTACCATTTGGTACATTTTTGGAGTGGCTGGTACTGGTTGTTCCTTTCCTTGTTTAGTGCTTCTTTCAGGAGCTCTTTTAGGGCAGGCCTGATGGTGACGAATTCTCTCAGCAATTACTTGTCCCTAAAGGATTTTATTTCTGCTTCACTTATGAAGCTTAATTTTGCTGGACATGAAATTCTAGGGGAAGTTCTTTAAGAATGTTGAATATTGGCCCCCACTCTCTTCTGGCTTGTAGGGTTTCTGGGAGAGATCCACTGTGAGTCTGATGGGCTTCCCTTTGTGGGTAACCCAATCTTTCTCTCTGGCTGCCCTTAGCATTTTTTCCTTCATTTCAACCCTGGTGAATCTGACAATTATTTGCCTTGGGGTTGCTCTTCTTGAGGAATATCTTTGTGGTGTTCTCTGTATTTCCTGGACTTATATGGTGGCCTGGCTTGCTAGGTTGGGGAAGTTCTGCTGGATAATATCCTGAAGAGTGTTTTCCAGCTTGGATTCATTCTCTCTGTCACATTCAGGTACACCTATCAAACGTAGATTAAGTCTTTTCAGGTAATCCCATGTTTATTGGAGGCTTTGTTCATTACTTTTCACTCTCTTTTTTCTATTCTTGCCTTCTCATTTTATTTCATTGAGTTGATCTTCAATCTCTGATATCCTTTTTTCTGCTTGGTCGATTTGGCTATTGAAACTTGTGTATGCTTCACAAAGTTCTCATGCTGTGTTTTTCAGCTCCATCAAGTCTTTTATATTCTTCTCTAAGCTGTTTATTCTGGTTAGCATCTCATCTACCCTTTTTTCTAGGTTCTTAGTTTCTTTGCATTGGGTTAGCACATGTTCTTTTAGCTCTGAGAAGTTTGTTATTACCCACCTTCTGAAGCCTGTTTCTGTCAATTCATCAGATTTATTCTCCATCCATTTTTGATCCCTAGCTGGTGAGGAGTTGTGATCTCTTAGAGGAAGAGAGGCGTTCTGGAGTTTGGCATTTTCATCCTTTTTGCACTGGTTTCTTCCCATCTTAGTGGCTTTATCTACCTGTGGTCTTTGTAGTTGGTCACTTTGGATGGGGTCTCTGAGTGGATGTCCTTTTCATTGATATTGAAGCTATTTCTTTCTGTTTCTTAGTTTTCCTTCTAACAGTCAGGTCCCTCTGCTGCAGGACTGCTAGAGGTCCACTCCAGACCCTGCTTGCCTGGGGATCACCCGCGGGTGCTGCAGAACAGTAAGGGTTGCTGCTGATTTCTTCTTCTGTTATCTTCATCCCAGAAGGGTACCTGCCAGATGTCAGCCTGAGCTCTCCTTTATGAGGTGTCTCTTTGGGTATACAGGGGTCTGAGAGTTGCTTGAGAAGATAGTCTGTCCCTTATAGGAGCTCAAGTGCTGTGCTGGGAGCTCTGTTGTTCCATGGAGAGCTGCTGGGCAGGTACCTTTAAGTCTGCTGCAGTGGAACTCATAACCTCCTCTTTTCCCAGGTGTTCTGACTTAGGAATGTCGGCCTTATTTGTAAGTTCCTGACGTGCTGCTCCCTTTTTTCAGAGATGCCCTGCCCTGCACAGAGTAGTCTAGTCACAGTCTGCCAGCAGAGGTGTTGCTGAGCTGCTGCAGGCTCTGCCCAGCTGCTGTGTGAACTGCCTTGGTATTGGTGGACTGCCTCGATAGCTGCAGATGCCCTTCCGCCCCTGAGTTGGACCGTCCTGGGTCCAGCTGTGCTTGTTGTGAAACTCTCAATCCAGAGCATTTCATATTGCTTGTTCTGTGGGGGTGGTACCTGCCGAGCCAGATCACCTGGCTCCCTGTCTCAGAGGTGTTCCAGGTGCCAGTTGAAATGGCTGCTCAGATTTGTGTGAGTTTCTGTGTGCCAACCCGCGGCACCAGCCATGCTGAAAACTCATGGTGCTTTTCAGCCTGGGAATCTCCTGGTCTGTCCGCAGTGAAAACTTGTTTGGAAATGCAGGGAGCACTCACCCTCTGCTGTGTTCTTGCTGGGAACTGCACTCTGGAGCTGTTCCTATTCGCCCATCTTGGATGCTCTCCCTCAAGCATTCTTAACCAGAAGAGCAGCAAACTACAGCTCACTGGCCAGATTTTGTCTTGCACCTGTCTTTGTAAATAAAGTTTTATTGGAATATAGGCATGCCCATTTGTTTATATATTATTTGTGGCTGCCTCCATCTGCAGCTGTGCAGCCGAGTAGCCACTACAAAGACAGTGTGACTCACAAAGCATAACTGTTTACTGTCTGGTGCTTTACAGAAAAATTGTGCCGATCTCTGCTCTAAAGCAGTAATGAGTTGAGAGTTTAAAACCAGCAACAACTTAAAGCTATGGCCTGTGTCTAAGATAAAATAGAATAAAATAATTGAATATCTTAAATGCAAGTGAAATAGAAATTCCTTAAATCCAGTACATTAAAATGTTCTCACCTCTGCTTAGAAACGAAGAGCATGAATGGTAAAAATTCATGTCCTCTGCCTAGCGGGTAGGTTTTAACATCTCTGTCAATTTCACTTCCTAGACATAGGTTCTTTAAAGTTTCTCAGATGATTCTAACATGAAGCCACAATCGAGAACCATTGTACCAGAAGGTGGTAGTCTACCTCGGGGCTGCTCCTTTAACTGCAGCCAGGTGACTGCTCCACCCCAAGGGATTTTAAGTAGCTCCCCAGGTGACTCTGAAGTGCAGCTAGGATTGACAGCCTCCTTCCTACTGGGTATGGCAGATTTCCAGCACATCAAAAATGACCAGACATTTGCTAATGGTTACACATAACCAAGTTTACATGAGTCCTATGGATAAGTAGAAGGACAATTTAGACCCCTTTTCGTGACTGGAATGCTTAAGGCTGTACTTTTATCAAGATATTCTTCTCTATATCAAATTACCTGTCAAGCTGAATTCTCAATCAGAAGGTAGCTTGGTGAGCAAGGAATGCATAGAATCTGAGTAAGAAGAGTAAATCATTTGAGTGGTAGAGATGGTTTGCCTCAAACTTTGGCAAACATCTAGTCATCAATCTACCCACTTCGCTTTATGCTAGAGACCAAGTTGATTGGTGTTTAAAGTAACACTATATAAGCTTTGACAAAATTAATCTGAACTTCTTAAGTTGTGTATGTATACCTGGTAGACCAGTTGCATAGGGAATAGATCATTTTTCTGTGTTGATATCCTCATTCTGTTAACCAGAGATAGCTGTAATGTTGATGTCACTGATGCTTTGGGCCATGTCCTGCCTTCTGTCTTGATGTTGCTTTGATCAAGCCACCTCTCCTAGGAATGCCCAGATGTCTGCAGACAGCCTGAATTGACTTCACACTACCACACCACTCTTCACCTTCTGGATCAATCTTCCTACCTCACCCACTGCCTTAGCCTGATCTCCAGACGGGTTCTTACTTCTAATCCTGTCTTTATGACTTACTGCTTCCCAGTCAAGCTGGGAGCAGAATTTGATCTTCGACTTCACTCCCATTATTCACCTCTTTCAGGGATTTCTTCTTCCACTCTCCTTTTTGTTTACTGAAACCCCAACCCCCATCCCACCCCACCTAAGTTCTCACCTCTGAAGCTCTTCCTGACTCCCAGTCCTTTCCTCTCTGAACTCCAATTGTACTCACTTTCTGCACCTCTTATATCTGGCACTTGGCATATGATTTGGTGATTTACATTACTTCCTGTTGTCCCAACTTTGCGGCTAGATTATAAGGTGCTTAATAAGTGATACTGTGTCTCATGACTCTTTAATTCCAGCCCTTAGCACAACACCATACAGAGAACATGTTCAAGGTTTGTTCATCAAGTGAAAAATAATGCCAGGTATCTAGTAAATTTGTGCACATAGTAATGTATTTTTGTGTATTGGTTTATTTGTGAGACAAGGTCTCGCTCTGCCACCCAAGTTAGAGTGCAGTGGTGTGATCATACCTCGCTGCAGTCTCCAACTCCTGGGCTCACATGGTCTTCCCACCTCAGCCTCCTTAGTAGCTGGAACTACAGGCATGTGCCACCATGCCTGGCTAATTTTTATATATTTTTTTTGTAGAGACAGAGTCTCCTTATGTTGCCCGGGTTGGTCTCAAACCCCTGGCCTCAAGTGATCCTCTTGCCTCATTTTCCCAAAGTGCTGAGATTATAGGTGTGATCCTCTATACTCAGCTTCCCATAGTAATCTATATATAAGCTTATACTTGAAACTTTATTCATATATGTTTAAATCATTTTTAAGGTGATAAAACTGTTGTTTAGAGGGGTCTTATTTCTGAATGATAATATAATTTGCATAAATTATATTACATTACTGTGTACATATAGTATTTAATATTACCTGATGAGATAGACCCTTTTATGAGCCCTAGTTTACAGATGAAGAAACTGAGGCTTAACGAGGTTCTTGCTCAGGCTGTCATCCCTGGTATATGGGAGAGCCAGAATCAGAAGCTCATGTTAAGTTCCAGACACAGTGTTAGCATAGCACCACATTTTCATTCTAATATGCTCCCTCCTAAAACCCATAGCTGTTAGTTGAAAGTAGTAAGATTTATACTCATACTAAATGAAATTTATGTTATTTGGAAATTAGTATTGTGATTAAGCTGTTCTAAATCCAGCTAAATGCCTGTACTTTAATATCTTTTAAAAATCTTGTTTAGTGACCACTATGCAGTATTTTACACTCCCTCTCCCTAGGTTTATGCTTACTCAATTGAGCTTTATATTTCAGTTGATTGCTATAGATCAGTGTTCTGCAAACTGCAGTTTGTGATTTATTAGAGGGTTGTGAAATCAATTTTGTGGCTTATGTCCAGTTTTTAAAAAACTGAAGTAGAATAGGATAGAAAATATCAGCGTGAATCACAAGTCATAAGGATAAATATTCTTTCATGAAAATGTGATTTCTGTGTATATGCATGTGCGTGTACTGCATCAGGATGTGTAATATATTCCTTTGTAAGGATCAGGATCAAAATTTTTGCAAGCCACTACCATAGACAGCAATGCAAATCAGTTCTCAATATCTGATTGTTACTCTACCGATTTTTTCAAGCTTCAGTTAATCTCAGATTGGCTCAGTGGTTCTTCAGTATACACATCCTTTGGAATAAGCTGTGGTGCTTTTAAAAATGCAGATTCCTGGGATGTAGGCCTAGAAATCCTGAATCCATGGGCCTGGAAGAAGCCTGGGAACCATCACTGAACTAGTTCCACATATGATGCTGATATGGATGGTTCATGGACCATACTATAAGAAATGCTGCTGTAGGTAGATGCTTGCTTAGAGCTATGTAATAGGAAAATTATTTTTAATGTAACTGGTAGATGAGTTGGCATTTACTAGATTGCAAGTACATCTTTTCCCAATCACAAGGATGTGAAAATATCCTTCAGAGGAATCATCTCTGAAATTGAGAGACTAGAAATGACACCCTGCCTTGCTAGAGAGTGTATATAATGCTAGGAGAGGGTTGCTGTTGTTATCAGGGACCTGTCTTGCCAGTGCAGGTGTCAGCATTTTGTACCTTTTTGAAATGATTTGTTTGACAGATACCCCCAGGAAGATTTTATCTGGGGAAAGGGTTTGTTTCAGGATTTTTGTTTGTTTGTTTTCAGGAATTTGAGCAGCATTGTTGATTTGCTTTTATTTTTTTTAAGCATTTTTAGATAACAGTCTTATTCACTAAAATGGAATAAGCTGAAAAGCAGACCCCTCTGAAGAAGAGAAGTAATCTCAGACCCTGGGAAACAGAGGCAGGGAGTAGCACCTTGCAAATGACGGCAGCATCTCAGGCCTCTGACCATCTCAACTGGCATTTGGCAGAGGCTGAGCTAAGCATGATTCTGCTTGGTCTGCCAACTTTTTACAGAGATGTGCCTGCATTCTGAATTGTTTACTGGTGATTTGAATGTGCCATATAAATTATAATATTGTGAAAATGTTAATTTCCTGAGTGTGATGATTTTATTTTTCTAATGAACCAGTAGAGTGTATTGGTTCTTGGGAGATACATGTCTTCAAGGGTGAAGTTGTCATGATGTCTGCAGCTAACTCTCAGATGCTTCAGAGATATGGCAAAATGTTAACACACTGAATCTAGACAGAGGGTATGTGGACACTTACACTATTTTGATGGTTTTTTTTGAAGGTTTAGAATTTCTCCAAAGAAAAATATATTAGGAAAAACAATTCAATGATATTACTTCATGCAATGGCACTGTTTAAAAGAAAGAAGATGAGTGGTAGCAGTAAAAATGATGGAGTAAAGACCTCTGCAAACACTCCTCTTCACAAAAGCAATGAGAAAATTGGTAAAAAAAAAAAAAAAAAAAAAAAAAAATGCATTTTCTTGGAACTCTTTAATCAACCAAAGCTTGCAACAATCTGGAGAGCATTTATCCAAGAAACATGGCTGAATTTCGGTGTGAAAGGGAGTTTTGTGGAGGTTTAACTTGCCCTATTCCCATCCCCCACTCCACCTCTGCAGTAATTTGAAATCCAGCAGTCTGCAAGCACAGCGATCACCACAGCCTGGCAGCCACTGGCGGAACAAAATAGGGTTGGACATCCTTTAAAACAGCGGTGTCCAATCTTTTGGCCTCTCTTGGCCACATTGAAAGAAAAAGAATTGTGTTGGGCCACACATAAAATACACTAATGATACCTAATGAGCTAAAAATAAAATGAAATCTCATAATGTTTAAAGAAAGTTTATGAAGTTGTGTTGGGCTGCGTTCAAAGCAGTCCTGGTCCAAATGTGGCCCACAGGCCATGGGTTGGACAAGCTTGCTTTAAAGCATCACGCCCAGAGCATTGTCATTATTTGAACTGTCTAGAGGTTCCCTGGAAGATACCACTCACAAAGTTGTCTTTATTTGGCCTGACTCAGAGTTTTTCCAATGCAGAAAGTGTTTTCTTCAGGGAGAGCATTTGTCAAAAACAATTATAGAAAGTGTTTAAATTTGTGGCTGCCTGAGGCAGTGGTTAAGAATTGGGGCGAACAGTAGACTAATCAAAAAGCTAAAAAGGCAAATCTGGGAAATGAGATATTCATAGGGGCTTTGAAAAGCTTCAGCACATTCCTGAAAACCCAAGTACCATGGACATCTCTAGGGCTATGTGCCTACTTAAAACCTAAGTATGTCCTAAACTCTTATTTGTGGCTGACCTGGCTCTGTGCAAGCAAGAAGTAAAGGATAAATAAGCCATTGACTCCCTGGCTGAGTGTTGAAGGTATATCCCAATATGCAAACAAAATCCCTTGGCAAAGTATGAGAGACTTACTGGTTCCAGGCATTTCAGGAAATTATTTTTCACTCATTAGCTGACCATTAAGTGGTCACACAATCAAGAATATAGACTTTACAGAATTAGTTCATAAAAGTCACTAGCCAAACAACAAACCTATGGGAAGGAGGAGATTTTAATTTCTAGGATTGCCATAATGCCTTTTTTAAAATGTTCAATTTTTAGCAAAAATTATGAGGCGTGTGAAGAAACAAATTAAGGCTCATGCACAAGAAAAAAATCAGTCATTAGAAATTGTCTTTGAGGAAGCTCAGATGTTTGACTTAATAGTTGAAAACTTTACATCAGTTGTATTATATTCAAAAAAGTAAAAGAAACCACATTTAAAGAACTGAAGTATATGACAACCATGTTACACCAAATAGATAATATCAACAAACAGGAAGAACCTATTTCAAAGAACCAAATACAAATCCTAGAGTTGAAAAGTACAGTAACAAAAATGAAAAATTAATAAGGGAGAGGAGGCTTAGCAGCAGGTTTGAAGAAGCAGAAGAAAGAATCGCTGAACTTTAAGCCAACTGTGATGACTAAGCCTCAGAAACAGAAGAAGGAATGAAGAAAATGAACAAACCTGAGATTTGTTGGATACCATCAGGCATACATGAATAATAGGAGTCAAGTAGGAGATGGAAAAGGGGGCATAAAAATATTGGAAGAAATAATGGCCAAGAATTTCTCAAATTTGATGAAAAACATTAATCAACATAACCCCAAATAGGATAAATTCAAAGAAATCCACACTAAATGTATCATAACCACATTTTGAAATTCAAAGACAGAGAAAGAACCTTGAAAGCGACAAGAGAAGCAACTCATCTGGTACAATGGATCCTTTACAAGATTAATAGCTGAATTATCATCAGAAACAATGGAGACCAGAAAGTGGGATAACATATCCTAAGTCAGAAAAAGACTTCAACTAATAATTATATTGTCAGTAAAACTTATTTACAAATGAAGGCAAAATTAGGACATTTCTAGATAAACAGAGAGACTTCATCACTAATAAACATGCCCTGTATGAAATGGTAAGAGGAGTCCTTGGGGCAGAAATGAAAGGACAGTAGACACTAGCTCAAATCCACACGAAGACATAAAGATTGCCAGTGAAGTAACTGCATAAGCAAATATAAAAGGCAATATGAATGTATTTTTGTGACTCTTTTTTCTGCTGATTTAAAAGCTGCATAAAAGAATTATAAATCTGTGTTGATGGCTACGCAGTGCATAAAGATATAATATTAATACAATAGCAGCACAGAGGAATGGAGAGGGAACAGAAAATCTGACTAATAACAAGCAAATGGGTTGATTCAAAAAACAAAACAAAACAAAACAAAAGACAATTCCCCACAGAGAAAAGCCCAGGCTTCAGTCCTGATTTCTACCAACTGTTTAAAGAATTAACACTAGTGTGTCATAAACTCTTCCAAAAAAGGTAGAAGAGAGAGCACTTCCCAACTTACTCTTTAAGGCCAGCATTACTCTGATAACCTAACCAGACAAAGGCAGAACAAGGAAAGAAAAGTATAGACCAGAATCCTTATGAATATAAATGCAAAAATCTCAACTGAATACCACCAAACTGAATCCAACAAATTAAAAAGAAAAGGAATTAAATGCTATGACCAAGCATGATTTTTTTTTTCAAGAATTCACAGTTGGCTCAATATACAGAAATCAATGAAATATGCCATATTGATAGACTCAAGGACAAAAATCACATGACCATCTCAATATGCATAGGAAAATTTTTGTTAAAAATCCAACATTCTTTTATGATAAAAATCCTCAAACTAGCAATAGAAGAGAGCTTCTTTTTTTTTTTTTTTTTTAATTGCATTTTAGGTTTTGGGGTACATGTGAAAAACATGCAAAGTTGTTGCATAGGTGCATTCATGGCAGTGTGATTTGCTGCCTCCCTCCCTCTCACCCATATCTGGCAATTCTCCCCATGCTATCCCTCCCCAACTCCCCCCCCCCGCTGTCCCCCCCACTCCCCCGCAACAGACCCCCGTGTATAGTGCTCCCCTCCCTGTGTCCATGTGTTCTCCTTGTTCAACACCCTCCTATGAGTGAGAACATGTGGTGTTTGGTTTTGTGTTCTTGTGTCAGTTTGCTGAGAATGATGGTTTCCAGGTTCATCCATGTCCCTACAAAGGACGCGAACTCCTCATTTTTAATGGCTGCATAATATTCCAGGGTGTATATGTGCCACATTTTTCCTGTCCAGTCTATCATCGATGGGCATTTGGGTTGGTTCCAGGTCTTTGCTATTGTAAACTGTGCTGCAATGAACATTCGTGTGCATGTGTCCTTATAGTAGAACGATTTATAATCCTTTGGATATATGCCCAGTAATGGGATTGCTGGGTCAAATGGAATTTCTATTTCTAGGTCCTTGAGGAATCGCCACACTGTTTTCCACAGTGGTTGAACTAATTTACACTCCCACCAACAGTGTAAAAGTGTTCCTATTTCTCCACATCCTCTCCAGCATCTATTTTCTCCAGATTTTTTAATGATCGCCATTCTAACTGGCGTGAGATGGTATCTCAATGTAGTTTTGATTTGCATTTCTCTAATGACCAGTGATGATGAGCATTTTTTCATATGTTTGTTGGCCTCATGTATGTCTTCTTTTGTAAAGTATCTGTTCATATCCTTCGCCCATTTTTGAATGGGCTTGTTTGTTTTTTTCTTGTAAATCTTTTTTAGCTCGTTGTAAATTCTGGATATCAGCCCTTTGTCAGATGGGTAGGCTGCAAAAATTTTTTCCCATTCTGTTGGTTGCCGATTCACTCTATTGACTGTTTCTTTTGCCGTGCAGAAGCTGTGGAGTTTGATTAGGTCCCATTTGTCTATTTTGGCTTTTGTTGCCAATGCTTTTGGTGTTTTGGTCATAAAGTTCTTGCCTATGCCTATGTCCTGAGTGGTTTTGCCTAGGTTTCCTTCTAGTGTTTTTATGGTGTTAGACCTTATGTTTAAGTCTTTAATCCATCTGGAGTCAATTTTAGTGTAAGGTGTCAGGAAGGGGTCTCTTTAACATGACAAAGGACACATACAAAAGACCATTATGAAAAACATCATACTTAATTAAAGTGCAATACTGAATGCTGTCCCGTAAGATCAAGAACAAGACAAAGGTGTCTGCCTTCACTACTATTCATTGTTTTACTGGGTATTCTAGCCAAGACAATTGCATTAAAGAAAAAGAAATATCAGGCATCCAAATTGGAAAGGAAAAAGTAAACTCTATTCACAGATGACATAATCTTCTATATAGAAAATTACAAGAAATAAAAAAAAAAGCTATTAGAGCTAATAACAAATTCAGTAAAGTTGTGAGGTCAATATACAAAGGTTAATTACATTTCTATACATGAGCAATAAACAATATGTAAGTGAAATTAAGAAAATCTCATAGTAATATAAAAAGGATTTAAAATTGTAGGAATAAACGTAACAAAAAAGTACAAGAATTATATGCTGAAAACTACAACACAACTTTGAAAGGAATTAAAGAAGGCCTAAATAAATGGCAAGTCATACCATGTTCATTAATAATCTTCAGATGACAATACTCATTCAGTTGGTCTATAGTTTCAGTACAATCCCTATTAAAATCCAAGCTGACTTTCTTTGTAGAAATGGACAAGCTAATCCTAAAACTCACATGGAAATGCAAGGGCCCAATATGCCAGAAAAATCTTGAGAAAGAAAACAAAATTGGAAGACTTATACTCTCAATTTCAAAATTTACTCTAAAATTACAGTAGTTAAGACTTTGCTACTGGTATAAAAATACACATATAGATCAATGGATGGAAAGGAGAATTCAGAAATAAACCCATATATTTATGGTCATTTGATTTTCAACAAGGGTGCCAGATAATTCTATGAGGAAAGAATCATTCAGAATGGTTTTGGGACAACTGGATATTCATGTGCAGAGAATGAATGCTGCTTTCTGTAGTTGGTAGGTATACATCCATCATATATATAAAACTTGGGGTCAAAATGGATCAAAGACCTAAATCTAAGAGCTACAATTATCAAAGTTTTAGAAGAAAACATAGGTGTAAGTCTTCATAACCTTGGATTAGGCAGTTATTTCTTAGATGTGACTTTTAAAGCATAGAAACTAGAGAACAAGCAGATAAATTGAACTTTATTAAAATTAAAAAGTTTGGTGCTACCATAAAAGTGAAAAGACAGCTTATATAATGGGATAAAATACTTGCAAATCATAATCTTATAAGGGTCTATATTCAATATCTATAATTTAACAGTAAAAAGGCAACCCAATTTAAAAATGGGTTGAAGACTTGAATGGACACAGGACAAGATGGTCAACATCATTAGTCACTAGAGAAATGCAAATCAAACCTACAATGCAAACCACACCCACGAGGATGACTATAACCCACATGTCAATCACAGCTGTCTCTGAGAAGGCAGAGAAACTGGAACTCTTGACTATTACTCTTGGGAATGAAAAGTGGTGCAGCCACTATGGAAAACAGTGTTGCAGTTCTTTATGTGGTTAAACATAGTATTATTATCTGACCCAACAGTTCTGGTCTCAGGTATATACCCAAAAGAATAGAAAATAAGTATTCAAACGAATGATTGTACATGAATGTTCATAGCTGCATTATTCACAATATCCAAAAGGTAGAAATAAATATCCATCAGTGGATGAATAAAAAGCGAAATATGACATAGCCATACAATGGAATATTATCCAGCCATAAAGAGTGTGAAGTACTAATATATGCTACTTTGTTGATGAACCTCAAAAACATTGTGCTAAAGGAAAGAAGCCAGATGTAAAAGATCAATAATGGCCAGGTGCAGTGGCTCACGCTTGTAATCTCAGCACTTTGGGAGGCCAAGATGGGCGGATCATCTGAGGTCAGGAGTTCAAGACCAGCCTGGCCAACATGATGAAACCCCATCTTTAGTAAAAAATACAAGAGTTAGCCAGGCGTGGTGGTGCACACCTGTAATCCTAGTTACTCGGGAGGCTGAGGTGAGAGAATCACTTGAAACCGAGAGGCAGAGGTTGCAGTGAGCCAAGATTGCACCACTGTACTCCAGCCCAGATGACAGAGTGAGACTCTGTCTCTAAAGGAAATAAACAAAAAAGGTTAATGATGTGTAATCCCATTTATAGGAAATTTTCTTTATGATTTCCTCTTGGGGTGATGTAAACATTTTGTAACTAGAAAGAGGTGATGGTTTACAACATTATGAATGTACTAAATGACACTGAGTTATACACTTTAATTTTATGTTATGTGAATTTTAACTCAATAAAAAGTATACATATACAAATTCATGCATACACACACACACACACACACACACATATACACATACATATCGTGTCTTATGTTAAAAGGGTGTTTTGCCTTAATCAATATCTACATGCCTTATGTGTCCTCTGCAGAGCCAGGCATACTTTTCCTCTGTGGACCAAACTGAATGTACAGTAGCTTATTTAAGGTGTAAAGGAAGCATTGTACTTGATGTAAAAGTGCAGTAACCACAATGTGCCAGGCCCTATATGTAGGGCAGCTTACTCCAGGCTTTTTGAGGAGTCTCTGATATGGTTTGGCCGTGTTCCCACCCAAGTCTCATCTTGCATTGTAGCTCCTATAATTCCCACATGTTGTGGGAGGAACCTGGTGGGAGAGAATTGATTCATGGGGGCATTTTCCCCCATACTGTTCTCATGGTAGTGAATAAGTCTGACAGGATCTGATGGTGTTACGAGGGGAAACCTATTTTGCTTGGTTCTCATTCTGTCTCGCCTGCCACCATGTAAGACATGATTTTGCTCTTCCTCTGCCTTCACCATGATTGTGAGGCCTCCCCAGTCACATGGAACTGTGAGGCAATTAAATGTCTTTCATTTAGAAATTACCCAGTCTTGGGCATGTCTTTATTAGCAGCATGAAAAGAGACTAATACAGATTCTGATGCTGGAATACATGTGGGCATTGTGTGCGAAAGGGAGGGATGCATGCCTCAGGGGGCAGGGCAAAGCAGGAGCTAGGAGTTATCCATCCAGACTTGATGGAGCAGGGAGAAACAGCACATGCAAGAGCTAAGTGTGAGGATGGAGGCTGCCTGCAGGGGATTCTGAGGAGAGAGAGCAAGGATTGTGTCCTCCTGGGGTAGCAACCTTCAGCCTCTGCCCAGGTTCTTTATGTGTGTTGTCCTACACCTGCCATGAGACTGCTTTCCTCACCTGGGGCATGGGGAGATTCACTGATTAGGAAGGAAGCTACTGTTCCTCACTTGCCCTGTGCACAATCACTCTCATTTCCCTGTGGCAAAGGTGCGTGAGGGTTTGGCATCGTGTTCTGATTGCCACCCCCTATTTTTCTAAGGAAACTCCATGCTGGAGTCTTCATGTCAGATCTTTGAATCTCATCATTTTTCTGTGCATCAGCAAATGTGTTTTGTACCTGCTAAAGCTGGCTTTGATTTCTCCATTTAACACAAGCAAACAAAATTATGCACATTCAGTGAGAAAGAAAAGCCTGTCTTGAGCATGTGGCCTGAAAGATGGTGTATTCTGATTAGCTGATGCCTGCATTGTGACCATTCTGAGGTTGAGAGACATTCATTTGCTCTTAATGGACTGTGCCTCATGCTCACATGAAGTTTTAGAACCAATGGAAAGACAAAAATGAAATTCCTAAAGAAACTTGCTAAACAGTGTCATAAAAACTCAGAATCTAGAAGATTCTAAATTATTTTAATATCCTACTATGAAAAATTGGATGATACCATGTTGAGCTTAAATTATTCACTGTATTCAAATATTTTTAAGAAGTAGAACTCATAAGTGATTTCAATATTTAGAGCTGTGAGATTTAAAATCATGTATTGGATATAATAGTTATTTTCTATGTAAATTTTTAAAGATTTTTTTAAATGAAAGGCTATTGTGAGAAGTGTTGGATTAAGAGAATTTCCTTGCAATTGTAGGGAAAAGTCTATTTAGAGTAAATCATATTAGACAGCAAGAGCTATCATTTTTAATCCAGCAATTCTGGGAAATGCAAGTCAATTAGGGAAATTAAATCTCTGATAGAAACAGTAGCTTTCTCAGGTCATTATAACCTCTATAAAAATGACTGTGTGTAACTTAGAGGAGTCCCCATGCACCAGATTTATTATATAAAAACAGGAATTGAGTGGGAAATGGAAGAGTTTTGTCAGTTGATAATACAATTCAAGAAAAGAAAATAATTACGAGCAAATCATGAGATCTTAGTGGAAGCAGAAGTGCATGCTCACTTCATAACAGGAAATTATGTAATGTAAAATGTGGTGCCCCCATCCTACCATGACAAATGCTCATTACTTTAGGACAACACTAAACATTATATTTCTTTGTATGAGTAACTTCAATGTATTGAACCATATTGCATTGTATTTTTGTCATCTCTTGTTTTCTGTTATTTACATATTTTTCATCATCTTAAAAGCGTGGGTTTGTGCTTGTCCTTCAGAATCTTTTGGTCACAGCCTCTTTCTGATGTTGGTATATACACAAGGGAGGGGTTTCTCTGGTGCCCATCTGAGTGGGTTGAGCTTTCTTTGGCAAGGAGGCTTCAGGCAGCACCCCCCTCAGGACAGATCTGACATGTGCCTGTGTTTTCCATTTGTTCAGCTCTTGATTCGTCCAGTGTATATTAGTCACCCTATATGTGCCAATTATTGCACAGTGCTGGATAATCTCTGAAGGTAGAATAAAAGAAAGTAAGGCAATTTCTGTCCTTGAAGGTTGTGGAGGCTTCTAGAGCAGCTCATACAGATCTGTGCAAGCAAAGGCACATGAAGGCACCAGGACACAGAAGGAGGCAGGACTGGGTCAAATGCTGGGAGCTTAGAGTGTGCACTTCCACTTTGCTGCAAGGCACAGGAGGGGCAGTGATGCTTGACATGGGCCTTGAAGACTGAGTGATGTTTGCAAGAGTACATGCAGAAAGAGCATTTGGGGAAGAGAACAGCAAGCAGATAGGAGGCCCTAGCCATGTCCACGCCTTGGTAACATGTCTATTATATAAACCAAAAAGAGCCTGAGGAAAGGCTTAGTCGATATGAGGTTTATTTAGTGAAGGTTGACGATGTGCCTGGGGAAATCACAAACCACAGGAGCATCTGCCATCTCTCCTTTCTCCAAAGGGGATTTTGTGCAGTTGGGTATTTAAAGGGGAAAGAGCAAGGAGGAGGAGAAACAAAGGGACCTAGAGCAGGCATTGAGGTAGATGCTGGTGAATCTTGTGAGGCTCTGATTAGCCTCAGTAAATCTATGTTTTAAATGTGAAAAGAAGGAACAGAGGACAAAATCCATTCTGCATTGCCTCGTTCTCAGTAAATCTACATTTTACATATGATAAAATGAATATGTAAAGGGGAGTCAGGAAAATGAGACTGTCACAGGGTTGTGAAGTTACAGCTGCTGTTAGTGAACTGCAGGAAAATCGTTGTTTTTTTTTTTTGTTTGAGACGGAATCTGGCTCTGTTGCCCAGGTTGGAGTGCAATGGCACAATCTTGGCTCACAGCAACCTCCACCTCCCAGAGTCAAGCAATTCTCCTGCCTCAGCCTCCCTAGTAGCTGGGATTACAGGCACCTACCACCACCACGACTAGTTAATTTTCTACTTTTAGTAGAGACATGGTTTCACCATGTTGGTAAGGCCAGTCTCGAACTCCTGACCTCCAGTGATCTGCCCATCTCAGCCTCCCAAAGTGCTAGAATTATGGGCATGAGCCACTGCACCTGGCCAGGAGAACAGTCTTGGTGACTCAGTTCCTAAGCTTAATTTTCTTTTTGGCATGGTGAGTTTGGCGTCTTGAGATTCTATTTTTCTTTCACAATTGTGAACATCTACTGGCTGGTCACTGGAGAAGGGGATTGTGGGGAAGCAGGAGATAGGATCAAGCAGCATGTCTGGCTGGGCACCACCATAGTCTGCATTTGGATGTTGTAGCCAGTGGCCATGATGTGTACCTTCCCAAATCACACTATAGCACTACCTTGGGCACCTCAGTGATTTGAGTTGAAATGTGTCATTGTGTTTAAATGGCTCTAATGCCTTTTAATCCACTGTTGAGCAGGGTACACTCTAGTCTAGTGATGGAGTCCCTGGCCAATGAGCACTGTTTAAAAGTGAAGATACAGGGCAATGATAAGGGCCTGATTATCTTGAAGAAGACCATTCTTCCTCATCTTGCCATTTCCTGTTCTGGAATCTGCATGGCCAGTAATGATAAGTTTCAGATGAGAAGGCTGCCCCACCTCTAGGCCCAGGAGGTTTGGCAATGTATTAATCTCTTTGTTTTAGAAAAGACAGGAAGTTGTCTTGATTTTTTTTTCTTGTTTTTTTCCAGCTCAGTTCTCTTTCTTGGCAGAGGGTGCTTGTTAATTATCAGAGGCTCTTCCTGATGGCAAGAAAGGAGATGGAGGGGTTCTTTCAGATAACTGGTTTATTGGAAGAAAGCCTTGGGTTGAGGAATCAGGAGGGAAAATGTACCATTATTCATCCTCAGACGGACCCCTAGCTGAGCATAATGACCTGGCAGCCACCCTGGGAACCACAGATGCATGACAGAGTTAGCACTCTGGGCTCCTCCAGTGTTCGTGACTGGCTGATGATGCTTCCCAAGCCAGCAGTGTCTCTGTCCTCACCCTGCCTTCTGTGTACACTCATGCTAAGCTCTCTCATAGGGCCTGGTGAGTTGTCAGGGCTTCAGAGCAGCCCTAACATGGACCCATACTGCCAGGCCTGCAATAATGACATATATTGCCTTCTGACTGGTGTTGATTAGGTTGGATGAAAGTGCCATGCAAAGCTAGATCAGGGCAGAGCCCTGTGTGGGGCAGGTAGAACAGGCAAGCAGAGCTTGGTACCACTTCCCAGGGCTTTCTGTGCAGCTTGTGAATTTCAAATGCATAATCAGATTGGGTAGTGCCATGGATATAACATGCATTGTCCTATCCTTGCAGAAAGGTTGCATGAAGAGAAAGGAAACAAATAACCTTTTGCATTAGGCCATATAAAGCATTCCCCAGCATCCATTTCCTGAATTTTCTTTCTCTAGAAGCAACACATCAATAGAAGCATAGGAGTTTATATTTTAAGACTTAAAAAAAGTTCTTCCAAATTAAGGTCATCTCACACACTAGGTACCATGGATTCTTCCTATGACTGTAACCGACAGGAAGCCCAGCCCATCCCCAATCCTTTGCTGCAGCAGAGAGAATAGTATTTATTAGCAAGAGCTTATGCCAGGGTTAGGGTATTTGTGTACAGAATAAACTAGATTAACCTGTGCATTGGGTAAGCATGCACACTACCAAATTACCACCCTCCCCTCTAAATTTGTAGCACTGTCTCTCTACTGTTCACTTGGCAATTAATCAGTCATCTGTAGACTCGTTGTTTCTTTCATGCCATTACCTCAGTTTCTAACACCGTCATGTATTCTTATTTAACTGTCGGGATTTTCTCAGGATGGTGGCAAAAACATTAAAGGAAAAATACTAGAGATAGCATTAACTAATAATCACAAACTTCTTGGAAGGGTGAGAGGTTTTTGCGTAGTTTCAGTAGAAGTTTTGACTGAAGGCAGCCTAAATCCTCTTTACATTTAGGTAATAAGAAAAGCAAGGCCAGGCGCGGTGGCTCATGCCTATAATCCCAGCACTTTGGGAGGCCGAGGTGGGTGGATCACAAGGTCAAGAGATTGAGACCATCCTGGTCAACATGGTGAAAACCCGTCTCTACTAAAAAAAAAAAGAAAGAAAGAAAGAAAGAAAAGCAAATAGCTAGAGTATGTGGATGAGTTTATCAGAATAACTTGTTTACTCATGTGATCTTAAAATTAACCTTTGAGCCAGATGGCCCTCTTCGGGGGAGGTCGACCAGCGAGATTACTCTCCAATGGTGTTTGCTTTAGGCTCGGAAACTGGCCTTTAATCTTTCTCCACAAGTGTGTTGACTTAAAGCCTTTGTTATTAAATCTATACTGAATAAATGCAGAGAGGGCCAATTATTCAGGGTCATGTAGCTGCAATCTCTCTGTGTGAATGGCTCACTAGCCCCTAGTCCACTCGTTCACTGGAAATTTGTGTCTGAGTGCATTTATTCATCTGTGATGCAGCTGGGGTCTGTGGGATGGACCCTGGCATTTAACTACTCAACATGATTTAACTTTTGTAAATATTTGACCTATCTATGCAAATGGACTATAGGCTGTTCAAGAAGGAGGTTCTTGGTGCTGCAGCTCATTTAATGCAGTCTATTAAGAGCCTATATTCTTCTTCCCTTGGCAAAAGTCACTTGCTGTTGTTCAGGAGTTTTTATAGTGGTACTCTACTATAGTAGATCCTGGAACCCCTCCTGGAGCAGGTACCAGAATTATGAGTCAGGTACAATCTGAGTGAGGAAGGACTTGCTCATACATTGTGTTTGTACTTTGAAAGTCCACAGATATTCCTATATAATGGGGAGGGAGAGGTCCCAAAGAATACAAACCTTGAAACAATGAAGAAAGAGACTGGCTACTGGCTGTACGTATTAAATACACAGAAAGTTAAAGCAAGATGGACTACAGGATGAGATGCCTTTAGATGAACAGGTAAAAATCAAGGCATCTCCTGTGGGTAAAACTTTCCTGGAAACTGACCAAACAGGGTAGACAGAAATGTGTTGAGCTGACTTACAGGAACTGGGGCTGCAGACACCTGAGATATGAAGGTGCTTGCAATGACCTCAGACCATCTGAATGTCTTTGGAGACAGGAGGATAGCACTGTCCTTGACTAGCACCAAACCTAATACTGAAAAGATTTTGAAACATAACTTCAATGCAACACACAGAAAATGACACTGGGGGCACCCACCCAGAGAAAAGACTCAAGATAGAGTTCTGAAAAAGGACGAGAATCCCTACAAATGTAGATTGATGCTAAAGTGAATGCAGGATCATAGAAAAATAGAGCCTTGGCCAGGTGTGGTGTCTCATCCCTGTAATCCTAGCACTTCTGGAGGCCGAGGCGGGGAGGACATCTTGAAGCCAAGAGTTAGGCAACAAAATGAGACTCTGTCTCTATTAAAACTTTTTAAGAATTAAATGGACATGGTGGCATGCACCTGTAGTCCTAGCTACTTGGGAAACTGAGAGAGGAGGATCACTTGAGCCCAGGAGTTTCAGGCTGCAGTAAGGTATGATCATGCCACTGTACTTCAGCCTGGGTAACAGAGTAAGACCCTATCTCTAAAAGAAAAAGTGCATTATATACAAGTATATATAATGTACATATGTAAAATAATTTTATTTACCAAGGAAAAATAGCATCTTAGCATGCAAAGGGGACTTTGAGCTCTGTAACCACTGGATTTTTTACCTGGAAACAGAGAGAAAAGCGGTAGAGTGACTTGACCCAAATCCATCAGAGACACAGCTAGGTTTAGAATCCTTCATATATTCATGCACTCATTCAAAAACATCTGTTGAATACCTAGGGGGCCCCAGGCATGGTTCTAGCCCTGGATCCAGGTTTCTAGACTCCTAGACCAGTGCTCTACCCATCATGAGGCCTCCTACCTTGATCTAAATCTGAAAAGCATGTTTGGCATCAGATTCAGACAAAGATGGGCCCACTGATCTCCAAGATAAAAAACCAAGCTCACTCCCAGATCTAAAAGAAGAAGATGAGTCAAGGAAGGAGTAGCAGAACTAGTTTTACTGATTCAATTCCAGATACAAATACAACTTAGCATTTTAAAAGCTTATGACACTATATTTGTGTTGGTCTTTACCCAAGATAGGTACTTGGAATACAAACTTTACACACTAGAAATGACTTTCTGTACCTTTTGAATATGAAGAGTAGAGAGAAGTTGGGGAATGGGGATAAGCCAGGTGGCAGGCAGGATGGGGAGTGTGAGAGGAGAGAAAGCTATGAGGAAAAGAAAGGTGTTGCTGACAGGAAAAGGGATTTGCTAGGCTGAAAGAGGACTGAAGGTGGTTCTCTAGTTTTATCTGGTAGAAGACAATACCTGTCCCACTGGGTATGGAATGAATTCATGGAACTTAAGCTCAAGACAGGCCCCATTTCAGAAGGTTCTTCTGTCCCTGGGAAAGAACAACAAATACAAGAAACATCCTGGCTTCACTACCTTGGGCCTGGGAACCCATGCCCATGCTAATCACTGCAACAGCAGATGCTTACAGAGTACTGTATACTTTTGGCAGTGTTTATCTAATTAATAATTCTGTGGGATAGTGAAGGAAGGTGTTATTATACCTATTTGGCAAATGAGGCAACTGAGGTTCAGGAATATTCATGGGCTTGGCTAGAACACAGAGCTATCTATAGGAGAGCCAGGACTCAGTCATCTTCTAACTCCAAGTTGGTCACTTTACCTGCCATGCTATGCTGCTTTACCTGAGGATGGGGAAGGAATCTGGAATTTAAATCTCTGTGAGAAAAGACATACATCAAGAACATTTTGCCTGGCTCCTGGATTTGAACACAGATGATAAGATGCTAAGTGGGGCCATTGCAATGTGATCTTACTTTCTTGGCTCAGTGGCCTCATTTGCTTGGCTCAGGATGCGTCAGTATTCTCGGGGGTTGTGTCTAGTCTTCCCTAGTTCCAGTTTTCGCCATCACAAAGAATAGTCATTAACAGTCAAAACAATACTGTTTTCAACATGGATTAACTGCCAGAGAAATAAGGAAGAAATTGGTGTTAAGACTTCACTAGGTGTTCTTGGTACCTTTGATCTCAGTGAGTTTCCAGTGAGTCTGAGCCATTCTCTAACTGCTTGGGGAGTCTCAGTGCCCTCAGGTTACAAAAGAAATGGGTCAAGACATGGATGGGCTCTGATCACATATTTTTTTTAGGGTGTGCTGCCAACATATGGACATGTGAGTGACAGTATCTGGTCTTGCCTTTTCAGAGCTGCCAACTTCAGGAACTTTACCTTCATCCAGCTAAATGGAGAATTTTCTCGGGGAAAGGGACTTGATGTTGGAGCCCGCTTCTGGAAGGGAAGCAATGTGCTTCTCTTTTTCTGTGATGTTGACATCTACTTCACATCTGAATTCCTCAATACGTGTAGGCTGAATACACAGCCAGGTATGGATACCCTCTTTGTCATGCTCAGGTGGCACTCAGCCCTCTGGGCCCATGTGTCATTCTCTTTATGGGTCAGTCACTCCAATCTCCTGCTTCTGAATCAAGCTGTTTACCCCAATGGCAAAGAAAAGGAAAACCATCTGTGTTAGTCCATTCTCACACTGCTAATACAGACATACCCAAGACTGGGTAATTTATAAAGGAAAGAGGTTTAATGGACTCACAGTTCCACATGGCTGGGGAGGTCTCACAACCATGGCAGAAAGAGAAGGAGGAGCAAAGGCAAGTCTTACATGACAGCAGGCAAGAGAACATGTGCAGGGGAACTCCTCTTTATAAAACCATCAGATCTCTTGAGACTTATTTACTATCATGAGAACAACACGAGAAAACGTGCCCCCATGATTCAGTTACTTCCCATGAGTCCCTCCTGTGACATATAGGGATTCTGGGAGCTATAATTCAAAATGAGATTTGGGTGGGGACACAGCCAAACCATATGATTTCTCCTTTGGGGCTATATCATGGCCCTGTCAGCCACCATAATTCTGGGATTCTTTTCCCAAGTTCATGTTTATAACCTCTCTTCCATCTGCAACTGGGAGGTCAGCTTTTATGTACATTTCCAAGAGAAAGTGTGGTGGGGAGGCTGTGGACCTGGAAAACTGCCCAACCCTAAACAGAAAGTAGTACCTGTGGGCAGTTACCTAGGGTGGAAGAACTCTTCGCAGAAAGAACTCACAGAACAAAAATGACTTTCACATTCTCCATCATAGGCAAGGCTGCTATTCAGCTGATGGGCCCTGGCACAGCCATGCCAGTTGTTAAAATATAGAAATTATTCTGTTGAATAAAGAGCAACCACCCTAGACTGTGAGTCCAGTCCAACTGCCCAAAGTCATCCTGCCCCAAAGTCAAAGTCTTAAATGGTTATTTAAGACTACCTCATGAGCCAGCAAGTAAAGGGTTAGTGTTTGGTGGGGGTGGGGGCACCAGGACCCTCTTTTACGCCCACTCCCATGGGTGATGTCCAGTGCCAGGTCATAGACTGTCAGTATTTGAAATATGATTCTTGTGCTAGGAGATCAGAAATATTTGCAGATCTGACTGTCTGATCTGCTTGGTGCTATACTTCTAAGACCCATTTTAGAGCTGAATAAAGGGAAAAGGAAAGGTGGGTGCAGGCTGAGAGTGGTGTTTCACACCTGTAATACCATCACTTTGAGTGGTTAAGTCAGGTGGATCACCTGAGGTTAGGTGTTAGAGACCAGCCTGACCAACATTGTGAAACCCCCTCTCTACTAAAATACAAAAATTAGCTGGGTGTGGTGTCGGGGACCTGTAATGGCAGCTGCTCAAGAGGCTGAGGCAGGAGACTCACTTGAACCCAGGAGGTGGAGGTTGCAGTGAGCCGAGATTGTGCCTGTGCATTCCAGCCTGGGTGACAGAGTGAGACCCCTCTCAAAAAAAAAAAAAGTGGGTGCAAATATCTGGGGTGTTTCAGAGGGCCAAATGTCAAGGAACTGTAACTTTAAGTGAATATTTCTTTTCCGGTTTGCAGGGAAGAAGGTATTTTATCCAGTCCTTTTCAGTCAGTACAATCCTGGCATAATATACGGCCACCATGATGCAGTCCCTCCCTTAGAACAGCAGCTGGTGAGTAATTACCCTGCAGATGCCTCTGTGTGGCTCTGTTTAGTGTCTGTCATTACCAGGGGCACCTGACCGTGAGCAAAGGTGAGTGGAAATCTGTGCAATGATTCCCTTAGTAGTTTTTAAGTTTGGCAGATGTGCTGGCCTCTGCTCCCAGTGCCTCGTTGATTAAAAGTGCTTGCAATATTTAAAGTGGAAAATAAATGGAAGCAGTACTTTACAGAAAGGTAATTTCACACTTTCATAGTTTCCATCAATGGGTTTTGGAAACTAGTATTGTTGCGTTATGGATGCAGCACAGTTTCTCTTGATTTTTACAGAATCCTACAAGGTAACAAAGGTGAGATTTAGGTTCCCATTTGACAGAAGTCAGAAAGGGGTGGCTCACCCCAGAGAGAGCGAGAGCAATTCCCTGGATCTTACAGGTAAATTAAAGTCTTTGTGAATTTGAAGTGGAAACTCCTAGTGCCCTTCCCATCATGCCACTGTTCCCACACATCACAGTGCATGGGTGGACGTTAGCATTAAAGGAATCACTGGCAAGTTGGCTCTCAAAGGAATATTGAAAGGACTTCTCTGCTAAGATCTTGCTGCATAGGTGATGGATAGTGGATGTACATAGCCCCCAAGGGTCCCTGTAGGCTGAGATGTCTCTGTTGTCACAGGCAGTTGGTCCATTTTGCAGAGAGGCAGTGCAGGCAGCAAAAGGAAAGGCAAGCTGGAAGAGGATCTCTGTGTTGCGTAGGCATGACACCCATGCATGGGATTTCTCAGCTCAAGCTAGTCTGTGATCTTTCCCTGCAGGGAGATGAACCAGGTTTGTCTGAAGCTGTGTTCTGGCTCAGGCTGTATCTCATGGTGGCCTTCCCATCTGAGGGATGTCTGTTCTTCCTTGCTTTGGGTAGATCTGCCTCTTAGACTATTGAGGACCCCTTAGGATGGAGGAAGGGCATCTGCTGTGGGAACCTGAAGACATGATGGCACCAGGTCTCTCATGCTTCCATGCAATGGGAGAGTAAACTGATTTCCATCGAAAACACATGTTCTGTGAAATTCTTTCAGGATTGACTTTGTGTGTAAGCTTCCAGAAATAGTGAAACCTGTTCTTTCCAGCCCATCCTGTGCCTTTCATCCTCTTTTTCCAAATTAACCTCTAGAAGCTGATATTATATTTTCCAGAAAATTTCAACTTTCGGGTCTTCAGGATGGACAACATTCATGTCTTACCATATCCCAGCATGGCTTCATTTTGGGGTGTACCAGATTTACTAATAATACAGTTCCCTTTTCCCCCATTGGAATTTTAATACCACAGATATCCTGTGTATATTTTTGTACTGTGTGTATATCTGTACTTTATACATAAAAACAGAGTTTTTCACATGTTAAGAATCAGTTTTCAGCTGGGTGTGGTGGCTTATGCCTGTTAATCCCAGCACTTTAGGAGGCCAGATGGGAATCACTTGAGGCGAGGAATTTGAGACCAGCCTGGCCAACATGTGGAAAATCCATCTCTGTTAAAAGAAAAATACAAAAAATAGGCGAGGGTGGTGGCACATACCTGTAGACTCAGCTACTCAGCAGGCTGAGAATCACTGGAGCCTGAGAGGGAGAGGCTGCAGTGAGGTGAGATCGCATCACTGAACTCCAACCTGGGTGATGGAGTAAGAAAGACCCTGTCTCAAAAGAAATAAAAAATAGTTTTTTTCTATAGTCATCTGCTACTTAACAGTGGAGATATGTCATGAGAGATCCATTGTCAGGCAATTTCATCATTGTGCAAACATCATATGGTGCACTTACACAAACCTACATAGCACAGCTAACTACACACCTAGGCTGTGTGGTATAGGCTATTGCTCCTAGGTTACAAACCTGTACAGCATGTGACTGTTCTGAATACTGCAGGCAATTGAAACACAATAGTGTTATGTATCTAAACATGGAAAAGGCACAGGAAAAATATGGTGTAAATGATTTTTAAAATGGTTCCCATGAATGGAGCTTGTAACACAGGACTGGAAGTTGCTCTGGGTGAGTCAGTGAGTGGATGGTGAGTGAATGTGAAGGCCTGCAACATTACTGTCTACTACTGTAGACTTTATAACCACTGTAGACTTAGGTGACACTAAATTTATTTTTTAAAAGTTTCCCTTGGCTGGGCATGGTGGCTCACACCTGTAATCCCAGCACTTTGGGAGGCCAAGGCAAGTGGATCACAAGGTTAGGAGTTCGAGACCAGCCTGACCAACATGGTGAAACCCTGTCCCTACTAAAAATACATAAATTAGCTGGGCATGATGGTACACACCTGTAATCCCAGCTACTCGGGAGTTTGAGGCAGGAGAATCACTTAAACCCAGGAGGCAAGGTTGCAGTGAGCCGAGATCGTGCCACTGCACCCAGCCTGGGCAACAGAGCGAGACTCTGTCTTCCGCAGGGTGGTGAGGGGGAGGAAGGAGAAAGTTTTCTTTTCCTTAATAATAAGTTAACCTTGGCTTCCTGGATGATCAGCATCTTATATGCAGCCTGTCGTTGATGGAAATGTTGTTATGCAGTACACAAGTTATACTTATAAGAAACCATTTTTAAATCATTTACACCACATTTTTTTCTGTACCTTTTCTTGTTCAGATACACAAATAACATTGTGTTACAATTGCCTATGCTTACAGTTGTGTGATTAAGCAGCACATGATACCACCCTCATTGAGACAGAAACTTGTTTCCTTTCCCAGAGTTCTAAGCTTCTAATTGGATGGAAAGTGAAACAGGATACAGGACTTATTTTCTTTCAGCCAATCAGAGTTAAAGTTCCTTTGATTTTAGGTAATGTATTATTTTGCATTGGACATAGAATGTGATTAATATTTCCAATTCAAACTCATAAAGACCTTATTTGCTTGCAAGAAATTCTCATTTTACAATCCAGGGGTTTTATCCTTGTATTATTATTCCTGCAGAGGAGGAGTTCTGAAGGGAATTAGAGGCACGGTGCAGTTAGGTAGGTTTCTCACATCCTCAGAATTAGTGGTCAAAGCAGAAACCACTCAGATTCCCTATGTCCATTGCCAGAGGCTGTGAATTATCCTGCAGCCTCTGACGTTTACTTCTAAATGTAATTTTGACCTTTCCTAGACCATGGAAGTCTGATATTTTGAGTTCAGTATTTATGGCTATTTAGTTTGGTGAAATAGCAGTTATTCTCTTTGAGATGAAGGACTCTCTTTTCCCAAAAGAAGAGTATGGTTATGTTTTCTACTGGACAAACCAGTTATTGAGCACTTGCTGCCTGCAAAGGACTGCCCTAGGTGCCAGTGGAGAAGTCAGGAGAACTGAAACGCTTTGATTTATAGAGGTGGACTGGCTTGTTCAGGATTGCACAGCTAGCTACTGGCAGAGCTCAGGGCAAAATCAGGATTTCTTTATGCCAGTACAGAGGAAAGAAATTTGCTTAGGATCTAGATAAGAACTGATATGTAAAGGAGACGCCCTGACAAAAATTCCAAAGGAGAACACAAAACTATAGAAATTGCTATAATGGAGATAGATTATGTAGGTGATGAGAAGGTATAAAATAAAAAGTAATAGTTGGAAATGGACCAATTAGTGGTGACTTCCTATTGAGGGTACATTTTGGCTCAGTCTTGCAAGAGATACTACCTATATATTAATACATCCTTGATAGCCTTCCTGGAATACATCAGTATCAAAGGTGAAGGGAGAACACAGATCCAGAATGTTGCTGTAATGAAAGTTATTTTTGCAAACAAATGCTAGCCTTTACTAGCATCCCTTGAAATAGGATCACATTAATCAATGTATGTTATTCCTTCTTGTGACAGTTGCCACTGTCATTTGATTAGTGTTTTGCCTGCAGACAAAAGCAAGAACCCACATTTATGATTGTGTGTGTTTCGACTACTGTTGTTTTTCCCCTCTAAGTATAGACCATTAGTAATACATACTAAGTGAAACTATGGGATTTTATACTAATATTTAAATTTTTTAGTTTAAACCTTGCTGGTGCTTAATGTAGAAGCAGTTTGTTGAGAAAGAAATGACTATAATTTAAATAAACATTAACTTTAGACGTTTCACATTCCTGGTTCAAGTTTTACCAGTTCCTGTTTAGGTCTCCACAGAACCTCCTACCACTTCTATCTTTAGCCTTCTTCCCTCCCCTAGACTTTGGTTTTTTGTTCACCCTCTGCCAGAAATAGGTTTCAAAAACACAGATTCATTCAATTTTTAAAAATCTTTTTTGGCACAGAGCCAGAGATGTGCTGGTAAATATTTAACAACCTGTTCTCCGAAAAGAGGGTGCAGGGAAAAGACCTGATTTATAGCATTTGCCAATTTCCATGGTGTAAATACTCCCACCATGGTCTATTTCAGGCTACCAGCCTAACGTCACTGAACACAGGGTTGGGAAGAGATTTGTGCAATCCTTGTGAGCTGGTGCAAGCTGGCTCCAGCACAGCATTGCAAGCCCCAAGTCCTTGTTGGGATTCATTGTTCTCCACAGACTGACTCTCACATGTATGACAGAGAAAATATCTGTAAACCCCTAGAACCTGGCACATGGTACCAGCTCCGCAGTCACCCAAGCCAGCCCTGTTGCCCAGTGAGCACACCTGCTCTGTCTCCATGGCTGTCACTGCAACTTACGGCCACCTCCTTGCCATTTCTAATGCCCACAGCATCCCATGGACACATCTTGGTCTGCCATGCAATCTCTCCCCTCAGTTAAATCTAATGACTTTGTGATACTGTTCAGTATGTGCATAGCATGCTGGCTTCTGTCTTTCCCTCTCCCTGGTCACACCCTTGACCTCTCAACCTCCCTTCAGAAAGTATTTTACCATTGCAGTTTCGTTGAAACCTTTTTGTAAATTGCCAAATGATCATGGCACATCCTGTGCATCCTTGCATTCTGTTTTTATTTATTCAGGAAACATACACTCGCTAAGTACCAAAATTAATATGAACAGATGCCATTTATGGAGCCTTTTCAGAAGTGAGCCCCATGCCCACGTTATCTCACATAATAATAAGGGAAAAGGTACAGTTACTCTCATTTCACAGATGAGGAATTGAGGGTCAGATGCCCTCAGTGGCTAAGTGGCAGGGATGGGAACTCGAGGGCCATGCCATGCAGCTGCACCTGAGCTGAGGATGCTGGGCAACAGGGGTTACATTCTTTTCCCTCAAAGTGCTTCTGAGGGCAACAAGGGTATCTAGTTTTAGATGATAGGCTCCTGGAAATGGGAGAACCTGGATGACTCCTTGTCTAGCAAGATTCCCTTAGGAAACACAATGTGTTTTTATGCAGACACCTATAAAAGACTTACAGGAAACTGTAGTGAATGCAAATACATCTGGGAGGAGATGGCCTTTGAGTCTGTTCTTAAATGATTCTTTGAAAGCTTTGGCTCTAGAATACCTTATTTCTCAAGAAATGGAACTGTCTCCAGAGTGTTAGAATTGTTCTGGGCTTAGCTATGTTAGCTGAATGATCTTGGGCAAGTCATTCTACCTTCATACCAAGAGGCCACAAGAAGAGGGCATGTAGCCCTCCTGGCACCCTGTGCAGCATGATCGCTGAGCCCTGAGGGCCCAGATAATAAGGAATGGACAGCCCAGGGCATGGGGCACCCAGCCTAGACACAGACACCACCGCAGCTCAGGGAGTCTGCTCTTCGCAGGCCAGAAACTGCTATGTAATTGACATGACCCAGTGCAAGATCAAAATTTGAGCCCCTGTTCAAAAAGTATTACGAATTTCATGATGCTGACAGCAGGAATGGGGCCCTTCATGCATGGGGGCCCATGGAATTGCATGGGTCATTTGCCCATAATCTGGCCTTGCTCACAGGCGTTGCTATAAATGCAAGATGGGCCATATGCAGCCTAGGTGCCTGGGAGACTCTCTGATTTAAAGAAGGTGCTGCTCTGCCTGAGTAGTTGCTGTTTATTTTATTTTAGGGTCCAGACTGCTTCATGGGCAGGTGTCCAAGTTGGCACCATTAAACCAGACAGGCGCTGACCGCAGCCCCAGCTCACATGCAGCTGCAGGGCGGCTGTCTTCCCACGTCTTGGGGGAGAGATGCTGATTTGTGCTTTGTGTTTTAGTCCTAATAGAAAATAATCATCCCAGTCACGTGAATTGCCCAAGAGCTGTAGCTCTGGAAACTTCCTGTGAGAAAGCAGGGCTGACAACTGTCCTTCTGTGGTGTATTCATGCCCTGCAGTACTCTGCTGGGATCTCAGGTTGGGAGGGAGCAGGTGCTGCAAAAAGAGTTGAGAGGAGGCCAGCCATCAGAGGACATTTTAGAAAATGAGGATAGCAGGCTGGGTGCAGTGGCTCATGCCTATAATCCCAGCACTTTAGGAGGCTGAGGCAGATGGATCACCTGAGGTCAGGAGTTTGAGACTAGCCTGGCCAACATGGCAAAATCCCTTCTTTACTAAAAATATAAAAAACGTAGCCGAGCATGGTGGTTCATGCCTGTAATCCCAGCTATTCAGGAGGTCGAGGCACGAGAATCACTTGAACCCAGGAGGCAGAGGTTGAAGTGAGCCAAGATCGTGCCACTACACTCCAGCCTGGCGACAGAGTGATACTCCATCTCAAAAGAAAAAAAAATGAGGATAGCACTTGAAAACAGATCAGTGAAATCCAGGACAGGAGGAAGAGATGTTTTTCTTTTAAAAGTGTCGCCTTCATCTTAGGGTTCCTTCCTCCTCTGTTGTAGCAGACATCATTGGTGCATCACTTGTCAGTGCTTGAGCAGAGTGGTGGAGCTACTCACACCTGCAGCAAAGTTTCTAAGAAGTCACTCATTCGGCCTTAGACTCCAGGGAGCTGAAAACATTTTTGTCCCTTGGTCCAGAGCCACAGGATTCTGAGAGGTTCTTGCCACTGCATTTCCCAGGCCTTTGTTGGGCCACTTGCTGGCGAGCACCTCCTACTTGCAACGTGTCTGTTTCCACTGGCTTGGCACCATCTCTGCCCTATGACTGCTCTTGGTTCATTCAATGAGGAAGTATTTACTGAGTGCCTGCTGTGTGCTGGACAGTGTGTTTTGTGTGCTAGAGATGCAGCCGTGAACAAGACCAAGTCCTGAGCTTACATTCACCGTGGCTGGTGGCTGAAGAGAGCAAACAGAGAAGCAGATGCATCAACAGAATCGTTTCAGAAGCCAGAATTGTTATAGAGAAAACAAACCAGGGAGACAGTGCAGCACGTGGCATTGGGGGGCAGATGCATAACACGGGCCAGGAGGGTCAGGACGACCATCTGAGCAGTGACATTGGAGCAGAGCTTAGTGATGAGTGGGTGAAGGGTGACCCAGACAGGAGGGACTGCAAGTATCTGGCCTTGGAGATCTGTGAACATGGAGAGTCCAAAGGGCAGAAAACGGGCCTTATATAGGGCTGAGGATTAGGGAACTGCTGGAGGGCTTCGCATGGGAATGTGATGTAATCAGTTGTGTGCTTGAGGGCACACACTTCAGCCAGACTGCCCATTGAGAGTGTCCTTCCAGTTAGCGACCCAGCACAGCTGTGGGTGGTGGAATATCCACTAAGGGAACTCTGTCTTGCCCTGAAATTATATGCTGTGGGCATGACCAAGTCAGTTTCCACAAAGAGCTAAATTTCAACAAGCTCTTCAGATAGTGGCTTTTTGTGGCTTGCCAACTTCCAAACCGACTTTAATAAATGTTTACACAGCTCACTCCCCAGCTCATAAGCCAGATTGCCTCTGTCATGCTGTTCCCATGTGAGGGTCGCCGTTCACCTTGTTCAACCTTGTCAGGCCCTACAACAATCCAGTCTCTGGATGCCTCCCTCTTGTCTTTCTTCACAAGGCTTCGCCCATTGTTTTTCCCGTTTGACGTGTTCCTTTTTAAATTCCTTGTATACCTCAGCCAAATATTTCAAGCTTGAATACTGGCATTTCTCTTTAACTTCATTTTTACCCATAAGCTTAGGGAATTTGTCTAGGTTGCCAGCAGAAGGAATATTAGGTCATTTGCTGTAACAGAAACCATGTACCTGGTAAGGCAGGGATAGAACAAAATCCATTTTTAAACAGTTAATCTGGCTGGGCATGGTGGCTCATGCCTGCAATTCCCGCACTTTGGGAGACTGAGGCGGGTAGATCACCTGAGGTCGGGAGTTCGAGACCAGCCTGACTAACATGGAGAAACCCTGTCTGTGCTAAAAATACAAAATTAGATGGGCGTGGTGGCGCATGCCTATAATCTCAGCTACTCGGAAGGCTGAGGCAGGAGAATCACTTGAACCTGGGAGGCAGAGGTTGCGGTGAGCCCAGATTGTACCACTGCACTCTAGTCCAGGCAACAGAGTGAAATTCCATCTCAAAAAAAAAAAATTACTCCATGGAGACTTTTCCAGACTTTCCTGCCTTGCAAAATCTTTCCAGTTGATACTAATGAAATTGGCTTGTCATTTGGGAGATACTGTATAACGATCCTGTATTGTAAAGTAGAACCGGAGAATACTTGCTAGGGACGGCTTTAACCAACAGAACCTCTCTTGGTCCTTACTTTCCTTGGGCAGTACTGATGCTTGCATGGGAGAGTGGCAGCACATCCCCATTCCCTGGGGAATGTAAGTGACATCATGGAAGTGACATCTAGATTGTAGTGAAAGTAAGACAGGTATGTTACAGAGTAAAAGAATGTTTCAGATTCATCAGCCCTTCTGCAGGACATTTATCTAATATAATTAGCCTGCCGTGAAACTTCAGGAAGAAGGAATAAGAGTGATATGATAAACACGTGGATGTGAAAGCTGAAAGACACCTAAGGGATGAGTGAGCTCAACCCCCTCCTTATATAGGGGAAAAAATAGATGAATGAAGAAGTGAAGGAGCCTGCCTGAAGTGAAAAAGCAAGCCAGTGGTCACACTGGGACAAGACTCTGGTGCTTCTCCCACGTCATGCACTGTTTCTAATTAGCAATGAACAGAGCCAGATGTCCCCCCCACAAAAAAATACAGAAATCCATGGTGGGGGAGAGAAACCTGCCGCCGCCCTCTCTGCCTTTTCCTGGGGGAGGGGCTGTGGGGATGTCCTTTCATCTAGGCACCTTATGTTAACTGCAAGAATGAATTATGAAAAACAACTAAAATCTCAAAACTGTTCCCAGAGTTCCCTCAGCTGAATACGTGTGTATACATAGGTACACATGGGTTTTTTAGAAGCCTTGCTGTTTCAGCAAATATACTGGAAATTTACTTGCAGAGTAAGAGACTGGGCAGTGTTTGGATGGCCTCTCCACAGCCCTGCAGGCTGGCACCATGGTAGATGCTTTTGAGAGCAGTTTGGTTTTAAAATAGCATGAAGATGAATGGACAGAGTCTTTCTTCAGAACCTGGACTTTTAGTGCCCTTTTCCTCAGCAAGCGAGAGTTAGCAGAGCTGGAGAGCTGGTAACATACTGAAGTCTCTCAGATATTTCTTTTTATTCCCTGAGGGAGTGCTGTGTGTGGACCGTGCCAGGGCAGCTGAATTCCGAGTTGTTCTCTATCCCTTTTCTCAACTTCCTGAGCCCTTTGCTGGATCACTGCCCAGGCTTGTGTGAGGGGCCCAAGCTTCCAGTTCTCACTGGCACTGGTGTGAGGCCAGGCACGTAGGTGGCTTTTCCATGGCACTGCTCAAACAAAAACTTACTCTCCCAGTTTGTTTTTGATTGTGTGTGTGTGTTTGTGTGTGTGTGTGTGTGTGTTTTCATACCTATACCCTAGAAACATTCCAGCCAGAGGTGCCAAAAATCACAAGGCCTTGTTTTGGGACTGGTATGTGTGCTGTATTCCTGACTCTGCAAGGACTCAAATCCATCTGCATTTCCTGCCCCAGTTGAGGCTGTTTATCACTGATGGGATGAGCTGTTTATCACTCCACACTCCACAGTGGCTCACAAGAGTTTGGGAACACTCTATTTTTGTCCACCCTAAACTTCCCCCTGAAATGACAGTGCTTTTTTTTGCAGGTCATAAAGAAGGAAACTGGATTTTGGAGAGACTTTGGATTTGGGATGACGTGTCAGTATCGGTCAGACTTCATCAATATAGGTAGGACAAATCTGCATCTCTACTGCCACCCAGAGGCCACTGGCCCATGCAGGCCTTGAAGGAATCGTCGGTTTTCCAAGGAGTCTGGTGGGGAAGGTCGTGTCATTGCCTTTCTTAAAAAAAAAAAAAAAAAAAAAGCTATTACAGACTAGGCACAGTGGCTCACACCTGTAATCCCAGTGCTTTGGGAAGTTGGAGGAGGGAGGATCGCTTGAGGCTAAGAGTTCAAGACCAGCTTGGACAACATAGCGAGACCTCACACCACAAAAAACCAAATGCTGTTCCTCATGTCATAGACTAAGGGCTGGACCAAGAGGAGGCTTGGAGGTGGGTGGCATTTTAGTCCCTATAATCTCCACCAGCACCTCTCAGTCACTCCAAATAAGACACACAATCTGAGATTAAAGGCTGCTTATTGCATACCAGGCAGCTTTGCAGCAATTCCTCCAGGGCCTCCTCTCAGGAGGGTTCTGGCCTGTCTGTCCTCTCCTGTAGAATATCCTTTTTTTTTTGAGACAGAGCCTTGCTCTGTCACCCAGGCTGGAGTGCAGTGGTGTTATCTTGGCTCACGGCAACCTCCACCTCCTGGGTTTAAGTGATTCTCATGCCTCATTCTCCCGAGTGGCTGTGACTACAAGTGCATGCTACCATGCCTGGCTAATTTTTGTATTTTAAGTAAAGACAGGGTTTCACTATGTTGGCCAGGCTGACCTTGAGTTCCTGACTGTAGGTGATCCACCAGACTCAGCCCCTCAAAGTGCTGGGATTATAGGCGTGAGCCAACGCGCCTGGCCTCCTGTAGAAGATCCTAAGCTTCCCAGTAAGAGTATGAGGGAAATAGGGGAATTGGGGGGAAACACATACTCAAAAATACCCAAATTTCTCTCTGCTAACCTTCAGAATTCCGGATGTGACTTTAAGCTCTGACTGAATGTGCAGTTGCTGTCAACATACACATTCATACACACAGATGTGCACATGCACACACACTCATACACATGCATATACGCACATGGACATGCCTGTGGGTTTCTAGAGCACAGAGAAAAAAGGCCCTTGGGATTCAGGTGAGGAGACCAAGACTCTCAAAAGCAAAGAGACTCTCCCAGGCCTCACAGCAGGTGGGAGGTAGAATCAGGATGAGAATAGAGAGCCCCCTGTTCCCCTTGGAAATGCCACCTCACCTTTCCATAGCAATACTGACTCTTGGATCTCTGAAGGGATAGAGTTGTGGATTATGCATGACCTGGGTTTGAATGACCAGGTCAGAAACCTTGATCTCAGGTGCAGGTGCTCAGACTGGACCCAGAGACTCTATGGAGTCAGAGGGACCCTGCCCTTAGGGTGGCCTGGAGCGTCCCATCCCCAGGTCTCCTGAGAGCTGCTGGTCTCACTGGCTTCTAGGCAACTCCCCCTCAGGTCCAAGGTCTAACGCTTCTCATTTTAAAATCAGGGAGGAGGGGTAACCCCATGTTTGTTTTGCTTGGAGATAAAGTGAACTACAAGGACTACAGAATCCCTAAGGAAATCACCAGGTTAAAGAAAAAAACAAGTTAAAGTCAAGTCCTGTTAGAAGGAGCAGAGCACCCGGGATGCCAGTCTCTGTGTGGTGGGTGCCCGGCAGACACTCAGCGGCTCACAGCATATGTTCTTGGACACATATAAGAGAAGTATTCCTAAATGGTTATGCGAAAATCAGCTTTCCAAATAGGACATTTAAAAATTTTTATAGGCTGAGTGTGGTGGCTCATGCCTCTGTAATCCCAGTACTTTGAGAGGCTGAGGTGATTGGATCACTTGAGGCCAGGAGTTCAAGACCAGCCTGGCCAAAATGGCGAAACCCCATCTCTACTAAAAATACAAAAGTTAGCCAGGCATGGTGGTGCATGCCTGTAATCCCAGCTACTCTGAAGGCTGAGGCAAAAGAATTGCTTGAACCCAGGAGGTGGAGGTTGCAGTGAGCTGAGATTGTGTCACTGCACTCCAGCCTGGGTGACAGAGCGAGTCTCTGTCTCAAAAAAATAAATAAAAATTAAAGTGTTTCTAAAGATTTTCACTTCAAGAAACTGTTCCCTTGACATGAGGTTTTTCTTTGAGTAGGACTTCAGGATTGACTGTGAGGCCAGTCCCTTTAAGATGACTAATTTCACCAGTCTGTGGTGGAATCACATGCAGCTTTTCAGGACCACTGCAGCCTATGAAATGAATAGTGCTTTGGGGGGGATGTGACTTCTTCATACTGAGACCCTCTTTCACTCCATCACACCGGAAGCCCCTCGTTTCTTCTCTGTTTGCAATGACACGAGAAGACCACATCCTAACAGAAGCACAAGAATTTGCCTTGAGAGGTTTCAAGCTCTAGTTTTAATTATTATAGGTACATATAGTATATATTTATGGGATACATGTGATGTTTTGATGCAGGCATACGATGTGTAATCATCACATCAGGGTCATTGGGGGTACCCATCATCTCAAATATGTATCATATTTATCACTCCTCTAGTTTTTTTAAAATATGCAATAAATTATTGTTAACGATAGCTGATTGATAATCGCAGTAATCTTACTGTGCTACCGAATGCTAGATCTTATTTTTATACCCATTAACCACAAGTCTGGGGCTACTCATTAGCATCGCTCATAACTCTTTAATGCAGGCAAATGCTTGGAAATTTATTGGAGGTCCTGTCATCTCAAGAAGTTGGTGCTGTCCGCCATGATAGTTGTCTTTGTTGGGGAATTCCCGGGCTCTGACTCTGGTGGACACTCTCATACCTCAGAGGGGTGGTGAAGCATACATCCCCCCTAATCATGTCTTAATGAAAAGTTTGGTGCTTGTGCAACTCAGGGAAGCAAAACAGGTCAGTGCAGCCTGATTCAACAGTGTGTTCTCTCCTGACAGGTGGGTTTGATCTGGACATCAAAGGCTGGGGCGGAGAGGATGTGCACCTTTATCGCAAGTATCTTCACAGCAACCTCATAGTCGTGCGGACGCCCGTGCGAGGACTCTTCCACCTCTGGCATGAGAAGCGCTGCGTGGATGAGCTGACCCCAGAGCAGTACAAGATGTGTATGCAGTCCAAGGCTATGAACGAGGCATCCCACGGGCAGTTGGGCATGCTGGTATTCAGGCACGAGATAGAGGCGCACCTTCGCAAACAGAAACAGAAGACAAGTAGCAAAAAAACATGAGCTCCCAGGGACGGATGGTGGGAGACATTTTTTTCTTTCCTTTTGCAATTACTGAAAGTGGCTGCAACAAACAAAAGACTTCCATAAAGGTTGACAAAAGAATTGGACTGATGAGTCAGAGATGAGAGAGCCTCTGTTTTCTCTCTGTTCGGCTTTTTACAGCAGAAATCAAAATCTCTACTTTGCCTGCAAAAGTAGCCCAGTTGCACCCTGTGAAGTGTCTGACAAAGGCAGAGTGCTTGTGAGATTATAAGCCTAATGGTGTGGAGGTTTTGATGGTGTTTACAGCAAACTGAGACCTATTGTTTTGCTTGCTTATTGAACTATTCATGATTTAAGAGCGGTTTTGTAAAAAGTTCATTAGCATGAAAGGCAAGCGTATTTCTCCTCCTGTGAATGATCCTGTCAGCAGGGCTTCAGTTTCTAGGAATGCTAAAATATCAGAAAGCGGGAGAGGAGATATGCTTATTATGATCCTTGTGAGTACATTAAGCAAAATCAAATGGACCAGAAAAGAAATTGTAAATATCGTGTCGTGTTCCCCCAAGATTAACCAAAAATCATCTGCTTATCTTTTTGGTTGTCCTTTTAACTGTCTCCATTTGTTTCTTTTATTTAAAAATGCACTTTGTTTTTGCTTGTGAGTATAGTCTGCTTATTTAATTACCATTTGCAAGCCTTACAAGAGAGCACAAGTTAGCCTACATTTTTATTATATTTTTTAAGAAGACACTTTTAGATGCATCATGAGAACTTTTAAATTCAAAGCATCAAACTGATTCCACATCCAAGGACATGCCAAATGCTGATTCTGTCAGGCACTGAATGTCAGACCTTGAGTCATATGGAAGGAATGGTTTGGCTACTGATACAGACATATAGATACTTTATCTGAAGAGTATTTTCAAAGAGGAGCGACTGAACACTGGAGGAAAAGAAAATGACACTTTCTTCTTGACAGAAAAGGAAACTCAGACTGGTGATACTGCAATGTATCTAAAAGTCAGAAAACACATTTTCTCCTCTGAAGTGGGGACTACTTTCTTACCTGTTTAAATAAACCAAAGCATACCGTGTGAACCAAACAATCTCTTCTCAAAGCAGGGTGCTTCTCCTGGCTTCTGGCTTCCATAGAAGAAATGGAGAAAAAAATATATATATATATTTTGTGAAAGATCAATCCATCTGCCAGAATCTAGTGGGATGGAAGTTTTTGCTACATGTTCATCCACCCCAGGCCAGGTGGAAGTAACTTAATTATTTTTTAAATTAAGCCGTTCTGGATCACCAAGACGCTTCTGAAAATTGCATTTTATTACTGTTTCAAACTATTTTTAAAAAATAAATACAGTTCACATACAGTGGTTTCTACATTCATGTGAAAATTATTTATTAGCCAGCACCAGATGCATGAGCTAATTATCTCTTTGAATCCTTGCCTTCTGTTTGCCCACAGTAAACTCATTGTTTAAAAGCTTCAAGAACATTCAAGCTGTTGGTGTGTTAAAAAAATGCATTGTATTGATTTGTACTGGTAGTTTATAAAATTTAATTAAAACACAGGCCACGAATGGAAGGTGGTATTGCACAGCTAATAAAATACGATTTATGGATATGACTGCTTTGTGAGTAAGAATGCCATTTTGTTTAGTTTTTGGAAACAATATTTTGTGCATGGACCAGGGTTTCTCAGCCTTGGCACCACTGACTTTTTAGGCTAGATAACTCTTTGCTGTGGGGGGCTGTCTTGTGTACTGTGGGATGTTTAACCACATGCCTCACCTCTACCCACTAGAGGCCAGGAGTTTTGACAACCCACCCAATTTTGATAACCAGTGTCTCCAGTCATGTTCAAATGTCCTTAGAGGGGAAATCACCCCTGGTTAAGAACCCCTGGGCTAGAGGGAGAAGAGAACCATAATGAAAAATCTGAATTACTTGTACATTAACTTGTCTATTTTCATTAAAGGAAATTGAGAAATGATTTCCAAAGCCCCTTTCAGTTCTGTGCTTAATATTGTCATATGTGGCTGGGCACTGTCTCTTTTTTTTTTTTTTTTAATTTTTTTTTTCTGAGACGGAATTTCACTCTTGTTACCCAGGCTGGAGTGCAATGGTGTGATCTCGGCTCACCGCAACCTCCGCATCCTGGGTTCAGGCAATTCTCCTGCCTCAGCCTGCTGAGTAGCTGGGATTACAGGCACGTGCCACCATGCCCAGCTAATTTTTTGTATTTTTAGTAGAGACAGGATTTCACCATGTTGACCAGGATGGTCTCAATTTCTTGACCTCGTGATCCGCCCGCCTCGGCCTCCCAAAGTGCTGGGATTAGAGACAGTGTCGGCTTGGGCACTGTCTCTAATGCCTGTAATCAAAGCACTTTGGGAGGCCAAGGTGGGAGGATTGCTTGAGCCTGGGAGTCTGAGATCAGACTGTCCAACATAGTGAGACCCTATGTCTACAAAAAATAAATTACAAAATTAGGTGTGGTGGTACATACTTGTAGTCCCAACTACTCAGGAGGCTGAGGTGGGAGGATCACTTGAGCCCAGGGAGTCTAGGTTGCAGCGAGTCCTGATTGCACCACTGCACTCCAGTCTGGGCAATAGAGTGAGACATGGTCTCAAAAATGTGTATTTTTTCACATGCTCTGATGATGATACTAGTGATTTGAGAACTGGCCTGTCTCTGCCTTGGTTCTGATGGATTTGTGGTGACTGACCTGCATGCTCTCGCCCATATCCTCCCAGTGTCAGGAGGATGCATTTTTTTTTTTTTTTTTTTTTTTTTTGAGACAGAGTTTCACTCTTGTTGCCCAGGCTAGAGTGCAATGGTGTTATCTCAAGTCACCACAACCTCCTCCTCCCAGGTTCAAGGGATTCTCCTGAGTCAGCCTCCTGAGTAGCTGGGATTACAGGTATGTGTCACCACATCCAGCTAATTTTGTATTTTTAGTAGAAATGGGGTTTCTCTATGTTGGTCAGGCTGGTCTTGAACTCCCGACCAAAGGTGATCTGCCCACCTCGGTCTCCCAAAGTGCTGGGATTATAGGCGTGAGCCACCACACCTGGCCAGGAGGATGCATTTCAGTGGCAATTCAATATTTTGACTGTGGAACTGGGTGCCATCCACACTATACTCTGGGCTCATCAGCCATTTGTACTTGTTTAAATTGCATATCACAGATGCCCAACACAGAGGTAAGAATTGGGTTTTTTTTTTCTTGCCAACTTTTTAGGGGTTACCTATGCAGATTTGTTACATGGTTAAAATGTTTGTTGCGGGGGCTCGGTGTGCAGATTCTTTTGTCGCCCATGTAATAAGCGCAGTACTCACTGTTTTTCAATCCTCACCCTCCCTCCCCTCAGAGTCCACCCTCCAGTAGGCCCTGGTGTCTTTTGTTCCCTTCTTTGTGTTCATGGGTTCTTATCATTTAGCTCCTACTTATAAGTGAGAACATGCAGTGTTTCATTTGCTGTTTCTGTGTTAATTCACTTAGGATAATAGTCTCCCGTTCCATCCATGTTGTTTCAAAAGACATGATTTTGTTCTTTTTCGTGGCTGTGTAGCTAAGAATTGTTTTTTTTTTTTAAGTTGTAGAGAGTAGCTGAAGAGCATATGAAACAGCGTAATATTAGACTATGGTCTTTGTTTCAGTCAAAATCCTCTTATCTAATTGTATCTAACCAAGGTTCAGTGCAGTATAGTAGCTGATATCATAGTTTACCCAGCCAGGCAACCTGGGTTCAAATTCCATTTATTTCACTTGCAACTTACATGATCTTAAAGGAGTCCCTCGACATCTCTGTACCTTGGTCTCCTCATTCAGGGTGATGGATGCAATCCCTTGTATATCACACAATTGTTTTAAAGATTAAATGGGTTCATATGTATGAAGCACTTAGGATATGTCAGGTACACGGTAGGTATTTAGTTATTAGTTTTCAACACAATTCCTCACTTACAACTGTGTATCTGACAGTGTCTGTTAAGCTTCTTGGTATGCCCAGTACTACTTGGAAATAATCAGATGGCCATTATGGACTATCCAGTAAAGATTATGAAGCCATTGGGAACACTGTCGTTGTTTTTGTCATTCTGAAAACTTTATCCGAGGAGAAGAGTTACTAGGAGTGTGAAATTTAATGGGTAATTTCTACCTTACATTCCAGGCTCAGTAATACGGAGTTGATACCCCCTAGGCAGTTGGGAGGCTTTACAGGTTTTTGAAGTCGGGAGCATAGCTAGGAACCTTATGTTCATAACCCCAACCTTCTAAGCTAAAGAATGTCATTATTTTCATTTTTCCAGGTGCAGAAAATGAGGATCAGAAATGTTGAAGAGCTTGCCCAGGGATCCAGCTAGCAAATAGCCAGCTTCAGGGCTCATATGACTGTCATTGCCTCTGACCATGACCCATCACATGGCCAGCTCCAGAAGGATTGGAAGGTCTGCGGGAACGAGCTATGGCCTAGGGTGAGTCCCCAGCCTGTTCTTTTTGTTCCTTGATTTCCCACCGTTTCTCTGCTCTCTAGTCCCATCTGAGAAATCTAACAAGGAAGGAGAACCTGCTAACACAGTGATCCAGGGACAGCTAAGGCACTTGGCCGCACCCTCCAGCCGCTGTGCAATGACTAGCAGTGTTGGGGCTCCATTTGGGATCAAAGCCCTGGAATCTGGCTCTCATGCAGGATTCCAGCATATTACATTGAAAGTGATTTGATTTGAGTAGGAGGGGACAGCAGGTGGAAATACTTGATTTTTTTTAAAAAAAATCTTGATACTGTTTCTGAGAACTACTGATTAGAGATAATGACCTTGGGCAGTATCTTAGCAGGGCAGAGGTATTTACTCCCCACACACATCAATTAACTGGCAGCTTTGTGTGATCCATATTCTGATTAGCTTTATATTTTAATTCAAAGCTGTTTCTCCTGGCAGGGCTCAGTGCTTTGCTGTTGCTGCCAAAAACGATGGGGACGGTGCCAGTTGGTTGGGGGGTTTTGATGGGAGTTTTTATTCAACATACAGAATATGTTCTTTCCTGTCAGCAGAGGTGCCTTTCAAACTGTGCATGATCCTTCGAACATGCCCTCTGCAGTAGTCACCCTCAGTGTCTCCTTGGCTGTGTCTGGCTTGTTTGCTATTCTAGAAAGAAGCCCTATGGAACCGTAGGGGAGGAGGGGCAGGGCAGGGCTGCCTTGGGGAAGGTCACAGCCTGGGAAAGGCGGGCATTGCTCTGGGGAGAGAAGTAGGACTGTGCTGCTTCAAAAACCTTCTCCAGCCTCCAGTCACCCCAGGGCATGAGGGCATAACTTGTTCTTTATTAGCCTCAAATGAAGCTATGTCACAATCACAGCCCTGGCATGTGGGGCTGCCGGGAGCAGCAGGGTGTGGCCTGGTTGGGAAGCTTTTCTCTAGCGCTGCCACACCATTGGAAGGGCACCCCTGGAAGACAAGGCATTTGCCATTCTGTTTGGTTATTGAGGTGCAGGGCCATGGAGGGCTCCCAGGGTCTCGACTCCGTTGGTGGGAAAATGTTATCAAGAAACATCCCTCCAGTTGAAGAAAGCCAAAGCTGATTTAGACTGAGGAGGACAGAATGTGGGGGAGCTTGCCTGGCAAGGGCATTGTCCTAGCTGGGTGAGAGGCGGAGTTCATCCCAGAGGGAGCTGGGTTTGTCATGTCTCCTGGTCCAAATGGGAGGCAAATACTTGGGGATTTGTAATCAGGAATCCCAGGGCAACAGAGCCAATTTTGACCATGGCTGATTTGGGGGTAAAAACTGGTTACTACTAATTTGGCAATTGTCAAAATCAGACATTAGGAAAAGTCCCCTCTGTGCCATTTTAGATACAGACCAAGTGAGCCGATTCTCTGCAGGTCAACTGGTAAATGAATGTATTGTGTGGTTTGTCATTATATCCTGTAATCTTCCGAAGTTTCCCTTTCCTTCTTAAAATTCATCCCAGAAATTCTAGGAAACAAAGATAGAGGATACAAAGCCCATGGGTTACATAAACTGAGTTGAAAAAGGGGAAGGTTGGAGCGCAAGGATCCTGGCTTTTTTGGACTCGATTCACTAGGAAAAGGAAAATGCAATCATTCAATTACTAGTTATAGAGAGCTTGCTTTCTTTTGTCTTTTGTCTTTTTTCTTTTTTATTTGTAAAGACAGGGTCTCACTCTGTCACCCAGGCTGGAGGACAGTGGTACAATCATAGCTCATTGCAGCCTCAAACTCTTGGGCTTAAGTGATCCTCCAGCCTCAGCCTCCTGAGTAGCTGGGACTACAGGCACATGCCAACCATGCCTGGCTAATTTTTATGTTTTTTGTAGAGATGGGGTCTCACTATGTGGTCCAGGCTGGTCTCAAAATCCTGGGCTCAGGCATCCTACTGCAGCAAGGTAGAGCAGGAGGCCAGAAGCAGGGGCCTTGCAGGTGACCTGATAGAGGCTTGATGTGTCTGTGAGCATCTGGAAATATGGCGCAGCCAGAAAATCTTAGATGACTAGGAGAAAGATTTCAGAATTGTATTGAGAGTTGGGGGAGAGAAGAATCTAGATAGGCAGGGAGTAGCATTTGGGCACAGTCCCAGGGAGCCAGGGTCTGCAGACCAGAGCCCCTAGGCTTGAGAACCTAGGCAGTAACATGAGGGCAACATCCCAGACCCAGAAACCTTGGGCAGGCAGGTCAAGGAGCTGGGCTTGAGGAGGCAACAGGAGGAGGAGACCAGGATCAGAGTTTGGACATCTTCACCTTAGACCATAACTCAGGTTAGACATAGGCAGCACTGAGACCACAGCAAGCTAGGGTGAGAGAGAATTCAGGCATCCTGAACCCCATTCAGTTGAAATTAGTTTCTGAAATCTGTAAACCATTCTCCTTCCCTAAGAATTTCAAGTATTACTCATACTGTCATATCATCCAACACTGGGTAGTGTATGCCTCTATCTGCAACCAACAGGATAAACTAGTCCAGAACCCACATCTGCTCCCCTTTTTAATACTGGGTTAATTCAGTTGGGTCACTTCCTGTTTTCTAAATCATTTCTAAATCTTTTTTTAGTAGGATATTGCTTTGTGTAGTTATGTCTGGATATGGCCACACTTATTTCCTACAAGATAAATAACTGTAGGCACAGAATGATAACTGTAGGCACAGAATGGAATCTTTTTTTTTTTTTTTTCCCAAGACAAGAGTCTTGCCTGTCATCCAGACTGGAGTGCAGTGGTGTGATCCCAGCTCACTACAACCTCCGCCTTCCAGGTTCAAGCAATTCTTCTGCTTCAGCCTCCCAAGAAGCTGAGCTTACAGGTACATGCCACCATGCCCAGCTAGTTTTTGTATTTTTAGTAGAGACAGGGTTTTACCATGTTGTCCTGGCTGGTCTTGAACTCCTGACCTTGTGATCCACCCACCTCAGCCTCCCAAAGTATCACACCAGTGTGGTACTGGAATCTTACGTTTTCCTAAGTATTTGTGACAAGGCGGTACTTTCCATTCATTCCAGTGAGAAGCATTGGAAACTTAAAATTTCAGAATTGGATGAAAATAGTAAAGATCACCCAGTTAAATCACAGTTTTTGTTCAGAAGCAAAAAAATGAGGCTCAGAGAGATAAAACATCCTGTCCAAGATTACACAGTAAATGGTGGGAACAGATAAGTTTTGCAATAATGCCATGACTATTGAATCATAGAAACAAAAGCTAAGAGATGGGTCCTTACAGTAGTTAAACGGCATAAACTATATGGAACATTTCAAGAAAGAGTTAAACAATGATCTATGTTTAAAAGCTATCTCAGCCTGGCATAGTCTCTCACATATGTAATCCTAGCACTTTGGTAGACTGAGGCAGGAGGATTGCTTGAGGCCAGGAGTTCAAGATTGAAGTGAGCCATGATCTCACTACTGCACTCCAGCCAGGGATCAGAGCATTCTTGTCTCTAAAAATCATCATCATGTTTTCTCATTAGAATACACACACCAACCATCCCCTTCTCTGGTTACATTTTATAGTCAGTAAGTGCTGTACGCAACCAGCAAGCTCGTAATCACACTGCTATATCATTCTGCTTTCATTAAAAGGCAATGTAAGAGAGTGCTGACCTCTAGAGTTAGGCCAGAGGTACTAGTCAATCTCCATCCTCCCAGAAAAATGATCTCCAGTGGCCCAGAGGCTGTCCCCCTGATTGGGGCTGGACAAAGGGAGGTGGCAGGTTGGGGTGCAGCAGGGCATATGATATGTGACCCAGGGCTAAACAGAACTGGCTGGAAGGTTTTTCTTATATCCCATTTCTACTTCATTATGAGAATGGTGGATGGGGCAGCAATGAATGGGTCGATCCTGTGTGTCAGGTTACATAATTATGTAAATGACTGTATTAGCTTTCCGGGGCTGCAGTAACAAATCAGCATGAACTCAGCAGCTTAAAGCAACAGAAATTTATTCTCCCAGTTGTGGAGGCTGCAATTCTGAAATCAGAGCCATGCTTCCTTCTAAGGCTCTGGGGCAAACCTGTCCCATTCCTCCCTCCTGGCTTCTGCTGGTGTCCCTTCCCTTGTGGCTGCATCACTCCAATCTGCCTCTTGTCCCCTGTTCATCTTCCCACTGCATTTTTCTTTTCTTTCTTTCTTTCCTTTCTTTCTTTCTTTTCTTTCTTCTTTCTCCTGAGGATGCAAGTCATGGGATTTAGGGCATACCTTAATCCAGTGTGACCTCATCTTAACTTGACTATGTCTGCAAAGACCCTATTTATTTCCAAACAATATCAAGTTCATGGCAATAGGGGGTTAAGACTTCACCAATATTTTCAGGGAACACAATTCAACCACAAGTAGCATCCAAACAGCCTGCTTATTCTGTTCTTGCCTATACACTATTTATTTAAAAAATACATGTGCGGGTGCGTTATCCATTTGGTGCACTCTAGAGTAGAGCCAGAGGAGGCCAGGCAAGCCCTGGCCCCATTCTCCAGAACAAGGAAACAAACACTTTCCTGCAGTCCATATGTATCTTTATGTATGTTAAGCTTCTCATCCTGTGTTTTAAAACTTGTCATTCCATTTACATTCATGACTTCTGTTTTTCTATGTCTCTCATGTCCTGGTTCCAACATGTACAATAAGTGAGGTGTGTTTCAAGCATCATCTCAGCCACGACAGGCTTTTTTGCCAGCATTCCAAAGCCAACATGGAACTTTGTATCAACAGGCCCCTAAGACCTCCAGATGATAGAGGGAGTGCAGGGGTCATATGATAGTACAGGAAGATAGATACTGGTTTTCAAGTACACCTTAATTTCTAAAAGGTTTCTATTTCTTCTTTATCTTATGTACATCATTAAGGTCATATCCTTCATAATCGGTAGTTGCTGAAATTGGGATTCTTCTCCCTTTACTTTTAGAGTGCTTAGGAGCAGAGGTCATTTTCTCTTGACATTGAAATTCAGTATTTGTGCAGGAGAGAGGTGTCAATGAGGACTCCATGGATACTTCTGGTTGATCAGTATTGGCTCTGCTGCACGGTGATTTTGGCTTCACACATAAATGTTTCAGTGGTGTTTGTCCAGGGGAAAGCCCAGTTGGAGAATGAGGATGACCCCAATAAAGGCTGTCACTCAAATAGCTCTAGGTAGTCGGGCAGCTGGTCCTGCTGACCACAGGGATAGAGGAGCAGCTCCTTCCCCAGGGAAGTGATGGGTTCTTCCTGTCAATCAGAAGGGACAGGATCAGACAGTGTGAGTAGTAACCACACGCTCTTCCTACTTCCTCAGAGGACGTTACCACCTGCCTACCCTTGATTTACACAAAGCTTTCTTAGTTTACAATCATCTTAAGAGGCATTTATTCATTTTTTGAGATGGAGTTTCATTCTTGTTGCCCAGGATAGAATGCAATGGTGCTGTATTGGCTTACTGCAACCTCTCCCTCCCAGGTTAAAGGGATTCTCATGCCTCAGTCTTCCAAGTGGCTGGGATTACAGGTGCCTGCTACCATGCCTGGGTAATTTTTTTTTTGTATTTTTAGTAGAGACAGGGTTTCACCATGTTGGCCAGGCTAATCTTGAACTTCTGACCTCAGGTGATCTGCCCAAAGTGGCATTTTTCTTATCCACACACTGCCAGGTACTCTCTTTATCTCTAGGGCTTAAGTTCTAACTAACTTAAGACTGCGCTCATATGTCAGGGGTCCCCAATCCCAGGGCCACGGACCAGTACCAGTCTGTGGCCTGTTAGGACCTGGGATAGCAGGAGGTGAGCAGTGGGTGAACAAAGCTTCGTCTGTATTTCTATCTTCTCCCTGTGGTTTACTTTACTGCCCGAGTTCTGCCTCCTATCCCAACCGTGGCATTAGATTCTCACAGGAACACAAAATTTATTGTGAACTGTGCATGCGAGGGATCTCGCTTGTGTGCTCCTTTTGAGAATCTAGTACCTGATGATCTGTTATTGTCTCCCATCGCCCCCAGATGGGACCATCTAGTTGCAGGAAAACAAGCTTGGGGCTCCCACTGATGATACACCATGTTGAGCTATATAATTACTTCATTATATATCACAATGTAATAATAATAGAAATAAAATGCACAATAAATGTAATGTGCTTAAATCATCCTGAAACCATCCCCCCAACCCCCAGGCCATGGAGAAATTGTCTTCCAGGAAACTGGTCCCTGGTGTCAAAAAGGTCAGGACTACTGTCATATGTGATCTATGTGGGTACCGTTTTTCTTTTTTTTTTTTTTAAGTATCTCCTGTATTCTCTGCTCCAGTGGTGTTCCCTGAGTATTTAAAGAGGATCTAGGTTCTATTATAAAGGAATTACAATTAAAAATCCCGATTATCAGGAAGAATTAACCAAAACAATCCCCCCAGCACTTGTCTTGGTCCTTGTCCTCGTAATTGTCTTTCATTGTTAGAGCCGCTACAAGACAGTAACTCACAAGGCAGATTGAGGTTAGGCATTGCTTTACCTTGTGATATTCCACCAAATCTGCCAGGGTGGCATGCTGCAGCTGGTCCACGCCAAGGAAGCTGTAGGAGTCTGCAGAGGCATCTATGAGGAAATGTTTACAGCCATCCTCTGACAGATAGGACAGGGCGTAGCCTTTGATCCTTTCACTGACTCGGATGAGGAAACTCCCAGGCACACCTGTGCTCAGAAGTAGTTCATTTGCTTTCTTGAGTGTGAGAATTCCTGTGGCAAAGCAAAAAAGGCAGGTATTTCAGCCAAATCATTACCCAAACTCTCCTCTGTAAATCCAGCTGCATGGATAAAGAAAGAGTCAGTGACAGCTAAATACAACAAGAGGAATTTTTAGTCTGTTTTGGGCTTCTTAGGAATACAGTTAAATGTTCTTCTGGTATTTGCTAATGAGACAAGAGTAGGTTATAGAGGCAAACTGTATACGTGAGAGCTTAAGTGTCAACGTTAAGAATATTTTCCCCTCATATACCCATTTATAGCAACACAGGTGTTAGAGGGTTTATGAGGGTCTAGCAGGACACCTTGATGGTCATCCTTGGAGTGTCAGATCTGGGAGGGGATTTAAAGAGACTCTCCCTAGGCCACCTTAGTTTACCAACAAGGATTCAGTGGCCTTGGGAGTGATTTAACTTGGTCTAGGACAGTGGTTGTCAACCAGGACAGTGTCTGAAAGGCATCTTTGGTTGTCATGGGTGAGGGATGCTACTAGCATCTAATGGATAGAGGCCAGGGATGCTGCGAAACAGCCTGTGATACATAGAACAGCCCCATACTACAAAGAATTATCCAGCCCCAAATATCAATAGTGCTGAAGTTGAGACTCCCTGGTGCGGGAGGTTCAGCAATTTAGTGACAGAGCCGAGTCAGATTCAGTTCTATAAAGTACCTTAGACTGTAGCTACGGCTAAATGATACTACACTAGCATTTAAAGGAATAAAACTATATATGTATGTGTGTGTCATCATATATGTCTTCATATGCATATATTAAGTTATATAGAGGTATAGCTTAAATGCCTCATGAATTCACTCTCTTACTCCAGACCAGCTTTTTCCCCAATTAGTCCAAACTCATGAGGTCTGACTCATGTTCTAAATTTTTTATTCCCATCGTAATTCATCTATGAATAGATAATGCTGTAAAACTCATAGAAAGAGCAGAAACACATCTTGGAAAGATGGAGAAGCCAATGAATTATTCAGTGAGCTGTGATCTGTGAGGGAGGAGCAGCGTTCTATGTGTGCCCTTTTTCATTTCGGCAGACAAAGCTCTCGCATTCTCTTGTTCCACAATTGGCCCCCTGTTGACACTCAGTACCTTATTATTAGGAAAACAAAACAGTAACAGAACCACATGGAAAGGCAAGGGGCTACCACAGCCCTTTGGTCTTGTTAGTACAGTTAATTGAGAAGTGAACTGTCTCCAGAGTAAAATGTAAAATAAAACCATTTCTGTTCTCTTTTCTGTAAACAGACCTTAAATGAGAGGAGGATTTTATAATCAAACACCACATGTTCTCACTCATAGGCAGGTGTTGAACAATGAGAACACATGGACACACTGGGGTCTGTTGGGGGAGGGACAGCGGGGAGGGATAACATGGGGAGAAATGCCAGATATAGGTGACAGGGTGGGTGGAGGCAGCAAACCACCTTGTCATGTAAGTACCTATGCAACAACCCTGCATGATCTGCACATGCCCCAGAACCTAAAGTACAATTTTAAAAAATTAAAAAATTAAAATTGTTGGTTTTCTCTTAGCCAAGATCAACCAACCAGCCCTTCTACTACCTCTTTTCCTGTTTCTGATTTCGGAGGACACAGACCCCAGGTGCCCTACTGCCGAGTGCTGGTGTATGAAGGTCGACCCACTGTGAGACCTCCAGGTAAGAGCTGGGAGTGGGTGAAAAGGCCTGAAAGCCTCCTCCACTTGCAGATAGTCAATGTCCCTGAAACAGACCGTGGCCTTGCTCCTAGGGGCTGCGGCTCTATTACACTCATTCCCAGCAGATGACTAATGTACATGCATCGCATGCATCATGTCCAGTTACTTTTCCACCCCTTCCCTGCTGAGACAGACCACCAGACACTGCAGACACCATGGACACTGACTGAGCCTCTTGGTTCAGATGCTCCGCTATCCACATTAGGTACTCAAATCATGGCTGTCGAAGTTCCAACAGATCCAGGCTGGCTGCTTCTGTTTGTCTGTTTTCCCTTCCTCAGTATCCCTGGTCCCACTGATAAATTACAAATGACAACCATACGTTGAAACAAGGCGCCAGGTACCAGCCCATGCAGGGACTGCACATGACAAATCTCTAAAGACACTGTATGAGACTGATTCTGAAACCCAGGGATGGTTTTCAATGACCCTGAAAAGTCCCCTTCAAAAACAAGGTAACATGTTTGGAGAAGCAGCAGCATTCTGGAAAAAGATTTCTCCCTCCTCCTAGACTGCTGGCTCACTGTGAAATTCCAGGCTGTTTCAATGGTTGGGGCAGATGTTATAATTTAGGACATCTGGAAGTTATCCAGATAAATCTGGATTCCTAAAATCAAAGCTATTCTGGAAAATTATAACCAAACCTGGGACAACTAAGGTCAAATTCCTTTTAAGATCAGGTCGTAGAGTTACTGTAACTCAAACTTTCCAAAAGCCTCTTAGCCTTATACACAGATCTTGGCACCATGTAATCTCCTGGGACACCAGGACACAATCACACATGTTTGTGGCAAAGCACAGATCATCGTGGAGACTCCTTGTACACCATGGGACAGAGGGCAGGTTCAAAAGGGAAGTGCCCTGGAGATAAGTCTTTGATTGATGCAAGAGGTAGTTTGTCTTTGCTTTTTTTTGCTTTATAAGAGGATTACTATTCCTTAGCAGCAAACTGGCTTGGTACAGCTAAATACACAGATCACTGTACAATTTGTCATGAATCCATCAAGGGCAGCATGTGCATTTGGGGTGTCATGGCTGTAATCACTGCCAAGCAATGACCTGTATCTGCTGGGATAGGGAATTCTTGAGCACAAAATCAAAATCCAATGTTTGTTAGATATTGATCACTGCAGACTATTGTTTTCTCTCTCTCTTTTTAAACAGTCTTGCTCTGTCACTCAAGCTATAGTACAGTGGCACAATCTGGGCTCACTGCAACCTCCGACTCCTGGGTTCAAGCAATTCTCATTCCTTAGTCTCCTGAGAAGCTGGGATTACAGGTGCCCACCACCATGCCTAGCTAATTTTTGTATTTTTATTAGAGATAGGGCTTCACCATGTTGGCCAGGCTGGTCTCAAGCTCCTGGCCCCAAATGATCTGCCCACCTCAGCCTCCCAAAGTGCTGAGATAATAGGGGTGAGCCACTGTGCCTGGCCTCAGTCCACCTTTTAATAGTGCTTATCCTCTGAGTTTCCCCTTGCACAACTCTAAGAATTCTGAAGCAGGGGTCTTCACTCCAGCCCCTAATGGCCATGACACATTGGTGCTGCTTCCTTCTCACCTGCTATCTCCACTCATCTTAAAAGAATCAAATCTGAGGTCATAGGAGGATTTCTGTGCAAGTGAAAAGGGGTAAATAAAGAATTTTTTTTAAGACAGGGTCTTACTCCATGGCCCAGGCTGGAGTGCAGTGGCATGATCGTGGCTCACTGCCGCATTGACCTCTTGGATAGCTGGGACCACAGGCCCATGCCACCACGTCTGGCCAAGTTTTTGTAGAGATGGAGTTTCACTGTGTTGCCCAGGCTAGAATATTCTAGTCCGTCAGTTCAGTGAACCAGATTTTCACCCGGACAGCAGTCTGTAGATTATAGAGCTGAATCCAGGCAGGGACTGGCAGAACTCTGGTAGCCCAGAAGAAAGCAGATGTTACTCTGTGAGGTCTGCTGGGCAGCGTCTGGCCCTGAGGAGCCCGAGGCAGAGCAGGAACTGAAATTCCTGAGAGCCTGCACATCAGCACCAGCATAGGGATCCGTCACAGCTGGAGGAGGTCCCACTCCTCTCTGTGTGTGATGCCAAGGCTCCCCCTAGAACTTTCTGTGATAATGAAAATATTGCCACATGTGCTACTGAGCACTGAAATGGGGCTAGTGTGACTGAGGGATGCAACTCTTATTTGTGATTCATTTTGATGTAAAAAGCCACATGTGTTTAGGGGCTACCATAACGGGACAGTACAGCTCTAAACCTCTCTGAACATTTTGCCCAGGAAAGGCCCAGGAGAACTACTTTTTGCATGGGAGAGGGCAAACAGACCCAAGATCTTGGAAGTAACTCAAACCCCAGCAGGTGCCAGTTGGAAATCCAAGTGGCAACGACTGTCCCATGGGGCGGTTCAGTGGTATCTTTCTCCGTAGCTTACTCTTGGAAAACTTCTCCTCACATCATGCCCCTTGCCTCTGAGACCCCTCTAAGTAACCTCAGGACTCCAAGAGCATGACAGGCAACTACAACAGTCCAGTCCTGGATATGTGTAGTGAGAAGCTCAGGGCTTCCGGGCACAGCCACTCCCATCCTGTGATAGTGTCAGGACGAGGACTCAAGTGCATCATCTGCAAAGATCCAAGTAAGAGCTTGGACCTAATGGACTAGTCTCTGCATTATTGGCAAAACACAGTGACATTTTTACAGGAAGTCTGCTGCACTGAGTAATTTATGAGAAAAGTCAGGGTCTTCCAGGAAAAAGCCAGCACTGTATAGAATGTTCTAGAGAAAAGCTAGCGCTTCCCAAATCCAAATTTATGTGTGTAGTTTTAGCCTCTTTATGTTTCATCTTCTCCAGTTGTTTCACAATCTGAACAAATACTAAGCAATTTTAGAGGGGACATGGAGAATAATTTGGACAAAAGGTATTTTTAATGACATTAATGTAGGTGAAGCCTTCATGCTGAAAGGAGCCCTGCCAGCAAATGGACTTCCAGCTGTCCTTCTCTTCCACACACAAGCAGTGATAAATTGTTATTGCTGGCCACAGCCTATCCACTCCATAAAATGTGTGAATCATGCATGTAAATGAGGCAGGATATATATGTCATCTGAGGTTTAGGAACAAAAAGCCTTTGAGAAACCACATAAATAACTACTTTATGCTCCCTTTGTGACAAGTGGGCATAATTTTGATGGCCCCACAATTAAGAAATCTCTGTTCTTCAGCAAAACAGTAAAAGGACAGATGATCACTTAGGGGCAGCAACTCATAGGTCCGCTAAGATCTTAAGCTAAAAGAAATTTTGAGAAGCCTCTATGAGCCCTTTTTAATGCAACCTATTCAGTGACCTATGCTCAGTCTGGGGTGGTATCTGGTCCCTATATTGAAGGAGCTGTGCATGACAAACTGTCTTGAGTAGAAGAAGGGAAGCTGGGAGGAGTGAGACACAGGATTCCACCTTAACAACCATCTCTAAGGAACAACAATTCCGGAGAACAACTACCTCCAAGAGGTTCAGACTGACCCCCTAAGGAGTCAGTGGTGATGTATCAAAAAATAGAAGAAATCAAAATAGCTGACATGTGGCCAAGCATGGTGGCTCACACCTGTAATCCCGGCACTTCTTTGGGAGGCCAACGTGGGAGGATCACTTGAGATCAGGAGTTTGAGACCAGCCTGGCCAACATGCTGAAAACTTGTCTCTATTTAAAATATAAAAATTAGCTGGGCTTGGTAGGGTGTGCCTGTAATTCCAGCTACTCGGGAGGCTGAGGCAGGAGAATCATTTGAACCTGGGAGGTGGAGGCTACAGTGATCTGAGATGGCACCACTGTCCTCCATCCTGGGTGGTGGAGCAAGACTCTGTCTCAAAAGTGTGAACTATACTGCTATCCCACAAAAGTAAAAGGGATGTGTTTGCTAAGTAACTTAAGATATAAAATACTGGAACCAAAGCGCTGGGAGGGCAGGTTCAGCTATATGCCATAACGGCAAAAGACAGCCGTAAGAAAGAAATCAGGTGGAAAGATTTCATTAACAGTCTAATTACATCCACATTTGAATAAGAATGTTCATTAAAATTCGGAAGAATAATGATCAAATATTGATAAAGCAAATGTGTGAATTTTTGTTTAAAAATTGTTTACAATTAGAAAATTCCTAAAGCATAAACTTGTTTATACACAGATTTCTATCTTTTTACCCATCTTCCCACTCCGAGTCCCTGCCAATTTCTAAGCTCCAATATATTGCTGTATTTTTAGTAGAAATAGGAAAATGTTGATAGAATGAAGAAATGAACCTATGAGTTTCTGGACAGAACTTCAGGATCTCAGTTTCATTTATTCTTTGTCCCTTTCTTGTGGAAATTTAAAAGCATGTTAGCAGGTAGAGTGAATTATATATCTACACACTTTGGAAACTCATAATCTGAAGCCAGAATAACTAGGATGACTCTGCACTCATCAGGATGTTCAATTTAGCTAGAAAGACTTTCCAATATTTATTGCTTACTTTACAAATATTACAGACTACAAGGTTCAGTCTTACAGAATGTTGGAATATTGCAATCAGATGCAAGAATAAAATGACTAAAACGAGGATTGCATTTGAAGGTCAAGACAGTCCTAAACTGAAAAAATGGGAGTTCAAGGACAGTGGGATAAGAAGAGATCAAGGGTGACAAAGATAATAAAACAATCATTCTTCTGGAAACACAAGCAGACTTAAGCAATTACAGTTTAGAAGATCATAAATCTAGAAAACGGGAGCTATTACTTTAGCAATGCTAGGACTCACCCCAGTCTCTTTGCAGCATCCCTCCCAAACCCAAGCTCAACCTTAACCTGCATTGTTCTGCAAAATGCCCAAAAAACTTCATCCATTTTTGGTAAGGGTGTTGACCCTCTGTCCTTCCAAATTATTGTTGCCTTCCTTCTCAGGTGACCTCCTAGCTTTTAAAGGCAGGCCCTAAATAAATACTTGTGGAAATAGCATAGGGAAGTTTTTGCAGTAATGACAATCTATTTTATTGAAATGCTGCTTATTTACACTGTTACTCAAAATAATATTTTGTGACAGGATTATGATTATGATGAAAAGAAAGGTAGGGGAACCGGAAGGGTGACCTTTAACTGCACAATTCTGATAAACCAAAATAACAAATACCACGTATTAGGTACTCTTGCAAGCACTTCACATATATTAGCTGATTTACTTTATGAAAACAACCCTATGACATAGATATATTAGTACCCTCATTTTACAGAGAAGAAAACCCAACTCAAACCTAGGGGACCTAGTCATTACATTTTAAAATCCCTCCGCCTTTTTTCTTTTTTCCCTTTTAGGAGCCAGACATTACAGATTATGACATTCAAAAATAACTGCATCTATGGAGAAAATTATGACTATGCATAGCAATGGAAAGGCACAGGCTCAAAACAGACCTGTGAAGACCTTAAGTTTATACCTCCGGCTGATCCTTGACACAGAGAAAGCTTGTAACAATAAAAGCAAAAAAAAATAGTAAATGTTGGGGACGAGGAAGAATCAGATTCCCAGAGTTACCATATTATTACATTAAAATACCCAGTTTTCAGCAAAAAAATCACAATGCATGAAAATAAAAAGGAAATATGGCACATTCAAAGGAAAACAAATCATCAGAAACTGTCCCTAAAGAAGACCTGATGATAGATCTACTCAGGGCCTTTATGTATGCACAAAATGGAAATATACCTAAAAGAAACTAAAATCCTAGAGCTGAAAGTACAACTGAAATGAAAAATTCACTAGAGGAATTCAAAGGCAGGTTTATGAAGGCAAAAGAATGAATCACTGAATTTGAAGACAGGACAATGGACATTATCGAGTTTGAGGAAAAAAATGAAGAAAAGTGAACGTAGCCTAAGGGACCTATGGCATAGCACCAAATGACCCAATATACATTTTCTGGAAATCTCGGAAGGAGAAGAAAACTTCCCAAACTTGATGAAAGACATTAACATAAACATCCAAGTAAGTTGAACTTAAAGAGACCCCCACTGAGATGAAAGATTGGCCAGGTGTGGTGGCACACACCTATAGTCCCAGCTACTTACCAGGCTGAGGCAGGAGGATTGCCTGAACTTGGGAGGAGGAGGCGGTAGTGAGCTGAGATCACACCGCTACACTCCAGCCAGGATGATAGAGTGACCCTGTCTCAGAAAGAGAAAGGAGGAGAGAAAGAATCTTCAAAGCAGCAAGAGAGAAGCAACTCATCACATATAAAGGATAGTTAATAAGATTATCCCAAGACTTCTCATCAGTAATGTTGGAGGATAGAAGGCAGTAGACCAATTAAGATTCTCCTCAACTTACCTTATGATGGGGTTACATCCTGATAAAGCCAGTATAAGTTGAGAATATTTTAAGTCAAAAATGCAGTTAATACACCTAACCTACTGAACATTGTAACTTTGCCTAGCCTACCTTAAACATGGTCATAACTTTTATATTACCCTAAAGTTTGGCAAAATCATCTAACACAAAGCCTATTTTATAACAAGGTGTTGAATATACTTTGTAATTTATTGAATACTATACTGAAAGTGAAAAACGAAATGGTTGAATGGGTACTTGAAGTGTGATTTTTACTGAATGTGTATCATATTCACACCATGATAAGATAGAAAAATAATAAGTCACACCATTGCAAATTGGGAACTATCTGCATATTCAAAATGCTAAAAGAAAAAATAAAAATTGTCCTTTAAAAGTGAGAGACAAATTAAGACATTCCTGGGTAAACAAAAGCTAAGGAAGCTTATCACGAAATCTGCCATGCAAGAAATGCCCAAGGATGCTACATAGTGAAATGAAAGGATGCCAGTTAGTAACTCAAAGCCAAATGAAGAAACAAGTAACTCAATAATGGTAAATACATAGACAATTATGAAAGCTAGTATAATAGTAACATGCTTACTATCAAAATTAATCCAGCAACATATCAACGGATTATATACCATGGCTAAGCAGGATTTATTCCTGGAATGCAAGATGGTACAATGTATGAAAATCAATGTAAGAAAAAGCATACTCATTGCAATTAATGCAGAAAAAGCATCTGACAAAATGCAACACCCTATCATGATAAAAACACTCAACAAACTAGGAACAGAAGGAAACTATCTCTACTTAGTAAAGGCCATGTATGAAAAACCCACAGCAAACATCACAGTTGAAGTTGAAAGACTTTTCTTCTAAGATCAGGAAAAAGGCAGAGATGCCCACTCTTGCCATTCCTATTCAACTTGTTCTGGAAGTTCTAGCTACAGCAGTTAGACAAATAAACAAAAGGCATCCAAATTAGAAAAGAAGTAAAATTATCCCTGTTGTCAGATGATATAATCTTCTATGTTGAAAATCAGAAAGATTCCACAAAAGACTATTAAAACTAATAAATGAATCAAGCAAAGTGGCAGGATACAAAACGCATAAAAATCAGTTGCATTTCTATACATTAACAATGAACAGTCTGAGAAGGAAATTACACATCAAATTCCATTTACACTGTCATCAAAAAGAATACTTAGAAATTAACCAAGGAAGTGAAAGACATACAATAAACTACAAAACATTAATGATGGGGTGCAGTGGCTCATGCCTGTAATCCCAAAACTTTGGGAGGCTAATCACTTGATATCAGGAGTTCGAGACCAGCATGGTGAAACCCTGGCTCTACTCAAAATACAAAATACAAATATTAGCCAGGTATGGTGGTGAGTGCCTGTAATCCTAGCTACTCAGGAGGCTGAAACAGGAGAACACTCGAACTAGGGAGGCAGAAGTTTCAGTGAGCAGAGATCATACCACTGTACTCCAGCATTCCAGCCTGGGCAACATCTAAACCCCACAACTATAAAACATTGCTGAGATAAAGTAAAGAAGACATAAGTAAATAAAAATACATCCCATGTTCATGGATCAGAAGACTTAATATTGTTAAGATATCATACTGTTCAAAATGATATACGGATTCAAAGTAATCCCTAGCAAAATCCCAATGACATTTTTTGTAGAAATAGAAAACCCATCCAAAAATTCATATGGAATCTTGAGACCAGGAATTTGAGGCCAGCCTGGGCAACACAGTGAGATCCTGTCTCTACCAAAAAAAAAAAAAAAAAAAAAGTTAACCAGATATGGTACTGCATGCTTGTAGTTCCAGCCACTCAGGAGGCTGAGGTGGACTTGAGCCTAGGAGTTCGAGACTGCCGTGAGCTATAATTGTGCCACTGCACTACAGCCTGGGCAACAGAGCAAGACCTCGTCTCTTAAAAGGAAAAAGAAAACTAACAAGTGTTGGAAAGGATGTGGAGAAATTGAAATTCTCGTGCACTATTGGTGGGAAGGTAAAATAATATAGCATAATCCCTATGGAAAATAGCATGGCCAGTTTCTACAAAGTTAAACCACAGAATTACACTATAACCCTGAAATTCCACCTCTGGGTAAATACCCAAAAGAACTGAAAGCAGAGTCTGGAAGAGATATTTGTACATGGAAGCAACCCAAGAGTCCATCAACAGATAATGGATAAGCAAAATGTGGTCCATCATAGAATGGAATATTATTCTGCCTTGAAAAGGAAGGAAATTCTGACATACACGACAACATGAATAAATCTTGAGGACATAATACTAAATGAAATAAACCACTCAAAAAGACAAATACTGTACAGTTCCACTTATATGTGGGTTTTAGAACAGTCAAAATCATAAAGAAAACACCATGGTAGTTGCCAGGGGCTGAGGGTTGGTGGAGAATGGAGCATTATCATTAAATGGGTAGTTTCAGTTTTATAAGGTGAAAAGAATTCTGTAGATGAATGGTGATAATAATTGCACAACTTTTTTTTTTTTTTTTTTTTTGAGGCAGGGTCTGGTACTGTCTTACAAGCTGGAGTGCATAGCATGATCTTGGCTCACTGCAACCAACCTCTGCCTCCTAGACTCAAGCAATTCTCCTGCTTTAGCCTCCCAGGAAGCTGGGACTACAGGCATGTGCCACCAAGCCTGGCTAATTTTTTTTTTTTTTTTTTCTGTAGAGATGGTGTGTTGCCATGTTTTTTTTGTAGAGATGGGGTTTGCCATGTTTGAGCTGCTGGTCTCTAACTCCTAGGCTCAAGGGATCCACCTGCCTTGGCCTCCCAAAGTGCTGGGATTATAGGAGGCAGCCACCACACACGGCCAGTTGTACAATATTATGGATGTATTTAACACTGAACGGTACACTTAAAAATGGTTATCCCAGCACTTTGGGAGGCTGAGACAGGTGGATCACCTGAGGTCAGGAGTTCGAGACCAGTCTGGCCAACATGGTGAAACTCCCATCTCTACTAAAAACACAAAAATTAGCCGGGTGTGGTGGCAAGTACCTATAATCCCAAGCTACTCAGGAAGGCTGAAGCACAATAATCACTTGAACGTGGGAGTCGGAGGCTGCAGTGAGCCAAGATCATGCCATTGCACTCTAGCCTAGGCAACAAGAGCGAGACTCTGTTTCAGAAAAGAAAAAGGTAAGGTGGTAAATTTTATATAGTGTGCACTTTTATACAATAAAGTCTCCATGCCTCATGTTATATGCAAAACATATATGTTATATATTATGGGTGGATTGTGCATGATATAACAAAAACTATAAAGGAAAAGTAGCTAAATTGGACCTCATTGAAATGAAAAACTTCTCTCCCTAAAATGTGTCAAAAGACTCAAAACACAAGTCACAGATTAGGAGAAGATATATGTAACCCATATAATTGATGAAGGATCAGTATTCAGTATATATAAAATCCTATGGGTCAATATAAAAAATCAATTCACTAGAAAAACGGTCAAAAGATCTGTACAAGTAATTGCAGAAGACCTACTCATCCAGCCAGTAAAATATGAGGAGCTCAATCTCACTATAAATTAGTACAAATTAAAATAAGAAAAAAAAATAAGATTCCACTGTGCACCCATAGAGTAAGGAAAAATGAAATCTGGTAATATCAAGAACTGGCAAGTGCATAGGGAAACAAATTCTCAAGTACAGTTGGTAGGAGTGTATACTAGTATAATCAGTTTCATGGGCATTTACAATATGCAGTACAATTAAAGATGTATATATCCTACCTCCTAGTAATTCCACTTCTAGATACATATTCTGAAGAAATGATCATAGGTTTGCACTGAGACATGTTCAAGGATGTATACCACATCATTTTCTGTAATAGCACAAAAATTATAGCCAATGTAGCAGAAGAGATGAATGATACATGTGTGTATTTTATATACGTATAATGAAACACTACATGATAGGTAAAAATGAATGAGCCTGGCTATATGTATAAACAACGACAAATCCCAGTAACAATATTGGGAGAAAACATTACGTGTATGATGGCATTTAAATGTTAAACACAATACTGTGTATTTTATTATATATGTTTACAGCATAAAATATGGATGGAAATCTTAACTTCAGAAGAGCAGTTCACCCTTGGAGAAGGAACCAAGGAAAGGAAATGGGATCAAAAAGAAGAAAGGGACCTCAATTCTATATGGTATGTTTTATTTATTTACTTATTTATATTTGAGATGGAGTGTTACTCGGCTGCCCAGGCTGGAGTACAGTGGTGCCATCTTAGCTCACTGCCAGCTCTGCCTCCTGGGTTCACACAATTCCCCTGCCTCAGCCTCCCAAGTAGCTGGAATTACAAGTGCCTGCCACCACACTCAGATAATTTTTGTACTTTCAGTAGATATGGGGTTTTGCCATGTTAGCCAGCTAGTCTCGAACTCCTGACTTCAAGCAATCCACCTGCCTCAGCCTCTCAAAAGTGCTGGGATTACAGGCGTGAGTCACCACGCCCACCTTGGCAGGTTTTATTTCTTAAGAAAAACAGATATGAAGTAAATTTGGCTGTTAATATTTATAATATCTGGAGACTAGATATAACATTTGTTATATCATTGTTAAATTTTTCTTGGTACTTTGTGTTTAAAATATTTCATAAGAAAAAAATCCTTTTTTTGTAAAGGAAAGGGGAAAAAATTGAAATTTGTATGATCCCTTTCATGCCTGTGGTTTTGAGGATTTCTGAGATGATTTTGTCTGATTCCACTCTGAGAACTTAAACCTAGCTTCATAAAGGAGACAATGAACCGCTCATCTGAATGTTGTCTATTGCAAGGAAACCAGCACAGTCTCACCAAGAAAGTTGCTTCCATGGTTAATTTTATGGCTCACATTGACTGGGCTATGATCCCAGATATATGGTCAGAAATTATTCTAGATGGCTCTGGGAAGGTTTTTTTTGGATGATATTTATTTTATTTTATTTATTTAGAGATGGAGTCTCACTTTGTTGCCCAGGCTGGAGTGCAATGGCATGATCTTGGCTCACTGTACCCTCTGCCTCAGGCGATTCTCCTGCCTCAGCCTCCATAGTAGCTGGAATTATAAGTGTGCATCACCATACCCAGCTAATTTTTGTATTTTTAGTAGAGATGGGGTTTCGCCACATTGGTCAGGCTGACCTCTCCAACTCCTGACCTCAAGTAATCTGCCCTCCTCGGCCTCCTGAAGTGCTGGGATTATAGGCATGAGCCAACGCAAATGGCCTTGGGTGAGATTTAAATGGGTGGACTTCTAGTAAAGCAGATTACCCTCCGTAATGTGTGTGGGTTTCGTCCAGTCAGTTGAAGGCCTTACTACAACAAAGGCTGACCTCCCCTGAGCAGGAAGGGATTCTGCCAGCAGTGGACATTTGGATGGGAATGGCCATTCCTTCCTGCACCTCTAGCCTTCCCTTCTATTCTGTCAGATTTTGGACTTAACAAGCCTCTATAATCATGTGAGTCAATTCTTTAAAAAGTCAGCCAAAGGAAGGTGTACAGGAAGAGCAAATGCAAGAGCCCTAAGGTAGGGACAAGTGTGGTATGTCTGACGGATGGAAAGGAGGCCTGGAGAGGTGACCAAGGCAGTGAGAGTGGCCTGAGATAGGTCTAGAGCAATAGACTTGTGGAATAATTAAATCAAACTCATGAACACATCCATCATGTAAAATACTTAGCATTTTTTCTGGCGAGAACATTGGAAATTTACTCTTTTGGCACTTTTGAAACATACAATACTCTATAAACTACTTTTATCATGCTGTGAAATAGAACGCTCTGTTCTCCTCTCCACTTCCCTAACCCTCCTCATCCCCTATGTTCCTTCTGTCCACTAATAGCCCAGCCACCTTCTTCCCAGCCACAAAAGCCAGAAATCCAACAGTCTTCAATTCCTTTGCCTTCTCCTATCTACTCCAATCCTTATCTCTTATCTTAAGCTTAATTGAGAGAAAAAGATGAAAGTAGAAAATTTTGTAGGGTGAAAAATTAAGCCACCAAAATAGCATCTTATGAAGGGTAATTCATGGTGGATGTGACAAAGAAATGATGATAAGCCTATAAAGGGTTACCATCCTATCATGTCAGAACAGGTTTCCTGGTGATAAACAATTATATTTCAGAGAGATAAGATGTCATGCATATTCTCTTTATCATGAAAATGTGAAACTGTATCTTCATGAAACTGAAAATAAAGATGTATACTATGTGACTATGTGTTGCTTATTACATTATAATAGTGTTTTTATTTTGCTTATGAGTCTGAAAAATGTGTATAAGTGAAAATAAATTGATAATAATTCCACCTCAATAAGTTATTTGATGTAAAACTCAAGAGTCATATTTTTAACCAAAGTTCCAACTGGATTTTTAGTCTATGTCTTCCTAGCTTTCAGCCTTTCAAACAGAAATTCTTGTTAAAGTAGCAGGGTTTTTAATAACAACCAACATTTTCCATTTCTTACTCCCTGCTGTTAAAACTACCATCCTCATAATCAGAGATGACAGCATCTTTTGTCCAAAGACACAGAAAGTACAAAGTGGCTGATTTCCTCGGTGCTTATTCCAAAAAGGAAAGTAAGGCATTATCAGACAGCTGAGACAGCCACAGCTAATGCATAATTGCTCCATGTTCTTTCTGTTCATCTTTGACACTATCATCTCTCCCCCACTGTCTTAAAGCAGAAAGGAAGGAGGCTTGTGACCTAGTCCTGGGGAGGAGAGGGGACACTCCTCTGGGATGGACACTTAACAACGTCTGAATCACCAAAGAACACATACTCCAAGGAAAGCCAGACAGTTCTGCTCTACCGTTCTGACCCACAAGCAGCCCTTTAGGAGAAAGCCTATCACAAATAACTATTCCTTTTAGAAGAGTTTGCCATGTTATGGGTTTGGGAGTTTACCGTGTGTGTGTGTGTGTGTGTGTGTGTGTGTGTGTGTGTACACAAGCAATTCCCCTGTCTCAATCTCTGAAGTACCTGGGACTACAGGTACATGCCACTATGGGTTCAAGCAATTCCCCTGCCTCAGCCTCCAAAGTACCTGAGACTACAGGTGCGTGCCCCTACGCCAGGCTAATTTCTTGTATTTTAGTAGAGACGGGGTTTCATCATGCTGACCAGGATGGTCTCCATCTCCCGATCTTGTGATCCGGCCTCCCAAAGTTGCTGGATTACAGGCGTGAGCCACCACGCCCGGCCCTTTTTGAGGTATATTTATGTGTGAGATGATACTACTTCAAGGAAAAATGCCTTACACATAATTCAAACCAGACACCCTAAGGACAAACATACTCTGGGAGGGGGCTGTACTTTTGTTTTAAAGCACCTTTTGTTGTCCATATAAGCCAATTAGTGCAATTCAACCACAGACCTTATGGAAGTCAACTGAGGCAAGAAGCCACTCACTTTTCTTGAGATCCAAGAAACAGAGGGCTGTATGAAGTGTCCGCTGGGTGGAAGAGGGGCTTGAATCAAGTTTCTTGGATCAAATACAGAAAATGTGTACTAACTAACACCTGCTCTGGATCCAACCACCTATGTTGCACACTCAATGACATGCTGGAAACAAGGGGTCAAAACCACAGAAGTTTTCACTGACAAGATCACAAAGTTCAACTCCTTCATTTAATAGACAGGGAAAACAAGGCTTAGATAAATTGGTTTGCTACAGAAAAAAAACAATCACTTGCTCAAGGTTGCTCAGCGAGCATCCTGCCCCGCACATTCCCACGCCCGTAACCGAGTCTCCCTTGGTGGAAGGAGGATGTGGCCATTTGACAGAAGTCACAATCAAGCACCCTAGTGGTAAGTCACCAAGAATACTGCTTTTCCCTTCCGCCTGATGTGTTTTATTTGTGGTGACAAATCTGCCCACAGTGCACACAGCGCCCATGAATGCTGACTGCTTTCTAAACAGTCATGAGAATGCAGCTTACTAAGGAATCTTTGAAAAACTGCTTTGTGAAAATAATCTGAAAGACTCTTTTTGGGCAGCACCAATAAATGGAAGCTTTTATTCTGTCTCTCTTCCTGGTGGATTAGCACAGCTTTCTCTGCCCTGAGATGAAGCTCCATTGAGGAAATCTCTCCACTTACCATGGAACCAGGGGGCTATGGTGTCTGAGGTTTTCTGGTAGCCTGCTCGAAGTGGTAGCTGCTCCTCTTTAAACCACCGGATGATGTCCTCTTGGGCAGAGCTGGATACCGTCCTCACCACTCCCTGATTTCTGTTATTTATAAAAATAGTTTTTCAAGTTAGACTTAATTAATTTGAAAATAATGCCCTCAAAAATCACATATTTATATGTACAAACACACATATACATGCATATATATACATACAAACACATGCATGTCTATTGACACGAGAGGTTCTTTATATATACAAATATATACACATTTAAACATATACATAAATATATGCATGTGTGTGTGCATGTAGGGAAAGAATGGGAGGGAGAATACATTTCAAGATCTAATTAAATGACCTCAGCTAACAGGAGGCTGGAGCCCCTACACACCACCATTATACAACTCCTCAAGGGCAGAATAAGAAGGAATATAAATCTGTTACTTGTGCTTCCAGTCTTAAAGGGCTAGTTATGGCAATGAGCCCCTGCTGTGTTAACACACAGATTTAAATTCGTTTTTATAGGAATTGGAAGCTCTATTAACTCCCAGTTAACATCTGAGAAAATAAGCATTAAAAAGCAAAATACACTTTTACCCCAGCACATTTTCCTGGAAAGCATGTACTTGCAAACAAAAGAAATCAAATGCAATAAGATAGATTTCTTTGCTAATGTTTGCATTATTTGATTTTCTCTTCTGTTTCCACTAACTTCCCTGACTTGGTTTCTCCTCTTCCACACTTTGAGGACATTTAGTTCTGCTAAAAAATATAAGGAAATGTAAAAGGAAGAAGAGTATTTTAAGTTTGGTAAGACAAAGATATAGGCAGCAGAATCATTTTGAAAGAGTCAGTAGCAGAACTTAAGTTCTGGGATGTAAGTCAATTTCTACTACAAAGAGTAACCTTGCAATGTAATAAACAGATCTCCAAGTCCTACTCAACAGCCTACTAATTTGGAGCAGAATTCAATTTAAACGCAACACCACCACCACTGCAGTCAGGGAACTATCCTGTCTATACAGGTATCTACTCAGAGACAATCATCTATCTGAGCCAATGAGATGGGCTCTCCAGCCACCCTCCCAAAGCAGATACTGAGCAGGTCCAATATCAGCTCCATCCCCTGCCACTGAAGTGAAGGAACTATTCATTCCATGCAGGGATCCACTAGGAGACACACTTATCTGGGCCATTAAAAGTCTTCTGTACTGGAGTCCCTGACCAGCTTTTCCACATAACCCCTGTACCCTCCTTGAGTTCTTCCTCGGGTCCATCAAGAAGGGAGAACTGTGTAAATCACAGAGCCCTTGGGAGACATGCAGCGAGCCTGGGCTTGGAGCGCCCTCTAGTGCTGAGATGACTGCTGTGTTCACAGGCCCAGGAAACAACAGTCAGTTGGCTTAGAATTTATGGAAGGCACTTTGAAAGACAGGCACAAATAAAGCCAGGCTGTGCAAAGTGGAATAAAAGCTTAATCTTTTAATGTGCAGATACTGTCACACATCCGCAGGCATCAAGACGATTCAGGGAAATATGATCTCACCGAATGTACAAAATAAGATACCACAGGTCGAGCCTAAAATGATAGAGATGTGCGATCTCTGAATCAATTCAAAAGAGCTGTTTTAAGGAAGCTCAATAAACTTCGAGAAAGAGCAGAGAATCAATTCAAAAATTTATCAGGGAAATTTAACAAAAAGACTGAAGTAATTTAAAAAATCAAATCCTGGAACTGAAAAATGCAATGAATAAAATGAAAAATGCAACTGAGGGTTTCAACAGCACAGTTGATCAAATGGAAGAATTAGTGAGCCAGAAGACACACTATTTGAAAACACACAGAGAATAAAAAAGAAAAGAATGACATGAAGAAAGCTTATGGGGTCTGCAGGACCCCATATCAAAAGAGCAAATATTATTGGAGTTATTAGAGTTAAAGAGAGAATTCAAGAAGACAGAGTGGTTAAAAGCTTATGCAAATAAATAACAGAAAACATTCCAAACCTGAAAAAAAATTAATACCCAAGCATAGGAAGGTCAAAGGTCACCAATCAGATTCAACCTACATAAGACTACCCCAAGACATATTATAATCAAACTCTCAGAGTTCAAAGATTAAAAAAAAATCCTAAAAGCAAATAACATATAAGACAGATTCAGTACACCTGGCAATGGACTTCTCAGCAGAAACCTTGCTGCCAGAAGGAAGTGAGATGATACGTGCTGAGTACTGAAGGAAAAAAACCTGCAACCGAGAAAGTATTCCTTCAGAAAAAGAAAGATGAAGACTGTCACCAACAAAAGCTGAGGGAATTTACCACTACTAGAGTTGTCCTGTAAGAAATGCTAAAAAAATTTCTTCAAACATAAAAAGGATGCTAACATGATTGTCATTCTAATACTATCATCATGATGTGTAAACCACTTATATCTTTAGTATTAGGATTAAAAAATGAACTATCAAAAATAACTGCAATACTTTGTTAAGATAGGTAATATAAAAATGTAAATCATGATACCAAAAATACAAAATGCGAGGAGAGAATGGAGTTAAAGTGTACAGTTTTTTGTTTCTTCACAAAATTAAATTTGGAAGTCTCTAAAATAAGTTGTTATAACTATAGAATGTTTTTTGTAAGTCTCATGGTAACCACAAAGCAAAAACCTATAACAGATACAGCAAAAATAAAAAGCAAGGAACTAAAACATACTACTAGAGAAAAGTACCTAACCACAAATAAGACTATAAGAGAAGAAAGGAAGAAAGGATCTACAGGATAACTAGAAAAGAAGAAAATAGTAATCCTAAGCCCTTACATATCAATAACTACCTTGAATGTAAATGGATAAATTCTCCAATTAAAAGACACAGAGTGGCTAAATAGATAAAAATAAAACAAGACCAAATTATATGTTGCCTACAAGGGGCTAATTTCACCTGTAAGGACATGTAAAGACTGAAAGTCAAAGGATGGGAAAAAATGTTCTCTGCAAATGAAAACAAAAAGACCACAGGAGTAGCTATATTTGTATCATACAAAATAGACCTGAAGCTGAAAACTGTAAAAAGAGACAAAGTAGGCCAGTATACAATTATAAAGAGTTCAATACAGCAAGAACAGTTATATATATAAACTCAATTAACATAGAATCACCTATATTTAGAAAGCAAAAATATTAATAGGCCTCAATTGAGAGAAAGACTGCAATACAATAATAGTAGAGGACTTCAACACCCCACTTTCAACAATGAACAGATCATACTGACAAAAAATCAACAATCAGACCACACTCTAGAATGAATCTAACAGACATTTATAGACTATTCTACCAACTAGATGCAGAATACACAGTATCTCAACAGCAAACAGAATACCCTCCAGGAATATGTTAGGCCACAAAACAGTTCTTAAATTGTTTTAAGTTAAAACATATCAAGAAATCAGTATTAGGAGGAAAACTAGAAACTGTACAAATATGTGGAAATTAAACAATATGCTCCTGAAAAATCAATGGGTCAATAAGTTGCTTTCAAAAACTAAAAATTTTCTTGAGACTAATGAAAATGAAAACAACATACCAAATCCTATGGGACGCAGCAAAAGCAGTTCTAAGAGTGACATTTTTTCCAATAAACACACGTATCAAAAAAAAGAAAGATCACAAATAAGTAATTTTATTGTTGTACCACAAGAACTAGAAAAACAAAAACAAACTTGACCCAACATTACTTGAAGGAAATAAAGATCAGAGCATAAATAGATAAAATAGAGACCAAAGAACCATATAAAATATGAATGAAATTAAGTTTGTTTTCTAATAAAATTGACAAACATTAAGCTACACAAAGAAAAAAAGAGATGATTCATTTCATCTCAAATTAATCAGAGATGAAAAAGGACACATCACGACTGACAGCACAGAAATAAAAAGATCACTAGAGATTATTATGAACAGCTATATGCCAACAAAATAGAAAACTTGCAAGTAGATCAATAAATTCCTAGAGACATACAACCTACCAAAATTCTATCATGAAGAAACAGAAAACTTAACAGACCAATAATGAGTAAGGAAATTGAATCATTAATAAAGCGTTCTATCAAGAAAAGCCCAGGACCTGATGGATTCACTACCAAATCCTATCAGTCATTTAAAGAAATACTAATACCAATTCTTCTCAAACTATTCCAAAAAACTGAAGTTGGAGGAATTCCTCCAAACTCATTCTATGAGGTCAGCATTACCTTGATATCAAAACAAAAGACACAACAAAAAAGAAATCTAGAGCCAATATTCATGATGGTGATGAACATAGATAGAAAGATCCTCAACAAAATACTTCAAATCCAACAGCACATCAAAAACATCATTGGCCATGATCAAGGGAAATTCATCTCAGGGATGCAAAGACGGTTCAACATACATACATCAGTACGCATGACACATCACATTAACAGAATGGAAGACAAAGACCACAGGATCATCTCAATAGACACAGGTAAAGGTAAAGCATTTGATAAAATGCAATATCCCTTCATGATAAAACTTTAAACACATTAGGTATAGAAGGAATGTACCTCAACCCAATAAAGGTCATATATGACAAAATGACAGCTAACATGCTGAAAGAAGAAAAATGGAAAGTTTTTCCTTTAAAACTTGGAACTAAACAAGAATGTCCACTTTCATCACTTTTATTCAACATAGTACTGAAAGTCCTAGCCAGAGAAATGAGTCAGGAGAAAGCAATGAAGCGCATCCAAATTGGAAAAGAGGAACTCAAATTGTCTCTGTTTGCAGATGACTTGTTCCTACATACAGAAAACCCTAAAAGCTCCACCAAAAAGCTCTTAGTCCTGATAAAAAATTCAGGGAAGTTGTAGGATATAAAATAAACTTACAAAAAGCAGTAGCATTTCTATACATCAACAATGGACAAGCCAAAAAAAAAAAAAAAGAAGAAAGCAATTTATAGTCGCAAAATAAAATAAAAACTAGGAAATTTAATCAAGAAGGTGAAATGTCTTTACAAGAAAAACTATAAAACACTAACCATGGATTAGAAAAATTAATATTGTCAAAATGGCCGTACTACCCAAAGAGATCTATAGATTCAAACCAATCCCTATCCAAATACCAATGATAGTTTTCACGAAAATAGAAAAAAAATTTTTTAAATTTGTATACAACCACAAAAGACTACTACAAATTGCCAGAGCAATTTGTAGCATAAGGAACAAAGCTGGGAGGCATCACACTAAATAACTTTAAAATATACTCCAAATCTAGGCATCTAAACAGCATGGTACTGGCATAAAAATACACACATAAACAAAGAAATGAAATAGAGAACCCAGAAATAAATCCACACATTTACAGTCAACTGATTTTCAACAAAAGCACCAAGAACACATACTGAAGAAAGGACAGTCTCTTCAATAAATGGCACTGAGAAAACTAGATAGTGAAATGTAGAATGAAACTACCTACTCCTGCTATGTGGAAAAATCAGCTCAAAATGGATTAAAGACTTGAATGTACAAGACCATGAAGCTACTAGAAGAAAATATTGGGGAAACAGTTCAGGACATCAATCTAGTTTGTTTGTATAGATGAGAGTCTCTCTATGTTGTCCAGGCTTGTCTGGAACTCCTGGCCTCAAGCAGTCCTCCCACCCTGGCCTCCCAAAGTGCTAAGATTACAGATGTGAGCCACTATGCATAGCCCCAGACTTTTAAAAAAACAGCACCTCAAAAGCACAGGCAACCAAAGAAAAATACAGTAGACAAATGGGATTATATCAAGCTAAAAAGATTCTGCCACAGCAAAGGAAACAATCAGGAGTAAAGAGACAAATTACAGAATGGGAGAAAATATTCATAAATGCATCTGTCAAAGCATTAATAGAGGAACTCAAACTTAATAGCAAAACAAACCACAAATAATCCAAATAAGAAAAAACCTCAATAGGCATTTCTCAAAAGAAGACATATGAATGACCAACAGGTATATGAAAAAAATGCTCAATACCACTAATCAGGAAATGCACATCAAAACCACAACATCACCTCATCCAGTTTTGTATTTTTGGTCATTATCTAAAAGGCAAAAACAAAAACAGATGCTGGTGAGGATCCAGAGAAAGGAGAACTCTTATAACCTGTTGGTAGGAATATAAATTAGTATACCATTATAGACAACGGTATGAAGTTTCTCAAAAACTTAAAAATAGAATGAAAGCTCCAACAATCCCAGTACTGGACATATGTTGAAAGGAAACAAAATCAGTATATCAAAGAGACATTTGCACTCCTATGTTTACTGCAGCACTATTCACAATAGCCAACCTATGGAATCAACCTAAGTGTCCAACAATTAATGAATCAAGAAAATGTGGTATATATACACAATGGAGTATTATCCGTACATAAAAACAATAATATCCTGTCATTTGCAATAAAAAAATTGTTGGTGAGAATATGGAAAAAGGAGAACTCTCAAAGCCTGTTGGGAGGAATATAAATTTGTATACCATTATAGACAAGGGTATGAAGTTTCTCAAAACAATTAAAAAGAGAACAAAAGATCCATAAAAAGAACGATATCCTGTCATTTGCAACAAAATGGATGAACCTAGAAGACCTAATGTTAAGTGAAATAAGCCAAACACAGAAGGACAAATACTGCATGACCTCACTCATACGTGGAATCAAAAGTTGATCTTACACAAGAGTAGAACAGTGGTTAGCAGGGGCTACAGAGAGCAGTGGGGATGGTAAATGGGGAGAGGTTGGTCCACTGGCGCCAAGTTACAGTGAGATAGGAGAAATAAGTTCTGCTGCTCTACTGCACAGCAGGATGATCACAGTCAACAGTAATGTACTGCATAGGTCAAAACAGCCCAAAGATAGGATTTTGAATGTTCTCACCGCAAATAAATTACACTGTCTGAGGTGATGGATATGGGAAGTATCCCGACTTGATCATTACACAAGGTATATATGTATCAAAACATCACACTGTATCCCATAAATATATACAATTACTGTGTGTCAATTAACAACAAAATACAATTTATGAAAAACAACCACCACAATAAAGTTTGGGTGAACTACTAGAAATTCTTGTAATGGATAAACTTATGGTTCTTTATGCTTTTTATAACATGCGCTTATGAGTTACATGTGACATGTCAGTTATACATATATAGATGTACATATGCATATATGTGTATATATCTTCAGAGCCTTTTGGAGAAAATATCCTATGATATTTGACTTCCCTGGGAGGCATACACTGCACACACCGAGTTATATTATAAATTCTCTTACTAGCTTCCTAATTAGGCTCTTTTTTGTAAAGTCTTTGGAGATTGAGCAAAACTCCTCAGACACCGGAGGAACTGGTCTCTTTTCCTGGGGTGGCTTCGAGGTGACCTCTGCCATCCCTGTGCCAAGTCCCAGCCCTAAAACCACCCAGTCTAACTCACAAGAAGCACTTTATGCAGCATCTTAAGTTGGAAAAGATGAGCTGACAGTAGCTGAAAACAAGAATTGCCTTTTTTTATAGAGCACTTTCATTGCTGTCTATCAAATACATTGTGCTTTCAGAATGCTGTGGGAAAGGGACAGCTACAAGTCATGTTTCCATGCTACCCTTGGAAGAGACGGAGAACAGGAGTTAGCTGCAAAAACATCCCTGCTGTGGCTCTGTTGCCATCGTGCACACAAACAAGCTCCAGCACTGAGAGGGCCACGTGCACCTTTATCACTTGTTCACACAATTAAAGGGACTCCTATTTCCTGACTACATTTCTTGCTTTGTTTTCCATAAGAAAAGAATCATTCCCAGAACCATCACTTTGTAGATCATGGTCTTTAATTATTCCTGATTACTCCACTGAACAGTTCCATGTTGGTCCCCACTTCCCAAAATGGAACTTTCCAGTGGAGTAAGTAGAAATAATAATAGCAAAGAAAAAGGACTGCCTTTGTGTTTCCCCTGAGGTCATCATTCCAGTTTAAAGAAAACCTTGAAGATAACTACTGACTCCAAGCAGAGGGAGATTTTTTTCATTTCTCCATAATCTTTGCAGAGAAGTATTTCTAGTTTTTTTTAGTATTTCAGAAGGCAAGGTTTCAGACATTTCTGTTTCTATCAATATTTGATTTTAATACTTCTAAATACTAGGATGTTAAAAATAAAATAAGATCAATAACCAGAAAAAACACTTTATAATCAGCAAACATAAGGGATGGGGGTTTCTCTAATAGCATCACTGTACTATTCTGCAGTTTTTCTAGAACTAATGGTTCTTCCTAATTCTTCTACAGCCTAAGAGACAATGGTATCACCACCACCAAACAGAAAATTCATTAAAAAAAAAAAAAAGGAGCCTTTCCAAATTCTAAAAAGATAAACTTGGCTATTGTGGGAAGTGGAAAAGTCCCTCTTTAAAGTTTCCTTTCTTGTTAAAGAATAAATTTGCTAATAACCCTTTGTTAAGCCCTATCCTGTGTAGCTGTTAGACATGCTTATAGGCACGTAGTGTTTTCTATGTCCTTGTACTTTAAGATATCTTTGCTGGATGTGCTCACAGGCATGTCCCAGCTGGTAGCCTATGCCCCTTACCTGTTTAAAAAAGTTTTAAGTTATCAACCAATCCAGTTTTAGTTTAAATTGTGAAGTCTGGCTCCAGCCAACAGAGATCAGACACAGCAGTAAGGACAACCACAAATGCATAATAGATAAATATGTCTGCTTTCCTTTGTTCATTGTACTCTCGTGGCAAGAAGGCTAGTGAGGGTACACTTTCTGCAGTACAGGAAGTAAAAAAAGTAAAAACTGCTTTGCTGAGAGATCCGTTGTCTCAGTGCTAATTTTTCTTTGCAGCACCGAGCATCTGTTTCCAACAGCTATGTGTCCCAGAATGAGAATTACATCAGATCGAGACCATCCTGGTCAACATGGTGAAACCCCGTCTATACAAAAAATACAAAAAAAATTAGCTGGGCACGGTGGCGCGTGCCTGTAATCCCAGCTACTCAGGAGGCTGAGGCAAGAGAATTGCCTGAACCCAGGAGGCGGAGGTTGCGGTGAGCCGAGATCGCGCCATTGCACTCCAGCCTGGGTAACAAGAGCGAAAACCCCGTCTCAAACAAAAACAAAAACAAAAGAATTACATCAAACCTTTAATCCTTGGCAGTGAAAATGTAGTCTCACTGATGCACGGCTTTACTATTTCACTGGGTATCCTAAATATAACACCTATGGACGTTTGACAGCTAAGAAGGGGAGCAGTGCCCGACCAGATAACCCAGGAAGAAGGCTTAGACGCCAGCCTGAGCTTACACAGGCTGCCAGTTGACCTTCCACACCCCCATGGCAGCTCATACAATTCACCTTTAATTTCAACGCTTATTCAAAGCCCATTGCAATGCTTATGCCTAAAGCCATCTATCTGTTTGGCTTCTTACCTAAGAGGTTTTGGAGGAGACGCTCCTGGGTTTAGGAACTGAGGCTTGGGCGGAAGAGGAGGTCTTTTTGGCTTCTGCAAAGCATGCAGGGGGCTTTGCAACCTCTCACCGCCTCTTCCTTTCTGGGCGCCGAGGGATAACCTCTTGTAGTCTTCTCGTGCTTGTTTAGCCAAGGATCGTCTCTTCTCATCAGCTGCTTTGGATTTTCGCACTAGAAAAACAACAGGGTTGGAGAACATCCTCATCAGCCCCCAGAGCAGGTGAGAAGGCTCAGCGTTGCACAACAGGCAGCAGCACAGGTTCCCAGCAGTTTGTGATCTGCTTATAATAAGGAACACTCATTATCAACACCTATGATCCAGGTCATTAGGACTTGCCCAGCGTTCGCTGCAGGATTCCTCTCTTCATATGGGAGTTTGGGGATTTTCTGAGAGGGAGAGAAAAGGAAGAGGAGGAAGAAGGGATGAGAGAGAAATATCAAAAGTGTGCAAGAACTTCCTGCAGTTGATAAGACCAAGTGAGGAGTCCCTGCCTGAGGAAGGGTTCAAAGTGGCAGGGGTGCTGAGTAATAAGAAGCAATTGTCACATCCTGCATAGACTCACGTTCAGATGCAGTGTGCCTGACTCGCTAGCAAAGATCAGGACTATTCAGTGGCATGGGGCTGTGCATAGGGTGAAGGAGCAGGAAGTGTGACAGAATGAGAATGAGCCCAACAGACAAAAAATTAAAGAGATGCTTAACCACAGATAATTGTAGAACACATTAGAACACGAAGAAGTACCCCAAGCCTGCCTTTTAATATTATAGTCACTCATCACTTAATGACAGGAACATGTTTGAGAAATGCATCATGAGGCGAATGTAACCCAATAGTATTTGTGTATCTAAACACCCCCAACATAAGGCTGGGCACGGTGGCTCATGCCTGTAATCCCAGCACTTTGGGAAGTCAAAGCACATGGATCACCAGAGGTCAGGAGTTTGAGACCAGCCTGGTGAACATGGCAAAAACCTGACTCTACTAAAAATACAAAAAGTTAGCCGGGCATGGTAGCAGTCGCCTCTAATTCCAGCTACTCGGGAGGCTAAGGCAGGAGAATTACTTGAAACCAGGAGGCAGAGGTTGCAGTGAGCCAAGATCACGCCATTGCACTCCAGCCTGAGCAACAAGAGTGGAAACTCAGTTTCAAAAAATAAAAAATAAAAAAACTACCCCCAACATAGCAAAGGTATAGAGGACAAACAAGTGGTGCATCTATATAGGGTACTTACCGGGACTGGAAGGTGCTCTGGGTTGAGTCAGTGAGTGAGTGCTCAATGAATGCTAAGGCCTAGGACATTACTACACACTAATGTAGACTTCATAAACACTTCATACTTAGGCTATACTACATTTATAATATGTATTAAAAATGTCTTTATTTAAAAAATATATGCAATGTATTATTTTGCATCTTTTTTTTTTTTTTTTTTGAGACTGAATCTCGATCTGTTGCCCAGGCTGAAGCACAGTAGTATGATCACGGCTCACTGCAACCTCTACCTCCCAGGTTCAAGCGATTTTCCTGTCTCAGCCTCCTGAGTAGCTCAGACTACAGGTGTGCCCCACCACACCCAGCTAATTTTTGTATTTTTAGTAGAGATGGGGCTTCACCAAGTTGGCTAGGCTGGTCTGAAACTTGCGACCTCAAGTGATCCACCCAGCTTGGCCTCCCAAAAGGCTGAAATTACAGGAGTGAGCCACAGCACCCGGCCTAAAAAATATATACGACCCATCATTGGCCAAAACATCATTATACAGCACATGACTACTTTGTAAAACAGAGTTTTTTGTTGTAGCAATGAGACTCTAATGCGGAATGAAAAAGTAATTTTTATTGAGTATATTTACACTTCAGGTATTATTGGTCAAATCCTGTTATGTTTGACTTCAAAGAGATACCCAAAATATTCCCTTATCCTGAGATTTCACTGCATAGTACAAAGAGGCCACTGGATCTTGCAAATATTTTTATTTCACAGAAGTTGTCATTTAAATGGCATTGGCTGTAATGGGATTGCTGATCAATTTAGGATCGCAACATTCTGCAAATGCAGCCACACCTGCGCTCTTCCTCAAGCTGCCTCAGGATGATCTAGCAGTTCAGACTTCTCTGAGTCAGACTGAAACACTACTTCTTTCTCAAACCTAATTCTTCTAGCATTTTGAAGCATCCTCTGCTCTGCCATGGGCTGCTTCTTCTCCTATAAGTATTCTCACTGGCTCTGCTAACTCAAAAAGGAGTCAGGGCTGGATCATAGGCAGGAGCAGGATGCTAACACATCTGGCCTGGTACTCCTGTGTGCTTCGTATTACAAAGTTAAAATGTATTCACTATCAAAAATTTAGGGGAAAAAATCCAAACACAATACTAAATTATAAGAAAAACTTTCAAATAAATAATCTTGACTCTCACCTCTTCAAGAAAACTAGTGTTTACATGTTATTATAATAATCTTCCAATTTTTTTCCTTCAGATACTTAGACATTTCTAAATAGCGGAGATTTTCATTCTATTTCATGGTGTTTTTTCTTCTCCAAGTGAATGAAATGTAAACAAACACAGTCTAAGATCATTAAACACTCTTCCAAAACATATTTTCCATAGCTATACATCATGCTATTTGAAAAATTACATCATACTTTTGGTGATACAGAAATGAATGGAGAACCAGTCTGCTGTTCAAAAGTAGCTTGTAAGCATATGAGTAATAAGTTAGTAATAACATTTGAGTGGTAACTTACTGTGGGTATCTCTCAACAACCCACATTAAGTGCTTTCTAGATTGATCACGTTGTTAAGTGAGAGAATCAGCTGAGAACCTGGAAGCTGCTACAGAGACCTCTGGGTACTCACGAGATGCCTGCCATTCAGAGTCTTCTTTCCAGCTCTTGCAAATCTGCTTCGTTCTCTCTTCGTCTATTTCATTTATTTCTTCATCTTGTTTTTTCTTCATGGATTCTTTCTTCTGTTTAAAACAAACAAAACAAAAAAACAGAAACAAACCTTGACAAAATCCAGCAGTTTCCTGAAGGACGGGGCGGGGGGGTACCCAGCATACCTGATTTCTATTGAACTCTCTGGCCCACTAGGGAGGATTAAGTGTGGACTTCAGAGTCAGTAAGACCTGAAGCTGGAGTGAACATTGCTAGCTAGCTGTGTAACTCCAGGGCTAACAACTGAACCTCTCTCAGGCTGTTTCTCCATAAGTAAGATGAGAAAATTTATAGGGCTATATTGAGGATTAGATAACTTGAGAAGTGCCTGGCACAGCATATAACATATAGTAAGAAAAAATATTATTTTTCCTCAGACACAGTACTTAGCTGCTTCAAATTGACTCCCTGAAGGATGTAAGTACACTATTTCACAGAACCAGCATCAACCTACCTTATAGCAGCTAACAGGCTCCACAGAAGAAATGCGCATTCCCAGAGCAATCTCAGCTGCATCTGTCCCTGCCCTTGGATCATGTGTCCAAAAATGTGGTACGTACTACATGATTTGAGGTGGTTCAAAAGAAATATATATATATATATATATATATTTTTAAATGGAGTCTCACTCCATTGCCCAGGCTAGAGGGCAGTGGCACGATCTCGGCTCACTGCAACCTCCACCTCCCAGGTTCAAGCAATTTTCCTGCCTCAGCCTCCTGAGTAGCTGGGATTACAAGCACACGCCACCACACTTGGCTAATTTTTGCATTTTTTGAAGAGATGGGATGTCACCATGTCGGCCAGGCTAGTCTGGAACTCCTGACCTCAAGTGATCCACTGCATCAGACTCCCAAAGTGCTGGGATTACAGGTGTGAGCCACCACACCTGGCCAGAATATGTATTTTTTTGTTTAAGAAAAAAAAGAAAAATAGTTTTTTTTAGGCCTCTTTTGAGAAGGGAAAATATATAAAAAAAGAAATGTGAATATTCCTTTAGAAGGAGAATTCGGTTTTTTGAAAAATTGTGGTAAAATTCCACAAAACAAAATTTACTGCCTTAACCATTTTTAAGTTACTATTTTCTGGCATGGGAAATCATTTTAAACTCAAGAGAAATGAACAAACCAAATCACTTAGACCTGAAAGGTACTTTATTTGGACATAACCTTCTGAGTGCTCACAAGAAGACTGAATTTACAATGCGGTGAACTAATAAAAGCCTTGGTTAGCTAAGTAATAAAACAAACTGAAAGGGCCAGGAAGGGCTGCTGGGCTCCCCCTCTCTATTACAAGTGACAGGTTTTTTTCTTTTGTGCTTTCCTATAGAAATAGAAAGGCTTCCTTGCTGTTAAGTTATGTAACCACAACTTAAAAATATAAACCTTAATATTATGGAACTTGTGGGCAGTCATAATTCACAGTCCATGTAATGATCATTCATAAATTGTGCTTCACTGTAGATGTAACTAAATTTTTGTGCATTTACTGTTTTCATTTTTTTCCTTAATGTTGTTTTCCTGCCTACAGCTAAGCTCCTTTTGTTTGCCACCATTTTCAAATCCAAATGACAGCTCTGATGTTTGAAAAGACTGTTAAAATTTGCCATCCTTTGATTGAAGCTGTTTGCAAGCCCAAGATACATAAAAGTGCTGCTAGCAATTTCTAAGCTTAAACAGAAAAAACTTAAAAGTGGAGCTTTGTTCATCCTTCCACATGCATCCGTGTTTATTTTTAAATGATTAGGAAACATAATGAAAACATCAAACTATAATCATCTCGGATATTGTTACTGGGGATAAGCAAGAAGTTTAGAACATGAGTCAACTTAAGAAAAAATAATAACAGATGTAGTATTTGGTTGATGTTACTCAAATATCTAAGAGTGCTATATTTGATAAATCTACTCCTTAAATCTACAGGTAATTATGTATAGACACAGTGAAAAAGAAGAAAAATTAATGAGTTTCACAGAGTAACAGCAGATGAGATCTGGCCCTGACCACCATATTTATTCAAGAAAGCTAGAAAACTTAAGGAACTTGTCCTGAGTCTCTCAAAGAATTTTACTTTTAGTAAAATCTGTAATGGTTTACTTTCTCTATTAAGAAGACCATCATTTCCTCTTCAGCAGTGTTTTGCTGGAAGCATGTTGGTCCAGGACTCAGGACTGTGAGCTAGGCATGGGGAAATCCAGGTGAAGGCTTGGAGTGGAGGGGCAGAGGGGCCGAGGCTGGACACTAGTCCAGATGCCCAGGGTGAAAGGTATGGAGACCTAGATGTGTGATGTGAGCTGTGAAAATGTGCTCAGCTAACAGGATCAGAAAACAAGGCCATGCTGGGCCCATACAGAAAGCTGCTAGATCCATACAGAAAGCTGCTGGACTCATACAGAAAGCCACTGGACTCATACAGAAAGCCTCTTTTCCAGCCTGTTGATGGAAGCCCTTAGAGTACCCCTCCACCAATTCCTTCATCGGAGCCTCACAACCTCCCCCAAAGCAGAATGCCTCTATTTTATGACCTTTGTTCTAAAGAGAAGCTTAGCAAGGTGGCTCATTCATTCCCTTGAAATATCAGCCTTTCCCTGCCCATGCCATGTGAGGTCCTGCCTCTGTGTCTTTGACTTGCTGTTCCCTCTGCCTGGAACAGACATCCACATGGCTTAGATATCCACATTGCTCCTTTGCTCATTCCTTCAGGTCTCTGCTCCAATACTGCCTTCCCCAAGTGGCCTTCTCTGACCACGTGTCCCATCCCAGTTCCCATCCTCCCAGCATTCCTCAGTTCCCTCATACTGTTTTACTTTCCTCTGCAGAGCTTACAATCACCTGTTCTCATAGCTATGTTCATCATCTCTCTCTCCCATGAAGAATATAAGCTCCCTGAGGATGGGAATTTTATCAATTTTTTTCTCCAACTCCCATAACAGTGCCTAGCATGTAGTAGACACTCAATAAATGTTGCTGGGATGAATATACGATCTTTTGAATTCCTCAGCTCTCACCATTTAAAATGACATATTGAGATCTAAGCAGAATTAATGAAAATGTCCTTTAGATCCCTATTGCTGCTGTTTTAGAAAGAAGCATGTATTATATCAGCAGTATGCATACAGGACTACAGTTCCACAACTTCATCCTGATTTCTTGAAGCCTCAAAAAGGACCTATGTCCCTGCAGAGGAGTCATGGAATCCATGACATGGTCCACAGGAACACAGGTCCCCAGGGGAACCTCCACCACAGCCCGATCTCAGAAACTATCTCTTCACAGTCTCACATCTTATGCTGCTTTTTCAGATTCTCTGTAGGTCAAATCCTACTACACCTTCCAAGTGCCAGTCTATATGCCTCATTTATTTTGAGCAATTTATGACATGATAGCAAGCTCGCACGATGGAGGAAGCAGGGCTTGGCCTGGAGAAAGAATGTCACATCTGGACAGACGTGAGAGAGGCCTGAGTGCCAGAAGGGGTTCCAGGCATGGTGGATGTGGGGGACACAGCAGCTGCTCACCCTCAAGGGATAGGTTCAAAAACAATGAGCACAGAAGTAATTCGATCTGAATTCACTCTTTCTGCCAAGTTTAATGCTCCATTTATCACTGTCTGAAATCAGTCTTCCCTCCATATCTGCAGCAGCCTGGGATGCCGCCTCTGTGTTAGATCTTCCGGGAGGAGTTTAGCTGATACATCTTAGCATCTGATCTTTCCATGACATTCAAGACTTTCCGAACTCCAGATAAACGGGTAAAGACAAACAACTGTGTTTGCAGCTTTTAGGACAGATTTCCCCTTCTGCTGCTTAATTTCATTTCTGCACAAGATTCATTAACTAATCTGTGAAACATTAGTGGAAATGCCTAGGTACACAGCCCCCGCAAGACAGAAGGGAAGTCTTTTACCTGGTGAAATCCATATGCCTTCATACGATTGATAGAATCTGCCAACATTTGTTGAATATTTCTTGACGAACTGGAGGGTGACTAAAAATTAAACGAAACACATTTATGGCATTTGAGCTGCAGAGCAGTTTCATATGATAATCTGTCCATGTTTCCCTGATTTCAGCATTCCCTAATGCTGTCCCCAACCCCACAGCTTGATCACCCAAGGCTCCCACTGGCACCTGAGTTCTGGGCCGATCCTGACTACAGCAAGAGGCGTGTAAATCCTCACTAACCCCACTCAGTAGGACTTAGAAAGGATTGTTGGCCAAGAGCCGGGAGCTGGTAGTTCGGTGTGTCTTGTTCCCATCTAGTTGGCCCTGGAGAGTCCCGGGATCACTTCTAGACATCAACATTACCCCCTATTTAAATTCTCTTCTCGCTTAATCTCTGCATTCCCTACTTTAGTGCAGGCCAAAGAAATGCCTTAGTCTCCAGATTTAACTATATAATGCCTTGCAGACATGCCTGGAGCACCAGTTTGGTGCCTGGGAGCCCTGCTCAGCTTCCCTGCCTGGCACACTTCTCTCTTCCTGCCCTTATCTCCCAGTATCTCTGTTTCTTCTGCTCTACATAGATTTTCCATGAGGCATCTTCCCCAGTGGGGTTCTCAGATTCATTGCCTAGATTCCCTGGTGTCATTCCTGTCTGCCACAGGCCAACCCTCTGGCATTGCAAGTACATCAGCAAATCACAATGGTTTCTTCTTAAGACACAGGCCCCCATCAGTCCCTGGCTGGAGTGCAGAGCCTAAGCTGAGTCCCAACATAGGTAGTCACATGCCCTGAGTAGCCAGATGATATACCTACCCACAGCTCACATTACCACAACGTAATTACCTTGTGCTGAGTTCTTCATTTTGGCATAGATCAGAAATTATCAGCAAAATTTCAGCAAAAGTTTGGTGCCACCATTCAGAAGGAGCACAGAGGATCATTACTATGCCATGTAATAAACCAGTGGCTTTCTCAGTTATGCCCTTTTATCACAGTAGCTGGCACAAGGTTATCCCACTATACTGAATTTCCAGATGCCCTAGCAGATATCTCAACATAATGCAGGTGACAACTGGCATTTGCCATTTCTCTCCAGGCCCATTTAAAACCTCCTTCACACACTTCTCCAGGCCACTTCTACCTTCCTTTGGGCTGGAATGGTGACAGCAATAGTGCTACTACTAATGAAAGCAGAGCCACCAAAAGCCTAAGTCCCTGAATGACTGTGTGGAGCAGAGCCCTCCTGAACTAGAACACTTATTCTGGACTGCCATGAGACAAATAAATGAACTTCTATTGTATTTTTGGCCATGGCATTTGGAGTCTATTTGTTTCAAAAGTTTAGCCTATCAGTTGCTGGTGGCATGTTTCAAACTCTCTGCTGAGGTTTTATAATTAATCATAGGCAGTGAGCTTAATGCTAATTCCACTAATGACCACTAATGAATATTAAAGGCCTATTATGACCCACACCATGTTAGTGTCTCAGTAAGTATTATTTTTGCTCCACTCAACACCTCTGATGGATGGGCAACATAATGACCAATTTTCAAATGAGGAAACCAAATCTCCGATGAGTTATGTAGCTTGTTCAGGACCAGACAGCTGGTTTGTGCCAGAGTTTATGCTTTTTCCACTATGTTGACATTGCAGTGATAAGAAAATGAGATGTAGGTCAACAGATTGCTTACACTTATTACTTGGCAAACTAATGAATCCTGTAGGTTTCACAACTGCTACTTAACCATATTCTCATTTTTTCTCTTTTTAATATTATAAAAGGCTGCTTTGCTGCTCTGCAACTAAAATTAGAACAGTAACTAGTTCCTCTATTTGTGAACAGGACAGAACTGTTCCCACAGGTTTCATATAAGTGTGTCTGCTCAAAAGTCCAAGATGACTTTGAAAGTCTCTGAGTGTATTTCCACCACCAAAAATGAGAGCTTTAAAAACAGGCCCACTCTCTTTGATGATATAAGATCTTTAGGGCATCATTTTGCAAAAAGGATCCATGTCTTACATTTGAAAATTAGGAGGCAGGTAATCCTTCTTTCTTAATACTCCCTCAAGTATTGAGGATATTGAGTTTCAAATATGTTATGCTTATCACTTGGCAAACTAATGAATCCTGCAGGTTTCACAAGTGCTACTTATCATGTGCTCATTTTAATATTATTAAAGGATATTTCGCTGCTCTACATCTAAATAGAAAAGATGCAGAGCAGCCATTCCAGAATCAGACAGATTTGGACCTGTGAAACTGGAGTTCTGGACCAAGGTTTTATGAGCAGCACTTTTGCTGCTCTTAGTCATTGAGCTTTTAAACACACTCTTAGTTATTTCCTGAATTAGCATAAGGCTAACAGGCGTCTCATGGTTATCCTCTAACCCATGTATTCAAAAGTGTCTATTTTGTTAGTTTCCCCTCAGTCTCTTGCCAGTTACTGTTATCTGCATGGGTACAATGCTTTAAACATATTGCCTGAACATACACCATCCCTCAGTTATTCCTTCAACCGAACAGTTCATCTCATGTACACATGAACAATGTTTTTTTTACCACTTGCTTTCTTTAAATTATTTCACATTTTTTTCTATCATCATTGTATGCCTTTTCTTACTAGTACTTTCAGCATGTTCACTGCTTTTGCATCTGTCAATCTGATGCAGTTATGAATGATCTTAATATAATAAGCACAGACACGTGCCTCAGACAGTGTGCATGGAAGCGATGCCACTACACTGGCCGCCAACACCAACCACTCATGGTAGTTGGAGTTGATGATCTTTCTTTTCTTTGAAATTTTAGGTTTTGACTGGGTACAGTGCTCATGCCTGTAATCCCAGCACTTTGGGAGGCTGAGGCAGGCTGATCATGGAGTCAAGAGATCAAGACCATCCTGGCCAACATGGTGAAACCCTGTCTCTACTAAAAATACAAAACTTAGCTGGGCCTGGTGGCTCGTGCCTATAGTCCCAGCTACTTGAAAGGCTGAGGTAGGAGAATTGCTTGAACCCAAGAAGCACAGGTTGCAGTGAGTGGAGATTGTGCTACTACTCCAGCCTAGCGACAGAGCAAGACTATCTCAAAAAATAAAAAATATATAAAAAATAATAAATTTTAGGTTTTGTCTTTAGTGTACCAAAACTCACAATCTTGTTCTTGAGTAGAAGAATTTTAGCATAAAAACTTATTAGGCTGGCACATGGTGGTTCATGCCTATAATGCCAGCACTTTGAGAGGCCAAGTGAGGTGGATCACCTGAGGTCAGGAGTTTGAAACCAGCCTGGCCAACATGGTGAAAGCTGTCTCTACTAAAAATACAAAAATTAGCTGGCATGGTGGTATGCGGTGGTATGTTCCTATGATCCCAGCTACTCAGGAGGCTGAGACAAGAAAATCATTTGAACCTGGGAGGCAGAGGTTATAGAAAGCCAAGATCATGCCACTGCACTCCAGCCTGGGTGACAATGAGATTCCATCTCAAAAAAAAAAAAAAAATGATTAGTTTAACCACCACTCCGGAGATGAATCCTTCTATTTAAACACTTCTATTCAACGTGTCTAAAATGTATTGTAAGCTCTAAAGCTATTCACACATACGAAGAACCACATTTATAAAAATTCTACTTTTCAAGGTAAACCAAGATTTTGCTATTATTCTAAAGTGTTAAAATAACATGAAAAACTTAAGACTTGCAGAAAGCAGGCTCATTTAGATATGCTTACATGTTCTACAAATACATGCCAAGCAGAAAATAATAGACCGAAAATAGTGGGATCCAACAGATATTTCCTTTATTTAACAAAACAGCTAGATTAATAGGCTCAAAAGTGATGACTTATGATGACAGTATCAGAGGGGAATACCTCAGCAATACCACTGCCTCTCTGAAGCACTCCTAGGGGCAGGATGAAGAGACTTTTCAAAGAGGGTACCATGCCCTCTGTGAAGCTTCCATATGCTGCTATGATCCAGGAAATATACTCTTTAGTTATCTCTATACCAAAAAAGGGAAGAAAATGACCCTCCTACCTATATAATTTTTGCTTATAAAGCACTTTGAAGTCTAATACATCATTTGACCTTATATTAGGTGTCAAAATAGGCCTTACCCCTTTACCAAAGAGGTAAGGTGACCTGTTTTATTGATAGTTGTCTTTTTGTTCTTGAGACAGAGTCTCACTCTGTTGCCCAAGCTGGAGTTAGTGGCATGATCAGCGCTCACTGCAGCCTTGACTTCCTGGGCTCAAGTGATCTTCCCACTTCAGTCCCCCAAAGTAGCTAGGACTACAAGTGTGCACTAATTTTAGTAGAGACAAGGTCTCACTGTATTGCCCAGGCTGGTTTCAAACTCCTAAGCTCAAGTGATTCTCCCGCCTCCACCTCCCAAAGTGCTGAGATTATAGGTGTAAGCCACCACACCTGGCCTAAGTTGACCTGTTAACAGGTAGGAGGACAGGGACCCAAGCCCGTGTCATCTTCATGTCTGAAGCTTGCTCATTCCCCATGGTCTCCCAAAGAGAACATATGTATGCTCTTTCGAGTAACAGTCACTGCGGTCATCATCCATCTGCTACATTACAGAAATTCTTACAGCTGCTGGAGCTCTATGAGCAGAGTTAAAGCAATCTTATCTGCTTTGTATCTGCTCTATTTAAACATAAAAACTGCCATGAATATTTATGCAAAAGCTTCGAAAAAAGAAAAATTGAAAGCTAATAACATCAGAAGCTAGTGGACTTCCTGCAGACATCCAGCCAGAATAACCATCTCTAATCAGTGAAGATCCCAAATAGATCTGGGGGTATAGCCCATTTGATTGACCAAAAGATAGTATAAAAAATAATAACTACAGTTACACTTAGAAGTATGGGAGTTGAAATCTACATAAGCAACTGGGTTACAAAAAGATGCTGCTGACAACACCAGTATTACATGGTTACAAAATATGCTTCCCCCAGAATCTATGTCATATGAGAAGAATTATTCCAATTATGTTCACTTTTTAAACTGGTTTGGGAAACAGTTCATTCTGGCTTCTAACTTTCCTTTGTTTAAAATAGGGTTATAGGTTAGGTGCGGTGGCTGAGACCTGTAATCCCAGCACTTTGGGAGGCTGAGGCGAGCAGATTACCTGAGGTCAGGAGTTCAAGACCAGCCCGGCCAATATGGTGAAACCCCGTCTCTACAAAAATGCAAAAAATGATGGTGGCTATCTGTAATCCCAGCTACTTGGAAGGCTGAGGCAGAAGAATCACTTGAACCTGGGAGGCAGAGGTTGCAGTGAGCTGAGATCACACTACCGCACTCTAGCCTCTGCAACAGAGTGAGACTCCATCTCAAAATATAATAATAAAAGTAAGATTGTGCAGTCAAACAAATGCCAAGTGCCCTTAATTCCAAATAAACTAGAAAGCTCCAACAAACAGAACATTATCAGGACTCAATTTTTATGGTAAATATTTAAATGAAGAATTAATAGCATAAAATCAAGAGTTTATTTTTGAAAAGAAACTACCAAGCATTAACTCATCCTGTTTTCTTACACCTTTTAAACCCATATTCCTGAATAGAGTGACAGAGTAATAACCTCAATGAGAGCAAAGAGCATGCCAGCAAAAGCCATCTACAGCAAACAGAACTCAGACTGGCACTTAATAGGCTTCATAAATGTTTGTTTTTGTTTCTTGACATAATCTCACTCTGTTACCCAAACTGGAGTGCATTGGCACAGTCTTGACTCACTGCAACTTCTGCCTCCCGGGTTCAAGCAATTCTCCTGTCTTAGCCTCCAGAATACCTGGGATTACAGGCACACACTACCACACCCAGCTAATTTTTGTATTTTTAGTAGACATAGGATTTCAGCATGTTGGCAAGGCTGGTTTCAAACCCCTGGCCTCAAGTGATCTACCCACCTTGGCCTCCCAAAATGCTGGGATTACAGATGTAAGCCACTGCACCCAGCCAGTAGGCTTCATATTTATTTGGTGAATGAATGAATGCACAATTAATTCATGAGATACATTCTAAATCATTAAAAAATATTCAATCTAGTTTCACTATTCATCAAGATAGATTGAATTCAAATACTTTCAGAATCAATGGTCTATAACTCACCCATTTTGCCAACCAGGTCATTGAAATAATCAGACCGTCCTCTTTCTAGTCACTTTAAACAAAAAGGCAATTTCCCAATGATGACTATAATATTAACTTTTTGAGCATGCTGGGATTTGGCTCTTTGCTTCCAAAATAATGGGAGAGACAGAATAATGAAACTCTGCTTCAATAAATTTATAAAGAATAATAATAGAGCTAGGAGAGAGTTTCCTAAGGCCAAGTAGACTAACAAGATGAAAAGCGGGACAATATATTTTATTGCTAAAAATATGATACAAACTCCTTATAGTGATTTTACTGACATCACGAATTAGGACAATGGAGAACCTAGCAAATCTTTTCCTTATTACTCTAATATTGTTCCTAGCAAAATCTGTGCACAGAGACTACTGAATACCCTAACTTGAAAGTACAGCAGACTCTAATATGATGTGTAATTTTATGGCATATCTTTCAATAAACATTGATGGCTCAGGTGGTGGCTCAGACCTGTAATCCCAGCACTTTGTGAGGCCAAGTCAGGAAGATCATTTGTACCCAGGAGTTTGAGAGCATCCTGCACAACATGGTGAAACCCTGTGTCTGCAGGAAATACAAAGGTTAGCTGGGCATGGTGGTGCACACCTGTAGTCCCAGCTACTCCGGAGGCTAAGGTGGGAGGATCACCTGAGCCTGGGGAGGTCAAGCCTGCAGTGAGCCATTATCTCACCACTGCATTTCAGCCTGGGAGACAGAGTAAGACCCTGTCTCAAAAACAAAACAAAAAAGAACAGCTAAAAACATTGTCTTTGGTGTCTGAGTTTATTTTGAGTATGTTAGAGCACAGAACATCAGTCATGTTAGATAAACGATAGCTCACTCCTGTTGCACCATCCCCTAAAACGCCATCAAGCAACATACAAACAACAGAATCGGCCAGTAACAACTTCAGAAAATGCAGTGACACAGAGCTGGTGTGGGTTGCTGGGGCAAAGCATTTCACATGGTATAGAGTTTCAAAGGCCACTATTACATTCTCACCCAGGGAGATGCATGATATAGGATCCATGAAGAAGCAAAAACAAGCCAGAGAAATAAAGGAATTGTGAAATATAAAGTATAAGCATAAAATCATAAAGGGTTGTCTAGAAAATATTCAAAGAGTCTTAAAAACATGATTTAAAAATCATGATTGATGCAGGAAGTCCCAACGAAATGGAACGTAGAATTTAACTACAAATAATAATAGAAAAATAATAGGCTGGCGCAGCGGCTCATGCCTGTAATCCCAGCACGTTGGGAGGCCAAGGTGTGCAGGTCACTTGAGGTCAGGAGTTCGAGACCAGCCATGCCAACATGGTAAAGTCCCATCTATACTAAAAATACAAAAGTTAGTTGGGGGAGGGGGTGCGGTAGTGGCCACCTGTAATCCCAACTACTCAGGAGGCTGAGGCAGGAGAGTCCCTTTAACCCAGGAGGTGGAGACTGCAGTGAGCCAAGATCATGCCACTGCACTCCAGCCTCGGCCACAGAGTGAGACTCTGTCTCAAAAAATGACAACAATAATAATAATAATGTAAAACAATATTCTAAAATAATAATAACAGTAATAATAGAAAACAATAATGCTTTACAAAACATTTTTATGTATATTATTTGATTCTCACATTAACTCAATAACATGTAGCTACTTTAACCTTCATTTTACAAACTGGGAAACTTAGCCCCAGATAAGTTACACAACTCATGTTGAAGTGGTCAACACATCTTCCAACTCAGGATTGCAGCATTCTACTTTTAATGAAATCAATAAGTGAATCAAGGCAAATACCTCCTGCAATGCAGTTGGACATTATGAAGTTGGTAGCAAAATTAAGTTGAGTAAACCCTTAAGACTAGAAATCTGTTTTTCTCTCCTTTAATTTATATTAAGCTTTTTAAGAAAATTTGATTATTTGTTTGCTTTTAAAAGGCACAACAGCTTAAGTGAATTTTAAATTGCTAACATTTTGTGATTCCATCTTATATAAAATTTTATTCTACAAATTACCTACCATGAAATTCTATTACAGTTATGTAGAAACTACTTGGGTAATTGTGTCGCCCTCTGATTAGGGCTCCAATCTTGAATTAATAAGATATGCACAATTAATTCCCTATCTGTTTTTACGTAGTGCGTCCAATGCTTTATCGCTCACAAAAGTTATATTAAAATGTCTCCTTCATGTATACTAGAATGGTACATACATCAAGGCAAACGGTTGCTGGCCTGGAATAGGATTATTCCTCTTTTGTCTCTATATCCAATTCAATCCTCAAAATTCTAGCTTGTGTTTTAGAAGTGCATGTTCTCTCTAAGGTTTGAACCCCCTTGCCTCCCAGAGACTGGCAATATGGCTGTCTGCAGCCAGGAACCAGGCGATGCCACACTGATTCCACTAACCCCAGGCACAAGGTATCTATGCTGGGGTGGGGTACAGGCTTCTCAACCCAGCCTACTCACCAAGCTCAGTACCCACCTCCGCTTAAATCACCTTAAACTGTTATGCTGCTAATATTGCTTTTCACCCTTAACCTCAAGCCTGAGAGAGAAAACCCAAAGATTTTGTTGCTGTGCAACAACACTTTGAGATGAATAAGAATCCTAGAAACAATTCATCATATTCTTTTCTATTCTTTCTCTTTTTTATTATATTTACTTTTCTTCTTTCATATATATATGTCTACACATACATGTGGAATGAATAATACAGCTAATCAATAAATCTATTGTCTCAAATACTTTTTGTGATGAAAACATTTAAAATTTACTCTCTCTGCAATTTTCAAGTATATAATAATTATTGTTTACTACAGTCATTCTGCACAGTAGATCTCCAGACCGTATTCCTTCTATCTAACTGACATTTTGAACCCTTTAATCAACATCTCTTCAACCTCCCTATCCCTCCACCAGACCCCGGTAATCAACATTTTACTCTATTTCTATGAGTTTGACTATTTTGGATTCCATGTACAAGTGAGATGTGGCATTTGTCTTTCTGTATCTGACTTATTTTACTTAAAATAATATCCTTCAGGTTCATTCGTGTTGTGACAAATGACAGTATTTCCTTCTTTTTATTATTTTATCATTATTTTTTCTTCTTTCTTTTTATAGTTGAATAGCATTTCATTGTCTAAGAGATATCTGTACTCCCATGTACATAACAGAATTATTCACAATAGCCGAGACAGGGAATCTTTTCTATTCTTTCAAAGATGTGGTCTGATCTCACTAACTCTTCTCCTGAATCTCTCCTTTATAAAGGGAAACCACTGAAGTTCAGTTTTAGAGAACTGATCATTTTAGAGCGGACAGCAATCTTAACTTTGATTTGAAAGAAAGTTAGGAAGAAGGAAAATCTAAGTGGAAGTTTAGCATTATGTCTTAAATCATTTTACAGGTTGCTACTTAACTGTTCTTTACTAACGGAAACATAACACTATGAGATACAAAATAACACTGAAAAATATAAGTGAATGTAATCCCAGTACTTTGGGAGGGAGGGGCAAGAGGATCACTTGAGGCCAGAAGTTCAAGACCAGCCTGGGCAATACAGTAAGACTCCTGTCTCTACAAGGAATAAAAATATTAGCTTGGCATGGGAGCATGCATCTGTAGTCCCAGCTTCTTGGGAAGCTGAGGCAGGAGGATCAGCTGAGCCCAGGAGTCTGAGGCTGTAGTGAGTCATAATTGCTCCACTGCACTCCAGCCTGGGTGACACAGCAAGATCCTGTTTATAAAAATACACACACACACACACACACACACACACACACACACACACACAAATAACTGGGCCGGGCGCGGTGGCTCAAGCCTGTAATCCCAGCACTTTGGGAGGCCGAGGCGGGTGGATCACGAGGTCAAGAGATCGAGACCATCCTGGTCAACATAGTGAAACCCCGTCTCTACTAATACAAAAAATTAGCTGGGCACGGTGGCGCGTGCCTGTAATCCCAGCTACTCAGGAGGCTGAGGCAGGAGAATTGCCTGAACCCAGGAGGCGGAGGTTGCGGTGAGCCGAGATCGCGCCATTGCACTCCAGCCTGGGTATCAAGAGCGAAACTCCGTCTCAAAAAAAAAAAATAAAAATAAAAAAAAAAAAAAAATAACTGAAAACCATCACAATTTTAGTGTCAAGTTTACAATGAAAATGTATATTTTAATGGTGTGTTTTTATGATCATTGGTTATTATAGAAAAATGACAGATTTAAAAGCAGTTATCAGAGTCTTGGGGCAGTGTGGGAAGCATGCATATGTGTGTTGTGTGAGCATGTATGTATGCAATGTGTGGTGTGTGTGTGCCTGTGTGAAGGGGGTGGAGAGGCAAGAAGGCTCATCTGTAACTCCACTTGGTTAAAGAATATATCATGGGGAAGACTTTTGCTCAAGGCGTTTTAATCTGCCAGCTACAAGGTCTTCTTCTTTCTGGTGTGCATAATGCTTTGAATCCCAGATGTTTGGCTCTAATTTTTTTTTTAATCTCCTGTTTTGCAGTGTAGCCCGCTCTGAAGGCCATTTCTGTAAAAATAATGAAGAATTCTCTGGAGATAAAATCTAAAAGTGAGCAGATACAGTTTTATTCAAGGTCCCTTTCGGGGCAAGGACAGTCGGTACTGATTGATGAGTTCCAAGCCTACAAATTACACATAAGCAGAGAAACACAAAGGGGCTTATCTTTGAGTTGGCAGAGTCTGCCATTCTCCCAACCACACTCAGAACTGCTCTGAGTGGGGTGGGGGACATCACTGCATTCAGATGGCTGTCCACATAGAGGGTCCCTCAGGGTCTTTTCAGCGCAGGGGACTCACAGTTCATACCTAGACTCCCCTAGGTAGGGTGAGTCTGTTCACACAACATGCCACTGTCTTTTTCTCTGAGTCTCATTAACTCCCCATCATGTTCATCTTTGCCTGGGAATGGCATCTGTCCTGAACCTACATGTCTCAAAACGTGGCAGGAGGACACAGAAACCCAGCAATTCCCCAGCACCTCCAGTTTGGTGTATGCACCTAGTAACCCTGTGTGTTCTCTGTGATCCACAAAGAACCACAACACTGACTCAGTATTAAGCAGAGCAGCACTTCAGAGGTTCCTCAGCGGCATCACCGCTGCCAAAAAAATAAGGACAAGCCAGCTATTTTACAGAAGGCAACAGCTTTGCAGAATAAAAACCATATACTTAGTTTTAATCTAGATGTTGCCTCAGCCTCCTCCTCAGCTTGGAAAAACCAGCCAGCTGGCCTTCTTTTGCCTTCAACTCTTCATCTGAAGAATGTGAAGGACCAAACCTGGGCCTCTGATGAGAACAGCATATTTCATTGCTCTACATACTTGCCAGAGGGTGGGGGGTGGGGGTGAGAGAACAGCATCCTGTAATTGAAGGACTTCAGGAGTCAATTGCTGCTTCCACCAGACAATACTGGGCAAGCTGCCTTCTCCTATTTATACATTTTATTAGCCTCCCTTGTAAAGGGACAGTGTTGCTAAATTTAACATCTACGGAGGAAATTGATCCCTTACAGCAGCAGTCCCCCACCTTTTTGGCACTGGGGACTGATTTTGTGGAAGACAATTTTTCCACAGATAGGGGGCACTGGATGGATGGCTTTGGGATGATTCCAGTGCATTACATTTATTGTGTACTTTATTACTATTATTATTATTATTATTATCATAATTCATAATGCAGAATTAGTGGCTTGTTTTCCTTCAGCTTGACAGTCTCATCTGAGGGTAATGGGAGGCAGTGACAGATCATCAGGCATTAGATTCTCATAAGGAGCATGCAACCTAGATCCTTCACATGCACAGTTCACAATAGCCTTCATGTTCCTATGAGAATCTAATGCCGCTGCTGATCTGACAGGAGGCAGGGCCCAGGGAGTAATGCTCGCTCGCTTGCCTGCTGCTCACCTCCTGCCATGCGGCCCGGTTCCTAACAGATCACAGATCAATGGTAGCCTGGGGATAGGGACTCCTGCCATATATGATACTGCCCGAAGTCTGGGAGCTGCCTGCAAGGACTGAAACTTCCATTCCCTGAGTAGAGATCTTCTACTGTATTGGTGGTATGGTTTCCAGGCACCTGCTACTTAATCAGGCAATCTTACTCTTGGATATTTTGTATAATAAAAATTTTAAACCAACAAAAATGTATCCTTAGAAAATCTTTTGTAAAGATTGTCATGCATGTGTAGAAAGATATTCTGAGACTGGACCTCACGTTTTCCAAATGCTGTAGCAGGCATCAAACAATTCTCAGATTCCCAAGATTTGCTTCTCATGGCTCTAAGGGTGAAGCAGAAATTCTTCACTCTTAGAACTGGGGCAAGTCTTTCATTGTTCTGCAAGGGATTTCCTTGAAGGAAGACATTTACTAATGAAGATATAACTTGGGTTACATTGGTATAAAATCATATCCAAACTGCAAACCTACAGATTGAGCAGTTTGGTGTACTGGTTAAAACTGCAGAAAGTGCTGAATGGCAGGAAGGTACAGCTCTCTACATTTTTGTAGGTGAGAAGATTAGCTGTTACTCAAGTGGACCAAAAGACACATTTGAAGTCTTAGAGTGAAGGGCTGTAGTGAAAAGCAGCTCAGAATGGGAATGCCACTTGACTGAAGAATACATCATTTGTGTCTTACTTATAGAAATGAAATTGAGTTGACCTCGCCACGTACCACTGGGTTTGCGTATCACACTCCTGCCTAACTGCTGCTCAAATACAAAAGTCTAGACCTTCTGGTGTGGCTTATTCATTGAAACTGTATGGTAACCCTCCTTAACAGCCAGTAGTGATAGGAAAAAATCCTCTTCCTGTCATACAGGCATCAGGTGTTGGTTTAAGATCTGCATGTTTGGAGCTAGAGTGAAACTTCTGAGAAATCATCTCAGCCAACAGAGTCCACCTGTACCAGTAACTCCTAGGACTCCATTTGGCTGCCTGCAGCCCTTTGTTAACAAGGATGTGAGGTCGTGTCCTGGCTCTTCAGGAGAGAGTGCTGCAATTGATTAGTGATGTCTGTCCCAAGGCCACATAGGAAGTACCTGTATGTGGGCTCTCTGGTCACTAAACAATTTTAAAGTCTCTCTCTTTTTATAGATTAAAAAAACAAAAGCTCTGCAGAGACAAAGTCAAAATGAAAATCCAGTTCTTCTGACTACTTGCTCTCATTATATTATCATAGCTCAAAAATGGACTGAAGGCCCACCATCCCTTATTGACAATTCTAAAATCTAAAAAACCCTGAAAATATATAACTCATATGAGGGAGATTCCTCACTTGAACTGACATGAGGCTATTTACAGTATTTATAACATTTGTTTACCAGGTGTTGCCCCAGACCTTGCTGGGAGGCATTATATATTACATAGCACATACACAGCATTTCTTTGATAAAAATCTGAAAAAAGCCCAGGCATGGTGGCTTACGCCTGTAATTGCAGCACTTTGGGAGGCCGAGGTGGGCAGGTCACAAGGTCAGGAAATCGAGATCATCATGGCCAACATGGTGAAACCCCGTCTCTACTAAAAATACAAAAAATTAGCTGGGCCTGGTGGCATATGCCTGTAATCCCAGCTACTTCAGAGGCCGAGGCAGGACAATTGTTTGAACCTGGGAGGCAGAGGTTGCAGTGAGCCAAGATCATGCCACTGCATTCCTGGCTGGGTGACAGAGGAAGACTCCATTTAAGAAAAAAAGGGATCTGAAAAAAGTTCCAATCTGAAAGACTTCTGGGCCCTGATGAATTAGATAAGGAGTGGCAGGCCTGTACCCCACAGCCTACAGGGCTGTGATAGGTGTCATGGCCTTAAAAGATGCCCACACCCTAGGCCAGGCACAGTAGCTTGGGAGTCCAGGGTGGATGGATCACCTGAGGTCAGGAGTTCAAAACCAGCCTGGCCAACATGGTGAAACCCCATTTCTACTAAAAATACAAAAATTAGCCAGGTGTGGTGGCACACACCCATAACCCCAGCTACTTGGGAGGCTGAGGCGGGAGAATTGCTCCAACCCAGGAGGCAGAGGTTGCAGTGAGCCAAGATCACGCCATTGCACTCCAGCCTGGATGACAGACACTCCATCTCAAAAAAAAAGAAAAAGAAAAAGATACCCACACCCTAATCTGGAACTTGAAAATATGTCACCCAGCAAAAGGAACTCCTCAGACGTTAATTACCAGCTATGGACCTTAAAATGAGATTATCCAGGATTAACTGTGGGCCCAATCTAATCACAGGTGCTCTTCAAAAGCAGAGAACTTTCTCCGGCTGGAGTCAGAGAGAGACAGCAGAAGAGTTAGTCAGAGAGAGCTTCTAAGCAGGAGAAGGACTCAATTTGCCATTGTTTGAGGGGACACTTGGAAAGCATGAGGAACGCAGGCAGCTCCAGATACAAAGATTGGCCCCTGATTGATGCCCGGCAAGGAATCAGGGCCTTCCACTGGTTCATTTGGCCAACAACATGAATATACCTGGAAGCGGATTCTTCTCCGGGGCCTCCAGATAAGAGACCATCATGGCTGACATCTTGATTTCAGCCTCATAGTCCTCATAAACCCCTAATCCAAGAACCCAGTCCTGCCATGTCAGACTTCCCACCTGAGGAGCTGGGAGATAACACATGGGTACTGGGCTAAGCCATGAAGAAAACCAATACATGGAGCAAGCCTGACTCTTCTTCCATAAGGTGTCCTCTCAGCATCTACTCAAACTTACCTTTCTGCGTCCCGGCCAAAGCACTTTACCCCTAACAGACTGTTCTGCATTTTCCCTTCCCGACGCACGAGGCTTTGCACTTTCTTACCACTGATATTGCACTGGCCAGGACTGCAGAGTCCTTTCCCCCAGGCCTGTCTGCCTTTCTCTGCCACCCCCTCCATCCATGCCTTCCACAAACCAGTGGAACAGGCCACTGCCCTCCTGGAACGTGATTAAATCCTCCCTATGGAGCACCCACTGCTGCTCTTTTCAGGGTTAAAACTCCGGAAAGATGAAAACCTTGTTTTATGCCTCCCTCGTGGCGCCGTATTGCCTATCATTACACAAATATCCTTGATGGATATTTGCTGAGAATGACTGATGCAGCCAAACCAGCCCAACAATGCTGGGCACTGAAGTGTGCAGCCCCTGGGTAGGAGATGGTCACACAGGGGAGGGACAATGTCTGGTGCTCCTAGTTAGAGTAACTCTTTAGATTTGTCCTGGGATTTGCAGTTTTTAAAGAATTTTCAAATATATTATCTCGTATCATTTTTTTTTTAACCAAGAAACCCATGAGATAAACAAGGCAAGTTTTTTTTTTTTAATTCAGTTTTTGTTTGCTTGAGACAGGGTCTCCCTCTGTCACCAAGGCTAGAGTGCAATGGTGTGACCACAGCTCACCAAAGCCTCAACTTTCCAGGCTCAAGCAATCCTCCCTCCTTGACCACTGGAGTAGCTGGGACTAAGGGTGTGCACCACCATGTCCTGCTAATTTTTTATTTTTGTAGAGACAGTGTCTTGCTATGTTGCCAGGACTGGTCTCAAAATCCTGGGCTCAAGTAATCCACCTGCCTTTCCTTCCCAAAGTGCTGGGATTGCAAACATGAACAACCATGCCTGGTTTTAATTCCCAGTTTTGAGAGATGGGAAAACAGAGACTCCAGAGATTTGCACAGCTAGCACAGGTAACAAACCCAGCAGCATAGATGCAACCCTCTCATAGTGCAGGGCAGAGAAGCTGCTCTAAAAATCCAAGGCACACAGAGACAGAAGCAGCATGCTAGAGCTCAGCTCTGGGAAAATACCATCGAGGTAAATCAGAGTGGCTCAAAGTGTCTGGGAAGGTAGATTTAATCCTGTCTGTTTCTCCAGGACTCCCCAACTCCCTCTTTTTCTTTCTCCATGTTTTCTTATAGAAAAAGCTTTTTTGTTTAATTTAAAGCTAAGAACATCTGGTTTAAAGTATCACTGCTAGCAGAGGGGAAAAGCCCAACAACTCTAATCCCAGCAGTGTGATTATTAAGATACAGACACAATTACCTTCCCTGGGCAGATAATAAGAGGAACCTGAATAAGGTAGAGGACCCAGCTCCACCTGTGAATCAAACCACTGATTTGATCCTCCACTCGGAAGAGAAATAAAAATACCTGGCCGGGTGCAGTGGCTTACACCCGTAATCCCAGCACTTTGAAAGGCCGAGGCGGGTGGATCGCAAGGTCAAGAGACAGGGACCATCCTGGCCCACATGGTGAAACCCCATCTCTACTAAAAATACAATAATTAGCTGGATGTGGTGGCAGGTGCCTGTAATCCCAGCTACTCGGGAGGCTGAGACAAGAGAACTGCTTGAACCTGGTAGGCAGAAGTTGCAGTGAGCCGAGATAGCCTCACTGCACTCCAGCCTGGCAACAGAGCAAGACTCTGTCTCAAAAAAACAAAACAAAACAACCTGTTTTCACATCTCCTACAGTTGTGAGGATGAAGTAACATCGTGGATATAATTCTTTCCAAACGTGTGTACAGGGCTACCTATATCTAACCACTATTGTCCCAATGACCAGCACTAAGGCAAACCTGCCTATTTCACCAAATAACATCCAGGCTCCCGGCTATCCTCTTACCACGTGTTGCTTTCTTCCCTTGAGGCTGGCCTCGGCATTCTACTAATCTGATTTCATCCTAGTCAAAATACCAGGAAAGGATAATGAAGAAGTAACTGTAGGATTTGCCCCAAGTTGTACATAAGCTCAAAGGGGAGTCTGACTATATGTTTGCTTTAAATCCATCCTTCCCTGAGATAATCAGAGCAGAGCTGAGAAAACACTACTGACACAAATGGAGAAATCCAGTCTACCCTGACGTGCATAAGACTGAACACTCTCATGCCCAACCGCAACCCTGACATTCTTCCATTATTTGGACTTCTTCTGGCAGCAACTGATAAATTAGTACAAATAAAAAGGGTCACTGTTAACTGGAAGCACTACCTCCTAGAAGAAACTGACTCCTCCACAAGAGCTTCTACAATGCTGAATACACGTCATTATCTGGGTTGTATTTAATTTTCACTCATTCTCCATAGCCCTCAGGAGATTTTAGATCAGACTGGTAAGAAGTGCATTCTGATTCAGGTCTAGAGTATCTTATTAGAAAACAGGGCATAGTTTCTAGTGATTATCTCTTTTTATTTTTTAGACAGGGTCTTACTCTGTCACCCAGGCTATAGTAGAGTGGCATGATCATAGCTCACTGCAACATCCGCCTGCCTTGCTTAAGTGATCTCCCACCTCAGCCTCCCAAGTTGCTGGGACTACAGGTGCATGCCACCATGCCTGACTGATTTTTGTGTTTTTTGTAGAGGCAAGGTTTTACCATGTTGCCCAGGCTGGTCTTGAACTCCTGGCCTCAAGTTATCCATCTGCTTTGACCTCCCAAAGTGCAGGGATTATAGGCATGAGTCACAGCATCTGGACTCTAGCAATGATCTTTCATGTGGAAATTTACTACAAATCTAACAAGACAGCTTTATTTTCATAAATCTATAGCTGATTTGCCTTGAATATTATTTAAAATCCTGGAAGACTGATTATTCTTTAAATCCCCCCAGAGTTACTCAGATAAGGATTAGGGTCACTAACTTTAGTAAAAACTGCTTGAAGATTTTTTTTTTTATAATAGATGTTCGGCCTTGTGTATACAATGCAATTTTAAAGACATTACAATATACTTTTAGATATTAGAGTTAAAATTAATTATAGGGGAAATTCAGAAATCGTTAGTCTTTACTGTGCAAACCTGAATTGCATTTTGGAAACATGTGGGATGTGTCCTAAAGTTCTAGTCTTAGTTTCTCACCAGAAATTAGAATTCTCTTCTAAAGGAGAAGGCCTGGGAGTAGTGATGAATTTGTTTTAAATATGTCAAAGTTACCATGAGAGTGGGGATTAAGTAGACATACAAAAATGAGGACATTCTAACTGTAATTTGGGGGTTAATCACTGCATCTCTTTGAACATTTGTTTCTTCGTCCGTACAAAACAAATGGTAATGTATTGTCTATTTCACAAGACTGTTGTGAAATAACACAACTTGATGAGAAAAAGTGTGGTGAACTCTAAATCGCATGCATAGGATCAGCCTGACTGGGTGCAGTGGCTCACACCTGTAATTCAAGCACTTCGGGAGGCTGAGACAGGAGGATCACTCGAGCCCAGGAGTTCAAGACCAGCCTGGACAACACAGTGAAACCTGTCTCTACAAAAAAATTAAAAATTAGCCAGGTATGTGCCTGTAGTCCCAGCTACTCAGGAGGCTGAGGTCGAAGGATAACCCAGGCCCAGGAGTTGGATATTATAGTAAGCTATGATTGTGCCACAATCATAGCTTATTCCAGCCTGGGTGTTAGAACAAGACCCTCAAAAAAAAAAAAAAAAAAAAAATTCAGCGTATATCCACCACTGCTAGTTTTCCAAGTAGCCTGGGAAATCCTGGTGCATCTCAACTGGAGTCACCTTCTCCTTTAACATCAGCTCGTTCTCCAGACATGCCTGCCCATCCTGATGACACCTCATTCTCCCATGCATCCAAGCTTAGAAACCTGGGTCATGCTACCTTGTTCTTCCACCCTCTCTGATCCAAGAACAATCCCTCCCTTTCAAAATATAAACCTGATCAGTTCAACTCCTTGCTCGATAATCACTGACAATTTCCAATTGTTATTGAAAAGAGTCAAAACACATAAGTCACCCTCAAGACCCTGTCTTGTCTGGCCCTGCCCCACCCTCCACGGTGCTTTTCCTGTTTCCGCACTCCAGTCACACTGGCCCCTTTGGCTCCTCCAAAACCTACTTTCCTTCCAGGTTCAGAGCCTTTGCCCATACTGTCCTTCAGCTGGAACTGCCAGCCCTAAGGGTCATGTCCTCTGCTTTCATCCTTGGCTCCATGGAGCTGCCCAAGTGCTAATGTAATTGGGGTGCACAGAAACCTATCCCTCATATCACAGCACTTGTTATTGTTTGAAATTATATGTTATGTGAAGTCTCTCCCTCCCTCCCCAACTAAAACGTCATGAGAGCAGTCATTCTGTTTTACACTTGATCTTAGCCAAAAGGCTGAGAAGCGATGTGTTTCTGTTTTACTCCAGTTTCATAACCTCAATACTTAGCACCTATTGGGTACTAAAAATATGTTATGAGTAAGTCAATCAACCTTGGGATCCTCTCTTCACTGTCTATATATTTAAGCTGATAAAATACATAGGGGCCAGGCGCAGTAGCTTACACCTGTAATCCCAGCACTTTGGGCGGCTGAGGTGGAAGGATCATTTGAGGCCAGGAGTTTAAGACCAGCCTGGGCAACACATCAGGACCCCATCACTGCAAAAAAAAAAAAAAAAAAAAAATTTGTTAAAATTAGCTGGGGGTGGTGGCTGAACCTGTAGTCCCAGCTACTAGAGAGGCTGGGGCAGGAGGATGCTTGAGCCCAGGAGTTCAAGACTGCAGTGAGCTATAATTGCACCACTACACACCAGCCTGAGTGAGAATGAGACCCTGCCTCAAAAAGAAAAAAAGAAAATTTATAGGGAAGAGGAAAGTGAGCTAACTAAATAGCTGATACGAGTTTGGAGGCACTGAAATTAGTGCTCTGTATTTAATACCCATGATGGTTAATACTGAGTGTCAACTTGATTGGATTGAAGGATGCAAAGCATTGTTCCTGGGTGCATCCGTGAGGGTGTTGCCAAAGGAGATTAACATTTGAGTCAGTGGACTGGGAAAGCCAGACGCACCCTCAATCTGGGTAGGCACCACCTAATCAGCTGCCAGCACAGCTAGGATAAAAGCTGGCAGAAGAACGTGGAAGGACTAGACTGGATGAGTCTTCCAGCCTCCGTCTCTCTCCTGTGCTGGAGGCTTCCTGACCTCAAACATCAGACTCCAGGTTTTCAGCTTTTGGACTTAACACTAGTGGTTTGCCAAGGACTCTCAGGCCTTCAGCCACAGACTGAAGGCTGCACTGTCGGTCTCCCTACCTCTGAAGTTTTGGAACTTGGACTGGCTTCCTTTCTCCTCGGCTTGCAGATGATCTATTGTGGGACTTCACCTTGTGACAGTGTGAGTCAATACTCCTTAATAAACTCCCCTCCATATAAGCATCTATCCTATTAGTCCTGTCCTCTAGAGAACCCTGACTAATATAATATCTCACTTACTCATCACAAAATCCTACCAGATTGTATTGGTTTTCCATTGCTGCTACAACAAATTATAATCAACTCAGTACTTTTGAATGACACAAATTATGGTCCATTTTGGTAGGTCAGAGACCCAACTCTGGGCCAGCATCAAGGTGTCAACAGAGCTGCATGCCTTCCATAGACTCAAGGAGAATGTAATTCCTTGCCTCTTCCTGCTCCTAAAAGCTGCCTGCGTTCCTTGCTTCATGCATGTCTCTTCCTCCATCATCAAAGCCAGGAATATCACATGCCTCTGACCATTATCCTATAGCCACATCTCCCTCTGACCTCAACCAGGAAAGAGTCTCTGCTTTAAGGACTCATGGGATTAGGCTGAGCCTGCCTGGATAAACAAGGATAATCTTCCATCTCAAGATTCTTAACCTCAGTCCCAGGGGCAGAGTCCCCTGCTTCATGTAAAGTAACGTGTGTCTCCATATTTGAGAAAAATGTATAGGGGCCAGGTGCAGTGGCTTATGCCTGTAAACCCAACACTTTGGGTGGCTGAGGTGGGAGAATCACATGAGGCCAGGAGTTTAAGACCAGCCTGGGCAACACAGCGAGAACTCATCACTACAAAAAAATTGTTAAAATCAGCTAGGGGTGGTGGCTATGCCTCCAGTGCCAGCTACTAGAGAGACTAAGGCAGGAGAATTGGTTGAGATCTAAGTGTGGATATCTTTGCCATTATTCTGCCTAACAGACAGATTGTTTATCCCCTTTTTATAGAGGGAGAAACTCAAGAGCTAAAAGCTACAGCACGAAGAGGTGAAGGATGCAGGATTCAAAATATTTCTGGTTTTCCAGATAGTGTGTCAGTCTCTCTAAAACGGTTGTGTCTCCATTTTAATAATTATTTAATAATTAGGGTAGCATAATGAAACATTTCTGAGAAAGTCTATGGTAGTGAACTGCATTCAGTACCCAGGGCTGCTGCCATGAATGGCCATAAACTTGGTGGCTTAAAACAACAGATATTTACTCCCTCACAGTTCTGGAGGCCAGAATCAGAAATCAAGGCTGGGGTAGGGCTGTGCTCCCTCTTCCGGCTTCTAATGGGCCCCATCTTGTGGTAGCATAACTCTGCTTTCTGCCTCTTTCTTTACTTGGCCTTCTTCCCTGTGTTTCTGTCTGATATGGTTTGGCTGTGCCCCCACTCAAATCTCATCTTGAGAAGAAGCTGGTGGGAGGTGGTTGAATCATGGGGGCGGGTATCATGGTGTTCTTGTGATAGTGGGTGGGTGTCATAAGATCTGATGGTTTTAAAAATGGGAGTTTCACTGCACAAGCTCTCTTCTCTTGTCTGCTGCCGTTTGAGACGTGCCTTTCACCTTCCACCATGATTGTGAGGCCTCTCCAGCCATGTGGACCTATAAGTCTATTAAACGTCTTTATTTTGTAAATTGCCCAGTCTCAGGTATGTCTTTATCAGCAGCATGAAAAGAGAATAGTACACTCTCTCTCATATTTCCCTTGGTTCTCCTCTTATAAAGATACCTGTCATGGGATTTAGAGTCCACTCAATCCAGGCTGTGATCTTATCTTGAGATCCTTTAATTATATCTGCAAAGATCTATTTCCAAATAAGCTCACATTCTGAGGTTCTAGGTGGACATGAATTTGGGGGGATAAATATTCAGGCCACTACAATGACATATACAGAGCTTACAATAAAATATAAAGGTACCATCAAGTCAATTGTCTAAGAGGTAGCAGACGAGCTCTTTAAAGACTCACACTACCTATGAAGATCAGCTGCCTCCCTGTGTAGCCTGCTGTCAGAGTGAACTTCAGCAAATATCACAGGAGACCCTAACAGCATCTTCTCTGACACCAGGAAAGATAAAAAGCAGAAATATAAAAGCCTGTCACCCATTTATTTCCATATTCCTTGTATCTAAATGTCTCTTTCTCCCCTGCCCGCATCTCTTTCCATATGACAGTTTAGCAGGCACTAAGGAATGAACAGTGCTACTCTCCCTATTATATTTATGAGCTGGTTAAAGAAAGGTATCTATCTTAATTTCTACTTTTAATATTTTGTCCTACTTTTGAAAAAAATGTCAAAAGAGTACTGTAATTCAAGTGCAAAGATAAGCACATATATTTAATACTTTTTTTTCAAGAGTCAGGGTTTCACTCAGTTGCCAAGGCTAGAGTACAGTGGTGTAATCGGGGCTTATTGCAGCCTCAAATTCTTGGGTTCAAGTGATCCTCCTGCCTCAGCCTCCTGAGTTGATATGACTACAAACATGCCCCACCATCCTTGGCTAATTTTTTTTTTTAATTTATTTTAGAAACAAGGTCTCACCATCTCTACAGGATTGTGCCCAAGCTTGCTTGTCTGGAACCGTTGGCCTCAAAAGTGATCCTCCTGCCTTGGCCTCCAAAAGCACTGAGATTACAATGGTGAACAACTACACTCAGCTGCATACTTAATTTTCTGGAAGGAGTTTTCTTGTTGTTGCTGTTTTTCACGGTTTTAGGAGTGTGGGAAAGGGAGCTGTGTTGGAGTTTGGTATTGCACATACTAAGTGCAAAGCACACCTGGGGAAGCATGGAGGCCTCATCGAGGATGTGTGGCACGTGCCCAGGGCTGACCCTGGGATGAAAACCAAATTTAGAATTTTCTCTTCTTAAATATTTTGAGCCTCATCTTCGTAGCTCTTCATAAAAAGCTTCTTCACGGCCCTCGTATTAATGACACAACCAAATATGAGAGTTACTAGTTAAGAAGTTAGTAGTGAATATTTAAGGAGTAGCTTGGGGGTCCTGCAGACTTGGGTTTGAATAAGACCTTGGGCAGGTTGCTTAACCACACCTAGCCTCAGTTTCCCCACCTGTAAAATGGACAAATGTCTTTAGTTCACGTTATTGTGAGGATTACGTGAGACACTCAGCAGTGTGCTTTGCTGTGGAATAACCCCTGATCATGTTAGTTTTCAGAGTCTCAGTAGGCCCTAGAAGGAGGCAGGAGGTATCTGTGTCCCCATCTGATAGCCTTGAAGAAGTCAAAAGCACACACAGCCACTGTTACAGGGCTGGAGACAGGAAAAGAGATCAAACAACTGCAAATCCCTGTTAATTCCAGTGTCATTAAATTCCTGGCAGAATAAGGTACTTCATAATATGTTTTTATTGTTCTCTCAAACTATAATCCAAGCAGGAAATTATGTTTGAGCTTTTTAAACCAGTTGAACCATAAGAGAATTCATACCGGTTCTGAGTATAAGATTTCTATAATGTTGGGGAAATAACTGTCCCCACAATCACAGGTAGAGCCTGTGAAGGCAAACAGGCTGATGTTTAGAGTCCTCAACAAAAAGGCAAAGACTCAGTAGAACATAATCTAAATCATGAACAGGCCAAATCTGCCCCTCTCCCTGTCCTTAAAGTTTTATTAGAACACAGCCATGCTCATTCATTTGTGTATTGCTGTGACAAAGACTTCATGGCTCATAAAGCCTGAACCATGTACTACATTGCACTTTAGCGAAAATGTTTGCCAACCACTGCTGTAACAGAAGACATATAATGGGGCGGCATTGAGGAGAACTTGAAAATATCTTAAAATGCCAAATTGCAGCCGGGCGTAGTGGCACATGTGTAATCCCAGCACTTTGGGAGGCTAAGGCAGGCAGATCACGAGGTCAAGAGATTGAGAACATCCTGGCCAACATGGTGAATCCCCGTCTCTATTAAAAATACAAAAATTAGTCCGTCACGGTGGTGCACACCTGTAATCCTAGCTACTCAGGAGGCTGAGGCAGGAGAACTTCTTGAACTCGGGAGGAGGAGGTTGCAGTGAGCTGAGATGGCACCATTCACTCCAGCCTGGGGGACGGAGTGAAACTCCATCTCAGAAAAAAAGAAAAAAAAAATGCCAAACTGCATTCCTAGCATTCTTGCTTGGTACTTTCAGTCTCACGAAATAGGGGGTGCTTTATTTTTCCATGAAGTAGCAGAGAGGCTAAATCCCCCAAAGTGAAATGAGCAGGAGGATCTTAAAGTTAGGAGGCGTTTCTCCCAAGAAAGCCAGTGTAGGATCCTGACACTCAGCCACATTCATCTCAGTGGCCTCAATAGCTTTTCCTCCCCCATGCTGAAATTCCACACATCTATAGATAGGAAGGACTCACTTGGATTTTCTCTTCTTCCAGAGTTGGTGCTGGGCTAGATCCTTCCCCCAAATCCTCCTTTTCTGCCAGTTTCTTGCCGATGTTCTTAGTCTGCTGGTTATCTGGAGTCTGCAGATCATGGTAGGGTGATTTTGTTTTCAAGCTGTTGGTGAATTCTTCAGTGTGAGATTTTCTGAAGAAAGGCAAAAGTGAAATTCTCAAAAAACATTCTTCAACTGGAAGAGCTTTTCCAAAGCAGATGTCGACATTCACATCATGTGGGAAAAAAGCAACAGACACCACTTACTGAGTGCTTCTAACACGCTGGGCCTAATGTAAAGACATCAAATTCATCCTCAACACAATGCTATGAGGAAGACATTGTCATCCTCATTTTGTTATAGGAGCTCCAAGAAATTTTATAATTCATCCAAGACCACATAGTAAGACAGCCAAGATCTGAACCCGGGTCTGCCCAACTCCTGGTTTAGAAGTTAACCTGTTAGAACACCATCTCCTTCTGATCAATCATTAAAGAATTCCTTTATGTTCATAAATCCACTGATAGTTTTAAAGTTACAGGCACTAGTGGGGAACATTCCCAGACCCTGAAAGTCCAATGCACCATCCATTGTGCCACAGAGCCTGCTTTGCGTCCCTTACCCTTGGGAACTGAACTGAGGTCCTCATATCTGTCCCAATTTCCACTTCTCCATCTCAGAGTAAGGCTGTCAACATCACTGCCCAGAGCCAGAGGAGGACACCCATAGCACACCAGGTACCCAGCAGAGGAGCACCATCACCTGCCTCAGTTTCCCTCCAAGTTATCTTCCTACATCTCCAGTTGATATCACTTCCCTATTGAAAAGCCTCACTGTCCACAGAACATGGTCCAAACTCCTAAATCTGGCCTTCAAAGCAGTTTCCCAAGTGTATTGCAGATGCTCAGAAGACCTCGTCATTCCCCCAAGAACCATCCGTAATCAAGTCTAGGGGTCTTGGTTAAGCCCTCTGCCTGCACTCTTTCCTGGGCTTCTGTAGCTGGAAAACCACTCCTTTCAAGGTCTGGTTCAGATTTCACCAATCAGTATGAGAGGTTCCCATCTATGCTTGGTAAACTCTCTGTTTATACCTTAGTGATAGCACAAATCACAGCCTGCACTGGGCACAGCATCTGCCTACTTCTCCCGCTAGACTGGAAGTTTCCTGTTCCTCTTTGAATTCCCAGTGCCTTGCACAGTGTAGGCACTTAAAAAACCTGATTATCCAGCTGCCTGGATCTAAGTGATCTCCTTGGAAGGCCTGAAGCTTGCAGAGTCACTGCATTTCTCACATATATTCCTGATACTCAGCTGCATCGGCCTGCATTGCTCTAACATGATTCTAGTACAGACACAGATGATCACTGGGAAACTCACACACTCATACAGACCAAAGCTGGAATGACAAGTGGGGGAATGAAGCAGCTGATTTGACCTTCATGAGGTCTTTGGTGCTATCAAAGACTTTAGACCAAAAGTCTAAATCACCCTTCTAAAGAGATCCAAGAGGTCTTTAGACCAACAGTCTAAATCAACCTTCCGAAGAGATCCAAAATGACTTTTGTGACCCTCCAACCCAACCCCACTCTCCCACCTGATACTGTGAGCAAGAGGTATGTTTGCAATGTTGGTTTGAGGATCTCATACCTGAGCTCTTCTGCCTCCTGTTCTTCTTTCAGCTGGGCCCTCTCAGCAATAATTTCATTACAGAGCACGTCATAGGGTTTATCTAGGTGGTGTTCGCCCATCACCCAGACCCAGACTTCCTTATCTGCTCCCAGCTTCCAATGAACAGATTTGCCATTCTCTGCAAACAAACAAACAAAAAATTCAGATTGAACAAATATCTTCAGTTGTAGATTACTGTTTCCCATCACTAAAGTATTTAGAGTCTTTGAAAATATATATATATATATGTATTAGATAAGGCAAAGAACTTCCGACTGCTCAAGAACATTTGTAGGTAGCAATGGTAGTGGTGGCAGTGAGAGGCAGCTTCACTGAAAATATTTGTTTCACAAATATTAGGGATATCTTTGTTGCACATGCAAAAAACATTTTATAAATGAAGAAATTGAAATGGGAGGAAAGCATTCATTGTTTGCATTATCCTTTAGGGTAACAGAGCTAGCACCTCACACCATAATTTCTTAAATCTAACAATCTCCCTGTAACCCAGAATTTTACAGCTGCTCAAGGGTGTGGCATTTATACTATGTTTACAGGATTCATTGGTGAACAGAAAGCAGGTTTTATTATTTTATTTTATTTGTATTTATTATTATTATTATTTTTTTTTTTTTTTTTTTTTTTTTGAGACGGAGTTTTGCTCTTGTTACCCAGGCTGGAGTGCAATGGCACGATCTCGGCTCACCGCAACCTCTGCCTCCTGGGTTCAAGCAATTCTCCTGCCTCAGCCTCCCGGGTAGCTGGGACTACAGGCATGCGCCACCATGCCCAGCTAATTTTTGTATTTTTTAGTAGAGACGGGGTTTCACCTTGTTGACCAGGATGGTCTAGATCTCTTGACCTCATGATCCACCCGCCTTGGCCTCCCAAAGTGCTGGGATTATAGGTGAGCCACCGCGCCCGGCTTTCTTTATTATTTTCCTTTAGAAATGGCGTCTTGCTCTGTCACTCAGGCTGGAGTACAGTGGTGAGATCATAGCTCCCTGCAGCCTTGAACTCTGGGGCTCAAGCAATCATCCCACTTCAGGCTCCCAAGTAGCTAGGACTACAGGCATGCACTACCAATTCCAGCTAATTTTTTAAATTTTTTGTAGAGATGGGGTTTTGCTTTGTTGCTCAGGATGGTCTCAAACTTCTGGCTTCAAGCAATCCTCCCACCTCAGATAAGGAGGCATTTTAGATTTAGACCAGCATGAGTTCAAATCCTAGCCCTGCCACTTACAAGCTATGTGACTTGGACAGATTAAGCTCTTTAGACTCAATTTCTTCATCTGCAAAATGGGAATACCAATATCTACTACCTAGGGTTGCTGTGAGTAGGCAGGCTACCATGCCAAGTACTTCCCCTAGTACCTGCCACATAATAGGAGTTCAATAGAGGTTAACTGCTATCATTGCTAGCCTATTATTTACTTATATGGCTGCCTCTGAGATTCACACCAACCTGTGAGAAGATAATACGGCCAGGTAGTATGATACTTGGTGAAGCTACTTAAATAACCCTTGTTTACAATTGGCCTCCCAGGTTAGATTACACCCTAGTGCTCCTGAAATGCAGCCACATGGGTCATGCTCCCTTAAACTGGGGGGCAGGACGAGAGTACCTAGGAGGGGCCAACAGAGACCATCCCTGAGTCTGCCAGACCTACCCAGGGTGACTGTGGGCCAAGGCTGGACCTCTAGTCAAGACCCCAAACCAGCAGTGCTGCTGACTGCGTGGAACAGGGCACCTGGCTGGTGCGTGTGCTGGGCCCTGTTTGATGAGTGAGACATCCACACTGAGACTGTGTCTTGTCCTCTTACACTAAGTCAAAGGAGGTTTCCAATTAAGGTGTCTTCTGTCCAGTGTATTGTTGACTTTCTTGCTGTGGCCTTGGGATACATTACCAAAGCAGGCTGCTCAAAGCCAAGCTCATGCTTTCTTTTGACCCTTTCTACCCTTGTTGGTACGATGGACACTCTGCAGTATAATCAAGTTCTAAATAGAGACATTGGGCAGATGAAACAGACTCAGAGTCTGCACTACCAAATGATTCCAGTTTACTGTTTATACCAGTGGAGAAACAGCAAATGTGGCCTCCAGGTAAGGAGGGGAAGATCAATACCACTGTGCCCAATGGGGCTGGGCAGCAGTACGAACTCTTGGCAAGCTCCTTCTCTGTTTGAGGTAATGCCAGATGGTTCATTAAGTTTAGAAAGCTGTCATACCTCATAAAACTCCCTTTATTATACTCTCTCAGGGCAACTAATAATATTTTTATTATGTCAGTCTCAGCCTTCACCTAAGTAGCTCTCTGTTGGTATTTTTTTTTGACAGCAGGAAGAAGATGCCCAGAAAGGATGGCAGGTGGCATTGTGCCAGGGGAAGAAAGAGGAAGAGCAGAGGGATTCCAGCAGCTCAGCTACGAAAGCCCAGAACAGCCTCCAGAGAGGCCACGGGCTGCAGGCAGGGGTGAAAACTCTTAGGAAAAGGGGGCATTGCTGCAGGTGGGGAGAAAAATCCTAGTACTGCATGTGAACAGTTGAGGCTTCAAAGCTAAACACAGAGAAGAGAGCAAAGTAGAGGAGCAGAGCTGAGAAAACTTTAAAGGAGGGAACAGAGAGAACATGGTGACCATACAGAAATAGTGACTCTTGGCAAGAAGACAGAGAATGAGATGTGAAATATCAGAGTTAGCAAGATTCTGAGAAACAGGCTCTTGACAGAGTGGCACTGACAATGGTCTCTGTGCTGACTCCTTACTTCCAAGAGCTCTTCAATGAGGTCAGAGAGCAGGGATACTGGAGGAGCTTCAAGTGGTTCCGTGGAACTCCCTGAAGCTCTATGAGGAGGGGGAAGTTGTTCTAGTACAATGTGTTATCTGAGATACCCTCTGCTTCACTGCAGATGAGGAATGACCCTCAAGGGTTTCATTGTAGTTCATTTTACAAGGCAGAAAATGAGTTTTTGCTATTAGCAAGATGTAGAGCTACATGCTGCAGGTGATACAGGATGAAAGAGATGTGCCCATTCCCTGCAAGTAACCTAGAGTCTACAAGAGAAGGAGCAAGACATTAGATGACTTACTTAATGAATTTTCATCATATATCTACTATGTGTCAGGCACTGAAGTAGACATAGTGTATTAGTTCATTTTCACATTGCTGATAAAGACATACCCAAGATTGAGCAATTCACAAAAGAAAGAGGTTTAATTGGACTTAAAGTTCCATGACTGGAGAAGCCTCATGATTACAGCAGAAGGCAAGGAGGAGCAAGTAATGTCTTACATGGACGGCAGCAGGCAAACAGAGTGAGGAAGATGCAAAAGTGGAAAACCCTGATAAAACCTTCAGATCTCATGAGACTTATTCTCTATCACAAGAACAGCATGGAGGAAACTATCCCCATGATTCAATTATCTCTACCAGGTCCCTCCCACAACATGTGGGAATTATGAGAGTACAGTTCAAGCTGAGATGTGGGTGGGCACACAGAACCAAGCCATATCACACAGGTAAACACTTAGGACAAGACAGCCCAGTCCCTGTCTGCAGGACACTAACATTCTAGTTGTGGGAAGCAGACACGGATATTTAACTAATTATGAAAGTATTAGAACTTGGAAAAGTAGTGGGGAGGGTTGCTAAAGGATGCTACGGGAATGCTTAGATAAAGGAACTAACCCCCTGGAGAGCCAGGGCAGCCTACATTATAACCACAGTGGATTTTCTACTAAGTCCACTGAGGATGCAAGAGATGGAGAGATTGCTCTGGAAAGACAGAGGAGAAATAAGACAAGTTCTTTGTACTGAGTATGGAAGGATGGAAATGTAATTTAGACAGAGAGTGAGGGTGGGTTTGGCATTGCATGCAAAGAACAGCGTGGCCAAAGAACAGAGAAGGGAATCACCACCAGGGCCAAGAGGGGTGCCAGAAGTCACCTGCATGTGTGTGGCACAGGCTGACCACACACAGGGGAGCAGAGGGCCACATGGCACAGGGTCCCACACACCTGGCTAAGGGACTGAATTTAGGCCCTGTACTGTGGTTAAGCCAGAAAGCTATAGTAAAATCCCAGTTTTACCCCTGGCAGGTTATGAGACCATGCATACATCAATTTATGTCTCCAAGCCTGAGTTCCTTCTATAATAAATAGAGGTAAGAAAGTCGTACCTCACAGGCCTGCTAGATGACAAATGCTCAGAATGTATTAGTTCCACATCCTTTATCTGAGTAGCCAGTGAAGAACACATGAATATTCTGAGCAGGTGGTGCTAGGATCAGAAAGTGATTAAGGAAACTCTGCTGTGCACATCAGTGTGTAGGATGGACCAGGGTGGTATGTGGTGGGTGTTCAGTCAGCATTTGGGGAAAGAATGGGGAGAGACTAGGGGTGAAAAGACCAGGAGTGAGGCAGTCAAGTCTTACACAGAGCAGGCATAGGAAAAGACATTGTTCAAGAATATAGCCAGGTTCAGGCTCCTGGATTCAAGGAAGGACTCAAAGATGATGTCAGAATCCTGAAACTCACTAACTAGGAGCACAGCAGGTGACAGGCACAAATAGTGACAAGAAAATTAATGTGCTTAAGGAATAATAAAAAAAAAGCTGTTCTGGAAGTGTAGACTACATTATTTTTGTTTTTACTAGAAATCCATATGAGGACATTCAATGGACATCTGGAATCTAGAGAATTGGAGTCCAGAAGTGAGGCTGAGATTGGCCGTGTAGACTTGGGAATGGCTCTATAGATGTCGTTATTGAAGGCACTGGTATAGATTAGCTGATAGAGAGAATGAAGCCAGGAAGAGAACCTTGGAAAAGCCAGCGCTTTATTCCGAGGGCAGAAGAAAGGGGAGGGAAGAGAGAGTCCCGATTAACAATAAACAAATGAAAAACATGGAGGATTCTGATTCCCCAAATAACCACAGTAGAGGAGACCAGAGAATCAACACCAGGGCCTCCTATGAAGTACAGGGAACAGTGGTAGCAACGTTCCATATTAAAGGGAGAAGATCCTGCCATGTCGCTGACAGAGGAAAGGGACAGGGCAGTGTTAAGTCCTCCCTGCTGAGATGAAGGGGAGGATGGTGCAGACTGAGGAAGCGGTCAGGCAGCCTTGGACTTCAGAGAGACTCATTTGAGGGACACAGGTAGGGACAGGCTACAAAGGTGAGATGGAAGGGATGGTGAGAACTGGTGCCGACAAGTCAGTATGTTGACTGTGAAGAAGAAAGGATTCCGTCCTTGGTTCAGCAAGTATTTACTGAGTGTCCACTACATTCCCGGCTCTGTTCCATAGGGCCAAAAGACAGAAAGAGCACTTGAAGAGCACAGATAGCTGAACAATTTCTTTAAATAGGAGAAACACAGGCAAGGAGTATATACCTGGGGTGTTGGAAGGGGCGAGAGTAAGGGTGTCAAGGATGACACCCAGGAAATGATGGACAGAAGGAGGTGCAAGTGAAGAATAAAGTGTTAACAAGGAGGTGAGGAAAGCTCCAGTCTGGTAAGAGAAGTTGAAAATGGAGATACACAGAACCACATTTCTGCATGCAGTGTACCTCCTTAAGCGTGCTTCCTTAAGGTACATTTCAGGGAGCCTAATGGGGCATGCACATGTCTTTTCCTACTTGAGTACTGCCCAGGCATTCTGGATATTCTGTCTGCTTCACCGTGAAATTACATGCCCTCTTTAATCAGGGTGAGTGAGGGAGGAGCTTTTTATAGCACTTCTGTTTAATTACAGGGTTTTTCTTCCCAGTCCTTGAATCATGTTTATACACTTTGGGGCTCTTCATGTTTGCTATCTTGGGAGTTTCTTGAAGAGTTTTTCTAAAACCAACTTTTCTAGAAAGGTGGATCAGTTGTGCTCAGTACCACACCACAAAGGACTACCAAGTAGATACATGTCCACACTTCATTCTGCAGAGAAATCTCCTCTAAGTTCTGACAGACTTTTCCCTGCAGGGCCTCCTATAACTAGGCAGTATTGAAAAACATCACATAAAAGTGGAGTGACACATGTCCCTGGCAAGGAGATGGCCGGGCTTGGGCCGGTCCTAGATTGCAGCAAGATGCCAGTCACAACACTGCTGTGTTGGATTCATTCCCAGGTGATGGGTTCAACAGGGTGATGCCTGAGGGTGAGATGGGGCATCAGTGTGGATTAGCTCTTCAGGGGTGGTGAATGCCAGCCTTAGACTCAGCTAAGGTAGAGACCGAGGGCTAAGACTCAGCTTAGAGGAGTCAGTCCTTGGTCTGTACCCTGAGTGGATCCAATCTGAAGGGCAATAATAGTAAAAGATATGTGTGTGTGAGAAGGGGAAGAGGCACATGCACATGCTCTCACACACACACTATGCACACCCATGCAACATGGGGAGAGAGAGTGGAGAAGAAGTGAAGGAGAATCATGTACTTTATCCCCATGAAGAGAAGACCAAGAACTGAGCCAACAGCAGCAAAAGAGAATCAACACCAGGGCCTCCTATGAAGTACAGGGAACAGTGGTAGCAACGTTCCATATTAAATACCACGGGGTCTCATCGAGGCTGCTGGAAGCAAGGTGGCCACCAACACCAAGGCTGTTACCATGCTTGCAGACTCCCAGAAACCACCGCCTTACTGTCCCAAGTGGATCTTCCTTCCCTCTGGCCTCTCCTCTAGGACACCCCCGTTCCCCTCAACTGATCCAGAAACCAGAAGATGAATGCCTGGCTGGAAGGGGCCATATCCCTTCTGACTGGTTGATGTCTGTGCCCTATCTGTCACTAAATATCATCAGGTGATTACTCACCTATTTTACAATGAGGAAGTTGAGACTTAAGGAAGTTAAATATGTTGCCCAAGATCACAGAGCTAGTGAACGCTAAGACCAGAGTTCAAAACTGTTCTGCATGAGTGGTGGCAAAACCTGTTTAGGGCTGACTTGTTGCATATGCTCCAAACTGAAATGCTTTGGAGGGTGAAAATTGAGCCATTGAAAAGGGGCGCTGGGGTGGCAACCATACACAGGACCCTGCTGGGCAAGCGGAGGTGTGAGGTCACCATCATGCTCTTTCCTGGCCCCGCAGAGCAGTGGGGTGATGAAAAGACTAGGTCTGGCCGGGCACAGTGACTTACGCCTGTAGTCCCAGCACTTTGGGAGGTGGAGGCAGGCGAATCACAAGGTCAGGAGATCGAGAGCATCCTGGCTAATACAGTGAAACCCTGTCTCTACTAAAAATACAAAAAAAAAGTCAGGCATGGTGGCACATGCCTGTAGTCCCAGTTACTCAAGAGTCTGAGGCAGAAGAATCGCTTGAACCCAGGGGGCCGAAGTTGCAGTGAGCCAAGATCATGCCACTGCACTCTAGCCTGGCAACAGACCAAGACTTGGTCTCAAAAAAAAAAAAAAAAAAAAAAAAAAAAAGAATAAAAGAAAAAAGTAAAGGCTAGGTCTAGCCCTGAATTCATTTCAATGAAGGCCAAGGCCGATTCCTATCAGAACTTCCTGAAATTTTTCAAACTTGCTTTCCCTGTGATTTCCTATGTTTGTTAGCATAGGTAACAATCCTGAAGTTATTAATACTGAAGTCAATTTTTAAACATTTTAATAAAATTTTCTATTTAGAGACACGAGGACAGAAACTTGGGGAGCCTGCATGGCACGACAGCCTAGGGAAGCAGGGGGCGGTATAGAAACAAGCGAGCTTCCGCTGGAAAAGCAGATGGAAGAACTAGAAAATAGACAAGAGGAGAGCAGTGTAGCCTGTGGCTCAGGGAAGGTGAAAGGGCTCTGATAACGTTACCCAAAAAAGGTGTTCACCATGCAGCTAGGAAGCCAATCCCACTCAAATTATAAAGCCCAGAGTTGGGGGGATCGAGAACTGGGGCTAAGGACCAGTAGTTCAGGATCGACTTGGAGTTGAACTGGACCTGAGTTCAAATTCTGACTCCACTACTGACTCATGCAAATTATGTCTCTAAGTACGTTTCCTTGATAGTAACAATAAAGGGGGCAAAATTGACCTGACTGGATTCTTGTGAGGATTAAATGAAATCATAAATACAAAGCTTATGCTTGGCACATGCTAACAGACCAATATCTTGGTAGGGGGAAGTCTCTATGCAATGGAACAGATGAAGCAAAATCCAAGGTGTCAGTGACTAGGCGGGTGGGTGAGGGTCAGGGAGAAACCAGGGTGGCTCCTGGAATTCTGGTTTCGGTGACTGGGAACAGAGCAGTACCATTCATCATGATAGAGAGTAAGAGTCAGGACCAGCAGATGCTGGAAAAAGCTGGAGTGATGCTGATGAATTGGGTTTTGCGTCAAGCTTGTGGGGCTTGTGTGTCTTGTGAAGAGAGGTGCTCACCAGGCAACTGACACTCAGGTGAGACAATCTGGGTTTGAGAGTCACTGGCATAAAGGTGATGTCTCACCTTTAAGGGCAAAAGAGTTGCTCTAGGGGGCCCGGCATGGTGGCTCACGCCTGTAATGCCAGTACTTTGGGAGTCTGAGGCAGTTGGATCACAAGGTCAAGAGTTCAAGACCAGCCTGGCCAAGATGGGGAAACCCTGTCTCTACTAAAAATAAAAAAAATTAGCTGGGCATGGTGGCAAGTGCCTGTAATCCCAGCTACTCCGGAGGCTCAGGCAGAGAATTGCTTTAACCCAGGAGGTGGCAAGAGATCATGAGCCGAGATCATGAGAGCCGAGATCACGAGTCGAGATCGTGTAACTGCACTCCAGCCTGGGCGACAGAGCCAGACTCTGTCTCCAAAAGAAAAAAAAAAAAAAGGAATTATCTTAGGGAAATAATACGAACTTCTACCTTATTCTAAGATCTGTCAACTCCTAAGAGTCTTACAACGAGCTTCAGGGAGTCTGTGAACATTGTGAGATTATACACAGAATGGTGTCTGCATGCGTTTTCCTAGCTCCAAGCTTTCAGTAAATTTTCAAAGGAGTCTATGAGCCCCCAGCCTCATTTCAAAATCACAAACCACCAATGCAGTGTGAGGTACCCCCTGGGGAATACAGATATTTAAGGAGCAGGTAGAGAAGAAAAAGAAACAGGAAGAGAGCAAGAGACTCATGAGTGAGTGGCAACTCCAAGAGAGAGGCGCCAACAGGCATCTAGAGTCAGAGGCGACTGAGGAATTGATCAAGATAAGAACTGAATCCAGCAGCTGATGCCCCTGCGCTGCCGGCCCTATTCCATGCAGTGAGTTCAAGAGGGAAAGGCAGGGAAGCAGACACTGTCAATGGCACAAACCAATGGCCTTAACGTTACTTCACAAAAAAAGGAAGGAAGGCTTTGCATAAAGGATCAGCCCCCTTGGGAACAATGAGAATGCAGCAAATGAAGCTGTATGAATCCAGGTCTGTTTCAAGGGCACACCCCTCTGGCACCACACATAGGAACCAGATCCCGGCCTATTGCATTAGGTTTCCATCAACTTGATACAGACCCCGTGAAACAAATGCTGGGAAACAAATGCTGCTAAGCCAAGGCGTCTTCTCTTTGTGTTACCCAATAAAATCACCCAAGGCGGCCCCGTGGCAGATTCCTGATGCGAGCACATGTTTTATATGAATGCAAGACACCTTCAGACAAAAGTCACTGACATTAAGCTCCAGTGAAGCTCTATGTGTAGTTTATTTGTTAACAGTGCTGGCTTTGGGAGAATCAGATCCAGGATCTATTCCAGCTGTCACTTACTAACTGTTTGCCCTGGCCAAGTTAATGAATGTCCCTGAGCATGACTTTCCTCATCTGTAAAATGTGCATAGCAACACACACTTTAGGCTTGGCTGTGATTATTTAATGAGATAATATACTTAAGCTTATTACTCAGGGTCTGATACCCAGTTAAGCGTATTGAATGCTGGCTGGTGCTACCATTATAGTCTAGACCAGCACTGTAGAAATGTGTGCCATATCAGTAACTATCACTTTTCTAGTAACCACATTAAAAAATTCAAAAGGAGGCCAAGTGCGGTGGCTCACACCTGTAATCCCAGCACTTTGGGAGGCCGAGGCTGGTGGACCACTTGAGGTCAGCAGTTTGAGACCAGCCTGCCCAACATGGTGAAACCCCATCTTTACGAAAAATACAAAAATTAGCTGGGCGTGGTGGTGCACACTTGCAATCCCAGCTACTCGGGAGGCTGAGGCAGGAGAATCACTTGAATTCAGGAGGCAGAGGTTGTAGTGAGCTGAGATCACACCACTGCACTCCAACCCAGGTGACAGAACAAGAGATTCTGTCTCAAATAAATAAATAAATAAATAAAAATAAAATCTAAAGGAACAGGTGAAATTAATTTAGATATTTTACTTTACCCAAGATATATAAAATATTATTAGTTCTATATATAAGGAGTATACAATTATTAACGTGGCATTTTCTGTTCCTTCTACCAAGTCTTTGAAATCTGATAGTTTACATGTATAGCACACTTTAACCCAGACTAGCCTCATATCCTGTGCTCAGGAGCCACATGTGGCTAGTGGTGACTGCACTGGACGGTGAGGCTATAGACCTCTAGTTCTACCCCAGCAAGCAGAATAGGTCCATACTTCTCTCCCTAAGAATCACATTCTCCCAATAAAGAAATCAGAAATGATCTTCTCATATGGTACTAATTTAAATTCACATGTTGATAGTTTTTCAGCCCCTTCTACTTCAGCCTTCAGATTACTAAAAAGTAGACAAGCCAGGCTCAGTGGCTCATGCCTATAATCCCAGCACTTTGGGAGGCAGAGGCAGGTAGATCACATGAGATCAGGAGTTTGAGACCAGGCTGGCCAACATGGTGAAACCCTATCTCTACTAAAAATACAAACATTAGCTGGGCATGATGGCAGGTGCTTATAATCCCAGCTACTCACTCAGGAGGCTGAGGCAGGAGAATCACCTGGAACTGGGAGGCAGAGGTTGCAGTGAGTTGAGATTGCACCACTGCACTGCAGCCTGGATGACAGAGTGAGACTCTGTCTCACAAAAAAAAAAGTAAGTTCCTGTGATGTACAACACACAACCATTTTAGTGATGCTCCGTAAACACTCAGCACAGGGTCTGTATATTTATAGGGAAAAATGACCAGATGACAATGAAAGAACTTCTAAGTCATCAGCTAGAGGGTGTCAAGGAATGACAGGGGTGGCATATGATATTTTTAATGAAATGAACAACCTTCAAAGCCACCATGTGGCTAAGCACTGCTAAGGAAAAGCAGCACTTAGCCCAGGACTAGCCAGAAAGGCAGGACGGGGGAGGCAGGGAGCACAGGCTTTCAGGGAGCAGATGCGCAAGTAACCTCTCAACCCACAAGGGTCCCAGGCTTAGCAGGTCTGCAGCACAAATAAACACCACTGGCAGCACCAGCCATGACATTGCTTTGGGCAGTCTATGGCTGTACCTTCAAAGACAGAGCAAAGATGAAAGAGAAGTTATGTGATTTTAGTGGGAGTGGAGGAAACTTTTTCCTTTTCTGTAGTCAGAAGAGGAACCAATTTAATACAAAATATATTTTTCCAAGTTTTCAATTTAAGGGGGTAATACAATTTGACGTGAGATATTGACAGAACTTTCATCATATATATTCGCATACTTTTCTCATGATCATTTGACTAACAAAGTTAATATAGGGTTTCTGAGAGGTAGATTCAAAACTCTACAAATTAAAAATTTAAGCAAAGAAACTGAAATTATTGTCTTAAGTCATCACAAGGAGACCAATTCAGCAAACACGAGAAACCCGAAGTCTAACAGAATCTGGGCCATTGACTCTAGTGGCAGGAACCCTTTGGCTGCCAGTCCCCAAGGTCACCCCGTTACACTCATATATGTTAGGTTCACAATGAACATGGTGCCCATAAGAGGCCCAAAATTGTATCTGAAAAACTCTGACTAGAGAATCCAAGGAGATGCATAAACCAGGCCAGAAAGACAAGAGTTATGATTCAGTTTGGCCATGTTATTTGTTGGAGGAAAAGTTATATTTTGGATAATGCAGAATAATGCAAAATACAACAGAACTGGGCATCAATTGGTGGTGCAACCTTGCATATATTACTCAACGTATCTAAGTTTCACGGCCAGGTGTGGGGCTCAGGTCTGTAATCTTAGCATTTTGGGAGGTGGGTGGATCATTTGATGTCTGGAGTTCAAGACCAGCCTGGCCAACATGATGGAACCCTGTCTCTACTAAAAATACAACAATTAGCCGGATGTGGTGGCATACGCCTGTAATCCCAGCTACTCGGAAGCCTGAGGCAGGATAATTGCTTGAATCCAGGAGACGGAGGTTGCACTGAGCTGAGATTGCACCACTGCACTCCAGCCAGGGCAACAGAGTGAGACTCAACCTCAAAAAAGCAAACAAACAAACAAAAACCGAAGTTCTCTAAGTTTCATCATCTATAAAATAGGACTGTCAACGCTGACTTTGCAGATGTTTGGTGAAGCTTAGGCATTATGTATGTAAAAGCGCTTCATGTAGTGTCTGAAACAGTAGGTGTTTCATAAATAGTTGTATTAGTCATAATGAGTAAATGATTTATTGATGTTTATTTCCTTATCATGATAAAGACATCATCAGAAAGAAGTTTTAATAAAAGTCAGTAAAACTAAAGGACGCTACACAACTTCCTTTTTGAACCTGGGCATATACCAGGCATGCAAATGAGATTCATTTTTCTCAGTCTCTGAAACCCTATGTGATTTTATGAAATTTTATTCTCCTGGTTTAATGAAACATGAAAGAGATTGGTCTCGGATGCCTCTGCAAGTGACCTTGAAAAGTGTGCTGTGTTTTCACAACCTACGTATTCACCCATGACAAATTTTGCATGTGAACAGCAGGGCGGAGGTGTGGGCGTAGTGAGAACGGAGTGAGAGGGGTAGACAATGTGTGTTTTTCTATATCTATATGTGTATATGCTTTAAGTCTTTTTTTTTTTTTTTGAGACAGGATTTATCTCTGTCACCCAGGGTGGAGCGGCTCAGTGCAGCCTCAACCTCCTGAGCTCAAGCAATTATCCCACCTCGGCCTCCCAACTAGTTGGGACTATAGGCTCGCACCACCATGCCCAGCTAATTTTTTATTTTTCCTAAAGACAAGGTCTCACTATATTGCCCAGGCTGGTAAGAACTCCTGGACTCAAGTGGTCCTCCCACCTCCGCCTCCCATACTGCTTCAATGACAGGCATGAGCCACTCACTGCACCTGGTCTGCTTTAAGTCTTAATGTACAAAGATTTCCTTCCCCATCGTCTCAAAAGAACCCTCTCAAACTACCAGAGATTCCTTTGATAATGAGGAAAGGTTTACAACTGAACAGCAGGGCCGGGGCATGGGAGTAGTGAGGATGGAGTAAGGAGTGTAGATAATGTGTGTTTTTCTGTATCTGTATGTGTATATGCTTTAAGTCTTTTTTTTTTTTTCTTTTTGAGACAGGGTCTCGCTCTCTCACCTAGGGTAAAATAATCCAACAGAACTAAGCATTGGTGGTGTAACCTTGCATATGTGCCTATGAAAAACTTATTCACACTAAAAAAAAATAGTATTATGATTTTTTTCCTTATAGCAGTTCCTTCCATTTTAAGAGGGGGTGTTCCCTAAAATGATACTTCAAAGAAAAATCTCTTGAGGTCTAATAAATGCAAACACAATTGCTATAAATATATTGATACAAGAACTTTGTGTTCTGGTAGTGGAGTATCAGGCATCAGTAACAATAAAAAAGATAGAAACCTTTCTTAATACCCCTCAAATCAAACCCCATAAGTGACTTTTTACTACAGCTTGAGGTCAGTCTGGCTTCAAGTAAGAGATTTCCTTACAGCCAAGCAACTCCATGGTGAATGCTATGTGTGTGTGTAGACTTCAAGTAGATATACTGCACTATTAGATTCTCAATAACATTTAGGATTCATCTGCCAAACTGGACTTGCACCTGCTTTGCTTGTGACTAGCGTGAAATTGTCAAAGCAAGCCAGGAGCTATTCTACCAACACACTCACAAAAGAAATGTGGCTAAGTTTACCTTTCTTTGGTCTGTGTTTCACTGGCAGGGACTCCTTTCTTTCCATTGCTGCTTCTCTTTCTTTCCATCGCCGGATCTGTTCCTCTCTCATCTTGAAGAACAGGATCTGTTTCTGTTCTTCGCTGAGCTCTGCCAGTAGATCAGGATCTATGTACATTTCCGACAGTATCTGTTTCAGCATCTTTGCAGTTCTGGAGTCTTTTATACCTGTGGCAAAAGTTCCTGAAACTGCCCTCCAGGTGTGCCTCCACCTGTCCTGGCACTTGGGCGTGTCCACAAACCTTCCCAAATGGCTCCCGATCCTGGCTGACCGGGACAATAATTCAGCAAACTGGCTCCTGAGACCTGGCACCAAATGTCCTGTCCAAAATGCTGTTCAATGAACCTGCAGAGAGAAGGAGCCCAAATTCAGGCAGTGTGTTAAAATGTATGGACACTGGCTAGGACAAGTTTTAAAAGAAAAGTTTGGAGGAAATACGGTATCACTTTCCATTTCAGGGGGAAACAGAAGAAGAAAACCTGAGGCACTCTTTGTTAAGAGTTTGTATAACCTCTATCCTGTAATTTCTAAAGATACTTTATCAAAAAAAGAAAGAAAGAAAGAAAGAAAGAAAGAAAACAAATCCTAACTTTATACAGGTCAATCTCAGGGAAACAAAAAAGTTCACAGAGGTTTGTCCCACTCCCAACTAAGCAAACATATTATTATCCCAATTATCCCAGAGCCTAAAAAACCACCAACTGTGTGGCTGAAAAAAGAAAGAAAAGAAAAAGGTCACAGGAAGAAATTAAAAGGCTCTTTGCAAAGTACCTATTTCAAAAGAAAATACCATTTTTGAGATATCACAGAGTAACTTAGCCCAAACCAAAATAGAGCCATGCTCAAGGAAGAAAAAGGAAAAAATCAAAATTAGACCACTAGGCAATTTCTGTAATTTCCTTAAAACGTAGCACTAAATAAACACAATTTTGTACTTTCATCTTCACAAAAGAATAATGTAATTCCCAGACAACCTACTAGGGCCATGAAAATTGGGGCAGGTGCAAGACAGAACATTCATCTACACACTGGAAGGTCACCAAGTTTTAGGTGTGCATTTTCCAGATAATCTAGTTCAATAAAATCTAAATTGACAGACATGAAGAGGTCATTAGGTTTATAACAAAGGATCCTTGAATTATATGAGTTTACTATATGGTTCCTTGAAAGAGAAGCTACAAATTGAGCATGCGCAGCGGCTTCTCAGAGGTTCTCCTGGGGTTGGAAATCCTACTGACATTTCATTCTGCTTTTCACATTTCTGTTTGGTTGGCTTGAAACTATTACCAAACTGTCATACTTTTTTTTTTCTCTCTCTCCCCTTTTTAAAAAAAATAAATTCTAAGTCTCATAAACCATCATACTTTTGTAATCAGAAAAAACTATGTAAATATTTCCATTCTGGAAAACAAAAGACTGGATTTCATGTAGTAAGATTTAAAAAAAAAAAAACTTACTACAAATTTTTCGGAGTCACTTGTGTTCTAAGAAATTGACCAATAATTTGGCACTTACAATAACACCTCAATAATCTTACCACCTTGCCACGTGCTCTCAAATGTCTTGTTTCTCCATACTATGTTCAAACACTCTTAAACTTCAGACAAGTCACTTAGCCACATTGTGGCCATAGTAGTGTTGGTTTCTCTTATTTCCTTCACCTTGTCATTGATACAGCTAGATGTGTAATGTTCCTCTCACCACCTGGGAGCCTCCTTCAGCTTCCCCTCTTCCCCCTATTCCTTGCAAAGTTGTTTCTTGACGTAACACCAGTCTTTTGAGACAAGCACACTCAATAGCCAGGCTATCCCAGAGCGGCGTGGATACGCAGCACTTAGATTCACTGACTATTCATTGTGAAGCCAGAGCCTTGATGAACTTACAACTATCCCTACTGACTACAACCAATAATCTCGGCAGCATTCAACTACCAGAATCCAAATGGAACCAAATATTAGGAGAAAAATGTTAAAGGATTAAAAGTAATGTCACACCCCTCCCAAGTCCCCTTGTCAACTTTATATTTTGCATTGAGATACCCTCAAAGGTTTGAACAGCCAAAAAAATGAATGTCTTGTAATGATTTCTTGAATTTTTGTTTCTAGCAGCTTCTCAAAGGGAGGAGCCAATGAAATCCACAGGCTCTGAGATAAAGTGTTAAGAAACCAAGGGGAATGGCTCCTTGACATTCCAGTAAATATACCTATGTTGCAATGGTTGACTTTTGCAGAAATCAAACACGGCAGAAAATGAACAGTTCAGTAAGGTTTGAGACTTCTGCTCTGTTCCCCATTCTGAATACAGTGAATTCAAGGTGTGGGCAGAACCTAAAATCTAAAACTCTTAACATGCCAAAGTCACATTCCTCCTCTCTCCCCCGACCCCCTGCATATTCCTGATAACACAGCTAACAATTCTTGTACCAGGCATCATCTTTGTTCTTTTGGGTTGTTTTTTTTTTTTTTTTTTTTTTTTTTTTGAGATGGTGTTTCACTCTAGTTGCTCAGGCTGGAGTGCAATCACACTATCTTGGCTCACTGCAACCTCTGCCTCTTGGGTTCAAGCAATTCTCCTGCCTCAGCCTCCCAAGTAGCTAGGACTACAGGCATACACCACCATGCCCGACTAATTCTGTATTTTTAGTACAGATGGGGGTTTCTCCATGTTGGTCAAGTTGGTCTCGAACTCCTGACCTCAGGTAGGATCTGCCTGCCTCGGCCTCCCAAAATGCTGGGATTACAGGCATGAGCCACTTCATCCTCACAATAACCCTTTGAGTCCAGTCCATCACTATGCCCATTTTACAGATTAGGAAGACAGAGCACAGGTCAGCAGCTGGTAAGTGTCAGAGCTGGGCAGTTCAGCTCTAAGTCAGCTTCACTATAATCCACAACACAGAGGCCTTTTTCGTGAGTTTATTTGTGTGCCCAGAATCAGAACAGCAGGATGTGGTGCCACGTATGAAATTTCAGAATGAAAGCCAGCAAATTCCTGCAGCCACAGAAATGCTGAACTGATGGTACTAGACACAGGGCAGAAGCCTCCTCCTGGTCAACTGCAGCTAAGCTTAGGGGGGGCCAGGTATTGAACACATGCCAGCCAGGAAGGACAGCAAGGAACCGACTGTCACAGTGGCCCAGGTGTGGACATTGTTTACCCATTTATTCGCCAGCCACTTAGTCCTCTCCATTTCCCTTTGCACTTAGTCATCCACTTCGTCTCCACAATTTCCCCTTCCAAACAAACACTAAGAACAGCGCAAACAGCACAGCCTCTCATATGTACAAGGAGGTTCACGGCACCTCTGTGATGAAATGCTCATATTATTTCCATTTTATGTTGTTTTGTTTTGCCTTTTACAGAAAATGTGGTTTTCTAACATTCAAGTTAACTAGTTCATCTTGAAGGAAAGACACTGGCTTCCTTGTGCCTCCAAGAATACTTGGGGCACCCAGCCGACAACTATCTGTGGTCAGGCTGTTGACGATGTGGCTATTCTGTGGCTGCTGAATGGTGCTGGTGTAAATTACCTCTCCCCCTCACTCCCTAATTCCCATCCCCTAACCCCCACCCCAAGCCTTTCTCAGACTCCAACTCAAGCTCAGCACGGTGCATCCAAGACACCCACAGACAATTCAGCCTCAATTCCCAGCTCTGCCTCTAATGAGCAGTGTGACTCTAGGCTGTCACCTCACCTTCTTGGGATTCAGCTTCCTCATCTGTGAAATGAAGGCCAGTTCAGTCTGTGACTCCTCATAATATGTGGTTTATGTGACATAATCTACTGTGAAGTGACAGAACCTGGTAGAGCCAGGGTAGAAGAAATAGAAATGAGGAAATTAACTAACCGGGTTTTCCCACTTTCACTCTCTGACAAGGACAAATAGTCATTGCTGATACTGATTCAAACTCAAAGGACTTTCCCATAACATATCAAGTGCAGCAAACCTCTAGTTATTCAAGATCCAATAAAGGAAAAGCTCAGCTAACACAAAACCATTCTTAAGAGAGAGAAAGATAAGCAACAAGCCCACACCTGCTATTTATTCTGAACACCAATTGCTAAAGGGTGAGAGAATCAGCTGTTTTCCACGATACCATAGATTTGGCTTGATTCTCACACCTTCACACTGTTCTACAATACAACTGTCTTTTGGATAACTCTGGCGTCTAAACAAAATAAAAATTTTACAAGGCCTAAGATACAGCCTAAATCATAAAAAGAGTAAGCCGGGCACAGTCGTTCCACCTGTAATCCCAACACTTTGGGAGGTGGAGGTGGGTGGATTGCTTGAGCGCAGGAGTTTGAGACCAGCTTGGGTAACATGGCAAAACCCTGTCTCTACACAAAATATAAAAATTAACCAGGTGTGGTGGCCTGCACCTATAGTCCCAGCTACTTGGGAGACTGAAGTGGGAGGATTGCTTGAGCTGCAGAGTTTGAGGCTGCAATGAGCCGAGATCATACACTGCACTGTGGCCTGGGTGACAGAACGAGACCCTGTCCCAAAAATTAAAAATATCAGGTCTGTGCAAAAGTATTGCAGTTTTTATGGCCAAAAAATGTAACTGTTTTTTGCCATAAAAACTGCAATTTACAGCCGGGAACAGTGGCTCACGCCTGTAATCCCAACACTTTGGGAGGCCGAGGCACGCGGATCACAGTCTGGAATTCAAGAGCAGCTGGCCCCATCTCTACTACAAATACAAAAATTAGCCAGGCACCTGCCTGTAATCCAAGCTACTTGGAAGGCTGAGGCAGGAGAATTGCTTGAACCTGGACCTGGGAGGTGGAGGCTGCAGTGAGTCAAGATCACGCCACTGCATTCCAGACTGGGCTAAAAAGCCCAAGACTCCGTCTCAAAAACAAACAAACAAAAACAACAATGAAAAAACGCAGTTACTTTTGCATCGACCTAATATAATAAAAAATAACTAAAAGTATTGTAGTACCGACAGTGTAACTATAACATTAACAATAGTTTGAATTCTAATTCCTTTAAAACAGCCAGCTCTGTGGTCCAACTTTATTTTCTTAAAGTTTATCTTATTCATCTACCAGCAAAAGGGCTGTTTTTGACCATGAAACAAATTACCAGAGATGACAGCAATTTGGCAAGTTTTGTAAATATATACTATTCTTCAGAAATTTGAGTTTACTGTACACACAGATTTAGTATATCTAGAAAATTCCACTCATGCCAAATCTATGCCCCTGTATACTTTCCACTTATTTATTCACTATTTTAAAATAATGGTACCCAAGTCATTGTTTCTATTAAAACAGCAGTCAAACAAAAGCCTTTTTCCGACAATGAGGAGCATCTGTCTGAAAGGGGGAGGTTCCACGCTTGCTGCTTCTCTAAGCTTCCTGGGAAGGGAGAGACAACTCAGAAAATCTACAAACTATGGCTCCTCCCGGGGCTCGCGTGACCCCCGAGTCCAGCAGTGGGCAGGGGCGCCCTTGGTTGAGCCCACTGGGCACCAAGTCTGGGTCTGAGACCCAGGGAGGCGGCGCTGCACGTGCCTCCGCGAGCGCCCCGACCCCACGTGGGGGCGCCCCTGGGTGCCGGCACGCAGGGAACGCGCTGCAGGGGTGCTGCGCCGGCTGCCACCGTTTCCCGGGACTTCCCTCTTGGAAGATATCCTGGCGCAGGACGGGGCTGTGCTCCTGCTAGGAGTCTAGAAACTCCAGGCCAGCCCGGATCCTCTAGGGGCCTGCACTCCCCGAGGGTGGAAGCACGCGCCTCAAGTCCTTGCCCGATCCCAGAACTTCCCCAAAAGTCTCCTCAGCCCCGGCAGACCCTCCCGCTCGGAGCTCACCCTGCTACCCACTGCAAGTCCCCGGGCTCCGGGGACAGCCACTCACCCAGCCAGCGGCTCCAGACACCGGACACCAGACACCGGACACCCGCCGCGGCCGCGCTAGGCGTCCAGCCCCGCACCTGAGCCCGCCCCGCGCGCCGTGGAGGGGTGGAGGCGGGGTGAGTCTTCCGCCCGCCCGCTCTGGGCCCTGCGCCTCCCAGGTACCCCTGCAAGTCTGGAGGAAATTCCCTTCCCCCCACTCCCACCCCATGCACCCTCTCCCTAAAGCCTCTCCCCACCCCCAGCACCTACCAGTGCTGGGCGCGCCTGGACAAGGTGGCCTGATCGCCCGCCACATCCACTTGACTGCCAGAAGCCGTCGGAGAAGGGAGGAAGGGAAAGGCAGAGGCGCCCCGAGCGGCGCAGGCGGGCTGGGCAAACACTCAGGCCGCGACGCCAAACAGCTCCCGCAGCCGGCCCGCCCGCGCCGCCCTGCCGCGCCCACATGCTAGGGTGACTGACGGGGCGCGATCGCGGCCCCACCCGGGCTCCTGGAGGCTCTCCAGGGCCACTTGTCCGCGAGGCTGCGTGGCCTGCGCATCTTGGGCCGCCTGGCCCTCGCTCTGTCCTCCAACTGCGGTGGTCCTCTCCTCTCTTACTTCAGGGGACTGGGATCCGCAGTCTGCGATCTCTTGGAGACTGCGGGACTTAGATTAAATCAGCAGGCCTGGCCCTTTCCCCGTTTCAGAGTTCACAGTTCCTTGTGAGGTGGAGGGTAGGAGGGTGCCCTGGCCCCACTTGTTAACTCTGCTTGCGTGCTTCAGGCCAAGCCGGCTCTAGAGCTTACTTTTTTTTCCTTTTGTTGACATTAGGTAAATGATCAAACTCTCTGGCACTTGTGGTTCAGGTGTGGCTTTGTAGGGCAAGATGAAGGAGAAAGGCTGGAGAGGAGACCGCAGTCAACATAGACAGGGGGAGAAAATGGAAGAAAACTGGAGGGTAAGTCTAGATGTTGATAGGAGCCTTGTGGATTGCAGCAAGAACAGGTTGGGGTGGTGCCTGAAGACATCAGGGAGGAGCTGGCAGTCCACAGAGGAAATCTTGGAGGAAAATTCAGCAGAAGCAGAGTGGAAAGGCATTTCCACTGGAGGACATTTTGCATCCTTGAGGAGCATGTGGAAGAAAACCGTCTGCTTTGGGGAACCCCAGATTTTGTGTGTTGGGGACTTAGTGTCATGTAATAAACAGTAATCACCAGTTGTCCTCTCCACAGCCTACCTGACCTCTTCAGGAGCCTGACCTGCTGGGTTCAAACACAAAATGTCATTCCCCACCTCTCCCAACTGCAGAAGATACGGCTGAGTTAGATCAAGCATCAGGGCAGATGGCATTGTCAGGAAAGGAGACCCAGCTATGTAGGAACCATTCCAAGGAGCCTATCAGGGAGGAATTTCTGGTCTAAGGCTTAGTCCCACTGCGGATTAAATGATAACCTATGGGGTGCTTTAGGCTGAAGTGAGATTGGCCCCTGGAAAGCTGCTATGGCCAGATCCAAATGAATCCTAGCCCTGCATGTATGGGTGGGTTGAAGAACTATACAGCGTGGTTTATCATTTAGGAAAAATCCCACAGGACACTGATGGTCAGTTACCTTCCTCACACCCAGTCTCTCTTCAGCTCCTGACCAGTCCTTTCTTATAATAGCTCTGTCACTGTGCTACTAATCTCTGTACCTCAGTTTCCTCCTCTGGATAAAGAGTGCCTGCCTCCTTATATTGTTAAGAGGGTTAAATGAGATACTGCATGCAAAGAGATGAGAACAGCTCTTGGCACATGGTGAGTGTTCAAACACATTCACTCAGATCAGTTCATACCACGTTATGGTACTGTACTTCCAAGTTCCCGCCATCTCACCCAAGGCTAAGGGCTCTGCCCACCATGCTACCTAGACTCCAAGTCATTCACAGGGATCCCATCCTCCTGGTATTCATATACCCTGGAGTAGCTCCCGCCCACTTTGTAAGGGTTGGTCTGCTTGACCAACAGAACCTGGCTGAAGTGATGATAGTATGCCACTTCGGAGATTAAGTTAGGAAATACCTTGGAACTCTTATCTTGAAAGAATGTTAACAGCCCAAAGGAATGCACACCGTACCCAAATAGTGCAATCCACGCAGAACCCAGACTCTCTTCCGTCTTCTCTCATCTGCCCCTTTCCATCCCTCTTCTCTTGTGCCTCTTTCCTGTATACGCCATGATCTCTTCTCTTATTTCTATAGTTTCTTCTCCAACCTCTTCACTTGGTCTCCCCTCTCCTCTACCACCTTCTCTTTTTGTTCCCTTTCTCCTGACTCCTGGAATTTCCACTTTTAATTGGTATGGTCTGGAAGATAAAACATACATATTTTTCCCTTAATTTCAAAAGTAGACAATAATTTTTTTTTTCAGATGGAGTTTCACTCTTTTTGCCCAGGCTGGAGTGTAGTGGCCCAATCTTGGCTCACTGCAACCTCTGCCTCCTGGGTTCAAGTGATTCTCCTGCCTTACCCTCGAGAGGAGCTGGGATTACAGGCACCTGCCACCATGCCTGACTAATTTTGTATTTTTTAAATTTTTTTTTAGTAGAGACAAGGTTTCACCATGTTGGCCAGGCTGGTCTGGAATTCCTTATCTCAGGTGATCCGCCCACCTCGGCCCCCCGCAAAGTGCTGGGATTATAGGCATGAACCAGTGCGCCCATCCAAAAATGTTTTATAATGCTCAAAAAAAACCCGGGTGGCCTATTACTTGTGAAGCCCTCAGTTACTTTTTCCCTCCCTTTGAGCCAGTACTCCCAGAGGAAAACATTTCCCCCTCCATGATCTAGGATGTGTCGTAGAGAAGAATGTGGGGAGGACTGCTGACAGGGGCTGGCCACTGGCGAGTCATATTCACGAAGATGGTGGCACCAACACGTGTGTTCAGGAATGCTCTGCTGCAGCGTTCTCTACCAGCACTCAAAGAGGAAAGCTAAATGTCTATTTATTGGGTACTAAAATTTTCAATTTGTCTTTTATTTGTAGTAATGATTACCATGAAACAAATAGCTTGCACTTTAATGGATGTGTTTCTTGCCCTTCCATTTAGAATGTTGCTTAGGGGCCCTGCTGCCCAGGACTGTCAAGTAAAATGGCATAGCATGGCACCTGTACAACTCTGGATGAGCAGGGAGCAAGCACAGAGATCACTGTGTGTAAGGCGCCCCCTGGAGCTGTGCAACGCTGCCAGCCCTATTGATACCAGAAAGACAGGAGAAGACACTTTGCACTTTTTCTAAGTTAAAGATTAATCCTTAAGTTCTACAGACGATGAAAATTACCTTCATATGTTTTCTTTATTAAATAGGATATTTTTCCTGTCATGTTTTATGATCAGCATCAGAAACCTAAACCACTTTTTTAACTGTTAAAGCAGTTATATACTTATTCCACAGTGAATGTCATGTACATATGAAAAAAAATACAAAAACATTTAAACTTTTATAAAAACTGATCAAATCTAAAAAAGTCTCAACAAGTTTATCAATAATTAAAAGTATATTGAGGGTCTGCTATGTTTTCAGCTTTCTGTGAGCAGTTAGATTTGATTTTGGACTTTTCATTTCTGTATGACTCTGTGTGAGCCTTTATTCATCTTCATAAACAGCAAGATAAGTTATTGGTCTTTACAGTCATCTGAAATTACGTTACTGTAATTTTTAATGTTTTTCCAAGAGTTACCTTTATGGAATTGTTTCTTTTCTTTTTTTTTTTTTTTTTTAGATGGAGTCTCACTCTGTTACCCAGGCTGGAGTGCAGTAAGGCGATCTCAGCTCACTGCAACCTCCATATCCCAGGTTCAAGCAATTCTCCTGCCTCAGCCTCCTGAGTAGCTGGGATTACAGGTGCCTGCCACCACGCTCGGCTAATTTTTTTTTTTTTTTTGTATTTTTGGTAGAGATAGCGTTTCGCCATGTTAGCTAGCCTGGTCTTGAACTCCTGACCTTAGATGATCCACCTGCCTTGGCCTCCCAAAGTGCTGGGATTACAGGCATGAGCCACCACGCCTGGCAAATTGTTTCTTTAAAATCCACACTCTGAGTTGCCAATTAGACATTCCTGGTTTCTTATATTTCTGTAATACAGTGACAAGTAGCCCACGGCTCAGAGAACTGCTGACCTAAAACTTATGGGTGGAATTGGACAGCCGCTATCTAAATGATGTGGTATCTCTGCAGTGGCCTGTGGGAACCAGTGCTTTTCTACAGGTCAGAGCTCTGGGAGAGGAGCAGAAGCAAATTTTTTCTAATATTCTGGTGTTCCCTGGATCTTCCCAGGCAGTTTTGAGTAGGTCTACTAGACTTATCAAATCAAATCTCATCTCTTTCTTCAACCAGATTCAGCAATGGGTTTCCATTTCCTAGCTTCTCTTACATGCAATCTTTGCAAAAAGTGCACAAATCCCTTTTAGTTTTATAAGGGATTTTCTGCAAGTAACTGCAGCAGTTCTCAAGTACATATTAAAATAACCCAGGAAGATTTTCTTTGTAACATTTGCCTCTTTGTCTACTCCTCCAAGGAGTTATTTGATTGGGATGGGATGAAGCACAGATATCATCATGTTTTCAAAGCATCCAAGGGGATACTAATGTGTGGCCAAGGTTGAGAGTCACTAAAATATATGGAAATAAAGTTATTTGGTTATAAGAAATGTTGGAAAAGTAGTCATGGCACTTTCTGTATTTTACTGAAACATACATAAGGCTAGATATTCATCTTCTTGGTTCTGATCTTTGAGTGAGTTCCTAAACTTTGTCTGGGATGGACTTTCCTACCAAACACATTCTGTCATTTAATAGGATAGGAATGAAATGAGATTCATAAGATGACAGTGTCTGGCTTATTATAGGATGCCCAATACAAGTTTTGCTTCTTTTTTTTTTTTTTCTGAGATGGAGTCTGGCTCTGTTGCCCAGACTGGAGTGCAACGGCATGAGTCTGTCTGGCTTATTATAGGATGCCCAATACAAGTTTTGCTTCTTTTTTTTTTTTTTCTGAGATGGAGTCTGGCTCTGTTGCCCAGGCTGGAGTGCAACGGCATGAATCTCAGCTCACTGCAACCTCCACTCCTGGGTTCATGTGATTCTTCTGCCTCAGCCTCCCAAGTAGCTAGAATTACAGGTACTTGCCACCACACCTGGCTAATTTTTGTATTTTTAGTAGAGATGGGGTTTCACTATGTTGGCCAGGCTGATCTCAAACGCCTGACCTCGTGATCCACCCACCTCGGCCTCCCAAAGTGCTGGGATTACAGGCATGCCTTTTCTTCCTTTCACTTCTTCCTGGTTCTGAAACCCCCAAAGTTCCCTCTGGGCCTTTAACTGAGGAAAGCATTTCCCTCTTGGGCACCAAAGACTCCCCTACTCCCACACACACCCCATGCCTGGCTCCAAGTGTCCTCCAGATTTCTCGAACTGGAAGTTGAAGTTCATTCTGCCCTTGGGCAAAGTAAGACACTTTCCCTCTTCCTCTAAGTGTATGTTTGGATAAGAGCCAGCTTATGGACTCTTCGATAACTGCCATTGTTTAAGTTTGAAACAGAACTGGTTTTTACTGGTATGTAGGTATTTTAAGGACAATTAAATGTGTACAACACCCAGTATAGCTTCTAGTGGAAGGGCATGGCCCATTGATGACAGATCATTCTATACAAATAGAGAAATATGAAAGAGGGTACTCCCTGAACCCTTTGGAGAAAGGGCTGTAGATTCATATAGAAATCATATAGTCACCCTCCCCAACCCTCACTGGGAATGAGCACTACAATTTTACAATTCCTCATTAAAAGATAACAATTCACACAGCTTTTAGGGTTAAAAGGAGGAATCTAAACATTATCTGGACTTATTTTGCAGCTGAAATAAAATGGAGGTAAAAGAAGGTTAAACATCACAGAACTAGTCAGTGGCATAGAGAATTAAAACAAAGACTTTCCGATGCATAATTTTACCTAGTTATTACACTACATTAGGTTAACTAGCTCATTTACCTTAATGAATTCGGGAGTCAAAGTGAAGCAAGCCACCATCTGATCTCTCCTAACAGAGAGCACCGATGTCTCTTGATAGGGAGCAGGTGGGAGCTTCCTCTAGCGCTGCACGGGTTTGAGGCCAGCTGGGTGTACAAGGCTCGACAGCAGTTTCTACTCTCAGTCCTGGGCTCATAGTTGAAGACCTGCAAATCACACACAAGCTTTTGAGCCCTATCTTATGAAAACAAAGCAACTCCTCTTTTTTTTTTTTTTAAGACAGAGTTTTGCTCCATTGCCCAGGCTGGAGTGCAGTGGCTTGATCACTGGTCACTGCAGCTTCAACCTCCCAGTCTCAAGCAATCATCTCAAGCAGTTAGGAGCACAGGCATGTGCCACCATGCCTGGCTAAGTTTTTATTTTTTTGTAGAGATGGGGTTTTACCACGTTGGCCAGCCTGGTCTCGAACTCCTGGGCTCAAATGATCCTCCCACCACAGCCTCCCAGAGCACTGGGATTACAGGCGTGAACCACCATGCCCAGTGTGTGTCTCATCTCAAGTATAATAAGCAGGTATTGATGGAATAACCAGGTATTGATGGAACAACCAAACAATCCAAGTAAGTTTTTTAGATCAAATTCTGACCCAGAGAGGAAATATAAAGAAAAAAAGAAGGAAGAAGAAAATGAGAAGAGACAGAGGAATCAATACCAGAAGGATAAAAAGATTGGAGGAGATTTTTAAAAAGAAATATGTAATATAGTTGATTTTATAAGCGAGCTTCACTTTGGTATGTTCCTGTAGAGTCTCAAATCCACACTTCTTTCTAATAGAGAAATGGTTCACACTACAGAGAAAGGAAGAATGCATCTGGGGTTCAGAAATTATATTGAGAGTCTTTAATGAAATGAAAAGAATCCCTGCCCAATACTGAACTTAAAAGCATGAATTTTATTGTTAGTTTTACTGTGTGGCAAGCAGCCTTTCCAAATTGTCTGAATAAAGTCTAATTAAATTCTCAGGAACAAAATACTCAAATCTTACTGGTTTTTTTTTTAGGCCTTATTACCTAGTTAGATTCCAAGGAAGAAACATGTCACTAAAGATTTAGATGATACTTAATGCTCAGATATATTTCTAGTCCTCTGAGTGAGCCAAAAATGATAATGACACCATAAATCTGTGCATATTAACTTTGCAAAGCACTTTCAGGCTCTTACTTTATTCTGTCCTCATAATATGTTTGGTGAGGTAGGCCCTTGTGATCCTCAATGGACACATGAGGACACTTGGGTACAGGGAATTTCAATGACTTGTCTAGGTTTACATAGTAACTTGGGCAATAGGGGAACCAGGGCTGGGACTCAAGACCTCTAACATGCAGTCCAAGGCTCTTTCTGCTATACCATGCTGCCCCCAGCAAGCCCTCATTTCACCAGTTACATTGTATGAATCAGGAAGGCTGGAACTTAACCTCACTTTATTTCTGTTCCCAGAACCTACCTCAGTGCATGGTATACAGTAAGTACTTAATATATATTTCTTTAACAAATGAATACATCTAAATTTGGGTTAGCCCAGAGAGAGCCAGGGCCTCCCTGATTAACCTGGATAAGCTCATTTTTGGAAATTAAACCCAGGTGGCTTTGTAGCTTAATAGTCATCAATATGTTCTGTGTAATATCTTAACCTCAGGCATGGTTCCCGTAGCTTGAGTGTTCTCAGATGAGATGCTATTCTATAAGAAAGGAGGAGGTGATCTCATGGAGATCATTTTATTATCCTGTCACAGAATCATATGCTTTTATTTTATTTTATTTTTGAGACTGAGTCTCACTCTGTTGCCCAGGCTGGTGTTCAGTGGCGCAATCTTGGCTCACTGCAACCTCTGCCTCTTGGGTTCAAGGGATTCTCATGCCTCAGCCTCCTGAGTAGCTTAGACTACAGGTGTGTGCCACCACATCCAGCTAATTTTTGTATTTTTGGTAGAGACAGGGATTCACTATGTTGGCCAGGCTGATTTTGAACTCCTGACCTCAGATGATCTGCCTGCCTTGGCCTCCCAAAGTGCTGGGATTACAGGCATGAGCCACCACACCCAGCCTGAGCCACCATGTCAGGCCTATTTTTATTTTCTCTTGAAGTTTTATTATTTTTCAAATTATTCATTACATGCAGTAATATATATCTTTTGTCCCTAAAATGTGAGTTATACCAATCTGAGTAACTATTGTTTTGAAATATAGCCTTTCTAGATTATTATTTACATGAGACATCTTACAATTTTAGTATTACATCATCTTGAATTATTATTCAATCATTTCATCATTCTTGATTCCCCAAATAGATTGTAAATTACTTTAGACCAAGACTTGTGTATTTATTTTATTTATTGCATATTCCCCTCATGCCTAATGAAGGACTGACTGTACAAAGATGAACTTCTGAGTGTCTAAATCAAAGAATGCAGAATTCTCTTGACACAGCTCTTGGTGTAGTTTGAAAATGTTGGTAAGGTAATTTTCTTTTAAGTTTATCTTTGTCCAATTTAACAAATACTGCAGTTGGAATGGAATTGTTTTATTAAATTCTTCATAGTCTTTCCTAAGAGTCATACACACACACACACACACACACACACACACACACGCATATACACATATATAGTTTTGTTTTGTTTTGTTTGAGACCGAGTCTCACTCCCGTTTCCCAGACTGGAGTGCAGTGGTGCAATCTGGGCTCACTGAAGCCTCAATGTCCCAAGCTCAGATGATCCTCCCACCTCAGCCTCCCAAGTAGCTGGGACCACACGTGTGTGCCAATATCCCCGGCTAATTTTTTATATTTTTTGTAGAGATGGGGTTTCACCATATTGCCCAGGCTGCTCTGGAATTCACAGGCCCAGTAGATCTGCCCACTTTGGCCTCCCAAAGTTCTGGGATTACAGGCATGAGCCCTGTGCCCAACCAATAGTCACATATTTTTATAATGGAAGTTTTTTCCTAGGACAAAAAAAATATATAGACAGAATTGAGGGTGCTACCTCTAGGATGTCTGAGTTAAGAAGCCACACATGGCTCTCCTCTTCCTTCTCTTCCTGCATTTCTTCTCTTCTTGCTTTTCATGTCTTCCTCCCCACATGGCATGCTTGGAACACACAGGGGTGTAGTTTCCATGGATAAAGTGAAAGGAAAATGAATGATTGCTTCTGCTTATTCAACAAACATGTGGTAAACCTCTGTCATTGCTGGGGGAAAATGAAAGGAAACAGTCCCTGATGGCAGTGAGCATATACCTAAAAGGGGAAAATGTCATGAATGAAAAAAATTATAATGCTTTAAATAAAGGAGTAGAAAGTATAAGTGCCACAAAGGCCACAGAGACAAAGTTGTGGGCATTCAGAAGAGAGATTACATCAACTTGGAGGGATCAGCAGTGTTTTCACGGAGGATGTGGTATTTCAGATGGGTCTTTAAGAGGGAATCTAACACAGATAAGCAGAAATAAGACACAAAAGCATTCCAGGCAAAGAGATTTCTAAGAGCAAAGGCTTGGAGGTAAGAAAGACAGCCTTATACAGAGAACTGTGATTCTAGGGTGGTGAAGGGGAGTTAGGGATAATAGGGCCAGGGGGATTCTTTGGGACTAGACTGAAGTGAGCCAAGAATGAAGAACGAAAATTATGTACTTTTCTCATTGACTATTGGTGAGCTTTTAGAGAGGAGCACTGTATTTTAGGAAGATTCATCTGGCAGTATCTGGACAAGGAGAGATTGAAGGCCTCTCTTCCTTCCTTCTTTCCTTTCTCCCTCCCTTCCTTTCTACCTCCCACTCTCTCTCCTTTCTTTTCTTCCTTCTTTCCTTCCTTCTTCCCTTCCTTACTCAGTCCCTCCCTTCCTCCCTCCCCTCCTTCCTTCCATCCTTCCTTCCATCTTTCCTCTTTTCCTTCATTCTTTCCTCCCTCCCTTCCTCACTTCCTTTCTCCCTCCCACCCTTTCTTCCTTCCTTCCTTATTTTCATCCTGTTTTCTTTTTCATAGAATCATTTGAATATTGGAGCCAATTTATTAGGATTAATCCCTCAAACCCTTTATTTGACAAATGCAGAAAATGAGGACCAAGAAGCATGATGGCTTGTCAGGCTTATTTAGGGGACATTAAAGACTAGAATGCAGCTCTTCCAACCATCATTCCAGTGAACATTGCACAGTAAATTACCTCCTTCTTCACATCCTGTGTGTACATGATCTCCAGTTATCTCTGTTTATGTAAAATTATACATTTGAGGACTTCTCATCTAAGGTTTCATTTGGTTTTCCATGTTTCTAATTATTTTATTTGGCATTTCCTCTACTTTTCAATACTGAGAATGATCCCTTGTTAGTTCATAATTTTGAAATAATTTCATTTTTATCATGTCTACCATTAAATTAACTAGTGGAGACACTAAAGAGAAATGGCCCCAAACCTGATCTCGTAGCACGAACCAGACGTGTTCCCAAAACTATGTAACCTCTGGTTTATTATTAACTTGTATTTACCTTGTTTCAGCTGCTATTCTTTCTGCAAGACTGTGGTCTAATACACGATAATTTGGGTTGGTTTTTATTTTTCAGGAAAAAAAGTGATCAGTTTGCATCAAACAAACCTCAACTTGTAGCTATAAGTAAATTCAAAGTAGCATTTTAAATTAATTTTATTTTTCATCAAACCTAAAGGTATAACTTAAACAACAAAATGCCATATAGGAGCTGGACTTTTAAGTTCTTCTTTTTGCTGTGTCTTTTCCATGAGTCAGAATTTCCCAGTATGTAAGCCATTATGTGGGAATAGGTTAGGCATCTCTGGAAGCCACATCAACACTCTTAGCTTGTGCTACTGGATTTAAAGCAGGAAGTAACTTGGGTATTAGGACAGCAGGTCCCTGACAAGTCATATATTTATATACATATATATAAACATACATATGGTTCAGGCTGAAAACAAAACCCCCTTACTTATTACCTACCTCCTAAGTGCTGATGCTAGTTCCATGAGGTCGGTGCCTGTCACACACAGTTTGCTTTGAGTTTCATCATCATCAACACCATCACTGATATAGCTTGGATATTTGTCCCTTTCAATCTCATATTGAAATTTACCCAGTGTTGGAGGTGGGGCCTGGGGAAGGTGTTTGGGTCACGGAGGTAGAGTCCTCATGGCTTGGTGCTGTTCACATGATCCTGGGTTCTAAAGAGATCTGGTGGTTTGAAAGTGTGTGGCAACTCCCACCACCAAAATAGCTCTCTTGCTACTGCTCTCATCATGTGACATGCAAGAGTCTGCTCTACCTTCCACCGTGACTAAAAGCTCCCTGAGGCCTTCCCAGAAGCCGATCAGATGCTGGTGCCATGCTTCCTGTCTGGCCTGCAGTACTGTGAGTCAATTAAATCTCTTTTCTTTATAAATTGCCCAGTCTCAGGTATTTCTTTTTTTTTTTTTTAATTGTATTTGAGCTCTGGGGTACATGTGCATGTCCTGCATCCTGCAGGATTGTTGCATAGGTACATACATGTCATGGTGGTTTGCTGTCTCCATCCCCCTCACCCCTGCGTTGCCTACATCAGGCATTTCTTCTGGTGTTATCCCTCTCCATCCTCCGCACCCCACCTAGCTGTCCCTCCCCTCCCCTCCACCCCCCCACCTAGCCCTGTGAGTGTTGTTCCCTTCCCAGTGCCCAAGTGTTCTCATTGTTCATCACTCGCCTATGAGTGAGAGCATGTGTTTAGTTTTCTGTTCTTCTGTCAGTTTGCTGAGAATGATGGTTTCTAGGTTCATCTATGTCTGTACAAAGGACACGAACTCATCGTTTTTTATGGCTGCATAGTATACCATGGTGTGTATGTGTCACATTTTCTTTGTCTAGTCTATCATCGATGGGCATTTGGGTTGGTTCCAGGTGTTTGCTATCGTAAACAGTTCCACAGTGAACATATGTGTGCATGTGTCTTTATGACAGAATGATTTATAACCCTTTGGGTATATACCCAGTAACGGGATTGCTGGGTCAAATGGAATTTCTATTTCTAGATCCTCAAGGAATCGCCACACTGTCTTCCATAATGGTTGAACTAATTTACACTCCCACCAACAGTGTAAAAGTGTTCCTATTTCCCCACATCCTCTCCAGCATCTGTTGTCTCAAGATTTTTTAATGATCGCCATTCTAACTGGCGTGAGATGGTATCTCATTGTGGTTTTGATTTGCATTTCTCTAATGACCAATGATGAGCATTTTTTCATATGTTTGTTGGCTGCATATTTGTCTTCTTTTGAAAAGCGTTTGTTCATATTGTTTGCCCACTTTTGAATGGGTTTGTTTGTTTTTTTCTTGTAAATCTGCTTTAGTTCTTTGTAGATTCTGGATATTAGCCCTTTGTCTGATGGGTAGATTGCAAAAATTTTTTCCCATTCTGTTGGTTGCGGGTTTACTCTAATGATTGTTTCTTTTGATGTGCAGAAGCTCTGGAGTTTAATTAGATCCCATTTGTCTATTTTGGCTTTTGTTGCTGTTGCTTTTGGTGTTTTAGTCATGAAGTCCTTGCCTGTGCCTATGTCCTGAATGGTATTGCCTAGGTTTTCTTCCAGGGTTTTTATGGTTTTAGTTCTTATGTTTAAATCTTTAATCCATCTGGAGTTAATTTTTGTATAAGGTGTAAGGAAGGGGTCTAGTTTCAGCTTCCTGTATATGGCTAGCCAGTTTTCCCAACACCATTTATAAAACAGGGAATCCTTTCCCCATTGCTTGTTTTTGTCTGGTTTATCAAAGATCAGGTACTGGTACCAAAACAGAGATATAGACCAATGGAACAGAACAGAGATCTCGGAAGCAACACCACACATCAATAACCATCAGGTATTTCTTTTTAGCAATGCAAGAATGGCATAAGGCAATCATCATTATCATCATTAGCCATAGTGTTCTCCTTGTTATCAATAACAACATTTTTGCTCAGACACAAGTACATTTGAAGGGAGTGAAAAGAATAAAGGGGAGCTATACCCAGAGTGATGTCAGGGTGTTTTCTTGGCTCACCTGAGTCAATATCAACTCACAGGAAATAAAAGTTAGCTATTCTACCATGTTCTCCTTACATCTTATTGTCTTTGGAAAATTGTGCTTGATTTTGAGTGCCACATTTTAAAACGACATTGATCTAAATGACTTCTTATGAGATCTGATTGGTTAAAAGTGTGTGGCGCCTCCCCCTGCCAACATTTCTCTCTCTCTTGCTACTCCTCCCACCACGTGACATACAAGCATTTGCTTTGCCTTGTGCCATGAGGAAAAGTTCCAGAAAAAACAACCAAGTGTAATTTTTTTCCAGAAGAATGAATGAGTGAAGTGAGGGATCGTTAAAGGAACTAAGGGTGTCTAGCATAAATGAAAGAAGGCTTGTGAGTATTTGGGGACATCTCCAGGTATCTTAAGGAGTCTCATGTGGATGTGGCTTAGTTCGTTTTCACTCTATAAGTTCCTTGGACAAAGTCATGACACTGGAGATTTGAGACCATTTATTGCTCACCAAGCCTGTCTTCTCTCTTTGAGGCAGTCATTACTTAGCAAATGAAGGACAAATGAGGACCCCACTGCCACATTCACCTTCTCCTGGCCCTGCACTGAGTTTTATCATCCTTAGCTGTGAGTGTGCCTTCTTTCTACATCTTTTCACCCTCTATGAACCACTGCTGCTCCTAGTCTGTTACTATTGAACTCTTGTACTAAAGCTCATTCCATGGTGCATTTGAAACCAGCAGGCTTTATCATTCATCTCCTTCACCCACTGCCATCTAATCAGTTCCCAAGCACTGTCCCGTCACTCATAAACTTTGGCATCTGACACTAAATCTTCTTCACTCCAACTCATACCATCATCCTAAGAAATTTCATCATCTATTTTAATGGACAAGTCATTCTATATCTTAGCTTAGAGGTTCCTGAGTTTATTTAATTCCAGAGAAGTTCTTTACTCCTCTAAACCTCTTCAAGACCTGGATCTTCTCTGCCTCTCAAATATAATGTTTGCAGGTTGCACCTTCTGGAGACAACTTCTTATGCTTTCAGCTTTCTCATGAACTCACTTATACTATACTTGCTCTTTAACTGAGAAGGTTTTTTAAACCCTTGATTCTTCCCATTTGATTGGCTTCTCAGCTCACTTCTGGCCTTTCCTTTTTTCCTCCCCAGAATTGACCTCCTTGGTTGATTTCTTACTGTCATTTTCAATTCTCTTTCTCACCTTCCTAATTCTTCTAGGAAAAGAAAATCACACAATCCATGAAGATAAAGCCTACTACAGATTAATGAATCTAACTTCAACTTGACCTTCAGTACCAGACTCTTGGGTTTCCCATTAATTCTTCAGTCATCTCTGGATCAGATTCCTCTCCCAGTGATTTCATCAATGACTCCAATCCATTATCATTCTCTTCATGGCCTTTCTCTCTCAACTTCAGCAGATGACTTTGCCTCCCTTCTTGAGAAAACAGATGCCTTTACACATGGTTGCTGTATCAGTCAGCATTCTTCATAAACAACAGAACCCAGTCTGCTGGTTGAATGTCACAGTTGTTAAAGGAATCTCCAGGAAAGCTAGAAAGCCAGCTTGGGGGCTACCAAGCCCCAACCATGCCAAGAGGGCTGATGTGGTGAGCACCACTGCCAGAATCCAAAACCTTCCCTAGAACCATGCATTGCTGATACTTAGAACTGGAAGCCAGAAGTTCTGTCCTTATTGTGTCCAAACAGATAAACACTTTTGCACTTCACTTGCTAGAATACAAAGTCTCCATGTGCCTACCTCCTCACATTGCTCCCTTCCAAGTCAGCATCTCATGCAGAACCATCTGACTGATGGAAGGGAGCTCACATGCCTGCACTTTGGTGGCAAATGATGCCAGGACAATGAGTTTTGGTTTCTACCTTGAGGAAGCAAGATTCATAATGTGGAAAACTCTTCAAATATAGGAGGAATGTTCAAGAGATACTTGGGAGCTGCAAACATGATAGCTATCCCCCATAATCTCTTAGCTTCTCATTCCTCCACCTCAAACTTTATCTCCTGCATACCCATTCCTGCCTCCTTTCCTCTAATCACAACGCCTTCTACTTTGAAGTTCACCCTCTTAATTTCTATGCTTAACTTCATCGCTTTCTCCTTTTGTGTCCTCTATCCTATCCTCTCATTACTATATTCTGAATCTTTCTCCATTTTGACATTTCTTAGTTTATTAATATACTCAAGCTTCTCCTATCCTAAAAATCCCTCCCTAGACTCCCTCAGTCCACTCTCATCTGCTTCTCAAGTGACCTTCTTAAAATAATAGATTCAACTAACATTGTTTATGTTTTCATCTACAATTAAAATAATAGATTCAACTAACATTGTTTATGTTTTCATCTACAATTCACCACCAACCTATTGTTATCAGATTCTAAACCATGATTCAGTGTCCCCAAACCTGCTCTCCACTAAAACTGCTCTTACTGTGGCAAACAAATGACCATTAGCTTGTCACATCTAATGAACATGGATTAATTCCTCTAACTCACAGTGCCTAGCTGTTTGTTTTGACCCTGGAGATGATGCCTCTTTTTTGAAACTTATTTCTCCTTTAGCTCCTGTGAGTACCCACTCTCCTGGTCTTCTGAACTTTTCTAATCAGTCTTTAATGCTTCTTCTTGGAATGCTCATCTGCCTCTTTACCTTTAAAGGCTGGAGTTCCTAAGAGTACTAACCTCCCTTCTAACTCCTCTGATTATAATGACTCTACGAACTCTGCTTGGGTGACTTCATCTGCTCACCTTTTAAAAATCCGCATGTATGTCAATGCCGCCTGTCTTTACCTTTAGTCGAGATCTCTTCCTTGAGATTGTGACTTGGATAACAAATGCCTGATGCATATGTCCACATGAGCATTCCATCTGAGGGTCAACATAGCACAAACAGAATTCATATTTTCTCTCTCATTCTAATCTCTTAGTTGGTTACACTGACCAGCCCCTCAAGCTATTCTTGGCTTCCCCTCCCCTTCCCTACTTGTCGTATCATGTCAATTCTGACCAGGCTATGTGAATTCTAATGGCTAAATATTTCTTGAACTCTTCCTAGCCTCTACAGCTTTGCTGTCATTGGACCAAGGTCTCATCATCTATTTCTGAATTTCTAACTTGTATATTCTCCCAACTGACCTCCTTTCTCATCTTATCCTCTCCAACTCCATCTTCTACAGAGCCACAAAAGAAATATGCTAAAAAAAAAAAAAAGAGTCAAGCCAATTGCGTTTATAGCACCTCAAAACTCATCACCGAGAGAGTAAAGTCAAAGCTTTATAGCCCCAGCCCAAATTCCTGTCTCTCTCTCCAGCTTCATCCTTTACTCTGTCTCTCACTTTTGGCTTCAAAACACTAAATAATGTATCCAGTTCCTTGCACCCCCATGCTGTTTTTGGCTTCTCTGTCTTTGTACATACTGTCTCTTTTCCTTGAATCCTCTTTCCTTTCTACACTGCCACCCTCACTCCACAAAGCAAAAACAAAACACGAGCTAACTCCTTCTCATCCTTTAATACTCAGCTCAGTCATCAGCTCCTCCACAAAGCCTTTCCTGACCTCTTTTCTCCTCCCCTGTAGAGAAACGCTCCTTTTTGAGAGCTCCCATAATACGTATTATGTATTCTTTAAAGTACTTACTCAGTATTTTATAACATCAAGTTACAATAGGTCTTTATGCCGTATTAGGCTGTAAATGTCTTTCTTTATGGAATGATTCATTATATTATTTTAAAAATTGATGCATGAGATTTACATATTTTCCAGGTATCTATGATAATTCAATACATTCATATGTAATTTATAAAGATCAAATCAGCATAATTGGATTATTCATCACCTTAAGTATTTGCCTTTTCTTTATGTTAGGAATACTTGAATTAAGACTAAATTTCTTATGGGCAAAGTTTGTTTCATTTCTTGTTGTAATCCCAGAACTTGGTAAAGTACTTGGCATCCGGTAGACACTTTATGTGTGACTGACAAATCAATAGAGTAGTAGATTACCTTTACAGACCCTGGAATCTGATTTTGGTGCCTAGATGCTAATCCTTTCACGGTCTCTTGTATGAAAAATGGCTCTGTCATTTAATAACCTTATATATATTTAAAAATTACAAGGCTACCAAAGCACATTTCTAATAGCACTTTAAAAGCTGTTTACACAGTTGCATCATCAGTATTAGAAGCATAGCAGAGTAAACACTACCCTCCGTCTAAAATTAAGAAGCAACCCTAACAGTGACCCATGAGGTCTCTGGATAATCAGAGCATGTCCAAGGTTAGAAGGCACAATGAGAAGAGAAACTATGCCAAGGGAAAGTCAACTATCCAGTGTGTTTGCAATATTTGGGCTGAAATTAGTGTAAGTGAGAGTTTAAAAGATCAGTTATTGGCTGAGTATGGTGGCTCATGCCTGTAATCCCAGCACTTTGGAAGGCTAAGGTGGGCTGTTCACTAGGTCAGGAGAGCAAGACCATCCTTGCTAACACAGCAAAACCCCATCTCTACTAAAAATACAAAAATTTATTGGACGTGGTGGCACATGCCTGTAATTCCAGCTACTCGAGAGGCTGAGGCAGGAGAATCACTTGAACCCGGGAGGCGGAGGTTGCAATGAGCTGAGATAGAACCGCTGCACTCCAGGCTGGGCAACAGAGCAAGACTCTGTCTCAAAATAAAAAAAGAAAACTCAGTTATTAAACTACAAGACAAATGAATCATTAGGAAAGGGGAGCTGAATAAATGGTGCAGTGAGGTAAATACATTTTCTTTAGACACCCAAAAAGGAAAGGAGCTCTTATTGCATGCAGTGACAATGGGCTGACATTTAAAGGCTTGTAAGTTCCTTGAATTGACACATTCAGTCCTTAAATGGTCTAACCCTTAGTTAAGGGGCTATTTTGAAATCCACCTGTAGGCAAGAGCTGAAGGTCACTATGTACGTTACCAGAATGCCAGTACCAAGTATGATTCACAGGGACCCAGGTGTTCCTTCCTTCCTTGAAGCGAAAATGGAACAGTGAAGACCACGTTACCTGCTGCTAAACAAAATAATGTCAGATCCCCAAAAAGGCCAAATAGCCAGAAATCTTGGAATGTTATTTGTGTGTTTATTTTAATAAAGGAAAATTTTGAGTTCATGTTCATTAATTGTCTGTATTCATGTGAGTCCCTGGGGGAACTTCTCTCAAAGGTGGAATATGGGTCATCAGAGCAAATGCTACCAGGTAAAAAGAATTTTTTCTCTTTATCTAATAAACTATCCCCTTCTACAGGCTGCAGATTAGGTATTACAGTATGATGAAGATGACAAAAATGTGTTACAATACAGTAGTATAAATTTTTGTAGGTACAGATGCTAGGTTTGAATTACAAGCATATAATTGACTTTCATTAAGATAGAAAGAGTTGGTGGGCTATTTTTATTTTTGAGTTGTGTAGCTCATGATAAACTGGTCACTCTCAATGAGCCCCAAAACTGAGGGAATCCTGTGGTCTTTCTACGGCAGCCTATGGAATGGTTCCTGCTGTTCTGTTAACCTTGTTGAAATGCCTGTACTAGGAACTGCTGTCCTGGGTCATGCCAGCTGTTGGCCTGAGGCCATCATCCTCTCCTGCCTGCACTGTCAGGAGATGTAATCCTGTACTCTTCCTGGCTAGGGATCCTCCCCTTCCCTATGTGGGTCTCATTGTAACAACAGGCAGCATCAGGATTGGCTTCTGTTCTCCCGTATCTAGGGGGTGGCTGTGTTCTTTGGCAGGGAACTATCTTCATTAGAGGACAGAAGAAACCTTTTCGCAGCTCCACTTTTGGAAGTGGTGAGTTATTCATTAACTAAAACCCCGATGGTTCTGGAAGTGAGTCCCTGTGAGCTAAACACAAGTCTCTTGTAGAGCTGGACTTGAATTGAAATATGGGCGACTGTTTTGGAACAGAATAAAGGGGGAGACGGGAAGAGGAGTGAGGATACCTGGAGGTTTATCTTCGCTCTAACAAAACAAACAAAGGGAATGAGGGTCAGTCACTCCCCTCTCTGGCCCCCATGTCCTTATCTACATTATGAAAAACTTGCAAGGAAAGGAGTCTAAAAGTCCAAAATTCTACCCTTCTATGAATCTTGAGAATCAGGCAACAAATTAGCCTGAGAATCTGAGTTACATGTCATTAAAAGCATATTCCATATACTTCTAAATTCCAGCAAATAATAAATAAAAAGTGAGAAATGAGAAAGAGCAATAAATGAGAAAGATCTTAACAATGCCAACATTCTGGTTTTTCCAGCTCGTGACAAGGTTTATCTGATCATCAATCTATGTCTTTTCTTCTCTCACAAATTAGGCACCTAATGGTTTGACGTTTAAGTAAGAAATGACTCAAGCCTAGAAATTCTGGTCCTGTCAGTTGGATTAGAGGTGTTTTCCTAAAATCACTTAACTTTTTATTTTCATTCTCAAAGATCAATCTGAAATCCAAAGGCAGGCCAATTATATCTGGCCATCAATGGGTCACAGTGATGGGAGTTTGCTGAAGCCTCACAGGAACAAGGGTGTGTATCCAGCCTGGGCAATGTTGTGAGACCCCATCCCTACAAAAAACATTTAAAATAACGAGGTGAGGTGGATTGTGCCTGTAGTCCCAACTACTTGAGAAGCTGAAGTGGGAGGATCACTTGAGCCCAGGAGTTTAAGGCTGCTGTGAGCTGATTGCACCACTGCACTCCAGCATGAGTGACAGAGCAAGACTCTGTCTCAGAAACCCCCTCCCCCTACCACACACACAGAAATCAAGGGTCTGGAAGGATATAAATGCCCTCCTGTGTTTCTCATGATGCAGCATCCAGATGAATTTCAAAAGTGCTCTGACATCTACCAAAGGTCAAATGAGGTCCAACCCACTGGCCATCGGCCAGTGGTGATTAGTGAGAGCTGATGACGGAGGAGGCTTTGCAGATTAGACATGGTGATGGGATTCCAACACCTGCACAGCCTTTCCAAATCCTTCCTACATTCCCAGCTTGTTATCCAGCACTCTTGTAATAAGTGTTGCAAATGCATGGGCACCCATGGAGTTGAAATGTTTGAATTTTTTTCAATGACAAGTTTCTAAGATCAAATTCAAAAGTAAAAAAAAAAAAAAATACATGCCAAGTGCTAGTATGTTCTAAGTGTAGTACTTGGTAGGGGAATATATTAAAAAGCAAGTTCTGCCCCCAAGTTTCTAATCCGGTTGGTAAGGGACTGAAAACCAATTTATCAAGCAAAGATTTCAGTAGGTTTCTCCCAGGCTTCTACTGCAGAAGACCAAGATTATTAGGGCAAAAACATCACTCAGACTTTAAGTGTCCTGCCTGTCACCTCCTGTCCCCAAAGTGGTTACCCAAAAGCCCACACAAGACAGGATGGATTTAAACACTCAAAACACAAATGAGGTATCCTCTTTCCTTATCTCCCTTGGCGTCTGCTCCCTCTTCTCTCTTTGCCTTGCTCTAATTTTGTCCTCTGCCTACTGGATACTTTGAAATTTAAAAAATGGACGGAATGATCACAGCTTATTACCTCCATCTACAGTTTATTACCTCCATCTGCCCTGAGCTGTGCATGGTTCTGGATCCCATAGCATAGATAGACAACACAATGTAGGTTTACATGCAGGTGTAAGTGACACATAACTGGTGTGCAGCACATAACCACATGAACTTTCTTATTCCTCACCCTTTCCTTTCTCTCCATCGGCTTCATACAACTGGATATGAGATTGAGGAAAAGAGTTCAGAGACCACTGCTCTATGTGAATTGGTGTATCCTTTAAGAAATAATTCAAGGCTGGGTGCAGTGGCTCACACCTGTAATCCCAGCACTTTGGGAAGCTGAAGCGGGTGGATTACCTGAGGTCAGGAGTTTGAGACCAGCCTGGCCAACATGACAAAACCCCACCTCTACCAAAAATACAAAAATTAGCCAGGCATGGTGGTACATGCCTGTAGTCCCAGCTACTTGGGAGGCTGAGGCAGGAGAATTGCTTGAACCTGGAGGCAGAGGTTGCAGTGAGCCGAGATTGTGCCACTGCACTCCCAGCCTGGGCAACAGAATGAGCTTCCTTCTGGGGTTAGGGGGGTGGGGGAGAAACAATTCAAGTAGCCTTCTGTGAAACAAAAAAAACTTACATTAATTGAACATTTACTATATGCTGGACATTGAATATGTTACATGTTTTAATTCATTTAACGATCAAAGTAAACCTTTTGTTATCTCTGTGTTACAGATGAGGAAACTGAGGCAGAGAAGTTACTTGCCCAAGATTACGCAGTTTAAGAGTGGAAGCACTTGAATATCAATCCAGGCTGTTAGATTCACATGTTTGTGTCCTTAACCATTACTCATCCTGCCTTCCTGGAGTGAAAAATGGATTAGGAGTCTTCTTTGTCACATTTCACATTCCTCTTGAATTTGTGTCAGCCAAGTTGCAATCCTAAAGAATGCTTGGTGTTCACAGAATCTAATCTATCTGAAATGCTGGCCTCCCTGCCATGAAGCAACAGTGTATCTCTGAGTCACTGTTGCTGTGAGCATCTGGCTCGCATTTACTGTTTTTGAGCCAGCATGCCTGTCTGAAAGTGAAGCTGTCTGACTGGCTTTTCAACTGACATTGCATGGGGAAATAATTTTTCAAAGCCTCTTTTTACTTCTATAACTTCCTTGGATAGTGGTGTTATTTGAGTGGTTATGAAACACAATTTGAAAAGTATTCTTTGATTTAAATACTTAGAGACGTAGTGAATGAAGCATATTAATTTTTGGTCACTGCATAATGTTTTGCCTTCATCAAGTGTACTTCATAATGTGGATTGTTGAATGGTTAATCAGTATAATGCTTTTGAAAGGGAAGCCCTTCTCTGAAAATCATAAACATATTTATTAATAATAATAATTTCCTGCTTCTTGACCTTCCTGGGATGTAAATCTATTCTGTCTTAGGTTGTTTAATTGTTTTACATGTGTAAATCTTGCCTGTACATCTAGATTTTAAATTCCTGAAGGACGTATCAAGACAGCTAGGCACACAATAAGTGTAAAACCTAATAAATATTATTGCTAAACTTAATGGAAAATATACAAGTACTAAATTATCATTAGGTGCTAAAAATTATTATTTTTTTTGAGACAGGGTCTCAATCTGTCACCCAGGCTGGACTGCAGTGACACAACTCAGCTCATTGCAACCTCCGCCACCTGGGATCAAGTGATTCTCCTGCCTCAGCCTCTTGAGTAGCTGGGATTACAGGCATGCACTACCACGCCTGGCTAGTTTTTGTATTTTTAGTAGAGATGGGGTTTCACTATGTTGGCCAGGCTGGTCTTGAACTCCTGACCTCAGGTGATTCACGTGCCTTGGCCTTTCAAGGTGCTGGTATTACAGGCATGAGTCACTATGCCTGGCCTAAGAATTAAGTTTTAAATGATGAACAACATTTCAAAATTTGTTTTGAAAAAAAAATTCTTTACTCCCCAAGCGAGTGCAGTCCCCTATTTTATTTCTGTTGTAAAAATTACATGACACATCTTCATGAGTATAATGGAGTAAGTTATTTTTAAAGGGCATTTTAAAAAAAGAATAACATGAGTTTCTGAAAGACATGCAATTCCATAAGCAAATATACTAGTCTTTCTCACAGTAGAATTTAGAATAAAATACTCAGGCTTTATATTTGTATTTATTATTTTTAAAAAGAAGGCCATTTCTATTCCCATCCGTATTGCACCCTCACTTCCCAACCTCAGTGAACCTGGAAGCCTTTGAGAATGAACTTTAAAGGAGGGCTCTCTATACCCAATCCAGTTCCTGTCCACAGCCGTACAAAGAGGCAGACACGCAAATAAAATCTAAATCTTTATGCCAGAAGCATCAGTGATCACCTTCTATTGTTACTGAATGCAGATCAAGGGTTTTAATTTTGGGAATTCTGGTGTGATGTCTGGAAATATTGATGCAGATGATGAACAATATTATATTTTAGTGTTAGTTGTTTTTTGTTGTTGTGGTTGTTTGTTTGTTTTGAGAGAGAGAGTCCTGCTCTGTCACCCAGGCTGGAGTGCAGTCGCGCTGTCATGGCTTACTGCAAGCTCTGCCTCCTGCGCTCAAGCAATCCTCCCACCTCAGCCTCCCCAGTAGTTGGGACCACAGGTATGTGCTACCATGCCCAGCTAATTTTTGTATTTTGTGGTTGTTTTTGTAGAAATAGAGTCTGGCTGTGTTACCCAGGCTGGTCTTGAACTCCTAGGCTCAAGCAATCCACCCACCTCAGCCTCCCAAAGTGCTGCGATTCAGGCATGAGCCACTGCCCCCAGCCAGTATCATGTTCTTAAGCAGTGCTTTTCATATAACCAGACCTCAACTTGGAAGCTAGTGAACACATGACCTTGATAAATGACCCGTGATGGATGGCTGTGGGAAGACAAGGGCAAAAAGGCCAAAAAAGCAATGAATGTTTTTTACAACAACTCTCTCAAAACAGGTGAAGAGAGGCATGAGATGAAGCTTACAATGCTGTTAGGAAATCCAGGCTGGGTGGTGAGAAACACATTCTCACCAGTGTGCAAGCACGGTGGTGGGAATACAGGCATAGAGAGACACAGAAAAGAGGCATATGACAAGCTGGTGGGAGAGAAAGGACAGAAACTCCCAAGGAAACCCAGAGAAAGCTACTCTGGGCAAGTCATCTCCAGGCCTCAGTTTTCTTAACTTCAAAATGAGAAGAGTGGATTATTTCTCAGTTTTATAGCAACTCATAGAAACTAACTCTAGCTGGCCATTGCCAAATCAAGAATGTACTGGAAGGATGCTGGAGCACGTGGAATCCAAAGAAGGGAGGAAAACCAGGCCTCGGAAACAACAGGGACCAGGAAGCTCCAGAAAGTTCAGCAGCTGGATTTGTAGGTTTTCTTTCAAGCATCTTGCTGTGCACAAGATTCAGCTCCAATCCCCTTCCCTCCCTCCAATCCCCTTCCTTCCCTCTGTGTCTCTCAACTTGGAATTTTCAATTTCTGGGACACGCACTCTGATCAGCCCAGGATGGGTCAGCTGTTCACACGTGGATTCATCACTATGACCAGACAGATTGGATCTTTGAGTACAGCTATAGCTGTTGGCTCACCTTGTGTTTTGGGTAGGTATGGAGCTAGCTGACAATTTCCAGAGAAAGGCAAATAGATGAGATCTGGGTGCCCTACAAATATGTTTTCTGTTCTACCTAAAGTTCAAGGAAAAACAATGTCGTTATGAAAGTATTTTTAAGTAGGTAAAATAAATGCTTTAATGTATAACTAAAGCTGAATAAGGTTGATCAGGAAAAGGTTCTTGGAGGCTAGAAGGTTTATGAATGGAAACTTAAAGGTCTGATGAGCCACTGTCTATTCCAGGTAGAGGGAAGAAAATGCACAGAGGCTCAGAGGATCATTTTTTGAAGAGAGCAACCACTTTGCCTGAGTAGCCCAAAATATTAAAGTCAGAGATTAAAGAGCTTTAAAGTTAATTAGATTAGAGGCAAGATAATCTGGTAGGAGCTTGTAGTTGGGAGGCAACCCAGAGGAGCAGCATGTTATAATGAAAAAAGCATTTTAATAGCATCCAGGAAGCCTGGAATCTGCCATGAATTAGCAGTTTCTCTTTGAGTAATCAAGTTCCCTTGGCTTTGGTGTAGTCACCTGTAAAATAAATCTATGATTCCACCACTGGCAATTGCATTTTATTTGTTTATTTTAAAAATGTTTATTGAGCAACGACTACATGCCAGGCAGAGCTCTAAGTGCTAAAAATCCAGCAATGAAACCAAACAAACTGCTTTCCATCATGCAGCTTTATTGATGCCTAATCAATAAAGTAGCAATAGAACAATGTTTAATTCAGACACATGATGATCATAAATCTTGCCTTATTTTCTTGTCCCTGCATTTCCCGTATACGCTTCCTTCCCAGAGCCTCCTCTTGGGGCTACGTGATTCTTTAGATAACTCTCTCTCCCTTCTCCATCAGATGGCAGTGCCATCATCAGAAAATATTTGCTAAACTCTTAAATTAGAGTGCTTGAAGTGTCCCCCCAAAATAGTGCCACTCTTTTTTTTCCCCTCAAGTTCTGAGCAAGTTAAAAAATAAGACAAGAGGAAAACATTTCGTTTCCAAGATGGTGGATTGGATACATTGTTAGCCTACCTCTCCCCTTGGAAAGACAAAACAGTGTATAGCAATTCGTGCTGTGAACTTTTTTCCCAAGAAGTAACACAAGAACTTAACAGAAAAACTGAAAGAAACTACAGACCCTTTGAAAGAAGCAGCAGGCAGCAGCCTACATTATGAATTGCAAGGTAGAAAACGATGAGTCTCCACAGTGTGCGGTGGGAAACGCTGCCTCCATGATACTCACTCCTACTGGAGGCCTGGCAATCCGGGCCGTGGGAGAAGCCCTTAACCCTGCCCAGTGCCGATTTTGTAAGCAGTAGGGAGTGTATGAGAAGGAGCGGCATTGGGATGTGCTTTTTGTGCATTCTCAGACTCCAGCAGGGACAAAGGGAAGCCACTCCTGATCTTACCTCATTGAGGACCCTGCAGAAATCAGCCAGCTAACTCAGGTGGTGGTCACAGGTTGAGAGAAGCTCCCAACTGATATTTGTGATATAATCCTGAGTGGGGACGAACCCCCTCGGCCAGAACTGAGGCACAAGCGGTACGTGTGCGATAGCCACAGGTGCAGGAGCTGTGTGCGCTGTTTCACAGGCAGACCAGGAGAGGTGTAGCTGGAAAACCTCAGTTTCTGTCTGGATAGGGAAGATGTATAGCCTGGAGCAGTTTTGAGTTCAAGTGCAGGCTGACTGGAACCCAGCTAACTGCTGCTAGTGGAACATTGCTGGTGTGAGACCTGCCTTGCCAAGTGCATGGGCGCTGGGTAGGGCTTACTGCTGCCTGCTACTCCCCACTCCCTGTGCGAATTCTTCTGTGAGGCAGAGGCAGCCTTGGTCCTCTTGGAATATTACCCCAGCAGCCAGGGAACTGTCCTCCAATCTCCATTGGGGCCACTGCTTGCACCTGCATATGGGAAGCTAGGGTACAGCCTTGCCTGACCCAGCGCCACCTGACTTTGTCCCTCCACCCACCCTGGTAGCTTACTACAAAGGACAGGTACTTCTTTTGAGAGCTCCATGCCACCACCCATTGCCTGAGACACCAGAATACCTCCCCTGGATAGCATAAGGCAAGCACAAATCCTACCAGTACCACTGCAACTGGCATTCTTTTGCAAGCACCACCTCCTAGCTGGAGGCCAACTAGAATATTCCATTACAGCATTTGCAGGCACAGTAACACAGTGCCCAGGAAGGATAAGATTTTTGCACGACTTTAGCTATTACCAATGCCTACATCACCCTGCCTAACCAGGAAGTCTTGACCCTGTCCCTGTGACCAGTACATTACTAGTACAGCTGGCATTTGAGAAAGCCAACACGCTAAGGTGATTTATAAGCAAGGAAATCTCACAGAGTCTACCTCATTCCCATTCCACCACCATCAGAGCTGGTGCTGGCACCTGCTGCTGGGAGACTAGAAGAGAAATCACATCACTAGATCTTTTGTGGACATCCCCTAGCACCAGCCTGAAGCGTGGCAGCCCCAATGTGCAGCTAGACCCAGAGAAGCAGCAGCATTCACAGTAGTCTGGCTCTCGGGGATTCGTACTCCTAGGGGAAGGGAGAATGCACCACATGAAGGGAGCACCCTGTGGGATAAAAGAATCCAGACTGTAGGACTTGAGTCCTGGAACTTTCTGCTTATGGAATGTTTTAGCAGAGGCAAAGGTGGAATGCTGGGCTCAGTGGAGAAAGTCTGCTGCACTACCCCAACATTCAGGCAGACCCAAAGCTCATGAAGCATCTTGGAAAATGAGACCTCTTCCCCTCACTCACCACTGCAAACACAGCTGAGGCTTTGCCCGTGGGAGCTCAGCATGGATGCACCTGTAGACAGCCTTTCTGTAACACTTTAGGGTGGCTACATCCCCATAAGAGGAGTGCCATCCAGGTTTAAGCTTGCATGAGGGGTAGAGTCACAAGCCCTCTCTACATGGAACATTAGCATTCCTACAGATAAAAAGAGGTGCCTGTTTGATTTGAATGGTTAGAACACTAGGTAAGAAGTGTGGCTGGGAGGTGGATCACCTTCCTGCTGGCCTGGTAAGAGAACTAAAATGGCTCCCATCCTTCTCCCTGAAAAGATCTCAGTGCATGTCACTAAGAGCTTCCCCAGCTGCCTCTGTCAAGTCTGGAGCCTCTGCCCACCATTGGGTGTTACGTTTACCCACCTGCTTTAGCCACAACTGGTTTTTACCCAAGGAAACCTTCTGCTGGCCTGAAGCCTAAACTATTCAACCCAGTAAAGAAAATACTGGGGAAAAATAAATAAATAAGTAAGTGTCCACACTGGGGAATGAGATAAGCTTCATGAGACTTCTACTATTCCAGCCCCACAGGAGACAGTGAACTTATGCACACATAGAGCACATTGTTGCTACAACCAGCACCTGAGAATGTGATCACACAAGACTCCATAGCCAAGGAACTCATACAGAATCTTCACCACTGAAAGGACCCAGAGCCAAATTAGGTAACAATAAACTATAAATATTAAAGCCACATCCTTAAGAGAAAAAAAAAACCCTGAAAATGTTTTAAAAGCATAGTCAAATAAAAAATAAACTCAAAAATGATTAGAACAAATAGTCTACACAAATGAGAAGAAACTAGAGAAATAATTCTGGCAATATGAAAAAATAGGGTTCTATAACACTCCCCAAAAGATCAGCAATGGATCCAAATCAAGATGAAATATTTGAAATACTAGATATAAAATTCAAAAGGCTAATTATTAAGTTATTCAAGAAAATAGAAAAGAAAGGTGAAAATCAGCCTAAATCAATGAAAAGAATTCAGGATATGAATGAAAAGTATTCTAAAGAGATCGATATTTTAAAGAAAAATCAATCAGAACATCTGGAAATGAAAAATACAATTAGAGAATTACAAAATGCATACAAGCATGGAGTTTTAACAATAGACTAGACCAAGTAGAAGCAAGAATTTTAGAGCTTGAAGACAAGGCTTTTGAATAAGCCTAATCAGATAAAAGAAAGAATTTCAAGAAAGGAACAAAGTTTTCAAGAAATACAGGATTATTTGAAATGGCCAAACCTAAGAATCACTGGTGTTCCTGAGAGAGAAGAAAAAGCAAGGCAAAAATGTTTGGAAAATGTGTTTGAAGGAATAATTGAGAAAACTTTCCCATTATTAAAAAATCAAAAAATAATAGATGTTGATGTGGATGTGGTGAAAGGGAGTATTTATACACCGCTGGTGGGAATGTAAATCAGTACAACCTCAATGGAAAACATCATGGAGATTTCTCAAATAATTAAAAGTAGATCTACCATTCTATCCACCTGTCCCTCTGCTTGGATATCTACCCAAAGGAAAATAAGTCAGTCATTATATAAAAAGAAACCCACACATGTATGTTTATCACAGCATAATTCACAATTGCAAAGATATGGAACCAACCTAAGTGCCCATCAACTGATGACTCTTAGGTAAAATGTCATCAGTAAAGAAAATATATATACACCATGGAATACTATTCACTCATTAAACAAAGGAATGAAATAATGTTTTCTGCAGCAAATTGGATGGAACTGGAGGCCATTATCTTAAGTGGAGTAACTCGGAAAACCAAATACCATCTGTTCTCACTTACAAGTGGGAGCTAAGCTCTGGGTATGCAAAGGCATACAAAATGGTTTGATGGTCTTTGGAGACTCAGAAGTGAGGACGGTAGAGAGGTTAGGGAAATAAAACTACATATTGGGTACAATGTACACTCCTCTTGTGACAGGTACATTAACACGTCAGACTTCCCCACTGTACAATTCACCCACGTAACCAGAAACTACTTGCACCCCGAAAGCTACTGAAATAAAATTTTTAAAAATTAGACAATAGGAAGGCAAATGGAACACCTAGATGACCCCTTTATTACTGATAAATGCTATGGCACAGTTTGTATCTGCTGACCAGACGGCATTCGGACACTGAGCCCCTAGATTAGACACACATACCTCAGGTCAGTTCAGGCTCTCCACCTGCAGCCTTCCCTATGCTGTTTCCTGATGGAGGAACAGAACTGATTGCAGGCTTCCTACAGGCAGCTAGTTCCTAGGAGGAGGAGAAAGCATGGCCTGTGCATGTTCAGTTCCTCTTCCAAATTCACTGTCAGCAAGTCACTACCCCTCCCCTACCCCTAGCATGTAGGAACTTACATGCTATTGTGATATTGTTAGCTTGCTGCTGAATTATTTGCTATCGGGATGAAGGGCAAACTTTTTGTTTTGCTTCTCCTACAGAAACAGGGCAGAAACAGGGACCCCATGAAATAGCTTCCTGTGTAACACTGTTCCCTTGTTTAACTAACACTGTCATAAGTATTGTCATGCAGCCCATGCTGGCAAGTCGCTTAATCTCTCTAGATAATATTGTTGTAATTCCTGGGATCTATAGTGAGTTTTCCACCAAAACCATCGAAATTAGGAATACGGCTCCCATCAATGATGAAACACAGGTATGTCATTTGAAGGAAAAATAACTACCACGTCTATAGTACTTGACTAATGACATGGACAGAACTGCATCATCTAGTATGGTGGCCACGTGTAGCTATTTAAATTAAAATTGAGTAAATTTAAATAAAATTAAAAATTCAGTTTCCCAGTCTCACTGGTCGCATTTTAAGTGTCCACTAAGAATGTGGCTAGTGGGACAGTGTAGATTGAGGACACTTCCATCATCACAGAAAGCTCTGTTGGATGGCACTCCTCAAGAAAAGCACTATTTAATTCACAGACGAGTCAGTGAGTTGATTAATCTTTGAAGTATAGACAATGGAAAGTTCTCAATTCAATGCCTGGCAGTGACATTGCATCGGTCTGGGTGCTGGTAGAAAACAGATAGCACACTTTAAGATTAATTGAAGAGTTTAATAAGGAGTTTTTTTTTTTTTTTTGAGACGGAGTTTCACTCTTGTTACCCAGGCTGGAGTACAATAGCGTGATCTCGGCTCACCACAACCTCTGCCTCCTGGATTCAAGCAATTCTCCTGCCTCAGCCTCCTGAGTAGCTGGGACTACAGGCATGCGCCACCACGCCCAGCTAATTTTTATATTTTTAGTAGAAACAAGGTTTCACCATGTTGACCAGGATGGTCTCAATCTCTTGATTTCGTGATCCACCTGCCTCAGCCTCCCAAAGTGCTGGGATTATAGGCGTGAGCCAAATAAGGAGGTTATTAACAAAGGTGTGGATAGGACTGAGAACGAACAGGAGACGGTGGAGCCGCCACAGCCGTTGCACAGCTGGGAGCTATTCCCTGCTCCACTGCCGCTCCAGGTTTGGAAGGAAAAATGTGATTACTGGACCTGGCTAGATAGAGCTTGGCCATAGATGAAAAGAGCCACTGCCAAATCGATGAGCCTGTAGTGGGCAGTTCATGGAAACACCCCGATTCCTTCTCGGGGTTCATCAACTGTCTTGCTGGTGACTCCCCCTGGTGTCGGACCAGAAATCCAAAGAAAGGAACCCAGGAAGCAAGTTGTAAAGGCCAGACTCTTGGGGCACAGAGCAGGACAGAGAAGCATGGGGAATGAAAACAGGAGCAAAGGAGATGAATTAGCTCTCTCCAAGCGCTGTCCAGAGCAGAGAGCTCTGACCTGGGCTGAGCTTTGGTTGGACAGTCCTAACGTAGAGATGGATGCTGGAGGCTTGCAGTGGTGCTGTTGTTGGATTAGCTTCCCATGTGGGTCTGACTTTATAGAAAAGAATATATGTGTGTGGTGTTCATTCCTGTTCATTGGGTAGTTTTCTCTCTCACTATTAATGAATACGCTGGCAATTTGAGAAACAGTTTCTGAGCCGGCAAGGCCAAAGACACACACTGTGGTACAGAGTAAATTTACCAAAGTGAGGAGCCCACTACCCTGTGAAACCTTTTGGGAAACATCTAACTGGCCCCCCGCTCCGATGAGGACTCTAAAACATTTCTGTGAGCACATCTTGTAATTCCTACAAATAACATCTGCCTCACGGAATTGCCGAGAGTGTTCAAATACACATCTTACATAAAGCACTTCGCACAGTGCAAGGGATGCAAGAGACAACTTGTTCATTCATTTGAGAAATATTCAGGAATGCCCAACATGTGTTGGTCTCTGCTCCTGGCTGTGGAGATGCAGCAATAACAAAGCAGACAAAATTTCCTGCGTTCACGAAGCTTATATTTAAGAGAGAGAGAAGGATAAAAAGTAGCATGGCTAAGTAAATCATGCATTATGTTAGACGGTAGTAAGTGCTGACAAAAATAAAGCAGAGAGTGGGACTTGGAAGAGGAGTTGCAAGTGTAGATGGGGTGGTCAGGCAAGGCTTTTCTCAGAGTGTGAAATGTGCGTAAAAGCCTACAGGAAGTGAGGGAGAAGCCATATAGACATCTGGGGAAGAGCTTTCAGACAAAGAGGAGAGCCTGAACAGAGGCCCTTGGATGGAGCCTGCCTGACATGCTTCAGGAACAGAGGGGTGGCCAGAGCGACTGGAGCAGAGGGAGGGAAGGGGAGAACCGGAGGAGATGAAGGCAGGGCTGATGGTAGGGGCTGGGTGGCAGATCAGGTAGGGCTTGCCATCAATACATTTTAATGACTTTCCTACTCTCCAGCCTGAAATTATTCACATTGCCTTCTCATGCCATTTTTGAACTCTTTTGTTCTTAGATAAATGTTCTGTTTGATCTCTCTGAGGCACTCATTTTCAGCATCCTGGAAGCAGGGCTCATGTCATCTCTCTATATATCTCTTTAACTTTCCTTATTTAGTATAGCGCCTCACATCAAGTTGCTTCCCAGTGGATGCTGATTGATTGATGCAGAAATTCCCATTTGGTCTTTAATTTGCTGCAAAAAAATTCAGTGATGTCCCTGTCCCAGTATCATGTGAGCTGTTAAAAAAGAAAGCACAGCTTTTTAATTTGACAGCAGAGTGAAATAACCTTAGCTTATCTGCATAGTAATAAAAACCCAGGCCATACCCTTCAGGAATAATAGCTCAGTTCATCATTCAAGGAATGAAAACCGGAATGACTTCACTGTCTGTTAAAGCTTTCGGATAATCTTTTGACCAGGACCTAAGCCATATTCAGCAGCCTCTAACAATAGAGGCTGACTGTGCCAGCCAAGGGACAAGAATGATAAGCTTAAAAGCTGCCAGGGCAGCCGCAAAGCCCAGCATGCAGAAGACCCTGCGTCAGTTGCGCCCATACATCACCTGTCTTTTTCAAAGGAATGACAGCCTGAGTACTGTGCTGCGCTAAGAGACTTGATTGAAATTTCTCAGATAAATCAAAATGAACAAGACGTGTTTGCACTTGAATCAAAATGAGGTTTCCCAGTACCTTAACCAGAAAGCAGAAATATGAAGCCAAACCAAAACTCAATTTATTTCATCGTGGTGCTATTATGTGTTACGCGTTCTGTGGTCCACAAGGCAGCCTGTCTTCCCTGGGATGTCTTTTTTATTTTGTTATCTCTCCCAGTCCTAAAGTTCCTTGTCCCTTCTCTTTTCTTATAATCTTTTTCATCACTCTCTCTCTTTTTTTTTTTTTTGAGAAGGAGTTTCGCTCTTGTCACTCAGGCTGGAGTGCAGTGGTGCAATCTCTGCTCACTGCAACCTCTCCCTCCCAGGTTCAAGTGATTCTCCTGTGTCAGTCTCCCAAGTAGCTGGGATTATAGGCACCTGTCACCAATCTTAGCTAATTTTTGTATTTTTAGTAGAGACAGGGTTTTGCCGTGTTGGCCAGGCTGGTCTGGAGCTCCTGAGCTTAGGTGATCCAACCACCTTGGCCTCCCAAAGCGTTGGGATCACAGGCATGAGCCACTGAGCCCAGCCTTCTTCATCTCTTGATTTGCCTTCATATCTCATGCACTCCATTTCCCCCATATTTTCCCGACTAGACGCTTGGCTCTTGTGCGGACAGCACCATGTTTGAGAATATTAACCACTCACCCCTTGTCACATGTGCCTTCAACAGTGATGCACATAGAGTTGATTCTCATGTTGTTTTAATCTGACTCTTTTATTTATGTAGATAATCATCTTGTTCCAATAGAAATTTGAGATGGCTTATAGAAATGCACATAGTTCAGTAGGATACTGAACCAATGTCCTAATGGAGAAATCGTAGTGAAAGGGTGATATGGCTCGGCTGTGTTCCCACCCAAATCTCATCTTGAATAATTGCCCTTATAATTTGCACGTGTCATGGGAGGGTCCCGGTGGGAGGTAATTGAATCATAGGGCGGGTTTTTCCTGTGCTCTTCTGGTGGTAATGTAGCAAGTCTCCTGAGTGCTGATGGTTTTACAAACGGGAGGTCCCCTGCACATGCCGTCTCTTGCCTGTCACCACGTAAGATGTGACTTTGCTCCTCCTTTGTCTTCCACCGTGATTGTGAGGCCTCCCCAGCCATGTGGAGCTGTGAGTCAAGTAAACCTCTTTCCTTTGTAAATTACCCAGTCTTGAATATGTCTTTATTAGCTGCATGAGAACAGACTAAAACAGAGGGATTGAAAACACTGGCCTTTACCCCATTTATGCTTCTTCCTTGGGTTCTTTCTGTACTGTGTCCTCTTGTGATATAACACACATTCCATGGGCCAGGTCTCTTTATAGGCACTGCCCTCCACTGAGTCCACTAAAGAAGCAGCCAGTGTGACCCTGCAGCTTGACTTACTGCAGGTAAACTGTGCACCCTGGCCTGCTCTATGCATGCTTTGAGAGAAAATATTTATTGTTGTGTAATTGATTTGGTCTGCAAGATTAATATTTTCCTTCTTAGGCACTATGTCCAAAATTAAGGAAAAAGGCTACCGGATGAGTAGTGATATTTGGCAGGCCAAATATGGGATGTGGTTAGTTGAGTCATAAAGAATGAAATACACTTTTCTAACTCAATTTTGGTCTACATTTTACTTTTCTTTTATTATAACAGGAAAATTACAGAATATTTAGAAAGGAAATAAGTTACCTACTACCCAAATCAAAAAGGCAACTTTTAAAAACATTTGTTTCTAAGCCTTTTACCAGTTATAACAAGAGACTTGAGTTGTACTTTGTTCCTTAACGTGATTTCCTGTGCAGTAATTTTAATATCTGCATAATATCCCTTTTATGATTTTCCATAACCACTCTCCATTAGCATTTAAATTCCTTCCAATTTTTCATTACTATAAGTACTGCCTTGAGCATCTATAAACATACGGGCTTTTTAAAAATATTTTGGATTATTTCTTTAGGTCAGATTCCCAGAGGTAGAATTATGGCCAATGGGCTTTGATATTTTTATGATTCTTTACACATGTTACCAACTTGCTTTCCAATGTTGTGCTGATTTGTGAAGCCACCCCTGACATAGCAGATAGTCTACTTCACAGCGCCTTTGCCAGCTCTGGAATTGTGTTAAATCTGTAAATTAACTTGAAAGGAAAAAATATGTTGCTCCATTAAGTCTTTCAATTAAATATATCTATTGTTCTATTTGTTACTGCTGCAGCTACTATTTTGATATATATGTATATGAATTCTGGGTATTATAATACATGCATACATTTGTACGTTAGATGCAGGCAATAAGAGGATTCCTTAGGCCACAGCACCCTTTCCTTTCTCTTTGCTTTTTATGTTCTCCCTTACCTGTTTTCCTATCTTCTCCCAGCCCAGCACACCTTCCAGACCTTATCTGCATGCACACCCACATAATATCTTAAAAATTCACAAAGGTACAAAGATAGTAATAAAACACAAAAACTGAGTGGCAGAGACAGCAAGTGCACCCAGGCACAAATAAGCTCTGTGCTAGAGACCAAGTAACTGGATTCGCAGGGGTGTTGATGAGATCAGACCCACCCTGGAAGTAGATTAATGGGGCTGCTGACCCCCTGTCCACTGGCTGATGGTGAGAATTTTGAAGCATCCTTCATGAGGCTATCACATAGTACCTGAAAAGAGTCTCGGTCCTTTGACTCGGTGCATGCCCGTGTGCATGCATGTATGTATGTGGGAGTGTGAGCCGATTAGAGGGGCATTCCCAGCATGATTCCTTGGCACCATTCTCTAGTTTTAAAGGCAAGTGCAGTGTGTACTGTTTGCATGGTGGCACTTCACTGCTCTAGGGTCAAATGATGACGAGGTAAAGTTTGGGATGCTTCCACATGGCTCCCACTTCCCAGTGCTGTGTCCTGGCTCTCCTCTCTTGCTCCCAGCCAGTGGTAGAGGAATGCCTGCACCTGAACTGGTCCTAGGATCCGAACTGTAGAATCTCAGAGCTGGAAGACATCTTGAAAGTTACCTGGACCAGCCCTTTCTTTTTCTATACATGAGGAAAGTGAGGCAGAGATGAGTAAAGTGGCTCCACTCAGGTTAGTTGTGGTAAAACCAGCACTAGAACCAAGGTGTCCTGGGCAAAAGGACTTGGGGCAAAAGGTTAAAAGACAGGGCTACTGGCCCTTGCTCTACCTTGCGAGAAGTGCATGGCTTTGGGTAAGTGGGTCACACAAGCTTTCTCATTTACATACTTTTTAAACCACATCTGCCTATCCAAAGGGCCACTACAAGGATTAAATTGAATAATGGATGTGAGAGAGGGTTTTAGAGACTGTATTCTGCTCACGTTAGATGTTTAATATTCACAGTCAGTAATGGACTAAGTGGGGGACGGTCGATGCCACCAGTTTCCTGTGCAAACAATAAGAGGGTATATTATCTGTTGAAAATTTATAAACAATTATAAAACCGACTAAAAGGTTGCTTTCTTTTTGTTATTGTTGTGTTTGGCAGTTTTCAATCATTTCAGTGGTAAAATACTCTTTCCTGAAAAATTATTTTGTAGGTCATCATTGCAGACAGTTGTCATGGTTACTCTTGAATTTTAATGATATGTGCGAAAGCTTCAACTTGGCCCATTTTTGTTTCTTAACCTCTGATAAGCCTTGTATTCCACATGGAAGTTAACTCAGAGACCTCCCAGTTAGAGATGCCAGATTTAACAATAAAGATATGAGACGCCCAGTTAAATTTGAATTCCAGGTAAACTGCATATGATTTTTACTATAGATATGCCTCATGTTTATTTGGGATATACTTATACCAAACAAAATATTGTTTGCCGGATGCAGTGGCTCATGCCTGTAATCCCAGTACTTTGGGAGGCTGAGGTGAGTGGATCACCTGGAGTCAGGAGTTAGAGACCAGCCTGGCCAGCATGGTGAAACTCTGTGTCTACTAAAAATACAAAAATTAGCCAGGTGTGGTGCTTGTAATCCCAGTTACTCAGGAGACTGAGGCAGAAGAATGGCTTGAACCTGGGAAGCGGAGGCAGTGAGCTGAGATTGTGCCATTGCACTCCAGCCTGGGCAACAAGAGCAATTCTGCATCTCAAAAAAAAAAAAAGAAGAAGAAAAAGAGAAGAGAGACAGAAGAGAAGAGAAACATTGTTGTTTGCCTGAAATTTAAATTTAACAGGTGTCTTGTATTGCATCTGGCAAATCTACCAATTACACATGAGAATACAGCTACCTGCTTTCATTCAGGGAATAAATGTATCGCAGTTATGAGTGACTTGAACTTACTGTGCAGTTTATGTCTACAACCTTGGTAGTAATACACTTATTTGAATTTAAGCAGTAGATTTAAAATAAAGCTAACACTGGAATTGTAAGGACAAAGAAACAGAATGTGTCCTTCAATTTCATCATTCTTCAAGTGGCCACATGGAGTTTTTATAAGGTTTTTTAAAAAATTAAGAGTGAAACAGAGTATGAACTGCAAGACATCATATTTTTGTTTGGTAAGCACATTGTAGTTCACATGACACATGACATATTTTACTGAATGTTGTGGGTTGCATTGTGGTTTCCCAAAAAGATATATTGAAGTCCTAACCCCCGTACCTTACAAAGTGACTTCACATGGAAATAGGATAATTGCAAATGTAATTAAGTACATTAAGATGAGCTGATACTGGACAAGAGTGGGTTCTTAATCCAATTGGCTGGTGTCCTTAAAGGAAGAGGAGAGAGACTCACAGGTAGATGAATGGCAGGTGAAGACACAGGCACACAGAGACGAGGCCATGTGACAGCAGAGGCAGAGACTGGAGCAAGGCGGCTGCAAGCCAGCAAGCACCAAGGATTGGCGACCCCCACGGGAAGCCAGGGAGAGGTGAGGAAGGATTCCTGCCTCCAGGTTTCAGAAGGTTTCCCATGCTGACACTTTGATCTGGGACATCTAACCTCCAGTACTGTCAGAAAATCAATTTCTATTCTTTTCACCCACCCAGTTTTTGGCACAGTGCCCAGGTCCACCATCTACTAATTGCATGACTTTGGTCATGTTCCTTCATCTCCCTGAAGCACAGTTTTCTTATGTATAAAAATGAGGCTAATCATGCCTGCCCCAAAAGCTGTTGGAATATAATGAGATAATGCACTTAAAGGGCTCAGCGCTGTGCCTGGCCTAAGATATGATGTTGATGTGCATATGATATTAACTTCTCTTCTTATGGCACTGCTATTGTAATGGCACCTTCAGGCATGATTTCTCTGGTATAGCGCCATGTCATCATGTGCCCTGGAGGACTATGTTCTCCAGATGCAGAAGGAATGACTCTCTGGGGGCTGAATTTTAGGCATGATAGAACATTTCTACACATGGAGGCCCCTTTTCAGAAGGTGTATTTAAATCCCAGCACTTTGTCAGCCACCCCTGACTGTACACATAGTAGCTTCAGTTTAATTTCAGCTCTCCAACTCCCAGACTGTCCAAGAGACATCCATACATGGATGAACAGGAATGAGCAACCTTAATAAACATGATGTTGCAGAATAAGGGTCACTACCTGAAGGGAGCATCCTCTAACCACAAGATTCTCTTTATATGCTTTATTTTTTATTTGTATTTATTTATTTATTTATTTTGAGATGGAGTCTCGCTCTGTCATGCAGCCTGGAGTGCAATGATTCCATCTTGGCTCGCTGCAACCTCATATCCTGGGTTCAAGAAATTCTCCTGCCTCAGCCTCCTGAGTAGCTGGGATTACAGGTGCCCACTACCATGCCTGGTTAATTTTCGTCTTTTTAGTAGAGACCGGATTTTACCATGTTGGCCGGGCTGGTCTCTAACTCCTGACCTCAGGTGATTCTCCCACCTCAGCCTCCCAAAGTGCTGGGATTACAGGTGTGAGCCACTGCACTCAGCCATATGCTTTATACTGGGAATCCTACAAAACCACTCATTGGCAATCAAGGAAGCTCACGACTGTGATAGATGCCACTGCCCTATCAAGACTGATTACCGTGCTTGAGAATTGCCTGAAATTGGTGACTCTGGGGCCAGAAGTCAGGTTCTAGAATAACGTAACCATCAGCATGAAGCCAGAACAATAATGCTAGTAATAACACTATGATAATGAAGATGGCACTTCAAACAGCTGGCATTAAGTTTTTACTGTGTGCTAGGTACTGTAAGATGTGCCTTTTAGATCTTACAGTTTAATATTATAAACAGCTATGTGAAATTGTTATCCTTATTTTGTAGATTAGCAAACTGAGCCTCAGGGGGGTAATTAATCTGCTCAGGATCCCAGGGCTGGTAACTGGCTGGGCCAGGGCACAGACAGGGCACAGAAGATACTGCCACCCTAAGTGGCCAGACACAAAGGACACAACAGAGTTGCCCAGGGCCTGGCTCTCTCTGCTCATCTACATGAACTGGGGCCAGAGGATTCATTCCATAAATATGCATGCAATGCCTACTATGTCCCACGCATCGTGCAAGGTGCCAGAAATGACATGGAGGAAGCCGGTGGCACAGTGCAGGTTGCGAGGTCCCATCCTTCATCATTGTGCTGGGCCCTTCAAACATTTTCCTTTTGGAGCCTCAGTCTTCCCTCCACCTCCTAGTGGCTGGGCCCATGTAGGGCAGAGGCCAGGCTTTTGGGCATTTCAGGGTTATTTCCACCCTAGAAGGTGGGAGAAGAGCACTGCCAGGGTCTTCCCTCTTCCCACATTAGCATCTCATCCTCAGCACCACGGTCATTCTCATTCTCTCAGTTCCCTCGAGGAGCCTGGCACCAGGCCAAGAGGCTCACACACTTTCTCATTGCCTTACCACAGCCTATTAGGAAGAGCTTATGAGATAGGTCCATTGTATCTTCCCATTTGATACATGAAGCGCCCAATGTTCAGAAAGGTGAAGTAAGTTTGCCTATGCCGCTCAGCTGATACGTGGCAGAGTTGGGACTGGAACTCAGGTCTCCCTGACCTCAAAGCTTATGTCCTGTGTATTACCCCATACAGACTTTTAGAACCAATTAGGCTGAGAGTGGCAGAGAAAGGAAATAAATACAATTATACATGGAGTCAAACTTTAAAGTTGTTTTCAGCCATCTACCCTGGCCTTTTCTTTCTAGGCTGGAATTATCCTCGTAATATGACTAAATGTTCTAAGTTGTTACATGATGATGAAGAACCCAAGGGAGATTCCAGATCCTTCTAAACAAATGAGGTGGCTTAGTCTGTGAGGCGGGGAACATTACAGAGGCCACAGGAACTTTAGAAGAATGTCAGTCTCTGACTGGTTTTCTAAATAACACTTCATCTGAGGAAACTTTATTTTATTTATTTATTTATTTATTTCGAGACTGAGTCTTGCTCTCACCCAGGCTGAAGTGTAGTGGCGCAATCTCGGCTCATTGCAATCTCCGCCTCCCGGGTTCAAGTGATTCTTGTGCCTCAGCCTCTCTAGTAACTGGGATTATAGGTGTGTGTCACTACGGCTGGCTAGTTTTTGTATTTTTGGTAGAGAAGAGGTTTCGTCATATTGGCCAGGCTGGTCTTGAACTTCTGGCCTCATGGGATCCGCCCATCTTAACTTCTCAAAGTGCTGGGATTACAGGTGTGAGCCACTGTGCCCAGACCCCATATGATGAACCTTTAAAGGACCACTGAAGGACTTTAGACTTTCCTGGAGTGCCACTGAGAGCCAAAAATCCTTTGTTTTGAAAACTTCTATACAATTTCCCCTTCTCTAAGCCACTCCATTCTCAATGGCATGATCAGTTTTATCTTAGCAATTTTGTTAATGTAGTTGTACTTAGAAAATCTCTGCTATCGGCCGGGCGTGGTGGCTCACTCCTATAATCCTAGCACTTTGGGAAGCTGAGGTGAGCAGATCGCCTGAGCTCAAGGGTTCAAGATCAGCCTGGGCAACACACGGTGAAACCCCCGTCTCTACTAAAATACAAAAAATTAGCCAGGTGTGGTGGCGCGTGCCTGTAGTCCCAGCTACTCAGGAGGCTGAAGCAGGAGAACTGCTTCAATCCAGAAGGCAGAATTGCAGTAAGCCGATTTCACACCACTGTACTCCAGCCTGGGCGATAGAGCGAGACTGTCTCAAAAAAAAAAAAAAAAAGAAAGAAAGAAAAAGAAAAAGAAAATCTCTGCTATTGAGAAGAATAAACAGAATGAGTGACTTTATGAGACGTAGAATGAGAGAGTCACACATTTTCACTTTCTAAAGCTAGATTTATACCTTCCTACATCTATACCTATACACAGAATCATCACTGTCAAAAAATCACTGTTGTGGGTGGCAATGGTGGTGACAAAGGGGCCTAGCCACCCCAAGCCCTATATGGGGACCGATACCAACTTTTACTTATGTTCATAGAACTGAAAAACTGCAGATTAAAACACTCGGGATCTTCATTTGTATGTTATTTATCATTTCTGATTTGTCCCAAGATTAAAATTTTCCTAGGTATAAAGTAGCTGTGTTACCAGGCCACCCTCCTGAACAGCATCTTTCTATCTTACTGTTCAAAACTTGCCAGAGCTGCTTCACTTTTGCTTCTAGCCGTAGTAGTTCATAGGATCTTATAACTTCCTCGTAGTTATTCTAAGCAAGACTTAGTGAGTTGAGAGTTGTTTTGATTGGTTTAGAGCCTGTGTTGGTGTATAATGTAATCATTATGGACCAGGTCCATGAGTTCTAATATCTTGCTTTTTCTGTTTAGAGGCATATATTTTCCATATGATATTGATATTGATATTTCTAGGCATCCCATAAAGCTGCCCAGCTGTGCTTTGGCTTAGAGATAGAGGACGTAGGGCGCCTAACCTGGTGACTGCCTAGCTAAAGAGCAGCAACTGATGTTTTCTTCTTTCCTACTTCCTTCTCTCAGCCCTCTCCTCCCTCTTTCCTTTTTGCAGAATCTCCCTTTAGGATGGGCCTCTATATGCCAACAATGAGGGACCATGAATTGGGTGACTTACTGCTTTTGCCTTTTTACGGGAATTTCCAAGTTTCCCTGGTTCACCGCATTCAACCTAGTAAAGTTTCATGAAATAAAATGTTCTTCCAGCAGGCGGCGCTGGAGGCTTCTGGAGGCTCTGGAAGCCACTGGCTCCGGGAATACACAGAAGGCCTCTGAGGGCTACAGTCAGAAAGGAGACTGGCTTTCTCAGTTTGTCTAGGACAGAAACGCATGCCCAGGATTTTATCCTGGAATCCAACCGCATGGTCATATGATCCTTTTACAGACAAGACTCAATTGAGGCCATGCAGGAAATTGGTGAATACAACCTTCTTAAGTACTGCAATCCTGAATAAATAAGAACGAGTTAGCCAAATGCATGCATTGAGAATAAGCCCGGCAAAACTCCAAATGGTGGTGTTTCAGATATGCTGTGTTAACAGAAACTGGGCTGACTAAAGGGGGGAAAACAAACCAATGAACCAAGTAAACCAAACAATTTAAGTATAAATAGAGCATTTGATGATACCGTGATTCTTTTTTTTTTTTTTTTTTTTAACTTTTAAGTTCAGGGCTTCATGGGCAGGATGTGCAGGCTTGTTACCTAGGTAAACGTGTCACGGGGATTGGTTTGTTGTACAGATTATTTCATCACCCAGGTATTAAGCCTAGTATCCATTAGCTCTTTTTCCTGATCCTCTCCCTCTTCCCATCCTTCTCCCTCTGGTAGATCCCGGTGTGTGTTGTTCCCCTCCACGTGTCCATGTGCTCTCGTCATTCAGCTCCACTTACAAGTGAGAACATGCAGTATTTGGTTTTCTGTTCCTGCATTAGTTTGGTAAGGATAATGGCCTCTGGCTCCATCCATGTCCCTGCAAAGGACATGATCTCGTACTTTTTTAAGTCTGCATCATAGTCCATGGTGTATATGTATCATATTTTCTTTATCCAGTCTATCATTGATAGGGCATTTAAGTTGATGCCATGTCTTTGCTATTGTGAATAGTGCTGCAGTGAAAATACACATGTGTGTGTCTTTGTAATAGAATGATTTCTATTCCTTTGAGTATATGCCCAATAATGGGATTGTTGAGTTGAATAATAGTTCCATCTTTAGGTCTTTGAGGAATTGCCACACTGTCTCCCATAATGGTTGAACTAATTTACAATCCTACCAACAGTGTAAAGCATTCCGTTTTTTTCCACAACCTGACCAGCATCTGTTATTGTTTGACTTTTTAGTAATGGCTATTCTGACTGGTGTGAGATGGTGTCTCATTGTGGTTTTGATTTGCATTTCTCTAATGATCAGTGATGTTGAGCTTTTTTTTTTCATTTCATTGTTAGCCATGTATATGTCTTCTTTTGAGAAGTGTCTGTTCATGTCCTTTGGCCACGTTTTAAGGGGGTTGTTGGGTTTTCTTTCTTGTAAATTTAAATTCCTTATAGATGCTGCATATTAGACCTTCGTCAGATGCAGTTTTCAAAAATTTTCTCCCATTCTGTAAGTTGTCTGTTTACTCAACAGAGTGGTTCTTAATCAGCGGTACTCATTAGAATCACCCTAGCTTAAAAAAGAAAAACATTCCTTGGTCCCACTTCTGAATGTATGGATTGGTTAAGTCTGAATAGGATCTGGGAGTCTGTATTCTCTGATGCTCCTTAAATGAATCTGATGCATTCTCTTACTATGTAGTACAGAGCTGCAAAGACCCTTTTAATTACTCTACCCTCCAGTGTGTGTAAAGTAATGGGAAGAACAGGTCATGTTTATGTGAGCTTTCATGTTTCTAAATCAGTTTGCTCATCGGTAAAATGGGCCAAGTTGCAGAAATGAGCTAGTTTTCTAAACCCAGAGTCCAAATATTGGCTCTGACCAGATGCCCATTCTCCCTATATCCATACATTCCTTCCTTAGCCCTCCAAAAAAGTGCATTGTGACTATGCTGAACAGAGAGACTTTTCTTCTGTTCAAATCTTTGCCTTTCCTCAGTAATAAATTATTATATAGTCATGTCCTTGCCAGGATTAACTTGGTCCTTTCCCTAAGGTTTGTAAGTCTTTGGAAATTGAGCCTCTTTCATTTTGTAGTCTAAGAAGTAGCAAATGAGTCTTAAAACAGTACTCAATCAGATCACTAATTATTTAATGATTTGGGAATCAGAGACTTCTCAAAGGAATAATTAAATCGGTTCACAGTAGGAGAAAAGTAACATATGGATATTAATGATTTCGTTTATTTTTATTAAGAAAAGAGACTACTCAAAGACAAACTCCCTGAAAAGACATCGAGCCTCTGAACACTCAGGGTAGACAGCCTCTTAGGAAACAACCGACTGACACCTGCTCCACCATGACAGCCCATCCTTCTGCTAAAACTGGGCACCTCCGTCAAGCTCTGCTAGTTCCCTGCCGTCTCTTAACTCTCCTTCCCTGACACCCTCCTTCACGCCCTTCAAGAGTAAATCAAAAGTCAGCTTCTCTGTGGTGCCTCCACCTCTTCTCTGAATTTTGATCCTGCCTCTCAGGTTCACTTATGCTGTAAATATCTTTCTTTCCCTTAAAGTGTGAGCTCCCTGGAATGGGGACTCTGACTCACTCAAAGCAGCTTGAATATCTGTATCAACTAGTTAGTGATGCAAGACTAATATACAAACAGGATTTTCCTAATCTGCAGGGAATATGGATGATCACACATCAGACCTCCCCATATCCCATAGATCAGCCAAGAAGGTATTTAATTTTACCAGTAATTTATTTCATCAGCTTCAATACTGCCCATACCTAAGTGCCTCTTTGAAAATATGAACATCCCTAGGCAGAGTGAACCACTCCCCTTGGAATAGGTGTGATAGCTAAATATTTTCTTCCCAGGCAGGAAGGATTCAGAATGGCTCTATGAACCATGTGCTGGGAAGAACTCAGGGTTTAAAAGATAGTGTCACCTCACAATTCTGCAGAGCATGACCCCTAGGAAAAAACGTTCTACTAAATAGGACAGGTTTGGGTACAAGGGAGCTCTGGATTATGAACTGGTAGAATGTTCAAGTTGGAACAGAATCCAAATTTTCCTTCTGTATAAGCAGCAGTCCAAGGTCAATGTGGGGACTTCATAATCTGCATGCAAAATGGTTTCAATAGTGACATGAAGAGTGCCCTTGTGCAGTCCCCTGAGCAATTATCAAGGCCACATTCCCTGGAGCCAGAGCTTTGCTCAGCACTCTACTGGCTACATGTCAAAATCCTCAAGGGCTTCTTCTTCTTTTTTTTTTTTCAAAACCAATGGACTATATTTTGAACACAAACCTGCATTTTAAACAAGGGTTTGAGGTGATTCTGATGCGTCGGCAGGTTTGGGAAGTACCTGTGTAGGTTATCAGGGCTGTTCATATAGATAAGCAGAGAGGGTTTTTAGTGTTAAATGAAAAAGACCTTAGACATAGTCTGAATCCTCATATTTTCTTCCTTTTTTAATTCCAGCAAAGTTCTACTAACTAACCATAGTCTACTTTCTGAAAAGAAGTACAAAAACCAATAATAATAATATTTTTAAAAAAGACTATATAAGAAAAAACAGGCTTACTAACGCTACATCTTATTGTTCGTGAACCTTTCCTTCCCCAAAGGAGAAAACTAGACCTACAGAAGTCAGTGATTTTTCTCAAAGTCACATAGTTTGCTTGCGGCACAGTTGGGACTGAATTTGATCTGCAAAATCTGAAGGAAAAGGCTGGTGGGAAGAAGACCACACTGTTCCCACTGGTTAGGGCTGGAGACTGGGATGACCGCCCTGGGCAGGAGTAGACTTTTCTTTTATGTCCATCTGTTTAGTTGGAATTTGTTTCACTTATATGCAACACAGAAGACAGGATTACCTGAAAATCCTCCCACATCGAAGCCTTTACAATGCTGTTTGATATATTACAAACATCCCTTTCAATGCAGAGCTGAGCTTGCAGGAGTGAAAAGGGGAAGGTGTTAAGAATTAAAGGGGTGCTGAAAACCAGAGTAGTTTTGCCTGTTGCCACAGCTGCTGTGGGGACAGAAGGTGGACGAATAAGTGAGCTCCCTCGTACAAGCCAGGCTTGAGGAGGGCGGGCGAATTCACCCAGGAAGAACAAGGACATGAATGGTTTCTGCTGAAACTCTGGACAGGAAAAAAAATGTCTCCCTGAGAACTTGCGACTTGTAATTTATCAAGTAGAAATTGTAGTTTACTCACAAAATTTATAAATTAGTCACAAAGGTATAATTTTTTTTAAAAATCCCCTATGCTAGACATCGTATGCTCTCACTCATAAGTGGGAACTAGGCTATGAGGATGCAAAGCCATAAGAATGACATAATGGACTTTGTGGACTCAAGGGAGAGGGTGGGAATCGGGTGAGGGATAAAAGGCTACAAACTGGGTGCAGTGTATACTGCTCGGGTGATGGTGCACCAAAATCTCACAAATTGCCACTAAGGAACTTACTCATGTAACCAAACACCACCTACTCCCCAATAACCTATAGAAATAAAAAAATTAAAAGATCCTTTAGGTTTTAAGATTAACACCTTATTAAGTCTTGGTTTTAAGGGGAAATCAAGTCAATAGAGCCTTGTAATTAAAGGATAATGATAAAATTATATATCAAAACATGTGGAACTGCTTAAAAAGTAATATTTGGTAAAATTGTAACTTTAAATATATTTAACAGAAAAATTTTAAGTGTTAGAAATTACAAGTTTAACTCAAGGGTTTGGAAATAGAATAAGCCAGACAGGAAGAATGGCCAGTTCAAAGGCCCTGGCAAAGGAAGGCCAGTGTGCCTGGAGCAGCATAGAAGATGAAGAATGGAGGAGGAGGAGATGAAGTCAAGGAGGTAAGAGGGCTCTGTCCACAGAGGATCAGATCCTGCCCGACCACATGGGCCATTAAAAGGAAATGGCTTTTAGTCCAAGTGATGTGTAGCCAATGAAGGATTTTGACTCATTTGGAATGAATCACTCCAGCTACTGTGCTGAGATTTGCCTCTAAGAGGGCAAGGACAGAAGTGAAGAGTCAGGGGTAACTTTAAGGCTTTGGGTCACAGCAAACAAAAGGATGAAGTGCCATTTACTAAGATGGGGAAGACCGTGCAAAGAGCAGGCTTGGAAGGAGGAAAAGATCAGGGGTCCAGTTTGGGCTACGTGAAGTGTGAGAAGTGTCAATATTAGGCAATCAAGCAGTGATTTCCATGGGCAGGAGGACATCACAGCTTGGAGCTCAAGGGTGAGGTCTAGGCTGGAGATACAAATGTGGCAGGAAAGGGCATATAGGTGATATTTAAAGCTATGAGAATACTGTGAGTATTGTATCAAGTGAATACACAGAGAGAGAAGAAGCAAGGTCAAAGGTCGAGCCCAAATGACTTCCAATGTTAAGAATGTCAGTGAGAAATGAAGGAGCCAGTAAAGATGACCAAGAAAGGCAGACCAGTGGGGGCTGGGTGATATGGCTCACATCTGTAATGCCAACAATGTGGGAGGCTGAGGTGGGCGGATCACTTGAGGTCAGGAGTTTGAGATCAGCCTGGCCACCATAGTGAAACCCCGTCTCTACTAAAAATATAAAAATTAGCTGGGTGTGGTGGAGCATGCCTGTAACGCCAGCTACTTTAGAGGCTGAAGCACGAAAACTGCTTGAACCCATGAGGCAGAGGTTGCAGTGAGCCAAGATCATACCACTGCACTCCAGCCTGGGTGACAGAGTGAGACTCTGTCTCAACAACAAAACAAAAAATCTAAAAGACCAGTGGACTCAGAGGAAAGAAGTACACCATTTCCTGGAAGTCAAGTGAAGAAAATATTTCTTAATTTTAATTTTAATGGCTTTAATACTTCACTTTTTTATAGAATGTTTGCTCTTTTTTTTTTGGTAATCTATATCACTTTTATATATTTTTCTTTTGTTTCTACTTAGAGTTTTAATTTAAAATTACCCCTGGATTTTATCAAATGCCTTTTTAGCCCGTGTCAATATTGTTTTTATCTGTAATTTGTTGATGTAATACATTTTTGTCAGTAATTTACTAATATTAACACCCTGGATAAACCTTTTCTCGTCGTGATGTTTTGTTATTTTAACATACTATTGGGTTTGCTTGTCTAATATTTTATTTATAATCATTACATGTATATCCTTGAGTAAATTTAAGTTATAGTATTTTTTGGCTCTATTTTTCAGGTTTTGATGTTAGAATTAATTGTTGGCTTTTCAAATGAAATGAGAGCTTTCATACTTTTTTCTTTCCTTCTTCTTCTCCTTTTTTTTTGAGACAGGGTCTCACTCTGTCATTCAGGCTGGAGTGCAATGGTGTGATCATAGCTCACTGCACCCTCAAACTCAAAACCATCCTTCTGCCTTGGCTTCCCAAGTAACTGGGATTACCAGTCATGAACCACTATGCCCAGTAAATTTTCAATTTTTTTGTAGAGACAGTGTCTCCCTATGATGCACGGGCTGGTCTCAAACTCCTGGATTCAAGGGATCTTCCCACCTCAGCCTCCCAAAATGTTGGGATTGCAGGAATGAGCCACCATGCCAGCCCACAGAGCTTTCTTTTTTATGAGCTGAAAGAGATCAGTGTTGAAATTATTGCGAAACTAACTGAATTAGGTGACTTCATTTTTCTTCAATTATTTGTTCAACTTTTCTGTGTCTTTTGAGAAAATTTAATTATTTATTCTTACAAAATGTTCCATTTCTTATAGGTTTCTATTTATATTTCTGGACAAGTGTATGTAATAGTTTCTCATAATTTTTATTTTATTTTATTTTGAGATAGAGTCTCACTCTGTCACCTCTGTCACAGAGGTTGGAGTGCAGTGGTGTGATCTTGGCTCATGCAGGCTCCACCTCCTGGGTTCAAGGGATTCTCCTGCTCCAGCTTCCCTAGTAGCTGGGATGACAGGCATGCGCCACCACACCTGGCTAATTTTTGTATTTTTAGTGGAGTTGGAGTTTCACCATGTTGGTCAGGCTGGTCTCGAACTCCTGACCTCAAGTGGCCCACCCGCCTCAGCCTCCCAAAGTGCTAGGATTACAGATGTGAGCCACTGCACCCGGCTGATAATTTCTCATAATTTTTCTAATTTTATTTGAATCTGTGGGCATATCTTTTCTCTTTCTCAGTGTTGGTATGTTTGTATTTGCTTTTTCACATTTTTCATTGATCAGATGTAATGGGAATTATCTATTTATATAGATAAAAGAGATTCTGGCTCTATTACGCTATTTACTAGGTTTTTTTCTTTATTTTTAATCATTTCTGTCTTTTATCCTTTTAATTTCCTATACCTACTGTCTTAAAGTTTATTTTCAGGTTTATTTTTTCCCAGTTGTCTCAAGGGGCATACTTAATGTATTTTTAGTCTTCCTTTCTAAATATAGCAGCAGATATAAATCTCAGTCCACAACTCAGGCATGTAAGAAATATAATGATTTTAAAAATAAGGCAACTTAATTTCAGTACCAAGCCTCTGTTTTCCCAAGGAGCGAAATATTAATCTTTGTTAATTTGGAGTCTTGCTCTTCCCAGGGTTGTCTAAGTTTTAGAATTCTTACATCATTAAAGTTGACAATCATGTGGTTCTCAGTGGAATCTCACCCTGCAGTCATCACTGGATGTAGAATTTCAGGCTTAATGATATTTCGTTTCAGCATATTGGAGACCGTAAATTCAGGTCTCAAACTATGGAAGGCTGGCTTGCAGTTGTGAATTACCAGGAAGATTTTGTTTGTTTGCTTCCAATGAGAGCCAAGATCAAGACAGGCAAGCTCCTTCCTCTTGCCTACTGCATAATAGGTTTACTCTTCATTACACTGAGAATGTAGCCTTTTAGGGTCCCTGGCCCCTGCTTTATATAAGAGTCTCCTTCAGGACTTCTGATCTCAGGGAGTCTCTGGGGTTACTGGCCTGCAGCAGCCCTCAGATGGTTCTTTCAGCTCTCCAGGGCTCAGTCCCACTGCCTAGGGCTCTTGTGTTTCCTTTGTTCTAGGCCTCTGTGGAATCCTTATTTTCAAACTGTGAGATTCATATAAAAATATGTTTGCTGTTGTTATTTTCATCAAGAGGGTTTTTCCGGGAATCCAGTTCAACATAAATTTCAGAAATAGAAATCTCACCCATCCCTTTAGTTTTCTCTGACTCTTATAAACAATATATAACTAGATTTTGTTTCTTTTCCTTCCTAATGTGAGACTTTGTTTTAGTAGAGAATATTACCCCATTCACATTTTTTGGTGAAACGAGTTCACTTTGGTTATATTTAATGTTTATTACCTAAAGTTTGTAGTTGTTTCCTCTTGTCCTTATTTTTGCTAGATCGATACAGTTTCTTTTTATTCCCTTCTACCTCCACCAGTTATACTCTCTATCATGCCTCTTCAACCATAGTGGTTATGTTATCATCATCATCCATGTATAAATCTATGTTTAAACGTCTAACCTACTACTAGCATAAATCTAATAATAAATATTAGCTGTGCTCCTTTGCCAAGATGTTTTACTTATCTACAGTGCCATTTCCCCTACACCAATATGAGACCTGTGGATGCTCATATTCTCAACCTCCAGCTCTGCTGTACCCACCTGATATGGTTGGCTGTGTCTCCACCCACCCAAATCTCACCTTGAATCGTAGCTCCCATAATTTCCAAGGGTTGTAGGAACCCAGCGGGAGGTAATTGAATCACAGGGGATGGGTCTTTCGCATGCTGTTTTTGTGATAGTGAATAAGTCTCACGAGATCTGATAGTTTTATAAAGGGAAGATCCCCTACACAAGCTCTCTTTCCCTGCTGCCACGTAAGTGTGACTTTGCCCTTCATTTGCCTTGCACCATGATTGTGAGGCCTCGCCAGCCATGTGGAACTGTGAGTCAATTAAACCTAAATTAGCCAGTTTTGGGTATGTTTTTATTAGCATCGCGTGAAGTCAGACTGATGCATCCACCATCCCTATCTATCCACCCCATTCCAGGACTTTCTGAGAGTTGTGTGTGTGTGTGTGTGTGTGTGTGTTTTAAATGGAGTGTTACTCTGTCACCCAGCTAGCATAATCTTGGCTCACTGCAACCTCTGTCTCCTGAGTTCAAGCAATTCTCCTGCCTCAGCCTCCATAGTAGCTGGGATTACAGGCATGTGCCACCATGCCCAGCTAATTTTTGCATTTTTAATAGAGATGGGGTTTCACCATGTTAGCCAGGCTGGTCTCAAACTCCTGACCACAAATGATCTGCCCACTTTGGCCTCCCAAAGTGCTGGGATTACACGTGTGAGCTGCCATGCCCAGCCGAGAGTTTTATTAAAGATATTTTTGTTTGTTTGTTTGTTTGTTTAGTCCGTGTTTTTCTTATTACCCAAAGTTCATAGTTTACTTTAAACCAAGTTCACTCTTGGTGTTGTATATTTCATGAGTTTTGACAAATGTACAATGAAATGTATTGACCACTAAAGTATCATACAGAAAGCCACTGATCTTTTTACTATTTCCATAGTTTTGACTTTTCCAGAAGACCATATACTTGCAATTATACAGTATGTAGCCTTTTCAGATTGGCTTCTTTCACTTAGTAATTAACATGTATTTAAGGTTCCTCTATATCTTTTCATGGCTTGGGACTTACTTTTTAAAATGGACTTTATGTTTTACAGTGGTTTGTAGATATACAGCAAAATTGAGCAGAAGGTACAGAGATTTCCTATAGAGCCCCTGACCCCATGTACGCGCGGTCTGCAGGACTATCAAAATCCAGAACAAGAGTGGTAATATTACAATCAATGAGCCTACATGGACACATTATTCTCACCCAAATAGTTGTAATTATAGTTGACAACTACAATAGTTTGTAGTTGACAGGTAGGGTTCACTCTTGGTATTATATTAAAGACACTGCATGGTTTGCAACAAATTAATAATGGCATGCATCCGCCATTATAACATCATACAGAGGGGTTTCACTTCCTGAAAAATCCCTTGTATTCTGCTTATTTATTCCCTCTATTCCCTATAACCCATGGAAACCGTTGATCCATTTATAATACTGTCTCTGCAGTTTGGCCTTTTCGAGCATGTCATATAGTTGGATTCATACAGTATGTATCTTTTCCAGACTGATGCTTTTTGCTTGGCAATATGTATTTAAGGTTCCTCTTCTTTTCATGGTTTACTAGGTCATTTGTTTTTACTGCTGAGTAACATTCCATTGTGTTAATGTACCAATGTTTATTTATCTATTCACCTACTGAAGGACCTATTCGTTGTTTCCAACTTTTAGCAATTATAAGTAAAGCAGCCATAAACATTCATCTGCAGGTTTTTTGGTGGACATAGTTTTCAACATAGTGGTAAACTTGTTTTAATTTGCAATTTCTTAGTAACGTATGATGCTGAACATGTTTTCATATGCTTGTTTACCTTTATGTCTTTTGTTAGTATCCTACGGTGAAAGCTTAGATCATCGATTTTAAAGCTTTTTTCAATAGTTCCAATAAGGTACTTGGCCTTTTGAACGTGTCTTTATCTCATATAATGTAGATAGTTGACTTTTATTAATAGCAAATATTAACATATTAACTTATTCATAATTTTGTTCTTGGACTTCTGCTAATAGTTGAAAAGAAATGCAACAGTTAGAATATTTTTCTCTCGTCCATGCTTTAGTTATAAGGAATTCTCACATTACCCTTCTGTCTAAAATACAATTCTCTGTGTATCCTTCACTTCCACAAAAACAGCTTTGAAAAGTAGCAGTGGCAACAACTCAATTAATGCATTTATTATTTTTAAAAATCTAAGATTTTAGAAAAAGGATAAAATGAATTTGTTGTGTGGGTATTATGATATTTTAAGTATTTAAGATAAAACGTGTGTAAATTTGGAAAGCGTTCCTTTCCTTATATGGGGTGACCTGATAAAGAGAGTAGATGAATGAAAGAAATACATGCTTCTGTCTTTCCAACTGGATCTTTGATTCTACCACAGCACAGCACCCAAAATGGATCTTTGCTTTGCATTTTTAATTCTGACCCTCGCATATCTTTAGTAAATTCAGTAAAATAATTTAGTAATCTTTCCCCCAGTGAAAGTCTTATGATGGGCTCCACACAGTTATTTGGAATTGTAGTTAAGAGCGGAACCCCCAGTAACATCCATACTCCTTGGAAAATGCACCATGGCCATATGTCTGCACCAAGATTTGTACAGTAGAACACTTGTCTCCAATATTGCACCACACCACATGATACAGCAAATGTTCCCTTGACCATTAGATGAAAATATTATCACTGAACAGTCTCTCAAATATGTTTGTTTTGCAATGAAGCTTCCTGGCATTAATTTCATTAAAAAGTTGACTGGGCGTGGTGGCTCACACCTGTAATCCCAGCACTTTGGGAGGCCAAGGCAGGTGGGATACCTAAGTTCGGGAGTTCGAGACCAGCCTGACAAACATAGTGAATCCCATCTCTACTAAAAGTACAAAAAATTAGCTGGCTATGGTGGTGGGTGCCTGTAATCCCAGCTACTCGGGAGGCTGAGGCAGAAGAATCACTTGAGCCCGGGAGGTAGAGGTTGCGGTGAGCTGACATAGCACCACTGCACTCCAACCCGAGTGATAAGAGCAAAAATCTGTCTCAAAAAAAAAAAAAGAAAAGAAAAGAAAAAAGAAAAAAAAAGAGTTGCATAGATAGAAGAGGAGCATATAGGATAGTGTTTCTTCCACTGTCAAAATTACAAAGGAGTTTACCAACAAATATAAGACCAAATGAAACTATATACTGTATATAAAATTGTTATATACCAATTTTATAAATGGACAGGAGAGATTTTCCTACCAGAAGGTTTACAAAGCAAAAGTGGCTCCATGGTCTTTTCAGTTGCCAAAGTGAGGTAAGCAAAAGCATCCATTAGGAGATTCACCAGAAGGGTATGACCAGCTTAAAAGGAGAATCCTGGACAACACATGCAGCTGCAGAGGCCACAAGTGTGACACTGTCAACTGAAATGGAAGGAATTGGAAGATGGTATCATAAACATTTCAACCTCATATGACAGTTTTAACAATACTTGCAAGGTTGTCGTTGGTAAGAATGATATTGGAAACTTCTTTAGCTATATTTGTTTCTGTTAATCCCACTGCAGATCAAATATCTGCTCTCTTTAACACCAGGCCATCATTAGGACCATCATCAGTAACTGTTACAATTTGCCTCTGTCTTGAAACATTATTCATTACACATTTTTACTAAGTAATATATTTAATGATAAGGCCAGTGTACCAGCCAGGGTTCTCTAGAGTAAAAGAAGGAACAGGTTATACAGGAGGAAATTTATTATAGGAATTGGCTCACATGATTATGGAGGATGCTAAGTCCCACAATTGGCCTTCGCATGTTGGAGAACCATGAGAGCTGGTAGTATAATTCAGTCTGAGTCTGAAGGTCTGAGAATCAGGAGAGCTGTTGGTATAATTCCCAGCCCAAGAAGCCCGGAGAAGTGCTGATGTCCCAGGGAATTAGAATACAGATGTCTCAGATTAAACAGGGAGAATGAATTCACCCTTCCTCTGACCTTTAGTTCTATTTGGGCTCTCAAAAGATTGGGTAAGGGCAATCTTCTTTAGTCTACTGATTCAAGTGCTAACAGTCCCTCCAGAAACAGCCCCAGAGACATACCCAGAAACAACATTTCTACGAGTTAGCTGGGCATCCCTTAGCCCAGTCAAATTAACACACAAAAGTAACCATCACAGCTGAATCTTGCAAGTACACGAAATTCTGACCAACCCTTGTTTTTGAGCCTTTTTTTCAATTTCTCCATTTTCATTTTTATGCGTTAGTTTCTTGAAATCTGTACCCCCTAGATGTGGGTAACCTTCAGGGACCTTTACAATGCTGTATTTCAGGGCAATAGCCCTTACAATGTGGAGATTGTCACTAGAATCACCCATGCAGTTGATCTAGTATACTGCATTCGGCACCTCAGGTGTTGAGGGTTGAAATATGTCTCCCAAAAACATGTGTTCAAGTCCGAACTCTAGTTCCTGTGAACATGACCTTATTTGGAATAAGGTCTTTGCAAATGTAATCAAGATGAGCTCATATTAGACTAGGGAGGGCGCTAATCGGGCAAACTGCTGTTTTTTAAAAAAGAGGGAAATTTGGACATAGAAAAGACAGACGGCCATGTGAAGATAGAAGCTCCAAGTCATGGAATACCACAGTTTGCCAGCAACCACCAGAATCTATGAGAAAAGCAAGGAAGGATTTTTCCCTAGAGCCTTCAGAGGGAACATGGGACCTCTGGGACCTCTGGGACCTCTGGGACCTCTGGGCTCTAGGACTATATAAAAATACAATTCTGTTGTTTCAAGCTACTCAGGTTGTAGAGCTTTACTGAAGCAGTCACAGGAGACTTATGCCTTGGGTCTCATGGCATCTTCAATCCCTACGAAAGCAGTTCATGCAAGATCTGTAGTAATATCTTCCTGATTGCTCAGCCAGGTTTGTATCTGCAGAATTTCTGAACATCAGGCACAGTATTCTTAGCCCTGCACAGCCATTGGTTTTATAACACTTTGGAAAATGTCTTTTTTATTTGTTTTAGTCAGGACTCTAGGTAATCTTCATTCAAAATTTCACACCGCTGTCAAGTAATAGTTCTGAGACTCCCTCTTTGAACAACCAAAAACCCTCATCTGGCAGTTTTAAGACAGTAGTCATAGATTTTTCCTCTGAGTTTAAGATAAACTCTTTGTTTATACAGAGTTCAACTTTGTATAAATTCTTCTGTGGTATGCTTTCTTTTTTTTCTGAGATGGAGTTTCACTCTGTCATCCAGGCTGGAGTGCAATGGCATGATCTTGGTTCAATGCAAACTCTGCCTCTCAGGTTCAAGTGATTCTCATGCCTCAGCTTCCCGAGTAACTGGAATTACAGGTGACTGCCAGCATGCCTGGCTAATTTTTGTATTTTTAGTAGAGATGGAATTTCACTGTTTTGGCCAGGCTGGTCTTGAACTCCTGACCTCAAGTGATCAGCCCACTTTGGCCTCCCAAAGTGCTGGGGTTACAGGCATGAGCCTGTGGTATGCTCTTTCTTTTCCTTCTTTCTCCCTCCCCTCCTCTCCCCTCCTCTCCCCTCCCCTCCCTTCCCCTCACCTCTCCTCCCCTCTCCTCCCCTCTCCTCCCCTCTCCTCCCCTCCCCTCCCCCCTGTGTCCCCTCCCCCCTGCCTCCCCTCCCCTCTCCCCTTCCCTCCCCTCCTCTCCCCTGTGGTATGCTCTTTCTTTTCCTTTTTTCTGCCTCTCCTGTCCTCTCCTCTCCCCTCCCCCTCCTCTCCCCTCCCCTCCCCTCTCCTTTTTCTTTCCTTTCCTTTTCTTTCTCAAAATCTACTCTTAAATGATGAAGAAATTCCAAAAGGCACATTCTATTTTATTGCCAATCTGTTGGGGTGGACCTCAACAACTAAAAAATTGTTTTAATTATACAAACAATTAACAGCAGTGTCTGTCAAAAAGGTATTCCCAATGGGTCTGGAACTTATACAATGAGCCTCACCAATGGAAGGCTGAACTCTCAGAATAGTAATGTGCTTGTTTTATCAGAACAAAAGACTGTTGCATTTCCCATAGTTTTACAAGCACCCAATGTCTCACTGAGTGATTATCTTTCATTTTCTTTACAGAATAAGCCAAGGAATTAACTGCAAAAGAAAAGCTTTCAAGAACAGCCACCACCAAGCCAGTTATTCTCATAATGAAAAACTGAGTAATATATTCTGTATAAACTGCAACGCAATCTAAAGTTCATTGGTTGTCCTCAGTCCTAAAAGTCTGTATTGCCAAATTTGTCATTAAGGAGACAGAGTGAGGATAATAGCCATGAGCCAACCACACTTGCCAATCCTTATGGATAACTTTGTACATTTGTCTTGTAGAATTATTATATATTTCTTGGGTGTATGTTTGAACCGGCCACATTTTGCTTTCACCTTCTCAGGCTGTTGTGTCCCTGCTGGTCCCCTGAGAATCTGTTTCTGTTTTGTTTTAACTCCCTTTGTTCTTAGTTAAAAAAAAAAAAAATCAGCAGACATAAAATGAGGCCTGCCTGTGAGTTATAACCAGAGCCCTCCTTCCCCTAGGACGACGACAGCAGGCTGGGATCTGGGATCGGCGTCTTCCTCCTCATCTCTGACCCTCCCTGAAGATGCTGTGGTAGCAGGCAGCATGGTACCCTAGGGGAACTGCTCTACATCACCACCACGAGGTTCACCAGCTGGACCTCCTCCCCTTGGCCGCCTGGCAGCTCGAAGACGTCCTCTGGTCCTGGCTGATGCGTTTCTCCAGGCCGCAGCACTCTTCCTCCCTGCTCCAGTTTTGACCTTGGCGTCCTGCACCAGCTGGCAGGCCTGGTTCCCAGGCAGTCCTCGGGCACGTAGCACAGGACCGATAGCGTGACGGCGGCCACCTCCGTCGAGGAGGCCACCACCTGCTCTGCACAGCGCCCTCCCGCGGTTCGGCTCCCGGGGTGCAGCGGCGGCCCGCGCCTGGGCGGTCTCCAGGCGTGCACCGCCCGGCTGCCCCTACCGCCACCTCAGCGGCCGGGCGGGCAAGGATCGACCAGCAGCGCACACCCCTTGCTCCCGTGGCCGGCGCCGGGGGACCGCTGCAGGGAGGATTTCTTTGCCTCCTTTCCCCTTTCTCCAGCTACCCCCAGCCCCCGGCCTGAGGAGTCACCCTGGGCTTTCTACCAGCACCCAACTCCTCCCACTAAACTGGAAGTGCCCTCTTCCAATTGCAGTTCACACCTCCCCAGCCCCACCAGGGGCGCTGCCGCCTTCCATCACAGTAGGCAAGCTCCCGGTGTGCGCCAAAGACACCCAGGTGGAAACCCACCAAGGCCGCCATAGTGAGAGGCAGTTTACTCAGACCTTGCTGTGGCGAGGGAGTCAGCCACCATCACTTGCATTTGGGAGGAGACTTGGAGGCAGGCCGGGGAGTGCGGACCCTTCACCGTGGAAAACGGAAGGCTTCAAGGTGTGCCCGGATTGGCGGCTGCTGGTGTGGGGGACCTGGAGGCAGGTATCCCATGCAATTGGCTTGGAAAACATTTGGCTTTCTCGGGTTGGTCCTGAGTTGGAAGGTGAGGCGGGGAAGGGCAAACCTTAAGGAAGCTAGCGGCGGTTATTGATCAAGTCTTGACGCTTTAGGTCAGGTTGCTGCAGGGGTCACGGTTCAGAGTTCTTTTTTTTTCCGAGAAAGAATCTCACTCTCGCCCAGGCTGGAGTGCAATGGCGCGATCTCGGCTCACTGCAACCTCTACCTCCAGGGTTCAAGCAATTCTCTGCCTCAGCCTCCCGAGTAGCTGGGATTACAGGTGCACACCTGTAATCTACCCCCACCTGTCTCTACTAAAAAATACATAACTTACGTATTTTTTAGTAGAGACAGGGTTTCACCATCTTGGCCAGGCTGGTCTTGAACTCCTGACCTCGTGATCCACCTGTCTCGGCCTCCCAAAATGCTGGGATTACAGGCGTAAGCCACCGCGCCCGGCCTTTGTTTTTATATATAGTCTGGCCATGCTGGGTTTGTATACTGTCACTGGCCGGTCCTCCTCTTCTGTTTCCTCTGGCCACATACACCTTTCCAGGAGAAGCTGCCAATGGGAGTTCTCAATCAGCTCTAACCTTCAAGGGCTGGGTTTTAACATTATGTCTGCGAGACATGCTGCAGGTGGTAGGCATCTGCTCTATGCAGCCTGAGCCCAAGGTGGTGCCTTCTGAGCCTTTAGCTCTGTATTGAAGACCAGCAGCTGAGCTCTTTGATTTTAAAATTGTGAAACTACTTCTCCAACTTCGTCTTAGTTCTACATCATGGGGACAGCCAGTAGTTACAGAAAACCATATAGAGTTGGCCCTTGAATACCTAAGAGGTTAAAGGCAGCCCCTCCTACCCCCACCTTCTCCCACACTCTTCGAAGTCAAAAACCTGAATACAATTTTTTTTTTTTTTTTTTTTTTGAGACAGAGTCTCACTCTGTCACCCAGGCTGGAGTGCAGTGGTGTAATCTCGGCTCACTGCAACCTCTGCCTCCCCAGTTCAAGCAATTCTCCTGCCTCAGCCTCCCTAGTAGCTGGAACTACAGGCACCTGCCACCACGCCCAGCTAATTTTTGTATTTTTAGTAGACATGGGGTTTTGCCATATTGGCCAGGCTGGTCTCGAACTTCTGACCTTGTGATCCGCCCAACTCAGTCTCCCAAAGTGCTGGGATTACAGGTGTGAGCCACCATGCCGGTCCCAAGTATAAGTTTTGACTCCTTCAAAACTTATACTAGACTACTGTTGACTGAAAGCCTTACCAATAACATAACACATATTTTGTATATTATATGTATTGTATACTGTATTCTTATAGTAATATAAGCTAGAGAAAAACTATTAAGAAAATCACAAGGAAGAGAAAATATATTTACTATTAAGTGGAAGGGGATCATCACAAAGGTCTTCATTCTCTTTGTCATGTTGAGTAGGCTGAGGAGGAGGAGGAAGATGAGGGGTCTTGGTGTTGCAATGGTGGCAAAGGCAGAAGGAAATCCAGGGGTAAATCCATGTCTTGTGTATATAGTCACCACATATTCTCATGAAGAATAACATAAAACCTAAGAATATACCACATGCAAAGCTCTATGTTATATAAGGGATGAAGTAGGCTGTGGTAGACATTCTGTGGCCACAAATTTGATATTTATCTGGTGTCTGTATTCACATAGCCCCCCCAAATCACTTTTGCTATGGCCTCTTTCTGTTCCTGAATCTCCACTACAGTGTGGGAAAATAGGCATTGCCCTGATACCCAGAGCTTTCAAGCATCTTTGCAAAATCTTCCCATCAATGGGGAATGATGGTTTGGCCCCGTCTTCTCTCTCCCTGAATCTAGTTAGCAGCAATTGAATGGTCCCCTGGTGATTCACTGGATGCTATTTCGTTTGTTCCGTCAGCTGTTTATTAATCTGTAACTTCCTGTTAAAATGCAGGGTGTGCTTTTTTAAGAAGCCTTACACAGCATAAGTTTTATTTTGGGACCGGACACACTATTATATAAAGAGGATCTGTGAGTGTTACTTGGTCTTGTAAGCTATTTCTTTTGTCAGCAAAATGTTGTGAGCACCTACCGTGTGCCAGGCAGTGTTCTGTGAACTGGTTATACAGGAGTGAACGAGATCACCTTAATTTTGAGAAGTTTATCATCTACTCAAGGGAAACACGTGTAATAAACTACAGTAAGTGCAACCATAGATGTTCAAAGTATGGGAGGGTGCAAAGAAGGAAGTGGAAAATTCCAGGTCGGCAAAGGAGTGAAAAAGACTCTAGAATAGAACCTAGCAAAGATTTTCAACTGGTAGATGGTATAACAAAGATGGCACATTTTGGTGAGAGTGTGGGGAGGGCAGATTGGACAATGAAGAGCTTGAAGGTGGGAAAGTTATTTGAAGGTTATTTAAGAGGCTGTTGCAAATGGTTTAGGCAGGAAATAATAAAGCTGAAGAGAGGGACAGAAAGAATGTTTGAAGTAATTTTTACAGCAGGATGGAACAGTGGGAGGTGAGGAAAAATGAGTGGATGAAAAGTTTCTGGTTTGGAGCACTTGGTAAATGATGCTGCCATTAAATCAAATGGAAGAAAAGAAGGAGAAGCAGGTGTGCTGGGTGAGGGCTGTGGAGACCATGTTTGGACCTACTGAAGTTTGGGTGATAAGTGGGAACATGATTCAATCGCTAGATACTCAAGTTGTTGGAGCGTGAGGTCTGGCTGAAATACCTATTTGGGTAACATCTAATGACTTGGAAACCTTATTAAACAGATTGTGTTTTGGTTTATGGTGATTCATATATATATATGTATGTATGTATGTATTTTAATGATTTTCAGATAAAATGTAAGTGCATTCCAGATCATGGCATTTTACTTTAATGGTATCAGCTTTTATGTTGGTGGCTGGGAATGTCAGGGGTTGAAGGCAGTATAAATCAAATACTATTGATAAATTGAACTTTTGGGTGTTAACATTGACATTAAAGGTGTTACGGCTGGGTGTGGTGGCTCACGCCTATAATCCCAGCACTTTGGGAGGCCGAGACGGGTGGATCACTTGAGGTCAGGAGTTCGAGACCATCCTGGTCAACATGGTGAAACCCCGTCTCTACTAAAAATACAAAAATTAGCTGGGCATGGTGACGCACGCCTGTAGTCCCAGCTACTCGGGAGGCTGAGGCAGGAGAATTGCTTGAACCCAGGAGACGGAGGTTGCGGTGAGCCGAGATTGCGCCATTGCACTCCAGCCTGGGTAACAAGAGCGAAACTGTGTCTCAAAAAAAAAAAAAAAAAAAAAAGATGTTACTTGCCTTTTCAGTACTAGAGATTTAAAAAATACTCTGATCAACTATGGAAAACTGTATAGTTTTTAATCGTGGAATACTATAAAATAGGCCTTCTGCTACAGTGGTGTTTTGCTAGTGCCGAGGAAATGGGTAAAAATGTGGAAGATGTTTTCTTTTACCATACAAAGTAAAATTTTCAAGAATATTTTTTGTAAAAGTGTCCTTTGTGTCCTGGAATCTAATCTAACCCTAACCTTAACTCTAACCCTAACCTGTAGCCTTAAGGGCAGAGTTAACACAAGCACTAGCCCTAGCATAAATGCTAACCCTAAGCCTGAACCTAAATCTCACCCTCATCCTAAACTAAACCCGAACCCAACACTAACCACAAACCTAAACATAACCTTAACTCTAAACCTAAAGGTAGTGCTAACCCTAACTCTGTCCTTATCCCTATTGTCACTAATCCTAATCTTAACCTTAGAGCTGACTTTTTTCAGGGTAGATCTGTTAGAAAAAAAATATTCTTTAGGACTCCAGAAACTAGGTAATCAAAACTGAGAAGTAAATTTCAGATTAAATGAATAATCTATAATAAAGTCATCAGGAGACATGTTTAACAACATAGCATGATTAGGTAGCCTGACCCTTCTTATTGAGGTAACCAAAGGCCAGGTGAGAGGTCTGAAGAACATTCTTACTTCTTCTTTCCAACAGTAAGCATGCCTAATAAGGGTTGCTATAAAAATTCAGTGACTACTGATTATTAAAGAAATGCAAATCAAAACCACATTGAGATACCATCTCTTGCCAGTTAGAATGGCAATCATTAAAAATTCTGGAGACAACAGATGCTGGAGAGGATGTGGAGAAATAGGAACACTTTTACACTGTTGGTGGGAGCGTAAACTGGTTCAACCATTGTGGAAGACAGTGTGGTGCTTCCTCAAGGACCCAGAAGTAGAAATTCCATTTGACCCAGCAATCCCATTACTGGGTATATACCCAAAGGATTATAAATCATTCTATTATAAAGACACATGCACATGTATGTTCATAGAGGCACTGTTTACAATAGCAAAGACCCGGAACCAACCCAAATGCCCATCAACAATAGACTGGACAAGGAAAATGTGGCACATATACACCATGGAATACCATGCAGCCATAAAAAACAATGAGTTTGTATCCTTTGTAGGGTCATGGATGAATCTGGAAACCATAATTCTGAGCAAACTGACACAAGAACAGAAAATCAAACACCATATGTTCTCACTCATAGGTGGGTGTTGAACAATGAGAACACATGGACACAGGGAGGAAAGCATCACACACTGGGGTCTGTTGGGGGTGGCCAAGGGAGGGACAGCAAGGGGTGAGTGGGGAGGTTGAGGAGGGATAACATAGGGAGAAATGCCAGATGCAGGTGACCAGGGAATGGAAGCAGCAAACCACATTGCCATGTGTGCACCTATGCAACAATCCTGCATGATCTGCACATGTACCCCAGAACCTAAAGTACAATTAAAAAAAAATTCAGTGACTATATCCAACAAATAAAATCTAAATTTACAGTACACAGACTTCACAAGGTGTATGCTAACCTTAATCCCAGTCTTCTTGAACTCTCGAAATTTAAGACTTTTGTACTCCAGAAAAATTCTAGAACATTGGCGCCTCACTGACTCATCCACTTATATCTAAATCTCACTGTGACTTTATCCAGACCTTACCAGCTAGGACTTACCTAGATTATAGTAGTAGTCAACAGCAATGCCTGGGTTGGAGGGGTAATATTAGACCCTGTATTATAGTTAGAGACTTCAAAACCAAGCTGAGGAAAAATGATTAGCATCCATAAGACAATGAGAGAATTTGATGGGACAGAACGTAACTCAGTGCTGTGTTATATGCTGTACAGACTTGGACACTGAAATGATATAAAGTGACAGTTATAAGTGGACACAGTGGACAATATTTTCTCTCATTTGTATACAACTTAGCAGCTTGCCAAAACTTTATAACACATATCCAATCCTTCCTAGGATCTCAGGAGGTTGATACAGTGGGTATTAGTGTAATTATTCTGATTTTGCATATTTGGAAACAGGCTCAGCAGAGTTAATTATTTACCCCCAAATTTTCCAGTGAAAGTGGTGCATTACAGACTAGAACTCAAACAATTTCAGATACAATGGGAAGTTCATTCTATTTCATGGAATATGTGAGACTTGCACTGGGCCTTAGCAGACTGCACAAAGTTGAAGAGATGAGGAAGAACAAAGGAGTGTTCTGATGGGATAAGAAATATAAGGGGAAGGCTGGGCACAGTGGCTCATGCCTGTAATCTCAGCACTTTGGGAGGCCGAGACAGGCGGATCTCTTGAGGTCAGGAGTTGAAGACCAGCTTGGCCAACATGGTGAAAGCCTGTCTCTACTAAAAATACAAAAATTAGCTGGGCACGTTGGCACACATCTGTAATCCCCACTCCTTGGGAGGCTGAGGCAGGAGAATCGCTTGAACCAGGGAGCTGGAGTTGCAGTGAGCCAAGACTGTGCCACTGCACTCCAGCCTGGGTGACAGAGCAAGACCTTGTCTTAAGAAAGAAAGAAAAAAGAAATATAAAAAGAAGGCAGGAAGCTGGGAATGGGATAGTGAACAGCAGACAAGTAGGAGTGGATGAGGAAAGATTGGAGGGAAAAGTGGAGCTTTGGGAGTCAAGCAAGTTGTTTATATTTCATGCAGGGTTTCACCATGAAGTCAATGAGCTTTTTGAACCTGATAGTGACATAAGATCATCTGAACCATCTGACAGTGGTGTGCAGGGCAAATGGGAAGAAGGGAGCCCTAGGGACCAAGCAGGTGACTTTTGGGTGGGGCTGCAAGGAATGTATGGAAATACAGTGGCAGGAATTGACATAAAAATAGAACAAAATTTGTTTTTAAAAAGACAGTTAAAAAGCCTAGGCTTTGATCATGATAGATAAAGAAACTGAAGATATTAAAGAATTCCACATTTTCAATAACTAGTTATATGGCCTTGGGCAAGTCATAGAGTATCTCTAGGCCCCTCATTCCCCATAAGTGACTGAAATTATGTGTATAGAATTATTGGAATAATCAATTTCTCTTAATTAAGAAGGATAACAATGAATAACTGGAAAATAAATGTTCTATAATGGGGGAAGAATAAAACAAATTATGAGTATTATGTAGAAACTAAAATCACGTTTAAGAACATGGAGACATAAATGTTCATAATATAATGCTAGGTTGAAAAACAGGACACAGTGCTATCCAAATGTCACTAAAAATAAATACGTGCATAGGAAAAAAAGAACTGGTCGAGAGTTCTCTGACTGATGGTAATGTGACTGGTCTGTATTACCAAATTTGTACTTTGTACATTTCTGGAATTTCCAAATTTTGTACAATAAACCTTTATTTTATAATGAGAAAGAAATATTTAGGAAAAAAATAAAAAGACATGAGATCATCTACTACTACTTAAAATCTTTAGATGTGTCCCTTATTAACTATTTCAAAATAAAATATCACAATGAATAGAGAAGTAGCATCGTTCTCTGTCTGACTTAGAAAATATCAGAGAAGTGGAATGGATTCTGAGACGTGGCTAAGAGAGAGAGGTGACCTTCACAGAAGAGAGAGAACAGAAAAGAGAGAAGAGGATAAAAACATTGCAATAACAAAGCAGAGATAGCTGCCTTAACTGAACGGAAATCAGAGTCCGCGTCAGTGAAGTAGGCTGACTTTTGGGAGTTGTTTACAGCTCCAATAAATACAAAATCAACTCAGGAAGTAGATAAGAATGAATTTATGTCACAAATGAAAACAACGTTTTATTGTGCAAAATATTTCATTAGGTTTGCTAACTTCAGGGAGACCTTCTCTAGGATTCCTCTTGGTTTTCCATTAGGACTGCAAAATATTTTCAGTGAATGTGTATTCAGACATAAATGAAAATCCACCATCCAGTGACATTATGAAACATCCATGTGTTAGAATTTTTCATGAATTTTTATAAAACTACATAAAATACATCTAGGAAATATTTAGGCAAATGTGTGTTTGAGGAAAATAATAATAGAAAACCAGCAGAATAATTATGTTAATATCTTGATATTAACTCATGGTAATTTGTTTTTGTGCTTAGAGAGCAGATAATATAACACAACAGGGCTACTCATTTGAGGGAATATGGAATGATAAAACTGCCCTTGACTCAGTTTCTTGCTTAATGTATTTTTCACGTGATTTTGTACTATTAAAATAAAAACCATGAGAACTATCTTTAACAGGCAAACTTCTGGCAAACGGAGCCTTCCACTTCAATTATCTTTGATTTTATTTTACATTTACCTGTGTTATTGTTGTTATTACACCAAATATATGCTACCCAAAGTTCAGGAAACTCCCCTCAAATGTTTTTTTTCCCGCCCTACAATCTGCATAGGCTTTGCCAAGTTCACCATCACTGTCTGTTCTGGGTGTCACCCCAGCTTATCACTAGATGAAGCACACCAGAGGTCTCTGCAAACCTAATAAATACCAAATCTGGAAAGAGTCGGGGTGATAGAGGCAGGAGGCAGAAAAATCCTAGTCAGACATGGTGGGTCAGGTCCCCAGTGAAACCCCACCTTCAAGCCAAAAATGATTCAAAGCCTGAATGCCAAGCTACAAGCCAAATCCACAAACTGGATTGAGAACCTGTCTTCCCGTTTGGCATGCTTTCCTTTGATTGAGCCCCACTCTTCAACTATTTTACATATACCTACACTTCCCTAATTGTTTTTACACTGTGCCCACCTTTTACTGGTACCTTTGTTTTAATCCTTTTTTTCATACTCACAAACCAATTAGCATGCACTCCCCTAGCCCCAGATTCAGCTACATCAAGACAAGATGACCTGACTTTGGGGAAGACAACCTGACTTTCCCCTCCTCTCTCCGACTCTCCTCTGTGCTGAGAGCTGACTTGTCACTCACTCACTCATAATGCTCCCTCCCTCCAGGGGCAGAGTGCGGTGGGCCAATTAGATGAGGCTGCAAGTCCGACTAAGGGGCGAGAAAAATCCTTTATCAAGAGTTCAGTCTTTCTGTCTGGTTTTCTTTAGGATCAGCTTGTCATTAGTCTTCGGGTGTACCCACATGTGCTAGTTTTCTTGGCTGTACTCACATTTGTAAAAATGGCATAAAAGAAAATAAATGAACACAGTGCTTAGAAGAACTTGAATTTCTCACTACCCAGTGTCTGTAATTCTAGCCAATATTTTATGTGGCCAGTGGGCAAAACTGTTCCCTGTTGAGCAGGAGGATTTTTCCCAGTTGTAAGATATTGTTCAATATTGATTATCAAAATAAACACTGTAAGATTGTTTGCTTATATCAACATAGAGGAAACGAGAAAACAAAAATTTCCATTTTGATACAAAATTTTTAAAGATGAACATGGTTAGAATATGTTTGCATCTCTAAAATAGGAGGCAGAAAATAAACAGTGCTGGGAAGAAAGGACAGAGGATGATAATAAAATGAGACCTTTTGACCTTGTTTATAGAAATGAAATAATTAGGCCCAAGATGGCTTTTCTGTTGCAACCTTCTCATCTCATATTTTAACTTGAATGACTGTGAAAATAAACTGCAAGTTTCTGTACCATATGTAATTGGTGTGACATCTGGGGCTCCATCAGAGGCCACTGTTTCTCTAACTTTAGCTAACCAGTGCACTTCCTGTAGCATGCTTTGGATCAACTGTCAGAGCCAGAGTCCGATTACCCTCTGGCACCTTTTCGAATCCTCTCCCCTTCTCTCTCTCTCAGACTCGCAGAAGTGTCCCTTCCTGCACTTATATAATTCCTGCACTGAAAAAGCTTATTCTCTTGTCAAATATATATAAGCAGAGCGCTAATAGGGTTAGCTCTATCCATTGGAAGAAATTTAAATCATCTTGCAACTGACAATTCCTAATTTGCTTAATTACATGTTCATTTTGCACCTTTTCCTTAACAAGTGAGCCAAGATCGTGTGTTTTTCATCCATGACTTGAAGTCTAGGAGAGAAGGAGAATGAGGAAGAAAATAATTTGAAGATTTTTACAGAGAGAAGGGATTGAAATTTTCAGTAGAATGGAATAACTGGAATAAACAAAGTCAATCATGCCAGGCAGCTTAACTGAAAGCATTTTATATTTTAAGTTTCAGACATAACCCCTCAAAACCAAAGTGGAACCTCTTCAAGGAGCTGGCAGATGCAAGCCTGGTAAGTCACTGCTTAGGATTTAAACTTTGATCTGAAGCAGAATAATAGCAAGAATATATTTTAGGAGGAAGTGTTTGGGTCCTTCAAAATTCTGTCTTTGTTATATCCATAATTGTGCAAAGATAGGAATTCTTGCATAATAGCAGAGGTAATTTGGGGTATTTTGCTTGGCAGCTTTGGGGCATGTTTTCCTTTGGAGGAAGTAGAATCAAGAAAATATTTTTTGTTTCACCATCTAAACCTACTCTAGCATAAAATCAAATGACCAGTGGCATGGTATTTGAGGACTTAGGCAGATTAATGACCTATGAATTATGCTTTTCTTTCAATATATTCTGAAATATTTGCTGGTTGGATACACAGTTTTCATAAACATACACTGAAGGATTTTTTTTGAAAATAGAAAACTCAAGTCTCTCTTGATTCAGAAGTTCTAGTTCTATTTTAATAAAATGGAATAAAGACTTTGCTTTTTGCCCTTCATTTAATGTCTTGTGGTTATAGGGATGGAATCATGGCAAAAGCAAATAATTAATGACAAATGCATTTCAAAGAAAACTGTGACCAGTAAAAATATTAAAATAAGATGCCATGTTTCCAAAGAAAGGCTGGACGTTGAAACTTCAAAAGACAGAGTTAAAAAAATACCTTTTACTTTCCACTTATCTGTAAAAGTCTCCTTGGTTTTCCTAATCAAATCCACTAACTTAGCTTCTACACAGACCTTTGCCCTCAAGTAAATAAGGAAATACCTCAATGTAAAATCACTGCAGTTCATTAAATGTCAAAGAGAGACTCGTTAACCAGACATATTAGATAACCAATTTCATGCAGAGCAGCTGCTAACAGAAAATGTCAGTGTTCCCTTTGAAGACAACTGATGACCACACAGAATGGAAAAGTTTACAAATAATTAGAAAAGAATTAGAAAGCTTGCAACCTCATGTCATGCTATACATTCTTAAGCAGAGTAAATGTTACAATTAATGTCATTAATAACAATGACCAAGTATCAATGTGTTAGGGATTATGTGGAATGTAGACATGGTTTCAGCCTAATTCCATAATCACAATTCTGTTAATGGGCAGGATATAAGCTAGGAGTGAAATTTTAAAAATGAGTGTGGGCTGGCAAGGGTGGAGGTGAGGAGGTAGTAGGACTGTCTGGGGAATATTTGATGTACTTTTGTAGATATGAAAATATAAGTTTCTCTGAAGAACTCTTTCATGAGGATGTGATTTGGGGGGGTGCAGGGAGGTGGGGTATGGAATAGAGTTTAATTTTTTTCCTTACCCGAACAGGATATACCAAGCCTAATAGTTTAAATTTTGCCAAGGATTGAGATGTGATTTTTTTCCCCCCATCTCTGTCCTGGGAATTTCATTTTCCTGAGATGGGTAAAGGAATGGAGCCCTTCCACCCTCTTCTGGGTGTTCATCTTCTCTCCAAAGAGGAGAAATGAAATCCCCATGAAGGAATTCTGGCCAAGTCAGAGAAACTGTAAGATGACCCATCTTTGGATGGGTCTAAGAAAGCCTGTGAACTCCCTATAATATTATGCAGACTTGCTAGCTGAGGAACCACTTCTTGTATCAGCAGACTGTTGAAAGGAAAAGCACTGGCTCAAGGGAAGAAGAGAAAAGTCTTTGAACTCAGACTGCCTTAGAAACCAGGGCTGCTTCTGCTCCAGAGCTTACGCCCTGTATCTCAGGTTATTCATGAACAGAACCTCTCTGCTTGTGCTTTGTAAAGGGTGTCTGTGTTTGGAGACAGAGAGACTTCCTTCCCTTTGTAAACAAATACAGGTCAGCCAGAAAGATTTAAGAATGTGGTAACTGGGATTAGTCTTACCCAAGCTGGCATTGGGAGTGTCTTGGCTATGGAGGAACTGAGGCTTTCTGGGGTGACCCTGAGTTGGATCTAACAGGGGTGAGATGAAGACTCAAGCGGAGAATCAGAACCCTGGAGCATTATAATCATAGTGGGGAAGAGAGATGTATGCAGAAAAGTCAAAGATCAAGGCAAGGAGGGAAGTTGAAAGCCTTGTAAAGTTAGTACTAAAAGAATCAGAAGCAAAATGGGGCAAATTGAACAGAAGGAATGGCCTTGAATAACTCTGACTTGGCTCTGCTAACAAAAAGTGTGCATTTCGTATTGGGTGGGCTAAGCATAGCCATGGTGGCCTAACGGTGTGGCACCAGATTGGGCAAGTCATTCTCCTGATACTGTGGCTATGCAAACTTTGTCTAAAGTCTTTTTTTTTTGGAGACAGAGGAGTCTCTCTATCCCCCAGGCTGGAGTGCAGTGGCACCATCTTGTCTCACTGCAACCTCTGCCTCCTGGGTTCAAACAATTCTCATGCCTCAGCCTCCCAAGTAGCTGGGATTACAGGTAAGTGCCACCAGACTCAGCTAATTTTTGTATTTTTAGTAGAGACGAGGTTTCACCATGTTGGCCAGGCTGGTCTCAAAGTCCTGACTTCAGGTGATCCACACGCCTCAGCCTCCCAAAATGTTGGAATTACAGGTGTGAACCACCACGCTCGGCCTAAAATCTTATATTATAGGCTAAAAGCAATCTATGAAATCTTCTATTCCAACTCCCTCATTTCATATACATGGAGAGTGAAGCCCAGGTATTAATTCAAGATTTAATAAATAATAAGGGACAGAGCCAGACCAGATTCTGTCTCTTTCTCCCTGTCCATTAAGTAGTCAGCTTTGCCACCAGTATCCACCTTGAAACCTTCATGCCCAACCTCACTGAATCTTTTATCCTTAACTGAAATCTGCATTTCCTTTGAGGGCTCTGCTTCTCCTGCACCTCTCTCACATTGCGGATGGGGAAGATGTCCTCTGTTGCCCTCTTTACTCCTTGCACACTTTCTCCCTTACCCTAAAATCTCCCAGTTTTGAAGGCCATGCCATCAGACTGCTTTAAATCCCATGCCATCAGACTGATGTCACCCACTACCTCTTGTTGCTGAAGTCATCAACCTGGGTCAAGTACGTTGTAAGGTGTAAAATTTCAAGTGCTACCTTGACGTCTCTGAGTCTCACAGCGCCCCAGAGGCTTGACCATGAATTACCCTGTTTTCACCAGATATAACCCTCCCTCAGTGGGAAAGGTTCCCCATCCATCTAGTTCCTTTACCAGCCAGACAGCTGCACTCCACCTGTTCAACCAACACAAGTTTCATTTCCCTGCTAGCCTGTGAAATTACTCAAATAAGCCAGTTATGTCCTCCCATGAGAATGAAGGTGCACCTCATCCTTTTGTTCCTCCAAAGCCTGCCTCCCACAGTCTCTGCTGGTTCTCAATTCCTGAGTGCAACCCCTATGTGGTCCTGTTCTGGAAGGCATGCAGTGTCCAGGGCTGTGAGTATATGTGACTAATAAGCTGCTGTCAATCCCATCTGTCCAATGCTGGGTATCTTGTGTTCAGTCACCTCATACTATTTAAGGCAGAAAAGCCGTTTCATCAATGGAGTGAATAGGAAGTTATTGGAACAGTCAAGCTCCTCCATTTTTTGATCACTTTTAGCTCCTAAATCACTATCACTGTTTTCAACATTTTCCCCACATTAATTCTTATTGATGTCAATATGTGCATATGTAATTCTGCAGTATCCTGGTTTGTCAGTATCTTTAGTTATTGGTCTTGTCCTCAGCACTGTCTCAACTGTTCACTTCCATATTGTTACCAACAACTCCAGAACTCCATACATCTCACCCATCCCATTCTTTAACCTCCATTTCTTATCTTTCCAGTTCACTCCTAGCACCTTCATTTCAAAATGAAGACCCCCACATGAGACCTCCATTCCATTGATTTTATCACCTATTCTTTTCTTTATTCATTCCCATCTCTTCTTCCCTCTCACTTACCCAATTAAAATTCTATGGCTAATTGTTACAATCCTTTGCATAAAGCCTCCTCCTTGCTGGCATATTCTTCTTTTTATTCATCTTATTTATCAAAACCATGATTCTAGTTAAACACTACCACCACTCTTCTCTCTTCCTGCATCTGTGCAGCTGAGCCTGGCTCACACATACTCACCCTACATGGTCTCATTTTAAATTCATGACCACAGTCCTCAAGCAGGCCTTTAATACTGCCTGTCATTATTCTATATTTCCCTAGTTCATGTATTCTACTCTTCTAGAGAACTATTTCACGCCTTTTCTTCTCTCTTAAAACCTACATTTTTTCCCTAAGTTGTTTCTCAGTTGATGGCTTTGTTTTCTACATTACTGGAAAACTGAGACCATTAGAGGAGACCTTCTGAAATCTTTCTCCTCATCTAACCAGTAAGCATGTGAACACACACTCCTTGCTCCATGAGGTCCCCAGGCTTCTATCTAAGGCTAACACCTGTCCATGTGAAGTAGATCATGAGGCCGGATTATGTCACCCAAAGAGCGCATATAAGTAGAAGATGAAGAGGTATAAAAACCAGGCCCTGGAGCACCCCAAAGTAAAGAAGTCAGGGAAGAGAGAAGATCAACAGCAACAAGAAGCCTCCTCCTCATTTGCATATTCTTGTCTTTATTTATCTTATTTATCAAAACCGTAAGTCTGGTTAAACACTACCATCACTCTACTCTGCTCACACATACTCACACTACATGGTCTCATTTTAAATTCATGACCACAATCCTCAAGGAGGCCTTTAATACTGCCTGTCATACTGTATTTCCCTTCTTTTTCTCCTTTCCATCAGAAAACAGTCTTTATTTCTCTGGTTTTAAAAAAATAACTCTTAATTGACCTCATTTTTTTCCTCACCAGTTCTCTGATTTGCTTTACACATTTCTCAAAAGAATTATTTTCTCTAATCCTCATCCTATCTCTTGAAGTCTACTGCAATCAGACTTTTATTCATACCACTTCAGCAAACCACTCTTGAAAATATCAATAATAACCTTGGTATTACTAAACACAGTAATCAATTCTCAGTCTTAACAATTGGCAGCGTTTTACCTAAGTGATCACTGCATCCTCCTTGATACACTTTTTTCACTTTAAATTTTCTGTACTTTTCTAGTTTTCCTTCTCTCTCATTGGTTGCTCTTTCTCAGTGTCCTCGGCTGTTTCCTCCCTGACTTCTTTACTATGGGGTGCTCCAGGGCCTGGTTCTTATACCTCTTCTTCTTCTACTTGTATGTTCTCTCTTTGGGTGACATAATCCAACCTCATGTATTTAAATACCAGTTATATGTTGATAACTCTCAAATTTATACATCCAACTGGAAACTTTACCTCGAACTTGAGACACTCATATCTAGCTACCTATCTGACATCTCACTTGGTTGTTGTATTGCTTAGGGTTCAATCAGAAGATCAGAACCACTGTGAGTGATAGGAAATGAGGAAATTATTGCAAGGATTAGAACCTATCTAGGTGTGGGGGGTGCTGGAGAAGTTAATACAAAGCTATTGGCCTGGCATCTCGTGGTGGATCTGAAGTTGTTGTGGGTCACCTGGACAGGTAGTTGAGAAGGAGGATTGGACCTGAAGTGAAAGAAAGCAGGATAAACTGGAACACACAATGATAAATGACTAACTTGAACCACGTCTGTCTTCCTCTGCATCCAACTATAACCACATGGATGACCTGTCAAAGGAGCTGGTCCCTCCACCAGTGGGCTGCAGGTACACTTGCCCCAGAAGTTGACAGAGCTAAAGGAGGCACTAAAGTGGTAGCTTAGGCTCAAACCTGTAATTCCAGCACTTTGGGAGACTGAGGATGGACGATAGCCTGACTCTACTAAAAATACAAAATTAGCCAGGCATAGTGGTGCACGTCTGTAATCCCAGCTACTTGGGAGGCTGAGGCAGGAGAATCACTGGAACCCAGGAGGTGGAGGTTGCAGTGAGCCAAGATCATGCCATTGCACTTAAACCTGGGCCAAAAGAGTGAAACTCTATCTCAAAAAACTAAAAAATAAAATAAAGTTGCAGCTTAAGGCAGTGCAGGTTCAGCCACTGTCCCATGGCAACAGGATGGGTCAGCACTTCAGCAGCGGAGTGTGCGAATTTCAGCAGAACTCCAAACTCACCTTCAGAGTATGATGGATGCTGCTTCACCTTCACCTTCCAAACTCCTACAACTTTATTTTGTGGCCTACCTAACCTGGAGCAATACAAGGAAGGAAATTCTGGAAAATAAGTTTGTATCTCAGCCACACTGACACAGTTCAATGTCAACATAGATGTCTAACGAACATCTCAAACTTCACATATCAAAACTCTCCCTCTACATCTTCTCCACCAGCCAATTTGCTCTATTAATGGCATCCCCTTCCTTCCAAAATCCTCAGTGTCATCCTTGACTTTTCTTTTTCCATCTCACCCTACATTCCATCCTTCAGGAAGTCCAGACAGTTTTCTGCTTTCAAAATTATCCGGAATCTGACCACTTGGTCCACCTGAATTACTGCAACAACTGCCCGAGTAGCCTCCTGGCTTCTCCATAGGCCTCCTTCCTGGTATATTTTCAGTACAAAAGCCAGAGTGACCCTTTTAAAGTATAAGTTGGGTCACATGACTCTGCTGCACAAAACCCTCTGGGGGCTCCTTGTTTCACTCAGTGTAAAAACCAAAATCCTGGTAATGAGTGGCTTATAAATGCCTTTATCATCTATATTCTGCGCCGTTATCTCTCTGACCCCCATCTCCTCCTAATCTTGTCCCTCAGTGTCCCTCAAACTCATTGGGCACATTCCTACCTCAGAGCTTTCATAAGGCTGTTCTATCTGCCTGGAACTCCTTTCCTTAGCTGCTAACATAACTTTGTCCTGCACCTAATTCAGGTCTTTGCTTAAATAGCACCTCTGTGAAACCTACTCTGACTACTCTATTTAAAATTACAATTTCCCCATCCCTATTACTGCCCCAGCTAATCCTATTTCCTAACTAGCTGCATATTTTTTTCAGTAGAAATTACTACATTTTAAGATATGCTTTACCTATTATTCTGTTTATGTCTGCTTCCTCCAACTAGAAATGTAAGCCCAATAAGGGCAGGGGTTTTGAAGGTTTTGTTTCATTGATGTGTTTTAGGTGCCAGACCCTGGCAGAGTAGGTGTCCAATAAACACTTGGTGTATGAATTGAGTGTTACCAGTCTATGCCTCCCATTAAGTTGGAGAAAGAAGATACTGAAAAAGTTATGTTGTACGTTTCTTCATTTATTGGAAACAACTCTTTCTTCATGATTCCAGGGAATTTCTGTAAGGAAGATAACCCTCTCCATTGTTTAAAGCCTGCAATCATAGCGTCTCTTCTTTTTACCTAACTACATTTTAGCTGCAAGCTTTTCATTATTTTTAATCACCCTGGGGGCATATATGTTTCATAAATCTAAGATTTATTGGACCACTTTCTCAGCCTTTGAATTGCTGTGTTCTGGATTCATTTAACCTAATTTACAGTTTCTATAGTTTCTAGCTTTTGAGAAAGGTTTTAAAGAAGGGAAAGGAAGTCATTTGCAGGAGAAATATAACACTTTTCTGTCTGTGTAACAGAGAGGTTGGAGGAAAGAGAAAAACTGCAATTTAGTGGAACAAGAGCTTCCTAGAAAGTGAGACAAGCAAGTGCTAACAATGCCTAGCAATAGTCACAAACCCAGGGATGACATCTGATATGGTTTGGCTCTGTGCCCCACCTACACCTCACCTCAAATTGCAATCCCCATAATTTCCTTGTGTCAATCTGGTGGGAGGTGATTGGATCATGGGGGTGGATTCCTCCATGCTGTTCTTGTGCTAGTGAGTAAGTTCTCATGAGATCTGTTGGTTTTGTAAGTGTTTGACAGTTCCTCTTTCACATGCTGTCTTGCCTGCCAACATATAAGACATGCCTGCTTCCCCTTCCAGCATGATAGTAAGTTTCCTGAGGTCTCCTCAGCCATGCAAAACTGTGAGTCACTTAAATCTCTTTTCTTTATAAATTATCAAGTCTCTAGTAGTATATTTATAGCAGTGTGAAAATGAACTAATATAGTAGCCTTTGTCAGTGGAAGGCAGAATGAGGACAGGTTTATTCAGGAGGGTTTGTAGCTGAAATCATATGGCATTAAAGCCATTTAAATATATTATATGACTAGCACATGGTGTTTTGCATCACATTGTACTCTAGTGATTTATGTGTCTGTCCCCTTCATTAGACCAAATACCGCACCAGAGCTGGGATGAAGTGGTTTTCCTCTTACCCTTCCCAAACCTGGCCAAGTACTGATCCCTGGAGGCAACTCAGCAAGGACCTACTGGGTGAATAGCAAATAAATAAACTATCTCTTTGATTAGCATTAGGCAAAAATTATTCATTATCATGTAACATGAGTCATTCAACTGGGACAAGGAAGGACTGTGGAAAGGAAAAGTAGCATTTTTTGAGGACCTATTGTGTTATTTATATAAACTAGCTTGCATGGTACCTTTTGCATGCCTGGTACTCTTTACATCATGGCTATTTTTATTTTCTTATTTAATTTTTACTAACTTCAAGAGGTGGATGTTATATCTCCTTTTTGACAAGTAAGGAAACTTCGACTCAGAGAAAGGGTGTATCTTTTAGGGCCACTCAACCAGGGAGCATCAGAGACAGGATTCAACCCCAAGGTCATTAACTTTTTCCAATCCTATTGCTCTTCTGTGGTCTCTAGAAGGGCTCATGGAGAGCACATGGCAGATGTGTATGTGGATATGTGAAATATATATTACACATACATGTAGGCAGTATCCACTATAGATGTGGAAGGGAAATACAAAAACTCATCTCTGATACCTTTTTCCCCTCTTAAAATCCAACTGCTGGGTCCTTTGCCTTATTTCTAAGCACCTGGTATCTCATCCTTTTCTGATGTCCTCACCCTCAGCAATCATTACATTATTCAACTTCTGTAAGCTTCAATTGTATCATCTGGAAAATGGAAATAATTATATTCCCCTCATAGATTCATTGCAAAGATTCAGTAAGAATAAAAGCTAACATTCATTGAGTGCTTGTTATATACCAGACACTATTCCAAGCATTTATACGGACTAATGTATTTAATTTTCACAACAATCCTGTGACTAGCTATAATTACTGTCATCATGGTCACTTAATGAGTGAGGAAGCTGAGTGCCAGAGATTAAGTGACTCTCCAAGCCACCTAGCCAACAGAGCAAAAACTCAAACCTGAGCAGTCTGGCTCCATGGGTCATCATACCATTTCATTTATGCCATATTAATTAAAAACCTATTTTGTCTCTTAAAGATAGCCTCTAAGATAATCATAAAAATAGCTACCATTTACTAAATGTCAACTTATGCCAAACACGGTGGTCTCTACCCCACACTGGTCTATCAAGAGGTCTCCAGTTCCTCACAGCATTATCATAAGGGTTAAATGACATGAAAAGTACCCACATATAATAGATTAATAGGTCTAATTTCCACCCAGAGATAACCAGTATTAATATGTTTATATAGAAACTTCGGTAAGTTTTTCTATACCTATATACAAATAAGTGAAAACAGATTATATTGTATGTTCTAGTTCTTTTTACTTCCCAAAATACCATGAATGTTTTTCCATGTCAATATTCATCAACTACATGCATTTTCAATAGGTTTCATATTATCCCCAAGTTGGCAAAAATTGGTTCTTTGGGGTAAAAAAAACTTAGATATTACAATGATTTGCAGCTCCTCCAAAGGCCCATAGTATATAACAGGTATATATTTGTGGTCTTAAAATTTCATGGGAAAGAAGGGATTGATGGGTGACAATTAGGAAAAAGGAGTCTAAAAAGGCTTGGATATGGTTTGGCTGTGTCCCCACCCAAATTTACCTTGAATTGTAGCTCCCATAATTCCCACATGTGATGGGAGGGACCTGGTGGAAGGGAATTGAATCATAGGGGTGGGTCTTCCCTGTGCTATCTCCTGATAGTGAAAACATCTCACAAAATCTGATGGTTTTATAAAGGGCAGTTCCCTTGCACCAGCTCTCTTTGCCTGCCGCCATGTAAGATGTGACTTTGCTCCTCATTTGTCTTCCACCATGATTGTGAGGCCTCCCCCACCATGTGGAGCTGTGAGTCAATTAAACCTCTTTCCTTTGTAAATTACCCACTCTCAGGTATGTTTTTATTAGCAGCATGAGAAAAGACTAATACAGGCTCTTTAGAGAGGCAACAATTTAAAAACTTTTGAAGAACACTGATCAACAACATAATTTTACATAACAGGACAACATTCCTTTGGATGAATACACCATGATTTATTTATCTGACATTCTGTTATTGAAAACTAAGAATGATTCCAATTTTTAGCACTATAAACAATACTTCAGTGAACATCCTTACAGTAAATATTTTGTGCATCTTTTCAAGTATTTCATTAAGAGCACTTGCCAAAAGAGGAATTAAAAGTTGAAGGATGTTTCAAGGCTTTCAATATATAGGCAGTCCTCTACTTCAGGCATTTTTCATAGAAATTTTCAATTTTAGTTATACCTATAGCTAGAGAAAAGAAAAAAACATTTTTTTATACAACCAAGGTTAATAAATTCACTATTAGTGTGATATTGTACTATAAAACATCACTGCAAACAACTATTTCTCAAAATGCTTTTTTCTGGAATGTTCTGAAATATATCGTCACTTAAAACATTTCATTGTCAGTAAGAAGAACTTCCTTTCTCACATAACCTGATGGTGGTATATTTGTGCATTTTTGTTATGTAACAAGAACCTTCAGTAAGCTGAACTCATAATGATTCAAGCTGAAAACAACTTGATTCTTTCCACCCACTGTATCCTTCAAACTTACTGTTTCTTCCCAGAAACTTGCAGACTCAGATGGGTCCTATAACTTTTCCAGACCCTCTTATTTTTCAAGAACAGAAAGCCTTCTAAAACTATTAGTTTCCAGGAGAGTCTCATGTCAGTAATTGATTGTCCAATCTAGTGAAACAATCAAACCTGAAGCCTCATTTAAAGGGGAAGCTTCACCAAGATTATGCCGCTGCATTCCAGCCTGGGTAACAAAGCAAGAGTCTGACTCGAAAAAAAAAGGTGGGGGTTGGGGGGAAAGCGTCTCATGCTCCTGAGCCACTTTCATTTGGAAAGCTTATAATGGGGTGGCTTCCTCTTAGTAGGGCACCAGGATTTTTATTTACTCGGGTATGGTAAGACGCACAGATGCGGATATGACTGTCATGCAGGAGGAAGTGTTTACTCACAGTTCCCCAGAAGCAGGAGGCAGGGCAGGCCACGCCTGGAAGCACCAGGGTTGGTCAGAAGGCAGAGGCAGCAAAGGGAAAATGTGGGCAAGCACCTTTGTTCTAGTTTCTGTGGAATTGGGCAAGGCAGGTGAGCAGGCTTAGGTTGGCTGGTTTGAGCAATTTCTGAAGGCTCTGAGGTGATGAGGCCTGTCTCTATTTTTCTGGGTCCAGGTCCTGGCATGATTAGGGCAAGGGGATAGTGGCTCAGAGTGTGAACATCTGATAGAGGAGGTGATGGGCTGACAGCTTTGGATTGGTTAGTTTGCACATAAAAGGCATGTTACCAGGTGAGTCATTTATTTTATTCTATTTTTTTTTTCGAGACATAATCTGGCTCTGTCACCCAGGCAGGAGTGTAGTGGAGAGATCATGGCTCACTGCAGCCTCAACCCCCTGGGCTGAAGTGATCCTCTCACCTCAGCCTCTCGGGTACCTGGGACTACAGGCTTGTGCCACCATGCCCGGCTAATTTTTGTATTTTTTGTAGAGATGGGGTTTCATCGTGTTGCCCAGGCTGGTCTCAAATCCCTTGGCCTCCCAAAGCACTGTGATTTCAGGCATGAGCCACTGTACCCATCCTCATTTACTATTTTTAGGAATTGGCTAACCCTGGAAGGGGCAGTGTCTCTAGGGTCAGCAAGACCCCTGGTGTCAAAGCATCAGAAATCTAGATGAATGCACTTCTGTTCCCATCTTGCTCTCTTACTTGATCTCTGCCCAGACCCCAGATTCCCCCCACCCTAGATAATTCATCACTTTGACCTGGGGAAGGGGAGATGAGGCACAGCACAGGTCCCGGTGGCCCAGCTCCAAGCTCATCTCTGCAAGTGCTCTCTGAGTGTGGTGGATCCCCACAACTCACTCCTTTTCTGGGACATAAGGAGGCTTTTATGAATTTTAAAAAAATCCCCTCTGGGTACCTCCAACTGAATTCCTGCCAAGTGAGGTAGATCTTGACTTTCCTGGCTGGCCAATTTCAACCTCTTTTAACCCTGAGTCCCTTTGACAAAGGTCTACCTCCAGTTCTTTCTGTGGGGGGAGTTAGTCTTGCCCTGGATGAAGTCCTTTGAAAAGCATCCTCCTTTGTAATTGGCCATGTCCAGCTGTGGGTGGCCTCCTTGGCCCAATGGAAGAATGTGCTCCTGAGCCCGCCACTGGTGGAAGGGACTGTACACCGAGGCACCATGTCAAGCTGAACTGGCCTTGCCAGTGCAGCCCACACCTTATGCTTGGGCCAAGCTCTCCACCTGGTTCTGATACAGCGCAGGAGAGCCCCAAACTTGGGGCTTAGCTTAGGAGGCTTCACCCAGGAAAGAATTCAAGGGTGAGTCAGTGGTGTTAAACAGCAACTTTTATTGAAGCGGTGGTGCACAGCAGCAGCAGAGGCCCTGCTCCTCGCAAAGCAGAGCTGCCCCATGGACAGTGTCTCCAGAGTGGCAGCTCAGAGGTGGATCTGCAGTTATACTTATACCCACTTTCAATTATATGTAAATTAAGGGATGGATTATGCAGAAATTGCTCCAAAAAGGGTGGTAACTTCCAAGTCATCAGGTTGTTGCCATGGAAAGGGATTGTAACTTTTAGGTGTTGCCATGGCAGTGGTAAACTGACGTGGCATACTGGTGGGAATGTCCTGGGGAAAGGTACTTCTGTCCCCTCCCTGTTTTAGCTAGTTCTCAATTTGGTCCACTGTCTGAGTCCCACCTCTGGAGTCAAATCCCACCTCCTGCCTCAGCTCTACTGCAGGCCCCTTCCCACTGTGATGGAGGTGAACATCCCCTCCCCATCCCACATGTGGGACAAAGTTGGGGAGTGGGGGGAAGCCCCCACACATCACAACATGGTCCAAAGAAATCCTCACTCTCTCTTCCTTTTTGCATTCAGTCCTTTTACGACTCCACTTGGCTAATGGGTTAAGCTTTGTAAAAGCTGCTTCTGGCTCTTACATGCCTTGTGTAGGTGCTCTTTGGAATTTGACAGTCCCTGGAACCCCTTATTTCTCAGTCTTTGGAGCAAAACTGAAACAAAACAAGTGACATCCTGATATCCTGTGAAAATTAAAAATAACCACTAAAGAGAAAGGGAAACAAACATTAAATATGATGAAATGTGCTGAGACTCCTCAAGTTTTCAGATGAAAACCATGTTTACCATCCAAAAGGCAAGTCAAACACCAATCTTTCAATGATCAAATGACAGCAGCAGTTATGCCTCATTGGCTCAATAATTCAATGCCACACTTATGCTCACAAGTCAGCTTGTATACCTCTTCTGTATCGAAAGTATATAACTCAATATTTTTATTATTGGTTACTACTTTAATCAAGGTGAGTGTTTGGTGTTATTTTTTGATAGAATAAAATAATTGGAAATCATATCCAATGGTGATGCTTTAGGCCTTAGCAATATCAAATGATAAAACTAGGGTTTTCAAAATGTATTTCAAGTCCCAATTTTCTTTAGATAAATTTGATTGGTCAGTTGTTCTTAAAAAGAGCATAGCTTTGACTCACAGAGTAATTTCCATCAAATGACTTCTTTAACGTATCCATTCAGAGGCAAGTTTACAACTGATGAAGAACTGAGGATCAGAATTCCACTTTCATTCCCAGAGTGTGTTTGCTTTTGGTAGTATGGTTTTTATTATTGATTATCTTCACTTGTAGCAACTAGATTTTTTAAACCTAGATTAATTTTGTGGAAACAATTAAAATCTCATATCAGTAAAGTAATTGCTGACTAGAAAATGCAGCCACTGTGTCTCATTGTTGCAAACTAGGGTTTAAGGAGGCAGCCAGGTAACTTGAAATTTCAGATGATTTATATTAAACAGCATCTGTTGAGTTCTAGAATTAATTTCCAAAACTTAAACTGTTTTTCAACCACCATTCCTGAGTTTCTTTTTCAGTCACATTCAGTAGAAAATTGGATTTTTTTTAACTTCATGGGCAAGGATTGACATCATTCCAGTTATCTATTATTGCATAACGACCCCCAAATGGTGTTTCAAAGCCATCACTATCATGTAGTATTCCTCTTGAATTTTGTGGGCAGGAATTTGGAAATGGCTCAACGGAGTATTTCTGCCTCACCTTCGCTCTTGAGGTTGCAGTGTGATGGTGGCTGCCGTGGGATCAACGGTGTGATGATGCATGCAGTCATGGGTGAGGCATCTCTCTTGGCGTGGTCTCTCTTCATGGCTAGTTTCTGTTTCCTCTCAGCATGGCAGCCTCGGCTTCTTACATAGTGGTTCAGAGCTCCAGAGGCTATGTCTTCTCAATCTAAAGACTTGTGAGCTAAAGAGACAATTTATCTGCTCTCTACATGTGCAACCTACAATAGGTAGGACAGCATAGGATAACTGCTATAGATGCTGCCTTTCCAAAAGGCAGTCTGCCAAGTGTGGTGGTTCACACCTGTAATCCAAGCACTTTGGAAGGCAGGAAGATCGTTTGAGGCCCGAAGTTGGGGACCAGCCTGGGCAACATAGCGAGACCCCAATCTCTTCAAAAAATTTAAAAATTAGCCAGATGTGGGGGCATAGACACGTAGTCCCAACTACATAGGAGGCTGAGGTCTGCAGAAGTTTGTGGGTTCAAAGGTCTCATTTTATTTTATAATGTTTCCATCTTTGTCTGTCCCAGTAGAGGTTTCCGCTAATAAAATTTGCCTAAAAACTCTGTGACTTTCTAATAAACCATAATGGGATATTCAGTGTGGAAATGCAAAAAAGGTCCTGACATATATGAAAAGGAGCCTACTTTTGCTCAAAGTAAGGGAAAGACACATTACAATTTACTAAGAAAGCCTGTGGGAGATTCTAGACTTCTGATGATTTTCTGTTTCTTCATCAGTGTGCTGGTTACACAGGTATGTTTGGTTTGTGAAGTTTCTATCTGTACACATGTATACACTTTTCTATATGGATATTATGCCAGTAAGAAGTTAAAAAGAAAACTACACCGAGATACCATATCTCTGCTTATCATATAGGCAGACATCCCAAAGTTAGATAATATATCCTCTATAGGAGGCAGTGGGGAAACAGGAACTCACATATTTTGCTGATGGATATGCAAATTGGCGTATCCCCATACAGTGGTATTTTACAATATCTAGCAAAATTATGTATCCATTCATCCTTTGGCCCAGCAGCCCTACTTCTAGAAATCTCTTCCAGACACATGGGCAAAATTATAAAATGACCACACGCCCAATGCTACTCATTGCTAAAACTATTTGAAATAGCAAAGGTCTGTAAACAACCCAAATGTCTATCAATAGCAGTCTGATGACTAGGACTTTCACAAAAGGGGTTATTATGTAGCCGTAAGAGGAAAGAGAAAGGTTCTATACATTGCCATAGAGTTATCTCTCCTATATATTGCAAAGTTTAAAAATGTGAGCTGTGAAATGGTGTTAAAAGAGGAAGCAAGTGAAACTCAGATGAGTTCAAAATTAAACAAATGAAGAATAAATAAAACCAATAAAAAATGTTTACCAAAGGGAGGGGAGGGACCAGGATAGAGAGGACAAAGGTGAATCTTGTTTTATAATCTTCAGAAGTATGAAAACAGTGACCATAACATTTGTCGTCCTAACTGGGACACTTCTGAGTGTGAAAAGGAGTGGTGTTCATAATTATTCCAGGACAGCAGGTGTAAACTGGACAGACCTGGGCTACTCGGGACCTGTGACTACCTAGGTTGGATGTTATTAAGGAATTACTCATAATTTTGTTGGATGTAGTATAGTTATAGAGGCATGATGGAGTTTTCACAGATGACATGACATCGTGTGTGAAATGTGCTTTCAAACTGCTTCTCAAACTTGTGCGCGCTTGGAGAACTCGTTAAAACACTGAGTACTGAGCCTCACCCCCAGAGGTTCTGATTCAAGAGGTCTGCAGTGGAAATAAGAATTTGCATTTCCAAAGGATCCCTGCTACTGTTGCTGTTTCTGAGTTTTAGACCGACCTTGCGTAGCGCTGTTTTAAAACAGTGCACTTCAGCTCTATGTGTGTATGCCTCCATATAAAACTACACATATATATATACATACACAAACAGACATACACGGACACATATGGTCAGCTCTCAGCCTCCATCTCTGTGTGTGTGTATGTGTGTGTGTGTGCCTGTGTGTGTGTATTTACATAGGGGAATAGCTGCAATGAGATTGGCAAGACATTGATCAGTTTTGAACTGGAGTGGTGAATACAGTCAGCCCTCCATTTCTACAGGTTCCTCATCTGCAGATTCAACCAACGGCAGATGGAAAATATTCAGAAAAATTTAAAATTAAAAAATAACAATATAACAACAAAAATAATACAAATTAAAATACAGTGTAAGAACCATTTACGTTCTGTTGGTGTTATAAGTAATCTAGGAGATGATTTAAGGAACACCCATGTTCATAAGTGACATGCTAATACTGTGCTATTTCATATGAGGGACTTGAGCATCCCTGGATTTTGGAATCCATGGACTGTCCTGGAGCCACTCCTCCCCTCACACTGGGGGGCAGCTGTATTTGATATTATTTTACTCTTCTTTTCACCTTTGTGTATATTTGAAATTCCTAAGTTTGTTTTGCTTTATTTTTTCAATTCAGGAGGTTGAGGTCCAACTCAAATGGGAGCTCATATATTCCCTTAATCCCTTTGGTTAGAACGTAGTAAGTTTTATTTCCATAAGAATCGTATTTATACTTCCACTGCAGTGAAAGCCAATAAAAATGAAACATAAAAATTCACCCTAAATATTATTATCCATGAGCCACATTTTATGATTATGCATACACCATTATGACCCAATGTGATGAAAAATCTACAGAATGCAATCTGAGAGTGAATCTATATTTTAAAATAAATTTTGAAGTTTGAAAATGAATATAGAAAAGCTTTCCCCCTCCAACTTCTTCTTCTTCAATATAGAAGGAGTTCTTTTAATTTTTCCCCTGTACCACTGTGCCTCTGTTATAACTTTCCTGACATTCTCTTCCGTATTCTGGGCAGTATTTCTGTTCCTAGAGACCTCTTCTTCCCTCCTCTCTTTCCTTACAATTTGTTTTTTTAATGTTTAGAGACAAGTTCTCGCTCTGTTGCCCAGGTTGGAGCTCAGTGGTGCAATTGTGGCTCACTGCAGCCTCAACATCCTGGGTTCAAGGGATCCTCCTGCCTCAGCGTCCCAAGTAGCTGGGACCACAGGTGTATACCACCACACTTGACTAATTGAAAAAAAAACAATTTTTTAGAGACAGAGTCTCACTATGTTGCCCAAGCTGGTCTCAAATGCCTAGCCTCAAGGAATCTTTCTTCCCTAGGCTCCCAAGTGGCTGGAACTACAAGAGTGCACTATTACATCTAGCTTCTTTTTATTTTTATTTTGTAGAAAGAATATCATTATGTTGCCCAGGGTAGAACTCCTGGCCTCAAGTGATCCTCCTGCCTTGGCCTTCCAAAGTGCTGGGATTATATTCGTGAGCCCTGCAGCCAGCCTCCTCTTTTATGAATTCATCCCCTTTGTAGGCGCTTTATCTTTTCCACCATCCCCTCTGCCTTTCTAAATCTATATTTTATTACGTTTGTGAGTCAGGTTTTACATTGTCTGTTCTTAGTTTACAAAGCGATTGGGGTATTTTATATTTTTTCTCTTGAAATTGAATTAATTTGAACTTATGTAAAGCTTTTAGATGGTCTTTTTAAACACCTGGATATGATCAGTAGATTTTTACAGAAAAAAATTACCCCCACCATCAACATGACAGACAGCATATTTGGGCTTCTGTAAAGCTTCTTGTTTCTTACATGTAGTCCTGGAGATAGCTTGTAGTTTGCTGGAAACATGAACTTTTATACTAAACCATGCAATTGCCACTTACGAACAGTTGCATTCCGCATTCCCCACATCCTGAAGGCTGTATAACCCAGCACAGTATGGTAAAATGCGGCACTACCTTACAATTATTACAGAAATTTATATTTTGTGACAGTTGCAAAAAAGTGGACCATGACTCAGAGTTTTTACTGGAGCCTTACTGTAGGGGAATTTATGAATAATAGGAACAAAGCGACATTTTGACAGAATTAACCTCTACAGAAGTTTCTCAAATTTAGAGTTCAAAAGATCTATTTAGGAAATGATAGCAAACATAAATTCCTCTACAGTTGACAGCTCATGTTCAGCTTTGTGGTTCATTCTTTTCCAATATACATTCATATATCTGAAGTTTTCATGGGAAATTTCTGGTTAATAGCAATCCCTACTCACATTTAAACAAGAAGTTTAATATCTTTACAATGTTGATTTTCACATGACTTATTTGGAAAAGAAAACCATATCCCACAGATTTCTTAGACAGAAAATACAGGCCAACTATCAGAGTAATCAATCATTATTTTCTAAACAGATTTTTTTCTATATCGTTATTTTTATTTTTTGAATAAGGAAACTAAAGCTTGCTATGATTATGTAACTTATTATAAGCTCCACGTGGCAGAGATAGGTGCTTGGATTTTGATTCATTAATTGTTTGGCCACTGCCATATTTATGAATCTACAGATCCTTTTTTAACAGCACATGTCATGAAAAGTCAGCTCACAAGATTTCCTGCCCATAAAATCTCAGGGTGAATGTATTTCCTAAATTGGCTTTAACTTCAATTTTTGTATTGCATCAAATAACTTGCTTACCATCATAACTTTTAGTCCTAAGAGACTTCTTAACAGGTAAAACCATTTGTTCCTGAATATTTTGAGATCGTGTCACACCCAAAAAGTGTTTTTAGCCAAGCAATAAAGTAGTTTCTTAAAATATCTGTTTAGATAATGCAGGAACAGAAAATCAAACACGGCATGTTCTCACTCATAAGTGGAAAGTGAACAATGAGAACAAATGGACAAGGGGAGGGGAACAGCACACACTAGGGCCTGTTGTGGTGGGAGGAAGAGCATCAGGAAAAATAGCTAATGTATGATGGGCTTAATACTTAGGTGACCAGTTGATAGGTTCAGTAAACTACCATCACACACGTTTACCTATGTAACATGTTTACTTATGTAACATGCTTATCTATTTATGCAAACCCATGTGTCCTGCACATGTACCCTGGAACTTAAAAAGAAAAAAGAACAGAAAAAGATACATGTAGAAGGTTATATAAGCCAATTTAGGAAATACATTCACACCTGAGAATGCATTTCTCTGATGATTAGTGATGTTTGTTGGCTGCCTGTATATCTTCTTTTGAGAAATGTCTGTTTATACCTTTTGCCCATTTTTAAGTGAGGTTATATGTTTTTTCACTTGTTTAATTTACTGATAGATTCTGAGTATTAGACCTCTGCCATATCCATAATCTGAGAATATTTTCTTTCATTCTGTAGGTTGTTTACTCTGTTGATAGTTTATGTTGCTGTGCAGAAGCTCTTTAGTGTAACTAGGTCTGACTTGTCAAGTTTTATTTTTGTTACAATTGCTTTTGAGGACTTGGTAATAAATTATTATTTATTGAGGACTTAGTAATAAATTATTTCCCAACACTGATGTCCAGAATGGTTTTTCCATTCTATTATGGTTTTAGGTAAAACCATAATAGAAGAAAATCTAGAAATCTATTATCTTGAGTTAATTTTTGTATATGGTGAAACTTAGGGGTCCAATTTCAGTCTGCATCTGGCTAGTCAGCTATCCCAGCACCATTGATTGAATGGTGAGACTTTTCCATTGCTTATTTTTGTTGACTTCATAGGAGATCAGATAGTGGTAGGTGTGTGGCTTTATTTCTGGGTTCTCTACTCTCCATCGGTCTACGTGTTTGATTTTGTACTAATATCATACTGTTTTAGTTACTGTAGCTTTATAGTATAGTTTGAAGTGGGCAATGAGGCACCTCCAGCTTTGTTCTTTTTGCTTAGGATGGCTTTGGCAGTTCAGGCTCTTTTTGGTTCCACATGAATTTTAGAATAATTTTTTTCTCAGTTTTGTGAAAAATGACGTTGTTAGCTTGATAGGACTAGCACTGAATCTGTAGATTGCTTTGGATAGTATGACCATTTTAACAATGCTAATTCTTCCTATGCATGAACATGGAATATTTTTCCATTTGTTTGTGTCATCTATAATTTCTTTCAGCAGTATTCTGTAGTTCCTTGTAGACATCTTTCACTTCCTTGTTTTGATGTATTCCTAAGTCTTTTATTATATTTTATTGTATTGCATTTTATTATTTTATTTTATTGCAGCTATTGTAAATGGGATTCCATTCTTGATTTGGCTCACAGATTGAACATTATTAGTGTATAAAAATGCTATGATTTTTGTACATTGATTTCGTATTCTGAAGTTTTACTAAAGCCATTATCAGTTCCAGGAGCCTTTTGGCAGAGTCTTTTGGGTTTTCTAGTTACCAAATCATGCTGTCAGCAAAGAGAGAGAGTTTGACTTCTTTTTTTCCTGTTTGGGAACCTTTTCTTTCTTTCTCTTGCCTGATTGCTCTGGCAATGACTTCCAGTATTACGTTGAATAAAAGTAATGAGAATGGGCATCTTTGTCTTGTTAAAGTTCTCAAGGAGAATGCTTCCAGGTTTACACATTCAGCATGATGTTGGCTATGTGTTTGTCATAGATGGCTATTATTATTTTGAGGTATGATCCTTTGATGCCCACTTTCCTGAAGAAAATCTTATCATGGAAGGATGTTGAATTTTTATCCAAAGGTTTTTCCTCACCTATGAAGAGGATCACATAGTTTTTGTTTTTAATTCTGTTTATGTGTTGGATCACATTTATTGATTCCCCTATGTTGAACAAAACTTGCATCCCAGGAATAAAGCCTAACTTTTTGATGTGCTACTGGATTTGGTTTGCTAGCATTTTGTTGAGGAGTTTTGCACCTTTGTTCATTAGAGATATTAACATGCAGTTTTCTGTTTTGCATCTTTACCAGGTTTTAGCATAAGGGTGATGCTGGCTTCATAGAATGAGATAGAAGTTTTTAACTGGTTGCTTTTTAGTTTCTGTTGCATGGTTGCTTAATAGGATCTGTGGGCTAGGTACTTAGGTGTGTTTTTGTGGTAGCAGGTATCATTCTTTCATTTGCATGTTTAAACCTATCTTAAGGATCTCTTGTAAGGTTGTCTAGTGGTAACATATTTCCTTAGCACTTACTTCTCTGGAAAAAAATTATTTGTCCTTTGCTTATGAAGCTTAGTTTGGCAGGATATGAGACTCTTGCTTGGATTTCTTAAAGAATTTCTTTTCTTTAAGAATGCTGAGATTGGTCACTCAATCTCTCCTGGCTTGTAAGGTTTCTGCTGAGAAGTCCACTACTAGCCTGGTAGGGTTCCCTTGTATGTGATCTGACTTTTTTCTCTAGGTGCCTTTACAATGTTTTCTTTAGTGTTGACCTTGGACAGTCTGATGAGTGTATGCTGTGATAGTGTTCATTTTGCATAACATTTTGCAGGCGTTCTCTAGATTTCTTGTATCTGGATATCTACCTCTCTAGCAGGATTAGGGAAATTTTCTTGAATTATCCTCTCAAATATGTTTTCTAGGTTGTTCTCTTTGTCTCTGTCTCTCTCAGAAATGCCAATAATGCATTCATTTGGTTGCTTTACATACTCTCATTTAAATTTTTTTCCCTTTTCTTTTTAAGATGTTTATCTCTTCCTTCATTTCCTAGATTGCTTTAGAAGTTTCTTTGTGTTGACTTTCAACCTTGTCTTGGATCTTGTTCAACTTCCTTGTGATCCATGCTCTGAAATCTTTATCTGTCATTTCTGAGTTCCCGTTTTGGTTACAGACCGTTGCTGGAGAGCTAGTGCCATCCTTTGGTGGTGATGCTACATTCAGATTTTTCATGGTGCCAGAATTCTTGCACTGGTTCCTTCTCATTTGGAGATGCTGGCACTTCTAGTCTTTGTAATTATTTTTGTGCGAGTAGCTTTCTTTTTTGTTTTTGTTTTTGTTTTTCTTTCCTTATAATTTTTTTCTTCTTTTCCCTGTCCAGGGAATGTGGCTGTAGAGAATGCTGGGTAGGGTCTTTCTGGTTTTGTTTCTATAGCCCTATGCACTTCTGTTGACAGGTTTTATATCTAACCAATGCTTTCATATAATCATAATTTCATGATTATGATTTTCCTGTCTTAATATATTGTTAGTAAAGAATAATTGGCTAAATTTTGATTAGGTGTTTGACTCCTTAGCTGGAGAGTATACACAGTTCACTTGTGTAACCAATCTTCAAAGCATCACTTTATTGGAAACATAATCAGTATTTTAGACTAATATTTGTTTATTTAAACATTTTGTGGTATCACCCAGTTTTGGCCGACAATTTTATGAAGAATTGTTTCACATGTTAGGTGTGTCTATACAGTAAGCGAAATAGTTCCTATTTCTAATAAAACTCTAGTTTCTTGGAACTTACTGTTTTCTAAACTTGGGAAGCAGCTGGAAGGCAGTGTTACATTACCTGGTGCTCTGCTGAGACTTTTATTTCCCTCAGCTCCCAATTTCGTTTGGCATTGTTTTCCTCTTGACTTGACAGTGGCTGATAAGTAGAGCTGAGGAAGCAACATAAATGCAGCATTTGGGGTAAAACTCTGCTTCCCTCTTTTGTGCTAAGCAGGCAAGTCAGGGACACCTGATGTTATTAAGGCATCTCTCAACAGTTCTGCCTGAGAATCCAAGAATGACAGTAATAGTTACCGTGCCTGGGCTGCTGCTACCTCTCTCCTTTATGAGAGCAATTGAGATGCTCCATGTTCAGATCCCAGGTACCGGTCAGCTGCACTTTCTCTTTCAGACAAAAGTGGTGCCAATGTTCCTACTACTGCTCGTGTATCACTCCTTATCTCCTTATTTTAAAGTATTATTTTACCTGGAAGTGTAATGGTTAGAGAAGTGACTATAAATAAATAGGAGTTGGTATTTCCTTTTCTAAGCTTCTGTCCTTAGAGACCAATTTTCATAACATCTCTTGAGCTCTCCATGTAAAAAATCAGTCTGCTCTAATTCCCATCTCCATTAGTTATGTCTGAGCCTGGCTTCTCAGGTTATTTAGAAAAGAAAATACGAAACATCTTCATGCCTCCATTTCCTTCTTGCCCACTTTCAAAGTTACCATATATTCATTCATCCTTTTCTCCTTCTTTTCTGAGGAAGAAGGACTCCTTGGTTTCTTCAAAAATTAATTTTTTCAACTTTGCTAATGATCTTTCTTCTTTTCTACCTTCTCTGGGGATTTATTTCATTAATTTTTCTACTGTATTTCTCTCTTCTGTTTATTTCTTCCTTCCTGTAATCATGCACAGATATTACCGTTGTATAAAAACCTCTAATGTCACACTCTCCACCAAGTTACTTCCCTTTTCTTCTCCTCTGTTTTATTGCCAAGCATCTTGAAAGAGCTATCTCATCTCTCACTTAGTTTTCAATCCTGGGAAACCTGATTTTAGCCCTCAGCATTTGGCTGAAATTGGATAGAAGAGGTCATCCATGTCCTAACTGCCAAATCCATTGTATTTGGGTGGTCATCTCACAGAACCTCACCACAGGCCTCCCTTCTGGGGCTCCTCCCTTGGGTTTGTGAGACAGCCCTCTTCACCTTGTTCTTCCACTCTTCCTAGTGTCACCCTCATCTTTTTAAATGTAACCCAAGGTTCTTTCCTGGGATTGATGTTAATCAGAGCTGGGGAGATGAACTTGGCAATGGCTCCTACCATATTCTCTCTGGTGACACGTGTAGACATAGGTCGTCACTTGGTTTCCATTTTCCCCTCTTTCCAGGACCATTACAGAAATTAAAATGCTTCACAATATCTGAAATTCAAGTCCAGAAATTGCCGTTTTTGTTTCCTGTCTTAATCCATTTTGTGTTTCTATAAAAATATCTAAGGTTGGGTAATTTATAAAGAAAAGAGGTTTATATGGCTCATGACCCTACAGGCTGTACAAGAAGCATAGCACCAGCATCTGCTTCTGGTGATGCCTCAGGAAGCTTCCACTCATGGTAGAAGGCAGAGGGGAGCAGACATCACATGGCGAGAAAGGGAGGAAGAGAGAGGTAGGGGTGTCTTGCTACTTTAAACAACCAGCCCTTGCATGAACTAATAGAGCAAGAACTCACTAATTACCAATGGGATGACACCAAGCCCTTCATGAAGGATCCTCCTCCTTGTCCAAGGTACCTCCCACCAGGCCCCATCTCCAACACTGGGCATCACATTTCAATGTGAGGCTTGGAGAAGACAATATCCAAACTATATCATTTCTCTTCTTGCCTTGTCCTAATAAAGGAAGGCAGTTACTTATAGTGATAAAGGCCTTGGCTTTCACTTTGTTGTCTGCCGCCTATTGAAATGGGTCAGAACACAAAAGTGTTTTTCTGAGGAAAGGTAAATGCTTGGAAAAGTTCCTGTTTCTGACCCTTTTAGATGAGCTCACAATGAGAATTTGAGCTACACTGTGCTAATAGAGTCCATGAGCCTCCTGGTGTCCAGTCTCTCACTAGAGGACAGGGCAGCATATTCCACTCCAGTGAGTCATTGTGTAAAACATATTTGAGGCATAACTCTCATTACAAGGTTCACAGCACACCATATTGTGTCATTGAGAAACATCCAGGAAATCACTCAGAGAAGCTTTCCTGTATTCTCTGAGCATATTCCCTTTAAAGGCTTCTCGAAGTCAGATGACTCATTCATGCTACGTATTTGTGTGCGGAGACCGTAGTTACTTGCCTACTTCTCATTTCAGTCAAGTCTTTCTTCCTCCTCCTCTTCTTCTCCTCCTACTTCTCTTCTTTTCTTCCTTCCTGCTCATGTGACTATTTATGGGATATCATTAATAATTCTTGAAAAATTGTACTTTCAACTTTCTTCTAAAGAAGAAAAGGCAATTGTATAAATACTGGACTGAAAAGGAAAAACTTCTTGAAAAGCAGCATGAAAAACCTGAGCCAGAAGTAAGACTGTGTACATCTCAAGACACTGAGGGAGAAGAAATGCAGAACATGCATCAGAGAAGCTCTAGTAGCTCCGAAGTTCTTTTCAGTCCCCATGTTATTGTAAAGAAAGAAATCTAGTAACCCCAGATAGGTAGCTGAGAGTGGAGAGTTTTAAAATTAATTTAATGTGCTGATCACATGTCTTAGTCAAGATTATTTCCAGTACTTATTAAAAGCCCAGTTCGCTGGGGGGTTTTTTGTGTGTTTTTTTTGTTTTGTTTTGTTTTATTTTTTAGCAGAAGTAAATATATGAATTATATAAGGCTTAATGTTCTTCGATTTTCCTTTTTGAAGACTTAATTTTTAGAGAAATCTGAACCCTTGATAACTTTACAAGGAACATTTACTTAGTCATGCTTTTAGGTTGGTAAGAGATTGATCTGAGAACTCCTTGCTTGCCTTATTTTCCACTTTGTGTATGGGAGATGATTTTAAGTCTTTTAAATCACAGCTCTGATTTAAAATGGAAGTGCCTTGGGTGGGCAGGGGTGGATATGTTAATGATATAGTAAATTGTTTATTCTTTCCATCAGTCTCCCAAATATTTCCATCCATTTATATCCAAATCAAAAGTTGTTGTTTATTTCTTTATGTTTAGTTGTGTCTCACATCCCTTTTTTGAGTCAGAGCACTCACTAATTACTGTGGGAATTTAACTTGCCCAGTCTAATCAAATGCCATTGAGAATCTGAAGCCACATGACATCCATCCTTTGGAATAATTTACAATGTCAACAACATAGACGCAATGCCTTTTTTTCCAGAATCAAATGTTTCTTCAGAAATTGAGTAGCAAACCGCAGAGAATTTATCCTTTCTAAGTTCTGTTTTCAGTGAAATGAATCTAGGATTCATGTTTTAAATACCTGCAGAGATAGCAATTTCAAAATTAGCCATCTTGCTCAATAGCAGATCTAAGAACAGAACAAAAAATGTGAAATTTGCTTAATTTGTAATGATGTTACTGTAATCAGTCATAAATAATGACAGTGTTTTTCTTAAACTTGGCCTTATATCAGCATTGCCTCGAGGGCTTGTTAAAACACAGATTGCTGGGCCTCACCACAAGAGCTTCTTAGTGGTTCTAAGGGAAGCCCGATAATTTGCATTTCTAACAAGTTCCCAGGTGGTGCCGATGCTGTGAGTACAGAGATTGCATTTTAAGAACTACTATTCTAATTACAGTGTTACAGTATGATAATTATACAAGGTGCTCTAAATCAGTTTCTATTTTCATTCTCTGCTTCTGCAGGAGAAACTGAAAAATTAATGTGGAAATTTACAATTTTGATAAAGAATATGTACTGAGAAAAATTATATTTTTAAAAACCTAATATCTCCTATGACTTCAAGATGTCCAATACACCCGAGGCTAAGAAACCAAATCACCTTTCTCTCACTGACATGCTGCTATGGAATATATCTCTGGTTTCACCTTTGCTAATGGACCAAGAGATGGCTATTACTAAGGCAGGTTGTGTTGATACACTCAGCAGTCCAGTGCATCTTCAATCTAGTGGGTCTATTAAACATCACCATATTTTATGAACCGTCATCTACCCCGATGAAAGGATTGCATCAGTGCATTCTGCTCCAGCCATAGCATAGGACACTAAGTGTCTTTCTCTGAACATTTTACCTTTGGAATCCAAACACAACTAGGATTTTCTGTGTCACTATTTAAAGTAGTGCAAGAGTGACCCACAATGTTTTCTTTCTTTCTTTGACTTCATTTTTTAAAAAAAGTATTTGGAATTTATGACTTCTGCAGTACCTTAAGGGTGTCAGTCTTCTCTTTGTTTGGAGAATATTAACTCCAAACAATGTTTCAGCTTTTTCTTTGTTTTGAGATCCGGTCTCCCTCTGTTGCCCAGGCTGGAGTGCAGTGGCACGATCTAGTCTCACTACAACCTCCACCTCCTTGGTTCAAGCAATTCTCCTGCCTCAGCCTCCTGAGTAGCTGGGACTCCAGGGGCACACCACGACACCAGGCTGGTTTTGTATTTTTAGTAGAGACAGGGTTTCACCATATTAGCCAGTCTGGTCTTGAACTCCTGACCTCGTGATCAGCCCACCTCGGACTCCCAAAGTGCTGGGATTACAGTTGTGAGGCACCGTGCCTGGCCTGTTTCAGCTTTTTCTTAAAAGAGATTAGAGATTGAGGAGTTGTCCCAAGAGCAAGCTCAAACACAATAAAAAGAGAAAGCATAGACAGCATCAGTGTAATTGAGCCAATGGGTGTGCCTGTGGCTTGCCCATCAATCAGTCTCATAGCAGGGTGCAACAGTAGGAAGGTGTGCCACACCTGTCTCATGTTGGTTAAGGAACAGCAGTATCACTTCTGGCACTTGCTATAGTGGGCTAATGGGCAACAATGAGACTGGATGAAATGCACACAGCAGCAGATGTGCTTAAATATAGTTTTTTTCCAACCTTTTTGTGTCACATAATCTGTAACAAGAGTTGGAAAGAGCTGTGTAGCTCCTATTGCTTAGTCTATGGTAGCAAAGTAACCTGAGGTAAACCCTGGGGAAACAATTCAATGCTATTACATTGGGTTATGACTGTCAAGCATTTTCTTTCTTTGATCTGCCCCATCTGGATGGCTTTCTTTTATTCTTCAAGTAGGAATTGAGTGCAAAGGTAACAATCGTCCTCAAGAAGAAACAAACAACACAAAAGAAGTCCTCTTCGCATTATTCTCTTTTCTTCATTTTTTCACTCTCTTTTGCTCGACCTTCTAACTCTCCCTTTCACGACCCCCTTCCTCTTCTAATGTGTAAAATGACCACAAAGTCATACACTTCTCAAACCACAAAGAAGAAACAACCTTTTCTCTTATAGCTTTGACTAGAACAGATGTATTCTAAATTATATTTTCCAGGCTTATTTAGTCTCTCTCTTTTATTTTCCCCCTCTTTTCTTTCTCTTGTGTTTCAGACTGGACTGTCCTCCAGTTTTCCAACAAACTCCCAGGTTACTTTCTTTGTTAACACAACTATGTATGCCCAAACAATGCAACTCTTACAACTAGCCTCTCCAAAACAACTTAGAAGTTAAATTATCTGCAAACATGTCAAACAAAAGCCAATATGTGTGCATGATTTTCTTTTCTTTTCTTTCTCCTTAGAGACAGAGTCTCTTGCTCTGTCACTAGGTTGGAGTATAGTGGCACAATCATAGCTCACTGCAGTCTCCAACTCCTATGCTCAAGTGATCCTCCCACCCTACCCTCCTGAGTAGCTGAAACTACAGGCATTCACCACATGCCCAGCTCATTTTTAAATGTTTTTTTAGAAATACGTTCTCACTGTGTTGCCCAGGCTGGTCTCGAGCTCTTGACCTTAAGCCATCCTCCCACCTCAGCCTCTCAAAGTTCTGGGATTACAGATGTGAGCCACTGCACTCAGCTCTCCTTCTAGTTTAATGTAAAAACTGAAAGATTATGAGCGTATTTTTACATTTGTTATAAACCCAATGGTTTATTTACTAAACCACATTATAACAATATTTATTGAGCTTGACAAAAGGACAAATTATTTTTTCTTACAAGCTCTAAGGCTACAATTTTACAGTTATTTTAAAACAACATCCTTTGAGTATGCTAAGACTAAAAACTAGTAAACAACCCCAGTTGAAAACTGAAATAACGTGAGTTTGATTTGCTAATAAGCTATTAACAAATAGAAAATAGCCACCAGCTCATAAATATGGGCTTGAAGTTAGAAAGACAAGGCAAGGAATTCTCTTTCTTTTGTAAGCATTTATGTTTGGAACTACATAAACATCCCGTAACAAATTCAGCTTGTCTCCACACAATCTACAGTTTTGTTCCGGCTTGACATCAGACCTAAACAGCAAATTTGTAGAAGCAATTACTCAGGAAGGAGGCCAGCCATGGCATTCTATCCTGTTCTGAAAATCATCTTGAACAATCACTGTTGGGCAGATGCTTCTCCTGAGATGCGCTGCGGCAGGTGCAGGTGGTGCCATCCTCTGTGGCCATTTAGGCTCATATCACACCCTCCCACGTTTGTGGAAAAGGGGCTTCTGAGACTCTCAAAGTTGCTGGAGGGCAATGTAGGAATAAGTTAGAATTTTACAGAAAAGATCTTTTAAGGAAACAGGCTCTCTCTATGTAAGTATATGTATACACACACACACACACACACACACTCAGGTATATATAAATATATATACCTATCAACTATATACATGCGTGCGCGCGCACACACACACACACACACACACACACAAAGTGTATATATATAGGACCCAGTGGTTGAGATCTTTTGAGCAAGACTTTCTCTGATCCTGCTGGCTTGGCTTAGAAGACATTACTTGTCATGCCAGCCTTTCAGGACAGTGGTTTGGAATCTTCATAACTTTGTGTATAACTTGTCAGAAAGAAATACCATGGTGATAATATATCAAATATGAGTTTGTCAATAGAAAACTGAGGGAAGCGTAATACCTTGAGAGTTTTTTTCGGGGTGGAGACACTGAATAGTTACACAACAACTACATATGGATTGATTTAAATGCACCTTTTTTTTTTTTTTGAGACGGAATCTCGCTCTGTAGCCAGGCTCAAGTGCAGTGGCATGATCTCGGCTCACCGCAACCTCGGCCTTCCGGGTTCAAGCAATTCTCCTGCCTCAGTCTCCCGAGTAGCTGGGACTACAGGCACACGCCACCACGCCCAGCTAATTTTTGTATTTTTAGTAGAGACGGGGTTTCACCATGTTGGCCAGGATGGGCTCAGTCTCTTAACCTCATGATCTGCCCGCCTCGGCCTCCCAGAGTGCTGGGATTACAGGCATGAGCCACTGCCCCTGCCTTAAATGCACCTTTTATTTAAAAAACAACTGAGGCTGGGCCTGGTGGCTCATGCCTATAATCCTAGCGCTTAGGGAGGCTTCCTAGTGCAGGAGAATTGCTTGAGGACTGAGTTTGAAATTGGCCTGTGCAACATAGTAAGATCCCATCTCAACCAAACAAAATTAGCCAGGCATGGTGGTGCATGCCTGTAGTCCCAGCTACTCAAGAGGCTGAGGCAGGAGGATCACTTGAGCTAAGGAGTTCAAGGCTGGCAGTGAGCCATGATTGTACCAATATACTCCAGCCTGAATGACAAAGCAAGATCCTATCTCTATAAAAACACAAACAAAAAAATTAGCCAGGCATGGTGGTGCATGCCTGTAGTCCCAGCTACTCAGGAAGCTAGGAGGCAGGAGGATCACTTCAGCTCAAGAGTTTACAGCTGCAGGGCACTATGACTGCGCCACTGCACACCAGCCTAGGCAACAAGGTGAGACCTTGTCTCTAAAAAAAGTTTTAAAAAATATGGCATTCACTGGTTTGATGGCTACTTCACAAAGGGAAAATTAGAAAACCTGTTGTTTTTTTCTGTGGACTGAAGGATTGGAAGAGCCTGTGGGGCGGGCTGGTGGTAAGGAACACGGAAGAGACTAGGTAACTGAAGAACATCAAATTCTTCAGAACATTTCCATTCTACTTATATGTAATGCAGACTTTGATACTGAGAAATATTGATGGTGGAAAGGAAAGAGCAGATACTACACACTCAACATGAGAGAATGCCACAGACCCAGAAGCTGTGATACCTGCTATTTCACAGGCAAGGAGCAGATGTCAACTCCAGGGAGGAGGCAAGTGAGGTATTCACCTTTGGTGCCAACTTCCAGGAGATACAAAAAGTTCAGTCATCCAGATAAATAATATTTTAATAGGTGCAAAATTTATTTAAGAGCGTAATGAAAACCCTAGTCATTCTTCTTCTTTATCTTGGTGACTAAAATTTTTGGCATGCCCTTAAATTTTGTGTTCAAGGCAAATGCCTCCCTTGCCTCTTCCTGGTCTCATGAGTGGACTCTCTACATGGATTGGACTCATGAGAAGAAGAGAATTAATCTGCTGTAAAGCGGGTTATAGAAAGCAGAGTTCTCAGGCTGAGTGCAGTGGCTCACACCTGTAACCTCAGCACAAGAGGCCAAGGTGATCAGATTCCTTGAGCCCAGCAGTTCAAGATGAACCTGGGTAACACAGTGAAACTCTGTCTCTACAAAAAAAAAGTACAAAAAATAGCCGGGTACAGTGGTGAATACCTGTGGTCCAGCGGTGCATACCTGTCATCCAGCTACACTGGAGGCTGAGGTGGGAGGATCTCTTGAGCTTGGGAGGTTGAGGCTGCAGTGAGCTGAGATTGCATCACTGCACTCTAGCCTGGGCAACAGAGCAAGACCTTGTCTCAATAAAATAAAAATAAAATATAAAAATAAAAGCAGAGTTTTCAGAGAGGGGCCAGGAAGGCTGTCCTGAACTGGTTTTTAATTTCTACTTGGGACATTTGAGGTATAATTATGTCAAGTATAAGTGACTCACAGAATCTTTGAAAATGTAAAACTGAAATTTTATACATTTGAAAATATGAATGTAAGCTTGACTTTAATATGAGTAATGGATTGAAGGGTGACCTCCAAAAAGATATGTCCGTGTCCTAATCCCTGGCACCTGTGAATGTGATCATATTTTTTTTAAATATTATTTGCTGATATGATTGAGTTAAGAGTCTTGAGATGAGGAGATCGTCCTGTAGGGTGGTGGTCCCCAACCTTTTTGGCACCAGAGACTAGTTTCTCAGAAGACAATTTTCCTTGGATGGAAGGGAGATGGGGGAATGGTTTGAGATGAAACTGTTCCACCTCAGATCGGGCATTAGAGTCTCATAAGGAACATGTAACCTCAATCCCTCGCATGCAGAGTTTACAATAGGGCTCACGCTCCTAGGAGAATCTATCACTGCTGATCTAATAGGCCGTGGAGCTCAGGCAGTTGTGCTCGCTCGCCTGCTGCTCTCACTTCCTGCTGTGTGGCTCGGCTCCTAACAGGCCATGGATGAGTATGAGTCCACAACCCAGGAGTTTGGGACCCCTGCTGTGGTGTCTGGGTGGGACCTAAATACAGTGACAAGTATCCTTATCAGGCTGAGGCAAAGGGAAGTTACACAGACAGAAGAGGAGTCAGCAACCTGACCTAGAGCATGGAGATTGAGATGAGACTTCTGCAAGCCAAGGAATCCAAGTGGCCACCAGAAGAGAAGATGCATACATTCTCACCCAGAGCCCCTACAGGGAGGCTCATGCCTTGATTTTAGACTTCTGGCTTCCTCTGTGAGAAAATATTAATAAATGTTGGCTGTGTTAAACTGGCAAGTTTATGATAATCTATTACAGAATCCACAGGAAACTAACAAAATATGGCAGTGAATTGGCAAACAATAGCATGGGTATTGTAATTTTCACGTTAGTGACGTTACTGCTGCAGGAATGTTGTCATCTACATATTCCAAAAGTCCTGAAGATGAGACTGAGGCAGGGTGTTATGTGGGGTTACCATATATTTTATTGACCAAATCAGAACACTTTTGAGAAAAGAAGCAGGGACTACCAATGAATACGCCTGAACCCCAGGCGCAGAACCAGGCCTCTCTTGGGCCAGCTGCCCTGTGTGATTAACAGTGAAAGCTATAACTTTTCAGCAAATTAGTCATCACTGGGAGTTGGTATTGGAGCCAGTCTCAGCTTATTAATTATAGATGTTCAAGGAGTTTGAGTGTATGATGCAGACATTTTGGGGTGTTTTTGTTAAAAGAATCAATTAGAAAATTGAATACTGAGTGGCCTTTGAAGCGAGGTTTTGTGTTATAAATATCACCATGCTGAGATATTAATAAAAGCAGCGAATCTCACTGCTGGAGAAGAGAGCTGTGGAAACCTGGAGGAGCCGCGGTGTCTGTTTTGGAACTTTGGCCGTCACTGTGGATAATTAGGAAGCCAACTCACCAGTTTCTTCAGAGGTGGCATAACTAATACTTGTGTTTGCATTTATCATTAGCTGCAATATTTGCCATTCAGTCTAAGTCTCATGTTGTTTTAATTATTAAACAGGCTGGAGAGCCTTAGCATTTGAGTAAGAAAAGTGGAACAAAAATACATTTTTCTAATATTGAGGCATACACAGGATCTTTAATTGAATCAATGAAGTAGGAAAGAATTACAACTTTATACTCATACAGTACTCTATATGTTGGCTATGACATTTCTAAATAGCAGAGCAGTTAGCTTTATGTTTTGGTATAGAAATCTGAGTTTATCATGATGGTGCAATACTGAAACTTTGATAATATGTCTGGTATTTCTCTGGCTTAAAATATGCTAAACATGTAGTAATGAAAAGAAGTTTTCTTTATTTCTAAGGTATATCAATGGACAATAGCTAAGATTCAGCAATTCAGTTAAAAATATTTCTGTCCATCAATGATATGCTTGGCATTCTGCTACACACTGGTATTGCAAAGATGTGGGCACATTCTTTGTCCCATTTTCTGCCTCTCCCTTCTTTGCACCCCAGGGAGATGGCTCCACTGATGACTCCCTTGCCTTCTGGCTTCTGGTCAAGATGGACCAGTAGACAGAGCTCCTCACTGGGGATCTTGTGGCCTGGCTGCACCCTCTAGACAGGTGTCAAGGCCAAAGTAACTCCATCTTGGGTGTTAATCTACCATGTGGACTTCTGGTTAACCCCAGTTCTGGGAATCTTCTAAGATTTCCAGTTTGTCTGTTGTTCCTTGTGTAAGAGCAGGTATTTACTATTAATCCTGCCCTTAGGTCAAACAACCTTGATGTTCTTGTACTGCAATTGCCCCATGTATCGTTTGTGAATCACCCTTTCCCTATGGTAGATAAACCCTGGGTCTGAAGGTTGATGGCACAGGAATCCACCATCTTGTCTCACAGCCGCCTCACACACAAACATGGCTTTTCCTATTAAATACTACTTTCTAAAAATGATTTGTCAGCCTTTTTCTTTGGCCTCTTAGCTTCCTGGGACTTTAGGAATAGATTTGCATAGACCTGCTCACTGTGGAGCATCAGGGCTCATCTCTTATCAGTCAGCACAGCCCCATTCACCCTGCTTTCTGTGATTGTGGAAGGGTTCCATTAACTGCCTAGGTCTTGGGGTTGGTAAATAGGTGAGGGTCAGTGGGGGTGAGGAGGCGTGAGAGAGGGGAAGGGAGAACACTCTATGATTGCTTTCATTTTCCTAATCCCAGCTTACATCTTTGTAAATAGTCCCTTTATTAAACTCCAAATTACTAACATGTGGGTGCCAGGGCACTGGCAGATGAAGAAGACACAGAGAACATATGAACTCAGAATAAAGGAAATCAGGTTTTTTTTTTTTTTTTTGAGATGGGGTCTCGCTCTGTTGTCTAAGCTGAAATATAGTGGCGTGATCTTGGCTCACTGCATCCTCCACCTCCCAGGTTCAAGCGATTCTCCCGCCTCAGCCTCCCAAGTAGCTGGGATCACAGACACCCACCACCATGCCTGACTAATTTTTTGTATTTTCAGGAGAGACAGGTTTCACTATGTTGGCCAGGCTGGTTTTGAACTCCTGACCTCTGGTGATCTGCCTGCCTTGGCCTCCCAAAGTTCTGGGATTACAGGCATGAGCCACTGCACCTAGCCAAGGAAATCATTTTCTAGTTGAAAGAGACAGACATACAAAGAAACAACTGTAATACAAGGTGAAAAATTTACTGTAAAGGCCTTTGCAAAAAGGTGTCAGAGCACCAAGGAAAGAAGAAGGATGATGTTCTTGGAAAAGTGGAGGTTACAAGAGACAATAGACAGAGTAGTCCCCACCTAGAAGGTGGTATTTGGGCTGTTAGGGATGTGGGAGGTGCTGGGATTCCCTTACATCTTTGTAGATCTCAAGACATCAGGTATCTTGGGCTGTTTAGGTGAAGACGGTGGCACAGGTTCAGGAAGAAAGAAGAAACTCCTCAGAAGCCCTTTATGTTGGCATTCCCACTTACTATTTTGAAATAATGTTGTAAAGTAAAGTGAGCCGTGAACCCAAGTCAGAAAGCTAGAGAGCCCTGAAGTTCTCACCAAACGTATGGACACAGGCCAGTTTCCTCACCTCATTCTAAACCACCTCATCTACCAAATGGAGAGGATAATTCTTACTCTCTCTCTTGTAGGAGTGCTGTGAGGCTCAGAGTGATATCGTGTTTGTGAAAATGTTGCAGGACTACAGCCCCATATCAGTGTGTAACATCAGGTTTTTAAGATGGAACAAAGGCCAGGCATGGTGGCTCATGCCTGTAATCTCAACATTTTTGGAAGCTGAGGTGGGCGGATCACTTGTGGTCAGGAGTCTGAGACCACCATGTCTAACATAGTGAAACCCCGTCTCTACTAAAAATACAAAAAATTAGCATGGTGAAACCCCTTCTCTACAAAAAATAAAACAATTAGCTGGGCATCATGGTGCATGCCTGTAGTCCCAGCTACTCAGGAGGCTGAGGCATGAGAATCACTTGAATCCAGGAAGTGGAGGCTGCAGTGATCTGAGATCGTGCCATTGTACTCCAGCCTGGGTGAGAGAGTAAGACTCTGTCTCAAAAAAAATAAAAATAAAAAGTAAGAAAACCTATAGAACATTTAGTTGTTTTAAATGTTCTTCAATTTAGATGTTGAAGATGTTTCTTTTTATACGACTCAGGTTATATATTTTTAGGATGAACACAGAGTGATATTGTGTCCTTCTCAGTGCATCTTATCAAGAGTCATACAAGATCTATTTGTCACATTATTGATGATTAACTTTATTTGACTAAGGTTATTTATACCAGGAAAGTAATGTTTTATCTTTGTTATTAATAAGCATCTTAGACTGGCCAACATGACGAAACCCTGTCTCTACTAAAAATACAAAAATTAACCAAGTATGGTGGTAGTCCTAGCTACTCAGGAGGCTGAGGCAGGAGAATCACTGGAACCTGGGAGGCAGAGGTTGCAATGAGCTAAGATGGTGGTACCACTGCATTCCAGCCTGGGCAACAGGAGGAGACTCCATCTCAAAGAAAAAGTAAATTTATTTTTTTTAAAAGCGTCTTGTGGGGAGATAATTTACTTTCATATATTTTTTGCATTTATACAATGGGGAAGGTGGAGGTCAAGAGTTTAGTTTTATACAAGTTAAATTTGGAATTCAATAGGCAATCAAATATATCAGTTTGAAGCTCAGAGAGTTTCTCTAAGACAGGATGGATGACAGATTGAGTGAGTTGATGAGAAAATAATAGGTAAGGAAGTCAAGACAGCCTTTGTAAAAATATAAACAGCAGAGTAACGGGATTAGTAGCTGACAGAGGGTGTAAGGTCAAGAAAGGATTTCTTGTAATGTTGGGAAATACAAGAGCATCATGATATGCTGACAGGAAGGTCCTGTGGAGAGAGGGACGTGGCTAGTGCAGCAGAGAGGGGACCACAGGAGCAGTGGGGTCTTTGAGGTTCATTGTACTGTAGTCAGAAAGGGTGGAGCACTGCGGCCCAACCCAAGCTCTGCCACCTCCCAAGTCACCTGTGTCTCTTTGGTAAGTCAATAAAACCTTTGTACCTCAGCTACATTTGGAAAAGAGGACTGTCAAGAGGATTAAGTTACATGATCTTTGCAAAGAACAGTATAGAGGCTGCCCACATAAGTGCTGTGTGAATGTAAAGTTAAATATGATCTTGAACTCACTGTCCTTTAATATCTTAGAATCCTTTTGTCTCTTTGAACTGAACTCTGGGGGATTTCCTCAGATCTTTCTTCTCTTTAACTGAATCTAGATTTGTCATTTAACCCATCTTCTGAGTTTTTAACTTCAGTACCTGTATTTTTATTTCTAATTCTGTATAGAGTCTCCTTTAGTGGTCTGATTTTTTATATTGTTCCTATTCTCTCTTATAATGTTTTAATCATTTAAACGTAGTTATGTAGACCCCTATTAATAGTTTCTAAGAAACTAGATTTGTCAGCCTTTTTCTTTGGCCTCTCAGCTTCCTCGGACTTTAGGGGCAAATTTGCGTAGAACTGCTCACTGCAAAACATTAAAGCTCGTCTCCTATCAGTCAGTATAGCCACATGTGCCCTGCTTTCTGTGATTCTGGAAGGGTTCTAGTAAATCCTAGGTCTTGGAGTTGGTTAATAGATGGTAAATAGGTGGTTTAGACTGAGGAGGTGAGGAAACTGGCCTGTGTCCATACATTTGGTGGGAACTTCAGGACTCTCTAGCTTTATGACTTGGGTTCATGGCTCACTTCACTTTGTAACATTATTTCAAAATAGTAGAAGTGGGAACTCCAACATAAAAGGCTTCTGAGGAGTTTCTTCTTTCTTCCTGAACCTGTACCACCTAAACAGCCCAAGATGTCTGAGGTCTTGAGATCTACAAAGATGCAAGGGAATCCCACCACCTCCAACATCCCCAACAGCCCAAATATTTTAGTGTGGTGGGGAGCACATATTTTTCTGTATTTTTATATCTGCTGACTTCCCCTGTGTGATTCAGTTTTTTGTTTGTTTTGTGGTTTGTAGCTTTTTTACTGTAAGTTCGTCCTCAACTGAAGTCGTTTGTTTCTGTGGGTGTCCCAGGAGCCTGGGCAGAGGAAATCTCCCTACAGATTGTTCTGCATTTTCTTTTGCCAAGTGTCCTGTGGGTTTCACTGTTTTGGGAACCATATTTATGTTAATTTTGCAGCTATGATTGGGTAAATCAAGACTGTACAGTTTCAAGTGTCTTGCAATTGGGGTTTCATTTCTACAGGATAATTTTTGGTGTTATCTGATATTTTACTTTTAAATCAGAGCCCTAACCAGTGATGGGCTAATTATAGTTTTTCTAGTCCTCTTTCCAGGGACTTAGCTACCTAGAGTACTTTCCAGTCTCAATTCCCTACTTTGCAGAGGCCTAAGATCACAACAAAATGTCCCTCTTGACGCATTAAAATCTCGCCCTTTTGAATCTGTACTGTGATTCCATGTACCCCTGGGCCATGACAGGTGGCTGGTAAAGCCTAATGCCTCTGTCTGAGACCTTTCTTGCTGTTGCTGACACCTGGAGACTGTTCATTTGTTCTTTCAATTTTGGCTATGTGTTTATAATTTTCTGTGATATTTTAAATGTTTGTAGAAGGGATGGAGTCCAGTTAGTTCAAATAACCATGTCGCCGGAGCCAGAACTCTGCTACTTAATATGGTGTGCATAGATCTTTAGATATTGTAAAGATACCCAGCATGGAGATTTTCCTGAAGAATAAGGAAACCATCCTCTTGTCTACAGTCTCATAATTCCACTCCTAGGTTAAGCCAGATGAAGAACTTTGTACCAGGAATGCATCTCCCCAGGGCCCGGTAGAATTGCTTTTCTTGACTCGTAGTTTGGCACAATACCCTTGGCTTATATAGGCAGCTTTCACAAGAAACAACTCCATAAAAAATCCCCTCTCAGCCTTGGCAGTAAGGATATTGTTGAAGACTACATCATGTAGTCTTCATTTGTCAGGACTACTCCCAAGTAACTGGATTGTTTTTATTTTATGGAAACTCTGATTGACTAACTACTAAGGTTTTCCTCTTTGAATGGACTTACAGCCAAGTTTGTGGCCAACTTCTAATAAGAGTATAAGACTCTTGGCATGCGTCAGTGGATTTTAACCTCAGTTTTGGCTCCATCTCATTTTACTATGCTTATGCTTACTTTCTCTTTTACTCTCATATATTTTAAGTTTATGTTCTCTTGCTATATTTTATTTATCTCTGTAAACCATTTAATGTCTTTGACAGGGTGGAATGAATGCTGTGGCTTTGAATAAATGACATTAATGTTCAAAGTGCCAAGCTAGTTGAATGGTCAAATTGGTTTCTATGAGTATCTTCTAAGGGCAGAAAATAATTTATAATCCAAGTGCCACAAGACAGTTATAAATATCATAGAATAACAAACAGCCATTAAAAATTACATTCTTGAAGAATGTTTAAAGAAATGAGACAGACGACAACAGCAAGCTATTTCTATAAGGCTCCCCAGTCACATACACTAATAGGAGATAATGGGTCAATAACTGTGATCTCCTTTTGGGAGGATTCTGGTTGATTTTTAAAATGTATTCTTTATTTTCAAAAGTTTCCACAATAAACATATATTTCTATTATAATTATACAGTGGAGAAAAGGATGAATATTGCTATGTCTTTGAGTTTCAGGAGGAAACAACATTCACCCCAAAGACTCAGATGAAGAGACTTGAAGGATGGGATCATTCAGGGGTATATTGGGTTAAAGAATCAATAAAGGTTTCTCGGGCTCCCAAAGATTAATAAGAAAGGGAACCATTACCGTGGCAGGACATGAATAAATAGAGCTGGAGCCTGCAGTGGGGGCTGTTCCACTGGAGCTGCCGTCCCAGAGAAACACGGCCGCTTTCAGAGATGCTGCACCCAAAGCAGGGAGGCAGAAGGAAAGAAGTGCTGAGACCTTTCTCTCCTTTATCCTCTCTGACGGCTAATTTTATGCACTAACCACAGGGTGCCCAGATATTTGGTTAAACATCATTCTGGGTATTTCAATGAGGGTATTTTTGGATGTGATTAACATTTATATTGGTAACTAAGCAAAGAAGGTTGCCTTTTCTTATGTGAGCAGGCCTTATGCAATTGGTCAAAGGCCTGAAAAGAACAAAGGTTGGACCCTCCTCCAAGCAAAAAAATATTCTTCCTGTGTGATGACCTTTGAACTGAAACATGAGCATTTTTACTACCTTTGGACTTGAACTGGGATATTCCTGGGACTCTAGTCTGCAAGCCCTCAGCCTGGAAATCCACTATCAGCTCTCCTGGGGTTCCAGTTTGCTGACTTACCATGCAGATCTTTGGACCTGTTAGCCTCCATAATCACACAAACCAATTTCTTTTAATACATTTCTTCATGCTAGTTTTGTTTCTCTGGACAACCCTGACTACTACATCTCTAATCTCTGGCCAGTGCCTCCCAGCCAAACCCAGCCAGCTGGGGAGCCTGGGGGATGTCACCTCCTGGGGCTCAGAGAAAAGCAGAGGAGGACAGAGTGGAGTTCCCAAGGTGTGTGTGTTAAGTGGGGCAGAGGGAACAAACAGAGGTAAATTCAGTGCTATGGTAGTTCAGAGAAGGGAGAGATGGGAACCAATGGAGAAAATTGTATCTAGAGGTACAGTTTAAGCTATTTTTCTGAAGATTAAGTGGAATTATTTTTGAAAATTATTTAATAGCTGTGAAGTTCTATATATAGTATTCCAGCTCTTATTAAGACTAAGCCATATAGTACTACACACTATGGCATGGTGCTACTTATACAATAAAAGTTATAATAATTATATGAATGGTTAACTCTTCTGAATGCTTACCATGTGCCAGGTACTATGATAAATGTTTTATATGAAAAGCTGGATGTATCCTTTTTGACTATTGGATAATGACACAGTAACGCAGACTGCTTCACAGAGGACTAGGTGTATATGTGCAAATCTGACAAGCCTTGGAAGAATAGTTGCTGTTTGTTCAGGCACTCTGAAAATAAAAGGCTCTAACTCATTTATGCCTGAGGTTGCAATTTTTTTGAATTTTTGCAATCAGGCCTCGGCAATGACCTTGAGCAGTAGAATGTAAATAACTCCCACATGCTTAGCGTGCCGATAATGGAACACTAGGCATAAATGGGCCAAGAATGGAGAAGACCACACTGCTGTATTGAGTTTCATGTTCATTTGATACAATACCAGTTATTGCCAGAGCATCACTGTCCTTGCAGTCAAGCCAAAGGTACTTCATGTATTAAGAAATCAGTGTCTGAAGCTTTATAGCAGGAGGTGTTTATATCCTTGCAGGAGGAGAGAAGCTGGGTAGCATCAAGCTCCTCTCACTGGGGCAGTCTGCTGAGCATCTCCCTGGCCTTGGCCCCTGGCCATGCCTCACAAGTAAGTAAAACCAAGAAGAAAACTTAGAAGGGCATATGACTAAACCTGTCACTCCTAGAAAGGAGACAGGAGGTGCTCAGCTTTCTACTGATGTGAAATTCTGTTTTGTCTGGGTCTTGACGAACCTTGAGGTGGTTGTCATCAGGCTGTCAGATGTCCTCAGGAGCCTTGATAGGAGGAGGAAAAAAAAAAAAAAAAGCACAAGTGAAAACAAGCCAAGTCGAAAGGGATTAGATTGTTCTCTGCAAAGTGATCATGCCCAGGGCAAGGCAGGGAACGCTTCTCTTTGCTGACCCTGGGCCTCTAACAGGCAGAGCAAGTTCAAGGTCAGCCTGGGATGTACCTGACACCAGAGTCTGACTCATATCTGCCTTTGGCTGGCTCTTGTCACCAGCAGACCGGAGTATTGAGGCTTGTTCAGGGTTGTCTAGACTCAGGTCAAGCAAGTTTTGTTTTATAGCTTACATCATGAACAACAGTATAGTCCACCTGAGTTTTGATGGCGCATTTCCACAGCCACAGTTATTGTTATCTCCTGAATTAAGGTGTCCAATGAGCCACTGATCCTGAAGAACCAGAGAAGACTGACCCCAGACCCCAAAAGGAAGCAGAAATAGAGCCTGAGAAGTTGGTGGCCAGTAGGTCAGAGGTTGATGAGTACCCACACAGCTTTAAGACTGATATCATGTGGCTACCCAGGACTTGGGAGCTGTGCTGCAGAACAGGAACAGGAAAGGGACCAGCTTTTCCCATAGAACTTTGGGTCACAGGTCTGGGAGCCAGGGGGCCTTGGTTCTAGTCCCAACTCTCCCTCTAAGTTGTCTTATGGCTACGGGTGGGTGAAATAGCTTCTCTGGCCTCTGCTTCCTCATAATTAAAATGACACAGTTGTGCAAAATGGCCTCCAAGAGCATTCCCAAAGCCAGAGGGTACAGCTCAATGGTACACTCATGACTCTCACAGCCTAAGATAGTGGACCCTTAAACATGGCTTCCTAGTTTTTTTGTCACTAGAATCTTTTAAGGGAGGAGCTGTGTCCACATTGCCTGGCCTCTTCAATTCTGTGTCTGTGGTTAGCTGACCTCTACCTCTGGTCTAAGAGAGTTTTGCAAATGGCAGACAAGCTGTCACTGGCTTATCCCATACCATGGCAGACATCACTATGTCTGGATCCCGATGTTATTTTCCTCAAAACCCTTCTCTACCCACAGCCCCAAGCAAATGCTGTTAACTAATTAGAGTAAGCTTACTAGATGAAACCTGTCTTCCCTGCTCTTGTCTCTTTCTTTCCAGTTTGACATGCTTCATTGTAGAGCATCAAAATTAATTCGCTTTTATGGGAAATTGAGCTATTTTGTGAAATGACACATTCTTTTTAAAGTACGGCTTTAAGTGATTGAACTCTTTAGGCAGTAGTCTTTAATTATTATATTAATGAAGAAATTTGTTCTCATAATTTAGCATTGGGTAAACAAGGACCACAGAATCGTGGCATTTGGCAAAGAGAAACAGGAAACATGTGTTGGGAATTCAATTAGTCCCCTGGAAGAAGCATCCTGAAGTTACTTATAACATGTTCAGTGATAATACTATTTTCTTGGTTTTGAGTAATGATGTTACTTGCATCTCCTTTGGGAGATTTCCATAGCCTAATGGAGTATCACAACATTTGGCTCTCATTATCTTTTACTTAATTTAACTTATTTGCTTTGCTTTGCACCCAGCTATGTTATTCACTCCATCCTGTAAGTACACGTAACAATTATTGAAAGGCAGCTGTCACATCCCCACCCAAACTAAGCTAAAAATTCTTCTGTGTTTTAAAGTCACAACTGGGTAAAAATTCTCCTGGGCTTGTCTTAGGTCATCCACTCTGATGTTTTGATAGTCTTTCTGGAATCAGTTCCAAGTTATCCATGCTATAATTAGCATAGCATCATACACTAGGATGTTTTTCTATCACTGTCAACATACAAAATTTGTGTATGTTCTTGATTCCCATTCACTGCCGCTTTGAATTTTGTCTGATAAAACTTGTTTAACTTTTCATATTCTTTACTCACTCAAAGACAGTTTATTCCATAATTCACAGCAAGGTACTGAGACAGTGAGAAGTAGGGAGTACAGCTGAGGAAGAGGAGACAAGTTTTCGTAAAGACACAGCAGATCATCTAGGAGAAATTGAGAATGTGGAAGGACTTGATAATAGGGCTTCTCAGTTCTGCTAAACACTCCTGAGTAAAGGGTTGTCCACAAGTGCCCACATTTGGATAAGGAGCCCAGTTGGTGGGCATGGAACGGACCTTGACACTGGAGAGAATGGAGATATGGGGGTCGTGTCCTGAAAGCCTGGCTTGGTGTTGAAATAAAGTAGAAGCTTACTTGCTGTGCAGCTGATAAAGCTTCCACTTCAGGGCCCTTCAGTTGCATAGGCCTTTCCAAGACCCTAGGAGGAAGTGGCTTAGCAATGTGTTCACATGACCCCATGATCTTATACGCAAACAATTTTTTAAAGCATGATTGTATAACACTTCTGTCTCTGTCGACTCCCACCTTCCCTCCATCCTTCTTGCCTTGTTTGAAGATCACAGGAATTTTGAGGCTCCATCTAAGAGGAAGTCTAATGGAGGATCCAGCCAGTTGGGTTTCATGGGTTATTTGTGAGGTTCACAGTCACTGTTATGTAGGGTTAAGTTACTGCTAGCTGTCCCAGCATGGAGTAGATTCCAGGAATACTCCTGTGACTCCCATGCTGCCCTGCCCTTTAGTGATGTGATTGTGCAGGGCAAGGTCATATTGTAATCAGGACATGGCCTGTGTACTGGCACTGTATGGCTGAATAGTGGAGGAGAAGCTAGTATACAACACATGGAGACCGAAACTGGTCTGTGGAAAATTCTCCCTGTCATCAGACATGTACAAAGCTAGGCCGAGGATTCTATTTTCAGTAACACCTGTTCAACACGGAAGTGCTCTCCTGTCGGTAGACTCCATCATCCACTGTCTGAAATAATAAAAGTCCCATACAATATTTTTCTTTGTTAGTGGAAATTAGTGGAATGACTTGTTTAGGCTTCTTGTGTGTATACAGCACAGACCTATGCCACTATTACAAACAGGGAGTGAGTCTGTGTGCAAAGTTACATGCTTTATGGCTGGGCATGGTGGCTCATGCCTATAATCCCAGCACTTTGGGAGGCCAAGGTGGATGGATTACTTGAAGCCAGGAGTTCGAGACCAGTCTGGCTAACATGGTGAATCTCTGTCTCTACTAAAAATATAGGAAAATTAGCCTAGCAAGGTGACATGTTCCTATAATCTCAGCTACTCTGGAAGCTGAAGCAGGAGAATTGCTTGAACCCAAGAGGTGGAGATTGCAGTGAGCCAAAATCATGCCATTATACTCCACCCTGGGTGACAGAGTGAGACTTTGTCTCAAAAAAAAAAAAAAAAAAAGTTACAGCTTTATGCAACTTAGCACATTGCATTGTGTCTCAGAACATCTTAATTCATCTTAACACAGTGGTGGTTCCAGAGGATACAATGTGCAAGGTAGTTACTGACACAAATGATCCAGTTTAAAAACTCCTGAGCTCAATCATTAATTAGTCAAGGTATATAGCAGAAAAGTGATTTGATTAAACAGTAATGCAGCTTCATGAAACAATGCAGCATTATAATGATTTAAAGAATGCATTTCACTTGCTCTTCTGTATGCCTTAATTTCAAATTAATTTGTGATATTACTTCAGATTTAAATACATGTTAAAATTCAAATATAATAAGAAAGAAGTAGCTTAGTGGAAACTCAAACTGTAAACTGAAAGTAGGAAGACTGGCAGAACTGAAAATGTCAAAACTCTCCAAACAAACAAACAAACAAAATCTCTGCTGGTTAAAATTCATGAAGATATGAAAAAAAAAGAGTTAAGAATGACAAGAATATATAGGTAATTGAAATGACACAGAAGAATTTTAAAAGATGATGATCAGGATACTCTTAAATGGGAAAGAAAAAATCATAATATTAAATATTAAAAGTAAAGGCTGGGCGTGGTGGCTTATGCCTGTAATACCAGCACTTTAGTAGGTCAAGGAAGGCGGATCATGAGGTCAGAAGTTCAAGACCAGCCTGACCAAAATGGCGAAACCCCATCTCTACTAAAAATACAAAAATTAGCCGGGCATGGTGGCATACACCTGTAATCCCAGCTACACAGGAGGCTGAGGCAGGAGAATCGCTTGAACCCAAGGGACAGAGATTGCACTGAGCCAAAATTGTGCCACTGCACTGCAGCCTGGGAGACAGAGCGAGACTCCGTCTCAAAATAAATAAGTAAATAAATAAGTAAAACACAGTTTGTACAGTCAAACAATACGCAGAAGCCAATAGCAGCATCCTTTGATGAATTCACTGACTTTGATAAATATTGTGATCTGTCTTTACAGCATGTTACACCATTTAATGAAAATATAGTAGATGTTTCCCTCCAAAATTATTATCCCAATAATACTTACAGAAAATTAAACAGAACATACAGGCATATTTTTAAAAAGACGTTTTAAAAATAGATATTCTGGGAAAAAAACTAAAAATGATCAAACTGTGGTGATATTCTGACTGCACAAGACAGCCTGTATTATTTTTGTTTGTAAGTGGTTTTCAATGAGACAGATGTCTAATCAGGTCAATTTTTAGATTGGGTAAATATACTGAAAACCTTCAAAAGTCATAAAGCATAAGATGGCTGTGTTTACTTGGATCACATATTGAACAAATAAAAATGTACTAGGGCAATGTCTTAAAGAGCAGACAAAGAAACATAGTATTATTTTGATTGCTAAAAAGAGTTGTTTTATTAATCTTTTTTAGTGAAAGCTTTGTCTTTCTGATGTCACAATGAAGAGTGGCTTTCTTCAAATAATAATAATTTCATAGGCATCATTTAGCCAACTACTGAATGTGATTCATTCTTGAGTGAGCAATTAGAAATTTTAAAACAAAGTTACGTAATTATCCAAAACAGCTTATAAAATAGTGACCAAATAACTAGGAATTGCACACAAAATGAGTTAGACAATTGAATCAGTAAACCACATACTACTCCATTATTCTAAACTATGTTGGATATGACAAATACTTATAAGTTGGTGATAATTGTGCATACTTTAATAACAGAAAACCTTCAGCATGGTTTTTAACTTTTTTTTTTTTTTTCCCAATTGAAAATCATCTATCTGCGACTTTATTCAATAAAGTTAAACAAGTGGACAATCATATGAAGCTATAGCCATTAGGAAAGGCAAACACAAAAGACTGCCAGCCCTCTTTCAAAACATGAATAATTACATTCCCTAATCTCTCCTGAGAAAAACCTGCCTCCACAGTACTGAAGCTGTTAATTACTGCAGTATTTCTACAGTAGTTAATATGTTTGTTTTCCAGTTTTGTCTAGTATAATAGAAATTTAATGTGAGCCACGATTAAAACTGTCTACTAGTCACATTAAGACAAAAAGAATTAAAGAAAGAAATGGGGCTGGGCGCAGTGGCTCGTGCCTGTAATCTTAGAAATGTGGGAGGCCAAGGTGGACAGATCATCTGAGGTCAGGGCTTTAAGACCAGCCTGGCCAACATGGCGAAACCCAGTCTCTACTAAAACTACAAAAATTAGCCTGTTGTGTTGGTGCATGCCTATAATCCCAGCTACTCAGGAGGCTAAGGCAGGAGAATCACTTGAACCTGGGAGTCAGGTTTCAGTAAACCAAGACTGAGCCACTGTACTCCAGTCTTGGCAACAGAGTGAGATTAGTCTCAAAAGAATTAAAATAAAGTAAAAAGAAACAGTTAAAATTAATTTTAATGATACATTTTATATAATCAATAAAAATGTTTAAATAATTAAAGTATATTTTAATTTAATATATTTAATATTTAATTATATTTTGCACAAAATTCAGTGTGTATTTTACTTCATGGCACATCAGTTCTCACCAACCTAATTTGAAGTGTTTGTTGAAGTCAAATAAAATACAGAGATGAATCTCTAAAGTTAAAACATTTTACTTGGGAAGCAAGAATTGCAATTCAGGCCATATACACAGACCAGTGGTCCTCATTATGTCTGAAGAACGAAGAAAAGGTTGGAGAGTTTATAAAAAGGATAAATGCTATGTATTGTTTCGAAAAAAAGTTCATTTTGGGAAGCTGACAAGTTCTGATTGGTGAGAAACTACAGTGGTATGTAAAACTAGTCTTAGAGTTGTAGCAGGTTGTTTCAGTAGCGTCAGGTAAAACTGGTTTCTGGTTACAGCAGGCAGTTTCAGCAGCCAGGCTTGTAGAGAATTACATTCTTGGAGCCATGTGATGTGCCCTGAATGCTTTCTCCCCTTGGCCTCTCAACTCTGTTTACTTGGGTATGTCCAGAATGACCCAGTATGTAGGATCAACTTTCACATGTTCAATTAGCCACATGTGGCTCACGGTTAGTTACCACATTAGACAGTGCCGGTGTAGTAGTTTGTGTGTTTTAAACACATATACCAACTTGGATTTTTCTTTAACGGACCCAAATGTGGTGAAACAGTTTGCCCATTATAAAGTTGTTCAAACTTTGCCATAGGGGTGCAAGTGAATAATGAGCTCAATTCAATGCAGGGCCTAGGCTGACTTCTGAGCTCACACCTCCCCTATGTCACTTGAGGAACCGCACGTGATGAAGATGATCAGAAAAGTGTAGCTCGTTCGTGCCATCGGAGGGTTAGCCAGGCAAGAGTAGCAATATCGAGGCAGCAATGAGAGCTGGTGACCAAGCAGCTGAGCCACAGGCTCGCAAAGGGGGCATCCTGAACAAAGGTTACAAGACTATAGAGGAGACCCCCAAAGCTCATGGGGAAAAAGAGGGGTCACTGAGGACATAATTAACCTTATTGAATGCCAATGAGGGTGTCCCAGCACCCACTTGATGCTTTGTATCAGGTATGACAACTCACTGAGCCTCAGAGCAAACCACAGGTTAGATATCATTACCCTGAATTTACAGACAACTCCAGAAAAGCACAGGACAGCTGAGTAATTTGCTGGTCATCACACAGCAAGGAGTGGAATCTGAATTGAAGGCCATATCCACGTTGCTTCAGTCTCCACACTCCACCCTGTGCCACAACATCCCTTTCAGAGAGCATGGTGTTCCACCGGGGGTCTCAGGAATCAAAAACACAAAAATCACTCCAACACTTTGATGAGCACGTCCTTACTTCTGGCATTGCCTGAAAAAATCAAGAGTTTTCTTGTTACCGCTGTGCTTTGGATCAAGAATGGCCTGGGAAATTAAGGATTACCCTGTGGCCGGGTGCAAACAAATGCAAGAGCAGCTGCTTGGCGGGTCTTATAAAGAGTCCTCTCACGTTCTGGTTTCTAGAAATGCATTGCATCATACTGTGGGGACCACCTACATTGCTCAGTATTTCTAAATTCCATTTGAAGCAGCACAACTCTTATTTCCCTCAGACTTTTTGTTTCCAAGAGCTCTCCTAAAAAATTAAGTGGGTGGAGTTTATGTATCTTACCTTCTCTCTCTCTCTCTGGTAGATAGGCTTCTTAAATAGGAAAATGCTTCTAAATTTAACTAAAAGCATAGGAAATTGATCTCAATTGGAGTGAACAATATCTAAGTAATTAAAAGCTGATTATCTCCTCCTAAGCCCTTCTGTTTCTGAGCATTTTGAATGTTTTCTCTTATTATTTAAATGTTGATTTTTCTCTAAATGTTATGTCAGTTTATCATTAAAAATACTTAATCTGGCCAAGCCCAGTGGCTCACGCCTGTAATCCCAGCACTTTGGGAGGTCAAAGTAGGTGGATCACCTGAGGCTAGGAATTCAAGATCAGCCTGACCGACAAGGCAAAACCCGTCTCTACAAAAAATACAAAAATTATCTGGGCATGGTGGTAGGTGCCTGTAGTCCCTGCTGCTCGGGAGACTGAAGCACTAGAAGCACTTGAACCCAGGAGGCGGAAGTTGCAGTAAGCCCAGATTGCACCACTGCACTCTAGCCTTGGTAATAGAGTAAGACTCTCTCAAAAAACAACAACAACAACAACAACAACAAAAACACCCAAAACTAAATTCATTCCACATAGCCATCATTAGTTTACTTATCTGATTTAGAAATAAAGTAAAAAATGTTTAGCATGGCCATTAGTCACTGCTGTATATGGCCACTGCTAGCATGACCATATAGAGCAGCTTTAAGACATTCTGTAAGTGTACCAGTCCCTAGTAGTGCCTGGTACATCATTATCTGCATTGCCCAGAGCCAGAAACCCAGACCCTGAAAGATCATGCTATTTTGCTCAAGCCCTCTCATAAATTAATAGCACAGCCAAGAACTAACTTAGGTCTGGACTTCTCACGTGAGTTTCCTCCACTGAGCGTGGCTTGGTTCTCAATGCGCAGAGGGAAACATTAGGCTCACAGGTATACCAGAGACGGCAGCTGATACGGACAAGGAGTTTTGTCCTGTTGTAATGATTATGTAATAAATATAATCAGCATTTATTAAGCTGTAAAAATGCACCAGATCTCTGTTAAGTGTCTTTTGTGCATCAGCCCACACGATCCTCACACGCTGTGAGATAGGGCTGGTGTTTTCCCCAATTTTCTCTTGAGGAAATGGGGGAAGAGAGGTTAAATAACTTAGTCCAAGTTCACTCAACTAGTAAGTAGCAGAACTGGGACTAGATCCAGTTTTGTGGACAAAAAGAGCTTTAACCCCTGCATGTTGGCCAGGCTGGACGTGCAACATCCTAACATCACACTGGCCTGTTAGTATAAAATGGCAAACGTGATAAAAAGTTTATTTCAGGTCCATCTCACCTTCTTTTGAGACCTAACTCTCAAGTCAAATTTTTTTTCCCCAGAAGGTGATTTTCATACTTGAATATTACTGTTTGGGATTATAAGAATCAACACTGCGCTGGGCGCAGTGACTCACGCCTGTAATCCCAGCACTTTGGGAGGCCGAGAAGGGTGGATCACTTGAGCTCAGGAGTTTGAGACCAGCCTGGCCAACATGGTGAAAGCCCATCTCTGCTAAAAATACAGAAATTAGCCATCACTGTAGCGGGCCCCTGTAATCCCAGCTACCGGGAAGGGTGAGGCACAAGAATCATCTGAACCTGGGAGGTGGAAGTTAAAGTGAGCCAAGATTGTGCCATTGCTCTCCAGCCTAGGCGATAGTGTAAGACTCCATTTCAAAAAAAAAAAAAAAAAATCAACTCCGAGCATTCATTCTTTAATTAACACCAAGGCTGTGAAGGTGGAGAGCCTGGGTTCACATCTTCGCTCTGCCACTTACCCATTATGTCACCCCTGGCACACAGCCATTTTGAGTTTCTTCAGACGTAACATGAGGATCTGAATAATGTCCTACTTCATAGGGTCTTCTTAAGGGCTGGATGAAATAATGAACATAAATGTGTAGTTTATTGCTTAGCACATAGTTAATACTCTATAACCATTAACTAGTATTCTTTTCATTTTCAGCACATTTTTGTTGAGCACCTATTATGTCAGGCATTGTTAGTGCAACTCCGTATGGGCTCTAAAACTTTGACACAGGAGATATTTGGGATGGGATTCTGGGTGTGGGGAGAACCAGAGGCAGCAGACTCATCTTAAAGCTGCTCTATTTCACACTCTGTTTGAGAAACATCGGTTGAATATACAAAAGACTTGTGAGGGTAGACTGACAGAAACCATGGAGGGGCTAATGCCCCTCTTAATCCATCCCTTATGGCCACAGCTGTGGGTTAACAGGGAATGCATATACATGTCTATGTACCTGGCATTGTGGTAGTTAAGAATTGGATATGACACCACCTTTAAGAACCTAACCATCTATGGACATGTAAATGCCTCATGTGGTAGGAGATTTTCTGATGGAAAGTCCCTGCCAAGTACTGTGGTGATATTGAGAGAGGGAGCTGACAATGTCTTGTGGAGTTGGGTACCACTTCACAGATATCCTATTTGAGCTGGGTTTTTCAGGACACGTGAGACTATGCCAAGCAGAGAACTGCAGCCAGGATCATCTAAGCAGAGACAACAGTATGTACAGTGCCTATCAGTAGCATTTAAAGGACTGTGATATTAAAAAGGTAGTGTTTGGAATCAATATGGCTACAATTAACGATATAGGTTAGGGGCAGAACACCAGGAGATTAGCAGTGGGACCAGATTGTCTGCAAGGGGAAGGCATTTGGATCTCATCATTTAGATAATGGCTAGCTCTTACTGATATTTAAACAAGAAAATAATATGATTGCATCCACATTTTAGGGAGATTAAAAAATCAGAGTATAGTGCTGGCTAAGAGCCTCTCCAATTGCATTTGTCAAAATATGCTAGAGAGTGCATCAATAAACAACAAAGCACACACCTCAAAAGCTCAACAGGATGCAGCAGAACCAGGACCAGTGCTGCTCACCCAGATTTACGTTTCTTCCTATCTGTTCAGGACTGACATCCACCCCTGACTCCTCAACACTCTGGAGAATATTCTGTTTCATCTGCCCATGACTTAATAATGAAAAGAATTATATTCGAATTATAAATACTTTAAAAAAACACTTCATAAAGACAAAATGGATGCTAATTTTGTAGTATTTAGCAGTTACTCTAGTCAGCAGTGAGTGACAATATTATCTGAATAGGCATAAAGATAAACACTGAAAGAACCAGAAGTTTGGGGTTGCAAAATAATTTGCAATGACTGCGAATTATTTCCTTGTCTGAAACAACTGAAGATGGTAACTTGTGGTTGTGCACTGTGGACATTGTTTCCCTCTGCCTCACTGCAGAGGTTACGCAATTGTTCTGATTTTCCAGCTGTTTCTAATCAAGTTAAATGCAAATTTAAAAACATGCGCTGAACTGAAATCACATCATCGCCTGACATCATTGTTCTTGCTTCAGGCAGACCAGGGGAATGGAATCTTTTTAGTGTGTGTTTACAGTGCATACTTTTGTTCATAACAGAGAGGGTAACTACTAAATGATGTTAATTAAACCAGTCTGCTCTATTCTCTCCAGCCCCCTGTCCTTTGTAGGTCTCATTAGAGAGACTATGTGCCAAGCCAGGGCATTTAGTCCAGTCTGGTGTTTGACACGGGCCAAATATGATAACTAAGACTTCAGATGACATCACCAGCTTCTGAATATTATCCAGAGCTCAGAGCTTGTTCAAACTACCTACAAAGTGTTCAAATTACCTGCAGACTTCCTACAAACTGTACTGCATTCTCACTTCTGACCATAGATGCAAACATCCCAAGTAAAATGCTAGCAAAAATTACTCTACAAGATAGTAAAGGACTGTAACAGTGTCCCATGTGAGGCAGTATAGAATAAGTTTAACTGGTAAGACCCCAGCCTCTAAAAACAGGCAAACTGTTGTCCAATTTTAACTCCCACTTACTGCACAACTAACTTTACCTCACTAAATATTCACTTTCCCATGTGCATAACGGAGAGACTATGTCTCTCATTGGTTTGTTGAGTGTCTGGCTCAAAATTGGAGAGAAACTATAGGAAGAAACATTGCTCACAGTCAGTGAAGTGCAGATCCAGGATTGGACTTAGAACCTAGGCTCTTAACCTCTAAGCTGTAATGGAACCATGAGGCAGATATAAAAAAAATAGGGTTGCTTTTCTGAGCAGTCCTTATGTTACATAACAATGTAAGTAAATGAAGAAACATAAGGAAACCATGAAGGAAAGTGTATAGACTTGGCCACATAATTTTTTTAAACTTTTCATATAAAAAGCCATTTAAATAAATTTCAGAAGTAAATAATACACCACACTAAGCATGATATTCACAACTTATTGTCAACCTAAATCACAGAGTCTCTCTGAAAGAAGAGACGTTTAGTTGAGGATAGAGCTTTGCAATGGGCCTGTCATAGTAAACTATGTGCATAGTCAGGGAGGTAAAGAAAGACAAAGTTTTCTGAAGGGAAAAATGAGGAGGATTACATAATTGTTTTGAAATCATCATCCTGGGCCGCAAAGGTCATTAACAAGGGTGTCACCAGTCTGAGGTTGCAGAGGCCAGTTGCTGGGCAGATGTCTTCACAGAAGTTGCTTTTGTGTGTGTGTGTAAGATTGTGGTGGCCTTTGTGCAAGGTTGTGCTTTTCATAGTCTTTTTTGTTATCACTGAAGAGTGAGATCCAGTTCTCCAGGGCCTCCCCTGGCTCTGTGTCTCAGGATTTTCTTAACATGAGTCATTCCATTTTGATTCCAATAACTTTCACAATAGATCAGTTAATATTTTAATACAAAAACATCTTTAAAGGTATTTTAAAATATGAATATTCAATGAAAAAAGGCAAAATACATACATTGAAAATTCAGAAAATAAATACAAATGTGAAAACAATAAATGTGAGGAAAATATTCAAAGAAGGAAAAGTTATCCAGAATCATTATGTGGAGAGAATGCCCATGCCGTAGGGGTCCTTCCTTGGCTCCTTTTCTCTCTGACTCCCATGTCTTCCTAAGCTGAGCATGCGAAGCCTGTCAGAACCCAGCTTCTACTGACCTGCCAGCCTCCTTTCCTCCTCCTCTCCACGCTGCGTGGTCCAGTCCGCAGGACACGGTAGGCTCCTGACATTCCCAGATTTCACTTTCCTGGCGTTGGCTATCTGTGAGCTGCTCTGCTGAGGCTTGAATTCACATCACAGTGTGAGGGGTATGAGCTGTGAGTCATGCAGCTATTGAGTGAGCCTAGCTGGCTTCAAGCCTTCCCAATGGAATGAGCCTTATTGTTTCAAATTCATTGTTAGGGCATTCTCATAAAGTAATAAAAATTTTTTCTTTTTGCAAAATGGCCATGAAATGGAAGTTAAGTCAAAGCGTGAAAGTGTTAGAAAGTTTTGGTTCTCGACCAGAAGAAAGAAATCTTGGGTATCAAATGTGCTATGTTGTAACAACCACAGTGGTATTCATAAATAGAGTATTCTAGCAGCCCTGCAGACGAATCCCTTTGGGTGTTAGGAGTCTACTGCCTTGCTCTTCCCTGCATGTGTGTTCCTTGAGGGCTGGGTGCTTTTGCTCCTGTTTCTCACCCTTTTGCTTCCCTTCCCCACCCAAAGCCCCTACGGTGCTTCCTTTGCAAAGCCTGCTCTGCAAATGGCAGATTGGGTCTTGTCATCTTTGTATTGCCTCCATGCTTTGTCTGTGCAAAGTGTAATACAGAGGTTAAGAACATGAACTTGAGAGCCAGACTGCCTAGGTTCAATCCCAGCTCTGTTATTCAATCCCAGCTCTGTGATCTGGAGCCTGGTTATGTAACCTCTCTGTATAAGTTCCCTCATCTGCTAAATGGTGATAATAATAGCACCATGTCATAGGGATGTTGTAAGCCTTAAATGAATTAATAGCTATAACGTGCTGAGGACAGTGTCTGACCTATAGTAAGCAGTGTTTTGTTATTCTACTACAAAACTTCTCATGCTTCATTATATTACTGGAAAGGGGTCTCGATCCAGACCCAAGAGAGGGTTCTTGGATCTAGTGCAAGAAAGAATTCAGGGCAAGCCCACAGGGTAAAGTGAAAGGAAAGTTTATTAAGAAAGTAGAAGAATAAAAGTATGGCTACTCCATGGAGCAGCCCTGAGGGCTGCTGGTTGCCCATTTTTATGGTTATTTCTTGAGGATAAGCTAAACAAGGGGTGGATTATCCATGCCTCCCCTTTTCAGACTTCTCAGGGTAACTTCCTGATGTTGCCATAGTATTTGTAAACTGTCATGGTGCTGACGGGAGTGTAGCAGTGAGGATGACTAGAGGTCATTGTCATTACCTCTTGGTTTGGGTGGGTTTTAGCTGGCTTCTTTACTGCAACATGTTTTATCAGCAAGGTCTTTATGACCAGTATCTCGTGCTTACCTCCTATCTCATCCTGTGACTTCGAATGCCTTAACCGTCTGGGAATGCAGCCCAGTGGGTCTCAGCTTATTTTACCCAGCCCCTATTCAAGATAGAGTTGCTCTGGTTCACACTCCTCTGATGATTGTTAACAGTTTTTACATACAGAGAGATTTCTTTTAAAGTACTACCATAACTCAGTCATGTGGGAAAGGTATAGTCCCTTTAACTTGTTTGTAGTTCTTCTGGGCTTCCTCACGAATTGACAACTACTGCCTCCATCTCTCTTTCTCTGAGAGTTAAAGTAACCAAACTTACTTTGGCTTTGTAAACTGAGTTTATTCCAATAATTTAAACATCTCATTGACAACATCCAGTCTTTGGGATGCTTGCTTACTTGCATGCCCCCAACTCCACCCTCTGGGGTTTATAGAGAAGGGGAGGGAGGATGGCCTACCTCCAACGGAGGAGCTCAGGGTCCTCAGATCCCTGCTATACTCTCGGATGCTCTGTTTCCCCAGTGGAGAGGGGATGTTCCTGCATTCCACTGGAGCCTACTACTACTGATTCACACTTAGCGCTTTCTCAACTCAGGAATCATCATCTCGCTGATTTAGTCTCTCACGGTGCGGACGCCTCCATGGCACGGTATGTTTTCTGTTTTGCCCCTATTCTAGGTGTCTGCCCCAGCCCCTTTGATGACGCTGGCCCTAACTTAGCATCCCTCCTGAATGACTTGTGTGTGGGAAGCCTAGGAGGGCAAACTGGAACCTTCCTCTGCCTGAACTGGCTGCTCTGCCCTTTGCTTTATCCTGGGATAACCAGGATATCCCACAACCCCCTGCCAAACTCCTAAGTCCTCCATTCCCCAATATTTCCCAAATCCATCACACATAGAACCATCTCTGTCAGTCATCTTATTCCTACAATCCCCTGGAGGAGAAAGGGGCTTTCCTCCTCTTCTCCCTGATTGACTGTACCATGAAGCTCTGTGGTCTGGACAGCCAAGCCTGGCCCTTTCTTTCCTTCACATCGTATCTCAATAATGCCTGGCTTTCAAGCTGATTTTAGAATGAAAAAGTTATATTTTGAATGTTAGACTTTGATTGCTAATATTTTCTTGTTCTTTGGCAACAATTTAAATTCCCTCAAGGCAGATGAAGAAAGAAGGTTAAATACAGTAAACTCTCCGATGCACCTACACACAAAATACAAAGTATTAGCCCTGTTGAGTGCATTTGTCTCCCACTTTGCCTTTGCACTCAGCAGGGGCTGGATTTTCTCCCATTTAGATTCGAATCCTGGCTCTACCACTTTCTCTGTGATCTTACACAAGTTACTAAGCCTGTCTGTGCCTGTTTTTCTTTCTTTTTTCTTAATGTTTAAAATGCAAACAAGAATATTACCTTGTGTGATTGTTTGGAGAGTTAAATGACTTACTGCATGGAAAATTTTCAGAACAGTGCTTTGCATATACTAAGTGCTCAACAAATGAGAACGATGATTATTATGAGCTCAATCCTTGTCCAAAGTATTTTACTCAATTAATGGTTGAAAGATCATACAGTGAGGCAATAGATTAGGAAGTCTGAGGATCAGCCCAAAAATATGAGTTTAATTGCATTCTTTCCTAAAGAGAGATCACTTGTAAGAGCAGCTCTCCCTGCCTATTGCAATCATAAGTGAAACTGCAATAATAGTAGCCTAAGGAGGTGAAAAGGGTATGGCCCATCTCACCTGCGGTTCTGTTCAGATGAGCCACATGACCCTGGATAAGCCATGTCACTTTTCCAATCTTTCTCCCATGGTTTCATGAGATGTCTAGGTTTCTTTCAGTAAAAAATTATGTTCCTTATTTCTCTGAAGAAAGAGCATGTAGATTTTGGACTTAGACTTGTGGAGTAGCGCCCACCCAAAACCCACTTGGATGATTGAGCCCTGCTTTAAATGAGCTTCTTGTACAAGAAAAATTCAAACAAATCTTTCTTGAACTTTCCACAAAACAATGTTTTTCTTAGATCTGCTCAAATAGAGTATGCAAATTAAATACTCCTGATCATAGTGGTGCCCACCTGTAGTCCCAGCTACTCAGGAGGATAGCTTGAGCCCAGGAGTTTGAGGCTGCCATAAGCTATAATTATGCCACTGCCCTGCAGCCTGGGTGACTGACTGATACCCTGTCTCTGAAAAAAATAAAAAAAGAAAGAAAAAGAAAAATTGGAGTTGTCTAAATTCATACTCTTTGAACTCTTTACCTCAAGTTATTTTGTTTAAAGGCACTGATGAATTTAAGTGTGAAATTCTGTATGAATAAACCAATAGCAGCAAATGTTTAAGCAATCTTTGAGAAAGCACTTTCTTAAAAAACAACAACAAAAACCTTAAAGCATTACATTCATTTCTGTTACTCTGTTTACTCATAATAGTGTAGATGTTTCTAGTGATACTTATCAAATTTTCTTCAAAGTATTCAATATGGCCCAGATTTTAACACTTTAAGAATCTTGGCATAATTGTTTGACTATCATTTTTTAAATTTTCGATAACTATAAGTGGTGATAGCTAATCTTTAATGTTATATTCATAAGAGTTTGTTTATAATCTGTATATTCTATGTGATAGACCTAGGACAAATATTGTTTGAAGAAAAGTTCAAGAATCATCTTTAGTTCCATCTTATATTATCTTGACCTGTTAATTAATTTACACAACTATATGTTGTCTAACAACTATTCATGTGTTAATTTAACTGTCTTCCATTTTCTTACATGGAAGAGTATATTAACAATCTATTTAAATACTATAACCACATAGTCCTACACTAAATAAATGGCCAAGATGAGTATACATATCATGACATAGGTTTAAGCCAACTATGCTGATGAGAAGGATATTCACACATGAATTTTTTTCACTTTAGTTTTCTGGAATACAAGTCCTTTATTCAGACTAGTAATTACTCATTTTCCATTGTTTACTTTCAGTTCTCCAAATTCATCCCTTCCTTCTTACTCTTTCTATTTTCTCTCTTTCTTTTTCTTTCTTTTTTTCCTTTTTCTTTTCTTTCTCCCTTTCTCTCTCTCTCTTTCTCTCTCTCTGTCTCTTTCTCTTTCTTTTGTTCTTTCGACAGTCTTGCTCTGTTGCCCAGGCTTCAGTGCAGTGGCACAATCTCAGATCACTGTAACCTCCACCTGCTGGGTTCAAGCGAGTCTCCTGCCTCAGCCTCTCAAGTAGCTGGGATTACAGGTGTGTGTGACCATTCTGGCTAATTTTTGTATTTTTAGTAGAGATGGGGTTTCGCCATGTTCATCAGGCTGGTCTCTAACTTGGTGATCCACCTGCCTCGGCCTCCCAAAGTGCTGGGATTACCAGCATGAGCCATCACACCCAGCCCCTTTATTCTTATTTTCTATTTACTTTTAATTTTAGATCATATTCTACTGCTAGTTGAATGACTTTCTCCATTCAGATTTTAGAGACTGTAAAATTTCCTTTCTGGGACCTTTTAAAATCATGTTATTTTTCTTTCTGGTTCTCTCTTTCTTCTCTGTAACATGATATTCTTTTCTGGCATGCCATGCTTTTTACAGAATTTTACTAATTGTGATTGTTTTCTGAGCTCTATATTTAGCAATACTGTGCTTGAAAGCAAACTGTCAATGCTGTAAACTGCCCCCAACACTTATGTATCTGTCAATAAAGCTGTATGGAAATAATGAAATTAGACAATGGTTTATAGTGAGCAGTCTCTGCTAGAATACACCTGTTCTCTTTCAAATGGAAAACCAGCTTTCTTTTTTCATGGAATAATACTTTTCTCAGTAATCCATAGTCCCTTGCCATCCCCAAGGCAGAGTTACTTGATCTGAGCCAAAAGGCTGCATAGGATGGTACAGTTCCCCCAGCATTGACACCCGCTTTGTGCATGTAAGTATAAAGACAGATTCTGAATCAACCTTTAGGAAGATGAACAAAATGAGCTCTGATGGACTTTGTTCAAAACACATGCAATTAAAAGGAAAAAAATGTTAAATTCTAAAGGACTTGCCAAGCTACGTTTCTAGAAGTTGCATGAATAAAAAGTAGAATCTAATGGTATGGAAGTTGGAAAGGCCCTAGAATCATCTAGGGGTCCTCTCATTTTAAAGATGATGAAATGAGGTCCAGCAGCCAGAGAGGCTGCACCCCATTTCCTAAGCCTCACTGGGAATGATTGCTAGGACCAGAAGTAGCATCTGGCTCACTGCATTGCCCTCATTGGAGTTGGTTGGAGATGCCAGCGTCTCCTTAAATCCATTGCCGCAACCTTCTGGAAATCTAACGGTTATGCTAAAACCTAAAGAAATCGGAGGATATATTTTCCTAGTGTTTTGATTTCATAAAGATTTACTTAAGTAAAAGTTAAATTCAGACTGTCAAAGCTACACCATGGTTTTCAGCCTTTTCTTGTATTTGTGGACTGCTGTCTGTGGATTCTGGTATAGGTACATTCTGTTTTCCCTCATTTTACATGTATTTTTAAAATGAGAAGGAGTTTGTGGGTAGGGCTGTTTTAACAGAAACATTTGGGAGGAAATTCCACATTTCCAAAGCATACCATCAACATGGAAAAAAACAAATGTGTTGATTTTTCCTTTGGGTTTGATGTTTCTGCTTGGGTCTTACTCATAGCACAATATATGGAAAACTCATAGCATGTTTTTTTAGCAAAGGGAATGAAATAGAATAGTTATCTAAAGAAACAAGACATCCAGGCAAGAACCCAAGCACCTGGCTTTCTAAGATACATAGCCTCATTTGGAGTCGCCACTCTCTTCCTGTGTGTGCAGTGAGTATGACTTTTATAGACACAGACTTAAGTACACAGAAATCTGCCTATATTTTTCTATAATGAAACCTAAAGTCTGTCTTAAACCTCCGTTCTTCCTGAAGATAGAAAGTCTAGTCAGTTCCAAGCATACCTATCACAGCAAGGGGTTTCCAGTGATTTTAGGATTTTCCTTGCCTCCTTCTTCTTTTCCCTGAAGGATGATATAAATTCCAGGGGCTTGACTAGCACCATAACCAGGGCAGGGGTCACACGGGTGAAAGTGTGTATTCTCCAGCTGTCTCCTTTCCTACTGTGGCATCCAGTGAGAACAGTCCTATCTGGTCCTTGAGTGTGATTCCCTCTGCACCTACTGGGGGTGAATTCGTCTCTGTCTCCCTGTGGGCTGCCGGGTGCCTACGTTTATCTTAACCAAGAGATACTTCTTATGACTCCAAATAAGAACCCTGGCTTTTCTCTAAGTACATTTCCCATTTTTTCTATCTTATCTACATTCCTCCATCTATTTGTAAAGGTCTTCTCCACCCCAATAATCTTGTCTCAAAACAATATTCAAATTGAAAAATATCCTAAGTTCTGGCCACAAAAGTCCCTTCTGCCTCTCTGGCCACACTCTGTCCACGTACACTCGCAGTTGCTGTCTTGGGTCTAGGCTCATGGAACTGTCTAGACCCTGTAGACACTTGTGACTTGTGCCCTAAACTCCTCACTTTTACATTCCATTTTTAAACTGAACTTAGAACAAGGCAAGGCACAAATATATAGAGAGCAATAGATAGGTAAGTAGATATCTATCCAATTCTTTCTTTCTCTCTCTCTCTCTTTCTCTCTCTCGCTTTCTCTCTCTCTCTCATTATAATTGTTAGAAATAAAAGAACAGAATAGAGAATTAAGAGGCCCAGCACAATCCCCAAGGCTGCTACTCACAGCCTGTGTGTCTTTCAGAGAGTCCCTCAGCTTCCCCAAGACTCTATTCTTCACCAACATAATGATGGGGCGGGATTAGGGTATGTGGAAGCCTCCTTCCATACTGAAATCAGGTGTGACAGCTTTCTGATGGGCCAGCCTCCTCTCTGAACTCTTCCCTCAGACAGGATTCACATACAATGATATGCTATCTGTGTTTTGAAAAGCATTCAAGTATGACAATATACTATCTGTGTTTCCACCATTCAAAGTGCTGTTTAGTCGTTGAAACTTAAACTATTTAATGCCATTTAATAAAGTGACCAAAATGTGAAAAAACAAAACAAAACATTTTATTCTAATATATTGTACTTACCTGTATACCTGTCTATCTTCATAATTGGATATATTGTATTAAAGTGTATTCTTTTGCTTTCTATCTATATACAACTGCATTTTCCTCCTCTAAAGTGCTGATTATAGGATGAACAGTTCAGGAGGAATATATATACTGTTTATCCATACCTCTCTCTGTATATGTATAAATTTTCGAGACTCCACCTCAAATGTCAGCTCTTCCAAGAAGCTCTGTGATTCCTCCAAGCCAGAGATAATCTGTTTCTGCTCCAAACCTTTTGGCATACTCGATTCTCTCATATCACTCACCATATATTTTGTATTTGGGTTATTTGCATCCTTTTCTGTCTTTCTAGACAGCGAGGTGCCTGAGAACAGAAGACATTCAGTCTTATTTATTAAAGAACAGCCACAGGATTTGAGTGTGTGAATGCTTGGAATACGTTTTCAGAATGAATACAATGATTGCGTCCATCAGCTTTCACTACGATAATGTTGTGTTTTATGAGAAAGTTCAGTGGCTTTCAGCAACAAGCATTTATTTCTCCCTTGGAGGTCATGGGCAGTCTGCGGTAGTGCTGCTCCAGGCTGCCTTTGGCTTCACATGTGCTTCCTGTGTCTTTAGTCTGGGACACAGGCAGAAGGAGATATCTCTATCTGGAGTGCGCACTTTCCTTAACGGGTGGACAGTAGGTGGAAGGTTAGTGGAAATTTTCCAAGATTCTTTTAGCCTTCAACTCACAGGAGTCACTATTTCCTTCATTCCATTAGCCACAGCAAGTCAGCCAGCCTAACCTAACTTCACTTGGAAGTAAATTCCTCCTAGGGGTTGGGGCAGGACAGGTTCAGGGGGGAGAGGAAATATTTACAGAAAAATAATATGATCCACCCCAAAGATAATGAAGAATTTGGAGTGGAAAAGAAGCAGAACCAGAGGGGAGATTCAGTGCTGTAGCAAAGGTGCCACCAAGCTAAGTAGCTGCCCTCAAAAAAGCATTCACATTAAATTTCCATTTTTATAAATGCTGTAGTTGGAGAGTTGTCATACATGTAGCTCTAGCCTGCTTGAAAATAGACACAGGTGGAGGAAAATACAGATCAGCTATAGAATAACATGTAGACTTAAAACCCTAGAAGAAAACCTACACAATACCATTCAAGACATAGGCATGGGCAAAGACTTCATAACTAAAACACCAAAAGCAATTGCAAGAAAAGCCAAAATTGACAAATGAGATCTAATTAAACTAAAGAGCTTCTGAACGGCAAAAAATACTATCATCAGAGTGACCAGGCAACCTATAGAATGGGAGAAAAGTGCTTGCCCTTTGTCAGTCTTCTCATCTGACAAAGGTTTAATATCCAGAATCTACTAGGAACTTAAACAAACTTGCAAGAAAAAAACATCAAAAAGTGGGCAAATGATATGAACAGGCACTTCTCAAAAGAAGACATTTATGTGGCCAAAGAAGCATATGAAAAAAAGCTCATCATCACTGGTCATTAGAGAAATGCAAATCAAAACCACAATGAGATGCCGTCTCACACCAGTCAGAATGGTGATCATTAAAAAGTCAGAAAACAAAGGATGATGGTGAAGCTGTGGAGAAATAGGAACACTTTTACGTTGTTGGTGGGAGTGTAAATTAGTTCAACCATTTTGGAAGACAGTGTGGCCATTCCTCAAGGATCTAGAACCAGAAATACCATTTGACACAGTAATCCCATTACTGGGTATATGCCCAAGGGATTATAAATCATTCTACTATAAAGACACATGCACATATATGTTTATTGCAGCACTATTTACATTAGCAAAGACTTGGAACCAGCCCAAATGCCCATCAATGATAGACTAGATAAATAAAATGTGGCACATATACACCATGGGATACTATGCAGTCATAAAAGAAAATAAGTTCCTGTCCTTTGCAGGGACATGGATGAAGCTGGAAGTCATCATTCTCAGCAAACTAACACAGGAACAGAAAACCAAACACCACGTTATCACTGATAAGTGGGAGTTGAACAATGAGAACACATGGACACAGGGAGGGAAGGGAGCACGTTAGGACAAATACCTAATGCATAAGGGACTTAAAACGTAGGTGATGGGTTGATAGGTGCAGCAAACCACCATGGCACATGTATACCTATGTAACAAACCTGCACATTCTGCACATGTATCCCAGAACTTAAAGTAAAAAAAAAATTATTATAAAGTAAAAAAATGAAATGGAAGTAGAGTTGATATCCTTCAGTGAAGTGGTCTGGGAGAAATGATAAAGAAGGGTAATCTATTTGGGATCTATGTTTCTTGGAAGATAAAGACAAAGTAACCTCAGAGATTACATCAACACTTTCTCCTCCCAGCAGTTTCCAGTCAAAAGCAAATAGCGTGCACATATTTGTCAGGGTCGTTAGCAGTGGTTCTCCAAACCTTTTGCCCCACTTTTTTCCTTCCTGCTATTTGCTTTATCTATTTCCTGACCCTTCTCTGGTCTTTCTTTTTCTTCTCCTGTGACGTGCCACATCTTTAAGAACTGGTGTTAAACATGCTATATGGCGTGATTCATTATTAATAAATGGAAAATAAAACTACATTTCAGAATGCTGGTTGTGGTTCATTTAAAAAAAAAAAAGAGTGAATAACATGCAGGCTTTCCCCCCAGGGACTCAGAATGAGCAGCTCCTTTCACCATCTGACCCAGGCTTAGGGAAGAAATGGAGGGTGCAATCCTAATTAAATGAGGTTTCTTCTTAAAAATTTTAAAACATGTTTATTGGGATATAATTCACATGTCAGAAACTTCACGCATTTAAAGCATACAAGTCAGTGGCTTTAATATATTCAGAGTTGTGCGGCCATCACCACCATCTAAATTTATAACATCTTCATCAACTCGGAAAAAAAAAAAAACCCATACCCCCCCAGCAACCTTTCCCTATTAACTACCCTCTAACCCTAGGCAATCACTAATCTACTTCTGACTCTATGGATTTGCCTATTATGGACTTGGCATAAAAATAAAATGATATAATATTTGGTCTTTTGCTGCTGCTTTCTTTCACCTAGGCTGTGTTTTCAAGACTCATCCATGTCATAGCATGTGTCAGTACTTCATACATTTTTATGGCTGAATAGTATTCCACTGTTTGGCTCTACCACATTTTGCTTATCCATTCATCTGTTGATGGACATTTGAGTTGTTTTCACTTTTTGACAATTATGAATACTGTTGCTATGAGCATTTGTGTGCAAGATTTTGTGTGAATGTATGTTTTCATTTCTCTTGGGTATACGCCAAGGTGTAGAATTACTGGATTATATGCTAACTCAACGTTTAACCTTTTGAAAGACTGCCTGTTTTCCATAGCAGTGGCACCATCTTATATTCTCATCAGCATTGTACAGGGTTCTGAATGCCTCCACATCCTCACCAACATTTGTTATTGTCTGTCTGCTTGATTCCAGCCACCCTAGGGTAACTGCCCAATGTGTTCACCTTGTCCGCTGCCTAGACGGAGCTGGTTTATCAAGACAAGGAAGTTGCAATGGAGAAAGAGTAATTTATGCAGAGCTGGCTGTGTGGGAGACCAGAGATTTATTATTACTCAAATCAGTCTCCCTGAGTATTAAGGGATCAGAATTTTTAAATATAATTTGGCAGGAGGGGCTTGGGACATAGAGAGTGCTAACTGGTCAGGTTGGAAATGGTATCATAGGGGGTCGAAGTGAGTTTTTCTTGCCGTCTTCTGTTCCTGGGTAGGATGACAGAACTAATTGAGCCAGATTACAGTCTGGGTGGTGTCAGCTGATCCATCCAGTGCTGGGTCTGCAAAATGTCTCAAGCACTGGTCTTAGGTTTTATAGTAGTGATGTGATCCCCAGGAGCAATTTGGGGAGGTTCAGACTCTTACAGCCAGAGACTGTGTGACCCCTAAACCATAATTTCTAATCTTGTAGTTAATTTGTTAGTCCTGCCAAGGCAGACTGGTCCCCAGGAAAGAAGGGGATCTTTTGGGGAAGGACTATGTACCAATTTTGTTTCAGAGTCAAACCGTGAGCTGCATTCCTCCCAAAGTTAGTTCTGCCTACACCCAGGAGTGAATGGGAACAGCATAAACATCAAAAGCAAGATGGAGTCTATTACATCTGATTTCTTTCACTGTCATAATTTCCAGTTAAAATTTTGCAAAGACAGTTTCACTAGTGCTATATCATGGTGGTTATGGTTTGCATTTCCCTCGTGAATAATGTCGAGCATTATTTAATTTGCTTATTTACTGTTTGTATATCTTCTTTGGAGAAGTTTCTACCGACTTTGCTCATTTTTAATTAGGTTATTTGCTTCTTTATTACTGAGTTGTAAAAGTTCCTTATGTATTCTGAACACCAGTCCCTCATCAAATAAGTGATCTGCAAGTATCTGCAGTGGCATAGATGGTGTGGAGGATACCCACCCTAGCATGTGGCATTATTTGGGTTGCTGTTTCATTTTCTTGGTGGTCTCATAGAATGAAGTTCTGTTTTCTTACTTGTTTTGTTGTTGCTGAGACAGGGTCTCATTCTGTTGCCCAGGTTAGAGTGTGCTGGCATGATCATAGAGCTCACTGCAGCCCTGAACTCCTGTGCTGAAGCAGTACTCCTGCCTCAGCCTCCCATGTAACTGGTACCACAGGTGTGTACCACCACACTTCGCTAATTTTTAAAAATGTTTTGTAAAGTCAGGGTCTCACTTTTATTGACCAGACTGGTCTTGAATTCTGGGCTCAAGCAATCCTCCTGCCTTTGCCTTCCAAAGTGCTGGGATTACAAGCATGACCCACCAGGCCTGACCTGTCTTACTTAGCTCTTGAACTTAAACTTTTTTCATGGCACTGTCTCTGTGCTGCTTCTGCTGCACTAACATGCTGGGACGAGGGCTACCTAAAGCTGTGACCTCACATGCCTTTGTCCCCAAAGCTTGACTTCTCTGTTCCTTTTGTCAGCTTGATAGAATTAAGTTAGCCCCGTCTGTGACTGTACCCGCATAAAAATCAAATGCAATCCCACTCTCTCTGTTTGTATAGCAGCTGTAGTCCTAGACAAATCACTGAACAATGAGTCAACCCAGCTGTGGCCTGGCCAGCAGCCTTTGGGGCAATTTCTGCTTCACTTTGATGGAGCCCTTTGCACCCCAGCTGGAGCCAAGTTTGCCAAAGCCTTTCAGATTAACATAGAAGCATGAGTGCTTCTTCTCCTCTGGGTCACATCACCATGAGTATTCATTTTGTGTTGTGTTAAGAAATTATTTAACTCTTCACATTTAGTCTGAGATAATCCAATTAGAAAAAGGTTGGCAGGCATCGTGCACACTAGACTGCACCAACTTTAAATCAACTGTTTCTCTTGGAATGGTTTCAGAGGTACCCAAAAACGCTCCATTATTTTCAATTAATGTTCCATGACCATACCTGCACGTTTTCAGTCCTCCCGTCCATGCAAAATGATATCATTGAAAATGTTAAACCCATGGATTTCCAAGCATGAATGTGCCTTTGTAAACCTGAAATCTCTGGAGATCCTTTTGTTTTCAATATGCAAAAGGGCTTTGGTGTGCAAAGCCTGCTTTCTGTTTCAGGCAGTCTTTCCATTAGCAAATGTAAGCGTTCAGGGAGCTATTAAAGGTCAGAGGTTCTTAACTTCATTATTAGAATTGACTCAAAGCACACAGAAATTAAGAGCCGTTTATGGAGTTCTCAGAGCTGTCAGGTGTGCCGTGGACAGACTTAACAAATATTAGTTTCACCACTCTCAAAACCCTATGCACTTGAGCAGACCCCATGGATGATGACAGCACTTACTGTCTTAGGTAGGTTCCTGGAACAGGTCCTGAGACCTGTTTTTTAATAGTCTTCTGAGGAACCACATCTGTAAAGGAGTGCAGTTTGCAGGCCTGGGCAGAAGGAAGATGAGCTGTGATGTCGTTGTTCAGAGGCCTCAGGCAACCCCACAGGGAGTGTGCAGCTAGAAAGGCCCTTCAGTTTATCCTTAATCAGGCAAGAGGGCTGCATCTTTGCACCCAGCATGAGCCAATCATTGAATGCGGGTTGGACCTGTGGAAGGGCCTTGACCTTAAGCTAGGCAGCAGCTAGGCAGTTCCTGGGGTGAGACTCAATTAGAAGCTGCCACTAACACCTCTGGGAGCTAGGGGAATGGGTACCTTGGTCCACACAGGGACACATGGTTCGCACACCTCTTTCCACCACACACCAACTCTGCCTCGTGTTGTAGGCTGCAGTGCCATAAATGTTGTGAAGGATACCCACCCCAGCATGTCTATTTCCCAGGCCTCTGCATTCCTGCCTCTATCATCTGCATCTTTTTTTAATTTTATCTATATACTTCATAGCAAGGTAAGACTTTTCCTGATTAAATGTATTGGTTTTTGACTTGTTATGTTTAAGCCAGGAGTGGTGGTACATACCTGTATCCCTACCTACTTCCGAGGCTGCAGTGGGAGGATCACTTGAGCCCAGGAGGTCAAGGTTGCAGTGAGCTATGATAGCATCACTGCACTCCAGTTTGGGCAACAGAGCAAGACCCTGTCTCAAAAAAAATTTTTTTTTAATTTTAAAATAAATTAATTTTAGCCTAAAGCTGCCTCCTTATATATTTTAAGTTCAGGCTAACAGTTTCTCCACATAAAGTACATGGTGAACTGTAACCTGACTGAATATGTGAACAGGATGTAACCCACTCTTGTGCCAATCACAGAGTTTCAGCCAATCAGAGGTAGCTAACTGTTCGAATCGTGTTCAAATAAGGCAAACACCAAGTTGTAACCAATCCGGCTGTTTCTGTGCCTCGCTTCTGTTTTCTGTACCTTACTTTCCTTTCTTTGCCCATAAATCCTCTCCAATCCCTTGGCAGCACTGCAGTGGCTCTGAACCTACTCTGCTTTGGGGGACTGCTCAGTTCATAAATCATTCTTTGCTCAATTACACTCTGTTAAATGTAATTAGTCTAAAGTTCTTCTTTTAACAGCCCAGAGGAAAGTGCCAATGGCAGCTGGTGAAAGAGATGGTTCTCAAAACTACATTAATAACTTGTAAATTCAAGCATCTATTATTTTTGTTTTAGGGTCCAACATTTATTCTCAGAAGTCCTCTTTCATGATGATTGTCATTCATTCAACAAACACACATCACACACAGTCATCTACCGTAGGTGACTGTGTGGTTCAGTTAGCTCTTTTACGTCTTACGCCTCATTTCCTCCCCATTGCTGCACACGAACTTTGTCTGTGACAGCCCCCACTACATCAGACTTGGCCCACAGATGAGGCCGTCATTGAACTTTGTGGCCAACCTGGTGCCCTTCCATCAGCACAGCCCTGATGACCTTGGTAAAGCTGCATCTTGGTCTTCTGCAGAAGCTGGTCACCTGTAGGTCTTCTGATCTTACTTAGAATATTCACTCCAGTGTGTCAACTTTCCTGAGGCTCTGCATCTCTTCCTCCAACCATCTGCCCTGGCAGTTCTTAAATTTCAGCCTCCTTAGCCTGGGCCATCACCTCTTCCATGCTTCTAGAAGCCATTTTATTAGCCAGTTCACACCACCTCCAGGAGGCCTTTCCAAGATGCTCGATTCTCAGACTCAAGAGACCACTCTCAAATTTGCACTTGCCTTCATCCAGTCTTATGTTCTGGCCCCTTGATCATTACTCTTGGGCTGTGGCTGGTACATGCAGGGAGGCCCTGCTCCTCCTCTGGTATATAATCCCTTTCTTTCTTTATCAGGCCTAGCACATCCTCAGCTAGGGGATAGGTTACACAGCAACATAACTGTATTTATAGGCCTAAGGGCTAAGAGAGGAAGTGAGGGACACATCTTGTCTTGTGGGTGGAGTCTCCCTTGACTGTCTTCAAGCAAAAGAGATGAAGTATTCTTACACTGTTACTAGAGAGGCGTGGCCCACTTCTGCAGGCCCAGAGGATTCGGAGTTCCAAGACTGAGGGAAGGAAGGTACTGAAATCAACCTGGATGTCCCCATTCTAGTATCAAGAGTACTGTTCTTTCACACCAGGGTCCTGACCTTGCCAGGGCAGATCTATCTTAGCTGGGAGTTTAGCCCTCCTTGGAGCCCTGCCATTCTGACAATTAGGTCCTGAGGCCGGTGTCCACCTTTCTCTGCCTTCTCCTAGGAGAAGAGAGCCTCTTTCTATGCTGCAAGAAGGCCCACTGGCTTCCCCACATTTGATTCTCCATGGCCTGTAAATTGCTGTCAGGTTTTCATCAGATTTTCTAAAGTATCAGACTACCTTAAGGCAGTAGGATTGGATTCCATTGTCAATATAGGCAATGTTTCTTCCAAAGTTTTCACGTATCTAATACTTTATACCAGCTAGTGAGTTTCCGTCTGCTACTATACTATCTCAATTTGCCATTGGTGAAAGTTTTAAGAACTAGCCTGTGTATTAATTTCCTTGTACAGTCTGTTCATAAGAAGTTACCACAAATTTAAGTGGATTAAACAATAGACATTTAATCCTCATAGTTCTGGAGGCTATAAATCTCAAATCAAGGTATTGGCAGGGCCATGGTCCCTCTAAACATGTGAGGGGAGAATCCTTCCTTGCTCTTTCCAACTCTGGTGGCTCATGGCCTTTCTTGGATTGTGGTTTCATCACTCAGACCCCTGCATCCACCTTCATAGGGCCTTCCCATGTCTCTCTATCTGTATGTCTTCCCCTCTTCTTATAAGGACACCAGTCACTGGATTTAAAGCCCACCCTAAATCCAAGATGATTTTATCTCAAAAGCCTTAACTCATTACATCTACAGAGATACCATTTCCAAACAAGTTGTATTCTGAGTTTCCAGGTGGACATAAATTTTGAAAGGACACTATTCAACCCAGTATAGATGCTCACTTTATGTCAGGAGCTATTTGTGTTCAACTTATCACCAGTGATGGGATCCTTGTTGCCAGTGAGGTGGCAAGTGACCCAGTTCCCAAACCTCACATAAATTTTATCACCCATCCATCAGTTGGGCTCTCCAGGAAGCAGACCCTGAGACTGTTAAGCCTGCAGAATGTTTATTAGGAAATTCTCCCTATGTCAACACCTGTGGAAGGCCAGGGGGAGATGCCAGATTGGGCAGTGGGAGAAGTGAAGCTGCAGCCATCCCAGGCAACCCCAGAGGGAGTTTTGGAGCTCAAATTGCTGGTCAGAACTGGCCTGTGTTGGGCCAAAATTGTTAGATATGTATTCACCCATATCTCTCAGTCTCCAGATATGGGATACCCTGGGAAACGCTTGACCTTGAACTAGGTGGCGCTTTGCAGATGAGATAATCCCTGAAGGCACTGACAGTTGAAGGTTGTCTGCTGAGTCTTTCCAGGAATGGGCAAGAAGTCCTTTGTTGAGGGGGATCTGGGTGGTGTGTCACCATGTCCAACATGAGGACTTAAAACACAGAGATGAGGGTAATAGGGTGAAGGTGGGATTATATTTCCGTGAGCACCCTAGACATTCCAAATTCTGAATCTCACGACACAGGACCCAATCAGGGCTCCACTAGCCAATAATTAAGCCCATAACCCCGAGTCAGGAGTGATTCAGTAATAGCAATGTTGAGTATATAGCCGGAAAGCCTTTGTGGAGTTAGAAAACACAGCAACTGTCACCCTCTGAACTGAAAATTAATGTTATTATTTTAGGAAAAAATAATAATATTCTGCAAAAGTTAACTGACTTGTCCAAAGTTACCAGCTATAAACATGAATATCTATATTGTTAGTGGTTTTTATTTCTCTCATTTTTAAAACATACAACATTTAAAAATTTTTATTTTATTTATTTTTATTTTAAATATAAAGTCGGGGTCTTGCTGTGTTGCCCAATCTACTCTCAAACTCTTGGCCTGACGCGGTCTTCCTGCCTCAGCCTCCCAAAGTACTGAGATTACAGGTGTAAACCAATATGCGCAACAAAAAATTATGGAAATTTTAAACATTCATAAAACTTGGGAGAATAATTTAAGTAATACCCAAGTGCTCACCACCCAACTCAAACAAGTCTTGGTATTTTGTTGAATTTGCTTCAGGTATGTTCAGTTTAAAAAAAAAATCTTAATAAATCGACCTCTTTTTACATTGCTCTGAAACTTCTTTCCTCCCTTTCTTACAGAAAGAAGTAGTACCATGAATTTGTTGTTCCTCATTCTCATGGCTTGTTTTTTTATGCTGTGTATGAAAGTATCCATAAACAATAGACGGTATTATTTTGCAAGTTTTTAAGGTTTATATGAATGAATCATGCCAAATGTATCATTCTATAACTTGCTTTGCTCATGCAACATTGTATTTTGATATTAACTATGTCTTACATGTAATTCTAGTTTATTCATTTTAATTATTGTCTAATGTCCCATGAATATGACATATTTATGTATGTTTGATCTATTGAAAGACATTTGGAATATTGGGAAATGTTTTCCATTTTCACTTTTATAAACAATACGGCAATGAAACTCCTATTTACATCTTGTTTATATCTCTTGGAAGAGGGGTGAAATAATTTGTAGGTATATTAATATGTATTATATATATGGAATTATTGGGGTTTTTTTATTGTACTTTAACTTTTGGGGTACATATGCAGATCTTGCAGGATTGTTACGTAGGTATACACACTCCATGGTGGTTTGCTGCATCCATCCCCCTGTCACCTACATTAGGTACTTCTCCTAATATTATCCCTCCCCAATCTCCCCACTCCCTACTGTCGCTCCCCAGACCCCCATCCCCCAACATAACCCAGTGGGTGATGTTCCCTTCCCTGTGTCCATGTGTTCTCAATGTTCAACACCCACTTATGAGTGAAAACATGTGGTGTTTGGTTTTCTGTTCTTGTGTCAGTTTGCTGAGAATGATGGTTTCCAGCTTCATCCACGTCGTTGTAAAGGACATGAACTCATCCTTTTTATGGTTGCATAGTATTCCATGGTGTATATGTGCCACATTTACTTTATCCAGTCTATCATTGATGGGCATTTGGGTTGGTTTCCAGCCTTTGCTATTGTAAACAGTGCCACAAAGAACATACATGTACATGTATCTTTATAATAGAATGATTCATAATCCTTTGGGTATATACCTAGTAATGAGATTGCTGGGTCAAATGGTATTTCTAGTTCTAGATCCTTGAGGAATTGCCACACTGTCTGCCACAATGTTTGAACTAATTTACACTCCCACCAACAGTGTAAAAGTGTTCCTACTTCTCCACATCATCTCAGCATCTGTTGTCTCCAGATTTTTTTAATGATCGCCATTCTAACTGGCATGAGATGGTATCTCAATGTGGTTTTGATTTGCATTTCTCTAATGATGAGTGATGATCAGCATTTTTTCATATGTTTGTTGGCTGTATAAATGTCTTATTTTGAGAAGTGTCTGTTCATATCCTTCACCCACTTTTTGATGGGCTTGCTTGTTTTTTTCTTGTAAATTTGTTATACTTCTTTGTAGATTCTGGATATTAGCCCTTTGTAAGATGCGTAGCTTGCAAAAATTTTTTTCCCATTCTTTTGGTTGCCAGTTCACTCTAATGATTCTTGCTTTTGCTGTGTAGAAGCTCTTAAGTTTAATTAGATCACATTTGTCTATTTTGGCTTTTGTTGCCATTTCTTTTGGTGCTTTAGTCATGAAGTCCTTGCCTATGCCTATGTCCTGAATGGTATTGCCTAGGTTTTCTTCTAGGGTTTTTATGGTGTTAGGTCTTATGTTTAAATCTTTAATCCATCTGGAGTTAATTTTTGTATAAGGTGTAAGGAAGGGGTCCAGTTTCAGCTTTCTGCACATGGCTAGCCAGTTTTCCCAACACCATTTATTAAATAAGGAATCCTTTCCTCATTGCTTGTTTTTATCAGGTTTGTCAAAGATCAGATGGTTGTAGGTGTGTGGCATTACTTCCAAGGTCTCTGTTCTGTTCCATTGGTCTATATCTCTGTTTTAGTACCAGTACCATCCTGTTTTGAGTACAGTAGCCTTATAGTATAGTTTTAAGTCATGTAGCCTGATGCCTCCAGCTTTGTTCTTTTTGCTTAGGATTGTCTTGGCTATGTGGGCTCTTTATTGGTTCCATATAAAGTTTAAGGTTGTTTTTTCCCAGTTCTGTGAAGACGGTCAATGGTAGCTTAATGAGGATAGCATTGAATCTGTAAATTACTTTGGGCAGTATGGCCATTTTCACGATATTGATTCTTCCTAACCATGAGCATAGAATGTTTTTCTATCTGTTGTGTCCTCTTATTTCATTGAGCAGTGGTTTGTAGTTCTCCTTGAAGAGGTCCTTCACGTCCTTTGTCAGTTGTATTTCTAGGTATTTTATTCTCTTTGTAGCAATTGTGAATGGGAGTTGGCTCATGATTTGGCTCTCTGTCTCTCATTGGTGCATGTGAATGCTTGTGATTTTTACACTTTGATTTTGTATCCTGAGACTTCTCTGAAGTTGCTTATCATCATAAGCAAGTTTTGGGCTGAAACGATGGGGTCTTCTAAATATACAATCATGTAATCTGTAAATAGAGACAATTTGACTTCCTCTCTTCCTAATTGAATACCCTTTATTTCTTCCTCTTGCCTGATTGCTCTGGCTAGAACTTCCAATCCTATGTTGAATAAGAATGGTGAAAGAGGGCAACCTTGTCTAGTGCCCATTTTCAAAGGAAATGCTTCCAGTTTTGCCCATTCAGTATGATATTGGCTGTGGTTTTGTCATAAATAGCTTTTATTATTTTGAGATACGTTCCATCGATACCAGTTTATTGAGAGTTTTTAGCATAAAGGTCTGTGGAAGTTCATTGAAGGCATTCTGTGCATCTATTGAGATAATCATGTGGTTTTTGTCTTTGGTTCTGTTTATGTAATGGATTACATTTATAAATTTGCATATGTTGAACCAGCCTTGCATCCCTGGGATGAAGCTGACTTGATCATGATGGATAAGTTTTTGATGTGCTGTTGCATTTGGTTTGCCAGTATTTTATTGAAGATTTTTGCATTGATGTTCATCATGGCTATTGGCCTGATATTTTCCTTTTTAGTTGTATCTCTGCCAGGTTTTGGTATCAGGATGATGTTGATCTCATAAAATGAGTTAGGGAGGATTCCCTCTTTTTGTATTGTTTGGAATAGTTTAAGAAGGAATGGTACCAGCTCCTCTTTGTACATCTGGTAGAATTTGGCTATGAACCTGTCTGGACCTGGATATTTTTTGGTTGGTAAGCTATTAATTGCTGCCTCAACTTCAGATCTTGTTATTGGTCTATTCTGGGATTCAATTCTTTCTAGTTTAGTCTTGGGAGGGTGTAAGTGTCCAGTAATTTATCTATTTCTTCTAGATTTACTGGTTTATGTGCATAGAGTTGTTTGTAGTAATCTCTGATGGTAGTTTGTATTTCTGTGAAATCAGTGGTGATATCCCCTTTATCATTTTTTATTGCATCTGTTCAATTCTCTCTTTTCTTTTTTAGCAGTCTATCTATTTTGTTGATCTATTCAAAAAGCCAGCTTCTGGATTTATTGATTTTTTGAAGGGTTTTCTATGTCTCTATCTCTTTCAGTTCTGCTCTAATCTTAGTTATTTCTTGTCTTCTGCTAGCTTTTGAATTTGTTTGATCTTGCTCCTCTAGTTCTTTTAATGATAGGGTGTCCATTTTAGATCTTCACTCACTTCTCATTTGGGCATTTAGTGCTATAAATTTCCCTCTAGACACTGATTTAAATGTGTCCCAGAGATTCTGGTACATTGTGTCTTCATTCTCCTTGGGTTCAAAGAACATCTTTGTTTCTGCCTTCATTTTGTTAGTTGCCATTCAGGAGCAGGTTGTTCAGTTTCCATGTAGTTGTGTGGTTTTGAGTGAGTTTCTTAATCCTGAGTTCTAATTTTATTGCACTGTGGTCTGAGAGACTGTTATGATTTCCATTCTTTTGCATTTGCTGAGGAGTGATTTACTTCTTATGTGGCCAATTTTAGAGTAAGTACTATGTGTGCTGAGAAGAATGTATATTCTGTGGATTTGGGGTGGAGAGTTCTGTAGATGTCTATTAGGTCCGCTTGGTCCAGATCTGAGTTCAAGTCCTGGATATCCTTGTTAATTTTCTGCCTTGTTGATCTAATATTGAAAGTGGAGTGTTAAAGTCTCCCACTATTACTGTGTGGGAGTCTAAGTCTCTTTGTAGGTTGTTAAGAACTTGCTGTATATATCTGGATGCTCCTATATTGGGTGCATATATATTTAGGATAGTTAGCTCTTCTTGTTGCATTGATCCTTTTACCATTATGTAATGCCCTTCATTGTCTCCTTTGATCTGTGTTGGTTTAAAGTCTGTTTTATCAGAGACTAGGATTGCAACCCCTGCTTTTTTTTTTTTTTTTCGCTCTCTATTTGATTGGTAAATCTTCCTCCATCCCTTTATTTTGAGCCTGTGTGTGTCTGTGCATGTGAGGTGGGTCTCCTGAATACAGCACATTGATGGGTCTTAACTTTTTATCCAGTTTGCCAGTCTGTGTCTTTTGATTGGGGCATTTAGCCCATTTACATTTAAGGTTAATATTGTTATGTGTGAATTTGATCCTGCCATTTTGATACTAGCTAGTTTTTTTGCCCATTAGTTGATGCAGTTTCTTCATTCTGTTAATGGTCTTTACCATTTGGTACATTTTTGCAGTGGCTGGTACTGGTTGTTCCTTTCTATGTTTAGTGCTTCTTTCAGGAGCTTTTGTGAGGCAGGCCTAGTGGTGGTGACAGAATCTCTCAGCAATTGCTTGTCTGTAGAAGATTTTATTTCTCATTCACGTATGAAGCTTACTTTGACTGGATATGAAATTCTAGGTTGAAAGTTCTTTTCTTTAAGGATGTTGAATATTGGCCCCCACTCTCTTCTGGCTTGTAGGGTTTCTGCCAAGATATCCACTGTGAGTCTGATGGGCTTCCCTTTGTGGAAAACGCAACCTTTCTCTCTGGCTGCCCTTAGCATTTTTTCCTTCATTTCAACCCTTGTGATTCTGATGATTATGTACCTTGGAGTTGTCTTCTTGAGGAATATCTTTGTTGTGTTCTCTGTGTTTCCTGGATTTGAATATTGGCCTGCCTTGCTAGGTTAGGGAAGTTCTCCTGGATAATATCCTGAAGAGTGTTTTCCAGCTTGGATTCATTCTCCTTGTTACATTCGGGTACACCGATCAAATGTAGATTAGGTCTTTTCACATAATCCCATATTTCTTGGAGGCTTTTTCATTTCTTTTCACTCTTTTTTCTCTAATCTTGCCTTCTCATTTTGTTTTCTTGAGTTGATCTTCAATCTCTGATATCCTTTCTTCTGCTTTATCAATTCACTATTGAAACTTGTGTATGCATTGTGAAGTTCTCATGCTGTGTTTTTCAGCTCCATCAAGTCATTTATGTTCTTCTCTAAGCTCGTTATTCTAGTTAGCATTTCATCTAACCTTTTTTCAAGTTCTTAGTTTCTTTGCATTGGGTTAGAACATATTCCTTTAGCTCAGAGAAGTTTGTTATTACCCACCTTCTGAAGCCTGCTTCTGTCAATTCATCAAACTCATTCTCCATTCAGTTTTGTTCTCTTGCTGGTGAGGAGTTGTGATCCCTTGGAGGAGAAGAGGCATACTGGTTTTGGTAATTTCATCCTTTTTGTGCTATTTCTCTCCATCTTCATGGATTTATCTACCTTCGGTCTTTGAAGTTGGTGACTTTCGGATGGGGTCTTTGGACATCCTTTCTGTTGATGTTGAAGCTATTTATTTCTGTTTTTTAGTTTTCCTTCTAACAACAGTCAGGCCCCTCTGCTGTAGGACTGCTGGAGGTCCACTCCAGAACCTGCTTGCCTGGGAATCAGCCATGGGGGCTGCATAACAGCAAGGATTGCTGCCTGTTCCTTCCTCTAGTAGCTTCGTCCCAGAAGGGTGCCTGCCAGATGTCAGCCAGAGCTCTCCTATATGAGGTGTCTCTTTGGATATACCGGGGTCAGGGAGCCACTTGAGGAAGCACTGTGTCCCTTATCAGAGCTCAAGTGTTGTGCTGGGAGCTCTGTTGCTCCCTTCAGAGCTGCTGGGTAGGGACATGTAAGTCTGTTGCAGCAGAACTTACAACCACCCCTTTTCCCAGGTGCTCTGTCCCGGGAAGGTGGGTCTTTATTTATAAGTCCCTGACGAGCTGCTGCCTTTTTTCAGAGATGCCCTGCCCAGCAAGGAGGGAGTCTAGTCACAGTCTCCCTGCAGAGGTGTTGCTGAGCTGCCTTGGGCTCCACCCAGCTGCTGTGTAAACTTCCTTGAGATCTTGTTTACGCAGGTAAGGTTAGAACTGCCTTGGCAATGGCAGAGTGCCTCAGTAATGGCAGAAGCCCTTGTCCCAACTGAGCTTGACCAACCCAGGTCAAGCTTAAACGGCTGTGCTGGGTGCAAAAATCTCAAGCCAGTTCATTTCAGTTTGCTGGTGTTTGTGGTGGTGGGACCTGCCAAGCCAGATCACTTGACTCCCTGCATTCAGCCCCATTTTTTCAGGGGAATGGGTGGCTCTGTCTCATAGGCATTCCAGGCACCAGCTAAAATGGCTGCCCAGATTTGTGCAGGAAACCCATGGCACTTGTTGGCCCAGCAAGAATCTCCTGGTCTGTGGGCTATAAAGACCATGGGAGAAGTGCAGTATCTGAACCGGGGTGCTGGAGTGGCTGGAAAAGTCCCTGATTGCCTCCACTGGGTGGGGGGGGGGTCCTCCAGCCCGTTGCACTTCCTGGGTGAGGCAGCACCCCACCCTGCCTCAGTTTGCCTTTCTTGGGCTACACCCACTTTCCAACCAGTCCCATTGAGATGAACCTGGTACCTCGGTTGGAAATGCGGAGATCACTCACATTCTGCATCTTAGCTGTCACTGGGAACTGTGCTCTGGAGCTGTTCCTATTCGGCCATCTTGGTGGAAGTCCAGAATTATTGGTTTTTAGGTTACAAGAAACCTGGTTCTGCATCAGAACCAGGATCAGGATAAGGCAATCAAAGACACAGAGTGTAATTTTTAAGGAAGACTTCCCTCTCAGGTGGCAACCCTACACTTACATGATCCTGAGAATGAGGGCCTCCTTAAATGTCAGGTCCCAGGCATGTACTTGACTCACCCCGGTCCTGATCCTGCTGAGCATACACTTTCAACTCTAATAGTTGCTTCACAGATTGCTCCTCCACATGTTTGAACCAATTTATGATCTCCTCAGCAATGTATGAGAGTTCCAATTATATCACATTCTTGTTAAATGTGATGGGATACTTGAAAACTTTTGTTAATCTTATGGATGTGTTGGTTTAATCTATACTTCATTTGAACATATCATAAGTCTTTTAGCCATTCAGGTTGCTTTTTTCTGTAAATTGCCTTTCATATTCTCTGACAATTTCTATTGTATTGCCTACGTTGTACTTACATATATAAGAAATATATATATATAAATATGTGTATATTTATGTATATATTTTTATGTATTTAAATATATTAATTTTTATATATTTAAAAATATATAAATATATACATATTTATATATACATAAAATGTGTATATATAAACACTATACATAAAATATGTATATATAAATACACATATATATATACATATTTTTAATATACAGACAGGATCTTGCTCTGTCATCCTGGAGTGCAGTGGTGCAATCATAGCTCACTGCAGCCTCAAGCTCCTGAGCTCAAACAATCATCTTACCTTAGCTTCCTGGGTAGTTGGGACTACAGGCATGTGCCACCATGCCTAGCTAATTGTTGTTGTTGTTGGTAGAGATGGAGTCTCACTGTGTTGCCCAAATTGGTCTGAAACTCCTGGCCTCAAGCAGTCTTGCCTCAGCCTCCCAAAATGCTGCTATTACAGGCAGGAGCCACTGTGCCTGACCCATTTTCTTACTGATTGATGAGATTTTATATTCTGAATCCTAATCTTTTTGTGTCATATATTGTCAATATATTCTCCCAGTCTTTGTTTTCTTTTATAGTCTTTTGTCACACAAAAATTTTACATTTTAATATACTCAAATTATATCTCTTGTTACTTTTTTATTGTATTTTCTCCCTGCCCTAACCAATGCTGTAAAAAATATTTTTATAGGTTTTATTCTAAAGTTAAAATTTTTGCTTTTAACTTTTAAGTCTTTAGTTTACTCCAAACATACTTTTGTATATGGTATAAAGCTTTCTGCATGAATAACCTATTTCCATAAAGATAGAAAAAGTTTAAAGATTATTTAATTTTAAAGATTTATTATTAAAGTTTAAAGATTATTAAAGATTATTTATAATTTTTGACTCAGGAATTACAGTTATTAAAATTTATCCCAAAGAAAGGAACAGGGATGCATGCAAAGACTTACTAGTGTGATGATCACATCATCCTACTTATATGGGTGAATTGCAGATACTCTAAATAGTTAATAGTGGGAAGATGGGTGAAATAAATTTAGTTATAGTTATATAATGACACAATATAAAGATATAAAATAATAATACATTTGAAGAAAATTTAATGACATGGAAATAAGTTAATGACAGCTCTTAAGTGGAAAGAGTCAATTAAAGCAGTGGACACAGTTTAATATTACTTTGGGGAAAAATACATAAATGTACACAAAAAGGTTGAAATGCTATTTATTAAGCCGTTAGTGGTTGTTATCTCTGAGTTATAAAATTATGGGTGGATAATTTTCTTTCCTTTTTATATCTAATATTTTCTCCAGTTAATATGCATTACTTTTTTTTTTTTTTGAGACAGTCTCACTCTGTTGCCCAGACTGGAGTGCAGTGGCACCATCTTGGCTCACTGCAGCCTCCACCTCCTGGGTTCAAGTGATTCTCTTGCCTCAGCCTCCCAAGTGGCAGGATTTTAATAGCAAACATGGATGTTTTAAAACAATCATTCCAAGGAATGAGGTTAACAGAGCACTTGTAAGTGCTTAATGTAAAATAAATCATCTTTATCTACTACTGTAATTAGAAGGATTGAAACTCCAGAATCTTCATGACAGAACTGAGGTCAAACATTCTGCTTGATGGTCCTCTGTATTTCTATGGTCACAAGTCCTGATTTGGGTTTCAGAAAATATGGCTATCATAACTCTAGATTATGGATGCCTGCTGAAATCCCAGGGAGGCTCAATTCCTTATCTTAATCATTTTAATTCTGATTTATTTTTACAGAAGTAGAAATCAAGTTTGTGGTTCCATGACTACAATTTAGTGAGGCAAATGTAGTCATTCTGGTAGTTATGAAAGATGTTGCCTTCTCTGAGATGAGGGAGGAAGCCTCTTAACAGCTAGGGGATGCCATAAATGACTTGAAGACACTTGCTTTTGAAATTCTGTCATTAGTAGGAAGTCCAAAATTTTCTCCCGACCCAAATAAGTCAGGTTTTCTCAAACATCAAATAAAACCTAACCTTGGTTTGACCTTTTTGAGAGATATTTTCATTTCTTTTTCCATCACCAGCAGGACACACATGCAGTATGCTTTATGTAAAAAATATAATCCTAAAGATAAGATGAAACAGAATTAATTTTTTTACGTTTTGAAAAGATTTTAAAGCATTCAAAAGTACCAAGGTTAATTTAATAGATACGTTGAACCCAGTGGTGTGCTAGTCACTGTCAGTAATTAACTCTCCAGAGGAAAACACAGCATTTGCTGGTTTGTAGCATTGGCTGGTTTCTGTGGTATAAACACTTCCACCATGGCTGATTCCAAGCCACCTCCCTAACACCATTGAATGGGGAGTTGGGGGAAGAGATACACAGATAAACATGATCAATTTGCCAGGTGTAATTCAGCTCCAGAACATTTCTTTCTTGTTCTTTTTTCTTTTTCTTTTTCTTTTTTTTGATATGGAGTCTCACTCTGTCACCCAGGACGGAGTACAGTGGCACAATCTCAGCTCACTGCAAGCTCTGCCTCCTGGGTTCAAGTGATTCTCCTGCCTGAGCCTCCCAAGTAGCTAGGATTACAGACACATGCCACCACGCCTGGCTACTTTTGTATTTTTAGTAGAGACGGGGTTTCGCCATGTTGGCCAGGCTGGTCTTGAACTCCTGACTTCAGATAATCCACCTGCCTCGGCCCCACAAAGTGCTAGGATTACAGGTATGAGCCACTGTGCCTGGCTGGACATTTCTGATTATACCCAATAACCATAAATAATAAATGTTAATAACTTAGCAGTTTTGCATGGTTTTTCTTAAAAAAAGAAAACAGTAATAATGTTGAAGTATTTTGTTTCTTTCCACAGATTGATTTCCTCACCTTCCTCTCCCAGCAACAGCCGTTATCAAGAATCTGGTATGTATTCCTTTATATCATGTTTTTGTACTCTTCCTACATGTATATGTATGCAAAAGAATACATAGTTATGCTTTGCATATTTTAAATTTTTATCTAATGCTGTCATGTTGTACATGTTCTTCCACTCTCTGTCCCCTTCAATATTATTTTTAAAAAATCTATTCATATTGATATATACAGATGCAGTTCATCTATTTTAACTATTGACTGTGCTCTATCATATGAAAATATCACAATTTATTCATCCATCCTGTTACAATGAAGATTCAGTTTGTTTCTAATTTTTGCTAATACAAATGATGTTATAATAAGCTTAGAGATATGTCTCAGTATGTAAAGTTACTACACCTACAATTGAAATGAAGGGGTTGCAGGGAATGCTCATTTTCTACTTTAGTAATATTGATAAATTGTTCTTTAAGTAGTTGTTCCAATTTACACTCCTTCCAGAAATATATGAGAGTTTCTCATTTCCATATCCTTGTCAATTCTTGATATCACCAGACTTTTAAAGTGCAGCCAAACTTAGGGTATGAAATGTTACCTTGTTTTAACTTTCATTTCCCAGACTACTAGTTAGATTGGTCATTATGTTAGTGTACAAGCTAAGCAGCTGTAACAAAGAGACCTCCCGACATAGTAATCTAGGCAAGAATTTAAATAAAAAAGATCTTTTTCTTACTTAATCTTATATTGGACAGTCCAGGCTGGCAAGAGGGCTCTGCTCCACACAGTCACTCAGGGATCCTTCCATTTGCTACACTGCTATCCCTTAGGTCATCAGCCTTTTCTTTAACTTCCTGGTTGAAGTGAGGTTGTTGCCACATACCAGCTTTTGGAAAAAAAGCTCAGGGAAAGCAATTTTCTTGCAGACAAATAAGGCAGAAGTTCCACACATCCCTTCTACTTGGATTTCATTGGCGAGAACTTAGTCTCATGAATAGGAAATATATGTCTCTGGCTGGGCAGCCATGTCCAGGAAGAAGGAGGCAATTGAGAAAGTGCTAACATTCCTTCCCAAGCAGATATTTATTGGCTTTTGGGGTTTCCTCTTCCGTGACTCAGCTGGTAATACACTGTGCCTATTTTAATTTTACTTTTTTTCTTATCGTTTCATAGGAAGCCTTCATATGCTCTACATTTGATTATTTATTTATACAATAATTCTGATTATTTAAATATACCAGTATATGTACCTCAATAAAGCTATTCTAAAATATTTTCATTTGTGACTTAAACAAGCCATATCATATTCTTTAGATAAATTAATATTTCTTTTGTAAAGTGAATAAAATTACCCCATCCCAATTTTCTCTTTTCCAGAAATATAATTTTACCTACTAACTTAAGAAAAATTATAGTTTCATGAAAATTTCTTTAGGCTGATTTAAGCTGCTTAAAGTTAAAACAAAAAAAAATGTGGTTTCTTCGGTACAGTTGAACTCTCCAAGAATATTTGACAATCTGTATGAGATTGTGGTGATTTTTTTGACCACTCTGAATTTCAGTTTTCTCAACTGCAGGTATCATATTAAATGCAGAGAAAATGCTCTGTGGAATGCCAAGTTTTTAATTGTTAGGAATTAGAATTACAAATAGTATTTCAATAACATGCAGAAGATTTCATTTAAAATGTCAATATCCTGTTTTCAGTTTTACTGTTATATTCTATATACAATTAAACAGATATTCCATACTCTATGTCAGTGGCTATTTGAGTCACTGCCATCTCTGGGTGTGTGTGTGCACATGTATGTGTAGGTGTGGTTGGAATAACAGCCATGTACCCAACCACATCTATGTGAGTCAAGACTCTCCTGAGAGCTGCCTTTATTTTGAGCTGCTCCGTTCCTAATGGCAACCTGAGAGGCTGGCTTTCCAGCCTGTTTTCAAGCAGTTCTCAGCTGAGCCACATCACTGCAAGTTATGCCTCAGAATTTCTATCGCTGCTTCAGACCAGCCCAGCTTGGCATTCATCACTGCCTTCCCTGGGCAGTTCTCAGTTTCCTGCAATGTCTCATCCTGCCTGTCACACCCAGTGACAGCCTGTTATAGTTGGGTGGGCAGCACTAAATAGCTGCTCCCTGGTTCAGCCCCATCCATCAGTCCCTTTCCAGAGCATCTCAGCTCTGCACCGCCCTTCATGGGGAGCAACAGGCTTTGCTGAGGAAAAAGAGGGCTGATAGAGATACAGAGAGAAACAGGAATGCCCTGAGGTGTGATTTTTATGTTACTGGTGATAAACCATCTATAAAAAGTTAGAAAGGAGAATTTAGCAACATGGTGAAGAAGGGAGTTCTTTAAAGAGAATAAAGGAAAAGCTTCATAATTTTGTTGATATGCTTGAATTTAATTTAAAAATAAGGACAGTAGTACTCTTGCACCAAAATGCAGAACAATTATTTCACGCTTTGTAACCCAGCCCTGTAGGTGTTAGGAATGGTCCCGTGAGGAAGAGGAAGGGAACTGAAGTAACTATGTGGTGGCCGGGGTCAGGAAATTAGCAGAGTTAGGGTCTGTGTCCTCTCTCCTACCAAGTAAGGGATTAGCGCTGACTCATTTCATTAACATTTACTGAGCAACTTCTATATGCCAAGAGTTATCCTGCCTGCTGGGATATAGCAGAAACTGAAACAAATGAGGTTAAATCTTTTATGTCTGGGATTTTACTGCTTTCATGGAACTTAAATTGGGATGATAGGGCATGGAAGATGTTAATGGCCGGAAACAGAAAGGCACATGATAATTAAAATAAATAAACAAATAGTTACATGTCAGTTACTTGTAAATGCTAAGTGTCATAGTCCATTTTGTGTTGCTATAACAGAAAGCCATAGATGGTAATTTATCTAAAAAGGAAATTTATTCTTCACAGTTCTGGACCCTGGAGAGTCCATTATCAAGGTGGGGGCATCTGGTGAGGGCCTTCCTGCTACATCATTTTATGGCAGAAGGTGAACAGGTCAGAGTATGAGAGTGCAAGTGAGCAGGAAGGGGCTAGACTTGCCGTGATAAGAAGCCCACTCTAGATTACTAACCCATTCCTGTGGTAATGACATTGATCCATGAGGATGCTGCCTTCGTGACCTCATCATCTCTTATTTATCCCCACCTCCCAACACTGTCGCATTGGGGATTACATTTACAACACCTGAACTTTAGGGGACACCTTTAAACCGTAGCACTGTGTAATTATTTTTAAAAAGTGATGTGAAAGCAACTGAGGTCATCAAAGAAGATGTTTCTGAAAAAATAACACGTAAGCTGCTATAGATCAAAGGTTTGTGATCTATAGCAACCCCCCGCCACCGCGCACACACACACACACACACACACATACACAAATTCATATAATGAAATCCTAACCCCCAATGGGAGGGTGCTAGAAGATGGAGCCTTTGGAAGGTGAATAGGTTCATGAGGGTGGAGCCCTCATGAATGGTACTAATGCCCTTCCAGAAGAGACCTCAGAGAGACCCCTTACTCCTTGCATCTTGTGAGAACTCAGCAAGCAGACAGCCATCTATGAACCAGGGAACAGACCATCACCCAACAGAAAATCTATCAGCACCTTGATCTTGGACTTCCAGCCTCTAGAACTATGAGAAATAAATTTCTCTTGTTTATAATTCTCCCAGTCTATGGTGGTTTTGATATAGCAACCCAAACTAAGATGTAAGTTGAGACCTGAGAGATAAGAATTAGAAAATCATGTTAGTTAGGGGGCAAGAGTTTACTGTGCAGAGGCCTCAGCTAGCATGAAGGACCAAAAGTAGGATCAAGTTTAAAAGGTCCCAGTGGAGCTAGGAAGAAGGCCAGTGAGCCTAGAGTGGGGTGGGTGAGGGCAGAAGGCAAAGAGGTGTGTGTGGAGAAGTGGCTGACCCTGAATCACACAGCTGTCAGGTGGGATTAGGATCAGGAAATAAGTCCAGGGGTTTAGCCCAGACAGACATCCACTGTTTGGGGCACCTGGGGCACTGAGGAAGCTATGGTTCTCAGAATCAGATGACTATCAGATTCATAAAGTTTATCTGGGTTGGCTCAAGGACCAGTGTTTGGTGGTGGAGGGTAGACGTTGAGGAGGCAGGAGCCATTACAAAAACAGGGTCCAACCCTGGAAGAATAGACTAGTGGGCATTAGATGAGTTGGTGAAGGTCTCAGCTGAATGAAGTGAAACCCCATTACAAGACAGAACAGAGAGACATGCTTCTTGTGAAGGATGAGTAGGAACACTGCAGGTCTTCACTCACACAGGAATCTGGGAGTCAGTTCAGCTCCTGGGATCCCATACCATGAACTTGGGACAGCAAACATCTCCAGAACCCACTTGCTCATACAGTGGGAGCTCCAATGTACTGAAAGGTCAAACTTCTGTTGGCTTAAATACTCACCTGGGTAAGCCTAAAGATGGCAGGTCATTTTGTAAGCATGGAGACAGACAACCAGATGGAAAGAATCTTGCTTTTGATGGTTTAGGATCAAATTCGGAGCTCTGTGTCTTTGAGTTTGGGCGCCTCTCAAGCCAAATCTTTATTTATTTATTTATTTCCTTTGTAAAGCAACCAACTGATAAAGGAACAAAGATGAAAGTTCATTGTGAATAAGATTTGATTTTGCATTCCAAAGACAGATGTACCCTGGATTAGGTTAGGTAATTGAAGCTTTATGTGACAAGTAACATCTCAGGATAGCTAAAAATGTCCCTGTTTCTAAAGACACACCATGTCAAACTTTATAGTCTCTCATTTTTGTGGCAAGGAAAAACTCCACATGGCTCCAAAGCCCATGCTCTTATAATTAGACCATCCTGTCTCCTAGTAAGCATATTTGTCACATTTTTATCTGTTGTAGTCAAATTAGACCACAATTATGTGGAACTAAAATGAGGCATCATTCCTGGAGATGTACTATGTAATGTTAAATTAAAATGTATGCACCTGTTTGCTGAGTTGAAAGCATGTAGATAGATAATACACCTGCCTAGATACAGCATATGGAGTGCTTTCTGTAAAAAGATAACAACGAAGCCATCATTATTTTCACTAGAGACATTCATTTCTTCATGCCCTACTGCAATAGTCCCCAACCTTTTGGGCACCAGGAATTGGTTTTGTGGAAGAAAATTTTCACTGGACTGGGGTGGGTTGGGAGGGATTGGTTTTAAAATGATTCAAGTGCACTACATATATTGTGTACTTTACGTCTATTATTATTACATTGTAATACATAATAAAATAATTATACCACTCACCATAGTGTTGAATCGGTGGAAGCCCTGAACTTGTTTCCCTGCAACTAGACAGTCCCATCTGGGGGTGATGGAAGACAGTGACAGAGCATCAGGCATTAGATTCTCATAAGGAGCACGCAACCTAGATCCCTTGTATGCACAGTTCACAATAGAGTTCACACTCCTATGAGAACCTAATACTGCTGCTGATCAGACAGGAGGCGGAGCTCAGGCGGTAATGTGAGTGATGGGGAGTAGCTATAAATACAGATAAAGTCTTACTTCTCCAGCACCACTTACCTCCTGCTGTGCAGCCCGTTTCCTAACAGGCTATGGAATAGTACCAGTGTGTGACCCAGGGGTTGGGGACCCCTGCCTTACTGTGTCCTAGGCACTATGCTGAGCACATTTTACATGATCTCATTTACCTTATACCATTGTTTCTAAGCAAAAGTAATGTACTCATCAAATCTCAGGGCTTGGGAGGTCATCTGGTCTGACTTATATCATTTGACTTATAGCAGATTTTCCATTGATATATCTTCTTTACTTCATGAGACTTGGGAAATCACTTATTTGAACTTCTTATTTTTCTTGCTACAATGAGGGCAATCATACATTAAACTATTTAGGTTGATAACACAAGTAATTGTGGTCTTTGCCATTTACTTTTAATGGCAAAGTCTCCTTTTATACTTTTGCACCAATCTAATAACTACTTTGTTCATAGATATCGTAGTGAGAAAGGACCTTGAGAGGCATGAACCAGGCTTCCACCTTCAGACAACTGGGGCTGTCAATTTATAAGTAGGAGGACAAGACAGGTGAAGTCACCTGCTCAAGGCCAGAAAGATAACAATCAAAACCAGCACCCTGGTCTTCTGTCTCCTATTAAGATCTTTTTCCCTAAGCTGAGCTTCAGGTGAGAGCAAGAGTCAAAGTGTGTTGGGATATAGCACATGTCTGCCATTGGTTCTCCCTGACCAGTTTCATTCTATGCTATTCTTCAAAGCATAGAATGAAAGGGTGAGGGTGGAATAAAACATGGTTCCTGTGAATGGGATATTGTGCTTCTAACTGACCAATTCCTGGAGAATTTAGGAAAGGTAGTTAAAACCAAAAACCATGGATCAGAATAAGCATCACTCCAGGGAAAAGGATCACAGCCTTGTAACAACATTTTACTCAGATAAAGAGATTCACATGCCTTCCTCCTGCCTTACCTCTTCTACTGGGAGCAAGACTGTTCTGCTCCATCCTTTCCACCTGCCAACATCCCAAACCTCAGCCTGGGACGACTCCAGTGTGCAATACAGGATTTAAAAGGGAATAAAGAGAGAAGATAATGAGGGGACCTTTCTTTTCTTTCTTTTTTTGAAACAGAGTCTCACTCTTTCACCCAGGCTGGAAAGCATTGGCACAATCTCAGCTCAAGGCAGCCTCCACCTCCCAGGTTCAAGCAATTCTCCTGCCTCAGCCTCCCAAGTAGCTGGGATTACAGGTGTGTACCACCATGCCTAGCTAATTTTTGTATTTTTAGTAAAGACAGCGTTTTGCCTTGTGGGCCAGGTTGGTCTTGAACTCCTAACTTCAGGTGACCCACCTGCCTCAGCCTCCCAAAGTGCTAGGATTACGGGCATGAGCCACCATGTTCCTGGTCATGGGCCCAGCCCTGAGGGAATGTTTCTGCCAGGCTCAAGTCATTTTTGAAAATGCAGAAGTGGCAATTAGCACAGGGGCTCATTTGTGTGTGTGTGTGTGTGTCTGTGTCTGTGTGTGTATATATGTGTGTTGTCAGGGAGCACTTTCTCCCTTATGACTACACCTGAAAACCAGTCTTTCCTGACCCACTAATGAGTTTCCTGAAAGGCAGAGTAATCACCCCTCTTACCATGGAAAGAGCCAATTGCAGAAAAATCTCTAGTGAGACAGAAAGATGTGAACAAACATAAAATGGACATTGATTTAATGCAGATGCTGGCACCACCCAGGAAACAAGAAATAAAAGGCAATGTTTGGGGAGAAGCAAGATCATCTCTTGAAAGAAAAGAGAAAGCAAAGGAATACATTAAAAGACCAAGAATTGGCAGCAAGGAATTTGTCTTATAACAGGCATAACCCTATCAACCAGAACATGTGAAGAAATAAAGCAAAAAGAAAAACGTGAAGCTTTAACAGATAATGAAGAACCCAACCAAAACCTGAAGCCTGCTTCCCAAGCTGTAAAACTCTCATCTGCCTAGTGAGGAGGAATTAGAGCTTAAACTGTGCTCACCCTGGCATAATTTATTTACAAATAAATTATATATCCATATAATTATATCCATATAATTTATTTGTAAATAAATTACTCACAATACTGCCCATATCATGTTTGATGATTTATCCTTACATGACCCCTTTGCATTCAAAGTATCATTAGGGAGCTGAGTAACAAACATGACTTAATTTTGATGGGATTGGAGGCTGGAGAAGAGAGGAGGAAAGGATGGGGAACCCTAAGAATTAGCTGGATTTTGCAGTGGGGCTCTCACAGTGAAAGACCATTGTATATCAGGGCTCTCTGTACCTTTACCTACTTGCCAGGGAGAAAAGTGTGATGGAGTTAATGACCTGAATGAAATTTCTAACAGCAGATTGAGGCTGTGCTAGGGGACTGAGTCAGTGAGTGAGTCAAATCCCACTCCACCCAGGAGCAAAACGACAATGGAGTCTTTCAGAGCATGGGTGTGTCATGCCAGAGCATCAAACCATGCAGTCAACACCCTGACATCACTCCTACAGTCTCCTGCTGGGCCCACAGAGCGGCTGAGGAAGCGGTGATTGGATTTAAATCAAATTCAACTCTATTAAGTTAACCTTTGCAAGGTCAACATCTGCTACTTGCTTTGTGGCCAGGCAGCAATCTCGACAATGAGTGTGGATGGCTTCATTAATGAGGCTTCGATAATAGAAATCTGGGTCCTGATTAGATTGTGTGCAGCATGTGTTTGTGGACTTTAATGTATTTTACCGGGTTTTTCAGAGTTGTCAGTTGTATGTAGAAAATTATAATAGCAAATGTATTTTTTAAAAATCTGGATTGTCCAGACACAGTGGCTCATGGCTGTAATCCCAGCACTTGGGGTGGCTGAGGCAGGTAGATCACTTGAGGTCAGGAGTTTGAGACCAGTCTGGTCAACATTGTGAAACCCTGTCTCTACTGAAAATACCAAAAAAAAAAAAAAAAAAAAAAAAAAAAAGATGGATATGATGCCTCGTGCCTGTAGTCCCAGCTACTTGGGAGGCTGAGGCAGGAAAATCACTTGAACCCAGGAGGTGGAAGTTGCAGTGAGCCAAGATCGTACCACTGCACTCCAGCCTAGGTGACAGAGCGTGAGTTTGTCTAAGTCTAGCTATATTAGCATTAAATACATGTGTATGCGTGTGTGTGTGTGTGTGTGTGTATTTGTGTGTGTGTATATGTATATATGATTACAAAGTGCTTATATGCACAAAATTGTTAAAAGTGCATATATGCATTGTTTCTTTATACAGAGTCTCACTATATCATCCAGGCCGGAATACAGTGGCATGATCATAGCTCAGTGAAGCCTCATCTTCTGGGATCAAGCAATCCTCCCACCTCAGTCTCTCTGGTACCTGGAACTACAGGCATGTACCACTGTGCCTGCTAAATTTTTCCATTTTTTTAAGAAATAGAGTCTCACTATGTTTCCCAGGCTGGTCTTGAATTGCTGGACCCAAACGATGCTTTTGCCTTGGCCTTGCAAACTGCTGGGATTATAGGCATAAGCCACCATGCCTGGCCCATGGAAACATTTTTGTTGCAATATAAATGTCCAACAACAAGTGCCTATCTGTAGGATGTTGTTTAATTGGATTATCGTATGCCTATACAATGGGATATTATGAAGCCATTAATAAGAAAAAGGTATATTGATATATATCCATGCTTGCTATTATAAAATACTATTATTTTTAAGCATCTTAAGATACTTTAAGTGAAAAAAACTGTGGTAGAAAAATATGTAGTAGAATCCCATTTATGTAAAAATAAGATATACATAGATGAAAATCTGCATTAAGGCTTAGACAATCTCTGGAAAATGGAGAAATAGTGATTAATTGGATTAGGCTCAGGAGAGGGACTGGTGGGCTGGTAGAAATAGAGTGGTGGAAGAAATAACTAGTTGGTTAAAATTAGTTTTCTTCTAAACGCATCTTTTAAGATATGTCAAACATTAAAGACACAATAAATGCATTCAATATTCAGAAACCAAACTGTCATTACTAAGTCACTGGCTGCTGAAAATACACTTTTAAACTTGTTCCAAGTTTCCATAAATAAGGATTCAAGTGCCCCAAAGCAATTTCATTGTTAATGTTTCCATACTTCCATATTTTCTCTTTAGCACAGTTTCAAGGAATTGAGGACATTTTCTTCCTAGATATTTCCTTTCTCAGTAATTCAGACAATCATTGATCTCATAATAAAAGGAAGCTATTAGAGACTCTGTGTGCCAGATATTACTCATGCTTAATAAATTACATGCCCAAGGGAATATAAAACAAAGCACATCAACAAAAATAGAATTTAATACTCATTGATTAAAACAATATGTGCCAAACAGTTCTTTTTATGGAAGAGGAGAAATAGCAACGTATGTCAAGAAATCTAACCACTGAATGTAGGATATTATGGCCCTCATAGGTTTCAAGTATTCAATGAACTTTTCTTGATTACTAATTTGTATCAGGCATTTGTTGAGAATTACTAGCAGGACAGTATGGTAACTGAGTAAATAAGTTAAAACAACCATTCCAGGCTGAGCATGGTGGCTCATGCCTGCAATCCCAACATTTTGGGAGGTCAAAGCAAGGGGAGCACTTGAGGCCAGGAGTTCAAGACCAGCCTGGGCAATATAGTGAGACTTCTTCACAGAAAATTTAAAAAGTTGGCTGGGCACGATGGCTCACACCTGTAATCCTAGCACTTTGGGAGGCCAAGGCAGGTGGATCACCTGAGGTCAAGAGTTTAAGACCAGCCTGTCTCTACTAAAATTACAGAAAATTAGCTGGGCATGGTGGTGGGCACCTATAATCCCAGCTACTCAGGAGGCTGAACCCAGGAGGCAGAGGTGGTGGTGAGCCAATATTATGCCACAACACTCCAGCCTGAGTGACAGAGTGAGACTCTGTCTCAAAAAAAAGGGGGTTATCAGAGTATAGTGGCTCATGCCTGTAGTCTCAGCTACTCAGGAGGCTAAGGCAGAAGGATTGCTTGCGCCTAAGAGTTTGAGGCTGTAGTGAGCTATAATTGTGCACTGCTCTCCAGCCTGGGAGAGACCTTGTCTCAAAATATAAGTGCGCACATGCACACACACACACACACACACACACACTTATTGCAATACACTTCAATAAGTGGCAGAGACCAATAAGAAAAAGCATTTCAGAAAATAAAGAAGAGGAAGAGGCCTTAAAAGGAGCATGTGCAAAATGGCATATAGACATGAAAGAATGAGGTATTTAGGCAAGAATGCTGCAAATCCTGAGTGTGGAGGATACATATCTCAAATTGCCTATTTAATATCTTCACGTGGATATCAAATAAGTATCTCACACTCAGTGCATGACAATTGAGCTCATTCTTCCACACCCAGCCCCATCAGCTCCTCCCATGGCCTCAGTTCATGGCAAGTGCATCCTTCAACCAAATGCCTAGGAAGCACTATTGACTCCTGTCTATAGTGACAGCCAATGTGTCAGCAAATCCTTGTGGCGCCACTGAATGATGCAGAACCCAGCACATGTCACCAGCTCTGCAGCTTCCACCATGGTTCGAGTCCCCATCATCTCTTGTAGGATTGCCCCACTTCAATCTTGTCCTTGACATAGCAGACAGTGTGATCTGTTTGCATAGCAGATAGAGTGATCCATTTACACTGCATGACAGATCATGCAATTCTCCAGCTCAAACCACCCCTCCAGCGGCCCCCATTCTACTCTGAGTAAAAACTAAAGTCCTCACATGGCCAACAAGGCCCTGCCTGACCTGGCACTTGCCCTCCCTAATTCACCTTCCTCCCTCTGCCCCTCTCTCTTGCCCTCTCCTCTGCATCCACACTGGCCTAGCTTTCCCCCCAGCCTCCCTCACCCCACTTGTTCCAGCCCCTACAGTCTCTATGCAAAGATCTTTCCTGGTATGCATCCCTGACCCTCCTCCATAAAATGGCAGTCTCCCCCTTATACCTCTTCTCTTTTATTTTTGTCATATCACATATCACTATCAAGTACATTCCATATTCTATGTGTTTATTTTGTTTATTATCTGCCACATATAACCCCATTCCCAGAATGTAAACTCCAGAAGGATAGGGATTTTTGTCTGTTTTATTCACTGCAGCATCCCCAGAACCTAGACTAGCACTCAGAATATTGTAGGTGTTCAAGAAACATTTATAAAATTCATGAATGAATGAGAGAGGTCTGAATGGGGTCTAAAATGATGGAAGTTGAGGTTAAAGGACAACACAAGGGCCCAGCTCCTAAAGGTGTCATGGTAAGAACTTTGGACTTCATCAGACAATAGAAAACAGTGGGGGAAATATACATGTAATATAAATACATACAATATAAAAATATATACGCATCATAAATACTGCATGGAGTGGGGGAAGCAGAAAAATGAAAAGTTAAAAAATTATTTGTGTTGATATTTGACTGTGAGGATGGAGAAAATGACACGAATTCCACAGACATTGTAGAGTAGAATTCATGAAACTTAGTAGCTAAATTAATGAGGAAGGTGAAGGAGAACAATGATCCAAAGGTAACTCTGAGTTTCTAGCCTGGATGTTTGGACACATATGGAGGCCATTAAATGAAGTTAGAATGTTTGACCTCAGAGGAAGCTATAGAAGTCAACAGTGGTGTCTTTCAGGAGGAAATGCAAGCTGGCTGGCTTCCAGACATTTTAAATGATCTTATGCTGTGATCCATTTTAAAATCATTCTTGAATGCTGTCTCGCGGCAGATGGTGGACATACTATCTGTGGCGCATCGTTCAGTTCCTTAAAGGCTCTGTCTGCATGATGCCAAGACATCTGGATGAAAATGCAGCTTTCGGTACATCTTTCGTGTGTTTACGTGACACTATGCATCTTGAGATCGACGATATCTTTTGGTTTCTGTCAGGGTGTTTGATGTTTTGGAAATGTTGCCTTGGGCTCGTTGATGACATTCCACTTAAGAAATTTTAAAAATCACTACAAGTGTTAAGTATTTTAATATGGATTTAAATCTAAGCCTAGAAATACGGGGAGATAAAAATAAGCAATTCATACTTAGATTGAAGACACTTGGAACTTATTAGATAATACTACAAAATTATAGGCTAGAGTGCTTTAAGATCACAGAGAAATTTAATGAACGTAAAAGCAGTTCATACACTGCTAAATAGAATAGAAGAACAGAAATAAATAACAGCTAAGTAGATGCTGACATAATACTTGCTAGTGTTGTATAACATATTAGAGTAGGAATCACAATTATTCAGGCTGAGTTTGTTCTATAAAGATATCCTGGGACATATGCTTTGAACACAGATAGACTTTATTTGAATACTACATGTAAGAATATTCTTAGTTTCTACAAAGAAATAGCTTCCTCCTGTTTATACTGAGCCGTGATCCTCCCAACCTAGCTTTCATTTTGTAACTTTTGATAGGGTCTTGAACCTAAGAAATGTTTCACTCTTTTCTTTATCCCATCACAAGAAAAATTCCAGTGTAATAAAATCGAGAAGCAGGTCCAATGATCAATGGCAACTGTCTCCTGGTCCCCATCGCAGGTCATAATCCTGCTGGTTGTCAGTACAGGCCTAGCAAGAGAAGCCAGATATCCAGGTTTTCCTATGAAATCTCCCTTTGAAAAGGCTAACAAGCAAGTAAAACATGTTAAAGCTCTGTGCGGGCCAAGAATAGACACAAAAACCAAAATCATCTGTGGGCTTGAGTTTAAGTTGGAATGTGTTTTTGAGTTTGCAAAAGTTGAGTCTCAAGTCCGTCCTCTGGCTTGACTTCATAATGACCCAGTGACGTAGGTGTTGTTATCATCTTCCTTTTCTAATATTGTAGTGATCTCAGAGAGAATGAAAGACTTACTCAAATTTCATAAATCTGTCTTCTCCAGTCTAAGCCTCTCAACCCAAATCTTGATCTAGAATTTGAATATAGGTTCATTTGGTTACTCAGCCTACACACTATCTCAATTCTAGTGTCCACATTGGAAGCACTTTGCCGTCAGGTAGTATTATGAATACAATTACTATGCAATGATTACATCTGTACTCAAAAAATAATATTGAATGGGGAAGGAAAGGAGGGAAAGAGAATATAGGCAATGTTGTCTAGGCTTTTCTATTTAATTTAAATAAAAGAGAAACAGACTTCATTAAGATATAATAAGGAATCTCACTGGAACTTGTTCTTCATTAGTATTTGTTACGGGTTGAATTGTGTCCCCCAGAAAGATGTTTTCAAGTCCTAGCCCCTAGTATGTGACCTTACTGGGGATAGTGTGGTTGCAGATGCAGTTAGTTAAGATGAGATCATACTGGATTACGGCAGGCCTTTCATTCAATATGTCTGCTCTGTGGTATACGAATTATCCCAATAATTTCACAAATGCCTTTAGTTAGATATTGATTTCACCTTGAGAGAGTAACCTCAGAGAGTGAGTGGCCAGCCTTTTTGACAACTGCTTACTGGAAGCTCACTCACCACTCCCAAGGTTACACTTGAAGTACAGGCCTTTGGTCCCTATCCAAGGATGTACTGTTTGGTGTTTGGCAGTCACTCAAGTTCAGCCTAAAGCCTTGTAATGACAGGAATCAGTGACCTCATGAACTAGCTTGTTCTTTTTTAGTAGTCCTAATTATTAGGAAGTCATTTCATTGAGTAAGAATCTACCTTCTTATAACATCAACTTATTTGACACTGTGGTATCTTGCCCTCTGAAGCCACACAGGCCGAATTCATTGTCTCTTACATATGACAACTCATATATTGGTTGAAGATAGTTATGCATTTTCTTTCATTTCTCTTCCCTGGGACAAACACTTTCTGTATCTTGACTCATTTCTTGTGCATCATGATTTCTGGATTGTTACGATCCCTTTCAATGTATAGGATCCAGAACTCAATCCTACTACCAAATTTGATCAGTGACTCAGAATGGACCATCAAATATTTCTTGTTTTGAATACTATGGAAGAGTTTAAACAATGGGTTAAGCACTAAGCTAGAGTTTTTGGCCATGAAAAACAGAATGTACAAAGCTCACCTCTTACTTCCGAAGTGTGGTGGACTTGTCTAGAGCCTCTGAAGGAATTAAATGTCAATCAGAAGTCTATCAGTGTATAGACTTTCAGTTCAGTGGCTCTCAAAATGTGGTTTGTAGATTACTATGGAATCTCCAAGATCCTTTCAGAGGATCTGTAAGATCAGAACTATTTTCATAATAATACTAAGACAGCATTTGCCTTTTGTTGCTGTGTTGATAATGGCACTAATGGTGCAAAAGCAATGATGGTGTTAAACTCCTGGCACATTGAACTAAGACATGGCACCAAATTGTATTAGTTGTCATAGTATTCCTCGCTACCATGTACTTTCAATAAGGAAATGCTAATTTTACTTAAGAATGTATTTTGCCAGGCACAGTGGCTCATGCCTGTAATCCCAGCACTTTGGAAGGCTGAGACGCATGGATCACCTGAGGTCAGGAGTTCAAGATCAGCCTGACCAACATGGTGAAACCCCATCTCTACTGAAAAAAAAAAAAAAAAATAGCCGGGTGTGGTGGCACATGCCTGTAATCCCAGCTTCTTGGAAGGCTGAGGTAGGAAAAACACTTGAACCCAGAAGACAGAAATAGCACCAATTGCATTCCAGCCTGTGCAAGAAGAGCGAAACTCCATCTCCAAAAACAAACAAAAAAATTACTTAATAAAGCGTTAAGAATTATTAATTTTATTAAATCAACCCCTTGAGCACACATATATTTAATATTTGTGGGAAAAGGGGAAAATACACATAAAGTTCTGTTGCCTACCAAAATGTACTTGTCTGATTCTCAAGGAAACGTACTTGTATGATTATTTAGGTTGCAAGGTAAACATACCACTTCTTAAAATGGAACAATTTTTACTTGAAACAAATGACTCACATACAAATTATGGTTATTTAGACTTGGATATTTTACAGATAGTTTCTTAAAAATGAGAAAAGTGAGTCAAGTAGATTACTTAGAGCACAACAGTGGACAATATTTGTTGCCAATAATATTTGAGGTTTCAAGTAAAAATTAGCATTTCAGGAAATTAATATCTGCCACTGTTAATTTTATAGTTTCCATACATAAAACTTTTCTGCTTAGATCAGCAGTGATGTTAACTACTGAGATTTTTCAATGTTATGTAATGAAATGTGTCAACATTTAGAATGTTTTTGTAATGTAGTGAACAAATATTTTCCAAATGGCAAATGATGAAACAAAATCATGAATAGATAAAAGAGCCACTCAAGGTACAAGATGTACCAATGGGTTTTGTTGTAAAGAGATATAGAAAGTTTATTGATATAGTTTCAGATTTCACAAGTTATCTTTACAAAAGTATCACTTGTTCAGCTTTGGTATAGAATTTAAAAAGAATATTCTCAATTATCTGAAAGGCTATTCATATGAGCATGAGACTCGAGTTTTTTAAAAACATGCCTTAGCTAAAATAGTGTGTTGTACATAACAGAGTGAGTGCAGAAGCCAATATTAGAATTTAACTATTTTTCTATTAAGCCAGACACTAAAGAAATTTGCTAATATGCAAAACAGTGTCCATCTTCTCAGTACATTTTTTTGTTTTGTAAAATACAGTTATTCTTTATGAAATATGTTGCCTATGTTAACGTGTAGTGGGTTCATTATTATAACTTTAAAATGAACTAATACTGTAAAATTTTTTCAGTTTTAATTTCTTTTTTTTTTGAGATGGAGTTTCGCTCTTGTCACCCAGGCTGGAGTGCAATTGCGTGGTCTCTGCTCACTGCAACCTCTGCCTCCAGGTTCAAGTGATTCTTTTGCCTAAGCTTCAAGAGTAGCTGAGATTACAGGCACCCACAACTATGCCTGATTAATTTTTGTAATTTTAGTACAGATGGGGTTTCACCATGTTGGCAAGGCTGGTCTCAAACTCCTAACCTCAGGTGATTCATTCACCTTGGCCTCCCAGAGTTTTGGGATTACAGGCATGAGCCACCATGCTCATCCCAGTTGTAATTTCTAATACAGTGAATATTGGTTGTTACAACCTACATAAACAAGCTCTTTGGTACCCTCGATAATTTTTAAGAGTGTTAAGGGGTCCTGAAATCAAAACATTTGAGAACTGCCCATTTTAGGTAACTGAGTTTGCTAGGAAATAGAGGATTACAGGAATATCTGTAGTGATTTGTCATTAGTAAGATTACATTTCTTTCTAATCAGTATGCATCTTTCAGTGAAATCAAATGGGTCTCTATTAGAGACCCATTTTGTTTGTTGTAACTATTCTAAAATAATCATAGGTGACACCTAGTGAATATTGACTATGCATCAACCTCTGTGCAGGACAGAAAGGATACAGCAGCACTCAGACACTGTCCTTGGTTGGTGGAGCTTAGAGTAATGGAAAAGATAGACATTCACTGAGAATCTACTGGGTGGGAGTATGAGTCAGCACTCTGTTTAGGATGTTAGAAGGCATCCTCGTTCCCCCTGATCCAAGGACTGACACTGGAAATCTGAGAAGAAAATGGGTTTAAGATATCTTTGGTGGGATTTGGGGACATGACTTGTGATTAATTAGATATAAATATTAAGGAAAAGAGGAAGGATTCTTTAATCCTTACTAAGCTTGGTGATTTAAATAAGTTCATTCAATTCTCAATTCAACAAGTGTTTATTAAGTGCCTACTAAATGCCAGGTATTCTAAGTGTTGAGAGGAGAGTGCTGAGCAAGAAAATGCTGGTTACTGGGACTGGGATGGGCTGGTGAGGGGAGGGGGCAGATCATCAAACAATTGATCAGTTAGTCAATAAGTTGTTAAAGGATGACTGCCACTGCGAAACATTAAAATAGGCAGATATAAGAGAAGGACTGGGAGGCCACTTTGGATTGGGTTAGGGAAGCTTGTCCGAGGAGATAACATTTAAATTTAATTTTGAACAACAGGAATCAGCCAACCACGCAAAATAGGAAAAAGAATGTTACCGGAAGAGCTACTAATTGATGAAACTCTTTGAGGCAGAAATGAGCTCAGTGAGATAAGAAATAGAGTTGCCATATTTAATAAATAAAAATCAGGCACCCGGTTAATTTTGAACTTCAGAGAAGCAACATTTTTTTTTTTCATCTGAATATGTCTGATGCACTATTTAGGACATGCTGTACTAAGAAAAGAAAACTTTGTTTATCTGAAATACAAATTTAATTAAGAATATGCAGAAAATTTCAAAGAACAAATAAAAATTCTTAGAACTAACAAGTAATTACATCATGAGTACAAGATACAAGGCTAATATACAAAAATTAGTTGATTTTCTATATACTAGCAATGAGCAACTGGAACTTGAAATTTAAAACACACCACCATTTACATTAGCACCAGAAAAGGAAATACTTAGGCATATACAAATCTAACAAAATATGTACAAGATCTATATGAGGAAGACAACAAAATTCTGAGTAAAAAATAAATATCCAAATAAATGGAGTGATAGTCCATGTTTTTGGATAGTAAGACTCTATATTGTTAAGATATCATTTCCAATATGTTCTACAGATTCAATGCAATCTCAGTCATAATCTCAGAAAGTTGTTTTGAAGCACGGACAAACTAATTATTAAGTTTATATGGAGAGGCAAAAGATCCAGAATAGCCAACTCTGTATGGAAGTAGAAAATTCAAGTTAGAGGATTGGCACGACCCAACTTGATTATAAAGCTACATTAATCAAGACAGTGTGGTTTTGACAAATGAGTAGATGAATAGGTCAATAGGACACAATGAAGAGCCCAGAAATAGACCCACATAAATATAGTTAATTGATCTCTGGCAAAGGAACAAAAGCAATGCAATGAAGAGAGTATAGTTTTTCAACAAACAGTGCTAAAATAATTGCACATTCACATGCAAAAAGAAAAAAACAACAAATCTAGACCACAGACCTTACACTCTTAAAAAAATTAGCTCAAAATTGATCATAGGCCTAACAATGAAACCATAGAACCTAAACCATAAAACTATAAAACTTCTAGAAGAAAACCTGTGAGAAAATCTAAGTAACCTTGCATTGTTGATTAAAATTAAAAATTTATTTTCTGTGAAACATATTGTTAAGAGAATGAAAGGACAAGCCACATATTAGAGGAAAGTGTTTGTAAAACATGTTTCTAATAAATAAATTGAATCCGAAATATACAAAAACGTCTTAAAACTTAGCAATAAGAAACCAAACAATTTAATTAAAAGTGAGTAAACGATCTAAACAGCCACTCATTAAGGAAGATTTACAGATGGCAAATTGCATATGAAAAGATGCTCAACGTCATGTCATCAGGGAATTGCAAATTAAAACAAACATTATACCTATTAGAATGGTTAAAATCCAAAATACTGGCAACACCAAATGCTGGAGAGGATGTGTAGTAACAGAAACTCTGATTCATTGCTGGTGGGAATACAAAGTGGTACAGCCACTTTTCAAGATATTTTGACAGTTTTTTACAAAGCTAAACATAGTCTTACCATATGATCCGGCAATCACACTCTTGGCTATTTATCCAAATGAGTTGAAAACTTATGTCCATACAAAAACCTGCTGCTATGGTTTGCATGTTTGTTCCTTCCCAAACTCATGTTGAAATTTGATTGCCATTGTACAGTATTAACAGGTAAGACTTTTAAGAGGTGATTAGGTCATGAGGGCTCTGCTCTCATGAATGGATTAATGTGGTTATTTTTGGTTCAGGTTTGTTATTATAGGAGTGGGTTCTTTATAAAAGGACCTCCAAAGAAAAAAAGGATGAGTTTACCCCACTTTGTCTCTCTCTCTCTTGCCATCTCTTTGCTCTTCCACCATCTGATGTCTTCCACCATATAATGATGCAGCAAGAGGGTCCTTGCAAGATGCTGTCACCTTGATATTGGACTTCCCAGCTTCCAGAGCTGTGAGTCAATAAACTTGTTTGTTATAAATTACCCAGTTTCAGGTATTCTGTTACAGCATCAAAAGCAGACTAAGACACCTGCTCATGAATGTTTATAGCAGCTTTATTCATAATTTCCAAAACCTGGAAGCAAAAAGATGTCCTTTGATAGGTGAATGGATAAACAAACTGTGGTTTGTTCATATAATGGAATATTATTCAACAGCAAGAAATGAAATGTTAAGCAAGCTATAAAAAGACATAGAGAAACCTTCAAAGCATATTGTTAAGCAAAAAACGCCAGTCTGGAAAGGCTACATACTGTGTGATTCCAACTACAAGACATTCTGGGAAAGGCAAAACTATAGAGACAGCAAAATGATCAGTGGTTGCCAGAGATTGATGGAGAGTGGGAAGGGAGTTGAATGACTAGAATGTGGGGAATTTTTAGGGCAGTGAATATATGCTGCATGATACTGTAATCTCCTAAGAAGATAAACAAACAGCTGATAAGCACATGTCATTACACATTTGCCAATACTCTTAGAATTGTACAACATAAAGAGTGAACCCTGATGTAAATTATGGACTTTAGTTAACAGTAACATATCCATATTGGTTCATCAGTTGTAACAAATGTACCACGCTAATGCCAAATTCTAACAATAAGGGAAGCTGTATATGGATTGGGTAGGGTAAATAGGAACTCTGTACTTTCTGCTCAATTTTTCTATGAACCAAAAACTGTTGTAAAAATAAAAGTCAATTAACTGAAAAAAAAATTTAAAGAGAATTCTTATCTGGCAAACCCAGGAACAGAAAGGCCACTGTGGCTGTATTTGGTGGTGAATGGAAAGTGGAACGGAATGAGTTTAAAGAAGTTGAGACAGGCCACATTATAGGAACTTTGAAAGCCAGAGGAAGGTTTTGATTTCTTTCTTTGTGTAATGAAATACCTCCGAAAAGATCAGTATTTTAAAAATTCTCTCTGACTGCTGCAGGGGGAATAGATGGTTCCTACAGTGGAAGCCAGGAGATGTTTACAAGGTTATTGGTTCAGCCCAAGCAAAAGCTAATGTGAGCTAATTGGTAGCAGAGGAGGTAGAAAGCAGTGATCATATTTCCAAAGTAAAGGCAGAAACTACAGTTTTATGTTGGAACTGGGGGTGGAGACTGAGTAAAAGAGAAGAATTTAGCCAAGCACAGTGGCTCAGACCTGTAATCCCAGCACTTTGGGAGGCCTAGCCAGGTGGATCACCTGAGGTCTGGAGTTCAAGATCAGCCTGGCCAACATGGTGAAACCCCGTCTCTACTAAAAATACAAAAATTAGCCCAGCTTGGTGGCAGGCGACTATAATCCCAGCTACTTAGGAGGCTGAGGCAGTAGAATAGCTTGAACCCAGGAGTTGGAGGTTGCAGTGAGCCAAGATTGTGCCACTGCACTCCAGCCTGGGCAACAAGACCAAAACTCTGTCTCAAAAAAAAAAAAATCCAATACAGCAATCAAAGTTTTGCCCAAGCAATTGGGTGTCTTGTAGTACCGTAACAGATATAATAAACAATAAGTAAAAAAGTAAAGAGTGATTTTTGTCCTTGTTAAGTTTGAGATGTCTATTAAACATCCAAGTGAAGATCTCAATTTTACTAAACTAGGAAGTGGTGTTACTGACTTACATAGCAAACAATGGCGAGGAAGCAGTTTGCATGGGAAAGGTTATAAATTGGGTTTTCAACTGTTGAAATTGAGATGCTTGTGAGAGACCTGAGTAGACGTGTTGCATAGGCAGTTGGATATCTTAGTCTAAAACTATGAAGAGAAATCTGACCTGGAGATAGCATTTGGTAGTTGCTGGCATATCAGACACAGTTTGGACCTATGGGGTTGAATGAGGTGACCTCTTGAGAAGTATATACCTTGTCATCATTTCTACACCAGAATGGCATGAAGCAGGGGTAAGCATTTTCTCAAGGCTGGCTATTTCTCACCCGGGTCTTCTCTCCTTCAGATACTCAAATTTTAAAAAGGATTTCACTGGGCACTCTTCTTCTGGAGGATGGAGATGGGAGCAGAGCACATGGTCCTTATACTACCTCTAATTTTATTCTTCCTCTCCCTTCTCCCTCTCTGCCCCAATCTTAGAGCTATTTAATAAATCAGAGGGGTGGAAAGGGGCTTGTTCTATATAGTCACCATCCCTTTGTGCCAGATCATCACTAGAATAAAACTTAAAGCTTGCTTTATTTCTAACAACTACTTTTCCTGGGAAAGTGTTGCTCCGTGTCACGTAGTCTAAGTCAGGTTAGAGTAGAAAACAAATTGAAAAAGTTGGTTAAAAACAAAAATATAATTTCATGCACTTGTTCCTTACTGCAGATCCCTTCTCTATTCTGTAGGTGTGTTTATTTCCATTTCTTTACGTAGCAATCCAGTTTAATTTTAGTACACTGGCACAATTTCATTTTCAAGAACGTTCCCATAAGTTCTAAGGTAAAGATTCTCTAGGAATGAGATAATTGTAGGGAGGCAAAATTTGGTTTTGTAAAATCACTTATGCTTTTATAAAACTCTTAACCTGGACAATTATCTGGAGATATATATACATATATATATCTCCATTACATATATATGTATATAAAATGTAGCTAGGCACAGTGCTGTGTGCCTATAGTCCCAGCTACTAGGGAGGCTGAGGTGGGAGGATCATTTGAGCCCAGGAGTTTGAGGTCAACCTGGAAAACATAGTGAGACCCAATCTCTTAAAAAAAATTTTTGTTTTTCTCTAATGACCAGTGATGATGAGCTTTTTTTTCATATGTTTGTTGGCTGCATTAATGTCTTCTTTTGAAAAGTGTCTGTTCATATCTTTTGCCCACTTTTTGATGGGGTTGTTTGTTTTTCTCTTGTAAACTTAAGTTCCTTGTAGATTCTGGATATTAGCCCTTTGTCAGATGAATAGATTGCAAAATAAGATATCATCTCATGCCAGTTAGAATGGTGATCATTAAAAAGTCAGTAAACAATACATGCTGCAGAGGATGTAGAGAAATAGGAATGCCTTTACACTGTTTGTGGGAGTGTACATTAGTTCAGCCATTGTGGAAGACAGTGTGATGATTCCTCAAGGATCTAGAACCAGAAATACAGTTTGACCCAGCAATTCCATTACTGGGTATATGCCACAGGGATTATAAATCATTCTACTATAAAGACACATGCACACGTATGTTTATTGCAGCACTATCCACAATAGCAAAGACTTAGAACCAACCCAAATGCCCATCAATGATAGACTGGATAAAGAAAATGTGGCATATATACATCATGGAATACTATGCAGCGATAAAAAAGGATGAGTTCATGTCCTTGGCAGGGACATGGGTGAAGCTGGAACCCATCATTATCAGCAAACTAACACAGGAACAGAAAAACCAAACACTGCATGCTCTCACTTATAAGTAGGAGCTGAACAATAAGAACATATGGACGCAGGGAAGGGAACATCACACACTGGGGCCTGTTGAGGGTTGGGGGACTAGGGAAGGATAGCATTAGGAAAAATACCTAATGTAGATGATGAGTTGATGAGTGCAGCAAACCACCATGGCATGTGTATACCTAGGTAATAAATCTGCACATTCTACCTATGTATCCTAGAAAATTTTTAAAAAATCATTTGTTTTCTTTCTAAAATAGTAGAAATAAAACACATCACTGAAAACGTAGCTAGTTACATTGCTTAATCTCTTTAAACTAATATTTTTTAACTTTTTGGCCTAGGGACCCCTTTACACTCTAAAAAAAAAATATTGAGTATCCCTAAGAGATTCTGGATTTTGTTTATGTGAGAGCTAGCAAGCTAGCTAGATATATGAGATACATATGTATATTAGATGTAGATATATTATAAATTAAGTTTGAGAATGTTATGAAACATAAGAATACACAAGTACACATTCCATGAGCTGATAAAACAATGACATCGTGGAATATTCTACTCCACACTTTTGATTAAAAAGATAAATAATGACAAGTGATGCTGTGAAGTTGAAACCCTCATACATTTTTGCTGGGATTTTAAAATGGTAATGCTGTGGAAAACAGTTTGGCGTTTGCTCAAAAAGTGAAACTAGAGTTACCACGTGACACAGCAATCCCACTCCTAGGTACATAGATGAGAGAATTGAAAACGTGTTCACACAGAAACTTGTACACAAATGTTCATAGCAGCATTAGTACAAAATAGCCAAAAAAAAAAAGGAAACAATTCAAGTGTCTATCAACTGGTGAATGTATAAATAAAATATGGTATATCTATAAATGAAATATTATTTAGCCATAAATGGAATATTGTTCAGCTATAAATGGAATATTATTCATGTAGTAATGAAGTACTGATTCATGCTACAATATAAACTTTGAAAAGTTACATAAGTGGGAAAAAAAAGACACAAAAGACCATGCATTATATGATTCCATTTATATGAAATATCTATAATATGCAATCCACTTAGAAAGTATACTAGTGATTTCTAGGGAATGGGGAAAGCAGGGAATGGAAAATGGGTATAAAGATTCTTTTTGGGATGGTGGAAATGTTCTGGAATTATATAGTGGTGATGATTGCATAACATTGCAAATATACTAAAAACAACTGACGATACTGAAAACCACTTTAAGATGGTGAATTTCATGTTATATGACTTATATCCCAGTTAAACATTACCACATAAAAAGGTATCCTCCAGAAATTATTATTTGGAGCTTTAGAGACAACTTTGTGATCCTGAAGAATAAACGGATAAAAGAGCCTGTACTGTTGATTTTTGTTGAGGAGGAATGTGGGGAGGATTCCTGTTGCCAGACTGAGTGCGCCTCTCAGATAAGCAGAGTCGGCTGAGTTCTTGGGTCACTGCTCTTCCCAGGCAACGATTGACATGCTCCATGTTTGCAATTGCAATTGTTCAAGATGAATGCACATAGTGTTGTTGTGGCACAAGAAAACCCACAAGAAAATATAGATAGGCCAGTTTAGAGGTGCCTGAGTTAGGGCAGAACTTTTTCATATGTTCTTGTAAAGCTAAGGCACAAATAAAACTAGCTAATATAAAGAAGGAAACAGGCTGGGCGTGGTGGGTCACGCCTGTAATCCGAGCACTAGAGGAGGTCGAGACGGGTGGATCACCCGAGGTTAGGAGTTGGAGACCAGACTGGCCAACATGGCAAAACCCCATCTTCACTAAAAATACAAAAATTAGCCAGATGTAGTGGCCCATGACTGTAATCACAGCTACTCGGGAGGCTGAGGGAGGGGAATCACTTGAGCCCGGGAGGCGGAGGTTTCAGTGAGCCAAGATCACGCCGCTGCATTCCAGCCTGGGCAACAGAGTGAGATTCCATCTCAAAAATAAAATAAGGAAAGAAAACCAAAACAGCAATGTTACAACAACCAGAAAAGCACGTGGGTCTCACACATCGTGGGCAAATTGTTTAATGGAGTGCCTTTTCTCTGGTCATTCATGGAGGTTTAGGATAGGTGACCCAATTAAACCAGCCTTCATTTGAATTCACTCCCAAAAGAAGATTGTAATGGTAACAGAATCAAGTTTAGTGGCAAAAAGACGACATTTAAAAAAATATATGAGAAAGTTAAAAGCTCATTATCCAGAAACCCATCTGATGGTGTGAGATGATTGAAGTCTTAGGAGAAAATGTCTGATGAACCTTTTCTTGAAGCTGCTCCCAGATCATCTGCTGGAGGAAGAACTATTGACTGAGACAGGGAAGCACTGGAAAATTCAGACTCCAGGTGGAAACTCAATGGGGAAAATAAGACAAACTGTCACAGTGTCAAGGAACTTTCAGAAAAGTGGTTCTCAACACACCAAACAAGGGAATATAGTCATTGGTCATTGGAAGTGGAGCAGTAGCTTCAGGTGTCACCTTCTTTGGGAGACCTGGGATTTTCAAGGTACCCTGAGCATGACAGAACCTCATCTGGATTTTCAGGTCATGACTCAGATGGTCCCATAGGGGCAGAAGGAATGAGGGTGTCCCAAAGAGGCTGGCATGTAGAAATTCTGTGTGGTACACAAGATCTGGAAAGTACGTTATGGCTTGTGTATTGTGTGGGCTGGCTATACTAGAGCTGTGAACTTATACCAGAGCAATAGTACTCAGAAGAAAATAGTAATTTGAAAGACATTTGAATATAATTATTGCATATTGTAAACTATATATAGAGTTACATATTTCACCCACTCTTAGAAGAAAAAAAGTGGGATTTTTTTAAGAGACAAGAAATTATACATCCTTTTCATTAGCTTTCTCGTGTGCTAGCTTTATGCAAAATGAAATTTAGGTCCAAAGGGCAGTAAGCAGTAACAAATATGAAACATCCATCTGGAGCAGTATGTGAATAGTTACTAAGGAAAGGTTTCCAAGATAAATGCTTTCACCACAGCCAGATAATTAGAAGTGTTAAAGAAATAGTGTGGGATTTTTTTTTTAAGTCCTAGTTACGGTAAATCAGATCTAATTACATTTTTAGTTGCCAATTTCTACCCAGATTCTTGAGATCTTTCAGGAAAATGAATTAAAACCATAATTCTTAGTAGGAGATTTGAGGACAAACTTTCTTAATACATTAGAATGTTGCACAGTTTCTCAAAATAAGTTATAATGTTAATATGAACATGTCTTCACACATACTACTCTCTTTTCATAATTCATGGAATTCATTTTCTCTTTACATTTATACTAAAAAGACTCTACATATCTTCCTTCTGTGTTAGGCGATTTAGAGAAGGTAAATCTAATTACTATAATTATATATAGACTTGCAAAGACTGGCCCACATCATAGACAGCATGCATTATCCCAGTATATCTGAAACATATCTGGCAATCGGGCCATGATTATAGCATCCACTGAGTTATCTTCAAGTCAGGACATGATTATGTGAATGAGCAAATAAAGCACAGAAGGGAAAAAGTAACCTTTGGGAAAGTTACTCAGAACAGCATAACTGAGTAGATGAAGAGCCCCGGTCCTTGCCTTGCCTCCCAAGTTGTGGCATCCCACGGGCAAGTTTCTAACCCCGTATCTGAAACTTGTGGAGTCAAGTGTGTTTCAGATTCCCAGGAGTTTTGGACTTCATGAAGATGATTTCTTAAGAGACTCTGTCCTCTTCTTCCTGCAGGGAGGGAAATACCTTCTGAGGCTGTAGGTGGAAAATCCTCTCCAGTGTCTTCTTTGTCCTCTGTCTCCACCCACCCTTTACAATAGAGCATGGGCAAGAAACAGCAGCACCAAACAGGAGGCTGCTACCTCTGTGTTATGCCCTCGACAGTGTACCCTGTAAGATGTAGATTTCTTTTGTTGTTGTTGTTTTGAAACGGAGTCTCAGTCTGTCACCCAGGCTGGAGTGCTGTGCTGTGATCTCAGCTCACTGCAACCTCTGCCTCCCAGGTTCAAACAATTCTCCTGCCTCAGCCTCCTGAGTAGCTGGGATTGCAGGTGTCTGCCACCAAGCCCAGCTAATTTTTGTATTTTTAGTAGAGATAGGGTTTCACCATATTGGTCAGACTAATTTTTGTATTTTTAGTAGAGATGGGGTTTCAGCATATTGGTCAGGCTAATTTTTGTGTTTTTAGTAGAGATGGGGTTTCACCGTATTGGCCAGGCTGCTCTTGAACTATTGACCTTGTGATCCACCCACCTCTGCTTCCCAAAGTGCTGGGATTTGATGTTTAGTCAAATTAATAGATTCTTGTTAGGAACACTCCCAAGAGAAGGAGTGTAATTACTGCAGGATTTGGTGAATCATGGTGACTATGTGACTAACCAAGTAATTACCCTGGGGAAACTTTACCTCTATCATCCACCTTTACCTAAATTATATGTTAGCATCGAAGTAGTTCTCAGTAATCTGATGGTTTAAAATTGTTTAATTTCCTAATGTATTTAAATGGGCGAAGTATTCCTGTCTTTTCTTCTTCTCTCTGCTCTTTCTCATCCCACTGAACTTTGTGCCCCTAGATGAAGTTGAATTATTTTTATTTTTTTTTTTTGAGACAGAGTCTCGCTCTGCCACCAGGCTGAAGTGCAATGGCACAATCTCAGCTTACTGCAACCTCTGCCTCCTGGATTCAGGTGATTCTCCTGCCTTAGCCTCCCAAGTAGCTGGGACTACAGGTGCATGCCACCACACCTACCTAATTTTTGTATTTTTAGTAGAGACAGGGTTTCACCATGTTGGCCAGGATGGTCTCGATCTCTTGACCTTGTGATCCACCTGCCTCAGCCTCCCAAAGTGCTGGGATTATAGGTGTGAGCCACTGTGCCCAGCCAAGTTAAATGAAATTAAAAGTATGAACAAGGCTGAGGCTAGGGATGGTGGCTCACACCTGTATCCCAGCACTTTGGGAGGCTGAGGTGGGTGTATCACCCAGGTAAGGAGTTTGAGATCAGCCTGGGCAACATGGTGAAACCTTGTCTGTACTAAAATACAAAAAATTAGCTGGGTGTGGTGGCAGGTGCCTGTAATCCCAGCTACTCTGGAGGCTGAGGCAGGAGAATTGCTTGAGCCTGGGAGGTAGAAGTTGCAGTGAGCCAAGATCGTGCCACTGCACTCCAGCCTGGGTGACAGAGCTAGACTCTGTCTCTAAAATAAAAACAAAAAATGTGAATAAATTCTGAAAAGCCTTATTTTGGATACTGAAATAACTAACAGTTTGTCCTAAGCATAGTAAAGGTGGTCAAAATGAAGTAAGATTTTTTGGCTATGGACCAATTTTTAAGGTAGGACTGGCAGAACTGGCAGTTTGGGAGCTGAACATGCCATTTTCTTTGTCCCCATACCCATGAAATGAAGGAAAATGATGATTGGCACTTAGTTGGAAGTACTACAGGCTGTGTCAGAAAGGATTTGCTGGGCAGGCACAGTGGCTCATGCGTATAATTCTAACACTTTGGGAGACCAGGCAGGAAGATCGCTTGAGGGCAAGAGTTTGAGACCAGCCTGGACAACACATGGAGACCCTGTCTCTATATTTAAAAATAAAAAAAAAAAAAAGAAAGGATTTACTAAGGCTGTGTGGACCAATTCCATTCCATAGAAATATAATGTGAGCCACATTTGTCATTTAAAAATTTTTAATGGCTACATTTATAAAAGTAAAAAGAAACAGGTAAAATTAATTTTAATAATATATTTTAAACCACTAAATCCAAAACATTAATATCACAATGTATAATTAATATAAAAATTAATATTTTAAATATCCATTTTTTTATACAAAGACTTTGAAATCCAAAGTGTAATTTATACTTAGAGATTTTCTCGATTTGTAGGAGGCCCATTTCATTGTAGCATTGTATAGCTATTAGCTACCTTATTGGACAGTTTATGGAATGTGAAAGTTTAAAAAGCAGAGCTGGTACCTAAATCTTCAGCAATTTGCAATTCTTCTGGAAAAAGAATGGCCTCTACTTTGAAATTTCTTTCATATTTACTATGTATTATAATCTGAAATCCATTAGTAAAAATAATTTTATTTTTAGTACTTCCAGTAAACCAGCAAAATACACTAGATTCATGCTGAGAGTTGTACCTAATTCCTTAGTCACATAGGAGTCACAATTTGAATCCAAAATTTGAGACAACTAAAAACAGACACACAGACCAATAAAACAGCATAGAGAACCAGGAAACAAATCCTCACACCTGTGATCAATTCATTTTTGACAGATGCCAAGAACATACACTGGGGAAAAAACAGTCTCTTTAATAAATGATGTTAGGAAAACTGGATATCCATATGCAAAAGAATAAAACTAGACCCCTAGGTCTCAACATACACAAAAATCAAATCAAAATGTATTACAGATGGAAATCTAAGATCTCAAACTGTGAAACTACTACAAGAAACCATTAGGAAAAATCTCCAGGTCGTTGGTCTGGACAAAGACTTCTTGAGCAATACCTCACAAGCCCAGGGAACCAAGGCAAACATGGACAAGTGGAATCACACCAAGTATCCAGCAAAGAATACAATTAACAAAGTGAGGAGACAATCTACAAAATGGGAGAAAATGTTTGCAAACCAGAATATATATAGAACTTAAACAACACTATAAAAAAAACTAATAATTCAATTTAAAAATGGGCAAAAGATATTGAATAGACATTTCTCAAAATAAATACAAATAGCAAACAGGCATTTGAAATGATACTCACTGATCATCAGAGAAATGCAAATCAAAACTACCATGAGATATCATCTCTTCCCGGTTAAAATGGCCTACAAAAGGCAGGCAATAAGAAATGCTGACGAGGATGTGGAGAAAAGGGAACCCTTGCACACTCTCAGATGGAATGTAAGTTAGTACCACCATTATGAAGAACAGTTTGGAGGTTCCTCAAAAGACTAAAAGTTGAGCTACCATAAGATCCAGCAACCCCACTGCTGGGCATATACCGAAAAGAAAGGAAATCCATATATCAAAGAGATTTCTGCACTCCTATGTTTGTTGCAGCACTGTTTACAATAGCTAAGATTTGGAAGCAACCTAGGTGTCCATCAACAGATGAATGGATAAAGAAAATGTGGGACATATACACAGTGGAGTACTATTCAGCCATAAAAAAGAATGGGATCCAGTCATTTGCAACAACATGGATGGATCTGGAGATGATTATGTTAAGTGAAATAAGCCTGGCACAGAAAGACAAACATTGCACGTCCTCACTTATTTGTGGGATCTAAAGATCAAATCAATTGAACTGATGGACATAGAGAGTAGAGGGATGGTTACCAGAGGCTGGGAAGTGTACTGGAGAGTTGGCGGGGTGGGGAGGCAGGGATGGTTAATAGGTACAAAAAAAATAGAATGAATAAGATGATTTGCCAGCACATCAGCATGACTATAGTCAATAATAACTGTATATTTTAAAATAAAGAATGTAATTTGTTTGTAACTCAAAGGATAAATGCAAACATCTCATGTATCCCAAAATATATATGCCTACTATGTATCCACAAAATTTTTTAAAAATATAATAAAAAATTGAAAAACAAGAAAATGGGAGGAAACTGCAGTCAGAAGGGGTTTGCTCATCTATTTTTTGAAAAGACATTTGCAGAGTTTTATGTATTCTGTTGACTTTAACCCTGAAATCTTGTTAGTAGCAACTTAAATTGTTCTAAGGAAAGCCCAGTGCATGAAAAGGGATGCTAGTAAGTGAATGTTGAAAAGATTCAAAAATAGCCTTCAAGCTTGTTTAGGCAATTAGACTGCTTCCCTGCTGAAACCAGGGAATTTCCATTTTACAGTCTTGTTTTTCAACAATCATTCTGCATCTAGAATTACTCAGCTAGAAAATGGGAAGAATAATAACAACAGCTGGTGCTTATTATAGGCATTGTTTTCGGTGTATTACATGTATTGATTTGTTTAATCCTCACAATAACCATATGAAGAAGACATTGTATTTTATTCCCACTTTAAGAAACCAAGACCAAAAAGGTACGCTAACTCACCCAAGATCACACAGGTGGGTGTAAATGCATCTGAATTCAAACACATGTTAATAACCATTTCATTCTGACACTTCACCTATTAGCTTTTCAGGATGCAGTAAAAGAAAAATAATAGAATGACATTTGATTATTTTTAAAAGAAAGTATAGTATAATACATTATTAATATTAAAAATAACTCTTGGCCAAGTGCAGTGGTTCACGCCTCTAATCCCAGCACTTTGGGAGGCCGAGGCAGGTGGATCACCTGAGGCCAGGAGCTTGAGATGAGCCTGGCCAACATGGCAAAACCTCGTCTCTACTAAAAATACAAAAATTAGCCAGGCGTGGTGGTGGACGTCTGTAATCCTAGCTACTCGGGAGGCTGAGGCAGGAGAATCACTTGAACCCAGGAAGCAGAGATTGCAGTGAACTGAGATGGCACCATTGTACTCCAGCCTGGGTGACAGAGTGAGACTGAGTCTCAAAAAAAAAAAAATCCTCTTAGAGGCTGGGAGTGGTAGCTCATGCCTGTAATCCTAGCACTTTGGGAGGGTGAGGTGGGTGGATCGCTTTGAGCTCAGAAATTCAAGACCAGCCTGGTCAACATTGTGAAACCCTGTCTCTACTAAAAATACAAAAATTAGCTGGGTGTCATGGTACATGCCTGCAATCCCAGCTACTTGGGAGGCTGAGGCTGGAGAATCACTTGAACCTGGGAGATGGAGGTTGCAGTGAGCCAAGATCACACCACTGCATTCCAGCCTGGGCAATGGAGAAACATGCCGTCTCAAAAAATATTAAGTTAAATTTTAAAATAACTGTTAGAGAACATGACTTTTGTCAAAGAAAATCCAATTTTGTTTTATGTTTAAATTGTAAGTAGTTTGTCTCATGTATCAAGATGGCTAAAATTTAAACTTATTCATTCGTTTATTCTGCTCAAATATCACCGTCAATGAGGTTTTCCCTGGTCGCTTAAAGTAAAATAGTAATAATCTTGCCCAGCTCTTGGTAAACTCAATCCTCCTTACATATTACATATATTAAATGCGCTTACATATTTGTGTTGTGTCTTTTTCCTTCCACTATAATGTAAGCTCCACATAGGTGAAATGTCTTTCTCTTTTGTTCATTGCTATATCCCAGTACTTACAAAACAATGCTTAAATCTTTTACTGTTTATTTATAATAAATGTATTACTATTATAAATCTTCAAGAAATATTGACTAATTTAATTAATGAAATTTTATGTTTATTTATTTATTTATGCCAAAACAACATACATAGCAATTATGAGCATGGGCTTTGGAACAAGACAGCCTTGGGTTAAACCCATAACAGCCATTTACTATTTGCAAAATAAACAAATCACAATAATTACATTGACCTTGTAAGGTTGTTGGGAAGATTAAAACTGGCATAGGGGCTGGCATTGGGCTATGCCCCATGAATATTATTGCTATTATCATTATTATTATTTGAAACGGAGTCTCACTCTGTCACCCAGGCTAGAGCGCAGTGGTGTAATCTCTGTTCACTGCAACCTCCGCCTCCCAGGTTCAAGCAATTCTCTTACCTCAGCCTCCCAAGTAGCTGGGATTACAGGCATGTGCCACCACGCCTAGCTAATTTTTATATTTTTAGTAGAGATGGGGTTTCACCATGTTGGCCAGGATGGTCTCAATCTCTTGACCTCGTGATCCACCTGCGTCAGCCTCCCAAAGTGCTGAGATTACAGGCGTGAGCCACTGTGCCCGGCCTATTGCTATTATTTATATACAGTTTTTAAATTACTTATTCATTTGTTAAATAAGTACAGTATCAAATACCATGTTAACTGCTTAAGAAGTTTAAACTTTTTAAAAAAATCTAGTTTGAGACAAGTTACAACTTTTCATATACTGCAGAACTCACGAGAAGTAAAGAAAATCTTAAAGCACTTTCCTACCCCCACAGCTTCTGGTCCCCATTTCTATCTCCCAACTATAAAGTAAGTAAAAGCCAGACACAGGAGCTGGGAGCAGTCAGCAATGGAAAATGACTGTTTCCCTGAGAGCCAATGCCTTTGCAATAAGGAGCTCCAGCCTCAGGCCAGCACCAGGTGGATGAGCTAAATCTGCTATTCTGACACAAGCCAGGGAACTCCAAAGGGGACTTGAAAAGTTGCAGTTTCAGTAGCAGCAAAAACAGGCACAAGTTCTTTTTTTAAAGATCAGCATGATTTCCACGGATTAACAACAAGCAAATGTTTTCATAATCAAAGATCAGCAAAAACACAAGTCGGACTGATGAAAAAGAAGGAAATATACAGGTTTAGACCCCAAGTGTTCAGATTTTAAAATTATTAAAGAACATAAAATAATTAAGTGGTAAATATTTACAGAAATAAAGAATGGGATCATAAACTTGACCAAGAAACCAAATGGTAGGTAGATGTTCAAAAAAGCCTAATGGAACTTTCAAAAATGAAAAATATAGCCTGGCACAGTGGCTCACACCTGTAATCCCAGCACTTTGGGAGGCTGAGGCAGATGGATCACTTGAGGCCAGGAGTTTGAGACCAGCCTGAGCAACATGGCAATACCACCATCTCTGCAAAAAACACAAAAATTAGCCAGGAGTGGTAGCTTCTGCCTGCAGTCCTAGCTACCCAGGAGGCTGAGGTGAGAGAATTGCTTGAGTCTGGGAGACTGAGGCTGGAGTGAGCTATGATAATGCCACTGCACTCCAGTCTGGGTGATAGAGTGCTGTAATCCCAGCACTTTGGGAGGCTGAGGCAGGAGGATTGCTTGAACCTAGAAGTTTGAGGCTGCAATGAGCTAAGCCGCTGCACTCCAGCCTTGGCAACAGAGGAAGACCCTAACTCTAAAATTTTTTTAATTAAAAAAATTATATTTCCTACATGACTATTCTAGTAATTAATTTTATAAGTTTATTACCCACTATGTGAAGTAAAAAATTCATTTTGTCTTAAGCTCTCCATTATTAAATTTCAGAGTCCACTGTCATCTGAATACTTCTAGATTTAGGAACTGCCCATGTTCATCTTACACATGCCATTCCGATTTTATAGATTTTGAACGTGATGCTGTTTGCTCTTCTTGCAGGCTGAAGCGTTCTTCTCTTTCAGCATGTCTTCACATAGCTCCACCTATCTGGCTGATCATTTCATCTGATCTTTTTATTGTTCCTTTTGAAGAGGGTAGAAAGAAAACAGCTGCTCTGTTAGGTAGGACTTAGATTTGGGGGCATAATATCTTTGAACAAAGCCTCTAGATGGAGCACAAGACTGAAGTGGAGGTGCTCAAAAATATCAAGAGACAATACCATCGACAACAATGATAATAAATGATACTGACTTTGGACTTACTATATGCCCTGTGCTATTTAATCACACCGTATAACAGTGCTTAATTATGAGTCCACAAAGACCTTGACTACTTGTTCTTCTCTTTCTCTTCTCTCCCTTTGTTTCAAAAGAAATCAGAGTCAAATGATAGGAATTTGGGCACATTGCCTATATACAGAAGCTGTAAAGTTGGCCTCAGTACTCCCATTCATCTGCCTCTCTTCTGGGTCAAGAGGGCACAAGGACAGTATAGATTATTAAACAAAGGCGTGTTAACTTAGGGGCAGGAAGCCAAAAAAAATAAAAATTCCAAATAAACCATAAAGGTCAATGCTAATGAGCAGAGAATGGGCTTGTAACTAACATTCTCCAAGGCTCTGAGAAACTTAATACAGTTGGATTATGTTTCAATAATTGGCATCAGAGCAAAACTAAATAATAATCATACAGTTAGCATAGTACATACAAATTATTTTTGTACATAATTACAGATTTATGCACACTAATGAACTAGAACTCCTCACTCATCTCTGACTGCAAACTTTTGTTTCCCTTTTGGGAGTTGAAAAAAAGTCAGTGTGTCAGCAATTCATCTTTTTCTGCCCATTGGATCATCATGCAGAAATTAAATGAGGTGCCTAATGTGAATTTAAATATCAACATTCTGTTGAACTGTAGGATGATGTACTAAAATGTTTAGTTTGCATTGCATTTCAACACATTTGTGTCATTCTAAGTTTGTTAATTTTGGATTGTGAAAAATGAAAGTTTTGCATAAATCTAAATTGTACTAAGGGCACTGTGCCAATATATTTTTCATATTGTTTTGCAGAAGGATACTCATCAATCTGTTCGATCTCATCTTTTAAAATCTTCTTTATAGGCTGCAGAAAGCAATTACGTCTTTAATCTCAAACACATAGCCATTAAATTAATATTTTGAACAGTTCCCAGAAAGTGCTGTAGTTTTATCTGGCAAGCCAAGCATTTGACACCAGTGTTATCATGGTGTATTAAAAACCAAATCAAACTGTAACAAAGCAAAAAAGCAAGGCTCATGTTGCCAACCAGTTGGTTAGTCTGTGCTAGAGTCAATCCTAGACCCTTGCTCTTTCCTTCTGACAAATGGTCCATATCTGAGAACAGAGACTGGTTAGACCCAGAGCTGTAGCCCTCAGCCATGAAGCTGAGTCTATGTGAGTTGTCCTATGCCCTGCCCAACTGATAACAGCAAGATTTCTTATTACAATTTAAGCAAAGTGAGTGTGCAACATATTAAATATTACATACATACACAACCTGTAGTGTGTGTTGAATGTTGGCTCACTTATGTAATAGCTTATCTTAAAACTGGCTGTTTATGTAATGAATGGCCCTCACTACCCTTTTAGCTATCACCACCATCCTCCCAATCTAGTCTCAGCCCTCATCATGCAGACTTAGGTCACTGTAACTCTTCCTTTGTTTTACTGCCTTCAGTTTCATCCCATTTAAACTACTCTCCACAGTAAAATTAATCTTCCTATAATAATGCAACTACAATATCATATCCAGTTAAACAACCTAGAGTGGTACTCAATTGCCTATAGAATCAGGCTCAAGACCTTGATCTAGTTTTATTATCATGCTTCTCTTTCTTCCTTCCTTCTTTCCCTCTTTTCTTCTTTTCTCCTTCTCCTCTCTTCTTCCTTTAACTTTTTTGTAGAATTATAATACACGTAAGAAAAATGTACATATCATCAGTGTACAAAAGCTTAATGAATTTGCACAAAGTGAACATGCCCAGGTAACACCCAGATCAAGAAAGAGAACCTTACTACCACTCCAGAAATTCTTTGTCTCTGCTGCTACCCAGCCACTCACAAGGAAACCACTAACCTGACTTCTAAAAGCAGAAGTCAATTTGGTGAGGCTTAACTTTTACTAAGCTGCTCCTACATGTAGGACTCAGGAGAAGGCTCTGACATGGAGGACATGATGCCTCCAGCCCTTCAAACTTTGCAGCCTATGGCAGCAAGTCTAATTCAAGTGCATGCAGCTGATGGGTCTGAGTGTCCTGAGATCTCATCTGCTGTAGTCAGAATTTACTCAGGAACTGCCAGCTGGAGGTATCAAAGTGACAGCTGATGAGCATTGGGCAAGGGGAGACTGGCAGTGGGCAGGGTTTGATGATGATGATCTGAAGCTAATATCATAGACTTCACCTCCCTCCCATTTTCCACAGCTCTGCTCCTTAGTCATCTCTTCAGCTTCCTACTCATTGCATTTTGACAAAAGGCACCTGCAGCTGTGGCATTCAACATTAGAGTCCCCAATTAATACTCAGGGCCTTTTGGATCCCAACTGGAATGCCCCCACTGTGGGAGGGCTTCTGGTGCTGCTCTGCCCTGAAGAGCATTCTTTCTGTGTTCCAGGGGTAGAGCTGAGAAAACACTTTTTATCTGTGATTTTTTTAACTGCAATTAAATGAACGCTATTATTATAAGTTATTATGATGACTTTATATAACAAGGTGTCTTATTCTAAAGTGGAGACTTTTCTGAAGCATTTGTATTGAAAATGTAATATAAAAATAGTAAACTAGTGATTGAAGAAAAGTCAGGGGCCATTACTCATCATCTCAACCTAACTCTACAATGACTTTAATTTTTACGTGTTAATTCTCAGGTTGTGTATATATGGACTCTGATTTTTACACTGTGGTTATCACAGAGTTCATATCAGAAGAGTATTTTTAAATGGCTTTGTTTATGCAAGCTGTTTGCAAAGGGAAAATGTTACTACAGATTCATAAAATCTTGCCTTTCTTTTCTGCAAGGTGTCACCTCAGTAGCTGACTCTCATTCTGTTCCTTCAGGGGAGCTGCATAGCTGAGCTAAAATAGAAGGCAAAGATACCCATACATCAAGTAGCCTGAATTCTTACTTCCTCTGTCAGTTGCTATTTAAGTATATGTAAAGAAATCACCTTAACCTTGTTATACTTTAGAATCTCTGGGACTGACAGGAAAGGAAAGATAAAAATTAGAGCCCTAACCCTTGGCAACACAACACTTAGCCTTCCTGGAAGGGAGGTGTGGGGGCCTTAGAATTACAGGGACCTCCCTTCAGCATATAGCCTCCTGCCTCAAAAATGCACATAAAAGAAGTTTTCTGCTGAAGAGGGAAAAATATGTCTTAAAACATCCCATTTCAAATTGCATATCCTACTCCACTTATATAAATTCAGAAGAGGGATTAGTTGTCTCTGATTGAAAGGATCTTGCAGAAAAGGTGACATTTGTGTCAGGCATTAAAGACAGATGGGACTAAATTAGATAGCACTAGCAGGTGAGAGCATCTTACATGGAGGAGCACTAGGGGCAAAGCTCAGAAAGGGGAAAATCTAGAATGCGTTGGAGGACTGTGAGAGCACCAATGCATCAGGAAGATGTTCATACAGGGTGTCCCATGGAAGCTGCCACCTCGAACCACAAGGGCAGGACTGTGGTCCCAGACAACCAGAGCCAAGCCTCCTGTGAGAGGCCATAAGGCCAAATCTCACTGTACACATCTCCCTTTGCCTCAGCCACTGCAGAGGTCCCAGCATCCCATCATCCATCGTCACCAGAGCTCTCACTCACACATCTCTGTCCTATTCCACCAAAAATGTTTCCATCTCACAGCCTCCCATTGCAACATTCTCTTTATCTCCATTCTGAAATGTGGTGGTTTTTTGAAACTACTTCTCCCATGACCACCGAAGGCTGTTTCATTTCCCATACTCCATGTAACCATGTAAGGTGGGTATTTTCCTTCCTTTCGTCTGTCACCAACAGACCATCGTTCCCCCATTCCTGCAAAAACTTTGCCCTTTGGGGTTCGTATGACTTGGATGCACCATCTCCTTTGTAACTACCATCTCCCCATCACTCCTCTTCATTCACTGAAGACTTTAGTTCCTGGTTCCCTGTCTTCCTCTCCACCCCGAATTCTGTCATCAGTCTTTGTAACGTCAGCATTCCTAGGAAAGTTCATTTCAGTCTCCTGGCATCTCAATTTCTTCACTTCTTTATCTCAAGTGATCTTTCATTTCTGTCTACTTCAGCACCCACTCCATTAGTTACCCCCTGGACCATTGCACCACCTCTAAAATCTTGAAGATCAACATGAAGCTCTTGGGCCATCCCATAGCCTTCTAGTTTATTTGTTTAAGTATCCCTACTAGAAAAATCCTTCGATTTCTTCACGGCCTCCACTCCATCAATTCTCTCACTTTCTCACTATTTGATTTCCTCATAAATGCCTTCTTTCTTGCCTAGTTTCAATTCATATTCCACCATTCTAGTTACTTTTTACAAAGACCATAAATTCTTTTATCTTCCATAGTTTCATGGATAAACTCAGCCTTCTGCTTTCTCTAGCTGAGCACAAGTGCAGAAAGTTCTATTATTTCTTTCATTCCAAGTTCATGACTTTAGACTTCAGATGAGCTCTCAATTGTTTGTTGGTGCTCTTCTACTTCTCTAGTAAACTCAACTTCCAGTTCTCCTGCAGAATCAATCTCCCTCTCTTACTATATGAGTCTTGACATAAACATGTTCTAATATCTCCCTCCACAAACCCCTTTAAGCTACCATCTATCAAAGCAGAACTTCTCTAAAGGATTGTCTGACTATGATCCTTCTATTTCTTTGTTTCTTATTCACTCCTCAATCAACTCCAAACTGTCTTTTGCCAAAATTGTATTTCTCATCCCAATATACTCCAGAATGTCAAATCCAATGGTCAGTTTTCTAGTCAGTGACTGTGGTAGGCTGAATAACAGCCCTTGCCCCGAGATGTTCCTGTCATACTGTCCTCTGCTGTGAATATTCACTTTACATAGCACACCTTGCAAACAGGTCTGATTCAGGACATCACACATGCTAGTTTCTCTGCCTGGAATGTCCAGTGTGTATTCCACCTTGTAGTCTTTTTAGGGAAGTCCTTCTTGATCCCTAGTGAAGTTCTTTTCCCCTGTGATTCTCTGTTACAGTATCTGCTTCATGACACTTCTCACAATGAATTTGTATGAATTGGGTTGTTCTTTAATTATGTTATCTTCTCCCTTAATGACTCAATGGAAAGCTACACAAGACCCAGAGACATAACTCTTTTATTCACCAACATTAACCGGACACTTAGCAATGTAAAATAGATGCTCAATAAATATTTGCTGAGTGTTCATTATTGAGAGAGAGGTAGCTGAAATGGCAAAGTGTTATTAGAGGCACACAAAGCTAGAAAGTGAGAGGCCAGATTGTGGGGAGTACCGAATGTCATAGTGGGGAGTTCACACTTTTTGGATAATAGAGAAACATGCAATATTTTGAGCCAATAAAACCAAATTGCTTGGACCCATATTATGGACAAATATCCCTAGCAACAATATAAGGGATAGATTATATTAGAAAGAAATTGGAGGTGGCTGGGCGGGGTGGCTCACACCTGTAATCCCAGCCCTTCAAGAGGACAAGGTGGGCAGATCACTTGAGGTTGTGAGTTTGAGACCAGCCTGGCCAACATGCTGAAACCCTGTCTCTACTAAAAATACAAAAATTAGCCGGATGTGATAGTGCGCACCCGTAATTCCAGCTACTCAGGAGGCTGAGGTGAGAGAGTCACTTGAGCTCAGAAGGAGGAGGTTCCAGTGAGCCAAGATCACACCACTGCACTCCAGCCTGGGCGACAGAGAAAGTGAGACTTTGTCTCAAAAACAAATAAGCAGACAACAACAAAACAAATAAACACAGAAAAGAATTGAAGGCAAGTCTTCTGGAAAGATGAAATAATTCAGCAGATAGATATATTTTGGGAAGGAAAATGGATTATATAAAAGTATAGTTGTACTAAGTTATATATAGTAATTTTTTATTAAGAATTAACATTATTAGATTTCATCTAACAATTCAGCCTGAGTTTGTTGTGTCCAGATTATTATAGCTTTAGAATGAATGTCCCAGGTTATCTTGGGATATATTTATTCCCACAAGCTATAAAGCATTTATAGTTTGTGGTTTGGGGACTAATCAGGCCTAAAAGCATCTCTCCACAGTAACTGGAAAAAGCCTCCTGTATTCAACTGACTATTTTTAAACACAAACAACCATTCACTCCTTCCAAATCTGATTGCTGTAAACTTGGTGAGCAAGCCCTCTTCTCGGGCAGTGTGTCAGTGCCAGCTCTGAGTTCTGAAGCCTGGTGCCTTCAAATTATCTGGATTGAAACAGTGCCTGGAAAATGTGATTGAAGTAGGTGATGAGTTTTGAAAACTTAGAAAATAGTCATACAGGTTTTAAAGATGGGTTGAACATAAACCACACAACAATTAATTCTACCCAAAGTGCTTGGAAAAAGAAAGAAAGAGGCCAAGAACAGTTTTGCTCTAAATGCCAGGAGTAATAGGTAATGGAGAAAGAAAGGTGTTGACTTAATACCAAGAGATCTTCTTTGGAGCAAAGGGCTTTAGAGGGACGTTTTATCACATGTTGTCTCTAAATCCAGACATTTTCAATGGAGTGAACACAGTGAATGTGTTTGGTTCCATGTCAGTAATGCATGAAGAGGTAATAGGGGTGAAAGTAGGTCTGCTCCCTGCTGAGATGCTGTTGTAACTCAAGTTCCCGCTTCAGGGGATCTGCAGGTGGGGGGCCTCTCTGATTGTCACCCAGCACAACTGTCACTCACCCTCAGCTGGCACCCCCATTACAGTGGAAACCCAGAGAAAATGTGGGGAAACAAAATAGAAACTACTGTGAAAGGCAGCTGAATTTCATTAACTTCAGTTTTTGTTGTTAGCACAGAAGGTGTTGTATTAATCCCTAGGTAGTTCTAGGACCAGAGTGATTTTTCTTGAAGAAACAGTACAGGCTGGGCATGATGGCTCATGCCTGTAATCTCAGCACTTTGAGAGGCCAAAGCAGGATTTCTTGAGCCCAGGAGTTCCAGACTAGCCTGGGAAACACAGAAAGACTCCTTCTCTACTAAGAAATTTTTAAAAAAATAGCTGGATGTTGTGGCACATGCCCATGGTCCTAGCTACTTGGGAGACTAATAGGTACTTGGGAGACTGAGGTAGAAGGATTGCTTGAGCCTGGCAGGTTGGGGCTACAGTGATCATGCCACTGCACTCCAACCTGGAAAACAGAGCAAGACCCTGCCTTAAAACAAAATGAACAAAAAAAAGACAAAGAAACAGTATAATAAAAAGGAAGGAAATAAATAATTCAAGTAAAAGAAATTTGACAAATAAAGCCAATAGGCATTCGCAATGTGATTAAGTGATTTTATGCCAGTATTTTAAAAAATGTATTAATGACATGTATCTGTCATGTATTTGAACCTCTTGGACTAAGACTACAGATTGGAAGATACCAGATAGTAATGAGCCAAGGGAAGGGGTCCTCATCTGGGTATCAGGGGACTTGAATGCTAGGCAAAATTCTGCCTCTTACTAACTCTCCAACCTTGCACAGGTAGCTTCACTTCTCTGTCAATTATTCTCATCTTAGACTAGAATGTGGCATTCACTTTAGAAAGGAGGACTGATATCTCAGGGACTAGCAGGGACAGAGTCTGTGGACGTAGGTATGTTGGAGTGGAGCAGAAGTCTGGTCCCCACCTTGGATGTCACCCTTTCTGCAGGGGAGGCAGTGAGTTCATCCGTGGAGGGGAAGAAGTAGTAGCCTGTGTGAAGAGGATCTGGGGAAGCATGTCTTTGGCAAGCATACAGGAGATCAGGAAAAGCTAGCAAAGCCACATTTACAATCACAGACTTGTAGTGAGCTCACTGATGGCCCCTCGTGGTCCTAGCATTCTTCAGTGTGTGGAGTGAAATGGAAATCCTGGAGCAGTGGAAGGGCAAGAGGGAGTGAGGACCAACAAAGGGCCCTGGCCAGGCCTGGGGGCCCATGCCTATAATCCCAGCACCTTGGGAGGCCCAGGCAGCTGCACTGCTGCAGCCCAGGAGTTTGAGACCAGCCTGGGCAACAGAGAGAGACTCTGTGTCTACAAAAAAAGCTTCTTTAAAAAAATGAGCTGGGTATGCTGGCACATGCCTGTGGTCTCTACTCAGGAGGCTGAGGTGGGGGAATCACTTGAGCCTAGGAGTTCGAGGCTACAGTGAGTGGTGAGGCTCACTGCACTCCAGCCTGGGCAACAGAGTGAGACACTTTCTCAAAAACAAAAACAAAAACAAAAAAAAAAAAAAGAAAAAGAAAAAAGTCCTGTGATCAAGGTCTTGAAGAAATATCACAGAGTACTTCCTTCTTGAAGATTTGTGGTTTATGTTAGCATACTGAAGGCTCTGACAAGTCCTGCAGTAAAGAAACAGGGTAAACTATTTACATCACCCTTCTAGAACTTGCTTGACTAAAGAAACTTTTTTGAAAAGATCCGTTTGTTAAAATGTCACTGAACATAATAGACATAGCATCATTCTAGGGTATAAAATTCAAACTCCCCGAGAAGGTATGTAATGCCTCCAGGATCAAGCTCCTGCCACTGCCTGCTTCAAACTTTATGATTAGTGCTACTGAGCCAAACCACCTGGGGGCTCGTCTGTGCCCACCCCTGCTCACCCACCACCCCCCAAGTCTGTGTGCCCCAGCCTGCCCTGCAGATTGCACGCCTCATGGTTTCTTTGTATGTGTGCGTGTGTTACTTATGCAAAATCTCTCCTCCTCTGTAACTGCCCAGTTCTTAATTATCCTTTAAGATTCATGTTACTCAGAATTACCCTAGAGGGCATGTTGTCATGAATATTTTGTGACCTTGAGTCAAGCCATTTGCTCAGAAAAATAACTCCCTTGTATATAGTAATCTCCATTCTATGAATTGCTTTCTTACATACTATCTCGTCGCTTAGTTCTTGCTTCAATTCTGCAAAGCAGACAGTATTATCATCATCATTTTATAAGTGAGAAAATGAGCATCAGAGAGTCCAAGCGACTTGCCTAAGATCACCCACTTGGGAAATGGCAAAGGCAGGCTGTCCTCACTTTGAAGCCAAACCCTGCTTGAATATCACATTCAGTGGATATGTGACTCATGAGGCATAGAAGGACTCAAAACATTTGAGCAGCTTCTTTCAAAACAAATAAGTTAACCATTTCTCCCTCCTGTCTCTTCCTCTGTCATTGTCACTGCCAGCATCTTCACATCTGCCTCTCAGAAGGGGCTCTGTTGACTGGGAAGGAGAGCGTCTGGGGTAAACGAGAAATCATTTGCAACCCCTGCACACGTCTCTTCTCACAGCTGCTGCTTCTCCCAATTTTCTGCTCAGATGACTTTAAAAGCATGTTAACTGTTTTTTTTTCCTATTGCAGAATGCAAAATAAATGGCACAGTCACTGTGTGTACACACACAAGTATATTTCCTTTGGATGCAAATATTTGCTTTAACAGGGAGCTGGAAAGAATGAAGCTTGTTTTAAAAACATTTTTACATCATTTACCATATTTCAAAAGTATAAAATGACCAAAGGAAAATTCTCATCTGTAATTGTGAATGAGCCCGGTAAACCTGGGCTGCTGCAGGACTTCATCGTGAGCTGCCTACATTCTTGACTTTTGTTGAATTCATGGAAGGTGTTGAGTGCTGCTCAACATCAGCACCCTTGGCCTGCCTGTGGCCCATTCTTTCCTCCTTCCACCGCCACCCAACTGCAGGAGCTGTTGGACCTGACAGTCTAGAAGGAAGCAGCCTCAGAAAAACATTTGAATCAAGATATTCAAGAAGAATCCGCTCTTAAAGTGAAACTTAAAGTGATTCTTAAAGAAGAATCCGCTCTTACCCCCAAGACAAGGCCTAACCCAGAAAAATTAATCTGTAAGGGTAGAACTCTTGGTTCTATGGCACTCTGATGGGCATATCTGCATCGTATGGAAGGACCCTTTCCTCTCCCATTTACACAGCTTTCTCACGAGAGGGGAAAGAAGACAGGTTGAAAAAGAACTCAAATGCATATGTGTGCTCAAGGGAATAAGCAGTCATTTGCCATTATGAAGACCTAAAATAAAGCATTATGCTTCAAACTGTATTTTTTAAATATTTGTGTCTGTGTGTTTTTGAGACAGGTTCTCCTTTGTTACCCGGGCTGGATTACAGTGGCACACTTAGAGCTCACTGTAGCCTCAAACTTCCAGGCTCAAGCAATCCTCCCACCTCAGTCTCCTGAATAGCTGGGACTATAGGCATGCTCTATCACACCTGGCTAATTTTTGTTTTGTTTTGCCTTTTTGTTTGGAGAGATGGAGTTTTATCATGTTGGCCAGGCTGGTCTCAAACTCCTGGACTCAAGCGCTCCATCTACGTTGGACTCCCAGAGTGTGGGGATGATAGGTATGAACCACTGTGCCTGGCCATGGTTGTACTTTTAAGTGTTCCTTTCCTCCCACTGTGTGTTACGCTTCATCAACTTGGCGTGTCCTTTTGAGATACATAAGGCCATTCCTCTGCTATTGCAAGATTTGCTTCTGAAAGCCATAGAGCATGTAAGCTGAGCACATATGTGCTCCTATCCCACCCATACCCTGCCAAGGTTGTCTATGCCTCCAGGTCTGCCAGGCAAAGGTGAACCAGATCACAGGCCCACTCAGTGTGACTGCTTCCCCACCCAGCCTGAGTGCCCCACCCTGGGCATGGAGGGCACTGAGGGGCCTTCCAGTGCAAGAGCAGGACTTCAGAGCCCCAGGTTGCAGTTAGGACAAAAAAGTTTCAAGTGCTGGCTTTGCCTCTTGATAGTGACCTTGGGCAAGTTGCTTCAGCTCTCAGGCCTCAGTTACTTCATCACTGTAGCCCGGGGAGGATGAAATTGAGTAGCCAGTGGAAACAGCTTGGCTCACAGGGGCAATAGATACAACTGCAGCCATTACCAAGGTCAACAGACACGGGCTGACTACTTAGAAAATGCGCTCTTAGACTTAATTCCTGTTCATCTAATCAAGTTTTTGTGAAGGCTGCATCCAGTAAATGCGGAATACTGTGAGGATGACCTCACTGAGGAGCAATGAGAGGTTAAGGGGAGAAGGTGCAGCTTCTGGCTCCTACCTGGGTGGCTCAGAGCATAGCCACCCCACACCTCACTCCTCACACTCAAATGGCCTCCACCCCAGCTTCCCACCTGCTTCGTAGTGTAGAACCTGAGCCCTGCCTGGCTAAAGAACCCTGCCTCTCACTGCCCAGCACTCTTTAGTATAAAGGGCTTCAGAAATCACGAATAAGAGAACTGGCCATTTGGGCTTGACACAGAACAGAGCATTCAAACTCCCCATGGCTCAGTACTCTTGTCTGTTCAGGCACTTTTTCCATTGACTTCAAAAGCAGTCTGCCTGTGTGATCAGCTGCCAAGGTGGGCACATATCAACCTAAAATACAAAGAAGGGCTCAGAACGTGCCAATATGTGCATGGGATGGGGGTGGGGGCTGGAAGGGAAATAGAAACAGGATAGAAATGAAAGACTCCATCTAATTAGAATGTTTTCCAAGTTTTCCCATCTGGTTCTTCCAGAAATAATATTCACAAGGGGAAATATCTGACATGGTGTCATCTCCTGAAGAAATGAACTGGGCTTGCTTTTCAAGGAGAGGCAAAAAAATGGTCACCAGGGACTCAGTTCAGAAAAAGCATGAGTTTAAGGAGTTGAGGGGATGACAGGCCCTAATTCCTGGAGAGAGGTAAAAAAAGTTTTCATCTTCTTTTTCCTCTCACCAAATCTCAAGTCTTTATTAAATAGAGATAGCTCCTAAATATACTAATTAGGAAGCAGCATGGCATCATGGAAACAGCATGGACTTTAGAGCCACAAAGTCCTGGGTCCACATCCACTCCATTGCTGTCACTTTGGGCAAAGAGTTTCACTTCTGGAGACTTGTGTCCATGTCTTTGAGACAGAGATTCTTTGTCTTAATATTTACTTTGTTCTAAAGATTAGAAGTAATGTGTGTAAAATGTTGCAATCATCACCTCTCCAGGGGATGATATTAGGATATGGAGCCTTTGGGAGGTGATGGGGTCATGGGGGCAGAGCACTCATGAATGAGATTAGTTCCCTTCTAAAAGAGACTCCAGAGAAACCTCTCACCCCTTCTACCCAGTGAGATTGGAGTAAGAAGACCACTGTCTATGAGGAAGCAGTCCTCTCACCAGACTCCAGATCTGCTGAGACCTTAATATTGGTCTTCCCAGCCCCTAGAACTGTGAGAAATCAATTTCTGTTGTTTGTAAGTCACCAAGTCTATATTATTTTGTTATGTAGCAACCTGAATGGACAAAGACGGTAGCTCTAATTATCATCATCATTGCCAATACCAATATTACATGAAGCTCACTTGAACAGAAATTTCCTCATAATAGTGGAAGAAACTAAAGCTCTGACTCTGAAGATGTATTTCTAACAGGTAGACAGAATATTCTGGAGCATCTTGAAGCTTTATTTGTTGAGACATGAGTAGGGATGGTCAGTACTAGTTCTTACCGTTGCTCTGTCTCTCCTAGGTCATATCTCTCAACTCAGTTTTTTTACCCTTGCCCTTGACACGCACTCCCTTAACATACTCATGCCTTCCTAGCTATTCAGGTTTCACTTCTGCCAAACTCTCCCTCAATCCCATGTCCCATCCCAGCTGTACTTTGTCTCTCATTTTTTTTTTTCACTTAAGAATGCAGGTCATTTTCCAAACACAATTCTTACAGCAGGAAATGGCTAAGATTACCACAATTTTTTCTTCAAATCAAGCTATGAATACCCACCAGGTTACAACCAAATTGAGCACAATGACTCCAAAGAGCTCCCCAAATAACTGCCAAGGACAGACAGACAGTGGTGGACTCCACCATCTAGGAGAATGAATGAGAATTAGGAGGCAGGTTGTGCCTCCTCTGATCTGAAACTCTGAATGGAATATATCCAGGAGTCTTTGGGATTTCCTGGGTCTTAAGCCTCTAACATTTGTTCACTGGAATCATCATTTCTTTGAGATTGGTATTCTTCAATCAGTGGTCTTGATACGGTACCATTTTTATACAATTTTGAATCACATTAAATTCTTAAAGACATTAGGAAAACAACATTAGAGATGGTAAAGCTCCCTGGTAAGCAAAGGGAGCCCATGTGGGGTGGGCGGATCTTTCCTGGGAGCCTGGACTTTGGAGGCGGGAAGTACAGACAGGCTAGACATGCTGTTTACGTTAGGTCCACTGGCCATAGAGAGGAGAGGAAAGAGCCAGACCTGGATACACGCCTCAACCACTGTTCTCCCTAATGACATCACCTTCTGCAAGCCTCTCAATCTCACCCATTCTCTCTTTCTGCATTTCCAAGAGGGGGATCATGCTGCCTACTTTGTAAGTTTGTCATAAGGTTTAAGTGAGAGAAGTTGGTTCTCTGATATCTCCCCCTCCCCACTGTGTGCCCACACCCCGTCACCCTCATTAGGATTCTGGAATGTTCTTTTTCTCTCTAGAAGTGATAAGAAAAAATCACTAGCACAAATAAAGTATAGTTTAAGTGATCTGTTGTTTGCATTCATTATTTATGAATCTTGAAGGTCTGTGGTGCTAGCAAAAAAATAAGGACCTCAGCTTAGCATTCTTTCAGAAAAAAAAACCTTGAGACTTCAGAGAAATCACAAACAACGAATAGTTTAGAATTACTGTTAGTAACAATATTATTATTATGACAATACTCATCACAGCTCAAGGATCTAACATACACAGTCATGTCTCTACTAAATATACAAAATTAGCCAGGTGTTGTGTGGCACACCTATAATCTCAGCTACTTGGGAAGAGCGAAACTCTGTCTCAAAAAAAAAAAAAAAAAAAAAGTCCACCTATATAGGGAAGTTACCATGAATGGACCTTACGGGACTAGAAGTTGCTCTGGGCGAGTGAGTGAGTGAGTGCATGGTGAGTGAATGTGAAGGCCTAGGACATTACTATACACTACTGTAGGCTTTATAAACATAGTTTGCTTATGTTACAACAAATTTATTTTTAAAATATTTTTCCTTCTTCAATAATTAATGAACCTTAGCTTACTGTAACATGTTTACTTTATAAACTCTTTTATTCTTTTAACCTTTTGTCTCTTTGGTAGTAGCACTTAGCTTAAAACATAGTTTACGGCTATAGAAAAATATTTTCTTTCTTTATATCCTTATCCTTATAATATAAGCTTTTTTCTGTTAACATTTGCTTCTTTCTTTTTAAACTTTTTTGTCAAGGACAAGGGTACAAATACATACAACTGCCTAGGCCTACAAAGGGTCAAGACCATCAATGTCACTGTCTCCCCCTCCACATCTTGTCCCACTGGAAGGTCTTCAGGGCCAATATCAAGCATGGAGCTGTCATCTCCTAGGATAGCAATGCCTTCTTGTGGAATACCTCCTGAAGAACTGCTGCCTGAGGCTGTTTACAGTTAACTTTTTTTTTTGGAGATGGAGTTTTATTCTGTCACCCAGGCTGGAGTGCAGTGGCATGATCCTGGTTGACTGCAACCTCTGCCTCCTGGGTTCAAGTGATTCTCCTGACTCAGCCTCCTGAGTAGATGGGATTACAGGCACCCACCACCATGCCCAGCTAATTTTTGTATTTTTAGTAGATACATGGTTTCACCATGTTGGCCAGGCTAGTCTCAACCTCTTGACCTCAAATAATCTGCCCGCCTTGAACTCTCAAAGTGCTGAGATTACAGGTGTGAGCCACCATGCCCGGCCAACTATTTTTATAGGTAGAAGAAGTATACTCTAAAATAATGATAAAATAGTAAATACATAAACCAGTAGCATAGTTGTTTATTATCAAGTATTACATACTGTACATAATGGCATGTGCAATGGCACATACAATTTTATGCACCTGGCAGCATAGTGGTTTGTTTATACCAACATCACCACAAACATGTCAGTGATGCACTGTGCTATGACATTATGACAGTGACAATGTCACTAGATGATAGGAATTTTTTCTGTCATCCATTATAATCTTATGGGACCACCCATCACCGGCCAAAATGCCATGTGGTGTGTGACCTTATGTCAGTTTTGTGTTTACAAAGTATTCCTATGTAGATTATCTCATTTGACCTGCAAAACAATTCCGTAAAGTAGGAAGGGCAGACTTCGTTGTGTTAAAAGAATGTCCTCTGAGGTTCAAACTTGCTGTGAGTCACAGCTAATGACTGGTTACTCCAGAACTCAAACCCATATCCCCTGACCCCAGATCCATTACTGACTCTCCCACATCCCAGTTAATTCTTCAGCTCTTAGGTGCTTTCTCATCAGACAGGAAGCATAAAAACATGCATGTAATTACCTGTTGCAGGTTAAAAAATTATATATTTCATGAAACAACTCAAATTGTTCTGTTGGGTGAGCCAATTTTCTCTAGGATAACATGTGGGTCTAAATTCTAGAAGCAATTAACATTTATTATACAGAACGTGTTAGGTGGCAGGCACTATGCTAAGTAAGCCTTTTGCACCTACACTTAATCTTCACACCAGCCCTTGGAAGTAGCTATTTTTTTTAACTTGTGTTTTAAGTTCCGGAGTACATGTGCAGTTTGTTATATAGGTGAATTTTTGTCCTGGGGGTTTGTTGTACAGATTATTTTGTCACCCAGGTATTCAGCCTATACACAACAGTTATTCTTCCTGATCCTCTCCCTCCTCTCACTCTCCAGTGGGTCCCAGTGTGTGTTGTTCCCCCTCTATGTGTCCATGTGTTCTCATCACTTAGCTTCTAATTACAAGTGAGCATGCAGTATTTGGTTTTCTGTTCTTGCGTTAGTATATGAACAGACACTTTTCAAAAGAAGACACACATGTGGCCAACAATTATGTGAAAAAAGCTCAACATCACTGATCATTAGAGAAATGCAAATCAAAGCCACGATAAGATACCACCTCACATGAGTCAGATGGCTATTATTAAAAAGGACGTAGTTATTTTAATTTCATCTTAGAGAAAAGGACCTGATTGTCAAAAAGGCTAAGTAACTTGTTGATATGGTTTGGCTATGTCCCCACCCAAATCTCATCTTGAATTGTAGTTCTCATAATCCCCATGTGTCATGGAAGGGACCCAGTGTGATGTAACTGAGTCATGGGGGCAGTTATCTCCATGCTGTTCTTGTGATATTGAGTGAATTCTCCTGCGATCTGATGGTTTTATACAAGGCTTTTTTCCTCTTCCCTTGGCACTTCTCCTTGCTACCACCATGTGAAGAAGGACATGTTTCCTTCTCCTTCTGCCATGATTATAAGTTTCCTGAGGTCTCCCCAGCCTTGCAGAACTGTGAGTCAATTAAACCTCTTTCCTTTATAAATTACTCAGTCTCTGGTATGTCTTTATCAGCAGCTTGAGAATAGACAACACACTTGACTAAGGTCACACAGCCACATGGTGGAAGTAGAGCTGAGATATGTCTGTCAGACACCAAAGTCTTCGCTCTCAAATCACTCTGCTGTTTACGCATGTTTCTCTGGCACTTTCTCCCACATCTCATACAGAACTCTCATCCCCTAAATGTGCCCCTAATACTTAAGGGTGTCCCAAGGAAATGCCTTACATGAATCCTCCAAGTCAGCCCTCCTGTCAGCTCTCAAGGGTCATCCACCATTTCTTCACCCTTCTCCTGTTTCTGCCTGCACAACCTACAAATGAAATATCAGGCAGTAATCTCCTCTGTGGTAAACTTGGAAATAAAAAGAAGAGAGAAGTTCCCTGGACATGCTAGCAGCACCACCATGGTTTCCTTGGTACTTTACTTCATTTGATGTAGAAGTTGGATGTTTGAAATGGAAATAGGTGAAGGAGTTGAAGTGAAACTCCTCATCTGACAGCTCTTTAAAGCCCCTGCCTACTTGGGGCAGTTGTGCCTTCCCTGAGCCTCACATTCCTTCGTTGCAACATAGAAAGGATGCCACCTTCTTCACAGGACTATGCTGTGCCTTGAATGAAATACACTATGCAAAATACCTGACCTCATGGTTGGCATCTTCTAAAGCTAAAACAAAATGATGGTTTCTTCTCAACCAAATTCTTGTTCCACATGAAGACATAGCTTCCCGTGTTATTGGCAGTTAATCAGTAAACACACAGTACTGTTTGTTGAGTGATTACAATGTTCAAACAAGTTCTTGTGTAGGAGAGTGTAAAAATTACATATAGAGGACTAGAGATCACATGTAAAATTTTTTATGAATATAAGTGTAATGTGATCAACATACAATTATACTTGGACATAATATGGTTTTGTCAAAATTTTCTCTTTACTGGTATTTGTGATATCATAGCAGCTTGTGCCTGGCCTAAACTGATTTGAACACATTTCTAAATGAGATGTAGATTGAATCACTTGCCAACTACCTGGAAATGTGGGCAAAACCTCCTTAACATTGGGTGAAAAAACTGTGTGAAGATGTTTAACAAGTAAAACCATCATAAGACTCCAACAAGGCATCCTGAGAATTTCCAAAGATTCAGCCTGGCCAGCCATGGTCAGCCAGGGCCCATGGCCCTTGATGCCCCAGGGGTGCTGCCCATGTGTGGGGATGCTGAGGAGTCAGGGAGGGATAATTCACCCAGGCTTGACATAATGCTGCACGCAGAGCAGGGAAGTTCTAGACCACATGCTCACTTTGTTTTGGAGGATGATTACCTGGTTCCCTTTTAGTCAAGCTATTTCACATTGATGAAGACTAGAGCTTTCTCACACCTGCCTTCTTTCCTCCTCAGGTACAAGGTCAGCATGACTCAAAAAGGTTCCTTTGCCTCTGAGAGGTACTGAGTCTATAGAAATATTCTGAATGTGAAAACTCAACTGAGTTTTCAGGTGATTTCTTCTTCCTTTTGGCTCATTTTTTATTTGTTATACTTTTCAATTACCTGTGATAATTTGCTAGAAAGAAATGACCTACATTTTTCAAAAGCACTGCTGTATTCTCACAAATTAAAAGGTTAGATTTTTTTTCCTTCCTTTAGTTAGGATGGGCTAAATTATTTTTTAAAAACAACAACAAAAACCCTTCCAGCCTGATTTGTTACCTGGAGTTTTGTTTTTTTTTTTTTAACGTTATTTATTCTTTCTCTCTTTTTATCTTTTTCTTTTTTCTTAATTTTTTTCTTTTTCTTTCTTTCTTTCCTTCCTTCTCTTTCTTTCTTTCCTTTCCTTCTTCCCTCATTCCCTCCCTCCCTCCCTTCCTTCCTCCTTTCCTTTCTTCCCTCCCTCCCTCTCTCCTTCCTTCCTTTCTTCCTTCCTTCTATCCATCTTTCCTTCCTTCTTTCCTTCTTATCTCCCTCTTTCTTTCTTCTTTGTAAGTGTCTTCTGCACAGCTACAACAAAATATTGCTTTCTTTTCATTTTGGGAGTTGGGTGATACCAAGTTTCTTTTATGCTGCTCTAACAAAATACTATAGACTGGGAAATTTATAAAGAAGATAAGTTTAGTTTCTCACAGTTCTGGGGACCAGGAAGTCCAAGATCAAGGAATCAGCAGGTTCGGTTGTCTGGTAAGGACTGTGTCCTCTGGAGGGGAGAATACAGTGTCCTCACTGGATGGAAGACGGAAGGGCAACCTACTGATCAACAGCTGTGTGAAGCTTCTTTTATACGGGTCTTAATCCCATTCATAAAGGAAGGCACCTTCATGATCCAGTTGCCTCTGGTAGGCCCCACCTCTTAATACTATGACATTGGCAACACCTGAATTTTGGAGGGGACATCTTCAAGGCATAACACTGGTATTTTCATGGGAGACCTCTCCTAGAGAATCCATAAATGACCACAGGATTTAAAGTGCAAATTCATGAAAACATTAAAGTTGCTTACAACTATTTGTTGTACACTTTATCCTAGAGGCCTTAAAAGTATTTAGTAAAACTAATGCAAACAAAGTAGATTAAAAGTACACTTCAAAGTTTATTGGAGGCTTCATTTATAAACCAGTGTCTCACAGGGAAGTCACCAAATAACAAGAATAGCTAACTCAGAATTTAGGATTAAACTATGAAACGAATAGTGTTTTCATTTCAAATAGAAGGAAGTGGGCAGTGAAGAAAAAGTGATTCCATTTAGACACACAAAGGTGAGAGGGACTGGCCGCAGTGGCTCCCACCTGTAATCCCAGCACTTTGGGAGGCTGAGGTGGAGCAAATGGATCATCTGAGGTCAGCAGTTCAAGACCAGCCTGGCCAACATGGCAAAACCCCGTCTCTACTAAAAAATACAAAAATTAGCTGGGCATGGTGGCGAGTGCCTGTAAACCAGCTACTCGGTGGGAGGCTAAGGCAGGAGAATTGCTTAAGCCCTGGAGGCAGAGGTTGCGGTGAGCCGAGATCACGTCACTGCACTCCAGCCTGAACGACAGAGCCAGACTCCATCTCACAAAAACCAAAGTGAGAGGGGTTGTCTTTACTGTCCTCACTGTCACCCCTCACTTGTAGATTATTCTCCACTAGTATATTTTTGCGATTCTGTGACAAGAGTGCAGAGTCCAGCTCTACGGCCAAGGTCATTATCTGATCCCCCTGTTTTAAAGACTCCCCTGGGTGCTGAAGACATGTCATTTCCTTCCTCAGGCTGTCAGTGGAACCATGGGGCTGAGTCAAGTCTGCCCACAGCTGCTGCTGTTCGCATCCCTGGGCACTGAGGTCTGAAACTCCACCCTGGCAGGGACCAGCCTGACCCCCCCCCCGAAGGAAATGGCTGGGCAGCTTCAGCAACAGCAGATGAAAACTTCCTTCCTCTCCATCCAGCTGCGGGCTCCTCCAGCCTGCGCTCTCCCCGCCCCGTCTCCAGCGGCAACCCCAGGGGGCCTGGAGGAGGGACACAGTTTCCCAAGTCCCAGGACAGGCTTCTTGGCAGGCTGGGACCTCAGGCGCACACAGGGCTCAACTGCCCCTCCTTTGAGATTGCTGCAGAAGGCAGGCCCTGAGACGAAGGAACCAGCTGCTTTCACTTGCTCTGCTCCAAAGGAAAAGCAGGAAGGAAGGAAAATATCCCAGGATCCGGACGTAAGCAGGGGTGGCGTTTGTAGACCCCCACATCACAGGCATTGCCAGGCCCCTGCCTCTAAGAAACTGAGCTGGCTACAGCCCCTTGCATGGAGGTTTCCTCGGCCAGCTCCCGTCATGAGCAATGGAAGCAGCAGTCCCTCCATGGGCTGGAAGCACGGGCTGATCACTTCTGCTACCCAGGACCTGTGGGGCATGGATCCCCGATGCAGGGATGCCTTGGGATGTTCCCCTCCACAGGCTGTCCTGGTCCACGCTGCAGATGGACGGGAAAGGACTGTGCTGAGGAGAGGTACTGAGACCTGCCAGATACTCCCCAGGAGCTATAAGGAGGGCACAGGTACCACAGTGCAAGCGACAAGGGCACGGCTCTACAGGTACTGTCCAGCTGTGCACATCAGCAAGAGCTGCCCAGCCCTACCTTCCACTCTGCCTCTCAAGGTAAGAACTCATGTGGCCTGAATCCCACCAGAAGAAAGGGAGCCAGGGGACAGACTTGCCACCCTGGCCCCCAGTTTCTGGTGTTGGTTCTCTCCTCTGCTTGGATGGGCCACACCTCAACAGCAGAGGTGCCCATGGGCCGTAGCCCTCCCAGGCCTGGCCTTGGCTCTGTCCTCTCCCACCTTCCAGGCCACCAGAAACATTTTGTTTGGAAGGAGGCAAGGACCAACTGTTGCCTGAGATTTCTGCCAGAGATGGGAGAAGAAAAAGTCAGGCATACTTTATAGGGGAACACGAGAAGGAAGGACAAAGGAGGTACCCCGACATTTACTGGGCTTTGTGATATGCTAGGCATTATCTTACATCCCATTAGTCCTCTTAACTACTCTGAGAAATGAGCTCCACAGCTCCAATTTCAGATGAGGAGATGGAGACATGACTGGGCAAACATCCTCCCCACCCTTGCAGAAAGACAAGGGCAAAAGCAAAGCCTGTTCTCCAGAATGGGCATTGGGAACAATTGGGGAGGCTCCAGGGAGCTGTGGAAGTTTCTAGAACCAGAGCACAGCCTTGGAACTCAGCCACACCCTACTGTCATCTGTGAACACCTGATTTTCTAGGGCTCACATCTACCTCCCATCTCCCCAACACACCTAGACCACCACCACCAAATGGATATGCATCCTGGGACAGGAGCCTCCATTCCCCATCAGGAAGGGGGAGGCAGCCCTGTGTGGCCTCCAGGGTCTCTTCCAGCTCTATGGGCTCTGCCTCTGATCATGGCCTTGCCTGCCCTTGTTGTTAGCATCTCACACTCTGTACTTCTGGCCCAGCCTCCTGTTGTGCTGGTGTCTGCAGCCCACCTTCTCCACCTGGCTCAGGTGCACTGTTCTCCAAATGGGAGGACAACACTGAAAATTCTGCATTCGGTTTTCTTTTCTCAGCAGTGTGGACATCCTGCTGTCCTTTGCATGTGTGTGATCATGCAGGTAGAGGTGAGGAAGTGTGTGGAGGGTGGTGGGATGAGATGGAAGGAAGAGGGAGTCATTGGAGTGTTGAGGGTCAGCATGGAGGGGAATCTCAGGGAAGTCACAGAAGAAATGAATGAAATTCACAGCATCTGGCAGGGACCTGCCTTGGGCTTGGAGGGCGTGCCACTTCATCTGAACACTCTTCCTTCCCTTTTCTCTATTTACCAAGGGCCTGCGTAGCCACAGTTAAGAATCGGGAAGAAAGTTCTCCCAGAGTAGCGCTCTTGGAGGAAGAGATGTTAGCATGCTTCCTTAAGAAATAGTTCACATTCCATCCTAATTCTTGCATCTCTTATTTCCTACCGGGATTTAGGAGGAATGACAAACCCCTGCGTCAGAGCCCATCTCGGTATGTGGGGTCACACATGGTTTGTGTACTTCATTGCCGGCCTGATGACTTGAAAACCCCATCTTTTCTCACTCTTCCCTCCTGCCTTTGGTGGATAAGCTGAAGCCTCAGGGCTGTTGCCACTTCTTGGGGGAGAGGCACTTTGGGAATTGATCCATGTGTGTGGATCTCACCCTCGTCCACCTTATTCAGACCCCTCTGTAAATGGACCTGGTATCTGCTCCATCTAAGTTAAAGGTTGTAGGATTCCTAGCTAAAAAGTTAGAAGCCCCAAGTCTAAGTCCTTGGTCAGAGCAAGCCGCCAAAGTTCTCTGAGGCTCAGTTATTCCATCTTGAAAACACTGATGATATCCCTGCTTCACAGTTGCAAGGGAGATTTGTGGACTGAAGTGAAAGGCGCCCTCAGTAGTTATAAGGGAGATAAGAGGAGAAGCCAAATTAATGGGATACCAGGTAGGACCAGGGAAGCCATGGAGTCAGAGGTGTGGCGTGCGCATGAACCCAGAGTCTGGTGAAGGTATGGGGCTACAAAAACCTACTCTTGACGTTGCTGGTCAGACAGTGTGATTCCCTGTGCCATGGGGAGAGTGGGGAGTTGTGAAATTAGTACCCTCGGATCCTGTGGGTGCTGTATGGCTATCTCTAACCAGGGAACCCCTGCCCAGGGCTGGATGTTAGACAAAGCAGCACAATTGACAGAAATTGTTTTTCCAGCTGTCCAGCCCTGGGCAGATTAAGGTGCTATCTAGATTTGAAAGATGAGTGTGTGAGAATTACTCACACATGTTCTGGAATGCAGCTGTATGAGTTGTAGCAAAGTATCAAAAAGCTGATTAAAATATAATATCTTCTTGACCACTGTGGATGCTAACGCCCTTAATCCTCCACAGTGGAAACTTTCAGTCAATGAACTTATGGAAAATGTGCTCAGTTATATTTATTAAAGTGAAATGTTGGTTACAGGGAAGGAAACTCCATTCCTACACGTGTACTGTAGAGTTGAGGTCCTAGTGTCAACTTTCTGAAGAGAAAATCCTGGATCTGAAGAGTAAACTTGCTTCTTTGCAGGATTCAAAACAGCTCAATTTATTCTCTCAGTGTTGAAACATCACAGGTTCCAGAGTAAAAACTGTTGGCTTGCATCTTTCTGAGTATTATAAGGAGTGAAGAACAGATCACGTGGTTCTTAGTTTATTCTATGACCAGGCTTTAGTAAAAACATTCAGAGCAGTCTGTGACCTGGGCAGCTTCCACTGCACTGTTTTCTCTTATGAAAAATCTCAAAATTATGCAAGCATGTATGTTATTATCACCCCCACTTCACTGGTGAAGAGACAGATATTTGTGGATGGTAAGCAACTCCGTGGGACTAGGACGAGGCGGCTCGGGCCCAGTCCTCAAGTTGTCTACCCCGAGGCCAGGGCTCTGTCTGGCTTCTTTCACTGTCTTCCCAGCTGGCAAGATTTCCTTGGAAGTAATTCTACACTTCCTGAGACCTGGTGGTCTACACTGCACTCCTAATTCCTCTGGTGGAAAGGGTGGGAGAAAGACCCTTAGGACGTTATGTCTGGTGACCTAACCTTGTGCCAATGAGTCCAGCCAGCTTTCTAGAAGCAGTGAAGGTCTGGGTGTGGGGGACGTGGAGTCTCAGCTCAGGGTGGTGCCAACAGAGGGCTCTAACATTCTTGTGGTGTCTGTCAGTGTCAATCGGAGAACATTCTATGCACCGGGGCCAGAGGCTGCCCTATCTCCCGGCCCCATGTGCTGCTGCCCCTCTGTGGGAACCCAGGGAACTGTTCCCATTTGATTTGAGCTTGGGGCCAAAGATAAGAAGACAAGGAAAACAGACCCAACTCAAAAGAGAGGAGGAAAAAAGCTTTCTCTATCATCATTTCAAGATATTTCCACATGTTAAATTTGATTTACTACATCTTCATATTTTACATATTTTATGTCTTAAAGTAGCAGTGACTTTTGGTATATAAACAGCATTAGAAAATTAGTAGTAAATATGTTTTTTAATGTCCTTCATTTTTACAGACTGTACAAAAATTTCACCGACTGCTCTATTTTTATCTTCCTTTTTCCCTTCCTCCCCCACCATCGACCCTCGAAACCAATCTACTTTTTGAGTTTTGATCACTAGCTTATAAGAATAGTGTTCAGGGTTTAGAAGAGGGAGAGGAAATGAGCATGACAGACAAGGAGCCAGCAGGGGGTTTGAGTGAGAGCGAGACAGGAGTTGGGATATCATTCATTTATCTAATCAATGGAAATGCAGTGGAGGTCTATTGTCTTACATGCAGACACTGTCTAGCAGACTAGGGAAAATCGTGTTAACTCATTTTCTTGGATTGTTATTCCTTAAAAATCAAACTAATGTCTGAAATGTACATCTGTAAAGTACTTTACATTTTGGGTAGAAAGTTTTTTGTTTAACTTACCAGATGGCAAAGAAACTCTGGTTTTGCTGACAGACTAGCTCTGTGGCCTCTGACAACTCACTGAAAAAAGCTAGCTTCTCTTGTTTTCCCCTGGAGGTCTTTCTACCTCAAAAATTCTATAATACCTATGCATCTGTGAATCCAGAAAGGTAATGAAACTCTTTAAGGAAAGAAAGGTATTAAAACAATTTATTTTGGCCAGATGTGATGGCTCACACCTATAATCCCAGCACTTTGGGAGGCTGAGGCTGGTGAATCATTTGAGGTCAGGAGTTCAAGGCCAGCCTGGCCAACATGGTTAAACCCTGTTTCTACTAAAAATATAAAACAGTATAAAAATTAGCCAGGCATGGTGGCAGGCACTTGTAATCCCAGCTATTAGGGAAGCTGAGGCAGGAGAATCGTTTGAACCTGGGAGATAGAGGTTGCAGTGAGTCGATATCACGCCACTGCACTCCAACCTGAATGACAGAGCTAGACTCCATCTCAAAAGAAAGAGTTAATTTCATCTGTCTCAGCTTATCTCTAACGATTCATTATTTTGTTAATGACTTCACTACAGGAAACTTACATATAGAGTGGGCTTACTTTCTTAGGGAAAAACTGGGATTTCCATGGGTAGCAAGACACTCAGAGATATGGAAGAGTCAGTGCATTCTTTGAGCAGTAACACCAATTCCCACCACAGAATTTTGGACCAGTATTGCAAACTGTCTGTCCTATAACAGTTCTAGTTAAATAAAATTCCCTTCTATGAATTGAACATTGACTCCCTGGTCTATTTAACCACCAGGAAGCAGTCATCTACCTCATTAAGGGTAAACATTTCATTACTCAAGCCTCTTTGACTTTTCTGGTCTGTCATAAGTTTAGAAATTGTTTTTCTCATAAAAGAATATTCTAGATAATTCTCTCTTTATATTAATTCTACTTGGTGAGTCATTTAGAATTTTATAAAAGAAACTAGAACAAAGAAAGAGCATCCACAAATGCTCATATGGTAATTTTAACAGAAATATAGAATAAATGTGCAGTAAAACATCCATTTTAAAAGATTCTGGTATTTAGGAGGCAGTATTGATTGGATTGAAAAGCTTATCTTTAGTTCATTTTATGCTACATTGGTTTTGACACAGATGTCTTGATTTATTACTTAAATAAATAAAGCCTGAGATAGCAGAATGGGTTTCAATCCTTTTTCCTCTTGTGATTCGCCTTGGTGTTCCCATGACAACCTTCTCTGGCTCTTTTTCTCTCCTTACCCCATCCTTCAACATTCACACACAAGAGTCCTGTGGATCATTGTATAGGTGCAATTCTCCTGGAAGTACAAGTACCTCAGCATCTCAATCCATCTATAGGAAGAAGAGGGCCAAGAGTGCAAGGACACCTTTACAGCTGTGTCCCTGCAACATGTTGAAAAGCAATTGGATGGGGAGCTGGGACACAGGGGTTCGATGCAACTCCGATATGTCAGTTGTCGTTTTTTTCGTCTCTCCTCTGCTATCTTCTGCCTGCCCTTTATTCAGTCTTCTCTGAATCCCTCTTTCTCTTTCTGCCCATTTGCTTACCCATCTCCCTTCTCCACATGGAGAAATTTGGCCAACTCTATTTCCAGGTTTACATCTCTTCTATTTAGAAGACAATCCAGGCTAAGACTGATATCTCTTAGGCCTATCTTTGGGAAGAGACTTTTTGGTCTAACATGGGCTGGTACCCACTCAACTTACTGTGGTGGGCACAGAGGTAGCTGCAGCTCACATTGTGCTAACAGGTGTGCTGATATCCTGAAGGGGGTTATGCCATGGGGGTCTGGGCAAAAGACGATTTCTAAAAGGTGATGGGAAGCAGAGAGCAGAGGAGGAAATGTAGACAGCCAACCCGATAAATGCCCAGAAGCCCTTGCAAAGAGTTGTCAGCTGAGAGTATAGAGTGATTGCTTTGTATAAATGTTCTATTTGAGCTCTCTCATATTTTACATTTTGAGATTAAATTATACATTAACATATTATTAATGTAGAATTTATAAATATATTTTTAAATTATATATTTTATAGCTTTTGGGGAGATTTTTTAAAACAGCATTCTTGAACTTTGTAATATACTAGAATCAAATCATTACCTGATATGATTTATAAATAGATTTGCTTCTACAATCTGCTACTGGTTATGATATGGTAAAAATTTTCTCTTTGGAAGACCTTTTTTTTCCTAGTTGGGTGCAGTGGCTTATGCCTGTAAACCTAGCACTTTGGGAGGCCGAGGCAGGAATCTCAGTTGAACCTAGGAGTTTGAGGCTACAGTGAGTTTTGATTGTGCCACTGCATTCCAGCCTGGGCAACAGAGCAAGACTCTGTCTCAAAAACAACAAAATTTTTTTCCTTGTAGATTTATAGAGACTATAGGATGTTATGAGACCTACAAGGATTTAGTGAAGCAGGTTGCGTAATAAACAGATGACTATCATGGATTCCGCATGTGGTCCCTTCAACTTTACAACAGTTCTCTGGGATTCCTGACCTAAAATTCCAGAAGTCAGAACTTGAAAAAAGTAGCTACATTCCCTGAATTGGGTTATACTGAACCTTGAACTGTACCATACGATTTAGCACATCTATTAAATAGCATAAGTAAGCAAATATATTTATAAATCACATCACACAATGATTTGATTCTAATCTATTATAAAGTTCAAGGATGTTGTTTTTAAAAATCTCCCAAAAAGCTATAAAATGTTTAATACCTTCCCTAAAATTTGAGAGCTCAGATAGAACATTTATACAAAGAAATCACTTTACACTTTTAGCTGACAACTCTCTGCAAGTGTTTCTAGGCAAATGAAAAAGGTGGGCAAATGAAAGAATGATTGCTACATGGAGTTGACATTGCCGGATAATTGCGGGGCTGCATTTTTTTTTTTTTTTAGGACATTCACCGTCCTTCCTTCTAAAGTCATCAGCATCTATGATTCTTTTTTGGCTGCCCTTCATATTGTGCATATTTCCTGTGATTATTTTAAGTCCATTTTAACTTTTTGGAATTTAACTTTTAATTTTCCGGATATGTGATTTTGCATTAATCTTTCAATGACCAGATCCAGGTGATTATGAGGTAAAAAGCTTCAGGGAATTATTCAAGCACTTGCAATGTTATGTCATTGGAAAATCTCATTTTATCTGCAAGGAGGTTTGTTGCTCTTCATTGAGTTCTCACTGATTGTATGAGGCAGTATCAGTGAAAAGGTTAGACCATTAATCTCATGTCAGAGATATCTCAGAGAAGTCTCAGGAGAGTTCGTTTAGATAGACTCAATCTTCTTCCACAAAGAAGTTCCAATATCCTACAACAAAGAACAAATAATAAATAAAAACAATAGTGAAAGGTAAATGGTAATAAACAATCAAGTCTAGGAAAATATACAAATAAAAGTCAAGGTCAAGGAAAGATGAGGTTGAGATTAGAAAAAGAACCTGAAAGTTCATCCCATAAAGGCCTACAGAGCTGGTATGTTTGAAATTCAAACTCGGCTCTGTGCTTCCTAACTGCCCAAGATCAAAGAGTCACATGGGCATCTATGTAGCTCTAATTATGAGAAGGGTGAAGAGAGAAGGAAGGGAGGGAGGAAGGGAGGGAGGAAGAATGGGGGTTCTTTTAACATGTTCCACAGAAATTCTCTTTAAAAAACAAATTTTGCTTGACCTTTGAAGTAACAATTTAAAAACAACATTTTGGATAAAAACTTTTCTAATGAGCATTTAATATCCACTGTGTTTCCGTTTCCTTAAACGTCACACACATAACATAACTTAATCTGATAATATAAGTAATTGCTCTGGTCTCAAGTATTGCTTGTTGGTACCCTTAGGTCTTCAAGACTATTCGCCCTTATATTTAATGGGTCCCTCTCCTGACAGTACTCTGCTCTCGGAGTTCTTTTTGATTGTTAGTAGTTTTTCAGTTTCCTCTGTTCTGGCCTTCTCCTCTCACCATTATTCCTATGCCTACCTCTAGCATCCTTTTCTACATCCACCACAGGCCAGGAAACTAAAAAACAAATTTATTTCCACTGTAAGGCAAGTAGAACCAGCTCTTCTCTATGCTTTAAACAACTATAAAATAAATGTTTTTGAGTGAAATAAATCATTCCTACTTGTCTTTTCATGCCATTTGAGAAAGCTCATGGCAAAATTCTTATTTTCTCATCCTCAATCTTTTTTTGTAAGTGAACTTTTTCTTAGCATACTCTGCAAACTACCCTTCTACCATGTTTTTTATTGAGCACATCCTCCATAACAACCTATCTTTTTATAACGTTTTCTGAACCACTTCTGGCTGGTGCCTGCCTTTTCTTCATTTATTGGGTTGCCTTGTGTTTGTAGCCTCTGAAGCTCTTTGGAGAAAAAGCATTACATAAATCCAATTAGAAGCTATGTATTCAAAGTGAATGCAGGAATTATATTGTTGATTATGTGTAAGTTACCATACATATTATTAAATTAACTTATTAAATGTTTCTGTGGGTCTTTTATAAGACATAAAACAGAGTGCTTTTCCTGCTCTCTATAAGCTTTAAGTTTAAGGCAGAGAGGCATGTTAAAACAGCATGAAACACTCACAGTGTACATATAAAGGTTTAATACTTTGTGTAATAATCAATTCAAGCCTACAATGGGGTAACTACTGTCCAAGTTACTCTCTGCACATCATAATTTGAGGAAAAAAGTCACTAATTTTTCTTTTGAGCTGGAGTCTCGCTCTTGTCACCCAGGCTGGAGTGCAGTGGTGCAATCTCAGCTCACGGCAGCCTCCCCCTCCCAGGTTCAAGCAATTCTTCTGCCTCAACCTCCTTGAGTAGCTGGGATTACAGGAATCTGCTACCATGCCCGACTAATTTTTGTACTTTTAGTAGAGATGGGGTTTTGCTATGTTGGCCAGACTCGTCTTGAACTCCTGATCTCAAGTGATCCAACCCACCTCAGCCTCCCAAAGTGCTGGGATTACAGGCGTTAGCCACCATGCCCAGCCACCATTTTTATGCCGTTGAGTCAGAGGAGAATCTCAGCAGAGATTGACTTCAGGGGCCATCAGAGCAAAAGAAGAAAAAGCCTGGTGAATTGAAAGAATGTGAAGAGAATTTGAGTTTTAGACTTCTCCTGAGTTCATATGTGAATTTCATAATTCATTATGAAAGAAATTAGCAGTGATATAATCATATACACACGGAGTGAAATTGTCTGAAACATGAAAATTAAGATTAAGGTTTACAGGCTGGGTGCCGTGGTTCATGCCTGTAATCCCAACATTTTGAGAGGCCAAGCTGGGAGGATCACTTGAGGCCAGGAGTTTGAAACCAGCCTGGGAAACACAGCGAGAGACTATCTCTACAACGAAAATAAATGTATTTTAAAAATTAGTAATTAATGGCCAGGAGTGGTGGCTCATATCTGTCATCACAGCTCTTTGGGAGACCAAGGCGGGTGGATCACTTGAAGTCAGGAGTTAGAGGCCAGCCTGGTCAACATGTTGAAACTCTGTCTCTACTAAAAATACAAAAAAATTTAGCTGGGCATGGTGGCGGATGCCTGTATTCCCAGCTACTCAGGAGGCTGAGGCAGGAGAATTGCTTGAACCTGGGAGATGGAGGTTGCAGTGACCCGAGATTGTGCCACTGCACTCCAGCCTGGGCAACACAGCAAGACTTCATCTCAAAAAAGAAATTAGTAATTAATTTTCAAAAATATTTTGAGTTGTAAAATTATACCTTTTATTTAAAGGCATAAAAATAAACTACAAATAGTAAACTACGTGTATGGAAAACAATACAATGTCATTAAATGAAGTACATATTTCAGCATAAAAAATATGCATGATTTAAGACAACATTGGAGAATTTGAAATCCAGATTAGAAAATCTGGACCTAGATTGTGTGTCTGTATATCAGAGAGTGGTGGCAATTCCCTGGACCTGGGAGATTTCTCCTCACCCTGGAAGATTTCCCTTGCCAGGTGCCAGGTAGTGATGGCAACTGAATCAGGCCACCCTGCAAGACGTTGCTAAGAGACAGCAGAAACACAGCAATGGGTTCTGTAAACTTGATCCACGTCAGTGACTCTGAAGCTGTGTGCTGGTCAGACCATGTTGGGAGCTGAGGAGCTCAGGTTGATTTGGGGATGCTTCTAGGGATGAGGCTCCCAGTGCAAGGACTGCCTTGATGCAGCACATAAACAATTCTGGTGTTTGAACAGCAAACCAGAGCAGGTGATTCAGTTCAGAATAAGCAGGCCATGACCCCTGAACAAAAATGCCATTTAGAATTTGTGACCCCTCTAACAATATGTCAATTCACAACAGTCATGTACTGACTGGCTTTTCTGCCTTTTTCCCTCTCAGACAAGACAATTATTAAGACCTCTTTGGCAGCCTATCTTTTTTTTTTTTTTTTTTTTTTTTGAGAGACAGTTTCACTCTGTCGCTCCGATTGTAGTGCAGTGGCACGATCTCAGTTTACTGCAACCTCAGCCTCCTGGGTTCAAGTGATTCTTGTGCCTAAGCCTCCCAAGTAGCTGGAATTACATGGGTGTGCCAACATGCTGGGCTAATTTTTGTATTATTGGTAGAAATGGGGATTTGCCATGTTGGCCAGGCTAGTTTCAACCTCTTGACCTCAAGTGATCCACCCGCTTTGGCTTCCCAGAATGCTAGGATTATAGGCATGAGTCACTTTGCCTGTCCAGGCCTGTCTTAATCATGAAACCTGAACAAAGAATTTATAGCATTAATTACCCACCCCATCCCTTTTCAGGTTTGCTTGGCATTTGCTGTAGGTGGACTAGTCTGTGCCTTATGGAAAAAAAATTGGGTTATCATTGTTAAGAGTCAAGAAAAAGAACAAAATAAGTTATTCATTAATACAAGTATAGCAGGTATAAAAATCTATCAACATGCTTAGAGAATGAACCATTTTATTATTTTTAAATAAAATCTAGCCCCAAATTCTGACTAGCAAGAAATTAAGTCTCGGATAGTCTCAGGGTTTCCTGTCCTCTAAATTTGGGCCAAGGCTCAGGAAATTGCTACTGTACAAAAGCATTCATGCATTCTTGTATTCACTCGGGTCCTTCTGCATGAGCTTGGCATAGTACAGACTTCAGAGCCAGATGGAAAATAAGGATTACGTGAGTTATAATATGTAAAGAACTTGGAATTGAGCCTGGCACAGAATATGCAGACCCTAGAGAGCCTCTCTGCTTTGATTGCTAGTCCTCCATCCACCCTCATTTTGGCTTGACTGCCTCCCACCCTAGGCTGTATACTTTCAGGTTCAACAGCTCCACTGCTTCTGTGTCCTGGTTGCATTTGAGCAGCTAGAACCCTGTGGCCTGGGTTTTCTCTCTTCTCTCTGTCTGAATAGAAATGATTTTTCTTACCCATCTCTTCCATCTTGAAATAGAAAGACAAAATGTATTATTTTCATCTAATCATAATTCCGTGTTCTATATACCTAATATCTTAATTCTCTATACATTCATCATCCACTGCCATTCAGAACAAATGAGACTTTGAAAATAAGAATGTTACTGAGGTTTAGAAATGTTCAGAAAACAATCCAGGCGTGGTGGCTCAGGTCTGTAATCTCACCACTTTGGGAGGCTGAAGTGGGCAGATCACTTGAGCTCAGGAGTTTGAGACCAGCCTGGCCAACATGATGAAATCGATAGAAAGTTAGCTGGGTGTGGTGGTGGGCACCTGTAATCCCAGCTACTGGGGAGGCTGAGCCAGGAAAGTTGCTTGAACCTGGGAGGCAGAGGCTGCAGTGAGCAGAGATCGTACCACTGTACTCCAGCCTGAGCAAGAGAGGGTGACTCCATCAGAAATAGAGAAAGAGAAAAAGAGAGAAAGAGAGAGAGATTGATTCAGAAAACCAAAAGAGCTCCCTAGAATTGGAAGAGTGAAGTCATGTGTATCAGGGTCCTCTGACAAGGTTAAGAAGTAAGAGGCAGACATGTGAAAGCCTGTGAAATTCTGACTAACTCTATAAAAGTCATCTCATAAATGCACCCACCCTTCTTTTATTTCAGGGCACTGCCCCTGGGAAACTCCCCGGGTTTGTCAGGGTTGTTTATCTCCCCCTTTACAGGCTCAAGCCAAGGCCCTCTCTCCCCTCAGGCTTCTCAACAGCCTTCCCGTTTCTCTTCTTCTACCCAAATTGTTTCTAATAACCTCTTCAATGTCTTCTGCAGAAGGGAAGCATCTTGAGCCATAAACAGGGTGGAAGAGGGTTTGGCTTGAAGAGAGGGGAGCTGGTACCCCACAAACATATACAATTATTATGTGCCCATAGTAATTCATTAAGAAATAAAGAAGAAAAAAAGATTAGGAGGCCGAGGTGGAAGGATCACTTGAGGTCAGGAGTTCAAGAGCAGCCTGGCCAGTATGGTGAAACCCCAACTCTACTAAAATAAATAAATAAAATATTAACTGGGTATGGTGGCGCACACCTGTAATCGCAGCTAATTGGGAGGCTGAGGCACAAGAATCACTTGAACTCAGGAAGCAGAGGTTGCAGTGAGCCAAGATAGCAATACAATGCACTAGGTAGGTACGGAAAGAAAATGGTGCTTCTGTTTATATACATACATATATATATATATTTCTCTCTCTCTCTCTCTCTTTCTCTCTCTCTCACTCTCTCTCTCCATATATATATGTAGGTTTTTGAGACAGAATATCACTCTGTCACTCAGGCTGGAGTGCAGTGGCGCAACCTCAGCTCACTGTAACCTCTGCCTCCCAGATTTAATCAATTATCCTGCCTCAGCCTCCCATGTAGCTGGGTTTATAGGTGTGTGCCACCACACCTGGCTATTTTTTTTGTATTTTTATTAGAGATGGGGTTTCACCATATTGGTCAGGCTGGTCTTGAACTCCTGACCTCAGATGATACACCCACCTCAGCCTCCCAACTGTTTATATTTTTATATCTTGCCTCTCTAGCTTTATTTTTGTGTTTTTTGTACATGACAGTATACTAATAAAATAGTATCAATGTATCAGTCATAGGTAAATATGTATATTTTGGAAGTGAATGCTCCAGTGTTTTTTGCTGATGGAGTGCAGAGAAAAAAATAGTTTAAACCTTGCTAGGCATATCACATTAAAAACAAATGCTGTCTATGGGACAGTTTTCTCAAGTCTTATGCCTCTCATAGCCATAACAATTCACCTGAAATAGGGATTGAGTACCCAAAACTATGGGCAACAATCTATTTTATGACATTCCTAACCAGAAGAAACCTCTCCTTGTCCTGAATTCTCATACTACTTAAGAAGAGCTTTTTAAGTTGAGAGGTAGTGTAGAACTGAACTGCCAGATTTCAACAAGAAAAATAGCAATATTGGGGAGATACTTATGCTCACAAATGATTTGTTGTTGATCTGAAATTCAAATGTAACTGGTGTCCCGTATTTTATCTGACAACCTTAGTTTAGAGTCAGTTCTGGTTTTGAAGTCCAGCTAGCTGAGTGATTCAGGGCAAATTCCTTAACTTTTCTGAGCCTCACTTTCTTTGTACTCTTTAGTTGTTGTGAACTTTCTTTTTATAAAAGATTTGAAGCCCTTAGCACAGTTCCTGCTTATTGTAGAAAAAGTTCTCACTAAACCACAGGTGTTATCATAATGATGACCTTATCACTTTCAACACAGTTTCAAGTATTTATGTACAAATCTTATCTCCCTTACTAGAAAGGAAGATCCACATTTGCACAGATATACATGTAATGGGTACATAATCTGCTAAAGTTTGCATAAATTCAGCTTCTGCCCAAGCACTTTTAGAGAGTCTGGTTGACTGGCTACTTGGCTGGTCCCCTCTTCCAATTCTATTCCTTTTCCTTTCCCTTCCCCCATTGGAAGAATGGTGTTTTGTTCTTATTTCAAGCAAGCTAAGCCCTTGTGGAAACTGCCTTACTCAGCTTTTATAGGCCAGCAGATCCCACAACACGTATAAGATTTATTGTTCATATTAAATTGAAAAACTCCCATGTGTAATTCTTTGAAACTGCGGATGAAAATGAATGGCATTTATGAGAACCATTGTAAAGGTTTAATAGACATTTGCATTCAAGCTGCTGAAAGTAAATAGTTATTGCACTGGGTGGCTATGCTTCTGCTGAACTTAGACAGTTTAAAACAACTTTCCCTATGTTAGTTTGACATTAATTCAGGGCATTTGAAGAGCCCCGTCAGAACTGTGAGTTAGGTGTGATGGAAGCTGAGGTATTTCTATAGAATGATAAAGCATAATGAGGATTTGGGGGAGGGGAGTTTAAAGACAGTGACAGAGGATGGTGGAAGGGACTTGCTGGACTGTTCACCTTTCCAGGCAATCCCTTGAGAGGAAGCAGATGTGACCAACAAAAAGCAAGTCCATTTTTCGCACAGTCAGAGCCAGTCCAACTGCAGATGGCCCTGAAATCACAGCACCAAGCACATCACTGGTCTACCATGTCCATGCTTTGTCCTGACACCCCTTGCTGTCAAAAGGGAAGAGGAGGCTGAGCGTAATGCCTCATGCATGTAATCCCAGCACCTTGGGAGGCTGAGGTGGGAGGACTTATTGAGGCCAGGATTTCAAGGTCAGCGTAGATAACATAATGAAACCTTGTCTCTATAAAAAACAAACAAAATTATCCAGACGTTGTGGTGCACGCCTGTAATTTCAGCTCATCAGGAGGGTGGGGCAGCAGGATCTCTCAAGCCCAGAAGGTGGAGGCTACAGTGAGCCAGGATCATGCCACTGTACTCCAGCCTGGGCAACAGAATGAACTCTGTCTCAAAAAGAAAAAAAAAAAAAAAGCAAAGAAGAGGAAGAGTAAAGGGGACTGCTTCCTCTTCTTGTGTTCTGGGAGCTCTGGCAGGTATCCCCTCTATCCAGGCATCAGGGGAGCCAAAACCAAGGAATTGTGCAGCCAGCCCTGTATTCCCAGCACTCAGACGTGAGCTGTGAACTGATGAACTGTGTTGAACTTTCAGGCATATGGAAAATCATTCTCTTTCATGTCATGATCAGAAATCACTTCCCATGTGCCTAACTGATAGAGGGATTTTTCCTTTGGACCCCAAAGTGTCCCATGTTGGAAAGCTAAGGGGAGATAGCTGCAGTCTGCCAAAAAGGAAGAGTACATGGGTAGACATGCCAGGAACATTCCTCCAATCTGGCCAGACAAAGGTCCAGAGGGCTGGGTTTGATAAGCCCAGCAGTCACCCAGTTGGCTCCAGTGGGAGGAAATGAGTCATCCAGAGGCAACTGCTGTGGGCCTCTGGAGAACAGCTCCTGCCTGCTTCACTGACCCCTGCTGTAGCTCCTTTCAGTTCATAAGACAACAGCTTCCATCCTGAGCCTTGAGTGACACCCCTTGCTGCTGGCTTGTGACACCCTGGGAAGCCTCTGTGCCTGGACCACCCAATTGTGGTTCCACCTTCTGGTTCTCCCAGCCCACTTATGTTGGATTTCCCATCCTTTCACAAGCTATTCGAGTTATGCTCAGATAGTTATGATGCAGAGTTTTGAGTTTCAAGAACACATGATCAGAGTCCAGGGGCTGTTCTGGTGCCTTCTGTGGGAGGCGTCTTGGAGAATGCAATGACTCTCGGTGCAATGAGGTCTTTGTATTTCTTCATGTCTCGAATGAAGCCTTGAATGAGGTGACTCTAGAATTTCTTCCCAACTCTCAGATTCTGTGAACCTGAGCTGGAATGATAGGTATGAACATACTATACAGCACAAGAGGGCATGTTAACCTCAGTAGCACTACAGTAGTTACTATTAGTTACTATTAGTATTATATTATAATCAATATGTATTATATTCCTCTGACTTAATTTCACAAACTAAGGCACAGCATAGTACTGATTTCTCTCAATTTACGGTTCTTGCAAACTGATCAATTTTTTTAAATGACAATCTGTTCAAAGAACTCATCAGTCTTACATCTTTAGCAATTAGCTTTCACTCATTTAATAAATATTCATTGTTAGGTTCTGTGCTAGATCCTGGGATTATAACTAATAATCATCATCATAAGGATTTTCTTTGAGGTTTTTATAATCTGGCTGAAAATACAGTCATTGAATAAATAATTAAAAGGAGGATGAGTATCCCTAAGAATGTCAAGATGCTATGGAAATGAATAATTGGGGCACCCAGCCTGGTTTTAATGGTTAGGAAAAGCTTCATGCCAGGAGTGACTTTCAGGCAGGATTAGAGGGTTGAGACTTTCAGCTCTACCCCCCAACCTCTGGGGATGGGAGAGGGGCTGAAGGTTAAAGTGATCATCAATGATCAGTGATTTAATCAATCATGCCTATGTAATGAAGCCTTCATAAACACTCAGAAGGACAGGGCTTGGGTAACTTCCAGATAGCTAAACACATGGAGGTTCCTAGAGGGTGGCATGCCCAGGTGAGGGACGGGAGATCCATGCCCCTTACCACATGCCTTGCCCTGTGCACTTCTTCAGATGTATAGGCTATAATAATCTTTGTAATAAACCAGTAAACATTAAGTTTTTCCCTGAATTCTGTGAACTGTTCCAGCAAATTAATCAAATCCAAAGAGGGTATTATGGGAACCCCAACTTGAAGCTGATCTGTCAGAAATTCTGGAGGCCCGAACTTAAAACTGGTGTCTGGTGGTGATGGTCACGGGGTGGTCTTGTGAAACTGAGCCCTCAAGCTGTGGGATCTGATGCTATCTCCAGGTAGATAATACCAGAATTTAATTGGCGGACACCCAGCTGAGGTCTATAGCAGCACTGATTGCTTGCTTGGAGTTGGGGAGAAGGGGGAGAAACTTCCCACCACACACATGTTTGGTCACAGAAGTCTTCTGTATTGATTATTATTATGTGTAAGAGCAGGAAAGAAACCTTCAATTTGTGTTTTTTCTCCTCAGAGTTTTATAGGCAGAAAAAGACGGAAGAAAGCAGATACAAGGAACAAAAAGCAGACTGGTAATTACAAAGTTACTTTCCTCAGAGGGTTAAAACAGAGGGGACTTCCTCATGCTGGCTCAGGTAAACTGGACCCGTTCCTATTGGTTGAGGTGATCTCCTGTGTTTTTGGAAAACTATCCCATTTTAAAGTTTGGTTTAATTATGTGGCACTTAGCATGAGTGACTCCATTTTGGTTTGGTCTGCTTTGTTGGGACCTACTACAGGAGTTCAGTCCAAAACAGTGGGGTCCTATAAAGTTTATTTAATACAATGATAGTAAATGTTCACTGCTTTATTTCAAGCTAAAATCACAAGGGCATTGATTCTAGCAAGTTGTTGTTTTTGATTCCTGGATTTTCATGTTAGAGCAAATGAGGCAATACTGTAATGTTGAGAGGGAAGAATTTTATTCCTGACATTTTAAAAGCATAACTCTGAAAGATTTATTTTGCACATTTTTTTGCTAAGGAGGACCTGATAACATTCAGGAGATTAATTTGCTGAGCAGTGTTTAGATTCTCTCAGTGTTATTAGAATATTTCTACCTTCACTTCAAAAGAAGCCACTGGAATGCCCCTAATATAAAGAAATGATAAATGCTTGAGGTGATGAATACCCCAGTGACCCTCATTTGATTATTACATTGTATGCTTATATCAAAATATCACATTTGCCCCATAAATAGGTATGACTATTATGTAAATAGCAGTTAAAAATAAATAATTAAAATAACATAGTTAAAATAATAATTAAAAATATTTTTTAAGAAAAGAATCAAAAAAGGGGAAAAAAGGAAGCCATTTAAGCACACTCATGTCTATTATTACTCTGTTTAGGTATACACTAGAGGCATCTTTAATTGTTAGGAATTACATGCTGTTAAAACTTAATTAACTAGAATTCAGCTACCTGGAGTTATCAGTTTACTTGAATTTCTTCTTTTTTCTTTCTTTCTTTGTCACTGTCACCCAGGCTGGAGTGTAGTGGCACAATCTGAGCTGACTGCAACCTCCGCCTCCCAGGTTCAGGCAATTCTCTAGCCTCAGCCTCCTGAGTAGCTGGGATTACAAGCACACGCCACCACGCCGGGCTAATTTTTGTATTTTTAGTAGAGACAGGGTTTTTCCATGTTGGTCAGGCTGGTCTTCAACTCCTCACCTCAAGTGATCCGCCTACTTCAACCTCCCAAAGTGCTGGGATTACAGGTCTGAGCCACCGCACCTGGCCTTGAATTTCCTTTTTGTGCTCTATCTAATGCTTCAGGGAAATTGCCAGATTATGAAATGCTAAAAAATTTTAAAAACTTTTATTTTAAGACTAAGGAATCCCATTGTGACTATGCACCTTCAGGCCAGGATTCTGTGTCCTCCCATTCTGCTGTACTACCACACTTCTAGGGAAGAAGGACATGAACTAGGAAGCCAGGTCGACCTGGGTAAAAGTCTTTACTACACTCACTGTTGATCTCCAAACATACTATTAATATTTAATTTCTTGATAGCTAAAGTCATTCATCTACATAACAGGGATGGCAATACCTGTCTCACCATAATGTGGTGAGAATCAGATGGGGTTGTGTAAGGAAAACAGAGGGCCAGTCCATGATAGGCGCTCAGGAAATCAAAAGCATTTAAAAATATAGATTTAGCCTGAGCCACCACAATATCACAAATATCCAAAGAAATGTGACATTACATTTGGTATTCTTTAACTACCTCTGGCAGAAAATTATGCCTTCATATTTTCAAAAGATGTTTTTAACAATGACAGTTAAAATGGAAATATTTTAGTTAGCTAATAAATTGTTTAACTACTGATAAGCTACAATTAAAATAGCTAACTAGAGTGCCCAATTTAGAAATATCCAGGTTAATAAAAGCTTCATTGTCCTGTATTCAGAAACCACAATGTTTTCTCTACAGAGAGATAGGTACATCTTTCCCACTCAATGGAACTGTCAACTCTGATTTTAGCAAATTTGAAATAACAGAAACTAGTGCTGTTCTTCTCTGCCTTTCTACACTAATTAAATCTGTATTCTTCAGGTCCAACTGTCTCACACATGCCTTCTAATTCATGTCTTCATTTTGTTTATTACCGAATACCTATTATCAGCACCTTCACTTTTGAATGGATGTTTTTTCTTGACGAGTTTTTAATGGTCCCAAGTTTTCTTTTCTTTTGCATTTGAGGTGAAACAGATCAAACCAGATAGATATGACTTCTGCAAAAAGATTGATTTTTCCTATGATCACATGTCTGTAGTAATACCTTATGTGAAATGCATGCTAATCTGCCTGATTTTGGTCTATATGGATTTTGATGTAGTATTTCCCAAAAATGTGGACTTTAAGTGATAATGCAACTTCTATTATTTTTATTTTAGAAGTTATGAATCTACTTTAAAGCATATTAAGGCTGGGCACAATGGCTCACACCTGTAATCCCAGCACTTTGGGAGGCCAAGGCATGTGGATCATGAGGTCAGGAGATCAAGACCATCCTGACCAATATGATGAAACCCTGTCTCTACTAAAAAATACAAAAATTAGCTGAGCGTGATGGTGTGTGCCTGTAATCTCAGCTTCTTGGGAGGCTGAGGCAGGATAATAGCTTGAACTAGGAAGTCGGAGGTTGCAGGAAGCCGAGATTGTACCACTGCACTCCAGCCTGGTGACAGAGTGAGACTCCATCTCAAAAAATAAATAAGTAAATAAATAAATAAATCTACAGATTCCCTTTAAAATTATTTAAGTAAAAAAAGCATTAGGAATTGAATGGCTGTTACTCACATATGACAAAAATTATGTAGATGGTGTGTCATGGAGTTAACTGGGGAAACAGTGGTCTATTGCTGGTCTTAACTGAATGACTTGAGCAAGTCCCTACTCTTGTTAGCTTCAGTTTCCTCATCTGCAAAATGGGGTTTGGACTTGATGATCACCCTATCAACTGCAAGCATTCTAAGGGAGGAGACAGTACTTTATTCATCTTTGTATCCCAACTGCAAAACACAGTGAGAGGAACACCAGATTGGCTCAATGTATAACTGCAAGGATTCCATAAATTAACTGAGACCCCTCCACTTCTGCTATTTAAGCATCCCTCTAATTCTGTGCCCTTAGTTAGCATTTTTGTTCAGTTGCTTATTGGTAGGAATACATTGTGTAGCCACCGCTTGAATATTTAAATGACTGGTTGAGTTTACTTGTGTCCTGGATGAACTAGGTGCTGTAAAGGAAGTAAGAGAAGTCTAGAAAATAAAGAATGGCCTCAAGCAGTTCACAGTTTCATTGGGAAGGCACTTGGAGGACAAATTGACAGATAATCAATACAGTTGGGTGTAATAAATTTTACTCAGATGGGGAGGGAAAGTTGTCAGGAAGTTTGGGAAGAAGGTAAGACACGACCTTGAAGGAAGACGAGCTAAAATAAGGGATAAGAAGAAGGAGAACATTCTAAGCCAGGTTCATCATGTGTGTAAAGCCTGGGAAGTTACATTTTTAAATGCATGATTTAACAAGTTCACCAGCAAACAAACAAGATAGTAATACCTGTTTGCTCCTGATTCAAGCACAGTATTTGCAATCGACATACTTGTGGGTTGTGTCATTTTGTTAATAGTGTGTTCCGTTTTGTCTTGTCGCCAACGACTAAATTTTTCACAATGTCCTTTTTTTATTTCCCAAAATATTTTTATTTTTATTCTCTATAAGGATCTTGACCAACTGAATGACTTCACCTTTTCTGCTTGTTTGTTTTCCAAGTGTGGTGTGACTGTGTGTGCCTGTGTGTGAGTGTTTGTGCTTATTTTCAAGGAGTTGTCAACTATGATTTTATGTTTTTCTTTTTAAACAGTCTACACAGTTATAGGAAAATGGGAAGGGGTGAGGATGAATGAGGCACAAGCAGATGCTGCTGGTGGAGGCTGGCACCTGGCTGATGCCCGTGGAGCATGCCAAGGCTGTAAAGGAAACCCTGGCTAATGAATGTGCCCCACTGTGTTTCGTGGCTAGCTGAAAGAAGCCAAAGAAAGGGCCGGTCAAAGAAGGTAGAAGCCAGGAGTCTTCAACAAGGGAGCTGTTGTTAGCCTGCCAGAGAAGATATCTAGATAACCAGGGATGGGCACCATCTAAGCCACTTGCCATTTTTAAACCCCATGCCCTTGCATGACTGGTTGCTTCCATGTCAGTTCTTTCAGTTTTTTCTTTCATCCTTCAGCTAACTTTATAATTGAGGGAATCATAAATAAGAATTCCATCCTATCACTGGAAAACAGGTGGAAGAATTATTGATTAGACTTTGTCATGGAAGCATATGTCACACTGCCAAGATCTATTGACATTTGTTGTTGTTGTTTGAGATGGAGTCTCCCTCTGTTTCCCAGGCTGGAGTGCAGTGGTGCAATCATGGCTCACTACAGCCTTGAACTCCTGTGCTCAAGCAATCCTCTCGTCTCAGCCTCCTGAGTAGCTGGAACTACAGGTGTGTGCCACTGTATCTGGCTAGTATTTTTATTTTTTGAAGAGTTGGGGTCTTGCTATGTTACCCACATTGAGACATTAGTATGTTAGAGTAGAGCTATATATAAGAGCTATAGATCTCTGTGGTTACAGATATAAGGATATCAGTAATCCTAAAAGTAAACTATAGATATCTATATATTGGTAAACAGGAGGTATTGATAGCAAAATCTCTACACAAATGTTCCTAAAACTGTTTCTTGGAAATTCATTTCAGTTTTAAAGTTTTTTCTCTTTTTCAATTTTCCTCTAGTCACCTGAAAACACATCATCTCTAAATTCCAAAACTTTAAAAGGTATTCACTTCCTTCTTGATGTTATTCACAAGTAAGAAAGGAGACAAACTGTAACACAACAAAAACCTGGATTTTCAGAGAATTAGGGACCTTCCTGCAAGGTAAGGTTTTACGCTGGACTTTGTCAAAAGCACTTATTTCAAGCCCAGATTTGACAGCAGCTCATGTAGACTTGTTAATCCATTGATTCCCAGGTCCTGTCCTCTTGCTAGGGATGCAGCTCTGTGCACAGAGCAAAGCCAGAAGTTCTCATGGTTCTAGGAGACAGAGCCTGGTAGAGGTGCCCTGGAGAGGAGGCTGGTCAGATAGAGCTGAAGGGCACCCTGGTAGCTTAAAAAAAAAAAAAAGAAAATGATCCAAAAGAAAGGCCTTGAACTTTCTGTGAAGTGTTTGTTTCCTATTTCCTTTATCTTTATAATTTATTTTCTAACCTTTCTTCTTTCTCTTGTAGGAATGATTAAAGGTTTCAACTCAGTGCTTTACAAACATAGATTTCTTTTTTAATTTCTTGAAAAACCGATACCAAACTTTTGCTCTCATAATCTCCCTGTCTAGGCATGGGGGTTGGAGAAGGAGAAATCTGATGTTACCCAATAAAGTACTTTGGTCCCATCTGATACCGATTTAAATCTTAGATTTCCTAAAAGTTTAGATTGCTTGGACTGGTGTTTTGCTCTGTACCAGCTGCTACTGGTGCTGCTGGAAATAGCGTGCTACAGAGTTTGGTGTCCCTGGCTTTCCTTGTGCTTCTCGTGAGCTTTCACTTTTTTTCCTTTGGGTTCAATCATCTGCAGAAGTAGCAACAGAGCTGGAGGCTAGAGGGACATCTTCCTACGCAGGTAAAGGGGGTCTAAGGAATTGAGAAGCCTGGATGTGGTGGCTCCTTTGCTGGCCCCTGTTGTGACACTATTTCCTGGTCTGATTCCTGGCACTGTGAAGCAGACTAATCCACAAATGGTGTTATTTGTATGGAAAGAATTGCCCATGACTTAGATGCTGGTGATTCTGCTTTTCATGTCTCTGCTAAAATGGAGATTTCAGTGTAGATGGCATATGGAATTTCCATGGGCAGTGCTCAACCTCAACACAGTTAACCAGCCCAAAAGATCACTGGGGGACAGTCAAACTTTTCTGTGGCTGTTATTAGCCATATCTGCTATATCTCTTCAGGCCGGGCAGCTCTGCTTTGCAGAGTGAACACAAGGGCCAGCTATGGGTGCCCCTCCTTCAATTAACCTCACTTCGGTCACAGAAACCAGTTGAATATTTGCCTTGATTTCCAAAGCCATGGAGAACAATGGCAACATCCTTACTTCCTCTTTCCAAGGTACTCCACATTATGGCTCCCTCTCACCCTAGAGGCCTAGGTACTGATGAGCCATTCACCATCAAAATTATCTAGATAAGGAGCTGGCACCATTCTCTAATTTCCAGAAACATCTCCAAACTTCAAGGAACTTTTGTACAATGTGCTTAATCACTAAATTCAGGGAAAAGGAAGGGATATAGTTAGAATTTTCATTGGGCTTAGCTGTAGGGTAGATAACTCTGTTTTAAGAAATTATCATACAGTAAAATTGATGTGTGTGTGTGTGTATGTACAGTTCTATGAATTTTAACACATATATAATATAAATGTATATAAATTATATATAAATCTTATATATGCTATTGTGTATTATAATGTAATATATTATCTAATTTTACGTTATAGATTATATTATAAATATTTTTATATAAATTTGTGTAACTACCACCAAAATCAGGAAACAGAACTGTTAAATCACCCAAAACAACACATTAATGCTATCCCTTTATACTTGTACCTTCTCCCCACCCACAATCCCTGGAAACCAATGATCTGTTCCTCATCACTGTAGTTTTGTCTTTTCAAGAATATCATAGCAAATGAAACCATAAAGTACATAACCCACTGAGAATTGTTTCTTTCACTCTCAGTGGGTTATGAGATTCAACCAAGTTATTTCATGTATCAATACTTTGATCCTTTTTACTACTGAATATTCCACTTATAGGTGACCCTTAGTTCATTTATTCATTCATTCTTTGAAAGACATTTTAGTTATTTTCCAGTTTTGATGATTATGAATAGAGCTGCTGTAAGTGGTCATGTAAAGTTTTTTGTGTGAATAGAGGTTTTCAGTTCTCTAGGGAAAATAGGAGGGGGCTTGCTGGACTATCTTTTATAAAAAACTGCCAAATTGTTTTCTAGAGTGGCCCTCTCATTTTGCACTCCCACCAGCAATGGATGCGAGATCTAGTTTCTCCACATCCTTGATAGTATTTGATATTTTCTTTTTCTTTTTTGCTATTCTAATAAATGTGTAGTGGTATCTCATCATGGTTGTAGTATTCACTTTGCTAATAGCTGTCCTTATAACCTATTTGGGGTCCTGGAGTTACTGTGCTTTGGGGGCATAACTCTTTAGTTGCTAGATGTTTAGCAGGGTCCCAGAGGGGCCAAGATAGGAAGAGAGGTGGGGGAAGGTGGCTCAGAATGGTACCTATTTACAACCAGTATGAAGTATTTCAATATTTTAACAACTGGTATAGCCAAACTAGTCAAGAACAGTTGAATATAAGTCCTGGATCTTGCAAAGGAATACAGAAGATATGACCAGAGTGGTAGGCAGAGGTTTTCATGTCATAGAAACCTTAAGGGTTAATTGTGTCCCATGCTGCTGAGATAAGGCCGTATAGAGACCTTGACAAGTGGTCAAGAGAAACTTCCATGGAAAGATGGGGATGAAACCAAATTCTAGTACATTGAAGAGTAGATGATACCACTCTTTGAGAAATCTGGTTATGAGCAAGAGTAAAGAAATGAGGCAGCGGGTGTAAGAATGCATGAAGAGATAGTAAAACATGTTCATGTGCCAGTGAGAGCAGTACAGGGAGTATGAGCTGTTGATGCAGGATTGAGGGGTTAACCAAAGGCACCCAATTTTAAGAAGGAAAGAGGTGAAGCAGCATCAAGAACTCATCAAAAGCTAGCTAGAGGCAAGCTGGCATAGAGATTTGGTGATAGCAGGATGAAAGTTCATACCCTTATCAGACAGCTTCTATTTTCTTAATAAAGTGTAAACTGAGCTCATCACCCACAGCCTGGGAGATGAGGGGGAATTTCTGGAGCAGAACAAGCTTCTACCTAACCTCTTGTGAATTCTTACACAGTGAATCCCTTTATTGTATTCTTTTTATCTCTATTTCTTTTCACTTTTGTCTTTGTTCATTTATTTTGAATTCATGCCACTGAGGAAGGGTTCAGCAAGGGATATTTGGTTATATTTGTACCAGACAGATAATCAGGGTTCACTTAGCTCCCCAATATGGAACCTAGGAAACCAGTGATGGGGTTTGGAATAGTTGATGAAGGAGCCAGATTGATAATGAAAAAAGTGCACAGACATAATATGTAGTTTGGAACCTTAATGGAATGTTTGCTGCCTGTTGAAATTTGGAAATGATAGCATCTGCTTTGCTAATATAATTTCTACTTAGACATATCTTCGTTTGCCCATACATTTTTTTCATGCTAATTAGATTGTGTACATGGAATTTGTCCATGCTTTCCATCAGGAGCCTTCTCTTTGCTTTATAATTACACAATGTGTCAAAACTCTGATTTCTCTTCTACTGAAAGGAACAGTTCCAAAAAAATTTTTTTAATTAAATCCACATATTTAGAACCAGATTCTGACTGGGTCAATCAATTATGTTATAGGAGGGTCAATTTTATTTGCAAAGCTGTAACCACTGCCTGCCTGGAGGCCATGACAGATTTCTCTTGTGGGTTTTTTTTTTTTTAAGTTATAGATTCTACATTGAAATAATACATTTTGTCTGCCTGTATTTGAAAAAGATCAAAGGAAAGGAAGTTATCCCATGAGGAAGTTACTGTAAGCGATCGCATTTAAGTGAGATTAAGACAAAGAACAGCAACAAGGGGCGAAGTATTTAACACTAAGGAAAAGAAATCAGACTGACATAAAGATTTTTCAAGATAATAGAGTCACCTTACAGCAGAATGTGTCTTTAAGGAGGTGTGTAGCAGCGTTTTTAGTAAGAGAGAAGATAATCTGGAAAAGTAGTGTGTTCTCTTGACATTTACATCAGCAAGGCTGAATGTTGAATTGCATTGATTTCTGTGTCTACCTTTGGTAGAACAGCTTTTCATTTGGGTTTAATGTAATCTGAATACAGGAAAAGGAATCATTGCCAAGATTAAATCTCTGTGGCCACAGGTCACAGCAGGAGGTGTGACTTCAGTGAGGTTTGAAATTTCAATGCACTGGTCCTAATTGTGTAACTTTGCTTTGTCAACACTCTGTATCATGAGCACCAACTACACTTCCCCTTTCTAAACCTTTTGCCTATTCTTGATATCTTGACCTTTAAAACCATAGTTTAGTTCTTTCTCCCCAGGACTAATGATGTAGACCAGTGAAAAAAGTCTACAAATCATCTGGGATGCAAATGTGTCATTGGTTATGTATGAACTGCCTCTTGGGTAACCACTCTAAATTAAGCTAGGCAAGACTATTCTATGGCAACATAGCAACGCTTGACTTTCAGTGGATTAACACAACAAAGGATTGTTTCTTGCTCCTGCAACTCAAGTAACGAGAAGAGAGTTCAAGAAGGAGATGCAGAGCTTTTCATTGCCTCTGCCCAGAAGTGACAAATGCATCTCACATTGTCTAGACAAGTCACAGTGCATTGTCTACCTGTACAGGGGCAAACAGGTAGTCTTCCATGTGCCCAGGTGAGCACTAGAAGTTTCTATCACAAATTTTCTTTCTGCTGGTAATATATAATAACACATGTATCTATGGTGTATAATGTATATGATATTCTAATTTTCTAATTGACTTAGTTTAAAGGTTCTCCAAGCCTAGAATTGCAGGTCTATCAGGATTAAATATTGTTTGTGCTGTTAGATGTTATCAAGGGATAAATTTGTTATTATGATTCTGTTTGAGGATAGTTTCTTTAATCTCAGTTTTACAAAATAGTTTTAGCTCACCCGTATTATTAAAACTAAGTTTACCAAAAATATGAATTCTTTGGAATTAACCTGGCAAATACCCAAAGGAAGATTCCTTACTGCATTTTCAGCATTTAAAAAATTAGGGGAGATAGGGGGAATAAAAAGGAGATGATAAAAGGAAGTAAGTAAGTTAAATCCATGACAAGATGATTACAGAGCTCTGGGAATATCATTTTCTCCTTCCCTTCCTCCTTTCCTTTCTTTTTTCTTTCCTTCAACAAATGTTATTCAGTCTCTGACATATGCTACAAATTCTTCCAGGCACCAAAAAGATGATCCTAAACAAGGTAACCATTGTCCCTGTATTAGTTAGGGTAACACTGGATACTCTCACAGATCTATTCCTAAATCTCAAGGGCTTAAAACAATGGAAGTTTCCTTTTAATTCCTGTACAGTCCAATATGTGTGTTTCTGAGCTGTGTGAGGTTGTTTTCAATCAGTGATTCAGGTGCTAGGCCCCCTCACTTACGTGACTCCATCAATGCAACATGTAGCTTCCAAAGCACGTGATGGCAACAAGCCCGCAGCAGAAGAAAGCCCCTGGAGGATCCCATGGAGGGCAGTTCCATAGGCCTGGTCTAGCAGTGCTGTACATCAGGCCCAAGTCCCAGTGCACGTTAGGGTCAGAAGAGACTAAAGGACAGGGAGAAGTAGGCTAAAGTTCTCTTTCGGCTTAACTAACCACTGTGGTGAAAGCCTATGAAGTAAACAGTCTTATAACTACAAGACTACAATCTTCCTTAGGTGAACAAAAATCAAGATTTCATTCATTCATTTATACAAATAATTATTGAGTGCCTTCTCTTCCGGGCAGTTTTCTAGGTATACTGGAATACTGCAGTGAACAAAACAGAAAACAGAAAAAATCCTTCCCTCATAGATCTAGTGGTAAAGTTTAAAACACCTTTAGTATGTTGCTTTTTTTTTTTTTTTTTTTTTTTTTGAAACAGAGTCTCACTCTGTTGCCCAGGCTGCAGTGCAGTGGCACAGTCTCGGTTCACTGCAGCATCAACCTCTCAGAATCAAGCGATTCTCCTGCCTCAGCCTCCTGAGTAGCTGGGATTACAGATATGCACCACCAGGCCTGGCTAAATTTTGTATTTTAGTAGAGATGGGGTTTCACCATGTTGGTCAGGCTTTTCTTGAACTCCTGACCTCAAGTGATCTGCCGACCTCAGGCCTCCAAAAGGCGTCTGCACCTTCCAAAGTGCTGGGATTACAGGCATGAGCTGCTGCACCCAGCCAGCATTTTAGAAGTACTAACCAAAAATTCTACTTACAGGCCCAGGACCTTAAGAAAATACTGCATTTGTACACTTGCACATAAGAAACCTTGTACAAAATGTTTATTACAATTTTGTTTGTAAAAGCAAAAAACTGGAAACGAATGTCCATTGATAGAAAAAATGGATAGGGTATATTCATTCAACAGAATACTATAAAGCTCAACTGAATAAACTTGAGCTGAAACCATCAACATGAATAAATCTCAAAAACATAATGTTACATGAAAAAGCAAATTTCAGAATGATTACTCCTAGACCAGGGCTACATCTAAGGAAGTTTTAAAAACTTGAAAAACAACACTGTGCATGCAAGTATTAGTATTTATGGATGCAAATACTAACATAGCAAAAGTTAAAAATGGCTGAGCATGGTGGCTCACACCTATAATCCCAGCACTTTGGGAGGCCATGGCAGGATGACTGCTTTAGCCCAGGAGTTTGAGACCAATCTGGGCAACATGGTGAACTCTTATATCTTATATCAAAAAATAAAAAAATAGTAACAGGACATCGTGGCACATACCTGTAGTCCCAGCTATTTAGGTGGCTGAGGTGAGAGGATGGCTTGAGCCCAGGGTGTTGAGGCTGCAGTGAGCCATGATTGTGCCACTGCACTCCAGTCTGGGTGACAAAGAGAGACCTTGTCTCAAAAAACAACACTAGCAACAAAAAAGTTAAAAACGTGCATGAGGGATGATAAATATACAATTCAGAATAGAGGTTATTAATCTCTGAGAAGGAAGCAATATAGGGAAATCAGATCTACAGGGGATCTCAGGTGGATCTAAAATATAATTTCTCTTGGAAAATTCTGAAGCATGGCTGGGCACAGTGGCTCATGACTGTAATCCCAGCACTTTAGGAAGCCAAGGCGGGTGGATCACTTGAGGTCAGAAGTTTGAGCCCAGCCTGGCCAACATGGTGAAACCCCATGTCTACTAAAAATACACAAATTAGCTGCGTGTGGTGGCAGGCACCTGTAATCCCAGCTACTCAGGAGGCTGAGGCATGAGAATCGTTTGAACCCAGGAGGCAGAGGCTACAGTGAGCTGAGATTGCATCACTCCACTCCAGCCTGGGTGACAGAGTGAGACTTTGTCTCAGAAAAATGAAAGAAAGAAAATTTTGAAGCAAATAAAGTTTGATTGGATAAAGCTAGAGTAAGGTTATTGCATTTAATGTTTTTGGTACCTTCTTTAAATAAATACATTTCTGTCTATGCTCTTCTGACATGGTTTGGCTGTGTCCTCACCTAAATCTTATCTTGAATTGTAGCTCCCATAATTCCCATTTGTCACGGGAGGGACCCAGTGGGAGATGATTGAATCATCGAGGTGGGTCTTTCTCATGCTATTCTTGTGATAGTGAATAAGTCTCATGAGATCTGATGGTTTTATAAAGGGAAGTTCCTCTGCACACACTGTCTTGCCTGCTGCCATGTAAGACGGCCCCTTGCTCCTCCTTCTTCTTCTGCAATGATTGTGAGGCCTCCCCAGCCATGTGGAACTGTGTGAGTCCATTAAATCTCTTTCTTTTATAAAATATATAATTTAATTATATACTTTCTTTTATAAATTAGTCTCAGATATGTCTTTATTAGCAGCATGAGAATGGACTAATACAACTTCCCATACCTCTCCACTCCAACAGACATCCTGCTTATTATCTTACTCATACCTCAATTGCTGGTCCTGCCATGGGGAGACATTCTCCTTTCTTGTCTCTTAGGTGATGCACCTGAGGAAGTGAAGAAAGGCTGTAGTGGGAGAGACGGGAGCAGAGCATAGGCATCAGGCTACCAAGTGGGGAAGGAGTGGTAGGTAAAGACAGGCTCAGGACAGCTTACCTCACCTGTCTCTTTTGGCAAGCACTGCTACCAAGCAGGTCTTTGGTGCATGTATTATCCAGAACTCAACTCCCAGGACCCTTCTATAGCTCTTCTAATGGGGAGGAACCCCCATTGCTTTTATTATTTTGAAGAGAATTCAACAAGCTCAAACTTTTGTGGCTTTAAGAATAGCGATGCATGTGCTTTCTATCTTTTCTTTGGACAGATGCCAGACTCTTTAAGTCACCTTGGCCAAGCAGGCTAATTCTTATAACAGCAAAGCACTTTTCACTGCACAAGTTTGGCTCTCTGGTCCCTGAAGAAATCAGAAGCACCAGCCAGAGAGCTGAGTTAATTGTATGGGCAAATGTCATTTTACCAACTCCAGCTCCAGCTCCAGGCATGTAGACCTAAACTAGGATAGACCAAGGTGAGTTTTAGTCCAAGATGCCTCTCAGTAGCATAGCCCATAGGTTATGTTCTCAATCTCTCTCTCTCTGTGTTTTTTTTTTTTAGACAAAATCTTGCTTTGTCGCTCAGGCCAGAGTGCAGTTGTGCAATCTCAGCCTCCTGCCTCAGCCTCCTGAGTAGCTGGGACTATAGGCACCTGCCACCACACCCAACTAATGTTTGTATTTTTAGTAGAAACAGGGTTTTGCCTTATTGGTCTCAATCTCCTGACCTCAAGTGATCCTCCTGCCTCCGCCTCCCAAAGTGCTGGGATTACAGGTGTGAGTCACCACACCAGGCCTATGTTCCCTCTCGATTGTGTTTTAGGTATTTTTTCAAGTTCATTGTAAGTTTCTTTGTTTCCTCACTTCATCTCATTTGATAAGAAACTAGGCTTTCTCTAAATCACTCTGTCCCAGTATTCTTTCCCATGGGACTTCATTTTATTCTTTTTCTCTTTCAAGAAGGGAGGAGTGGGAGTGTGGGGCAGGGGTCAGGGGACACAGTGGGGAGGGATGGTTCTGTCCTCAGCGCTTGTTCCAGAGCCATCACACATCCCCATTTGTTCCCATCGCCTGCCTTTAACACGTTACTCCAGTCATCTCCTGTGCACCATAGATCCACTTTGACCTTTCTAAGATGAGTTTAACACTTGGGGTTTCTTTCTGCCTGAATTCTAGTAACGAACCACTGTGGTGAAAGCCTGCGCAGTAGGTCGTCTTGTCACTCCAAGACTACAACCTCCTAACCACTCACCACCCTAGAGACTGTCCCTAAATTCACCTGTGTGACCGAAGCCTTGGCTCCAGGGGGGTCATCTCCTGCCTGACCTTTCCTAGTTGTGACGGCTCAAGGTGGTTTTTCATTCTCAGTAGAAAGTGACACAAGCAGGCCCTCTACAAGTAAGCTTGGGAAGCTTGGCTGGACTTTCTCTGCCTACTCACATTCAAAACTGCACCCAAGCATCTGCCCCTCCCCAGTGTGCCTGATTTTCAAGTCCTGGGGCACACGATGGACCCACCCACAGCTTAGGGGGCTCAAGTCCTGACCTTCAGCCATTACCAAGGTTGGCAGCAACTAGACTCCTTTCCACTTTGCATAGACAATCTGGCCCGTTCTGATGTTACTGAACTCCTTTCCCAACTTGGACTTCTAAATTCACTAAATTAACAACCAAGCCTCTACCCATTCCTTAAGCTCTGAATTTAGGTAACAAATCACAGCTAAAGAAACTACAATAAATAATTTATAAACTAAACCAATTCTCAGCTCTTGACACTTTCCTTTGCTGATTTTCTGTATTTCTTTAATGAACTTCTAATCTTCTCACCACAGTGACTTTTCTGGACCATCCCTGCTCTCTTCCAGCCTCCATCTTTCCCTCCACCCAACCTCGCTCCTCCCTGCAGACCTTGCCATGGAAAGCCTGGAATTGGGCAAATTGTGAGCCCTGGCATAATGCCCTCCTCCTCATTCCCCGTCACCTTTATCTATTTTTATTTCTTTGTCTGTTCTATCTGCTTTTCTTGTAGTATCAGAGGAATAGATTTTCCTATTCCTTCCTGGAGTTAATTAATCTACCTGTGCTCTGAATTTCTTCACACCTGAGCTAAGAGATGTTACTCCTGTAGCCTGTCATTTTTCATTAGTTCTTTGTGTTTTTCTCCCTGAAACAAATGTGTGAGTTATTGCACTGTGCTAGGTACAGTGGATACAGTGATGAACCAAATATAACCCCTGCCAGCAGTCTAGTAGGGGAAGATGGTAACTTGCTAATTCCCTGACTATGTTGTAAATCAGTATGGCACAATGACAAATTGTTCTGCAGGTAGTTACTGGAAGAAGCAATTATTCTGATTGGAGATTTTTATTTCCGCTACTGCTTCTGAGCCAACTTCCCCATTTCAGCAGCAGAAAGAATAGAAAGAAAATTCATGCACACACACTCATTAAAACATTTACCCATTCAGAAAATATTTACTGAGTGCCTACTATGTGCCAGCACTCAGTAGGATAATGGAGACATCCTAAGAAACTGTACTCATGGAGTTTATAGCTAATTGAAGATGACAAGTTTTAGTAACACAAGTAAGTATGAGCTAAAAACGGGCCACACTGAGTCATATAAGAATGTGTAACAGAGGATGTAGTCTGATCCCAGAAAGCAGGAAAGCCTTCTCAAGACCTGGGATAACGAAACTGAAACTGAGAACTAAAGGCTAACTACTGGTTATCGAGGCAAAGATGGGAAGGAATGAGCATCCTCTGAATGGGGCCAGAGGGAGGAGAGTCTCATGGACCAGCTTAAGAGCCTGTGTGTGTTTATTCTAAGGGCCATGGAGCTGCTGAAGGTTTTTATATAGAGGCAAGACATGATCAGATGTGCACCCTAGCTGCAGTGTGGAGGGGTTTGGATAGACTCTGGGGAAACTGAAAGAGCACTAGAGTTGGAATCTGGAGTTATACGTCCTAACATCAAATCCTATGAGCCCAAAGATCTTAAACTCTCTTTCTTTTCTGAGGCTCCGTTTCTGCCTTAGGACACCACGACAGTTGAGAGAGAATGTGAGTGACTAGCTCCTGGCTCACGGGAGGTCTTCAGCCCACTTGTTTAATTCCTTATCTTTTTTTGTATTTTCTAAGCCTCTTAGCCATTATTTCCTTGACAAGCAAGAGACGGGGGCATGGGTGTAGATTGTGAAGCCCACAGCACTTTTGTGGCTAGTTCTTTTTCTGTGCAAAAAGGACATTCTGGCACACTTCCAAGGCCCAGAAATGAAAGAGTCATTTTAATTAGAACACTTTCTTTTTTCTAATTTGCAAATTGCAGTCCTCAAAGACTAACTTAGCAGAGCTGACATGGCCTCCTTGACCTACATTATAAGTAATGAGCTCTTGATCTAAGAATTAATGCAGTCTCCATCATGAGTTGATTGGATTGTTTGAACAAAAGTGCTACGTTTTCAAAGCCCTGGCTTATTCAAGACTTTCAACTTTCCGTTGAAAAGTGGTTGGAACTAGGAATTTTAATTGCTCCATTCCTTCCCTTGTCATGATTGGTTTTTATTAATGGGTTTGTCAATTAACAGGTTACACTAATAAGTGGCAAGAATGGGATTCAAGTCAAGGAATCTGGCTTCAGAGTCAACTTTGTCATGCTACTCTATGTATCACTAATCAGTGCAGGCTCAGGAGGCCAAGGAGAGAAAAGAACCTATGTTTTCACCTTTTATTAGAGGAATCAATAAAGACATCTTCACTATTGTCTTTTCCTGAGATGGGGGCTTTGTCTGTCACCCAGGTTAGACTACAGTGGAGCAATCATAGCTCACAGCAGCCTCGAACTCCTGGGCTCAAACGATCCTCCTGCCTTGGCCTCCCAAGTAGCTTGGACTATAGCTATACTGTGTCTGGCTAATTTTTTAAAATTTTTGCATAGATAGAGTCTCCCTATGTTATCCCGGTTGTTCTTGAACTTCTGGCCTCAAGCAACCCTCCTGTCTTGGCCTCCCAGAGTGCTGGGATTACAGGTATGGGCCACTGTGCCCAGCACATCATCCTTTCTCATAGATTTTAAAGGCACATGAAAGTCTTAGAAGCACAGGGAGCTCATTCAAACATATGGCTTAGATTTAAGGGATTTCTGACCTCTTCCTTGTGTGTAGGACTAAGATGATGATAGTCTCCCCTCTCCACCTTGCAAGATATCACCTCCTTTCGGGGTCTAGTTTGGGATGACTTGTGTCCTCCTCAAAATCCACGTACTAGAGTCCTAACCCCTAGTACCTCAAAATGTGACTGTATTTGGCAAGAGGGACTTTGCCAAGGTAATTAAGGTTAAATGAGGTCGTTAGGTAAAGTTATATAGGGCCTTTAAAGAGAAAGCTAAGGTAGCTGGGCATCTAGCTCACGTCTGTAATCCCAGTACTTTGGGAGGCCGAGGCGGGTGGATCACCTGAGGTCAGGAGTTTGAGACCAGCCTGGATATCCTGGTGAAACCCTGTCTCTACTAAAAATTCAAAAATTAGCCAGGCGTGATGGCATGTGCCTGTAATCCCAGCTACTCTGGAGCCTGGGGCAGGAGAACTGCTTGAGCCTGCGAGGTGTTAGTTGTAGTGAGCTGAGATTATGCCACTGCACTCCAGCCTGGGTGACAGAGCTAGACTCTGTCTCCAAAAAAATAAATAAATAAAATAAAACAAATAAATGAGGTAACTAAGGTAAAATGAGTCATATTGGACCCAAATCCAGCATGACTGGTGTCCTTATAAAGAGATTAGAACACAGGGGTGACTCTGTGAGGACATAGTTTCGGCCTTCGTGTCTCCAGAGCTGCAAGAAAATCAACTTCTGTTGCTTAAGTCACCCAGCCTGTGGTGCTTTGTTACGGAAGTCCTAGCAAACAAATGCTGAACCTAAGGAGCTCTACGAAATCCATATAAAATGAGGACGCTTAATTAAGCTTCCTTGCTTCCCTGCTCATATAGAATCTGTTGGACTCTAACAGTGACGGTTCTCTCTGTTTTGTGAGTGAGGCTGTTTAGTACTTCATAAACAACATGTATCTCTACAGCTGTCAACTCAACATTTCACAGTTTCATGCTTATTGGCCGTCTTGATCATTCGGAGTCTGTCTCCCTTCCTTCTCTCTCATTTCTCTTCCACAGATAGACAAGCTAGCCCTTTGGTAGTTAAACTGCTTGGAGTACATAAAGTATTAATTCAGCAGCTGAGCCCCTTTATTATTTTGTCCATATATTTTTGCAAGCTCAATGGTTTTTACCATTTACCATGCTCAAGGCTGTAAACCATTTCTCCAGGAATCCGACTTTCAAAGGTATGGGCTTTAAATGAAGATTGCCCTTGTAAAAGGATCTCATAAAAACCATCTCTAGGTACTCTTAACCTCCAAGGTGGTATGTCGGCCAGGACTCTGCAGCCTGTAGGAGAGGGTGGGGCCACCTCTCTTTAAAGAGCCAAAGAGGTTGGTTCCATTGTCCTACCAGGCTCCCTGGCATTCAGATTTATTTCACACCCAGAGGCAGCCGTGAAGCTTGGGCTCACCCTGGCAACCAACTGTGGCAGAGGCTTCAGGAGGATGAATTAGAAACTGTCTGTCCTGACTCTTTGAAGTCTTTGGATGTTCACAGGCTCCTTGTTTCTAGGTTTGGGCAAGCCAGGGATGCTGACAGGTCGGTCGGTGGAGCTGCTGAATATGCAAAGGTAGAAGGTGAATTTTCATAGTGCTTCATTTTTTTAAAAATCTAGCCAGGAGACACTCAGTGTCTAGCTGTGAGTAGGCATCACCTGACAGCAGAGGCTTCCAACTAGAGGCCCACTTGGCCACTGCATCAGGCTCCCGTGCAGTGTGAGATGTGAGCTTCTGCCTGGGGCACAGACACCATGTTGTCCTTGTTCTATTGTACAGCCATTCTTAGGGAGGAGAGGGATAGGTGTCTGCTTTGTTCATTCACATTATTCAACACATTCCCTACTGAGCACCCATGTTGTGCCAGGTATGACCTAAGGTGTGGCAGAACAGCAGTTAACAGACAATCTTAGTCCCTGCCCTTGAGGCTTGACAGTGTAGTTGTAAAGGAAGCAAAGGTTGTGTTTCCCTCCCCAACTCAAACTCTGTGGCTACCTCTTCTTTTTCCTTTTCTCCATTCACTTATCCCCTACACTCCTACCTCCCAGAGTTTTGCATCCTAGAAAGAAGGCTGCAGGAAGAGAGTGATGTTTATCCTAGGCCACGAATCCTTAATGGTGGAATTTTATCATCTGACTAGAAGATATTTTATAATAAATGAGCATCTCATAGCCCTGCCAGTGCAGGGATCCTGAATCCTTTGCTTGCGATGAAATCCGCACAGTGAACTGCAGTACCCTGGAGGCCACATGGAGGGCACATGAAGTCTGTCCCAGGGCACAGAGAACTGCAGAGTTAGAGAGGGACCTCCAGGCTTGCAAATCAGCAGTGCATTTTGTCATTAGCAAATCAACAGCTGAGTGGCACTGAATTTCTCTGTAGAGGCTCTTAAGCACCTAGCTTAGTTCCTACTTCCTGCAAAGAGATTTATGGCCTTCTGTAACAGAGGAATAAGAGGCCTGCTGGCAAGGAGCCCTAGAGAGGGAGTGGGGTTTGCAGATGATACACTGACAAATGTTAATTGCTGGAAGCTGTTGGTCCCAGGGCTGCCATCCCTAAGATTTAACCCCTAACTCTCCAGGTAGTATATGGTACAGGCCACTCTTGATGAGAGACAAGTGTTCACCTGAGACACAAACTTGAGAATTTTGCTGCTGTCACTACACAGTTTGAAGCCTTTTCCTCCATTGCAGGACAAACTAACCATTTCACTTGCCAAGACTTGAATGATATAAGCTTCATTATTAAATACTGTTTAGCAATACTGTTTAGCAGTGTCGACAGTATTTCTTTGAAACTTCTTTTGTCAGCTTTAACAAAAACCTCATCAGATCTTACTGAAAGGATTGACATCTGGGTATTTATTTGGTAATCCAACATTGCATCAACTCAGAAGATAAAGAAGCTTGAGCTTCTCTTGGAAACTGAAGACAAAGTTATACTTAGGCAGTTAAAAAGGCAGAAAAAAAATGGTAAGTAATGCAGTGCCAAGACTGAGTAAGAAGTAGGCATGGCCCTTTGTTAAGCCTGACCTCAGCCAGATGCATGGTATTGGGAACTTAACTCATTTGTTGAATGAATAAGTGATGGCCTAATAAAGGAAACTGGTCAGTGCTAAAATGATGAAAAGGTCAAAAGTATAAGATCTAGTTACAGTCAGGCATGGTGGCTCATGCTTGTAATCCAGCACTTTGGGAGGCCGAGGTGGGCAGATCATGAGATTAGGAGTTCGAGACCAGCCTGGCTAATATGGTGAAATCCTGTCTCTACTAAAAATACAAAAATTAGCCAGATGTGGTGGCATCTGCCTGTAGTCCCGCCTACTCAGGAAGCTGAGGCAGAAGAATTGCTTGAACCTGGGAGGCGGAGGTTGCAGTGAGCCGAGATCACTCCACTGCAGTGGAGTGGAGTGCCCACTTGCCTGGGCAACAGAGCAAGACTCCATCTCAAAAAAAAAAGTCTAGTTACTTCATCCTTGTTCTATAAAATGTTTTCTTGTTTCCTATTGTATAATCCCTATAAGAGTTTGCTTACCCAAACTAAATTTGAAATTAATTTCAACAGTCCTTGGTAATCATCTGTTAGGGGCAGAGGATACAGGATGATGGTTATAGCCAGAAAGATTTAAAAGAAATGACTTGAGAATCTAGTAATAATTAGATTTAATGCAAGCGCTGAATTCAACTGGGAATAAAAACACTTACCTGACAGGTTATTGTGAGGATTAAATGAGAATGTTTATAAAGCATCTAGTGGAATGCAAGAACCTAGGAGGTGACACACAAATGTCAACAGCTTCTTCTCCACCTCTCAACATTAGCTGATTTTTGGCTGAATCAGATGGCTGGATTTTGTTACTTCCTTCCATTTCTAGGATTTCCTTCCCCTTTTAATGGAGAAGGTGTTCCTGAAGTAAGGGATAATTACTTACTGTCATTCTATCAAGAGATCTAATCTTTGTCAGAGCAAAGAATTTCCTAATCATTTGGGTAAACTTCTGTAGAATCAGTCCTAGAAACCAGCTATTGAGAACTGCCACTCTGCGCTGTTGCTTAGAAATGCTTATTGTTTGTCCAGGAAAGAAGCTTGGCTGTGTTCAAGGGAGGCTGGCTACTGTCAGTCTCAACTCCCTTACCACTTTTGTTAAATTCAAAATAAGAGATATAGGAGAGTGATATACAGGTCCCTTGTCAACTTTTTCTATTGTATTGTGAATCTCTTCGTTTCATATCATATTCTACTTAAAATTTTCCCTTTATTGCCTATAAAAAATGAAGTCCAAACATTCAAGTCTTTTACAATTTGGATATTACTTTATTACTTTTCTTTTCTTTCTTTTTTTTTTTTTTTTTTGAGATGGAGTCTTTTTTTTTTTTTTTTTTTTTTCTTTTTTTGAGGGAACCTAGATCATGCCGTTGCCCAGTTTGGAGTGCAACGGCATGATCTAGGTTCACTGCAACCTCCGCCTCCAGAGTTCGAGCAATTCTTCTGCCTTAGCCTCCCAAGTAACTGGGACTACAGACGTGCACCACCACGCCTGGCTAATTTTTTTTTTTTTTTTTTTTTTTTGAGATGGAGTTTCGCTCTTGTTACCCAGGCTGGAGTGCGATGGCGCGATCTCGGCTCACCGCAACCTCCGCCTCCTGGGTTCAGGCAATTCTCCTGCCTCAGCCTCCTGAGTAGCTGGGATTACAGGCACGCGCCACCATGCCCAGCTAATTTTTTGTATTTTTAGTAGAGACGGGGTTTCACCATGTTGACCAGGATGGTCTCGATCTCTTGACCTCGTGATCCACCCGTCTCGGCCTCCCAAAGTGCTGGGATTACAGGCGTGAGCCACCGCGCCCGGCTAATTTTTGTATTTTTAATACAGACAGGGTTTTGCCATGTTGGCCTGGCTGGTCTCGAATGGCTGACCTTAGGTGATCCACCCACCTTGGCCTCCCAAAGTGCTGGAATTACAGGCATGATCTACCATACCCAGGCTGGACATTACTTTTCTTAAAAGTCTCATCTCCAGCCCAACTTGGAACAGACTTAAGCCTTCACATTTTTCTGTATAATCTTTCCCTCTTCATCCTTGAAGAATCTCTTCTATAAAGGTTTGTGATACCACAGAGCAAAGTTCTCATAACACTTCCATAGTTCTTTCAGTCTCACAGTACTTTTATGTTTTAATGATTGTATTTGTATATCTTTGTTCTTATTAGACCTCAAACTCCTGGAAACAATGACATAGTGTTGAAAGTCTTGGTGACTACATTAAGGACTACGGAATGACTTGATAAAGAAGGGCATATAGTGAAAAAGAACAAAAGATAATTTACATTCATTTAGTATCTATAGTAGATGCTCTCTAGGATATAATTGATATAATCTTATTTAATCTATTCAACAACCATGTAGGGATTAATACATTTACAGATTAGTCAATGGGCTTAAGAGTGATTTATTTAGACTAATTAAGGAAGAGCCTTCAATTGAATCCTATTTGATGCTCTAAAGCTCATGTTCTTTGCATTATACCAGGCTGGCTCAGAAAGGGGCAATTATATAATTGATAGGCTGGCATTAGTAAACATAGTGGATTGGGGAGAAAAAGCAGCTAGGAGACTGGAGCAGATAATTCAATTGTAAGGCAATGAGGGCCTAAATAAAATTAAAAAATAGAGAATAATCATTGAAGGTTATAGATATTGATAAGGAGGAGACAAATGGAAAGGTCACGTAAATGAAAAGCAGATTCATAGAGCTCATCAGTGTAGCACAGTATCTTGCTTGCTTCTGACTGTGGTTGAACCAGAGTTGAGGTAGGTGACTCTGAGGCCTTTGTAGTAGAGACAGGTAGAGCACAATCCTGAGGCTGGACACCCAGAGGAAGCCGCTCTGGGCCCTGGGGCTGGTATTGCTGCCCAGCAGATTTTTGAGAAGAAAACAAGGACTCGGATCCTGCAGAAAATATCATAAAGCAGTTGGATCATGTCTTAGTCCATTTTGTGCTGCTATAACAAAATACCACAGACTAGGTAATTTATATTGAACAGAAATTTATTGGCTCACCATTCTGGAGGCTGGGAAGTGCAAGATCAAGGGACTGGTATCTGGTAAGGGCCTTCTTGCTGTATCATCTGTGGCAAAAGGGGAAATGGCAAAAGAAGGAGCTTATTCTCAAAAGCCCTTTTATTAAGGCATTAAACCCACTCATGAGTGTGAAGCTCTTATTGCTTAATCACCTCTTAAAGATCCAGTTTCTCAATACCGTTATATTGGCAATTAAATTACAGCATAAGTTTTGGAGGGCACAAACACTCAAACCATAGAAATGCCTATTCAATATTTCATACAATATATGGTCATGGTATTTCCCGCAACAACTTTAAACCTAAAAGTCACCTGCAAAAGTAATAGATTGAACCCCAATCTACTAATTTCTTTCTCAGCCAGAATTTGTCAAGTTCACAGGGGATATTGACAACTGTACAGAAAGCACAGCACATCAGCCCTGCAAAAAAACAACAACAACAACAACAACAACAAAAAACACTAACATATGAGAGGGTTGTCTGTGAGCAGCTGAATATTATAGTTTGCATGGAAAGGTTTTGACCTTGAACTACCACTGAAATTGTTTCAAAATCTGTTTTCATAGCATGATTCTACACGTACAAATTTTTACCACAGCCATTTTGACCAAATATCCTATTTGCCAGTCTATCATATTTGGCAAAATGTGTGGTCTGATGTTGAACATAGAATTGACCTTCTTCTTGGTTAATATGATTCAAGTCTTGGTCTTTACAGGAATTCTATTCTTTTCTATTCTGCCCATTTTTTTTTTTTAAATAAACCTCTTCTTTCTGTAAGGTCAAAGTAGTTTATGGATAAGGATCAGATTACTGGGGAGAGGAGGTAGGTTGAACATTTCTTTCTGTTAGTACCTCCAGCCTATTTGTATTATTGGCCAACTCACTGGTACAATATTCCCTTTTTGATTTAATAAAGATGGACATTGTGTTTAACTGGAGATGACAGCAATTAATTTTTTCCTTGTAAAATTGTGCTTTCTTTTTAGGAAGTACAATTCTTTCATAGGTACTTACCTCAATTTAAAAAGGGAGAAAATTGAACTTTTGGCAGCAAACTCAAACATTAGAAATGAAATTAAGACATCATTGTGTGGATTTATGATATGCCTTTAACCTCTTCATGAATTCAGCTACTTTGAATTCAGTTTTATTTTAGTCACCATGAAAAAAGCACTTTTGCTTGGTGCTTTTTGTTTATATCCCAGGATTTTATTTAGAAAGAAAACTGCACACATTTCATTGGTGTCCAGACATGGTTAACTTTGCTGAAAAAAAAAGAAACCTACCTTGCTAGCATAGAATTTAAGGTTTTTGATATTTCAATCACTAATGTTATTTTGTTACATTTGATTTTCTTCACTTTCTATGTAATAGACCTAGATTTAATGTATCTGTCACTTTGGTTTTAAACGTGTGCCTGGATTTGCTTGGAGAACATGTTGGGGACTTATCCTCACGTGGAAGCCATCACCACACATTTCACTAAGCCTATGAAAGGGAAACAATTTTGCAGAATGTAATTCTAGAAGCTGGGTCACCTGTGAAATCACATTGGAATTTGACATCCTTAAGAAAAGAAAAAGGCACCTATAGGGACAAAATATCATATGTGCAATGTAGGACTCTGGATCTTTTCCTTCCCTTTTATTATGTAAGTTTTAAAAGTCACATGTTCATTCAGCTGTTTCTCATCAGTTTTGTTTTGTTCCCATATAAACACATACACACAATATAAAAATAATTTTAATAAAGAGAAATTCTTTTTTTCCCTTAAAGTTTCTTTTATGGTGGAATTCATGTAAAGCTCTGAATTATGAAAAAGTTAAAAAAAAATCCAAAATAGAATTTAAAACAAAATGCAGTTCTGATTTTGTCTTTTGTCTCTTCTTCCCTTTTCAAATATGTTTCTTCATTCTTTTAATCCTCTGTAAAACACATAGAAAAGCATAATTTTGAAATAATATTAGCAATCAAGGTTTCTGGTTTCCTTTTAACAAGGATAAATAATGCATCAGAAAACTTTTGCAGATTATATCAAAACAGAGAGGAATACTGGTTGTTCAGAACATGTTTGGACACATCCCTATTCTTGGCTCATCTATTTGAAAGCTACCTGGGCGTAGTCCAATGTGTTTATCCGCTACATAGTGACACATAGCTTTTAGCTGTCTTTGTGGATGACCCAGGTAAGTTCAAGAGATGTAGCATTTCCAGTAGTTACAGCTTTGCAAAGTGACATAGCACATTAGAAAATATTTGCTTGCTCTATTTGCACTGAATTTTATTTAAATGAAACATAATCACTTAGATATCCATAGAAGTTTATAGCTTCATGGTTTTCATACACTTTCTCTCATTTGATCTTCACAAAGGGCATCCCTTTATCTTGAGTCTAAGGCCCAAGGAATTCTGACTCCACATATAATTAAAATGAGTATCATGCAACATTCCCTATGGCACTTACATAGTTAGGATATTAGGTAGCCCAGCTCCAATTAGCTTTGTTCTTCTTTGAGTTAATTCATTTCCGATTTTGCTTCTGGTTTATAGGAGGTAGTGGGCCATAAAAGTAGATTAAGAAGGTTCTATATAAAATAAGATCGAGGTTGGGTGTGGTGGCTTACACCTGTAATACCAGCACTTTGAGAGGCTGAGGCAGGAGGATCACTTGAGCCCAGGAGTTGGATACCATCCTGGGCAAAATAGTGGGATCATGTCTCTATAAAAAACACATTTAAAAATTAACTGGATGTGGTGGTGTGCACCTGTAGTCCCAGTTACTTGAGAAGCTGAGGCAAGAGGATCACTTGAGCCTGGGAGTTCAAGGCTGCAGTGTGCTATGATCATGCCTCTGCACTCCAGCCTGGTGACAGAGTGAGACCCTGTCTCAAATAAATACATAAAATAAAAATAAAATGGGATCAAGCTTCACAGTGTGTGGAATCTCAGAGTAACAGACCTTGGATAACCTGTGGTCCAAGAACAATTCATGGACAACATTCCTGATTTCCCCCACTTTTCTAAAGAGATGTTACTCCTTATCAGTTAGCTTATTCAGTAAGCTCATCACTTACACCAATATATTCTGGTTCAAGCCACTGTGATCTCTCAGTTGGCTGATTGCAGTAGATTCTGAATTGTAAGATGTCTTCCTGCTATCACTCTTGTCCTGCCCCAACACCCATGCTTTATTCTCCACATGGTAGCAAGTGATGTTTTAAAATGTAATCAGGCCAAGTTACTCATGGGGTTAAAATCCTCTAAGGTATCCCATCACAGTTAAAATCTAACTCCAGGCCAAACGCGGTGGCTCATTCCTGTAATCCCAACACTTTGGGAGGCCGAGGTAGGTGTATCACTTGAGTGCAGGAGTTTGAGACCAGTCTGGGCAACATGGCAAGACCTTGTCTCTACAAAAAATACAAAAATTAGCCAAGTGTGGTGGCATGTGCCTATGGTGGCCCCAGCTACTTGAAAGGCTGAGGTGGGATGATCACTTGAGCCCAAGAGGTCGAGGCAGCAGTGAGCCAAGATCATACTGCTGCACTCCAGCCCAGGCAACAAAGCAAGACCGTGTTTCAAAAAACAAATAAAATGTAACTGCAAATGCCTTACCATGGCCTCTAAGTCCCAGGGACCTTGGCTCTTGCCGGTCTTCCTTACTTAATCTGCACTGACCATGTGGGTGTTCTTGCTGTCCTTCCAATGCACCAAGCTTGTTCCTTTTTCACAACCTGTGCAGTCTGTTCCTTCTGTCTGAAAGACTGTTTCCGTTCATGTTGACATGTTACATTCCCTTATTCATTTAGGTCAATGCCCAAATATCATCTTCTTAGACCATCCTAATTAAAATAAGTACCCCTCCTTGAGTCACTCATAAACCTTTGACCTGCTTCATTATTCTTCAAGTTCTTATTGTTCCTTGATACCATATAATATGTTTATTTGTGCAGATGTTTATGGTCAGCCTCACCCACTAGACTGTAAGCCCCATGATGGAGGGAATTTTTCTCCTTCATTCTTCACTGTTTCCCAGTGTTGTCACATAGTAGGTATTCTGTAAATATGTATTGATGAGAAGAATACATTAATTACTAGAAAAATTCTCTTTCCATATGAAGACTGAGTTTATGCAAGGTGAGAGATGACTGTAAGACTCCATCCCTGGGTAATTGAAAGAATGATAGAAACAGGACATCAGCAACCACAGGACTGAAGGGTTGGAAGGCACATGATATCTTCCAGTCCACCCTCTTTGCCTAGAGAGAGGATTTGATGAAGACTTCTAGGTCATAGAGCTAGCATATCAGGGACTGGAGTCCGTATCTTCTGAGTTCCCTGGCTGGTGTTCTTTCCATGACATTACAGCATCTCTGAAAGTCAGGGGGAGGAGATGAAGTTGGAGTACAGAAAAAGTAATCAATGGAAGATGATAAATTCAGCTTGGGACATGCTGAGTTTGAGGTATCACTGGGACATGCAGATTCAGATATCATGTGCTGTTAGAATTAATAACTGAAGTCCAGAAATGACCACAGATACATGCATTGATTTTGTAATTGAAATTATGGAAAAAGATTTTCAAGGGTAGATAAACAGGAAAAAGTAAGAAAAAGAAGAAGGGGAAAAGAATGCAAAGACTCTAGCCTTTGCATATGGAAGATGTTTGCAGAGAAAAAAGAATCCCCATGGTCTCACAAAGCCAAGGAGAAAAGGTCAGTGGAGGAAAAGTCAAGTAAGACAAGAACTAGCAGGAGGAAAGCAGTTTCATCAGTGTGGAGTTAAAGGTCAAATTGCTGGGGATTAAAATAATGAAGATGAGGGGGCTTATTGATTAAGAGCTCTGGAGTTGAACTGCCTGGTTTTGTACCCAGACTTTAGTATTTACTGTCCATCCTTGGGCAAGATTTTAAATCTATCTATGCCTTATTGCTTCATATACTAAATAGAAATAAAATTAATATCCATCACATAAAACTTTATGAGAAAATAATGAGATAATCTATTTTAATTGCTTAGCCCAGTGCCTGACATATAGTAACTACTCAATAAATTTAGCTATTATTTCTCTTGGTAGAAGTGAGGGATCTAAGGGCCAGGCTCACACCTTCACAACACCTTAGGAGGCCAAGATGGTAGGTTCACTTGAGCCCAGTAGTTTGAGACCTGAGACCAGCCTGGGCAACACGGCAAGACCCTGTCTCTACACAAGAATCAAAAAATTAGCAGGGCATAGTGGTACACATTTGTGGTCACAGCTATTCAGGAGGCTGAGACAGGGGAACTGCTTGAGCCCAGGAGGTTGAGACTGCAGTGAGCCTTTTGCACACTGCACTGCAGCCTGGGCAACAGAAGGAGACCCTGTCTCAAACAAACAAATGAATGTGGGGTCTAGGGGGAATAGAAATGTAAGACATAAATTTGAAAGATTAACAGAGTTGAGGGAAGACTTCTCTTGAGTGATAAAACTCCTGTAAATAAAGAAAGAGGCACCACAAACTCAGGCAAAGTGGTTAGTTTTAAGGAAAAGAAATTACATGGTAAGAGAGGAACATAAAACAGATTATGATAGTGATGAGAGGAGATCTGGGAAGTTTGATAAAGAGAAATGTATTCTAAAGTCACCTTGTTAGATCAATTCATACCCCAGCTGATTAAGAGCCTTTGAGTCCCTCTTTCTGACATACCACATGCTGGCTGATAATTCCATCAATCATGGTTTGATAAGCACTGCACAGGGCTAAGGATAGATCAGGATTCAAGGATTAGTCAGGGTTTCCAAGAGAAACAGAACCAACAGAATTAATAGGAGATTTTATATATATATATATATGTTATATATATCATAGATTATATATATATAATCTATGATTGTAAAATTGTATACTAAAATTATATATATATAATTTTAATATATATAATTTAATATATATTAAAGTTGATATGTATTATATATATATTAAATATATATAGAGAGATTTATGGGAATTGTCCTATGTGATTATGGAGGCCTAAATGTTCCATGGTCCACCATCTGCAAACTGGACAACCAGGAAAGCTGGTGGTATAATTCAGTCCAAGTCCAAAGGCCTGAGAATTAGGAACCCATGGTGCAAGTTCTGTTTCAAGTGTGAAGGCCAGGACCGGAAGCACCAATGTCCAGATGCAGCAGAAGGGGATGTCCCAGCCTAAGCAGAGAGAACTTACCCATTTTTGCCTTTTTGTTCTATTCAGGCCCTCACCAAATTGGATGATGGCCACTCAGATTGGTGAGGATGATTTTCTGTACTCAGCCTACCAATTTAAATGTGAATCTCTTCTGGAAATACCTCCACAGACACCCAGAAATAATTTTTTACCAGCAATCTGACATCCCTTAGCCTGGTCAATTTAATACATGAAATCAACCATCACAAATCCTTCCAGCAACCATAAGAAAACCCCTCTAAGTTGCCACCAATCTATCATTTCACACAGTCTAGAATCCCAGGGTTGGAAAGCATCTGAAAGGCCATCTGGCCCAATGTCACCCAAATTCCCTGGACAGCCTCTCCAGCAGCTAGTTTTGTATCAACTGTATTTGGACAGTGTCTCCACTGATGGCACTCACCATCTTGCAAGTAGACCTTTCTTTCTTAGGTCAGATTCTTCAGCACAGAAAGTTCTACCATTGATCTGCCATAGGGCCTGAAATTGCCATTTTCAACCATTCCTCAGGCTTAAGGGATTGAAATATCCCTTTAAACCACAATACATTACCTGGCAATAAAGACCGTAAGAGAGTACATTGACAGTCACGTGGTGTGACCCCAAGGATAGGTAAATTCTAATGACTGATGGGAGTCCAGGAGTTCAAGACTAGCCTGGGCAACATGGTAAAACTTTGTCTCTACTAAAAATACAAAAATTAGCCAGGCATGGTGGCATGTATCTGTAATCCCAGTAACTTGAGAGGCTGAGGTAGGAGAATGGCTTGAACCCGGAAGGTGGAGGTTGCAGTGAGCTGAGATCTGGCCCCAGCACTCCAGCCTGGACAACAGAGTGAGAACCAGTCTCAAAAAAAAAAAAAAAGAAAATATACCTATTTTCACTGGGATATTTTGGTAATCACTATATGCATTCATATTCTCTTCTGCCTGAGTATATAATGTCGGTTAAAATTTGGGCAGAAAAACCATGACTTCGGGAGGCTGAGGTAGTAGGATTGCTCAAGGCCCAGAATTTGATACCAGCCTGAGCAACATAACGAGAACCTGCCTTTAAACACAAAAAACGTAAAAGGGAGACTAAGCAATTTGTTGTTGTTGTTTTAAAAGGCAAAAGGTTTTTAAAAATCCTTTTCCTAATTCAAAGATGAAATTATTACTATTAATAAAAAATAAATTGGTTTATTTTGTCCACAAACACTGTACCATTTATGATAACACTAGCTTTAATACTAAACACTGTGCATCCATTAATAGCAGTTTTATCTTCATAGTGCTTTACCAACAACTAATTAAAAAAAACAATTTTAATTTGTTGCCATGGTAGTAAATAGAGATACACAGAAATAGTTGTATCCATCAAATTCGTTCTTAATTCCCAAAATATAATTCAGTTTGGCCAATAAATCATTATTATGTAGTGGTATAATATGTTTAGGATGATAATTACTATGTTCGTAATGAAAAGATTTGCAAGTATACATAGATACATGCGATATCAAATATTTATGATGACAATTTTTATGTTTGTTACCCAGAAAAGATTTTCCTTTACGGAATCTGATAGTCAAAAGTGAACATTTCATCTGCAATCATTACTCTGTTCATATCTTATCTATTATGTTTGCTCCTTAGCATCCATCTCTAGAAAAGGGCATTAGAATGAAAGAGGCCACAAAGTAATTTGCCACTGAATTAACAGAGGGATCTGTTCACATTTAGCCTGTGAGGAGAGGGGTTGCAGAGGGAGGGCAGGGAGAAGAGACAGTCACTATCTTCAAGCATCTGGAGGCCTTTGGAATGGAAGAGGAGCAGGAGTTGTGATTTGTCCTCTGAGGACCAGACCAGAGTGACCATGTGGAAGCTACAGGGAGGCAAGTGTGATTCCGCGTAATGTGAAGGCCTCATCTGGAGACAAAAAGACTGGGCCCAAATCTAGACTCTGTCCCTTCTGCAAGTCTGGCTACCTAACCACTCTAAGCCACAAGCCTGCTGCATGGGGTCGTGTGGGAACTACCAAAATAACACACTCAGTAAAGCACTGAGATCTGCACCTGATACCTAGTGAGTGATGCATGAGTGTCAGCTCTTAATGTGGTAGTATTTGTCTTTAAAAGGATATTAAACGTGGAATGGCTGCTTTTCAAGGCAGTGACTCACTTCTCTGGCACGGGAAGTAATGAAGCAGAAACTGGATGGACATCTGTTAAAAATATTGTGTAAGGGCTTCCTGCTTTGAGGGTGAGATTGAAGTCAGTGATTTCCAGGTCCATATGATTCCATGAATTTTGCAGAAGGAAGGGAGAAATGACTTCTATTTTAATCTTTCAACATTTTCTACATCGTATTCTTGCTATACTGTGATACCTGGGGAATCTGGGCTGTAATAGAATGTTATTGGTGAAATGATATTATAGGGAGCAAACTTTTCTCTTGTAGACTTTTATCCTGAAGTAGACTTAACTCCAGGAAAAAGATCCACTGACTCTGACTCCCTAGTCTCTGCCAGGTTTTCTTCTGAGAGCTCTTAGGTCCTTTACAAATAGAGATTTTTTTTTTCCTCAACTAGCTTTCCTAAGTCTGTGGCTCATTGTGTTTTAATATTACAGACTATTTCCTTTCATATTAAGAATGTTCTCTGTATATAATCACATTTCCCTAGATATTTATTTATCTTTACCTTGTTGCTTAACCCCTCTATCAGTGAGAAGGAATGAACCTATCTATGTTTAAACATGACCTTCCTTCTCATTTTTCTTTCTTTTTCTTTAACAACATTGTATGATGACCATCTTCTGCCCAGCTGCTGAATGTTTGCACAGAAATCAGTAAAATACATACAGTTATAAACTTGTTTGTGGGGCTGTGGTGTCAACTCCATCCCAACCACTTATGAGACTTCAATTCCTGAGAGTGCTGTTGTCACTACGATAATTGGCTAATGATGGCAAGGAACCCACTAAAAACCTTAAAGCAAAGCTGAGAGAAAGCCAAGGGAAAAGGAAATGAGAAAATGAATACTAGGGAGGTAATCAGGCAAGGGTAAAAGGGCTGGATATAAATGGCGCAAGGGAAGGAAAAAAACAGATTTTAAAAAAGGGGAAAAAAAGAGCTCAAAGCAGAGAAGGAAGGGAGGTTTTAAATTATCCTGATTTTCACATTATATCTACATAGTTCTCACAAATGCAATAGAAACGCTATTCTTGGAATCAAAATTAAACCTCAAAAAATAAAAAAATAAAATAGGTAGTAAAAGAGAAAAGAAAACTACCAGTTTACAGTTAGCTGTTCTACAATCATTTACTAGAAGCACTAAACAGTAGAGGCAGAAGAAACTAGTATGTCCAGTATGGGCACTTTCCACATGAAAAAAATTAAAGTAGAAAGTCTCACATAAAAAAAAAATGTTGGTTGTGTATCTTTATCTATGAAATAACTTTTTAAATCACATGTTATCATTTTTTCTGAACCAAATGGATTGAAAATAGGCCCCTGGGTTTGTCTCTGTGTGTGGTTTTGTTTGTTTGTTTTGAGATAGAATCTTGCTATGTTGGGTCTTGCCCAGGCTGGTCTTGAACTCCTGAGCTCAAGGGATCTTCCCATCTCAGTCTCCCAAATAGGGATTATAGGGAGGCACCACCATGTGTAGTTTTCTGTTTTGCTTTTTACATTTATGTGGCATTTTCCTCAAATAACAAATTTTTGACCATTAAACTAGCCCTCTTAATGTTAAGTTTCTGAAGTTCTTTAACAATAATATGAGCATATTCAACCTATATTCACAAAAAAATTAGATATAATTTCTATAATTTTAATGTTGAATATTCATCAGCTATATGTTACTAATATTTTCCTACCTGAAAAACTTTCATACCAGATCAATATAGCTTACATTATAAAATAAATCAACTTGGTTTTCATTTTTTGTTGTTGTTTTATGAGACAGAGTTTTTTGGTTTTTTTTTTTTTTTTTTTTTTTTTTTTCTCTGTCACCCAGGCTGGAGTGCAGTGGCATGATCTCAGCTCACTGCAGCCTCAGCCTCCCAGGCTCAAGCAATATTCCCACCTCAGCCTTCTGAGTAGCTAGGACTACAGGCGTGTGCCACTGTGCCTGGCTAATTTTGTTTATTTTTTTTTGTAGAGATGGGGTCTCACTACCAGTTCAAAACCCAGGCTGGGTCACATGCTGAAAGCAAGAGCAAGAGAGAAAGGGTGGTAAGAAAAGGTGCCACTTACTTTTAAATAATCAGATCTCATGAGAACTTACTATCAGAAAGACAGCACCAAGCCACGGATCATTCACGCCATGATCCAAGCATCTCCCACTAGGTTCAGGCTGGTCTTGAACTGGTAGTGAGAATCCATCTCTACAAAAAAAAGTTCAAGACCCAGTCTGGTCTTGAACTACTGAGCTTAAGCAGTCCTCCCACCTTGGCCACCCAAAGTGCTGGGATTACAGAAGTGAGCCACCACACCCAGCTGCTTTCAATTTCAATTTGTTTCTAAACATTATATTTAACATATGAACATGAAGAATATGCAGATAAACCACATCTACTTACCATGTGTGTGTGTGTGTGTGAGAATGTGTGTGAGTGTGTGTGTTTGTGTGTGTGTGTTGGGGAGCAGTGCAAGTGGATGAACTGTTGAACTTTTAAAAATAAAAATTCCTTGACACACTTTATGTCTTTTATATAAAGTAAAAGCAAATTATTTTTTACTATTTGGCAAATGAAGACAGTGTTTGGAGTAAAATGACCAGGTAGGGCCAATTGGCTTCAGATTAGCATCCTGTGTTCGTCCCCTCTCTCCAGGCATTCAGAGGCCTGAGCACCCCATTCCCAAGTCACCTTCAGTGTGCAGAAAAAATTTCCCTAAGCAGGCAATCATTTATCCAAAATACAGGAGATCATGGGATGCGTCTAGTTAGGAAATTTTTAAAATAAAATATTATGATGTTTCTATCGAAATAACTGTTTCACGAAGAGTCTTTAAAAGGGTTTTCTCACCTGTAAAATAAAGAGATTGAGTTAGATAATGTCTAATGTCTCTTTTAGTTCTGTTTTAATTCAGTTCTGTGCATCTGAGTGTTTTGCTCGTGGGCTTATTTTTCTGCCCCTATTTAATTAACATACAGAAACAAATTGATCATTAGAATGTCACCCATTTTCCTCCCAAGTAGCACCCAGTGGCACTATAATGAGTCTAATATACTTGTTGTTAATGGATTTTGGTGCTAAATCTTCTTCTTAGAGAGCTTTTTAGTCCATTCGTTGGGAGGGAAGGGAACACCCTCACGTACATATGTGTTTGATACTTTTTCAGATTGTTCTTGACTTTGTTGTATCAAAAAGCAGAGGTCAACTTAGCAGAAAAGCTTATAAGAGGACTTTACATTTACTATATTAGTACTCTGCTCCCTGTATGATTTTCACAAAGTAGTATAGCAAATGTTATTAAACTGATAAATGCTTTCAAGATATTTGATCCACATTTCTTTAAACAAAAGAATTCTAGCTTTCAAAATGTATAATAAATAATATGCTTATTATTGATACGTGATTGAGTAGTTTGGGCTAGGTGTTAGTCAATGTAAGTAATGGTTCCACTTTAATAGAAACCCTTAAATTTTAGTACCTGAACCCAATAGAAATTTATTTCTTGCTTTCTTCACAGAATGTATTGGTGAATATTCTAGTTTTGCTGGACACTGTCAATTCTACAGTAGACAGAAAAGAGAACATGGAGGCTCTCTTGCAGATAGTAGGTCCTAGGCATGAAGTGGTATATGGTTCTTCTGGCACACAGGCTATTTTCCAGAACTGGTAGCATAGCCCCACATAGATACAATTAAACTAGGAAATGTAGTCTTCCTTTGTGCCTAGGAGGAAATTGAGATGGTTTGGGAAACACACAGGACTGTTTCTGCTAAGATCTTCTATAGCAAGGAGTTATATATTTAGAAATGAGTTGAAGAAGAGGGACATGAAAAAGAAAGCAACTTATGCAGGTATATTTTCCATAACCAAAATTAGGATCACTCTCAAAGGCTGTGACAATGACTATATTGAATTCCTTGGATGATCTAGAAATGGAGTGATAAAAGTTTAGAAACTAAGTTGATATGGGGATGGAGAGGATAAATAATAATTAAAAAATGGTAAATGATAATTAAAAAGAGGTTTAATTGTCTCACAGTTCTATACTCTGTATAGGAAGCATGGTGCTGGCAGCTGTTTGGCTTCTTGGGAGGCCTCAGGAAGCTTACAATCATGTTGGAAGGTGAAGTGGGAGCAGACATGTCACATAGTGAAAGCAAGAGCAAGAGAGAAAGGGTGGTGGGCAAAGGTGCCACACACTTTTAAATAACCAGATCTCACGAGAACTCACTGTCAGAAAGACAGCACCAAGCTATGGATCATTCACCCCATGATCCAAACATCTCCCACTAGGCCCCACCTTTAATGCTGGGGATTACATTTCAACATGAGATTTGAGTGGGAACAAACATCAAAACTGTATCAGCAGACGAATATGGTAGTACATTATGATCAAATAGGGTTTATCTCAAGATGTAAATTTGGTTTGACATTTGAAAACTAATCAATATAATTCACCAAAATTATAGCATTAAAAAAAGAAAGATCATATGAGTATCTCAAAAGATGCAGAAACAAGATTTGACAAAATTCAACACCCATTTATGGTAAGTAACTTTCTGCAAACTAGGCATGGACAGGAACTTCTTCAACTTGATAAAAGGCATGTACCAAAAGCTAACATTCTCCTTAATAGGGAAAGACTAAATGCTTTTTCCCTAAGATCAGAAACTAAGCAAGGATGTCTGTTCTTATCACTACTATTCCATATTACATCAGAATTCCTGACCAGTGCAAAAAGGCTCTTTAAAGACAATAAAACTCTTTATTCACAAATGTCATGATCAGCTATGTAGAAAATCATTATTAATATTTGATTTAAAAACTAGTAGAATTAGTAAGTGAATTTAGCAAGGTCACAGAATGCAGGATCAACATAGAAAAATAAAGTTTGTTTATTAGTGAAAATTTTGAAATTATAATTAAGAAAATACCATTTATGGTAGTATCAAAAAGCATTAAAATACTTGTACATAAACTTAAAATATGTGTGATGTGGTTTGGCTGTGTTCCCACCCAAATCTCATCTTGAATTCTAGTTCCCATAATCCCCACATGTGGTGGGAGGAACCCAGTGGGAGGTAATTTAGTCATGGAGGTGGTTATCCTCATGCTGTTCTCGTGATAGTGAGTTCTTACGAGATCTGATGGTTTTATAAGGAGCTTTTCTCACTTTTGCTTGACACTTCTTGCTGCTGCCATGCGAAGAAGGATGTGTTTGCTTTCCCTTCTGTCATGATTGTAAGTTTCCTGAGGCCTCCCAGATCATGCTGAATTGTGATTCAATTAAACCTCTTTCTTTTATAAATTACCCAGTCTTGGGCATGTCTTTATTAGCAGCATGAGAATGGACAAATACAATGTGCAAGTACTATACACTGAAAACTGTAAAACATTGCTTAAATAAATCAAAGAAATCTAAATAAATGGATATATAGAGTGTTCATGTTTTACAAGACAAATTGCTGCAATTTTCAATTCCCTCCAAGCTGACCTGTGGATTCAGTGCCATCCCAACTGACATACTGACCAGTTTTAATGAAACTAATATATTGATTCTCAATTTATATGAACATACAAAGAACCTAGAGTCAAACAATTTTGAATAGGAGAACAAATTTGGAATACTTAAACCACTTGATCTCAAAATTACTATAAAGCTATTAATGAAGACTATGCATTAGTGTAAGTATAGACACATAGATCAATGAAATAGAAGAGAAAGTTCAAAAATAGATTCACATATATAATGGTCAATTGATTTTCAATAAGGTAAATGGAAAAGGATAATCTTTTCAAAAATGGAATTAGAACAACTAGATATGTATCTGGGAAGAAAGGAACCTCCACCCATAACTCATACTACTTATAAAGGTGAATACACAATGGCTCATAAATGTAAACGTAAGAGCTAAAACTATAACATTTCTAGAAGCAAACATAAGAGAAAATCTTTGTGTCATGACATTAGGCAAAGATATATCAGGACACAACTTCGCACAATCCATAAAAAACATTGGTGGACTGGCTTCAGTTTAATTTAAAATGTTTGTTCTTCAAAGACACTCAAGAAATTAAAAGGCAAGCCAAAGCCAGGGAGAAAACATTTACAAAATACATATCTGATACATAAATTGTATCCAGAATGTATAAAGAATTCTTACAATTCAGTAATAGTACAAAAAAATGCATCATAAAAAATGGGAGTTGGGCACAATGGCTCACATCTATAATCCCAGCGCTTTGGGAAGCCAAGGCAGAAAGATTGCTTGAGCGCAGGTATTTGAGGCTGCAGTGAGCTGTGATTATGTCACTGCACTCCAGCCTGGGCAACAGAGAGAGCCTCCAACTCCAAAAAAACGGGGTAGGGAGTGGGTCAAAAGATTGAAACACTTTACAAAAGAAGACACACAAATTGAAAATAAGTACCTGAAAGGATGGATGCTCAATATCATTTATCATTAAGAGATACCAGAGAAACTAAAATGAGATACTGAAAAAACTAAGGGTTTTTTTTTTAAGTTGACAATATCAAATGCTGGCCATAATGTAGAATGCTGAAACTCTCGTACATTGCAGATGGGAATGCAACACAGTATTAATAGCATAGCCACTTTGGAAAACTGGCAGATTTTTTAAAAAGTAAAGTTAAACATCCATTAACCATATGTCCCAGAAATACCACTACAGAGTATTTATCCAAGAACAAACATATACATACAAAAAATTCAACATAGATGTTCAGTGACATTATCAGCGATATCACTCCAGGATATTTATGCAAGAACAAACATGTACACACACAAAGTTAAACACAGATGTTCATAGCATTTTATTTTCAATAGTCAAAACTGGACACTACTCAACTGTCCATCAACTGGTGAGTGGAAAAACAAATTATATATCCATACAGTGGAACACTGCCTGACAATAAAGAGGAATGAACTAAAGATTCATATGAAAACATGGATGAGTCTCAAAAGCATTATGCTCTATGAAAGAGGGCAGATACAAAAGAGCTCATACCATAGGAATCTATTAATATGGAATTATAAAAAAGGCAAAACTACAGAGAGCTAAAAATCTGTCAGGAGTTACCGTGATTCCAGCATCTGCAGAGATGGGATTGGTCTAATAGAGGTGTGGAACTTTGCAGGGAGCTTGAGGAGGGGGTGAAATATTCTAATTGTGGTGAAACTTACACAGCTCCGTACATTTGCCAATGCTCATTAAATTGTACACAAAATTGATGAGTTTTACAATATGGAAATTTTATGTCAATAAAGCTTATTTTGAAGGGGAAAATTTTTCTCTGGCCTTTCTGACTGAGGATTAATACAAATCAAAAAAACCAAACAGCTGGGTTCACAGAACTTACAAGTGAAGTGGCTCAAAAAGCTCCACTCTGTCAGAATTCAGCCCTAGGAATCTGTTACTTCTTGCAGGTAACTCAGCAGTTATGTCCAGAATGAGTCTTTTTCCGTTTTTTCTTTTTCCTCCTCTTGGACATTCCTGTTCTGACAGAATGAGAGTATTTAACAGAGAAATTGGGAGAGATCCGACAGATTTCCTTCTTTCAGAAACATTTAAACATACAGAGATTTTTCAATGTAAAGGTTCATAATGCATGTATTGTGTGATGAGAATTCTATTCAAAGTTCTCTTACCAACTTTGTTGACAATGTTTACAGCATTTCTCTCTTTAGAGCCACTGAAATCAAAGGAATTCGTAACATACTATTCTTGCCCAAAATAAGAAGAGAGAATTCATTCACTCATTCATTTATTCAGTAAACATTTTCCTTTATTTATTTATTTATTTATTTATTTACTTACTTACTTACTTACTTAAGACTCTTGCCCTGTTGTCCAGGCTAGAGTGCAGTGGTATGATCATGGCTCACTGAAGCTTCAAACTCCTGGATTCAAGCAGTCCTCACACCTCAGCCACCCAAGTAGCTGGGACTACAGGTATATGCCACCACACCTATGTTGCTTATTTACTTTTTAATTTTTTTTTAATTTTTTTGTAGAGAGGTGATCTCGCTATGTTGCTTAGGCTAGTCTTGAACTCCTGGTCTCAAGCCATATTCCCACCTCAGCTTCCCAGAGTGCTGGGATTATATGTCTGAGCCACCACACTTGGTCTCTTTTGGTGAATAATTATTAATCACCTCCTACATGATAGGCAATATACTCAGTGCTGGAAATTAAAAGTAAATGTATAAATAAGGTGTGGTCTCTGTCTTCTGGAGAATTCCAACTTCTCTGAGTTTTTGGGGTCACAATTCAGAATATCGAGAGTCAGCTTCTGTAATTTGCCTTTGTCACTGAAAGCTTACCAAAAAATCTGTGAGAATAGTAGATATAAAGACTGCTTTTAATAAAGCTCTTTAAATCCTAGAATGTTGAAATTTGGCAGTCAAGAAGGCCATCCTTCCCATTCAGAGAAAAGGAAACGAAAGCCTAAGTATGTGACGTTCCTATGGGATGTGGTTTGGCAGTGTCCCCATGCAAACCTCATCTTGAATTATAGCTCCCATAATTCCCATGTTTTGTGGAAGGGACCTGGTGGGAGGTAACTGAATCATGGGGGCAGGTCTTTCCCTTGCTGTTCTCCTGATCGTGAATATGCCTCACAAGATTTGATGGTTTTATAGAGTAGTTCCCCCGCACAGGCCTTCTTGCCTGTTGCCATGTAAGATGTGACTTTGCTTCTCGTTTGTCTTCCACCCTGATTGTGAGGCCTCCCCAGCCTTGTGGAACTGCGAGTTCATTAAACCTCTTTCCTGTATAAATTACCCAGTCTTGGGTATGCCTTTATTAGTAGCATGAGAACAGACTAATATACCATGGTAAAAGTCAACTCTATCTCTATTCACACTATACTTCTGACACTAATTGTGTGGATTTTTTCCACACCAAGAAATTCTCCAATTATCTGCAGATGCAAACTGAGAGTCCTAAAATTATGACACTATCTGGAGTTAGTGTCATACCCACAAGTTAAAATCCCGCAAGACTGTCCCCAATTCAGATGCCAACAATAGGAGAGGTAGCCCCAAATGATACTAGGACCTGAACCCTGGGCAGTGCTCAGGCTCTTGACACCTGGACAAGTCATGAATTCACCATCAAGAAATTCAAGGACACTGTCAAGGAATTCAAGGATGAGTCAGAGAATAGTCAAAGTCTAGAGATTTGTTGCAAAGTGAAAAGACACACTCAAAAAAGGGGAGTATGAGCATGTGTACTCAAAATAATAAGTCATGCCCGATGGGGTTTGGAGGTTTCTACCTTTATGGGTTTCTTTAACCAAGGGGTGAAATATTCATGAAGATTTCTAGAAAAAGGTAAAGGTTTCTCAGAACTGTGGTGTTATCCATATTTACACCAAATATTGGTATTCCAGGATCTGTCATGGCACTAGTGGGTGTGTGATTTAGGGTGTTAATGAGTGTATAATGAGTTCCTAGGTCATAATGAAATCCTAGTGTATAATGAAATAATGAGGTCCTAGTGTATAATGAAGTCCTAGTGTATAATGAAGTCCTAGTGTATAATGAGGTCCTAGTGTATAATGAAAACCTATGTCAAATCCAGCACCATGTTGAGTCTGGTAGCTTGGCCTTGTCCTGGTTTTCAGGGTCTTATTGGCCCCTAACATATGCAGCTCTTTCAACAGCTCCTTTTTGCTAGTTATGAGACTGCTGCTTGGAATTTTCTGTTCTCCTACAACCATCCTCTCTCACTGTGACTCCTTTCTCAGAATTGATAATTTACTAGAATGACTCACAAAACTCAGCCACACAGACACTTTACTTATACTGGTTTATTATAAAGGCTACAACTTGGGAACAGCCAAATGAAAGGAATGAATAGAACAGGGGATTGGGGATGGTTCAGGGTTTTCATACCCTCTCTGGGCACACCACCCTCCCAGCACCTCAATGAATTCATCAACTCCTAAACCCATAAGTCTCCCGGTTTATGACCTTTTATAGAGCTTAATCAGATCCCTTCTCCCCTTACTGGACATCGGTTGTGGGGCTGAAAGTTCCACCCCTGTAATCATGTTTTTTCTAATAAGCAGCCCTATCCTCGGGCTGTCTAGGGGCTTCTTCCTAAGTCACCTCACTAATGTAAGCTCAGATGTGATCAAAGTGGCTTCTTTATGATTAGCAAACAGAGGACTCAAGAAATTCCAAGGGTATCAGGAACCTAGACAAAGACCAAATATATTTTGATTATCCTACACAGTTAGACAATGAGTGAGTGGGACCCTTTCTGTCTTCTGACTTTGATTCAATATTCCAGAGGCCCATGGGATTGTCATTATCTCCCTTCATTACTCCCTGCAGAACTGTCGTGTCCCTAAGCTCTCCTGTCCTCTTGGAGACATTCCAGGGTGCTTTTACAATCTAAAAACATGCAAGCACAGGTAATTTCCACAGGTCATTTCTATCCTGGGAAAAAAAAGATTATGAAATGCTTAGTTCAGCAAAGAAATGTTTTCTGTGGAATCCCCCTTCAAATGAAATATTGATTTTGAAAACATTTAATTCTTGGAATCATTCTGAAAAAGTGATTTATTTGTACACTGATGGAAATAGGGACTTTCTTCTCAAATGTTTACAGGAATTATTTTGATAGTAAAGCATTTTCTGACAGAGTAGGAGGATGCAGATAAGTTTTCAAGCATGAAACAGAAAAGGAGCTGCAGCTATGTACCTAGGAAAAGGTTTGGTTTTTGCTTTTAATGGCTGTACTAAAAAGCTTTACATTCACAGAAAAGTAAATCAGTGCAATCACGTGATACCTTGGGACCAAACCTTCATTTATCATCTATCCAGTGCATCCTATGTGCCAAAGACTGTGTGAGGCAGTGCTGTCAATAGAATTCCCTGTGTTCATGGAAACTTCTAGATCTGCACAGTCTAAATATAGTGGCCATTCTCGGTGGCTCACACCTGGAATCCTAACACTTTGGGAGGCTGAGATTGGAGGATCACATGAGGTCAGGAGTTCCAGACCAGCCTGGGCAACATGATGAGATCCTGTCTCTACAAAAAAATTTAAAAAATAAATTCAGTGGGGTGTGGTAATGCATACCTATAGTCTCCAGCTACTCAGGAGGCTGAGGCAGGAGGATTGCTTGATCCACAGGAAGTCGAGGCTAGAGTGAGCTATGATTGCACCACTGCACTGCAGCCTGAGTGAATAAATAAATAAAGTGAGCTATGATTGCACCACTGCACTGCAGCCTGGATAAATAAATAAATAAAGCCACCACTAACCACCCATGGTTACTGAACACTTGAAATATGGCTAGTGAGACTGAGTAATGAAATTTTAAATTTAATTTTCTTTTAATCCATTTAAATTTAAATGGCTACCTAGTCTACTAGCTATGAAATTGGACAGCACAGGTGTGAGGAATAGGAAATACGAAGTGCTTCAATATTCACAATGTTGTTGTAGATGACTGAACTAGATGTGGTTGTAGGATTGTTTTCAGCAATATCTATCCACAAAGGACATCTCTTCAATCTTTCAGAATCATTGCCTTCAAAAATAAGACTCTATGATGGAAGTGATTAACTTGATATCCTATGTGCACATATATCTATAGTGAGTAAACAAAATGCTATAACTCTTTCAAGCTAAGAAGTACAAGAAGATGGTAGAGTGGGACCTCTTCTGTCTTGGGTGCTACTGAGGTGCCAATGTAAAGACAATAAAGCATGTCCAAGTGAATTTGGGACAACATCTACCCCACGTACAGATTCTTTTAAAAAATGGTCCTGAGACCTTGTTTCATTATCTTGGATCCTTTGCCAGTCAGATTAAAACTTTAAAATGAGTGCAAACAAGAGAAGAACACGAGGAGATGGTGATGAGAGCTGTTGCCTGGCTCTACTGTCCATTGGAAGAGAGCTGGGTGCCACTCTCTAGCCCCAAGCCTAGTAAAAGGAGTTCAAAGAGACCTGTTGGAGAAATCCGAAGTGGTTCCTGGTAACTGGAAAAATGGAAGATGGTGACCTTGCTTCTGCTCTAGAAAGCCAGTGGAGACTGCTTTTAATGGAGACTGCTTCTTCCCATGAAAGCTAGAGTGAGAGAGGGTTGACCAACTGCTTTGGGAGAGGGACTAGGGAAGCCCTTGCTATGTGGTTGGGATCAGCTGACATGTTGCTGAGGCAAGGGGCATATGTGAGTGTTTCTTGTGGACCAGATGTGGGCCATGTGCAATAGAGTTGGCATGAAGTTTATCTTCTTGGGGTCCACCTGGTAGGGTGGGTGAGAGATGGAAAGCTTCAGCAGGAAGAGATGTTCCAGTGGGTACATAGGACTGAGGAACAGGAATAGAGGACCTTATTTAACATGATTTGGATATTTGTCCCCTCCAAATCTCACGTTGAAATATGATTCCCAATGTCAGAGGTAGGGCCTGGTGGGAGGTGATTGAATCATGGGCGCTGATCCTTCATGAATGGCTTAGCAATATCCTCTTGGTGATAAGTGAGTTCTTGCTCTGAGTTCACATGTGATCTGGTTGTTTAAAAAAGCATGGCACCTCCCCCTTCTCTTTCTCCTACTTCTGCTCTCTCAATGTGACATGCCTCTCCTGCTTCACCTTCTGCCATGATTATAAGCTTCCTGAGACTCACCAGAAGCTGAGCAGATGTTGGTGCCATGCTTGTACAGCTTGTGGAACCATGAGCCAATTAAACCTCTTTTCTTTATAAAGTACCTAGTCTTGGGTATTCTTGTATAGTAACACAAATAGATTAATATATCACCCACCCTCTCTTTTGCACTGCACTCTTCCAGATGAAGCAAAGGAGTAGATTTAATGTTAAGTCAAATTTGGACTAAGGACTGGGTACTTTAATTATTGAATTGACACTATGCTTAGAGGACCTACAAGTGAGCTGAACAACTGGACCTGCCAAGTTTTCACATAATGCCAGGGGGAAGTTTCTCCCACTGAATAAAAGGATCATGGCAGACAGTTTTGGTCAGCCAGAAATGGAACTTATTCAAAATCCTGGTTATGATACTTACATGGATTTCATTAGATTTTCTCTTTACAATTCCAAGAAGCTATGGTTGGTCTGTTTTTTGGTAACAAAAATATATATAAATTAATTTCTATCAGCTTGGAAACCTGTATGTTAACCAAATCTGTCTTTTTAGTTAATCTCAGAAGTAATTATTTGTGCCCCCCCAAAACAAACAAACAAAAAAACCGGGAGTATTAGTAACACTGGGTTGGGCATAAAACTTAGCTTGAGATAAACTGAGATTGTAGAATTACAGGCATATAGCACTATGTCTTTCACTTTTCTTGAACATAATAGAACAGTTTTGATAAAAAGATAAATGATGATTGCAGGAGGTAGGGAGAGAGCAGAATACAGACACTGCTGATTGAAAACTGTAGAAAGGAAAAGGTTTCATGTAAAAATATCTGAAAATATTCCATTAAGGAACATTCTTTTGTTTTCCTCCTACCTCACTGACTGCTCATTTGATTCCTCTGCTTGTTCTTACCCATCTCCCTAATTTCCTGGCACTGGAGTGTAATAGGCACTCCTCTTTTCTCTTTACCATCCACTCCTTTGGTGATCTCATTCAGTTTCATGGATGCAAATGTCATCTTTACTCTAACTTTCAAATATACAGCTCCCACTCCTGCCTGTCCCCTGAATTCTGGTTTCATACATCCAGTGGCTTGCCTGGCGCTCCTCTGCTGAATGTCGAAAAGGTACCTCTAACTTAACATGTCCAAAAATTAGAGCCTGATCTCCCATCCTAAATCTTGTTCCTTCCACAGTCTTCCTCAGTTAGTTAATGCAACTCCATTTTTCTGGTAGTTCAGTCCCAAATCCTTGAGTCATCTTTGACTCTCTCTTATAACGTACATTCATCCATCATTAAATTCTGTCAGCTCAATCTTCAAAACATGACTAGAATCTCAAAATTTCTTACCACCTTCTTTGCTACCACCCTGGCCCAAGCCACCATCATCTCCTGCTTGTATTGTTGCAGTAGCCTCCTAGTTCACCTCCTTGCTTCCAACACATAATACAGGGTGATTCTGGCAAAACATAAGTCAGATCATATTAGCTGTCTGCTCAAAATCTACCAAGGGCAGTTAAGGGTCCTTACAACAACCTATCAGATCCCACTTACGACATCTCTGACTACCTTTCACCTGGCTCACTCAACGCTAGGGACACAGATCCCTTGCTGTGCTCAAAACCTATCAGGCAAGACCTCAGGGCCTTTGCACTTATAGTTACATATTTGCATGGTTTTCCCCTTTACCTGCTTTAGGTCTTTACTCAAATTTCACCTCTTAGTGAAGCCTTCTCTGAATATCCTTTGTAACCATCTACTCTCCTGACACTATACTCCTTACATTTTGTCCCTTTCTTTGTTTTGTTTTTCTCCAAAACACTCAGCACCATATAACATCACATATATTTACTTATCTTGCTAATTTTCTGTCTTCCCCAGCTCTGTGAGGGAAGGGATGCTTTGTGTTCCACTAGAATCGGTAAACTATACCTAGCACATGGTAGATGTTCAATAAATATTTGTCACATGAATGAATGAAAGAATAACTACCCATAAGAAGGATAATAAAAAATAAACTGAACCCTTATTATAGAGACTTAACCTAAGTTATTTGGGTCTTGGGGAAGAGGTTAGCTGAGTCTACCCTATGCCTCAGACAACCCTCTGGTTTAACATTTCTTGTGCACTTACTACAAGGCAGGCAGTATCCACTCCCTCCTCTGTTTTCTTCTTATCTCCATTCTCTTCCATCCCCTAAGCACATGAACCCCCTTTGTGCTCTTTCCTTCTTGTCTCCCATCCCTCTTACCCACCCAGTCTACACTCAGCATTCAATAGAGTCCCATGAGGCAAATGCCAGAGTGAATTTTGTGTCAGACATATTCTCTCAGCTTCACCTTGAGCTTTTGAAATTCAAGTACATCATGATTTTACGCATGTTGACTATTTCTGCCTTGGGTAGTGGCAAATTTTAATTCAACAATCATTTATTGAGCCTCTACTATAGACCAGGCACTGTTCTGGAATCTAGGAATACAACAACAAATAAATAAGACCGGCACTTATGTTCTCTAGTCTAATATATCAGTGGTTTGTATGCAGTTGTTATATGTTATAATGCAGCCTATTTGTACACTGAAGCAGTTGTAGGCAGCTTCCTTATTGAAAATACTGTAGAGGTTAGAGTTGTTTATGTATTTAAAATAAAAACCCTTTTCTTTAAATGCATATTTTAAGACTCATTGTTTAAGAATTGATAAGAAAGAGGAGTAAGTCTAGCTCACAATGGAAAAATACTTAATTTTTTTTTCTTTTTTGACGTGAAATGACTCACATTTGTGAAATGCCAAAACTCATAATAGAGATTAACAAAAATGGGTTGAGGAGTTTTAAGTTTAAAGCATTAACTTGAAAACTCATCTGTTTTCATGATTCCTTCCATCTCTGTTTTTTTTTTGTTGTTGTTGTTGTTTTTGCTGGGCATTTATTTCCCGATCTAAGTAAATTACCTAGGCTTTCGCTGTGAAAAAGAAACTTATCTTCTGACTCTCATTAAGGACAGACTTGGGTAGTCAAGTTTTAGATGTTCAGACACACTAGATTCAAGAAAAAGTATTTTCTCTGGTTTTAGATCAACACCCTATCTTTAATCCCCAAACAAATTCTAAGTAGCTCCCTGTCTCTATGTTTTGCAAGATGTTCTCAGCTTCAGATTTATTAGTGCACACATGCTTGTGTGCACACACACACACACACACATCGACATATCACAGCAGTTCAAAGGACAATTCAGAGACTTCTCTTAAGCTTTCTGTCTAAAACGATGAATTGACTATTGGAACATTTCTCTTGATTCAAAATTTTATGCTTTTTCATTTATTGAGGTAAAATTTATATACGAGCAATGCACAGCTTGTAAGTGTAAAATTCTATGAGTTTTGACAAATGTGTCATCACCCAAATAGAACACTTGCATCATCTTAGAAAGCTCCTTTATGCCTCATTTTTTAAAAAGAGCATTTAATATTAATCACTGCATGAAAAAACTTGAAATGCCTTGAAATCCTACAGTTATACATGAAAGAAACTTGAGAGGTCTTCCAAACCTTGAAAACGTACTAAAAGTGTAAATGTTATTTTCAGTAATAAATGTGAGGCTGGGAGTTTTCTAAAATGTCAATAACAAAAAATTGTGTTCACCACATTAGAGAAAAGACTAGGATATCTATTGAACCCATAGAAAATGTTACAAAATCAATCTACCACTTCACACCCACTAAGATGGCTGTAATCAAACACAAAATAATCAGTGTTGGTGAGGATGTGGAGAAATTAGAACCTTAATCCATTGCTGGTAGGAATGTATGGTGGTGCAGCCACTGTGGAAAACATTTTGGAAGTAAACATAGAGTTATGATACAACCCACAAATTCTACTCTATGTAGAACTGAAAAGAGAAATGGAAACAAAACATCTCCACGAAAACTTGTACATAAGTTTTTGTAGTAATATTATTCCTAACAGCCAAAAAGTGGAAACAACTGAAATGCCTATCAACTCATAAATGGATCAATAAAATGAGTCCTAGCCACACAATGGAATATTATTTAGCAATAAAAAATGAAGTTCTGATATATGCTACAATGTGGATGAGCATTGATGTTATGATAAGTGTAAGAAGCCAGTCACAAAGACCACATATTTTATGATTCCATTTATATGAAATGTCCAGAATAGGCAAATATATAGAAACAGAAAGTAGATTAGTGTTTGCCAGGGACTGAGGGGGTTGGAGAGAAAAGAGGAATGACTGCAAGTGGGGATAGAGTTTCTTTTGGGGATGATGAAAAATTTCCAGAATTGACAGTGATGATGGTTGCACAACTCTATGAATATGCTAAAACACATTGAATTGTACACTTTAAATGGATGAGTTGTGTGGTATGTAAATTAGATCTTGATAAAGCTGCTTAAAAAAAATCTTTCCAGTGAGGTGATCAAAAGTATGTAGCTAAGCTGAGCATGGCGGCTCACACTTGTAATCCCAGCACTTCGGGAAGCTGAGGCAGAAGGATTGTTTGAGCCCAGGAGTTGGACATTAGCCTAGCCATATAGGGAGACCCCATCTCTACAATAAATAAATGAAAAGTTAGCTGGGCATGGTGGTGTGTGCTTTTAGTACCAGCTACTTGGGTGGCTGAGGTGGGAGGATTACTTGAGTCTGGGAAGTAGAGGCTGCAGTGAGCTGTATGTAGCCAAAACACTAGAGGAAAAAGTATTGCTATGGATTGAATGTCCCTGCCAACATTCATGTTGAAATTTAATTGCCATTATAACAACAGTAAGAGGTGGGGCATTTAAGAGGTGATTGGTTCATGAGGGCCCTGCTCTCATGAATGCTGTTATTGAGAGAATGAGTTAGTTATTTGGAGAATGGCCTTTTGACAAAAGGATAAGTTTGGACCCCATTTGCTTCCTGTCTCTTGTGCTTGCTTGCTACGTGATGCTTTCCACCATGGAACCACCCTCACCATGTGCTGTTGCTGTGCTCTTGGACTTTCAGCCTCCAGAACTGTGACAGATACATTTCTTTTCTTTATTAATTACCTGGTCTGTGGTATTTTGTTATAGCAGCAGAAAACAGATGAAGACAAGTATTACTGAGGTATTTGTGGAAGTTTATTAATAAAAAATATTGTGTAGGCAGTAGATAAAACTATTGTGTGATTTTTCTGGATTTGGAGATGTTTCTGTAATTTGTCAACTCTTAGAAATTTGTATTTGAAATTTCTTTTTGTCATTCTAAATAAACATTCACATTGTACTAAAAAATAAATATTCCATAATCTGGGCTTTTCAGTGACCTTCAGATATAGGAAGGATTAACTGTATGCATGAATAATACATGATGGAATTTCATCTTCCTTTTCATTTCTTCTTTTGACCTCCAGTATTTAATGTCTTGCTTACTATACCATCTCTCTTTCCACACCACATACGTTAGGGGAGGAATATGTTACTGGGTAAATACACACTAGCCCATGCCTAGGTGGTCTAGGTGCCTCCTTTATCTTTTTACCAAGGTGGGTGCTTGTGTTTTCTGACACTGAACGTGAACACTGGGGGCTATGGTAGCAGAACTGAAGATTCGTGCTTTATTTTTAATATTTCCAAAAGCCTAACAAAATATTTACACACAAAATACATGCCGGCAAAATGAAATGTCAGTGTTTATTTGATTTGCTTTAGGCTTTATTGACTTAGTAGTGGTTACGCTGGCAAATTTATGTTGATCAGAACCTCTAACCATTTTATGTTTGATTATTTATAACTGGATGAATGAATGAATATTTAATACATGTGATTAGCTTTATAAGTACCATCTTAAAATATTTTGGCTTCAGGGATAAAAACAATTAAAAGTTCCCTTTGCAGTGAAAACGGGAAACACATTTCTGTGGCTTAACTTTTGAAATGCTCCTTTATTGAACTACGGGCCAGGAGCTTTCCATAATTTATCATGCTAATAACACTTCTGTAAGGCATTATTAATCCAATTTTATGAGGAAACAGAGGCTCAAATTACAGATGTCTATGCCCAAGTCCTTTAACTATAAAAATTATGTAAAACTATGTCCACCCTGCCTCCTATATAATTAGTTATTTTTTTGTTTATGAGTTGGTTAATTTCCCCAGTAAAGGCCAGTAGGCCAATGGTCAAGCCCCAGGGTAGCAACTACATTTTGTACTTGGTCTTACTTCTGATTCTTGGCAACAAAACCACCAGAATCCAAGGTTCAAGGAAGGCAGGAGTTGACTGGGAATAGGCACACCAGACTGTCTCTGTAAGATATGTAGGCGAGGGTGAAGGGAGATCACAAACAAGAAATATGCCTGTATTAGTCCATTTTTACACTGCTGCTGAAGACATATTCGTGACTGGGCAATTTACAAATGAAAGAGGTTTATTGGCCTCACAGTCATGGGGTAAAGCAAGGACGAGCAAGTCACGTCTTACCTAGATGGTGGCAGGCAAAGAGAGAGCACGTGCAGCAAGCTCTCCCGTTTTTAAAATCTTCAGATCTCATGAGACTCATTCACTATCACGAGAACAGCACAAGAAAGACCTGCCCCCATAATTTAATCACCTCCCACAGGGTTCCTCCCACATGCCTGGTAATTGTAGGATTTACAATTCAAGATGAGATTTGGGTGGGGACACAGCCAAATCATATCAATGCCCAAGTGACTGGGGTGCTTCCAAACCTACACATCTGCTCACACTGCTTCTCTGGCAGGGGCAGCATGAGCTGCGGACATTCTTCTGAAGTTGGAGTGAATTCGTACAAATGCATACACTCCCTCATGCTGGTTCCTCTGGTGGGTGTCCAAGGCTGCCTTTGATAGATGCAGATGGGGCAACCAAGGCAAAGTGGGTGACTCATGTGGCCTTGGTGCATCTCAGTAGACAGAAGGCAGCTATGCTCACTGGGCAGCCCATGCTAACATGGTGGGCGGGATCGTGGGACCACCACGAAACCTGACTCCACTCCCATCTCCAAGCATGGTCAAGTCAGTCACTTCTGGTTATTTGGGCGTCTTCTACTGGTCACTTGAATTAGACTGCTCTTTGGAACAACAAGGCGGAAACACACACGCAGCAGGCCACACAGGTTCCACCTCCAGGTGCTTGGATCTATTTAACGGACCTCCCAGCGGGGAAAGAGGGCGGATTTGAGGTCTCCCCGTCCCTCTACCAGGGGAGGGCGCCGTTCCAGCTCTTGTCTCTGAGGCACAGATAAAAGGACGGAGGAAAACAGGTGCGGGTCCCTGGCACTAACGATCGAAAACGCAGTTTTAAGTGACCTCTCCCCGCGCACGCAGAGTCGGTGGGGACAGTCCCGAGGTCAAGCTGCGGGGCACATGAAGAACCCGCCTCAGGGGGAAATGAACCTTTTAGGGCTAGATGGGCCCCCAGAACTAAAGGCTACGACCGCGACTTGGAGCCGGGGGAGGCCAGTCAGAGGGGGCGGGGACGCCGAGGGACGCCCGGGTGAGTGTCCCGAAGCCCGCTCGCCTCCCGGACCCCGGCGAGACGGCGCCCAACTCGCGGCTCCAGTCACATGGCCCTTCCTGAGAGGAAACACTAGAGAAAGCGCCTCTCACTTTTCTCAGGGTGGGAAAACTGTGAGGGAAGAAGACAAAGCAACAGGCAGGTTTCCGCTCGCGGGCTGAAGGCCGGGCCTTGGACCCGCGCGCGGCTGCGGGAGGCAGCGGAGGGTCCCGGCCGCCGGAGGGCTGCACTGCAAGGGTCGCGGGCGCCTCCAGCCTGCCCCGGAGGCCCCGCCCTTGCCTCGGAGGCCCCGCCCCCCTCCGTTGGGCGCCAGTCCCGCCTCTCTGCCCTCCGCCCTCCGCCCCCCGGGCCCGCCACCGCCGTCCCCGCCTGCGCCGCCTTCGCTTTGACGTTACTGGGGACCTGGCAGGCGACCGCCGCGAGCTCGCAGCCTCGCCAGCCTCCGCCAGGGTGCGCGCGGGCCGCCGCCGTTCGGCCGTCCCGGGAGCCCAACAAAGAGCACGCGGTGCCGGTCGCCGGCACTCGCGCCCTGAGGCTGCGGCCCCGGAGCGCCGGGCGGCGGTTTCGGCGCGGGGCCGGGCGGGCGATGGAAGATGGAAGGAAGGAGCGCTGCGGTGAGCTCCGGGGCCGGGCCCGGTCGCGGGGGGCGTACGCGGCACCGCTGTCCGATGTGGGGTTTGTGTTGCTTTGTCGCCGCTCTGTCTCCCAGGATCCAGGGGCCACCTGGGTTTGTGCTGGTTACGATTTTCCTTTCCGCGTTTGCTTTCTGTTTGTTAGGAGCCCAGTAAGGTCAACTTCGTGGTGTTAAGGTCTAGGGGTTTTAGTTTATCTCTCTGCTTTGAAAACCTCAGACTTGAGAGAAAAGCTATCAAAAGAGGGCAACATGAAAGAGGACCTTAAATGCCAATCTTCCTCTACCCAGTCAGCTTGTATTTAGGGACTATCACGTTTCTGTCAGAAAGAAAGAAAAAACAAAAAACGAAAACCAAAACTAAACAAACTTGCATTGAGCGAGCAAACAGACAAGGGAAGATTATTCGGTGCGATATTCCCAGGAGCTTTTACAGATGTTTCAGTCATTCTGTTTTACATGCATTTAACTTTATCCGCTGTTTTCAGCTCTCCATTCCGGCAAATGATTTTTTTTTTTTTTAAACACATTAACACCGATTAGAGGACGCAGGTTTAGAATGTTGTCTGTGACCTAAATAATAAATGTTTCGTTTTGCCATTCCCCTCGATGTCAAAGGATGATAAACGCCCACTAGGCAGAGGATGGAATGGGCACCACGATTTCATTTTCTGGACACTGGTTCTCCCAACAGTAGGAGCCAGGATTTCCGCTCCAGAATAACTCTTGAATGGGTCCAGGTGTTGGTTCCCTCACATCTGTTGGTGTAGGGAAGATGGAGATTTGGAAAATTACCCTAAGTGGGATTCTGGCAAGGAATGCTTCAATGCATTGGTTGTAATTGAGTATGTGCAAAGGATTTTTCAAAGCCCGGTAGCCAGGTAAGTAGGATAGGATTTCTGCTTTCAAGGAGCGTGCTTGAGAGCTTGCATAGGAGACACTTATGCATAGGCTACTATGGAGAATCTGAGAGAAAGCTTCTGGCCTCGGGGCTTGGAAGTTCTCTGAGAGGAGCTGGCAGTTACGCTGGACCTTGAAAGGGAGGGGTTGCCTGGCTTTTTGTGAGATGTGAGGGAAAGGATGCTCCCTGCTGAAGGAATGGAAATTCACTTTCTATCCTTTTCCAAGAAATACTTTATTACCCTTTCTTTTCTGAGAGTATTTGCAAACCGAGAGACTTTCTTTTAAAAAGTCGTGAAATTCCTCTTCAGCGGTTAAAAGTGCAACATAGTCTACATCACCTTCACTAGTAAAGCAAGTGCAAAATAAATTAGCACCTTTTCAGCCAGTTTTTAGTGGCTGGTTGGATGTCCGTCCACAACTTTTTTATATCCATCCACACAAGTGATTTGTCTTGTTAGATATTTCATTAATAAAAGCTTTTTGCACCAAAAGGAGTAGAGTGGTATCAAGGAAGAGATTTGGATCAGTAGGTAGGACACCTAGCTTGGAGACTTTGTCAATGACTAGGTGAGTTTTTGCTGCTGCCTTGGGTTTTATTTAACCTCTGTTGCTACAGTTTCCTTGTAGGGGAGGGGATTAGGTAGATGCTCTCAGAGCCTTCTAGCCCTACAATTTGATGTTTCCATGCCTAGACACGTTATGCATTACCTATTCAGTAATGTACTCTTTTTTTTTTTTTTTTTTTTTTTTTTTTGAGACGGAGTTTCGCTCTTGTTACCCAGGCTGGAGTGCAATGGCGCGATCTCGGCTCACCGCAACCTCCGCCTTCTGGGTTCAGGCAATTCTCCTGCCTCAGCCTCCTGAGTAGCTGGGATTACAGGCACGCGCCACCATGCCCAGCTAATTTTTTGTATTAGTAGAGACGGGGTTTCACCATGTTGACCAGGATGGTCTCGATCTCTTGACCTCGTGATCCACCCGCCTCGGCCTCCCAAAGTGCTGGGATTACAGGCGTGAGCCACCGCGCCCGGCCCAGTAATGTACTCTTAATTTCACATTCCAAATATCTGTTTGTATGTTCTGTGAATGGATCAGTACTCTTATCCTGGCCATTGAATATGAGAGAGTGATTAAAGCTACCAAGCTAAAATAACCTTATTAAGGGCAAATTCCATGGTGGAGAGTTGTTTGTTGTTGTTATTTTTAAATGGGAGCATGAGAAGCTTGATTTGCCTATCTGAATGTGTGTTTGGTTTTAAAAAATATTTTGTTGACACTGTTCATTTCATTTGTGACAAAGAATAATATATACCTTATTATGTACATTATAGTTAAGCAATTCAGTACTGCTTTTCATTAGATGCTAGCAATTTAAAAAATTGGGTAACCTTGGAAATTCTTATGGACTAGTAAACCTTGGGAATTTGGAAATAAAAAATAAAATAAGACGAAAGCAGCTCATTGAAAAAGAAAAATTTAGAGGTACTTTCTATCAGTGGCTCTGCTGTCTTTCTAAAACCTTGATATTTACATATTTGTGTTTGCCAACCTTGATGGAAAATTATTTGAGTGGAATTTAGCCTGGCATTACATTGGAAAAAAAAAAAACAAACAAACATGTCCATGGTAACTACTACTTTTGGAGGTGATTTTTTTTTTCTTTTATAGAAATTCAGGAGTGATTTGTCATGCATTATTCATAAACTAAGACACCTATGTGGTGATGGGTTAGTTGCAGTCTTGGTTAAGAGATGCTGAGGCAAAACCATGTGAATATTAAAATGTGTATGTGCCTTGGCTTCAAGACTGGTTTGTTTGAGGTTTACCTGGGGTAATGTCATTTGGCCATTATGGAAAGAGCATATCTTTGGGTTCTTTGGGTTTGGGTTGTATTAGAAGGTGAGTTATGGATAGTGATCTTTTCCAGTTTTTGGAAATGAATTCAGACATGATTGAAGTTGAGTCAGACTAAAAAATGATCTGGTGACCAAAGTCTATGGAGTGTAGTATGTGAAGCAGGCTTATAGAAGGCTGGGGGTCTATTCTGACCTTGAATTACTGCTGCTGTGAGAGTTTTCACCATTTAGGGGTTCTTCCTGGATTGTCTGGGCCAAGCATAGAGGTCCTTGACTTCCTTTTGCTAAGGGTGGAGGTGTTTTCACTTTGAATATTGCCTCTCAGTTCTTCCTAGTTCTTTTACTGTTAAACCAGCCTGGCTTTAATTTAGGAGAGTACAGGATCCATGTGAAATTCTCCAGAGCGTTTGTTCGGAGTGTCCATATCTCGACAGCTTGTGTTGTTTGTGAAATTGTATGCAGACTCAGAGCTCTGGAAAGAATTTAAGTGGTGGCATTATTTTTTGAAAGAATGTTTCTGAGTTACATTGACCATCTTTCAAGGATGTTTTTCACAAGCTCCAAATTAAGTAGTGTTAGTTGTAGTGATTGTTGCAATTTACAATGGAGAAAAAGGATAATTTGCAGCATATAATTAACAAGTTATTCTTAAATCCAAATTATCAAATGTCCATGCCTCATTTGAAAATAAGGTGTAACTTATAACATTAATAATGAATCTTTGCTCGTGCTATCTTATTTGTATAAAAATAGCACATGTCCCTCCAATACTTGTTTGGCCTACCAAAAGAAAGGTTTTTCACTGCACCCAGAAGGTCAACAAACTTGGGCCCAGTTGGTTCCTAGTGGGCAGGGACTTTGTTGACACTTCAGGGCACAGAGGTTTGACAGCATTTTCTCTCTTGGTGACACCTGTGGTGTGAGGGATCCGCCAGCTCTTCTCCCCTTCCTCCCTGTGAGAGCCAGGCTGTGGCCATGGCAGGCCACTCACTCATTGGGGCTTACTTTTCAGCAAACAGCCATCTGGTTTGAAATTTTCTTTTCTCTGAGTATAAATCACTGAGATGAATCAGAATAATTTATACATGTTGAAGGATATTTTTAAAAGATTTTTATTGGAGTTAGGGATTTAGGATAACTGGGAAAATTAACATTTTGACCTAGACTGGTATTCTTTTCTTACATAGTATTTTCATGGGGGTTTTCTGAGAAAGCAGCATTTTCTTTTAAGTTTCGTGTTAAGTCGTGATTTTTTTCTTTGTGAGACAAGATCTCACTCTGTTGCCTAGGCTGAGAGCAGTGGTGTGATCTCAGCTTACTGCAACCTCTGCCTCTCAGGCTCAAGCAATTCTCCTGTCTCAGCCTCCCAAGTAGCTGGCACCACAGGTACATACCACCATGCCCAACTAAATTTTTGTATTTTTAGTAGAGACAGGGTTTCACCATGTTGCCCAGGCTGGTCTCGAACTCCTCAGCTCAAGTGATCTGCCTACCTTGGCCTCCCAAAGTGCTAGGATTACAGGCTTGAATTACCATGCCCAGCTAAGTCCTAACTTTTAGAAAACATTTATTTAATGTGATATTTTCCAGGCATGAGGCATTGTTACAATCACAGCTAATATTTATTGAGTTCTTACTTGGGTTGTCTCCCTTAGTACCCATGACAACCCATGAGGCCAGTACTGTCATTATCTCCATTCTGAAGTCAGGAGAGGTTAAGAAACCTACTCAAGATCCCACAGTGAGTAAGTAAGTGGCAGAGCTGAGATTTAAACTGAGGTCGTCCAATTTTCTTAACCACCATTCTGTTTGTATGTCTCAAAGACAGCATTGTGTGTTGCAGAAACTGAGCTCTTTGGCTCTAATATTTAGTTTTTTTGGGTCTTGGAGTCTGAGTATTGGATGACTAATTTATCACCAACCATTATTTTATACATCTGTTGGAGTATCTAAAGGATCACTGTAGGACTACATGTAAGGAGTTCCACGTAGTTATATGCCATTAATCGGAATTCATAATAAAGCAGATTAACAAATTAGAATGGGATGTGAGGCTCACCTATTTTATTTTCTAATTGCATCACCTCAGAGAAGTGATCTAGATACTTCAACCACAGTGGGTGTTGAAACAGAGAAGGCTGCTTTTCCTTGTTATTTCTTCCCATAAGCTGGGGCTTAGAGGTTATTGAGAAAAGGAGCTTGAAACAATAAGGAGGAGGATGGGGAATGAGCCAAGGGCATTCATAAGATCAGGCGGCAGCTGCTCCCTGTTTCTCTGGCCTTCTGTTCTCAGACCTTTGCTAAGAAAAAATGAATTATAGAAATGGAGTAGCTCGGTTTTCTTATGCCTATTTGGTCTGTGGACAAGAGAAGTAGAACATTTAAATAGAAGCAGCTATAGCTTCTTTGTTTGGCCTCTAGGAGATTACTGGTTAAAGGCCAATGGTACTGCTTTTCTCTGTATGTACAAACTTACATGCTTTTTGGAATGTAGATTTTTAGAAATTTATACTTTCCAAGAAGTTATTTGATAGGCACAGTTTAGATTGAGTCATAGGACATGGAAGGAAGGGAAATTTAGGTGTAAGAATGATGGCACAGACGATGCCATTAGATGGTTGCTCTCTTTGTGACTATATTATTTTCTAGCAAACTTATATTGGAAAAATGCTGAGAAATTGAAAGCAGTCTTTGTGATCTTCTAGAGTGTCTCCCCTGGCTTTGCCTTCATATCCTCATAAGGTGCAATTAGTGAGTTTGAAGAAGCAAGGCATTTCCTGAGTTTAAACTTTGTTTGAATATTAAAGTTCCTTTTGCGCAGATTTTCTGTTTTGTCAATTATATCTAGTGGCTACAAAAGGTCTATGAGCCACCTTTCCCACCTGCTAATGCTTATTTCTCTCTATAAAAATCTCTCTTGAAGAAAAATTAACCATTGCTTTCCATGAGCTAATATCTGAAAGTATCAAGGCAGATACTGAAGTACAGATGTTACTATGCTATTCACTTATTCATTCAGCAGATATTAAGTACTTACCATGTGCTGAGCTTGGTGTATGCTTCAGAAAACCTTGTCCACTGACATAGGCAAACCTCACTTAGATCATACTGGTGAGAGTCAAGCTTCACCATCAGTTAATACTGAAACTATAGTACCTAAGAACTCAGAACTTGTGAACTTTATAGAACTGATGCAGTTACTCCCTGAATCAGCATTGTTCAATAGAGCTTTTATTATGTTGGAAATGTCCTGTATTTGCCCTGTCCAATAAGGTAGTCAGTAGCTACATGTGGCTACTAAGCATGCGAAATGTGGCTAGTGAGATTTAAGAACTAAATTTAAAATTTTATTTACTTTCAATAATTTAAATAGCCTCAGGCAGCGAGTAACTACTATATTAGGCAGTGCAACTTTACAGCAAAAGTGCTTTTTATTTTACCTTAAATTTTTTTTTATTGTGCTTTAAGTTCTGGGATACATGTGCAGATTTTGCAGGTTTGTTGCATAGGTATACACGTGCCATAGTGGTTTGCTGCACCCATCAACCTGTCATCTACATTAGGTATTTCTCCTAATGCTATCCCTCCCCTAACCCGCCACCTGACAACAGGTCACAGTGTATTATGTTCCCCTCCCTGTGTCTACGTGTTCTCATTGTTCAACTCCCACTTATGAGTGAGAACATGCGGTGTTTGGTTTTCTGTTTCTGTGTTACTTTGCTGAGACAGATGGCATTATCTATCCTGGGCTATCATTTCTCTCTCTCTCTCTTTCTTTTTTTTTTTTCTTTTGAGACAGAGTCTCGCTCTGTCACCCAGGCTGGAGTGCAGTGGCAAGATCTTAGCTCAATGCACCCTCCGCCTCCTGGGCTCAAGCAATTCTCCTGGCTCAGCCTCCCTAGTAGCTGGGATTACAGGTGTGCACCACCACGCCTGGCTGTTTTGTATTTTTAGTAAAGATGGGGTTTCACCATGTTAGCCAGGCTTATCTCGAACTCCTGACCTCAGGTGATCCATCCCCCTTGGCCTTCCAAAGTGCTGAGATTACAGGTGTGACCCACTGCCCTTGGCCGGTTGCAGTTGACTTTTTGTTGCAAGCTGTGGGTGGTTCCCTAATTTAAATCTGCCTAGCATCACAGTTATATTCAGGTGGGCAGTGCTATATATCAAAGCTAAAGTGTTTTGGGGACACCTGCAGAACTGTCTTGGAGGCCCAGTAGATTTTCAGTGTAGATGAAATTGACAGGAAAAATGCCCTAATAGCATCTATATTGGCAAGGAGTGTGCTGAGTTTTAAACATAGGTAAGTGAAGGTGCCTATGTCTCATGATTATAGATAGGGAACACTCTAATAAGGCAGTGGAACAGAGAAAAAGGTCCTAGTCTTTATCCCCAAATACTTTGTAGTGATAAGTCTGGTAGGTAGACAGTCACATTTGCAAACTCCAGGATTTCTTCAGAGTCATCCATGTAGGAGTAGTCTTGAGGATAGCATGTGTGAAATTCTCATGGTTAAAATACATTTTAATTTTGAGTTTTGTAGTTTGTGGTGGAAACACAACAATATCAATGCATAACAATACAAACATGTTGGGATACGAAGAGGAGAAAGAATGACATCTATTTAGTATTTATTGTGGGCTAGGTACTATGTGAAACATAGTGTGTGTGAATGTGTGCATGCATGCATATTCTTTATAGTATTGAAAGGTAGGTGGTGTCTCCGTTTTCAGAGGATTAAATAGAGGCTCATGGAGACTAAATAGGATCCTTGAACAACTTTATTGAGATATTCACTACTATACACAGTGTACTACACAAAGTATAGTAGTGAATATCTCATTTTAAGTGTACATTCATTTAAAACGTATGTTCATTTTAAGTGTACATTCATTGATTTTTAGTATGTTCATGGAGTTCTGTACCCATCATCATAGTCAATTTTAGAGCATATTCATCACTTCAGAAACAAAGCCAAGGCCAGGCACAATGGCTCACACCTGTAATCTCAGCACTTTGGGAAGCCAAGGTAGGAGGATCTCTTGAGCCCAGGAGTTTGAGACCAGTCTGGGCAACATAGTAAGGCCTCCTTAATAGAAAAAAAGAAATTAAAAATTAGCTGAGCATGGTGATGCATGCCTGTAGTCCCAGCTACTCAGGAGGCTGAGGTGGGAGGATTGCTTGAGCCTAGGAGGTTGAGGCTGCAGTGTGTTGTGATTGCACCACTGCGCTCTAGTTTGAGTGACAGAGTGAGACCCTGTCTCAAAACAAAACAAAACAAAACAAAAACCCAAAAAATCCCAGACCCATAAGTTGCCACCTCCCTGCATTGCTTCTATCCCTTGTAACAGGCAACCACTAATCTATTTTCTGACTCTGAATTTTGCTGTTCTGCACATATCATATAAATGGAATAATATAAAATATGGCATTTTGTCGCTGGCTTCTTTCTCATGGTTTCAGTGCTCATCCATGAAGTAGCATGAGTTAGTACTTTATGCCTTGATGAATAGTATGCCGTTGAATAGATGGGTCACATTTTATTCATCCATTTATTAGTTAATGGGTTGTTTCCACTTTTGACAGTTAGGAATCATGCCACTCCGAACACAAGCAAACAGGTTTTCTAGCCATTCTAGTGGGTATAAAGTGGTATCTCATTGTGGTTTTGCTTTTCATTTCTCTAATGATTAATAATGATGAATATCTTTTCTTTGCTTGTTGGCTGTATTAGTCCATTTTCACACTGCTGATAAAGACGTTCCTGAGATTGGGGAATTTTCAAAAGAAAGAGATTTTATGGACTTACAGTTCAACATGGCTGGGGAGGCCTCACAATCATGGTGGAAAGCAAGCAGGAGCAAGTCATGTCTTATGTGGATGGCAGCAGGCAAAGAGAGAGCTTGTGCTGGCAAACTCCCATTTTTAAAGCCATCAGATCTCCTGAGACTTATTACTATCAAGAGAACAGAATTGGAAAGATCTGCCCTCATAATTCAATTACCTCCCACTGGCTTCCTCCCACCACCCATGGGGTTTGTGGGAGTTACAATTCAAGATGAGATTTGGGTGGGGACACAGCCAAACCATATCATTGGCCATCTGTATATCTTCTTTGGAGAAATGTCTATTCAGATCTTTTGACCATTTTTAAAGTATATTATTTTTCTATTTACTGTTAAATTTTAAGCATTGTTTTTATATTCTAGATTCAAGTCTCTTATCAGATATATGCTTTGCCAATAGCTTCTCTCATTCTCTGTGTTGTCTTTTCTCGCCTTCCTGTCCTTTGAAATAAGTGAGGTTCTTTATCTTAAACAGAGCACGAGAGGGCTTAGCACAGTTCTAGGCCCTAACATGTTTTCCAAAGTGAGTTAACAAAACTTTAAGTATGATGACTTGTGTAACAAACATTGATTTTTAAATTTCTGGTTGGAAAAAGGATGGTGATTTAGCCTTTGCATGAACTATTTGAGAGGCCCACAAGACTTTGAAGACTTGAGGCCCTTATGTGTATTGAAAGGAAATTTTGAAAGCTGGTTCTCTAGAGACTTTTGTGTATAGAAAATAGTGTTCTCCTGAATTAGACAGATAATTGCTTGAAAGGAGGATACCCTACCTAGAAGACCCTTCTTGATCTTTTTAGGTGCTGTAATGTTGTGATCTAAATAGTGCTTCCCAAACTCGTCCATCAAGAATTACCTGGTTTCAGATTTCTAGGGCTGCCTGAAGATGCTGGTACAGCCTGAAGATGCTGGTACAGTGGTTCTGAGGGAGCAGTCTTCATAATCACCCCATGGGAGTCTTAAGATTGGAATGTTTGGGAAGCTGATGTAACCTGGTAATAATGATGATTGTAATGGTTGCCCCTAGAACTTAATTAGTTCTCTTTAGTGGGTGTGATCTCCAGTTGACAAACATCCCTCACCAGGGAGATGACAAGGAGCTGATCAAGCCAGTCTGGCTACATTACTTACCTCAACACTGGGTCTTGATCCAAGGCAACCCAAGTCCCCAACCCCCAACCTCAGTATGGTAGAGATAGGTCATAAAAATTTAAACCAGGCTCACAGACATTTTCAAGTTATAAGGTTGCCACCACTCTCCTGAGAGGAATCCTCCCTCCTTCTTTCCTCCTCTTTTAAAATGTGTTCATATTTTCTTATTACTGAATCTCTGGAGGCCTCCCATAATCACACAGATCTCCATGAAACTCAATGGGGAGAAAAGGGCATGGAAAGAAAAAGAGACGTCTTATATAATCTTTATACTTTGCTTGTTTTAGGTGGTTGATTAGGGTTTCCTGAAGAATTTCAGGAGAATGAGAAGTATGAAGTTGGGAGGGGGAGACTCACTTGCCTGTCCTCTTTATGTTTATTTTTTAAAGGTGGGGTCTTACTGTGTTGCCCAGGCTGGAGTGCAGTGGCTACTTCCGGGCACCATCATAGCTCACTGCAGCCTTCGACTCCTGGCCTCAAACAATCTTCCTGCCTTAGCCTCCCAAGTAGCTGGGACTACAGGGGTGCCATTGTGCCTGACCCTGTTCTTCTCTTAAAGGATGTTGTGTGTTACTAAGAGGCAGTGCAGCATAGCAGTTGGAGCGTGCCCTTGAATTGGATAGTCTGATTTGCTTCCTGACTCTGTCACCTTCTATTTGTCACCTTGGGCAAGTTATTTTAACATGTCTGTGCCTCACTGCATCATTACCTACTGGAATACCTCACTAACATTTGGTGGTTGGAAGGGGATTAGACAGTTTTGGAAAGATAATATTAGGCAGTAAATGTGACCTGGATGGTAGGTTATACTTACCTGAGTGGGAAGTGGAATTATTATTGCCCTTTTTAAAGTCATACGCCTATTAAATGGCAAGACTGGCCGTTCTTGTACCCTGTACTGTGATTGCCTACAGGTGCGCTTTATGGAAGCCAAGAGAAAAATTCTAGCACACTCAGCCCTCTGTTTCTGTGGGTTCTGCATCATGCATTCAATCAATCTCAGATCAAACTACGTAGAAAAATATTGTATCTGAACCTCTATGGATATTGTTTCTTGTCATTATTTATTAATATAGTATAACAACTATTTATATACCATTACATTGTGTTAGGTATTATACGAAATCTAGATATGATTTAAAGTATATGGGAAGATGTATGTAGGTTATGCAAATACTACACCATTTTATTTTTTTTCAACATTTAACTTTCAGTGTTTTTCTGTAGAGAATCTGTACATAAAAGAATAAAGAATTCATGCAGTCATGCCAAATGACCATCAAAATCAATCTTGATGATACTCTTCAGTAGATATTAGAACTAGTGAGTTAACATATGCTTGTTCCTAAACAATAATACCTCATCAAGGTGAAATAAATGTGATAATAGGAAGAGTAAGAACCATGTGTTTATAAGTGCCTCGGAGTCAAGCGCTTACATTTAGACCAGAAAGTTACATGCCTTAGAACACCAGTAACTCACAAGGAAGGCAAGGGAGTTGTTGCCTTCCTTCTTGCAAGTCTTTAAAATAGGATGGGAAAGTTTCATTTCTGTGTGGTTTTGCTTAAAGATAGAGATATAAACTTTATGACCTCCCAAAGTCACTTTCTGGCCAACAGCTTTAGCAATTCTAAGAAGGAACAGTTTCATTTTGACTTCGAGGGATGTTCCTTTTCTGTGTCCTAAGGCAGCAGGATCAGTTAGTGAGGGAGGATGATGTGTTTGCACCAAGCTGCTGGCAGAGATGAATGTGGCTCAGCTCCAATCCTGAGCCTTCTCCCCTGGTCTAGTGAACCTCAGCCAATGCAGGGTACCCTGGGAAGGTCACTGTTAGTCAGTCTCAAAGGCACTGTTGAAGGCCCTCAGATATTCAGACTTCTGTGCCTTTTCCATAGCTTCCAGAGGGTGCTGGGGACATGGCAGGAAGTACTGTCTGTCAGTGGTAGGGAGGCTTCTGCTCATTGGTGAATGGTTGGAACTCTTTGGTCATCCTGAGATGTCTAGATCCTGTCATCTGAATACCTTCCATCTCTGAGCCCAGGGCTGCTGCCCCCACCAAGGCTGAGGCTGGAGCTTTCATTCAGATTCAAGGCACTGGAGGAATCAAAGATTTTTCCATGTGCTCGATTCCCATACACATTCGATGCTTTGGGTTCAGAAATCTCCACTTGTTAGCCAATCAGTCACAGCAGAGAATTTCTAAAGACTTTTGTACTAAGCAGCAAGACCAGGCAGCAGGGTCACTCAATGAGGCAACTGCCACTCTTCCAGAGAGTCTGGAGCTAAGGTCTAAATTAGATCACTGTGTCAATATAGGTGCATTGACTGTAACAAATGCACCACTCTGGTGGGGAATGATAATAATGGGGGAAGCTGACTGGGCATGGTGGCTCATGCCTGTAATCTCAGCACTTTGGGAGGCTAAGGTGGGAGGATCACAAGGTCAAGAGATCGAGACCATCCTGGCCAACATGGTGAAACACTGTCTGTACTAAAAATACAAAAATTACCTGGGCGTGGTGGCGCATGCCTGCAGTCCCAGCTACTCAGAAGGCTGAGGCAGGAGAATTGCTTGAACCTGGGAGGAGAAGGTTGCAGTGAGCTGAGATCACCCTGGGAGACAGAGCAAGACTCTGTCTAAAATAAAATAAAATAAAATAAAATAAAATAAATAATGGGGGAAGCTGTGCATGCGTGGGGGCAGGAGGTATATCGAAAATTTCCTCACCTTCAGCTGAATTTTACTGTGAACCTAGAACTACTTTAAAATATAAAGTCTATAGGCCTGGGCAGTACAGTGAGACCCCATCTATACAAAAAAGAAAAAAATTAGCCAGATGTGGTGGTGTGAGCCTGTAGTCCGAACTACTTGGAAGACTGAGGAGGGAGGATTGCTTGAGCCTAGGAGGTCAAGGGTACAGTGATCATATCACTGCATTCCAGTCTGGGTGACAGAGCAAGATCTTATCTACAAAAAGGTTTTTTTTTTCTTCAAAGTATTAATTTTTTTTTTAATGTACTTTAAGTTCTAGGGTACATTTAAGTTCTAGGGTACCTGCAGATCGTGCAGGTTTGTTACATAGGTATATATGTGCCATGGTGCTTTGCTACATCCATCCCTCCCATCATCTACATTAGGTATTTCTCCTAATGTCATCCCTCCCTAATCCCCCCACCCCCTGCTATCCCTCCCCCAGCCCCCTACCACCACCTGACAGGCCCTGGTGTGTGATGTTCCCCTCCCTGTGTCCATGTGTTCTCATTGTTCAACACCTACTTATGAGTGAGAACATGCAGTATTTGGTTTTCTGTTCTTGTGTCAGTTTGCTGATAATTATGGTTTCCAGCGTCATCCATGTCCCTGCAAAGGACATAAACTCATTATTTTTAATGGCTGCAAAGTATTCCATGGTCTATATGTGCCACATTTTCTTTATCCACTCTATCATCGATGGGCATTTGGGTTGGTTCCAAGTCTGCTATTTTAAACAGTGCTGCAATAAACATACATGTGCATATTCCATGCTCATGGCTAGGAAGAATCAATATCATGAAAATTATTCTGTTATATAAAAAAAGGTCTTTTTAAAAAGGTAATACCTGTGGAATTTAGTGTCTGTGTGTGGCAGGTGCTCAGAGAATGTGTGCGCTTAGTTCCTTCTTCCTCATTACACCACTTTATATAAGAGATTTGAACATCTTTGGATCCCCAAATCTGTGACCAATCTCCCCTTTACCAAGGGATGACCATATGTGGTTCTTTGGCCCAGGATAGTCATTCAATATGTTTCTTTAGTGAATTAGTTAAACGCCACAGACTGTTACATAGCCAAATACAGGAAACCTATTAAGAATATATGGCAGAATAGATGCTCTGACATTTAGCCTCATCTAATGGCAGAATATAATTTCCTGTCAGCAGGATTTCTAGCCTAGTCATTTTTTTTTGCTTTTGGCTTCATGGTGGTTTCATCTCCTGTTTGGAGATGTGGAATTTCCCCCATTCCATAGGCTGCTTTTAGAATTTCAGGTGTGTGACTTTCATTAATAGCTCTCTTGCAAATGGCAATCTAGGGCATAAAAGATAAGAGTAATGTGTTACTATGGATTTCCTCACTCAGCTCTTTCCCTTCTGGCAGAGATTTCTGATAGAAGTAGATAAAGGCGTGGGCTGTGTTTGCCTGGTGTGATGTAACGGTCTCAGAGATCTGTTTCATTCATTCTTTTGATTTTATCTGGGTTTTTTTCTCTCCTTTTTTTTCTTTCTTTTTTTTTTTTGACAGAGCCTTGCTCTGTCAGCAAGGCCAAAATGCATGGGCATGATTCTAACTCACTGCAGCTTCGAACTCCTGGGCTCAAACTATCCTCTCACCTCAGCTTCCCAAGTAGCTGGGACCACAGGCACATACTACCATGCCTGGCTAATTTTTGTATTTTAATTTTCTGTAGGGCTAGGATCCCACCATCTTGCCCAGACTGGTCTCAAACTACTGGATTCAAGTGATGTTTTCACCTTGGCCTCCCAAAGTGCTGAGATTACAGGTGTGAGCCACTGTGCCCGGTCATATTTTTTCATTTTAGATGCAATTCTTCCTACCTTCTCAGTGTGGCTTGTATATCAGTTGATGACTTCTCATATTGCTGGATCCTGCTTGGGAAAAAAAGTCTAATAAAGTACAACATCGTATTTTAAAACTGGAGCATATGTAAAGATAATGTAGTTTATAGATTGAAAAGAACTCGATAGGCCTAGAGAAATTAAAGCGAAAATTTTAGTAGCATTACTAAAACAAATGTATCTGTGATTAGTCAGTGAGAAAATATTATAATTTATAAAATCGTAAAATAAGTAATGATTCAGAGGTGATTTTAGTAAGATTCAGAGGGGAGTTAGAAGGATAATGGTAATTCCATTTTTTAAAAACACTTGGGTGGTGTAGTATGCAGAGGTATTTTCCTCATGAATATTTGTATTTTATAAATATTTTGTAAAGTTTTACTTTGCCTCTGTTTAGTAAAAAATAATTTAAAAATTAAACATTTGTCAGTAGAATTCTCTTGTGGCCATTTAATGGCTTCTTTCCAAAGCATTTCGTTTAGCAGTATACGTCTCTCTCATTTTGCCTGTGTTTGTTTTACATAATATTTAAGTTACATAATTTTGGTAGCAAGTACAACCAGCACAAATCCATTTGGGTGCAAACATAACTGATTCTTGGTAATCACCACCTCAATTGTGTGGGCAGAATTTCATGAGCTTGTTGTAGCCTTAAGACTACAGCTTGAGCAGCAGGTACTGATTTTTAAATTATATTTCTTTATCTGTTACCAGCTGTGAGCACCAGGTATGAATGGGCATCAGCCAGCATGTTTTACAGGGTGACTTGTTCATCCTAGAGTTGATTAATTGGATGGTGGTTAAGAGTTTATGCTACATACATAACTTCAGAAATAAAAGCAAACCTGTTATGGTCTAAGAAATGAAAAGGGAGATTATAACATAGAGACGTTAGGACATTTTTTCCATTTTGTTATAAAATCACTTTTGACTTTATCTGCCTCACCTCACTTATGTTGTGTACAAAGCTACTTCCCTCCTGAATAATTTATTGCTACATCTAAAATGTTTGCTGAAATTATTTGGCTTTCCTTTCAACTAGAAGACCTAGAAGACAATTTTAGTTTTTTTAAAAAATGTGATTTATAAAAATAGGACCCACCATGAGTGAATTACTAAAGTATAACAAAAGTAAACTAAACCTTCTTTTTTGTCTTGTACTTGAGTCCAGAAGTTCACTGAAAATTGGTTACACCTGGATTTTATATATCATTATAACTATAAATTGCTTTGTACTTTACATCATAATTTCTGTGTCTTCTAAAGAAATCGAAGTCTATTATGTTAGCCTGGTTACTTTCACCTGCTTGCAGAAAGTGTAGGCCTTTTGGCACCCATCTTTTAAATGAGCTCTGGTGAAGCAAGGTCCAGCAAGCCTAGCACTCTTGGGGTGTTTCAGGGAATCTCTCAGTTGAGAGAGCTTTTTCCTTACAATGGGTCAGATTTTGTATGAGGTTAATTTCATTATCAAATTGGAGCAGCTTTGTCTTTTCCATGATATCTGAATATATATGTGCATACAAAGTGAATTATTTAAAATAAAACTCTTTTAAAAGGCCACAGGGTGTACTGTAGTAGGTCATATGAAGTTCTGTGTCACAGTCACTTTTCCTTCATTCATACATTCATTCAACAAATACTTTTTGAATATCTCCTATGAACCAGGCATTATATTAGGTGCCAAGGATACAGTGGTTAACAAAACAGACAAAAAAAAAAAAAATCCTTGTTTTTGCAAGGTGAGACAGACTGTGTATGAGAGAGAGAGAGAGTGTGTGTGTGTTTGTGTGTGTGTGTAGTATGGTGATAGTGTGAAGCCCTTCAAGGAAAAATAAGGCAGAGGAGGGAGGATGGGAGGGGGTGGAGTTGCAGTTATAAATGAGTGGTCAAGAATGGTCTTGTTGAGGTGACAGGTGAGGAAAGGCCTGAAGAAGGAAGATAAGTGCACTGGGAAGAGGGCACAGCAAGTGCAAAGCCCTGAGGCAGAGCCATGCTTTCTGCCTTCCAGGAACAGGGAGACCAATGTGACTGGAGTAGAGTGATCAATGGGGTTAGACACTGTCACCAGGTCCTGTGGGGACTTGTCGCTATTGCAAGGGCTTTGGTTTGGACTGAGAGTGAGCAGAGAAGCCTATTAGAGAGCAAATAAAGATGGGATGTGATCTGGCTTATGTTCTTGGAGGACATGGTGCTGCTATGTCTCATGAGAACAGACTGAAGTGGGGAAGGGTAGAAGTAGGAAAACCAGTTAGGAGGCTATTGTAACTTAGGTGAGCAAGGGTGGTGGCTTGGACCAGTGTGGTATGTTTTGAAGGTTGAGTGGGAAGGATTTTCTCATTGTCTGAATGTGGGATGTGAGTGGGAGAAATCTTGGATGACTTGCGAAGTACTGACCTGTGTTTCTTGAAGGATGGAGTTGCATTAACCGAGATGGGGAGAGGCTGATTTTGGAGGAAGGATGAGGAGCTCAGTCGTGGAGCTGTCTGGTAGGCAGCTGGATATAGTTATCTGGATTTCAGAGGAGTGGGCTGGGTTAGAGGTAGACATTTGGGAGTTGTCAGAATATACAGACTGGATATCCACAGGGAGCAAGTGTCTACAGAAAGGAAAAGAGGTTGAGGACCAAAACCTGGGCTACTTCCACACTGAGATTGAAGAGATGAGAAGAAATCAATAAAGGAAAATGAAGGAAAACAGTGAATAAGGGAAATCAAGAAAGTGCGATGTCAGCCATGCGAAAAAATACTTCGAGCAAGATGAGTCAGATGGTCCTGGAAGTAAAGTCAAATAAGAGACAAATGAGATTTGACCCAGGGATTTAGCAAAGGAGATGTCACTGGTGAGGTTGATAACCAATTGGGATTATGGTGGAGTAGTGGGGACCAAATGTTGATCAGTGAGGATGCAAGAGAGAGCAGAAGTAGAGAAATGGAAACATCAAATGTAGAAAAATATTGCAAAGATTTTTGCTGTAAAGAGAATGTGAGAAATGTAGCTTCAGGGAGAAATGGGGTCAAGAGATGTTTTAAAAATGCAGAAAGTAACAGCATGTTTGAATACCAATGGGAAAGAGAGTAAATAGGAAAAAAAATATTATCTTTAATGTAGTAGCACAATTCCCAAAGGACCTTTGGTGTAGTTTAAAACAGCCCAAATCATTTAGTTTACTGTTATAAACACTAATTTTTGTTAATGCCTTTGATTTTTTTCAACATAAAGTCCTTATCTTCTCATCTCCATCAAAAATCAAAACTTTTCTTTTATCTGAGCCTTTATATAAATGTCTTTTGGGTATAAATTGTGTCTGCTCATCTTGTTCAAACTAAGGCAGTCTCTAGTTTTATTAATAGTTTTTCAATATTCATGGATCTGAGGTACACCCTGTCCACATGCTTTTAGTAACTGATGACTTCTTTAGCTCTCATCTGAGGCACAGATTCCCCACCGTCCATTAAGCATATATAAGATTGCATTTTCCAAGAATTTATTCAGTCAACTAAATGTTTATTGCATGCATTATACATAAAAGGCCCCCTGTTTCCAGTTAGCAACCATAGGGCAACAGATAGGTAATAAAAGTAAGAATTTAAAGATCCTGGTGTCTTTGGATCTTGTGTGGATGAGCAGTTGCTTCCCAGACATTACTGTCGCTTGGGGACACTATTGAAATGAAGATTCTGATTCTTTAGTTCTAGCATGGAGCCTGAGATCTGCATCCTTAACAAGCTCCTAGGTGGTGCTAGGGTTGCTGGCTGATACGGTTTGGCTGTGTTCCCACCCAGATCTCATCTTGAATTATAGCTCCCATAATCCCCACATGTCATGGGAGGGAGCTGGTAGGAGGTAGTTGAATCATGGGGGTGGAATTTTCCCATGCTGTTCTAGTGACAGTGAATTAAGTCTCACGAGATCTGATGGTTTTATAAAAGGCAGTTCCCTGGCCCAGGCTCTCTTGCCTGCCACTATGTAAGACGTGCCTTTGCCCCTTTACTTTCTTCCATGATTGTGAGGCCTTCCCAGTCAAGCTGAGCTGTGAATCAATTAAACCTCTTTCCTTTATAAATTACCAACTTGCAGGCATGTCTTTATTAGCAGTGTGAGAAGGGACTAATACATTAGTGCACCTCATTTTGAGTAGAAAGAGATCTGAGGGTAATACTTCCTGGCTTATTTTTTCTCCTTAGATTTTGCTTTCGCTCTTCTTCTATTTCTCTATTATTACTGTACTGGGCCTTTTTCAGCTGGAACTTTCAGACTCATAACAATACATTGTTGTAGCATTTGTTGATAGCATTTCCATATCTTCGCTTTCCACTCTGCGTTTTCATTGATCTTTGCAAAAAAGCTACTGGCATTTGGGAGTTTTGTTTAGTAATTAGACAGCTGAAGAGACTCTAGGCCAAGTTTCATTTGCATTATGTAGGGAAGGTTAGACTTCTGGGTCTCATTTACATCCCAAGGCCGTATTTGTCCTAGACCTCTGAGTACATGCTTTGGCAGTATAAGCAAAGTCCCAGTACTGGGGCCAATTTGCCAGTTCAATTGTTGTCAGCTTTCTAATTCTCTGGATACCTACTTGTTAAGAGTAAATCTCTTCAGTAAACAGCTCCCTTACAGGAGGACAGTCCTTTTGTGTTGTTATAAATAAATTTTGTCAGCTTGTGGAAAATAGAATAAACCTTTAAAAGTCACCACAGGTTAATAAAAGCTTCTTAGATGGCTGTAGACTGGAAGAGGTACTTTAAACATACCTATAAAAGGATATATTTTGGTGAGGGTTGGAGAATAGTTTGAAATTAATTATATGAACTCTGAAAATTCCTGTAAATTCTACAATTAGTTTCTGCTATCGTTTAGACCATATATCTTGTCCTGAATTTAATGAGGCATAGTTTTTAGGATCTTCTCTATCAGTGCTATTCAATAGAAATATGTTCAGAATTTCACATATAGGTTTAAATTTTCTAGTAGCCACATTTTAAAAAGTAAAAAGAAATGAATTAATGTAGATAATAGATTTTATTTAACCTACTATGTTCAAAATATTATCATTTTGACAAAAGCTTAGTGATAATTTATATTCTTTGCTTGTACTTAGAAATCTGGCCCATATTTTACACTCACAGCACATCTGCCACATTTCAGGTGCTAAATGGCTCCATATGGCTGTCACACTAGACAGCACAGGTGTATATGCAGAGCAGCTGCAGGTAGGACAAGCACAGTTTTATTTGTTCCTTTATATCCTAATTTTCTGTTAATACCAGCACATGATTTGCTATAGTGAGGCATATATGGTTAGTGAAGTATTAAGATAAAGATGGAATTTTTTACACTAATCTTAAAATCTACCATAGAAACAAATGGATGTTTGAAAAAAATAGATAATTATAAATATGCAGAGAATATTAAGGTGCTGATTGACTTCAGCAATGGCTAACAGAGGTGAGGACCTATAAAAATTGAAAATGTCTGAGATTTCCAGATAATACATTTTTAGCAACAATTATTTAGGATAATTTACTGCCCCCTGTAAGGTAGGTAGGTCCTGTCATGACTCACATTTTATAGATGTGAAGCATGAGACCAGAGACGTTAGGTAATTTGCCTTAGATCACACAGTGGGTAAGTGGATGGGAACACTAGCCAGTATGGTTCCAGAGTTCACTCCCTTCAGCTCTGCACCAGACTGCTTTCTCAGCACGTCAGAGATACATACATTTACTTTATCTTTTAAATTATATGATTGAGAGATAGCGCTTTTTAGTTGTAAAAAGTGGGATTGCCTGATTTATATAATCAAATTGTTCTGGAAAACTGAGGAAAAATTAACTCCTTAAATAAATCATATCCTGTTTGCCATTACTTTAAGTGTTAATGCCAGAGTTGCTTTATCTTGGTTTCTGATTGATCTTCAATTTAAACTGAGCCTCAACATTTTATTTTTCTGCCTATCCCTGATGTGAGGAAAAACAGCTAAGAATGTTTAAGGCAAACTTTCGGTGTTATTGAGAGCTAGAGCTTACAACTGAATTGGGGAGATAAGGGTATAATACTCATGAAACAGTATTACAGTTTATTATTACTAGCAATAACAGCAGCAGTAACCGTTTATTGAGAGGTTACTATATGCCAAAGCTTGTGTTAAGACTTTATACTGACTATCTTATTTAACTGTTAAAGCTGTAAAGTTGGCTTTATCTTCATCGATAAATAAGTGCCAGAAACAATGCCACTGTAGTCTGAAACAATTAGACACTGAGAATTATTTTATTGGATTCTGGATGTTACATTTTAAGGGAGACATTAACAGTGAACAGGTAGGTGAGTGATCAGAAAATGATATGATGTTAGGAGAGGTCATAGAAACTTATCTTTATCGTAAGGAGAGAAGACTTAGTGGACATAATAGTTATCAGTAAGTATTTGGAATAAAGGATATGATCTAAAGAGAAAACTGACTTGGGCAAAAGGAATGCACTCACTCTGTCTTTATCTCTAAAGAACACAGAAAAGACATTTACAACAGAATTTTCTGACAGTTGCTTGAAAAACTAAACCAGCCTTTTATCTTGCTCAGTTGGACAGAGCCTAGGTTACTACCTGGATATTCTGGGTTAAATGATTGCATCGGGAAGATTTGAAATATACAAGGAGTTAGGAATTAACCATTGGATGAGTTGTCCATTTCTGATTTTGTAGTAAATTGTGTCCTTAAATCCGATTCTTTTTATGATGGAAATAATTATTGAGTTGTTTTGTAAATTAAGTTGGAGATTGTAATAATACAATATCAGAACTCAGACCTCAGAAATCTTGACGTCTAATGTCATTTTGCAAATGAGAAAACAAAGAAAATGAATTAGGGACAAAGTTGGACAAGTACTCAGGTGTTGACTTCAAGTCCACTACTTAAAAAAATTACAGTTTCTAATGTGTAGATGAAGAAGACTAAATCATTTCTAGTACATTTTTAAAGGTCCTATTGAATCTTCTCCAGAATTAATAGAATGTAGAAGCCTGAAGTTCATTTTGTTCTGATTAGGGCACACTTGAGTCCGTTTTGGTTATCTTATCTGACCTCCGAATTCAGTGATTTTCCTAAAGAAAAGTTTTCTGTTCCTCAACTTGATTTAATGTCACAGTGTTTTATTTCCCTGGAAACTTGTGCATCTTTTTTTTTTGAAAGGACAAGAAAGGATACAGTGGCTCTCTGAATTTATCCATTCATTCAACAAGTATTTACTGAGGTATGTGCCAGACACTTCAAGCACAATTATAGGGTCGTCATTAGCTTTTACTCTGAGATGAGAAACCATCAAATTGTTTTGAACAGAAGTTTAGGAGATCTGCTCTTTTCCTTCCCTCCTTCCTTCCTTCCTTCCTTCCTTCCTTCCTTCCTTCCTTCCTTCCTTCCTTTCCTTCCTTCCTTCCTTCTTTCCTTCCTTCCTTCCTTCCCTTTCTTTCCCTTTCTTTCTCTTTCTTTCACTCTTTCTTCTTTCTTTTCTTTTCTTTCTTTTCTTTCATCAGTAACAAAAGGATTCCCTGGGAGTTTCAGCAGGCTATAGTCCCACTTGCCTTGATTTAGTGAGATACACCTTTTGATCTCAGGACACAATTGGAATTAACTGCAGTTTGAGGTTTGCTCCTTATTAGTTGTATAATTCACAATACAATAAAGCATGAAGCTTTCTCATAAAAACAGAGCATAAACCTCTTAAAAATGTCCTACCATGTATCGGTTTGAAAACCATTATGACTTCATGATGGAATTGATCAACCTAGGTTTGATGCCACATTTCACTGATGATTTGATTTTGGTCAAATGTATTAATTTATCTGAGCCTCAGTTTCTTCATTAGTACAATGAGTGTAAAACTTGTTACATTAGAAGTGTTTTTGAGGGTTGAATGGTTAAGAGGAAACCATGATTGTGAATGTTCAGCCTTATGTCTGGCACATTGTAAATATTCAATAAAAGCACAGCCATTATTATGATAATTTAGTCAAGGGGATTTAAAAATGGGTACAGCTTATTTTGAAGCTAGATTGAGGGTGCTAATTCAGAGCCTTAATTTATTTTTAGTTTAGAGCTCAGACAAAATGTCTTTAATGCCTTTGTCTAAAGGTCTTGACGTTGAAACAAACATTAACAGTAACTCTGTTTGTTTTTCATGTATATGAATTAATCTTTTTAAATGCCACTAGCTGTTTTGGTGGTGTCACAACTTGACAAATGCTGCCTCCCTCATTCCATAGGTATTATCAATATTGGACCAATTCTGGTGGTTAAGCTAGCAATTAAAGCAGTCAGAGAAGGCTCTGCCTGTAGGTCACAGTTGACCCTAGCCAGAGGACACTCAGGGAGTGTCAGGAGTATGTGCGTGTGTGTCTGTTTGTGTGTGTGTGTGTGTGTGTTCTGTTGTCCAAGATTATTGTCCTCTGAGAGAGTAAACACATCACCTTATGACTCTGTAGCCATGTTCACTTCTGTAATATTTTTTGTTTGCATATTTTTACCACTGGAAATGTAGTCTGATTTTTAGTTCAATGTTGTATCTAGACCAGTGTCTGGTCAAAAGTATTAAATTTGACTTGCTAATCTCCAAGTGAGATGAGAGAGAGACCCTACGGAAAACTGAATTGGACTCATGTAAAAGCAGTCTTTCTGGTGCCCTGTTTTCCTTAGACTATGGCTGGGAGCTTCTTCTACCCCAGTTATGTATCTCACTTTCCTGGGGCTTAAGTGTCAGCTAGCTGAGTTGATAAATTTATCTGGGTTAATGGGAGAGAGTTAGAGGATCATTTTGTACTTTTAACTGTCTTTGTAGGTAATATTTTACTTCCCCTAACTCCTGAATTATTTGAAAGCACTTTGGCAAAACTGAGACCACTACATTACTGTAATGTAACATTTCAGCTTAGCTGATCTGTTACTGAATGTGATTTTCAGGGGAATCACAGGTCATGGAAAAGGTAAATGCAGGACAGGACTCTTGTGAAAGTGTTCATAGACACATGCAACCTTTTTTCTGATTGTGTAATTACTTTAAAATATTCTATTTTAAAAAAATTAATTAAAATTTGTTTCCTTATTACCAAAAATATGCTGGTAATTGTAGATTGCCTGGGTGGGGACAAGGAGAAGTTGCCAGTTTAAGCCAAACCACAGGGAGTGAGAAGAAGTGAGAGGTGACTTCAAGAAGAAAAGAGGTGTTCTGTTACCAGAAGAAGGAGTGCTGGCCAGGGAGAAACAGCAGATGTCCCTGGCAGATGATATGATGCTGGCCAGAGGAAGCATATGCCATACAGAGAAATATCGAGCACAAAGGCCTTGGGCAGGAAAGAGCATCACATATGAAGAACTAAAAGAAAGCCAGGTAGCTGAGCCAAGTGAGGAAGAGTCAGTGGAGCTGTAGGAATGAAGGAATGGGATTGCCAAGGTAAGCTGAGGCCAGATCATGCAGGGCCTTATGGCTAAAGGAGGGTGCCTGGATTTTATCCTATGAAAATGGAAGGTCATGGAAGAGGTTTAAGGAGTTTGGCCTTTTACAAAGATCACTCTGGTTGCCGTGTGGAGAATGGATTGAAGAGGGCAAGAAAGGAAGCAAAGGGATTAATCAGGGAGCTTTTGTAGGTGAGAATTGAAAGTTTCTTGGACAGAGATGGTGGCAGCTGTGATACAGACAAGTGCAAAGATAAATGAGTCACATTTTGTGTAGATCAACAGAACCTGATGATTGATGGGGTGTAAGGAAAGGAAGAAAGACATAGATTTCTGTGTTGATTAATGGGGATTCATGGAGTTCCCATTCATTGAGATGTAGCACTCTTGTTGGATATTGCTTTGTGTTACTCACATCCTTCCACCTAGACTGTAAGCTTCTTAGATCAAAGATCAGGCAGCATTTCATCTTTCTTCACCCTTGATTCTAGCACAGTGCTGAGGCATTAGAATAGCCACTTGGTTCGACATGTATCAGGTGGGTAGTTGATCCTAAACCTCACCTGCAGGGTGACTCCTGAGAGGTGGCTTAAAGGAACAAAAACAAGTGCTATTTGTTAGTATATTAGTTGTTGGTGGTGTTTAGATTTGTTTAAGATGATGCAAGTTATGTAAGAAGAAGGTACCATGAGCATAGAAAATGTAATCAAACCTAGAGCTAAGATTTGCCCAAGATAATTTATTAATAGAGCTGGGACATTCTCTAATTCCTAGTATTCTCATTAAATCATCAAGTCTATACTTGTTATTTTGAGTAATTTTTTTTCCTGCCTAAAATTTGTGTTGTTTTTTCTTTGATGCTCTTCTACATATTAAAAATAAAACACCAAATTTCTTCACCTTCAATCCTTTGAGCTTCTCAGTTCCTTCTGGTCTCTTTGTTTTTTCTCCTTTCCAAAAAAGCTCATTCTGAAGCACCCATAAAAAGAGACTGAAAGCAGAAGAAATCTGTCCAGTCACTCAGCAACAGCCACCTGAGGTAACAGAGCAAATGAAACCGCTTTAAAAATTGTTGTAGAACAAAAAATGGCTTCTAGGACATTGCGCAGTGTCCAGCTACAGTGCATGTGAGGTGCTCACTGGTTACTGAGACTCAGTCCCGCTACCTTGTGTTTTTACATTCATGGCCATTATTTCTTCCTAAGATTTTTTTTTTTTTAACTGGACCAGGTACGGTGGCTTACACCTGAAATCCCAGCACATTGGGAGGCCAAGACTGGATGATTGCTAGAGCCCAGGAGTTCGAGACCAGCCTGGGCAGCAAAGCAAGACCTCGTCTGTACAATTTTCTTTTTTAATATATAATTTAAGTACTGAGATACATGTGCAGAACATGCAGGTTTGTTACATAGGTATACACATGCCATGGTGGTTTGCTGTACCCATCAACCCGTTATCTACATTAGGTATTTCTCCTAATACTATCCCTCCTCTAGCCACCACCCCTGTAACAGGTTCCAGTATGTGATGTTCCGCTCCCTGTGTCCATGTGTTCTCTTGTTCAACTCCCACTTATGAGTGAGAACATGTGGTGTTTGGTTTTCTGTTTTTGTGTTAATTTGCTGAGAATGATGGTTTCCAGCTTCATCCATATCCCTGCAAAGGACATGAAGTCACCCTTTTTTATGACTGCATAGTATTCCACGAATTTTAAAACAGGAGTTGAATAGAGGCTGTCTGAAAAAGAATGCCTACAGAACCCAAGCTACCTTTACCTGGAGTCCTGACCATGCAGGCTGCTGTTTATTAGAACACAGTAACAGTCACGTGGTGGGCTCGGCCCTCACTTGCAGTCAGTTTTGAAGCTCCCATGGCAAAATGGCAGGCTCCATTCCAACAAGCACTCACATTCCGGGGCAAACACATGCTTTTTATTCTGTCATTTTTCCATTGCTGTAGACTTGTAAAACGATGATTAAGAGAATTTCAGAAACCAAAGTTATTTTCCCTGCTCTTATTGGACTATTTCTGTTTGTTAAAGGTTTCTAAGGTAAAAAAGTCCTCAAAGTTTGGGGACTGTCTTCCATACCTCGAGTCAATAATTTTTAAACATATGATAGTGTCATTAATGTTCTTGTGAATAATGGCTTAAGTAGTGTAATTGGAAATAGAGGTCTGGAGGAGCTTGGCATGGGGGTTGGGTGAGCATTTTTGAGTTGGGTAATTAGGCAGCTACAACCATGTAGAACAGAAGTGATGATTAGACTAATTAGGAAAGCCATTTCATAAGTGCTATGGGAGACCCACGGGCAATGGCCTAGAAATGCTGCCTTCCCTGATTTATTTGATTGATGAAAAGCAGGTTTTCCACTTGTGGGCTTATTTATTTTTTAGAGATTTGTTTGCCTCATTTTTATCTGTTTCAGGTTTTTGCTTTTTTTTTCCCCAAGATTACAGAGAAGCAGATGTGCCTTATTCACAGTTTTGGGATAGGGCTTTTGTGCTTTTGCTTTCATTCCCTTCACTACACGATTCCAGTGCAGCAGATTTATCAGGGCACTTTTAGTCAAATCTTTGTAAAGGAATCACATGTTTTATTTAGTCAGAATTCAATTCAAGTAGCTTTTCTAGTAACAGGCCTCTTGCACCACCATGCCTGGGTAATTTTGTATTTTTAGTAGAGACAGGGTTTCTCTATGTTGGTCAGCCTGGTCTTGAACTCCTGACCGCAGGTGATCTGCCTGCCTCAGCCTCCCAAAGTGTTGGGATTACAGGTGTGAGCCACTGTGCCCAGCCTCTTTTTGGTCACCTTTATACACCTAATTTATTCATGTATATATATTTTTTCCTAACATTCATTGGTGCTTACTGTGTGCCAAGCACTATTAAATGCAAGGGATTCAAAGATAACTAGCAGTTAAAGGCTTTGTTTTGTTCAGTTTTATTGCCCCAGTTGCCAGCAGGGTGTTTGGCTTGTGGTGGGTACTATGTAAATATTTGTTGAAAGAATGAGCATGTTAAAGGCTAGGCCTTGTTTTGTACACTCCGATTTAGCTTATACAGTTGCAACTTATTTTGCAAAATGGCTTTATTCTTTTTCTTTCTTTCTTTTTTTTTTTTTTTTGAGACAAGGTCTTGCTCTGTTGCACAGGCTGGAGTGCAGTGGTGCAATCACGGCTCACTGCTGCTTCAACCTCTTTGGCTCAGATGATCCTCTCACCTCAGCCTCCCATGTAGCTAGGACTACAGGCACATGCCACCACACCTGGCTAATTTTTAAAATTTTTTTGTAGATATGGGGTTTCGCTCTGTTGCCCAGGCTGGTCTTGAACTCCTGGCTTCAAGGGATCCTCTGCCTTGGACTTTCAAAGTGCTGGGATTACAGGCAGATTGTTTTTTAAAGAAAACAAATTTCTGTAAAATAAATTTATTTCCTGGTAGTTTTAAAATTTAAGCTAAACCTGGTAGTTTTAAAATTTCTTCTATAACATAATAAAACCAGGAGCGTTGTTGATATTTTAAAAATAAAAGTGTGGAGTGAAAGTGTTTTGCCAAATTATAATCTAGAGTTAGGTGTAGTTTGCAGATCACTTTTATGCATAGTATGTTGTTCGACTCCCTGTGATGGCTCCATTAACCCATTTATGCCGGAGGTTGCAAAGTTTTTTTTGTAAAATAGTCAGACCTTGGAGATGACCTTGAGCAGTAGGATATGCATAACTCCCACAAGCTTAGCGTTCCAATAGTGGAACACTAGGCGTAAATGGCTTATAGTAGGCCCAGAGTGTGTGAGGTCCAGAAACGTGAGTTGATTTTCCTCAAGTCCCCATGGATTAGCCATGGGGACAAGTTCCTCATCTGCCCACTCCTGGCTCTTTGTTCTGCCTCATTTTGGTCTTCTCTTAATGGAGTACTGTCTTTTGTATCCACTTGGCAAATGGCTAAAATTAGCCCATTGGGTTTAAAGAATTCTTTAGGGGCATTCAGTGATAGGTGAACTGTGTAACTCTTCAAAAACACCAAGAGTAATATATCTGCTAACCAGATAAAGAAAAATAGCACCAGCACTATTAAAAAATGCTTGTGAGATTTTTTTTTCAAACATTGAACTTTTTTTTTTTTTTTTTTTTTTTTTTGCTGATTTGTCCATTTTATCTCAAGAAAGAGCTGATGGACTTCATAAAAATGTGTAGTGAAGCAGAAAAAGCCAGAGAGAACTTCTTGAATTCTCTGATCCTTAAGTGTATTTTCCTGATACAAAATGGGGTAATAATACCACCCTTGCAAGCGTGTCTCGGGAATTAAATCGGAAACACAGTGCAGCTCACACGAAGTACCCAATACTTGATAGCAAAGACAAAATAAAAACACAAACAAATACAAGTAAAAAACTTAACAGTAAGGGGTGAAAACAATTTATGTGCCTTTGAAACCTTTATAACTGAAATTCTAATTACAGTAATTTATATCTATTCATTAATGCAGTTTGCTCCAAGGGCCTCTACTATTAACCCAATTTCAGTTATTTTCTGCATGTGAAAGCATCAAAATTATTTTCTTTTTAAGATAAAACTCCTAAATTCATTTTGATCCTGAATAATTAATCTAAATTAATGAGGTTTTGTTATATCCTTATGCAATGTGTATTTAAGGATCTATTGCTGTGCTACCCTACATTTTGTGTCCTAGGAATGTTAGATACAACTGTAATCCTGGTCTTTAGATAGAACTTTGAGTAATAAAGTGAGATAGAATACTGACAGCAAACTTTGATAATAAAATGTAATTATAATATAGTACTATTAATTTAGAGTTAGATAGTGTCCATTAAAAAAGTATTCATCAATGTCCAAACTAAACAGGAAATATTTAATTGGCTTCTAGGAAAATGAAATACATCATTCTATATTTTAATATTTAGAAAGAAAAGATCTTATTACAACTTACAAATGATTTTTTTTTTCTGATAATTGCCATTGACTTCATTGAACTGTCTCCTTTTTGTAGTCAAATCCCAGAAGAAAATGCTATTTTTAGGAGTATATTTAACTGAAAAAGCTCATATTTCTATTCAAGTTTAGGCAATTACTCTTGGCAAAAGATAAGTAAACTAATGTTTCATGATAAAGTCCTCAAGTATCTCATACTTAAGTGAAGACCCCAAATCATAGTTTGTAGCTTTATTGCAGTTTTCATTCAAAATATGTTTTATATCATCTATTAACTAGGGAATTCCTAATGCCTTCCTATTAGCCTAAAGAAGCAAGAAACACAACAGGACAGTGACTATATTCTTAAGTATTAGGGAGTTTAGAGCCTCAAATATTCTATATGCAGACCTCTGTGCTTATGTTTGTTCATTTTAATGAGACTCCAAAGGCTCACAATTTTATAGAAGCTATAATGTTTCAGTTGCAGAACCAGGTAAAAACAGGGCAGTCCTCTGCTCTATAAAAACAAAGGGTGACTGGGCGCAGTGGCTCATGCCTGTAATCCCAGCACTTTGGGAGGTCGAGGAGGGCAGATCACTTGAGATCAGGAGTTAGAGACCAGCCTGGCCAATGTGGCAAAACCCCATCTCTACTAAAAATATAAAAATTAGCCGGGTGTGGTGGCCACACACCTGCAATCCCAGCTACTCTGGAGACTGAGACATAAGAATCAGTTGCAGTGAGCTGAGATGGCACTACTATACTCCAGGCTAGGCAACAGAGTGAGACTCCGTCTCAATAAAAAGGAAAAAAAAAAGCAAAGTGTAATGGCTCAGGGTTAGAACCATTTCCTGGTGACATTGAGCTGGTTAAGTTGGTGGGTCTATGAGGGGAAACTTGGAAGTGCTGGCTACCTTCACGGCCTCCAAGGTCTTTGCCTTGTGCACTGTGACTTGGCTGTACTACCCCACAGTCAGGTTGGCAGGAGTATGATCTTTTTCGTCTGTCTTCTGGGAAAATAATGAATATTTAATTTTATTATTTGGATAGTATTTTCAAATAATGTGAAAAATTTTAAAAACTTCAACACTTTTTATAGCTATAATAAAAGACTTATAATATAATTTGGTAAGACTACAAAATTCACAAAATGATATTACGGCCTCATTTTAAAAATTGGAAGTTGTTCCTTCAAATGCTCTTTGATAACATTTTCTGAGAGCGTTCTTTAAAAAATGTATTATTACTCCATTTTTTTGGTATTTTTAATTCATGTACTTAATGCTGTTTAACTTTTTAAAATAATTCTGATTGATTATTTTCAAATATGCCAATACAGTGATATTGTCCTCATGGGCTGTAAATTTGTACCATAACATACAGACATTATATTAGGATCATATTAATGTATGAATACCTGGGCTTTAAGTATGGATCTGTTGAGAGTTGTGTAGTTAAGTTATGTGGTTTAACAACTAGAGTCAGCTGTATTGTAAACGTATAGCTTGTTTTATTGTGCTTTGCAGATATTATGTTTTTTTTTTTTTAATTGAAGGTTTGTGGCAACTCTGTGTTGAGCAAGTCTTTCAGCACCATTTTCCCACTGTGCTCACTTTGTGTCCCTGTGTAACTTTGTTGTAATTCTTGCAATATTTTAAGCTTTCTCGTTATTATTATTATATCTATTGTTATGATCTGTGATCAGTGAATTTTTTTTCTTTTTTTAATAATGAGATAGTGCCTCACTCTGTTGCTCAGGCTAGAATACAGTAGCACAATCATATTTCACTACAACCTTGAACTCCTGGGCTCAGATGATCCTCCTGCCTCAGCCTCCTCAGTAGCTGGGACTACAGTGCGTGCTACTATACCCAGCTAGTTAAAAACATTTTTTTTTGTAGAGACAGCATCTGGCTATGTTGCTCAGGCTGGTCTCCAACTCCTAGACTCAGGCAGTCCTCTGGTCTCCCAAATGGTAGGATTACAGGCAGAAGCCCCTGTGCCTGGCCATTCAGTGATTTTTGATGCCACTGTTGTAATTGCTTTGGGACACTAAGAACTGTATCCATGCAAGATGTAGAACTTAATAAATGTTGTATGTTTTGACTGCTCCATGACTGGTCCTTCCCCTGTCCACTATTCCCTAGATACAGCATTGTGAAATTAATCCAATTCATAAATATATAATGGCTTCTAAGTGTTCAAGTGGAAGGAACAGTCGCATGTTTTTCACTTGAAATCAAAGAAATGATTAAGCTTAATGAGGAGGGCGCGTTGAAGCCAGGTCAAAAGCTAGGTTTCCTGCACCAACAGTTAGCCAAATTATGAATGTAAGGGAAAAGTTCTTGAAGGAAATTCAAACTGCTGTTTCGGTGAATACATGAATGATAAGAAAGCAGAAGCCTTATTGCTGATATGGAGCAAATTTGAGTCATCTGAATGGGAAGATCAAATCGCTACAACATTCACTTCAAACAAAACCTAACACAGAGCAAACCTTCAATTCTGTGAAGGCCAAGAGAGGTAGAGGTAAGGAAGCTGCAGAAGAAAAGTTGGAAGCTAGCAGACATTGGTTCATATGGTTTTAGAAAGGAGGCTATCTTTATGACATAAAGGTGAAGCAGCAATTGCTGATGTAGAAGTTGCATCAAGTTATTCAGAAGATCTAGCTAAGATGATTGATGAGTGAGGCTATGCTAAACATGAGAGTTTCAATGTAGACAAAACATCCTTCTATTGGGAAAAGATGCCGTCTGGAATTTACATAGCTACAGAGAAGTCAATGCCTGGCTTCAAAGCTTCAAAAGACAGGCTGACTCTTGTTAGGGGCTAATGCAGCTGGTGACTTGAAGTTGAAGCCATTGCTCATTTACCTTTCTAAAAATCCTAGGGCCCTTCAGAATTATGCTAGATCTACTCTGCCTGTGTTCTATAAATGCACTCTGGATGGGCTAATGCAGCTGGTGACTTGAAGTTGAAGCTGTTTCTCATTTACCAGTCTAAAAATCCTAGGGCCCTCCAGAATTATGCTAGAGCACTCTGCCTGTGCTTTATAAATCAAGCCTGGATGACAGGACATCTATTGACAGCATGGTTTACTGAATATATATATATATTTTTTGAGACGGAGTTTCACACTTGTTACCCAGGCTGGAGTGCAATGGCGTGATCTCGGCTCACCGCAACCTCCGCCTCCTGGGTTCAGGCAATTCTCCTGCCTCAGCCTCCTGAGTAGCTGGGATTACAAGCACACGCCACTATGCCCAGCTAATTTTTTGTATTTTTAGTAGAGACGGGGTTTCACCATGTTGACCAGGATGGTCTCAATCTCTTGACCTCGTGATCCATCTGCCTTGGCCTCCCAAAGTGCTGGGATTACAGGCTTGAGCCACAGTTTACTGAATATTTTAAGCCAACTGTTGAGGCCTACTGCTTAGAAAAATATTTATTTCAAAATCTCACTGCTCTTCAACAATGCATCTAGTCACCCAAGAGCTCTGATGGAAATCTACAAGGAGATGGATGTTGTATTCATGTCTGTTAACACAGCATCCATTCTGCATCCAATGGATCAAAGAGTAATTTTAACTTTTAAATCTTATTATTTAAAAAATATATTTCATAAGTCTGTAGCTGCCTTAGATAGTAATTTCTCTGATGGAAAGTGGGCAAAGTCAATTGAAAGCCTTATGAAAAGAATTTACCATTCTAGATGCCATTAAGAACATTTGTGATTCATGGAAGTGCGTCAAAATACTAACATGAACAGGAGTTTGGAAGAAGTTGATTCCAACCCTCATGGATGACTTTAGAGGTGAGTTCAAGACTGCAGTGGAGAAAGTAGCTACAAATTTGGTAGAAATAGCAAGAAAACTAGAATTAGAAGTAGAGCTTGATGATATGACTGAATTACTACAACTTCATGATGAAACATTAGTGGATGAGGAGTAGCTTCTTATGAATGAACAAAGAAAGGTGTTTCTTGAGATGGGATTTACTCCTGGTGAAGATGCTGTGAGCATTGTTTAGATTTCAACAAAAGATTAGAATATTGCATAAACTTAGCTGATAAAGCAGGAGTAGGGTTTGAGAAGATTGACTTCAGATTTGTTCTGTTGTGGGTAGAATGCTATCAAACAACATTATATGCTACAGATAAATCTTTTGTCTTAAGAGACCATCAATGTGGCAAACTTATTTTTGTCTTATTTTTTAAATTGCCACAGCCACCCCAACCTTCAGCAGCTACCACCCTGATCAGTCAGCAGCCATCAACATTGAGGCAAGACCCTTCACCAGCAAAAAGATTACAACTTACTGAAGCCTCGGATGAGTGTCAGTATTTTTTTTTTAGCAATAAAGTATTTTTTAATCCAGATGTGTACATTGACATTGTTTTACTTTTAGACATAATGCTCTTCCACAGTTAATAGACCGCAGTAGAAACAACTTTTGTATTCACTGTGAATCACTGGTGTGATTCACTTTATTGTGATATTTGCTTTATTGTAATATTCGCTTTATTGTTGTTGTCTGGAATTGAACCCACACAACCTCCGGAGTATGCCTCTATAGACGGAATCTTAACAGAACATATTCTAAATACTTTTCAAGTGCTAGCTTACTTAATCCTTGTAACAATCTGAGGAGTTTGTTTTATGGTTTTCTCTATTTTCCAAAGACACAGGGACATTAAGTATCTTGTCCAAGGTCAGCCACTAGTAAGTGGTAGAATCTGGACTTGAATTCATTTAGTCTGGCACTGGAGCCTGTACTCTTTAAATCACCATGGTAGTCTTTCTGCTTCAGTAGAAAGTGGACTTTGTTTTTTGTGTGTGTATGTGGGGGTGACCTGTGACCTTCCTTGCTTGCTTCCTGATTTCCATATCTTGAAACCACTATATTTCATTCATCTTTTCATTCAGCAAATATTTATTGAGAATCCATTATGTGGTGCTGAGGGATAGCAGTATCCATGTGGACTGTTATATGTTACAGCTTAGGTGCCCAACAGTCATTAACTTTTGTAGCTTAATGTCTAGGAGGGAAGATAGGCATAACCAAGGGAAACTCACTGGGGAAAGAGGCAGGGATGGGGGAGCACGGGTGCAAAGAACTCTCTAAAACTTGGACCTGAGAGTTGTAAAAGATTTAGCCAGGTTGGGAAGGGGGTGTAAGAAGAAGAGGGTGGTATTCCAGTTAGGGGTAGCAGCCAAGTTCAGAGACTAGAGATCAGAAGCTGTGGAAAGAGTTCAGAGAACTGAATTAGGTTCAATGTGGGCTGAAGCACTCAGTGTTTTGAATTAAGAGTGGGGATGGTGAAGGGTGTAAACGGTATTAAAGTGTTCTAAGATCAGGCAGAAGAGCAAAATAACTGATTAAATTTACACTTTGGTCAGTTGGATACATTTATTGTAATTTCTAGGAGAATAAAAGCCTAAAAGCAGAGTGTATAATATCTAAGCTTGTGTCTGTATGAAGGAAGAGAGGGAATAATACAAACCAAACCCAATCAAAAGGAGGCAAGAAAAAAGAGAAAGATAAAATAGATGAGATGAATAGCACAAATAAGATGGTAGATGTAAACTCTAATGTGTTTGTAATTATTTTAAATGTGTATGTTCTAAATGTGCCAATTAAAAGATAAAGACTGATAAAACCCAGCCAGCCAACCAACCAACCAACCAACCAAGCTAGATGCTACTTTCACCTGACAGAGAGGGAATACCTCTAGGAGATGAGAAATGAGAAGAGGTGACAATGAGATAAGCTACCTCCATCTCCTTCCCTGTCTGTCTACCCCAGAAGCCACCACATTCTTAGGAAAGCCACTGAACTTCCCACTTAAGTGCAGTGGAGGTGGTCCTGGGAGGTTAGCAGTGTCTGGGTTACTCAGGTGTGGCTTTTATACCAGCTTGTGAGCAACTTTATGGCAGAGGTGGAGTCTCCCTCACATCCCTCGTGCCTTCCATAGTGTTTGGCATGCAGTAGGCCTTTAAGTAGCATTTATCATGTGTGTGCATTTGATTTCCACGTAAGATTGTAAACTCTTTGCAGGCAGGGAACCTGTTATACCTTTGAGTTTTTCATAATATCTGCTAAAACATAGATCAGTGTATAATGAGTGATTCTTATTCAATTCTATCAAGATTAAATCTGATTTCTATATAAGGATACTGTTCTACCTCTCAGTGATTTGGAGATTTGTTTCCACAGCAGAGAAGAAACAAAAACTACTTTCTGCAATAAGAACCTGATAACCTACTTTTGCATAAGTAGATTTTACAGTAGAAGAGTATATTCTTTTTTCTTTTCTTTCTTTTAGTTGCAGCGAGAATTTCTGTTAAATTCCACTCACTGGGCCAGAGACTCTTGTGGCTTTAGTGAAAAACTTGTCCCTTGCGTAGCACACTATCTATACTTGTGGGTTCATTGGCCAGTCAGTGGCCTCAGCTCTGAGCTCTAACAAGAATAATATATTCTTTTTTATTTTAAAGAGCATGATGTATTTACTATCAAAATAAATGCTTTACTCATGTAGAAGCTGTAATGAGATATTGGTAGTAAAATAATAAAAATATTTTTCTTGGAAGAACTATTGTACAGACCATATCAAAACAGCAATTTCTTTTTTTGGAATGAAAGATACTATTGATTCTGTTAATCCAAATGCCAAAAGTTCTCTAGTTGAGTAAGAATGTGCTGCCTAAGAGAAAACTCACTTGGCGTCATGTAAGAGCTGCTCATTATGAATAGAAAGAAATTACATAATCCAAAGTAAAAGCAAGTCATTCTGTTTTTAATTACAGTGTATAAAAATTAAAACATGGACCCAGGGTCTAGTTGAATATACTTCTTGGCAATAGATATTTTGGAAGCATGCAGTAAAAAATACAATAAAGTTGGCTATGTGCTGACCACTCCCCAGTGTCCTGGTGGTTTCCCATTTAGTGACTGTATTCAGCTATTGTGAAATCACAGAATTTTAAAGCAGAAAAAGATCTCAGACGTCTTTTCTTAGCTCATCCTCCAAATGAGAAAATAAGCACACAGTAGTGAAGGGATTATACTGATGTCGTATAGCAAACTCCAGAAGGAATGTAGGCATCTGGACTCCTGTCTGATGATGAGTTATTGTCATTGATAAGGATTGAGAGATGGAGACACAGAGAAGATGATAAAGAAACAAGTATGTCTACTTTGCTCCTTCTCAGAAGTAGTACCAGTAAAGCAGTACTCCGAAGCAGTGTCAGCCTGAATGTTGAGGTGTGGGAACATTCTATACCTGTCGCTCGCTCCTCCTCATTCCTGCACTGTAAATCCCATCTTGAGGTTACTGTGTCTGTGCTTGTTGCCTGTAGTCCAGTCCAACCGTAGACGTAGCTGTCTCAGGTTATGGAGAGAGATTAAGTAGATAAGAGGCAAATTGAAATATGCATGTTTTATAATTTGTTAATTTTCAGATTTTTTGAATCTTAGCAAAAGGATTTCCTGAGTATAACCTCACGTTTCCCTTTCTACTTGCAAATCTGAACAAAATCCTGTGACCTTTCCTGCTTACTCAGAGCTGGACATTTTAAGATAAGTCAATGCAAACTGATTTTCAGAAAGTATTTTGAATGCTTCAGTTATCTTTCCCAGTTCACTCAGAGTCTGTTATGGATTTGCTTCTGTGAAAAAGTGTTGAAACCCAGTGTGTGGACGTGCAGTGTTGCTTTTAGCCTTGCCAGCGGTGCTCTCTGGACTTTTCAGCAAGCTTCACCTCTGAGCTGTGTTACCTCCTTTGGCTCCTGTTGCGATTACCTGGGGCCAGATTCTGGCTTTTAAATCCCTCCCTGAAGTCAGGTGGGAGCCTAGCCCAATGGAGAATGGCAGTCTTAACTACTGATGATCAGTTGCTGTTTTCCTTGCTACTGTCATGATATCGAACGTATGGGTTCTCAGTAAAACACGTACTGTTTACTTGTTTTTACTAAAGTCCATCTCTGGTGGCATCATTGGAAGCCTCTCAGTTTAACCTCTTCCTTTGTAGCTTCTATGGTAGGAAATAAATTATGACTGTTAAAATCTTACTGCATAAGTGATGTGTGTTGATTTTAGGAAAATCAGAAAATAGGGATAAGTAAAAAGAAGAAAATATAAATGATTTAGAATCTGTCTCCCAGAGAGACAACTGGTAACATTTTAGTGCATAGCTAAATGTTTAATGTACATTTATTTATATAACATTAACTATATTTTAATAAAAATGACTTTGGGCTGTGTATACTGTTTTGTATACTAACATTTCTCATATGACATGTTTATACATCTCTCATATCAGTAAATACAATTTTGTATTTTCAAAAAACAAATCTCACTATCTTTTTAAATACAGATAAGTATAAAGAAAATATGAAGGCTCATTATCTCTCAATCTATGTGACATGTTAAAACGATTAGTAATAAAGCAAGTAACATTAGTTGGTTGCTGACTATATGCCAGGGGGACTGTTTTATCTGCTAGCTTCTTTAATCCCCAGAAAAGCCATAAGAAGTAGTTGCTATTATTAATCCTGTTTTACAGATGAGGATACTGGGCTACGTATTTAAGACAATTCCCAAAGCCATACAGCTAATAGGAAATGAGCTCGGATAGTTTGACTCAAGAGCCCATTTCTTTTCCTTTCCTTTTTTTGAGATGAGGTGTTGCTCTGTTGCCTAGGCTGGTATACGGTGGCGCAATCTTGGCTCACTGCCACCTCTCCCTTCTGGGTTCAAGCGATTCTCTTGCCTCAGCCTCCTGAGGAGCTGGGGTTATAGGCATGTACCACCACACCTAGCTAATTTTTGTATTTTTAGTTGAAATGGCATTTCACCATTTGATTAGCCTGGTCTTGAACTACTGACCTCAAGTGATCCACCCATCATTTCTTAACCACACACATACTGTTAGACTTTAAAAACAAAGTCAATAGTCTTTCTTGATTTAAAAAAAAATCTCCCTCTGTCAGCATGTATAGAACTACCTCATTCTCTGTAACAGCCACATTAGATGTCCATTGTATACTTTCATTTAACTATCCCCTTCACTACTGATGGACAATTTGGTTGTTTTCAGATATTTGCAGTTACAAGCAATGCAGCAATATTCTTATACTAATGCTACTGTTTATTGAGTGATAAAATCAGTTACTATGGGTAAATGCATAGAACAGTGCCTGCTACATAGTAAGATTAGTGATTTCTATTGTTGTTGGTAATACTATGTGCCATGCACTATGCTAGAATTTAATTCTCAAAATATCCCTATGAGGTAGATACTGTTATTATCCCTGTTTTATGCTGGAAGACATTAAGAAAGACATAATGAGTTTAAACAGTTCTTGTGTCATGTAGTAAGTGAAATCTGTGATGTGATCCCTTTTGGAGCTTGTGGTCTTGACTACTCCTGTTTACATATACCCAGCTTCAAGGGCGTCAGAGATGGAGGAAGCCCTGGTATCGGCAAATGTTAGTAATGTCCACATGTGCTCCCACCAGGAGGATATGAAATTGCCTGTGTCAATATCCCTTTCTAGTCCTGGATATCACAGATGCTACAGTTTTTAATTGGTGAAAAATAGTATTTCAATATAATCTGTAATTTAATAATAAGGTTGCACAATGTATCTTTATGGGGCATTTGTATTTCTTTTTTTGTAAACTGCCTTTGTTCATGGTTTTATTGGATAGTTTTATTTTTAATGATTTTTATGAGCTCTCTGTAAAATAGGGAAATTAGCTTTTGAACTCTCATATGCATTGCAAATGTCTTTCTAATATAAGCATTTTAATGATTATATTTTACATTTTATGGTGATATTATAGTTTATGTGAATGGTGGGACTTTCATTCTTTCCAGTCTTTCATTACAATGCTGTCAAGAATATCCACTTACTATTTTCTTAGGAAATTTCTTAGAAGAGTAAATGGTGGATGGAAGGAAATATACATTTTTAAAACGTTGATTCATATTTTCTGTCTCTCTCTCGGATGACAAAAGTACGTTGACCATCAGGGTATGACAGGGTGCTTATTTCTCAATAGCCAATTATATTACATGATATTATTTAAAAATCAAGGCCAATTGTAGTTTTTTGATTATGAGTTAAGATTGAAACGTTTTCCATTTTATTTGCAGTTAGTATTTTTTCCTTTGTGAATTGCCTGTTCATGCCTTAAGAAGGATTTTGACTATATGTGCATTTTTTTCTAAGAGGAATATATGTACAATTTAAAAATTTTATAAAATCAGTTATTTAACAGTGGAATGAGCCTTCCCAACACTGATGGTATTAGAGCAGAAGTTAAGATACTGGAACAGTTTAATGAAAGGAATGAATGCTTATTAATTTACTATCGTAAATCTTTTACTCTTTGTGTTTTAATCTTATAAAGAACAAGGGACTTAAGCCAGTGACTTACCTATAGTTCCATAGTTGTAAATGGCAGAAATAGGCTATAAACCTTCTATGCCTGACTTTTAGCACATTCCTTCTATAGCCTTTTACTCCTGAGCCATACATAATCACAGTAGTAGTAAGTTAGCTGGTTGAAACCTATGGTACATATTGGCAAAAAAAAGAAAGAAAAGAAAATTTCAGAAAATGTCTATCTAGAAATATTTTGTGTATTTCAGAAACTTGGTGTTCTTTTATTTTTATTTTTCAGCAACTATTTTATTAAGTACCCTGCTATATTAGGGACATAGAAAACAGGTGGGGACTAGACCAAGACCTTTTCCTCTTTCCCACCCTTCCAATCCTTATCCCTTTTTAAAGCTTTGCTTCCCACCTGCCACCCAGCGGCCTCAGCACTTCAGGGAGTGAAACCTCTGCCAACTCTTGTCCTCTCCTCACTGTTGTTTCTCTTCACACTCTGGTACTTAGAATGTTGCTTTTTCTATTTCTTCAATGCCATGGCAACAATACATAGTAACTGCTTTCCTTCTGGTCAAGGAAAAAGATTTTGTACTTTTCTTTCCCTTTGACCTGTTTGTAATTAACACTGTGGTCCACTCTTTGCTCCAGTGCAAAGCAAGGAAGTACTAAACTGTAGTCAAGACTGCAGGACCTGCTGGATGTATAGCTAGCGAGTCTTCTGCGCTCCTTTGCAGCAGTTTAAACCCAAGCCCATCCTGATCATTGGTTCTAAAACAGTAGTCGTTATATCCTCCATCCCTGTTTCTCTGCCCCATTACTGTTTTTTTTTTTTTTTTTACTTGATATGTTATATTGGAGGTTGGTTCCTTCAGTCTCCCTCCACTAGACTGTAGAGTCCAGAGGAATGGGGTTTCCTTTTGCTCATTGCCCTGTGTGTTCCCTGGGACTAGCACGTAGTGGGGTCCATAGTTCTTGCCAAATGGCCACAGGACTTGGTAGTGGAAAGCCTAATTTCCTTTCATAGGATTTGCTCTCCTTGTGTCTTTTTCTCTCTTAAAGATAGTGTTTAGATTATATGTGGCCCTCTCTGGGAACTGTGGTCAGCTTCAGAGGATTTTTTTTTTTTGAGGCAGAGTCTCACTCTGTTGCCCAGGCTGGAGTGCAGTGGCGCAATCTTGGCTCACTGCAACCTATGCCTCCTGGGTTCAAGCGATTCTTCTGCGCAGGCCACCATGCCAGGCTATTGTTTGTATTTTTAGTAGAGACAGGGTTTTACCATATTGGCCAGGCTGTTCTCAAACTCCTGACCTCATGATCTGCCTGCCTCGGCCTCCCAAAGTGCTGGGATTACAGGCGTGAGCTACCTCACCCAGCCAGCTTCAGAGGATTTGGAAGTCCATCAGATCCTAGGGCCTGAGCCAAGGCAGAGCCTAGCTGGAGTGGATTATAATTGACATAAAAGATTTGCATTTGAAATAACTCAGAGGTTGGTTTGAATCCTGTTCCCCACGTTTTTACTTCCTGTCTGAGTTTGAGGAAGGCTTTTTGAGCCTGTTTCTTTATCTGTAACCTGGGCGTAATAATGCCTACCTCAGCTTGAAGTGAAGATAAACTCTGACAATATATGGAAACAACTGGTACACAGAAAAATAAGTGATGGTGGTATTATGGTTATTAGTATTTTAGTTTTCTTCTGTGTGACTTTCTATTGGTAAATGGAGTTATTTTCTCATTTGTATTGTAGGCTACTCAATGTAATGGTTAAAAGCTGGATCTGGTGGCTTTGGAGTTTAATGGACTGGGATCCTGTCCTTCTGCCCCTTAACAGCAATGTGACATTGTGCAAGAGCAAGCTTCCATTTGTAAAGAACAATAAATGGCCATAATATTAGTATATGCCTCAGACTGGACAGAAAAATTCGATCAGCACAAAGTTTGGTTCATAGTAAGTCCTTAGTAACTCATATTCTATAGTTTAATAATAACAGCAGAGTGAAGGAAGCTTAAACTTCATCTAACTATTTAACTCTAGTTCTTCCATTTCATTTCTAATTCTGCCTTGTAGTGCAATCAAGATCAAATTGGTATCCTTTTCAGATACAATCTTTCATATATTTAGGACTGAGTCCTGTTATGAATTGACTTGTGTCTCCCTAAAATTCACACATTCAAGTCCTAACCTGTAGTGTGCTGACTGTATTTGGAGGAAGGGCCTTTGAGGAGGATGTAATCAAGGTTAAATGGGATCATAAGGGTGGGCTCCTAATCCAATAGGACTGGTGTTCTTCTAAGAAGAGGAAGAAACGCCGGAGTGTGTACACACAGTGGAAAGACCATGTGAGGACAAGAGAAAGAAGGTGGCTGTCTCCAAGCCAGGAAGAGAGCCGCCACCAGAAACCAATCCAGATGGCCCTGTGCTCTTGGACTTCCAGCCTTCAGAACTTTGAGAAAAATGTCTATTGCTTAAGCCACTCATTCTGGTATCTTGTTATGGCAGCCTAAGCAGACAAATATAGATCCCTTTTCTTTTCTTATGTCATCATCCCCATCTTGAGGGGGTTTTCGGATACTTCTTGCATCCTGGTCACCCTTGTCTCAGTGCTTTCACGTGTCAGTGTTCTTTTAAAAATGGGAAACCCTGAGATGAACTCAGAATCCCCAGGCTGTCCGAGCAATTTGGGTGTTGGACACTGCCCTTACAGTAGAATCACTGATCCTGTGAGGAGGTTGTCCACTGAATAAACCCGTAAGACTCAGCTCTACTCTATCCTGTATTTGGTCTATTATTTTTGTCCAAATTCAAAATTTTATCATGTTAATTTCTGCTTTTTTTTCCCCAGACTCTAGAAATCATTTATTTAGAAACCTGTTTGGACAAGACCTTAGAAGTGTGGCCCAGCCAGCCTACCCAGTGATGCTTTCCATGCTGGGTGTCTTAGTTTGAGCTGCTGTAGCAAATTACCATAGATTGTGTGGCTTCAACAACAAACATTTATGTTTCACAGTCCTGGAGGCTGGAAGTTTGAGATTACAATCCTTGGTGATGCCTTCTTTCTGGTTACATGTGTCCTTACATGGTGTAAACACAGCTACCTAGTTTTCTGGCCTGTTCTTATGAAGGCACTGATCCCATTCATGAGGGCTCCACCCTTATGACCTAATTAACTTACAAAGGCCATACCTCCAGATACCATCACATTGGGATTAGGGTTTTAATATATGAATTTTAGGGGAACACATGCAGCCCATTGCTCTCTTCCTAGCAGTGACTGCCTCCATTGGTGGAGGTGCTGTTTTGTTGTGAAACTTGTTCCGGAGTTGGGTTTCTTCAAATGTTCCGAGGACTTTGCTGTGTTGAGTCAAAATCTGACCCTGTGATAACTGCTGCTCTTTGATCACATCTGTTTGTTTGTTTTTCCTACACCTGGCAGTCTCTTATAGACTCCCTGCCCCCATCCTGTTATCTGCTCTAAACATTTTAACAGTGTTGTGTTTAGTATTGTAGCAGAAAATCAATTCCATTTGTTTTTCACAAGCTGAAATTAGAAAGACAAATGGATCTAGAAGTACATAAATAAAGTAGGAGCCTAATTGACAGAGAGATACTCTGTTTGGTTTGTTTTAATGAATAGCTTTCATCAGATCATTCTCTATGAAAATAGATTGAGGAAATAGGCTATTCATTCCTTATTATCTGAATCAGTAAGATTCATACCTTTCTTTGCTGTTTAGGATGATAGGCATTAAATCTTCATCTGAACTCTTTTATTTTAGTTTTTGAGACAGAGTCTTGCTCTGTTGCCCAGGCTGGAGTGTGGTGGCATGATTGTGGCTCACTGCAACCTCTGCTTCCCAGGCTTAAGCAATTCTTCTGCCTCAGCCTCCCAAGTAGCTGGGATTACAGGCATGTGCCACTATGCCCACCTAATTTTTATATTTTTAGTAGTGATGGGGTTTCACTGCGTTGGCCAGGCTGATCTTGAACTCCTGATCTCAAGTGATCTACCTGCCTCACCCCCCCAAAGTGCTGAGATTACAGGTGTGACCGTGCTCGGCCTCTTTATAGTATTTAGAACTGGAAGAGACCCTATGAATCCTAACTTCCATATCCCTGTGGCAGAATTATCTTTTTTTGTGGCAGATCCCCTTCCTTTTTGAGGGAATCAAAAGGCATATGTGAAGTGGGACTCAACTTCCTTGTGCTGAAGCCAGGGGGCCGCAGCCTCCCTCCGCCACCTCTGGCCATCAAATTGAGCATGTGATTTGAACACAGTCAATCTGACGCTTTCCGGTATTTTTTCAGGAGAGTGGGTCTGTCTGTAAAGACTCTTGGGGCCAGCTGGGCCAGTTGATGGGGCATTGTCCTGATGACAATGTTCAGGCCCCAGAGCTCAGGTGCACGGGAGGGGACTGTCCACTGATATGAGGCAGTGGTGGCCACAGTGGCTTGGCCAGGCTGTGGTGTGGCAGGACCTTGGCTGAACTTTGCCCTACTTGCTCTCTCCTGAGCCTGGGTCCGGCCCTCCAAGAGAAAGGGAGCTTCCCAAAACCTTGCCAATAAACACACACCTTTTCTGCCTAAACTAACTTGAGTCCGTTTTTTTTGTTGTTGTTGTTTTTAACCTGTAACCTACATAGGAAGGTCCTTATTTGACTCTTTCAACTCGTGGCATAGGGTTCTGGGGTTTATTCATTCCTGCCTAAGCACATGTGAGGTCTGCATGGTCTCGTTAAGGGGTAGATTGCTGCATTCCCTGCATTCCCTGGGGTAGATAATTGCTATTTATGTGGCAGTTAGGAATTTTTTTCTCATCTTTTTTTTTTTTTGAGACAGAATCTTGCTCTGTTACCCAGGCTGGCATGCAGTGACACAACCTTGGCTCACTGTAATCTCCACTTCCTGGGTTTAAGTGATTCTCCTGTCTCAGCCTCCCAAGTAGCTGAGACTACAGGTGCACACCACCATGCCCAGCTAATTTTTGTGTTTTTAGTAGAGACAAGCTTTCACCATGTTGGTCAGGCTGGTCTCGAATTCCTGACCTCAGGTGATCCACCCGCCTGGGCCTCCCAAAGTGTTGGGATTACAGGCATGAGCCACCGCATCCAGGCCTCTCATCTTTAACTGATTGATTTTCAGAATACCATTCTAGGAAAGACTAAATGTTTTCATCTTTTCAAAATGGGTGCTCTTAGGAGAAGGAAGATTGATAGGGAGCATGCCAGGATGTTGGCATTTAGAACATGGGAAGTTATGTAAAGGTGAAACTATGTCTGATTGTCTAGTAGAAAGATTACAGTCTAATTAGAAATGCTGAAATTTTTCCAGAACTTTAGGGAATTCATTGAATTGCAAATAAAATAAAATAAGGAATGTTGGTTTGCCGGTGATTAGATATATTGGGGGAAATGAGGTGGTTTTTTGTTTTTCCTTTTACTTAGCATTTATTTCTCTCTTCAAAAAAAAAAAGATGTTTACTACTTTTACTGTGCAAACAGGAATATACATAAACTTTAAAAATTCTTAAAGCTATAGGTATTTTGGGCAGTGTTTTAAAAAATCCCTGTGGGGAGATTTTTATAAAAAAATATTCTTATGGAGACCATGTGTCTGTTGTGTCTACAGACCCATCACGATGAAACCATCATTTCCCCTGAATATTTGCTCCTCATGACTAGAATTTTTGGACTTTGAAAGATCCTTGAGTTTACTTTCACTTACAGGTTTACAGGAATTCAGGTCTGTAGAGTATGATAGCCAAAGTTAATAGTTATGAGAGATCCCATATCATAATTTGGATATTGAATTTACCTAGAAATGAACATTTGAAAGATCAAGGGAATATCATTAATGTGATCTTAAATTATATTGCTAAACAAATAAGATATAGTGACCTCTCTTTAGAAATGGCCAATAATATCTCAGCACTTTGGGAGGCTGAGGCGGGTAGATCATGAAGTCAGGAGATAAAGACCATCCTGGCCAACATGGTGAAACTCTGTCTTTACTAAAAATACAAAAATTAGCTGGATGTCGTTGTGCGTGCTTGTAATGCCAGCTACTTGGGAGGCTGAGGCAGGAGAACCACTTGAACCCAGGAGGTGGAGGTTGCAGTGAGCCAAGATCCTGCCACTGCACTCCAGCCTGGTGACAGAGCCAGACTCTGTATCAAAAAAAAAAGAAAGAAAGAAATGGCCACTAATAAAAAGCTATTGGTATAAAATAATTTTTTAACAAGGACTAAACCATGCATACATTGTCTATCATTACAGAGTTCCCTGTCTCCCAGGAATTTTCTGGTTATTACCACAAATTTATAGTATACTGTGGATTTCTATGCAATTGAACGCGAAACTAATATTATAGTCATTTTATTGCTAGCTGCTGTTGCATCTAAATTCAGATGTCTTATTTTCAGAATTGAATTAAGACAATGTGCTTTGTGGGACACTTTAACAGTCAAAGAATATTTGTGGGAGAGGGATTTTTAAAAGAATGTATGGTTCTGATATGACTGCTTCACACCTTACAGCTATTACTAAAGTAGATTCCAGTAAGGTAAGCCATTCTGGAAGGCATTTCTGAATATTACCTCCTTCCCCCAAGACATGTTTATTAAGTAAATGTATTTTATGTTGTAATTTAAAGATTTAACAGAATATTTTCCTTTTCATAGTAGACTTTGGAAAGCTATATACTTATTTCTGCGATTTGCAGTAACTCAACACACATTGCTGAATCTTTTTTCTTTGGAATTGCCTTCATATCCCTCACTGCATTTTAAAAACATATCCTGAGTGGTGTTGGGCCTTCATATTTTTGTGGGTAGATTTTAGTTTTGAGTCAGGCCACATCATTTTAAAGTTTGCTCTACAAGCTAGGTGACAGCAAGCTGGGAAATAGTTTTTCTTTAGACGTGAGATGTCTATAAAGAAACTTACACTGTGTGATGTGAAAACTGGCTTCGAAGGTTCTTTCAGAATAGGAATTCCAAATGATTTGCTCAGGATTCCTTGAAATGACATGTGTGGTTTTCTAGGGTGACCATTTGAATGCAGACAATTGATTTAGATGTACAAATTCTGCTTTTAAAATAAAGTTTAAAGTCTTCTTGTAGAGTTTATGGTCTCCTTGTAAACTTTGCCTCAGTGTCAGAATCCTTTTGAGTCAGAATTGGACTTGGGGGGAGTTTTTCTGAGTTGAGGAACCTCAGTTATTGGGTAGAAACTTAAGGTGGCTGTAACTAAGGCCTGTGGCTGCCCTGAAGTAGTGCACAGTTGTATATGCGTGCACAGAATTTCCTTCTCTGGCAATTTCAGGAATTATAGAAATGTGGACATAAATTTTTGCTTATAAATCTAGAGCCACGCTGAGGAGCTTGAAATGAATGTCTCCTGTCGTCATAGTGCTCAGTGAGTTCCTCAAAGCATTCACGAGTTTGCTCTCAGTAGTTTAGATTTGGATTTGTTGCTAGACTTTTGTGGAAGTTGGATATTGGAAGCAATTCTCCTTACAGCTCCCAGGAATAGATGAATGGGCCCTCAATATCTAATCCAATTCTGAACATTTGGAAGAAGTCTGTGTTGGGAGAAGCCTGTGTCCACCATCAGCTGATTTTCCTGATAACCTATGTGTACCTTTCACATGCCTCCATTTCTGGTCACCAGCTTTATCATGTGACTCTTTTGGCAGTTAGTGGATATTTTTAGTAAATATAAAGGAATTCCTCCTACCAGCATATGTGATCATATGCCTTAACCTTGATTTTCTAGTTTCCTGGTTGAAATAGTAAAGAGAAGCCTGCCCCGATGGTCAAAGTTGCTAAGATGCTTTGTGGACCAGCTCATAAAGGCCTTCAGCAGGGCAAATCTAGTATCTGCCAGGCTTTCTAAAAATAGTTAAATGAGTCAATAAGTGGCTTTGATGTTGTTTGGGTATAATGTAAAAACAGCATTTTACTATTGGTAATCATAAGATTCTTTTATGGAAAATCTAAGTGGGATTCCTCACTGATAGGTCTTACAGCCCATGTGAAAAGAAAGCCAAGTAAAGCTTTTATGGAAAGATGTGTTCCCGTCTGCCTGGAATGGTTTGGGTCAGACAAGTAAATTGGAGTTGTTTTTCCTCTTGAGTTGCTTAGTTCTGTTTTTGGAGCTTTACACATGTTTCCCCTGAACTACGCCTAAGAGCAAAGTGCAACTAATCCCTTCTCCCCCTTCCAGCCCTGCTTGTGGATGTATCCTAAAGCAGTGTGCTTTAGGGTATCATTTAAGACTTATTTGAAAATTTTATGCCAATTTTGCATTTCATTTCAAAAATATATTTAAATACCAAAATTAGATTTTAGATGACCGTTTATTCAAATTGAGCTCCAAGATGATGTGCCTGTTGGTCCGAAAACTTTGTGTCCTCCTGGGGCACACTGCTTGGTAACCCTGGAGATCTGAGGATATCCCCTATTTGAGAAGTATAGTTGTAGGGCATAACTGGAAGCTAGGAGGTCTAGGGAAGTATGTATTTTTAAAAATGACTCTATTTGTGTGTTATTTTGTTGTTGTTGATTTTGAGGCAGACTCTTGTTCTGTTGCCCAGGCTGGAGTGTAATGGCATAATTTCAGCTCACTGCAACCTCCACCTCCCAGGTTTAAACAATTCTCCTACCTCAGCCTTGAGAGTAACTGGGCTTACACGGGTGCACCACCATGCCCAGCTAATTTTTGTATTTTTAGTGGAGACAGGGTTTCACTATGTTGGCCAGGCTGGTCTTGAACTCCTGACCTCAAGTGATTTGCCCGCCATGGCCTCCCAAAGTGCTGGGATTACAGGTATGAGCCACCACATGCAGCCCTAAAAACAACTCTATTTGACAATCTAGAATAGGTGTGAAAACTCTGTGAGAAGTGGAATGGCAATCCACCTGGAACGTATGTGGTATACAGCTGTCTGATAAAGAAATCCATCTTAATGAGCAGCATTTTCTTTTAAATAGCCTGGTGTAGTCAACTCTTTACTGAGATTCAAGTCAACTGTTTCCCTGACTTTAGGACTGAGTGCCAGCTGTAATCCTGGGAAAAGTTATACAGCACATTGTTGATTTTTTTTTCCATCTTATAGGGGAGATTAAAATAATTGCTGTCTACTCCCCTCATCATGTGTTGTGAGAATTAATGAGATCATGTTAGTACTGTCCCTTAAACTCACAGGAAGAAATGGGCATGGAAAACGCCAGGTGTTATATTACCAGGAGCTTAACTCAGGCCTGGCATTTACTCTGCTGTTAAGTGTCCATTTATTTTGTTCACATGTTGCTTTACACATTAAAGTGCTGTATTAAGCTTCAGGCCCATCTAATGGGTGTGAAAATATCCACGTGTCACAATGAAGAGTGGGCCTGTTGGCTTCACATGTTTTCATTTGCCATACATCTCCAGAATCTTGCAAGCTTGACCTACAGCTTGTTGGATTGGACAGTTTTTCTGTATACCACTTACTGCATTTTGCAGCTTCAAGTCTATCTGTGGACACTTAGCTTTTTTGATAACTCTAGGCTGTAATTTTTGAGAGCATGTTTAAACCTTTTGCTCTACTTGAGCAGTAAATGGTCATCTTAGCAACAGGGCATGTGTGCTTTCTGCATGCTTTCTCACCAGCATGTGATGCTTGCTGTCACCCCCACTGAGCGGGATAATGGGATGAGAGAACAAGGCCTTACCAGCACAGCCTGTGGTCTTTTTGTGAATGGCTCAGTAGGGGGAATGCTGGTTCCTGTAGGGCACAGCCTGCTCCCCATAAGTAGATCTTCCCCTGATTTCAGTTGGAGAAACTTCTCTTGGGTCTTGGCATGATGTGCTCATACATCTTTAAGTAGCCAAAACCTGACTTGTATAACTGAGCATGAAAGTCAGATGTCAGAGTCTTTAGAAGGACATTATTTCTGAATGACCGATGAATGAGGTTATTGTCATGGAAAACGGCAAAGTTTAAAATAATGTTGATATTTGGGATGGTAGAATTGGTGGGGGAGGAAATGAGATGGAAGAAATATAATTTTAAACTGTAAAAATTCCAGTGACACATAATGCTTAATTGTTAGCATATTCTAAGCAATGAGTTAGCTGCATTTAAAAATAGCTTTTCAACATGAATGAACCTTTTTATGAGCTGAGATTCGATGAAGGATAAGTTGGTCATGCAAATGGTGTTTTAGTAGTTTGTTTTAAATATTTTAGGGCTAGGATTTAAACAAATAACATTTTAGAGGTATAAAAACAAAAAGTCTGACCTGAAAACAACACAAATAATTGAAATCTAACCCTGTGAACAAATATTTATCACCTTGTTTATAATGGACTTTCTCTGAATTTCAAAATAAGAAGGGTGACTCGGATGTAAAATGGAGGCCACTGGCTCTGAGTGGTTGAGAGTAGTGGTAGACACAGGATTCTTTTGTGCCTCTTTGGGGGAAAATAGACAATTCAGAACCACTCAGGACATTCCAGCAGCTTTGGAGATTAAGGAAGGCACAGCCATAAAGAAGTCAAGAGTAGATGGTTGTTCATCAGGTCCCACTTTAAGGAGATAATCATTGTCTGTCTTGTGAATTGGTTCTGAGGCAACTCAATCTTTGAAGTAAAAAAATAAATGCTCCAGGTTTTAAGGAGTAAAGCATTAGTTTGGTGCAACAAAAGTCATTAAGGTTATAAGTTTTATGTAAAAAGAGTTATTAATGGCCAAGTGAGATAGCTCACACCTGTAATCCCCAGCACTTTGGGTGGCCTACGTGGGAGGATCACTTGAGCCCAGGAGTTCGAGACCCATTTGGGCAATATAGTGAGACCCCATCTCTACAAAAAAAAAGTTAAAATAATTAGCTAGACATGGTGCCAGATGTAGTCCCAGCTACTGGGATGGCTGAGGTGGGAGGATCACATGAGTTTGAGAACTCCAGGCTGCAGTGAGCCGTGATCACACCATTGTACTCTAGCCTTGGTTACAGAACAAGACTCTCAAACAAAAAAAAAGTTGTTAATTAGAATTAGGGAATGGTATTTCTTATAACTCTTACTTTAATTAAGGTATTTTGCCTATAAAGATAGGCAAATATAGGTAGGAACTATGCATGTGTGTACCATCTTCTTACTAAGATGTTATTTCTTCTCTTCATGAAGAAAGCCTGCCTACTGGGGCTAAATTACCTGAAGCAGACACCATCATTCACAAAGAGACAGCAAGTAAGCAAGATAAGCCCAGAATGTGTAGGGTGAATGACCCATCTGGTCTGCTGGGGCAAATTTTATACCTCTTACTCTTTTCAATGACATATTTGCTTCATGTTTTAATAATGTAGCCTCTATATTTTAAGTGTGAACAAAGTCTTAAAATATTTATATTTCATTAAATTTGGAGTACTATTAATAAACTGTTTATACCTGAAACATTGCTATGGCCATTCGTTCTCTCCCCACCACTTCTTATTTTCTCCCAGCTAGTGTTATATAGCAGAAATTCTTGCACAAGACAAATATAAGGGACTAATTAGTGGTTCTAATTTTTAAACATTGTGATGGTCTCCACTTACCCCTCTGAATCATTTCAAGAAAAGAAAATTGGATTTGGCTTGTTGATGCTTTGCATTTTAGTTTGAGAGTCAGTTATATATAAAATAAGAAAAAAAATGCTAAGATTTTTGAGTGCAAATGCATAGTCCACAGAAACCTCAGAGGCTCTGGTGTTTGCATGAGAAAAGTTTTGAAGGAAATTTTTCATTTAGAAACAAATTCAGGAGGTCAAATTCTGTGGTTTGTATTGAATGGAAATATGTATGGTGATATGTTGGGTTCTGTGTCCCCGCCCAAATCTCATCGTGAATTATACTCGTATAATTCCCATGTGTTGTGGGAGGGACCTGGTGGGAGATAATTTGAATCGTGGGGGCAGTTTCCCCCATTACTGTTCTTGTGGTAGTGAATAAGTCTCATGAGCCCTGATGGTTTGATCAGGGGTTTCCATTTTTGCTTCTTCCTCATTTTCTCTTGCCACTGCCATGTAAGAAGTACCTTTTGCATCGCGTCATGATTCTGAGGCCTCCCCAGCCATGTGGAACTTTAAGTCCAATTAAACCTCTTTTTCTTCCCAGTCTCAGGTTATGTCTTTGTCAGCAGCGTGAAAACAGACTAATTCATATGGTGTATAGGTTGAAAGAACTCTTCTGAGGACCATGGCATATGTTGGTTCCACCAATGGCGGAATTTGACCTTTAACCTTTCTATGTGTCCTTATCTGCAAGGTAGGAATGACAACAGAACCTAGAACTTCAGGTGGTTGTATAGATTAATGTGGCAAGAGAAAGATCTTAGCTCAGTGCCTGGCTCATAGTACATAGTCATGCATAACTGTTTCTTTTTTTAAGAAAAAAAATTTAAAACAGCAAAAGCTCTCTAGGCAGAGTTAAATCTTCACAGTGGGAGGAGGTATTTAAACTTCTGGTCAGGATGCTGAGGAGGAAATTAGAGCTTGATAGTGAATTGGACTAACTCTAAGTCCCTTCTTAACCTAAGACTGATCTTTTTACCTGGTTAAAAAAAGACATTTCCCTGGAGATGCATTAGCAATATAGTTTGCCATTTTTTTCAGAATATCACCCCCCTCGACAACAAAAATACTTTTTGCTTTATGTGTGTTTATGTTGTCATGCATTCCCAACTTTAATGCAAGCCAAAGATTTCTAACTTTTTAACGTTGAAGAAATTTTTTAAGGGAATTCGTGATATTTACAACAAGCTTTTAAATTTATTTCATTAATTATTTTCTTTTTCTTTTGATAGCTTTGGTCTACATCAAGATTTTAAGAATTGCAATCGACCTATCTTCTTTTTTTATTTTTTTTTTGAGATGGAGTCTCGCTCTTGTCTCCCAGGCTGGAGTACAGTGGTGCATCTCGGCTCACTGTAACTCTGCGTCCCGGTTTCAAGTGATTCTCCTGCTTCAGCCTCCCAAGTAGCTGGGATTACAGGTGTCAGCCACCATGCCCTGCTAATTTATGTATTTTTAGTAGAGACGGGGTTTCACCGCTTTGGCCAGGCTGGTCACAAATTCCTGACCTCAAGTCATCTGCCTGCCTCAGCCTCCCAAAGTGCTGGGATTCATTATTTTTAAATATAAGATTTTTGCAAAGTGAAAGCCAATGTCATAGATTTTACATGGTTTTAGGAGGAAGCAAGCCATCAATTAGTGATGTCCTTTATGAGCTGGAAGGAGTGAGTGCTGTGTAGTGGAGGAAGCACACACACTGTTGACCAGGATTTAGGAATAGTTTTGTTAGGTGGTATATCTGATTTATCATGGTTTTTGACTTCTTGACTCAAGACAAATAAAATACCTCTATGGTAATTTTAAAAACCTCTTTAGAGGAATATTTATATCTACAAATATCTTCTGCATTTATTTATTTATGAAAGACAGAGTCTTACTCTGTCACCCAGGCTGGAGTACAGTAGCGTGATCTCGGCTCATTGCAACGTCTGCCTCCTGGGTTCAAGCAATTCATTCCGCCTCAGCCTCCTGAGTAGCTGGGATTACAAGCATGCGCCATCACACTCAGCTAATTTTTGCATTTTTTAGTAGAGATGGGTTTCACCATGTTGGCCAGGCTGTTCTTAAACTCCTGACCTTAGGTGATCCACCCACCTTGCCCTTCAAAAGTGCTAGGATTACAGGTGTGAGCCACCGAGCCCGGCCTGCATGTATTTATTTTTTATGGATCTTCTGTTATTTTTGTCCTCCTTGTCTTTAGGTAGCTTTACTTGTAACCTCCTCTGTGTACTATATTGCTGTCCCATTGTGTTAGCAACTGTGGACTCCTAAGTATTGAGTTGTCAGAGTTAAGAAGAGAGCATTGTTTCTATCATTACTTAATTAACAATGATTCTGCTTGGGAAATTCTTCAGATTTAGCTAAAATTTCTCTGTTACTGAATGTCTCTGTTTTTTAGTAGAGTAGTAAAATGTTTAATTGCACTTTTTCTTTCACCATTAGTCTTTTGTTTGTTTGTTTTTTTGGAGATGTCTCACTGTCTTGCCCAGGCTGGAGGGCAGTGACTCTGTCACTCACGGCTCACTGCAGCTTTGACTTCCCTGGGCTCATGTAAATCTCCCCACTTCAGCCTCCTAAGTAGCTGGGACTACAGGTGCTCACTGCCAAACCTGCCTAATTTTTGTATTTTTTTGTAGAGATGGGGTTCTGCCATGTTGCCCAGGCTGATCTAGAACTCCTGGGCTCGAGTGATCTGTCCCCTTAGCCTCTTAAAGTGCCGGGATTACAGAAGTGAGCCACCGTGCCAGCCTGTCTTTAAGAGTATGATTACCCCTCAGAATTAAAAAAAAAAATTGCCATTTTCCTCCTTCCAGAAGCTTCATTTTCAGCTCTTTAAATTGTCTTTGTTTTTTTTTTCAGTTAGGATCTATTTGGGATCTGTTGGTTATACATAGAAAGTATAAAAATGAGCTTACTGCTCCCCATTTTTAACAGCCCTGTTATGTAAGCAGTGTCACTAAGCAGCAGTTTACTATCAGCTGGTGATATAGTGACCCTTAGTACATTTATACATTTCCTAATTTATTTTCTTGATTTTTTTTTTTTTTTTTGAGATGGAGTCTGACTCTGTCGCCCAGGCTGGAGTGCAGTGGCACGTTCACGGCTCACTGCAAACTCCGTCTCCCAGGTTCAAACAATTCTCCTGCCTCAGCCTCCTGAGTAGCTGGGATTACAGGCGTGGCCCTCACACCTGGCTAATTTTTGTATTTTTAGTAGAGACAAGGTTTAACCATGTTGGCCAGATGGTCTTGATCTCCTGACTTTGTGATCCTCCTATCTTGGCCTCCCAAAGTGCTGGGATTACAGGCATGAGCCACCGTATCTGACCTTGATTTGTTTTTACTCAGTTCTTTGTTGGACAGCTTTCCATTATTTTTTGATTTCTGCTTTGTTACTCTGATACCGAGAACCCTTTTCTAAATCACATCTAAATAACTAGTTTTCTTCATTGCTGTTTCTCTTGTGTCTGTTTGTGTCTTTTGTTCTAATCAGACATGCCATTGATTACTAGTCTTCAGAAGACACTTCTTTGATCATGTTTTCTCTTTATTAGGTTTCTTTCTTACTTATTAAAGACTAAACTCTGCCTTCTGACGTTCACAATTTTTCAAAATTAATATAGTTGAGCATCATCTTTGTTCTGAGCAAGCATCTAAATGATGAAAATTCAGAGAGCTATATGGGGACTCAGTTTTATCTTGACAGAGAAACTGCTATCAGCATACGAGTCATAATTGTAGATGTTGAATCAAAACAGTGCACAGGCATTAGGTTCCATAGGAATTCCAAGGGATCAATAATGTGAAATTATGCTGAGGATGGAATGGTTTTTCAGGTTGAAGTGGGACTTGTACTGCACCTTGAAACCAAGGATTGGATATTAGTAAAGGAGCTTACATTTCCCTGCCTTGTGTTTCCAGCCTAAGGGACCACAATGGGAAGAAGAGGGACTTACCTGATTGGTGAATTAGTAAGAAGGAGATCCTCAGCTCAGCACCTGCGGGGCATCTCTGTTCAGAGTTGGTTCTGTACTACAGGCTTTTCTGCCTTGTATTAACAGACCTGGTCCTGCTGGGGTGGCCTGAGCTTGTCTAGCTGTGCTAGTGACTGGCTGGGGAAGTCTGGCTAGTTCTTGTCACAGATCTTTAACCATTTTCTCTGGTCAGTTTTTATCAGTAATAATGATGATTTCTGGATCCCCATTTCTCTTAGCTGGATGTGAGTGTGGGCAGAAAGGCAAGGTGGGTGGAGTCATAAGGCATTAAGTACCGAGGATACGAACACCAAGGAGATGAGCACCTTTGCTTAGTGTCGTGAGCAATGAGAGAGAAAGTTGGAATAGGAGATTGGAGTCAGATGTGCAGAGCTAGAATGTGGACTTTATTTTGTAGGCTGAGGACCCACTGAAGGTTTTAAAATGCTGTTAAGTGTACAGAGGGTTGTTTTGGCGGTATGAATCCAATAGTGCTGGAGAATGGATTCCCCAGGGCTTGTTCAGTTGGAATTCATGGATCTTCTGGCTTTGGAAGTTCAGAAGGGAGATGGATATGAAACACCCTGAAATAATATGTAAGATATTTTACAGGAATCATGTTTCAGAAAGGGATTAAGAACCTCTACTTAGGCCATTTGCGGTGACTCACACCTGTAGTTCCAGCACTTTCGGAGGTTGAGTTGGGTGGATCACTTGAGGTCAGGAGTTCGAGACCAGCCTGGCTAAGATGGTGAAATCATGTCTATACTAAAAATGCAAAAATTAGCCAGGCATGATGATGTGCCCCTGTAGTACCAGCTATTTAGGAGGCTAAGGCAGGAGAATCACTTGAATCCAGGAGAAAGAGTTTGCAGTGAGCTGAGATCACACCGCTGCACTCCAGCCTGGGCAACAGAGAAAGACTCCATCTCAAGAAAAAAAAAAAAAAAAAAAAAAGAACCACCACACCACCACTTAACTCTTCTGTATCCTGTTTGTCTATAGGACTTATTAGAACAAAATTGTACCATTAAGTATGATGTTTATTCTGGATTTTTAAATAGTGCTTTAAGCAGATTTGTAGAAGTTCTTTGTAAACCTAGCCTGCTAAGTTTATTTTTAAAACAATAAGTTGACGTTCAGATTTATTGCATATAATTTTCTACATGTATTCTGATACGGATTTTTCTTCTTTCATCTACCAGTGTGGTAAATTATATTGATTGAGTTCTAAAATTAAAACAGCTTGGCTTTCTTAGGATAAAGCCAACTTGGTCTTGATGGATTATCTTTTTGTTGTTGAATTAACTTTGCTAATATCTTAAGAGTTTTGCATTTAATGTTGCTAGGTTGACCTGCAATTTTCATTATAAATGTTTTCTATAATTCATTGAGTGCTCAGAAAGAATTTATGCAGTGGTTCCCCAAAACTAAATAAATAGATATTCCCCAAAAGAAATAAACAAAAAAAGGAAATAGTAATAAATAAAACAAAAGGGCAGGCGACATGAAACAAAGGCCTTTCTCTAACCTCAGAAACCCAATTTCCCTATGGCAATCTCTGTTACCAGAGGACAGCCTGTGTGTGTGTGCGTGCATAATTATATAGATGATACATTATATACATACATTATTATATATGCAGTAATATATCTTGGAGGTAGTTTCAGTGTAGCACACAATGTTTTTCTCATTGTTTTCTTAATAACTACCTTATATTTTATTATATTTTTGTATATTAGCCAGGCCCTTGATGACAGACATGTAAGTTCTTTCTCTTATTTTGCTGAAATGAATATCATTGTACCTTCCTCTTTGGCATGTGTCTTGGAATAAATTCTTACCAGTTGAGTTGCTGGATAAAAGGGCATATGCATTTCAAATTTTGGTAGAAATAGCTAAATTATCTTCCAAAAAGGTTATACCTCTTTACACTCTAACAGTGAATGAGCATGCTGTGGCAAATATCTGAAGTGTTCTGGCCAAGACTCATTTCCCACAGCCCAGGCCATTTAAAGTCTCAGTCATGCTAGCTGCACACTTCACCCCACCAACAAGTGCATTCATTATTAACTTGGTGATCTCATGAGCTTTGGCAAGCAGTGGCTTCCTGCTACAGAGCCTCCTAAGAACCTTGGAAACTGCCGTGTTCTAGATGAGCAGGAATGAGAGGATGTTGGCAAAATGCCCAGAGATAAGGTATTGAGGCCATTCTGCCTACCTTATTCCTGTGTGTTTTTTACAGCCCTTGCTTTCCAGGCCATGATGGAATAGGTGAAAGAATTTTAGCAAATGCTGGCCGTCTTCTGTCAGCATTCCAATGCTAATAATGACTGGAGGGGACACAGATGGATGAGAAGACATGGAATTAGTTGTTGGGCCCTTGGATTCTATTCTGCCTAGGCTGTTCTTACCTTTCACTGTTTCCCCGAGTTGAAGCCATTGCTCACATTGTACAATCACTCTTCTTTCCTGTATAGCTGTTTACTCTTAAGCCCCGGTGTGATTACTTCTGGGTTAGGAAACTAAACACTTGTCATCTTTATGAGGACATTTTAGCCAGATTTGCTAAGCCCCAAGACTTAGCAGTCACTGCTTACTGAATAAGAAGGAGTTGAGGTTTTATCTTGGGATAGGGAAGTGGTGGGGGCATGTAACTCTTGGTTATCCCTGTGTCATTTTTATAAACAGGATCCCCAGTTGGAGTCCTGGTTGCCACCAGAAACAGTGATAAAGCAGCACCCAGGAGCCTTGGGGTATGGCCTCAGCTAATTAGACAGGAGGAGATTAGGGGTAGCAAGGCAGGGAAAAGCCAGACCCTGGATCCTTTGTCTGTTAATTGTCTCTTCTGTTGTTAACAATCATTTTTAGGCTAGAGAGGGATATATGTAAAGCACTGAAACTTTGCCAAATAGCCTCAAGTTTGTGTACTATATAACCAAAGCTGAGAAAATATTAAAGTGACAAAAACAAAACAAAATAAGTAATTCTCTAAGTAAGACTTGATTGGTAATGTTTACAAAGATTTTTATTAATCTGATTGTTTTGAAGGTGATTAGGTCTCTCTTGCTTAGAAACCTTCATCATACCCCTTTCCTTAAATTGACTACCAAATAAATACACTCTAAACTCTTGAGCCTGACATTTGAAACCTTTTAAGGAGAATCTGCCTCTCTAGTGTAATCATCTACTTTCTTATGATTTGCAGTGCAGTTCATGGACCAGCAGTGTCAGCATCACCTGGGATCTTGTTAGAAATGCAGACTGTCAGCCCACCCACCCCAGACCTACTGAATCAGCACCAGAGTTTTAGCAAGATCCCAGTGTCGTGCATTCCCACTCCAGTTAGAGAAGCCCTGATCTCTTATACTTCGTTCTTCTCAGACTTCGTTCACATGACACAATCTGCTGAATGGGCCGAGCTGTCATTTTCTAAGCATGTTTTACACAGCTCCAGCAGTCTGCCTTTTCTCAAATCATATCCTCAGAAATGTATCTTTCTTTCAGCTTCCTTCTTCCTTCCATTCATTCAGTTGATTAGATGTCTGAAGTATAGGCTGGGCATGGTGGCTCACACCTGTGATCCCAGCTCTTTGGGAGACAGGTGAGTGGATCACCTGAGGTCAGGAGTTTGAGAACAGCCTGGCCAACATGATGAAACTCGTGCTTTACTAAGAATACAAAAATTAGCCGATGCAGTGACATGCACCTGTAGTCCTAGCTACTTGGGATGCTGAGGCTGGAGAATCACTTGAACCCGGGAGGCGGAGGTTGCAGTGAGCCAAGATCATGCCACTGCACTTCAGCCTGGGCACAGAACGAGACTCTGTGTCAACAATAAATAAATAAATAAATAAATAAATAAATAAATAAATAAATAAAATTTGCTAAGAATGATGATTTGGCTTGAGATTCAGACATGACTGAAAACACAGTTCCTGTCCACAGCTGAGACAGGCTCTCTGGAGGACAGCTCGGCAACATATATCAAGAGTCTTGAATACGCATTTCTTTTGATCTCAACATTTTCTTTTCTAGGAGATATTTATAAACTAATAATCAGAAAAGAATGTAAAGAAATGTGTAGAAGGTTGATTGTTACAACACTCTTTATAATAGTAAAAAATTGATAAATTAATAAATTATGTATAAACTATTTTATAGTCAAGAAAGTAATATGTATATAACTGAAATGAAAATATGTCAACAATAAAAATTATATTGTTAAAATAGACAAAGGCAGGCCCTGTGGTGCTCCTATAGTCTCAGCTACTCAGGAAGCTGAGGGAGGATCCCTTGAGTCCAGGAGTTCAAGGCTGCAGTGAGTTATGATTGTGCCACTGTACTCCAACCTGTGTTACAGAGTGAGACCCTATCTCTAAAAAGACAAAAGAGAGATCATGTATATAAAGTATCTAGTGTAATGCTTCCCCTTCAGCCTAGATTCCAGAATGAAGGGGATGCAAGGAGCATCTTCTCCAGCCTACTCACAACTGGAGCAGAGCCGCAGCTGGCCCTCAGCAGCCACAACCTCTGAGCAAGAAATAAATCTTCACTATAAGCCACTAATATTTGAAGGTGATTTTCTACTGCTGCAACTCATCTAGTGAAAGCTGACTAGCACAGTTGTGTACTCTGCTTATTTGACTCCCTCGTTGTCTGCATGCACCTTGATGTTATCTGTTTTTGTGGCATCTGTCCATCCATCCATGGACAGACTTACAAAGCTGACGCAGTTCATTGAACTTGGGATGATAGTGGAAAGATAAATGTTGTAATTCCCTTGGATTAGAGCACTGTTTGTCCATGTGTGGTCCTTGAACCATCTGTATCAGAATCCTTGTAGGGTTTGATAGGGATACAGAATCTTGAGGCCCCACTACAGGCCTGCGAAAACAGAATAATTCGGGTAAGGTTTCAAGGAATTCTCAGATATGCGCAAGTTTGGGAACCACTGGACTTGAAGCTAGCCAAATACTTCATCAGGATGTTACGTTGTGAATCCCCTCCACCACTGAATTTGGAGTATAATAGACACTCTCCCTTGCAGTTCTTCTTAGACCAGAACCCTTTTTTGTGATGGATAGATGGATGGATGATTGATTTTGGGTTAGGGAACTAAACGCTGGTCATCTTTATGAGGACATTTTAGCCAGATTTGATTCGAGAACTGTATAACACTCACTTGGCAAGTAAAATGATTGAGTACCTCAACTGATATACTTTCTCCATACTACTCTTTTTTTTTCTTCTTATAAAAATTAAATTTTAATTATATAATTAATTCATGAGTATATTCTTATAGAAATTTAAAGCATTACTGATGAGGTCAAATTCTGCTTTGTACTCCTCCCCAAATCTTGGGCCCCTCATATGCACTGTGCCACAGTTATCTTTTGGTTTTTTGTTTTTCCAGATTTTTTTCTATGTATGGTTTATGTATATTGTTAATATTTATGGCTAATACAGATGGTCCTTAAGATGGTTTGATTTAGGATATTTTTCAACTTATGTTGGGGACGTACCTGCATCATAAGTTGAGGAGTAAGTGTATACATTAAATGGTCTGTACCAATACAGCTGGTATCCATTCTGATTTAGCAAGCATCTGCTGAAATTGCTCAGAGCCCTGTATCACTGGTTGTTTGATATTTTGAATATCAACCCTGTAATTTGTATTTGTAGTGTGTATGTGTGTGGGGGGTGTGTACATATATATGTATGCATGTGTGTCTTAAGTATCATACTACACATATTTTTTTCAGTTTGTTTTTTACATATGTTGGCATACATCCATGTCAACATATGTGAGTTTACCTCATATTAAAAAATTGCTCCATCCTATAGTTTATTTAGCCATTTTTTTTCTATTCTTTCTTTTTTTCTTTTTTCTTTTTTTTTTGGTTGAGATGGAGTCTTGCTGTCACCCAGGCTGGAGTGCAGTGGTTCAATCTTGGCTTACTGCAGCCTCTGCCTCCCAGGTTCAAGCGATTCTCCTGTCTTGGCCTCTCCAGTAGCTGGGATTACAGGTGCCTGCTACCATGTGCAGCTAATTTTTGTAATTTTTGTAGAGACGTGATTTTATCATGTTTTCTAGTCTGGTCTTGAACTCCTTACCTTAGGTGATCTGCCCACCTCAGCCTCCCAAAGTGGTGGGATTGCAGGTGTGAGCCACCGCGCCTTGCCTACTTAGCCATTTCTATATTGATGGACAGATTGTTTCTAGTTTTTGCTATTACAAACAGTGTTGCCATTGATATATATGCTGCTTTGAGTATCTGATCAAATGTCTGTAAACCATATATATGTACACACACACACACACACACACACAAATACACACACACACACAACAGAGAGAGAGAGAGAGAGAGAGAGAGAGAGAGAGAGAAGAACATGCTAGGTCACCATGAATTTATACTCCAACCAGGAGTTTATCAGCCCTTCCAAATTGTCAATCTTTGAACCATTGCCAGTATTGTGGGTAAAAACTGGTGACTTTTGTTTTGTGTTTCACTGATCATTAGCAAGGCTGAACATCATTTATTGTGTATTCACCATTTGTATTTCTGTTTCTTAAATGGTCTGTTTTTATCTTCTGCCTGTTTTTCTGCTGAGTTATTGATGTGTTGGAATTTGTTTTAGCTTAGATATTTAAATATATGATGCAAATGTTTACTCACAGTTGATACGTGTCTTTTATCTTTGCTTGTTGTCTTTTATAATTTGTTTTTACTGTCAGACTTGTGGTGGTCATTCTTGATTTTACATAGTATCTGCTGGCCTTTAGCCCTTCTCCCCAGTAAGTTGTTTGGATTCTTACAAGAATTAGAAAATAACTAAATTTCTCCAAATTGTCCATCTGAAGAGCTTTGAAGGGCTCTCCTGAATAAAGTAAATTTAATTGCATGGACTTTTAAACATGTATGCTTTGACCACTCTGAAAATCTGCTTTCTATATTTCAAATATGTTTGCTGGATTATTGTGTTCCAAATAATGGAACTGTTAGTCTAATAATCTCACACTTTATATATTTAATTCATTTGTTTTTGTTCAGAAGATGATTTGTTATCAGCTCCCCACAGCACAATTAGGAATCTGTAATGAGAGTCATATCATTAGTCTTTGTTCGTGAATTGATGTAAGCTGTTAACCGCCTTGAACCAGATTTTATTATCATGTGTATCAATAAAATGTATAGGTGATCTCTGACTTTCACATGTGAATCCCAAAAGTTTACTTATAATTTAATTATTTGGAGCTCTGTTATTTTTCCACAGAAACAAATCTGTTTTTAGGTCTCTGGCAAGCTCAAACAAGCATTCTTATAATTAACAGTTTATCACATTATTTTTATGTTCTAATTACGGATGTAAAGATAGAAAGAATAAGCCTATAATCTTCAGAACCTCTGGAGATGAGAGACCATGGGGAAGGTGTGTAGGCAGGGGAGGAGTGGGATGTAAACATCTTTAAAACAATGAAATTGAAGATACCTCTTGGTGAATCATTTATTCTCCAGTGTTCTGTATTTAAGAGCAAAGGTAACTGATATCCACCCATTATTCTTTAGTTCATGCATTGTCTGTTGAAAATGCAGTGTTTGTGAGACTGATTTGTCTTATTTAGCAAGGAACATTTCCCAGTATTAAATTCCTTGACTGCTTGGGTCCAAAAGGAACTTCATGGCTAACAGCATTATTTTCACTAATTGTACAAATTCGAAGCCGTTGATAAAAAGCAACTAACAACTTTTACATCAGTTGTAAAATACCCACAATAAGTCAGATATCCTAACTTGTCAGTGCATTTTTCCAGGTACTTTGTGGTTGTAGTTTGTGCTGTAGGGATGGTAGCTGTGGCCCAAGAGGATTGGGTTTTGGTTCCTTGCTTTCCACTACTCTGCTGTTCTTTGGTCCTTTTTGGTTTGTTTGTTTTTTGTTTTCTTGAGACAGGTTGTTCTATCACCCAGGCTGAAGCGCAGTAGTGTGATCATAGCTTATTGTAACCTTTAACTCCTGGACCCAAGTGATCCTCCCTGCTCAGTCTCCTGAGTAGCTGGGACTACAGGTTACAGGCATGTGATACCATACCTGGCTAATTTTTTACATTTTTTTGTAGAGATGGGGTCCCACTATGTTGCCCAGGCTGGTCTTGAACTCCTGGGCTCAAGTGATCCTCCCACCATGGCCTCCCAAAGTGCTGGAATTGTAGGTGTCAGCCACCGTGCCCTACTCTTTTTGAGGGCTCAGTTGTATACTTATATAGGTTCCAGAATGAATACTCCTCAAACTTTGCATACCTAAGAATCACCTGGAGGAGTCAGGTCAAAATGCAGATTCTCCAGCTCCATTTCTGGGAATCCGATTCAATCTAGCAATCAGCCATTTATCCATGAGCATCACAGGTAACCTGTTGCAGCTCAGCCCTAGACCTACAGAAATACTGTGTCTCCTATGTTGTCTTGCTCAAGTGCAGGTCCCAGGACAATTCTTGGATCACTTGTGTCTGTGGGTGAGGCCGATGAACTCTGTCAGGGCACCAGGGAACAACCTAATGTTCCCCCAAGAGGTCGTTGACCAAATGTGTCCTGGAAGTCTGGAAGAATTATTTCCTTAAATATTATATTTTATACTATATATATATATATATATATATATATATATATTTAAATATATAAATAATAAATTGGCAAGTTATAGTTGTATATATTTATGGGGTACAAAGTGATGTTATGAAGTGAAATAAGGAAATAAGCTGGGCATAAAGGACAAATACTGCATGTTCCCATGTGTATGTGGGCTCTAAAACAATTGAACTTATAGAAGCAGAAAGTAGAATGGTGGTTACCAAAGGCTGGGGTGGGGTAAATGGGGAGATGATGGTCAAAGGGTCCAAAGCCTCAGCTGGACAAGAGGAATATGTTGTTTTTTTCTTTCTTCTTTTTTTTTTTTTTGAGCTCTATTGTAGAGCACCATGAATATAATTTTAATAATAGTATATTATACATTTCAAAATCACTGAGAGTAAATTTCAAATGTTGCCACCACAAAACACAGTAAGTACTTGAGATGATGAGTGTGTTAAATGCAAAAGTAATGGAGGTTCCTCAAAAAACTAATAACATAACCACTTTTAATATGCTTCTGTAAACAGTTCCTTTCTGAGAAGTTTACTCCTTTTGGCTTTCGATAAATAGTTTGTGTCTTTGAATATTCATTACAAATAAATAGTTTGTTTCTTTGTAAAAGTTAAAAATATATAATAGGAACTTTTTCATATTGCAGGTAGTATGAGTATCCTGACAATGCTTTAGTTTAAATAATGGAGATCTTTTGAAATAAAAATTCAGGTACTTTGTCAGTTTCTCTAGTATTTCTTTACCTAGTCACTGCCCTCAGGACCTCCCTGAAGCTGGTATATAAGAATTTCTTAGTGGAAAGTCGGGCAGTTAATACAGCCTACCTTGTCATGATGTTTTGAAGAATGACTTTACTGATAATTGACAGGAGTATTAAGCACCTATGTAATGTATTTCACTTTTCTGTGTCATTTTAAATTAAAATTTAAAATACAATGAAAAAAATTTTATCAAGACCAGAGATAGTGTTATTTTTCTGAGAACTGACGTGAAATTTTTTTGCTAAATTTATATTTTCAGCACCTTATGTTCTTTTTGGTGACCCTCTTTACCTTGACCTTGAAGACATGTGTTTTATGGATCCTCTTAGCTCAGTTCATACACAGTTCTTCATAATGATCATCTGTTAACAGCCAGGGATGAAATGTTTGGTATCATCTGTTCGGGATTAATGTCCTGTGTGCAGAACCAAAAGCTTTCCACCTGGTGACATGTCTCTTCTGATTTTCTTTGTGATATGAAACTCATGATAATTTGGTGTTTTTTTAAGAGGAGTATGTGATTGGAGATATTTTGCTCTGATGAAATTTTGGTGGACCATGTATTTTCTTACAGAAATTAATGCAATGATTACATTGTTTTAATATTTCGTATGTTATTTTAGCTTAAATTACAACATGGATTTCATGAGTTTCAGAACGTTTATATTTTCCTAGAAGATTATCTTTTTTCTGCATACATGTAGGCTGGAAAATGATTAATACTATGTAAGTAGAAAATAATATTGGTTTAATTTTTCTGACCACTCATATAACTCCTTGGAAAAGAAGAAAACTTTAACTATGTTCTCATTTTAATCAAGAGCAATCTTTTGCCTGTCTTATTTGTGAGGTACAGTTCTAGGAATTACATGTTTCACTTAAATACACAGTTATCACCAAGAGGTCACCTTCAAGTTAAGGGAAATAGAGATGTAGAAACTAAGGTGAGAAGACACTTTACTTCTCATGATTCGCACCTTAAATTCACATTTAGTACCTGTTTTTTTTTTTTTTCTCATTGTCAAAGTGACAGATTATGTGCTTTAAAAATATAAAGTGGATTTAATTTTGTTTCAGAAGTTAGTGGAACTTTTCAAATGACCAAAGATACCATGATATTTTCACAGCAGATTTAGGTGACTAAGGCTGATACTTATGTAATTTCTTTGTGGGACTTCTTCTTCCTAACCTTTTCCAAGGTTTCAAGGCTTTTTTGAGGCTTCCGAGTTTATAAGGATTTAGCAAAAGTATTTATTGAACACTTAGTGTGAGCCTGTAGTCTCTGCTTTGCATAGTACTTGTTTCGATTGTTCTTAGCACCTGACCTGGCTCCTTTTTTTTGGAGAAAGAAATAGAGGAACATTTATGAATGTTATTTATTCAGTCTAGTTGATTTCCTTATAGGGATCCTGATTATGCTGGGCTGACTTTTAAAGTTCTCTGTAGTTTTCAGCTTTTCCTCACGTGACCTGACTTAAATTCCCAGATGCTCTCCCAATGTGGAGAGCTCCATCCTCCTGTTAAGAATTGGAGTCTGTAGTCAGGAAGATGTGTTCAAAGGTTTAACAAAGTTTGTATTTTTAAAATGCAAATATTTATATTATCTGCTTCATTTGTGAATTTGAAACATTATCAGAAGCACACAGGTCCAGAATCCAAGGAAGGCAAAAAAGGGCAGGAATAGGTAGGGGGAAAAAGGTGAGATGAAGTCTTGAATCACTGGGTTTATTGTTTGCTGTCAAAGGCTTCCTCTTCTTGTCAGTCTGTCATTACCAATTGTGAGATGGTGGGAAAGGAGGAGGATATGCTGTGAACTAATAATAGTCGGTCGTTAATTTTCTTTTAAATTTTTTCTTTGAAGGTCTCTAGCTCTTTAGTTACTGGTGCCTTAGTGAAGGAGTGTGAAGAAGACTTGATCCCTCTATCCTACTTTGGTTTTATGGGAGGCTTTATAACAAATGAATGTTTACTGTCCTAGCTTTCCAGCGCCCAGCTTTCTACATCACACTTCTAAATAAATAGATAAATAAATCAAGCAAGCAAGCAAGCAAGCAGCTACCACCATTGGTAAGAAGCCCTGAGGTATTACGAATTCAGAGCCTTGCCCAGGATAGGCACAGTTCCTAGAAGGGGGATAGAATCTTCCCGTTTGGTTAGAAGACAACTAAAATGGGTCCAACAGGAAGGTTACCAAAAAAAGATTCTTTTGAGCCTGTTGAAGGTGTGCTTTCTTGTCCTTTTCTCTGCCTTGACATGTGTGTCGATGGAAGCCAGCTCGTGGCACTGTGGCTCTGCTCTGGGTCCCCCGCCACCTCATATGGCTGCCGTGTCCTGACTCCATGCCTGGAGGAGCAGCAGAACCCCCACTTACCCTTGTCCCAGGGGAGTGTGCTTTCACACTGGAAATGGACAGAGTGAAGAGAGCAGCTGGTGGGAAAATGAGAATGTACCTCCAGGGGCTTTTAAAAAGGCCGTGAATTCAGCTGTTGGTCTTGTGCTCACAATTAAAAACAAGCTGGCAGCAGGGCTGCATAATGACTGGGTTAGGACTGAGGCTTGCTTTTGGCTGAGATCGTCTCCTTAGGTGTGTGGTCCATTTCCTGTTTTGCCCTTTGGTTTCCATGCTGTTTCTAAGCTTCACACATTAAAGATTGGACCTCTTAGCTATCCACTTTGTCTCTTGGCTGTTTGGGGCCTTTCTTTACTCTTGAGAGGCTTTCTGTTCCAGTCTTACTTTTTTACTTGATGTTGTTATTTACTTTTGGAATATATATTCAGTCTGTGAGGGGACTAGGGGCTAGTTGTAGGGAGTACATAGACCATCCCCTTCTGCCTAAGCGTGAGTGTTTTCCCCATTTGTTTATGTGCAGGTGTATGTCAAATATTTATTTATATTTTATAATTTAATTTTATTTTAAAATAAATTTTTTTTTTTTTTTTTGAAATGAAGTCTTGCTCTGTCACCCAGGCTGGAGTCCAGTGGTGCAATCTCAGCTCACTGCAACTCCATCTCCCAGGTTCAAGCAAATCTCCTGTCCCAACCTCCCAAGTATCTGGGACTACAGGTGCTCACCACCACACCTGGTCAGGCTGGTCTCAAACTCCTGACCTCAGATGATCCACCCACCTCGATGCTGGGATTACAGGCATGAGCCACCATGCCCTACAAATTTATTTATTTCATTACTTAATATTATTATTATTTATTGAGACAAGGTCTTGTTCCCTGTCCAGACTGGAGTGCAGTGGCACAATCATAGCTTACTGCAGCCTCAACCTCCTGGACTCAAATGATCTCCTGCTTCACCCTCCTGAGTAGTGGGGACTGTAGGTACATGACACTATGCCTGGCTGATTTTTATTTTATTTTTTTGGGTGGGGGCACTGGGTATATTGTGTAGGCTAGTCTCAAACTCCTGGCCTCAGGTGACCCTCTTACCTTGACCTCCCAAAGCATTGAGATTATAGCATGAGCCACCATGCCTGGCCTCAAAAATATTTTTAAAGGAAAAAAATGCTACACATGCTAGGACTTGAATCTTCCTCTGTATCGCCAGATAAACTGTGGGAATGGATAGTTTTCTTTGTTTTTCAGCAATAAAAAATGTTTAATTATAGTGAAAAGTCTTAATTATAGAGGGAAAGCAAAGTGTATTTGGATGAACTGTGCTAAAAAGGAACAGTATAGGTGGAATAACAAGTTACATGTTAGTCTTGTGATTATCTCATTAATGATTCATTTGCATTTGAAAGCAGCAGAAATACATTTATGGAAAAATATGAGCTTATGTTTCTTTTTCTTTCTTTTTTTTTTTTTTTTGAGATGGAGTCTTTCTCTGTCACCCAGGCTATATAGTGCAGTGGTGCCATCTTGGCTCACTGCAACCTCTGCTTCCCAGGTTCAAGCAATTCTCCTGCCTTGTTCTCCTTAGCAGCTGGGATTACAGACATGTGCCACCACATCTGGCTAATTTTTGTAGAGATAGGATTTCACCATGTTGACCAGGCTGGTCTCGAACTCCTGACCTCAAGTAATCCGCCCACCTGGGCCTCCCAAAGTGCTGGTATTACAGGCGTGAGCCACCACACTCAGCAGACTTATGCTTTTTATTAGATAAGGTAGATGTAGAGATAATATAGATATAAAGTGTATATTTATGTATATTTCCATTTATCTCTATTGGTTTTCTATAGCTCCTGGAACTAAGGACCACAAACTTGGTGGCTTAAAGCAACAGAGATTTATTCTCTTAAAGTTCTAGAGGCCAGAAGCCAGAAAGGATTCTTGGGGACTAAAATCAAGGTGCCAGAGGATAATCTGTTTCTTTGCCATTTCTAGACTCTAGAGCTGCATTCCTCGAATTCCTTGTTTCACAGCCCCTTCCTCCATCTTCAAAGCCAGTGTCATAGCATCTCACCTCTGGCTCTGGTTTTCTATGTTTCTGTCTCATGACTTTCTTCTCTTCTGCCTTAAATCTTCCTTTTCTTCCCTCTTATAAGGATACATGTGATGATATTTAGAGTTCACTTGGCTAATCCAAGATAGCTCTCCCATGTCCAGAAATTTAATTTACTCACATCTTCAAAGTCTATGCCATGTAATATGATATTCACAGGTTCCAGGGATTCTACCATGGTGAGTGTGAATGTGTGTTTGTGTGTGTGTGAGTCTGTCTGTCTGAAATTCCCTAGCTGACCTACAAGCAGCTACACTTGAATAACAGTAAGCACAGCTAATGTTGAGGTCTTGGATCCAAAGAATATTTTTCATTGAAAGGCATCAGTTTTGTCATAAAATAAAATGGCTCATTCTAGGGCAGATGGAAAACATAAGAGAAGCATGGAACATCCTGTTGCGTGACAAAGTAAAGAAGTGCTCAGAGAATAATGGGGACATGTCAAAAGACACACATGCCAACTTGAAGAGGCTTCTTTTGGTCCTCACTGGGCAATTTGAGCACTGAAATAATAAAGCAGTAAATTCAGCCGATTCTGATAAAAATAAATAAAATTATAAATGGAAAGTTTGATGTGAAATAAGATGTTTACATAGTTCCTAAGTGCCTTTCCACAGCATAATAGTTAATTACTAAGAAAAAAGTTTAAGCTGACTTAAATTTTATTTATTTATTTATTTTGAGACAGAGTCTCACTCTGTCACCTCTACTGGAGTGCAGTGGTGCAATCTCGGCTCACCACAATCTTCACCTCCTGGGTTCAAGTGATTCTCCTGGCTCAACCTCTCTAGTAGCTGGGATTACAGACATGTGCTACAACAGTCGGCTAATTTTTGTATTTTTAGTAGAGACAGGGTTTCACCATGTTACCAGACTGGTCTTGGACTCCTGACCTCAGGTGATCCACCCATCTTGGCCTCCCAAAGTGCTGGGATTACAGGTGTGAGCCACTGCGCCCAGCTGACTTAAACTTTTTACATCAACTTAGAAAGCTTTCTCAGTGGAGAAACCTGGCAGATCAAAGTGAATGTGATCTGTAATTGGACAAATTGAAACGTGCCACTTGATAGGGTGCAAAGAGAAGAATAGCATCATGAAACATGAAGGTAAGCACAAGTTGAAGAACATTCTCTAAAATACCTGGCGTGTAACTTTCAAAACCATCATAGTCATGAAAGTTAAGGAGTATAATGTGATATGGTAGTGGGGTGTTAATAGCCAAGTGGAAGTTCTAAGCTTCACTGTAGGATGATCTGATTAAGTTATATACTAGTAGAGTCCTGACTTAATTATGTAGGTTTTTCTTCTTGGTCTTGCTGCATTCCTCAGTGAAAACTCTTTAGTTCACCTGTGTACAGGGTAAAGTATAGGGTGCCATAATTTTATCAGCTTGGTGAGTGAAGAAATCTAAGCATCTTAACATCCAGCATACAAATCCCAGTTTCCGTTATGGTATCCTTAACTTCAGTACTGTCTGGCGTCCCCTAGGCCAGAGATGCTTTTTGAAAAATCTCTCCAGTTAATAAGACTATTGTTTTACCTGAGTAGGGGAGGGGGCACTTGCCCAATGTAGTGGAGGCAGGGATCTGGGGACTTAAGGGCTTAATAAACATTCCTTGTGAATAGTCCTATATGTCTAAGCCACTCCCTTTTCCTTCACTTCAAGACTTTACCAGGCTCCCTCATTCCCTTGACCTTTGGATGTCTTGTGGGATGTATTGAAATAGTTCTTTGCTTTCTCCAGGTTGTCCTGTGGTCTCCTATGTCAGTTATCACTAGATCATTTGCTTCAAAATATTGTCATTTTTCTTATTCTATTTCCTGTGGGTTTGTGCTTTTATAAGAAAAATCTCTTTACTGTACTTTTTAGTATTTTTGGATGAAAGCAAATGTAAATGTGTATGTTTATTTTGCCATCTTACCCAGAAATAGACAACAGTGATTTTTTTAAACTTTTTTTTCTTTTTACATTGGGCATCTCCCTTCCCCACAAACCTGATATAGAACCTGAGTATTTAAAACAAATGGAGCTACTGTGGTTGCAAAGGTGGTGTGGGGTCAAGTGAACAAGAGTCCTTTTTGCCATTCCTCTTTTTGTTGATCTTTCCAGCCACCCTGTTTCTATACCCAAGCAGCTTCTTTGAATCTTAGGATTCTCATGTACACAGTGGGAGAACCACTGGATTAGAGTATTACACTTTGCTATTTTTGGCTGGAATCGAATGATTCACCTCCTTTTACAACTTTACATGTCTTCAAACCCACATTCCCCCTGTGTGGGCTGGTGCAAGGATATACCTTCTCATCCAGACCCTTTTGCTTGTTAAAAGGAAATAGCAGAGACTTGTTACCTGTCATCCTGGAGAATTTTCCTTTTGCCCTCTAATCTTTAGCCTTCCCTAAAGTAATAGTTAACTAGGCTGCTGTAATAAAGTACCATAAACTGGGTGGCTGAAACAACAGAAAGTCATTTTCTTACAGCTCTAGAGAGTAAAAATTTGAGATCAAAGCATTGGAAAGGTTGCTTTCTTCTGAGGCCTCCCTCTTTGTCTTGCAGATGGCCGCCTTTTGCCTGTGTCTTCGCATGGTCTTTTCTCTGTGTGTGTCTGTCCTCATGTTTTTGTATGAAGACATCAGTCATGTTAGGTTAGGACGCACTCCAGTGATTTCATTTTAACTTAATGATCTCTTTAAAGACCCTATCTCTATATACAGTTGCATTTGAGGTACTGGGGGTTAGAACTTCAATATATGAATTTTGAGGGGACACAGTTCAGTCCTTAACACCTAGCTGTTGCCTTTTGCAGCATTGGCCTTGAGTTTCTTGTCCTTGCCTGCACTTGAGTTGCATGTGGCACCCTGCTTCCATGGGCCTGGCTTCTGCTGGTTAATGGGAGCAGATGGGATTGAACAGGATCAAGTGTGGAATGTGAAAGTTGGAATCAAGTGTTAGTTTTGAGTGAGTCATGAAATATTATCTTATAGTCTTTAATTTATTGTTTAACTTTTTCTTTATAATACTGGCTGACTTGGAGGCTTTCAGATTCTCTGAAATTCAATCATATTGAAATTGAAATAAAGGAAATGAAGGAGCATGCCACCCTTTCTCAAACTCTACTCTTAACCCGTGCCTCCTCCTCCCTCCTCTGGCCCCATCATTTCCTTTCCAGATCAACTGAAAACCACTTTTACTTCTAAAATTTGCCTGTAGCTTTCTGCTTTGTCTTTTTGATTTTTTACAGCTAAACAATTAAAAGAATCATGCTAGGCTGGTTGTGGTGGCTCACTCCTGTTGTAATCCCAGCACTTTAGGAGGCTGAGATGGGCAGTTCACCTGAGGTCAGGAGTCTGAGACTAGTCTGGCCAACATGGTGAAACCCTATCTCTACTAAAACTACAAAAATTAGCTTGGCGTGGTGATGCACCTGTGATCCCAGCTAATCTGGAGGGTGAGGCAGGAGAATCACTAGAACCTGGGAGGTGAAGGTAGCAGTGAGCCGAAATCTTGCCACTGCACTCCACCCTTGGTGACAGAGCAGGCCTCCCGTCTCAAAAAAAAAAAAAAAAGTCATTCTATATCAGTAATTTGTATCTTGTATCTAAAATTGGTAATTATAATTCGTAACATGTTGTGAGTTGGATAATGTGAGCCTAATTCTTTATAAATTTGAAAAGCCATTTCAAATTGAAGGTTGAGATTTCACTTGTTCCATCCATTTAATGGGCTTGCATCTTTAAATACAGGGTGTGTTTTGGGGATCATCCATTGTAATTTAATCACGAGGAAAAGATTTGTGTTACTGCCCCTTAGTGAAGTTTCTGTGAAGGGTGGTTCAAAAGTATGAAGAATCACTGTGTTTCAGAATTCAAAGAGACCTAAGAGACCTGAGTAACACTTTTTATCAATAGGGAAGCTAAAGCCCAAAGGTGAAACATTTGTGTGAGACTGAGTGGTACTATCAGAGCTGATATTTAAGTTCGATCACCTGACGATCAGCCCATCTTCTAATGTTTCATATTCCATGCTTCTTAATGAGATTTATGTTTCTAAAGCAACTGTGATGAAACAAAAGAATATATTTTATTTAGTTAGTAATGCCAAAGGAAAAAATAGTCTGAATTATATGGGTCTTTTATTAATCTGATTGTTTTAGCGGAGATCAGTAAAGCCTTCCCATGGGAAGAGGATATATTGGTAGGGGCTCACAGCTTCAAGAATAACTAATTGTTTAGTGAGAGTAACCCCCCAATGCAGGTGGGGCTGAGAAACCAAAGCAGGAGGCAGACATGTCTAGGCTGTTGTTATAGGATGATTTTACTGGGACTTACAGACAGAAGCAGGATTTTGGGCAACTGCAGGACAGGTGGATCTCCATGCCATTATGCCCCAGACCCGGGGATCATATCCCACAGGGAAGGGGCACAGATGCTTTAGAGAGAAGAGGTAGGAATTTGATCTAAGGTTAGGATTTGCTGTAAGTACGTGCTCTTACGCAAGGAACAGTAGTTATATGGGAAATCTCAGGGACATTCCCAGAACCGGGGTTAATCACAAGTCAACATGGCAGATTAGCTTCCAAGATAGAGTTACTTTAGCCCCCACACGAATGCAAGCAGAATGAATTTTATATTATTTAGCAAGGTGGGGAATGTTAATGGAGCATTTTTTAAGCAGAGCCTTTTAGTGAATTTTACTTCTTCTAAGTAGAAAAGCTCTTTTAAACAAATGTTTCGCTTTTGTGATAATCCTAGCGTACTTTGAATACGCTTTACTCTGAAGCTTTAGCACCTTCAAGCCTTGCTCCTCAAAGCTGGTCTGTGGATCAGGGTCACCTAGGAAATTTTAGGAATGCAGAGTCCCAGGCCCCATCCTACCTGCTCAGTTTATGTTTTAACAAAATTCCAAGTTATTCATATATACAACAGAGTATGAAAACCTGCTCAGTTTATGTTTTAACAAAATTCCAGGTGATTCATATATACAACAAAGTATGAAAATCGTTGATCTAGAGCAGTGGTTCACAGAAAAGATGGTTCCTGGACCAGCAACATCAGCATCACCTGAAAAATTGTTAGAAAATGCAGATTCTCAGACCCCTCCTCAGACCCTACAGAATCAGAAACTCTGCGATGGACCCCAACAGTACATGTTTTAATTGGTGCTGTAGGTGATGCTAATTCATGATAAATTTTGAGTACCACCCTAGGGTAATGTGTTTCAAACAGTTTAGGTCATGAGCAACCTTAAGAAATATGCTTTTAATCATGTCTCAGTACACACACTCACATGCATGTGTGGTTTAGACGTTCCATGAAATAATGCTTATCTTACAATGTGTTTTTTGCTCTGGTATTTTTAGTTTTATTCTTTTAAATAGATTATGTGTGTACAAACTTATTTACATAAAAATGTGGTCGTGATTCACTAAAGTGACTTTTCAAACCACTAATGGGTCATGAACTACAGTTTGAGAAACAATAGTCTTGAGCAGGCCCCTCTGGATAGTCTGATAAAATTCTAGATCTCTTGTCAAAATAATGCATTTTAAATGCATACAATAATATACATAGAGTTGCAAAAGAAACTAATTTGATTGACTACCAAAACATTACATTTGTGGTATGGTAGTATATGTATCCCAGCTTCTTAGGAGGCTTAGGCAGGAGGATTGGTTGAGCCCAAGAGTTCGAGTCCAGTTGAAGCAACACATCTAGATCCTTCTCTAAAAAAATGTCAAGGATTCTTTATTGATAACAGGATTTAGTGATGAGTCTAGTAACTATTATCATTTCAAACTAGGGATGAGTATAAATATTTCAAGTTATCTACAGTAATATATGAAAATGATGAATTTCTATTAGATGACAAGTTATAGTTATTGCTATCAATACTCTGGTTTGTTGCTTACGTTTGTATTTGAAAACATGCCAAATTTCATCTTAAGGTAAATGCAAATAAAGATTCAAATCACTGCCTCCCCAGCTTCAGACTTCCAGAATTCTCTTGATGGGTACCGTACCTTCCTTCCCTGTGGACCTGAGGTTAAGAATCCTTGCTCCAGGGGAACCTTTCTTAGTTGTCGGGCTATAAGTTGAGATTGTAAGCCAAAAATTTATCTTCCTGGAATTTCTTAAAACTTTTGCTTTATAGATGACATTTTTTCTTGTTTTATAGTACACTTGTAATGGATTCCTTTCTTAAAATTTTCTTTTCTGATGTTTTAGTGAGTCCTTGGGGGATCACTTGAAAGCCCAAATGCAGCCTTTTGATACTGTTTCTTTTCTAGTCTCCCCAGTTTCAATACATGCACCCAGTTGTTGAAACCAGATACCTAGGAGTGAGCCCCAGTGCCACAAGTTATAGATTTGGACTGGTTGGATATGAATCTGGGATCCATATAACTTTGGAAAAATTATTTAGCCTCTCATTACCTCCTTTTTTCCACCTATGAGATGGGGTTGACAGTAGCCCCCACCTCACAGAATTGTTCTGAGCATTAAATGAGATATTCCATGTATTATATTAGAACAGTGCCTGGGACAGAGTAAGTGGTTAGCAACTGTTATCTATTATATTATCCTTGCTCTTTCCCCCACCTTTTTTTCTTTTTCTTTCTTTTTTTTTTTTTTTTTTGAGATGGAGTTTCACTCTTGTCACCCAGGCTGAAGTGAAATGGTGCCATTTTGGCTTACTGCAACCTCCTCCTCCCAGGTTCAAGTGGTTTTCCTGCCTTAGCCTCCTAAGTAGCTGGAATCACAGGTGCATGGCACCATGCCTGGCTAATTTTTGTATTTTTTAGTAGGGATAGGGTTTCGCCAGGCTGGTCTCAAACTCCTCACATGAGCCACTGTGCCCAGCCCCTTTCCCTTGTTCTTTAATCCGGTTTATCAGAAAACTATGTAATTCTTCTTACAAAATATATTTTAATTCATCCACTTTTGCCTATTTCCTCCAAGCTTCCCTATTCTCATTTGGATTTCTAGCTGGTATCTCTGCTTCCTCTTGTCTCACTCCATTCCATCTTCCATATAACACCCATATGATCTTTTAAAAGTGTAAATGAGTAATCTTTTAAAATGCAAATGAATTACTGTGTCCCATAAAGCCTTTCAGTGGCTTTCCATCAAATCAATCAAAATGGTTTGTCCTTTCCTTGACCTACACTCTTCTTCCTTCAAGTCTCTAAACTTGCCCACTCACCCGCTCTTCTGTGGCCACGTTGACCTTCTCTGTTATCTAAGCAGGCTCATCCCTCCTTACGTACGTTAAGGCCATGTGGATGGCCTTCCTGCCAATATGTCGCTGACCTTCCCCAGTTTGTCATATTTCTCATCTCTGCAGGTACTAGTTTCTCAGAGAGTTTTCCCTAACCACCCTGCCTAAATTAGGGCACCTTACATGGCAGCTTCTTGGGCGAGTTCCTCTTTTACTATCTCGAAGCTCCCCAAACACATCAAAAAAATTAATATTTCCTCTCTATTGGGGAAAAGAATAATTAACAACCTGTGATTATCAGACACAGCACCAAGAGGAGTAGCATCTTTTTCAGATCATTACATTTGATGCGTTACGAACATTAAGTGGTGGTAGAACTCTTTTAAGAAATTGCTATCTGAATGTTGTGCACACAGCTCTTTGCTATTGCTATTGAAGAACAAAGTGGGCCCTGCCCCCTGAACCTATCTCCAGTGGGGTGATGGAGTTGTGATTGGGTCTTACTACTGTCAGTCATTTCTGCTCCAAAGCATAGACTAGAAATACTAAAACTTGCCTCTTTGAAATAGTTACTTGGTTGCTAATGAAACCCTTCATGCTTCTCTCCCCCAAAGTGAATGGTCAGTCACTGTTCAGACATGAGAAAAGATGATGTCTCATAACCAGTGGGTAGAATCCAGTGTGGGTGATAGCTGTATCCTGGTTAATGTTTAGGTTCAGAGTAAAGAGGCAAAAGAAGTCCTCCCTGACTGGGCTAGGTCAAATTTCTTTGTGTCTTGAATTTTGTTTCCTTGCTACTCATTTTTAATTAGTCCTCAGCCAGAGAACAGATGCACTCCTGATTTTTGACAGTTGCCTAACATAGCGAGGAAGGAGGTCTTAGGAGTTCAGAATTAGGATGTATCACTTTCACTATCATCTTTGTAGTTTTTATTTCAAATAAGGGACTTTTAGGAATTACAAAGGACCCTGGACAGATGTTGAAATGTAGGACAATTAGTATAAATGGGATTCTGTTCTGTTCCATGCCCTGTTCAGCTGAATGGTGTCCCTGATTATATAAAAACGTGATCTCTTTTGGGGAAAGATGGGTTTTTTTGTTGATATTCTTTAACAGAACCCACACAAAGAAATATTCTTCTTATGAACTATGGGTAATGATAATCACTTGGAAAATGATGTATTTAAAAAGAAAATACAGTTTTCTAATTGCAGAAAAGTAACATTAACTTAATATTTTTAAAATCTGCTATAAATCAGCCTCCCAAAAAGCCACCCTTTTTATTTTCTTTTGACTTCCCTATAGATGTTCATGTGTGCATTTTTTATATAGTTGTAATCATGCAGTGATAGTTTTGTATTCTGATTCTTTTCATGTTATACTTTTCATGTTTCATTTTGAATGGTTAGGATAGCATCAAGTACATATGTCAGTTTCTTTACCATTCTTATGTTGGATAATTTGTTTTATGATATATTTTTTATGATATATTTTAAACATGTCTTTGTTTTGTTCTAATTTTGTAGGCAGAGACATTTGTTTGGGTGAACAATGCATCAACACATTCCCAGAGTGTTGCCAAGGCCAAATATGAATTTTTATTTGGCAGAACTGAAGAGAAAACTCCAGATACTAGTAAGTATTTCCTGATATCCCTCTCTCAGGTACAAGATATGAAAATCTGTGATTTCAGAGTGAGTTTTCTCTGCTGTTTTACTTTCTTCTTACTTCTGTGAAACCTGCTTGCTCTAATTATTCATCAAAACAATCTTCCCAAGATGTAGAATCCACAAATTTTAATTTGTTTTTAGATGGGGTCTCGCTCTGTTGCCCAGGCTGGAGTTCAGTGGTGCGATCTCAGCTCACTGCAACCTCCACCTCCGGGGTTCAAGTGATTCTCCTGCTTCAGTCTCCTGAGTAGCTGGGATTACAGGCATGCGCCACCATGCGTAGCTAATTTTTATATTTTTAATAGAGACAGGGTTTCACCATGTTAGTCAGGCTGGTCTCGAACTCCTAACCTTATGATCCACCCAACTGGACCTCCCAAAGTGTTGGGATTACAGGCGTGAGCCACCGTGCCTGGCCAAATCCACAAATATTAAATGTAATTCTTGTGGCCTATTCTTGGCAATTTCAAGTCACGTTCTTGGTTTGAAGAATTCTCAGCTTCCAATATTTGAAACTGCAAGAATTAATAAATTTTCATAAGAGTTTTCCACAGTTACCATAGTTGTATCTATTGACTAATGTATTTTTGGTGGTTTTTTTTTTTTTTTTTGAGACAAAGACTTGTTCTCTCATCCAAGCTGCCCATACAGTAGCACTATCCTAGCCTACTGTAGCCTTGACCTCAAGGCTTAAGTGATCCTTCTGCCTCAACCTCCCAAGTAGCTGGGACTACAGGCACATGCCACCACACCCAGCTAATTAAAAAAAATGTGTGTGTGTGTGTGTATGGGGTTTTTTTTGTTAGAGACAAGATCTGTGTATGCTGCCCAGGCTGGTCTCAAACTCCTGGCCTCAAGCCATCCTGCCTCAGCCCCGAAAAGCACTGAGATTACAAGTGTGAGCCACTATGCCCAGCCCTTTGTGCTTGCTTTTTACTAACAAAATATATTATTAGGATTTTCAGACACTACAATCTTTCCTTTGGAGTTTATTGTAGCTCTTGTTTATTTTTAATACATTTTAATATTGGCCTAATCTAGCTATCAAATTTAGTATTCTGCAACTGGAAGCAACACTCTTCAATTTGAAACAGGTAAATTTAGAACAAATAGAACTATTAGTAGTACTAATAGCAGTAACAATGTTAACTAACCTACTAGATTACTTACTGTGTGCTAAGGCACTGTGCTGATCATCACAATATTTTAAGTTGGTAGTTTTATCCCCATTTTCCAGATGAGGGACCTGAAGTAATCTCCCAGTTACAGTCATTCACACAGCAGAACTAGGAGTTTAATTCAAGTTTGCCTGACCACAGAGCTCATCCTGTTAAGGCAATACTTTTTTGAAGGCATTTTCCTAGAAGTAGGTACAAGATAAAATGCAAATAGCTTTGTATAGAATTTCAAAACATTTAACTGTATGGAAAACTGATGATGAAGGGGATATTGCATATCTCAAGGGTTAGATTGGAAAGGGCTGTTACATGTGGTTAATATTCTTTGAGTTCTGGATCTAGACTTCTTGAGTTTGAACCCTGGCCTTGTAACTTATAAATTGTATGACCTTGCAAAGTTATCTAACTTATTTGTGGCTCAGTTTTCTCAACTGTAAAATGGAATTATACTGACATATGTCTTAGAATTCTTTTGAGAGTTAAATAAGTTGACATTTATAAAGATCTTAGAGTCATGCTTGGTGTGTAATAAGTGCTGTGAAAGTGTTTGCTGCTATTAATTGCTGTGATAACCATCACCATCATCATCATGTCCCTGACCTTTGAGGCTGATATTATAAGTACGATCCTGACTTTTTTCAGCTCTATCATTATCTGACACTGGTTTTTGTTTTGGGAAGACAAAGAATCTGACTATATACAGCTGTTGCTCAGTTGAAAAAAGTCAAGTATGAACTATACATTTTTCACTCATATGTTTGATGAGATTATTTAATAACTCCACAATATTTGGGGATACCAAGAAGGCATTGTATACACAGCCATATAATAACTGATTTGAGCTTAAAAATGAGTATTTATTAGCCATCTTACTATTTGGGGACTCTTAGATATAGATAAAAACAGCTAAATTATTTTTAAAATCATTTGGCTTTTATCACAGTGTCCTAATTTAGAGGAAAATATGTTTCATATATATCTCTTATACTTAACATGTATTGTAGCCATTTATGCTGTTTGTAATGTATCATAAATACGTGACTATTCTGGGCTTGAAGTTTGAGGCACGTAATCATCTGTTTAATCTTTCTCTGACAAGGGGGTACTGATAATAGTTATCCCAAGAATGTACAACTCTTTCACATTGGCTGGGTGTGGTTGCTCACACCTCTAATCCCAGCACTTTGGGAGGCCGAGGCAGGTGGATCACTTGAGATCAGGAGTTTGAGACCAACCTGGCCAACATGGTGAAAGCCTGTCTCCACTAATAATATAAAAATTAGCGGGACATGGTGACATGTACCTGTAACTCTAGCTACTCAGGAGACTGAGGCACAAGAATTGTTTGAACCCAGGAGGCAGAAGTTGCAGCAAGCTGAGATCATGCCACTGCACTTCAGCCTGGATGACTGAGTGAGATTCTGTCTCAAAAAGTAAACAAAAAATTTAAAAAATAAAATAAAACTCCTTGTCATAGACTTAACTATGTGACATTGTGATTTTTTGCTAATTAAACTTTTTTTTTTACTATAATAAAACTGATTTTTACTTAACTATGTAGATATAATACCAAATGTCTACATAGTTCTCTGCCTTACTGGTGAGTGAGTTTGGTTTTCCCTGTATTACCAGCTCAGATATATCATACCCAAGACAAACCAAAATGACATTTTATACCTTTTGTTTCTTATTTGCCTTAGTAAAAATGGTTGGTGGTAGTTGCTCCTGGTGCTTCTGTAGGTATGACAGTATGCATGCATTATTGAACAAATACATTTAATTAGCATCTATGTGCAGGTTACTTGTTTTGGGCACATTGAAGGTGCAAAGACATGGAAGACATGGTTCTTACTTATAAGTTACTTATTCTTTAGCTGAAGAGAAACAGTATGTCTCCAAATGACTAGCAGGAAGGAATGATCACTTTTAGTTAGTCTGGTGATGACTTCATGGAGGAGGTGGAAGTTGAACTTGGTCTTAAAGGATGACTAGAATTCGGAATAACAGAGTTTTGGGTGAGAGCATTTCAAATTGCAGAAATGACATAAGCAGGAAATAGAAATTATTTGAGGAACTGGGGAAGACTAGCCTGGTTGGTCTGCGGACATCATCAGTGAGAGATAAATTCAGGAAGATTACCATTTAGAAAAGGGCCATATCATGTAGGATTCCTAAGGCAAGGTGAAGAGTTTACAGTTTTAAAAATAAATAGGTGAGGAAAATGAGCTTCAGAGGTATTAAATAACATGCCTAAAGGCACATAGCTGAGATACTTAGAATCAGGTTAAAAATCCAGCCTCTCTGATGGCGTCTGAGAAGAGTCTCAGCTTTAGTACATTCTTCTTATTAGGTATAGCTTACCAGTGATTGGAAGTTATTTGACATAATGAGATAAAATAGGTACTCTCATGGGTTATTAAGTTGTTTGAAGAATTGTAGAACTTCATTAAGCTCCTAAACTTGCTTTTTAGAGTTTGTGTGTGTTTTTGAAACTCTCCGACTGTAATTACTCCTCACAGCTGTCTGTGGGCTGGAATAAAGCTGTATCCTGTTCCTCCCAGTTTACTGAATGCAAAATGCTCATGGCAGCAGCAGCAGAGCCTGGGTCCCAGCCTACTATAGGTGCCTATGGACAAGTCACTGAACCTCCTCAGTTTCTTCATCTGTAAAATAGGGATAATGGTAGTAACTTCTTCATAGAGCTGTAGTAGAAATTGAATGAGATTGTAAGTATACAGCTCAGGGTTTGGCACATGGTACCCAATCAGTGTTTAGCTGTTAGGAAACCAGCTTATATATTAAACTAGTAGAATATTTATGTTGGAAGAAATATTAGAAGTCACCTTTGCATTTTATAGATGAGGAAACTGAGGACTCAAGTGAATGAATTAATTTGCCCAAACTCGTTGTTAGGTTTGAGACCATGATCCAGATTCCTCGGTTCTGCATCACGTGTTTGAAATGTGACACCATCTGCTCCTGTAGAAAAACCAACTCTCAGATTGGAAAGATGTAAAAGTCACCTGATCCCACTCCCTTGAGATATGCTATAAATGTACTTAGTTAGAATGGCAACCATGATCAGAATAAATAAGCTCTGAGGGAGGCCTTCAGGAATTCTTCTGTTGGGGAAGGTACCTGATGACTGAAGGAAGAAGGAGAAGTGTTTTCACATTGCCTCCCTGCTGCCTTCTCCTGAACTGTTCAGAGCCCATCATTAAAAGAGAAGAGTTAGGTGGGGCTAGTAGGGAAGCCATAGGAATATGTTATACTTTTAAGGTTCTAGAGTGATTGTGTAGTGAAAGCTTAGCCACTTGGAAACCTCTGACAGATGTACCGAAATTTTATTAAAATGTTAGTTTTCTTTTAGTTGGAAGTCATTCTAAATCATAGTTTAAGCAAATTTTCCCTTTATGATGATTTATGGTAATAATTATGAATAGGTAAAGTGCTTGCTGGAGTTAGATGTAAATGGATTCTGTAGCATATGATTTTAAGAAGTATCTCATGTCAGCTTTTTTTAAATTACCTGTTTTATTTTTAAAGGTAGAGTGAATCATATGTAGATACATGACTCCTTGCAGTGTCATGTGGTTCTTTTCAGCAAAATTATCTACATCATTGTTTCTCAACAGTTTGACTATTGACATTTTGTGTTAGAGATCAACAAAGGACTTATATCTAGAATACATAGAGAGCTCTTACATATCAATGACAAGAAAGCAAACCCCCCAAGGAAAAAAATGGGCAAAAGATTAGAACAGATACTTCACCAAAGAAGATATATGGATGGCAGTAAGCACATGAAAAGATGCTCAGCATTATTCGTCATTAGGGAAACGGAAATGGAAACCACAATGAGATACTAATTAATACAAATCTACTAGAATGGCTAAAATTAAAAAGACTGGTCATATTGTGATTGGCAAGAAAGTGGAGCTGCTGAATTCTTACACCTGGTGGTGGGAATGTAAAAGGTTCAATTGTTTAAAAACAGTTGAAGGCTGAGCACGGCAGTTCATGCCTGTAATCCTAGCACACTGGGAGGCCGAGGTGGGCGGATCACAAGGTCAAGAGATCGAGACCATTCTAGCCAAGATGCTGACACCTGTCCCTACTAAAAATACAAAAATTAGCTGGACGTGGTTGCACATGCCTGTAGTCCCAGCTACTTGGGACGCTGAGGCAGGAGAATCGCTTGAACCTGGGAGGTGAAAGTTGCAGTAAGCTGAGATCGTGCCACTGCATTCCAGCCTGGCAACAGAGTGAGATTCTGTCTCCCTCTGATAAAGCTATTAAGTTAAAGATATACCTTTTGTACCGCTAGACCATTCCATTTCTTTATATTTACCCTAGAGAAACAAAAGCATATGCCCACACAAGGACTTGTACATGAAAGTTCATGACTTGTCCTTAGGTTTCACTGTTTGGGAAATCAAACAGATTAGGGATCTGAGTTTATGCTTCTTTAAAAAAATGTAGGTAACTGAAATGAGGAAATGAATAACACAAGTGGTAGATTTTGCATGGTGCATTTCAAAATATGTAATCCCTTCCTTTGCCTTAATTGACCTTGATTCAGTATGCAGTATGCACTGGAGTCTCTTCAATGAAAAGACCTTTGAGATCTCACCTGTGGAGAATTGGCTCTTTCTCTATGGACAGCTTTCAGGGCTCTCTTGACTCCTACCCACTCACATTTCCAGAAGTGTGGGTCTGGTGTTCTTACTATATGGTGCATGTGGTGCCCTTTCAGTCATGTCTTTCCTTAGCTCTGAAAATGTTTGTCCTTTCTACTTTTTAAAAATGTTTTTTACTTCTACAATTTCTATTAGACAGATGTTGGTTTTCCTGGATTAGATCAATCTTCCACATCTTTTAATTTTTCTCTCCTATTTTAAAGCATGATCTTCCATTCTTTCTAACAACATTTTAAAAGTTGTATTTATAATCTCAAGAGCTCTTTCCCATTCTCTGGTCACTCAATTTTCATTTCAGTCTGCTCTTTTATTTTGCATTATTTTGAATCTTTTATGCATTATTTTGAATCTCTCTAAATAAAAAATTAGAAGATTATCTTGTTTCCTGGATTCCTGCTTCATCAGTGTCAGTTCTGTTTCATTAAATCTTGGAACTTTTTTTGGAAGCCACTATTAGTCCTCAAATGTCTGTTAGAGTTTGTTTCTTTTCATTCATATGTGTTAATGAAAGATTGAGTTCCCAAATATAGACAGAGTTTCTCTGGCTGTGTGGAGTGTGTGTCCTTAGCAGGCCTCTTCCCTTTATACTGAAGAGGGCTGGAATGAGTTTCTGTGAGGTGGGGTGTATGAACTACCATAAGTGCAGGTGGGATTCGACCCATGCTGAGTGCCTTGATGCACGCAAGCCTCTGGGTAGGGGAGCAGGGTAGAAGGGGGCTAGGATGGGAAGCTGTTCTTCAGATAACTTTTTGGTTGATCGTGTTGATGTCTGTTCTGCTTCCCATTTCAGGTCTGGAGACCTGCCAACTCTAGGTTTCTAGCTTCTTTGTGGCTCTACTGTTAGAATAACTGTGGCCTTCTGAGTTTATTTGGGATTGTGACTTCTCTCTATCATTATTTTGTCTATGATTATACTCCTTTTTTTTCAGCACTGTTATAAATTTATTTTCTTTTGAAACTGGTTGTTGCCATTTTCATAGGGCTTAGAGAAGATTAAACAAACTTGTATCCTTGTCTGCCATAATGACCCAGAAGGCTGAATACTTTAAAAAAATAGCTTTATTGAGATACAATTTGTGAACTATACAATTCACCCATTTAATATGTAAAATTCAGTAGGCTTTTAGTATGTTCACAGAGTTGCATATCATCCATCACCACAGGCAACTTTAGAACATTTTCATCATCTTAAAAACAAAAGACTTGTTGGTGTCTCCTACCTGTATTACCAGCTGTTTGGGAGGCTGAGGTGGGAGGATTGTTTGAGCCCAGGAGTTCAAGTCCAGTCCGGGCAACATAATGAGACCTTGTCTTGAGCAAAAGAAAAGAAAAGACAGGAGAAGAAAGGAAGGGAGAGAGAAAGAGAGAGAGAAGGAAAGAAAGAATGAACTACACGTACTTGCTGTCACTCCAGGCAACCACTAATTTGCTTTTTATCTCTAGAGATTTTCTTATTCTGGACACTTCATATAAATGGAATCATTGTTATGACTAGTTTTGCTGTAATATTTACCACTAATTTTTGTATGTAGTAATAGTCAATTATATGGTTAGGACACATTTTGTCTGCTCACTATATGAGGGATATTTGGTATACTAGTCTGTTCTCATGCTACAAATAAAGACACACCTGAGACTGGGCAATTTATAAAGGAAAGAGGTTTAATGGAATCACAGTTCCACATGACTGCGGAGGCCTCACAATCATGGCAGAAGATGAAGGAACAGCAAAGGGTGTTTTACATGGCAGCAGGCAAGAGAGAGCTTGTGCAGGGGAATTCCCATTTATAAAACCATCAGATCTCTTGAGACTTATTCACTATCACAAGAACAGTATGTGAGAAACTGACCCCATGATTCAATTATCTCTGCCTGGCCCCACCCTTGACATGGGGATTATTACAACTGGTGAGATTTTGGTGGGGACACAGCCAAACCCTATCATTTACGTTGCTTTTCCTTTTTGGCTTGTATAAATAATGCTGTTAGGAGAACTGATATACAAGTTTTTTAGTGGATGTATGTTTTCATTTCTCTTGGCTATATAGATAGAAGTGGAATTGCTGAGTCAAATGGCAATTCTACATTCAACCTTTTGAGGAACTTCTAAATTATTTTCCACAACAGTTGTACGATCTTACATTTCCACCAGTAGTGTATGAAGGTGCAATCTTGTGAAATATGTGTTTGGTTTTTTGTCCCCATTTCCTGGCATACACCTCCTAAAATCCTTAGAATGCCCACCATGATGTCTTCTTATGTGCTCATATGTTGACTGATGGCTGTCAGCCCCTAGGTAGCTTCAGGATGGGGCTGGTCACTAGAAGGACATGGCAGATTTGGAGGGTCGGGACTTTCTCCTAAGTGTGTTCAGGGAAACTAAGCAGCCTTGCGGCATCTCAGAGCCCCCAGGTCAGCGGCTAAACAGCACCAGTGAGCAGCCTCCTGAGAGGAGAGAAGGGCTGAAGGTTAAGTTGACCAGTGATTTAGTCAGTCATTTCTGTGTGATGAAGCCTCCATAAAAATCTGAAAGGGCCGGGTGCAGTGACTTATGCCTGTAATCTCAGCACTTTGGAAGGCTGAGACGGGCAGATCATGAGGTCAGGAGTTTGAGACCTTCCTGGCCAACATGGTGAAACCCTGTCTCTACTGATAGTACAAAAATTAGCTGGGCGTGGTGGCATGCACCTGTAACCCCAGCTACTCAAGAGGCTGAGGCAGGAGAATTGCTTGAACCCTGGAGGCAGAGGTTGTAGTGAGCCGAGGTGATGCCATTGCACCCTAGCCTGGGCAATAGAGTGACACTCCATCTCAGATAAAAAATAAAATAAAAAAAATAAAAACCCTGAAAGGACAGAGTCTGAGAACTTTTGGTTAGCTAAACACATGGAAATTTCTGGAGGGTGGCATGCCTGGGTAGGGTTTGGAAGTTCTGTATCCCTTTTCCCATACTCACCTTATGCATCTCTTCATCAGCATCCTTTGTAATACCCTTTATAATAAACCGGTAAATGTAAGTAAATGTTTCCTTGATTTCTGTGAGGCACTCTAGCTAATTAACTGAGCCCAAGGAAAGGGTTGTGGGATCTGTGATTTAGAGCCTGTCAGAAGCACAAATAAAACAACTTGGGGCTTTAAACTGGCATCTAAAGTGGCAGGAGTGAAGTGGGTTAGGGCATATGGTTAGGGGTGGGGCAGAGGGTCAAGCCCTCAACCCATAGGATCTAATGCCATATATGGGTAGATAGTATTGGAATTGAATTGCATTAGAGGACACCTAGCTGGTATCCTCTGTAGGACTGATTGCTTGTTTGGTCTGTGGAGAAAATCTCCTACACATTGTGGTGTGAGAGCAGAGGAAAAACTGCTTGATTGTGCGTTTTTTTCTTACTTAGAAGGTTCTAGTTTCTCTACGCTCTTGCCAACACTTGTTATTCTCTGTCTTTTAAAATTATAATTATCCTAGGATATATGAAGTAGTATCTCATTGTAGTTTTGTATTGCATTTTTGAAATGCCTAATGACATTGAGCATCTTTTCATGTGCTTATTGGCTTATTGTACAGGTTAAGTATCCCATCATGCTTAGGACCGGAGGGATTTCAGATTTTGGATGTTTTTTGAATTTTGTTGAACTCTGGAATATTTTCATATACATAATGAGATATCTTGAGGATAAGACCCAAGTCTAAACATGAAATTCATTTATGTTTCATATATACCTTATACACAGTTGAAGATAATTTTATATAATATTTTAAATAATTTTATGCATGAAACAAAGTTTGTGTACACTGAATAATCAGAATGCAAAGGTCACTATCTCTGCCACCCATGTGGACCGTCTATGGTTGTGTGGCATCATCATTATTCTTGACTCTGAATTTATATGCTTCTAAGAAGCAATCATTTTCTAACACCGATTCACACATACATATTTAACAGTAAAAACAAATAGAACATACCATTAGTACAGTGAAAAAATAAATGTGTTCAGGGTAACTAAGCCATACAGTAGCATCTCCAGAATACCTGTGTTAGCTCCTGGACAACAGGAGGAACCAACAATGATAGGCTTTTCTTCTTCATGTGCCATGCTGTGTTTTGATTAAAAGCCCACTGTATCACTTCTAAAATGAGGTTATAGAAAAGAAAGAAAAATAAGAAATATAAGAATTCACTGTACACAGTTTTATTTTTTTAGTTGAGAAGAAACACCAGAAGCAATTGAAGGACCTGGAAGTGAGTCCTCTAGGGACGAGGAGGCATTCTGCTGGATGGCTTTTTAAATGCATCCTCCAGTCATCCTCCTCATTAACCATGGTTTTTGACTTCAACTTCTCTCTCAAATTTTATGAACTGGCATGGTTTCTTGTTCTGTTACAAACGTACCCTGGTGTAGTCCTTGAATAAACCCAGCACGAGTTTTCCTCATATTGTCTATGGGCACTTTTTCGCAGTGTTAATTAATTTCATCGTCCACTTGTGGTGTTATAGTGGCACTCAAACGTTTCAGATTTTGGAGCATTTTGGATTGATTTTTGGTTAGGGATGCTCAACCTGTATAGCTTTGGAGAAATGTCTATTAAGATTCTTTGCCCATTTTTAAACATTTTTTTAAAAAATTAGAGAATTTTTATTATGTTTAAATGTATATATACTTTTAGAAACAGTTGCCTGGAAGTGTGGTAGCACAATCATAGCTCACTGCAGCCTCGAGCTCCTGGGCTCAAGTGATACTCCCACCTCAGCCTCTTGAGTAGCTGAGGCTACAGATGTGCACCACCATGCCCACTGACTTTTGTATTTTTAAATTTTTTGTAGAGATGAGTTTGGCTGTGCTTCCTCAGCTGGTCTCAAACTCCAGGCCTCAAGTGATTCTCCCACAGCACCCAGCTGTGTTTTTTTTAGTTGGCTTATTTGTCTGTTTAAGATTGAGTTGAAAGAGCTCTTTATATAATCTGTATGCAAGCCCCTTATTAATTACATGACTGCAGATGCTTTCTTCTATTGTGTTCATTATGTTTTCACTTCCTTATTAGTCATCGTTTATAGTACAAAGTTTTTAATCTTGAAGTCCAGTTATCTATTTCTTATTTTGTTGCTTGTATTTTCCATCTCATGTCTAAGAAACCATTGTCTAACTCAAGTGAAGAAGATTTACTCTTGTATTTTCTTCTGTGTTTTTTTTCTTTCTTTTTTTTTTGCCTTGGAGAACTGGGAATTAATTTTCTTCTGTGTTTCATAGTTGTAACTCTTAACTTTATGCCTGTGGTCCATTTTGAGTTATTTTTTGTTTATAGTGTAAAGAAGAAGCTGAATGATTTTGAATGGCAGATAGACTGTGTTAGGTGAATGTTGAGCACCTGCTTTGAGTGGACACCTCACCATACACACAGAATTCCTGGAGAGCAGGATGCAAAAAACGTAGCATGGCAGCTTAGCCCTACTCCTGCCTGTTCAAATCTTTGCATCTGGCTGCAGGACCCAGGAAACTTATGAGTTGTTTTAGGAAAAATGTGGCCTGTGATAGAAAACCACAAATAAACAAGAGAAGAAATGACAAATCCACTAATTCTAAGGTTTTCTGTTGAGTTATTTTCTTTTTTTCACCACGAGTAGAAGTTGGTTTATAATTTTCTGGCTAGTCCTTTAGTAAATCTTCTATGTTTGGCAATTTTTATTTCTTTTGCTCCTTCCTTTCCACTCCCCAGCCTCCTTCCCACCCATTATGGAAAGCAGCAAAGTGATTTTACAGTATAATAACAAGTATGTTTTAGACTTCCCCACTATTCCTTGTCCCTTATAAAATGGACCATATGTTCACCATTATTTTAGCTATACCACAACTTCTGCTTGATAGGCAGTAGTTTTTAGTGGTCTGTTTTGGCTTGGCAAAGTGGGCTGGGAAATGACTATAACTTTCTCTTTGGCTAGGGTTTTTGGTATATAAGTCAGAGCTTCCATCTTATTCCACACTGGCCCGCATATCTGTAGAATGAGCTGTATACTGGTAGTCTTAATTACTTCACTGGAATTAGTTGGTGTTTCATATACTAAGATAACAAAGAAGTGTTGCAGAAATCAATCTGGAGGTCATGTTGAAAAGCTTATTTCTACTGTCTGTTCAGTGTAGCATTTTATTTTTGCCTACATTTATTTTGTCTACAAGATCCATCTTTTTAAGATTGGTGTATATATAGTTTACAAATTTGTGTTGAGCCACATTCAAAGCTGTCCTAGGCTGCACGTGACCCATGGGCTGTGGGTTGCACAAGCTTGCTCTAAGCTTGGACAAGGTAGCCCTATCCTAAAGCTACTTAAGGTTTGCCAGGCATGAGTTAATTGATTAGCATATAAAAAGACATACCACTTTGAAAATCCCAGAGATTTTAAGAGGAAACTCAGAGGGAAGACCGAAGATAGTCATGTGCCACGTAATGACATTTGGGTCAGCAATGACTATATATAGGACCACATATATTTATATATAATATAGAATGTGTATATTTATATAATATATATATATTCAAAGTAGCTGTTGAAAAGCTGAGGAACAGAATTTGACTTTTTTGAGAGTAATATCAGATCAGCTTTGGGACAGTAGTGGACATCACATCTAATACTGTGAAATATATACAGCCATGTGTCACTTAATGAAAGGAACACATTCTGAGAAATGTGTAGTGAAGCGATTTCATCTTTGTGCAAACATCACAGAGTGTACTAATGCAAACCTAGATAGTATACCTACTGCACACCTAGGCCATATGGTTTAGCCTGTTTTTTCTAGGCCATGAACCTATACAGCATATTACTGTATTGAATACTGTATGCAGTTGTAACAGAGTAGTCTTCATGTATCAAAACTTGGAAAAGGTACAGTAAAAATACGGTATTATAATCTTATGGGATCACCGTCCTACATGTGCTCATTGCTGACCCAAATGTCATTACGTGGCACATGACTATATTCGGTCTTCCCTCTGAGTTTCCTCTTAAAATCTCTGGGATTTTCAAAGTGGTATGTCTTTTTGTATGCTAATGAATTAACTGATGCCTGGCAACCCTTACGTAGCTTTAGAATGGGGCTACCTTGTCTAAACTTAGAGCAAGTTTGTGCAATCCATGGCTCACGGGCCATATGCAGCCCAGGACGGCTTTGAATATGGCCCAACATAAATTTGTAAACTTTCTTGAAACTTATAAGATTTTTTTTTTAAAGCTCACCAGCTGTTGTTAGTGTATTTTATATGTGGCCCAAGACAGTCCTTCCAGTGTGGCCCAGGGAAGCCAAAAGATTGGACACCCCTGGATTAGAGGGTTGAGACTTTCAGTCCCATCCCCTAACCTCTGGGGATGGGAGAGGGTAAAGGTTAAGGGGATCACCAATAACGGAATGATTGAGTGAATCATGCCTACTAATGAGGCCTCTATAAAAACCCAAAAGGATAGGCTTTGCAGAGCTCCTAGAAAGATGCACATATGGCGGTTCTGGCAGGGTGGTGTGTCCGGAGAGGGCATGGAACTCTCTGCCCCTTCCCACATGCCTTGCCTCATGCATCACTTTATCTGTGTCCTTTGTAATAGCCTTTATCATAAGCTGGTAAACGTAAGTGGTTCCCTGTGTTCTGTGAGCTGATTTAACAGATTAATCAAATCCAACAAGTGGGGTTGTGGGAACGCTGATTTGTAGCCAGTCAGAAACACAGGTGAAACAATCTTCAGCTTTAGATGGACATCTGAAGGGAAGGGGCAGTCTTAGGGACTGAGCCCCCAACCTGGGGGATCTAATGCTGTCTCCAGTTAGGTAGTGTTGCAGTTGAATTGAATTAGGGGACACCCAAGTGTGGTGTCTTCTACAGAAGTAATTGCTTGCCTAGTTTGTGGGGAAAACATTTGGCACAGAAGTCTTCTGTGTAGCCTGAGTGAGAGAATAGGAAAAGCACTTTGGGTTAGTTTATTCCTGTATTCTCAGAACGTCGTAATTACAACTGAGAGCTTTAATCTCCACAGACTTGCTGCACCAGATGTAATTGAGGTCTAACTTTTTTCATGTGCTTATTAGCCATTTATGATTCATTTTGAAAGGTTTTCCTGTTTACAAGTTTTATATTGGAGAGCTAGTCTTTTATTGACTTATAGAACTCTTTGGGTGCCGTTAGGATGTGATAGAGTAAATGTGAGTCCTTGAGATGTTGCAGAATCCCTGAACAAACAGTTTTTTCATTGTGACGTATATGAACTGCCTCACCAAGTATGTTTTTAGCAGTCTTTCTTCATGGATCCTTGAATAAACTATCTAATCTTCAGTTTTATTTTTAGGTTGGAGGTATCTTTTCCCTTTTATAAAGCAAAAGTGACATACTGGCATTTTTAACTCATGTTTTATTTGGTGTAACCAATGTTTTATTTAAAAAATTAAGCTAAATTTTAAAAATTGGAGATTTCATATAAAAATCCAGACTTTGAGTTTCTTTTAATGAATTGCAGAAATGCAACACTGAGTGTGCATTAGCATTGACACGAAATAGTGCTGGTGCCTTCAGCACACAGGTGTTCCGTCACTGCGCTCTCTTCTGTAGTCTCATGCCTTGCCTGCCTTACTCATTTACATTATCTCCAGAAGCCTGTGGACGTTAGGCTTATGGCCTCTGCATACATAGTGTATGACTTTATATTTTTGCTCATGTGTTCCCGTTGTGAGTTTCATTATGTCACACTTTGCAACCCCAAGTAGCATCCGGAGATGGATTTACTATGAAGCCAATGCAGGAAGCTTAAAGAAACCTGCCATTTTTTGGTTCTTTTTCTTGAAGAGACTCCTCCCCACTCCCTCCCTAGTTGTATAGGTTTCAGGACCTACAAAACCAGATCTGCCTCTGCCAGCATGAGGATCACCTATAGACCTTTCTAAAAATAATAAAGTTTCTTAGGTTCTACCTAACCCAGGCCAGAGCAGTTAGAATCTGTGGACAAGGGATGACCCAGGCATCTCTAAATTCTAAACAGCTCCTCTGGTGATCATTATGATGCACATACAGGCTTGAGAACCATTGTGTTTTAAAAGGTAATTTACTTGAGCTGTTTGTAAACCATTTTAACACTAAAAGGATACATTTTGGAATCATTTAATACATTTAAACTGTAGTTTGATATATTTTACTGACACGCAGAGCTGAACTGCTTAGGAACCACTGCCAATTGAATTTTAATAGTGAGAAGATATTTCTGAAATTGAAATATGTCAACAGGAAAATGATTTGATTGTCAAAAAAGTAGTTTACATTTGTTTTTTCAAGAATTTCTGAAGAAGGTTTCTTGTATCTGTGAAACTTTTATTCCATTCAATTTCTGTTATGGTAGAATTTATGTAAATATTTCTTTTGAAAATATCGTAAGTATGGGTAGAATCGCGCAGAGATTCTGGAGTCACTATAATGTATGGTAGTGTCACAAAGGAAAATAATATTACAGCCTGACACAGGTACCTGTATCATATTATTTGGAGAGGTTGAACGGTTGGGTGTATTTTTAATTATCATAGTGATTAAGGATGAGGGATGGGTGGCTACTCACCTTTAATAGGTAGTGACCAGGGATGCTAGACAACGTTTAGTCCCTGGGATGATGTCACACCAGGAAGAACTATTCTATAGGCTGCATGACCTTGAATGTCCTGTTGGACTTTCATGTAGGAGAAAAATATGTTTCTAATTATCTGGCCTTAGGATATGTAAATAAAATGTTTTTTGCATGGTTTTAAATATCAATGAGTTTTCTAGGACTATAACTACCATGTAAATCAAGAGAAGATTGCACTTTGTTTTCTTTGCAAATTTACTGAAATTGTTTACTATCTCAAAGTATCACTCACATCCACGAAAGCAGTGCTCATGCTCTGGAGTCACCATTTCAGTACCCCTGTATCAGTCTACACTCTAACCTTGCTTTCAGCATGATTCTCCTTTCAGTACAAGCAAGTGTACTGACTAATTTGAGCACATATGTAATGAAAACCATCTCAATTTTGTTTCCCTTTTGTGTTAATGGATTATTTTGAATTTTATATTTAGGCAGTTACATTGTTTATGGATTTCACTTTAGGATAATAGATAAGGAGGCATTGCAAAACATTATGAAAAGGTAGTTTTGCCCTTAAAGAGTTGAGAGTTGCTATTTTAAAGCAATGGTTTTTGAGCATCAGAGCACATTAGATTGTTTTGTAGAAATTCTGAAAATGATCGTTGTGAAACTGCCCTAGAAATACTAATATAGTAGTTTTCTAGGAAATTCTAGAAACTTCATGAATCTTTTTTACTTCATTGTGCACTTAGAAAATTGCACTCTTTGTATTGCACAGGGAAGTGAAGGAAAACAGTGGCCTCGGGCTGCAGGTGACGGTTTCTGGGGATCCTGGCTGCTCCGGGCCTGCCCTGCCCCACCTTGCAAGCAGAGGATCTACTGCCACCTTTGATGCTTTCCATGCTTGTTAAAAGTGCAGATTCTTGAAACTCACTTCAGTAATTCTGATTCTGTTTAACTCAGAAATCTAGTATCGAATGAGTTCCTCAAATGATTCCGATTCAGGTAGTTCTTGGACGGCACCTTGCGCAATCCTGTTCTCACAGGTCAGAGGCAATAACTGTGCCGTGTCAGGAAAAGTAAGAGAACAAGGAAAGGTTGGGCTCCTTTCTAAGGGTGTGTGAGGTAATGCTAAGAGATTTCTGAGATAAAGCAGAGATATGAAACTCCTTCCTGGCTGGCATTTCTCTGACAAGGAGCACAGTCACCTTGTTTGAAAGGGCAGAACAGACATGGCTAGAAGAAGCCGAAGCCCAGAAAGAGATCCCCTGGCCTCTTTTGTATGAGTTTAAACTCTGAGGGATAATATCCTAAGAAGCTGAGCATATTTGCAGGTACATTATATATCCACTTTAGATATTCTTTGAAAATTGTGAAGATAGGGACTAATGCTAAATAAATACAAGAGGCAAAACCCTTATCTGTAGAAAGGAGATTTAAGGAAATTGTGAAGACTGGTGAGTTTCAGGGCAGTCTTTAGCCAAGTTTTAGAAGATTATTAGAAATAGGAATGCTTTTACACTGTTGGTGGGAGTGTAAATTTAGTTCAACCATTGTGGAAGACAGTGTGGTGATTCCTCAAGGACCTAGAAATAGAAATTCCATTTGACCCAGCAATCCCATTACTGGGTATATATCCAAAGGATTATAAGTCATTCTATTATAAAGACACATGCACACATGTTCATTGTGGCACTGTTTACAATAGCAAAGACCTGGAACCAATCCAAATGCCCATCAATGATAGACTGGACAAGGAAAAGGTGGCACATATACACCATGGAATACTATGCAGCCATAAAAAGAGACGAGGTCATGTTCTTTGTAGGGACATGGATGAATCTAGAAACCATCATTCTCAGCAAACTGACACAAGAACAGAAAATCAAACACTGCATGTTCTCACTCTTAGGTGGGCCTTTAACAATGAGAACACATGGACACAAGGAGGGGAGCATCACACACTGGGGTCTGTTGCGTGGGAATAGGGAAGGGACAGTGGTAGGTAGGGAGGTTGGGGAGGGATAACAGGGGGAGAAATGCCAGATATAGGTGACGGCAGGATGGAGGCAGCAAACCACATTGCCATGTATATACCTATGTATATACCTATGCAACAATCCTGCATGTTCTGCACACGTACCCCAAAACCCAAAGTGCAATAAAATATATATATATATATATTTAAAATATATATATATATATATATATACACACACACATATATATATATATATATATTTTAAAAAAATACTGCAAGAGCAGATAGTTTTCTTGGGTCTGAACTGGCACTTGGGAATGATGGCTGAATAGTGGGAACCAGGGAAGGGGGAGGGTGCAGGTCCAGTGCCCTCCCTCCAGGTAGAAGACCAAAAGGGTGGGGTCAGAGGCTTTGAGAGTGGTGTGAGTTTGACAGGTTAGTGGAACTGAAAGCTGTGTCGCATGGCTGGAAACCCACACATTATTCACATTTTCTAAATGGATGTTATTGGAACACAGTTGGGGAAATGCTGAGGTACTGGAAACAGTCCTGGGCAAAGAATCAAGAGCCCTAGGTTTTCATTTATTAATATGTCAGTTACCAGATGCCAAAAACTTCCTTCGGCACATTCCTGAAAGTATTTACTTTTTCAACATGCATTCAATGAATACCTGCACTTGTTGGGCTAGAGAGAGAGAGATGAAGCATGCATCCTGACTGTGAAGTCTGTTGGAGAAATAGACAAGTAATAAGATGATTTTAACACAGATGATGGCTGCTACAGAACAGAGGCCTGGGGAGGCTATGAATTTGTGCCTCAGTCAGGATGGAGAGAAGCCTTCTTGAAAGAGGTGACATCTGAGCAGAGTTTTTGCAGATAATTTAGAATGGGTGCTGTGAAGAAAGATGTTTTGACAGTGGCAGAAGCACATATAAAGTTGTGTTGCTGTGCAGACCATGGCTTGGTCAGAGCAGCTGGTGTCAAGAGGGAGCAGTGAACTAGAAGACTTAAGCAGACAGGGACTAGATTATGAATGGTCTTACATGCCATGCTAAAGCATGCTGTAAGTGTGTATTTTATTAATTTTTTTTAAAAAATGGATTGACTCTCCACATTTGGGGTTTAGGAAATCAGTCGGGAAGCAATGTAGAGATAGATTCTGGTTATGGAGAGGTGAGATTGGAGGCAGTGAACCCTGTTAGCAAGGTGCACACATATATACATACACACGCCCGCCTGCCCAAACCCACACACCAGTGGCTTAGACAAAATAAAAGTTCTCCTCCATGAAAGAATTCAGTTAAATGATTCAGAGCTTGTATATTGGTTCCACAGTATCGCAGGTGCTGGCTACTTTGGGCTAGTCGGTCTGCCATCCTTCCAGATTTTCTCATCTTCTGATGTGGTTGCTTGAACTCCACATTCCTGAGAGCAGGAATGCAGGGGGCAGGAATCACAAGGGCAAAGCGGCATGCACTAGCTGTAATATAAGGATATGGTACATCCTTAACGTCCTTGATAAATTCTTGGAAACTGTAGCTTCAAGCGAAATGTATAGGATGTGTAACAAAACCAATTTTCTTATCAAGATAACAAAATAGTGTTATTTGAGGACTTGCTATAGGTCGTTTTGCTTAAAGTCTTGGTTTTCAAGAACTAATCTACAATGTTAAGTGAGGACTTGCTTTTATTTTGAAGACGTTGCCATGGAAGACTTCTAGTTAGAGTTCGTTGCCCCTATGTCATGCCATGATCACATTTACCTGTAAGAGAAAGGTTGAAAATATAATATTTATTCAGTGGCAGTGTGCCCTGCTAAAAATGGAGGGGTTTTATCACTAAGGGAAGAGGAGAAATGGTTAGTGGGGTAAACCATCTGCATCTCTGCCTAAAAGTGGTACAGGAATGCAAGGGACACATAATGAAGACCTGAACTGAGGCATTGGAGATACGAAAGACGAGACATACTGCAGGGATTGCTGATACTGGTAACTGATTAGATACGGGAAGAAAGGAAGGTGAAGGGGTTGAGGGTGGTTTCTGCTTTGGGCAGCTGGATGGATGGGAGTGCCCTTCAACATGTAGTGGTTTGAGGGAGGAGCAGATTTTGGGATGAGGTGGAAGAATGCTGACATTTTGGCACGTTGCATTGGAGATGCCCATGTCACATTCAGATGCAGATATTGAATAGGCTGGTGGGTATTCAGGTCTGGGCTAGGGGGAAGATATTTTATTTTATTTAAAAATAAATGTTAAAGGCTTCTCTCCCTTCTTTTCTGTATTTTTTTCATTTCCTCCAGCTTTATTAAGATATAATTGGCAAATAAAAATTTTATATATTTATGGTGTACAACATTATATCTTTACATATATTCATTGCAATATGATTAAATCAAACTAACATAGTCTTTGCCTTACATACTTTTTTTGTGATGAGAACATTTAAGATCTACTCCTTTAGCAATTTTCAAATGTATAATACATTAGTAATTATGGGCACCATGCTGTCTGACAGATCCTAGAATTTATTCATCTCATCTAACTGAAATTTTGTACCATTTGACCAACATCTTTTCTTCCTCCTCCCCTGCTGCAGCCCCTGGTAACCATCATTGTACTCTTTGCTACTATGAGCTCCACATTTTAGGATTCTGCATATAAATAAGATCATGCAGTATTTGTCATTCTGTGCCTGACTTATTTCACTTAGTGCAATGTTCTCCAGGTTAATTTGTTTTGTCACAAATGATGGGATTTTCTGGTTTGTTTTTAAGGCTGTATAGTATTCTGTTGTGTATGTATATGCCACTTTTTTTTTTAATCCATTCATCAATCCATAGACACTGAGGTCAATTTCATATCTTAGCTCTTGTGAATAAAGCTGCAAAGAATTTGGGAATACACAGAAATGGGATTGCTGGGTCATGTGGTAGTTCTATTTTTACTTTTTAAAATGAACTTCCATACTTTTCCACCAACAGTGTACAGAGTCCCCCTTCTTCCCACATGCCTCCAGCATCTGGTACTTTATCTTTTTGATATTAGCCATTCTAACAGCTTCAAGGTGATACCTTACTGTGGTTTTCATTTGCTTTTTCTGGATGATTACTGATGTTCAATATTTTTAAATGTATCTGTTGGCCATTTGTATTTCTTCCTTTGAGACATGTCTGTTGCAGTCCTTTGCCCATTTTTAAGTTGGTTTACTTGTTTTCTTGCTATTGAGTTGTTTGACAAATAAAATGTATACATATTTATATTTTAGAGATTAACTGCTTATAAGATACAGGGTTTGCCACATATTTACCCAATTCTGTTGGCTGTCTTTTCACGCTGATAATTTTCTTTTGCTGTGTGTTAGCTTTTTAGTTTGACGCAATCCCAATTTTCTGTTTTTCCAAAAGGAAAGGCAACAAAAGTTGCCTGTGTTTTTGGTGGTGTATACAAAAAATCATTGCCTAGACCAGTGTCAAGAAGCCCTTTTTCCTATGTTTTATTCTAGTAATTTTATAGTTTCAGGTCATACATTTAACTCTTTAATCCATTTGGAGTTGATTTTTGTATATATTGTGAAATAAGAGTTCAATTTCCTTCTTCTGCATGTGGATATTCAGTTTTCCCAACACCGTTCATTGATGTTCTTTCCCCATTGTGTGTTCTTGATACTTTTGTGAAAGATTAATTGACTATAAATGTAAGGATTTATTTATGAACTCTCTATTCTGTTCCATTGGTTTAGATTTGTTTTTATTCTAGTATCATGCTGTTTTGGTTACTGTAGTTTCAATATTTTACAGTTAAGTAATGTGGTGCCTCCAGCTTTTTTTGTTTTGCACCCAATTGCTTTGGTTATTCGGGGTCTTTTTTGGTTCCATATGAATTTAAGAATTGTTTTTCTATCTCTGCAAAAAGTGCCGTTGGAATATTTATAAGCATTACATTGAATCTGTGGATTGCTTTGGGTAATAGGGACATTTTAACAATTTTTTAAATATTTAAACATGGGATATCTTTCGATTTATTTTTGTCACTTCAACTTTTTTCACTAGTGTTTTATAGTTTTCAGTGTACAGTTCATTCATTTTGGTCAGATTTATTCTGAAGTGTTCTATTTTTTGTAGGTACTATAAATGAGATTTTTAAAAAATATCTCTTTTGGATAGTTTATTATTGTATAGGATTGGTACTGGTTTTTGTATGTTGATTTTGTATCCTGCAACCTTACTAATTTATTAGTTTAACAATTTTTTGGTGGAATCTTTAGGATTTCTATACATAAAATCATGTCAATTGCAAAAAACAGACCGTTTACTTATTCCTTTTCAATTTGGCTGCCTTTTATTTCTTTTTCTTGCTTAATTACTCAGGCTAGGAATTCTAGTTCTACGTTGACAGAAGTGGTGAGAGTAGGCAGCCTGGTCTTGTTTCTTAAGAGTGTGATGTTAGCTCTGGGCTTGTCACATAGGGTCTTTATTATGTTGAGGTACATTCCTTCTTTACCTAATTTGTTAAGAGTTGTTTTTTTTTTTTAAATCATGAAACGGTCTTGAATTTTCTCAGATGTTGTTTATGAGTCCATTGAGATGATCTTATGATCCCCCATCTGGAAGGGAATGTGTGTGGGCTTGCTATTGGAGCCATTGGGCAGGCTCATTCCTGGCTCCACTGGGGTTTGCTTAGAGCCTGGATTTTCAGGTTCATGTCTGGAGCCTGGGTTTACTGTGGTGGGCCTGGATCTTGTGTCTGCTGGGTTGGGCCTAGAGCCTTAGTTTGTGAGGATAGGCCTGGATCTGCAGGGGCCAGCTTGGTGCTAAGATGGGCTTGGTACCTAGACCCATAGGAATGGGCTAGGCGCCTGAGTTCACAGTGGATGGCCTGTCATTAGGGTGAGTTTAGAGCCTGATTCTGTAGTGGTAATGGGTAGGGTCCTTAGTTTGTGGGACCGTTTTGGTACCTGGGCCTGGATGGACAGCCCTGGAACCTGGGTCCATGAAGTGCAGCCTGATGCTTAGACCCAAGGTTCACTGGGGGCAGGCCTAGATCCTTAGTCCACTGGTACTGGGTCCTGTCTGGAGACTGGGTCCCTAGGGATGGGCCTGAGTCCTGGGTTCATGGCAGCTTATGTGGCCCCAGGGTCTGCTGGAGCAGCTCTGGATCCTGGGTTCTATAGAGCATGAGGCCCCTGAGGCTGGCCTGGCTCCTGGGAAGCCTGCAAGGGCCAGACTGGCTTCTGGGTCTGTGGGTGCAGGTCTGAAGCCTTTGGCTGTTGGGGCTTAGAAGACATTTTAGAAGTGGATATGATTGCCTGGGAATCACATGGAAAATAAAAAGAAATCAGAAGTTGGCACTCTAAAGAAAAAAAATTTGCAGAACAGGCTGGCAAAGTAAGAAATTTAGAAGTATCAACCAGAAATAGAGAAGGGAAATTTTAACAGAAAGATATTTGGAAAACAAAAGAGAGAGGATTTTCAAAAGGAGGCAGTAATTGCAGAGACATACCACAGATAAGTCCAGTCTGATAAAGACTGAAGCATCTAGCAATTAGGAGGTAACTGAATGCATTCAAATAGGAGAAGAAGGGAGGGTGTGTGTGTGTGTGTGTGTGTGTGTGTGTGTGTATGTGTTATAGAGTTGCAATTAAACCAAAATTTTATTGTATTTTTTTAATGATCATACGATTGTTGGAATTACTCAGGGTAGATGGTGGCTGTTTCCTAAGTATTTCTAGGAGTGTACTCTCTATCCTCTAGGTGCCTTGCCCCTCAGCAGCACACTTGGGGCTTTGTCATTGTGACAGCATGGTAACTCTTTCTCTCAAACTAACATTCAGGGTGTATTTCCTGCTACATGAGAATGTTTTTTTTTGGAATAATAGGTAGATATTTAATACAATGGCCATCACGAATGGGTTTGAAATTTATGATGAAGCATTAGGGTTCCGGCTGTCACTGATCACCACTTCTCTGAACTTCAACATCAGGCCACCAATGAGAATAAGGGTCCTGGTCGGAACTGAAGCAGCCCTGGTCAGATTGTGGAACTAGGTGTGGTGAATGTCTTCATTTCTTTTAGGAGAATCCTAGCCATAAAGGTATGATACAGTCACAGGCACAAGATGATTTTGAGAAGTAGACCGTCCTTTAATTTTAACCTAATTACAGATATCTAAAGTAAAGATTTCTAGGTTTTTCCTTCAAAGAACATATTTTTTTTTTCCTTCTGAAAGCTTAGAAATAAATGTTTAGAAAGTGCAGTTTTATTCGAGTTGTGTTAATAGTTAGACAACACTGCCCCCTGGTGGAATGAACCTGCAACACCTTTTAGTAGCAGTTAAAATTGTGAAGTGCTGTTTGATGGTCCTGCCACCAGATTTCCTTCCGAGGGCAGTTAATACTCTTTTGTTCTTTCTGCCTAATTTAATCTGGAGGTTTGTCAAAATGCCAGTTGTGTACAAATATGTCCTGTTATATCTTAATCTCATTATGATGTTATGAAATAAAGATCTGGGATTTTCATGGCAAATACTTCTCAGATGGACATTTTGGTAGGGCCCTGAATACCAGATGTGTTAAAAATAATATATGAAACCTGGTCTAGTGCATTGATCTTTTTCCTCATGTATAAATTTTTCAAAAACTTCTGAAGAAATCATTCTTATTGGAGGCATAATAATTGAAAGACTATTGTGAAAGATCCTACTTAACTTGGCTGTTTGTGAACTGATAGTTTTTGAGTTGTTGGATTTGTTTTCCTATGTATTAAAATACGGTATAGGCTGATACAATGAGGAAGATATTTTTCTTAATTTTGGGGTTCAATCCTGAGTTCTCTTCTTCGTTGTATTAATGTTGACTAGTGATGTGCGTGGTGGGGGGGGTAGGGGTGTGCGTGTGTGTATCTGTAGGTGTATGTTTATATTTATATATCTATGTCTATGTATATCCCTGAAGTATGAATTGTAAAGAATTAAAATGCTGTTTGGAAAGTAAAAATCAAGATTTCATTTTCTGTTTTATCGGATCAAATAACCAGAAGTGAACACTCTTATATCATTATTATACAACAGATACTCTGCTAGGAACTTTTCATATTACTTTTGGAGCCTCAGACAGATCTTTTGATACGGTTTCTTCCCTCACCCCTGTTTCATAGATGAGGTCACTGGGACTCACTGAGGCCCAGTAGCTTAACCTCAGGTTACACAGCGAGGAAGTCACGGATCTGGCATGTCCAGTCAAGCATGACTTGAAGGCTGTCTCTCCACCATATCCTACAGCCTTGCAGGGAGTTGGAGTGAAGTGTCACTCGTCCCCAATTGACAGTGTGTTAACTTTCCTTGAAAGTAGGCTATACTTTTTGGCTTTGTTATCAATTGTTAGTATGATATTGAATAAATTATTTAACTTCTTTGGCTTTCCTGTTGTTATTTCAATCTTTAAACCAAAATCTGTGTCTGTGTCTCCCAGTGATTTGGGGAAAGAGGAGGTGGTGCTATAAGTTTGTGCTCCCACCCCTACTCAACCAAAAATACTCCCTCTTATCTGTTTGTTTGATTGATTGATTGATTGATTGACATTGACCACATTCTGTTGCCAGAATGGAATGCAGTGGTGTGATCATAGCTTGCTGTAGCCTGAAACTCCTGGGCTAATGCAATCCTCTGACCCCAGTCTCCTGAGTAGCTGGGACTACAGGACTACAGGACTACACCACTATGCCTGGTTAACAATTTTTTTTTTCTCCTGTAGAGGCAGTGACTTGCTGTGTTACCCAGCCTGGCCTGGCCTCGAACTTCTTTTATTTATTTTTTGGATTTCTGCTGTCAGATACCGTTTGAAGGCACAATTTCTCTGCTAAAATAAAACAAAACAAAACTTAAACCACTAAACTATATGATTTGCCCCATCTGGCTGATCATTTCTTTATGCGTCTTGGCACACCACAACGGCTTTTCATATTTTTCCTTTGGAAGGGAAAGAAGATATGGCCTGGGGCATCAGACTGTTCAGTGAAAGTTCCTCTCCATTGGGAACATTTGGGTGCGGGTGACAGGACATTCAAGTTGGGGAGCAAACTCTTCATGGGGCAGTCTTCTGTGTCTCAGGATCCTGAGCCATCTAAATTCCTTCTCTATTATAATTAGGCACCAGCCTGCCACTTTTTCCTTTCACTGCAACTTCCAGCAACCAAAGTTAAAGCCCCTACTTCCCAGCAGAGGCAAATTATAATGTCAGGAATATGATAGTAAAAACATATAAAAACAAAGAAACATATATTACATTTTTTGCTTACTTTCAACATTGTAGAATTAAAGAAAAAAAATACAGACTTGGCATGGTGACTCATGCCTGTAATCCCAGCATTTTGGGAGGCCAAGGTGGGCAGATCAGGAGTTTGAGACCAGCCTGGCCAACTTGGTGAAACTCCATCTCTACTAAAAATACAAAAATTAGCTGGACGTGGTAGCGCGAGCCTATAATCCCAGCTACTCACTTGGGAGACTGAGGCAGGAGAATTACTTGAACCCAGGAGGCGGAGGTTACAGTGAGCCAAGATCGAGCCACTGCAAGAAAAGAAAGAGAAAGAAAGGAAGGGAAGGAGGGAGGGAGAGAGGGAGAAAGGAGCCAAGAAGCAAGACCAACCGTTCATATATTGAAGCATCCAGTCAGAGTTTGTTCACTTGATAAAACAGTGGTGTTAACGGGGCCACCGTCAAACCTTAAGGGAGAGATAACCTTCATTTCTGTACATAAGGAGCTTTGCAAGCTATTTTACAGAAATAGTTTTGTTGCTTTAAGGGAAGCCATAGCAAATAAATGGGGATGGCTCAATGCAATACCCAACTGCACTAGGAAAAAGCAACTTGGAGTATTAGCCCTTGCGATGCTGGATTGCTGAGTATCTGAAATGTAGTTCGTTTAGTTACCCTTGGAACAACTGTCATAGCAAAGTTCGAGTTAGTCTTGGTTAAAATGAATAGATTTAAATAAAGTAGATTGAGTCCCTGTTTTAATTTTCTGTTTAAAGTGAAAATGACTAGAGACTCTGTGTGTGTGTGTGTGTGTGTGTGTGTGCGTGCGTGCACGCGCGCACCTAGAATTTGTCAGGAACTGAGATTTGTATAGTTTTGATTCTAATATTTAGATAGTTTTTAAAAGGGGAGGGCAGGAAATCTTGAAATTGAACTAATTTCTACAAATATTTGTGGAGTATTTGCTGTGTACCCAAAACTGCTAGTCATTGCTTATAAGGAGATAATGAACTTATAAGCAAGACAGCATTCCTACAAGGAACCATTAAACAGAAGATGATGTGTAATTAAGTGCGTACAAATTTCATGAACAGATGACTAATTTCATGCTAGATCCTGCACAGAGACAGACATGTGCTTTCATAGGGAGACAGACTGAGATGATCAGGATGAGAATGGGAAGTCAGGGAGATGTGGTCACCATATTATATGGAGAGTAGGGGAGAAGCAGCGCAGGGTGAGAGGGGTAATCAGAGAGTCTTTACAGGTATGTTCATTTATTCTTTGCCTTGAAGGGTAAGTCTTATTTGAATAGATGGAAAGCATGGGGAGAATATGGTTCTAGAAATAGGTGAGACTGAGTACAGGATGTTACGGAGGACAGTAGAATATTAACTCAGGTGGAGAAGTCAGTTAAGATATGATCATGGAAGACTTTCAGTATTAGTCCAAAAAAATGGTCATTTGAAGTGTATGTTTTGAGAAGCCTTACTTAATTGCTTAATTGGGGTGACTGCCCTCTTTCTGGGGGGACTCCACTGTACCTTAAAGTTTGCCTGCGTTGTTGAACCAGTCATTCATTCTGTAAAGGCCCAAATTTAAAGATTTTTCCTTGGCTAACAGAGATGAAACTATATCTGGTTATCTTGATTGGTATTTGGCTATTTTTGAAATTCTATATTAATTTACTTGTTATTAATGCTGACATTAATCAGTTTACCTATATCTACCAATATACATATGATCTACAGATAGTTTGATTTTAACCATTTCATGTTGAAAACTTAAAATTTAGAATTTTGTGATATATTGCTCTCATTCTCATGTGCCAAGGTGATAAAGGTTATAAAAATTAAATCCAGTTTAGCAATACATTTAATAAATCCAACTTACTGAAAAAAGTATAAATGAAAGGAAATTAAAATGTCACAACTAAGTATCATTAATATTATTGTTTGTTATTTGTCTGTTGTATTCAAGGGGTTGTTACTCTGTGGGTATAGTCATGTGCTGCTTCACTTGGGTGTATGTTCTGAGAAATGGGTCATTAGGCAATTTCATCCTTGTGTGAATATCAGAGTGTACTTGCACAAACCTAGATTATATGTTACATGGTACACACCTAGGCTATATGTTATGGCTCTAATCCTGTACAACATGTTACTATCCTTAGTACTGTAGACAGTTGTAATAGAATGCTAAGTATTTGTATGTCAAAACATATCTAAACATAGAAAAGGTATAATAAAAATGCAATATTAAAGATAAAAGGCCAGGTGCAGAGGTTCATGCCTGTAGTCTAATACTTTGGGAGGCTGAGGTGGGAGGATCACTATTGGCAGGATTGCAAAGACCAGCCTGCCCCATCTCTACAAAATAAAATAAAATGAAAAGACAAAAAAGTTGTATCATTGTATAGGACATTTACCATGAATGGAGCTTGCAGGACTAGAAGTTGCTCTGGGTGAGTCAGTGAGTACATGTGAAGGCCTAGGACATCACTGTCCACTGCTGTAGACTTTATAAACACTCAGCACTTACGCTACACTAAATTTATAAAATTTATTTTTCTCTCAATGACAACCTTAGATTACTGTAACTATTTTACTTTGTAAACTTTTAACTTTTGAAAAATTTTGGACTATTTTGTAATGATACTTAAAATACATGTACGTGGTACAACTATACTAAAATATTTCTTTGAATGTCTTGAGTTAAAAGGAAAATTTATTAGGTGAGTTACAGCTGTGAGAGCTAATATGAGACCCTCTCAGGCAGGGTTTCTTAACTTTAGAGGGTCTGGAGCACCCAGATACTTGATGAAAAATTTGTATAAATATTTAACTGATGTTTTTTGTCAGGAGAGGATCTGTAGCTTTCTCAAGGATATCTTTCTTAAAAAGAGCCACTTTCCTGAGACTTGAAGAACAGAAAAATCAGTGTGTTATATTTTCCTGGTCCTTCAGATACAACCGTTACCCTAATTCAGTCACACTAACATGATTTTTACTATAACATAATCTCTTCTAAGTAGTTCAGTTACTGAATATATATGTTGTTATAATTGTTTTTGAAAGGTGTATCTCATGCTAGAAAGATCAAAGAGACCAATTTATACTTTATTTTTTCATTTTGAAAAAAGACATTTACTGTAAATAGATCACTTTAATCTTAATAACTATGGGGAGTGGTGAAAATTATTTTAGGTCTATATTCATGAATTATCTTATATATTAATATCATTCATTAAAAAATAATGAATACCTTTTAACTTCAGAACACTATGATAGGTATCTAGGATCTAGAAAATGTAAGATAAAAAGTAAGTTAGGGAAGACAGTGTATAATTATGAAAATATAAGAACCCTTAGAAAAATATAAGCAATATGTATTTTGAGAATAAAAGGGGAGGGCGGGTGCAGTGGCTCACACCTGTAATCCCTGCACTTTGGGAGGCCAGGGCAGGTGGATCACCTGAGGTCAGGAGTTCGAAACCAGCCTGACCAACATGGTGAAACCCTGTGTCTAGTATAAATAGAAAAATTAGCCAGGCATGGTAGCATGCATCTGTAGTCCCAGCTACTTGGGAGGCTGGGACAGGAGAATTGCTTGAACCTGGGAGGTGGAGGTTGCAGTGAGCTGAGATTGCGCCACTGCACTCCAACCTGGGCGACAGAGTGAGACTCCATCTCAAAAAAAAAATAGAAAAGGGGAGGAGATGTCACTGAGAGTTGGTGAGGCACAGAGAGCTTTAATGAAAAGTGTGACTTGAGCTAAGGATATGCAAGATGAGTAGGACATAGTTAGAGAGGAGGAAATAATTTAATGAGCAAAAGTACAGAGATGACCATGTAACTTAGTAGGGATGCTAGTTGATCAATGGAGAGGCAGCTTTTTGGAATGGTTAACAGCAGGGATTGTTAAAACACTCTGTGCCTCAGTTTTTTAATTTGCAAAACTAGTACCTTTCTTGTAATTCTATGTGGTATGTGGCTGCTATATTTAAAAAGAAAAACCTAATACACAGTGCCAGCAAGATAGTAGTAGGGAAATAAGGTGGGGAGTTAGTAGCCAGATTGCAAAATTTCTCAAATGACAAGTTAAAGCAAAAGTTGGCAAACTATGGCCCTTGGGCTGAGTCCTATTCCCCTCTTGTCTTTGTAGGTCACATTTTATTGGAAAACAGCCTTGTGTTAATTTACTGTTGTCTGTGTTTTGGTTGCAATGGCAAAGCTGTGTGTTTGGGTAGAGACCTTATGACCCAGAAAGCTTAAGGTGTTTACTGTCTGGTCCTTTACAGAAAAAATATGCTAACCTTGAGTAAACAAATACAGCTCTAACGGAATTACAGATTTATTTAAAATTTTTATTTTGTTTTCTTATTTACTTCTAAGATACAATGGTAGTATAGGTATTGGGTACACATTCTCATTTCAAGAGGGAAAGATCAGCCAAAAGAAAGGGGTGGTAGGCTCCACCCAAGTCTGAAACCCAGCAGGGAAGACATTAAACCTTAAAGTTCCAACATAACCCTTGACTCCATGTCTTGTATCCTGGGCACACTGGTACAAGGGGTGATTCTCTGAAGCCTTAGGCAGCCCCATCTTCATGGCTTTCTTGGGTGCAGCCCATGTGGCTGCTCTCACTGTTGGAGTGCGATGCCTGCAGCTTTTCTGAAGTTTAGAGTGCACACTATCAGTGGCTGTACAATCCTGGGGTCTGCAAGCTAGATCCCTTATGACTGGATTGGTGCCCTCCCTGAGACAATGAGCAGTTCTCACTCTGTTAGTTTATACAAGAGCTAGTTGTTTAAAAGAGCCTAGCACCTCCTTCTCTCTCTCGTTACCTCTCTCACCTTGTGACATGCCTGCTACCCCTTTGCCATGTATCATGAGTAAAAGCTTCCTGGGGTCCTGACCAGAAGCAAATGCTGGTGCCATGCTTCCTGTATGGCCTGCAGAATAAACCTCTTTTCTTTATAAATTACCCAGTCTCTGGTATTCCTTTATAGGAATGCAAAACAGAATACTACACTTCCCCATGGGGCCAAGCAGAAGTAGAGGGAGCCACATCACCTACCTTCTCCCCGCTTTCTTGGACTGAGCTGAAGTGGCACTCTTTTTCCCGGGGAAACAGTATGTTGGCCACTCAGAGCACCCACACCTTTCCTGAGCCTAAGTTGGAGGAGTGCCGCATGTCCCTAAAATGGTGCTTTGGACCCCCAAAAAGGTCCTACATCCTAGTACCTAAGCCAAAGCAGCACGCTGCATCCTAGGGAAACTGTGTGAGCTGCACAGAACGGTCAAGCCCCCAGGCCTTAGCTGAAGGAGCACATTGGTTCCTGGGAAATCAGTGTCCTGGCTGAGCTAAGCAGCTGTACATCCCTGGGCTGAACTGGCATAGTACCTCATATCCCAGGGAAGCAGAGCAGTGGCTTAGCTGAGGTACCCTGCCCTATAGGCCAAACAACTCCTGTGTCCAGCTCCTTGGAGCTGGTCTAGGCCCTAGAGTCCGAGCTGTTGGGACTCATCTGTTCTTGAGAATGGGATTATCACCGTGCTGTTCCCTGCCCACCACACTCTTCACCCCACCATGCTACAAATAATAGCTAGTCATACTCAGTACTTGCTGCCACTGCACCTGGCCTCACAGAGGCTCAGATGCTAATGATCACCACCAACCCAGGGGTCTAGAGTCACTACCACAAGGTGACTCATGTCCTGGGATCCGAGTTGCCATTTGGGTCAGGTTCCCAAATCGCAGTCATACCTTGCTCCTTGAGCTCAAACCTTCAGAGTATCACTTCCTTGGAGTTGGATGAGTGCTTTACTGTATTCCCCAAGGATAGAATCACAGCTACAACCTGGCCTCCGGAGCCACAGATCCTGATTCTGGGGGCAACTCACATCAAACCCATTCACAGACAGCAAGCTTGCACCCCATGATCCAGGTGTCACAGTAGGTTCACAAGACTCTGAGCCTAGGACCCTGGCCCCACAGCCACTCAGTGCTGTTGCAGCCACTTGTAGGCCATGTCAGACCTGACATCAAGAGAAATCCTCTCACCTAAGCCTCCCCATTGTGGGGAAAATGAGAATAGGAGGACCCCTGAAGCTGTTGAGACTGAAGACATTAACAGCCAATGCCACTGCCACCACTGCTACAAACATCTACAGCATATGCCACTGAGGCACACACAGTTACTGCTGACATTAAATGCAGATAAAGAGTCTGCACAGATACCATACTACTGCACCTGTCTAGAAACAGTCACCATACTCTTTCCAACCAGCACAGTAAAACCCAACTGAAGGTGAAAACCTTTCTGTACAAAAACCAGTCTATTCAGTTTGAAAGAGGCAGCTGTGCCATCAGACAGCAACACCCAAATATCTACCACACAGACATCAACACAGGGAGACAAGGCATGAAAAGGCAAGGAAATATGACACCACTAAAGAAACATAATAACTCTCTAATAACAGATCTCAATGAAAAAGAATTCAATGACTTGCTGGAATATGAATTCAAAATAATAATTTTATAGTAACTCAGTGAAATTCAGAAAATAGAGACAGACAATTCAAAGTCAGGAAAACAATTCACCATATGAATGAGAAACTCAGCAAAGAGATAGAAATTATAAAATAAATAAATAAAAATTCCATATTTGAAGAATTCAGTGAATGAAATAAAAAAAAATACAACAGAGACCTTCAGTAGAAGACTTGATCAAGCAGAAGAATCTCTGAAGTTAAGCTCACTTGAAATTATGATCTGAGGAAAAAAAAGAAAAATAATAATGAAAAACAGTCAAGAAAGCTTATAAGACTTGTGGGACACCATTAAGTAAATAAATATTTATATTATGGGATTTGCAGAAGGAATAAAAAAGAAGGCATAAAAACATATTTAATGAAATAATAACTGAACACTTACCAAGTTTGGGGAGAGATATGGACATCTGGAGCCAGGAATCTCAAAAGTCCCCAGATAAATTCCACCCAAAAAGTTTTTTTTTTTTTTTTTTTTCCTGAGGCACATTTATGTCAAATTGACAACAGTCAAGGACAAAGAGAAAATTCTAAAAACAGCAAGAGAGGAGAGTCAAGTCACATATAAAGGAATCTCCATTAGACTAATAGCAAATTGTTCTGCAGAAACCTTACAGGAGAGAGGAGAATGGGCTGATATAGTCAAAGAGCTGTAAAATACTGCCAGCCAGGAATACTATGCCCAGCAAAGCTATCCTTTAGAGATGAGGGAGAAATAAAGTATTTCCAAGACAAACAAAAACTGAGAGAATTCATTACCACTAGGCCAGCCTTACAAAAAATGCTCAAGGGAGTCCTGCATCTGGAAGTGCAAAGACAAAAATTACTATCACAAAAACAAGCAAAATTATAAAACTCATTAGTAGAGCAAATACACAAAGGAGAAAGAGAAAAGAATCAAGACATATGACTACAGAAAACCACCAAACTGCAATGATAGAGGAAGAAGAGGAAGAAAGGAATGAAGAGAGGAAGAAAGGAATGAAGAGAGGAAGAAAGGAATGAAGAGAGGAAGAAAGGAATGAAGAGAGGAAGAAAGGAAGGATATACAAACAACTTCAAAAACAATTAACAAAATGACAAGAGTATTTTCTCACCTATCAATAATACCTTTGAATGTCAATGGATTAAATTCTCCACTTAAATTATATAGATTGGCTAAATTGTTGAAAAACCATGACCCAGCTCTATGCTGCCTACAAGAGATTCACTTTACCTCTTGACTATTGAACAACAAGGTTTTGACCTGTACAAGTCCACTTATATGCAGATATTTTAATCAATAAATATGTTGTTCAGTTTTTTGGGAAATTTGCAATAATTTGAGAAAACTTACAAACCATTGAAAAAAAGAACAAGAGTTATGACATGAATTTATAGAATATATGTAGCTATTAGTTTATTTAATTTACTACCATGAAATAGACACAAATCTAATATAAAAAGTTAAAATTTATCAAAACTCATATACACCAGACTACACATAGTGCCATTTGCAGTCAAGAGAAATGTAAATAATCATAAAGATGCAGTATTAAATCATAACTGCATAAAATTAACTGTAGTACCTACTGTACTATATAATAATTTTGAAACCACTTGTTGGTGCTGTTGCAGTGAGCTCAAGTGTTGCATCTGCTTAAAATGCTGTATGATGCTAATCAGCTCCATATGAGCAATTCCTCTGTCTAGTAAATTATGTACTGTATTAAAAAGTGATCTCTGTGGTAGTGCACACCTGTAGTCTCAGCTACTTGGGAGGCTGAGGGGGCATCCTTGAGCCCAGGATTTTGAGCTATGGTTGTGTTACTGCATTCCAGCTTGAGTGACAGAACAAGACCTTGTCTCTCTTAAAAAAAAAAAAAAGGCCTCTTACAGTTCTCAGGTATTTTTCATCATGTTTAATTTAATACTGTAAACCTTGAATAACACCATGAGACCCATACAAATTGCCACTAGTGATGCTGGCAGTGCTCCCAAGAAGCAGAGAAAATTCATGATGTTATAAGAAGGGTGAATTGCTTGATATGTACCAGGCGGACTGAGGGTTTGAGGTCTGTAGCTATGGTCACCTGCCGTTTCAAGATAAAATAATCCAGCAATGTAAGTACGGTTGTAAGGAAAAAAAAGGAAATGAGTTGTCACTGCAGCTCTCTCAGTAGGCATATTGAACTTGAACTTTTTGATATTGAAAATGTAACTGTTATGTGGTTACAGGATACCTATAGAAAGGCATGCCTATAGACTCTACAATGATTTAAGAAAAAGTGAAGTTAGGGTATGACAACTTAAAGCAAAAAGGTGTTGGATCTAAACTTGGAGAATGTAATGCCAGCAAAAATGGCTTGATAATTTTGGAAACAGGTTTGCCTAAAAAAATGTCAAGATACCAGGAGGAGCAGCAGACAACCAAGAAGCAATAGAAAAGTTCCCAGACACCTTTAAGGAAATTATTGAGAAGAATGGATATCTGCCTGGCAGGTTTTTTTTGTTGTTGTTTCCTTGTAGAAAAAAATACCCTATTCTGGTAAACAGTTCCACAAAGGATATTTATTAATAAGAAAGGGAAGTGAGCACCAGGATTTAAGGAAGGAAGGGATAGGCCAACTGTACTGTTCTGTGCACATACAGTTGGATTTATGATTAGGACTGCCCTTGTCTATAAATTTCTAACCCCTGAGCCTTGAATAGAAAAGATAAACATGGATACCAGTCTTTGGGTTGTATAACAAGAAGACCTGGACAACAAGAACTCTTCAGCGCTGGATTGGTTCCATCAGTGTTTCCCTAAAGTCAGGAAGTACCTTGCCAGTAAGGGACTGCCTTTTCAAGTTCTTTTGATATTGGACAATACCCTTAGCTACCCAGAACCCTAAGAGTTCAACAGTGAAGGCATCAAAGTCATCTGCTTGCCCCCAAACACTATTTCTAATTCAGCCTCTACAACAGGGGGTCATAAGGACCATTAAGACTCATTACACACAGTGTTTTATGGAAAGAATTGTCAGTGCTATGGAAGAGAACCCTGAAAGAATATAATGAAAGTCTGGAGGAATTACATCATTGAAGATTCCATTGTTAAAGGAAAAACTGTGAAAGCCATGAAGCCTGAAACAATGAGTTCTTGCTGGAGAAAACTTTATCTGGATGTTGTGCTTGACTTCACAGGGTTTACAATAGAGCCAATCAAGGAAATCATGATAAGAGATTGCAGATATGGGAAAAAAGTTGTGGGAGGTGGTGAAGTAGGATTTCAAGATATGGATATCAGAGAAATTCAAGAGCAAATAGGTATCACACCAGAAAAATTAACAGCAGATGAATTGCTGGAGATGAGTGCTTCAAAAGTAGTGCCAGATAATGAGGAAGAAGACATGGAAGAAGCAGTTCTAGAAAACAAATTGACATGAGACAATCTGGCAGAAAGGTTCCATTGATTCAAGACTGTTTTTTGACTTCTTTTACGGCATGGACCCTTCTATCATATGGGTACTGAAACTAAAGCAGACAGTGGAAGAAAGATTGGTACTGTATAGAAACATTTTTGGAGATAAAAAAGTTAAAAAGTCAGACAGAAATGATGATGTATTTCTGTGAATTTATACTGAATGTGCCTGCCTCTCTTGCTTCCTGTTCTTCCTTTACCTTTTCTGCCTCTCCCATCCTTCAGATAAGAGCAGCAACTCCTTTCTCCTCCTCTTCAGCTTATTCAATGAGAAATTGAGGATGAAGACATGTATGATGATTCATTCCACTTAATGAATCATAAATATATTTTCTCTTCTTTATAATTTTCTAATTTTTTTGTCTGGTTTATTTTATTATAAAAATAAAGCATATAATACATACAACATACAAAATATGTGTCGGTCCCTATTTATGTCATCAGTAAGACTTCTTGTCAATACTAGGCTTATTAGTAGCTAAGTTTTTGGAGATTCAGAAGTTATGTGGATTTTCTACTGCATAGGGGTGGTGGTCAGTGCCCTTAAGTCTCATCTATTCAAAGGTCAACTGTAGACTGAATGTGAAAGTATGGAAAAAGACATTCCATGCAAACAGAACCCAAATGTGAGTAGATGTAGCCAATTTTATATTGGATAAAACAGACTTTAAGTAAACAAATGTAAAAAGAGACAAAGAAGGTCATTATGCAGTGATAATGGGATCAATTCAGAAAGCAGATATAACAGTTATAAACATATATGTACTTAACCCTGGAGTACCTAGATATTCAAAGCAAATATTACTAGATTTAAAGGGAGAAATAGACTCTAGTACAATAATAGTTGGATACTTAAACACCCCTCTAAGCATCAGATAGATCATCTAGACAGAAAATAAAAAATCATTGGATTTAAACTGTACTTTAATCAAACTCTCAGCAAGTTAGGTAAGAAGGAACATACACAGTCAGAGTCATATATGAGAAAACCATAGCCAACATTATACTGAACTGGGGAAAGTTGCAAACTTTTCCTTTAGGTCTGGAACAAGACAAGAATGACCACTTTTTTCAATAGCACTAGAAATTTTAGCCAGAGAAATTGGGCAAGAGAAAGAAATTAATGGCATCCAAATTGAAAAGGAAGAAGTCAAATAGTGTGTCTTTGCAGACAACATTATCTTATATAAATAAAACTGTAAAAGCTTTAAAAACAACAACAACAGAAAAAAAAACCTTTGAACTTACAATTTAATTCAGTAAAGTTGCAGGATACAAAATAAACTTAGAAAGATCAGTGGTATTTCTGTATACCAGCATTCAAATAGCAGAAAAAGAAATTAAAGCAATCCCAGGTACAGTAGCTATAAAAAGTAAAATACCTGGGAAAAAATTTAACCAAGGAAATGAAATATCTCTAAAGGAAAACTATAAAACACTGATGAAAGAAATTGAAAAGGGCACATGTGCAAATAAAAATATGTTGCATTTTCATGAATTGGAAGAATTAATGTTGTGAAAAGGGCCATACTACAAAAAGCAATATATACCTTCAGTGCATTCCCTATCAAAATACCAATGTCATTTATCACAGAAATAGAAAAAGCAGTCCTAAAATTTGGATAATACTGCACATACCCTGGATAGCCAAAGCAAGAAGAACAACGTTTGAGATATCACACTACCTGACTCCAAAATATACTGCAAAGCCATAGTAACCTAAATAGCATGGTACTGTCATAAAAACAGATACATAGACCAATGGAAAAGAATATAGAACCCAGAAATAAATCTCGTATTTACGGCCAACTCATTTTCAACAAAGGCACCAAGAACATTCATAAATAAAATAAAATAAAAGTATAGCCACTAACGGAAAACAGCATGGAATAAATAAATTCCATGCTGTTTCAATAAATAGACATGTCACAACTCAAAAGAAGACATAGAGATGGCCAACAGGTATATGAAAAAATATTGAACATCAGTATTCATCAGGAAAATGGAAATCAAAATCATAATGAGATATTCCATCAACATAGTTAGAATGGCTATTGTCAAAAAGAGAAAACATAAATGCTAATGGGATTAAGAGAAAAAGGGAACTCTTACACGTTACTGGTGGGAATGTAAAGTAGTAAAGCCATTAAGGAGGCTGGGCATGGTGGCGCACGCCTGTAATTCCAACACTTTGGGAGGCCGAGGTGGCCAGGGCTTGAGCTCAGGAGTTTGAGACCAGCCTGGGCAACATAGTGAAGCCTCATCTCTACAGAAAATTCAAAAATTAGCTGGGCATGGTGATGTGTGCCTGTAGTCCCTGCCACTTGGGAGGCTGAGGTGGGAGAATCACTTGATCCTGGGAGGTCAAGGCTGCAGCAAGCCAAGATTGCCCCACCACACTGCAGCCTGAGCAACAGAACGAAACCCTGTCTCAAAAATAAAATAAAATAAAATAAAATGAAAGTATAGCCACTAACGGAAAACAGCATGGAAGTTGCTCAAAAACTAAAAATAGAGCTCTCATATTATGCAGCAATCCTGCCACTTGGTATATATCCAGAAAAAAAGGAAATCAGTATGTTGAAGATATATCTGCACTCCCATGTTTATTGCAGCACTATTCACAATAACCAAGATGTGGAATCTACCTACATAGCCATCAACAGATGAATGGATAAAGAAAATGTGATATATACACACAATAGAATATTCTTTTGCAATAACAATGAATGAAACTCTGTTATTCATGGCAACATGGATGAGCTAGCTTGGGGACATTATGTTAAGTAAAAGAAGCCAGGCATAAAAAAGATAAATACCACATGTTCTCACCCATATGTGGAAGCTAAAAAAGTTGATCTCATAGAAGTAGAGTAGAATAGTGGTTACTAGAGGCAGGGAAATGTGGAGGGGAGTAGGGTATAGCCAAAGGTTGGTTAACATATGCAAAAGTACAGCTAGCTAGGATGAATATAGTGTTCTATAGCAGGATAGGGTGAGTATAATTTAAAACCATTTATTGTATATTTTCAAATAGCCAGAAGACTGGACTTTGAATGTTTTCAACACAAAGAAATAATAAATGTTTTAGGTGTTGGATATGCTAGTTGGATATGCTAGTTACTCTTCTTTGATCATTATATATCATATACGTATGTGGAAATACACTGTATCTTATAAGCATGTACAGTTATTATGCATAAACTAAGATTAATAATAAAAGCCTCAAACACACATATTTCCTTTGTGCCTTTTGTCAAATTATAAAAAGGAAAAGGGCTATAGGAAAATTAATCTAGCAAAATGGCTTAGAGTGGATTGGAAGATATGAACTAGTGTTGAGGAGGGGAGACTTGCTAGATCCGTGGTTAATTCCTAAAGTAATCATATGCACTGTAGAGAAGAGATAGTGATAGGAATATAAATGCATAAATGCATGAGACTTTCAGAAAGTAATGATAGTCTTGGTGACTGTAGATCTGGGGAGGTAGGATGACTCTGAAGTTTGGCAGTAAAGTGACAGGAGATGTTAATGATGCATCTGAAATAGGAATTCTCCTCCATGAGCTAGTTTTTCAGGGAAGGCAATTGCTGTGGTTTTGACATGTTGAATGTGTGACTTGGGGCATCTGTCAAACAGGATTGTTAACTTTTTGCTTTATTCTGCTTCTCTGCATATGCCCACCTTTCCAGGGGATGATAGGTACAGGGGCACCATTCAGAGAGCAGACTGCCTTGATTGCCAAGAGCCCATGCAGGATCTCAGGAAAGTGAGACTCTCGTCCTCAGTGCAGGATTCCTGTTTTCTGTTGGTGTCTTTCAAATCGTGGGTGGCTTATGTGGATATGTAACAGCATGGCATGTAACTGGCAATGACTTGACCACTGTCTGTGAGAGAAGCACAGGATGGAGTATCCAAAAGCTCTCTTGAGAGCTTTAACACTTCACACGAAACTCAGACCCTTCCCTTTCATTCAGAACATAAGATGCTCATCCCTTCTGGACATCTCCCTAGACCTTCCCTCAAAATGAGCTAACTATATGTGAGCTGCTTCTGGTTATGGTTTACTTTGTATTTTTTTCTCATTATGTTGTTATTATCATAGGGTGGGAGGCCCTATTGTCAAGACAGATGGCAATGTAGCTTTGAGATCATTAACTCTGCTTGGTAAGATTTCATTTGTATTAGTCTTTCTTTATACTTGGAGTTAAAAGAATACAATCTGATCTACAGTTACCTTGCTTTCATCTTTCCTTGTTCTGTTATCCCAGTTCAATTTCAGACCCCTGCCTCAGATGTCTGTTCTGGGTGATTGACATAGTCGCTTCTAAGTGGACTAAATTACTGACATCTTTCACTTTTCCTGTATAATAGTTTATATTTGGTGATTCCTTCAAATGCAACAGAACTGTGAGGTAGCCTAAAGCCTAGGGAGGATGTCAGGTCTGGACACCTGAAATTATCATCATAGAGCTACAGAATTATCAGTGTAGAGCCTTACATATAGTCATTTTGAAGTTTTCATGTGCTGTTTCATGTGACTTCTGTCATTTAAATCTTACAACAACTTTGTGAACTAAGCATCTTGTTTGCCTACAGTGATTGTTTGAATTAGGTTCAAAATTAATTGTACAAAAGCCTGGGAGCACAAAAGTACTTCATAGTGAGCACAAAAGCCTGGAAAAGAAAGGCATAATTACTGGCCCCAATCACATGGTAATGTATCAAAGGCTGATTCCCAGCACTAGCAGTAATAACAGCTAATTCTTACTAAGTATTTCCTGTGTGCTGGGCACTGTTTTAGGCAATTTATATCTATTGACGGGCTTAGGGTACATTTGCCACCATAACAGTTTGTTGATTGGATGATAGATATTGCTTCCAACCTCTTGCATTTTATTTTATTTATTTATTTGAGATGGAGTCTCGCTCTGTCACCCAGGCTGGAGTGCAGTGGCGCCATCTCAGCTCACTGCAACCTCTGCCTCCCAGGTTCAAGTGATTCTCCTGCCTCAGCCTTCTGAGTAGCTGGGATTATAGGCACATGCCACCATTCCCGGCTAATACTTGTGTTTTTAGTAGAGATGGGGTTTCACCATGTTGGTCAGGCTGGTCTCGAACTCCTGACCTGTGATCAGTCCGCCTCAGCCTCCCAAAAGTGCTGGGATTACAGGCATGAGCCACCGCTCCTGGCCTTGCATTTTAAATGCAAAGAATGTGAAATAAGAAAAATAGCATGCAGTCAACTAATCCCTGGGGCTCCACCTTTAACTAAAGGGCAGTGGAAAAAGTACAACAGGCCAAGAAAATGGAGCAGAATTGCAGCTGTGGCAGAACCGCATCTGGGAGAGTGTGTTGTCTGTGAGTCAGTGAGAAAGAGGGATTCCAAAATAAATCCTTTACCCTACCTTTCCTTTAGTTGTCCAGACTGTTCTCTGCTCCTGGGTGTGGGTCTGGAGTTCCAATCCTGCTTTCCTGCCATCTAGCACACTGATACCCTCATTCAACCTTACAGAGAGTTGGAATGGTGCATTTCACTTTACTTGATTCTTGAGACAAGACTACAGTGTTTGAAGAAAATATTTTACTTAAAGAAAAAATAAATAAATAAAAAGAATCAACTTAGAAATAAAGGAGTTTCCAGAATATAGAATTACAAACCTGATTTAACCAAAGGCTAGCCAGAAATCAACTCAATAAGTACAGTTTATCGAGCCCTTCTGGTTGGTTCCTGCTGCCCACTTAGATGCCATTTGGATGCTTAGTGACTTTTCTACTTTTAGGGAGATTCAGTTACCCCCAGAACTTGCTGTTGCTTTCTCTTTGGGGCTATATTATATAAATCCCCTCAAATCAGCCCCTTAAGCCCAAGGCTCTGTTTGTTCCTGCTCCTGTGCTATCCCACATCCTTAGGTTCTGATTCCATCCCAGGCCCAGTACATGGCAAAAGCAGTTTCCCAGCTCACCATCAAAGTTCTTCTTGCCCATTACATACAACTGTGTTTTATGCTGTCTGGACCTGTCTTGCAATTTGATATTTGTACTTTCTGGGGTTCTCAGTGATGTGAGGATGCAACAGTGCACAAAACAGATGCATATCACTGACTTCTTGGACATTTATTTCATTTGCATCAGTGGGACTTATATTTTGATTACATTTGAAATCAAAATATAATCATATTATGTAGTTGTTAGTATAAGAATTTACTTAGGGACTGGGCGTCGTGGCTCACACCTGTAATCCCAGCACTGTGGGAGGCTGAGGTGGACGGATTACTTGAGGCCAGGAGTTTGAGACCAGCTTGGCCAACCTGGTGAAACCTCGTCTTTACTAAAAATACAAAAATTATCCAGACACAGTGGTACATGCCTGTAATCCCAACTACTTGGGAGGCTGAGATGTGAGAATCGCTTGAACCTGGGAGGCAGAGGTTGCAATGAGCCGAGATCATGCCACTGCACCCTAACCTGGGTGACAGAGTAAGACCCTGTCTCAAAAAAAAAAAGAATTTACTTAGGATAATATTGGAAACAACTGGAAATAACCAGACTACTCAACAATGACTAAATTGTATTACTAATGATACATCGTGTGTTTATTAAAAAATGTTTATATGGTTTATATTAATAGAAAATAAAGTTGTGTGTGTGTTTATGATTGTAAATAAGTCACTGCAAATAATCAACAGGGAGAGAAAGATTAAAATTCTTCAACTGTGCTAGAAAAAAACATAATGCACCATAAAGTAAAAGAGTGGCTTTGTTTGTTCTCTTCTGCTCTTCTGTATATTCACATGTGGGCTGCCAACTAAATGCCCCTTTTTCTAAACTTTGGTCTGAGGGATGCTTTTTATTCTATCTTTTAACTGTGTATTGGCTAGGTTGCTTAAACTTTCTCTATATTCTTCATTTGTAAAAAGGAATTAATACTCAACATATCCCAAAGTTAAGGTGAGGATATTTTTCTCAAAAAGATATCAGAAAAGAGGGAGTAGTCTTCCATTAATTTCTTCAAGTGTTCTGTATTAGGGATGCTCTTAATTATTTTGATTAACAAAGAATTCTTTGGAGAAAACACATGAGCTTGAAATAACTACAGATAATGCCAGTTTGGGAGGCTCATGGAGATCACTAAAACAGGTTAAAAAGAGGGAGAAAACAAATTGAACACACATTTGGTAATTATTTCTGGGGAAATGTTCTCAAAGGTGCAAGTGTTGAATGTTGGATAAACTACCTTCATAAAGATGACTTTTATAGGTCATACATGCAGTAAGTGATATTCAGATCACTGCTAGTGAATGAATACTGTAGGTTAGGATAGAATTTCTGGTTACAGCATCACACATTTAAAAATTGCTGTATCTCAAATAACTTAAGACAGAACTGAAGATGCAAGATGAGGAGACTGTAGTGGTAGCAAAGATCCTTATGACAAATTACCCATGAAAAGCTTGAACAGAATCATTTCCTGAAGTGTAAGTGAATGAAAACAAGCATTTATTTATTGTTTTAATGTATTATGTGATTTTTATATATACAAATTAACATAATAAGGAAAATATTGTAAGGAGCCATTTGATTATTTCATCCATCCTAAAAATTTAAATATTCAATATGGCCAATAACTTTTTGCCCCATTGGAATTTACGAACAACCTAATAGCTATTTTAGAGTTGCCTTATATTTAGGTATACCTGACATCTACCTGGTAGGGAGGTTTTAAGGATTAAATGAAACAGTTAATTGGGTGTCTACTATGTAGCAAGCATGATCCATGTAAGCTCTGGGTTAACAAGGACTGACAGAGACCTGCTATGAGATCTGCTTCCTGATCTTCTTTGAGCTTTCCTTCCTATCACAGGCTGGGTTAGGGCACGGAAGAAACTGGTAGTTGGGAGTTTCTTAGAAAGTGATAGGGGAGGCTTGAGAGGTGAAGAGCATCTTGCTTGGCCCCTGGAAGACAGGAATCTCTAAACATTAATTGTGACTTTCTGCCACTCGACCCCTTTTCTCTTTGTTCCCCACCCCACTCTAACCCCCAGTGCAGTTTGTAGTGCAGGGAACACATATCTTTTCTGTGCTGAGAGGGATCACACTCAGTAACTCAAGACAATGAGCTTAGCTAACTTTGTTCATCTGTTGGGTGGACTATGGACAATTGTAGAGCTTTGCGGGTGACTTTTAATTACCTCTTTATTACATGTAATGTTTCCAACATACAAACCTTTTATACTGTGTTTTTCAACAACCTTACCAGGAGGGTTGTATGTATACCCTTTATAAATTAAATTTCACTTTTGAGGTTTTCTTTTTTTTCCAAAACAGTATATTAGGGTACAGAGCTGTGGCATGACTATCATTATTATCAGGTTTTGGTTTTCCAGCTCTCTCTACTCTGCTCGCTTGGATTTATTTCATGTAATATCTTCTTGGAATTCTGATTATCTCTCTAGATTAAGCTTGAACATTTAGATGTACCTTGTAACTGAAGACAACAGACTAAAATACAAAAACTCAATTTTTATAGGCCTTAAATTGGCATTTTTTTAAAGATCTAAGAACCAGACTGAAAAAGTAAATAAATTTGAGCTAGGAAAACTGATTTCTTGTTTACCGGAACTTGCTTAATGAAGGAAAAGTTATTTCACATAAGGAATTATTGTTACTAGTTCCTTTGATAATCTTATTGTCTCCTACATGGACCTCATAGTTTAAAAAAAGGTAACAATTAAACATAAGATATTATGATAATAAAACTCGGTATCATGCAGTCAGTCTTGATTTGTAAAAAAGCTGTATTTCTAAAAATCTTTGTTAGTTGGATAATAATAGTTAGCTTGCTTGCCTGTTTATACTACTTTATTTGAAATTTTTGAGAAATAACACATTATATCAAAGAAAAGTTTATTAGCAATAGTTTGTCATTTCCAAACCAAAGAGCAAAAGTGCTAGTGACTTTCAAGTCTGGAAATACATTGTGGATTTTAAATTTTGTTTCTAATAATTAGTGAGTAATAATTTGTTTCTCTTAAACCTTTGTTCTAAAATTCATACTTGGGATTTTTAAAAATTCAGGTATGGTGAGACATAAAGACATAGAAATGACTGTTATGAAAGAAGTTTATACTCACAGATCTCTAGACACAGGCAGCCCAGTACATTCCACAGGGTCACACAGGGAAGCACCAGGTTGGCCAAGAGCCAGAGATGGGAGATAGGGGATCATGGCCCAGAGGCTTTATTGGTTTTTTTTGCAGAAGGGAGTGGGCAAGGCAGGGTAGCCAAGCTGGGTATGTTTAAGATTGGCTAGTTTGAATAATTTTGGCAGGATTTTGGCTATAGCAATGGTCCCCAGTTGTCCAAGACCTGGGCCTGGGGTGATTACCTTGGTGCCTGAGAACTCCAGAGAGGAGATGGTCGGGACCGTGGCTCTGGATTGGTTGGTTTGTATATCACAGGCACGCTCACAGAGGGGTCTTTTCTTTATCTGGGAATTAGCCCTGGGAGGAGCAGTCTCTCGACAGCCAAGGCCCCAAATGCCAGACTATCAAGAATACAGAGAATAAGAGAATATAATCAATACAAACAAAACAAAACAATTGATGCTTTCAAAATGGCACTGCTAAGCAGGGGTGCTGTTTCTGTGCATGCTTTTAAGAGATGATGCCATGAAAGACTAGAGAATATGTAAGAAATTTATTTATGAGCTTTATGTTTTGAAATGGTGTTTTAGGGGGTTAGTCAAAGAAAGGATTAACTAAAGCCTAATTTGGAAAACTTGAATTAAATAACTTGACCCATGTAAACTTCTCTCGGATGTGTAGATGGCCAGGGGTAGGGGAGGGGAGGAGGTCTGCAGTGGGTATAGGGCGCTTTCTGCTTTATCCCCCTAGCTTATGGGATGCTTACAGTTCTGCCTGGCTGCTTCACTTCTAGCTCTATCTTCTGAATTCCAGGCATAAGGAAGGGGCAGAGCAAAAGGGTGCTTACCCCTTTTTCCTCCCCTTAGAAGGACTGGTCTTAGAAGGTTTGCCCACAAGTTCAGCTTATATCTCATAGGGAATTGGTGATTCACAGATTGGTTAGTGTTTGTGTGAAGCCAACAGAGGTTATCTTTTCTGCTGTTCAAACCAACTCCGAAAAAATAGCTCTTCTTTGAGAGGATTTTGAAAAGGGAAGTGGGTAGTTTTATAAAAAGTTTAATCATCCTAAAAGTCATGGTGATTGTAGTAACAATAAAACCTTGAGCTTTTATTATGTACTGGTTGCTACTCTGAGTGCTTTATATATTTGTATCTATAGTTCATTTAGTCCTCAGAAAACCCCATTATTATTCCTGGTTCTTTTTTTCAGACGGAAATTGAGGCTCACGGAGGTTAAATAACTTGCTCAAGGTAACAATTGGAAAATGATGGAATCCAGATTAATAGCGGAGATTGTATGCTTTAACCACATGGTTATACTGATCTGTAATTTAAACATCTCTAGCTCAGAGATAAGGAAACTAAAGCTGGAAGGTTTTAAGGCATTGGTCCAAGGTCACACCGGTAGTCAGCACTGAGCTTCTGCTTCTGGGTTTATTTCCACTATCCCAGTATGCTTTCTCTAGGTACACTTTCTCATCAATATCCTCTTATATTTGGGCCAGCCTTCTTGAGAGGTGGATATTTTTGGCTTGCTATGGTTCTGAATCCTGAAAATTATATTCTTTCTTTAGAGTTGTTTTGCTTGGCAAGGAATCCCTCAGGAGGCACTTTAGCTTAGAGGTAGAGAGGGTGGACTTTAGAGCCACAGTGCCTGTGATTGAATCCTGGTTGTGCCAGCTTTAGCCATGTGATCTGGACAAGTCACATACCTCTCTTGATTTTTAGTAGTCTCATCTGTAAAATGGGTTAATCACAGTAGCTATCCCACAGGGCTATTAGTAGAAGTAGATGAGTTAATACAATAAAACTGCTTAGTGTAGTGCCTGGCACCTAAGTAAATACTTTCTATTCTGATTATATTATTATTACTTGTCAGAAATGTTCTCCAAATTACACCTAATGCATTTTCCAACACCTTGTTTGGCACTCAGTAAATGTATATGGATTGAATGAAAGCAACTGTGAAGTGGTTTGTATTGACAGCCCATGCATCTCATACTGACTGGAAATATTAGTGTTGTAGAAGATTGGAATTTTCATGTTACTTTTAATATTTGTATTATTGCCAGTATCACTATTAAGGACCAATAATATTACAATATCTTACTCAACTTGTTCTACTTTTCACCTCACTTCACTTTTCTGATGTATAAAACTATTTGTTTTTACATTTGGTGCTTTTACTGAGATTGTGTTGAAAGGTATTATATACATCCAAGGTACTAGTGATATAAAAGTTCTTGACTTCATATTTAAAAATGGATATTATTGTTTTTGAATCTTTTCATGTCACATTTCCAAGTAACAGCAATCATGCATTAAATATTAATTTAATCACAGGAACAAGATACGATCGTCAGTAAAATGACTTTAAATGGCAGCATCACTTAGCAGCGAGATAAGGACTGGCAAAGCAGGATTTGTGTCATTCTGCGGCAGCTTTTGAACAATGTATTTGCCTTTGCTTTGTCCGTTAAAAATCACATAAAAATTAAACCCTTTTAAAGAGAACCTGCCCATCTCTTTCCCATGTGTCATTCTTGCATCAGAGAAAATGCTGCATAATACTAAGATGACAGCCCCACCTCTGATGTCACCCAGGATGGTACAATCCTCTCCAAGCCTTTGCTGGGCTTCCTGCTGCTGCACTGGGGGACATGGTTACATTAAAGCTAACTCCCGGCATCTCAATTATCTCCTTGGAAGTAGTTTTCACAAATATAAAAATGCCCTACGGTGGCTGTTTTCGGTAAGCTACCAAGGTAGAGAGCGGCAGAGGCAGACAGAGGGAGAGCAAGCGGGAGAACAGGCTGCTTCCGCCTTTGTGAGAGGGACTGAGGCAGCAGCTCCTCTCGGCTCGGGTTCCAAGTGCTCAAAGTGCTTCCATTTACATCACCGTGTGCAGTGCAGGGCAAAAGGGGCTGCCAGGAAATCTGAAACTAATTTGCTTCCAGTTGACTAGAACAGCATATTTTGAATTAGCTTGCTTCTTTTTAAGCTAACTTTTCTCAAGCGTTAAACTGATGAACTGGGCATTTTCTATGATCAATGGGTAACTGCTGGAGCTACAGTAATCTCTGTGAGTAACCTCTATTTGTAGGTCTATGCAGGCAAATATATTTTTATATATCTATTTCTTTTAAATGCTGCTGTGAAAGTATCCGTCTGTATTATTGACTGCTTTTGCTTACTAGTCTTGTCTTTTGAGCGTCCCAGTAGGAGACCCCTGGGGCTAGACCAGGTTCTGCTGAATCTAGACACAGAGAAGAGCATTTTGCATTTATTCAGGGATGCCCATGCCAACCATTCTTTAATTCCCAGTCATCAGAGAGATGCCACCTGCCCTCCGAATGCCTTTGCCCAGCACCTCACCTGGCTTTAACCTGGAATGTTGATTTCAGCATGTGACATTGAGTTTTTCAAAATTTTTATTTTTATATAGAAAACAGAATATTATTCTTACCTGTAATCTTACTTCCTTTCTTTTTTTTTTCCACCAGCTTTTCTGGGAACACACAGTTCTGTCACCCTATGTCTTCTCCCTGTTTGTGATATATTATATAGACAGAAAGAGAGAAAACAGGCTACCCCTCCAGTTTTAGAAAGACATAATGTAGTGCTGGATGGGAATAGGGGAGGAGTTTCTCTTAAAGAGCTCAAATTGCTTTCCATCTGCGTGCCTGAAGTACAGCTTAGTGTCTGAATAGCCTTGAAGGGAACAAGGTTAGCTCAAAGATTGCACCAAAATGTTCTAGAAACATGGTAGTTGAGGCAGAGATAGAATCTCTACTGGAAGTTTGTAACAGGTATCTCAGTTTATGCACAGGGATGCGTTTTTCCTGTTTGTTAAAAGTGTCGCTTTTATAGTAATTCAAGATTTATTTCTCTCTCACCATGGAAACTGACTTCCAACTCTCTGTAAAATTTGCATTTTTAGATATACTTAGGTTAATTGTTTCTGTCAGATTGTAGCCTGAATCCTTAGTGAAACTGTGGGTCTCCTATTGAGCATGAAAACTACTGGGTGCAAATGTGCATCAGCTGAGTTTGCTACACACTGGAAGCTGACTGAGGTTGCGTGTTTACCGCTGCATCTAACATCTGTCTTCATAGACAGCAGTTTAAAGAAGTCCACAGCTGTAGTTGATCATCACTGCTAAGAAGTCCAGTTGTTTGGCATTCATAATTATTTTTTTGAAGAATTGTATAGTTTTTTCAAACATCAAATTCTTAAATATCAAAATATTTCCTGCATATATAAGAAACAATTTCTATTAATCTTACCATATCCGTGTTAATTTTAGCAGAGGAAAGCTTGCTGTGAACGAGACTGTGGGGTTATTTAAAAGTTTAGTTTAAACTTTTTTTTTTTTTTGCTTTTAAAAATAAAATAAAAACCAAAGAGTCAGTAAAGATAGAGAAATTTTACAATTGGGTTTTAAAAGTATGGATTCCCTAACAGAAAGGAGAGTAGAAAATGGACAGAATGGGTAAAATCGGAGGGGCATCTCTGATTAGAAAGTAAAAGCCTGAAAGGAGAAGCATAAGAATGGATATAAAACCCAAAAGTTATGACAAAGAGAGGCAGACAAAAGTGGAGAATCCCAATGGTTGAAAAAAGAAAACCAACTTTGAATAACAGCGATTTTAAAGTTGAGCTCAAATTCAGTTCTTACAGCTTGGTGTTTCTTCTCCGTAACAAGTAACAGTGCTCTGCACAGTTGGAGATGCTTTGGTTTAAAATTAATGGGCTGTTCTCTGTCTCACTCATCATCCCTTTAGTATGCTGTATGTGGTGCCACTCCTTAGCTCACAGAGCTTCTTCTGAAATTGACTGAATAGTAAACTAGTATCATTTCTCTAGGGATTCAAGCTGAATAAGAAAAACTGGGTTCTGAATCATTATTATGTGAAATTCAGTTTGCCGTAAGCACAACTGTAACTATTAATCACTTGGAGAAAGAGTGTCCAATTAATGGAATATTTTCTGTTCGTATGCACATGTTAAAAGCTTGTGTAGTGGTTGGCAAGCCTTTTCCTGTTTTTTATTTTTTTTTCCAACACATAAACAACTTAAATATTTGTGCTTTTAGCATTATCAGTGTCCAGACAACAGCTTGCATCCTGGACTACATACTGTAGCTTTCTCCAAAATGTGACTTTTCTTAGAGTGAAGACAGTGTCTCACAATATAATATATTTAGCTTACTCATTTAGTAAATTCTCATGACTCATATTCATTTTTCAGTTATTTTTATCATACCAAATTTATTTTCTATTGCTGGGTAAAATGGGTTAGATTATCCTCTTGTTTTATTTTAATACAAATTTTGCTATTGCAAATTTGAGTCATGTATCACTGTGTTGTTCATGAAATTTACTGATTATTAAACATAAAAACATTGATCATCATTACAGTTAAGGATTATAGTTGGGCCAGGTGCGGTGGCTTACGCCTGTAATCCCAGCACTTTGGGAGGCTGAGGAGGGCAGATCACAAGGTCAAGAGATCAAGACCATCCTGGCTAACATGATGAAACCTCGTCTCTACTAAAAATACAAAAATTAGCAAGGTATGGTGGTGCGCCTGTTGTCCTAGGTACTTGGGAGGCTGAGGCAGGAGAACCCCTTGAACCAGGGAGGTGGAGGTTGTAGTGAGCCAAGATTGTGCCACTACACTCCAGCCTGGCGACAGAGTGAGACTCTGTCTCAAAAAACAAAACAAAACAGGATTATAGTTACTTACAGATGAAATACATTTGAGTTTTTTTTTTTTTTTTTTTAACTCTGCAAGGCTTGCTCTTTATATTTGTTTTCGTAAAGTAAGTGTTTATCTTCCAGTCTTACAGATTATAAAATGTCAGACCAAGGGGTCAAAGTGGTCACTCTTTCTCCTGCTCCCATCTTTGGGACTGAATTCCTTTCCAACAAGTTAGGGGAGTGTGTTTTTAAGCTTGCTTCTGTAAATGTTCAAGTGTTACAATAACTTACTAATTTATAGTTTTCTTGTCATACTAACTGATAAAATTAATGTAAGTTTTAAGGTATTTACTAACTGATACTTATTAGGGAACAGAGAACACCAAATATGTTATTGCATTTATGAACATCCAAAGTAGAAAGGAGGGAAAACAGATTCGTAGTGGCTAGGTTAGCTATAATTTATAAAGGATTGAAAATCTGATGAACTATACTCATAGGAAATAAATCATAAGACCCTTAGTACACTCTCCATAGTACCTTACCAGACTGAATTTCCCCATACATTTCTATTTTACAAGCAATGTATCCAAAGATATGACCATTAAAGCCTTGGAAAAATATTCTGGTATTGAAAAATTGGACTTTACCCTTCTCTGAGCCCGTTTCTTTAAGCTCCAATGTAATTTTCTTAAGGCTGTGTACAAATAGTAATGTATAGGTTTTGAGTAATGGTTAAGTTTGCATTTGCAGTTATTTTATGATCTTTTTATGTAAGTAGAGAGTCATGGGCCATTGATTGTGAGAGAAATTACTATGAGCTATAAAATCAAGAAGGGGTCATGTTACAGTAGAGGCAATTCTCTTCCTCTCTTGGAAAGGGTTCCAGGGCACTTGCTAATTAGAGGGCAAACCCAGACTGGAATGATCAAGTGTTTCTCTTTGCAGGAATGAGACTGTTTTCTTGGAACTTACGTAGTTGATGTCTATTTGATTGAGCAGTTGGACCTTTGAGTTAGGAGGCAGGTAGTTGTGATTTCTCTTAAAATAAAAAAGTAGACATTAAATGTAGTCAGAATGACTTGTAGATATTGTTGTAGTTTTCTGGAGCAGTGTTTCTCATCCTGTAACATGTATATGAATCCTCTGGGATTCTTGTTAGAAACCAGCAGGATTCCGATTGGGAACGTCTGAGGTGGTGCCTGAGAGTCTGAATTTCTAACAAGCCTCCTTGGTGATATCTGTGCTGCTTTTTCAGGGCCACACTGAGTAGAAAGGTTCTAGGGCAGCACTTTCAATTAGTGCTTTCTGTGATGATGAAAATGTTCTCTCCATTTATATAGATAAATACAGATATATACATATATCTACACAGATATATATATTCCACTATACAGATATAGAGGGGACTGGGGCAGAGGAGGTGAGGAGATGATGGGCATGGATGCTGGTCGAAGTAGAATGTCGTGGGAGATGCAGCACCCCTTGCATGTAGCGTTAAGGAACTACATTTTCAATTTTATTAAATTTTAATTAAACGTAAATGTAAATAGCCTTATGTGGATGTGGCTATCAAATTGGACAACATAGTGGTAGAGAGAAATCCATTGAGAAATTTATACTTAGTGGTAATAGCTCATGTAGGATCATGTTGAATTCTAGAACAGACTGAGATTATCTCCACTGAAATTTACCACTGCTTGAACTTGGTTTGCGAGCAGACAGTATATATAGATGAAGTTGCTAGATTGTGAACTCCTTGATGACAGAGGTCAAGTTGGTCTTGTTTGTTGCTTTTTTCTCTAGTGCTTGACACATTCCTGGTGCACAAGAAATGCTGGCTGAGTAAATGAGAGAATGAGCTGCTCTAATATCAGGAAGTACCCCACTGTTTCCTGAATCTTATTCAAACCTGAACTTAGAAGCAGTGGGTAGGACTTGGGTGACACTAACATGAAGTATTTTGCTTGTGTTTAAGGAGGCTGCTTTTCATCTTCTGTCTTAAAGTTTTTTGTTTGTTTGTTTGCTGAGACAAGATCTTGTTGTGTTGTCTAGGCTGGAAGGCGGTGGCTCAATCACAGTTCACTGCACCCTCAACCTCCCAGGCTCAAGCAATCCTCTTACCTCAGCCTTTCAAGTGGCTGGGACCACAGGCACACACCACCATGCTTGGCTAAGTTTTTTTCAAAATTTTTTTGTAGAGATGGGGTCTCTCTGTTTGCCCAGATGGTCTTGAACTCCTGAGCTCATGCAATCATCTTGCCTCAAGCTCTCAAAGGGTTGGGATTACAGGCCTGAGCCACATCATCTGGCTTTCAACTTCTATTAATTGGTATCCAATAGGATACCAGTTACACATAGGATACCAATACGCATTCTTAATTGATTGATTCAACAAAAATATCCATTTTGCTTGGTAATTTTGTTATAGGCTCTGGGGATATAGTTGTAAAGAAAGCAAAGTTCTTGCCTTTTAGAGTTTATATTTTTGTAACAACAAAACAATACAAGACAAAACAAAAAACTTTTTCTAAAAATGGCATGACTGGTCCCAGGTTCTAGAAAATATATGTGTGTAGAATCCAGAATTAGGGCTTTCCTGAAGAACGTAGGCATAGATGTGCCTGTCATATAGTCTGGGGAAACCTATGTCCTATTGCTGAGAATCCCTAGTGAAAAACTGTTTTATTTGCTTTAAATTTCAGCTTACAGTGACCGAGTCTATAGTAGACATGGCAAATAGTTCTTGTATTTCATTTTTCTTGAACTATTGTCTTTTAAGAAGTTTGCTAGCCAGAGTGGAAGAAAATCTGTTTCATTTACTGCTCCTCAAACAGGATAATTCTTAGATAGGCCATGGCTTTTCTGCAGCCAATCTTATGGAGCAGGCTTATTTTCTCACAATTTGAAGAAATTTCTTCCTATTCCATTTCATTTTATTACAGTTCTGTCCCTGTGTTCCAGAAACAGATCACTATTTGATATATAACCCAAAGCACTCCTCAAATTGATCCTGTTAACATTCAAATGTATCTCATTTCTTTCTCAATATATTAAATGAAAAGAAAAAAAGGTCTTTAAAAACATCAATGGGTTTATATGTCATTGCAGGAAAAGCATCTTTGCTAAACAACAGGAAACACGATTTGTTAGGAATCTGAACAGATACACAAAGCAGCGGATAAAGTTCCTGATAGAAAAGTATGACTTCTAATGTAGTATGAATAGATACCTCCGAAAAGTACACATATTTCACATGAGTGTGAAAACTCTTCTTCCCTCTTCCCTCCTCCACATTCTACACTACATTTTCATTTCTTTAAGGGGAAAAATACACACAGAACCCTTTATTAATTCACATTCTACTAGTGTGTGGTTTATATTTAGGTAAGTGCTAAAGTTCTTTTTTTATATTTAGCAAGTCCCTAAGTCGCTTTGTCACACGTATGAGACCAAATTCGGGCAGGACTAATTCAGGAAGGCTCTCTGAAGAGGAAATGTTTTCAGTTGGATTCTTACATTAGTAATAGATGTAGACTGAAAGGGAAAGTGTTAACAAGTTCGGTGTAAGAGCTCACAGCAGTTGGAAGAGGCCCAGGAATGACTTTGGTGGAAGCATATTGAAACTAGAGGGGGCTGGGGCAGAGGAGATGAGGTGATGGTCATGGATGCTGGTGGAAGTAGGGTCGTGGGAGATGCGGCACCCCTTGCATCTTTGTTCCTGTCTATTCTGCCTTTGTTCTGGCTCTATTACTCACCGTCTCTCACCTGCACTATTGCCAGAAGCCTGTGTGGTTATTCCTGAGTCGATGCTCGTACCCTCTCTGCTACACATCCTTCGCATTCTACAAAGGCGATCTTTCTAACATGCCAAACAGACTTCTCATGCTCTGGAAATACTCAGTTTTGAATCCCCTATGTTTAGTACATAGCAGGTAGTCAATATTTGCTGAATGTGTGAATGAATTTTGGAAACAATGGGCATTTAATAGGAAGTATCTATGGCCCTATTTTAAAAGGGAGAAACTTTAAAAATCTTAGAAGAACAATTTGGTCTTTTTTTTAAAAAAAAATCCTTTTTGCACATAGTCCCAATTTTTAAACATAAGGAATAAATCAGACATTCTAAATAAAAGGTCAGGACTGATACTCTGCAATATTTTTTGTGTTGTTAAAGACAGTTAACTTGTGATAAGTAATGCAGACAGCAAAAATAAACTACTTATGGGGTGTGACAGAGGGTGCCTTATGTGAAAAGAAATATTTCTATTGTGCTGAATCCTTAGGGACATGATTATTAAGGCTATTTCTACCCAGAAGCTACAACTGGAACACTTTTGGTTTTATTCTTTATTATATTTGTTAACATTACTGCTCTTAGAAATGATGGTCTTGACTGGATACAGTAGTTGACTCCTGTAATCCCAGCACTTTGGGAGGCCAAGGAGGATCACTTGAGCCCACGAGTTCAAGACCAGTCTGGGCAACATAGGGAAACCCCATCTTTACAAAAAAAAATTTTTTTTTAAATTAGCTGAATGTAGTGGTACATAACTGTGGTTCCAGCTACTCCAGAGGCTGAAGCTGGAGGATCACTTGAGCATGGGAGGAGGTTGAGGCTGCAGTGAGCTATGATTGCACCACTGCACTCTAGCTGAGTGACAGAGTGAGACCCTGTCTCAAAAAAGAGAAAAAGCAATGATGAATGATGGTCTCTCACAGTTCAGTGTCCCTGAGTTTCTCCCAGTCTTTTACTTTTGAGAGACAGAAGACTAGAAATTAGAAATCTAGTTCTGACTTACAGTTCTGATACAGTACTTTACTGAACATCATTTTATTAACCTTAGTCAGGTCATTTCGCCTCTCTGAACATTTGTTTTCCCTGATCTATGCTTGTTTTTAGTTAAAACAGTAAACATAGACCAGGAGAACCTACTCAAATATTTGATAGTAAAGCAAGCAATCTGACATGCAGGGCTTTGCCTCACCGTTTTTCCCTCTTACCTGACCTCATTTTCTTTGACCAGTTGCCAAGTTGTTATATCAGACATCACAAGCGCTTGCCCACAATTGTTGCATTTGCTGTCCCTGTCTGAGGGACATTTCAATGAAAACTATTAAAAATGGAGTGAAGTAATTAATTTCTCTGAGGCCCCTTTTCTTGATATCTCTTGGTTACTTCTCATGGGACTAGTGTTTGTTTGTTTGTTTTTCAGAGGGCAATTGAAACTGTTAAAGCAAAGTGGACTCCCAACTGACTAAGTTTAACTTTTCTTCTCTTCGTTGAATGGATTTTACTGTAATGTTTTGGTGTTGTTTATAAATATAGCTTCAGTGCTCACTATGATCAGTTTTCTTAAAACACTTCATGACGGGTTAAAAATTGTTGTTTTTGGAAGCTTTAAGGTGTGAGTAACATTATGTCCATTTATTTTGTATATTTACACTATATACACCAAATAGCAAAAGTCTTTTTGACATTTATTTATACAGAGGAGAGGACTCTTTTCAAGAGTTGGTGAGCAAGGGAAGGTTCACCAAGGGGATTTGGTATAGGTCTTGAAATGTGAAAATAATCTGATTTATGTTGCAATGGGAAGAAAAAGAATGTCAGGTAGAGAAAAGAAGTTGAACAAAGGTAAAAGAGCGTGTGTATGTCTACTCATTCAGAATATATGTATGCTTAAGCTTTTTTCCAGTGTGTATTAGAATTAGAATAAATCTTTTCGGGGTATTCATGGGTTGCCCCCTCCTTCAGTTTAGAGGCGATAGTATCACATGTGAAAGGGAGTTGAGAGAGACTTGATTAGGAAAGATTGATTGGGATTGTAAAGGAAGAATTTAGCCATAGATGACATGATCTGGTATGTAGAATCCTGAGCAATCTACAAGTATGTTACTTTATGCTCCAAGTGAAGCAAGGTTCTAGGATATAAGATTCATCTACAGCAACAAATTGTATTTCTATACACTGCTAATGAATGATCCAAAGACATTTAAAAAGCAGTATCAAAAGAAATAGAATCTTAGGGGAATAATTGAAAACATGTTCATTTAAAATTATAAAAAATCGCGGCCAAGGGCAGTAGCTCACGCCTGTAATCCCAGCACTTTAGGAGGCTGAGGTGGGCGGATCACGAGATCAGGAGATCAAGACCAGCCTGGCTAACACAGTGAAACCCCATCTCTACTAAAAATACAGAAAATTAGCTGGGCATGTTGGCACATGCCTGTAGTCCCAGCTACTCCGGGAATTGCTTGAACCCAGGAGGCAGAGGTTGCAGTGAGCTGAGATTGTACCACTGCACTCCAGCCTGGGTGACAGAGTGAGACCACATCTAAAAAATATATATATATATATATAAAACAATGTTGAAAGAAATTAAAGAAGATTAAATACGTGAAAAAAGCATCCCATGGTCATGGATCAAAAGATGTAATAGTAATACTCATAATAAGCCAATACTGTATAGATTCATTGCAGCCCCTATCAAAATCACAGCTGACGAGTTGATTCTATAAGTCATGGGAAGTTCAAGGGGCTCAGAGTGATCAAAACAACATGGGAAGGAAGAAAAGAGTTGGAGGAGACTCACACTTCCAGATTTCACTTACTGCAAAGCTGCAGTAGTGAAGCTGTGGTGAAGACAGTGTTATTCTGGCATAAAGATAGGCATCTAGCCAGGTGTGATGGGTCATGCCTGTAATCCTAACATTTCGGAAGGCTGAGGCGGGAGGGATCACTTGGGCCTAGTAGTTCAAGACCAGCCTGGGCAACATAGTGAGACCCTGTCTCTTTAAAAAATGAAAAATTGTTCAGGCATGGTGTTGCATGCCTATAGCCCCAGCTACTCGAAAGGCTGAGGCGGGAGGATCACTTGAGTCCAGGAGGTCGGGACTGCAGTGAGCCATGATTGCACTACTGTACTCCAGCCTGGGCAACAGAGTGAGATCCTCTCTTAAAAAAAAAAAAAAGGCATCTAGCTGAATGGAATTGAGAGTCTAGAAATAAACCTGTACGTATATGTTAATATATGTATATGATTGATTTTTGACGTGGGCATCAAAGCTTTTCTATGGAGAAAGAATAGTCTTTTGAACAGATAGTGCTGGGACAACTGGATATCCACATACAAAATAATGAAGTTGGATTTCTACTTCACATCATATACGAAAATTAATTCGAAGTAGATGAGAGAGCTATTAAAGAGAAGACAACGTAAAAGTGATCTTTGTGACCTTGGTTTAGACAGTAATTTGCTGCATATGATACAAAAAGGACAAGACAGCAAAGGAAAAGTAGATAATTTGGATTTCAGCAAAATCAAAAACTTTTGTGCTTCAAAAGACACTATCAATTAAGTGAAAAATGACAACTCACAGAATGGGAGAAAACATTTGCAAAGTATATATCTAATAAAGAACTTAGGTCCAGAATATATGAAGAACTCTTACAACTCAGTAGTAAAAAGACAAATAATTCAGCCATCAACTGGGCATGTCTGTTTAAAAGATTCACAAATGGCCAAAAAACACATGACAAGGTGCTCAACATAAGTTGTCATTGGGGAAATGCAAATGAAAATCATAGTGAGATACCACTTCTGGGATGTCTGTAACAACAAACAGTAAGAGAATCTTAGACATTACTTGCAGGAATGTAAAATAGTACAGTTGCTTTGGAAAACTGTTCAGCAGTTTCCTTAAATATTAGACATAGATTTACTATACGATCCAGAAATTTTAGTCCTAGGTATATACAGAAGAGAATCAAAAATGTATTCAGATCAGATATAATGGTTCAGATCTGTAATGTCAGCATTTTAGGAGGCCAAGGTAGGTGTATCCTTTGAGCCCAGGAGTTTGAGACCAACTAGGCAACCACCATCTCTGCAATAAAAATGAAAATTAGCTGGGCAAGGTGGTGCATGACTGTAGTCCCAGCTACTCATGAGGCTGAGGTGGGAGAATGGCTTGAGCCTAGGAGGTCAAGGCTGCAGTTAGCCATGATCGTGCCACTATACTCCAGCCTGGGTGACAGAGTGAGACTCTGTCTCAAAGAAAAAAAAAGAAATAAAAGAAAAAATATAGTTAGATCCTGAAACTTGTATACACTTTTTTTTATTCATAGCAGCCAACAAGTGGAAACAACTCTAATATCTTATCAACTGATGAATGGCCAAAGAAAAACTGTTTCCATATGATGAAATATTTGGCAGTAATAAGGAATGAAGTTCTCAGCCAGGCTCGGTGGCAGGTACCTGTAGTCCAGCTACTTGTGAGGCTGAAGAGGGAGGTTTGCTTGAGACCAGGAGTTTGAGACCAGCCTGGGAACCATAGAGAGACCCTGTCTCTCTTTATATATATATAAAGCAATAAAATAAAAGGAAAGAAGTTCTGATACATGATACGACATGAATACACCCTGACAACCTCGTGCTAAATGAAAGAAGTCAAACTCAAAATGCCATATATCGTATGATTGCATTTATATGAAGTGTCCAGAATAGACAATTCCATAGAGACAGAAAGTATATTGGTGGTTACCGGGAGCCAAGAAAAGTTGAAATGGGGAGTGGCTGCTTGTGGACACAGGGTTTTTTTTTGGGAGTGATAAAAATGTTCTGGAATTAGATAGTGGTGATAGTTGTACAATTTTGTGAATATACTAAAAATGACTGAATCTTAAAAGGTGGAGAAATGAAAAGACCTATTGGATTCTTTGCTGAAAAAATAAAATGCCAATATTCCACCCTAGGAAGAAGGGTCTTCGTTGTTTGTAGCTATCTTGTTTTTCAAATCAGTGTTTGAAAACTTGCTTCCTCTTCAGATGTAAGCAAGCTACATTTTATTGGTTCTGTCCTATGGAAGGTATTATAAATACTATCATAGAGAAGTGCTTCTTAGATTCCATCAACACTTGATTCAAATTTAATTTTAAAATATATATTTCAGGCCAGGCATGGTGGCTCATGCCTGTAATCCCAAGGCCAAGGCAGGAGGATCATTTGAGGCCAGGAGTTTGAAACTAGCCTGAGCAAGATAGTGAGACCTTATCTCTACAAAAAATAAAAACGTTGGCTGGGCAGGATGGTGCACACTGGTGGTCCCAGCTACCCGAGAGGCTGGAGTGGGAGGATCACTTGACCTGAGGAGTTTGAGGCTGCAGTGAGCTATGATAGCACTACTGCACTCCAGTCTGGGTGAGAGAGTAAAATCCTGTCTCTAAAAAACAAAAAAGAAGTGTATATATTTCAAATTATTTTACAAAAGGGAATATAAAACAACATACACTCTCAGATGTATTGCTATTTAACACACTGGGGGAAACTGTGTGTTAACTGATGTTTCTAAGTTACCTCATTTAGTGCATGCCTTGGAAATCAAGTCTTTTTTTTTTTTCTAAATGGAGTCTCCCTCTGTCACCCAGGCTGAAGTATGGTGGCACAATCTCAGCTCACTGCAACCTCCACCTTCTGGGTTCAAACGATTCTCATGCCTCAGCCTCCCAAGTAGCTGTGATTACAGGCGGAATCAAGTCTTTTAAGCTATTTCAGTGTATATATTCAGACATGTATCAAATAATCCACTAAATAGGAAGGTTATAGCTCTGCAGTGGTTTAAAAATGGTAACAACAGCCAGGCGTGGTGGCTCACATCTGTAATCTCAGCACTTTGTGAGGCCAAGGTGGGCAGATGATGAGGTCAAGAGATCAAGACCATACTGGCCAACATGGTAAAACCCCATCTCTACTAAAAATACAAAAATTAGCTGGGTGTGGTAATACGTGCCTGTAGTCCCAGCTACTTGGGAGGCTGAGACGGAAGAATCCCTTGAACCCTGGAGGTGGAGGTTGCCGTGAGCTGAGATCTTGCCACTGCATTTCAGCCTGGTGACAGAGCAAGAGTCTGTCTCAAAAAATAAAAATGAATGAATGAATAAATAAATAAAAATGGTAACAACCAATGTCTTCTTTCATAGAGTAAAAGTGAGTACACTGTATTTCCAGCATAGATAAGGGTTTTCATAATACAAAGTAACCAAAATTAAGTTCAGAGGAAGACTGGATACTGAGGCCGATAGGACTACAACTGTCATCTGTAAAACCCCAACTTAAATTTTTGGTTTATCAGAATGTCCCCATTTTCAGTTCTCACTGACTATCATTTTAACAAGGAATTGTTATAAATTTAATTTAATATAGTGAATATATACTAATTAAATACTATTTTCTTTACTTCATATATTAGGGTTCTTCCTAAGATGCCATTAAAATTTTATGCAGGTCTCGCTAATATGTAGAACCTGAAACGTTGAAGTCTTGGAAACAGAAATTTGAATGGTGGTTACCAGGGACTGGGGGGTGGTGGGACTGGGGACGTGTTGGTCAAAGGATCCAAATTACAGATAGATGGGAGGAATAAATTCAGGAGTCTGTTGTAGAACGTGGTGACTGTAGTGAACAACAATGTATTATATACTTGAAAATTGCTACAAGAGTAAGTAGATTTTAAATGTTTTCACTACACGCAAAAAATCTGAGGTAAAATACTGATATGTTATCAATCAGCTTGATTTAGCTATTCTACAAATGTATACATATATTAAACATCATGTTGTATACCATATATAAACTTTATATATGTGAACATATATATGTATATATATGTAAATTTTTATCAATTGAGAAAATAAATGAATAAAATGAGAAAAACGAATTTTATGTAGTTGGGATCCTGGAAATCTTTCTCAACACAGTAAGTTTCTTATTCCATGTTAGCTTCATTCTTATTTTTCTGGGATGGTTTAAAAGCATCCCTCACCACACACACAGAAACCCAACAATGAAGGGGAGACTTCTGGCAGAAAAAATATTGACTGAGTTTAAATAGATCATAAGTGTTTTGCAGAGGCTCTGTTTCAGAGATTGCACGGCACAGATGTTGTTGACTGGAACACAGGGCTCTTTAGTGTTATGCCCAATAGAAGTATTTTAGTTGCTGTTTTATGAGTGGTATTTGGAAGGTGGTACCTATCCTTATTTTAATCCCTTATTGCATATGAAGCAACTGAGTTAGTGAATTCTCATGTATGGCACATAAGAAGCAAAGTTAAATATGGCAGGTTTCATTAGATTGCCTTCTATGCTGAAAGTTTTGTGGTTATACTCAGGTAAGCTAAGTAGAAGGGATCACTGCAGTGTCATGAGAAGTATGTGTTACAGGATGGTGGAAGGACAGACAAAAGGAAATCATCAAATTAATAAGTATTATTGAGTGCCTGATCTACATGAATATGCATTGTGACCTCCTGGGGCCTTTCTGCAACAAATCATGTGTCCCTTGTGTTCTCTTCACAGGTGATCATGGAGGAAGCACTTTACTCCCACCAAATGTCACAAATGAATTTCCAGAATATGGGACCATGGAGGAAGGTGGAGAAGGCCTAGGGCCTTCTCTGGAGTTTGATGGTGAGACTCTGCCATGCCACCCACAAGAGCAGCAGGGTGTCCTGCCTCTTACTGGCTGCCACTCTGGGCTCGACAGTGTTACAGAAGGACCAAAAGATGTCAGAGAGGCCCCCTCTCAAAGTCACCTCAAGGAACAAAGTTTACAGCCCATTGACTCTTTGATTTCAGCTCTGAAAGCCACTGAAGCCAGAATCATTTCTGGAACATTACAGGCTACAAAGGTACTGGACCAAGATGCTGTTTCTAGTTTTTCAGTTCAGCAGGTGGAAAAAGAGCTGGACACTGTCAGTCATAAAACACAGAGAACCAACAAACTGCTCCCTGCTGGCCAAAAAAAATCACCAGAAATACCTCCTTCAGCTGCAGTAACGACAGAGGAAAGTTTTTATTTGAGAATCCAGAAGGATCTGACCGCACTGTTAACTGGAGACACTCAGGCAGAGCTTTCCCAGATAATGAATAATGGAAGGAAAGGGGCCCTCTGTGTGCAGGAACCAGCTTGTCCTGTGGCCTCTCTGGGGAGCTCAGCAGTGACCTACCACTCTGCAGGCAGTGTTGGTTTCTTGAAAGAGCAGAGGTCTGCTCTTGGGAGAGAGTACCCAGGAGGATGTGATCGAAGCAGCTCCATGGGACGCCGAGGCCGGGTCAAACATGTGGAATTTCAAGGAGTGGAGATATTGTGGACAGGAGGAGATAAGCATCCTGTAGATTTTGAGACATCACTGCAAAGAACAGCCTCTCCTGAAAACAAAGAGTTTTCCAAAGTGCCACACCATTTCATCTCATCAGCTGGTTTGTGTAATTCAAGTAGTTTAACTGAGGGTGTTTGGGATGAATCCTCAAAAGCTTCTTCAGAGAGGCCAGGCACAAGCTCGGGGACATTCTCCCCTGTGCATCTTGATGAGAGTGGAGAGGATGAAGTCTTCCTAAAGGAAAACAAACAGCATCTTGAGAAGAAGCCTGAACCAGAGAGATACAAGGAAAGGTGAGTGCCCAGAGTAGCCCTGCTGTCTGAGATGCCTAGTATGTATCATAGAAAACCATTATCCTGTGCTCCACATGAGAACTCAATCACAATACATTGTGTCCTTGTTATCATAGAGTATAAGAGAACTTACTGTAAGCTAGGTTCTTTTAAGCTAAGATTCCTTCTAAGCTTCTCAGATATTAAAGTGATCTTGTTATAAAGTCATCCATTAGGCATGGACCAGAGAAACCGTTTCTGAAAAGACTGTGAACACTAAACTGTGAATTCTTTTCTGACATTTTCATAACATTTGACAGATTTCAAGTTTCCCAACATCAAGGTAAGTGTAATACCCCACTGTAGTCTTTAATGATATGAAAAGGTCTGGACTCTTTTGACTTGCCCTATGTAGCTGTTAGGCGTTTCTTCTGGGTATGACACCAACGCCTTCAATCCAGCCTACATACATGTATATACACAGAGGTTCCAGGTTTAGGCCTACTCAATTTCCTACATTTGTTTGTTTATTTATTTTTACAGAGACAAGGTCTTGTTCCGTCTCCCAGGCTGTAGTACGCTGGTGTGATCATGGCTCACTGCAGCCTTGACCTTCAGGGCTCAAGAGATCCTCTCACCTCAGCCCTCTGAGTAGCTGGGACTACAGGTGTGCGCCACCACACCCGGCTAACTTTTGTACTCTTTGTAGAGATGGCGTCCCACTATGTTGCCCGGGCTGTTTCAAACTCCTGGCATCAAGTGATCCTTCCACCTTAGCCTCCCTAAGTGGTGGGATTACAGGTGTGAGCCACTGTGCCTGGCCCTTCCTATGTTTAGAAATGACATCTCAGGGCATCAGAAGTAGACTTTCTAATTCAGTTGTTCGCTGGTATTCACATGGGAATTTCTTCTTCTCATAAGTAGCATATATTTTGATTTATGACCTTTTTTTATTATTATACTCTAAGTTCTGGGATACATGTACAAAATGTGCAGGTTTGTTACATAGGTATACATGTCCCCTGGTGGTTTGCTGCACCCAGGAACCTGTCATCTACATTAGGTATTTCTCCTAATGCCATCCCTTCCCTTGCCCCCCACCCCCTGACAGGCCCCGATGTGCGATGTTTCCCTCCTGTGCCTATAGGTTATCATTGTTCAACTCCCACTTACCAGATTTATGGCCTTTATAAGTGAACCTTGGCGTCATGTGGTATTTCCTGGTTTTTCTCTGGATTTCTGATATCTACACCAGCCTAGACCCTGGATAAATGGGAGACATGACCCATCTTTCTTCGCTCCCTTTGATTGTAGTCATTTATTGTGTACTGTACTTCTAATTTGTACCATCTTTTCTTCTGTCCGTCCTCATGACACCATATTTTATAGTTTATATGGGAGAACATCTGCGTCAAGGCTGAAGGTTGTTTTTTGTTTTCTTGTTCGGTGTAAGGAAATGCCTTTTCCTCTGCAGTTAACAAACCCACTGGGAGTGCTGCTCCTTTGGGATCACCAGCAGGATCCTTCCCCTTTCCCTTCCCCAACCCATTAGCTCTCTAGACATCCCTCCGAAGCGCCGTTGATATGTGGCAAGTGGCTCCGTGTTTATATTCCCACTGGAAAATACATTGCTGTTCAGATTAATAATTCATTCCTCTTTTCTTCCCACAAATATTTTTTGGTTGTCTTCTATGACCTGACACTGCAAGATGCTGGGCATAAAGGAATGTTCAAAATAGATATGGCTCACAGTCACTGTCCTCATGGAATTTACCACTGAAGATAAACACTGATCACATAAACCTGCTAATAGGTATAGGATCACAAACTGTGCTAGGTTTTGTGAAGGCAAACAGTAGAGACCTACTAGAAAGAATAATTTGGAAGGAAGGGAGAGGCCAGTTTGATTGATGGCGTGGGCAAAACTTTTTTGTGGAAATGGAAATTACACTGAGACGTGAGGAAGGAATAAGAGTTTGCCAGGCAGAGAGTGGGGTAGGAAGAATGTTCCAGGTAGAGGAAGGACACAGCATATGCACAGGAGGCTGCTGTGCTCCTTGACTAGTGTGTGCTTCCTGCAGATGTGTAAAGCCAAGGCCTATGCCAGGTTTGAAGATTTGAAACTCCACCAGCGTGGCTGATGCCTGAAGAGCAGGGGAGGCCAGGCACAGTGGCTCACACCTGTAATTCCAGCACTTTGGGAGGCCAAGGCAGGTGGATCACCTGAGGTCAGGAGGTCAAGACCAGCCTGGCCAACATGGTGAAACTCCATGTCTGCTAAAAATACAAAAATTAGCCAGGTATTATGGTGTGTGCCTGTAATCCCAGCTACTTAGGAGGCTGAGGCAGGAGAATTGCTTGAACCTGGGAGGCAGAAGCTGCAGTGAGTCGAGATTGCACCAGTGCACTCCAGCCTGAGCAAAAGAGTTAGGAAAAAAAAAGCAGGGGAGAAAGTGGGGTGCAGTGAGTGTGGAGAGGTGGGGAGGAGCATCATTTTAGGAATGGTCCAGTTTATTCCAAGTGCAGTGGGAAGCCACAAAGAGCATAGCATTTGGTCCGTGGGTGACCTTCAGTATTTAAAAACAACACACTAACTGCAGTGTTGAATGTGGATTTCAGTAATACCTGGGAATGATGTGGATGACTTATGAGATGCTTAATAGATAATTCCTATTTCTATTTTATTCCTATTCGTAGGAATATGAGGCTCAGAGATGTTAAGTAAAGTTGCTTCAAGTGATATAGCTAGTAATTGAGACAGCCAAAATTCAGCTTCTGGTTTTTCTAACTCTTGACCTTTTGCTCTTAACTAGTGATCTATCTCCCAAGTTTTTAATTTTACTTAGTTATCCTAATGTTCATTTTTAATATTCGAAAAGCATGCTGCATATTAATTGTTCACATTTGTGTGCCAAAATTAATGCCCCACCCTGTATATTGCCTTTTGAGCTGTTTCTAATCTCTCAAGGTTTTGGTTAGCCTTGCTTCTGTTAGCTTTTGTTAGGCCATTCATTGGCTAATTTTGGACCTGAAATCTCTCTGCAGTGCTGCTTTGTTGTCAGCAGAGGGCAGCTCTTGGCTTCTGTTGTAGTCATCTGCTTGAGAGTATTTGGCCTTATTTAAATCAGAAGGTATTAATAAACTGATGAAAGTTTAGTGTATTTTTTACTGAAATTTTGCTGTATCAATTTTACCTGATATATTTATCTGCTTTTGTTATAATTAGGAATGCTGGTAGTTGCAAATCATCTGAATGTGTACAGCATAGTTGGCTAAAATGAAAATTGAATGTTTTCTTCATACATTCATTGGACCAGATGTATTCACACATTAGCAAACTAGTTTGAAACTTTATTAAATTTATAGTGTCCTAGCCACGTGCATGCTGAGAATTTTTCAACCTGATTATGCTTTGTAGCTTCCTTTCCAAATATATTAAGATGTAAGTCAATGAATACAAGAGTTAGATCTCTAGAATGTTGTCCTTTTCATATAGTTAAAGGGGTAAAAATAAAGAGATTAACCTAATATTGGAATTCTTCACTCTTATTTACTTTTCAGGATCACTGAACAAGAGGAGCAGGTTAAGGGGGAAGATGAAGACATCCTTGGGCCTGGATATACGGAGGACTCCACTGATGTGTACAGCTCCCAGTTTGAAACCATTTTGGACAACACTTCATTATACTACAGTGCAGAGTCCTTGGAGACGTTATACTCAGAGCCTGATAGCTATTTTAGCTTTGAAATGCCCCTCACTCCAATGATACAACAGCGCATTAAAGAAGGTGGTCAGTTCTTGGAGAGGACATCAGTGGGAGGACATCAGGATGTCCTGAGTGTGTCAGCAGATGGTGGAATCATGATGAGCTATGCTAGTGGGGTCACCAATGGGCTGAATGATGCCGGCTACTCCATCTACACGAAAGGCACCCCAGAGATTGCCTTCTGGGGAAGGTACTAGTCCCATTCTCATTAATTTCATGCTGGTGGTTTTTGTAGGATTTCTTCCTTGGGAAATCTGAGTGTGGAATATATTTTTAAATCATTTGGTTAGTTTCTGTGGATATAAGCAAATGACGTGAGTAAAAAGTAATTTGAGTTTTAGGGCAGGCAGGACACACCTTAGTGGTTTGTCAAATTGGCAAACTGTGATCATTCTAGTCTGTGGTATTTCCTGGATAGCTATATATAAAATTGGATACCAAACAAACATTTGGGGATGGTGAGTAAGGTATCAGCTCCGGTGATGGCAGTGACGTGGTGCTGTGAAAAGAACACTAAGAGATTGTAGCTTTAGTCTGGCACTGAGGGTGGTTGATGACTTTAAGCAGGTTGTTTAATTAGCTCAGAGATTCCTTAATTGGAAACTAAAGTGTTGGACTATACAGTCAGCAAAGTCTCTTCCAGCCCTTTGAGAGGTCCTGTTCTGTATTCCTGTTCCTGAGATGTTGAAGGAAGAATCTGATTAGACAGATGTGTGAAAGAGCTAATATCTTGGTCTAAGCTCCGTGTTTGTTTTCTCTCTCTACTTTAAGATTTTAGTCTATCTGGGAGCTAAAATGACAAATTATGTACATTGTATGCACCATGCCTGTCATTTGGGGATTCCACTTCTATTTATGGGTTAGTCAGTGTTTCATTTCTTAATGCTCGTCATCCTCTGGTTATCTACCTGTGACAATTTTATGAATTTTGTTTTGATATATTTGTTTGTGTTTGTGTGTGTCTGTGTGTGTGTGTGTGTGTGTAGCTGGTTGGGGGAGTTAAATGGTGATAAACTATTTTAAAGCTGTTTAAAGCTATATGAAATAATGCCAGTGCTTTCCTATTCATATTACAGGTTTTCAGTGAACCTCTCTTTTTCAGCAGTCTGCCCTGTGGTGAGCATTTCCTATAACCAGTTTGTAGGTTTATAGTTGATTGGATGGGCAAATTCAGGATTGGCACCTTGTGACATTTTAGCTATGCATTTCTTTGTGAAAATGGATTGTGGATATTGGTTGTCTTACTGGGTCACGTTGAGAATAAAAAGAACAAGGTGTCCAAACCGCAAGACTTTGGTCTGAATTACTTGGGCAAGCCACTTATTTTCTCTGAAACTTGATTTATTTATTTGCAAAATGGGGTTAATGATCCAGTGTGTTGTGAGGCCATGAGATTTAAAGGGTTAATAGAGACCAAAGTACCTTGCACAAGACATGGTATGCAGCAGAGCCTAGGTAAATGTGTACATATGAACTGGTTGCCTGGTTAGTCCATGTCTAGACTTCCTATATCTGTGAGATCAGAGTGTCTCTCAGTGGAAGAGTCCTGGAGAGGGAGGCATCCCTGAAAACAGTGTCCCTGAGAGGGGGTGCCCCTCAGTGGAGGGTCCCACCTTAATCTTCCCCTTTCACCATCATCTCTGAGGACTACAAATTGTGATAAAATGCTGTAGAACAGGTATGCATATAATTTCACTGAAATTCCACTCAATATTCTAGGGTGAGTGGAAGTTGTTTATATTAAGACCAAACATGGTAATATATCCCAAAATTGAAAGCTGAAGAGTTTTGGGCTGAGAGGCTTCACTGCAGAAGCCACAGGGAGTGGATGTAAGTGAAGCCAAGAGATGAACACCAGTGAAGGAATTCGGTGAAAGGTTTATTAAATGTGCGGCTTGTGCACTTAGAGCACTTAGAACAGGAGGTTGTCATCATTTGGGCCCGCATGAGTGCCAGTCATGAGGATGGACAGAGTTAAATAGTTCGGAGAGAGTATCAGAGTAGGCTATAGTATTTTAGCATCTCAGATTTAGACAGTGGTATCCTTCAGGCCGTGTTGAGATAAAGTTTCAGCTGTGTCACCTGCATTGTCAAACCAGGAGATCTTGTCTAGTGATCAAGGACCACATTCTAGTGCTAAGTGACAAGCACCTTGGAGATGTGCCAGCCCACTTCTCCCCCAGCCTGGGCACTTGTCCTGTACAACTCCTGACTGGTGGTCACCCTACCTTTCCCTGAGCCCTGCCTGTGGCTTGGACAGAACAGCTTGGCAGGATCCCCCATTTTGTGTTCTTTGAGGTTGGCATATGATAATAAGTGGTTATATGTCAAGGAAGTTTTATTTTGTGATGTGTGTCTCTATTCAAGGTTAAAAGGTAGGGCAGGTTTAATGATCCTAAGAAATTTTAAGGAAACTGGGAAACATATTTTTCTTTACCCCTTCTGCCTTCCTGGGTGATTTGGGGAAGTTGCAGTCACAGAAGAATTGTGTTAGTATTGCGGGTTGTAGAATTATCACATTTTACTACTTGAAGGGGCCTCAGATAGCCTTTTTTAGTACTACAGAATCTGTATTCCAGTTTTGTGGGATATATTACCCAAAGCTACGTGACTTTCTAGTGAAAGATACTGTACTGGAATTCAAGTTGTCTGGTTCCGAAGCCCGATTCATTTGCTATTCTAGGTGCCGGGTCTCTTATATTGTTATTCTTCTTTTGATCTGATTTCTCTCATGCCATGTCTCACTAAGCCAGAAGTCTGAGATGGTCTGTTTCCAAGAAACTAAGTCCTAAATGTAGAACTGCTGCTTCTTGTTGTTGGTGGTGGTGTATGCATTCAATTTGAGGTAAAATTTACCAGGTCAATAATAAACACGTTTCCATAAATTTTTAAATCGATCAATGAGCTGGCCTTTTAAAATTTTGTCTGCATTAAAACATCCCTCTGCAGAGGTAAGGAAGTAGATATCAAGGTATTAAGCCTATCCCTCAGCCAAGCACCAAGGGCCCAAGTGTTAGAATTAAAGGAAAATAAAAAATCCAATTGTAGTAATATATTTACAAAAGAAAAGTGATAAGTAAAAGAAGTGCCCATGCCTGCCATTCCATCTGCATTCACTGGCCTCTGCTGCTTCCTTGCCAGTGGTGGGGGTGTGATCATATTGGGTAAAGTGAGCTCTGAGAAAGGCTCAAAAGAAAAGGAATAAGACTAATGAATTCTTCCCTGATCACGCCTCCTTGATATTTTGTAGACATGATCCAAGGAAATTCAGTATTGATTTTAATGTATACAATGTTAGTCGTTAACTCGTAAAAAATATTATTACTTTAGCTAGTCTCGAAACATAATTGTGTGTCCTATGTAGCCCATGGGTTTTATTTATTTGGTAAACACATGATGCTTAGTTCTCACAATGAGCTAGGAGGAAAAAAGAAACTATTAGTGTTTTAATTTTCCAAATAAGGAAACTGAAGTACAGAGAGGTTAAGTAAATTGCTCAAGGTCACACAGATGGATGGTAAGTGACATACTCAGCCCTCAAACACAGGCAGTCAGGCTCCAGAGCCTGTGCTCTTACTGAACTATGCTGAACTGGATCAAGTTAAAATGATTTCATGGTAGATCTTAGAACAAGACCAGATATCTTAAACAAAACAAAAATGTATTCGCTTTGGTGTTGCCTAGATTTACTTTTAAATCCTTTTCTGTTTCAAGATGTGTCTTTACTTTGTCATTAAAAGTTATTTCAGTGGGAGTATTAAACGGTCATTTGTTTTGAACACAAGATGACATTGTTCTCAGCTGCATTGCTTCTTTAAAGAAAGGGGCAAGAGGTTGGGAAAGGTGATTGGGGTGTTGTGGCACTTGATTCTTCTCTCTCTCAGGAATACCTTCCAGTCTTGGGCTTAGCCATCCTTTGGTGGCCAGAGGGACATTGTTCTTCCCCATTAATCTCTGTTAGAGACAGAATGCTTGTTCCTAGGTACCACAAGGAAAAAATAACATCCAGACAAAAAGTTCTCTTAGCAAGGCAATTTTCCTTTCTGCAGAACAAGGATTCTGTCTCTAACACTTTGTCTACTCAAGTCAAAGAAGAAAATATTCCAAATCTATAATATTCTAGTATCCAGTTGAGAAAGACATTTTTTTTTTTTGAGTGCCTATTTGTCTTTAAAAGTATTATATACCTTTGTAACATCAAGCGCCTCACTCTTTGTAAGGTGAAAAAGCCTCTTAAAATCCTGGAATCAATCTGGACAGGACTATTAGGTTGGCACAAAAGTAATTATGGTTTTTGTCATGACTTTCAGTGGTAAAACTGCAATTACTTTTGCACCAACCTAATAAATTCTCCCAGATGCTCTGCCTGCCTTTTGACCAGTGAGCTACATGTCAGCCAGAAACAGCTCACCCTGAACATGGAACACAATATTTTAATGAAGAAGCAATGAGGAGCGTCCCCTCCCTGTGTGGTCCAGCTTCATGGCACTGAAGCTGACCAGGGTTCAGCGGTGCTGTGTGAAGTCCTGTCACGTGGCTCCAAAATTAGAAAGGATAATTAGAGACTTACAGTTTATACACGTTTCAATGGGTTCCTTTGTGTCTGGGTGCTTCTCGCTCACGGGCTTAGCAGCAGATGACCACAACTTCAATCAGTAAGTTCTTAAGGCACAAATGTTGTCACTGTGACCATTAACAGAGTTGAATATTATCCATACCCATTGAGCTTGGGTTTGGACAGAAGAAAAAGAAATAGCAAATACAGTGACATGGTAGGAACTTGTTTTTAGGTTCTCTAAAACATAGGAAGCTGCTTTTTGAAATAACCTTTGTAGTGTGATAGGTCTATTTTGTATCTCAGCTTCCTAGTTTTTCTTTCAGATCTTGCTCAGGATACCAACGGGAACGGCAGAACAGGTGAATTACATCTGTGTGCGGCTGATCTGCCTGAGGGAAGCGCTTCAGTGTGTCTTCAGCCCACTCTGAATTCGACTTTTGTGGGGATTTTTTTGCCTTGCTCTTATTTGTTTCTCCGCCTTCTCAAATGGAATGCAGTGTTTGGAAATTTATTCTCTTTCTTCCCCAGTTTTTCTCTAATGTTTGTCCGCTAGGAAGAATTCATGCGAAATAAGTAGAAATTTGTTGAAATGCGATTTGAAAAATTGTTTCAACATCCCAGTTTAAACTTGAAGTCACTTTATTATAATATGTAAATATTAAAAGAATAAATTAAAATAATGTGACATTAGTGAAGCTAGTGACAGAGAACAGCATTTGGATGTTGTGAAATTGGAACGATCTGGCTGCCCACAGAGCTCCCGGCTTGCTTTCTGCCATTAGTGGTGGGAAGCTCGACTGCCTGATGGGTTCATGAGCATGTTGCTGTTGCTCCAGTAATCTCTTCAATCCTTTTCTTTTACATTTTAAATTTGTTCGGTCAAAAAAGAGGTTCTCATTTTTCTCTTTCTGGCTTCTTTCCAAAGTAGTTATAATGGTAATTTTTTTTTTTTTTTTTTTTTTTTTTCCAGACAGAGTCTCTCTCTGTCACCCAGGCTGGAGTGCAATGGTGTGATCTCAGCTCACTGCAACCTCTGCCTCCCAGGTTCAAGTGATTTTCCTGCCTCAGGCTCCTGAGTATCCGGGATTACAGGCACATGCCACCACACCTGGCTAATTTTTGTATTTTTAGTACAGACAGGGTTTCACCATGTTGGTCAGGCTGGTCTCCCACTCCTTACCTTGTGATCCGCCTGCCTTGGCCTCCCAAAGTGCTGGGATTACAGGCGTGAGCCACTGCATTTGGCCGATTTTTTTTTTTTTAAACCATGAAGGAGTTCCTACTCATTGATGCTGGTTAGGGGCTCTTGTAGTTTTCAGAGCCAGTTATTCCTGGTTTCAAATTGTCTCACTTTGTAGATGTGTAATTATGAATAAATACATAAAATCTGGGACCCCTTCCTAGTGTAAAATGAAATTAATAATACCTATCTTGTAAAGGAAGGAGGAGCAAACAAGATTAATCAGATTAAACAAAAATCAAGAAAAGAAAGTCAAGTGCCCTAACAATGTCTGGTATACAATAGATGCTAATTAAATACAAATGAATATCAATAACAATAGTAACCTGAAGAAAAGTTATCCTGCCTCTCAGCCATGGACAGAAGCCCTGCGTCGGACACTTACTATGCGACTTCCTTAGAAGTCACTCTCTTTCTGTTAAGCACAGTGCACTGTGGTAGGCAGAATAACTTAGAGAGCTGAGACAGAAAATAGGCAGTAAAGCCATCCTTTTTCCTGGCAGCTTGATCTCAGGCAGGTCTTTTCATTTGTGGAACTTCTGATTTCTTATTGGTAAGATGGAAATAGCCTTATCAAACAATTTACAATGTTGTTGTAAGACTTTGCTAAGTTATAGTTTGTGGATATTTATTTTAAACCTATCATGGGTTTCATAGTAGTCTGAGTAAGAGTCTAAGGAATAATAAGAAAACAGATAAGAGACTGCCTGGTAAAAGGAAAGTTGCAAGGATTTGATGAATGTTTGACTCTAGGACATATGGGGCTGAGTCAAAATGCTTATGAGAGTTCAAGCATGGGTGACTGGTTGGAGCAAGAAACCCTCCACCAGAGTTGGGGGAAGCAGCAGGGTTGATAGGAGAACACCTAGTGGGATCAAATTTAAAGAGGTTGAATTGGAGGAGAGAGAGGGTTATTTGTGTAGGGCTGGGGGAATATGGGACTGAAAGTCACTAGACTTTGGAGTCACCCTTGTAGACATGAGACTTGCAGCTGTGAGCATGAGAAAGCTCTCAAGGGCAAGGAGTAGGCTGAGGATGGGACTGTGAGGGGCTTACACACAGGAGCACTTAGGTCTTGCTTATGTATCCTTCTAATGCCATCTCTGTAAAAAGTGCGCCCTCTAAGGTCAGTTTCCTGGCAGGTTTTCTGTGTTTTTTCCCTTCTCCAACAGTGGGTCGATTGTCAGGGAGCTCAGGATGGAAGCTAAATGCACTGGTCACTGATTGTTCTTTCGGCGCCCTTCAGGCAGCTCTGGCCTTGGTGGTTTTGTGCCCTCCCTGTCTGTTTGGTGCATTTTCTATAAATTAGTGATGACTTCAGGAAGTGGTCTTGGATTTGAAATAGCTATTCCTGGAGACATTCTAATTCTGTGGTTTAAACCTTAAACAAACCAAAGTAATTCCCTGCATATTGGTGGATATCGGTGTGAAGAGCATGATGGGGCGCCTGTTATTTGGATGATCTTTGATCAAAGAATGACATTAAATGATAAAGGACATTGGAGGTATAAGTGATTACAAGGAGAATCATAGGTCTAAATAAAAACTGGAATGGTGGTTAAAACTTTAATTGATCCAGATGCAATAAAATATTGTACAAAAATATTTTATTCATGTATCAGTACAATATTTAACTTTTAAAGGAAGTGATAACATTCATCTCAGCAGAGGTCACTTAACACCATATTTGCAACACTGGATGTTATCCATTGAGCCTTGGTTTGGGGAGGAAAGGGAGGAAAAAAGACAGGGACTTTCCCCAAGTAAATTGTTGTCTGAAGGTGTTTTACATAGGAGTACAAATTTGCCTGAACTCAAAATGGACTTGTTTACAGTACTTTAATCTTCTTTTTCACTTTAAACCGAAACACAGAGCTACAGGGAAACCTTATTTTATTGCGCTTTGCTTTGTTGCTTTTTGAAGATACTCTTTTTTTTATTCAAATTACAGATTTGTGGCAACCCTGCCTCAAACAAGTCTGTTGGTGCCATTTTTCCAATAGCAAGTGCTCACTTTGTGTCTCTGTGTCACATTTTAGTAATTATCTCAATATTTCAGACTTTTTTTTATTACTGTTATATCTGTTATGGTGACCTGTGATCAGAGATATTTGATGTTACTATTGTCATTGTTTTGGGGCACCACAAACCATGCTCATATAACATGACAAACCTTGTTAATAAGTTTTGTGTGTTCTGACTGCTCCACCAAACCAGCTGTTTCCCCTCTCACTGCCTTTCTTCGGGCTTCCCTATTCCCTGAGACACACAATATTGAGATTAGGACAGTTAATAACCCTGCATGGCCTCTAAATGTTCAAGTGAAAGGAAGAGTCTCATGTCTCTCACTTTAAATAAAAATCAAGAAAGGATTAAACTTAATGAGGAAGGTGTGTTGAAAGCCAAAATACCCTGAAAGTTAGACCTCTTGCACCAAATGGCCAAGCTGTGAATGCAACGAAAAGTTCTTGAAGGAAATTAAAAGTGCTACTATATTGAACACATGTATATTAAGAAAGAGAAATGCCTCATTTCTGATATAGAGAAAGTTTTAGTGGTCTAGATAGAAGATCAAATCAGCCACAACATTTCCTTAAGCCAAAGCTAAAGCAAGGCTCTAACTCTCTTCAATTCTGTGAAAGCTGAGAGAGGTGAGGGAGCTACAGCCGAAAAGTTGGAAGCTGGCAGAGGTTTGTTTACGGGGTTTAAGGTAAAAGTACTAGGTGAAGCAACAAGTACTGGTATAGAAGCTGCAGCAAGTTATCCGGAACATCTAGCTAGGATAACTGATAAAGGTGGCTACACTAAACAACAAATTTTCAATGGTGACAAAACAGCCTTCTATTGGAAAAAGATGCTATCTGCTATCTAGGACTTTGTTAGCTAGAGAGTAGGAGTCATTGCCTTTTCTTAAAGCTTGAAAGGACAGGCTGACTCTTGTTAGGAGCTAATGCAGCTGGTAACACTAAGTTGAAGCTCGTGCTCATTTGCCATTCTGAAAATCCTATGGCTCTTCAGATTAATGCTTAAATCTACTCTGCCTATGCTCTAGAAATGGAACTACAAAGGCTAGATTACAACACATCTGCGGACAGCATGGCTTACTCACTATTTTAAGCCCACTGTTAAGACCTACTGCTTAGGGGGAAAAAAAGAGATATCTTTCAAAATATTACTGCTACTCATCGACAAGACACTTGGTCACCCAGGAGTTCTGATGGAGATGTACAAGGAGACTGATGTTGTTCTCATGCCTGCTAACACAATATCCATTCTGCATACCATGGATCAGGAGTAATTTTGACTTTGAAGTCTTTTTGAAGGAATATATTGTGTAAGGCTATAGCCACTATAGATAGTGATTCCTCTGATGGATCTGGGCAAAGTCAGATGAAAACCTTCTGGAAAGGATTCACCACTCTAGATTCCATTCAGAACATTTGTGATTTGTGGGAGGAGGAGGTCAAAATATCAACATGAGCAGGAATTTGGAAGATGTTGATTCCAGCCTTCATGGATGACTGAGAGGTTTGAAACTTCCAGTAAAGGAAATAACTGCAGATGTGGTGGAAATAGTAAGAAAACGAGAAGTGGAGCCTTAAGATGTGACTGAATTGCTGCAGTGTCATGATAAAACTTTAATAGATGAGGAGTTGCTTCTTATGCATGAATAAAGAAGTGGTTTCTTGAGATGGAGTCTACTGATGAAAATACTATGAAACTTGTTGAGATGACTACAAAGGATTTGGAATATTTCATAAACTTAGCTGATAAAGCAGTGGCAGGGTTGGAGAGAACTGACTTGAATTTTGAAAAAAAAGTTCTGTGGTGGGTAAAGGACTGTCAAGCAGACTCACAGGTTTGTGAAAAGAAGAGTCCATTGATGCAGCAAACTTCGTTTGTCTTATTTTCAGAAATTGCCACAGCCACCTCAACCTTCTGCAGCCACCACCACACTGATCAGTCAGCAGCCATCAACATTGAGGCAAGTCCCTCCATCAGCAAAAAGATTAGGACTTGCTGAATACTCAGATGATCATTGGCATTTTTTAGCAATAAAGTTTGTTTTCGAATGAAGGTATGTACACTGTGGTTTTTAGACATAATGGTGTTGCACACTGAGTAGACTACAGTGTAAACCTAACTCTTACAGGATTCACCACTCTAGATTCCAGAAATGTGTATGACTGTCTCTATTGTAATACTTGCTTTATTGCAGCATTCTGGAATAGAACCAGCAATATCTCCAAGGTATGTCTGTATATTGAATTGGCTCAAGCTGTTAGCAGAGCCTTCATTTTTAGTACTTGAGACAGACAGTGGCCATGGTGCAAGGGAAGGTAAATATGTTTCTCATGAATGCTAATGAGGATTAATATTATACTCTATCCTGTCTACTGTTAGATAAATGCATCCATTTCCTAATTCCCATACCTCATATGCTGTGTCTTATGCCTGTGCCTCAAGCTCTATTTGCAGGTATTCTACTGGTCTCTGAATCTAAAATTATGAAAGGAAAATCTTATAAATCACACACACTGAACTCCTGAGATTTTCTGATGTTTTTACTCACCATTTTGCCACCCAACAGCATTCACCTGGGAGCTTATTAGAAATCCAGAATCCCTGGCCCCACCCTGAACTACTACATTAGAATCTGCATTTTAACAAGAGATCCAAGTGGTTTACATTCACATGGAAGTTTGCAAAGCACTGGTCTACAACAGTGATCCATGGAACAAACCTTTGGACCAAACCATGGACCACAAAAGTTTGATCCATGGACCAAACTTTTTGAGTATTAAAGCTGTAGTACAGTGGTTCTCAAACTTGATTGCACATTAGAATCATGTGGGGAGCTCTATAAGCTTCTCATCTCCACTCTTCACCGTCAGAGATTCTATTTGTTCAAGTGGCACCTGGACAGTGATAGCTTTAAAAGCTTCCCAGGTGATTCTGCTGTGTAGCTTAGGTTCTTAACCCCTTGCTATTCCCAGGTGTGGGCCTCAAACTAATAGACATCACCTGGACCTGATTAGAAACGTGTCTCTCAGACATCACCCTGGACCTACTCAATCGAAATTTGCATTTTAACAATTTCCCAGGTGATCCATGAACGCTGGAAAGTTTGAGAGGCATTTACTGGAAGTTGCTTAGAGGCAGAATGCAAAGCTGAGACAGTCCTTGTTCTCAGGGGGAATGGGACCGTTAAAGGTAACTTTGCTTTTGGAGGGGAGGATTCTCTTAACAGAGGTTTGTAAAAGTGAGTGCTCCTGGCTGTGAACCTGGAAATGATTTCTTGTGTTGTCTTTGGTGTGGTAGTGATAGGGAGTCCATCCAAACTATACCAATAGGGATTGATTCACTTTCCTGCTTAGAAAACAGTATGGTTTGGTGGTGAAGAGTGTGGGTTCTTAAGTCAGACTGCTTTGGTTCAAATTGTAGTCAATTCTCTCTCTAAACCCCAAATTCTTTATCTGGGAAAAGGGGTAATAATTTACTGGCACTTATTGAATACTCAATAAATGTTGGCTGTTATTATCAGTAATAACAGTGCTTGAAATATTGTCTTTAAAACTTCTTCAAAGTCACCCAGTATGAATGGACTGTGGTAAAATCGACTTGAGATGTTCTTTGTCTGTAATAATAATCCTAAGAGCCTTCGATTCCTTGACTGTGAGGAGGTTTAATGATAGTTTCTTTTATTGTTTTTATGATTACTCTATTTGGAAGTGCCACCTCAAGGTAAACAAGGTGACATTTTCTTGTCAAGAGTAATATTATAGTCTTTAGTATAGAGAAAACAAGATGTACTGAATAGTTACTATTGTGAAACAATCATAAAAAGTTCATTATTCGTAGTTGGCATTTACTTAGCAACTATTTTAGGATTTAGCACGTAATATTATACTTAGCTATAGGCCTGTCCCTTCTGGTAGGCCGTGGTCTTCTCAAGTTCTAAGTTTTGGGACTCAGAAAACCCCTGGCACAATGGCCAGAGCATATTGGGCACTCAGTTTTTGTTGAATGAAGAACTTAATGAGCAGCTGCTCTACAGTAGATATTAAGGTGTATCCCAAACAGGCAGATCAGGTAACTTCAGAAATAACTCGTGCAGAGCACAGAGGGCCAGGCTCTACAATTCTGAGGTGGAGGCTACTTGCATCATGGGATGTAATGGAGGCCCTTATGGGAGTGCTGCCTTTTGAGGTGGACTGTGAAGAATGAGTTGGATTATGTGTGAAGGGTTGTGGGTGGCGTGGAGCAGGGTGACTTAACAGATAGAAGCAGCTAAACCATGGCAGAAGTAGCAGCAGCTTCTTGGATCTGGGGACTTGAGAGATGAGAATAAAGGGAATTATTAACCTCTTTGCCTCCTATTCTGTTAATTGTCCAGACAGAACAGGTGTTGCTGTACTCCAAGAGGTTGTAGCCATTATGCAGTTGGCTTTCTAAAGCTTCTGTAGCATTTTAGGCATACCAAACAGTGTAGACAATAATAAACACCTGTGATCTCATCATCCCACTTAGGAAATAAAAGCATTTCAGATGAATTGAAAACTCCTCTCCTCTTTTTGCCTCTGGTTCCCATTCCTCTCTTTCCTTTCTGAAGTAGTGAAGTAACCATGAGCTATTGATATTTATCATTCCTATAGAGATGTGCTTCTACAATCATTATACAGTTTTGTTCAACATGTTTTTCAACTTCATATACATGCTATCTTCTTGTTTCCTTTTGTGAAACTGACCATTGTGTCTGGATTCTTTCATAGGTGCGAGTTGCCTTTGCCCAGCAGTGGTGGCTGCTTTTTTAGGACGTATCTGTATTTTTAGATTGTCCCTTTCTATCTTTACATTTTTTTCTCAATGATTAAAATTCATTCCTATGGACTGTGCCCTAGTTTTTGTTTAATTGCTGTATAGTATTCATTATATGAACACATTCTAGTCTATGTTTTCATTTTTCTATTTATGGGGATTTTGACTGTCTTATGTCAAACAGCATGGTAGTGCACACATAGCCTTCGTGTGGCTTTTCGTGTACACATGGAAGAACTTCTCTAGGCTGGGTATATATTTAGAAATAAAATTACTGCATGCTAAGTATAATCATTTTCTGGTGGACCAGAACATTCTTAAAAGGACATGTTACATGTTCTTCAAGTGTATAATTTTTACTTCTGTTTAGAAAATATTTTTTAGTCTTTTAAATCTCCACATCCTCATAATCCCCATATCCCAACAGAAATAGCAAGAGCCCAAGGAAAAGCATGGAAAAGAAACTGAAGTAAGGCTGGTTTCCTTTGCTGTTAGAGGCTGATGCACACTCTGCCATCTATTGGTTAGGTCTGGCAGCCACGCTTCCAGTGGATCCCAGCTCCTGCTGTCTGTCCTTGGTTGTCCAGATGCTTCTGTGGCAGTTGTTGCCTGTGTCTGACAGCTGTGAGTGTTGCCTGGCCACTTACATGTCTGAAGCAGGCTCTGGACAACAGGACAATAAATATGTTCACATCCACGAGCAGAAAAATCAAAACTAGAAATGAAAATGGAAAAACACAAATTATATAAGATTAAGTGTGAATTTAACAGAGCTGAATTGTATATAATGTAAATAACTGAAATCTATTTTGTTGTCTATTTCAGTCATTTATTTAGGACCAGACTCTGTGTGCTGTAGGAAATTGCAGTCTGTAGAATAATTCTCCAAAAAACTTCAGTGCTATTAAAACAACGCCGAAGTTACTTTGTTTGGAACGATGCTGGACAAATGTCTCCTTTCCCTTAAACGGCAACCACTCCAAATAAACTTAGACCGTTGCCTTTTCTGCCTGCTGTCAGCTTGCCGTCTGGCTCTTAAAGAGTTAAACTGGAGGTTTGTGAGGTCATTTGTGATTTCATTGGGTCTGGACTTTTGAAGCAGGTCTCTTGGAGGGAAGCTGTGTTGAGAGAGGAGACTGGGAAGAGGGGGACGTCCTACTTCAACTTCTTTCAAGTTCGTTTCCCTGAGCCCCTGAGGGATCCAGTGGCATTCTGGGAGAATGTCACTGCGGAGTCAGTGTGTAGCAGTTTGTACTTGCAACAGAAGCAGCTTTAGAAGTACATTAAAAGAGCCCTTCGGGAAGATGAAAGTTTGCTGAGCAGATGGAATGGGAGAAGGCTCTTCAATTTGTGACAAAATTATGGGCAGACTGTTTGCTGACGGAGGTAACTGAAATTTGGTTTATTGTCTTTGTCTGGTCCTAGGCAGTGCTGGATTATGTATAATTTATAGAAACTTTTTTGGATTTGAAAATATATGATTTCAAAAGAAAAGCATTGAAAGCAGATCTTAGGGCAAGACTTAGGAACATGATCCTATGTTAGTTTCTAAATAAGGGTGACAAATGAAGAGTATATTTATTATAGGGTCTACAATGTTTGGGCAAAATGAGATTTTTCCCTAATGGAGTTATGCTGCTCTTTGAGGTGCTTAGACATAGCTTGGTGTTCCTAGACTGCATGTGGATTCCAGCTACCCTTTGTGAAACCTCATCCAGGCTTTGGAAGGTCACTGATTTGAGCTTCATCATGTAGTGGAGTCGGTAACGACTGCTGCACAAGGCTATCATTCTTATTCTGTGTATCACTGCTCTGAAAGTAAAGTTGGCTGTGCGTTAGTACAAAAAGGTGATTCATCTTAGAATTCAGCGTTATGCCTGAAACTTCAAAGGCTAGCCAGTTATCTAATGAAAAGGGCATAGGGAGTTTTTTTTGTTCCCCTGGATCTGAGGGAATTTCAGCCTCAAAGTTTCTTTATGGGAAAGTTTCTGTTTTCACGTTCAACAGGCAGGGGATAAGTGAGGTTAATGGTGCTAAAGAAGGGGAAGTGAGCCTAGTCCACTGATATGTCCATTTTTGAGATGCCTGGGATTGAAGAATAATTCATGACCATCCAAAACCCAGCAAGAACTTCAGTGCTTGTCCAGGATGGTCATTGATGATAACAGGCATATTTGTGGGTACTAATTGGTAAAATTGGCATTTCTTGCCTTGATCGCAGATTATAAGTTCTTATTTCCAGTAATTTATAATGCCATTTGTCTTGCTAGCCCATCAGTATAACAATTTTGCCTCTTCTGTTTGGTCTTTTGGTCCATGACTTTAATAAGAAACTACAAAGAGAATACTTGAGGGGGAAAAAAGGCCATGAAACATATTTTATGAAAGGCCTAAGCAAAGTGGATGTGATTCTGACTTAGGAGTCATAGGCTCATAGGCTTAAGTTTTACTCCTTACAGGTTGGCCTCTATCAAGTTGAACCACTTGCTGAAGCTCAGCTTCTTCATATATGAAATAGCAATTACAGTATCTAACATGAGAGGCGGTGGCTGTGAGGATTAACTAGGGTGTAGTGCATGGGAAACAATTACCATAGTTCCTTGTGCTCTAAAAGAGCTCAGTAAACATTTATGATCATTGGCTATTATAGCATTTAAATTGTGCTTCCTTATGTCAGGCACCTGAGGACTTAGATGTTAGAGCGTGATGGTGATAAATTTGAAGTTGTGAGCGAGCTCACAGTGTAAACACATCAGGGCTTCCTTGTGGCCAGGTTCCAGGGTAGCCCCTCTGTTCTCATCTCCCAGTCAGTTGGGCATCTCTCAAATGCAGCCTTTAGTGGCAGCAGGGGCTGAGAGAGGAAAATGGATAGATCATTGTAAGTCCGTCAGCACTTTGTGAAAACATCTGTGTGCTCTTGCCACTGTGGAGGGCATGTCAGTTTCATCATAAATATGGGGAACAGCATTGTGAACACATGTACTCCATAGGCAGCCTGTGACCCACTCAAGAAAGGACTGGTGTCTGGGTTCTTTCATAGGTGCAGGTTGCCTTTGCCCAGCAGCAGTGGCTGCTTTTTTAGAATGGGTCTGTATTTCTAGATTATCCCTTTCGGTCTTCACACTCTAAGAGTTGGTAGCTGTGCAGCTGTGTGAAAGCCACTTAGCTTCTCTGAGTGCCTATTTCCTGGTCTATTATTTGTGGATAATATTTTTATTCCATGGTTGTTGAGATTAAATGAGATAAAAATATGTGAAAATGCCTGACAGAATAAGTACTAAAGACTTTTTTTTCTGCCTCAAAAATGGCTCAATTTCTTCGGTTACAGTCAAGGGAAATTTTTCGTAAAATTTGTAAATAAGAATCTTGTTATACTTTATAAGCATCTTATGTTTAGTTCAGTGTTTCTAAAGCTTTTGTTTAAAACAGTTTCCTTGTGTGATTAGTTTATATCATCTGAATCATCTGATGTTAGTTTCTTTTTGCCTTCACCACTTTCCAGTGTAGGCTATAATCCTTATGGCTTTTAGATTTCATTTTGATCTAGTTTTCAAAAATACTATGAAAGGAATATGAATGCCAATGGTAAAAGTTCAATTTGAAGTTCCTTGGGTCCCATTCCCCAGAAGGGACCTCCACTGTCAGTTTCTAGTCTGTCCTTGGAGGCAGAATCTGCGTAGCTCTTTAGGACCTGATTTGAAACTGTCTTGTTGGTGCGAAAGTACAGATGTGGTACGGAAAGTTCTGTTGGGCTTGCCAGCTCCCTTTGCAGCTCGATCCCTCCCTGCATTTCCATGGCACGGTGTCTGGAATGTCTGGAGCTCCCTTGACAGGAACCGCCTGCACAGCTGGGTTGTGTCACCAAGAGCCGAATGTGGTTGACAGGTCTAGCTCTAGCCATGCTGTTGTGGGGCATATGATTAACCCAGAGTTCCTGTAGGGGAGCGAAGAGCCTGCCTCTCAGCAGAGGGCTGGTCTGAACCTGCTCTGTAATCCTGACCTGGAGTTCTGGGGAGGCAGAGCCTGCCTTGGGTTCCAGCAGGGATTTTAGTCATTGTGTAGCTGGCTGGAGGCTGTGGTTCAGTCAGCCCTTTGGTCTGCTGTTATATTTGGCTTTTTGTCATGAATAACATTGGGTGGAGGTAGAGTAGAAGGTGCTGAATATGGAGTTGGAAGACGTAGGCTAAACTTCCAGCCTTGTTGTTTACCAGCTGTGACTTTCGGTAAGACTTCTTTGGTCCTCAGTTTCTTTACTTGCAAAATAGGACTTTTGTGAGGATGAAATAAAATAACACATGGGAAAGTGCTAGATAGACTGCAAAGTGCTCTGTGGATTTTTTGGTTTGTTTATCTTATTGGATATTCAAAGGACAGTGGCTTATTCCTCTTACCTGTTAAGGTAGACTGAACTGTTGATGCTTTAGAGACCAAGGAACAGTTGAAACTGTCTGATGTTCTGCTGTCCTTGCACTTTGTCTCGCCTTTGTGATCTTTTGTCCCCTCTGTTCTTGAATGCTCCTGGTATGCATAAGAACCTGTGTTCAGAAGGGAGGGGAGCAGTAGAATTTCTGTGCCCAGAATGTTCTTAAGTAAGCCACTCCCTTTTGTTGATTCAGCTGGTCCTTTATTGAGGCCCTGCTTTTCAGCAGGGGAAACCCTGACAACCTTGGTTGGTCCAACTCTGCTATTGATGGTGAGACTTGGGAAGAGTTGCATCCTCTCATGACCCCTCAGTTTGCCCCCAGTTTGCAGAAGGGGTTGGGCTAAAATTCTTTTTTGTGTATGGAGAGGAGAGAGTGATTATCTTTGCTTTTCTACTTTTTCTCTACCTTGCTGTATTCATCGTCTTACTGGACAATTTTTGCTTCCTTCTAAATAACTTAGGACAGTTGTCTTAGAAAAGACAGGACAAGTAAGCAATGAAGCTGAACATCAAGCTGAGATGCCATGTTGACTTCTGAGACCAAAATGAATGAAAATCTCTTAAGGGTGACAGGGTGTTAAAGGTGAGTATTAAATTGTCTTGCCTGTAATCTGCTGACCTTGACATCACTTTGTTTTGTCGTCATCCAAAGCTGATCATCTTTGATCAAGGCTTCTAGGTCTCAGATCCATTGTTAGAGGAGCTGTGAGTACTTGAAGGGAGCAAGAGAGAAAGGACGTCATGGCAGCTGGTGGCTGAAATGGAGATGCCACCATGAGAAGACATGGAGAATGAATAAGTCTTTTAGCTTGAGGCAATAATCCCTTTGAGACAGGGGAGGAGCCTTTGCCAGGCTGTGTGGGAGATGTTTGCGTTGCTGTGGTTCTGGCTTTCAATGCTTTTCATCCATCCTGGTTTTCTCAAGCTCTTTATTATCTATCTTGCTGAATAGAAGAGTACATCTATCCTGTGTGGACATTTTAGTCTGTCTTTCCCATGGTAAGACTGAATTCCTAGATGACAATAACAGGAAAACATTTGTATTTCGTCAGGATTTTGCTGCTGAAAAGATAAACAAGAAGAGTTAAATCTATCTCTGCAGCTTGCTAACCAGAAGGCTTATTAATAGCCCTAGTAGTGGGGAACAGTCACTGGCTGCTGGAACTTGTGGATTTAGGAAGTCCCTTGGGGAACTCATCGGCTGGGCCAAGTATTGCAGACCCATGGAAGATGTCCTTCTGGATGAAACAGTTGACCTTAGACGTTAGGAGAGTCATAGTTTCAAAAGACAAGGTAAGAGGAAAGAGGGAAAGAGAATCCACCTCAGATCGATTGCACAAGATCAGTTGCAATATATGGGATGGCTGATAGTAGATTGGTAATTACTGTAGCACCTCTGAATGGTATCTGGTCTCATAGGAGCAAGTAGCCTATGAATGCTGTTGCCAAAGTTGTGAGTAGGAGGATAATGCTGATATTTCAGGTTTCTAGAAATGCAAATGATGCATAGTATAAACCTCGGCCAATGTGTAAGAAGAGGCAGATGAAAAATATTGAAGTGCCGTTAGCATGAAAATAGTGGACCATTCAGCCATAGTTTACATCTCGGCTGAAATGAGTGACAGAAGAGAAGGCAGTTGAGGTGTCTGATGTGTAATGTGTGGCCAAAAATGGTCCTATAATGAGCTGGAGGGGTAGGCAGGCACCAAGAAGTGAGTTGAAGTTCCACCATATAGAAATGTTAAATGGTGTGGGAAGATCAATGAATGAGTAATTGTGTGTGATTGGAATTCTCTGTTTTAGACCCTTTCACTTGCAATGTAAGTGGAGATTCTGTTGATTAGGATTTGTCACTTTTTACTAAATCCAAAGATATTTACCTTGCATAAATTTTCTAACAAGTAGATGAATATCTATTTAAATGCCAGGTGTATAAATGGTGCTTCGGGATTGGAGGCAGGGATATAGCCAATAGGTGTAGAAGATAAACCTAAGGAGTAAGGTGATTGAGGTGGTTTTGGCCTTGCATTTCTGACATCTTGACCTTGGGAAGCAAATGTGTCTCATCTTGCATTAAGGCTTTGAATTCATCATTGATTGACTTCGTGAAAATTGCCTAGCTGAGCATTTTTTAAAGCTTAATGATGAGGAAAGCGAAAAGTGTCCACTTGAAACATAGCCAAAGAATGACAGTTGCCACATTTTTAAATGACAATAAACAACCTAGGCCATAATCCCCACTGTCTCTGCATTCCTCAACGTAGGGTGAGTTTACTAGTCATTCTGGGACTCCTCTGTGAGTAAGCAACATGGATTTTACAACCCAGTCTTTTGACAGTAATTTCTTTCTTTAAAGGAGAAAAACATTTTTAGTAACAACAAAATCTTATTGGAGAGTTTTATGTTGAACAAAAATAGGCATCTACTGCTACACACACACAAGACTATTTCTTTTGTCTCTCTTTTTTTTTTTTTGAGATGGAGTTTTACTCTTGTTGCCCAAACTGGAGTGCAAAGGCTCGATCTTGGCTCACCACAACCTCCGCCTCTGGGTTCAAGCATTTCTCCTGCCTTAGCCTCCCGAGTAGCTGGGATTACAGGCATGTGCCACCACACCTAATTAATTTTGTATTTTTAGTATAGACAGGGTTTCTTCATGTTGGTGAGGCTGGTCTCAAACTGCTGACCTCAGGTTATCCACCCGCCTTGGCCTCCCAAAGTGCTGGGATTACAGGTGTGAGCCATTGCGCCCAGCCACATACAAGACTATTTCTAGGAGCATCCCTATAGGAGAGAGAACATACAGCACTTAGATTTGAGCCACAGTCTTATTAGGTGTTTAAAACTTAATCACCACTGCTACATGCTGCTTCTCAGTTGCATGCCTGGCTTGGCCGCCTCTCCATGGGAGCTGGCCATCTCCAGAGTCAGCAGTATCTCTTCCTGTGGCACCCAGTTCTTGGGAGGTCTCAGGGCCATGCAGCCAGGGAACCAGCTCTGGCAAGAGGCTAAGAAATACATCTGCAGATGCTAGGTTGCAGGCCAAGGATGGGGCTGCCCTACCCAGTATGTGTTAAGTATCAAAATCTACGTATCATTGGCTAGGGTAGAAGTCATATTTATCTTGTGTTGCATTCAGTTTTATGAAAACACATTTGAAGACTGATGTAACTGTACACCAACTTGGTTAAACACTGATTACCTTCTTTTAGAGAAAGTTCCTTCATTTAAAGGAAGTAACATGATTTAGGGATTTTTTTTTTTAATTTCTTGAAAGCTTGTGTATCATGTGACCAGTAGCTAGCATTTCTGTGCTCTGATGGTGTTCCTTTCACCTGCTTTCTTGATGTCATGTGTTCTCTCCCTACTTTCCTTTCTCTTCCCTACCTTTACAATCTGCTTTATCTTGAACGTTGTTTGGATTGTCATGGGTCTTTTTCTTCCCTGAATATTTAACCAGGCTCATGTCTTCCCATTGTTTCTGCAGCCCACATCCTATCTTGGTGAGTCTCACTAGCCATTGACGGAGGAAGACTCGTAAGTTGCTACGTTGCTGTGGCCATTGCATGTCTAAGGCCAGTGTGACTCTGATCCCAGGGTTGGTCTGCAGTAGCCTTGTGTCTGCGAGTGCCACAAGGGGTCACTGGAAGAGCATTGTGCTGGGAGTCAGGAGACTTTGGCTCTGGCCCCAGCTCTGTTTATATCTAAGTTCTTAATCTCTCTCTCTGAAGCTTTTATTTACTTATCCAAAAAATTGGGTTTGATTAAATAATTCACATGGTGTATTCCACCTCCAAAAACTCATTACTTGACTCTATGAAATCATACTAATTCTGGCTCCTTAGATTAGTTATTTGTGACCAGTTAGGATCTTTTATTCAAAACAAATTGAAAACAATGAGACTGGAATTGGAGCAGGTAGAATATACCAAAAATTTAGCTGCAGTGTGCATAGCTTGCCCAGTGATTATGGTAGAGCAACGGGGGGAGGGAGAGAGGGAGCACTTTCCACAGGTTTGCAGTCTTCTTGGGCTGCCTACGTAAGCTTGACATTTTGCATTGTTCTTTCATGGAAGTAACATCCGCTGGTTATCTTCAGTCTGAGTTGACTGATTGGAAATACTTTTAAACTCCAATTGGATGTTTTCCAAGAAGGGAAGCAGTAGGACAGTAAGAGATTATATTCTAGTGTCTTTTCCTTGTCTCAAGTGACTGGCTGATGGCGTATCTTCTCCATCCCTTTTCAGGGGGCCCTGGTTTCTCACATGAAAGCAGAAGCATGTGCCTCAGCAGCTGAAGTGAAACCAGCATGTAAGAGGTGGAAGGCAATGTCGAGGCCGAATCAGGAGTTTCTTGACTCTTGCTTATCTAGGGCGTGGGTATTGTAGGCTCAAATTGAGGATAATTTTTCTCCCTTTAGAGTTAAGGGAGCATGGGGTTGGCAGTGTGGGCCTGGGGGTTTTCCTGGTACTTCACATTAGCTCTGTCTTTGGCTGTGTCACCTACCCATTTCTGAGCTGGCCTCATCTTTAAAATGAGGTCGTTGGCCCAAGCCAAAGAATTTAGGGTTTTTTCCAGTGCTGACCTGCCATAATCCTGTAATTTCCCTCTTCATGAGCAAGACCCTTAGAGAGATGTGGCATGTGAGGGGAAAGGGAGTTGAGACCAGTCGGTTTTGCTGATGCCTCCTGTGCGTCCTGTAACTTCTCTGCCTTTTAATTTTTGCACAGCACTAAGTCCAGGTTACCACAAAATATTTTAAAATTGATGCTTACTTTTGGTCAATGTACTGATTTTTTGGCATTTGTTGAGCATTTATCAGTAGTCTGTGGCCCCCTCTGCCAGGAACACAACCTCCCAAAGACGTTCAGGGCTTTTCAGTGTGAGTTTCCCCAAGAGTAGCAGTAGAACTTGCAAACTTCCTGCATCCTCACAAGGAACATGGCTCCTTCCAGGACATTGTAGAAACTTCTACCGATATTTTCTGTTCCCTCCCATTATGTTCATTTGATTTTTCTTCAAAAGCCTCAAGGACATTCATTTCCCCACAGCCTATATTAAATATTGGCATTCAGGTTGAAGGGTCTCCTTGTGCTCTTAAGCCTTGGAGTGAGGTTTAGCAGGGAACATGACTGTTTCTCTACAGAAATATTTCCCTTTGCCTTCTTGATAATGATATCCCAATCAAAACATTTGTATTGCTACTGATAGGGTCAAACACATGCGTTAAATGACTTATTGAGAATACTTTTTGATCATGAGGGAATCTGAAAATCTTTTTTTCTATCTGTATTTCTTTTGCTTCCACAGGGTAACTTTGTGGTCAAATTGGTAAGCATTTAAAATACATCCCATCTCCACAGATAATACTGCTCTAGTCAGTCCTGGGGAATGGAATACTTTCACTAGGCTAATACCATTGACTTAAGTGAATGGTATGGAGTGGAGATTATTACAAATGCATTTAATTATTCATGCTATTGGTCAAGAGATTCAAAGGGTTTCATTTAGATGTGTTTTTCTTCAAAATAGCAACTTCAGTTTTCTATCCCATTAAATCCTGAGAGTAGGTAACTAGTTTGAGTTCCCTTCTTTCACCATTTATTTCTTTTATTTTTATTTTTTTTTGTAGAGGTGGGGTCTTGCTATGTTGCTCAGGCTGGTCTTCAGTGACTGGCCTCAAATGATCCTCCCGCTTTGTCCTCCCAAAGTGTTGAGATTGCAGGTGTGAGCCACCACACCCACCCTCTTCTGCCATTTCTAACTGATGCAGCAATGGACCTGTGAAACTCCTCTCATGACAGCAGGAAGGGAGGAGAGGGAGTGAAAGAGCTGCAGTGGCCTGCATGGGTGTGGCTGACACTGCCCATGGGTGTTGGTGGGGGCCTCCCCTGAGCACTCTCAGTGTGGATGCACCTGTCTTCCTAATGCTCTGCTGTGTGCCTGGAAGTGACGACTGATGGAGTGATGAGGGAGTTGCCACCCTGCTTATGTCACTAAGTCCAAGAACACAGACAGGACCATGTGAGTGGGATGGTGCAGCTGCCAAAGGCCCAGGGGGCCCCATCCACTCCAGGAGATCGCAGGGTTTCTTCAGCTCCCTACTGAGATGACAGCCACGCTCGCTGTCCTCTTGAAAATCATACTTATGTAGGTGCTGCAAGCTTCTAGGAGTAACAGAATCTCAAATCAGAATGGTAATAATGAAATATGCTCTTTACTTTTGAAGAAATAATAGACAAGTTACCATATTTTTGCCTCATGTTTTTCCTTTAAAAATATTTTTACCTTTAGAAATACAGCTTTTCTTTAGAATATACTTATCCTCAAGAGATCATACAAATCCAGTATGTTAAAATTTTATTCTCTTCACATAAGATTTTAGAAAATCTAGGCCAGTTTGAGCTCCTATGACATGCTTTGAGCCATCTATGGCTGTACATTCCCAGATTTTAGTGCAAAGCCTTTCCCACCAATTTGGAATAAACTGATCATTGTAACCAGCTTTGTATGAAACAGTTGTTTCAGATCCCAACCCTGTAGTGATGTCATTTTCTTTATGCCCAAAGTAAATGCTATGCAGACTAGCTTATTCTGGAATTTGACTGTACCATTCTTCTCTTGATTAAAATCTTCCACAGCAAAGGAGCCCTGCTAAGTGAACAGTCTCCCTTATACATTGGTTTTTGTGCTTCTAACTAACTTTTCTAGTAATCTTATTTTTCCTTGAGAAAGCAGTCCATCCTGTTTAATATGGAGTAGGGGTTGTGGTTGGAATTAAAAACATATCCAGTATGTTATATTTTGATTTTTTTTTTCTTTTTTAGCATCAGTGTGTTTTTAGTAGAAATGATTCAATCTCAGTGTGGTTTGGGCTCAGGAACACAGAATAATAAGAGCTATAAATATAGTAGAAAGAAGGAGGATCATGTTTAGCCAAGATAAAGTCTACTTTAAGTTGTTTTCATATAAGACCTTGAACTAAACAGAGGAAAAATGTTAGATCTCCCAGGAATCATTAATAAAGTTTTTACATTTCTGATGAAAGATATAAGTATATGTCTCAAATTATTTATATATGAATATAATACAACAGGGAAGAGATCAATTTGTAAAAAATTTTACTCCCTTTAGAATTCTCAGGGGACCCAAGAGAGAAGGGGAACTTTATTTTCTTTCTTTCCATGGTACCTTCGTAAGTGAAGACTAATGATCAGAGCTCTTGTAGTTTATAATCTTGGGGAAATAAGCTCTTAGATAATTATAGGTAATCTATGAGTTAAAGGGTATTGTTGGAAATCTTCCCATAATTATGTTAAAATTTAGAACCCCACAGAGCTAGCTGCTGGACATCTGTCTTACAGGACCAGAACTCAGCAACCCACTGGGCAGAATCTTGTGTAGGGTTAAGAACCTTATTTTTTTTAGATAAGGTTATTTGTCTTCATAGCCCAGGTTGGCCGTTTCCTGACAGTATTGCCTTGGGTTTAAAAAAAAAAACAAATAAACGAAAAAAAAATAAACCGTCTTTCTTGTAAAGTGGTATAGTGATACCTACTTCCTAGAGGTATTGTCAGGATCAATTGAGGTAATGCTTGTGAAGTGCTTAACATGGTACCTGGAACTAGTTAGAGCACAATAAATGTCAGCTGTCATCATCACCACCGCCACCATCATCAGTACTTGAATATACTTCTATTTCACCTTTTTTTTTTTTTTTTTTTTTTTTTTGAGACGGAATTTCGCTCTTGTTACCCAGGCTGGAGTGCAATGGCGCGATCTCGGCTCACCGCAACCTCCGCCTCCTGGGTTCAGGCAATCCTCCCGCCTCAGCCTCCTGAGTAGCTGGGATTACAGGCATGCACCACCATGCCCAGCTAATTTTTTGTATTTTTAGTAGAGACGGGGTTTCACCATGTTGACCAGGATGGTCTCAATCTCTTGACCTCGTGATCCACCCACCTCGGCCTCCCAAAGTGCTGGGATTACAGGCGTGAGCCACCGCGCCCGGCCTATTTCACCTTTTGATATATTTTTTATATTTATATTATTTCCCTTAATCACAAAGCCCAGATTAGCAACAAAGAACAGTATGGCACACTCATTATTTATTTTTATTTATTTACTTTTTTTGAGATGGAGTCTCTCTCTGTCACCCAGGCTGGATTGCAGTGGCACAATCTTGGCTCACTGCGACCTCCGCCTCCTGGGTTCAAATGATTCTCCTGCCTCAGCCTCCCAAGCGGCAGGGACTACAGGTACATGCCACCATGCCTGGCTAATTTTTGTATTTTTAGTAGATATGAGGTTTTGCCATGTTGGCCAGGCTGGTCTCTAACTCCTGACTTCAGATGATCCACCTGCCTTGGCCTCCCAAAGTGCTGGGATAACAGGCGCAAGCCACCACACCCAGCCACTTTCCACTTCTCTCTTCTTTGTACCATTTTTGATGCCCTTGGTCAGGGGTGTTAGGTGAGGATTGAAATTGTACCTCGAAGCTGTTATTAGCAAAGCAGAAAGCACTATAAACCCAGAATACAGAGTTCTCTGAAGTATCTTTCCATGGAGGAGGCGTTTTCCTAATACCTCTTACATTGCTTCATTATATGAATGGAAAGGGAAGAAAACAGAGAAATTAAAATATTTTTTGAATTTTCCTCCGATTTTTAGGTATAATGATTCTAATTCCTCATGCTGGAACTTGTCTACCTAGGGCAATAACTTTTGATAATGGGTTCCTCTGATCCCCCTAATGATTTTTTTTTAAAATAGCTATAGCAAAGACAGTCTTTGTGGTACATTGACTGTGGAAAAAATACACAGAAACTGAGTTTCTTTTTATAAAAGTTAGAATACTGAGAATAAGTATGGGTTTTTGCTCAAGGAAAGTCCATGCCTGGTTCTATGTGTTCGGGCAAGAGAGAACTTCTGAGGAAGGCTTCTTCCATACCTAACGCTGCATGAGGCTTTCTTTAGTGGGTGCATTCATCCCTGATAGACTTTACCTGAAACCTTTGCTAAAGAGCTCTTCTTCACTGAATATTAACAGTCTGTATACTAGTAAAGCCGTACAGCTTTGTGAGAGCTATTTATTTTATGTTATCCAGATTGCTCTCCAAGAGAACCAAAAAAAAATGTTTCCCATGTAAACCCATTATAAGAGCATTTCAATATCAGACTACTTCTGTGTAGTCTCTACAATACAAAAGGGTTATAAAAAGGCATGTAAGCTTTGGAACTGTGCAGACCTGAGCTGCCTTGGGTTTATGGTAATTCACATAGTGATGCCGCATAGAGTAGCTGTGGCTTTGGTCTAAACTGCTCTGGCTGTGGGCCAAATGCCAGTTGGTGTAATCCTCAGTCAGCAGACTCGAGGCTCATTATGGACCCAGCAGTAGGCTCCAGGTACTTTTTCTTTCTTGATATTCCAAGACTTTCGAAATCCTGGTTAACATGGGAGGATTCTGAGGTCTTACTGGGTTACTGGCCTTGGGAACAGCAGAGGAGGGCCATCTACTGCCTTTCTGCTCCTGTGACTTGTAGGCAGGGCTTCTGACAGCTCTTCCTTCCCTACTTCTCCACTGGTGTGAAGTGTTCTGTTTAGAAATAGAGTAGGTTTTATATCAAGATACAATATATTTTTTAAAAGGCTTTGATTAAGGGATTAGGCTCCCTTTACTAGTTAATGTGTTTAAATTCATTTTTTTACCCTCATAGGTTCAGGGCTTCTCCCCTAGGTGGGATGGTGTAAAAGAATCTTTCTATACCTGTCTTTCTGAGACTTTCTGAAGCTGGTTCATGCATGTTAGCCATTGATGAGGGTCTCTTGAAAACTCAAAGAACTTTATCTTCATTATAGTTGAGTCACCTAGGCATGACTGGTTGATACTAGCCAGGTACAGCCCAGAAAAGCCCACACATTCACCGGCATCTTTCCTCTTACCCGCTTCAAACAATGCCTGTTCTTCCACATGGGATCTAGAGAGCCCTTTCTCCTCTCTCCATGCTAGTGAGTATTAAAATTCTCTGTGTGTGTGCATCTATGTTTAAATAGCAGACATGTTTAAAAATAAAGTATTACAAAGAACTTCCAGTTTTATCAGCTGTTTGAAAGTAGAGCTGCTTTGCCAGAGGCTGAATGGGAGGAGATGCTGAGCTCCACTCTCTGGGTCTCTCCAACTCTCCCAAGGTGCTGTTTTTCAGTAGGCTGCCTTCCCTAAAATTATATAACAGACTTCTTTTCCATGTGGTGCCTGAGCGTGCATGAACATAGCCATACACACTAGCCAGCCATAACAAACACAGCAGTCTGCTAAGCCATCCAATTAGTGTGGATGCTACCTAGCTGCTTTAGGTCTGAGTTGTCAATGCTGGCCCCAGGTTTACCAGGCGGTTTGGTTGTAAACTTGATTTTTACCCAACAGAAATCATGGGACTTTGTTCTGCTTTCTATCCTCTACTTAGGTTCCTGTTTTAGTACTTTTAAAATCGAGCATAATATTCTAATAACCTTACCAGATATAGTAGACTGTAGTAGGATTTTAGAGGTACAAGGGACATTCATCTAGTCCCAAGAGAGAGCAACACACACACACACACACACACACACACACACACACACACACACATAAATGTACTGATCTCAAGGAAGTGAGGCAACTTGCCCAATACCACACCATTGATGGTGAAATCTGAACTAGAATTCTCTTTATATATTCTATATTCCACAGTGTTACCATCCTGTGCCTCTCCAATCTGACTGCTGTCTGTGAATCTGCTACCCCACACTGGCCTCACAGACCTCTGCCAGAGAGGCACGATAAGCCATAGTTCAGGGTGTGATCTCTGAAGTCAGACTGCCTGGATATACATTTCAGCTCTCAGCTATTGTGTTATGGGAAACCTAGCATTTGTGCCTCGTTTTCCTCATCTGCCAGGTGGACATATTAATAATACCTATTTTGCAGGATTCTTGTGAACGTTAAATGTGTTAATGCCAGTGAAAGTCTCAGACCAGTGCCTGGAGCATCCAAAGTGCTTACTACACACTGTCATATCTGTCTGAATGTTTTGAATGACAGTAGAGAGAAATTAGATCCCACAGAAATGTTTGTCTCAGCCTGGGCAGACCAACTAGGGTTCATTTAAGGGTAGCAGAATGTCTATACCACCCTACCAACCCCCATCAGGTCATCTTTGAGAGGCCAACATGTTCATCACAAGTGTTTGAGACATTTTGGTTTAGTGTACCCCCCACCACCTCCCCACCTGTTACTCAGAGTGATTGAGGACCTGAGGCTTAGCTGGCTAGAATGATGTGGTGGTACATTCGCAGGTGGGTGGTAGTTCTCACTAAGCTCTTCTAGCTTATTCACTTGGCAGTCATATTCCTTTGATTTACTGTGGAGTGATTTTGCTCAAGACCTAGAGGACAACTGAGTCAGCAGTAGGATTCTTAAAGGTCCATGGAATGACTACTTTCTACTAAGCCCAAGCCAGTATTTTGTTCCTCCATGTAATAATGAAAATTATTATGTAGAATTCAACAGTTCGTGGGAGGAAAGGAGTTTTTATGGAAGGACGGCACTGTCTGTCTCTGTGAATGATGTGGGTGAGATTACCACAAAGTATTGCTAAGTAACTACCACATTTGTCAGTCCACTGCCATTGTCTGTGTGGGAGGCAGGGAAGACACAGTGTGGAGCTAATTTGTGTCATCTCTGTGTCATGGGAGAGTTACAACAGCCAAGCCCAAGTCTTGATTTGCATGATGAGCAAGATACTTGGAGGATAACCCTGATCTTACTTGAGTTCCCTGTTGAATTGAGTTGCAAGTGGTGATACTGATGGTGAGTGGTGTGTTCTAGAACTACCGGCACTGCAAAACCTTCTGAGGCAACGTGTTTTTCTCTGGGTGAGTAAACCTGGTTCCTGCTTACGTTTGCAGAAGTTTTCCTCTTTAAAGTAGGCCGCCTCTGTGGCTGGCCGGAACCATCATTCCCCTTGGCTTTGCTGCAGAAAACAGACTCCACCTTTAAAAACCTGAAGAGTTGTGGGAGGAAAAGCAAATGGGAGGTATTCTGATGTTGCTAGAGAAGCCAGGGAAATTTACCTTTTGACAATAGAGCTTTTACAAGGCAAACTGGGCCCTACTGTTTCTAGTGTTTTTCCTCTTTCATGCTTAAGGAAATACTTTCCTATAAAAACATAGAAACATTCAGCTAAGTTCAATGGAGAAAAATTGGACTAGAAATATCTCTTCTGTCCATGCCCTGAATTAGTAATGCCAGAATCTGATGAACTCACCAAATTTACACTTGTAAATGGTATGTCTGTACTCAAGTTAGGATCCTGGGAAGCATTTGCAGCTCTTCTGGGTAAGATGAGCAGCAGCAGCCTGGCTGTTTGGGAGAGAGCTGAGTGCAGGAAGTGGTGTTTCAAGCTTAAGTTCCCTTTTTAAAGGCATCTCCCTTCTGCTTGTTTTAAAGTTGCTTTTGAGTTGTCTGCCATTCCATTTGTATGATAAGCCTTTTTTTACTCAGGCTTTTCATCTGTAGATTATTCAGAGACCGATTAAAATGATTGAGAAACAAGTAAGACCAAGTGGCAAAACCTTTAGAAATGCAGTTAACAAACTTGTCAGCTACTGAAGTCTGACTTTTTTCTTGAACATTATTTTTAAAAACAGAACTTCGATTTGCACATACTTAGTTGTCCCATCTTCATGTATTTATTTTTAAAGAGGACAGGATACATTTACTGAATAATATTTAGATTTATTAAGCACGGAAATGCTTTTGTAAAGTAGAAGAGACAAAGAAGGGAGGGTCAGATGATTTCCTTTCGAGGAAACCCATTTCATTCATTTGCCAAGAGTGATGAGGCATTGCTGACCTTTAGGTAATTTTTTGTACTTAGCATTTCTTGATCATATCATAAAGCCATCACTCGACATGAAATCAGAACTAAAGCGCTACTGTCATTGGCAGAAGATAGTTTTAGAAACTAAAAGCCCCACTCAGGGTTGTAAGGTGAATACAGGTATGAGCTATGTCAGATGTCATTACATGATTTCACAAATTATTAATGAGTTAAGCCATATGATTCATTTGATCAAGGAGATAACTTAAAACCATTCATAATTATGCTCTTTATTAGAGAAATTAGAGAGCTATGTCTGTACATGACAGGTATTTACAACAGTCCTCCATCATTTCATCCCAGAATGACTCTCACCTTACCCACTAGCTGTCTGCCTGATACACAACATGATGTCTTCAAGATCAAACAAGTCATGGATCTGATTGAGGTTAGTGAACAGCCATCCTTGTTCTTAATTCAAGTGGAGAATTACTTGAACATCTGAGATGACTAGTGCTTTTATTTTTTTAAACTTGTTTAAATTTTTAATTAAAAATAAATATATAGAGATGGGGTCTTGCCATCTTGCCTAGATTGCTTTGGAACTCCTAGGCTCAAGTGATTCTCCTGTTTCAGCCTCCCAGAGTGTTGAGATTATAGATGGAGCCTCCATGCCTGACCTAGAGTACTTTTAGAGTTTAGTCTCATTTCAATCACTGTCTACATTTATTGTCTTTTGTCAGTTAGTATTAAAACATCAAGAACTAAATGGTTTGACCTAAAACCTCCACTTAATCGCAGTTACCTGTGAGGATTACACTATTAGAACAGAGAGTAAAAGTATGATTAGTTTCTTTTAGAGCCCACTCTGACATTATAGAACTTGCTCCTACTCCTCTTGAGCTTGGCGTATGCATATGAATATTTATTTTACCTGTTTTAAATGACATTTACTTGGAAGCTTTTGAGTAGTTTATAAATATATGGTGTCATAGTATTGGCATGTGTCAGAAAGACTTGTTTACCACAAAGTAGTGAAGTCTGAGTGGAGAGCTGGCCCCTGGTCCAGTGAGTGACCAAGAGCTGGGTCATGGCTGGTTCAAGAGCATCTCACATTTACTATCTATACTTGACTGTCTGGATCTTGAGTTTTTGCATGTGATATGCCATCCACTTTTGAGGAATGTATATGCTGTCTCTGTCACTGCTATCTGGGATTCAGTTTCCAGTTTCTGAGCATAGCTCCTCACTCCTACTTTGCAGGCCCATAGCCTAGTCCCTTTGTTGCCTTCTGAATGTTTAGTTAAAAGCCTTGCCATCAGATCAAACCAGAAACAATACTTGATTTGAGAAGATCTGCATGTGTATTTAAAAAAACAAAACACTTAAGAAATTTGAATAATTTTAGAAGTAAAGTACAATCAGCCCTTCATAGCTTTGAGTTCCACATCCAATTAAAGCAACTGTGGATCAAGAATATTTGCAGGGTGCGGGGAGGGGAGAATGGTTGCCTCTGTCCTGAACATGAACATACTTTTTTTTTTTCTTTTTGTTGTTCCCTAAACAATGCAGAATAACAATCATTGTCATAGCAATTGCATTGTATTAGGTATTTTAAGTAATCTAGAGATGATTTAAAGTATACAAGAGGATGTGTGTAGGCTATATGCAAATACTACATCATTTTATATAAGGGTCTTGAGCATCCACAAACTGTGGTATCCAGAAAGGGCCCTGGAACTAAGCCCTCATGGATACTGTGAGACAACTGTATATATTCACTGAAAACAATTTGAAAAGCACAAAGAAGCAAATAAACTTATTAGTCTACTATTTAAAAATTAGTATTGTTGCCATTTTAGTATGAATATATGCATTTCCAACCTTTGTGTGTTATGTTTGAGTTTGCATGTGCACAGATAAATAATATCCACATTAAGTTAATGTCCTTTTGGTATTTTATGGTATAAAGGTATCAGGTTTATTTAAAATAAGTGATTCCAAAAATATGTTACAGACACCACTGGTGATATTTGAGATAACTGTAGGGAACACCTGAGCATGTTTGATTTTTATAATTATACATTCTGTGTGTATTTGAAATTCTACTGCATCAAACGTGATTTCAGGGTTACAGTTACTTTGAAAGCCTTTTAAATATGGAGTCTCCAGCATCTCTTCAGTATCTCATCAGGTGATTTTGCTAGGTCTCCAGTATTCAGTATGTCAGCAATTTGGTCAGCTCTACCTTCAAACTACATTGCTATCTCAACTGTGTTACCACTCTGAATGCCATTCTGATCTAAGTATCCAAGTCACCATGGTTTATTCCAATATTTTTGCAACTAACACCGTGTTTTAGTCTTCTCAATTTGTTTACTTCTCACCTCACACTCAAAGCCAGAGTCTTTACCATGTCCTACAAGTTCCTACACGATCTGCCTCCCATCTACACCCCATACATCTCTCTGTGACCTCATCTCCTCCCACTCTTCTTGCTCACTCTGCTTCGGATGCATGGGCCTCTTTTCCCATCTGTGAGCACACTGGACGTGCTTCCACCTTGGGGCTGTTGCCTTTGCTTTTCTTTCTTCTCGAAGTGTTCATCCCCTAGAGCCCTGCTCTCCCATTTGACATTTTTAATCGTTTTCTTCTGTTGAGCACTTACCTGGCTGCCTTTTCAAAATTATAACTCGCTTCCTCCCAAGGTCTTATATTCTCCTTTCCTGCTTCCTCCCCACCCTGGCTATATCACCAACGTACTATGTATTTTACTTACCTGTCTGTCCTCTAAACTGTAAGTTCCATAAGGGCAGGGATTTTTGTCTTGTTTTGGTTACTGCTGAATCTAGAAAAGTTCCTGGAATGTAGTATGCACTCAATAAATACTTGTTGGAAGACAAAGTTAAATAAAAATCATGACCTGACTTAAAGAATGATAGTAAATCTATACGTGAGGCATAAGGATAGATAAAAGTCATATAGGTGATGAACAATGTCTGAAAAACACTGATAGGTTTTAAGTTTGTTTCTCTTGTGGTCTTATTATAAATACCACTGCAGTAAATACCCTTAAGTAATTTTTGTGTATATTTGATTCTTTTCTTAAAACGAATGCTTAGAAACATAATTGCTGGTTCTTAGGATATGCATATTTTAGGAGTTGTTAGACCTAAACCATGTATCAGTTTGTACTTCTGCCTTTAAATAGGAGTGCTTGTATTTCTTCCCATAGTTCACTGTCCATTGTCTAAGTGACTTTTTATCTTAACCAAAATAATGGCTGAAAAAGCTATCTGAATACCTTAACCTGTATGTCTTTGACATAGATAAGCATTTTTTCCCACATGTCTAATTCCTAACTGCTTATCCTTTTTTTATGAACTGCTTGCTCACATCTGTTTGAAGCTAGACTCTCGTTGCAGTGGACTAAAAACCTACTTGAACTAATTGTATTGGATGGATGTCACAGGCGCCTGGTTTATATCCAAGACTGGGATGCCAGGGACAGTCAGAGCTCCCAGACACAAGAACTGGAGGGTCTGTTTCTCTCTGCCATCTCTACTCTCCTGCTTTCTTTTGCACACTGGATTTTTCCCTTTTTTTCATGGAGTCTTTGTTCCCCTACATAACTCTTCATTCTACCTGGCTTTGGTATGTCATGCCACTTAGTTTAGCCCCTACTTTATGTGACCTTTCAGTGCAGGTACCCAGTCATAGTCTAAGTGCCATGGGTATCTGCATCCCAGATTTCTAGAGTGAGCAGTCTGTTGGGTCAGTTTATCAGGTGATCACTCCTGGTCCAATCAGCTGAGGTCAGCATAGACAGTTGAGGTTCTTGGGGCCTGTTCTTTCCAGGGCCTGTGGTTGAATTGGCTTCTGTAGCCAGGACATAAGGACACAGTGATTAGAATGTTTGGTACAATTTCTTTTGCCCATTTTTTTATTTGTTTTATTCATCTTTCTCTTATGGGTACCCAAAAGTCCTTTCCATTTGAAGGATAGTATTCCTTTTTGTGTAATGGGTGTTTTTCTATCCATTTATCATTTTAATTTTGCTTAGTGGTGTTGCCATGTAGTCAAGTCTATCAGTTAAATCATGATTGCTGCTAGCTTGTAGGTTAGAAATACCTTCTCTATGAGGAAATTATACATTCAATTATATTTTCTTTTAGTTCTCTACATTCTTATTTTTTATGTGCTCCTTGATTTGGATCACATAGAGGGAGTGGTGAGAGAAGTATCTTTACAATGTTTATTGCAGCAGCTAGTGTTTAGTTGTAATTCAGTTCTCTCAGCAACATTTTGTACTTTCCTTATTTTAGTTTTCTTAAGTTTATTCTTAGCAACTTCATAAATTTTATTCTTGGCAGAATTCTTTTCAATTATGTTTTCTAACTGCTCTCTCATGATTTATTAAAGCTATTGTTTCTCTGTTTTTTATAACTGAGTACTTTGCTAGTTGCAATTTTTTTACTCAGTATTTCTGGACTTTACATGTAAACAGTTGTAACATCTGCAAGTAATTATCATTTTATTTCTACCTTTATTTTTTCTTTCATTTCTTTTTCTCAATTTATTGTGCTAGATCTTTTAGAATGAGGATAATAATTGTAATGGCATGTAGTACATGTCTTATATTGTTGTATTTTTTAGTGATAATTATTCTGCCTAGATAACTGGAATGCTCTGGTAACTTACACAGCAAATACAGGAAATGAAACTAGTGGAAAACTCATTTTAACTCCAAATATTTTCTTCACTGGCTGGTCCTGGAGCCTGAAAATTTAACTCATTCATCTCTCTTTGTGGTCAAAGCATTGCTTCTACAAAGTTCTTGTTAAAATGCACCTGTGATTCTCCCATATCTTCTAAGGTAGCATGTCACATATTTAGTTATTTGATAATTGTCTATAAATGATACTGGCCTATTATGGGAAATTGCATGATGGACCTCAAGTTAACAGAAAGCGTTTTGATGGTGCTGTCAGTGTGAGCCTTCATAGTGAAGCAGCTGCTCACCTCCAGCTTCACCTTATGCCTGCTCTGTGTTGTTCACACGGTCTCACCTCCATCCTGTAAGCCTCAACCTGAGTGAACGTCTTTTGCTTTATAAAATATGTCTTGTCCTCTTGCCTGGGGCTTTCCTGCTTCTGGTCCTCAGTGTCAGTTTCACTGTCACTTTCTCCAGGAAGTCTGATGTCCTTAAACTAGGGTATGTGTTCTATTGCATGCTCCTTTAAAGTAACATTTTAAATCTTTAACACCTTAATCTTTAACGTAATTGCTTTTTTAAAATCATCTTTCATGGCTACTCAATGTAACCTCAAACTGCCATGCCAGAGAGCATATCTGCCTTGTTTGCTGATATGGTTTGGCTATGTCCCCACCCAAATCTCATCTTGAATTGTAATTCCCATAAACTCCATGTGTCATGGGAGGGACCCAGTGGGAGGTAATTGAATCATGAGGACTGTGCTGTTCTCTAGTGGTACTGAAGAAGTCTCACGAGGTCTGATGGTTTTCTAAAGGGCAGTTACCCTGCACATGCTCTCTTGCCTCCCACCATGTAAGATGTGCCTTTGCTGTTCCTCTGCCTTCCACCATGATGATGAGGCCTCCCCAGCCATGTGGAACTCTGAGTCCATTAAACAGCTTTCCTTTATAAATTGTCCAGTCTCGGGTGTGTCTTTATTAGCAGTGTGAGAATGGACTAATACATCGACCATTGTGTCTGACACACAGTAGTCACTCAATAAGTGTTTCCTAAGTTAATAGTTAAAAGGGGGTTTTAGGATGATGCTTGGCATGTTATTGGTGAACTTGAGAGACCACAGTGAGCTGTATTGATTGGCATTTAAAGAAGTGGCATAAGGGAAGTTGGAGTTGAAAGGAGTATGGCCAGTGACCCTGTGCCTGAAACGTTTGAGTTTTATCCTGATCTGAACCTATGCAGAACTGACAGGAAGGCCTGTCTTCTATTTACTGGAGTTGTGCAGTTTGAGGAATTTGAAAAAAAAAAAAAAGTAGTTTCATACATAGATGACCTCTGTGCAACCTTGGACATGAAGCAAAATAAAACCCTATACTTTATACTTTTATCCTTTAATTTCCTTGCTCTTTAGGGTTGCAGTAATACATCCACTGGGCTTTTGCAGCATCTAAAATGGCAGGCTGGCTCATAAAGTATGGGAACTCCACCTATAATAAAGACCATATTTCAAGAGCTAGAGTGAAAAGGCAGTAGAGGAAAACACAGGAATGTGCATAAAAGTATTTGGTGCTATTTTGTTGGCAACAGAAAGGAGGGTTTTTGCTTTTGTGAGCCTGGATGGTTCTAGTTTGTGAAAATTCTTCAGAAGTGAATACAAAGTTACATTGTTTCTCTTTTCTCAAGTCACAGTAAACTTAGCTTTCTTCCCATACTTTTTCTATTTTTCTGTTACATTAATTCTATTACTATAAATTACAAACTGAACTCAGAACTGAATATGAATAGCAAGACCAAATAGATTTTTGGCTGTTTTCCATAGCTTATTTATTTGCAATATGTCTTCATGAGGAAACCTGTTTGATGTCATGTTTATTTTTTTATTTTACTTTATTTATTTATTTGAGATGGAATCCCATTTTTTTGCCCAGGCTGGAGTGCAATGGCATGATCTCAGCTTACTGCAACCTCTGCCTCCTGGGTTCAAGCAATTCTCCTGCCTCAGCCTCCCCGACTAGCTGGGACTACAGGCATGTACCACCATGCCTGGCTAATTTTTGTATTTTTAGTAGAGACAGGGTTTCACCATGTTGGCCAGGCTGCTCTCAAACTCCCAACCTCAGGTGATCCGTCCACCTTGGCCTCCCAAAGTGCTACAATTATAGGCATGAGCCGCAGCGCCTGGCCTGATGTCCTGTTGAACTGAGGCTTGAACTTGGAGAATTCGAAACAAAGACATGGTGATTGAACTGATTTTATGTGAAATTACTCTATGACTAATAAAATAAGCAAGTTGAGTTGCTAATCCTGGAAGATTGAGTTACGTAGTACTATATTTAAGTTTAGAGCCATTCTAGGCTGCAGAAGGGTGTGTATTTAATACTTCCACTTTATAGATGAGGAAGCTGAGATGTTAAGTGACTTGCTTGAGGTCATGGAGGCATTTAGCTTCAGAGCCAGATTAATAATAGTTGTACTATTTTATATACTTGAGTCAGGCTTACTCGTATCCCGTTTTACAGATGGGCAAACTGAGGCAGAGAATTCAAGTAACTTGCCCAACTTCACACAACAAATGTCAGAGTCAGGATTTTGAACCAAGGTGGTCGGCATCACAAGTCCTTGCTTTTGACCTCTAAATTAGTTGTTTTGCCTCCACCTCGCTTTCTGGCCTGGCAATCTATTATTCTCTGCCCTTAACAATGTTGCCACCAAGAACGGTTTCAGCGAAGCTCCTTCCCCAGCAAATGGCTCTTATAGGTGTTTTCCATAGCTGAAAATGGTATTAGCCTTTCCCTCAAGATACCATGCTCTGTTCTCAGAGATGATTTAGGTTGAAGGAATCCAGTTACTGATTAGAGAACCCCAGAACAGGAAGCAGATACCTCCATGCCTACATTGCAGTGAGAGCAGTGCACCCAAAGGACAGCTACACCTTCTGAAGGGGTGGCATTTGGGTTATGCTGCAGTCTTTTTATCTCCTTTCTCAACCATCTTCTTTAGGTAACTCATTTTTTTAAAAGTTTGCCCAAAAGCCAGCAATTGAAATTGATTGATAGGATAACTAAACTGTACTTTGATACTTGATACCTGTTTCTCTGCTTTGGATGACAGAGATTGTTCTTTTAAACAATGCATGTGTTCTGTGTCCCCTGGGAAATGACTAAGAGCTGCCCAGAAGTTTTGGTGTATAAAACTTGCTGTAAGGCAAGAGTCACCTACAATGAATCTGGTTTAGGTATGGTCTGTTGGAGTTTAATAGGGAACACCAAATACAACTTGAGCACACTTCAGCAAACTTGTAGGATCCAAAGGCTTTAATGTAGCAAGGTCCATGGGGCTTGAGGACTCAATGGGATCTGGAAGCTCATTCATTCAATAGAAAATTACCAGCTGGGCACAGTGCCTCACACCTGCAATCTCAGCATTTTGGGAGACTGAGGCGGGTGGATCACTTGAGGACTGGAGTTCAAGAGCAGCCTGGCCAACATAGTGAAATCCCATCTCTACTAAAAATAAAAAAATTAGCTGGGCATGGTGGCATATGCCTGTAGTCCCAGCTACTTGGGAGGCTGACACAGGAGAATTGCTTGAACCCACGAGACAGAGGTTGCAGTGAGCTGAGTTTGTACCACTGCACTCCAGCCTGGGTGATGGAGCAAGACTGTCTTCAAAAAAAAAAAAAATTACTAAGAGTTGGTATCTTCAGAGCTTTTGGGGGAAGAGGTATGGTTGTGATTGATTGATTGATTGATTGAATGATTGATTTATACCGTCAGGCTCTGTGAAATGGTTGCCTTTTCAAATGTCTTTTTTACAAAATTGTAATAAAAATTCCCTAAAACCGTAGAGCATTCTTTAATTCATCTCACATATTTTATTTCAAGGCAGTTAAAGAAGTGCCCTATTAGAGGCATAACAGAAGTGCTACACAATTATAAAGATGTCAGTCAAGTGTTTCAGTAGGCTTCATGGATGCATTTGTTTTGAGCCTTGCAGAAGGAGTAGATTTGTTTGTGCTAGAAGGAAAGGGGACACCTGAAGCTAAGGAAACAATAACATGGGCCAAAGATCACATAGCGTACAAAGGAAAAATTTAGTGGGGAATGAGGCTCGAGACTTGGTCAGCCAAATGCAGCAAATCTGTGAACACCATGCTAGGGAGTTTGGACATGATTCTGTAGAAACTGGAACGTTTTTGAGAAAGGGAATGACATCCATTCTAGTTACAGGGGAACTCTGGAAGAATTTGGGTATATCTCAAGATTCCTGGGTTACTAGATAACCTTAAAACTATCTCCCTTGTATGTTTTTAATGAGTTTTTAGTTTTTCTATGGTATAGAGAACCTACTTTTCAAATTGTAAATGTTAGATAATTTGCCTCCTTTTTAAAAAAATTTTCTGGGAGACAGGGTCTCGCTGTTGCCCAGGCTGTGCAGTGGCACAATCAGAGCTTACTACAGCCTCTACCTTCAATTGATCCACCTATCTCAGCCTCCTTAGTAGCTGGGGTGATAGGCACGTGCCACCACTACCAGTTAATTTTTTTAATTTTTAATATTTTTTCAATGGAGCCTCACTCTGTTACCCAGGCTGGAGCGCAGTAGCAGCAATCTCGGTTCACTGCAACCTCTGCCTCCCAGGCTTAAGCCATCCTCCCACCTCAGCCTCCTGAGTAACTGGGACTACAGGTGTGTGCTACCACATCCAGCTAAATTTTGTGTGTGTGTGTGTGTTTTTTTTTTTAAGTAAAGACAGGCCTCAAACTCCTGGCCTCATGTGATCTTCCCGCCTCGGCCTCCCAAAGTGCTGGGATTACAGGCATGTGCCATCAGCCCCCGTTAATTAATTAATTAATTTTTTTAAGTAGAGAGAGAGAGTCTCGCCATGTTGACCAGGCTGATCTCAAACTTCTAGCCTCATGTGATCTGCCTGCCTCAGCCTCCCAAAGTGCTGGGATTTCAGGCATGAACCACCATGCACAGCCCCAGCAATTTTTGTATGTATATATACATTTATTTATTTATTGGTAGAGATGGGAGTTCGCCATGTTGCCCAGGCTGGTGGTGAACTCCTGGGCTCGAGCAGTCTGCCTACCTTGGCCTTTCAGGGTGCTGGAATTACAGGAATGAGCACCATGCTTGGCCAACAGTTTGTCTTTTCATTGTAAAGAAAAATACCTTTCATCAAGAGAATTAAAGAAAAAAAATTGTGAATAAGATGGCTTTCTTGTATTGAAGCTTGAATGTAGTCACTTGGTTGTTGTTGTAACTTATAAATGAACTTCAGGCTTGAATATTAGTAGGCATTTCCTATTAGTAATAAGGAGGTACAACAAAGCCTTCAATGGAAGAACCAGCAACTATAAGACTAAAGTCATTTTTTGGATGGATTTTTGGCTGATTTCTATAGTTGGCTTAGGAAAAGGTAGAAAGCTGGGTTATGAGGATGATATGTTTCCTTTGGCAAGTCTGTGAAGTGGAAATAACCATGAACCAAGGAGCCAGAGGATGTAGCTTGTAGTTCTGCTGTCTGCAACTTTTAATTATGCAATTCAGGGAATAGCTCGTTAACCTCTGTCTTTTTTTTTTTTTTTTTTGTAAAATAAATATAAATTATCTACCTTACATGGAGTTTGTGAGATCCAAATGATTGAAGTATGAGAAATATTAGATTTTGCTTTTTTTTTTTTTTAAATCAAACACATTATCTGCCTCCTTCCTTAAAGTCTGGCTTATCTTTATTGGTTCAATCTTGGCTAAAGGCACTGTGATCCACCAAGGTGTTCAAGTCAGAAACCTTGAAGTCTACTTTGAGTCCTCCCTTTTCTTCATCTCTCATATATGATTGGCCTCAATTATAGCAGGTTTACTCAATTCTACCAGTTTTACTTTTTTCTCACAATTTTACTCTATCTACTCTGTATTCATTATCTTACATGGAGTCCTTCTCATTTGTCACCTCGACTCTTGCAGGAGTCTACTAAGCGGACACCCATCTTAAGTCTCACTGTCTTAAAAAACACTTTCATAGCACTCACTTGCCAGATATTGTTTTAAGCACTTTATAAATTCCAATTCATTTATCTCTTTAATCCAGTCACCTTTCATTATACCACCTAGTTATCTCCCTTAAATCTGGTCATTTTTCTTAACCACTTATTCTTTCCCTAGCTCCCTTGCCTGAGCATTCCACACTCCTCTCTGACTGCCCCATCTCTGCACCCTGTAGTCTAGTGACACTGGCTCTTGCACTGCTTTGGACAAGCCGTGTAATCTTACACCTCTATGACTTTGTGTGTCCTATCCCTGGTGCTGGGATAATCTTTTTTTCCTTTCTCTCCACCTGTTAAATTCCACCTTTTGGTTCAGGGTTGTGTATGATGTAACCTTTTCTGGTTGAAGCACTGGTTGCTCCATTATTTCTGTCTTATTAATAGTTATCTGTACAGTTTGTCTTCACTCCCTGGACTATGAAGTTCTTGGTATAGGGAGCTGTATTTTGCTCTTAATTCATATGGGGTACCCAGCAGGAGTTATGGATGCATGCTTTGTATCTGATACCAGTGAGGAAACTTTGTTTTCTTCTTAAGCTGCTGCTCTTAACTGTGACATTAATATTGGTACAAAACAATATCAAAACCATCATACTGTTTATATCACTTTGGTATGAGCTGATACTAATTATATTATAGCACTTAAGGCCCAGAACTTACAGTACATTTGAAAGGCAGAAGGTACACTTACCTCTGGCTATAGAAGTGTTCATCTCAGTGTTGAGTACAAAACAAGAGTTGATCCTGGGTGTGTATAGCCATAATTAGATTTTTCAAAATAAAAAACAAAACCTTCAAACATTTTACAAAGGGCCTTTGCCAACCTTCTGGAGGCTGGCATGCATTCTTCAAACTTCAAAGAGAACACAGTAGATAGTCCAAAATCAGCTGTAGGGAATATGACTCTTTCCTCCTTTAGTGGTAACATTTCTATTTATTTTCCCAAGGAAAGGATACAGAAGATCTTCACAAATCATCTTATTTACATCACAGGGAATATAAGGTAATAATGAGGTAATAAGACATGCTATTGGATGAGCCATATAGAAGTTGGACTTAGCAAGTTAGAAGGGAAATTGCTGCTGATATAATTCTGTTTGGATCCAAGAATTGCACCAGTTCATGTAAAGAGAGTAGTGCAATTATAATAGGATTCTCCAGAGAAATTGAATCAATAGGAGCTGTCTATCAAGAGATTCGTTATAGGAAATTGGCTCACATGATTACGGAGGCAAAGAAGTACCACAGTTGGCCATCTGCAAGCTGGAGACCCAGGGCAACCACTGGTGGTGTTGGAAGGCCTGAGAGGTGGAGAGCTGATCGTATAGGTTGTGGTCTGAGTTTGAAGGCCTGAGAACCAGGAGCTCTGAGGGCAGAAAAGATCAATGTCCTAGTTTAGCAGTCAGGAAGAGATTGAATTCAGACTTTCTCCACCTTTTTTTTTTTCATTTAGGCCCTCAGGCTTTGGATGATACCTACCTACATTGGGGGGCGCCATCCACTTTACTCAGTCCACCACTCAAATGCCCATCTCTTCTGGAAACACCCTCACAAACACACCCAGAAACAATGGTTAACCAGGTATCTGGACATCCTGTGGCCCAGTCAAGTTGACACATAAAATTCACCATCCCAGGACTTTTCTGCTGTAGGGGAAAATATGGAACTTGATTCTGATCAAATGAAGTGACTGGGAATCAATCACATAGATCCCTGTGGGATGTTCTGATTTTGCTAATGCTTTTATTTAATTTTTTTATTTTCCATTTTTATTTCAAAATATACATTCAAACTTAAAATAAAAAAAAAAAGGCTGCTGGGAGCCACCCTCAGTTTCTTATTCATTAGGTCTGGAGTAGGGCCCAGGAATCTGCGTTTTTTGAGATGGAGTCTCGCTCTTGTTGCCCAGGCTGGAGTCCAATGGCACAATCTCTGCTCACTACAACCTCCACCTCCTGGGTTCAAGGGATTCTCCTGCCTCAGCCTCCCGAGCAGCTGGGACCACAGGCACCCACCACCACACCTGGCCAATTTTTTAAATTTTTTAGTGGAGATGGGGTTTCGCCATGTTGGCCAGGCTGGCCCTGAACTCCTGACCTCAAGTGATCCTCCCATCTAGGCCTCCCAAAGTGCTGGGACCACAAGCATGAGCCACCACGCCAGGCCAAGAATCTGCATTTTTTTTTTTTTTTTGAGACAGATCCTCTCACTGTCGCCCAGGCTGTCGCCTAATGCTTTTAAAGCCAGCAATGAGTTGCGTGTGGAGGTTAGGGAAGAGATCAGATTTTCACAGGTTATTCTCAGTCCATTGAAAATATTGATCACTTGAAACAGTAATGTTCAAAGTATGAATCATAATTTCTTAAAACAAATCATCCTCTCCTTTGAACTGGAACCGGAGAAAAGAGAAATCATCTTCATTCAAAATATTGAAACCCTCTGAGTTAATTTGTACCAATGAACAGGACTCTGTTCCCCTCAACACTCATATCCCTAATTGTTATTTACCCTCTAATAAAATATAAGGTAGTTAGGGCTAGGATGCTTATAGCCAGTGGACACTGAACTCTTAGTTAGATCATTTGTGATTCTCAAACTGGGTTGCACCCCAGGACCTGTGAATCTGACTCTTAGGGGTGGTGCCTGGCAATGTGCATTTTTAACAAGCTTCCCAGGCAACTCTCACAGACACTGAAACTAGAGAGATAGTGGGGGTCTTCACAACTGACAACTCTAAAACTGCAGCAGTTTTCTACATTTATTTAGAACTTAGGATGCTTTTTGAAATATAACTAACTTTTGGGCTCTCAAACTTTAGGTTTGAGATGGGACTGGAAAAGTTGCCTCTGTAACAATTTTCCATTTAGTTCTAATACACACGTAAGTTTGAGGGACTGCACTCATATAGTATTGCAGAAAGGCAGGATTTTTTCATATTCCGTTTGGCACAAAATGATTCATGCTCAAATAAATTTGAGAAATACTGGAAAGTTAAAACATTCTGTGTGTATTTATTTTTTATAGATGATTTTTCAGAGCCTAGAGCACACTAGGGTTCTAGGGTTTTATAGAATACTGTTGTGGGCAGTGCTTATGGAAAGAGGGCAATTCTTGTCCTCTTGTTTGTTCCAATACTTGGCTAAAAGGATGATGCTTGACTTAGGTATGCCCTGGCACGCTGGCTGAAGTACTATGTGTTACTTGGGTATGCCCTGGCACGCTGGCTGAAGTACTATGTATTATTGATACTCTGCCTAGGGACTTAATTTGACTCTTCTAGTTATCTGTTTTGCAGTCAGGTATTGAACAAAGCCCTCTTGGTCTCTGTTTTTATTCACTGCTTCCCCCAAACACTACACATTTCTTTGTAGCATTTACCATAGATAATGAAATATATGCCTTAGGCAGTGATAGATGGCCCTTGAATTTATTCTGGGAATTGGGTAGAATTTAATGTTTCTCTTTCTATTTTGTAAAATCAAGAATTCCAGGAAGCAGAAACCATTAAAGTCATAAGTATCTTAAGACTAATACCTATTTTTGAGTTACTAATTTTACCTAATCCTCGCAATAACCCTTTAAGGCAGATATTCTGATCCTCATTATTTACAGATGAGGAAACTAAGGCTGAGAAAGGTGACATAATTTAGATCTGAGACCTGAACCTTGGTCTGCTTGAGCTTCCAAATGTATAGTGTCTTTTCTCTTAGCCATTTTGCCTTCCTTTCAACTGTATTTAAGGTCTGTATTAGGGCAGTAGAATGTTTGCAGAAGAAAGTACTCTAGGACTGAAGACAGATACATGTGGTTAATTCTAACTTTATATCTAAGTAGCTTTGCGTCTTTGGAAAAGTTACTTAGCCTGGGTCTCACAAAGTTATTTATTTTTTAGAGACAGGGTCATGCTCTGTTACCCAGGCTAGAGTACAGTATCATCATAGTTCATTGTACTCTCAAAGTCCTGGGATCACATGATCCTCCCACGTCAGCCTCCCAAGTAGCCAGGACTACAGATGTGCACTGATATGCGTGGCTATCTGTTTTATTTAGACAAGTTCTCGTGTTGTCCGGGCTGGTCTCGAACTCCTAGGCTTGAGCAATCCTTCTACCTCGGCCACCCAAAGTGCAGGGATTACAGGCTTGAGCCACCATGCCTGCCCTTACTTTTTCTCCATTAAGTTTATAGTGCTATCTAGGCTGCCTTGTCAGTATTAGGAAACATCTGTGAACATGGAATGGGAGGTGTGTGTGTGCATGTTCAAGATAAAGCACCATATGTAACTGTAAGGAGAGAGAGGCAGTATGGCATCCTCATTTTCTCCAAACTTAGGCAACTTTTAAATGGTATCAATGAGAGTTACTTCTGCAAGTATTTTGGTTGCTGTGGAGTGACTAGCATGTGACAATACTGTGTGACAAGGTGTAGAAATGTCATCTCTTGGGTAACTTAGAGCTAGTGACATTGCAGTAAGTTGCAGAATTTAGGATCTCTTGAGGCAGGACCCAGAAGCCGGTCTGGTCATCAAGACAGGACTTTTCATACCTCTAGTGAATAAAGGGGAAGGGAGAATTCACATCTTTGCTATTATTGCCACTTGTTTTTTACTTTGCTCTTATTTAGAGTGGCTAGGGTAAAGATCTTTTAACTGATTTGAAGGATGTTTAGGTTTTATCAGCCGTAGTTCCAATGATAGGAATTCAGAATGTAAAATTAAGATTGTCTAAATGCCTTGACTATAGTTGAAGGAGAAATTTTAAAGTGAACTTTAAGAATGGTGCCAAAGTGAATTCTGTTTTCTACAGACTCCAAAGAAAGGAGTGTATCCTCTGAGTGGAAGTCTCAGACTGATAGGTTTTTTTGGCTTCAGGTATGCTTTTGTAGCTATTAAAGTGATAAGGTTTTTTTTTTTTTTCTCTCTTTCTCCCTTTTCCTCCTCCTTTATAAAACCAGATTAATATTATTTACCATATGCCTTATAAATAAAATTAAAGAATGGAGCTTAAATTGAAACTTCAAGAGCTGATTGATTGGAGTGACTTGCCATTTTTGGAGTAAGCACGTACGCTAGGATAGGAATGAGGTAGTGCCAGGACTTAGGGGAGGCATAGTTAAGCAAATATTCTTGTGCTGTAAACTTTAAAATATCTGAACTTGGTCATCTGACATGTATTTTTTTATTTTAGAAGATGAGGTACACATGGGGTTAATATGATAGGGAGGTCAGCATGTTACTTTTCTATGATGAATTTCATTCTGAAATGTCAGTGTTCTCTGAAGTCATAAAATGTGAGTACAAGCTATTTCTGAGTGCATCTCTGATCTGCAGGTTCCTGCAGCAGATAGTTGGGAATTGTTAAGTGGTTCAGACTGAATACCTGATGTCATTTAGGTCGGGAGGCACAGACCGTCACTAGGGAGATACTGGTGTAGGATGGACGGTTTTACTGAAGACATCACAGCCAGATCACAGACTGTTGCCTTTTTAAGAGTTGAATTTGAGGATGGTTGTACGTTATTCTTGCACCAGGTAGAGTATTGCTCTTAATAGTATGTTTGTTCAGCTCAGTGGGTGGTGAAAAGGTACCCAGAACACACTCCAGGGGTTGGACTGTACTAATAAAGAAACGACACAGGTTGGTTCTGCTATCAAGCAATGCCTGAGTGATGTCCTTTGGAGAACTGGGCTGGACAGAGGACAGACTTTATTTAGGGCTATGCATGATATTTCTTTTTAGGATATTTCTTTGTAGCATGTACAAGGCCTTCCCATGGCCCCTTCTATACCAAAGTTTCTGTGGTCGGAAAAAAACCTTATTATGTAAATCTAATAGCTTAGCAAAAGTTTGAATGCCTGTTTCACAAAGGATGTGTTGCATGTAGAATAGATAAAGTAAATAGGAAGTAAACAAAAAATTATCAAGGTTAAACACAGAAACTTTTTTTTCTGAAGGACTTTTAAATCTAATGTCTTTACTAGGAGTACTAAGGTGAATTCTGTCTGTAGTTGGAGGCTTAGAAGTTAAAGAGCTCGATTACTTACCAGTCTTATTTTTTCTTAGAATGGATGTTGTCCTCTAGGCAACCCTGTGTGTGTGAGTGTGTGTATGTGTGTGTGTGTGTGTGTGTGTATTCTCTTTTTCAACATACAACATTTGAAGTGAGAGGCAAGATTACAACTCAAAATAAAAATTATTATTTGAAACCATGGGTATAGAAGTTTAATGGCTACCTGGAATTGCAGCTTTGTTAGTTGTTGGGTGGGTGTGTGTGTGTGTGTGTGTGTGTGTGTGTGTGTTGCAGGGGTCAAAATTTTGGAATTAAGATGACATGGCTATTTAATATTACCTGTAGCAATGTTTGAATTAGCTAGAATATTGTTCATTTCCACAGAAACTGGTCACAAATGAGAAGCAATCAATTTTGTTAGGAAATACTCAAGTTTTTATTTGATTTTGTTAGGCATTGATTATAAATACTGGTCTTAACTAACTCTCACAAACTTCATCCAACCTGAACCTTGAAATTATGAATACTTACCCATAATCTCAAGATTCAGCTTCTTAGAACTTGGTATTATGTTTTTATTTTGGGAAATGGAGAAGTAAAATTCTAATAATGATCTGAAATATGTTCTTAGTGTAGTAACAATAGCACTGCTTCTAAAATGTACTCATTTAGCTACACTGAAAAGTAGCACTTTAAAAGGCATTGAATAGAGAGAATTTCTGTAACTTTTTGAATGGTCTTATTTGAGGAATTGGCCATAAACCTTTAGAATTAAATGTCAAAAAAAACCAACAATTTCACAATAACGTGTTTTGCCCAAACAAAAGGAATAGAAAAACAAATTCTCTTATGCCATCATTGTTTGAATGTCATGACCTATATAAATGAAAAGAAACAGAATAAAATATTGTTTTTAAAAATTAAATGTTGAGCTGGATGCAGTGGCTTCACGCCTGTAAATCTCAGCATTTTGGGAGGCCGAGGTGGGAGAATTACTTAAGTCCAGGAGTTTGAGACTAGCTTGGGCAACATAATGAGACCCTGTCTGTACGAAAATTTTAAAAATTAGCTGGGTGTTGTGACTCAGGCCTGTGGTTCCAGCTACTTAGGAGGCTGAATTGGGAGGACTGCCTGCACCCAGGAGGCTGAGGCTGCAGTGAGCTGCAGTTCCACCACTGCACTCCAGCCTGGGTGATAGAGCAAGATGCTGTCTCAAAAGAGAAAAGAAAAACAAAGTTAAATGCAACTGAATTTTTCTTTTTGTTTTTTTTTTTTTTTTTTGGAGACAGAGTTTTACTCTTGTCACCCAGGCTGGAATGCATTACGTGATCTTGGCTCACTGCAACCTCTGCCTTCCGGGTTCAGGCAATTCTCCTGCTTCAGCCTCCCAAGTAGCTGGGATTATAGGCATGCACCACCATACCCGGCTAATTTTTGTATTTTTAGTAGAGACAGGGTTTCACCATGTTGGCCCAGCTGGTCTGAAACTCCTGACCTTAGGTGATGCGCTTGCCTCGGCCTCCCAAAGTGCTGGGATTATAGGTGTGAGCCACTGTACCTGGCCAAATGTTACTGAATTTTAAGGCAACTGGATACAGCCAAACTCTGCATTTGTGAGTTCCACATTGATAGATTCCACCAACTGGAGATCGAAAATATTTTTAATAAATGGTTGCATCTACACTGAGTATGTACATATTTTTTCTTGTCATTATTCTCTAAACAATAAAGTATAACAACTATCAGCATAGCATTTACCTTGTGTAGGTATTAAAAGTAGCCTAGAGAGGACTTAAAGTATATGGGAGAGTGTATATAGGTTATATTTAAATGCTAAGTGCCAGTTTGAACATCCATGGGTTTTGGTATTTGTGGGGCAAGATCCTGGAACCAGTATGCTACAGATACCAAGTGATAACAGTATTAGTGAAAACAAACAGCATAGAATTATTTAAATCTAAGATACTATTGATTGGGAGACAAGTCAATTTATTATATTTTATATTTTATTTAAAATTATATTTTTATGTATTTTCTGGTACTACCAGAAACAATATGCCATTTCATTTGGAGAAAATGAAGGTGTTAAATACAAAACCAAAACAAAAAAGGAGAAAAAATGCCAGCAATTAACTATGGCACAATGCTTGTTCTTAGAGTTTCTAGTAATTCTTACACTTACAGATTTTTACATAAACATTTATTTGGCATGTTCTCAGTGCTTGTCTATGTAAATAATACTTTTGTCTCAGTATCTTTTTATAGCATGATCTTTTCGAAGACACTGTAAACATCAATTAAATCAAGGCTAAACCAACAATATAATTTTGTATTGTGCGCAAGTAATAAACATCTGACAGCCACCAGGCTGCCAGGGTTCACACTGGTTGATGCATAAGAAGACTATTCTGATTTTAAAGACTATGAAATAAGAAAAATATGTGTCTAGGAACTAATGAAATATTACATAGATTTGTATTTACATAGTTTTGCCAAAAACAGCACTTTTATCTTCTCTGTGGAGATGTTTAGTCGGGGGAAGAGTTTGGGGAGGACTTTGTTGTTTCTATTGAGTAGCATCTCTGGCTCTTTGTAGCCTCATACCCTGCCTTTATAGGAAGGCTCATGATCTGGTTCTGAAGGATTCTTTTTGCTACTTCAGGCTGGTTTATGCTGCCTCTCACTTTATCCTCTACTTTAGACTCTGTCTTTTTTAGTTTGCTTGGAAAATACTTGTCAAAGTATTGTTGACCGAACCTACCCTCTGGAAAGGCCAGATTTGTCAACAGCTATTTACATTGTTATCTCTGCTCTAGATGATGGTGCTGTGGACAAAAAGTGTTGGATTTGGAGTCAGGAGTTCTGTCTCTGGGCACCAGTTGTTTTCATGTGAACAATCTAGGTGGTCTATTGCTGGGAAATTCTGCAGTTCGCTTTCTTCAGTCCCTGTGGTCTAGAGGTTGGTGCTTGTCCAGCTTACTCCACAGTTCCTCTGGACCACATTAATGGTATCTGATGTATCAGGCAGACATGCCCTGAATTCTACGTGTTTACTTGTGAGCCCTGGTAGGGATGCCTTTCCCCCTGCCCAACACTGCCCTTACCCCATTCATCTGTCCAAGGGGATTCCTTTTTAAAATTTACTCTAACAATCTGCTAGGAGGTTCTGACTGTCATTAAAATAAGATAATAAATGTAAAGCCTTGTCACATTTTAGAAAACCAAAAAATGCAATGTTTTTCTTCTCATCTAATTTTAAAGACTACTTATTCTTTTTTTCTTTTTAGGAAGGGGAGAGGACATTCACTAAATTTGTTGTCTACTATGTGTCTTTAATTCTCGGCTTATTTGCAGAGCAGATCGTCTTGTTTTGTGCCCAAAAACTGAATCTGTTCCAGCTCATGTCACTAAACTCTTTTTACCTTTAAAATGCCATGATTTCAGTTCAGTCTTAAAATAGCAAACACTGAGATCAAGTTAGATAGCAGATAACATCTAATTCACATTAAAGAACACAGGGCTCACTCTCCTCATCTTACAGGTATTTTGATTTTAGGAGGTGCTAGTGTGAAATCAAAGGGCAAAGTAAGATCACGTATAGCTCCCTAAAAATGTTGTAATTACTTTAAAATATAATAAATGAAGAGAGGAAAAAACTAGTTGAAAAGTACTGCCTAGGCACATGCAAAGCTTAGAAACTGACAGTGATACTTCTCTTTAAAAAAGCCAATGTAGGCTGGATGCAGTGGCTCACATCCGTAGTCCCAGCACTTTGGGAGGCTTAGGTTGGTGGATCACCTGAGATCAGGTCGAGACTAGGCTGGCCAACATGGCAAAACCCCTTCTCTACTGAAAATAAAAAATTAGCAGGGTGTGGTGGTGGGTGCCTGCAGGCCCAGCTGCTAGAGAGGCTGAGGCAGAAGAATCGCGTGAACCCTGGAGGTGGAGGTTGCAGTGAACTGAGATCACACCACTGCACTCTAGCCTGGGTGAGAGTGAGACTCAGATTAAAAAAGAAAAAAAAAAAAAAACCAATACACATAATCTATTTAGTAATCTTGGTTTTCGTTTTCTTTGTTTAGATATTAAGAGCCGAGTCCCCCTCTTCACTCCAGCATTCTGTTCACTTTGCTTTTGCCACTTTTTCATGTTGACTCCCTATTTTGCAACGAGAGGTAACCTTAAAAAAAATCTGCAAGCTAGAGAGAGGCATTGGCAAATGATTTCCTCTGATCAGAATCTCTAGATTTCATAAGGAAATTGCTTACAGTAAAACTCAGAAACCGTCAGCTTTGTGTACAGATTCATGAAAGAAAGCATTTGAATTACTATTTTGGACATCTTCCACTCAAGTTGATAACTGCATTGAGACAAGTACACAGTCATTTGACTTTTCCTTTAAGCTTCTTGCAATTTGATTTAGGACAGTTTTACTGAGCACTTATTAAATCCCAGCCGTTGTCCAAGGTGCTGTGATAGAAATTTCATTAAGATAAGGATTCAGCCTTGGAAAAATCAGAGACTAGCCCTCTGGGCACAGTGCTGGGGAGAATATGCTGTAAATCCCTGTCCTACAGGATGAATTAGGTGACTGGTGGAGTCTGGACCCTTAGATGATGTGATGGTCATAGAGAGTTACTGCAGAATTAGAGGAGGAACCGAGAAACAGACCATGAACTTTGAAAGCTAACATATGACTAAAGTATATAAATTATACTGATAACCTTTTATAAATTGTGCCTTCTCTGATCATGTATGTTTGAGAATTGGCAGTTAATTTTGAAGCTTCCGAGTGATTGACTACTTTGAAATTGTAAGTGAATTCAGGCCTTCCTTAGGACCTCTTTACCTCCTCTTCCCCTTGCTCACTCCTCTCCAGCCATGGAGGTTCCTCTGGGCCATCCCTTAAACTTGCCAGACACCATCCTGCCCAGGCCTGCATTTGTTCGAAATGACCCTCCTGAAGATTCCTCGCAAGGCCCTATCCTCACTTCCTTCTATTTTCTACTCAAATGGTACTTGCTGAGTGCTGTGAATAAAATAGCAACCCCTGCCTTCCCCTCTTCCATACCTGGCTATGTTTATCTCCAAGGCACTTATGAATGTCACTGTCTGCATGTAAACTCTATGAAAGCAAGGACTTTTGTCTGTTGATGCTTTATTGAACACCTAATATTTACCTGGAACAGTGTGTGAGTCATAACATATTCAGATATTTGTGGGAGAGTAAAAGGGAGGAATGGAGGGAAAACGCTTCATTTATTTTATTGTTTCTCTCTCTTATTAGAAGGTAAAAGTCCACAAGGGCAAGTCTGCACCCTATCACTTAGAACTGTGCTGGCACATAGTCAGTATATTAATAATTGGGGAGAAAATTTGTGCAGGTTTGGTTGTGTATACTTAATTGTGCAACCATAATAAACACATATAAGCGTATGGATGTTCTTTAAAAAGTAGAAATGTTTGTTCCTATATACACTGAAGTTATATGTGCAGTATAACCTATAGTAATGTATCTTACAAAGCTACATAGCATATAAGTTAAGAGCCTGAACACACAACTGCAACCGCCCATGCCGAGCTCCAATCCCAGCTTTACCTCTTACTAGCATGGTGGTCATGGCAAAGCTGCTTAACTGCTCCATGCCTCAGTTTCCTATTTTGTAAAATGGGAATGATGGAAGTATCTATCATAGGGTTAAGGGGATTAAGTGAGTTAATACAAAGTGCTTAAAGTAGTGTATGAAACACAGTAAACATTCTGGAATACTTCATAAAAATATGTTAAGACAAAAATATTTGATACTATTACTAATTCAATCATAATGGATAGTAAAGAGTGGAAAAGGTCCCTGTTAATCCTATAGCTACAGATGAAGATGACCGTTTGGATCTGTCTCCAGAGGAGCTGGAATATTTTTAAGAGATGAAAGCAGGAAGTGACAGAGATAGGGTTTTATTTCCTAAGGGGAGGGTCTTTTTGCTAATACTCTTGGCAGGGTGTAATTCTTTTCTCTTTAAAATTGCACACAAAATTAAATGAATCCAAGAAACCTTCCAGGTATCGTGTACAGCAGCTTTCAGTGTAGTTGTAGTAGGTAGCACTTAGGGGAAACTCAGTGTAGACAGGATATGTTGTCAGGCTGTTGGTGTAGAAACTGCCTGTAGTGTGCATGAAAAGAAAGCAAAAGTTATGTGCAAGGTGAGACGGTATGGCCATCAGTGGGTGTGTCACCAGGAGAGGGACACTGTAGAACATATGTGCAGTTCCGAGCACGCCAGAGAATGCAGCAACACCTGTGCTATAGGCCAGTGGGAATGGTGTTGTAAGAATTTGAAGAAAGGAGCTGGGAGTAGTGGCTTACACTTGTGATCCCAGCATTTTTGGAGGCTGAGGCAGGCGGATCCCTTGAGGCCAGGAGTTCCAGACCAGCCTGGCCAATGTGGTGAAACACATCTCTACTCAAAATACAAAAAAAAAAATAGCCATGTGTGGTGGTGTGCACCTGTAATCCCAGTTACTCGGAAGTCTTGGGCAGGAAGATTTCTTAAACCCAGGAGGTGGAGGTTGCAGTGAGCCGAGATTGTGCCACTGCATTCCAGCCTAGGCAACAGAGCGAGACTCTCTCAAAAAAAAAAAAAAAATTTGAAGAAAGGGCAGAATGTACCAATAGAGATGATAAAAATTGGACATTATATAACCATAGAAAGTATTTGTTCAGTCAGTCTCTGGTATCCCAAAAGATGGAAGAGTTAGGAGAGAAAAGGGAACGGGAGCAATGGGAGACCAGAGCTTCTCTAATTTCCCCTGGCTAGATTGTAGCATGTATTCCCTAATCAAGAAAGGAGACTATTTGATCAAACTAAATTCATAAGTATATTTTACCTGTGTGCTAGACAGGAAGCGAGTACTCTAAGGATTGGTGGTGTGGGTACCCCACTCTTTAATATAAATACTACTCAACAAACTGTTTAAGGTATGAAAATTGTAGTTGTTATCCACATACGGAGTGTCTACTTTGTGTATGTTGCCAGTTAAATTACTCAAAGGTCCTGCATTCCTTCCCTGGCCAGTCCTGGACCACCTTCTGCCAGCTGCTTCATACCTTCTTTAGCTGTCCAGATTCTGATTTCCAGTGTATATACACTGATACTAATTCAGCCCGACCAAAATGCGAACAGAAGAGAATGTCCAATGGCATCTTAACAACACTCCAGAAAAATGAGTCAGTCCGACTGCAAGTGAGTCACTCTTCCTTTGTTGTCCACCGGAATTAGGGCTGACTGATCCTACTTTGCACAAAGAGCGTCTATGCAAATAATGAGCTACACATGTGTTTGTATCATTTTTTGAATTTTTATTTCTAAAGCTGGACATCCAGTAAGAATTTCTTAGCACATTATTCATCTGAAATGATTATAGTATGAGTTTATTAACACTGACCTGATTAATATTGCACAAATTACATTCTCATTTGAGAGCTACCCCACAAGAGCAGCAAATTAGTGTAGGAATAAATAAATAAATAAAACGACTAAACAACAAAAAGTGAAAACCTGCATCATGCTCCCAGAAATGTTTGAACCCTTATCTGGGTGAAAAGTACAATTGTTATGTTGGAAGTCAGTGCCTCAGGGCAAATGCAGACACTCCCCTACTCATTCAGTGAGTTTGGGTCAGTTTTCACGCCACTGCCTTGCACGTGGGTGCCCTCTTCTGGAATACAGAAAGTAAGAGTGAGAAAAAGCGGTTAGGTTTAAAAGGTATCCTAGGGGAGGGGCTGGGGACGGAATATTTTTGTGATGCTTACTAAAATTTTTTATTAATGAAGACTGAATTTTGTCTTCTGTGCTGAACAGAGAAATAGCTGTTAGGAATTTTAATAATTAGGTTTTGTGTGCTTCTCTTATAAAGACTCTTAGAAGAGGCTGTACCTTCTAGGGAATGTATTCTATGTAAACGTTGAAAAGGGGTTCATTTGAGGCATTTGTCCTTAAGTATTCCTACTGAGTATTAACTGACATTTGTATGGAGATTTATATTTCATAAAGTGCTCTTGTGTATCATATCATATCATCATCTTAATCTTAATGATGCTGGTGGTGGTAGTGATGAAGACAGATCTGGTGATAGCAGCAGGCGTTTGTTGTTTACCATATGCCAGTCACTACACTAAGCATCTTACATGGCTCTTCTCATCTGATCTTCACAACAGCTTGTGAATATGATACTATAATCTGTTTTATAGCTAAAAATCTTAAGGCTTACAGAGAATAATGAGCTTACCTACCTAAGGTCCCACAACTGGTGAGCACTGGAGCCAGTGTTTGGACTTAGGCAATTAACTGGAGTTCTTCAGCAGACGATTGCTTTTGGCGTCTTCTAAATTACTAATCATTTCTTTCTGGAAAACGGAACACTCACAGGTAGAATTTCCTTAACAAATGCAGAGAGACCCGTGAATTCTTCTGCTGAAATAGAATTAAAATGAATACACTGCTGCTAGACATATGTCTTTGGCACACTCTGGTGTTCTTTGGTTATACTGAGTGCTCTAGCCTATCCCAGGTGATTCCCTCTACCAACATAGGGGTGACTAACTACTTCACCTCTACTAAATTCCCACAGATGGTGGGTGGTTGCCGTTGATACCAGACAGCTCTGCCTGGTTAACCTGTGGGTGCCTTGTACCTATCATTTCTTTGAACCAAACTCCTGGTCTTCCATGAGTGCTTGTTTCTTTTTGTCTGCACACACTGTTACCCATTCCCTCTTCTTCCTCATATGTTCATTGTCTTGTTTGGTGGCATCACCTGCCACCAGCTTTTAAGTCAGAATGAGCCTTGTACCCACTCTCTGAACATAACTCCATGCACATCTCAAACCCCTCATCCTGTTCTTCCATTTTACCTTCTAAATACTTTGCAGGGCAGGCTTTTCCTTCATATTCATATAATCTCACTATTGAGTTTCTCACCTCTTGACCATACTATTTTGATACCTTTTGTAGCTGGTTTTTCTGTCTTCTATTTTGTTTCCCTGCAGTTTTCCCTCCACACTACAACAAACTGATCTTACCAAAACCCAAATCTGATCACTGTTCTCCTCTTTAGACCTACAGTGACTTCACATGGGTTAGAGGGGTAACTCAAAGTTCTGACAGTGCATCAAAATCATCTTGGTCCTTAAACGGAAGAATGCCAAGGCTCACCACAGTCCAGCAACCGAGAATTCCCTGCAGTGAGCTCTGGCACGTGTCTTTTTGAAATCCCTGTATGTCCTCACATCCTACTTGGATAGCTAATGGACATCTCAAGGTGAACACGTCAAAAATGGAACTACTTTTCCTCAAAACCTGTGCTAACTTTGGTATTTCATATCTTGGTTGATGGCAACTCCACCCTTGAAGTTCCTCAGGCTTGAAACTTGTGTTCTCTCAAACCTCTGAAAGGACCAGTCGCAGGTCCTCCTGGACCTATAACCCCTGCTCCCACCCAAGCTAGTTCCTCCCTGGCACATGCAGTATACCCCCTGACTAGTCACCCTGCTTGCGCTCCTCCAGTTTATTTTCAAAGCAATACTTAGAGTGACCCTTTAAAAATATAAATTAATCTTAGATCTTCACTCAGAACCCTTCAATATTAACCATTTCACTCAGAGTAAATACCAGTCTCCATAGTGGTCCACAAGGCCTTTGAACCACAGAGTCATTCCCAAACTCTGCAGAGGTGTCCTGGGGCATTGCAGTGAGCTCACAGGTGTTTCTTAGGATATCCAGAATATCAAGGGAAACACAGCACTTCTCATCTTCTGTCAAACACTGTGTAAACTGCTAGTTCAGTGTCAACATCAGATTGTGCTATGTTCCTTTTGATGACATAGCTTTGAACTGGATTTTCACCAGTCGTTGTGATAAAAATTAAGTGCTATGAGAAAATGAATGAGTGGCAGTGTCTAGTCTGATCCAAGATTTAAGAAGTCATATGGCCCAGAGGCACACACATCCATTAGTAAGCAATTGTGGTTATTTAATAATAAAAATAACTTTTCTTTCAATTTATATGTATTTTTTCAAATGATTGTAAATTGTTGGGTCCAAACTTAATATTTTTACACTATTATTCTGTTATTAAATGGAACTATTGGATATTTCCTTTGGCCTAGGAGTGTCATAAAAAACTTACACATTAAAGACTCTGAATCTAGAAAATGTGGGAACCTCTGCCCCCCAAGCCCATTGCTCTCTGGGTATTCTTTGTTCACTCCCTGTGCCCCATCCACGCTGGCTTTCTTGCTTGCTCTCACACATCTAACATGCTCCAGCCTCTGAGCCTTCTTTGTGCCTGGAATGCTGTTACTTAATCATATTTGCAAGACTGATCTCCTTTAAGTTTCCCTCAAATGTTGCCTTCTCTATGAGGCCTCCCATAACTACTTTATAGAAAAGTGTATCTACCCTCATCCCCAAACTAGAGTTCCTCTTCTCTATTTGCTCTATATTTTCCAGAGCAAACATCACTTTCTAATATGAGAATTTGTTTATTATAATTCTTTATTTTTATCTTCCCTCCCCACCCAGGGTAGAAGTTTCAAATTCTATTTTGCTTACTGTAGCATATCAAGCACCTAAAACATCTGGCACATTATAGGGAATTTAATACATATTCATTCAATCAATGAAGACAGACATACCAGAAGATGAGTGGCAGTAGCAAAATGGATAGTAGTAAAGCCTATGAAAGACTTGGGCATTGGAGTCTCACTGGCCATGTCCAGCTTCTTGACTCAGTTTTCCCGTCTGTAAAATGGGTTATACTATTGCTTGTTTCATAAGACTGACAATTCCAATCCCTAGGAAGCAGCTCAGTGACTGGTATGTAGTAAGTGCCTAACCATTGTTAACCTATTAGGTTTACAGTACCGTGGCAGGCGCTATGGCTGTTCTGAATAACTTCTCAATTATGTTTCTTTGAGAATTACATGATGTACTCTCTCTACAATGCCTAGGAAATAAATGCCATAGATAATGATGACCAAAGTGATTTTCCTTTCCCCTTTCTTTTTTTTTTTTTTTTTTCCTTTCCCCTTTCAGAGGCAATTTATGCTTTAGGATTTTACTTATTGTTTGCTTATGGTGTACTTACTCTTGACTTTCATTTCAGCCCTGAAAGCTGGGCGTTCGTACTGGCCCTATTGTCTGTTGGTTCCAGCCCTCTGTGTTTCTGTGTCATCAGCCTGAAGAATGGCAAAGGGGTCATGTTATTCCCTCTGGTCCTTTTATTCCACTTGCAACTGAAGTCATTTCTTCCCACTCTTTGAGATTCTTCTAAGTTGCCTTTACCTAACTTCTGTATAAAATTCAACTCGACTAGGTGGTGGTTATTATTCCTATGCACAACCCTCAGGGTGTACTTTATAAATACAGGGTGGTGCAGGGAGCTTTGATACCTGAGCCTAATTTATTTTTTGGTCCTAGTTTTATTATCACAAGGACATAAAAATTTAAAGAATTTCTAAATCTAAAGTCAAAGCATACTCTTGCCTGTATAAAATGGGCAATAGTATACGGTTTATTAAGTTCTGGAAAAAACTGACAGTAAAAACAGTATACTATTGAGTATATTGTTTCACACAGGCAATAGTACACTACTGATGGCAGGTTTTTTTTTTTTTTATTATTTTCTTTTATTTTTCAGAGTTTTCCAGGATTAGCTACAGTGAATTGGAAAGTTAGCCACATACTATTATTGATAGGATAACATGGAAGACAATGGGGAAAGTGGACATGGCAAATGGCTCTGTTCTTGCGTTCTCTTAGCAGATGGCTGTTGAGTACCTTCAGCTGCTCCTTGTGTTGAGGATTCAAACTGGAATTCAAAACAGTGGTAGGTGAAAGCAGTGAGATTTTAGAAGGCAGTGCTAAGAGTTCCTAGAATTTGGCATGGTGGGGCTGGGGGTGATGAGAGGGGCAAAGGAACAACATACGTAAAAGGCGTGGGAGCACAACTTGTATTTGTGTGGCTCAAGCAGGAGGGAAATAGTAGAGGACAAGTTGAGAAAAGAAATTGGGGTCAGCTTGGGGAGGGCTTTATGACATGCTCATAATGTGGATCTTGTGTAGGATTTCTATAAAGTAGCCACAGTATCACATTTGTGGTGGTATCATGCAGGTTGAAAGAGAAGGATGAAAACACAGAAGAGGGAGCTTTTTTGTATTTAGAGGACATTAGGAAAGAATCACTAGATTATGAGCAACAAAGTCTTGGTAAAACTGTACAAAAATAGTAGGAATAAAATTGCAGAAACAAGTGAAAAACTCCAGAAGGATTCTGATTGTGAATAAGCTACCAGTTGGCTATCACAGAACACCATTATGGGAATTCTTTAAATAAAGTTTTAAAAAAAAATTGTAGAAAGTAAGTTTTGCCAGATAAAATAAAAGAAGTTGACATTTTGACACAGTTGACACTAAAAGACTCTCTCTCTTTTCTCTATTCTTAAATTTCACAAAACTAGTTAAACTTGAATTTCAGATCATTGATTAATAATATTTTGTCCCAAATAGGACATACTTATACGAGACTCTGTTTTTTGATGTGAAATTCAAATTTAATTGGGTGCCCTATTTTTGTTTCGAAAATCTGCCAATCTTAGTATGATTCAAAAGGTTGTGAGAAGGCCTGGTGATCAAACTCAATGATCTGGTCATTCATTTGATGATGGAGTGTTTTCATGAGAGAATATTACCATGTTTACTTGGAGGTAAGAAGTAAAGGCCCCAGGGAAGCATTTTCTAGAACACAGGGAGAACCTTTTGGGAAGTCTCTTCTACATTTAAGTAACTGGTAGGGATACATTTATTTACAATCCTACTAGGTTGTAAAGTGATTTGATCAAGAAAAATAAGGGAAATAAAAATGAACTTTAGAAAAGAGAAAATCCAAACTACAGAAAGCATCTAATGCTCAGCAGACTAGAACTGCAGTGTCTTGTGTATTCAAGGAAACAAAATGGGGTGTTATCCCCTCTGAGAGGGATCATTGAGTTGGCTTTATCAAGTGTGAACGAGGCAGGGCTGCACTGTTTCTTACGCCTTTGATAGACAGTGGGCCCTTGTGTTCTGACTCCTGTTTTTATTGGAGCTGCAGAAACATTACAAAAACCCCAACAGCAAACACTCAGCTGAGAATGTGAGGTCATAGTAGAGTGACCTCACAGGGAGCCAGGTTCTTAGAAGGCTGTGAAGCTCAGCAGACATGGAACTTGTGAGCTGAAGAGTACTGGACTACTGGACAGGGCTTAGGAGAGGAAATGTGGCCCAGGCACACCCCAGAGTTTGTGATGGGCTCTTCTTGGTGTCTGTATTGTTTCTGGTAAGTTCATATTGCCAGCATATTGTCAAGCTTTATAATTTAAAAGGAGTAATTTCGGTTCTTGTTCAAATAATCTCATAAGTCATGAAATGGGTAGAATGAAGCCATCTAGGAACAGGGATATTTATCCTTTGTTCTTTATTTTCTTCTTTTACTGAAGACTTTTTGAAGAAGATCCAGAAAGTCTGATACACACAGATTTTGCAATTATATCATTTTGGTGAATGTGAGGGAAATTAGGTGAAATCGCCTGGGCTGGGCAAGATAGTAGAAAAGGCAAATATGGAGAATGAGTATCATGAGGAACGGAATGATTTTGAGCAGTAAATTTTTTAAATATGTTCTAATTAGAATAAGCGTCTTGTATTTGAACAAAATTGGGCCAGGACTAGATATGTGGTATAATTATATTGTTTGCACAGAATAATTAAATAAATGCCATGAATTTTCCCTGAGAAGTGAGCAGTTAGTAGTAGTTTAATTGAGAAGAAAATCTTTTCTTCAACATTTGCTTTTAATATATGATTGGAAAAGCATGCATGGAAATACAACTCCAAGGGTTTTGTTTTGTGTGTAATTAGAAAAAGTCCTTGATTGTAATTAATATAGTTCTTAGAATAAATATTTTACATTTCTGTCACTTATATGGGAAATCACAAAGTAATTGTGAATGGCCTAAATTTCTACTGTGCGTTTTCTTATTATAGGTTATACTGTCAATAATGATTAAATATTCAATTTCCTGATTGGATAAATTTCACAAAAGTGAATGGTAATGTTAAGTGTGTGTGTGTGTGTGTATATATATATATATATATATATATATATTTTAATTTTACATCATAGAGAGGGGGTCTCACTATGTTGTCTAGGTTGGCCTCAAACTTGTATGCTAAAGCAGACCTCCTGCTTTGGCCTCCCAATGTGCAGGGATTACAGGTGAGAACCACCACCCCCATCCATGTAACATTAAGTCTAAAAAGGAAGACGTAGGATGAAAAAATCCTGCATTTAAAAATGCAATTTCTAGGAGATTTTATCATAATGACACTATTTTAACCGGTGGGTATTTCTGTTGGGAAACTGTTTAGGGTGTTTAGGGTTACCATATGTCTTAGTTTGCCTGGGTCAGTTCTGCCATTGACATTGACTGTGGTTTGGTGTTTGACTTAGAGTTTTAATAAGTGAACTATTATCATTAATAGCTGTGGTAAAATAAGCCAGCATGGGTTTGGTAGACCTAACTTTATATTCCCAGCTTCTCCAATGGTATCATCTGGGAATATTTGAGTTGACTTTTGACACAGTTGATGCTAAAAGACTCTCTCTCTTTTCCCTATTCTTAGAGCTTCATTTCAAGGACAGCATGTTGGGTACTTGCTGATGGAGTGTGCTTGCAGGAGAGTTGCTAGGGACAGTTAACTCCTTCTAATCCTGTGGTAGTTGAGGGGAGTATGAGACTCTGAAGCTGCTTGTTATACCAGCTGGTTGTGCGAGAGCCCCGGCTGCATTCTCAGTGACCCTGGCACAAGACCAGTGTTTCCTTGGAAGAGCAGTGAGAAAAGGGAACTTGTAAATGAGATAGAATAAGTGACAAGATTGAGCAGTTCTGCCTAGAAATGCATTTATTTTTGCTACAATGGTTTTTGTCATTTCATGACAGTAGTTTACAACTTACTTTTTAGGTTCAGATTTTTTAAAATATAACACATTTGAAATAATTGAAGTACTGTAACAGTTAGCTTGTTAAAGTATAAAATCCAGTGGTTTGGGCATATTCAGAGTTGTTTAGTCATTACCACTGTCTTAAGGATGCTTGCATCACCCTAAAAAGAAATAGTACTCAGTAACAGTACTAGTTTTTTCTTGCTGGTGCTTTCTTTTTTATTTTGCAATAATTATGAGAGTATATTTAAGGATTTTATTATCTCTGTTTCCCCTTTAGAGTGTCCTGGTTTAGACAGTAAATGGTTACTCTGCTTAATGCAAGCCAAGTTAAAGAACTTTGGGATAGGCCGGGCGCGGTGGCTCAAGCCTGTAATCCCAGCACTTTGGGAGGCCGAGGCGGGTGGATCACGAGGTCGAGAGATCGAGACCATCCTGGTCAACATTGTGAAACCCCGTCTCTATTAATACAAAAAAATTAGCTGGGCACGGTGGCGCGTGCCTGTAATCCCAGCTACTCAGGAGGCTGAGGCAGGAGAATTGCCTGAACTCAGGAGGCGGAGGTTGCGGTGAGCCGAGATCGCGCCATTGCACTCCAGCCTGGGTAACAAGAGCGAGACTCCGTCTCAAAAAAAAAAAGAACTTTGGGATAGAGTAATGGCATATAAACGCCCATCCATGGGCCCAATTCAGCCCAGCCTGGAATGGCTCTTAGGTTTTCTAAGGTTGTAACAAAACAACAACAAAGCAGCATGTGTGACGGGGCCATATGTGGCCTGCAAACATATGATGTTTATGATTTTGTTCATTATAGAAAAATTCTGACCTCCCTTTGTTTAGTGTCCGTGGTAAGCGTGTTTGAAGGCCATTTAAGTACGTTCTGTCATGAGCATGTCTTACCAAGTCAAGATAAAGATTTGGAAATTAATGTATCCTCATTAGTTTCAGTATTGTAAATACATGAAAACCCTCGATCACTGTAGTCTTTAAGCCCTATCTAGGGCAGAGTTCTCAACATGTGGCCTGTGGAGCTCTCTTCCTTCAGTAGGTTTTTAGTATCAAAATTATTTTACACTAATTATTATAATGTTTTTCTTTTTTACTGTGTTGATAACATATGGTATAAAAACAATAGTGGGGGTCTTAGCAGAACTTCAGGCAGTGGTACCAAACTCTTCTAGTCATCGTATTCTCCGCTGTAATGAACTCAAAGTGAAAATAAAGACCAGTTTCACCTTTAAAAAAATCCGTCATGAAACCAGTACAATTTATTTCATTTCAACGCTTGAGTTCATGTTTTTAAAATTTTGTGTGTGATGAAATGAGAATAAAGCACTTCTGTTCCTGACAGTCTCAAGGAAAAACATTCATATGTCATTTAAGTTGGGGCTAAAAATGAGGCACATTTTTATTGAATGTCATTTTTACTTGAGAGAATGACTAACAAACTATGGTTATTGGCAAACGTTTTCTTGAAAATGGAGTAAGCCTATTACTTTAAGGAAAACAGCTGATAATATTAACAACAAATGATTACATGTGAGCTTTTGAACAAAGGTTAGAATTTTGGAAAACTTTTATCTGCTACTGAAGGTTTGGCAGCTTCCCAGTACTTAGACTTCTCATTAATAGTAACATTAGTGAATGTGATTTTTTTTTTAAGGTTATATAATGAAATGTGTCAACACATGTTTTGCAGATAACCAACGTGTGTTGTTAGAAAATCATGTATGGGTTAAAAATCCATTCAAAGTATAACATAGATTTTAACATAAGAGTACAAAAAGTTAATCAACACAAATTTAGATTTTATATTTCAAGTAAGAATATCTTTTAAGAAATTACCACTTGTCTCATTTTGGTATTGTATGAAAAAAGAATATCTACAATTATCTGAAAATATTAAAGTATTTCTTTTTTCTAATGAAATATCTGAGTGAAGGCAGATTTTCTAAATATGCTTCAACCAAAATAATATATTGTTACTGATTGAATATAGAAATGGCTCTTAGAACACAACTGTATTCTAGTAAGCCAAACATTAAAGAAATCTGTGTTTAAATAAAAGTGAAACACTTTGATTTGTCTCACTAAATTTTATGTCCTTTTGGAAAACATAGTTCTATATACTACTTGTTATATAAAACAGATTATTTTTAAGTGAGTTAATATTTAACATGTTTCTGTTTTCACTGCTACTATGGTAAATATCAATAGATAGAATTCACATAAGTGGAAGCCCTTTGAAGTCCTTCTAAGAATGTCAAGGTCTAGAGACCAAAGTGTTTGGAAACTTCATGCCTAAGATTTGGGCAATCTCTTCTTTAGTTCTTTGAAATATGGTAACTGAAAATATTTTTATGAATATCTAAACATAAAATGATCTATCTAAAAGAAAACGTATCAAAATTTCATCAGATATTTTCCTTTTTGCCATATAAGAAAAACCTATTTTCTCTCTCTCTATCAATTATCATAGCAATGCTGGGGTGAAAACAGAACGGCTAGAAGCTCATTCCGAAATGGGGAGCACTGAAATTTTGGAAAAGGAGACCCCAGAAAATCTCAGTAATGGTACCAGCAGCAATGTGGAAGCAGCCAAAAGGTTGGCCAAACGCCTTTATCAGCTGGACAGATTCAAAAGATCAGATGTTGCAAAACACCTTGGCAAGAAGTACGTTCTGACCCATTGCTGGGGTCTGAATTCTCTCCTGTTTTGTGTGTGTTTTAAATAGTTTACATTTCAATAACCAAGTCTATTTTGTTTTCTTATAGCAACGAATTTAGCAAACTAGTTGCAGAAGAGTATCTGAAGTTTTTTGATTTTACAGGAATGACGCTGGATCAGTCACTCAGGTATGACTAAGCATCATTGCTGCTCTTCATTGCCTTCAAATGATTGGTTCTTAGAGGAGAAAGTAATGCCTTCTAACTAGAATCCTATTTTTTAAAAACCTCCAGCTACAGGTAGAATATTCCTTCTCCAAAATTCTTGGGACCAGAAGTGTTTCGGATTTTGGATTTTGGATTTTTTCACATTTAGGGATGTTTCTATGTATCCAGTTGAACATCCCAAATCTGAAATCCTGAAATGCTTCAGGGAGCATTTCCTTGGAGCCTTATTTCAGCCCTGGAAAGTATTGAAGATTTTAGATCATCTCTGATTTTGGAGCATTTTGGATTTCAGATTTTCAGGCTTGGGATGTTTAACCTGTACTTTGTGAACTTAACTCAAATTGTATTATGGATATTAACACAGCAAAGAGTAAGAAAAATGTATTGATTTTATGAAATTACACATGAACCAATATTCTGCACCTAATGGTAAGCCCAAGTTCAGATGGTAAGGAATTGGTATCAGAGCAAATATGGAGAAAAAATGCCATCTGTAGGAGTTTTTCTGTTTTTCACTTTTTTTTAAATTGTGGTAGAATACAGATAGCATAAAATCCATCATCTTAGCCATTTTTAGGCATACAGTTAATGGCATTAGAAATATTCATACTATTGTGCAACCATCACCACCATCCATCTCCATGATTCTTTTCTCATAAAACTGAAGCTCCGTACTCATTAAACAGTGATCTTTTTTTCCTTCCCCTCCTTTCCCCCAGCCACAGGCAAACACTATTCTACTTTTCTTTCTGATGATTTTGACTACTCTAATGTAAAGGGATAGATAGATTATTTGCCTTTTTGTGATTCATTTCACTTAGCATAATGTCTTCAAAGTTCATTCCTGTAGCATATGTCAGAATTTCTTTCCTTTGTAGTAATACTCCACTATGGGAAATACATATACCACCATTTGCTTCGTTTGTGTTGCTTCCATGCTTTTGCTATTGTGAGTAATGCTGCTGTGAACATGAGTATACAAATATTTCTTTAAGACCCTGTTTTCAGTTTTTTAGAGTAGGGAATTTGGTTTTTTATGATCAGTTTAAAACACACACACACACACACACACACAGAGAGAGAGCGAGCGAGAGAGAATTTACAGACTGTAGTATTAAATTTTCTTCCTAAGCATTTACTTACTATAGCCCAATAGCCTCTTTTTTGGAGACAGAGTCTTGCTCTGTCACCCAGGCTGAAGTACAGTAGAACGTTCTTGGCTCACTGGAATCTCTGCTTCCCAGGTTCAAGCAATTCTCCTGAATCGGCTTCCCAAGTAGATGGGACTACAGGCACCCACCACCATGCCTGGCTAACTTTTTTGTATTTTTAGTAGAGACGGGGTTTTGCCGTATTGCCTAGGCTGGTCGTGAGCTCCCGAGCTCAGGCAGTCCAGCTCCCTCGGCGTCCCAAAGTGTTAGGATTACAGGCATGAGCCACTGCACCCAGTCCCAGTAGCCTCTTAAGGTGATACTTTAAAATTAACTCTTCAGTGGAATAAAAAGAATGTCAACATAATTAGTGGAAAGTATCTGTAAAACTGTTTCCAACAATATCCACTTTTTCTGACCTTTTCAAATGAAGGTGTCTAAAACTCACTGATTCTCACTTTTTGCATTATATTGTATTACAACCTTCTAAGAGTAGCTGAAGGTTAAACTTAGTCAGCATTTAATCTTACATACTATTTACAAAATGTCAGTCTCTGGAAGAATTCTGAGATTATCTAGTATAACCCTTTAATTTTACAAATCAAGAAACTGAGGCCTGGGAGGTGAAGTGAGGATGTTTGGACCAGAGCGTAGTGTAGTACTACAGTGATTTATTGTGGGGCTCTTTTCATGCATCAGAGGTACTCAGGTTTTCTAACAAAAACAGTTAAAAGTGGAGGAAGATCTATATTTTTGCCTTGCATTCTGATGTGGTTTATTTAAAAAGTTATAAAAATTTAAAGTTTTGTCACCATACAGTTTGTTAACCTTAATTATATCTATAATAAGAAAGAAGGCTAAATTTTCATAGTAATGAGGCTTATGGTATATTTCTTACAGTAGTAAGTTTTCTTAGACATTTTCAATGATTTCTTTTTCCTTCCTATCTCATGTTTAGGAAAATGAATCTACATTATCAAGTGAACCCAGATTAATCTCAAATAAATAGTGCCCTTAGTGACTAGCTACATTAGTGTGTGGCTTTTTAGCACACTTACTGTAATTTAAAGATGTTTTTATACATAAACTAGTGCTATTATTTAAGGAATAAATTATTCTCCCAATTTCTGTCTCTTATAACAAACTCTTATCAAAACATGATAATGGACAAAATTAACAGAAATCTCCTGTGCACAAAGCAATGTAAGTTAATAGTGGTTTAATAGAGATGACAGTCATGTAACAAAATGACAGAAGCTCCACGATGAGCGACAAGTTTTAAAATACAGCCTTTATGATGATGCATTGAGTCTTAAGTGGTCTTTGTTTTTTTTAATCTGACGTTTTAAAATTGACTACTTGACACTTCATCATAATGAGGAAATTACCTACCTTCCTGAGGCTTTCTTGATGTGTTGACCACTCTGTTATTACTCTGTCATCTTTTAAGTTGACATTTTTGTGTGTGGGGGGGGTTTTTTTGTTTGTTTTGTTTTTGTTTTTGAGACAGAGTCTCACTCTGTCACCCAGGCTGGAGTGCAGTGGTGTGATCTCCACTCACTGCAACCTCCACCTCTCAGGTTCAAGCGATTCTCCTGCCTCAGCTTCCCAAGTAGCTGGGATTACAGGTGCCTGCCACCACACCCAGCTAATTTTTGTATTTTTAGTAGAGACGGGGTTGTGCCATGTTAGCCAGACTAGTTTTGAACTCCTGACCTCAGGTGATCCGCCTGCTTCAGCTTCCCAAAATTCTATCGAATTTAAATATTAATACAAATTTATATTGAATGGCTATCTAGTAAGTGATTTGGGGGGGAATAACTTTATAATATCTTACTCTATATAATTAATATCTTAGATTTACATAAATTAACTTTTAACTATCAAAGAGGATGGTAGCATTTTCTAAAATTTTACTTTTTAAAATTTTAATTCTCTTTTAGGTATTTCTTTAAAGCATTTTCTCTTGTGGGAGAAACTCAAGAACGAGAGAGAGTTTTAATACACTTTTCCAATAGATATTTTTATTGTAACCCAGATACCATCGCTTCACAAGGTAATCTGATAGAAATTCTTGAATTGCTCTTTTAGAACAGTGGTTATTTTCCTTATTATAAAAGTTAAATTTTATTGTGAGAAATTAAGTATCTTCAATTCCCTTGTGATAACTATTAACACTTTGATTTACTTCCTTCTAGTCTATTTATTTAATATTTAGTGTCTAATTGGAATTCAAGTTTCGTTTTTAGCTGCCTGTTTGTTTTATTGTCAGCATTTTCTCATGTCATTAAATAGTCTTTAAAAGCATAATATTTAAGGACAGCATGATATCCTTTACTCTTATTTAAATTATTTTGTTTTCCAATTCTCCAGCATGACAGCACACTTTCTTTAAATTTTTCGTGTTTTGTCACTCTGAGATTTTATGTAATAAATGAAATTTCAGTTTTCTTATTTTTTATACTTATTTTTTATATTTCGTCTCTACATTTCTTGATGAAAGCTCATGTATCCTGAGTTTTGGGGTTAGTTTTGGAAACATTAACATCTCACTGGTAGTTGCACTGTGTCTCTGGTACTTTTGTTTTGATTTTAACCGTAACAATATTGACCATGGATTTTTGTTGAGGATTTTAATAAGCTATGAGTTTGTGTGTATTATATCATTTTTACAAAGTAAATGATTTTAATGTAAACTATTTATTTGTGGACCTACCCTATGAAGAGAGCACTTTCCTCCATTTCAATTCCTGCAATAAAGCACAGTTTTCAGTGTTTGAAGTTAAGCACTTTGATTTGCATTTGGAAAATTATTCATAAACTTATAGATTATGGAGTAAATCACTGAGACTAGGTGCACAAGAAATAGTAATTCCCTCTTAGCTTCAATATTTCTGATTAACCTGGATAAGTGTACTTGGTATTGGCCAAGGTGCTTGCCTCTACCTTCCCTCCATCCCCTAAGCTGTAGTCACAGTTAATTCATCATCTGATTAAGGTCATACTCCTATCTGTAAACTGATGCTATTTGGACCAGTTATTCACTATCTCTGTCACCATTACCCCTAACAAGAGAATGAAAGAGATAGAAGTGGGCCGTTTTTATTAGGACCTTCTTCAAATCTAAGCAGATGTTTATATCCATACATAAAATAAGAAATATGGATTCATGTACTCAATTGACTGTTGATTAGGATATTTGAGAGTTGGCTGCTAAGTTTTAAAAACACTTTTAGGAGTTTGTTTTGAATATATGTAGAATTTGTGATAATAAAATGGTACTAGAAAAAATATTATTTTAGTCATTTAGTAGCATCTACTTGGAGACGCTGATAATGAAAATCACCTACTATACTAAAGAATTTACTATAAAAATACCCTGCCTTTAATTTATGAATGCAGTAATTAGACCTTTCTAATTCAGCATAAATTGATAAGATTTTTACAGCATCTGAAACTGCTCTTGTTTACTGTACTTGTATAGAGAATTAGTGGAGAGAGAGTAAGGAGAACAACTAGTTCTAATGTTTGGAAATGAGAATCTTATCTCTACTTGGACAACCTTTTTACATGATTTCAACCTAACAGAAATGTGTCTTTGGAATATCACATTTATTTGTCTCCTATTGTAAGCAATGCTTGTCTGGATATCCTTGTACTTCGTATAGATCCTTAATTACTGCCTTGGTGCAAACTCCTAGAAGTTGCTTTGTTGTGTCAAAAGACACTGTTTCAGGACTTTACATGTATACTATCAAATTGTCCTCCAGAGAGGTAAGAACAACTTACCAACAGTGGAGTCTAATTCTGTGCACTAAGATTCTTTTTATAAATTATTATCATCCATTTTTTTGTTTCTCAAAACAAGTATGACTAATTGTGCCTAGCACAGTACTGTTTTCATATGTTCTGAATGTATCCTATTAAGGATAATAAGGTGGAGTCCAGCAATAAAAAGTGAATTCATGCTTTCTTTTCGTGTGTCTTTCTTTAGATGGAGTCCATTGCCTTACCTGTGCAATAATGCTTCTTAATACAGATCTACATGGCCATGTAAGTGTGAATTTGTGAAACTTAGATCCAAAATATCTCGGGCTTGTCTCTGCTTTTGTGTTCATACATGTTTATTCTTTGTCTCCCTGTTTCTCATTCTCTACATGTTTCCCATGACAAGTGAATAAAAAGAAATCTTTGAAAAAAGAAATGATTTTTAAATTTCACTTGCTAGCACAGAGAATGATTTTAAATGCATTGTCTTGGTGCCTGGAGTTGGTTTAGCAGTAATGTGTGTGTTCTGTATCTTCTTTGTCCAGTAGATGGCAGGCAGAGCTTTTGCTTGTTTTTGTTTTTTGGTTGAGAATTACAGTTGATATATAATGATGGAGAGAATATAAGTTAGCTCTGAAAATATGAATTGTTTTCACTACATACAATAGTGAGTCGAATAACTCAGCCTTTCTTAGGCTCCTCAGCTCACCTAGTCTTTTACTAGTTGAAATATTAAAATAACCTAATTACCTTCTCATTATCTACTTAAGATAGAAGATAGAATTTTAAATTTTATAGTTATATATAAACTTTCAATTTTCGTAGAAGTAGAATTTTAGCATTTACTCAAACTCTTCATAATAGATACAATTAGAATATTTTCATTAAATGCAGATTAATCTGTATTTATTTAGAGCAAAAATTGCTTCATAGTCCCAGGTTCCTTTATTTTGAAGAGAAAAATGCGTGTCTGCGTAGATCATATTATCCCGTGATTTGCCATAATATATCTTACAATTTAAAGAATTGATACTTAGGTATTTGTTCTGCTAGTCACATAATTCTCTTTTTTGGAAAAATGTAGTGTTGCCTTTTAAGAAAAGCACAATAGAGCTGTATGGGACCATTAAGTTGGACTAGCTGTTTTAAGAGGAAGGGGTTCACAGGTAAAAGGGTTCCACCACCAGAAAGTAAAGAGGAGAGATAGTGACAGAATCCTAATTTTAACACCATTTTAACACATCTCAAAATGCTCAATTAGAAAGTTCCTTTTGCCATTTATAAGAGGTGAATTTAGGATCACTTAGTGACTTGTCAACATATGTACCATGTCTCCAGAAATCATACAGATTAGAAGAACATAGGTATTTTCAGGAAGCATTCTTGGGCAATAGCACTAGTAATACATCATGTGGAAATGCAGGCATTTCACAGTGTGAACCTTGACATGAGTACCAGTCTAACATCATCCGGCTTGTTAAGTGGATGGCCAGTCAGTGGATTGTCCTGACCACTCTTTTCCTGTTACTGACCAAGCAAGTTTTCGCTGCTTCATCAGCCCATTTGGTGGTAGCATTTGCATTCAGCACCCATCTTTTCCTTAACCTTTCTGGCCAAAGGAGATAATTTTGAGCGTGTTTGGCCACATGTAACATTGATCCAAGTCAGTGATCACCAGCATGAGGAATTCTCTTCACATCAGATATTTTGAGATTCCATCAACATGTAAGAGTTGTACATTTAGCATGTGTTAACTGAGAAAATGTTTAATTATGGGAGGAAAACAATTCAGTAATATTGCAATTTCCGTTTAAAGGTTGCAGATCTCTTAGAGTGTTTGTCAGATTTTTGGTGATTTATTTCTACTAAATCCTAGATTGCATTTTTGAAAAGCTAATATAGCTTTAATACTTTTACATAAGCATGTATCTTAATCATAATAACTTGAAATGTAGAAACCAATTAAGGTGTTATTTTTTATTCCGCTATCTCAGCCTGCTTAATGTCTAGATAAGCTGTGGACACCCTAGTGTCAGTAGCTGTTGGTTCAGAATCACAAATCTAGGGTGCCCTTCTTCAGACTTAGAAGAAATTATAAGGAGATTAGATGGAGCATCATGCTTCTTCTTGGCGACTGGGATGGAAGAGAGTTTATATAAATTAACGTTTTAATACTAGCTTGAGTTAGGCCATTACAGATAATTAGCAATTGGCAACAGTAGCAAAATTTTCTCCTACTGATAGGAGAGGGAGAAAATTATCAATAACAGTGAATCAATCTCTGTCATATTCAGGATCATGTTTTTGGTCATAAGTAGTTCTCTGCTTTGTTTTAAAAAATGTGTGCGATATACTTGGGATTGTCTGTTTAGGTTTTATGTATTAGTTTTCTGTAATGCATGCTGTTACAAGTGTGTTGAATGTATAGTAGCTATTCTAAGAACTAACCATGTAAAAATGTGTTTCTTCTATCTTTCTCCTCTGGATTCATTTTAAAAATAAATTTTTCTTCTAGGTGGTAAGTTTTTAATCCATAATTGTGGATGTAGCTTCTCTTGCATCATGATTGCCTGATTTTTTTGTTGTTGTTTTAGTGTCTATTTGACTTATTAGCATGGCCACTATGAAATTGAATCAGTCAGATGATGAAATGAATTATTTCTACTGTTCTGCTCCTTTTCACCTTCTCCTTAATGCTCTGCTACCTAGACTGTCACCACCCATTACTTAAACCAATGCCAGAATAATCTTCATGGGGAGTAAACTAATAAACCATTTTTCTTTTTTTCCTTACCATTGTTGTCACTAAGAAGTGCCAAGACCAGCTTGTCCTTACATGCTTTCTATAAGGGAAGGCTAACTCCCCTACTAGGAGATTAACTTGTTTTGGCTGTTCTTTGTGAACCTTTCCTTTATTCTAAGGAATGATGTACTGAAAATGCATTGATAAGGGCCTTGGTTTGGCCTGCTAATTTCCTTACTAATAAAATAATGGAATGTATGCTAATATTATACTTACGAATGGCTAATGTGACATGTTGAAATGCCTTTTTCTAATTTTCACCTTTAACAAACATATATAGTGTGTGTGTGCCTCCTCCTTTCCATACTCAGTGCTATTTGGGTAAGGATCAGAAGTGAATGAGATAGTGTTCATGGAGCCAAATATCCGCTCTGATGGTGTTGGCTAGGCTGACCTCATTAGTCAGGTTTGACGAAGACATGGTAGCAGATTGCTGAAGTGCTAAGATGGGAAAACACTGGGGAGGTGTTTTAATTTCATGATGGATTGTATTAAACCTCTCTAATTAGGCTAGGGGAAAAAGACAACCTGAAGTATATACAATATTTGGGAAGAGAAATTCAGTAGCTGCTTTTAAAAAATGTGACTGATTTATTATTTTCCTAGCAATAGTATCAACTTGCTTTTACTTGTCTACAAGTAGTTTATTCTCTTAGATTAAATATTTTATCATTGTAGTCATGTGGCAAATTTACTACATAATTTATTTTATTTTTGAAATGCCTCTTTATCTACAAAATATATATATAAATTAAACTTCTATACATACTGATACATTTCTCTTAAACTCTAGAGTTTATCTTTCTTTGCTATAATGGAACTAAGTTGTATTGAATATTGTTTGAACTATCAGCAAGGGAAGAGTTGAAAGTTTTGCTTAAACCTTGTTAGAAATGGCATGAATAATATTTAACATGTTAGAATAAGTTTATATGTATTCTTTTTCTGGACAGATCTTCAAATGTGTTGTGTACGCTACAACTAACTAGCTCACTTGTACTTCAGTCATAGATGAGTCAGGTTCCAACCATCCTGGCAGGATTATCACCCAGGGCTGGTGTTCTAAGGTGGTAGGAAAGTTAAGTATAGAATTACAGAGCAGTGAGGAGTGAGGTAGATTAGAGCATAGTCAGTTGGCCAGTTTTACAACTAGAGAGTCATAAGAGATACACAAGTCAGTGTCTGGCCAAGGTCAGGCTGTGGTAAGAAGCAGTAGTAGGTAGTAGCCAGGGTATTATTTATAATACGATTTTTTTTTTTTTTTTTTTTTTTTTTTTTTTTACAAAATCTGCCTTTCAACATCAAGGCTTGAGATTTTCAGTTGCAGTTTTATCCAGCATCCCTCTGTTCTCCAGTATTGGCAGGAGCCAGCCTACCAGGTACAATTGTACAAGAGCCTGGGTGTGGTTCTTAGAAGTGGCTCTATCTCAGACTGACCTCCCACATATACTTTGCCCTTGGCATACTCAGAGCATGTTAAGTATCATGTCCTGTGGTCTGAGTTTAATGTATGAGGCAGGACCTTGCTAATGTTTTTAGTGTTGGGTAATAAGTTTGATAAAGGCTAAAACCATAGCTAGTACAACATACTGGTAGGGAGAAGAAAAAAATCAAAGAAGAAAGTGTATAGGTTTTGTAACAGAATAGTGTTTTCAAAAAAATATGTGGAGTCAGTTTGAGATAGATTATAGATTTCATTGTTTCTTTTCCAATCTGTAAACAGAATCTTAAATACTAGATAAATATTTGGTTTATTATCAGTAGTGGAAAATGACTATTATAAAAATTGTTTTAAAAATTTAATGCTTTTAATCTTTCATACTGTGCTCTTTTATATTTTCACTCTCAAAAGCATCACAGACCTCCATGAAGTTGATGAACTTCATTGAGTTAATCTCCTCAAGAACGCCCTGCATCTGTAATGATCACTACTGTAACTGGCAGCTACCTTAAGTACATTTGCATGCTGTACTCTCATCCTCCTGCAGGATATCTTCCCCGTAAATACCTCTTCTGTCTGTGTTTCCCTGTATCTGTGATGCCCTTTGCCATGAAAACTATTCTTGTCATTCAGTTTTCTCTCTGAGCTTTTCCCTGTTGTAGATTCCAGCCATGGTCATAATTTCTATTATGCCAGCAGTGCCTCCTCCCTTTGAGTCATCTTTCCCACCTCCTTGGTGTCATATCTGTCTTGTCATTCCTGTTTTTTCCCCTAAATTATTATTTACAAAGACCTTTTTATTTCTAACATTTAAAGTTAGAGGTACATGTGCAGGATGTGCAGGTTTGTCACATAGGTAAACATATGCCAATGTGGTTTGCTACATAGGTTATTCCATCACCCAGGTATTAAGCCCAACATCCATTAACTATTCTTCCTGATGTTCTCAGTCCTCCCACTCTCCACTCTCTGACAGGCCTTAGTGTGAGTTGTTCTGCCCGTGTGTCTATGTGTTCTCATCCTTCAGCTCCCACTAGTAAGTGAGAACACGTGGTAATTGGTTTTCTGTTCCTGCCTTAGCTTACTAAGTATAATGGCCTTGGGCTCCATCTATGTCCCTGCAAAGGACATAATCTCATTCCTTTTTGTGGGTCTATAGTATTTCATGGTGTATATGTATCACATTTTCTTTATCCAGTCATTGATGAGCATTTAGGGTGATTCCATGTCTTAGCTGTGGTAAACAGTGCTGCAGTGAACATATGCGTGAATGTGTCTTTAAAACAGAATGATTTTTGTTCCTTTGAGTTTCTATCCAATAATGGGATTGCTGGGTCAAATGGTATTTCTGGTTCTAGGTCTTTGAGGAATTACCACACTGTCTTCCACAATGATTGAACTAATTTACACTCCCACCAACAGTGTAAAAGCATTCCTTTTTCTCCACAACCTTACCAGCATCTGTTGTTTTTTTGACTTTTTAATAATATAGCCATTATGACTGGTGTGAGATTGTGGTTTTGATTTGCAATATTGATCAGTGATATTGAGGTTTTTCATGTTTCCTGGCCACACATAGGTCTTTTGAGAAGTGTCCGTTTATGTCCTTTGCCCACTTTTTAATGGGATTGTTTTTCCTTATAACTTTATTCATTTTAGGTGCTGGATGTTAGACCATTGTCAGTTGGATAAATTATTCAGTTTTTCTTCCATTCTGTAGGTTGTCTGTTTGCTCTGATAGTTTCTTTTGCTGTGCAGAAGCTCTTTAGTTTAATTAGATCCCTTTTGTCAATTTTTGCTTTTGTTGCAATTGCTTTTGACATCTTCGTCATGAAATTTTTGCCCATCCCTGTGTCCAGAATGGTATTGCCTAGGTTTTCTGCTAGGGTTTTTATGGTTTGGGGTTTCACATCTAAGTCTTAAATCCATCTTGAGTCAATTTTTGTATACGGTATAAGGCAAGAATCCAGTTGCAGTTTTCTGCCTATGGCTAGCCATTTTCTCCAGCACCATTTATTAAATAAGGAATCCTTTCCCCATTGCTTGTTTTTGTCAGGTTTGCTGAAGATCAGATGGTTGTAGGCATGTGGTCTTAATTCTGGCTTCTATATTCTGTCCATTGGTCTGTGTGTTCATTCTTGTACCAGTACCATGCTGTTTGGGTTATGATAGCCCTCTAGTACAGTTTGAAGTCAGATAGCATGATGCCTCCAGCTTTCTTCTTTTTGCCTAGGATTGCCTTGTCTGTCTGGGTTCTTCTTTGGTTCCAAATGAATTTTAAACTAGTTTTTTCTAATAATGTGAATAATGTCAATGGTAATTTAATGGGAATAGCATTGAATCTATAAATTACTTTGGGTAATAGGACCATTTTCATGATACTGATTCTTCTAATCTTCTATGAGCATGGTATGTTTTTCCATTTGTTTGTGTCACCTCTGATTTTTTTGAGCAGTGGTATGTAGTTCTTGAAGAGGTCCTTCACTTCCCTGGTTAGCTGTATTTCTAGGTATTTTATTCTTTTTGTGGAAATTATGAATGGGAGTTCACTCATGATTTGGCTCTCAACTTGACTTGTGTTGGTGTATAGGAATGCTAGCAGTTTTTGCACATTTATCTTTGTATGCTGAGACTTCGCCAAGGTCGCTAATCAGCTTGAGAAGCTGTTGGTCTATCTTTTCACCTGACTTGGGGCTTCCAAATCACAGTGGCCCTGAGGTTGTCATCCCTGGAGCTTCTCAGTGGTCCTAAAAGTTCACTGAAGAATCAGGCCTAGATGTCACAGTTATAGAGGGTTTCTAGTGGGGCCTGGTGTTTATTTTCACCAATACTATCCCTGTCTCCACAATAAGGATATAGGGAATAGCCTGAGAACCTAACCGTTAGCTGTTGAAATGTTTTTATAGAAAGATGTCATGATCTAAAAATGTTTAATTGTAAAATGAACTTCAGAATCTAATTTACTGTCATACTGCCAATGGTCTAGACTTTAAAAGGAATCCTTATCTATGTATACCATAGTTTCATCATGCACTAGTCAATTGTGTTGGATTCTATGACCTCTCAGAATGGAAGCCTTCTTTCCTTTTTTCTGTCCTCTGTTCCTTCACCTGTCCCCTTTCCCAGCCCTCTAGGCTCCCACTTTTGGTAGTTTTGCTTTTCTTAGAACAGGTTTATATGTGGAAAATACCTCAGGATAGCTTTAATCAGTTATGTCAGTGGGGCTCACTGAGGGACTTCAGATTATTTAACTTATACATTATTCAGTCACTACCTATCTTTTCTTCTTACCATTGTAAGCTTTTTACATTGGCACAGTTCTATTACAGAAGGTGATCGAGGAAAGCAGGTCAAATTCTAAGTCAGTTTCACTCTTTCTTACTTCCTGCAAATCGATTGTGGAGGAAGGAGCAAGGAGTGAGGATGAGGGTGGCTGAAGCCCTGACTCTTCCTTCCAATCCTGCTGCTTACTTTAATGCCTGCCCTGCTATAGCAATCAAGTTAAAAATAGTTTGATAGTCTTCGTAATTTGATAGTGAGTTAGGTGTGTTTATTTCCTCAAATTTTAGAGAAAGTGCTTTCTATCAAATATCAATAGAAATCTGATATTCCGATATTCTCAAACTTCTTGCCCCCAGAATAGTTTTATACTCTGAAAATTTTTGAGAACTCCCCAAATCTTTTGTTTTTATATTAATATTTAACAGAAACTAAAACTGATAAGATTTTAAAATTGTATTAATCTTTAAAAACCCATTAAGTGAATAACACATTTATGAACAATAGTTATACTTTCCTAATTGAGAAATATATTAAAGAATAGCACTTAAAATTTTTGCTAATCTTTTTGTATTTGGCTTAGTAAAAGATGGCTAGATTCTCATATCTGTTTTTGCTTATAATCAGTTGCAGTGTATCAGAAGTCATGTATCTCCTAGAAAACTCTATATTTGAGAGAGAAGGGGAAAAAATGTTTTTAACGTTACTATAAAAATAGGGTTGACCTCATGGACATCTGGAACAGTATCTCTGAAACACTTTGAGAACCACTGTGCTGAAGTACTATTTTTAGTTCCTTTTTTTTCTTTTTGACACTGGTTCCTTTTTCAAAGTCAGGATGTTATGGGGCAGGTGGGAAAAGTCCCAGCGACATGTGAGATATTCCTAAATGTTGAGCTTTTAGCATTTAAATGAGCTCTGTGATTAGGTTTATAAAAGAGCACACTAAATATCCACTTTAGTCCTGGTTTGAAAATTTACAAAGGGTCCTGCTTTGCCCACCAATCATATATTTAAAAAGAAATGGACACCTGAGGGCAGCATGACATAATCAAACTTATTTGATAGCGAAGCATACAAAATAAAAGCAAAACAGAAGCTTTCAGCGGAGCTACATAACTGAAGTAATTACCAAATCGGTAGTATGCCTTTCCACCATTTATTGTAACATGTTGGAGGAGGTGGAATTGTCATATGGGAGAGTATGCCTGCTGTGTTTTTAATATCCTGAGATGTATGAAGCCAGATTTTTCCAGTGGATGATGAGGGCTTTTGGTTTCTCGGAAAGCACGTTTTCCACAGAGCTTCCAGACCTGACACTATTAAAAATGAAGAATTTTAGGATCATTATGCCTAATTCTTCAGCCTCTGGATCAGAGTAGATGCTGTGGCCCACTTTCCTAGTGAATACCTGATTGAGACAACTGGCCTATTCACAGCTCTCCTAGGGCTGATTTTAAGTTAGGCAATGGTCAGAGCTTTGTAGAAGGTTACATTCCCCAGATTGCCAGAGATGGCATGCTCGAAGACTCGGTTACCTGGATGCTGACTTTAGGGCTGAAGCTTGTATATGGTTTCTAGCTGCTCCTGATATGAATGAAATTCGACATCTTTACTTTCCCTTTTGCTCTCATTATGACTGCGGAAGTTGGGAGCTGCTTCTCTGTTATGGTGGGGTGGGGGGGGGGAAGTGCCCTTTATTTCAGCAAAAGGAAAAACTGCGTTTGGAGAATAGAATACATCAGGATGCCTAACCTGTTTGCTTGCTCACTCACAATGTTGTCCTCAATGCCAATACCACTTCCTTCCGGTTTTCCTTAAGACAAGGGAGAGACAGATTATGTCTCATAGGCAAAATCCATCTGGGGCTTGTTTCTGTAAATCAGTGTTATTGGAAATAGCCATACCCAGTTGTTTACATCTTCACACCAATTACAGCGTTGAATAGTTGTAACAGAATATTTGATTTGCAAAGTTTAAAATATTTACTCTCTGGTCCTTTATAGAAATTTACAGAATCTGTCTGTTTTAGACTCTTGCCCTAAGTTCATGAAACCTGCTAGAGCTTGGACACTTGCTTCCCAAAACTCCTTACTAAAAATTCTCTATAGGAATCTGTTAAACATATCAAGGATAAGTTTTTCCTGAAATGATAAATTTATCTTTAAACAAATGCAAATAGATAAAACTTTTTTTCATAAGAAAACATTTGAAAATGGTAATATTGTCAATGTAGAAAACAGCCTCAAGTTGTCGGGGGATGATGTAAGCCCCTGATACGTAGAGTATTTTGAATTTTGATTAATATTTTCTCCCATTAAGGATGATACCTTGATTAGCTAAATATTTAAAATTTGGGTCTGCCTAGAATTTGGGGATTCCAAATAGAATTCTTGTGTTTTTTTTTTTTAATTTTCCATTTTGTTACCTGTTTTGTTAGTTGATGTTTTTTAAGTTTGATTAAAATGTCTACTGATTTTATAATGATCCAGAGCTTCATCTTCAGTTGCATCTGTTTTGATAGGAAATGTATTGATTTCAAGGTACCATTTCTGTGCTTCTCAATGCATCAAGAGGCCTTTTCAAATCTCCACGCTTTATTGATTTAATGGGAAGGAATTTAGAATATGAGAAAGTACTATGAAAGTAATTTCTTGGCACACAACTAGTCAACATTTCTTTCAGAGCAGGACTACTTTAATGCAAAGTTATCCAAAACTAATTTGGGAAGGAAATGAATGGAACTATGACAGTATATGAGCTTCTCTGGGATACTTATGAATCCTTGAGATACAAAATCGCTGATTACAATTCGCTTTATTTGGTGGATGGTGTTTGCCTGAGTATTTTAAAACAATTGATACAGCTTGGTACATGACAAGGATTAAAAAATCCAGACATCGTAACAAGTATTTCTTGATGACAAAGACTTTATTTTACTTTTACTCCCTATGGAATTGGTATAAAGGCCTGAGGGGAAGGAAGGTGTTTAAATGGGTGCCAGTAAGCAGAAAAATGGACTGATCTGACACCTCACCTTTTGTTACTAATAATTCTTACCTAGAAGAATTATCAATGAGTCAGAGGAGCACAATAAACAGATATAAGCAACTTCAGCTAATCAAACACTCAAGAAGTTGTTGGACATTTTTAACACATAGAAAACCACATCTCTTGGTTATCTTTATTCTCTGCATTAGTAAGGAAAATTAAGGCACAGTCTATTGGTTGATTGCTCTAATACTTGCTTACTAGGTAGGACTCCATGTATTTGAATTGGCTTTTGTTGGTCTGAATCTATATATCCATTTTGCCCACTTAACTGCTATTTTCCTAATGGCTGTTTCAAAGTCCACATGAGTCAAATTGGTATCTTTATGCTGACACAGATAATGGTATGGTCACTGCTGAAATTGGACATAAGGCAGTACCTAATAAGCAATTAAGGTAAATCTGAATTTAGGATGAAATATTATTTCATAGACCAAAATAGCATCATGGACTTTACTGTTTTATAATGTTATAAAATATGACAGTTATTACTTAAATGATTTTTTAATTTATTCCTTAAAGTAGAAATTAATAGTGTCCTGAAAAAACACTTTTGACTCTATAGCCTTTGAATATCTTGTTCATGAATCTCCCAAAATCTTTTTAAAAATAATATTTCTTGTTCAAGTTTAAAGTTGGAAATGTTTTATTGTAAGTGTAAGTATAGGCATATCATTTTATTGTCCTTTGCTTTATTACACTTTGCAATTACTGAACATTTTTCCTAACAAAGCGAAGGTTCATGGCAACCCTGTGTCAAGCGAGTCTATCAGTGCCATTTTTCAGTGAACCATCTCCATGTAAGATGGCATACTTACTTGATAAATGCATATGTTTTGACTGTGCCAAAGACTGGCCATTCCCCCAACATTCTCTCCTCAGGCCTCTCTATTCCCTGAGACACGAAAGTATTGAAATTAGGCCATTTAATAGCCCTAGAATAGCCTCTAAGTGTTCAAGTAAAAGGAAGAGTTGCATATCTCTGACTTTAAGTCAAAACCTGAAATATTAAGTTTACCGAGGCTGAGATAAGCCAGATGCTAGGCCTCTTGCACCAAACAGTTAATAAAGTTGTAATGCAAAAGAAAAGTTCTTGAAGGAGATTAAAAGTGCCCATTCCAGTGAACACAAGAATAAGAAAGCAAAACAACCTTATTGCTGAAATAGATATAGTAAGTTTTAGTGGTGTAGATAGGGTATCCAACCAGCCACAGCATTGCCTTACACCAAAACCTAATCCAGAGCAAGGCCCTGAGTCTCTTCAGTTCTATTGAGAGACATGAGGAAGAAGCAGAAGAAAAGTTGGAAGCTAACAGAACTTGGTTCATGAAGTTTTAGGAAAGAAGCAGTCTTCATAACATAAAATGCTTGGTGAGGCAGCCAATAGCTATTGGCTTGGCTCAGATTCTGTATCAACATTTTGTAATAAGACTCCATTCATCAAGGTGATGTAACACTTCTAATCAGTATAAGCACCTGCAATATTGTGATAAATAAGAAATATACATTTGGTCTCTGTTCCTGGTTATTGAAATGGACCACCTGAAACCCTTTGAGATAAGGGCACTAGAAGAATCTTTTGTTTTAACATTTATGTGGTGTTTGACCCCGGCTCCTGACACAGAGCTCCGAAGACCTTTTCAATTTCCTGAGTGACAGGAGTTCTGACACAGAGCTCCTAAATGCCTTGGATGAGTGATAGGAACATGGTTTATTCTAATGAGGCAAGCCTTGGTGAGCTTCTAGATAAGCTAAGCATGGGGACAGGTTGTCAGGGGAAACAACCATGTGATTAGAGGTTGGGAATTTTCAGTCTCCCCTCCTTCTTCACATACCCCACCTCCAGGGAGCAAGTATAGGCTGAAGGTTTAGTTGATAGCAATGGTCAGTGATTTAATCAGCCATTCCTGTGTTATAAAGCCTCAGTTAAAACCCAAAGTACGGGGTTTGTTTTGGAGAGCTTCCAGGTTGGCGGGTACATCTATATACTTGGAAGGTGGGCATCCCAACATCACAGGGACAGAGCCCCAACACTGAGGACCTTTTCAGACCTCACTCCATGTATCTCTTGATCTCACTGTTCATCTTTATCCTTTGCAATGTCTTTTGTATTAAAGGCATAAATATTTTCCTGACTTCTGTGAGCCATCCTAGTAAATTAAACCCAGATAGGAGATCATGCAAACCCCCATTTATAGCTGATTGGTCAGAAGCCTAATTGACAATCCACTGCTACCAATTGACATCTGAAACTTGGGGTGGTCTTGTAGGATTGAGCCCTTAACCTGTGTGATCTCAGGATATTAGCAGATACATAGTATTATAATTGAATTATGAAACACCCAACTGGTGTCTGCTGGAGAACTGGTTGTGTATGTGGAGAAGATACCCCCACATATTTCAATGACTTTTGTGTTGAGTGGTATGTGAGAGTAGGGAAAAGGTTTTACTCTTTCTGAGCACAAAATAAGCCATGAAAGAACAATGGACAGAATTAGAGGGAGAAATAGTTCAACAGTAATATTGAGAAATTAATACCATACATTAAATAATGCTTGGAATCACCACACAGGATATCAACAAGGAAATAGACTTGAACAACATAAAATGCTAACTAGATCTAACAGTTATCTAACAATAGGAGAGTATTCTCTAAAGTATACTTGGAATATTCTCAAGGATAGGACAAAAATTCTCGAAAAAGGATTGAAAACATACAAAACATGTTTCTAGACACAATAGAATGATATTAAAAGTCAATTAAAAAAGGACATTTATAGAAGTTATACAATATACTGCTAAATAACTGATGAGTAAAAAAGCAAAAAGAAATTTACAAGGGGAACTAAAAGATTGTGGTGAAAATGAAGATATGTTGGCTGGTTGCAATGGCTTGCTCCAGCACTTTGGAAGGCCAAGGCAAGTGGATCACTTTAGATCAGGAGTTCGAGACCAGCCTGGCCAACATGGTGAAATGCCGTCTGTACTTCAAAATACAAAAAATTAGCCAGGCATGGTAGCTGATGTGGGAGAATCACTTGAGCCCAGTAGACTGAGATTGCAGTGAGCTGAGATCGTGCCACTGCACTCCAGGCTGAGCAACAGAGTCAACAACAACAACAAAAAATGAAACACATAAAAAATTTATGATATACAGCTGAAGCATTACTGAATTGCCAATTTATTGTTCTAAATGGCTGTATTCTAAAAAACTCTCAAATCGACAATCTAACCTGAAAGAAACAAAAGAAAAGCAAACTCAATCCAAAGAAAGGAAAGACCAATCAGAGCAAAGATGAATGAAGTAGAGAATAGAAACATGATAGAGAAAAAGTAATGAAATCAGAAGCTTATTTTTTGAAAGATCAGTAACTGACACAAGTTTGGTTAGATTGACCATGAATAAAAGAATCCTCAACTTAATAAAATCAGTAATGAGAGGACATTACTATTGGCCTTATGGAAATAAGTATTGTAAGTGAATATTGTCAACAGCTATATATCAACAAATTCTTAAAAAGATAAAAACTACTGAAACTCAAGAGGAAACAAATTCTGAATAGATCCTGAGCAAGTGAAGAGTTTAGTAATCAAAAATTTCCTACAAAGAAAAACCCAAGATCAAATGACTTTACTTCAGAATTGTATCAACATTTAAAGAAGTTTTAAAAATCAATTTTTTACACCCTGCAGAAAAAAAGGAACACTTCTCAAATAGTTCTGTGGGGGCACTATTACCCTGATACCCAAATGAGACAAATCATAAAAATATCCCTTAAGAATATTTCTTGCATTTCAAAATAAACCTAATTCCACAAAATATAAAAAGAATTATATAGCATGACCAAGTGAGACTGCCACTGACCTGCCTACACCTATGTGCCACCCACCTGCATGCCACTTGGAGGTTTGGCAATGGCCACTAGGCCACTTCTACCCCTACTACTGGCACTCGAAGTTACAGCTTGGGGCCCCAAGTTAGCTTTCTGCTGCTGTTGCAGCCACAGACATATGCATACCACCTAAGGGCCTGAGGACCCATTCACTCAGCCCATTGTTGCCACTGCCAGCACACAGACAATCCACTTGAAGGCCAAGGATTGGCTCACCTGGCTTGCTTTTAACAATATCCACATATGTTGACCAGGGATTCAAAGGCTTGCGTATCCATTCCACAGTTGCCATCACTGTTGCCTAAGAACTGGCCTGCCTGGTGTCCCTGTCACTAGTAAAGCCTCACTACAGCCTTTACTAAGAGCTGCAGCTTTATCCACTGAGGAACTCATAGACACCACTGATGCTAAATATAGCCAAAGAAATCATATTGAGACTGCACTGCTTCTCCCACCCAGAATCAAAGCCAAAACGCCTTACCCAAACAACACTATAGATAGCTCTATAGAAAAAAAATATTTCCCTTCAAAACCCAATCCATAGAGTTGGATGAAGCAAATGTTACACCAGATGCATGGATATAAATGTAAGGACGCAAGAAACGTGAGAAAGCAAGGAAGTATGAAACCTTCAAGGGAGCACAATAATTCTCCAGCAACAGATGCCAACATAAAACAAATCTATTACATACCTGATAATGAATTCAAAATAATATTTCTGAAAATCCAGGTACTACAGAAAACAGATGAACAATGCAAAAAATCAGTTTACAATCTGAATGAGAAATTCAATGAAGATGTCAGAAAAAAATAAAATAGAAATCCTGAAACTGAAGAATTCAAAGAGTGAAATGAAAAATACAGTCATGAGCTTCAACAGCAGACTCTGGATCAAGCAGAAGAATTTCTAAACTTGAAGACAAGTCTTCTGAAATAACCCGAGCAAATAAAATTTTTTAAAAAAATAAAAATGAAGAAAGCTTATGTAGCACATAAAGTGACAAAATATTGGTATTTTGTTTTCCTGAAAGAGAACAGATGGGTAAGTGCATAGAAAACCTATTTAATGAAATAATAGGTGATGAAAGCTTCTCAAGTCTTGTAAGAAATACAGACATCTAGATATAGGAAGCTCAAAGACCTTCAAATATATTCTACCCAAAAAGGTCTTTTCCATGCCACTTGATAGTCAAACTGTTAATAGTTCAAGAAAAAGAGAATTCTAAATACAGCAAAGGGGTCAAATCACATATGAGTATCCCCATCACAGTGATGGCAAGTCTCTTAGCAGAAACCTTACAGGCCATGTTCCATGGTGGAACGGTCTATACAGTTCTTTCTGCAAAGTTCAAGGAAGGTGAGAGGCCAAAGAAAGAGGCTGACAAATTCAGTTCCTTAGAAACGTTTAATAGGGACTTAGGAACATTTAATAGGGATTATGTCTTGGGAGGAATTGAGACAAAGATAGTGGATCCCTGTGCCTTTACTCCCAAGACCCAGTACTTATATGCCATAGAGAAAGGGTATGCATGTGTCAGAAGGGATGTGTATAGGACAACTGCTTAAGGGCTTTGTTTATAGCAAGTATAATAACATTTAGATTGTTTTGACCTAGGAATAGGATTTATGGTAAGTACATGCTCTTAAACAAGGAAAAATAAACTGGAAATCTTAGAGGCCTTCTTGGAACTGGAGCTAATGAGAAGTCAGTATGGTGGATGGAATTGCTTTGGCCACTACAGTCCAGGAGAAAATGAAATGATAAATACAAAGTGGTGAAAGACAAAGAAAAAAAAACCTGCAGCCAAGAAGTTTATACCTAGGGAAGATATCAAAAATGAATGAGAATAAATGCTTTCCAAAGCAAAGAAAAATTGGAATTCATCACCACTCTACTGGCCCTACAAAAAGTGCTCAAGGGAGCCCTGTATTTAGAAGATAAAGCATGATATGTGATCAAAATACATAAAAATATGTAACTCACTAATAGAGCAGATACCTAAAAAGATAAAGGAGTCAAATGTTACTACTACAGAAAACCACCAAACTGCAATGTTAAGAGGAGAACAGGATAAGAAGATACACAAAACCAAAAAATAATTCACAAAATGAAAGGAATAAGTTCTGAATAATAACCTTGAATGTAAGCAGATTAAATTCCCCACTTCAAAAATATAGATTGGCTGAATAGAAAAACAAAAAAAATGACTTAACTATGTACTGCTTATAAAAAACTCACTTCATTGGTAAAGACACATAGACTCAAAGTGAAGGAATGGAAAAATGGTAATCTATGTAAACAGAAACCAAAAGCAAGCAGGAATAGCTACATTAATATCAGATAAAACAGACTTAAAGTCAAGAGGTATAAATGTGGCAAAGAAGGTAATTCTACAATGGGAGAGGGATCAATGCAGCAAGAAGATACAACAATTCTGAATATATATGCACCCAACATTGGAGCATGCAGATACGTAAAGCAAACATTATTGGATCTAAAGGGAGAGACTGACTCCAATAAAATAAGATAAGGGGTCTCCAACAACCCACTCTCAGCCTTGGACTGATCATCTAGCCAGATCATCAACAAAGAAACATTGGATTTAAACTTCATTTTAGATTAAATGTGCATAAGAGACATTTATAGAACATATTGTCCAGCAGCTACAGAATATGTATTATCACATGGGACATTCTTTAGGCTAGACCATTTGTTACACAACAAAACAAGTCTCAATGATTAAAAAATTGAAATAATGTCATGTATCTTATCAGATAACGATGGAATGAAACTGGAAATCAACAATGAGAACTTTGAAAGCTACTCAAATACAAGGAAATTAAACTACAGTCATGAGCCATCATTGGATTTAAGGTGAAATAATCAGGAAACAAAATTAGCAGAATGAAATAATAGAGTCAGAGCAGAACTAAATTAGAAGTGAAAAAAAGACCACACAAAGGATCAATGAAATGAAGAGTTGACTTTTTTTGAGAGGATAAACAAAACTCATAAATTGTTGAGTAGACTAACCAAGATAAAAAGAGAAAACACAAATAAAATCCCATCCAAAAAAAGACATTAAAACTTATATCCCACAAATACAGAAGATTATTAAAGACTATTACAAACAACTCTCTGAACAAATTGGAACCTACAGAAAACAGATACATTCCTGGACATGAGAAAACTACTAATATTTGGCCATGGCCAGTAATAAAACTGAGTCAGTAATAAAATGTCTTCTAACAGAGAAAAGCTTGAGCTCAGGAGATTTTTACTGCTGAATGCTGCAAACTTATAAAGAAGATCTAACATCAGTTCTACTCAAACTATTCCAAAAAATTGAAGAGGAGGGAATTTTTCCTAGCGTTTTCCTTGAGGCCAGAATTACCTTGATGCCAAAACCAGATAAGGACACAATAAAAAAAAATACTGTAGGCCAGTATTCCTGATGAACATAGATGCAAAAATCCTCAGCGAAATACCAGCACACCAAATCTAACAACACAATAAAAAGATCATTCACTGTGATCAAGTGGGTTTTATTCCGCGGATGGTAGGATGGTTCATTTTATATAAATCAATAAACATGATACATCACAAAAAGGTGAAAAATTATATAGTCGTCTCAAATGCAAAAATCAAGTTTCATAAAATTCAACATCCCTTCATTAAAAAAAAAAAAACTCAGCAAATTAGACTTAGAAAGAATACAACATAGTAAACACCACATGTGACAAAGCCATAGCTAACTACATACTGAGGCAGAACTGAAATCTTTCCTTCTAAGAACTAAAACAAGATAAGGAGGCTCACTTTCACCACTCATATTCAACATAGTACTGGAAATCCTAGCCAGAGTAATCAGACAATAGAAAGGCATGCACACTGGGAAAGAGGAATTCAAATTGTCCCTTTTTCAGATTACATAATCTTATATATAGAAGCACCAAAAGACTCCACCTAAAAACTCTTAGCTCTGATAGACGACCTCAGTAAAGCTTAAGGTAAAAAATAAATAAAATTTTAAAAATCAGTGTACACAAATCAGTAGTGTATCTATACTCCAACAATGAGATAGCTGAAAAAGAAATGAGAAAGCAATCCCATTTATAACAGCTACAAGAGAAAAAAACTAGAAATAAATTTAACCCCGGGTAATTTCATTCAATCCAGCAACCCCACTACAATGTTTTTATCCAAATGTAAGGAAATGTCAGAAATATAGTGCATCCCTGTATTTATTACAGTACTATTTTTGATAGCCAAGATATAGTATTAATCTGTGTTCATCAACTTATGAATACACAAAGAAAATGTGGCACATATACATAAAGAACACTATTCTTCCATTAAAATAACATTTTGGCATTTGCGGTAATGTGGATAAAATTAGAGGTAATTATATTAAGTGAAATAAGTCAGTCATTGAAAGACACATATTGTATATTCTCACGTGTGTGGGAGCTTAAAAAGTTGATATGGATATAGAGAGTAGAATGTTAGTTACCAGAGGCTGTGGGGTGTGGTGGTGGTGAGATAAAGGGAGACTAGTTAATCAAAACATATAGTTAGATAGAAGAAATAAGTCCTATTGTTTCATAGTACAAGAGGGTGACTGTAGTTTACAATATTTGAATATTTCAAAATAACTAGAAGGTTTGAAATGATCCCAGAGCAAAGAAATGGTAAATGTTTGAAGTGATAGGTATCCAAAATAACCTGATTTGATTATTACACACTACATGCATATTTCAAAATATCATATGTATCCCATAAATATGTATAGTTATATATTGGTAAATGTTTTCTTAAACTTAGATTTCAGATAAACAGTCTAATGAAACACTGTAAAGAACTATAAAAGCAAGGAAAAAAACCTCAAAATTAGTAGAAGGAAAGAAATGATAAAGGTCAGAGCATGAAAAGTGAAGTTGAGATTAAAAAAATATTTTAAAAGGTCAAGAAAAATTAAAAGTTTCATTTTTAAAAAACAGGCAAAATTGACAAACTTTTTGCTATTCTAAGAAAAATCAAAATCAAAATTGGAAATGAAAAAAGAAACATAACTGATACCGCAAAAATACAAAGAAATACAAAATCATTAGAGACTTATGAACAAGTATTCCCCAACTACTTGGAAAAACGAGAAGTAGAGATATTTTTAGAAACATACAAACTACCAAAAAGGTTCAAGAACCACGAAGTTCATCAGGAACTTTGAAGAAAGAGAAAATCTGAACAGATCAGCAATGAGATCAATGAGATCAAAGCATAAATAAAATGATTTCACATCAAAGAAAAGCTTATGACCTGATAGTTTCACTGCTCAGTTCTATCAAACATTTAAAGAAGAACCAATACCAATTTTACTCAAACTGTTTCAAAAAGTTGTAGGAGGGAGTATTTTCAAACAAATACTATGAGGCCACCATTTCCACAGTTCTGAACTGAGGCAAGTACAAAAAATACTGCATATTGTTATCCTTGATGGACACAGATATAGAAATCCCTAATAAAACACTAGCAATTTAAATACAACAACTCATTAAAAAGTCATTCACCTTGATCAAGTGGGATTCATCTCAGGTATACAAGGATTGTTTACCATACATTAGTGAGTATGATACATCACATTAACAGAACCAAAGACAAAAACCATGATTATTTCAATAGATTTTGAAAAAAGCATTCCATAAAATTCAGCATCACTTTCAGGTAACTCTCAACAAACTGGATTTATAAAGACTAGGCCTATAAAGGCCATGTATGACAAACCCACAACTAATAACACATTGAATGATGAAAATTTGAAAGCTTGCCTTCTATGATCTGCATTAAAACAATTATGCTCACTTTCACTTTCATTCAACATATTACTGGACGTTTTAGCTAGAGCAATTAGGAAAGAGAAAGAAATGGCATTGAAATTAGAAAAAAGTCAAATTATCTTTGCTTGCAGATAACGTGTTTAGATATACCTAATGACTCCTGTAAAAATCTCTGATAAACGAATTCAGTGATGTTGCAGGATACAAAATCAGCATAAAAAATAAATAGCAAACAATCTGAAAAAGAATTCAGAAAAGCAATTTCATTTATAATGGATTCAAAATATATCAGTTACTTACGAATGTTTAACTCAGGAGCTGAAAGACCTCTACAAAGAAAATTATAAATTGAAGAGGATACACAAAAAAGGAAAAATATTTTATGCTGAAGTATTAGAAGAATTAATATTAACATGATCACACTACTAATAGCAATCTACAGATTCAAGTAATCCCTACCAAAATAATATTCTTCACAGAAATAAAAATTAAACTATTTTAAAATTTGTGTGGACCCACAAAAGACACTGAATAGTCACAGTAATCCTGAGCAAAAAGAATAAATTTGTGGGTATGGCACTACCTGCCTTAAAAATACAGTATAAAGCCATGGTAACCAATATAGTATGGTACTGGCATGGAAGTGGGCACATTGGTCAGTGGAACGGAATAGAGAATCCTAGAAATCCATGCATTTATAGCCAACTCACTTTTGGCAAAGGTACCAAGAACGTACATTGAAGAATGGGCAGTTTCTTCAATAAATGGTGCTCAAAAAGCTAGATATGCTTATGAAGAAGAATCAAACTAGACTCTTTACCTTATACAATTTAGAAAAATCACCACAATTTTGATTAAAGACTTAAGTGTAAGACCTAAAAATATGAAACTACTAGAAGAAAAGATTGGGGAAACACTTTACAATGTTGGGATGAGTAAAATATTTTGCAGGGGAGTGGGTAAGACCTCTAAATTATGAGCAACAAATGCTAAAATATTCAGATATGGTATCCCATCAAGCTAAAACACTTCTGCCCGGTGAAGGAAATAATCAACAAAACGAAGATACAGCCTACAGATTGGTCGAAGATATTTTCTAACTATCCATTTGAAAAGGGATTAATAATGAGAATATATAAGTAACTCAACAACAAATGGTCCAATAACAGTTTAAAAATGGGCAGAATTTTTGATTGAATAGATATTTCTTAAAAGAAGATATAGAAATGGCCAATAGGTACATGAATAAATGTTTAATATTACTAATCATCAGAGAAATGCAAATCAAAATGACAATGAGATACCATTTTACCTCAGTTAAAATGGTTTTTATCAAAAAGATGATAAATAATGAGTGCTGGCGAGGATGAAGAGAAAGGGAAACTCATACGCTGTCATTTGGAATTTAAATTAATATGTCCATTATGAAAAAGAATATGAATGCTCATTGAAAAACTATAGAACTGCCATATGACTCAGCACTCTCGCTGCTTGATATGTATTTAAAAGAAAGGAAATCAGTATATTGAAGAAATGTCTGCACTCCCATTTTTATTGTAGCACTATTTACATTAGCCAAGATACGGAATTCACCTAAATGCTAACTTATGGATGAGTGGATATAGAAAATATGGTACATAAATATAAGTGGAATATTATTCAGCCATAGAAAATGATGAAATTATGTTATTTGCAGCAATATGGATGGAACACAAAGGTCATTATGTTAAGTGAAACAAACCGGCACACAAAGACAAATACCATATGTTCTCCCTCAAGTGTGATGGCTAAAAAAGTAGATTTCATGAAGGTAGAGAATAGATTGGTGGTTACCAGAGTCTAGAAAGAGGAGGGAGGAGGGGGTGCAGGGGATTTAGAAAGGATATTGAAAGGTTGATTAATGGACACTTTGCTCTTTTTCTTGGGGCATTTGGCAGTGGTGGTGGGTTTTGCAGCCATGGCCAAGATTAAGGCTCAGGATCTTTGAGGCGAGAAGGAGGAAGAGCTGCTAAGACAGATAGACAACCTGAAGGGAGACCTGTCCCAGATGTGTGCTGCCAAAGTGACAGGTGCCTGACATTCCAGCTCTCCTAGATTATAGTCATTTCCAAATCTGTTGCCTGTGTTCTCACCATCATTACCCAAACTCAGAAAACAAACCTCAGGAAATTCTACAAGGGCAAGAAGTACTAGCCCCCAGATCTGTGGCCCAGGAACACCTGTATCTTGTGCCACTGGCTCAGCAAGCATCAGGAGAACGTGAAGACCAAGAACCTGCAGCAGAAGGAACAAGCTGTACCCACTGTAGAAGTAAGAGGTCAAGGCATGAGCACTGCTGATTCAAAATTCAAACTGGAATAAAAAAGGTGTTAGGTTAATGGGTACAAAAATACTATTAGAAGAAACACGATGTATTGTTCAGTAGTGCAGTAGAGTGACAATAGTTAACAATAATTTGTATATTTTAAAATAACTGGTGGAGAGTAACTGAATTTTTGGGTTGAATTTTTGGGGTGATGGATGTCCCCTTTGCCCTGTTTTGATCATTATACATTATATATGTACATCACATGTACTCTGAAAATATATATAGCCATTATGTTTCAGTTTAAAAATCTGTTAACATGTGGCATAATAAAATATGTTGTGTCTTTAGAACAAAATGAAAGGAGTAAGTTAAAGAATCTGTCTGTATAGGAGAACTGATCCTGTGTGTAGAAGGTCTTCAGGACTCTACAAAAGAAAAAAACCTATTAAAACTAAACCAGTTTAGCAAAGCTGCAGAATAGAAGTTGAGCATTTGCAAATCAATCATATTTCTAAATACTAGTAATGAACATTAAAAGTGAAATTAAGTTTACAGTAGCATCAAAAAGATCAAGATATTAAAGAATAAATTTAACAAAGTAAGTTTAAGTGAAACTATAAAATACTGAAAAAAAATAAAAACCCTAAAAGAGGACAGATATTTTATGGTCATGTACTGGAACTTTATTGTTAAGACTGAAGTACTCTCCGAACTGATCATCAGATTCACCACAATCACTGTGAAAATCCTAGCTGGCTTTGTGTATATGTGTACAGAAATTGACAGACAAATCCTGAAATTTATGTGGAAATGCAAAGGGCCCAGAACAGTCAAAATCTGGAAAAAGAGACAAAAAATTGCAGGACTCCTGATTTCTCAATTTCAAAATTTACCAAACATTACTACAAAATAATAAGATGCAAATAAATGGGAAAATATTTCATGTTTGTGGACTGGAAGACTTACTGTTTTTATATGTTATACTATACAAAGTAATCTACAGATTCAACACAATTACTATTTAAATCTCAATAAAATTTACCCCAGAGATGGAAAATATTCTAAAAATCATATGAGATCCCAAGGTACCCCAAATAATCAGAACAATTTTGAAAAAGAACAGAGTCTTCATATGTTATTTCAAACATATTACAAAGCTACAGTAGTCGAAATAATGTGGTACTCAGATAAAGACAGACTAATGGAATAGAATAGAGCCCACAAATCCTCAAATCTTCAACAAGAGTTCTAAGACCACTCAGTAGTGAAATGACAGACTTTTCAAAAAATGGTATTGAGAAATCAGACCCTTGTATCACACAGCATATAAAAATTATCTAAATGTTTTAAAGACCTAAACATAATCCTAAAACTATAAAATCCTGAGGAAAAAACATAAGGGAAAAACAACACGATATTGTACATGCTGGCAGTTTCTTGGCTATGACACCAGAAGCACAGGCAACAAAAGCAAAAATAGGACTACATCAAACTTAAATTTTTGTGCCTTAAAAGGGTGTACCAAGGCAACCTACAGAATAAAAGAAAATATTTACAAATCATATACCTGTAAAGAGTTAATATCAGACTGTAGAAAGAACTCCTCTTATTTCCACATCTAAAAATCAAATATTCTGATTTTAAAAGGGGAAAAAATCTTTAATAGATATTTATACAAAGATGTCAGAGAAATGTTCACAAGGGCTTGGCACAGTGGCTCACGCCTGTAATCCCAGCACTTTGGGAGACTGAGGCAGGCAGATCACCTGAGGTCAGGAATTGGAGACCAGCCCACCTAACATGGCAAAACCCTGTCTCTACTAAAAATACAAAAAATTAGCCCGGTGTGGTGGCGGGCATGTGTAATCCCAGCAACTCGGGAGGCCGAGGCAGGAAAATTGCTTGAACCCAGGAGGCGAAGGTTTCAGTGAGCCGAGATCACACCACTGCACTCCAGCCTGGGCCACAAGAGTGAAACTCTGTCTCAAAAAAAAAAAGAAAAGAAAAATGTTCACAAGCATATGAAAATTTACTCAACAGTCCTTAATCAGAGAAAAGCAAATAAAAAGTACAATTGGGTATCGCCTGATACCCATTAGGATAGTTGCTATCAAAAAAATAGAAATATTTCTGGCAAAGACATAGAGAAATCAGAAACATTATGCTGTTGTAGGGATTGTAAAATGGTGCAGCTACTATGGAAAATAGCTTGGAGGGTCCACAAAAAAATGAAAAATATAACAAATGATACAGCAATCTCATTTCTGCATGTATATATGTAAAAAAAAAATTGAAAGCTGTGTTTCAAATAAATACTTGCCCACCCATGTTCGTAGCCATACTTTTCACATTAACCAGGAAGTAGAAGCAGAACAAATGTTCATCAACAGATTTATGTATAAATAAAAATAAAATGTGATCTCTACATACAATTGAAAATCACTTAGCCTTAAAAAGGAAAGAGATTCTGTCACATGCTACAACATGGATGAACCTTGAGGACATTATGCTAAGTGAAATAAGCCAATCACAAAAAGAAAAATATGTCATTTCATTTATTTGAGGTAAGTAAAGTTGTTAAATTGGCATAAAAAGAAAGTAGAATGTCAGTTACAAGTGGCTGGCATGAAGTGGAAAAGAGGAGCTGTTTAATGGGCATAGCGTTTGAGATTAGGGAGATGAAAAAGTTTTGGAATTCTGTTCCACAACAGTGTGACTATACTAATGTGAAACAGTACTAAACTGTATGCTTAAAAGTGTTAAGATGGTAAACTCAGTGCAAAACTTCAGTAATCAAGAGTTATGCTTGTATAAAGCTCAACAGCTGGATCATTGCAGTATAATCAAGTGTCTAAAAATAATTCCTTACATTTATGGTCTGCTGATTTCAAAAAGTTTCAAAACAATTTGGTAGGGAAAAAATAGTCTTTCCAACGAATGGTGTTAAATCAACTGAATATCCACATATAAAAGAATGAAGTCAAATCTCTGCTTTCTATTATACACAAAAATGAACTCAAAATGGGTCAAATATCTAAATACAAGACTAATGCTGCAAAATTATTGGGAATAAATCTTTGTGATGTTGGGTTAGGCAATGATTTCTTAGATACAAAATGCACAAGTAACAAAACATAGATAAACTGGATTTCACCCAATTAAAACTTTTGTGTTAACCCTAACCCTAAAAAATTTTTTGTGCTTCAAACAGCACAGTGGACCCTCTGCCTTTTTTTGTGAGGTGACTGCCCTCTGCCAGCGAGGGCAAAGGGTCAGTGTGACAGCCTTTTGCAACCATGCTTGTGGCACCCAAGCTCTTGTCCAGCCTCCAGGAAAAATGAGGTTGCATAAACAAATTGGAGGATGGTAAATTCAGGAAATCGTATTGCTGATGGAAGTGGCTCTCAGCAGGAACGGGAGCTGAAAATGGAATGCAGTGGGAAGATAAACTCCGCTGAAGTCTGGCTGTCTCTGGCCAGATTCTTCTCCAAAGTTATGATGTCAGGCTGTTCCTCTCAGGTCAAACCACTTCTCTCTGACATCCAACTGTAGTCTCCCATGTCCAGCTGCTTCTCCTCTCTCTGCTGGCTGAGCCTGGGTTTTTTAATGAGCACAGGAATTGGGGGCAGGGTGGGCCATGGGTGGTTTTAGAAAAGGCAACATTTAAGTAGGAAATCGGAGATGGAAGTTCTCACTTTGGGCCACCATATCAGGCTTTTCAGCTTGAGGGTGGAGCCCTCACTGGGTAATCCATCCTCTTCTGCCCGGAATTTCCCTGTGTTCTACTATGTTGGCCAGGCTGGTCTCGATCTCCTGACCTCAAGTGATCTGCCCCCTTCAGCCTCCCAAAGTACTGGGATTACAGGCGTGAGCCACCATGCCGAGGCTCTGTCACTTTTTTAAAGTCTATCTCTAGAAGTCTCTTTTCTCATTTTGAATACTGTAGGGATTGAAATGAATTCAGTAGGTACTGTTCTACCCTACTCTTAGTCTTTTGTGAATAAATAGAATAGCCTTGAAAAGCATACATTTATGCATAGTAGTAGTGTATACAGGTATATTTAGATGTTGGTGCACTTTGTATTCACTTGAACTACATTTTGCCAGAGATGATACTTGTGACACTAGTCTGTGCTCTGTGTTTGTTCCTCTCCGAAAGTGACAGATGTATCTTGCTGTCTGTATGGAACCTAAGAATCCTCCACAGCTGGCAGCTTCTTCTAGTTGATTGGAGCTAGAATAAGAGATGATTCTCTGTGATAGCAATTTTGTTAGTTTTCTTAGTATGTTTGTATCTTTGCTCTTTTGGTAGTTTAGATTTCCTAATTCATTAATGCAATTTGCTTTTGTTAAACTGTATTGTCCTTAAACCAGCTTGTAGACGTGATGGGAGATAATTTTCCATGGGTCTCTTGTTTTCTTGTGTGAACAGAGGCTGTGACTACCTTTGTTCTTGTCTATCTTTTCAAGATTATTTCTATATACAGTGAGTAGCTTTGGAAGATGCTATAGTGACTTCACAGCAGTGGTCAAGTTTGTATATCTCCTTGAAAGGTAGAGTTGGTATCTTTCACTAGTGCAAAGGGATTGGCATATTTTCCATGATTAAAGATTCCAGCTCCTGAAGTTGAGGGTTTCTCTCCTATAATGCAACACATTGCCTGTGCAGGTGGTATGTGGCCCTATTCAAGTTGCTCTGTGACAATTGGGGCTTGGAGAACTAGAGCCCTGTGGTCACAAGATAATGTTGATATTCTGGCTACTCCTGTTACTGTGAGTAGCAAATACCTTGTCCTTCACCCGTAAGTCTTATTTCCTCTGCCAGCATTTATTAGATTGTGACAGGCTAACTTGTTAGCTTGAAAGTAGTGTAAATCTCAGATCCTTCACAGGTCTTGACAGTATGTAGGAAATGCATAAACAGCTATCTGTGTTCAGCTCAGAAATGTCTGTTTTTATCCATGTTTTTCATTAAAAGTTATATATTGTATAAATGTAGCATCAGTTTTTCAAACTTTTTTCTCCATTCTAATAAGTTTTTGGTATGAGTTTTCTATTTATATTTAATGAGAATTTTTAAAGCACAATAAACCATGTTTTAGTGCACTAAAATTGTATGTATGTTTATATACACCTGTGTTTGGTTTGTTTTTGTTTTTTTGAGATACAATTTCACTCTGTTGCCCAGGCTGGAGTGCAGTAGTGCAATCTCAACTCACAGCAACCTCTGCCTCCCATGTTCAAGCAATTCTCAGCTTGACAAGAGAATCAGCTACTTCTGCCTCAGCCTCCAGAGTAGCTGGGACTACAGGCATGCGCCACCATGCCCAGCTAATTTTTGTATTTTTAGTAGAGACAGGGTTTTGCCATGTTGGCCAGACTGGTCTCAAACTCCTGATCCACCTATCTCAGCCTCCCAAAGTGCTACGATTACAGACGTGAGCCACGAGCTGCTGCAGCGAGCCCTGTATTTGTTAAATACATGTCTAGTTATGTTTGTAAAAACAAATTATTGCTCTACCTCATCACACATTTATTAATCAGTCTTAATTCTATGAATATCATTGTGATGTACTGTTTGCCTCTATTTCAGAATATTGGAAAGAAGATGACCTGTCAGGAGTTCATTGCAAATCTGCAAGGGATAAATGAGGGTGTTGATTTCTCCAAGGATCTGCTGAAAGTAAGCATGGAACTATTGTCTTTCAATGCATACTTATGTTTCTATTTACTGCTTACAGCGTAATCTTAAGTAGGCTAAGGATCACTTAAGTGTTTTGCTTTTTGCTTTTGGTTTTATTGGTGATGTCTCTGTTAAGCCTTGTCCTTGATGCTTCATATTACAAAGTACCTTAAGTTGATAATTTCTAAAAGTCTGCATTATAAATCAATAATACTGAGATAAGTAAATTTGGAATGGTTGGTGATACAAAAAGTGAGTGGCAGTTTTGGTTTGATTTGTGTGTAAATAGACTATCAGAACTTGAGAAAGGTCACAAAGGTATATGCTCTGTGGAAACAAAAAAGCATTTACAGGCTATAATGGGAGCAGGTCCAACTGTGTTCAATCCCTAGTCACAGGACCACTCAGGTTGTCTCTGGAAATAGAGTAAATTAAATTCTGAGTAATTGTAGAGTGCCTGAATTGCTTGCACTCGGCTTTATTATTGGTAACAATCAGCATGTTTTCCCCCATCATCAGATTGTTCTCAAGGAGACAACAAAATCAACTGTGGAATTCATACATTCTACAGCATTGTAAATGAGATGGGCATTTGATTGAATACACAATAATGATCATATGAATATTTTAGAAATTGTAGGGTAAGATATGTGCATTGAGAATGTGATTGTTGCAGATCTCTATTTGATTCTAGCCTTTTAAAAAACTTAGTACACATACAGGTTTCTTTTGGAATTGATTTCTTTAAGTCAATTTTCAAGAAAGGTGACATTTGAATCAGCTTTGGTATGGAAATGTATGATATGATATGGAGATGTTGAAAGAGGAGTCCTTTGTTATGTTTTATGTAACTTTTAAGCTACATAGAATAGAGTTCTGCCAGATTTGGAAAGACATATCTACTATGGGAAATGAAAGAGGGCATTACAATGTGGTATTATCACATTCTTATTCTTACTGACTTTATTTGCAGCACATTACAAAAAATTATGAGAAAAGCAGGAAGAAAAGTAGCTTCAATTTACTGAGTAAAGAAGGCATTTTTTAGGTTGTTTCTTTGTAGAGAAAATGCTGCCATTACTGAAGGTATAATTCCAAATAGGAGCGGGAGACAAAAGGTGCAGCATTGTGACGTGATAAAGATGTTTTATATCTTTCATTGAATCCATATGGTGTTAACAAGACTTTTTTTCAGTCTAGTGGTATTTGAGTGGAAAATACTGGAGTCTCTCCAAGAGAGAATTTGTGAGGTTTTTATCAACTTGTGTCAGAAATGAAAGTTGACAGGAAGATTTTCGTAGTGAAGCTTTAAGAATTTAGTGGGAGGCTTATGGTAACCTGCATGACTGTTGGCGAATTACTGGGTAAATTTAGGGCATGTTTGGTGGAGCTGTATTAAACAATGTGTGGTTGATATACAGTCCAGTGGCTACTGTTTACCTTGAGTAAACATGTGTTCTTTGACTTTCTCTACCAAGAATTTGCCAGATGATTTGTTGCTGTTGTGCAATGAGATTATATTTATAAGCCTTGGGGGAAAATATGTATTATTCTTTCTTCAATTGTGAGAAGATGGTAGTGAAATGATACTGAAAATGGTGGTGGTTAGCATGGAAACTGTCAAGTGAAATGTTGATTCTCTTTCATAACGAATCCCAGGCACTCAACCACCCAAGATTGTTTTCCATTTCAGTAGGAATGGATTTTATTGAAAAATTCAGTAGGGAAAGGTTTTCTTGGCCAGACACAGTGGTTCATGCCTGCAATCCCACCACTTTGGGAGGCTGAGGAGGCTGGATCACCTGAGGTCAGGAGTTCGAGACCAGCCTGGCCAACATGGTGAAACACCATCTCTACTAAAAATACAAAAATTAGCCGAGCATGATGGGACATGCCTGTAATCCCAGCTACTTGGGAGCCTGAGGCGGGAGAATTGCCTGAACCCGGGAGGCAGAGGTTGCAATGAGCCGAGATCGTGACATTGCACTCCAGCCTGGGCATCACAGCAAGACTGTCAAAAAAAAAAAAAAGTGAAAAAGAAAAGAAAAGGTTTTCTTTAAACCACATTTGTTTCATTTCTCTATTCTATTTGCTGTTCATTTTTCCTTCCCTGTCCTCCCTTTCTTCTTCTTGCCCTCCCTTTCTCCCAGTTTCTTTTTATTTCTGTCTTTTCCTTGCTCTTTGGCTTTCTGTTTTTCTTTTGGCGTCTTTTTTTTTTCTCATTATCTTTCTCTTAGGTTAGCTACCTCTAGATTTTCTGCCTAGATAAATTATTGGGTGGAATATGTACTTGAATTTTGGGGGGAAATTTTATTACATATGCGCTACACAGATTCATACATATACACATACATATATACATAGGAACTTTTAAAAGTTTGGTGTCATCTTACAGGTTTTTTAATATTCTGGTCATTCTCTTTTTCTTTGCCACCTTTCCAATCTTCACATTACAGGCATGAATGACATACAGTTTATTTTTTGTGAGATAAAAGGAAAAATTATGACCTTTATTAGGTTTCCTTATTATCATATATAGAAACTGCTAGATTCAATATAAAAAAATGCTTAAAGTTACATAGATTAAGCTGAGGCTTTTATTGTTACGTATTTTCCTTGATACTTTTAGATTAATTTGAATCAAAAGTAATATTTGGATTTATGTCTCTTCAGGTTTCTTTGTGCTGTAAGTAACATTTGGACTTTTATGTCTGTTGTTCGGTGCTGTTTTGTAGTTGGGAACTTTCTTGAAGGTTTGCTGTGTGTTTACCTGGTGTTGTGGGACTTGGAGAAGATGCTGAAACCAAATGGGCACCTGTCCTCAGAGATCACAGACTACTGAGAAACATTGGAGGGGTCTTTCTCCTTAAAATGGACAGTTATTCCATATTGAAATCAAAGTATAAGCCAAATTCTGAACTTTTTTTGTTTTCTGAACAGAAATGGTTAAGAGAAAAAGACTTTGACATATTTAAATGTATGAAAAATGAGAAGCTTATGTACACTTCTTTAATTTGAGAATTTAATTAGTATTTTGCTTCTGAATTTGCCTTATACTATATTGAAGGGTTAGATGATATGTTGGGTCCTCTTTTTAGTTTACAATTCCATTGCAGTTTTTGTTGTTTACTCAAATAACAATATTTGACTTTTTTCCCCTACAAGGTGCTTAGAGTATAAGATATGGATATCTGTAATACAAGTGAAATAAGTTGGATATCAGAAGACAACCAGTGATAGGACATTACTTAGGTTCTTCAAAGCAGAAGGCCTGGAGGAGGTGATGTTTGTGATGGTGTATTAGTGCATTCTCCTACGGCTATGAAGAAATACCTGATACCGAATAATTTATAAAGAACAGAGGTTTAGTTGGCTCATGAATCTGCAGGCTGTACAGAAAGCACGATGCTAGCATCTGCTTGTCTTCTGAGGAGGCCTCAGGAAACTTAAAATCATGGTGAAAGGGGAGACAGGCACTTCATACATGGCTGGAGCAGGAGGAATAGAGGGAGGAGGGAGATGCTACACACTTTTAAATAGCTATATCTCAGGAGAGCTCACTTATTATTGTGAGAACAGCACCAAGGGGATAATGCTAACCCATTCATGAGAACTCTGCCCTCATGATCCAGTCACCTCCCACCAGACCCTATCTCCAGTACTGGGGATTATTATTCAAAATGAGATTTGGTGGGAACACAGATCCAAACTATGTCAGATGGCCTTTTGAAGTATAGGTAAAAGACTTATTTGTTATCTTGGTTATTATTCCATTTCATTTCCCACCCCTTCTTTCACCCAAAGTCATTCTCATATGTACCCCTTTCAACTACGTCACCAAATCAAGACAGTAATTCATTTAACAAAATAGGCCAGATCATCTGATATGATTCACATAGTACAGATAAACACAAAAAAGTTTGTATTATCTTACAAGTTTCTGAGTAACCCTGTGAACATGTTTCTACGGACTCTGCCTATCCTAGCCATTGGATGTGGTTTGCATTCAAGCATCTTCGGGACAATGTGGAAGAGAAAGGGGAGGTTCTGCTTTGGGTCTTGATGGATTTAGTAAAACATTCCTAAGACTCCAATAAGTATTACAGCTACTAAGGACATGAATAAAGAGGGATAAGAATGTAGAATGTGAGCTAGCTCTGTATTGTAGGATGTGTTTTGAGAGACAGTATGGTATAAGGATTGAGATTATGATTTGACAGCTGTACTGACTGGGTTCTAATACCAGGTTCTATCTCTTAGTAGCCAGGGGACTACGGCAAGTTCATTTAAATATCACATTTCAATGTCCTCATCTATAAAATGGGAGATTTTGTTAGTACCCACTTCATTTGGTTGTTTTAATAATTGAATGAGTGTTTGTTTGTGTGTGTGTGTGTGTGTGTGTATACACTCATATGTATATAGAGTCCTCCCATGTATTAACTGTTGTCTGTTAGCTATTAAAACTTTTTATTTTTGATGTTATTTTATTCTTCACTTGGCCTAAAGTGGGTTGGAATGGAACCCTATCCCTTCTGGCAGATATTTGGGTTTAAGATTTTTTTTTTAGATGCAAGTGAGATTAGTGGCAGTAGTCAAAACCTCTACCCACCATCCCTTTCTAACTTGCTACTTTCTAGGGATATATATCCTCTGCTCTTTGAAAGGAACCATCTGTGACTTTGACCTGAAAATGAACTTTGCTTAACCCTTACCTTTTATCTTGTTAAAAGCTTCTTTCCCTCTTCCCACATTTTTATACTTTACATTTGATTTGTGTTTTTACTGACTCCCCTCTTTGATGCTGCAAGAGGGGAAGTTCTAGGGTGCATTGGCTCTTGGACTGGTCCTGGAATCTTGAGGAATCTTGAAGAACCTTTGAGGAAACAAACTAGTTCTTATTCTCCTAACTCTCAATAATCCTGGAATATTAATGGAAACATGAATTATTTGAAGTGATTTAAAAATCCCTGGGGGATACCAGGGTTGCTAGAGATCTGCCTTCCAAATGGAGAGGCCTTGGTCTGAAAGATCAGGTCCAGGAATTGCTGGGTTTCTGCTTTGTCTCAGGGCAATTTTTGTGGACTCTTGACTGTGTCAGCTTGGGAACTTCTTTCACCCAGTCTCATCAGCAGCTGATATCAACTAGTGAAGTGTTAGCTTTTGATTATGTGCATATTTCTGAAGCTCTTCACTCTTTAAAGTAACCTTTGAAAATATATAACAGCCCAGATATGGAATCAGCCTAAATGTTCATCAGCAGATGAAAGGATACAATGTGGTAGATATGCATGGTGGAATACTACTTGGCCTTAAAAAGGAGGAATTCTGTCATTTGTGATATCAATAAATCTGGAGGACATTATACTAAGTGAAGTAAGCCAGGCACAGAAGGACAAACACTGCATGATCTCACTTACATGTGGAATCTAAAAAAGTCGATTCAAGAGAGTAGAGTGATGGTTACCAGTGGCTGGGGATGGTGAGATTGGATCAAAGGGTACAATTTCCTTGAGATGATTTAAATAAATTCTGAATCTCTGTTGTGTAGCATGGTGACTATAGTTAATAATATCATGTTGCTTATTTTAAAATTACTAGGAGAATAGATTTTAAATGTTCTCATCACAAAACAGTATGTGAGGTGAGAAATATGTTAATTAGCTTTATTCAATCATTATACCATATATATGTATAATCAAAACATTACATTGTATACCATAAATATATACAATTTTCATTTGTCAATTAAAACATTTAAAAATAAGGATTTTCTTGAATGTTCCTCTAGCTTGTGTCAAAATGCAGCGTCTTGCTCCTCTGCCTTTTTGTTCCCTGAATTTTATTTCTTCTGAGTTTCATAGAAAACCTGTGTTCTTGATTTTAACAGAGAAGCTGCATTTGTATCTTCTATTCAACCTGCTTTGCATTTCTAACTCTGATGGTTGTTAATTCTCCGTTTCTCATTATATACAGAAAAGACACAGAGCCTTTCAGTGATGGCTGCCAGGTATTTATATATTTAGAGATGAAATGTCCATTTGAAAATGTATTTACATGAAAGAAGGGAAGAAACAGAAATGAAAGACAAAGAGATCCTGGAAAATGGCCTAGGAACATGTAGGGTGGAAGGTCAGTTGTTGACTGTTCAATCATTTCATTCTGAAGAGACGTCTAGACTGTAGATTTTGACATGACATGAACCCAATTGTTTTCTATCCCACTTTCCTATTGCCATCTACCACTTAATACTCAGATACTTCTCTCCTTAGTATTTTTATTCCAGTCATAGTTAGATCTTTGGTTTTGTTGAGTAGCAGTTAAATTCAATAAATACCAAGGGAGAGTAGAAAGAAATTAGTGGAAACAGTCTCTCCTTTAAGAGTTTTTATATCAACTTGTTGATGGAGAGAACAGAAACAACAAGTGGAAAGTTCCAAATATTTGTGAAGTAACTAAATATTTGTGATAAAACTGAACACAATTTGCAGAATGTTTAAAAACATACCTTGAATGTATTTAAATACAGAAGTAGCTATAAGAATAATTCTAGTCACAAGGTAGTGTTACTGGAAATCATTAAAAAAGTCAGGAAATAAATCTTACAGAGACCAATCAATATGACAGATTATTGCTTACTATTAGATGTTTGACATTAGAATATTCTTTAAATTTTTAATATTTTTATAGAAATTTCTTTACTTGGAATTTAGGAACTTTGAAATTAGCATGTTGTCCTTTAAGGAAAGACCAAAAGTTTTAATGCTGAAGAGTCTATGTGTGTGTGTGTGTGTGTGTGTGTGTGTGTGTGTGTAATGGGGTAGTTAAATTGAAAAGACGTAAATCAGTATGCTTGGCCTAGCAGGATTTGTAATCTTCATTCCATGAATGGAATGATGAAAAAACAGTGAATTAAATTGTTATGAAGTCTATTGGTTAGATTCCCAATAAAAGTTCTTATTCAAATACGTTTGTTTTCACTTCCTTTCTCAAAGGACAGAATTTAGGCAAGATTCTCTTAGGAGAAGTTTCCAAGAATATGTGGGATACCTTCACCCAGCCCTTAACCTATCTTGTCAGCTGAAAGGATTGTATATTTTGTTTTAAACTTAATTTTCTCATTTGGTTTTCTTATGGAAAAATAATCTGTGAAAATGATTCAGAAATTAGCCAAGAAGGTAGCATTTAAACAGACTCAAAAGGTCAGCAAAGATAAAACACATTTTAAATTAAGATTAATGCATCTTTTTGGACAAGGAAGAAACATAATTAAGAAGTATAAAATTATGCTCTCAGCTTTGTAACCATTAGGCTTTTTAATCAGTTACAGCTGTATAGAAGGATAAACAACAACAAATGAATCAGCCATTGAAAATCTAGATATAAGCAATTTTTTGTAAGTTCAAACACCAAAAAGGATCTGTTTATGCAGAATGACAGCAAGAGCTGTAATAATTCTTCTTTTTTAAACAAATGAACAAAAGAGCAAAACTGAGCCAGTCCACTTTCCGTCTACCCCTTTCAGCCAGGGAGAAGATTGAAAATTTAACACTGACAGTTGCCCTACTTTTTAATATTTTCTACCAGAGGGCTTAACCTAAGCAACATGAAGTCTTTTTTCCCTGTTTCATCCTCCTCTCCCCATTGTTGCTGTCTCCTCTCATCTTTACTTCCTGCTTATCACTGAGTACAGGTATAATTGGAAACATCAGAATAAGACTAGGTTTTATTAATGTCAGCATTCTGGTTTGTGCTATCATACTATAGTTTTGTAGATGTTACCATTGGAGGAGACTGGGAAATGGCGCCAGGACTCTATTCTTTTCTTACAACTGTCTGTGAATATGTAATTATCTCAGTAAAACTTTCAATGACAAAAATAATGAACAGATCCGCTCTAAAAAAAAAAAAATGGGGTTGTTTGTCTATTCAGCCAGAGGTTTAAGGCATCATATAAAAATTGGCTTAATGAAATTTTACTATTCTTGATCATTTTTTAAAAATGTTGAGTATAATATAATGACCAACATTTCAGATATAACTATATAGCAGTATTAAAAACACTGATGTTTTAAGAAAAAGACAATGGTAATTATTTTGAAGAATTAAAAGCTGGCAAGTAACATGATCCTATGTTGACTCTCGATGTTTGGAGAATTGTTCAGGAAAGTGGAAGTGGAAAGATAGTAAAATTGCAGTTGTCCATGTGAGAAGAGTGGTGGCTCAGATGCTGGTGGTGACAGTATTGCAGGAAATATATTAGGTATTGAATTATTTTTAGCTTACTGTTAGAGATTCTGTTGCTAAACTGGTTTCCTGATTGCCTCTTTGTCGATTACCTGAATGAAGTAGGAGAGAAACAAAAAGTAGAACCTGAATTTTCTCTTCCTAGTTAATGTTTTGTCTTTTGTTTGTTTGTTTGTTTTGAGACAGAGTCTGGCTCTGTTGCCCAGGCTGGAGTGCAATGGCACAATCTCGGCTCACTGCATCCTCCACCTCCCAGGTTCAAGCGATTCTCCTGCCTCGGCCTCCCAAGTAGCTGGGATTACAGGAGTGTGCCACCATGCCCAGCTAATTTTTTTGTATTTTTAGTAGAGACAAGGTTTCACCATGTTGGCCAAGCTGGTCTCGAACTCCTGACCTCAAATGATCCATCGGCCTCATCCTCCCAAAATGCTGGGATTACAGGCATGAACCACTGTGCTCAGACCCCAGTTAATGTTTGTTTGACCTGCTAGGTTGAATGTCATGGAAGGCTGTGTGGCAGAGTGAAATGAGTAGTCACAGATCTGGAAAGTAATCCCAATATCTTACCTTGACCAGGCAACTTAATCCTTTTCAGTTTTCTCAGGTATGGCATGGGATAAAAATACCTTCTTCCAAGAGTGGTTAGGAGAATTAAATATGATAAGGTGTGTTAAGTGGCTAGCATTGTGCCCATGTGGAATACACTAGTTCTGACTGGGTTATAGAAGCCACTGGGCTCTAAGCCTGCTAGTGGCTAGTGATGGCACCTCTGGGTGATCATTTCACTTTGTGCCTGAGTTTCCTCATTTGTAAAAAAGATATCTGACCTCTGCCCATAGTTTCCAGGTTTTTGGTTTAGGCTCCTGGAGCCTGTGTCCAGTGTTCACACTTCCCTGTCACCACTCCCCTTCTGGTCCAGAAGCTTTTCTGTTTTTCCATCGTGTTCTAACTTCCTCAGTTGATGTCTTCTGGGCAAAATATTACATGGCAAAAAAGAAGTTGAAAAAACTTCACAGGGTGATCTTGTAAAGATCATTTCAGTCTAAGTGCTGTGCATTTTCTTTTTCTTACTTTCCTTCCCGCCCCCCGCCCCCTCCACCCCGAGACAGAGTTTTGCTCTAGTTGCCCAGGCTGGAGTGCAATGGCAAGATCTCGACTCACCACAACCTCTGCCTCCCAGGCTGAAGTGATTTTCCTGCCTCAGCCTCCTGAGTAGCTGGGATTACAGGCATGTGCCACTATGCCTGGCTAATTTTGTATTATTATTAGAGACACGGTTTCTCTGTGTTGGTCAGGTTGGTCTTGAACTCCCGACCTCAGGTGATCCGCCCACCTTGGCCTCCCAAAATGCTGGGATTATAGGTGTGGACAACTTGGCCCAGCCTGGGCATTTTCTTAGCATCATTTTTTCCTTTGTAAATCCAAATCACATTTCTTATAAGTTTAACTCTCACATTGTATTTACTGGTTTAGACAAAGAAGCATATACTTAATAATGAAGCCAGAGAATATTCAGATTTAAATCCAAGAAAATTGCTTTTGTCATTGCAGCATTTTCTAAAGATTATTCCCAAAGGACTATATGAGAGGAAGAAGCAGACCTCAGTTGGGAAAAAGGTCTGAACTTTTTATAAATGAAAAGCCTGAAGTGAATCCTCAGAAATACTTGATCTGAGTTATATTCGGAGTATGTAGTTGAAAATAGGAACTTATGGGTGGTATTTAAGTGTAGCTAAAAAAAGAGCATCAACTGTTGCCTAGAGTAGGTGAGTTCTTTCCAAGAGAAGGTCATGGAAACCTGGTAGCAACAGTATCTATGGAGGAAAAGGGCTTGGATGCCTATCCTGGTGTAAGTCGGAGAGCCTTTTAAGAGAAAAGCTAGGTTTGCAAGCTTTTTAAGAGAAAAGCTGTAAAGTTTCTGGCTTAAAACACAGAATATTGCTGCTTTTTTCAGTAAAGTAAATCAAGCCGAGTTATGTGATAAAAGGTTCGTGGCATATTTCCACTTCTGCTCTCCCCATGGAGGTCTGGCAGCTTGCTTTTGCTTTCAATCACATGGTCATGATGGGCAGAATAATGATGCTGCTTTTGGTGTGGTTCAGACCATGAATGAAAAATGGTGACGATAATGAGGGTAATACTTTGAAATAACTGAAGATACACAAGTCATGTTCATGGTTTAAAAAAAAAAATTACCAAAAAGAAATCTGTTAGAATGTTCTAACAGAACAGATGCTGCTTAAAAAAGAAAAAAGGAAAAAAGTTTGAAGGTAGTAGTTGTGATCATTAAGGGTACTGTAATCGAGTATTAATGATTCCCAGATAGATTTTATTTTCAATTTAATCATGAAGAAGTGCTACAGAATTTCCTATTCAGATGGATCCATAGACATTTGAATGTTTGTATGTTTTAAGCATTTTTATTTGTATTTGATTTATTTTGAGACAGGGTCTTACTCTGTGGCCCAGGCTGGAATACAGTGGCATGATTTTGGCTCACTGCAACCTCCACCTTCCAGGTTCAGGTGATTCTCCTGCTTCAGCCTCCTGAGTAGCTGAGATTACAGGTGCCTGCCACCATGCCTGGCTAATTTTTGTGTTTTTAGTAGGAACACGGTTTCACTATGTTGGACAGGCTGATCTTGAACTCCTGGCCTCAAGTCATCTGCCTTCCTTGGCCTCCCAAAGTGTTGGGATTACAGGCTTGAGCCACCCTGCCCGGCCCTGTTTGGAACATCTTTAAAGTGTTGTAACAGTCCAAAATTGCTGTGTCTCTCACTAACATGAACATGTATTATTGATATGATTGTAATTGGTCACATTGTAAATAAAAACCACCCTCTTTTTACTTATAATATATCAGAAAGAGGTTGAGGAGTTCCTTGGGATTGATACACTCCTTTCAGCAGACCAGCAATGCAAGGATAATTGGAACTGTCATGACACATATTCTATCCTGAACATGATGTTTACACAGCCAATAAGGATACAGAGAAACAGATTTTATTTTAAAAGCATTTATACCTCTACAGTCAAAACATCCCATAAAGGAAAACGATTTGCTGTTATAGTAATGCTTCACTTAGCTAATGGTCAATTGTCGTTTGAAAAAGACTCAAAAAATTGAAAACAAGCAAAAAAATCAAAATAACTCTGAACAGCCAGAATACAGAGTGCGTGTATTAATAACTGACCTCACAAATTTTACACAGACCTTTATTTAGATCCTGTTTTTGACAATACCCACAATTAGTTTTTACTTTGAAATTTTTGGCCTGATCCTCTTCCCTGGCATTTCATAAGCAAATGGGCCTGTAGACATCATATACTGGTATTCACCTGTGTCTACAGGCCCACTGCTGACCACCACTCAGCCAGCTCTTCATGGACAAGCTAATAGCCACATCCAACGAATTTTAATAAAACAAATTTAAAAGAATACAACACTTAGGTTATTACATAATTTTTTTCAGTTGAAATTATTATTTATTTATTTTGAGATGAAGTCTCACTGTGTCACCCAGGATGGAGTGCAATGACATGATCTTGGCTTACTGCAACCTTCTCCTCCCAGATTCAAGTGATTCTCCTGTCTTAGCTTCCCGAGTAGCTGGGATTACTCGGGACCCACCACCACGCCTGGCTAATTTTTGCATTTTAAGTACAGACAGGGTTTCACCATATTAGTAAGTCTGGGCTCGAACTCCTAACCTCAGGTGATCCACCCACTTTGGCATCCCAAAGTGTTGAGATTACAGGCGTCAACCACCACACTCAGCCAAAGTTGAAATTATTTTAAAGAAACAATTGTTTTCTCAGTGTGGCCATGACTTAGAAGAATAGAGTTCAAGGAAGTGATGTTCGTCAGATAGAGAGGCAGTAGCAAGAAGTGATTTCTCACGCCTGTAATCCCAGCACTTTGGGAGGCCGAGGCGGGTGGATCACGAGGTCAAGAGATCAAGACCATCCTGGTCAACATGGTGAAACCCCGTCTCTACTAAAAATACAGAAAAAATTAGCTGGGCATGGTGGCGCATGCCTGTAATCCCAGCTACTCAGGAGGCTGAGGCAGGAGAATTGCCTGAACCCAGGAGGCGGAGGTTGTGGTAAGCCGAGATCGCGCCATTGCACTCCAGCCTGGGTAACAAGAGCGAAACTCCGTCTCAAAAAAAAAAAAAAAAGTAGTGATTTGATAATAAGGTAAAGAGAAAACGTTAAAACCTTAAAGGGCACTAGGTCTCCAAATGGAACAGCTGGAGCTGTTTTGAAGAGAGACAAGCCAATCTGTGTGGTCAGTGGCCTCTCAGAATGGCTGCATTACAGCACAACAAAGTAATGGATGTACTTAATGAGTCATCAAAAATGTCACATTTTGTTTACTTAGTTTGATTAAGGAGACAGAGTGTGAAATAGATCGGAAAGATTGCCAGTAAAACTATTTTATAAAGATTTTTTGGCATTTAAAGGAATTAGCTTCAATCAGAAAATTCACTAATATAGGATAATTCATTTCTCTATCCAAAGCCATTCTTGAACTCTGTTCCCTGTCAATGTTGGATTATCGTTATTTTAAGCATTTTATTTGCTTGTTTTAATGTTTTATTCTTCCCTTAAACTTTCCATAGATAGTAGCATAGTTTTTGCGCTAAATTATTGTTTTCTCAGAAACACCAGAAGCCACGTTATCCAGATCTTGCAAGGAAGTATTTACTGAATGATGAAGGTACATGAAAATTCATCTTAACGACATACCATCTAGTCAAAGGGAGTTTGCACATTGTTATAGTTCTGCCCATCATCTCCCCAGACTGTCTGTTGAGAAGAATCCTGATACCTTCACACTTTTTCCCAGAAAAAATGAACTACCCTGTTCATTTGAAAACGATTGCCATTTGTAAAAGACTACAAAAGGAAGTCAATTCATGCTCCGGGGGCAAGTCATTTCACCATGAGGTTACCTAATCCTTTTTATTATTATTATTATTATACTTTAAGTTCTGGGATACATGTGCAGAACGTACAGTTTTGTTACACAGGTATACACGTGCCATCGTGGTTTGCTGCACCCATCAACCCATCATCTACATTAGGTATGTCTCCAAATGCTATCCCTCCCCTCACCTCCCACACCCTGACAGGCCCCCGGTGTGTGATGTACATTGTTATTCTTTTTACCTCATCTCCATGCTCTTTCTTTCACTCCCAGAAACATAAATGAAAGACAAATACGTATCCTCAAAATAGTATCTTGAAAGGTTATTTGTGTTTCAGGCTGTTTGTCATATGGTATAGACTTGGACAAAAATATGTATGTATATATTTTTTTGCCCATCATCTCCCCAGACTGTCTGTTGTGTATATTTGAAAAATTAGAGATTTTGAGAACATATTGATTAGATGGTATTATTGCTTATCACTTGCATTTGATCTTCTTCCTTCCAGTATTCTTAAGGACAAGAGATACTCTTGTTGGTCACAGTGTGCCTCATACCTGGTGTAATTCTTAGGACAGATCAGATATTCAACAAATACTCATTAAAGAAATCATTTCAGCTTTCTGTAAAACACAGTGACAGTGATTCTACATGAATAACTTGATATTGTATGTAGAATTATTAATCTGTGTAAATAATATACATAAATTTATCTTTTGTGGGGAGCTATTCCTATAATCAGGTATTCAAATGGATGTTTGTTTCCCAGAATATTAAGAGCCATAAGCTAGGATTTCCCAAGTGTGCAGATTTTTGTGTTAGTGGTTTAATTATAATAAAATCCTTACGAGAAAGGAGGTTTTTTTTTCCTTCCCAAAGCACAGTTTTATTCATTAAGGCTCTGCTGTATGTCAAGCTCTATAGCTGGGTTAGAGGTGCAGTTCTTATTATATAGGTCATGCCATCATCTATCTCAGAGTTTAGTAGATAACAGGTATTGGACAACTACACAAATTATGAACTGCTTTACTCAAAATTACATATTAAATGTTTAGGTACAGTAGTCATACTTAATAGATTTGCTGTGTTTAGCAAAAGTCAGAAGCTGTATCAATATAAAACTTTAATAGGATTCCTGAGTTTTGGCTTTGGTAAAGGCTATGCTAAATATATTGGGGGGAGCAAAGATGAATAAGACATGAATTTTGGCCAGGTGCGGTCGCTTACATCTGTAATCCCAGCACTTTGGGAGGCCAAGACAGGTGGATCATGTGAGCTCATGAGTCCAAGACCAGCCTGGCCAACATGGTAAAACTCTGTCTCTATTAAAAGTACAAAAATTAGCTGGGTGTGGTGGTACATACCTGTAATCCCAGCTACTTGGGAGGCTGAGGCAGGAGAATTGCTTGTACCTAGACGGTGGAGGTTGCAGTGAGCCAACATGATACCACTGCACTCCAGCCTGGGTAACAGAGAGAGACTCCACCTCCAAAAGAAAAAAACATGGATTTTGCCCTGAAAGAATTTTTAATCTAGTTCAGTAGTTTTCAACTCTGGCTACACATTAAAGTCATTTGGGGCCAGAGGAAAAAAGTAAGAGGCTGAAATATTCTCACTCAGATGGAAAACTGTTAAGATGATATAAACACTTTGGAGAAAGGTCTGGCGTGTTCTTATAAAGGTAAACATACCTACTCTACAATACAGTGATTCAAGAGAAACAAAAGCATATGCTACAAGAATAATCATGGCAGCTTTTGCTAATAGCACCAAACTGGAAGCAACGCAGATGTCCACAAACAGGTGAATGGATTAAGAAGCTGTGAAATATCCATTCAGTAGAATATTATTCAGTGACAAAAAAGAATGGATTACTGATGCAACATCATGATACAACATACATACACAACATGATACATGCACAACATACATACAACAACATGATACAACATACATACACAAAAGTATGCACTATTTGATTTTGTTATTTGAAGTTTTAGGATAGACAAAAATAATGTGAGAAAGGGTCAGAAAACAATGGTTTCTTCAAGGATGTGAGGACGGGAATCCCCTGGGTACAGGCATGCAGGAACTCTCTGGGTGATGCTAATGTTAATAAATTTTGGGGACCATATCATATGGGGAGATAAAAGCAAAAACTTGCTATATTCTCTCTGCTTTTCCTTCCCCCTCATCAATTTTAAAACTCCAGGAATGACCCCATATGTATTTTTACAAAGACCCTCAGGTGATTCTAATGCCCACTGAGATTTGAACTCTTAAATAGTATATAATATGGAGGAGAGTGTGTTAGTTGCATACTGCTACGGTAACAAATCACCACAAACTTAATGGCTTGAAATGACAGATTTATTATCTCACCATTCTGTGGGTTAATGGTTTGGGTTTGCTTGGCTGGTTCTTCTACTTTCAGTTTTTCCATCCCCAAATCAAGATTTAGGCAGGACTGTGTTTCTTTCTGGAGGCTCTGAAGGTGAATCTGCTTTAAGTTCATTAAGCTTGTTGGCAGAATTAAGTTCCATGTGGTCACAGGACTGTAGTCCCCATTTTCTTGTTGGTTGTTGGCCGGGGTCCTTCTCGGCTTCTAGTGGTCACCTTTAGTCCTTTGCTGGTGGTCTGCTACCTCCATTTTGAAAGCTAACAAGGATGGTCCAAGTTCTTCTCACTCTCCAGTACTGTCTGACCTCCTCCTCCTCCTCTTTTTGCCTCTTCTCTATCTGGTTTCCTCTTCTGGTGCATCTTCTGAGTGACTGTTCTACTTTCCTCTTTGAAGGTCTTGTATGATTACACTGGGTCCACCCAGATAATCCAGAATAATCTCCCCATATTAAGGTTAGTTGGTTATTAACCTTAGATCCATCTGCCAAGTCCCTTCTTAGCAGTGGCTAGATGAACATTTGATTAAATAATCAGGGGATGAGAATCTTAGGGGGCCAGCATCTTTAAAATCCTGCATAAATGTGGAATTACATATAAAATACTGTAGGATTTCAGAATAAAGAGAATTATTTTCAACTGGGTAGTATCTGGGAAAGCCCCTTTGAGATGGTAGTTGTTGTCTTTTGAAGGGTAGTTCCGATAGGTGCTTTGGAGCAGGAGTAGAAGGGACTCCAGTTGGGGGTAACAGCTTAAATGCCAGTGTCTCTATCTCTTGACCTCGTGATCCACCAGGAAGGGTGACAATATGTGGTACAGGTAGAGCAGCTGTATCCCATTAATGCACTCCATGTGTGTTAGTTACTATTCACAGAGCTATTCAGGCTACCAATGTCAGATTTTTCTAGATCAAAGTAAAAATAAGAAGAATGTCAAGTTTATGAACACTTAGCATGCAGAATCATTATTTTAAAAGGACTAAGGCAGTTGTGTGTTATTGTTTTTGTACCACCTTCTCTTTGGCTGTTAGAACTAAGTAGAGTTACACATGAAAACATAAAACCTGATTTTCATATTTCTAAACTCTTAAAAACTCCAAATCTGCTGATACAAACCAGAGAATGTGACCTTCAGGAAAACTCTACCACTCTCCTTTTGTATTGCCCCACAGGGCTTACCTCTCCGACCATTTTTAGCGAGCTTTGTACCCTGCTTTAGGTGGATAATAACATCAGTGCAGTCACAGCTTGTGTGGAGAGATGCTGAGGTCATATTGGCATGTCCTTGGTGTCTCTAAAAATTGCTGTCATATTATAATTGATTTTTATAACAATTCTGCATAAAGGAAAAATATTTATTAACATTACTCTCCACCACTTAGCTTCCTTTTCACCTAATTTATTTGTAAGCTATAGAAAGAATTGTTCATGCCTTTTTATTTTGAAAGCATGCATGTATATACAAAGGATTCATAGAATACTTTCTGCCAACCTTTGAAAATCACAAAGGATGTAACTGCCCACAGTTGCTTTTATTCAGCCTTCTAAAGTGTGTATACATAAGGGCTAAAATAACAAAACCAGTGCAGCTAGCTAGTCCTTTTTTCACACGCTACATATGAGAAATAGATTAAAAAGGGAAGTTATGGTGGCAGAAAGCCAAGGGGTCTTTTACTAGAGATCAACAATTTCACTTGCCTTTGGTGAATCATATTTTGCCCTTAAAGCTTCTAGTACATACTAAGCCTTCCGTAGTCTTTCCAAACCTTTCTTCCTCTCTCTTGCCAGTGTTTGTTTTCCTTCCCTCTCTTCCCACCTTCCACCCAAACCTGAAGTGCTGGTCATGATGATTAGAGGCCTGCAAAAAGAAACCCATCTTTTTCTGTGTCTTTTTTTTACTCACTTTGAGAAGGAAAATAGCTTTTTCTTGGAGTTGCTCTCTGCATTCTGAGCAGACATTGGTACACATGTAATTCATACAGTAGTTAATTGGCACTATCTAGCAGCTGGAAAGGAAGCACTACCATCCTTACCACGTGGCAGTCTCATTCTTGTCACTATTCACCCATAATGTCTGCTGGTGTTCTGATTAAAGCTTTGTGCTTTCAGATTCAGAGACACTGGGATCTGTCTCTGATTTCACCTTTTCCCATTCATTTTCCCTCTTTAATATGCTAAGGTATACTTTCTGATAATTTAGAAAGATTCCTGTTGCTTTCAGCTATAGTTTTCTATTCCTGTTTCTATGGTACTTCTGACTTTGAAGGTACATTTCTTTGCCCATCTACTATGTCAGTTCCGTCTGTTTCTGATTTCTTTTCTCTAGGGAAAATTGATTTTTAAAAAAATGAAACCAAGTAATTTCTTCTAGTTCTCGTGTTCTTACATTTTCCTTGTTTATAATACCTAATTAAAAGCTTATTATAAGGATCCTTCCAGTGTCGTTAACTTTAGTTAACTGTGTCTGTACTCCGGCAAATACCTACACACATCTTTATGAAAAGTCCAAGCCCTAATTTGTGGTATGTTTTTAAATTGTTATTATTAAGAACTGAAGATTTTGGGGCATTATTTGCATTTGAGAAGTCCTTTTCAACCTTAGAATCTATAGGTTTCTAGGTTTCACATTATCTTATATGAACAAAGGTGACACCACTGTTTAAAAACTGAGGCTTTCAGTGGGGCACGGTGTCTGACTCCTGTAATCACAGCACTTTGGGAGGCCACGGTGGGCGGATCACAAGGTCAAGAGATAGAGACTATCCTGGCCAACATGGTTAAACCCCGTCTCTACTAAAAACAAAACATTAGTTGGGCGTGGTGGCACGTGCCTATAGTCCCAGCTACTCGGGAGCTGAGGCAGGAGAATTGCTTGAACCTGGAAGGCAGAGGTTGCAGTGAGCTGAGATTGCACCACTGCACTCCAGCCTAGTGACAGAGCAAGCTTCCGTCTTAAAAAAAAAAAAAAAATTACTGAGGCCATTCACACACAGGTACAGAGAGAGTGAGCAGACACATGTATGGGAGCATAAAGAGAAGTTTCTCTGCTTAAGTACATTTCTTCCAGTCTCTCACTGAATATCTGAATATGCCCTTCTACTCATTTGCTACATAGAAGCACAACCCTGGCGATTGCCCTCTTAGGATACAAGTTAATAATTAAGACCATCCAGTCCATAGGGGTGAGGGGGGAAACTCAAAGTGGAAAATATAAACAGTAACAAATGAATCTAACTGTATTACAAATTAAGTATTTTGTAATTTACACTAAAAGGGATGGGAAAGGAAAGAACTAACATAAATAATTTTGAAAAACAGTATTTTAACTGGATGCCATGTGGCAGAAGACAAAAAACACAGTATGAAAACACCATACTCCAGTTAGTGAATTTGTTTTTTATAGGGGTCACTTTGCAAGCTGTGGACCCCTGGCCAGCAACGCCCCATCTGAGCCTCCCTCAGCCATGCTGACATGCCCCAGCTCACCTGTGTTACAGCTTGTACCCTTGTTTCATGGTTCCTGAGCTCTTAGACTGAGCTCAAGAAAAATGAGGATACAGGGGCCATGGAAGGGTGAGGAGGGTGAGGAAGAATTTTATTGAGTTATAAAAATGGCTTTCAGCAAGAGAGAGAGGGGATTCCCCTGTGTGGCTGGGTGTGGGGCCCTTTATGGACTTAGAATGGGGAGTGCATGCTGATTGGTTTGTAAGTATGCAAAAAAGTTTAAAGCAAACACACCATTCAAAGGTGGGAAGGACAATGTAGAAAAACCAATTAGGAAAGGGTATATGTAAAATAGGTGAAGTGTGGGGACCAATCAGAGGAAAGTATGCCAAACAGGAAGACAGGTTCTCAATTCGGTCAGAGAATTTAACTTGTAGCTTGGCTTTCAGACTTGAAACTGTCTTCGACTTGGAGGTGAGGTTTTGCTGGGAATCTGCCACTTTTTATCTAGGCATTTGTCTGCCTCTATCACTACTTTATGTTTATACTAGGATATGCAAATAAGCAAACATACTACAGATGATAAGAGCCAGTTTTCTGTCTACGAGAGAAAGAAATTATGAATAAGGAATGCTGTGGTATTGGACCGCAGTTGGCGTTACTGGTATGAACTCGTAATTTTTAATGTATGGATTGGTGCAGAAATGTAGACAAGTGTGCATGATAGGTATGTATATACGTATGTAAATACATACTTGCATATATTTGTTAGCTCTGCCTGCTGAGGGGATCTGGAAGCAATGACACCTCAATACTAATGACCAGCATAGCATCCAGACCTTGGTTTCTAAATACTATTTACCAGTAAAAGGAATCAATGCTCTGTTGAGAATTGGTTGGTTGTTGTCCTGGGGCAGGGAACATACAGGATGAGCCTAGAACATCTTATGGTGCCAGAAAGTAAGTAAGTGCTCAAAAAAGGAGGGTGGTATGCCAGAAGGCCAACCTGGCCAACCTGGAGGACCTCCCAATGACCAAAGCTGGAACAGTTTGAGCAACAAAGTGGTAGTATTAGATTATACTCAGAGAAGAAAATGAATATCCATTGAATACATTTTAAAAATTCTAGGGAAGTGACAGATTTTTATTACAGAAAAAAAATTAACAATTGTAAAAGGAAAGAATGAAATGGCAAATATCACACTAATTATTGTTGCACATAGATCCATTGAAGGATGCTAAATTTAGTAGATGAAAGTTAGGGAAGAAACAGGATATTTGCATAGTCTCAAAGTATCTCTCCCAGGATATTTATTCATTATGAGGGGAAAAATAGTAACTTTACAGTATAGACAACCAAAGATACCATCTTAACCAAGTGATCAAGGTTAACATCACCAATGACAAAGCATCTCAACATCATGAAGCCTCTGATGCTCTAAGCAGAAGATAACATCACTTCTCTTCCCCAAAATGCCTAACTTCATTGTAAAAAAGAGAAAACAGCAGCCAACCCCAAATTACAAGATAGTCCATGGACTAACTGGCCCATCTTCTTTTGAGGTATCAAAGTCCTAAAAGACAAGGGAACCCTGAAGAACTATCACCAGTTGAGGAGACTAAGAAGCCATAACAACTGAAGGCATTGTGGGTTCTACAGAGGATCCTGGAATAGGAAAAGGGCAGTAATGGGGAAACTGGTGAAATTTGAATAAGGGTTATAGTTTAGTTAATACTTTACCAATATTCATGTTCTGGTTTTCATCATTGATGGTTATATAAGATGTTAACATTAAGGGAAGACTTGGGGGAGGATTTCCAGGAACTCTTTGTACTATTTTTATAAACTTTTTGTAAGTCAAAATTATTTCAGAGGAAAAAAAGATGCTGAATAGTTAAATGGACAAAGGTTTGTCTACGAGGACATTAATTGCAGCATTGTATACAATAGCAAAAAATTGAGAATAATACAAATCTTGATCAGTGAAGGATTAGGTCAATTATACTTTATTTATGTAATTAATACTATTGTTAAAAAGACCACATAGAGTTATAAATAGTGGTATGGATGTCAAAGTGAAGAAAAAGTGTTAAGAGTATAGCTTCTTCATTCATGCTGCCTGGATTCTCTGATATTTAACTGTGACCTTCGAAAAATTTTTCCTCTATCAGCTTCCTCATCTGTAAATTGGGAACAGTGAATAAACCTACTTATGAATCGGGAATGAGGTTTAAATATGAAAACCCATGTAAAGCATACAGGATGATACTTAGCACATAAAAATACTTGATAGAATATGAGTACCTAATTATTATCTTTGAGGAATTGATGGAGGAAACTTCAATACAAAATTAAGTATGGATAATGGCCGGGCACGGTGGCTCACACCTGTAACCCCAGCACTTTGGGAGGCCGAGGCGGGTGGATCACGAGGTCAAGAGATCGAGACCATCCTGGTCAATATGGTGAAACCCCGTCTCTACTAAAAATACAAAAAATTAGCTGGGCATGGTGGCGTGTGCCTGTAATCCCAGCTACTCAGGAGGCTGAGGCAGGAGAATTGCCTGAACCCAGGAGGCGGAGGTTGCGGTGAGCCGAGATCGCGCCATTGCACTCCAGCCTGGGTAACAAGAGCGAAACTCCGTCTCAAAAAAAAAAAAAAAAAAGGAATGATACCATTTGTGTTAAAATTCGTATATGAGAATCTTGAAGATTAAGTGCTAATATGTTAATAGTGATGCTGTCAGGGGAACAGCATATTAGGGAACTTCCGGGGTTTGTTGTCGTCGTCGTCGTCGTCGTCGTCGTCGTCGTTGTTGTTGTTTAGACAGGGTCTGCTCTATCACCTAGGCTGGAATGCATATAGCGTTGCAATCATAGCTCACTACAACCGCAAATTCCAGGGCTCAAGTGAAGTTCTAGCCTCAGCACCCTCCTCTCATGTAGCTGAGACTACAGACGTGTGCCACCAAGCCTGGCTAATTTTCTTATTTTTTGTAGAGACAGGGTTTTGCTATGTTGCCCAGGCTGGTCCCAAACTCCTGGCCTCAAGTAATCTTCCCTGTCAGCTTCCCAGATAGGAACTTCCACTTTCTAAGTTAAATATTTCAAAATGTATTTTGCATTAAGTATACGGAAGGTACCCAGGAAACTTCACCCCAAAATATGGCTCCCTGGTATAATAAGTATTTTGAATTAAAGGTCTTTAGAGATCAGCAAATGTGGGAAGAGACTTTTCCCTTATCCAAGTAAAGACTGGACCCACCAAGGAGAACAATTGTTCTTCCTTTGTCTCCTTGTTACGTATTGCAACAAAGAATGCCGAAGAATATAACCATGCTGGAACATTTTCTAAAGAGGCCCATTTACAAGTTAATCTCTGTTTTCTCATCCATTCATTCTCCTTGGTAATCATTTATTGCCCTTTGACAGAATTCCCTGTATTCGCTATCTCCCCACTCCTCTATGAGAAGAAGCTTTAGGGGTATGTTGGTCCCATTGAAATATTTGGGGAATCACGCTGTGATTCTCCCTTGTACATGTTAATAAATTGTATGCCTTTTCTCATGTTACTCTGCCTTTTTTCAGTTGATTTTCAGCGAACCTTCAGAGGCTAAAGGGGAAGTTTGCCCTTTTTTCCTGCTATACAGTTGAAGAAGTATGCATAGCAACTTTTAAAAGAAGCCTGCTATCAATATTTATTAAATAAAAGCCAGCAATGAAAACTTTATTTCTAAAGCTAAATGCCTTGCATAGTCTCCAAGGTCATATGACTTGTCCTTCACATTGGAAATTATAAGAGACCTGACTCTGTTCTGAGCCACTTAAAACTAGTTGATGTCTACAATTCTCTGAAATGTGAGTCTTAACATGGAAGATTAATTACTCTGGTGTATAGTTCTAGGCTGTGAAAAGTTATGTGTAACCTAGGTAAGGATGAGTATGACTAGCTCTTTGTCCTCATGAAAAATAAAACAAAAGGCCTGAAATGTAGCATCTCACCGACAATAAGTAATTCCTGTCATTTTTACTAGAATGATTAAACCCTGGAGTTGAGCACCAATGGTGACATAGTCTCCAGACCTAAAGTTAAAAATAGGATAGATATCAATTGCTTTTTAATCTTTAAGTGGTGGTGGGCCACCTGAGTTACAGTGGGATCCAGAATTCACTAATATCCTCACAAAAGCCATCTATGTTTATATACAGTATAGGTAAAATATATATGGAAATAACTACATTTTCAAAGAATATTCTCATACTTGTATTTTGGATATGACATCAGTTTGTTTTATGATTGTAAAGATTTTTTTTTTCTGTGCTTGGTTTGATGCCTGTGTCATTCTGAAGATCTGTACAGTGCTTCCTAGGGGACTAAGCCTGACCATTCTGATTTAAGTGTATACAGGTGACATAGCAAATTTAAGGCCCATCTATCTTTGCAGTTTTGGTGATACTAGGTTGGTTGGCTGGTTTCTTTTTCTTTTTCTTTTGCTAGGTCATCTATAACACAAAGTATACTAGGTTTCTTTGCAAGGAAATAGGAAGACAGTTCTAAGATATTAGGATAAAAGGTGAAACTTTCTTCTGTTCTCTTGTATTTGTGGTTCCTTTTTATATCTTCCCTATTATAGTCCTTTCAAATTTGAATCACCAAAGCTCCCCAAGAATAAAATGAAAATGTCAAAAGCATTATTTTCCTCATATTACTCCTGGTAATGTTTTTATACATTTTCCATCCTGGTTTCTTAAACACTTTTGTTTAAGTATGCATTACTGGTTGACCTGCTATTTTAAAATTGCTTAGATCTCATTTCGGTTGTACTTTTTTCTTCAGGCCTCCACCTGCTTTTTTATTCTGTTTGCAACAGACACTGTTTCATTTGTTGGTAACCATATGGCAGAGCATTTCTTTTTTTTACAATAAAATTAGATGCAATGTGTTGAAGCTCATATTGTTGTATCACAGTCTCTGGAGAGCTTAAAGTAGGTGGGAGAGGGCATCCCAAAATGCAGCATGCCACTGATAGGACGGATAATGTTAGCACAGGATTGGGTTTTTAAATATTGCATTTTAAAGGTGCCGACACATGTAACTAGTGCCAGTACAAGACTAGAGTCTATAGATGAATAGCACAGCTGCAGTGTTGGTGGAGTTTTCCCTCCTATTTCCCAAATACTTTGGTTTCTTAAATTCTAGGATTTTTTTTTTTTAACTCTTCTTCCTGCACACTGAAATTCCAGGATTTTAATATGACATAAGCTACTCCCATGGACCACTGTTGTGAAGTTGAGATCATCATGGTAACAAACTCCAGAGAAAGATCAGTGGACTCTTTGAGTCACATCATCTTGGTTAAATTCTGACCCTGTCCCTTACTGGCATTGTGACATTGGGCAAATTAAGAAGGCTTTCTGAGGCCCCTTTTTCTAACCATAAAATGAAGATAACATCACATCTTGTGAACAGCTGTTGGAGAAATAAATGAGATTACATGTGTCAAATGCTTCATGCCTTCCCTGGGCTGTGACTTGTACCTATAACTGTTCTTCCTTTCTTTCTACTACTTGTTCTCATCATCCTCTTACTCAGTGTTTTGTTTTCTAAGGTTTAAAAAACCGACAATAGAAAATATTATTTTAATCCCTTTTTATGTTTTGATCTGAAAATCTTTATGTATTTCTTTTCTCCCTTTCATTCCTTCATTCATTGTTGGCTTTGTGCCAGGACTACTTTTTTTTTTTTTTTTTAGACAGTCTTGCTCTGTCACCCTGGTTGGAGTGCAGTGGTGTGGATTCGGCTCACTGCAACCTCCACCTCCAGGTTCAAGCAATTCTCCTGCCTCAGCTGGGAATACAGGCGCACACTGCCACACCTGGCTAATTTTTTGTATTTTAGTAGAGAACTAGGTTTCACCATGTTGCCCAGGCTAGTCATGAACTCCTGAGCTCAGGCAGTCTGCCCACCTCGGCCTCTGAAAAGTACTAGGATTACAGGCTGAGCCACCACGCACAGCCACCAGGACTTCTTTCTTGAGGGTCCAGTAAGCCTTCTGGCCTCAGGGAGGCACCCAAGTTAATCCATGCTCAGAGAAAAGCCAGAAGTCACTGGGAAACTCAAGTGGAAGTGCTGAACCCAGAGGCAGCTGGAAGGTGTGCAAAGTGAAGTCGGCCCCACAGAGCTGAGGCTACATTAGGAGGAACAGGAGAAAAAGTGGTGGAACAGAGGGAATTGTTTGTTCATTTGGATATTAGGATGAGTGAGAGAATGGATTTCCAGGTGACTTCTGGGATTTAGGTACCTGGTGGGGTCATTTCACTGAGATTTGGAATGTAAGAGCAGGTTATCTCTAGATAATCTCATATTTATAAATTTTTAGAAAAGAAAACCGAGAGGCTGTCAAGGGTAAGCTCAAAAAGCAGTTGAGCTTCATCTAAGGTCACTCAGACTCTCCTTGCCATAATAAGGGGGCAATAATGTGAATGCAGAAGGACCCTTAGAGAACAGGACTAAAGGTATGATGGATTCTACTTGAGAATTTTGCAAATGAAACCCTGCACATTTTTCTCTTTGTAGCTAGGGAAGGTCACTGCAAGCTGTCAGAATTGAAGAGGAGACGTGAAGTGGAACAAAAAGGGTGGAGTTGAGGTTAGATTCTGAGGAGAGAGAGAGTAGGTTGCCAAAATTGAGTGCTCATAAAGCAGTGTAGGGGTGATCCGGGCTGAGTTAACACAGCAGGAGCTGTCAGTGTGGAACCTGTGTCGGTGTCCAGTTCTGCGGGCCAAGCGGAGGTCGGACCTGGGAACAGAAGACAGGGAAGCAAAGCTGTTCTAGGGGAATGTGGAGTGGGTCCAGAGCAGCTCCATGGACAGCAGCTCCTGCTCCCGGAGGCTGGCCGGCCTCCACTCTGGCTGATAGGAACATCTTGCAGTTTTGTTTCTGTGAGCTTTTCTATGCTTAAGAAAGTTACTACACAGCCTATTATTCCAGATTCGATATTGTTTGTGAGCTCTTGACATTTCCTTTGGAAATAACTTATGTTCTAAAGATAGCTGATAATGTTATTTTCATCTAATTTCTAATATTCTTTAAAAATATTTGACTTAGAATGATAAAAAAAACAGATACTATACTTGATCTTAGCCAGAAAGCCAGGTAAATTTCAAATTTTCTCATTGCATTAAAAGTATTTGAGGTAATGGATATATTACTTTGTTTGATTTAATTATTTCACATTGAATTTTCAAATCATAGTATCACTTTGTAGCCTCATAAATATATACATTTATAAGTTGATTTATGATAAAAAATTTGGTCTGTATTTTTTGCTGCTATAAATAGGATAAATTAGAGTCCTGTGACCATGCTTGCTAATAGTGGTACTGTATTTATAAAAGAATGTCTTATCTTTAGCTATTAGACACATGAAAAATGGAAATTAGAAAATAGATTTCAAAGTATGTATTATCTTCTCCTTTATTTTCAACCCTATAATAAAACAGATGTTTTAGAACACTTTCTTGTTCTCTGTAGAGTTCAGACAAAGGCACTGTATTTACATGTGATGTTTTCTAGGTTTGCCCAGCCCCTTGTTTCTTTAAATACTCTTGGTATTTCAACAGTGAGTTTATAACTAATAATTAAGCATGGGAACACCAATTTTTTCCCTCAAATAGCTTACTCTTTTTCTTCCACGAAGATCTGTTTATTGCCTACCATTCTTTATTTTTGTTGGAGAATCATCTGCTTCCTTGTTACTGATTATAACTGGGAAGGATTTTCAATTTAAATTAATTTTCAGTTGCTTAATATTCTTGCTTAAATATATTTATTACCAAATTTTCATCTATCTGAATTTTTCCAGGTTTTCCGTGTGTGCCTTCCAAAATGATTTTTGAACCACAAACATGTTTATTAATTAAATCACTGGGAGAAATCACCCTTGAGTCCAAGTTGTTCCGAACAATCTGTGACACCTAAGACTCTAAGGTTCATCTTAAAAGGAAAAGTAATCATCCTTATGGTATTTTTTTGTCTTTAAAATATACTAAAAGATAAATTTTAGAACAAAAATGATTAGAATTTTTTTCTAGATATTGTTGGGGTGAAGTTGGGATTTCTCGTTTTTTGAGTATAGCTTACTTTTTAGCCATCCAAAAATAGCATTTCTGGAAAATAGTCAATTCTAGCTATAGTCAGCCCTTCAGTGTGTCTGATGTCTATATCTCTCTTGTGGAGTTATCAGGTGACTAGTATGAGTCTTCAGTGCTGAGAGTAAGATGCCAGTTTGGCATTCAGCCTACTCATATTAAGGTTTAACCTGTGATGGGATTCACATTTCTGATAATGATTATCATATTAAAAATTTAACTTGTGATGTGTATGGTAGGTCCTCTTTATAATATGGTTATTGTGTGGATTCTATTTAGCATCTGATAGATTCTGTTCACAGAAAAAGAACCTGTCCACAGTGTAAACATCATAGACCAGCCCTGTCCATCTTGACAGTGCAGATGTTGTCTAATCACATAACAGTGTAATTTGAAGTCCACCCTTGAGATGATGATCTTGATGAACCTTCTCATTTTATAAATGAGAAAGGGAGTTTCAGGGAAATAGTGACTTGTTTAAGGCCCTAATTAGCATGGGTAAAGACAGAATAGAGAGGACAGCTACTTCTCCTTCCTACTGCCATGGTTTTCCCACCTGCCAGGATGCTTCTATTTTGAAATGATAGGCAAAATTGGTCACCAGAAAGTCCTGATAACAGATTGTGATGTAGAGGCTGATCTATGGAATTAACATTCAGTTCTGGGCTTGCTTTCCTTTCCCTGTGACCTGATGTTAGTCATTTGAATTTCCTGATTTCCATTCCTTTGCCCTTCTCCCAATTTCACACTGATTCAGACTTTTAAAAGATAACTTCTAGTTGGTATCATCTGTAAGCAGAAAATAATTTATAAGCAGTTTCTCTTGATCACAAATTGAGTAGAAGGAGCGTGTTCCTGTTGCCTGTGTGATAAGGATCTATGCAAGGGCACACTTGCTCAAACATTAGGAAGTCAAGCTCAAGTAGGTCAAAATAAAGTTAAAAGTAAACCCCATGATACAAGATGAGTTTTGCGTATCTTTTCTACTGAAGTTCAGTTAAATAATGGCTTTAAAGTTAGAAAGTGATAATAGACTAGAGAGCATTCTGGACCCTGGGGAAGAAAACCTGAAGTATATACTTTTCCCCAGAAAACCTATATTTGCCAAACTAATTTATAGCCTTATGCATATTATAAAGCCATTGACTTTATGAGTAATTTAGTGTATTGAAAATAGCATAGAGGCCAGGCATGGTCACTCACACATGTAATCCCAGCACTCTGGGAGGCCAAGGCAAGCAGATTGCCTGAGGTCAAGAGTTTGACACCATCCTGGGCAACATGGCGAAACTCCATCTCTACAAAAATATGTTTAAAAAAGTAAGTCCCAGCTCTTGTGGGAGGCTGAGGTGGGAGGATCACTTGAGCCCAGAAAGTCAAGGCTGCATGAGCCGTGAGCATACCACTGCACTCCAACCTGTGCTACAGAGTAAGAACCTGTTGAAAAAACAGAGGGAGATAAAACATAGCATAGCATAGTACCTGGGTTCAAATTATAGTTCCATCATTTTGTAGCAGTGGGCCCTAGTTTTCTCATTTGTGAACTAATGAAGTGTTTCTCAACTGTGGCTATATGTTAGAACTACCTGGGACAATTACAAAAGAAAACAAACAAGCAAAATAATGCACAACCTGTACCCCCAGAAAGTTCTGATTTTAATTGATCTGAGATGAGAGTAGTATTTTTTCGGAAGCTCCCCAGGTGATTCCAATGGACAAATAAGCCACAAAAGCAGATGACTTTGTTGTCCTTTTCAAATTTTAATATTCTACAATTCTGGGATTTTTTTTTATGACATCCAGTCCAGCCTCACACTCAGCGTAATCATCTCTCCATCTTTGAAAAGCACTGTTTTGTTTTTAATGTTAACATTCATTTGGAAAGAATGTCCGTTGCCATCAGAAAGCTTTGATGAAAAAGTTTTTCCTGATCATCAGCCACATTTACCTTTGGAAAAACAAATAATAAGTCTAATTACTGATTTAATTGATGACTATTCTGGTATTTGAAGATTCCTTCTATGATTCAGCTAAGTTACTTCCTCTTAGGTGAAACATTCCCAATTTTTTTCATCTCTTATTTTTGTGCACCATTATTTCCATATCTTAACACACTATTCTGCTCTGGAGGTAATCTCTCCTTATGTCTATAAAGTGTTTTCCTGGAGTTGAACTACAGCCCCCTTGAAGATCAGAGGAGATAATTTAGGGCTTTTTGGTGATGATTCCCTTCTCAAACTCTTACTGAATGTAGGATTAATAAATAGACCCAGTTTTAGTAAACAGTTTAGTAAATGGTGTTTACTAACACGTATTCGTCTATAAATATGTATTCTAATAAACACAGTAGATGATGAAATTCTCAGCATTTAAAAATTCTCATTGTGTACCAGGCATCATTCTAGTGTTTAAATAAATTAGCACATTTGATTCTTGCAATAACTCTTGAGGATAGGTACCATTATTATTTTCACTTTTTAGATCTAAAGAAGAAACTAAGGAACAAAGTAATTAAGTGTCTTGCCTTCAATTTCACAGTAAGTGGCAGAGCTAGAATGTTGATTGCATAATATAGGGCATCTTATTCCAAAGTTTGTAAGTATGGAAGTTGGGGGATATAGAAATTATGTGAGGTGTATAAGGTTTATGCTTATACTTAAAAAGGTAAATTGTAGTATAGGACATGTGCTCAAGTTTGTTTTAATGTACATTGTTTTAAGAAACTTGAAGTTTGTCAGAAACTACTTTACATGAAACCTATTTATAATTAGCACATAAATTGTTTTCATTTATTTATATTTTTAATGAATTCTGCTAGACAATCTTGGTTCAATTTGCCAAATAAGTTTCCTAAAACTATTCAGATGTGTGTTTCTTAGTTGACTTAAACATTAAGTTTCTTATTTTATATATATATATATTTATATATATATTCTTATTTTATATATATATATATAATATATATATATCTCACTGAAAAGTTATTTAAAGAACCATTGTTGGTATCCAATATTCCTTTGTTTGCTTATCGTTTCATCAGCCTCATAAATTTGTATTGATTCTGACTGTTTATGATCATTATTTCTTAATCCTTGTCTGATTCATTCTGAAAACTCAAGCTTTTTATGTGAGACTTACCCACTTGAGGTTACCAGTAAAAACCATGCTATGAGGAGATAGAAATGTGTCAGAGAAAAATTGTACTGTGGAACCTACCCCCCTTCTAACTACTATAGCCTTAAATACGTTTATAGGGTGAATAAAGAATATAAAGTGTAAAGGCGCAAATAAAGCATTCCTCTCCTCTGTGAATCTTATCCTAGGGAGTAGTGTGTCCACTGTGTGCATTCGTTGTCCATTCGCTGTTCAGTGTATTACTCTGATTGTATCTCCGCCATCATTTCTGATTCTGTATGCTAAGGCATGGGTGGTCCTGTGCATATGTGCCAGTATCACTCTGTGAATTATTGGTTTCAAGGGGATAAAGTGCACAGTCTTTGATGTGAAGACCTAATTTTTCCCTTTAACAGTAGAATTTTAAGTTTTCATTTTAGGTGAGGATCGTTTGTTTTTAGTGCAGAAAGCCTTTGTAATGACATTGCTGTTCTCTGGAAGCTTTTGATTTCGGCTTGAGAAAGAATGATTTAACCTCTTACATAACATCAGAATGAGAAATTATGATCTTCCTTCTTTTTGTTGACTTTTATATTTACAGTTACGAGTTCACAGGCTAAATCAGAAGAGGGTCTTGAAGATATTCTAACCCAGTCACCTAATTTTATAGAAAACACTAGCCAACACTGAACACTTGTTTCTTTTAGGTCTCCCTATGGCTTACTAAATTCTATACGGGCAGGGACTTTATTTGCCATGTTTACTGTTAGTGCCCCCAAATGATACTCAGGTTTGCAAGTAAATAAATGAAATAGAGAACCCAGGACTTGGGAAGAGAAAAGACTTACCCAAGATCATCTTGCCAGAACCATCACCTTCTGACAACAAGCGCTATGTCTTTTCCATGATTTAAAAAAAAAAAAAGGACTTTTACTTGGGAATCATAATCTATATTAAAGATCAGAATCATACACAGTTTATATTTATTAGATACTGTTTTCAGACATATAAATGAATTTCATTGAACAGTTATAGTACAACTCTTTGAATGAAGATACTTTTATCCATATTTTTATGAAGAAACTTGGGCTTTGAAACAAAAAGTAATTTTCCAAAGGCTATACATAGAGACAGAATCCAAATCTGGTTTCTGCCTCCAAGTTTAGTGATATTTTCTACTTTTGTCTTTTACGTGAGGACCAATGTTTGTCAATATTGAGAATTATCCAGACCCATAAGTAACAGTCACTGAAATTATTTTTCTACCACCTTATATGTTATAGACTTTAATACCTGTGGATATGTTAAACAAGTGCTGACTTCGCCTAGGGGTCTATATTTAAAAGGCAGCAAAAAAGCCTGTAGCTTCTTAATTCCTTTCATCTATGGTTTTGGCCTTCTGTGTGGTCTGATTTGAAGGGCTTTTCTGCTCTTTTTCTTTTTTTCGTTTTCCCATAATTGGACTTGGATTTCCTCCTTTTGGTCCTAAATGATTTGCAGGCTTCAAATCTTTTCTACTACATTGCAGACATTGCCAGTATGGGATCTTATTAAAACTTAGTTGAGGATTAACATCTATAGCTGGAAGAAAGAAATTGCCTTTTTTTGGTTTCTGTTAAGGAGTGGAGGGAGGAATGATGACAAACCAGGACATGAGTGGAAGTCATTGTGACATGGCACATTTGTCTGTGTTCTGTGAAAGTAAAGAGCCTCTTATCCAGTGAAACTCTTGTCCAGGCTCAACTGGGCTAGTTTCGTGGGGACTCAGAATAATCTCATCACATCTCCACTTTGCTATGTAAACCCATCTGCCAGCCACTTTTTGGCAAAGGTCATGCATGAGTAATACCCCCATTTCTATTCCCAAAGAGTCAGGATTTCAAGAGGGGGATGGTATTCTGCAGCACTGCACTTTAGTGCAGGAAAAAGGACACTGTCCACAGAATCTACTGTATTACCACCTCCATTTATCAGTTTTATTTTTTACCTGTGATCGTTCTAGTGTTTCTTCCAGAAAGACGTGCTAGAAACATTGAACTTCTACAATTGCAACCCTAAAAAGTAGAATCTCTTATTTAAAAAAAAAGAACTTTTTCTTTTCTCTCTAACAATTTATATATTCTTTACCTGGTACTAAGTTCTTGTAGCATTTCTTTTTGTGTAAAACATATATTTAGCCATAAGTAATAAGAAACTTAGTGGTAGTTCTAGATATGCATTCATTTGTTCTCTTTCTGATTTTTAAAAACCCTAACAAGATGTTTTAACCAAGGTTGCTGTCTGTAATGCTGTAGTCTGCATTGCACCTTTCATTCTGTTCTTTCTTTTCTCTCCTTCATTGGTTAAAGAGTCAAGGGCAGAAGATGGTGGTAGTGGGGAGGGGGTGTGTATAGGAAAGACCAGAAAAGTCCTGGTCATCTTTTCTTTTTTCTAATTTTATTTTATATTATTATGGTTCACAATAATGGGGTTTGTGGTAGATTACCTGTTTAAAAAAATGCCCCTGGTAGTTCTCCTATCCCTGTATGAACATGTTCTATTCCTCAGGAGTGTAGTCTGTTTCTCCTCCCCCTGAAGTCTGGGCTGTCTTGTGTGACATTGTGGCACAAGTCGTGCTGTGCTAACTGCAGGCCTTAAGAGGCCTGGCAGTTTCAGAGCCACCATGTAAGGAAGGAAGCTCAAGCTATCCTGCTGGAGAGAGAAGCCGTATGTAGGAGCATCGAGGTGCTCCAGCTTGCAGCAGGCACCATGCTAATACATGGAACTGAGGCATCTTGGATCTTCAAGCCCCAGGTCAGCTCACCCAATAGCACATGGGGCTGAGAAATCCTGTTCTCACTGAGTTCTGCCCCAAACTGCACATGCACAGAATCTCTAGCAAATGAAATGATGATGATGTAAAGCCCCTGACTTTCGGGGTAGCTTGTTACAGAGCAATAGATTACTAAGACAGGATTTATAGCTTCCAAATCTTCCTTCTTTTCTCATATCTGTTTACTGTTTGTCCAGATAGTTCTGTGACTCTGTATGTCCATCAGTATTTTGTTTTAGTATAAATCTGTTAGGCATTCTTTAGTTGCTATTTCTTTCTTTGTAATTAGTGTATTTTGGTGGCTTTTGTTTGTTTGTTTTATTAGCTTTATATTTGTCCTCACTTGGAGCAGATGACTCTCCTGAAATGCTACTAAGGGGACATTTCTCTGGGGGGCACAGTGGCACCAATTTCTTATAGTTGTATATGAGAGACAGAAAATTACTTCTCTCTCTCAAAAGAAAAACAGTGGAAAAAAAGATGACTTATTTTCCCTGAAGTATATCACCTACTACCCGATTAGACCATACTGACCGCTCAGACTCCTTAAATAGCTGTGCATCCTACTCACTGATGGGCAGAAAACAAACTGAAGGATCTAGGTTAAGCATTTTTATTTAAAAGCAAAGACCCAGACGATCCAAGCAGAGTTTGCAACATATATTTTCTGTTCAAATTGCAAGTGTTCCGAGGAAAACCTAGAAGGTAATTATCTAGTTTTATTTTAGATTTTCTGAAAGGATCCGAAACCATTTTTTAAAGTACAACTTTTAATTTCCTGAGTAGAACACATGGCTGTTCTGAGTCCTAGTTTCAGCTTCTACAAGCAATTTCCTTTGAGTGCAAAGGTAGTGTTTTTCTCATTTTGTTGTCAGTTTTTTGTACTTAAAGATTTATTGTTTCTTCTGTTGTCTTTCTGCCTAGCAATTCCTTTCCTCAAACTGTCCTAATTAAAAAAGAGTTACTGAGATCATGTTTGATACGGGGCAGTAAATTTTAAGTATCACATAGATAAAAGAGGAAGGGTATAGAGGATCTAAGTTGCCTTTCTTAATTGACAGAATCTTCCAATCTCACCTAATGATTTGTTTGCTGTTTCCATCCTTCTAGTCTTTATTTATTAACACTGACTCCATGACTTCATTTGTCCATAGTCAGAATAAATGTTTTGCTGTAATGAAGAACGTGTGTGTGTGTGTGTTTGAGACAGAGTTTCACTCTTGTCTCCCAGACTGGAGTGCAATGGTGCGATCTCGGCTCACTGCAACCTCTGCCTCCTGGATTCAAGTGGTTCTTCTGCCTCAACCTCCTGAGTAGCTGGGATTACAGGCGCCCGCCACCATGCCCAGCTAATTTTTACATTTTTGGTACAGATGGAGTTTCACCATGTTGGCCAGGCTGGTGAAGAGCATCTTTTTTGTGTGGGGGAAGTAAAGGGGTGAATTTTCAAAAGAGGACAGATTGGAATGGCTTTTAGAAAGAAATTATCTTTTTTAAGTTTTATTTAAAAATAAACATTATTTTCAGGCCAGGCACAGTGGCTCATGCCTGTAATCCTAGCACTTTGGGAGGCCCAGGCAGACAGATCACGAGGTCAAGAGATCAAGACCATCCTGGCTAACATAGTGAAACCCTGTCTCTACTGAAATACAAAAAAAATTACCTGGACATGGTGGCACACACCTGTAGGCCCAGTTACTTGGGAGGCTGAGGCAGGAGAATTGCTTGAACCCAGGAGATGGAGGTTGCAGAAAGCCAAGATTGTACCACTGCACTCCAGCCTGGCACCTGGCAGCAGAGTGAGACTCTGTCTCAAAAAAAATAAAGTAAAATAAAAAATAAACATTATTTTCAACCTTAGCTAGGTACGTGTGATTTTTTTGTTTTTGGTAGCCATCTTGCCAACCCTAAAGTGTTATTACAGGGTATTTATTTGTTCATATTTCAAGTATACACATTTTATCTTGTAGTTATATCTTAAATTTCTGAAAAACAGTGGCTACAGAATCTTAACCTCTAAGGCAGTGCTTCCCAGGGGACATATGGCAATGTTTGGAGATGTATTTGGTTGTTACAGCTGAGGCAGTTAGCTGCTACTGGTATTTTAATGGATAGAAGCCAAAAATATGGGTAAACCTTCTACAGTGCACAGTATCTGGCACATAAAAGGTGATCAACAAATACTTTTTAAGTGAATGGATGAAAGGCCAGTGAATGTAACAATGGATATAGTGCATCTTCCCTTCTTCCTCTTCTTTCTCTTTTCTCAAAGGTACTAAGGGTCAGCTTTGTTAAAGATCAAATTACTAGTTCAGATATAATGCACAGTCATCTCATTAATATTTATATATAAAGGGTTTTTTATTTTCTCCACAATGACAGGTCAAAACTAGGTAATTTTTTAGTTACAACGTGGGATGTCTATGTTTGTTTATATTGGAGAATAGTTACCACTTGTCAGCTGGAGAAAGAGATTTTACATATTAACAGATGAGAATTGGTGGCAATGTTGGTGGTTGTGCCATGGTATCTTCATCTCCGGAAGGTCAGGTCCTCATTTTATTGTTGTGTGGTTGTGGAATGAATGCAGATTTTTCACAGCTGTCCCAAAGAAATATTTCATATTCAAAATATCTCAAAAGAAGTGCTACCTTGGGAAAAACACAGCATACTTTTTGTCATTAGAAAAAGGCAATACTTCAGCATATTTCTTATTTTTGCAAGTCAATAGCTAGTATGCCATATGATGTCCCTATTTCAAAAGTGGGGAAGTTTTTTTGATTTATGATGCTTTCTTTTCCAGTCTTTATGGAATTTAGACTTTGCTATCCTAATTAAAATGGAAATAAATGAATTTGATAAGTAAGAGTTTTTACTCAGTGGAAATGTTGTTTAGTGCATTGTAGCAACATTGCTAAGAGAAATCGAATTAGTAATTTCCTCAGTAGAAGCTTTAGCATGAGGATTTACTTCCTTCTCCTGTGTAGTAGGTTTGAGACAGGGATATGAAGGATTCTCCCCCAGAATGGCATTTGTAGTTTCTCATAGTGACCTCTTTTCATTCATGGTCCAGAGAGAGTACAAGCTATTTAGAGAAAGAAGAGTTTTTGAAGGTAATGTATGAGACAGATGCCAGGTATCTTTTCTTAATATTACAATTACTAAAAATTATCCAGTTAAAATCTACACCTTTCATAGAAACCTGCACCCTTTTTTTTTATCTTAGGAGCTTTTGATCTTTGTTTATTCTTTTTATAGTTGTTGCACACTTCTTTTATAAATGTGGTGGCATGTTCTTAGGAGAACTGTATAAGCCTAGATACAGCCCTCTTCATCTTGAAATAATTTTGGGTGAGACGGCCTTACACAAGGTACCACATTTGACTAAAACTTGATATTGAGTCTAGACTAATGTTAGACACTGCTGTGGATTAAAGGAGCCAGTTAATCTGATGCAAAAGAGAAACTGAAATCACAACGACTTAGAGCTGTTTCCTTAGCTCATTGCTTAAGCTTTTACAGAATGCATAATTATGAGAATTTATAGGATTGTGGATTGTGGGGGAAGTCTAGTTCAGAAATCTCTGCTGACTAGTTCAGAGTCTCAAAGGGGAAGAAAATTGAAAGGGACATAACGTTCTTATAGTTGATGAAGTCTCCTGCATTTAAAATTGCTTATTAGTCTCTGTTTAGTTGTTAAATTTTACAATACTCTTTTTCTTTGGATGGGAAAGGTGCAGGAAGAATAAAAGTTTTCAAATCAACAGGTTTTGTGTGTGTATGTGTGTGAATGCCATATTTTTTGAACAGACATTTTGAGATAGAGAGAAAGCCTGAAACCAGGTCTCTGCTTTTCTCGCAAGAAATCATCCTTTAGACTGAGGAGCAGAACTGACCTGTGAGGCTTCTACATTCTCTCTGTCTCCTTCCCCTTCTCAGCTTCCCTTTCATATTCATTTTCGTAGCTGCTTTTTTCAAAAAAAGTTTTAATTGACACATAAAGATTATATTTATCATGTACAACATGTTTTGAAATATGTATACATCTTGGAATAGCTAAATCAAACTAATTAACATATGCATTACTTCACATAATTCACATTTTTAGCTCATGCTTTGTAACTCAAGGTGACTTCTTGGCCCTTCAAAGTCTGGTCCTTGCCAGCCCCAGTAGCTTTGGCTCTTTCCTGCCCTTGAGCTCCGGAACCACTGAACTTCCTTCAATTCCTAAACACTTTTCCTAAGCACTCTCTCTTGCCTCTAGGTCTCCATCCATGCTGTTTCCTCTGCCTGAAACACTCCTCCCTTCTTTTTGTCTCACTAACTCATACTCACCATTCAAGTCTTTGCTTAGCTACCTCTTCCTCTGAGAAGCCGTCCCTGTTGTCAAAGTCCAAATTAAGTGTTCTTTCTATGTGCACCTGTAGTAGCTGGTTTTTAGTTGGCTTTGTTGAATGTTTATATGAGACTGTAAGTTTGGAGAAGGCAAAGACCATGTCTGTTGTGCAGAGTTCTGTGGATACGAATTTCTCAACTATTCATTGAATTCTTGGACTGAGTATTTCGGTGCTAAATTGTATTTCCATGCAGAAATTCCATAGAAAATCAGAGAAGAGAGAAATCTGTGAAGGTTGAAGTGATCAGTGAAAGTGGAGACTTGACCTGAACCTATAATGATAAACTCTTTTGTAAAGTTTAACACTCTCTCCTCTATTTCCCTTTCTCTTTTTTTTTCTCCTTCTTTTTCTTAACTCATTCATTCAGCAAATATTTAAGGGCCCGTATGTTTCAGGCATTAATCTAGGTGGTGAAGATACAACAGTGAAAAATGCCTGCCCTCATGGAATATGCATTCTAATGGACTAAATGGATAAAAGTGGGTTAAATAAAAGTCTAGAAAATAGCTTAGTAGACTAGTAGGACAATGAGGAAGCCAACTTGATGGGTCAGATATGTTACAAAGTTGGACTTTGAATGGTTTTCCTTAAGAGCATATTTTTACTTGGGACAGTAGGTGAGTAATGGGCAAGTACAAATAACTTCTGAGCAATAGAGACTTTTAGTCTGTAATCAGTATGCAGACAGTGAAAATAAAAAAGCCAACTTAGACAAGATTGCCAAAATAGGGGTAATGATAGAGGTAAAGATGAATAAAAGAGGGGGGTGTGTGTGTGTGTGTGTGTTTGTGTGTGTGTGTGTGTGTGTATTTTTTCTATTTAATTTAGCTATTTATTTATTTATTGAGTCAAAGTCTTGCTCTGTCGCTCAGGCTGGGGTGCAGTGGCACAATCTCAGCTCACTGCAACCTTCACCTCCCAGGTTCAAGCAATTCTCCCTGCCTCAGCCTCTCAAATAGCTGGGATCACTGGTGCCCCCTACCATGCCTGGCTATTTTTTTTTTTTTTTTTTTTTTTTTTCAGTTGGAGTCTTGCACTGTTGCCTGGGCTGGAGTACAGTGGCGTGATCTCAGCTCACTGCAACATCTGCCTCCTGGGTTCAAGTGATTCTCCTGCCTCAGCCTCCCGAGTAGCTGGCATTGCAGGTTCCTGCCACCATACCCAGCTAATTTTTTTTTTTTTAATAGAGACAGGGTTTCACCATGTTGGCCAGGCTAATCTTGAACTGCTGACCTCGTGATTTGCCCTCCTCGGCCTCTCAAAGTTCAGGGATTACAGGCATGAGCCACCACACCCAGCCTGCCTAATTTTTGTATTTTTAGTAGAGATGGGGTTTTGCCATGTTGTCTAGACTGCTCTCTAGAACTCCTGACCTCAGGTGATCCTCCCACCTCGGCCTCCCAGAGTGCTGGGATTACAGGCATGAGCCACCACATCCAGCCTAGCAATTTATTTTCTAATGAAAATTTCCTAGATGGTGGACTGTCTGGATAGTGGAACTGAAGAACAGAGATGAGTTAAGACTATATATAAAGTTAGAGCTCAGAAGAGCGGTTGGAACATTAAGACTAGTTGTGGTGTCATTGGAATGAAGATATTTTGCATAAGCTGAATCTGAGATTTCATTAGACTTAGGTTCATTCAATTGATGCCCATTCAGCATGTTCCAGGGGTTATAAAGATGCAACAGAACAGACATCAAGTTTATGTTCTAATGGACACCAAGATCAGAGGATATAATTGTTTGTAAATCTTTTGTGATGTGTTAAAAGTCATGAGAATGGATGGAGATTTGGACCTAGTTCTAGGTAGCAGATAATCCTGTAGTTTATTTAAATCTTTATATCTAGGGTGTGATATAATAACATAATGATTATAATCAGCTATACAGCAGTTGATATTAAAATAAGGATACAATAAAAAATTTGGGAATTATAGTGGTTCTTTTAAGCAGCTGCGTTCCTTTTCTGTATGTGGAAGAAGATAAAAGACATTTCTTTGTCTTTAAATTCTAAGCTGTCATTTTATTAAAGTTCAGTAACCACGTCTCTGGCTGCTTATTATTTGGCAATTTCTCAGTAGCTCATCGATGTCAGTGTAGGCTGGTCTCAATAAATGCATAAAAGAAACAGAGGCCAGTGATTCATATGATTTTTAAACAGATTTGGCATAGGAGTGCCTTTCTGGGTTTAGGGAAGTGGTGGACAAGGAAGGAGAGAACCGCAGTCAGCTTCTCCTGTTGTCTTTGTCTTCTGTCTTTCAATAATGTCCATGAACTGTGAGGTTAGTGTCTTGGCTCAGAGATAAGCATGGCTTGGCATTGATTCTTCTGTTGTTACCTCAAGCTGTTTTCTCGTCCCCAAGAACAGCACTCTCAGTGGGTGTGGAAGTGGGCGGGACATGAAGCAATGGTTTTACATTACATTGCCTGGCTACAGCTTGGCATTTCTTTCTTTTTTCTTTTTCTTTGCGTCATTGCCATTGGTGCCACTAATTTTGCTTCCCCTCTCTTTTATAACTTGTTTCTTCAGGAGTTGCCTAGAGTCTCCACAGTATATTGTCTTTGGTATCGTGGCAGTGTGTTCTTGGTCAGTAATCTAGGAGTGATGATATCTATTTCATCTTACAGGTTTAATGCCAGAGGAATTCATTAACAATAATAAAATAAAAAGGAAAAATAAAAGTTCATCTCAGTGGGTCTTCTTCTTCCTCTCCCTGGCTGTCCTTTACTTTGGGACATATACTGACTCCATTCCAGATGCCCCCGTCTCTCAAAGGAGGGGAAAGTGGAACATGTGGTAGGAGGGTAGTAGAAAAGAATGCCAAGCCCATTGCCACCAGTGGTTCCCAAAATCAAAAGCTAGCCTGCTTGAAGGATGTATAATGGATCTTTACCCCTTAGAACAAAGTGGGATTGAAATACTTTGTTTTTCATCTTTCTTCTGACCCCAACCATGGAAATCTGTAATATCCATTTCTTCGAAGATCTGACCCTCCTTATATTTTCTCCTTTAGATATTTCTGTCCCTTGTCTGTTTGTAGCCCCTCTTACCAAAGCTGGATGCAGAAAAAGAGAAATGACTATTTTCTAAGTTTCCTAAAGAAAAAAGAGTTCTTGGGGCTTGCATTGAGTTAAACTTGCAGAATGGATAGAATTGTGTTGAGTTAGTTTTAAAGGATGGATGTACTCCAGGCATGGGATACATAGGAAGTATGGGGAGTCAATAAGTAGAACCCATTTGCCGCACCAAAAACTTTAATGGAAGATTATTTGGCAGATAAGAATTAGGGAATTAGATTTGCTCAATGATACCCAACATGGGAGAATTCAGTTCACTTTGTCTGTCTCTTAAAATCCTTTCATACGACCTTTCTTTCTTTTTTTTTTTTCTTAGCTAATAATTTTGCCTAAGTCCACCACCCATTCCACATCTCCCAGGACTCCCAGTTAGTTGTTAGGATTGTTCTTTGACCATGTGTTTCTTTTTATATCCAGGGACTTAGACTGTTAGTTAGTTTTATGTTATCTCCTTGCTGCTTTTCATGCCTTCATTTATTCATTTCTCCATTTATTAGTAAGCTCATTTGTTCTTGAATCATTTGTGAAGCCCATTTATCTTTCTCAAATGGAGAATTACATGCCCACATTAACTCTCTATACTTCCCTGCCAGGTCTCCACCAACAGAAAGAATTATTTTATTTTTATTTATTTTATTTTATTTTATTTAGAAGCAGGGACTCACTCTGTCACCCAGGCTGGAGTACAATGGAGTGATCATAGCTCACTGCAACCGCAAACTCTTGGGCTCAAGTGATCCTCATGCCTCAGCCTCTGAAGTAGCTGGAACTACAGGTGCACACCACCACACAGCTCATGTTTTATTTTTTGCTGAGATGAGAGTCTCGCTATGTTGCCCAGGCTGGCCTTGAACTCCTGGCCTCAAGAGATGCTCCTGCCCTGGCCTACCGAAATGCTGGGGTTAGAGGCATGAGCCACCACACCCATCCCAACAGTAAGAACTCTAAGTAGATTCCTGGCTTTAATATTACTGCTACTTGTTTGGCGTGCCCAATATGATTTTGCCTCATTTTTCTTCTTCCATTTTTAGGCCACTGTAATAGCCTTGGTGACAGGCATTCCCCCTCTACTCGTCCCACTGCTGAGATCTCTAATCCACATGATTCTTCCACCCTGACCTGCTTATAAAGAATCCAAACCCTGGGCTCATATTTTCTTCTTCTTTTTGGTATTTTCATTCTTCTTAAATCTATTAGCCCTCAAAAGAATAATTTTCTGTATAACTATAGACATGTAAGGTTACAGATCTTTACTTGCATTCATATGGTTGTGATAGTGTTTCACTGCTGTGGCTGTAGGAAGCTTCCTTAGGTATTCCGATGTGTATAGAAATGGAAGTTGCCAATCAATTTCTGCCTCAGGAAACATGAGAGATTTGAAATCAGTACATGATTTTTTAGTGACAGTGTCTGGGAGAGTCAACTCTTCTAGAAATTTAAGTTAGAATTAAAAATGTGTTCTCAAAATGTATTTATTTTTACATCCTTGGCTTTCATATGATTGTTTATTTTAGAAAGGCTACTGTACTTTGCTATGTTTATACTTAAAATTTCATTATTCTGTAAACAATGCAGTACCACTGACATATTCTTTGAACTATTAGTGTATGGAAAGCCCTGGGAGAGATGGCATTGGAGATATAGAAGGAACAGTTTTTTTCCCCCACTCAAAATAGAAAGGGAACTCTGTCATATGTCTTTTTGTATTTCTTTCAGGATGTCGCTGGGTGCTAAGCATTTAATCGATCTTCAGTAGAGAAACGCCTATGGAACTAACTTAGATTATATTAAAATAGCTACTGAAGATCTTTTTAATGACTTTCTGTAAAATGAGAAAGTACACTGGATGATGAATCCAAAAATGAAAGAAAAATTAAATCCATATATGCACAAAAGCATTTGCAGAGTTTGCATGACAGCTCATGCCTAAGTATTACTATGGCACTTAGCTTTCTGTGCAGATGAATAACAACAACAGTAATATTGATCATTATACCTGGTCTCTTCAGAGGAGCTGGAGCACATGTGTCATATGCAGCTACACGTCTTTCATGTGCTCCTAGGTTCAGGCACTGCCTATGGAGGAAATACTATGGGTCACTCTTGAGAGGCATGAGTTTTGCTATGTTGATTCAATGGAGCATAATTTGTTGCTTGTTTGTTTTCTCAAGCACTTGTTTGTCCATTTGCATGCCATTCCTATGGAAAACATTTTAAAAGCATGAGTTATGTTGCAGGTTCTTCATCTTAATGGTTTAAATAGGAAAACAAAACTGATAACATGTAAACAGCTAGCAAGGGACATACGACATTCTATAATTGTTACTCCTTGTGGGGTTCTCATAATGGGTGCTGAAATAGTTCAGAAAATTAGAGTTTGGAGGGTATATTGTACTCTAGTAACGCTCTTTGGGAGTGATAGAATTTGAATGGGGTCTATAGATAGATGAGATTTAGGCAGATGGAAGCGGGTGCTGGTCAGAGGCAGCCGCACGGCATCCCAGGCCAGGGAGGTCAGTATGTTTTTCTCATTCATCCATTATTGCTGCTTCTTTCTCCTCCAACTTGACTTCAGGCTTTTGGAAATGAGATTGACATCTTTCTCTACTGATTATATTTAGATACATTTATTCACATCTGTACTTCCTTGGACTGGGAATAAAGGGGGAGGAAATAGAATTAATGTTATTCATTTTTTAAAGATTAAGTTTATTCTTAGTGTGGATTATATATTACTCACTTGAAGGGAAACCTTTTACAAGGCCATCTAGATAAGAGAAATCTCAGATTATCAGCTGTGATTAGCGTTTTCACCTGCACTGGAAACAGAACATAAGAACATGTATATTTTTAGATTCCGATTTAACTCTTTTGTTTTATTTGCCAGCTTTAAAAAGTAGACTGAGCAAAGGTAAGAGTGAGTGTTGCTTCTTTAAAAAGGGAACAACCAGCTTCTTGTCGAGTTAGGGAATCTCTAAGACTCTGTCACATACATTTTAGTCCCACTGACATATTACTCCCACATCCTTGTGGGTAGTAAAGTTAAAATGTTTTAAATGTTCTTTGATCTTCCACCCACTGATCTAGTAGACGTTTAAGTTCAATACTGCAGCTGGAAAAAAGGGGAGTAGAAATTCAGTTTTTACTGTTAAAAACAAGCCTCAACAATCAGAGTCTGTATGTCTGCACTAGTTTAGAAATTATAACAATAAATTGGCTTCCGTTTTAAAATGTGTTGTTAATCATCACACGTTAAATTACATGACATTACTATGTGTGACCTACTTAAAAATGATTGTCCCTTCGATGGGAACAATATGTGTGTAGCCAGTGGTTGACTTGTAGGCCTTTTAAAAAGCTGTCTTTTAATGTAACATATTTTGAACATCAACAGATTAAATAAATACTGACTGTGACTCTTTATAGTCTGGATTTTATTGGGTAAAGAAGTGTGATGAGTCTTTATCTAGGGAATGATTTGGTAAACCATTACACTAGCAAATGCTTCCCTCTTGCTCTGTGTTGTAGGACACATTTTCCAGAATAACCATCTGTTTATGCAGAGTGATTCCTGGAGCAGAAGTCCAAAGACCCAGGCCTATCTCTGGTCTTGCTGTTACACAGCTTCATAGTTTTGGGCATGTCACCTAACCGTATACAGTATCACCTTCCCCAAGTATAAAATGAGACATTGCGTTATTGTCTCAGTAAATGTCAATCTTTTTACCTTCTAAGGCTTTTATGATCCCAACTATGCTATAGAACTTCAAGGAAAAGCAAAAAGATAAAGAGCAAGCAGTTCCTGGTCTTGGGTGGCTCAAGTACTTGGTCCTTGTTACTTGGGGTACAGTTTGTTCATTCTGATAGATAGACATTTGTAGCCATGTCTCAAAAGGAGTCTTATATAGCCTTCCAGGGTGCCTTCCCCACCCCTTTGGAGCCTGTATTGGAACATTGGCAGGTTTTTTTTTAAAGAAATAATTAATCCTTAAAGAGAAAGCAGTATTTGATAAAACAGTACCAGAAACTGCACACACCTTGTTTTGCTAGCCAGAAGTGAGTTTTGAGGGGGTGTCCTGTGGGACAGATGGCAATGGCATGATTCACTAGGGCTCTTGGGGTGAGAAGGGCTTTTGCTCTGAGGGGGATGTGGATTGTGGGCTCTTCTGCAGAGCCTTCTTTCCCCAAGAAAACCAGTGGAATGCGAGTGATTTAAACTCCTTGTTCACATTGATGGATGAAGCTTTCCCCTCAGTATGAATTTGTTTTCTTCATCTGGTCTTTTACATATAAACTTATTTTTGCCCTCAGATTCTGGGTTTTGGGAGAGAGTGTTATCAGGAAAAAATAAAACCTTTAAGACATCGCTACAAATAATAAATCATTGCTTTGGAATATGACCCTTTAACCTCATTTTATTTTCCTGAAGACTTGGATTGTTGTGATTATGTGTATATTTAAAATGCATTGAGTGAGTGCATCCGTGCTCCTGCGACTGGTGTTGTATGCCATCTGCAGAGCACTGTGGGGGTGGCCAGGCAGGGAGGAGGGTTTTGTACTAAAGACTGAATTTTTCTTTTAATTTCACTGGCATATTGAGTATGTACTTCTTTAAGAATAAATTTTCATTTCACTTTTTTGTCATTTTGCATGTATTTTATATTTATATTCCACTCAAGAGCTCCGAATTCTTGCCAGTTGCTAATTGCTGTAAACACATATAATTCCAGGTAGTTTGAGGATATGGATAGAGGTTTGTTGTTGCTGTTGTTTTAACTCTTGTTTCTTACATTGTTCATCTTCTACTTAACAAAATTATGCTCTTTTCTCAGATATTTTATTAAAATATGTTGTCAATCCAAAGAGTCATCTTAAGAGGCTCAGAGAATACAATTGTGCTAAAATGTGTAATCCAGTAAACATCTGGTGGTTCATGTTGCTGGGAATGATTGGAATGCGCCTAGTACATTAATGCCCATTTCAACAAAATATGGTTATGTTTTTGGATTCAAAGCAGTAGGTTTGAGGTTTTTTGTTTTTGTTTTCCAATCTACTCCTCTGCTTGCAAGGGATTATCTCTGCAGATTTTCTCTACATATATGAGTTTTCCATACGTTGAATATGGCAGTAGTCCATAATGAGTTGGCTCAGAATGGGGCAGTCATACCTGCCCATGGAATTCTGCTTTACATTTTGCGTCATTAAGAGCAAGAAAACTTACGTATCTGTACTTTTTTGGGTTTCAATATGAGAAATATGATGCATATATCACTATGAACAGAAGAAGCCTGATTTGTATTATTTAATCCTTTGTGTTTCTAGATTATGATATATAAATTATCTATTATCTGAAAAATCTTTGACCAAGCAAAATAAAAAATTCAGAGTTTTGCTATCTAGATATATGCTATATTCCTGCAGAGCTTTCTGGTTAAAACGAAACCAGTTCTAAAGAATAGATTTGGGTAATTTGAAGATTAAAAATAAAATAATCTAGAACAAACATGTCAGGCTTTCTCAAAGTTGGAATTGCCCATGGATAGATCATACTATCTTGGGAAATAGTGAGTTCCGTGACCTGCAGATGTTCAAGCGTAACTGAAGTTAGTGGGGATGTTGAACAAGGGGTTCAGCTAGATGAGTATTTGGACTAAATGATTTTTAAACTCTTGTTCAAGTAAGATTCTATAGTATCTGTTTTGTTACAGTTTTATACAAATATGAATATTGTTTTAAAGCAATATGACTAGTAGCACATAATAAAGATAATGTCTTTGACCCATCTTTTGCTTCTCCCAGGGTTGTGCATGTGGCTTGAGAAAACTCTTTTTCTCTGGAGTCTTCTAAAATATGGAATAAAGCAAAAAGTCTGGATTTAGGAGTTTGTTCAAGCCAGAAACTCAATTTCAGATATTTAAAATTTAACTTTTTAGAAAGTAAAAGTCAAAATATAGTCTTGTTTAAAGGAACTCTATGTATTGTACCCATCAAACTTTTCACTTTGACAGTCTCAGTAGCATCCACTCATATCTATCTTCCAGGGTGCCTTCTAGAAACTCATTTATTGGCCAAACAGAGCAGAGTGATTCTGAAGTGTGCTGCGTGACTATCAGAAGTCACAGCCACCTAATTTTCTATCTCTGTCTTAGCTCTTTCCTTTTAGCCTCTTTTTCCTGATCTAGGATAACTCTGTTATCACTTACATTCTTTAATCCTTTATTCTCACAAGATCTCTACATCAGCTGGTTGACAGCTTCACAGATATTTGTAGCAGTGGAGTGGAGACTAAATGTCCATGATGTCTTTTTTTGCAAGTTGTCTTGGCCTTTGTGCTGAATTCTCTCCCTGTTGCCTCCTTTTCATAAAACCTGATTTTCCCATTTTAGTTTAGATGGGATTTTTTTGCACCACGCCCCTTTCAAACTCATATCTCTAAATTATAAAATTTCCCTGACTTCCTACTGTCTTCTGTCATCATTTCCTGTTTTTCTTGTACCGTATGTCATCTCCTAAAGGTCTGTAGCATTTTTCTTCAGATTGTATGACATTTCAGGTCTTAGGAGAGTGCTACGTTCAAAGGCACAGCTAATATATGAATACATGTGATACTTTTAATATTCTTCTGATTATAAAATGTATTAAACATTTGTTTTAGCAAATCTGTAAAGTATTAAAAATGCATCCATACTCTCAGAGCTAAGTGTTTTTGAATATTCCCTTCTAGTCCTTTATAGCTGTCTATGAAGCTAAATGATCTAATCTCTTTGTAATCCCTGTCTCTGCCTACTTCATCGCAAGAACAAACAGAAACAAAAATACACACACAATAGTATGCTAAAGCTACAAATCTTCTTTTATAATTTCCTATGGGGAAAAGTTAAGTTAAGTTGAGCATGTAATGGATAACATGGGAAAATGGGTAAATATTGCTCTGATTCTAGATGAATATAGATGCATGAAGGAATGAATAAAATAAAAGAAAGTGAGGATAAAAGACTGTTACATACAAGGTAACCTTGTTGAGGGAATGGTGAAAGGGTAGGGGTGTGGCAGCTGCTCCAGGAGGTAATATACAGTCAAAGCATCAAGGGCTCACTAGGGCAGATGTGAAACAAATTCCATTTCTGCCAAATGTGCTTAGAGAAAGGCTGTTACACACTTGGACTGAAGTGGGAGGCAATACACAAGCACATGAGTCGCGGGGGCAGGCCACTGGGTGCCATCTTGGAAGCTGGCCATCACCAGTCCCACTGAGCCAGCTTCAGCATTTAGTCTACTCCTATGGAGCATTTTTTTGTGTTCTTCTATTTTTTTTTTTTTTTTTTTTTTGAGATGGAGTCTCGCTCTTGTTACCCAGGCTGGAATGCAATGGCGCGATTTCGGCTCACCGCAACCTCCGCCTCCTGGGTTCAGGCAATTCTCCTGCCTCAGCCTCCTGAGTAGCGGGATTACAGGCACACGCCACCATGCCCAGCTAATTTTTTTGTATTAATAGAGACGGGGTTTCACAATGTTGACCAGGATGGTCTCGATCTCTCGACCTCGTGATCCACCCGCCTCGGCCTCCCAAAGTGCTGGGATTACAGGCTTGAGCCACCGCGCCCGGCCTTGTGTTCTTCTATTTACCAAGTTTCACCGCAGAGAATTTAATGTTTGGAAGGGAGCTAGAGCAGCCACAAGTTTATGAAATAGAAAGAAAATGAACAGTTCAAATTTATATGTGAAAAGAATTACAAGACAGGCTATATGGAAAGAAAGCAAAGAAAATATTTTGTTTTGCTTTTTTATCTTTCTGACTCAGTCAAAATGGCAGGAGTTGATTCAAGTGGTTTTAGGGTGACCCTTCATCAAAGCCAGTATTGTGGTTGCTTTGGAGAAAGTAAAAGAAATTAAATTTAACATACAAACATACAAACACATAAAATACATAATATAGCAAATTTGTTTAAAATTGATTCCCTTTCTGCAGTTTTGCTTCATGGATTTTTTTTTTTTAATTGGAGCAAAATATGTTTGGGCTCAAAAGCTTGAAACATTAACATTGTAAAAAGAAAAGCAAATTAGAACATTCAGACCACAGTTATAATGGGTGATCTCATAACAGTAATAAATGCTCCTGGCAGAAGCATAATAGTTGCTAAACTAGGCATGTACTTGTGGCAAGAACTCCTCACTCCCTTTCTGGAACAGTTTTGAAACTGACATTTTCTTTTAAGTGGTTCTACTTCTTAAGAAAGTGGCCTATTGCAAATGGATGTTAGTATGAAATGCTTGCTGTCTAAAAAAAAAAATGTAATTTATTTGGCTGATTTTATTTTTATTTCATTCTCTTGTTTGGGTTTGAAATTTTGGCTTTGAGCTGCATATTGGAGAAGGGAACAAAATACCTTTAACACTAAGATTATTTAAAATAGGCTGATTTCAGTGCTGGAAGCTAATTCCATTTTTATTTCTAACTAGCAATATTTTTTCAGATTTAAAGACTCTCAGATTTTCTAAGTCCAGAGGTCTGAATTTTGTTTTTTATAAAAAAAAAATCCCCCTTGATTAACGACATCTTTCTGGAGCCTGGCAAGAGGTTTGGAACCAGGCTTGGGCCTGCTACCTTTGGCTACTCCTCTTGGTCTTAGAGAAGGTGGAGATGATCAGGCTCAACATGTGCTGTATCTGTGACGGAGTTATAGATTGAGAAGTATTACCTTATAGGCCTTTTTTTATTGAAGAAGTTACTCCATGCAAGATCATATGAAGTCACTTTAAAAGTGTATGTTTTTAAGCCATTGATGTAAATCAGGCATGGAGAACTGTTATAGAACTAGATTGGTCTATTTAAAAGGTTATTTAAATCATGTTATTCCTCTGCTTAAAATCCTCATCCGATAACATCCTTCTTGACTTAGGAAAATAAATTTAGACTCCTTATCAAAGCTTGTAAGACTCACTTGACCTGGGTCTTGAGTACCCTCCCTGCCTCATCTCTCATTTTCTCTCCCACTGCCCAGGCTTCAGCCACCCTGGCCTTCTTGCTGCTGTGTGAATATACCAAGCTCATTCCCACTCTCAGCCTTTTGTTTCACACACCTGGAACACTTTCTTTCATTGGCTTCTCATTAATCAGGGACCTGCAAGAATGTTGTGTTTTCATAGAGTCATTTTTCCGTTTATTCTACTGCAGATCCTGGAAAGGTAAAAACTATATTTCCCTCTCTTGCTGCTCAGGTTCTGATTGTGGTTTGGTGCCACCATCAGACACACCATCTGAGGTGTGTAAGGTGAATGTGGACCATCAGAGGCAAATATGAATGTGGGAGTGTTTTGTAGACATTCAGCCTTGATATTTTTCTTTAGCCTTTCCAGCAATCACCTGTCTAATACCTGATAAATCATGTTTGTAAGCTAACTGAGTGGATTCTCTTCTCTGTGCTCATTCCTTGACTAATACTTGGGCCATGGCCATCCTCTTTGAAATAGCACTTACCCACTCCTGCCATTATGCTCTGTCCTCTTACCCTGCTTTTGTTCATTGAAGCACCCCGAGCAACCTGAAACAACCAATGTATTTGCTTATTCATTTGATAGCCACCTCCCTCACTCAAATCTATGTTCTACGAGGGTCGATACTTTGCTAGAACAATGCCTAGTACATAGTACGGACTTAGCAAATATTTGTTGGACGTACTTATGTGCTATGTGCTACAGTTTTTCAGTAGCTGCCTGAAGGGTTGGAATGAGAAGAAATTGAAGACTGCAATGGTGTTCAGTAAATGAGCAGGATTATTAGTAAGTGGTAATTGCCGAAGGTTCTAGAGCAACAGAGCCCTGTTTCTATGCCTGCCATAGATCATAACAACTGAGGCAGAACATTGATACCTGTGTTTGGGAAACACTTCCAACTGATTTGACTTTTTCAAAATCGTGTTTTATTTAGCTCCTGAAACTAAATCTAAATCCTCTGGTCTGTAGGAAAAAAAATCCATTTTAAAATTGCTGTCAGTTTACAAGTCATTAATTTAGAGTTTGTAGAGCACTTATTCTTGAATAATTTGAATCAGGATAATTCAAGGAATAGCAAAATACTGGCTTTCCTGAAAGTGTTGCATTTATAGATGGATAGTAAACAAATACATACATGAATATATTAGTAATATGTTTGTTAGATCTACTTAATCTAGGTCAATGCTTTTCATATTGTAGATTGTAACCCATTAGTGGGTCATTATGTTAATTTAGTGCTTTGTGATTAGCATTTTTTTCTTTTTATTTTACATGTGCAGGATGTGCAGATTTGTTACATAAGTAAACATGTACCATGGTGGTTTGCTGCACCTATCAACCCATCACCTATTCCATGGTGTATATGTGCCACATTTTCTGTATCCAGTCTATTACTGATGGACATTTGGGTTGATTCGCTGTCTTTGCGAACAGTGCTGCAGTGAACATACACATGCATGTATGTAGAATGATTAAGGCTCCTTTGGGTATATACCCAGTAATGGGATTGCTGGGTCAAATGGTATTTCTGGGGTTCTAGGTCTTTGAGGAATTGTTACACCATCTTCCACAATGGTTGAACTAATTTACATTCCCACCAACAGTATAAAAGTATTCCTGTTTTTGCACAGCCTCAGCAGCATCTCTTGTTTCTTGGCTTTTCAATAATTGCCATTCTGACTGGCATGAGATGGTCTCTCATTGTGGTTTTGATTTGCATTTCTCTAATGATCAGTGATACTGAGATTTGTTTCGTATGTTTCTTGGCTGAATGTATGTCTTTTGAGAAGTGTCTGTTCATCTCCTTTGCCTGCTTTTTGATGGGGTTGTTTGGTTTTTTTTTTTTTTTCTTGTAAATTTAAGTTTCTTGCAGGCTCTGGATATTACACCTTTGTCAGATGGATAAGTTTGAAACATTTTTTCCCATTCTGTAGGTTGAATGTTTGTTCTGATAGTAGTTTCTTTTGCTGTGCAGAACCTCTTTAGTTTAATTAGATCCTATTTGTCAATTTTTTCTTTTGTTGCAATTGCTTTTGACATTTTCATCATGAAATCTTTGCCCATGCCTATGTCCTGAATGGTATTGCCTAGATGTTCTTCTAGGGTTTTTACAGTTTTGGGTTTTACATTTAAGTCTTTTATTCAACTTGAGTTAATTTTTGGTGAAGGCATAAGGAAGGGATACAGTTTCATTTTTCTGTATGTGGCTAACCAGTTCTTGCAACATCATTTATTAAATAGGGAATACTTTCTCCATTGCTTGCTTTTGTCAGGTTTGTTGAAGATCAGATAGTTGTAGATGTGCAGTCTTGTTTCTGAGTTCTCTATTCTGTTCCATTAGTCTATGTGTCTGTTTTTGTACCAGTACCATACTGTTTTGGTTACTGTAGACTTGTAATATAGTTTGAAGTCAGGTAATGTGAGGCCTCCAGCTTTGTTCTTTTTGCTTAGGATTGTCTTGGCCATACAGACTCTTTTTTGGTTCCATATATACTTTAAAATTGTTTTTTCTGATTCTGTGAAGAATGCCAATGGTAGTTTGATGGGAATAACATTGAATCTATAAATTACTCTGGGAAGTATGGCCATTTTGATGTTACTGATCCTTCCTATCCATAGGCATGGAATGTTTTTCCATTTGTTTGTGTGCTCTCTGATTTCTTTGCAGTGGTTTGTAGTTCTCCTTGAAGAGATCCTTCACTTCCCTTGTTTGCCATATTCCTAGTTATTTTATTCTCTTTGCAGCAGTTGTGAATGGGAGTTCATTCATGATTTGGCTCTCTACTTGTCTGTTGTTAGTGTATAGGAATGCTTATGATTTTTGCACGTTGATTTTGTATTTTCTAGATATAGGATCATGTCATCTACAAACAAAGACAATTTGACTTCTCTTCCTATTTGAATACCCTTTATTTCTTTCCCTTGCCTGATTTCCTTGGCCGGAACTTCCAATACTATGTGGAATAGGAGTGTTGAAAAGGGCATCCTTACCTTGTGCAGGTTTTCAAGGGAAATGCTTCCTGCTTTTGCCCATTCAGTATTATATTGGCTGTGGGTTTGTCATGAACAGCTCTAACTATTTTGAGGTATGTTTCTTCGATACCTAATTTCTTGAGAGTTTTTAACATGAAGGGATATTGAATTTTGTCAAAGGCCTTTTCTGCATCTATCAAGATAATCATATGGTTTTTGTCTTTAGTGCTCTGTATGTGATGAAATATATTTACTGATTTGCGTGTGTTGAACCTGCCTTGCATCCCAGAGATGAAGCAAACTTGATAAAGGTGGATAAGCTTTTCGATTTGCTGCTAGATTCTGTTTGCCAGCATTTATTGAGGGTTTTTGCGTTGATGTTCACCAAGTATGTTGGTTTGAAGTTTTTTGTTGTTGTTGTATCTCTGCCAGGTTTTGGTATGAGGATAATGCTGGCTTCATAACATGTGTTAGGGAGGAATTTCTCCTTTTCAATTATTTGGAATAGTTTTACAGAAAATGGTACCAGCTCCTCTTTGTACCTCTGGTAAAATTCAGTTGTAATGCATCTGGTCCTGGGCAGTTGCTGTTGTTGTTGTTGTTGTTGTTGTTGGTAGTAGGCTATTTGTTACTGCCTCAATATCAGAACTCATTATTGGTCTGTTCAGGGATTCAACCGATTCAACCACTTCCTGGTTCAGTCTTGGGGAGGTGTAAGTGTCCAGAAATATATCCATTTCTTACAGATTTTCTATTTGATTTGTATAGAGGTGTTTATGGTATTCTCTGATGTTTGTTTATTTTTCTGTGGGATCACTGATGAGATCCCCTTTATCATTTTTGTTGTGTCTATTTGATTCTTTTTTCTTCTTTATTATTCTAGCTAGTAGTTTATGTATTAATTTTTTTCAAAAAACCAGCTCTGGGATTCAGTGATTTTTTTGAAGGGTTTTTCACGTCTCTATCTCCTTCATTTCTGCTCTGATCTTTGTTATTTCTTGTCTTCTGCTGACTTTGGGGTTTGCTCTTGGTTCTCTAGTTCTTTAAGCTGTGATGTTAGGATATCAATTTTACATCTTTTTAGCTTTTTGCTATGGGCATTTAATACTATAAATTTCTCTCTTAACACTGCTTTAGCTGTATCCCAGAGATGCTGGTACTTTTTGTCTTTGTTCTCATTAGTTTCAAATAACTTCCTGATTTCTGCCTTAATTTCATTGTTCACCCAGGAGTCATTCAGGAGCAGGCTGTTCTATTTCCATGTAGTTGTTTAGTTTTGTATGAGTTTCTTTCTAGTTGGATCACACTGTGGTCTGAGAGGCTGTTATGATTTCAGTTCTTTTGCATTTGCTGAGGAGTGTTTTACTTCCAATTATGTGATCAATTTTAGAGCAAGTGCCAAGTGGTGATTAAAAGAATGTATATTCTGCTGTTTTGGAGTGGAAGGTTCTTTAGATACCTATCAGGTCTGCTTGATCCCAAGCTGAGGTCAGGTCCTAAGTATCTATGTTAATTTTCTGTCTCAATGATCTGTTTAATATTGTCAGTGGGGTGTTAAATCTCCCATTATTATTGTGTGGGAATTGAAGTCTCTTTGTAGGTCTCTAAGAACATGCTTTATGAATCTGCATGCTCCTGTATTAGGTTCATATATATATTTAGGATAGTTGGCTCTTCTTGTTGAATTGAACCCTTTACCATTATGTAAGGCACTTCTTTGTCTTTTTTATTTTTGTTGGTTTAAAGTCTGTTTTGTCAAAACTAGGATTGTGACCCCTCCTTTTTTCTGTTTTCCATGTGCTTGATAAATTTTCCTCTCTCCCCTTATTTTGAACCTATGTGTGTCTTTACACGTGAGGTAGGTCTCTTGAAGACAGCAAAGTGATGAGTTTTGACTCTCTCTCTCCAGGTTGCCATTCTGTGTCTTTTAATTGAGGCATTTAGACCATTTATATTTAAAATTCAAATTGTTATGTGTGCATTCGATCCTGTCATTATGATTCTGACTGGTTATTTTTAGATTTGTTAATGTAGTTGCTTCATGGTGTCATTGGTCTGTATACTTCAGTATGTTTTTGTATTGGCTAGTAACCATTTTTTCTTCCATATTCAGTGCTTCCTTCAGGAGCTGTTGCAAGGCAGGTCTGGTAGTGATGAATTCCCTCAGCATTACTTGTCTGAAAAAGATTTTATTTCTCCTTCACTTATGAAGCTTAGTTTGGTGGGATATGAAATTCTAGGTTGGAAATTCTTTTTTTTTTTTTTTTTTTAAGAATGTCAAAGCAGGACGCTATGGCTCACACCTGTAATCCCAGAACTTTGGGAGGCAGAGGTGGGCAGATCACCTGAGGCCAGGAGTTTGAGACCAGCCTGGTCCAACATGGTGAAACCTTGTCTCTACAAAAAATATAAAAATTAGCCAGATGTAATGGCAGGTGCCTGTAATCCCAGCTACTTGGAGGACTGAGGCAGGAAAATTGCCTGAACCCATGAATTGGAGGTTGCAGTGAACCAAGATCACGTCACTGCACTCCAGTCTGAGTGACAGAGAGACACTCCATCTCAAAAAAGAATGTTGAATATTGGCCCCCAATCTCTTCTGGCTTGTAGGGTTTCTTCTGAGAAGTCCACTGTTAGTCTCATGAGCTTCCCTTTGTAGGTGACCTGTCCTTTCTTTCTGGCTGCCTTTAACATTTTTTTCTTCATTTCAACCTTTGCTGAAGATTATGTGTCTTGGAGTTGATCTTCTTATGAAATATCTTACTGGGATTCTCTGGATTTCCTGAATGTGAATGTTTACCTGTCTTGTTAGGTGGGGGAAGTTCTCCCACATGACATCCTGGAGTATGTTTTCCAACCTGATTCTGTTCCTCTTGTCTCTTTCAGGTATCGCAATCAGTCATAGGGTTGGTCTTTGTACATAATCCCATAGTTCTCAAAGGTTTTGTTCATTCCTTCTCATTTTTTTTCCTAATCTTGTCTGCCTGTCTCACTTCAACAAGATAGTCTTCAAGCTCTGAGATTCTCTCCTCTGCTTGGTCTATTGAGGTGTTGATGCTCGTGGTTGCATTGTGAAGTTCTCATGTGTTTCAGCTCCATCAGGTCATTTATGTTCCTCTCTAAACTGGTTACGCTGGTTTACAGCTCCTGTAATGGTTCTTAGCTTCTTTGAATTGGGTTAGAACGTATCCCTTTAGCTCAGCAAAGTTTCTTATCACCCACCTTGTGAAGCCTTCTTCTGTCACTTCATCTATCTCAGGCTCAGTCCAGTTCTGTGCCCTTGCTGGAGAGGTGTTGGAATAATTGGGAGGAGAAGAGTCCTTCTTGCTTTTTGAATTTTCAGTGTTTTTGCATTGATTCTGTCTAATATTTGTGAGCTTATCTACCTTTGATTGACCTTTGAGGCTGCTGACCTTTGGCTGGGGTTTTTGTGGGGTCCTTTTTGTTGATGTTGTTGCTTTCTGTTTGTTTTTCTTTTAATAGGCCCCTCTTCCACAGGGCTGCTGTGGTTTGCTGGGGGTCCACTCCACATCCTATTCGCCTGGGTCCCTTCCATACCTGGAGGTATCACCAATAGAGGCTGCAGAACAGCAAAGATGGTTGCCTGTTTCTTTCTCTGGGAACTCTGTCCTAGAGGGACACTGACCTGATGCTGTCCAGAACTCTCCTGTATGAGGTGTCTGATGACTTTTCTTGGGAGGTCTCAACTAGTCAGGAGCCACAGGATCAGGACCCACTTGAAGAAGCAGTCTGGCTGCTCCTTGGCAGAGCAGGTGCACTGGGCTGGGGGGATTCCCACTTGTCTGAACTGACCACACTCTTCAGAGCCAGCAGGCAGGAGAGCTTGAATCTGCTGAACTGGATACAGTGGCCGCCTCTCCCCTCGGGCTTCATCCCACAGATCAAGAGTCTTGTCCCTAAACCCCTGGCTGGAGTTGCTGAAATTCATGCAGGTAGACTCTGCTCAAGTGAGGAGGGATGGATCTGGGTCCCACCTAAAGAAGATGTCAGGCCATGATCTGCCACTACCACTGTGCTTCACTGTGGGGAATTCCTCCTGGTCCAAACCACCCAGTCTCCATGGCACCAGCAGGAGAAAATGGCTGACTGGAGCCATGGTGATGGCAGCCACCCCTTTCCCCAGGAACTTAGTCATCTTAGTCTTCAGCCTGCTACCACTGTCCACAACTCAGGAGCTGCCGAGAGTCTGCACAGCTCCATGCTTGGGACCCAAGGCCCTGATGGCATGGATTCACAAGGGGATCTCTTGATCTGTTGCACAGATACATGGAAAAAATGTGGTTTCCCTTCTAGGGTAGTATGATCACTCACCACCTCCCTCAGCTGGAGGTGGGAGTTCCCCTTACCCTGGGTGGCTCCCAGGTGGGCCATTGTTCCACCCTCCTTTTTCTTGCTATTTGTGGGTCACGCCAAATAGCTCATTAGTCCCAGTGAGATAACCTGGATATCTTAGCCGAAGATGCAGGATTCACTCACTGTTTTCATTCTTCTGAGTAGGAGCCACAGAGGAGAGCTGCTTCTAGTAGGCCATCTTGACCCCTTTCTTGACTAACATTTCTTTTATTAAAATGCAATAGAAAATAGAGGATATTATGCACATTTGGATCTAACATGTACTGGGTCATGATGAAATTTTATTTGTTAGAGAAGATTAGAGTAAAAACTTTAGGAAAAACACAGAGAGACAGTTATATGGTCTGTAACTCAGTGATGGCTCTACTCAGAGGTACTGGTAAGATAGAAAGTTAGAAATATTTCTGTGAAGAAGTTTATCTTATTATTTTTTTAAATCCCGGGCTTAGAGCTGCCATGAGATGCTATATTGAGTATTCACATAGGTGGAAAGTGGAGAGAGAGCAGTGAATCACCCCTCTACTGAGTTAGATGCTTTACCACAGTCCCTTATTTAAGCCCTTCCATACAATGTAGAGGAATTACTGTTACTCTCATCCCTAAATCATAAGTAGGGAAAAGGAAATTTTTCTGTTGTCTTTATCCTTATATCCTCTTTGCAATATGTATAAAGGAGGAAGAAAGAGTAAGTCTGAGGTATAAAGTGAGCCCCATTAAAACTATAAATTAGACAGGATCCCTCTGTCTCTTTTCCCTTTCTCCTGTCTCCAGAGTCAGGCTGGGCACCTCTGCCGAGATTGTGAATAAATATTCTTTACGTAATTGGCCAACATTTCTTTAAAAGCAAGGTGGTTTATTACCTGGTACAAGAGCAGAGAAGGAGAATGTAGGTGACAGTGCCTAATCTTTCCTCTGTTGCCCTGAGCAGTTCAGCTCTAGCCCCAAACTTTGATATTCTACTTGGCTGAATACTACAGTCACTGTGACCTGTCTTCTGTAGAAGAGATTAGTATCTATCTGTTTCATTCAAGCTTACGTTTTTGGGGCTCTTACTTCCCATCCCAAACTTTCCAATCTCATACTGTACCCTTTGGGGAAGAAGCATAAAAAATTTTTTCTAGCTTACTACATTTCTAGTGAGTCTTATTTCATTATAATGAGCTAAAATTGGCAGGAGGTAACAAACATGGGCCCTGAATCCCAGCTGTACTACTTTTGACTTCAGGAATGTTACAAATCATCTGAGCCTTGCTGTCCCATCTGGAACATGGGAGTGATGATAATATCTATCTCACAGTCTTGCACTTTTGTTTTTATAAGTTAATTGATTAAAAAGCATTCAGAACTGCCTGGCAGTAGTAGTAAGTGTGTGAGTAAGTATGGGGCTGTCAACTATAAATCCCAATCCTCCAATCTGCTGAGATAAGTAGGATAAGCCCTGCCCTGAAGCTGTTGGATTGATTTGGTCAAAAATCAATTTTGTGGACATTTTTTGAGAATCTGCTACTCACTTGTTGCTGTAGGGTTTGCATAGAAAACTTTAAGGAGCTGATAGTCAACTAGAAACATCTCATATACTTGACACATGAGCAGAGCAGTATAAAGGGGTAGTGCTGCTATTGTGAATTGTTGGTTAGGTTTTCTGGAAAGGGGAGGAGGAGAGTGAGCTTTGAGGCATTTTTGAATGATGGATAGGATTTGGTTAGGCAGAGAAGAATATGCAAAATCAGCAAAATGAGAGAGTGAGGATATAATGTATGTACGTGTATGGAGTGGCAAATGAAAGGGAATAAGCATAATAGGAGCATAGAATTGCAAATGAGAAGTAGTCAAGATTGTATTGGATAGAATGCAGTATGGAAAATCCTGATTTCCTAAATGAGAATTTGACTTAATAGTCAAGAATCTGCATATTTCTTCCCGCATTCCCTTATAATAATTAAATTTAAATGCCCATTTATTAATTTAAATAAATGCTATCTAAGTTGATTTAACCAGGACATGCTTTCCTAACAGGTAACTAAGAAACCATATAATATGATATACTAAGAAGGTTGCTTAGCTGGTGTGGCATGAGGACAAAGGAAGCTAGAGGTATTGACTGTTTAATGTCATCAAGCTTAGGCATCTTGATGTAGCCATTTCCAATGAGAATGAGTTTGCCCAAGTACCACAAACCTCACAGTTCCTTAGTTACAGCTTCTATATCCATATCCTTGCTAGGTGATTGCCAGCTGGATGAAAAAATATATCCAGCTTTTTCTCCCCTGGATTATGCATGGATGGGCACCACCAGTGTTCTTCTGTATGACTTTTTTGCTATTCTTCTTTGGCTTATAGTAGTATTTCTTACTATTAGTATTATTTGGCTTGTACTCAGTCAAGTTAGAATCAATTCCTTTTGGTTTGTTGACCTCTCCTGTTGTTTTAAGATTTTTTTTTAACTAATGTGGATATGTGTAATACATACTTATAATAGAACAGGAAATGTGAATAAGCAAAACAAGAGAAAAATTCTTCCATAATGACATATTACATTGTGTATTTACTAAACAGCTTTTCTCAGTAACAAAGGACCCTAATATCTTAATGGGTTGAAACAGGCATTTATTTCCCTTTCCAATTACTTTTTGGTGGCTATGGGATGGGTGTGGCAGTGCTCTGCTCTAAGTGTCTTCTCATTCGAAGACACATCTTGAAATAGCAATTTCTCCTTGACAAACCCTTCCTGTAGTGGAAGGGAAGAACAGGAGGCTGGGCCAACCCACACAGTGCATTGAAAGCTTCTGCTGGAATGGGACATGGGTTCTATTTGTTCATGGTCCATTGGCCAAAGCAAGTTACTTGGCTGTGGTCAACATCAATGGAGTAGGAAGCTTTCTTTGGGAAACCTTGGGAGTAGGATGTACAGTAGATATTTGTGAAAAGTAGTATTTTTGATACTCTTGATCACTAATGTTCTCTCTCCCTATCCAAAATACATTTGTATGTAGCAGTACAACAACCACATTCCACTTTCTTGATCATGAGTACTCATTCCCCTCCACGGGCAGAATACACTCAACTCCTCCCCAAAGAAGAGTTATCCAGACAGCTTATGTGTGGATATTTAAGTTTCTGTCGTTTTCTTTTTTTTTTTTTTTTACCTATTAGTATACTAAAATTATCTTTACATATCAACATGTATTTCAACAGAATTTTAATATTTACCACTATATTTCATTTTATATGTCTTTTTGCTTGAGACAGGGTTTGGATCTGTCACTCAGGCTGAAATATAGTGGCCCAATCTCAGCTCACTGTAACCTCTGCCTCCCAAGCTCAAGTCATCCTCCTACCTCAGCCTCCCAAGTAGCTAAGATTACAGGCACATGTCACCACACCCAGCTAATTTTTCTGTCTTATGCCATGTTGCCCTGGTTGATCTCGAACTACTGAACTCAAGCAATCCACCTGTCTTGGCCTCCCCAAGGGCTGGAATTACAGGCATGAGCCACCATGCCTGGTCTAGTCCCTTATTTGTAGATATTTTTATTGCTTTCAATTTTTGTTATTTTCAACAACTGCTTAAACTAAACGTTTTTTCATTTCCTTAGGAATTATTGAGTCAAAGAATGAATGAAGTTTTTTTGTGCTTTTCATTGTATTACTAATATAATAAATTGTCATCTAGGAAGACTGTTCCATACTATTTCTGGGCCAGTTTGACGGATGAAAATAGTATCTCATTGTCTCTATTTGCATTTTTAGTCCTAGTTAATTTTTATTTTTATTATGTTTATGGACAACTTGCTTTCTTCATTTTCGGGTTGCCTGTTTATTTTTTCCAATTTTTAAATTAAGATGTTCATCTTTTTCTCAATTGATCTCCAAAATCTTTTTATTTTTATTTTAAACATTATTATTACCTTTGTCATATATGCTGCTTATATTTTTGCTGGTTTGTCTTTTAACATGTTATTTTTCTACCTTCAGTTTTTTATCATAAGCTGGACAAAGACATATTGTAGGAAGGTAGTATGAAAAGAATGAAGCACTAGAACCAGATAGAAAGTATCTCAGCAACTTAGCAGAACTGAGGTGGAAATTCAAAATAAGGTTCTCTTACTGGGGCCGGGCATGGTGGCTCACACCTTTAATCCCAGCACTTTGGTAGGCTGAGGCTGGCAGATCCATGGTCAGAAGTTCGAGACCAGCCAGCTTGGCCAAAATGGTGAAACCCATTTGTACTAAAAATAATAAAATTAGCCAGGTGTGGTGGTGCGTGCCTGTAATCCTAGCTACTTGGGAAGCTGAGTCAGGAGAATCACTTAAACCCAGGAGGTGGAAGTTGCAGTGAGCCAAGATCGTGCAACTTTACTCCAGCCTGGGTGACAGAGCAAGAATCTGTGTCAAAAAAAAGAAAAAAGAAATGAAAAATGTTCTCTTATTTTCCTTAATAAGCAGAATTAAGGTTCCCATTGTCTAAGTTCATCTTCCTAGAACTGGTCCTCTAGTAAAGGGAGATTCTTTATTTAGAGTCTAATAAGAAAAATAAATGTCCAGAATAAAGCAGATTTTTATTTCTTTAGCAGTAAAGTAAGTGATGGCATTTGTCTTACCCTTTAATTGCCAAATGGTCTAGAAGTACTAGTGTTTTAAAGAGAGGACAGAAATATATCTGTTTTCAATTGGGAAGTAGCATTTTGGTACATTATGCTTTGCTTTGGTTCTTGCTTTTTCATCTTTTTGGCATCTTTTTTAAAGATCTTATCTGCCAGGAAGTTATATATTTTTTTCTTTTCTGATGGATCAGCTGCTTTTTGGAAGCAGTGCCACAATTTTAGGACCAAATCAGTGATGTTGCAGTATTTTCAGGGTTAAAAGCACTTTGGTTAATGTGAAATTCATTGTCAAATATACTTCAGGACAAATTATGAAAATGATAGCATTGAGATTCAACTGCATCCATTTCTGTTCATGGCTTAATGAATACTTTCAGGCTTAGTGTTATATATTCTCATTAGAAACATATTCATGTTATTTTTTCTTATTTAAAAAAATAAAGGTTAGCAACCATATTCTTAGAAATATTAATAGCATCCATTGTACTGCAGTCATCTAGTCTTCTGTGGAAGTCAGTTGCATGTTATTTACTTTAACAAAGAATTTCATGTCCAAGGGAATTCTCAAATATAGGATCTCTTTTCTGTGGGTGATTTATTTTCACTGGCAAAATGGTACATTTCTAGATGTTTGTGTGCTTACAAGTTTGGGTTAAACTTCTTGAAAAGTAAATGCTAGATCCCCTAAGAGTACAGCCGCCTAGTGATAATGAAGAACTGAAGGATAGTTATTTCAATTTCCACCTCATGAAAGTGCTTAATCAATCAGCACCTTTTCATACCTCTCAGTGTAAGTCTCTGAAGGCTCTCCCTGAGCCATTGGTTCAGTAGCGTCAGGCTCATTTGCGTCTTGGTCCCTGAGCTTCAGTGTCTTCTCCAGCCACAGAATGCACTGGAAACTTCTGCCCCATTGTAGACTATTAATTCATCAGGAGAAAAGCCCTCGTGACAAGGCAGTGGCATCTGCTGGTGACATTGCCTTCTTTTTCTTGCATTCCTTTTTTAACCAAAAAGTTAAGACATTTCTTCTAGCTCTTGACACTGTCAAATAAGGAGAGTTCCTCCCATTAAGATTTCTCACAGCTCTTGCCTCACAAAAACACAAAAATCAAGATAATATCAGAAAAGACACGGAGGAAGACATTTTAGGAGAACATGAAAATGGCTGTAGCAAGCACTACAGAAAACAATAAAATGCCTCTTATAAAGAGTACCTATATCTAACAATTTATTGCATATTTCAAAATAGCTAGAAGAGAAAAATTGTAATGTTCCCAACACAAACCAACGATAAATGTTTGAGGCTGTGGATGTCCCAGTTACCCTGGCTTGATCATTGCACATTGTTGTATACATGTATCAAAAGAACACACATACCCTCAAAGTATGTACAACTATGATACACTAATTAAAAACACACAAAAAAAGAGGGAAAAGAGTACCACTTAAGGTATAGATGTTCTACCAGTAAGCTAACATTTTACATGATTTCCAGCTTGTAACTCTTAGAACAACCCATAAAGTAGGTTACCTACATACGTGTATACACACCTAAAATTTTCCTATTTTACAGAATTGAAAACTGAACCTTTTGAACATAAATAACTAGCCTGGGGTTCTTCAACATCCCTACTCTGTCTTTCTTAATGACTGTTTATACTGCTGCAATATGATTTATTAATCAGGTGATGTTTTGGAGTCATCAGAGAGAATGTGGATCTGAGAGATAGACATTTCTATCTATTTCAAGATGATCTTAAACATGTAGAAAGACGTGTTGGTTACAAATTGATTATTTTAGCCTTCCTTTACAGATGGACAAGTTATTGATGTAAATACATGGCAGCCGTAAATATCAGTCAGAGTATCTTAAGTCAATCCCAGGATTCCTGGGAAACATTCTGCCTTGGGAAGTAAAATGCTGAAACTAATGGACTCTTAAAGGGGTTTTGTTTTTGCTTCATTTTGCTTTCAATTCTTTCATGTAATTTCACATAATTTTCACATAATTTGTAGGCAAAAATCCCAAGAGCCATAAATGGTCCTGTGAACATAGTATATCACACTAATGACGTTTTCATGGTTTTTTTCTTAGGTTAAAAAATGCTAAGATGAAATATTGTTCATAAATCTCTACTTTGTAAGTAGATTTTTACTCCTTTGGGAAAGCTGATGGCTGTGCAACTGTAAAGTTCTTATATTTGATAAATATTAAAGCAAATATTCACTTAAAGTCATACTCCAAATATTATGCGTATACACATGCACTGATTTATGCATTTAACGAAAGTTCATCTTGACAGAGACATGTGTATATCCTTTAAACATCTTGGAACTTATTCCGCACTACTAGGAAGCCACTTTTTTGTTTCCTTCAACAATGGAAGACTTTGCTTAAATGAGGAGACTCGTACATATGCATTTGGTTTAACTGGACTGCAATATAAATGTTCAGCTTACCCTATTGATAATCATTGTGATTGTTCTGTATAAGAGGTTTCTTGATACATGGTGTATTTTAAATTGTGTAAGCTTCATAAAGAGACTTGTTGAAATAGGTTGCTGTATATGAATTTAAAATTTGTAACAAGCTGAATGAAACTTGTATTGTCATTGAAATTATTTATACCAACTCAAGATACATAGCATTTCTTGTGGCCAAAAAAAAAAAACCTATTTTAGTTACAGTATGTAAAATAAAAATGTTTCATGTGGCCAGGCACAGTGACTTGCACCTATAATCTCACAATTTTGGGAGGCCAAGGCAGGAAGATCACTTGGGTCCAGGAGTTCAAGACCAACCTGGACAACACAGAGTGATCCTGTCTCTACAGGAAAAATAAATAAATAAATAAAACTAGCTAGGCATGTTGGCACACACCTGTGGTCTCAGCTACTTGAAAGGCTGAGGTGAGAGGATCACTTAAGCCAGCAGGTTGAGGCTGCAGTGAGCCATGATCACAGCACTGCACTCCAGCCTGGGTGACAGATTAAGACCCTGTCTCAAAATAAATAAATACATAAAATACTGTTTTATGAAATTATAGAGTTGTAAATTTCCAAAGACCTTAGAGATTATAATGTCAGTACAGATAAGTAAACTGAGGGCTGGAGGTGTAAAGTGACTCTTCCAAGGTTGTATCGCAGGATGGTGGCATTGCTTCAACTTCACTCAAATGTTCTGAATCTCAGTCCAGCATCCTTTCAATCCTACTGTGTGCTCACACCTAGGCAGAAGTAAAGAAAGAAAAGACCAAAAGAAAGAAAAAGACTGAAGAAAAGGAACGTGCAATATTCTATGTATTGGTCTTCAGTGTGATGGTGTGAAACTCATTGGTCTTTGAGTATAGAGGTCTCAAGGCTTGGCTTCTGTTCCTGGTTTTCCCCCATCATGTCTGCTAAGAAACCAAGTTGTGCTTATGCTTATTCTTAGATCCCAAAGAAAATTGTTGATGTTCTCAAATATAGTGTTCTAGTTAACTAGAATTGTAGCTGAAAGGTTTTAGCATGGGAGATAACCTCTCACCAGTGTTCACATTGTTTCAGTGGTATGTTACAGCTTTAAGAACTTGATCCTGAAGAAACAATCATTCTCTAGAAAGTACATCATTTTTCCTATTACTAATAATGTGTATGATAACTCATAGGAATCTATGAAATATTCTTAGTTTTGGCAACTGATGTAATTCTTGGGCTTTATGTACCTTTTAAATTATAGCAAATTAAGTGATTAAGAGGTCTGTTTTTAAAGGAAAACAGGGAAAGTTGCCGCATTATTCTCTGGGTTTGGTTTTTACAATGTATATTATCTTTTATGTTAATATGAGAGTCCCAAAAGATGGTTGCTAATTTCAGGTTCCATCTCTAATTCTTAGCCTAGGAAAGTGAAAACAACGTTTCACTGATATCAGATTCTGTTCAAATGCCCTTGAAAATGAGGAAGCCTCACATTATCCATTTTTTCCAGGAATTTTATTGTTGATTAACAGCTCATGGGGAAGAATTTATAGTTGAGAGTAATTTTTAAAAGTTAATCACTTGCCAGTGGGCTTAGTAAAGAAAGGAAAATATAGTAGCAGAATCTGTAGCTTGATTTTTATTTTGTTTTGTTTTATTTCAAGGGTCTTATTACTGTTTGCATAATGTGTATTACTGGGAAAACCCTAATGAGCTTTGGCTTAAATACAGGTAATGACTAAAACTGCTCATTCTCCCAGTCTGACCACCCACCTATTCTATGGCCTACTATGCTTATCCAAAAGTGTATAATTTATTTTTATATCATATGAATTCCTTATCCTGTGTTGCCCAGCAGTCTTTTTGCTGCCTAAGATTTTTACCAGAAATGATAGACATTCCAGCAAATATTTTCTAATGGCACTGTCCTTCATATAGAGTATTCAGCCAAGTGAGTAGAAGGTTAGTCAAACTCATTAAATATAAATCTATAGTTTTCACTACATTCTATGAATTGTTATCAACATGGAAGTAAGCTCAAGAAAGAAATGTTGCGTCCTCTTGCCTGATCGTGACTAGGTGTCTTCGTTTGGGTAGGCTACGTTACTGTAGTAAATGATCTCAAATTGTTGACTAGCTCAAACACAGTATATGTTTGTTTCTTGTTTACATGGTTGTCAAAGCTAGATATTCCTAGAGAACAGATTGCTTTTTTTTTTTTTTCCAAAAATAAAGCCGCCTCTTTCCATTTTGTGGCTTTATCATCTTTGGGAACTTCAGAATTTTTCTGTATTTGGCCTGTAAAAGTAAAATGAGTACTGGTTCTTAAAAAGCTTGGCCTGCAAGTGGCAAATGTTCCTTTCACTCACATTCCTTAGCAGGAATCTAGTTGTAAGGGATGCTGAGAAATAGTCTCTGGATGTTACCAGAAACAACTCTGTACCATGGGAGGAAGAAGGAATTTGGTTGGCAAAAAGGCGTCTCTACCACACTCTCATTTATTTCCTAATGAGCCTAGTTAAGTGAACTGTCATCTTTGGGTCTTCAGATGGATTGATATTAATATGGATTTACTATCTCTCATTAATGTTAATTTTAAATGACAATATTTCTACATATTTTCTAGAAAAAGCTAGTACTATTTTTATTGAGACTTAAGTGTTATTGTTGCCTTATATAAAAGCTAACCCAGAAATCCTTAATTCTAATTAAATGGAAAGATTAGTTTGAAATGAATACACCTACTACTGGCAAAGAAACCACATAGATGTATCATCCTAGATATTACTTGTATGATATAGGTATATCTGTTTGCTATTGCTGCTATATCAAATTACCATAAACTTGCTGTCTTAAAACAACATAAATATATTAGCTCATAGGTCTGAAGATCAGAAGTCCGAAATGCGTTGGCAGGGCTGTGTTCCTTCTGGATGCTTGAGAGAAGAATCTGTTTGCTTGTCTTTTCCAGCTTCTAAAAGCTGTCTGTATTACTTGGCTCATGACCCCCTTTCTCCACCTTAAAATCTTTTGTTCCCTTCTGCTTCTGTCATCCCATCTTCTCTTACTCTGAACCTCCAACCTCTCTTTTATAAGAACTCTATAAGGCTGAACGTGATGGCTTGCACCTATAATCTTAGCACTTCGGGAGGCCAAGGTAGGAGGATCACTTGAGCTCAGGAGTCAAAGACAAAGCTGGACAACATAACAAGACTTCATCTCTACAAAAATTTTCTTAAAAATTAAAAGTGTTAAAACTAGCTTGGTGCAGTGATGTGTGCCTGTCAGCCTAGCTACTTGAAAAGTTGAAGCAGGAGGCTCAGTTGAGCCTATGAGTTCGAGGCTACAGTAGCTATTATTGCATCACTGCTCTTGAGCCTGGGCAACAGACTGAGACCCTATCTCTAAAAAAAAAAAAAAAAAAAACACCGTGTATGCCAACTGAGAAAACCCAGGGTGATCTCCCCTCCCCAAGTTCCTTAACTTAATCACATCTGCACATTCTCTTTTGACATATAATATTCACAGAGTAATATAAAAATCTTGTGATCTAGGAATTGGGACATGGACATCTTTGGGGAAGACTATTATTCAGCTTTCCACAATAGGTAAATGATGTACAGATGTTTCGTCAGAGTAAAGTGATGCAACAGTGAAATGGATTTTTGGTTGCTTTTCAGAAGACAATTTGCTAATCAGACTGTGCAGTGCAGTGACAAAATATTGATGCCAGAAGGAACTGTATAGGTTATTTCATCCAACACTCACATTTCCTGGTTGAGGAATCCAGGGCCCCTAAAAATTGATAGATATTTGCCCAGAGGTTATTCACGTAATCACAGGCAGAGCTTTGGGACCTTCTGGGGATTTTAAGATAAAGGAAGAGAGAAGGTGCCATGTTCTTTTCTTAGAACTCCATTTAAGACTTTTTTTTTTTTAAGTAATGCTATTATTCTAGAATACAAAATATTCCCAAGTCACCTTCTGTTAGCAAGGAAATGTTTTAGTGAATCATGGACCTCGGACCTTAATACTCTATATAAAAGAAATACTTCTCTCTAATGTTCTGCAAAGCACTCTTGTTTAAATAGACAGTCAATGAGATGGGCTCCATATTTAAGAGAAAATGTTTTGAGTCTTATCACTTGACAAGTACTTTGGTTGGCTAGTCGGGAGTGGATGATAAAAGTGCTAGAAATTCTCTGATCTCATTCTTAGCCCTTTGTTTCCTACCCTCTCCCCCTGGCCTGTGCTACCTGGTATTGTAACCACCCACCCTATGTGCCTATCGAGCAGTTAATACCTGGCTAATCTAAATTGAGATATTCTGGAAGTGTAAAATATACACCACATTTCAAAGACTCAATACAGAAAAAAGAATGTAAAATATCTCATTCGTTGTTTTTATTGGTTACATGTTGAAATGATAACTTTTTTAAATTTTGTAAAATAGAAATAGAATCTTACTAGGTTGCCCAGGCTGGTCCCAAACACCTGGGCTCAAGTGATCCTCCCACTTTGGCCTTTCAAAGTGCTGGGATTACAGATGTGAGCCACCATGCCTGGCCTGAAATGGTAACATTTTGGATTTATGGGGCAAACAAAATATATCATTAAAGTTAATTTTATCTGTTTTCTTCCTACACATTTTAATGAGGTTACTAAAAGTTTTAAGGTATATATGTGGCTTTTATAACTTCTATTGGACAGAGCTATTCTATACTTCTGTACTTTTCCCCAGCTCTGATGATGGCCCGATTTGAGGCACATTACTACTCCCTTATCCTATCAGAATCAGACTTCTTAGAACTAGCACAGTAAAAATACAGTGTTTCTTATTTGTATTCACAAGCTGGTAAGCTCATCATATCTTGATGAATGACTGTGATACTTATTATAACATCATAAAACCTTGATAATTCTGGGGAAAATGCAATTAGTAATACCCAAATGAAAGAATGTTTTAAAAGAAATGCACTTTTTTTTTGCTCCTGGGAATGTATCTTAACACAAGCTGCTTAGTAAAACAGGCCACACAGAGTAATTGAAAGAGCATAGTCTTGAGGATCCAAGCAGATTCAACATTGAATCCAAGCTTTTATCTTAGCTGAAGAGGTTTAGACAAGTTAACTACTTTCTCTAAAACCATCTATAAAATGAAACTAATCACATCTATCTAATAGTGTTTGTCATAAGTATTAAATAAGATATTGTGAAGTTTCTGGCATATATGGAATTCCCTGGGGAACAGACTGAGTCGTATGGAGGTGAGGAGGAGGTGGAAAGGAAGCAGGACTGGGTAGAGAAGAACGGACGGTGATGCAATCTCAACAAAGGCCTTGCTGAGCTCTGAAACTTGAGGTGGGTAGAAAGAGCTAGAGAGGCATCGACTCATCCTCAGATGCAGGTCCTCTCTCCCATGATCTTGGGCCAGGCAGTTTCTACATCTCAGGGCAATTCTCAGAGACAGCTGCCAGGTGAGGCTAGATGTGCCTTTCATTCCTGAAGGGGCATCTGGGCAGCTCAGCACAGACTCTACCCAGGAATGTTCACTCCCCCAGCTCCTACTACCAGCTTGCGTTACAAATGAGAGAGGGTACTGTTCTAGTCACATGAAGTTATCACTGTTTTTCTTTATCCATTTGACTTGTTTCATACTCTTTCTTGTTAGAAACAGTATTTTTGAACTCATCTCTTCAGAGTTTCTATAATAGTTTTTCTAGAGTATAGTCTTTGGAAAAGAACTGTGAGGTGACAAGGTAGACAAATTCAACTTTACAAGATAATGCCAAATTATTTTCCAGTATGTGTTGAGATTGGTGTCCTCAAGAAGTTTGATGGTGATGATTATGTTCTATTTCACATATTTAGAGGAATGTTTAAGGGTGTCCTTTATTATTTCTAATATCTTGTATAAATATTGTATGTATTGTTTTTTATGTGTCAGTTATTACATAATAAAAATGACCCTTAAGGGGGAATAGATAAAAGTTATCCATAGTTCTATGTAATCCTTCAGGGGTCTTCTAACATACATGGAAGAAGTCTAATAGTTTGTTTCTAAAGTATTTGATATACTACATAGCTTGGTTTATGACATATGACAGAGGCATGAAAGATGCTGTTATCTTTTTACCTCATGCATGCAACTTTCCTGTTTGCAAGGCTTATTTAGGGCTGACAGTTATCAATGACTGTTGTGTCTGCAGTTTCCTCTAAGAGAGATTAAGATTTAATTTAGATTGTCAGCCTTCACCTAGCCAGCCCAAGTAGCAGTCTCAATATTACTGTAATATTAGCTCTCATCAGGCCTTTGTCATTGCTGTTCTTTGTATGGAAGCTTTCTCCCTTTGCTAGGGATCTTTAGACGTCTAAAAGACTAAGGATCCCTAGCATAGGGCGAAGGGGTAGTTGTACCCCTAGAGAATTTGGGAATTACACAGCCTAACTCTGGTCTCTTTTTGTCTTAGAGTCTCTTTTTTCCTTTCCATTTATTGCTTCCTTCCTAAACAAAAATGTATTAGGTTTTTTTTAATATCTCAGAGTTAGTATTTTTATGCATACCCTTGGCTAGTTCCAAGGATCCCTTGAATCAGTACTGCCATATGAAAATAGCTTCATATTTTTTCATTTTTATTTTTTTAAGTAGAGACAGGGTTTTGCCATGTTGCCCAGGCTGATCTTGAACTCTGGAGCTCAAGTGATCCACCTGCATTGCCCTCCCAAAGTGCTGAGATTACACATGTGGACCACTGCACCCAGCCTATCAGAATAATTTTAATTTATTATTTAAGAAGTGAAAGAAGCTTCCATCTAGAGAATGTTCTGCTCCATCTAGAAAAGGAACTTCACTTTTAACTTAATTTGAGTTTTGTGGAATGTTTTCTCCAGAGTCTTAGGGAACACCATGGTGGTAGCGGATGAGGAGAGTTGGCTGGCAGGTTAGGGCTCAGAAGGAAGTGGTGGGCAAGTGTTTAAGGGAACAGGAACTTTTTATTTATGATGATTTATGGTTTGGTGGCTCAGGCTTAAGTAGGTACCGGTGTCTTCTTAATCTTTGTCACTGAAACAAAACACTGGCTGGAGGCGCTCTAGTTAGCTTATTGTTTCATGACAGTTGGACAGGACTATTTTCAGATCCCAAATTCACAGATCTTTCCTAGCATTCAGGGTCTGCTGTTACTACCCATTATCACAAATATGCTACTTACATATCAGATGCCATGCTAAATGCTTCATCTCTGTTTGCTCTCCACTATCTAATATAAGTCATTTGTAATTGCCAGGATTCCTGGCTCCAAAAACATGGAAACTGACCTTTGATAACTTCAGAGGAAAAAGGAATCTATTGAAAGGTCATCAGATAGTTCACAAAATTGGAGGAAGAGGCTATTTTGGGATCACAGTAGAAAAATAGACTTGAACCAAGGAGGCTGACTACAGAGGAAAGTGCCGCATTGCTTCCATGGGAAAAGTGTGGGGCTAGTACCCTGCACTTGCCACCACAACTGCAACAGGGGGGCTCTGTCACTGACTCTTGAGTCTTTATGCCACTTCTTTGAGAGCATTGAATGGCCAGGCTTAGGTCACATGGCATATACCTTTGTTGCCGGCTTACAGGGACAGGGAATATCTGAAGATTTCCACTAAAGCAGGATGTTTGGTAAGTAGCCTAAAATCAACAAATGTTTAATACAGTAGGTCTCCCCCTGTTTTTAAGTGAAATATAGAGAATGTAAGTAACTTAATGTCACTGACCAGTCAATGATGAAGCCAAAATATGAGCACAGGTCTATTTGGATCATAGCCATTGCACTTTGCTGCCACCTTAAGAGCTGTTAATCTTGTAGAAACCACAATTTGGGGCTTGGCCACATTGAAATTTGGATGAGACAGAGTATTAAACAGCAAAACTGTTGGATTTGTTTTGTTCTATTTAAGGTCATATGTGTCAAGCTGGTCTGATTCATAGAATCCCTCCTCATTGAGGGGTAGCAGCAAGATAACCAGCAGTTGGGGGAAATGTGTTTGAAATAGCCCTGTCTCCTCCAAATTTGGTAATGTTCTGTTCCATTTGAGAAGCTCATCATCTGATCCCATGTTGTATATAGCCTGGCCTTTACATATTTCAGAATCAGTTTCACATTTTTCAAAACCCTTCAGAAATTTATTTGAGGTTGAGCTAGTACCAGTCCACACTCCCACCTGGACATCCTACCCCTGGTGGTGAATTTCTGCAGCCCCAGAGCTTAGCTTTGGTATTAAAATTTGAATTTTAATTGTTCCCCAACTATCTGTATTCCGTCCTTTAATTCCAGAGAGACCTTACCAATTGAGGAGTTAAAATAACGTCTATATAATATGGATAGTTTGATTTACTGCCCTTTTGAGAATAAAGGCCAAAGATACACTTGGATATAGAAAATGTGCCCAAAGTAACAATTCTTGCAGCTGGCAAACGTCATTTACTGGGAAGGAAAAAAATGAATAATCCCCTCGAAATTCCAAACACATTCTGTTACTACTTTTTAAAGTCCCTTTGATAGCTTTTCATCATCCTTAAAAATGCCTCTCATCATCCTTCATAAATATATTCCACAGCTCCTCCTACCTGTGGTCTCACTGGTTTTCTTTTGGTTGCCCCTGCTTGCCTTTTACCCCTCCGTCACAGGGCCTTTGCACAGACCGTTGTTCCTTCTTTTTTCCCTGTTCATTCTTCAGGTCCTATCTCATTTCCTAATGTCCTCAGGGAAGCCTTCCCAGACTTCCTTAAGGTCAGGCCCATTCTGAATGGTGTTAGAGACTTCCAGAGTTCAGTACCTTGTGATTCTCTTCCATTGTACTACTGTTTTACATTTGTTTGGTGGATTATTTGATTATTAATTATTGATTAAATAATGTCTGTCTCAATGTCAGCTCAGTACCAATAGCATAGGAACTGGTCTTGGAGTCCTAAAAAGTATGTGCCAGCTCCCTGTCCTTGACATGGCAGGAGTGAGGTATGCATCCTTCTGTTCAGAGTGCTATTCTTTTCCATGCAGTAACTTGACTACAAAGCAAGTGAATCTTCCAGAGAACTATCAGGAGCAGGAATCTCTCTGGTTTTGCTTCATATTTTATTCTTCATGCTTGGCATAGGGAGCGAGGGAAATTAAAGTGTTGAACAGAATTTAACTAGATGTTTTGTCTTTTGCACTATAGCAGTTACTCTTATATTGTACCAAATGGTCACCATTTTTTGGTGAAACTAAATATGGCTTGACATTATTAAGGACTGATAGAAATTCATGAGTGACCCAGACTACCAAGCAAACTAATCAAAGAAATGAAAAATGAAATAGTGATTTTAGAGGACTTTAGAAAAATGGAAATGAGACAGCAAAATGTGGCTCTCTGTCTCTGTTCAAATAATCTTTTTGAAAAAAATGCAAGTAGGGTCATGTACTTTGATTGGAATTGTTTCTTACTTAGAGAATAATTTGTCTTTGATGTGAAGCACAAGGGCAGGGATCTCTGATAGTTTTATTCCCTCCTAGCTTCAATGACTGGCATGTATTAGGCACTTAGGGAATATTTGTTGAGTTGACACTAGATGTTAGAAAGAGCTAATTATGGACAGGCTTATTGGATTAGCTTATAGAACAGAGTATTTTCTCAGCACTCACCCTCTCATATACAATTATTGGTTTACTCATCTTGATGAACAGCTTTTGGGGCTGTGAAATAGCATTTCTGTATTTGCATTTTGTATTTATTTTAGGCTAGAATTAAGAGTACCTTCTTATAGCACATAATGAAGAGTTTATAATACCTCAGGTATATAGGGTAGGTTTTTCTGCTCTCCAGAAGGCCCTGTAGCTTCACGATTTTATGTTTCTTTTCCATATAATAGTTGGAAAGGTCTGAGCTGACTGTGGCATCATCAGCTACACAGAGTTAAGTGTATGACCACACAGAGGCTGTCTTTGCTCTGCATTGTCCCTACTTCTAAATAGCAAATCTAATGCATGACTCTGGCCTAAAACATCTTACATGACTGATTTTGTTAATGAGGGGGAAAAGTGATTTTTTTTCAAGTTTAAAACTGTTTCACTTATATGGGTGTTCCCCCCACCTTAAGAATGTTATTTAATTTGAAATGTAAGAAGGTACTATTTAAAGATTTTTTCCCCCATCCTGTTGCTTTGTATGTTTGAGGAACAGATGGAACCAAAAGCATGTGATGCTCCAGGAAGATTGAAGGCTGCTGGAGCGAGGTGATGTGTCCTCATAGGTTGTACAAATCATAGGATTTTTTTTTACTTCTAACCTCCAATTCTTATAGTGATCGTTCATTAAGGCTGATTTAGTTTACATTCTAGTGATGCCTTACAGACTAAGGAAATCCGTAACTCCCACTGCTAGAGAAAATTTTTCAGTTTTGTGTCCAGTTGAGATGGGTAAAGGCAAGCCTTACTGGACCTTTCTGAAAAGGGGCAGCAGAAATAAAGGGAAGGGTGTATGAAACTGGCCCAGCAGGCTGGGGTCGAAGGATAAGGGACCAGAGAATGAGGAAAAGGTAGCCTGACACTGTAGGCCAAGTGTTAATTCTGAGAGAAATGGTCTGAGTCCCATTTAGGAAAGCGGTGGTGTGTCCATTAAAGAGTTGGGTTAGTGAATGACACATAGCAACAGGGTTCTGGTGCAGACTCAGATATTGGGCGGTGGAGCCTGCATCAGGCCTCATGTGGCTAGAGCATCTGGGGGATCTGAATCTCATCCTGGGGTATAGAGTGTTAGAAGAACCTAGGCTGCCACCATCTGCTGGGGTTCAAAATAGATCACTAGACTAGAAAAATATCAGCAGGGAATGCCTGGAAGGAGACAGGAAAGATAAAGTAGTACGTTTTTATCTAATATATCTGTTTTTCCTTGTGATCATTTATGTGTTTATGGATTCTTAAAAACAGTAGTAGCTATCATTCTCTGGAAGATTCATTTGCTTTGTAGTCATGTTACTGCATGGAAAAAAAATAGCACTCAGAGAACAGAAGGATGTGTACCTCCCTCCTGCCATGTCAAGGACAGGGAGCTGTCACATACTTTCCAGGACTCCAAGACCAATTCCTATGCTATTGGTACAGTTGATTTTTTTCATGTCTCCTTTTTATAGGTCTTTTTTTTCTTTCTTTTTTTTTTTTTTTGTTTAATTTTTTATTGCATTTTAGGTTTTGGGGTACATGTGAAGAACATGCAAGATCGTTGCATAGGTGCACACGTGGCAGCGTGATTTGCTGCCTTCCTCCCCTTCACCTATATCTGGCATTTCTCCCCATGCTATCTCTCCCCAACTCCCCACCCCCCCACTGTCCCTCCCCTATTTCCCCCCAACAGACCCCAGTGTGTGATGCTCCCCTCCCTGTGTCATGTGCTCTCATTGTTCAACACCCGCCTATGAGTGAGAACATGTGGTGTTTGATTTTGTGTTCTTGTGTCAGTTTGCTGAGAATGATGGTTTCCAGGTTCATCCATGTCCCTACAAAGGGCGCGAACTCATCATTTTTGATGGCAGCATAATATCCATGGTGTATATGTGCCACATTTTCCCTGTCCAGTCTATCATCGATGGGCATTTGGGTTGGTTCCAGGTCTTTGCTATTGTAAACTGTGCTGCAATGAACAGTCATGTGCATGTGTCCTTATAGTAGAACGATTTATAATCCTTTGGATATATACCCAGTAATGGGATTGCTGGGGTCAAATGGAATTTCTATTTCTAGGTCCTTGAGGAATCGCCACACTGTCTTCCACAATGGTTGAACTAATTTACACACCACCAACAGTGTAAAAGTGTTCCTGTTTCTCCACATCCTCTCCAGCATCTGTTGTCTCCAGATTTTTTAATGATTGCCATTCTAACTGGTGTGAGATGGTATCTCAATGTAGTTTTGATTTGCATTTCTCTAATGACCAGTGATGATGAGCATTTTTTCATATGTTTGTTGGCCTCATGTATGTCTTCTTTTGTAAAGTATCTGTTCATATCCTTCGCCCACTTTTGAATGGGCTTGTTTGTTTTTTTCTTGTAAATCTGTTTTAGTTCTTTGTAAATTCTGGATATCAGCCCTTTGTCAGATGGGTATACTGCAAAAATTTTTTCCCATTCTGTTGGTTGCCGATTCACTCTAGTGACTGTTTCTTTTGCCGTGCAGAAGCTGTGGAGTTTGATTAGGTCCCATTTGTCTATTTTGGCTTTTGTTGCCAATGTTTTTGGTGTTTTGGTCATGAAGTCCTTGCCTATGCCTATGTCCTGAATGGTTTTGCCTAGATTTTCTTCTATGGTTTTTATGGTGTTAGGTCTATGTTTAAGTCTTTAATCCATCTAGAGTTAAGTTTAGTGTAAGGTGTCAGGAAGGGGTCCAGTTTCTGCTTTCTGCATATGGCTAGCCAGTTTTCCCAACACCACTTATTGAACAGGGAATCCTTTCCCCATTGCTTGTTTTTATCAGGTTTGTCAAAGATCGGGTGGTTGTAGATATGTTGTGTTGCCTCCGACGCCTCTGTTCTGTTCCATTGGTCTATATCTCTGTTTTGGTACCAGTACCATGCTGTTTTGATTACTGTAGCCTTGTAGTATAGTTTGATGTCCGGTATTGTGATGCCTCCCGCTTTGTTCTTTTTGCTTAGAATTGACTTGGCTATGCGGGCTCTCTTTTGGTTCCATATGAAGTTTAAGGTGGTTTTTTCCAGTTCTGTGAAGAAGGTCTTTGGTAGCTTGATGGGGATAGTGTTGAATCTGTAAATTACTTTTGGCAGTATGGCCATTTTCACTATATTGATTCTTCCTAACCATGAACATGGAATGTTTCTCCATCTTTTCATAGTTCTTATGAGTGGCTGGCCTCCATTTCACTTCTAGAGTCAGTCGCCCAGCCTTGAACTTTCCATTTCAGGATAACTTTTCAAGCCTTAATGTAATCTGAAAAAATTCCATCTCTCTGTTTGGAGCCCGCCTCCCTCTGTCTCTACATGGGAGGTTTTTCTTTCCGTCTTCTCCCTTCTTTCTTGCCTATTAAATTCCCTGCTCCTTAAAACCACACACACACACACACACACACACACACACACAGATGTGTGTTCATGGAATATTTAGCTTTCAAGAAATAAATAGCATAGGAGGAAAAAGAAAATACCTCTGTGGTGGTAATTAAGAAGCCTGAGCACAAGTCTCAGTTTTGTCACTGAATAGTTACAAGCTCCTGGACGAGTCACTTTGTTTCTGTGTCTCAGGAGTCATCTATAGAATACAGAGATTGAAGATAATTATTTCTGAGGTCTCTTCCAGCTCTAATAAGTCCAAATGAATGGTCCAGAAAGAATAATCATTAGCATCTTTATAACAGCAGCACTAGCCTCTTGAATATGTTGGGCCACGTGACAAACATGGACAGAAAGTCTTGGCGAGCCCCTGCCCTCTCCCAAATCAGCCTTCTGTCACTTTACTCTGTTTCAGTACAAGCAAATGTAATCTGAGGAAACTAGGGATCGCCATGAGAGCCTTTTGAATTAACTGAATGTTACAACTGCCATTCTGTCATGAAAATAAGCTGAGGCTGAGTTCCTCTTCACACCTCAGGCCTCTCTTCCCTGGCCAGCCCTTCTTGGTATCCTGCTAATTGCACCTCTAGACAACTGGTATTTTTAATTCATTTCCACTTTAGCTTCTCTCCAGAGTTCATAGCTCAGTCTTCAGCTTTTCCTACTAATGATTCTGTGACAATCTTCTTAGCAAAGAGGGAAGCATCTACCTGAGTGTCGCTTGATACTCTCCTGTCAATCTCACTTGGGATCTGAAAGCCTTTCAGTTCACTGATACTCTGAAGGTATTCATCATTATAATCATGGTAACAGAATTTCTTGTTTCCTCTACCTCCCACCCCTGACTGAATGTGAGCTGCTCAAAGTTATGGGTCTGATGTTATCAGTGTTGTGTATCCCCAGCACCTGGTACCTAGTACACACACCAAAAAAGTACATTGAGTTATTTCTCTGGTACTGTGTTGAGAGGTTGAGAGAGTTTGTCTGATGACCATTAACTAGGTCACCTGTTGGAAGCCTTTCAAGGCTTATCTACCAAATGGAGTCCTTAGAGAAAGCATCAGAAGGTGAAGTGCCAGTTTCCAGCCTTCCTCTTAATTAGTTTGCTTCATTAAATTTTTCCTGCAATTTTGATTTGTTATGGAAGTCACCTTCACTTTCTGCTAAAGCTTCTATGGAACGTTATTTTGTACCTTTAAACAGCTGCTTCTCTCCAGGAAGCCTGCTTTTATTTTATGGCAAGCCGGCCAGACTGTCTCAGTGACAGGCTGGCTCATGTCTATAAACAGTCAAGGCCTCAGAGCCAGATGGGGCAGGACAGGGTCATCCAATGTGTCTTTGAAGTGATTATTTCCTATTGAATCTAGTTGCGAACCCCACGTGTACCTAGTACCATGATGGTGGGCGTTGAGAAATAATGTAGGAGGAAGAAAATAAAACTTCTTCAGAAAACAATTGGAAAACCATATTGTAATGTTAGGATGTGATACATTGCAGGCATATTGTTCACTGAATCATTATTTATTGTGGCAAAAGACTACAGACTAAATGTCCAATAATAAGACCCTGATAAATATTCCACCTGCTGGAATACTATGATGCTATTGACAAGAGTAACATGGCTTTGTGTGTGATAATGTAACATGATCTTGATAAGGGATAAAAGAGCAAGAAATAGCAAGAAGGCCAGGCCCAGTGGCTCACGCCCATAATCCCAACACTTTGGGAGGCTGAGGCAGGAGGATCACTTGAGCCCACGAGTTTGAAACTGGCCTGAGCAGCATAGCAAGACTCTATTTCTACCAAAAAAAAAAAAAAAAAAAAAAAATGGTCTGACATGGTGGTGCCAGATCCATGCCTATAGTCCTAGCTACTTGGGAAGCAGAGGTGCAAGGATCACCTGAGTTCAGGATCTTTGCTTATAGCTTCAGTGAGCTATGATGGCATCACTATACTCCAGCCTGAGTGGCAGAACAGGACCCTATCTCTAAAATTAAAATAAAAATAGCAAAAATAGGCCAGGCATGGTGGCTCAAGCCTGTAATCTCAGCACTTTGGGAGGCCAAGGAGGGTGGATGACCTGAGGTAAGGAGTTCAAGACCAGCCTGGCCAACATGACTTAACCCTATCTCTACTAAAAAACATAAAAATTAGCCAGGCATGGTGGTGGGCATCTGTAATCCCAGGTACTCAGGACGCTGAGGCAGGGAGAATTGCTTGAACCTAGGAAGTGGAGGTTGCAGTGAGCCAAGATCATGCCACTGCACTCTAGCCTGGGTGGTGGAGCGAGACTCTAACTAAAAAAAAAAAAAAAAAAAAAAAAAAAAAAAAAAGTCGCAAAAATATATATCATGCTTCCATTCATAATCCATGAGAAGAAAATAGGTGGGTGAGCATGCACACACACCCATAGGCATGTGGATAGATTATCATCATCTCTGGAAGGATGCATGGGAAACTGGGATCAGTTCTTGTTTCTAGGCAGAGGGACTGGGCAGGAAACTGGTATGGGAAGGAAACAAATTTCACTGCATGCTTTTTTGTATAGTTGGGGGGAAAGTTCATTCTATATTTACTGTATTTATTTTCTCAGAAAAATTAAAATCTACTAAATTTTCTTTGTTTTTAAACAAGGTCTCATTCTGTCACCAAGGCTGGAATACAGTTGTCTGATCACAGCTCACTTCAACCTGAACCTCCTGGGCTCAGATGATCTCACCCCAGCCTCTTGAGTAGCGAGGACTACAGGTGCTCACCATCTTGCCAGGCTCTTTTTTGTATTATTTGTAGAGATGGGTTTTTCACTGTGTTGCCCAGCCTGGTCTTGAACTCTTGGACTCATGTGATCTGCCTGCCTTGGCCTCTCAAAGTGCTGGGATTACAGGCCTGGGTCACCACATCACATAGCTCATGCCTGTAAAGCCAGCATTTTGGGAGGCCGAGGCAGGCGGATCATGAAGTCAGGGGCTCAAGACCAGCCTGACTAACATGGTGAAACCCTGTCTCTACTAAAAATACAAAAGTTAGGCAAATGTGGTAGAGTGTGCCTGTAGTCCCAGCTACTTGGGAGGCTGAGGCAGGAGAATTGCTTGAACCTGGGAGGTAGAGATTGCATTGAGCCAAGATTGCACCACTGCCCTCTAGCCTGGGCGACAGAGCGAGACTCTGTCTCCAAAAAGAAAGTTGTATGACATGAAAGCTGATGGAAAACTTCTTTATTTGAAAGGTAGTTATTGAGCTCCTGCTCTTTACCAGGTATTGTTGCGGGCTCTGAGATGCAGATAATTTCAAACAGCTACAAGTACCCTAAAGTCACGGAAGTGGAGGTTTTGGTGGAGAATGAATGACTAGGGGTGGAGTAGGGCTGTTGTGTAAGGAAGGATGGTCACAGAAGGTCCCTTTGAAAAAAAGATACTGAGATGACTTCTGAATAGTGAGAAGCCAGCTAAGTAGGGAATCAGGATGGGGCAACAGAGTTCCAGGCAGAAAGAGAGCAGATGGAGGGTCATTCGGGAAAGCTTCAGAAAGGAGGCAAGCTTGTGTTCCATGCATGGGCTGAGTAGAAGCTAAAGTCCCACACAATCACCTGGAACGAAGAGTCAGGCCTGTCTGACAAAGTTAGAAGTGAGAAGTGGTAGGGATGAAGTTTACATCAGTAGGATAAGGCATGAGCCCCAAGGACCCCTGGATGCTGGGGTCTGGCCAGCTTTTTCAGGTACCTCTTGAGACACACTCAGATATGTTGCAGGAGTCATCTGCTGTGAAGCCTGAGACTGCTAGTGGCATTCTAGGGGTTCTCTTCACTCTGTCCACATACTAATATGTGTTCTGGAACAGAGAATGAAAGGCAGGAGCAAAAGAGAACTTTCTCCCCCTGACTTGCAGAGAGGCTCATTACAGGTTTTAAAAGGACTGGGCAATGCAGACAGCTGTAGTGTGAGGGAGACAGTGTGGCTCCTTGTATACTTCATGTGAGAATGTGAATGCATGCTCTGTGATCGTGTCCTGAACCGACTTTCCTCATCTGTAAAGTGGTGATTGCAGTATTACCTCCACCCACTTCACAGAATTATCAAGTTGAGAATCAAAACGAGAGAACAAGTGGCTTCTGTTAAGTATTAGGTGTTAAACAGGTTGTCGAAAGTGGTTATTAGTGGGGACAGTACAGAAGTAACGTCAGTTGAGCAGTCTTTGAGTAAACACAGTGTCCTTCTGCTAAACCTCCCAGAAGTGATGTGTATCAGATTCCATTTCTGTACATCCTAGTATGTGATTTTAGTTGTTTTTTTTTTTAATCTAACTGTTTTGGTGGACACAAGAAAATAAAGTTCATCAGGAGATATTTTGTAACTCATCATTATGATGACTGGCAAATATCCAAAGGACGTGTTTCTTTTAAGCCAGTGCTGTCTTTATCCCCACACTGAGGCAGGCTCTCATGTGTTTTACACAGGACTTGTTGAATTTTTATCTTGATTATGCTATTAGTTTCTTACTTTGTTCCACCTCAGGCTTACTTTTGTTAACTGAAGATCTTCACCCACAGAACAATCATCTGCTTAAGTAAGAACTGTGTTTATTCCAAATGATCAATTTTATTTTACTGCTACAGCACACCACTTTTTATGTCTTTGTAAATTACTAACTTTACAGAACTTTTCTTAATTCTAAGAAAGTTATTTACTAGCTTCAGTTTCTAAGAAGAGAGGAAAATGTACCTCAAAGGACAGTAGAGCCCGAGATCTTCCAAAGCCTATATTATCATTTTAGATGATAAAATTTTACCAATATTAATGTCTTTGTCTTCCTTATAGCACAGTAGAAGTACCAACTACTTGCCGGGCACAGTGGCTCACGCGTAATCCTAGCACTTTGGTAGGCCAAGGTGGGTGGATCACCTGAGCTCAGGAGTTCAAGACCAGCCTGGCCAACATGGTGAAACCCTATGTAGACAAAAACACAAAAAATTAGCCAAACATGATAGCAGATGCCTTTAATCCCAGCTACCCAGGAGGCTGAGATGAGAGAATCGCTTGAACCCGGGAGGCGGAGGTTGCAGTGAGCCAAGATTGCGCCATTGCATTCTAGCCTGGGTGACAGAGCAACACCATTTCAAAAAAAAAAAAAAAAAAATACCAAGTGCTTTAGAAGTAGGAGATAGAAAGTAAATAAAATCTAAAGGAGGTGGGGAGAAAGCCCCTGTTATGAGGGTACAGCAGAACCCAAGACTCAAACATCACCCTTTCCTGGGCCTGTTGACAGTAGAGGGAAGCAATTACCTTACCTTAAAACATAACTTTAGTCATTATGATTTAATAATTACTTTAAAACATTTTTTTTAATTACCTCAAATAATGCTCAAGAACATCAGTATATTGCAAAATTTGAACAATACATTGTAAAAAAAAAAGTGTATAAATTTTTGAGTTATAAAGGAAAAGTTTAGATCTGAGGGGCAGGATGGATTGAGGCTGACCTTCTTTTCCAGATTGGCCTTTATGAAATATGTTTAAGTTTTGTTATTTATATTAACACGAAAGCCTCCTTTAATTGGAGAAGATGCTAATGTGGTGGCTGAGCCTCTACCTCTGGGATGCCAGATAAGTGAGGCATTGCAATCCTGAGTCTCATGCTCAAAACTTGCTTACTGTATCAGGAGCTAAAATGGTCTTGTTTTCTAGTAATCTCCAGTTTGTGATTCGTACTCAGAGGCTTGCACATTGCTGTGTTCACTGAGAGAACATTTATGGCTTTTGGAAAATGTGCTTGCTCCTTCTTGTCTGGAGTTAGCTTTATTGGTCTCACTCTGAGCCATCTTGAAAGTTAACATGTGCTAACCCCCCAGTCATTTTCTCAGACTCCCAGAGAGGTAACAGAACATCTTTATTCTGGATTTGCCATACGTGACATAATTTCTGTTTAAATATCTGGCTGTTGTAGTCTAAGATCATAAGACACATTTAAATCTTCAGAATGGCAACACAATTTGAATTGCTGTCAAACAGTATGTGGCCGGAAACAGGAAAGAAAGGAAAATTATTGATCATTGACAAGTCTTTGTGTCTCACATTGTTTCACTAGCCTGTAATTAATTGAGCCTTTTGACGTCCATCCATATTTTTTTTCCTCCTTTTGGAAATTCAGCTCCGTTCCCACCCCACATGGTGCCTTGCAGATTACTTGAGACTTTTATTTGTGGTATCTCTATTTTGTTGTTGACATTAATGAGCTTACTGCACAATATCACAAGAGAAATAGTGTTGCCATTTGGAATGTTAATGAATTGCTTGCCTGGCCAATTGCCATTTGTTCCAGTGTGTGAATATGCTTGTGTGTGTGTGTGAGTGTGTGTGTGTGTGTGTGTGTGTGTGTGTGTGTGTGGGGAAAAGAGAGACGAGTAGCAGGGGTGGATTGCATTTTTTTCCTCTTTGCAGCCAGTGACGTGAGCTGTGCCTGGAACAATCAGACTCGCTGCAAACAGGGTAGTTGAAGATGCTGGGGGAAGCAGCTTGGTGCTTCTTAAGCTAACGCGGATCACAGCGCTCAGGAGCTGCTCAGGCACAACCCCGCAGAGTTCCTCCAGCGTCAGAGCCTTGGAACGGTTGGAAAGTGCCTTTTTGTTTCTCCAAACCCCTTCCTTAGTTGACCTTCAAAAATGATTGGTGTGAATAGTGTTCAGAGTGCCAGCAAGGTACGGGTGAGGACCTCAGGTTCCGTGAAATACTCCCGGGAGGATTCTATCCGGCGGCAGTCTCACAGGTCAAAGTCCATGAAAATTTCCAACTCCTCAGAGTTTTCTGCTAAGGAGAACAAGGTAAAGATATACCACTTCAATCTTATTGACAGCTGTGTGGCAAGGCAACAGAATTGGATAGTCTTTGGCAGTGTCTAATGTGTAGCGATGGACTGAGAAAGTAACGAGGAGTATAAAATGGCTCTAAGAGAATCAGGTGAGATCAGGTGAAAGGGACAGGACCTGAACTCCAGATACAGAGATGCTGTGGCGTGGGTCAGTTTTGTAAAGAGCCAGATTGTGGAGGAGATGGGTGAAAGCAGTGGTCAAAATGAAATGACTGTGGGAAACTGTTGTTTGGCACATCGATCTTTTTTTTGGTCTCAGAAAGGTTGCCTTGAAAATGATTTTTCAGAGGAGTGTATTTTTAGAACATCAGGAATATAGAGATATTATACCTCTATATTCATAATTGTATACGATTTTATCTTTCAGTCGGTTCCTTTTGCCTTTCCTCTTCTGGTCTCCCCCAACCCCCAATCTGTGGAGCTGATGTACAAGTCTGACCTGGTCCTATTATACTACATTCATGTCAGGTTTAGAGTTGTTAGTCCCAGGTATATTTAATGAAAAGAGATTTCTTCTTTCATGTTTCTTACACATATATGTGCTGATGCTATGCTGCCATTAAACCACTCGTGGTTTTGCAGCTGTCTTGAAGATAATATAATCTTTGTTCGTGTGAAATGTGAAGGGAGTGATTACGTAGTGAAGTGGGCATTTACTACATGCAACATATTCTTGAGATTCTTCCCACCACCATCTGTGTGAGCAGGGTACTCAGAAACACTCCCACTCCACAGGTTTAAAAATGGAATAATAGAATCATAGGATCACAGAACTCTAGGGCTGGAGATGGAGATGATTATAACGGAGATTCATGTGTTTGATAATGTGCAGAGAGAGCCTCAGGAGGTGGATCCCAGTGTCATTTCAGCCTTCTCAGGGTTATATCCAGACCCACTGAGAGTGACATCAGGCTTTCTCCCTCAAACCATTCCCCACTGCCCTCCTCCCCTGTTACCTCCCTGTCCCCGATGTGACATAACATTATTGAGAGACTTTGGCAATAACAATTTCCCCTCAAAATATGGCAGGGGACAGGTGGCAAAATACCTTAGTGTGACTTTAAGAAATATGTTGGCTTCCTCTTCACCCGCTTACATTATGACGTAGTAGAGTCTGACCCCATCCTTCATTAGCAAATTGTCTGGCTCCAATAAGTCTTCCAATGTGGCTTTTTCCTCCTCACTGTTTTTAGAGAGAAATGTGTCTTCAAAGCCCTTTAATGTGACCTGTATAGGGGTATGTTGACTTCTACTGAAACTGTTATGAGACCGCCTGTGGTGTGATGACTATGGTCTCCTGCTGAAATAGACCTGAATGGTTTATTATATTCTTATATAAATAAATGTGAGCATGTATGTGATTGTCAACATGGCTATAAAATTGGCTTCTGTAAAGAACACTAAAAGAGATATCTGGATTTTGTTTTATATGTTTTAATTTGGATTATCCCCATAGTATGCAGTCAGAGGCTATGGGAAATTAAGAGCTCATCCTCCGTAACTCTGTTGTAGTCCTACTACCTGTCCTTATGATAATTTAAGCATTGTTACATTAGTGGGTTCAGCCATAATTATGGTTGTATAGTGTAATATTGGAATCTAGCATAAAAGATTATCTACTATCCTCTGTGTTTGTCACACAGTACAGGTACTCTTATATGATATGTATCTGTGCAAGAGAAGGCCAAGCACTTTTTTTTTTTAATATTCCAAACACTGCAGGAGTTAACAGTATAAAAGACCACTAGTAGGACTGTTGTCAGTAGGCCATCACATGGTATCTTGGAGATAATAGTTTTTAAGAGATCATTAGTATTTTTTAAGGCATATGTGGTCTCTAAGTTCTAGTATATGTATTCAATGATATATCCAAGCTCCCAATATCTCATAAGAGATTTTTAAAGTTATCTAGTTGCTTAAAATTGAACACCAGAGCTAAGAGAAAATCATTAGAATAGGAAATTAGATCAGAGTGGCCCTAATCATTCACCAGCCATTTATGTTCCCTAAATGAAATAAACTGAATAATATGATAGGCTTGTACCCTAAATTAATGAACAAAATTATACTATAATAAACATGTGTAAAATGTTGATTTGAGTGTCACTTCTCCCATTTTTATCCACAGTTACACATCTTACTCCAATTTTAATCAGAATTTTCATTCATCTTACTTATATCTAGTAGTGTTTTTTAGCCCTTAAATCAGTGTTTCTTCTTTTTTTTTTAAACAGAGACAGTGTCTCACTATGTTGCCCAGGTTGGTCTCAAACTCCTGGGCTCAACCAGGCCGTCCACCTCTGCCTTTCAGAATGCTGGGATTACAGTCATGAGCTACTGCACCAGCTGGTGTTTCTACTTGCTAATCATGTAAACACCATTTCTGATTATCTGGCTTTTTTATCCAAAATTCAGGATGTCTAATCTGATTATTAGAAGTTCCCCCTTGCCACTTCACTCCACCCCCTCACCTTGTCTTCCCAACCTGTAAAAAATAAGGTACCATTAACTCATGGTTTGCTCCTGGGATTTAATATTATCTTTCTAGAACTCTGGCTCTTTCTAGAATAGGTGTAATAATTGCTTCTCCTTGTCAGAGTTGGAATTACATGTTTTGGATTCTTTGAAACTTTCATCTTTGATGTTTCTAGCTTGTTTTCTTGGCCATTAAATACATAATGGTTTATTCAAATATTGATTATCTGTGTTCCACACTTGTTCTCTGATTTATTCCTTTTTTTAAATTCATTTGAAAAAAGTGTTAAAGGATTGTTGAAAGAACTAGAAGTTTTGCCTTTGATTTTAGTGAAATATCTTAAATGCTTTTCTTGATCTAATTATTTTAAATTAAGAAAATTGAATTTTCCAGTCCTTTGTAACTCATATTGACATAGTCTGAAGAATATTATTTAGCCTACCAAATTCAGCCTATGGATGTTATTTTTTTAAACTTGATTCTCTGTATATACTTTTTTTCTTTATTCTGTGTTTAAATCTTATTATTTCCTCTAAAGAGAATATGACTTTCACTTTTTCTGGATAGTAATGTTTGTATCAAACTCTGAAACAGATAATATGGGCAGGATGCAAATATGCATATGTTTTGGAAGTGTACGTATGTGTTTTGTGGAGACCAGCATTCATTATTACAATGTATTAATTAAGTCTGACTGGGTTCAACTGCACATTGGGTGTCTGGTATTGGAAGAGTTACCAGCAAGGCTTCTGGCCATGAGGGGGCAGTGCAGACCTTCCTGCTGTCAGATCCAGCTGGTTGCTCTGCCTTGGTCAGAAGTAATATTTTAGAATCAATTAGATTCTAATTGATTTCTAATTTAGAAACAGTTTCTTAAAAGTAGAATACAACCAGCCCCGGGTATTCAGGTACCCGCAGGATTTCAAAACCTGTGCATATGGAGGGCCAGCTGTACTCCAGAATTTGGGATGTACAGTATTAGAAAATGTTGATTTAAGCCTCACTTCTTCCAGACATTTCCACAGTCCTCCTCTGAGTCTAAGTATTTGTCAAATATAAATTATTTTGGTATTGATTAATTTTTAAGGTTTAAAACATAAATCTACAAAATTTCATGTTGATAATATCACTTTTTTTTTCCCCATCTCTTGCCAAACTGATACCATGTAAATGAAGGGGAATCATGGCCTCTTTTTGTTTCTTCATGTTGTTGTAGGTGAATTATCGCATGAGTGGATAAATATAACATGGGTGCCTGAATCCTCGAGGCTTTTTTTGAGCAATAAGCATGATGCTAGAGATTAGATCAAGAATTCTCTAGTTAATAATGTTGATTCAAGTGAACTGTTTAAAGCTATTATTCAATAATATAGCAAATAAATCCATTTCTGTGGCAGCAAAATTTCAGGAACTTCCAGTAAACTACTGGTACTTTGGGTGGCGCATAGTGAAACATTGACCTGTTGGTTTCTCAGTCAGGATGCTGCATCCTGGTGGTCTACCCTGGTTTTGCTTTCTAAGTAGCAGTGTGCACCTAGGCAAGTCACTTCGCCTCCCCAAGACTCACCCCTAAAATGCAAGGGTTTGATAAAATTAGACCTTTGTTCTGAGCAATGTTAATTTTAAAAATCTTGCAGAGGTTGGTGGGGTCATTTCCTCTGTGAAAGAAACCTTAGAGACTGAGCTAGATTTAACAAAAGTGAGTTTTCTGTGTCTTCTGAATTAACCTCTTCCTATAATAGGAGATGTTAACCATAAACGTGTTAAAGGAAAATGGAAGTCCTTTGCTCCAAAACTCTGCTAAGTGCCTAATCCATTGCTTTTTAAGAACCTGTTGCCATAATATTGAAAGGCACCCTCAAGTCTAGTCTCTTCTTTCTGCATAGGCTTTGCTTGCTGTTTCCTTCACACTGTTATATAAATGCTAATCATTGCTCCCTCTGTGAGTTAAAGCTATACACAAAGGAACCTGAAGAAATCATTACAATGGTCCTTTGCAACCTCAAGTTTTGGTGGCAGGCTTACAGATTGTTGTCATTTCTCCTAGATCACTTTTGTTCTTTAGACTAAAGCTATAGCCTGGGAAGGATATTCTGGTCAAACAGGACATTTATATCTGCCTATTTGAAAATGGAGAAAATTCTTAGTCGTAATTTGAAAGTTTTCCTGCAAATCTCTCTATATACTTTTGTTACTCTTAAGTTGAGGGAGAATATTTTTCACCTCATAAATTCGTCATTTAGCTGAATAGACTTTGTTAAAAGAAAACCTTAAGCATATATAATTTTCAAGTTCATTTGAGCATTCAGGAATGCATAAATTAGGGTTGTACCAGACCACAAGGGGCTGGCACTCTGATGAGAGATGCCAGAGGGAAAACTCTTACTTAGTATTTGAAGAGGCAAGACAAACAGTTTGGATGGCTAGAAGTTAGTTGATGGAAAGAATGATATGCAGAGAGAAAGAAAACAATTGTTTTAAAAGAAGTTGGTGGTTTCTGATTGGTGTATTTTCCAGTTTCCATTTACTGTTTACATTGGGCTTTGGTTTGTTCATGTAAAAATTTAAAATGCCAGAGCTACCTCAGTCTAACGAGCTCCCAAGTAGAATTTTTTTTAAACAACTTAAATGATTAGGTCAAAATATCAACATCCTCCTGCATTAGTTCTGATCCTGGCATATGAAAGAATTAGGGAGGAGGTGTTTTTAACAAAGTAAATCTGAAAGTGCAAAGATAAAAACAATTTTATCTCCAGAAGTCTATTTTACTTTTTTGGCTCTCCTGTCTTTACACTGTACTACTTCTTGTGTTCCAAGAAGTTAAACTTTTCCTCCAGGTATAATTCTGCCAGACTAACAATTCTGATGTTTTAATGTTATCCTTAGCCAAAGGAGATCTTAAAAGGGAGGTAGTTCTACAGATTATCATTATACATATCATTTTTATTATCGATAGCTGTTTATTCCCCTTAAGTTGATGACTGGAGTCAGACTTGACCCATAATAAAAACTTTCACTACCTACACAATATTGGTTTGTCTCCTAGGCTGGAGTACAGTGGCATGACCTGGACTCACTGCAACCTCCGCCTCCTGGGTTCAAGCAATTCTTGTGCACCATCACTCCCAGCTTTTTTTTTTTTTTTTTTAATTATTTTTAATAGAGATGGGGTTTCGCCATGTTTCCCAGGCTGGTCAACATGTGATCTGACCTCCTCTGCTTCCAAAAGTGCTGGAATTACAAGCATGAGCCACTGTGCTGACCTTCTTTTATTTTTGTTAGGAAAGCTAGCAAGGTAACACTGGTTTTTGTTATTTGTTTGAGCTACCCACCACACACCAACTCTTAATTTCCCCCCTTCCCCCAGTTCCTTTGTGTCTGTGAATTTCTCAGATCCTGCTGGTACTTTCATGTAAATTAATGTCTTTTTTAAGGATGTTGAAATGATTATTTAGAAGTAAATACTGAACAAACTATGCTCCTGATAGAGTGATATTTCTTGACCCTTGAATATAATTAAAAGCAGATCTTCACCGTCACTATTTACCCATTTTCACTTGAGTAAAGAAAGTGTAGGTGATGTGTTTGGTTTGGCTGTCTCTATTACCTACCACAGGCTCTTTGGCTTCCCGTGTAATGGAAATTAACATGGAGCCAAGCAGATTTCCCAAACAAGGCTTTTAAATCGGGGCTTATGCTCAAACACAAGGGAGACAGTGGAGGTGAGGCAAGGGATCCTCTGACTGACTCTGCAGGGGGCAGCGGAGGGGAAGCTGGTAGGGATTGTTTTCTTTTAGGCAAAGCACAGGAAATATCATCTGAGCTAAAGTATACAGGCTGGGCCAGACAAAGCACAAAAGAGGGCTAGGGTATGAAGATCAGCATATCTAGTTGTAATAGTTATCTTGAGTGATGGGCTACTTGGTCTGGCCAGCGGCAACAAGGTTATAAATCAACTGTTCATCGTTTCCTACCCAGGGTAAGACACTCCACAATTCTGGTTTCATGTTAAATCTCCTAAGGCCAGTTTCTAGAATTCTCTAAGTAAAAGACATGTTTATACAATATGAGACCAGAGAAGTATGGCTGTTTTCTTTGTGTGACTAAATCCTCAGGGTTAGCAGTGAGGTATAGGTGTAGATTTTGTGAAGAAAAGAAGAAAAAAAATATGTGAAGGAGAAGCTGCATCCCACTCCTCTTCTGCGTCATCTCTAAATAACTCCCAGTGTCATACTGTATTCTTGCTCCGCTACACTTATGAGTAGACTGTATTTGAACACATTCTTCTGGGGAAGGTGTACTAAAGTAGGTGTTTGAGAAATTCCATGCAGTATTGGAACATTGCAGAGAAAATGCTGGTCCATGCTGTCATTCCTGGCAAGCTTAGTGTAATATCCTTTACAGAATCCAGGAAAAAGAAAAATCTATGCAAATGACAGGAATTGAGAGAGAAAATATATATATACTTGCATTTTAAAGATAGTCACTGCTGAAGATCAGGGAGTTTCGTAGCATCATGATAACCTGTGGTTAACGATCATGAGCGTCTGTGTGGGAATAGGTATGGTGACAAGATATTCTGCAACCTTTTGTTAGATCATGCCTGGTTTAGAGTTTGGGGATTGCATTCAGCTCAGAGTCTAATAGGAGATTTTTTGGAAAACATTTTTTATTTGCTCATCTATAGTGAAGCAGAGACCAGGAGTAGCTGAGCAAGATGACTTCCTGCTCATTAATTTATCCTATTAATTTATGAGGGAAGTTACTCTTCCATCATTTTTTTTTTCGAAATGGAGTCTTGCTCTGTCACCCAGGCTAGAGTGCAATGGCATGATCTCAGCTCACTGCAACCTCTGCCTCCTGGGTTCAAGTGATTCTCCTGCTTCAGCCTCCCAAGTAGCTGGGATTGCAGGTGCCCAGCACCACGCCCGGCTAATTTTTGTATTTTTAGTAAAGATGAGGTTTCACCATCTTGGCCAGGCTGGTCTTGAACTCCTGACCTTGTGATCCACCCGCCTCGGTCTCCCAAAGTGCTGGGAGTACAGGCGTGAGCCACCGTACCCAGCCTCTATCATTAATTTTAATTACGATTTTTAAGCTTTGCCTTAACTATCATTCAAGCAGATTATTTTTTCATTTCTTTCTTTAAAATCCAGTCTGCCATGTTCTGATGGTACATTTAATGTATCTGTTTGGGCACATAGATCACCTGATTTCAGTGAAATTTGTTTTTCTAGGTAGATTCTTTGAAATGCTTCATGTCAAAATTTTTCCGAATTGGCCGGCTGAGGCTCTAGCCCTACCCTGAGTCCCCTTATGACAGGCCATTGTCTGTAGACTGCAGTTAAGTTTGACAACATGAAATGCCACCCAAGGCACTGGAGACGTTGGTGTACTTATTATTGCCACATTCAAATCTGGTGAGCCAATGTGTGTTTGACTTCAGTAAATAAATAAAATTATGTAGCTATCCTAAACAGTCTAATCTCCTTGCACTCAGCTGCAGTTTAGTGGAGTCAGTATCAGCTCTACTACTCAAAAATCCATTGGTACAGGGTGACGTGTTTACAGGAAGCAGTAAGACCTTCTCTAAATCCTGGTGCCCCATTGGCTCATGACAAGGGAATGAATCCCCGTTGAGTTTTTCATTACAGTTTTCTTCTACGATCTAGCATAAGTAAATCTAAAGAGTTGGGGTCCTACCTAACTGGACATACAAATACAGGAAAGTACTTTGAGAGAAGCAGCTCTTTACTGTCACTCAGAGGGACAGATAAAGTATCAGCAGACTTATATAGATTTATGATACTTTTCTTTATTGTTTTATCCTTTTTTTTTTTTAATTGGAGACAGGATATCAGTCTGTCACCCAAGCTGGTGTGCAGTAGTGAGATCATAGCTCATTGGAGCCTTGAAATCTTGGCCTCATGTAATCCTCATGCCTCAGCCTCCTGAGTAACTAGGACTACAGGCCCATGTCACCGCTCCTGGCTAATATTTTCATTTTTTGTAGAGACAGAAGACTTAACAGTGTTGCCCAGTCTGGTCTTGAACACCCGACCTCAGGTGCTCCTCCCACCTCTGCCTCCCAGAGTGCTGGGATTACAGACGTGAGACACTACATCCGGCCACACTTCTCTTTCTTAATACACCTTCTTAAAAACAGGTAAACTAGAAAGGCCATTTGGAATACTCTTAGTATGGTTGGGCAGTGTTGTGAGGAGCATTTGTGTGCCTCATCAACCCCCTGCTCTGATCTCTCAGACTGTGATTCAGTGGTATTTAGATATAGCAGAAAACTTAACTCTTAAATTAGAGTTTAGGTAACAAGGTACTTTTATCTCTACACCCACCTAAACTCCACTAAAATGGCCGTAGGACTCATAGACCTTCATAGACCTTCAAGGACACGAAGAATGAGAGAGGATGTTCTTAAGATGTCAACGAACTCTGAAGGATGGAAAGCAGATAGACCTGTTAACTGTCTTAGTTCCACAGAAAAAAACTGGACCACACATATCACGGCTCACTGCATCCTCAACTTCCTGGGCTCAGGTGGTCCTCCCGAATACTCAGCTTCCAGAGTAGCAGGAGCTACAAGCATGCACCACCATGCTAGCTAATTTTTAAATTTTTTTGTAGAGATGGGGGTCTTGCCTTTTTGCCCAGGTTGGTCTTGAACTTCTGGACTGAAGCAATCCTCCTACCTTGGCCTCCCAAATTGTTAGGATTACAGGTATAAGCCAGCATGCCCCCCCCACAACCCACCTTATCATTGTCTTTTCTTCCTCTCTGATGAGTTTAATCCAGAGGTTTTGAACTCAATTGAGGCCACAGTGAGATCCCTAGGCTCAGTTGAGGCTCACAGTGAGATCCCCACATTGAAAAAAGCAGGACTAAGTGAAAAGTATAAATGTTTCACAGCAGGGAGTCTCTTCCCTCTCTACTTTCTCATATACTTTTTCTCAGTTACTTAAAGAAGTGAAAGAGAAGACATGGTATCTAATAGACAGGAAATTTAAGAGCAGAGAGGGAAAAGGAATCCCCAGGATGATGGTAAAGGGAAACCCTGGGATAACAGCTGTGCAGGAGATAGAAACCAACCAGGTTAGAGGACTGGGAGCAGAGACAATGCCAGGAGATATGCTTCCAACCATGGCACTGATGGAATGCCTGCTGGAGGGTGTGAAGTTGAAGTAGAGATATAGAGTCATAAGAAAAATAAGTACACAACAACAAAATAAGATGATGATTAACTCCTGGGAAATCAAAAATCTTACAGAAATTGGAAACGTAGCCTAGTGTACTGCCCATGAATAATATCTATATAGTCATAATAATATGGGGACTGAAAATTCGTGAACCTCCAAATTGTGACTGTGGTATGATTTTAATAGAAGTATTGAAGTGGGAAGAAAGAGAGAGAAGAGCAGGCTGTGTGTGCATGTGTATGTTAAGTAAACTAAATGAATGTTCTCTTTCCAGAGTTCTGCAATTGAAAGTCAATAGTTGATATTGAAAATAGAAAAACCAAAAAGGGGTTGACAGTGGTTGCTTTTGAGCAGCAAGAATCAGAGGTGAAGTTAAAAGATTATATTTTATTACCTTTTAGTAAATTTTGATTATATAAATGATATACATATATTACCTTGAGAAAATTTTTTTAATGAATCAGAAGGACTAGACAGCATATATAGGTACATATGAGACTTGAATAATTTTCAGTGACTAGAATGGCTTATCTTAATTAACTTTATGTTTAACAAATGCCAGACAATAGAGACTACTTTTTTTTCTTTTTTGAGACAGAGTCTTGCTCTGTCGCCCAGACTGGAGTGCAGTGGCATGATCTCAGCTCACTGCAACCTCTGCTTCCCAGGTTCAAGCAATTCTCCTTCCTCAGCCTCCCCATTAGCTGGGACTACAGGCACGAACCACCAGGCCCAGCAAATTTTTGTATTTTTGATAGAGATGGGGTTTCACCATGTTGGCCAGAATAGTCTCGATCTCCTGACCTCATGACCTCGTGATCTGCCCACTTTGGCCTCCCAAAGTGCTGGGATTACAGGCGTGAGCCACCGCACCTGGCCTGATTGTATGAATGATACACATATATTGCCTTAAGAAAAATTTTTAAATGAATCAGAAGGAATATAGACAGCATATATGAGACTTGAATAATTTCCAGTGACTAGAATAGCTTGTTTATCTTAATTAACTTTTTGTTTAACAAATGCCAGATAATAGAGACTACTTTTTAAGAAAAGCAAAAGGCTGAATCTTTCCAAGACTTGATACTCTTGCAGTTATCAGACTAGAGTATGTTCTGCTGCTAGTTGCTGTCTGAATTTGTCTATAGAGAAATATCAGTGAAAGACTAATTCTTTCTTGAGAAACAGTTCTCTATTCTGAGATTGTCCATGCAACTTACTTTTATGCAACAATAGTGATAGTAGTTAGTGCTTTGTTTTTTAAAAAATTTATTTCTTCACTTAGCAAAACAAAAAACTGGCAATTCTGTTTAGTTCCCTAAAATTTCTTTTGCAAATTTTCTTGTTTATGAAATTTGAAGCCTGCTATCTATCCACTGGGTGAGATTATTTAATTTGTCTGTATTGATTGCTTTGGATAAAACCTATTTCCATTTAGTTTGTCTTCATTGCTTTGTCTAATGCATGGAAATGACAGGGAACAAATGCCAGGCCTGGCATTCTCTCTAAATGTCAAAGTGCCCCAGGGATTGTTTTTTTTACAAGCCATTTATTTATAAGGGTTCTGCTTGTTACTCAGCAAAGTTTTTTTTTTTTTTTTTTTAACCTGTGCACGTTAACTTCATCATGTCCATGGTCATTAAATATAATTGATCATTTTTCTTGCGTATTTAAAGAATATTGCATATTTTGCAAGATCACTTTAAATTTCTGTTTTCCTTACATTTTCAAATTGTGACGCATTTTTTATTATGGTACGTGCCTGCTACTTTCCAACAATTAAGGCTTACCAACAAGAGGGACATAACAACAAATTACAGCAAGTACATTGCCGTATCTTCATTGAAGACACTGGTTACGGTTATATTTTTAATTGACATGGCTTAGCTTTATAACTAGGCAAGTTTTTGATAAATTAATAAATTACAGTTCAGAGGATCAGGGTATAAAAGTTAAAAACAAAATCAAGAGTGAACACGATGACTTTTCAAATCATGGTGCTTCCACGGGAGAATAGTTACATATGCTGAAGAACACTTTGAAAGTTAACATTTAATTCATTTTATAAGGAAGAAGGTGATTCACTGAGCAAGACGATACACCTTTTAGTAATTTTTGATTATATGAATGATATACATATATTGCCTTGAAAAAAAATTTTTAATGAATCAGAAGGAATATAGACAGCATATATATATACATAAGAGATTTGAATAATTTCCACTGACTAGAATGGCTTGTTTATCTTAATTAACTTTGTGTTTAACAAATGCCAGGTAATAGACTGAGACTGTAACAGTATAACCTCTTTCCAAGCTATTAGGCTCTAAGGATTTCTGCATTAAAGCACCACCTCATATTGTTTTTTGGATGATTGTTTTTAATATCTACATGGGATTAAAGAAAGAGGAGGGTACTTTCATGATGTATGTTGCTGTCTTTCCATCTGTATGTCAGTGAGTTCAATGAGAATACCTTTTATTAGTGGAATACATATACCTTCTGGAGAGGATTTTGAAATAGTCATGGCAAGTCTATGTTGGGAAGGACGTGAAAAGAGTGTAAAGTCGTGAATGAAAATATGGGCTCTAGCGTGAGACAGTCATATATTTGAGTTGTTGCTGGTGTAGGGTTGCCAGATTTCACAAGTGAAAATACAGAACACTCAGGTAAATTTTAATTTTAGATAATTTTTAGTGTGTCTCATGTAAAATATGGGGCATCCTTATGCTAAAAATGTTACTCATTATGTATCTGAAATTCAAATTTAACTGGGCATCTTGCATTTGATCTGGTAACTTTCACCCTCCACCAAGTAACAATCTGTCTAACCTCCAGCTCCTAGATCAGCAATGTGGGGTAACCCTGCTTACTTCCTAGAATGTAGAGGCAGATGTGAATCCAGATCTGCTGCTTTCTAGTTCATTGTTCTTTTTCTTTTTTTTTTTTTTTGAGATGGAGTCTTACTTTGTCCCCGAGGCTGGAGTTCGTGTGATCTCGGCTCACTGCAACCTTTGCCTCCCAGGTTCAAGTGATAACCCTGCCTCAGCCTCCCGAGTAGCTGGGATTACAGGCATACGCCACCAATTTTTGCATTTTTAGTAGAGGCAGGGTTATACCCTGGCTAATTTTTGCATTTTTAGTAGAGGCAGGGTTTTACCATGTTGGCCAGGCTGGTCTCGAACTCCTGACCTCAGGAGTCCACCGGTCTTCGCCTCCCAAAGTGCTGGAAATACAAGCATGAGCATACCATGCCCAGCCCCTAGTTCACTGTTCTTTTCTCCTGTCTTTGGCTGCCTCCCATCATAATTGTGTTACACAGCATTATCCTCTCAGTGAAGCCCTAGCCTTCTCAACAAATGAAACACTCGCTGTGATCAAGACAATTTTTGAAGCATTATAGAGACTAAAGAGATGGAAGACTTGATCTCATCTGCAACGAGCATAAAATCTAGTGTCATCTCTATTTTTCATTGAAGAAGCTATGTGTACACGGTGTCATCAACATTCAAATTATCCAGAAGGGTATACATTGAAAATTCTCCCCACCCTGCTTCCCGAGTTGCTGTGTCTGGAGTCAGTCATCATCAGTGGTGGTGTTTATCAGCCATGTTCTATTGGTCCCCAGATAGATACTCACATTTTCCCCCACAAAATGGAAACATGCCATAACAATGTTTTGCACCTTACTTTTTTTTAACTATGTATCTTAATGTATTTACTTCCTTCTTCTTCACTTAAATGACTTTAAATATTCATGAATAACAATATATTTCTGGTGCTACTGTTGAAACTGTTCATCGTACCCAATTTTTTATTTGTGCTTGAGGTATTTGAAAATGGTCCACCCTTCTGTAATTTAGAAAAACAGCCTGATCTTCTAAAAAACAGCCAAATCTGCCACTGCCTGACATCACCCAAGTCAAGTTACCTCATCTCTCACCCAAATTCCACCTGTCTCGCTGCTATTTCCCTTTCCCTCTTCCAATCATTTCTCCACACACAATCAGGAACACTCTTTACAAACATGAATCATGACAGATCACTCTCCTGCTAAAAATCCTTTAGTGGTTGCCTGGCCTGCGCAGAGTAAACCCCTAACTTTTCTGATGTAAAAGGCCCTTCAGGGTCTGCTTCCCCATTTGCCCTTGTCTCACACCACAGCTCACAGCTGGGCCCACGTGCTGCAGCCGCACCAGCCTCAGTCGGGTTTCTCAGAGCCGTAGGCTCAGTGGTATGCAGGAGCTGCTTAACTCTCTCCCCACACCTTTGCATGGCTGATCCTGGTCACTCACATCTTAGGTTTCCTTGCCAAGAGGGCTTATCTGATCATCAAGGCTACTCTTTCTAGTGACCTTATTTTAATTACCTTATAATAATTAATCTGGTAGCCTACCAAAAAGTGACAGAATTATCATCTGTTTGTTTTCTTATTTATTGTCTGCTTCCACCCAACTCAAGCATAAGTTCTATGTCTGTTGTTCACCACTGGATTCCTGATACCTAAATAGGTATCTGGCAGTTAGTAACTGTTTGACTGAATATATGAGTGAATAAATGAATGGTTTTGGTAGTTTTATTTGTACTGTTTTAAGTGTTACAAACATGAATTAGTCTTCTAGTTATTATAAAATACTTTACTGTGTTAATATTTATACCATATGCTATGCTATTACAGTATTCCCCCCTTATCTGCAGTTTCAGTCATTCATGGTTTCACTTAACTGCCATCAAACATTGTCCAAAAATATTAAAAGGAAATTTTAGAGAAAAAACGTTTCCTAAGTTTTAAATCTCATGCCATCTTATGTAGCGTGATGAAATCTGACTGTCCTCCATCCCATGTGGGACATGAATCCTTCCTCTGTCCAGTGCCTCCACATTGTCGACGCTACCTGCCCTCCATCACTTACTAACCAGCTTGGTTTTCAGATTGGCTGTCGCAGTATCACAGTGCTTGTCTTCAAGTCACCCTTAAATTACTTAATAATGGCCACAAGGTGCAAGAGTAGTGATGTTGGCATATGTTATCATTGTTCTTTTTTTTTTTTTTTTTGAGACAGAATTTCTCTCTTGTTACCCAGGCTGGAGTGCAATGGCACGATCTCGGCTCACCGCAACCTCCGCCTCCTGGGTTCAGGCAATTCTCCTGCCTCAGCCTCCTGAGTAGCTGGGATTACAGGCACGCACCACCATGCCCAGCTAATGTTTTGTATTAGTAGAGACGGGGTTTCACCATGTTGACCAGGATGGTCTCGATCTCTTGACCTCGTGATCCACCCGCCTCGGCCTCCCAAAGTGCTGGGATTACAGGCATGAGCCACCGCGCCCGGCCCCAATCATTGTTCTATTTTATTAGTTATTGTTCATTTCTTTCTGTCCCTGACTTACAAATTAAACATTGCCATAAACATGTATGTCTAGGAAAAAAAAAACATAAAATATATAGGGTTTGGTACCATTTATGGTTTCATGTTCCACTGGAATTCTTGGAACATATTCCTCCAAGGATCAGGGGACTACTGTATCAGAAAAAGTTTATTCTAATTAGTGTCTAGTAGTTACAAAAAAATTTCCCTTGATATATCAGCGTTTATTATGATAAAATATTTGTTGTGGTCATTGTAAAATAGAGTAATACAATGAGGATAAATTAAGCAAGGTATGCCATGTAGATGGAGCAGACAAGTTATAAATAGTCAATGATGTGTCAAAGGAGAATTTGAACTATTCACCATCAATTCATGTGCACTGTGATCATAAGTTTTCTTGGCTGTGAACTTAGGATCATGGATATCTTTCCCTGTGAAAACATCATTTTTTAAATAAACTAATAACCAGTTCTAAGCTGATATGACAGGAAAAAGCTAAGAAATGTAATAATATGGATAGCATTGTTCGCTTTTCACTTTATTAACTCTGATTTCTAGGCAAGACATTTATCAGAGTTGCAAAATTTATTACTGATCTATGTATATTTAAAATATGTATATATATATGTATACACACACACACAGGTGTATGTGAACAATACACATGATAATGTACATATGTGGTGACAATATTGTGTTGTGGTTAGGGCAGTTAAAAGTAGAGACTATGGCTTAGGAAAGACCTGTCTTCAGCTCCCCAGCTCTGCTATATGACCTTGGCAGGCTACTTAACCTTTGTAAGCATTAGCTATGTCATTCTAGAGTGGAAATAATAATGCCTCTCTCACATACAGTTGCTGGGAGAGTTCAGTGAGATTAAGTGAAAGTCAAGCTCTTAGCAATGTCACATAGTGGGGCTTCGTTGATAGTTATATTATTATAACTATCAGCGAAGATGATAGTTACAATAGCGAAGATGAGTTATTTGAAATGGCTAGAATATCATCACAAAGTCAGAAATATCAGGCGAAACATCAAATATTCCGAAGTTTATGTATAAATCAAAAATTGGAAACTTTGCCATGTTTGTTCAGTGATTCTTACTGTTTCCTCCCTACAATTTCCAATCACATCAGTCCAATCTGTTTCAAAATCGGTGTCCTCTTTGACAATAGATGTGCTTGTCTGACCCACAGTAGTTTACATTGCTCTTTCTGTTGCCACACTTGAAAATTTGTCAGCCTTGAATAATTTGTGCTTCTAGCTACTTCTCAAAAAAACAGCAATTGTGAAGCTACATTCCCACTTTGTTGAAATCACGCTATAGCTGAGTGCTAGCTTTCCTTCTACGTGGAGCTTTCTCCACACCCCTAGAGTCTCTCCAAGGCCTTCCCGGCTCATTTGTTACCTGCCTATTTCTATAGATATCTAAGTTGCAACTCTTAGTTTGCTTTTTGATGTTGAACCAGTATTTGGACTTAATATTCTAACCAATTCATTAAAAGTTTACAGCTGTAACTAGGAGAAAAATTCTTTAAACAGGCAGACCTTGGAGATATTACAGGTTCAGTTCTGGACTACAGCAATAAAACAAATACCACAATAAAGCAATACACAGGAATTTTTTTGTTTCCCTGTACATATAAAAGTTATGTTTACACAGCTGGGCGTGGTGGCTCACACCTGTAATCCCAGCACTTTGGGAGGTCAAGGCAAGTGGATCCTGAGTTCAGGAATTCAACACCAGCCTGGCCAACATGGCGAAACCCCCTCTTTACTAAAAAAGACAAAAATAAGCAGGACACAGTGGTGTGCACCTGTAATCCCAACTACTCAGAAGGCTGAGACAGGAGAATTGCTTGAACCCAGGAGGCAGAAGTTGCAGTGAGTGGACCATTCGACCACCACTGCACTCCAGCCCGGGAGATGCAGTGAGACTCTGTCTCAAAAAAAAATAAGAAAGTTACATTTACCCTGTACTATAGTTTATTATGTGTGTCATCAGAGCCCTTAGCAAGTTGTCATCATCTTACTTATGGAGGGTCTCACCTTGATGTTGATGGCTGCTGACTGATCAGGGTAGTGGTTGCTGAAGGTTGATGTGACTGTGGCAATTTCTGAAAATAAGAAAATTAAGCATGCCTCATCATTAGTTTTTGTGCTTGTTTGTGTTTTAAGACAGGGCCTTGCTTTGTCATCCAAGCTGAAGTGCAGTGGCACGATTGCAACCTTGATCTCCCAGGCTCAAACAGTCTTCTCACCTTAGCCTCTCAAATAGCCAGGACCATTGGCATGCACACCACCCACACCCAGCTGTAGACTCTTTCATGAAAGATTTCTGTGTAGCATTTTATGCTGTTTGATAGCATTTTACCCACAGTAGAACTTCATTCAAAAATGCAGTCAGTCCTCTCTCAAACCCTGCTACTGCTTTATGAACTATGTTTATTTAATATTCTAAGTCCGTTTTTGTCGTTTTAACAATGTTTATAGCATCTTCACCAGGAATCATTTCCATCTCAAGAAACTACTTTCTTTGCTCATCCTTAGGAATCCTCATCTATTCAATTTTACCATGAGGTTGCAGCAATTCAGTCATATCTTTTGGCTCCACTTTTAATTCTAGTTCTCTTACTGTTTCCACAAAATCTGCAGTGACTTCCTCCGCTGAAGTCTCAAACCCCGCAAAGTCATTCCGTGAGGGTTGAAATCAACTTCTTCCAAACTCCTGTTCATGTTGATATTTTGACCTCCCATGAATCACAGACGTTCTTGAAGACATCTAGGATGGTGACTCCTTTCCAGAAGGTTTTCAGTTTACTTGGCCCATATCCCTCAGAGGAATCACTATCTATGGCAGTTACAGCCTTGTGCAATATATTTAAATAATAAGACTTGGAAGTTGAAATTACTTCATGGCCTGCAGAATGAATGTTGTGTTAGCAGGCATGAAAACAATCATCTCCTTGTACATCTCCATCAGAGTTCTTGGGTGATGAGATGCTCTGTTCATGAGCGGTAACATTTTGAAATGAATCCTTTTTTCTGAGCAATAGGTCTCGACGGTGGGCTTAAAGTATTTAGCAATCCATGCTGTCAACAGATATACTGTCATCCAGGCTTTGTTGTTACATTTAAAGAGTAAAGGCAGAGTGAGGGCCTTAGGATTTTCATAATGATAAATGAGCACTGGCTTCAATTTAAAGTCACCAGCTGCATTGCCCCTAACAATAGAGTCAGCCTGACCTTTGAAGTTTTGAAGCTGGGCATTGACTTCTTCTCTCTAACTATCAAAGTCCTAGACAGCATTGTCTTCCAATAAAAGTCTGTTTTGTATATACTGAAATCTTTTGTTTAGTATAGCCACCTTCATCAGTGATCTGAGCCAGATCTTCTGGATAATTTGCTGCAGCTTCTCCATCACCGCTTGCAGCTTTACCTTGCACTTTTATATTATGGAGTCGGCTTCTTTCCTTAAACCTTGTGAACCAACCTCCCTTACCTCCAAACTTTTCTTCTGCAGCTTTCTCACTTGTCTCAGCTTTGGCAGAATTGAAGAGAGTTAGGGCCTTGCTCTGAATTAAGCTTTGGACTTAAGGGAATGTTATGGCTGGTTTGATCTTCTATCCAGACTATTCAAACTTTCTCCATATCAACAATAAGGCTGTTTCACTTTCTTATGTTTTATGCGTTCACTGGAGTAACACTTGATGTCCTTCAAGAACTTTTTCTTTTCTTTCACAACTTGGCCAGCTGGTGCAAGAAGCCTCACCTGCAGCCTAGCCTTAGACTCACTAAGCTTAATCATTTCTAGCTTTTGATTTAAAGTGACAGACACACAACTCTTCCTTTTACTTGAACAGAGGCCACTGCAGGATTACTAATTGGCCTAATTGCAATATTGTTGTGTCTCAAGGAACAGGTGGTTAGTGCAGTGCTCAGAACACATAACATTTGTTTATTAAGTTTACCATCTTGTATGGGCATGGTTCTTGGCTCCCCAAAACAATTACAATAGTAACATGAAAGATCACTGATCACCATAGCAGATATAATAATAATGCAAACGTTTGAAATTGTGAGAATTGTCAAAATGTGACACAGAGACGCAAAGTGAGAACATGCTGCCAGAAGAAAATGGCACCAATAGACTTGCTCAAAACAGGTTAACTACACACCTTCAAGTTGTAAAGCAGTATAATATATGTGAAGCTCAGTGAAGCAAAGCACGATACAGTGAGGTATGCCTTTACTTAAACCTTTGCTCTACAAAGAACTTAGCAGCATTCTTAACATTTAATGTTTTGTTTACATTTGGAAGTGTGTTATTCATAGTAGCATATTTAAGATACTGTCTGTAAGACACAATAGCCAGTTCAGTAGAAGTTAATCCTCAGGTGAAGCAAAAGTAGTTTAGGAGGAATGTGCTGTGTTTAAATACATCTTATTGATTAAGTCCACCCAAAAAAAATGAATGAATGAATACATACACATATTAGTAAAAGTTTGAAGTATTATGTTAGTACAAAAGATAATTAGCAGTTACATTTTTATTCACTTCTCTTTTTTTGCTTTTTGTTTTGTTTTGTTTTGTTTTGTTTTAAGACAAAATCTTATTCTGTCACCCAGGCTGGAGTGCAGTGGCATGATCTTGACTCACTGCAACCTCCGCCTCCCCAGTTCAAGCAATCCTCCTACTTCAGCCTTCAAGTAGCCGGGACTACAGGCACGTGTCACCACGGCCAGCTAATTTTTGTTTTTTTAGCAAAGATGGGATTTGGCCACGTTGCCCAGACTGGTTTTGAACTCCTTGGCTCAAGTGATCTACCTGCCTTAGCTCCCAAAGTGCTGGGGTTACATTTCTGAGCCACTGCACCCAGGCTTCATTTTCAAGTTTGATTTTGTGCATCTTCAGAGCTGCTGGCCGTATTCTTTGACAGGCGTGTTTCGTTAGTATTGTCTTTGGCTACATTATTTTTCCTCCGTAATAAGGAATGGTGGTTCAAACTATTGTAGCTCAGAAAGGTGCATTTGACAAGAGGCAAAGTCCCATTGCTCCCTTTACCCCACCTCAAAACATTTCTCTGGCTCTCTTGCTATAGCTCCTACTCCCTCTCCTGTTCTTCTTCATTCATTTGCAATTTTAAAATATGCATTCATTAATTTATAAAAGCTATGCTTAGGATTTGGGAGCAGGTAGTGATGTTATTGATCAATAACTATGGCCAAAAAAAATTGAGTGAGGAACACAGGAAAAGGGAGCAGAGACTAAAAAAAGGACTAGTTAGGGAGTTTACCTGAGTGATACCTAAGGTCTTTCTCAAGTAGAATTGTAAAACTGTAGATCTGGAAGGGGGCCAAGAATGCTAACTTTATGTAGCACTGTCCTATTGCATAGAAAGACAATGAGGGTCAGGTAAATTGATTTGTCTTAAATGTGCAAGTCAGCAACAGGTGCCTCATCCACCTCTTGCAAATTCTTTGCTCATAAGGTTGGATCTGTTTTCTCTATTATTAAATTTTTCTCACAAGAAAACACGTATAACATAATGTTACATATTAGATACTGTGTGTGAAAGTGTCTTGCACATTGTAAGTGGCAAATAAAAAAATCAGTTGACTCCATTAGCTGACTAATTCTTCACTAGGTAAAGTTCAGTCAGGGTTAGCAGCACATTTTGTATTCCTTATGTAAGAGGCCTCTGAAGGCAGAATGGAGTCGTCTGTACCTAGCATAATGCCTCCGTAGCCTCTAGAATGTGCTTACAAATGTTGATTACATGATGAATTATACATATTAATTGTAATTCAGATTCTCTTTCAATAAGATAAGGACTTTAAAATTAATTTTCTAGTGTTAATATGAATTTTTGCTGGGACATCTGTTCATGGTTAGATGGTTTTGCGATTGTGACTGGGTTTGTAAGTACATCACAACACAAGATTAATTGTCCAAGATACAGATTTCAGCTCTGTTTACATATTGACCAGATTCCAAAACTACATCTGATCATAGAAATAAATAAAAAAAAAAAAAAAAAATTCAAGCATATTCTGTCACCCTAAATAAGAACTGAAAAAGATGAATGTTGGCAAAGTTGCTTATGAATATACACTCTCTAATATGGTGCTGTTTGAAGTTGGGTATAGGAAAACTGTCCAGCAGGTGTGGGAGAACACAGATAGCTTAAAGGAAATCACTTTCGAGAAACTCATCCTCTGTATGTACTTTTCCCTGAAGTGGATCTACCTGTGAATTCTCTTGTGATCAAGGCTTCAGGCTATTTCTCCTTTTGCACCTCTGCTTAGCAGTTGCCCTCTGCCAAACAATTGCCCTCTGCCACTTTAAAAAAAAAAGAAGACAGCCCTCACCTATAACCTTATTTGGTACATTGCAAGGTGTAAAGACCTCCACAGGTCGGGAGGGGACAGACAAAGAATCAATTCCAAATACTAGTTTTGGAGAAGCTTCCTAGAGTGAGAGATAGTGTGGTTTTTCAATATTATTTTAAGGCATAGAGAAGATAATAAAAGTTGAAGACCATTGCAAAGTATTTTGAGTTTTTCTAACCATTTTGATATTCATCTAATAACTGGTTTTATCATTAATTTTTAACCAATTTTTTTTCAAACATGCTCTTTCTCTGATAACACTGCCAAAGTGGTGCATATTTTATTCTATACTTAACAATCTGCTTGATTTGAGTATCTGCATGAGAGCCAGCATAGAATTTGAAAGAGGGTGTCATGGTTTGGATGGTGTCGTAATTCTTTCTGAGATACAGACTCCACTGCGGTCACTGTCAGTTTCACTGTAGTCACTGTCAGTTTCCGTGAAAGTGGAAGCTAGGATATCCTCCATACATCTCATAATGATTCAGGGACCACAGAGAAAAAAAATTAATTGGAGTTTAGAGATGATTGAACTGAAATACACGAACTCCATCAACTGTGCAAAATATGTTGGAGAAAGAGACTCATGGTTACACAATGCATGGTAACATAGAGAAGCTTCAGAGAGCCCTATGTGGGCTGGCAATGACGGCTCTAAAGCCTTGAATAAAATTGCATTTTATCATCTCTGAGAAGCAACTAAAAGTGTGGAACAAAGACTTACAAGTAAATTTAGACCAGAATACGTTTACTTCTGTAATTTAAGCAATTTCCCTTGCTTTCTCATTCTTAAAAATGATTATGTTCAAATTCAAAGAGTCATTCTGTCCTGGCCAGTGTCAAGCAAGGTACATATGATTGCTATCTGGCTCCTGGGTTAAGTTACAAAAATTGCAGTTAGATAAAAGATTGGTAAGCTGACAAAGCAGTGATTTTTTTTAAACTAAGGCTTCCAATCAGAGTTACATGTGGAGCATTTAGAAATATTCATGCAGTTTCCTGATCCAAGGAGCTGATTTGGTAGATCTAGGACAGGGCACGATAATCAGTGTTTTTAAAAATTCCTCAGCTGATTTTCCTGTGCACTGTCACATCTTTAGATAAGACCACTGTGGTAAAAGACTATTTTAGTTAGGGACTGGCCCTGGAAATATTTCCTGAAATCAGCCTGTGGGTTTATCATCATTCTTTGTTCAGGTATCTGTCTTTCTCTTGTACCCTGGTATGTTGGTTTCCTCGGGCTGCTCTAACAAATTATCACGAACTTGGTATCTTAAAAAACAGAAATTTATTCTCACAATTGTGGAGGCCAGAATACTGAATCAGGATATCAACAGGGCTGTATACCCTCTGGAGTGTCCAGGGGAAAATCTCTTCCTCACCTTTTCTAACCTCTGGTGGTCACCAGCTTTCTTTGACTTATGTTGGTAACTCTGATTTCCATATTCCTCTTCATGTCGCCTTCTCTTCTGTCTTTCTTAAATCTCCTTCTGCCTTCTTCTATAAAGACACTTGTGATTGCATTTAGAGCCCACCCACATACGTTCCCCATCTCAAGTTCTTTAACTTAATCACATCTTTAAAGTTTTTGCCATATAAGGTAACATTCACAAGTTCTAGAGATTGGGACCTGGACATCTGTGGGGAGCCATTCTTCAGCCTTCCACAGTGTGTTCTTGCTTCACTCTATGTATTCATATGGGCTTCCCTGGCACATTAAGGTCCATGTGGTAACTTTCCCCACTTATTTCTAACTACCAGTCCATAGCAGTGTTTCCCTACAAGCCCTGCCCTCTTGGGGCTAGGCCAGATAACCCCTCACATAGCCAGAGATAAGTAATTTTTCTGAGCCAGGTACTATGCCTCCAGTTTTAGCCATTCTCTTAACAAATGCGTTTGGTCCTAAATGGACTGAGATTATAGGATCTGTGCAGCCAGCCAGTCATCCTCACTGACAAAGGCACTTCAAGCATGTGTCCTAGCAACAGTGGCTCTTTAAAGCTCATCTTTTAAGAATAGAACATTACCAGATTATTTGAATATATTCTAAGAGAGGCACAAGTCTTAGTATCTTTTCAAGTGGGCTCTGACTTAGGCCAGGCATATAAGATGCTATAAGGTTTGGTCTTAGGAGGAGATAATATAGTAGTTGATGTAAACAAGTGTATTTAGTTGAGTCAGTGTTTGTGAAAAACAGCTATGGGACATAGAGAACAGTTAGTTAACATGAGATTTCATTCCCTCGTCTATATAAGGAAACCTTTGTTTTGTGATCTCTGATTTAAGTTCTGAAATCCCATTTTGTTGGTTCTCCCCTTATCATCAGAAAGGAGAAACAGGTGCTAGTGCAGATGCGTTTTAGAGGAGATGGCAAGAAGAGTCTCATGAATGAAGACCCTGCTGAAGTTTGAGTTGATGAATATTCAATGGCATTAATTTGTTCTATTGTTTAATTTTCTCTAGTAGTGCTGAATTAGTCACATACTAATTGAGGAGGCTTCGAAGTTCAGGAAGATTATACTAGTGGCTAGGTCAGTGCTACCCCTCATTAATACCCACCTTCCCCCAAACCCCTAGTCCCCTTGGCTTCAGAAATGGGCCCAGTCATAGCACTGCATCTCCTATCCACACAGTTCTGTCCGTGGGAAGGATAGGGACTCTCCTGGGACTTTTCATACTGGAGCTGGGAGAAAGAGCTAGTTTGCTGTTGTTATTGTTGTTGGAGACAAGCTGGGAAAAGGTGTTGCTTGTTTTGGATGCATTTCTTGTGTAGTGGAGAAACAAGGACTGGCGATGGTTGGGGTAGAGAGAGAACTGAGAGGAGATAATTAAGTTCCTGGATCCCTGAGGCTATTACGTAAATATTTTTTTAATGATCTGACTACGTTAACTATTAGGTCTCCTTACCCTTAAGGTAGTGTTTAGGTATTTGATATTTGAAAGTAAAGGAAATTTTAACTAATCTTTAGGATTTTCATGTAGAGAAATCAGAGTAGAATTGATCAAGAGTTATATAGGTGTAACCACAGCTACTTACAAGGCTAGGGCAGGAGGATCCCTTGAGCCCAGGATTTTGAGGCTGCAGTGAGCTATGACTACAGCACTGTACTCCAGCCTGGGAGATCAAGCAAGACTCTTTCTCAAAAAGAAAAAAAAAAAAAAAGAATTACATAGTATCTATTAATATTTTCGTGTACAACAACGGAACAAAGAAGTTAAAGATATTAACTAGACTGGTTGAAGGGAGAGACCATGGTGTCTAGGCTGCATGAGAAAGGAAGTAATGACTGGCAGGCTAGAGATAAAGAAGAATCAAGGGAATTCAATTCTTAGCTAGGCTGAGTAGATAAAAAGATGGGAAGTTGTGTTGAGAGTATATGTAAGTCTTGGATGCATTTGTAAAGTGTCTTCCTTTTATTAAGAAAAGTAATGGATCATGATGAAGCACTACAAAGAATCAGGAAGATTCCTTTGCAGTTTTGCTATTGAAAAGAAGAGGGATGACATCCACTGTTTGGATTTGGCATGCTGTAATAAAAAATCTATTCTATATTATTTACACAGAGAGAGGACTTGACCTACAGTACTGAGAGTCTGTGGAATTCGGCAAGATGCTTTATAATAGATTATCTTCATGAGATATCTGGCTGATTGAATAGCAAGAATTTTTAAATTTAGAATTTCACTTCTCTTTAAGCAAAATATTCTTGAGGGCAAAAGTATTTGAAAAAAATGTGCTAGAACAGAAATAAATGTATTAGAAAAATTTTAGATGTTTAGATGTCATTTGAACTGTCTACCTTTATGAACAGATTTTTTAAAAATGTTTGCCACATTGTGAATTACTTTGGATAATATTGAGTATGATAGTAGCATCTAAAGAACCTTTAATGATCTGTCTCTTTTCATTTGTAGTTTCTCGGCCCACTGTTACTTATGGGTTCAAAATGGTTCATGCAAGTAATATAATTCATTTAAAAGGCATTTATCCAGCAAAAGTCCTACTGAGACTTGAGTTAGATTTCAACTTTTTGTGCTTCCATAGGTGTTCAGCCTCATGAGACATTAACTATATTATAGATTGTAGTTCTTCAGTAAACTTGAGTTCTTCAAAACGAATATCCAATTTATAACATGGTCTTTGTGCCTCAGTGTACTCCTTATTTTAATTGTATGTTCTCTCATTTTTGTGTTTGAGAATACATATCATGTCCTCAAAAATACAAAATGTGACCTTTTTATTAGCTACTATAATTCTTCAATAGTTGAATTGACTATTACAGCCACAATGGACAACTTTCATGAAGTTTGTCAAGATAGTGGCTAAGAATACATGTATTGAATCGTAAATAATATCAAATCTGCAACTTAAATTTGTACTGAATTTGGAAGTATTTTGCTGAAAGTGAATTCACTATTGGTGTGTGGTGTTTGCTTACACAGATGTAAACACTTGGATGAGACAATGTTAAGGCGCAAAGGATAGAAATACAAGGCAGTTCTCTTGCTCTGCTGTGCTGCTTGGACATCATTCTGAACCTGCCTTTTCTTGTTTGAAAGATAAGAGGTTGGATGACATGTGATCCCCTTTTTCCTATCTCAAGAGTAAATAAGTGAGGTCTTTGCTAAGCCTTTAAGTTCTAATTGATTGAAGTCATTCTTTGAGGAAAAATGTTCCAATATCATAATATTGTTATGCATACAGTTATTCTTTTCTTCAATACATTTTGCTATTGTGGTTTTATATCTTAGAAATGCATTTTTGTGTTCCCTGTAACATTTTATTTAAAATTTAAAAGTAAAGCCAGACACTGTGGCATGTGCCTGTAGTCCCAGCTGTTGAGGAAGCTGAAGCAGGAGGATCACTCGGACCCTGGAGTTTAAGGCTGTTGTGCACTATCATCACAACTGTGAATAGTCACTCCTCTGCAACCTGGGCAATGTAGCAAGACCCTGTCTCTGAAAAAAATGTTTCTTGGTAGTCGGTATAGTGGAACAAGCTGACTGCAAGGGGCTTTGTTAATGCTAGAGCTGAGAGAGTCAGGGAGGCAGTCTTGTGCTGACTTAACTATAACATTATTGTTACCAAAGGTCTAAAGAAGCTTTCTATCCAGTTTACCATGACCATACACACACCTCAATGTAATACTTGACTGTAAGGCAGAATTAGAGTGTTACAGTTGTAATAAAAACTACTTAAGTCAGTAGTATAGAAACTCTAAAACTATTCTAAGATGTGTTTCCATTCTGGCTTTAGTCCCCCTACCATGTATCTTACTCTTTAAATTGCCATGAAAACAATTATATTTCTCCTACTAATAAAAATAAAGGTGAGCGGGGGGGAATATGGCCAGGGGTGGTGGCTCACGCCTGTAATCCTAGCACTTTGGGAGGCTGAGGTGGGTGGATCACTTGAGGTCAGGAGTTCAAGACCAGCCTGGCCAATGTGGTAAAACTCTGTCTCTACTAAAAATACAAAAATTAGCCAGGTGTGGTGGTGCATGCCTATAATCCCAGCTACTTGGGAGGCTGAGGCAAGAGAATCACTTGAACCCAGGAGGTAGAGGTTGCGGTGAGCCAAGCTCGCACCATTGCACTCCAGCCTGGGTGACAGAGTGAGACTCTGTTTCAAAAACAAAAAAATAAAAAGGTATGAGTACTCCACTGTCCAACTGAGTGAAATTACAAGACCATATTTTCAATATGAGAAATAGCATGCACAGTCTAATTTTAATCACATTGTGATATTTTACTATAGTGAAGTGCAGTACAGTACTGTGCCTTATTGATAACAGACAGTTTTACTTTGTGAAAGTCTCTTTGTTTCATGAAATGCTGTTCACCCAACGTTCATTTGCCACCCCATGTATTCCTCACCTTTCTAACACCAAGATGACTGACAAGAGGGGCTTCCTGCCCATCCTGTTATGAAGGAATTGCTTGGTCATTTACTGAATTCAAAAAGTGGAACAGAATGGAAAGAATAATTTGATCTCATTTTCTCTCTTTACAGGCTCTGTACAACTCAATCAAGAATGAGAAGCTTGAATGGGCAGTGTAAGTATGCTGGACGTCAGCCTTTTAATAATGAACTACTCACTTTTTTCCTGCTGTCTTTCTTTATGCCTTAGAAGTGATCTCAGAGAAGGATTAAATATGCATTGCCAATTGTCATTTTACACCACACATCTTACCTACTTTGGCTTTATACAAGTAAATCCAGATACAAGTAGGACATACTTTGGTTTTGTACAGGTAAACCCAATACTTTCTTACAGGTAAACCCAGAGTATCTTGCAGTTTTGGGGTCCTCATTGTGTTCCTATTCTGCTTTTAAAATGGTTGCTATTCCTGTAGGTAATTAATTATCTTTTATCTTTTAAAAATAATATTCTAAAAGAAAAATCTGCTGATGAATAACTTGTTTTCCAAAATTTAATACAAATGTTTTTGGTATCATCTACTTACTTTAATTCTTTCCTTCCTGTTATCATAGATCATGGTTTTCCAGGTCTGTTTCCTGTGATCATGGTTTTCCAGGTCTGTTTCCTGTGATACTAATCATACTAGGTCATTAATAAATATTAAGCACAAAACAACAGCAACAAAAATAGGTTCTGTGAATAGAATAAGCTAGGGAGATGAGGGACTGAATAAAGCTAATTTTATTTTTAACTGCAGAACTTCTAGGAGCTTATCCAATGCCAATGTGTGTTATCCGTCCCCAAGAGAGGAATGGAACGTGTACTATTTTGTGACTGTCTTTGACAGCAGAATGTAAGGTTTCAAGGTACATACTTTGGGAAATATATTAAAGATGAGTTACATCTAAGTCTATGTAGAATAATACCACTCGTTAAAATTTCGCTAATCAATATAACAGTTCAGAATTTTAATTTTTTAAAATTATTATGGAAGAATATGAAATTTTTAGTCACAGTACTAGGAATTTAGGTCAAAATGTGTTGGGTTTTTTTTGTAATTAAAACTTCATGGATTTTACTTTCGGTTTTTACTACATATTCATAAGTATTGTTTTACCACATGACGTAACATAGCATTCTGCAATTAACTCAGGTTTACAGAATCATATCTTGGGAGATAAATCTTCATCTAGCAGCAGCATGTTAAGGGAACGTGGGTTAGTAGTTGACTATGTATTATGTATAATGTGCGGGAATTAGTTTTTAAAGTATTAGCACCATTTGTATTGCTTCCACCCACTGTAGAGTCATATGGTACCATTTCAAGTTAGGGAGTCAAAAGTTCAGACTTTAATATTTACATATATATCTGTATATGTATGTATGTATATATATATATATATATATATATATATATAAAATAGCTTATGTGTTTGTATCTATATACATGATGAGACTCATTTAAAGACAGCGTGTAATTTCAAGGAAAACTGATTATTAAGAATTCATGGTCTACTATTGAAGGTGATTATTCTTGTTTGGGCTTATTTCTCATGAACAAAAGTGAGTTTTATAGAAAAAAATTGTCAATGATATAGTCAGAATCTTGCCGAAATGCAAAAAGGACACCCTGACATTTGCAGAATATGCAGTCTAGAGAATATAAATAAAAACAACATCATTATATTCACTCTGAGAGAGAGAATACACTGAAGATTCTTTTATGAAGTTATTTTATAAAACAAATGCATATACTCTTGAGGACTTGTTTTGTAAATCTAAGTTTTTTTGAATTTATTACAGCAGGTTTTATTTATTCATTTATGGGTAGTCAGAGTTTGATGGAAGAAAGCTCTATCTTGTGTGTTATCCAAGAGTGGAGGGTGGGAGTTTACCCAGCAACTCGCTTCTTCTGTGGTCTTCTTGAGAAATTAGCAGAGCATCTTGTTCAGAAGCCTGTATTTCAGAGTCCGATAAATTTTGGTATGAATTACAGCTTTTTCATGTAGTAACTGGTTCACTGACCAAGTTAACCTCTAGTCCTCAGTTTTTTCTTTTGCAAGAGTGAGCAGTTATTGAGCCTCATGTAACCTTCAGGGTGACACTGTGAAATGTTCGAAAACACTGAACATAATAAAGCAAGTTGCTCTTCAGTTGACGCTTGATGCTGTAGCTTTTAAAGCCCCAATTTTCTTTTTGTTGTTGTTGTTTCTTTCTTTGTCTCTCTTGTTGGTATTACATATACTACATTTTTATACTTTATCAATAATTAGGAGAAGACACTATAGTGGTTATCATATAATTAACTTTCTGTCTTCACCTATAAAATGAAGGAATTGGATGAAATGACCACAGGTATTTTTTCAAGTTCTAATAGTCTATAAATTTCTTATTTTTACTATATACCAATGTTTCCTCCTGTGGAAGAAGTACTGCACTATGAAGCAGATATAAAACAAAGGGCTTATGGGTCAACTAAGTCTTGGAATAAATGCTAGCTCAAACAAAATTAAACAGATTTCTCTGTTACCAGCCTGTTCAATCGATGTACATCTTGGATTTCTGCAGGAAAAATTTGAATTTAAAAATCTGATGTACATCTTGAATTTCTCTAGGAGATAAAGGGCCAGTACCCCAACTTATTAAATCACTGAGTCTTATTTTAATCATAAAGTGCATTTTAACATCTACTAAAACTGGTGGGGGGTTTTTAGAACACACTTCACAGAACACCGACATATATTAATGTATGTGATCCTTTAGAAAAGGAACTAACTGGCTGGGCACAGTGGCTTATGCCTGTAATCCCAACACTTTGAGAGGCTGAGGCAGGTGGATCACTTGAGGTCAGGAGTTCGAGACCAGCCTGGCCAACATGGTGAAAATCATCTCTGACAAAAATTAGCTGGGCATGGTGGCATGAGCTTGTAATCCCAGCTACTCAGGAGGCTGAGGCAGAAGAATTATTTGAACCCAGGTAGTGGAGGTTGCAGTGAGCCGAGATCACGCTGCTGCACTCTAGCCTGGGTGACAGAATGAGACTTGGTCTCAAAAAAAACAAACAAAAAAAGAAAGTTTTTCCTTGACAAATGCATATGTACATGGATATAATTATTTATAGCACTGTGTTCTCCCAGTTCTCCCATACCTCTCTAACTACACTTTCTCTGACCCATTTTCTTCGTTATCATCCGTCAGTGTTAGATCCACAGTTATAATTGTCTTCTTCCTATGTAGTTTCCTCCTCAGCAATCTAAATTCACTCTTAAAACTTCTTCCATTTCTGTAAAAATTCTTCCTATATATATATATATATGGCTGACCTCTTTCCCAAGTTTCAATTCAATGTTTGCATTTTCCTGCAGGATGTTTCTGCTGGCACTAAGCACTCATCGTCTGTCTCCAGATTTTGTCGTGTGTGCTCCATTTCTATTAATGACACCAGCATTTCCGGCTTACCTGGATTTTAGCCTTTACATCATCTTTGACACCCTCCCTCATCACCACTTCCAACCCATGAAAAAATGGCTCCAAACAGCATCTTTCCTCTTCACTCCTGCCCTTTTTTTTTTCCAGGCACTGTTTGCCTCCTTAGCAAAGGCTACCATTTCTAGTCTTCCCTGAACTTGAACCTCTATGATACTCCCTGTGCTGGAAATCTTTAATTAGGCCCTTCACATTCTGCCAATAATTGATTTTGTTCTCCATTCTTGTCTACACATAGCCACTATTTCAACTAGGCTCCACTAGGTTCAGCCAGCCGTGCTAGTCCCATGCCTGCCTCCCTTTTTGCCAGTGTTCATGAAGTCACCTCTGCTAGGAACGTGTGTCCCATAATCTTTTTATGTTCAAAGCCTACCATCTTTACACCCCAGCTCCTATTCCATCTGTTTTTTTGAATTCTTTCCTGATCTTGCCAAACCAGAAGTATGATCTCAGCCTTAAGCTTCCATTTTACTTTGTCTGATAACACCAGCAGTTTCTATACCCCATTATGGTTACTCGTAGTAATGTACCATTAGATTGTAAGCCCTTTTAGGAAATGATACATGTCCACATTTGTCCCTATATCTCTTCCTTTGCTAATCATAGTGTTTATATATAGTGAAGACTCCATAAAAGGCTATAGAAAGAATGTTAATAGTAATGCAAGGAACCACATTTCTTAAAAGATAAGCCTACAAGTATGTAGTTTAGAAAATAGTTACAGGAAAGATGGCGATGCTGCAAAATTTGTAGGATAATGCATACAGGACTTGCGCAGGAGGCATCTTGAAGTAGACGTTAGAACCTTATAGGAAATCACAGTAGATTTAGTGAATGTTTATAACTGTTATAAACCTTACCAGTTTTTATGTCATTGGTTTTCTGACTGGGTTCAATGTAACCTTAGATTACAGGGAGATGTCTTGGGGCCTTGCCTGGGGATGTGAGTGAGGAGAAAGAGGAATATCAATGGGGACCCAGTTCGGCATCCCATAAGCATCATGTCTAGTTCAACTGATCAAAATAATTCTACTTTTGTCTTTTTTGAATATATGTTTAGGGTTCCATTTAATATTTTTAAGGTATATGTTCTTAAAAATTTTTTTAAAAGGTACTTATCTAGTCCAATGTTCTTACTTTGTATGTGAGGAAAATTAAATCAAGAAGTGTTCATCAATAGGTCCAAAGTCTGGTATAGTGGAAAGGCCAGAATTTTCCCCAGCTGTTAATGGCTTTCTGTGGCAGCACCATGCTGCCTGGCATCTCTGCAGCCACAAAGTCTTATGAAGTCTTTGAAGAACAGGGATTGAGACTGAATATTTCTATGCCAAATGTTGATACAGTGCACATTAAAAGAATTTTATATCAATTTGCTAGTCTCATTAAATGCTCATAGAATTACTAGAATTTTTCCTTTAAGTAAGTAAGTAAGTAGCAAGGATCATTTATTCATTCATCTATTCCATAATCTCTAAGCAGCTGCTTCTTTGCCTGGCCCAGTGCTGTGCCCTAGATACAAATATGAATAAGACACAGATCTTTGCCTAATGAGAATATATCATGAGATTGAGGGGAGTGGGAGGACTGTATAAAGATGAAAATACAAAAATTGTAATGAAGAGTACAGTGAGTCAAATTGACTTGTGGAAGGTCTCAGCTACCTCTTACAGGACTGTGACCATTTGTCTTCCCCAGTTCCCTTGCTCAATTGTTTATTTTTCATGAAGCATCCATTTGTTAAACTATTTGCACCGTGCAGCCTGCTGATAATTTGTGGAGAACAAAGTATACAAGGCATTAAAGCATTTTGCTTGGCTTCAGAAAATTTCTAGTCTAAGTGATAAGCAAAATGGGTAATTACTCTTTCCAATTGGGATGGCATAGGATGAGGTTAGTTGAGGTGGATATGGGAGTTTATATCTTATGCTGGAATTGTTTAAAATGTAACTGCATTAGGATCTTCAGAAAATGTAACAATTAACACAGATAGGAAAATTTAAAAAGTTCAGTATTATCCATTAGGAAAAGTAATGTTCTTCCCTTCCATCCTTTTGACTTTCATGTTTATTACTGCTTTGTATAACAGTATTTACAAATTGTAAGAAATCTCCCTGTTTTAGTCTGTTCTCACACTGCTATAAAGCAATACCTAAGACTGGGTAATTTATAAAGAAAAGAGGTTTAATTGGCTCACAGACTGCAGGCTGTGCAGGAAGTATGATGCTAGCATCTGCTTGGCTTCTGGAGAAGCCTCAGGAAACTTGAAATCATGGCAGAAGCCAAAGGGGGAGTCAGCACTTCACATGGACAGAGCTGGGTGGGGTGGGGCTGCAACACACTTTCAAACAACCAGATCTCACAATAACTTACTCACTACCGTGAGAACAGCACCAAAGGGGACAATCTGCCCCCATGATCCAATCACCTACCGCCAGATCCCACCTCCAACAGTGGGGATTACAGTTCAACATTATATTTGTGTGGGAACAGAGATTCAAACCATATTATTCCATCCCTCTCCCTCCCAAATCTCATGTCCTTATCACATTGCAAATACAATCATGCCTTCCCAACAGTCCCTCAAAGTCTTAACTCACTCCAGCATTAACTCAGAGTCTTACCTGAGACGAGTCTAGTTCCTTGTGCCTATGAGTCTGTAAAATTGAAAACAAATTTGTTACTCCCAGGATACAATGGGAGTATGGACATTGGCTAAATATTCCCATCCCAAGAGGAAGAAAGCAATCAAAAGAAAGAGACTACAGGCCCTGTGCAAGTCCAGAACCCCAGCAGGGCTTTCATTAAATCTTAACACTGTAATAATTTGCTTTGACTCCATTTGTTAAATTCAGGGCACAGTGGTATGAGGAGTGGATTCCCATGGCCTTGGGCAGCTCTGCCCCTGTGGCTTTTCCAGAGTTCAACCCCCGCAGTTGCTCTCATGGGCTGGTGTTGAGTGCCTATGGCTTTTCCAGGTGCAGGGTGCAAACTTCTGGGTGCTCTACCATTCTGGGATTTGGAGGACAGTGGCCCTCTTCTCACAGCTCCACTAAGCAGTGACCCAGTGGGGACTCTCTGTGGGGGCTCCAACCCTGCATTTCCCTTCTGCACTGCCCTAGTAGAGGTTCACCATGAGATTTCTACCCCACAACAGGTGTCTGTCTGGACATCCAGGCTTTTCCATACATTCTCTGAAATCTAGGCAGAGCCTCCCAAGCCTTAACTCTTGCACTCTGCATACCCACAGGCTTAACACCATGTGGAAGCCACCAAGGCTTATGGCTTACACCCTCTGGAGTGGTGGGTTGTGCTATACCTTAGCCCTTTTAGCCACAGCTGTAGCTACAGTGGCTAGGATGCAGGGAGTAGCATAGGGCAGTAAAACTGTCCTGGGACTGGCCCATGAAACCATTCTTCTCTCCTAGGCCTTTGGGCCTGTGATGGGAGGGGCTGCTTGGAAGGTCTCTGAAATGCCTTTGAGGGGTTTTCCCTGTTTTCTTGCCATGAGCACTTGCCTGCCTTTTAGTTATGCAAATTTCTTCAGCCTGGTGGAAATTTTCACATGGCCAGGCTGCAAATTTTCCAAACTTTTAGATAAGTTCAGTTTTATGTCATTTATTTGCTTGTACCTATGAACATAGGTTGTTAGAAGCAGCCATGTCGCTTCTTGAATGCTGTGCTGCTTAGCAATTTCTTCTGCCCAATACCCTAAATCATCACTCTCAAGTTCAAAGTTCCACAGGTCCCTAGGGCAGGGACACAGTGCCTCCAGGGTCTTTGCTAACACATAACAAAAGTAACCTTTGCTTTAGTTCCCAATAAGTTCCTCATTTCCATCTGATACCTCCTCAGCCTGGACTTCATTGTCCATATCACTATCAGCATTTTGGTCACAACAATTTAACCAATCTCAGTTTCAAACTTTCCCTCATCTTCCTGTCATCTTCTGGGCTATTCGCACTCTTCCAACCTCTGCCCATTACCCAGTTCCCAAAGTTGCTTCCACATTTTCAGGTATTGTTATAGCAGTGCTCCACTTCTTGGTACCAATTTTTCTGAATTCGTTTCTTCTGGCACTGTCATAAAGGAATACCTGAGACTGAGTAACTTATTTAAAAAGAGGTTTAATTGGGTAATGGTTCTGCAGGCTATACAGGAAGCATAGTGCTGGCATCTGCTTAGCTTCTAGGGAGGCCTCAAGAAACTTGCAATTATGGCAGAAGACAGAGGGGGAGCTGGCACTTCACATAGCCAGAGCAAGAGGAAGAGAGAGAGAGAGGGCAGTTGTTCAACACTTTTAAACAACCAGATCTCATGATAACTCATTCACTCACTATCATGAGAATAGCACCAAAGAGGGTGCTTATGATCCAGTCACCTCCCACCAGGTCCCACCTCCAACACTGGGGATTACAATTCGACACGAGATCTGAGCAGGGACACAGATCCAAACCATATCACTCCCCTATCCTAGTTTCAAAAAAATATATTCATGTATTCCCTCATTTTGATAAGGTCAGCAAAAAAAAAAAAAAAACAGTTTTAAATAACAAACTGCTGGGTTCCCCTGTACTCATATTCCCTTAGTGTTTTAGTTACAGCAGCATCAGTCTTACTTGTCATTTAGCACCTTTGTTCTTTTTATCTCTGGATAAGCATTTTACAACTTTGCATCGTGGCATACTCTTTGCTGCAGGTTCATATTGCCCTATAACTCATTTTATAACAAGAACATTTTAAAACATTTGCCGTATTTGCTAATAAGTTAAACTATTTCCTGTTTGCCCTCACATATTAAATTATTCTGGTTAGGTGGGTAGGGTGGTAGCACATTGGTAAGTTTCTGTCCTTCTAGTCATGTGTTAAGATAAAATGTGGTTTTAAATACCAATGGTTCGTAGTTTGGCTTATCATTTCCTTGTTGTGAATTTAAATCATGACTGGTCTTTTCACGAAATCAGTACTGCCTCTTTGTTGGCTGATTTGCTGAAATTAGGAAGTACAGAAAACTTTCCAAAGATTTCCTCCCACTTCTTTGCCGTTATGTTTAACACTGCCTATGAATGTGTGACTGTGTGCATGTACATCTCTGTGTGTATTCTTGGGGGATGATAGAGGCAATGGGATTACTATTACTATTACCTGTTCTTTTTTGTGGGCACCTTAATTCTTCATTCAATCCAAGGACCTAAATCTGAAATTGGTAACTACTTATAAAGTCTCTTTGCTTTGTGAACTCTCAAGAAGACTCTTTTTCCAATAAAAGAATCCTTCTAGAGTTCTTTTACTTTCATTATTTGATTCCCTTTTTATATTTTACTTAACTCAGCATTGATTCTCATTTCATTTTAGGTAATAATACGTATTAATTAAAATGTAATCTTAGTTGTTTCTCTATGAGAGATGGTAATCTCATAAGGAAAATAGTTTTACTTTCACCCAAGAGTTTTTCTATTAATTTAGACTGATAGATTTAATAGAATATCTTGCCTCTCAAGTTTTTCATCTTTTTCTGTTGTAATTCTTCATTTTGTTTATTTGCCAACATTAGAATCAGCCATGAAGAAAAGTTGAAATTCCTTGTGTGTACTTTTTAGAATTGAACTTACATCCTAATTATAAGAGTACTTATAATTAATAAGAGTACTTCCTAATTTTAAAGTATTTTCTACCTTGACATAAAATTATTCGATTTCCTTAAAAGAAGATAACTTGTAATTTCCTTTCTTGCAATGAGGTACTATTTATATAAAAATAACTATATATCCTTAATCCCTAGTGAATCTAGATATATAAAATTGTTAATCAGAATAGTGTTTCTTAACAGCAGTGTAGATACGTGAAGGAAAATTTCCTTGCTCAAACAAGTTATTTGGGATGAAGACATTTATGAGGGACCTTTAAAATAAAAGTAATTTTTATTTTAAACTTCAAAATAGCCATCTGTAGGTTGGCAATCATTACTAACAAGAAAATAAGGCAAGGAGAAGTTGCTGTTGTGCCTCTTGAAATACTAGAATAACATTCCCAGAGTCATGACTATCTGTTGGACTATACTCACATTCCTAACATGGCAGATACTACATTATACTGTATTCTTGGTAAAACAATAAGCTGGACAGTGGCGTAGATGCAACAGGTATTTTAAATATATAACCAAAAATTTCACTTGAATGTGTGCAGAGAGAGGTAGGTGGGTTGGCATTTAGGGTCATAGCTAGAGACTCACCATGAAAAAATTAATGAAATTACTTGCATGAGATATTTGACTAAAAAGAAGGGAATAATGCATTAATTTATTGTTGGGAGAAACAAAAAGAAGGAATAAAACCCAGTTCTCCATTTGAATTGCTCATACAATTGCATGTCTTTGCTAGATACTCATTACACCTCATTGAAATACTAGAATGAGATTTAATGTTCTCATTGTCATTACTATCTGTTTCACTGTACTCACATTCCCAATATGGCAGATACTGCATCATGCTTAACTCTTGGTAAAATAATAATGCTAATGTTAATACTGGCATAACAAACTTAGAAGACAATCTATATGAAGAATAACTAAGGTTAAATCTATATATAGTGGTTATGTAAAGGATATTATTGGTTTGATTGTTCTATTTATATTCAGTGAAGACACATTGACTCTAAGAAAAGAAACAGAGAAATGCCATAGTTATGAAAAATTGACCATTAACTTTGAAGGAAATGTTGAATTAAAAATTGAGATCACTTAAAATTTTGTTAGCTATTGATTGTTTAAGTGTTCTACAATAAGTATTTTTAATTAAAAAATTGTTAGCTAAAAATGATATTGAACGTGGATCATTCTTTTAGATTTTGGTATTTAAAGGAAAAAGATTTTCAGTGGTTAGAATTAGGGAGGATTCTTGCTTTGGTTTCAGTGTGTCCCCAGATTTCATGTGCTGGAAACTTAATTCCCAATGCAACAGTGTTAGGAGGTAGCGCCTAATAAGAGACTGTTAGGTCATAAGGGATAAGGACTGTGCCCTAATGAGTGGATTAATGTTATCATGGGAATAGGTTAGTTATGTGAGAGTGGTTTTGTTATAAAAGCAAGTGTGATCCCCAACTTGTTCTCTTGCACTTTCTGGATAATGTTTAAATACCTGAGACTGGGTAATTTCTAAATTACCCAGAATGCTAGAAAAAGCCTACATTGCTGCAAATGGAGCATTGCAGGCAGTTCGATGAGAGCTCAGGAGAAGACAAGATATTTAAGGACCATCTGGAATTTAAGGACCGTCAGGAGAAGGGCAACAAAGCACAAGAGAGAAAGTGGGGGGGGTCAAAGAAGACCCCAGCAAGAAGGCCTTAACCAGATACAGGCTGCTTGCTTGACTTTAAACTTCCAGCCTCCAAAACTGTAAGAAATTAATCTCTGTTCATTTTAAATTACATAGTTTGTGGAATTCTGTTATAGCAACCCAAAACAGACTATGACAGAAAATTGGTACCAAGAACTAGGGCTGTTGCTATAACAATAAGCTGAAAATGTAGAACGGGCCTTGGAATTGGATAATGCATAGAGGCTAGAACAGTTGTGAAGTGAATGCTAGAAAAAACCTGGATTGTTGCAAATGGAGCATTGCAGGCAGTTTGGTGAGGGCTCAGGAGAAGACAAGAAATTTAAGGACCATTTGAAACTCCTTAGACATTACTTAAATAATCATGATTACACTGTTAGTAGAAACATGGACAGTAAAGTCCATTTTGAAAAGGCCTCGGGTAGAAATAAAGAACAAGTTATTTGAAACTAGAGTAAAGACAGTCCTTGTTATAAAGTCACAGAGAACTTGGCTGAATTGTATTCTTGCCCAAGGGCTTTATGGAAGACAGAATTTATGAGCAAGGAGCTAAGATATCTAGTGTGATAAATTTCAAAGCAAAATATTGACGGAGTTAAGTGGCTACTTTAACCACATACAGTAAGATATGAGAGGAATGACTTAAAGATGGAATAATAAAGGAGAAGCAGAACAAAGATTTTGAAAATGTTCAGTCTGGCCTTACAAAGAATGATAAAGCATGTTTGGGAAAGCAAGCCACAGTTTTGGCCAAGCAGCCACTTGCCAAGGATATTAATATGGATACAAGAGGTCAAGACAATGGGAGAATGACCCCCAAATATATTTCAGAGATCTTTGAGGCTACCCATCCCATCACAGTCCCAGAGGTCTAGGAGGGGAGAATGGTTTCAGGGAATGGGCCCAGGTTGCTCTCCACCAGAGCCCCCTCAGTTCTCTGCTTCCCACATTCTGGCACAGCATTATTTGACCATCCCAGCCATGGTGTGAGGAAGCCTAAGTGCAGCTCAGCCCACTGTTCCAGGAAATACAAGCCATAAGCCCTAGCGGCACCCATATGATGCCAATTCTGCAGGCACGCAAAATGTCAGAGATGTAGAGGAATGGCTTTCTTTATCTAGATTTCAAAAGATGCATGGGATATTCCATCAGAGCTGCTGGGTGGTCTAAGCCCAACAACCATAGGGTTGGGGCTGCCTGAGGCCTTGGGGGCCCAACTTCAATTCCAGTGTTTCCAGGATTTGGGACATAAAAGGAAATTATTCTCCAGCGTTAAGTCTTAATGTTGTTTTTTCTATTTGGTTTTAGAGTTGGGACTCATTACTTCTTTCTTCTCGCCTGTTTCTCCCTTTTAGAATGGGAACATCTATGTATGTCTCTCCATAGTATTTGAAGTAGATAAATTGTTTTGATTTCAGAGGCCCACAGCTGGTGGGGAATTTGCCTCAGGATGAATCATGCCTCGAATTGACCTATATATGATTTAGGTGACAGTTTGGACTTCGGACTTCCAAGTTGGTGCTAGAAGGAGTTAAGACTGGGGCTACTGGGATGAAATGAATGTGATCTGGAGGCCAGAGGCAGAATGCTATGGTTTGAATGTGTCTCCCAACAGTTAGGCAAGGCTTCATAAGAGGCGATTAGGTCATGAGGGCTATGAATGCATTAATGTTGTTATTGCAGGAGTGGGTTTCTTATAAAAGCAGGTTTGCAGTCCTTTTGCTCTCTCACACTTTCTTGCCCTTGCACCTTCCGAAATGGGATGATGCAGCAAGGGAGTCCCTCATCAGATTCAGGACCCTCAACTCTAGACTTCTGAGTCTCCAGGACTGTAAGAAATAAGTCTCTGTTCATTATAAATTCCAGCCAGTGGAATTCTGTTTTAGCAACACAAAATGGACTAGGACAGCCCTCTCATATTGCTCTGTGAAATGTAATTCCAGAACCTGAATCATATCTCATACTTAACATTTAATCTGAGCTCACACTTAACATTTAAGTACTTGTTTTCTCAGCAGTCTCAAGTATGCTGAACTCAGGTGTGTAGGAAACTGGAAAGATTTGCCACCCAGTTCTTAGCTTTGAAAGGGCAAATTTAAAAAAAAAAATGATAATACATTGTTTGCTTCATGTCTAAGTGACATCTCTCTTAATGGTGAGATTGAGATGGATACTTAGAAATTTTAAGGATTTTATTGTGAAAACAGTTTTAATGTTCCCAAATATGATGAGAATGATGTACTTTACAAATATTGTTATCTTTGTTTCACATTATCTTTAACTTCAGAATATTCAGAGCAGACAGGTTGGTGAGCAGATGGAATGTGATTATGTTAGTAGCCTACTTGTCCTAAAGCATTTTTAGAATCACTGAGGTGCAAAGAATTATGGAGGCTGGGATATAAAGAAAGCATTTTTCTTAGTATGCTAAGGATAGAGAATTTTATATCCTCTATATCAGTTGCTAAGTGTTTGATGTTTGGTGAAGAATGATACAAGATGAAATACAATAAATATAGTTTCTAAATGATTTTTAGTATGTATTCAAAGAACATTTTAGAACAATAGTTGTTTGGGTTTCATTGAGCATTTATATACTCGTACATTATAAAATATACATATATATGTAAAGGTGAGAAAAATTTAGCCAGATCAATAATACTGAAGAAAGTTATTTTCAGTTGCCCATTAAAAATCTTCCAAAAGATCTTTTGGAAATACTTAACATCTGGCTTGACCCCAGTGTATTTTCAGAAACTTTTTTTTTAACCATTGGTTAAGTTTCTCTTAGTTTGGAAAGAATACTACAATCATTGTACATATGGTCAGATCCTTTATTTAGAAAGCCAAGTTACTAGCCTACATCTTTCTCATATCTGGCAGCATTTTTCTTGGTATTAAAAGGCTAGTGATGAAGCCTAACATTTTTAATAAAAGCAAAGTCTCTTTTTTACACTTAGGATTCCTGTGTCAAAATAAGGTATTTTTAGAGAATAGAATGTAATTCTTATTTTCAGCAGAATTTTAAAATTTAACTGCATGCTTTTTTTTTATTTTTGGTAAGTGACAAAGATCCATTTTAAACTCATCTTGCCTCGTGGTATAATGTGATATGGTATAATAGAAACCCCATGATAACTCAGCACATTTTTTTAATAAGTTCATTCTTCACTTTATTTTCCTACAATCATCTGATCACAGTACTGAGGTGAGAGCCAACTTAGTGTTCTGCCCCTGCATTCAACCATCACCTTTATTTTTTTAACTACTGTATTGAGGTGTAATTTTTATACCATAAAATTCACCCACTTAAGTGTACCAATTTTATGGTATACCATTGTTTGTAACTTTGCACAGTTTTGTAACAACCACCATGGGTCATTGCCCCATTTCTATTACCCAACAAGGATTTCTTGCATTTATAATTTAGCATATCTGATATGAACTCTTCCCTCTTTTCTGACCTTGTACCACTTTGTACACAACTCTATGGAGACATCAAGTAGTTCATAAAAAAATATATTACCCATTATTTTCTGTATGTGTTTCCCCTCCTGGGTGATGAACCTCTCGAGGGGTGTTAATCGTCATGATATCAGCACTGCCTAGCACACACTGCCTGGCAACTTAGAGCTCCTTCCCATCACCTCCTGTGAGGTCAGGAAATTAAGTTACAGTGATCATGATAATGATTTCCAGTTCAAGGTGAAGTTTGGTACCTGATTTATACCCACTTTCCTTCTGTAATGTTCTGCCTAGAGGAGAATATACGCAGAGCAAAGTGCTGAGTGAAATGAAGTCAAGCCTCAACTCTGTAATACAAAGTGCAAAGCCCCTCAGAAAGTTATGTTGGAGAATGTGATTAGGACTTCAGTGACCACCAAGCCTGCTGACCCTACCAGCCTAATCCCATTACAGGCTGTGAAATCAAAACTAAAGGAACAGAGGTGAGCTCTGTACCACTGGGTTTGCCACACAGTAAGGCAAAAGGGATAGAGTGTGTTGCCTGATGCTAAAGAAGTAGTCAGGGCAAGCGTAGAGTTCCCCTTTTGAGACCCTCAAAGGTGGGTCAGTATGGCTACTTAGTTCTACTTCCTACCTGGAGAGGAAAGAACAGGGGTTTCTTTTGCCATAGTCCCTCTAGTCTTAATATATAAGTTCATTCTCATGCTGCTCTAAAGAACTGCCCAAGAGTGGGTAATTGTAAAGGAAAGAGGTTTAATTGACTCACAATTCTGCATGGGTGGTAAGGCCTCAGGAAACTGAGAATTATGGCTGAAGGGGAAACTAACATGTCCTTCTTCGCATGGTGGCAGGAAGGAGAAGAATGAGAGCTGAGTGAAGGGGAAGTGCCTTATAAAACCATCAGATCTCGTGAGAACTTACTATCACAAGAATAGCATGGGGAATACTGCCACCATGATTCAATTACTTCTCACTGGCCACTCCCATGACACATGGGGATTATGGAACTACAGTTCAAGATGAGATTGGGGTGGGATGCAGCCAAACCTTATCACTTAACAATGTGTGCAGTTTTGTTATTGTGGAGGGTTTGCATGGTAAACTTGTGATACCTGCTCTATATCAGAAAGGGGAGGCTTTTTTGCAGCATTTAGCCTAAACTTAACAGCATCGGTTTCCATTTAGGGTCAATGTTATGGAGGCATACAAGATCTCCTGATCTTTTTTGTGGTTATGTATTTATCAACAGAGTTCTACAATCACAGAATTCTAGAACTAGAATGCATTCAAGACCACAGTCTGCTTTCAAGAGCTGTTTGTTTTTTTAAAGTGAATGGGGATTCCAGAGACCTTTCTATTCATCCTGGGCTCCCACTCCCTGGACAGGATTTGCATGGCTTGTATTTAATGACTTAGAGCAAGCTTCAGATTTTACACGTGAGGAGGCTGACACCTAGAGAGATGCTGCAGCTTATTCAGGATCACAGTGAAGAACAAGTACTCAGACATGGTTGTCCCAGTTTTTCTTCTCTAGGGCACAGTCCCATCTGCAAAAGTGATAAAATTAATCTGAAGCTATGATGAGGTAGCATCTAAGTATATTCGTTTCCTATGTCTTCCATAACAAAATGCCACAAATTGGCTTAAGAAACAGATTTATTGTCACATGGTTCTTGATCACTGAAATCAAGGTGAAAATAGGGTTAGTGCCTACTGAAGGCTATGAGGGGGAGTCTCCTTCATGCCTCTCCCCTTGCTTGTGATAGCTTCAGGGTCTCCCTTGTATATGTGTGTGTCTTTTTATCCAGTTTTCTCCCTTTAATAAGGGCATCAGTAATATTGGATTAGGGCCCACTCTAATGACTTCATTGTAACTTGATCATCTCATTTCAAAACAAGGTCATATTCATAAGTACTGGGAGTTAGTACTTTAATTTCTCTTGTGGGGACTGAATTAAACCGGTAACACTAAGATTAGAGCAATGAAAGGGAAATGGGCACAGTGGTAGACTAGGACACTCCAGGCCCTTGTTTTCTCAGGGAAACTCAATAAACAAGAAAGACTGGCTGAAATAACTTCAAATGTGCTCTGACAATCAAAGATCTACAGCAACCAGACAAACTCACAATCAAGAAAAAGCCACATTCAAAACAGTGGAAATTTCAAAGCAATTTTACTTTCCCTTACGCAGCTCCCTTCACAGCATGGTATAGCATAGTCCTAAGGAAGCAGCCCAATTACTCATTCCCTCCCTTGGGATGCAAGGAAGAGAGTGGAACTTGATTACAATATTCTGACCTGTCTGTGGGTGGCCCACATAACTGGTCTCTGTTTTGCCTGAAGCAGGGATCCAAGAGGGCGTGGTGGCATAGTTTGGATCTCATACTGGCACAAGCCACAGAAGGCAGTGGTAGATGCCATGGCACCTGATGCTGTACTTTTCCCATTGTATGTTCTTGGCACCTTTCCCCAAAATCCAGTTGACCTTAGCTACTTGGATTTTTTTCTGGGCTTTCTGTTTTTATAACAGTATCATGCTGTTTTGATTAGAATAGCTTTGTATTTTGTAGTCAAGAAATGATGCTCCAGCTTTGTTTTTTTGCTCAAGATTGCTTTGGCTATTTGAAGTCTTTTCCGGTTTTCTAGAAATTTTAGTATTATTTTTTCTATCCCTGTAAAAAATGACATTGGAATTTGGTTAGTAGGTATATTTTAATAATATTAATTCTTTCAGTTTTTGAACATAGGATATTTTTTCCATTTATTTGTATCTTTTTCAATTTCTTTTTTCAATGTTCTATTGGTTTTAGGGTACACATCTTCACCTCCATGCTTAAATTTATTCCTACTTGTTTTTTTTTTTAATGCTTTTGTGAATTAGATTTTCTTAATTTTTTTTACTGATGTATAAAAATGCTACTAATTTTGTGTGTTGATTTTATAATCTAAAAGTTTACTGACTTTAGCAGTTCTAACAGTTGTCGGGGAGGGGTACTTTTTATGGTTTTCTATATGTAAGATTATGTCAGCATCAGAGACGGTTTTACTTCCTTTTTTTTTTCTTGCCTAATTGCTCTGTCTAGAACTTGCAAAACTATGTTGAACAAAAGTGGTGAGAGTGGTCATTTTTGTCTTGTTCTTGATCTTAAAGGAAAGTCATTCCACCTTTGGTTATTGAGTATGATGTTACCTGTGACCTTTAACAGTACTGAATCTTTTTTTTTTTTTTTTTTTTTTTGAGATGGTGTCTCATTCTGTTGCCCAGGTTGGAGTGCAGTGGGATGATGTCAGCTCACTGCAACCTCCACCTCCCAGGTTCAAGCAGTTCTCTGCCTCATCCTCCCAAGTAGCTGAGATTACAGACATCTACCACCACGACCAGCTAATTTTTGTATTTTTGGAAGAGATGGGGTTTCACCGTCTTGGCCAGGCTGGTCTTGAACTCCTGACCTCATGAACCACCCGCCTCAGCCTCCCAAAGTGCTGGGAGTAAAGATGTGAGCCATTGCGCCCAGCCCAATACTGAATCTTAATGGTGATAATAGAATAATTGATTTGAAGAATAGAAATATTTCTTCTGGATTGATTCTGCTCTGTGAAAAGACCTATCATTTTTTATATTTTTATTGTGCCATTGGTTGTAGCTACAAATAGTTTTTGATTGTAAAAATAAAATACAGAAACTAGAAACAACTTGATATCTTTCAGTAGATGAATAGATAAACTGGCATGACCATAAAATGAAATGGTACTCTACAATAGTAGGGAACAGACTATTGATTCACATTACAATATGGATGAATCTTAAATGTATTTTGCCAAATGAAAGAAACTATTTTATATGCCATTCTGGAAAAGGCAGAACTATAGGAATGGAAGACAGTTGCCAGGAATTGATGGGAGAGAGGAGTTGACCAAAAAATAATGTGAGGGAATTTGGGGGGTGATAAGACTGCTCCGTTTGGCACTGTAGTGGGTACATGACTCTATGCATTATCTAAATCCTTAAATCTGAACATCACAAGAAATGCATTTTCAAAAATGCTTATTTTTTAAGAAAAGCAGCCAGGATATGATAAACACAAAGTAGAATTCAGACTATAACAAAGGAATGTGTTTTCCACCTGACCGTTGAGATGAGAGTGAGAAAAATAAGAGCTGACTGACCCATAACTTTGGAAAACAGTGTAAGACAAAAGAAATACGCCAACACTGTACTCTAGTAGATAAATTTGTTTCTCACATGGGTATAGGCTAGCAATTTTGGAACTCTTTTATATGTTCACTAGGGTTAAACAAATAAATATATTTCACATGATCATGAGAGCTAGGTTTCTCACTGTTGAAGAAGTACAGATAAGCAAGTGGGGGAAGGCTGGAATGAACCCTGTGCTGGCTCAGGTTTGGTGGTGTTAATAAGAATTAATTGGGATGGATGGATGAATGGATACACAAATATAGTTATGTGTATACACATGAGTATACTTATATATACAGTTATGCATCACTCCATAAAAGTGATATGTTCTAAGAACTGCGTCATCAGGTGATTTCATCATTGTGTGAACATTATGTGTTCTTACACAAACCTATACAGTATAGCCTACAATGCACTTAAGCTATATGGTATAGCCTATTGCTCCTAGGCTATAATCCTGTATAGCTTGTTACTGTGCCAAATACTGTAGGCAGTTGTAGCACAATGGTATTTGTATATCTAAACAGAAAACCAACAGTAAGAAAAACAATACTAACAAATATGGCATTAAAGATTTTTTTTTAATGGTATACCTGTTTAGAGCATTTTACCATGAATGGAGCTTGCAGAACTGGAAGTTGCTCTGGGTGAGTCAGTGAGTGAGTGAGTGGTGAATGAATTTGAAAGCCTAGGACATTACTACACGCTACTGTAGACTTTATAAACACTGTACGCTTAGGCTACACTAAATTTATTTTTTAAAAAGCTTTTCTTTAATTATAAATTAACTTCAACATACTGTAATTTTTTACTTCATAGACTTGTTAATTTTTTAACTTTTTTGTAATAACAGCTTAACACACATTGTACAGCTATACAGAAACATTTTCTTTATATCTTCATTTTATGTGTTTCTCTATTTTTGAAATTTTGCCTTTTTTACTTTTGAAAATTTTTTGTTAAAAATTAGAACACATTAGATTTTATAGGCTTGGAGTTTAAATAATAAAAATAATTAGAACACAAATGCACACACTAGGGTAGGCCTACACAAGGTCAGGATCATCAATATCACGGTCTTTCACCTCATATATTGTCCCACTGGAATGTCTTCAGGGGCAATAACATGTATGAAGCTATCTTCTCCTATTATAACAAAGCCTTTTTATTTTATTTTATTTTACTTTAAGTTCTGGGATACATGTGCAGAACATGCAGGTTTGTTACATAGGTATACATGTGCCACAGTGGTTTGCTGCACCTATCAACCTGTCATCTAAGTTTTAAGACCCACGTGCATTAGGTATTTTTCCTAATGCTCTCCCTCCCCTTCAATCCAACCCTCAACAGGCCCCAGTATGTGATATTCCCTTCCCTGTGTCCAAATGTTCTCGTTGTTCAACTCCCACTTATGAGTGAGAACATGTGGTGTTTGGTTTTCCGTTTCTGTGTTAGTTTGCTGAGGATGATTTCCAACTTCATTCGTGTCCCTGCAAAGAATGTGAACTCATTCTTTTTAATGACTGCATAGTATTCCATGATACATATGTGCCGCATTTTCTTTATCCCGTCTATCATTGGTCAGCATTTGGGTTGGTTCCAAGTCATTGCTGTTGTAAATAGTGCAAAGCCTTCTCTTGGAATACCTCCTGAAAGACCTGCTTTTACAGTTAACCTGTTTTACAGTTAACTTTTTTTTAAATAAATAGAAGTAGGATATTCTAACAATGAAAGGCGTACTGTAGTAAATACTAGACAATGGGAATTTTTTTGGCTGCATTATAATCTTACAGGACCATGGTTGTATATTGTATGCTGTCCATCATTGACCATAACATTGTTATACGGTACATGACTATATCTCCCTAGTGTTGTCTATTGAGAGGACCCTAAAGCAATGAGCACACCTAGCCCCTAGATTTGGTTTGTAAATACTATTCTCCAGTAAGAAGAACCAAGACTCCTTGGAAAAGTGGTTGATTTCAGGGCCAGAACAAGAAAAATTCAAGATAAGCTTCGAGACATTTTGTGGTACCTGAAAGTAACCAAGTACATTAGAAGATGAGGCATGTTCACAAGACATAGGAGCACACCTTATTATAATACCCAATGGCCAAAGCTGGAACAATTTGAGCAACAAATTAAATAACAATAATATTTGATTATAATCTAAAGAATAAAACAAATATCCACTTGTCCATACATACAGAAGAATTTCAATTAATAATGTAGAATAAATGAGGGAACCATTAAAACACCATAATAATAGTTGTTACAAGATCCCCTAATGAATGTAAAAGTTACTGGGTAAAGGAGAATTAGAATATTTGCATAGTTGCAAGGTATCTCCCCCAAAACACTTACAAAGCTAAATAGTAACTTTACAGTAGAGAAACATGTGGGATACTACCTTAACCAAATGATCATGGTTAATTATAACCAGTAATAAAACTTGTCCCCTGAACCTAATGCATTGAGAAGGGTGCATCATCTATGTGAAATCTTTCCCCAAAAATGCATAACCTCAATTCAGTCATGAGAAAACATCAAAAAAACCTGAACTGAGAAGATTCCACAAGATAACTGACCAATACTCTTCAAAGTGTCAAGGTCGTAAAGGACAAGGAAATACTAAGGAACTGATATGAACTGGAAGACATGATGACAGAATGCACTGTGAGATCATGGATAGGATCCTAGACTAGGAAAAAAAAATGCTAAACTGGTGAAATCCAAATAAAGTCGCGTTTAATTCATAGTATTGAACTTATGTTAATTTTTTAGTTTTGAAACTTTTTACTAGAGTTATTAATATATGTCAACATTTGGAGAATGCTGGGCATAGGGGAATTCTATCCTTCACAAATCTAAACTTCTTTCAAAAATAAAAGTAAAATATCAATTTCTTATGAGAATCCAATTTTATTTTCACATATCTCACAATTACTGATAAAATACCAATAAAGAAGAAAAAGCTGTTTTTCTCAGATCACCATCATTATCAAGCAGTTTCAGTTTTGTGATATATTTAAAATATGTTTTGGTTATTGGCAAACTATGAATCTGACAAAGGTCTACTATCCAGCATCTATAAGGAACTTAAACAATTCAAGCAAAAAAACCAACCCCACTAAAAGAGTGGGCAAAGGACATGAACAGACTCTTCTCAAAATATACAAATGGCCAATAAACATATGAAAAAATACCCAAAATTACTAATCGTTGGAGAAATACAAATCAAAATCACAATTTGATACCATCTCACACCAGTCAGAATGACTGTTATTAAAAATAATAATAATAACATGCTGGTGAGACTGCAGAGAAAAGGGAAAACTTATACATTGGTGAGAATGCAAATTAGTCCAGCTACTGTGGAAAGCAGTTTTTAAGTACTTTCTTAGAATATGTAAAAAAGAACTACCGTTCAACCCCACAATCCCATTACTGTTTATATATCTAAAGGAAAATAAATCATTCCACCAAAAAAAAAAAACATCCACTCATATGTTTATTGCAGACCTATTCACAGTAGCAAAATCATGGAATTAATCTAGGTGCCTTCAATGATGAATTGGATAGAAAAAATGTGGTACATAAACACCATGGAATACTATGCAGCTATAGAAAAAGAATGAAATCATGTCTTTTGCAGCAATGAGGATGCAGCTGTAGGCCATTATTCTAAGTGAATTAATTCAGGAACAGAAAACCAAATACTGCACATTCTCACTTGTAAGTGGAAGCTAAACATTGAGTACACATGGACATAAAGTTAGAAACAATAGACGCTGGGGACTACTTTTATGGTGGTTGAGAAAGTAGCAGCTGTGACATGCCAAAGCACTGTGCATGGCACCCCCATTCTAATTCATAATAGCTTTGCGTGGGGGTTTAATATTAGGAGCTAGACTGGTTATTTGGGAGATACTGTTTACTATTATCCATTGGGCTCACTCTAACACTTTTGCTGTTTTCTGTATACCTAGTTCTATATTAGACCCTGTAGAAATACATAAGTCAAAATCATGATTCCTGCCAATAAAATCCCACTTGTTTAAAAGAAGACAAATATAAAAGCATTGTAATGGGTGAAAAGATCAGATTTTAGAGATTTTATGATCATATTTTTATTATCTCTTCATTAGTAAATCTGGCATTGGATATTTATTTAAACTCATTTATTTATTTCCTTATTGGTAATAGAGGATATTAATATCAGTCTTATAAGATATTACCGTGATCATTAATACCTGGCACATAGACATTTAACAAATGGTGGCTATTATCATGGTGGTGCTTATAAAAAGTGATAGACCATTGGAATACAACATAGTTTTTTATGGTAAGTAATCTTTTTCTTTGACTATTATGGTAGGTGCTTGACTTAGTCTTTGTGCTTTCTCCCTTTTAGAGATGATGAAGAGAAAAAAAAGTCTCCCTCAGAAGGTACTGATGAGAAAGCTAATGGAACACATCCAAAGACCATCAGTCGTATTGGAAGTACAACCAACCCATTTTTGGACATTCCTCATGATCCAAATGCTGCTGTGTACAAAAGTGGATTCTTGGCTCGGAAAATCCATGCAGATATGGATGGAAAGAAGAGTAAGCATCGTGTTGTCATTTTCTATCTCATTTATTTCATCTCTATGCTCAAAATTTAAAGTAAATTTATCTGAAAGTCAAGGATGAAGAAAATTATGTTTATCTATAGACATATTATTGAAATTTGATAAAGCCTCTAACCCTAAATTAAATATCCAGTGTGGCACCTGATCTTCTCTTAGCAGAATCATAGAACTTTAGAAATGGAAAACATCTTACAGTTTATTCATTTTCTAGCCTTTCATTCATTTATTTAGTCATGGCTTCTACAAATAATACTGACTACCTACCATACCAGGCACCAGAAATATAGTGGTGAGCAAGATGGACAAGGTTTCTGTCTTCATGAGGTTTACATTTCTGGTGGTTGAGGGAAAGGTTAAATTTGCAGAGCATAGAAAAATTAATGGTATGAGATCCCAGAGACAAAGGTGGAGGGAGGGAATTCATATCCAGCGCATATGTGGAATGACTGACCTTTAATTAAGTGGACTGGTGAGATGTAGGAGAGCATTATATAATTAGTTTGGGGAAATTGAAGGCTTCTGATATCTCTGTGAAGTATGAGGCATGATTATCTTGATAGATGATGATGTTAGGAGTTTGAGAGGAATGGAGCATGCTAACATAGTTAGAATAATCTTTGCAAAGTGAAGTGGCAATTTGATATAGTTGAACAGAGTAAGGTAAGATGGCATGTTGCTCAGAATTATCTTTGGGGTGAAGAGACTGATAGTACCACTGTTTCTATCTGTGGCTGGATCTTTTTCCTTAATGTGTTAGCATATTCTATTAGCTTGCAGTTGAGAGAAACATTGCAGTGGAGTGGCTTTGACATGGACTTAGCAATGATGAACAAATTTCTTAATGTTCCCAAGATCTTTAAGACTCCACCCACCATATTTTCTGTGCATCTTGTTACTAGGTTTCTAGACTTCTTAATTTTATTTCACAACATTGTGTCAGAGTTCATATAGTTGTAAGTGACAGCAAGTCACTCTGTGTTAGAAAAAGGGCACACCTGAAAATGAAAATGGACTGTCACCAGGATGTACACTCCATTTCTGTCTCTGCATGATTTTGTGTGTCAGCATTATTCTTTGGAATGAGGTCCTTTATACATGATTATTAGCAGCACTGTAGATCATGTGTTTAATTTTGACACTGAAGAGGATTCTTCTTCTTCCCTAACTTCTAACTCAGTCTGTTCTAGGACAGGATTCTGATTTGTATCACTGATAGGATGGAATTTTATGATTGACAGCTCCCACTTGCTTGCAATGGCAAGAGGAATGAAATACTTGCCTCAGAGAATGGGAGTTCTTGTCACACAAAGTATTAGATACCCATCTATTTCTTTCCAGTATGCACATACACCCTTCTTCATACATTGAATAATGCTTTTGCCAAACATTGCAGTTTTCCTTTTACAATCACAAATATACCGTGTCTCTGTAACATACCTGTCCTGCTGCAGCTTCTGTTTCCAAGGCTAAGATTTACTGATTGTGTTCATTCCCCTCAGTCAGGTATGGATGGCTCTTCAATCTATAGGCTAAGGGAAAAGTATGAAAATACAGTTGTCCCTTAATATCTGTAGGGGATTTATTCCAGGACCTCTCACAGGTACCAAAATCCAAGGACACTCAAGTCCCTGATATAAAATGGCATAGTATTTGCATATAACTGATGCATATCCTCCCACATACTTTAAACTATCTCTAGATTACTTATAATACCTAACACTATGGAAATAGTTGTTATGTTGTATTCCTTGGGGAATAATGACAAGGAAAAATGTCTGTACGTATTCAGTACAGACAAAATTTTGGAGGAAATATTTTCCGTCCATCATTGGTTAAATCCACAGATGCAGAACCCACAGACGTGGAGGGCTGACTGTATCTGACATAACTCACATGAAGTACTGGAGAACAAAAAAAAAATGAATAATTCCAATTAAAGAAAAGACAAAAAGAAGTATAACAGCTGTCACTTACTCAAAGTATATACTACATCCTGCTAGACAGGGATACCAAAGTTAACCCATGTGAGCATCTTTTTATTGACTCACTTTATAGCAATGGGTTGACTTAATTGGTTAGTTTATTCCAAAGTCCCCAGGTTCTACTGATGAAATTTTGTCTGTCCATTGTTTTCCTGGACCAAGTAGCCCAGGAAACCACCTTTATTGGAGGATTCTGCTGGTAGAAGCTCTTCTCCCTCAGCAGCCTAGTACATATGAATATAGATTCAGAACCTGAGGATTGCTTAGCAGTACCTGAGGATTGCTTAGCAGTTGAGACATCACAGACACCTTGTACAAGGCTAGAAGTTTTTCTGCCAGTATATCTTCTTTAAAGCCTTAGTTAACTATCTTGAGAATTTCTGGTTGGTTAAGGAAGTTTTAAGTGTCATGGGGCTTTGTCTTTGTAGCAATTTAGGAAGTTCTTCCTGTTTTCCAAAGGAAACTGCCTCTGCTTGTGTTTCTATCTCTGTTCCTCCCTCAGAACAAAGGGGAAAAATATGGGTCAGTTAAGACAATGCCCATCTCCAGGCTTTTTTCCTGTTAATTGCTTTATCAGTGGAAGACTTTTAACCTCTATTTTTCATGGGGCAATCAGGAGGAGCCTGGAGGTTTCAGCTGCCTTTAATTCCTCAGGCTCTTCCTGGATATCCCCATTCCAATTGCCCATGGTTTCCAAATCACATTAATGTTGGCAGATAATTCAGCCTTATAATATAGAAGGTGCATGATTTCTAATAATTTACAGAAACTAAAATTCACCAGAGTATATAGTTTGAGTTTTGTAAAATGTATACAGTTATATAACCATCAACACAATTAAGATAAATAACATTTCCATTACCCAAAAAAGTTTAATTGTACTTTTTTTTTTTTTTTTTTTTTTAAAGATGGGGTTTCACCATTATGGCCAGGCTGGTCTTGAACTCCTGACCTCAGGTGATCCACCCACCTTGGCCTCCCAAAGTGCTAGGATTACAGGCGTGAGCCACCACGCCTGGCCCTAATTGTACTTTTTACAGTAATTGCTTCTCCTCTTACTCCCAGCCTATGACAGTTATAACAGACAATTATCTGTCTTTGGGCCCTATACTTATGCCTTTTCTAAAATTGCAATAAGTGGAATCATAGGACTGTTTTGTGACTGGCTTCATTCACTTAGTGTTATTCTTTGCAGATTCGTGTATAGTGTTAGGTGTTGTGTGAATTAAGTTTCTCTCTTCTTATTTCTTAATAAGTATTTCATTATTTGGATATCCCACAGTTTACTGATTCATCAGGTGAACGTTTGGATTGTTTCCAATATTAAGCTATTATAAATAAAGCCACTATGGACTTTCATTTACAAGTTTTTTTTTTTACATGTACATATGTTTTCATTTCTTTTCAGAGGTTACCTAGGAGTAAACGAGTAAGATTCCTGCACCATATGCTAAATATATGTTTAACTTTATAAGAAATTTCTAAAGTTTCTATGCCATTTTGCATCCCTTACACCTATGTATATTATGTCTTCTTGATGATTTGACACTTTTGTCATGAAATGATGTTCCTCACCCCTGGTTATATTTCTTATTTTAAAGTTTACTTTCTCTAATATTAATATAGCCACTTTAGTTTCCTTTTTAGTTTTTGCATGTTCTACAAATTTTTTTTCTAGCTTTATATTGTTAATTTATGATTGTATCTTAAAATTGCTTTCTGTTATATGGAATATTGGTGTGTCTTGCTTTTTATTCTAAATCACAATATCTGCCTTTTAATTAAAGTGCTTATACCATTTACATTTATAGTAGTTATTGGTATAGTTGACTTTAAATCTGCTGTTTTACTGTTGGTTTTTATTTATGCCATCTGTTCTTTTCCTTTCTTGTGTAGGATTGTTTCTTGTGAGTGATTCTGTTTTTTGTCACTATTGGCCTATTTGCTGTACCTCTTGAATTATTTTAGTGTTTGCTGCAAGGTTTACAGTATACATTTTTAACTTGTCACAGTTCACCTTCAAATTGTACTGCTTCATGTATAGTTTGAGGCCCTTATGTCAGGTTAATTCTCCTTATCTTTTCCTAGCCTTTGTGATGTTGTCCTGTATTTTAATTTTATGTTCTAAAACTTACAGTAGTTCATTGTTAATATTTTTGCTTTAAACAGAAACCTTTCTTTACTTTTACCCCCACATACCTGCTGTCAGGAATTTTTCACATGTTTCATCAGTATGAAAATATCTTTATTTTCACCTTAATTTTAGAAATTTATATTCACTGGGTACAGAATTCTTTAGCAAGTTTTTTTTTTCCTTTCAGTACTTTAAAGATGATGTTTCATTTTTCCCTGCCCTGCAGGATTTCAGACAAAAAAGCCTGCTATCATTCTTATCTTTGTTCCTCTGTACCTAAGATGGCTTTTTCCCCTGACTATGAATGCTTTCAAGACTTTTCTATCTCTAGCTTTCATCTGTTTTATTATGAGATGCCTTAGTGTGATTTTCTTTGTGTTTTCCTTATTTGGTGTTTTTGGGGTTCTTGGATTTATAGATTCATTTTTTTTTTTTTAGCCATTATTTCCTAAAGCACCCACTCCTTTTATGGGACTTGTTTCCTGTATGATACTCAGTGCTATCTGAAGGGTTTACTGAAGCTCTTTCTAATATTTTTGACTCTTTGTCCTTTCATTACTTGATTTTGATAATTTTTATTCTTCATTTACTTCATTTTTCATTTCATAAACAGTGTGTTTATCTTTGAAGTTCAACTGCGGTCTATTTTATATCCTCCATTTCTCTCCTCATCAGGTTGGTGTTTTTTATAATGTCCTTGAATATATTTTTTCTGTTTATAATTGCATTTTTAAGGTTCTTTTCTTTGATTCCCTTGCTTTCTGTCATTTCTGCAACTGTTGCATTAATTTTTTTCAGCAGGCTTTAGTCGTTTTTTCTTTCCTTTTTCTTTGCGTTCGTTGTAATTTTTATTTGAGTGCCAGACATTGTGAATTTTCCATTTTTCAGGTGCTGCTTTTAGTTGTATTCATTTTTTAAAAATTTGGATTTTCTCCTGGTGTGCAGGTAAGTAACTTGTAGATTAACTAAACTCTTTAGAGGCTTGCCTTTATCCTTTGTTCTGGTGGATCCAGAGCAGTCTTTATTCTGGGACTTACTTATTTCCACTAATAAGGCATTCTTACTCTTCTTCAGCCTCTTTCCAATGCACCATGTATTACAAAGTCTATGCATTCTGGCTGATGAAAACATAAACTCTTCTTAGCCATGTGTGAGCTCTTGAAATTGTTGATCCCACTACATTATTTTTCTTATGCCTCGAGTTATTTATTTTCACTTGTGCTAAGATGGATGCTACAGCCAAGATCAGAGGATACCTCTGCAGGTCTTCAGAGCTATCTGTTTTTGTAATTCTCTCCTCTCTTTTATCAGGCTTTACAAATTCTAGCCCTCTGAGCATCACTAAACTGCTTTTTTATCTCCTCAACTCAGCATGACTCCCAGACTCTGTTTAGGTACCCTCTTCCACTATTGAAACTGAGACACTTTCTGTAAGCAGTAAGCTAGTCTTACCTCATTTGTTTCTTTCTCTTCAGAATCATAATCCAGTGTTGTCTGTTTTGAAATTTCTAAAAACTTCTGTTTCATATATATATACAGTCTTTTTTAAAGTTATAGTAGGGCAGTTTCTGTAGCAGTTACTGTTTCATGGGCATAAGTAGAACTAAGCTGATTTATGATCCCTTTTGTTAAGAAATGTCTTTCCAGTTACTTCCTGCTTTAAGACCTTCATATTTACTGAGCTATGAAACTAATAAGGAATTCTAAGCATTCAGGTAAAAGCATACTGTTTAGTTATATACTTGGAGATGCAGAAAAGGTTTTGTTTCCTTCCTGTCCAATCTTCTCTTCCCCTCAACCTCATTTGTTGGATTTTCAGTCATGTCTGGCTGAATGGGTTTATCTAAGTGTTCGGTTTCTACTCCTTGGAAATCTACCGGAATGCCTCAATTGTTTCTGAGTGTTTTTGCCTTCCTCTTTTGAGAGATGATCACTATAAACAAATTAGAGATATGTTTTATAGTAAGGACTTACAGATAACATGCTATGAAACACATCACTTTTTATTTACATTACATAGAAAAACATTAAAACAACAGTGGAACTTTCCTGGAATAGGAGCTCCAAATAATTCTGAGAATCCTGCATGCTGCTTTTTGGACATAAAAAGTAAATATTTATTTTCTAAGTACTTATTTTGATTAAGCATGGTCACTATACCTAGATCTGTATTACATTTGTACATGTATGTAAACACCAGGTGCTCGGATAACAAATTTTACAAAAAGTGTTTAATAAGTGAAGACTTGAATCAAAGCCGTATGGAAAGATTATTTTCTCTTAAATGCTGATAAACCTGACCCAAAGGGACCATTTATTTGACTCAAGATTTGGTGTCTTTTTTTTTAATTAACTCTAAAGATTCAGTTTGTCAGATTGCATCCATAATTATTAATATTTTTTAAACCTTAAAGGTTTTCTTTATTTTTTGCCTTTTAAGGTTATACTCAATTCAGAAATTCTGCCTCTAGGAGACAAATTATTGTACCTCTCTTAGCAGTATATATGTTTACCAAGACCTGTTAAATCTGACATTAAGGCAAAGCTTTGAAAAGTTAAATTTGGAAAACAAAATGCATCTTCTGGATTTTGTCAGATAGAATAAAAAACAAAATTCAATATAAGCTCTTAGTTTTCTCAATCTGATGTAAGATACATGTGAAAATCAAGAAAGGGACTGGAAACAAGGTACCCAAAATATAAATCATCTATATAATAATAATGGTGATAATTAAATGATTGCTAAATATTAGAGCTTTATCCTAAGCATTTCATGCATTAATTCATTTAATCTTTGTACTATAAAGCAGATATTATTATTGTCCCTATTTTATAGATGAAGAGACTTATTTTAAGTATCTTAACCAAGGATGTAGTATAGAATGATAGTATATCTGGTGGAACAAAAATCTGATTATACAAAACTAATTGTAGCATATTGTTAAAAGCAATTCCAATGAGAAAATATGCTTATAGAATGTTTAAATTCTGCATTTTTTGTGGTGTAGGACAGTCTGTCACTGTGTAGCATGTATTTAGATAACTAGAGGTCTCAAGCTAGGGGCATTGAAGTTTGAACATTTCTTTTACTTGACCAATGCAGTGCTTTTTAAACATTGAATTGGATGGACTTAGGCATTTTCTGGTTGACCATAGTTTTCACAGCTCCCTATAGCCTTATACCAAACCTCCTCATATATTAATCAAGGGGGAGAAGTATAGTAGCGCCATGTTGACATTTTTCCAGATAACAAGACATAGTTTAGGATGATGGATTGGAAAAGAGAACCCAGAAACAGCAGTCTCCAGTGTTTATAAAAATTTGATGTATGATATAGAAAGTAAGTCAGATAATTGGAAGCATAAATGCTTCTGTAATTTATGCTGAGAAGTGTGTGTGTGTGTGTGTGTGTGTGTGTGTGTGTGTGTGTATTCCCCCATCTAAGTTCTAGCACAAAAATCAGCTTCAGATAGATTAATGATAAAAATTTGAGAAACAAGTTTCTAGGATTTTTAGAAGAACATGTGAGGCAATAACTTCATGACCTTGGGTAGAAAGTGAATTCTTAAGATTTACAAAAACAGCTGGGTACAGTGGCTTATGCCTGTAATCCCAATACTTTTGGAGGCCAAGACAGGACGATCACTTGAGAACAGGAATTCAAAACCAGACTGGGAAAAATAGCAAGATCTTGTCTCCACATATGCATACATATATATTTACAAAAACAGTAAAAGAAAATATTGACACATATAATTACACTAAAAGTAAAGACTTTATATTAAAATTGTATATAAAAATAGAAGACAATCCACAGGTTAAGAGAAGATACTTGTAGCATATTACTAATAAAGGACTAGGATCCATGATAATATTTATAAAGAAATTTTAAATTAATTAGAAAAAAGACAACTCAGTAGAAAAATGGGCAAAAACTTGAAGAGGCCCTGCTCAGAAAACAAAACTCAAACGACCAGTACATATATGAAGACATATTCAGCCTTATTGATAATCAAGGATATTCACTAAACATATAGTGAAATGTCATTTCACATGTTACCTTAACGAAAATTAAAAGAATACCAAATGTTGGCAAGGGTTTGGAGCAATGGGCTCTCTTCCACCCTCCAAAAGTATTAGTGGTATCATTTGTATTTTGGAAAGCAGTTGGCAGTAATAAAATTGGAAATGTTTATTCTTAATCTCAGTCGTGTGTGTGTGTGTGTGTGTGTGTGTGTGTCTACAAAAACTGTTAATTTTACAGAAGTCATGTTTATAGCAACATTATAATAGCTCAAAAATTTTAAAACTTAAATGTCCATTAATAAGAGATTGAATGGATTTCGTATATCCATATAATTCAATACTATGTAACAGTGAAAAGGAAGGAACTAGAGTTCCACATATCAACATGGGTGAATCTCACCAATGGTAATCTTGAATGAAAAAAGCAGCTTGCAGAAGAATCTGCACATAAGATAACATTTGAAAGCATGCAAAACAATACTGTTGTAGTAAGAATACATTCATATATTGAAAACATTAAATATAGAATGGTTATTACTTCTAGAAAGGAGAATAACAGGCAGTCAGTGGCAAGTACCCAGTGGTTTAACTATATTGATAATGTGTATTTTTTACATTTGGTGGTAGTACATGTATACCTACTACATTATTCTTGATAACCTTTTGAAGTCTTATATGTTTTACAATATATATATATTTTTTTAGATGAGGTCTCACTCAGTAACCCAGGCTGTAGTACAGTGGTATATGTTATCATAGCTCACTGCAGCCTCAAACATCTGGGCTCAAGCAGTCCTCCCACCTCAGGCACCCAAGAAGGTGGGACTACAGACATGTACCACCATGCCCAGCTAATTTTTCTTTTCCTTTTTCTTTCTTTTTTTTTCATGTGGAGATGGGTGGTCTCACTATATTGCCCAGACTGGTCTTGAACTCTTGGCCTCAAGCAATCCTTCCGCCTTGGCCTCCCAAAGTGCTGGGATTACAGGCATAAGCCACCGCTCCTGACCTGTAATAAAAATTTTTTAAACTCAGCAGAACATCTGATTGCATAGAAAATTTAGAAACATGTAAGGATGTTTTTCTTAAAATCTACACAAGGAAAATAACTATTAGAAAACCCAAGAAACAAAAATTAGTAGCAAGAGCAAACGTTGACCAGGCAGGATGGCTCATGCCTGTAATCTCAGCACTTTGGAAGGCTAAGGCGGGAGAATCGCTTGAGCCCAGGAGTTTGAGACCAGCCTGGGCCGTATGGTTAAAGCCCATCTCTACAAAAAAGTGTTTAAATAAAAATTGAAAAGAAAAAATGTCTTTGTGATCGCCATCATTACAGCATAATTAATAATTTTAAATCTTAGCATAATAGAATTTTGGTTATTACAGATTTAATTGTGGTACACATTAAGATATAAATATTGTGAATTTGACCCTCTAAGAGTACAGCTGATAGAAGGTGGGAAGCAAAACTGGATAGAACTAAGAGCGAGCAGGGAGCGAGATCCGTTAAGTTCCTCTTACAGAGAAGAAGTCAGAAGATGCTGCCTGTAATAAGGAAACAAGGAATAATGTCAGTTATTATTTGTCAAATAAATACATAAGAAGGTGGCAACTATGTGAAGTAAAAGGTATATTAATTAGCTTGATTGTGATAATTATTTCACAATTCATATATATATCAAAACTTCAATTTGTATACTTACGTACAATTTTTGTCAATAACACCTTACTAAAGCTGGGGAAAAATGTTTCACTAAAATCATGATGCTAATGTTATGCTCCATAAAACTACAGACGTAATCAATACAGATACAAATAAAAGCTGTATAAGTGTATTGGGAAGATGGAATGGATAGGTAAGTTTGTTAAATTCTCATCTGTCACAGCAGAAAACTGAGAGTGTGTTTACAACCTTTTATGACATAGTGGTAGAAGCATATTGTTTAGAGATATAATGACACTTAACAAGTGGGAGAAGTAGTACAAATGTTAAAAAGTAATTTGTTTCGAAAGATTTTTTTAGTAAAATCGGCAAGATTTTTTAGTAAAAAGAGGAGTTGGGAAGAAATGAATCAAGAGAGGCTAATTGTGTGGACATGTCACTTTAATAATTTTAAAATATTTTAACCACATTCTTTTGTAGATTTTTAAGTCATTGTAAAGCCCTAAGATTAGTTCTGAATTTGAAATATTGAAATATTCGTTGCCATTTAAGGAGGTGAGAACTATGTGTGGTTCATATGTTCAATCTCATGGTAAATACAGTGGATGTAAGGAGTGCTGTGGAGCACCTTGACAAGGTTGGAGAGGTTCACTCACTTTAGAGGGATTTACACACTTGGCTGTCATCAAAAGTTTAGAAAATTTAGTCTCACATGTCAAATTTGAGAAAGCAGACATTATTCTGAGTCATACATTCTGAAAATAGTTTATAATGGTAATGCAGGCAGAATTCTTTGCTATTGTGTAACATTGGGAACAGCGACACTATAATTAAGAGATAATAAAAGTGGAATTTTTTTTTCCATAAGACAGTGTGTCCTCCTGTTAGAGAGCCAAGCAATCATTTTCAAAGTAGGCTAAGATTTTCCCTGCCCTTCGCACTTGGCTGTTCTCTGGCAGCAGGGTGTGTGATGGAGCAGTGGAGCATTTTAAGATGTTAACACAAGGCCGACCAAATAGCAGCAGTGTGAGGAAAGCCATGCGAACGTGCAGGAGCACTTAATCACGTAACACTCTAGTTTTGATGGAATAGTATCTGTTTTAGATAGGATATACTCCATTAACAATTCAAAATTTTGACTGAAAGATTAAGTTCTAGGTTTTTACGTTCCATATTGATGGCTCATGTCTTTAAAATCCATGCTTTCCAGCAATAAAGTTGGTTAAAAGAGGTCCCCCTGACATCATTCTCCTCAGAAGCAAAACTCTTTTTATTTTTTTGAGACAGTGTCTTGCTCTGTTGCCCAGGCCGGAGTGCAATGGTGCGATCTCAGCTCACTACAACCTCCACCTCCCGGGTTCAAGCAATTCTCCTACCTCAGCCTCCCAAGTAGCAGGGACTACAGGTGTGTGCCACCATGCCTTGTTAATTTTTGTATTTTTAGTAGAGATGGGGTTTTGCTGTTTTGGCCAGGCTGGACTCAAACTCCTGATCCGTCCACCTCAGCCTCCCAAAGTACTGGGATTACATGTGTTAGCCACCACGCCTGGCCAGAAGCAATACTATTGACTAGGAATAATGGAATATGAACTGCCAATGTTATAGCACCAAAAAAATCTGTGTTTAGAATCTCCGAAGTATTTTTCTGAAAGAGAAATGTACAGTTTTCATGGTACATGTGATTTTTAGAGGTTATTCTACTTTCACTGCTGACTCATTCTGTTTATCATTTGGGTTTAATTAACATTTAGGAGAAAGAAAATAATAATTCTTGCATCCGTGTTGTGGTAATTTAATGCAGTGTGTCAAATTCTTCAATAATCTGATGAAAATTTGAAATTAAAAATACCATACTCGTTTCCTAAAGGAATTAATCATGGGGATAATTTATATGTAAAAGATGTTTTCACTAATGTTAATGGAAATATAAAACTCTGCAAAATTTTTTCTCTTTTTTTCTTTTGTGGAGACAGGGCCTTGCTTTGTCACACAGGCTATAGTGCAGCGGTATGATCTCGGCTCACTGCAACCTCCACCTCCCAAGCTCAAGCAATCCTCCCACCTCAGCCTCCCAAGTAGCTAGGACCACAGGCAATTGCTACCACACCCCACTGATTTTTGTATTTTTTATAGAGACAGGGTTGTGACATGTTGCCCAGGCTGGTCTCAACCTCCTGGGCTGAAGTGATCCACCCACCTTGGCCTTCCAAAGTGCTGGAATCACAGGCATGTAATTCCAGAGCCACCATGCCTGGCCCTCCAAACTCCATAAAATATCTTAAAGAGGTTTATTCTGAGCCAGTGTGAGTGACCACAGCCTGGGGAAAAAAAATCACAAACCCTAGATCCCTTGAGTAAGTAGTTTCAAGCCAGCAGGTTACAGTTTGGTTTTATACATTTTAGGGAGATGAGATACAGGCAAAGACATAAATCAATACGTGGAAGGTGTCCATTGGTTCAGCCCAAAAAAGTGGGCATCTTGAAATGGGGGCTTACAAGTCATAGGTGGGTTTTAGGGATTGCTGATTGTTCATTGGTTGAGAGACTTAAGCTATTGTCTGAAGACTTGGAGTCAGTAGACAGGAATGCTTGAGTTGAGGAAGTTGTGGGAACCAAGGCCTTTCTAATGTAGATGAAGCCTCATGGGTGGCAGCCCTCAGAGAAAACAGACTATAAATGCCTCTTTTCAGAATTTAGAGGTGTAAGGCTCTCAGCTAATCTCTCTTCCATTTGGGAAAGGCCTAGAAAGGGAAGGCCAGGCTGCATTAATGGCGATTCTCCAAAGATGTAAATTTTCCCCACAAAGGACTGCTTTGGAGGGTCATTTCAAAATATGTCAAAGAAATTTATTTTGGGGTAAAATATTCTTATTTCTTTCAGAGTCTGCTATCTGCTATGTGATGCTATAACAGAGTCAGGTTGGGAAATAGGCCACATTATACTAGGTAAATAAAAATCCGTGTAATAGAATTTTGTGGTTAGGGTGTGACTTCACCCTTGCTCACATGGCCACATCGCCTTAGGTCTTTTTTCTTTTGAGATGGAGTTTTTCATTCTTGTTGCCCAGGCTGGAGTTCAATGGCACGATTTCAGCTCACTGCAACCTCTGCCTCTCAGTTTCAAGCAATTCTGCCTCAGCCTCCCAAGTGGCTGGGATTACAGGCACATGCCACCATGCCCAGCTAATTTTGTATTTTTAATAAAGATGGGTTTCACCATGTTGGTCAGGCTGGTCTCAAACTCCTGACCTCAGGTGATGCACCCAACTTCAGCCTCCCAAAATCGTGGAATTACAGGTGTGAGCCACCACACCCGGCTGGCCTTAGGTCTTGTTTCTAATCTGGTATCTTATTACCACACACAGTCTGTTTTGATCAGTCTTAAGGATCTCTATTGTAACCTTAATGCTGGATAGTAGGGCCTGAACTTGAAAAGGAAGTGGATATAAGGAGGTACATCTGACCTCACCTCCCATTATGGCAGGAATTCAGTTGTTTAGGTTTCTTTTGGCCAAGAGGGGAGTTCATTCACTTGGTTGGAGGGTTTAGGATTTTTTGTCTGTTTGTTTGTTTACACTAGATAGTACTGACTTAAGAATTTGAGCTTTGAAACAAGAAAGGTCATTGATTTATTTTTTAAAAAACACTTTGAGCTCAAGTAGTATGCCAGTAATACTCTTGGTGAGGAGCAGAGATAAAGGATATGCCTGATTAGTTGTTCCTCAGCTGAGAACTGAATTACAAAAGGAAGGTTCCTAAAATCTTTGGACACAAAGGTCATGGATAAGTGTATTCCACCACAGCCTGAGCAACATAGTAGGACCCCATCTCTACAAAATAAAAGAACAAAAAGCCTGATCTGGTAGCATACGCCCCTAGACCCAGCTACTCCGAGGGCTGAGGTGGGAGGATTGCTTGAGGCCAGGAGGTTAATTCTGCAGTGAGCCATGATTGCACCACCGTACTCCAACCTGGGCAACAGCAAGACTCTGTCTCACAAAAAGAAAAGCAAAGAATATTCCATCAGAAGACGAAAAAAGCAAAAACCTTCAGGTGAGAGCAATCAAATGTAGCTAACACCTGTTAGGGTGTATAGCACACTGCCTGGTACATAGAAAAATAACATCATTTTAGAAACAGTTTAATTGTTAATAAAATATTTAATAAGTAAAATATACAGCAATATACTTTCATCATTTCAGTCACTTTTTTAAATGATATTGTTGACAAAAATGGTATTGTTGACAAAACAAAAGCCAAACTCTGTAAAATAATTGAAGAGGCTTATTCTGAGTCAAATATAAGTGACTATGGCCCATGACATAGCCTCAGGATGACCTGAGAACATGTACCCAAGGTGGATGGGTTATAGCCTGTATACATTTTTAGGAGACCAAAGTTACAGGCAAAGACATAAATCAACACATATAAGGCACACATTGATTCAGCCTGGAAAGATGGGACGTCAGGAAGTGGCAGCTTCCAGGTCATAGATGGATTCAAAATTTCCTGATTGGCAATTGGTTGAAAGAGTTAAGCTTAACTGAAGAGTTATAGTCAGCATAAATAAATATTTGAGTTAAGTTGAGCGGGTGGTGGGGTGTAGAGAATCCATGAGCCCCACACGTTGGTGCACCAGAATGTAGGGATCCATGAGCCCCACATTGGACACCAGAATGTAGGGAGCCAGCCCTACATCACCCATGGATACCCCGAGTTCGGTGGCAACAAAGGACTGAGAAAAAATTAAAAGTGGGACCAGTGGGCCATCACTTTATTACTCTGGAGGAAACAGTGAAGGCCCCGAGCTCTGATCATCTATATTATTTATTGATTTATTGATTACAATCACTTTGATCTATAGGGTAGGGGTAGAGTGATGGTGGAATGAATCAGTGAGCCGGAAGTGAATCATTGAGCAGGAACTGGTGTGTCATCCTAAGGATTGATAACAGTGGTGGCTTGGGAGTTTCACGAAACAAGAACATGTGGTTATCTTTAGCTTATTATCTATGTACAGCTGATGGAACGTGGGCCTTACAAGGAGCCTACAAGTCTGGCTACATCATAGTGCTACAAAGGGGTTTTAGTCCTTGAGTGCAATGTTTATGGTAAGAGAGCCTAGGTCACCCTGCACCAGAACATGGGGCATGGAGAGGGCTTCCTCCTCAGAGGCCTCCTGCAGCCTCCCACAGTTTGTTGTTCCATGTTTATATGTTACTCATAATCAATTTATGTAGGCAATCTGTAAGTGCTTTCTCCTTTGCAGCTTTTCCCAACAGTGGGGTGCAAGCCAAGGTTCTTGTTATGTAGATGAAGTCTCTAAATAATAGACTTCAGAGAGAATATATGACAAATGTCTCTTATTGGACCTTCAAGGATGTTGGACTCTCCAGAAAAGATAGAACAAGGGAAGGAGATTCTGTATAAAATGCTGATTTCCCCCACTAGGGACAGCTTTGTAGAGCCATTTCAAAATATGTCAAAGAAAATGCATTTTGGGGTAAAATACTTTGATTTCCTTTAGGGCCTGCTATCCAACATGTGATGCTACACTAGAGTCAGGTTGAAATTTGGTATCTTATTGCTACTAATCTGTTTTTTCAGTCTCAAGATCTCCATTTTAATGTTAGTGCTGGTCAGTTGTACATAAACTCCAAAGGGAAAGGGCACAATGAGGCATGTCCAACACCCCTTTTCTATCACGGCCTAAACTGGCTTTTCAAGTTCCTTTGGAATCTCCTTTGCAAAGAGTAGGGTTCATTCAGGCAGTAGGAGGCTTAGAATTTTATTATGGGCTTACAACATATGATATATAAATAGAAAAGTTTTTTTGGTTTGTTTTTTGAGACAGAGTTTCACTCTCGTTGCCCAGGCTGGAGTGCAATGGTGCAATCTCAGCTCACTGCAACCTCCACCTCCTGGGTTCAAGCAATTTTCCTGCCTCAGCCTCCCGAGTAGCTGGAATTACAGGTGCCCGTCACCATGCCCAGCTAATTTTTGTATTTTTAGTAGACACGGGGTTTCACCGTATTGGTCAGGCTGGTCTCAAACTCCTGACCTTAGGTGATGCACCCACCTCGGACTCCCAAAGTGCAGGGATTACAGGTGTGAGCAACAATTCCCGGCCAGTAGAAAAGCTGAAAATCAACAAGTATATCTCAGTTTGTTTAGCATCTGTGTACATAGTAAAATGATTAGAAGGTTATATATTATAGGGGCCATCCAGGAAAAAACTTCCCCATCGCCCTCTGAACGTTCACTGAAAAATTAACTCATCAAAGGCAGATTAATTGGAGAAAAGGTATACATATTTATTAACAAGCACACAAGGGAAAATCATAGATTGATTATACGACCCTCAATGGAGTACAGAAGCTTTTACCTTATAAGTGATGTTACAGAAGGAATGGGGATTTGGATCAAAACAGATTATGATAAGAGAGGAAGATGAAGCCTGGCTACCAGAGGTGTTTCTGTTGTGTAAATGAAACCTCACAAGTAGGTAGTAAAACCTAGGCATGAGGAGAAAGAGAGAATATATGGTGAATATTTCTTTCAGACCCTTAAAAATAACATACCCTCAATTAATCTTTCCCAGATCCAGACAGGGAAGGCCTCACAGAATGCCTGGCTGCATCAATACAGATTCTCTCTGCAGATGCAAATCTCCCCCACAAAAGATAGCTTTGCAGAGCGACTTCTGTTTGCAGGCCCTTCAGAGGGCCATTCTAAAATATGTCAAAGAAATGTAGGTTCATGTATTTTGGTTTTCTTCATTGGAGAGCACTTGAGTGCACTGGACATCTGATAAATGGAAGAAACGTGGTCTGAGTTGGGAAAAGCTAAGAGGTCCTCATGGAATAGCATGAAGACTGTTTTCTGGCTCCTCCACGTGAGTGGTAAGCCAGAGCCCTTGCCCTGTATTGAGGGCCAGGAACACATATCAGAAAGAAGAGCTTGAGTCATTTTTGGAGCTCCTAGGTTGGGGAAAAGCAAATCAGGCTGCTCTCATACTCATTGGAGAGCAGATTCTGTCTGGAGGCTGCTCGTCAGCCACTCTGAATTTTTTTTATTGACCTTCAGCTACATTTGCCCAGAGGCATTTTAAAGGTGCCAGTGGGCCTTGGGGCTGTTTTACAATTACAGTAGCTTATTTGAATTGCTACTTGTAGAAATGCATGCTCAGCCATGTTTTGGGCTCTGTTCTTCCCTGACATCTATGGTGCTTCTGAAGTTGAGGAAACCTGATTTGGTGTCGCTTGATAAACCTACTTGTCTGATTCAGCAGTTACCTGCCCTTCTCTGCTGGACTACAGTGATTTAACCTTACATTTATTTCAACACTTGGCTCTTAAAAGTTTTATAAGGAGGTCTACAAATTGCTCTAGATATTATGAAAAAAATTATAGTATGCTTGATTTTATTGATCAGTGTTCACACTTTTCACATAAATGAAGTTATTGAATTTCAGGAACTTTTTGTTATGCCCAGCTTTTAGAAGTGGTAATTAAAAACAGTAAGTTCTCCAGCATATTTCTTTAGTCAGATATAATTTATAAGAATTATGAGGCCTGTGCAGTAGTTCACCCCTTAATCTCAACACTGGGAGGCTGAGGCAGGAGAATGGCTTGAGCCCAGCAGTTCGAGACCAGCCTGAGCAACACAGCAAGACCCTGTTTCTATGAAAACCAAAAAAAAAAAAAAAAAAAAAAAAAAGAGCTAGGAATGATGGTGCATACCTATAGTCCCAGTTACTTGGGAGGCTGAGGTGGGAGCATTGCTTGAGCCCAGCATTTAAAGGCTGCAGTGAGCAGTGATCGTCCCACGCACTCCAGCCTGGTTGACAGAGAAAGACCCTGTCTCAAAAGAAAAAAAAATTATGAAATGTCATTTATTTACTAGAATTTTGAAGTCACTTATCACAAATCTTCATTCTTTAATTAATCTATGAAAACCCACAGTAACTTATTGAGCCTTATTTGTTCCTTTTGAGCCTGGGTATTTACTGCTATCTTATTCCCATATTGAATGTCTTATTGGAATAATCTACTAAAATTTTATTCTACCTCTTTTCTCTTTAAGCAGCCTGAGTTTTACCTAAAAGATTAAGCACTTTAAAAAAAAGTACTCCCTGTAGTATTGATCGAATCAGGCCATCTGATGTTTAGAATATCTGATTTTGGGGGCGGGGGAGTGGGGGAGAAGGGGTTAATCTGCTCTGTGGACACAGCAACAAGCCAAAGTACTTGCCTTCAATATTTCATTCTAATGCTGGGAAGCTGAATAAAAACTATATGATAATTCATACAAGTGTTAAATGACCCAAAGAAAAATAAAGTCAAGGTTAGGAAATACTGAAGGATGTGTGCAGGTGCTATGTTGCAGAGAGTGATTAGAGGAAACCCCTGAATGTGGGATGTCAACCGAGAGGAAACAACAAACCAGACTGAGATGCAGTAAGACAAGACTTATTGGGCTCTTAGGAATTACAATTCAGGAGACACAGATGTGGCTAGAAGCCACATTGTGTTCCAAAGCAAGTGTGGGTTTTTCAAATGAAGCTAAAGGTAATTACATAAGTTGTTCAGAAAGAATTATCATTGGTAGAGGCAACCAGCTTAGCATAAGTCCATAGTTTATTTATTGTTGTTGTTTAGGAGTTGCAGTGCTGGTGAAATTCAGCTGTTTTTCAGGATATTGTGGTTGTGGTGGTTAGGTGCACTTCAAATATTCAAGGCAAGGTACAGGGTTATTTTGCAAGGTAGCCAGTGGTGCAGGCAGTCCTGAGAATGGCTTCTGCTTTAGAAACTGAACTATAGTGATGCCATTTTGTATATTTCACAGATAACATTTGAGCAAAATCCTAACAGAAGTGAAGGGGGCCAAGTCATGGTATCTGGGAGAGGAACAATGTGAGGTATAATTAATCAAGATCCAAAAAATATTTCTGTGACTCTAGTGTTGCAGGAAAAAAAAAAACACATTCTTGTCACATGACCAGGAAAGATTAGGCTCGCGGACACATTAAAGGGTGAGGAGTGGAATTTATTGGGCAAAAAGGAAAATGGAAATATAACTCAGCAAAGTGAGATAGAGTCCTGCTAACAGTCTTTCCATCTCACTGATTAAATTCCACCTTACCACACAGTAACAGGAGAGGTCAGGCTCCTCCCCACTAGAAACAGCAAGAACTTCCCAAGGCCCCACCCCCTCCACCCAATGTGCAGGTGGGCATTATTGAGAAAGAATCAGTGGGGTGGGGGAAGGGCTTCATCCAGGACCGACAGTCCGGTTTTTCATCCTTCCTGCTGTTTTAGGCTTGAAGGCGGAATTTCATCAGGGGCTGGGGGCACGGGGTCCTTGACTGCCTCCTGTCTCTCACTGGTGTTTGTTTCTCCTGAAAAAAAATGATGTAGTGAGAGTCATTTTGGGATTTGTTGCTTCCCACATGCTTTTCTGGTAACCCTAAGCTAATGTTGCATGCTCTTGTGTTCTGACCTCTTTCCCAACCTCAGCACAAGCCATGTAAATTCTTCCTGCACTTCTCATAATGGCTGCCAGTGAAACCATTTCCTAGCCAAGTGGGGAAAGATACTTACTTTTAAGTTAGATTTGAATAACTTTGTGGCTATCAATTGGGTAGAAAGGTCTCCAACAGCTTTTGTCTCTTCTCCTATTATCTACTTTTATTGTTTGCATTCATGTTTGATATCTCCAATGTCAATACAGGGCTTGGGACAAAATGGAAACGATAATATATTAATATTACTAAATGTGTCACACTTAGCTCTCCTCCCAGTTAAGGATGGTATGTGCTAAGTGTGCTAAGTACTCCCTTTCTGTTAAAAATGTGTCAGCAGTGTTAACGGCAATGTGTTCTGAAACAATGACTAACAAAAAAAATTCTGAATACATGAATGAAACATCAACCTGAAGTAACTGAAAGCATCAGAATCCAGTTTTAAAGAGTTTATTCAAGCAAGAATCTGGGAAACATGGACTCCAGAGAAATGAGGCCAGTGCTCTGAAGTAAAAAGTTAAGGTCTTGCTTACATATAGGCAGAAAACAAAGAAATTTAGAAGGATTATAACATTTTTTATATAAGGCTGCTTTATGAGTTATAATAGTTTAGTTATGTTTCTTTTCTACACAGCTTGTTTTCTTCTTTACAGCTTGTTTTCATTTCCTTCCCAGTTTAAAAGTTCATTTAACATTCCACCTTAGACAATGTGATAGTCATGAAGTCTTGGTGTGAGAAAGCTAAGAGGAAAATTAATCTATAATGAAGATCAACAGTTAAGCAAGAAGGGGTCTCCCCTGGTGCCTTTTAGTAATTTACAACATTTTACAAAACAATGTAGATAAGGAAAAAGGCTAATCTGTAATCAGACAAATAATCAGAGAAGCAAAGCTTACCGCTTCCTAGGTTACAGCTGCCTGTTAACATGATCCAGGTCCCATAATCTAATATTTTAAAGTTCCAGCTCTAATATGTTTAAGTTCCAGCAACTTAGATTTAAATTACTGATTTTCACAGAAGTGGGGAAAATGTTTTTCTTGGTGTTTTAGCATGAGAAATTGATGCATTTTCTTTAGCAGACAGTATCTTTAATTAAAAAGAAAAAATTCCAAAGGACTTGTGTATTTTAACTCAGCTAAGTCTCAGAAAAACTCTGTTTTATACAGGAATAAAGTAAAGCATAGAACTGGCTAAGTGACTTGCCCAGGGTCACTCAGGTGAAGCCCGCATCTCAAACCAGGTTCTCTGGCTCTAAAATGTATCCTCTTAAAAAATAAAAAATTATGGTGTTGACTGTTGTCCTTGGGTTGTCTTGCTAAAGGATGATGGTAATTTGCAATGTTATGAGACTTCCAAAATTAGGATCACATTTTGATTCCATGTCTTCATGCTAACATACTGTACAAAAAGTGAAGATTAAAAGGAAAACCTATTGTGTTTTTTTTTTTCAAAGTCCTACTTAAACTACACCCTCATTTAAAGTGTTCTCTAACCTCTAAATCCTATCCATAAGAAGAATTAATGACTTCCTCCTCGTTTCACCTCCTGGAATCCCCACTGTGGTTGTCTTAGGTTAGAGCCATGCTATTATTTAGTTTATACAGTTTCTTGTGTTAAATTGCTTTCATTGTTAATGTTACTGCCTGTATATGTAAATTCTTTAGGGGTAGGGTATATGTTCTAATAATCTTATGTGCCTAGAATTACTCAACAACATTATGAAGTAATTATGATACATTGTAGTAGATTCATTGTATAGATTTTTAACCAGAGATGTTTAGATGACTTGTCCAAAAGCAGAGAAATAGTGGGCATCATGGTGTGAATAAAACTGAAGTGCCTAGCTCCCAGTTTAAGATACTTTCTGCCATTTCAGAAAGATCATTTTAGTGTGAAAGTCTTCAGACCTCTTAAAGGAATAGAGCCATACCCAGAATGAACATCACCCCACTAGGGGACATTTTGGATAGAATATTCTTCCAAATCTCTCTTTGTTTTCATTTTCTATTCTCTGTCAAAATATACATTGATTCCTATTAAATAAAAAAAGGAAATAATTTTCTGGGAAAAGCAATAGGTGTAGGTTCTGTTAAAAGAAAAGCTTCCACCCAATTAAATTTAATGGAATTGCCCAGGCCTGGTGGCTCATGCCTGTAATCCCAGCACTTTGGAAGGCTAACACAGGTGGATCATGAGGTCAGGAGATCGAGACCATCCTGGCCAACGTGGTGAAACCCCATGTCTACTAAAAATACAAAAGAATTAGCTGGGCATGGTGGTGCATGTCTTTAGTCCCAGCTACTTGGGAGGCTGAGGCAGGAGAATTGCTTGAACCCAAGAGGCAGAGATTGCAGTGAGCCAAGATCTCACCACTGCACTCCAGCCTGGGTGACAATGCAAGACTCCGTCTCAGAAAAAAAAAAAAAATTTAAAGGAGTTTAAGTGAACAATTCATGAATTAGATAGCCCCCACAGCAGATTCAGAGAGACTCCAGGGATGCTTCATGGTCAGAACAAATTTATAGACAAAAAAGGGAAGTGACATGCAGAAATCAGAAATGAGGTACAGAAACAACTGAGTTGGTTACCACTCAGTGTTTGCCTTATTTGAACACAGTTTGAACACTCATTAGTGTATGAGTGGGTGAAGTATGGCCCCTGGGATTGGCCAAGACTCAGCTATTGTTACAGGTGCATTCTCCTAAGTTAGTATTTCAGTCTTGTCTTAAGTTAGGTTGCACTTTGTCCACAAGGACTCAAATATAGAAGTACAGAGTCCTTCTCAGGCCATATTTAGTTTGCTTTAACAGTTCCTATAAGTCTGCCATAGTTTTCCTTTTATAAAATAGAGTTGACAAAGCATCCCTATATGAAAGAGAAAGACTGTAATAATTAACTGATTTTTTTTTGTAATGTGTAAATTGCCTTAAGTGTTTCAAAGATAAGTGATTAGGAGTACATAGTAGTAATAGTACTATTTTTTTTTCTACCACTCTTTTATAAACCCAGGGATAGTTAATACTATCACTTGCTTAATACTGTGTAACTCATAGCCTGGTGGTAACTTTTCCTGTGCTCACCTTGGACTTGATTGCTTCAAGCAGTAATCTGAAAGTGCCTGAGCTGCTCTATTAATTAAGATTTAATAGAATGTCTTATGATGCCTAAGGATATTTTGTAAAAGAAAGTTAGAGGTTGATATACAAGGAATACCTTTAACTTCACTTAATCATCTATGAGTCTGTCATCTATGAACTTAAGTCCTTTGCACATCAGTTGTAGAAAGCAGACTCTTCCCTGTGTGAGTTGTATCTTCAACTGTGTCAATGGTTAGAACTTCAGAACTACCTTCTTACCAGCATAGCTTATTTCTTCATGCTTTAGGATAGATATTTTAAGGATTTTTTTTTTTTCAAGATGGAGTTTCGCTCTTGTTGCCCAGGCTGGAATGCAATGGCGCAATCTCAGCTCACTGCAACCTTCACCTCCCAGGTTTATGCAATTCTCCTGCCTCAGCCTCCCATGTAGTTGGGATTACAGGCATGTGCCACCACAGCCAGCTAATTTTGTATTTTTAGTAGAGAAGGGGTTTATCCATGTTAGTCAGGCTAGTCTGGAACTCCTGACCTCAGGTGATCCACGTTCCTCGGCCTCCCAAAGTGCTGGGATTAAAGGTGTGAGCCACCGCACCCAGCCAGAATTTCATTTTAAAGCTGAAGTTTTTTAGTTCTATTACTAGGAAAACAGAATAGTCTTAAAAATGCCTTGTGCTTTTTACAGCTATTATAGATGATGTCTTACTTATAGAACTTCTGCTGAGTATACCTTTATTTTCAAGTTCAGCAAAGTGCTATATTTATTTTGGAATGCCATCATTGTGATTGCTTTATATTGTAAATATCTTTCTCCTTTAACATAAGGAAATTCAAGATATTTTGCATTAGAAGTACCTCATCCCCACATATCTGTTTCTTGGCCTGACAGGATTTACATTGTTGGCCTTAATTCCAAGACTCTTCATCAGGCCCTGAGAAAGAATTTACTTCTCATTAATATGGATATGGCTAACTTTCTCTCTCTACTCTGAGGGGAATAAAATGGTATTTTTGTCATTTTACATGGAACAATAGGAGAATGTTTTCAAGATGAGAGACAGGAAATAAAGATTAATGTATTAAATGAAAAAATTGGCAATGTGCATACTCTGTCTTTCTATGCATATTATGACTTTCTGATATTAAACATGCAGAAAAGGAAAAAAACTAGATGATCACGGAACCCAGAGACATTAGTGGTCAAAAAGAGGACAAGATTTTGATATAGGAACAAATATTCTGCCATTTGAATAAAATAGAAAATTGAAACTATAACATCTTAAACACAATCCATTTCCAGTTCAGTTGAGAAGAAAAGTTGGAGAGTATAGCATGCAAATATGAACTTCTGCATGAAGCTTATACCTTTTGGTGAATTAAAAAAAAAAAAACCTTTCCATCATAAATCCATTATTAATCTTTACTGAATATTTTATTGTTTAGAAATATTTTATACCTTCCTCTTTATGAAAGAGGGGCGACACTGTCCTTTCATTCCCTATTAAGCATTTTACTATTTTACAAAAATGGTAATAACTGAAATGAAAATATTATTCACTGTACTTTATTTCCACATAGATTTCTTCAAATGTATAATAAAAATGAGAAAATAATAACTGATTTGTAATATTGAAGATTCAGTGATGGCTCCAATATCATCCATCTTTGGAGGATATTTTTTTTCTTTTGCAGAAATTTGGTCCTCATGTGTGTGTGTGACTCAGAATAACAATCACAGCAGCTTGTTGGTTTTATTCACTACTTATTTTCACTCAAACTGGTTAGGAAGCAGCCCCCAAGCCAGAGCTGATACTCAGAGACTGTGTACTGGTACAGACTGTTTGCTGTCGATGTCTTGTCAATCTGACTGGGACAGTGCTTTTCTCAATAGCTCAACATTGCTGCTGAATCAACTCTTAAATAATTTTTTGTTTTTTTTTGAGAGAGGGTTTCACTTTGTCACCCAGGATGGAGTCCAGGGGCACAATCATGGCTCACTACAGCCTCGACCTCCTGGGCTGAAACAGTCCTCCCAGTTCAGCTGCCCAACTAGCTAGGAATATAGGCATGCACCAGCCTATATTGGTGATATGGTTTGACTGTGTCCCCACCCAAATCTCATCTTGAATTGTAGTTCCCACCTGGTGGGGGATAACTGAGTCATGAGGGCAGTTACCTTTATGCTGTTCTTGTGATAGTGAGTGAGTTCTCATGAGAGCTGGTGGTTTTATAAGGGACTTTTCCCCTTTTTGCTCAGCACTTATGCTTGCTGCTGCCATGTGAAGAAGGACATGTCTGTTTCCCCTTCTACCATGATTATGCTTTTCCTGAGGCCTGCCCAGCCATGCTGAACCGTGAGTCATTAAACCTCTTCCCTTCATAAATTACCCAATCATGGTTATGTCTTTATTAGCAGTGTAAGAATGTACTAATACACCTGGCTTTTTTTTTTTTTTTTTTTGGTAGCAGCAGGGTCTTGTTATGTTGCCTAGGCTGATCTCAAAGTCCTCTCCTCAATTAGTCCTCCTGCCTTTGCCTCCAAGTGCTGGGATCGCAGGCATGTGCCAACGTGCCCAGCCTCAGCTCTGAAATAATTTTAATTTCACTGCTGTATCCCAGATTTATCCAAGACATTGCCTCCTGAATCTGGTTTAGGTGGCCTTGCCCCATATGGAAACCAGAGTGAAAGTGCCCAGTGCTGTAGGGAAACAAGTGCTGCCAGTTCGTAGGGGGCGGGAGGAAGATGGTCATGGATTCCACATCTGCGAGATGGCGGTTATAACCGTGGCTCCCTCATAGACTTCTGGGATTTTGTTTATACAGGTCAAATCTTGGAGCAGTGCTTAAAACAGTATGTGTTCAGCCGTCATTTGTTGTGCTGTTACTACTACTATAATTATTACTGGTATTAAATAATTATTCTGCAGAGAGGTCGAGCTGGGAGCACCTGAAAGGGCCAACACAGAGACTGTGCTTCTCTTCTGAGATCTGCAGTCATGAGCAGCATAGATCCTAGAGTTGAGTGAGATAATAGAAAGTACCTGGTTATATTTCCCTCTCATCTCATCATCTCCCTTCCTGCCTTCAGGGCCCACCTCACAGGAGTAGCAGAACCGACCACTGCAAAGAATTTTCTCATTTATGTGAGTGTGACTCAGTATAACAATCACAGAAGCTTGGTGGTTTTATTCATTTCTTATTTCCACCAGTACTGGTCAGGAAGCAGCCCCCAAGCCAGAGCTAATGCTCAGATACTGTGTACTGGTACAGACCATTTACTGTGGATGTCCCTTCAATCTGACTGGGACAGTACTTTTCCCCCATAGCTCAACATCACTGTTGAATCAACTCTTAAATAATTTATTTTTTTGGAACAGGGTCTCACTTTGTCACCCAGGATGGAGTACAGTGGCATGACCACTGGATATTTTCTCCTTCTTAATGTATCCTTGTAACTGTTTCCTTAATTGCCCTGTACAGTAGCTTTGAAATCCTTAGATGGGTAGCTTTCTTGGCAGCATACTCTACCTTTCAGAATTGCAAATATATTTAATAATGGGGACATAAAATATAAATAGAGACAAAAATTCCTACCTGAAAAGATTGTTGGAACACATAGAACGTATATGTGTAATGCTAGCCCAACACCCATGGTGCTTCAGTGTAGGTGCTCGGTTAATATTAATGCCATTCCCCTTTCCTTCCATTTTATCTTAATTTATCATATGCCTCTATCCATGTTTGGGCATTTTCCTCTTATCTCACCTGTTGTAATAACCTCCTTACTGGTTCCCCTTGTTCCAGTTTCTCTCTTTGTTCTCACCCTACAATACCTCCTGTATCCTGCTCCAAATGAATTCTTGCTAGATAACAAAGTTTGTGAATAAATTCTTCCCTTTTTTAAAAAAAAGGACAGAAAAATGCAATAGAGAATCTATTTTTTGCAACGTGGTGGCCTACAGATTCTGAACTCTCCCATTATAAAACATCTAAAAATGATAGATAAAATATTTTTAAATAACTTTTATCTGAATGGATAAAGCTATAACAAGGAAAGGGAAATCCTGTTAGGCCAGGAAGAAAGCATGAGTACAAATGTGGGGAGGTGGCTAACCCTGGGGCTGCTAAGCCTTCAGGGCATTTTTGGATCTGGGTGGCCTACCAGTACCAGAGATAAAATTACACAGCATTTAGCACAGGAGTACAAAGAGATGGGGAATATCAAAAAGTGGATAAGTCACAAATGGAATGAAGTGAGAAGTTAGAATGGAGTGTTAGGTTGCAATATCATGGTGACAGTAGAGGAGAGATAATATTCAAAGATATAATGTCACAGGAAGCTCAAAGAACACCAGTCTGTATAAATTAAAAAAAAAAAATTCTTAGACATAACATTTAGACCCAGGGTAGAAATCTGTATTAGTCCATTCTCACATTGGCCTAAAGAAATACCTGAGACTGGGTAATTTATAAAGTAGTTTCATTGGCTCAGATCCACAGGCTCTACAGGAAGCATGATGCTGGCATCTGCTCAGCTTCTGGGAAGGTCTCAGGAAACTTACAATTATGGTGAAAAGTAAAGGGAGAGCACTGCTTCACATGGCCAGAGGAGCAAGAGAAGCCATATCATTCCATCCTGTGCCTCTCCCAAATCTCATGTCCTTCTTGCATTGCAAAATACAATAATGCCTTCCCAACAGTTCCCAAAGTTTTTACTCATTCCAGCATTAACTCAGAAGTCCCAAGTTCAAAGTGTCATCTGAGACAAGGCTAGTCCCTTCCACCTATGAACCTGTAAAATCAAAAGCAAGTTAGTTACTCCCGAGATACAATGGGGGTACAGGCATTAGGTAAATATTTCCATTGCAGAAGGTATATGGGCCAAAAGAAAGGGGCCACAGGCCCCACACGAGTCTGAAACCCAGAAGTCCAGTCACTAAATTTTAAAGCTCCAAAAAAAAATCTCCTTTGGCTCTATTTCTCACATCTTGGACCCACTGGTATGAGGGATGGGTTCCCACAGCCTTGGGCAGCTCTGCCTCTATGACTTTGCATGGTTCAGCCTCTGCACTTGCTTCTCACAGGATGGAGTTGAGTGCCTACAGCTTTTTCAGGCATATGGTGCAAGCTGTCAGTGGCTCTACCATTCTGGAATCTGGAAGATGGTGGCCCTTTTCTCACAGCTTCACTAGGTAACACCCCATGTGTGGGGGCTTCAACCCTGCATTTGCCCTCCACACTGCCCTAGTAGATTCTCCATCAGGGCTCCACCACTGAAGCAGGCTTCTGCCTGTACATCCAGGCTTTTTCATATAGCCTGTGAAATCGTGGCAGAGACTCCCAGGCCTCAATTCTTGCCCTCTGTTTAGCCACAGGCTTAAAACCACATGGAAACCACCAAGGTTTATGGCCAGCATGCTCTGAAGCAGCAGCCCAAGCTGTACCCAGGCCCCTTTGAGCCATGGCTGAACCTGGAGAGGCTGGGATGCAAGGAGCAGTATCCTGAGGCTTCACAGAGCAGCCACGCCCTAGCTCTGGCTCAGGAAACCATTCTTACCTCCTAGGTCTCAAGAGGGGCTTCTGTGAAGGTCTCTGAAATGCCTTCAAGGCCACGTCCCCATTGTCTTGGCTAGCAGCACTTGGCTCCTTATTAATTTATGCAAATTTCTGCAACCTGCTTGAATTCCTCTTCTGAAAATAGGCCTTTCTCTTCCACCACATGGATAAGCTGCAAATTTTCCAAACATTTATGCCCTACTTCTCTTTCAAATTTAAGTTCCAGTTTTAGGTCATTTATTTGCTCCCACATATGAGCATAGGATATTAGAAACGGCCAGGCCATATCTTGAGCACTTTTCCTGCTTAGAAATTCTTTCTGCCAGATACCCTAAATCATCACTCTCAAATTCAAAGTTACACAGATCTCTAGGGCAAGGGCACAATGCAAGCCATGTTCTTTGCTAAGGCATAACAAAAGTGATCCTCCAGTTCCCAGTAAGTTCCTCATTTCCATCTGAAACCTTGTTAGCCTTGCCTTGGCTGTCCATACCACTGCCAGCATTTTGGTCATAACCATTCAGCCAGTCTGTAGGAAGTTCCAAACTTTGACTCATCTTCCTATATTTTTCTGAGCTCTCCACACTCTTCCAACCTCTGATTGTTATCCAGTTCCAAAGTTGCTTTCACATTTTCAGGTATCTTTGTAAGCAATGCCCCAATTTTCAGTACCAATTTTCTGTATTAGTCCATTCTCACACTGCTATGAAGAAAACCTGAGACTGAGTAATTTATTTTTTTAAAAAAAGAGGTTTAGTTGGCTCACAGGTGTGCACTGTACAGGAAGCATGATGTTGGCATCTGTTCAGCTTCTGTGAAGGCCTCAGGAAACTTATAGTCATGGCTGAACGTGAAGGGGGAATACACTTCAAATGGCCATAGAAGGAGCAAGAGAAGTTGGGGAGGTGCTACACACTTTTAAACAACCAGATCTCATGAGTACTCACTCACTATCACGAGAACAGCACCAAGGGGATGGTGCTAAACCATTCATGAGAAACCACCCCCATGATCCAATCACCTCCCACCAGGTCGCACCTCCAAAACTGGGGATTACAGTTGAACATGAGATTTGGTGGGCACACAGATCTAAACACTATCAACATTGCAACAGTGGTGTTAGCCAAAAGATAGTGAAATAATATCTTCATAAGAAAAAGCAGTTTTTACTTGGAATTTTTAATGAAATGAGGGCATTTATTATATAAACAAAAATAGAAGATTGACCACCAAAAGACTATCCTTGCTAAAGGAACTTCTAAGGATAGACTTCAAGAAGTAATTGAAAATGGCCTCAAAAAAACAATCTGAAGTACAGAAAGAAGTGATCAGTAAAGATAAAGGTAAATATTAAATCTAAACCAACAGTAGCATGTTATAGAAAAAATAATGATGCCTGTACAAAGCTAAAGTAAGGTTAGAGGCAGATTATTGTAATCAAAAACAACAAGTTTCTAGTATTTTTGAGAAAAAAAGCAATTGATTATCTTTGGACCTTAAGTATGCATAGTAAAAACTGCAGTGAAAAGATGAGCTCACAGGTAAAATGGTGTCTTTTAATAAAATTCAGTAAACACTCTCACAGAAGACATCTGGATATTAATGGACGTCGGCCTACTGATTCCCCACAACCCCTGTAGTTAAAGCCTTTCAGTTGCTACGTTACATTTCTAGTTAGTAATTTTTTCACACATCCTCTCATCAAGTTCATTATGTGAAGTTACAGCTCTTAATGGAGCTCTGTCTACTTAATAACACATATATTGTGAAATCTTTTTAACTCTTTCTATAGTCCTCATTATGAGGAGCAATGCTTGTCATTTATTAGAGTCCAGCTCATTGCATTTCACATGAAGAGCCTCATTGAGAGTGCAGTGGCAACAGTGGCACTGTATGTGTGATTATAAAATCAGAGCGGTTGCATCTGCTCTAGAGAGTCTTCTCAGCCCACTGTAGTGTGCAGTGGTCCCTTCTTTCCCTGGATTCTGCTTGTTTGCACCCATCTATCTCATGTAAAATGGATGTATCAATAATATTTTAAGCTTAGCATTGTGGTGTGAGTTAAATGGCTTAATACATGTTAGAGCACTTAGAGCAGTGCTTTTATAGCACACCAGCTAAATACTGGTGAGTACTTGCTCCCTAGTTATCTTTTTGGGAGGATTATAGGTTGTTTCATCCATCTGTTAGATAAGTGAATTGTAACTGGCCAAAAATAGAAATAGAAAAGGAATGAGTGCAGTAAGTGAGTATGATAAGTAAGTCCGTTACTAATGTTACTAAGTATATTCTTCTGAGCCCTCCACACTCTTCCAACCTCTGATTGTTACCCAGTTCCAACGTTACTTTCACTTTGCTTAATAAGTAAGTCACTTACTAAGTACCTGACTTAGTATTAGTCACTCGTGAGTGACTTTTAAAATCACATTTCTCTTGGAGAGCTCTTTGGTATCTGTTTCTAGTAGGCTTAGTGTAGAAATGAGAAAGAGCTGTTTAAAATTTTGTAAATGTGTACGTGGATTCATAGATCTACTGCAAAAGGAGAAAAAATAGATGTGTAGATTTTTGAACTAAAGGGATGTCAAGATGCCAATAAATTAGCTTTAGGGCTCAGGGAAAGCCTTTATGTTTCAGGACCTAGGGCTCCTCTATTGAAAACAGAAGATTTTCTCTAAGTTCCCTGCCAGCATTAGCCGTGCTTTGCCTTAAGTTCTAGGAATTACCCACATTTTAAAATGCAGCAAAAGTACACATGAAGTACAGCACGGTAGAGTGACTTGTAAGGGGCTGTTGGGTGGGAGGATAGGTTTCAGACCTGGTGAGATTGTGAAGGGGCTGGAAACCAGCTGGTCTGCTTTCTGGTCAGGTGCCTCCCACACACCGTGCCTCCTGGGGTCCTGCTCTGCAGCAACCCTTTCGGCCCTGGTCCCTTCTGTGTGCACGGTGCTCATGTGGGCACTATCAAAATTTGACATCTATTGAACAAGGTAGTGAATATTTATTATATATATGATGTATGGTTATCTGTTTATATTAGTTGCTTTTTTTCTTTGCTTTATAAAGGAAATAATGGTATGCTTTTTGCGGGGGATTATATATATTTTTAGTACACCTTTAAGCCTCACCTAGTGGAGACAGAAGGGATGATATTTATTATTTCCCTTGGAACCTGCAGGACGGACATTTTGGATCGTTTCTTGACAGGTGGATATCTCAGTATGGTGTTGGCAGAATTACCTGTGTTCTGTAAGTGGCTATTCACCTAGTTGCAAGTCTAAGAATTCTTGAGTATTCAGTCAAAAGAGATTTAAAGGATTTGGTTAAGAATAATGTACTTCCTAATGTAATCAGGGATCCAAGTTAAAGACAGGCTACAGACAGCCAAGTGTTTCATAAAAGAGCATGAGTAAATGGCCCTCCCCAACTATTTTGGCAGACATGTTTAGAAAAATGACGTTCAAGCAATAACATTTTCCAGTTACAGATTTTAATTTTATTAAGATACAAAATTATAAACTGTTTTGCTAATCTATTGCTTTTCGGTTAAGGATAATTTGTAAGAGTTTATATAAGTCAATAGAGAAAATATACTTTATATCCAGAAAAATAAAAACAGAAGAAATATAAGGACTTCTGAAAGAATTAATTAACTTGGAGAATTGTATGATTGTGCTTAATGTCTGCCTTGCACTGTGCTAGGTTCTGTGAATTCTAAAGATGAAGGTTACCTCCTATCAAGTCATTCATAGTCTAGTGAAAGAGACATTTGGACAAAAATAGTACATTACAGCAAGATCCTCAGTAAAGATATGCACAGGTTGCAGTAGGAATAATAATAACTAACTTGCATCTGGTTGAGGGGTGTATGGGAGAAATGCCAAAAGTGGTCCTTTCATATTCTGAGACTGTGATTCCTAGAGTTTTTGAAGAAGATATTAAGGATCTGGTACTTAAGCTCTTTCCGCTTTCTTTTGGATTGCTGTGTGTTTCCAATATGCCTCTTGTGCTTACCCAGTCTGTAGTCACCCTTGCTACCTGGCTTTTCAGGCTTCTACTCTTCCAAGTTGTCAGACCATTAGCAGGTTATTGCCCCGTGTTTCATTTTTGTAAGAAGAAGAGAGAAATAGTACCAACCTGGTAGGATTATTGTAAATATTAAATAAGATTGTATACGGCAAACAATTTAGAATGCTGCCTGGCACACCATAGGCTCAGAAAAATTTTGTTCTTATTGTTGTTAGTTTTGGTAGCAAGGTAGAATATTGAAACACTATCACCATGTTGATCATTTAGACTCTCTTTTCTAAAATGCTGATGTCAAATAAAATTTTACATTTTTTCCCCCTTTCTAGCTCCAAGAGGAAAACGAGGATGGAAAACCTTTTATGCTGTACTGAAGGGAACAGTTCTTTACTTGCAAAAGGTAAAAGTAAAGCAGATAAAAAATAAGACTCACAAAACTTGATGAAATAATTAAACAAGGTCCAATACATGTATATACAGTAGTCCACTTATCTGTGGTTTCACTTTCTGTAGTTTGTTTCCTGATGTTAAAAACAATATTAAATGGAGAATTCCAGAAATAAATGTTAAGTTTTAAATTGCATGCTGTTCTCAGTAGCATAATGAAATCTTTCTCAATCCTGCTCCCTCCTGAACAGATGTCAATCATCCCTTTGTCCGGCACAGTCATCCTATATATGCCCATCCTTTAGTCACTTAATAGACATCTCTGATATGATATCAGCTGTCCAACTGTCACAGTATTTTTGTTCAAGTAACCCTTATTTTACTTAATAATAGTCCCAAAGGACAGTGATGGTGGCATATTGTTATTGTTGTTGTATTTTATTATTATTGTGGTTAATCTATTACTGTGAGTAACTTATAAATTAAATTTTATCTTAGGTACATATGTGTAGAAAAAGCATAGTATACAGTCATCACTCTGTGCATGCAGGGGAATGGCTCCAGGACCCCCCTTATATACCAAAGTCCCCACATACTCAAGTCCTGCAGTCAGCCCTGTGGATCCCACATATAAGAAAAGTTGGCCTCTGTATACTTGAGTTTCATGCCCCACAAACGCAGTATTATTAGTCCTTATTTGTTGGAAAACGGTCTACATATTAGTGGACCTGTACAGATCAAGCCCGTTTAGTTTAAGTGTCATCTATATATAGGGTTCGGTACTATTCAAAATTTCAGGCATCCACCGGGGCTCTTAGAATGCATCCTACTGTACCACATATCCTTTATTCATCCTTCAGTGGACACATAGGTTGTTTCCACCTTTTGGCTATTGTGAATAATGCCTCAAAGAGCATGGAGTGCAAATATTTCTTCAAGATCTTAATTTCATTTCTTGTGGATAAATACTCAGAAATGGGATAAATACCCAGAAATGGATCATATGGTTCTGTTTTCAGTTTTTTGAAGAAACTCCATAGTATCTTCCAAAGCAATGTACCATTTTATATCTGAACAACAATCCATAAGGGTTCCAGTTTCCCCCCATATGTGTGTTGAATTTATCTGAGCTCTGTGTTCCATTCTGTTGGTCTATGTATTGTCTATCTTTATGCCAGAACCGTATTGATTTGAGACTGTAGCTTGGTAATATGTTTTGAAATCAGGAATGTGAGGTCTACCACTTTGTTCTTCTTTTTCAATATTGTTTATAACTTATTCAGGGTCTTTTTTGATTCCATATGAATTTTAGAATTTTTTTCTATTTCTGTGAAAAATTCCACTGGGATTTTCTTAGAGATTTTATTGAATATGTAGGTTTCCGTGGGCAGTATGGACATTTTAATAACGTTAATTTGAATCCCCGAACTTGGCATGTCTTTTCATTTATTTGTGTCTTCTTTAATTTCTTTCAGCAGTGTTTTACAGTTTTCAGTGTATATGTCTTTTGCCTTCTTGGTCAAATTTATTCTTAAGTATTTTTTAATACTTTTTGATGCTGTCGTAAATAGTATTACTAATTTCCTTTTCAAATTGTTCATTGTTAGTGTATAGAAATGCAACTGATTGTTGATTCTGTGTCCTGCAACTTTGCTAAATTTGTTTATTCTAATAGTTTTTGTGGAATCTTTAGGTTTTATACATATAAGATCATTTGAAACTGTTTCTCATTTGAGGGTTTTTTATCGTGAAAGGATATTGAACTTCATCACTTCCCTGTGTCTATTGAGATGTTCATGTAATTTTTATCCTTTGATCTGTTAATGCGTTTTATCACTCTGACTGATTTTCATATGTTGAACCACCTTTACATCCCAAAGATAAATCTCACTTGATCATTGTATGTGATCCTTTTAATGTACTGTTGAATTCAGTTTGCCAGCATTTTGTTTAGAGTTTTTGCACTTATGCTTATAATGGATATTGGCAAGTAGTTCTCTTGTAGTACTGTTTTCTGATTTTGGTATCAGAGTCATGCTGGCTTCATGAAATGAGTTTGGAAGTGTTCCCTCCTCTTCAATTTTTTGGAAGAGTTTAAGAATGATTGGCGTTAGTTCTTTAACTATTAGGTGGAATTCACGGGTGAAGCTATCTGGTCCTAAACTTTCCTTTGTTGGGAGAGTTTTCATTACAGATTCAATCCCCTTATTATTATAGATCCATTCAGATTTTCTACCTCTCCATAATTTAGTCTTGGCAGATTGTAGATTTCTATTAATTTATCCATTTCTTCTAGGTTTCCCAATTTGTTGGTGTATAATTGTTCATAATAGTTTCATATATTCCTTTTAGTTTATGTGGCATCAATTGCAATGTCTCCTGTTTCATTTCTGATTTTATTTATTTGAGTATTCTCTATTTTTTTCTTAGTCTAGCTAAACGATTGTCAATTTTGTTGATCTTTTGAAAAACAAAGTTTTAGGGTTTTAAATTGGTTTTCTTTTCTCTATTTCATTTATTTCTGCTCTAATCTTTCTTGATCCCTCACAAATTACATCCTTTGGTATTGTCTTCCCACTAATGTATATTTATAGGCAAAGTTTTTTAATCCTTTTTTAAAAATTTAATACTTTTTTAAAAATTTATAAATTTACATTTATAAATATAATGTATATTTATAAGTAAAGTATTTTAATACTTTTTTAAAATGCTATGTATTTTAATCATATAATTATTAAAAATGTATTTACCAGAGTTAAAAGTCATTTACATATCACTATTATAATATTAAAGTATTGCATATTTTTCCTACATATAGTCAGCACTCCATATCAGTGATTGCTGCATTTGAATTCAACCAACCTGAGATTTTAAATATTCAGAAAAAAATGTTCCGCAAAGTTTCAAAAAACAAAACTTGAATTTTCCACATACTGAGTACTATGTTGAATCCATGCCAATGAAGTGATATGTAGGCCTTTTATTAGGTATCATGAGTAATCTAGAGATGATTTAAAGTGTACAGAAGGATATACATAGGACATATGCAAATACTGTGTCATGTTATGTAAGAGACTTGAGCATCCATGGATATTGGTATCCATCGGGAGTCCTATAGCCAGTGTCTCACAGATGCCAAGACCTGACTCTGTTTACTTTTGCCAGTGAGCTTTATACTTTCATGTTTCTGTTTAGCATCCTTCCATTTCAACTTGAACTCCCTTTAGCATTTCTTGTAAGGCAAGTCTAGTGGTAATGAACTCTCTCAACTTTTGTTTACCTGAGAAAATATCATCTTTCATTTTTAAAGGGTAGTTTTGCTGGAGGTAGTATGCTTGTGTCGCAAGTTATTATTTTTTTCTCTGAGCACCTTAAACATATAACAATCAGTTCTGGCCCTGCATCATTTATGCTGAGATATCCACAGACAAATCACTTTTCTTTTGCTACTTTCAAAGTCCTCTCTTTTTCTTTGACTTTTTATAATTTTGTCATTGGTCCCAGTGTAATTTATTTGCATTAATCCTGGTTGTCATTAGGCTTCTTGAATCTAGATGTCTGTTTCCGTCCTCAGACTTGAGAAGTGTTCTGTAAATAAGCTTTGTGCCCTTTCTTCTTTCTGCTCTTTCTTGGACTTCCATAATGTGTTGTTCTGCATAATGGTGTGTTCCATTAATGCTTAAGGCTCTCTTAACTCTTTTTCATTCTTATTCATCTTTGTTCTCTGAGTGGATAATTTCAAATGGCCTGTCTTCAAATTTGCTCATTCTTTCTTCTTCATTTTCTGCTCTTGAGCCTCTCATCTGAATTTTTCAGTTCAGTTATTATATTCTTCAGCTTGAAAATATCTATTTAGTTCTGTTAAATATTTTCTGTTTGTTGATATTCTCATTTTATTTATTCATTATTTGAGCTTGTTGAGCATCTTTACAATGGTTATACAAGTAATTCATATAACTTTGTTTCTTTAAGGTCGATTTCTGGAAATTCATTTTGTTCCATTGAACCATGTTTCCCTGTTTCTTCCTGTCTCTTCTATCTGTATTGGGATCTGCATATTGAAAGAATCAGCCAGCTCTTCCAGTACAGAAACTGGCTTGCTACAGCAGAGGCCTCTCACCAGTAATCTTTGATAGAGATTTTAGGGACCTCTGAATCCTTTTTCAGGAGCCCATTATCCTTACACCCTCTGATGTCTGTCTGCAACACTGCAAGTTACCTGATTTTAGAGCAGGAAGCTACCCAGCTATCCCCTGTTCTAAGCAGCCACCAGGCCCTCAGTGTTTGCCAACTCCCGATCAGTGCCTTGAATCAGGAGAGTCAGATACCACTCCCTCAGACAGCCCTCCAAAAAACCAGAATGTTGGATGCATACTCTGTTCCTCTCTCTCCCCTCCAAGGGAGAAATCTTAAGTTGTATGCACCTCCCAATTACGCTAAGCTGTGCCAGTCACAGCAAGCCACCTGTGTCTCTACTCTGTTCTAAGTGTCCTTCAGGCATCCAAACTGTGCTGGTTCTGTTAGTGCTCTGAGTGAGGTGAGACAAAAATTAGTCCCTTTGGACTAAGAAGAGCTGGAATGACGGCCACACATTCTACCCTTTTTTCAGCCCTCCCAAGGCAGAAGCTTTGGATTGACCATCTTTTCTCCCAGTTGCACCAAGCTGTGCTGACTGCAGCGAGCCACCTACCACTTTCCTTTGTTCTTAGCAGTGCCCAGGCATCCAAACTATCTCAGTTCCATCGGTGTTCCAAGTGAACCAAGAAAAAGGCATTACCCAGGCAGCCCTCTGAAAAGCTGGAATATCAAAGACCTCTTTCCATTCTCCTGTGAGAGATGTCCGGGGTGTTCTCTTCTGGTGCTGAAGTATACCAGCTTCAAGGAATGGCTGATGTGGATAGCATGAGATTGCTTTTCTTACCTGTTTCAGTGTATATTTCTTGGCTTTCTACTCTTCTGGGGTACTACAACCTCTTAACTGGATTTGGCATTCTCGTGGGTATTTTGCTGCATATATCATTGATTACTCAATATTTCTATGGGGAAATGAGAGCTGAGACTTCCTATTCTGCTGTCTTGCTAATGTCACTCACAGGAAAAGATTGTTTAAATCTATGTGGAATCATAGTATAATATAGTTTAGGCATTTTATTCTTTTCACTCTATATATTATCATGAGCAATTTCTCATTAAAAGTTTTTTAGAAACATTTTTGATTTTCATCAATCTGGTAGTTGGTAACTGAAATGATATGTTATTATGGTTTTGTTTGTTTCTTCTGTCCCTGGAGCATTTATAAACGTACTCATTTTTGAATGCTAGCAGGTTTTTTTGTTAAATGGATTTATCATAATTTAACCTTCCCCCCACTTTCAGACATACTCTTTTTTTTTTAGAGGGAATCTTGCTCTGTCACCCAAACTGGGGTACAGTGGCGTAATCTCGGCTCACTGCAACCTCCACCTCCCAGATTCAAGTGATTCTCCTGCCTCAGCCTCCTGAGTAGCTGGGATTACACATGCACACCACCACACCCGGCTAATTTTTGTATTTTTAGTAGATAACAGAGTTTCACCATGTTGGTCAACCTGGTCTTGAACTCTTGGCCTCATGATTCGTCCACCTCGGCCTCCCAACAGCCTGGGATTACAGGTGTGAGCCACTGTGCCTGGCTTCTTTTTTAGTTTTTCATTTATAAATAACACTACACACTACACACACACACAAACACACACACACACACGTGCACATATGTCTTTATTTTCTTAAGATTCCTAGGCGTGTCACGGGCCACATGGTAGGAACTGTTTACAGTTCTGAAAACCTATTTCTAAATTACCTCTAGAAGGATTGTACCTAATTTCATTCCTTACAGAAGTTTGTGGCAACATGTCTCTTTTCAACGTATTATTGACATACAGATATTCAGAGGAAAGAATTTTGTTTCTTTTGAACTTTTTGATTTTGGTGTTTGTGCACAAACATATGTCTTCACACTCTTTACACACTGCTGTGGTTGCCTTTCCACACCTGTGTTTCTCTGGAAAAGAGGCCTTCCCTTTGATTTACCATCTACAGTACTGAATCAGATGGCAACCATTCATAGTATCCACACTTGCACCACTGAGATGATCAACTGCTTTGGAATGGAGATTGGGAACAAATACATTTGATTTATTGTTATTTTAAATGTTTCAAAATATTATAATGCCATATATAAGATTGAAAGAATTATTCATTTTTAAAACTAGCCTTCCTTAGTCCACCCAGATCTGTATTTAAAAGGACTTCAACTATACTATTTATTTTTTGCTTTTGTTGTTGTTGTTTTGTTTTTTGCTTTTGTTGTTGTTTTGTTTGTTTTTTATTTTAAAAGTGTTTATTCTTAAATGTTCAACAGGTTCCGAGGCAGCTTTTCATTTTAGCTATAGATGGCAAAAAATGTTATGACAGGAAATACAGATGTTTAAATAGGAATGGAAGGCAAGTGTTACCATCACCTCAGACATAAATAACAACTTACTTTTGGCCAGATTTCTTTTTTTTTTTTTTTTGAGACAAAGTTTTGCTCTTGTTGCCGAGGCTGGAGTGCAATGGCGGGATGTCAGCTCTCTGTAACCTGCACCTCCCAGGTTCAAGCGATTCTCCTGCCTCAACCTCTTGGGTAGCTGGGATTATAGGCTTGCACCACCATGCCTAAATTACCTCTAGAAGGATTGTACCTAATTTCATTCCTTATTCCTGGCTTATTTTGTATTTTTAGTAGAGATGGGGTTTATCCATGTTGGTCAGGCTGGTCTCGAACTCCCAACCTCAGGTGATCGACCTGCCTCAGCCTCACAAAGTGCTGGGATTATAAACCATGAGCCACGGCACCCAGCCCAGATTTCTTAATTCAACCTTTTGGGCAGGGGACCTTCCCCAGAGCCTTCGTTTTTAGCTTCTCAACTTTCTTTTGCTTTTCTTTTTGTTTCTGCTTGGAAGCCCGGTCTTCCTTGTCCATCTCCTTGGCTCATTTCAGGGCTGCTTCTTGCCGCTTCTTGCCACTTTCATGGCTCAATCTGGTGCCTGCCACACCTTCCCCTGACCCTGATACCGGAAATCTGTATCTTTCATTAACATTTTGCATATTACCAGAGCAGCTTTGTAAACAACACTTTTATAATTATTTTTATTGGAACTATTGTCAAGTGATTAGAAAGGACTTTAACACAAACCCTTTTGTCATCTCCCTTTTGGAATACATCAGGTAAGGAATATTGGAGGATGGAACGCTTCACCTTGGACCATGCTCTCTTTGTGGGAAAATAGCCTTTGTAGAAAGAGGTATGGAGCTAGCTGAAGCCCAACGATCACAAAGAAAAGTATTGGTAGCATCCTTCTGAAATGCTTACGTTATTTTGAGGGTCATGACAAGGGAGAAATGGAGGCAGTTGTTGATACTTGGAGATTATCCATGCTCTTAGGTGGCCGAATATCTTGTATTACCATTATTTTCCTATGGAGTCAGCACAGCTTCTAGTTTATACGTCAACTACTCTGGCCTCTGCCAGATCAGCATGTGCATGTTGGGCCCACACTAGTCCTATTAGCTACCTTTGTCTCTGCAAGGAAGAACCCCTTGAAATTAAATTTCACATATCACAGGTGTTTCCCCAGCATAAATCCCATTATCTTGGCTCACTTCTTTATTTTCACTAAAATCTCTGTAAGGAGCATAGCTGCCTTTGGCAAAACCATTTCTTTGAATACCTAGCTACCGGATTTCCACCCACTCCATATAAGGGTGGGCCTGAGAAGAGAAAAGTATTTGAAATGAGAAAACTATTCTCACATTCAACATTTGAGAGAAGTGATGCAAAGAAAGATGCTGTTCAAAGTTACCAGCTTTTCCTACATCATTGTCCTCTCCTTCAGATAAGTGTATTGGGAGTTTGAGTCACTGAGATAGAGAATGGGCTAGTATTGACAAGGGAACAACTTTGTAAACTTTGAAGCTTCAGCATCAGTTCGGATTAGAGCTCCAAGAAGATTGTTTCTCCAGATTTATGATACCTATGGAGTGTGGCAAATGTGCATCTGGGGAAAGTTGGGTGAAATTGCTTTTATAAAGAGAAAAGCCTAGCACTAAGGAAATCATACATTTGTGAAGAGTGAAAAGTAGGATCATGGGCTATTGATCAGATTGCTATTTTATTTAAATCAGTAAGAATGCTAGCATAGCTGTAAACTGTCTACTTAGGATGAGAATAAGCCTGCAAAAGGGTGGCCGTGTTTAATAACCAGTCTCCACTCTCTTCTTATTGTTGTTAATGCTCTTTTTTAAAAAATCAGAACTAATATCTGTTCCTAGAAACCTTGCACAGATCCTAAAGACTAATTCATCAATCAGTGGAAGGTTCAACTTCACAGTTCTGGGTCTTATGTAGCTATATCTACCTGATTCTGTAGTTTCTTCCTGAATTGTAAAAATAAAAAATAAAAAAGTAGGTAGACTATACAAGAAGGAAGACCTTATGGGCATCTACATCTGGAAATGCCACTCTCTGTTAGGTTAATAGGATACTGTCTGCTGCAGAGCAGACCTTTGCATCAGAGTGTCCTCTGAGGTATTGAGCCACCCACCAGAAACAAGACTAGCAGGCAGTTAGACTTCTTCCCCTTGCCCAGGTTGTAGCATGTGTTAAGGGCTAATCCTGGTGAAGTGTACATCCTACAGAGGCTTGCTAATGTCCCACTGCTGGTTAATCCTTCCCCCTGCTGGAAGCCTCTACAGCACGTGGTAGCAGATGCTGCACAAAAAGTGAATTGTATGATTGCAAGGTGGTTTGGGGTTTATACAGTTTGGGTTTTATATCCTTCCAAAGCTATTTATCACATCAGGTGCTGTGCAAAATTCTAGGCTTCTGAAGATAGATAACTAAGATACAGTCCCTGCCTACATAGAGCTCATAAAACAGGAGGAAAACAGATAAATTGAGCAGTCGCTAAGCAATGAGATGAATTAATAGAGATATGTAAAGATCTTACTGAAGAAGGACACCTAAGCATACTTAGAAAGGTCAGAGGATGTGTCCCTGAGGAATTACCACGAGTTGAACTGATGCCTGAAGGATGAGCAGGAGTTTGCCAGGCAGGCAAGTGAGAAAAAGCATTTTAGCCAGAAATGAGTGAAAATAGCAGGTTTGAGAGAATGTGGCATATTCAAAGAATGACAAACTGCTTTTTACATTTGGATTATAGGCTGGAGGGGGAGTAGTAAGCAGTAGAAAGATGATGAAAAATTGTATTTCAAATCATTAAGATATAATGAAATTAAAGAGATAATATCACAATGTCATCGGCTATCCCATTTACAAAAGAAGCTGTTTTTTTTTTCCCTCAAAGAATTTCAGGCTCTTTGAGTCAGAGGGCACTGCCATTCCCACCTACACTCAGGTACTCAAAGGACTTAGATGGCATAGTGTCCCCCATGCTAAGCAGCTCTCCTCACAGGACCTGTGTGAGGCATGCGCCCTAGGAGTGCAAGTGGAGAGTCATCATAAAGGGTTTTCCCTTCTGAAAAACAAATTTTAAAAAGTCACAATAGTCATCAGAAGGAAAACCAGACTCAGCTGAAATTACACAGGAGAGAGTGCCAAGTCCTCACAGTCTCCATTCACTCAACCTCTTTCACTACTCCCATTCGAACCAAAGTGGCTTGTCACAAAGGTTTCTGACCACTCCTATGGGAAGTTGAAGCATTCATAAATAATATCTCATGCCTCTCAAGGTTATGGCCGCCCTGTGTTTATACCCCTGTATGTTGTATGCCTCCTGAACACATATGCAGTGTCAGCAGCCTCTTAGGTATTAAAGAGTTGAGACTTTGGCCAGGCACAGTGGCTCATGCCTGTAATACCAGCACTTTTGGGAAGCCAAGTCAAGCAGATCACAAGATCAAGAAATGGAGACCATCCTGGCCAACATGGTTAAACCCCATCTCTACTAAAAAATACAAAAATTATCTGGGCGTGGTGGCGAGTGCCTGTAGTCCCAGCTATTCAGAAGGCTGAGGCAAGAGAATCACTTGAACCCAGAAGGCTGAGGTTGCAGTGAGCCGAGATCACACCACTGCACTTTAGCCTGGGCGACAGAGTGAGGCTCTGTGTCAAAAAAAAAAAGTTGAGGTTTTATCTTAGAGCACTTGGAGCTATCACATGTTTTAAATGGGGAGTGACATAATTATTTTATTTATTTATTTGAAACTAGGTCTCACTCTGTTACCCAAGCTTGAGTGCAGTGGTGGGGTTTCAGCTCACTGCAGCCTTGACCCCACCCAGGATCAAGCAGTCCTCCAACTTCAGCCTCCTGAGTAGCTGGAACCCCAGGTGCACACCACCACACCTGGCTAATTTTTCTATTATTCATAGAAACAGGGTTCACTTTGTTACCCAGGCTGGTCTTGAATTCCTGAGCTTAAGCGATCCCCCTGCCTTGGCCTCCCAAAGTGTGGGGATTATAGGCATAAGCCACCATGCATGGCATTCATATTTATATTTTGAAAAGATCAGTCTGGCTACAGGATGGGGAATGACTTGGAAACAGGTTCTATCAAAGACATAGAGACCAGATTAGCTTAAATGAGGGCAGGGGTAACAAGGAGGGAGAAACATACCTCTACTTGTAGAGTTCAGTTTGAGGTATTGAATTCAGAGTGTCTGGAATAATAAATGGATGTGTCCACTAAGCAATTATGCATACTCAGATCTGGAGCCAATGAAAGGGCCAGAAATGCAGATCTGAACAGTCATTAAGAGAGAATTGATAATTTAAGCCATGCAAGTAGATGACATCACTCAGAGACTGAGGAGAAGATGGAGGACAGAAGCAGGGAAGTGCAGATACTCACATGTGCCTTGGGAAGAAGAGACAGGGAAGGAGCCTATGAGATGTAGCCAGACAGCTAAGAAGAAAACTAAGCCAGAGAGAAAACTGGTACCACAGACTTTAAGAGATGTTTGAAATATGCCATGTTATGAAAAAGTAAAATAGGAATTGGAGATTGCCACATGAATTCAGCAAGTAGGAAATTATCGATAAAGCAGTTTCAGTGCGATGGTGGGCATGGAGGGCAGATTAGAGAGTTGAGGATGCAGAGGCTGGGAGGACATAGACAACTACTCTGAAGAAGCTCACCCAGAAGTTTCCGCTTTGATCCACTCCACTCCCCTTTTTCTCATATTCCCTTCCTGTGACTTTTGAAAATAACAGGTCCGCAATGTCTGTCTCATTTCCATTGACTCTCTTTTCTTTCCTGTTATTGATTTATCTCTAAAGTAAAATAAGTCTTTGTCTTTCTTCCTTTTCCCCAGACAGTTTCTTACATTATCCAGAGCTCTTGTTTTGCTTCTCCATGTTACACACAATCTGCCTCATCACCATTTGCCTCATTTTCTTTTCTAGCCTCCTCCTTAATGTTACTTAGTCACATTTGCCTTTCACTTTCAAGCAAAGAGTAAATCCACGGAGTATCACGATAGTAATGTCAGATCCCTTTACAAAATGTCATGTTGGGAACTATATGAGAAATAAATATAGTGTCTAGTCCCTGTAAACACTTGGCCTGACAGTGTAGATAAGACCAGTATTATGCAGTGAATGGCTAGTGGACTCTTAAAATCATCTCCTGAAAAAGCACCAGTTAACATGATAGAAACTAAGTGTATAGGTGAGGGTTGGAGAAAACATAGGGTAAATAGTATAAATTTGAGTGAATAACTCATTCCAGTTTCTATAACTCTCTGAGATAGAGCTTTTGATATACAACACCAGCATAGGGGCTGATTTAAATATTGGCAGATTTCAAAACTATTCCAGAGTCCAGGTATCAGTCATGATCTCCATAATAGGGCATTTATGGTACAGTGTTTTTGTTTGTTTCATACCTAAGTAAGAACATACTCCTATCCGTGTTTTTCTAGTACTTGCAGTGCCCCTGAGCCCAAGAGTCCCTAAAAAATGTATGCCCTATTGGTAGTTAATTATTACTATGGGAACTTAGAGCATTCATGGAAGAACAGTCAAATATTGTTTTACTGTAATACAGTTCATATGTGCTTTAAAAATTAGAACTTTCTATGAGTTGAATATGCATTTTAGTTGACATTAAAATGATTAAATTCTTGCTGGTTCTGATGATCCATCATTGTTGACATTTGGATAGTAACTTCATAACCACTTTGTTACAGAGTGAGTCATCTGCTAGCCAAGTGCTTTGACAAGCCTTTGCTAACACATAGCTTCAGAAGTTCTATCTCAGTTTCTGTCATGGGCTTTGTGTCTGTCCCTGCCAGTCTCTGCTTCTCTCTTGAAAGTATTTTAGTAAGGCTTGTGATGTTATTCTTGCTCTAGTTCTGGTTGTTACAAAACTGAACTGCCCTAGAGATGATTGATGGAATGGTTAAGAGCAATGGGTGTAGGTGATTGGTTAGTGCATGGTAGTGAATTACTTAGAGTTTGCCTCTTGATTACTGTAGTCTGCAGACCAGGCTCTTGAGAATCTCGAATGTTTTTTATCTTTAGGGTCTGGAAAACAGCTGTTCAAAACTGAATTTATTTGCCTTTACCATGTCTTTAGAAGTGAACAATCAGTTCATTATCTAAAATGTACATTGGCTGTCACAGATTAGGAGCTGTGTCCTAAATGCAGAATCATCTTTATTCTTTGGCTTACTTGGAAGAGAGATTTTGTTCCAGCTGCCTATAAGGGGTTTTTGTTTGTTTGTGTTTTGTTTTGGGAGGGTTGTTTGTTTTTTAACACAAGATCTCACTTTTTCACCCAGGCTAGAGTGCATTGGTGTGATCACAGCTCACTGCACCTTTGACCTCCCAGGCTCAACTCATAGGTTTTTTAAAAGTTTAATTGGAAAAGCAGTTTTTGCAGTGTTGAAAGTATGGGTCACATCAGGAGAGGACCTGATTCAGGCACAGGAGGAAGCCACTGAAGATTCAAGGCCTCCCAGACTGTGATGATAGCAACCAGTCTGGGGCTGATGTGCCCAAGACTTGTGGCACCTAGAACACACCAGTCTCTTGCCTGGTCTCCTGTCGCCCTTTCTGCTTTCCTATGAGCTCATGGAATTTTTATTTCCTTTTGTAACTGCTGGTTCTGTGCTCTTTTACATGTTGAAAGAACTATTAAGATGAAGCTGAATGATTTTCAGAAAGACAGACACCTAATAAGACATACTTAGCATTTTTTTTTTAGAAATATAGTCATAAAATTATGAAAAACGTTTTTAATGCCATTTTCAAAACCATGAATTAATCTACAATTTAGGACACAGCTTACTTTAATTACTAACATTTTAATTAATTTCCACTTAGCTCCAAGTAAGAATGGGGTCTCAATTCCCTTTTCTATGTTCTCTCAGTGGAAATCAAGACCATTTCAACTTTGTTTAAAATTGTTTTAATTACATGTAGCTATTTTACCTATTTAATGAGGCATAAAGTAAATAATACATTGAAAACTGGAATCTTGAATATGCTTTTTAAATTGATATGAATTTTAATTACAATTTGGTCATTTTCCAAATTGTCCTTTATATTACCTGAAAGTATAATTTTTCAGGCTCGATGCCAGTTATTTGTACCATTTCAGATGATTTTTATGTTAGTGTGTTAAGATTCATCTTCACAAGAGGTAATTAACAAGCTTCTTAGAAAAAAAAAAGCTTTTTATTTCATGCTTTAAATGAATTTAAAATAAATAGCATTGTGAAATCACATTCTTGGTGTTTATTGGGATGGTGGAGTGCTCTAATGAATCCTATTACATAAAATAATGTAGATTGCAGGGAACATGGGAGAGTAACATGCTTTTAGTCATCATTTTCACCCCTCATTTATTTGAGAAAATGGATAGTAATTAGATGTCGTGGAGCATTTTCTTTTCTTACAGAAAATTTGTTGATTGGATTTATCTTGTTCACTGTTTCACATTTAGTTTGCACAGCAAATAGTCTTTGGTTTGAAATGGTTTGATTATGATAATTTATCCCTTATTTCTTCCTTCCCAATTCTATCATAAACACCATCTTCTCCTTTAGTGAAAAGTAAAGATGTCAGAATGAACTTTGTAGGATAAAGTCATTTTTTAATCCAATTGTCAACCCTAATGTTCCCACTGCACTCTTGGTTTTGCCCTTTGTGTGTGTGTGGAGTGGGAGCTTTATTTTCTAGTAGGAATTCAGAATGCTGAAAATATTTTAAGGTTTGTATTTTGCCTTTTTAAGAAAAAATGGTAAAATTGTATTATCAACTAGAAAAGTGGAAGCTTCTTACACTTAAAATTTTTCAACTTCAGTTTAGCCCTAATTAAATAGCTCCTGTCTTCTACCGATATCCTAGGTAGTGTTCTCCTTCCAATACAAGATAATCTGGCAGTGTGTCTTAGAGTTTAGGAAACTACTTTGCAATAGAGTCCTCTTTCTAAATAATGGTACAATTCTTCCAAAGTGACAGTTATTGTTAGCTTTTTCTTGTGTCTGTAATAAATGTTGCATTAAAAATTTTTTTTGCATTTTTAAGAGCAGTCTAAGAATATCATCCTTTGAGCTTGGTTTTAAATGAGGATATCAGCAGAGATAATACACTCTAAGAATGTTCATAGTGGCTCCAAATGAGACAGTCTAAGTCATTCAGTATTAATAGCTACCAATTGGTTTTGTGTTTCCTATTCACCTATAGTAGTTTGTTAGACGTTGTGATATATATGTAGAGTTGAAACCATCCCAAGGGTTACATAGAAAGGTGTGCTGAAGAGGAGATAGCAAAGTAATATCAGAGAGGTAGGAAAGAAACCAGGAGAATATTGTAACAAAAAGCCGAGGAAGAACTTCAAAAGTCATAGAGATGTTAAAGAAGTGTAGGTTGGCACTGGATGCAACTATAGCTGAAGACCTTAAATCTGTCTTAGCTCCAGTCTGCACAACTGTGTTTATTACCTCTGTCAACAGTTATCAACCCAAGTGAATGATCACGTAAGGGAGAATCAGGGTGGGACTTTTTAGTTTCAGACTGGATAGATAAGAAAAGTAAGGCATAGCCTAGCAAAAAATCCTGAATTCTAAGATTAAAGGGAAACCCATATGTGATTCCTAAGAAAAAAGAGAAAATAATTAGATTGGCATTGGACTTATATTAAACTGAAAGCTAGAAGACGGAATCGTCTCCAGACAATAAGTAAAACAAGTGAAGACGACTGCAGCCATATGTTCTATATCTAGTTCTATACCTGTCAAAGAAATGAAAGGTACTTGAGCATAAGAATAAAACAGTCTACCACCTACCTAAAGAAAATACTTGAGAGAAGAGAAAATAGCAAAGATATGAGAAGAGAGAGGTCAAAATGGAAAAAAGAAAGAAACAGGTGAGCAAGGAGACATAGATGCAATTAAATCTATGAGGAGAGACTTAGAATGTATAATCTAAGTTCAAAATAAGATTTCTTGAAATAGAAAATGCATAATACAAGATAATTTTAGTAAGATTGCAGAACAAAACATTTTTCATAGTCTTACCTTGTTGATGTGGTTGAGGAATAGACAGAGCATTTTCATAAAAGAAAGACTTAAATTTCCATCTTATATGACTAAGCATTAAAGAGGATAAAGAAGAATATTTTAAGTAATAAATGTCACATAGTTATAAGCAAGATAATAGTTATAAACCTAAATGCACCAGACAGCATAGCAACTAAAATATATATAAAAAACTATCAGAAATGCAACAAGAACTTGAAGTGGAAAAGGTTAATATACTGGTTTGAAGGGGATAAACTGGTAGAAAAAAATGATATAAGGGCGGAGGAACTGAGTCAACTTGAATATAGAAACACATTCATCCCCCAAAGAATCAATTGTTTTGTATTTTTGTGGAACATTAACAAAAATCAAACATGCCATAGGCCACAAGAAAAACCTTACCAAATTTGGAGAAAATAGATTTTCTAGACCATATTATCTGGTCATAAGCCTATAAAATTATGAATATGTAATAATATATAACTAAAACTTTACCTTAAATTTGAGAAGAACACTCTTTGATATTAATAAAATTAAAGAAGAGATAAACATAATTCAAACTACAAACTATCTAGCAAGCGATGAAAAAATACTCTTCATTCCAAAACTCTGCTATGCAGTGTAACCCATACTCAGAGGAAAAATTGTAACCTTAAATTATTTCTTAACCCAAGAAGAAATATGACAAACAATAGAACTAGGTAATCATCTTACAAAATTCAAACAACCACCAAATATTAATTCAAAGAAAATAGGGCAGAGGAATTAAGATAAAAGCTTAAATCATGGGCCTAGAATATTTTTTAAAAATACATGCAAATTTCTAGGCTAACCTTTGTGCAAACTCAACAATTAGATGTGTTAAGGGATCAGTATATATGGAAGTGGAGGAAGCATATAAGTTCCCTAAAGGCAATTTTGGCCCTCATCATTTCTCCTCGTTCCAATTATTTATCTACCTCATGTTTTTGTCTGGAATCTAAGTTACAGCATGGAGAGCTATGCAGGGTTCTGTTAAATATACAGGGTTCCGTTATAGCATAATTATAAGGCTGGAGGGGTTTTATAGCCATGTACCTCTAGTTAAAATTCCTACTCTGATGAAAATTTCCCTGGAAGGAGATCTGTGAATATTTGGAATGCTAAATTACTGAGAAAATTTTCATTTAAAAAATGACAAGACAGACCTCAAAACATAACTAAATTATAGTATTGTGGATTAATGGGAATTATGTAACAGCTACATGTAAATATATTGTATTTAATTTTTAAAATTCTCCTTTATTCATTATACCACTCTAGAAGACTGTCATTGTCCATAGCAGTTCTTAACCTCTGAGGCTTAATAAAGTAAGACTTGTTGCAATCCCAAAGTAACAATTTCGTCATTTAATATTATAAATGTGGATAATCTTTATATTACAACTGGCATTTACTTCATATTGTAGAGGGAAAACCTTGCCTCACAGCTCTGTCACATTAAGGATTATTTTTGACTCATTTTGAATTGATGGCAATAGTACATTTGAACTGCTTGGTTTATGGAGGGGATAAATAAAAGGGAAGGAAGGCATGGAGGACTATCATTGTTTTTCTGGAGATTGGTAAAAGCAGACTGATAAGAAAACAGACAATATCTTCCTTTAGTCTTTTACTACTAATTAAAAGGTGATGTGGTGTGTTTTTTTGAGGGGGAGGAGGGGATGCATGTGTGTTTTACAGAAGAAATGCAAGTTTAGCCTCATACCTTGTTTTTGATAAAATATGGGAAGGAGGAAGAGGGGCCTTAAACTCTGGAAAATATCTAACAGTTTGTAGCATATGCGTTTACCTATTTCTCAGTTTTATGATAATGAGCCAAGCTTTCACCTGATTATTAAATTGATTTTCCTCTTTTCTTTCAGCAGAAGAGCTGGAGTAATCATTTTATTTTACTTTTCATTTTTCATTTTCTTTTGATAATATTAGTCTAAAAAGAAAGTAGCAGGAGCATGTAATATCTTTAGAGCAAAGACCGCAGTGGCATTGCTTTTACCCTCAGTGTAATTCTGCTGACAGGTATCTTTAAGCTTTTGCTTGTATCCACTTAATCCTGAAACCAAATCACACTATTGGTCCAAATCTCATTTCTGTTCACTATAAAATAAGTACGATGGATATTTTTGTCTTTGGCCTTACTTAGCTATTTACTTCAATTATTATATATCTGGTTTTTAAAAATGCCTCTTGGACAGTTATATTTTCTCATTCTCAGTAAATTTTTTAAACAACATGATGTTCTATAACATTTATAAAGTTGTTTTTACTCACCATTAATGTCATTTTTTTCATTCACTTCCTTGGATTTTCTAAAAACTTTTTTTTAGCTTTTGCTTTGAAAAAAAATCAGTTAAATTCTGATTGTGGTTTTTGTCTTTATTTTCTTTGTATCCATCTATAGGATGAATACAAGCCAGAAAAGGCTTTGTCTGAAGAGGACTTAAAAAACGCTGTGAGTGTGCACCATGCATTGGCATCCAAGGCCACGGACTACGAGAAGAAACCAAATGTGTTTAAACTTAAAACTGCGGACTGGAGGGTCTTGCTTTTTCAAACTCAGTATGTTTTGTTGGTTTTTATTTGATTTCGTGTTTTAGTTCACTTAGCACCACTTTATACTAAGGAATAAAATCAAGCTCTGCAGGGGAAATTTTTTAAGTTGGAATCAAAGTCATGAAGTGCTTACATTAGAGAGATAACTGCCTAAGACATTTTTGTCTATTACAAAGTAGCCCTTTGACTTTTAGTCACCCACTTACCATCTCTAGAACTCAGTGACCTCATCAATAAAATAAGAGGGTTTTAGTAGACAAGTTCTATTGCAGAATGAGTAAAATAGACCTGGATAACACCATTTTGCTAGCTCTTTCTCTTAGCACATAGTTTAACCTCTGAACCTCAGCTCATCACTAGTGTAGGGGATAATGTTTATCTTACAGAGTTCTAGTGAGGAGTTAGTGAGACAAGTGTATATAATACCTCACACAGTCCCTGGCTCATAGTTCGTTCAATAAATGTAGAATTTTTATTTATTTATTTTTGTTTCCCTTCTGAGCTCTAGTAGTCCATGATTATTAGAAGGAAAAGATGGCATTCTACTGTGAGCAAGGAAATGGGATGAATTGCCAATTTCAGGAGGAAGTTTTAAGGAAGCTAATTGCACAGGGTTTTTTGAGGGTAGGAACAGGACAGTTAACATCACACAAGGACCCATAGCTTGATGTACAATTCCAGCTATTAGGCATAAAGAAACTTTCAAATTATTCTATTCCCTAATTTTTTAAATCAAAAATACCAGATGTAATAACTAAGGAGATCTAATTACTTTGGACAGAATTGATGGAAAAAACAGTCCATCAAAATAATAATGGACCCAGAGATATGAGCCTAGAGAGAGTGCCATGAGGAGATGATATGTAGTGTGGTCTCAGCTTAGTTAGCCTGGTTTCTCTCAGAGTGATTGGTGAAGGAAATGACTTCGGCTGACGTTTTTTTGACTTTTTGCTTATTGGTAATGTGTATGGTAGATAATCTGTCCTGATTCATGATCATTTCTACCATTAATTTATGAGTTTACAAATATGTATTAAATGCTGTGAATCTTGGGCTTTCTGGATATAATGACACATAAATTAAAAATATGATCACAACATTAGATGATTTTCACCTCCTCTCAGGTGGGTTTTTTTAAACAGTTGTATTGAGGTATGCTTTACTTACCATAAAATATCACCAGTTTTAAATGTGCATTTCAATGATTTTTTTTAGCATATTTAGCAGATGGCTCAGCCATCACCACAGTCCAGTTTTGAAACATTTCCATCACTCCAAAGAGATCCCCGTGTGCATTTTGTAGTCACTCCCATTCTCACACCCACTAATCACATTATGCCTCTATAGTATTGCCTTTTCTGGACATTTCATATAAACAGACTAATATATTATGAGGCCTTTTGTGTCTGACTGCTTTTATTTAGCATAAAGTTTTAGAAATTTATCCATATTCTAGTGTGTGTCAGTACTTTATTGCTAAATACTATTCAGTTGTATGCATTTACCACGTTTTGTTTATCCATTTACTGGACAATTTAGATGGTTTCCCCTTTTTGCTTCTTAGGAATGATGATGCTATAAATACTAATGTACAAATCTTTGTGTATCTATATGTTTTCTTTTGAGATGGAGTCTCGCTTTGCCACCCTAGGCTGCAGTGCAGTGGCATGATCTCTGCTCACTGCAACCTCTGCCTCCCAGGTACAAGCGATTCTCCTGCTTCAGCCTTCTGAGTAGCTGGCAAGTTCATACCACCACGCCTGACTAATTTTTGTATTTTTAGTAGCGATGGGGTTTCACCATGTTGACCAGTCTGGTCTCGATCTCCTGACCTCAGGTGATCTGCCCACCTTAGCCTCCCAAAGTGCTAGGATTACAGGCATGAGCCACCACATCTGGTATATCTACATGTTTTTATTTCTCTTGGGTAGCTACTTAGAGTAGAATTACTGAGTTGTATATAAACGCGTAGTTAACTTTTGAAGAACCTGATAAACTCTTTTCCAAAGTAGATAAGTCCATTTACCTTCCCTCTATCAATATATTCCTCAGTTAGTTTTTAAAATTAAATGGTACAATTAAAAGAGATTAGTAAATTTTATAATTAATTTTTGGTCCAGCTTCATATCAAACAGAAAGTAGGGATTTAACAAATACTTATTGTCAAGTGTTTCTCTTTTCTCCCTTCTACTTCCTAGGGAGAGAATCACAGTCTTGCACTATGATAATCATAGTTTCCACACCTCCATGGTGATCGTTCTTCAGAATGTTCATCTCTAATGAAGTTTCGTCAGGGATTAGTTCTACCAGGAGGAATAAATGATTTTCATATGCCATTGCAAATCAGTAATGTGAAATGGTCAAAGTGTGATGCTACTTAAACATAGCAATATCCTAATATAAACATATATGTTTCTCACAGGAGCCCAGAGGAAATGCAGGGGTGGATAAACAAAATTAATTGTGTGGCAGCTGTATTTTCTGCACCACCATTTCCAGCAGCAATTGGCTCTCAGAAGAAGTTTAGCCGCCCACTTCTGCCTGCCACTACAACAAAACTGTCTCAGGTAATCATCTTGATATTGCTTTGACCTTGGGAAAAAGTACTTTGTGAAATAATGTGGTAAGTATTTGTCTTTGAATAGTACTCCATGTTTGGGGGATAGGTGAGAAACCTTGCCCTGTGAGAGCATATCTTATAAATGGGGCAAAAATGCTGTACACTGGATTTTACATGTCATGTAGGAACTGACATAATTGAGTCTCAGTAGGACACATAAGTTGATTTAGTTTCTAAAGTTTATATTAGTGCATTGTTAGCCATAGTTGATGGTTTGGCTTTTTTTTTTTTTAACCACCAGCTCATAATCTGGCTTGGTAACAAGATTTTTATTCATTCACTCATTAGCTCATTTTTATTGAGCGTTTACCATATTCCAGGATGTGTTTGGTGCTAGGAATATAAAAATATTTTCAGGAATCCATTGCTCATAGTACAATGAGAAAGGGCCTTCCCTACCTCTCAGAGCAGAGCTGAATGCAACATTTGGATTTTCTAAGTTAATGAAGATAAAGTATACCAGAACTCTGCTCCAAGTGTATTTACATAAGTCTCCTTCTGTTGTCAGATTAATCTTGCTAATAGCCTTATTTTATCATGTCCTTTTTCACTTAAAACTCTTCTAAGGACAATGCCTACAAGCCAGGTTTGCTGATTTTAAACCTGTCTGCAGTATCCCCTTGCCATTGACTAGTTGAAGATTTTGGAAGCTACTTTGATGTCTTTGTGAATTTCTTATTACATGGAGATAGTTTTATCTGACTATGATCAACCAAGTCTTGGTATTAACCAGCTCCCTACACATCTTTGATATTGTAAGATGTGTCCCATGGCAAGAGAGGAAGAATTATCAATGATAGATTTATTTAATACGTGTGTATTATATGCCTGTTGTACATCAGAGACTGCTTTTGGCCATGGAGCTAGAAAGGCAGATGAAACCCAGATCCTCTCCTGAAGATGTGGCAAATATAAATAAAGAAGTAATTGTAATATAATTTGATAAAGGTACAGGAAGGATAAGTCCAGAGAGCTATGGAAGTTCAAGGAAGGGACATTATCTAGCCTGTCCTTGGAGTTGAAGGAAGAAATGCGATGCCTAATGTGAAGCTAAAGGATAAGAGTCAGTTAGGTGAGATGTAGGATGAGGTAGGAGAATGAGCCAGCAGAGAAACAAAGGCTTAGGAGAGCATTCAATGCAGGAACCACACACAAGTTATTAACTGTGATGCGAGCACAGTATTGAGAAAAAGCAAGAAATTCATCTCTGTGGAGGTCAGCAAAGGCCAAATTGTGAAAGGCCTTGTTTGTCCTATATAGGATTTTGGATGCTTCAGTGGTTCCCAGCATCCTTAAAATAATAAATTTAAGGCTGGGCACAGTGGTTCACACCTGTAATCTAGCACTTGGGGAGGCAGAGGTGGACAGAGGTCAGGAGTTAGAGACCAGCCTTGCCAACATGGCGAAAGCCTGTCTCTACTAAAAATACAAAAATTAGCTGGGTGTGGTGGCAGGCACCTGTAATCCCAGCTACTTGGGAGACTGAGGCAGGAGAATCACTTTAACCAGAGGCATAGGTTACAGTGACTGGAGATTACGCCGCTGCACTCCAGACTGGGTGATAGAGCGAGATTCCATATTAAAAAATAATAATAATAATTGCTTTAAGCAGGAGAGTAATGTGATCAATTTTTTTCTTTAAAAATTATTCTCTTTACAATATGAGAAAATATTAGAAGATACTACTAGAAGCGGAAAGGCCCATTTAAAAGAAATGTTCAATAATCTAAAGGAGAGGTAACCAAGGTAGTTGTAGAAGAAATGGATAATAGTGGAATTACCTGTGAGACCTTTACAATGTGGAATGGACAGTTTCTGGTGGCTCATGGAAGTGTAGGAAACAGGCTGTCACCGTAGCCTGGATAGCTGGGGACTGTGGAGCCTTACCTCACTGTCTCTTGATTTCCCTCCTTGCTTCTTAGGCTCCTTTCTTGGATCATTTTCTTCTTTCTTTCTCCAAATATTGCAGTGGCCAGAGCTCAGAAGCAGACTAAGGCACTTGATAAGCAATTTTCCAAAAAGTTTACTTAGATATAATACAAACAAACAGGGAGAATTGCCAAGAAAAGGGGGAGAAGGTCCAGTAAAATTTAGACAAAAAATACGTCATATTTGGTGGCTGGAAGGTCATTAGGTGTCAGTCCATTTTGTGTTTCTATAAAGGAATACTGAGTCATTTATAAAGAAAAGAAGTTTATTTGACTCACAGTTCTGCAGGCTGTACAAGAAGCATGGCATCAGCATCTGCTTCTGGTAAGAATCTCAGGAAATGTCAAATCATGGTAGATGGGGAAAGGGGAACAGTTGTGTCACATGGCCAGAGAGGGAGCAAGAGAGAGAGGAAGGGAGAGTGCTAGACTTTTTAACAACCCACTCTCACTTGAACTCATAGAGCAAGAACTACCTCATTATTATAGGGGTGGGATCAAGCCATTCATGTGGGATTCACTCCCATGACCCAAACACCTCTTACCAAGTCCCACCTCCGACAATGGGGATCAAATTTGAACATGAGATTTGGAGGGAACAAGCATTGGATAGCCTTAGCAAGAACAGTTTTGTTGGAGTCTTGGGAACAGAAACCACGTTGGTCTTCTTTGACAGGGGAATGAATGAAAGGTAATAAGGAAGTGGAGGAGGGGAATATGCTCGGGTCTTGCCATAGTTATAAAAAACAGAAAGACTGTTAGCAAGAAGGAAGGATCAATGGTTTCAGGATTCTTTTGATTTTAATTCATAATTATCATTAACATATATTGAATGCTTACTTGTAAGCATTACTATTACTGTAAAGTTCATACAGGACACAATGGCATTTAATTTTTAAGGGTAATAAATACACTATGACTGTAAGAGAAAGGGAGTGCACTTATTGATGACCAGAAGATATGTTGGTGGACATCTCCATCTATCCAACTGAACTATGAACTCTTAAAGCAAATGCATTTCTCTTGCTTTAAATATGGATACTTAATATAACCAGCATACCACGTTAAGAGTACATCGCATAAAAGGTAAATCACATTACATGATGTAAGGAGAGGGAAAAAATCGAGTAAGTAGAAGCAAAAAAAATACCTTCCAAAATTGAGTCTTTTGCTCTATTAATTTTATAGTGAACTTTTCCATTGTTATTTGTCAGTAGATTGGGTCTTTCTCACATCCAGTTGTGTAAAAGATCCAGGGAAGAAGGTGAGTTGAGCTAAAGAGGGACGTTAATAAGCAGTCATTCATGGAAGATTTATGTAGCTTAGAGCAACATATGAGTGTTTCCTTGTTTTTCCCTCACTGTAAAATCCGTAGTTATGTTTACTTTATACTTTAAAAAATATATTGCTTTCCTATTTAGGGGCTGTATACTAGTAAGTCATATGCACATGAAAATGAATGTGTTCACCTGTTTGTGAATTTTTACCAGAACAGGCAAGCAAACGCCTTTATCAGGGTAGGCACTCTTATTTCAAACAGATGACTTACACTGGAACCAAAAATGGAATGCACAATTTTTTTAAATATCTTCCTTCATTTTGGGCATAAATCCACAGAGATACAAAAAAAATGCATATGTAGTATAATCAGAGCTATGGATTGAAGATTTTAAATAAGAAAGTAATAACCAAAAAGAACTATCCTCTAGTGTCATGTAAGACAAGGTAACCATGTCATTTCAGGAATTTAACTTATTTGGAAAGAAATGAGATTGTCCCCACCACCCCCACCCCACTGAATTACATCACCCAGCATTTGCTCTGTGAGCCTCAGTTTTCTATCCAGAAAATGAGATGGTTCTAGAATGTTTTTAAGGGTTTTTCTATCAACAGCTCTGTATTATTTCTTTGCCAAGTCATAGTATTTCTTTCTAAAGACAAGATTTTTACCTTTGAGAAACAAATACGTAAAATTAAGCACATATTTGAGGTAGGACCTGAGGCTCTTGGGAATATCTATGCTGGGGTCATGGTGTGCCCAGTGAATCCTGGAAGATGTCTGGCTGCCCCTAGGATTCCTCCAGTACCTCAAAGACTAGCTCACATCCTTTAACCCAGGCGTACTCACCGCAGCAGCGTTAACGTTTTGATGTAGATGTTTCTTTGTCATGGGGGGAGGGGGCTGCCGTGTGAATTGTCGGATGTTTAGCCATATCCCCAGCTTCTAACCACTAGATACCAATAGCAGCCCCCCAATTCTAACAACCAAAAATGTCTCCAGACATTGCCAAGTACTTTCTGGGGTCAAAATCCACCCCACTTCTGTTGAGAACCACTGCTTTAGCCATCTTTTTTTTCTTTTTCCATACCTCCACAACCTGGTTATGACTCCTCTAAATGCCAGAACTTTTTGGATAATTTTAATTTACAAAATACATGTATGAAAACATGAGTGCCCCACTGGAAACATTGATAAAGAAAGATAAACAGTGTTCGAAAAAAATTGGACATTCAATTAAAAGATTTGTCACTCACTCATTTGTAGGCTTTGCTTTAATTTATTCTTGTCTTCTCTGCAAAACACATCAGCCTTAATCATTAAAATTGATTATTACGAGTGCAGCGTGGTACTTCATGAACAACTCTGCTGTGTAGGAGGAGTTGCCTTCTTTGTTTTTCATGGCAGTGTTGCCAGAGCACATTTTTCTTCTATTGAGGGTGGAAAGACTAGTTTGAAAATTTGTTGCTTCTCCTTCTGGTGTAGCTCTCCAAACACAGAACTGCATGGCTGGCCCTGTTTGGAATCTGCTCATAACCTTCTTTCTGCCCCGCCAGAGAAGTCATTTCAAACCTTAATGTGCAGAACAATTATGTGGGAACTTGCATAAAATGCACATTTCCCAGTCTCACCAGGTCATTCAAGTCCAGGCTGGGGCCCAGGGACACATCTGTATTTCTTATCTATACCAGGCTGGCAGGTGGCTCCAGATCACACTTAGACACTGAACTGTAAGAACCTCTGCCTACCCAGGTCTTTCCTTGTTTCTTCGGAGAATGGTACCCAAGGTCATCTTCATTTCCTGATATCTAGGCCTGTTTTCTTTGAATTCCAACCATTCTCTTATAAAAGTTTGAAGCCATGGGTAATAAATACTAAATACTCTTTTGGTCAGACCTGAGATGGATGTTGATCAGAAGCAAAGCAAAGTCCTATGCTTGATTCTCACACTGAAGTAACCCTCACCCCTCCTTCTCTCCTGTGGTGTGACCACAAGGCAGTGGCACTCAGAGCCAGGCGAGTGGAGCTGACCTTAGGAGCTGTGGGATTTCTGGAGAGGCAGTCATTCTTGTTTCTTTCTTCACTGCGCCTCCACTCGCCCATTTCCACACATTGTGTAATAAAGTCCTGTCACTTCCACCTACTAAATATCTTTCCTTTTTTTTTTTTTTTTTTTGAGACAGAGTCTCACTCTGTCAACCAGACTGGAATGCAGTGGTGCCATCTTGGTTCACTGCAGTCTCTGCCTCCCAGGTTAAATGATTCTCCTACCTCAGCCTCCCAAGTAACTGGGATTACAGGCGTGCACCACCATGCCTGGCAAATTTGTGTATTTTTAGTAGAGATGGGGTTTCGTCATGTTGGCCAGGCTGGTCTCAACCTCCTGACTTCAGGTGATCCACCCACCTCGGCCTTCCAAAGTGATGGGATTACAGGCATGAGCCATTACACCTGGCCAATATCTTTCGTATTCTACACCTACTCCTTGAGATTTTTGTCGTATTCTACCTAGATCACTGGTCTACTCACTTTTTTAATTATTCACCTTATCCCAGTACTAAATATTTCAGCAGATATCTTCTAATATGTGATGCTTTTTTAAATAAACTGCATTTCCTTCTGTCAATCCCAATAGTAAATATTGGTAAACCCTAACATTTTATAGTGCTTAAATTTTAAAAAATCTCATTTTTCTCCCAATGCCTAAGGATCCATTAAAGTTTTTTTGAACTCATAACTGAGTTCAGCACAGTTAGAGGTGCAAAGGTGTTTGTATGATATGTGAATTATATTTCAGTACTGATTTTAAAATTCTCCCTAGTGGGTCATCTTGCCTGGGCCACACACACCCCACTTTGGAATACGCTGACCCAGATGATTTCTGTAACCACTGTGATCTCTCTTCCACTAATCTTACATCTTCCTGATCCATCCTTTACAGTTCGGGCTAAAATAGGATTCTAATTATGTCAGTTACCCTTAACTGACTCATTTTTTTCACATTCAAACTCTTTGGCGTGGCCTTAAATGGTACCCAAACTTTGCCAGAATGGATAATTTTTTAAAATTCATTCCTTAGAGGCCTGTATTTAATATATATAAAGTACCCAATAAAACAAGTAATTAAATCCTGTGGAAGCTATTATACTGTGCTCATTAAACACTGTTTTTAAGGTCTAAAACATGAAATTATGAAATAAAATCTTTTAAATTGAGCCTCCCTCAAACTAACTCAAAGACAGGGGTTCTTTATTCTAAATTCAGTACCACTTTTTTTTGATAAGGCTCCAGTGTTTAGCAATTCGATTTGTAAATTGCACTGCAGATTCCTAGATATGTCATGACCCTCAAAATCATCTGTCTCCTTTAAGACAGCACAAAGGAAACAGTCTAAGCCCTCCCCTCTGTACCTTCACTTAAAAAAAAATCCATTTGTTCAGGCACTGTTTACTAAAGATCCCGTATAGCAGGTCCTATGTCAGGTTTTGTGGGCATTATAAAAATAGGTGAGACAATGGCCTTGGCCCTTAACTTCCGAGAACTTTAGGTGTTTGTTAATGTTAGGCAGGTAAAGTCTAAAAACCAAAAACTGCCAAATAATGTCTCTCTGCTCAACACTTTACTGGGTTCTAGAGTATTTTGTTGTTGTTGTTGTTTTGTATTTTAGAAGAGACAGGGTTTCACCATGTTGGCCAGGATGGTCTCCATCTCCTGACTGCGTGATCCGCCCGCCTCGGCCTCCCAAAGTGCTGGGATTACAGGCGTGAACCACCACACCCAGCCGGAGGATTTAAGAGAAGGAGAAAGAGTGACTATTTTTGCCTTTCTAAGAGTTTGTAATTGGTAAAGGAGATAAACTTCACACACAGTTCAGGGTATATTTTGTGCTAAGCATATGAGATAGACATTTAAGTGCTGCAGAAATGCAGAAGAGGAAGAGATGGTGAGATCTGGAGAAACTCAGGTTTGGTGTTTTTGTTTTTCTTTATCAAGACCGAGTCTCACTCTGTCACCCAGGCGGGAATGCAGTGGTGCGATCTCAGCTCACTGCAACCTCCACCTCCTAGGTTCAAGCAATTCTCCTGCCTCAGCCTCCTGAGTAGCTGGAATTACAGGCACCTGCCACAACACCCGGCTGATGTTTGTAGTTTTGGTAGAAACAGGGTTTTCTCATGTTAGCCAGGTTGGTCTCGTACTCCTGACCTTAAGTGATCTGCCTGCCTTAGCTTCCCAAATTGCTGAGATTACCTTAGAACTTCTAAGATTCTGTATCCCGCAGCTTGGAGGCAGCAACTGTGGTTGTTCACTCTTCTTACTCCCAGCACCCAGCACAGCCTGCCATAGTGGGTGCTTGGTGAGGTTCGTGAATGGATAAATGTGTTCTCCATTCTCCGGTTCTCTCTGCCTTCTCTCTCGTTCTTCCTTCTTCCCTCTTGGAGCCATCTGTATTTCTATGTTATCGTTTCCTTTAAGTTTTCACAGCTTTTCTCTCATCCTTCTCTCCATGATAAGTAAATCTTACGCTTGGTATAAAAAGATAAAAAGCTGGTTTCTGGGCCTTGGTCCTGGGCTGTGCATGGCAGGAGAAGGGCTGTGACTCCAGCTCAGCCCTTGACTCACTGCAAGATCCTGAACAGCCAAGTTACCTGTTCCCATCGCCTCATCAGTCGAGCAATATGGTCTTCATAGAGATGAAATTAGAGCTTACTATTTTAAAGGAAATTACAAAGTTTTTCTCAAAATCCAAGTACTATATAAGTAGGAAAAAAATCAAATCTTTTTTATGAATTTGAATTGACATATAATAATTATATGTATTTCTGGGTATAATTGTGACGTTTTGCCATATCTTTTTTTTATGGTGAGAACATTTAAAATCTACTCTTAGAGCAAGTTTGAAATACACAGTGCATCAATAGAAATTATTCCTCCTGTCTGAAGTTTTGTGTCCTTTGACCAGCGTCTCCCCAGGAGCTCGCCCCCAGCCTCTGGTAACCACCATTCTCTTTATTTTTTAGATTCCATATATGAGATCATCCAATATCTGTCTTTCTGTGCCTGGCTTACTTAGCGAAATGTCCTCCAGGTTTGTCCATGTTGTTACAGATGACAGAATTTCCTCATTTTAAGGCTGGATAATATGCCATTGTAGATATACACCACATTGTCCTTATTCATTTGTCAAAGGACACTTAGGTCTCTTCTAGATCTTAGCTGTTGTAATAATGCTGCAGCCAAGAGCTGTTCCCTCTTCTTGAAGAAGATAAGGCATGATCTCACCATGAGAATGCCATATATTTTTTAGATGATTTCATTTCTTTGGCTACATATTCAGAAGTGGGATTGCTAGATCATTTGGTAATTCCATTTTTAGTTTTTTAAGGAGTCTTCATATAATTTTCCAAATTTTCCTCACAACATTTGTGAGGACAAATGTTGTATCCTCACATGACAGAAGATGGAGGGGCAAAAAAGGGCCTGATCTAGATTCCTCCAGCTCTTTTATAAGACACTAATCCCTTCATGAGAGACTTAATCACTTTCCAGAAGGCACCATCTCTTAAGTTTCAGCATGAAGTTTGGATGGGATACAAGGAAACCATAGCAACGTCCTTTGGCCATTTTTTATTTGCTTTATTTTCTTGCTATTATGTTGTTTGAGTTTCTTAAATACTTTGGATATTAGCCCCTTATCTGAAAAAGTGAAATCTTCAGTGACATCTAAAACTTGCCTTTTAGTTAAAATATTATTATATATATTATGAAAAGTCTTAATGATTTAAATCTATTGCCATATAACCACAACAACTTTTCTTGTATCTAGTATTTTCAGTTTAAGTTTTTTTTTAATTGTCACTTCCTAACTTAAAACAATTTTATGAGTTTGTGCTATTTCCTGTCTTCATGCCCTTTCTTTACTTGATCAGATATAGTAATTTTCTGCCATCTCTGAAATCTCTCTTGCTATATGACCTTCTAAAAACAGTAAGTAGGCATCCTTACAGAATTGTAAAAGGAAAGACAAAAGGGAGGGGGAAAAATGAATTCCTTCTTTGTCTTTCTTCATCATGTCCATTACAAATGTAATTGTCCTGAGTCTGAGATTGTGACACCTCCATGGCCGCAGCCTCTCTCCCACTTTATTTTTACCATTGGTTTTTTTGTGTGAGTGTGTGAGGAAAATAATTATCTTCCTTACCACGGGATTCTAGCACTGGAATAATTTGCATGATCAGGCTATGTCCGTAAGAGCCACTTGACATTTATATTTCACTGTTCAAAATGGACAGTTTTAAGGAGATGTGATTTTAAAATGCTTTATTTTGAGATGACTTTATTGACTCCTGCTCTATGAAGGCAGTGAAATAGCAGTGGAGCATTGCACATTGAACATCAGCACTTCTTCTGTTAGTCCTTCATAAAAATTTAGCCTAAATGACTAGCCCTTTATGCTACAGGTTGATAAACATAGCTTGGTAACAGTGAACAAGCCCTGGCAAGCCCTGGTATCAGGAGGAAGGTGAAAAATATAAGATGTTGTGTATATTGTCATTGTAGCCTGTACTCCTCATTAAAATAAGTAGAAATTGGGATTTATTCAACAGAAAAAGAGACATTTGAATATTCAAAATCTGAAAGCCTAAATCTAAAGCTTTTGGAAGAAGAAAACATCTAAAAGTATGTTTGCATAGACCCAAAGTGCAAAAGTAGAAAAGTTTGTAAATTCTTTTACCAAATTACATAAAATCTTATTTTTTTTAAAGTATTTGGATTCTAATCGTTTTCTTAGTCAAAAATATAAAGAGTTTGGTTTCTTGACATATAAATAACTGTAATGATACAAATCTATCTTTTAAAAGGCAAACAACCCAATAGAAAAATGAGTCCAGTAATTCACAGAAGAGGAAACCAAGTAAATCTATTAACAAAATCTCATCCTCGCTCATATTCAGGGAAACGTAAATTCAAATCACAGTGGCTTATCATTTCTTACCTATGAAATTAGCAAAAATTTACAAGTATAATATCATATTTTGACAAGGCCGTAAAACAAAGAGAACTTTCAGACCTGCTGTGGAAACATAAACAGATAAAAACACTTCAGAAAACAGTCATCTTAAAGATGTGCATATTCTAAAACCCAGAAATGCCAACTCTTGGTGACACACTACACAAAAACTCTTGCTCAGATTCCCTAGAAGACATGTAAGAATGTCTGTTGCAACATCACTTATAACAGGGAAAGAAAATCCCAAAATAGGAGATCTGACAACAAGCTAAATATCCTTAAACAAAATTGTAATGCATCCCGCAATGGGATATTACACAATGATTTAAGAGGCAGGCGCTAGAGCATACATGTAGACAAATCTTAAAAACCTGTTGAGTGGAAAAAAAGTTAAAAAAGAAAGCCTTTAATTGGTTTTTATATAAAGTATAAAACCTAAAGAATACACTTCTGTTTTTTGGTTTTTGGTTTTGGAGTTTTTTTGAGACGGAGTCTTGCTCTGTCGCCCAGGTTGGAGTGCAATGAGTGGTACGATCTCGGCTCACTGCAACCTCCACCTTCCAGGTTCAAATAATTCTTTTGCCTCAGCCTCCTGAGTAGCTGGGATTACAGGCACGCACCACCATGCCCAGCTAATTTTTGTAGTTTTAGTAGAGACTGGGTTTCACCGTGTTGGTCAGGCTGTCTCAAGCTCCTGACCTTAGATGATCTGCCCACCTCGGCCTCCTGAAGTGCTGGGATTACAGCCGTGAGCCACTGAGCCCGGCTACACTTCAGTATTTTTATGATTACATACCTCCGTATATGAATGACACTGAAAATGAATGAGATGAGCATGTATGTGCAGGGAGTTTCAATTTATTTCTATTTTATTTCTTAAATTCTTGTGTTAGATATATGAGTGTTTTTTATACATCATTCAATATGACTTTATATATCTGAAACTTTTTTTAGAAAAGAAGGAAAATACATCATGCTTTTTTTTTTGAAGTGGTCTAGTCACTAAATATTATTTGACAAAAAGTCTATTAGGTAATTTACATATTGCAGTAAATACACAAAGGAAAACGACTTTATATAAAAACTATTGATATAGTTTTTCTTAGCTCAGGCTGCAATAACAAAATACAATAGATTGGGTGGCTTCAACAGCAGACATCTATTTTCTCATTGTTCTGGAGGCTGGAAGTCCAAAATCAAGGTCCCAGCAGAGTTGATGTATTGTGAGGGCTCTCTCCTAGGGCTATAGATGGCCGCCACCGCCTCCTCTTGGTGCATTCACACAATGTCTTTTCACATAAGGGCACTAATCCTATTGGATATGTGCCCCACACTTATGACCTCATTTAACCATTATTACTTCTTTAGGGACCCATTTTCAAGTACAGCTATACTGGAGGTTAAGGCTTCAACATTAATGTTGAGTGGACACATTCAATACACAGCATAGTTGATAGTCTCCTTGGGTGAAATTAATAGATGAGTAAGAAGTTGTAAATAAAAGCTACCAGAAACATTTTTGACATTCAGCATTATCAGTATACAAATAATAGGTTTGGAGATGTAGACTCCTTTCTGAAATCTCACCATAGGTTTCTTTTTTCCCTGGACTTCTCGGAGCATTTTATTTTGTTTTCTTACAGTTGGCATTTAGAAATGAATCTTGTCATTTTTAGATCACTCCACATGTTCATGACACCTTTCTTGTTCATTTTTCCATTTGTGTACTCTGCTATTTATTTGTCATTGTTTTCTTCTATTTTGATGTTTTTGACTTGGGTTTTGTTGTCATTGTTTGGCTTTTAAGATGTACCTTATTACAAAGTCCCTAAGATAGTTATTATATGTGACACTTATAATTTCTGGACATCTTGTTTAAATTTACAATGATGTTATATAATCTTAATTTAGTGCCCATAGTTTTTCATTGTCTGGTTTTTAAAAAAATTATTCTCCTCCTTCTACAAGATTTTGGTATTCTGAAATTATGTTGATGTTATATAAAATATATCTATCATCTAAGTTAATCAGATCTGTTTCATTTGCCTTCACCCCTTTATCCTATTGTATGTGTGAAGTTTGGATAATTTGCATGTGAAAATGGAACAGTGAGGAGTCATACGTTTTCAAGAATGCAAGAGAATTCCAAGAATGTTTTTTAAATGCTACCAGAAGGTTCAGTAGCATATCTTTTTAGGTAGCCTATTGCTAAGGTGATATAAATGGTACCCTTAGAATGGAAGTCCTTTGACGTAGGATCAACCTTATTACATTGGTGCATGGTACCTGTAATAATGCTATTAAGGCAATAATCGCTGAATAGGTAGATATATTTTCACTAAAGGGCTGCTTTGAGTCAATGAAGTTGAAGGAACTAACAACCTCTGCTGCTTTGGAGAGAAAAAAGCGAGATAGCTGCATTTTTTAGAATACCATCTGATAAGCTTCAGAGAAGAAATATTTGTAGCACTGCTTCTTTCAAAAAGGAAAAAAAATATGCAGATAGAAGATGTCAGTTCATTCACTGAATGGATGGAAAAACTGGCAGCACTGCTGAGTGGGCATGAAATGGAGAAACTAAGGTATGCAGCTGTCATGCTAGGTGCTTAACTGTTCAGCTGGTAAAGTACCTGTCAGGGTATCTCTTAAGGCCTAGTCCCAACTCACGGGCAGTTACATGTGATAAAGAGCTCTGAAGCTATGTGATGTTATGACACGAGACCTGGTTAAAGAAGTTGGCCTTGATTGCCATCCTGGGAAGGAATATATGAAATATGTGAACAGGGGCACGAGAAAGCTGGAAGGATGTAGCAGCAGAGGCACATTGGGCTGTTTTAATGAATTAAAGTTATTCAACATAAGGGATTGTTTTAAAGTATGCTATGCTTTGTTATTGACTTGTCTTTTTGAACACTAAATGGCATCACAATTTTCTGCAGGAGGAGCAGCTGAAGTCACACGAAAGTAAGCTGAAGCAGATCACCACCGAGCTGGCCGAGCACCGCTCGTATCCCCCTGACAAGAAGGTCAAAGCCAAGGATGTCGATGAGTACAAATTGAAAGACCACTATCTGGAGTTTGAGGTATGTTTCCTCTAAATGTGAATAAATGCCAATTACTGAGTTATCTTATGATTTGTCCATGAGGTGGTATTTTTCTTTGCAGCTACTGTCACTGTGAGAGGCTTATCTTGGCCCTGGCTCTAATTTGGGAGCTCCTGGCAAGGTCTAGGTCAAGGTGACCCCTCTTGTTTGTAATTCTATTTAAGCGCCAAACAAACATCAAAGAGTAACTGGCAGTTTATACACTTAAAAGCAAATAGCCTGCCTGGAATAGTGTGCGCCTGCTGTGATGGGAAGAAAAAGAAAGAACAGGAGAGGGACATGCCGGGGTAGACAGCTGCTTTCTGTGTCCCTGTGTCTCTTCCGGCAGAATTGGAGTCAAAAAAAAGCACAAGAGAGGAAATGAGCCACAGGGTGAGGTGAGGCATCAGCTTTTTCCTGCACATTATTGCTGTTTGGCATCACCAGTGTGTTTTTCGTCTTGCCACCCACTGCCCTTCAGAAGGGGGTTGATAAATTAAGTTGTGACACATCCATCTATACAGTGAGTGTGCTTATTAAAAAGAATGGTGAGGATCCATATGCTCTGGCATGGAAAAGTGTAAAATTTAAACACAAGTTGAAAACAGTGTATTTCCGGATATTTCCTTTGGCTCAGTTTTCTTCCAAATTAATGTCAGGGTTATACGGGGGTCCCCTGACTCCCTTAACCTCTACCTTCAGATATTGAAAGTGTCTTTTTAAGTAGGTAGCATGCAATCTAACATAAAAAGAATTAATTATTTTGACTAATTTGACCCTTTTTTTGTTTTTTTCTGTTGGGTGTGCTGAATCTGTCTTTAGTTGTTCTTAAGTTCATTGTAGCTCTGGTCCCTTTTACTTCTCATCGTTCCTCTCCTTCATTTCCATCTTACCATCTGATTTCCTTCTCAGCCTTGAAATTTCAAATCTTCTAAGTGTCCAAATCCTAGCGATCAGTCTCTGCGGCATCTCACACCTGTCCCTTCCTTGCGTTGCTTTATAAATACTTCCTCTGCTGTGCCCTGGCTTTCTCCTCTCTCACTTCTCTCTCCTTTCTTCAGTTCATCCTAAGTCCTTTAGCCAGCTATTTTTCTGAAGCTGAACCCAAGATGATGACATTCCTCTGTTCAACAGCTGCCTGTGGTTTCCCCCTATTCCCATCACGCAATTACCTCCTAAAGAAAGTCTCAGTTCTTTCATGGGAGAGGATTTGGCATCTCCACCTTTACACAACCTCCGTCTTTCCCAGACCGGCCTCCCTATGTTAGTCACATTTCTGCCCACTTCCCCAAACACACGTTTATACCTTTGTTCACCTACTTTCTTCTGCCTCAGATTTTCTTCCCATGATCTTCATTTCTGAAAGTCCTCTTCATCTTTTGAGGATACAGCCACGAAAACCCTGCTTTAGATCTACTAACTGGGATTCATCTGTTACAGTACTTGCCACAATCTTCGTTATGCTGTAGTTATTTTCATTTGTCTTTGTACCTGTAGTGGATTGCATAATACCTCACCTTACCCAACACTGTAAGCTTAAGTTCATTTCCAGCCTTTGCTCTATGTGAGCTTGCTGAATGGGATAAAATTTCATGGAAGCCTTAAAAAGTCTCTGAGTTATAATACTTCTGTTATCAAATGTAGCATTTGATTCAAAAAATGGCACTTCCACTACAGATCCATGTACTACTTTCTTGATGATCACGCCAATCCTTGCTCTGGGCAGAGAACTATACTAAGAGAAATATTTATTTTGGTAAAGGTAAATGTTTCTTAGCAAAAACTGCAGAAGCCTTAACAGCAAAAAAAAACTTGAAAAAATATGTATTTTTAAAAACCCAACAACAAAAACTAAGCAGCTCATCTTTCCCCAGGTGTGTTCATTCTTGGGAAATGGGAGTTCTCAAAAAGCAATCATTATTTTTCACACTTCTGCAGTAGCTTTAAGCCATAGGTCTATTTGATTTCGCACATGCTAATTAAATTTCCCAACACCTTGGTCCCTGCTTCCAGCACTCAGCACCTCGCTGGAGCCCTTGATGCCCAAGCAGGAAGAGCCTTTCCCCAGGAGGTGGGGGGTGGCTGCAAGGCCATGGAAAGGTTCCCATTGCTAGGAGCCCTCCCTGCTTTTGAGTCTACGGTGCTGCCTCTTTTCAGAAACTGTAATCCACCAGAAACCAGCATTTTCAATTCCTAATATGAAGTTATACCAGGCTTTGCAGAGATTAAGTCTTGCTTTCATCAAATCATCACCTCAGTGAGCTTGCAAACTGCATTCCAACACTGATTAACATCAGACCCATATGCTAATACGTCAAGCAGGTTGACTTGTCTGTCAAGCTCCTTCACCTGTGTCTATCAGAAGGCCGCAAGGATACCTGAATTGGTACAGCTGATATTCATGTCATGAATAGGGAAAATTTCAGCTGTCATCTAGAAAGGGTTTTATAATAGTAGTGCTTTTTAAAAAGTGAACAATTGTTTTTCACTAACTTAAATTAACATTGAAGTCGTATATCATATAGAGTTTGCTTTGCTCTTATTGCAGCCACCAGAATTTGTCTCTTATGAGTGCTTGCGGGGAGTCTTTGCACAGCATCCTTTCCTTCATAAGCAGCTTTCCCTGAGCAGGTCGCTTCATTCCCTGAATAGGGGACATGAGAGTTATTGACCACTTTTCCCAGTTGCTAGAACACTGACTGATGCATGTTTGTTGATGACATGAATGAAATTGTATTATTGTATATAAAAGATAATATCAGAAGGAGTAGGGCTGGGCGCGGTGGCTCATGCCTGTAATCCCAGCACTTCGGGAGGCCGAGGCGGGTGGATCACGAGGTCGAGAGATTGAGACCATCCTGGTCAACATGGTGAAACCCCGTCTCTACTAAAGATACAAAAAATTAGCTGGGCATGGTGACATGTGCCTGTAATCCCAGCTACTCAGGAGGCTGAGGCAGGAGAATTGCCTCAACCCACGAGGTGGAGGTTGCGGTGAGCCGAGATCGCGCCTTTGCACTCCAGCCTGGGTAACAAGAGCGAAACTCCATCTCAAAAAAAAAAAAAAAAAAAAAGGAGTAATTCTCTGAGAAACCTTAGTATTAATTATTTTAACAGGACCAGAAGCTCCCATGAAAACAAACCTGTGTCTATTCTCACCCAGGTGAGAACAGACAGCAGTGTCTGCATTTCAGTGGGAGCCCACAGATGGGCAGTGACAGGAAGAGGGACTTTAATCACCAGGGAAGATCACAGGCATGAATGAGTGCTCTCACCTACTCCTGTGGTTGGTCCTCCTCAACAGAGCCTCCCTTGGTTTCAAAGCAATTCTTACAATTTTCACAAGTCTTGGTAAGGAAAATCACTTTTATTTTGACAGAATATTAAGCTGTTAGTAATAACACCGGGAGTGTTCCTAATTTTATGCATTTCAGTCGTTTAAATCTCAGGTTGGTTTGAGTACAAACAATGCTTCATGGTGACCCAAATTTACAGCTCTTTCTATGCCTTAGAAGTTGTTCAACCTCTGACTGACAGTAAATAATTAGAAATTCTGGTAAATAAATAGGTTTAGGGTTTAAAAAAAAATCTACAGAGAGCAAGGAAACTGCCATCTTATCCTGTTAGAAAAAGATTCACTTTTACTTAAAGCAGTAGACTTCACTCGGAATGGGCTTTATTCATTGACTTAACTCTAAGGGAAGGGATGTTTTGTTTTTGATTGAATTGGTACCCTCCAAGCTGTGGCTTGGAATCTAATTTTACTTCTAAAACAGCTGTTAATCATGTTAAGTCTACATGAGAAACTCACCATCATTTCCCAGTTTTAAGAAATAAATACCAGAAATAGCCACATTTCCTTATAAATTTACTTTTTTACATTGTATTCAGTTCTCATTTTACTTAAAAATATTTCATTGATCCCTGTGCTTCTGGTACATTAGGAAGCAGATCAAGTTCTGGGGCAGATGGATGTTTTGTGTCAGATACAAAAATTTACAAGGCTCCAAACAAAGCACAGTTGGTTGAGCTGTTCTGGAAAACACCTGGGCCCCTTAAGACACAAAACCATTAAAGAAATTCCCTTGACAGCGATGCAGTTGGCCCTAATATTTTGGTTTTCTGTTTCTTCAGCTTTAAAATCAACAGCAACTAGAAGGAGATGATGCTATTTATTTCAAGATATTTTGCATGCAACAGTTAAGAAGTTACAAATGCAACATTTAAGATGATTACAGATGTTGGCATAATCCTTAAGTTGAGCTGGACCCAAGTAGGGAGAGGGAGAAGATATAGCAGCCCAAGCCTGTTAAAACCATGACTGGACTGCAAGAGAGTTACCACAGAGGAATTGCTGAAGGTCAGGTTAATAGCTGGCTTTCAGGTCATTGTAAAGCCAAGTAGAAAACCTCCGGACACAAGGCCAATGAATTTGATGTGGCCAGCCCACCTAATGTCAACTTGTTTTCTTTGGCCCACATAATGTTGTTTTGTTTTAATGGTAATTTCAACGCATTTAGGAAAGACAGGCCTTGTCCTTCCCACCATTTCCTGTTATTAATGTCTCACATCTGATAGCTTTCTATAGTTTGTGTCATTGCTCTGGTCCCTGAAGCCTTTTGAGTTTGTAAACCCTATAGTAGAGGCTGCAGCCAGTTTTATATGATTTAAGTATTAGTTAGATCTTTGAACATGGGCTTGGAATTAATAGTCCCTTCATGCTTAGAATGAAGATACTTCCGGGTATATGTGTTTTCAGGTTCCAATCCAGCAGGAAAAAAGAGAATGTCCACTTCCCTCTTGACTGAAACCAAAGACTTAGAATAAAGGTCACTTGACTTAATGGGCTTGAATTCAGCTGAATACCCACTCCTGAATTGTGACCCAGAGTAGCATATGCTTATGGCTTAAGACAGTTAGGGCCCACACCAGCCACATGGCTAGGAAATTCAATTTTAGAAACAGCAAATGCCCACGATAATGTAACTTATAAATTTCTTGGGACAGAATATTTTCTTAAAAATCTAGGACAGTCTTGAAGCATGATGCACCTTTTTCTGAATTTCTAGTTCTTGGGACATTTAAAACAGCACAGTTCCTTCCAAAATTGATATATTAGAGAAAACAAATACATTCCATTCAGAGTCATTAGGGAAGCCCCAAATAGTTTGTATCTGAAGCATAGATAATACAAATTTCAAGTTGAAAACCTTTAGTTTTACTGTTGGGTGTCTTGTTGCATAGTGTGTAGTGTTGGGTAGTTTGGTATATTTCCTTTTGAGCACATTTTCTGGTTGTAATCCTAGCCCTGTTTTCTCAGATTGTTTATTTTTGCTTGTCAACATTGGGGAAGTAATTTTCACATTAGGGGCCATAATCTAGATCACTTTTCCTTTCACAGGAGCAGTACAGAGGCATATCTCAATACATTGCCAATTGTTACAAGGCAAACCCACCCTCTGAAACAAAATTTTCTAGCTATTAAGTTACAAGTGGTCTGGATCATAAAAATGCAAAGGCAGCCATTATTTCCCTTGTTTTTCCTAGTGAAAGCAATGGAGAAGTTATGTTAACCTACTTAAAGAAGATTAGTAGCAAAAGTCTCAATCTTAGTAAGTCTAGCCTGGAATCAAATGCTATCTCCTTTACAGAAGACATGACGAAGGTGATTATATGTCTGGATCTGAGGAACTGAGATAGCGTAGGTTAATAAAATCCTTGGGGAAATTTAAGACTTTTCTTTTTTTAGTGAGATGCTAAGTACAGATGGTTCCCAACTTAAGATGGTTTGACTTATAATTTTTTGACTTTATGATAGTACAAAAGTGCTATGCTTTCAGGACAGTATTTAGTATATTATATAAGATATTCAACATTTTATCATAAAATAGTTTTGAGTTAGATAATTTTGCCCAACTGTAAGTTAATATAAATGTTCTGAGCACATTTAAGGTAGGCTGGACTGTTATGATGTTCAACAGGTTAGGTGGTATAAATGTATTTTTGACTTGTGATATTCTCAACTTACTATAGGTTTATTGGGATATAACCCTATCACAAGTCAAAGAGATTCTGTATTACAATTCTGAGTCAAAAGCTAGAGATCTAAGATCAACAGTTTGTTCATACCCTTAGTCTAGTTAATAATACAGACATAATCTTTGCCTTGTCATTTGGAGTTGCATTTTGTATTACATAATGAAAGAGGACTAAGAGCTACTCTGAATTGTAATATTTAAATGATAACAGATGCTTTTGAAAAGACAAGTTCCCCACAAGCTGCATGGGATACCTCAGCCTATAGATCCCTTCCCCCAGCTGGTCCACAGGCACTCCAAATGCTCCATGCATCTCACACCCCCAGCCCCACTCCAGGCCAGCTCCCAATGCATGTACTGCAGATAGCAAGTGCAGATGACCTCCCATACTCTCACTGAACTCAACTCTGGGATTCAGAGAGGACACACAAACTTGAGTATTACAAGGCACTGACCTAGGGGACACAAATGGGAGGCTCTCAGCACTCAACTTTGCAGGATCAAGAGAACACATACAATGTAAGAATGACCCCCTAATTGGAATGAGAAGTATAGAGTAGACATGTCCATAGAAAAGGTCTGAGAGAGGCTCAAAATCCCTAGCTGTGCTGTTTGGAGAAAGTATTTCTCACCCCAAGACTAAAGACTGAAGATAACTGCTTCTTCAAATGGAAAAACAGCAATGCAAGATGTTGAGTAACACAATCCAGTAAAAATCAAAAAAATACAATAATATTCTAGTAACCAACTTTAAAGAAATGGACATCTATGAATTGCCTGAAAAAGAATTTAGAATAATTATTTTAAGAAAACTCAGTGGGCCACAAGAATACAAAGATAAGAATATAAGAGTTTATTCATTCCTCAGTGAAATCAGGAAAACAATACAAGAACAAAAGAAGTTCAGTTAAGAGAAATTATTTAACAACCCAAACAGAAATTCTGGAGCTAAAGCATATACTGAATGACATTTTTAAAATGCAATAGAAAGTGTCAACAGCAGACTTCATTATGCAGAAGAAAGAAGCTATAAACTTGAAGGCATGTCATTTTAAAAAATCCAGTCAGAGGTGGGAAAAAAGGCAAAAGAATGAAAAGGAAGGAAGAAAGAAATCTACAGGACTCATGGAACACCATCAAGAGAGCTAATCACTGCATCATAGAAGATAATAAGGGGAAGAGAGAGAACATGGCAGAAAGTTTATTTAAAGAATACTTATTTAAAGACTGAATACTTCCCAAATCTGGAGAAAGTATAAACATCCAGGCACATGAATCTCAAAGACCTCCAATCAGTTTCAACCCAAAGAGGAATTTACCAAGACATATTATAATCAAACTGTCAAAAATTAAACACAGAGAATCTTGAAAGCAGAAATGAAAAGGAGTTAAGAACTGATGTCTGCAAGATAGCTTAGACATACCTGGCACTTATGCCCCTCTCAAAAACAACTAAAACTCAACTAGAGGTCAGAGGGAAAGCGTTCGAGTGCAGCAAGGGAATGGTGAGATCCCTGTAGTGTTCAGAAGGCCAGGAAGGCATCATAGTGGAGGTGATGGGGCACCCAGCCTCTGCCAACTCATCTTCCCTGCTAAGATTAGCTTGGAGCCAAGAGGGACCACCCCTTCAGGGGAAAAGGTAAGCAAAAGATTCCCACCAGCTTCCATTGCCACTGAAGACACCTGCAGTTCTTACTACAAGAGTATACCACAGCCATAGCAAGCCCTGAGCCTAGTTTGAGGAGCTGCCTGTAATTCACACAGCTACATTGCTTCAGATTAGGAGCATAAGTTGTATGTACCTTACTTTACCCTCTTTATGTAAGCTGCTACAGTATGGCACCATCTTGAAACCAGATCCACTACTGAAGTGTGTCCTGCTCTGAGAGCCAGTAGCCTCTGTGCTCCTCCAATCTTGGGTCTCCATCAGCATTCCACCAAGCTTACGTGGGTGGGTGCTCAGCACTTGGGCTCAGGAACAACTGTGAACTCAGGTCCTGCATACCAGAGAAATTAATCCCAGCCTGGCTGAATTGCTGCAAGCTCATGCCCCTGTTGTCTAGAGAAACAGCCCAGATGACTTACCAAAGGCAGACCTGCTCTTGAGCTAGCAGAACCACCATGTTCCCTCATCTCCAACTGGAGGTACAAGCCAGCAAACATGTCCCTGGCATTCATATACCTGAACCATGGAGCAGCTGCAACCTGTGCAACTTATATGTGGAATCTAAAAAACTCAAACACAAAGAAACAGAGGGTAGAAGGGTAGTCACCAAGGGTTGAGGTGGGGGTTGGAGGGAAGTAGGTAGATGTTTATCAAAAGATAAAACTTGCAGTCATAAGATGCATAAGTTCTGGAGACCTAATGTACAACATGGTGATTATATTTCATAATAATGTATTATGTACTTGAAATTTCCTAAGGATAATAGATCTTAAATGTTTTCAACACAATGAATAAATAGATGAAACAGGTGAAGTTAATTGTAGTGAGATTTTACAATTTCTACATAGTATGTCAAAAATATTTTCCATTCTTTTTTCCATATCAAATCTTCAAAATCTAGTGTTTGTTTTATACCTACAGCGTATCTCAATCCAGTCTAGCCCCATTTGGCATGTCTCATAGCCACACATAACTTGTGGCTCACTAACTCCTTGGGTTGAAAGGTGCTTTACCAAGACAAGCTCAAAATTGAATACAAACTGGTAAGATGACTACTTATGGTACTTCCCATTTAAAGAGTCACTTAAACTGGGAATTCAGAAAGTTTTAAACTATATCCAGGCTGGGCACAGTGGCTCATGCCTTTAATCCCAGCACTTTGGGAGACCGAGGCGGGTGGATCACATGAGGTCAGGAGTTGGGGACCAGCCTGGCCAACATGGCAAAGCCCCATCTCTACTAAAAGTACAAAATATTAGGTGGGCATGGTGGCAGGCACCTGTAATCCCAGCTACTTGCTGAGGCAGGAGAATTGCTTGAACCAGGGAGGCAGAGTTTGCAGTAAGCAAAGATCATACCATTGCACTCCAGCCTGGGCAACAGAGCAAGACTGTCAAAAAAAAAAAACTTCAGGTCCAAAAGGAATAAATAAATCTTCATGATGAAATGACTTAGGAGATCACTGGGGAAGGTAGTTTAGAGCATAGTTCCTTCAGCTCTTCCTCAAATCACACTTTAAGGATTTTCTGGAAAGATTGACCCTGTCTCATTAAGACTGGCATTAGCCCTTTTGGAACTGTGAGTGTGACACACAAACTATCATGAAGAACTCTGGGAATGTGCTTCTGAGGGATGACTCCTGGTATGACTTTAGGAAATTCCAGTACAATCAGAAGGAAAAGCAAAATATAAACCAAAAGATCAAGCACATGCCCTATATTAAAATGTCATCATAACAAGCTACCTTTTTTTGTTTGTTTTAGAAGATGTAAGTTACATAAGGAAAAATTTAATGAATGACAAACTTTTATCCTTAAGCTAAATTTCGTGTCTTATCCACATAGCAGTACTTCTTTAGCCCAGATTACTTATCTTGGGTAAGTAGAACCTTAACTTTCTATCCTTGTGTTTCAGAGGCTAATTTTCTTTTCCACTTTGCTGAACAACAAACTCTGTTAATCCCATTAATCCAAACAGGATGTGTTTTCTTTTTAAATGTTATACTCAGCTATAGTCAAAACCATCACAAGGCCAAGCTGGGTGAGACCTTTGGGAATAGCCAGAGCCAGAAGCCTTGTGGATGGCAGATCTTTATAAGGTTGCTCTGTTTGTGGATTGGAACTGGACAATTTATTCTTGAATTTTCCACCTAGAAAATAAAATGTGTGATATTTTCTAAGTAAGCTTTGTAGACTTAAATAATTTTGATTTTAGTTTTGAAAAAGAGATGAAAAACTGAATACTTACACAAACTGAGTTTAAAGAAAGGATTTTGAAAGCTGGAGAAACAGTATAAAGAATGAGAGAAATCATAGTATTTTAAAATTAGTTTTCATCAGGAATTGCATACTCTCCTTAACAACTCATTTATCCTCTTTCTTCTCCACAAAGATGACAGTGTTGTTATTCAGAGGTTAAAGCACCTGCTTTCTACTCCTAGTCGTAGCTACTGGTTGGGCCCTGAGAAAAGGAACAGCAGGGCCTGGAGGTGGGGAGTGTCCACTGATGGTCACTCTGCTCTCCTTCCTCTCCAAAGGGCCTGTCTGGGAAACTGGTAGGGGCAGTGAAGAGCAAAGTAGGGCTGAGTCCACAATCAAGAGCAGATTCCAAGAGAGCTTCATAGGGCAGGGCATGGGAACAGAATGCAGACAAATGAAGCTCTCAGAACACTTTCTCCAGACCCAGTCCTCCTAGACTGTGCTGGTGTTGAGCTCTTAACTTCTTCTGATTGTATCATTATATTAAAAAGTAAGTTTTTTAATTTTAAATTTATTAAAAAAATTAAAGTCATAGAGTTCATTTAGAGAGCAGTAGGGCAGAAAGGAAGAGTGAATCAAGAGAACAGAATTCATACTTTCTTTGGATTTCCCAGAAAGCCACGAACACGAACTATATAAATAAAAATGTGTGGTTATTTGCTATATTTAGGCAGTAGGTTACAACTGTATTCTAAAGTCTGATATGAGAGTAGCATAGGGGGGAAAAAAACCTCAACATTGTCTTTTTAAAAATGTAACTCCCAGCATAGCTTTCATACAGGAACCCTGTTTTGAATGCAGTTGCTTTCTTAAGTCAGTAGGTACTGGTAGGTGGGCCACCTGGTCAAGAAGAAAATCTCTGCAACTCAATTCTGCCATCATCCCATAGTACGCAGAAGGGAGATTAACAGTCCTTACTCAAATAAGCAGTTCCTTCAGAAGCTCCTTGTTTTGTTTGTTTCTTGGTTTACTTCTTTGTTTTCCATTGTAGAGATCTAGGAGCAAAGTGTTTTGCTGTGTCCATGACATTATTGCTTTTCGGCTCATTTTGTCTTAAGATGGCCTTTTGCCCTGTCTGCATGAGAAAACGAAATGTCAGGAGGAGATGTATTCAGGATTTGATTGCTAGAGCAGTGAGGTCTGAATGCAAATTGAATAGTAAGTTAAAATTGCGGCCCAGTTATATTTTCATTCAGGTTGTTACTATCATATTCGTGTATCAGAGGTCAAAAGGAGATATTATTCTATTAAATGAAAAATAAAATGGTATACAGGGCTCAGAAGAGAAACTGTTCAGGGAGATCCATGTAAATATATGTGTGGATATGATTAAACTACTTTTCAAAGAGTATCAATAGCTGTAATTTTTTTCAACATGCAATTAACATTCAACTTAAGTAGCAGCTTACATGGTCTTAGACACAATAATTTTTATTTATCCCTGGTAGGCATCAATGCATCAAAAAGGCATTTTTTCCCTACATATTTAGGAAATATTTGTACAGATAATTGAAGATCAGCTTAATAAATAAATACAGCAAAAAAATGTAATAAGGAGGTTACACATTGAAGAAAGAATTTTACTTCAATAGATAAGCCATTAAACACAAGTTGCCTTTGGCTCTTGGTGGTCACAAAAGGCTTTATGAAAAATACTACATTTTAATTAATTAAGAGAGAGCTTACTGAAAGGGCCAGGTCCCAGGAAACAGTACGTAGATGCTTGTAAGCCGAGAGTTGCCATTGCATGTGGATTTAGTAAAATCCCATCCCAAGTTGTTTTTCTGATAGTGGAATTATATTACGCTTGTACTGCTGGAACTCTGTTTACCCTGTTGGAGCATTCCTAAGGAAGGAAGCTAAGTATGCAGCTCTGAAATTATTTAGAATCGATCTGAGAATGAATCTGCAGAGACAAAGATAAAATCTTTAATAACATAACCAAAGGTGGTAAAACTGTCCCTGAGGCACACCATTTTTTCTGGAACTATCTTTGCCCTTGTAAATGAAAGACACATACCTGAAAGGGCTACATTATGAAGACTGAATAACAATTTAGGAGAATGAATTAAGGCCACTGTTACTAGTTAGAGGCATTGTGAGCAACAGGCTACCTGACTGCAAGATTCTTCTTTTTACTGCCACAGTACTTTCCACAGACTCATTTTTAAACATCCCATCTCATTTTTAATGTGCCCTCTATGGAACTATGTTCATTCTTGTGTAGTGATTACTTTGTGGCATGAAATTATATTAGTTAAAACATCTTCTTTTTGTTGTTTCATCTTCCCTTTTCTACCATCTGGCTATAAAAATTATCAGAGCGAAGGTATAATTCTTCAATATTGTTATTATTTGTTTAGTACCAACAACAATTCCCTCCTGAATTCATATTGATGAGGCTAATATCCTCTGACCCAGGGAACTTAGAATCTTAACGTTAGTATGGAATTATGTATCCAAATGGATACATAGTATATTACATGTCAGTTCTGATCCTGATATATTACATGTTAATTTCATGTGCGAATGATCAGGCAAGTAGATTCTAGATATAAATTATCCTTGACAAATCCTTACCTTTTTAATGTATGCTTTTAGAAGATAAATGTAGAGACTTCTCTTCATGTTGTAATGAATTGTAATGAGACCTGGTAATTATCCAAATGAGTAATCATTGGAGTCCACATAAAGTGGTCCAGTTTCTCACTTTATTTTGAAGTTCAAAGTGGGTAATAAAATCTATTCTTCATATACTACTACATAAGGATTCTCAGAAAATGAGTCTATGTTTTATGAACCTCGAAAGCATAGTATAACCTACGTTTCTCTCTAAAGAGAGAGAGAAAACCTCAGTCCTAAACAAGGCAGTTGCCGCTCAGTGCACTGTTGACGATCTGCCATATGCGGCATCTTGACAGCAGAGAAGAGGATGTGACAAAGCCTTTGCCATGTGATGGCTTATGAGCTTCAATACTGACAGGGTCAGACCTCAGCATTTTTGTGAAAAATATCATTGGAATGGTGGAATACTGAAGATAAAGGTGTGCTCCCAGAAGATCCTGAATTAGGAACACATCAGGCATCTACCATCAACATCCATATCCATGTTATTTTTCTTTTTCTAGATTTGCCATATTATGTGTTCAAAATATATTTTCTACCATGTATGGGAAAATGTGTTCCTCTTCTTTCTGTTCATGCACTCAGTGATGCTTATGCCTTGTTCACTGTGTGTTCTCGGCCCCTGGGGATATTTTAGTAAACAAAAGCGAAGTCCTTACCTTCATGTGATGGTATCTAGTATTGGGGGGCAAAAGAGGAAATCAAGGGGGTTTTTTAAAGTAAAATATAAGGCTGTCAGATGGGGAGAAGTGCTAAGGAAGAAAAACATTAAGAGTAGGTGTTCCAGTTTTAGATTTGATGGCCAGGGAAGGCCTCAGTGTCAAGGTGACATTAGGGTGAACACCTGAAAGAGGTGAAGAAGGGAACCGAGGAAGTCCTGTGGGCTTCTGGAGGAAGGGCTTTTTGGACAGAGAGAATAGCAAGTTCCAAAGGTCCTTGAATGGGAGTGTGTTTGCCATGGAGGCAGTTCCAAGCCCAGGGACAGAACTGAGAGATTGGGCCAGGGGAAGGGGGGGTGGCACATGGCACAACTCAGGGTCTTCTAGGCCATTTTAAGGATCCCTGGTTGAAAAGGATTTTAAGGATGAGAAGCCATTGGAGTACTTTGGGCAGAGCTAACACATTCTGTCTTGCATTTTAACAGGGCACTGTCTTTTGAGAGTAGTGCATGTGGAGGGAAAGGAGGGAACAGGGAAAGTAGTCAGGTGGCTGTGGGAGGAACCCAGGCACAAGGTGATGAGCTTGGTCCAGACTGGAACTGGGAGAGGCAATGAAAAATGGTGCAATTCTGAAGATGGACAAAACTTGCTGACAAAAAGGATGTGAGACATTACAGAAAAAGAAGAGTCAAGGAGCAAAGCTTTTATTGTCAAATTTCCTTCTTCACCATTTAAGAATTATCCCTAAGCTTTCTCCCTAAGTACTAGAATGCTAATCATTTCCTAGAACCTGAAAGTGGTTACAGACACAGATATTGGAAATAAAAGCTCGGAGTCACAAAGGAAGCAAGCACTCAGACAGTAAACTTCTCAGCAAGACAAATTTACTTCTATAGAAGGGTGTGTCTGACAGACGGAGGAAAGGCAGGAGCACACAGGACAAAGGAGAGCAGGGGTTCTTATCCCTAATGCAGTTGACCCTAGCTGCTGTGTTGTTCCCCTACTGGTTGGGGTTGGACCACACAATCTAAGCTGAACACTATTGGCTAATTTGAGTGCAGGATCGTGGATTACAGTAATGGGAAGAGCAGTTTTGGCAGGAAAGACCCTTACAGCAGGGAGGAGTGGTTTCTTGGCAGGCATACCAGAGCAAGGCTGGGCTGGAGGGGTTGATAGATTGGCGGACAAGATTACCTTTAGACAAAGAACAGGGAAGTAGGACTTCAGGACAAACAGTACATGGAAGTAAAAACTCCTTGGAAAAGAACACCTCGTTCATAACCAAGTGAAACCCGTTGAAGAGGAACAGCCTAAACTACTTATTTCTAACACAAACATACCTGAGATGCTGCAGGTTCAGTTCTAGAATACTGCAATAAAGCAAATATCACAATAAAGCAAGTCACCCCAATTTTTTTGTCTCCCAATGTATATAAAAGTTATGTTTACAGCATACAGTCATCTGTTAAGTGAACAGTAGCATTATGTCTTAAAAAATATGTATGTACCTTAATTTTGAAATACCTTATTGCCTTCCACCTTCTATCAGAATAGCAAAAGAACCTGCTTTTATAAACTTTCCTAGCAGACTTCTCCTTATGTGTCAGGGGTCAAATCTAGGCCACGTGGCAGCAACGGAAACTAACAGAGACAGGGGTCATCACATCTGCCTTAAACCATAATTCCTGTCATGGGGCAGGGCACATTGACATCCTTAATAAAAATCACAGTTCCATTAGCATGAAAGAAGAGGCTATTCAGGAAGCAGGAAACAGCATCTGCAACAATATGATTTATAAGCTTCTTGGGTCCAGGTTGACCACTTGAACACTGATCATCATTTTCAGTCTCTGTGCTGATTCATCAGACATTTAAAAAGTAATTTACTAATAGGCTGGGTGCAGTGGCTGACACCTCAAATGCCAGAACTTTGGGAGGCCAAGGTGGGCAGATCATAAGGTCAAGAGTTCTATTCCAGCCTGGTCAATATGGTGAAACCCCATCCCTACTTAAAAAATTAGCTGGACATGGTGGTGCCCACCTGTAGTCCCAGAGACTCAGGAGGCTGAGGCAGGAGAATCACTTGAACCTGGGAGGCAGAGGTTGCAGTGAACCAAGATGGCATCACTGCACTCCAGCCTAGGCGACAGTGAGGCTTCATCTCAAAAAAAAAAAAAAAGTAATTTTCTAACACACCTATTGCTGCTGCTTTACTTTTTCTTACATAACCAGCTTTCACTTAAAATTTAAATTTCACAATTGGTCTTAGGAAAAAAGATGCAAATCACATCTTCTCTGAAAGGAAGAAAGGAAATAAACCCTCCCAGTGATGCTGTTGCATAGTTAAGAAGTATGACCTTCCTACTCCCCAGAAAGAGAATACAAGGAGAAATCAATGAAGAAAGAAATGTTAAAGTTATGTTTCCTGCCATTGCTCTCCAGAGCATCATTCAGAGTTTTTTTACTTTACTCTGAGAGAATTTTATTTTGTCCTCAAATCCTCTGGATAGCAATTTACATATGTGGATGAGTCTGTAATCCTAGGGAGACATGGCTAATACCTACTGAATAGTCCTGAGATTAAAGTTTTCCTAAAATGTTTTGAAGAGGCATATTTGGTTTGGTTCAGTAAAATCTAGACTCAGAGATTGATAAATGCAAAGCTACATTACTGGGTTTTGTAATGTCTGTCCCTATAAGCCTTTTTTAAGTCAGAAATGGACTACAGCATTTGCAAGCTCATCAACCCTCGGAGACTTCCTTAACAACACGGTGGGCTTTGTTTTCTGGCCCGCTTGCCCCCTTTTCTCTGCTTTGTCTTTTCTTCTGGTCTGATGACTCATGCACTGCCACACCTCTGTGCTGTACCTTTTGTTTGTTGATTGACACAGTGATGTAATTTATTTGAGACGATAGCTTTGCTGCTGGAGCTGAAAAATGAGAGGATGAGATGGTTTTCCTTCATGTATTTTTCAGGTGGATTTTCCCAGTACTATCAGTTTCTTCAAAGACTAGAGGGAAACTGTCCCTATCACCTTCTCTTCTTTTGTCCCCTTTCAAGTGATCTAAAAACTTTTTCTTCATTCTCTTTTCGTTGTGTAAATGCTCCAGCATCATGAAATAATATGCCTTACACTGGTTTCCTGAATCTACTTTTAAACTGCCTTTAGACTATTTTCCTAAACTTTGTTCCTATTGGGGGTAGTTCTTTTCTGTATTTTAATCTTGTCACCAAGGCAGTTTAGAAGTAGATTAATTAATAAATTCCTACAATGAAAAGGAGTTTTGAATTCTTTATGTCCTGTGGATATCACCTTGTTCAGTCCTCTCATTTCACAGTGCATTACTGATGTGTGATCCTAATGACATTTTTTTTTTTTTTGAGACAGAGTCTCACTTCATCGCCAGGTGCCAGGCTGGAGTGCAGTGGCACAGTCTCTGCTCACTGCAACCTCCACCTCCCAGGTTCAAGCAATTCTCCTGCCTCAGCCTCCCGAGTAACTGGGACTACTGGCGTGTGCCACCACGCCCAGCTAATTTTTGTATTTTTAGTAGAGATGGGGTTTTACCATGGTGGTCAGAATGGTCTCGATCTCTGGACCTCATGATCCGCTCACCTCGGCCTCCATTTTTTACTAGCAGATGCCCTTATGAAATCGTGTAGCCTTCGGAGATAATGCTTAGCTTGTTATTCTTTGTTTTATTTTGTTTTTTTTTATTGAAATTGGAATGTATATTAGTGATGCTTTAAACTGTAAGTAACAATACCTGATAAACAGTGGTTTAACCCATAGGATATTTATTATTCATACTTAACAAGATTCTAGAGGTGGTAGCCCAAGGGTTGGATCCAGCTCATCATGTCAACATGGCTCTCTCCGTCTTTCCACTTTTCCTCAGACCTAGCATGTTGTCCTTTTTCCTCATACTTACGGCTCATGTCACAGAGCAGCAGCTTTAGGACTCATGTCCATGTTAAGGAAAGAATAAGAGGCTAGGCCAAGGCCGGTGGATCACCTGAGGTCAGGAGTTCAAGACCAGCCTAGCCAACACGGCAAAACTTCATCTCTACTAAAAATACAAAAATTAGCCAGGTTGGGTGGTGCATGCCTGTAATCCCAGCTACTTGGGAAGCTGAGGCAGGAGAATCACTAGAACCTGGGAGGCAGAGGTTGCAGTGAGCCAAGATTGCACCACTGCACTCCGGCCTGGGCAACAGAGTGAGACTCCATCTCAAAAAAAAAAAAAGAATAAGAGGCTAACACCAGTGACTTCTCCTCTAAAGTCTGTCCCTTTTATCAGAAAGCAAAATCACTTTCCCAGAAGTCCCCTAAAAGACTCTTCCTTACCTCTTATTGTCCAGAATATCACATGGCCCATCTTAGCTCCAAGAGAGACTGGGAAAGTAAGTATTTCTAGTTTTATCAGTCTTTGAAGTGGAAGGCACATAAGAGTAGAGGGAGTTGAGAATGGCCTTTGACTAGCCAACCAACAGTGTCTGTCAGAGTAGTCATCCTAAAATCTTTATACATATAATCTATATTTTCATATCAATGGAGGTCATGTAGCTGAAGATCCATGGGTTTTGAAGTCAGATTGCCTTGGTTCAAATCCCAGTTTCATTTCTTCCTTACTTTGACTTTGAACTTCTCTTTGCTTTTGTTGCCTAAACTGTAACACAGGGATGATAAGCTATCAGTTGTGTATGAATATTATATGAATGACCTGTGCCTCGCATGTAGGCACTCAATAAATGTCATCATTGGCAACCAGCGCTCAGCATTCCACTTGGATACTGGCCAACCCCAGAACACACTGAATGTCTAACAGCTTTTTTCCATTTCTAAACCAAACAGCTTGAAAAGGTAGCACTTCTAAATTACTAACTTAAAACTGACACATACAAAACCCCAGTCTGACTAGAAAAATCCCTAAGACGGACGTATAGTCAAAACAGAATTTGCCTGCCTTTGTTGGGACAATTTATAACTGATATGTTCTTTGATTTAGAAATAAAACACTTTAAGCCTTCTATAAATTTTTCATGTGTTGAGGCAGGATGGTGGAATGAATATTTATTTTGGCCAGAATGTATCAAATCGAGAATCTGAGACACTTCTGTAATTAGTAATGTATGTATACATATGATAGTTCTATATAATGATTGGTATAGAAACTGGAAAAAAAAAAAAAGTGCCAGAGCTACAGAAAAAAAAAAAAAAAGAAATCTTAGATATCCAAGAGACAGGGGAATCAAGAAACTGTTTGAAACATAGTAGGTACTCAGTACATAGTTGATGATGAATATTGAGTGAGAAAAGCATCAGAAAATAATGTGAAATTCTGTAAACTTCATACTGTTCATAGCAGCAACTGTTCATAATAGCCAGAGAAGTGGGTAATCCTAGCAGAAAGGCAATGGAGGGTAACCCAGAGCAGCTTCTAGAAAGTGGTATGATCTCATAGGGGACTGGACAGGAGAGTTGCCAGGGAATGATCCCTCAAGGCAAGCCTTTGTAAGGTTGCAGGGAGTTGGAAAAAGAGTAAACAACCATATCCAAGCCGGTTTCACGTGAGGCCTGGATTACCTGGGGAGGCTCAGGTGACTTTAGTACAGAGCCACAAGAGCCATATAGCCGCCAAAAACCAGAGGTGACAGCTCCTCCAGCTTAAGACCCTTCTCATGCCTGAGTTTTCTAGGTTCATGGTTTTCCATCTGGTAGCCAGTAACTCCAAGTTGGCATTCCTTTAAAATCTAGAGCAAATGAGAACTAAAATTCTAACTTAATTTCTTATCTAAATAAGCATTCAGTCAGTCTCTGTAGTTGCCTCTCATCTGCCCAGTAAGCGCTCAAGTAATTTGTCAGTTTGGGAAATGAAGCAAAGTCTTCAACAGCCATTCACACTCTCCAGGTGGGTAATACACTAGGTGTGCTGCACGCGTGCATTTTGAACAGTTTCTGACTGCCATTGTTCTCCGGCTTTGCCTTCAGAAAACCCGCTATGAAATGTATGTCAGCATTCTCAAGGAAGGAGGCAAAGAGCTCCTGAGTAATGATGAAAGCGATGCTGCAGGACTGAAGAAGTCGCACTCAAGCCCTTCGCTGAACCCAGATACATCTCCGATCACTGCCAAGGTCAAGCGTAACGTGTCAGAGAGGAAGGATCACCGACCTGAAACACCAAGCATTAAGCAAAAAGTTACTTAGAGTCCATCTGTGGCCAGGAAGCGCTGGTCATGGAGCAAAATAAGGTTTTTCAAGATCTTTCTGGTAATCAGTGAATATATTAAAAAAAAAAAAAGTCTGTGACAAAATGGTGCATTAGTAATTTTTTCTATTGTACATTTTTGTTAGTTTCTGTACAGATTGTCTTTGCTCTTGATTTCTTTTGCTTTGATGTTTTTTGCAACTTGATAGCTAATGCACCTTTTCTGTGAGGAGGAGGGGATCGTGATTTCAGAATGAATTATGTATCCCTTCTCTTTCGGTTTTCTCTTGTTTGCACTCTGCTCAATTGTTTCATGTATTCTCAAATCAACTGTTAAACATTTCTTTAAGGTTAAAAAATTTAATCCATTGTGAAACTCTTAACTGGACAAACGTACTTTAGTAAATTCTAGCTGGAGTTAATATACGCCTTTATATGTGAAATCTTGCCCAGTCACAGAGGTAGAATTGAGCACTCACAGATGCTCCAGTAAGAGTCACAGTGCTGGGAATCTAGACGCTCCAGTATGAGGCAGCTTCACGTGCAGCTTAGCACTTACTGTTGAGATCGGACCCTACTGGAAGCAGGGGAAAGAAGTGTGAAGATCACAGGATTGAGAACTTAAGGAAGCACATTAGCTTGCTTGAAGTGCTGATTCCATTTCAGCCAAGCAAGGGAAAGAGGAAGTGGAGTCATTTTGCCTTTGAAGGTTGAGGGAAGATTGATACCCAGTTAATTTTGTTTTCTAAAGGATGGGGGCAATAATCGGCCCGTGGGGAGCTGCAGCAGTAGGCATGTATTCAGTCTGCAGGTAATTGTTACCTCACTCCCATAGGGTCTAGACTAGAAATCCATCATCTCTGTCATTGATATCCTTCCATCCAGGAATAGATTGTTTCTTACTCTACATATATGTGTGTGTATGTGCGTGTGTGGGCATGGGATTGTGTCCTGGTTGTAATATTGAGGTCTTCCTAACAAAATAATACTAAAATGAAACCCCTTTTGTTCTTTCCTTAAGTCAAGACAAAATAAGGGAGGAAAAAGTAGCTGCGGTTGTTCACAATGGATATTGATTCTTTAAAATATATCTGAAAGTAATAGTTGGAATGAATCGTGGTTGGAAAACTGAGGAATCTGCTGGTTGCAGATGCAAAGTGACTTTGTTTATTCTTGTCTGAGTTTCCTTTATAGCCACTTCACTCTGCTACTACTGAACTTTCTCCTAAAAATAATTTATCTATTTTAAATTTTTTCATTCTATCTACTCAAAATAGTTCTATTAACCTTACAGTCATGAGCTTGTTCCAGTTACAGTCCCTTTGAAATTCAGGGTGATAAACCGAATATTCTCTTGTAGAGGAAGAGAAAGGACTGAAAGTTTAGCCCACTGAGACTTAGACCTTTGTGATTTCCTAACCTTGAAACTGTAATCTCTAAAGCTATAATCTCCACAAGTGGCACAACTTCAGAACTAATAGAATCACTTTGATTATTCTTTTTCCTCCCATAGAAATTTTCTCTAGTTCTACCCAGTTTATTTGTTGAAGGTACTATGACCAAAGAATCAGCTGCTCCGCATGAATAGCATGGTTCTAGTGAATTAGAGAAAGCCTGCTATAAAACCATGCTAGTGTCTAAGTGGTATGTTATTATAATGTACTAGCATTCATTTACAGAATTATTTATTAACATTTACTTCCTTCCCCTCTGTAAATGTCCATATTTGCTGGTACCCAGAGAAAAGTTACCTTTCTCTAAGGTTGCAGTTGCTTGCTTTGTGATAAGTATTTTGCCACACCTTTGAAAAAACTCACTGTTAACTCTCTGCCGTGTTTGAGTACAGGCAATAACTAAATTTATGTTTCAGAACTGTAAAACAAACAGGATAGTTACCAATACAGCCCATGTACCAGATTGATTTTTTTTAGCTTCTCACTGAATTGAACATATCCACAGCAAGTTGTCTTTCTTCCTGGCAATCTAAATTATCAGAGTATTTGTTTTCTGCCTAAATATTTATACTAAGCAGAAGGGAGAGAGATACCTAGACCATGTCATATACGAGCTTCGGTAACTAAAGAAAAATGAACTTCCCTGCTTCCCTGAGTGGCTTGAATGTGTTTGCCCACAGTTTATGTCTGTGTATATAGAATATCTATGTGTATTTTACTTATTTAATATACATTGAATGGTACCTTGCTACAGTATTTCTGACATTTAGAGTAGTCTTGAAATACTCAGCTAGCATCAGCACCACTACAGCACTGTCCGTGTCATGACTCACTAATATTAACTCCAGGGACTTCTGGATATGCTAATAGATCATTGGATACGAAGGGCTCTTTTGAAGCTTCAGTATACCATGTGTGCATAGATTATCTTTAAAAACAACTTTAAAGGTTCTTTTGTGAGCCAAGATCTCAGAATACCTTAGCATGATGCTGTCTGTCTTTAGCACATGGGCCGAGAACACCTCTTCCCTGAGGCTTCTGGAAAGTTGCTGTTTGCCATGAGTGCATGAAGGAAGCCAAGAGTTTATGCTATGGGAGGAAACAGTCACTGATTTGACTAGATTCTGAGAGTCTGACTCATAGCCAACCATATTTTCTTTTGTGATGATTTCTTTCCTGTGGTATCTACCCAGAAGAAATTGAGGATGTTTCCTTTCACAGCTGCTCCAAGCCTGTTGCCCAATTCACGGTACAAGCGAGCACCCCTTCCCTTTCCTCTGAAGGTACACCACCCACCTCCATCCCCCACCTCAGCGCCCAGGAGCCTTGGAATTTCCCTCCATGTGATAAATCATTCTTCTTCACATCAGTATGCTTCATGTTCACTTCTAGTATAGAAAATCTTGATAGTCATCAGGATACCTTGGTCATAGTCTTGTTGCAAATTAACCATACAGGTGGCCCATGTATAAAATCTGAATTTTAGGGGTTTGTTCCCACCTCGCATGCCGGCTTTTAAAGGGAGGTGTCTGGGATTCCTCATTAGCAATCAAAACTTAATTACTAGGATGCAGAGTCCTTACTTGATCGCCAGCCCATAGGCATTTCTGAAGTGTACTTTTTTTGAGACATCATTTTGCTAACTCTCAGCAATGTCTAATTAAACTGAGCAATACTTTTGTGCATTTTAATTAATCTCAGTAAAACCATGATGGGGGAGAATCCTCTGATGGAAATGTAGTCCCTGGATTATGTGTAACCTTTTTGATTGCTCTTAGATGAAGAGGATAGAAAGCATTTTGTGGTGCAATGGTCTTGTGCCAAACACAAGACCCTCTGTGCTTCTCCATCTGTTATCATAACCTAGAAAATGAGGACCAGTCCCTAGGCAGAAGTGACATGAGGAATTAACTCTGGAAAAGGAAAATCTGGCTAGCTTTCCAAGGCTAAGCTAGGTTTGTATTTCACCCTGTGGCCAAGCTATGGAACTTCTGAGATGGTAGAAGAATTTATGCAACTGGCAGGGAAAGAGGGCACTTACGGCCTAAACACAAAGTTACACTGAGCTTTTCTGCTGTCCTTTGCCTGTTGCTCCCTCTATCATATAAAGATCTGGGAAGGATGAAAGGCAGGGCCGGCTTATCATGAGCTACACTCTTCTCTTTTTACCTAGTCATTGACAATTGAAAGAAAATTGACTTTAAAAAAGTTTCTCCATTGTCTTACTATCGAAACCTTCTTGGGTTTCGTTAATTGTCCTTGAATTTGAGTTCCTTTGGCATCGTTCCTTGTAGTCATCAGTTAAACTTATTTCATCCTGAATTCACATGAAGTTTAGCTTTGTAGGTTTTTATCTCTGTAGTTTAACTCTTTTGGACTTGGTCAAGTTTTCAGCAGGTTGGTAGCCGCCTCTCTTAGTTTAAGCAGTGAGTCATCCCTTCACTTTTCAAATGACAGAATTTTTTCCAGTTGTAAAATGAGCACTGCAAAACAAAGAACCAAAGTGACATCCTAAGAGTTCTTAAAACTAAAGTCTAGTTTATGAATAGTTGCCCAAGTTGGGGCTTAAATAGTATCTGCTTTTGTCTCAAAGCATCTAAGTTACTCTGATAGAAAATGGTAAGTCAGCTTTGCAGGCAGATGTACCTCTGGGCCTCCTACCTTGCCCCATAGCTTTCTGTCCATCTTTTCTTCCAGGCCATGACACTGCTCTGTCACAGGTCAGCAAATTTCTTTCCACCAGTCTTATAACACCTTACATGACCAAGTCATCCAGAGATCATCACAGAATAATCCCGTGATAGATTATTGGTAGCAATAGAGAAGTGCTTTGTCACTGACTTTTCTCTCAGATTCCTTGTCCATCTCTCATCCATAAAAGAAGGACTGAAATCCAAAGGCATTCTCCTTTTGTACCTATGGTATCTAGAACCCATGTGGGCAGCCTTCTGCTTATGACAATAATTGACCTATTGCATGCAGAGAGAATGTCTTCATAGAGAGAATATCATTAAATACTTGAATCTGCATGACAGTTTGACTTGAATGCAACGGCAGGAAAATTTTGCAAGTTACATAATTGTATATACAGTAGGTTTTTTTAAGTCTCTTCAGTTCATCCTATGTAATTTATGTGTGTATCTGTAGTATTGCAGGCTTTTGGAGAATATTCTTACAGATAGTATGTCAGTCGTCAAAGAAAATGCTGTCCCTGCCATTGTTGTATTTGTGGGTATTTATAGTTGTATGTATGTAAATGCATCAGTGTGTAGATTGCGTATCAGTATATGGTACATGTACATCAAAATTATTTTTGTCCTTAATAATCAGTGTGATATGAAAAGCAAGTACAACCTCATAGGACTGATTATATAATGAAGTTGTTGAGACTATATATAGTGGTATTGTTTTATTAAACTTAAATTCAAATAATATTTTGATTAAAAATTTTAATAAGACTTTATGCTAGAAAATTCTGTCTTTGAGCTTTGAATCACCAGGGCAAAAATGACTTTGAACTAACCTTGTGAATCTTTTGCAGCGTACTGTGTGCAATACCAAGAGGATAGCTCCCTGTAATCTGGGATATACAGAAAGAAAAGGAAAAAAAAAAAGGCAGCCTGTGCAGTCTTAGTAATTTTAGTATTAAGAGCACTTAAAGTCAAACTGACAATTTTGGGCTTCTTACAAAATGTGATGCTTTAAAGCACACGTTCTTTATTGTTGTTGTAATTAGTCCATAAAAATATAGCTTTCAGAGGAATTAAGTACCCACCATATCATTTATGTATTTGTGTATATTTTATGGGAGATCAAACCACTCTCCTGGTGCCACATCTGTACTCACTTTACTTGGAAGAGATATCACAAGCACTGAAGTGTATCAGGGCATCCCAGGGTTGGGTACTGTATCCTAGGTTTGCAGTTGCACAAATTAGCATCTAGTGTCACAGGTAAAAGAATTTCAGGACCAGGTTTAAACTTTATTTTAAATATTTTTATACTTAGGTCTCTTTTTTCTGCCTCTCCCCAAAGAAGAGCCACTGGCCTTAGTTGTTTGAGCTTACTGCTTATATTATAGAGTGTAAATAGATAACTAGAGACTAAAATTTTATTAACCAGCATGTTTGGTGTATTTAACGCAGTGACTGAGTGTGTTTGAGTGAGTGGCTGAGTGCAGTGTCTGTTGTTTAAACACACTGCCTTTGTAGCTGATTCAGAGAGTTTGAATTGTGGGGTGGGAGACTAACTTCACCTCCAGGCTGCAGTAATGTGTCGGTACTTACACTTGAGGGTTGTTTTTTTTTTGTTTTTTTTTTTAATTAACTCCATAGTCTCAAACTATTTTTGCAAATATATCATTTTTCCTAATTGGTTCTTGACGCGCAGTGGACTGGCTCTGTGACTGATTGGCAGGGTCTTAGTTTTGCGAGAGTATTTCCTTTTCAGAATTACTGTGATCTCCAGAAACAGCCATTTGATTCAAAAATCATATAGAAAAGGAGTAGGAGAAATAAAAAGTTTCATTTTTGGGCCTTAACCATTTGAAATGTTTGGACTTTAACACAAAGCCATGAAGGTTATAAAGCCAAGTAACCATCCGACATGGATAATAATATCCATAGAGAGTATATATGCACATTGATTTTAATGCCGTTAAGATACTTCTGTAAAACTGTAGAAACAAGAGTAATTAGACCAAATTGAAGTTTAGGGGACATTAAACTGTGCTTTCCATTTAGAGTAACCATGCATGTGCTTAGTCATCTACTCCTGAGATTCAGAACCAGTTGACTGTCCCCTTAGATGTATAAGGAGAAAAGTTGGCACATCTGGGACCTCTGACATGTGTACACATGCTTGCACACATGCATACACAGTGAATGTTTTAAGTTATACTAACAGAAGACCTTAAGGTGCAAAGAGCCAGAATATCCTAAAGAGGTGATGAACAAAGGGGGTGAAAACTGCATCACAGATGTTCTCCAAGGGCCAGGGTGGAATCTGAGCTCTAGTGTCTGACTTTGAGATGCATTGTATTTTTAGCACGTAAGTGAGGGGATCCATATCACATTCTTTCTTGTGGACCATCAAATTGAAGGCTTTCTTGTGATTCACAAGCAGCAGCTATCAGCATCTCTCCATAGCCTGGGTGAAGTCCTAGAAGCTGGTGTGCACTGTTTTCCAAGGTGGCAGAGCTGCTTGCTCTGCAGATCATTCCCTTGAGCGAGGAGTACAAGTGGAGAAACGATGCCCTTCCTATAGGAGCACTGATATGGCTTGTCCACACTCCCCTCTGAGCTGTACTGGTAAGAGAGCTCCGATTGAACATGCTGAGCAGTTGAGCACTTTTCCATCAGCAATGACAGTGAGGATGGAAAAGGAAAGGAACTGAACTAAAATGCATTTCCCTTTGCAGGGCAGAGAGCTAAGCTCTTAGGAATACTTTTATAGAAATAAGCACCCTAACTTCAATTCCTGAAAATGTTGGTTAATGGAGAGAATTTTGGAGTTTCACTTAACATTTTCCCATCAGTCGACATAAGTCTTCAGACACTCTTAGAAGAGTCCCAACCCAAAGCTCGATTAAGGACCACACTGCAGGTCTGAGGCTCACTGCTCTGATCTCTGAATACCAGGGCCCTGCAGAGGGTGATGATCATGCATCATCTCTGCAAAGAGGAGCTTCTCCCCTGGCCGCCACTTTACTCAGGCTTCTACTGAGCAGAAGGACAGCCTGGGTTTCAAATGCCACTTCCCCTGCTTTAGGAATCCAGGTATCCTGATAGCGTGACCCTGCTGAGGCAAGGTATCAACCCTGAGCGTGACTGAGTCACTGAGCATGGCACATGAACAAATGCCATGAAAAAGATCTCTGAGTGAAGCTAATGCCACATATTTTACCTTTGCAAAAAACAAACTGGCACACTGAGTTCTACCATAGATGGATGATATCTTTGCCTCCACACCCAGATTCCTGGAAATGACTAGCATTTCCTTTCTGCGGGGAGGGTCAAGGAACACTTAACTGCTAGCTAGCAGCTTGCTCACTCAAGATCAGAGCTGTTAGGTAGAGGCCTCAGCACCTCCCTGCAGTCTCTTGATCTCAAGTTTTAGGACCCGTTTCTAGAATGGAAATGTACACCAGTGGAGAATTCATATTTGTCAGGCTTGATGACCATAGGACAGGCAGAAGGGTGGTAATTTGTATCTTTTAATATAAAAGAAGCTTTTAACTTTTCCAGCCTATTATAGTAACTGGGTTATATTCACTGTGGTTCAAACTAATTGGCATTGTGGAACATTACCTCCAAAGTTTTCTCCACCAATCATTTCAGTTCCATTGCAGTCCTGGTGCCATATGTCCCCTGCAAATTGTGAAAGTAATTAGTGACAAAATAGCAACCTGCTCCTTTTCAGTGGCCAAACTGTCAGCATTAGCAGATTTGGGTAAGCTAGCGGTACTATAACACGTACTGGAAACCTGTTCCTCATCACCACCTACCAGATTCCAGAAATGCCATCTTCTAGAAAACAATGGCATTTATGGTGGTCCGCTTTTGAGTGGAACAGTAATTTGTGTGGATATTGTTAAAGTGTTTAAAGAATATTTTGTATTTTGACAATTAAGTTTACATTTTACAATTGCTTTATTTTTTATTAAAATAGTTGTATATAAATATTACCCTATTTCACTGTTGTTAAAGTAAACCTAAACCTTGTAGACCAGTGAGTCACCTGATATGTATAGAAGCTGTGATATATATAGTACCTTTATTGTGTAAATGTTTATGAATACAACTGTTCCTCTGTTTTTATAAGTTGGGGATATTTTGTTGTTTTACAACAACAAAATTTATTGCATTTAAATGGTTTTTATGTAATAGAAATCATGCAAAATAGTGAAGGATTTAAAATATGTATATGATATATGTAAATGTACAAACTTTAGAAAGAAATAAATCCAACAAATTTCAATCATTTGGGGAAATGTTCTTATTTGCTTATTTAAGCAACTATAATAGTACCTTTAAAAATCAAAAGAAATAACACAACACCCTGCTTGCCTCCATAAAGAGACCAACCGCAAGCCTGACTTTGAAAGAGGTGGCCAGAGTGGTGGCACAAGGTGGTGAGAAAATCAGACGACACTGACTCACCTCTGCGCATGTCTGTGAAGATCTGTGTGTGAATACTTCAGAGACCTGTTGTCTTCATTAAGGGGCTTTGAGCAGGGGAGGAGGAAATAAACTTTTTGAAGCAATTCCGAGAGCCATTTGCATTCCCACTTATTTCTCATCAAGGCAAAGAGACCATGAAGTTAGTTATCGTCCTAAAATGCAAATGCTAATCTCCAAATCACTGCTTTATTCTGCCTGGTATGTACCTTTGTGCTCTTTTCATCAAACCTAATGTTCAAAATAACATCTGTTGACTTGCAAAATGAAAAATAAAATCCCATTCTGATCACTTCTAGGTATTGGAGAGGATGTCTTATGTTGGGGATTTGGACTTTTTGAAACAAGGTCACCGGCTACAGCCTCTTCAACACAAGTGAGCATGCTGCCTGGCAGAGATCTAGAATTGTGATGATGTGTAAATCTCAAAGACATAAAAGCATTGTGGGGGATGGGGAAGCTATGTCCTTACCATCCCTTCACTTTCACTCCAGCTCCCTGTTTGGAATGTGAATTGTGTCTAAAGACCACCAGGCTGGCTGAATAGTAGAAATGAGAGGTTTATTGGCCATATCAGTTTAAAAACTTGGAAAAGACAGTCTCTGAGGGGTGCTGAAGGTGCTCTTTCTTCAAAGAGGGAATGGCAGGGTGATTTTTATGCCTCACAGGGCCTGTATTACACAATAGGGTCATACATATTCAGCAGCAGGTTTGGAGGAAAAGCTATCTATATGTATGTGGGAAGCCAAGCGCATGTGTAACAGGTAAATATATGCATAATGTACACCCCACATTCATTTTAGGGCAAGGTGTTAGCATTAAAATGAGGTGTAACTTGACTCTATGTTAAAAGGTCAACTATAGGACACTAAGTTTGTGCACAGTCTCTATCAGCTGCTGAAACTGGATCGAGCTCTTCAATTTCTTACCAGGAAAGAGTTCATAAGGCCAGTCTTCTTTCCAATCAGCATTGTGGTGGGCCAGGTCGTATTAATAATTCAGAATTAGGAAGGGTCTGACGATTTGTTTGTAGTTCTTATTGTTAGGGAGTTTAGCAAGAAAGGTTTTTCTTGTAGCCATAGGAATTTAGGGGCCATGAACCCTCAACAGCAGATAACTTTTGTTCCCTTAACCTCAGGGTCCATCTTACTTGATAAAAGAGTGTCTATTTCAGTCTCTCCGATCACAAACTCAAATATGAATCCCCTCTTTGTCTTCTGGATGTGGGGGCTTTGCATCTGGTCATATTCCGTGTGTTGTCTTCTGGATGTGGGAGCTTTGCATCTGGTCATATTCCCTGTGTTGCACAGCTAAGAACATTAACACCAGTGGGACTATAGAGATATCTGATAAATCATAGGTGGAAACTAAAATCTAGAACAAGTTAAATTGTATAAGGAATAAATATTATATGGATACAACAAGCAACTCTAAATGTCTCATTTCTAGATCAATTCTGTTTCACAGAACTGTGAGATCCATCAATGAGACTGCTCAATCACTGTCAATTTTTATTGATAAATTATAAGCAATAGGAAATATCATGGGCAGGCATACATCTTTCTTATATTAGTGGAGAAGAGTGAGTTCTGTATGCTGTAGACTAGTCAGCTTGATATCAATTCTCGGCATATTTTTAGAGTAAATTGGAAGGGAAGCAGCAATTATTGCAAGTCAGTGTGAGTTCCCAAAAAGAAACCAATTCAGACTCTATTTATTCCCTATTTTATAAGACTAACCTGTAGATAAGAAACATACAGGAGACAAAATATCTGGGCCTTAACAAGGGGTTTGGCAAGGTCTTTAATGAAGTATGTCTGGGCAAGATGCAGAAATATGGTCTGGACATGAGTAGAGTTGGTGGGTGCAAAACCACTTGGACGACACTAATTAAAGGATTTCTATCAACTTGGAAGAGCACTTCTATTGTCCTGCTGCAAAGATTGCTTTTTGGCACCAACCGTTCAACATTTCAATTAATAACTTGATGGAAGCTACAGAAGACAAGTTTATAAAAAATTGGTATGCCATAAAGCTGGGAGAAAATGATTGCACTAAATGACAGAATCAGGATTCAAAGAAAAATCTCAGGCAGAGAAATGGGGCAAATTAATGTGGAATGAAAGGGTGTGATGTCTTACACATCAGTTACAAAAAATAAAATTATACAAGATCAGGATAGGACATCGTGTCACATACAATAGCAAGCATGTAGGAAAGAAAGCCTCCAACTGAAATCCACAGCAAGCGTGATGAAAGTCAACAGATGATGCAGCCACCAAAAACACTGGTGCCATCTTGGCTTACATTGAGGGACTTACAGCTTCTAAACCAAGAAAGGTGAGTTGCAGTGCCCTTGACACCAAGACTAAACCTGGGTAAATTGAAAAAAAAAAAAAACAGAGCATGTGCAAAAGCAGCACCCAGGGCACCCCCAAAACTGGGAGCAATTAAAAAGGAATATGGAAAATATATGACCTGGAAATGGTTAACCCATGTAGAACCAGGGAAAACTGGTCTTCAATGTTAAAATGAGTCTTATGTGGGAGGGACATGAGAACTGTCCTATAGCAATCTAAAGGGTTTAACTAGGATTAGTTATTAGAACTTACAAGAAATAAGATGGCAGCTCAACAGAAAGGAGCATTTCCAACAGAAAGGAGCATTTCTCCAGACTCTCCATGAGAAACAAGTTGTCAGCCAGTGGAGCAGTTCAAGCATGCTTGGGAATCCTCAGGTGGAAATACTGAGAAATGAGTGAAGTCTTTGGGTAAGTAGTTGGATTACTATGATGATAGACAATATTATTACAAATATTTGCTGAGCCTGGCACTGTGCTAAAACACTTAGCATGAATTTTTTACATAATCTTTTTGCATAAATCTATGATGTGGCTCTATTATTTACCCCATTTTAAGGAGAGGAAAAGCCTGTATCAGGCTCCCCGTCTTCAGATATTCTGCAGCATTTTAACCCACCTCAACAGCTTCTGTTTTGAACTACAGAAGTCAGAGCTCTGACCCACCAATTTTGGCAGCTTCAGATTGGAGAAGCAATGATTCCACTCACAAGAATAGGACATGTGTGTGTCACCCAGGAAGAACTGGCAATAAAAATAGCCCCTTTCACTCTGCGTTGGAATCACATGGATTTAAAAATCCAAATGCTTGGGTCCCACCCAAGATACTCTGATTAAATTGGTCTGAACTGTGGTTGGGGTGAGCTCTGTTACCCAGACTGGAGTGGAATGGTACCATCGTAGATCATAGCTCACACAGCCTTTAACTCCTGGGCTCAAGAAATCCTCCCATCTCAGCCTCCCAAGTAGCTGGGACCGCAGGTGCACACCACCACACCCAGATAATTGTTAAATTTTTTTAGAGATCCCATCTCACTATGTTGCCCAGGCTGGTCTTGAACTCCAGACCTCAAGCAATCCTTCCACCTTGAGCTCTCAAAGCAATGGGATGATGTGTGAGCCTCTGCATCTGGCTTCCCTGGAAATGTTAAAAGATCCCCAGGACATTCTAAAATGCAGCCAGGATTGAAAATCACTTCCCCAGAGCTTGGCAACTCACCCTGCTGCTGCTGCATTTCTGGGAGCTTGTGGGAAAAGAAGAACTTACAACCCTCCCCAGACCTAGTGAGTCAGATAGATGCTGCATTTTAACTCAATCTCCAGGTGATGTGTGTGCACATTCAAGTGTGAGAATCCCTGCTTTAAAGCGTTCCCAAGGTGTGCTCCCTGAAGCAACAGTAGCAGCGTCTCCTGAGAACTGGTTAGAAATACTGTGCAGCCATAGAAAAGAATGAGATCATGTCCTTTGCCGAAACCTGGATGGAACTGGAGGCCATTATCCTTAGCAAACCAACACAGGAATAGAAAACCAAATACTGCATATTCTCATTTAAAGGCGGGGCCTGATGTTGAGAACACATGGACACAAAGAAAGGAACAAGACACTGGGGCCTCCCTGAGGATAGAGGGTGGGAGGAGGGAGAGACTCAGAAAAAATAAATTGGGTACCAGGCTTAGTACCTGGGTGATGAAATAATCTGTACAGCAAGCCCCTGCGACACGAGTTCACCTATATAACAAACCTGCACATGTACCCCTGAACCTAAAAGTTTTTTAAAAAATAAGAAAAAAGAAATGCACTTTTCTGCCCTATCCCAACCTACTGAACCATGAACTCTGGAGATGGAGCCAGCCGTCTGTGCTTGATCAAGCCAGCCCTCCAGGTAATTGCAATGCCCTTAAAGTTTGAGATGCAGTGTTCAGAGTGACTTCCATGGCTACGGAAGCCCTTCATGCTCACAAAGGGCAACTGTTCCTCTGTTCCACCCCTCACCCCCTCCACTGAGCCAAGGGGCGAGTGACCAGGCATCCATCTTGAAAAACCCAAGTGTCAAGAAGAAGCAAAAACACTGAAATTAATCTTCCCTGCTTTTAACTTAAAGAGCTAGACATGGCGTGAAGGCAGTTGGAAAAGACTTGGATGGGTAGTGAACTGAGAAGTCACTATTTGCAAGAGCTGAAACTCAGAGGGAATAATACTTTTAAATAGCATGAACTTGCCACAAAAAGTCTTGTGCTTGGTGCAATGCTGCCCATTGTCACTTGCATCTCTTAGCTGTCCTTGGGAAGAAGGGAGACCAGGCTATCCCTGCTGTGTAATGAAATGTAAACTGGAGAGTGCTGCTGAAATGGCTAGAGGGCTTCCCTGCATGTAGGAGTGAGGGAGAAGACCCAGCCCACTCTTCCCTTCTAGAAGTAGGTCTCCCTCCAGCTTAACCCACAGACCTTGAGGCACCTGGCTTGGCTGGCCCTCCTGAAATGGAGCACAATGCACGTTCCCACTGATGCTTTGAAGACAACCTGTTCCTCCTTTCTAGGCAACCTTCCCTGGCTGTTTAGAGTTAATTCTCTGCAAAGCACACTGTGTACAGAATTCTGGCCCCACTGTTAAAATTTGCAAGAGGCACTCATGATCTGGAAGAGGAACACCAGGCAACGCTTACCTGGTAGTCTCCTGGGAATACAGCTGTGATCAAATACAGGATAGTCAGTTACACTTGAATTTCAGATAAAAAGAACAGACACTTTTATTATTATTATTATACTTTAAGTTCTGGAGTACATGTGCAGATCGTGCAGGATTGTTACACACGTGCCATGGTGGTTTGCTGCAGCCATCCACCCATCACCTACATGAGGTATTTCTCCTAATGTTGTCCTTCTCCAATCCCCCCACCCCTTCTATGCCCCCTCCCCTAGCTCTCCCACCCCCCATAACAGGCCCCAGTGTGTGATGTTCCCCTGCCTGTGTCCATGTAGAACAGATACTTTTTTTAGCCTAAGTATGCCCCATGCAGTGTTTGAAACATCCTTATAAAAAAAAAAAAGTGCTTTGTTTTTCTGGAATTCAAATGTAACTGAGGATCCTGTATTTTATCTGGCAGCTCTACCCAGGAGGCCTCCTAGGGTAGCATTTCTTCATGAATTTTCCCTTTCTCAGCCAGAAAGGGGATATTGGCAATACCCTTGGGTTACTCAGACTTACAGGGGTGTTGGGGCTCAGAAAATGACACCCTAAAAATATGGTGCTGGTGCTTTGACATGCTGAGTACTTTGAACTAAGGGGATTGGAAGGCCTCAGAAGCAGCCTCCAAGCTCTCTGTTACCTCCTGCCCTGCTGTCTCTCACCCTGACGCTCCCCCAGACTGCGTCACAGAAACCAGAATTCCAGATCACCCCATTTCTGCCCCTACAGAAGCTTCTTCACACTGACTAAACTCAGAAGGGATTGAAGTGTAAAGCTAAATGCCAGTAATAGATATAAAACCATCACATGGCCCAGAACACAGGTATTGTGGTAACAAACATTTTCTCGTGTAGGCAGATATACAATGGAAGTCAAATTAGAACTAGAACAAGGATTTTGGAGTCCAGAGAAGCTGTCTATAACTCCCCACTCTGCCACTTATGGACTAAGTGATCTTGGACAAGTACCTAATCTGTACCTGTTTTCACATTTAAAAATGAGAACACCTAGCTCATAGGGTTGTTATGAGGCTTAAATGAGGCAGTGCATTCAAAACAGCCCAGCACTCAGCCCTGAGCAAGCCCTTGCTATAATAATAATAAACAGTATCAACTAACATTACCTTATTGACATCATTCATTCCATTGATGGTCATTGTCAGCTGGATTTTTCCTGCTTCTGGCCCAGAGAGAATTATGCCGTTAGCACATACCTGGGTTCATCCACTAGGTGTTGATTTTGTAATTTAACTCAGCAGAGTTTTGGAGAAGGCCACTTTGCTAACCCTTATCTTGCACATAGAGGTAAACATTATTATCTATCACTCATATTGCCTATTTTCATTATGATCTTGATCCTCTAGAAAATCATTGTCCAGTATGGTAGCCACTAACCACATGTGGAAATTTAAATTCAAGTCAGTTAAATTTAATTTCTGCAATTCCTATTCAGTGATTGTATCAGCAAGGGGTGTTAAATTTTATTTAAGCCTTTTATACATCAGTGGAGATAATTATGTGATTTTTCCCCTAGCTTTACTGACATGGTGCATTATAGGGACACATTTTCTAATTTTTAACCATTTTATATTTCTAGGTCACACCTATGTCAAAAGACATAATTACAACAAACGTCGTTTAAAAATCTAATTGATTTTCGTTGGCCATTTTAGAATCGGGCAGCATTTCTTTCTGTAGAATGAGCACTCGACTGGGCATGACAGAACAGTTGGTTTTTGGAAGGTGGGAACAAGGAAATAGAAAAAAGTGGATTGGTTACCAACAGGTTACTTCAGGTTATTTTTCATGTAAGGGTTAAAGCAGAAGAAACTTCCTTCCTTATGACACTGTTTGAGGTTGACTGGGCCCTCTCTGATTGGTTGCTGTGAATCTCCTGTTTTCAGGAAAGGCATCTCTGTTTGTGGATCTACCTGATTCCTTCAAGTTTCAGTTTGATTCTGTGGCACTTATCATGAGTGACTCCATTTTGGTTTGGTTTGTTGGGGCCTAAAGCAAGAGCTCAGTCCCAGACACTGGCTTCCCATAATTTTGCTTAACACCCAGAAGAAATAATCTAGTTGGTCATTATTCATTATTTTAAATTGTGCTGTTAGATTCTCTTTGCTAATTTTTTGACATTTGCATCAATATTCATAAGTAAAATTGGTCTGACTCTTTATTTGTATTTATTCGTTAGTATTATCCTTGCTTCATAAGAAGAATTTGGAAGTTCTTGGTCTATATTTCAGGAAGTTAGAATTATCTAGAATTTGAAGAACTCTCTGCTAGGTACAGTAGTTCTTTGCAGAACTGATCTTTAATAACATCCTCTACCTTTATGGAAATTGGTCCAATATGGTGCTTCAATGTCTGCTAGGGTCAATTTTTAGTATTAATAGTATTTTCCTAAGAATTATATACTCCATCTACATTTTGAAGTTTATTTTACATAAAGTTGTGCAAAGTAAGCCCTCATGGTGTTTTTTCAATACTCTGTGTTTCAAGGACTAGTATTGGGGCTCAGAAGATGATATGCCGAAGTGTGGCTCTTAGAAGGAGCCTCAGAAACAAGGTCTCTCTCAACTCCTGTCCTCCCGGCTCTCACCCCTTGTTCTCCCCTAAACTGAGCCATAAAAATCAGAATTCTTCCTCCCCAAGTTGGGTCGTAGAAACCAGAATCCCTCTTGCCCAAAGCAAGCCAAAAATCCTAGCAATATTACTCTACCCTTGCCCTACCTTTGCATAAAGAAATTCTCTGACCTACTTTATCTGACAATAGATCACAAGACCCTCATTACAGAAGGGGTCCTGCCCTACATCCAGGAGGAAGAAATGCTACCCAAAGAGGCAAAGAAGAATCCGGACAGGGCTGGCTGCATTTTCCCCATCAATCTACTATTATTAGCTCATACCCTTTTTGGCCAATTACACCGCTAGCTTTCATTGAACCGAAGTATAAAAATAGACAGCTTTCTCTGGGTCTTGGGTCTTTATTTCTAAAGTCTCTTGTGTCACCTAAAATTTTAATTAAATGGTTATGCTTTTTGCCTTTAACCTGTCTTTTGTTATAGGTGTGTTGCCATGACCTTTGTGATGAGCTAGGAAAGGTATCACATGTTTCTGCCCCATACTAGTTTCCCATGACATTTCTTATTTTATGCATTTGTGGGTCTTTCAGGTTTTTCATAGTTAAGTTCGATTCTGGTTTGTATATTTCTCTGTTTTTTTCAAAGGACTTTCATTTTGATGTAGGTTTTTCTATTAATTTCTGTTTTAACCTGTGTTATTTTTTGATTTGTACTTTCTTTATATAAGATTTTCTTTTTCTTGCTTTTTGAATTGGAAGTTTAATTCCTTTGCCTTTATTCTCACATATTTAATATTATTTATTATTAAGTATTTAATAATAAATATTGTTTATTATATAATGCATTAATAATATTTTATTATATCACTTTTAAGCATTTAATAATAAATATTGACTTTTTCTCTAAAAATTTATTTAATAGGTGAGTCAACTCCGTTTTAACTGTGAAGTATAGTGATACGTTTTCATGCTTGTAATCGAAATAAAAAATTTGCAGTTAAGGTTTCCATTTCTGCTTTAACTCAAACTTGTTTGTTAGAGATATTTTTCATTTCTAAGTTGAAGGGCCTTGTTAAATGTTTGTTATTGTGGGAGATCAGAATATACCACCCCAAAATATTACACTAGGAGACCAGAATATGCCACCCCACAATAAGTCTCTTTAGCAAAATGAATATTTTTGAGCTGATTATTTTGAGAAACTACAGACAGAGGAAAAGCTCTAAAAACAGGGTAGAAGTTACCCTTTTGTAGAGGAAATTTACATGTACAAAGGAAACCTTCATTTGTAAGAGTGTCTTCCTCTATACCAGGAAGAAGAGAATCACTAGAGAGTCTTCTCAATGGAGAAAGCATGGACTTTCTCCTGGGCACTTCCCCATAATGGCCTTCCCTACACCGTTCTTTTTTCGCTCAATAGGCTTAAATATTAGCCTGAATTCACAACAATATGATTTGGCTTTGTGTCCCTACCCAAATCTCACCTTAAATTGTAATCTCATAATCCTCACATGTCATGGGAGAGACCTGGTGGGAGGTAATTGAATCATGGGGGAAGTTTCTCCTCATGCTGTTCTTGTGATAGTGAATGAGTTCTTATTTAATGAGGGGCTTCCTCCTTTGCTCAGCACTTCTCTTTCCTGCCACCAGGTGAAGAAGGATATGTTTGCTTCCCCTACCACCATGAGTGTAAGTTTCCTGAGGCCTCCCCAGCCATGTGGAACTGTGAGTCAATTAAACCTCTTTCCTTTATAAATTACCCAGTCTCAGGTATGTCTTTATTAGTGACATGAGAACAAACTAATACAGCCACCACTTTGAGATTTACCCATTATTCTGGGTATTTCCTGTGAACCCAAAAAGTATCTGAGACAGGTCTCAATCAATTTAGAGAGTTTGGTTTGCCAAGATTAAGGACGCACTCATGACACAGCCTCAGCAGGTCCTGATGACATGTATTCAAGGTGATCAGAGCAGGGCTTGGTTTTATACATTTTAGAGAGACATGAGACATCAGCCAATATGTCTAAGATGTACATTGGTTTGGTTCAGAAAGGCAAGACAGCTCAAAGCAGGGGCTTCTATGTCAGAGGTAGATAGGAGAAACAGCTGCTTTCTTTTGATTCTTTGATCAACCTTTCACTGAATACACAATTTACATGGAGAGGAGTATAGAAGAATAGTCACTTACGCCTTAGTCTGCCTCAATGAGTCTGCATTTTTTCATAAACAGTACAGCTGAGGAAGCAATCAGATATGCATTTGTCTCAGGTGAGCAGAGGGATGATTTTGAGTTCTGTCCTTTTTCCTGCACCTGTGAAGATAAGCTATCAATTTACATTGCCAAAGTGAAATTCAACAAAACTGTTTTAGGGGAATTACTTTGTGGGCAAATTTTGAGGGAGGTATGTAGCTTATCTTTGTAGCTATCTTATTTTGGAATAAAATAGGAGCCAAGTTTGTCTGATAAAATTCCAAGCTTGACTTTTCCCTTTGGTTTAGCAATTTGGAGTCCCAAGATTTATTTTTCTTTCATATTCTCATGTTTACATGAGGTATATATGCTAATTAATTTGTTTGTTTCCTCTTAATCTCTCCTTTATTGTAGGGGCCCATTCCAACTAGGAACTATTAAAGGTAGAGAGAAAATTATCCTTTCCTCCTCTACAGTATTAATTTCTTATTGGATTATGTTGTGATCAGAGAAGGTTGTTTATATTGTATCTATTTCATAGATTACTGATGTCCCTTTGTAACACAGTATGGATGATCTTCATGAATGTTCTGTGTGCTCCTGAAGAGAAGGTAGGTTCTATAATATTAAGGTGTAAAGTATGACATATATTCATAGATTCTACCTTAGTGATTTTGGCTCTTTTTATTTTTTTAAGTCTGTAAATATTTAAGTATTTTCCATTAGCTTGTTCTGCCTTGGACTGAGAGTTGCACATTCAAATTTCCTATTATTTGTGTGCTTCTGTCAATTATTAGTATAGTTTCTGCTTCATGAAGGTGGTTGCTATTTTATTGGTATATAGATAATGAAAACTATTAAATCTTCATTCTGAAGTTTGAACTTCATCATTTTTAATTGTTTAATCGTTTTCCCCTGATTCTACTGTTCTCTATAGGAATCATAACACTTCTAACTTAATGTTTATATTTGTTTGGGTTACCTTTGCCTAGACCTTCATTTTTAACCTTTCCAAATAACTTTGTTATAGGTGTGTCTCTTGTGTGCATCATAGAATTGGGTTTATGAGGCACTCTTGAAAACTTTCTTTTAATAGGTGAGTCAACTCCATTTATACTTATTGATGTGACTGGTATATTTGGTCTCAAATCTGTAATCTTTTCTAATGTTACATTTAGTATGTGTATGACATTATGTATTTACTGTGTTTTTCTCTATATGTGATCTGTTTCCTTGGATTATTTCTATACTTTTTAGAAATTAAAGAACAAATTGGCAAGTGGTACTGGTAAAAGAAAAAATAAATATTTTTTTAGAGATGGGTCTTGCTGTGTTGCTCAGGCTGGTCTCCAAGTCCTGGCCTCAAGTGATACTCCCACCTCAGCCTCCCTGGTTACTGGGATTACAGATGTGAGCTCCCACACCTGGCTTTTTACATTCTTTAATTGTTTTGTTAAATTGAGATGAAATTCATATATCATAAAGTTGACCATCTTAGGAGAGTGATGTCAGCAAGGTGACACAGTAGGAGATACTAGCCTTCATCCCCTCAATAAAAGCAACAATTAAGCAGCAATCCACAAATAAAAAAAGCCTTCAGAGGGCTCAAGGGTCCAATTAAGAATCTGCCCAGCAACAGTGGAGCAATGAATGGAGGATGACCCCCACTGAAAGATGATTGGAGAGACCACCTATCTGTGGCAAGTTGAGTTGGCTAGGAACAAAGAAATTGGGAAGGGCCATCATTCAGCCATGCACTGGGTTCTGTCACAGTCCCCAGTGGGCTGCTTTGCAGAGGACAGCAGAAGCTTCTGCCACTGACATAACCAACAGCCATCACTGCCATGAACCCCTCAGAAAGGAAGATGCTGCTCTTCACCTTCCCATAGAAATTAGACACTGTTGTCCCATTGGTTACCAGGACTGCTACTCACCCCTCCAACCCTCTACCCATCCCAGACCCCAGATGGGTAGACACCATGTTCCAGAACCCACTTCCACCATGCTCCAGACCCCACCGTGTGCACACCATGCTCCAGACCCCACTTCTACCACTGCACCATGAACTCCTATGCCTCAGACATCAGAGACAACACCACAGCAAGTACGCCCCAGTCCTTGGAGCCCCTGGCCCATGGCAGCTCTATGAACACCTGCACCACAGACACTGGAGCCACCGCTCCAACAGGCATGTCCCTGGAGGAATAGTAGCCCTGCTCATGCCTGCACTCCAGAGCCCAACTCCACAGCCACTGTAAGAGTACCCACACCTTGCTTGCCATTGCCAATGTGGCAGTGAGGGCTCCTGCACCCCAGATGCCAGTGCCCCCGCTACCCCAAAGCTTGGAGCTGTGGTCCCTCCACACATGTCTGCACTCAATATTCCAGCTCCACAGCCACTCTACAGGCACCACTCATTGACACCAATGCCACTGCTGCTGCCATAAAAACATTTGCCTCTAGGAGCAGGAACAAGACAAGGATGCTCACTCTCACTACTTCCATACAACAAAGTAGTGGAAGTCCTAACCCCAGAGCAACCTAAGAAGATAAAGAAATAAAGTGGATCCAAATAGGAACAGAAGAATTTAAATTTTCATTTTTTTGCAGATGATATAATCTTAGGTATAGGAAACCCTAGAGACCATCATAAAACTGTTAGAATTAATAAATAAATTCAGTAAAGTTACAGGATGCAAAAGCAACATACAAAAAATCACTTGTGTTTCTATTCATTAAAAATAAAACAAACTAACTGGGCTGGGCACAGTGGCTCACATCTGTAATCCCAGCACTTTGGGATGCCGAGGTGAGTGGATCTCCTAAGGCTTTGGAGTTTGAGACCAGCCTCACAAACATGGTGAAACCCTATATCTACTAAAAATACAAAATTAGCCAGGCATGGTGGTGCATGTCTATAATCTCCACAACTCAGGAGGCTGAGGCAGGAAAATCACTTGAACCTGGGAGGTGGAGGTTGCAGTGAGCTGAGATCATGCCATTGCATTCCAGCCTGGGTAACGAGAGCAAAACTCTTTCTCAAAGAAAAAAAAACTATCTGAAAAAGAAATTAAGAAAACTATCCCATTTACAATAGCATGAAAAAGAATAAAATACTTAGGAACCAATTAAACCAAGGAAGTGAAAGATAGATACACTAAAACCTGTAAAACATTAGTGAAAGGAATAGAAGAAGACACAAATAAATGGAAGTACACCCTGTTTTCATGGATCAGAATTATCAATATTATCAAAATGCCCATAATACCAAAGCAATCTACAGATTCAATGCAATCCATATCAAAATTCCAAAAAGGCCCCAAATAAGAACACATCTGGAAGCATCCCATTTTCTGATTTCAAATTATATTACAAAGCAAGAGTCATGGAAACAGTATGACAACTGCCGTAAAAATGAGCCACATAGACCGCTGGAACAGAATAGAAACGCCAGAAGTGAACCCACACATATAACGAATTATTAACGTCGGCACCAAGAAGACACAATGGAGAAAGGATAGTCTCTTCCAACTGATGCTGGGAAAACTGGATATCCACATTCAAAAGAAAAGAAAAGAAAGAAACTGGATCCTTACCTTTCACCACACACAGAAATTAACTCAAAATGGATGAAAGATTTTCAGTGTAAGAATGTAAACTTGATCAAACTAAAAATTTATGCACAGAAAAGGAAACAAACAATCAACAAAATGAAAAGGCAACATTTCTTCCATGGAATGGAAGAAAATAGTCACAAATAGTGTATATAATAAAGAGTTAATATTGGAAATTCATACAACTCAGTAGCATGCAAACAAATAACACAATTTAAAAATGAGCAAAAGACTTGAATAAACATCTCTTCAAAGTATATATATAAATGGCCAAGAGGTAGATGAAATGTGCTCAATTATTAGTAATCATCAGGAAAATGCACATCACAACCACAATGAGATATAATCTCACTCCAGTTATAATGGCTATTATCAAAATGTCAAAAGGTAACAAGTGTTGATGAAGATGTGGAGAAAAGGAATCCTTCATACATGGTCATGGAAAATACTATGGAAGTTTCTCAAAAAATGAAAAACAGAATTACCATTTGATCCAGGAATCCCACACAGAGTATCTAACCAAAGGAAATGAAATCAGTTTGTTAAAGAGTTACCTGTACTCCCATGTTCACTGCGTCATTATTCACAGTAGCTAAAAGATGTAATCAACCTAGGGGTCCCTGGATAAAGAAATTGTGGTGTTTACAGGCAGGTATACACACACACACACACACACACACACACACACCCCCACAGGAATATTAAACTTTAAAAAAAGCAGGGGTCGGGGGCCAGGTACAGTGACTCATGCCTGCAATCCCAGCACTTTGGGAGGCTGAGGGGGATAGAACACTTGAGGTCAGGAGTTCGAGACCAGCCTGACCAACATGGTAAAACCCTGTCTCTACAAAAAATATAAAAATTAGCAAAGCATGGTGGCTCATACCTATAATCCCAGCCACTCAGGAGGCTAAGGCACAAGAATCACTTGAACCCAGGAGGTAGAAGTTGCAGTGAGACAAGATCGTGCCACTGCACTTCAGCCTGGGCAACAGAGCAAGACTCCATCTGAAAAAAAGAAAAAGGAATCCTGCCATTTGCAACAATGTGAATAAACCTGGAGGATACTATACTAAGTGAAATAAGCCAGATACAGAAAGACAAATACACATGATCTCACTTTTATGTGGAATATAGTAATGTAGAACTCATGTACCTATTAAGCAGTTGACCCCCATTTTCTTCTTTCCCGTAGCCCCTGGCAACCACCACCCGCATTTTCTTCTTTCCCGTAGGCCCTGGCAACCACCAGTCTGCGATGTCTCTGTAGATCTTCCATTGCTTTTCTGAGTGTGTGGTAAAATAAATGTAACACAAAATTTGCCATTTTAACTGGTTAAATTCAGTGGTACAATTGTACCAAAACTGGTACAATTCAGTGGTATTAATTACATTTGCAATGTTGTGCAACCATCACTATTATTTCCAAATCTTTTTCATAATCCCAAACAGAAACTCCATACCCATTAAGCAATAATTACCCATTCTCTCCTCCCCTCAGTTCCTGGTAACATCTATTCTACTTTCCTTCTCTATTAACTTGCCTATTCTAGATACTTCATGGAAGTAGGATCATACAATATATGTCCCTTTTGTCTGGCTTGTTTCATTTTGCACAGTGTCTTCAAGGTTGATCCATGTGTAGCCCGTATCAGAATTTCATTCCTTTTTATGGTGAAATACACCATATGTGTACACCATATGTTTTTCAGCATTCATCTGTTGATGGATACTTGGGTTGTTTCCACTTTGGGGCTATTGTGAATAATGCTGCTATGAAATTCTCATACAAGTATCAGTTTGAGTCCCAGTTTTCAATTATTTTGGGTATATATCTAAAAGTAGAATTGCTGGATCATATGGTCATTCTATGTTTAACTTTTTAAGTAACTGCCAGACTGTTTTATACAATGGCTGCACCATTTTGCACTCCCCCCAGCTATGTATGAGGCTTCCAGTTTCTCCACATTCTTGCCAACACTTGTTATTTTCTGTGTTCTTCATTACAGCCATCCTAGTAGGTGTGAGGTGTAATCTCGTTACAGTTTTGGTTTGAATTTCTCTAAGAACTAATAATGCCGAGCGTCTTCTCATGTGCTTATTGGCCATTTCTATAAGTTCTTTGGAGAAATTTCTATTCAAATCTTTTATTTTGTTGTTTGTGTTTTTGTTGTAGATTTCTAGGAATTCTTTATATATTCCGAGTATTAAACCTTTATCCCTTAATTAGATATATAATTTGCAAAAAAAAAAAAAATTCTCCTATTCAGTGGGTTGTCTTTTCACTCTCTGGAAAATGCCTATTTGTTTATATATTTATGGTGTTTTTTTATTTTATTCTTCTACTGTTCTTTATAAAGATAAGTCACCCCTCCCCTTTCCTTACTTGCACATATTCTATGTGATTTGTCAGCTGTAGGTCGTATCTTTTAACTACATTTTCTATTTGGCAATTACTAAACTTATTTTACACCTCCTTTTTTCTCTCTCTCCTCCCAGGTTTTCGGTTTTGTTGTTTCTTTGAATATATAAAAGTTTTGTATTTTTCCTCCATTCTTGTCTTTATACTTGTCTTAGTCTTTAAAGATTAATAAAGTCAGTGCTCACTAAGAGATGTTTTGTTAACATTTCCATGATCTTCTCTTGTTTGGATGAAGTTCATGTTCAAGTAGATTTCTGAGGTGGGGCTCCTGAATGTGGTACTTATGTCTTGCATTTTCAGAACTTTTTTTATACCTTTAATATTGGAAGGACAGTTTGGCTGAATATAAAATCCTTGGCCCACATTTTCTTGAATTGAAAAATAAAAGGCTCGACTTTGTTTTGCTTTGGATGTTGCTATCATCTAACGCCAAACTGATTTCCTCCTTTATAACAGCTTGGCTTTTAACCATGAGAACTAAAGGATTTTTTCTCCCTTATCAAATCTGATTATTTTACTGAGATAACTCATGGTTGGCTATTCTAGTTCAATATTTCCAGGTCGACAGTAGATCCTTTCAATATGTATAGTTAGTTCTTTAATTTAAGAAATATTTGTTTGTATTATATTTAATTATTAGTGCTGTTCTTTTTCCATTTTCTGAAACTTCTGTTATATGTATGTTGAGTCTCTTCTGCTGACCTTCTATAGCTATCTTAATTTCTCTTGGACCCCTTCACCTCTTTCTTTACTTTCTTTGTTTTCACCATCTTTATTCCTCTATTCAGTGTTCCTTATATTTTTAATCAATATTTTTTCTTGTAATCTAAACTTTTAAGATAATTTTCCTTTTTTCCCCTTAGTTTGGTCGACTCATTTCACAATTGTTTTTTGTTTTGTCAATTTCTTGGAACACCTTGAGATGACTTTCATATCTTCAAATGTTCATTCAAGTATAGTTATGATATTTGATGCTGGTCAAAAAGTGAATTTTCCCTGCTTTTTTAAAAGGAGAGGGAGGAGGAGGACTAGAAAACCTCAGTCAGATTCTCACTCGGTGTTTTCTGTTTACAGTAACTTTGTATGTACATCAGCTGTAATTTTCTGTTATTTGAAATATGTTATTTTCATAAATGAGTAACAACAAGGGATTATTTTAAAGGTGTAAGGACTTTGCATGGCTTACTAGGTTTTTTTTCTGTTTGTTTGTTTTTTTGAGACAGAATCTCACTCTGTTGCCCAGGCTGAAGTGCAGTGGCATGATCTCGGCTCACTGCAACCTCCACCTCCAGGGTTCAAGCAATTCTCCTGCCTCAGCCTCCTGAGTAGCTGAGATTATAGGCACGCACCACCACACCAGGCTAATTTTTGTATTTTGGGTAGAGACAGGGTTTCACCATGTTGGCCAGGCTGGTCTCAAGCTCCTGACCTCAGGTGATCCACCTGCTTCGGCCTCCCAAAGTGCTGAGATTACAGGTGTGAGCCATCACACCAGGCTACTTTTGTCTTAAGACAAGGGTGTGCAGAACTTACTTCCCTGTGTCGTTTTTAAGTACCAAGTGAGTTAATGCATGTAGAACTCCTAGCACATAGCAAGTGCTCAGCAAATTTTCTTGTTACTGTTGTTGTTACTCTGTTCATGTTGTGAGTCTTCCCTACATTGGATGCTGTCACAGAATCCTCATGCATCAAAGGTCCCCTGGCAGGGGGAGCTCATTTGAGTTTCAGTTCTAGATTCTCTCTTAGTAGCACATATACCAGCACTATTTCACTTCCCAATTCGAGTTTGACGAGCAGTCATTTTTACCATTTCTAGAAATCCTTTTTGTAATATTCTGATCTTTTCCCACTGAAAATAAATGCTTCTTCAAAAGCAATTAATCATAGAAGCAGATGGTGCAGTAATGGTTATAAATGCCTTGTGGGTCCCAGCAGGAGGGCTGGGATGGTGGCTCCGCCTCTCACTCGGCCTGCGCTGCCTGCATGCGGTCGCTGTGCCATTTGGTATTTTATAAGATTCATTCTTCCAAACGGAGCTGCTTTTCCTTTCTTCCACTTTGCATTTTTCATTCCCCTTTTCCTGATATCTCATTGTTTCTTGCACTGTCTCTCTCTCTCCCTGTTGTTACCATCTGCCCCGTCTTGCACCCTTGACCACAAATAAGTGTGTGTAATTTAAATGGATAGCTTCTGTTTACAACATCTCTCTTTCCAGATTGGGGTTAATATATGTCCCTCATTCAGCTTCTTCTTTTTTCCAGCTTCACTTACTAAACCGTCACTGTCTCAGGTATGGACTATATTACAGGTAATGCATTCTGGCCAAATGAATCACTTCGGATGAGGCACTGAGGAAAAATTGATCCTTAGATCTCAAGCCTTTAATGAACAATGTTTATTCTTGTATCACCCCTCAAGCATAATGGCCTATGCTATGCAAGGGGCAGTTGTGGCAACACAGAAATGAAGAATACTCAAGTATTTATTGCTTAAGAATACACAAAAGTCATTCCACTCCAGCTTCCTACTTTTGCACAGGAACTGTTCTTCATATCTCTATTTCTCCAGTTCTCAAGAGAGTGCCTACTATACAGAGTGGTTGGGCAATGTGGTAGGCTGAACAATGGTCCCCAAAGATATTCAGGTCCTAATCCCTAGAACCTGTGAACGTTATCTCATATGGCAAAAGGGATTTACAGTTGTGACTAAATTAGGGATCCTGAGATGGGAGGATAATCCTGGATTAGTTGGGTGGGCCGAATATAAATTCAGGGATTCTTATGAGACAGAAGCGGGAGCTCGGAGAGGAAGTAGGACATGCAATAATTAAAGTAGAGGTTGGAATGAGGAAGGGGTCAGAACCAAGGAGTTCAGGTGGCCTCCAGAAGCCAGAAAGGCATGAAACAGATTCTGCTGTTGAAACTGATTGAAACTGATTTGGGACTTCTAGTTCCCGAAACAGCAAGACAATAAATATGTGTTGTTTTAAGCCACTGTGTTGGTGGTAACTTGTTGAGGCAACAATAGGAAATGAATACAGGCAACAGTCCTTACCTCTTTACAAGGTTTATTTGCTCTTCGCTTAACTTTTTTTTTCATAGCGACAGGGTCTCACTCTGTTGCACAGGCTGGTCTTGAACACCAGGCCTCAAATGATCCTCCTGCCTTGATTTCCCAAAATATGGGAATTACAAGTGTAAGTCACCATGCCCAGACTTCACTTAACATTTAACTCCAGACATACGGGATTTGCTCAAGTTTGCAAAGATGGTTAGAGACAAAGTGGTTATTAGAACTAGGAAGACCGTATATATCAGTTAGCTTCTGATAAATAAATAACAAATGACCTCAATCTTACTGGTTTAAAACAATAAAAATGTACTTAGCTAACAATTCAATGCATCGTAAATTGAAGCTAGGTTCACCTGGATGATTTATCTGCTATTGACTTAGTTCATCTAGGCATCTGCAATGAGTTACCAGGTCATCTGGGGGTTGGGTGGCCTGTGTTGGCCTCAGCTAGTAGGATTTGTTTGCACTCCACATGGTTCCTCAGGCTCCAGCAGGCCTGCTCAGGCATGTTCACGTGACAGCTGGGCAGACTTCCAAGAGAAACAGTAAAAACGGGCAAGGTATGTGGCAGCCTTGGCTAGGAACTGGCATATCACATCCACTATGGGTTTTTTTGGTCATTGCTTTTTGTTTGTTTGTTTGTTTTTTTTTTAGACAGAGTCTCACTCTGTCACCCAGGCTGGAGTGCAGTGGCATGATCTTGGCTCACTGCAACCTCCACCACCCAGGTTCAAGTGATTCTCCTGCCTCAGCCTCCCAAGTAGCTGGGATTACAGACATGCACCACCACGCCTGGCTAATTTTTGTATTTTTAGTAGAGATTGAGGTATTGGCATATGGCCAGGCTGGTCTCAAACTCCTGGGCTTAAAGTGATCCACTTCTCTCGGCCTCCCAAAGTGCTGGGATTACAGGTGTGAGCCACCACACCTGGCCATTTCCACTTAGTTTTATTGGCCAACATTAAGTCATAAGACAAGTCTAGATTCAAGGCAAAGGAAAAAGATTCCACCTTTTGATGAAGAAGCTGAGAAGTGTCACTGGAGAAGATGTTGATTCAGGGAGGAGGAGCCATGTTTGTGATACTTCCTGTCACATGATTTACTTCTTAAACTGGTTCACTTTTGAGAATGAAAGGTAATGTAATTTTTTAGAATTACATCAAGCCAACAGATAGAAACTAGGACTGTCCCAGGTATTAGGGTATTAGGACCCAAGTCTCCTGACTCTCAGCCCAAGGCTCTTTCTACTTCCCCACACTGCATTATGATGCTCCTTTTTTATCTTTTTTTTTTGAATGGAGTTGCACTCTGTCACCAGGCTGGAGTGCAATGGCACGATCTCGGCTTACTGCAACCTCTGCCTCCCAGGTTCAATCTATTTTCCTGCCTGAGCCTCCCAAGTAGCTGGGACTACAGGCACATGCCACCACGCCCAGCTAATTTTTATATTTTTAGTAGAGATGGAATTTCACCATGTTGGCCAGGATGGTCTTGATCTCTTGACCTTGTGATCTACCCACCTTGGCATCCCATAGTACTGGGATTACAGGCGTAAACCACTGCACCCAGCCGATGCTACTTTTATGACACTGGAAAGACACCACAGAAACTTGCAGAAGATAGAGCTCAAATCCAAGTTCAAACCAATGATTAGCATAAATAATATTCCTGGGGCACAGGTAAATACCCATAAATAATTTGTTTTCCCATTTCTTTCTGTAACCCAAGTTTCTTCTTTAAAACCCTTCCCTGAGGGCTTTTGCCCATCTGAACAGTTATCAAATGTATCACTGTCAACAAAGATAGATGATGCTCTAAGTTTGGCTAAGTTTGGTGCTAGCTGTATGGAATTGTGTGTGTGTGTGTGTGTGTGTGTGTGTGTGTGTGTTCTATGTGAACATGCATTTTATAAATATATACATAAAATGAAAGTAATTTCCAGAGCTCCCAACTGAAGCTTTTCATCTAAGCATGTATGGATGGAGTTCACCTCTGTGACTTTAAACCTTGTCATAGATTTCTGTTGACCTGAACTGCAGGGCATCTGGCCTCCTTTTCCAATTTTGCCAAGCCTCCTAAAAGCTTATTTCAAAAGCTTATTGTATAGCTTGGTTTATAAAAAGCACTGTTTTTCCTTCAAATGATACAGTGTTTTTGAAACAGAGAATTTCTCCATCAACTTTAGAAACTTTTGTACTATGGTTTAAAGTCATAAGCTGGGGCATTTTGGAACTTATCTGAAAGCCTAGAAATCCTAATGTATGTGTGGTGGCTTTTTAATAACATCCCAGCAGGCAGGCCCGTGGGCGTTTTCTCTGTTCTTAGAGAGACCACTTAGTTGAGAGTAGCTAATATATTTGATTTCACCACTTGCATTTTAGCATCCCCAGATCAAATCTCCATTTGATCAGTTTCCCCATTGACGCAATCTAGAGACCTCTGCTTAACTTTGCAGTCCCTCTAGAACCAGGCCTTACCTACGTGTCCTGCCGTATCCTTGCAGCTCTGCGATACATCATCTGCCAGCCCGTGAGGTTCATTCTACTTTCCCCTGAACATGCAGCTCCTGAGAAACACATCTCATTCCTCCTTCAATGGTGGAAGAAAGAGAAGAGTGCAGGTGACAGTGACAAGGGAGACTGCTGCTACACCATCACCAGGTGGGATGGGGGTGGGCAGCCTGTGTCGTCACACACAAATGCCTATTCTCTCCGTTCGGGTGGCTAGCATGCGAGGCCAAATGCTCTGCAGTAAGAGAGGGACTGACCTGTCCTCTTAGTTAGACTGTGCACTAACCATCTGCAATGCTGTGCACACCCTAAATTACATCTTTGGTTCATCAGCTGTCTCCTTACCCTTGATCCCACCCCTTGCTGCTGCCAATTATAAGCATGAGTGTCCTGCCTACTCCCCAGTCTCTTATTTTTGCACTCTTTAAAGTATGATTTATATTCAAATAATATTCACATCATAAGCATACAGCTCCATAAATTTTTATGGACTGAACGCACCCATGTAATCAGCAACCTAAATGAGGCAGAATATTACCCGCATCCCCTAACTGTCACCATTGTACTTCCTTCTGTTCCCTCATTTCCAACAGTAAGTACTATCCTGACTTCAAATACCAAAGATGAGTTTTGCCTGTTTTCAAACCTCGTAATGGGAAATCACACAGTGAATACTTTTCTGTGCCTGGTTTCTTTCTCTTTTTTTGAGTCAGGGTCTCACTCTGTCACCCAGGGTGGAGAGCCGTGGTGTGATCTTGGCTCATTGCAGTCTCGACTTTCTGGGCTTAAGCAATCCTCCCACCTCAGCCTCCCAAGTAGCTGGGACCACAGGGGCATGCCACTGCACCCAGCTAATTTTTAAAAATATTTTTGTAGAAATGGGATCTATGTTGCCCAAACTCTTGGACTCAAGCAATCCCTCCCATGTGGGTCTCCCAAAGTGTTGGGATTACAGGTGTGAGCCACCACACCTGATCAGGCTTCCTTCGCTCAATATTATGTTGTTGAGCCTCAGCCATGTTGCTGTACATAGTTGCAGGTTGTTCACCCTTTTTACTTCATAATATTCCTCTGTTTAAAGATGCCACGATGCATTTACCCACTTTGTTGTTGGGCATTTCCAGTTTGGGTTTTTTTAAGAAGTGCTGCTATGAGCATTCTCATATTTCTGGTGAACCTATCTATGCCTTTTTGTTGCGTGTGTGCCTAGGAGTCAAATTTCTAGGGCCATGTGGCCTAGGCCTATTCAGTTTTAATAGATACTGCTGAATAGTTTCCTAGGATGGAAACTATTACACACAGCAGTGAGTGAGTTTCCTGTTTGCTCCGCATCCTCTTTAATAGTATTTTCTGTCTTTTCACTTGAACCATTTGGTGGAAGTGCAGTAGTATGACTATTGTTTCCATTTTAATTTCCCTGTTGACTAATGAAATTCAGAGAATTGGATTTTTTTTTGTTCTTAGAGACAGGATCTCACTTTGTTGCCCAGGCTGGAGTGCAATAGTGCAACCATAGCTCACTGCAGCCTTGAAGTCTTGGGCTCAAGTGACCCTCCCACCTCAGACTTGCGAGTAGCTGAAATTACAGGCATGCACCACCACACCTGACTAATTTTTTTTATTTTTTGTAGAGATGGTGTCTCACTTTGTTGCCCAGGCTGGACTCAAACTCTTGGTCCCAAGCAATTCTCCCACCTTGGCCTCCCACAGTGCTGGGATTACAGGTATGAGCCACTCCACCTGGCCGGGATCAGGTGTTGTAAGCCCACAGCCCAGTGTTTCAGGGGGTCCCACGGAGACCCAGCTAGTTTTCCACAGAGGTCTGGCCCTTGCCTACTGTCTGTTCAGTATGGGGCTTCCCACCCAGGCAGCCTCGTGGGAGTGGAGGGGCTAGGTTCTGGGCATAGCACATTTACAGCTGATGGAGTCAGTTCTCAAAATAGTCAAAAATTCATGGCTGTCATAAAAATTTAAACACTCTTCCTCAGCTCTCTGGAACTTTGATCAAAGATGCTAATGTTTGACTGATGGGCTTGGTGCAGGGTTGTTCACCACTGGGATAAAGAGCTATGAGCAACGAATTTGCCGAGAAAAAGCTGGGCATTGGGCTGTGGTTGGAGAAACCCATACTCACATTGCACACCTCAGGCAGCCCTGAATCATCTGGCCCTTCCTGGCAGGCCACTGTTCCTGTGGCCTCCAGATGGGAGGCCCATGCAAGACCCAAAGGCTCTTCCAGAGAGACTAGCCACCCCAGTGCAAATATCCTCTCAAGTTTCTTACCATCCATGAGAGTCCTGTAGACTCAGAGCCTCTCTTAATTGAAACAATTAGAAGTCTCTCTGTGGAAACATACAAGCTTTTATTTATTTATGTATTTATTTGTTTATTTTTTTATTTATTTATTTTTATTTATTTATTTTGAGATGGAGTCTTGATCTGTCACCCAGACTGGAGTGCAGTTTTGCAATCACAGCCCACAATGCCTGGACCGCCCAGGCTTAGGCAATCTTCTCACCTCAGCCTCCAGAGTAGCTGGGACTACAGGTATCCCAGCACCACTGCACTCAGCTAATTAAAAATTTTTTCTTTCTTTTTTTTTTTTTTTTTTTTTTTTTTCTGTAGAGACGGGACCTCACAAACTGGTCTCCTGGTCCCAATCTCCTGGACTCCAGAGATCCTCTGAACTTGGCCTCCTAAAGTGCTGGGATTACAGTCGTGACCCACCAACCTGGCAGGATGTTTAATTTCTGTATGTCCACAGGCAAGCATCTGCCTTCTCCTTACTAGGTAATAACTGTTTGTCTAGAAGTAGAGGAGCCGTATCTATCCCGTCTGATGTTCTATTCGGCTGTTCTACTTTAAATTTCCTTCCCCTCTTTTCTTGACCGGCCCTTGTTCTGTTCATCAATCAAAGCTGAGCTCTTTATTGCCTAGAAAACCCCATAGACCACCCTAGTTGGCAGTGACCCCTGTCCTAAATACTCTTTGCTTCCTAGGTGTTTGTCTTTGTATACAACCTACAATACGGATATAAACTCTTTGAGGGCTAGCGAGACTCGCTCAGCCATTTACCTATCAGATCCCAGACGAGGTGCTCAATGCTTGGTTACTGATTATTTCAGTTGTGTTCTCAATCATGTAAATTAAAGCTTTTAGTGGTTTTAATGCTTGCACCTTTTGGTAAAGTCATTTTTGTGTGTGCTGCTGCTTTTTTCCCCCAAATAAAATATTTTTTAGGAGGGTACTGGGGAAAGTGGTGCAACATTTGGAGAGGGGGCTTAGAAGTAGTGGTTAGATGTTATCTGTATTTTCCCTTTTGTTATTGGCACAGTTCTAATCCCCCCCCATTTTTTTCTGGACAGCTCCTTCCATGTTGATGGTGAGAATTCCTTAAGGCAGAACTTAATAGCTGCGTTGCTGATCTTCAGCTCTTGTGGTGTGGGTTCCTGGGAATAGCACATTTACTCCTAAGGAGTCAGTTCTCAAATTTGTCAAAAATTCATGGCTTTATTGAAAATTTAAACACTCTTCCCTGGCTCTCCAGAGCTTTAATCAAAGATGCTAATATTTAAGTGATGTGGTAGGTGCAGGGTTGTTCGCCATCAGGATAAAGTGCTTTTGAGCAGTGAGTTTGTCAACATGCAGGAAAGGAGGAGGAAGAAAGGCAAAGTCTATCCCTTTTATCGTTCCCAATTTCAGCATCAGCCCCTGAACAGGTGAGAGTTAACTGCCTTCACTCTGTATTTTCCCCTTTCTTGCAGTAGTTTTTGTCATTTTTCAAAGGCATAACCCCCCGGTTGGGCCCACACTGATTGAGAACATGTCTGTCTCCCTTACAAGAAAGAGGGCATGGTGCCAGGGCCTCATGACACCCACAGGTTCCACTCCCTCACCTCCAGGCTGGTTTCGTTTCTCTTCTCTTTGCCCTTTGGCTTTTCTCTTCTTCAGAAATTTCAATTTTCCTTGCACTGAACGTATTAAAATTTAACAGTCCCAGAATCTCCGTCTGCAGCACGTGGTAGCTTTCCCGATAACTACATTTTCCTCTGTCATTGACGAGGCCATTTTCAAAGTCACCCTGAACCATGAACAATTCTCACAGAATGGTTATTTGATTCTGTTTGCACACTGAAATTTTTGTCCTTTTGTCTCCCTGAGTCTGCTTTCTTCGGCCTACTACTAAAAATATTATAATATGGAAAATAATAGTAACATAGGACCTTTTAAATTTTCTCCTCTAGGAAGAGGTCAACGCTGGAGAGTGAATACTTGATAACTCATATCCCCCCGTCCCCATCCCATGCCGCCCCATCTCTCTCAGTTCCTCACCGAGTGGCTTCCAAGGATGGAGAATGAGGATGAGAAGGCCGCATCTCTGGCTTCTGCTTTGCTGAGTGGGCTATGGCAGTCAGAGGTGATCTGGGGAACCGTGTGAGGGTAGAAGGGAAGAAATAGGGGATAGGTTTTGCTGGAAGGGGTCTTCAGGAAATGAAGAGAGATGTTGAAAGAAAGGTTGTGTGAGATTTTGCTATCCAGGGAGTGATTTCCTGATTTCCACCCCACCCCACCCCTGCCAAATCTCTTATTTATTTATTTAGATGGAGTCTTGCTCTGTCGCCCAGGCTGGAGTGCAGTGGCACGATCTTGTCTCACTGCAACCTCTACCTCCCAGGTTCAAGCGATTCTTCTACCTCAGCCTCCCTAGTAGCTGGGATTGCAGGCACCTGCTACCACACCCGGCTAATTTTTCTATTTTTAGTAGAGATGGGATTTTACCATGTTGGCCAGGCTGGTCTTGAACTCCTGACCTCAGGTGATCTGCCCTCCTTGGCCTCCTAAAGTGCTGGGATTACAGGCGTGAGCCACCGTGCCTGGCCAAATCTCTTGTTTAGTTTCATGATTAATGTGTGGTAGAGTGGGGCACCTATTCTAGGGAAATAGTTTCATGCCAGGTGTGACTTCAGGGTGAGCACAGACCATGAGTCCAGGTGAACTAAGCCCTGCCCCAGCCCCTCTGCTCCAGTTAGTTTAAAACTGCCTCATTCAACGTGTGAGCAGGGAACACGAAGTGCTCTGGGGATCTGGGATATAGGAGTTAGTCTAAGATGAGAAAATTATCACCGTCTCCTCGGGGTCTCGTCTACACAGGGAGCCCCTGAGCACTCTCTGGTCCCCTCAAACCTGAGTGTGCTGTGAGGTTTAACAGGCGTCATCTCTGTGGTTTCTAAAAGACTCCCACTAAAGGATGCTTTGTGAAAGGCCGATTTTCCTTATCAGACACGAATCACCTAAGTCTCTCCTTGTACTCAGATGGCTGGATTTGGTTTATATTATCTCTGTGACTTTCTCTTGAAGAGCTCTGTGCATGCTGCCAAAACGAAAATGAACAATGTCAGTGCTGTGATGTCCAGTTGAGCTGTGACCTGGATTCTGGTCTCAGATACACAGAAGCAACTGAAAGCTGAGAACGAGGGGCTGCCGGTGGCTGGGCTCGGGTGGGACGGTTGAATTACTTGAGCCCATCCCTTGAAAAGCGAGTCTACCATCTCCAGTGGGAGCTCATCAACTCCTGGCAAAAAGAATGTCCCTGGGCATGGGAGGCAGGGATCAGCTGTCCAAGATGGCAGTCCTCCCTGGTGAGCCCACCCCTCCGCCTGCAGCGCCGCAGGCTGTGGAGAAAGGTGAGTGAGATGACAGCACTGCTGCTGCTCCAGAGAGTAGGCTGTGGGGCCCATCTGGCCTCAGCCCCCACACCTCTCACTCCCTGCTCATTTGGTGCCAACGCCTGACTTGTCAGTGAAAGGAAATGAGAAAATCACCTCGGAATTAAAAAACCAATAACAGTCAACCTTGGAAGGGTCAGGCTGAAGATTCTTTTGGAAATACAGGTGGAGGATCCCTTCTTCGGAATGCTTGGAACCAGAAGTATTTTGGATTTTGGACTTTTTTTTAGATTTTTTAGTATTATCATTATACGTACTAACTGAGCATCTCAGATCTAAAAATCTAAAATCCAAAATGGTCAGATGTGCATTTTTTTGTTTTTGTTTTTGTTTTTATTTTGTTTTTTGAGCATCATGTCTGCACTCAAAAAGTTTTGCATTTTGGAACATTTTGGATTTTTAGATTTTTGATGCTAAAACCTGTATTAGTTTGAACCATATAAAATTGCCAGTGTTGGTCATTTTCAATCAGCAAAAATGTCAGTTTCATATGGTTCAAACTGACATGAAAATGATTCCCCTTTCAAGGCTTCCCACTGCATTTGGAACAAAGACCAATATTCTTTTTTCCTTTTTCTTTTTTTTTTCTAGAGACAGGGTCTTGCTCTGTTGCCCAGGCTGCAGCACATTGGTGCCATCATAGCTCACCGCAGCCTTGAACTCCTGAGCTTAAGCAGTCCTCCCGCCTCAGCCTCCTTAGTAGCTGGGACTATAAGGGCATGCCATCAGGCCTGGCTAATTATTCTAGTTTTTGGAGAGACAGCATCTTACTACATTGTCCAGGCTATTCTTGAACTTCTGGGCTCAAGCGATCCTACTATCTTAGCCTCCCAAAGTGCTGGGATTACAGGTGTGATTGGCCCAAGACCAAATATTCCTGACTGAGCCCACCCGGCTCCCCCACCTGCCTGTCCTGCCTCATGGCTATACTTTCTGATCCTGTCAATCTCCTAACAACCTCGCCACCTCTTAGCCTTGCTTATTCTATGCCTGTCCTGGAGGATCCCCTCTCTTCCCCAAGTAACTCATCCTTCAGATATTTGTTTGAACGTCAGTTTCGTGGGACCAGCCTGTTTTCTGACCAGGCTCTTCTGCTCCTCAGTGTACTCAGAGCACCTTCACTTTCTCTAGGAGGTATGATCCCGGCTTGTACTGATGGGTCAGTATCCATGAGGAATGCTTGCCTCTCCCCCAAAGGGGCTTGCAGCAAGACACCTGGCAGCCCTTCCCTGTGATTCATTTCATGGAAGGTTTGCCTTGTTGACACGTTTGAATGCTCTGTATTGATGTAATTATTTGCATGACCATATGATAAGGCATTTTGCATTCTCTGTTCAATAGGAACCTTAGCAACAGCCCTCAGACCATGAGACTCAGAGAAAGTAATCAGATGGCCGAGCCTGGCTCCCTGTCTAGACTTCTGATGGCACCTCACTAGACTGAGTCCTGGAGGCAGGAACTGCTTGCCGATCACTGCACAGGACATGACGGAGGACAGTGGTAAGTGCAATGAACACAGTAGACATTCAACAAATATTTGTGAATTAATGCATGAAGCCTCAAAACAAGAGAGGTAAAAGCTTTATTACCTTTAGGCTCAAAATCCCTTTACCCCAGGAAAACTTCCCCAGCCCCAAGGGCCCATGCAACTTCCCTCTGCTCATAGCTCAGCAGTCTCCTGCCCGCTCACTCTTTCCTTCCTGGCTCTCAGGGGCTGGCATGAGGCCAGTGTAAAAGCCCATGAATGAACTTTCTTTCTTCGCTGGAGAAAACCATTCAGAATGCTCTAGGGACCCCTGGGGTCCTCCCACTTCATTCTTATTTTCAGCCTGCAGGAAACAACATTTAGTTCACAACTGATTTGCTGTTCTGGGTGCCCACTTGAACTCCAGTGAGCAACCTGGCTAGTTCAGCTCTTAGCTAAAATCTCATTCTTCTTTCATCTAGACACTTCTATACCCGATTCAAGTAAGTCTTTGCCTGTACCAGTTACCTAAAATTCCAAAACTACTAACTTGTGAAAATAAGTTGCATGAGTCTGTGGGCTGGCGAAGTGCTTCTTGCTGGGCTAGACATGGCTGCTTTTGGCTGGGCTGGCTCAGGCATCTACTGTCAGCTGCGTGATTGAAAGTGGCCTTAGGTGGGTTGTGTCAGCTCTGCTCCTCGTGGTCCTTCTCCAGCAGGCTGGCCTGGCCTTTTTCATATTGGGACTGCAGGGCTTCAGTAAGTGTGGCAGTTATAGCCTCTTGAGGTCTGAGCTCAGAACTGGCTGGCACCCTGTTACTTCTTCACACACTATTGACCATCGCAAGTTGCAGGCCCAGCTCAAATTCAAGAGATGACATATAGCTGCCACCCCTTGTTGGTAGGAGAAAGTTACATTGCAGAGGGTGTGATTCAGGGAAGGTTAAAAATTGGACCTTTTTTTGCCTTCCAGCTTTCACGTGTCCTCATATACAGAGAAACTGCCTTAAAAACCCAGTCATTACAATGATATTAGCCCACTGAATAATCAGAATTCACTTGTTCTGTCTCAGGAAAGTCCTGAGCTTTTCATAGACATTTAGATATAAATGAGACTGGTGCCAAGTTTGGTGGGGTTAACCAGATTCTCTCCCCAAGGCTCCTTGTGTATGTAAGGTCAAAATTCAGGTAACAATGCAGTTTTACAGGTCTGCCTGGCATAGTACCTGTAGTTCCTGAAGTGAGTATTTCCAAAGAGGAAGCAGAAAGAAACCAAAGCGAATTTTAAAAACTCCAATTTCCCCTTTAGAGTAGTAAAATCTTTTTTGTTATTTTTGTTTGTTTGTTTGTTTTTGAGACAGAGTCTTACTCTGTCATGCAATGGTGCGATTTTGGCTCACTGCAACTTCCGCCTCCCTGGTTCAAGCGATACTCCTTCCTCAGCCTCCAAAGTAGCTGGGATTACAGGAGCCTACCATCATGTATGCCTGGCTAGTTTTTGTATTTTTAGCTAGAGACGGGTTTCACCATGTTGGCCAGGCTGGTCTCGAACTCCTGACCTCAGGCGATCCACCCGCCTCAGCCTCCCAAAGTGCTGGGATTAGAGGCATGAACCACCATGCCCTGCCTAGAGTAGTAAAATCTTAATAAGGTCTATAGACCTTAGCAGCTTCAGGCTGATGTGCTGTATTCTGTACTGTACAGTTAGCCTTAGAGGAATCAGGGTGGTGAAGGGCACATAGGACCCTCTCTGTATTATTTTTGCAACTTCCTATGAGTCTACAATTATTTCAAAATACTGAGTTAAAAATAACTGGAATATGTACATTGTTAGTTTGTACAATTATGATTAAGCACGTGCCACTGCCTGGCATTTACAAATTGCTAACTGGCACCGTCACCACTTCTTCATACCAGGGTCTATCCTGTGTTATTTGGTCTCCCAGGGGAAAAACACTAAGAAAGGAGGAAAAGAAAGGACAGGCACATTCTCTTTTGTTACTTTATTTCTCACAATAAACCTTTTCACTTGTGTGTGTGTATGCGCGTGTGTGTGCGCACGCGTGTGCGCACGTGTGTGTGTGCGCGCGCGTGTGCGTGCGTGTGTCTGTGTGCGTGTGTGTGCGTGTGCGCACGTGTGTGTGTGCACGTGTGTGTGCGTGCGTGTGTGCGCGCGTGTGTGTGTATCTGTCTATATATAATTCTTTTAAATGATCAGTTACTGGATTATTACTTGATAAATTATGTATGGAAAATATCACAATACCAACTAAATAAACATCATTTGTTTAATCATGTAAATGCTATGTTTAAACTTTTATCTATTTTTATTTTTTACTTGTTTTCCTGTTGAATGTAATGATTTGGATTCTTTTTTCTTTCTTATCTGAATCTGAAACCCAGAACCTTTGAGGTTAGAATTCCCGAATCAGCAGTCAGGGCTCAGTACCCTCTGGGCTGAGTATAGCTAAGCGAGGATTGGCTGGGGGGCCTGGGAGAGGGCGGGTTCCTCTCCCTGCTCTGACGCCATAGCTGGTTTCTGTCTGATGCAGTTTGAGGACTGGAGGATGCTTGGGTCTCGTGTGCATGCTTTTTTGTCTTTCCTAAGACTCATTACTTCATGAGGAGTGCCTGCCAGCCTCAATCCTCATCCTTTGAGATAAGGCAGAATTTCCCAAACTACCATTTAGAAGAACCCTCTCTGGGAGGTTAACAGATATTATATAGGGTAACTGGGTGCAGTGTCTCATGCCTGTAATCCCATCACTTTGGGAGGCTGAAGCAGGTGGATCACTTGAGGCCAGGAGTTTGAGACCAGCCTGGCCAACATGGTGAAACCCCATCTCTACTAAAATTACAAAAAATTATCCAGGCATGGTGGCAGGTACCTGTAATCCTAGCTGCTTGGGAGACTGAGGCAGGAAACTCGCTTGAACCCGGGAGGTGGAAGTTGCAATGAGCTAAGATTGTGCCATTGCAATCCAGCCTGGGCAACAGAGTAAGACTACATTTTGAAAAAAAGATATTATGTAGGGTAAGAGATGTTCCATTTTCAACTATGTTTGGAAAGATAATACACCACAATCATTGGACACATTAGATAAATATGTTCCACATTTTGAAGTATTTAAGGGCACCATCTTAAATTCTTTTTAAAAAATAACTTTTAGTAAATATGAGGTCTTGCCATGTTGCCCAGGCTGCTCTCAAACTCCTGGCCTCAAGCAACTCTCACGCCTCAGCTTTCCAAAGTGCTGGGATTACAGGTGTGAGCCCCTGTGCCTGGCCAACCACCCTATATTCAAACTCAACTTTTATAAGAAGATCTGACCTCAATAATGTACATTAAGCCATCATTTTGGGTTTTTCCCATTGCATTACCTTTCCCAGGAGTATTTGGTTTAAAGATGCTAATGGAAAAATTAAAGTTAAATTATTTTAAGGATGTACAGGCACAGGATGGAGGTATTTCAGGGAAGGCATGGAGGGAAGACAGCTGAAATCACACCTCTCTGAGGGCTGCCGAAAGCCCACAAGCACCACCCTCTCTCCCAGGTCCAGCTCCCACCCTCATGGCTCTGTCCCTGTGAGTTGACGACTGCCCACTCTGTATTATGGCTCTTGACCTCTCTCATGAGCTCTTACACACCCATGAGTGCAGCTGCTGATAGCTGCCAATCTCTTGGATGTTCAAATTCAACACAGCCAAATTTTTACCTAGGCATGGTGGCGCACGCCTGCAGTCCCAGCTACTTGGGAGGCTGAGATATGAGGATCACTTGAGCCTGGGATTTCAAGGCTTGATCCATGATCACACCACTGCACTCTAGCCTGGGCGACAGAGCAAGACCCTGGCTCTATTTTTAAATAAACAATCTAAATAGAAAGCCTCTTCTGCCTGTCTTTCTACAGCCAAAACCTGCTCCTCCCCTCTTATTTTCTATATCAATGGGTGACATCATTTCCTACTCATTTGCCCAAAACAGAAATTTATTTAATATTGCCCAAGTCAGATTTATTGAGGTATAACTGATATAGAGTAAAATTCACCATTTTAGTGCACAGCTCTGTGAGTTTTAATAAAAGCTTATAGTCATGTAACCTCTCCATACTCAGGGTACAGAACAGTTCCACCACCCCTAAAACTTCCCTCATGCCCTTTGTAGCCAAATTGTGTCCCAATCTCCTGTACATAGAAACCACTGATCTGTTTTCTGTCCCTATAGTTTTGTCTTTTCCGGAATGTTACATAAGTAGAATCATACACGTTGTAGCTTATTCATCTGTGTTATTGTGTTGGCAATTCATTCGTTTTTTGCTGAGTAATCCACCGTCTAATTTTGAGTCGTGTAAAATTTTCTTTCTCTTTTATTCCTTACCACATCTAAAGTCCTGACAATTCTACCTTCTAAATCTCTAGCAAAGACATCGAATCAACCTAGATGCCCATCAATGCTGGACTTGATAAAGAAAATGTGGTACATATACACCATGGAATACTACATATCCTTAAAAAAAGAATGAGATCACATTCTTTGCAGCAACATAGATGGAGCTGGAGGCCATTATCCTAAGTGAGCTAACACAGGAACAGAAACCATATGCCACATGTTCTCACTTGTAAGTTGGAGCTAAACAATGATTACACACGAACGCAAAGACAGGAACAACAGACACCAAGGCCTGCTTGAGGGTGGAGGGTGGGAGGAGGGTGAGGAGCATAAGCCTGATTAGGTACTAGGCTTATTACCTAGATGATGAAATATTCTGTACACCAAACCCCTGCGACACACAATTTACCCATGTAACAAACCTGCACATGTACCCCTTGAACCTAAAAGAACAGTTGGAAAGAAATAATAAATAAATGAAGTTTGTGTACTTAAATAATAATAGAAATAAAACTAGATCTCTCTGACATTCATTCTCTCTTTACTACCTTTACCAACGGCCACCCCTTAATTGAAGCATTTCTCACATAGGCTTTTTCACTAGCTTCCTAACTGGTCTTTTTTTTTCACTTGCTCCCCACAATACCTCCTCCCCTCCGAAGCCACTGGGGGCCTGAACACTTTAATCACTCCCCAACTTCCGTATCCACTGTCTTCCATTGCACCCACCCTGCTGCAGGCCTGCTAATCCCTGGACTTCCTCCATTCCCATAATCCAGCACTTGGATCTGGCTCACAGTCCTCCCCGCACCCCCAATTTCCTTATTCATCTTCCAGGCTTGTGCACCTATTTTTGACCCAGCCTACCTGACCCAGGCCCTGTCTCTGACTCTGCCCCAGCCTCCAGTGTGCCCTATGGACTTCAATACTCATAACAGTTCATTCGCCAGGGCTTGGATGGGCCCCAGCTAGTGCCCTATGTCTCCAAGCCCTGGAGGAAACCTTTCTAAATGGCTATACAGGCAACGTTCTCATCAACATCATTACTGTTTCTATGCTCTGCAATTAGAGGTAGTTTAAAGTGCTCTCCCAAAATGTCAGTAAACTTCATCAGAGCTGCTCACTCAGACTTTGTCTTCTGGGACTCAGAGCTTGCATTTTCCTTCCTTTTGGCTTTCGATGGGGACTAGAAATATTTTGGCCAGAGGTGGAAGTGGGAGCGGACCGGCCCTTCCCTTCCTTTTACTCTCATCTCGGGATGCAGAGCATTTCTGGAAGCCTGAAGCTGGGCCTGTGTCCTGAAGGCAGACACATCGTCAGCCAGTCTTAGGAGGAAAAGAGGCAGCGAAGGTGTCTGATTGCACAGGCCAGGGTGTGTTTCAGTGCCTCCTCGTTGACTTTCAAATGGTCTGCCCACTCCCCACTTCCAGTTTTTAGAATTTATTTTTAAACTTTAAAAATTGTATTGTCACAGGGTCTTGCTCTCTTGCCCGAGCTGGAGAGCTGGGAGCCTCAACCTCCCCAGGCTCAGGTGATCCTCCCACCTCAGCCTCCTGAATAGCTGGGACTACAGGTCCACGCCACCACCCCCAGCTGATTTTTGTATTTTTTGTAGAGATGAAGTTTCATCATGTTGCCCGGGCTGGTCTGAAACTCCTGGACTCAAGGGATCTGCCTGTGTCAGCCTTCCAAAGTGCTGGAATTCTAATTCCATGAGCCACCACACCCAAGCCCCAGTTTTTAGAATTCTTGAATTCTACCCCTGGGGATCTCTTCTCTACAAGTCCTGGATGAACAACAAAGTGATAGCTTCGTCACTGGGGGCACCCGGAAGCTATATGCTGCTTCTGAAAACACTGACAACTTTGGATAGAAAGGAGTGATGCAATCTGCTTTTTAGGATTCCTGGTAGCTGATAACTCGTAGAGTTTGGAATCATTTGCTGGTGATTTTAACAGTGGGATGCTTTATTATTAGTATTCCACTTCTAACAATTAGCTCTATTATTATTTGTTACCCAGAGTAGAGTGTCTGGAGTGAGTGTAAGCAGAGGGCATGTTGGTGTCTTAAACTTCCTCAGCTCCAGCCAATGTTCAGAGGGCATAGGCAGCCAGGACGCATCTCGTGGGGCTGCACTGGGGGTTACGGACGGCACCTGTCTGATTGTTTATGTCATCATGTACAGGTGGTTTAACATTTTCAATCTCACCTCTGCTACGATCCAAATGGCATGGTTTGGGAGAACTCTCAGTTATCCCCAATTCTTCCCTCTCACTTCTAAGAAGCATGCAGCAATTTGTTGCCATTCTTCTATTCTTTTATCTTATGATTTTCTTTCCTCTAAGATTCAAATTCCTTGTCGAATGAGGAGATGAGGGGACATATAAGCCTTACCAATAATTTATAGCATCTATAGATTGTGCAAATGAAGGCTCAAAGCTGAATTGATGGTTTCTGGGGACAGGACTTTCCCATGCTAGCTCAACTATCTATTTCTTCTTCATGTCAACACGTGCCTTTCAGAAGTGGTAAGGTCAACTCTCAGGCCCGGCTAAAGTTTATGTGCACAATGGCAAGCAGTGGAAAATTCAGTGGGAGATAAATGGGTGCCACGCAGAAGCGTGAATTCCAGACACCTCCTGCTCAGCTGACTCCTGGGGCAGGGAATGTGAGCTTTGCTGTGCAACTGAAACCTGGAGACTCTAAAATGGCGTCAGCCAGAAGACGTGCATTTCAAGAGGGGGATGGTGGTCAATCCAGCCCACTGTTGCTTCATGGTCAGGAAGGACAAAGATGCAAAGTGTTGTGATTTATCATCAAGACCTTCTCCTGCACAACTGTCTTTTTCATTAAATTTGGGCAATGTGGTTTTCAAGTTTTTTTTAAATGTAGGTTTATTAAAATTTACTCATTTTAATTTTTTTTCTTTATTCTTTTTATTTTTTTGAGACAGGGTCTCACTCTGTTGCCCAGGCTGGAGTGCAGGGGCACGCTGTCAGCCTTGACTTCCCGGGCTCAAGCAATCCTCGCACTTCACCCTCCAAAGTGGCTGGGACCACGGATGCGCACCACCACACCTGGCTAATTTTTTGTATTTTTAGTAGAGACAAGGTTTTAGTATATTGCCCAGACTGGTCTTGAACTCCTGGCCTCAAGAGATCCTCCCACCTCAGTCTCCTGAAGTGTTGGGATTACAGGCATGAGCCACCTCACCTGGCCAAATTTACCCTTTTGGTGTGAAGGAGTTTCAAAAAACATGACTACAATTTACAAATCCATGTGTCGGGTCATGTAAACATTTCTTTGATGGAAATCAAAGTAGAAGATTTCTGTCACCCCAAAAATGTCCTTTGGTCCCTGAAAATACTGATCTGGTTTTTATCCCTATAGCTTTGCATTTTCCAGAATGCCATGGAAGTAGAATCATACGGCTTACAATCCTTTGAGTCTGGCTTCCTTCACGTCACATAATGCCTTTGAGATTCATTCACGTTGCTGCACCTATAACTGCTTCACGCCTTTCTAGAGCTGAGTGGTATTCCAGTCTATGGAAGTTCCTCAATTTGTTTAGCCATTCACAGATTAATGGATGGTTGGTTGTTTTCTGTTCTGAGCTATTGCAAATAGAGATGCTATAAATATTTGTGTACATGTTTTTGGGCAAACATATGCTTTCATCTCACTTGGTTAAATACCTTGGAGTAGAATTGTTGCATCACATGCTAAACAGAAAAGAAAATTGTTTTCTTTTTTTTTGATGGTATAATTCTGCCTGGTGCAGTGGCTCACGCCTGTAATTCCAGCACTTTGGGAGGCCAAGGTGGGCAGATTACAAAGTCAGGAGATTCAGACCATCCTGGCTAACACAGTGAAATCCCGTCTCTACTAAAAATAAAAAAAATTAGACTGGTGTGATGGCACGTGCCTGCAGTCCCAGCTACTTGGGAGGCTGAGGCGGGAGAATCGCTTGAACCTGGGAAACAGGTTGCAGTGAGCTGAGATCGCGACGCTGCACTCTAGCCTGGGCGACAGAGTGAGGCTCCATCCAAAAAAAAAAAAAAAAAAAAAAAAAATCAGCTACTACAGGATCTTTTGCTTTTCAAGTACTATATACAAATAAGCTATAATACTTTTTCTTAATTTAATGCTGTTTGCCTTAAAAGATTTCATATTTGAAGCTATATTTTTTGAAATTATATTGTTAATATGTTTACATGTTTTTTTGTGGAGGGCCAAAATTCTATGTCAACAGCATATCGAGTAGGGCTGGGCACATAGTAACCACACGGTAAATAGTTTTGAACAAATGAATGTATTAACGTGTGTTTCACTCTCACTTTCTTTTTAATCTTATTTGTTCAATTTGTATTTGTTCATTCTTTTATTTTGAATCAACATCTCTGATTTATGGTGGTTATTGGAATTTACCACCAATTAGAGGGGCTTGTTTTTTTAGTAGGGAAATTTTATTCATTCTGATGTTGTTATGAGTACCCTCACTTAGGTTACCTGCTTTGATTAATTCTTCCCTTCTTATTTGTTCATCTCTCTCTCCTCTATCTCTCTTTCTCTTCTTCTCTCCCCTCTCTACTCTCTCCCCTCCCCTCCCCTCTCCTCTTCTCCCCTCCCCTCTCCTCTTCTCCCCTCCCCTCTCCTCTTCTCCCCTCCCCTCTCCTCCCCTCCCCTCCCCTTTCCTTCCTTCCCTTCTCCTCTCCTTTCTCTTTCTTCTTCCCCCTCTCTGCTACTCTCTCTCCTCTCTCTTTCCTCTCTCCTCTCTCTCTTCTCTCTAGGAGCCTTGGGCAGCGACTACGAGGTTTTCTGGGTGTAGAATCATATCATCTGTGAGGCGAGATAGACAGTTTGATTTCCTTTCTTCCTATTTGGATGCCTTTTATTTTTTTTCTCTTGCCTGATTGCTCTGGCTAGGACATCCAGTACTATGTTGAATAGGAGTGGCGAGAGTGTCACACTTTGTGTGTGTGTGTGTGTGTGTGTACATATATACACACACATATACACATGTGTGTATGTGTGTATGTATACACACACTTATATACATATATGTGTATATACATGTGTGTACACATATATACAGATATACACACAGCCAAGTGTATATATATATATATATATATATATATATATATTTGTTATACAGAAAGAAAAAATAGAGTGAATAGGATAGAATGAGGGGTTATTTAATCTAGGTTTACTTAAAACTGCAGCCAAGTCTTATGTGGCATCCTTTTCTCGTTCCAGTTCTCAAGGGGAATGCTTTTGGATTTTGCCCACTCAGTGATGTTGGCTGTGGATCTGTCATCGATGGTTCTTATTATTTTAAGGTATGTACCTTCTATGCCTAGTTTGCTGAGTGTTTTTAACATGAAGAGATGTTGAATTTTATTGAAAGCATTTCTGCATCTATTGAGATGATCACGTGGTTTTTGTTTTGAGTTCTGTTTATGTAATGAATCACAGTTTTAGTTTGTGTATGTTAAACCAGCTTTTTGTCCTAAGAATAAAGCCTACTTGATTGTGACGGATTCGTTTTTTGAGGTGCTGCTAGATTCCATTTGCCCGTATCTTGTTGAGGATTTTTGTGTCTATTTTCATCAAGGATATTGACCTGAAGTTTTCTTTTTAACTATTTTAGATACTTTCCGTGGGTGGAATCATGCGGTGTTTTTCTGTGACTGGCTTCTTTCACTTTGCATCATATCCTCAGGTTCACTTGTGTTGTCACAAATGGCAGGATTTCTTTCTTTTCAGAAAGCTGGATAATATTTTGGGGTGTGTGTGTGTGTAATAGATGTGTGTATATATGTAATAGATGTGTGTATACACATATATATAGATCGCATTTTCTTTATGCATTCATCTGTTGATGGACATTGAGGTTGTTTCTATATCTTGGTTATTGTGAATAATGCTATAATGAACATGGGGGTGCAGATACTTTTTGGAATCCTGATTTCTATTCTTCTGGAGATGTACACTCAGAAATGGGATTTCTGGAACACATGTCACTTCTAACTTTAATGTTTTGGAAACCTAAATACTGTTTGCCATAGTGGCTGCACCATCCCACATTCCTACTTACAGAGTACAAGAGTTCCAGTTTTCCCACGTCTTCCCCAACTCTTGTTATCCTTTGTTTCTTGATGGCAGCCATTCTCACAGATGTGAGGACATCTGGTATTTTCAAGAGTGGTATTGAAAGGTCATCGAAACGGAGGGACCATGGCCCTGGAAGCACATCAGACAGAGAAGAGAAGCTGCGCCAAGGGGCGTGATTCTCACCTCCTGCAAGCTTGTCAGTTTTCCCCTCGCAGGATCTTGGAGAATCCATCTCAAGCAGCTGGGCAGATTTAAAATTAGTCTTATTATTAATTTGTCTTTCAGAAGTATGTAATTTCAAAACCAATTTGAAATAGATCTTGTTAATGAGAATAGCATTAAATAGGCAGATGCAACTGTGAATGTCATCTTCCACAGTGGCTCTCTGAGAAACTGACGGGTATGCAATGAGTTTGATCTAATTAGTCCACATTTTATTCATAAATCATAACATCACTTTGTGCTCTTTAAATATAAACAACTGTAATTTGTCAATTTGCAATTAAAAGTGAAAACAACAACAAAGAAGAAACGGATATGCGCTGTTACGAGGAAGCGTAGTATTTCTTCTTTGGTAAACGGACTTTTATTTTTTCGGTCTGTTTCCATCTGTGAGAATCAACATTTTAAAATTACAGATTTGTTTGCTTATATGCAGTGGCCTTGCTTCCCCATTCTAACATTTCTTTTTCAACCCTCTATCCCTATGCCCTGGTTCTGTCAGTTTCCTAGGTCCTTTTTGACTTTTACTCTCTATTTGTATTAGTCGTTTTCACACTGCTGATAAAGACATACCCGAGACTAGGTAATTTAGATAGAAAAAGGGGTTTAATGGACTCACAGTTCCATGTGGCTGGAGAGGCCTCACAATTATGGCAAAACGCAAAAGGCACGTCTTACGTGGCAGCAGATAAGAGAAAACGAGAGCCAAGCAAAAGGGGAAACTCCTTATTAACTTTCGTTAGCTCCTTGCCTGGGTTTCTAGGGGAGCAGAAGAATGAACAAAATGGGATTTATTTAGATCTGATGGTTATTAAACCATCAGATCTCTTGAGACTTATTCACTACCATGAGAACAGTGTTGGAGAAACCACCCTCATGATTCAGTTATCTCCCACCGGCTTTCTCCCACAATACCTGGGAATTATGGTAGTACGATTCAAGATGAAATCTGGGTGGGGACCCAGCCAAACCATATCACAATTGAATTCCATTCACATAGTTACTGAACACTCCCCAGACTTTTCTTATCAGTGGGGATACAGAAGTGACTAAGACCACAGTCCCTGCTCTGGAATTGTGACAAGTATGGTGAGAAGAGGTCTATATTCAGGGGCCACCAGGGAAGTGTTGGCTTGGAGCCTGGGGGAAGGGCACCGCTGGTAAAGGATGAAGCATGACCAAGCACAGCCAGTTAAGAGCATCAGCTCTGGAATTAGACATACCTGTGCTGAATTCCTGCCCTGCCACTTCCTGTGTGAATTGGGCACAGGACATAAGGTTTCTTATGGTGACTGTGAAATAATGATGGGAAAGGTGGCACACAGCAAATGCTCAGTGCATGTGAGCATTCACTGTGATGATGATGATGACGACGAGGAGGAAGAACGGCTCCACTCCAGCATGCCTCTAAACCTGCATGGGAGCAGTGTCTGGCAGAGCACCCCCACAGACATGAACTTTTCCATTTTCTGTGATTCACATCCTTATTTTGGTTTCTCATTATATAAGACCCAGCTCTTCATTTTGCCATTTCAAAATCCCCCAGTCTGCTCCTACCACTCACTCTCAATTTCCTTCTTCCATGAGCCTCTTCCAAGATCTCTTCCATACCTATAGAAGCACAGAAATAAATCCCATTTTGTTCATTCTTCTGCTCCCCTAGAAGCCCAGGCAAAGAGCTAACAATGTTCAACTCTGTGCCTTCTACTTCACTCTGGGAAATTCCTGAGAGGAATGAAGGGAAGGCACAGATGAAGCCAGAGGACGTCCAACATGTGGTACAGGCACTTCCATCGCTGTCCTCGGAATCACAATCTCAGGACTGAAGGTAGTTTTCCATTTTGATCATCAGCTAGTCTAACCCCTGCCTGTGCTGAAACTCCTTTACAGATACCCCTTAGGAGTGACTGTTCTCTTCAACCAGATGCCCGGTGCTCCATTCTGACCCTGCTGGGACTGTGGCTGAAATATTATGCCCAAGGCTATGTTGCCTGGAAACGAAACTTCTATGATGTCAGAGCCCAACCATTTGTATGTTGAAATTCTGTTGTTTGAAATTACCACCTGGAGGAAAGAAACATCCTATTTTCTACTACCTTCTTGAACACGTGGGAAGCTGCAAATAATTCAGTGTGTTTCTATCAGATGCTTTTGATGTACAAGTGGTAGGAGAGACTGTGAGTCAGTTGGAGATAGATATATATATATATTTTGTTTTGTTTTGTTTTGTTTGAAACAGAGTTTCGGTCTTGTTGCCCAGGCTGAAGTGCAATGTCTCCCAGATTCTAGCGATTCTCCTACCTAGGCCTCCCAAGTAGCTGGGATTACAGGCATGCCTGGCTAATTTTTTGTATTTTTAGTAGAGATGGGGTTTCTCCATGTTGGTCAGGCTGGTCTCAAACTCCTGACCACAGGTTATCCACCCTCCTCAGCCTCCCAAAATGCTGGGATTACAGGCATGAGCCACCGCGCCCAGCCTGGATAAGAATTTAAAGAAAGATAGTCGGTAACATAGAACTTGGCAATATACGTTCTTATAAACATGATCATTTCTAATTGGCATCACCCTAACATTTGTATTGTGTATACCAGGGATGATATATAGTAAATATTCTGGGATATTTTTTGTTATATATTGAAACTAACCTGAAATAATTTTAATGTTGTAAAAGAACAAAGAAGTGAAAAGTTTGTACCTAATGGAAAGAGAAGCAATACTTGAGACACTGTGAGCCTTTGGGTTTTTCTTTTTGTGTGTGTGAAGAAAGGAGAAATCTGCTTATTTTCTGGATTGCTGTTCAAGAAATCACTTAATGTCTAAAATGTATCCTATTGAGGTGAGCAAAATATTGCAGATTTGCTCAAGAAACAGGTTCAAACATTGGACATCAAGAAAAAAAATTAAAATTCAGGTGTAAATTAATCTTTTTCATCTTTTGGCTTCATACTGGAAGGAATTTCAAATAAACATCAGCCCAGTCTTTTCCTATTTGTTTGTTGTTAAAAGCAAAATAAATCTCCTGGGAGGATAGGTGAAGAGTGGTAGACAGCTCTGGGACTGATGAGGTCATGGTTAAGGAGGTGTCTATTGTTTGTTTCCAAAAACATTTCACCATCACCATGTACTGACATTCTTTCTAAACATGCAGTTTCTGATTGTCAGCAATTTTTCTTTACTGTCCAAAGGAACGTACCCAGGTCCCCAGAGAATTATGTGCATGAAAGCAATATGTAAACGGTGAAACACTTGATAAATGTAAAGGGATATTATTTCCTAAAATTAATCTCATTGTTTTTAAACAAATCAGCAAGGGGGAAAATGACTGGAGGAGGGGGAGATGGTACCAGAAGCATGAGAGCAAGCCCAGGGAAAAGCTGGCTGGGATGATGCAGCGTGGTCTGCTTAGACTGTGAGGCACGTTTTGCCTGGTTCAGGGGCATTCAGATACAGCACAGGATGGGAGGCAGACAGCCAGTGAGAGGATTCTGGAGGAATTTGTGAGGACTGTTAGAAAATATCACAGCCTCATTTTCCTGTGTGCTCATCGTTTCTGTCAAACACAGACTCCAGGATTGTAAATCTATTTATTTGCTATCTCAGTTTTCTTGAATCAGATACTTCGGGAGACTGTGTTGGGGGTGGGAGGTGAGCATGTTTGATGACCCCAAACCTGCAAGATGAAGAATGATTTCTTTATCCCGATCCATTTAAACGGTTGATTTTTATGACAGCGGCCTTCTGTCTTTGCGTTGTTTGGATTTGCAGGGCTGCTGCTCTGAGAGTTGCCTTTCAGGCACTGAGATTATTACTGTTCAGGTAACCATTACCAGAAAGTGCCTAGGTTATGGGCTCGTGATCTTAATGACCTGGCTTTCTACCTACCTGGGATTTTGAAAATAAATTACTTTTATTAAAATTATAAAATTTGCAAATCTCCTATAAAAGGGAATCTTTATCCCATGCAAAAGGATAAGGGTTTGGGGGAGTCCCAAGAGCTAGGTTTGAATCTTGGTTCCGGAACTTGCTGGCTGTGTAATCTTAAGCAAATCACAAAATATCCTTGAGCTTGTTCTCTTGTTCATCAAATTCCAATGCTAATATGTACCTCACAGACTTGTTGCAGATGCAATTAAATAAATATTTAAAGAGCTTTTTACATTTCCAATGCCTTATGCAAAAGTTAGTTATAATGATACTATGGTGGAAATTTTCATTATGTATAAGAGCCTAAATTATTTTACATGAGCTCCCTCTATTACTTGCCTGAAACCATAACTCTTTAGATTTAAAAGGTCAGACAGTTGTGTTCTATTTAATTATTACTCTTGAAACTTTCTCAGGTTTGCCTATGTCTTGACTACATCTTTGGAGACTTTATAGATTTTTCCAAATGTCAAAGCCAATAAAAGTATCTCCTTCCTCAAGGATGAGAACAATGAGGAAGAAGACAAGGAAAGGAAGGGGCATCTTGAAAACTCTGACAAAGAATGAATCCCTTAAAATGATTGACTACAAGAATCAAAAGAAATTTATGGAAACTATTTGGCATCCTTAATGGAATGTAAAAATGTATGGACATTGTGGCCATAATAAAAAAATTTAAAAAATAGTAGATGTTGGCATGGATGTGGTGAACAGAGAACACTTCTACACTGCTGGTGGGAATGTAAACTAGTACAAGCACTATGGAAAACAGTGTGGAGATTCCTTAAAGAACTAAGAGTAGAACTACCATTTGATCCAGCAATCCCACCACTAGGTATCTACCCAGAGGAAAAGAAATCATTATACTAAAAAGATACTTGCATTCACATGTTTATAGCAGCAGAATTCACAATTGCAAAAATGTGGAACCAACCCAAATGCCTGTCAATCAATAAGAGGATGAAGAAACTGTGGTACAAATATATATGATGGAATACTACTCAGCCACAAAAAGGAATGAATTAATGGCGTTCACAGTGACTTGGATGAGATTGGGGACTATTATTTTAGGTGAAATAACTCAGGAATGGAAAACCAAACATAGTATGTTCTCACTCGTAAGTGGGAGCTAAGCTATGAGGAGGCAAAGGCATAACAATGACACAATGTACTTTGGGGACTCAAGGGGAGAGGGCCTAAGGGATAGAAGACTACAAATAGGGTGCAGTGCGTACTGCTTGGTTGATGGGTGCACCAAATTCGTCACTGAAGAACTTACTCATGTAACCAAACACTACCTGTTCCTCAATAACCTAGGGAAATTTAAAAATAAAAATTAACAATAAATAAATATACATATGGCCATTGCGAAACAGATATCAGGCTAACATGAAAAACAACAGGATGAGACAAAATATAAGATTATTAAGTTTTTTTAAGGTTCTAAAGAAACATAAAAAGGTGTGGCAGAATTAAAGTCCTCAGTGGAGGCAAGAATATAAAACTGACACTGGAGAACATTTGAGTCGATGTTAAGTGCATACCTTGAGCTCAGAAAACAGAACAAAAAGACAAAAAAATTGAAATCATCAGAGAAATAATGATAAGTAAGGAGAACAGGTAAGAGAGGATCAGCCAAAAGAACTATGAGTATTTAGAATGAAAAGGCCGAACTAAATGAAAAGCAGGAATAATTAAGGCTTAGTTGAAGAAAATGTTCCGGATTTGAATAAAGTAATTTGGTATAGAGATCAGAAGTGTGTTCACTATGTTCTAGGCAAAAATCAACCAAAAATGAGTCATGTAGATTCACAGTGTGGTGGAATTTTTCAATTCTAATGTCAAATAGAAAGCCCTGTAAACATCCAGGAAAAAAAAAAACAACTTATCAGTAAGTGAAGAAAAAGTCATGCTAACTTCAGACGACTTTGCAACAGTTAGCATCTTAAAAATAGGGCTACTTATAGAGTTTGAGGAGAAATAATAGTGATCCAAGAATGTATTACTTAGTTATGAGTTGTGTCAAGGCAATTGAAAGATACCGTCAAAGATGCAAGGCATTAAGAAAATACAATTCAGAAAAAAATATATACTTAGAGACATATACCACTTAAGTAATGACTCAAAATTAACACAACAAGGGGAAAAGACACATAAAAAACGTATTTTTTTTTTCTTCCTGAGCTCCAATTTAAATTCAAAGGATCATGTTTTCAGGGTAAATTCTCCTATGGTGCTTCTTTCAGACTTTTCTTTATTTGATTGTCTTATCTTTGCCCTTTCTATGTTCTTAATACAAGTAAATTTATATCTTGACACGTATTGTTTACTCCCAAATTCATTTGGAGTTTTTTTCTTGGTTTTGATTATTACTTAAAATATTGAACACTAAGTTATAGTACAAATGCAGTTTTTTTGACATTTGCTGAAGACTGAACTAACCAGGCCAGGCACAGTGGCTCATGTCTGTAACCACAGCCTTTTGGGAAGCTGAAGCGAGTGGATCACAAGGTGAGGAGTTTGAGACCAACATGACCAATAAGGTGAAACCCTGTTTCTAATAAAAATACAAAAATTAGCCGGGGTAAGGTGGCGGCACCTATAATCCCAGCTACTCAGGAGGCTAAAGCAGAAGAATCACTTGAACCCAGGAGGTGGAGGTTGCAGTGAACCAAGATTGCACCGCTGCACTTCAGCCTGGGTGACCGAGCAAGACTTCGTCTCAAAAATAATAATAAATAATAATAAAAAGCTGAATTTACCAGCTTAGGTTGCTTTGCCAGAGGAATCACTAATCAGTGAGAGTAGTGATTTGATTCTTCAGAGCATCAGAGTTTTCTAGAACAATCTAATTTAACCTTTGGCTGGGCAAAGATTGCTTAAGCAAGAGCCAAAGAATGTGTAACATAAACGAAAAGATCAACACATTGGACAGCATTTAAAATCAAGAAATTTTCTTCATCAAAATACAGCATGAAAAGAATAAAAGGACAAGCTGCAGAGTGGAAGAAAATTTTTGCAGCATGTAGAATTGATAATGTAATCATATTTAGAATATTTCCTCCAAATCAATGAGACAGCCTAATGAAAAATGAGCAAGAGATGTGAACAGAAACTTTACAAAGAATAACACAATGACCATTAAATATATGGAAAATGCTTTGCTTTTTTAGAAATACATAAAAGGGGGCCGGGCGCGATGGCTCACGCCTGTAATCCCAGCACTTTGGGAGGCCGAGGTGGGTGGATCACGAGGTCAAGAGATCGAGACCATCCTGGTCAACATGGTGAAACCCCGTCTCTACTAAAAATACAAAAAATTAGCTGGGCATGGTGGCGCGTGCCTGTAATCCCAGCTACTCAGGAGGCTGAGGCAGGAGAATTGCCTGAACCCAGGAGGCAGAGGTTGCGGTGAGGCAGAGGTTGCGGTGAGCCGAGATCGCGCCATTGCACTCCAGCCTGGGTAACAAGAGCAAAACTCCGTCTCAAAAAAAAAAATAAATAAATAAAAATAAAAATAAATAAATCTATAGGCCTTTTTCTCCTATTAGTCTGCCCATTGTCAGTTTGTTTTCAGTGAACCATTAGAGGTTGGAAGGGAAGCTTTTTCTTGGTCCCAACACTCCTTATATTGACTTCACAATAGCATACTTTGCAGTCTCAGCTTCCTCACTCTGCTTAATTTACACACCATTCCTCCCGTAACATCTATTCATGATAAGGCCTACATTTCAAGGCCTATCTGAATTATCATCATGCACAGGAAAATATATCTGGCAAACTGGGCAGATGCAAGCAACGTCTTGAGTTGTTTTTGTGGTTTTATAACACTTTGTATCTTTTTCATGTGTTTCATTATGTTCTACAATTACGTTTTAAACCCTGTATAGATTAAATACATTTTATGGTCAGTCAGACACTGTGTCCTCTTCTTTTTTTTTAAGCCCTGAAAAATTTTGAGTTGAATTTATAGAATTATGTTTTCTTTCTTTTAAACCTAGACAAATTAACTCATATTTTCTGTACCCATCTACCCCCCCATAGTCTCTTCATAAATGAAAAAATAAATCATTAAAGCCCTTCATAAAAATGTAACATAGAAATATAATTTCATCCACAGAGTTCCTTAGAAGAAAAAAAAAGCATTATATTTAAATGACTGCTTGAGTGGATATTACATATCTCTACTGTTTAATCCTCACAGCTAATGTTACCCTCTGTGTGATTTATTTTCCAAAGTTGATGTAACCATTTCACGTTCCTTGTTCTTAAGTTTTAAAGTTTGCAACCTTGATGAGTTATTGAATTGTTTTCCAGCTGCAGTAGCTGTATTTCACTTTAAGCACTATTCCTTACATGACTTCATTACACATAAGCAGAAACACTACAGAGGCATTTGTTCCCGTGGACATTTGTTGTTAACCTAGTGACCATTCTAAACCTTTTGCGCTGTCCTTTTTGGCTCCAAACTGGCCATTATTCCACTCGCTCTTACCAGTTGACCTTGTATTTTTTTGTGTTGGAGAGATCAATGCCATCTGTTTTAAACTCTCTTTGCTTTTAAGTGTCTTGCACCATATTCATTCTCACTGACCCAGGAAATGAAGTGTTTGTGTTAGGAGAGCTCTTACCTTGGGTGCACATGAAAACATCTCTGCCTGGGTCCTACCCCACAGAGAATCTTATTACATTGTCTGGAATGAGGCATGGACATTGGTTTTGTTTGCAACCTTGTGCAAACAAAATTATAAGTGCAGACAGGTTTGAGAACGCCAGACTGAGGAGAACTGTTTTGCTCTTTCCCTGGATGCCGTATTATAGATGACCTTGTTACATCCGTTTTTCTAGCTCTTCCATCCTTCTTCTTCCTTCAGATTATAAACTTGTACAAATATTTCTCTCAAGCAAAATCACTTTTTCTTCTCATACTTCTCTTTGAGCTACTTTCCCATCTCCATCATTTCCTTTTTTGCAAAAACAAAAGAGAAGTACACACTTGCTACCATGCATCAGTTTTATTTATCTCTGCTAAAGACTCCATAGGACTCTAGTGAAAACATTTCCTCATTTCCTCAAAGTTGCCAAACAGCCTCTTAATCATCATTGATAAAGTGATTTTTTTTTTTTTTTTGAGACAGAGTCTCTCTGTGTCACCCAGGCTGAAGTGCAGTGGCACCGTCTCGGCTCACTACAACCTCCGCCTCCCCGGGCTCAAGCAATTCTCATGCCTCAGCCTCCCAAGTAGCTGAGATTACAGACCTGCACCACCATACCCAGCTAATTTTTGTAGTTTTAGTAGAGACGGGGTTTTGCCATGTTGGCCAGGCTGGTCTTGAGCTCTTTCCTGGCCTCATGTGATCCACCTGCGTTGGCATCCCAAAGTGCTGGTATTACAGGCATGAGCCACCCTGCCCAGCCAAGATAAGGTGATTTTTTTTCTCAGTCCTTATTTATTCTGCAGGAAGCACTTCACCCTGTTAAACATCCCCTTTTCCTTTGACTTTCTGTTTTTCACATCTTCTCCTGCTTCTTTACTTCCTTTTCCAACTCTGTTAACTTACAGAGTGGATTCTAAACAAGAGCTAGTACTTGGTACTAATAGCTGTGGTGATAAACTCTTAGAATCAAGATCAACTAAGCCTGAACCAGCCACTTAGATTCTACCCTAAGGGGACAAAAAGGCAGCTCGGACTCCAAGGAGCAAACAAAAATGGTGAGAAGTGGATGTTGCCAGTAGGACAATCTTGTCTCCTGAAATTGCTTTTTATTTGGAGGAAGTCATCTCCGCTGCAAAGGACAGAAACCTAAATTAAAATAGCTCAAGCAAAGTAGTAATGGAGAGGTTGGCTTACATAACTTACACTAACTTCAGACACAGGTGGAACCAGGTTCTAAGATGATGTAATTGAAAATATTCCTCTCCACCTCCATAGCTCTTTTTGGCTTCCTCACACCAGCTGATGGCAGAGATGGTGGCCAGCAGGTTCATTCTTTTATTTTACCAGCTCAGCCACCCCAAAACACTGAGAGCCTTTTTCTTAGTAATACCAGACAAAGTTCCAGCCCTGAGTCAGACGACCCTGGTTTGTAGCACATGCTGATCACGGCAGTACATTCCCATCACTAAACCCATCACTGTAACTCTGGTCGGACGACAGTGGACTTGGGTCTTCCCCACTTGAGCTACGTGTGTTGGGAATAGGGGAGGATGATTTCCACGGAAAAGATCAGGGAGCTTTTAACTAAAGATAAAAGGGAAAGGACAGGCAAAGACAACAGATGTCCTCTACGTTACCTGCCCTGATTTCTTTTAAAAGATACTCCTCTCCATTGCCTCCTTTCTCTCCTACACGTAATCATTTTGAATGACCCACACTCATTCTCACTTCCATCAATCCTGAAGTTTTCTTATAGGGCATGGCTCTGAATGTTAGGACTAATATCTAGGTTTATGCCAGAGCAAAAGAGAAGACATGTGCTGTAGGTTGCTTTAAAAATGGCTCCCAATGCACTTTTTAAAAAAATTTCTGAGACAGAGTCTCGCTCTGTCACCCAGGCTGGAGGGCAGTGGTGCAATATTTCAGATCACTGCAACCTCTGCCTCCACCTTCTAGGTTCAAGCGATTCTCCTGCCTCAGCCTCCCGAGTAACTAGGATTACAGACACAGCACCACCATGCCGAGCTAATTTTTCTATCTTTAGTAGGAACGGGGTTTGCCATATTGGCCAGGCTGGTCTTCAACGCCTGGTCTGAAGTGATCTTCCTGCCTTGGCCTCCCAAAGTGCTGGAATTACAGGTGTGAGCCACTGTGCCCAGACACACTATGCACTTTTGTATATGCGTTAGTGCGATATGACAAAATGCTCTGATTCTTAATGCCAAAAGTTTAATTCAGTGTATTTAACTGAACATACTCATTCACTTGTGATCCTTTTTTGAAAAGTGGTGCTTAAGGAACTCATCCTTTGCAAGCCGTCCATGTTGTCCCTCAGGCATTTTATCTTTGCTTAAAGTACTGAAGAATAGTTGCTTCTTTTATGGCTTTTGTTTGTGTCTAATGCACGTTTTAACATAATAAACACAATGCATTGTTGTAGCTAGTTTTCTGGAAAACTTGATCTTTCAGGAATCGTTTTATAGATCTTCAATAAATTTTTTCTCTAAATTAAAAAAAAAAAGGGCTCCTAATAATTCTTCCTGTTGATACTCATGCCTTTGTATAATCCCCTCTCCCTGAGTGTGGCTGTGACTTCTGACTTACTTCGAATTGACAGAATATAGTAAAAGTGATACATGGGATTCTGTGATTACGTTACACAAGATTAAAGCGTCTATCTTGCTGGAGTCTCTCTCCCCACTCACAATGGCTTTGAGGAAGAAAGTGGCCATGTTAGGGAACCCCCAAGTGACAAAGAACTACAGGTGGCCTCTGGGAGCTGAGGGCAGCCTCCAGCCTGCAGTGGCCTCCAGCTGACGGCCAGCAAGAAAATGAGGTCTCCACTTCTTCAGCTGTAAGAAACTGATTTCTACCCACAAGCACCTGAGTTTGGAAGCAACGCCTTCCCTCGTGGAGCCTCAGATGATACTTCAGCCCAGAGGAACACCATTATTTCAGCCTTGCAGAAAACCCGGATTCCTGACCCACAGAAACCGTGAGGTAATAATGTTTTAAGCTACTAATTGTCTTGTTATGCAATAACAGATAACTAATATGCCATCGGTTGCTCCTTACCTTTCCTCTATATCTTTGCCCTTCCGCCCATCCCCAGCCCCAGACCTATACGAGACTTACAGGCTCTAATAGAAAATAACAACCGACCCCAGGTTAGTCTTTACTGAGATGTCATGTTTTGAGGGTAGGTTTCATGCCTTTTTTCCACATCTCTTGGAGCTCTCTAAAAAGTTCTGAGTGGGCTTGTGTATCTCCTCATACACCTACAGGGACTAGAGTGATGGTAGTGGTCATAAGTTTCTTGGCTTATAATTGTGGATAATGTTTGAAAAATGATGTTTAATTAATAAGTAATAAATGAATCATTTTTGTTTGTAGAATATTAAGAAATTTTAAAACAAGCTAAATTGACCTCTAACTATCTTCCTAAGTTGCTAATCCTTCTTTCTCAGATAAAACCATCATACATTTGGCATAGTTTCTTCCATGCCTTTTTCTATGCATTTAAATGCATTTAGTGTATGCACTTATGGAAGGATATAGTATCTTTGGCTCTTTTCTATAAAAGGTATCATATTGTACATTTTACTCAACAGTACATTTTGGTGTGTTTCCATCTGAGTCTATGAAGATCTCCATTAAAAAATGCTGCTTATTATTGCATAGTGTAGATAGATTATAATTTACCTTTATTGGTAAATATTTGTATGCTTTCTAAACTTTTGCTAAATTTTTTTTGCCATAAACATCTTTAGCCATTGTTTAAAGAGAACACTTTACACAGATTAAATTCTACGGAGTTTATATGAGTAAAGGACAATTTAGTTAATGAACTGGGGGCAGCTCAGAACCAGAAGAGATTCAGAAAGCTCAGCCCAGCAGCATGAGCTTTTAGAGGCCAAACGTGGAAGCAAAGTACAGATACCACCTGATTGGCTACAACTGGGCATCTGCCTTATTAGACACAGTGTGATCAGCTGGCTGCCTGTAATTGGCTGAATGAAGCTTGGGCTATTTGAGATTGACTGAAACCCAGCTATTTGCTACAGAAAAAAATATACTCCTAAGTTAGGTTTCAGCGTTTTGTTTTGTTTTGTTTTACATACTAAGTTACATTACAGTTTATTATGCAGGAGCTCAAAATACAGAGAAAGCCTCAGGCTTATGGCCTTCTGCTTTTTTAAAAAATTTAGCACTCTGAATCCTTGAACACATGAGTGCTACCAAGAAGCATCTATATAGATAAAGAATAGAAACAGAATTTTGGATCATGAGCAGTGTCAACCAGGATAATGAAATGTGTACCAGTTTGCATGTTCACCAGCACTAAATCTTGCCAGCACTATATGAACAGACTTCTAATTTTGCCAGTTTGATGATCTGATGGGTGAGACTGTTTGAACTTCATTCCATTGTTTACTTAATTTAATTTGCATTTTCCGAATTACTAGCAATATTGTATGTCTTTTCACATGTTAGTAGCCATCTTTAGTTATTCTGTAAATTTCCTTTCTTTTTTTCAAACTTTTATCAGATTTTTTGTCTTTTTTTCTGATGGAAACCTTTTATGTGTTCTGGTTAAAACTTTCGCTCTGTTGTGTACACTGGGAATATTTTCTCCCACTCTCCATTCATCATATAATCTTTAGGTTCATGACTTTTTTGCTTTCTGTGAGCTATATAAGTCCTTTCTACTTAAAGGTGATAAATATACCTAGACATTTTAAATATCTTTTTTATAGATTGGGTTTTGTATATGTCTTTAATACAGCTACACATTGTTTTATTGCTTGAATAGTTTGTTGAGAGGATATAAACATTTTTTCCCTAATGTCTAGAAAGTTGCTCCAACCCTGTTTGTGGAAAAATCTGTCCATACCTCCAATGCTTTGAGAGTAAACCTTCATTATCCACTAAGTTCTCATGTATACATGAGTCAGTCTCTGGACTCTCTATTCCATTCCATTAATCTGTTTATTCCTGGGACAAAAATATGCTGCTAAATTATCATATCTTTACACAATATCTTGATATTGTGTAGATTAAGTCCTTCTTCTTTTTTTCTTTCAAAATGATTATCTTTCCACGTTTATTCTTCCACCTGAATTTTAGAGACATCTTGTTAAGCTCTTTGAAAAACTTTGTAAGGACCTGGACTTGTAGTTGAGTAAATCTGTGGATTAATTTGCAGAAAATAAACTCCTTGCAATATTGAGCCATCCCATCCATTAAACGATTGTAGCTCACATTTACTTAGGTTTTCTTTTGCTTAATAAAGTTTTGCAGTTTTCTCCACAAGGGTGTTCTACATTTGTGGCTAGGTTTATTTCTAGATACGTTATACTTTATATTGCAACTGACATCAACATTTTTAATCTGTTTTATTTTCAAATTGACTTTTGGCTTCATTTAAACTCCTGTCCCTGTTCCTAGCTGGCTCAGTTACTCTGGCTCAGTAACTCCAAATTTCAGGAAGTAAATCTGGTTGCTTAGAGTAGTAGACATTTTTACTCTGCTATTTTTTTGAAACACATTTTTATTGGCTAAATGTAAAAGTATGCAAAGCAATGCATAAAATAGAATCACATTAGTGAAATATAATGAGAATCTTAAAAATGTGTGAGTTGGTATGTACACAGAAAATAATCTGAATGAAGGAATATACACCAACTGACCATTAGGTGATTATCTCTGGGATTATGATAAACTTTTATCACAACTAAAGAACTAGAGAACCAAGAACAAACCAACCACAAAGCTAGCAGAAGGCAAGAAATATTCAGAATCAGAGCTGCATTAAAGGAGATTGAGACACAAAAAGCCATTCAAAGGATCAATGAATCCAGAAGTTGGTTTCTTGAAAAAATTAGTAAAACAAATAGACTGCTATCTAGAATAATAAAGAAGACAAGAGAGAAGATACAAATAAACACAATTAGAAACGACAAAGGGGATGTTACCACTGACCCCACAGAAATACAAATAACCATCAGAGAATATCATGAACACCTCTATACACACAAACCAGGAAATCCAGAAGAAATTGATGAATTCCTGGATACATAAACCCTCTCAAGACTGAACCAGGAAGAAATTGAATCCCTGAACAGACCAATAATGAGCTCTGAAACTGAATTAATAATAAATAGCCTACAAACCAAAAAAAAAAAAAAAAAATCCCAGGACCAGACAGATTCACAGCTGAATTCTACTAGATGTACAAAGAAGAGCTGGTACCATTCCTACTGAAACTATTCCAAAAAAGTTGAAGAGGAAAGACTCCTCCCTAACTCATTCTATGAAGCTAGCATCATTCTGATACCAAAACCTTGAAGAGACATAACAACAATGCAAAAAACTTCAAGCCAATATTCTTGATAAACATTGATGCAAAAATCCTCAATAAAATATGGGCAAACTGGATCCAGGAGCACATCAAAAAGCTAATCCACCAGATTAAGTAGGTTTTATCCCTGGGGTGAAAGGTTGGCTCAATATATACAAATCAGTAAATATGAATAATCACATAAACATAACTAAAGACAAAAATCACATGATCATCTCAATAGATGCAGAAATGGCTTTCAATAAAATTCAACAAACTCCTTCGGGTTAAAAACTCTAAATAAACTAGATATTGAAGGAACACAGCTCAAAACAATAAGCCAATCTATGACAAACCCACAGCCAACGTCATGCCAAATGACAAAAGCTGGAAGCATTCCCCCTGAGAACCAGAACATGACGAGGATGCCACTCTCACCACTCCTATGCAACATAGTATTGGAAGTTCTAGCCAGAACAATCAGGCAAGAGAAAGAAATAAAGGCATCCAAATAGAAAGAGAGGAAATCAAACTATCTCTGTTTCTAGAAGACATGATTCTATGTCTAGAAACCCCATAGTCTCAGCCCAAAAGCTCTTTAAGCAGATAAAGGACTTTAGCAACATCTCAGAATATAAAATCACCATATAAAAAATCACTAGCTTTCTATACACCAACAACAGTCAAGCTGAGAGCAAAATCAGGAATGCAATCTCATTCACAATCACCACAAAAAGAATAGAATACCTAGGACTACAGCTAACCAGGGAGGTAAACTCCTACAAGGAGAACTACAAAACACCACTCACAGACATCAGAGATAACACAAACACATGGAAAACATTCCATGCTCATGGATAGGAAGAATCAATACTAGTAAAATAAAATGGCCATACTCCCCAAAACAATATATGGATTCAATGCTATTCCTATCAAACTGCTAATGACATTCTTCACAGAATTAGAAAAAACTATTTTAAAATTAATTTGAAACCAAAAAAGAGCCCAAATAGCCAAGGCAATCCTAAACAAAAAGAGCAAAGCTGGAGGCATTACGCTACCTGATTTCAAACTATACTAGAGGACTACAGTAACCAAAACAGCATGGTACTGGCAAAAAAACAGACACATAGACCAATGGAACAGAAAAGACAGCCCAGAAATAAGGCTGTACATCTACAACTATCTGATCATTGGCAAAGCTGACAAAAACAAGCAATGGAGAAAAGAATCCCTATTCAATAAATGGTGATGGCTAGCCATATGCAGAAGATTGAAACTGGATCCCTTCCTTATGCCATATACAAAAATCAACTCAAAATGGACCAAAAACTTTAAAACCCAAAACTATAGAAACCCTTGAAGACAGCCTAGGCAATACCATTCTGGACGTAGGAACAGGCAAAGATTTCATGATGAAGACACCAAAAGCTTTTGCAACAGAAACAGAAATTGGCAAATGGGATCTAATTAAAGTAAAGAGCTTCTACACAGCAAAAGAAACGATCAACAGAGTAAATAGACAATCTACAGAATGGGAGAAAATATCCACAAACTATTTATCTGACAAAGGTCTATTATCTATATCTGTAAGGAACTTAAATATATCTATAAGTAAAAAACAGACAGCCCATTAAAAAGTAAAAAAAGGAAAAGAACAGACATATTTCAAAAAAAGACATACATGCAACCAACAAGCATATGAAAAAAGGCTCAATCTCACTGATTATTAGAGAAATCCAATCAAAACCACAGTGTGATATCATCTCACACAAGTCAGAATGGCTATTATTAAAAAGTCAAAAAATAACAGTTGCTGGAGAGGTTGCAGAGAAAAATGAATGCTTTTCAGTTTCTGCAAATTAGTCCAACCATTTGTATGGCAAACTCCTGTGACATGAGTTTACCCATAAAACAAAAATGCACATGTACCCTTGAACTTAAAAGTTTTAAAATAAGATACTAAAGAGAATGACAGCTAAATATAGTAAAGTATTCTAGACATGAATGTGTGCTGAGATAAGAAATTACTTTAGACCAGGTGTGGTGGCTCATGCCTATAATCCCAGCACTGTGGGAAGCCAAGGCAGGTGGATCACAAGGTCAGGAGTTCAAGACCAGCCTGGCCAATATGGTGAAACTCCATCTCTACTAAAAATACAAAAATTAGCTGGGTGTGGTGCCAGGTGCCTGTAATCCCAGCTACTTGGAAGGCTGAGGCAGGAGAATTGCTTGAACCCAGGAGCTGGAGGTTGCAGTGACCCGAGATCACACCGCTGCACAAAGCCTGGGTGACAGAGTGAGACTCCATCTCAAAAGAAAAAAAAAAAAAAATTAAGGGGCATTATTATTATGAGTGAATGACACATTCAAAATATAACTGTCAATGATTGATGCTGTCATTGAATCAAACATACATTTCCTGAATTTTAAAATTATATTCTAGTCATAAAAGAAAATACCATTATTCTGCAAAAATATATAGTGAAACCTAAGGGGTAATGATTCATAATGCATGCACTCTATGCTAAAAATTTTTACAAAAACTAATATGGAGGGAGGAGAAAATGATAAAATCTGGCAAAAATCTGAACAACTTGGAGAAGATGGTATATGGAATGTTACACTTGCTTTGCAACTTTTCTGTAAATTTAAAATTATTTCACAATAAAAATATTTTAAATACTCTGAAAAGAAAGAAAAAAGTTTAGTTTCTATAGTATTTATTCCAGTATTATAATGTTTTTTTCCCTCAAAGAATGTCTTCTGTAATTAAAAAAATTAATTAAATATTTTACATTTTCACAGGTCTATTGAAATATAATTTGTAACAAATAAACTGTATATATACGGTTTGAAAAACACATTCAAAATAATGAACATTTCGAATATTTTCATCACAGCCAAAAGTTTTTGCGCTCCTTTGTATTTTTTTCCTCTCAGTCCCCAACCTGCCTCCATCCGTAGTCAACTATTGATCTGCTTTCTGTAAGAAAAGAAAGGAATAGTCTTTTTTCTGAAGACGAAGGGTCACAGGGAAGATACTGAACAAACAGGCCTTGCTCAGTTTCCTCCAGTTTATTACCATTAGGCCAGGTGTGGTGTAATCCCAGCACTTTGGGAGGCCAAGAAGGGCAGATCACCTGAGATCAGGAGTTTGAGACCAGTCTGGCCAACATGGCAAAAACCCGTCATCTATATTAAAACTACAAAAATGAGCTGGGTGTGGTGGTGCATGCCTGTAATCCCAGCCACTTGGGAGGCTGCGGCAGGATAGTTGCTTGAACTCTGGGTTGCAGTAAGCGAAGATTGCACCACTGCACTCTGGCCTGGGTGGCAGAGCGAGACTCCGTCTCAAAAAAAAAAAAAAAAAAAAAAAAAGGCATTATCCACTTTATTACCATTAGATCATACTCTTTTTGCTCTATTACATGTCTCCACAATTGTCTACTCTTCATCAAGCCTACTATTAAAAAACACTGAAGTTGAACTGTTTCTTTAGGTTTTCCTTATGAGGTTCTCATGTCATGTAAACATACTTAATAAGATTGTATGCTTTATTCCTGTTAACCTGTCTTTGTAAGTTTCATTTTCAGATCCAGTGAGTAGCCCAAAGAAGATAGAGAAAAAACTTTTTTTTCCCCCTACAATCAATTGATTAACTAGTCAAGTGACTCAGTTCAATCTCTAACCCCCATACCCTGGAGGTTGGGAGGTAAGGTTGATATCACGTGGTTCAAAGCCCCATCCTTCTGATCACATAGTTGGTCTTTCTGATGACTAACTCCCTCTGGAATCATCTTGTCAGCATAAATACAGGCATGTTTCATTGGGCTCATGGATAACAAAGACACTCCTATCACTCAGGGTATACCAAGGGTTTTATTTATTTACTTTTTAATTCTTTTTTTTTTAATTTTTATTTTTAAACAAAGTCAAGGTCTCACTCTGTTGCCCAGGCTTAAGCGCAGTGGCACAATTATAGCTCATTGCAGCCTTGAGCTCCTGCACTCAAGTAGTCCTCTTGTCTCAGCCTCCTGAGTAGCTAGGACTGCAGGCATGCACCACCATACCTGGCTAATTTTAAAATTTCTTTTGTACACACAAAGTCTTGCTTCAAGTGATCCTCCCACCTCAGCCTTTCCAAGGCGTTTTAGAAACTCTATTCCAGGAATCTGAAACAAAGACCAAACAAATTATTTACTATAAAACAACAGCCCAGATGCCACCTCTTTCTCCTCGGGGTCTCCTGGGACTCCCATTCACATTTCATCTCTCCCTTGCGAGCTCTAACAGTGCAATCGTAGAACTTACCATGTTTTACTATTTATCATAGTCATGGGCATACCCTTCTTCTCTATGGACTGCAAGCTCTGAGGACAGGGAATATCACTTATTAATATGAATCTTTCTAAGTCTCTCAGTGCCAACACAGTGGCACTGTGTTTTTTGTTTGTTTGTTTGTTTGTTCGTTTGTTGTTTTCTTTGAGACAGAGTCTCACTCTGTCTCCCAGAATAGAGTGCAGTGGCATGACATTGGCTCACTGCACCCTCTGCCTCCCAGGTTCAAGTGATTCTCTTGCCTCAGCCTCCCGAGTAGCTGGGATTACAGGCGTGTGCTACCACCCCTGGCTAATTTTTTTTTGTATTTTTAGTAGAGACGGGGTTTCACCATGTTGGCCAGGCTGGCCTCAAACTACTGACCTCAGGTGATCTGCCCACATTCCAAAGTGCTGGGATTACAGGCATAAGCCACCCCGCCCAGCCTGTGTTTTCTTTTTAACTGAATTTAATTAGGATGCTTCATTTTTCTCAGAAGGCTTCTTCCCCTTTCCCTTTCAATGCAGACTCATTCTTTTCTAGTTATGTGAATGATAATATAAACCCTTATATTCTTGAGGATTCACTGTGGAACTTATAAAACTGTGGTTTATCAACTGGTGAATTAGATATGCATTCAAATGCTTTAAATCAATGTAGCTGAAGCAGTTCTTTTGTTCTTTTTGTTGTTGTTGTTGAAGGGAACATCATCACAATGGTATCGTTTCATTTCAGAGCCTTCTTGGAGCTTTTCTTAATTCTCCAATTATGGGTAGCCTATCATTGAAACCTTTTGGATGAATTCCTAGATTTCTTGCAAAGAATCACTAGTTAAAAAAATATGTATTCTATATAGGGCATATGCATTCTGCCATCCTTTCTTTACTTTCTTTCATTGAAAAGCTAATAAGATACTGCTTTTTGAATGTTAACAAATTTGAGGCCGGGCGCGGTGGCTCACGCCTGTTATCCTAGCACTTTGGGAGGCTGAGGTGGGTGGATTACCTGAGGTCGGGGGTTTGAGACCAGTCTGACCAACATGGTGAAACCCTGTCTCAAAAAAAACACAAAAAACAAAAAACAACAAATTTGAGCCCTGAGGAATCTCCAGAGAACCACTTTCCATACGTCTCCTAATTATGTGTGAGATGATTTTTCAGGTGTAGGGTTGCCATGTGGTTTAATGAAGAGAGTGCTGAAGTGGAGTGGGAATTTTGGGATTCTAGTCCCTATTTTACCTGTTTGGTAGCTTTATGATTTAGGGAGTCAGTCAATAAATATTAATTGAGCACCTATAGTGTGGGAAGCCCTATGGGAATACAACTGTAACTGGGACAGACCTTACGGTCTAGTGAGGATGGCAGACATTAGAAATAGTTCCATGTAGAAGTGCTGAATTCAAGAGTATTATTGGAGCTTAGAACAGGGACCTAACTTAACCTAACCTTCTGGGCTGTGGAAGGTTTGTGGGCTCCTGGGAATTTCGCATTTGAGCATCACTGGCCAGGGATTGAAAATCGGTGTTAGTTTGCTTTTACTTCAATTTATACCTAACTCATAAATGAACAGTGCAAGAACATCATAAGATCAAGGTCACGGGTGAGTCGATGTGGCTCTCCACTGCCTCCTTGTTCCTCATGAGCCAGTACAAGGTTGGATTTCAACACAGCTAACATGAGGTGAAGAACCAATCCAACCAGAAAAGCCAGTCAAGGTGATGCCCAGCTTTCTATAGAAGAAAGAAAAAATTGAGACTTTCTTAAAAGTTCTATAAATGAAGACCAATGAGTAGGGACTCATCCTACCAAATACACGAACAATCAACTCTTGACTCCTGGGCCAGACGTGGTGGCTCATGCCTGTAATTCCAGCACTTTGGGAGGCCGAGGTGGGCGGATCACCTGGCGTCAGGAGTTTGAGACCAGCTTGGCCAATGTGGTGAAACCCTGTCTCCACTAAAAATATTTTAAAAATATCTGAGCATGGTGGCATGTGCCTGTAATCCCAGGTACTCAGGAGGCTGAGGCAGGAGAATTGCTTGAACCCCTGAGGCGGAGGTTGCAGTGAGCCGAGATCATGCCCCTACACTCCATCCTGGGCAACAAGAGCAAAAATGCTGTCTCAGAAAAACAAAAACAAAAACAAAACACCTCTTCGCTTTTGATCATTAAAACCACAAATTAACGGCGCATGGATACATAGTCAGAACAGACTGCTGGAGCATGATAGTGTCAAAAGTTTGTTAATGTGTTTGGGTGAGGCTGTGGGGAAACAGACACTCTCCAACATTCGTGGTGAGAGGATAAGTCCTTGTCAGCCTTATGAAGGGCGTTTGGCAGTGCTATGAAAATCACAAGTGCATACATCTTTTTTCAACTTTTAGGTTCAGGGGTACGTGTGCAGGTTTGTTATACAGGTAAATTGTATGTCACTGGGGTTTGGTGCACAGATTATTTCATCGCTCAAGTAATAAAACTAGTAGTTTTCCCATCCGCACCCTCCTCCCGCCTTCCGTCCTCTGTAGGCCCTGGTGTCTGTCGTGCCCTTCTTTGTGTCCATGTGTACTCAATTTTTGGCTTCCCGTGCAGTATTTGGTTTTCTCTTCCTGCATTAGTTTGCTTAGGATCGTGGCCTCCAGCTCCACATTGCTGCAAAGGATATGATCTTGTTCTTTTTTATGGCTGTGTAGTATTCCATGGTCTATATGTAGCACAACAAATATATGTATCTTGTTCGCTGACAATTTCATTCTAGATTTTATTCTATAGTAATGCCAGTATGTGTGTATGCATGTGTGTGTATTTATATATGCAATGATATATACACACATATATGTGTATATTTATATATAACATAATGGCATATATTAATGGTTTTTATTGCCATATTATTTGTAGTAGCAGAAGATTGTTTGGAAACAATTCAAATGTCCATCAAAAGGTAATAGCTAAATAAATTATGGTACATTTATACAATGACTACTTAGTAAGTGTAGAAAGGAGTAAGCAGGTTCTTTTGTGTGTGAACGGGGAACAATGTCTAAGACATACTGCTAGGTGAAGAGAAACAAGGTACAGCAAAGTATGGATTATGGTATCACTTGTTTTTAAAAGGAGGGGAAGAAAAAAATATGTATCTCTATTTGCTCCTACATGAATAAAGTTTCTCTGAAACAAACAAAACCCAACAAGAACTATGTGTATATAGTGGGAGAAAGGGGGCTGGGGCATTTGATTTTCTTTTTAGTGTTTGAATCACATAACTTTATTACCTATTCAAAAAATTTAAGTAAAAATCTATACTCAATTTTGCTAAAGTTGTTAAGAAAATATGGGAATGTAATTTACCATTCCTCTAGTATTAGCATTCTAGACATGTTTCATTTTAAGCCATGTATTTTCAAACACATGAGTCTATCTTTCCAGAATTATTTTAGCTTATACTTAGGAATTAGAGACACTCACAGATCCATTTTGTAGCCCCTGTAGCACATGTCCTCATAATTTTCCAGAAGGAGAAACTGATGTCAGTGCTTCATCATGAATGAGGCCCATCCAGTTGGAGACAACTAAAGGAATGGGGCCAGGTGCAGTGGCTCACACCTGTAATCCCAGCACTTTGGGAGGCCGAGGTGGGCGAATCACCTGAGGTCAGGAGTTCAAGATCAGCCTGGCCAACATGGCAAAACCCCACCTCTACTAAAAATACAAAAATTAGCTGGGCATGGTGGCACACACCCATAGTCCCAGCCACTTAGGAGGCTGAGGCAGGAAAATCACTTGCACCCAGGAGGCAGAGGTTGCAGTGAACTGAAATGGGACCACTGTACTCCAGCCTGAGCAACAGAGTGAGACTCTGTCTAAAAAAAATAAAAATTAAAAGTAGAGGAATGGGAATCACTTCTGCAAGTGCTGTCACTCCAGGCAGCACTAACATGCTTTGCCCGTTTTCTTTGCATTTGAACCAAGGCTGGTGAGGGCAACTGGAGAAGGTCCCTCGACTTAACGGCTCCCTGTGACTCTGAACCACCGTGGGCCTGACCACAGTCGGGTCTTCAGTGCAGCTTTTCCATTGTTTCTCTAATCAGTTCTTGCTTATTTTCCTCGTGGACTATTTCAGGCCTTCTCCTTGCTCTTCAAACTCCTACTACAGTCCTCATGAGCATCTCTGCAGTGCATGGCTCAGAGATGCTCCCCTGAATGCAGTCAGTCCTTGACACTTGGCCATACTGAGGCTATTCTGCCATTTCCCTTCCTTCCCTTGCTGCCTGGGAGGTCTTGTTGTAGTTTGTCCCTGGCCATTTGGCATTTCTCAACTAAGAGCTAGCCACAAGTGATGAAAGGGGAGAAATTCCTGGGTTCTCCCCTATGGATTATGTCCATAAAAACTAAGTGTTTATTTCCTGCTTGTATGTTCAAAGCATGGAGAGAAAACCCGAATTTCTCCAGGGGCAGAAAGTTATGTGAATAAAAGAAATAAACTGGGTGGTACAGTCGGAAGTGTTGGGACTGTGGAACGTGGCATCGGTCTGTCTGCTTCTAATAACAAGAACGCCCACTGATTGCCAGACTTCTGATTGGCATAAGTGGGAAAAACATCCCCAGGGTGGCCTAATCTTCCCATTTTTCAAGAACAGCACAAATGCAATTTTTTTTTTTTTTTTTTTTGGTGAAATTTTTGAATTCTTAAGATTCTGTGTGAGCCAAACTAAAATATCCTCAGGCAGATCTGACTTGCAGTTTCCAACCTCTGATTTTAGCCATCTCCTCATTATTGAAAAACTTGAAAACATTGTCATAATTTAAATGTTTAAATAGCCATTGGTGTGAAATCCTGTAAGATATTTTTCAAGCTAGATATGTGATGTATATTCTTTTGCTACGGTCCTCACGATAACTTTTTCAATTCTAAAGAGGTGAACTTTCTTTTGTAGAAATAACATTGCCTTTACTTTAATAGGATATGATGCCTTATTTTTTAAGTATTTAAGCATTTTCAAAAGCATTTCAAAAAATGCCCTCGGTAGCAAACAAACCTTGGGAAGATTTGCAAACTTTCAAATAAAACGGCTTCTAAAAGAAGAATGTGCTAGACTATGGCTTCAGAAATGCCTGTTTTGCTCAAATTCACTGATGCAAACAAGCACAAAGTAAGAATCAAATGACTGTGCAGAGGTGTCTGAGTGATAGTTGCCTTTCCTACGAAAATCCCATCTAAACGTTTTACAGACCTTTAAATTGTTCCAAATCTAATGCCTTTTGACACATAGGTAAAATCATGCAATAGTGGGCTATGAGAGATAACCCATTGAAACCATTTAGTGCAACTAATCTATTTTACAACCCAGAAAAGTGAAGTCCTGATGGAGAAAATATTTTCAAAATGGCACAGAATAGTGCTAGGGCCAGGGCTGGAATTGGACTGGGACACAGATCTCCTGCCTCTGTGTCAATAGCCACCTCCTCACACATCTATATTTATTATATTTTTATTTATATTTATTTTTATTTTGAGATGGAGTCTTACTCTGTCACCCAAGGTGGAGTGTAGGGTGGGATCTCCGCTCACTGCAACCTCTACCTCCTAGGTTGAAGCAATTCTTGTGTCTCAGCCTCCCGAGTAGCTGGGATTGCAGGCGCATGCCACCATGCCTGACTAATTTTTGTATTTTTAGTAGAGTCAGAGTTTTGCCATGTTGGCCAGGCTGGTCTTGAACTCTTGACCTCAGGTGATCTGCCCTCTTGACCTCCCAAAGTGCTGGGATTATAGGCGTGAGCCACCTCGCCTGGCCTGCATCTATGTTTATGTAACACTTAAGTATATGTCATTAATAATTTTTGGAAAGCTGTTAATTTAGATATAAAAATTACTTTGTCTACTATGATGTCCTTGGATTGTCCGTCTAAATTTCTGGATACAAACCAAAGATGTTGGGGTCTCCTAATTCATGTTGTCTAAGAATAAGAGCAATAGGAAGAAACAGCAGTTCTGACAATTTTCCAGTCCTCTCTTCTCTGTAAACCATTGAACAGAAAGTAGATACTTTTATAAGAATGATGTCAGAGTTCCTCAATCAAAATAATTTTCATTCCCAGCCTTTCTTGTGCCCAGGATGAGTTTCTTGTAATGCTTTGGGTTTGTGCTGTGCTGTCATATGATCATACCAAGCTGAACTGCATGACTTGAAGGGCACTGTGACATGGAATAGGAGCTGAATTTGGTTCAGAGCCACTGTGTGGTGATGCCAGTCAAGTACCTTCTTTGTCCCAGAAAATTGCTAGTTTCATGAGAGAAAGTCGAAGGGGTGTAACTGTCCAATGGGTTCACCTTGCCCACTGCCTAGACAGCTGATACATCAAGACAGGGGAATTGCAATCAAAGAGTAATCCAGGCAGAGCTGGCTGCGTGAGAGACTGGAGTTTTATTATTACTCAATCAGTCTCCCTGAGCATTCGGGGAATCCTAGTTTTTAAAGATAATTTGGCCGGTAGGGGCTTGGGAAGTGGAGAGTGCTGATTGGTCAGGTTGGAGATGGAAGCATAGGGGGTCGAAGTGAGTTTTTCTTGCTTCTTCTGTTTCTTGGTGCAATGGCAGAACTGGTTGGGCCAGATTACCTGTCTGGGTGATGTCAGCTGATCCATCCAGTGCAGGGTCTGCAAAATATCTCAAGCACTGATAGTAGGTTTTACAGTAGTGACGTTACCCCAAGGAGCAATTTGTTAGTCCTGCCGAGGCAGACTGGACCCCAGGCAAGAAGTGTGTCTTTTTAGGAAAGGTCTATTATCAATTTTGTTTCAGAGTCAGTCCGTGAACTGAATTCCTTCCTAAGGTTAGTTTGGCCTGTGCCCAGGAACGAACAAGGATGGCGTGTTAGAAGCAAAGTGGAGTCGGTTAGGTCTGATTTCTTTCGCTGTCATAATTTCCTCAGTGATAATTTTGCAAAGACAGTTTCAAGGGGATGAAATGTTAGAAGTATAATAATTGTTTTGTTGTTGTTAAAGTTAACAAATCCCTTAGACACATGAGATAATAACTAGCCGAGGTGCAGATAAACCGTGACTGTGTTTAGAGGCACTTGAGAGGGAAAGCTTGGGGTACAGTTTCTGTTACTGGATGTGGGTGACTATTTTCCTCTCATGTCTCAGTCTCTTCATCTCTCAAGCTCACTCTTCTGCCTGCAAAAGGGTATATCTTCATTTCTGTTTGGCAACTGATAAAAGAAAAATTTCAGCCGAATTAAATTGGAAGGAGTTTAATTAAGCAATGAACGATTTGTGAAGCGGGCAGCCCCCAGAATCACAGCAGATTCGCAGAGACTCCAGCGCGGTGCCATGTGGCGGAAGAAGAACAATAGTTGAGAAAAGGAAAATGACACCCGGAAATCAGAAGTGAGGTGTAGAACAGCTGGATTGGTTACAGCTCCGCGTTTGCCTTATTTGAACACAGTTTGAAAACTCTGCAGTGTATGAATGGTTGAAGTAAGGCCGCTGGGATTGGCCAAGACTCAGCTACTATTCCAGACACATACTCCTAAGTTAGGTTTTCAATCCTGCCTCCCTGTTAAGCTAGGTTGCAGTTCACACACAAGTTCTCAAATACAGCAGTTCAGAGTCATTCTCAGGTCATGTTTAGTTTGCTTTAAGACAGCTCAAAATGAATTCATAGAATTCAAGCTTTCTAGTAATCTCCCCTCTTAGAATCTGCATGCTAGTCTGATGACCTGGCCCTTGTCCCCACACGTGGACTCCAGAAGGTGACGGGTTGCCATCAGTAGCTATTTCCTATCGGCCTTAGTATTTCCAGACACCTTCCAGTGCCGGAGAGGACTGCCAGATCCAACACAGACCACGGGATGTGGAAGGCTGAATAATGACCCCCACAGGCATCCAGGCCCTAATCTCTGGAAACTGTGACTCTTATATCACAAAAGAGACTTTGCACATGTGATCAAATTAAGTCTTGAGATGGGGAAATTGCACTAGAATATTGAGGTGGCTCCTAAATACAATCACAAAAGTTAAGACAGAGGGAAATTTGATTAGATAGAAGGAGGCAATGGGAGTACTTCAGCAATGTGCTACACTGCTGGCTTTAGAGAAGGGGTCACACACTGAAGAATTTAGGGGCTAGGACTCTAAGAAGCTAGAAAAGGCAAGGAAATAGATTCTTCCCTACTGACCCTGAAGTGAGTGTGGCGCTGCTGACACCCGTGAAACTGCTTCTGGGCGTCTCCCCTAGGTAACTGTAAGAGTATCTGTTTGTGTTGTTTTAAGCCACCAAGTCTGGGGTGATTTGTTAGAAAAGCCGTAGGGAAGTGATGCACAGGATATCCCAGTTTTCAGAAATGTTAGTCAAGGAAAATTAGAGAAAACAAACCTATTGCAAAAGATATCATTATCCATTCATAAAGAGTAACTCCGAAGAGTTAATGCTAATTAAGTTTTAAAATCTCACTGAATGGATGATTGAGTTTTTAGAAAAATACAAATGATCACACTGACCAAAGGGTAGGGAAATCTAAAGGCAGCACTGATATGCTTTGCCTGTTTTCTTTGCACTTGCACGGAGGCTGGTGAGGGCTGCTGGAGGAAGTTCCTCGACTTAAGGCTCCCTGCGTCTCTCAACAGCCATGGGCCTGATCAAAGTTGGGTCCTCAGTGCACCCTTACATGGTTCCTCAAATCAGTTCTTGCTTATTTTCCTCAGACCTATTTCAGGCCTTCCCTGCACTCCTAAAACACCCCTAGACTATTCAGACTGCCCCTACCATTACGCGTAGTAGATGGGCTTGCCTCCATTTTCACAAACAAAACAAGAGTCATCAGATATCCTCAATGTCTTATCCTCCAAACTGCAGACATCTTCGTTCCCTGCTCATTCACTTTTCCTCCCCTTATCACAAAGGCCATGTCCCACCTCCTGTGGCAGGTTAATCCTTCTGTCTCTGCTCTGGACCCCATCTGGCTCTGTCTTCTCAGGGATCTTATCAATTGATTGTCTTCTTGTTCTCTTATAAATTCAACCTTTTCCTTTTAACTGGCTCCTGTTAACTTTTAAATATGTCCAACACGTATCTTAAAAAAAAAAAAAAAAAAAGCCTCCCTTTAAACTCCAGCATTCCCAGCTACCTCTTCCTTTGTTTCACAGGAAATTTCTTAAAAGAAAAATGTTAACTTATTTCCACTTTTTTACTCCTGTTCACTCTTCAAATGAGCGTATCACCTCACTTAAAGGAGATTGTACTTGCTGATATCAACAATGAACTTCTTGTGGCTAAATTACTTACCAAGCCTCAATCCTCAATGTGTGTTTTTCAGTGGGATTTGACACTGTTGCCCGTTTCTTCCTTCACTGATACCCTTTCTTCCCATCTCTATCCCTGCTTGTTCGGTCTCTTTAATGAGCTCCTCTTTATCTGACCATTTTGTGAGCATTTGTATAAGTTCCTTTGGCCTCTTCTCTTTTTATTCAGTAATAATTTTACAAATGACATTCGGCTCCTTCACCGCTAAAGTTACTATCTGCTTATGAGCCTCATATCTTTATTCCCAGGCAAGACACCCTCAACCTCAGAGTCATGTGCTCATCTTCTTACTAGAGTTTCCTCCAGGTACTCTTAAAGTCCAGTGGATCAAAGACAGAAGTCATTGACCTGTTCCTCTTCCTTTATTCCTTACTTTAGTGAATGGTGCCAAGTCAATCTAGGTATCTTTATTCTCTTTCTTTCTTAGGAATATATCAAACCATTTCAGTGTTCCACCAAGTTTACTTCCTAAGTACGTCTCAAATCTGGGCATCCATAATCTATCATCTCATCCCCAGTGGCCTGATACTTCTCATTGACTCCATTGGAATCTGTTTCCTGGTGTTAAGGGCTGAATGTTTGTGTCTCCTGTAAATTCAGATGTTTAGGCTTTCACCTCCAATGCGATGGTATTTGGAGATGGGGCCTTTTGGAGCTCATTAGAGTTAGATGATGCCACGAGGGTGGGGCCTTTATGGTGGAATTAGTCCTCTTTTAAGAAGAGACACCAGTGTGTGTGTTCCCCCGGCCTTCTCTCTCTCTCTCTTTCTTTCTCTCTCTCTCTCTCTGCCATGTGAAGACACGGCAAGAAAGTGGACACTTGCAAGTCACGCAAAGAGCCTTTATCAGCAACTGAATCTACTGGCACCTTTGTCTTGGATGTCCCAGCCCCTGAAACCATGAGAAAATAAATTAAGCCATCCAGTCCACGGTATTTTGCTATGGCAGCCTGGGCAGCCTAAGATACCTGGATTATTAGAATTGCCTCCTATAATAGAACGCCCCCATTTCCTTTCACACTAGCCAGAGTTATCTTAAACACGTATTTGATCATGCTGCTCCACCTTTATAAAGCATTTGGAGGACACCTCCCTCTTAAGATAATGTCTACAATTCCTTCACCTTACTTACAGAGCTATGCATGTGTTGCCTTCTCTCATTACCTTCCTGTGCCTCCTGCCACCTCTAGGTCCAGTTTTGTTGCCCTTCCTTTGACTTCTTGGCCATGTCATTCTCTCTTTTCTTACCAGGATGATGTGCATATTCCTTTTATTTCTTCATCCTACTGATTATTAAGTATTTCTCATCCTCATCTGAAGGGCAACATGGGGAACTGATTAAAAGCATGGACTCTGGAGTTCACCCTTCCTTGACTTGAACCATGACTTGGCCACTTACTGGCTGTGTAATCTAGGGTAAGCCACTTAATTTTTCCATGTCTCAGTTTCCTCATCTGTAAAATGAAGATAATAGCATCTATCTCATAGGATTTGTGAACCATGAAAATCTGAGACAGTCTCAGTTAATTTAAAAAGTTTATTTTGCCAAAGCTGAGGATGAATGCCCATGACATAGCCTCAGGTGATTCTAACAACGTGTGCCCAAGGTAGACAGAGCACAGTTTGGTTTTATACGTCCTAGGGAGACATGAAATATCAATTAACATATGCAAGATGAACATTGGTTCAGTCTGAAAAGGTAGGACAACTCGAAGCAGAGGCAGGAAGACTTGAAGTGGGGAGGGGGCTTCCATATCATAGGTAGGTAAGAGACAAATGGTTGCATTCTTTTGAGTTTCTGATGAACTTCTCCAAATCAGGCAATCAGATATGCATTTATCTCAATGAGCAGAGGGTGACTTTGAATAGACTGGACTACAGGTTGACCGTAAGCAGTTCCCAGCTTGACTTTTCCCTTTAGCTTAGTGAATTGGGAGCCCTAAGATTTATTTTCCTTTCACAGATTGTTAAGAGGATTGAGTGAGTTTATGTAATGTGCTTAGAGTAGTGCTGACTACATTAGTGTTTATTAAAGAACTAAAATGCACCTTCACTGTCTCAGCTTAGACATTATCTTCTCTGAGTTTTTGTTCAACCTCTCTCTCACCTTCACTCCTTAGTCTGGGTGGATGTCCCACCTCTATGCTACTGTAAGCACCTAGGACTTCCCCAGCCTGACATTCATCCTGTATTGTTATTGGCTGTTTGCTTTTCCATAATCCCCACTAGATATGAGCCCCAGAACAATAAGGAAAATATCTTTCTTGTTTACACCTAATTCCCAGTGCCTAGTAGAGCATGTGGCATGTATCAGTCAATCAATATTTTCTGAAGGAATGATTTAATGTATTATGAAATTAGTAATGAGTCATGTGTAGCTATACCCTGTGTTAACAGTGATGTATTTGAGAAGCCGTGTCCAAACATTACTGGGAAAAATTGTGACCGCATATATTAAGAGTTTCGAAAATACCTAATATGGGTGGAAACTCGAAGAACTGTATTAGTCAGGGCTATTTCCATTGCCTGTAGCAGAAAGCATAATCACCTAATTCTGCTGAGCTAAAGAGAAGTGGAAATTTATTGGTTCATGTAACTGAAAATTCCATGGATGGCTCACTTCAAGACCTAAACAAATTCATCAGGACCCTCTGGTGTCACACTTTCTGCTGCAAGGGCTCTGTGTGCTGTGCCCAGCAGCAAAAGACTGACTTTCTTCCTTGTTCAACCAGCAAATGACTCAATCTATGGATTCACTATAAGCTTAGCTACACAGACAGACAGACAGACATCTCTGCCTGGGTCCCATATCATCTTCACACCAATCACTATGGCTAGAGAGATTTGATACTCTGGTTGGAGTATGTTGACTGAAAAAGTAGATATGGCCAGATGCAGTGGCTCACGCCTGTAATCTCAGTACTTTGGGAAGCTGAGGTGGGCAGATCACCTGAGGTCAGGAGTTTGAGACCAGCCTGGCCAACCCCATCTCTACTAAAAATGCAAAAATTATCTTGATGTGGTGGTACACACCTGTAATCCCAGCTACTCCGGAGGCTGAGGCACGAGAATCACTTGAACCTGGGAGGCGGTTGTTGCAGTGAGCGGCGATTGCACCACCGCACTCCAGCCTGGGCAACACAGCAAGATTACGTCTCAAAAAAAAAAAAGAGAGAGAGAAAAAAAGTAGATATGTAAAATTGGGGTACAATTGTCAGAAGAAGGATAAATGGTTGATGGTTATGCAAGTTACCAATTTATTGTATATTGTCTTTCAGTTCCAAGTCTGCCATTCTTTTCCCTGCTTCGTGTTACTAAGCTGAGCCCTGTCAACATGTCTCATTATACACCTGCACGGTGCTGAGCTTTGCCCATAGGAGGCACGGAAGGCACATTCTGGGAGGAAGGGGCTTTTCTTCTGGGTTTCAGTGGGCTTTCTCCCTTCTTGCTTTTTTTTGGTTCAGCTGCATGCTTGCAGGGCACATGAGGGAGTGTTGCTTTTCATTGCTAGCCTGTGGTTTCCTGCTCATCATCCCTGACCTGCCTGCTGTGGCTCAGTGCCACTCAGCCTTTCTCACTAGCTACTGAACCACAGCCATCCTCTTAAGGATGTCTGAAACAAACCCAGCCTTGGAGAAGAGGCTTCTTCCATGTTCCTTCTTGGGCTATTTTCCCTCAGCCCTAGTGTATTCTTTAGCATTGTCTTGTGTCTCTTTTTAGTAGTTAATTCCCCTGTTGCTTGTTAATTATTTTTTATATTAAATTTTTTCTGTTCAAATTACTGTTGTGATTTCTGACTCTTAGCTGGACCCTGACTGATACATGAATATACACTAATATTAAAAACATCTGGCTGGGCACAGTGCCTCACGCCTGTAATCCCAGCACTTTGGGAGGCCAAGGCAAGCAGATCGCGAGGTCAGGAGATCAAGACCATCCTGGCCAACATGGTGAAACCCTGTCTGTACTAAAAAACACAAAAATTAGTAGAATATTGTGGCACATGCCTGTAATCACAGCTACTTGGGAAGCTGAGGCACAAGAATCGCTTGAACTCAGGAGGCAGAGGTTGCAGTAAGCCAAGGTCGTGCCACTGTACTCCGGCCTGGTGACACAGTGGGACTCTATCTCAAAAAAAAAATGCCATTGAAATATAAATATAACTTTTATTGCAATGATATCTACTATAGAGGAAAAGTAGAGCCAAGGTTAATATCATCAAACAAATGATAGGTCAACCAATTAACCAAACAGTTTGCAGAGTATTTTTTCAAAAAATAATAGACATATGGAAATGTATGAAATAATGTTAAATTTAAAAACAGACTACAAAAATTATCATATAACATGACCTTAGCTCTATTTACTAGAATGTAAGTGTTGTAGCATCTAGGGTAATTTACTTACTTTACTTTAAAAACAAGTAGGAATAAGTGCCCATTGCTTTTATTTTTACTGTGGGAAAAATAAATTTCAAAGTGGCCAATATTGATGAAAATTAGCCCATGCTAGGGACTGTATGAATTAGGTCAGATTTAGCTGCAAGTAACAGAAAACTCCAAAATATGGTGGTCAGAGCAAGATAAGTGTTTCTCTTTTACGTATAAGAAGTGCCAATCACTTTTACATTCATAGCATAGTTGAGCAGTAGGTATAGAGATTTGCCATGTATCCCTGCCACCTCATATACACAGCTTCTCCCATGTTCAAAATTCCCTACCCTAGTGGTACATTTGTTACAATTGATAAAGATACATTCACAGGTTATTATCACCCGAAGTCCACAGTTTACAAAAGGGTTCACCCTTGGTGTTGCACATTCTATGGGTTTAGATAATTTATAATGACATGTATCCAACATATAGCATCATACAGAATACTTTTACTGCTCTAAAATCCTCTATGATACATCCTATTGATCACTCCCTCTCCCTAATCTCTGGCAACCACTGATCTTTTTACTGTCTCCAATTCTGCCTTTTCCAGAATGTTATACAGTTAGAATCTTACAGTATACAGCCTTTCCAAATTACCTTCTTTCACTTAGCAATACACATTTAAGTTTTCTCCATGTCTTTTCATAGATTGCTAACTCATTTATTTTTAGTGCTGAATAATATTTCACCTTATTATTTACTGTCTCAGATAACCACAGTTTACTTACCTGTTTGCATATTGAAAGACATCTTGGCTGATTCCAAGTTTTGGTAATTATAAATAAAGATGCTATAAACATCTCTATGCAGGTTTTGTGTTGACATAAGTTTTTAACGTCTTTGAGTAAATACCAAGGTGCAAAATTGCTGGATCTTACGGTAAGAGTATGTTCCATTTTGTAAAAAATCGCCAAACTGTCTTCCAAGGTATCTGTACCATTTTGCATTGCCACCAGCAATGAATGAGAATTTCTGTTGCCCCACATTCTTGCTAGCATTTGGTGTTGTCAGTGTTCTAAATTTTGGCCATTCTAATAATGGATACATGGTGGTGTCTGATTGCTGTTTTAATTTTCATTTCTCTAACGACATATGATGTAGAATATCTTTTCATATGCTTATTTTTTATCTGTATGTCCTCTTTGGTGAGATACCTGTTCAGGTATTTTACCTAATTTTTAATTGAGTTGTTTGTTTTCAGATTGTTGAGTTTTAAAAGGTCTTTGTATATTTTGGATAATAGTCTTTTATTAGATGTTTCTTTTATATATATTTCCTCCCAGTTGCTGGCTTGTCTTTTCATTCTCTTGACAGTATCATTTTTTTTTTTTTTTTTTTTTGAGATGGAATCTCTCTCTGTCACCCAGGCTGGAGTGCAGTGGTGCAATCCTGGCTCACTGCAACCTTCGCCTCCTGGTTCAAGCAATTCTCCTGCCTCAGCCTCCCAAGTAGCTGAGATTACGGGCATCTGCCACCATGCCCATCTAATTTTTTTAGTTTTAGTAGAGACAAGGTTTCACCATGTTGGTCAGGCTGGTCTTGAACTGTTGTCCTCAGGTGATCCACCCACCTCGACCTCCCAAAGTGCTGGGATTACAAGCGTGAGCCACTGCACCCAACTGACAGTATCTTTTACAAAGCAGAAAATTTTAATTTTATTGAAGTCCAGCATGTCAGCTCTTTATTTCATGACTTGTGCCTTTGGTGTTATAACTAAAATGTCATTGCCAAACCCAAGGTCATCTAAATCTTATTCTATGTTATTATCTATGAGTTGTATAGTTTTGTGTTTACGTTTAGGTCTGTGACTTATTTTAATTTTTGTGAAGCATCAGGAAAGTATCTGTCTAGATTCTCTTATTTTTGCATGTAGATGTCCAATTGTTCACTATTTGTTGAAAATCTTCTTTCTATCACATTGCCATTGCTCTTATGTCAACAATTAGTAGACTATACAGTCATGAATCACTTAATGAGGGGACATATTGTGAAAAATGCATCATTAGGCAATTTGGTTCATTAGGTGAGTTCATCATTGTGTGAACATCATAGAGTGAACTTAAACCTAGATGGTACAGCCTGCTACACACCTAGGCTTTGTGATATAGCCTATTGCTCCTAAGCTACCAGCTGGTACAGCATGTTATTCTACTGAATACTGTAGACAATTGTAACATAATGGTAAGTATTTGTGTATCTAAACATAGAAAAGTTACAGTAAAAATATATGGCAATAAGAGATTAAAAATGGCATTTCTGCATAGGGCACCTATCATGAATAGAGCTTGCAAGACTGGAAGTTGCTCTCAGTCAGTGAATGAGTGGTGAATTAATACAAAGACTCAGGATATTACTATACATTCCTGTAGATTTTATAAACATTGCACACTTGGGCTACACTAAATTTATTTAATTTTTTTTCTTTCTTTAATAGTAAATCTTAGCTTACTGTAATTATTTACTTCATAAAATTTTTAATTTATACAACTGAACAAAATATTTATATTCTTATTCTATATGCTTTTTTATTTTTAAATTTTATAACTTTTTGTCAAAAATGACACAAACACACACATGAGCCTAGGCCTACACAGGATCAGGATCATCAATATCACTGTCTTCCATCTCTAGATCTTGCCCCACTCAAAGGTCTTCAGGGGCAATAACATGCATGGAGCTGTCATCTCCTATGATAACAATGCCTTTTTCTGGAATATTCCTGAAGGACCTGCCTGAGGCTGTTTTACAGTTAACTTTTTTTTTTTTAAGAAGTAGAAAAGGTACACTCTAAAATAATGATGAAAAACATAGTATAGTAAATATATAAACCAGTATGTAGTCACTTATTATCATTATCAGGTATAATGTACTATCCAAAACTATATGTGTTATACTTTTATACAACTGACAACACAGTGGGTTTTTTTTACATCAGCATCACCAGAAGCACAGAAATAATGCATTGTGCTATGACACTATGGCAGCTATGATGTCATTAGGTGATAGGGATGTTTCAGCTCCATTGTAATTGTATGGGACCACTGTTGAATATGCAATCCATTATTGACCAAATGTCATTATGTGCTGTATGATTACTTATGCAGGTCTATTTCTGGGCCCTTTATTCTATTCCACTGATTAATTTGTCTCTTCTTTTGCCAGTGCCACAATGTCTTGATTATTGTACTTTTATAGTAAATTTTGAAGTTAGGTAATGCCAGTCTTCTGACTTTGTTCTTCTTCAATATTGTATTTGGCATTGTGGGTCTTTTGCCTCTCTATATGAACTTTGGAATTAGTTGATCTCTATGTACAACTTGCTGGGATTTTTTATTGGAATTGTGTTGAATCTATAGACCAAGTTGGAAAGGATAAATATCTTGAAAATATTGAGTCTTCCTATCTATGAAAAATACAGATATGCCCTTATATTTCAGTGAAATGAATGACAGCAATGATATAAAGGATGGGAAAAGAAATTAGAATTATTTTATTATTATGGTGTACTCTCATTTAGGGTGACATATCATTTGAAGTCAAATAGTGTTATTTGAAAATGTACTTGGGTTCACTGTAAATGTATATTGCAAATTTTGGGTAACCACTAAAAAAGGTTAAAAATGAAGTATAATTGATATGATATTTGGCAGAAGATATTACTTATACATGGCACAAATTTACCGGCAAAATTGATTTAGCATGCAATTACTTAATAGTAACCCCAAGGCTGAGTGCAGTGGCTCATGCCTGTAATCCCAGCACTTTGGAAGGCCAAGGCAGGCTGATCACGAGGTTAGGGGTTCGAGATCAGCCTGACCAACATGGTGAAACCCCCATCTCTACTAAAAATATAAAAATTGGCTGGGCATGGTGGTCAGTGCCTGTAATCCCAGCTACTTGGGAGACTGAGGTAGGAGAATTGCCTGAACCCGGGAGGTGGAGGTTGCAGTGAGCCAAGATCGTGCCATTGCACTCCAGTCTGGGCAACAGAGCAAGACTCTATCTCAATAATAATAATAACAACAACAACAAGAATGACAATGACAGCAACATAGTGCCTAGAACAAAGGAAGGACAAATGTTAGCCCAAGCTTGCCTAACCTGCGGCCTGTAGGCTACATGCGGCCCAGGACACCTTTGAATGCAGCCCAACACAAATTTGTAAACTTTCTTAAAACATTGTGAGTTTTTTTCTGCAATTTTTTTTAAAGCTCATAAGCTATCATTAGTCTTAGTGTATTTTATGTATTTTATTCTTCCAATGTGGCCCAGGGAAGCCAAAAGATCGGACACCCCTGTGTTAGCTGATTGTTCTATTCCCCTTTTCTTGTTCTCATTCAGTGACTCAAGGTTATATTTAGAATTATCTTGTTGGATCTATGCCAATTTCCTATTGCAGTGATTTATATTTCCACAACTCTCTCGATTGTTCTTTTAGTCTTTGGTTAAAACTTTAAAGTGACAGAATGCTCACAATGCCACAGGTAGATCTTGTCTATCATCAAGTGATACAACTGGGCAGTAATCTTTGTTAGAACGTATTTCCTCTACCAACTCAAAATCTAGCTGTCTCTAATTTCTACTTAATTCTTGCCTCTGGAACAATACAAAGTGAGCTTGATGACAGCTTTAGCACTCCTAAACCTTCTTTAAAAGGGAATAAATGTCTTCAGTCCCTAAATTCTTTGACATCTGGTGCCCTCATCAGCTTCATCTTTTGGAAACTAGAAGAAGGTTAAATTGGGCTGCAGATGACAGTTGAAGAGATCAGGCAGAAGGGGTGGGAGGACAGAGGCAAAGATGGGATTACTCACCAGGAAGGGAGAGGCGGGAGGTGAGAGAGAGAAGACCAAGCTTTGGGTAGAAGGTGAAAAGAGAGGAGACCTGGGCATTTTAAGAATGAGAAAAGAGAATTAGGAAGAGATGTCTAGTGTGGGTTATTGGAATGAACACTGTGCATCATCCTCCATACTTCCCCCTAATTTTTCATTCAAATATATTTGTTGCTAGCCAATTTTCTGGGTCAAGTGATCTCTTGATGTTAAATGCAACAGAGTGAAAACAGAAACTGCATGTGGAGGCCAACCTACAGGATATGACTGTTTAGGAAAGTGCCTGATATGCTGCTTTAGGTACCAACCAGGAATTGAAAATGAGGGAGTAGAAGGGACAAGGGAAGGGCTGGGCTGAAGTCTGTAGAGAAAGACAGCTAATGAGTACTTCTTGGTGTCAAGATTATTCAAGTATTATTTTTGTTTTTTTAATTCTGATTTTGAAATAATTGAAGATTCACATGCAGTTGTAAGAAATAATACAGAGAGAGGCTGGGCACAGTGGCTTATGCCTATAATCTCAACACTTTGGGAAGCTGAGCCAGGAAGATTACTTGAGGCCAAGAGTTCAAGACCAGCTTGGGTAACATAGTGAAACCTCCTGTATCTAATAAGAAATAAAAGAAAGCAAGAAAACAGATCTTGTGTACCCTTTACCCAGTTTGCCCAGTGGTACACCTTGCAAAACCAGAGTACAATATCGCAGTCAGGATAGGGACATTGATACAAGCCACTGATCTTATTCAGACTTCCCAGTTCTCCTTGTGCTCATGTGTGTGTGCGCACGTGCATGTGCACATATGTGTGTGTTGCTCACATGCATGTGTGTGTGTGTATTTAGTTCAATGCAATTTTATCACACAGGTAGGCTTGTAGATGCACCATCACAGTCAAGATACAGAACAGCTCCAAGAACACAAGGATTTCTCATCTTTATTTTTATAAACACACACAGCCCTCTCACACTCCACACCTCACTGTCTCTAACCTCCAGGAACCATAAATCGATTCTCCATTTCTATATTTTTCTTAGTTCAAGAATTTTTTTATGAATGGAATCATGCAATGTGCCACCATTGGGGACTGGCCTTTTATCACTCACCATAATTACTTGGAGATTCAACCAAGTTGTCACATGCATCAGTAGTTTGTTACTTTGTATTTCTGAATAGTACTCCGTGGCATGAATGTCCCACAATTTTTCAAATCATTTACCCTTTAACCCTTCACCATTTCACTCACCTTTCTGCTATGCCCCATTTTCATATTTTGGTTTAGGACACCTGGTTATTTCCAATTTTGCCTGTTATGAATACAGCTGTTATGAACATTGTGTACAGGTTTTTGTGTGTTTCATTTCTCTGGGATAAATGCCAAGAGTAATTGCTAGGCTTTATAGTATTTGTATGTTTAGTTTTGTTTTAAAAACTGTCACACACTGTTTTTCAGAGTAGCTGTATCATCTCACATTCTTAGGAGAAATGTACTAAAGTACTTTTAAGTACAAGAATGTTAATATTTTATTTTAAATCAATTGTGTTACTCTAATGCAAATATCACTCCTCCACACTTTGAGTGAAGTCTGTTACATGCATGACTTCCTTAGGACGTCAAGGAATAGGTACCAAGTTCCATGTCATTGTTGGCGCTAATAGAAAGAAGAGTAAAGTGGAAGGAAATGAAATGTGAGTGACGGTTCATGGGGTGAAGGACCTCCAAGCCATGAGAGTGTAATCCCCTGAAAATTCATAGAAATCTTGGAGAATCTATTGGATTTCCCACAAGCTGAGAGGTTTCAGTTGATAATGTATAAATCTCAAAGTACAGGGTGTTTTCAATTTATATGTGGTTGCAACTAAAATCCAGAATACATAAGTCTGTTTTTAAACTATAGGGTAAAGTGATCACTTTTCTTCAAACTTTTTTTGTGTATCTGACCTTATTGGTCCAAATTAACTTAGATAATTCTCTAAAACAAGAAAAATAAAGAAGAGGTATAAGGATTGTAACGTTTGAAAGAAGAGATTAAGTTTGCAATATTTATACTTGATATAATCATTTGGATAGAGAAATAAACTGAATCAGCAGAGAAACTTTTAGGACAAGCAAGAGAGGTTTTCAAGTTTGTTGATAGAAGATAAACTTACAAAATTAATATTTCTCAACACCAACAATAATGAAATAGAAATTAGAATATATGATATCATTCACAATAGTAATAAAAGCTGTAAATACACATAATTCATTCTAAACAAAAAATGCTTAAGAAAAAAGTAAAGCCTTATTAACTAATATAAAATATTTGAATACATGGAAAGTCTGTGATCATAGTTGAGTTGACAACATGGTAAGGCTGTCAGTTCTGCCCAATGTAATCTACAAATTCCGTGCAATCCCAATCAAAACTCCAGTTTCATGTCAGCAACTTGTAAAATCATTCCAAAATGTGTATGTATGTATGTGTGTGTGTATATATATCTGTGTGTGTGTATACACACACACACACACACACACACACACACACACATATATCCAGGTATGAATAAGTTAATTTTAGTAACAGAAACAAGGAGAATTTATCCTACAATAGATTCAGACATATTATAAAGCAATAGAAGTAAAAATAAGCTTGGTACTGCTATAGAAACAGACAAAAATATCAATGCAATAAAAATAGAATATGGAAGGACTTGTGTATAAATGCACCTTTTTATATGGTAAAAGAAGGTGCCACACATATGCCTGTATTCCCAGCTACTCGGGAGGCTGAAGAATGAGAATTGCTTGAACCTGGCAGGCAGAGGTTGCAGTGTGATGAGATCACGCCACTGTACTCCAGCCTGAGCAACAGAACGAGACAAAAAAAAAAAAAAAAAAAAAGATGCCACAAACCAATGAGGAAAGGGTAGATTATTAGTTGGTAGAATTGGGCAAAACAGACTCAGTATATGGACAAAATTAAAATTGGATCTTTACCCACAGATGCGAATGGAAAAATTACAAAAGTAATGAGAGCAACCATAGAAAAAGAGATTTTACAATTTAAGGATATACATGGATTTTTTAAAAAACAAAACCAAAAACAAAATGCAAGTTATGTGAAAAATTGATGGATTTGATTACACTAAAATTAAGGATTGTATTCAGTGATTGACGCTATAGACAAAGTTAACAAACAGCAGATCAAGGAAATATAATTTCTTTTTTTTTAATTTGTACTTCATGAAAAGTTGCGGTGAAAGGCAGAAGAGTTCTAGTTACGTTATACTTAAGCTCTAATGGGAATCAGAAATCTTTTATTCTTATAAAATTATGATTTTGCTTGTTTATGGTCTGTATGCCCAAAGGCTATACAATGAAAACATTTATTTATTTAACTTTTATTTGAAGGTCGGGGTACATGTGCAGGATATGCAGGTTTGTTACATAGGTCAATGTGTGTCATGAGGGTTTGTTGTATAGATTATTTCATTACCCAGGTATTAAGCCTAGTATCCATTTGTTATTTTTCCTGATCTTCTCCCTCCTTCCACCATTCACCCTCCATTAGGCCCCAGTGTGTGTCGTTCCCCTCTATGTGTCCATGTGTTCTCATCATTTAGCTCCCACTTATAAGTGAGAACATGTGGTATATAGTTTTCTGTTCCTGTGTTAGTTTGCTAAGGATATTGGCCTCCGTGTCCCTGCAAAGGACATGATCTCACTCCTTTTTATAGCTGCATAGTATTCCAGGGTATGAATGTACCACATTTTCTTTATCCAGTTTATCATTGATGGGCATTTAGGTGGAGTTCATGTCTTTACTATTGTGAATAGTGCTGCAATGAACATATGCATGCTTGTGTCTTTATAAGAGAACGATTTCTATTCCTTTGGGTATGTACCCAGTAATGGGATTGCTGGGTTGAATGGTATTTCTGTCTTTAGGTCTTTGAGGAATCTGAGGAAAAGTAATTTCTACATCTAAAACTGAAAATAATATTATAAGATACAAGTAACTCCTATAAATCAAAGATTGAATATCCATAGCTAAATTGGCAAGAGATCTGAACAGGCAATTTATAAAAGAAAAAACTTTAATTACTATCACTTCTATTAGAAGATGTTCAAACCCAAAACTATTACCCATGGTAATCAGAGAAATGCAAAATAAAACAACAAAACATCACTTTACACCCATCAGATGCCTTCCCACAAAACATTACTCTATGGACATGAGAAGAAACAGAAATTTCCATGTACTGCTGGTGGATGTACAGCCTGGTGGATGTGTAGCCTGGAGCAACCTTCTAAAAAGCAATCTGGCAAAGCTGGTCAAATCAAGTATGTGCATGCCCTGTGCCTTGAGAATTTTACTAATGGGTCTGTACCCCAAAGAAACTTTCAAACTGAAAGCAAACATCTGAGGATGCTCATCGCAGCATTTAGTAGGCTTTGGAAGCAAGCAAGATAGTTGTCTATCACTGTGAGTTAATAAAGATAAAAAAGTACCATGTTATGGAATGCACACTCTAAATGTCTCTGTATAGCAAAATAGAACTTATATGAATGATGTACATACACATAACACTATGCATATTAAAATACTAAAGATTCAGTTGTGCGTATTAAAAGAATTAGGGTGGTGGTCTGCAAAGATTGAGAAGGGGAATGGAATTAAAGACCAAGTGCAAAAAAGAATAAACCAATATCAGAGTGTGGGGTCTTGCATAAATCAAAGATGCTTGTAAGCTGTGAAACAAGTACAATTAATTTAACATGAGATTTTTTTGTGATCCCTTTATCTTCATTTTATCTATTTAACTCAATGCTGCTTTTTTTTTTTAAGTTAAATTTAAAAGTAACATTTCTCCAATTACATTTTTACCTCTTTAAAACTGGTCCTTTGGCAAAGTTGTAGCTGAAAAAATCAGTGTTTGTACAACTGATTTTTTATACTGGATGAAAACAAATTTAAAATATTGCCTATAAAATATTAGCTGAAATGAAATGTGTGTTTAAGCTCCTTAGGGCATGCCTCTCCTACTAAGAATCTGTCATGATAGTTCTCTTAACTCCTTGGTCTTTGTGTTAAGATTCTGCCTACATTTGTGTAATATAAAGAATGTGACTTCTACTGGAGACAATGAAATTTCTAATCTTACGGGAAAAGCATTAAAAACTGACATTTGTAATTGAATGTTAGAAGCTTTTTACCTTTTTAAATCCAGAGATCAAAACACATTGAAGGTTTACTTTTGAATGAGGTTGATCATGACAGCTTTTACTTTCATTTTGTTGTGTAGTAAGCTTTATTTCTTTGAAGATGTCTGGATACCAGCTTTGTGAAGACTTTGATGGACTGTTCCCTACGGTTTTCTCCTCCCAGTATTTCCCATGTCCTGGCACAGTGACTGTTTCTGCTTGATTACATCTGTGACAGTCAAAATGCTCTCATTTAGATGGCGGGAGACAGTGTTTTAGATTTGTTAATGCCTAATCAGCCTGGTACAAAGAAGAAGCGTTTAGATTATTTTAAAGTTTCCAAGATTCAAATACATCCATGTGAACTTACAGTTTCTTTTAAATAATAAATAGATTCCCAAATTCAAGATTTGAAAACCTCAAAAAAAATTATTTTGCTATCTTTTTAAAAATGGGAATTCTAGAGTCCTTAATGACCACCACATGATTGACATGAAGGGAATGTTTGACCACACCCACGAGTCCCTCATTCTAGTTTTTCATTTTAAGGTACCTACATCTTAGATCTCTGTATTTATTTCTCTAAAGGGAACCTCCGCCACCTGTTATATGAGTGATCTCCTGGATTTTGTTCACCAAATATGTGTATTTTGAGATTGTTACCAACAAAAGGTTTTTGAGCTGTCAATGCAATAAAAATTGACATAAGGCCAAGAAAGTTTTCCAGACAAGGCTTTACTGGAGCCCATAAAAGAGGCAGCATGAGAGAGAAGGAATTCCCTGGCTGTACCCCAACCCCTGAAAAGAACTGGAATGGATTTTTTTTTAGACAAAGTACAGGAATTGACATCAGGGTTAAGATATGCAGGCTGAGCTGGGTCTTTCTGGGAGCATATTTTAGATGAGATTAACATTTCAATTGGTGGACTTTTAATACTTTTAGTACAGCAGATTGTCCTCCATAATGTGGATAGGCCTCATCCAATCAGATCTGAATAGGACAAGAAGACTGGCCTCTTTCCTGCAAAAGGGAATTTTTCAAATACTGCTTTCAGACTTCATCTGAAACAGGGACTCTTCCTGGCTCTATAGCAAACTACCTTTGAACTTGAACTTGGCTCTCTGACTCTCTGCCCTGCAAATTTCAGACTTGTCAGCCTCTATAATCGTGTGAGTCAATTCCTTATCACAATTCTCTTTATACATATAGGGAAACTGGGACTCAGAGAAGATACACAGCCAGCATGTGGTAGAGATAGGATCCAAGTTCAAGTCCAGGTTTGCCTGGCTTCAGAGCCTAAGCATTCGCTCACTGTTCTCTTTGGCCTGATGAGAAGGTGAAGCATGAGGGAAGTGATAGCTCCAGAATTATGTGGCTAATATGTACGGACTGTGTTCTAACTTTCAGTTCTGGCTTAGACTCCATTTCATAATCTATATGATGTCTTGCTACCATGTTTCTTTTTTTCTTTGCATTTTGTTTGGAGATAGAGGAGGTGCCAATTCAGTAACGAAGGTCCCAGTGCACAGCAGTAGGGACAATCCAGTCCTCCCCTGACTGATAAGAACTAAGCGTGGTGATGGACTGTATCACCTGGGAGACAGCCCCCCAGCGTGTCCTCTGTCACCTGTATAAACAAACACAGTGGAAGCTGGTCTCCGGCATTTCAGCAAGATGTGTGGCCTCTGTGAGGTTATCAGTCAAATACTATATTTGGTTTTCTAATCGAGGCATCTGTAAAAGCCAATTTGTCAGACTAATAAATTCAATTCTGAGTCACAAAGCCCTGCAAGAGGATTGGAGCTTTGAATTCTTATTTTTAAATGTTTCATCTCCAGCCCTGAAAGGAAAAGCCCTTTCCTCCCCCTCAAGGGTAAGATTGTCTCATTCTTCTGATTCATATTCATCTTTCAAGATACAAGGTTTTTCATAGTTCTTTTCCTTTTGAAAGTGGGCGTCTTTTTATCTCAGATTTAAACAATAACTCCACATCCCCAGTGCTTGACTGTTTCTGGAAATCTATTTAATTTCATAAAACAAGTTACCAAAGCATGCAGACTTGCAAGATTTCCATTTTAATAGTATCATCTCTACCTAAGTGTGGATTTAGATGGATATAGGCCAGTGCCTGGAACATTCAGAATGTCTAACAGTGCTCCTTTGTGGAAAGGATACCTGTTTGACCAAAATGCTTTTAAATTCAGGTCCATTTTTGGAATATGAAGGCAAAAATGTAAAATTTGAAAATCACTTCTTTTCCCATTGCTTTGGGTTTGTTAGAAAAACGGATGAACAGGATCACAAATAGCACAAATTGCCTACACTAAGGAAACAGCAAGAAATTCATTTTGGGGAATGATGCATGAGGCTCATGAGACCTCAAGGAAGATGCTGAGGGCCATCTATTACCTGTGGGCTCAGTGGCTTTTTTTCCTGCCTCAGCTGCTTTGCCTTAGCCTAGATCACGTGTGCTCCGCTATTAACTTCTCTCTCACTCCTTTAAGAAAAAGGATACCGTGGATTGCATATACGCTCACTTCTTTTCTATTAGGGAACAATTCAGTACTCAAAGAAGATGTTTTCATGATTTTTAAAAAGCTTTTGCTTTTTGCCTTGCTGGGGCTTCCTGAACAATGAGCAGGTGAGGGAACTTTCAGTCAGTTCAAGTCCTTGCTCTACAGTTTACTAGCTGGGTAACCTTTAAGATCCAGCTTTCAGCTGGGTGCAGTGACTCACGCCCGTAATCCCAGCGCCTTGGGAGGCCGAGGTGGGCAGATCACCTGAGGTAGGGAGTTTGAGACCAGCCTGACCAACATGGAGAAACCTTGTCTCTACTACAAATACAAAAATAGCCGGGCATGGTGGCATACACCTGTAATCCCAGCTACTCAGGAAGCTGAGGCAGGAGAATTGCTTGAACTCAGTAGACAAAGGTTGTGGTGAGCCAAGATCATGCCATTGCACTCCACCCTGGGCAACAACAGTGAAATTCTGTCTCAAAATAAAAAAAGCTTTCAGGTTCTCTAGCCCTCAATCTTCTCACCTTTGTAGTAGGTATACTGATACCTCCCAGGATGGTTTTGAAGAATTAATAAGTTTGCACTTAGAAAGTTCTTGGCACAGTGTCTGATATAGTAGGTCTAAAAGAAAGGTACTGGTATCCCACAAAACACATTCATATACATTACCTCGCTTTACCTTTACAGTATTCCTGTAATTCCTATAGATACGTACATCACCTTCTGCCATTCTTTTTGTAGAGATAAGAAACTTAGCCAGGTAGTGGTCAATGCAGTGCTCAAGGTCACAAAATTGGTGGCAGATGACATCTGATTCTGTGACCTTGAGCACTGAATTTAATATGACATTCCAGATGTCTTGGTTTACTAAAATGATTTCTCTCTTTCTGAATCCTTTAACTGGGATAATAGCATGGGCCACTGAAGGAAAACCCATCAGCCCTGACAGCACTAAACATAATTTTCTCTACCCAGAAAGGTAAATGCCAGTGAACACAGGTTTGCAAAAGTGAGACTAAGTGTAAGTGTCTAGTATGTTCATCTTGTGATTTTTCAAGATTTCACTTGTAACCAATTAAATTCTGCTTCTCATTTTCTTCCCTTAGATTATGTCTCCCTATGACTATGTGTGTCTCTGTGTTCACCTTTTCCCTGTGCTTTTTTTTGTGCGTGGTGTTTTAGTCTGTTTTGGGTTGCAATGAAGGAATACCTGAGATTCGGTCATTTATAAAGAAAGGAGGTTTATTTGGCTCACTGTTCTGCAGGCTGTCCAAGCAAGCAGCATAATAGCAGCTTCCATTTCTGGTTAGGCCTCAGGAAACTTCCAATCACAGCAGAAAACAAAGAGGGAGCCAGAGTGTAACATGGTGAGAGAGAGCAGAGAGAAGGGAGGGATGCTAGGCCCTTTTAAACAACTGGCTCTTGAGGGAACTATTAGAGTGAGAATTCACTCACCTCCAAGGGAGGGAGTTAATCCATTCATGAGGGATCTGTTCTTGCAATCCAAATCCCTCCCACTAGGCCCCACATCCAACATTGAGGATCAAATTTCTTTTTTTTTCTTGTTTTTTGTTTGTTTTCTTTATTCTAAAAAAAAGAATGGGATGTGTGTGTGTGTGTGTGTGTGTGTGTGTGTGTGCAGAATGTACAGGCTTGTTACATAGGTATACATGTGCCATGGTGGTTTGCTGCACCTATTAACCCATCCTCTAAGTTCCCTCCCCTCACCCCCCAACAGGTCCTGGTGTGTGTTGTTCCCCTCTCTGTGTCCATGTGTTTTCGATGTTCAGCTCCCACTTATGTGAGAAGATGTGGTCTTTGGTTTTCTGTTGTTGTGTTAGTTTGTTGAGGATGATGGCTTCCAGCTTCATCCACGTCCCTGCAAAGGACATGACCTAATTCCTTTTTATGGCTGCGTAGTGTTCCATGGTATATGCGTACCACATTTTCTTTAGAGGGTCAAACTTCAACATGAGATTTGTAAGGGACAAATATGCAAACTATACAATATGAGTCTTCCTGATATTGACCCCACATTCTATCTTCCTGTCTTACTCCCTCAATGAAAAGAAAATCTCTATGTGTACCTTTGATACACAAAATAGGCACAAAATATCTGTGAACTAAAGCAATGAGTAGATTCATAATTTTTAGAAATTATGACTCGTTAAGGGAAGAAGACTTGGGAGAGGAAAATGAAGAGAGAAAGAGAGAGGTAGAGAGAGAGAAAATGTGCTGGATAAGACCTGGATAAGATGAATAAGACCTAGTTCTTACCCTCAGTCAATTTATAGTTCAGTAGTGTGAATAAGTCAGAAATAGCTGAAATCCTGAAATTCTTTTGTGTGTTCAGCTCTTTATCAAATACTCCTGGATTAGACAGAGGAAATACAAGGCATATTTGTTGTCCTCAAGGGGCTTATAATTTAGTTGGGGCAATATCTTAAAACAACAGTGAGTACCGTTCTGGCTTTTTTTTTTTTTTTGAGACGGAGTTTCGCTCTCGATACCCAGGCTGGAGTGCAATGGCGCAATCTCGGCTCACCGCAACCTCCGCCTCCTGGGTTCAGGCAATTCTCCTGCCTCAGCCTCCTGAGTAGCTGGGATTACAGGCACGCGCCACCGTGCCCAGCTAATTTTTTGTATTAGTAGAGACGGGGTTTCACCATGTTGACCAGGATGGTCTCGATCTCTTGACCTCGTGATCCACCCGCCTCGGCCTCCCAAAGTGCTGGGATTACAGGCTTGAGCCACCGCGCCCGGCCCGTTCTGGCTTTTAAGGAGCTTGGGGATTTTGTTTATTAATGAGTAAGTGAGTTCATTCAATGAGCATTCACTGAAAGCCGATTACCAGAGAGATTCTATGCTTGGTTCTGAGGATGCTGGGTGCTCCTCAGAATTCTAATCACCTTTTTTTTTTTTTTTTGCATGGGGCTTATATTCAATAAGAGTAATCTGGTGGGAAAAACAAATTTAATAGGGCAGAGATTAAATTTTTTAGAAGAGGGAAGCTGTAAGCTGCTTCAGATCTAATAATGAGAATATGTTCCCTAACACTGGTCTGTTCTGAGAAGAATTGTTTGTGTGTAGTAGCTGGTAGTTGGTGTTCAGTAGCTTGGATTATAAGTGCCTGCCACCATGATCAGCTAATTTTTTTTTTTTTTTTTTGTATTTTTACTAGAGACAGGTTTTCACCATGTTGGCCAGGCTGGTCTTGAACTCCTGACCTCAGGTGATTCACCTACCTCGGCCTCCCAAAGTGCTGGGATTATAGGCATGAGCCACGGTGCCTGGCTAGCAGGGCCAATCTTGAACCAGGACACTGCAGATCAGGGAGGGTAAATATTTATCTCCAAAATTAATAGACTGTAGATTTTTCTTCATGCTATGTTCAGAAGCAGAGTTGCATTCAAGTTAAAACTAAAGTTATAGATCCCTAGTTTTAAAACTAGGGTATGATGTATAATTTCTCATATGTTCAGGTTAGCAAAAAAATTAAAAGCTTAACCCACATTTTGTTGGCAAGACTATCGGGCAACAGGCACTCCCATTGGAAGCTGTTGGGAGTGAAAAGTGATATAGCCCTTATGGAGGGGAATTTGGTTCTATCTAATAAACTACACATACATTTACCCTTCGCTATAAGAAAACAAAATGGCCATTTTCATCACTTTCTCTGATAATTCCATCATCTCTGTCATCTTGGAGTTATTTTCCTGCTTCTTGGCACGTCGAATAATTTTCATTTGGGCATTGTGAAACTTACATAGTTGACCATCTAATTTTGTTGTCTTCCTTTAAAGTGTGCTAGGTAGTTAACTTTCTTGCAGTCCAGTTTGAGCATTTTTGAGGCTTGTTTTTATGCTATGGTAGATCATATCTAAGGTAGCCCTTACTCTAGTGATAGTTTAACCCTATTACTTAGGCGTGGTCCTCTGATTATTCTGCTGAATGCTCAGAGAGATCATGAGGACTCTCCATTATGGCCAGTGGGAATTCAAATGATTCTTAGCCCTGTGTAATCTCTGAGAGTTATGAAACTCATAGCAACCCAGTTGGGGTTACTCTTTGCCTTGTGGGCTTTTGCCCTATTTATGTGCATCATGGTATTAGCAAAAGATTAGAAAGGATTCCAATGAAGATCACCAGATCTCTTTTCCTGGATGTTTCTTTCTTCTCTGAAAATCTTCCCTGTAACTCCCAATCATCTCCCTGAATTCTGAAATCTGTGTCCACTTGGCAAGACCACAGTGCTCTGTTTGGGATTCCTGTCACTGTTTCATGGTCTCCAACATGCCCCCGTCAGAGAGCCGGGGTAATCATGGGACTCACCTTATTTGTTCCAGTTCTCTCGGGATCTCAGTTCTGTGTTGCTTTGGTTCAGTACCTGAAAACAGTGGTTTTATATTGTATTAGTCTGTCTCAAGCTGCTGATAAAGTCAGCCTGAGTCTGGGTAATTTATTTTTACAAAAGAGGTTTAATGGACTCACAGTTCGACATGGCTGGGGAGGCCTCACAATCATAGTGGAAGGCAAAAGTCACACCTTTTATTTTTTTTTCTTCCAAGACGAAGTCTTGCTCTGTCACTCAGGCTGGAGTGCAGTGGCATGATCTCGGCTCACTTCCACCTCTGCCTCCCGGGTTGAAGCAATTCTCCTGCATCAGCCTCCCAAGTAGCTGGGACTACAGGTGTGCACCACCACACTCAGCTAAGTTTTGTATTTTTAGTAGAGACAGGGTTTTGCTATGTTGGCCAGGTCTCAAACTCCTTACTTCAGGTGATCCACCCTCTCGGCCTCCCCAGAGTGCTGGGATTATAGGTATGAGCCACTGCACCTGGCTGAATTCATCTTTTTTAGATTCTACAAATAAGTGAGATCACATAGTATTTGTCTTTCTTTGGCTAGCTTATTTCACTTAATATGCTGTCCCACAGGTTCATCATGTTGTTGAAAATGAGAGAATTTTTTTCTTTTTAAGGACTGGATAGTATTCTGTCGTGTATATACTTTCTTCATCCATTCATCCGCTGGTGGACACTAAAGTTGATTCTGCCTTGGCTATTATGAATGCTACTGTGATGAACATGGGAATTCATATGTCACTTCAACATACTGATTTCATTTCCTTTGGAAATATATTACCAGCAGTGGGAATGCTAGATTATATGGTAGTCCTGTTTTATTATTTTGACTAACCTCCATACTGTTTTTCATAATAGCTGTATTAATTTACATTCCCACTAAGAGTGTATAATGGTTACCTTTTCTCCATGCCCTTGACAACACTTATTTGTTTTTTAAATAATAGGCATTACAATAGGTGCAAAGTGATATCTCATTGTGGTTTTAATTTGCATTTTTATGATGATTAGTGGTACTGGACATTGTTTTGTATACCTTTTGTTCATTTATATGTCTTCTTTTGAGAAATGTTTATTCATGGCTTTGACTCATTTTTAATTGAATTATTATTGCTTTTGCTTTTCAATTGTTTGTGTTCCTTACATATTTTTTGATATTAACCCTTTGTAAGATGTACGATTTACAAATATTTTGGATTGTTAAATGATCTAGGAAAATAATTGTCTGTAAGTCATTTCAGTGTATACACTAATATTAGGGGTAAATGACATAAAATGCATTGAGAAATTGTTGGGTATGCAGGTAGCTGGAATGGTTTTTTTTTATTTATTTATTTTTGAGATAGAGTCTTACTCTTGTCACCCAGGCTTGAGTGCAATGGTGTGATCTCAGCACACTGCAACCTCCACCTCCTGAGTTCAAGCAATTCTCTTGCCTCATTCTCCTGAGTAGCTGGGATTACAGGTGCCTGCCACCACGCCCAGCTAATTTTTTCTATTTTTAGTAGAGACGGGGTTTTACCATTTTGGAGAGGCTGGTCTTGAGCTCCTGACCTCAGGTGATCCACCTTCCTCAGCCTCCCAAAGTGCTAGGATTACAGGCATGAGGTACCACGCCTGGCCTTTGAATGGTTTTTAAAGGGTTGTATGCTCTGGTTGACTACTGAAGTGAGTAGGAACGTCATTGCCTTCAATTCAAATTCTAATCTATTATCCTCTCATTTATGTTGCTCTTAGAAGTTTCTCAGATTTTGAAGTTAAAACAACATTGGTTACTTTCTAATGTATTCCTTTCTTTCCTTTATTATTATTATTATTATTTTAGTTCTAGAATAATTGCTTTCTGAAGGGAAAATACCAAGAAGTGTTAAAGGATAAAATTTTGATTACTGAATGATTTAGGTGATGTAATACATGTAAGAAATGTTACTATATTAAAAATCCCTGGGGAGCCCTCTCCCTTTCTCCAGCCTTTTTCAAAACAAGGAATGGAAAGCTCTTACATGATCGAATGGAATCTTTCAGGGTGAATTACATCTATAAGGATTTTTTTGTATTGGAGGAATAGGATATCATAGGTAGAAAAAATGATATAAGCACAAACAGTGGGATACAGAAACTAGATGAAAAGAATGCAAGATGTTTTATTCTATTTCATGTCATAAAATCCTTTCCCATGATCAGAGAAGGTCAGTCTGACTCAGAGATTAAATCTGATCTTGACAGTAGAATTGTACAAAGTACCTTACTCTGGCTCAAAAGGTGGTGCAAATTTAATGAGACAAATATTGGTTTCTCATCATCGCATTAACTTTGCTCAGCTGTATGACTGCAGAATTTGCCCTGACCTTGCATCCACTGTTTGAAAACGTTATAGGTCCTAGTAGTCCAGACAAGATTACGGGTTGAAAACAACCCAAGGATGTTTCCCAACAATAGGTTTTTAACCAACGTCTTCACATTTGTTTCATTTACTGTTTACTTAGGTGTGAGAAATATTTATGGACCATTTCTCCATCTTTTTGGCAGAAAACTTTACTCCCCCACCTCATTTTCCTGTCCCCTGTACATTACAGAGTGGAGTTCCAAACACTGACAATGACAGAACTAGCAGAGTTCTTTGAGGTCAGAAGTCAGAAAAAAAAGATCTTTACAAACTGAACAGACGTTTAGGAGCTACTAGTTGGTTTCCTATTTCGTTTCACCAGTAGGAGGCGTTGGTGGGGGAACAGTAGACAGAAGATGCGGAGAAGCTGTAGTTCTCTCTCTTGCTCTTGCTCTCTTCCTTCTACTGCTGTCTTCTTTATTTCTTTTACTAGAAGCATCTCCTCCAAGCTCCTGGCTCCTGAGTCCCTCTTAGTTTCCTCCAGCCCTAGGGGTGGTGTCTGATCTCTGGGTTTTCTCGTCTTCCCCTTTTTAATGTTTCCTCTTCTCCAGTTGGATGGGAAGGGGCTAGAAATGGAGAAGACCTGGCACACAGGTTTATTTAATTATTTAACTTTATTAATAGTCCAGTCCCCTACTGAGGGGAGGGACTACACGTGCTCATTGTAGTAGCATGAGTAGCTTGAAATACTAACTATAATAACTCATAGCTTTGTTTAGTAAAGCTATGAGTAATTTATTAATAATACCATTGCATTCCTCTAAATTCCCAGTTTAAGGGTCCATTTAGGCAATATGGTCTGGATTAGCAATCTTAGCAAGCTCCAGACTACCCAGACAACATGCTAACTAAAATCTGGGATGACTCAGTGAGTGACACCCTAACAAGAACCCATGCCACAAAATTACTTTCCAAAAGAGTCATTGGAAAAAACAATTTTTAAGTAAAATACAATTAATGCCAGAAAACCAACACCAAGATTTCACTTGTAACCATCTGCATCCTAGTCATTATTCTAGGTTTTACCTTTGTCACCCTCTTCCTCCTTGTTTGCACATTTTCCCCAGTGGCTGCAGGTTGATCCTCTGTCCCCAAGGCCTAGGGCTTCCAGAGTACCCTTCGGTCACTCACAGTTTCTCAAGGAAGTGATTCCCCTGAGACCTGTTTCTCCAAAGGTTTATATGGATTTTTATTAAAAATATAAACACTGTTGTCTATAAAATATACTTACATAACGTTCATTAATTTTCAAAGGACATTTTCATATCTTTTTTTATTTTTATTTTTTTAGAGACACGGTCTTGCTCTGTGGCCCAGGCTGGAGTGCAGTGGTGCAATCGTAGCTCACTGCAGCCTCGACCTCCTGGGCCTAAGTGATCCTCCCACTCCAGCTTCCCAAGTAGCTGGGACCACATATGTGTGCCACCATGTTCAGCTAACCTTTTTTATCTTTCGTAGAGAGGGGGTCTCTCTCTGTTGTCCAAGCTAGTCTTGAACTCCTGGCTTCAAGCAATCCTCCTCCTCAGCCTCCCAAATGTTGAGATTACAGGCGTGAGACATTGTGCCCAGACACATTTTTATACCTTATTTCACCCATCCCTGGGAAGTAAGGTGGAGTACATTACCCTCAGCCCCAAAGCCTTCAGGGATGCATACCCTATTGTGGCATCCCTGAAAGCTTTGGGGCTGAAAGTAATGTGGTTAGATCCAGGAAGAGGCATCTGGCTGCAGGAAGATACTGGAGTGCAGAGGTCGGTGGGGACTCTCCATGACTCCAGGGAGTCGAAAACTGCCTGAAATAGGGTGGTGGCAACAGGAATCTGAAGGAGGGAAGTGATGCCAGAAGTGCTGTAGTGGCTGAATTGTCAGGACCTAGTGATACTGAGGTAAAGAAAAAAGCTAGAATTTAAAGGTAACTGCAGGATTTCTGACTGTGGGTGATTAGGAGACGAGGATGCTATGGGTTAAAAAGATTCCATTAGAACAAAGAGCTGGCTTGGGGAGGAGGTGCATGAAGAGTTGGGTTTCGGACATGATCTGGCAAGACACTCAGGTGGGGATGTTTACAGCACAGTTATAAATGAGGCATAAGAACTTAGGGAAAACTTTAAAGCTCGAGATACAAATTTGGGGTTTATCTGCCTCAAAGCAATTATTTAAGTTCTGGGAAAGAATGAGAGGGTCAGATTAAATGTCCGTTATAGGGCACAGAACAGTTATTTCTAGGAGGAGTACACTGGTGGAAGTACTTGTGAAGACTTTTCTGTACAGCATAGATTTAAGATCATATGGTCTGCTGGTTTTACTGTTGACATTAAAATGAACAAGAGTATTTGTTCTCCTTAGCCTTTCAATGATTTTATGAATAATAATAATACCTGGATAATTACTTGAACTCTACACACTTAACTTTGTACAAAATAACCGTGCAAAGTTGGATAATAGTTTTGCATGATGACATTAAAAGTAGTTCGGTGATATTTTTAGAAATCATAAACATTCTTCCTTCATGCATATACAAGGAAAACCTAACCAATGCCAGGAATTTGGAGTCTATACAAAGTTAGACAGATCCTATCCAAAAACTCCTTATCCAGAAAGAAAACAAACGAAGACATGGATTAAGACAGCATTTCTGTCATATTACTTTAGTCAGACAGAGAGCCAAACACACGGCTGTGGTCATCTGCAAAACATCGTTTGGGGAGAAGTAGAAAGTTGAGGGTCTAAGAGACCTTCCTGCTCCTCTACTCCTCTTTACCTGATGCCTGAAATGCTCCTGTGTGCTTAACACATGTCCCCATTTTCAGCAGAGTTTCTCAGCCTTGGCATTTGCAACACTTCAGGTCAGATAATTCTTTATGGGAGGGCAATTTGCTCATTGTAAGATGTTCGGCAGCTCCCCTGGCTTCTACCCTCTGAATGTCAGCAGCACTCCCGTGCCCCAAATTGTGATACCCAAAATCGTCTCCAGCCATAGACAAAATCAGCCCTGTAGGCAAAATCAGCCCTGGTTGAGAATCGCTGTCTTAAAGATAAACACCACTGTGAGCTGTCTTTCGATCTCTTTGTGATGAAAGGACCAGGGAGAGCTGGTCTAGCTGAAGAGAAGGAAAGACTGAACAGCAAGACCCAGAGTTTTCAAAGGCACGTCACAGAAAAGGTGATTAAGAGAAAGTGCAGAATGGTTGTAGATAGCAAGAGAACCAACACACACTTTGCCAAGGACATGTGCTGTATGGGGAGCTTGCCACCCTACAGTGACATGGCTCAGTGCTAGCTGGAGCTGTCTGTGGCATATTTATAGGCAATGCTGCTTTGTGTGTGGCAGATGTTATGAGTTACCTTTACATAACCTTAGCTTGCTTTGGGTGGACTGGTGGGAATTTTGTGGCTCATTTGAGTGGCATTCACTGAGGTATGAAGTTAGAATTGCACTTACTGGAACTGGATTGCCTGGGTTTCAAGTCCCAGCCCTGCCACTTAATAGTTATGCCTCCCTGACCGATCTGTAAAATGGAAGAACCATTATATGTGCTAAGTCACCTCAAGCTGCCTTAACAAAGCACCACAGGCTGGGTGGCTTAAACAACAGACATTTATTTTCTCACAGTTCTGGAGACTGAAAGTCCTAGATCAAGGTCTGGCAGGGTTATTTCTGGTGTAAGCATTTTCTTAGTCCATTTGTGTTGCTATGAAGAAATATTTGAAGTTGGGTAATTTACAAAGAAAAGAGGTTTATTTGGGTCATGGTTTTGCAGGCTGTACAAGAAGTATGGCACCAGCATCTGCTTCTGATGAGGACCTCAGGCTGCTTCCACTCATGGTGGAAGGCAAAGGGGAGCTGGTGTGTGCAGATCACATGGCAAGAGAGGAAGAAAGAGAAGGGGTGGAGGAGGTGCTGGACTCTTTAACAATCAGCTCTCTTTAGAACTCATAGAAGGAGAACTCACTCACTTCCACCAACCCCAGGGAGGTGATTAATCTCTTCACGAGGGTTCCATCCCCATAACCTAAACTCCTCCCATTAGGACCCACCTCCACCTTTGGGGATCAAATTTCAACATGAGATTTAGAGGAGACAAACATCTAAATATGGCAAGCTCTCTCCAGGCTTGTAGGTGGCCGTCTTCTTACTGTTGCTTCACATGGCCTTTCTTTGGCATATGCATGTACAGAGAGCAAATAGGTATCTCTTCATATGGACACCGACATAGTTTGAGTTTGTGTCCCCACCCAAATTTCACATTCAGTTATAATCCCCAGTGTCAGAGGTGGGGCCTGATGAGAGGTGATTGGATCATGGGAGTGAATCCTTCATAAATTATATTAGTCTGTTTTCACACTGCTAATAAAGACATACCCAAGACTGGGTAATTTGCACAGGAAAGAGGTTTAATGGACTCATGTTCCACATGGCTCAGAGGCCTCGCAGTCATGGCAGAAGGCAAGGAGAATAAGTCACATTGTACATGGATGGCAGCAGGCAAAGAGAGAGCTTGTGCAGGGAAATTCCCCTTATAAAACCATCAGATCTCGTGAGACTTATTCATTATCACGAGAACAGCACGGAAAACACTCATCCCATGTTTCAGTTACCTACACTGGGTCCCTCCCACAACATGTGGGAATTGTGGGAGCTACAATCCAGGGTGAGATTTGGGTGGGGACACAGCCAATCCATATCAAATGGTTTAGCAACATCCCTTTGGTGGTGTTCTTGTGATAGAGTTCTCACTAGATCTGGTTGTTTAAAATTGTGTGGCACTTCCTGCCTCTTTCTCTTCCTCCTGATCCAACCATGTGAAGATGCCGCTTCAGCTTTGCATTCCAACATGAGTTAAAGCTCCACGGAACCATAGTGTCTGTGCTCAAAGCCTAGGTCTGTACTCCAAGTTGTGTCAGATTGGACAAGTCATTTCTGTGCCTCTGTTTTGTCACCTGTAAAATGGGAATAAAACAGAATATACACCTCAAAGGTTTTAGTATGCATGTGTATGTGGTAGGGGATGTGAGTGTGTGTTTGTAGAGTGTGGCATTTGAGGATTCATCAGTCCTAGTGTCAACCTAAACGTCAAGATGCTGGTGTAGTTCTCCTTCCACCATGAGTAAAAGCTCCCTGAGGCCTCCCAGCCAGGCTTCCTGTACAGCCTGTGGAACTGTGAGCTAATTAAACCTCTTAAAAATTACCCAGTCATTTTTTAATAGCAATTACCCAGGCATTTTTTAATAACAATTGGTAAAAAATTGGTAAAAAATTACCCAGGCATTTTTTAATAGCAATGCGAGAGTGGGCTAATCCACTAATCCTAAGGGATCAGGACCCCACCCTTATGCTCTCTTAACCTTAATTACTTCCTTAGAGACCTCCATCTCCAAATACAGCCACACAGGGCTTAGGGCTGTGGCATATAAGTTTGGGGGAATACATTCATTTTATAACACCTACTTCATAGTGTATCATGAGGATTGAATGACTTAATACATGTAAGTCCTTTGAACAGTGTCTATAGTAAGCATTGATGCCTATTATTGTAGCTTCATGGGTTTGTTGGTTCATTGCGGTTCCTGACGAAGCATGGAACATCATCAGGACTCTGACTCAGCCCCCTGGTTTACTAGATGGATGAGGCAGGGCCTAAATGGCTTCCCTGAAACAATCTCAGGATAAATTCAGAGAATTTTGGCTCTGGTAAGGGGACAGATGTATCCTCTGGGAAAGCCAATATTCAGGTAAAAAATGAGAGAGCCTTGAGTATTAATCTGCCTTCATTAAATTGATCTGAACTCCATTTATATATCACATAAAACTTTTTGATAAGAAATAAGTACATTCTGATTTCTTTTACTTCTTGTCTTCCCAAGGTACAAATAAGCCTGGGAGAATTCTATTATTTCAACTATAAAAAAAAAAAAATCAGACAGGTGTCAAAGTTCTTGTACAAGTAGACATCCTTGGTTGTAAGTCTTTTTTTTTTAATGCAATTTAGGGATCACAGGATGGTGCAATTTGAGAAATAAAGATAGCCCACTCAAAAGATCTTCTGTGGAACCTAGTAAAGGGCTGGAAATACTATTATCAGCAACCTATTCCTTTTCAGAAAACATGTCCCAATTACAGGAGTCTGCACATTCTCCTAGGTTCAACATTATTTCCCTAAGACCTAGTACAAATTGAAAATTTCTTTTCTGACTCACTGGGGCTGCTTCATGGGTCTCCATGAAGGACGAAGCTGAATCAATGACAGAGGGGATATAGCTGCAGGAGTCTGGCTTTGCCAGATTCACAGTTTATTTAGGGCAGTTTTCGAGTTTAGTTTCTCCTTCTGCCCTAAAGAAGAGAAACTCTTTAAGTCAGTTGAATTGTTAGTGTGTCTAAGATGCAGCCTCCTTAGTTTCTGACCAAAGTCATATACCTGGGCGCCCAAACAAATTCATGATAAGGTGTTTTCTCTCTCTTTCTCACACTCTCTACTTCTCTGTGGATGCTTCTGAAGTATCTGAGCAGCAGGACCCCTCCAAAATTGAGGGCCTCTACAAAGACTCCCTGTTTACCTACTTTGACAACAAGCAGTATTGTCTAGATCACTGCAAATTATGCTGAGGGTGGAGGAACTTTTTCTAATAAGCTTGCCTAAGGGTCAGCTAAATGCCTGGGGAATGTAACCTCGTTTGACTTAGTATTCACAGTTAGAGTCCAGACATGCAATGGCTCTTTCACCCTAGTTCTAGTCATATTTTAGGTTCATTCAGATTTAGAGGAATCCTAATCAACAGAGAGATCACCCAAGATGATACTTTTGAGAGTCTCTTATCCTTGATGCCATGAAGATAGAGAACCATTCAGTAATCCTTGAGTGGACTGAAAGAGCTAGTGTTCCTTCAAGTGAACCCCTAAGGAAGACTCAGAAAAGACGCCATTTAAATGAGGACTACACCAGCATCTTGATGTTTGGGTTGGCACTAAGGCTAATGAATCCTCAAAATGCCACACTCTATAAACACACACTCGCTTCCATCCCCACCACACACATACACACTAAAACCTTTGAGATGTATATTTTATTTTATTCCCATTTTACAGGTGATAAAACAGAGGCACAGAAATGACTTGTCCAATCCCACTCAACTTGGACTAGGGACCTAGGCTTTGAGCACAGACAGTATGGCTTCAGTGTCTGTGCTTGTAATCATGGCTTCACGTGGCTTGTCACCACATGAAGACTCTATGATTCTTCTTTGCTCTTTTCCTTTCACCACTCTGATGAGGAGAGAAGAGAAGAAAGAGGATAAAGATTTGGGGACCCTCTACTTGGTACCAGTGGTACCAATATAGATATGAGAGTGGAGAGGCCAGCATGCCTGGCCCTTCTTACAATTCTTCACCAACTCCACCCTATTTTCATTATTTCAACTAGGAAAGAATCTACAGTGGCGCTAATGTGAAAAGACACTCCAGTATCTTCCTGCAGTCAGACGCTTCTTCCTGGATCTGATCACATTACCCCCAGCCCCAAAGACTTCAAGGATGCCTATTGTTTAATGTTTCACCTTGCTTCCCAGGGATGGGTAAAATAAGACATGAAAATGTGGCTGGCACAGTGGCTCTGCTTGCAATCTCAAGCACCTGTTCTTGCTTTAGCAGAGTCACACCTGCACAGTTCATCACCGACAGGAAGGAGGAGAATGGGGACATTCAGAAATGCAAGTTGTCCATGGAGAGGCTTGGTCCTGAAGTGGCTTCTTTCAGCATTTTTGGGAGAAGGTAGTTGTGAAGTAAGGCTTGGGTTATTGGCACCACATGTGAGTCTCCCAACCTCTCTACTTTACCCCGTCATGACCTCCTTTCTCTGTATTCTGAGAATCCTGCCCTGGTAGCAGGTTCCCACAGGTCTGTACTGTTATCTCAGTCTCCAGTGTATACTCCAACTTCAGAATGTTTTCAACTGTTGCTCCTCTTTCCAGGTTAAGGAATTTGTGTCCGTGAGAATATATGTTTATTTGAATTAATCTGAATATATATTTTATGAAATAATTTCTTATTTTTATAATTTTACATATAAGGCTCAAAGATAATATTTCTGTAAATTCCTGAATCGGAGGTGTAAGGCATTATAATTTAATAACTCATGAAAGAAAAAAAATTCTCTAAATCCATTTCATCCTTCTTATAATTCTTTTTTTTTTTTTGCGGGGTGGTCGGGGGGAGACAGAGTCTCTCTCTGTCCCCCAGGCTGGAGTGCAGTAGCTTCTCAGCTTACTGCAACCTCCACCTCCCAGGTTCAAGTGATTCTCCTGCCTCAGCCTCCCAAGTAGCTGTGTTTACAGGTGTCTGCCAACATGCCTGGCTACTTTTTGTATTTTTAGTAGAGACGGGGTTTCACCATGTTGGCCAGGCTGGTCTTGAACATCTGCCTCAGCCTTCTAAAGTGCTAGGATTACAGGCAGGAGCCAGTACACACAGCCCTTCTTATAATTCTTCACAAACTCCACACTATTTTCATTATTCCAACTGGGAAATAATCTACATCGGTGCTAACGTGAAAAGGCAAAAATGTTAATAAAAGGTAGGAAAGAGTATATTGTGTATACACCAAAGTGACTCCATTAGAATCCCAGTTCTACCTTTGTTCACTGTGAGTTTGGGCAAGGTAATTCACCCCTCAGTGCCTCAGTTTCCTCACCTGCATCAGGTAAGGATAATAGTGATATTTACCTCACAGTTTTGTTTTGTTTTGTTTTTGAGATTGGGTCTTACCACATCACCCAGGCTGGAGGACAGTGGCACCATCATGGCTCACTGCAGCCTCAACCTTCTAGGCTGAAGCAGTTCTCCCACTTCAGTCTCCCAAGAAGCGGGACTACAGGCACATGCCATCATGGCCCACTAATTTTATTTTTGTAGAGATAGGGTCTCACTCTGTTGCCCAGGCTGGTCTCAAACTTCTTGTCTCAAGCAATCCTCCTGCCTTGGACTCCCAAAGTTCTGGGATTGCAGGTATGAGCCACCATGCCTGGTCTCATAGATTTTTTTTTTTAATTTAATTTTTTTCAGGAAAGGGAACCTGTACCTTCTCTCATAGGGTTTTTTGTAAGAGTTAAATAGGTTAATATATGTAAAGCAGTTAGGACAGTGCTCAGAATATATTATTATTACTGAAACAGAGGAACAAAAGTATGAATCTATACTGCAGATATAGTCATATAGTTAGAATACCTATAATTCACTGAAAGACCATTAGAAATGATACCTGAGTTTAGTAAAATAACTAAATTTAATTTAATTTTAAAAAATCAAGCCTTTAAAATAATTCAGCAATAACCATTCTTATGGGCTGAATTATGTCACCTCAAAATTCATACGTTGATGTCCTAACTCCCAGTATCTAAAAATGTATAAGTGGTTGGTTTTGGAATTGAGTCCAGGTAGAGGTTGGAAGATTTTTGACATGCACATTAGACAAAGTCTACATTACCTTGAAGAGACTGTTGGTAGAAATATGGACATTAGGTTGGGTGCCGTGGCTTAGCCTATAATCCCAGCACTTTGGGAGGCCAAGGCAAGCGGATCATTTTTGCTCAGGAGTTCAGGACCAGCCTGGCTAATATGGTGAAATCCCATCTCTACTAAAAATACAAAAATTATCCAGGTGTGGTGGCAGGCACCTGTAATCCCAGCTACTCGGGAGGCTGAGACAGGGGAATCATTTGAAACCGGGAGGCGGAGGTTGCCGTGAGCTGAGATGACACCACTGCACACTCCAGCCTGAGTGACAGAGCGAGACTGTGTCTCAAAAAAAAAAAAAACAAGAACATTAAAGGTTCTTCTGGCAAGGCCTCAAACACTGGAGTAAAGGCGAGCCTTGCTATTACGTGGCAGAAGACTTGGCTGAACTACTGTATTCTAGTATTTTGTGGAAGGAAGAACTTGTAAGTGATGAACCTGGATATTTAGCTTAGGAGATTTCAAACAAAGTGCTGAGGAGGAAAGTGGAGGCCTCGTTTCTCCTTGTGCTTACAGTAAAATGAGAAAGGAGAGAGATAAACTCAGGGAAAAAAAAATGGTCAGGCAAAAAGGAACCAGAGCTTGAAGATTTAGAGTTCTCAGTCTGTCAGTAGTGTTTTTCATGTTTAAGAATATTTATTGGCCAGGCCAGGTGTCTCACGCCTGTAATCCCAACAGTTTGGGAGGATGCCAAGGCAGGTGGATCAGCTGAGGTCAGGAGTTCGAGACCAGCCTAGCCAGCGTGGCAAAACCATCCCCATCTCTGCTACAAATACAAAAATTAGCTGGGTGTGGTGGCTCAAGCCTGTAGTCCCAGCTACTCAGGAAGCTGAGACAGGAGAATCGCTTGAACTCAGGAGGCGGAGGGCGCAGTGAGCCGAGATTGCACTACTACACTCCAACTTGGGTGACAGAGCGAGACTTTGTCTCAAAAAAAAAAAAGTATTATATATATTTTTTAAATTTTCGTTTTGAGGGTACTTGTGAAGATTTGCTGTATAGATTACATTGTGTGATGCTGAGGTTCAGGCTTCTGTGGATTCTGTAACCCAAATAGTAAACCTAGTACCTGATAGGTGGTTTTTCAGCCTTTTTCCTCTTCTCTCCCTCTCCGATTTTGGAATCCCTGGTGTCTGTTCTTTGCATATTTGTGTCCATGTGTGCTCAGTGTTTAGCGCCCACTCATAAGTGAGAACATGTGGTTATTTGATTGTTGGTTTCTGCGCTAACTCACTTAGGATAATGGCCTCTCGCTGCATCCATGTTGCTGCAAAAGTCATGATTTTATTCTTTTTATGTCAGCTTGTCCTTCTGAAAAAGATGTGAAAGTGTGTTCTGCAGAGAACACTGAGTGTGTGGCTGGACCAGGCTTTGATATAGAAATTATGAGTGTGACCCTTGGATCCAGTCAGTAATCTCAGCAGAAATGCTGTCAGCTTGAACTGAAGGGGACAAAGACAGAATGAAATGAAATAATTCTGTCCAACTTCAGGGCTTTCTACAGGACAGGCCGATAGAGCTCTCTGGCTACAAACATGCATTATTTTTCAAGAAAGGGAAGAATAACCCTGAAGGTGATTCAGAGATTAGTAGAACTACCACTGCTACCGTGAGCCCAGAGGGCAGAGGCCGGGGGACACAGTTGTCTCCTCCTCGGTTCCAGTAGGAAGGTTACCTCCTTGGTTTTAATCGGCCAGGTTGCTGCCTCCAGGTTGAGAGGCTGAGGCTATCACTCTGGTGGGCCCAGAAGCTGGCAATGCCAGCCTTGTGGGTCTGGAGGATTGAGACTGGGGCCAAGGAGGATTTTCCTTGAGTTTTAACGTCTAATAAAATTTGCCTTGGTTTTAGACCTAGTTGGGACCTCTTTTTTTCTTTCTGATTTTTCCCTTTTGGAATGGAGATGTTTATTCTACGCCCGTCGCACCATTGTATTTTGGAAGCAGATAACTTGTCTGGTTTTACAGGTTTACAGCTGAAGGGGAATTTTGCCGTGGGATGAATCATATCTCCAGTCTCACCCATACCTAATTTAGATGATATTTAGGTGAGATTTGGGACTTAGAGTTGATGCTGGAAAGTCTTAGCTACTCTTGGTGCTGTTAAGATGGGGTGAATGCATTTTGCATACAGAAAAACATGAATTTTCAGGGGCCAGAGGGCAGATTGTTATGGATTCAGTTGTGGCGCTTCCCAAATTTATATGTTGAAGTCCTAACCTGTACTACCTCAGAGTGTGACTGCATTTGGAGATGAGGCCTTTAAAGAGATAATTAAGGTAAAATGAGGTAATATGTGTGGGTGGACTCTAATCCAATATGACTTGTGTTGTTATAAGAAGAGGAGATTGGGACACAGGCAATACACAGACAAGAGGTGCCCTGTGAACGCACAGTGAGAAGCTGGCCATCTGTAAGCCAAGGAGAGAGGCCTCAGGAGAAATCAAACCTGCCAACACCTCGATCTTAGACTTCCATCCTCCAGAGCTGTGAGAAAATAAATTTCTGTTGTTTAAGCCCTCCCGTCTGTGGTATTTTGCCCTAGCAAAGTAATACAACCAGTTAGAAAATACAATGGAAAACTATTATTTAAAATAGCCACTAGTTCTATGCTGTCAGATCAAATCTCTTGAGAGCAGGGAGCGTTGCTTCTTTAATACAGGGCCTCATATGGTCAGTTAGGCCCTGAAGCTACTGTGAATGCCCACATTTTTATGAAAATAATCCATCAGCTTTTGATTTTTGCTCCTCTCCTAAGAGAGGCTCCTCTGAGGGTCTCCCACATTCCCATTGCCATGCCAAAGCTGTTGTGCTTAGGGAACTGCTGTTCCACATGTACTTTCTGGAAGGTAGCTTTGCCTCACATTTGCAAAGCTAAAAGGTTCATATGGGGTTTTTCTCAGTGCAAAGAATAAAGCTGACCCAAGGGAGTACTGAAATCTCAGCCTTTCAAGAGAAGGTGGGGATGGGAAAAAAGCAGCAACAACAACGAAGAGTTTGCTTTAGGAATGCAGGCGGTTCCCTCCATCAACAGGCATTTCATACGTGCTGATATTCAGGTTTCAGATCGGCATCTGGTCATTTTAGCAGCAGGCACCTCATGGCCTGATGAGCTGTGCAATGAACTGAATGAATCCCAATTCCCAGACTCCAGTGTGCAAAAATACAATACAGCATTTCTTTATTTTCTATAAAAGGAAGACAAAATCCAAAGATTGAAAAAGCAAGCAGGCACTGAGCTTATTTACTTGCCAGACAAGGGAACTCACGTGAGTGAAGAATTTACCAAGTAGCTCCCTGGAGAGAAAAAGTCAGAGGTTTTTACTGCTAGGAAGGGGAGTTTGGTGGTAGCCCTATGAATTAACATTGACAGTTTCTGACTGCCTGGAGACAAATAATTACATAAGGTTGCATCTTGGTTAAAACAAGTTCCATTCTTCATTGGTCAGAAAAGAGTCTTTAATTAGGTCCAGCAAGGCTCTGGCAATAGCAGGTAGTTTAAAGGTCTTACTTGTGTTAAACAAAATGATGGAAGGCCATTGATTTAGACGGAGCTCATGTACCAGGCCTGAACAGACTGGACCAAACCAGCATGGAGTCACACATACTAAATATTACATAATCAGCCAGAAACTTTAAGCAAGCAGATAGATCTCAAAACAGACTTTTTTTTTTCTCCTGGAAACAGGAGATTCCATCATCATAAGAAAGTCTCCTCTGCTCTAAAATAACCTGAAGTAGTCTGATGTTAACCAATCAATTTTTTTCTATTGTTCTGTTTCCTTTGTAAAAATTAAATTAAGTTTTAATTTTAAATTCAGAGAGTACAAGTCATGTTTGTTACATGGTTATATTGCATAATGCTGGAGTTCAGGCTTCTACTGAATCCATCACTCAAATAGTGAGTACTATACCTGACAGGTAGTTTTTCAGCCCTCGTCCCCTTTCTTCTCTCTCCTCTTTTGGAATCCCTAGTGTCTATTGTTTACATATTTATGCCAATGTGTACTCAATGCTTAGCTCTCATTTATAAGTGAGAACATGCGTGTTTGATTGTCTATTCCTGCATTAATTTGCCTAGGATAATGACCTTCACCTGTGTCCATCTTGCTACAAAGGACATGATTTCATTCTTTTGTATGGCTGTGTAGTATTCCATGGTGTATAGGTACTCCATTTTCTTTATTCAGTCTATCTTTGATGGGCACCTAGGTTGAGTCCATGACTTTGCTATTATGAATAGTGCTGTGATGAACACATGATTGCATGTGTCTTTTTGGTAGAATGATTCTTTTCCTTTTGGTTGATACTTAGTAACGGGATTGCTGGGCCAAATGGTAGTTCTAATTTTAGTTCTTTGGTAAATCTCCAAACTGCTTTTTACAGGTTGAACTAATTTACATCCTTGCCAATAGTGTATAAGCATTACATTTTAGCTGCAGCTTCTCCAACATCTGTTATTGTTTGGCTTCCTAATAATTGCCATTCAAACTGGTGTGAGATGGTGTATTAGGCTGTTTTGCATTGTTATTAAAAAAAAAACCTGAGGCTGGGTGACTTACAAAGAAAAGAGGTTTAATTGGTTCATGGTTCTGCAGGCTGGACAGGAATTATGGTGCAAGCACCTGCTCAGCTTCTGGGAGCCCTCAGAAGCTTTTAACTAATGGGGGAAGGCAAAGTGGAAGCAAGCATGTCACATGGAAAAATTAGGAGGAAGACAGGGGAATGCCACACACTTTTATACCATCAGCTCTTATGAGAACTCACTCATTATGGTAAGAAAACATGAATCTGTGAAGAATCTTCCCCCGCTACTCAGACGCCCCCACCAGTCCCCACCTCCAACATTAAGGATTACATTTTAACATGAGATTTGGGCAGGGACAAATATACAAAGTATATCAGATGGTATCTTATTGGGGTTTTAATTTTCATATTTCTGATGATTTATGTTGAGCATTTTTTCCTGTTTTTTGGCCACTTGTATGCCAACAAACATGCGTATGTATTCTTTTGATAAGTGTCTGTAACCCACTTTTTAATGGGGTTATTTGTTGTTTGCTTGTTGACTTAAGTTCCTTATAGAATCTGGATATTAGTTCTTTGTCAGATGCACAGTTTGCAAATATGTTCTCCCATTCTGTAGGCTGTCTATTAACAATGTTGATCATTTCTTTTGCCATGCAGAAGCTCTTTGGTTTGACTAAGTCACACTTGCCAATTTTTATTTCTGTTGCATTCGCCTTTGAGGTCTTAGTCATAAATTCTTCACCTGAGCCAATGTCCAGGAGAGTTTTTTCTAGATTTTCCTCTAGGATGTTTATAGTTTGAGGTTTATATTTAAGTCTTTAAACCTTCTTGAGTTAATTTTTGCATGGTGAAAGGCAGGGGTCTAGTTTAATTCTTTTGCATATGGTCAGCCAGTTTTCCCAGCACTACTAGTTGAATCTTTCCCCATTGCTTATTTTTGTTGAGGTTGTTGAAGATCTGTTGGTTGTCAGTGTGCAGCTTTGTTTCTGGATTCTCCGTTCTGTTTCATTGATCTCTCTGTGTGTGTGTGTGTGTGTGTGTGTGTTAATCAATACCATGCTATTTGTGTTAGAATAGCCTTATATGATAGTTTGAAGTCAGGTAATGCTATGCCTCTGGATTTGTTCTCTTTAGTTTGGATTGCTTTGGATATTTGGGTTCTCTTTCGGTTCCACATGAATTTTAGAATAGTTGTTTTTTTAATTCTGTGAAAAAATGACATTGGCAGTTTAATAGGTGTTACACTGAATCTGAGGGTTGCTTGGGCAGTATGGCCATTTTAATGATATTGATTCTTCGAATCCATGAACATGGAATATTTTACCATTTGTTTGTTTCATCTTTGATTACTTTCAGCAGTTTTTTGTAGTTCTTGTGGAGATCACTCACTTTCTTGGTTAGATGTATTTCTAAGTATTTTATTTTTGTGTGGCTATTGTAAATGAGATTGCAGTCTTGAATTGGTTCCCAGCTTTAACATTACTGGTATATAGAAATGCTACTGATTTTTGTGTATTGATTTTGTATACTGAAGCTTTCTTGGCATCATTTAGCAGGTCTGATTCTTTTGGAGGAATCTTTAGTGTTTTCTAGGTGTACAGCAATAATTTGACTTCCTCTTTTCCTATTTGGATGCCTTTTATTTCCTTCTATTACCTGATCACTCTCTGGCTAGCACTTCTAATACTATGTTGAATAAGAGTGGTGAGAGTGGACATCTTTGTCTTGTTCTAGTTCTTAGGTGAAATGCTTCCAACTTTTTCCCTTTCAGTATTATGCTAGCCATGGGTTTGTCACAGATGGCCCTTAGGATTTTTAGGTGTGTTCCTTCAATGTCTAGTTTCTTGAGGCTTTTTATCATGAAGACATGTTAGATTTTATCTAATGATTTTTCTGCATCTATTGCGATAATCATGTTTTTTTGTTTTCAATTCTGATTATGTAGTGAATCACATTTATTTATTTGTGTATGTTAAACCATCCTTGCATCCAGTAATAAATCTCACTTGATCATGGTGATTTATATTTTTGATATGCCATAGGATTCAGTTTGCTAGTATTTTTTGAGGATTTTTGCATCTATATTCATCAGGGATATGGGCCTGTGGTTTGTTTGTTGTATCCTTGACAGATTTTAGTCCCAGATAATGCAGATTTCATAGAATGAGGGAAAAACTCCTCCTTGAGTTTTTGGAAATAGTTTCAGTGGAATTGCTATCAGTTCTCTTTCGTACATCTGGTAGAATTTGGCTGTGAATCTGTCTGGTCCATAGCTTTTTTGTTTGACAGTTTTTAAATTACTGATTCAATTTTATAACTCATTATTGGTCTGTCCAGGTTTGGAAATTCCTTCTGATTCAATCCTGTGTGTTTCCAGGAATTCATCTATTTCTTCTAGGTTTTCTAGTTTGTATGCATACAGATATTCTTAGTAATCTCTGAGGATCTTTTGTATTTTTTTGGTATCAATTGTAATGTTGCCTTTTGTAACTTCTGATTATGCTTATTTGGATTTTCTCTCTTTTTTCCTTTGTTTACCCAGCTGTCAATCAATCTTTTTTACCCTTTCAAAGAATGAAGTTTCCATTTAGTTGATCCTCTACATATTTTTTTAAATCACAATTTCATTTAGTTCTACTCTGATTTTAGTTCTTTTTCTTCTTCTTGCTTTGGATTAAGTTTATTTTATTTTATTTATTTTATTTTAGTTCCATTAGGGGAAATATCAGGCTTTAATTTCAGATCATTCTATCTTTCCAGTGTAGGAATTTAGCACTACAAGCTTTCCTCTTAACACTACCTTTGCTGTATCCCAGAGGTTTTTGTATGTTGTGTCTCTGTTTTCATTTGTTTCAAATTATTTTTTGATTTCTGCTTTAATTTTGATGTTTACTCAAAACTCATTCAGCAGCAAGTTGTTTAGATTCTATGTATTTGTGTTTCTAAGAGTTCCTCTTGTTATTGATTTCCAATTTTATTCCACTGTGGTCTGTAAAGATGTTTGGTATAGTTTTAATTTTTTAAAATTTATTGAGACTTGCTTTGTGTCAGAGCGTATGGTCAATTTTATAGAATTTTTCATGTACACATAAGAAGAATGTATATGATGTGGTTGTCTGGTGGAGTATTCTGTAGATGTCTATTAGGTCCATTTAGTCAAGTGTCCCATTTAAGTTCAGAATTTCTTTGTTAGCCTTGATGATCTCTCTGACAGAGCAGGAGCACTATCATCTCAGACAAATGCCACCACTTTAAGTTCCAGCTCCCTTTCTGGCCTCATGCGTTTCAAGGAAATAATTTCTCTTCTAACTGCAAGCAGCCAAAAAGAGCAGACAATAAAACACAGATAAGACAGCTCGGGCACAGAGGGAGGTGGGGGGAAAGTCTCTTGGGTAACTGCCAAACTTCACCCTCATACAACAGGCCCCAGTAAAACAGTGGGCCTTAATAAGCACATTCCTTTTCTTTCAGGTGCTTTAATTTTGATGTTTACTCAAAACTCATTCAGCAGCAAGTTGTTTAGTTTCTATGTATTTGTGTTTCTAAGAGTTCCTCTTGTTATTGATTTCTAATTTTATTCTACTGTGGTCTGTAAAGATGCTTGGTATAGGGAAGCTAAAAGCAGACTCGGAGGGATATGGCTACAGCTGCATGAAGATGTATGAGAACAGACACAGGACTCTCCCTCCTAGATAAGCACAACATAGAGACACAGAAGCAGTCCAAGCCTATGATAAACTCTCCTACCCTGAATCCTTAAAAACTCTTAGTCCTTAATAAGAACATGTGGCTCTGACCTAACTTGGCCAGAAGGCCCTTTCAGGTTTATTTTCTAAAATAAACCTGTCCTTGACTGTTGAGCCACCTTTCATGTTTCTTTCCTCTTTCTTTAATTCTTACACTCTCTAATGCTGAAAACCAACAAAGAGATTCTGGACTTAAATAGTAATGCTGTCAGTGGGGTATTAAAGTCTCCCACTATTATTGTATGGCTGCCTATATCTTACATCTAGTAGCAACTTTTTATACATCTCAGTGATCTGGAGTTGGGTGCATACATCTTTAAGATAGAAAAATCTATTGAATTGAAACCTTTATCATTATACAATGTCCTTCTTTGTCCTTTTTTACGGTCGTTGGTTTAAAGTTTGTCTAACCCAGGAATAGGGATCTCTTCTCCTTTTTGTTTTCAATTTGTGTGATTGATCTTTCTCCATCCCTTTATTTTGAGCAGATGGGTGTCATTACATGTGAGATGGGTCTCTTAAAGACAACAGACTTGGCTTTGTTTTTTTTGTTTTTTTCAAATCCAACTTGCCACTCTATGAATTTTAGGTGGAGCATTTAGGCTGTTTACATTCACAGTTAATATTGATATGAGAGGTTTTGTTCCCATCATAGTTGTTGTTAGCCAGTTGCTTTGCAGTCTCTCTTGCATAGTTGCTCTATAGAGTCTATGGGCTTTGTACTCATGTGTGCATTTGTGTTAGCAAGTACCATTATTTTGTTCCCATGTTTAACATTTCTTGTAGGGTCAGTCTGGTGGTAATAACTTCTCTTAGCATTTGCCTCTCTGTGAAAGACTTTATTTCTTCTTTGTTTCTGAAGCTTACTTCAGTGGGGTATGAATTTCTTGGCTGGTATTTTTTTTTCCTTAAGAAAGCTAAAAATTGATTTTCAATTGCTTCTGGCTTGAAAGGCTTCTGTTGAGTAGTCCACTGTTAGTCTGATGGGATTCCCTTTATAGGTAATTTGACCCTTTTCTCCAACTGTTGTTACATTTTTTTTTCCTCCTTCATTTACCTTGTGTAGTATATTAGGTCATTTTACATTGCTATAAAGAAATATCTGAGACTGAGTAATTTATAATGAAAAGAGGTTTAATTTTCTCACAGTTCTGTAGGCTGAGCCAGCATGGTGCTGGCATCTGCTCAACTTCTGAGAGAGGGCTCAGGGAGCTTTTACTTATGTTGGAAGTGGGAGCAGGCACGTCAAATGGTGAAAGTGGGGCCAAGAGAGAGCAAAGGGGAAGATACAACACACTTTTAAAAAACCAGCTCTTGTGTGAATTCACTCCTTATTTTGAGGATAGCACCAAAGGGATGGTGCAAAAGCATTATGCAAAATATTCCCCAATGATCCAATCACCTCCCAACAAGCCTCACATCTCCAGCACATGGGAATACATTTCAACATGAGATTTGGAAAGGACAGCCAATACTACATCAGATGCTCTATAACTATGTGCCTTGGGGATGGTCATTTTATATAGTATCTCATAGGAATTCTCTAAATTTCTTGTATCTACATGTCTACCTCTCTAGCAAGACTGGAAAAATTTTCCTGCATTACACCCTCAAGTATGTTTTGCAAGTTGTCTTTTCTTATTCTCTACTAGAAATGCCAAAAGTCATAGATTTAGTCTTTTTCTTCCTCTTGGTATAGTCTATTTAAAAAACCTTCAACTGTATTTTGGAATTCCTGCAGTGAATATTTTAATTCCAGTAGTTCTGTGTGGTTCTTACTTAATACAGTGACATCATTCTTAGCTGGATTTTTTCCTGCAAGGTCATGAATATATCATCTTACTTCTTTCTGGCCTACGAGGGTTCTGCTCAAAAATCTGTTGATTATGTCACTGGGCTTCCATTGTGCATAACAATTTGCATTTCTCTTGCTGCTTTCAAGACTGTTTGTCTTTAACTTTTGACAGTTTTAACTGTCTTCTGGACTTAAGATATATAAGTGCCTAAATGGACCTAATAGATATCTACAGACTATCCCAACCAACAAACACAAAGAATAAACATTCTCCTCATCTGCACATGGAACATTTTTTAAGATTGATCACATGTTCTGTCATAAAGCCGTGTTAAAGTCTCCTACTATTATTGTATTACATTATGTATCTCCACATAGACAAACTCTATAGTTTTACTCCTCTCCCCCCATGTTTGATACTTTTGATGTACAATTTACACCTTTTCATAATTGGTATCTCTTAATTACAGTAGCTTTAGTCATTTTTAATAGTTTTGAGTTTTAACCTTTACACTAAGGTTAAAGTTTATACCCTTTATGTATATGTTATACCCTTTAACCTTAGGCAATGGGTAGGTCAATTTAGTATATATTAAAACAATAAAGGTTAAAGATATAGCATATACTAAATTGTTTTAACATATACTAAATTGACCTACCCATTGCCATTACAGTATTAGAGTATCTTGGATTTGAAAATGTTCTTATTTTATTGATAAGATTTATACTTTCATATGTTTTCATGCTACTATTTAGCATCCCCTTCTTCCATCTTGAAAAACTCCCTTTGGAATTTTTAAAATGCATGTCTAATGGTGATAAACTAAGCTTTTTCTTGTCTGTGTGACAGTCTTTTTCATCCTTCATTTTTGAGAGACAGAACTGTTGGGTACAGTATTCTTAGTTGGATTCCTGCCCCCTCTACCCCACAAAGTTTTGAAAATATCATCTTACTCCTTTTTGGCCTACAAGGTTTCTGCTGAAAAATTTGTTGATAATGTCATTGGGATTCCTTTGTACATAATAATTTGCTTTTTCCTTGCTGCTTTCAGCACTCTCTGTCTTTAACTTTTGACAATTTGATTATGATGTTTCTCAGTGTATTAATCTTACTTGGCATCTTTGAGCTTACTGAATCAAGATTTCTATTTCCTTTTAAAAGCTTGAGAAGCTTCCGGCTTACTGTTACTTTCTCTTTTTCTGGAACATAGATAATGCATATGATGTTCAATTGATGGTATTCTATTAGTCTCTTAAAGTGGCTTAACTAATTTTCATTATTTTCTATTTTTGCTCCTCAAACTGAGTGACTAACTTTCTCTCTCTCTCTTTTTCTTTCTTTCTTTCTTTCTTTCTTTCTTTCTTTCTTTCTTTCTTCCTTCCTTTTTGATTTAAACAACAGAGATTTATTTTCTCACTGTTGTGGAGGCTAAAAAGTCCAAATCAAGGTGCCACCAGAGTCAGTACCTGGTGAGGGCTATTAAATAAAAATTATAGAAGGCAGTTGTTTTGGACTAAGATCCTATACCAGACCCCAACAGACCAGACTAAAAATCACAATGGAGTCACTCAGGCTGAAGTTCAACATCACTAAACTAAAACTAAGTTGTTACCTGACATTCTGAGAAATCAGAAACTTTCATTTCCACTGAGCATTAGCAAGGCACCTTTCCCCTACCTCCAAGGTGTCAAAGGAGATTGAATGGGAAACTTGGATCTTTATGTCCACCTGGCAGTAGAGAGGTGGCACTCCCCTTCTTCCCTCAGCATAGTATCTGAGGAAGCTTCCTAAAAGATAGAAAGAGATAATAGCCAGTTTCTCAAACAGGCCAGTTTGAATCTTCAATCAGCATGATAACAAAGTTCCTTCTTTTTTAACCCTTAACCTGAAGTAACGTTAAGATTACTTGAACAGTTATTGTTCTATTTTTCTTCCTTAAAAGGAAAGTAACTTTGACCAAAATACTTTCCATACTTTATTTCTGCTTTCCTCTGTCCTTCTCTCTATAAAACTAACCCCTTTTGCTCAGCTCATTGGAGCACTAATTCTATTTTATAAAATGAAGTGTTGCCTGATTTCAGAATAACAAGTAAAGCTAGTTGAGATCTTTACATTTGTTGTAATTTTATCCTTAACAGATCTCTCTCCTTAGGTTGCAGATGACTGCCTTCCTGCTGTGTTCTCACATGGTCTTTCCTTGGTACATGCACCGAGGAGAAAGCAATCTCTTTTCTTTTTCTTATAAAGCCACCAATCCTATAAGATTAGGACTACAAATTTATAACCTTATTTAACCTTGAGTATCTTCATAAAGCCCTATTTCCAAACACAACAACTTTGGGCTTTAACATATAAATGTTGGGGGAGGGTACACAATTCAGAACATAGCAAGCTGTAAACAAATATTTATATGCAAATACTAATCTTATTTTTTTTTTAATTCAACTTTTAAGTTCAGAGGCACATGTGCAGGTTTGTTATATAGGCAAACTCGTGTAATGGGGGTTTGTTTTGCAGATTATTTTGTCACCCAGGTATTAAGCCTAGTACCCATTATTTATTTTTTCTGCTTCTCTCACTCCTCCAACTCTTCACCCTCCAGTAGGCTCCAGTGAGGGTTGTTCCCCTCTATGTGTCCATGTGTTCTCGTCATTTAATATGTGGTATTTGTTTTTCTGTTTCTGCATTAGTTTGCTAATGATAATGGTCTCCAGCTTCATCCATGTTTCTGCAAAGGGTATGATCTCATTTGTTTTTATAGCTGCATAGTATTCCATGGTATATATTTACCACATTTTCTTTATCCAGTGTATCATGGATGGGCATTTAGGTTGATTCCATGTCTTTGCTATTGTGAATAGTGCTGCAATGAACATACACATGCATGTGTTTTTAGAATAGAATGACTTATATTCCTTTGTGTATGTACCCAGTAATGGGATTGCTGGGTCAAATGGCATTTCTGTTTCTGGCAAGCTTGATAACTTTCAATGATCTGTCTTTGAGTTTCCTGCATCTTTCTTCTGTTTGATGTAGCCTGCTGTTGAACCCCTCTTTAGATTTTTTAGTTCAGTTAGAGCATTTTTCAGTTCTATAATTTCTGTTTGGTGAAATTTTAAAAACATTTTTCTCTTTGTTGAAATTCTCAGTTTTGTTCCTGCATTGGTCTCCTGATCAGTGAGCATCTTTATGACCTTTAATCTAAATTCCCTGTCAGGTAAATTGCGTATCTCCACATCACTTGGGTACAGTTTTGGAGATTTATTTTGTTCTTTAATTGGAATATATGTCTCTGTTTTATCATTTTCTTTGTCCTTGTGTGTTAGTTTCTGCACATTAGATGAGACAACTGCCTCTCCCAATCTAGTCAGCTATAATTTTGTGTCTACTGATTCCTCCTAGAGTTTGTCCACATGATGAGCATCCCACTATTACTGCTTCCACCTGAGACTACATCCTCAACCTCCTACCTCTTGAAGGAGAAGAAATTAGACATATGCAAGTCTCTCTAGGCCACAGGAAAAAGTGGTGATTTTATTTTATTTTATTTTATTTATTTATTTATTTATTTATTTATTTATTTATTTATTTTGAGAAAGAAAAAAAAGAATGAAGAAGAGGAGGAAAAAGGGAGAGAAAGAGAGAGAGAATGAGAGTATTGCTTTCTTGCCCAGGCTAGAATGCAATTTAGTAATGGGTATTGAAAACCTCTTTTATACTGATAATTATACTTAATGATGTAGTCAGGAAGGAATAAGGGAAGAAGATAGCAAACAAACAGCCAACCAATATTTCATTTAAACCTATGAAATGCTATGCAATTACTGAGGAGTGATTTACTTCCAATTATATAGCACTGATTTCAAATAAGGTGGTTAAAGAAAGGCTCACTAAAACTTTAAGGATGCTAGACAATAAGTCCTGTGGATATGTGTGAGGAGGATTGTTCCCTGCAGTGGAACAGAAAATACCAGGGTCCTTAGCTGGAATCTGTCTCGAGTGTTCAAGAAACATCCTGGAAGCCAGGGTGATTGGAGCACAGTCAGTGAGAAGGAGGGTGGATTGAGATGAAATCTGATAGGTAACAGTGGCCTTGGAGCCAATGCTTGCATTTTGACTTTTATTCTCAATGAGACAAGAAATCAAAGTGAGGCAGGATGAGAAACGAGTTATAAGTAGAACAGTGTTTGCCTAATCAAAGTGATCTTTCTAGCTACTGTGTGGTCAATAGGCTGCCCATATTGAGCTGTACGGGCAGTCACACAAACTATGTAGGACCAATTCAAACACAACAGCTCTAGGACCAAAGCTTGGTGCATGGATGGCATGTAACCTAAGTAGATTAATGAAACTTTATTAGGGCACTTTTGCTGAAATCTAAGCACATATGTTCTACTGCAAGACTAGAAATTGGTAGGATATTAACCCAAAGCTACTGGGGTGAACCCACTGAAGAACAACACTAACAAAGAATTTACTATAACTTGACAGGAGAATGTGACTGTTATCTTCCCATGTAACAGCATAGGAAGTTTCATGGTTATATTGAAGACTTTAAATATATGCTGTGGCTCAGAAGACAGTGCCCCAATGCAAAAGCTTCAGAAGTCAGTTTTTCTTTCCTTCTCCTGGCCTCCTATCTCTTAGTCCCATTTTCCCTCAAACCTGGTCATTCAAACTAGAATCTCCTTCCCCACGGCAGAACCTAGAAATTGGAACACTTTTTTCTCAAAACCAGTCATAAAGCCTAAAAGTAGTACTCTAATTCACTCTCTCCCTTTCTGTGTATGAATTAGCCATAAAGAAATTATCCAACTTACCTTGTTGGATTGTAGACCATAAGATCCCTACACCCAAAAGGAAAGGGTACATTCTCAGAGAGGTCAAGAGGAATCTAGACAGGTCTTGCTGGGTTTCCTCACTCAGTCTATTAGCATTAGGTTATGCCTTTTAGCTCAATCACATTTTTACAGATGCCCATACCTTGTTGCATCTAAGCATAAAAGGGACAATTTCCCCCGTGTGTTTGGGTCTTTGTTCTGAAGACTCCAGCATACATACTCCAAACAAATCTACATGCCTTCTCTTCAACTGACCTATCTTTTGTGAGCTGATTTTTCAGTAATCCTTCAGAGGGTTTCCAGCCCTTATTCATATGAAGAAAAGCCAAGAGTACAGAATTAAGTTATAATGGAAGAAAACATTGCTTTTTGAAGCTCTAAGATAAAACATTTCAGCATCAGGCTATAGCAACAGATTTAGACCTGAAGAAAAAAAAAAGCTGCCAGAGCCAACAAAAAAGTTGAAAGAGAGACTTAACATCCCAGCTGTTCTCAAATGAAGAAAAGGCTGAAAGCAGCAAGATGCACTAGAAGTGGAACTTCTGAGATATCAATCTGAGAAGTTTCAAAAAGAAACAAATAATATTAAACATTAAAACTTCTTGGAATTTAATGAAGAGCAAATCAATACTTTAAGAAACCCGTATTGTTCTAACCAATGTTTTGGTTTTATATTGTTATTTTTTGGTCAAAGCTCAGTTTCCAGAAAGACTACTATAAATAATTCCATTTTAATTAAAGCCAACATAACCACAAACAAAATTTCTTTTATGAAGTTTATTATACTCATACCACTTACAACATGATCAGACTTTCTGTTGTATCCTAAATCTCCCTCTTGGTTAGATAACTGGTCATCTTGCTTCAGGGAAAAAAATGGACTATATAAAATTTCATACAAAATAATTCTCTTTTCTTTTTAATCTCTCCTATCTTTATATCTATAGCTTTCTTCACATCTCTCTCCCCTACTTACTGGTTCCTTTTTACTTTGTTTCATAACCTTTGAATTAGACAAAAATAATTTTCTTTTCAATGAGAATATTTTTTCTATTTGTCTTATATTCTTTTCTCATCAAAAAATATGTCTTACTTTGGCAGATTTTATATACAGAATTATATATTAAGTGGAATTTTTATTTTACTAACCTTAAACCTAGGAAACAAGAAATCCTAAACTGTATATCAGGTATCATCATTTTATAGATGAAATCACTCTACAATTTTTAGGCATGTTTCTCTAAATTATAATCCTTTCTTAACTGGAAATGACCCAAACTATTAATGAGTAGCTATTATATAATCCAAAATAAGTTTAAGATTTTAAATTACATAAAAGTTTACCAACAAGCATTTATCTCTCTCATTTATATTTATTCATTTTATTCATTGTTAGCAGTTTACCTAGATTACTTTGAGAACTGAGACATTAGACAAAACTAGTTATCATTTAAAGTTATTTCCTTGCTAACCATTTTATAGCCTGTGAATATCAGGTTGTCACCCAAATGTAAACCTTAATGTTAAACATAGTTTTTTTTTTCCCAGATAGCTCAGGATTTAGCTGTTTTTATTAAACCAATAATATTAAGCTAGTCTTATTCATTAAGAAGTCATAGTCTGGTCATGGTGGCTCACACCTGTAATTCCAGCACTTTGGGAGGCCGAGGTGGGTGGATCATTTGAGGTCAGGAGTTTGAGACCAGCCCGGCCAACATAGTTAAACCCTGCCTCTACTAAAAATACAAAAATTAGCTGGGTGTGGTGGCAGGTGCCTGCAGTCCCATCTACTCAGGAGGCTAAGGTTCACTTGAACCTGGGAGGTGGAGGTTGCAGTGAGCCAAGAAGATCGCACCACTGTACTCCAGCCTGGGCAACAGAGGACAGAAAAAGGCTCTATCAAAAAAAAAAAAAAAAAAATTGCAAAAACAAAGATCATTCTATTCTGGGCTGGATTTGTAATTTTAAATGCCAAACTATGACACTTTACAATATCTAGCAGAAATAAATACTGCCTGACCAATAAATCCAGGTAAAAATGTATGCTCATAATTCTAAAGATATTTCTATTTTTATTTTACCATCAAATAAAAAGCCATCTTATTTATTAAACATTTACTTAAGTCACAAGAACCTGAAAAGCATTTGGGCTTATTTACCTAATTATGAGTATTACTTTATTTTTAAGCCAATTTAGCACCATGCAGCCACAACACATAAGAAAATATATGTATATATACGTCTAAACACACATACGAAGATCCTATGCAGTTTACTTCACAACTCTAGCCATGAGGTAACAACACAAACTTACTGCTTTATAAAAAGACGGTTGGATTCAAATTATTTCTCGCAAGATTGGGACCTATTCACACAGCTAAACTTTAGTTACCCCTACAGGTAATATAATAAAGACTGTGGACCAAAATTTTGAGTAAAGCATTTTCCATTGTAGTTTGGCTTTAAAAACCTCTTTTGCTCTTTTTCTCTTTCCAAAATGAGTTTAAGGATAAATTCTCAGTGTTTTCAGTTTAGCTAGAATGGGCTGCACTGTATAAGAAAAACAAAATCTCAAAATAGCACTGAATTAATACCATAAACAGGCTCATTTAAAATCTTCCTCAAATACACTCATCTCTCTCCTGCATGATCTGTAAATGTACCCCAGAACCTAAAGTACAATTAAAAATATATATATATTTTTAATTAATATATATATATATATTTAATTTTAATATATATATTTTTAATTGTACTTTAGGTTCTGGGGTACATGTGCAGATCATGCAGGACTGTTGCATTAAAACATATAAATTTGCAATATATTTATGCAGGACTGTTGCAATAAAATATATATTAAAATATAAAAATATATAGTAATTAAAAATATATATTTTTTAATTGTACTTTAGGTTCTAGGGTACATGTGTAGATCATGCAGGATTGTTGCATAGGTACACACATGGCAATGTGGTTTGCTGCCTCCATTCCCCCATCACCTACATCTGGCATTTCTCCCCATGTTATCCCTCCCCAACCTCCCCACTCCCTACCTTTGCCCCCACAACAGACCCCAGTGTGTGATGCTCCCCTCCCTGTGTCCATGTGTTCTCATTGTTTGACACCCACCTATGAGTGAAAATATGCAGTGTTTGATTTTCTGTTCTTGTGTCAGTTTGCTGAGAATTATGGTTTCCAGGTTCATCCATGTCCCTACAAAGGACACAAACTCATTGTTTTTTATGGCTGCATAGTATTCCATGGTGTATATGTGCCACATTTTACTTGTCCAGTCTATCGTTGATGGGCATTTGAGTTGGTTCCAAGTCTTTGCTATTGTAAACAGTGCCACCATGAACGTACGTGTGCATGTGTCTTTATAATAGAATTATTTATAATCCTTTGGGTATATACCCAGTAATGGGATTGCTGGGTCAAATGGAATTTCTCTTTCTAGGTCCTTGAGGAATCGCCATACTGTCTTCCACAATGGTTGAACTAGTTTACACTCCCACCAACAGTATAAAAGTGTTCCTATTTTTCCACATCCTCTCCAGCATCTGTTGTCTCCAGATTTTTTAATGATCGCCATTTTAACTGGCATGAGGTGGTATGTCAATGTGGTTTTGATTTTCATTTCTCTAATAATCAGTGATGATGAGCATTCATTCATATGTTTTTTTGGCCTCATATATGTCTTCTTTTGAAAAGTGTTCATATCCTTCACCTACTTTTGGATGGGTTTGTTTTTTTCTTGTAAATCTGTTTTAGTTCTTTGTAGATTCTGGATATTAGCCCTTTGTCAGATGGGTAGATTGCAAAAACTTTTTCCCATTCTGTTGGTTGCCAGTTCACCCTAATGATTATTTCTTTTGCTATACAGAAGCTCTGGAGTTTAATTAGATCCCATTTGTCTATTTTGGCTTTTGCTGCCAATGCTTTTGGTGTTTTAGTCATGAAGTCTTTGCCTATGCCTATGTCCTGAATGGTTTTGCCTAGGTTTTCTTCTAGGGTTTTTATGGTGTTAGGTCTTATGTTTAAGTCTTTAATCCATCTGGAGTTAATTTTAGTGTAAGGTGTCAGGAAGGAGTCCAGTTTCTGCTTTCTGTACATTGCTAGCCAGTTTCCCCAACACCATTTATTAAACAGGGAATCCTTTCCCCATTGCTTGTTTTTGTCAGGTTTGTCAAAAATCAGATGGTTGTAGATGCGTGGCTTTGCCTCCAGGGCTTCTGTTCTGTTCCATTGGTCTATATCTCTGTTTTGGTACCAGTACCATGACGTTTTGATTACTGTAGCCTTGTAGTATAGTTTGAAATCAGGTAGCATGATGTCTCCATCTTTTTTCTTTTTGCTTAGGATTGTCTTGGCTATGTGGGCTCTCTTTTGGTTCCATATGAAGTTTAAGGTGAGTTTTTCCAGTTCTGTGAAGAAGGTCATTGGTAGCTTGATGGGGATAGCATTGAATCTATAAATTATTTTGGGCAGTATGGCCATTTTCACTATATTGATTCTTCCTAGCCATGAGCACGGAATGTTTATCCATCTGTTTGTGTCTTCTCTTATTTCGTTGAGCAGTGGTTTGTAGTTCTCCTTGAAGAGGTCCTTTACATACTTTGTTAGTTGTATTCCTAGGTATTTTATTCTCTTTGTAGCAATTGTGAATGGGAGTTTGTTCATGATTTGGCTCTTTGTTAGTCTGTTATTGGTGTATAGAAATGCTTGTGATTTCTGCACATTGATTTTGTATCCTGAGACTTTGCTGAAGTTGCTTATCACTTTAAGGAGATTTGGGGCTGAGATGATAGAGTCTTCTAAATATACAATCATGTGGTCTGCAAATAGAGATAGTTTGACTCTAATTGCTCTGGCTACAACTTCCAGTACTATATTGAATAGGAGTGGTGAGAGACAGCATACTTGTCTAGTGCTGGATTTCAAAGGGAATGCTTCCAGTTTTCACCCATTCAGTATGATATTGGCTGTAGGTTTGTTGTAAATAGCTTTCATTGTTTTGAGATGTGTTCCTTCAATACATAGTTTATTGAGAGTTTTTAGCATAAAGTGCTGTTGAATTTTGTTGAAGGCCTTCTCTGCATCTATTGAGATAATCATGTGGTTTTTGTCTTTGGATCTGTTTATGTGGTGGATTATGTTTATAGACTTGTGTATGTTGAACCAGCCTTGCATCCTTGGAATGAAGCCTACTTGAACGTGATGGATAAGCTTTTCAATATGCTGTTGTAATCAGTTTGCCAGTATTTTATTGAAGATTTTTGCATCAATGTTCATCATGGATATTTGGCTGAAGTTTTTGTTGTTGTTGAGTCTCTGCTGGGTTTTGGTATCAGGATGATGTTGTTATCATAAAATGATTTGGGAAGGATTCTCTCTTTTTGTATTGTTTGAAATAGTTTCAGAAGGAATGGTACCAGCTCCTCTTTGTACATCTGGTAGAATTCAGCTGTGAACCCGTCTGGACCTGGACTTTTTTTGGTTAGTAGGCTATTAATTGCTGCCTCAACTTCAGCCCTTGTTATTGGTCTATTCAAGGTTTCAGTTTCTTCCTGGTTTAGGCTTGGGAGGGTGCAAGTGTCCAGGAATTTATCAGTTTCTTCCATGTTTACTGGTTTATGTGCATAGAGTTGTAGTAATCTCTGATTGTAGTCTGTATTTCTGTGGAATCAGTGATGATACCCCCTTTATTGTTTTTTATTGCATCTATTTGATTCTTCTCCCTTTTCTTTTTTATTAGTCTGGCTAGTGGTCTGTTTTGTTGATCTTTTCAGAAAACCAGCTCCTGGATTTATTGATTTTTTGAAGGGATTTTTTTTCTCTCTATCCCCTTCAGTTCTGCTCTGATCTTAGTTATTTCTTGTCTTCGGCTAGCTTTTGAGTTTTTCTGATCTTTCTCCTTTAGCTCTTTCAATTTTGATGATAGGGTGTTGATTTTAGATCTTTCCTCTCTTCTCATGTGGGCATTTATTGCTATAAATTTCCCTCTAGACACTGCTTTAAATGTGTCCCAGAGATTCTGGTACATGTGTCTTCATTCTCATTGGTTTCAAAGAACATCTTTATTTCTGCCTTCATTTCATCATTTATGCAGTCAACATTCAGGAGTCAGTTGTTCAGTTTCCATGAAGCTGTGTTGTTCTGAGTGGTTTCTTAATTCTGAGTTCTAATTTGATTGCCTTGTGGTCCGAAAGACTGTTTGTTATGATTTTCATTCTTTTGCATTTGCTGAGGAGTGATTTACTTCCAATTATGTGGTCAATCTTAGAGTAGGTGCAATGCAGTGCTGAGAAGAATGTATATTCTGTGGATTTGGGGTGGAGATTTCTGTAGATGTCTATTAGGTCTGCTTGGTCCAGATCTGAGTACAAGACCTAGATGGATATCCTTATTAATTTTCTGCCTTGTTGATCTAATATTGACAGTAGAGTTTTAAAGTCTCCCACTATTATTATGTGGGAGTCTAAGTCTCTTTGTAGGTCGTTAAGAACTTGCTTTATGTACCTGGTTGCTCTTTCATTGGGTGCACATATATATTTAGGATCATTAGCTCTTCTTGATGCATTGATCCTTTTACCATTATGTAATGCCCTTATTTGTCTCTTTTGACTTTGTTGGTTTAAAGTCCATTTTATCAGAGACTAGGATTGCAACTCCTGCTTTTTTTTTTTTTCTCTCCATTTGCTTGATAAATCTTCCTCCATCCCTTTATTTTGAGCCTATGTGTGTCCTTGCATGTGAGATGGGTTTCCTGGATACAGCACACTGATGGGTCTCGACTTTTTATCCAGTTTGCTGGTCTGTGTCTTTTGATTGAGGCATTTAGCCAATTTACATTTAAGGTTAATATTGTTATGTGTGAATTTGATCCTTCCATTTTGATGCTAGCTGGATGTTTTGCCCATTAGTTGATGCATTTTTTTCATTGTGTCGATGGTCTTTACCATTTGGTATGTTTTTGGAGTGGCTGGTACTAGTTGTTCCTTTCCTTGTTTAATGCTTGTTTCAGGAGCTCTTGTAAGGCAGGCCCAGTGGTGACAAAATCTCTGAGCAATTGCTTGTCAATAAAGGATTTTCTTTCTCCTTCGATTATGAAGCTTAGTTTGGCTAGATATGAAATTCTAGGTTGAAAGTTCTTTTCTTTAAGGATGTTGAATATTGGCCCCCACTGTCTTCAGGCTTATAGGGTTTCTGCTGAGAGATTTGCTGTGAGTCTGATGGGCTTCCCTTTGTGGGTAACCTGACCTTTCTCTCTGGCTGCACTTAGCATTTTTTCCTTCATTTCAACCCTGGTGAATCTGACGATTATGTGTCTTGGGGTTGCTCTTCTTGAGGAATATCTTTGTGGTGTTCTCTTTATTTCCTGGACTTGAATGTTGGCCTGCCTTGCTAGGTTGGGGAAGTTCTCTTGGATAATATCTTGAAGAGTGTTTTCCAGCTTGGATTCATTCTCTGTCACATTCAGATACACCAATAAAATGTAGATTAGGTCTTTTCACATAATCCCATATTTCTTGGAGGCTTTGTTCATTTCTTTTCACTCTTTTTTCTCTATTCTTGCCTTCTCATTTTATTTCATTGAGTTGATCTCTGATGTCCTTTCTTCTCTGATATCCTTCTCTGATATCCAATCTCTGATATCCTTTCTTCTGCTTGGTCAGTTCAGCTATTGAAACTTGTATACGCTTTGAGAAGTTCTCGTGCTGTGTTTTTCAGCTCCATCAAGTCATTGATACGCTTCACTAAGCTGTTTATTCTAGTTAGCCTCTCATCTAACCTTTTTTCTAGGTTCTTAGTTTCTTTACATTGGGTTAGCATATGTTCTTTTAGCTCTGGGAAGTTTGTTATTACGCACTTTCTGAAGCTTGTTTCTGTCAGCTCATCAGATTCATTCTCCATCCAGTTTTGATCTCTAGCTGGTGAGGAGTTATGATCCTTTGGAGGAGAGGTGTTCTGGTTTTTGGTGTTTTCATCCTTTTTGTGCTGGTTTCTTGCCATCTTAGTGGCTTTATCTACCTGTGGTCTTTGTAGTTGGTGACTTTCAGATGGGGTCTCTGACTGGATGTCCTTTTGTTGATGATGAAGTTTTTTTCTTTCTGTTTCTTAGTTTTCCTTCTAACAGTCAGGCCCCTCTGCTGCAGGACTGCTGGAGGTCCACTCCAGACCCTACTTGCCTGGGGATCACCCATGGGCGCTTCAGAACAGTAAGGGTTGCTGCCAGTTTCTTTTGTTAACTTTGTCCCAGAAGGGTACCTGCCAGATGTCAGATTGAGCTCTCCTTTATGAAGTGTCTCTTTGGGTATACGGGATGGGGGAGCTGCTTGAGGAGACAGTTTGTCCCTTTTAGGAGCTCAAGTGCTGTGCTGGGGGCTCTGTCGTTCCATGCAGAGCTGCTGGACAGGTACATTTAAGTCTGCTGCAGCTGAACTCATAACTGCCTCTTTTCCCAGGTGCTCTGTCCTAGTAAGGTCAGCTTTATTTATAAGTTCCTGTCATGCTGCTGCCTTTTTTTCATAGATGCCCTGCCCTGCACAGAGTAGTCTAGTCACAGTCTGCCAGCAGAGGTGTTGCTGAGCTGCCACAGGCTCTGCCCAGCTGCTGTATGAACTTCCTCGGTAGTGGCGGACTGCCTCAGGAGTGGTGGTCACCCTTCCCCTGACTGAGCTGGACCGTCCTGGGTCCAGCTGCACTTGCTGTGAAACTCTCAATCCAGAGCTTTTCAGATTGCTTGTTTTGTGGGGGTGGTACCCATTGAGCCAGATCACCTGACTCCCTGTCTCTGCCCCCTCCCTTTCAGTTGAATGGGTGGCTCTGTCTCCCAGACATACCAGGTGCCAGTTGAAACAGCCACCCAGATTTGTGTGAGTTTCTGTGCGCCAACCCAGCATGGGCTGAAACCACTGTGCTGAAAACTCGTGGTGCTTTTCAGTGAAAATTTGTATGGAAATGTGGTGGGCACTCATCCTCTGCATTGTTCTTGCTGAGAACTGCACTCTGGAGCTATTCCTATTCGGCCATCTTGGATCTTCCCCACAACTTTGACCTGAGGTATATATTTGTTATTCTGTTTTCTCCAAAACTTAGTGAGGGTTTCTATCATGGCCTTGTGAGGCAGATAAACTTTAACGTTTTCACAATTTAACCCAACTGTCCTTTTAATTTATTGAGTTTGTCTCACAGCTAAAATTTTTAAAATCAAAACTTTAAAATCCTTGTATTGGTCTGTATCATTAGTGCACTTTCTACATTGGTATCAAATTGCCCTACTCCTAAATCAATAGACAAAAATGCTTTTCAAGTTCATGTGATTTTAGTAACTTTTGGCAAATATAGTTTTAAAAGTATTAATAAAATAGAACCATCATCAGAATTTAGACATTTGTTCTGAATTAATCACTATCTCTGCTAGATGTTTCAAGATATAAAAGCTTTTACTTGTTTAACTTTTCTATAAACTTACATTCTTAGATATGAAACTTTAGGCTATGAGGAAGCCCAGCTCCAGGAATTTTCCTTTGCCCCGAACTTTGCACTTCGTACATAATTTAAAGTGCTTACCTCCTAGGATTTTATTAAAAATGAGAGTTACTAAGAGTTAACATTACAGTTAAAGTATGTAATGAAAACTACTAGATACATACAAAGTGTATAGAAACAAATATGATGAGTCTTTGATAAAAAGTTACAAAAAGGCATGGAATGTGATTTTTCTTAACGGGAAAGGAATTTTGTCTAGGTACAGTTTTTTAAAGATGGTTTTAAATTTAAAATACAGACAAAACTAAAGGTTTTTGAAGGATTGATCTTGTAAAACGAATTCTGTATGTAAACCAGCTGGCTAAAAGTTGAAAGGAATTATTTAGTTTTTGTATGAATCAAATATTAAAATAAAAAGCACAGAAATACAGAGCCAGAATCTAGGCCCTTATGTCAAAATATCAGGGTTTTATTTGAGCATTAATCTGCTCTTTTATAGAAAATTATAAAATGTTGTAAAAGATTTATAAAAATCTTACCTTGTGTTATAACTATTTAAAATTAAATAGATTTGTTTACAAGATTTTATTAATGTTAACTTTAGCATTAATATGCTATGCAGTGATAAAATTTAGATCTCTCTTGAATAAGATTTTCTTTTAATATTAAGAGATAGAGAAAGATTTTCACTTACCTTTTGAGAAAACTGCAAAAAAGCAGGAGTTGAGGAAAGAGAGACAAATTTAGTTGGCCTCATGCTGTCTTTATTAGATCTTACTGTTTGTGGAAGTGAGTCTTGTCTCTCAAAGAGTGAAGGTTTTTACTTTTTGAAATCTTTGAGTTATCACTTTGCCTAAATGAATGACTTATTTCACAATGACCTGTTTGGTGATTATAATTTGTTTTTCCATTGCTATGTCTGTCTCTGTCTAAATACCTCTAATCCAAATGGCTCCAAAGCTATAACCTTGGCTTTTAATATGTGAAACTTGTTTTAAGTTTCAAAGTGGGGACTGAAGAAAATCAAACTTCCCAAAATCAAATTCTAAATTCATTCTTATTGACCTCATTATCTTAAATCCCCTGAAGCCAAAAATGGACACATTTTGTGTATTTGGCATGTTAAAATCATATAGGAAACATTGTCAAATACGAAATGGTGTTTAACTTTATTTGGGTTACATTTATGTAAACCTGTTACTAGTATGTTTTTCAAAATCGTATGATATTCCTATGAGTCTGATGTCTTCACATGTTATCAGTAGTATTTATAATTATTATGTTAAATTGTTATATGCCACAGAAATAACCAAATTTCCTTGTCAAGTATGTTCTTGCCCATGGCTGTCCTAAGACTTCTGTCACAGTTGTTCTACTCTGATCCTTTTAAAAACGTGGTTTGCAATTAGCTATACAACTCTAAGGGGTGCTCTTGAATAAAGCTTTATGATAATTTTGGAGATTGTGCCACTGGAATAAACAAAAGAAAAACTCCCAGGACTCTCAGGGAGTTTATATGTTCATGAGGACAGCTGAACCAATAGCCAACAGAACAGGAGTTAATTACATGTACTGAACTAATAGAAGACTGAAATAATCTTTTTATGGCTTTTGTTGAAACATTGCTATTTTTGTTTATTTTGTTTTTCAGAGTCAAGAAATTTTTTTCTTTTTAGATATTTACAGCTTTTAATATTTGTATAAAGTATAATCTTGTGAGCAAAATTTGAAGCATATTTCCTTGTATTTGCCTGATTTCTCTGAAATTTGGAAACTCTTAGTGATTATCACTAATTTATGGGAATATAATCATTTGCATAAATTCAGTTAGACTGTTTTCTTTTGTAACAGGACACAAGTGTAGACACAAGTCAAGGATTTGACTGGAATGGCAGCTTTTTAAGAAATTGAGATTGACTTTATAAAGCTGATAATAGCCCTGTGGATGAAACTGGCCTTGCACCTTGTCTATGCAGTTCCTTTACAGGTTCCTTTACAGGTTTCTGGCCTGTAATAGGTAAAGAAGGTCACATTCTGACAGGCCCAGGAACCCCAAGTTATTTTGGACCTTGAGAGAGAATTCACTCAATTCATACAGGCATCTGTAGAAACAGATAAATCCTTAGTTGAGCTCAGGATGCTTTTAAGAGGTCTATTCTGAGATTCTTTCTAAAAAAGAATGTTCCAGCAAAGTCAATTTTTAAAAAGGAACCTATATAGTAAATAATTATTCTTGCTGCATGTTATGCAAATAATCAGACCAAGTACAGTAACAAAACTTATTTTGCAAATAAATCAGTTCTACGTCTTTCATAAAATTGAAGAATTGAAAGCAGAAAAATTATGTTTCAAAAATTGCAGTATATCATTTATTATCTTCTAGCCCTGTCCATTGTTTTTTCAGTTATTATTTTTTACAATTTAGACCAAATCCTGAATTTTTTTTCTGGCTACAAGTCTTCAGAATAACACTTCCAATTTTTCCCCCATTTTTCTTACTTGAATTCACTAGAAATTAAAACTGTGGTTTTCTCAAAGTCCTGCAAACTAAAGGTATCAGGAGAGAATAACAGTAACTTATAAACAACCTTCATTGTATGCCTGCTGACGCAAGTCCTTCTCAGAAAGTTCACTTGAACACCTGGTTTGAACTTCCAGGGAAATCTGAAAGATTGCCACTGCAATATGAAGATGCCTCAGAGATTCTAGAAAAGCTAGTCTATAGATAGACTACTCCAGATATTAACCTTTTTTTTTTTTCTGTTTCTATAGAAATGCCTCCTACTAGAAATCTGATTGCCTACATTACATCTAGAGGCCTAAACCATTTGCTATGCCACCTCCTGGAATGGGAGATTGGTATTTAACTGAGCTGATCTCGCCTCAAAACTAAGAGACTACCTAAAGAAGATATGGAATGATATATTTAAATTTGCTCATTTATATATATCCCAATTTAGTTTTCCACTGCTGTGTCTGTCTCTATCTAAATACCTCTAACCCAAATCTCTCCAAAGTTATTACCTTGGCTTTTGGTGTGTAAAAAACAAGTTTCAAAGTCAGGACTGAGGAAAATAAAAATATTTTACCCTCAAATATATTTCTTTGACACAGTTTAAAATGGTTGCCACTGGCCAAGAAGCAGAAGTGGCTTTTCAAAGCTATCTTAACTGAGGAAAAATTGCATCTGTGGACAATCTCCATTAATGCAGCCATGCTCTCCACCCTTTCTATGCCTTTCCCAGGAACCAGGAGAGATTGAGAGTCTGACATCTTTAATGATTTGAAAAGAAACATTTACCATCTATTCTTTCTGCAAAAAGGTTGATCTACACCATTAGGCCACCTTTGCTAGCCAAGCTACTTCCTTCCTCTCTCTCTTAACCTATGCTGCCACTGAAACTCATTTACCTGTTTCTGGCCATGCTTTGAGTCTCCACTCTGTACTGTGGCCTTGCAATTGTACATGAGTTTCTGTAACTTACTGGGAAGTTGGGTCTTCATTCTCAAGTTTCCCAAGTGTGATGGGTAATATTGAGTGTCAAACTTGATTGGATTGAAGGATACAAAGCATTGTTCCTGGATATGTCTTTGAGGGTGCTGCCAAATGAAATCAACATTTGAGTCAGTGGACTGGGAAAGGCAGACCCACCCTCAATCTGGGTGGGCACCATCTAATCAGCTGCCAGCATGGCCGGAATAAAAGTAGGCAGAAGAATGTGGAAATACTAGACTGGTTTAGTCTTCCAGCCTACATCTTTCTCTGTGCTGCATGCTTCCTGGCCTCAAACATCAAACTCTTAAGTTCTTCAGCTTTTGGACTCTTGGGACTTGGACCACAGACTGAAGGCTGCATTATCGGCTTCCCTACCTTTGAGGTTTTGGGACTCAGACTAGCTTCCTTTTTCCTCAGCTTGCAGATGACCTACTGTGGGACTTCACCTTGTGATTGTATAAGTCAATACTCCTTAATAAATTCCCATTTATATATACATCTATCCTATTAGTTCTAGCCCTCTAGAGAACACTGACTAATATACCACGTATACACATTAAATAAATTTGTATTCCCTTTCCCCTATTAATCGATATGTCACATTTCAGTGACTTTTAGTGAAGCTTTAGAAGGGCCAACTGCCTATGGTTCCCACATAAAGTATACACTGGTTCTGTCTGAAAATCTGAGATATCTTAAAGTAGGAGAGCTTACAGGGCATAGGTGATTTAAAGATTTTCTGATTGGCAATTGGTTGAAAGCATTAAGCTTTGTCTAAAGACTTCCAGTCAGTACAAAGAAATGCTTGAGTTAAGATAAAGCGAGCTGTGGGAACCATGGTTCATGTTATGTAGAAGAAATCTCCAGTTAGCAGCCTTAGAGAAAACAGATGGTAAATCTCTCTTTTCAGATTTTTAAGGTGTCAGACTCTCATTTAATCTCTCCTCAATCAAAGCAGAGCCAGAAACAGGCAGATTTCCCCTACAAAAGATGGCTTTGCAAGACCATTTCAATATACGTCAAAGAAATATATTTTGGGATTAAATATATTGATTTCCTTCAGGGTCTGCTAACATCCTGTGATGCTAAACCAGAGTCAGGTTGGAATTTGGTATCTTATTCCCACAAAGAGTCCATTTTGCCAGTCTTACGATTACAATTTCAATGTTAATGCTGGTCAGTTGTGCCTAAACTCCAAAAGGGAGTGGGTATAATGAGGTGTGTCTGACCTTCCTTTCCATTATGGCCTGGAATTTTGTTTTCCAGATTTCTCTGGGGTTCCCTAGGACAAGAGGGGATTCATTCAGTCACTAGGGGGACTTGATTTAATTTTTGGTTTACACCCCAATTTCAAAGTACACTGCAAATTACTTTCAAAGTTCTACTTTGGCCAGTGACCAGGAACCAAGCTCAATGCAATCCTCTTGCTTCCAAGGTCTGTAATAAAGTGCTCTCCCTTCCACAGTCTGCAAGGGAAGTGATCTCACTGGAATTCCATACTCCCTTGAGGCCAGAGTCTAGTTACAATCATCTCAGGGATCTCTGGGAAATGTAGTTGCAAGGCCTCAGGTTGCCTCTGTCAATCTCTTACACAAATCTTTTTATTAAACAAGGTATGGAGAATTATATTATCTGATAATACCCATGCCACAGGCTAGGAGAGCTGTGCCCTTGTATTTCACCTAGTTCCTGCTCTCTGGAAGTCTGATATCAGATTTCCCATATGTCATATAGAAGGTGAGAGCTTAAAACAGGTTCAGGAAAAGCAGAACCAATAACTTAGAAGAGGCAGAAGAGGAAGATGAAAGGTTTTAGTCACACTTTGAGTTTATGGCACATTTTTTTCAATTCCTATAAGGCCTCTCTTGTTCTTCTGCCTCTTTTCATCTCATCCTCACTCTCATTCACTTCTCTACCCAAAGGTACCACATAATGTAACTGAAATAACTCGATGCATGTGGTATAAGTGCTACATGTATCATATGGCTTTGTTTCTGCTTTTTTATTTACATTGATATTAATATAAATATTTACATTAATATTAATATAAAATATTAACAATTTTTTGACACATAACAGTTGTACATATTTATTTGGTAGAGTGTGATATTCTGATACATGCATACATTGTGTAAAGATCAAATCATGATAATTAGCATATCAGCTCAAACATTTATCATTGCTTTGTCATGAGAACATTCAAAATCCTTCCTTCTAGCTTTTTTTGTCTAGCTTCCATACCTGCTTTTCTCTCCAGTCTGCGGTAACAACTCAACTTTCTACTACTCTACTTTATTCTATTCTTAACTTCTATGAGATCAATTATTTTTAGATTGAGTGAGATCTGCAGTCTTCATGACGTAATTGTTGCCTTCAGCACCTAGTGTTCCATTACATGCCTCTGCTGTCCTGCCACATGAACTTGGGACTCTCTGTAGGAAGGCTTTGTTTTGGCCTGTGCTTTGGCAGATGGACTACAAATTAATGCACCTGGGACCATGACTCAGCCCAGATGATAGGAATTGGAGACTATCCTTGTGTTCTACATGCTAAGATGAGATTACTCTTAGTCATGTACAAAACTGCCTGCTGGTGTTGTCTAGAAGGATTATGCTCCCTTTCTTCACAAGCAACCTGCCAACAATGCACCTTTTTATTGATTCTCAAGCTGCTCTGGTTTCACTGTTCCGCTCCCACACTAGTGCTTCCTTAAATCATCTCCTAAATCAAAATAAGCCACTGGAATGCAAATCCTTTTCTTGGGCCTGGTTTTAGAGAAACCCAACCTAGGTTTCTGTAACTTACCAGTTCCACTTGTGAAGGACATTTGATTGCCTCCTACTCCTGGTTATTATAAACACTGATGTGGTGAATGCCTTTCTAAACATCCCCTGTAGATTAGCAGAGCATCACTGGAATGTATTTATCAGGAATGGGATCCGCGGAGGAGCAGAGCATAGATATACTTTATTTTTCTTTTGTTACTGCCAGATTTCTGTCCTTTTGTATATAATTCCTCTTTTTCTCATATCCTGATTGACACTTGGTGTTAGCCACCTTCAAATGTTTGACCGTGTTATATATCTAAGATGATACCTCAGTGTTCTTTTCATTTTCGTTTCTCTTGAGTTCCAGTGAATATGGGTGAATACGTTCTTCACATACCTATTGATCCTTCACATTTCTATTTGTGAATTAAATGGCAAGGTTTTAAGAAAGAACTCTTTCTGCCAAATCAGTCAGGACACATAGGTGAAGAGAGATGGATTAAAATTCAGATCTTGCTAGAAAATCTTTGGCCAAGGTAGAGTGGGATAGGGGCAGAGGAAATAATCCCAGCATGTGGGACTGTGGTCTGGACCATTTTTGACAATATGGGAGAGGAATTTTCAACGGATTGTGGTCATTTTTCCCTTGATTGTTGGATACTTGACACTTAGAATTAAAATGTTACAATCCAGATGAGCACGTGTAATTCTGAGATTGCCTATAATTACTGTCAGTCTGACAGAGATCCTTGAGGACATCCACCAAGAACCATGGAAAACTATGAGACTGGGAGACTTGTGACTAAGGGAGAGTAAGACCAGAGTCAAGGATCTTGGTGTCCAAGGGCAAAACACCTGAGGTTGGGGGTTTTGAGATGTCAGAAAGCCTGACAATACCCTACAGCCTCCCACAAGGTGGTCATCAAGACTTTTAAGCCAAAATTTGACTACATCAAAGTTTTACATGTGGAAAAAGAGCAGAACTGGGATTATCCCTCCCAGCTTCTCATCAATGAGAAAACTAAACAAAGTAAAATAAATCTCAGATCCATGATAGAATTGAAGTCACAGAGCAAAGTGCTGTCCTGAAAAGTGGAGGGACAGGCAGTTAAAGACAGACAGTCACAATTTATTCCCAATTCTAGAAACTAAAGCCCAGGTTTAGAAGACCAGGTTTAAAAGACCACAGATGAAGCCAGTGTTTTTAGGAACATACAAACATGTAATAATTCATTAATTGTTGACACCCTGCATGGACAAGCTTGAGAGTTTCAAACTCTTGGGTACTCAGTCTCAGGTGGTCTTCACACTTACGTGTTTTACCTCCAAGATACCCACCAAGTTCTCACTGTGAACACTGGAGAATAGTCTCTTCATGCTCCTAGCAGAAGGCAGAGAAAAATGACCATTGTGATGCAAGCCCAGAGCATTCTAGGCCCCCTTCCCTCAGGGGAAATTATGAGAGCCTAACTGAAGTGAGGTAAGTGAAACGTTCAACGCCAACCCCCTCTAGCATTCCTGTCTCGCCTAAGTGGAGGGGATAGGGCATGGATGCTGAGAAGCACTTTCGAAGGTCACATCCCAGGGCATATGCTCACTAGAAGATAGCGACGTAATCAAAGGACTATAGAATGGTTCTCTTTCCCCCGTACATTAAAACCACTGAGACTGCAGGAGAAAATACCGGGGCCAGGACAATGCCAAGAAGCTGAGGCCAACTGCTTCGGAAAAAAAAAAAAAAAGGAGACAGGAAGCGAAAGTGCTGCGGCAAAAGGGAAGGCAGCAAAGGCCAAGGCCAACCCCGAGGTGGCCAACGAGCCACAGAAGCTGCCGGGCCTGGTCGTCCACGAGATGGAGGTAAGTGAGCGCGAGTGGGCCAGCAAGGCGCAAAGAGGAGGAAGAAGCAGGAGGTGAAGGGGAGTCTCGTGCAGAAAAAAGGGAGGAAGTCTGCGCGCTGTTGAACTCCTGCAGGCGGCAGAGCCGGCGACGCGCTGCGAGGCCTGGACGACCGGAAGGTGCGGGAGCTGGAGGCGACGTGAAGCGGAAGTGGACAGACCTGCCGAACCAGGTGGAGGGTGCGACAATCCAGACACGCAGCTCCAGCTGCGGTGGGAGGCCTGAGGCGCCAGCAGGAGGAGCGCGGGGCGGACGAGGTGGAGAAGAAGCTGCGGCGCCAGAACTTGCGCAGGAAGAAGGCGGTCAGCGACCCCGCGCTCCCTGCACTGGGCTTGCCAGAAGCGTCGTATCACGTCCAGGACCTGGATCGCGCTGGCCTCGTGGGGGCGCCCGAGGGCTGCCCTCCCGCGCCCAGCGTGTCCCTGGCCTGGGCCTTTCCCACCTCGGGCTGCTGTCTCTGTCCCTCTGAGTCTTTGTGTGATGCCGGCTCCTCCCAGACCTCCGTAGAACTCGGCTTTTCCATGTGAAAGGGACACAGTCTTGCTCACCTGAGTTGTGATGCTCAGATCAGGCACACGGCAAAGAATGTTTCAGCGTCGTCCTTGAACACAGGGCGCGCAGGTCCTTCAGACCCCAGGGAGAGAGTGAACCAGATCCGGCCCTCCAGTCTTCTCTGTGAAGCCCGAGAGCTTCCCAGAGGGTTTGCAGAGTCAGGGAAGAGGAACGTTGGTAGGGGTGGGTCAAAGGAGTTTGGGGTGAGACAGTCACTGCCTCTTCTTCTCCTGCCTGTGTTCACAGGGGCCACAGGACAGGAAGAGAATGTCCTTTGCTGATTGTCCGCGTTAGTTCAAAACTCACTGAAAGGGAGGACAAACCTGGGGTGGAGTGCATGGGCACCTGGCATTTGGGAGAAGCTGGAGCCTATCCAGGCACCTTGTGTCCAAGATAGAACACTATGACCTTTTCCACTCTCTTGGCCTCTGCCTGTTTGGGTCTCATTCTTTTCTCTTTCTTAGTAGCCCCAGGTAGCATTTCACAGCTCAAAATTCAAAGGTTGGAAGGGACCTGTACCTTTCCAGAGGTCCATGGATTTGAGTTGGGCCACATGGCCTCCTCTGAGCCAGTTGCTGGCTCCAGTTGTGGGCAGTAACTGATATGCCTCACTAACCTCCTGGAGTCAGGGAGAAGTTTCCTGGCAGAGGGTGGAGTGGGGTGGGGGTAGAGGGAGGTTTGCTGTTACCTAATGAGAGGGGTAGGGGTGAGGACAGATAGCAGATGTCAGATGGCTTCTGTCCCAGGTGAGGGCTTGGTTGCAGAAATGATCCAATGTGGCTGGTGTTGTCTAAGGGTCTTGGAGTGAGGAAATCACACTTACTGAGCAGCTGTTCAGACATGAGACTGCTCACTCCTTAAATATTTAATAAAATGGGTATTTTCCCATGGTACACAATTTAAAAAGTACAAGAGTAAACAGACTTCTAATTGGCAATATAGCATGCTGGATGTTCTCCAAAGCCTCGCTGGTATGGCTGATCTGAACATGATATATAGAATTTTTTTTTTAAAACGAATGACTGGGTTGGTGGGAAATGAAGAGATGACTGGGCTGAGATTTTCCCGACTTGGTGAAAGAGAACAATTTTGAGATTTGGGAAACCTGTGGCAGCCATGGATGTGCATGTCTTGATCTTTTTTGAGAAATAACCGGCCGTTCAGCTGTAAGGAGTGTAGACTGTTGACATTCCAGACCATTGCTTTCTGCATCTGCCTCAGCCGTTGAGCTAAGGCCATGCACTGCTTGGGTGGCCTCTACCCAGTGACTTAGCAATTCTTTAATAGGCAGACTGCTCCAGGGTTCCCCAGTGAGTTATTTGAGACTGTCCACTCTGCATCATGGTCTGAGTCTCTCCTGGTACCTACCATTCTGCTTCCTGCCCTTGTCTTTCACAGGTGTTAACTTTGATAGACCTCTTACACTCCTCACTTTGTCTCCAAATCTGTTTGCTGGAGGAATGAAAGTGACACAGAGCTCCCAACAACTTCCAAGTAAGTTTTAAACATGCACCCTGGGGTATATTCACATCACTGTAGAAAATAAAGACAGAATCCAACAATCTTACAATCTTTAGCCAGAGAAGAAAAACAGGTGCTCTGAGAAGGAAGACAGATTGACAACTGATATCTCAACAGCAACAATGAATGCTGGAAAAATGAAAATTGATAAGAAAAGAAGTCCAGAATTCAATACCCCTGTAAATATTTTTCACTTTGAGTGTCAGTTGTTAGTCAATTATTTTTCCTTTAAGAAAAAACCCTTCATGTCACCCTAGCTCTTAAGAAAATGAAACTTAAGAAGAAGGAAAATGATTTCACAAAGAAATGCTGAGCACAGACAAGGGGGATGTTTTGAATCTAAACATGCCCATTTCATGAAACTGCTCTTCATCATCATTGATGATGGTAGCCAGCAGCCATCAGTGGCTATTTAAAGTAAATTAAATTGGCCGGGCACAGTGGTTCACACCTGTAATCCCAATACTTTGGGAGGTCAAGGGAGGCAGATCAACTTGAAACCAGGAGTTTGAGACCAGCCTGGCCAACATAGTGAAACCTATCTCCACTAAAAATACAAAAATCAGTTGGGTATGGGGTGGCTGCCTGTAATCACAGCTACTTGGGAGACTGAGGCAGGAGAATCACGAACCTGGGAGGCAGAGGTTGCAGTGAGCCAAGATCGCACCACTGCATTCCAGGCGGGGCAAGAAAGCAAAGCTCCATCTCAAAATAAATAAAAATCAATTTATTTATCAATTAATAAATTTATTTAATAAGTATTCTCTTCCTGGGTTGTATAAGCCACATTTCAGGTGCTCAGTAGCCCTAGTGACTAACATATTGGATAGCACAGATATAGACAATTTGTATATTGAAGAAAGTTATTGGTCAGTGCTAGTATAAAACAATGTTTTGTAATTTGCATGCTTAAAAATCAAACTATATCCAGAATATTGGACAATATGGTATGTAAGTTATAGAAGTGGCTGGAATTGAATTATTCTCAGGTTTTTTATTTGTAAGGAGTAAAAAATAGAATTTAAATATGCATATTCTAAGATAACCACCAAAAGATAGAAACAGTAAAAACTAAAAGGGAAAAACATGGAATGAAGTAGAAAGATCTCAATCCAGCAGGAGGACAGAGAGAAAGAAAGAATAACCTAGGAACTAAGTGAGGTGAATGGAAGATTCAAACTATGATGGAAGAATTAAATCCAAATCTATGGGCAAGCAACATGAATGCAAATTGATTAAACTCAGATGAATTTTGGTGGTATATGAATAATAAAGCTGTAAATAAAAGTGTTTTGACTCTCCAAAGAGACAAAGATTGTAATGCACCCAAAAAACTATAAAAATGAAACACCTTGAGATAATAAAATCTTTCTGCACCTTCCAAATAAGTTATAAACTCCAGTATCATCTGTAGCAGTAGCAGTGGGGAACAAACCTCTTGAACACTGAACTGAGGAAGGAAGTGGCTTTTTTATTTGCCTGGGAGCTGCAGGGGACTTCAGCCTCATTCACCGAGCTCGCCGAGCTGCAGCTTCTCTCCCCTGTTAAAAGCTTACAGTGCTAAAAGGGAAACTGTGGCAGAACTATGTCAGTGTCCATTTGCTGGATATCCAACCTTACAATCTTTTGGCCTCATTGATTTGCTAATTCATATGCAATGCAAGCAGGGACCAGCAAGGGAGGGAACGTACACAGACAAGACAAAAGCAACAAGCTGTTGGTTGGCAGAGGTGCTTCCAAGAGGGAGCCTGGTCTGTAGAGATGTGGAGTCATGAACCAGTGCCAGCCTCCAGCCGGCAGGGATAGCATTCATTCGCAGCTCTTTCAAGGTTAACAGATAGCAGAGACACTGGGAACTGAAGAGGGAGTCATTTTCCCAGCTCTTTGGTATTTTATTTTATTTTATTTTCCTTCTTCACTCTCCTTCCCATGTGGAAGTGTGGGGAAGAGGTGAAATTGAAGGAAGTGAGGGAGTCTCCCCTCTCACATCCACCTTCAGCTGGATGATTAGATATCAATTGAGAGATTCTCTCCATACAAAAAGGTGTTGCTCTTTTCTGGTTACTGCTGTGCTAGAAGCCACAGGCAGCAGAGTCTCTGGTGGCACCCTGTACCAGGCAGTGCAGGAAGTCTTGCACGAGAACCAGCGTAAGTGCCGCAAGTTTTTGAAGATGGTGGAGTTGCAGATCTGTTTGAAGAACTATGACCCCCCAGAAGGACAAATGGTTCTCAGGCTTAAGTCCACTCCCTACCCCAAGTTCCTCCTGTGTGCCCTGGGAGACCAGCAGCACTGTGACGAGGCCAAGGCCATGAATATCCCCAACATGGACATGGAGACAATGAAAAAAACTCAACAAGAATAAGAAACTGGTCAAGAAGCTGGCCAAGAAGTATGATGCATTTTTGGCGTCAGAGTCTCTGATCAAGCAGATTCCATGAATCCTCGGCCCAGGCCTACATAAGGCAGGAAAATGCCTTTCACTGCTTACACACAATGAAAACATGGTGGCCAAAGGGGGTCAGGCGAAGTCTGCAATCAAGTTCCAAATGAAAAAGGTTCGTCTGGTGGTGGCTGTTGGGCATGTGAAGATGACAGATAACAAGCTTGTGTAACATATTCACCTGGTTGTCAACTTCCTGGTGTCATTGCTCAAGAAAATCTGGCAGAATGTCTGGGACTTATATGTCAGAAGCACCATGGGCAAGCCCTAGTGCCAATATTAAAGCACCTTCAAATAAACTCTACTGCTACCAGAAAAAAAAAGTCTTTATCAAATCTGTTAATCTTTATACTGTTACATTATGAGGTTTTGACCCCTAGGCACACCTATCTTATCTAAAAGGGGGCACTTGACTTTTATTGAATCTTAAATGTCAACCCTGGTATCTGGCACTAAATTCAAGTTAACTAAAGCCTCATCTTCAAACCTGGGTGAAGATGACAGTCAAAATAAACTTCTTTCATACAACGCTGGGCCAGTTAAATCATAACTACTGATTTAATCATTTTTCCTTCATTTAAATTAATATACTTTGTTCTGTGCCTTAATGCTAGGTAATTTAAATTGTCCAGATACCTATGAGTTTCCTTTTCCTGTTACTGTCAGAGCTAGGCAACGCTTAGGTCCTTTTTGTTTAAAACATTGCTAATTTTATACATTGCTTACAAAATTGGGTAGAACAATAGAGATTACCCTTCTCCTCTCTACCTGATGTCTGTGAAATTTAAAAACCATTTAGAATCTGCTGGGTCTGTCCCACAGACCCTGGCTGACCGACAGATGAAATTAGTACTCAGACATAGGTATGCAGTGTAGCAGCAGCTAGGGAATGACCTGGCTCTAGTGGCCCAAGTGCAGTCCTGAGAAGCTGAAAAACTGCTTGCTTTTATTCAGTGCAGGCACAATGCCAGAAACCTGGAGCCAACACAACCTGTAGGTAATTAACATTTATTGTTCCCCTTTCAGGAAACATCATGCAGGAACGTCCAGATGATCAAAGGTCAGCTACTGGTCAACATAAGTAAACAAGCCTGTTTAAAATAAATTCCCCCACCCTCCCTTGTACCTACTCCTTGCCCTCTGTCTCAGGGTTATAGAAGAGCTGCCTTCAGCTATTCTACCCCGGGACTCTGCAGAACCTTCCGACTTTTCAGAAGGTTTGCGTCCTTTCCCTGTAGTTTTTCCCATCTCTCTGACCTATCCCTCAAAAGAATCCACTGAGCCTGATCTATTTTCATTGCTAATGCTCCACTGCTAAAACTGTGTAAGCACCTTCCCTCTAGGCCCAGGCACTATCACAGAAGAGGTGGGCATGTGAGAACGTAAGGGCCGAGTTTGAGGGGTAAAAGTTAACTTATTGATGCTGTTTCTTGGAGAAAGAAAAATAAATTAGATCCTTCAAATGAAAGACAGGCACACAGATGCCTCAACAGCTGGCAAAATAAGGGACTTTGCTTTCTGGGTCATTACATGTCCCCTTTCTAGCAATCCCAACCAAAGGAATTTCCTACTTCTTACAAAATTAAAAGAAAATTACTAAGAGAATATCAAGATACCTGGTTACAAAACCTCCTGGGTATAATGCCCCCAGGTACGAGATTTATGCAGATATATACAATTTTTAAAATCAGCCACCTTAGAACAAATTACTAAAAAGGCTGCAAAAAACATTGTGGCACAACAGAAATCTTAAAACTTAGCTTAAATGGTTTTAACAGAATCCTTATGTTTTGTATAGCTAGTTGCTAGAAGTATGTAACAAAACCATGACAGTAGCTGAATGCATAGAGTTGATAGATAAGTCAACTTTGTTACCTTGTCTTTTGACTTTTGGTTCTTTACTGTTATGTTACAACTCAGCATAATTCTGTAATTTTTTCCATTAGCTACACCAAAGTAGCCATTTCCTGAACCCCATTTTTTCTTGTCTGTGTATCTGAGTGCAGTGAATTATATAACCTCAACACATTGTATTGCATGTTCATTTAACAAAAATGTATTATCTCTATATACCTTTATCAAGCAGATGCTAGATATATGGTTAGCATCCTGTAAGTGCTGACTGACTGAATGCATTCACAACCTAAACAGAGGTTAAGTGAGGCAAACAAATAAATAACATACCATGACAGACTCTGAAATGGCCGTGCATACTGGGTATAATTGGAACACAAATGAAGAAACCATTATTTGTGTCTGGGTGACCTGAAGAATGTTTCACAGAAAAGGAGCATTTTAACAGAGATATAAAAATGAATTCAAATTTGTTCATGCTTCTTTATGCCTATGCTGCCTTTCTTGGGGCATGAAAAGCACAAATTAGGATCAGGAATGAGCCTGAGCTGGGGTGACCACAGAGCGAGATGGAAGAGTTTCAGGCCAGGGGTGACCTCCAGGGCGGTGACAGGAATAAAAATGTAAAAGTAGGTTAGGACCAGAATTGATTACCCTTTTCAGACATCTTAGCCTGTAGAAATCCTAAGAGCTCAAATGTCACCCCTTATGATGCATTCTCAGAAGTGTCAGTCAGAATTAATCTGGTTTTCTCTTTGCCAGGAGACAAAAATTAAATGTACATTACAACAAGCTGTAAAAGAAACATGTTTTGAGGTCAACGTTAGTTGTTTTCATATCAGTTTCCTCCCTGAAGGAGAAGTCAAGGCTGTGTCTGTCTCATTTCTCACAGTGCCTAACTGAGGAGCTTGGCATATGTTTCCTGGGTGTTGAACAAATGCAGGGATTGGCTTTTCATTGCAAGGGAGTGATATTCAGTCGGAGTTGTTTTGCTGCTCCTCAGACTTACCAGCTCTTTCCCTTCCTGTCCAACCGTTTTCATCCATGTCCCTGTCTCCTGGAAGCTTACAGTTCCTGTGCCAGAGACTGAAGCAGAGCAATCCTAATGGCTCAGTTTAACCTTTTTCCTGACTTGCCCAGTGTTTGTTTATGCTGCAATCTGCAGTCTTCAGCCTGCCAGCCTGCCACATGGTTGTCTGCCGTTTGACCGAACCCTCTGTTCCTGCCCTTTGAAATTTTGGGTTCACCATAATTAGCAGGCACCCTGGCAGCTGCTCCTCCCATGGAAGGTCAGCACTCTCAGACGAAGCTGACTGTGTTCACCACCCTGGGGCTGGGCTGCTGGAGGCTGGTCACCACAGAACCCAGGAACGGCCCTCTTTGGCTGTTCTTTCCTAGTCTTTGCTTTTCCCCTCCCTCGGGGCTGGCCAGCCACACCCTGCATGGTGGTATGGCCTGGAGTACCAGCTCAGTTTGTTTAATCTTTAACTTGTTTACAGATAGAATCTAATATGGTTTGGCTCTGTGTCTGCACCCAAATCTCATCCTGAATTGTAATCCCCATAATCCCCACTTGCTGACGGAGAGCAGTGGGAGATGATTGAATCATCAGGTGGTTCCTTCACACTGTTCTCATTATACTGAGTTCTCATGAGATCTGATGGTTTTATAAATGTTTGGCAGTTCCTCCTTCACACTCTGTCTTTCCTGCCATCATGTGAAAAAGGTACTTGCTTCTCCTTTGCCTTCTGCCATGACCATAAGTTTCCTGAGGCCTCCCCAGTCATGCGTAACTCTGAGTCAAATAAACCTTTTTCCTTTATAAATTACCCAGTCCTGGGTATTTCTTTATAGCGATATGAAAACCGACTAATACAGAATCCCTTTCTTGGGGATGGACTAGACGGCGTGAAAGGGCAGGAGGGGTGACAAAGTCCCTACCCATTAGTAATGAGTGTGTGACTTGAGGATGCTTGGGTGTAAAGGACTCTTTCTTAATTTGCAAAATGAGGATGTTGGCAGCAAGTACATTTACAGTTCCTTCCCACCTCTTATTTTTTATGATTCTGTGAATACAACAAAGCAAGCATGTACTGGCGAAACAATGAGGTAATTCACTGTTAGGTTCTTCCATTAAAAGGTTGAATTCAGGCAAGCCATTGCTTTATAACTGGTGCCTTTCAAATCCATTGTTATTTCTGGTTCCCTTCCCCAAATTAATTTCAACCTACTTCCCCTGATACCCACCCCCCCATCATTAAAGGCATATGCCCAATTCTCCCTTGGTCTGCAGGGCTGACTAGCTGGGTAGGAGCAACAGGAGCCAGGGAATGGCACAGGGAGGTTGAATCTCTCTCCCAGGGCCCGTGCCTTTCATGTCCATTTCCGTCTTACTCTAGGCAGCTACCACCAATTCAGGAGCCTGCTTGATGTGGGTATGGAGTCGGGTAAAGTTGACCATAGTAGCATAGCTATATTCAGTTTCCCTTCCAACAATAAAGCATGTATTTATACCTCATGCCATCATTCAGTAATAAGTTTTGAACACTACTTTTTTTAGGCACTGCGCTAACAGAATGGAGCTCTTCATTCATTTATCCAGCAAATATTTACTTCATGCCTCCTGGATAAATGAAAAATGAGGCAGAGTCCCTGCCTACTGTGAACCTAGTTTAAACCTCCATGAGAAGGAGGGAAGCTCCCTTCATGCTTACAATCTGCCCAGATCTCTATTCATTCTTGAGTCATATGTGGATCTGCATATCTTTACTGAACCTCCTTGAAGACTGCCTGTGCTCATCAGCAGTCTTTTGACCCCAGAAGTTTCTCACAGTGATTTTTCCATACACACACAAAAATTGTCTTTAGGCATTTGATCATCTCTCCAAGTTTTCAAGCTTAAGAGAGACTTCAAAACCTCTCTCTCTTCAGAGTCTGGCCACTAATCTTCTCTGACAAAGAAGACCATACCACAGTATTGGTTTAGTTTGTGTGTTATTTGTCAGAGAAGATGACTAAACTGCTGGAAAATAATGAGATAAGGTAAAGGAGTCAGATCATTTGCTAAGAAAAAAGAGAACAGGAAGCACACACTTAATAGCCTGTTCAAGGATTCTTATCTTCCACCCCTTTAATGAAGGTCTGTAGAGTGTTGATTCATTTAAAAGCATATTCAAGATCTATGAGAATGTGTTGCATAACAACTCCCCCAAATCAGCGGCCTGATAGAGTGAAAATTTAGTACTCATGATTAAATTGTAACTATTGCAATTCTGTAGACACCCAGTGGGAAAAAGAAAGAAACTAAGAATTATTGACAGAGAAAGCAGCTGGATGTTGTTATGTCACCAAAACAGCATTTAACTCACTATTCCTTAAATTCCTGAAAAGTAGGATAGATTCCTATTAAGAAGTTCACCTTCTTGCTGTTAAAATGAGGTAATAGGTTGTCTAATTTGGTGGCATATGGTTTTACATAGTCACCTCTTATGACCTTTTTATTTCTATGCTATCAATTGTAGTATCGCTTCTTACGTTTCTGATTTTGAGCCTTCTTTCTTTAGCTAAAATTTTGTCAGTTTGTTTTGCTTTTCAAAAAAACTCAACTTTTATTTTGGATTATATTTTCTGTAGTTTTTCTACTTTCTATTTCCTTTCATATTCTCTGATATTTATGATTTCTTCTGCTAACTTTAGTCATAGGTTGTTCTTTTTTTAGTTCTGTGAGATGTAACATTAGTTTTTTCATTTCATTTGACAACTTTCCTTCTACTTTTTATGTAGGTGTAATGTTATAAACTTCCCTTTGAGAGCTGCTTTTGTCTCAAGATATTCTTTAGTTTCCCCTTTAAATTTCTTCATTGACCCAATCATTGTTTAGGAGCATATTTTTAATTTCCACGTATTTGTTCATTTTCAATGAATCTTCCTGTTAATTGATTTCTATTTTCATTCCTGTATAGTCAGAAAAGATAATTGATATTATTTTGGTCTTCTTAAATTTGTTAAAACTTGTTTTGTGGCCTAACATATGATCTATGCTGGAGAATGTTCTGTGTTAATTTGAGAAGAGTCTGTTTGTGTTGGGTGGAATGTTCTGTGTATGTCTGGTAGGTCCATTTGTTCTAGAGTATCATATTAAGTCTGATATAATTTGGATGTTTGTCCCCCTAAATTTCATGTTGAATTGTAATCTCCAACTTACAACTGGATCATGGGAGTGAATTGCTCATTAATGGTTTAGCACCATCCCCTTAGTGCTGTCATTGCAATAGTGAGTGAGTTCTCACAAGATCTAGTTGTTTAAAAGTGTGTCACACTTCCCCCAATTTCTCTCTTGGTCCTATTGTGGCCATGTGATGTGTCTGGTCCCAATTCACCTTCTAGCATGAGTAAAGGCTCTCTGAGGCCTCCCCAGAAGCCAAGCAGATCCCAGTGCCATGCTTGTGTAGCCTGAACAACTGTGAGCCAATTAAACCTCTTTTGTTTATGAATTACTCAGTCTAAGGTATTCCTTTATAACAATGCAAGAACAGCCTAACGCAAAGTCTGATGTTTCCTTCCTGATTTTCCATCTGGGTATCTCTCCATTGCTGAAAATGGGATATTGAAGTTGCTCACTATTACTGTATTGCAGTCTCTCTCTCCTTTCAAATCTATTAACATTTGCTCCATATATTTAGGTGCTCTGATCTTGGGTACATATAGATTTTCAATTGATATGTTCACTTATGAAATTGACCCCTTTATTATTATGTAATTTTTTTGTCCCTTTAAAGATTCTAACCTGCTAACTCACTTTTATGTGAAAATTCTATGTTTAATAATTCTTGGTACACAAAGAGCAGAGAGTGGCACTGATGACATACTCCCAAAATTTCATATTATTTTTGCTCTTAACTATAAGTTATTGAATCTCCTGATTTTGTTTTTTATTTCTGAACATAAATGGATAATAAAGGTATATGCAACTAAAAAACAAAAACAAAACAAAAAACCTCCTTTATTTGTGCAAAGTCACAAAGAAAGGAGTAAAACCTCTCTCTTTCCTGAATGTCCCTGCAGAAGGGCTCTATGAGAGCATTGGCTCCAAAGTGAAGTTTTTTGTTAAATATATTTGTTTTAAAATCTGTTTACCAGGACTTCTGGTTTCTACTCCAACAAGTAAAGTTTGGGGTTATCCCTTCCACTCTTCTTATCAAGGAGAAAACAATAAATTGAAATAAGCAATCTTCTGAAATCCATCATAGAATTGAGGTCACAGGAAAACTGCTGCCCTGAAAAGAGGACTGATGGGTAAATATACAGAGAATCACAGTTTATCCTCAATCTTAGGGACTAAAGCTCAGGGTTAGAAGGCCCAGTTGAAGCTATTATTTTTAGGAACATGTAACTCAACTCATGAAAACCTGGGGCTCAGTGTAGATAAGCTTGAGAATTTAAAACTCTTGGGGGCTCAGTCTCAGGGGGTCTTTATGGTTTTGTGTTTTACCTCCAGGAGCCCCACCAAGTTCTCACTGTGAAAACTGGAGAATAATCTCTTCATGCTTCTGGCAGAGGGAGGATGAAAATAACCACGGTAATGTAAGACCAAAGCAGCCTGCCCCTACCCTATTCTTCAAGGGAAATTACTTTGCAAGAGCCTAACTAACGTGAGGTAAGAAAAAACATTCAATCCGTTCAACTCCATCCTCCTCTAGCTTTCCTGCTTCACTTAAGTGGGGAAAAGCTGAGAAGCACTTTGAAAGGTCACAGCCCAGGATACAGGCTCAGTTGAAGATAGTGACCCAATCATAGCACTATAGAATGCTCTTTCCCCACACCTTACAACCACATCAACAGGACTACTGTAAATAATGGAGAATTACAGTTGGAAAATTGAAAGTTCCAGAATCTATTTTAAAGAATGAGTTCCTAGAGAAACCTGAAAACACAAGGGGTGATACAAAGATAGTAAGGGAAATTGAAGCCTCAGACACCTGTGAGTACAAGAAATAGTAAGCACTGCATAATTCCTAGCCAGATAAACATCACCATCACACTAAAGGCCAACCTACATCAGTACATGTAACCCAAGAACTTAAAATAACAATGATTAATATGCTCAGGTCTCTAGTGGAAAAGTGGACAACATGCAAAATAGATGAGTAATATAAGCATCTAGGTTAAAGCTTAAAGAAGAAATCAAAAGTCAATGTTAGAAATAAAAAACACTGTAATAGAAATCAAGAATGCCTTTGATGGGCTCACCATCATATTAGACATGGACAAGGAAAGATTCAGTGACATTGAAGATATGTCAATAGAAAGTTCCCAAACTGAAATTTAGAGAGAGAAAAAACCAGAGTATGCATGAACCGTGGAGTGGTTTTAAAAGATGAGTATATATACATACACACACGTGTGTGTGTATATATATATAAGTATGTGTATGTATATATACACATATGTTGTAGGACTTTTCCTTAGTTCAGCTAAAGACACAGTTCTCTCTCCACAAGGCTAGAGTCCCTGCCAGAGTGCTTCCTGCTTCACAGTTTAAATCCCAGGTTCCAGTCAGGAAGAGGAAGGGCCAGGCTCCTCCCCACTGCAAAAGGCTCCACTTTTGAGGCTCCACCCCAGTGCACAGGCTGGTTGGACTTTCTCTGGGAACCCCTTTGCACTCAGCTGTCTCACATATATATGTGTGTGTATATATATAGATGTATATATATGATGGGGATGCCAGGAGGAGAAGAAAGAATGGATCAGAATAAATATTTGAAATAATAATAGATAATTTGTTTTCAAAAAATTAAAACACTAAACCTCAGATCTAGCAGTCTCAGAGAACAGCAAACAGGATAAGTATGTAATAATTTACACAGAGGAATATTATATTAAGTCTTCCAAAATTCGGTGACAAAGAGAAAATCCTTTTTTGTTTTTATTTTTCGTAGAGATGAGGGCTTGTTATATTGACCAGGCTGGTCTGAAACTCCTGGCCTCAAGCAGTTCTCTCACCTCAGCCTCTCAAAGTTCTAGGATTATAGGCATGAGCAACCATGCCTGAGCAAAGAGAAAATCTTAAAAGAAGTTGAGGGGGGTGGAAAACATTTTACACAGACAGGGAGAATAATAGAAATTACATTGTGCCTTTTATCATAATGCATAGAAACAAGAAGAGAGTGAGTGGAGTGAAACATTTAAAATGTTAAAAAAAAAAAAAGCACACTAATCTACAATTCTGTATCCAGCAAAATTACTCTTCAAAAGAGAAGAATAATTGAGATATTCATTACCTCAAACATGAATCATTTCTTGTATTTGGGAGCATTCAAAGTCTCCTTTGTAGCTATTGTGAAATATACTACAAATTCTTGTTAACAGTAGTCATTCTATTATGCTGTTGAACACTAGAACTTACTTCTTCTATTTTAGCTTCACTTTTGTACCCATTAGCTGACTTCTCTTTATCCCTCCATCCTTCCGACCCTTCCCAGCCTCTGGTGGCCACCATTCTATTCACTACCTTTATTAGATTAATCTTTCAGTTCCCACATATGAATGAGAATATGCAATATTTGTTGTTCTGTGCCTGGCTTATTTCACTTAACATAATGTCATTCAATTCCATTCACACTACTGCAAATGACAGGATTTAATTATTCTTTATGGCTGAAAAATGTTCACACGTGTGTGTGTATGTGTGTGCGTGTGTATAATATTTTCTTTATCCATTAATCTGTAGATGGACACTTAGGTTGATTTCATCTCTTGGCTATTATGAATAGTGATGCAATAAACAAGGTGGTACAGATGCCTTATCCATATACTGATTTCAGGTTGGTATGGACACTCATGCCTATTATCCTAGCATTTTGGAAGACCAAGGTGGGAGGATCACTTGAGCTCAGCAGCTCAAGACCAGCCCAGGCAGAATAGTGAGACCCTGACTCTACTAAAAGTCTGGGAAAGATGTATTTCTCTACTAAAAGTCTGGGAAAGATGTATTTCTCTTTCATTTATGAAGCTTAGTTTTGCAGGATGTAAAATTCTTGGCTGGCTTTTTTTTTCTTTAAAGAGGCTAAAAATAGCCCCTAATCTTTTATAGTTTATATGACTTCCTCTAAGAAATCTGCTGTTAGTCTGATGGGATTTCCTTTATTGGTGATTTGACCCTTCTCTCTAGCTGACTTTAAGATTCTTTTCTTTAGCATTGGCTTTCAGTAGTCTAATGACTATATGCCTTGACAATGTTCATCTTTTATAGTATCTTGCAGGGATTCTCTGAATTTCTTACATCTAGATGTCTACCTCTCTAGCAAGATCAGAGAAATTTTCGTGAATTATTCCCTCAAGTATGCTTTCCAAATTTCTTACTTTTTCTTCTCTCTCAGGAATGACTATAAATCATAGGCTTGGCCATATTACATATTACTGTGTTTTTTGAAGGCTTTGTTTTTTAAGTTTTCAATATTTTTAAAGTCTTTTTTTTCTTTTTTCTTTTTTTGACTAGGTTAATTCAAAAGAGCGATCTTTGAGGTCTGAAATTCTTTCTTGTGCTTGGTCTAGTGTATTGTTAAGGCTTTCAACTGCATATTAAAATTTCTTGAGTAAATTTTTCATTTTCAGAAGTTCTGATTTGTTAAAATATAGCTATCTTGTCTTACATATACTAAATTATTTTTCTTGTTTCTTTATGTTGATTTTCAAGTTTCTCTTGGATCTCATTGAGCATTCTTATAATACATATTTTGAGTTTTCTGTCTGTCAATTTAAAATTTTCATTTTGGTTAGGATCCATTGCTAGAGAACTAATGTGATCCTTTGATGGGGTCAGGGGTGTGTGTAGCAGTGCTGTTTTTTTCATGGTTCCAGGGTTCTTACACTGGTTCCTTCTCATCTAAAGAAGCTGTCACTTCTTTGTTTTGAATTTACTTTCATTTGAATGAGACTCCCACTCCTTGAGGTTGTGATTGTAGTACATGTTAAGTAGGGTCCTTTAGTTTTCTTCTGAGTGCTGTTAGGGGCCAAGACTCTGTATGAACTCCTTGGTTATAGATAACCTTAGTGTAGTGGGTGTGTGAAATGATGGTTGTCCCGAGGTTGTAGTAGCAGTATACTGGACATGTGAGCAGGTTCACTGCATCCTTCAGAAATAGGAGGTAGAGGTCTTAGGAACTTTATCTCATTTCACTGTACTGTGCACTTCTGTCAGCAGGTAACACATTGGCGGTATCGTTTGATCTCCAGGCCAGTAGATGGTGCTTGCGGATAAGGGCCAACTGAGCACTGTGCAGTTGTATTAGCAGAGATTGTAGTGGGCTATGCAGGCCGACCTCACAGCCATTAGGTTGTGCTTGCAAGAGAAGGTCAGCTGTGGTGGTGGCAGTGGGATTTTTGCTTGGCCTTTGTTAAACAGAAGAAGTACCCAGGTATCCTAGGCAGTAAGCCGGCCAGGAAATTTCCCAGCGGTCACCATACCATGCTCTGCCACTGAGACAGATGGAGGAGACAAAGCTGAGCAGGGATGGGTTGGGCAAGCCTATGACCTGGCTCCCTAAGATAGGACAAGTGTCAGTCCTAGTGAAGGTTAAGGGACAGCTCTCAGGTTGCTGGGGCAACCCTGCAGGGGTTGCTCTAAGGGACCTGCATGAGGATAGAGGGGTACCCTGGAATCTGTAACCTAGCAGTAGGACAAGCCCAGCTTCTGCAGCCCCAACTCAGTAGGTCTCCCTCTAGTTTCTGGCTCTGGCAGCAGGCCAAATGGGTTAGGCTAGTTTCAACCAGTCTTTATTCAGATGGTGAAGCCACCCCAGGCTGTGAGTCCTCCTGGGGCAGAAACCACAGCTCTCAGACCATACCCTCCCCAGTTTGGTCCTGCCAAGGACCTCCAGCTCCCACTCTGCAGCATGATGCCACACTCTTCTCTCAGTCCTGGTGATGGAGGCTCCTCCCTTGCTAGAGATCAGATGACAAATCTCATCTCCATGATCCCGGATGGTATGCTTAAGTCCTGGATACAAGATTAGGCCAGTGGACTTCTCTGCCTTCTGACGCTAGCACTGGTTGTGATAGGGAAGGATGGATTGCTCCCTGTTTGCCAGCAGAACACTTGCAGGACAATGGCGCATATGTTTTGGGCCTGCCACCAGGAAAGGTAGGCCTCTCTCCATAGGAACTGCCAGGAAGACAGCTTCGGGGGAGACTGGCAGACATGGGATATGTAATCTGAATGTGCCTTGGTACCACAGCAGTGGCAGTGGAACCTGTCCTGGGGGTGCATAAGAGCTCCCAGACTCCCCATCAGTCTCCAGCCTGGCAGACAGCAGTGTCAGTGGCTGCCTCAGAGAAAGTTACAGAGCGTTGGGGGGTGGTTTCCCAGAATATCTTTTGACAATTTAAAAATTATTACTATTATTTTGCTATTGAGTTGTTTGAGTTCTTTATATATTCTGGTTATTAATCCTATGTTGGATGGATAGTTTTAAAATATTTTCTCTCATCCAGTGTGTTTTCTTTTCACTGTGTTGTTTTCTTTGCTGTGAAGAAGCTTTTTAGTTTAAGTCCCGTTTATCTATTTTTGTTTCTGTCATCTATGCTTTTGAGGCCTTACTAAAAAAAACTTTTGCCCAGACCAATGTTCTGAACTGTTTCTTCAAAGGTGTCTTCTAGTAGTTTCATAGTTTCTGGTCTTAGATTTCAGCCTTTAATCCATTTTTTATTTTATTTTTGTATGTAATGAGAGATACAGGTTTGATTTCATTCTTCTGTATATGAATATTGTTTGCCCGGCACCATCGATTGAAGAAACTGTTCTTTCCTCATTGCACATTTTTGGCACCTTTGTCAAAAATGAGTTGGCTATAAATGTGTGATTTTATTTTGGGGGTTATTCTGTTCCATTGATCTGTGTGTCTGTTTTCATGCCAGTAACATGTTGTTTTGGTTAGTACAGCTTTGTAATATACTTTAAAGTCCAGCCATGTGACACCTACAGCTTTGTTCTTTTTTTCTAAGCATTTATTTGGCTATTTAAAATTTTTTGTGGTTTCATATGAGTTTTAGGATTTTTTTTTTCTATTTCTCTGAAGAATATGATTGATATTTTGATAAAAATTGTATTGAATCTGTATATCATTTTGAGTAGTATGGATATTTTAACAGTATCAATTCTTCCAATTATGAGCATGGTTTATGTTTTCATTTTGAGGTATCATTTTCAATTTTCTTTATCAATGTTTTATAATTCAAATTATAGAGTTCTGTCACTTTTTTGGTTAAATTTATTTCCAGGTATATTTTAAATCTATTGTGAATGGAATTTTTTTTTTGCTCTCTTTATTTCTTTTTCAAATTGTTCCCAATTGGCATACAGAAATACTACTGATTTTTCTATGTTGATTTTGTATCCTGCAAACTTACTGAATGTATTACTTCAAATAGTTTTTGGTGGAGTGTTTAGGTTTTTCTAAATATAAGAACATGTCATCCACAAACAATTTAACTTCTTTTTTCCTATTTGTATGCCGTTTATTTCTTTCTCTTATCTAATTGCCCTGGTTAGGATTTCTAGTACTATGTTGAATAAAATAGTGCAAGTACGCGTCCTGTCCCATTCCAGATCTTAGAGGAAAGGTTGTCAAGTTTTTTGTTGTTGTTGTTCAGTATAATGTTGTTGGTTTGTCATATATGGCCTTCACTGTTTTGGGATATGTTCCTTCTATACACAATTTGTTAAGATTTTTTATTGATAATTGAGAAAGGATGTCATATTTTATTGAATGTTTCTTTGGCACCTTTTGAAATTATCATATGCTTTTTGTCCTTCATTTTGTTAATGTGAGGTATTATGTTTATTGATTTGTGCATGTTGAACCATTCTTGCATCCCTGGGATGAACCCCACTTGATCAATAAAGAGTAATTTTTTAGAATATGTTCTTGAATTTAGTTTGTTAGCATTTTGTTAAGGATTTTTGTGTCTATGTCCATTGGAATAATGGCATGTGGTTTTGTTTTTTTCAGTGTGTCATTGTCTGGCTTTGGTATCAGGGTAATATTGGCCTTGTAGAATACATTTGAAAGTATTTCTTTTTCTTCAATAATGTGAATGAGTTGGAAAATTGGTATTAGTTTTTCAGATGTTTGGTAGAATTCAGCAGTGAAGTGATCAGGTCCTGGGATTTGTTGTTGATGGGGGAATTTTGGGGAAAGGGGTTTTTAATTACTGCTTTAATCTAGTTCCCTATTACTGGTCTGTTCAGACTTGTTGCTCCTTTGTACTGTTATTTAGTTTCAATTTCATTTATATATTCTCTGATGTTTATTATTTCTTTCTACTAATTCTGTGTTTGGTTTATTCTTGCTTTTCTAGTTCTTTGAGGTACATAGTTTTGTTATTTATTTAAAGTCTTTCCACTTTTTATATAAATGTTTGTTGTTGTAAACCTCCCTCTTAAGGCTGTGTTTGCTATACCTTAAAGGTATGTTGTTTCTGTTTTTGCTTCAAGAAATTTTTAAAACATTAAAAAAAAAAATTTACTTATTGATCCCTTGTTCATTCAGGAGTAGTTTGTTTGATTTTTATGTTTTTATGCAGTTTCCAAAGTTCTTCCTGTTATTGATTTCTAGTTTTATTCCATTGTGGCCACAGACAATATTTGATAGGATTTCAGTTTTTTTAATTTACTGAGATTTGTTTTGTGGCCTAACATGTGGTCTATAATGGACAGTGATCCATGTGCTGATGATAAGAATGTGAATTCTGCAGCAGTTGGATGACATGTACTGTAAATGTCAGTTAGGTCCATTTGTATAATGTATAGTTTAATTTCAATGTTTCCTTGCTGATTTTCTGTCTGGATGATCTGTCATCTAGACAATGAAAGTGGGGCGTTGAAGTGTCTTACATTATCGTATTGCAGTCTGTCTCTCACTTTAGGTCTTTCAATATTTGTTTTATATGTTTGGGTACTCCAATGTCGATTGCAAATATATTTACAATTGTTGCATCCTTTTGCTTGTTTATCCATTTGTCATTATATATTGACCTTATTTATCTCTTTTTATTGTTCTTAATTTAAAATCTATTATATCTTATTTAAGTATTCCTGCTGCCTTTTGCTTTCCATTTGCACGAAATATCTTTTTCCATCTCTTCACTTTTAATCTATGTGTTTCTTTATAGGTGAAGTGAGTTTCCTGTTGGTAGTAGATAGCTGAGTGTTTTTTTTTTTTTAATCCATTCAGTTACTTTATATCTTTTAATAAGAAATTTATTCTATTTACCTTCAATGTTATTGATAGGTAAAGTCTTACTAGTACCATTTTGTTATTCTCTTTCTTGTTGTTTTGTAACTCCACTCTTCCTTTCTGACTGTCTTCCTTTGTGGCTAAGTGATTCTCTTGGGTAGTATGTTTTCATTCCTTGCTTTTTATTTTTAATGTATCTAGTATAGGTTTTTGCTTTCTGTTACCATGAGGCTTATTAAAAAACCATCTTATAGTTACAAGTCATTTTAAATTTATAACCCTTCTCTTTGATTATAAAGGAAAAAAAAGAAAGAATAACACAAAGCAAAAACTAAGTAACTCTATACTTTGTCCTCTCACTTTTTGATTTTGTGTTGTCTCAATTTATATATTTTTCACATTTCCTACCTCTAGATCTGGGCTAGATCTAAAAGTGCCATGTGGGAGCAATGGTCTGCAATCTGATGCTTCAGGATTCTGTCTTGTGCTGTGTTTTACTGGAGCAGGGCTGGCACTGGGTTGCAAGGCCCCTGTACCCTTTCCTCTTTTTCCCCCAAGCAGAAGGGGCCTCTTTGTTGTACTTTTTGGAGCTGAGAGAGGAGTAACCTGGGCACGCTTGTGGCTGCACTAGCTGGTGTTAGACTGGTTCATACCCTGAATTTACAACCTCCTAAACCAGTGCAACACCAGGGCTTGCCCAAGTATCCCCTTTGTTCGATATGGTTGGCTGCCATTGAAATGTATTTGGGTCCCTCAGACTACTTTAGTCAGTCAGTGGTGAAGCAGTCTGGAACTTGAGTTCCCCCTACCAGGGGAATGGATTTTCCTCTGCCTTAGGGCAGGTCTTAAATGCTCTCTCTGTAGGAGCTGGCCTGGAACAAATGGCTGCAGAGTTCTTCCAGGTGCTATGTTCCACTGTCATAGAGCCAGCACTGAATTCCAGAGTCAAGTCTCACACTCATGTCCCTCTCCCTTCCACCTGCACACAAGTTCTCTCTTCATGCTGCCCTGCCTGGGGTTGAGGAACGGTGGTGTAGGCAATCAGAGACTTTCTATCTTCTTCAATATGTCTTTTCTTGTTATTATCCTCAAAGCAGTTACTGTGATCTCTCACCTGATTTTTAAACTCTTGTAGAGGTGCTTTTGTGCATGGATAGTTTTTCAGTTTGATGTTCCTGTGGGGACTATCTTGGAGGGCTCTATCTGGTCATCTTGCTTTGCCTCCTCTAAAAGATCTTTACAAAGAATAAAAATCTATCAACATATATGTTGCAAATACTTTCACAGATTTTATTTACCTTTTAATTTTTTTCCTTAAAATTTTTTGATATGAAAGGCTAATATTTTATGGAGTCAAATCAATCAGTCTTTCTTCTGCAATTCCTCTGCAATGCCCCACTTTCATTGTCTGGATGACAGATCATCCAAACAGAAAATTCTTGTCTTTGGTGTTATATTTAGAAAGTCCAGTGCTTTCCTGATAGTGCATAAATATTCACTTATATTTACCTTTCCATTTGGCTCAATGATCCTCACACTTTCATGATATTGGAATCATTTTTGGTCCTTTAACAAACTATAGCTGCCCAGGCAATACTAAAACCAACTGAATCATTATGTCTTATGATAAGGCCTAGGAATCTAAGCTTTGATAAAGCTGTCCAGATGACTTAAAAAATAAACAACTTTAAAAAAATTATAGAAATACCTAATAAAAGCCAAATTTATTGGTGTGTTTAGAACCACATTAAACCCATAGTTGTGTAGACAAAGAGACACAATATATCTTCAGTAATGTGCAAATCTGACAGTCTTTGCTTTCATAGAGTTTACCATCAAGAAGATGTGATAGTTCTAATCAAATCATCACAAAAAAAATAAAATCTTTTAAGTGTTATAAATAATATGGAAGCTTGAAATGAGAGGTCCAGGGTGCCATGAGAGCTGAAAACAAGGAATGTGACCTAATTTTAGGAAGGGAACTCAGGGAATGTGTTTTTAGTGTTTTGAGATGAAGTTTGCAAGTTGTATAGGAAAATTAGGAAATGCTGTCCACTTGTTAGGGTCCGACAGGCAGACCCCGACCCCACAACAGATAAATTCACTCAGACACATAATACAGTGAAAGAGTGGGCTGGGGTATCCATGCCATTTACCCAAAGGAGTTCACAGTCACCAGCCTTGACTTGCTGGCCTTCCTGGCCATTATTCAGCACATATTAAATGACAAAGACTTTGAGTCAATACCGCTAGAGGGTCAAGATTGAAGGCCAGGTTCTGAGGCCAAAAGCAAATACCATTTGTGGGTAATAAACTTCTGCCAACCCCTTGAGTAGGAGACAGTCAAGCATAGATGGGCAAAGGGTTGGTCTTAGGACAACAAGCAATTTAAATAAATTCCTTTGTATTCCTTTGGTATTTATTCTTGCTGTTAGTTCAGAGGATTAGGCTGCCTTCAACCATAATTCTATCCTGAGGCACTTACAAAACCTTCCAGCCTTCCAAGAAGGTCTGTGACTATCTTCCTTAAATTCCTTTATAATTTCTCTTACAACTCTTCCTATCACCATGACTGAACCCCTGCATCCATTCAGAGGACAGGATAAGCAAATACCTTGTGATCAATGAAACAGCCCCACTGAGAGACTGAAAAGAGGCCAGCATGGCTATACTGCCGAGATCTTGGCTAGAGAGGTAGATAGGGGAAAAATTATGTGGGACCTCAGAGGCAGGAGAGGTGTTTAACCGTTATTGTACATGCAGTGGGAAACTATTGAGTTTTAAGTTGTGGTGAGGATTGGCATGTTTATACTTTCATTTTTATTTTGAATAAGTCACTGAAGCAAACTATATGACCAGCTCATATTCCATAGACCTTTCAGTGTCCTCCAGATGGCCTCTGATTCCTGGACATGCACGTAATAATGTCCCTTCGGGGCACTTCAGAAATCTTTGAGTTACAGCATGCCTGTGGCTCATTTTCATCTAATTATCTTTTGTTAATTTACTGGGAGTTATTGCTCCCAGACTGCAGCCAAAGTTCATGATGACCTTTATATTATTAAAAGACTGTAACAAGTCTTACCTTCCTGCTGAATTTTCTCTCTCTCTCTCTTTTTTTTTTTTTTGGACCATTTTTTTGAGGGACCTCCAATACACTGTAAAAGTTGAGCTTTAGCATACTAGGATCTCTTACTCGTTACCTGTAAGATATGGCACTGTAACACATAACTTAAAAAAAATTGTGGTAAGAACATGTAATGTGAAATCTATCATCTTAACAAATTTTGAAGTGTTCAATACAATATTGTTAACTATAGGCATGATATTAAATAGCAGATTTATAGAATTTATTTTGCATAACTAATACTTTATACCTGCTGAACAGCAACTTTACATAGCCTGCTTCCCCCTGCCCATAGCAATCACCATTCTACTCTCTGCTTTTTATGATTTTGATTATTTTAAATATTCATATAAGTAGAATTGTGTGGCTTTGCCCTTCCATGTCTGGTTTACTTCACTTTGCATAATATACTTCGAGTTTATTCATGTTGTCGCATATGGTAGGAGCCCTTACTTTTTAGGAAACTTAAAATCATGGTGGAAGGGGAGATAAATAACATCCTTCTTCTCATGGTGGCAGCAAGAAGTACAGAGCTAAGTGGGGAGAAAGCCCCCTTATAAAATCATCAGATCTCATGAGAACTCACTCACTATCACGAGAACAGAATGGAGGTAACTGCCTTCATGATTCAATTACCCTCTCCCACTGGGTCTCTCCCATAACATGTGGGGATTATGGGAACTATGATTCAAGATGAGATTTGAGTGGTGATACAGCCAAACCATATCAGTATTCTAATACATAATATAATTATATATTATATTATATATAACATATTTTTTCAGTGCAGGTTTTATCACTATATGCTTCCATGTTAGCACTGCTTTTGCTGTATACCATAAGTTTTGATATGTGGTTTCTTTTTTTCATTTGCCTCAAGATATTTTCTAATTTCTCTTTTTATTTTTTTCTTTGACTCATTGGTTGTTCAAGAATGTTGATTAATATTTACATATTGTAAAATATCCAGTCTTCTTCCTGCTGCTAATTTCTAATTTTATTCTGTTGTGATCAGAAAAGATACTTGGTATAATTTCAATCCTCTTAAATTTGTTAAGGCTTATCTGTGATCTGACATGATCTATCTTGGAAAGCATTCCATGTGAATTTGAGCAGCATATGTATTCTCCTGTGTTGGGTAGAATGTTCTGTAAATGTCTGGTTAGTCTGTAGTGTTGCTCAAGTATACTGTTTCCTTACTGATTTTCTATCTGAATCTTTGATCTATTTTTTAAAGTGGGGTATTGCACTCCATTTCTACCTTTAGTTCTGTTAATATTTACTTTATATATTAAGTGCTGTAATGCTGTCTGCATATATGTTTATGGTTATATTTTTCTGTTAATCGGCACTTTTATCATTATATAATGTCCTTCTTTGTCTCTTATGATAGTTGTTAATGATATCTATTTTGTATAATATAACTGTAACTGCTCCTGCTCTATTTTGGTTACCATTTGCATAGAATGTCTTTTTCCATCCCTTCATTTTCAGCTTGTGTGTGTCTTAAATGTAAAGAGAGTCTCTTGTAGACAGCATATAGTTGTAGGAGATTGGTCAGAATGGTGGTAGAAATTTTAGAAAACACAAACCTTCTTGTAAGACCAGGAGGTTTTGCAAAAGCCTTGGAAGAAGGTTATAGCTGAAAGCAGCCTAATCCTGTTACCTTGAACTAATAGTAAAACGCAAATATCAAGGGACTATAGAGGAGTTTATCTAAACAGCTTGTTTACTCATGTGGTCCTAAGACCGACCTTTGATCATCCACTGGCATATGACTGCTCTCGACTCAGGGGGTCAGCAATGTTAATTACCCTCTAATGGTATTTACTTGAGACCTTTGTCATTTAATCTGTATTAAATAAATGCAAAGGCCACTGGCTTGTAAGGGCCACATCTGACTCTGGGAGAGGTCCCCTGGCCACACTGACTAGCAAGCCTGTGTCAGTGTACATTTTTCATCTGTCTCTCAGTTAAGTGTGCCAGTCAGACTCAACGTATAGTTAGATTTTGCTTTTTTTAAATCATTCAGCCACTTTATATCTTTTTATTGGAGAATGTAATTTATTTGCTTTTAAAGTAAGTATTTATAGAGAATAATTTACTATTGTTATGTTGGTAATTATTTTCTGTCTGACTGTAGTTCTTTTGTTTTTCTTTTCATGTCCTGTTTTCTTCCTTGGTGTTTTATTTCTTTGGTATAGCCTCTTTTGTATTTTCTTTGTTACCACAAAGTTTTCCTAAAATATCTTATAGTTGTGATAGTCTATTTTATGGAGATAACAACTTATCTTCAATAGCATACAAAACTTTACACTTTTAATTCTCTCCCACCTATTTTGTTAATGTCACAATTTACATATTTTTATATTGTATATTACCATGTTTTATGTTGTAATTATTTTGATACTTTCTTCTTTTAATTTTTATAGTAGAATTGAAAGTTATTTACCCATCACTATTACAGTATTACAGTGTTCTGTATTTGCCTATGTATTTACCATTATCAGTGAGCTGTCATTTGCTTTCATATTGCTGTTAGCATCTTTTAATTTCAACTGAAAGAATTCTCTCTGTATTTTTTTAGAGGCAAGTATAGTTGCAATGACCTGGCTCAGCTTTTATCTGGGGAGCTATTTATCTTTCTTTCATTTTGAAGGACATTTTTCCTGGGCATATCATTATTGTTTGGCAGTTCTTTTAGCATTTTGAATATATCATATTGATCCCTTTTGGCCTGTAAGATTTCTACTAGGAAATCTGCTAATCATCTTGTGAAGATTCTCTTGCATGTGACCTGTCACTTCTCTCTTGATACTTTCAAAGTGTTCTCTTTGACATTTGAAAATTTAATTATAATGTGTCTTGGAACAGAATTTCTTAGGTTTATCTTATTTGGAATTTTCTGAGCCTTTCAAAGATGGATATCCATTTCCTTCCCTTGATTTAGGAAATTTTCAGTCATTATTTGTTTGTATAAACTCTCTAGTCCTTTCTCTTGCTCTTCTCCTTGAATATTTCCATAATATGTATGTTGTCTTGCTTGATAACGTCTTATAAGTCCTGTAAGCATTCATCATTCCTTTTTTTTATTTCTCTCTTCTGACTGGATAATTACCAAGGACTTGTTTTTAAGTTTGCTGATCCTTTCTTCTACTTCTCTACTTTGCCGTCAGTCCCCTCTAGTAAATTTTTCAGTTCAGTTACTGTATTCTTAAGCTTCAAGATTTCTGTTTGGTGCTTTTAAAATAAATTTTGTCTCTTTGTTAAAATCTCACTTTATTTGTGCGTTTTTCTGACTTCTTTGAACATCTTTATGATGATTATTTTGAATTATTTGTCAGATAATTATATATTTCTGTTTCATTAAGTTCAGTTTGTAGAGATTTATCTTGTTCTTTCATTTGGAATATAATTCCCTATTTCTTCATTCTCGTGATTTTTTTTATTGGTGCCCTTGAATTAGAGAAAATGACCATCTTTCTAAGTTTTCATAGACTGGTATTGCACAGAAGACCCTCATTAATCAGCTCAGCCAGAGAATGTGTAGGCCTCTCAAATATTTGTGGTAATCCAATCCACAGTCTTTATTTTTAACAGCTCCCAAATCTCAAGAGTGTGCTGTGTAGCATCATTGCTTCAAGATAGGCATAATGAAAGCAAAAGCCACCTTCTGTAGCTCCTTGAAAAACTGGAAAGTTGGACATGTAGTTCACCTTTTTTCCTTCCTAGGGAAAAGCTAAAATATAGTATTTTTAATCCGCTTGCTCTGGCTGAACCAGGAGGAGGGGCTATGGTGAATGCTTGTGTGCTAGTTCCAACTGCCGTCTGTTTTCACTCTTCCCCCAGGCATTTAGCATATGTTGTGTTTTATCAGTGCTCTAAGATAGGTGAGACATCAGTCAGTTCCTTGGACAGCCCCAGGAAAAATTGAAAGGTTGGATGAATGGCTCATCTCTTTTTCTCTCCAGGTAGAAGCAGCAGGTTAGAGTTTTCTTCCAATAATATAGCATTGTGCTGGGATGGTTTGTGAGAGTGTCTCAAATTTTATTTACCAGCTTCTGTGTGGCCGTTTTTCCATTCTCCCAGGGTGTGGTAGTTTCTAAACTTGTTTCTGTAGTTCTCACAATGAAAATTTATCTTTGTATTGCTGAATTGGTATACTCATGAAGGGAAGGAGGGCCCAGGGCTTTCTAATCTGCCATCTTGTTGACTTACATATCTTTTTTTTCAGCCAAATGAGGGTCAAAACTGCTCTCAAAAGCACAACATATATAGGAAAAAAGATTTATCACATTTGCAACTTATATTGTAGAACACACTGAGGACAGAAAATCTGTTGTCCAAAAGCAAAGGTGATCTTCTATTATGAACATGAGAAACATATATTATTAAGAATTGCCAGGCTGGTCATGATGGCCAGTGCCTGTAGTTCTGGCTACTTGGAAGGCTGAGGCAGGAGGATCACCTGAGGCCAGGAGTTTGAGTCCAGCCTGGGCAATGTGGCACCCATATCTAAAAGAAATAAAAAACAAAAACAAATGAATAATAATAATGAAAAAGAATTGCTGTATGTTGAGAAATAGAAAATACCTTTTATACTACACAGAAGTATATTTCAACAGTATAGTCAAGCACTTAAATTTACTCCTAAAATATTGCTGTGGTCTTCTTTTAGCTTTTCATCCTAGATCTTATTGTCTAGGCTTTAAATCATCCTACCTGACTCCAACTCATATTTTCCATTTTTATTTTCAAATTTATTTTCAGATTTAAACAAAGCGGATCCAATGTGATTAGTAAAATGTGTGTTCTACATCTCACAAGGAGTAATTTAATTATAGGCTATAGTATGGCCACATGCTGAAGTAAGAAATCCCTTGTGTTGAGTTTCTACTCTGTTATGGTTGTCATTCTTGGTGTTTTTACTAGGCTTTCTCAACTGACTCCATTCAAACCCTCCAACAACAAAGTACAACATTGTCAACTTCACCTCAAAGTTGAGGGAACTGAGAATATGAGGGGAAGTTACTTGTCCAAGGTCCAACAGCCAGTCAGTTACAGAACTAGACTAAGAGGCCATTGTCTTCCTGAAGTCACCCAGACATCAGTGAGACTGGGAGCCAGTGTGAAGTTACTTGTTCCCACTGAGTGTCTTGTTTTAGGAATGCTTCAAAGAAACTGAGACCCAGGAAACAACTGATGACTAAACTGGAACCAAAAAAATTCTCTCTCTCAAGTTCCCTGAGTTTCAGCTGGAAGGGAATGTGATTCTAAGACAGTTCTCTTAGGTAGTATTTTCAAAAGATCTCCTAATCTAGTATTGTTTTATTCTGTTGACTAGCCTAAAATATTGTATGTCCTTTTTTGAGGACTTCAGCTGTTCTTCCTCCCTCCCTCCTTTCAGTTCTTTCCCTTCAGTTCTTTCTCTTTCTTTCCCTCCCTCTCTCTCCCTCCCTCCCTCTCTTTCCTTCTCCAATAATTGTATATATTTATGGGGTATAATATTGTGTTTGAGCATTTGTATACATTGTAGAAAGCTTAAATCAAGCGAATTGACATATGTATCACCTTACCAACTTAACTTTTTTGTGGTGTAAACATTAAAAATCCATTTTTTTTAGCAATTTGAAAATTACCTGCTCTCTTGCTTCAGCAAAAAGAAGTCTCATGACCTTCTTGCAGAGGGAGACTTCTGGTCTCAAGTTATCACTGAAGCAAACTGGAAAATAAGTTATGGGAGTTCCTACTTTTCGGCACAGAGGGGTTTCCCAAGCTCCTTCTATGGAGAGATTTCAGAAATTTATGTCTTGAGCAAGTTGAGGAAGAAGGAATGGAGTGCAGTCTCTTCTGTTGTTGTTGGAAAAGACCTCTAACAGGGAGAGAGTGCATGGCTGAAATTGTCATGAAGCAAGCTGAGGAAGAAAGTGCAGTGAGTGCCTACTGTCCTATTCAAGCAAGCAGAAATCTCACACCCTCCTTGCAGGGAGATACTTCTGGTCTGAAGTTATTACTGAAACAAACCAAGGAAGAAGGCTCAAGGTGGGCTCAGTTTTCCTTTTAGCCATGGACATGTCCCCAGCTTCTTTACAGTGAGAGATTCTAAGGGATTTATTGCTGGAGCAAGTAAGAGAAGAAGACACAAGAAATTCCATCACTCCCATTTAGGCTGAAGAAGCTTTCATTCTTATTTGCTATTAAGCTTCCAGATACTGGCTTCTTGAGAACCAGAGCCATAGATAGCTGCTAGAAAAGTATGCAGCTAAACTCCTTCCAGGGGCTAAACTGGAAGCCGGCCTGATCCTAGTGGCTGTGGTTGCTGGATGGGCTCACATGTTTTAAAACCCCCTTTACTCTTTGTGCCTGAAGTAAATCTTCTGATGCTCTGTTCCTGCTATTCCTCAAGCAAGGTGGCTTAATAGCCAGGTTCTCTGGCAGGGACTGTAAAATTGCGGCACTATGCATGTGGTACAAACCCCTAATCCTTCAGGAAGAAGCTAGGAATTGGGAATTCCTTCTATGTTGTAAGGCACTCTGCTCAGGATGAGGTTAGTGTTCAAGTTTTTTAAATTTTTTCCACCCGTTTTGATGTGGATATTTTCTCAGTCATCCAGTGTGTAGGAGTCTTTTAACTAGAGTTTGGCTTTCTCTTGGAGAGAACTGATCTGTGTGTAGGTGTCTACTCAGTGTGTCTGTGGGAGGAAAGTAGTCAAGAGCCTTCTATTCCACCATTTTGTTGCTGACATCACCCTGAGGACTTTTGCCTTTATATATCTATGTATCAGACAGAAACCAGTCTCTTCTGCTGTGTGTGTATGAGTGTGTGTGTGTGTGTGTGTGTGTGTGTGTGTAAAGATATATTTAGGCATGTAACATATAAATAATATATTTTTTTCCAGGAAAAATTACAATCCACGGTAAAAGTTTTATGGAATAAACATGGACAGTCTTTCCTCCTCTCTGGCCTTTTAGTGAGGAAGTATTTTATGTTTTTCTAATCAAGAGAATATATGTATTTGTGGAATTTACAAAGCCAGAGTAAACAGGTGGGCTATTTTGTAAAACAGCTTTTAATGAAATATGATTCACATAACTTGACAGAAAGCAAGCTAAGTTTCCATGGTTTCTGCTTGCCATCTTCGTTGTATTTAGCTTCTTTGGCTGCTGACTCAGATGTTTCATCTGAGGTAAAAGTGACCCCAAACACCTCAGGAAGATCCTCAAAGCCCTTCTCTGTTTTTGAGAAGAAAAATGTAAGTGCGCTGATAGCCTCTAGAATATATTTGATGAACTAATTATTAATTGATGGTATTGCCAAAACGAAGTAGATTTCAAAAGTCTGGCCCTGTATTCAATAAAGTAAGAATGCTTCTTTAACTGTTTTGCTATTTATTTCTTTACATTACAGAAAAATATATCAGGCCCCAATTGCAGGTTTCTGTAAATAAAAATTCTTTGTTATTAAAATTACTCTTGGGCTGGATGTGGTGGTTCATGCCTGTAATCCCAGCACTTTGAGAGGCTGAGGCAGGAAGATTGCTTGAGCCCGGGTATTCAAGACCAGACTGGTCAACATGTTGAAACCCTGACTCCACAAAAAATATAAAAATTAGCTAGGCATGATAGTACATGTCTGTAGTTCCAGCTACTTGAGAGGCTGAAGTGGGAGGATCATTTGAGCCCAGGAGGTCGAGGCTGCAGTGAGCTTCTACACTTCAGCCTGGGCAACAGAGCAACATCCTGTCTAAAATAAAATAACAATTAATGTCAATACTGCTTGGCTTATAATTTTAAAAAATGCACCATACAAGTTCTGATTAAAGATATATAATAAAAGTATCTCTGCAACTTTAGATAAGTCACTTAATCTCCCAGACCCTCAATTTCCTCATCTGTTACAGAGTGGAGTTGAACTATGTGATCACAAGATCTAGAACGGTGACTTTTCACCAATGGGTTATAATTAGGATCTATAAAAGTTATACATGGTTTGTATTTTTTTTCCTATTTCTTTATATAATGTTACACTGTTAAAGGAGGCATGTCAAAATCCCACATCACCTTTGATAGGATTCCAGAAGATAACCCTTTGTGATTTCAACCCACATTCCCTTCCATCTTCAATTTAAAAAAGAAGTACAAAAAAACCTGAAGTGAAAAGTTAAATTAGAATAATATCACTGTATATAGTTTTTTTTTCCCTCTTTCCAGTGTTTTTCTCCTCAATACATGTAATTGGTAAATAAATACATTTCTGCTGGTCTTGTGGCCATATGCCTACAATAAGTAAAAATACATTTGTGCTTTTTTCCCTCCACTCCTTTTGTTCTCAGTGCTGACTTCTGTCAGAGTGAGCCGTCCAGATTCCCTTGTGCTGGTATCCATGGGCTCCGTCTTGCCAAGTTGCCAGTCTCTAGTGTCACACCTTACTGCCTTTAAAGATTGCCCTTGCTGTGGGAAGTGTGGTGATTCCAAGCCTCCTCCCTTCTTGGGCTGCAAGGCGAAACCCAGCGAATGCATGTGTTCAAACAGGAACTAGAACTCTGGTACTTTTCTGTCACCCGTGAGGACCCAAACCTGTTACCATAGCTGCCCTTCTCATTCTTTCCATCTGCACATCCTCCCCACCTGCCATGGGCTGTCACCAGAAGCAGGGGTAGTGGGAGTCCTGAAGAGAGGAATTGAGGAAAGAGGTGCTTTCTCCTTCTAAATGATGAGAAATAGGGTCCATGGAACTCCTAGGGGCCATCTTTGCTTCTGTGATACATGAAATCTGTCCACATAGAAATTCCTCTGATGGATCTGGACGAAGTAAATTGAAAACCTTCTGGAAAAGATTCACAGTTCTAGACATGATTAATAATATTTTTGATTCATGGGAGGTCATACAGGAGTATTGAAGAAGTTGCTTCCAAATCTCATGGATGACATTGAGGGGTTCAGTACTTCAGTGGAGAAAGTAACTGCAGATATGATGAAAATAACAAGAGAGCTAGAGGAAGTAGAGCCTGAAGATGTGACTGAATTGCTGCAATTTCATTATAAAACAATATCAAAGATGCTGAAATGACAAAAGATTTAGAATATTTCATAAACTAAGTTTATAAAGCAGCAAGATTTCAGAGGTTTGACACCGATTTAGAAAGAAGTTCTATTGCAGGTAAAATGCCATAAAACAGCATCACATGCCACAGAGAAAACTTTAGTGTAAAGAGCCAATGGATGCAGCAAACTTCATTGTTATCTTAGTTTTAAAAATTCCACAGGCACCCCAATTTATAGCAGCCACAACCCAATTAGTCAGCAGCCATCAACATTGAAGCAAGATCCTCCACCAGCAAAAATACTACATCTTGCTAAACATTCAGATAATCATTAGCATTTTTAGCAATAAAATATTTTATTTTTTTAATTTTACTTTAAGTTTTGGGGTACATGTGCAGATCTTACAGGATTGTTACATAGATATGCACACGCCATGGTGGTTTGCTGCCTCTATCCCCCTGTCACCTACATTAGATATTTCTCCTAATGTTGTCCCTCCCCAGTCTACCCATCCCCTGCTATCCCTCCCCTATTCCCCCAACCTCCGCAGTCCCTGGTGTGTGATGGTCTCCTCCCTGTGTCCATGTGTTCTCATTGTTCAACACCTGTTTATGAGTGAGAATATGTGGTATTTGGTTTTCTGTTCTTCTGTCAGTTTGCTGAGAATGATGGTTTCCAGATTCATCCATGTCCCTGCAAAGGACATGAATTCATCCTTTTTTATGGCTGCATACTATTCCATGGTGTATATGTGCCACATTTTCTTTATCCAGTCTATCATTGATGGGCGTTTGGGTTGGTTCCAAGTCTTTGCTATTGTAAACATTGCTGCAATGAACATACCTGTGCATGTGTCTTTCTAACAGAACTATTTATAATCCTTTGGTTATGTGCTCAGTAATGGGATTGCTGGGTCAAATGGTATTTCCATTTTAGATCCTTGAGGAATCACCACACTGTCTTCCACAATGGTTGAACTAATTTACACTCCTACCAACAGTGTAAAAGTGTTCCTATTTCTCCACGTCCTCTCCAGCATCTATTGTTTCCAGATTTTTTAATGATCGCCATTCTAACTGGTGTGAGATGGTATCTCAATGTGGTTTTCATTTGCATTTCTCTAATGACCAGTGATGATGAGCATTTATTCATATATTAGTTGGCCTCATATATGTCTTCTTTTGAAAAGTGTCTGTTCATATCCTTTGCCCACGTTTGATGGGGTTGTTATTTTCTTTAGTTCTTTGTAGATTCTGGATATTAGCCCTTTGTCAGATGAGTAGCTTGCAAAATTTTTTTTCCATTCTCTTGGTTGCCAGTTCACTCTAATGATTGTTTCTTTTGCTGTACAGAAGCTCTGGAGTTTAATTAAATCCCATTTGTCTATTTTGACTTTTGTTGCTCATGCTTTTGGTGTTTTAGTCATGAAGTTCTTGTCTATGCCTATGTCCTGAATGGTTTTTCCTAGGTTTTATTCTTGGGCTTTTATAGTGTTAGGTCTTATATTTAAGTCTTTAATCTATCTGGAGTTAATTTTCATATAAGGTGTAAGGAAGGGGTCCAGTTTCAGCTTTCTGCACATGGCTAGCCAGTTTTCCCAACACAATTTATTAAACAGGAAATCCTTTCCCCATTGCCTGTTTTTGTCAGGTTTGTCAAAGATCAGATCGTTGTAGGTGTGTGCTGTTACTTCTGAGGCCTCTGTTCTGTTCCATTGGTCTGTATCTCTGTTTTGGTACCAGTACCATGCTGTTTTGAGTACAGTAGCTTTGTAGTATAATTTGAAGTCAGGTAGTGTGATGCCTCCAGCTTTGTTCTTTTTGCTTAAGATTGTCTTGGCTATGCGGGCTCTTTTTTGGTTTGAAGAGCCAAAGTTTATATGAAGTTTAAGGTGGTTTCTTCCACCTCTGTGAAGAAGGTCAGTGGTAGCTTGATGGGGATAGCATTGAATGTATAAATTACTTTGGGCAGTATGGCCATTTTCACGATATTGATTCTTCCTAACCATGAGCATGGAATGTTTTTCCATCTGTTTGTGTCCTCTTACATCCTTGAGCAGTGGTTTGTAGTTCTCCTTGAAGAGGTCCTTCACGTCCTTTATTGGTTGTATACCTCGGTATTTTATTCTTTTTGTAGCAGTTGTGAGTGGGAGTTGGCTCATGATTTGGCTCTCTGTCCGTTATTGGTGTATAGGAATGCTCATAATTTTTGCACATTGATTTTGTATCCTGAGACTTTGCTGAAGTTGCTTATCAATTTAAGGAGATTTTGGGCTGAGACGATGGGGTCTTCTAAATATACAATCATGTCATCTGCCAATAGAGACAGTTTGACTTCCTGTTTTCCTAATTGAATACACTTTATTTTTTTTTTTTCTTGCCTGATTGCTCTGGCTAGAATTTCCAAAACTATGTTTAATAGAAATGGTGAGAGAGGGCACCCTTGTCTATTGCCAGTTTTCAAAGGGAATGCTTCCAGTTTTTGCCCATTCAATATGATATTGGCTGTGGGTTTGTCATAAACAGCTTTTATTATTTTGAGATATGTTCCATCAATACCTAGTTTATTGAGAGTTTTTAGCATAAAGGGCTGTTGAATTTTGTCAAAGGCCTTCTCTGCATCTCTTAAGATAATCGAGGTTTTTGTCTTTGGTTCTATTTATGTGATGGATTACATTTATAGATTTGTGTACATTGAACCAGCCTTGTATCCCTGGGATGAAGCCTGCTTGATCATGATGGATAAGTTTTTGATGTGCTGTTGCATTCGGTTTGCCAGTATTTTATTGAAGATTTTTGTATCGATGTTCATCATGGATATTGGCCTGAAATATTCTGTTTTAGCTGTGTCTCTGCCAGGTTTTGGTATCAAAATGTTGGTCTCATAAAATGAGTTAGGGAGGATTCTCTCTTTTTGTATTGTTTGGAATAGTTTCAAAAGGAATGGCACCAGCTTCTCTTTGTACCTCTGGTAGAATTTGGCTGTGAACCCTTATGGACCTCGACTTTTTTTGGTTGGTAGGCTATTAATTGCTGCCTCAACTTCAGACCTTGTTATGAGTCTGTTCAGGGATTCAACTTCTTCCTGGTTTAGTCTTGAGAGGGTGTAAGTGTACAGGAATTTATTCATTTCTTCTAGATTTACTAGTTTATGTGCATAGAGTTTTTTGTAGTAATCTCTGATGGTAGTTTGTATTTAAGTGGAATTGGTGGTGATATCCCCTTTATCATTTTTCATTGCATCTATTTGATTCTTCTCCCTTTTTTATTAGTCTGGCTAGCGGTCTATCTATTTTATTAATTTTTTCAAAAAACCAGCTCCTGAATTTATTGATTTTTGAAGGACTTTTTTTTTCTCTCTCTGTCTCCTTCAGTTCTACTCTGATCTTAGTTATTTCTTGTCTTCTGCTAGCTTTTGAATTTTCTTGGTCTTGCTGCTCTAGCTCTTTTAATTTTGGTTATAGGGTGTTGATTTTAGATCTTTCCTCACTTCTCATGTGGACATTTCATGCTGTAAATTTTCCTCTTGACACTGCTTTAAATATGTCCCAGAGATTCTGCTACATTGTGTCTTCGTTCTCATTGGTTTAGAAGAACATCTTTATCTCTGCCTTCATTTCATTATTTATCCAGTAATCATTCAGGAGCAGCTTGTTCAGTTTCCATGTAGTTGTGTGGTTTTGGGTGAGTTTCTTAATCTTGAGTTCTAATTTGATTGCCCTGTGGTCTTGAGACTGGTTGTTATAATTTCCATTCTTTTGCATTTACTGAGGAGTGATTTACTTCTAATTATTTGATCAATTTTAGAGTAAGTGCAGTGTGGTGCTGAGAAGAATGTATATTCTGTGGATTTGGGGTGGAGAGTTCTGTAGATGTCTAGTTCTGTAGATGTCTAGTTCTGTAGAATGTAGGTCTGCTTAGTCCAGATCTGAGTTCAAGTCTTGGATGTCCTTGTTAATTTCCTGTCTCATTAATCTATCTAATATTGGCAGTGGAGTGTTAAAGTCTCCCACTGTTATTGTGTGGGAATCTATGTCTCTTTATAGGTCATTAAGAACTTGCTTTATGTATCTGGGTGCTCCTGTATTGGGTGCATATATATTTAGAATTATTAGCTCTTCTTGTTACATTGATCCTTTTACCATTATGTAATGTCCATCTTTTTCTCTTTTTCTCTTTGTTGGTTTAAAGTACATTTTATCAGAGACTAGGATTGAAAACCCTGCTTTTCTTTTGCTCTCTATTTGCTTGGTAAATCTTCCTCCATCCCTTTATTTTGAGTCTATATGTGTCTTTGCATGTGAGATGGGTTTCCTGAATATAGCACACTGATGGGTCTTGACTTTTTATCCTATTTGCCAGTCTGTGTCTTTTGATTGGGGCATTTAGCCCATTTACATTTAAGGTTAATATTGTTACGTGTGAATTTGATCCTGCCATTTTGATGCTAGCTGGTTGTTTTTCCCATTAGTCGATGCAGTTTCTTCATTGTGTTGATGGTCTTTACCATTTAGTATGTTTTTGCAGTGGCTAGCACTGGTTGTTCCTTTCCATGTTTAGTGCTTCCTTCAGGAGCTCTTGTAAGGCAGGCCTGGTGGTGATGAAATCTCTCAGCAATTGCTTATCCACAAAGGATTTTATTTTTCCTTCACTTATGAAGCTTAGTTTGGCTGGATATCAAATTCTGGGTTGAAAGTTCTTTTCTTTAAGGATGTTGAATATTGGCCTCCACTCTCTTCTGTCTTGTAGGGTTTCTGCCAAGAGAGCCTCTGTGAGTCTGATGGGCTTCCCTTTGTGGGTAACCTGACCTTTCTCTCTGGCTGCACTTAGCATTTTTTTCCTTCATTTTAACCCTGGTGAATCTGACGATTATGTGCCTTGGTGTTGCTCTTCTTGAGGAATATCTTTGTGGTTTTTCTCTGTATTTCCTGTATTTGAATGTTGGCCTGCCTTGCTAGGTTGAGGAAGTTCTTTTGGATAATATCCTGAAGAGTGTTTTCCAGCTTGGATTTATTCTCTCTGTCACATCCAGGTACACCAATCAAATGTAGATTAGATCTTTTCACATAATCCCATATTTCTTGGATGCTTTTTTCATTTCTTTTCACTGTTTTTTCTCTTAATTTTGCCTTCTTGTTTTATTTCATTGAGGTGATCTTCAATCTCAGATATCCTTTCTTCCACTTCATCGATTCGGCTATTGAAACTTGTATTTGCTTCATGAAGTTCTCGTACTGTGTTTTACAGCTCCATCAAGTTATTTATGTTTCTCTCTAAGCTGGTTATTCTGTTTAGCATTTCATGTAACCTTTTCTCAATGTTCTTAATTTGTTTGCATTGAGTTAGAACATGTTTCTTTAGCTCAGAGAAGTTTATTACTACCCACCTTCTGAAGCCTGCTTCTCTCAATTTGTCAGACTCATTCTCAATCCAGTTTTGTTCCCTTGCTGGTGAGGAGTTGTGATCCCTTGGAGGAAGAGAGGCATTCTGGTTTTTGGTGATTTCATCCTTTTTGCACTGGTTTCTTCCCATCTTCGTGGATTTATCTACCTTTGGTCTTTGAAGTTGGTGACTTTTGGATGGGGTCTCTGAGTGGATGTCCTTTCTGTTGATGTTGAAGCTATTTCTTTCTGTTTTTTAGTTTTTTCTTCTAACAGTCTGACCCCTCTGCTGTAGGACTGCTGGAGATCCACTCCAGACCCTGCTTACCTGGGAATCATCCATGGGGGCTGCTGAACAGCAAGGATTGCTGCCTGTTCCTTCCTCTGGTTGCTTCATCCCAGAAGGGTACCCACCAGATGTCAGCCAGAGCTCTCCTCTATGAGGTGTCTCTTTGGATATATATGGGTGTCAGGGAGGTGATTGAGGAGGCAGTCTGTCCCTTATCAGAGGTCGAGTGCTGTGCTGGGAGCTCTGTTGCCTGCTTCAGAGCTGCTGGACACGGACAATTAAGTCTGCTGCAGTGGAACTCACAACCACCCCTTTTCCCAGGTGCTCTGTCCCAGGAAGTTGGGGCTTCATTTATAAGTCCCTGACATACTGCTGCCTTTTTTCAGAGATGCCCTTCCCTGCAAAGAGGGAGTCTAGTCACAGTCTGCCTGCAGAGATGTTGCTGCACTGCCGTGGGCTCTGCCCAACTGCTGTGTAAACTTTCTTGTCATTTTGTTTACACAGGTAAGGTTAGAACTGCCTTGGTAATGGCAGACACCCTTCCCCTCACCTAGCTTGACTATCCTAGGTCAAGCTCAAACTGCTGCCCTGGCTGCAAAACTCTCAAGCCGGTGGGATTCAGTTTGCTAGTCTTTATGGGGGTGGGACCCTCTGAGCCAGATCACTTGGTTCCCTGCCGTCAGCACCCTTTTTACAGGGGAATGGGTGGCTCTGTCTTCCAGGCATTCCAGGCACCAGTTAAAATGGCCACTCAGATTTGTGCTGGAAACCTGCAGCACAGGCTGAAATAGCCACCCAGATTTGTGATGGAAATCGTGGTACTTGTCTGCCTGGCAGGAATCTCCTGGTTTGTGTGCTTGGTTGGAAATGCAGAGATCACTTGCCTTCTGCATTGCTCTCACTGGAAACTGCACTCTGGAGCTTTTCCTTTTTGGTCATCTTGGCAGAAGTCCTTTGTATTATTTAAATAATGAGCAAGATTGAATATTCTTTTTCAAACTCATACACAGAGCTGGTGGGAAATCTTAGAATATACACCAAGAGTTGAAATAGTGGTATGTGATAGATATGATTGAATAGCACCAAATTTGATCTATCATTACTATAGATCTGTGACTTTGATGTCCATTACATAAGTGACCTAAATATATGTGTGCTTAACATAAAATAGATATAAACTAATTCCTAATATTAATAATAACTTCCATTTTTACAAGCTTTCTGTATGCTGGGGAAACAGACAAAATACTTGAATAAAGTTTAAAGGACAAAACTATTAAAAATAACAGTACCTACAATAATTCTAAGGAATATATAACAACTTAACTTTGACCACAAAGAAAAAAAAAAGTAAGATACACTTTAACATTTTTATATTGCCTATCCCTTAACCGATTGTTGTAGTTATTGTTCTTTTTGATAGTTATATCTTTTATTTATTTATTTGTTTTAATTTTTATTTTTTTGAGATAGAGTCTCACTCTGTCACCCAGGCTGGAGTGCATGGGTGACAACCAGGCAACCTTCATCTCCCGGGTTCAAGTGATTCTCCTGCCTCAGCCTCCCAAGTAGCTGGGATTACAGGTGCATGCTACCACGCCCGGCTAATTTTTGACATCTTTAGTAGAGATGACATTTTTAGTAGACATTTTACCATGTTGACCAGGCTGGTCTTGAACTCAACCTCAGGTGATCTGCATGTCTTGGCCTCCCAAAGTGCTGGGATTACAGGTGTGAGCCACTGCACCCAGCAAGTTTTATCTTTCAGTCTTCCTACTTGAGGTATAAATGGTTTACTTCCCACAATTACAGTATAAAGTAGTCTTAATTTGTCTGTATTCTTTATTTTGCCAATGAGTTTTATACTTTCAGATGTTTTATTGTTACCCATTAGCATCCTTTACTTTCAGACTGAAGAACTCCCTTTAGCATTTCTTGTAAGACAGGTTTGGTGGTGATGAGTTCTTTCAGCTTTTGATTGACTGGGAAAGTCTTTATCTTTCTTTCATGTTTGATGGGAAGCTTTACCAGATAGAGTTCTTGATTGACAGTTTTTTCTCTTAAGCACTTTGTATGTATTATCCCATTCTCTCTCTTGTCCTTCAGGGTTTCTACTGATAAATCCATTTAAAGCTGTACTGGGGCTCTGTTGAATGTGCTATGTTTTTTCTCTCTTGATTCTTTGAGTATTTGTTCTTTGTATTTGAGTTTTAACAGTTTGATTGTAATGTGCCTTGGGAAAATCCTCTTCGGATTGAATTTTATTTGTGACCACTTAGCTTCCTGTACCTGAATACAATATAGTCTTTCTTTAAATTTGGGAAATTTTCAGCCATTATTTCTGTAAGTATCCTTTGTAGATATTTTTCTCTCTCATCTCCTTTAGAAATTCCTATTATGTGAAGGTTAGTTTGTTGGATAGTGGTCCATAATTCTTATAGGACTTCTTCACCCTTTTTTATTCTTTTTTACTCTTTGATCTGATTGAGTAATTGCATATGTTCTGTCTTCAACCACACTGATTCTTTTCTCTGTTTGAGCAAGTCTGCTGTTGATGTTTTCTAATGAGTTTTTCCAGTTTAGTTATTACATTCTTTATTGCTAAGATTTCTATTTGGTTTTCAAAATTATTTCTATTTCATTTTAAAATTTCTAATTTTGTTCCTGGATTGTTTTCCAAATTATATTTAGTTTTCTATTTATATTTTATTGTGATTCCCTGAACATCTTTAAAATGACTGATCTTAATTATTTTGAGACATTTCATAGACTTTTAATTTTTCTAGACCCTTTGTTAGTTTCTTTTGTTGGTTTTATATTTTCCTGTGTTTTCACAATCCTTGCCTTTTACACTAATGCCTGTGCATTTAAGGAGACTGCTACTTCTTCAGCTATTGCAGGTGTTCTTTAGTGGTGTTAGATCTTTACTAATTAGTGTCAAAACTTAATTTCTATCCTGCTGTTGTTCCTCTTCTGAGAAGAACTTATAGTGCATACCAGAACCAGAACACTACCCTGGAACTGACTTTCTGCCCTACCATTATTTCCTGGTTTGGGAAGGTCTTACAGTGAACACTGGAACTTAAATGCTGCACTAGAACTAAATCACAGCACTGCCTTTGTTTCCTAGTCTGGTGAAAATTTATAGTGAGCACCAGAACTCAAATGCCATCCTTTTAGTTGTTCAGGCCAGGGGATGTCTCCAGGCAAACACCTGGGATTTATGGGAAATAGGACTAGGGATTGGAGCCTTCTCATGAATTGTGCCCCCTGCAGTGCAGTGCTACTGGCCAGTCTCTTTAGTATGGCATTCTCACTGATCTGAACATAGAATGGCTACCAAGTTGCTGCAATCAGTGCCCTGCACTTTGGCCTCAACTCACCTCAGGAGGTTCACTTCTCTTGGCATTCCTACTGGTTCTTGTAGGTCAGGACCAAAGTGGGTTTCCCACAGAGATTCTCAGATCTGTGGGGAGATTGGATATCCACCTTCAATTCTCTCCCCTCATTCAGCAGCTGTGGGCTTAGGAAAATTTTCTGTGAGTGGCATTATGCTGACTTAGGGGAGAGGATGGCACAGTCTAAAATGACTTTTGCTCTTACCAGTTGTGGTTTCTTTTGATTCTGTGGGTCCAGGGTGTTTCTTTATTTTCTTTCTCTGAATTCTGGTAAATTTATGATGCTTCTCTTGTCTTTGAATAGTTTATAATTGTACTTTGGTTGGAGGAGTGATGCCAGGGCATCTTCTATTCCACCATTTTGCTGACATCATCCCCTAATTGGACTCTTAAACTCTTCTATGGCCCATTTCTTTCATGGATAATTGTCTAATTGTTGTGGTGGGTTTTTTTGTTTTTGTTTTTGAAGGGCAAAGACTGGTATTCTTACTCTGCTAGCTTGCTGATATAATCAATGAGTTTTATTTTTTATTATAAATATAATGCATAAATGTGAGAAAGACAATGGGAAGTGGGACTGACAGAGGCAAAAGTTTTGGTTTTTTAATGCTTTTCTTGGAGGAAATCATTATTACAGTTTGAGAACATTTTTAAGTGTCTGTAAGTATGACCATAAATTTTTTTCCACATTAGGACACATAGAGTTAGTCTATTATTATTAACTATAAATTATTCCATTTCATAAATAAACTATAATTTAAAACCAATTCTCTATAAAAGATACTTAGTTTCTATTTTTTGTCATTACATATTATGCTATAATCTTTATACTTACACATGATTTCAGATATGTATTTACTTCTATAATGAATTCCTGTAAATGAAGGTGCTGAGTAAAAGTGTCTACATGTTTGTATAGATGTTGCCAGATTGCTCTATAAAAGAGTTTACCAATTTTATTCTCTGACTAAAAATGTATGAGAGTGCCTGTATTCCATAGCCTTGGTAACACTGAGTACAACTTCATACCCTTCACCATGTGATGGGTAAAATTGTTGCTGTTGTTTTCATTTGTTTTTCTGTAAATATGAATGACATTGAAAATCTTCATGTTTAGTGTATATTGGTACTGTTTTTTCGCTTCAAACTACTTATTTATGTACTTTTGACTTTTTTATTAATTTACAAGTTAGTTACATATTAGGGAAATTATTCCTTTATTATATTAAATGCTATCAGATATGTTGAAAATATACTTCCAGCTTTTCATTTATAGTTTAAATCTCTTCATGTTTTTAAACTGTAATTTATTTCTGTATTCATGAGTGATATTTCTTGATAATCTATTTTTTGTGAGCTCTTTTTCTTTTTTAAAAAATTCAGCTTTTGTTTTAGATACAGGGAGAACATGTACAGGTTTGTTACATGGAAATATTGTGTGATGCCAAGGTTGAGAGTATGGATCCTGTCACCCAGCTAGTGAGCATAGTACCCAATAGATAGTTTTTAAACCTGCTCCCCTCTTTTCCCCATCTAGTAGTTCACGGTGTCTATTGTTCCCATATTTATAACCATGTGTGCTCAATGTTTCACTCCCACTTATAAATGAGAACATGACTTTTCTGTTTCTGCATTAATTTGTTTAGGATTATGGCCCTCAGCTTCATCCATGTTGCTGCCAAAGATAGCATTTTATTCCTTTTAATAACTGTGTAGTATTCTGTGGTGGATAGATACCACATTTTCTTTATCCAGTCCACCGTTGATGGCCACCTGGGTTAATTCTATGTCTTTACTGTTATGAATAACAGAGCAGTGAATATACGAATACATGTGGCTTTTTAGTAGAATGATTTATTTTCTTTTGGTTGTATAACCAGTAGTGGGACTGCCAGGTTGAATGATAGCCCTGTTTTAAGTTCTTTGAAAAATCTCCAGACTGCTTTTCACAGTGGCTGAACTAATTTACATTCTCACTAACAGTGTGTAAGTGTTCCCTTTTCTCTGAAGCCTCACCAACATCTGTTTTTTTAAAAAAAAAATTGTAATAATTACCATTCTGACTGGTGTTGATAACACATTGTGGTTTTGATTTGCATTTCTCTGATGATTCGTGATGCTGATCATTTTTTCATGTTTGTTGGCCACTTGTATGTCTTCTTTTGAGAAGGATCTGTTCATGTCCTTCACCCATTTTTTAATGTGGTTATTTGTTTTTTGCTTGTTGACTTGTTTAAGTTTCCTATAGATTTTGTATATTAGGCCTTTGTTGGATACATAATTTGCAACTATCTTCTCTCATTCTGTAGGTTGTCTGTCTGCTTTGATACTATTCATAAATTGTTAAAATTTTAAGTTTTCAAGTTGATATTAATCTTTTCTTATATAATTTTTATCGTTTTGAAGTTTTCTTTATCTCATTATTTTCAGCACATTCATTTGTAGTCCTTTATGATTTCATTTTTACCAATAATATTTTTATCTATCTAGAAAGTTATTTTGAAACTTTTTGGAACTCCATCTCATCCTGTTCCCCAAAAGCTAGCCAATTACCCAATACCATTTATTTAGTCATCTGTCTTTCTCACATTGATATGAAATGTGATATTTATTCGGGTATAAATTCTTTCATATATTTAGACATATTTTTCTTGTATTTCAAAAGGAATCTCTCTTCTTATACCAGCACAAAGTTTTCTTAGTTACCTAGCTGTATAATAAGTTTTACTATCTGAGGGGCCTGTTTTGAGTTCTGTTTGAAATGGAGTGCTTTTTGGACCCTACGAGATTTTCAGGGTGAAGTCAGAACATTCAGCAGGCAGTTGGGCAAATGGGTCTTAATCTTTGAAGAGAAATCAAGAGTAAGATACAACAGTTGAGAGCCATCAGTTTGTGGGTGATAGAAAAAAAAAAACATGAGAGTGAATGAGAATTCATTGAGAGAAATTCTGAGGAGGATGTAAACTCGGAGGCTTTCTATGTGGTGGACTTTTTCCACACATGTAAGCATTTCTGTCAAATATTGTTTCTTAAAATTTCCTTGCTTTTAAAAATGTCTACCAACAGGAGAGACAATATACTGAAGTGTTCATCTAGAGTTGAAAATCAGAAAATCAGTGAATATTAAGTAGAGGCTAGGACTGTTACATACTTGAAACTTTAAAACAGTGACTTTTAAATTTTATTGTGACCTCTGTGATAGCATGGATATGCTGATTTGGGTGTGAGTGTGTGTGTGGGAGGGTGGTTAGTCTTGTTCTTCATTAATCTGAACTCTTAGAGGTCAGAAACTATCTTGTTAATTTTTTAGTCCTAGAAGCAGAAAAGGTGCTCAATAAATGTTATAATCAAATATACCAAGGTCCCCAAGAGTAGGCCAACAAACTTGTTTTATTGAACCAAACAGACAGGAGACAAGTTTCTGTAGTTGTAATAATCTTAGCTTCAATGTGGACATTGCCAGCTCTTTTAGATATAAATTATCTTTGCTTAGACTGATAACTTGTAGATCACTTGTGAATTATGGGCTGCTATAATTAATTATTCTAAATCAGCTCAAGGGCTGACCTTGTATGTACGGACTATTATTAAAAAATAAAAATTAAATTTAAAAAAATCAGGTAGACTGAAGTTTGCTGGTTTTAGAGGATCAGGCTATAAAAACTGCCACCTTTTTACTTTTTAAATTGAGAAAGGTGTTTCATCCATAGGATGTAAAGCAATTCTATTTACACATTCATTATCTCACACATATCCCACATCCTAGCTTTCACAAGTGCTGCCTACTAAAGAGGAGGGGAAGGCAGATGTCCTCCAGGGAAAAAAGTGCTAGCACATTATAAGAGTTACCAATAGAGTCAGTCTACTTTTCCTGTCTGGGTGAGTTTCTTGCTGATGTTACCCTTTGTCCATGCTCAGATTTTAGGAAATCCATACATTTTTTTTAAATTCTTGGGTCTGGATTAGTAGCTCAGAGCTCAGAGTTTGATGGAACATAATTGAGAGACTAAAATGGTGAAGAGCAAGATGTCTGTCAGGTTTGAGGATGGAGTTGAAGAAGACTTCATTGTTTCCAAAACCCATTTTTAAAAAATAATTTTTAAAAGTTTACCAATAATTTTGTATTTTCTTTGATTCTTTAATCAGCAATAATGACTCAATCATTCATATCTTTGAATAGTAATTACAAAATATTTTGACATATTTATCCATTACAGAAACCATAGTGTCTGAGAATGACTGATTAAATATTAGGAATTTGAAGAAATCCATGGGTCATCTAAACAGCATATATCAATTTAAAGTGAAAAAATTATTTCGTGTACTTACTCAAATCCATTAGAATTGGTGTTTCCGTGTTGTAGTTTGTATGCATTAGTTTTACAAAATAAAGCTCTTCCTTTTCACTGATCAATATTTGAGCTTCTTCTGGATGTTTGATCAGTGAGGCTCTCGGTAACAAAGAGAATTAATCTGCAGATTCTAAAATAGTTCTGTTTTCCAAATATTTGGTGCTTCTCAGTTTTATGTAAAAAGTCAAATAGAATCATCTATTTTTGGCCAATTTGAGTTTGGATAGAACTAAGTATCATAGAAATCAGTACTAAGTATTACATCACCCATACAGTATCCCTTTTTGAATTTTTGATTCAGTTTATGTGCTCATCCTGTGTCCTAAAATATACAAAGCTAAAGCACTAGCACACTGTCTATCATAAAGCAGGGTCTCAAAATTAATGTCTTTCACTGAAAATTTAGAAGATTTTTAAGGGAAAGAAACTAACATTCATATGTAGAAAATTATGAGGGATAATAGGAGACACTTGGGAGTACTGTAAAGTGACTTTCATTATAAGTAATCAACTTTTATTATTGTATTTCAGTCAGGAGGAGGACATAGAACACTGATGCATCAAAAATGTATATGCTTTTACACACAGAATCTCTAGTCTTTTTCCACAATTTTTTCTCTAAATTTCAGAGCATTGATGGTTAAATGTTTTAGATTAAGTGACTCATAAGCCTATTCTGCCAGATTTGGATGGTTGCGGGCCTCTACAGTTTTGTTAATGAGTGTCCGCACAGCAGCTCCCATGCCATTTGCCAAGAAACAACAGACACTGGATATTAATGTAAAAGGTGTCTGTATTGGCTTTTGATATACCAGCATGCATACTTCTCTAAACATCTTTTATAAAAGACTAAGAAATATAGTGTTACATGCCAAGTATAGGGCTCTTAAAGTTTTTAATAGACATGAGAAATGTGCTCCCACTGACAGAGGGGTCGGGTTTCTAAAGTGTCATACCATAGGTAATTTCAGGGTGAGAAAAGGAGTGGAAATGAGTGCTCACTTCTGCCTGGGAGGTAGATGATGTGGTTGCAGCACAGGGAGTAGGAGGTGGAGAGGGAAGAAGATGCCGAATGAGAAGAGCAGAGCACCTGGAAAGAACCTCAGTAGATGACAGAGCAATGAAATTTATTCTTTAGAAAACCAGAGTTGTGAAATATTCAAGAGAGGGAACAATGTCTAGATAGATGTATAGAACGTTTCTGTGAAATCTGTATTATTTTAAATCCCTGGATGTTCCCCATTAGAAGATATATAATAAAAATCCACTGTATTCTAAGTTGCCAACCTGCTTTCCCATATGGCCTCCGTGCAAAGACAAAACCAAATGCACTTCTTGGGCTTAAGGGTAATACTTTAAAGCATCTTGTTTAGGCCAGACATGATGGCTCGTGCTTGTAGTCCCAGCATTTTGGGAGACTGAGGGAGCAGATGACTTGAGCCCAGGAGTTCAAGACCAGCCTGAGCAACATGGCAAAACCCTGTCTCTATGAACAATACAAAAATTAGCTGGGTATGGTGGCTACATGCCTGTCATCCCAGCTTCTTGGGAGGCTGAGTTGGGAGGATTACTTGAGCCCAGGAGGTTGAGGCTGCAGTGAGCCAAGAATGCACCACTGTACTGCAACCTGGCTGACAGAGAGAGACCCAAAAAATAATAAAAATAAAAACTAAAGTATGTTGTTTAAAAGCCATAATGGTTAATTTTATATGTCAACTTGACTGGGTCATTGGGTGCCCAGTTCTCATATGAGAACACCCTCACAGACATACTCAGAAATAATGTTGAATCAATTCAATCCATGAGGGCCTGAATAGAACAAAAGGTGGAAGAAAGAGGAACTTGTCCCTCCCTGCTTTGTTTTCTGCCTTACCACTTGAGCTGGGACATCTCATCTTCTCTTGCCCTTAGACTGAGATTTATACCATCAGCTCCCCTAGTTCTCGGGCCTTTGGGCTTGATTGAATTCACCATAGTCTTTCCTGAGTCTCCAGTTTACAGATGGAAGATCATGTGACTTCCGTTTCTATAATTGCACCTTCTTATTATTTATCCTCTACATCAAATACAGGTATCTATTTAATTAAGGACTCATGGACAAAGGTGACAGAGAACATGGTTGAGTTGTTATATACAATATCTGAAATTAATGAAAAACCGATTTGTGTGATATGCAAGATACTCCTTGCCATCAACAAGAATAAGACAGAAGTCCTAGGAGAAAAAGACAAGAATATAAGCAGACAATTTACAGAAATGGTTACAAGCATATGAAGAGAAGCTCTAATTCATTAGTAATTATAGAGTTGCTGATTCAAACAGCAATTAGCTATTATTTTACTCCCATAAGACTGGCAAGATATTAAAAAGTTGAATAAGACCTAGGCACCCTCACCCAGTTATCCACCACATGTAGGAATATAGGAGATAGATTTGGCAGCCATTCTGCAGAGTGAGCTAGAAGTACGGTGGCAAATACACACACACACACACACCACACACGGTCCTAGGTGAGAATGTTGGTGTGATTGTATATGATATATTACAAATTACAGCAATTCTGCTTCTGAGATATATTACAAATAAATTCTCACCAAGTCCATATGGGATCATGAAACTGTTCATTTATAGCAATGTTTGTGGTGGCAGAGAGTTGGAGGCCATCAGGGAGAGTAGGTAGAGAAAATTGATGCTTGCATACCATAGAGTTAGTAGTAACAGATTAGATGTACACAAAGCCATATGGATTAGAGTTTAAAACTATTGTGTTAAGTGAAAGTAGAATGAGATCCATTTATGTAAGTTTAAAATGCATGCCTACATACACACACATGGGCATATACACACAAACAATATGATTTTATTGCTAAAGTTTTACAGAGACAAACCCTAGCCATTTAGAATGAAAAAATGAACAATATTTAACTTCAAAGAGGGAAATGTATAATAACTTGACATTTTAGCACTTCTTGAGCTTTTCTCCGTCTCCCTTGCAAAGAGTCTAATTGCAGTTTAGAGTGACAGCTCTGTGCACTGATCTAAGCTAACACATTGATCATATATATATATATACTGTGTACAAAGTTTATAAAATTTGTTGTGATTATCACATTCATGCCATAACAACCTATGATAGATTACAGCATCTGGCAGTGGAGGTCCTCCTGAAACAGGATGCAAAGTATAATATTTCACAAATCTGTTTTCTTCAATTTTTTTTTTTTAGTAATATCTTTCTCATTGTAGAAAATGTAGAAAAATATAAGAAGAAAATTTTAAAAGTACCTATTATCTCACCATTCAGGACAGCTACTTTCAACATTTGATGAATATATGTATGAATTATCCTTTTTGTCTATGCCATTACAAAACTGGGATCATATCATATTGTAGTTATTTACTTATACAATGGCTTTGTTCCAGATATATTTTAATTTGGCTTACATAGATACACACAAAATAAATAAAATAAAAAATGAGTAGAAGAGAAAGGAGAATGATAGGAAAAATTAGACTAAGGAAGGCAAGAGAAAGTCAGCTGTGAGGTCAGTATACAGTGCATAATGAGCTCCAGTATGTTTCAGAGAAGTGGACCATACATTGGCAGCCAATGTTAAAATCCAGGGCATGACTTCTAGAGTCTATAAAACATATACTGCCATGAAATCAGGTGATGCACAGCTCTTGCTGACAGTTGGCCTAAGGAACTCCTCTCTCAAATCGTAATCAGTAGACAAAGAATTAGAGCCTTCTTAATGTTTTCCCAGTAATTACAACACTCTCCTTCCTGGGTCTTGGGAAAATCTCTTTGCAAAATCTGCATCTGATGAGGGGTTCACATTCAAAATACATGAGGAGCTTAAATAACTCAATAGCAAGAAAACAAATAACCCAGTTAAAGATGGGCACAGGAACTGAATAGCTATTTCTTAAAAGAAGATATACAAAAGGCCAACAGATAGATGAAAATATGCCCAACATCACTAATCGTTAGGGAAATACAATCAAAAACACAATGAGATATCACCTTGCACCTGTTAGAATGGCTATTATCAAAAAGGTAAAGGAAACTGAGGCAGGAGGATTGCTTGTGCCCAGGCGTTTGAGGCTTCAGTAAGCTATGATCATGCCACTGCACTCCAGCCTGGGCAACACAGTGACACCATAAATAAATAAATAAATGAAAGGACAACAAATAACAAGTGTTGGTGAGGATATGGAGGCAAGGGAACCCTTGTACACTGTTGGTGGGAGTTTAAATTATTATACTCTCTATGGAAAAAAGCATGAAAGTTCTTCAAAAAAATTTAAAATAAAATTAACATGTGATTTAGCATTCCTACTACTGCGTATATATTCAAAGGAAATGAAATCAGTATGTTGAAGATACATCTGCACTCATATTTATTGCAGCATTATTCACAATAGCCAAGATATGGAATCAAAAGTATCCATTAACAGATGAATGGATAAAGAAAATGTGGTATATATACACAACGAAACACTATTCTGCTATAAAAAGGAAAGTAATTTTGTGACTTGCAACAACATGGATGAACCTGGAGGACGTTATATTAAGTGAAATCATCCATGTACAGAAAGGCAAATACTGCTTGATCTCACTCACATGTATAACCTAAAAATTTTCATCTGGCAGAAGTAGGGAGTAGAATGGTGGTTGCCAAAGAATTGGGCAATGGTAGTTGGGAGTTGAGAAGATGCTGGTCAAAGGATCCCAAATTTCAGATAGATAGGAGGAGTAAGTTCAAGAGATACATTGTACAGCTTGGTGACTGTAGTTAGTAATATGGCTTGGCTCTGTGTCCCCACCCAAATCTGGTAGAATTGTAATCCCCAGGTGTCAAGGGAGTGACCTGGTGGGAGGTGATTGTATCACGAGGGCAGTCTCCCCCATGCTGCTCTCATGATGGTGAGTTTGCATGAGATCTGGTTTAAAAGTGACAGTTTCCACTGCGCGCTCCCTCTCCTGTCACCTTATCAAGAAGGTACTTGCTTCTCCTTCCCTTTCTGCCATTGATATGTTTCCTGAGGCCTCCCCAGCCAGGCAGAATTGTGAGTCAATTAAACCTCTTTCCTTTACAAATTACCTAGTCTCAGGCGGTTCTTTATAGCAATGTGAAAATGGACTGATACAGTTAGTAACAATATATTGTATTATCAAAAAATGCTAAAGGAGTAGATTTTAAATATTCTCGCCAGAAAAATAACTTTGTGAAGTAATAATGTGTTAATATGCTTTTCAAAAGTGTATATGCATTTCAAAACATCATGTTGTAAGTGATAAAAACATACAGTTTTATTTCTCAAACAATTTTATTTGTTAATTAAAGCAAATAAATGAACTAATATGTGGGGCTGGTACCACAACATCTAGGACATGGGAGCTCTGTGTCAAGGGTTCCTGCTTTAATACGTGGCTTATTGTCACTGCATTATACCTTCGCAAAATATAGTTGTGTGTTTTCCAGCCTAAAAATCCTGATTAAGCAACTGAATGTGTCCTTGAAGAAAAATAACTGCTAGTAATATCATCAGAAGCCAGACCCAAAAGGCTTTATAAAACCTATTTAATCCTTTTAAATGCAAATGTATTTATATATATGCCTTCATGTATTCATTTGAAGTAAGCTGCTAACTCTAAATATTTAAATATGCCCAGCTGCACTCCTGTAAATTGTACAGAGCAAATTTTATTTTCTACCTATCATTTTCTGCTGTATTTCACACTCAAGAAAAGCCAACGCTCTGATTTCAATTTTACTCAATAAATATTTGTGATTGAGGATATGTTTTCAATCACCGCCCTGGGCAATATGGTAAATGTCACTTGTCCCTAGTTCAAATGGACTTTGAGACTATATTATCTCTCATCAGCTATTCTTCTTTAGTAAAATACCCTGAGAGAAGGTTGCATATTAAGAAATAATGTATTATTCTTCAGGCAGATTTATGTTTTTATAGAACATATTTGTATTCTTACTTCTATATCTTTACTCTTCTCCAAGCAAAGTGATAAATCTAATAAATGTTTAAAAACTCCATCAATGGCCTCCCTCCTGTATATCCAGTTGCTCTTTCTTTATTCTCATAAATACTGAAATGACTGCAGTATCTTCTGTGTCTCTTGCCCTTATTCACTCTCTCCTTACAATTTACAGCCAAAGATATTCCCACTGTCCTATTATTCAACTTATATTTCTCATTCCACTGCAGTTCTGGCTCTACTCCTTCACCAAAAACAATTTGCTAATTTAAAAAATTAAAATTTAATAAGTAAACTTATTTTCATAATTTATAAATTATAATTTATTATATTTAATAAATTTTTATAACTGCAGAAATTTAAATAACTGTAAAAAGAATACCTGTATATACTTCACATAGATTTGCCAATTACCAACATCTTGTCACATTTACTTAATCTCTGTCTCTTCATTTTCCCAAATATCTTTTTAGAATAAATTGTCAACATCAGTACACCTCACTTCTAAATACTTTAGGTATTTCTTAAGAACAGAGGCATAATTTCCCCTAATGACTACAATTTGCATATGCACAAATTAACAATAATTCTATAATAGAGCCTAAAATGTAGTCCTTACTCAAATTTTCCTAATTGTTACAAAAATATCTTTAGAGCCATTTTGGTTTTGGATTATGCTTTCATTTAATCATAGCTTCTCAATCTCTTTTAATCTAAAACATACAATTTCCTTTTATTGTTTTTGTTTTGAGGTGATCTTTTTGAAATATCCAGGTCGTATCCTCCAGAATGTCCTGCATTCCAGATTTGTCGTACCCTCTGGGGTGGCAGGTAGGAAATATGAATTATTTGTCCCCTGTGGCAGGCAATGCATTATTTACTTCATTGAATTAAATGCCTCTTGGTCTTTCAGATAGCTAGTGTGACCATTCCCAGAGTACTCCCTAAAACTTTCAGGATATCCTTCCCATTATTGGGAGATAAAGCTCCAGACGTTCATTTTCCACTTCCCCCAATTCTATCAGTAAAGAACACTAATTATAGCCAGGTACAGTGATATGTTCCTATGGTCCCAGCTACTTGGAAGCCTGAGGTAGGAGGATCACTTGAGCCCAGGAGTTTGAGGTTGCAGAGAGTTAGAACCTTGCTACTGTACTCTAGCCTGGGTAACAGAGTGAGCAAGCCCCTATCAAAAAAGAAAGCACACACACACACACACACACAAGACCGTAATTAGATGTTAATATGACTTTAATAATTTTTTATTATAATCCTAGTAATCTCATTTTCAACAATAAAAATGTTTCCCCTATAGACTCTGAGTTGTCAGGGAAATGTAGGGTAACAGGTGAATCATAAAAAATGAAGAAACAGAAAACCATGTACAGAATAAATTTTGAATACCAAAAGATTTCCATCAAATTCAACATATTGACATTTATTCAGCACTCACTACGTGCCATGCATTGTGGTTGTGGACACACAGATAAGTAAGAAATGATAGCTGTCCTCTGGCGACTTGCAGTCTGATTACAGACACAAGAAATTTCATACAAGCCAGTCCCTATCAAGGCCCTGTAAAGACACAAATAGTAAAGAACAAGACAGGAGAGGGAGCTCTGCTATGTCCATGGTGACCCCATGGGCCTAATGAACCAGGATCTACTGGGCATTCGAGATCTTGCCTGAAATTGAAGGGATGGAGAGGGAGGAGCAGTAAAAATGCCACATTCCATTGACAAAATTTAGTGCCAAGTATATCTCACAAAGAGGCAAAAATCTGCTTAAAGGAGTATTAAGGAATAAGTACAACATGGAGGTGGGTATTTTTCATCTGGGTTCTTTCAGTGCTGTGTGGGTGACTGATTCCTCAGTATTCGTAGGAAGTGCACTGGCAAATTTCTACCTAGATTTTTAGCCAACCTGTTTCAAGTGGTTGACACCAGGATGATAGGAATGGGTTGCATATTTCTAGCAATACACGGTTTCAACTTTGTAGCCTCTTGTCCCTAATTCTGCTCATGCAACCCAGCTCTAGAAAAGCTGCTCTCTGCAAGGGACGTATAATTGTCCTATGGGAGGGTCCCCTGCTTGATCTCTGTCTTCAGACACTGGGTAAATAAAATCTCTGAAATATTGATGAATAGAAATGACTCTATTAATAATGGGAAAAGGAAACAGCAAGATCACTCATGTGAAAAGAGAGAGCACACTTCACTGAAATCCAAGCTGTTGTGATCATGCTTAGCCATCCCTGATTGTTTTGTCGGACGGCAATGAACCCAGCGCTGAGGACGGAGACATTCTGTCACAGAGAGAATGCAGCTGGAGGAATGATTAATATCACTGTGTGGGTAGCAAAGGAAGAAAAACCTTTGTTAAGGAAAGAACAGTCAGTATTTTAATATTGCTACTCTTGCACCAGGAAGCCAAGAATTCCCATTGACTCTGCCTTGTGGGATAACAGACGGGATGCTTGGACACCCTTGGAGTGGAATGAATGGGGAGCTGTTGGAAGACAGCTGTTCCCAATGTGGGAACAGCTCTTGAGCATCATCCTCCTTTCATCAATTTCAGCATCAGAATCTCTGCTGGAGAGAATGGTGAGGCCCCTGCCTGAAGGGAGCCTAAGAGACAGGCACTCAAAAATGGTTATTCTGTGCTTACTATGGGCTGACACTGTGATCGTCAATGGAAATCCAGTGATGACTAAGATAGGCCTAGTCCTTGCCCCCTTGGGATTCTGGGAAAGCTAGAAAAGTAAATAAGTCAAAATCAAGTAAACAAGGATGAACTGCAAAAGGGCTTATTAAGAAGACGATGTTGAAGCTCAGGTGAGGGTATCTAATCAAGTGTGTGGCGGGTGGGGAGGAGAAGGTGAGGTAGTAATGGGCAGGGAAAGCTTTTCCCGGAAGGAATGACTAAGCTGCAACTTGAAGAATAAACAGAACTTAAGCAGGAAATGGAATGAAGACAGAGTGTTCCAGGTAGAGAAAAATCTATGGCCATGGTATGATCTGATGCTCAATTTTATTTATTTGTATTTTTTAATTATAGGTTTATTGGGCACAAGTGCAGTTTTGTTACATGGATATATTACCTAGTGGTAAAGCCTAGGCCTTCAGTGTAGCCATCACCTGAACAGTCTACATTTTACCCATTAAGTAATTTCTCATCTCTCACCGCCCCCATCCTTTTATCCTCCTGAATCTCCAGGTCTGTCATTCCACTCTATGTTCAAGTGTGCACATTACTTAGCTCCCACTTATAAGAGAGACTATGTGGCATTTGACTGTTTCTGAAATATTTCACCTAAAATAATGGTCTCTAGTTCTATCCGTGTTTCTACAAGTTCCATCATGTGTGTTGCTAAAAGGACATGATTTTATTATTTTTTATGACTGAGTAGTATTCATATATATATATACATACATATATATATATATATCACATATATATCACATTTTCTTTATCCATTCATCTATTGATGGACCCTTAGGTTGATTCCATACCTTTGCTATTGTGAATAGTGCTGCGATAAACATACTGGTGCTGCAATAAACATACCAGTGCAGATACCTTTTTGGTGTAATTATTTCTTTCCTGTTGGGTAGAAACTCAGAAGTGGAATTGCTGGATTGAATGGTAGTTCTATTTTTAGTTCTTTGAAAAATCTCATTACTGTTTTTCATAGAGCCGGCACTAATCTGCATTGTCACCAACAGTGTATAAGCTTTCCTTTTGCCTCATAATGCACAATTTCCTACAATTTACTCTGCCTGAGGAATGGAGAACAAATGAGATCGGAGCAGAGTGGGAAACCAAGTCAGGAGACTGTTATAATTGCTCAAGTGGAAGATGATTGTAAAGACAGAACTGACATCTTGCCCTTAGACTAATCGTATCCACCATTTTGTTATAAAGGCTACCATGTGTCTTGCGGGGAACAATACACACTGTGGCCTAGCAGAGGATGGGGGTGGGGGAGAGAGAGCTTCAGGAGGAATAGCTAATGGATGCAGGACTTAATACCTAGGAGAAGGGATGATCTGTGCAGCAAACTACGATGGTACACATTTACCTATGTACAAACCTGCACATCCTGCACATGTACCCATGAACTTAAAATTTGAAGAACAAAAAAAGAGTATCATGTGTCATGGCTTAGAAGTTTTGCACCTGATGTAAATTTTATTTTATTTTATTTTATTTATTTTTTCTTTGAGACAGAGTCTCACTCTGTTGCTCAGGCTGGAGTGCAGTGTTGCGATCTCGGTTCACTGCCGCCTTCGCCTTCTGGGTTCAAGGGATTCTCCTGCCTCAGCCTCCCGAGTAGCTAGGATTATGGATGCACACCACCATACCCAGCTAATTTTGTTTGTATTTCTAGTAGAGAGGGGGTTTCACCATGTTGGCCAAGCTGGTCTGGACCCTATGTAAATTTTATTACAATTCACACAATCACTATGCAAACAGAATTACAGACTAACATATAAAAATTGAGCTGTAGATAATGCTTGCTTTCTTTATTCAGGAAGCCACTTCTTTTGAAGTCTGGCTCCCTTGCAATGCAACTAAAAATTTTCCCAAAATTGTTTATAATTTTTCTTTAGGAATAATTATGTTTTGTACTTGGTGGTGACCACTGATGTAGAGAGCTGCTTTGAACACGTCTGCAAAGACATTTGGCTAGGTGACTCGGAAAGGGAGGAAGTTAAGCATGACCCCAGGTTTCTGAGTGTGGGAGACTATGATGGGGGCCCCAGTGAAGGAGCAACTCTGGACTGGGGGCCTGGGATGGGATTGCAGAAGATTATTGAATGTATGAAGGAAGAAATATTCTTTTTCTGGATCCTATTATTGCTGAAATGACCCACATAGGAAAGAGCCTGGACAACATCAAAGACAAAAAAGGAATATGGCAGTGAATTTAAAATTGACCTTCACCTAATGAAACAAACATAGCTCCGTGGATTTTTCAGTCAGTGTTGACCCAGAAATCATGCATTTCAAACCCTTTATTTAACTGGTGAGCAGGAGGCCTGCACAGGTTAAGTCACTTGTGCAAGGTCATATAGTTAAGAGAACTTAATTTCTTTATGTCGAGTAATTGCAAAACAACATAAGTTGCCTGGCATATGTGTTGTATATCCTTCTGTGTACACAAACTAGCTGCAATTTATGCTTTGCTAAAAGCTCTTTTTAAATTTTCTTTTCTATTAATGGAATAATTTTCTGAAATTTACAACACATTTTCCTTCATTACCATTTGTGTCTCTGCAATGAGGATATTCCCACTATTTAGCCATTTGTACATTTACTGATCAGGGAGATTTTTTATTGCTCTTTAAAAATTCCTCAAAAGGTAACTATATTAAGCAATAATTTGGGTACTCTAAGTCCTTGATATTAGGAGCCCTTTCATTCTCTTCTTCCTGCCTTTTCTCTTTTGTTGTTCCTCTCCTCCAGACTAATCAGAACAAACAATGTTAGGGTACTTTAAACCATGTGTGTGGGTATGTGTATGTGTGTACCTGTGTGTGTGTATACCTGTGTGTGTGTGTAGTCATTGAGTATTTATTTAGCAGACAGCTTGGCTTTGCTTTGTGAGGAAGGAGAGAAGAGCCATCAGGCGCCCCGTGAACCTCTCTCCTCTACTGTCCAGCACAGTTCCTGTTCCTCAAAATAACAATCTTGCCATTAAACTGAGCCATCCTCCTTAGATAGCAGTTTGTGTTTCTAAGTGTTCCCCTTGGGGACTTCAATCCTGGTTCCCATCCTAAGAAGTTTATCAAATAATTCCTTTCAATTTTCTCATGGAGAGAGATTCCAGTGAGTTTCATTTCCTCCACCTTTTCATGTTCCCAGTGTCTCATCCTTAAATCTCTGGTCCCAGGGTGCTCAGGACTCCTGGACATGGTCTTTCAAGGGTCTGTCCTCCAGAGAGGAACCATTTGTCACTCTCTAGCAATAGTTTTTTTATCTTTAGGACACTACTCTCATTTAGATATAGAATTAAGTTATCTAATTAAATACCCAATACTTTGTTTTTACCCTCTTGCTTGTAATTATTGTATTTTGTCTGTTTTAAATCCTGGATCTTGAACTTTATTAACACCTATGTTATTCACCACTGTACCCTAGCAGCTGGCAAAGTACTTGACACCTGATTGATGATAATATCAGCTGCAACAGTGAATTAATTAAATTAGTCAAAAGGACCAATATTGTGTTATCCATTGTACAAAATAGGGTTAGGTTCATCTGTGGATGACAACATCTAAGGAAACTGTGGCTTAAATAAGATGAAAGCTTATTTATTTTTTTATCCTAAATGATGGAAATAGGTGATCCATGGCTGTAGGGTGGTTTTATGAAGTTCTCAGGGACCCAGAATCCTTCTATCTTGTGGCTCTGCACCCTCAGTATGTGGCTTCTGTGTTATACTCCAAGATAGCAGTATGAATTCCAGCTATCATGTCTGCTTACAGATATAAGGAAAAGGGGGCTTGTATCAGTCAGTTATCATGCTGCTATGAAGAAGTACCCAAGACTGGGTAATTTACAAAGGAAAGAGGTTTTATTGACTCGCAGTTCGGCATGGCTAGGGAGGCCTCAGGAAACTTACAATTATAGTGGAATGGGAAACAAATATGTCTTTCTTCACATAGTGGCAACAAGGAGAAGTGGAGAGCAAAGGCCGGGCAAAACCCCTTATAAAACCATCAGATCTCCTGAGTTCTTGGGAGGTGTAACTATCACGAGAACAGCATGGAGGTAACCACCCCCATGATTCAGTTACCTCCCACTAGGTCCTTTCTACAGCAAGTAGGGATTATGAGAACTATAATTCAAGATGAAATATGGGGGGGTACACAGCCAAACCACATCAAAGCTAAAGATGGAATGGCTATTTTTTAAAGAATATTTGCTATGTACCAAATTGTTTTCCCCCAGAATTCGTATGTTGATGCCTTTATCTTCAATATGGTATTTGGAGATGAGGCATTTGGAAAGTAATAAGGCTGTGTGAGGTCATGAAGGTGAGGCCCTCATGATGTGATGAGTACCCTTACGAGAGACACAAGAGAGCTGTGTGCACATTCTTTCTCTCTTTCCCCTCCTCTCTCTTTCTCTCTCTCTCTCTCCTCCCACTGTCCCCAGCCTCAAGTGCACAAAGAAGAGGTTGTGTGAACACAGGTGAGATCACAACTGCCTGTATACCAAGAGAAGAGCCCTCAGAATGAAACTACCTTGCTGGCACTTTGATCTTTTACTTCCCAGCCTCCAGAATTCTGAGTAATAAATTTCTGTTGTTTAAGCCACCTAGTCAATGGTATTTTGTTATAGCAGACTGAATTAATACAATACTTTTTAAATGACATACATGATACTTTCAATATGGGTAGAACATAGTTATATGGCCATACTTAGCTACAAGAGAAGCTGAGAAAAATAATCCGTACTCTGAATAGCTTTGTGCCTAGTTAAAAACCAAGTATCCTATTAGAAAGGAAGAGGAGAATGGATACTGTCAACTTGGCATCCAAACATACCCTTTTTATCCAAACTTTGTTTCCAAATAAAGACAATAGCAAAATTTTGTCTTTGTCTAACATGAGGCAATCATCCCTTAGACAACTAAAAGCATGATAACTGTCTCCCAAAAAAGATGATTAAAAAAAGTCTAGTCAACTCACATTCCCTGACTTAATATCCTGAATTTAAATGATGAAATATAAGGGTAATGAGTATTAACACATTTGGTGTTAGATGGTAGGAGAATGAGTGAAAATAAACTTGGCTAATATGTACACAAATGTATTCATATCAAATAAGTATAAAATAATCATAATCACTGTAGCCTTTTTTTCTGCAGCTGGTCACGTGGCTGTCACTGGTATTTATAACTATCCTCTTCCATGATGCATTCTGTATTTCCTTTGCCCTCAGCAAACACATCAGCTGGTCATGGTTCTCTGTCTGGTAGTTTGACCCAAACTTGATTCTTGAAGGGTCTGAGCCATTAGTGGTTCTGCCTGTATTGGTTTTAGTCTGATACTGACTTTAATCACAGGACATGATAGTATTCAAAAGTACTCTAGGGGATCTCCCATATTCCATATACTCCTACTTGCCCTCATTGAGTAGTGGCAGTCCACTTTCCCCTTGACAATACAAATCTCTCCTGCCAGTATACTAATCCCTTCTTTGTCTGTGGATACATGAGCATATGGAGCCTAAAGTATTCGAGTGGTAGTCTCAGCTACCATTGCTGTTTCCCCTGTTGGAAGCATGTCTCCTGTGTGAACGAAGGCTTGTAGACCTGCTGCTTAATATGAAGTCATGAATATTGAAAAGATGTAGAGGTGGTATTCAGAGGAGCTAGTCTTTTGGGTACCACCCCGTGGTTCTTGAACTCACAAATCCTGGTGGTGGAAGAAATAGCACTAATTATTGATTGTTGATTTAGAGGATATACCACATCCTAGAAGAAGATTTAGAGGATATACCACATCCTAGGCTAGAAGATATAACTTCAGCCTCACAAGCTTCCTTCAGGTGACATTGTAATTTTCAAAGGTCATTCTACAAATCTCAGTCAACAAACAGAGAATAATAGACAGCAATATGAGATGACCAGTGAACTCTATAAGCATGAGTCAATAGCCTCACTTCAGTCACTGTAAAATGAGTTTCTTGGTAATAAGTAATTTTGTGCTAGCATGAAGGTGAATAAGGCAGTCATGGATGATGATTTTTGCAGATACTTTGCAGGTAGGAAGGCAAATCTGTATTCCCAATGTCTGTTCCAGTGAGAATAAAGTGGTGCCTCCTGTATGATAGAAGTAGTTATGTGTAATCAATCAGCCACTAGGTGACTGACTGATCTTCCCAGAGAATGATGCTTTCCACTCCATGCAGCCTTCCTACAGTCCCCTATAATTCAAGCCTGTTAGGTTACCTTCCAATTTTGGCTGTTGTATAAGATTGGGCTACCAAGCTTATACTCTGAGTTTGACCTCTTCTTTTAGGGGTAACTCCTTGTTAGCAATTTATTGTTTTCCAGATTTTCAAGGCCATCTAAATCCCCTTTGCTGTTTCTTTTATTCCTCCTGCACAGTTGCTTATGAAATGTGACTATTGCTACTGTCAGTGGTTTTATCTTACCTATGCATATTTTGGATTATTTGGGTATCTTGTCACTTTGTTAAAGACGTGCTTCATGGCTGTGTGTGTGTGTGTGTGTGTGTGTGTGTGTGTATTCTAATATATTCTAGCTGCTGCTTCTGGTTTTCTTTCTTTGGGTCATGGAGTGAGAGGATTCAGGAAGATTAAAAAATGATGCCTCTGCTACAAATACTCTGTTTTCAGGTTCTATTAATATTATTTCAAAGCTCCCCAGTCATCTTAATGTGCTGCCAGAATTGAGAATCATTTCTCTAGAGGAGTGGAGAAAGTATAATATTTGATCAAGCATCTAGATTTGCTTTCTTCCTTTTGCTGCAAGACTAGAGGGTACTAAGAGAAGTTGGAGAAGTCTTAAGAGGCCTCTGTACATCCAAGCTCAAGGTTCGTCCACCAGTATCCAAGCCAGGGTTCAAGCTTGTCTTTATCCCTAGAAGATCCCTGGGCAAGGAACTCCCTGCTGCTATGTGATTTAATTTGATTAAAATTCAGCACAAACACCTGGAAATTTTCACAGTCAGTGTTCTCTGGGGCAAGATTTCTCACAGCCATTCTTAGCCATGACTGAACCATGTGTTTGACCAAAATTTCTCATTTACTGTAATGCTTGATACATAGGTTGACTCCCTCATTAAGTAGATTGCAGGTAGTTCAGGACAACTTACTTATTCTAAGGCCTCAGGTATTTTTGAGATACCATCCCAAGTTTCTGGTTTTCAGTATTGCTATTTAATTCTAGGTTTTGGTCTGTGCAAACAAAATAAAACTAAAACCAAAACAATTAAACCTCCTGCCCCCACAAACAAAACAAAACAAAAAATCAGCATTAAACTTTCTCCCAAATGTAAGGATAATTAGTTATTTCAAACTAGGAATGTTAAGCATAGGGGCTTCAGAACCCTTGTTTCTTTATCTCTTTGACCCACTTCTCTTTATACCTCCTAGTGACTCTCTGGAGTTTCTCCAAATGTGGGTTCAGTTTCTAGCATGTTTATTACAGCAGCTGCTATAGTTGTTACGGTCAGAACCTGGTTCTCCAAAGTGAATGTTGATTCTGTATGATTTCCTTATCCAAAATATCAGTTTTCTTGTCTGCCAAGGCTTTCCTCTGAGGACAATTCATGTCCTGTTCCCTTGTGTAGCTTCCAGTGGCAGGTAGTCTACTGCACATTGTTTTTTGGAGCAGTAATTTAAAGGAATTGATTTAAGGCCCCATAGAGTGATGTCACTCATGCTTCCTAAGTCAGAACACCTGAGTTTTAGTCCTGGCTTCGTTAGAAAACAGATGACTTTGGATTCAGTGTTATCTGCTGAGATAACTAAAAGAGACTGGGGTAGGATTGGATATCCTCAGACAGAATTGAGGGACTTGTATAATGTTCTCAATACTAAGAGCAGGGATCTTGCAATAGACATGGCATTCACTCACTTTTCCTTGTTGAGTCTTTTTCACTGATATGCAGTGCTTTGGGAATGTTAATACTCTACCAGGTGTCAGCCTGTATTCTGGATTGAACTTGTGATTGTTTCGCAGTTTTCCTTTGTGATAGGGATGTAAGGAGAATTGGGCCATTATACCTTCTTTAAATGTGCTCATATAGGATTTTTGTAATCATGGTATTTGGGGACTCTATTGCTCTTAGCAATTAAAAGTGGACCTTGTGCCATATGTCATCAAGACAAAGTTCCAAGAGTTCGCTGGATAAACTCATCACAGGCAAATGTCGATACTCACTATATTCTTTCTCCTTTAAATTGTTCTGCACTTGTCATTAAAAAAGTGAGGGGGCTAGTGAGGTGGCTCACACCTGTAATCCCAGCACTTTGGGAGGCCAAGGCAGGTGGATCATTTGAGGTCAGGAGTTTGAGACCACTTGGCCAACATGGTGAGACCACATCTCTACTAAAAATACAAAAATTAGCCAGGCATGGTGGCGGGCACCTGTACTCCCAGCTACTTGGGAGGCTGACATAGGAGAATTGCTTGAACCTGAGAGGTGGAGGTCACAGTGAGCCAAGATCGTACCACTGCACTCCTGCCTGGGTGACAAAGTAAGACTCTGTCTCAAAAACAGAGAGAGAGAGAGAGAGAGAGAGAGAGAGAGAGTTTTAGCCTTTATATACTTTTTAAAAAATTTAAGTAAAAAACCTATAACAGGCCAGGTGCAGTGGCTCACACCTGTAAGCCTAGCACTGTGGGAGGCTGAGGCAGGCAGATCACCAGGTCAAGAGATTTAGACTGTCTCTACTAAAAAATACAAAAATTAGCTGGGCGTGGTGGCTCACACCTGTAATTGCAGCTATTCAGGAGGCTGAGGGAGGAGAATCGCTTGAACCCAGGAGGCAGAGGTTGCAGTGAGCCGAGATTGTGCAACTGCACTCCAGCCTGGCAGCCAGAGTGAGACTCTGTCATAAATAACAAAATTTATCATCTTAATGATTTTTAAGTATGCAGTTCAGTAGTGTTACATATATTCACATTTTCGTGCAACTAATTCCAGCACCTTTCCATCTTACAAAACCAAAGCAACTGCTCCCCATTCCGTTCTCTTTCTACCCCAGGAAACTGCCACTTGGCCTTCTGTTTCTGCAGATTTGACTATACAGTATTTGTCTTTTTCTGACTGCCTCATTTCATTTAGCACAATGTCCTCAAGGTTTACTCATGTTGTAGGATGTATGAGAATTTCATTCCTTTTTAAAGCTGAATAATATTTAATTGTGTGATAGAGCACATTTTGTTTAACCATTCATCCATTGGACTCTCAGAATAGTGTGGCTATGAACATGAGTGTGCAAATATCTCTTCATGACCCTGCTTTCAATTCTATTAAGTATTTACTCAGAAGTAGAATTGCTGGATCATATGGTAATCCTATTTTTAACTTCTTGAGAAACCGTATTACTTTTTTCCATAGTGATTGCACCATTTTGGATTCCCATGAAGAACCGACAAGGGTTCCAGTTTCTCCACATTCTTGCCAATGCTTGTTATTTTCTTGTTGTCATTTGTTTTTGATAGTAACTGTCCTAATGAGTGTGAAGTGATGTTGTGGCTTTGATTTGCATTTTCCTGATGATTAGCAATGTTGAGCATATTTTCATGAGCTTATTGACCATACATATATCATCATGGGGAAATGTCTATTCAAGTCCTTTGCCCATTTTAAAATTGAGTTATTTGTTTTGTTGTTGCTGCTGAATTGTAGGAGTTATTTTATATTGTGGATATTAACCTCTTACTAGATATCTGATTTATAAATATTTTCTCCCATTTCATAGGTTGCCTTTCCACTCTCTTGATTTTGCCCTTTGATGCACAAAAGTTTTAAATCTTGGTGTCCAATTTATCTATTTTTACTTTTGTTGTCTGTGCTTTTGGTGTCATCCAAGAAATTACTGCCAAATCCAATGTCATGAAGCTTCCCCACTATGTTTTCTTCTTAGTGTTTTACAGTTTTAGGTCCTATGTTTGGGTCTAACATTTAGATCCATTTTGAGTTAATTTTTGCACAGCGTTTAGCCTCTATAACTTTTTGAGATGGTTGATATCCCCGAACTTGGCTCTCTCCTTTCTGCTCTAATTCTGACAAGCTTTTCAAGGTCATTGAATTTGCCTAAGATCTTGCATGTCAGACTTATCTCCAACGTAAAAGTTCATTTTGATGACAGCTCCAAAGGGGCTACAAGAACTGGATGAGGCAGGTCCTGTACTGCAAATAACTGAAGGAGATGATTTGTGTGAAAGAACCTTGAAAAGTATAAAATGATAATCACATGTGCATGGAATAATATTGGTTCTACTGGAAGTACACACCAACCACATTTTTAAATTGATTTCTGTGAGGTGAAGATGGATGAGTATACTTAGAAATAGTGAGATTTAGGTAACTACAAAAGGATGTCTGTGCCAAATATATTATGTGACTAAATGTAATATGAATAAAGCACAGGTGTGTGCATGTATAATATATAATATAATATATATGTGTACATACACATACATATGCATATACTTTTTCATGTATTCTCTTTCTTGCTTTTTTTGTTTGCCTTCCATCCTCAGTAACTAGTCTGGTTTCCTTGCAAAGTTTTGTCTGCTCTAGAGCAAACTGAAATCCAATCACAGGTAAAAGAACCCCTTTCAGTGCCCTTGAATACACTGTCGTTTACACAGAAGGAAATGTAGAAGTACTCATGTGTGAGCCTTTCCTGGTCAGCTCACATGTCCTTGGCAGGACACTTCTTCCCGGAAGCAGAGATAGGGTACAGTGTAGAAGCCGTATGCTCACAGACGTGACGGGGACTTAATTGGATCAGGGACAGGAGAGAGGCATACTAATTGTGAGAAGTGGTGCTGAGTAGTTGGCAGGTGTGTTTGGGTGTGGGAGAAGAATTTGCATTTGGATAGGTGCCTGGATCTGAGGGTGGAAACTGGAAATTAGATAGGCAGGTGCCGGTGAGAAGCAGAGCTAAAGGAAAAGATGGGAAATTGGATTGAGTCATGGAGAAGGAAATTCACAAGAGAAAATGAAATTGTGGTGGTGGAGTGGCACTGGAGAGGGGTGTAAAAGGACAAATAGAAATCTTGGGAAGCAGGAAATCTAAATGAAAGAAGAGAAACTCACCAGGGCATATGGAAAAGTCTAGACAGTACTTGTACTAAAAAAGAACAAGAACACAAGAATGAATGTAGAAGTGACTCTTATAGAGTAAAATGAAGAGCATGCCATGCCATCTTTTAGAGGAAGTTAGGAGTGTAATAAAGAACAAAGTATGGTGATTGTATGAGGAGTAGAAACATATAAAGGAGATTCATAAATATGAAGATAAGTAAATAGGTTTTATTTATTATTTAAAAGAGAAGAATTTCAGAGCATCTGAGTTTTTCTATATTTTTTTTCAGAATGCACAGAGTTTTGCCAGTGATCCTCTTAAAACTAGAATTTAATTTCCTTTTTCCTTGAGGCATTGACCCTATATGCTGCATTTTCATTTTTATATTTATAATAAAGGAAATACACATCAACAAACATGTATTTCCACAGCATTTCCTCAAACATTTTATATTAAAGAATATCTTGTGTAAGTATTTACTTTCCTGATTCAGTGTTGAATATAAAGTGTGTTTACTAACTTTGGAGGGTCAGAAACTATTAAAGGAAATGTCACATTAGGACCATGCAGTTTTGAATTACATAGCTGCTCTTATACTAGTGGTAGGATTATATCATAGAAACTTCTTTCTTATTATGTTCTACAGCAGGAATTGACAAACTTTTCTGTAAAGGGCCACATAGTAAACAATTTGGGTTTTGCTGGCTACATGATGCTACATGGTCAACAAAACTTAATCTGTTGTTTTAGAACAAAAACAGCCATAAACAAAACAAAATTGAGTGAGCATGGTTGTCTTCCAGTAACATTTTGCAAACATTGAAATTTGAATTTTATGTAATTTTCTCTTTCTTGTTTTGAGACGAAGTCTCGCTCTGTTGCCCAGACGGGAGTGCAGTGGCTTGATCTTCGCTCACCACAAACTCCGCCTTCTGGGTTCAAGTGATTCTCCCACCTCAGCCTCCTGAGTAGCTGAGACTGCAGGTGTGTGCCACCACGCCCAGATAATATTTTGTATTTTTAGTAGAGACGAGGTTTCACCATGTTAGCCAGGATGGTCTCAATCTCCTGACCTTGTGATCTGCCTGCTTCAGCCTCCCAAAGTGTTGAGATTACAGGTGTGAGCTACCATGCCCAGTCTATATAATTTTCTTTTGGCATGAAATATTATTCTTCATTTTTTTAACCATCTAAAAATCTGAAAACCATTCTCAGCTTTCAGGTTGTACCAAAACAAGTGGCCAATCAGATTTGGCCATAGGTTTTAATTTGCCAACTCATACTTTGTCTTACTACACAGTGATTTCTTGTCATTTCATTTGCTTGTCAGGATTTCGCCTAGTAATTTTTTTCTAATGTTTTGTAAATCAATTTTTCAGAACATTTATATTTTCAGAGACCCCACTATTAGACATACATTTATTTTCAGAGACACAGAATATGTAACTCTTTTTACACTAGCAGAGGGAATGATTTTGTAAAAGCACAAGTTGGATTTAATTATTAGAGTTTTGCCTTCAAAAAATAGCTAGATTTGAGTCTTCAGAATAAATATGATAAAATGCCAAATTTAATTATTGGTTTTTAGCCAGCAGAACTGAAAAACAAACTAAACTTCATTATTTTAGACTAATCAAAATAAAGCTTAGTAGAGACTTATAATGCAATGTAAGCCCATCTGATAATATAGTTGATTAAATTATTTTCAGGAAATCCAATCTACTTTAATAAAAGATAAGTATAGTTTAATGTAAATGAGTGTATCTAACTTACTTAAGAATAGTGAAACATTCTTTATATTTCTTATAGGAATAAGTTGTTTCAAGATCATTTTTATATAATTTACTTAACCTATCTGTAAAGAAAGATTTTGATGTCCAAAACAAAGATACAGCTCAGCTTACTCTGTTCAAATGATTTCAAATACCAGTGTGAATGAATAAACAAATGCATTTCTGGGGTTTGAAGTGTCTTAGCTACAGGCTGATACATGCCTTTTAGAATTAATAACTTGGAGAAAATGACGAGGTGCCTTCACTTTATAGATAATGTGATGTTGTGAGAAGAGACCATTTTGTAACTATTCTACAAAGAAATTTTGCCTGTACCTTTCAGATTGCTAACAAGTTAAACCAAGTATGATCTCTGATCTGGTGGTTGCTGACAAGAAGAAGGAAAAGGGAAGATTAAAAGTCTGAATAAACATAGAGTGAAAGGATAATAGATGAGTATTGTTAGGTGCTTAATAGGGCTCAATGTATGGTATGTATCTTCCCCACCCAATTCAGAAATCAGTTGAAAAATAACACTGGAGTTAGGCTTGGAGTAGACCAAATTATCAGCTTTATAAAGGGTAAGCTGTTAAAGGAGTTTATGATATACCTTTGGCAAATTTTCTCTAATACTGAACACTATCATGAGAAAGCTTACTCAGCTAGTCACTAGTTGTCCCCAGTGGAGGCCAGCTCTTTGTATACATTCAGCATGGAGGACCATGCAGAGCACTGCAGCAATAAATGCCCATCCATGTAGAGGGATATGAGACAAAGGGAGAGAAGGCATTGAGTGAAGTAGTGAAGTAAGGGGTAGATATCTAGAATTTTTAGTTTATTTACTCTCCAATTGAGAAATGTTTACATCTGGGTTTAGGGTACAGTTTGTTCAATACATCGAATAAATTAATGAGTACATAAATAATGCCAGAGTTTCCTAAGACTTGGGGTAATCCTCCACTAGGCTGTGGCTGGCTGAACCCAGCATCTGATTCAGCATTGCTACCATAATCAGGCAAAATGTAGCACCTTTCCACCATTGATAGGCCAAGCCAGCTACAAAGGGAATCTCCATTGGGAATACTGGAGGAAGAAGACAGGTTTTGAATGGACAGCAGAATCCTATGGAAGCAAACCTAGGCTTGTCTCCTACCCCAGCCTTAGCTTCTACTGCTCTCTTTCCTTTTGTTCTTACCATGACTTGTCATCCATACCCCATACTGTTCTCATTGTCTGGAATAACTGTCTATAATCTCCCCCAAGGAATTCCTGTCCGTTATCCAGCTCAAGGCCTATTGCAAGGAACATCTTTGAAGCCTACCTAACCTAACCAAGCTGTTGTCCTCATCACATTAAACCATGCCCAAACCATGAGATTGGTTTTCATGGGAAGTAATCTGGGCTTCTGGAAAAATACTGATGATTGGAGTAAAATACTAATTGCTGCACTCTAATGCTGTTCTCAAATCTCAGAATCTGTGGGCACCTATATATCTTATGCCAGACTTATGGGATACAAATATGAATAAGATTATCTCACATGAAAGCTCATTCCAGCAGAAGTAAGAGACATGCAACAAGATATCAGAAGGGCTGCAGAGGATGTGAACTGTAAAGTGCTATAGAAACACATTAAGGCACAGTTAGTTCTGTGGGCAAAGGAGAAAGATCAGCAGGGAAGATGGGATTAGGGAGGTACATGTAATGGAGAAAGACTTTGTACATACATGTCACAGGAGCCTCCTACAGATGAAGAAGTTTCAATTAGACAGGAGGAATATGTAAGGCCGCTGCCTTGCCGGGAGCTAAATGGACACACTTATCTCTCCCCGTGCCGGATAATGAAGTCATCATTCCAGACACATTACTCCTATCAGGCCTCTCCATGCTGGCTCCCCACACCCACTCCTATCAGGCCTCTCTATGCTGGCTCCCCACACCCACTCCTATATGGCCTCTCCATGCAGGCTCCACACACCCACTCCTGCATTCCTCACTCAACTCCTTCAAAATTTAAAAAGCCTGCCAAAGATTTGTCCAACAGCAGCTTAACATTGACCTCCCCAGCTGGTCAACCCACCAGTAGCCCCACTTGGCTACCAATGGCAGCTCGCCCCATCGGCACCTTGACTTCCCCTGACCAATAAAACTGTCTGCTCTTTGTTTCCCTAATAATCAATCAACAGTTCCCCTAACCAGTAAAACTGTCTGCTCTTTGTTTCCCTAATAATCAGTCAACCCCCCTCACCAATGAAACTGTTTGCTCTTTGTTTCCCTAATGACCAATGAATTACCTCCACTCCCTATAAAACCCCACGCCCTAAGAAGCACAGCGCAACTTCTCTGGCCCCTTCCCAGACCACAGAACCTCGCCCGGGAGCTAAATAAATTAGATTCTCATTTTCTCACACTGGCCTCAGTTTCCTCATTTTGACTCTGCAATATACCTTACAGAATACAGTTTCGAGATTTATTTAACTGCATACTGAACATAGTTAATAATAATGTATTATATATTTCAAAAGTGCTAAAAGAATAGATTTAAATGTTCTCACCACAAAAGAATAGGTAGGTAAGGTGATGGATATGTTAACTAGCTTGATGAATTTTTCTGTAATTTACATATAGATCAAAATATCACATTGTATGCCATAAATATATACAATTTTTATTTGTCAATTTAAAAATTTTTGATGCATTCTTTTCAGTGGAGGTCAACATAGACGACCTTATACTGACTTCTACAGGCAATGGTTAGGTCTTATGATGTGTATAAAAATGTATCTATGATTGGCCAGACAGGATGGCTTGTTTCTGTAATCCCAGTGCTTTGGGAGGACAAGGTGGGAGGATCATGTGAGATCAGGGGTTCAAGGCTAGCCTGAGCAACATAGTGAGACCCTATCTCTACAAAAAAATAAAAATAAAAATGTATCAGGTGTGATGGTAACACCTACATATTTGGGAGGCTGAGGCTGAAGTATCTCTTCAGTCCAGAAGTTTGAGGTTACAGTGAGCTGTGATTGTGCCACTGCCCTCCAACCTGGTTGACAAAGTGACACTCCATTTCTAAGAAAAACCTAACATATATGCTAACTTGGAATACAAAGTCAGTTTGTAAATTATTCAAATTAAAACTTGATTCAAACAGAATCCTTAAAAAGATTAATTTATATTAATTGACAAATAATCCTATATGTTTATGGGGTACAGTGTGACATTTTGAGTTATATATACATTGTAAAAAGATGCAGTCAAGCTAATTAACCTATCTATCACCTCACCAGCTTATCTTTTTTGTGATGAGACTATTAAAAAATCTATTATTTTAGCAATTTTGAAATATATAATAATTATTATTAATGATGGTTGCCATGCAGTAGAGTAGATCACTTATACTTCCTTCTCCAAATTTTCTTTATCCAATCCACCATTGATGGGCACCTGGGTTGATTCCATGTTTTTACTGTTATGGATAGCACTGCAATGAACACACAGGTACATGTGTCCTTTTGTTAGAACTATTTATTATCCCTTAGGTATATACCCAGTAATGGAGTTGCTGGGTCGAATGATAGTTGAACTCATCTCTTTGAGAAATCTCCAAACATCTCTCCACAGTGGCTGGACTAATTTGTATTCCCACCATCAGTGTGTAAGTGTTTCCTTTTCTCTGTAGTATCACCAATATCTGTTTTTTTTTGACTTTTTAATAAAAACCATTCTGACTGGTGTGAGATGGTATCTCATAATAGTTTTGATTTGCATCACTCTGATGATTAGGGATGATGAGCATTTGTTTTCACATATTTCTTAACCACGTGTATGTCTTCTTTTGAGAAGTGTCTGTGCAGTCCTCTGCCCACTTTTTAATGGGGTTGTTTTTTGCTAGTTGAATTAAGTATTTTTTAGATTCTGGATATTAGAGTTCTGTTGGATACATAGTTTGAGAATATATTCTTTCATTCTGTAGGTTGTCTGTTTACTCCCTTGACAGTTCCTTTTGCTGTGAAGTAGCTCTTGAGTTTAATTAGGTCCTGCTTACCAATTTGTGTTTTTGTTGACATCGTTTTTGAGGACTTAGCTATAAATCGTTTGTCAAGATCAATATCAAGAAGGGTATTTCCATGCAGCCATAAAAAATAATGAAATCATGTCCTTTGCAGCAACATGGATGCAGCTGAAGGCCATTATCCTAAGTGCATTAACATAGAAACAGAATACCAAATACTGCATATTCTAATTTATAACTAGGAGCTAAACATGGGCCACACATGGACCTAAAGATGGGAACAACAGACCCTGGGGACTACTATGGGGGGAGAGAGAGGGAGGCAAAGGGTGAAAAACTAACTATTGGTTACTATACTCACTACCTAGGTGATGGGTTCAATCACATTTCAAACCTCAGCATCACATAATATGCCTTTGTAACAAACCTGCACATGTACCCTGATGCTAAAATAAAAATTGAAGAAAAAAATTTAAATAATAAATAATAAACAGGCAAAAAATACCTTTCTGCAGTCTAACTGAAACTGCATTCTTTCATCAATAACCCCGTTTCCATATCCTCCCTCTCCCTGCCCTGCAGATCCTTGGTAAAAGTAAGTACAGTTGACCTTTGAACAACATGGCTTTGACCTGCATGGATCCACTTATTTACAGATTTTCTTCCTCCTCTGCCACTCCTGAGAAAGCAAGGCCAACCACTCCTTTTCCTCCTCCTCTTCCTTAGCCTATATTCAGTATGAAGATGACAAGCATGAAGAACTTTATGATGATCCCCTTCCTCTTGCTTACGAATTTCTTAATAACATTTTTTCTCTAGCTTACTCCATTGTAAGAATACAGCACATTATATATATATGTGTGTGTGTGTGTGTGTGTGCGTGCACACACATAAAAGAAGTGAAAGATCTCTGCAGTGAAACCTACAAAACACTGATGAAAGAAATTGAAGAGGACACACAGAAATGGAAAGATAGCTCATGCTCATAGATTTGAAGAAGTAATATTGTTAAAATATTCATATTACTCAAAGAGATCTACAGAGTCAATGAAATCTCTATCAAAATACCAATTATACTCTTCACAGAAATAGTAAAAACAATACTCAAATTCTACTTTTATAGAAATACAAAGTCCCCAACTAGCCAAAGCAATCCTGAACAAAGAGAACAAATGTGGCAGTATCACACTAACTGACTTCAAAATATACTACAAACTCATTGTGATCAATTCAGCATGATTCTGGCATAAAACCAGACATATAGACCAATAGAACAGAATAGAAAACCTAGATATAAATCTACACATTTACAGCCAATCAATTTTTGACAAAAGCACCAAAAGCATATACAGGGGAGAGGACAGATTCTTCAATGAATGGTGATGGGCAAACTGAATATTCATATGCAGAAGAATGAAATTACACCCCTGTCCCTCACCATACAAAAAACAAATCAAAATGAATCAAAGACTTAAATATAAGACCTGAAACTAGCCGGGCGCGGTGGCTCAAGCCTGTAATCCCAGCACTTTGGGAGGCCGAGGCGGGTGGATCACGAGGTCAAGAGATCGAGACCATCTTGGTCAACACGATGAAACCCTGTCTCTACTAAAAATACAAAAAAAATTAGCTGGGTGTGGTGGCGAGTGCCTGTAATCCCAGCTACTCAGGAGGCTGAGGCAGGAGAATTGCCTGAACCCAGGAGGCGGAGGTTGCCGTGAGCCGAGATTGCGCCATTGCACTCCAGCCTGGGTAACAAGAGCAAAACTCCGTCTTAAAAAAAAAAAAGACCTGAAACTATGAAACTGTTAGAAGAAAACATTGGGGGAACGCTTCAAGCCATTGATCTGGGCAAAGACTTTTGAGTAAGACTTCAAAAGCACAGGCAACAAAAGCAAAAATAGACAAATAGGATTAAATCAAGATAAAAAGCTTCCACACAGCAAATAAACCAGTCAACAAAGTGAAGAGCCAACCTTCAGAATGAGGACACTATTTGTGAGCCATTTATTTAACAAAGGATTAATACCTAGGATATATAAGGAACTCAAACAATAGCAAAAATAATATTCACTTAAAATGGGCAAATAATCTGCATAGACATTTGTCAAAACAAGATACTCATTTGCCCACCAGATATATGAAAAATGCTGATGATCACACTAATAATCAAGGAAATAAGAAATCACAACCACAGGGACATATCATTGCACCTCAGTTAAAATGGCTCTTATCTAAAAGACAAAAACTCTGGTGAGAATGTGAAGAAAGAGAAATGTTAGTACGTAAGGTGGAAATGCAAATTAATCCAGTCACAGTGGAAAACATATGGGAGGTTCCTCAAAAAACTAAAAATAGATCTCCCATATGATCCAGCAATCCTTCTACTAGGTATAGATCCAGAAAAAAGGAAATTGTTGGAATTTGTTTGATAGAAAAAAAAAAAAACAGAAGAAAGGAAATCAGTATATCGAAGAGATATCTGTACTTTGCATGTTTATTTCAGTGCTATTCACAGCAGCTAGCATATAGGATCAACCTAAGTGTCCATCAACAGATAAATGAACAAAGAAAATATGATATATATATTCTCAATGGAATATTATTCAGCCATAAAAACAATAAAATTCTGTCATTTGCAGCAACATGGGTGGAACTGGAGGACATAAGTGAAACAAGCCAGGCATAGAAAGACAGATATTGCATGTTCTCACTCACATGTGGGAGCTAAGAAGTTGATTTCATGGAGGTAGGAAGTAGATTGATGGTTACCAGAGGCTGCAATGGGTAAAGCTGAGCAGAGAAGGAAGAGAGGTTGATTGGTGAGTACAAAAGTACAATTAGATTGAAAGAATAAGTTCTAGTTTTGATAGCACAGTAAAGGGACTACAGTTAGCAATAATAAATAGTTTCAAATAGCTAGATGAAGGACACCGAATGTTCCTAACACAAAAAAAATGATGAATGTTTGAGATGATGAATGTGTTAATTACCCTGGTCTGATCACTATACATTATATCTACCAAAACATTATTATGTACCTCATAAATATATACAATTATTATGTGTTAATTATAAAATAAATTTTTTAAAAGCATTAAAAAAACTATAATCGATTTTATATTTCAAAATAGCTAAAAGAAATTTGGAATGTTTCCAACACAAAGAAATGATAAGTGTTTGAAGGGATGCCTTAAATACTGTGCATGTGTCAAAATATCATGTACTCCATAAATATGTACCATTATTATATAGCAATAAAAAACAAAAAATATAAACACAAAAGGAGACACACATATATAAAGAAATCTCAGGTTTTATCATTACACATTGTGTGCATATATCAAAATATCACATGTACACCATAAGTATGTACAGTTATATATTGAGGAAAAAATTGAACAAATATAAACACAAAAAGGAGAGGCACATACACACATACAAAGAAATCCCTTGCTGTTTTGCTGGGCACTGCCCTGGCTGTGATATCTGGAACTATGACATCGTCTTATAACCATGAAAGGGACCACCTGAGGACAAACCTAGCCTGCAAGGTTAGGTCAAACCTGTCAAGGAAGGCAAAACAAGAAAATGAAAAGAAAATCGGTTCCCGACTTTGTTGACCTACTGAATTAAGCAACCGTGAGGCAAGCTTACCTTTGGACTGCTTGTCATAAGAGTTAATACGTTACCCTTTTCATTTAAGTCAGTTGAAATGAAGTTTTCTATTACAAGAATCAAAAGCACTGTAAAGAACATATAATTCAATGCTAATTCAGTTTATGCTTCCAAAACATTGCTTAACTGATTCTATTATATCTCATAGCAAGAATCAACTATTACAACAGATTCTTCATAGAAGAGACTATTCAAAGAGAAAAATGAAATTATATACACATTTGTAATACGTAACTATCTGAAAAGTGTCTGAATTTCTTTAATGCATTTCTGATTCATCCTGCCATGTATACTCATCCTGGGCTACAGGCAAGAATGTTTTCCACAGGTCTGCTGCCTCACCACTGCTTTCATCTTTTAATGATGGCTTGTTGCTGCAATCCAGAGAAACAGCACTTACTGACAAAATAGTAGCTTCCCAGTTTCACCTGGGAAAGAGACTATACCCATGTGCTATGAAAATTGTTGCTTTGAGGGTCAGACTGCTGATTAAAAACAATGGGAAGTCAGAGCCAGCAACATGATGATGCTGTTTGCTGGGTTTGCAGGGCCCTCCACGCATGCTCCATAGCTCCTGCGTTGCTCTAGATCTGCTTGGCTACTAACTGACATGCCATTGACAGACTGTGCCTTATCTAAGGGAGTTAGCCAGAATGCTGATCTGATCCTGCAACTCTGCTGAGACTATGTGAGCAACCAGAAAAAAGGCTCTGATAAATAAGTGTAACATTTGTCGAATCCTCACCAAACTTAATGTATGAGGTTTAGAAAGATTGGTAAGGGAATGGAGAGAAGCAAGAAGAAATGATTTGTAAATTAACTGTATAAAGGAATGACTTGTTAACTGTATAAGGAGTATTATAGGAAGCGTGCACTTGTATAAAGTGTTTCTATAAGAACATCCTCAATTAAACTCAGACTGAGACCCTTATCTCTTATTTGTACAGAAAGCACAAGAAATTTGGTAAAATATTAAATTGGTCCTCAGATAGGATTGAACAAAGTATGAGAAGGAGCAGGTACCCAATGGATAAGAGAGGAAGCAGCATTATGGCATTATAGAATGCCCACTGGAGAGGGATTTAGATCCTGAATACAACCCTCGTCTTTCTGGCTGTGTAATTCTGGGATAAGTGAGTATATTATCTGTAACATGGACATAATTACACATGCTATGTCCATCTCATTCAGCCCCTGCAATGTAGATGGCATATTTGGCCATGTAGAGTACAATAACCCAAATCCAATTTACCAACAAATTAAGAGAGCTGGAGTTTATGAAATTGTCATTTGTTGTGATGAATTTTAAAATTTGAAGGTATAGCATTAAAACATAATTCAATAAAGACTAATTTCCAGGCTCAAATGCAATATACTTCAAGTATAGCTTTTTATATGCAACTTACCTGTAAATGGAGCTAAAAATATGTGTAGAAGGAAATAGATAGCATTTCTTTAGTATAATATCCTTAATGATAAATCTCCTCACCTGAACCTCTTTGGTGTGCATTGTAGAACAAAGTTTTGAGCCTCTACTCTTTGGTGAAGACTTGATATGTAGATAACTTACTCTGCTGATTAAAGTAGTTCCTTAACTTTAGTCCCAGGTAACAGGTAACTAGGTTAGTATTTTGTTATTAAAATTAAGGAGTCCCGCCAAAAGACTCCTAGAACTGATAAACAATTTCAGTAAAGTTAAGGAGTATAAAATCAGTGTACAAAAATCAGCAGCATTTCTATACATCAGTAACTTTATAGCTAAGAGCCAGATCAAGAATATAACCTCATTTAGAATAGCCACAAGAAAAATGAAATACCTAGGAATACATCTAATCTAAGAGATGAAAGACCTGTACAAAGAGAACTTCAAAACACTGCAAAAAGAAATCAGAGATGACACAAATGGAAAAATTTCCATGGTCATAGATTGGAAGAATCAATATCATTAAAATGATATTGCTCAAAGCATTTTACAGATACAATGCTACTCCTATCAAATACCAACATCATTTTCACAGAAATAAACAAACTATTGTAAAACCCATATAAACCAAAAAAGAAGCCAAATAGCCAAAGCAATCCTAAGCAAAAAGAGCAGGGGGCACATTGCCCACTTTCAAACTATATTATGCAGCTACAGTAACCAAAACAGCATGGAACTGGTACAAAAACAGACACATAGATCAATGCAATAGAATAGAGAACCTAGAAATAAAGCTGACCTACAACTATCTGATATTCAATAAGATCAACAAAAATAAGCATTGGGGAAAGGACTTCCTCTTCAATAAGTGCTGCTGAGATAACTGGTTAGACATATGCAGAAGAATGAAACTATACCCCTTTTCACCATGTACAAAAATCCATTTTTTTTTTATAGCTTAGTGCATTTTATTGGTTTTCTTTCAGAGTCATTCTACAAAAGAGCAAAGTTAAAAACCAAGGCCCTGGCAAGAGGGTTTGAACCTTCCTCATTCTAGGAGCCCCACACCAACTCCATGTCCCCAGCTGTGTCACTGCTGCATTTCATGGGGGTGGAGGGCTTGCTATTTTTGCCCCCCACCAAGCCTGAAAAGGGAAAGACTTGCCACCTAGAAATGCCTTCCCCTCACCCCAATCTCCCTCAAGTTGCTCCTGGTTACAGAAGGCAATGGCAGGAGCTGTTGGGGTCCTGCAGGAGTTCTGAACCCTGATAGACTAAAGATTTAAATACAAGAACTCAGACTATAAATGCCCTAAAGAAAATCTAGGAAATACCCTTGTAGATACTGGCTTTGGCAAAGAACTTATGGCTAAGTCCCCAAAAGCAATGGCAGAAAAACAAAAATTGAGAAGTGGGACCTAATTAAACTGAAGGGTATCTGCACAGCAAAAGAAATTACTAAACAGACAACCTATGGAATGGGAGAAAATATTCTCAAACTGCGAATCTGACAAAGGTTTAATATCCAGAATCTATAGAGAACTTAACAAGCAAAAAATAAATAATCCAATTAAAAAATTGACAAAGGACATGACCAGACACCTCACAAAAGAAGACATACAAGTGGCCAACAAATATGAAAAAACACTCATCAAGACTAATCACCAGAGAAGTGCAAATCAAAACCAGAATGAGATACCATCTCATATAAGTCACAATGGCAATTATTAAAAAGTCAAAAAATGACAGATACTAGCAAGATTGCAGAGAAAATAGAAGCTTATATAGTGTTGGTGGGAATGCAAACTGGTTCATCCACTCTGGAAAGCACTTGGAGATTTCTCAAAAACTTAGAACTACCATTCATTCTAGCAATTCTATAACTGGGTATATACCCAAAGGAAAATAAATTGTTCTTCCAAAAAATGCACACTCATATACTTGTCACAGCACTCTTCACAATAGCAGAGACGTGGAATCAACCTAGTGGCAACCTAGTTACCTGTCAGTGGTAGGCTAGATAAAAAAAAAATATGCATTATTTATATACCATGGAATACTGTGCAGCCATACAAGGAATGAAATCATGTCCTTTGAGCAATGTGGACACAGCTGGAGGCCATTATTCTGTAAATTAACGCAGGAACAGAAAAGCAAACACAGCATGTTCTCACTTATAAGTAGGCACTAAACACCGAGTGTACTTGAACATAAAGATGGGAACAGTAGATACTGGGGAATAGTAGAGGGGCAAGGAAGCGGGGAGTGTGGGCTGAAAAATTACCTGTTGGGTACCATACTCACTTCTGGGTGATGGGATCATACATATCGCAAACTTTAGCATCATGCAATATACCCATGTAACAAGCCTGCACATGTACGCCCAAATCAAATATCAAAAATGAAATGATTTATATAAAAACAACCCCCACCCCCCACCACACACACACACACACACACACGCACACAAAAATTAAGGAGTCTAACCAGTATTCCTTGAGCAGGTCTGTGTTTGAATCCAGGATTTTCAGCAGAAAACAGCTGTAAGCCCACTCTATCCTTTTAACCTGTGCTCTGTTGAGATCTCCAGATTTTCATTTTAGAAAAGAAATTGGCATCAAATGTTGGGGCAATATCCAGCAAATTAATGGCATTATAATTTGAATGGAGTAAGCCATGTCTCTAAAAAAGGGGTGGGAGTAGACTACTCTTTAAACATATCAATGGGGCATCATATTAAAAGTGTCAAATTGAAGTGAATACTTTGGTGAAGATTGAGATTTACCAGAGTGAAAATTTTACTTGAAAATTCTGGTGGCAAGAGGGCAAGCTTAGCTTTATCTAACTTAAGGTGAGTAATTGAGGTAGTTGTGGACGGAGATCCTACCAAGTTCTAGTTGAGGTAAGCTCTAGGTTGTTCAAATTTAGAAGTCGTTGATCTAGCACTACAGATCGTAGAAAATCCACCCTCGAATACATCAGTAGCAATCTGTGCCACAGTCACATTTCAAGTCGGAATCATATTGAGAGCAGCTTGTTCCCAAATCTGCTGTCATTAATAATCTCAACAGCCAAGTCCATGGTTTCCCACTGGGTTTTATTGTACTTTAGGTTTTTTTTTTTAAATAACGTTTTTACCAGTAAATTGAATCAATCCTTGAGTGGCTTTGTTTGTATTTCCTGGCTAACGTCACCAGTAGCGTTCTTTTGTTGTTGCTCCTGAGGCACAAGTCACATGTTTCTCAACATTCAACGAACAAGATTGGCTTAAGACTGTTAGTACTTTGATAATAAAAAAGAGAAGAAAGGGTTTTTGGCAGTTGGTACAGATGATGAAAACTTTTTCTGTTTGGAGAATGGTGCACATCAGTTTAGAGTTCTTCACTTTTCCTGGTGTCAGTTTCAGCTCTATTGAGATTGAGAGATACACTGAGGGTGAAATGACCTTTTAGATGCAACTGAAAATTATATATGGTTATGTGCAAAGAGGAGCTATTTTGTGATTCATACAACTGGTCTATAAATCAGAAAGATGGCTACAATCTCTCCTGGATTTATCTCATAATGTGACATCCAGTGATAGTGAATTATGTCTGAATGAATTTTGCCAGATAGTTAAAAACAATTATACATTGAGATATAGTCTCCAGGAGAATAATTATCTAATCTATGATAAACTATTGATAAGAGTTTAGAGGGAAATAGAATCAAATAGAATTATGTAGTATACAAAAGACATTGAAAATGTCATCCCCCCCAAAAAAGAAAATGCCCTCCTTTAAAAGACTTGTGGGAGGATTGCAGAGAAACAAGTAACATGGAAGACAAATAAATCAAATATTCCAGAATTTATATAAACACCGGGGATGGTGGAAAGATGTGAGAGAACAGGAGATGACTGCATTCAAACTAGAAAGTTTAGTCGTTTATGAAGTAATGAGCTTTGACCCAGTCCTAAAAGAAATGTTGGAGCAGCATTGATGAAAATGTATACAAACAACATGTATACATTTCATTTCTCGGAATTTCATGACTTAATTCGAGACATTTTCAAGGATGTTTACTGTAGCATTTTTATGACAACAAAATGCTTGCAACAAATTAAAGATCCTGATTTAGAGGATTAAATAACTTATATATAAATATATAATATAAATATAATAGATAAATATAATAAATAGTATTTATCCATTCAATACTAGACTCAAGAAATTAAGTTAGAAAACTGCCCTAAATCATTCTGATTTAGAAGATTAAATAAATAATATGTATCTATTCAATATTATCTATTAACAGACTAATACAGTAATTTAGAAAACAAAAGTAATATGCTATCTATACAGTTCTGTATTATTAGGATGTTTTTAAAAACAAAATAGAACATTAAAGTTTTACTCTGCCCTGATTTGCCTCTTTCCTCCCTCCTTCCATCTTTCTTTATACAGAACGAATAGCACTTAAATAAATTAAGATACATTCATGGGATCATACTTTGGAGAAAACAAAGTGACATGGGAAAATTCCCAAGTTATCTTAACTTCTAAGCCAAGTTAGATAAAGTTTGCAAAGTTACAATCCAAAGTTTGCCAGTGAAAAAGTATAGGAGAAATGAAAAAATGATTAGATGGTCATACACTAAAATGTTAGTGGAAAGTGGTAACAGGTTATTTTAATTTTCTTCTGTAGATTTACTTTCTGAATTTTCTCAATAAATATCTTACCTTTATAATTAATGTTTAAGAATAATATAAATGTATGAGGAAGTGGGGAAAAAAAAGGTGTGATTGGGAAAAGTGGCAGGAGATTCTTCCTGAGAAAGGGGTTATTCCTGAAGCAGGACAGTGAGGCAAAACAAAGACCAGTTTCCCTGAAACTGGGTAATGTTGAGGCTAGATAAATGTGGACTCTAGTGGATGGAATGCCTGGAATATTAGACTCAAGAAATTAAGTTAGGAAACTGCCCTCGACTCTTGGACAGAACAAGCTGAGGTAAGCTCTAGGTTGTTCACATTTCGAAGTCATTGATCTAGGACTATAGATCGTAGAAAATCCACGTTCACATACATCAATAGCAATCTGTGCCACAGTCACATTTCAAGTCAGAATCACGCTGAGAGCACCTTGTTCTCAAATCTGCCATGGTACTAGAACCACAGTTTGTCTGGGAATGTTGTCTCTGCAGCAGTATTTATGATGGCCATATAAATACAAATGCATTCAGATCAAACAGATACTGATTGTGGGTCAATTCACTGTGTAAGTGAGACCCATAACTGGAGAAAATGGTTTATCATTGTTTGGTAATTGATATGGTTAGGCTGTGTCCCCACCAAAATCTCAGCTTGAATAGTAGCTCGTAATCCCCACGTGTCATGGGAGGGAGTCTGTGGGAGGTAACTGAATCATGGAGGTGGGTTTTTCCCATCCTGTTCTTGTGATAGTCAATGAGTCTCACTAGAGATGATAGTTCTATAAAGGGCAGTTTCCCTACACATGCCCTCTTGCCTGCTGCCATGTAAGCTGTGCCTTTGCTCCTCCTTCACCTTGTACCATGATTATAAGGCCACCCCAGTCATGTGGAACTGTGACTCCATTGAACCTCTTTTTCTTTATAAATTACCCAGTCTCAGTTATGTCTTTATTAGCAGCATGGAACAGACTAATATAATAATTTAGAAAACAAAAGTAATATAATGCTATCTATACACGTCTGTATTATTAAGATGTTTTAAAAAACAAAATAGGACATTAAAGTTTCATTCTGTCCTGATTTGCCTGTTTCCTTCCTCCTCCTTCTTCTTTATGTAGAATGAATAGCACTATGCATGTTATTCTGTAACATGCCTTTTTTCACACAGCAAACATATCTTTCCAGGTTTAATACATAGAACCTACAGAGGTCATTTCAAGTTAAATTCTGATGCATTTGCTTCTGCGTCATAATTTGTCATCTGAATTGATTCAGATCAAAGGCCATTCCAAATTTGCTTAAAGAACTTAGTAATATATCCCAAACGACCCAGCTCACAAGTGCAGAGTTGGTTTAGACATAGCCCTTCAGACTCAAGCAAATTTTTTTTATCTTTATTAACTGCTTACTTGCCCCTCTGTGAAAATTGCTGTAAAATTAATGTACTAGGTACCTTCTTGGTACTAAGTTTTCTAAGGCAAGTATGTCTGGGGAAGCTGGATTCCTTTATGAGTTAATATTGTCTTCACTGAAGGAAGAAAATAGGAAGACTCCACACTGTAAAGACAGCTTTGCCAATTTCTCTGGTTGACCAGATCCCATGTAATGAATAATAAAAAAAAGAGAAGCCCAGCTACTCAGGAGGCTGAGGCAGGAGAATCGTCTGAACCCAGGAGGCGGAGGTTGCGGTGAGTCGAGATCGCACCATTGCACTCCAGCCTGGGTAACGAGAGCGAAACTCCGTCTCAAAAAAAAAAAAAAGAGAAGCCATCCCATAGCTATTAAGACATTACAGTGTTGTGTGTTTGATGACACTCAAACATCAAGAGGAGAATGTATTCTGTGGACCAGGACACAATAAAAGAATAAAGCAAAAATAATCACTGCCCTGGCCAAGTTCTCAGAGGAACTGTGCACAAGTTTCTTGCTCAGAGCAAATTCATCATGCTGTTCCTGGGAGATCCTAATTCCCTTACTAGCCCAAAATAAGACAGTAAATCAATTCACAATTTCAATGTGATAAATTTTCCATGACTCTGTCAAGAATTTGGAATTTATACCTTCAACATACTTTTTTTTTTTTTCAGAGACAGGGTCTTGCTCTGGCACTCGGGCTAGAGTGCAGTGGCATGATCATAGCTCCCTGTAACCTCAAACTCCTAGGCTTAAGCAATCCTCTTGCCTCAGTCTCCTGAGTACCTGAAACTACAGGCACCCACCATACCTAGCTCATTTATTTTTTGTTTTTTATTTTTTATTTTTATAGAGATGGGGTCTTACTATGTTGCCCAGAGTAGTCTCCAACCTCTGGGCTCAAGTGATCCTCCTTCTTTGGCCTTCCAAAAAGTCAGCATTATAGCTGTGAGCCACTGTGCCTGGCCCAAAGTACTTCTTGAGCTTTTCCTCCCAGCTTCCTGATGAGTCAGGTTAGTATTACGTGATTTGGATACCACAAGGCTAATATGAGGGTTTGGGAAGTTAAAGTCATGTACCCCAGACTTCATAGATACTCTGCATAGCAAAACCGAGATGTTTTGGAAAGATATTAAATGTGCCTTTATGCTACATAGACATTTCTTATTCAGGTCTGTGAGAAAATCAAAATATCTGCTGTGCACCACTGGATTTGTTCCTGTGGAGTGGCAGGCATTTCCCGTGCCAAAACCTTCTGTTTTACTGTATCACATAGTGTACTTGGTCCCAGCCTGCCTTCACGCTCTCTTTATTTAGTCATAGCTTTCCCAGGGACTCTTCGCTGTATTAGTGGAGACACCCAGGAAAGTGATATCGCCCTTGACCTTGAGTTGCTCACAACTGATTTGAGAGAAAAGTATACATATTTGTAGAGCAATGTACTCAAAACCATGAATTACTATAGAGCAACCCACATCTTTATTCTCTTCTCAGACTCCAGGGAAATATAAATAAGTGGACACTGAGAGTGCTGATAAATAGTCTTGATATTACCTGTCATGATTTATAAAGGATATTTTAAAACTGTATTTCAAGAAGTGGATTCAGTGCCCATTAAGGCCTTTCTTCATCATAGGCAGTGACAACTACAACATGATATTCTCCTCTCTGCATAAGCTTTGGCATCAGCTAAGAAGCATTACAAAATATCACCACCACCATGGCATAGTTTTAGGGAACTCTTTGTCTATAACATTTTCATTCATCTTTATCTGTCATTAGAAATTCCACCATTATATTTTCATTCCAATATAGTGTAGGAAGCAGTGTGATGGAGCAGAAAACCACAGATGTTATTAGATCCAGGTTGGATTTTTGTTCAATCATTTAATTAAATATGTAGCCTTAGAAACACTGAGTAATTTTGTCATGAGTGCCCCTGTTAAATCATTGCAGAAAGCCTCTGAGAAATGTGCTAAGTGCTGGTTAGCAGCTTGTATAGGAATTTCTGTCTTTTCTTCAACAGCTGGCTTCTTAGCCATTAATAGGAGTTTCAACACAAATTTCTAAGAAATAAGTTATGGTAAGCAAAAATCTAGTAAGTTTGCAACATTATACATTTGTCAAAAATAAAACCATGAGAGGTAAAGATGTGGCTTTTTTTTAAACACATATTAGTAGAGACATATGGATTGGCCAGTTAGGACCAAGTTTCTACTTTGTACCCATTGAAAAGTAATTTTCCTTTTAAAAAGCAAGTAAAATGAAGAATATATATGAATATTTGTATGAAATTCAGTACACTAACAGATTTCTGTTCTTTCAGAATTTTATAGAATACATATATATATACCCTCAATAATTAAATATATATATGTATATATTACATATATGCAGATAGGTGGAGATGGTATATATATTATATATATTATATAATGTATATGATCCACTAGTTCAGAAGACTAGTTAATTTAAATATATGTATATGTATGTTTATATATGTGTGTATATACAATATATATAATTAAATATATATACATATATGTGTATATATTATGCACATATACATATACATATATTTATATGCTTGCCTCTTCACAGGAACAGTGGATCATCATTCCTAAAATAATGCTTGTGACGATTTCTATCTTTAAACTGAGTTCATAATTATGTTCACCAGCTCCACATTTCTTAAGAGTTAGGCACTATACAATGCAATGTGAGGCAATTAGAAACAGTATGACAGTCCAACAAGCATTTATAATGTAGGTGGGCCAAATAATGTAGACAATACACTCATTTATTTACTTACTTATTTTTGAGACAGAGTCTCTCTTCGTTGCCCTGGCTGGAGTGCAGTGGCACGATCTCGGCTCACTGTCTCCTGGGTTCAAGCACTTCTCATGCCTCAGCCTTCCAAGTAGTTGGGCTTACAGGCATACACCCCCATGCCTGGCTAACTTTTGTATTTTTGTAGAGATGGGGTTTCACTATATTGACCAGGCTGGTCTCAAACTCCCGGCCTCAAGTGATTCACCAGCCTTGGCCTCCCAAAGTGCCGGGATTGCAGGTGTGAGCCACCATGCCTGGCCAATACATTTGTTTTTTAACTTTTAATTTCCTCCATGAGTGATATCAGTGAATTTTTGAGTGAAACAATATGGCCTCAAGGAGCAGAGGAGACAGACTGTGGGAGTCAGACCAGGTAAATTGTTAGCTCTGCCCATTTCTATGCAGGTCAGCTTTAATTCTCTTAAGGAGGAAAAGATAATTTGTAGGGTTATTGTAAAGATTAGCAATAACATATGTAACTGCCTATCCCAGCTCCTAATAAACAGTAATGTCTAATTCCTATTCCAGTTGAAAAGGTAGAGGAATTACCAAGACTTGGAGGAAGAAAAAAAGTGTGTGTGTGTGTAAGGCCGTTTTACCTAGATGCAGAATAGATCACCACCACCATAGCATAGTTTTAGGGATCTCTTTGTCTATAACATTTTTATCTTTATCTGTCATCAGAAATTCCACCATTATATTTTCATTTCAATATAGTGTAGGAAGCAGTGTGATGGAGCAGAAAACCGCGAACCTTAGACCCAGCTTAGATTTTTGTTCTATCATTTAATTAAATATGTAGCCTTAGATAATTCAACTTGTTTCTCTGAATCTTGATTTTTTTTTCTTTATAAGATTAAGTGATATCAAGTTAGTAAATGCCTAAAACAAAACACTGAATACAAAATTAGGGAGCAAGAGCAGCTTGACTCTACCTGAGAGAAATGATACAGAAAGAGTGCAATCAATCAATGTGGAAAGTGTTACAGCTTCTAGGAGGACTGTCATCAGTACAGCTAAGCATAATGGGGCATGCAAAATACAGATAGGTGGAGATGGTGTATAAAAATGAGTATAAAAGAGTTTTCTCCTTGGGCTTATGGGAGCCTAAAACATCTAGGACTCATACTCCTACCTTCATCTGTGTCATCGTTAGCTACTTGACCTTGATTTTTTTCTTTCTTTCTCTTTTTTTTTTTTTTTTTTTTTTGAGTGGAGTCTTGCTCTGTCGCCCAGGCTGGAGTGCAATGGCGCGATCTTGGCTCACCGCCACCTTTGACTCCCAGGTTCAATTGATTCTCCTGCCTCAGCCTCCTGAGTAGCTGGGATTACAGGCATGTACCAACATGCCCAGCTAATTTTTTTTGTATTTTTAGTAGAGACGGGGTTTAACCATGTTGGTCAGGCTGGTCCCGAACTCCTGACCTCGTGATCCACCCACTTCAGCCTCCCAAAGTGCTGGGATTACAGCCGTGAGCCACTGTGCCCGGCCTGTGACCTTGATTTTTATGCACCATTTCTGAGCTCCTCTTGACTTGTAAATTAGAATGGCCATATTCAATTACACAAGAATCACAGAAAGTGAAGAAAGAACCCAGGGGAGAAAGATAAGATAACCTAGGTAGCCTAAAACTCCTCTTAGAATGAAAAGTTCTGAGACAGAAGGCCACTAAAACATTTCAAGCATCAATGATTTGGACTTAATAATGAGAGCAAAGAGATTTAAGTAATGGCTTTTTGAAGGCAGATCAGCAAGGAAGAGTTCTGTGAGGTTCTTTGGAGGGATTTTTTCTAACCAGCCCTCAGCATTCACCAAGAAGGACTCTCTGGTTTCCGAGCTCCAACTCTCAGGCTTTATTTTCTGCTACAAAGGTTGTAGCTTGTGTGGCTAAGCTCTCATTTAAGGCTGTCTGTCCTCTTACTATTTTTAAAACTCTGACAACTCTTTTCCCATTTTAGACAATTATTTACTATGTGAATCTCCGTCTCGCTCTAGGATGCTGAAGACCTTAAGCATTTATCTTCCCAGGTCTGTGCCATGTGATCTAGCGTCAACCCATCAGATACCCTTGCCTGGTACGGCTAGGCAAAGAAGCATGTACAATGCAGCCACCCCTCTCTGCTAGTGGTTGGGACTTTAACAGTGACATCCTTTTTCCAAGGGAAGTAGTAGCAGTGATGCTAGTGTGCCCTGGGTCCAGGGTTGACAGCAGCAGTGTCCTCTTTCTTTGGCCTTGTTTAAGTGATTTAGTACCAAATCTCGTTCTAGGACTTGGAGAGTGAGAGAAGAGACCCTGGATCAGTGACCTGCAAACTTCAGTGTGTGTAAGAACCACAGGAGTTCCTGTTATAAAACCCCAGATATCCAAGCCCCACCACTGGAAATCCTGATTCCATAGTGTAGGGAAGGGACCCCCAAATCTTCCTTTTATTTTTAAATTTTATTTTATTTTATTTGAGATGGAGTCTTGCTCTGTTGCCCAGGCTGGAGTGCAGTGGCATGATCTTGGCTCACTGCAACCTCTGCCTCCATGGTTCAAGTGATTCTTTTGCCTCAGCCTCCTGAGTATCTGGGATTACAGGTGCTCAACCCCACACCCAGCTAATTTTTGTACTTTTAGTGGAGATGGGGTTTCACCATGTTGGCCAGGCTGGTCTCTAACACCTGACATCAAGTGATCCACCCACCTCAGCCTCCCAAAGTGTTGGGATTACAGGTGTGAGCCACCCACTGCACCCGCTCAAATCTTCCCTTTTAATCAGCACCCAGGAGATGTTGATACAGGTGACCTGTGGAAGATCACTTGGGAAACAATTCCTGGAATGATCAATGTGAATGATGCTAAAAGCAGTTAATCTGCAAGTGGCTGCTTAGGAGACAACACTCCCTGTTTACTCACAAAGGAAATTAAACTACAGAGTTTCATTTGGGAATTATTCTAGGAACCTTGACTCACACTCCAATGCTTTATAAATCCAAAATTCTCCTTATTTGACTTTACAAATCTTGCTGGACTGCTTTTTCTTGTGGACGATTGGCCAGCGGCGGGTCTGGTAATCTCGTCTGGTCTGGATTATGAGTGCCTCTGACTCTCAGAAGCAGTAAATTGTTTCTGTAATTCTATTCTTTTCTGTGAAATCCTGGAGCACAGCACTGAACACAGGTTGCTATGTAAAGTTTTACTCTTGCAAAAGCAAATGAAACGTGGAACATTTAATTTCTTCCACTTGAGCTGTAGTCAGCCAACGTACTCATTAAAACTCTGCCTCCTTTCATAAAAGCAGATGGGAAAGAGTCCTAAGGTCCTTTTTTTTTTTTAAGGATGAAAAAGGAATTTCGCAATAAAAGAAGCTTAGCCAATACTAAATGCAGCAAAATATCCTGAACAGTTGCTTCTGTGACTTGAAAGGCTGCAAACTGTCTCACAACATCTTTATAGAATAATAATGACAATTAAAAAAAAAATCCTAAACTAGAGGGGAGAAAGAAACTCTACCTTTAAAGTAATGAAATAGGCTGGGCACGGTGGCTCACACCTGTAATCCCAGCGCTTTGGGAGACCAAGGCGGGTGGATCACTTGAGATCAGGAGCTCCAGACCAGCCTGGACAACATGGTGAAACCCCGTCTCTAGTAAAATTACAAAAATTAGCTAGACGTAGTGGCACGCACCTGTAATTCCAGCTACTCTGGAGGCTGAGGCAGGAGAATCGATTGAACCTGGGAGGCAGAGGTTGCAGTAAGCCAAGATCAGGCCACTGCACGCCAGCCTGGGTGACAGAGTGAGACTCCGTCTCAAAATAAATAAAAATAAAATTTAAAAATAAATAATGAAATAAAAACTACTTGAACATTCTCAGTCCTTCAGGGTTCTAGCATTTACAAATTTTGAGAGAAAACTAATTTCTGAAAATTCTTTCCTGATCACCATCCTTTTGCTATCTAAAGAAAAGCATGCTTACTAGATTATTTTTGATAGGATGTATTTGGTAGGGTTCAATCTACCTTTTCCGTCATACAAAAATAAGATGCCTAAGGTCTTTTTGGATTTTGCCCATGTCCACCTTCATTACAAGCCTCTCCTCCAGTCTTTTTCTACAGGAGAATTAGCCATTAGATAGATATCATTTCAAATGTAGTGCCAGTTAAATGTGTTGGTACTCAATGCATATTCAATCAAGACAGCATGAAAAAGCCTGGCCTTTCTCACCCTCCATCCTTATTCTATGACTGAAGGCACTGTTGATGTAACCTTTGGGGCAAGATAACAACCGTGAGCTGCTATTGAGGCTCAGGCATCTGGAATCTTACTATGAACTCCTCAGTTCATCCCTGGCCATCTACACTGCTACAAACAGGCAGTTCAGTTAAAGTAAATGACAGGGCATTAAAACCAGTGGTAGTGTCCAGAAATAACAGGCTCAAGCCTCCCTAAAGAAGCAAAAGTTCTTGACATTGGTCCACTTCTACCAAGGATACTTTTAGGCTAATGTGGCTAGAGGTGTTGGCATTTCTTGCTGCTTCAGCTCTTTAGTATCAGTTCTTAACTTTTTCCAGTATTGTCTAGCCAGTATTTTAAACAAACTGGCATCTGTTCTACACCAGCTTCCTGAAAACCCTGAGAGATATAACACATGAGATAGCGCGCGCACACACACACACACACACACCCACACAATAACAAGCTAACAATCAGAAAGATTTTAGACTCTGTTATGGGTTGAAGCATGCTCTCTTCCCCCGTTCATATGTTGAAGTCCTAATCCCCAATACTTCAGAATATGACTTTACTTGAAAACAGGATCTTTACAAGGTAATTAAGTTAAAACAAAGTCATTAGGGTAGACCCTGATCCAGTATTATAAAAAGGGGAAATTTAGGCCCACAGGGAGAACATCACGTAAAGATCAAGGCAGAGATCAGAGTGATGCTTCTACAAGTCAAGGAATGCCAAAGATTGCCACCAAGTCACCAGAAGATGGAGGGGAGGCATAGCACAGCAGACAACACTTTAATCTGACTTCTAGCCCTCCAGAACCATGAGAAAATAGGTTTCTGTGGTTTAAACCACTCAGCATGTGGTACATTGTTTGGGACTCTTCGAAAATTACTGTAGACTCTATCCCATATTTATTTTATCAAGCTATGAGGTTGTGTTATCTATTGGTTGTGAGGTTGAATGGAATATGATTCAATGGCTACCTCTTGGAAGGAAGAAGCTGTTCATTATGCTCTTGATATCAGAAATCTGGAACACGTGGCGTATTCCTTTGTCCACTGACAGAGGAATGACAAGAACAAAATCAGAATAAAGTCACTAGGAAGATGTCAGTTTCACTAATGTTTATGAGACTTCTTTATTAGTATCAAGAAAAATTCATTCAGACTCTCCCCAGTGCAGAGAATCATGGTGGGTTGTTGAGATATGTGGAAGCAGAGCTAGTTTGGTTAAAACAGCACCTCCCTAGAAAACATCATCAAAAAAGCAAGGGAGCACTGATCAGTGCTTCCCAAATGCAGGTGTGCATGTAAATCGCCTGTATATTGTTAGAATTCAGGTTGATTTAGTGACAATTCAGATTGATTTACTAAAGAGCTCCCAGCTGATGTTGATGCTCCTGTTCCAGCTGGCCACACTTTAAGTAGCAAAATCATGTGCTAAATGAGAGCGCTGGCACCTCACAGCTGCCAACAGTTCTTCCAGGCCTGAGTCAACCAGGCGTGATTTCATAGGTGGGATGTGCTGCGGTATTCAGAAGAGAGTTGCCACTGGAGAGCCTCGAAGGACTTGATGTTCCACACAGGAAAGGTGGGAGCCATGGCAGGTCCATGTAGCAGTGCTTAGGGAGCAAAGAGACCAGAAAAAGTGGTGCTAGAACAAAGGAACCAGGCTGACTGGCGTGGTGAGTGGTTGGAAGAAAGCCGTGGATAACGAAAGATGGAAAGGTATGTAAGTTCAGGTGGGGCAGCTGGCTGGCTCTGTAATCAGGAAGAGCTGACAGATGGACACTGCAATTGCTTCTGACTGGCCTGGGCAACAGAGTGTATTCCCTGGCCAGGAGGTAATGCTATTTGGGTTCTGCAGTTGAACAGGATTTCAACAGAGGCTCTGAGGTTAAGTGAAGTGGCTGCTTGGAATGGATGAGACTGTCTATTAAGCTTAGTTAAAATGCAGAGTTGAGGTTTTCCTCCCTGTCTAGGTAGGGCCTTGTCATAGGCTTTGAGGCTGAGTTGAGTGCTGTTTACACTCCCAGGTGTGATAGAATTAGCCTCTGCTCTGTGCTGAGATGTGCTGTGGTGGTCATCTCCCTCGCCAAGTGGGGAGGCTTAGGGTGGGCTTTGAGGCCATACTGAGTGCTGTTTAAACTTCCGGGTGTTTCAAAATTGTTCTCTACTCTTTGCCAAAATGCACAGTGGTGAGTGTCTCTTTCCCTGGATGGGAATTTGGGTAGGATCTGAGGCAAGCCAGGTAGGGCTTCCCACCATTTCTGGCGGGGAGAGATCAGTTGACTTCGCAGGTGAGCTATGCTGTTTGCTGATACATCTGACTTGGAACCACGAGTGGCAGGGACATAGCGCTACCACCAATATCTGCATTTTGGTTGCTGCAGGGTCTGCCTCCTTGCTTTGTTTCTATTTTACCTCAGGTGGAATCGGCATGCCATTAACCCCTGAATTCCCCGTGAGATGAGCACAAAGCGGGCTTTCTGGGAAATGTCTCAGAATGTAAGGGAAGCTGATAGCCAACTCCAGTTCTCTCTTTTCACTGCAGAAACCAAGGGCCCTGGGTAATCGGGTGGTGGTGTGCTGACTTAAGGCATGGGGAGGAGTTAGGTGGTCGAAGTGAGACAGTTCCTTCTACCCTTTCAATGCTACCTTTACTCAGGTTTTTCATCTACATATGTGTCTCAAGCCTATTCACAAACTTTGGGGTTTTCACCAACGTGTTCTGTTTACAGCCAATACTCCCATTCACCCTAACTAACAAGTCAGTGGTTACTTGTTAGTTGAACTATCTGTGGAGGGTAGTTGATACACTTTGCCTCTGTCGCCACCCAAATCTCATGTCTAATTGTAATCCCCAGTGTTGGAGGAGGGGCCTGGTGGGAAGTGATTGAATTATGGGGCAGATTTTCCCCTTGCTGTTCCCATGATTGAGTTCTCACGAGATCTGCTTGTTTGAAGATGTGCAGCACCTCCCTCTTTGCACTCTCTGTGTCCTGTCAGCCTTGTGAAGATGTCCCCGCTTCCCCTTCACCTTCCGCCACAATTGTAAGTGTCCTGAGGCCTCCCCAGAAGCAGAAGCCTGTAGAGCCCACAGAACTATGAGCCAATTCAACCTTTTTTCTTGTAAGTTAACCAGTCTCAGGTAATTCTTTATAACAGTGTGAAAATGGACTAATACACTAGTAAAGCCTAGGGCGTCCTTCCTATTCCACTATGTTGCCGACCACATTTTAGGTGCTCTTAACACACACACAAAGAAACTATGGAAGGTGCAGAATATAGATTTGCTTTATCCAGCCTGGTTGTTGGAAATAGGCATTACTCCCAGGCTGTGTGAGGTATGAATATTGTTTCTCCTAATCCTTTTGGGTTGTGCTTTCCCCAGTTTTCGATATTTTTCTCACATATGTGCACTGATTAGTACTCAGCTGAATAGTTGAAGGCAACCCTCTTGTAGATGTCTCTAGTACTTTGCCCTGAAAACTTGGGCCACTCTGCTCTCCCCACACTCTCTATCTTGTATCCTAAACTCAAAGTCTGCTGGTCTTCATATAGGATTCCCATTCCTGCATTTCACACTGGAATCTCTTTCAAGGCATTAAGGTAATAGTAGATACCACATAATTTTTTAAATGCCTTTCATGAATCACTCCCCTTTGTTGTCTGATAGCCAATGTCCTAAAAACCATTATTTTACTTTTTTTGTGTCAATTTTGTATCTTTTCAGGTGGGAGGGCAAATCCTATTATTACTCCACCTTGGACAGAAGTAGAAGTTACTGAGGCAATTGTAAATTTTATAAAATCTACTCTGGGCTGACTCTTGAGGGAAGCTGTGTTTTATAAGATGGCTTAGAATTGTATGCTGCTTTGATCTTAGGTCATCTCCATCTAAACCTGTGTTCCCAAGATCTTCCTCCGCTATAGGCTGGAAATGCCAAACCCCACCCACTGTACCTACACACTACATAGTGGACTCAAATACATGTATAAATACACATTAAAATATTAAAACAAGGAGTTTATGAATGTTAGAGATAAGAAACAATAGTTCAAAGGAAAAATGATCTATTTTCAAGTGAGACAATAAAAAGATTTTATTTACTTTCTGAATACCCTGCCAAAAGCAGACAGTTACTTTCCTCAAGTGACTCAACTGTATACTCTCAAAAGGAGCTAGCTTTCATGTTTTTGTGAATTTCAAAAAAAAAAAAATAACATAGACAGTGATAAACACACGAACATTATTTGCTTCTGGAGAAGGTAAAATTTCTAATATGTACTTTTAAAATTTTTCTCTTATAATTTTTATAAAGTATTGTGATTCTGATTAATAACGCATCCAGGGCCATGTTGTTTCTTATCCTTTTGTATTCTTATGTGAAAAAATTTTTAGACATTTACCTGCTCTGAGGTCAGTTACCAAACTTAGAATAATGATAAACTGTCGTTTATACAAATGTTTTCCAGATGACTTTTGGGTAGCACCAAAGGTTTATACTGTCATCTTGTAACTCTTGATGGTTTGGTACTTAAAATCTAGAATAGATGCCAAAAATAAATAGGTATGCCTATTATGTTCCATATTTTTAATAAGCTCTGACAATAGTGTTTAAATTACCTGGATATCAAGTCTGTAGAATGGGAATGCATTTACTCCAACAGAAAAGCTCAACCTATTCTTGGATAATATTACATACATAAAATATTATTAATAACAATATATTTCAGCTCTTTTAACCTTTTAGAACAGTAGACACATCATCATTTTCATGAGTAAATACTAACACAATAACTGCCAAAAAGTTGATTTCCAAGAATATTCGTTTCCAGATTTAAAATACCTTTGTCAGCCAGTGACAATTATAATAAATACTTTACAGATAAATTAGAGGAAGCTTGTCCAACCTGAGGCCTGTGAGCTGCATGCAGCCCAGGGTTGCTTTGAATGTGGCCCAACACAAATTCAAACCTTCTTAAAACATTAGGAGATATTTTTTTTTTGATGTTTTTTTTTTTTTGGCTCATCAGCTATCACTAGTGTTTCGTGTATTTTATGTGTGGCCCATGACAATTCTTCTTTTTCCATGGTGGCCCAGGGAAGCCAAAAGATTGGATACCCCTGGATTAGAGCATTCCAGGAGTTTGTCAGTGCCCTCACTAATCCAAATAAGTTCTTGCCCTTAGGGTAATACTGGATCAAATTCTTATTAAATAGATATGTATTATGTCAAAGGATTAAAACAGCGATGATGGGAGATCTCCAGGTACCCTCACCTTTGACATTTATCTCCTTTTCTTCTTTCTGTCTCCCCATTTCTCTCTCTCCCACCTCGAATCTTGATTTACCAAGTGCATTAGTTCTCCATTATGCATAATAAATTACTACAAATTCAGCATCTTAAAACAGCACCCACTTATTATCTCATAGTTCCTGTGGGTCAAGAGGGAAGACATGGCTTCAGTGAGTCATCTGTTTAGGCTACAGTTAAAATGCCAGAGGGGCTGCAGTGCTAGATGAAGGTTTGGCTGAGAGATTCTACTTCCAGCCTCATGTAGGTTATTAGCAGAATTAAGTTCTTAAGGTGCCATGTCTTTGAGGTCCTCATTTTCTGGCTAGCTGCCATCTGAGTTCTGCTCACAGCTCTTTGAAGCTATCTTCAGCTCCTTCCCACTTGGCTACCTCCATTGTTCCATTGTTGCCTTCACAACACCTCACCTGTCCATCTGACAAAAGGCCAATATCCAGAATCTACAAACAACTTAAACAAATTTACAAGAAAAATAACAACCCCATCAAAAGTGGACAAAGAATATGAACAGACACCTCTCAAAAGAAGTCATTTGTGCAGCCAACAAACACATGAAAAAAGCTCATCATCACTGGTCATTAGAGAAATGCAAATCAAAACCACCATGGGATACTATCTCACACCAGTCAAATTGTTCCCAGGACAATCACTCCTGCTTTGAGTATCTTTTAAAGGGCTTATGCAATTAGGCCAGCCCACCCAGAATGATTTCCTTTTGATTAAATTAAAGTCAGTAGATCAGGAGCTTTCATTACATTTTCAAAATCCATCGACCTTTACCGCATAACATAACCTAGTCACAGGACTAAAATCTACCATATTCATCGATCTCACTCACATTCAAAGAGGACTATGCACACCTTTGGCTGGGATTATTAGGGACTATCTTAAAATTTTGCCTACAACATCAAGCCGCAAGACTTTCAAAAAACAACTCTTAAAAAATGCTATTCTAATAGCTATTGGGATGAGACTGTGCCAATGTAAGAGGCCTGAAAAACTAGAACATTTTCCAGCTGTTCCAACTACAAGTTTCATAGCAATTAAAGGCAAAAACCTGAACCAAACTATAAGGACACTTTTCCTTTCTCTTCACCTATAAAATTCCAATCCTGATTGACTCTGGGAGTTATCTGGCCTTGGGGGCTTTGTGATATGCATTAGCTGAAAAGAAAGCTTCAGCCTCTATTTGAGACACTTAAACTACTTTCTTGTGAAAATGATGACTATTAGAGTAGCCTACTTTCTTCTATTTGATATTGTTGGTTAGCCATCTAAGAAAAACCAGAAACAAAACCAGTTTCAGTCTTGTCATGCACAGATTTCTAATCTTCCCTCACACCTACTCAAAGGTGCCTGCTATAAGCTACGTGATAGAAGTGGAAATTTCTGGAAGAAAGCAAAATAAGTATAATCTCAGATGCTTAATGAAAGGACTGAACGAGATATTCTTGAGTTTTGACACTGTAGGAAATAGACTCATGGGCACAGGCTTTCAAGTGTGAGCTAAGATGATTGATTCTGTGAATGGACAGTTGACAAACTGCATTAAAGTACATGTGGGATAAGATACTGAGGACTGCTTTAGTCTCCCAAGGTAGTTGAATAAGCAAAGTAGGCTGTTTTCTAAGGTCAGTGGAACAAGAGTACAAGAATTGTAGTTATTTATTTTTAAAACATGATTCTATTTCCTGATAGGCATACAAAGAAACCCTTTTCGTTTCTTCTTGATGAGCCCACCTTCAATTTAGCAAGCTATCCTTCCGCAAACTGGAATAGAACTATTTGGTATCTTATTCCAATGGACTGCTCAGAATTCAGAGAAAATATTCTAAAAGAAATGTATCGATTATAAGCAAATCATTTAAGAACAATGGTGACTCTAGTAATGAAATTCAGAACAATGATTTTAAAATGGATAAGGCTTTGAAAAATTACCACTACTTCTTGTTGACAGCCATGGAGTGAAATTTTACTTATTCAGCTACTATTCATAAGTAAACAAGCTTTTTGGAGATAGTACCACTGGTTTAAAATATGATGATTCTGTGGTATATATGACCTATTTTGATTGTCTATATCTGCAGAACTTCTTATAATAAAATATTGTACAAGATGCCTTTACAAAATCTCTTGAATTCAATAGCATGTATTTGCAGAGATTCAACAGGAACCTTTTTTGTTTCTTTGTTTGTTTAGAAGTATAAAGAATTTTAATGAAATGAAAATGCCTATGTAGTAATCAAAAAGTGAGAAGAAAGTCATACTTTACTCCCATTTTTGTTTCTTTTTTTTATTATTATACCTTAAGTTCAGGGGTACAGAATGTGTATGTTTGTTACATTGGTATACACGTGCCATGGTGATTTGCTGCACCCATCAACCCATCATCTACATTAAGTATTTCTTCTAAAGCTATCCTTCCCCTAGTTCCCTAACCCCCCAACAGGCCCCAGTGTGTGATGTCCCACTCCTTGTGTCCATGTGTTCTCATTGTTCAACTCCCACTTAAGTGTGAGAACATGCAGTGTTTGGTTTTCTGTTCTTGTGTTAGTTTGCTGAGAATGGTGGTTACCAGCTTCATCCATGTCCCTGCAAAGGACATGAACTCATCCTTTTTATGGCTGCATAGTATTCCACAGTGTATTTGTGCCACATTTTCTTTATCCAGGCTACCATTGATGGGCATTTGGGTTGGTTCCAAGTCTTTGCTATTGTGAACAGTGCCACAGTAGATATACATATGCATGTGTCTTTATAGCAGAATGATTTATAATCCTTTGGATATATACCCAGTAATGGGATTGCTGGGTCAAATGGTATTTCTGGTTCTAGTTCCTTGAGTGATTGCCACACTGTCTTTCACAATGGTTGAACTAATTTACACTCCCACCAACAGTATAAAAGAGTTCCTATTTCTCCACATCCTCTCCAGCATCTGTTGTTCCCTGACTTTTTAATGATCCCCATTCCGACTGGCGTGAGATGGTATCTCACTGTGGTTTTGATTTGCATTTCTCCAATGACCAGTAACAATGAGCTTTTTTTAATGTGTTTGTTGACTGCATAAATGTCTTCTTTTGAGAGGTGTCTGTTCGTATCCTTTGTCCACTTTTGATGGGGTTGTTATTTTTCTTGTAAATTTGTTTAAGTTGTTTGTAGATTCTGGATATTAGCCCTTTGTCAGATGGATATATTGCAAAAAATACTTCCCATTCTGTAGTTTGACTGTTCACTCTGATGATAGTTTCTTTGCTATAAAGAAGCTCTTTAGTTTAACTATCCCATTTGTCAATTTTGGCTTTTGTTGCCATTGCTTTTGGTATTTTAGTCATGAAGTCCTTGCCATTCGTATGTCCTGACTAGTGTTGCCTAGGTTTTCTTCTAGGGTTTTTATGGTTTTAGGTCTCACATGTAAGTTTTTAATCCATCTTGAGTTAATTTTTGTATAAGGTGTAACGAAGGGGTCCAATTTCAGTTTTCTGCACACGGCTACCCAGTTTTCCCAATACCATTTAATAAATAGGGAATCCTTTCCTCATTGCTTATTTTTTTTAGGTTTGTCAAAGATCAGATGGTTGTAGATGTGTGGTGTTATTTCTGAGGCCTCTGTTCTGTTCCATTGGTCTATATGTCTGTTTTGGTCCCAGTATCATGCTGTTTTTGTTACTGTAGCCTTGTAGTATAGTTTGAAGTCAGGTAGCATGATACTTCCAGTTTTATTCTTTTTGCTTAGGATTGTTTTGGCTATGTGGGCTTTTTCTTGTTCCATATGCAATTTAAAGTAGTTTTTTCCTAATTATGTGAAGAAAGTAATGGTAGTTTCATGGGGATAGCATTGAAGCTATAAATTACTTTGGGCAGTAGACCATTTTCACAATATTGATTCTTCCTCAATAGGAATCTTTTTTTACCACAAGGATATACAGTCATGTGCTGTATGTGATGGACCACATATGTGACAGTGGTCACATAAGATTGTAATACTGTATGATTATAGTACCTTTTCTATGTTTAGATATATACTTACCATTGTGTTACAATAGCCTACAATATACAGTAATGTGCTGCACAGGTTTGTAGCCTAGGAGTAATAGGCTGTCTCATATAGCCTAGATGTGTGCCTATATCATCTAGGTTTGTGTAAGTACACTCTATGATGTTTCCACGATGACTTCTAGAAATGTGGCCTAGTACATGAACTATGGCTTATCAAATCCTAGCCTTATAGGCTCTGAAGATCTTGAAAAAGGAGGGATTTTTGTACAGTTAGATATTGAAGTTTAAACTTGGTAGAGGTGAATTTTGATATTCATGGACTCAAGCTGAGTGGAGCAATAAAATTATTTATGGAAGATTGAAGGTATATTTAAAAAACTGACCTTAGAGGTATTACTAGGTCCCAAAACAGAAATTAATTCTGTAGCCTTAGTATTGTGTTATTTTTGTTAGCCATACAACAAGAATGTCATTATGTATTAGTTAACATTAAAATAATACTAAGCAAGAAAATTGCTGAATAAACTTGATTGGTTAAATCCTTGCATTTGGCTATTAGGTAGAGAGACTCAGAAAACAAAACTTCTGTCCTGCCCTTGCGTAAACAAACACAGCTGGGAAAAAGCTTATATTCCCAAAAGCTTTTCATTCTGTGAAAGCCATGAAGATAGAAATCTCCTAAAAGCCATCAGTATCAAGGACATTCTCAATGTCATGCTGCCTAAGATCTAATTTTTAAAATATCAAACAGATTGAAGGCTGTAAACAGTCACTCATGCCTGTAATCCCAGCACTTTGGGAGGCCAAGGCAGGTGGATCACCTGAGGTCGGGAGTTCGAGATCAGCCTGGCCAACGTGGCAAAACCCTGACTCTACTAAAAATACAAAAATTAGCCAAGTGTGGTGGTGTGCACCCATAGTCCCAGGTACTCAGGAAGCTGAGGCAGGAGAATCACTTGAACCCAAGAGGCAGAGCTGCAGTGAGCCAAGATCACACCACAGCCTGGCAACAGAGCAAGACTCTGTCTCAAAAAAGAAAAAAAAGGCTGATTCAAACATGGTCCTTTCTAAATTGTCAACTGCTAAGTAATTACTTGCACTACAAACAGTATCGATAAATCACGTCTTCTTTCTTTTGGAGGATAATCATCAGAGGTAGGCCTGCTGTTTAACAATGGGAGAGGCAGGGATATAGGTGGCACCCAATGCTCCACTGCATCTTTCTTCATATTCCCATGCCCAGCTGTGATGGTCGGTAGACAAGTGGATCCAGGGAATTCTGAAAAGGGCATGGTGGTGACGGCCTGGGTTGCTTTGGGATGATAAATTGGATCATGCTATTAAGTAAGATACTCTGACCAGCAGAGGGGATAGCTGTAGAGGAAGGGACTATAGAATGCATAGCGAAGAGGGCAGAGGATTAGCATTACCAGGAGGTGACCTACCCTGCAATCAGCTCCAGTGGGGCTGAAGTTTGTCCTAGTAGCCTTTCTTTTCTTTTCTTTCTCCTTCTTTTTTTAAATTTTTTTTATTTTTGTTTATTTATTTATTTTTTTTGAGATGGAGTCTTGCTCTGTCACTCACGGTGGGGTGCAATAGTGCAACCTCAACTCACTGTAACCTCTGCCTCCTGGGTTCAAGAGATTCTCTTGCCTCAGCCTCCTGAGTAGTTGGGATTACAGGTGCCTGCCACCATGCCAAGCTAAGTTTTGTATTTTTAGTAGAAACGGGGTTTCCCCATATTGTCCAGGCTGGTCTTAAGCTCCTGACCTCAGGTGATCCACCTACCTCAGCCTCCCAAAGTGCTTAGATTACCGTCAAGAGCCAACACACCTGGCCCCAGTAGCCTTTATTTTCTAAGGGACCAGAAGGAGTTCACTGAAGTGCTGGAAAAGCTTCTTCCAAAATGTATGTAAAGAAGTGGTTTGAGTGGTGCAACGGGTGAGCTCTGGTGGACTGGGCATGTGCCAACTGACTGCACTTTAAGGAAGGACTTGATGCCCAGCTCCTGGAAGCACTGTTAGTGGACAGTTTTAGCTGTGAGCTCCTCCACGGTTTCAAATAGCAAAGAGTTTCATCATTCAGGAGCACTTCTGGGTCAGTGACCCACTGTGGCAGGTGTAGAAAAGTCCAGACATTTAGTTTCACATCAAGACAATTCTGATGGGTCACATATGCCCCTCTGGGACTGTCTGAGGCTTTTTAAGACCAGCAGCAAAGCTCTGTGTTCTTTCTTTTCAGTCCTACTTCTGCTTCATCCCTTCTACAGGTGTGAATGCTTAAAAATATCCATTGCACCAAACTCTTTCTCAGCATCACCTTCCAGAGAACCTGATAAATGCAGATTCAAATTAGGCTAATTTGAGGAAGATTTAGTAAAGGGATTCTTCACAAAGTATAGACAACATGAAAGGCAGCCACAAGGGATAGTGCATTAGCCCAGGGATATTAACAGGAACCGTTATTACTTGTTGGCTCATAGGGAGTAAAGGAAGAAGAGGATACAGGAACCCAGAAGAAGAGAGTTGTCATGGGACAGGGGCTTGAAAGCAGTGGGCTTCCAGGTGGAGGGATTCAGCCATACCCAAATAACTCTGCAAAGCGTATTAGGGAAACAGTATTGAAAACAAAATTTTCTCCAAACGTAGAAAACCTCTCCAAAGTAGAAGGGTAATAGGAAAAGAAAACAGTTTTATTATTGAAAAAGCATTGTGCCAGAATACAATGTACATCCCAGACAAGAAATTACAAAGATAGAAATCTCATCCTTTTATAAAGCCAAGAACATACAACCCATTACATGTTTTCAAGAGAAACAACTGGTCCTTCAGTAAGAGGGCTAGACAGCACCATTTATCACACCTAGTTCATCCTAGATTCACCTGATGACCAAGGTGACCATCTTGTTAACTAATAGGATTTATCCAGAGGAACAGCAGATTCTTCATATCTTTATGACAAAAGATAGATCTTTGGCAACTTGGAGCAAAGCAATCACTGAAGTTTAGCTCCTCCCTTTCACCCCTATGGAAAATAGGGGTGATAACTTTCTTGATGTTTTCATTTCAGAGATGGCTCCCAGGTCCTTGAAAAAGACATTCTAGAGTCACAAAGCTGACAAGCAGCTTATTGCTTCTAAAAAGATGTGCACACATTTCAAAGACACAAAAAGAACGTACCATTACATGTTTTCTGAAGTAAATGCTCTAAGGAAGGGGAAGAAGAGGTCTCTTCCCTTATTTTCAGCAGGAAGAAATAAACCCCTTATTTTTAGTTTTTATTTGTCTTTACAAGAGTCAGTAGAACACATACAACCTGGCTCTTCTTCCTTCTACTCCCCTGTTAGACTCCACACTGACTGAATCTGACAGGAAGCAGAAGGCAAGGAAACCTGTTAATGCCGTCCATACAGCACGCTTTCCTGAGCCAACAGCAGGGTAGAGATGGATGGAGAGTGTATCCAGGGAAGCTAGCAGATATCTGACACCCAGAGGAGCTTAGAAGAGGGAGAGGGTTTCAAGATGTATGAATAAAAATGTCAAATGCTCTAGAGAAATCAAGTGAGATAAGACTTGAAAAAATACCCACTGGACTTAAAGACAGATTTATCCATCTTCAACTCAAACAATTTCAGTTGAGTAATAAGAATAGAAAGTATGTTGGGCTAGTTTGAGCAGTGACCAGAATGTCAGGAAGTAGAGGTAAATGGAAAGAACTCTTCCAACGTGATTGTGGTGAGAAGGACAGAGGTGGTACAGATATTATTTACTCTACTTTCTAGAATGTAAGACACTTTTTAGGATGGGAGATATGAACATGTATAATCACTACTAAAAAATATTTTGTTAGACTGGACGTGGTGGCTCATGCCTGTAATCCCAGCACTTTGGGAGACCGAGACAGTTAGATCACAAGGTCAGGAGTTCAAGACACCAAGATGGTGAAACTGCATCTCTACTAAAAATACAAAAATTAGCTAGGTGCCTGTAATTCCAGCTACTTAGGAGGCTGAGGCAAGAGAATCACTTGAATCTGGGTGGCAGAGGTTGCACTGAGCTGAGATCATGCCACTGTACTCCAGCCTGGGCGACAGAGTAAAACTCTGTCTCAGAAATAAATAAAAATAAAAAATGTTGTGTCAAATGACATTAAAGATTTTACGGCATTTAAGATTTTAATAGAAAAGGGTCCTGATCCAGACTTTAAGACAGGGTTCTTGGATCTCACGCAAGAAATAATTCAGGACAAGTCCACAGTTCAAAGCAAAAGGAAGTTTGTTAAGAAAGTAAAGGATTAAAAGAATGGCTTCTCCATAGACAGAGCAGCCCCAAGGTCTGCTGGTTGCCCATTTTATGGTTATTTCTTGATTGTATGCTAAACAATGGGTGAGTTATTCATGCCTCCCCTCTTTAGACCAAAATGAGGACAACCAGAGGTCACTCCTGTGGCCATATTCGTTTTGGTGGGTTTTGACCGGCTTCTTTACTGCAACATGTTTTATCAGCAAGGTCTTTATGACCTGTATCTTGCACCGACCTCCTATCTCATCCAGTGACTTAGAATGCCTTAACTTTCTGGGAATGCAACCCAGTAGGTTTCAGCCTCATTTTACCCAACTCCGATTCAAGATGGAGTTGCGTTCGTTCACAATCCTCTGCCAAGGGCTGGGAATTCAGTTTTTCAGGTTACTCTTGGTGTTACCTTGGCCCAGAAGGAATCTATTCAGTTGGTTGGGGGTGGGGGCTTAGGATTTTAGTTTTGGCTTATGGTAAGCAGGTAGATGATGTTGAGCTAGGCAGACTGAAGAAATTGAGTCAAGTTTTATGAACTGGAGAGAGCAAATTAGGGAAATACTTGGGTTGCCAGGCAATGTGGAAGTCTCATGGAACTTGGAGTGGCACCAATCTGTCTATGATCTGTCTCAGCACAATGGGAAATGAGTCATTTAAGAAAATATGCACTGAATTTAGCTCTCATTGCCCTGATAGATAAGACAAAAATTAAATGAGTTACATAGTTTTCATCTTTTGAAATAACATAATTTTATTTATAGACAGTTATTTTTGAAATTGAATACGGGGATGAATCTAGAATTAATACCCATCTGTAAAAGCCATTGAGTAACGTATCAGGTAATGTTCTCAGCTCCAATTTGTGGAAGATAGAGAAGCATTCACATAGGATTAATTATAATGAAGAAACTAAAGGCTGGGGAAAAAGAAAATGCAGCTGAAGGGGATGTTACCCTTAGGAAAAAAAATTGTCATGTAGCCTTAGGGGGACCAAGGGAATAACAACGAAAGAGAAAAAATCTTAAACTTTAACACGTTAAAGACATTTCTACAGGAGTTTGAAAAAATATGGTCCAGAGTGTTGCTTCCTGATATTTTGACAACAAATGAAAAGGTTAGCATTTAGAATTAGGTGGTTAACAGATCTGCTAACTGCCTCTCTGAAATATCACGTCTCAACTGAGCTTAAGAAATAGCTGGCTAAACATCAATGCATGCATGGCTGAGTTCTCTGAAGTGTGTCTGCTTGAAAAGTTGACATTCCATGCTGTTGATTTTTGTGTGTGTGTGTGGGTAAACATTTTTGGTTTTGTTTTTTTATTCTCTCAGCATTATTAAAGTATAATTGATGGATGAAAATTATACTTATGGCATACAGTGTGATGATTTACTGTGAAATGATGAAACCAAGCTAGTTAACATATCCATCACCTTAACTTACCTTTTTTTTGTGTGGTGAACATTTAACATCTATTCTCTTAGCAGTTTTCAAGTTGACAGTTTCTTACTATTAGCCATAGTCATAGGGATATACAATAGATTTCCAGAAATTATTCCTCTAGGTAAATGAAAACATTTTATCCTTTGACCAACCTCTTCTCTTTGACTAAATGAATGACTATTATTTTATGGTAACCTGTGATCCTATTTTGGTCAAGTTTCAAATCTTTAACATATTTGATAGGCTTCCCAAAATCAAATTTTAGCTTCAGAATTAAGTCTTTTTTCACTTCTAACTTTGGGATGCTACAGAGTGTGCCGGAAGCATCCAAAAGAGAAATAAACAGGATTATTTAATATGTTAAATTATATAGGAAGCATCATCAAATAAGAAATGATGTTTAACCTTCAAGTTATATTTTAATGAATATGTTATTAATATATGTTCCCAAGTTGTATGGGATTTCTAAAATTCTAATATGCCTGGGTACATGTTGTCAGTCATAATTATGACTGATACAACAATCAACATAATAACATAATGGTTACTATGTTAAATTGTAGACTGCAGAAATAACCAAATTTCCTTATCAGTTGTGTCTTTATGACTCTTTTAAGTCATTTCCACAGTTAATTCCTTAATGCTGATGCAGTTTCTGAAAACTTCACAAGCATGAAAATCCTAGAATATTGAGTCTTTAAGGAGGTTCATGAAAAGGATGGAAAGGACCCTGATAACCATGCTTAGATGCAGGTTTCTGATAACTTTAGGATCATATCATTTGAGGTAAAAATTCCTGGAATTGTAATGAAGAGATGGATTGGTTTATAATACTGCTAACTCAAGCAGAGCAAAAATTAGTTGAATAGCCATAAAATACTTTACCAGATTTTCGCACTTAGTCAGTATTGAAATTGTTTAGATATGCATTTGAATAAACTCTATAATCCAAGTCAAATTACCCATGATAACCCATCAGTTATCAGTGCTATGACCCTAAATTGGAGAAACAAAAATTTTAAGATATATTTAAGAGAATATAAACCCAGTGGTAAGCCTGAACTCATGGAGAATGTGGATGGCTGCCCCATTCTGCCTGAGTCCTTAAAGCTCTTGTTATTAAAGCTCTGTATTGTACAACTCATCATAGAAGAGATAAAATGACCCAAATTAAAAACATATATTGGTGTGGTAACTGTTCTAAATTGCTAAAATGGTTTATGACCAATGTTTGATGTGTCAAACCCATATTCTTTGGAAGACAATAGAAACTTCAGGTACATTTTTGCTACCTGTTGGGCCATTTAAACATTTACAGTGGGATTTCATTCTTTATTTTCAGTGCATGTTTTCTGTTTGTATAAGAGCTTTCCCATGCAAAAGAGCTGATACAACAGTAGCTAAAAGATTATTAGAAAACATGTTTTTCTCATGGGACATTCCTGGAGAAATATCCAGTGAAAGAAGTACCTTTTTCATTGAGCAAGTTATGAAACAGTTAAATAAGGTATTATAGAATCTACAGGATTTGGCAACTTTAACTGAATTGACTGGATTGCTTTGGTCAAAGATACTGAAAATTAATGACAATCAGATTCACTTGTAGTGTAAAGCATAAGTTGACATCTTGTAAAATAGACACTGGAAGGCCTGTGCCTCTAATAATAGAACCTCATGTATCTTCCAATACTAAATTCTGATATAACTAAATGCTGCAAGGCTTTAATGCATTGTTTCAAGGTATATTTTCACGAGGTAAAAAAGCTTTTTATGGTTAACTGGCTGAGGACAGTCAAACCCTTCACAATCTAGAATGTAGAGGTTGAGTCTTCTGAGGACAACATCAAAGAAAGACCACCCTTGCCATACACACCGCAGCCAAACTTTGTGACCTTAAACCTTGGGTCAATAGTTTCTCAACTCCAGACTCATGAAAGGGCCACTCCAGGCTCTTGGAACCATATACCCAACAGATCTTAAATAAAGCTAACCAGGGAAGTTTCTCCCCAGAAACACATGACAATCTTGTTGTAGACAACTTTTCCCCAACATCGCAGCTCAAGACTTCTCTACTATCGTGACATGCTGATGAACAGTAGAAGTGAAAAGGGGGTCTGTTGTGTGCACTTATTGTGTATGCTTTTATTAAGGATTTTGCAGCCAGCCTTATACATGGACAGCCTTATGCCATCATAGATGGAAGGTAAAGGGCCACCATAGGTGAGAAATTTTAATGGTACTTTCATTGCCTCATAATCAGTCAGAAAGAGAACATGGGTTCACCTCTTAACCTACATCACAGGTTAAAGAGAACATTGCCAGGAGGACTTCACTCATCTAAAGGGGCATCATTTGTTAGGTCTCTTTTTCCAAGCTTTGGAGTAAATGAGGCAATGATTAGAAATTTATCCTTCATAAAAGGTTCCATAGCAGATTCTACTCAGATTATGGTTACACAACAGGCTTTAAATTCTCTTGCAAAAGTTGTGCCCAAATGATAGAATTGCTCTAGATTACTTACAGGCCAACAGAGAAGTATCTGTGCAGTTGCTGATACTTTTAGTTGCACAGGCAGGAAAACATTGGTTCTATAGAGATTCCATTGTAAGGAATTAATGAACCAGGTGCTTGTTTAAAATGAATAGGCTTTATCAAGCTTATTCTTTGATCTGTTTGATTTCAGATGGTTTGGTTCAAGGAGGCCCTGTCTAAAAAATATACTCTAAACTCAATATTATCTTCCTGATATTCATAATAGTAGTCTCCCTCATATGCTATACTCTCTCAAAAGTTTTAAATGTTTGCAAGCAGCCCTCTCTAGGATGTCAAATAATCTCTCATCAACTGAAAGGACAAGAGTTCAAAAAAAAGTGTGACCATGAGAGCACCATAACCTATGAATGACATGCTGAGACCAGAAACCCCAAATGATGGTGACAAAGAGTAGCACTAAGAATCAAAGTTTTTGTCACCAAAAGTGAGAATCTGACCAAATAGGGGGAATTATTTTTAAACAAAATTATGCGATGTCATTGTTTTGGACTGAACTCATGCACTAGACCCCATTTGGTGTTCATGAAAAGGATGGCAAAAACCATAATAGAGTGACTTATGTTAAGTGTGACATCATCAAACTAAGATTTTAAGAAAACAAACAGATCCTGTAACAGACCAGGTTTTGCATTTCTCCTTTAAATAGTAGATTCCAACACAAACAGTTCCCCTCTACCTTTATCAAAAAATTACCTGACATTTACCGTGGTGAAAGTGACATCAATAACTGAAGTTCTGGTCAGTTTCTCAAAATTGAGAGGATGACTAAAAGGGGGAAATTGTTAAATTAAGTTTAGCCTAAAGCTGCCTCCCTACATATTTTAAGTTCAGCCTAAAGGTTTCTCCACACATAGTAAACTGAAACCTAGCTGAATGTGTACACAGATTAACCTACTGTTGTGCCAATCATCAAGTTTTGGCCAATCAAAGGGGGCCAACTAGTCAAACTGTATTTAAATAAGGCAAATGTCACTTTTAAAAATTTTTGTTTTTTTAAATTTTTTTATTTAAATCAGATTTTGTTTAAGATATGGGGTTTTGTTATATGAATAACTTCTTTTGTAGTGATTTCTGAGATTTTGGTGAACCCATCACCTGAGCAGTATATACTGCTCAATGTGTAGTGTTTTATCCCTCTCCAGCATCCACCCTTTCCCCTGAGTCCCTAAAGTCCAATGTACCATTCTGATGCCTTTTGCACCCTCATAGTTTATCTCTCATGTATAAGTGAGAACATATGATGTTTGATTTTTCTTTACTGACTGACTTCACTTAGAATAATAGTCTCCAATTCCATCCAGGTTGCCATGAATGACGTTAATTTGTTCCTTTTTATGGCTGAGTAGTATTCATATATATGTGTGTACATATGCATATGTGTGTGTATATGTGTATGTGTGTGTGTGTATATATGTATACACACACACACACACATATATATCACATTTTCCTTATTCACTTGTTGACTGATGGGCATTTGGGCTGATTCCATATTTTTGCAATTGAAAATTATGCTGCTAGAAACATACATGTGCAAGTATCTTTTTTGTATAATGACTTCTTTTCCTCTGGGTAGATACCTAGCAGTGGGGATTGCTTGATCAAATGATAGATCTACTTTTAGTTATTTAAGGAATCTCCACAGTTTTCGATAGTGGTTGTACTAGTTTACATTTCCAACAGTGTAACACTGTTCCTTTTTCACCACATCCATGCCACATTCAGATTATTTTTTGATTCTTTGATTATGGCCATTCTTGCAGGAGTGAGGTGGTATTGCATTGTGGTTTTGATTTCCATTTCCCTGATAATTAGTAATAGTGAGCATTTTTCCATATGCTCATTGGCCATTTGAATATCTTCTTTTGAGAATTGTCTATTCATGTCTTTAGGCCACTTTTTGATGGGATTGTTTGTTTTTTTCTTACTGATTTGTTTGAGAGCTTTGTAGATTCTGAATATTAGTCCTTTGTTAGATGTGTAGATTGTGAAGATTTTCTCTCTGTGGGTCATGTGTTAACTCTGCTGATTATTTCTTTTGCTGTGCAGAGCTCTTTTTAGTTTCATTAACTCCCATCTATTTATCTTTGTTGTCATTACATTGGCTTTTGGGTTCTTGGTCACGAAGTCTTTGCCCAAGCCAATGTCTAGAAGGTTGCTTCTGATGTTATTTTCTAGAATTTTTATGGTTTCAGGTCTTTGATCCATCTTGATTTGATTTTTGTATAAAGTGAGAGATGCGGATCCAGTTTCATTCTCCTACATGTGGCTTACCAATTATCCCAGCACCATTTGTTGCATAGGGTGTCCTTTTCCCCCTTTGTTTTTGTTTGCTTTGTAAAAGATCAGTTGGCTGTAAGTATTTGGGTTTATTTCTGGTCTGTGTGACTGTTTTTATACAAATACCATGCTATTTTGGGAACTATAACCTTATAGTATAGCTTGAAATCAGGTAATGTGACGCCTCTGGATTTGTTCTTTTCGCTTAGTCTTGCTTTGGCTCTGTGGGCTCTTTTTTAGTTCTATATGAATTATTGGATTTTTTTTTTTTTAGTTCTGTGAAGAATGATAGTGGTATTTTGATGGGAATTGGTTTAGGTTTGTAGATTGCTGTTGGCAATAGTCATTTTCACAATATTGATTCTACCCATCCTTGAGCATGGGATGTGTTTCCATTTGTTTGTGTCATCTATGATTTATTTCAGTACTGTTTCATGGTTTTTCTTGTAGAGGTCTTTCACCTCCTTGGTTAGGTATATTCCTAAGTGTTTTATTTCTTTGCAGCTCTGTAAAAGGGGTTGAGTTCTTGATTTGATTCTCTGCTTGGCCACTGTTGTTATATAGCAGAGCTACTGATTTGTGTGCATTAATTTTGTATTGTTCTATTTCTTTGGGATAGTTCATTGATAGTGTATAGAAAAGCTACTGATTTTTATATGTTGATTTTCTATTCTGCCATTTTATGGAATTCATTTATTTATTTGAACAGTTTTTGGTGATGACTTTAGGGTTTTCTATGTAAAATATCACATCATGTGCAAACAAATATAATTTTACTTCTTCCTTCCAATTTGGAAGCCTTTTATTTCTGTTTCTTGCCTAACTGTTCTGTCTAGAGCAGTACTACATTGAATAGGATTAGTGAAAATGAGCATGCATATCTTGTTCCTGATCCTAGAGGAAGGCTTTCAGCTCTTCAGCATTGACTATGAAGACAGCTATGGACATGTCATGTATAGCCTTCTTTGTTAAAATATATTGTTTCTAACCTATTTTGTTGAGAGTTCTTATCAAGCTCAGGCCTGGGGAAGGGGTGACACATTTAATGTAAAACTGTTCTTCCTATCCTCTTTGATGTATGTTTTCTTATTCTTCTGTTACATCCAGGTTCTGTGATCTCTACCCTAGATTTCTTGTCTTCAGTGAAGGTGGTTCAAAGGTGCAGACAGCACTCAGTAGTCCTATTCCACCATCTTGCTGATGTCATTTTGTCACTGTTGATTGAAGAGAAATCCATATCCTTCCCCAAACAGATGTGTTGGAGGCAAATGTGTCTTTAAATTGTTAAAGTTTAAAAGGCTGGTACATTCTCCAGCCCACTTCCCTGAGGACAGATATTGTTTGTTGAATTCCATGATTGTCTCCTCTTTACCGACAGAGTTGCAAAAAAACCACAAATTTATATTTTAATTAGTAAATTTAAGCTGAATTTTTGGATTTTACTGCAGAACTTGAGATCGGTGGAGGAGTTTCTGGGCAGGTTGAGGCATCAGTGTTTGGACAGGTTAATAATTTGAAATTTCTTTAGATGTTCAATATTGAAGCTAAATGGGGGAAGGATGAGAAAGGCTCAGTTTCTGCTGTAAGCCGTTGCTCTGCACAGAAGCAGTGCAGCTCTCACTCCTAGCTTGTATCCTACACAGCACAAAAAGCCTTGAAATTGCTCACACCTTTCTCTTGGAAAAGGTTTTCCCTCTGGGGCTTTGATCATTTACCCTCTACCGGCTTCTAGATTATCAAGTTATCCCTTCTAATCACATATTATTCTCCTTGAGAGGAGTTTGGTTAAATGTAGTGTCTTCCTTTCTGTTTCTTGTGATTTAAAAATGTATAACTTATTGATTAGATTGGGGCTTTATGGGACTGTCTACCTGGTCTGATCCTTAATCCAACTCAATTTGGGAACGAGTGACAAACAAATAATCAAAAGAAAAGCAAATACATTCCAGTGTCAATTTATTAGAAAAGAGTGGTCTGCACCATACCACATCCCCAAATTCTTGTAAAAAATCAATAGCAGGATGGCTTTATGGCGGTCTAGGCTGTGATTCTCAAGTAGATCCAGTTGAAAGAACACACACATACACCCCCATGGTTGAAACTGTGTTTAGTGAAACATAATTAAAATCATGGCAATTTAAAGGGAGAATGTTAAAGTAAGCTGTTGATTGCTCGACTTAGAAATTTCATCATAGCCGATGTCACCATGCCACATTTTTGTGTAATGGGGGTTGGGTTCCTTTTTCTTTTCTTTCTATTTCTTTTGTCTAATGCTTGATTAACACTTGCACCAAGTCACGAGAGTGTAGTAAAATTGGGGCTATTGGAATTGTGCCTGTTTTGGTAGAAGGTGTTTGAGAAGGGAAGTGGGTATGTTTTCCTTTTTAGTTTTTCTTTCAGAACAAAGCTGCCCACACACTCCCAAATAAGAGAAATGTGGGGAGAAGAGGCGTATTTTTACTTGGGAAGATTGTGTTCTCTTTAATGTGCAGGCTATTTCAATGGAAATGATGCCTTGGAAAGGACAATTGTTATTTATAAAGGAAGCTCTCTTTAGAGGCAAGACTTGTCTGAAATTCCTAAAATGTTATTTATGCTTTAGAACATTTCTCTGAGTTTCCAGCAGTCCCTTTTTCTGTTCACCTACTATTTAGGGACCCTAATTTCTTGGTGACTTGTTGAGGATGATCAGTTATGGACAGGGCAATACTACATTTTAAAATTCCCTTTGAATCTGTATTCTGACTTCGTCGTCTTCACCTTAGCTCCACCTGCCACTCAATGCCTTCAGAGCCTGGAACATCACACTGTGTCAGCCAGTGGAGGTCATGGCTGTCCCACCTGCCAGGCCTACATTTGTCTTGTGTTTTTCTCAATTCCCTTTTTAGGGAAAAACTTCCTTTATGATTGGTAAGATTTGTGGAATTTTGCTGGCAAATGGGAGTTGCTTTGTATTAAAATATGCAAGCTGTGACTCAAGTGCTCTCCTCTAACAGCAGCCAGAATTTAACAAGGATTTACTCAATTCCTGTTTTAAGAACTTTACATATATTAACTCATTTCAGCCTCACGACGTTCCTAATGACATGCTATCCTTTGCTCCATTTTCAGATTAGGAAAAGGAGGCTCAGAGTGGTTGGGTAATTTGCCTGAAATCAATAAAGTGGCAGAGCTAGAAGTTGAATCAAGGCAGTCAGCTTTGGGGCCTTAAGAGGCCATCATTGCGCTGTGCCCTGCTAGTTAATTCCACTCACTCCTGACTGCCCACCAGCTTGCTCCCACAGTGTACCCAGGCCAGACTGACTTCCTTGGGCAAGTGGACCATTTCTTCATCTTTGCTCTAAGTAGTCGGGTAGAAAACTCAGATTCTTTGGGGGCCTGGCCAGTTATCCTCCTTTTTTTCCCCTCCTTTCCAACAATCTACTTGTTTAAGTTGATTCCATAATTCAGATTACTTTGAAGAAAAATGTCTCTATTAGACCTTGAGCCTAAACTATGTGTTTTTATTCAACTTTTGCTAGAACACTGTTGTGGTATCAAAGCATTGTCCAACTATTAATATATTTGGCTCCCATTTGGCTGTTATTCTTTACATAGTTTCCTAGGACTTTTCTAGAGAAGCTAGGGGTAAGTGGCAGGAAAGAATTCCTTGGACCATTTACGAATATTCCTTGATCCTAAACCAGGATCCTTTCAATAACACAATATTTGATCCTAAATCCCTAACACTGTGAGCCTATATTAGGTTTGAATTCTAGATACTCAAGTCACTAGTTTTATGTGCATTTTAATGGGGATTTAAATTTACTTAATATTTGCACATCTTAATGAAGATTTACATTCTCAAAGAAGTATGAGAATTTTTGTATGTGGGAAGCTATCTATACTGATCAGGGTTCTTCAAGTCACAGGCAACAGAGACTGACTAAAGCAAGCTTAGAAGTGAGATTATGAATGACAGAAACTACTGTAGAGCCAGTGTGATGGATAGCCATCAGAGAGATAAACCAAGAGAGTTTATCAGTTTATTTCATCTCCCTTTTTCTCTCTTGGACCATAGGCTTGTTTTTGCTTATCAGCTGCATTCTTTTCTCTCTATATATACCAGCTGGTTCCTTTTGCTTACACTTAGATTTCACTGTCTCCACATTAGAAAACACAGGGATATTTGACAGCCTCTTTCTCTGTCTCTGTCTCTATGTCTCTCTCTTTTTCTTTTTCTCTCTCTCATGCGCACACACACCACACATATATACAAATACACACATCATGATCTCTTCACTTTAGTTTCTACAGATAATTGACCCTGTTTTTTCTGTTTACCAATCCCAAATTTCTAGGGTAAAAAAATAATCAAAATTATCTTTCCAAGTCAAGCCATAGGCACCGTTGGTCATCCTATGGATGGAATTCCCTCAAACCATTTAATCAGGGAGTTCAGGGAGAGGGCTGTGGTCTTTCTTCAGTTCAGTTCAGAAGGGGTTGTAGAAAAAGTCCTCAAAATGTGTCTAAATCATGTATTTTACTAGTAAGACTATTTCACATTAAAGTGAAGATATTAGGTTAAGGCAAAATGGAGGCTTCCTATTGAATTCTTGTGCATGAAAAGAAAGGTTCCTTCATGGGTATGTTAGACATATACTGCAGCATAGAAAATTACTCCAAAACTCAGTGGCTTAAAATAGCATTTATTACCTTGCAATTTCTGTAAGTCAGAATTCAGGCGTGACTTAGCTGGAGCTTCTGCGTCACAGTCTCTCACAGGTTGCAGTCAAAGGGTCGTCTGGGGCTCTAGTTATCTCATGGCTCAACTGGGGAAGGATCCACTCCCAATCTCACATATGTGGTGGTTGGCAGAACTGGATTCCTCACAGGGTGTTGGACGGAGGGAACCAGTTTCCAGCCTTTGGTGGGAGGCTTCCCTCAGTTCCTCGCCATGTAGGCCTCTGCGTAGGGAAGCTTACAACATATGACAGCTGACTTCATCAGCGTGAGCAAGCGAGAGAGCAGAAGAGTCACAGTCTTTTACCATCTAACCTTGGAAATGACATCACTTTTGCTAGTATTCTTTTCATTAGAAGAAATAGACCATGTCTATTGTACTTGATGGTTGTACAAGGACACTGATACCAGGAGGTGGGAATCACTGGAAGACATTTTAAAAGCCTGCCTACTCTGGTTCCTAATGCTCACCATCCCTCCCAAATGCAAAATTTATTCTTAAATCCCCCACAGAGTCTAATCCTATTACAAGGAGAAGCCATGATTTGGGCCCCTTTCCCTTAGAATTGGATTGGTTTGTTTTAGATGAGAAATTCCTCATCTTCCTAGAATAAATTGAGAACTTACTACGTAATATTACTTACAAACAGAGAAATTAACATTTGTAAACTAAGAATGTTGACCAAGGAAGACTAAAGTAAGACTAATATTTTCAGCCTGACTTTACAGCTTTCCTTCATTTGCTGACCAAAAAACCCCAGCTTCTATATTTTTAGCCCTCATTTTAGGAATGAAGATACCCACCAATAGAAGATTGGCTGGAAAATGAAAGAAAAACACTACTTCTTGCTGCTCACTGCAGTATCAAAATTGCCTAACCAGAGTGTCTGCTTTTTTAGTATTGCATTTTGGGTTAGCTCTGGACAATACCCATCATTCTGTGGGTACTGTGATAGCACCAGGTGCTGTTGGTAAGATGTAAGATGAAGGAAAAGTTGGGCAAACTGCACAGCAGTGCATTTTATGTGCTAGAGAAATTATGCAGACAGTGAGCTTTAAATGGAGAAAGAAATGGGAAACAAAGTGATAGCTGAAATTGGCTGGGAAGGCTTTGGAGAGATAAGAATGGAAGCAAGGCTTAAAGGATGAATCAAAATTAAGTGAAGAAGATGGAGTGACATTATAGGCAGCTGGACTTCCAGCTGGGACAGAGAAAAAGCCTTAAATTTTGGAGAAAAGTTTTCACAAGGCACTCAGTACATGAGCTATGCAATTAGACAGCAAATAGCACCTATTGATAGTGATTCTGCAATGAGCAGGTACCACAGGGGATACGGAGAAGTAAATACAAACCCTGATTCTTACCCTTATGGAATGGTCCATCTAGATGGAAAGATAAGGCATTAATGTAGAGTAATAAAAGGCTGAAAATAAAACCCCCTGATGAGTAATAGACATAGCAAAGGTTACAGGTGTTCAAAAGTGGGAGGAATCATTTCTGTGGTGAGATTTATGGTGGCTTTAAGCAATTGTATCTTCCTAGACTCTCTTGGAACCCAGAAACTGAATGCTAGGCTGTTTGGACTGGTGGACACAAGTGAGATAGTGGTGGCGGTAATGAGTATTTCATATACAGAGAATAGTGCAAGCAAAAGTGACAAGTCAGAAAAAGGCAAGATTTTTGGAGAACAATTTTATCTAGAACATAGGAATTACTTGATTTTGCACAAGGAAGTATGACTAAGCACAGTGGGGGTGGCATTTTGAAAAAAAGGAAAAGGACCATTTCAGCCAAAACCAGGGAACACAACCTGGAGCTTCGGTTCTTAATGAATTATGGAACAGAAAGCATTTCCATTTGTTCCCTTGTAGGTGGTAGGGTGACCAGAGTATTTTCCATTTTAGCTCTCCCTGCATCTATAATTCAGAACTAGACAGGAGCAATGGCTGAAGTGCTGTTTTTATAAATTGTTGTCTTGGGCAGCTGGGAATGGTTTTAAATGATACTGTTTGGAACTGACTCATTCTGGAGCACGATCAATCATTCATCTTCTCCATTTTACTGCTATTTTTGTGCATGTAGAAGAATGGGGGTAACTTTTATTTTCCTATTATATTCCAGTGATCTTGCAAAGGCAAATTATCATGACCAAATACGTAACAATTGTAATGAAATAAAGCTATTGATAGATACAAAGGTGTGTTGGTGGTCACTGGGGCCTCTGTTGTGTTTATTTCTAATTTTCTGTAGTCTTTATATTATATCTGACTTTAGCAGTTCCCTTTAGGTTCTTATAATTTGCTGCTTTAATTTGCCTTGCACCACATATGCACTAATGCCTTGTGTTTAAGTGTGTCGTCTGGGGACCAGAAGCGTTGACTTTCAGGCCTCATCTCAGATCTAAGGAATCGGAATCTGCATTTTAACAGTTCTTTTAGCTGATCTGTATGCACATCCAAGTTTGTAAAACACCGGTATAATACATCCGAAGTTGCTGCCTGAAGGAAATACAGATGCAGTGCTTCCCATGGCCTCCAAGCCCTGCATTAATGATGGACACCAGTTCCAGCCCTTGAGAATCTCTTGGCCTTGAATCTTCCATAAGGGGTTTTGGTGTGCTAGAGAAAGATTTAAAAAATGGATGCTAAGGTAATATGAAATCATGGTAATTCACCATGGGATTATATAAGGAGATGTAGCTTCCAATATACTCTTCATTTTTCAACTGGACCACTAAGCTCAGTGTGGAGTTCGTGAAGGAATAGGGCCACAGCACTTGCATTTTTCTGGGACTAATACTTATATGTGTGAAAAGCAGGTGCAGCTGGAAGGCAGAGCACCTGCTTTCTAGATCCCCAGAAATTAAGGGTCCATTTTACACTGACTTCATATGTATCCCAGAGCTGAGACAAAAGTCCAAGAGGGAAATGTCATGGGGCGGGGCGGGGCAGCACCTACAGTGCACTTTGCTGCAAGGTCAATTCAACCTTAATCAGCCCGCTCTGTGATCAGCCCACCCCCTAAAGAAACTAGTAGCCCCCTGCAGTAATAACCATTCACTGTAACCACTGTCAGCCACCTCCAAAACTGCTGCCCGCACCAGTGATCTGCCAGCACACCCAAAGGACAAGTGCCGTCTTATAGCACAAAGTAATTCCTTTGACCCTCAAAAGGCCAAGAGATCAGGGAACTAAATGCAAAAGAGAATAGAGGTTTGAGACCTAAGAGAAACCCATTTATGACCCTTGGGTGTCCATGAGAAAAACATGAGACCCAAAAAGTGGTCGGTGGCACCTTGGCTGTGTTCCACAAGAGGAATCAGAGTCTCTAGCAGTCCCTTTTCGATTCCTCCATGTGATATCAAAGATGGCAAAAAGGAAGGAGGAGGAAATGTGGAAGGAAATGGAAGAATAAGTCTTAGATGGAGAGATTTTAAGTTTTCCAAAAAGCCAATGAAATCTTACATTTTTCTTCTCAGCACAAATCATGCCAACAAGAAAGGAAGCAATCAGAAGGACCAAACATATAATTAAAAGAGCGTTTCATTCACCTGAAAAAAATTCCCAGAGGAGTAACAGGATCCAAAAGGGAAAAAGCAGAAAGACCTTTTATACAAAATATATATGTATATAGTCTGAATATCAGCTTTTAATTAAGCTGATTTCTGATCATGGAGCTCTTAAATATTTTTTTATTCAAATCTCTTATTACCAGGTTTTTACCAGGACAAACAGCCAATATCCCTGACATTTGAATCTTCCAAGTGACTCAGAAACAACTAAACCAGAAACACATTGCAGGGCAATCCCCTCAAGATCCAGAGCCACCCAGAGCCACCCCAAAGCCACCCCAAATCCACCCCAAAGGCACCCCAAAGGCAGCTCAAAAAAGGAAAGTTTAACTCCCCACCAGTGGGGCACACCCACATTTTTATCTGGCCATATTTTCCAGGCCACGTTCTTCCCAGCCGACTGCACACAGAAGCTGACCTTCAAGTGTGCCCTATCAGTGGAAGATTAAAAGAGACAGTTGGTGAGACAGGAAATCAAAAGCTGTCCATGGAAGGTGAAAGGATCAATAACAGATGGGTACTCCAAAAAGTCAAGAGCCACACAAATATCAAAGTAATTCTTCTTTTGAGTTAAAGGATTTACACCTCCAAGGGATTGATTCCCTGACCCAGTATTGAACACAGGTCATGGTAGTAAAAGCAGAGAATCGTAATCACCAGGCTATAGGATCAAGTTCCTTTGTAGTAAATCCCAGAGGGGATCCAGAGCAAGCATTTGAGCATTTAAAGCATTTTAACTTTGCTTCACGTCGGATTTTTTGCTCTTTAATTTAGTCAGTAGGCTAATTTCTAAGGCTAGCCATGACATCATTATGTCTCTTTCTTTTAATTTGATCCTTCCATAAATACAAATGAGGTAATTGTTTAGGGAGCTCTCTAAAAATCTTTTATTTTTTAATTTAGGGGTCTTTCTAATTTAAAGGATTCATCTCTTGGCCACTGACAATTAGAATTTCCAAGGGTGCCCTTGTTCAAATAGTGACTCAATCCAATAAGCCTCTTCATGGAAAGCTCAGAAAATTTCAGGAGGAAATTTTCCAGGTTTAGAATAAGTTTTATCATACAAACAAGAAGTGTTTCTGGAGAGGACGTAGAAGAGGCAGTCCCAGTGATGGGAAAAAAAGAAAAAGAAAAAAAATTCCCTGCCAGGAATAGGCTAAGAAAGCAAAAGACTCTTGCTGCCTCAGACAGTTAAGGGTGGATGTCTGTGCGTACTCCAGTATCCCACAAATTTGGAGAGTGTTGCCAGTCTCAGGCTTGTTAATCTGTGACACTGGGCAGGCCCTCCTGCAATTGGATTTTTCTAGGACTAGACAGGCAATAAGAGTTGAAATGATAAAAGCCCCTTCTGGGTGGAACTTATTAAGACAAACACCCCTGAGAGCTTACCATGCTGCTTAAAATTTGGCATGTCTTGGGTTCCCAGGCTTTTTTCAGATGGACCACAGGATGTGGCCTGATAATTTCCTCCCCTGTTGCCCCACATGATGAACAAGAGAGACTGCTCCTATTTTGTCATAAGTTAAGCTGTCAAAGACATAAGGCAAGAGGAGAATCTCATTCAGTTTTCTATTTTGAAGACCCATTGCAAAGTTTTTCTAAATAGACATTTGTCTGGTCAAAATTGCAAAACTCACCAGTCTGCAAAGCTAGTTTGAACAATGGGTTTATCAGGGTTTCAGACCCATGTTCTACCCTATAGTACCCCTCTTATGAAAAAATGATACAAAAAGACAAAGAAGAACTGTTTCCGGGAGGAAAAGGATCAAACAATACAAATATTTATATCAAAAGTACACCAGAGTCACCTAAGACTCATCATACAAATGCTTTTCTGCCATTATTCAACACTTTGGAGAGGAAAAAGTGACAATTTGAGGTTTCTACTGTCTGCTCAATGGAATTCCACAGAGACCGGAAGCCTGCCTGGTAAGAAATACTCGCCAATTTGCCAGACTTTCAGGCACTGGGCTCCCTTGACTGCAGCTTCCAGAAGAGCAGAGAGGCTTTCGCAGCCTGCTCACAGCATCAAAACTGAAAGGGCAAAGGCAAAACTTTTCCTTCATCCTCTAAAGATTTGCTGAAAATTAACTGACAAAAGGCAGGTTAACAGGAGAAAAGACATAGAAACTTATTAATGTGCGTTAGGGGAAAAAGGGCAGAGGTTAACCCCAACCCAATGGAGTAGAGACACTTATTACTCTTCATCTTAGGGGAAAGGAAAAAGGGGAGGTGTGCATAATTTTATGGGGATAATAAATATGTTTTTTAGATAATTTAATGGGCTTAGAGAACATACAATGGCCTGGGTAAAAGTTTTGGGCCCACAGTTCACACAATGGTTTGTGACAAAAGTCTATCCAGGTGTGTGAACGGATTTCAGTCTTCCTGCAATATGAGTTCGGTTAATAAAAACCCAGGTAAGGGACCAGAAGTAATTGTTTTCTTCTTTGGTGGGTCCAGACTTCAGGCAGATGAAGAACTTTGAGAACAACTTCATCCTGCTCTAGGAGAGAGACAAGGGATTGGGAGGGCGATTGGGAGGCAGGGGGAGGGAGCATTCAGAGAGACCTTGAGGGTTCTTCAGTCCAGCATAGCAAAGTGCCATATTTGGGGTATCAGTTTCTGAGCCACAACAGGGGGATATTGAGTATCCATCTTCCATCTCCCAGAATGAAACACAACAGGAAACATGAAGTTAGGACTGTCTTGAGAAGGAAGAAACAGACCGTGTGAGAATAACTGCAAACAACTCTCTCTCGAGTTGCTGATGCAGTTTGGGGAAGAGTCAAAAATGTTGGATAGGGTGGGTAACTTCAGAAATTAGAAGATAATAAAATTTTGTCTACAACAGTCATGAATAAAAATAGTGTTTGGTAGGAAATGAGGCTGGTAAAGTTATCAGTTAGATTGGAAAAGGGAGATAATATAATCAAAACAGTTCCAAAATGTTCAAAAAGTCAAGGAAGAATATGGAGAGCTGCTTAACTACACAGTGAGCAAGAGGAGAAAAAAAAGGATATAAGAGATAGGTAAAAAGAAAACTTGACTGGCTACATTACTATGCTTTATCCCCAACATTCAAAGAAAATGTCAAAGTTTAAGCCTGGCTTTCTAAAAGAGTAATAATGGTATTGTGAAGAAATAGGAAAGTTAGAAATGGGAGCTAATTTTTGCAAGGAAATAATTAGAAGAGCTGCAATGGATAAAGTACAGTTTTGTATTTGAGAAGCTGGAGAATTATCATCTGTGGAACAGCCACCCGAGACTCCTGGAGGCACCCATAGTGCCATTCACAGCCCACCTAGTAAGATGTACATGAGTTTGAGTTAAATTAATAAAAATAGTTGTATTAGTTACATTCTGTTTACATGTATTTTAAGGTATAATAAATTAGCTTGATGGGTGGATATAATACTTCAAACAAATCAAAGTCATGCTTAAAAGTGAGTAGAAAGACTGCTGGAACCATCTCTATTATAAATAGCAAGAAACATTTTTTACCATAACCACTTGATGTAAATGATAGAATAAACAAAAAGTAAATAGAAAGTAGTTCATGTTTTCTTTTTACTTGTAAAAGAAATTTAGTTGTGAAAACTTCAAAGATAAGCAAACGAATGTGAATGTATATGTGTGTGTGTGCATACATACGATGCTATAACTTTTATGGAATATATTTCAGGCATCTTTTTATGTAAATGTTTATTGGTCTAAGAATGCCAAATTTCAAAGTGCAAAATGCTAAGAAACAGATGCACAGAAGGAAGGAAACATTTAATCATGAAGTCATGCTACAGGGTTTAGGCTGATAGTATACATTTCTTTGCATTGACTGTAAGGAGAAAGAATAAGCAAGATTAAAAAGTAAGAAACTTAATCTCAGCAAAGCTTTTCTCACAATAAGTTGCAGGCGGTGACTAGCCAGATCTTCATCAACACAATGAAAATCAAAAATAAACATAATCATGAATAAGTTTTTGAGTCTCAAGAGAGCAAATATTTCAAACAAGATCGAGTCTTGTATGTTCTCTACTGACGCTAAGAAATAATTCAAGCATCTGAAGCTTATATTCTATTTGAAGCTAACATGAGACCCATATTAGATCAGACAGGATATAACACTGCATTGACTAACAAGGCTTTGCTGAGTTATTAAGAGATTTGGAGTGAAATAAACCTGGTTTCATTGGTTCTGCAAGTTTCCATCTATGTGACCTTGGCAAGTTATTCAACCCTGCTAAATTTAGTCTGGGAAAAGGGTCCTTACCTTATAAAGATGTGATAAGACTAATTAAGAGATTGCCTGGAAAGTATTTAGAAAAGTCTATGAAACATAGCATCAGCATTACTATAAACAAAGTAAATAAAATTGAAAATAGGCAGTTAAAAAGATTGGTTGTATCCCCTAAATTCACAGAAAAGCCTCTGAGGTATAAGACTTGGCAGCATGTTTTATCTCTCTTCACACCACTCATCAGCCACCTCACTCCTTTATGGCCTCTGGAGAATCCCATTCACTACGTAAAAACTCAATTATAATGGAATTTATTAAATGGTAAAGGTATCATCTTGAATTAGTGGGAAAAGTAGGACAAGATATTTAATAAAATCATTTGAGACAATTGAGAAAACTGTCCATCTGGAAAAAAAGTTACATCATACCTCACTATCCTTCTCCCAAATAGAATCTAGATGGATTTAAACATCTAAACATCAAAATCTCTATAAAGGATAATTAAATTGTACAACAACATGGTAATGACCATGAGGAAGAGTAGACCTTCTACACACACACACACACACACACACACACACACACACACACACACACACACAGGGAGGTGGGGAGATTCTCTGATGTCTTAGTGCAGTCTCAGTCTTAGGCAGGCCCTGTTTGCCTGCCCATGGGGTGGGACTTTCTCAGCATTTTTGCCCATTGCCCTCTTCTCCTCATAGTAGATTAACTCTGCCTTGTATTTGCAGCTGGCCTTCATTCGGCTCTTCCCTGAATGGGAACAGACCTATGATGGTCTTGGTAGGGTGTAAAAGAATCATCAGTTTGTAGTTTACATGGCTTCTTCTCATTTTAGTGTATGAACAACATTCTTTCCAGCTGTATGCATTCTAAATCCAGCATGGTTTATCATTCCTTCCCTGGAGAACTAATGAGTTTCTCTTCTACCCTTTCCCAAGCTGCAATAAATCTTCCTTTAACTTTATTCTGAGGATGACAGTGCTTTCTGCCTTCTCCCAAGGGTTTAGTACTTTTTCTCAATAGGAGAGAAAGTCTCAGGCAGAAGTTACATATTTGTGCATTTCTTTTTGCAACCACCAATCCATTCCTGTGCATTTACCCTACTGACGAGGGCTGTTTCCAGTCTTCCATCCTAATCATAATCTTTCTGATGAGCACCTGTTGAAAACCTGTGGAAAAGAGCATGCAGTGAGGATGGACAACCTTCCTCTACCTCCCACCACATAGGGGTTCACCAGCTGTTACAGATTGATAAGCCAGCCCACACAGGGGTTCCAACAATTTTGTTAAATGTATAACTAATTTCCTCTTACCTACTTGCCTTCCAAGTTCCGCCACAGGTGAGCTAGTCTGCAGATACAATCTCTGCTTAAGATTCCTGTTCCTCCTGGTGATTTAGCTGTTTAGTTGACTTACAAAGTCAGCTCTCTCATTGGTTCAGTAAAAGTTATGATTAGGTAGTTCATCTGACTTTTTCTCAGTTTTGGTGTGGAAGTGACATTCTTCCCAGCTTTTGACATTTCAGGCAGAAGTAGAAATCCAAAGATTAATAAAATTAATGAGTCAAATGGGACAGAAAGAATAGGAATATAATGCAACCGATTGCTCAGCTTAAGATTTACTTTGCGGTGGTGTTCTGCTTCGGAAAAAGTTATTTTGATAATTCCAAAAAATATTGAAGGGTTATAGTTTAGAAGAGAATAAGACACTTAGCCCATTTTGTAAAAAAAGAGTTTAGTAAAGTACTGCGTATTTAGAATTTTGAGAAGGCAATGCTGGTTAATCCCCACATGCATGAATAAACTGAATAGCCAGGGAGGGTAGAGGGAAGGTCTTTGGGTCTTTGGAAAGCTGGGCAGCAAACTGGGTTCTGTGTTTACTCCTGGGCTTGCTTGGTGTCTAGAGCAATGAGCACATGGAAATAAGGCTCACTCGCTGTAGCCTGGAGAGACTAGAAGTGACACACTGCTCGTGCACCTTAGCAAGGAGATTGTCCTCCATCAAAGGACACTGATACCTTCATGTCTTTGGCTCTGGCCCAGAAAGACATTATTACAAAGCGGACCAGTTTTATCAATCAAAGCATGAAGAAAATCTTCTAGCCTGTGGCATCAAGGGAGAGAAATGACAGTAAAGTTGACTGATTTGGCCCGTGCTGAAAAAAAATCGAGAGAGGGTATTGAATTTCTTCTTTCACAAGAGACTCTTTATTTTTCCAAACCTTAAGTGATGGTGTATAACAAATATTTAGATAACAGATATGAGATCCTAGAAACTCGGAGTCAAGGGAATATTAATCCTCTCTTTTCATTCTTACCTGATATAGGCATTTGAAATAACTAATGGGAATTTTACTCAAAGAATTATGCAACTGTTAAAAAGAAATTCATTCTCTGCTTTCATCTCTCAAAGGAATCCAATTCATAACTCAGAGCTGCAATTAAAAATTCACATCTTCCATTTTCTGATTTGTTCTTATTCTCTGGCAGTTTCGGAGTCTCCCCACATGTCACATGAGCCCAAAGCATCAAATCCTGGGCCTAAATGACAAATGTCAAATCCTGGGCCTAAATGACAAATGTCAAATCCTGGGCCTAAATGACATTTGATCTAGTCTGCGCCCATTCCCACATCCCACAGCTCTTCACTATGTGACACTCATGGGCAAATTCTCCCCATTTATCCCACCTCTTCTGTCCTGTCTCGTTCAGCTCACTCTCTTAATTATGTAGTGTTAAAGTAGAGAAACGAGCCTCACAGACTTTCTCAGGGTTGGATTTGGAAGACACAAAAGAAGTTGGGGAACATTCTCACTCCAACAAATGTCGTCCCTATTGCACAGGACTTCCTCTACAAATGACTAACACCTCCAGAAACATGTTGAGTGGTGGGAAAGCTAGTGCTTCCTAAGGCACTCTATTCTGTTTGTTTTTGCCAAAATTATTGGAAAAAGTACTAAATTTTTTTTAGATATTAACCAAGTCTGAATGCTTTAATACTGGTAAGAATCGAAGAGCAGTGAGACTTTAAGCAAGAAGATAGAAGGAAAACAAATAATAAAATAACATGACAGAAGATTGTTAGGGTTAAAGAGATCTAATAAACTCCAGTTTATCCTTTAGATTTATGTTACAGGATTTAATTTTTTGTCAGGTATATTAAACACTCAGAATATTTTATACTGTGCTCTAGGCTGCCTGCCTTGCTTCATATAACTTGTTTTCTGATTAAGCTATTTGTGTATATATGTATAATCTGAAGAAAAATGACTTTTAAACATTCAAAAATATATAAGGAAATGTTTTTCTAATTTTATTTTTAATTGACAAATAATCATACATATTTATGGGATAAAATATGACATTTTGATTCATATTTACATGGTGGAATGATTGTATCAAGCTAATGAATACATTTATCAACTCAAATATTTATCATTTTGTAGCAAAACGTTTAAAACCTACTTTTTAGCAATTCTTAAATACGTAATGTATAATTGTTTATTATAGTCACCATTTTGTGCAATAGATTTTTAAAGCTTATTCCTCCTATCTAAATGTAACTTGGTACACTTCGATCAACAATTCTCTTTCTCCATCCACTCCCTTCCCCAAGCCTCTAGTAAACACCATTCTATCCTCTACTTTTATGAATTCAACTTTTTTAGATTCTCCTTGTAACTGAGATCATGTTGTATTTTTTTCTTTCTGTGTCTGGCTTATTTTGTTTAACATAATGTCTTCCAAGTTCACCTATGTCATCACAAATCACAGAATTTACTTCTTTTAAAAAGCTGAATCATATTCCATTGTATATATGTACCACATTTTCTTTATTTATTCGTCTTTTGATGGACATAGTGTCATAGTTCTATTTTGATTTTTTTTTGAGGAATCCCCATACCATTTTTCATAATGTTTACACTAAATTTCCCACTAGCAGTTGTACAAGGGTTCGCTTTTCTCCGTATCCTTGTCAACACATTCATCTTTTTCATAATAGCCGTTCTAACAGGTATGAGGTGATACCTCAGTGTGTAAATGTCTCATTTATTTGTGCTTTCCTGATGATTAGTGATGTTGAGCATTTCTCCATATACCTGTTGGCCATTTGTGTACCTTCTGTTGAGAAATGTCTATTCAGATGCTTTGCCCGTTTTACAATTGGTTGTTTTCATACTATTAAGTTGTTTGGGATCCTTACATATTTTGGAAAGATTAATCCCTTATCAGATATATGGTTTGCAAATATCTTCTCTCAATGTAGATTGCCACTTAGCTCTGTTGCTTGTATCCTTTGGTGAATAGAAGCCTTTTAATTTGATGCCATCCCATTTGTCTGTTTTTGCTTTTGTGTCTGTGCTTTTAGGGTCATTTCCAAAAAATCATTGCCCAAACCTGTGCCATAGAGCTTTTTCCCTATCTTTTCTTCTAGTAGTTACACATTTTCAGGTTCTACATTTAAATTTCAAATCCATTTTGAGATTATTTTTATATATGGTTTCAGATACAAATGGATACAAGTGGATACCAGTTGTCTCAACAGCATTTATTAAAAAGAGTATCTTTTCCGAAGATGAATTAGCCATAAATGCATGAAATTTTTTTTTTTGCTTTCTCTTCTGTTCCAATGGCCTCTGTGTATGTTTTTATGCCAGTACCATGCTGTTTTGATTACAATTACATTATAACATGTTTTAAAATCAAGGATCGTGATTACTGTTCTTTTTGCTCAAGATTTGTTCTTTTTTCTCTCAAGATTCTTTTGGCTATTGGGATTTTATTTCATGGTTCTCTGTGAAGTTTAGGATGACTTTTTCTATTTCTGTCAGAAATGTCATGGGAATTTTGATGGAGATTCCTTTGAATCTGTGGATTACTTTGGTTAGTATAAACATTTTAATAATAGTGCTTTTTTTCCAATCCATGAACACAAGTTACCTTTTCATTTATTTATGACTCTTGCAATTTCATTCATGAATGTTTTACAGTTTTCAGGGTACAGATCATTTACCTCCTTTGTCACATTTATTCCAAAGTATTTCATTGTAAACAAATATTGTTTTAAATATTGTACATAAGCTATTGTAAATAAGATTGTTTTCATAATTTGGGGGGGACTAGTGTTTAGCATTAGTGTATAGAAGTGCTACTGATTTTTGCACATTTATTTTGTGTCCTAAATCTTTGCTTAACTAATTTATTAGTCAGACACTTCTTTTGGTGATGTTTTCAGGGTATTCTATATATAAGATCATATAGTCTCCAAATAGGGTCAGTTTAACTTCTTATTTTCTGATTTGTATACCTTTTATTTCTTTTTCTTGCCTAATTGTTCTGACCAGGACTTCCAGTGCTATGTTGAAGAGAAGTGGTGAAAGTGATCATCCTGTATTGTTCTTGATCTTAAAGCAAAAGCTTTCTACTTTTTATGATCAGGCATGATGTTAGCTATAGGCATTTCATATGTGGCTTTTATTGTGTTAAGGTAATGCAACTTTAAAAATTTTTAATAACAATATTTTTATTAAAATGTATATTATAAATATTAATATATATTTTTGACAAATCATATTTATCAAATATGATTTGACATATCATAATTGTACACATTTCTGTAGTACAGTGTGCTGTTTTGATATATGTATATAACGTGGCATGAATAAATGAAGTTAATTAACATATCTGTTACCTCAGTTACCTATCTTTTTTTATGGTGAAACATTTTAAAATTAATCTCTCACTTATTTTGAAATATATAATACATTATTATTGATTATAATCCCCCTGCTATACAACAGATCTCAAAACCTATTCCTCCTATCTGAAACTTTTTATCCACTGATCAACAAGTCTTCTTTCCCTCCATCCCCATTCCCATCCCCCTAGCCTTTGGTAACCATCATTCCACTCTCTACTTCTATGAGTTCATCACTATTAGATTCAGCATATAAGTCGGTTTTTGTAGATTTGTCTTTCTTTGCATGGCTTATTACCATAATCTCCTCCAGATTCAGGCATCCTATCTCAGTGATGGGATTTCTCCCCCTTTTAAGACTGATAGTATTCCATTGTGTATATACACCACATATTCTTTATTTGTCCATTGATGGGCACTTAGATTGAAGTGAATAGCACCATATCTTGGCTATTGTGAATAGTGCTGCAATGAAAATGAGAGTGCAGATATCCCTTTCTACTAAATATTACATTTCTACTAAATATTACATTTAGTTTCTTTGAATATATACCCAGAAGCAGAACTACTGGGTCCTATAGTGGCTCTATTTTTAGTTGTTGTTTTTTTTTTTAAGAAACTTGACACTGTTAGAAATAGAAACCACTGTCTTTTTAAAACCTAATCTTGAGAGTGACACACTGTCTCTTCAATTAGCAGCCTTTTATCTCAGCTTAAGAATGCCCTTTAGTAACCCCTGTAAAGCAGGCCTAGTAGTGATGAACTCTCTCAGCTTTTGTTTATCTGAAAAAAATTTTATTTCTCCTTTATTTTCTAAGGACAGCTATGCTGAGTAAAGTATTTCTGTTTGGAAAGTTTTCTTTTTTACTTTGGCACTTTGACTATATCATCCCATTCTCTCCTTGCCTACAGGGTTTCTGCCGAGAAATATACTGAAAACCATATTAGGGTTCCTTTAAGTATTATATGTTTCTTATCTCTGCTGCTTTCAGTGATCTTTCTACGTCTTTGTTTATATTTAAAACTGGCTTGTCTTGTGCCAGTTTTCAAAGGGAATGCTTCCATTTTTTTGCCCATTCAGTATGATATTGGCTGTGAGTTTGTCATAAATAGCTCTTATTATTTTGAGATACGATCCATCGATGCCTAGTTTGTTGAGCGTTTTTAGTATAAAAATAATTTGATTATGATGTGTCTTGGTTAACTTTCCTCTGGGTTAAATTAAATTGGCAGCCTCTGAGCTTTCTGGATGTTGTCATCTTTCCCAAGATTTGGGAAATTTCAAGCCATTATTTGCTTAAATATGCTTTCCAAGCCTTTTCCTCTATCTTTGGGAACTCTCACTATGTGAAATTTAGTTCGCTTGATGGCATCCCAGAATTTCTGGAGGCCTTTTTTTTTTTTTTTAGCTAGATTTTTTCTTTCTTTTTTTTTTTAATTGTACTTTAAGTTCTGGGTTACATGTGCAGATTGTGCAGGTTTGTTACATAGGTATACACATGCCATGGTGGTAGTTTGCTGCATCTATCGCCCCATCATCTACATTAGGTAATTCTCCTAATGCTATCCCTCCCCAATCCCACCCCCTGCTATTCCTCCCCTAGCCCCCCATCCCCCAGGCCCCAATGTGTGATATTCCCCTACCTGTGCCCATGTGTTCTTATTATTCAGCACCCACTTATGAGTGAGAACATGCAGTGTTTGATTTTCTGTTCTTGTGTCAGTTTGCTGAGAATGATGGTTTCCAGTTTTATCCATGTCCCCGTAAAGGACATGAACTCATCCTTTTTTATGGCTGCATAGTATTCCATCATGTATATGTGCCACATTTTCTTTATCCAGGCTACCATTGATGGGTGTTTGGGTTGGTTCCAAGTCTTTGCTATTGTGAACAGTGCCGCAATAAACATATGTGTGCTTGTGTCTTTATAATAGAATGAATTATAATCCTTTGGGTATATACTCAGTAATGGAATTGCTGGGTGAAATGTTATTTCTATTTCTAGATCCTCGAGGAATCACCACACTGTCTTCCACAATGGTTGAACTAATTTACACTCCCACTAACAGTGTAAAAGCGTTCCTATTTTTCTACATCCTCTCCAGCATCTGTTATCTCCTGATATTTTAATGATCGCCGTTCTAACTGGTATGAGGTGGTATCTCAATGTGATTTTAATTTGCATTTCTCTAATGACCAGTGATGATGAGCTTTTTTCATATATTTGTTGGCTGCATAAATGTCTTCTTTTGAAAAATGTCTGTTCATGTCCTTTACCTACTTTTTGATGGGGTTATTTGATTTTTCTTGTAAATTTGTTTAAGTTCTTTATAGATTCTGGATATTAGCCCTTTGTCAGATGGGTAGGTTGCAAAACTTTTTTTCTCATTCTGTAGGTTGCCTGTTCACTCTATTGATAGTTTCTTTTGCTGTGCAGAAGCTCTTAAGTTGAATTAGATCCCATTTATCTATTTTGGCTTTGTTGTCATGGCTTTTGGTGTTTTAGTCATGAAATCCTTGCCCATGCCTATGTTCTGAATGATATTGCCTAGGTTTTATTCTAGAGATATTATGGTGTTAGGCCTCATATTTAAATCTTTAATCCATCTAGAGTTAATTTTTGTATAAGGTGAAAGGAAGGGATCCAGTCAGCTTTCTGCATATGGCTAGCCAGTTTTCCAAACACCATTTATTGAATAGGAAATCCTTTCCCTATTGCTTGTTTTTTTCAGGTTTTTCAAAGATGAGATGGTTGTAGTTGTGTGGTGTTCTTTCTGAGGCCTCTGTTCTGTTCCATTGGTCTATATCTCTGTTTTGGTACCAGCACCATGCTGTTTTGATTATTGTATCCTTGTAATATAGTTTGAAGTCAGGTAGCATGATGCCTCCAGCTTTGCTCTTTTTGCTTAGAATTGTCTTGGCTATGCAGGCTCATTTTTTGGTTCCACATGAAGTTTAAGGTGTTTTTTTCCAATTCTGTGAAGAAAGTCAATGATAACTTCATGGGGATAGCATTGAAAGTATAAATTATTTGGGAAGTATGGCCATATTCATGATATTGATTCTTCCTAACCATGAGCATGGAATGTTTTTCCATCTGTTTGTGTCCTCTCTTATTTCCTTGAGCAGTGATTTGTTGTTCTCCTTGTAGAGGTTCTTCACGTCCTTTGTTAGTTGTATTCCTAGATATTTTATTCTCTTAGTAGCAATTGTGAATGAGAGTTCACTCATGATTTGGCTCTCTGTCTATATTTGGTGTATAGTAATGCTTGCAATTTTTGCACATTGATTTTGTATCCTGAAACTTTGCTGAAGTTGCTTATCAGCTTAAGGAGATTTTGGGCTGAGACAGTGGGGTTTTCTAACTCTACAATCATGCTATCTGCAAACAGGGACAAGTTGATGTCCTCTCTTCCTATTCAAATATCCTTTATTTCTTTCTCTTGCCTTTATTTCTTTCCCTAGCCAGAACTTCCAATACTGTGTTGAATAGGAGTGGTGAGAAAGGGCATGCTTGTCTTGTGCCAGTTTTCAAAGGGAATGCTCCCATTTTTTTGCCCATTCAGTATGATATTGGCTGTGGGTTTGTCATAAATAGCTCTTATTATTTTGAGATACAATCCATCGATGCCTAGTTTGTTGAGCGTTTTTAGCATAAAGCACTGTTGAATTTTGTCAAAGGCCTTCTCTGCATCTATTGAGATAATCATGTGGTTTTTGTCTTTGGTTCTGTTTATGTGATGGATTATGTTTACAGATTTGTGGATCTTGAACCAGCCTTGCATCCCTAGGATGAAGTCAACTTGATCGTGATGGATAAACTTTTTGATGTGCTGTTGGATTCGGTTTGCCAGTATTTTATTGAAGATTTTTGCATCAATATTCATCATGGATATTGGCCTGAAATTTTCTTTTTTAGTTGCATCTCTGCCAGATTTTGGTGTCAGGATGATGTTGGTCTCATAAAATGAGTTAGGGGGGATTCCCTGTTTGTGTATTTTTTCAAATAGTTTCAGAAGGAATGATACCAGCTCCTCTTTGTACCTCTGGTAGAATTCAGCTGTGAACCCATCTGGTCCTGGACTTTTTTTGATTGGTAGGCTATTAATTGCTATGGAGGCCTTCTTTATTCTTTTTTATTCTTCTTGCTTTTTGCTTCTCTGACAGAATAATTTCGAACATCTTGTTTTTGAGCTCACCAATTCTTTTTTCTGCATGGTCAATTTGCTATTGGTGTTTTCTATTAAATTTTGTTAGTTCACTTATTCTTTATGTCCAAGATTTCTGTTTTGCTTTTTATTGTTTCCATTACCTTGTAAAAACCTCTCATTTTGTTCATGAATTTTTTAGATTTTATTTAATTTTTAATCTGTGTGTTCTTGTAGTTCCCTGAACTTCTGAATTCTTTGTCAGTCATTTCATAAATCTCCATTTCTTCTGAATTAATTACTGGAGTTTATTAATTTCTTTTGTTGGTATCATATTTCCATAATTTTTTATAAACCTTATGTTTTTACACTGATGGCTGCACATTTGATAAGATTGCCATTTCTTCTGGCCTTTGCAGGTTTTCTTTGGTAGAGATATATATTTACTATTTAGTCTAGCTTGAGATTCTGAATGTGCTGGCTGATAGCAACACTGGACAGACATAACTTGGTTGGTGTCAGGTTTTGTAGTTGGGCTGGGTCACATCCTATTCTTTGAGGTGAAATGATATTGTTGGCTCAGCTCCGTTGTCCAGTGAGACCACTGGCTGGACTCTGATGCAAGGTAGAATTGCTGGCTTGGTTTTGCAATTGTCCTGATTGAGGAGAGTTGCATATTGTCTTTCCTGGGTAAGAGTGCTGTTGTCTGGAATCTGTAGCTGGGCATGGCTGTGTGCTGGACTCTGAGACTAGGTGAGATCTCTAATATTGTTGCTTAGCCACATAGGGTGGTAAGGGCCAGAGGATATGTATGGACTTGGGCTTGCCTCCTGGTCTAGGGTATATTTGAACAGAGCACTGAGGCTTGGTGGAATCATCATTCTGAAGCTGGGGTTAGGTAAGACTAGATACTTTCCTCTGTGGGCAATAGCTGACCTACAGTTGCCTCCTGGCTTGATTTCAGGAGAGCACTAGGGCTTAGTTGGATCACCTCTCTACTGCTAGGTTTGGGCAAAACCAGATGCTGCCTCTGTAAATCACTGACCTCTAGTTATTGAGGTCTGGACAAGATTTAATGCAAGCACAGAACTTTGTTGGATCACTTTTTCATGACTAGGTTTGGGTAGGGCCAGATGCTCATTCTGCAGGTAATCATTCACCTAAAGTTGCCTCTTAACCTGGGGAAGACAATGAAATCACACAGGCTGTATAAGGAAAGCTGGCTAGAGATTTGAGCCTGGAAGACTCATAAACTGTGTTTCCTGCAGCATGATGCTATTGGCTCATTTCTCTGGTAGGCACCTCTGCTGGCTAGAATGTGGAACAAGCACTGAGAACCCTGTGCTGGTCCCTATGAGCCCTATCCTCATTCTTTGTTTCTAACTGACTTCTGGTGGTCTAGCTTTACCAGTACTCCTAACATGTCTTATGGGACGAGACAATAGTGAGCCTCCTGCAAAGAGTCCCACAATGATGGGGAAGCTGAATGTCTACCTCTAACTCACATTACTGCTATAGAAACTGTGGTCCCAGGGGAATTATCTGTGTGTCACTCTCTTGCAGCTTCGGGGAGGAGGGCAGCACCCCTCGAAGATAGCTATTCTTCTTACTGTTTGATCATGGCCTTTCTTGGTTCTGTGCTCCAAGGGGTATACCGAACCTCACTACTGAGTTCTGGGATATTCAGGATGGTATTTGTGCCTTTGGATAGTTGCTGGCTGGATATCTGTGGAGTAGGGTGGGCTGTGAAGCCTGAGAACACTTATTACACCATTGTGCTGCCATCACTTGGAATATCTTTATTCAAGCATCTGAACTAAGAATATTCTTAAAATTTTTAGAAATTCCTTAAAAGGAAACTTTCTAAAAATAAACATTGGGAACAAAGTTTATTATTTTTACATACTTGTTAGAATATGTTAGAAATAATGAAAATCTGAGGCTGAGCCTCTCCACACATTGGAATACCTCCTTGGTAGAAATTTTCTATGGAGAAAATATGGTTGGAGAAGTTGTAATTGGTATCCCGTGGGGTGGATGGAATGCTAGAGATGAAGTGCTCAGCAGCTGCCAACAGTGTGCACCTTTTACACCAAAGGAGCTCCCCACTTTTTCTTGCTTGGTTGCTGCCTGCTCACCATGAGGGACATGCATTCTCTGCAGATTTTGAACATTTTTTAGATCTTATTTTAGGAACAGTCTAGAATTGTACTGTGGTGGAGGCATAAAATGATGAATGTCCCAAGCAAGCTCTAAATGGGTAACGTAACCAGCCGAAGTGTGGAAGGCCTTCCAGATACTTGAGGGTGATCAATAGAACTCAGTGAAGTCCTCCAGTGGAACTCCAAGATCATTCTTTGATCTGCTAAAGATAACATATAATGGGGTCTCTCTTCTGTAGACTCTGCCCATGAGAACATAGACCTTTTCCTTCCATTCTTGTCATGTCCTCATCAGGACATTACACGCTCAGCCATTTGAGATGCAAAAAAGAATTTCAACATGTACATTCCACACGACTTTACTGTAAAGTTTGGAATCTCGTACCAGGTTTTTCCATCCAGATTTCTCATTCTTGTAATCTTCCTCCAGCCCCTCTGCTCATCAATTCTCAGCCTCTTTTTCTGATTCTTCCTTTCTCTCTGCTTTATAAAAACTGATTTATAGTGCCCTGACCCTCTTTCCTTATATCAGTTGTCAAATAAAAACAAATTCAGAGTTGCAGTAGGGAGAATGCTCTCATCTTGGAAATCCATAAACAACTCAAAATTAAACAAACAAAAAAGGCTTTTCTTTTATATGGTGTTGGGGAAGGTCAGCAATAAAGGTGGGTTGAGCAGATGAGGCATAGTATTCAGAATGCATGACCTGATTTGACTGGAAATGTGTCTTGCTGGGGTTTGCCAGTTCTTGAGATAAGCTGATAAGGGTGAATACTCTGAATTTTAATGTTTGTTCAAAATTGAGAGTAAGGTAAAGTTCAGTATCCTTTGGGGAAGAGAGAAGCCTCCTTAAAGTTTGGTTAAGGTCAAGCCGGGGGTAAGAATGGGCAATTATGAAGTGTAGTTCTGAGATTTGGGTCAGCGTTAAAATTACCAGGGGCACTTAAAGAATCTCAATGTTCAGGCAGCATCCCAAACCAATTACAACATAATATCTAGAGGATTCAGACCCTGGCCTCATTATTTTTTAAAGCATCCTAGGTGACTCCAGGTGCAGCTTCACTAGACTACATTAGCTCTACATGAGCTCCCTGAACAATCTGGCCAATCTGGTGTCTTTAACATGATACCATGTATGATACTGACATCAAAGTCATTACCTTGAGCTGGACTTTCTATCCTGTATTCAGAATCCATATATTCACATGTCAGATAGATGTTAAACTTGGATTTTTCCATATGCTTCACTTCAACATTTTCTAAACTGAACCCATTATTTAGCCTGACTCCTCACCTTCTTTCTCCTAAGAATACAACCATTTACTCACTCTGTCACCAAGTCTGAATCCTGAGAGTGTCCCTCAGTGCTTCCCACTCTGGCCTTCTCTACATATGGTTAGTTACCAAATTCTTTTGATCCTGCCTCTTAGACATTGCTCTAATCCTGTTCTATTTCTCTAGTCTCACAAACTTGACCTGGTTCAGGCCCTGATCTCTTATCTCCTGGACTATTGCAAGAGTGTCCTAAATCATCTCAACATGGACTCATTTCCACCATGCCCATCATTCTTGCCTGCACCAGACTTATTTTTTCTATCCAGTTTTCAACAAAAAATTACATGGCACATAGAGAAATAGGAGAGTATAAACCATACGCTGGGGGAAAAAAAGCAGGTAACAGAAATGGACTCTGAGAGTGACCAGATGTCAAGTTTGCCAGAAAAAGACTTCAAAATAGCCATTATTAGCATTATAGCTTGAAATGCTTTCCACCATTCTGTGGTTTGTTTCTTCACTTTCCTGATTGTTTCCTTTGCTGTCCAGAAGCTTCTCAGTTTGATGCAATCCCACTTGTCTATTTTTGCTTTGGTTACCTATGTTTTTGAGGTCTTGCCCCAAAAAATTTTTTGCCCAAACCAATGTCCTGAAGCATTTCCCCGGTGTTTCCTCCTAGTAATTCCATAGTCTCAGGCCATACACTTAAGTGTTTAATCCATTTTAAGTTGATTCTTGTATATAGTGACAGATAAAGCTCTTGTTTCATTCTTCCACATGTGGTTATCCAGCTTTATTGGCACCATTTATTGAAAAGACTTTCCTTTCTCCAAAGTGTGTTGTTGGTGCCTTGTTGAAAATCAAGTTGGCTATAAATGTGTGGATTTAATTCTAGGTCATCTATTCTGTTCCATTGATCCATGTGTCTGTTTTTATGCCAGTACCATGTTGTTTTGGATATTATAGCTGTGTAGTATAATTTGAAGTCAGGGAGTGTGATGCTAGCTTTGTTCTTTTTGCTCAGGATTGCTTTGGCTATTTTTTGTGGTTCCTTATAAATTTTAGTATTGCTTTTTCTATTTCTGTGAAAAATGTCATTGGAATTTTGATTGCATTAAATTTACAGATCACTCTGGGTAGTACAGACATTTTAACAATTTTTTTCAATTCATAAGCACATGATATTATTCCATTTGTCTGTCCTCTTTGATTTCTTTCATTCATTGTTTTTAATAGTTTAAATTGTAGAAATCTTTCACTTTTTTGGTTTATTATTACCTATTTTATTTTCTTGTAACTATTTTAAATGAATTTTTTTCCTTGATTTCTGTTTCAAATTCTTTACTGTTGTCATATAGAATTACAATTTTTATATGTTGATTTGGTATCCTGCAACTTTAGTGAATTTGTCAGTTTTAATAGGTTTTTGGTGGAGTCTTTTTTTTTTTAATGTAAGATCATGTTGTCTGCAAACCATGATAATTTAACCTCTTCCTTTCCAATTTGGAAGCTTCGATTTCCTTCTGCAGCTTAATTTCTCTGACTAGGAATAGAAGTACCATGTTGAATAAAAAGGAGGAAAGTGGGCATCTTTGTCTTGTTTCATATCTTAACAGAAAGGCTTTCCATTTTTCCTATCCAGTATAATGTTAGCTGTGAGCTTGTCATATAGAGCCCTTACTGTTTGGAAGTATGTTCCTCCTATACCCAGTTTGTTGTGTTTTTATCATGAAGGAATGTAATTTTATTAAATGCTTTTCAATATCTATTGAAATGATTATGGTTTTTGTCCTTGATTCTGTTGATGGAATGTATCACTTCTTTTGGTACATTAAGCCATGTGGGATTCACCCTGGGGTGAATCTCTTTGCACTTCTTTTGTATTAAAGTCTATTTTATTTGACTTTAATACAAAAAATTTAAGGTCTCTTTTTAATTTTTATTGCATGAAATATCTTTTCCATTCCTTTCCTATCAGTCTGTTTGTGTCCTTATAGGTAAATTGAGTTTCTTATAGGCAGTTTAAAGTTTTTTTTTTTTTTTAAAAACCCACCTAGCCACTCTATGAGTTTTTTTGTTTTGTTTTGTTTTGTTTTGTTTTTTGAGATGAAGTCTCACTCTGTCACTCAGGCTGGAGTGCAGTGGCACAATCTCAGCTCACTGCAACCTGCACCTCCCAGGTTCAAGTGCTTCTCCTGCCTCAGCTTCCCAAGTAGCTGGGACTACAGACATATGCCATCACACCCTGTTAATTTTTTGTATTTATAGTAGAGACATGATATCACCATGTTGGCCGGGCTGGTCTTGAACTGCTGACCTCAGGTGATCCACCCACCTCAGCCTTCCAAAGTGCTGAGATTGCAGGTGTGAACCACTGCACCCAGCCCACTCTATGCCTTTTAATTGGAAAACTTAACTCATTTACATCAAACATAATTATTGATAGGTAAGGACTTACTCCTGCCATTTTCTTCTTTTTCTGTTTTTTCATAACTCCTCTCTTTTTTCTACCTTTCTTACTGTTTTCTTTTACTGTTAAGCAATTCTTTGGTAGTATGTTTTAATTCCTTGATTTTTATTTTTAGTTTATTTATTATAAGTGTTTGGCCATAGCTCTTTAATGGCTGAGACAGTTGGTACTGAGAGCAGTTCTCACATGGATCCCATTCTGGCCAAGGGGTAACAAGGACTCAATTGCTGGTGGTTAAGTGTAAAGAAAGAGAGCAATGGTCTCAGTTCTGCCAAGAATAAATTTATTGTACACCATGAAACCAAACTTAAACTATGCTAAAAATCAGGCCTGAGATCTGAGTGTAAGACTGAGCATGAGGTCGTCAGGATACTTGTCAGATGGAGGTTCACCATACTCTGCCAGTCTGGTAGGATACTGGTATAGCTAAGGTACCAGCTTGAAGATGACACTTCAAGAGATTGGGGTGCACTGTTAATTACCTACTGCTGAGTAATAAGTGGCTTAAAACAGAAACAATTTATTAGTTTCTTTCATTGATTTGGGCAGTATAAGGAACTGGTTTCCAGCCAACCACTAGAGAGCAACTGAAGCCTGTCAATAGCCATGTGAGGGAGTTTAGAAGCAAATCCTCCCCCAAATTGAGCTTTCAAATGAACTGCAGCACCCTCTCCCCCAACATGTTGATTATAACCTCAGGAGAGACGCTGAGCCAGAACTCTCCAAGTAAACTATTCCTGACCTATGGGAATGACGAGGTAAAAAATATTGGTTGTTTTAAGCTCCCAAGTTTGGGGATAATTTATTGTGCAGTGATAGTAGACTATGCACTGAGAAACTATTATTTATTTATTTATTTGCAGCAGGAGCAGCAGCCAGGTTTGCTTTTTGGGCCAGATTACATATGCAGTCATGAGGACCAAGAGCTTTAGGCAAAGATTGGCACTGGTATGCAAGGAATGTTTCCTTTTCTGAGTCATGATTAGGGTGAGAATTGGTCCAACTCATCCTATAAGTTCATTATGTAAAAGAAGAAAAAAATATGTAAATCATGTTATTCTCAAAGATAACTGTAAAAAGTTATGCTTATCTATAATGGCAGCTCTGAGCCTGAAGCCAATTAAATGCAGAACAAGATGAGCATCCTGAATGGAGAGAAGATGCTTCTTGAAGCATGGAAAGACTGTACTTTTGATGCATGGCTAGATAGTTGAAGGGATGAGGAAAAGGCCATTCTTTCTACCTGAAAAAGTCTCTCAGTAATGTTCCCACCCAGACTCGTGTGCATGGGGAACACTTGGACAATCACATGTGTCTTTCTGAAAGAATACAAACAGAATTTAAAGGCCCCATTATTGAGGGATCATATACTGACATCAAGAGCATATTCTGACCTTCCAAAGCTTTCAGAGTGTTTCTTAAAAGTTTTACTTCACTGCCCTTAAAGGCGATGTAGTTCTGTTGCCCAGGTCTCCACGTATCCCTGTTGCCTCACACATGGCCTACCTGGGTATTTGCATCGTGTGCTGAAAGCCTTGGAAGCTTTTCAGTTGAAGATCGCTCCCATTGTGCATGGTAATTTAGTCCCCATGACTGTACTTATCACTCACAGAGAAATTAAAAAACAAATGAACAAACAAAAACAAAAGAAACAGACATATGCATGTGACCCTTTTATGATACTGGAGGACCACAAGTTCAGGCATCCAGAATCAGTAGGTTAAACAGAAGGAAGCGAAAGAGTAGCAGCTAATGTTCTAGCTTGCAAATTAGAAACAGCCTTGGCATCATGAAGAAATAAATACTAATAAAGAGCTAAACTGTCTATCAAACAATAGGACCATAGGTCTAATTTCTCATAAAAGATAATGGAGCCAGTCTAATGTCACCAGCAGCAGAACTTTCTCATGTAGCCCTGAAAGAGCAAAACAGCAAAGAACAAATCTAATAAATTAGACATTTCTTACACTGGCAAGAAAATAATGTTCTTGGTTTTGCCAGGAGAAAAATGAATAATACTCAAGTATTTCATTACATCTGGCAGTAATAGGGACAGTGAACAGACTGTACTGAGAACATGCTTCTCCCATGGTCAGTCACTTTCCTGTTTTGTTCCTCGCATTAATCTCAATTCATCTTAATCACTTTAAAGTGGGAGAGAGTGGATGATATCATCCGTAGATATTCGTCGGGAGTGGTTATAAATGAAGTTTTAAATATACCTAAGGGACAATGATACTGTTTTTCACAACCAGTACCTGTCTTTTTCAGTGCTTATCTTGACTTCTCCAGTAAGAAACAGTTGCTCATAATGTGGGTAAAGTCAAGGGTCAGGTCCCATCTCAACACCAGGTTAAAAAAAAAGTCACAGCCAGATTCCCATTTCCAGCAGGACAGTAGACCAGACTTTTCTTTTTTAACAACCCTCCCACCAAAAGCAATTTTAAGGGCTGGATTAAACATTGTTTAAAAATAACTTTAAAAGCAATTTCTGAGCAGAAAAGAAAATAAGAAATGTTCACCAGTGGAAAACAAAGTCAAGGACAGTTAGTGAGCACTGATGGCATGAACCAAACTCTGGGAACCTTGGGGTTCTGTTATTCTCCTGGCTGAGGAATGAGGGGAGCAAAAGATAAGCCTAGAGCACATCCAACATGCAGATAGTAATAGAAAACCGTCTCATAAGGCTGGGTTTCCAAATGCTGCGTCTCTGGTATAGAAGCAAATTAGAAATACACTCCTAAGAAGAATACAGCAATGAGACTTATCTTCCTGTACTTTGGCAGAGAAAAATTAATTAATTGTGCAGAGAAGCTGGGCACAGTGGCTTACATCTGTAATCCCAGCACTTAGGGAAGCCAAGGAGGGAGGATCGCATGAACCCAAGAGTTTGAGACCAGCCTGGGCAATGCAGTGAAACTCCATCTCTACAAAAAAAAAAGGTAATAAAAAATGTAGCTAGATGTGGCTGTGCACACCTGTGGTCCCAGCTACTTGGGAGGCTGAGGCAGAAGGATTGCTTGAGCCCAGGAGTGATGATGAGCCATGATGATTGCAATGAGCCATGATGATTGCAGGGAGCCATCATGATGCCATTGTACTTCAGTCTGAGCTACAGGGCAAGACTTTGTCTCAAATGAAAAGAAAATGTACAGAGAATTCACAAAACTAATCCCTTCTCATAAATCTGTTACCTGATTTCCTGGGCATCCCACAGTTACATGTCAGGAAGTAAATATGAACACTCTCTGGAGTAATGTACTTTGAACTCTGGACTTTGTCCCTTTATTAAAGTTCCAAGGAAAATAAGCACACAAGAAACAGACACTGTGCCTACATATGTGCACATGCATGCACACATGCGCACAAGCAATACACATTTGGGAAATTTCACCTTGATGGAGGGCCAATAAAATCATGGTGAGTAGAATTCGACCTCTCAAGTCTAGTATTAGAATTACAAGACTCAAAATATAAAAGAGAATGTCTCATATCTTAAGAAGAGATTGAAACAATAGCAAGAAACAAAGGCCATAACATGAAAATTGAGACTTGAGAAAATAGAAATTCTCAAATACATAAAACAGTATTTGAAACAACAACTTGAAGTATAGGTCACACAGCAGATTTTACATGCTAACAAAAGAATTGCTATTCAGGAAAACTATTTCAAAAAAAAATCCAGAATATAGCGGGAAGACAGAATTTTTTAAAAGGCCAAGATACATGGAGGACAGATCCAATAAATTCCTAACTGACTTTTCATTAGTAAACGAAGACAGAATAAAGGAGAAGCAATATTCGAAGTGATAGAGGCAGAAAAATCTCTGGAATTTGAAAAGCATCTACCATTGTTAAATCCAAGAAGCTCACTGATTCTCAAATAGAATAAATAAAAGAAATCCATATGTAGGTATGACATAATGAACTTCAGAGGCAAAAGTATAATAAAATCTGAAAAGTATACTTATGATAATCTAAAACAAGAGACAGCTGATGTCTTCAGAGAAACACTTGAATCTAGAAGTTGAGCCATATCTATAACTTCCTGAAATAAAAATAAAATGTTATTGTAAAAAACATCCATACTTCCCAAAGCAATCTACAGATTCAGTGCAATCCCTATTAAATTTTCAATGTTATTTTTAGCAGCAATAGGGAAAAAATCAGACATTCATATGGAAACGCAAAAGTTCCCAAATAGCCAAAACAATCTTGAACAGAAAGAACCAAGCTGTAGGCAGTATATGCCTTGATTTCAAAATATAAAGCAATTGAGATCAAACCAGCATGGTCCTGGCATAGAAACAGACATGTCCACCAATAGAACAGGATAGCAAGCCCAGAAATCAACTCACACATTTGTAGAAAATTGATTTTTGGCAAAGGTTCAAAGAACACACAATGGAGAAAGAACGATCTCTTTCATAAATTATGCTGGGAAAACTGTTTATATACAAATGTAAAAAAACATTTTTGATCCTTATCTCACACTGTATACAAAAGTCAACTCCATGAGTATTAAAGTTAGACTTCTAGCATGACTCTAGATTAAAATGGATTAAAAACTTAAATATAAGACCTGAAACTGGTCGGGGTGACTTATGCCTGTAATCACAGCACTTTGGGAGGCTGAGGTGGGCAGATCACCTGAGGTCAGGAGTTCTAGACCAGCCTGGCCAACATGGTCAAGACCTGTCTCTACTAAAAAATATACATATATATATATATATAAATTATCCAAGCATGGTGATGGGTGCCTATAATCCCAGCTTCTTGAGAAACTGAGGCAAGAGAACTGCTTGAACCTGGCAGGCAGAAGTTACAGTGAGCCAAGATTATGCCACTGCACTCCAGCCTGGGCAAAAGAGTGAGACTCTGTCTCAAAAAGAAAAAAAAAAAAACCCTAGTAGAAGAAAATATGGGGGAAAGCTCCACAATATTGGTCTAAGGAACAAGTTTTTAAAATAGTAACCTCAAAAGCACAGGCAACAAAAGCAAAACTACACAAATGAGATGGCATCAAACTAAAAATCTTTTGCACAGGGAAAAAAAAAAAAAAAAAGGCAAAGTGAAGACACAACTTATAGAATGAGAGAAAATATTTGTAAACCATACACTTGATAAGGGATTAATATCCAAAAAATTTAGGGCACTCAAAAAGCTCAGGAGCAAGAAAAACAAATAAACAATTTTAAAATGGGCTGTAATCTCAGCTACTCAGGAGGCTGAGGCAGGAGAATTGCTCAATCCCGGGAGATGGAGGTTGCAGTGGGCTGAGATCACACCACTGCACTCCAGCCTGGGCAACAAGAGCAATACTCTATCTAAAAAAACAAAACAAAACAGGGTGGGGGGCAAATTTTTTAAACCGACATCTTCAAAAGAAGACATACAAATAGCCAACTGATATTTTTTAATGTTCATTGTTAGTAATCATTAGATAAATGCAAATTAAATCACAGCTATCACCTCACACCTGTTAAAATGGCTTTTATCAAAAATATGAAAGATAAGTGTTAGCAAGGATGTAGAGAAAAAAGAGCTCTTGGACATTTTTGGTGGGAATGTACAATCATTATGGAGAATGGTACTTCCATACGATCCAGCATTCCCAGTTCTGGGTGTATACCCAAAGGAACTGAAATAGATACATTCCCATGATTATTGTGGCATTATTCACAAAAGAATGGATTTTGAAAATGTGATATATGTACACAGTGTAATACTATTCAGTCTTGAAAAAGAAGGAAATTCTGTCATGTGACAACATGGATGAACCTGGAGGACAGTAGGTAAATGAAATAAGCCAAGCACAGAAAGACAAAAATCACCTGATCTCACTTATACGTGGAATCTAATAAAGTTGAACTCACAGAAGTAGAGAGTAGCATGGTGGTTACCAGAGCAGTGGGGAGGGAGGAATTATGTTGTTGGTCAAAGGGTACAAAATTTCAGATACAAAGAATACACTTTGGTTATTGCACAGCAGGACGGCTGTAATCAATGATAATGCATTGTACTTTACAAACTAAGATATTAAATTTCAAATGCCTTATAATAAAAATGATAGGTAAAGGATATGTTAATTAGCTTGATTTAATCATTTGGCATTGTATATCTTTATCAAAATAGCACATTATACTTCATGAATATACACAGTTATAATTTGTCAATTAAAAATGTTGATAAAGGAAGTTTCATGAAAATCAATAAAACAGAATAGCATATTTTTTTAAAAGCAGAGTCAGGCTAGAAGTGAAACTTTAATACTCAGTCCAGTGGCTTTTCTTTTTATAAGAATGAGAGTGAAATGAAGACATTTGTTTCACACACAAAAACAGAGATTGTGTGTACCCAACAGATTACCAAAAACAAAAAAATTGGAGGGTATATTCCTGGCAACATAATAATGATTCCAAATAACAAAATGAAGATTCACTTTACCTGATTTCAAGACTTATAAAGCTATAGCAATAAAGAAAGTATGATACTTACATAAGGGTTAAAAAACAGATAAAATAGAGAGTGCATATATATACATGTGCGCTCGTGATCCTGCTTTATAATAGAGTGACATTCCAGATAAAAGAAGAATGGAAAATATCCAGAAAGATTGATGCAGGGAAAGTTGTTTTTAGAAATGAAAAGAGAGAAACAAAGAAGGGAGGGAAGGAGGAGGAAGGAAAGAAGTTGCTTCTACTCCCACCAAAATAAATTTCAGGGGCGTTTAAAGACTTAAACATTAAATCTTAAACTTTAAAACTCTTAGAATGTAATATATTTATTATATGGACTTCTTAAACAAGGATATCTTTCAAAAGGCAAAAAAGTGCAAAGCATTAAAAAGATTGATACAAATCAATCAAATTTGAAAACATGTGAGTAGTATCAGTCAAATTTGAATACATTACATTTTAAAACTTTCTCAAAAGATGCCTGTAGAAAAGCAAAGAGACAGATGTCAAAATGGAAGAAGACACAAAACACATAACGGAGAAGACTACCATTAACAACATGTAGTGGGCCGAGAGTGGTAGCTCACCCCTCCTAGCATTTTGGGAGGCCAAGGCAGGCAGATCACCTGAGGTCAGGAGTTTGAGACCGGCCAGGCCAACATGGTGAAACCCCATTTCTACTAAAAATACAAAAATTAGCCAGCGTGGTGGTAGGCACCTGTAATCCCAGCTACTTGGGAGACTGAGACAGGAGAATCACTTAAACCCGGGAGGCAAAGTTTGCAGTGAGCCAAGATCATGCCACTGTACTCCAGTCTGGGTGACAGAGCGAGATTCCATCTCAAAAAAAAAAATATATATATATATACACACACACACACACATATATGTGTATATATATGTGTGTATATATATACACACATGATATATAATGATATGTAATTTATCATATATATGATATATATATGCTATATATTGATATGTGATATATCATATATATGATATATATAATGAATGTGTCTAAATCATCAAAAAATATATAACCCAATAAAAATGGTCAAAAAACTTGAGTCTGCATCTCACAAATGAAATATCAGTGTTCATAAATATATGGAAAGATGTTCTACCAATTCAGTACTCATTAAAATGCAAATTCAAGTAAAATACACACCACATTAATACCATCAGGCTAATGTATTAGCCATACTTTTTACTTCTGTAAATTAATGTTTTAGCATCCATCTAAAAGCCTATTCACTACCCCTAAGCAAATGACTTATGCACACACATTTGGAATCCTTAGATGGCTTTAAATTGTTAGTGTCACAGTGAACATGAACTTCACAGGCGTACCACTTTTCAACACAATCTTAAACCTACTTGACCTGCCTCATCCTATCCTTTCTAGAGAAATCACAATAAGGCTCTTTAACATATGCATTACTTACATTCCAGATTTTGTGGTTAGAGCACTTAAAATCTTTCTTAGCAATTTTCAAGTATCTAATATATTATCATTAACTGTGGTCACCATGATACACAATAAATCCCTTGAATTTATTTCTCCTGTGTAACTGAAATTCTGTATGCTTTGACCAACATCTCCCAGTCCCTGAAGTCTCTGGTAATCACCATTTTACTCTCTGTTTCTGAGAGTTCAACCTTTTTAGGCTCCACATATAAGTATCCACTTATAAATAGCCACAGGCTGGGATTGACATGACCATTAAATCACATCATATATATTTAGTTCCAAATAATCCCACTGGCAGCAATGCATACCCAAATTATTGCCAGTGTGAGTAGGTGTGGCTAATTAATTTGTCAAACATTAAGATATGGTGGAGAGCAGAGCTGATAAGGTCACAGTCTTCATGGATATTAAACAAATTTTTACAAATAATTAATGAAATGATTCAAGGAAGGCAAAGTACCCCAAAAAAGTATAGAGAGTAGTAAGAAAAGCTTCTAATGCAGTGGGAGGAGGAGAACAATCAGCTCAGAGATGATTTCCAGGCAGAAAGATCAGCCTTGTGAGGCTTTGGGGGCAAAGGAGAATGGTGCTGTAATTGAGGAAGGCATTTCTGTGCAAGCCATTAAAGATGTTTTTTATTTTTCTCTTCAGGCACCTCAAATTTTCAATTATCACTTATTTTGTATAAATCCAATGTCTCTGACTTACATGGATTCTTCCCATATGCTTTAAAACAGGGGTCCTCAGCCCAACCCCTGGACCACTACCGGTCAGAACCTATTGGTAATAGGTACCGGCTGCACAGCAGAAGGTGAACTTTGGGAGAGTGGGCCTGACTGCCTGAGCTCTGCATCCTGTCAGATCAGCACCAGCAATTCTCAGAAGGGCACAAACCTTACTGTGAACTGCACATGCCAGGGAGCTAGTTTATGAGAATCTAATGCCTGATGATCTGAGGTGGAATAGTTTCATCCCAAAACCATCCCCTCCCACTGCCTCTACCCCTGTCCATGGAAATACCATCTTCTATGAAACTGGTCCCTGCTACGAAAAAGGTTGGGGACCTCTGCTTTAAAATACTTCCTTGAAACAAACTAATACAATAACGAGACAAACATAACAAAGCAAGCTTATGATCATCTCAACAGATAGAGATGAAGCATTTGATAAAATTCAACACCCATTCATGATTTTAAAAAAACAATCTCAGGAAACCTGGAATATAAGGGAATTTTCTCAACATGATAAAAGGCATCTATAAAAAATCTGTAGCTAACATCACACCCAATGGTGAAAGCCTGAGTTCTTTTCCCCTAAGATGAGAAATAAGGTAAGGGTGTCCACTTTCACCATTTACAAGCAGCATTGTAGTGGAAGGTCTAGACAGTGCAATAGTGTAAGAAAAAGAAATAAAAGACCTACTAGAAAGGAAAATATAATTCTTCACAGACAATATAATCTTTATAAAAAATTCTGAATAATATGTGATCTAATAAGTGAGTTTACCAAAGTCACAAGATACAAGGTCAAAATAAAAAAATAATTTTATTTCTATGCACTAGCAACAATTGGACATCAAAACTATAGATAATACAACTTACAATAGCATTAAAAGAGTAACAAAATATATTAAAGACATACACTAAAAACTACAAACCATTGCTAAAAGGAAGGAAGAAATAACTAAAGATATGGTGAGATACACTGTGTTCAAAGACTGGAATTCTCGGCATTGTTAAGATAGCATTTTCTTCAAATTTACCTCTAGATTCAATACTATCTCAATCAAAACCTAATAGACTATTTTTGTGGAAAATTGAAAATATGTTCTAAAACTTATGTGAAAATGCAAAGAATCTAGAATAGCCAAAATAATTTAGAAAAATAACAAATGTAGAGGTTTCACATTACCATAATTAAAGCCTTACTGTAAACCTACAGGAATCACTACAGTGTAGTATCGGCATATGTATAGACATATAGATCAATGAAACAAATAGAAACAAACATGCCCACAAATATGCCCACAATTTTCTTTCAGAAGTATCAGTGTAATTCAATAGAGAACAGACATCCTTCTCAACAAACGGTGCTGGAAAAATTCAACATCTAGCTAGGTGCAGTGGCTCATGCCTGTAATCCTAGCACTTTGGGAGACTGAGGCGGGTGGATCATTTGAGGTCAGGAGTTTGAAACCTACCTGGCCAACATGATGAAACCCTGTCTCTACTAAAAATACGAAAAAAATAATAATTTGACATGGTGGCAGATGCCTATAATCCCAGCTACTTGGGAGGCTGAGGCAGGCGAATCGCTTGAACCTGGGAGGCAGAGGTTGCAGTGAGCCAAGTTCACGCCATTGCACTACAGCCTGGGAAACAGAGCAAGACTCCATCTCAAAAAAAAAAAATTAAATAACCATAAAAATAAATAAGTAGCGGCGGGTGGATCACGAGGTCAAGAGATCGAGACCATCCTGGTCAACATGGTGAAACCCCGTCTCTACTAAAAATACAAAAAATTAGTTGGGCATGGTGGCGCGTGCCTGTAATCCCAGCTACTCAGGAGGCTGAGGCAGGAGAATTGCCTGAACCTAGGAGGCGGAGGTTGCAGTGAGCCGAGATCGCGCCATTGCACTCCAGCCTGGGTAACAAGAGCGAAACTCCGTCTCAAAAAAATAAATAAATAAATAAATAAATAAATAAATAAATAAATAAGTAGCCAATCAACCAACCAACCTTTTTCCTTACAGTCTATTCTCACGCTATACATGAAAATTAAGTCAAAACATTTCATAGACCTGAGTATAAGAGCCAAACTGTGGGGAGCTGGGTAGAGATAGCATGGGGAGAAATGCCAGATATAGGTGATGGGGAGGAAGGCAGCAAATCACACTGCCACGTGTGTACCTATACAACAATCTTGTATGTTCTTCACATGTACCCCAAAACCTAAAATGCAATTAAAAAAAAAAAGAGCCAAACTGTAAATGTCTGGAAGAAAACCATAGAATACATTGGATAGATGTACGAATGTATGAGTAGATATAAAATAAGACTCAACAAATACAAACTGTAAATAAATGGATAATTGGACTACATCAGATAAATACTTTAATGAAAGTATCTGTTGAACATTAGAGTGTGAGAGAGACTAAATATACAAACAAAAAATGTCCAGACCATATATAATAATAGAGCTTTGACCCACAACCTACACCTACCTGCCCAAGTAACCAACTCCTTATTTGCTCAGACTAGCTTGGTCATAGAGACCTCAACCCAGGCAGTGCTGAAGGAATTAAAAAACAGAAACAAAGATAGAGTGCAAAAGTGGGATCAGAGTGGGACGCCAGGGGTCTGGCAGTATTTCCCAGCTCACAGCTCAGAGCAGACTGTGACTCATGTATTTATTCTTTGTGAACAAGTGATTATTTTTAATAATCAGTTATCAGTGTTTCTTCACAGAATGACTAAAGAGGCAGATAGTGCCTGTACACTACTGAAACAGAAATAAGCTAGAAAGCACTCTTCGTGAGTCAGCAATGGAAACAAGGTCAGATATCCTGTGTTTTAGGAACTGGTTTAACTAGTGCATGACTGGTCCATATTGTCTACTATTCTAGCAGTTTTCTGCCTAAGGATTGCTCAGTGTTCCTTGCAATCGCCTCTCAGCAAACAACATATACTCCATCACACACATGTCAAGACCTTCTCCCAACACTTATTGACAAGAAAAAACAATTGAACAACCCAAATGCCCGTCAGTGATAGACTGAATAAAGAAAATGTGGTACATATACACCATGGAATATTATGCAGCCATAAAAAGGAATGAGATCATGTTCTTTGCAGGGACATGGATGAAACTGGAAGCCATTATCCTCAGCAAACTAACAAAGGAACAGAAAAACAAATGCCGCATATTCTCACTCATATGTGGGAGTTGAACAATGAGAACAGGGGAGGGGAACAACACAGACCAGGGCCTGTCAGGGGTAGGGGGTGAGAGCAGGGAGAGCATCAGGACAAATGGATAATGCATGTGGGGCTTAAAACCTAGATAACAGGTAGACGGGTGCAGCAAACCACCATGGCACACATATATCTATGTAATAAACCTGCATGTTCTGCACATGTATCCCAGAACTTAAAATAAGATTTTTTAAAAAATAAATAAAATACAAACAAGCTAATAATAATAAAATAAAAAATAATAAAATAATTAAAAAAAAAAAAAAGGAAGCCAGGCTGCTCTAAGTCAGAACACCAAATTGCTATCTCTAATGACAATCCAGGAAGCCAAACTAATAACTAATAATATATTCTGTAACAATTGGCTCAAAATGGCCAGGACTTGATTCCTAACTAACAGCCTCCCTGATTTTTGTCCCCACTTCCAACTTTGGACCAATCAGAGAAAGCCAAACATGACAAATTACGCAATTTGCTCCATTTCTCCTTAGCCCACCTGCAGCTTTTCCATTGCTAACAGGCTTCATACAGGGCACATTGATGCCTTCCCTCTTCCCATTAGAAACCTCTCCCACTCCTCTGTCTGCCTTTGGGCTCTGACAAAATGCAGTGGTTGTGGCTGACTCCCTTGCAAGCTAGGAATGAAGAGCCTCTGCCTGTTCTAGTTTTGGCAGTGTTTCTTTATTTCCACGTATGTTATTTCCATTTTACAGAGAAAAAAACCGAAGCACAGAAATGGCAAAAATCACCCTTGTTTCTGAGAAAGCCTAGGTGTTTTCATCTCTTTGTTTTGCACTCGGTACGTATTCATCTACCAGTGAAACTCAATACAAAGATATTCCTTATAAATATTGTTTGAGCAGCTGATCCTAGAACAAATAATAGGTGTGCTGTTGTTTCTTCATTATATTGTAGGTCTATTTAATTTTGTATTAGGTTGGTGCCAAAGCTAATTGTGGTTTTGCCAATTACTTTGGCACCAAGCTGATAATCAGGTTCTTGCAAAAACCATTACTCCATGTCTTAGTTTTCTTCTATCAAGCTCATGCCTGTTTTCGTCAAATTATGTTTCTCCTTGTTTGTTCATTTTTGCTTCTACCTCAGTAGAAGCCACAGCAATTTCTCTGTGCTACCTTTATCGCTTGGGAAATGTGTTTCCCTGTCTAGGTATAACAAATTCAGAATAAATTGCCTTTGCCTTTATCCTTTGGTTGGTCATTGTTTAGTTCTATAGGTGCAAGGTTGTGTAGCCTTGGTTCCTCTTTATCCAAGTACAATGACAGAAAAGATGGAAAACATAACTTTTCTCACAAAACACTATGAAGTTTTGGCCTCAAAAAATTCCAGTGCGTCAACAAAACCAGAAGAGTTAGTGGCAACAAGGGATTTAGATAAATGCACGATTACCCGAGACTGCAGGATTGCTGAGGAACGAAGTGTAACCAGTGGCAGCACTGCCTAAGAGCGGGGAAAATTCTCAGTAATATTTTTAAAGTGCTTATTAGATACCCCTAGGGAGTCCCGTAAATACTTGTTAGAGTTCTTTGCAAGCCTAGGAATATTAGGGAGTAGACATAAAAGCTGAGACATGTTGATTATTACTGTTAAAGTGACCACATTTTCAACTTGGAGACATTTCGGATCTGACTTTAAAATGCTTGTAAATGGAATATTTCCCTATTGACCAATAAATAAGTGCAGAATTGTTTTATTTGATTTTTGTATTGTTCTCTCTTTCCCTTTTCCTAAGAATAGGTACTTCTCCTATTTCTTCCAATAGCCCCATTCCCCATTATCTCATGGAATGGTCGAACCTGGTACTTAGTTTTTTAAGCGAATCTCTTGTTCCAGCATAACATACACAAAAGTACTCAAGTCACAGGTATAGAGCTTGATACCTTTTAAGAAAATGAACACGTCATCAGAATTCACATCAAGACAGAACATCACCAATACCCCAGAAATTTTTTTTTGTGGCTCTTTCCAGTCAGTAGCCACTATCCTCAGTACAATCGTGATTTGTATGGTTTTCACCTATCTGTCAATGGAGTTGGGTGATATGTACAGTTTGGTGTCTAGCTTCTTTTTTGCAACATTGTGTTGTGCACAACTGTAATTTATTCTGTCACTTTGCTAAATGATAGTCTACTGAACAAACATAACACATTTTATTTATCCACTCTGCTATTAATATGCATGTGGATTGTTTGCAGTCTGGATCAATTATGAATAGTGCTGCTATGAATATTCTTGTACGTGTCTATTGGTTGACACATACTATATATCCAAGAGTAGAAATGCCAGTGGGAGGCAGGTATTCAGCTTTAGTAGATCCTACCAAGATGTTTTCCAAAGTGATTATACAGTTTTCACCAGCAGTGCATGAAGGTTGCATTGCTCCCCTTTCCCATTAATTATTTTATTTAAATTTTACTTTTAAATATATTTAAAATACTTAAGGTATACAACACGTTTCGATAAACATAAACAGTGAAATGATTACTATGTTTATGATTACTAAGGAACTGATAAATCTCATCCTATAAATCCACTCTCTTAGGAAATTTTAAGAGTATGATACAACAATCACTATAATTATCTGGTTTTTAATTTTTATTTATTTTTTTAAGACAACGTCTCACTCTGTCACCCAGGTGGGAAGTGCAGTGACACCATCATGGCTCACTGCAGCCTCAAATTCATAGGCTCAAGAAATTCTGTTGCCTCAGCCTTTTGAGAAGCTACACCCAACTAATTTTTTTTAAAATTTTATTTTAGACATAGAGTCTCACTCTTTTGCCCAGGCTGGTCTCGAAATCCTGCCCTCAAGTGATCCTCTTTCCTCAGCCTCCCAAAGGGCTGGGATTACAGATGTGAGCCACCACACCTGCCTGTAATTATCATAGTATACAGTAGATCTCATCCTATATAACTGCAGGCTTGTACCCTTTGACCTACATGTTTTCTATTTTTCTCTCCTCCTTTCCCCTGTTAAACAAAATTTTACTCTGTTCCTGTGTATTTGACTATTTTTTAGAGTCCACTTATGAAATCATGTGATATTTTTCTGTGGCTTATTTTAGTGTGATGACCTCAAGTTTCATCCATGTGGTTGCAAATGGCAGTATCTGCTTCTTTTTTAAGGCTGACTAATATTCCATTCCATATATATGTACCACAGTTCCTTTGTCCACTAATCTGTCAGTTGACAAGTTGACTTAATATCTGGGCTATTGTAAATAATGCTACAATAAACACAAGAGCACAGATATCAGTACAAGGGGCTAAATTCATTTCCTTTGGGTATATAACCAGCAGACAGATTGTTGAATCATATGATAGTTCTATTTTTATTTCTTTGACAAACCTCCATACTGTTTCCTATAATGGCTGCAGTAATTTACATTCCTGCCAACATTGTATGAAAGTTCCCTTTTCTCCTCATCATGGAGAACACTTGTTCTTTCTTGTCTTTTTTAAAATAGTCATTTTAACAGGTGTGAGTGGTTAGCTCACTGTGGTTTTCATTTATATTTCCCTGATGACTAATGATGTGGAGCATTTGTTCATAGAGTTGTTAGGAATTTTTGTGTGTTCTTTTGGAAAATGTCTATCTGGGTCATTTTTTAATCCAGTTATTTGGTTTTTTGGCTATTGAGTTGTATGAATTGCTCTTTTATTTTGGATATTAACCCCCTATCCAATGGATGGTTTGCAAATATTCTCTTCCAATCTACACACTGCCTTTCCATTTTGTTGATTGTTTTCTTTGCTGGGCAAGTGCTTTTTAGTTTGAAGTGATGCCATTTATCTATTCTTGCTTTTGTTTCCTAAGCTTTTGGTGTGTTATCCAAAAAAAAAAAAAAAAAAATTTTTGCTAGGCCAACATTAAGGTTATCTCCTAAGTTTTCTTCTAGGAGTTTTACATTTTCTGGTTTTGTGTGTGATCTTTTATCCATTGAGGGTTCATTTTGGTGTATCTATATGAGATAAGGATCCACTTTCATTCTTTTGCCTTTGGGTATCCAATTTATCTAACACTATTTGTTTAAGTGGCTATCCTTTCCTCGTTGTATCTTCTTAGAGGCAAGTCAAAAATTAGCTGACCATATATGTTTGGGTTTATTTCTGAGCTCTCTATTCTGTTCCATTACTGTATGAGTCTGTTTTTCCTCCAGTACCATACAGTTTGGATTAGTATAATTGTGTAATAAAATTTGAAATAAGGAAGTGTGATGCCTACCACTTTGTTCTACTTTCTTAATATTACTTTGACTATTTGGGGTATTTCATAGTTTCAAGTGAATTTTTGAATTTTTTAAAATTTCTGTGAAGTCTTCTGCCAAGATAGCTGAAAGGGAGCTTCTCCGGAGTGCAGCTCCCAGCGAGTGAGACATAGAACGTTCGTTTCAAAGGGACTGGTTGCACAGTGGGATTAACCCAAAAAAGGCGGTAAGAGTAGCCCAAAGAGAGTAAGCCAAGGCAAGGCAGGGTTCTGCCCCACCCGGGAAGTGCATCTGGCATGGAGGAGCTTCACCCCCTCACTACTCCAATTCAGATACTGCACTTCACTCCATGACTTCTGCAGCCCACCATCCAGGAAAATGCCACCTGACTGAGAACCACCTCTAGTTGTCAATGTAGACCTGGGAGACAGCCCTGGCTAGCCCAGTGCCACATGTTGTCACCTGGGCGGAAACTTTGACTAACACCAAGAAGGCTTGCAGGACGAACTTCCTGTCTCACAGAAGGAGGGAGAGTTGAAAGTGGGGAGTAGGATGATATGGCCAGACAGGTTCCACCCCCACAAGATCCAGCAAGCAGAAGCCCTGTCGCAGGAGAGTTTTGCAGTTAACACATCAGATTGAGCTCCATCAGGGAGAAGCAAGCTCCGGTGGAGAGAAAGACACACACCATTGGGAAGGCGGGACTAATCTCACCTGTATAAGCAGAAACCAGGGGAAGAATAAACAGCAGCCTGGCCGGCCAAGACCAAGGTAGCCCAGCAACGCCTCCACAGGCAGACAAGTGACAGACTGTCTTAAGCAGCACATTGACCCCTGTGTAAAAAAAAAAAAAAAAAAGGCCTCGTACAGGAGAAATAACTCCAACTTTAACAGAAAGACCATCCACGTCCACTCAGAGATCCCATCTGAAGTCACCACCTTCAAAGATCAAAAACAGATAAACCATGAAGATGGGAAGAAACCAGTGCAGAAAGGATGAAATCATCGAAGTCCAGAACACATGTCCTCTCCTGAAAGATCACACCTCCTCACCAGCAAGGGAACAAAACAGGATGAAGAACAAATTTGATGAACTGACAGAAACAGGCTTCAGAAGGTAGATAATAACACTTCTCAGAGCTAAAAGATCATCTTCTAACCCAATACAAAGAAACTAAGAATCTCAAAAAAAGGTTAGATGAAATGCTGACCAGAATAACCAGCCTGGAGAAGAACATAAACAATTTGATGGAGCTGAAATACACAGCATGAGAACTTTGAAAAGTATACACAAGTTTCAATAGCCAAATCAATTACGCAGAAGAAAGGATATCAGAGATTGAAGATCAACTCAATGAAATAAAAAGAGAAGGCAAGAAAAGAGAAAAAAGAGTGAAAAGAAATGAACAGAGCCTCCAAGAAATATGAGATTATGTGAAAAGACCTAATCTACACTTGATCGGTGTACCTGAAGAGGACGGGGCGAATGAATCCAAGCTGGAAAACACTATTCAGGATACTATTCAGGAGAACTTCCCCAACCTAGCAAAGCAGGTCAACATTCAAACACAGGAAATACAGAGAACACCTCAAAGATACTCCCCAACAAGAGCAATCCCACTGCACATAATTGTTAGATTCACCAGGATTGAAATTACAGAAAAAAATGCTAAGGGCAGCCAGAGAGAAAGGTCAGGTCAACCACAAAGGGAAACCAATCAGACTCACAGCAGATCTCTCACAGAAACCCTACAAGCAAGGAGAGAGTGGGGGCTGATATTCAACGTCATTAAAGAAAAGAGCTTTCAACCCAGAATTTGATATCCAGCCGAACTAAGCTTCACAAGTGAAGGAGAAATAAAATCCTTTATGAACAAGCAATTACTGAGAGATTTCTTCACTACCAGACCTGCCTTATAAGAGTTTCTGAAGGAAGCACTAAACACAGAAAGGAACAACCAGTACCAGCCACTACAAAAATGAACCAAATGGTAAAGACCAATGATGTATAAAGAAACTGCATTGAACAATGGGCAAAACAAACAATGAGTAATAAAATGGCAGGATCAAATTCACACATAACAATATTAACGTTAAATGTAAACAGCCTAAATGTGCCAATCAAAAGACATAGACTGGCAAGCTGGATAAAAAGTCAAGACCCATCGGTGTGCTGTATTCAGGAGACCCATCTCACATGCAAAGACACATGTAGACTCAAAATAAAGGGATGGAAAAAGATCTACCAAGCAAATGCAGAGCAAAAAAATGCAGGGTTTGCAATCCTAGTCTCTGATAAAATGGACTTTAAACCAACAAAGATCAAAAGAGACAAAGAAGAGTGTTACATAATGGTAAAAGGATCAATAAAACAAGAAGAGTTAACTATCCTAAATATATATGCACCCAATACAGGAGCACCCAGATACATAAAGCAAGTTCTTAATGACCTACAAAGAGACTTAGACTCCCACACAATAATAGTGGGAGACTTTAACACTCTACTGTCAATGTTAGACAGATCAACAAGGCAGAAAATCAACAAGGATATCCAGGTCTTGAATGCAGATCTGGAACAAGCAAACCTAATAGACATCTACAGAACTGTCTACCCCAAAGCCACAGAATATATATTATTCTCAGCACCACATCACACCTACTCTAAAATTGACCACATAAATGGAAGTAAATCACTCCTCAGCAAATACAAAAAGTGGAAATCATAACAAACAGTCTCTCAGACCACAGTGCAATCAAATTATAACTCAAGATTAAGAAACTAACTCAAACAACACAACTTCATGGAAACTGAACAACTGACTCCTGAACATCAACTGGATAAACAGTGAAATGAAGGCAGAAATAAAGATGTTCTTCGAAACCAATGAGAACAAATAGACAACATACCAGAATCTCTGGGACACATTCAAAGCAGCATCTAGAGGGAAATTTATAGCAATAAATGCCCACATGAGAAGTAAGGAAAGATGTAAAATAGACACTCTATTGTCAAAATTGAAAGAGCTAGAGGAGTAAGATCAAAAAAACTCAGAAGCAACAGAAGGCAAGAAATAACTAAGATCAGAGCAGAACTGAAGGAGATAGAGACACAAAAATCCCTTTGAAAAATCAGTAAATCCAGGAGCTGGTTATTTGAAAAGATCAACAAAATAGACCACTAGCCAGATTAATAAAAAAGAAAATAAACAAGAATCCAATAGATTCAATAAAAGAAATGATAAAGGGGATATCACCACCGATTCCACAGAAATACAAACTGTGGAATTTACTACAAACACCTGTATGCACATAAACCAGTATATCTAGAAGTAAAGACTAAATTCACAGAAATTACTACAAACACCTCTATGCACATAAACCAGTAAATCTAGAAGTAATGGATAAATTCCTGGACACTTGCACTCTCCCAAGACTAAACCAGGAAGAAATTGAATCCCTGAATAGACAAATAACAAGGGCTGAAGTTGAGGCAGCAATTAATAGCCTATCAACCAAAAAAAGTCCAGGTCCAGATGGGTTCAGAGCCAAGTTCTACCAGACATTCAAAAAGGAGATGTTACCATCCCTTCTGAATCTATTCCAAACAATACAAAAAGAGAGAATCCTCCCTAACTAATTTTACAAGACCAACATCATCCTGATACCAAAACCCGGCAGAGACTCAACAAAAAAAGCAAACTTCAGGCCAATATCTATGATGAACATAGATGCAAAAATCTTCAATAAAATACTGGCAAACCAATTGCAACAGCACATCAAAAAGCATATCCATCACGATCAAGTAGGCTTCATCCTGGGGATACAAGGCTGGTTCAACATATTAAATGTAATCCAACACATAAATAGAATCAAAGACAAAAACCACATGATTATCTCAATAGATGCAGAGAAGGCCTTCAACAAAATTCAACATCCCTTTATGCTAAAAACTCTGAATAAACCTGGTATCGATGGAACGTATCTCAAAATAATAAAAGCTATTTACGATAAACCCACAGGCAATATCATACTGAATGGGCAAAAACTGGAAGCATTCCCTTTGAAATATGGCACTAGACAAGGATGCCCTCTCTCACCACTCCTATTCAATGTAGTATTGGAAGTTCTAGCCAGAGCAATCAGGCAAGAAAAAGAAATAAAGCGTATTCAATTAGGAAAGGAGGAAGTCAAATTGTCTCTATTTGCAGACAACATGATTGTACATTTAGAAGACCCCATTGTCTCAGTCCAAAATCTCCTGAAACTGATAAGCAACTTCAGCCAAGTCTTGGGATACAAAATCAATGTGCAGAAATCACAAGCATTCCTATACACCAATAACAGACAAACAGAGAGCCAAATCAAGAGTGAACTACTATTTACAATTGCTACAAAGAGAATAAAATACCTAAGAATACAAGTAACAAAGGAGGTAAAGGACCTCTTCAAGGAGAACCACAAACCACTGCTCAAGGAAATAAGAGAGGACACAAACAGATGGAAAAACATTCCATGCTCATGGTTAGGAAAAATCAATATTGTGAAAATGGCCATACTGCCCAGAGTAATTTATAGATTCAGTGCTATCCCCATCAAGCTGCCAATGACCTTCTTCACAGAATGGAAAAAAACACTTTAAAATTCATATGGAACCAAAAGAGAGCCCGCATAGCCAAGACAATGCTAAGTAAAAAAGAAAAAAGCTGGAGCTGTCACGCTGCCTGAATTCAAACTATACTACAAGGCTGCAGTAATCAAAACAGCATGTTACTGGTACCAAAACAGAGACATAGACCAGTGGAACAGAACAGAGGCCTCAGAAGCAACACAATACATCTACAACCATCTGATCTTTGAGAAACCTGACAAAAACAAGCAATGGGGAAAGATCCCCTGTTTAATAAATGGTGCTGGGAAAATTGGCTAGCAGTGGGCAAAAAGCAGAATCTGGACCCCTTTCTGACACCTTACACTAAAATTAACTTCAGATGGATTAAAGACTTAAACATAAGACCTAACACCATGAAATCCCTAGAAGAAAACCTAGGCCAAACCATTCAGGACATAGGCATAGGAAAGGATTTCATGACCAAAACACCAAAAGCAATGGCAACAAAAGCCAAAATAGACAAATGGGATCTAATTAAACTTCAGAGCTTCTGTACAGCAAAAGAAACAGTCATTAGAGTGAACCAGGAACCAACAGAATGGGAAAAAATTTTTGCAATCTACCCATCTGACAAAGGACTAATATCCAGAATCTACAAAGAACTAAAACAGATTTACATGAAAAAACAAACAAACCCATCCAAAAGTGGGCAAAGAATATGAACAGACACTTTTCGAAAGAAGACATACAAAGCCAACAAACATGAAAAAATGCTGATCATCACTGGTCATTAGAGAAATGCAAATCCAAACCACATTGAGATACCATCTTGTGCCAGTTAGAATGACAATCATTAAAAAATCTGGAGACAACAGATGCTGGAGAGGATGTGGAGAAATTGGAACACTTTTACACTGTTAGTGGCAGTGTAAATTAGTTCAACCATTGTGGAAGACAGTGTGGTGATTCTTCAAGGACCTAGAAATAGAAATTCCATTTGACCCAGCAATCCCATTACTGGATATATACCTAAAGGATTATAAATCATTCTATTATAAAGATACATACACATGTATGTTCATTGTGACACTATTTACAATAGCAAAGATCTGAAACCAACCCAAATGCCCATCAATGATAGACTGGACGAAGAAAATGTGGCACATATACACCATGGAATACTATGCAGCCATAAAAAATGATGAGTTTTTGTCCTTTGGAATACTATAAAAAATCATGGAATACTATGGAGCCATAAAAGATGATGAGTTTGTGTCCTTTGTAGGGACACGGATGAATCTGGAAACCATCATTCTCAGCAAACTGACACAAGAACAGAAAATCAAACACCGCATGTTTTCACTCATAGGTGGGTGTTGAACAATGAGAACACATGGATATAGGGACAGAAGCATCACAGACTTGGGTCTGTTGGGGGTACTAGGGGAGGGACAGTGGGGTATGGGGAGGGTGGGGAGAGATAATGTGGGGAGAAATGCCAGGTATAGGTGATGGGAGGATGGAGGCAGCAAACCACATTGCCATGTACGTAACTATGCAACAGTCCTGCATGATCTGCACATGTACCCCAGAATCTAAAGTACAATTTAAAAAAATCTGTGAAAAATAGAATTGGAATTTGGATAAGGATTGAATTAATATTAATATATTCTTTGGGGTAGTGTGTCTATTTAAACAGTATTGATCTCTCTCTACATACATGGGGCATATTTCTATTTATTTGTGCCTTCAATAATTTCAAATATCAATGTTTTATACTTTTCATTGTATAGTTCTTCCTGGTTAAATTTATTATTTTATTATTTTCTATTGATACATAACAATTATACATATGTATAGGGTATGTGTGATATTTTGTTGCAGGCATAGAATGTGTATTAATCAAGTCAGTATAATTTGCACATCCATCCCCTTAAACATAGAGTACTTCTTTGGGTTGGGAGCATCCTACATGTCTTCTAGGTATTTTGAAATAACACCGTAAATTATTGTTTACTATAGTCACCCTTCTATGCTATAGAATACTAAAAGTTATTCCATCTATCTAACTGTATTTTCTTACACATTAACCACACTCTCTACATCTTCACCTCCTCCATGCCTTTCCCAGCCCTAGTAAACCACCATTCTACTCTCTACCTCTATGAAATCCACTTTTTTAGTAACCACATTTGAGAACATGTAATATTTGTCTTTGTGTGCCTGACTTATTTTACTCAACATGATGTCCTCCCATTCATCCATGCTGAAAACAACAGGATTTCATTTTCTTCATGGCTGTATAATATTCCATTTTGTATATATACCACCTTTTATTTATCCATTCCTCCATGGATGGACACTTATGTTGAAGCCATATCTTGGCTACTGTGAACAGTGCTGCAATAAACATGGGAGTACAGCTATCACTTCAGTAACTGATTTCCTTTCTTCTAGATATATACCCAGAAGTAGGGTTACTAGAGCATATGATAGTCCTATTTTTGGTTTTTGAAGGAACCTCCATGCTGTTTTACATAGTGGATGTACTAATCTACATTCCCACCACAGTGTACTAGCATTCCTCTTTCTCCACATCCTTATCAGCATTTTTTGTTGTTTTTTTGTTTTTTTTTTAATAATAGCCATTTTAACTGGTGTGAGATAACTCATTGTGGTTTTGATTTGCATTTTCTTGATGATTAGCAATGTTCAGCATGTTTCTTCTTTGCCTGTTTTTTTTTTTTGTGGGGGGGCAGTGGGGAAGGTATTTTTGTTTTTTTTTGCTTTGTTGCATTGTGTTTTATAGATTTTCACTGCTACCCAGGCTGGAGTGCAGTGGCATGATAATAGCTCATTGCAACCTCAAACTCTTAGGCTCAAGTGATCCTGCCACCTCAGCATCCTGAGTAGTTGGTACTACAGACATGTGCCAAGATACCTGGCTAGTTTTTAATTTGTTTTTTTCTTTGTTTGTTTTGTTTTGTTTTTTAAGTAGAGATGCAGCTCTCACTAGGTTGCCCAGGGCAGTCTTGAACTCCGGGCCTCAAGTGATCCTCTCACCTCTGCCTTCAAAAGCATTGGGATTACAGGAGTGAACTGCCATGTTTGGCCAAACATTTTTTTAATATATCTGTGGGCCATTTGTATGTCTTCTTTTGAGAAATGTCTGTTCAGATCATTTGCTCATTTTTAAATTAAGCTCATTTGGTTTTTTTGCTATTGAACTGTTTGAGCTCCTTATATATTCTGGCTAGTAATCTCTTGTCAAATGTATAGTTTGCAAATATTTTTTCCCATCCTGGGGTTGTCTCTTGAGTTTGTTGATTGTTTCCCTTGATGTGCAGAAGCCCTTTAGTGTTATATAATCCCATTTGTTACTTTTTCTTTGGTTGCCTGTATTTTTGAATTTATCCAAAAGAATCTTTGCACAGACCAATGTACTAAAGCATTTCTCCTATAGTTTCTTCTAGTAGCTTCACAGTGTTAGTTCTTACATTTAAGTCTTTAATTCATTTTGATTTAATTTTATAATTAAAATTAAATCAAAATAAATTAAATTTCTCAGTTCATTTCTCAGCATAATAATATAGAGTTTTGCCAGCACCATTTACTGAAGAGACTGTTCTTTCACCCCTTTGTCAAAAATAAATTGGCTGTAAATGCCTAGGGTTACTTCTAGATTCTGTGTTCTATTCCATTGGTCTATGTGTCTGTTTTAATGCCTGCACCATGCTATTATGGTTATTAAAGCTTTTTGGTACATTTTGAAGTTAGATAGTGTGATGCTTCTAGCTTTGTTCTTTTTGCTCAAAATTGCTTTGGCTGTTCAGGGTCTTTAGTAGCTCCATACAAATTTCAGAATCTATTTCTATTTCTTTGAAGAATGTCATTAGAATTTTGATAGGGATTGCATTTAATTTGCAGATCACTTTGGATAATATGTACTTTTTAACATTAATTTTTCCAATTAATGAGCATGGAATTTTTTTTATTTGCTGTGTCCTCTTCAATGTATTTCATCAGTATTTTATAGTTTTCAATGAGAGATTTTTCACTATTTTAAGTTAAATTTGTGACTAGGTTTTTTATTTTTGTGCAGCTATTATAAATTGAATAACTTTCTCTTATTTCCTTTTCATGTTGTTCATTATTTGCATGTAGAAATGCTAATAATTTTTGTATGTTTATTTTGTATCCTGCAACTTTAGTGAATTTGCTTATCAGTTCAAACCATTTTTTGGTAGAGTTTTTGGCTTTTTCTAAATATAAGATCCTGTCATTTGCAAAGAAGAATAATTATTTCCTTCCATTTTGAATGCTCTTTCTTTCTTTCTCTTGTCTAGTTACTCTGGCAAAAACTTCCAGTATTACATTGAATAAAAGTGCCGAAAGTGGGCATTCTTGTCTTTTTCCTAATCATAGAGGAAAGGCTTTCCATTTTTCCCTGTTCAGTATGATGTTAGCTCTGTATTTGTCATATTTATGTATTCTTTATTGTTTTGAGCTATGTTCCTTCCATACCCAAATTGCTGAGAATTTTTATCACTAAGAGACGTTGAATTTTATGAAATGCTTTTCCAGCATCTATTGAAATAATCATACGATATTTTCTCTTGATTCTTTTAATGTGATATATCACATTTATTGATTTGCATAAATTAACCCATCTTTGCATCTCTAGGAGGAACACTTGATTATGGTGAAGATGTTTTACATGTGTGGTTGCTCAGTTTGCTAGTAACTTGTAGAAAATTTTTTCATCTACATTCATCAGCAATATTGGCCTGTAGTTTTCTTTTTCCTCTATGTCCTTTTCTAGTTTTGGTTTCAGAGTAATACTGGCCTAATAAAATTAATTTTGATTTCCTTCTCTTCATTTTTTCTGAAGCATTAGAGTAAAACTGGTATTGGTTCTTTTTTAAATGTTTGGTGGATTCAGCATGAAGCCATCAAGTCCTGGGCTTTTCTTTGATGGGTAACTTTTTATTACTGCTTGACCTCATGACTCATTATTAATCTGTTGAGATCTGCTATTTCTTCGTGGTTCAATTTGGTAGGTTGTAAGTATCCAGAAATTTATCCATTTCTTCTAGGTTTTGAAATTTGTTGACATATACTTGTTCATAATAGTTTACGATAATGCATTGTATTTCTGTGGCATCAGTTGAAATATTTTTGTTTTTTCCATGTGAACATTTATCTTTTCAAAATCCAACTGTTTATTTTGGTGATCCTTTGTACATTTTTTGGTCTCAATTTGATTTTTCTATTCGGATATTTATTATTCCTTTTCTTCTATTTTGAATTTAGTTTATTTGTGTTTTACTAGTTTCTTCAAGTACATTATTAGGCTGTTTTTAGGAAACCTTTCTACCTTTTTGATGAGCATGTATTACTATAAACTTTTGTCTTAGTACTGCTTTTGCTGTATCCCACAGGATCTGATATGTTATGCTTCCATTTTCATTTGATTCACAAAATGTTTAATTTTCATTCTAAATTTATTCATTGGCCTATTGGTTGTTTAGGATCATGCTGTTTAATGTTTATGTATTTGTACACTTTCTGAAATTTCTCTTGATTCCCAGTTTTATTTAATGGTGGTTAGAAAAGATACTTATGAATTCAACTTCAAAAATTCATTGACGTCATTGTGTGGCCTAATGTATAGTATATCCTGGACAGTGTTTCATGTACTGATAAGAAGATTGTATATTTTGTAGGAGTGGATAAAGTGTTCTGTAGATGTCAGTTATGTCCTTTTGGTCTATAATGCAGTTTAACTCCATTGTTTCTTTGTTGATTTTATGTCTGGATGACTTGTCCATTATAGAAAGTGAGGGGTGGGCATAGTGGCTCACGTCTGTAGTCCCAGCACTTTGAGAGGCCAAGGCAGGTGGATCGCAAGTTCATGAGATCAAGACCATCCTGGCCAAATAGTGAAAACCCATCTCTACTAAAAATACAAAAATTACCTGGGCGTGGTGTCAGGTACCTGTAGTTCCCATTAGTCGGGAGGCTGAGGCAGAAGAATTGCTTGAACCCAGGAAGCAGAGGTTGCAATGAGCTGAGATCATGCCATTGCACTGCAGCCTGGGCAACAAGAGTGAAACTCGCCCTCAAAAAAAAAGAAAAGAGAAAAGAAAGCAGGTTGTTAAACTTCCCTAATATTATTTGCTGCTCTCTACTTCTCCCTTTAGATATATTAATGTTTATATACTTGGGTACTCCAGTGTTGGGTGCGTATATTTTTATTATTGTTATATCATCTTGCAATCTTGCTGAATTGATTCCTTTATCGTTACATAATAACCTTTTTGCCTCATTTTACAATTTTGACTGGACATCTGTTTTATCTGATATAAATATAGCTATTCCTGCTCATTTTTGGTTTCCATTCGCATGGAGTCTTTTTCCATCTCTTTACTTTCAGTTTACATGTGCCTTTATAGGTTACATGAGTTTCTTATAGACAGCACATAATTTTCTAAAAAAAATCTATTTGGCTATTCTACATCTTTTAATTTTTTCCATTTACATACAGTGCTATTGCTAAATAAGTACATACTAGTGCTATTTTGTTACTTGTTTTTTTGGCTTATTTATTTATTCGAAATGGAGTCTCACTCTGTTGCCTAGGCTGGAGTGTAGTGGCACAATCTCGGCTCACTGCAACCTCTGCCTCCCAGGTGATTCTCATGCCTCAGTCTCCCAAGTAGCTGGGATTATAGGAATGTGCCACCACACCTGGCTAATTTTTGTATTTTTAGTAGAGATGGGGTTTCGCCATGGTGCCCCAGCTGTTCTTGAACTCCTGGGCTTGAGCGATCTGTCCACCTTGGCCTCCCAAAGTGCTGGGATTACAGGTGTAAGCCACCACCCCTAGTGTGTTTATTATTATTTTATTTATTTATTTATTTATTTTTATTTTAGACAAGGTCTCTCTCTGTCATCCAGTTTGGAGTGCATTGGTGTGATCATAACTAACTGAATCCTTTAACTCTTGGAATCCAGTAATCCTCCTGCCGCAGCCTCCTGAGTATCTGGGACTGTCGGTACATGCCATCCTGCCCAGTTTTGATTGTTGCTAGTTCTACTCTGCCTTCCTTCCCATCTTCCTTTGCAGTTAAGTGATTTTGCTCTGGTAGTATGTTTTAATCCCTCTCTTTTTATTTCTCGCATATCTATGACATCCTTTTGTTTTGTAATTACTGTGAGGCTTACAAAAAATCTTAGAGCTATAACAAGTTACTTTAAACTGATGGAAACTTAACATTCAGCACCAAGAAAGGAAGCCAGTAAAAAAAGTTTAAAACTCTGTACTTTAACTCCATGCCTCCCATATTTTGACTTTTTGTTGGCACAGTTTACATCATTTTATATTGCCCATCTCCTAACAAACTGTTGTCCTTATTTTTGATAGCTTTTAGTCTTCACACCAAAGATATGAGTGTTTTACACACCACAATTACAGTCTTAGAGTGTTATGAATTTGTGTACTTACTCTCAACAGTGAGTTTTATACCTTCACATATTTTCTTGTTGCATGTTAGCATCGTTTCTCATCAGATGCAGAACTCCCTTTAGCATTTCTTGTGAGATAAGTCTGGTGCTGATGACTTCTTTAGCTTTTGTTTGTCTTGGGGCTTTATCTCCCCTTCATGTTTCAAGAATAGATTTGGTGAGTATAATATTTTCAATTGGCAGTTATTTTCCTTATGCCCCAACTTTTACAGCTTCCACATGAAGTACAGCATCCTAAGCCTCCTGGCTTTAACAGTAGAGGGGACTAGGCACATGTGTCTCTCTAGATCACAAAACAAAGATGTGGTTTCCAAAAAGTACACTCTCTAGATATAGTGCAGAAAAAAGGCTGGAATGCACAGCCTCCATTTTTTTCTCCAGAAGGGGTTTATTGCACTATTTTTTTGTTTGTTTGTTTTTGAGACAGAGTCTTGCTCTTGTCACCTAGGCTGGAGTGCAGTGGCACCATCTCAGCTCACTGCAACCTCCCCATCTTGGGTTTAAGCAATTTTCCTGCCTCAGCCTCCTGAGTAGCTGGGATTATAGGCACCCACCTCCACACCCAGCTAATTTTTGTATTTTTAGTAGAGACAGGGTTTCACCATGTTGGCCAGGCTGGTTTTGAACTCTTGACCTCAGAGGATCCACCCGCCTCAGCCTCCCAAAGTGCTGGGAATTACAGGTGTGAGCCACTGTGCCTGGCCTGTTGCACATATTTTTCAGTGGCTACTTGGCAGTTTGGCTTCCAGTTAACTTGCATTGATGAGCTAATGGTGTAGACAAACTAACCCTCCAAAAGACTGAGCTGGAAGATGTCACTTCCTGAGCCCTTCTTCTAGCTCACTCCAGCGATAATTCCAGGTCTACCCATATATCCTGTAGGTATCTGGTCCACACACCAACTGCCGCAACTTGTATAGCCCTCATAGAAGGGACTGTCTCTTTAATGACCTAGTTCTGGGAGTCAACGGGGCTGTTCATTTCTGAGTGGCCCTGGAAACAAACAGGTAAATATACAATTGAGCCAACTGCTTATAGCTATCTCCCCCAGAGAGTACAACCTAAACACCAGTACAGGCATTTTTCAGATCCTCTCCCCGGCTTAGTGCAGAACGAATGGGAGATAAAGGTTCACACTCAGCTTCGCCATGATGATAGAAGAAACTGAAATACATATCCAACACCCCCACATTTCTAGCTACATATAAAGTGTTTGGAGTCTACCTTATTTGACTTGGAGTCTGGTACATGGCATATTCTAATCTCCAAGGGGCCACCAAAAACAGAGACAATAGTTTGGACAAACACAAGTGCTTAGGAGGCACCTTAAAATCTCTGGCCAAATGATTTGGCAAGATTATTCTCCTTCACTCATTTAGATTTCACTTGAGAAAAGTTAACATTGCATAGTTAGGGCAGAAGTCATCAATCTGGATGCTAAATAATATATATGTCTCTTTCAACATATTCCTAGGTTTTTTCCCCTATGTGATAAATACTTAAAAAAAAAAATCAATTGCATTGGGTTCCAGGATACTCATTGTGCAATAAGATTTCCTTGACTCATTTGTACAAAGCTGTGCCATTCTCCTTGAGACACATTTAGATCTGGTCAGTGTGTCTTGTCAACCTCCTCTCCATTGGCATGGTCCTGGTCAGAATGTGAGAAACTAATTTCTGCCCAAGATACAAGAAGTGACCTGGTAGTGCCACAAGATAGCAGCAGATTGTGCTGAAAAAGGCCAGTACAGTAAGGAAGATAACAAGCCGTCAAATACTAAAATGTATCTTTCATCCTTCCTTCTCATTGAGGATATGTCTCATATCTACCTCTTCCTAAGATACCACCCACACCAAGATCTCCATCTCCCAACTGTTACATTGCTGCATAAAATACCCATGCTTGTATCTTGTTCTTTTAACTAAAATTTCTTTATTCTACTCCGTGCCTTTCTCTTAACCTTATTACAATGATCACTAGTTGAAGAGGGAGAACCGTGTTAAGAACAAGTCTGCAAGTTAAACTGTAGTCCTGATGCTAGAATCCACAAATGGAAAATCTGAGTTATAGATAAGCCAAGATTCTGATTCTGAAGCACAAAACACACTCTTAGATCTTAGGCATCCAATATCCTATCAATATTTAATCAAGAAAGTAGCAGGCAGATGACAGGGGTCGGGGAGCAAGCAAGATAGAAGAACAACTTTTACTAAATGATGACCTAGTACCAAAAACATTACTGACATTAATTGATCCATATAACAAATATTTGTTCGTAGTTTAGTTCTGGCACTGAACTATGAAACCATTATTCCCATTTTATGTCTGAGGAGTCGGAGCCACATATCTAAAAAGTAATTCACCCAGTGTCCACAAGATTTCAGCTCAGATCTACATAAAGAAAAGCTCATGTTCGTTCTCTTATGGCAAAGTGTGGAAGGATGTAAAGTAATTTAAGAGACTAGAAAGAAGATCAGAGGAAGACAGCATTGAGGAAGACGTACATAGCCCTATAATATCCTAAGTCTTCAAAAAAATTTAATTCAAATTATATTAGCCAACAGTGTTTTAATATACTTTATAGACAGTAAGTTTTTTCACAATATTCTATTTACTCACCTATCCATAAAACTTTTCTAGGAATTCAACAATAAACCAACATTAAAAGCTTTCTAGCATAAATCACTGATTGCCAAGATAACCAAAGGCCATCTTTAAAATATATTTATTATTATTATTTCAAAAGGCTTGTGGTTATGTTTCTTTAAAAAGCTGTTTAATTATATATGCTGAAAATTTTATGGGTGAAATGATTTGATGTCTAGGATTTTCTTTAAAATAATGTAAGGGTACAGAAGACACCCTAATCAGTTATCAGCTGATAGGTCATCGGTTGATAACTGGTGAGCTAGGTAATAAATACACAAGTTTGTTTTACTCCTTATTCTAAATAGTAAAAAATCTATCACCATGTTTGGGCACAAGCTTTCCCTCCAAGGAAATATTAAATATATTTTTCAGTGCTTTTTCTATCTCTTCCTCATTCAGAGTCTTGAACTCTATCAGATCTGTATTGTCCTTATAATTGAATCTCCGATAGGTGAGGGTGAAGCCCACTAAACAGTGAACCCCATCTGGGGTCTGCAAGGAACAAAATGATTTGCTAGTAAATACAGATGCTGGAGATGTCTGCAGGTATGTATTCATAGACTCAAAATCTTCAATTGTTCGAGGCTCAAGAGTAAAGGAGTAGATTTTTCGGTATTTGCTGCTTTCTATGAGATCAGAATTAAGAAATTCTTCATTTGGAATGTACTGGTCTCTTCTGATTTGGTCTAGATACCAGAATCCATTCTCTTCCGTCAAACGGAAGATGCAAGGCACCTGAGGTTGATCTTTCCCAGAAATTAACTCAAGAGGCTGCCATATCTGATATGAGCGTCCAAACCCAGCATCGACAATGTAGTTTTTGCCATCAATGGTCACCTGCAGGAGAAGGTGAATCATGCCAGTGCTGTATTTTTTGGCTGGAGTGCTATAAACATACCCTCCCAACATCGTGGTCTCAAAACCGATTGTGGTCAGGGCCCAGTACAGAAGATGATTGACCTGGAGACACCAGCCACCCCGATTTCTTCTCACAATTTGATCAAAAATGGCCTCTAAACCCAAATCCATGGCTTCCCCACAATGGATGTTAAGGTTCTCAAAGGGAACAGCTCGGATCTGGTGCTGAAGAATATCAGTTAATGTTTCCAAGTCCAGTTTGTTCTGAGGCTTCTTATAGCCAATTCTTTCAAGATACGCTTCAATGTCCATGATCCCCTAAGCAAAGAAAGCAAAACAAAAGCAAATCATATTACTTTTACACTTGGATTTGAGTAGGCTAATTATGGCTATATTTTAAATATGTAAAAATACAATAGTTCTAAGTATAATAATTATTTCTAGTGCTTTTATCGTATGAATTCCTTTTACATGCATAAGTTCACTTAATAGTCCCAGAATCCTATAATAAATGTATTATCATGTCTTCTTTCAAGTGTGAGAAGTTGGAAATCAAGATTAAATGATGAGTCAAATGATAAACAGCTTATTCATGATTCTCTTGGTGATGAATAAAAGAGAGATTCCAATTGATATCAATTAAAATAGGCTTCTACATTCTTCTGATGTAGGCAGAAGAATCATGCAATAGCATATATAGTATTTGTGGTACCTGACCCACTCAATTTCCCATTTAGTTGAGCCTTATACAAACTTCCCCACTCAAATAACAGTATTGATTCATTCATCCATTGATTGATTAACTCAAGAAATAGTTTACTGGATAGCTATAATGCATTTCCTACTGATCTAGTGCTTGCTTACTCTCGAAAACCTTGTATTTTAGTGGGAGTTGGAGTGATACGGATAGGAAACTGAATACATGGATAAAATATGCAATATGTTAGACTGTAGTAAGTGCCCTGGGAAAGCGAAAGCAAAGAAAGGAGTTAGTAAGTGCACAGGGAAAGCTTCCATTTCAAATTAGTTGGTTAAAAAAAAAAATCACTAAGATTTGGAGCATGCCAGAGAATAAGCCCTGAGGATATGTGTGAGGAGGATTGTTCCAAGCAGGGGAACAGAAAATAACAAGGCCCTAAGCTCGAAACTGCCTTGAGAGTTCAAAAAGCATTCAGGAAGTCAGGTCAACTGGAGCACACGAGTGAGAAGGAGAATGGATTGAGATGCGATCTGACAGGCAACTGCAGCCTTGGAGCTAAGACTGGCATTTTGGCTTTTACTCGAAGTGAAATGAGAAATATAAATGAGAGAGGCCTCAGGGAAGGGTTGTAATTGAACAGTGTTTGCCACAATCAAAGTGATCTTTCTGGCTACTCTATAGAGAATAGGCTGCCTATATTGAGCCTTATGGACAGTCACATGAACTAGGTGGGACCAGTTTGAACACATATGCCCTAGGACCAGTGCTCAGCTCATGGATAACATATGATCTAAGTAGGTCCAAGACTTTATCGAGGAACTTCTGCTGAAACCTAAGCATGTATGTTCTGCTACAAGGTAGAAGCTGTTGGGGTATTCATTCGAAGCTATTGGTGAGAACCTATTGAAGAACAACATTAACAAAGAGTTTACCAAGTTTACAAAGAAATGAAAAACAGGAGAAGGTAGAATAAGGATAGACCTCAATGAAGCTGAATGCTATCTTTTAACTTTCAGGTAATGTGAATCAAAAAAATAAATGCCCCTTATTTTGTTAAATCTTTTAGAAAAAGTTTTTTAAACCTGCCATCATAGTCTTCATCTTTGGAGACTGATTCTAACAGTGCTGCACAGACCTCAAGAATAACTCTTTTGTAATGTGGTATGGCCTGAGGATGACCTTGTACAAATGGACCTGCCCTGAGTTGAATGGTGAGAAGTGAAGCATTTTCTTTTCCCTTCTCTTACCATTTCTTCTATGTTCTCCTATTTTTCCTTTCTGACCCAGCTATCCTTCCCATGTTGCCAGTTTCCAACGTTCTCTCTTCTTGATGTCTACAACATTATTTCTCCTAAATCTATTAGATGGCATTTCTTCTCAGCCTAACTTGCACCAGCACCCTTTCTTAGCATTTGGACAAGCTCTAAAATCCTACCACTCAGACAAAGAGACAGAACAAATTGTAGCCAGACAATGCTAACCTCTCTCTGCCCCCTAACCTAGAATCTGTACTGAGGATGTAAAGAAGAGAGAAAAGCTGATCCGAAAGGAAGAAGGGAGTTTTTACATACCTGAACATTTGATTCTTACTTAGAATATCATTCCTTCTATTAAGAAATTACTTTATGTCTCTTTTATGTGGTATAATTTGTTTACAAGCATTTGTTTTCCTCTTTTTCTTTCTTTCTCTCTTACACTCTCTTTGTTCCCCTCCCTCCATCCTTCCCCTCCTTTTCTCTTTTTCTTTAAGGTGAAATGTTGATTTGGAGTTTAGCAACTGCCAGGTCCATTTGAAAGAAGTCAGTTTTGTTAGAGTCCTGGATAAAGCAATATGTCGTAACCAAATCACACTTGAACCTTCTGTGACTGAACGTAAGAAATCGTGCATTACTGACGTTGTGCTTCAAGGTGGAATGCTGAAAGCACTTGGAAAGTAGTTGCCAGGAAAAGAGCTCACTGAAAACACTACTAGCTTTACATATCCACTGGTAGAACCTCTGTGCAGTGATACATCCCTCCCTTTCACCCTTTCATCTTGATCATAAATGTAAGACTTAAAGGAGGCAGAGTGAACATGCTTAGGGAGCCCACTGAGAGCTCTCAGAAAGGCACTTAATACCTTTCTTAGTAAGTTGAAAGTAGGTTGATCTTCAGTTTTAATCCTGAAGGCAGAATGCTGCTTCTTCCTGGCTTAAATTCTAGAAATAAGAAAAAAGAAAGTTAGAAATATGTAACGTGACTTCTTTGAAAACAATGGTTTTATAGATCATAAAGTATGAAGACTTCCTAAAAATCACAAAACAGAGGGAATGGACTGCACAGTAAAGTGAAATTTGTATAAGAAAGTGTGTAGAAACTATAACTATAGAGATGGGTGCAACGCTGATGGGGCTAGAGCCTTCTGGCTTACAAACCTGGAAGCTGGAGAAGCCACCAGGAGCCAGGCTTCCACAGCCTCCAGAGGCAACCCACCAGCTGATGAACTGCCAAGAGATCAGCAAGGAAGAGTAAACCAGGTTCCATGCCCCAAATCAATACCATGACATATTACCAACACATCAGACCAGGATGTAGTGGTAGCACCTGGTCTTCCTCTAGGTACAACTATAACTGGGCATGTTGAGGCAGATAAACAAGGTAAGGCCCTTAATGTATGATGCTACTCAAAAGAAAGAAGGACCATCTACATACAGAAGAGAAAGAAGGACCATCTGCATGCAGAAAATCTGCCATCAGAGCATCTCTTGTCGTATTCACCTCCCCTCACCTCCACTAAAAACACCGAGGAGTCTGTGAAAGGAAATTCAATTTTGGGACCCCAAACTCATTTAGCCAAAGGGAATAGTCAAGCTGGTAACTGGGTCATGCAAACCTGCCTCCCCGTTTTTGGTTCCTAAATAAGGTAGCTACAAGATGAAAAGCGACACACATCCCCCATATTTTGTCCGCAAGGAAACTCCTCATGAGCTGTTAAAACCTCACCATGACAAACAAATTGGGAGACATTAATATAATAAACCATAAGTTTACAACTGCTTTAATTGACACAGATGCAACTATATCTCTGATAAATCCTACCTTATTTAGAAACCCCATTCCTCAGAATAATGGAAAAAATTAACATGGTAGGTGTGTCTAATAAAATGATCTCATGTTTTAAGTCCAAACCGATGCCTTACCGTTTCATCGGGTTCAGCTCCCTCGCCGCAGGCTCTAAGTGTGACACGCTCAGTAGGTCCCATATGTCTCTTATATGCCTGGGGCCCCTGTCAGTCTTTTGGGCTGTGATCTCCTCAACATCCAGAATGCCGTATCTCTTTTTCATCAAAAGGTGAACTTTTTTTAGAATTGGGGCCAGGAGACCAAAAATACCAAATTACAAAATGTCCTGACAGGGTACCACAATTTAATGCTAGTAATGTGAAAACATCATCTTGTGGCTGGGAAAATGAAATAGAGACACAGAAGGAAATATTAGAGAAGAGAAAGTACTGGAATAAAGAGCAGAAAACAGTAAAACTCCTTTTCGCTTCCCCAATCTTCCTGTTAACACCAGAAGACGAGCGCTTGCTCAGCGTGTCCCCTCCCACTTAACGGTCTCAATCAAATACAGATAAAGGGAAAATATTCTCAGCCACTCCAATAAAGGTAGAGATAAACCCAAAGACGCCCGTACCCAACCTTAATACCCTCTATGACAGGCAGCCATAAATGGAATTGCCCCTATTAGACAAGATTACCTAAACAGGGAGCTCATTATTCCCTGCACAAGCCCCTGCAACAGCCCTATATTCCCTGTAAAGAAACCAAGCAGGAGAGGATGAAGATTTGTGCAGGACTTGATGGCAATAAACAAAATTGTAATACCCAGGCACCCAGCAGTCCCCAATCCACCTACCTTTCTATCAGCTACCCACTATCGGCCAGCATTTCTCAGTTGTGAATCTCTCAGTGCCTTTTTTAGTATTCCTATAGATCCAGACAGCCTGTATTTGTTTGCCTTTACTTGGAAAGAATGGCAATATACGTGGACTGTAATGCCCCAAGGGTATACGGAAAGTCCCACTTACTTTTCCCAAAAACTAAAAGCTGATTTAGAGGATTTAATTTTTCCCCAGGGCTCAACACTCATTCAGCACGTGGATGATCTTCTCCTTTGTTCAGACACACTATCTTTCTCCCAGGAAAATAGTCTTCATTTACTCAGCCAGCAAGGGACACAAAGTCTCCAAAGACAAACCTCAGCTGTGCTTCCTGCAAGTTAAGTATTTGGGCCATATTATCTCAGTTCAAGACTGAGTATTAACCCTGACAGATGAGAAAAACTTTAGTTTTCCCAATGCCCATCACCAAGAAACAACTTAGAGAATTTGGGGACCGGCAGGCTATTGTACAAACTGGATACCAAATTTCTCCCTTATGGCTCAGCCTCTATATGCATACCTAAAAAATGAACAACCTGATTCCATCATGTGGACTCCAGAGAGACAATCAGCTATATAACAAATAAAGGAAATGATAACTAATGCCCCAGCCATAGGGCATCCAAACTACAAGTTGCCTTTCTCCCTTTTTGTACATGATACTGGAGGTACTGCGTCCAGGGTACTGACCCAGAAACATGGTGATCATCGGAGACCTATAGGCTAATATAGCCAACAGCTGGACCCTGTGGCTCAAGGGCTGCCTCCTTGTGTGAGAGTAATAATAGCCATGGCCCTTCTGTACAAGTGCATTGAAGAAATAATTATGGCTTTCCCCCTTACCATTTTTGTGCCACATTCTATTGAGACCCTTCTGAATTCTCATCACACTCAATACCTATCTGTCAACTAGTTAGCCTCTTATGCAATTTTGCTGTTATCCTCTCCCAATGTTACTGTTTCCTGCTGTAATAATCTTAGTCCAGCCACTCTCTTGCTGGGCCCTTCCAACAAGACCCCTCATGACTGTGTTCTGATGGCTAACCAACTTCTCACCACCGGGACAGGCCTACAAGAGATGCCACTGGATAATGCTGAGACAGAATGGTATACAGGTGGGTCTAATTTAAGAGAAGATGGAAATTTTAGAGCAGGACATGCTGTGGTTACCTTACTAGAGGTAACTGAAGCTAGTCCTCTTCCCCAAGCCAGATCAGCTCAATGGCTGAAGTGATTGCCTTTGTTTAAGATTGACTTGAGCTTGTCAAGTGACAAAAGACAAGGCTGCAAACATTTACACTGACAGCCACTATGCTTTTGGGGTTGCTCATGACTTTCGGATGCTATGGAAAAAGAGAGGATATTTAACCTTCTCAGGGCAACCCACAAAAAATGGACAAGTACCAGAGCTGTTAGAAGCTATTCTAAAACCAAAACACTTGGCAATTAAAAAAATCCCAGGTAACTCAAAATTAGACACCACAGTAAGTCAGGTTAACCAATTGGCTGACACCACAGCTAAAAAAGAGCAGTGTCTGGGCCACCAGGTATGTTATGTAAAATGCAGAGTCCCTGCATTTTTTTCTCTGTCCCTTTTGTTAGTGTCATCTTATGTTAAAAATGCAGATTCACTGAGCCAGACAAAGCCGTGAATAACTATTTTTCCCTACTCCCCTCTTACATGAAAACTGTGCTTCTCAACATTCCGTCCTTTCCCTTTTAAATTTGGAGCCCTCAAAATCATCCTTGAAGAAAGGCATAGACCTGTCTCCCAGGCGCACATCCTTAACTTTGGCAAATACATCTCCTAAAATGATTGAGACTTGTCTCGTCATTTTCCTTGATTGACAAGTCTATGCCAACCCCAGCTGGACATCTCACCATCCACACCAGATTCAAGCAACAAAAGGTAGAAACAGAGCTATACATACATGAAAATGATGAAAAAACAAAATGAAAATACTACAAGATTGGGATCAGAAGAAAAGACCATAACATGAAAACGTTACCAAAAAAAAAAAAAAAAAAAAGTCTCACAACCAATTCAAGAAGAAAAATAAACAGTGGAAAAAAAATGTTTTACAGGTATCTGAGGCTATAGACCATGTAAAATAAACTCAATAATAAACAGCTACAAAATAAAGTGATAAAATAATAGTTTTATGAAAAGAAAGATTTCATACCTTAGAATACTAATTAAGGACAGAAATGAAATAAATAATGAACAGAATACATAATTAATGATCAACAGAAAGGAACAATATAGATACAACATCACATTGCTTATGTGGAGGAAAAGCTTGATATTCATAGTAAAGGCTAATGAAGTGATAAATCAATTAAGAGAGAATCTAATAGAAAGCAGTAAAGGATAATCCAATGTAAAGACAATTGGCGCTTCTAAAGTGGAGAACTCAAAAAGTGCAATAGAAAAACATATGGCAGTATTCACAATAGCAAAGACACAGAATCAACCTAAATGCCCATCAATGACAGATTGGATAAAGAAAATCTGGTACTTACATGCCATGGAATACAGTGCAGCCACTTAAAAGAACAAGATCATGTCTTTCATGAAAACATGGATGGAGCTGGAGGCTATTATCTTTAGCAAACTAACATAAAATGAAATACTGCAATGTTCTCACTTGTAAGTGGGAGCTAAATGATGAGAATTATCACAAAGAAGGAAACAGCATATACTGGGGCCTTTCACAGGCTGGAGGGTGAGAGGAGAGAGAGGATCAGGAAAAATTACTAATGGGTACTAGGCTTAATACCTGGGGTGATACAACAAACCCTCATGACACAAGTTTATAACAAACCTATACATGTACCCCTGAACTTAAAAGTTAACCAAAAGGACAGGTGCTGTGGCTCACACCTGTAATACCAGCACTTTGGGAGGCCAGGGCGGGCAGATCACAAAGTCAGGAGTTCGAGACCAGCCTGGCCAACATGGTGCAACCCCATCTCTACTAAAAATCAAAACCTAGCTGGGTGTGGTGGCACATGCCTGTAATCCCAGCTACTCTGGAGGCTGAGGCAGGAGAATCACCTGAACCCAGGAGGAGGAGACTGTGGTGAGCTGAGATCGTGCCACTGCACTCCAGCCTGGTGACACAGTGAGATCCTGTCTCAAAAAAAAAAAAAAGAAAAGAAAAATGTATTTAAAGACAAATATTTTCCTGAAATGATGAAAAAATTGAAGCTGAAAAACAAAGAAAATTCTGGGAAAGTTTGATACAACATGTTTGCCACTGGAATATATTTTTGTTAAATTATTAAAAGTCAAAATTAAAGACAACTACTCAAGCATCTTGCAGAGAAAGAAAATATTTCATAAAAGAAAAAATATCAGGCCAGCAAGAGAATGTTACACAGAAATATCCTTCAGTGAAGTAACAGAAGTATATCTTCAAAGTATTGAAGGAAAGTGTTAGCTCCAAATATTCTGGTTAGTATTTCACTTGATCATAAAGGCAACATGAGTATCAAGGTAATATCAAATATAAAAGAGCTTAAGAAATGCAATAACTGAGCTATCCTGATAGTTTGTTTCATGGCCAGTGAACAAGTAGATGAATATGAAAACCAAGAAGTGATGAAGTCACACTAAAGGAGTGTTGGTGAATACTGACTCCTTTCAATACAGAACAGAGTAGAAAGGTTATAAGAGTTAAGGATATTGAATGAGGCATTTTAGCTTATATAGAGATAGAAATATGAAGTTAAAAATTCAAACTGAAGATACAGAAAGACCAGATTCTAGGAGAATCCAGTCCAGTACTGTCAACACTGGAATTGTTAAAAGACAAATTTTTAGGCGTAATAGTTTTTAAAGTTTATTAGAACAGACAGCAATTCATGAGTCAGGCAGCACCAGACCACAGGTGGCTCAATGCTCTGCTGAGGAAAGGGGAGGGCAAGAGAGAAGCTTTTATAGAATGTTCACAGGAATGAGACAAAGAAAAGGTATTGGGTTGGTTAGAGTGAAATGTCCCTGGTTAGAGGTTAGTTGACAGTTGATTGATGAAGTCTCTAGTTTTTTTGTTTGTTTGTTTGTTTTTAACAGCCAACCAATATTTAATTTAAACCTATGAAATGCTATGCGATTACTGAGGAGTGATTTACTTCCAATTATATAGTCACCTTTGGAATAGGTGTGAGGTGGTAATGTATGTTTTGTGTATTTGAAGTGGAGAGTTCTATAAATGTTTATTAAGTTTACTTGTTCCGGGTCTGAGTTCAAGTTCTGAATATCCTTGTTAATTTTCTATCTCGTTGATCTATAGAATTGTTAGCTCTTCTTGTTGCATTGATCCTTTTGCCATTATGTAATGTCATTCCTCGCCTCTTTTGATCTTTGTTGCTTTAAAGTCTACTTTATCAGAGGCGAGAATTGCATCTCCTGCTTTTTGTTTATTGGTTTATTTTTACTCTCTGTTTGATTGGTAAATCTTCCTCCCTCTCTCTGAGTCTTTGTGTATTGTTGCATGTAAGATGGGCCCGGATGCAGCATACCGATGGGTTTTGGCTTTTTATCTAATTAAAATATATATAAGTTTAATACCGGCGTTTGATGCTAGCTGGCTGTTTTGCCCATTAGTTGATGTAAATTTTTTATTGTGTTAAAGTTCTTTGCTTTTTGATATATTTTTGGAAAGGCTGATATTGGTTGTTCCTTTATATGTATAGTGCTTCTTTCAGAAGCTCTTGTAAAGCAGGCCTGGTGGTGGTGAACTCTCTAAGTACTTGTTTGTTCGCAAAAGATTTAATTTTTCCTTCACTCATAAAGCTTAGTTTGGCTGGATAGGAAATTCTGGGTTGAAAGTTCTTTTCTTTAAGGATGTTAAATATTGGTCCCCACTCTTTTCTGGCTTGTAGGGTTTCTGCTGAGAGATCTGCTGTAAGTCTGATAGGTTTCCCTTTATGGGTAACCTGACTTTTCTCTCTGGCTGCCCTTAGTATTTTCTCCTTCATTTCAACCCTAATAAATCTGGCGATTATGTGCCTTGGGGTTGGTCTTCTTGAAGAATATCTTTGTGGTGTTCTCTGTATTACCTGGAGTTGAATATTACCCTGCCTTGCCAGGTTGGGAAAATTTTCCTGAATGATATCCTGAAGAGTATTTTCCAACTTGGATTCATTCTCTTCATCACATTCAGGTACACCTATCAAACGTAAATTAGGTCTTTTCACATAGTCCCATATTTCCTGGAGACTTTGCTCATTCCTTTTCATCCTTTTTTCTGCATTCTTGTCTTCTCGTTTCATTTCACTGAGCTGGTCCTCGACTTCTGATATCTTTCCTTCTGCTTGATCAATTCGACTGTTTAAACTTGTGCATGCTTCGCGAAGTTCTCGTGTTGTGTTTTTCAGCTCCATCAATTCACTTATATTCTTCTCTAAATTGTCCATTCTCGTTAACATTTCGTCAAACCTTTTTTCAAGGTTCTTAGTTTCTTTGCATTGGGTTAGAACAAGTTCTTTTAATTCACAGAAGTTTCTTATCACCCACGTTTTGAAACCTGCTTCTGTTATTGGAACACACGTGTAATCTATTAAGCCTTGTTCCGTTACTGATGAGGAATTGCAATCCCCTGTAGAGGGAGAGGCATTCTGATTTTGAGTATTCTCTACCTTTTTACGCTGGTTTCTTCCCTTCATTATATATTTGTCCGTCTGTCGTCTTTATAATTACCGACTTTCTAACTGGGTCTCTGACGTCCAACTTGTTGATTCCCTGCGCTGAAATCTGAGCAATCCACTGAGCCGGCCAAAACAGCGGTGTTAAGATTGATGGTGCTTTTCTGCCCGGGAATCTCCGGACTCTGCACCAAGAACTGGCGTGCTAAGACACCAGCAAAACCGCCACGCCGGCCACAAGAGTCGCCCTGGCGACCCGTGGAGCTCTTCCACTGGGAATCTCCTGGTCCGTGAGCAACTAATATTCGTCTGCAAGTGTGGCGTCCTCTCGTTCTTTGCGCTTTCACTGGGAGGTACGTGCCCGAGCTGCTAATCATCAGCCATCTTGGATCTCAGTCTCTAGTTTTTTACTGTTTACAGGTAAACAGTAAAATGAATGAAAATGAAACCACAGGAGTCACTTAGTCTGATGGCCCCCAATTAAAAGATTTTAACAGAACATATTCTGGTTAAATTATTGAAATGTAAAGGCAAAACATATCTAGCTGTAATAAAATAAGGAGGGGTAGTGCTTGAAGGGAATTAGTGCATTCCCTGTCTAAAGTAATCAAAAAACATTGAAATATATCAGGAATATATCAGAATATATATATATTTCAATGTTTTTTGAACTATATATAGTGACTCAGATGAGACCCCTTAGACCTACTGGGTTTGGACATGGTGGCTCATGCCTGTAATCCCAGCACTTTGGGAGGCTGAGGTAGGTGGATCACTTGAGATCAGGAGTTCAAGACTAGCCTAGCCAACATGGTGAAACCCTGTCTCTAATACAAAATACAAAAATAAAAAATAGCCAGGTGTGACAACACACGCGTGTAGTCCCAGCTACTTGGGAGGCTGACGCAGGAAAATCACTTGAACCCAGGAGGCAGAGGTTGCAGTGAGCCAAGATCATGTCACTGCACTCCAGCCTGAACAATAGAGTGAGACTCTGTCTCAAAAAAAAGACCTATTGGTTTCCACCATAAGTACAGAAGGGTATAAAATAAAATAGGCCTGCTCAGGGTACCTAAGAGGGAACGTGGATCTGGCAAGGATTCAGGTCTGAAGTTATCATGGGAATGAAAATGAATGAATTACTCTCAATAACTTACCTGGATCCCTTCAGATCTCTTTTACCATCTCACAGTGCCCCTGGCCTGCCTTCTGTGTTCTTCTATTTTAGGACTTGTACCTAGACTCTCTTTGGAGGACTCCTAAGGGCTCCTGAAGCTGCTTTTCCCTCCTTTGCAGAGAGCTAGAAGCGCCAGGGATTTATGTCCTGCCAGGGTAATGCTGGATCAATGACTTAGTAGGAGGTCTGGAAAGCCTAGCGTCCTTGCTTTGAGTCTGGACACACTTCGGAGTTGTAATTCACATCCAGGCTACATCTGGGGTTTTCCTAGCACTTCCTTCAGTCACTTGCACATGGATTCTTGTCTTGGTATCTGGTTTGGGGGAACCTGACTTAGGCCACCTTGGTGGACATTTTGGAGAACTATGTAAAAGAAAGTTAAGATACACAGAATGAGGCAACTTCTAGAGGGCCCTGAATGTTGGGCAAAATGCTTGTGTTTTTCTGCAGAGTTCATGAATGTTGTTTAGTTGAATGATCAATTTCAACAGTTGACCACCTACTGTGATTTATCCCTACACGACATGGCACTTCAGTAATAGATCACATTCTTGGATGTTGTACACCTGGAGAGCAGGTCGAGGGGCAGAACTCACTGTTCAATTCCAGGTCTCTAGAATCTATATATGTTAAATATACAGCAGTGGTTTTCTTTTTCTTTTTGGTTAAAGAAACCTTTATTCTTTCTCTAAAAGAGGTTATAAACAAGAGCCAAACACAAAAGAAGTAAAAGCAGATAAGGCCATGTGCAGTGGCTCACGCCTGTAATCCCAGCAGTTTGGGATGCCAAGGCAGGCGGATCACCTGAGGTCAGGAGTTAGAGACCAGCCTGACCAACATGGAGAAACCCCATCTCTACTAAAAATACAATACTAACTGGGCATGGTGGCACATGCCTGCAGTCCCAGCTACTCGGGAGGCTGAGGCAGGAGAATTGCTTGAACCCGGGAGGCAGAGGTTGTGGTAAGCCGAGATTGCACCATTGCACTCCAGCCTGGGCAACAAGAGCAAAACTCCATCTCTAAATAAATAAATAAGCAGATAAAGCAGATTTACCCAGAGGTAGCCTGCCTATGAGATAGGGCTGTTGTGCCTTAAGGCTAAATTCAGCACAAGTACAATTGTGGACTGAGATAAAATCGTCTACACCTGCTGCATGGATTTCTGGCATTAATGATTAGAAGAATTATAAAGAGAGTTAATGAGTGGCTTTTCTCTCTCTCTCTCTCTCTCTCTCTCTCTCTCTGTGTGTGTGTGTGTGTGTGTGTGTTGTGTATTGTGTGTTTTTCTTTTCCTATTCCTCCTCTTTTCTTTTGTCTCTACCACCATGAAGGAAGAGCGTGGTACCCCACTAAATTGACGATACAACCTAGCCCCCTCCTAAGCCAGCCCTTTGAGTCTCTGGATAAAAAGGAGTTGCTGGACTAGCCACACCCAAAGACCATTATTCAACAATTGTTACTGTCCAGAAGGCCTGCAACCCTCTCACTGGTCCCACTTAATGCCTACTGGGGCCAGGAAGGTGCTGGGGGTACTTGCAAGAAGCCAGGAAAGCAAATCTAAAGAAAAACAGCTGCTCCTACTGAAGACAGCAAAGGCCAGACAAAATAAGTCTCTGGGCAGCATGCAGATAGAGAGTTGACAGTTTAAAAATTCCTTTTGAGGAGGAAGGTGGTGTCACCTGTTTTGTGTTTCAAGCATTCAAGAGCAAACAGTATGCCTGTCTTTTGTTTTTTCATCAGAAAAGAGCAGGTGTACAGTTGTTGTGGGCATCAGTCAGGGCATGGAGCAGCATCCCGGGTAGAAAGCCCATCGGGCCCCCAGCTCCTGGGGCTGTTTGCCCAGACCAGTCTCCTCTCTTCTGTAGAATTCTGCAAGTCCATGTTCAGGGGGTATGCTCTTAGTCTGACAGTGAAGGAGTTAATTTTTTTGTCATTCATTCCTCTTGGAGATCCCCTCCACTAAGCATACTTCCACCATGATAAAACTTCTGCCCAGGTGCAGTGACTCACACCTGTAATCCCAGCATTTTGGGAGGCCGAGGAAGCTGGATCACTTGAGCTCAGGAGTTTGAGACCAGCCTGGCCAGGACAGTGAAACCCCATCTCTACTAAAAATACAAAAAAATACAAAAATTAGCCAGGCACAGTGGCCAGCGCCTGTAATCCCAGCTACTCAGGAGGCTAAGGCAGGAGAATCATTTGAACTCAGGAAGAGGAGGTTGCAGTGAGTTGAGATTGTACCACTGTACTCTAGCCTGGGGAACAGAACAAGGCTCTGTCTCAAAAAAAAAGAAGAAGAAAAGAAAAAACTTCCCTCCAGCAATTCTCATAGACAATGCAAACAACAGAATCTAAACTTCCTGGACATCTGGCATCATTAGGGGCTTCTTATCAGCTAGTGCAACAGGAGCAAGAATTGCTGCCTGTAGGACTAACTGGGTCCTTTAGGAAACACGCCACTGGGTGAGCATCATTGTCACAAGTAACCAAGAGGAGAATCCTGTTGAGAAAGTTGCCTTAAACATATTGGCTATCTTTTAATACACGTATTTAATCCTCACAACAACTCCTTTAAGTAAGCAATATTCATAGCTCCATTTTACTGAAAAAGAAACTGAGTTTTAGAGAAACAAAGTGACTAGGCCAAGTTCTCACAGCTATAAAGTGGCCGTGACTCTAAACCCAACAGTTTGAATCAAGCACCTGTAACTGTCACCACTACGCTGTGGAGTAGTGACAGCATTAGGCTCCAAGTATGTGCCAATTAGACTTTCTGAACAAACTTATACTTGAAATGCAGGCATCATGTAGAATCAACTTTCCTGTACTCACACTTGAGATAGGATTAAACCTCAATTTCAAAGTATGCTGCAAGTCCCTTACAGAGAGTTCCACTTACCAGGTTTTTTCTGCCGGCAACCAGGAACCAGACTGAATGCAATCCTCCCGTATCCAAGGTCTATGAGGAAGTCCTCTCACTTCCACAGTCTGCAGGGGAAGTATTCTCATTGGCTGTCCAAGTGGTCCCACTCCCAGAGTCACCTTAAGATCACCCCAGGGAACTCTGGGAAATGTAGTTGCAGGGCCTCAGGTTGTTCCTGTGAACCCCTATTCAAATCTTTCCTTTAAAAAAGTGTGAAGAGTTGTATTGTTCAATGATCCCCATGCCACCAGCTGGGAGGACTGTGCCCTTGTATTTCCGCTGGTTTCTGCTCTCTGGGAGCCTGACACCAGATGTCCCATGTGTGATGTGGAACGTGAGAGCCTGGAACAGGTCCAGGAAAAGCAGAACTGGTAACCTAGAGGAGGCAAAAGAGGAAGATGGAAGGCTTTAATCACACTCCAAGTTTATGGCATACTTCCTTCATCAATTCCCATTAGGCCTCTTTTAAAAAATTTTCTTCCCTTCAGCCATCATCCTCATTCCCACTGGCCTCTCTACCCAAAGGCACTGGGTAATGTGTCTGAAATAATTCCATGTATGAGAGTGACATATGTCATATGGCTTTGTCTATGCTGGTGTTTTTTATTTACATAATGATACTGGTCTATAACTCCTGCTGTTATGCATTTTTCTCTACACAATATATTTTTTTGTTTATACATAATGTACATGTTTATGGGGTACAATGTGATGTTCTGATACATGTATACATTGTGTAATGATCAAATCATGGTAATTAGCACATCTATCACTTCAAACATTTATCATTTCTTTGTTTTGAGAATATTCAGAATCCTCTCCTAGCTCTTTGAAATAAATAATGCATTATTGTTAGCTGTAGTCACCCTACTGTGCAACAGAGTAGCTACATAACACTGTACTTTTGATCAACCTCTCTCCATCTCCCCTTCCCCCCATTTTCCCAGTTTCTAATAGCCACTATTCTACTCTTAACCTCTATGAGGTCCTTTTATTATTATTATTGCATGTGAGTGAGTTGCCCACAAATGAGTGTTGCCTAGTGCCGTGTCTTCAGCACCTACTGTTCTAGACCATGCCTCTGATGTTCTGCTGTGTAAACTTGGGACTCCACGGGAAGCCTTTCTCTTGGCATGTCCTCTGGCAGGGTAGACATACTTGAAAACTAATTCCCTGGGACCACTACTCAGCCCAGGATGATGGAGTTAGAGACTAAATATCTTTGTGCTCTACCTGGTCAGGTGGAATTATTTTTAGGCTTATATAACACTGCCTCCTGGTGTTGTCCAGTGGAATTATGTTTTCTTTGTTCACAGGTAACTTGGCAATAATGTACCCTTTATTGATTCTCAAACTGCCCTGGTCTCACTGTCTCACTCCTGCACTGGTGCTTCCTTAAATCACGTCCCCAGTAATCTACCTGAATGTGAATCCTTGTCTTAGAGTCTGGTTGAAGGCCACTTTAGTCAGCTGGTTGTGAAGTGGACTGGAACTTGGATTCCTCCTGCTGGGGTAGCAGATTCCCCTTTGACCCAGAGTGGGTCTAAATGCTCCCTCTGTGGCCTCCAGCCTAGAATCAAGGGTCTTGGAGGCCTTGCCCAGTGCTGTGTTCCACTGTAGGGGGGTCAGCACTAGGTTCCAATGCAAAAATCCCACACTCATGTTTCTTTTGCATCCTAACGAAATAGATTCTCTTTTCACACTGTGCTGCCTGGGCTTGTGAGGATATTTGTTGAACTTGACGTCCCTGCAGGTGATTGAGTACAGGAGGGTTCTGTTTGGCCACCTTGTTCCACCCTCTATTTTATTATTTTTGATGCTATTGTGATGGATTGTGTTTTCCTGATTTCTTTTTCAGATAGATCATTATTGGTGTAAAGAAATGTAACTGATTTTTGTATGTTGATTCTGTATCCTGCTACTTTACTGGATTTATTTATTCTAATAATTTTTATGAAGTTTTTTGAGTTTTTTATATGTAGTATTATGTCATCGGCAGGTAGAAATAATTTTACTTTTGCCTCTTAGGCTTATTTTTTACTTCCTTTTGTTTCATTTTGTTTTTTCAGTCCTGGCGCACGTGTGTAGGATATGCGGTAGTTTGTTACGTAGGTAAATAGGTGACTTGGTAGTTTGCTGCACCTATCAACCTATCACCTAAGTATTAAGCCCATCATGCGTTAGCTATTTTTCATGATGCTCTCCTTCCCCCTACCCCTGCCCTCCTGACCCCCACAGGTCCCAATGTGTGTTTTTCCCCTCCCTATGTCCATGTGTTCACATTGTTCACTTCCCACTTATGAGTGAGAACATGTAGTTTGGTTTTCTGTTCCTGTATTAGTTTGCTGAGGATAATGGATTTCAGCTCCATCCATGTCCCTGCAAAGGACATGATTTCATTCCTTTTTATGGCTGCGTAGTGTTCCATGGTATATATGTAGCACATTTTTTTTGTCTAGTCTATCAATGATGGGCATTTAGGTTAATTCCATGTCTTTGCTATTGTGAATAATGCTGCAATGAACATACACGTGCATGTATCTTTATAAAAGAATGATTTATATTCCTTTGGGTATATACCCAGTAATGAGATTGCTACATTAAATGGTATTTCTGGTTCTAGGTCTTTGAGGAATTGCCACACCATCTTCCACAATGACTGAACTAACTTACATTCCCACTAACAATGGAAAAGCATTCCTATCTCTCTGCATCCTCACCAGCATCTGTTTTTCTTGACTTTCAATAATTGCCATGCTGACTGGAATGAGATGGTATCTCATTGTGGTTTTGACTTGCATTTCTCTAATGATCAGTGATGTTAAGCTCATAGATAGGAATAATCAATATCATGAAAATGGCCATGCTGCCCAAAGTAATTTATGGGTTCCATGCTATTCTCATCAAACTACTACTGACATTCTTCAAAGAATTTAAAAAAAACTATTTTAAAGTTCATATGGAACCAAAAAAGAAGCTTTACAGCTAAGACCAATCCTAAGCAAAAAGAACAAAGCTGGAGGCATCACACTACCCAACTTCAAACCACACTACAAGATTGTAATAGCCAAAACAGCATGGTACTGATACAAATACAGACACATAGACCAATGGAACAGAATAGAGAACTCAGAGTGAACATCACACATCTACGACCATCTGATCTTTGACAAACCTGACAAAAACAAACAATGGGGAAATAATTCGCTATTTAATAAATGGTGCTGGGAAAACTGGCTAGTCATACACAGAAAATTGAAACTAGACCCCTCCTTAAGTCTTATACAAAAATTAGGTCAAGATGGGTTAAAGACTTAAATGTAAAACCCAAAACTATAAAAACGCTAGAAGAAAATCTAAGCAATACCATTCAGGACATAGACACAGGCAAAGATTTCATGATGAAAACATCAAAAACAATTGCAACAGAAGAGAAAATTGACAAATGGGATCTAATTAAACAAAAGAGCTTCTAAACAGCAGAAGAAACTTGATCAGAGTGAACGGACAACTTACAGAATGGGAGAAAATTTTTACAATCTATTCATCTGACAAAGGCCTAATATCCAGAGTCTGTAAGGAACTTAAACAAGTTTACAAGAAATCCAACCCATTCAAAAGTGGGAAAAGGGCATGAACAGACACTTCTCAAAAGAAGACATTTATGTAGCCAAAAAACATATTTTTAAAAAGGCTTATGTACTAGTTATTATTTTCTTGACTAATTGCTCTTGTTCATACATCCACTCCTATATTCAATAGAAATGGCAAGAGTAGGCATCTTTGCCTTGTAAAGATCTTAGAGGAATAGCATTCAGTTTTTCCCACATTAACATCAAGAAGTTTTTTTCGGGGAGTGGGCCAAGATTGCTGACTAAATGCAGCCAGATAGAACAGCTACCACCAAGGGACTGAGATGACTGGTGTACTGCTTACAGACATTCAGAGGGAAGGCACTGAAAGTGAACAGAGGGAGCACACAGAAGCTAGACTGAGGGAGGGAAAACTGGGAACCCCTACATGGGGCTACTGCATACCTGGACTTGTTCCTGTGCCCCCAACAGCTCCAGGGGAGCAGGTGAGTTGAATTGGTAAGGAGCAATCCACTTTCACCACGGGCCTCTCAAACCCCAGCAGGAGGAGACCCTGCAACCACAGACACTGAAGTTGAGAGCAAACCAGCTGATGTGGAGCCCAAAGGGTTTAGTGCGGGAGCATCTGTAGCAGAGCACGGCCAGGGACAGCCATCACCCTAGGACTCTACTTGTTCCCATAGGAGACTTTAGCCCTTGGAGAACTGTCAGTCCTGAACTCTGCAGGGTGGTCTTGTTCATCAGATAGGACTAGTCCAACCTCAGCACCCCTTGGTCTGCTGGCCTCCCCCAGAGCCCCACCCTGCCCACACCTTCTTGCAGGGCAGCCTTGGGTGCCCTGGTTGGCCACATCATAGCTTCTGTACTGGCACACTATGCCTAACCTTCAAGGAGCTCCAGTATGGCAGCCCCCATGCCTACTCACCAGCCTGCATGAACCCTCTCCACACTGCAACTTCCCCAGGGTCCAGTGCAACTCCTCACATTGCTTTGCTGGCATGTGTTTGCAAAGGCAGGTTTCGCTTTCCTTGACCTGCCAGAGGGAGAGTATGTATGCACCCCACTCTGCCACTGCTGTGTCAGGAGTACAGTCTGCCACTCCTCCCTCCACCAACCATCATTGCAGATAGAGTCTTGGCAGGCACAGGACCAGCCAGCCCTGCATCCACCAGTGCCTCACTCTTGTGCTAACACTGCTGAGGGAGTGGAACTAGGCACAGAGAACAGTGAATCCTCACCTGCCCTAAGCAACCACTCCTGCTTACAGGGCACAGAGAAAGCACACAGACCTGTGTTGTCTGCCTGCCCCCAAGGCAATACCACCACCAGTGTGACCATGCACACATCTGCAGTCAGGCTCCCCTGCAAGCTCCCACAACCCCACCTCCCATCAGCTGAATTACCTCCACCACTGTGATGAAGAGAGGCAGGCACTCTAGTACCTGCTAGCACTCCACCTCAGCTGACAAGTGTGTAACCCACCATGCTGCCACTACCACTGCTGCTGGTACATGTGAACAAGGATGGATCCTGCTGTAACCGCACTATGAAATGCATTGGCTGACACCACCCATCACAGTGCAGTGACCAGTGGTCCAGGAGTACCACAACCCCCAGCACAGTGGATACCTAACCTCGAGCCAGGAGATGAAGTCAGGGTCCAAGACAAGTCCCCCAGAGTTAGAGCATGAAGTCCAGAAGTTGGGAGCTGAACAGTGGCCCCCTAAAATCTTCTAGAAATGAGGTCAGTCACCCGATTCAACTCTATACTGCAATCAAACCCTCAGGGTCATCAAATAGGATAAAAGGAAAAAAATGCAAACATCAGCAACCTCAAAAAGTGATGGAACATAAGCCCACAAAGATGAGAAAGAACCAGGGCAAGAACCCTGACAACTCAAACCGCCAGGGTGTCTTCTTTCCTCCACACAACTGTATCACCTGTACAGCAAGGGTTCTGAACCAGGCTGAGGTGACTGAAATAGAATTCACAATATACATATGAACAAAGATCATTGAGCTACAGGAGTACATTAAAATCCAATCCAAGGAAGCGAAGAATCACAATAAAACAGTGCAGGAGCTGACAGACAAAATAGCCAGTATAGGAAAGAATGTAACTGATCTGACAGAGCTGAAAAACACACTACAAGAATTTTATAATGCAATCACAGATATTAACAGGAAAATAGACCAAGGTGAGGAAAGAATCTCACAGCATGAAGACTGAATTTCTGAAATGAGACAATCGGACAAGAATAGAGAAAAAAGAATGAAAAAAAAATGAACAAAACCTCTGAGAAATAAGGGATTATGTAAGAAGACCAAATCCACAACTCATGGTGTCCCTGAAAGAGATGGGGAAAATGGAACCCACTTAGAAAACATATTTCGGGATATCCATGAGAACTTCCCCAACCTAGCTAGACAGACCAACATTCAAATTCAGGAAATGCAGAGAACCCTAGTAAGATACTTCACAAGAAGATCATCCCCAAGACAGATAATCATTAGATTCTCTAAGGTTAAAAATGAAAGAAAAAAATGTTAAAGACAGCTAGAGAGAAAGGTCAGGTCACCTAGAAAGGGAAGCCCATCAGACTAACAGCAGATCTCTCAGCCAAAACCCTACAAGACAGAAGAGATTGGGAGCCAATATTCAGCATTCTTAAAGAAAAGAAATTCCAACCCAGAATATAATATCTGGCCAAACTAAACTTCATAAGCAAGAGAGAAATAAGATGCTTTTCAGACAAGCCAATGCTTGGGGAATTCATACCACTTGTAAGGGAGTGGTACAAGAGCTCCTGAAGGAAGCACTAAATATGGAAAGAAAGGACCATTACCAGCCATTAGCAAAACACACTTAAGTACAAAGACCAGTGATACTATAAAGCAACCACATAAACAAGTCTGCAAACAACCTGCTAACAGCTTGACAGGATCAAATCCACATATATCGATACTAACCTTGAATGTATATTAGCTAAATGCCCCAATTGAAAGACACAGAGTGGCAAGCTGGATAAAGAATCAACACCCATTGGTATACTGTCTTCAAGAGACCTATCTCATATGTAATGATGCACACAGGTTCAAAATAAAGGGATAGAAAAAAATCTACCAAGCAAATGGAAACCAGAAGAAAGCAGAGGTTGCAATCCTAGTTCCAGATAAAAGAAACTTTAAACCAATAAATATCAAAAAAGACAAAGAGGGGCATTATATTATGATGAAAGGTTCAATTTCACAAGAAGAACTAACTATCCTAAATACACATGCACCCGGAACAGAAGCACTCAGATTCATAAGAAATTCTTAGAGACCTTCAAAGAGACTTAGATTCCCACACAACAATAGTGGGAGACTTTAACACCCCACAGACAATATTACATCATCAAGACAGAAAATTAACAGATATTCATGACCTCAACCCAGCACTGGATCAAATGGACCTGATAGACATCTACAGAACTCTCCACCCCAAAACAATAGAATGTATATTCCTCTCATCACCACATAGCACATATTCTAAAGTCAATCACATAATCAGAAATTAAATACTACTACTGAAATCATAGCAAACAGTCTCTTGGACCACAGTGCAATCAAATCAGAAATCAAGACCAACAAGTTCACCATTTGACCCAGCAATCATATTACTGGGTATATACCCAAAGGAATATAAATCATTGTATCATAAAGACATATGCATGTGTATGTTCACTGCAGCACTATTAACACTATCAAAGACATGAAGCCAACCTAAATGCCCATCAGTAGTAGATCAGATTTTATAAAAAAGGTGGTATGTATACACTATGGAATACTATGCAGACATGAAAAGAATGAGATCATGTCCTTTGCTGCAAAATAGATGGAACTGGAGGCCATTATCCTTAGCAAACTAACAAAGGAACAGAATACCAAATACCATGTGTTCTCCTCATTTAGCAACCAATTATACGTGAGGGGAGAAACAGAGGGAGGGGAGCGATAGACACTGGAGCCTGTTGGAGAGTGGAGGGTGGGAAGAAGGAGAGGATCAGGAAAAATAACTAATGAGTACTAGACTTCATACTTGCATGACAAAATAATCTGTACAACAAAACCTCATGACCCAAGTTTACAAACCTGCACATGTACCCCTAAACTTAAAATAAAAGTTAAATTTAGGCCAGGCGTGGTGGTTCATGCCTGTAATCCCAGCATTTTGGGAGGCTGAGGTGGGCAGATCACTTGAGTTTGAGTTCAAGACCAACCTGGTCAACATGGTGAAACCCCATCTCTACTAAAAATACAAAAATTAGCTTGGCATGGTGGTGGGTGCCTGTAATCCCTGCTACTCGGGAGGCTGTGGCAGGAGAATCATGAACCCAGAAGGCAGAGGTTGCAGTGAGCCAAGATTGCACCACTGCACTCTAGCCTGGGTGACAGAGAGAAACTCTTGTCTTAAAAATAATAATAATAAATAAAATGTCAATAACTACATAAATGAAAGGTGCACCTAAGCAACAACCTTAGAAGCCAAGCCAAGGATTTTTCATCAGATTGTGCTTGTAATATCTATGCAAACTGGGTAAATTCCTCTCTTCTCAAAGTCCCAAAATTTCTTGAGGTTCCTAGGCCTGTCAAAAACTAACATTCTTTGCTTACTGCAAGGTCAAAAGAAATATGTAAAAATACCATATGGACAAGGTAGCAGGCAAGTCTTTCTCAGGGGCTTTTTATCAGCTCTATAAAGTCAAACTCAATTTCTCAAAGCAACCTGATTATATCTGAAAATTTGCCATTCCAGTCAAAGCCTTGGTACAGAACCAATGTCTCCAATATGTCCAGTTACAGAAGAAAACATGCTTATTTAACTCATGCAAATAACTATATTGCAATAAAATAATAGTTGCAAATAGTTTCCAAATTTTGGAGAAATCAGGTAGAGAGAAAGGTCAGTATTTCAACTTTGCTGACAAAAGTATACTTGGCCAACTGCAGTAAGCTATAAATAACTCAAAAGAGAAATAGTTTTCCTGAGGCTTCTTCAACCAGAGTAGCAGCCATCCAAACAGGATGTTGACCATGCACCAAACAAGATGTTGACCATGCAATCTGATTATATCTGAAAAGTTGCCGTTCTAGTCAAAGCCTTGGTACAGAACCAGTGTCTCCAATATGTCCAATTACAGAAAAAAACATATGCTATTGAACTCATGCATATAACTATATTGCAATAAAATAGTACTTGCAAATAGTTTCCAAATTTTGGAGAAATCAGGTCGAGAGAAAGGTGAGTATTCCAACTTTGCTCTCAAAAGTATACTTTGGCCAATTGCAGTAAACTATAAGTAGCTCAAAAAAAAGTAGTTTTTTCTGATGCTTCTTCAATCAGAGTAGCAGCCATCCAAACAGGATGTTGACCATGCACCTTGGAACTGCCATCCATAAACCAAGCAACTTTGTGCCGGTCAGGTGAGAGCTGTTTATTGGGCACTGCAGAATCCAGCAGCTCCTCACACAGTTCCAAAGTCAGCCCTAGGTGAAAACAGGTTCCCTGCTGATGAGTATCTCCTCCTTGCACTCCCTGGTTGCATGATCCCATATATAAGAATTCCATCTTATTATGGAATTCTTCTGGGCACTGCTATCCCCATTAGAGTGCTTCTCTGACATCGCCCAAGATAGTACGGGTATTTGAGGTGTGAAGATGATTTTATGTCCTTCAGTCATGGGATAATTTCAATTAATGTCCTATCTCAAGGCAGTAAATCATTCATTGCCCAATTAAACTCCTTTAAATTTAATTTGGCTGAAGTTTTTCTTTTAACGTAGAACAAATTGGCTTGGGGTTCTTTAATGTTAAGTGAGTAGCATGGGCTCCTTTTAGTCCACCTAATCATTGATAGTGTTATATCAAGGCCTTTGTTTTAACCTCATCAATTTTTATTTATGTATTCAGTTTTTAAATAACTATCTAAAGATTTCCACTCTGCTGGGATGAGTCCTATGAGTCTTCCCCCTCACATTTTTAATTGCAACTTATTCAAAAGTTAAGCAGAAAACTGCATTATCTCTTATTAATACTATATAAAAATCTTGTTTAAAAGAGAAAACCATATTCTACATTTATATTAGGTATTATCAGTACTAAAGCTAATTTTAATAAAACCTTATAAACAAATCCATCCAACCTCTGTCAGCTTTTGACCACACAAGATTTCCATAGACCTTTTATATCTTATTTTTCCTATTTTTCTATTTCTCCAACTTTTTAGATCTATCTGATTTTATCAGCATCATCTTTTTTCATTTTGAAAAAACCTTTTTGAAAAACCTCCATACTAGAAAAAATTACATTTCCTTTAGCAAAAACCACATCTTCACGTCTTTCTTACAACCTTCTTCACCAAAAATACATCTTACTTTATATACTCTGTACATAGAATTCATTCTCTTATACCTAGTAGTTTTAATTACATATATTAACTACTATTTTAACTCTTAGAAATCCTAATTTCCAGTGAAAAGCATGGGAAGTAATTCTGAACTGTTTATATATGTATTTGTAGGTTAAAATCATTTCATAATGTTTAAAAAGCTGTTTCCTCAGTTTTTTTGTATATTAACAGATTGAAATATATTTTATATCATATTAAAAATAAAATTCTAAAGTATATAAACAAACATTTAATAAGTGATGTTTCAATATTTTAAATTACTTAAATGGCTTAGATATTTCATGAGTATCTATTACTTAATTTAATGTAACGTGACTTTAAGATTTTAAGTTACTGAGAAGAATTTTGAAACTATGACACACTCCCTACTCATCCTGGGTCCCTTACCCATGGGCACCCCAGTGAAGTGGCTACACTACCTGGGATATATACCCTGGGGTTCGTTGTTGCAAATGGAGAAAGAATTCAGGACACAGTCATATGTGGGTGGGTTAAGGAGTGGAAAGTTTAATAGAAGAAAGGATATGGGAGAGCAGCTCCTTGCAAGAGAGAGGAGAAAGGGGAAGCAGGGAGGGAGGAGAGAGAGAGAGAGGGACAGGATCCAAAAAAGGGGAGAATGCAGCAGACCGCAGCAGATTTTATATGCGGGCTGGAGAAAGTGGTGAACATTCCTTCCATGAGGTGGAACACAAGAGGGACCTATTGTAGAAGATGAATTGCAAGAATGAAAATGCCAGATAGAATGAACTCATTTGAGGAACCAGACACCCTGATCCTAGGGCTCACAGACTGGTTAGATCAGGTTTGATGTCCTTGTAGTTCGTGGGGAAGGCTTGTTGCCCCACCCTAATGTTCTTCTGCAAATGGGCATTCCAGTTGATCTGTGCCATCTTGCCTGCTCCTTTATAGTATAGGTGGCTGGCAGAAAAGGGAGGATAGAGCCACCACCTTGAACATGTCTAGTGCTTAGTTCCTGTGGGCATTCACCCATGCAAACTTCCAGCCTGCAGGCTGTTCCTTGTTAGAAAATGATTTGGGTGGGGCTGCTTTTCATTGAAAAGCAAAACCTTACAGAGGACTCCCATACCCTTACTGTCTGCCTAAGTAATTTCTTTTAACTCCTGTACCACAAGGATGGCTATAAAGGGCAGGGCTCATTTGGGTCTTGAATGTACACACCAATTGTAGAGCTCACAATGGAGGTCAGAGCTGTGAGGATGATGTCTGACCCTTCCCAGCATAGCCAGGAGGCACAACTGAGTCAGGGAGAACTCCACATATGTCCCCAGGCCTCACTGTGACTATTTGTTTGGAGCCTAAAATCTAATGGCTCCAAGGCATAAGCTCACAGAAGAGTCAAACAAGTATGAAAACTGTCACAGAAGCAACATTCTGTGAGTTAAAAATCTCAGAGAGATAGCTTAAACTTACCATACCAGTAGATCTAGGTGAAAATGCCTGAATTATATTTAACTCTGATAATTCTGAAGACATTTCTATTTTATTTTACCAACAACTTAAAAACTGGTTTTATTTGCCCAAAATTACTGAAGTCATACAATGTAAAAGGCATCTGAGTTAATTTCTATTTTCCTGATATATTTTATTTCAGCACTTACTTTTTCTTTAAGCCAATTAATTAGAGCTCTTTCATATATTAGGTAGTGAAATATACATATATATAAGCATACAAACATATGAGTCCTGGGTCCAAACCATGCTTTTCTTTATTTTATTTTATTTTATTTTATTTTATTTTATTTTATTTTATTTTATTTTTGAGAAGGTCCCTGAGGGTCTCAAATACTCAGTTAATATTGCTACCAGCTAAGATTAGGAAGTTAAACCCAGAACCCAGGAGAGGAGGAAGAGGCAGTGCAGGACTGTCACGAATGTTGCTCATGTAAAGAGACCACCAGGCAGGCTTTGTGTGGGCAATAAGGCCATTTATTTCACACTTGGGTGCAAGCAGGTCAAGTCCAAGAAAGGAGTTAAGCAAATGGGGTAGGAGAGGAGATTGGTTATATAGGCTGGGGCACATGATTAGTTAAAGGTGGTAATCTATCTTAGGGAGGGGAAGGGTGTCACAGGATGCATGACTACAAGGGTAAGGGTTGGCAATCTATCTTGGGGAGGGAAAAGGTGTCACAGGATGCATGATCACAAAGTAGAGGTCATTTATTATAAACAGGCATGATCATGAGAGTGGGGAGTATCGGTTGTAAGTCAGGGGAGGGTGCGGTAGATTACATAGTTACAGGGGTGGGCGTCTTGAGAAACCGAATGTCCAGGGAGAAATTTTTGCAAGGCTGAACAGGAATAATGGACGCAGGTTGCAGAGCAATTAGTTGAGGCGGGAACACGTTGTTTTACTTTTTTCTGTGGCCCCCTGGTTACTTGTGGTTGCTTCAGACTTTCTGGTTTCTGGAGACCACACAGAGGTATACGTGTGGGTCACCAATGCTAAAATGGCCAGACTTGGAGTTGGAGGCCTAACAGGGACCATATGATCACTCTCCTGGATGTCTGATTGCAGCGAGGGTCTTCCCTTCCCTTCCAAATAAACAGCCTAAAATTAATACTTACCATAGTACTCATTTTAATTACTACCTTAGCCCTAGGAGTAGCCTATGAACGAATCCAAAAAGGACAAGAATAAGTTGAACTGGTAATGAGTTTAAACCAAAACAAATGATTTTGACTCATTAAATTATGATTACTCATAATTACTAAATGCCTTCTATCTATATTAATATCACCTTGGCCTTCATTTCATCTCTAGCAGGAATAATAATTTACCAGTCTCCTCTAATGTCTTCAATTCTATGTCTAGAAGGCATAATGCTGTCAATATTCATCATGAGCTCCCTCGTAACCTTGAATTTGCATTTCATTTTAGCATCCATATTACCCATTATCCTTTGCAGCCTGCGAAGCCACTGTAGGCTTAGCCTTATTAGTTACGGTCTCCAACACCTATGGCCTAGAGTACATATAAAATGTAAACCTTCTTCAGTGCTAAAAAGTATACTTCCCCTGAAGGGAAGACCCTCACTGCAAACAGACATTCAGGAGAGCCAATGTCAAGGTCCTGAGTGTTGCTACCTCTGCTGTTCTCCTCTGTGAATGGGGCTGGACCCCATCCTTCCTCCACTATAAACAATTGAAAGGATCTGTTACATATGCCTAATACCTACAGATTAATTAATTAATCCATCCTATACAATGGTTTAATTTTTTAATTTTTTTAAAAACTTTTACGTTTCAGGTGTATGTGCTGGTTTGTTATATAGGTAAACTACATGTCACAGGAGTTTGGTGTACAGATTAGTTTATCATCCAGGTAATAAGCATAGTAACTGACAGGGAGTTTTTCAGTCATTACCATCCTCCCACCCCCAACCCTCAAGTAGACCCCAGTGTCTGTTGCTGCCTTCTATGTGTCCATGTGTACTCAGTGTTTAGCACCAACTTATAAGTGAGAACATGTGGTATTTTGTTTTCTGTTCCTGTGTTAGTTTGCTTAGGATAATGGCCTCCAGTTCTAGCCATGTTGCTGCAAAGGACATGATCTTGTTCTTTTTTATGGCTGCATAGTATTCCATTGTATATATAAACCACATTATTTTAATCCAGTCTATCATTAATAGGCACCTAGTTTGATTCCATGTCTTTGCTATTGTGAAAAGTGCAGCAATGAACATGTGCGTGCATGTGTCTTTATGGTAGAATAATTTACATTTCTTTAGGGATACACCCAATAATAGGATTGCTGGGTCAAATGGTCATTTTGTTTTAAATTCTTTGAGAAATCACCAGGGTACTTTCTACAGTGGCTGAACTAATTTACATTCCCACCAGCAGTAAATAAGTGTTACCTTTCTCCACAACCGCATCAGCATCTGTTATTTTTTGTCATTTTAATAACAGTCATTCTGACTGTTGGGGATGGTATCTCATTGTGGTTTTAATTTGTACTTCTCTGATTGGTGATGTTGAACATTTTTTTATATACTTACTGGTCACGTGTATTTCTTCTTTTGAATAGTGTCTGTTCATATCTTTTTCCCACTTTTTAAGGTGGCTGTTTGTGTTTTGCTTGCAGATCATGCTTTTCTTATCTAAATGCATAAAGAAATGAGTAGCCCCGGCCATAGTAACCACTCATTGTACATGCCGTGAGCCACTTTTAAAACTGCAGCCCTCACCAGTGACTTATCAGTCATCACACACTCAAGGGTCATGTTCTCTCAGAGTCTAAAGTAATCCCTGCTACTATTCTCAAAAGCCAAAGAGTTGAGGGAATTCGATTCAAGAGAGAGCAGACCTTTAGACCTAAGAGAAACCTTCCTATGACTCTTGGGACTCCACAAGGAAGGCAGAAGACCTTTTAAAGGGGATGGATGGCACACTTTTCTGTGTTCCTTAAGGGGTCTCAGGGTCTCCAGAGAGTCTCCTCTAGATTTTTTTCATGTGATATCAAAGATGGCAAAAGGAAGGAAGAATAGGTATGAAAGGAAATGGAAGAACAAGTTACAGAGGAAAAAAGTCATGCCAACAAGAAAGGCACCAAACAGAGGGAGCAAACATAAAAAAAAAAAAAATTAAGATGGAATCTTGTTCTGTCACCGAGGCTGGAGTGCCATCTTAATATCTTGGCTCACTGCAACCTCCGCCTCCCAGGTTCAAATAATTCTCCTGTCTCAGCCTCCCAAGTAGCTAAGACTACAGATGTGTGCCACTACACCCAGCTAATTTTTGTATTCTTAGTAGAGACTGGGTTTCACTATGTTAGCCAGGCTGGTCTTAACTCCTGATCTCAAGTAATCTTCCCGCCTCAGCCTGCCAGAGTGCCAGAATTACAGGTGTGAGCAACCTCAGCAGGCCAAAAGAATGTCTTAAAGGAAGTTTCAGTTGACTAAAAGCAGAAGGCCTTTTTTTTTCAAAAAAAAAAAAAAAAAAAAAAAAACTCTATATCCTGAATATCAACTTTTAATTAAGCTGACTTCTGACCATAGAGCTCAAAAAAGCTTTTTTCCTCTAATTGTAAGTCCTACTCAAGTTGTTTTACTGTCACGTCTGCTGATAGCTGGGCTTCCATCACCAAACAGGCAGATGTGACCATTTCACAGGGTGGTGTTCTCACTACAAAAAGAAATGGCAACCATGTGAGGTGATAGATCTTCTACTTAGCTTTATTATGATCATCATTTCAAAATGTATATATGTGTCAAAACACTACATGGTACACCTTAAATATATACAATTTTTGTCAATTATACCTCAATACTACTGGGGAAAAATAAAACATTTAAACATTGAGCACAGTTTAAAACTTGACAATGACATTTAACTGACGCAAGTTCGATTTCGGTTTTATTTCTCAGAAATAACGTTTATTGCTGGAGAAAGTGATTTAACCTCAATACTACTGAGAGCTCTTGATACTCCCTTTAGTAATCCTAATTTACTACAAGAGTAATTCTCTGATAGAAGAGGATTTAAGAATCTTAGGTGGGTGGGAAGGACTATTGTAGTTGAACAAACCCCATTCATAACTCAGTGACTTACCCTGAGGGACAAGTGTAGGTAACGGAAGATATTAACTTAATGATCATCCTCTCTCATAATCTTTTTCTCTGATTGTGTCAAAATTTATGCTCTCAGTAGAGGGCACCTCACATGAATCTTTCATGTTTCAGTTCATTGATTTCTCTGATTATGGAGGAAGAAAAGTAGATTTCTTTGCCTAGATTGGAAAGTCTCTGCTATTAATTTCAATTCAAGGAAATGGTTCATAGATTTAAAATCTATCAATTCTAGAAGTTCTATGAGGCATGGCATCTCTAAAATTTGTTTTGAGTTTACTTATTTATTTTGCTTTTGCTAGCAATTTTAGTGACTAAATTTTTTCTAAATTATTTTAATTTCCCTCGTTGTCTCATCATACATATATAAATGATTTTAGTTCTTAGCTTTCCTAAAAATAATTTCGACATCATTTGAATCTTTTCCTTCTGACATTATGACATTCTTTAATCTGTTTTCTCTTACGAAGCTACTATTTGCATTTTTAAGTTGGAGTGAACTCCCTGGGATGTAATTGCTATGTGTTCTTTTTTTTTTTTTTTTTTTTTTCCGAGGTGGAGTCTTGCTCTATTGCCTGGGCTGAAGTACAGCGGGGTGATCTCAGCTCACTCCAACCTCTGCCTCCTGGGTTTGAGCAATTCTCCTGCCTCAGCCTTCTGAGTAGCTGGAATTATAGGTGCCTGCCGCTATGCCTCACTAATTTTTGTATTTGTAGGAAAGATGGGGTTTCACCAAGTTGGCCAGGCTGCTCTCGACCTCCTGACCTCAAGTTATCCACCTGCCTCGGCTCCAAAAGCGCTGGGATTACAGGCGTGAGCTACCACACCCAGCCTGCCATGTGTTCTAGTATCATATGGATATTAATTACTGGTCTTCCCTTGGACTTGTGGAAGACAAATGATGATGAAAAGGAAAATGTTCTGAAGACTGCTGGACGTTGGAATGTTAGCATAAAAAGGAGAGAAATCACGGATTCTTCCCTACCACGCTTTAGAAGAATACCTTTGAGGAGAGCTGAGGAAATTTACTTAAACCAAAGTGAAAGTATATTAGCATCATTATCTAGGCTGACACTTCTACGGTATTGTACCCTTCAGCTGAGGACATAAAACAGGCACCGACAAAGGTAGGAGGGCTTAGTTTAATCCCCAAGGCTGAGATTCTTTTTGCAGTAGGGTACTTTTGCAGTGGGAATCAAACATGGAAGAAAGCAATTCAGGTAGAGCCTGGATGGTAAACTTGTCCCCGTTTAACTTATGGACCCTCTCATATTGTAGCAGCCTGAGCCAGAGTTACATTCACATTTCAGAGCAGCTGCTTAGAAGAGTCTTCTGCAGTTATGAGATTTGTACATTAATAGGAACAGAAATGGAAAGTCTAGAAGAGAAAGAAATTTTATAGTTTAAGGATTTAACTTGGAGTTTTTGCAAACAGTGACAGAGCTTTCTTCCATCGGGAAGAAGGCAATGTAGCGAAGACTGATCGAGGATACAGAAGGTGAAAGGTTGAGAGATTTAGAACTAGAGCAATGGCAATGTAGAGTGCTAGGGTTGAATCCCTTGGGCTGCTTTTGGCTTTAGTAACAAAAAACCCAAATCAAAATGTCCCAACAATAAGGGTATTTACTGCTCTGTTTTTCCACAAGTTCTGAGACAGGATGGATTCCCTGGGCCACAGGTAGCTGAAGCAGGGTCCCATACAACTTGAAAATATCCCGAGGGAGGAGATCGGTTTTCTCTCGTATGGTCTATTTTTGAGAGTATGGGCCAGGTGCAGTGTCTCATAGCTGTAATCCCCGCATTTTCAGAGGCCGAGGTGGGTAGATCACTTGAGGTCAGGAATGGAAGATCGGCCTGGCCAACATGGTGAAACCCTGTCTCTACTAAAAATATAAAAATTAGCTGGGTGTGCTGATGCATGCCTGTAATTCCAGCTACTTGGGAGGCTGAGGCAGGAGAATCATTTGAACCTGGGAAGCAGAGGTTGCAGTCAGCCGAGATCGCTCCACTGCACTCCAGCCTGGGCAACAGAGCAATATTCCATCTCTCTCTCTCTCTCTCTCTCTCTCTCTCTCTCTCTCTCTCTCTCTGTATGTATGTGTGTGTGTATATATATATATATATATATATATATATATATATTTTTTTAAGTATATGTATATATACTTCCCAGAAGCCTTCCCTCTAGTAGATCTCCCTTCATGTCTTACTGGTCAGAATAAAGTCACATGTCCATCCCTGAAAATCAGCTGTTGACAGGAAATGGAATTACCATGATTAATCTAATCAGTATTTACTCCTAAACTGACAATAGGGTGCCCTTTTCTGAATAAAATGAGATTCTGATAGCAAGACAATGAGAGAAAGAATGCTGTTTAGACAAATCGCTGCGCCGAGTTTTAAGATTTTCATCAGGACCCTAATGCAAGTGTGGAACACACCAATGTTTCTCCATCTCAGCACTACTGACATGGGCTGGATGCGCCTTTGTTGTGAGGGGCTGTCGTGTGCATTGTTTAGCAGCATCTCTGGTCTCACCCACGGGATGCCAATAGCACTACCTAGTGGTAACAAACAAAAATGTCTCCAGACATTGCCAGTGTCTGCTAGAGGTGGAGAGATGGCTCCTGGTTGAGGATCACAGAACTAGACTAAGAAGCCTACTGAGTTACCCCCCAGTGGCTGTATGGTGTCTTTATGTACTTCAGTGCATTTAGTAAATTATAAAGTGGGGATAATAAAAACTATCTGTGTCACAAAATTGCTTAAGAATTGATATAGTTTGGTTGTGTGTCCCCAGGCCAACTCATCTCAAATTGTAATCTCCACATGTCAGGGGAGGGACCAGGTAGGAGGCGACTGGATCATGGGGATGGTTCATGGATTGTGGGGATGGTTTCCCCTGTGCTGTTCTCATAATAATGAGCGAGTTCTCATGAGAGTTGATGGCTTTAAAACCATCAGGTGGAAGGTGCCTGCTTCCCCTTTGCCTTCTGCCATGATTGTAAGTTTCCTGAGACCTCCTCACCATACTTCCTATTAAGCCTGTGGAGCTTTAAGTCAGTGAAACCTCTTTCCTTTACAATTTCCCAGTCTCAGATAGTATTCTTTATAGCAGTGTGAGAACAGACTAATACAAGAATTAAATGGAAATTTATGATAGTGGTTGTAAACTCTAACATGATATACAGATATTAGTTTTTATTGATTTTTCTGTAGTTCTAAAATTTCCTTTAATAACCTTGGTCTTTCTTAAAATAATAAAAAGTTAGGACAGTCAGATATTTCTAAATGTAGTGATGCATCTTTCTCTTCCTGCTGGTTATTTATGCATTTATCATTGCCATCTTTCTAACCTTCCCAGAAGAGATAGAAAAAATACTAAGAGCTTCAAGAATTAATCACTTTCTCAGATTGAAATGCAGCAGCAATGCAAAGAGGTGACAAAGTCGGATGTGTCGGTGATGAGTAAAGCATTCTAATGAAAAATACTGAGTGGAGATGGTTTAAGATCCTATAAAGCATCTCTTGGTACTGAATTGTTGGTCTCTCGTCATCTATTGTCGTGTTTGTCCTGTGTTTGGTGGGTGGCATTTATAGAGGCACAACTTAGTTATTATTTTTTTCTTTTTTTCCTCATGTGTTCATCCCTACTTTAGTCATTGTGCTTCATGCCTTTGAAGGCTCAGATGAAAGAGACTTCAAGATCTCATTATTCTTAGGGCATTTATTCAGAACTTTAATTAAATTTCATAATTTCTTTCTTTAAAAGTTGTATAAAGTCGGCTGGGTGTGGTAGCTCACGCCTGCAATCCTAGCACTTTAGGGGTCTGAGGCAGGAGGATCACTTGAGCTCAGGAATTCGAGACCAGCCTGGACAACATAGTGAGACCTTGTCTCTATTAAAAACAAATAAAAGCTGTATTAAATATGATGTTTTAAAATTGCTATATATTTATTAAAAGTTTTCAAAGCTTTTTTTTCCTGTAAATTAATCATTAGATCCACCATCTACTTATAAGACAGCCTTCACCTCTGTGTACCCCATAGACGTACGTTGTACATTTTTGTAGTATGTTAATTCTGCAAGTTTTCAGGGTCTTTTTTTTTAATTAACACCAAGAACTTCTGAGTGCGTGTACTTATGTGTGTGTGTGTGTAACTGGTGGGTTGAAAAGCTCCGGTCCCTATCAGGCAGAATGCAAGCAGGAGTTCCTGAGCACTACTTTGAAAGTGAACCTGGGTTTATGGGCTCTGAGTGCAGCTGATCCTAGTACATTTATGCCTAGAAAAAAACTCGTTCACTTATGCCTAGAAAAACCCTGTGGACAGACCACAATAATTTAGACCTTAACTCTTAGTAGTGGGATTGTGTGGAGCTTTAAAATTTCTTGATTTCTTTATATATTTTCCAAGTTTGTATTAATATACAGGAATGGCATTTTGAATCAGAAACAAAAGTAAGTCTACCAGTCAGCCCCCATGTGATTACACATATTATTTGGAAGCAGGAAGTATACACAGTTCCCTGGAGATGGGTCCAAACTTCCAAGGGCAGCGTAACTTTCTTCCTTTGTCCAGCTATTACGGGTGTTACGGAAGCCTAGAAATTGATGGGTCAAGTCAGAAGTTACTTCTGAGCATATCTAATTACATATGTAATTCAGGTAAATTACAGAGTCACTTTCTGACTTTAGAACGAGGCTCCTTAATGCTATTTGAATGTTCTGTTCAGGGACTGCGATTCTGGAAGCAGTCTATGCTTTTGAACTCTACCTCCTTCACTCTCACTAACCAGGAGTACCTATGCCCTTAAGGACTAGTGTAGTGACCTGCTAATTTGAAACAGAAATCTTAGAGGGATTCTGCATACATGGCCAAGCATGATTTGAAGCCATGTGTTGTCTTCAGCGTCCACAGAGTGCTTGTGTTCCTGTGCAGAGGCTCCTGGTCTTGAGATAGTCCCCTGTGACTCCAAGGGGAAACTCCTTGACCTTGCTCATCAAACAGAGATTTGACCATTTTCTGGCCCACTGCTGAAACTGCTGGCAATTTGGATGATGTATTAGTGAGAAGAGGGTCTCATCTCTGCTCCATCTGAGAACACACAGGTATCCATCTACTAGAAACCAGCCCAATTACTCCCATGCAGTTCTTTAGCTAGGAGAGAAAGCAAGGAATCACACAGAGAAATGTAGACATTCCTGTTGCCTCTGCCTTAATCTTCTTTTTCTTTTTTTTTTTGAGACAGAGTCTCACTCTGTTGCCCAGGCTGCTGGTATGTCTCGGCTTACTTCAACTTCCAGCCCCCGGGTTCAAGTGATTCTCCTGCCTCAGCCTCCTGAGTAGCTGGGATTACTGGTATCTGCCACCATGCCTGGCTAATTTTTGTATTTTTAGTTGAGACAGACTTTCACCATGTTGTTCAGGCTGCTCTCGAACGCCTGACCTCATATGATCACCTGCCTCAGCCTCCCAAAGTGCTGGGATTACAGGTAAGCCACCACACCTGGCCAAGTCTTCTGTCCCCTGTGCAAGGGCCATGCTCTATATTGTGTATATAGGCCTATTAAACTCTCTTTCTGGAGATAACAGACCTCCACCCTCACTGTGGATTCAACAGATATGACTTTGTCCTGGTGCTGAACATCAGGGTGAGAAGAAAATCTGAGAAATACTATTTGGCATCATAGACAGAGATTATATAAGACTAAAAAGATTTGAATCATTGAGACTACGCCACCTCACCCTCTCCCCTATAGACATATCACTAATGTAGTCACTCTTCAAAGAAAATGCCCAGTGCGGCTCCATGCACTACTGGTTAATAACCATGTTTTATGGAAAGTCAGCATTGCTCTGCTGTGCCATGCCAGTAGGTCAGCACTCCCCCACCTCCAGCGAACACAAAGCAGGGCTGGCAGGCTAGTTGTCCAGATTCCATCCAGCCCTAATCATATCCCTGCTCCAACCCTAGTCAGGATCTGGCTCCAGGGAGCTATACATCAAGCCAGTAACAGTTAGGATGTCTACTTAAGTCACAGGATCCACAGGTTTGAAAGAGGATATTATGGAGATGCATATAACCGTGTATGTTTTTGTTTTTAAAAACAGCTGGTTTAGGCCAGGTGTGGTGGCTCACGCCTGTAATCCCAGCACTTTGGAAGGCCGAGGCAGGTGGATGACCTAAGGTCAGGCATTCGAGATCAGCCTGGCCAACATGATGAAACCTGGTCTCTACTGAAAATACAAAAATTGGCTGGGCGTGGTGACAGGCGCCTGTATCCCAGCTACTCGGGAGGCTGAGGCAGGAGAATTGCTTGAACCTGGGAGGTGGAGGTTGTAGTGAGCTGAGATCATGCCATTGCACTCCAGCCTTGGTGACCCTGAGAGTGAAACTCCATCTCAGGAAAAAAAAAAAAAAAAAAAAAGCAGGTTTACAGGTAGCATTTTTATAGTATCCAGTTATACACAGGAGTTACATGATAGGACCTTCTCTTTAAGGACCTGGTTCTCTATGTTTCTGAAAGGTATCTGATATGTATATTTTAGACAGAATCTCACTCTGTCACCCAGGTTGGAGTCCAGTGGCATGATCTCTGCTCACTGCAACCTCTGCCTCCCAGGCTCAAGCAGTCTTCATGCCTGGTCACCCAAGTAGTTGAGACCACAGGAGAGCACCACCATGCCTGGCTAATTTTTGTATTTTAAGTAGAGACGGGATTTCACCATGTTGGCCAAGCTGGTCTTGATCTCCTACCTCAAGTGATTCGTCTGCCTTAGCGTCCCAAAGTGCTGGGATTGTAGGCGTGAGCCACTGCACCCAGCCATTATATTCTTTTATTAATCCTCCTATAATTGTATATATAAGACTGCTTTGTCAAGCAAAATCAAACCGTAATCAGATTCCAGGCTTCTCAGATCCTGCCCAAAGAGATATATGAGAAAATCTTATCTCATCTTCTGATAATTACCTCTGAGCTGGGCCTCCTGCTTGTGAGACCAATGCAAATGGAGAATGTATCTGCCCTGCCCAGAACAAAAATCTATTATTCTTCAAATGTTACTCCCGAATCACGGTAATTTATTTCCTTATCCTTATTGTTAACAACTTAGAATTTACAACTCTTTCACTGAGCTGCTCGAACCATTTTTATTATTACTTTTGAGAATATAGATGTATTTGCACTCTGCATTGTCTTGGGGAGAAATAGCATCAGATAATTACAAAGTCAAGTAGTGAGTTTTCTACCTCAAATCTAGGCTCAGGCCACTTGGTTGCTAAAATTTCTAATTTCCTGAAAAACAGGATCTGTGGAATCACTGGGACTAATAACCAACTGTCTAAATAATATCTTCAGGTAAAGAAAGATAATTCACCCAGACTAGAATTTTTCTGTCTAATCTGTAATTTCCAGGGCTTCTTGTTAACTTATATAAGAGTTTCTAATTCAAGCCGGATGTGATAGCTCATGCCTATAATTCCAGCACTTTAGGAGTTCAAGGTGTGAGAATGACTTGAGCCGAGGAGTTTGAGACCAGCCTGGGCAACATAGGGAGATCCCATCTCTACAAAAAGAAATTGTTTTAATTAGCCATGTGTGGTAGCACAGACCTGTGGTGCCAGCTACTTGAGAGGATGAGGTAGAGAACTGCTTGAGCCTGGGAGGTCAAGGCTGCAGTAAGTTGTGATCACAGGACTGTACTCCAACCTGGGTGACAGACTGAGACCCTGTCTCAACAGCAACAACAAAAAAGGTGTTTCTAATTCATTCGATCTTAACATCTGGAAAATCTTAAGAATGAAATTTTCTCTTGTGAAATGAAAAATCTAAAAAAAAAAGAAACATGCTTTTTTTTTTTTTTTTTGAGATGGAGTCTTGCTCTGTCACCCAGACTGGAGTGCAGAGGTGCGATCTCGGCTCACTGCAACCTCCGCCTCCCGGGTTCAAGCCATTCTCCTTCCTCAGCCTCCTGAGTACCTGGGATTACAGGCATGCCACCATGCTCGGCTAATTTTTTCTTTTTTTATTATTTTTAGTAGAGCTCTGCAACCTCTGCCTCCAAGACTCAAGCAATCTTCCTGCCTCATCTTCCCAATGAGGCAGGAAGATTACCTCACTGTGTTACCCGTGATGGTCTCGATCTCCTGACCTCATGATCCACCCACCTCGGCCTCCCAAAGTGCTGGGATTACAGGCGTGAGCCACTGCACCCAGCTAGAAACATGCTTTTATATATAAAAGTTTTTATTTAAAAATTCTGAGATTTTGTTAAACTAAAACACCACTAATTGAAAATCAAAGGCAGTCAACAAAACCTAGTATTTTGTTGTGTTCTTCTCATACTGTAGACATATTCAATTCAGTCAGCAATGCTCACTTGAGCCTGATCTTAATTCAGGATATTGTATGAATGTGGAAGCCTTTAATATTTGATCCATAGTTTAAAATTATGTATTATTATACAGGGTATCAGTATATTTATTATCTATTTATTGCCTATCTCTTTTTTTTTTTTTTTTTTTTTTTTTTGAGACAGTCTTGCTCTGTCACCTAGCTGGAATGCAGTGGTGTGGTCTTGGCTCACCACAAACTCTGGCTCCCAATTCAAGAGATTCTCCTGCCTCAGCCTACCAAGTAGCTGGGATTACAGGCATGCAGCACCACACCCAGCTAATTTTTGTATTTTTAATAGAGATGGGGTTTCACTGTGTTGACCAGGCTGGTCTCAAACTCTTGATCTCAGGTGATCTGCCCACCTCGGCCTCCCAAAGTGTTGGGATTACAGACATGAGACACCGTGCCCAGCCCTATTTATTACATGTCTATATATTTACTTACTTGTTTTTGATTCTTAAAGTATGACAACTGAATGTAAGGGCAGCTTGCTTTCTTTGTCCAAGACAGAAAGCATAAACCTGGCCTCCTGCATCAGTGCTCCATACACCATTTTGGTAGTGTGTATCACCACCAGATCCTGGAGAGCAGCTGCTCATGGCTTCTGAGTCTACAGCTGAAACAGGAAAGCAGCTAAGAGAATTATTAAATCAGTTGTCAGAGTCAGTCCTCAGTAAAGTTGGCCTGGGCCAACAAATGTGAAAATAAATGCATGTAGGGTAAAAAGGAAATGTTCTTCTTATCCAGTTCAAAGATGATCACTAGAATGATGTCACACTGTGTGGGGCCACACTTTAAATATGCTAGGGTGTGTCCAAAGATGCCCAGGACCTCATCAGTGAACACCTCCTCCTCTGAAATTAGGCTCTGCATGATACATACAGCCCAAGGACACACACTTTTACGTAGGAGCGAACAGAAAAAGTTCTGAGGCACTTAATTAAACTTACAACAATAGCCTGGATAATAATTATGGGCAAATTACCTCTTACATCTCCATTTCTTTATATGTATTAAGGGATTAAGATCATCTCACTCATCAGGTTTTTATAGGAGCTGAATTAAATTAAAATACATATATTAGAATATAAAATGTCAATAGCAGGCTGGGCATGGTGGCTCACACCTATAATCCCAGCACTTTGGGAGGCCAAGGCAGGAGGATCACTTGAGGTCAGAAGATCAAGACCAACCTGGCCAACATGGTGAAAACCTCTCTCTACTAAAAATACAAAATTAGCCAGGTATGGTCACACATGCCTGTAATCCCAGCTACTCTGGAGGCTGAGGCAGGAGAATAGCTTGAACCTGGGAGGTGGAGGTTGTAGTGAGCCAAGATCATGACATTACACTCCAGCCTGGGCAACAGAGTGAGACTCTTGTCACAAAATAATAATAACAGTAATAATAATAAAATTTCAATAACTATATAAATGGAAAGTGCTCCTAAACAACAACCAAAGAACTCCATGAAGTTGTTTCCAAGCCTCACAGTCATCGTGTGGCTGGCACACAGTGTAACCAGCCTGTACTGCAAGGGAATTCAGAGAGAAAAGGCAAGAAACAACCACATGGAAAAGCAAATCAACAAAAGCCTTCTACCTATAAAAACCGATCCACTTTTCAAATAATCACTTCCGCCTTTCCTTGAGATGCTAATGTCTGGGGCAGAAAAACACGTCTTTAGTATATTCCTGCTGGCAATGAAGATTTGGTCAACTCTATGTTGCTTGTTTTATTGCATTACTGAGTTTTGCTCATTTTATTATGTCATTACACATGCTTTTTCAAACTACACTGTTATCTGATAAGCTTCCCCCGGAGAGAGTGTTGCTGATACCAGCTACCTTGCAGGAATGATTAAAGCAGATTGCAAACATAAAGTAGCTAGCACAGTGCCTGATCAATAAATGTTATTATGAGAGGAGGGGAGGGAAAAGTTGGAAAAAATAATAAAGTGAATACAATTGCTGCCATAAAGCATTTGTTTTCAAACTTGAAATCCTCAAGGAACCCCTAATTCTACCGAAGGAAAAAACTGCAGCAAATTCTCTGACAATTTTGATGAGTGAATAATGCATTTTATTTGTTGTTGTAAATATTTCTTACTGAGATCTCTAAATAAGAAACAACTTCTCTGCAGATGTGATAGACAAACATGTATGGGTTTTTTTTCTTTTTTTTTTTTGGAGATGGAGTCTCCATCTTGATGCAGTCACCCAAGCTGGAGTTCAGGGAGTGCAGTGGTGCAATCTGGGCTCACTGCGACCTCCGCCTCCTGGGTTCAAGGAATTCTCCTGCCTCAGCCTCCTGAGTAGCTGAGATTACAGGTGTGCACCATGCCCAGCTAATTTTTGTATTTTTGGTAGAGACAGGGTTTCACCATATTGACCAGGCTGGTCTCAAACTCCTGACCTCAGGTGACCTACCTGCCTCGGCCTCTCAAAGTGCTGGGATTACAAGTGTGAGCCACTGTGCCCGGCCTGATTTTTTTTTTTTAAGTAGGTTTATCTGTTATATATCAATTAAAAAATTAAATTTCATTTAAAAAAGCTAAAACACTGAAAAAATACACGATTCTTTATATTAAAGTTGAAAAATATACAAAAATAAAGATATGTATAATCAAGTGCCATGTGCCCATTTCCCAATTTTAACAAAAGTTGATAAAATCTACTTTTTTTTGCTTAAACTTGAGTCAAAAGTTGATAAAGCTATACCCAAGACTTATTCATCTACAAAGTCTATACTTTGCCCTCCTCACCCACACTGAAATATCTTAAACAAGTGAATGGTTATTTCATACATTAAAACGAATTTTACCTTGATAAAAGTGAAAGAAAAATTTTGTTATTAGTATCAGAGATAACTGGAGGAAGTCAAAGTCGACATAAAGCTGTTCAGTGAATGGACTCCAGAAGGTGGGCTTGGGCAGACATCAGAAGAAAAAACGTTGCTATCTCACAGTTATGTTTTCAGGGACATGTCTGATTGTTTACTTGTGAAATCACATACATATAGACTTTTATTAATACACTGTTTCAAATCCTCTGTTTATAGCATTCTGTTTTGTTCAAGTACAAAGAGTAAAAGTATATGTATTTTGAGAACTAGTATGTATTATTTTAAGAAGAATTTTAACTTTTTTAGAAGACAACATAGAAAAAGCTGCAACCACAAAATAATAATGCTGTCTCGTGTGGCCTAAAAGTGCATGTGTGTGTGTGTGTGTGTGTGTGTGTGTAAAATACAAGACAATGGCATACAAATCGGGGGGAATAAATGGATTAAAAGTAGCAATTTTTTTCAGGATCTTTAAAAGTCTTAGGTTCACAGTGATGTATGTGCAGGTTTGTTAGATAGGTAAACTCATGTCACAGGGGTTTGGTGTATAGATTATTTCATCACCCAGGTAATAAACATAGTACCCTATAGGTATTTTTCTGGATCCCCTCTTTTTCTCCCACCCCCACCCTCAGGTAGACCCCAGTGTGTGTTGTTCCCCTCTATGTGTCCATGTGTTCTCATCATTTAGTTCCCACTTATAAGTGAGAACATACGGTATGTGGTTTTCTGTTCCTGCGTTAGTTTGCTAAGGAGAACAGTCTCTAGTTCCATCCACGTTGCTGCAGAGGATCTGATCTAGTTCTTTTTGTGGCTACATAGTAATCCGGGGTGTATATGTACCAGCTATACGTTTTTAAAAGCTGGTCTACCATTGATGGGCGTTTAGGTTAATTTCATGTCTTTGCTATTTTGAATAGTGCTGCAATGAACATACACATGCATGTATTTTTATGGTAGAACAATTTATATTCCTTTGGGTATATACCCAATAATGGGATTGCTGGGTCAGTGGAAATGCTGTTTTTAGGTCTTTGAGGAAGCACCACACTGTTTTCCACAGTGGCTGAACTAATTTACACACCTACCAGCAGTGTGCAAGTATTTCCTTTTCTCCACAGGCTCACCAGCATGGTTATTTAATTTTTTAATAATAACCATTCTGACTGGTGTCAGATAGTATATAATTGTGGGGTTTTTTCCACAAAAGTTTATTCTTAAATGTACAACAGTTCCGAGACAACACTTCATTCCAGCTATAGGTGGCAAAAGATGTTACGGCAGGGAACACAGGTGTTTAAATACAAATGAAATCAAGGGTCATCATCTCTTCAGGCACAAGGAATAGCTTATTTTTTGCCAGTTTCTTAATTCCACCTCTGGCCAGGGGCCCCTTCCCTGTGGCCTTCCCTTCTAGCTCCTCCAGTTTCTTCTGCTCGTCTTTTTGTTTCTGCTTGAAAACCTTATCTTCCTCGTCCATCTCCTTGGCCTGCTTCTTGGGCTCTTTCAGAAGTTTCTTCTTGCCACCTCTGTGGCCGGACATGGCACCTGACACCCCTTCCACCCATCACTGTGGTTTTGATTTGCAGTTCTCTAATGATCAGTGATGTTGAACTTTTTTTAATATACCTGTTGACTGCATTTATTTCTTCTTTTGAAAAGTGTATGCTTATGTCCTTTGCCCACTTTTTAATGGGGTTTTTCAGTTTTTGCTTGTAAATGTAAGTTCTTTATAGATTCTGGATATTGGAGGTTTGTCAGAAGCATAGCTTGCAAATATTTTCTCTCATTCAGTACGCTGTCTGTTGATTGACAGTTTCTTTTGCTGTACAGAAGCTCTTTAGTTTAATTAGTTCCCATTTGTCGAATTTTAGCAATTAATATTAAGCTTTGTTAAGTCAAGGGGCATGTTGTAATCTCTAAAGCAATCACTGCAAAGATGATAAAATAGGAAAAATTTCCAAACAATGGAGAAAAGAAAAAGAATAATAAAAAAAAATTCAACTATTCTAAAAAAATAGCAAAAAATGAATCAAGTACATTTGGGAAAAACAAATACAATAAGACAATAGATACAAGCCTAAAATATCAGCAATTATGTTAAAGCATTTACAAAATATGTATTATCAAATTGGATTTTTCAAAAACAACTATATGCTATTTACGTATGTGTAGCAATATTAAACAAGAAAACAGAAGGCTTGAAAAGAAAAGAGTGAAAACACCAACAACAAAGACAAAAAAGAAAGATGGTGTAACTATACCAGTGTCATACAAGCTAGTCACTAAGACACATGAGAATTAAAAAGAGCACTTCATAATGACAGTGGTTCATTTGAAATTATAAAATTCTGAATGTACAATCATAATAAAGGATTAATTCATCTGGAATTATAAAATTCTACATTTACAATCATACAATAAAATAAAATCAATATAAATAAAGACGAACTACAAGAAGCAATAGTGAAACCTGTAATCATCATGGGAAATTTCAATGCCTGTCTTAAACTGGTTAATAAAACCAATGCACAAAAAATCAGCATGAATAGACTTTTTATGCAACATGGCTAACAAACTTGACTCTCATGAACATATGTAGAAAACTTCACCCAAAAACTTTAAAATACACAATGTTCCCAAACACGTAATGCAAGTGTTAACCAATTCCAAAGGGTTGAAATCATACATACTGTGTGCTTTGCCTACAATGTAATTAAACTAGAAACCAATAACAAAAAGAGGACTAAAACTTTCTAAATATTTGTAATTTTAGAAAGACATGTATAACTAAGCCAAGGATCAAAGAAGAAACCATGATAAAAATAGAAAATATTTTGAAAGTATAACAAAATGTAACATATCAAATTTTTGGGATATAGCCCAAGCAATACTTAGAGGAATAATTTATATTCATTTATATGAATTTTAAGCATACATAAGAAAAGTAGAAAGGGGGGAAAATAACCATCTAAAAATATCTAGCTCAAGAAATTAATTAGAAAGTTGTAAATTAAGCCCAAGAGTTTTAAAAGAAGAATGAATGAAAAGAATAAAGAGGCTGGGCACAGTGGCTCATGCTTGTAATTCCAGCACTTTGGGAGGCCGAGGCAGGCGGATCACAAGGTCAGGAGATTGAGATCATCCTGGGTAACCTGGTGAAACCCCATCTCTACTAAAAATATGAAAAATTAGCCAGGCTTTGTGGCTGGCAACTGTAGTCCCAGCTACTCAGGAGGCTGAGGCAGGAGAATTGCTTGAACCCAGGAGGGCAAGGTTGCAGTGAGCCTAGATTGCACCACTGCACTCCAGCCTGGGCAACAGAGTGAAACTCTGTCTCAAAAACATATATATATATAGCAGAAATTATGAAAAAGAAAACAAACAACAACATTAAAATTTGTTTTCTTAAAGACTACCAATATGGATAAACCCTGGTGAGACTGACCAAAAGACACAAAGACCAACAATATAGGATTGAAAAGGGGAATATTGTCATGGACTCAGAAACAGTAAAAAGGAAAATTATACCATATTATGACCAATATTATAGCAATAAATTTGAAAATGTTGATAAATTTCTGAAAAAGTGCAATGCACAAAACGGTCATAAGAAAAATAGAAATTCTAAATAATCCTGAAACTATTAAAGAAATGGAATCTATAATTTAAAAAATTCATACAAAGAGAACATCCAGCCTAGATTCCTTTGCTGGTGAATTCTACTAAATATTTACAAAACTTCTATAAACTTTTCAAGAGACTAGAAAAAGTAAGTACTCTTCTCCTAACCTCTTTTATGAAATTAACCTAATGTTGGTATACAAACTTGATAAGGACATTCCAGAAAGAAAAATTACAGAACAATCACTCCTGAAATTGAAACAAGCACTCCTGAAACCTGAAAAAATAACATTTAAACATTTGTTTAAACAATGTTTAGATTTGCCAGTAACATCTAAAAAAGATAGTAGCCCACAACCAAGTTGGATTTGTTCCAGGAATTGGAGGTAAGCTTGCTATTCAAATATCACTGTACAAATGATAAAATGTCATAGAATTTTGCATAAGCATGCATAGAAAAATGAGCGCATGCAAAAACTGATGAAATGTTCTAGAGGGAAGTAGAAGGCAGGATCCTCATATGGCAGAAAGCGGAAGGGCTGAGAGAGAAAGCCCGCTCTTGAAAGCTCTTTTTGCAACAGCATTAATCCATTCATAGCGTAGAGAGCCCTCGTGACCTAAACACCACTTTTTAGGCCCTACCTCCCACTACTGTCGCATGGGATATTGTTTCAACATGAATTTGGGAAGGGACAAACGTTCAAATAATAGCATGATTAAAAATGCTGTTAAAATATAAAACTATTCTTGATTATTATATATTGACCTCATATTCAACAACCTTGCTAATTACATTGGTGAATTCCAGTAATTTGTAGATTATATGAATAAAAGAAAGCCAAGTATTATTCATCAAGAAAATCAGAGAATGACTCCAAAGGCATTTTGAAGATCTTCTTGGCTGCCCCTCTAATCATAGGCCCAGAGCTTTAGAGCCTTGTGGGCAGAATGGTTTTGGATGATGGGACCAGGGTTCCCTCCATGGGCTCTCTATCAGGACTGTCTCAGGACCCTGATCCATGCATTCTAATGCAGCTCTCCTTGACGACACCCACTGTTCCAGAAGGCAGATTGTAAACCTTCATGGTGGCTATGTGGTTCTAATTCTGCAGGCTCACATAGTGCCAGAGCTGAGGAGGCATGACTTTCTTCAATTAGACTTCAAAGGGTGTTATGGCAAGTGATGGGGCCCAGACAAAGACTTGTCACAGGGGTGGAGCCACCACAGAGAGTTTTCACCAATGTAATGCCTAGTGAAGCAGTGGGAACAGGGACCCCCTGGGACTCTGAAAGTGTGGAGCCACCAATATACAATGCCAGCCTGGGCGAGCACAGGCATGAGACTCCAACTCATGAGAGATGCTGTGTGGGCTCAGCCCAGCAAAGTCACAGGGGCAGGGTTGTCTGAGGCCTTGGGAGCCCAACCCAAGTGTGTCTGAAAGGCAGGCCTTAGAGTCAAAGACTTTTTCCAGGCTTTAAGATGTAAGGCCCTGTTGGTTTGGGGACTTGGAACCTGTTACCCCTTCCTTCTTGCCTATTCCTCCCTTTTAGAATGGGAATGTCTATCCTGCACCTGTCCCACCACTGTATTCTGGAAACATATAAATAAATTGTTCAATTTCACAGGTTTATTATGGGAGAGAATTTGCCTCAGGATGCATCATGCTTCAGTGTCACCCACTTCTTCCATTCTTTAAGGGAACACAGCAAATGATGAACCATTAAGCTAGGATGTTTCTTCTTACTCCTAAGGGTTGTTTATCTCTAACGGCCTTTAAGACCCTAGGTGGATAAGAAACTTCTTTTGCCAGCTTCTTCTGAATGTCTGCCTATAAATTCTTAATTCTGCAAATTATCTTCCATTTAGATGGAACTCTGGACTTCGGACTTACTAGGGCTATTGAGATAGAATTAACATATTTTGTATGTGAGAAGGACATGAGTTTTGGGGTACTACATGCAGAATGCTGTGGTTTGAATGTTTGTCCCCTCCCCAACTGATGCAGAAACTTGCAGTGTAACAGTATTGAGAGATGGGGCTTGATGGGAGGTGTTTACATAATGACGGCAGAGCCCTCATGAATGGATTAATGCGGTTGTAAAAAGGACTTCCAGGAGTGGGCTCTCTCTCTCAGTCCTTTCACCTTCCACCACAGGAGGATTCGGTGTTCTCCCCTCTGGGAGATGTAGCATGCAAGGTGCATCTTGAAAGAAGAGAATGGCCTCACCAGATACCAAATGTGCTGGTGCATTGACTTTAGACTTCCCAGTCCTCAGAACTGTGAGCCAATATATTTCTGTTTATGAATTACCCCATCTGTGTTATTCTGTTATAGCAGCATAAAATAGACTAAGACAAAAATTAATTTAAAACAGACTACTTATAACAGCATAAACAACACACCAAATAAATAGTAATAATTCTAATGATAGATGCATAAGACCTTTATGCAGAAAATGATTAGACGTTATTTAGAGATATTTTTAAAATCCTAAGTAAATTAAGATTAGATATAAATTAATGAAAACATGTCATTTATTCCTAAATTTATCAATATGTTCAATGAAATCACCATCTAAATCCCAACAGTTTTTGAATGAAAATTGATGAGTTAATTTTAACATGCATATTAAAATGCAAATAGTCAAGAATAGTAAGACAGTCTTAGAGGAGAACAATGTGGGGAGAATTGCTCTGCTAGATAACATGACTTATTTAGCTCTAGAAATCAAGATTGAAAAATAGTCTAAGGAAATAATAGAGAGCTCAGAAATGACCCACTCACATGCCACCAAATTCATGACAAATATGATACTGCAAAGCAGTGAAAAGAGTTTCTTTTAAAAAATGAAACAATCTATAGCTCACACCATAAGCAAAAATCAATCGTAGGTGGATTGTAGACCTAAAAGTAAAAGGCAAAACAATAAAGTTTCCAATAAACAGCAGTGCAGAAAATCTTCATGACATTGGGCTATAAGAAAATTTGTACACAAAATGCACTAATAATATACATAAGACATAAAAGGCACTAATTATAAAGAAAAAGATGAATCCATTGAAATATAATAATAAAGAAATGCTGGCTTACGAATACAGGGAGCAAAATAGCTGAACAGGCCCTTCAGCAATCATCTCCTCACAGGAATATCAAATGGAACAACTATCCTTGCAAGAAGGCACCCTCAAAAGAGCTAAAGAAATCAAGTGATGTATCACAGTATCTGGTTTTAGCATAATAACAAGATAAGATGCACAGTGAACAAAGTAGAAAGGATAATCTTTCATTGCCTAAACCACCTCTCCTCAATCACAGGCACCATAGAGAGGAGAGAGACAATGCTTGGGGAAGGGAATGGGAAGTGAGTATTGGAATTTGCATTAGAACTTAGAGTCAGGCCTGCCACAGTGCAGCACAGCACAGGCAGAGCCCCCACGGTGCCTGATTCCAAACCTGGGGAGGGCACATTTAGACCTTCCCTGGGATAGAAGAGAATTCGCTGCCACAGTGGGAGGAAATCCAGTCCTGGCCTGCTTCACCACTGGCTGACTGAAGCAGAAACATTTCATAAAATACAGTATCCCTTCATGGTAAAAATCTCTCAGCAAACTGGATATGGAAGGAAAGTACCTCACGACAATAAAGGCTATATATGACAACCCACAGCTAACATCATACCAAATGGAGAAAAATTACAAGCCTATCCCCTAAGATCTGGAACAAGACAAATATGCCCACTTTCACCACTTTTACCACTTTTATACATATTAATAGTACTAGAAGTTGTAGCCAGAGTAGTCAGACAAGAGAAAGAAATAAAGGGCATCTCAACTGGAAAGAAAGAAGTCAGACTTTCCTTGTTTGCAGATGACATGGTGTTATATTTAGAAAAATATAAGGACTCCACAAAAAAACTGTTCAAATTGATAAATTCACTCAAGTTGCAAGATGCAAAATCAACATTTAAAAATCCATAGCATTTCTATTTTTTCTATTTCTGTGAAGAATGTTGTTGGTATTTTGATAGGGATTGTATTGAATCTGTACTTAGCCAATAGCCAATTGCAAAGAATCTTAAAAATAAAGCAAAAAAGCAATCCCATTAAATCCTACTGAATAGCTACTTTTTAAATTTTTAGGCATAAGTTTAACCAAAGAAATGAAAAATCTGCAAGGAAAATATAAAACACTGATGAAGGAAGCTGAAGAGGACACAAAAAATGGAAAGAAATCACATGCTCATGGATTAGAAAAATTAATATTGTTAAAATGGCCATGCTATTCAAAGTTAGTACAGAGTCAGTGCAATTCTTATCAAAATACCAATGACGTTATTCACAGAAATAGAAAAAATTCTAACATTTGTATGGAACTACAAAAGACCCTGAATAGCTAAAGTAATCTAGGACAAAAAGAATAAAACTAGAAACCTCACATTTTCTGTCTCAAATTATACTACAAAGCTATAGAAACCAAAGCAGTATGGTACTGGCATAAAAACAGACACATAAACGAATAAAGCAGAATAAAGAACCCAGAAATAAATCCATTACTCCCAGCCACCTCATTTTTAAAAAGTGTTACATTATAATTATATGTATTTATGAGGTATAATTTGATGTTTCAATACCTATATGTGTTGTATAATGATCAAATAAGGGTATTTAGTGTGACCATTACCTCACACATTTATTCTTTCTTTATGGTGAGAACATTCAAAAGCCTCTCTTCTAGCTATTTTGTACTATACCATATCTTAATGTAAGTTGTCACTATATTGTGCAAGAGAACGTTTAAACTCATTTTATGAGGCCAGCATTATTCTAATATCAAAGCCAAATAAGGACACTGTAAGAAAAGAAAATTACAGACAAACATTCCAAATGACCATAGATTCAAATATCCTCAACAAAATACTGGAGCAGAGCAGGTGCTCGATAGATCTTTGTTTCTCCTTCCCAAGTCCATTGTAGGCTTCATGCCTGCTTGCCTTTGCTCAGTTTGTACTTTTGGACTGCAAAAACCATTTCTCAACCCCTCAGACCCTACTCAGATAGCATCCCCCTTGCCAAAATTGATTTTCCCTTTATCTAAGTGTGAAATCCAACTCTAGAACTAATTTTCCTGACTCACCACCCCCCTGATGTCAGAATCAAGTCCACTCATCAAGCCCACCCAGGCTTGGTCCAGAGCCTTGCAACTGGTGATCCTCAATGATTTTTTTGGGTTCCAATGAGTTCCCTCTGACTCCCCCAATTGTTCTTCTTTGCTTATCTATACACCATGTCCTTCATGCCTCAGTACTTTTCTTTAAATCTTTCCTGACCCCTACTGCATAGCACACTCCCTCCTCCGACTTCTTACTATGTCCACCCTCGTAATTTGAGTCATTATTTATTGTTGCCGTATGACATCTCCTCAATGATTCTTTACATATCTTGTAAAGTTGCTTAAGATTTAATCTTTCCACACTGCAAATCATTAGAGGCAGGCAGGAACAGTGCCTTCCTTGTATTTCTGTGTATCTTTCATGAGGCTAAACACAATGCTGTGCATATGAGTGCAAAATAAATATTTGCTTTGATTTGGTTTGTGATAGCACATGTGTAAATTTATCCCTAGGGCCCTAGCAATATGATTGAAGAAGTATGCTTCATGCTCTAATTCTCTCTGCCATGCTTCTGAAACTTGAGACCTTACAGAAATTTCAGAATGCATGCACAATTCTTCTGGGATCTGCAGACTCCCCCAGGGACTGCTAGTCATGCACCAAAACCAGTTCTGTCCTTATTTCTGTGCATACTTCAATATGCCCATTTCTTTGCCTTTTGCTGTAGCATATCACTGACACTGAGTCAATTGCAAAAAAGTGAAAGTGAGGTGTGCCACTTCCAGGCTGGTGCGTCTAAACCAAGCTTCTCAAGAGGATGCCATTAATTTGCGTAGCCCCAGAAAATGCTCTAAAATTTCAATTTTACCTTAGACCAGTTCCCTAAAATCAGGTATTTCATTCTCTCTCTTCCCTATCTACCTTTTCACCTCGTCTCCTACTACTATCAAATGGATGATTATGTAGTATTACCACGTTGAGGATATGAAGAGTGTCCTGGGACTAGGTGGGCTAAACGACTAAGACACAGTTCCATGGAGATGGTCCCAAATCTTTTAGGCAAGGAACAGACAGCAAATATAAGGCAAATACTGTGCAATAGATGGAGAGCCATAAAAACAAATTGGCCAGGAGAGAGTGAGGAAGAGGATGAGAGAGAAGGTATTTTACAGGGAAGGATTTGTAGTGTTTGGAGTTAACATTGAGATGTTTAGTGGGGTTGAAGTGTAAGGTGAAAAGACAAGTCTAGAGAAGTACATGGTGATAGACTTCTAATCTTACAAGCTTTTCTAAAGCTTGTAAACTAAACTCTAGAATTTGAACAGAGAGGAAACTCTGACTGAAGCCCACAGAAGTCTTTTTTCAAAACCCAGCATTCCTTCTCCTAACTCACTCAGCTGTTAGGGAAACTGGTCACAGTCCTGATATTTTATTTACTCCTTCCTCTCTCAAATATATGACTCAGTTGTCAGCTATTTGTTATGGATTTGCTGAAAGCCTTACGATTCTATTCATCTGTCACTTAAATTGACAGAACGGTGATAATTTTCACCAGGAAAACTTGATTCATGAACTCTTCAGCTATAGCTCATGTCTCACTGAGCACTGTAATTCTCTGCTGTCTACACATCCTGACCAAAGTAGCAAAACTCTGAGTGAAAATCCAGAAATAGAATCTCAATCCAGGTTCAGTGAGTAAAGAGATATTGTCTCTTTTGTTACCAAGTTGATGCTAACTTAGCCCAGAAATAAAATGTATATCAAAGCCACACATTTTGATATACAAGAAAATCCACACTAAACTTTTATTCTCTTTTGACCTATGTTCAGTGGCTTAATACTCCAAAGACCAGGTTTACCAGACGGAGTGCTGTCCTAGATGTCACCCCTGATCATTTTCTATCAAGTTGCTACGAATCCGGGAGAATATGAAACAGGTGTTAAGCAGAGGTTCCCAGAAACATACAGTGTGAGTTCTTGCATCTCCTGCTGTTAAGTTTGCCTCTAGTGGTTTTAATTCTTCCCTGCAGTGTCAACTAGTATCTGCCATTTCCCATCTCCCTCCCCTGTCCCATGACTCCACTCCTGTGACCTAATAATGCCTCTTAGCTACATTAGATTAATTGCACCATTTGTTAGAAAATCCAAGGAGGATGTAACAAGAGAGAAAGTTAATAGTTGACTCAGGTATTTCTCACTGAATCTTAATCCCATGTGTTCAATGCAGTGAAAATTAAAGGCTAGGATAACTTCAAAACTGGAAGGGTGCTTAAGCCTATATTAAAAAAAAAGGTGCCCAAAGCCACTCAGCTAATTAGAAACATCCATCTTTTAAGCTGCCTTTGACTCTCCTGGACAGGGATACAGATGTTAATAAAGTTGCAACCTGAGTAATCTGAAACTGAAAACTAAGGCTTGTGTTCATCTGATTCCAGCTAAGGAAAATGATGAGCAAATCTGAAAGATAATAAACATTACTGTTTGGCTTTAGGACAGTGGGATACAAATGTTTTTCCTCCCACTGCATTTATTATTAACAAATATATCTTCATTTCTCAAATGAGGTAAAAACACTAACCCATTACTATATCCAGGAATTTCATGTAATACTTAATAATATTTATGGGTAATGATAATTACGCCAAGTAAATATAAGCTGGGAATTCAGGACTTAAAAAAATAAAGCAATTTTCCCACTATTTTTGTGTCAGAGACAATCGTTTGCAATTTGTACAATTTTTAAACACAAAATTTTGGGATTTAGAAGATAAGTCTGACTAATGCTCATATAACTATATAAACAAAGCTTTTGGGTTAATATCAAAGATCAAATCTAAGTTAATTCATTGTATATTCTAAAACCTATTCAATGTCTTTTAATATTTGCTCTTCTTGGAATACAGTGGGTTAGGTAAAAGAGGGAACAAGAAAAAATACTGTAATTCTGAGTATTAATTCTCATTCACTGGAAAGAGACAGATGAGGAAGGAATAAATGAGACTGTCTGTTGATATAATCTTACATATAGAAAACCCTAAAGGTTTCACCAAAAAACTGTTAAAAGTGATAAATTCAATAAGGTCGTAGGTTATAAAATCAACATACAAAAGTCAGTAGCATTTGTATACACTAACAGCAAACTATCTGGAAAAGAAATTTTTTAAATAATCTCATTTACAATAGCATCAGAAAAAATACTTAAGATTAAATTTACCCAAGGGGATGAAAGATCTCTACACTAAAAGCTATAAAACATTGATAAAAGAAATTAAAGATGACAATAAATGGAAAGATATTCTGTGTCTGTAGACTGAAAAAATTAGAATTGTCAAAATGTCCATAATACCCAAAGCAATGATTTACAGATTCAATACAACTCCTTTTAAAGTTCCAATTTCTTTGTAAAAATAGAAGAAGAAATCCTAACATTTATGTGGAACCACAAAAGACCCTGAATAGCCAAAACAATATTGAGCAAAAAGAACAAAGTAGAAGGCATCATACTTCCTGATTTCAAAAATATTATGATTCTATTGTAAAAACAAACAAACAAAAAAGAAAAAAACAGGCACCTCAACCAATGAAACACAATAGAATGCCCAGAAATAACCCCAAGTATTTGTGGTCAGTTGATATTTGACAGATGTGCCAAGAACACAAAATTGGGAAAGAGCAGTCACTTGAATAAATGGCATTCTTCAGCACATGGGTATACTTACTTCACACTCAAATGCAAACGTCAACTGAAAATGAATAAAACACTTAGACATAAGACCTGAAACTGTGAAGCTACTAGAAGAAAACTGGGGATACTCTCCATGACATTGGTGTGGGCAATGATTTCTTAGAAAGGACTATAAAAAGCACAGGCCACAAGAGCAAAAGTGGACAAATTGGGATTATATTCAACTCAAAAGCTTCTGCATAGCAAAGGAAACAGTCAACAGAAGTAACAGACAAGACACAAATGAGGAGAAAATATTCACAAACCATAATCTGATAAGCAACTAATATTCAACATATATAAGGAACTCAAACAACTCAAGAGCAAGAAAAAAAGCAGAAGATTTAAAATGGGCAAAGGTTCTGAACAGATATTTCTCAAAAGAATAGAAAGGAACAGCTAACTGATACATGAAAAAATGCTCAGCGTCTTTAATCATCAGGGAAATGAAAATTTAAACCACAATAAGATATTGCCTCACACCTGTTAAAATGTCTATAATCCAGAAGAGGAATGATAAGTGTTAGCAAGGATCTGGAGAATAGGAAACTCTAGTATGCTGCTGGGAACATAAATTACTACAGTCATTTTGGAAAAAAAGTATGTAGTTTCCTCAAAAAAACTAAAAAAAGAATTACCATATGACACAGCAATTCCACTCTGGGTATGTATTTAAAGGAATTGAAGTTGGTATGTTGAAGAGATGTCTGTATTCCCATGTTCATTTCAGCATTATTCACAATAGCCAAGATATGCAGGCAACATAAGTGTCCATCAATGGTAGAATGGATAAAGAAAACCTACTATAGGTACACAATGGAATACTATACAGTCTTGAAAAAGAAGGAAATTAGATGAAGCTAGAGGACATTGTGCTTAGTGAAATAAGCCAGGCATAGAAACACAAATACTGTATAATCTTACTTGTTTGTGGAATCTAAAAGAAAAATGATCTCATAGAAACAAAAAGTATAGAGGTGATTACCAGCAGCTAGGGGAGAGGAGGAAGGATGGGGAAAGGGAAGAATGCTGATCAAAGGGTACAAAGTCTCTGTTAGACTAGAGGAATAAGATTTAGTGATTGATTGTACTACATTGTGACCATAATTAATAATAATGTGTATTTCACAATTGCTAAAAAGAATGGATTTTTAACATCCTCATCACACACACACACACAAAATTAATTGGTAAGGTGATGGATTCGTTAATTATCTTTTTTCTTTCTACAAGGTATACATAGATCAAAACATCACACTGTACCCCATAAATGTGCACTATTATTATCTGTCAATTATAAGTAAATACTGAAGAGAACTAAAACTTAATCTGTACAAAAATGAAGCAATCATAAATATGGTGCAAAACTACTGAACTTAATAAAACCAGGCAGCAGGAATATAAGAAGATCATCATAGCTCTGTACATACTTGTTCTGAGATTCTGTTGCCCAGAGGTGTGAGGAGATTGTAAACCCCTTGAGGACTGTGTATGTTTTCTCCCATTCTTCTCAGTGCTATATAAGCATGAGAGTTAGCATTTGGGAGGTAAAAGGGCTATAGAGATAACACTTTTCTGTAAAAGATGGGGCTTAGGCCTGTGTGCTGAGGTTTGCCCAGAGTTACAGAGCTAGGAAAAACGCTGGGTCTCCCGACTCCTAATCTGATGCTTGCTATTCTTATGCTTGCTACCTCTGGTACACAAATAAATCAAATGTTATTATAGGGAAAAATCACAAGAACCGCCTTCTAAAGCTAAGTTCTCCTGGGCATAAGGACTCCTCTGGATTTTGAATTATTTGTTAAGATGAAGGTCCATTATGATGGAGAAAATGTAATACTTTTCTGTATGTGTTTTTAATGGGATTTGACCTGTGGCACCCTCCTCTGAGAACTTAAGAATTTTCCAGCCATCCTTGAATATCTTTATGAAGGTAGCTAGAAAACAGTGGGAGCTTTACTTTACAGAGGAGGAAACCAAGGGATGAGGTGACTTCTGGAAGGGATATCAATGAATGCGTGGCAAAGCTAAAATAATGATGTGTGTAATCTTCATTAACAAGGGCAGGGACTGAATGTGTCTAAAGGAAATATGGTTTACTGGGAGTGTTCTAATCAATCATGGTGGATGTAAGTCCAGTCACTAAACAGTCTTACCTCACAGCTGTTTCCCTCACCCTGGGAAACAGACATTCATATGACTTATCTAGTTATACACTTGCTCAGATATCGACAGCAATTTATTTTATTGCAAAATGTTCAATTTCTTCTAACCATCTTTTTCCCTCTTCTTAGTGACCCCAGGATGCTAGCAAGCCATTAATCACACACAGAACCACACAAGGAGAATGACTCACACACACATCAACAAGCTCTGTCTCTGTTTCTTACTTATCCATCTCAATAGACTGCCTTGAGATTTACCTCATTTCTAAATACTTAGTTGAATTTAAAGTGGATGAAAGGTCAGTCTGTCTATTCACTTCTTTATATAACTGCAATGAAACTATAACTATAATATGGGGTACATACGGTTTGATTTTTAAAATGACGATAATGTTGTTTCAAGGCTATTCTCTGATGTTATGGGGCGGCCGAGAATATTTGCTTATTAAGAGGAACCACCCATTAGGGACCAGAAATTGGGTTAGGATGCTATGTTTTTTGATAATCACAACAAATCTATGAGGCACATAACTTTATACCCATTCTATTGGTGAAGAAACAAGACTATACAACAAGAAAGTGTCAGAACTGAGATGTGGAATGTGCACCCTCCACTACCCACACTGGGCTCCTAGGCACTGGGAAGAGGTGAGACTATTTTCTGTGCCTCAGTGTTGTTATGCAGGCCATTTTGCAGTTGCCCTCCAAGTTATTAGCCCTTTGTGTATCTCTGGGGCTGAATGTGGGTGCACAGAATAAGCTCATATGTATCCACAACAGCCTTGCTTTTCCTCTGTGCAGTGATATATTGGAGGTTTTTCATAACCAGGACAATAAAAGAACATTCCTTCCATGAGGTGGAACACAAGAGGGACCTATTGTAGAAGACAGATGGCAAGAATGAAAATGCCAGATAGAATGAACTCATTTGAGGAACCAGACACCCTGATCCTAAAGTTCAAGTGGCTGCTGCACCCACGTGTCTTGACTGCAATAAGGATGAAATAAATGTGATGTATTTCTTGCTCATATACTGTGCTTATGCACATGAGTGTGTGTGTCTGTGTGTGTGTGCATCTCTGTGTGCAGGTGTGCTCTAACAGGGCACAGCCAGGAGAGCCCAGTCAGAGAAATCTACAGCCTCAGTAGCACTGTTCTTTGCTTGACAATAAAACACCATGCAAGACTTGCCGCTGAAGAGAGGTCCTGGCCTCCCCCTGAGAACCGACTGAGGATGATAAAATGTGTGCATCTAGCCTCACATGCTCTCCTTCCTCCACAGGGGCACCGCTCACAGGCACTTTGCAGATACAACAGCTCATTTTGGAATGTCTCCCTGGCAGGTGACCTTGAAGCATCCACTCAAGTTCTTTGGGGGTATAATTTGCTCCATCTAGAAATTCAATTAAATTGAATTCAATTTCTCAAATATTTATTAAGTAATAATTATGTGCACAGTAGTGTATTAAATACAAACCATGAAAGATACAGAGATTAATAAGTTATAATCTTTCGAGGAGTTAATTTTATAACATAATTAAGATATTTATCTGAATAATGATAATAAAAGGCTAAGTCTTAAGAGTCCTTGTTTACCACTGAGCTAAGTCAACGTATTGGTAGAATTTTAACCACCAGAGTAAAGGGTGTTTACTGCATAGAGAAACAGCATGGGCACAGGCTAGGGGAAATAGCATGTTTTAAATTTGACTGGTACATGGATTGCATGAGGGAGAATAAATGACAAGCCTGGCTGCAAGGACAAATTGGGATATATGGTGGACAGGGATGGAGAAAGAATCTTTCCAGGTGGTGATCAGAAGGTCACCGGTGACTTTCCCAGAAGGCATTTTGATGAAGCAGTGTGATCAAAAGTCAGTTTGAAAAACTATAGTTGAGGAAAGCAGCACATGGGCAGAGCAGTTAAATGTCAACCAGTCTTATAAGACATGGAGGTTAAAAGTTTCTATCGTAACAGCATATTCTGCCTGCTATTTTCTTTTTCTAGTGTTTGGCATAAGAGCCATTAACCTAGAGCATTAACTCCTGATTAGCTAATGAAGCATCTTATAAATGAATATAAGGGGTTGCTAATTCTGACTCTACACTCACATAGTTGCAGTTTTCACTGTTGTCATTAGCGGTAGTAGAGCAGCAGGATTAAGTAAGTTGCAGTGTTTTAAATGATGATTAAATACAAAAGAATTTCGTAAGATGTTAATCTGTTCACTGAAAGATGATGAGTTTGACTGTAATTCAATAGACTTTCCACAGCATGTGAAACATGCAAGAAAAGTTCTTTTCCCAAAACTACCTCAGAGAAGATCGCCTCCAATTTGGCAGCCACTGCTACTACTTTTAAATAATTAGGTTATGGCTTAGTTACAGGGTCTAATTGTAGGCTATAAGTCAATACTATTTCAGTCCCTAAAGGAAATAGGGACTTTTTGCATTTATAGCTCAGAATGTTCCACAATATTTCTAAAAAAACTCTGTAATCCGAAGCGGGTTTGTCCTTTTGTCTACAGAATTGTGTAACAGACCAATCAGGTCTGTTATTATTTTTTTTTGGAAGTTATTTTTGTTTTGTTTGTGCAGAAATACCTTAGCTATTAGGAATTAAATGTAAGAGATTTTCAACAATTTCTCCTAGCTCTTTCTGGCAAAAAGGTAATTGAGGAAAAAGGCTAACAGATTCAGAAACTTGAGGTAAAGGCATGTAGGAAGAAAAACAGGTTAATTCGTCCAACTCCACCCCTCTTTCTTCATGTCCTTAGTCTGTTGCTTAACCTTTTGTTTGCTTTTTGCAAAGAATCTTTTAAGGAGGCAATTTGGATTAATTTAGAGCTCAGAACACAAAATAAGTGAAACTCAGAATCCCAGAGAGGCTCACTGAGGAATTCAGGCCCCAAAAAGAGATCCCTTTTACATGCTTCCAGGTACCAATTAAAAAGATACATCCCATTATTTTTTCAGGGGAGGATTCTGATCTCTCTCTCTCTCTCTTTTTTTTTTTTAACATGTCTTGCAAATAAACAATTCTATCCAAATTAAATGTCACCACTGTGGCCACTTTAATTCGAGGTTACCTTTAGAAAGGCGGAGCCCACTCCAGTTCTGTCTGACCTAGTCAGACTGAGGCCTCCCTGTAAGATTGGGTCCTGTTTCTGTCATGACTTTCAAATGCTCTCTCAAGCACAAAACCCTGTATTCAAAAGCCAAAAGGATCAAAATTACCTACCCCAAGGCCCTTAACTGGATCCAATCTAGTTAATTCTTTAATCTTATTCTGAACCGTGTTCAGACTCTAACTTAATCAGATGCCTGGCCTCTTAACTGAATCAAATTCAGTGAAACAGGGGAAGAAGAAAAAAAATCGGGGGGGTGAGGGGACTGAGCTTGGTAGCTCACAGCTGTAATCCCAGCACTTTTGGAGGCCAAGGCAGGTGGATCACTTGAGGTCAGGAGTTCAAGACCAGCCTAACCAACATGGTGAAACCTCGTCTCTACTAAAAATACAAAAATTAGCCTGGTGTGGTGGCATATACCTGTAATCCCAGCTACTCAGGAGGCTGAGGCAGGATAATCGCTTGGATCCGGGAGTCAGAGATTGCAGTGAGCTGAGATTGCGCCATTGCACTTCAGCCTGGGCAACAGAGCAACCCCATCTCAAATTTAAAAAAAAAGAGATAGGCCGAGCGCAGTGGCTCAAGCCTGTAATCCCAGCACTTTGGGAGGCCGAGGCGGGTGGATCACGAGGTCAAGAGATCGAGACCATCCTGGTCAACATGGTGAAACCGCGTCTCTACTAATACAAAAAATTAGCTGGGCATGGTGGTGCGTGCCTGTAATCCCAGTTACTCAGGAGGCTGAGGCAGGAGAATTGCCTGAACCCAGGAGGCGGAGGTTGCGGTGAGCCGAGATCGCGCCATTGCACTCCAGCCTGGGTAACAAGAGCGAAACTCTGTCTCAAAAAAAAAGAGATAGTAAAAGGAACAAAGGTTGCTTAGATAAACTTGGAGAGCTCAGAACACAAAATAAGTGGAACTCAGAATCCCAGAGAGAGGCTCATTCAGGAATTCAGGCCAAGAAAATAGATCCCTGGGCTCAATGGACCCTGGAGGGCACTTGCACGGTTGCTCTCTATTCCTGGGGCAGTCACTGGAAGTTCAGGTCCTGTGGACTGGGTCAATCTGTTAAAGAAGAACCCAAAATAAGTTAAATTTAACAAACTTTTTTTGAGCAAGAAAAGGGTTCTAGATCCAACCAACCCTCTAGACTGAACAAAGGTGATTCAGAATGCCCCCACCCCCCATGAGGTTAGCTACATTTATAACCAGAAAACAAGAAATGTCAAAGAGACTACCTAATTAGTGCAGTTTGACCAAGGCTTCATTTGAGCATAGTTTGTTAGTTTTCAGCCTATAATTGACAGGGTTTCAATGCTGTGCTTCCCTGAGACTCGGTCACTTGGTTACATGGGTAAACTTTTAGGTTAGGTTACAACTTGTTTACACATCAACTATGGTACAGTTCACTAAGGAGACCAATTGGGACAAACCTTATTACCCAAGTACAAAGGACACTTTGAGCCAAACTTAATCTAACCTGTATTTAACACACTGAATACATCACCAAGGAAAAAACCCCAGTCTTTTAGCCGATGTGGTAGTGTGCACCCATAGTCCCAGCTGCTCAGGAGGCTGAGGCTGGAGAATCGCTTGAGCCCAGGAGTTCCAGCCTGAGTCACTTAGCTATGATTGCACCACTGTACTCCAGCCTAGGCAACAGAACAAGACACTGTCTCTAAAAACTGAAAAATTTTTTAAATGTATTCCTCCTGTCTAATTGAGACTTTGCACCCTTGGACCTCCATCTTCCCATTCCCCTGAGTCCCCCCACCAGCCTCTTTTGATCAATATTTAATTCTGTTTCTTTGATGTTGATTGTTTTAAATTCTGCAAATAAGTGAGAATTTTCTATTTGTCTTTCTGTTTCTGGCTTATTTCATTTATTGTTCTCCACTTCCATCTGTGTTGTCGTGGCCTTTCTTTATTAAGGCTCAATAATATTCCACTATGTCTACATACCATATTTTCTTTTTCTTATTAGACTTTAAGTTCTGGGGTACATGTGCAGAATGTGCAGGTTTGTTACGTAGATATACATGTGCCATGGTGGTTTGCTGCATCCATCCCCCCATCATCTACATTAGCTATTTCTCCTAATGTTATCCCTCCCCAATCCACCCACTCCCTGCTATCCTTCCCCTAGCCTCCCAACCCCAAACAGGCCCCTGTGTGTGATGGTCCCCTCCCTGTGTCCATGTGTTCTCATTGTTCAACACCCACTTATGAGTGAGAGCATGCAGTGTTTGGTTTTCTGTTCTGGTATCAGTTTGCTGAGAATGATGGTTTCCAGATTCATCCATATCCCTGCAAAGGACATGAACTCATTCTTTTTTATGGCTGCATAGTATTCCATGGTATATATGTGCCATATTTTCTTTATCCAGTCTATCATTGATAGGCATTTGGGTTGGTTCAATGTCTTTGCTATTGTGAACAGTGCCACAATAAACATATGTGTGCATGTGTCTTTATAGTAGAATGATATATAATCCTTTGAGTATACACCCAGTAATGGGATTCCTGGGACAAATGGTATTTCTAGTTCTAGATCCTTGAGGAATTGCCACACTGTCTTCCACAGTGGTTGAACTAATTTACGCTCCCACCAACAGTGTAAAGCCATTCCTATTTCTCCACATCCTCTCCAGCATCTGTTGTCTTCTGATTTTTTAATGATAGCCATTCTAACTGGCATGAGATGGTATCTCAATGTGGTTTTCATTTGCATTTCTCTAATGACCAGTGATGATTTGATTTTTTCATATGTTTGTTGGCTATATAAATGTGTTCTTTTGAGAAGTGTCTGTTCATATCCTTCACCCACTTTTTGATAGGGTTGTTTGGTTTTTTCTTGTGAATTTGTTTAAGTTGTTGTAGATTCTGGATATTAGCCCTTTGTCAGATGGGTAGATTGCAAAAAAATTTTCCCATTCTCTTGGTTGCCGGTTCACTCTAATGATAGTTTCTTTTACTGCGCAGAAGCTCTTATGCTTGATTAGATTCTATTTGTCTATTTTGGCTTTTGTTGCCATTGCTTTTGGTGTTTTAGTCATGAAGTCCTTGCCTATGCCTATGTCCTGAATGGTATTGCTTAGGTTTTCTTCTACTGTTTTTATGGTGTTAGGTCTTATGTTTAAATCTTTAATCCATCTGGAGTTGATTTTTGTATAAAGTGTAAGGAAGGGATCCAGTTTCAGCTTTCTGCATATGGCTAGCCAGTTTTTCCAACACCACTTATTAAATAGGAAATCCTTTCCCCATTTCTTGTTTTTGTCAGGTTTCTCAAAGATCAGATGGTTGTAGATATGTGGCATTACTTCTGAGGCCTCTGTTCCGTTCCATTGGTCTATATGTCTGTCTTGGTCTATATGTCTGTTTTGATTACTGTAGCCTTGCAGTATAGTTTGAAGTCAGGCAGCGTGATGCCTCCAGCTTTGTTTTTGTTGTTGTTGTTGTTGTTGTTTTCTTTTTGCTTAGGATTGTCTTGGCTATATGGGCCCTTTCTGGTTCCATATGAAGTTTAAGGTGGTTTTTTTCAAATTCTGTAAGGAAAGTCAATGGTAGCTTGATGGGGATAGCATTGAATCTATAAATTACTTTGGACAGTATGGCCATTTTCACAATATTGATTCTTCTTAAGCATGAGCATGGAATATTTTTCCATCTGTTTGTATCTTATTTCCTTGAGCAGTGGTTTCTAGTTCTTCTTTAAGAGTTCCTTCACATCCCTTGATATTTGTATTTCTAGGTATTTTATCCTCTTTGTAGCAATTGTGAATGGGAGTTCACTCATGATTTGGTTCTCTGTCTGTTATTGGTGTATAGGAATGCTTGTGATTTTTTTCATATTGATTTTGTATCCTGAGATTTTGCCGAAGTTGCTTATCAGCTTAAGGAGATTTGGGGCTGAGATGAGGGAGTCTTCTAAATATACAATCATGTCATCTGCAAATAGAGACAATTTGACTTTCTCTTTTCCTAATTAAATATGCTTGATCTCTTTTTCTTGCCTGATTGCTCTGGTTAGAACTTCCAATACTATGTTGAATAGAAGTGATGAGAGAGGGCATCCTTGTCTAGTGCCAGTTTTCAAAGGGAATGCTTCCAGTTTTTGCCCACTCACTATGATATTGGCTGTGGGTTTCTATAAATAGCTCTTATTATTTTGAGATATGTTCCATCAGTAGCTAATTTATTGAAAGTTTTTAGCATAAAGGGCTGTTTAATTTTGTTGAAGGCCTTCTCTGTATCTATTGAGATAATCATGTAGTTTTTGTCTTTGGCACTGTTTATGTGATGGATTACATTTACAGATTTGTGTATGTTGAACCAGCCCTGCATCCCAGGGATAAAGCCGAGTTGATTGTGATGGATAAGTTTTTTGATATGCTGTTGGATTTGGTTTGCCTCTATTTTATTGATGATTTTTGCATTAATGTTCATCATGGATATTGGTCTGAATTTTTTTTTTTTTTGGTTGTGTCTCTGCCAGGTTTTGGTATCAAGATGATGTTGATTTCATAAAATGGGTCAGGGAGGATTCCCCATATTTCTGTTGTTTGGGATAGTTTCAGAAGGGATGGTACCAGGTCCTCTTTGTACCTCTGGTAGAGGTAGAAATTCTCATAGAATTTGGCTGTGAACCCATCTGGTCCTGGACTTTTTTCGGTTGTTAGGCTATTAATTGCTGCCTCAATTTCAGACCTTGTTATTGGTCTATTCAGGGATTCAGTTTCTTCCTGTTGTAGTCTTGGGAGGGTGTAAGTGTCCAGGAACTTAACTATTTCTTCTAGATTTACTGGTTTATGTGCATAGAGGTGTTTATAGTAATCTCTGATGGTAGTTTGTATTTCTCTGGGATCAATGGAGACATCCCCTTTATCATTTTTTATTGCATCTATTTGATTCTTCTCTCTTTTCTTTTTTGTTAGTTTGGCTAGCAGTCTATCGTGTTGATCTTCTCAAAAAACCAGCTCCTAGATGTATTGATTTTTTGAAGGTTTTTTTTATGTCTCTATCTCCCTCAGTTCTGCTCTGATCTTAGTTATTTCTTGTCTTCTGCTAGCTTTCGAATTTGCTTGATCTTGCTTCTCTAGTTCTTTTAATTGTGACGTTAGGATATTGATTCAGATCTTTCCTTGCTTCTCATCTGGGCACTTAGTGCTATAAATTTCCCTCTAGACACTGCTTTAAATGTGTCCCAGAGATTCTGGTACGTTATGTCTTCATTCTCATTGGTTTCAAAGAACATCGTTATTTCTGCCTTCATTTTATTGTTTATCCAGTAGTCATTCAGGAGCACCTTGTTCAGTTTCCATGTAGTTGTGCGGTTTTGAGTGAGTTTCTTAGTCCTAGTTCTAATTTGATTGCACTGTGGTCTGAGAGACTGTTTGTTATGATTTCTTTTCTTCTGCATTTGCTGAGGAGTGATTTACTTGCATTTATATGGTCAATTTTAGAATAAGTTCTATGTGGTGCTGCGAAGAATATATATTCTGTGGATTTGAGATAGAGAGTTCTGTAGATGTCTATTAAGTCCACTTGGTCCAGATCTGAGTTCAAGTCCTGGATATCCTTATTAATTTTCTATTCTCTGATCTGTCTAATATTGACTGTGAAGTGTTAAAGTCTCCCACTATTATTGTCTGGGAGTCTAAGTCTCTTTGTAGGTCATTAAGAACTTGCTTTATGTATCTGGATGCTTCTGTATTGGGTGCATATATATTTAGGATAGTTAGCTCTTCTCGTTGCATTGATCCCTGTACCCTTATGTAATATCCTTGTCTCTTTTGATCTTTGTTGGTTTAAAGTCTGTTTTATCAGAGAGTAGGATTGTAACCCCTGCTTTTTTTTTTCCTCTCCATTTGCTTGGTAAATCTGCCTCCATCCCTTTGTTTTAATCCTGTGTGTGTTTTTGCATGTGAGATGGGTCTCCTGAATACAGCACACCAATGGGTCTTGACTCTTTATCCAATTTGCTAGTCTGTGTCTTTTGATTGGGGCATTTAGCTCATTTACATTTAAGGTTAATATTGTTATGTGTAAATTTGATCCTGCCATTTTGATGCTAGCTGGTCATTTTGCCCCATAGTTGATGCAGTTTCTTCATAGTGTCAATGATCTTTACAATTTGGTATGTTTTTTGCAGTAGCTAGTACCTGTTGTTCCTTTCCATGTTTAGTGCTTCCTTCAAGAACTCTTGTAAGGCTGGCCTGGTGGTGACAAAATCTCTCAGCAGTTTCTTGTCTGTAAAGGATTTTATTTCTCCTGTGAAGTTTAGTTTGACTGGATATGAAATTCTGGGTTGAAGGTTCTTTTCTTTAAGGATGTTGAATACTGGCCCCAATTTCTTCTGGCTTGTATGGTTTCTGCTGAGATATCTGCCATGAGTCTGATGGGCTTCCCTTTGTGGATTACCCGACCTTTCTCTATGGCTGCTTTTAGCATTTTTTCCTTTATTTCAACCCTGGTGAATCTGATGATTATGTGCCTTGGGCTTGCTCTTCTTGAGCAGTATCTTTGTGGTGTTCTCTGTATTTTGTGAATTTGAATGTTGGCCTGCCTTGCTAGGTTGAGGAAGTTCTCCTGGATAATATCCTGAAGAGTGTTTTCCAACTTGGTTTCATTCTCCCTGTCACATTCAGGTACACCAGTCAAACGTAGATTTGGTCTTTTTACATAATCCCATATTTCTTGGAGGCTTTGTTCATTTCTTTTCACTCTTTTTTCTCTAATCTTGCCTTCTCACTTTATTTCATGGAGTTGATCTTAATCTCTGATATCCTTTCTTCAGCTTGACAGAATTAGCTATTGAAACTTGTGTATGCTTCATGAAGTTCTCGTGTTGCATTTTTCAGCTCCATCAAGTTGTTTATGTTTTTCTCTACACATGGTTATTCTAGTTAGCATTTATCTAACCATTTTTCAATGTTCTTAGTTTCCTTGCATTGGGTTAGAACATGCTCCTTTAGCTCAGAGAAGTTTGTTATTACCCACCTTCTGAAGCCTCCTTCTGTCAATTCATCAAACTCATTCTCCATCCAGTTTTGTTCCCTTGCTGGTAAGGAGTTGTGATCCCTTGGAGAAGAGGTGTTCTGGGTTTTGGCAATTTCAGCCTTTTTGCACTGGTTTCTCCCCATCTTCATGGATTTATCTACCTTTTGGCTTTGAAGTTGGTGACTTTTGGATGGGGTCTCTGAGTGGGCATCCTTTCTATTGATGTTGATACTATTTCTTTCTGTTTTTTAGTTTTCCTTCTAACAGTCAGGCCTCTCTGCTGCAGGTCTGCTGGATTTTGCTGGACATCCACTCCAGATCCTGCTTGCCTAGGAATCTCCAGCAGGGGCTGCAGAACAGCAAAGATTGTTGCCTGTTTCTTCCTCTGGTAGCTTTGTACCAGAAGGGTGCCTGCTAGATGTCAGCCAGAGCTCTCCTGTATGAGATGTCTCTTAATCATGATAAACTGTTGTCAGGGAGTCACTTGAGGAGGCAGTCTGTCCCTTTTCAGAGCTCAGGTGTTGTTCTGGGAGATCTCTTGCTCCCTTCAGAGCTGCTGGGCAGGGACATTTAAGTCTGCTGAAATGGAACCTACAACTGCCCCTTTTCCCAGATGTTCTGTCCCAGGAAGATGGGGGCTTTATTTATAAGTCCCTGATGGGCTGCTGCCTTTTTTCAGAGATGCCCTGCCCAGCAAGAAGGGAGTCTAGTCACAGGCTCCCTGCAGAGGCCTTGCTGAGCTTCCATGGGCTCCACTCAGTTGCTGTGTAAACTTCCCAGCATCTTTGTTTACACAGGTAAGGTTAGAACCACCTACCCAAGCCTCAGCAATGGTGACACCCCTCCCCCCACCAAGCTGGAATGTCCCAGGTTGAGCTCAGACTGCTGTGCTGGCTGGAAGAATTTCAAGCCAGGGGATCTTAGCTTGCTGGTCTTCATGGGGGTGGGACCCAGGGTGGGACCCACCCAGCCAGATCACTTGGGTCCCTGGCTTCAGGCTCCTTTTTTTCAGGGGAATAAGCAGTTCTGTCTCACTGGTGTTCCAGGTGCCACAGGGGTATGAGAGAAAAAAAAAACTGCTTCAGCTAAAATGGCCACCCAGTTTTGTGCTGGAAACCTGGGACGCCGGTGATATAGGCACTGGAGGGAATCTCCTGGTGTGCAGGTTGTGAAGAACGTGGGAAAAGCACAGTATCTGAGCCAGAGTGCCAGAGTGTCCTGAAAAGTCCATAATGGCTTCCCTTGGCTAGGAGAGGGAGTTCTCTGGCCCCTTGCACTTCCTGGTTGGGGTGATGCCCCACCCTGCTTTGGTTAGCTCTCCTTAGGCTATACTCACTGTCTAACCAGTCCCAATGAGATGAACCTGGTACCTCAGTTGGAAATGTGGAGATCGCTTGCCTTCTGGCTCCCTCTTGCTGGCAACTGCAGACCAGAGCTGTTCCTATTCAGCCATCTTGGCAGCTTCCCCATACCACATTTTCTTTAACCACTTTTTTCTGCTGATGGACATTTAGGTTGATGACATGACTTGGTGAATGTGAATAGTGCTCCAATGAACTTGGCAGTGGTAGATATCTCTTTAATAAACTGATTTTAATCTTTTGGATAAATACCCTGCTGTGGGATTAGTGGATCAGATACTAGTTCTATTTTTAGTTGTGTGGGTTTTTTTTTTTTTTTTGAGGAAACTCCATATAATTTTCCATAATGGCTGTACTAATTTACATTTCCCCCAACAGTATAAAAAGGTTCCCTTCTCTCCACTTCCTCACCAACACTTAGCTTTCCTCTTTTTTATAATAGCGATTCTGACAGGTGTGAGGTGCTATCTCATTGTGGTTTTAATTTGCAGTGTCTTAATAATCAGTGATGTTGAGCATTATTTTGTATATTTGTTGGCCATTTTATATCTTCTTTTGAGAAACATCTATTCATGTCTTTTGCTCATTTTTAAATGGATTATTTGTTTTATTTCTGTTGAGTTGCTTTAGTTCCATATATATTTGGTTATTAACTTCTTATCAGATGTTGGGCTTACAAATATTTTCTACCAATTTATAGCTTGTTGCTTCACCTTGTGCTTCCTTTGTTGTACCTGTACTTTTATGGTCAAAACTAGAAAATCATTGCTTGGACCAATGTCATGTAATTTCCCCCCTATGTTTTCTTCTGGAGGTTTTATAGAGTTAGTCTTATGTTTCTGTGTTGAATCTATTTTGAGTTTATTTTTATATATGGCATGAGATAAGGGCCCAATTTCATTCTTCTGTATATGCATATCCAGTTTTCCCAACACTGTTGATTAAAGAGATTGTCCTTTACCCACTGTGTGAGAGTGTGTGTGTGTGTGTGTGTGTGTGTGTGTGTGTGTAGAGAGACAGAGAGAGAGAGAGAGAGAGAGAGAGAGAGACAAGATCTCACTCTGTTGCCCAAGCTGGAGTGCAGTGGTACAGTCTTGGCTCACTGCAGCCTCTGCCTTCCAGATTCAAGTGATTCTCTTGCCTCAGCCACCCAAGTAGCTGGTATTACAGGCATATACCACCGTGCCTGGATAAATTTTTTATTTTTAGTAGAGACAGAGTTTTACCATGTTACCTAGGCTGGACTCAAACTCCTGAGCTTAAGCAATCTGCTCACCTCAGCCTCCCAAAGCACTGGAATTAAAGGCATGAGCCACCACACCCAGCCAACACATTGTATATTCTTGGCACATTTGTTGAAAATCAGTTAACAGTATATTTGAGGGTTCACTTTTGGGTTTTTCCTTCTATTCAATTCAATAAGTCTATTTTTATGCCAGTGCCATGCTGTTTTAATTACCATTGTTTTGTAGAATGGTTTTAACTCAGGTCGTGTGATACCTCCAACTTTGTTTCTTTTGCTCATGTCTGCCTTGGCTATTGAAGACTTTTTGTGGTTCCATATATATTTGAGAACAGTTAAACCCAGCACGTTGACTCACACCTGTAACCCCAGCACTTTGGGAGGCCAAGACAGGAGAATTGCTTGATGCCAGGAGTTCAAGACCAGCCCAGCAACAAAATAAAACCCTATCACTACAAACAACAGCAACAAAAAATTAGCCAGACATGGTGGTCCATGCCTGTAGTCCCAGCTACTCAGGAGTCTGGGACAGGAGGCAGGAGGATCGATCACTCAAGTCCAGAAGTTCAAGGTTGGACTAGAGCTGGTCCAAACCTAGGTTGCACCTGAAGCCCATGGCCTTCCAGCCAGTACTGCAGTGACCAAAGGCCTGCAGTCACTATTGCCTGACTGCCACTGATGTTTATTCAAGGCCCAAGGCCACTTTAGTCAGCTGGTGGTGAAGCCTGCCAAGATTTGGGTCTGTCCTTCTTGAGTGGCAAATTCCCTTCTGGCCGAGGGCGAATCTAGAAGCACCATATTGGAGCAATGGCATGAATTCAGGAATTTTGAGGTTCTGCCTACTGCTGCATTGTGCTATGGCAGGGCTGGTCCTACTTTCCAAGGAAAAGTCCGTTCTAATTCTTCCTCTCCTTATTCAAAGCAGAAGGATTCTGTCTCCATGCTGCACTGCCTGGAGTTGGGGGAGGGGCGATAAGAACACTCCCACGACCACCACAGCTGGTATCACTCTGGGTCATAGCACGAGCCTACAGCCTCCCAGAACAGTGCATCACTGGGGTTTACCCAAGGACCATGATTACTATAGCCTGGCTACCACTGAAATTTATTCAGGGCCCAACGCCACTTCAGTCAGCTGTTGTTAAAGGGGGCTAGTACTCCTGATGGGGTAGCAGATTTTCATCTGAACTGGAGCAGGTCTGAATTCTTCCTCCGGTGGGCACTGACCTAGAATCAGTAGCAGTGGAATTCTTTTTTTTTTTTTTGAAATGGAGGCTTGCTTTGTCACCCAGGCTGGAGTGTAGTGGTGCGATCTCGGCTCACTGCAACCTCCACCTCTCGGGTTCCAGCGATTCTTCTGCCTTAGCTTCCTGAGTAGCTGGGATTACAGGCAGCTGCCACCACATCCAGCTAATTTATGGCAGACACGGGGTTTTGCCATGTTAGCTAGGCTGGTCTCAAACTCCTGACCTCAGGGGATTCACCTGCCTTGACCTCCTAAAGTGCTGGGATTATAGGTGTGAGGCACTGTGCCTGGCCAGTAGCAGGGGAATTCTGCTGAGTGCTGTGTACCACTATGGTGAGAAAGACATTGAGTTCCAATGCAGTCTCCCACTCACTTCCTTCTGTTTTCCTTAAGTACATAGATTCTGTTACTGCAATGCACTGCCTGGGGCTGGGATAGAGTGGTATAGGCAATGTAAGACTATCCTTCATATCTTCTTCAATATATCTTTTCTCGTTATGCAAAAACCAAGTACTATAATTTCTCATCTGATTTTTTGGTTTGTGAAGGTACTTTCTTGTGTAGATAGTTGCTCAATTTGATCTTCCTTCTCAGGGTTGGTGGGGGGACTCGCTGGAGGGTTCTATTTACCCATCTTCCATTTTCTTTATAGTGCTGAATGATATTCCATTATCTGTCTGTACCACAATTTATCCATTCACCTACTGAAAGTCATCTCAGTTGCATAATGTTTTGGTAGTTATCAATAAAGTTACTATAAATATTTGTTTGTATGTTTTTATGTGGACATAAGTTTTCAGCTTCTTTGGTTAAATACCAGTGAGCACAATTGCTAGTTCATAAGGTAAGACCATGTTTAATTTTGTAAGAAACCACCAAACTGTCTTCAAAAGTGGATATGGCATTTTGCATTTCTATCAGCACTGAGTGAGAGTTTCTTTTGCTCCACGTTTCTGCCAACATATGTTGTTGTCAGTGTTCTGGATTTTGGCCATTCCAGTGGGTGTGCTGTGGTATCACCCTGTGGCTTTAATTCACGCTTTCCTGACTGTTATTCATATACTTATTTGTCATCTGTATACCTTCTTTGGTGAGATGTATATTAAAGCCTTTGGCCCATATTAAAAATCAGATTGTTCGCGTTCTTATTTTTGGGTTTATGAGTTCTTTGTGTGTTTTGAATAACAATTTTTGGTCTGACAGATCTTTTGCAAATATTTTCTCCCAATCTGTAGCTTGTCCTTTTGTTCTCTTGGCAATGTCTTTTGCAGAGCAGAAGTTTTTATTTTAATGAAGTTCAGCTTATCAGTTCTCTCCTCCATGCATCATGCCTCTGGTGTCACATCTAAGAAATCATCACCAAACCCAACGCCATCTAGATTTTCTTCAATGTTACCTTCTAGGAGTTTTATAGTTTTTTATTTTACATTTATATCTGTGATGTATTTTGAGTCAGTTTTTGCAAAGAGTGTAAGTTCTGTGTCTAGATTCATATTTTTTAATGTGGATGTCTGATTGAGCACCATTTGTTGACGATGTTATCATTTCTCAGGTGAATTCCCTTTACTCCCTTGTCAAAGATCAGTTGACTTATATTAATGTGGATCTATTTCTGGACACTCTCTTCTCTTCAACTGATCTACTTTCCAATACTTTTGCCAATACCACATTTTCTTGAACACTGTAGCTTTCTGGTGTCTTAAAGTAGCACAGCATCAGTTTTTAATTTCTTCATAGAAATTAAAATTGTTGTTTGTTGTTATCTATGAAATAACTAGCTGATATTTTGGTGGAGAATGTAATAAATATATAGATCAAGTTGGGAAGCACTAAAATCATGAGTCTTACTCTCCAGGAACATGAAATATCTATTTGTTTAGTTCTTCCTTGATATTGTTTATCAGAGTCCATCATTTTCCTCATATAGATCTTGTACATATTTTGCTAAATTTGTACCCAAGTATTTTATTTTTGTATGCTAACATAAGTAGTGTGATTTTTTAATTATAGATTCAGTTGTTCATTGCTGGTATATAGAAAGGTCATAGCCTTTTTGTATCAACCTTGAACTTTGCATCCTGCTATAATTACTTATTAGTTCCAGGAGGTTTTTGGATCAATTATTTTGGACTTTCCACATAAACATGTCATCTGCAGATCGTTTTATTTTTTTCTTAATCTGTATACCTTTTCTTTTCATTCATTTTCTCATTGCATTAGCTAGGACTTCCAGTATAATAAATGGTGAAAGGGAGTATTCATGCCTTTTTCTTGATCTTAGTGGGAAAGCTTTCAGTTTCTCACCATTAAGCATAATGTAAACTGTAGGACTTTTGTAGGTATTCTTTACCAAGTTGAGGATGTTCTCTACTATTCCTAGTTTACTGAGAGTTTTTATTATGCCTGAGTGTTGGATTTTTACAAATACTTTTTGTGCCTCTATTGATAAACTCTTGATTTTTCTTCTCTATCTTATTGATGTGATGGATTACAGTAATTGATTTTCTAATATTAAACCAGTCTTGCACAACAGGGATAAATCTTTCTTGGTCATGGTGTATAATTCTTTTTGCATTGTTGGATTCTATTTGCTAACGTTTTGTTGCGGATTTTTGCATCTATATTCATAGAACATGTTGGCTTGCAGTTTTCTTTGCTTTTAGTATCTTTGTCTGATTTTGGTATTAGGTTAATAATGGGCAATAAGTATTACCTCTGCTTCTATCTTCTGAGAGAGACTGTAGAGAATTGGCATAATTTCTTTCTTAAATGTTTGATAGAATTTAAAAGTGAACGTATCTATGCCTGACACCTTCAGCTTTGGAAAGTAATTACTGATTCAGTTCTTTTAATATATATATTTAGGTTTCTTTAGAATGTATATTTCTTTTTGTGTGAGTTTTGGCAGATTGCACCTTTCAAGGAATTGGTACATTTCATCTAGGTCATGAAGTTAGTGGGCATAGATTTATTCATGGTATTCCTTTCTTATTATTTTCCTGTCCATAAGATTTGTAGTGATGTCCCCTTCTTCATTGCCAATATTATTCATTTGTGTCTTTTCTCTTTTTTTTCAGGTTACCTTGGCTAGAGCCTTGTCAATTTTATTTTTCTTTTCAAATAACCAGCTTTCGTTTTCACTGATTTTCTTCACTGAATTCCTATTTTCAATCTCATGTATTTCTGCTCATAGTTATTTATTTTCTTCTGCTTCCTTTGGATTAATTTGCTCTTCATCTCATTTCCTAAGATGAAAACTTAGCAGATTGATTTTACATCTTTCTTCTTTTTTAATATAGGCATTTGATTCTATAAATTTCCCTCTAAGCACTACTTTCACCGCATCCTACAAATTTTGATGATAAATTGGGGTTTCATTTTCATTTAGTCAAAATTATATATGCAATTCATTGTCCACATCAATATCATAAAGTATTTCCTCTCTGTTTTCATCTAGAAGTTGTACAGTTTCAGGTCTTATATTTAAGGCTCTGATTCATTTTGAGTTTCTTTTGGTATATGATGTAAGATGAAGGTCTAATTCACTGTTCGACATGTGGAGATCCACTTTTCTCCACACCATTTATTAAAGAGGTAGTTCTTTCCCTCATCGTATTCTTGGCATCTTTGTCAAAAGTCATGTTGGCTATAAATGTGTGGATTTGTTTATGGGCTCCTTAATATGTTCCATTGCCCGCTGTGTCCATTTTTATCTTCTTTTGATGTTTTGCTTTGTGTTTTGTTTCTTGAGATGGAGTATTGCTCTGTTGCCCAGGCTGGAGTACAGTGGTGCGATCTCAGCACACCACAGCCTCCACCTTTTGGGTTCAAGTGATCCTCCTGCCTTAGTCTCCCAAGTAGCTGGGACTACAGTTGCACACCATCATGCCCAGCTAGTTTTTGTATTTTTAGTAGAGATGGGGTTTCACCATGTTAGCCAGGGTGGTCTCAAACTGCTGACCTCTGGTGATCTTCCTGCCTTGGCCTCTGAAAGTGCTGGAATTACAGGCATGAGCCACTGCACCCAACATGATATTATTTTGATTACTAAAGCTTTGTAGTAGATTTTGAAATCAAGTAGAGTGATTTCTCTAGCTTTGTTCTTTCTGTTCAACACTGCTTTGTCAATCCAGAAACTTTTGTGCTTCTATGCAAATTTTAGAATTGTCTCTTCTATTTTTGATTGGAATTTTGGTAGGGACAGCATTGAATTTGTAGATTGCTTTGAATAGAATAGAATATTGTGTAATATCCTTTCTTCCAATCCATAAACATGAGAATTCTTCCCATTAATTTGTCTTCATTTTTTATCAGTGTTTTATAGAATTCAATGTACAAATCTTTCACCTACTTGCTTAAATTTATTTCTAAGTATTTTATTTTTGTGCAAATTATAAATGAGATTTAAATTTTTTTTGTTGTTAGTGTATGGAAACACTACTAATTTTTGTATGTTTGTTTATTTTTCTAAAACTTTACCGAATTTATCTTTAGTTTTAACAGTTTTATGGTGAAGTCTAAAGTGTTTGTCCATAAGAGACATTGGCATCTGCAAACAGAGACAATTTAACTTCTCCCTTCCTGATTTAGATGTCTTTTACATGCATTTGGGTCATAATCCCAATAGACACAATCCAAACATTATAATCTCTAATGCTGAAATCCTTAAAGATCAAAATCTCTTAAGTCTAAAATTATTAACGTCTAAAATCCTGAAAATCACAACCACAGGATAGTTGTTAGGCAGAAATATTACTTTGCTATTGTCCTTTTGAAGAAAAAATAGGTTTCAATTAAATTCCCAAACCATAATAACAGATTTGAAATTAGGTGCAACCAAAACTTCTAAAAGTGAATTTCAATGTGTTATCAATAAAGTTTGTTTTTCAATTCAGCACAATGCACTTGGTGAAAATTTCAGGTAAGTGAATTGGCCATGTAATAGGGCAACAATGTAAACTTCAGTTTAAAAATGCATCATTTGCCTGAGTTGGCATTCCTCCCAGCTAATGACATTCCAAAAGCTTTTAATGAATTAGCCACATTTTGAGTTAATTTTTGTATAAGGTGTAAGGAAGGGGTCCAGTTTTAGTGTTCTGCATATGGCTAGTCAGTTGTCTCAATACCATTTATTAAATAGGGAATCCTTTCCCTATTTCTTGTTTTTGTCAGGTTTGTCAAAGATCAGATGGTTGTATATGTGTGGTGGTGTTTCTGAGGCCTCTGTTCTGTTTCATTGTTCTATATATCTGTTTTGGTACCAGTACCTTGCTGTTTTGATTACTGTAGGCTTGCTACAAAAAGAATAAACTACCTAGGAATACAGCTTACAAGGGCTATGAAGGACCTCTTTAAGGAGAACTACAAACCACTGCTCAAGGAAATAAGAGAGGACACAAACAAATGGAAAAACATTTGTGCTCATGGATAGGATGAATCAATATCATGAAAATGGTCATACTGCCCAAAGTAATTTATGGATTCAATGCTATCTTCATCAAACTACCATTGACTTTCTTCACAGAGTTAGGAAAAAGTACTTTAAATTTCATACGGAACCAAAAAAGAGCCCATAATCCCAATATAATCCTAAGCAAAAAGAACAAATCTGGAGGCATCATGCTACCTGACTTATATTTGATCTTAAAAAAGCTTTCAGTTTTTCATTGTTTCGTATGATGTTAGTTCTGAGCTTTTTGTGTATGACCTTTATTGTGTTGAGGTACAGTCCTTCTATACCTAATTTGAGAGTTTTTAACATGAAGGGATGCTGATTTTTGTCAAATGCTCTATTTGTATCAGTTAAGATGATATGTTTTTCATCTATTACGTTAATGTGGTATATCACATTTATTGATTTGCCTATGTTTAACCATCCTGTATCCCAGAAACAAATCACATTTGATGATAGCAAATGATCCTTTTAATGTGCTATTGATTTGGGATTCTTAGTATTTCATTATGGAATTTTACTTCTGTGTTCATCAGGGACATATGCCTGTAATTTTATTTTCTTGTCTGGCTTTTATATCAGGGTAATGCAGACCTCATAAAATAAGTGTGAAAGTATTTCTTCATATTAGATATTTGAAAGAGTTTGAGAAAGACTGGTATCAGTTCTTCTTTACATATTTAGTAGAATTCATTAGTGCCACCATCAGAGCCTGAGATTTTTATCCTTTTATTTTTAGTTTTCATATAATAATTGTACATATTTATAAGATACAGAGTGTTATTTGGATATGTGTATGCAAAGTGTAATGATCAAATCAGGAAAATTAGCATATCATATCCATCACCTCAAATATTTATCATCTCTTTGTGTTTTCAACATTCAGAATTCTCTTGTAGCCTTTTTAAATAACATACAATTAATTATAGTTAACCATATTTACCCTGTAATAGTATATAGCAACATAACTCCTTCCTCCTATCTAGATATAATTTTGTATCTCTTAACGAACCTCTTGCCATCCATCCCTCCCCTGACACTTCCTAGTCTCTAATAGCCACAGTTCTACTCTCTACTTCCATTAGTTTAAATTTTAACTCTACATGTGAGATAATGTGGTATCTATCGTTCTGTGCCTGACTCATTTGACTTAGTTCAGGCTCATCCATCTTGCTGTGAATGACAAAATTTCATTCTTCTGTGGTTGAATAGCATTCCATTAGATATATATTATATACCATATTTTTTTGTCCATCTGTTGATGGTTATTTAAGTAGATTCCTTATTTTAGCTACTGTGACTAGTGCTTCAGTAAACACGGAGCTGGGGTGTGTGGAGGGTGCAGATAGTCCTTTGCTATTCTGATTTTCTTTCCTTTGAATAGATTTCCAGTGGTGGGATTGCTGGATCATATAGTTGTTCTACTCTTAGATTTTTAAAACACCTCCTGTCTGTATTGCATAAGATCTGTACAACTTTACATTCCCATCAAGAATGTACAAGTGTTCCACCTTATCCACATCCATACCAGCATCTGTTATTTTTGTCTTTTTTAGAATAGACATTTTAACTGGAGTGAGATAATATCTTATGGTTTTGATTTGCATTTCCCTGATGACTTTTTATGTTGAACATTTTTTTCATATATTTTTGGTGATTTGTATGTCTTTTATTTTTATTTGCATTTTTTGAAAAATGTCTATTCAGATCCTTTGCCCACTTTTAAAGCAAATCATTTGGCTGTTGCTCTCAAGTTGTTTGAGTTCCTTATATATTTTGCAAATTTGCCCTGGTTACATGAATAGTTTACAAATATTTTCTCCCATTCTACAGATTTTCTCTTCACTCTGATTGTTTCCTTTGCTGTGGAGAAGATTTTTAGTTTGATATAATCCTTTTTTATGTTTTATTTTATTGACTGTGCTTTTGAAGTCTTAGTTATAAAATCTTTAGGTAGATCAATGTCCTGATGCTTTTTCCTATGTTTTTGCCTTGTAGTTTTACAGCTTCAGGACTTACATTTAAGTCTTTACTGAATTTTGAATTGATTTTTGTATACGATGAAAGATGCAGGTCTAGTTTTATTCTTCTGCATGTGGATATCTAGTTTTCCTGGTACAACTTATTTTCTGCTTCTATAAGTTTGACTATTTCAGATACCTCATATAAGTAAAATTGTGCAGTGTTGTCCTTCTGTAACTGACTTATTTCACTTCTGTCTATCCGTGTTTTTGCAAATAATAGACTATCCTTATTTCAGGCTAGATACCAGTCCATTGTGTGTATACACCACAATCTCTTATCCATCCATCTCTTGATGGTTATTTAGGTTGTTACCATATTATGGGTGTATTAGTCAGGGTTCTTTAGAGGGACCAAACTAATAAGAGATATATATGGGAGTTTATTAAGTAGTATTAACTCACATGATCACGAGGTCCCACAATAGGCTGCCTGCAAGCTGAGGAGCAAGGAAGCCAGTCCAGGTCCCAGAGCTAAAGAACTTGGAGTCCGATGTTTGCAGGCAGGAAGCATTCAGCATGGGAGAAAGATGTAAGCTGGGAGTCTAAGCCAATCTGGCCTTTTCACATTTTCCTGCCTGCTTTTTTTGCTGGCAGCTGATTAGATGCTACTCACCCAGATTAAGGGGTGGGTCTGCCTTTCCCAGGCCATTGACTCAAATATTAATCTCCTTTGGCAACACCCTCAGACATACTCAGGATCAATACTTTGCATCCTTCAATCCAATCAAGTTGACAGTCAGTATTAACTATCACAATAGCTATTGTGTATAATGCTGCAATAAACATAGGAGTGCATACATCTGTTTGAGATCCAGATTTCAATTTTTTGGAATATATACCCTGGAGTAGGATTGCTGGATCATATAGTAATTGCTTTTTCTTTTAGGAAGCTTCATACTATTTTCCATAGTTTAAAATAAAATTAAGAATGATTTTGGCCAGGCACTATGGCTCACACCTGTAATCTCAGCACTTGGGGAGGCTGAGGCTGGTGGATCACTTGAACTCAGGAATTTGAGACCAGCCTGGACAACATGGCAAAATTTTGTCTCTACAAAGAATACAAACATTAGCTAGGCATATTGGCACACACCTGTAGTACCAGCTACTTGGGAGACTGAGGTGAGAGAATGGCCCAAGCCCAGGAATTCAAGGCTGAAATGAACTGTGGTCACACCACTGCACTGCAGCCTAGGTGATAGAGTGAGACCCTGTCTCAAAAAAAAAAAAAAATGATTTTAACAGTACCAGTACAGTAATGCAGTGTCAAGTATTTGTTTTTACATTTACGTTTATAAAGTGAGTTTATACTTCATATTCTTTTATCATTTAGCATCCTTTTGTTTCAATTGTCATATACTTTTATGTTGTCATTTAGCATTCTTTTGTTTCAACATGAGAATCTCTCTTTAGCATTTCTTTTGAGGCAGATGTGATGGTGATGAATTCCCTCAGGTTTTATTTACCTGGGAGCATCTTTATTTTATTTTATTTTGAGACAAGACTTCCCTGTCACCCAGGTCAGAGTGCAGTGTCATGATTTCGGCTCACTGCAGCCTCAACCTACCGGGCTCAAATTATCCACTTACATCTCCCAAGTAGCTGAGACTACAGGTGCACATCACAATGTCTAGTTAATTTTTGAAGAGATGAGGTTTCATCATGTCGCTGAGGCTGGTCTCAAACTCTTGAGCTCAAGTGATCCACCAGCCTCAGCCTCCCAAGTACTGAGATTACAAGCATAAGCCACCACGCCCAGAATTATCTGGGAGCGTCTTTATTTTCTCCTTCATTTTAAAAAGTTTGCTGGGTATAGAATTCTTGGTTGGCAATTTTTCCCCCTCTTAGCCCTCTAAATATATCATCCTTCTCACTTCTGGCCTGTAAGGTTTCTGCTGAGATATCCACTGATAGTCTTATTAGAGATCCCTTTTATTTATTTATTTATTTATTTATTTTGAGATGGAGTCTTGCTCTGTTGCTCAAGCTGGAGTGCACTGGCACAATCTCAGCTCATTGCAACTAGAGGTCCCTTTTATGTAATGGGTCATTTCATCTAAAGTGTGCTTTCTCTTACTGCTTTCAAAATTTTCTCTCTGTCTTTGACTTTTAAAGATTAATTAATTAATTTTATTGATACAATTATAAACATTTAAAGGGTATATCTGATATGTATACAATGTTCAATTATCACATAAGGGTTATTGGGATATCTATAACCTCAAATACTTATCATACCTTTGTGCTTGAAATATTCCACATCTTCTCTTATACCTATTTTGAAATATACAATAAATTATTCTAATTATAGTCACCTTACTGTGCTATCAAACACTAGAACTTATTTCTTCTATCTAACTGTATTGTGACAATTCAATCATAACATGCCTTCAAACAGACTTCTTTGGGTTCTATTTGGTGTCTATTTGGGTTCTATTTAGTGTCCGTTAAGTTTTATGAGTCTGGATATCCATTTCCATCCTCAAATTTTGAAATTTTCTTGTAATTATTTTTTAAAATAAGCTTTGTGCCTCTCTCTCTCTCTCTCTCTCTCTCTATCTCTCTGACAGAGTCTCACTGTGTCACCAGGCTGCAGTGCAGTGGCACATTCTGGGCTCACTGCAACCTCCACCTCCTGGGTTCAAGCAATTATCCTGCCTCAGCCTCCAGAGTAACTGGGACTACAGGCATGTGCCACCACACTCGGCTAATTTTTTGTATTTTTAGTAGAGATGGGGTTTCACCATGTTGACCAGGATGGTCTCAGTCTCTTGACCTTGTGATTCGCCTGCCTTGGCATCCCAAGGTGCTGGGATTACAGGCATCAGCCACTGTGCCTGGCCACCTCTCTCTCTTTTTCCTCCTTAAGTTCCCATAATATATATACTGGTTTGCTTGGCAGTATTTCACAAGTCTCTTAGGCTTTCTTAACTGTTTTTTTTTTTTTAATTTTTTTCTTCTGATTAGATGATTTCAAATGACCCATCTTCAAGTTCATTGACTTTTTTCTTGTGCTTGATGAATTCTGCTGTTGAAGCTCTTTATTAAATTTTCAGTTTAGTTATTATATTCTTCAGCTCTAGAATTTCTGTTTGGTTATTACTTACATTTTTTATCTCTTTGTTCATTTTCTCATATTGTTCATGTGTCATTTTTCTCTGATTTTGTTTAGTTATCTATGTCCTCTTATAGCTCACTGAGCTTCTTAAGATGATTATTTTAAATTATTTATCATGCAATTTATAGATCTTTATGTCTATAAGATTGGTTACAGAAGATTTATTTTGTTTCTTTGCTTGTGTCATATTTCTCTGATACTTCATGTTCCTTGTAGCTTTGCATTGGTGTCTGTACATTTAAATAAGCAGCCACTTTTTCTAGTATTTACAGATTGGATTTAGCAGTGAAAGACCTTTAGCAATCAGCCTGGCTAGATATTTTATTAATCTCCCAAAAATTTTTTATGGATGTGCACATTCTGCTACTATCTCTTTTGTCTTGGGGAGAAGTCTCAGGATTGTGCTACTTCTCCCAATCCTGCAGAGTTTTGCTGGGGGCTAAATGCTGCCTTATCCTTTTCTCTAATACAGTGCATTGATATGCTGGGGCATGAGGTACAAGCTCAATTTCCCTTCCACTCTTCTGAAAAGAAAATTCAGGATTATGTGCGTTTCCCTAATTGCATTAAGCCATGCCAGGTACTGAAAGTCATCCTCTCCTTTTCCCTAGGGCAGTGCACTGAGATGCCAGGATGTTGAGTGCAAGCTCCACTCCTCTCTATTCCTCCTTTAGAAGTAATATCAGGATTGTGTGACTTCTCCCAATCCTTCAGAAATAAGCTAGCTGCTGAGACACATGTTATCTGCAGATCTGTGCCATCTACAGAAATGTATAGCATCTGCTAAGAACTGTGACATCACTAAGATCCTTGCCACTGCTAGGGGCCATGCTTGTTGCTGGGGGTTGTGCCAGCCAGGAGGGATGACACTGGCAGCTGCAGTCTGTGCTGGGAACTGTGACCAGCACCTACAAGTACAATTAGTGCAATAAGTGCTGGCAGCTGCAACCCATGCTGGATATCAAGGGCTGCATGACTGTCGGAGCTTGCAGGCTTCTGAAAGTCTCATCAGTGGCAGGGAGACCCACCAAGGACTGGGAGTTGTGGGCTGGGGTCATGATGGCTGCTCTTAGGTATGTAGGTCTGTTGGAGGCCATATGGCTGCTGGAGCCCACACTGGCTGTTGGAGGCCATGCCAAATGCTGACAGCTACCCATCCCAAGTCTGTTATTAGCTATGCATAGGTATTCCAACTATGCTAAATCCTTCAGTCCTTTGAATGAGCCAAGACAGGACCAGTTCTCTTGGACAGTGCCCTACAAGGTGGGGATGTTGGGTGTACCCCTTTCTCTCCTTTCTCCTTAGAAGAAATTGTGGGCCAAGTGGATCTCTCTCAGTGGTGAGCTATGCCAACTTGAAGGAGGGAGAATGTGGGCAAACTGAAACTGCTCTTTCCTACCTATTTCAATGTGGCCATTCTTTGTTCTGTGCTTTTTTAGGTTGCTGCAACTTCTGCACTGGATTGTGGTATTCTCACAAAGCTGAAATGTGTGCCACAAGAAGAGAGATAGATATCCTTATTCACAGATAGCCTGAGTAGATGAGAACTCAGTCTAAAAACATGTTCACTGGACAAGGAACATAAGAGAACCATGTTCCTGGACAGTATAGGAAGAAATAAAGGTCTATAGAAGAGCCTTTGAGCTGGAGAAGGAACATGAGATTAGCTGTCATTAGATCCCTTTTCTATCTCAAATTCTATCACTCCTCACACATCTATATGTCATGCTCATACGTCCACCACACACCTTTGTGCATCTTTCTTCTGCTAAAAATATCTTTTCTCCATTTCCTCTTTTACAAGTCTTATAAGTCTTCTCACTTAAGATCCAGTTTGTATGTTGTTTCTATGACTCTCATAATAAAGTTGCTTTCTTTTCTTACTCCGAGAGTCTTTGTATACATTTTTACTATAGAAGCAACCACACTTTGGTACAACCATTTACAAGTTTTTCCACTATTAGACATGGTTTTATGTCAAGTTTTGTCAATAGCTACCTGTGGGATCTGGGCCAAGTGGTATTGCCTCTTTGAGTCTCACCTTCTGTGTAAGATGGCAAAGATAAACTAATTGATCCCTCAGGGACCTTCCAGCCTTATAGTTCTACTTTTTAATTCCACAACCCCTTGATCTATAGCAAAACAAGTCGTGCACTTTAAATGGCTAGTTTTATGTGTCTTGCGCCATAATATGATCTCCATGGGAGAAAGTCCCAAAGTAAAGATCAGGGGCCAGAATTCTGAGGGATTCAGGTGGGGAAAGAGAAATTATTCTTGGTGCCTCCAAATGGTACCAACAGAAAGTTAAGAAAATTACAGAAAGTCACATATGTTTTCTGGTTGCCAACTATTCCAAACTGTGCTTCATTTGTAGTTGATAAAATTTAACACTTCAACTGAGGCACAGAGAAATACCTTTCTAAAAAGCTGCCTATTTCTGAACTCAATTTTTTCTGCAACTGTTATTTCCAATGGTACTTATTTTTCTCCTTCAAGTTGTTGTATTCATCTTTGCCTTAAAATTTGTATCATTTGTGTCAATATTTAGCCAGATTCTCAACAGATTGACTCAATCCATCCATTCGAAGTATTAAGTCTTTATTTGGTCTATCATTCTCTTTCTCTTTTCCTCTTTTTCCATAAGATAGCATTTGGAAGCAGCAGAAAACTTACATTTAACATCATAGGTGATCAAGGAAGGTGTCTGGTCTGTATATATACTGCTGTTGACCCCTGGTCTGTATAACTTTGTTTGATCTTTGAGCACAGCCTCTTTAATTCAGCAGCCACTGGTCTTTGGAATCCTGTGCTAGCATCTCTTAAAATATGAGTGGTCCTTCCTGATCTTTTAGGCATAATGCTGGTGTCTGCTAATGATGACCACGTGCTTTGCCGTTATCTCCAGTTCTGAGGTTCCTGCACCTTGTAGCCTTGACATTCTGACCCCAGGTATATCTCCCAGTTGACTACGTTTTTCAGCACTTCTAGTTCCATCTCACAATTAGTTTAACTCTCAACTGTTTATCTGACTCCACTTGAGACTTGAGATGCCACCCTAATGTCCACACAAATGGGGACCTCCATCAGCCACCTCTGGCTTATCTAGTACCATGCTGGGTCATCATGACACACTCCGGAGAAATGGAGCACCATCTTTGTTGTTCTAAAATCCCCTCTCAACCAAATACATTTAGGTGATTCTGTTTTATCATTACAGTTTCCCCCTTCTTAGAAAATATTTTTTCTTGCCATTTTCCAGGGGTAAAAGCCTCAATCTCATGTTCTAGTTTCAATGGTTTAAGGATTGCTGGGGATTGAGGGGGTAGAGAATCTCTAAAGGACTCAAAAGGGGAAGAAATTGGATGCATTTCAAAATTTATTACTCTACCATAATTAGAGAACATGTCTGTTGAGGTGAAGTCATTTTTTTTCATTTTATGTTCTTAATTCCCACATTACCTTTAGCTCTCTTCAAGCTGCACAGGGTTGCAAACTCAAGCACAGTTGAGTTTGCCTCCTCCAAAAGGTCACTGAAATACAGAGACAGGGATTAAGGCTGTCACTTACTCCTGTCAGAATTCCCAGTATGCATATATGAAGGCAAAATTCCAGGTTAGATAGTGGGAGTATTCAGCTTTGAGTTTCAATCGACCCAGAAAATTAGTCAGTTTGTTCATCATTCAGATTCAAGGTGATTGGGTTCAAGTTTCTTCCTTATTTAAGCCCAGAATGACAAGCTGCCTCTGGCTGCTCACCTTTCCTCTTCATAATCTGTGGGCTTAGTTAAAATTGGTTTCTTCAAAGTGAAAAGAATAAAGAAACCTTGGATAAGGTTGTTAGAATATTGATCCTAAACTTTAGGAGACAAGTAAGGATAAAGATGAAATCCTGTTAAAGTCCAACAAGTCTTCCCCAGGTAATTCCAAGTCTTTGTGTTTGCAGAAAATTTTTTAAAAATTTGTGCTCTTCATTTGTAGTGGATAGAGATAATACAGAACTATGTTTAGTGTCTGATGTGATGAAATTAGACAAAACAAAAGAATGACCTATCTTACACATATTTTCATCTGCAATCTCTTTGTTCGGTTGTAGCTAAAACATTGGACAATTGCTTTGGACTTCTCAGCATCCAGTCTTTCCTATCTGGAATGAATTTCAAAAAGGAGAAGCTGGTCCAACATTCTGTATTAGAACCTGAAGGCCAGGCAGATACTCTGTCTTGACGATCATGTGGCAGCTAGGAAGGTGGACATGAGACCTAGACTCAGCCAATCTGATGCTACATTAGGGACTTTGAATCCTGAAGAGTAACGCCCAAAATAAGGGTGTCTCTTTGTGGTGACTGTGGTGGGTCTAGGGTCCTACAATGTGGCAGTGAGTCTGGGGAGGGGCACGGTCCAGCAGCAGTGGATGTCCACCAGTTGTGGATGTCCAGTGACCTGAACACGCTTTCTGTGGTATGAACTTTAGTAAATCTTGTCTCTTTGTATGGTTGCCTTGTTGACAAACCTCCTTATCAGTTTTAACGTTTTTGGATCTCCTTATAATAAATTACTTATCTGTTTAGATAAGCAGAGTTAATAGAGGTGGTTGCAGCTAAGAAGCCTGGCAGGTGCAGAAAAACTAAGCCCAAGGTAAAATCCACCTCTCAGCTCGTCTTCCTCTTTCAGCGACCTGATGCCTGCACACAGCAGCCTGGCATCCTAGCTATTCAGACAAGCAACTGACTCACACTTAGTTCTTTGAAACATGTCTTAAGAGGTACATTGGCAAACATGATCACCATGGGAAGATGTTGGGAATTTTTGGAGGGTCTGCAGACCCAGATGGACTGAAGTAACTAGAAATATTGCAGAAGAGATTTCTGTCTATGAGGCTACAGCCCACAACTGATCCCATATACTCTGGCATTGCTCACAATTTCCATTTTTCAAGGTCTTCAGTCTGCTAGATGCTAAAGAGAAAATGACACCACAGAAATATGCACCCTAAGGGACAAATAGATACCAGTTTCCCTGTGACCCTTTCTAGGGGGTATTCACATTTTGAATAAGAGAGCAGTATGATGATGATAGAATGATGTCCATGCAGTGAGTGAGCATGGAGGCTTTCTTTACGCCTTTTGGGCCTGTCCATCCGTATTCATTTGCATGGTCTCGGTTCCCCTTGGGTCTGTTTCTGTGGATAATTTAAACATTACAATAAATTTTTCTAGCAGGTGTCTGGAAACTGAAGGATAATTACTTCCTGATAGCTAAACAAAAGAATTAAAGTGCCGTTTATCTCAGTGCTCTTCTCTTTCTTCTTTCCAAAAATTCAAACAACCTACCATTAGGTACTTTTACCAGAAAAAGCATTCGTTACTCTCAAGTGTTTTGTTTGCCCTCCGATGAGATAAAGGACTATTACTTTAAACTGTTACTCTTTTTTTGTGGAGGTAATATTGTAACTGGCAGAAGGGTCTGCCTGCCCACCTCTTGCAGAAAGAAGTTAAAAATAATAATGAATTGTGATAAGAAGAAGGTAGATTTTATTATTCGTGATAGCAAGGAAAAGCAGAAAAAAAGTGCCGCCTTTTAATTTGTGGAGAGAACATGGGAACATGAGTTTTTAAAGAAAGGGTTTGGAATGCATAAGAAGCAAAGTGGGTAGAAGGTGCCAGGTGGCGTGACTTGCTCTGTGGTCCTCTTATTGTCCCAGTTGGTGAAGGGGCTGGCACCATCATGGATCCTGCTAGGTTATAAATTAGTCACTCTTCAGCCAGGTGTAAGTTCCATCCTCAAAGTAATCTTTTGTTGAAGAAGAATTCCAGAAGTACCTGGTCCCGATCAGAATCCGACTGCTGAGCATCTAAAGAAATATGTGACCAGATAAGAGAGCATGGGCCAGGTGAGGTGGCTCACACCTGTAATCCCAGCACTTTGAAAGGCTGAGGTGGGCGGATCACTTAAGGTCAAGAGTTTGAGACCAGCATAGTCAACATAATGAAACCCCATCTCTACTAAAAATATAAAAAATTAGCTGGGTGTGGTGTCACATGCCTGTAATCCCAGCTACTCAGGAGACTGAGGCAGGAGAATCACTTGAACCTAGGAGGTGGAGGTTGCAGTGGGCCAAGATCGTGCCAATGTACTCCACCCTGGGTGACAGAGCGAGACTCCATCTCAAAAAACAAAAAAAAAAAAAAAAAAAAAAAACAAGAGGCCGGGCGCGGTGGCTCACGCCTGTAATCCCAGCACTTTGGGAGGCCGAGGCGGGTGGATCACGAGGTCAAGAGATCGAGACCATCCTGGTCAACATGGTGAAACCCCGTCTTTACTAAAAATACAAAAAATTAGCTGGGCATAGTGGCGCATGCCTGTAATCCCAGCTACTCAGGAGGCTGAGGCAGGAGAATTGCCTGAACCCAGGAGGCGGAGGTTGCAGTGAGCCGAGATCGCGCCATTGCACTCCAGCCTGGGTAACAAGAGCGAAACTCGGTCTCAAAAAAAAAAAAAAAAAAGAAAGCGTGGTATGTGCTTAACAAGCACATAGGTGAATAAATGTGCATAAGGCATGAGAGTATAGACTGGGAAAGGAAAGAGCATGGAGGTTCACAGCCCATTCCAAGGCTGTGCTTTAGGATGAGCGGTAACATACATTCATTTTATCTCAAAGTTGTATCTTGAGACAGGGAAGAGGAAGAGGAGAAAAGAGAGAGAAAAAAATAGTTTAAAATGCAGTTTGAGACTTAGCTGCTAAGCTGCTGGTTACAGTATTGAAGAACCTTTACATGTGGTTCCTCATCGCTGTCTGGCTCTCCAAATGACTCCTTGGTAAATGGCACTGACGGCATGGCCACAGACACCACATGAACATATTCCCACAGGTGTTACATGAGGGTAGTTTGTCTAATTGTTGAGTTTAGTTCTGGCAAGGGTCATGGTCACAAAATGTTCAGAGGTGTTTGCACCAGAGCAACTCCATTTTGAATAGTATCTGGGTAAAACAAGGGTGAGACCTACTGGGCTGCATTGCCAGTCAGTTAAGGCATTCTGAGTCACCGGATGAGACAGGAGGTTGGTATGAGATACACACGTCACAAAGACCTTGCTGATAAAACAGCCTACAATAAAGAAGTCAGCCAAATCCCACCAAAACCAAGATGGTGAAGAAGGTGACCTCTCATGGTCCTCACTGCTCATTTTACACTAATTATAATGTATTAGCATGCTAGAAGACTCTCCCTCCAGCGCCATGCCAGTTTGCAGATGCCGTGGCAAAGTCAGGAAGTTATTCTATATGGTGTAAAAGAGCGAGGAACCCTCAGTTCTGGGAATTGCCCATGCCTTTCCTGGAAAACTCATGAATAATCCACCCCCTGTTTAGCATATAATCAATAAATAAGTATCCTTAGTCTGGCAGCCTAAGCTGCTGGCCTGCCTATGGAGTGACCATTCTTCTGTTCCTTGACTTTCTTAATAAACTTGCTTTCACTTTACCCTATGGACTCATCTGAATTCTTTCTGGCACAAGATCTAAGAACCCTCTTTGGGGGATCTGGATTGGGATCCCTTTCTGATAACAAAATTAGAACTGCTAATAAGGATCTGATGCTATCCCCTGTCAATTTAGTTTTAACTTCTATCCCTCTCCAAGAGGTTATCAGAAGAAAAGATAGATAACTCAGGTAAAATATTTCTGATCTCTGTAGCACTGAGGTATTGTCTTCTTTGTCTAAAGTGGTTTAAAATTGTTCTTAGAAGAAATATAAAATTAGGAAATTAGTTAGAGTTAAAAGAGACTTTAGTTAAGGGTCCTATAATCTCACTCCCCGATTTAACATTTCTAAAAACCAAGAACCCAAATGAAGGAGTAACATTATGTGAACAATGTTGAATATTTCCAATTAGTCTCTTGACTCTTCGTCCAGTGCTCTACCCACTATATCAAGCAGCCAGGACCATTGTATTGTTTATATATATTTACTTAGATGTTTACACAAATACCTATGTACGTGTAAATGGATAAATACAAATATTTGAAGGAGAAAGATAAGCAAGACAACATTCACAAGAAAATGTGAGACAGGCATCTTCAAGGACCCATCAACTCAGTACTAAAATACTTTGTAAACTTATTATCATCTGGAAACCATCAAGATGATTTCATAAGGCATAATTGAAACATCGTTTGGAAGCCATGATTTCCAAGGTCATATAACACATGAGTTAAAAAAGATATGTTGCTGCTGGGAAACAGAAAAATTGGTCCAACAAGTTTGTAGGAATAAACTATTCTGTAAATGGAAATTATTTCCCCTGATTTTCAAACTGCTGGAGGAGACTTCACTTCTTTTTTAACTATATCTGCTGACATCTAGTGTTATGCTTAGTTGGTTGCAGGGACATATCTAGGAAATCTGCATTGGAGAGCTGGGTATTAAACACTCATCCATGAAATGACATTGGGAGTGTCAGCTTTTCGTTAACCAGTTTTCTACACACTTGTCCACACTGGGTGAGAGGTATCATTGTTCTGTTTGCCGTTCTCTGTTTTGTAAATAACATCTGACAGAAGGATTTCGAGAAAGGGGTGATACTGTGCCTTGATTTGTTTTGCTGATGAAGAATTCCCTTCTGAATATACTTCATACTTAGTTTTCCAGTGTTGATGATCTCAGGTAGCAAATGTTATCCTTTTTCCCACAGCCTCCTTCTGATTTATGTGGCCTTATTCATTCAAACTCATATTTGATTCAATTATCTCCTTGGCAAAAGAACAAGAAATCACTGAAACATAGAACTAGAAAGAATTTAGGGCTGGGTGCAGTGGCTCATGCCTGTAATCCCAGCACTTTGGGAGGCCGAGGCGGGTGGATCAGCTGAGGTTGGAAATTTGAGACCAGCCTGACCAACATGGAGAAACCCTGTCTCTACTAAAAATACAAAATTACACAGGCATGGTGGCGCATGCCTATAATCCCAGCTACTCTGGAGGCTGAGGCAGGAGAATCACTTGAACCAGGAGGTGGAGGTTGCGGTGAGCCAAGATTGTGCCATTGCACTCCAGCCTGGGCAACAAGAGTGAAACTCCGTCTCAAAAAAAAAAAATAGAATTTAGATTCATGGTGTCCAGTTGCCCTCATTAGTGGAAAAATCAAACTCTATAAAAATATTTTAAAGAGGTTTATTCTAAGCCAATGCGTGACTGCAGCCCAGGGAAAACACAAACCCAAGAATCCTTGTGTAAGTGGTCCTGAACTGGTAGGGTTACATTTTGCTTCTATACATTTTGGGAGACAGGAGTTCCAGGCAAAGACATAAATCGGTACATAGAAGGGATACATTGGTTCAGCCTGAAGCAGCAGGACATCTCAAACTTGGGGCTTAAGAGTCATCGGTGGATTTTAGGAATTCTTAATTGACAACCTGTTGAGAAAGTTGTCTAAAGACTTGAAATTAGTAGAAAGGAATGATTGGGTTAAGATGAGGTAGTTATGTGGGGCAAGGCCCTTGTTATGTAAGCCTCTTAGGTGGTAGTTGTCAGAGAGTATAGACTGTAAACATCTCTTTTCAAACCTTTAAAGGTGTCAGGTTCTAAGCTAATCTCTCCTAGATCCTAGATCATGGAAAGATCTAGAAAGGAAAGGCCTGGTTGCATTAATGGCAGTTCTCTATAGATGCAAATTTCCCCCGTAGAAGACAACTTTGCAGTGTCATTTCAAAATATGTCAAAGAAATATATTTTAGGATAAAACATTTTGATTTCCTTCAGAGTTTGCTATCTGTCATGTGATGTTATACTAGAGTCAGTTTGGAAAGTAAGCCATATTATATCAGGTTAATGAAAACCCATTTAACAAAATTTTATGGCCAATAGGGCATAACTTGACTTTGGCTTTGCATGGCCTTGGTTCTTGTTTTTAATTTGGTATCTTATTGCCATACACAGTCTGTTTTGTCAATCTTATTGTTAGAGGCATTTAAACCAGAGCAACTCCATCTTGAATAGGAGCTGGGTAAAATGAGGCTGAAACCTACTGGGTTGCATTCCCAGAAAGTTAAAGCATTCTAAGTCACAGGATAAGATAGGAGGTCAGCACATGATACCAGTCATAAGGACCTTGCTGACAAAACAGGATGCAGGAAAGAAGCTGGCCAAAACCCACAAAAACCAAGATGGTGATGAGAGTCACCTCTGGTGGCCCCTACTGCTACACTCCCACGAGCACCATGACAGTTTACGAATGCCATGGCAACACTGGGAAATTACCCTATACGGTCTAGAAGGGGAGGCATGAATAATCCACCCCTTGTTTAGCATATCATTGAGAAATAACCATAAAAATGGACAACCAGCAGCCCCCAGGGCTGCTCTGTCTCTGGAGTAGCCAGTCTTTTGTTCCTTTACTTTCCTAACAATCTTGCTTTCACTTTACTGTGTGGATTCACCTCAAATTCTTTCTTCTGCGAGATCCAGGAACCCTCTCTTGGGCATGGGATTGGGAGCCCTTTCCAGTGACGTTATGATCTTATTTTAACTTTAATGCTGGTCATTCATGCCTCAACTCCAAAGAGGAGGGGGTATGACAAGGCATATCTGACCTCCCTTCCCATCATGGCTAGGAATACCATTTTGGGGGGTTTCTCTGGGGTTCCCTTGGCCAAGAAGGGGTCTGTTCAGACAGCTGGGGCAACACAGGATTTTATTTGTGTTTATACCCTGGTCCTTCTTGCACTGGTCGAGGCAGAGAATAAAAAAGGTATGGCTTTCTCAGAATTCATAGCTGATAAGACCAATCTCAGAATAAGAAATTTAAGCCAGAAAAAAAGGAATTTTTGGATCAATTCGTCTGACTGATGAGAAAACCCAGACCTTGAAAATATAAGTGTCTTATCCCAGCTCAGACCGGAAGCAAGACCCCGGCTCACATCCGTCTCTGCGGCACCACACTGCGTCCTTCACCACCCGAGAATACAAGAGTGGCAACACCACCTTTCTTACTTCTGAATATAAGACATAGGAGGACATTGGAATGGGCAAGTTGTGACATGCTGAAACCTATGTAATATTTCATGCTCCTGGGTTTTCACATCCTCAGGTGGCTTGCAGTTCTTTATGATACCTTTCTCTGTGAGTACAGGCATACCTTGTTTTACTGCACTTTATTGCACTTCACAGATACTGCATTTTTTACAAATTGAAGGTTTGTGGCAACCCTATGATGAGCAAGTCTGTCGGCACCATGTTTCCAATGGTATGTGCTCACTTCATGTCTCTGTTTCAGTATTTTTTAGCAATAAGATATTTTTAAATTAAGGTATGTATTTTTTTAGACATAGTGCTAGTGTACACTTAATAGACTACCATATACTGTAAACATAAATTTATACGCACTGAGAAAACAAAAAAAAAATTGTCTGATTTGCTTTATTGCAATATTCATTCACTTTACTGCAGTGTTCCAGAACCAAATCTGCAATAGCGCCGAGGGCTTCCTGCACAGAGTAATTGATTTCCCGTGACTTGCTGAGTCTTTCTACAGTCGCGTAGTGGATGTATTTAGCTTGTTCCTGGCTTTCATTTGAAAGCCTCTAGTACTACCCATTTGCAAGCTTTTAAAGGTTATCAAGAAAGAACTTTGGTCAATTATCCCTCACAAACTTTTCTACTACCTTTTATGAGCTCTATGTAGTAATTTTACTTCAACTAAAAAGAAAATAAAGAAAACAAATAAACGAAACAAAAAAAGGCTGACACTACACTACTGTCTTCCTGAATATTTTTGTTTTTCCTTGTCTTTTGTACCAGATTTTGAAGGCTGCCAGGAGTCACTGCTTGCTTTGAAAAAAAAAAAGTTTCTCTCCCCTCCTCCGTGCCACTAGGTGGTTTCTGCTTTATACATGGAAGCCTCTCTATAGCTATGAGCTCTCTTTGCCCTTTCATCTGCCTGGGCTTGAAAACTCAGAATTCATTAATCACTCCACTTGATCTGGTAACAGCTTTAAAAACAGAAGGCCAGGGAAATGGTTTTCTAGAAAAATGAAAAGATTTCAATCCCAGCAGAGGATGGGAAGCGTTCGCTGGCTCAGAGAGGAGAGAAGGTATACAGCAGTATTACTGAGCCACAAGTCACTAGATGGCAGCTACTCTTTACTATTTAAAGAACCAGAGTGAATAGTTTCTATTTTAGAAAGTGGATTTTTGGCCTATCTGAGGAAGGCATTATAGCACCTAGCACTTGATGGGCAAGGACAAAAGTGAAGCTGCTTGTCGGTGTTATTATAATGTATCTACTATTCCTTTTCCTTTCATCTACGGCTCGGTACAGCTTTATTTTCAGATGCTCTGGTTATTTTAACATTTTTATTGACTGGTTATTTACTTTTTTAACTCTATAGAGGTTACTCATTTTCAAAGGATTAGGAGATTCATGAATCAATAAAACTGTTGGATATGTTTTCTCTTTTAGGAGATCTTGGAGATCTTGTCATATGTTTTTGAATGATGACTCTGAACTTTCACATGAGAGAAAGAGACTGTGCTATACTTTAAGAATACTGTGAGTCTCTACTGATATACTTCCTATGTTATGGCTTATTTATGTAAGCAGTGAGTATGCATTTATATGTTAAACATGAGGAGCAAATAGAAATGAATCAAACCTTGTTACATAGTTATTTATAAACTTTTTGGGCAGTCTCACCTTTTAACTAACTCACTTTTCTGTCAGTTATAGTGAGTCAAACATAAAGGAACAAGACACATAGACTACAGGGGGAAAAAATAATAATTGGGAACTGGAGAGCATCTTGGAGGATGGCATGTAAGATCATGTCTGTTTAAGAATGATGTAAGGGTGGCTCATGCCTATAATCCCAGCACTTTGGGAGGCTGAGGCAGGTAGATCACCTGAAGTCAGGAGATCAAGACCAGCCTGGCAAAAGTGGTGAGACCCTGTCTTTACTAAAAATACAAAAATTAGCTCAGCATGGTGGCACATGCCTATAATCCCAGCTACTCAGGAGGCTGAGGCAGGAGAATCGCTTGAATTCAGGAGGCAGAGGTTGCAGTGAGCCAAGATTGTGCCACCAAACTCTAGCCTGGGCAACAAGAGTGAAACTCCATCTCAAAAAAAAAAAATGATATAAATAGTGGCAGTGGCATCCTAAGATGTGACTGGACAACGGAGCACATAGGGCATACAGATAAGGGAAATTACAAATAAATTTCTAAAAAGATAAGATAGAAGGTTGAAAATACTCTTTGTTCTCACTGGATCATAGATCTTAAGGGAGGGAAACAGATATGTCATTTTTAAGGACTTCAAACCTTATATTTTATCAATCATTTTAATTAAATTAAAATATTTTTTAAAAATGAAAAATCAAAATGGTGCTTTGGTTGTTTGCATGTGGGCTTATGTGAATTATAATTAAATGAAATATGGTGCTCTAGATGGCATCTGACATCATTGCCCCATTTCTTTTTTTTTTTTTTTTGAGGGGGGATTTGGGTTTTTTTATTTTTTTGAGACAGAGTTTCACTCTTGTTGCCCAGGCTGGAGTGCAATGGCGCGATCTTGGCTCACTGTAACCTCTGCCTCCCAGGTTCAAGCAATTCTCCTGCCTCAGCCTCCGGAGTAGCTAGGATTACAGGGGCCTGCCACCACGCCCGGCTCATTTTTGTATTTTTAGTAGAGATGGGGTTTCACCATGTTGGCCAGGCTGGTCTTGAACCCCTGACCTCAGGTGATCCACCCACCTCGGCCTTTCAAAGTGCTGAGATTACAGGCATAAGCCACCACTCCCAGACCTCACTGCTCCATTCTTATCTTGAAACAATGTTCTCCCACTTACAGTCACCCCAAAACTCCCTCTCCCCATAAAAGATGCATATTTATATTGTTTTTATTACCATGAATTTTCTCTTATGTATATCTACCTAAATTACCTCTTTTTAACTATGTACTCCTGTCTCTCATGCTAGGTAAAGTCTGCCATTTTGTAAAGACCTGTTGGGCCTGTTGGCATTTGTAGACAGAAATATCTCACGGTAGGGTGGGAGGCCTTGACCAGGGACAACTTGGCTGAGAGTTCCTGGTCCTACCTCTGGGGACTAAGGGAAGGACTAGGCTTACAATTCGTGCTGAGCAACTCTTCATAACTCTGACTTATTCGAGTGACCTTTCAAGAACTGAAATTAAACCCCAGTTAGAAAAATTAAACACTCCCTTTTCCATCTAAAAAAAGTAATGTGCATTCTGGAGACACTCGTTGCCTGGCAACAAAATGCATACTTCCTTCTCCTTCAGGGAACTGCCAAAAAAGATATAAATGCTAGGAAGAAAATTGGCCATAAAAGAGAGTCAATAAAATAAATCTGGTGATTCTTAGAGTAGGAGGAAAGCAGATTTACAAAATTTGCATGTTGTGTGTTTCTGTGTGTGTGTGTGTGTGTGTGTGTGTGTGTGTTTCTGTGTGCACATGGATTGGGTAGATGGAGAGCATGAGATAGAAACACAACAGTCTACAGGATGAATTTATTTGTTTCTTCATTCTATTGTGGAATGGATGGAAATAGGCAGGTATAGCAGGAGGATTCCTGCTTTAGAGAAGAGTAGTGTTAACCATCTGTATTAGTCCATTCTCATCCTGCTAATAAAGACATGCCCAAGGCTCAGTAATTTATAAAGGAAAGAAGTTTAATTGACTCAAAGATGAGCATGACTAGGGTGGCCTGAGAAAACTTATACTCATGGCAAAAGGGGAAGCAAACATCTCCTTCTTCACCTGGCGGCAGCAAGAAGCAGTGCCAGACACAATGGGGAAAGCCCCTTAGAAAACCTTCAGATCTCATGAGAACTCACTCACTATCATGAGAACAGCATCAGGGTAACTTGCCCATGATTAAATTGCCTCCCACTGGGTTCCTCCCACAACACTTGGGGATTATGCGAACTAAATTTCAAGATGAGATTTGGGTAGAGACACAGTCGCACCATATCACCATCCCCCTAAACCACTAACTGTGCAATTAGTTGAGGGAATAAGAAAAAAAAAGAGGGTAACAATGATAGAAAAAAATGACCCTTTTTATTTGTATTGTTTAAGAAACTAAAACATGGAGAAGTTTACCTACTTGCAAAAAGTCAGATAACTGATAACTGGCACAGCTGGTTTCCTCTCTCTCTTAAAGAGTACTTTTAATGTTTCAACAGTCACATGCACACCCCTCCACCTCTCTACACCTCCTTTTTCCCCTGAAGAAAACTAGATTCCCTTAATGGTATCTCATATACACTTTTTTAGTGTGGTAAATTATACATGACATAAAATTTGCCATTTTAACCATTTTTAGGTCTACAGTTCAGTGACACTAAGAACATTCGCATTGTTATGCAACCATCAACACTTTCCATCTCCAGAACTTTCTCATCTTCCCAAAATGAAACTCTGTACCCATCGAATAACAGCTCCTCCCATTATTCCCAGCCCCCAGCCCCTGGCGACTACTATTCTATTGTCTGCCTCTATAAACTTGGCTACTCTAGGTATCTTATACAAGTGGAATCATAAAATATTCTTTCTTTTGTGCTTGGCTTATTCCACTTAGCATACTGTCTTCATTATGCGCCAGATCTTAAAGCCTGCCAGGAGTCACTGCTTGCCTTATCCATGTCAGAGTTTCAAAGTTTATACATGTCAGAATTTCCTTTCATTTTATCTGTGTACCATATTTTGTTTCTCCATTCACTCATCTGTGGACACTGGTTTTTCCACCTCTTGGTTATTGTGAATAGTGCCGTTATAAACATAGGTGTGACAGTATCACTTCAAAAATTCTGCTTTCAAGTCTTTTTTATTTATACACGGAAGTGGAATTGCTGAATCATATGGTAATTATATAAAGATATCTATGTTTCAGGAACTGCAATACTGTTTTCCACAGTGATTTCACCATTTTCTATCCCCACCAATACTGCACAGGGTTCCACTTTCTCTGTGTCCACGTGAACATCTGTTATTTTCTGGGGTTTGTTTTGCTTTGTTTTGTTTTTTGAGATGGAGTCTTGCTCTGTGGCCCAGGTGGGAATGCAATGGCACTATCTTGGCTCACTGCAACCTCCATCTCCTGGGTTCAAGCGAGTCTCCTGCCTCAGCCTCCCAAGAAGCTGGGATTACAGGCACTCCTGCCACCATACCTGGATAATTTTTGTATTTTTAGTAGAGACAGGGTTTCACTGTGTTGGCCAGGCTGGTCTCAAACTCCTGACCTCAGGTGATCCGCCTACCTCAACCTCCCAAAGTGCTGGGATTACAGGCATGAGCTACCATGCCTGGCCTATTTTCTGTTTTTGATAGTATAGTAGCCATCCTAATGAGTGTGAGGTTTTATCTTTTTGTGGTTTTGATTTGCATTTCCCTGATGATTAATGATGCTTAGCATCTTTTCATGTGTTTTTTTGACAATTTGTATATCATCTGCAGAAATAACTGTTGAAATCCATTGCTTATTTTTGAATTAGGTTATTTTGTATTGTTGCTTTTAGGAGTTCTCTAAATGATAGGGACAGGAGGAAAGAAATTCTGGGAGGGCGGGTCCAGGGTGAGAGCCTCACCCTCAAGCCTGAAACTGAAGCACAAAGTAAGAATTTATATCCCCAGTTTCCTGCTTGAATGGTACCTTTTCCACACCACACACAGCCTGTCCCACCCCCAATCCTGTGCCCATAAAAACCCAGGCTCAGCCAGCAGAGAGAAGAGAAGCGTGATAGTCTCTAATGAACCTTTGTATTTCTGTGGTCTCAGTTGTTCTCCTTATTTGTTTATGATTTGACTTATCTGAGTCCTTCTCTTTTTTTCTTAGTCTAGCTCAAGATTCACTCATTTTATTTATCTTTTTAAAAAGCCAACTTTTCAGTTTTCTTTTTTTCAGATTTTTAAATTTTTTTGTCTCAGTTTCAGTTGTTTCTGCTCTGATCTTTATTGTTTCTTTCCACTAATTTTGGGTTTGGTTTTAGCTTGCATTTCTAGCTACTTTAGGTAGCATTGTTCAGTTGTTTATCTGAAGTCTTTCTACTTTTCAGTGTAGGAGTTTATTGCTATAAACGCCTCTCTTAGCACTGTTTTTGCAATAGCCCATAAATTTCGGTATGTAGTGCTTCCATTTTTATTTGTATATAGAAATTTTCCATTTTCTTCTTAATTTCCTCATTGATTCATTCATCATTCAGGAGATGTTTAATTTCCATGTGTTTGTGTAGTTTCCAAGATTCTTCTTTTTATTGATTTCTGGTTTTATTCGATTTTTTAAAATGTGTTGAGACTTGTTTTGTGGCCCTAAATGTGGTCTATTCTGAAGAATGTTCCACGTGCTGATGAGAGGAGCATTGGTATTCCAGCGTTGAGTGTATAGGGATTTAGAATTGTTGTGTCCTCTTGCTGAATTGACCTGTTTAACATTAGATAGTGACCTTCTTTGTGGTTTTGTGTTTTTTCACAGTCTGTGACTTGCAGTGTTTTATTTGATATAACTTTAGCTACTCCTGTTTTTTATTTGGTTTCTCTTTGCATGGAATATATTTTTCCAATTTTCCCTTTCAGTCTGTTTATGTCATAGGTGAAGTGGTTTTCCTTTAGGCAGGACATAGTTGGGTCATGTTTCTTCATCCACTCAGCCATTCTATGTTTATTTTACATTTCGATAGGTTTTTGGGCAACAGATGGTATTTGGTTACATGAATATGTTCTCTAGTGGTGACTTCTGATATTTTGGTGCATCTGTTATCCAAGCAGTGTACACTGTACCCAACGTGTAGTCTTTTATCCCTCACTACCCCACACCCTTTCCCTCTGAGATCCCGAAGTCCAATATATCATTCTTATGCCTTTGTGTCCTCGTAGCTTAGCTCCCACATATGAATGAGAACATATGATGGTTTTCCATTCCTGAGTTTCTTCATTTAAAATAATAGTCTACTGCGAATGCCATTATTTTGTTCCTTTTTATGGCATAGTAGTATTCCATGGTATATATAAACCATATTTTTTTAATTCACTTGTTCATTGGTGGACACTTGGGCTGTTTCCATATGTTTGCAATTGCAAATTGTGTTGCTAGAACCATGTGTGTGCACATACTGTTCTCATATAATGATTTCTTTTCCTCTGGGTAGATTCCTAGCAGTTGGATTGCTGGATCAAATGGTAAATCTACTTCTAGTTCTTTAAGAAATCTCCACACTGTTTTCCATAGTGGTTGTACTACTTTGCATTCCCACCAACAGTGTAAAAGTGTTCCCTTTTCACTACATCCATGCCAAGATCTATTATTTTTTTAATTTTCTTATTATGGCCATTCTTGCAATAGTGAGGTGGTATTGGATTGTGGTTTTGATTTGCATTTTTCTGATCATTAGTGATGCTGAACATTTTTTCATATGCTTTTGTTGGTCATTTGTATAATTTCTTGTGAGAGTTGTCTATTCATGTCCTTAGCCCACTTTTTGTTATTTTCTTGCTGATTTGTCTGAGTTCTTGTTGATTCTGGATATTAGTTCTTTTTCAGATGCATAGATTGTGAAGATTTTCTCCCATTCTGTGGGTTGTCTGTTAACTCTGCTGATTATTCCTTTTGCTGTGTAGAAGCTTTTCAGTTTAATTACCTTTTATTATTATTGATGGGTAAGAACTTACTGCTGACATTTTGTTATTTGTTTTCTGGTTGTTTTAAAATTCCTCTCTTCTATTCTTCCTTTCTTCCTTGTGGTTAAGTGATATTCTATGGTGATATGCTTCAATTCTTTGCTTTTTATTTTTAGTGTATCTATTATATGTTCTTACTTTGTGGTTACCATGAGCTATAACAAGTTTTTGGGGTTTTGCAGCTTTTTGAGATGGAGTCTTACTCTGTCACTGAGGCTGGAGTACAGTGGCACAATCTCAGGTCACTGCAACCTCTGCCACCTGGGATTCAGGTGATTCTCCTGCCTCACCATCCTAAGTAGCTGGGGTTATAGGCACCTGTCACCTCACATGGCTAACTTTTGTATTTTTAGTAGAGAGAAGGGTTCACCATGTTGGCCAGGCTGGTCTGGAACTCCTGACCTCAGGTGATCCACACACCTCAGCCTCCCAAAGTGCTGGGATTACAGGTATAAACTACCATGCCCAGCCAATAAGTTATTTTAAACGGATGACAAGTTATCATAAAGCAATGAATAGAAACAAAAGAAAAACTAAAAAAAAGAACTCTGACTTAACCCACACACACATTTTGCCTTTTTTGTCTCAATATACGTATTTTTATGTTGACTATCTTGTAATAGGTCACTGTAGCTATTTAGTTTTTGATAGATTTGTCTTTTAGTCATTAGAATACAGTAATTCTTGAATTATATGCCACAATTACAGTATTAGAGTATTCCAACTTTGTCTGTGTACTTACTCTTAACAATGCATTTTATACCTTCAATTGTTTTCTTATTGCACATTAGTGGTATTCTTTTTCTTTCACATTGACAAACTCCCTTCAGTATTTCTTGTAAAACATGTCTGGTGGTGATGAATTCCTTAGCTTTGGTTTATCAGTGCAAGACTTATCTCTCCTTGATATTTAAATGGTATCTCAGTTGACAGATACTCTGCCACTCCCTTCATCATTTTGAATATATTATCTCACTCCTTCCTGACCTCTGTGGTTCCTGTTGAAAAGTCTGTTTCCAGATGAGTTGGAGTGCTGTTTCTCTTGCTGCTTTTTTTTTTTAAATGCATTTTATTGCACTTTAGGTTTTGGGGTACATGTGCAGAACATGCAGGATTGTTGCATAGGTACACACATGGCAATGTGGTTTGCTGCCTCCATCTCCATCACGTATATCTGGCATTTCTCCCCATGTTATCCCTCGCCAACTCCCTACCCGCCACTGTCCCTCCTCTAGTCCCCCCCAGCAGACCCAAGTGTGTGTGATGCTCCCCTCCCTGTGTCCATGTGTTCTCATTGTTCAACACCCATCTATGAGTGAGAACATGCGGTGTTTGATTTTCTGTTCTTGGGTCAGTTTGCTGAGAATGATGGTTTCCAGATTCATCCATGTCCCTACAAAGGACATGAACTCATCATTTTTTATGGCTGCATAGTATTCCATGGTGTATATGTGCCACATTTTCCTTGTCCAGTCTATCATCAATGGGCATTTGGGTTGGTTCCATGTCTTTGCTATTGTGAACAGTGCCGCAATGAATATACGTGTGCATGTGTCTTTGTAATAGCATGGTTTATAATCCTTTGGGTATATACCCAGTAATGGGATTGCTGGGTCAAATGGAATGTCTATTTCTAGGTCCTTGAGGAATCGCCACACTGTCTTCCACAATGGCTGAACTAATTTACACTCCCACCAACAGTATAAAAGTGTCCCTATTTCTCCACATCCTCTCCAGCATCTGTTGTCTCCAGATTTTTTAATGATCACCATTCTAACTGGCATGAGATGGTATCTCAATGTGGTTTGGATTTGCATTTATCTAATGACCAGTGATGGCAAGCATTTTTTCATATGTTTGGTGGCACATGCCTGTAGTCCCAGCCACTCCAGAGGCTGAAGCAGGAGAATACCTTGAACCTGGGAGATGGAGGTTGTGGTGAGCCAAGATCGTGCCACTGTACTCCAGCCTGGGCAACAGAGTGAGACTTAATCTCAAAAAAAAGAGAATTCCCTGTGTTCCCAAGTAAATATTCTCACTCTCTTCCCTTTTATTTTCCACATGGAAGGGGGTTGGACTATTTGGAGTTGGGGAAGGGGTGATGCAAACACTCTCATGGCTACCATAGCTGACAATGCGCTGGGTCAGACTTGAAGTGCACAGCCTCCCAGACCAGTGCGGTACCTGGGCATACCCAAGGTCTACAGCTGCTACTGCCTGACTCCCACTGATGTTTATTCAACGCCCAAGGTCACTTTACTCAGAAGGTGGAGATACTTTCCAGGACTTGGTTTTGGAACACTAAGACAGCAGATTCCCTTCTGGGTCTGGAAGCAGCATCTACAAGCAATGGCCTGGAATCAGGAGCTGTGGGATTCTGCCCAGTGCTTTGTTTTACTATGGCTGAACTAGTACCCAATTGCAAGACAATATTCCTTGTACTCTTTTCTCTCATTTCCCAAGTAGAAGGAATCTCTTTCCAAGCTGCTCTGCCTAGAGTCAGGAGAAGGGTGGCACAGGCAATCCCATGGCTCCCATACCCAGTGTGATGCTGGGTCACACCCCAAGCCTACAGCCTTTGAGACCGGTATCAGAGTTTGCCCAAGGACCACAGTGCTATGGCCTTGCTGCCACTGATATTTATTCAGGCCTTGAGGCCACTTCAGCTAGCTGGTGGTAAAGGAAGTTGGAGCTTGGATACCTTCTGTTGGAGCAAAGGATTACTGTTTGGCCCAGGACTGGTCTAATTTCTTACTTTGTGGGCACTGGTAAAATTCTACCCAATTCTGTTTTCCACTGTGATGGGGTGGCACTCTATAGCATGCGCTTATGTGCTCTCTTTCTCTCTCTCTCTCTCTCTCTCTCTCTCTCTCTCTCTCTCTCTCTCTCTCTCCCCCCGCCCCCCCCCCCCGCCCCCCGCCAAACATACAGATCCCTCTCCAGGCTGCATTGCCTGGTTGAGGAGGAGGGTAATGTAGGCAATATGAAACTGTCCTTTCTACACTCTTTAATGTTTCTTTTCTTACTATGATGCAAAAACCAGGTACTATGTGATCTCCCACCCACCCAGTTTTTTAGTTCTTATGAAGGCATGTTATTATATGGGTAGTTGTTTAATTTGATGTTCCTGTGGGAGTGGGGGTAAGGAGGGTAATTGCTCAAGGGTTCCATTAGACCATTTTGCTCTACCTCTCTCTGAAGAGCATATTTGTGACTGTTAACTCATTGACTGAGAGAAAAACAATGGTATATTCCATTATGTCAATGGCTCTGGACGTTTTCTGGATTACAAATATCTTTGAATAATTACACATGCACATATGCTCTTGAAAGTGCCTGCTTATATATGCATGCATAAACACCTCCCCACACAGGAAAACACGCATAATTTTAGGGTTTTTTTTTTAACTTGGCCAATGTCTATTGGCAAGCCTCTGTCCTGATGCACAACATAAAATGCCTTGTGAATCCCATGAGTTGCTTTCTGGTCTCATCTCTTCCTTTGCATTTCTTTAGTCCTCATGGAGAAGCCTCCATTTCACAGCCATAATTTTTCATGCAGTCAAATATGAGCTGGACTCCAGGCAAAAAGTAAATAAAAGCATAAACTGTCTACTAGGCAAATATATAGACCACATTCATTCAGTGGTGGCTCTGATTAATTTGTAACCTAAGCAGTTCGTGTAAATACAGAGAGAGAGGCTGTAGTTTCCAGAACACAAATAAAATCTACATGCTCATGTATTGTATGCATAATGAGTTGGAGAAAGTTGGGACTGAAAGGCATGGCAGTACTCTATTGCCTCACACCCCCAACTTTATAAACTAAGATCCAAACAAGCAGAGTGACTCACTCATGGTGAAATAGCTAGTTGGTGGCAGAGCGAGGACTAGGACCCGTTCTGCTGGTTACTAATTGAGAGATTTAATACATAAACCATCAAGTATGTACCTAACCTTCTGACATACATAATGGTTTATGAAAAACACAAGATGTCATATGCATGTATAAAGATTTAATTTTCTTTAAAGATACAGATCACCATTTTAATTTGCACTTAATGGGGAGTCACTATATTTAGAGTTATGCAGAGCGTTAACCTACAGTTATAAGGGAGATAAAAAAAATAGTAAGTCACAGTAACAGCAGAGGATGCTGACACATGTCTAACAGAAGTAACACTGTGGTTGTCTCTTGCACAATGCAGAGATTAGGGGCACCAAACCCCCAAGCAATCGAGACTCTGGGTGTAACTTTTGACTCCACAACAGTGTAGCTATTAATAGCTTACTGTTAATCATAAGCCTTACCAATAACATAAACAGTTGACTAACATATATTTTGCATATGTATTGTATACTGTATTTTTACAATAAAATAAGCTAGAGAAAAGAAAATATTATTTCAAACACCATGAAGAAGAGAAAGTATATCAACTATTCATTAAGTGAAGTGGACCGTCATAAAGGTCTTCATCCTTGCCATCTTCACAAGGCAAGGGGAGTAGGCTGGGGAGGAAGAGAAAGAACAGAGATGGGTCTTGCTGTCTAGAGGTGGCAGAGGCAGAAGAACATCCACGTGTAAGTGTGCTCGTGCAGTTTAAGCCCACATTCAATATCTTTTATACATTTGTGTTTAGAGTGTACAATAAACAGTAAAGTGCTGAACAGTGTTTCATCGAAATAACACTATTATTCATTCACCCAACCAGCACTACTACACACATTTACATACAATGTAGACTGTAGAAATTACACTATACTGGTTTATTCAGCCACATAAAAATGTTACAAATGTCATTTATGTGTTAGTATTTCCCGTGTATAATATGGCGCAGAGAGAGCATTACAGATGGTTTCATGAAAATAACATTGATTCATTATACAATTATCTCTTAATAAAACACAATTTACATGTGTCTCTTTACAGAGATTACACAATACTGTTCAGAATGCTGCAAAAATTGTTTCATAGATGTGACAGTATATTGATTCATTCACACAGCTAGCACTCTTAGAAACATCTTTTACCCATAAAATTTTATGAAGTGTATAAGATTCACCAGTACAATGAGTTTTACAGAAAAGACATTACGCTCGTTAATGCATACAAATAGCAGTCCTCGTAAAACATCTTTTACCTGTGTATCTTAAAGAATGCATACCATGCAGCATCGAGAGCTGAACTCAGTGCTTCATAGAAATAAAACTGATTTATCCACACAAGTTGACCTCTTAGAAATTCCTTTACACATGTGTCTTTGGAGAGTGTAAAACATCCAGCACAGGGAGCAGAACAAAGTGCTTTGTTAAATAATATGGGACTGATTTATTTATTCAACTGGCACTCTTAGAAACACATTTACGCATCTCCTTAAAAAGTGTATGATGAAGCCAGGCATGGTGGCTCATACCTGTAATCCTAGCACTTTGGAAGGCCAAGGCAGGTTGATCACCTGAAGTCAGGAGTTCAAGACCAGCCTGGCCAACATGGTGAAACTCTGTCTCTACTAAAACAATAAAAATAAATAAACATATTAGCCAGGCATGGGGGCGGGTGCCTATAATCCCAGCTACTCAGGAGACTGAGACAGGAAAATCACTTGAATCCAGGAGGCAGAGGTTGCAGTGAGCCAAAATCTCACCACTGCACTCCAGCCTGGGCCACAGAGCTGGACTCAATCTCAAAAAAGAAAAAAGGTGTGTAATGGGCAGAAGAGTGCTGAATGAAAGAGTCAATGAAATAAAATTCTACTGATTCAGTTACATAACTGTATTTCATATGGTTTGGATATTTGTCCCCTCCAAGTCTCATGTTGAAATGTGACCCCCAGTGTTGGAGGTGGGGCCTGATGGTGGGTGTCTGGGTCATGTGGGTAAATCCCTTATGAATGTGTTGGTGCTATCCTCATGATAAATGAGTGAGTTCTTGTGTTGAGTTCACATGAGATCTGGTTGTTTAAAGGTGCCTGGCCCCTTTTCCCTCTCCCTCCTGCTCACGCCCTCATTGTGCTGCTACCCCTTCACCTCTGGTGATGACTGTAAGCTTCCTGAGGCCCCTCACCAGAAGCTGAATCTACAGACGCCGTGCTTGTACAGCCTGCAGAACCACAACCCAATTAAATCTCTTTGCTTGGCCAACATGATGAAACCCTATCTCTACTAAAAATACAAAAATTGGCTGGGCATGGTGGCACATGCCTATAATCCCAGTTGCTTGGGAGGCTGAGGCAGGAGAATCGCTGGAACTCAGGAGGCAGAGTTTGCAGTGAGCAGAGCCACTGAACTCCAGCCTGGGCGACAGAACAAGACTCCATCTCAAAAACAACAACAAACCCTCTTTGCTGTATGAATTACCCCACCTCAGTTATTTCTTTATAGTATTGCCAAAATGGCCTGGCATAGTACTCTTCAAAACATTTTTACACATGTATCTGTTGAGAATGTATAGCATGCGGCATAGAGTACTGAATGCAATACTTCACAGTAATACCACTATACTAAGTCATTCCTACCACTGCCACTCTAAGTATCTTTCATACATGTGCCCTAGAATATATAACATGAAGCACAGATTTTTTTTTTTTTTTTGAGACAGTCTCACTCTGTCACCCAGGCTGGAGTGCAGTGGGATGGTCTTGGCTCACTGCAACCTCCGCCTCCCGAGTTCAAGCGGTTCTCTGCCTCAGCCCCCGAGTAGCTGGAATTACAGGTGCCCACTCCTGGGCTTGCCTAATTTTTGTATTTTTAGTAGAGACAAAGTTTCACCATCTTGGCCAGGCTGGTCTTGAACTCCTGACCTCGTGATCCACCCGCCTCAGCCTCCCAAAGTGCTGGGATTACAAATGTGAGCCACCACACCTGGCTGAAGCACAGATTATTAAACACAGTATTTCAGATATAAAATGGTCCCAATTCACTTAAAATGACTACTTTAGAAAATACTTAACACATGATTCTTTAAAGAATGTATAGCAGGCAGCAGAATAGTAAACACAGTAGTTCAAACAAATTATAGTATCTGACTCATTCTTAGAAACATCTTTTAAACACGTTTGTTTAGAGAATGTATAACATGTAGCACAGAGTTTCCCAGACATTTCATGATAATGACACATTCATACAACTAGCACTCTTAGAAATACCATCATACATGTGTCTTTTGTTTTTTTAAAAACAGGCCTTGCTCTGTCACCCAGGCTGGAGTGCAGTGGTATGATCTCAGCTCACTGCAGCCCCCACCTCCCGGGCTCAGGCCATCCTCCCACCTCAGCCTCCTAAGTTGCTGGGACTGTAGGTGTGCGCCACCACATCTGGCTAAGTTTTGTATCTTTTTGTAGAGACAGTTTCATCATGTTGCCAGGCTGGTCTCAAACTCCTGGACTCAAGCAATCCACCCACCTTGGCCTCCAAAAGTGCTGGGATTACAGGTGTGAACATGTGTCTTTACACACTATTTAGCCCAGACTGCAGAACAGAGTGTGTCACAGCAGAACACTTGATTCATGTTTCGTCCAGACAGCAAGCATTCTTATAAACATGACTTACGCGTGTCTCTTTAGAGTGCGTAACAGGCACAACAGATGGAAATACAGGGTGTTATGGGCTCAGTTGTGCACCCCCACAAAATTCATATGAAGTCCCAAGCCCCAGAGGGTCAGGACGTAACCATATTTAGATATAACCATACGGCCAGGCTTTGTGGCTCATGCCTGTAATCCCAGCACTTTGGGAGGCCAAGGAAGAAGGATCACCTGAGGTCAGGAGTGCAAGACTAGCCTGGCCAATGTGGTGAAACCCTGTCTCTACTGAAAATACAAAAATTAGCTGATTTTTATATTTTTAGTAGAGACGGAGTGACACACACCTGTAATCCCAGCTAATCAAGAGGCTGAGGCAGGAGAATTGCATGAACCCGGGAGGCGGAGGTTGCAGTGAGCAAAGATGGTGCCACTGCATTCCAGCCTAGGCAACAGAGTAAGACTCTGTCTCAAAGAAAAAACAAAAAAGAAAAAGAAAATGATATAACCATATTTAGAAATAAGTTTGTAAAGAGATGATTAAGTGAAAACGAGGCAGCCAGGCCTGTTGGCACATGCTTGTGGTCCCAGCTACTTGGGCCATTGAGGTAGGAAGATTGCTGGAGCACATGGGTTGAGGTGCTGTGAGCCATGATCTCACCAGTGCACTCTATCTTGGGCGGCAGAGCAGGACCTTGTTAAAAAAAAAAAAAAAAAAAAAAAAAGGAGGCAATTAGGATAGAGCGCTAATCCAATAGGACAGATGTCCTTATAAGAACAGAAAGAGGCTGGGCACACTGGTTCACGCCTGTAATTCCAGCACTTTGGGAGGCTGAGGTGGGAGGTCAGGAATTTGAGACCAGCCTGGTCTACATGGTAAAACCCCATCTCTACTAAAAATACAAAAATTAGCTGGGCGTGATGGTATATGCCTGTAATTCCAGCTACTTGGGAGGCTGAGACAGGAGAATCATTTGAACCCAGGAGGCAGAGGTTGCAATGAACAGAGATCGCACCATTGCGCTCCAGCCTGGGCGACAAGAGTGGAACTCCATCTCAAAAAACAAGGACCCCAGGAGTGAACATGTACAGAAAAGGAGTCACGCAGGGACAGATTGATAAAGTGGCCATCTGCAAGCAAGGAAAAGAGGACTTGGGAGAAACCGAATATGTCAACACCTTGATCTTAGACTTCCAGGCTCCAGAACTGTGAAAAATGAACTTTAGCTGTTTAAGTCTCCCAGTGTATGGTGTTTCGTTAAAGTGACCCCAGCAAACTAGTGCTGATTTCATTACTGGGAGGCAGAGTGTGTCTGTAACAAGGTTCTAAAAATGTGGAAGTAGATTTGAAACTGGGTGATGGGTGGGGGTTAGAAGAGTTTTGAGGTACAAAACATAGATTACCTTGAAGAGATTGTTGGTAGAAATACGGATGGTAAAAGCCATTCTGATGAGATCTCAAGCAGAAAACATTGGTATCTTGCTGGAGAATAAAGGCCATCCTTGTTACATCAAGTGGTGAAGGCTTGGTTGAATTGTGTTCTAGCATTTTGTGGAAAGTAGAATTTGTGATAAAGTTGGATATTTAGCTGACTTAGGATATTTCTGAGCAAAGTATTAAAAGTGTGGCTTGGTTTCTCCTTATTGGCTTATAATAAAATGTGAAAAAATAGATTAATTGAAGATATTGTTAAACAAAAAGGAACTAGAACTTGAAGACTTGGAATATTATCAGACTACTCATATTTTTAAAAAAATAAAGTGATTTCTGGAAAAAACACCAAGAATGTGGCTGGAAAATCACCCAATAATGAGATTATGAGTGTGACTCATAGATCTACTTAGGCATCTCAGCAGAAGCCAGGAAGGGGGATGGGGCTATACCAGCAAATACACTGACAGCTTGGACCAAAGAGGATAGAGATGGTACATAATGAAAGAAGAATGTCAGACTTCTGGGATTGTACAGGAGGGAACACTAGAATTGTGAATATGTGTCATCCTTCAAGTAAAGAAAGGAATTACTCTGAAAGTGACTCAGAGATTGGCAGGGCTTCAACTACCACCACAAGCAAAAAGAGCACAGTCACCTCCTTGAGTTTAGCAGCCCAGGTCACCACCATCTAGGTCCTTAGGGCAGGGCTGTCACTCAAGCTTTGGGATTGGGAGTGTTGCCTTGGGCTCTCTTGGGAGGGTTGCCACCCAGAGCTGTTGAGATTCACTCGGAGTGGCTGGCAAAATATTATGGAAACTATTAGGGAAAGCTATAGATTCTAGTCTCAAAATTTTTGGAAGACCAAAAGGTTTTATTGGGACAGGTTGAGAGTAGTTGGTCCTTTATATTAGGGAAGAGATAGGGACGATAAAAGGCTTTCCCAGTTTAAGTCTGTTTACCCCACGTTCCTTTGTCTCTACTCTGTTTACTCATGTAAACTTTGTGCTGGATGGCCCTCTCAGGGGGAGATCAAAGGGGAATTACCCATTAATAGTGTTTACTCTGGACTGCAACCTAAAACTTTTATTATTCATAAAACCACTCTTTTAACCATGTTAATTATCCACAAACCTGTTGATTTAAAACTTCTGTTATGAATAAATGTGTGGATGTTTAGGGAGTCTCAGTTAATAGGCTGCAGTCACCATCTGAAAGCAGTCAATGACCATCCCTAGCCCACTTGAATCACTGTAATGATGTGAGAGTGCATTTATTCATCCGTCGTTTTGTCAAGGCCTCTGGAGGTGGTGGGCTCATCAAAGGGCAATGGGAGCAGGGTTGCTGCCCAGTGTCACAGAGGCAAAGCTTTTTCCCCATTGGGCTAGAAAGGTGATACTGCAACCACGGTGTGCTCAGAAGAAGACACGAGAGCAAACCGAAGATAATTATTCTTGAGTCTTAAAAGCTAATGACATTTTTCTGATATGTGTTGGAGTTGCTTGAGGCTCATGACCTCTCTCTTCCTTCCAATTTCTGCCTTTTGTAATGGGAATGTCTATCTTATGCCTGTCCCAGCACTGTATTTTGGAAGCAGATAACTTGCTTGATGGCACAGGTTTAAACCTGGAGGAGAATTTCTCCTCAGGAGACATCATCCACACTAGATTTAGATATTCTGAATGAGTCTCGCCCATACTAGATTTAGATATTCTGAAAAGATTTCGGACTTAGAGTTGATACTGAAATGGGCTGATACTTTGGGTTTTGAAATGAGGTAAATTTACTTTGCATGTGATAAGGCCATAAATTTGGGGACCCAGTGGGTAGAATGTTATGGAATGAAATGTGTCCCCATAAAATGTGTATGCTGAGATCCCAAACCCCAGTACCTCAGGGTGTAACTGAATTTGAAGATAAGGTCTTTAAAGAGGTGAGTAAGTTAAAATGATGCCATACAGTGGAAGCCTAATCCAATTGGTGTCTTTACAGAAGAAGAGATACCTTGGTGGCACCTGCATAGAGGAAGGGCCACATGAGGACACAGTGAAAAGACAGCCATCTGCAACCCCATAAGAGAAGACTCAGGAGAAATCAGACCTGCCAACACTTGAACCTCCAGCCTCCTGACCTGTGAGGATGTTGATTTCTCTTGTGTAAGTCTCCCAGTAAATTATATTTTATTCTGTCAGCCCTGGAAAACTAATCCATGGTGTTTTGCAGAAATAATATTATCTTCATTAGTTTAAGCAAACATCATTTTTAGAAACATGCTTATACGTATGTCTTTAAAGTGTGTGTGACATGTGGCAGGGTGCTGAACACAGTGTTTCACATATATAACTGTCTTGATTCTTTCATGCAATCAGCACCTTCAGAAACCTTTTCTTACAAGAATGTATAAATGCAGCAAAGACTAGGAAACCCAGTGTTAGGCAGGAAAAAAAACAGGATTCTGACTCACTCAGAGAAAAGGAGCTCTTAGAATTGTCATTGACACTTATGTCTATTGAGAGAATATAATGTGCAGCACACAGTGCTGAACAAAGTGCTTCACAGATTATCCTGATTCATTAATGCAAATAGAACACTTTGAAATCTTTTAAATGTCTTGATAGATATTGGATAATCTATGGTACAGACTGCTGAACAAAGCATTTCACTAAAAACACGATTGTGATTCATTCACACAAGTATTCTTACATTTTGTAGGTATGTGTCTTTTTGGAAAGCATGTAATATGCTTCATAGACTGGTGAACCCAAGGATAGAAAAAAACACCCTAATTTACCCAGGTAAGAAGAGCTTTTAAAATCATATTCACACTATCTATATAGAGAGACTATAACATGTAGGGCAGAGTGGTGAACAATGTGTTTCACAGAAATACTGCAGTAACACTATCTTGATTCATTCATGCCACTAGCACTCTTAGAAATAGCTTTTATACATGACTTTTAGAGCTTATACAGCACAGAGTGCTTGATTTGCTTTGGATCTATGTATTAGTCCGTTCTCACACTGCTGTAAAGATACTACCTGAGACTGAGTAATTTATAAAGAAAGGAGGTTTAATGGATTCACAGTTTTCTGTGGCTGGAGAGGTCTCAGGAAACTTACAACCATGGTTGAAGGTGAAGGGAAAGCAAGGCACGTCTTACGTGGTGGCAGGAGAGAGAGTGAGAAGGGGGAAGTGCCAGTTTCAAACAACCCTCTCTCATGAGAACTCTATCATAAGAACAGCATGGTGGAAACAGCCTTCATGATTGAATCACCTCTGACCAGGTTCCTCCCTTGACATATGGGGATTATAATTTGAGATGAGATTTGGGTGGGGACACAGAGCTAGACCATATCTCCACCAAATCTCATGTCAAATTATAATCCCCAGTGTTGGAGGCGGGGTCTGGGGGAAGGTGACTGGATCATGGGGTAAAGTTCTCATGAATGGGCTAGCACCATCCCCTTGGTGCTGTTCTCCTGATGTTGAGTCAGTGAGTTATTGTGAGATCTGGTCATTTAAAAGTGTGTAGCGCTTTTCATTCTCTCTCAGTCCTGTTCCTGCCATGTAAGATGCCAGCTCCCTTTTTGACTTCTGCCATGATTGTAAGTTTCCTGAGGCCTCCCCAGAAACAGAAGCCATGATGCTTCCTGTACAGCCTGCAGAACCATGAGTGAATTAAACCTCTTTTCTTTTAAATTACCCAGTCTCAGGTATTTCTTTATAGCAGTGCAAGAATGGACTTAATGCTTAAAAGTATTGCACAGAAATAACACGACTTTTTCATGCAGAAGCCCTCAGAGGCATCTTTATACATTGTCTTTAGAGAGTAACATGCAACACTGATTGTTGAACACAGATTTTCACAGAAATATCCCTATCCTCATTCATCCACAGAGCAAGCATTCTTATAAATATCTTTTATACTTCTCTTTTTAGAGAATAACATGCAACTCAGGGTGCTGAACTCAGCAATTCTAGGAGATGACACTAATCTGATTCATTCAGGCCAGTAGCCTTCTTACAGTCATCTTTTACATGTCAAATACAAATTGGTGAATGTAGGGTTTCATGAAAATAGCACTATCCTGATGCGTTCACATAACTAGCCATCTTAGAAACAAATTTTATATATATATCTCAAAGTGAAGATTGTTCTCAGTATTACACAGAACAGTATCCTGATTCATTAAGGAAAAGAATTTTTAGAAACATATGTTATACATGTTTATTTACAGAAAAACATGTATTTTTAATGTGTGCATGTAAAACATGCATCACAGGTGGTAAATGTGTTTCACACAAATAACACTATCTTGATTTATCTGATTCATTTATACGAGTAACAGAAATAACACTATCCTGATTTTTAGAATAGTGTTACTAAATGCTGTTGGAAACATCTTTTAAACACATCTGTTTACAGAACGTATAACGTACACCTCAGAATGCTAAAGAGAGTAATCCACACAAGTGGCACTACCTTGACTCAGTCTGGAGAGAACATTCTTATAAAAATCTTTTGCTCGTGTCTCTTTAGAGAGTGTATATCATGCAGCAGAGTGATGAACCCAGTGTTACACAGAAAGAATGGTGTCTTGATTCGTTTGTGGAAAAGGAAACCTTACGGCTGGGTGCAGTGGCTCACACCTGTAATCCCAGCACTTTGGGAGGCCAAGGCGGGTGGATCACCTGAGATCAGGAGTTCAAGAGCAGCCTGGCCAACATGGCAAAACATTTTTACTAAAAATACAAAAAATTAGCTGGGCATAGTGGTGGGAATTTTGGTGGATGCCTGTAATTCCAGCTACTTGGGAGGCTAAGGCAGGGTGAATTGCTTGAACCAGGGAGGCAGAAGTTGCAGTGAGCCAAGATTGCGCCACTGCACTCCAGCCTAGGTGACAGAGCAAGACCCCGTCTCTAAAAGGGAAACCTTAGAATCATCTCTCACACTTCTATGGAGCGTGTGTACCTCCATTACAGATTGGTGGATACAAATATTTCAGACAAAACATATGCAATTAATTAGCATATTAGAAACATCTTTATATTGATGAATGTAGGGTTTCACAAAAATAGATGTGTCTAATATGTTACACACAACTAGCATATTCGACACATATTTGACAGATGTCTCTTTTAGAAAATATATAACATGCAACACAGTGTGATAAACATAGTGTTTCACAAAATAACGCTAACAGGCCAGGTGCAGTGGCTCACACCTATTATCCCAGCATTTTGGGAGGCCAAGGTAGGCAGATCACTTGAGGTCAGGAGTTCAAAACCAGCCTGGCCAACATAGTGAAACCTCATCTCTACTAAAAGTAGAAAAAAAAAAAATAGCCAGGCATGATGGTGCATGCCTATAATCCCAGCTACTCGGGAGGCTGAGGCAGGAGAATTGCTTGAACCTGGGAGATGGAGGTTGCAGTGAGCCAAGGTCGTGCCACTGCACTCCAGGTTGGGGGACAGAGTGAGACTCCATCTCAAAAAACAAACAAAACAAACAAACAAACAAAAAACACTACTATCCTCATTCGGTCACATAAGTACATTTAGAAAACTCACTTAGAGCGCTCTTAGAGATGTGTTTCTACATGTTATGTCATTTGAGTGTCTAGAACCTGAGGCACAGTGTTTCAGAGCCTCCTGATTTATATTCACATCAAGTATTAGAATTAACAACTTTCACACATAGCATATTAGCATGTAGAGCATGCAGCACAGAGTGCCAAATACAGTTTTCCCAGAAATAACCTGATCTTGATTCATTCTTGCAAATCACATTCTAAGACTCTTCTTTTTTTTTTTTTTTAAGACTCTTCTTTTATACATCTATGTTGCCAGAGCAGATACAACGAAGCGCAGATCTATGAAAACAGTGTTACAAAGGAACAGCCAAAACCTGATCTTTTCACACCAGGCACTGTTAGGAATATCTTGATACAAATATCTTTAGGGAAGGGGTGGATAATTTGATGAGCTGGGTATCTGGGATCTGGCTAAGCTGATGGAACACCTTAGGTGCAGGTGCAGATGTGTCTGGCAGAAGTGAACTGAACATGCATGAATCTCCTGCAGACTGGCAGTGATGCTCAGAAAACCTAGGGCCCAGGGCCATGGCCAGCATTGGCCCGGTGATCAGTGAAGGCCTCTGCATTGCTAGGCTCAGGCGGAGACCTACAGCACCTGCACAAAGTACAGTTTCACCACTTACAAAAAGGTAAAACAAAAATGCAGACTGGGCCTGGTGGCTTGCGCCTGTAATCCCAGCACTTTGGGAGGCCGAGGCAGGTGGATCACATGAGGTCAGTTTGAGACCAGCCTGGCCAACGTGGCAAAATCACGTCTCTCCTAAAAAATACAAAAATTAGTTGGGCGTAGTGGCACATGCCTGTAATCCCAGCTACTCGGGAGGCTGAGGCAGGGGAATCGTTTGAACCTGGAAGATGGAGGTTGCAGTGAGCCGAGATCACACCACTGCACTCCAGCCTGGGCAACAGAGTAAGAGTTCATCACAAAAAAAGAAAGAAAGAAAAAATGCATATGGATGCAACACACAAGTGCCAGGGGTCAATGGGTCCTCCTGATGGGCCAGCCAGGGATAGTGGCAGATAATGCCTCAAGAAGATACTTTTGCAGTTCTTAGGACCCCTTTTTCAGGTGACTGCCAAACCATGGCAGTTCCTTCTTCTCCTGCCAAACCTACCATGACCACCCTTTTGATAGAGGAGATATCCTGTCTACCAGAACCTCCCCATCAGGTGCTGTCTTCTTTTGCCACTGTCAGGAGCAAGGTTGTGGTTGGGATGGATGGCTTGGTGGGAGGGTACAAAAATCAATGAAAAGGGCTGTATAAAATATTCATGTCTAAATAATTTATTCCTCTATTTAGCATTCTTAGAAATATCTTTTAGCCAGGCGCGGTGGCTCACGCCTGTAATCCCAGCACTTTGGGAGGCCGAGGCGGGTGGATCACGAGGTCAAGAGATCGAGACCATCCTGGTCAACATGGTGAAACCCCGTCTCTACTAATACAAAAAAATTAGCTGGGCATGGTGGCGCGTGCCTGTAATCCCAGCTACTCAGGAGGCTGAGGCCGGAGAATTGCCTGAACCCAGGAGGCGGAGGTTGCGGTGAGCTGAGATCGCGCCATTGCACTCCAGCCTGGGTAACAAGAGCAAAACTCCATCTCAAAAAAAAAAAAAAAAAAAAAAAAAAAGAAAAAAAAAGAAATATCTTTTATACATATGTATTTAGACAGTGCATAACAGGCAACAGAGTGGTGATACAGTATTTTATTGAAAAAACACTATCTTCATTCATACCCACAAGTAACATGCTTAGAAACATATTTTATACATTTGCCTTAAGAAAGTTGAACATACAGAACAGAAAGGTGAACATAGCATTCCATCGAAATAACACTACCATGATTACTATTTGCAACTGCCACTATAAGAAACATCTTTTACATGTCTCTTTAGTGAGTGTGTAATATACAGCAAAGAGTTTTGAGCATGTGTTTTAATGAAACAACATGAACTAGATTCATGTGTGTTGTACAATTTGGGGGACCAAGTATCATCTGAACCATTAGGCATCTACATTCAAGGGAAAACAAGGAAGAAAGAAAACAAAATAAATACTGTGACTCTTCTGATGCATCAGCTGTCAAGAGACCATTTTTGGGAGTTAGGTGTATAGGGGGTACCTAAGACCTTTGACATTCAATTTAGGAACTCATTCCTCCCACATTTCTCCCATTTTTGGGAGTTGGGCATATAGGGGATACCTAAGACCTTTGACATTCAGTTTAGGAACTCATTCCTCCCATATTTCTCCCGTTTTGGGGAGTTGGGCATATAGGGGGTACCTAAGACCTTTGACACTCAATTTAGGAACTCATTCCTCCCACATTTCTCTGTTAGAGGCCAAAAAACAATCACTAATGAAGAATGTGACTGAGATCTTCTCATGGGCGACCCAGCCCAAACTTTAGGCAACTCAATGTGCATGTAGGAGGACTCATCAAATAAATATTTGATCTGCTTTTAAAATAACAAAAGCCTCATGAGTTAAAGATGAAATATCCACCTTGGGCAACATAGCAAAACCACATCTCTACAAAAATTAGCCAGGCGTGGTGGCACACGCCTGTAGTCTCAGCCACCTGAGAGGCTGAGGTGGGAGAATTACTTGAGCCCAGGAAGTGGAGGCTGCAGTCAGCTATGATCATACCACTGCACTCCAGCCTGGGCAGCAGAGCAAGACTGCCCCGTCTCAAAGAACAAAAGATGATATTTTTTTAAAATTCTGTTAAATAGAAAGACAAACATTGCATGTTCTCATCAATTTGTGAGACCTAAAAATTAAAATAATTTAACTCACAGAGATAGAGAATAGAAGAATGGTTACCAGTGGCTGGGAAAGGTGAGAGGGAAGGTAGTGATGGTTAATGGGTAAACCCTAAAAACTAATCCAGAAAGCTCCTAGAACTGGTAAATGAATTCAGTGAAGTTTCAGGATACAAAATTAATGTACATAAATCAGTAGCTCTGCTATACACTAGCAGTGACCAAGCTGAGAATCAAATTAAGAACTTAGCTGCTTTTACAATACCTGCAAATATAAAATAATATACTTAGGAACATACTTAGCCAAGGAGGTGAAAGATATCTACAAGGAAACCTACAAAACACTACTGCAAGAAATCACACGAGGCAAAGAAATGGAAACACATCCGATGCTCATAGATGGGTAGAATCAATATTGTGAAAATGACGATACCGACAAAAGCAATTTATAAATTCAATGCAATTCGCATCAAAATACCACCATCATTCTTCTGCCTGACTTCAAAGTAATATGCTATGGGGCCATAGTAACCGAAAATCATGGTCCTGGCTTAAAAACAGACGCATACACCAATGGAACAGATTAGAGAGCTCAGAAATATATCTGTACATTTACAGCCAAGTGATTTTCAACAAAGGAGCCAAGAAGATATAATAATATGCTATTGTATGTACATATATTTAGGGTTTTCTAGATATACAGTCATGCCATCAGCAGACTTTATTTCTTTCTCTTGTCTGATTGATGTATATACATACGTATGTGTAAATATAAGACTCAAAATGATAAAACTACCAGAAGAAAACAGGAGAAATGCTTCAGGACATTGGTCTGGAAACAAGATTTTATAAGATCTCAAAAGCACAGGGAACAAAGAAAAATAAACACAGGGATCATAGCAAACTAAAAAGCCTCTCTGCACAGCAAAGGAAATAGTCAACAAAGTGAAAAGACAACACACAGGATGGGAGAAAATATTTGCAAATTACTCGTCTGACAGGAGATTAATATCCAGAATATACAAGGAACTCGAGTGTTTTAACAGCAAGTAAATAATCTGATTTTAAAATCATCAAATGATCTGAACAGACATTTCCCAAAATAAGACCTATATACGGCCAAGAAATATATTTTTAAAATACTCAGCATCATCACTAATCATCAAGGAAATGCAAATCAAAACCACAGTCAGCTATCATCTCACCCTGGTTAGGATGGCTATTATCAAAAATACAAAAAATAACAAATGCTGGCAAAGGTGTAGAGAAAAGTGAATTCTTTTACACTGTTGGTAGAGATGTAAATTAGTACAGCCACTATGGAAAACAGTACAAAAGTTCCTTAAAAAGCTACAAGCAGGGGCCAGGCATGGTGGCTCACTCCTGTAATCCCAGCACTTTTGGAGACCGAGGTAGGTGGATCACTTGAGGTCAAGAGTTTGAGACCAGCCTGGCCAACATAGAGAAACCCTATCTCTACCAAAAATACAAAAAATTAGCCAGGCATGGTGGTGAGTGCCTGGAATCCCAACTACTTGGGAGGCTGAGTTCAAGAATCACTTGAATCTGGGAGGTGGAAGTTGCAGTAAGCCAAGATCACACCACCACACTCCAGCCTGGATACAGAGCAAGACACCGTCTCAAAAAGAAAAAAAAAAATACAAATTGAATTCTATATTATTCAGCTCTTTACTGGGCATTTATCCAAGAAGAAGGAAATCAGTATATGAAAAAACATACCTGCACCCCATGTTTTTTGCAGAACTATTCACAATAGCCAAGATATGGAACCAACCTAGGTGTCCAGCGGATGAATGGATAAAGAAAATTTGTTATATATACACAATGGAATACCATTCAGCCACAAAAAATAATAAAATTCTGACATTCATGGCAACATGGATGAAACTGGAGGGTATTTTGTGAAGTGAGATAAACTAGAAACAGAAAGTTAAACACCGAATGTTCTTACTCATGTAGAAACTAAAAAAAAAGATCTCATAGAAGTAAAAAGTAGAACAGGATACTAGAGGCAGAGAAGGGTAGAGGGAAGAGGGTGATATGGAGAGATTTCTTAAAGGACACAAATTACAGCTAGATAGGAGGAATAAGTTCTAATGTTCTATGACACTGTAGGGTGACTGTAGTTAACAATAATATATCATTTCAAATAGCTGGAAAGAGGATATTGAATTTCCAAACACGAAGTGATACATATGTGAGATGATGAATATTCTAATTACCTTAATCTGATCATTATACATTACATGTATTACAACACCACTTTGTACCTCATAAATATGAACAATTGTATGTCAATATTTTAAAACATTTAACATTTTTAAATATTTTAAAAAGAAAGAAAAATGTTAAGTACACAAACTGAGAATACTGTAACACTGTAATTGTGGTATGCAATCCACTTATACAATTTACCTTCAGCTGGCAAAGCCAGCAATATACCTTTACTGTCCTACCTCAGGAGTATATCAACTTTCTGGCTTTGTGTCATAATCTTATTCAGAGAGAACTTGATCACTTTTTGCTTCCACAAGATATTACACAGGTCCATTACATTGATGACATTATGCTGATTGGATCCAGTGATCAAGAAGCAGCAAACATACTGGACTTATTGGTGAGATATTTGTGTGCCAGAGGATGGGAAATAGATCAAACTAAAATTCAGGAACCTTCTACCTCAGTAAAATTTCTAGGGGTCCAGTTGTGTGGGGCCCGTTGAGATATTTCTTCTAAAGGTGAAGGATAAGTTGCTGCATTTGGCCCCTCCTACAACCAAGAAAGAGGCACAATGCCTAGTGGGTTGGAGGCAACACAATCCTCATTTGGGTGTGTTACTCTTGCCCATTTATTGAGTGACCCGAAAGGGTGCCAGTTTTGAGTGGGGTCCAGAACAGGAGAAGGCTCTGCAACAGGTCTAGGCTGCTGTGCAAGCTGCACTGTCACTTGGTCCATATGATTCAGCAGATCCAATGGTGTTTGAGGTGTAAGTGGCAGATAGGGATGCTGTTTGGAGCCTTTGGCAGGCCTACACACATGAATCACAGCAGTGGCCTCTCGGATTTAGAAGCAAGGCCCTGCCGTCTTCTGCAGATAACTAATCTCCTTTTGAGAGATGGCTCGTGGCCCGTTACTGGGCTTTGGTGGAAACTGAACGTTTGACTATACTATGAGTCATCAAGTCACCATGCAACCTGAACTGCCTATCACAAAGTGGGTACTTTCTGACCCATCTAGCCATAAAGTGGGTCATGCACAGCAGCATTCCATCATCAAATGGAAGTGGCATATACATGATCGTACTCAAGCACGTCCTGAAGGCATAAGTAAATTCCATGAGGAAGTGGCTCAAATGTCTATGGTCTCCACTCCTGCCACCCTGCCTTCTCTCCCCTAGCCTGCACCTATGGCCTCATGAGGAGTTCCCTGTGATCAGCTCACAGAGGAAGAGAAGACTGGGGCCTGGTTCACAGATGGTTCTGCACAATATGCAGGCACCACTAGAGAGTGGACAGCTGTAGCACTAACAGCCACTTTCTAGGATATCCCTGAAGGATGGCAGTGAAAGGAAATCTTCCCAGTGGGCTAAATTTTGAGCAGTGCACCTGGTTGTGCACTTTGCATGGAAGGAGCAATGGCCAAATGTGCGATTACATACCGATTCCTGGGCTGTAGCCAATGGCTTGGATGGATGGTCAGGGACTTGGAAGAAGCATGATTGGAAAATTGGTTACAAAGAAGTTTGGGGAAGAGGTATGTGAATGGACCTCTCTGAGTGGTCAAAAACTGTGAAGATATTTGTATCCCATGTGGGTGCTTACCAATGGGTGACCTCAGCAGAGGAGAATTTTAATAATCAAGTGGATAGGATGACCTGTTTTGTGGACACCACTCAGTCTCTTTCCCAGCCACCCCTGTGATCATCCAATAGGCCCATGAACAAAGTGGCCACAGTTGCAGGGATGGAGGTTATGAATGGGTTCAGCAACATGGACTTCCACTCACCAAGGATGACCTAGCTACAGCCACTGCTGTGTGCCAGCAGCAGAAACCAACACTGAGCCCTAGATAGGGCACCATTCCTCAGGATAATCAGCGAGCTACCTGGTGGCACGTTGATTATATTGACCCTCTTCCATCATGGAAAGGGCAGAGGTTTGTCTGCACTGGACTAGACACTTACTTTGGATATGGGTTTGCTTATCCTTAAGATTGCCATCTGTGGACTCATGGAATGCCTTGTCCACTGTCATGGTACTCCACACAGCATTGCCCCTGACCAAGGCACTCACTTTATGGCTAAAGAATTGTGGCACTGGGCTCATGCTTATAAAATTCACTGGTCTTACTATGTTTCCCATTATCCTGTAGCAGATAGGATAGAATGGCTTTTTGAATGGCCTTTTGAAGTCACAATTACAACAGGTTGATAGAACAGTGGAATGGCCTTTTGAAGTCACAATTACTATACCAACTAGGTGACAATACTTTGCAGGGCTGGGGCAAAGTTCTCCTAAAGGCCATGTGTGCTCTGACTCAGCATCCAATATATGATACTGTTTCTTCCATAGCCAAGATTCATAGGTGCAAGAATCAAGGAGTGGAAATGAAATTAGCACCACTCACCATCACCCCTAGTGATCCACTAGCAAAATTTTTGCTTCCTGTTCCTACCATATTACATGCTGCTGGCCTAGAAGTCTTAGTGCCAGAGGGAGGAATGCAGCCACCAGGAGACACAACAAAGATTCCAGTAAACTGAAAGTTAAGACTGAGACCTACAAAACTGAGGTAGGAGGATCACTTGAGCCCTAGACTGAGGCTACAGTGAGCCATGACCATGCCATTGGACTCCAGCCTGGATGACAGAGCAATGGTAAGAAACATTCCTCAAATGCATATTTTAAACACTTGCTTAGAGAGTTATCCTTGGGAGATAGTTCTATTCATTGAAAGAAAACAGTACATAATGCATCTCCAAAGAAGCATTTTTAGATGTAGCTTTTAAATGTATATATGGAAACCCATCAAAATGAGGTCTTAAAAACAAAAGTAAGAAACAGCCTTCAAAAGCATGTTCTAAACACCTGATTACAGTTTTCTCTCTCTAAAAAACAGTTTCATTCACTGAGAGAAAAAAGCACATGTTCCTTTAAAGAAGCTGGGATATCAAAATTTAAAAAGCCTCTGCACAGCAAAGGAAACATCAAAACAAAAAGAGGCAGCGTACACAATGGGAGAACGTTTTTGTAAACCATATGTTGGATAAACGGTTAATATCTAAAATATATTAGAAAATTCTACAACTCAATTGCAAAAAAAAAAAAAAACCCAAATAATCGAATTAAAAATGGCCAAAAGTACTGACTAGACAGTTATTTAAAGAAGTCATACAAATGGCCAACAGGTATATGAAAAGGTGCTTAATATCAGTAATCAAAAAATGCAAATTAAAATCACAATGAGCCGGGCACAGTGGCTTATGCCTGTAATCAGCATTTTGGGAGTTCGAGGCAGGTAGATCACCTGAGTTCAGGAGTTAGAGACCAGCCTGGCAAAAATGGTGAAACCCCGTCTCTACTAAAAATACAAAAACAATTAGCCAGGCATGGTGGTGGGTGCTTATAATCCCAACTACTCAGGAAGCTGAAGATGAGAATCGCTTAAACCCAGACGCAGAGGCTGCAGTGACCCAAGATCGCACCATGCACTCCAGCCTGGATGACACAGCAAGACTCCATCTCAAGAAATAATAAAATAAAATAAAATCACAATGAGATATCACCTTGAACCTGTTAGGATGGCTTTTATCCAAAAATGAAAAGATGGCTGGGTGCAGTGGCTCATGTCTATAATCCCAGCACTTTGGGAAGCTGAGGCAGGTGGACTGCTTGAGCCCAGGAATTTGAGACCAGCCTGGGCAACATGGCCAAACCCCATCTCTACAAAAAAATACAAAAATCAGGTGGATGTGATGGCATGCACCTGTACTCCCAACTACTTGGGAGGCTGAGGCAGAAGGATTGCTTGAGCCCAGGAGGTTGAGGCTACAGCGAGCCATGATCACGCCACTGCACTCCAGCCTGGATGACAGAGCAAGATCCTGTCTCAAAAAATACATTAAAATTTTGAAAAAAAGATAAGTGATGAGATTGTAGAGAAAAGGGAATCCTAGTACACTGCTGGTGGAAATATATTATTGATTCAACTGCTATGAAAAATAGTGAAGAAATTCTTTAAAAAAACAAAAATGGAATTACATATGATTCAGCAATCCCATTTCTGGTTATATACCTAAAGGAATTGAAATCAGGATCTCAAAGAGTTATCCCCATTCCCATGTTCATTGCAGCATTTTTCACAATAGCCAAGAGATGATAATGACCTAAATGTTCAAATGAATGACAAATGAATAAATTTAATACAATGGAATATTACTCAGCCTTAAAAAATGATGAAATCCTACATATTTTCTACACTATGGATGAACCTGGAAGACATTATGCTAAGTGAAATAAGCCAGATGCAGAGGGACAAATGCTACATGATGCCATTTGTATTAGACTGTTTTTGCATTGCTATAAATAAATATCTGAGATTGGGTAATGCATAAAAAAAGAAGTTTAATTGACTCACAGTTCCACAGGCTATACAGGAAGCATGGTGCTGGCATCTGCTTGGCTTCTAGGGAGGCCTCAGGAAGCTGACAATCACGGCAGAAGGCAAAGGGGGAACAGGCATCTCTTATGGTGAAAGCAGCAGCAAAAAGGAGAGAAAGAACTTGAGGGAAGTACCACACATGGTTAAATGACCATATCTCACAAGAACACACTATTGTGAAGACAGCATCAAGCCATGAGGGATCCAACCTTGTGACCTAAGCACCTCCCACCAGGTCCCACCTCCAGCATTGGAGATTACAATTCAACGTGAGATGTGGGCAGAGCATCCAAACTATATTATTTCTTCCCTGGCCCCTCCCAAATGTCCTTCTTACATTCATTGCAAAATACAATCATGCCATCAGTCCCCCAAAGTCTTAACTCATTTCAGCATTAACTCAAAAGTCCAGTCTTATCTGAGACAAAGCAAGTCCATTCCACCTATGAGCCTGTAAAATCAAAGACAAGTTATTTACTTCCAAGATACAATGGGAATATAAGCATGGGTTCAACATTCCCATTCCAAAAGGGAGAAACTGGTCAAAAGAAAGGGAGTACACCCCCTTGCAAGTTCTAAACCCAGCAGGACAGTCACTAAATCTTAAAGCTCCACAGTTTTCTATTTTGACTCCATATCCTACATCCAGGGCATGCTGATGAAAGGGGTGGCTCCTAAGGCCTTGGGAAGCTCTGTGCTTGTGGTTTTCACTCTCCACAGCTGCTCTCATGGTTTGTTGAGTGCTCGTGGCTTTTCCAGGTAGAGGGTATAAATTTCCAGTGGCTCCACAGCTCTGAGGTCTGGAAGAAAATAACTCCTTTCTAACAGGCCCACTAGGAAGTGCCCCACTGGGGACTCTGAGGGCTTTAGCCTGTTTTACCCTTGGCACTGCCCTAGTAGGAAGTTCTCTGTGAGGGCTCTGTCCCTGCAGCAGGCTGCTGCCTGGGCACCCTGGCTTTTGCATACATCTTCTGAAATCTAGGCAGAGGCGGCCATATCTCCTTTACTCTTGCATTCTGTGCACCTACAAGCTTAGCAGTATATGGAAGCTGCCAAGGCTTAACACTTGCACTCCCTGGAGCTATGGCCTGAGCTATATTTGTGCTCCTTTGAGCCAAAGCTGGAACCAGAACAGTGGGAATGTAGAGAACAGTGTCTTGAGACTGACCAGTGTAGTGGGGTCCTGGGCCTAGCCTGTGAAACCATTCCTTGCTCCTAGGCTTCTAGGTCAGTAGCAGGAAGAACTGTCGTGAAAGTCTCTGAAATCCCTTCAAGGCCTTTTATTCATTATCTTGGTCATTAGCACTTGGCTCCCTTTCTCTTAGCAAATTTCTCTAGCAAGTGGTTACTCCACAGCCTGCTTGAATTTCTTTCCTGAGAAAAAGCTTTTTATTTCTGTGCCACATATCCGGGCTGCAGATTTTCCAAACTTTCACACTGTGCTTTCCTTTTAAATATAAATTCCAACTTTAAATCATTTCTATGCTCCTGCATCTGAGAATAGGCTGTAAGAAGCAGCCAGACCACATTTTGAATACACTGCTGCTTAGAAATTTCTTCCACCAGATACACTAAATCATCATGCTTTAGTTCAAACTTCCACAGATCCCTAGGGCATGAATAGAATATAGCCAGGTTCTTTGCTAAGGCACAACGTGCATTATCTTTGCTCCGCTTCCCAATAAATTCCTTATTTCTATCTGAGACCTTATCAGTATGGACTGGACTATCCCTATGACTATCAGCATTTTGGTCACAACCATTTAACCAGTTGTAAGAAGTTCCACACTTTCTCTCATTTTCCTTTTTCTGAACCCCCCAAACTCTTCCAACCTCTGCTTGTTACCCAATTCCAAAGTCACTTCCATACTTTCAGATATCTTTATAGCAATGCCTCATGCCTTGATACCAATTTTATGTATTAGGCCATTTCTGCATTGCTATAAAGAAATACCTGAGACCAAGTAATTTATAAGAAAAGAGGTTTAGTTGGCTCATGGTTCTGCAGGCTGTAGAGGAAGCATATCACCTGCAGCAGCTTCCAGGGAGGCCTCAGGAAGCTTATAGTCATGGCAGAAAGCAAAAGGGGAGTAGGGATCTCATATGGCAAAAGCAATAGCAAGAGAGAAAGGAAGTGGGAGTGGGTGTGCAACACAGTTTGACTTGACCAGATCTCATGAGAACTCACTATCACAAAAACAGCACCATGCCATCAGGGATCTGCCCTTATGATCTAAACACTTCCCACTGGTCTCACCTCCAGCACTGGGGATTACAATTCAACATGAGATTCGGGCAGGACATCCAAATCATATCAGGTTTATATGATGAATCTAAAATAATCAAATTTATAGAAGCTGAGTAGAATGGTGGTTGCCAAAGGCTGGGAGAAGGAGAAATGGAAAAGTGTCAGTCCAAGGGTACCGTTATGGCTTGGCTTTGTCCCCACACAAATCTCATCTTGAATGGTAGCTCTCAAATTTCCCACGTGTCATGGGAGGGCCCAGAGGGAGGTAACTGAGTCATGGGTACAGGTCTTTTCCATGCTCTTCTCATGATATTGAATAAGTTTCATGAGATCTGATGGTTTTATAAAGAGGAGTTCCCCTGCACACACTCTTACCTGCCATCACATAGGATGTGACTTGTTCCTCTTTGCCTTCCACCATGATTGTGAGGCCTCCCCAGCCATGTGGAACTGTAAGACAAATAAAACTCTTTTTTTTATTAGGAGATAATAAAGGTATGTGTCTCTATTAGCAGCATGAAAACAGACTAATACAGGTACCAAGTGTTGTCCATACAAGATAAATAAGTCCTGGAGATCTACTGTACAGCATAGTGCCTATAGAAACAATACTATATTGTATGCTTAAAATTTTGCTTAAATGGTAGCTCTTATATCAAATCTTATCACAGAAATAATACTAAATAAGAGGTCAGGAGGAAGCTTTTGGAGGTGACGGATAGGCTTATGGCATAGATTATAGTGATTGTGCCATGGATATATGCTAATCTCTGAACTCACCAAGTTATATATATTAATAATGTAAAGATTTTCACATGTTCAAAATAATTTTTAAGGATTATTTTTTGAACAACATAAGGAGGGAATGAAAATACAAGTTGCATTCTGGGAGAAGATATTGACAATACATTTAACTAGTAAAGGGTTAGTATTTATGATAAATAAAGAGCAACTGGGCATGAGTTATAAAGAAAAAAATAGCTTAATTTTTAAAAATAGGCCAAAACAAACAGGTATTTCAACAAGAGAAAATGTGAAAGTCCATAAAGTTGTGAGTAAATATTCAGCCTTATCAACAACTGTGGTAATATTTAACAGCTCGTCCTTCAGTGTCAGGAAAGCCCTGACTTGTAGTATTTGCTTATTTCTATGTTGTAAATGTCATAGACTATTCAAGTTTCCAGTGTTAAGAGCCAACTTCAACACTCAATGCTTTAATAACTAGGGAACTGCAAAATAAAACTACAATTAGATAGCATTTGCAGTCATCAAACTGCAAAATTTAAAAGTCAGTTAATACCAAAGTTGGCAAGAATAGGAAGCAATGGGAACTCTCATCCATTGTTTGTGGTAGTAAGTGGGATTCATCACTTTGGTTGATTATCTGCATATTCCACAACTCATAGATTCCACTTTTTTGAATCTTTGCATTTAAGTTATGGACTCAATGTTGACATCCAAGAGTAGATGTTATCTTTCCTACATGATCCTGATAAAAGAAAGTAAAGGGTTGTGGTTGGCTTAGCTGTGCTTCCTGTATTTTTACTAGAACAAAAACAGAAATCCAGAAACTTTAGAGCCTGAAGAATAGAAAGAAAACCTATCTCAGACATAGTCTGGGATAAAAACCTAATCCCCAATGTATCACACCCTTAGGTCTTTGACCCAATCCTTCTTCCAGAACTCACACTTTTTCCAATGCCCATCACATTAGAGACTTTTTACATATAGGCTGGAGAGTGTGAGTACCATTTCTATGCTTAAGAAGAGAGCGAGAGAGTGAAAGAAAAAAAAGAAAGAAGTGTAGTTGAGGAAAAAAAAGAAAAGTTGTATTAGAACATGAATGCATTTTCCCACAAAACATTGCTATTTAGAGAGGTTAGTTCCTCAGCTCTAGAAATAGTCAAAAAATCAATTATCAATGTATTTATTATGCACCTAAACTATGTCAGGCATTGTGCTAGACATTGCAAATATGGTGATCAATGACGTAGACATGATCTCTGTCTTGATAAAGTTTACAGATTACTAAGGAAGTCAGACGTGAAACAAATAATTCGTAAATGATCAATCAAATAATTATAAGTGTGCCAAGTACTGACAAGGAAAATTACAGGATATTTGAGAATTGATTAATAGGGTGAACAAACTTAGTTTGGAGAAATGTAGGTCAGGGAAGTCTTCGCTAAGGAGGACAGGAGTTAAGCTGGACTCTGATGGGTGAGTAGGTGTTATAAGTGTTAAGACTTGCATGGGAGAAAATATTCCATGCATTGGAATCCTGTGTGCAGGAACACTGAGATAGGAGACAGCAGGGTGTCTTGGGGGAACTGGTTTTTGGCTGGAAGGGAATGAATGATGAAGAGTGATGAAAAAGCCAGAGAGGAAGTTGGACCCAATCTTTTGAGCAGAGCCTTGGGAGCAATATTGAGAATTCTGAGCATGGCCATCAGAGCAATGGGAAATCATTAAAAGGCATTAAGCAGGGAAGCGATATTATCAGATCTGCCTTTCTAGAAGATCATTCTGGTTGCCGTTTACAGGATGTTTTGAAGAGTGAGAGAGTCTATGTAGGAATTCACTGCAGTGGTAGAAGAAAGATATGATGGTAGCCTAGACTAGGATGTTGGCAGGGAGGGTGGAAAGAAGATGTCAGATTTGAGATTGTTTAAAACAATTAACTGTCTTAATGATTAGAATTAAATATAGGTGATAAGGAAAAGAGAGAAGTCAGGGCAACTTCTAAATTTCTGGCTTGAGCATGAAAGTAGATGGTAATGCTATCTACTGAGATGGAGGATGAACAGATTTGAAAGGAGGAGGGAAAACTGATGAACTCAGTTTCTGACTTGTCTTAAGGCACCTATCAAATGCCACATGAAGATATCAGACACAGAATCTGGACACAGAAGCCTTGGGAGGAAATGAAATCACCCTGGAAAACATCGTAGACTAATACAAGTTAGACAGGACAGAGACCAAGGATTTCCAACAGTAGCGTGATTTAGTGGAGGAGGAGGTCGTGAAAGACTGTGGAAATGAAGTTAAGAAAGGCTGCAGAAAACCAGCAGGTGGAGTATAATGGAAGCCATAAAAGGGAGGCTTTTTAAGGAAAGGGAAGTGGTCAATTTTATCTAATGTACTGAAAGATCCAATAAAATGAAAATTATCTTTTGCCTTGAAGAACTCACTGGGTACCTCAGTAAGAGCATTTGTGGCAGAGTGGTTGGTGCAAATCCAGATAGAGAAGTATTGGTGGATGAGCGAGAGGTGAGGAAATGAATATAGTAAAGTCAGTTCAACACTTTTAAACTTAAGGCAACAGTAATAAATGCAAAATATTTTTGTATTATGTAGACACAGTAAGTTTTTGTTTTGCCAAGCAGAAATTTTTTTTAATTCTATGTACTAGTGCCATTATTTTATTAAGAAGCATTAAATTTCAGAAAATAGGAAGGATATAAAGGAATAATGAACAGTCTTCAGAAGAAAACAGTAACCTTAATCTGACTCATATCTGTAACTTGCTATACAGGTAAATATGGACAACACTATCTTATTTTTTTCTTATTTTGCCACAGACACCTAAAAAAAAATCTCCTGGTGGTCTTATAGTTCATGAATCAGTATTTGGGAATTTCCAGTGTAGTTTTCTTTTGAAGACTTTGACTATGAACGAGGGAGAGTGAGGTTAGTAACAGGATCCAAGGGAGACATTTTTCTTAACATAGGAGAGACTTGAGTATATGTAAATGTCAATATCTAGAAGTCAGTAGAAAATAAGAGGTTGAATATACAAGACAGAGAAGTCATCATTTATGGTATGGTATTCCAGAAAAAGAAGGAGAGATCGGGCTTAAATAGAAGAGGCAACCTCTCCATTGTAGAAGGAGAGAAGTAGAAAGGGATAGAGATAGATGTAGACAACACATCTATGATGTATGGCAGAAAATTGAGGTAATTCTCTTCTGAAATTTATATTTTCTCTATAAAGAAGAAGACATGGTAATCTTAGAGCAATAGGAGAAATAATAGACAAAGTTTTGAGAAGCTTTCAAAGAGTTAAGGGAGATAACATGCCTGAGAAACACAGATTTGCTGCATAGTATTGAGGGCCCAGTAGATTGTCTGCCTTAAATTTATAATGACACCTAATCTGCTGAGTAGAAGTCAATAGTCCAGGTGCAGGTATATAGAAGACATAGATAGTTGTATTCACCCAGGGTTGAGGTTTTACAGAATGAGCAATGAAAGGATAAAAGGGAGAAAGTTTAATGTATTAATGTATCAGCAAGTGACTGGTTAAAACAGTGGCCCATGGAACCCAAAGCTGAGGCCAGGAAGAAAGCAGATAGGTTGATGAAAACAGAAAAACCTACTGGAGGAGAATATTTCCCTGACCCCTTTACAGGACTCATGACAGGGGTGCCTCATTTACTCTGCTTGCCATTCTCAACCCCTCACGGGAGGGAGTGCACAAGCAAACAAGGCGGGAACTGGAGTGGACAAGCACTGGAACTGGCTAGCCACTTTGGCACCAGTGGGATCAAACTCCACTCACTCAGACCCACTGTGTTCTACCCCTCACAGGAAGGAGCACACAGATGAGTAGGTACAGGAGCTGGAGCAAGTGCTTTCAGGCACCAGCAGGAGCAAACTCTGTGCAGACCTCACGGCAATGTCCAGGCAGGGTGCCTGCAACTCCCAAAGCCCCAGAGGATGCATTAGAGTGCTCATTTAGCTCTGCCATCCGTGGACAACTTGAGTGTTAAAAGCTCAGTGGGCCCTCTGCCCTTTCACATGAGGTGGCTGCCCTCCTCCAGTGAAGGCAAAGGGCCAGTGTGACAGCCTTTTGTATCTGCACTGATGGTTCCCGAGCTCTTGTCTGGCATCCAGGAGAAACGAGGTCACACAAACAAATTGAAGGACGGTAAAGGCAGTGGATTTTATTGCCGATAAAAGTGGCTCTCAGCAGGAAGGGGAGCTAAAAAGAGGATGGGGAGGTAGGTAATCTTTCCCTGGAGTCTACCCATCTCTGGCTGGATTCTTCTCCAAAGTTATGTCATCAAGCTGTCCCTCTGAAGTCAAGCTGCTTCTCTCCAATGTCCAGCTATTTCTCTCCTCTGCTGGCTGAGTCTGGGGTCTTTATAAGCACAGGATAGCGTGGGGCAGGCCACGGGTACTTTAGGAAAAGACAACATTTGAGCAGGAAAACAGGGATATAAGTTCTCACTTTAGGCAGTGGTTTCAAGCTTTTCAGCTTGCAGGTGGACCCTCTTGCCAGAGATCTGCCCATCGTCTGCCTAGACTTTCTCTACCTTCTGCCTCTATCACTGTAACTCTGTCAAAGAACAGATATAATTGGGTGAAACATCTAGAAATCTAAGAATTCTATACTCTAGATACAGCTGTTTGTGTGTAAAGTGGGTATCTTCCATTCTAGTCCTTCCTTTACATAGACTACTTTATATCTGAATTTTATGGCTTACGTAAGGTTTTATTATCTGACCTGGAAATTTAGTATAAGTGATGAGGCATACATGCCTCAAAATCAAAAAACATAGGCAAGGTTGCATAAGCTAAGTCTCAGATTTCTCATCCATAAGATGGGGATAATAACAGCACTTACTTTATAAAAAGACATATTGACTTTCCAACACCCAACTTAAAAACATCTGGAAAATAATTCATTTGCATTCTGGTAATTTCTTATTTTAGACACTCCTTGGGTTATGATGTCAATGTAGTTATTTTAGTTAGTTCATTATTCAATGAATATTCATTGAGTGCTACTACATGCCAGACATTGCTGTAGCTGCTGACAGTATGGCAGTAAACAAAACAGAAATCTCTGTCCTCATGGAGCTTGCATTCTGGTCAGAGGGAGACAGGTGCTAAACAAATGAAAAATAAAATGTGTACTATGTCAGGTGTTGATAATGTTTGGAGTCAGGTGAAGGAGAGTAAGGAGGATAGGGAGTATGCACTGAGTCCTACCTTATACTTACATATAATGCTATAGGAAGGCATCACTAATAAGGGGCCATCTGAGCATTTGGCTGTGCCGCATGGGTATCTGGGAAAGAACATTCCAAAGGCAGCAGTAGGTGCTGTGTCCCTCAAGTAGAATATATTTGGCATGTTTGAAGTCCAGAAAGAAGGCCAACATGATTGGAGCACTGTGAGAAAAGGGGAAAGTGGTAGAATATAAGATGGGCTGGTTGGATCAAAGTAGCCTTGTGGGCCATGGTAAGATCATTGACTTTAGGCCAGGCATGGGGGCTCATGCCTGTAATCCCAGCACTTTGGGAGGCAGAGGAGGGCAGATCACCTGAGGTCAGGAGTTCGAGACCAGCCTGGCCAACATGGTGAAACCCCATCTCTACCAGAAATACAAAAATTAGTCTGGCGTGGTGCACACCTGTAATCCCAGGTACTCAGGAGACTAAGGCAGGAGAATTGCTTGAATCTGGGAGGCAGAGGTTTCAGTGAGGCACTCAACCCTCAGCAACAGAGCAAGACTCCATCTTTAAAAAAAATAATAATTGACTTTAATTCTGAGTGGGGTGGGGTGGAGTCATTGGGGGATTTTGGGGCCAGGAGTGGCATGCTTTGATTTTTGTTGAGATTAGATGAGGGGTGGGAGAAAGCTGGAATACCAGTGACAAGGTGGCTACAATAACCAGATGAGAGTAGCCTGGAAGAAAGCAGAAGTGGAAAATGGTGAGAAGTGGTCGGATTCTGGGTATCATACATTTTGAAGCTGAAGCTAATAGGATTTGCTGGTGCATTGAGTATATGGTAAGAAAGAGAAAAATCAAAGTGACTGTAAGATTTTTTTGGCCTAAGCAAACCAGAAAGATGGCATTGCCATTTACTGAGATGGGAAAGATTTGGTGAAGGGACAGTGTATATTGGGACAGAGAGAAAATAAGTTCCTTTTTAGACATGACACATTTAAGATGCCTATTAGATATCCAAGGCAGATGAGGCTAAGAAGCAGCTATATATAAGAATCTGAGTTCAGGGGACACGTCTGAGCTAGTGACGTAAATTTGGGAATCACCGTCTTAGTCCATTTGTGCTGCTATAACAGAGTGCCTGAGATTGGGTAATTTATAAAGAACAGATATTTATTTTCTCAATTTTGGAGGCTAAGTCCAAGACCAAGACAACAGCCTCTGGTGCAACCTTCTTTACTGTGTTTTCATCTGGTCAAAGGAAGAAGAGCAAAAGATGCCAAATGCTTGGTGAAGCCTTTTTACTTTTACTTTTTCTTTTGGGGGGTGAAACACAATTTTATTTGTTAATTAACCATTTATGTTTTCTCTCTTTTTATTTTACTTTATGTTCCAGGATACATGTGCAGAATGAGCAGGTTACATAGGTAAACATGTGCCATAGTGATTTGCTGCAGCCATCAACCAATCACCTAGGTATTAAGCCCCACATGCATTATCTATTTGTCCTGATGCCCTCCCTCCTCTCGCCCCACCCTGACAGGTGCCAGTGTGTGTTGTTCCCCTCCCTGGGTCCCTGTGTTCTCATTGTTGGCTCCCACTCATGAGTGAGAATATACAGTGTTTGGTTTTCTGTTCCTGCATTAGTTTGCTGAGAATGATGACTGTGAAGCCTTTTTAATAAAGGCCTTAATTTCATTCACAAGGGAGGAACCCTCATTACTTAATCACCTCTTAAAGAAGCCAACTCTTACTACCAGCACACTGGCAACATTTAAATTTCAGAGGGGACATTTTAAACCATAGTTGTCATCAATATTCAGATGGGATTAAAGTCATGAGAGTAAAAGAGGTCACATTAAGTGGCAAGCACAGACAAAGAAACGATGTCTGATGACCAGGCCCTAGGCCACTCCCACATACAGAGATCAGTTGATGAGGAGAAACCAACAGGGGCTATTCAACATGTGACCAATGAGTAGGGAAAGAATCAGGAGAGTGCTACCCAAGAAGCAAAATGATGTAAATATTCCAATGTCTAAGATATGACCATGGAACTGGGTATTTGAGGTAAAATGGCATCCAAGAACATTTTCAGAAGTCAAGAAACCAGAATACTGGAAAGATTATCTCTGTGGATATTGAAACCACCAAGAATGTTGCCAAGAGTCATATTTAAAAGAGTGACAGTGAGTTAGGTGTCAAAACCTCCAGGGAGTGAGGAGAAGCAGGGGCTCCCCCAGAGGTCTACAGATAACTACAGTGTGATGACAAGTCAAGTAATTGTGAATGTTCTGGAATGTTGAAGTTTCCAAGTCGAATAATTGTGAATGTTGAAATTTCCAAGTCAAGTAATTGTGAATGTTCTGGAATGTTGAAGTTTTCAAGTTGAGTAATTGTGAATGGTTTGGATGTTGGTAACAATTAGGTTGGCTGTATAAAAGTGTTAATATTCAAACACATTTTATCTATAAAAATGGTAATTTCATATATTCAACCAAATATAACAGAATGTGTGTAAAATATGTTTCAGTTGAAGCTGCCTTTATAAGTCCATATGTATAAGAGGACTTCAAAAGTCCATGGAAAATACATGCTGTAAAAAAACTATGTATGATTTCAAAATGTGTTTGCACCAAAATAAACTCATACTATCTTACTGTAACATGTCTCAAAGCTGGAGATACTAAGAATGATAAGTCATCAGATAGAAAAAAGTCCCTATCTGAGCAATACAAAGTCTGCAAAATTGATGCAAGAATATTAAATTTATGGTAAAGCTTGGGTGGAAGAACAGTGAAATCACTGATGCTTTACAAAAAATTTATGGGGACAATGCCCCAAAGAAATCAGCAGTTTACAAACAACTCAATTTAAAAAGGGATGAGACATTGTTGGCGATGAAACCCACAGTGCCAGATCATTACGTCAATTTGTGAGAAAAAAATGCATCATCTTCATGCCCTAATTGAAGAGGACTAACAATTAACCGCACAAATAACAGCCAACAGCATAGACATCTCACCTGGTTCAGCTTACACAATTACAAATGAAAAAGTTGAGCAACCCTTCCACTCAATGGATGCCAAAACCACTCAGAGTAGCTGCAGTCAAGAGGAGAGCTTTTAAATGGAAATTTTAAACAAGTTAGATCAAGATGCTGAAGCATTTATTTGAAGAACTGTAACAGGATGACTTTATCAGTAGGATTCTGAAGACAAAGCACAATCAAAGCAACGGCTACCAAGAGTTGGAAATGGTCCAGTCAAAGCAAAAGCAGACTGGGCCAGGCATGGTGGCTTACACCTGTAATCCCAACACTTTGGGAGGCCAAGTCAGGTGGATGACTTCAGGCCAGGAGTTCAAGACCAGCCTGGCCAGTATGGCGAAGCCTCATCTCTACTAAAAATATAAAAACTAGGCCAGGCACAGTGCCTCACACGCCTGTAATCTCAGCACTTTGGGAGGCTGAGGCGGGTGGATCATTTGAGGTCAGAAATTTGAGACCCTCCTGGTCAACACAGTGACAGCCTGTCTCTACTAAAAATACAAAAATTAGCTGGGCATGGTGGCATGTGCCTATAATCCCAGCTACTCCAAAGGCTGAGGCATGAGAATTGCTTGAGCCTGGGAGACAAAGTTTGCAGCGAGCTGATATAACACCACTGCACTTCAGCCTGAGTGACAGAGCAAGACTCCATCTCCAAATAATAATAATATAAAAATACAAATACAAAATTCGTCAGGAGTGGTGGTGCATGTCTGGAATCCCAGCTACTCAAGAGGCTGAGGAAGAAGAATTGCTTGAACCTAGGAGGCAAAGGATGCAGTGAGCCAAGATTGCGCCACTGCACTCCAGCCTGGGACACAGAGCAAGACTGTCTCTAAAAACAAATAAAACAAAGCAGTCACGAGCAAAAATCATAGCAACAGTTCCTTGGGATGCTCAAGGCATTTTGCTTGTTGATTTTCTGGAAGGCCAAAAAACGACATCTCCTGATTATTAGAGTCTTTTGAGAAAGCCAAAAATCTTTAGCAGAAAATGCTCAGGAGATTCACCAGAGAGTCCTTCACCAAGACAATGCTCCTCCCCATTCCTCTCATCCAACAAGGGCAATTTTGCAAGAGATTCCATGGGAAATCTTTCTGACTTTTGTTTCCTAATCCTAAAAAATCTGTAAAGGGCATCCATTTTTCTTCAGTTAATAAAGACTGCATTGACTTGGTTAATTCCTAGGAACCTCATTTTTTTTTAAGGATGGACTAAATGACTGGTATTATCACTTAGAAAAGTGTCTTGAGTTTGATGGTGCTTATGTTAAGAAGTAAAGTTTATAGTTTTTATCTTTAATTTCATTTTTGATGAACTTTTTGAAGTCCCCTTGTATATATATTAGTATTATATTCTTTTTCAGTTGTAAAATCCCTGAGATCTGGAATTTGTATTTCACTGCATGTGTATGTTCCATAGCACCTAGTTATCTGCTCTTCATTTAATGGTCATTTAGTACTTTTTATACACACATCATTATTGTAATTGTTATTGTTGGCTTCTGTGGTCATTTCAGGGTGATTGTCATACTCCTCACCTTTCTGAGCTGCGAAACAGTTGAGAAATATACACAGGCATTAGAAATATACACAGATTAGATTCTGCTTTCTTGCTCGTTAGGTTGAAACAGAGAAAACATTTTTGACCTGAGGCCAAAATGGAATTCCAACACCTTCTACTTTGGAATGAACTTGAGTACTCAGTCATTTGACAAATGCAAATGACTTTTCAGGGGCACAGCCAATTTCTAACATGAGGGGAGTGAGCTGAGGGCAGGGTGAGGATGGAGGCGTAGAGACAGGATGTGCGCCCTGGTGGCAGGAGGTGCTTATGGTCCCCATTCCTTGACTACCTTCTCTCCACATCTCCCAGAGGTCTCCTTTGAGAGTGCTTTCTTCAGAATCTTCACAACTATCATGTTACAACATCGTGATTTTAAAGTTTGTTGGTGATGTGCCACTTTGAGAAAATGTGGTCAAAGGTAGCAGCTACTTTCATGTCCGCTCCTGTCATCCAACGCTTGCTGCAGTGGGATTACCACTATGGGTAGGCAGATCTGAATGAGAGCGCCAGAAAAGAGGCCAGGTCATTCATGTTCTGTGACCTTTTCACCTATTTACCAATTAGATACATCTCTTCTTCCCTAGGGAGACTTGAATAGAGGGAATTGCAGAGAAAGGTAGAATTTTCTCCCAGAAACTTCTGATGCTAGATCCAGGTTTTGTGATACCTGAATCTTATGCAATTTGAGTGGTCCTCTTTAAGGAGAAGAATACAAAATTACAAGTATAAAATTTGGTAAAAGGCTGGGAAGGGGCATGAGCAAGTGAAGGTAATAAAACTTCAGCTTCATAGATTTCCTGTACATCCTCCTCTCCTCTTAAAAAGGGAATAATGTTTATTTTTATGTGCATATCAGTTAGCAGGCTCTCAGATACAGTAATTTAACTTGCAAGCAAACCAACTTGACCTAGCTTCAGTAACAGAGTAGTGGGTGATGTAAATGAAGAGTTCAGTTGTTGGACAGGCTCTGCAGTTGGTTGAGCTAGCATCTTGACAATGTCATCCATGACCCAGTTTCTTTCCATCTTTCCACTGTGCTGTCCACAGTATCAATTTCATCTTAGGCGGCTCCCTTCAGGTTTATAGCATGCATGCCAGCAGCAATGGGGATTCCTAGCTTCCTCTTTCCTATTAGAAGAGAGAGAACAAGGCCCAGCGTGGTGGCTCACACCTGTAATCCCATCACTTTGGGAGGCCAAGGCAGGTTGATCACCTGAGGTCAGGCGTTTGAGACCATCCTGGCCAACATGGTGAAACCCTGTCTCTACTAAAAACACAACAAATTAGCTGGAGTGGTGGCAGCCACCTGTAACCAAAGCTACTCAAGAGGCTGAGGCAGGAGAATCGCTTGAACCTGGGAGGCGGAGGTTGCAGTGAGCTGAGATCGTGCCATTGCACTCCAGCCTGGGCAACAAGAGTGAAACTCCATCTCAAAAAAAAAAAGAAGAAGAAAAAGGATACTTGCTTCAATTATAGAGCAAAGGTCCTGAGCTTCAAACCATGACCTGTTTGGTTTAAGCATCTGAGTGACTAAGGCATGAGCCAAGCACTGTGGCAAGAGGAACAGGAAGACTTTAAATATCATAAGCCAATTGGGGTTCGCCCCCAAAGATAAGGGTAAAGAATGTGTCTCATCTAAATCACATAGCTGCCACATAATGAAGAAGTGGAATTGAGGCTGGTGAAACATTCCCAATGTACAATATTAAACCAGATGGTAGAGTCTGGAATAATGACTGAAATGTATTAAAGTTCCAAGATATTTGTTGGATTTACATGTTCTCCTCCATCTTTATTTTTCTCTGCCACTAGACTGAAAGCCCATGAGGGCAGGAATCATGTGTTCACTATTTACCCAGCATCTACATTAAGTGCTCAATATGTATGAGAGAATAAATGAATTTAGCACAAACTAATTAGAAATAACTCCTTGGAGATTAAATAGGTAACTATAATTACTTATGTAAAATGGCACTACGAAAAATGGAACTATGCAGAAATGTGAAGTCAGAATGGCAAAAACGTTGAGAGATAATCACATTTGAGTTAAATTGAAAATAATTTTGGGATCAGAACTGTGGGTCTCATCAAGAAAAGTAAAAATAGAACAAAGGACTTTTTTTTAATTGGCTCCTCAAATTCCAACATGTTTGGGGTGTCAGGGATTCAATGAGACATCAAAAATGTTTCAATAGAAACAGAAAGGTAAGTGCAAAGTAGAGAATAATTGATATGGGGGGAACAAAGGGAGGAAGAGCATTAGGACAAATACCTAATGTTTGTGGGGCTTAAAACTTAGATGATGGATTAATAGGTTTAGCAAACCACCATGGCACATGTATACCTATGTAACAAACCTGCATGTTCTGCACATGTATCCCAGAACTTAAACATTTTAAAAAATAATATAACTATTTTATTTTGATATTATATAGAGTGACAATTACATTAAACATGAGCAGTAAATTTGTAGTTCTGTAATGGAATAAAGTACAGTACCAATACACCTCAAGCTGAAGGTGATGATTTAACATTTTTTTAATCTAAAAATAAAACAAGCTGGGCACAGTGACTCAAGCCTGTAATCCCAGCACTTTGGGAGGCCAAGGTGGGAGGATCACTGGAGCCCAGGAGTTTGAGACCAGCCTGGGCACCATAGGGAGACCCTGTCTCTGCAAATAAAAAAAAATTACCTGGGCACAGTGGCATGTGCCTGTAATCTCAGCTACTCAGGAAGCTGAGGCGGGAGGATAGCTTGACCCCAGAAGGTTGAGGCTCAAACTATCCTCCTGCACCACTGCACTCTAGCCTGGGTGACTGAGTGAGAGAGACGCTCTCTCAAGAAAATAAAAAAGAAATAAAAATAAAACATAAAGTAATCATTTTTAGTGTGATAAAGCTACTAGAGAAAATAATTTTGTATGATCTCTGATTTTCCATTTTTAAACATCTTTTCTTATCTAGATCCTTTCCTGAAGAGCTGAACAAAAACCTGTTTGAAACTCAGAATGCATTTTAAATACACTAAGCCTTGAAAAAAATTAAGTAACCCATTGGTTAATACTTCTGTTTATTTCTCAAACTGAAACATTATCTTGATCTTTTAGTACACATTTTTGCATATTCATTTTTACTAAATCGAGTCAAACCTGTTCCAGGTAATGTGGTGTTATAGGTGATAGATTTCATTTAGGGTGGGGTGGCTAGGTTGCAATGCTTTTAAATCAAGACTCCACCTCAGAAACCTAGGAATGTTGGGTAGGAGATTAGGAAGTCCACAGCTTGCCAAGAACTTCAGCTATTCCATAAACAATCTGATTACATATGCTGATTCTTGCACACTAAACAGGTTATCCGAGTCTTAAACTTGATGCTTCTGTACAGTATTGAACCACCCTTTCCATGGTCATAATCATGCATTTGTACATTTAAATTCCATTTTCTATGAATAGGTCAGTATGCCAAAAACCACTGCCAAGTCTCCTGCACACACCTTGCCTTGACTTTCTGTACATTTCTAGTATAGGCTTAGGCAAAAAAGAAGAAAGAGAAGGAGAAGAAAAAGATGTATATGTAAGAAAAAAAAAAAGACATACATAAAATGGTTCAATTTTAAGGAAATAGATTTACATTTTATCTGAAAAGATAATCAACAATATATAATAGGCCTTTGGAAATTAGATGCCTAATTCTCTGACGGTGCCTAAGAATAGTATGTCAATTGACAACTTTTTTCCATAAAGAATCTGATTTTGCTAGGCTACCTAATCACCAATTAACATCCTTTCGTAGGGGAAAAAATATGCTTGGTGACATGTTTAAATTGCTCTCAAGAGTATTGAAGATGAATGATCTTCAAATCAAATAGCTATATGATTTAGTAATAACAACTAAAAGATGGGAATCCTCGTCTTCCTGGCACACTGATTTTAAGCTCCAAGGCGCTTCAATATATTCAACATTTAACACGTGTATCAACATTACACATTCTTTTTCCGGAGTGAAATGACTCTGAATGCCTTACAGAATTTGCCCTGCTCTCCTTAACTCTCCTAATCTATTAATACTTCCTTCTTCCTTTCCCCTTGTTCCTTCTGTGTCAGACTTCTGCTGTAGCTGAACATGCCAGGCACATTCTCCCTTTTAAGCCTTTTAACAGCTGCTGTCTCTACCTAGAATACTCTTTCTTGGGCACCCACAAACTAGCCTCCTGGCTTCCCTCAAATGTCTGCTCAAACTTCACCTCCTTAATCATGTCTATCTATCCCTCTTATTTAAAATTGTGACTCTCCCACTTCTGAGCTCCACACTTGATGCCCCTGGACCCGTTTTTTCTCCATAGCATTTATCACTAACATCCCATGTAATTTTCTTATGTATTATGTTTATTGCCCATTTCTCACCTAGAACATAAGCCTCCTGGTGGAAGGACTTTGTCTTGTTGTTCACTGCTTGTCCCCAGTGTCGGGAGATGTGCTTGGCACATTGTAGGTCCGCAGTAAATATTTTTATATTAATAACGAATATTTCTACCATCCAAAGGCTTACTGTTCATGCAGTAACTCGCATGCGCTTTAAGCATGTGGTATGTTTCAAAAGTGAAACTTCCTCCTTAAGGAGAACACTGTCATCTCCCTCTTAAAAAAAAAAAAATAGGAAAAAAAAACACAAAACATATTACCTTCTCATTTCCCCACCTCCAACAAAGATTGTTGAGTTTTCTAAAGAAATAATATAAATAGATAAAACTGCAATGTGTTGTCCTTTCTCTCACATTCAAAAAAAGAAAAAGAAAAAAATACATGGAGATTTCAGCAGCGTGCTGAGCTTCATCGAAGCATTAAAACATTGCTGGGATGTCAGAGGCTCAACGAGGAAGTGCAACCCAGAGGGCAGGATTTCCTGGTGGACTCTGAAATCCACCCCGGTCACCTACCCGCGCGATTGCGCCCACGGATGGCACGAAAGCCAAGTGAGTCCCCCTCCCGAGCTAGTCGCGTCCGCCTCCTCCCAGGCTGAGCTCAGCTCCGCTAACCCAAGTCCTCCGCCAGTTAGGAGGAAACACAGCCACTGAATGAATGGCAGCGTCTGGCACGGAGAGAGGGCTCGCGGGTCCCACCAGCCTTCCCACCCGAGTCTATGCGCGTCACCGATGCCCCAATTCTGGGACTTGGGAGCTCTGCTGTGAAAGCCCAAGTGGGTAACCCACAACCTGGAGGACCTGACTGGATTCGATTCTCTCTCCCTCTCCCGCCACTCCACTGCTCCTCGTCCCTGACCCCGCGGTGGGGATGAATAACTCAACTCATTTCGGGCTTGCTTTCCTCAGAGGGCAAAGATGGGTGAGGGTGGGATGTTACATTGGTGTTGAGACTCTTTGGGTCCGTTTCGTGGGTACTGAGGGTGCTTGGGGACCCGAGATGGGCGGCACCCGCCTGCAGGAAGCGCCCCCCGCGACGGTGTCCGGGTGAAGCTCCCGGCCCCACCCACGGGGCGGGGCTCCAGCTGGGTCCGACCGTTGCCCGCACTGGTCGAGGGGAAGAGGATAGATCACGCAGCGCGCCAGAGGCGAGCGCAACTCTCTTTCTGCGGGTCCCTCACCAGCCTGGAATGCTCACTCTCTCTCCGCCGCCCTTTTCTCTGCATTGAAAAGCCCCGTCCTTCCTCCCAGTCCCGCCTCCTTCGGGCGTCCCCCCACGCCACCGCCTGGAATGGTGCGGTCGCGGGTCACGCGGCGGGGTGGGTGTGGCCTGCGCCAGGCCCAGGCGACTCTTCTTGTTGCCTGTGCGGGTATCCGGAGGGCGGCGTTGGCTGCTGGAGCGATGCTGGGCCGGAGTGTCGTCACCTTCGTCCTTCTGGCTGCCGCAGTCAGCTGTGCCGTGGCGCAGCACGCGCCGCCGGTGAGTGAGCTTGAGCCGGGGCACGGAGACGGGCGTGCAGGTGCGGGCGCAGGTGTGGCGGGGCGGGCGGGGACGCGGAACGCCTGGTCCCGGGCAGCGTCTGTACGTGGGTCTCTGGTTTGTGCACAGGGGTGTGGGTACAAAGCGGGCCGGTGAACCCCGTCGTCGGTTGATTCCGTGCTACCTGGAACTAGAACACCTTTAAAAGAAATCCTAATCTCTGCAGGATACCTGGGTGTGATTCACACATCCTCAAATTTGAGTGAGTGTACTTGAACAACCAGTTCCAGGCCCTTGCATTTTGAACTATTTAAATAAAATGTTTCAGTCGACCTGTGTGCATTACTCAGTCCAGCGACAGACTGCTTGATGGCCAGGTGCTTTCTCCCGAAGGAGTTCAGTAGCTCAGCACAGGATCCTTCAAGGCCCTGGGAGAAGCTGATTGGTCCCAAGTCGGGGCGGTGCAACCGGCCGAGAGCAGGCCCCTCAGGCCCCCCCCGGTGGCCTCTTGCCCCCAAGTCATGGGATCGCCTGTCCCATGGCGGACAGGGCCACGGACTTCCTAACTGTAAGAGACAGTGAGGGAAGAGCGTGACTCTTTCGTTTTATAGAAGAGGAAGTAGACCTAGAGTGAGAAAATCTTTAGCCAGAGGTCACATTGTTGTTTACTGAAGCATGCCCAAGCGCTCTTTCATAATTCATTTCTTTATAAAGCAATCAGACTGCGTTTGTCTTTGCCAATAGATCGGATAAGTAGGAACCCAGCGCATCTGGCCTGAGGCTAGATGAAGATGGTCTTGAATAGCTTAGGTAGGATGTAGAAAGTGGAAGCAAGATGTGCATTCTCTTCTTTTATACCTGTAAGGAGAAATTCTTTCAAATCATGGTGGGATATGACTCAGCCATTAAAACTGATAAAGTGTTCGGTAAATAAAAGTAGAATCCAGAATAGTATATACAGTTTTTCCTGTAACAGGAAAATACACAGTACATACATGTGGGCATGATTGAAAGGCCATCAAATAAAATTGCTTTACTGTGGGTAGGGAATTAATTTGCTTCAGGGTAATTGGTATTATGGGAATTTTGAAAGAATTTGATATTTTGATACTATCAGGGCCTTTTATTCAAAGACCGCCAGGAACACACCATGAGTTGAACAAATTGTGTGTAGTATTCTTTGAGGCAAAGGAAAACACACACCATGAGCGACCATAGGTTGTAGGAAAAAAAACCCATTACAGAATTTGAACTTCGGTTTCATGATTTGGGGTAAGACTAAGGAACCAGGCTTTGCTGTAGATAGAATGATTTTAGAAAGTGGGGGGAATTCTATGATTAAGTAAAGAAATAACAATCATTCTTTTTAGCAAGAGAAGGGGATGTTTGATGCTTTGTGAGTTGCAGTGTCCTTGTTTTTGTCTGTGCTTGGACAAAATCCTCAAGTGACATTAATTTGTCTCATTGCGTCACATCTCAGAATAATCTTATCTGAGTTAGGTATCAGTGAGATTGTTAATGTCCAGGAGGAAAACAGAGCTTACCTGGCCGTGAGTGTCAGATCAGCTTGTAATAACATTGAGGTGTAGCTGTGGAAGTGAGAGCAGTTTTGGTTGTTGGAGGCTGTTTTTTCTTCTTTCTCAATAGCTTTATTTATTCTAGCTAAAGTATTTTAATAGCTATTTTCAGAAGAATCAATAACTTTTCAATGGATATAACAGTACTTGTCTAGAACAGCAGTTATCGAAGTCTAGTGTGGTCACTGGTGTCAGTTTGGGAAGCTGTTTTCACAAATTTTCAATGAACTGAGAAAAATAAGGATGTAAAACTAAAATTATTAATTTAGAATATTAATCTTTATTCTGATTGTATGGACTTCCAGTTTTCATTGTTGCTAACATGTTCTTAAAAATAAACTAATGGCAGAAGTGGATGTGTTATGCGTATGGGATTTGTTTTATTTTAACATCTTCATTTGGTCGAATAAAAGTTTGGACCCTCCTGTGACAAAACCTCATTAATTTTTTTTACTGGCCTGGAAAATCCTGGGATCCATGGGCTGAAGGACCTTTAGAACCTTACAAAATTTCAATGACTTAATTGTCTGAGAAGAATAAGCAGTTTTTCAATTGGAGTCATTATATAATAAACTATACCCTCATGGTAACAAAAGATATTTCAAAACTACTTTTGATAAATATGAATAATGAGAACTGGCTTAAATTGCAAACGAAGGTCATTTGATTTGGAATATCTATAAGGATTTTTTTGTTTGTTTTTGAGGTTTTTCACAATATTAATATGTTAAGGTCCTCCTGAGTTATTCTTCATTATTGAATTTTTTAGGAACCTCTTAAGAGATGATGGTGGTCAGGTGCAGTGGCTCATGCCTGTAATCCTAACACTTTAGGAGGCCAAGACAGGTGGATCATGAGGTCAGGAGTTCGAGAGCAGACATGGTGAAACCCTGTCCCTACTAAAAATACAAAAATTAGCCAGGCGTGTTGGCTCGCATCTGTAATCCCAGCTACTCAGGAGGCTAAGGCAGGAGAATCACTTGAACCTGGGAGGCGGAGGTTGCACAAAGCCAAAATCGCATCACTGCACTCCAGCCTGGCGACAGAACAAGACTCCCTCTCAAAAAAAAGGAGATGATGAGGCAGTGGCACAAGAAACGTCTGGAGAGAGAGCTCCAGATGACATCATCAAGGGTTCCATAGACTCTTATAAGGATTCAGAGATTTAATGTAAAAATCTCTGAATTCTTATTAAGATGGGAGGATCTGTAACCATTGCTGGGAGGCCGTTAGATGATTTTAGACAGGATAACATTTTCACTTTAAAAAGATGAGTCTGGATTGAAGGGCAGCAAGGGTAGATCTGAGGAGACTAGTCCACAAAAGAAAACAGGGTGCATTGAAGGATGGTGGCACAGGGATGAGGGAGAGAAGTAGATGTTCTAGAAAAAAGTCCAGAGGGTGAATGAGCAGAAGGAAGGATTGGGTGTGGATGAGGGAGTGAGGTATGTGTGTCCTGCACATTTCCGAACTGCTTCACTGGGCGAATAGTAGCATCACTGTCAGGGAACATGGGGAGGGGAAAGCTTGGGGGCTAAAGAATGAGGATCGTTTTCATTTGGGGTATGTGTTAAATTTCACATGGCAGAGAGACATCCAGCAGACCACTCGGACTGTCACTCAGAAGAGAGACATTGAGAGTCATTGGCATTATGATATTATTTGAAACCCTTGGAGCAGACGAAATCACCTAGAAAGAGGATAGAGAAAGAGAAGAAAAGAGAACTACACAAAGGCTAAGTAACTTGCACATGTATGTATCAGGAAGAGGAGAAACTGCGAAAGTTAAAACAGGAGAGGCCGGCCATGGTGACTCACGCCTGTAATCCCAGCACTTTGGGAGGCCGAGATGGGAAGATCACCTGAGGTCAGGAGTTTGAGACTAGCCTGGCCAATATGGGAGAACCCCGTCTCTACCAAAAATACAAAAATTAGCTGGACATAGTGGTGCATGCCTGTAGTCCCAGCTACTCGGGAGGTTGAGACCGGAGCATCGCTTGAACCTGGGAGACAGAGGTTGCAGTGAGCCGAGATTGTGCCACTTTACTGCAGCCTGGGCAACGAGTGAAACTTTGTCTCAAAAAAAAAAAAGAAAGAAAGAAAACAAAAAACCAGGAGAGTGTGTGACAGGAAGCTCAGGGAAGAGACTGGAACAGATTAACTATGTTGAATATTACTGAGATGTCAATAGTGTTATGATGTTGGGTACCTGGAGGACATTGGTTACCTCGGCCAGAGCAGTGTTGGGGGCAAAAAATAGCTTGCAGTAGGCTGAGGGTGATCGGCAAGAAAGGAACTACAAAAGAGAGATGGCTGCTCTGAGTAACAGATCTGAGCCACTTCACAAAATGTGTGAAGATGAAATATAATGGCATAGTAATTACTTGCCAAAGTGAAGTTGTTTTTATGCATCAGCTTCTCATATGAGTTATAACATTGTTGACATTAGCTATTGAATCAGCTTTAGCAATGATTTTCACACAGTTGCCAGAAATCTCTTAGTCCCTATCTGGCCTAGGAATTTATTGCACTGCATCTGCTTTTCCCTCCTACTTCCAAAGAAGGAACACACCGGTGTAATCCGTTTACTTATTCAACAAATACTGCATGCTTGCTATATGCCGGACTCTTCTAAAGCCTGGGAATGCATCAGCCAATGAGATAGATGAGGTCCTTCCTCTCATGGAGGGTTTATTCACATTCCTCTGACCTAAGTATCAGTAGTGTAATAGGAGGCCATCCCATCAGAGCCCAGAAGACAAGTGAAGACATTCACATGCTCACGTGAATTGTTACACACATAAGAAGCATGCCTCTTCATATTCAGTGTTTCTGCTGAGTTACAAATACAAGGACATTATAGGTGACATCTTATCTGGAAAATAGTTGTTGATGAATTCAAAAATTGAATTGAATGTCTTGCTAGAGTTGTTCAGCTTCTAATAGGTATGAAAACTGATGTGAGCTGTATACTTTAGATTATCTTTCATTGTCTCTGAGTATTTGAATGCGACAAGCACACAATGGCTTTCTGGACTTTTATAATACATTATTAGAAGCATACATTTCATTGAGGGTCTCCTAATTCTGCAAGGCTCAAATATTTTAATGAGCTATACAAATTATGTCATTTTTTAGGGGTATGGAGCATCATTGAGACCTTAATGAAATAATTTTCTCTTTATATTTTTGATTTATTTAGAATGTTATGTTCAGTAGCTCTGTAATTAGTTTCTTTTAATGAGTGGGGAGGACAAAGAGGCTTAAGTTTCTGTCAACCAGAAAAATTAGAGAACTTGCTGACCCAGGCATTCTTTTAAAAACATTTTCCAGAGAGGTTTTTGGTATTTTTTTTCTTTTCTTTTTTGAGATGGAGTTTCCACATTTGTGGCCTAGGCTGGAGTGCAGTGGCACAACCGTGGCTCACCGCAACCTCCGCATCCCAGGTTCACGCAATTCTGTGTCAGCCTCCCGAGTAGCTGGGATTACAGGCATGTGCCACCATGCCCAGCAAATTTTGTATTTTTTAGTAGAGATAGGGTTTCTCCATGTTGGTCACACTGATCTCGAACTCCCAGCCTCAGGTTATCCACCCACCTTGGCCTCCCAGAGTGCTGGGATTACAGGCGTGAGCCACCGGGCACAGCCTTTGTTTTTTGTTTTTTGTTTTTTTGAGATGGAGCCTCGCTTTGTGTCCCAGGCTGGAGTGCAGTGGTGCAATCCCTAGGCTGGAGTGCAGTGGAGCAATCCCTAGGCTGGAGTGCAGTGGAGCGATCTCGGCTCACTGCAACCTCCACCTCCCGGGTTCAAGCGATTCTCCTATCTCAGCCTCCCAAGTAGCTAGGATTACAGACATGCGCTACCACACTCAGCTAATTTTTGTATTTTTAGTAGTGATGGGGTTTTACCTTCTTGGCCAGTCTGGTCTTGAACTCCTGACCTCAGATGATCCACCCACCTTGGCCTCCCAAAATACTGGAATTACAGGCATGAGCCACTGTATCCACCCCAGAGAGTTTCAAATGCATTGAGAAACATCAGATTTTTAGCACTTCTCTGCACTCTTAGGAGACAACTGGGGGACAGTGAGAAAGGTAGAGAAGGGGAGCGAGAGAGAGGGAAAGAGAAAGAGAGGTACTGGGGGGAAAGGGTTAAAGAGAGTTGATTCTAAGTTGAATTTTGTTTCCTGTGGGAGGGTGTAACACCGTATACCATCCAGACTACATAATATCTCTTCCTGTCATCTGTTTCTAGTCTTTACCTGTCATCTGTTTAAATTTTTACTTACCTCAATAGAATTGTCTGTTATTAAAACTATGTATACTTGACCGGGTGTGGTGGCTCACACCTGTAATCCCAGCACTTTGGGATGCCGAGGCAGGCAGATCACAAGGTCAAGAGATTGAGACCATCCTGGCCGACATGGTGAAACCCCATCTCTACTAAAAATACAAAAAGTAGCCGAGCGTGGTGGCATGCGCCTGTAATCCCAGCTCCTCGGGAGGTTGAAGCAGGAGACTCACTTGAACCCGGGAGGCAGAGGTTTCAGTGAGCCAAAATCATACCACTGCACTCCAGCCTGGGTGACAGAGCAAGACTCGGTCTCAAAAAAAAAAAAAACAGCTATGTATAGTTAAACTTGGGGGATAGTAAGAAACTAAGTAGCATTGAATAAATTGATTATAATTCTGTTTTATGGCTATTTATGGGTTTTGAAGCTGTGTCTCGCTGTAGAATTCTTTTTTGGGGGTGACGAAGTAGTTCTTTTTCCACCCTATCCCCCAAATAAACCTTTTTGCGTAAATGACTCAGGCGTTAATGCCATGTGAGCCCCTAAGTACTGTGGCCTCATAGCTGCTACCTTTCTTATTTTCTCTCACATTTATTCTGTTTTCTTGCGCCAGATCGTATGCCGACTTCGTGTTTGTTTATTGCAACCGGGAGTGGTTATCGACCTCAGACTCCCACATGTATTGTTGACAGCTTACCCTTTACCTCTTACCTCTGGGGCAGGTCAAATTCACTCCTAATACTAGACAGAGCATTTTCAACTTTCCTCACAGTTGTTTAGTAAGAAATGTGCCTGTAATTTGATGTTTATTTTGGCTTTGGAACCCAGGGCATGCAAATATAATTATTTGAAAGGGATAGGAGTCATTACATTTCGACTGATTTGCCGAGTTGATTCTAGTGATCATCAGAAGTCCCGAACTAAGTGCAGATTATTCTGTTTGGAATTAAATCGAGGCATTGGTTTTATTATCTCTGTGGGAAGCTGTTTGATAGAGCAGGGAAAGCCATAGACTCTGATTTTGTCACCAGCTGTGTAACTTTCTGCAAGTCACTAATGGAGCAGGATCCTAGGTCCACAACATGATCATAAAATTAAGCACTCAGGTTACGTACTCATCACAGTATTCCCAACTCGCAAGAAAATAATGGTCAGATAAATAAGAAAATATAAAGCAGAGTATCTCATCACAGCAGAATTTATTTACAAATTTTCAAAAATAAAATGAAGCTGCAACCAAAATAAGTCTCTAAGTAGCTCATTTATTAGCAAAATAAGGAGAGCCATTTACCAGTGGCGGGTTAACTACGTTGTACTCGATTGCAGCAGCAGAAGTATTGTGGGCAAATGAAATTCTTTTCCATGTCTTTAAATGAGAACCGTCATCCTGGATTTGGGGAGCAACATCACTATCAAAGAACAAAGCATGTGATTTTGAGTGATTTTTCTTGATTCGCAACATTACCAATACAGATCAGCTGTTGATATTTATTAGATGATCAATGCCAAGTTTGAAGTGACTGAAGGACTAGCCTCTATAAATCATCTGTGTAAAACAACTGTAGGTGAGGATGTTTTCAAAGAAGTTGAGAAAATAATGATTCAGTATAACCTGAAATGGAATCTGCTAAGATGCATAAAAACTGACAGTGGTAAAAATATTTGTGAGAAGAAAAAGACTGAGTTGAGCAAATTCACAAAACTTATGAACATCCAAAGTGTTGAAGGCTTGTGGTTATTTATTATAGTATTCCTTTTTAGATACTTTGTGGAAAATATTGGACTCTCACGGGTGTTATCGCACCAACAATGTAAACCATGAGCTTCATTTGTTCTTGTGGATGTAACCATCATCATTTTTGTCAGAAATAGAGGCTGGATATCCTGATGTCTCTTGTGATAGAGCCATTAGATAACTTAGTAGCTGTATAGTTTTGCAGTCTTTGAGTTCACAGTTGACAGTGAAATTTTTCTAAACAAGAACTGCCCCCATCCACTATTATTGAACATGAATTACTTTGGAAATCAGCTTTTGCTACAGTCTTAATTTTTTTTGTTGTTTTTGTTTTTTTGAGATGGAGTCTCGCTCTGTCACCCAGCCTGGAGTGCAGTGGCTCGATTTTGGCTCACTGCAACCTCCTCCTCCCAAGTTCCAGGGATTCTCCTGCCTCAGTCTCCTGAGTAGCTGTGACTACAGGAGTAAGCCATTACACCTGGCTATTTTTTTTTTTGTATTTTTAGTAGGCATGGGGTTTCACCATGTTAGCCAGGATGGTCTTGATCTCTTGACCTTGTGATCCGCCCACCTTGGCCTCCCAAAATGCTGGAATTACAAGTGCGAGCCACTGTGCTCGGCCTTGATATTGTTTCTTAATGAATTCAACCCAAAATTACGAGACAAAGCCACACATATATGAGAAACTTACACTGCAGTAAGGCAAATTTGACAACTAATGTTTGAATCACAGGTAATGTCAACCTACTTTATATATTCCCTATGTTGTCAAAAATTAAAACAAGATGTGAGACCTCCATTCTTACACATCTTTGCAACAGATACATTTTCTGAGTTCAAGCTATAGTTCTGAGTTTCCTTCCCTACTCCACTTCCTCTTATTGTGGATTTATACTTTTTAAAAATAATTATTTTACTTTCACTGTATTGGTTCTCTAGAGGAAAGGAGATATATACACTTGCTATGTTGAACGAGTAACAAAAGAATCATAAATCTGTATGGACTTCTTTTGATAAGTTTAGGAGAAGATTCTCCTTTTGCTACTAAGCTTGGACAACTCTCCCTAAAACTATCTCATTCCTTCATTGTCTCAGGGAGTGACCTCGGTGTTGGGGGCTGTCCTCATCTCAGGGAGTACAGAGTCTGGTATTGACAAGGGACACAAACAAATGAATATAATGCAATGTCATAAACATGGTGACAAGCATGCGTACAAATGCTGTGGGAGTATAGATGAGGGTATGACTGACTGTTTTCATATGGAAGATAGATGAAGACTTCGTGAGAAAGAAAATATTTGAACTGAATCTTAGAAGTTAGAACCAGAAGTTCACCAGGTAGGGAAAAGGCATTCTAGCAAGAGAGAATACTGCATGCGCAGGCATGCAAGGGTGAGAGATCATAGGTAGTGCTTGCGTGTGGCTATAAGAGGAGTGTCAGGAGATGAGGCTGGGATGGTAAGTTACGGAAACATGATGAAGGGCCCTGTGCTGTGTGCCCTGAAAATCTGGTTTGGGAGGCAAAGCCTGGGACAGGTTGCAATACACATGGCTGATAAGTTCAGATAATACATCCTATCAGGTTATTTACTTTTAGTGCTAAGTCAGCCTCTCTAACATAAACATTTTCCATCTGCTTTCTTACATTTGTTTGTTACTCAATATATTTACAATATGAGAACCCAATTATAACACCTAGCACCTTTGCAAATTGAATTGAAACTGAAAATCCATTTAATGATTTAGGATTTTAGAAGTTTTCTCTGGAGGAAAATACTTAATTTAAGAGGCATTGAAATGGTGTAAAAGAGCAAAATCAGATTTGATTTTATCTTCACAGATTGTTAACTACTTTTGCAAATTGCTTATTCCATTAGCAAGCATTTGTTATTTTCTGAAATTTAATTTTCTTTGCTTTTTAGTGGACAGAAGACTGCAGAAAATCTACCTATCCTCCTTCAGGACCAACGTGAGTAAACATCAGATATCCAAACTCCCTTTGACATTTGCAGAGTCTTTTCCTCTATGTAATAATCTCTCATAAACTAATGATAGTGAATAAAAACTTAAGTCATGTTTTCTATCCTGTGACAGAGGTTTGTTTCTGAGATTTGTGTATTATACATTTGGCTGAGATCTTAGACAAATATGAAAATATCTTTCAATTCAGATGCCCAATGCTAGCCTATCAAAATCATAGGAAAGAAAAGGCTTTTCATTCTCCACTGAATTCTTCTATCTACCACTAAGTGTTTTTCTCATCTTTGACAAATGTAAGGGCTGTGTTTGAAATGGGCTGTGATTCTCTGTGGTGCCTGGATCTAAACCACCAAATCACATTGGAACAAAAAGCATAGAACCTCATGTGTGAAACGTTCTCAGAATAAACCTTGGCATGACAAAGCTATCAAGAACAAAACAGGATTGCAACACCTAAGAGGAGGACCAGAATCATGTTTCAGTGTGTTTAGCATTAATATTTTTAGTCTAGATTTTGGTCCTTCCAAATCCTTAGTGTTTAAATGGGCCTGTGAGAAAGACACAATAATAGCTCACAGACTCAGGGTACAGAACAGAAGAAAGAAGGACCGGGTATAGGGGACAGTGATCTTTTTCTCCTACTCTGCCCCCTCTCTGAAAGCAGCCTGCTGGTTGTAGGCGAAAACAGTACAACTCTATCAAGTGGTATCAAGATGACATTTTCAGTTTCTGCAACATTCCAAATTATGTACATTGTACTGCTGTTGTCTAAACTATGTATTCTAAATAGCCTCTGTCCCAGATTGCATGAAACTGTAATAAACTAAATTCTTGTGACTTACTCACCTTTATGTAGAAAGAGGCCAGTATTTGGCAGGAAGTAATTTCGAGGTAACCAGGTTTTTTTGTTGTTTTTTGTTTTGTTGTTGTTGTTTGAGATGGAGTTTCACTCTTGTTGCCCAGGCTGGAGTGCAATAGCGCGACTCTCTGCTCACTGCAACAACCTTCGCCTCCCAGGTTCAAGTGATTCTCCTGCCTCAGCCTCCCGAGGAAACCCCATCTCTACTAAAAATAGAAAAATTAGCCAGGTGTGGTGGCGGGCGTCTGTAAACCAGTTTTGATGCTGTTCGGATCCAGTGTTCATTCCAGCTCGTTCTTCAATGGCCTGCCCTCTGCAAGTCTTCCTTTCTGTCATCACTGCCATCCTCCTGGCCTTCGGTGACATGTCTGCCTTACTGATTGTGTCTCTCAGCTGGTCTTACTGCCCCAGTTCTCTGAATGTTTCATGAGGTGCCTTCCAAGTTTAAGGCCTTTCCTACTCCCTTTTAAGTGCACTTTACACATGTCTATAAATTGAATGCCCTGCAAACAATAAACCTTTCCTGATTGGGCATTTTACTGATTCCTTATTGCCATGTGCACATGAGTGTATGTCTACATATTATGTACATGCATGTATACATACATATACATATATGCCCCTAAACACATACACATTTTTACGTAGACACGACGTGTACGTTTCTTTCCTAGCCTTCATTTTGCTGCTAAGTTTCTTTTTACCTCACTTCCCTGCTTTCTACGCAAAAAGCCTCAGCTTTGCTCTCATCTTTCTCCTCTCTGACCTCTAACGATGGATCTTGAGATCTGGGAGGTAAGTGTGGATATTTATGTACCTTTGAATGACAAACAGTCATCCTGGACCTGTGAGATCATGCCTTTCAATTAAGTGCATACACTTGGGCAGCATGCATAGGCAAATGTGAGGAAAAAAGAGATTACCTGTTTAGCTAGCATGACTAGTCGAATCAGTGCTGGAGTTAAAGGAACTGAGAGCTTAATCACCCTGAATCCATCTGAGTCCATTCAGCATTTCTTTCCCACTGCTCCCTGGGTGCCTTGCACCTGCGCTCTTACTTGTGTATGTGTTCTTTCACTTGGCCTCGTTTTCATGCCACCTGGGTAGCCACGTGGGTTCAGCCTATGTGACTGATACTATAAATAGCATGGACATAGCAAACATTAAATCTCAAAAAGGATTAAAAGATTTTTTTTTTATGTGCAGTAAAGTAGGAAAATATACTGTGATGACTACCATTGATTGAATACCAGTGTTGCTAAGTGTTTTTTTAATCTTTGCATTTTCATGTAGTGTCTTCACTGTTCTTATAAGATAGATAGATACTCTTTTATGGTAAATTGAGGTGCAGAAGTTAAATATTGAAATGTTTTAGAAAACTCTTTAAGGCCAGGCACGATGGCTCACGCCTGTAATCCCAGCACTTTGGGAGGCCGAAGCAGGTGGATCACGAGGTTAGGAGATCGAGACCATCCTGGCCAAAATGGTGAAACCCTGTCTCTACTAAAATACAGAAAATTAGCTGGGCATGGTTGCATGTGCCTGTAATCCCAGCTACTTGGGAGGCTGAGGCAGGAGAATCTCCTGAACCCGGGAGGTGGAAGTTGCAGTGAGCCAAGACTGTGCCACTGCACTCCAGCCTGGCACAGAGTGAGACTCCATCTCAAAACAAAACAAAACTGTTTAATGAGACGTAAAATGTGTTACTATGGCTAAGCTTTGGTTATTAAAATATTTTTGTTTATTAGATTAACCAGTTCTCTCAAATTCTAATTAGTGCAGATTTGATGGTTGAGACGTTTCTCGGTTCTCATCATGCCCACTTCACTGTAATCCCTTCGCTATCTGTTGATGGTGTTGAATTCATCCCCTCTCCGTCACCTCTCTGAGATCCATGAGCCTACCCAAGACTCTAGAAAAAGAATCGGGAATTTATGGCAGATATAGGGGCATGATTTGGGATTGGTTGGCTGTTATGAGGTGAGGAGCAGCTGATAGGAGTTCATGGGCACGACACGCGTAGCTCCAGCAGGCCACTGAGTTATCTTTGCTGCTAGACATAGAAATCTAAATGCACCCTTGAAGGGAGAGGAGAGGCTATTACACCTGCCCGTAACATGGGGAACGATAATTGCTCATTGACTTGTGAGACAAAATTTTACATGTGAAATTGTGGTCCATCAGAAATGGAATTAATTTGTTGTGATTAAAAGCTTTTTTCTAGAATATAAGTATTATAGTATTTCATGTCGATATCAGCTCCTAAGAAAATGGGGAACTTGAAAAGAACAAAATTCATTCACTGTGATTTTTCTTAAATGCACGTTTCCAAAATTGAGTATGCTTTTCTTTTCTGTCTAAATCACAACCTGAATGGCTGCTAGTTAACAGTTTCATAAAACTTCATACATATACCAGGGCCCCAAGTTCTGTAGCATTATTTAGAGAGACAAGTAATTATTTATGGCAGTGGAAGTATAAATAGAACTACAGTTCATGACTTCAGGTAATAACCCATCCCCAGCTATAGACGTAAGTCTAGGTAACATTTCAATTTAGGAGACTGGTCCCATTGTGGCACACACCAGAGTCACCCTACCAGTCTCAGGAGCAGATCAGTGGAACAGATGATGGTTATTTTTAGGCATAGGTTTGTTTATACTGTTAAACCACTAAATGGCACACCCTTAAAAGCTACTTCAGTTTAGTAACAAGAGCCAGAAAATAATGTTCCTATAGCAACAAAGGTAGTTGTAGAATTCATCCACCAGAAATATGGCCCAGCTCCATTGATAAGTGAGTGAATGTTGCTGTGTCCTCAGAAACTGCTGCATGTAAGTTAAAGAGTAGGCAGTTGGAGGATGGATATGACAGAATAGGGCTTGGGCTTTGACTTTGTACAGAAAAATGAGAAGAGAGGAGGTGTTTAGGAGGGAAGATTAGGATGGCTGACAGAAAGAATCATGCAGGATCTTGAAGCTGATCATGGGAAGCTAATAAATGTTGCCACTCTGGGGCTTAAAAGGTGATCTTCCTAGCCGAGCTCAGTGGCTCACGCCTGTAATTCCAGCCCTTTGGGAGGCTGAGGTGAGTGGATCACCTGAGGTTGGGAGTTCGAGACCAACCTGACCAACATGGAGAAACCCCATCTCTACTAAAAATACATAATTAGCCAGGCTTGGTGGCACCTGCCTGTAATCCTAGCTACTCGGAAGGCTGAGGCAGGAGACTTACTTGAACCCAGGAGGCAGAGGTTACTGTGAGCCGAGATCGTGCCATTGCACTCCAGCCTGGGCAACAAGAGTGAAACTCTGTCTCAAAAAAAAGGTTTTTCCTGAACTTCCTGAAGCCAACACTAGAGACAATGATTTGGCAATAGTGTTAGACTCTCTGAGAGAGAATTCTGAAACTGGAAACCAATTGAAGAAGTATCTAGAGCCTCGACTAAATTTTTGCAGACATTTAAGGGGGAAAAATGGCAGATATTTCCTATCATTGATATTCAGGTTAGAGCTCTTAAGCCGTAACTGATTTTTTTCACATAAAACCTATTCACATGAACCTTCCCTACTATGTCATTCTATGCCAAGATTCTGTGACCACTGATGATTGTATTCTCAACCTAGAAGTAGTAGGTAGAGAATGAACTTTCTTTGCAAATTTTGTTTTGGGTAACCAGATTCTGCACTGTTAAGAATATGCCTCTCATATATCCTTATAGATATATCTAATTAACCCTCACAAAAAACCCTTTTGACATTTCAAGATGATACCCCTCTCATTACAGGTACAGAGGTCCAGTTCCATGGTACACCATAAATCTTGATTTACCACCCTACAAAAGATGGCATGAATTGATGGTTGACAAGGCACCAATGGTATGCTGTGAAGGTTAAATCTTTTATTTCTTTATTTTTTATTGTATTTATTTATTTATTTTGAGGCAGAGTTTTACTCTATCACCCAGACTGGAGTGCAGTGGCACGATCTCAGCTCACTGCAACCTCCGCCTCCTGGGTTCAAGCAATTCCCTTGCTTCAGCCTCCCAAGTAGCTGAGATTATGGGCACCTGCGACCACACTGGCTAATTTTTATATGTTCAGTAGAGACGAGGTTTTGCCCTGTTGTCCAGGCTGATCTAGAACTCCTGACCTCAAGTGATCCGCCTGCCTCAGCCTCTCAAAGTGCTGGGATTACAGGCATGAGCCACCGTGCCCAGCCATATTTATTTATTTATTTATTTATTTATTTCCCCCTCAAGGACCATGAAGACTCCATATTAAATCTTTTATTTCTAACTTTATTGAATGTTACTGTATTTTTAAATGAACACTTCATGAAATTACCCACAAAATAGTTTAAAACTGTGCTTTTGATACCTTTCTGCCATATATAATAAATGATAATAGAGGAAAAGAGGTCATTCCTCTGTAACCTTTGTTCTTTTTTGTAAACTTTGCCTTAGTTTCTTTCCCTTTGTGTCATTTTCCTTCATGTAAATAATTAAGAATCAGTTTCACTTTAAAGATAAAATTAGATTTACTGTGTTAATATATTAATTGAGGCCAAGCATGATAGCTTATTCCTGTAATCCCAGCACTTTGGGAGGCTGAGGCACACAGATCACCTGAGGTCAGGAGTTCGAAACCAGCCTGACCAATATGGTAAAACTCCGTCTCTATTAAAAATACAAAATTAGCTGGACATGGTGGTGTATGCTTGTAATCCCAGCTACTTGGGAGGCTAAAGCAGGAGAATCACTTGAACCTGGGAGGTGGAGGTTGCAGGGAGCCAAGATTGCAGCACCCTACTCCAGCCTGGGTGACAGAGCGAGACTCTGCCTCAAAAAAAAAAAAAAAAATATATATATATATATATATATATATATGTATATATACACATACACATATATACACATAATATATTTGAAATATTGTCAAATATACATATATATACATATTATTGTCAAATAGCAATCTCTTTTAGCTACATATGGGTAAGCCAAAAGGTAATCTTAAATGTCAGCATTTCGTTACATCTTTTAGTAAACGTTTTATTTATTTATTTTTCAGCTAAAGGTTATAGTGGGTTCTCTGAAAAATATGGTAAATACATTTGTGCCAAGTGGAAAACTTATGCAGATGGTGGATGAAAAATTGGTAAGAAATATTATTTCTCACAATAAATTTTAAGCACATACACATTACACATGAAAATCAGAAAATGATCTGGTATTTAAGGCATAATTCAACAGCCTCTTCTCAGGGACTTGGACAAATTTGCATTAATCTGGCTCACTGTCAGAACTTCAGAGGGACTTAAATTTGGGGATCAGTAATATTAGGATAACAGCATAATAAATTATGGTTTTGTTAAAGGATGGACTACATTATGACAGGCAAATAAACACATTTCATCTAGGAGTATGGTATTTCCTTCCCTTTAAGTAGTGAGTTCACTATTGAAGACTTCGTTTTTTCCTTAATTATCTCAGGGACGTATTTTATCATGACATACTCACCCTGGCCCCATATTCTATAGAGTTGCCCAGTAGCTCTGACCCCGAAACTCATTTGGGTTGAGTGTTTCTGTGCAGTCACCAAACCATTTCATTTTCATCCTGGCCATGTAGGAAGACTCCATTTCTCAGCCCGTTTTTGTTTATGCAGAATCAATGAAACACCTAGGGCCTGGCCCCTAGAACTGCTAAAGGGATCCTCATCATTGTTTATGGCAGATTTTGGGCACTAATGACATTTGGGGTTGGGCTGCTTTTTTTTTTTTTTTTGAGACATTGTCTCACTCTATAGGCCAGGCTGAGTAGAGCTGGGACTACAGGCACGTGCCACCGCTCCCAGCTAATTTTTTGAATTTTTAGTAGGGATGGAGGCTTACTATGTCACCCAGGCTGGTCTCCCAACTCCTGGGCTCAAGCGATCCTCCTACTCTACCTCCCAAAGTTTTGGAATCATAGGTGTGAACCACCATGCCCAGCCTGGGGTAGGTATTTCTTTGTCTTGGGACTGTCCTGTATATTATAGGATGGCTGGCCTGGGGTGGATATTTCTTTGTCTCAGGGCTGTCCTGTACATTGTAGGATGCCCGGCCTGACTTGGGGTGAGTATCTCTTTGTCTCGGGGCTGTCCTTTACATTGCAGGATGGCTGGCCTGGGGTGGGTATCTCTTTGTCTCAGGGCTGTCCTGTACATTGTAGGATGCCCGGCCTGGGTTGGATATCTCTTTGTCTCGGGGCTGTCCTGTACATTGCAGGATGGCTGGCCTGGGGTGGGTATCTCTTTGTCTCGGGGCTGTCCTGTACATTGTAGGATGGCTGGCCTGGGGTGGGTATCTCTTTGTCTTGGAGCTGTCCTGTACATTGTAGGATGCCCAGCCTGGGGTGGGTATCTCTTTGTCTCGGGGCTGTATTTTACATAGCAGGATGTTTAGCAGCATCCCTGGCCCCTACCCACTGGATGCTGGTAACACTCCCTCAGTTGTGACAACCAAAAATGTCCTTAGACATTGCCAGATCTCCCCTGAGGGGCAAAACTGCCCCTGGTAGAGAATCATTGCCCTAGCAGCTGAGTGCTCTGGGGACATCCTCCGTATGGCACTTGTACCTGCCAGGAACCAAACCCATTTTCCATCATGTTCATGCTCTTGGAGCTTTTGTTTAAGGCTGTCCTTTATGTTCATACTTACCAGACTTCCTCAAAACAAAAAATACTGGCAGGAGCAAAAGAGGTTGAGGTCTCCATGTACCCCACATGCCCTAGTCTCCCCTCTACTCTGGATGTTATCAGGGAGGGCAGCATTGCAAAGGGGTTTTGTGCCACACCTTGGAATCGGACAATATTGGGTTTTAAGGCTGGATCAGTCATATACTAGCTGTGTGTCTTGGGACAAGTTTCTTAACCTATGAAACCTCAGTTTTCTCATCAGGGAGAATAATACTAATATATATTTCATATGGTGGTTGTAAAGATTAGATGACACACCGTGTATTAAGCATAGTGCCTGAATGTAATGAGTGTTTAATAAACACCCATTAAGTCACATTTGTTTGTTAAATGGGTGGAACATTCCACTTGAGCAATGCTTTGAGTTTCTAGGGGAAAAAAATAATAATTGGTTAAAAAAATGAGACTCATGAATTTTAAGCACATTATCTCAGCAAAAGGCCATGAACGTAAATAAGTTGTATCTAGACGTTAGTAGTTGCCATTGAGAATAAATATATGTCCACCATTGAATTTGCTCAGTGTCTGTGGTTTGCTAACAGAATGCAGTTAATTCATCTTAGCCCAAGATCGGCCATCAACCATGACACAAGGTTGTGAATAGTTCAGGTTTATCTCTGTGAGTGTGGGAGGAAAATGGTAACAAGGGTATATGCCGATGGCTAGAGGGTGGATTCGCACAGAGATAAGGAGTGCTTGTTATGATATATTTGTGTTGTGGGTCATGTTAGGTCATCCAGGTGAAATTACTCTAGTTCCTGCCTTCTCTTGAAAATGGTGGAAAAATAAAGCAGGAAAAACAATCTGAGAATCAGGTCTCCACATAGGGGCCCAGGTTTGAGTATTTCATAGAAACTTTTTATAAATACATGATGTAAAAATGCTTTAAAAAATAACTCCTGTCACTTACTGTGATAGCAACATCTAGAGCAAATTATATGTCAAAGAACTAGATTTCAAAACTTGCTTTTCAGGTTAAATGCTTATTAATTTATTTGTTTTCCAGCCTGGCCTACTAGGCAACTTTCCTGGCCCTTTTGAAGAGGAAATGAAGGGTATCGCCGCTGTTACTGATATACCTTTAGGTAAAGTTCACTTGGAGGCTTTTAAAAAATGTAACGAAGCACTTTTACGTATTTCCATTGAGGTGTGATATACATACAGCAAAGTGCACAGGTCTTAGGTATACAGCTCAGTGAAGCTTCTGAAATGCATACCTGCATATAGCCATGACTCAGATCAAGATACAGAGGAGTCCGGCTCTCCAGAATGCTCCATCATGCCCCTTTGCAGAAAATACTGCCTCCTCAAGTTACCACTATTTTGATGTCACTATAGATTAGTTTTGCCTCTTCCTTAACTTTCTGTAAATAGAACTGAACAATATGAACTGTTGTGTGTGATTTCTTGTACTTTAATTATAGGTAGTGTGCTATTGTTTGAACAGGGTATTTGGGTTGTTTTCAGATTTGGGATATTAAGAATAAAGGAGTTATAAATATTCTAGTACATTGAAGGGGGCCTATGTACTCATTTTTCTGGATATATACCTAGGAAATGAACGATTGGGTTTTAGAGTGATTGTGTGTTTAGCCTTGTAGATTCTGCCAAACAGTTTTTTTCTTTTTTTTTTTTTTTGGAGATGGAGTCGCACTCTAGTTGCTCAAGCTAGAGTGCAATGGTGCAATCTCAGCTCACTGCAACCTCCACCTCCCCGGTTTATGCAATTCTCCTGCCTCAGCATCTGAAGTAGCTGGGATTATAGGCATGGACAACCATGCCCAGCTAATTTTTTGTATTGTTAGTAGAGATGGGGTTTCTCCATGTTTGTCAGGCTGGTCTAGGTGATCCGCCTGCCTCGGCCTCCCAAAGTGCTAGGATTACAGGCGTGAGCCACCGTGCCTGGCCAACAGTTTTTCAAAGTGATTACAGCAGTAGACAGTCAGCATAGTATGAGAGTTTTGGTTTTCTCTACTTAATAATTCTGTACTTGATAGTTCAGTGTTTTCTTTTCTTTTTTCTTTTTTTGTTTTCTGTAGTGTCAGTCTTTATTTGAGCCTTTGTATTGAGTGTCAGAGTATCCTATTTTAGTCCTAATTTGCATTTCCTTGATGACTAATGAGATTGAACAGTTGATTGATCTTTTTTTGGTTTGTTTTGGAGAAGGGCTTGTCAAGGTCTTTTGCCCTTTTTAAAATTGGATTGAAGGAATTCTTTGCATACTTTGAATATAAGTCCTTTGTCAGATACATGGATTCTGAATATCTGCTCCCAGTCTATGACTTTCATTTTTATTTTCTTGCTGGTGTCTTTGGATGAACAGAAATTTTTAATTTTAGTGAAGTCTAATATCTCAGTCTTCTCTTTGAGTAGTGCATTTTGTATCCATTTAAAAAATCTTGGCCTACCCCAAAGTCATATATGTGCTTATATATTTCTTTTCTTTTTCTTTTCTTTTGAGATGGACTCTCACTCTGGCACCCAGGCTAGAGTGCAGTGCTGTGATCTCGGCTCACTGCAACCTCCACCTCCCGAGTTCAAGCGATTCTCCTGCCTCAGCCTCCTGAGTAGCTGGGACAACAGGCACAAACCACCACGCCCAGCTAATTTTTGTATTTTTAGTAGAGACAAGGTCTCACCATGTTGGCCAGATTGGTCTTGAATTCCTGACATCATGATCCGCCCACCTCAGCCTCCCAAAGTGCTGAGATTACAGGCTGAGCCACCACACTCGGCTATGCTTATATATTTTCTTCTAGATGTTAATGTTTACTTTTTACATTTAGGCCTGTGATCTATTTTGAATTATTTTTGTATATGCTATGAGTTATGGGTCAAGGTTCAGGTTTTTCTCATATGGTATATCCAGTTAGTTAAAAATCATTTATTCAAAAGGCTATCCTTTCCTCAGCAAATTGCGGTGGTATCTTTGATATAAATATACAGTACATATATACTCTCTCTATATACAATGTGTGTGTGTGTGTGTGTGTGTGTGTGTGTGTATACACACATACACAAAATCAGGTGATTATGTATTTGTGGTTTTGTTTGGAGAATTTCTGTTAAGTTTCATGTACCTATTTTTCTTTGTATCAATACCATTCTACTTCAGTTACTAAAGCTTTATAGTAAGTCTTAAAAATTAGATAGTATAATTCTTCCATCTTTGTTTTTCTTCAGAAATCTTTTGACTATTTAAGGCCATCTGCATTCTCATATAAATCTTAGAATCAGCCTGTCAACTTTGAAAAAACAGCATAATGGTATTTTGAAGGGATTGTAATACTGAGTTTTCCAATCCATTAATACACATCTCAGCATTTATTTAGGTTATTGATTTCTCTGAGCTGTATCTTTTCTTTTCAGGGAGAAGGACTTACATATCATTCATTAAAATTATTCTTAGATATTGATGTTTTGAAAAGCTATTTTTAACATTTCAATTTAAGCTTTATAGCATTTAATGAAAAAGATCTTCCCCATGACCCCAAAAGTTTTATCTTTTGGCTACCAAAGCAGTAGTGTCATTATTTTAAATAGCCAATAGTACCTTCGTTTTCTAAGAGAGATGTTTGAGAATTTGTGAACATCAGTAGTATATATCAACAAAAGTGGCTAGTTTTGTGTGCTGCTGCTTTAAAAAAAAGATTTAAAAGATAGTCAACATATTGGACATATATACTCTCTGCCTTTATGAAAAGCAAGTCTAATTCCTTTATTATATAATAACTCTAGCAAATCAATACCAAATATAAATATCTTATTAAGAAAAATAACATGATGTATAAGTAGTGTAAATTTATATAATTATTCTAAATTATTAAAAATTTATAATAAAATAAGAGTAGAAGTTCACCAAATTAGAAATTTAATGGAAATAAAATAAACATTGGATTGGGGTGAAAAAAACTTGTTGAGCTTAACATGTTAATGTTAAATGGAACAGAAATAAAGTATACTGCCTACCTTTGAATTAAATACTAAATAGCAGTATTACACATTTTGGGAAAATATTCAAAAACTAAAATGCCGTAGAATGGAGTTTCTTGGCAGCTCTATACTAATTTTATTAATAGTTATTGAAGCTTCTTTTACACTTTAGAAATTTTAGTCAAACTTTAAAAATCTGGGCAAAATACATTTCCAGCAAACGGCCAAGAGCCAGATGTATTAAATGATCATATTTACACTCCCAAAAGAAAATGTAAAGTGAAGCATGTTGAGAAACATTTTGGACGTGATGTTGCAGAACAATTGCAACTTGCCCAGAGGTTCAGCTGCCCAAAGGCGGCTTCCTTGGTGACTTGTTTCATCTTGAGTCTATGGAGTCCACGCTGGGGAAGAAACCACCATCCAGCCAGCCGTTCCGGCACAGCCCCACTGGCCAAAGCACACCCTCACACAATGAAAACACTTAAACATCTTCTTAAAACAAATTTTTCTCCCATTGTCATAGTTCTGTATAGTAACACAAAATTTTCCTTTCTTTTCTTATAGGAGAGATCATTTCCTTCAATATTTTTTATGAATTTTTTACCATGTGTACTTCAATAGTAGCAGAAAACAAAGAAGGTAAATGTGCATTGAGGGAGGGTGGGTGGTATGAAGTGCGACATAAAGAAAAACCTTCTAAATAAAGGCATTAGAACTTTTATTTTTAATGGAGTGTCACTCTGTCACCCAGTCTGGAGTGCAGTGTCGCAATCTTGGCTCACTGCAACTTCTGCCTCCCAGGTTCAAGCAGTTCTCTGCCTCAGCCTTCCGAGTAGCTGGGATTACAGTTGCCCTCCACCATGCCCAGCTAATTTTTGTATTTTTAGTAGAGACAGGGTTTCCCCATCTTGGCCAGGCTGGTCTGGAATTAGAACTTTTAAAATCCAGGCTTGCTATGTAAATTCTGTGTATGTTGCATAGAGCTTTTTATATCTTGATAAATTTTTATGAGTGCACTGAAAACTCTCCTTATTTTAAGACTACTGTACTGCCTATTACAGTTTAATTCAAACATGCAAAAAAGCCCAGAAGAAAAGTTTCAGAAGTAGAAACGTTCTTCTCTTCCTCGTAGTCTACTTATACCCATCCACATGATTTGATGGAAGCACTCGCAGGAGGTACTTCCTTATCTCCATGTATATCATGATATCTGTCCTTTTCTTAAGACCCAGAACATTCTCCCATCCTTTCCCCGCTAGGCGGCCCTGTGAATACCAGCCTCACTTTCCCATATTTTCTGACTGGTTCCCAGAGTACAAAGCACAGAACGACTTTGCTTATTCACCCTGATCTTCAGCCTATATACTCTGCATATAAATCTGCCTGTAACTTACCCTTGACGTGTCCTGCTCTAGGGGACGATGCCTGAAGGGAAACATTTGATGAATCACATTAGTTGAGGCTCAGATTTCTGTGTCCGGATAGAACCATGTAACAGTGCCAAAAAATGACCATTGATTCCTTTTCCCATATTCTGATCTTAACCTGGAAACCTGTGCTCTCAGATTTTGTGGGGTTATCTGGCAGATTGACAGTGACAACAGTCCCATCTGGTGAAGGCTTAGGATATTAGGATGTTTCTTCTTTCTTATTGTTTGAAGAAACAATTGTGAATATAAATTAATCAGAGTTAGATGCCTGGTGCAGTGGCTCACACCTGTAATCCCAGCACTTTGGGAGGCTGAGGTGGGTGGATCAGCTGAGGTCAGGAGTTTGAGACCAGCCTTGCTAACATGGTGAAATCCCATCTCTACTAAAAAAAAATACAAAAAAAAAAAAAAAAAAAAGAAACTAGCCAGGTGTGGTGGACATGCCTGTAACCCCAGCTATGTGAAAGGCTGAGAGGTGAGAATTGCTTGAACCTGGGAGGCAGAGGTTGCAGTGAGCTAAGATCGCACCACTGCACTCCAGTCTGGGCAACAGAACGAGACTCTGTCTCAAAAATCAATTAATTAATCAAAAGTAATTGTCCAGCTTTGATTTAGAATCTTAACTGCTATTACATGTCTCTTCTGTGTACCTTCAAATAGGTCATCTAGTACATGGGAGAAATATGGATTTTGGAGTATTTCTTGGGTAAGTAAAGAACACAGATCTGTTTTCTATAAGAAGAGTAGGGTGTATTACAGTGAGGAAAAGTAAGTCCCAAGTCACGGCCAAAATAGGATCATAAGTGAAGATAAATGGATTCCTGAGTGTTGAGACAGGATGGGCACACTGCTATTTTATGTGTCCATCTTGACCTTTCTGAAAAAATAAGAATGTTGTAATTAGCATCCTAAGTTTGACTCTGAGGCTCATTTTTTCATACGCTGTATAATATCGGGAGTTACTCGACTTCTCTGAACCTCAGTTTTATTATTTGGAAAACAGAATAAAGATACCATATTGTAAAGGTCTTGTTAGGCTTGATCCTAGCGATAGCTAGAGGAAGCTCCTAGTGTAATGCCTGGATCTCATCATCATATTCACCATTATTTCACTGTGCTTCTTAAATGTCACTGAAACTTGTCTTCTGTAGGTGGAACATAGAAAATAATACCTGGGTCATAACCGAGGAACTAAAACCTTTAACGGTGAATTTGGACTTCCGAAGAAACAACAAAACTGTCTTCAAGGCTTCAAGCTTTGCTGGCTATGTGGGCATGTTAACAGGATTCAAACCAGTAAGGAGTCTGTTGTTACATGATTTTACAGGTAGCTTTTTGTCCTTTTACTGTTGTGTAAAGGGTGAAATCTAAGAATATGGTGACCTAAAAAGAATATGAAGCCCCATTTCATCCCCTTGTACTTCTTGTCACTTCATAGGTATGGGATCCCGTGGTAGAGAAGAGTAGAAAGGAAATGGAGGTTTCTGAGCCTGTTCTGGGATAAAGAGCATGTGGCCAGGTGTCAAGGGCTGAGAGTCCACATCTGGCATCTGCTCCTGGGTCTGCCATTCACTTAGGCAGGTCAGGCATTCATTCTCTGCTTTCAGTTTCCTGTTCAAAAAGCATAGCCAGTAATATCCCACTTACTTACCTCACATGCTAGATTCAAAAATGCTTTGAACTTTTTTAAAAGCCTTGCATGGTTTTGATTTATTTTTGCCTTCTCCATTACCCAACCTAGGCATTTATATCCCACCCTAAAGTACAGTGAGTGACAGGGCCTTAAAGAGCATGATTGATGTGTCTGACTTTGTTGCTTTGTCTTTTTCTCAGGGACTGTTTAGTCTTACACTAAATGAACGTTTCAGTATAAATGGTGGTTATCTGGGTAAGTAGCACGTTCTCAAGTGAAATGGGAATTGCAGAGCTTTTTTTTTTTTTTTCAGATGGAGTCTTGCTCTGTCACCAGGCTGGAGTGCAGTGGTGCAATCTCGGCTCACTGCAACCTCTGCCTCTGGGGCTCAAGCAATTCCCCTGACTCATCCTGCTGGGATTACAGGCGTGTGCCTCCATGCCCGCCTAATTTTTTGTATTTTAGTAGAGATGGGATTTTACCATGTTGGCCAGGATGGTCTCAATCTCCTGACCTTGTGATCCTCCCAAAGTGCTGGGATTACAGACATGAGCCACCGCACCCAGCCTCAGAGCTTTTTCATGAGGAAGACTGAACTGTGCCTTCTGGTTACATCACCTAACCTCTTCCCGTTCCTGACAGTTTGTTCAATCTCTTCCAGGTGTTCTAGAATGGATTTTGGGAAAGAAAGATGCCATGTGGATAGGGTTTATCACTAGAACAGTTCTGGAAAATAGCACAAGGTAAAGTGTTTTGTTGCTGTATTATCAAATATTTATTTTAAATTACTCATATTAAAATATAAAAATATTTCTCAAGCTCCAGCTTAATCCTTTGAGGAACTGTTGCAGAATTTCTTAGGTGAACCTCTGACATTCATGTGGAATTATTCATGTTTTCTTTGTGCATATTGTGTGTTTTATAGCAAAGAAATGAATTACTTAAAAAGCACTAGGGATACTGACATTCTGAAAGGCACCTACGAATATTTTTGGTATACAAAAAAAAATTACCCACATACAAAAGAACAATTTTACAGTAAAATCTTCATTTAAGTGGTAGTACAGACCAGGCACAGTGGCTCATGCCTATAATCCTAACACTTTGGGAGGCTGAGGCGGACAGATCACCTGAACCCAGGGGTTTGAGACCAGTCTGAGCAACATGGTGAAACCCTGTCTCTTCAGAAAATACAAAAATTAGCCAGGCATGGTGGCACGTGCCTGTAGTCCTAGCTACTCAGAAGTCTGAGGTGGGAGGATCATCTGAGCCCAAGGAGGTCGAGGCTGCCATAAGCTGGGATCTATCCACTGCACTTCACCCTAGGTGACAGAGTGAGACTCTGTCTCAAAAAAACAAAATAAATAAATATAAAATGTAGCACATATTAACCTGTAAGTTATATTCTGCTTTGGTGTAGAAATCTTACAATAGCAAAACTACCTTTCCTTCATTCAGTCTCCACTGCGCCAAAATAAATGGGTATCAATCCTATTTTTAATACTTCCCAGGCAATAAGAGTTCATGTTAGTAGTGTTCTTTGATAACCCACTTCAATTTTTAATAGTCCTAATTTTCAAGACGGTTTACTTTGTATTCCCTAAGTCCTATATGCTGTAGTGAATATTATTTCCCATTGTTCACTTGCTCAGTGAAAGGCATGGACAATAAGGCTGGAAGATGATCACTTGAGGCCATTTTGTTTCTCCTTCAGATAACAGGGACCTCCTAAAATTCCTGCTTCCCGTCTCAGTGTTCACCACGCAGAGGCAGGGATTGCTTCTCCCAGAGTCATTGCTCACCATCCCTTTTTAAAACTCACATTGTGTCTGGGCATGGTGGCTCATGCCTATAATCCCAGCCCTTTGGGAAGGCCAAGGCAGGCATATCGCTCACACCCAGGAGTTCGAGACCAGCCTCGGAAACATAGTGAGACCCCATCTCTGAAAATAAAAATAAATAAATAACACAGTCCTCAGATACTTGTTTTCCTTTAGTTTCCACGGAGCTAAACATTTCCATTCTAAGTCAACTAAAAATGTTTCCCACCACCATCCTCAGCAAACTAATACAGGAACAGAAAACCAAACACTGCATGTTTTCAATCATAAGTGGAAGTTGAACAGTGAGAACACATGGACACAGGGAGGTGAACATCATGCAGGGCCTGTTGAGGGGTTGGGGGAAAGGGGAGGGGGAGGACATTAGGGTAATACCTAGTGCATGTGGGGCTTAAAATCTAGATGACAGGTTAATGGGTGCAGCTAACCACCATGGCATATGTATACCTATGTAACAGACCTGCACGTTCAGCACTTGTATTCCAAAACTTAAAGTAAAATTTTAAAATAAGTAAAATTATTTACTAAAATGAAATAAAAAAGTTTTCCTTTTCTTTTTAAATGTTTCTATGTAGTTATGAAGAAGCCAAGAATAGACTGATCAAGACCAAGATACTGGCCCCAGCGTACTTTATCCTGGGAGGCAACCAGTCTGGGGAGGGCTGTGTGATCACACGAGACAGAAGGGAATCGTTGGATGTATATGAGTAAGTATGTTTGTTCAAGCAGAAGTAGAAACAGATGCATACACTGACATACTTTGAGTTTTACGGCATGTAGCCTAAGAGGGAATCTCTCTTTTTGTATCTAGACTCGATCCTCAGCAGGGTAGATGGTATGTGGTACAAACAAATTATGACCGTTGGAAAAATCCCTTCTTCCTTGATGATCGCAGAACGCCTGCAAAGATGTGTCTGAACCGCACCACCCAAGAGGTACCTTTGCGGTGTCTTATTTAGAAAGAAACTGTTGCCATGAAAGATTCTCTTAGTTCTGCCATTTTTCTTCAGCCTTCAAATAGTTTATAAACCTCCTATTATTCAGTATCTCTAGCCAGTCTCCATTGAGTTTTTGGTTTGTTTTTTAACTTAAAGGCAAAATTGTGCTGTACTTTCCCTTTCTTGTTCTAATGCTGGATACCACTCTGAAGTTGAATAACAAACAGGCAAGAATTTAAAAGGGGCAAGGAGAGAGAGGAGAGTAATCCATGCAAACTGTTACCTGTGTTTCTAACAGTGACTCCCATGGAACATCCGCAGGAGGACTGGGGGCAGGTTGATTAAAGAATATCTTGATTTCTAAGGACCTATTTGTGTAGATAAGCTGTTGGCTTCTGTATTTAACTTACTGAACAAAACTATTTTTGTGTGTTTTAGAGTATCTCGCTGGAAAGCATGTATGATATCCTGTCAACAAAACCTGTCCTCAACAAGGTATTTTAAATATGATATGTATACTTGCCTTTTAGGGAAAGAATCTGGCCCTATGTTTTATCTTTCTCTGTTATCTTTGATCAGTTTGAGCACAGAAGTTATGTTCACCTTAGGGCTGATTTTTTAAAAAATGTTTTTGTGTGGCTAAAACTGTAACTTTTGGAATACAACAAAGAAATTGATCATTGAGTCTTGATAGGTCAGAGTATTGTTTATAGCTTTATTTACATGGCATTTGAATTAAGTCTAGCACTTTACTTTTATCCGTGTCTATTAAAAATCTCACACTACACAACTAACACCTAAAAGTCAACAGAACAAAGTCTGAAGTCCATTTTCAGACACAGCTCTGTGTCTTAGTAGGTTAGGGTTTCCCTTAAACTTTACTAGATCTTTTTATCTTTTCCCCCGCACTATAGATTTAAAAAATGCAGAAAGTTTCCTAATTATCCCACCATTTGCTACCAGTCATTGCTTGAACATTCTGAATATGCTGCTCTAACTATCCCACTTGTTCCTTCTCTTCCTGGTCCTTTTCCCAACTCTCCCTAAAGTAAACATGCCTCCTTTACCCCTGCCAGGACAAATCTCTCCTAGCCTTTAGCATTCAGGTCATCCTGGCTCTCACAGGAAGGCTTCCTTCAGTTCCTGGACCCTGCCATACTTTCATTTTGCCTACACCATCTATGAGCAAGTCACAATCGCATGACTGTAGTGTGTGTGATCCATGAGTTTGGGTGTGCACCTTGTGAGCTGGGTGCCTGCAGTTTCCCCCACTGTATTAGAAATGCTTTAAGGATAGGGATAGCCAAAGTTCCACGTTTCTTCCTCCATAGTACACCGTGAGGCCTTGCAGGACCGTCAGTTGTGCGTCGAGGAGGGTTAAGGCAGTCTTAAAGCATTGGTGGTGAAGCAATGTGCTGTCGGGAATAAGCTCTTGTAAAGAGCTGGAGATTCTTTGCTGAGCCTGTTTATATTCATGACCTGAGACATGGTCCTATTGAAGTTGGTTGCTTTAGTTACTTGATGATACTATATAATGATTAGCTAATACTATATAAAATGATTATACTATATTAAATATATACATTCTATAACATGCTTTCTATATGTTAACATAATTATATTTATTATTTAATATTAAATAACTTGATAAAGCAAGTTCTACAGGTATAGAAATGCTCATATATATCAGAACATCTCTGAATTGAAAACATCCTTAAAGTAAAAACAACTTTTCTTTCAGCTAACCGTATTCACAACGTTGATAGATATTACCAAAGGTCAGTATGAAACGTACCTGCGGGACTGCCCTGACCCTTGCATAGGTTGGTGAGCACACGTCTGGCCTACGGAATGCACCCTCTGAGACATGAAGACACCATCTCCATGTGGCCGAATACAGCAGCCTTCTGACCTTCCGCAGACTAAGACTTGGGGCAGGTTGTCTTTGAGTCAGGAGCTCGTCTTCCCCCATATGTTTACAATTCACAGACTATTCTTTTTGCCCTATCAGTTGATTTTTCTTATTTGCAGATAATTCTTTAGGTGAAGTAAAACAATCATCTAGAATTCACTGAGTTTTGTTTCACTTTGACATTTGGGGATCAGGTGGGCAGTGGAACCATGGTGGGCTCCACCTCCCTGGAATAAATGGAGAGTCAGCGTGAGTGTTTAATCCAGCACATCTGTGTGAATAACGTAACAGTAAACAGTCCACATTCTTCAGTTTTTCACTTTTATCTACATATTTGTATGTTTTTCTATATAGCAGCCTTTTCCTTCTGGTTCTATTATTAAAATTAATATACCGGCCAGGTGCGGTGGCTGACGCCTATAATCCCAGCACTTTGGGAGGCCAAGGTGGGTGGATCACAGGGTCAGTAGTTAAAGACCAGCCTGGCTAAGAGAGTGAAACCCTGTCTCTACTAAAATCTATAAAAAGTGGCGGAGTACGCTGGCAGGTGCCTATAATCCCAATTACTTGGGAGGCTGAGGCCGGAGAATTGCTTGAACCCGGGCAGCAGAGGTTACAGTGAACCGAGATCACACCACTGCACTCCAGCCTGGGCGAAAGAGTGAGACTCTGTCTCTAAAAAAAATTAATATACCATTGTCTTTGCTGTTAGTGACAGCAATATCATTTTATTACATGTGATTAGGGAAATGAAGCAGACATTCATTCACCTTGTATTTCTTTAAAGGGCAAAAAATGGGTCTTTGACTCTAGCACTTTTTGGGGTTCAAGAAGTAATCAGTACGCAAGGAAATCTTTTATACAATAATTGAAGTGTTCCCTTTTTCATAATTAGTCTACCTCCCAGTAACCCTAAGGAAGTTGCTAACTTAAAAAAACCGCATCCCAAGTTCTGTGAATTTAGTAAATAAACAAGTCAAAGACTTGTGGAAAATAGGAAGTGAATCCATTATTTTAAATTCTCATAAGCAGCATTCATGTAATAAACAGGTTTTTAGTTCTTCAAATCAACTTGTATTTTTAAAGAACTTTTAGTAGTTACTAAAAATGTTTTTCAGAAATCAAACTACTTATGAAAAGTACTAATAGAACTTGTTAACCTGTCTAACCTTCACGATTAACTGTGAAATGTACGCCATTGGTATTTGTACAAGACTGTGTCCACTTCATTTTGTATAATCACATTTGTGTTCATGACACGCAATAAACAGTCACTGGAAAGAGTGCCAGTCAGCAGTCATGCACGCTGATCGGGTGTGTACATCTGTGTTGGTTTGAAGGTGGGGGATCATTATCGAGAAATACAAGCTGAACGTCGTATCTGAATTAAATAAGGGTTATGTAAGTGGGTTATTAAATATGACTAAGTGGTCACAATCTTACATGACTAATACCACCTCTTAACCAGGTAGTATCAACCCAATTTTCAGGTGTTCAAAGGCAGTTTTTCCACCAGATAGGAGGTGCTTCCACAAAACTTTAGTGATCCCAAGATTACTTTAGTGAAGCAAGAGCATTTACATTAAAATAGGATTCCATTAATGCAAAAAGAAACTTTACTCAGATTTTGTACCTCTTATAAAAAAGAGAGGTAAACTTGATGTATTTTTTGTTGATGTTGTAACCTTTGATATGCCTGATAATAGGGAGGTGAGATGCTAATTGTTTCAGACTGAGATCTCAGGAGTAAATCAAAGTTTAAAAGAAATAACAGGTATTAAGATTTTAGGAAGTAATTGTTTAGTGGTAAAGCAGTTTTAAAATAGGATGTACATGATAAGCCTATTTATATTACACTTTATACATGTACTTATGCATAACTAGATATATATCTAGAATATGATGATTGGGAGAATATGAACCAAAATGCTGACTCTAGTTCCTGCTGGATAATGGCAAGGCCATTTTAATTTCGAGAGGACAAAACTTAGTACCCTTTGGACATTAAAGAGACCCTGTTTTTAGAAATACTATAAAAAAATAAGGTCCAGGTTGGATCCAAATCATGGGCTGTATCTGATTTCGCTCCCTAGTTTTAGGGAGTTTGATTTAAAATGGAAGTCTGGATCATATCTGTATTCCTTCACACATCTAGCTCCACAATCACTCATCTTAATTATAGCTACTACTTATCAATGTATGTACCTGGCCTCATAGTAGTTAACACGCTTGACCTAGATTACCTCCTCAGCCAACCCCTGTTTCACGTGTAATCACACTTGGCCAACAATGGAGGAAAGGGTAACTTGTTGAAAGTTGCATTATCAGAAGGGCTTAGACCCAGGATTTCAGCCAGATCTGTCCAGCTCCTGTGCTCTTATCACGACACCGGAATTCTTAACTTTCCAAGTAGGATTGAGAAACAGCTCTGTCCTCTGAGACCCACACTTCTGCTGGTGTGGACCAGGCCACCGTGCCAAGCCTGGACACCACTGTGTCACTGCCTTCTACTTGCTGTGTCAATTATTAATGTTTCCATAGGGAGTAGACACCCTTCCGTGTTAGGAGCTGACAGGTCACTTATTTTTCACTACTCTTGAGTGAAAATCATGCCCCGCTTGTGGGGAATGCATTAGAGCACCTCAGTCTTTCTGTGGCTATGACCCAGGACTACATTAAAATATGAATAATTCTGAAATTTTAAAAAAGTCACTAACTATAAAAGCTCACACAGTCATTATTGAAGTTAGTCTCACAAAGTATGAGGAATAGTTTTTGTTTATTGCTGACAATTTATAAAATATTTGCCTGCTTAGCATCGCATGTGACACATGTGGCCAGCAGGCTCCAGACCACACCGAGCTGCGTGCTGGCCCTGTCTACAAGCCTGGGGAAGTGTGGCTGGGCTCCTCAACCTTCACAACTTGTGGAGGTCAGTCAGCTCACGTGAAAATCAGTCCTCTCTTTTTCCCTAGGGCACTCACTCGCTCTGATGTTGATAAAATGGGTTTCCCAGCCAGGTGCCACAGGGGATACTAGACTGGTATGAGCTGGGCAATTCTCTATGGAAATTTTACAGTAGCTGAACACGTTCAAGGATGCTTGTCTAAGCAGAGGACAAATTTCTTTCCTGACTATGATAATAAAGATCATTGTCTACCTGCAGGACAAAGGCTGGATGAGTTGGTTGGTCCAGCAGTCCATGTTATAACTCAAGGGGTTTCCTAAGCTTGGAGTTCCTCGGCTATGATACAGACCATACATCATAACTTGGGTTGCCACTCATCACCTCCTTGGGGTACTTGGGGGGACAAATGGAACTTGCAGAGTAATACAGTCCCTTTCCTTTGACCCAGGAGTCAGTCTGCCAGCATCCATGACGCTGTGGCAGGCTAGGTCATTAGCTTGCAAGCAGGGTAAAATCTCAGACCCTTCACAGTATCTGGCAGTACGCTGCACCCGGGTTCCAGGTATGCCTTGAGATACGGATCCCTCAACCCTTGGGGCAGCAGGGCAGGGTCTAGGCATGCAAGCCCCCGGGCTGCCACCCACAGCCCCGGCTTCCTCTGGGCTCCTTGGAGGGCAGGCTTGGAAAGTGGTATGGTTTGGCCCTGTGAACTCACTCAAATCTCATCTCGATTTATAATCCCCACGTGTCAAGGGAGGGCCCAGGTGGAGCTGCTTGGAGCATGGCGGTGGTTTCCCCATGCTATTCTCGTGATAGTGAGTTCTCACGAGAGCGGGTGGTTTTAAAGTGTGGCACTTCCTCATTCTCGGACTCTTCTCCTGCTGCCTGGTGAAGGAGTCGTCTGCTTCCCCCTTGCCTTCTGCGTCTATTAGAAGTTTCCTGAGGCCTCCCCAGCCATGCAGAACTGTGAGTCAATTAAACCTCTCTTGTTTATAACTTAGCAGTGCGGAAACAGACTCATACAGAGTGGGAAAGACTGTACCCCGCTGTGGTCTCACGGGCTGGAAAAGGAGGTGGGGGGCATGCAAGGCATGGAGAAAGTAAAAATCACTGGCCCTGTGGACCACAGGAGACCCGGGCCGACTAGGTTGTGCCTGCCTCAAATATAAAATCCACATAAAGGTATCTAGCCACTCAGTCCTCACTGGGGGCCCTCCCAATTGTTTTTCACCAAGACCCAAACTTGGCTTGGTCGTCCTGGTCCTCAGTGGTAGCAATAACACCTGGAACTTGTTGCTCCCGTAGGAAGGTTGAGCAATAGCACCTGTCCTGCAGGTGTCATAGACAAGGGGCCTGTGGCACAGCTAGAGTTTATTTTCCATGTGCACGGAGCCCAGCACACAGCCCCACTGCAGAGACGGGAGGGAGGCGCAGAGGCAGTGTGGGCTCCTGGTGGATTCAGCTCCAGGCGGTAGCCCCAATGTTCACTTTACGTGTATCTGATTCCTGTGTCCATTTGTAGCTGATGGGCCAATTTGGAGGCATCTGAGCTGGCTGCCTTTGACTGTTGTAACAATTCAAGTGCTTTCTGCAATAGGGCATTGTTATTTTAAAATACTTGATTGGAATTTTTCTTTTTTTTTTTTTTTTTTTTTGAGACAGAGTCTTGCTCTGTTGCCCAGGCTGGAGTGCAGTGGCGCCATCTCGGCTTCCTGCAACTTCCACCTCCCAAGATCAAGCGATTCTCCTGACTCAGCCTCCAGAGTAGCTGGGATTACAGATGCCAACCACCACGCCAAGCTAAATTTTGTATTTTTAGTAGATTTGGAGGTTTCACCATGTTGGCCAGGCTGGTCTGGAACTCCTGACCTCAAGTGATCTGCCGGCCTCAGCTTCCCAAAGTGCTGGAATTACAGGCATGAGCCACCGTGCCTGGCCAGTATAGAAATTTTTATTGAATTTAAAATTCTTTTCCCAAGATATTTTAGTAGTACATGTATCAATGAAAGTAAAAAAAAAAAAAAATTAATTTTCAAATATAATTCCAATTTCTGTAAATCCTTGAATGCTCGTACAACACTGCTTTAATTTATCACTCAATTAGGCATACAATTGATTGATACAATACAATTCTTAATGAATTTTCAAAAATTTGAGGAGATCATAAAGTCTTGACCAAGAATTGTGCATAGCAATTTCAAATAGAAAAATAGGTTATAAAAACACATTAAGAAAGCTCTAGGCCAGGCTCAGTGGCTCACGCCTGTACCTAGGACTTTGGGAGGCCAAGACAGGCAGATTGCCTGAGCTCAAGAGTTCAAGACCAGCCTAGGCAACGTGGTAAAACCCCTTCTCTACTAAAATGCAAAATATTAGCCAGGCGAGGTGGTGGGCGTCTGTAATCCCAGCTACTCAGGAGGTTGAGGTGGGAGAATTGCTTGAACCCAGAAGACAGAGGTTGCAGTGAGCCAAGATTCCCCCACTGTACTCCAGCCTGGGTGACAGAGCAAGACTCTGTATCAAAAAGAAAAAGAAGAAAACAAATCTATAGTTTTGCGTATTTGATGTGTAATGTCTCCCCTGATACTTTATCCTCTGCTCATTACTTAGGCATTTCATAATGAATAGAAAATGTAATGAATGTTTCACCAAGTCCCTATATCCCCTGTCATTTACAAACACTGTCCTTATTGGTATGTGCTGTGACATGCAAACAGGCCGAAAGGTAACAAAGCTCTGATTGCTTCATCATCAGCTGGGTGGCCAGGGACACATGACTTAACTCCTTGCGTCTCCATATCTGCCTTTGTAAAATGAGGGTTTAGATCCAATTTTCTCTAAGGATTTCTCTAGCTTTATAAATCTAGATTTAAGTTGTATCTCAATTCAACAGAGAATCCAATCGCAGCCAGTACCCAGATGTGGTTGGACTCGTGAGAACCGTTGTTGTCTTTGTTACTCATATACATGCATGGGTGAAATCCAATCAAGACTTTTATATTAAGAATTTCAAAATGATGCTGTACTTGGCAGAAAGCACATGCAGTTTGGGCAGTCATGGGCAAGTACCCAAGATGCCACCGAAATGGCCTGGGAGCTGCAAATGACATTTTATGCATGTATAACATATATAAGAGATGATGTTTATTTTATATATATATATGTATATAAAATTTATACACTATGTATAATTTGTACACACACAGATTGACAGTAAATATGTTTAAATTTGAAACCATAGTACCTGAATTCAATGCCAACCCTCTTCAAATGTCAGAAAAACATAATAAGGCTGGGCATGGTGGCTCACACCTGTAATCCCAGCACTTTCAGAGGCCAAGGAAGGAGCATCACATGAGGCCAGAAGTTTGAGACCAGCCTGGGCAACATAGTGAGACTTCACGTCTACTAAAAATCAAAAAATAATTAGCTGGGCATTGTGGCATGCATCTATAGTCCCAGCTTCTCAGGAGGCTGAGGCGGGAGGAAAACTTGAGCCTGGGAGATGGAAGCTGCAGTGAGTTACGCTGGTGCCACTGCACTCCAGCCTGGGTGACAGAGCGAGACTCTGTCTCAATTTTTTTTAAAAAAAGACATAATTTACTTTATGATAGTCCAGTGGTCAACACAAATTCAGCTCTTCCCACATTGTGGATAAGAAATAATAAGGCGGTGTTGATAGCATTATTTCAAAATATTATGACAACAGATAGGAGTTCTAACAAGTCAACTGCAAGGTCGCACATGCCCAAGGCTGTGTGTGGGTGAGTGAAATCTCCTTATGCCAAGGAGAAATAACCAAAGGAAAATAACTTGATGTATATACTAGCTCTTGTTTTTCACACGCAAGGTACAATGGACCGTACATATTACCAAATGGAGTAAGTAAGACTTTTCATCTTAGTTACTAAGAAAAAGTATTCCTTTGTAGATCAAACACCCTGTGATTGGCTCTGTCATTAGAGAAGTAAGTTTACTGTCTTAGTGTAGAAAATCCAAGTTTCAGTAGTTGAGTTTCATTAGATTTTTGTTTCTGATTGTTACAGTTGCTGCATGAGAAGAACATGTAAAATTTTCACTTGTTTGCCTTCAAGGGTATCAACTTCATATTGTGTGTGTGTGTATATATATATATATACACACACACTCATGTATGTGTGTGTATCTGTCTCTCAAAGACACAGACACAGTAGTTTTTAAGTTAGAACATTCATTGCCAGTGAATGACGGTGTGTAGAGGGGAAGATGAATTAAGAGGCTTGTTCTTGTGTTGTCTCTACCACTCAGTTTTCCTATATTTAAAATGTGAAGAAACTGAGGCACTATGAAAGATCTTTGATATCTACAAAATTTTTAGCTGTCAAAGACAAGGGACTGTAAAAAGTTGACAGCCCTTTGTTGTTTGGCTGGTTTTCTATTTAACCAAAATAATACAGAAATCTGTGACATAGTAATATGTACTGAATAATACTGTTATCTTATAGACCAGATGAAAATTAATATTTTTCAAATCATTCTCCATGTGGAAAATCTGCCATGGCCAAAATAATCTAATAATATTAAAAATAGTTCTCTGTCATCTCCTTTAGTTCTCAATAAACTAAGAGCTAATATGATGGATTTTTTAAAAACTTAAGTGGTTGTTTAGGAAAAGATACTGTAGTTCTTAATATTTTTATCATATAATTTATAGACTATTCTGCTAGAACCAAGATTTCAAGGGCTAAGTACAGATGCTTAGTTAACTTGCACTTCTATTTTCAACTTAGCTACTTAAAAACAGTGACAAATCTAGCATTAAAAATACCCAAGAGTGGTCAGGTGCCGTGGCTCATGCCTGTAATCCTAACTTTGGGAGGCCAAGGTATGTGGATCGCCTGAGCTCAGGAGTTCAAGACCAGCCTGGGCAACATGGTGAAACGCCATCTTTACTAAAATAGAAAATATTAGCCTGGCATGGTGGCAAGTGCCTGTAGCTGCAGCTACTGGGGAGGCTGAGGCAACAGAATTGCTTGAACCCGGGAGGCAGAGGTTGCAGTGAGCTGAGACTGTGCACTGCACTCCAGCCTGGGTGACAGAGTGAGACCCTGTCTCAGAAAAATAAAATATACAAGAGGTAATAAAAAAAGTTAGGTGGTTTTTTAGAATCATGACCAAAGCAATTGCTATTTGGTGTATCATTTTGTATAAAATACTTTAAAATAAAATTTTAAAATAACTATTTGTAGATATGCCAATGTTGATAAGTTTTTCTTTTTAAAAACATTTTTTTTAAAAAAAATGTAAGTTTCTCTGTTTAAAAATTTTTTATTTTATTTTTCCATAAATTATTGGGTACAGTGGCATTGGGTTCCATGAGCAAGTTCTTTAGTGATTTGTGAAATTCTGGTGCACCCATTGCCCGAGCAGTATACACTGCACCGTATTTGTTGTCTTTTTTTCCCTCAGCCCCTCCCTCAGTTCTTGCCCCTCAACTCCCCAGTCGGTTGTGTCATTCTTATGCCTTTGCATCCTCATAGCTTACCTCCCACATGCCACTGAGAACATACGATGTTTGGTTTTCCATACCTGAGTTATTTCACTTAGAATAATAGTTGCCAATCTCATCCAGGTCACACTGCAAATGCTGTTAATTCATTCATTTTTATGGCTGAGTAGTATTCCATCATGTATATATATACACCATTGATTGATGGGCATTTGGGTTGGTTCCATGATTTTGCAATTGTGAATTGTGCTGCTATAAACATGTGTGTGCAAGTATCTTTTTCAAATAATGATTTCTTTTCCTCTGGGCAGATACCCAGTAGTGGGATTGCTGGATCAAATGGCAGTTCTACTTTTAGTTTTTTAAGAAATCTTCACCGTTTTCCGTAACAGCTGTACTAGTTCACATTCCCAGCAGCGGTGTAGCAGTGTTCCCTGATCGCTGCATCCACACCAACGTCTGTTTTTTGATTCTTTGATTATGGGCATTCTTGCAGGAGTAAGGTGGTACTGCGTTGCGGTTTTGATTTGCATTTCCCTAATCATTAGTGATGTTGAGTAGTTTTTCCATATGCTTCTTGGCCATTTGTGTATCTTCTTTTGAGAATTGTCTGTTCATGTCCTTAGCACACTTTTTGACGGGCTTGTTTTTTTCTTACTGATTTGTTTGAGTTCATTGTAGATTCTGAATATGAGTCCTTTGTCAGATGTATAGATTGTGAGGATTTTCTCCCCCTCTGTGGGTTGTCTGTTTTCTCTGCTGACCATTCCTTTTGCTGTGCAAAAGCTCTTTAGTTTAATTAGGTCCCAGTTATTTATCTTTGTTTTTATTGCAATTGCTTTTGGGTTTTTGGTCATGAAATCTTTGCCTAAGTCAGAGTCAAGAAGGGTTTTTCCAGTGTTACCTTCTAGAATTTTTATAGTTTCAGGTTTTAAGTTTAAGTCCTTCATCCAGCTCGAATTGATTTTTGTATAAGGTGAGAGATGAGGATCTAGTTTCATTCTCCTACACGTGACTAGCCAATTATCCCAGCACCATTTGTTGAAAAGCATGTCCTTTCCCCACTATGTTTTTGTTTGCTTTGTCGAAAATCAGTTGGCTGAGTATTTGGGTTTATCTCTGGGTTCTCTATTCTATTTCATTGGTCTACATGTCTATGACAAATTTATTTAGAAGAAATATTTTCTTATCTTTGCATGCTTTGCTTTAGATATTGCTATCAACTTCAATAGTAATTTTAAATTTTGACTAGTAAAGGTAAGTGAATCATGTACAGCAAAATAAAAGATTTCATTTATTAGACTTGTTTGCCGAGATAGCACCTTAAGCTTGCATCAGATCTGTTTTTATCAGGTCATATGTCTGAGCTACTTGACACTTTCTCTATTTCACCGGGTACAATCATTTAAAAACCACTGAGCTACGTTATCTTAAATTGTATTTAACATATGCAAATAATATATTCATATTTTTTGATAAAACATTTAAGAAAATAAACAGAAGTCTCCTCTTTTCTTCACTCTTGCAAATTCCCCTTCTCTCCCCAGAGGTAACCTCTTACCCATATACTCTGTTTGGCTCTGTGCTCATGTTTGTTTTTGAGCTGGAATCTCGCTCTGTTGCCCAGCCTGGAGCCTGGAGTGCAGTGGCAAGATCTTGGCTCACTGCAACCTCTGCCTCCAGGATTCAAGCAATTCTCCAACTTCAGCCTCCCAAGTAGCTGGGATTACAGGCACCCACCACCACCCCAACTAGTTTTTGTGTTTTCAGTAGAGATGAGGTTTCACAATGTTGGCCAGGTCGGTCCTTAATTCCTGACCTCAGGTGATCCACCTGCCTCAGCCTCCCAAAGTGCTAGGATTACAGATGTGAACCACCGTGCCCAGACTGTTTGTTTTGAGAAAGGGCCTCACTCTGTCACTCACAATCACAGCTCACTGCAGCGGCGCAATCACAGCTCACTGCAGCCTCAACCTCCTGGGTGCAAGCAGTCCTCTCACCTCAGCCTTCCAAGATGCCGGGGCTACAGAAATACACCACCATGCCCAGCTTTTTTAAATTTTTTGTAGAGATGAGGTCTCACTATGTTTCCCAGGCTCGTCTTGAACTCCTAGGCTCAAGCGATCCTCCCACCTCAGCTTACCAAAGTGTTGGGGTTACAGGCATGTGCCACCACACGTGGCCTTTGTTTTATTCAACAGTATGAACCTCATTCCGTGTGACTGTTTATAGATGATCATCATCTTTTTAAAATGCTTTGAAGGATTCCAAAGTATATTGATGGACATTAATTTGTTTTCAGAGCTTTGCAGGTGTAATTAATGCTGCAGTGCACATTCTATGTGTACATATCTAACAGTTGATAGAATAGATAACAGATACACAATAAACAATAGATGTGGTTAGGTGCATATTTATTTTGTAAGATATTACTGAAACAGTTTCGAAAATGTCTGAATCACGTGCACTCCCAGCTGTGGGGAGAATGCCTTTTTTCCCAAACACTGGGAAACAGTAATTATCATAGCTGATGAATCTATGACATCAGTGAACACACTTGGAAGAGTGGCGGAATTACTCTGTTCCCATCACCAGGTTCATTCTCAGATTCCCTAGGGCACCCTGCAAACACATTCCTGGGGAGATGGAGTCGACAGAGCTGCATCTGGCAAAGGGTCCATTGTGGCTACTGATGTGCAGTGCCTGTGTCAGAGGAAGTCAGAGGAGAAGGAACATCAGAACAGAGAACCCTTTAACTTGGGAAATCTGATCTGAAAGGGTAGCAAAAAAGAATGGGATTGTGACTCCCATGTTAAACAGAAAAGATTCTTGGCAGTTGGCCCATGTTCCAAGCCATTATTGTTGTCCAAGATCAAAATCAATAGCCTGTAACCCATACACCTCATGTTGACATCAACCAGCTCAACACTGAGTGAAAACCATGGCAGGCACTGTACTAGGCTGGCTAAGAAATAGCCCCTTCCCCTAAGGATCATATAGCCCAAGATGGGAGTTAGGAGAGTAAATCACTCAGTGGGATTCGCCATGATGGAAGTTAGCACAGGGTAAACCCAGAAATGAGAAACTATAGTCCAAAGGGAGGGTTGGAGAAGAACAAAGCCTTAAAGAATGAGCAGGAGGCCGGGCGCGTGGCTCATGCCTGTAATCCCAGCACTTTGGGAGGCCAAGGCGGGTGGATCACGAGGTCAAGAGATCAAGACCATCCTGGTCAACATGGTGAAACCCCGTCTCTACTAAAAATACAAAAAATTAGCTGGGCATGGTGGCGTGTGCCTGTAATCCCAGCTACTCAGGAGGCTGAGGCAGGAGAATTGCCTGAACCCAGGAGGTGGAGTTTGTGGTGAGCTGAGATTGCGCCATTGCACTCCAGCCTGGGTAACAAGAGCGAAACTCTGTCTCAAAAAAAAAAAAAAAAGAATGAGCAGGAGTTTGATGGATAAAGAAGGAAACACGTGGCTTGACTGACAGAGAAAAAGAGTGTGTGTGAAGCATGGAAGCATGAAACAGTATGACCATTTTGAAGAACTACAAGTTGTAAAGTGCTTGCAGCAACACATGAACGGAGAGGGCAACAGATGTGTCCACGGATCTGTAATTGCCACTTTGTAAATCAAATCATTTTGGAAAAAAAATTTACTTAACATTCACACCATGTTGGTTGTTGGGTCACTGAATTCCAGAAGCCTCTGGGGACAACGACTCATTCTAGCGGAGGAACAGGAAAAAGATTCTACGCTGTCCTCGAAGTTACTGGTTAGAGACAGACCACGCCGAAGCGACCCAGTGGTCTTCCTCATAAGGGCAAGATGCCGCTCTGTGCACAGTTCTCCATGTGACGCTCTTCTTTGAATGCTCTTTTAACAGCGTATGGAAGGGACTGCTTTTATCATGATTGCAGTCTTATCCTGAGTACAAATAGACCATCACGTTTCTACCACCTGCAACTCAGTGAAGAAGCAAACCCTGCAACTCCTATTCATTCAACAAAACACACAGGCAGAAAAATGTCATCACAACTTATGCTTCCAGGCAGGATGAAGTGATGCGGTCAGATTCACCTTCTACCTGGTATCACAGAAAAAACAGACAAAATACATATGAAATGAAGATTTTTAAGACATTGGATGTGAGATATCTGAAGGGTGGGAAATAAGGAGAGCCCGGCTTACCCCAGCCTACTGCCTGGAGAGTTGGCATGCCATGGAGCCGAAGGAGGGAGCAACGGCAGAGCCTGGGGTGTCTCTGAAGTGAGATGGAAGCTGGGTGTGAGTAGCAAAGGCAACTAAAGATGACAGGGCAAGGGCCGGGTGTGGAGAATAGCTATAGAAATACAAAAATATCCATACTCAATAATGTAAAATACACATTATCTGGCATCCAATCAAAAGTTGCCAGACATACAAAGAAGCAGGAAAAGATGGTTCCTAATGAGGGAAAAAAAAAATCAATTAATCAAAATCAGACAGAACTAACACAGATGATAGAATTAGCAGACAGACAAGGGTGCTACAGTAGTTACTGTATCTGTACCCCAGTGCTCAAGAAGCTAGAGGAAAGATGAAGTAATTGAAACATGGCAGATACAGAAAATACTCCAACCTGATAAGGGGCAGATATGAAAGCCATACAGCTAATGTCATACTTAATGGTGAAATGCGTTTCTCTTAAGATTGAGAACAAGGGATTGCTGCCCACTCTTACCACGTCTATCAGCATTGTATTGGTTGTTTCAGCCAGTGCAACCAGGCAAGAAAAAGAAGTAAAAAGCATCCAGATTGAAAAGGAAAATATAAAATTGTTTTTATTTGAAGATAGCATGATCATCTATGTAGGAAACCTTTGTAATCTACAAAGAAAAAATTCAAAACTACTGGGATCATTGAGTTTAACAGGGTTGCAGGATGCAAGATCACTATATATCAATTATATTATGATCTCCTAGCAATGAATAACCAGAAACTAAAATTCAATACCATCAGCGAGGAGGAAACTCTGAAAGTTTGCAATAGTCAGAATAATGGCCCCCAAATATGTCCATGTCCCAATCCCTAGAACCAGAGCACATGTTATCCTACATGGCAGATGGAACTTTGCAGGTGTGATTAATGATCTGCAATGAAGGAGGTTTATCCAACTGGACCTAATCTAATCACAGAAAGCAAATAACTTTTTTCTACTCAGTCAGAGGTGTGACTACTGAAAAAGGGTTGGAGTGAGATGCAATTCTCTTGACTTTGAAGATGGAAAAAGGAAGCCATGAACCCAGGAGTGTGTGGCCTCTAGAAGCTGGAATGTGCAAGGAAATGAGTTATCTCTGTGGGTCCCTAAAAGGGAAGGTGACACCTTGCTGTTAGCCCATGTGATCCATGCTGTAATTCTTATCTATAAAGAACTGTAAGATAATAGATTTGTTGTTTTAAACCACTAAACGTGATGACTTTTTATGGGAGCAATAGCAATCCACTTAGGATAAATCTGCAAAGTACCTGTAAATCCTACACACTGAACACTGTAAAACATAGCTGGGAGGAATTAGACAAAACTAAAATAGACAGAGATACCATGTTCATGGAAGTCTTGATGTGGTTAAGATAAAAATTCTCAAATTGATCTAAAGATACTCAAACCAATCCCAAACAAAATTTTAGCAGATATTTTTTAGTAGAAATTGCTGATTCTAAGGTTCATATAGAAATGCAAAAGACCTAGAATGGTTGAAGAAATTTTGAAAATTGAAAAGTTGGAGGACTTATACTACTGATTTATTATAATAAAGTCATAGTGAGGAAAACAGTGTGCTCATGGTATAAAGACAGACAAATAGTAGAATTGAAAAGAGTCCAAAAGTAGGTCCACACACATAATACAGTCAATTGATTTTCAACAAAGGTACAAATGCAGTTCAGTAGAGAAAGAATAAGCATTTTCTTTTTTATTTATTAGACTTTAAGTTCTGGGGTCCATGTGCAGAATGTGCAGTTTTGTTACATAGGTATACATGTGCCATGGTGGTTTGCTGCATCCATCACCCTGTCATCTACATTAGTTGTTTCTCCTAATGCTATCCCTCCCCAATGCCCCACCCCCTGCTATCCCTCCCCTAGCTCTACAGCCTCCAATAGGCCCCAGTGTGTGATGTTTCCCTCCCTGTGTCCATGTGTTCTGATTGTTCAACACCCACTTATGAGTGAGAATATGCAGTGTTTGGTTTTCTGTTCTTGTGTCAGTTTGCTGAGAATGATGGTTTCTAGCTTTATCCATGTCCCTTCAAAGGACATGAGCTCATCCTTTTTTATGGCTGCATAGTATTCCATGGTGTATATGTGCCACATTTTCTTTATCCAGTCTGTCATTGATGGGTGTTTGTGTTGGTTCCAAGTCTCTGCTATTGTGAACAGTGCCACAATAAACATATGTGTGCATGTGTCTTTATAATAGAGTGATTTATAATCCTTTGGATGTATATCCAGTAATGGAATTGCTGGGTCAAATGGTATTTCTATTTCTAGATCCTTGAGGAATCGCCACACTGTCTTTCACAATGGTTGAACTAATTTACACTCCCACCAACAGTGTAAAATGTTCCTATTTCTCCACATCCTCTCCAGCATCTATTGTTTCCAGATTTTTTAATGATTGATTGCCCTTCTAACTGGCATGAGGTGTATCTCAATGTGGTTTTGATTTGTGTTTCTCTAATGACCAATGATGATGAGCTTTTTTTCATGTTTGTTGGCTGCATAATGTCTTCTTTTGAGAAGTGTCTGTTCATATCCTTCACCCACTTTTTGATGGAGTTGTTTGTTTCTGTAAATTTAAGTTCTTTGTAGATTCTGGATATTAGCCCTTTGTCATATGGGTAGATTGCAAAAATTTTTTCTTATTCTGTTGGTTGCTAGTTCACTCTAATGATTGTTTCTTTTGCTGTGCAGAAGCTCTTTAATTAGATCCTATTTGTCTATTTTGGCATTTGTTGCCAATGCTTTTGGTGTTTTGGTCATGAGGTCCTTGCCTATGCCTGTGTCCTAAATGCTGTTGCCTAGGCTTTCTTCTAGGGTTTTTATGGTGTTAGGTCTTATGTTTAAATCTTTAATCCATCTGGAGTTAATTTTTGTATAAGGTGTAAGGAAGGGATCCAGTTTCAGCTTTCTGCAGATGGCTAATCAGTTTTCCCAACACCATTTATTTAAAAGAGAATCCTTTCCCCATTGCTTGTTTTTGTCAGATTGTAGATGTGTGGTGTTATTTCTGAGGCCTCTGTTCTGTCCCATTGGTCTATATCTCTGTTTTGGTACCAGTACTGTGCTGTTTCACTGTAGCCTTGTGTTGTAGTTTGAAGTCAGGGAGCATGATGCCTCCAGCTTAGTGTTTCTTGTTTCTTTTTCTTTTCCTTTTTTTTTTTTTTTTTTTTTTTTTGCTTAGGATTGTCTTGGCTATGCAGGCTCTTTTTTGGTTCCATATGAAGTTTAAGGTGGTTTTTTTTCCAATTCTGTGAAGAAAGTCAGTGATAGTTTGATAGGGATGGCATTGAACCTATAAATTACTTTGAGCAATATGGCCATTTTCCCGATATTGATTCTTCCTAACCATGAACATGGAATGTTTTTCCATCTGTTTGTGTCCTCTTATTTCCTTGAGCAGTGGTTTGTAGCTCTCCTTGCAGAGGTCCTTCACATCCGTTGTTAGTTGTATTCCTAGGTGTTTTATTCTCTTTGTAGCAATTGTGAATGGAGTTCACTCATGATTTGGCTGTCTGTCTGTCTGTTACTGGTGTATAAGAATGCTTGTGATTTTTGCACATTGATTTTGTATCTTGAGGCTTTGCTGAAGTTGCTTATCAGCTTAAAGAGATTTTGGGCTGAGATGACAGGGTCTTCTAAATATACAATCATGTCATCTGCAAATAGAGACAATTTTACTTCCTCTTTTCCTAATTGAATACCCTTTATTTCTTTTTCTTGCCTGATTGCCCTGGCCAGAACTTCCAATACTCTGTTGAATATGAGTAGTGAGAGAGGACATCCTTGTCTCGTACCAGTTTTCAAGGGGAATGCTTCCAGTTTTTGCCCATTCAATATGGTATTGGCTGGTTCATCATAAATAGCTCTTATTTTGAGATATGTTCCATCAATACCTAGTTTATTGAGAGTTTGTAGCATAAAGGGCTGTTGAAGTTTGTCGAAGGCCTTCTCTGCATCTATTGAGATAATCATGTGGTTTTTGTCTTTGGTTCTGTTTATGTGATGGATTATGTTTATGGATTTGTGTATGTTGAACCAGTCTTGCATCCCCGGGATGAAGCCTACTTGATTGTGATGGATAAGCTTTTTGATGTGCTGTTGGATTCGGTTTGGCAGTATTTATTGAGGATTTTTGCATCAATGTTCATCATGGATATTGGCCTGAAATTTTCTTTTTTAGTTTTGTCTGCCATGTTTTTGTATCAGGATGATGTTGGTCTTGAAAAATGAGTTAGGGAAGATTCCCTCTTTTTGTATTGTTTGGAATAATTTCAGAAGGAATGGTACCAGCTCCTTTTTTGGGTTGGTAGGCTATTAATGGCTGCCTCAATTTCAGACCTTGTTATTGGTCTATTCAGGGATTTTACTTCTTCCTGGTTTAGTCTTGGGAGGGTGTAAGTGTCCAGGAATTTATCCATTTCTTCCAGATATACTGGTTCATTTGGATAGAGGTGTTTGTAGTAATCTCTGATGATAGTTTGTATTTCTGTGGGATCAGTTGTAATATCCCTTTTATCATTTTTTATTGCATCTCTTTGATTCTTCTCTCTTTTCTTTTTTATTAGTCTGGCTAGTGGTCTATTTTGTTGATCTTTTCAAAAACCCAGCTTCTGGATTTATTGATTTTTTTGAAGGGTATTTTATATCTCTATCCCCTTCAGTTCTGCTCTGATCTTAGGTATTTCTTGTCTTCTGCTAGCTTTTGAATTTGTTTGCTCTTGCTCCTCTAGTGTTTTATTTTTTATTTTTTATTTTTTGAGACAGAGTCTCGTTCAGTCACCCAGGCTGGAGTGCAATGGTGCGGTCTTAGCTCACTGCAACCTCTGCCTCCTGGTTTCAAATGATTCTCGTGCCACAGGCTTCTAAGTAGCTGGAATTACAGGGCCTGCCACCCCATGCAGCTAATTTTTTGTAGTTTTAGTAGAGACTAGGTTTCACCGTGTTGGCCAGGCTGGTCTCAAACTCCTGACCTTGTGATTTGCCCGCCTTGGCCTCCCGAAGTGCTAGAATGACAGGCATGAGCCACCACGCCCTGCCTTCCTCTAGTTCTTTTAATCATGACGTTGGGGTGTCCATTTTAGATCTTTCCTCATTTCTTTTGTGAGCATTTATTGCTATACATTTCCTTCCAGACACTGCTTTAAATGTGTACCAGAGATTCTGGTACGCTGTGTTTGTTCTTTTTGGTTTCAAGGAACACCTTTATTTCTGCCTTCATTTCATTATCCAGTAGTCATTTAGGATCAGGTTGTTTAGTTTCCATGTAGTGTGCAGTTTTGAGTGAGTTTCTTAATCCTGAGTTCTAATTTGATTGCACTGTGGTCTGAGAGACTGTTACTATTTCTGTTCTTTTGCATTTGCTGAGGAGTGTTTTACTTCCATTTATGTGGTCAATTTTAGAATAAGTGTGATGTGGCGCTGAGAAGAATGTATATTCTGTGGATTTAGGGTGGAGAGTTCTGTAGATGTCTATTAGATCTGCTAGGTCCACATCTGAGTTCAAGTCCTGGATATCCTTGTTAATTTTCTGTCTCATTGATCATATATTGACAGTGGAGTGTTAAAGTCTCCCACTGTTATTCTGTGGGAGTCTAAAAGGATAAGCGTTTTCAACAATGATGCTGGGACAACTGGATATTTAAATGCAAATCAATGAACATTAATGAATACTTCACACATACGCAAAAACTAATTCAAAATTGATCAGGCTGGGCATGGTGGCTCACACTTGTAATCCCAGCACTTTGGGAAGCCGAGGCAGGCAGATTGCTCGAGCCCAGGAGTTCCAGACCAGCCTGTGCAAGATGGCAAGACCTCGTCTCTACAAAAATTGAGCCAGGCATGGTGTTGTGTGCGTATGGTCCCAACTACTTGGGAAGCTGAGGCGGGAGGATCACTGGAGTCCAGGGAGGTCGATAGGGTTTTGGTTCTGTGTCCTCACTCAAATTTCACCTTGAATTGTACTCCCGTAACTCCCATGTGTTGTGGGAGGGGCCCAGTGGGAGCTGTTTCTCCCATACTGTTCTCATGGTAGTGAATAAGTCTCACAAGATTTGATGGGTTTATCAGGGGTTTCCGATTTTGCATCTTCCTCATTTTCTCTTGCCTCTGCCATGTAAGAAGTGCCTTTTGCTTCCCATCATGATTCTGAGGCCTCCCCAGCCATGTGCAACTGTAAGTCCAATTAAACCTCTTTTCCTTCCCAGTCTCAGGTATGTCTTTATCAGCAGTGTAAAAACGAACTAATACAGAGGTAGAGGCTGCAGTGAGCCATGATCGTGGCACTGCACTCCAGCCTGGGTGATGGAGCAAGACCCTGCCACAAAAATTAAAAAAAAAAATTTTTTAATTGATCAGTGAACTGTAAAGCCTCTAGAAGAAAACAGGAAAACATCTTTGTGAGCCTGGGTTAGGGAAAATTTTCTTAGATATAATGCTAAAAGCACGATGCATAACAGAAAAAAATTAATACACTGGACTTCATCAAAATCAGGAACTTAAGCTCTTCAGTAGGCACCAAAAAGAAAATGGAAAAAAAAAAGCCTCAGAGAAAATGTCTGCAAAACACTTTATCAGATAAAGCACTTGTATCTATAATGCATATAAAACTCACAACACAAAAATAAGAAACCCAGCAACCTTGTTTTTGTTTTTATTTTTTTGAGACAAAATTTCACTCTTGTTGTCCAGGCTTGAGTGCAGTGGCTCATCCAGGCTGGAGTGCAGAGGCTCACTGCAGCCTCTGCCTCTCGGATTCAAGTGATCCTCCTGCCTCAGCCTCCTGAGTAGCTGGGATTACAGGCACCTGCCACCACACCCGGCTAATTTTTTTATATTTTTAGTAGAGGTAGGGTTTCACCATGTTGGGCAAGCTGGTCTTGATGATCACCTAACCTCAGATGATCAGCTTGCTGGTGGCGGGCAGGTTCCTAGCTATTCCTGCTTTCAAAGAGAGCCATGTATCTTCCTCTTGCTTAAAGAACAGTGCAGACCATTCTAGTCCATAATGATCAGTCTAAGGGTGGCGAGTCCTCAAGCCACACACGGCAATGGAAAGGCCCACAGCGTCTCTTACGACATCAATTACCAATTCTCAACTGAAATAGTCAAGTGAGAACTCAACCAACTTACATGCAAGACTGAAACATCCATGTGCCCAATCCACCGAAGAACTCTAAGTGGCCTTATCAGCCCTTCTTCACTAGCTTCTCAGGTAACGCTTTCAACTCATGTTGTCCTGCAATCCATCCTCTCCTTCCCACATCAGTAGGATCATCTTACTGATCCTGATTCACCCCTGTGTGTTGCTTAGGACCTCCAGGGAAAATCATTCCTTCGCTTGACCCATTATTCTTCTTTGACACTCTCCCCTGGTGAAATAATACTCTGCTAACCCATTCTGTCTATGTCAAGAAAAGGGACAGTAATATCCCTATCACTGACTCAGTTGGAAGAGTTGGGGAACTGTGTGAATATTCACTCCTTTACTTAAAAGTTTTGTGTAGTATCTGATACATACAAAAGCATATAAGTAAGGTATAGATAAACCGTGAAGCACAATAATGACACAACAGTATCAAACCCACTGTCAACTCCCACTGGAATTACCGTGTTTCTTCTCGTGCCTTTCTCATTATTCTCAGAGGGAATCATTATCCTAAAATTTATATTTTGCCCTTCATGCTTAAAAAGAAATCAGTGCCTATGTATCTATTCCTTAGCCATGTATTAGTCTTTTTGAGCAATATGAAAATAGAATCGTGCACATATAATCTTCTGCGACTGCTCCTTTATCCAACAATGTTTCTAAGATCTGTCTGTATTGTTACTATAGCAGAATTTACCAATCGTTTCTTTTATGGGTTGTTTTTGTGTCTGAGAAATCTTTCCTTACCTCAAAGTAAAAAATATTCTCCTGTATTTCCTTAATCGAGTTTTCTCTTTCACAATTTGTCTTCAATTCACATGGAGTTGGGTTTTACATATGATGAGAGACAAGGGAGATAATCTAATTTTTTTCTACGTGGATCATCTCTGAATGGCATGTAGTGATTAGTTCCTCCTTTCACTACTGCTCTATAACGTTCTCTGTCAAATATTTTATATATGGTTGAATTTCTTCCATTATTCAGTTTGCCCATCCCTGAGCCTAGGTACACTATTTTAACCACTATAGCTTTGTAAGATTTTATATATAAACCACTGCCCCTACATTGAGTTCTTTTGCTTCCAAAATATCTTGGCTATTTGGGAGCATTTGATATTCTCTCTTACTTTTAAAATTAGTTTGTCAATTCCTTGAAGAACTGTGTTGGAATTTTGTTGTTTTTTCCCCAAGCTTTATTTTAGAATTGGAGGGTACATGTGCAGATTTGTTACAAAGGTATACTGTGTGGTGCTAAGGTTTGGGGTATGAAGGAATCCATCACCCACATTGGTAGATTTTTAGCCCGTCCCCTCCTCCTGCTCTATATCCTCTAGTAGTCCCCAATGTCTTTTGTTCGCATCTTTATGTCCATGGGTACCCAGTGTTTACCTCCCACTTACAAGTGAGAACGTAAAGTATTTGACTTTGTTTCTGCATTAGTTCACTTAGGGTAATAGTCTCCAGCTGCATCCATGTTGCTGCAAAGGACATGATTATTGTTCTCTTTTTATGGCTGCATAGTATTTCATGGTGTATGTATACATTTTCTTTGTCCATACCACTGTTAATGGGTATATGGACTGATTTCATGTCTTTGCTATTGTGAATCGTGCTGCAGTGAACATACAGGTGCACAGGCATTTTTGGTAGAATAATTTATTTTCCTTTGGGTACGTATCCAGTAATGGGATTGCTGGGTTGAATAGCAGTTCAACTCTTAGTTCTTTGAGAAATATCCAAACTGCTCTCCACTGTAGCTGAACTAATTTACATGGAATTTTGATTTTGATTGTATTAAATCTTTAGATCAATTTGGGAAAAACTGAAATCTACACATTATTGAGTTGTATTCTCAAAAAATATTGTACATCTCTTCATTTATTGAGATCTTTTTTAATGACTCAAAAGTTTATAATTTTTCTATCTTTTGTGATTTTATCTTGTAAGTTTCAAACAATTCTAAATAACTTTAAAAACATTCCTTATTAACTGCTGATATATAAAAGTAATTTTTAAATTATCACCTTATATAATGCCATTTTGCTAAACACACTTTTTCATATGATTGCTCTGTAGATTTGGATTTTCTTTGTTGACAACAAATCATCTGTGAATAATGCCCATGTTTTCTTTCTTTCCAAATTCTTACACATTTTATTTTCTTGCCTTACAATACTGGGTAAAATCTATAGTACAATGTGGAATTTAAGTTACAATTAGGGGCATTCATTTCTTTTTCATGGTTTTAAAAGAGATTGCGTCTAATTGTTAAAGCTGGAGTTAAAGAAGTTCTCAAATCAAGGAAAGGTATAGAGTCTACCCACAGAATAGAGTTCCACATATGTGCTTTCTTTCCTTTATCCTTTCTCTTTCAATTTCAGTGCCAGGGAAGAATGATGGTAAGGGTGGGGAAGAACAGCGTGTGAGCCAATATACTATTGACAACTTTTGTTGCATTTCTTCTAAATAGTGGCCTGATTATTTTTTTCTCTGTTGTCACTCTTTTGAGCTTACCCTTATTTTACAATGAAACTTGATATGACATTTTTCAGTGAAAGTAGAATGTAGAATTTTAAAAATTCCATTGAAAAGCCACTGTCAGAGGTATTGCCAGCTATTATATTAAAGACCTAATGTAATTATAATGTAAGATAAGAAATATTTCAAATTAACCTTTTCCTCTACCCAAACTTCTTTGCATACTTTCTCCTTGATAAGTCTGCTGCTTTGCTGATTACATAGTGCATTCCACATTAAAAAAAAAAAAATCTTTTTTGGCATAGAGACAGCCTTCAAAGGGCTTGACCAATCACTGATGTCCTACTTAAATCTTGTTGGAAATAGTGTCACTGGAAAGTTGACACAAATGTATATGCCCTCTACCCCCACCCCAGCCAAAAAAATATACATTTATATAGATAGATGTATGAAGAAACTAACCTTCTAAAAAATAGCACATAGGAAATAGCACTGTCTTAGACGGAAAATGTACGTAGACGATGGTGGCTTAACACTTTGATACTATTGCAGGCTATTACCTGAGCTCTCATTTGATCAGCATATTCTCTAGACAAAAACGACAGACACTAATGCTGTTCTTTCTCCTCTGCTCTACTTAACCAAAATCTGCAGTTGTAGGGAAATACTGAGGGGAAGGTTCCACTTACCTTTGAGGCCAAAGTGTTGATAAGGTTGGCCCTGCCCTATACTCCTCCCACATGTAGGATTCTCAGTAACAATAGTTTGTGAGCCCTTGGGATATGTGGCTTCCTATTTGGAGAGGTAGACAGAGTAGAATCCATTTGCTTTGAAGAACTGACATCAAGCTGTTTTGGTTTCCCTTAAGCTAGCCATTCATTTAATCATCAGGCAGTAGTAACAATGGTGATTTAGTAATAATTACCCCCTTTCTAGAACAACAGCATATTTGGAAAAATCTACCTATTCCTTTCCGTTTTAACATATCAGTATCCGACACTCAAATCAGCAATGCTAGAATACTGTGGATAACTAATGTACAGAAAATACTAGGACAACTGAGTTATTATCCTAGTAGTAAATGTTGTAGGCAGTAATACACAAAGCTAACAAATACTGAGCACCAACCTTGTGCCAGGCCCTGTTCAGTTGCTGGGGAAACATTGTTGAACAAGTTTGACTCCTTAACAAGGAGAGACAGATGTGAATATACTAATGATAGTTTCAGATGGTGACAAGTATAGGAAGAAAAAAAAGAAAGAAAATGATGTGATAGAGAATAACTCAAGCATGTGAGGCAAATTAGATGGAAACTACAAACTCACATAGGCTCAAGGAATCCCAAGCATAATTCATACATCCAGGCATAAACAGGCATATCACACTCAAATTGCTGAAAAATACACATTACACAGAAAAGAAAAATGACAGCAGACTTCTTTCCAAAGAACTATATAAGCCAGAAAACTACGACATTGTTAACGTGTTAACAGAAAAAAAAATGTTCAACTAAATTTCTATATTGAATCAAAAGAAGACCTAGATGAAGGGAAAACTATATAATGTACATGGATTGGAAAAAATATTGTTTACATTTCCATTTCCTCCAAATCTGTAAGTTCAATGCAATTCCAAAACCCCCAGCAGGTTTTTGGTTTGTGAAAACTGAAATTGAAAATGCAAAACATAGCCAAAAAGTCTGTGAAAGAACAGAGTTAGAGGACTTATGTTTCTTTTCTTTGTTTTTGGTAAGCAAGATGAAGAGAAACTTAGAACAGCTCAGAGGAGACTTTTTTTCTATATCCCAAGTCATCAAGCCAAGGACTCAGGTTTCTTAATTCAAGACTTACTATAAAGCTATTATTGTCAAGATAGTGTAATACTAACGTAAAAATAGACATATAAATCAACAGAGCATAATAGAAACTCCAGACATAGAGCCACACATGTATGGTCAATTGATTTCCACAAAGGTGACAGGACAATAGGAAAAGTCCTTTCAACAAATGAGGGTACGCACTTTCCATATAGGAGAAAAATAAAACCTGATCCTTACCTCACACCATGCAAAAACAAACAAACAAAAAACAACTGCATTAAATACATGATAGACCTTAAATATGTAGGGCAAAGTATTATCCATGTATTTTATATATATAAAGAATTCTTAGAACTTAAGATAGTTAGGATTTCTAGAAATTAAATTGCTATGCCAAAGACTGTATCTTGAACTTTTTAGTGCATAGTGCTAAACTACAGGTGGCATCAATTTTTATGGACCTTTTAGTGGGAAATTTGTCAAGGGTCTCTTTCCAGAAACCCTTAAGAGATATTCTTTTTTTTTTTTTTTTTTTTTTTGAGACGGAGTTTCACTCTTGATACCCAGGCTGGAGCGCAATGGCGCGATCTCGGCTCACCGCAATCTCCGCCTCCTGGGTTCAGGCAATTCTCCTGCCTCAGCCTCCTGAGTAGCTGGGATTACAGGCACGCGCCACCGTGCCCAGCTAATTTTTTTTTGTATTAGTAGAGACGGGGTTTCACCATGTTGACCAGGATGGTCTCGATCTCTTGACCTCGTGATCCACCCGCCTCGGCCTCCCAAAGTGCTGGGATTACAGGCTTGAGCCACCGCGCCCGGCCGAGATATTCTTAAATTGGACTAAAAGCCCAGTCTTTTTGGAAGGGTTTCCAATGATTACTTTAAAATCTATTCTTGTATCTATCATTGAATTCACTGCATTTTAAATTTAAATTCCATGTTAATTTCAGATAACATCAATCAACTAATATGACTTACCTATTAGCAGACTTGAATAGATAAGTATATATTTGCATTTCCCTCAGCTGAAACTTTTTTTTATCTGAAAAGTACTATTACAGGAATATTCCACTGTTCTTGTTAAAATTGAAGTGGAGAAGAATCCATTTGCCATAGTTGAATAAGATGTCCAATCCTTCTAAATAAAACATACTGAAGACCTTGAATTTCTCTTCAAAATACTCATATTTACTTGAGTATTTCGAAGAGAAATTCAAGGTCTTCAGTATGTTTTGTTAATAATTTCAATTATTCAACAGATATTGAAAACCACCTACATTCCAGGAACTGCTTAAAGATGAGAAATATTGCAGTGAACAAAGCAGAGAAAAATTCCTACCCTTAAAGAGCTTACATTCTGAGGGGTGGAGAAAGACGTAAAATATATATTGTTAACTGTTGATAATTCATATGGAGAAAGATAAGCCAAGGGCAAGAGATAAAAATCAATTGTGGGGAGATGCAGTTTTAGGTTGGATACATAGAGATGTCACTAAACATGCGCCATAAAAATATCTGAGGAAAGAACATTCTAGGTAGAGGTGACAGTAAATGCAAAGAGCCCTGCATGCAATGATGCCTGGCATGTTGAACAGCAAAGAGGTCAGTGTGACTCAAGCTGAGGGAAAAAGAGAAAGAGGTAGAGCATTGTCCTGTAGGGCCTTCTGAAGGCATTTTTTGCTTTTATTTTCAACAAAATAGGAAGCTACTAGTATCATCTGAATAGTATCACTCTGGTTGCTGTGCTAAGACTAGATTATAGAAAGTCAAGGAAGTGAGGGGTCTGGCCATTAGGAGGCAGGAATCAAAGCCAGAGATAAGAATGGCTTGAATAAAGACTGCAGGTAGTGGAAGAAGTAGTGAAAACTAGCTAAATTCTACTTACAATTTAAAGGTAGAGCTGCCCATTTCTACTGAAGGGTTGGATGAAGGGCTTGGGAGAAAGAGCTGAGCCACAGACAGTGTCAAAGGACTTGTCCTAAGAAAGTAGAAGGATGGAATTGCCACTTATTAAGATGAGAAGACTAGAACAATCAGATGTCGGGCAACCAACAGCTCAGTTTTAAGCACACTTCACATACCCAGTGTCTATGTAAACCTTAACATAAACCTTAACATACTTCCATATGAATTTTTTGAATCTTACCATACAGAAATACTCTAATGCCAAGAGTGGAAGACTAACGTAAAATATCATTTAGTTGTTTACATTTAAGGTTGGAGAATGGACTACAGTAACTGACTTTAGTTTTTCAAAGCCTACGAGTGGGAAGAAAAACAGTTTATAGTAGTACCCTTCTTCTGTATTGTTGATTAAGTAACATGCCCCAAGAAGACTTAAGGAACAGTAAGAAGTCCCTGTTTGTTTTTTTTTAGGCTGTGCCACTATGGGAAGTCCAGAAGTCTCCCAAGTCACAGAAAATTGACCAAATTTGGGGTCACCTGAATCCTTGTAATTTAATACCAATTCTTTACAAAATAGATACGTTTTTTCACTTTCTTATTCACTGGGACTTCAATAAACATTGATAATTATTTGTATAACTGCTCATTCACTAATTTCCATTTTTAGTTCTTTTCGTATGTCTTCCTTTGACAATACTAAAAGCATCCTTGGATCTAGGATAATTCTTCATTTCAGATAGGAAAAATGAAGATCAGAGAGGGTTAAACAACATTAGCAGTATCTTTTGGTGGTGTTTTTGCACTGTACATTTCCAAATGTCATAGAAATCCTATCTCTTTGTTGCTTTATTATATTGCCTGGTAAGGAAGTTTATGTTAAAACCAAAAGTATTCTAATATATATCTAATGTATATATGACTGCTAATATGGATAGAAGAAAAAAATTGAACTATATAATGTTACATAAATTGAACTTTTGAATCCTGATAAGCCCTGGAAGAGTATGGAACTTTTCTACATAAAAAATCTAGACCACTGAAACTACCAGCTATGCTTCAGAATTATATGAAATACAGAATACATATGTATATACACATATACACACATATGTATATACACATATACATATGTAATACATGTGTATACATATATACACATATGTATATACACATGTATATACGTATGTAATACATATGTGTATACATATATACGTATGTATACATAGGTATTCTGTATTTCATATATATATATATTTGGCTAGAAAACCTTCACCACCTGAAATATGCCTTATTTTTTAAAGCTATTATGTATGCAAATTCAGTGGAATTCAATAGACCACAAAAATGGGTTATTTTACTGAATGAATAAGTGCAATATATATTTGACAACTGGTGGTGATGGAATATAGAGAAAGGTAGGGAGGGGAAAAAAAAGAGGTATTCTTATATAATCTAAGATAAATTTGAAAATTGTAAGCCAAAAAGCTACTCAAAATACTAATTTTGTAACTTAAAATTCATTATCTATGTCTTAAATATTTTGGAGGGTGTAGGGGTTACTAAGAGTGAGGGAGAAGAAAGACGGGAGATGGCAAAACTGACACTGGGGAGAAACTGCATGTTTAAGATCCATTATAATGAAGGCCCCTTAGTCTCTGCCTCGTAAAACGAAAATCTTCACAAAAAGTAGCCAGAACATGTTCATGTGAAAGCAACTGTGGGTTCTGGTGGACAATCAGTGTTTAAAACTCTGCCCTGGAAACTGATTTCATAATATGTTGGTTAGAACACTGAAAAGAAAGTAAAACCTCACTGTAGGTTGAGCATCCCAGAAATGCTCCAAAATCCAAAACCTTTTGAGTGCTGACATGACACTTGAAGGAAATGCTCACTGGAGCATTCTGAACTCTAGTTCAAAATGATGCTCAACCAGTATATTGTAAATATTGCAAAATCTGAAAGAAAAAAATCCCAAATCCAGAACTTATACTCAGTTGTCTGCTTTTTTCTCCAACACAGACAATTTGTATAGCACTTGTAACGTTTTTATGAGCATTATTTCATTAGATAGAATAACCTATACCTATTACAAGCCTACAGAAATTCTGAATGTAACTGTGAGACAATAGCTGATAGTCACACCAGTGGGTGAAATTTTTGTAAACACCAGTGGAGATGGGTAACTCTAAATTTGTATCCATAGCCTCACTAAAAGTGATGCTTAACACAAATGTTGAAAACTACTTGTGTGAGATGACGTAGCTCTTTGTATCTTTCAGAGCTTTTTTTTGTGATCTGATCTGTAGAAAAGCCATAGGCAGGAAGCTATACCCTGGAGATGCAGTTTATTAAAGGTGAGGATTCCTAGCAAAACAATTATTTCCAACTATATGATTTGTTTTAAAATTAATCACATGTGGGCCGGGTGCAGTGGGTCATGCCTGTAATCCCAGCACTTTGGGAGTCCAAGGCGGGTGGATCACTTGATCTCCAGAGTTCAAGACCAGCCTGGCCAACATGGCGAAACCCCGTCTCTACTAAAAAATGCAAAAATTAGCCAGGCGTGGTGGCAAGCGCTTGTAATCCCAGCTACTCAGGAGGCTGAGGCAGGAAGAACTGCTTGAACCCAGGAGGTGGAAGTTGCAGTGAGCTGAGATCACGCCATTGCACTCCAGCCTGGGCGACACAGCAAGACTCTGTCTGGGGCTGGGGAAATTAATCACACGTGATTTGTTACACCTACATATGGGGGATAGACAACTAACTATGCTTCGGAAAAGTCTTAAGGCAAAAACTACATTTAGTATGTAAAAGAGATATATCAGAACTCAGTTGCATAGAAACTTCATACTGTGATTAGTTTTTAAAACAAGCAAATCAGGAGCTCTCTAAATTGCTGGCCCAACATTTATTTTGTTATGGCTATTTCTAAGTCTGAAAACAGGAAATGAAATGATAAAATAATTAGAAGCATACATATACACACACACTTACACATATATAGGTTGAATGTTGCTCATCCAAAATGCTTGGAAATAGAACTCTTTTGAATTTTAAATCTTTTGGATTTTTTGAATTTTTGTATATTTATATTTACTGGTTGAACAACCCAAATGTGAAAATCCAAAATCCCAAACGCCTCAATGACTATTTCCTTTGAGGGTCATGTTAGCACTTAAAAGTTTTGGATTTTGGAGCATTTCCAACTATGGATACTGAATCTGTGTGTGTACACGTGGGCACGTGCATATGTGCATCAAAGTCATTTGCAGGCACAGAGCTCCCTTCTCTTCCTTAATTATCAGAAAATGAGCCAGCCAATGATACCAGTGAATCTGAGGAAGAAAGCAGACATGTAAAGACAGAGACTGTTAAGAGTAACAATTAGAGTTACACAAGAACAACAGGAAATGCTAGCTCTTCCAGTCAAGGCTGCCTGGAACATTTATTTGTATAGTAAAATAAGTGAAATCTAGAGTCAATCTCCTTTTGAAAGATGAGCTGATTAAAATAAGTTGGACAAGAAACAAATCAGTCTATTTTTGAGTAAATTTAATAATATTCTGTCTCTAGCATACATGTTATTCATGCTTTTTATTTGCTATGTTTTATGATGCTTTGACATCTTAAAATGCTTGCTAATCAGAGGAACCACCCTATTCAGGGCTAGCTCTTTCATATATATACCAACCAATCCCAAGTCTATAGCCCCAACCACCCTCCTTTTCTAATTCTTGCACACGAAGCCACTGTTTCTCTGCCGTAAATCATCCTAGGACCAGGTACCAGAAAATCACATACCATCCATATAGCCAAATGCCCACCAGTATTATTCAAACCAGCCAATCTTAAACCATTTACCCCGCCTGGCCTTTCCTGCAGAAACCTCAATGAAGGATCTAACTAGTCTTGCCCCTTGCCCGTGTCATATGCCACCTGACTACAATTTGGTGCTTTCCCCATGACTGTATGTAACATGTGGTCTTTTTTCTTCACTCTTTTTTCTTTGAGACAGTCTCGCTCTATCACTCAGGCTGGAGTGCAGTGGTGCAATCTTGACTCACTGCAACCTCTGCCTCCTGGGTTCAAGTGATTCTCCTGCCTCAGCCTCCTGAGTAGCTGGGATTACAGGCGTGTTCCACCACACCCAGCTAATTTTTGTATTTTTTATTAGAGACGAGGTTTTGCCATGTTGGCCAGGCTGATCTTTAACTCCTGACCTCAGGTGATCCACCTGCCTCGGCCTCCCAAAGTGCTGGGACTACAGGCGTGAGCCACCGCACTGGCGGTAACCCACTCTCTGAAGCCTGTTAAGTATAATAAACATATTTCTTTCAAGTTTATTCTTCCTTTGGCCAGTGACTTCTATCATACCATTATTCAACATAAACATTCTTAGAACAGTATATAAAATATCCATAATTAAGAACAGAGCAACCGTTCATTGTAAAAACAACAAGTTCAATCAGCTTTCCGGCTGATACATCATTTTTCATGTTCTGTCTTTTTTCTTTTGTTTTACATTTAAAACTGTCAAGCCACAATTGTGGAATAAATTCTAAAACATAAATGAGTATGTGAATTTAAAAGAAAATACAATTCAGGGTTGTATACAGGATATATATTTATTAACAGTGAAAAAGCATTTACCCAAAGTGAATGTTACAAAATACAAAGAGTACATCCACAGTCTGGCCAGATCATTAGTTTAGGCATTATCTTAATCTGTCTAACATTTTCTCTCACTCATTTTGACCTTTTCTCCCTCTATCTCTAACCAAAATTTTTAACTTCAAAATTAGAACAAATAGGAATATTTAATGCCTAATCCTTCAGCAATAGTTACTAGAGAAAACAGATTAAATAAATATATCTGCTCTCAAACCCTAGGTATTTTAAAACTAAATTATCTACTAAAATAGAAAAAACAGTAGACTTAGATAATAGCAGCTATAACACAGGTCAAATAAGCAATTTTGGTAAGGTTTTTAAGTACTATAGTAATAACTAAGATATAAATACAATTTCTAGTTTACCTTTAATATGCATGCAGAGAGAGAGAGAGACAGCCGCAATATGTAAGGCTTGGCTTGAGTACCAAAACAAAGTTTTCACCCTTTCTGCTTAAAGTCTAGAAAATACAGAATTTGAGTGTGCATGTAACATAACTTACTATTCCAATTTCCCTGAAGTTAGACCACTTGGTAAGAATTCCTAATTCTGAATTGGTAATTTTCTGAATAGGTTTTATTAAAGTTGATATATTGTCTTCCATAATATAAGTAGCAGTACAGTAAATATCCTTGTAGGGAAATCCTCATTTAATACTCCTTGATTGGACATTATACTGAGGTATTTAAAGGAATACTCAACAAGTTCTTTTTTTTATGGGGTATTTCAGTTGTTAACAAAGTTAAAATACTTATTGGAACAAACTCATCATATTTAAGGAAGAATCTGTAAGGCTGACTTACTCATTGTTAACTGGCTTTTTGAAGCCTTACTAAGTATATGGACAATTTGGGATAAAAAGTAAATCATCTTTCAAAAGCTGATTTACTTAAAGTCACATAAATTTTCAGTACTTTATGTGGAAATCTGCTTCTCCCTCACTACACAAAAAAGCAACTACTATGCTTTGGTCTTAAATTACCATCTCAAAAGTCAAGTTTATCTGAAGGCATATAGATTCTTACTATTTTATTATATAAATTTTGTTCTATTTATCACCACTTAAAAAAGTTAAGTAAGTTTTTCATTTAAAAATCACAATGTTACTTCTCTGTGCAGAAATCTCTCTAATTACATAAAGCTTATTTTTTTACTTTCAGACAGAGGCAATGTAGATAGGATTTGAAATTCTGGAAAATATTTATCTAACAGATAATGATGTAATAAGTTTTAGATACTGAGAACCTATGTTCTAAACTTATTATCCAATTTCAATGGATTAATATATATTCTATAATAGTATCCTGGACACCTTTATAATCTGCCCTATTCTTGCACAGGAATAGGACTTGCAGTTATCTAAAAGAACATCAGACCCAACAGCAGCAACACAGGCATTGTTTGGAAGACTGGCCTAATGGATGGGCTTTATAATAAATAATATATTTCTCTAACTCTTAACCATTGCTCTTCTCTGAGCAGCCTAAAGTTTTATAAAACATTGACTTGCTGTATAGAATTCAACGTAATTTCCAAAAAAGATACTTTATAGATAAGTCCAAACTTTATTTAAAACTGCATTTTAAATTTGTTACCAAATATCACAATGGGGAAGAAAAGACTCCCCTCCCCAACAAAGAACCCCACAGCATATCAAGGCTTAAATTTGTCCAGAATTGAGTTTCTGATGTTTTTAACAACCATGGGCAAAAATTACCACACCTATCAAAAATGCAGTGTCAAACTAATTTACATTTTTATACAAATCAAAACAGATGTTTATTTAGTACTGTTTTCATATATGCATTGACTATGTAAAGAGAGAGATGAGCCTCTGAAGACATCTCATATACTCTGGGCTCCCACCGTTTCTGAAAAACAGAATAATAATTAATGCTTTATAAATTGCTTATTGAATTACTAGAATTTAACATTGTTCTCTGCCATTAAAGCTTTTACTTTTAATATAAGGTTATTATGAAGGAAATTCTAATTTAGCTTGCTAATACAATCCCCTAAGAGCACACAGTGAAAAAGAATAAAACTGATTCAATATGGCAGACTGAGCAGATACTTCCTATCTCTCTAAAAACACCCCACTAGGGAAGAAAAAAAAAAAGAAAAGAACTATAGAATAGAATAAATCTGGACCAACAAAAGAAGACTGGTTGTGAGAAAACAGAATAGAGACTATCAACAAATGACCAGAATGCTTAAAGCAGATGGAAGCATACCCAAAGAGAGTGGACGAAGCTGCAGCTCAAATACTTACAAGAGGCTGCAGCTGAGATGGGTACCATAGTCTAACAGGTAGAAATGGGCTGAAAACTGAGAAATTAACTGAATGTTTGTTATGTGAATGCTCCGTCCTTATCCTCACTCCATTTCCAGGAAAAACAAAAACAATAAAATATATGATTTTCATCAACTGATGAACTGACGGAGAATAACAAAAAGAAACTGACCCTGATGCAAGAAACACTGAGTGGCTCAAGAGCTGTGCTATTAGATTCTTACAGAAAGAAATCTGAGACTATCGCTTGGCTCTACAATGAATGATATTTACAAAGAAGCATCCTCAGAGAAAGTGTAGAACATTTAATTATATAAGTGTATTTACTTTAATAACTTTAGTAATGTAAGAATATGGGCAAAACTGAACAGAGAACCTAGAAGAAAGCAGAGCAGCAGCAGCAGAGGAATAATGACCAAACTTGATGGAACAAGAGAATGCACATATACTTAACCAAAATAGAAAGTAAAAAGTAGAATAACCAAAAATGATATGAACACTGAGAGGAGGAGGAGAGGTAGGTGTAGATACACACTTGCCATCAGGTAGACAAGAGGTATTATCTGTATCTTAAACATAAGAATCAAAAAATATTTAGAGTTACAGTCTCCTAAGAACTAAAAATCAGTAATAAAAAGTGGGTTTTTGCTATTTATAATATTTTTGTACCTTTCTCAAACCATGTGCATGTATATATGTTAAAACAAAAGATTTTAAGAATAGAAAAAAAATCCAACAATACTGTTTCATAAATTAAACAGCTGAACTAAAATGTTCACAGAATTATGCTATCTTTGCAGTATTTGGCTTAAATCTCCCAGGAAATAGTGGCATATTTAAAAAGTAAAACACAACAGCAGTATAAAGACAATGATTTTCAATATAGTAAGATTTAAATTGGTAACTCTTACCGGGTTCTTTTAGCGTCTGAGAATTTCCAGCTAACTCTTCAGTATGCATTTCACATATTTCACCAGATAAGTGGTTTTTCTGTTCTTCTTCTACCATTTTCTTCCTGAGATCTGCCTTTGGAATGAAAATTGAAAATACCAATCATTCTTTATGTTGACAATATTTGTTATATAAAGACAAGTTTAATTAAAGACAGCCAAATACCTCTGAATATATTGTCAGTTTCAGTGGTAAATCTTCAACTTTCACAAAATCTTCTTCATCAGACTTTTGACTTATATTACCAGATTCTGCTTCCTGTAAGATAAATTTAAAGAAAAAAATATATACTCTAGATCTAAACCCAAGTCATCCATGTGAAGAAAAAAAGTGAATTCTTTTATCAGTAATTCTATATTTAGTTTTCTTCTATATTCAGCTCTATGAATAATTCAGAAATATGGAGTTCACAGGAAAAGCTACACATCACATCTATGTACATACTGTCAAGCTTTCTGTTACCATTTGGTCAGTAAAAAAAAAAGCGGGCCAGTTTATACATTAGTTTATACATGCTGAAGAAATAGTAGTTATAGCACCAAGACTAAAAACGTTAGGAAGACAACTCTTGTTTCTTATGTTTACTGAACACACGAGAGCTGTATCCAGCAGAATGTAAGCAACCATTTACAATTTTTTCTATTTATCCACTCTGTTGAGGCTCAGTTAGAAAGCTGACATATGAATTTAGTAATACTCTTTTGTGATCACCTCAAACTGTGTTTTTCCTGAACTTTTTCCCCCTACTGATTATCCAAGTAGAAGTCTTAGGTTTTCCTTCTTGCAGTATTTCTCACTCACCCTACTCTTGTTCAGCTCATATTTCATACTTATATAAATAGTAGGAGCCTCATATCTTGACAATATATCCTACAGTCATCAGATTAATCTTCACAGCCCATAACTTTGACCATTTCACTTCCTTACACAAAAACAGTAGGATCCCGGACTAAAATTTAAATTCAAGAGCTTTTATAATCTACCTTTGACTTAATTTCAATGAAATGTCTTTTATGGCAACTCTACACAACGGTCAGATGATAATAAGAATAAACCTAACAGGCAATTTTCAGAGTTTTAAATGTGTAATTTTACTGGTAGTGAGGCAAACAAAACAGTTAAAAGAGTTACTCTTTCTACTAATGTTTTTGAAAGATTTTAAGTCCCCTTTCTGAGAAATTATAAAATCATAACTATAAATACATATTTAAGAACAAAAGAATTTTTTTTTTTTTGGTAAGACACATGGCTTCACTCTGTTGCCCAGACTGGAATGCAGTGGGGGCAATCACAGTTTACCACAGCCTAGAACTCCTGGGCTCAAGTGATCCTCCTGCCTCAGCCTCCTGAGTAGCTAGGACTGCAGGCATGCACAATCACACCTGGCTAATTTTTAATTTTTTTATAGAGACAGAATATCTCACTATGTTGCCCAGGCTGGTCTCAAACGCCTTTTAGTTCTATCCAACAAAAGCACTGACTGGAAATGATTCTGGTTAAGTTATACTTATGTTTGCAATTTAAGGAAGATCAAGGCTATTTTAAAGGCCCTTGTTTTATGTGGGGTTTTTCTGCTCAGGTATTTTTCAGGCCTGGTCTCCATTTTATTTTTGCTTTAACAATTCCCTCCTTTTGGCTGCCCTCTCAGCTTGGAGGTGGCCAAGTGGCACAGCATTACTCTGTTACCACTACTGACATAGATATTGGGATGAAAAGTCAGGTAAAGTTATCATTGAAAGGTATGTTGGGATTCAGTCATGCAGCTTCCATCGACAATTACGTAGTCGGTGTGTTTCCCTGATGGCAATCATCTGATGAATGAGTGGCTGCTGGAAAGCATTTAAACCCCTTGGGAAGAAAACACAAGGGAAGAAAACACAAAAACTGTAGCAAGAACTGAAAGATCCCTCTAAGCAAAGATTCCCAGGAGCCAAAATTTAACCAACTGACTAACTCAATGGAGGAGGCCTTGCTTATCTGATGAAAAAATTGGATTTGTTAAGATCTTTTAAATTTTGGGCAACAATACCTGATTGTCAACATAAAAACAATACTTTTCACCAATTAGGGCAGAAGCTCCTTCCTGTGAGCAGCTTTCTACTGGAGTTCCACTGAGGCCAAATTACTCATCTCAGATTGTATTGCTTGAAGAGTATCTAAAGTATCATTAAAACCTTTTGTTCAAGGGTTGCTGAAATATTCATAGGTGATTTTCCCAATCAGAGACTGTCAGCTAAAGAAAAAGGGATCCTAAGAAAGAACAAAATCTAGAACCTCTTCATATATTTGAGTTTGGGAGATCACAGGGAGTTGTTTTATAAGGGATCACTTTATGTACAAACAACCTCAAGTTAAGAATTTCACTACCATTTAAAGAGTCATACCTGGTCATTTTAGGTAGGAAATAGCCCAAACCACAGTGTCCAGACCATAAAGATGAAAACATTTATATATTTTGTTGCTATACAAGATGAATAACCCAGTATTACTGAAGGGGCAAAGGAGATCCTATTACCCACCAGTTGGGAATGATGTGACTGTCATGGTTATTCTTTGTCATATCTGCTATCTGCACGTTGCCAGGTAAAATGGTTATGATTTAAATAGGAAGAGGAATAAAATACATTTCTATGTATTATTTTTGGGTACCATCGCCAAATAAGGATGTCTGGTTTCCTTTTCAAATATGCCCTGAAAACTGATCTTAAAAAAAAACCTATTTTGCTGTATATAGTGAAACTATAGAGGTATTCTATTTGCCTCTAGAGTTTCCTTTGAACCAGTGTCTACTTTCAGTCAGTTCTCTACTAAAATAGTCAAGGGTATTATGATGTAGTTCTGATTTTAAATATGTGTTGTTATATAGGAGACCAGTCTCCAAATTTGTGTCAAACCAAAAAGTCTGACTACACATAGGGAGACTGGAACACTGTCTAGGCCCAGTTCCATTAAGGTTTTCTGTGCATAGTGATACATGACCAGCAATAAAATCAACAGTAGTTACAGGACATACCTTTGCTTCTGTAACTTCTTCCCAGTGCCAAGTCAGTCAATCACAAATATCAACCAACTTGCTAAGGGAAGGATACCAAACCTTTTCATAAAACCAGTTTCCTGAATTGCTCACCCAAGTGTGTATAGGAGCAGATTACAGTATTAGTTGTGATTCCATTAATCTGGATGACTACATGGCCCGCAATTGCTTTGGTGAGTGAGACTGGCTATGATTTGAACATCAGACCTTAGAGGATGTTTGGTTCGAGTAGTAAAAGTTCCTAACAAATTTTTAACATTTTGTGTTTATGCAAAACAAAAACAAATCTTAATGAAAAAAGTTAAATGGAGTTTTGTTCCGTTGTTGTGGGGAAGTTGTTTACTTCACGATGCCACCTGCTCGTAGGGAAGGCTTTCCCTTAGGTACCTTTAATTTTAAGTCATCTATAGGTTGCCAATTCCAAAAGTCTAAGAAAGCTCTCTCTACTTGCGAAACATGGACCCAAGGCTCAAAACCCTGAAGTTTTGAGTAGTAGGAAGCATCTGGTACAGTCTTTTCCAATAAGGCTCAAAGGAAATTTTTCTCTGCTATTGTTTCTAAAAGATCCAATCTCCAGGTTCTAAGTCATGGAAGGCAGTCATGGATCATCACTGGTAGGCAATTCATAAAAAACCTCCTTCACTTGGTAGAAATATACTTTTGCATAATCCATTAAGGCCTTGCAGTATTGAGTCATTTCAGCACTAACAAATACAGGTGATACATGGGGTTATACTATTAAAGGCATAGGTCTTCCAGTTATTATTTCATAAGGGATCAAACTTGTATTTTTCTGTAGGGGTTGATCTAACTGCCAGTAGGGTCAGTGGTAACATTTTTGGCCAAGGTAATCCAGTTGACTGCTAATGTAGCCAATTTTAGTTTCAAGATACCATTTGTCCATTCAACAATGGTAGTGTAACCAAATTTGCAAATCTTGTTTATTTGATAACCTGTTCAGGAAAATGAGTTCCTTTATCACTGGAGATCTCTCCAGAAATGTTCCATAAAGGAAACACATTTTCTAAAAATTTTTTGCTACTGCTATGGCATCAGCTTTTCAATAAGGGTAAGTCCCAATCTATCCTGTAACAGGGGCACTAGTACAAGAATAACTGATACCTCATTGAGGGTGGCAGCTGAATGAAATCCATCTGCAGACATACAACTGGTCTAGCAGGCAGTAGAAATGTCAAGGGTCTTTCCAGCTTTGAGTTTGACAAGCCACACTGTGGTAAGCCATTTCTGCTGCTTTATAACAATCAACCCATCAGTACTTTTTTATAATTTGAATCATTTTTCTTTACCATGATGGTTTGTAGAGCACAAGGCCTAAGGACCAGCTGGTTGTCTGTCTGGGCCTTCAGTCGGTCCTTGTTAAGCATTAAATTTGCATCCTTTAAGATTCCATTTTTGTTGTTTCAACTCAGGTGCAGAGCATTGTTTACTGAACAAATTATCCTAAGTGATTTGATCTTGGTCAACAATCTGTGGAGTTCATTCAAAATGAATTATTTTGTCAATTTCAGACTTGGCCATAAAGTCCACACATGCATTTCCTTGATATTCAGGTTCAGTCCTATGAGCATGAGCATCATTTTTATTAACAGCTACTTTTGAGGGCAGCAGAATAGCTCAAAGTTCATCTACCAGAGGTCCAGTATTGATGGGGGGTCCACTACAAGTGAGAACCCTCTGTTTCCACATTTCAAAATCATCACTCACTCCAAAGGCACTACTATGACAGGAGAGAAATACGGGATTCAAGATCTACAGTATCCCATAAGACCAATGAACTCCCTTAACTGCCTCAGTTGTGGGTCTAGGGAACCCTTGGATTGTTTCTATTATATGAGGTAAGAGGAAAATTCCCTATGCAGTCAGATTATGTCCTAAGTAATGGACCTTTACTCTAGAGCAGGGGTCCCCAACACCCAGTACTGGTCCAAGGCCTGTTAGGAACCAGGCAACATGGTAAGAGGTGAGCAGCGGACAGGAGGGCGGGCCAGTGAGCCAAGTCTCTCCTTTATTTAAAGCCACTCCCATCACTCACATTCCCACCTGAGCTCCGCCTCCTGTCAGATTACTAACGGCAATAGATTCTCCTAGGAGCTCGAACCCTATTGTGAACTGCGCATGTGTGCGATCTAGGTTGCACACTCCTAAAGAGACTCTATCTGATGTGTCACTGCCTCCGATCATCCCCAGATGGGACCATCTAGTTTCAGGAAAACAAGCTCAGGGCTCCCACTGATTCTTCATTATGATGAGTCATATAACAATTTCATTATATAATGTAATAATAATAGAAATAAGGTGCACAATTAATGACATGTGTTTGAATCATCCTGAAACCATCCCCCTTACCCCAGGCCCAAGGAATAATTTTCTTCCATGAAACCAGTCCCTGGTGCCAAAAAGGCTGGGGACTACTGCTCTAGAGAACTGAAGTTTTGCCAGTGATATCTTATGTCCATAGTAAACTAAAAGTATAAAAGCAGAATATCTACATACAGACAGAATACAATTGTAAAGTTGACAGGTCTTGGTATAATGTCTGAGAAAAACAAGATAGGGCTTCAGTGAACCCCTGTGGCAATGCAGTCCAAGTATATTGCTGGTTTTCCACGTTAAAGCAGACAACTACTGGCTCTCCTTATCAAATGGAACACTAAGAAAAGCAGAGCAAACATCTATCACACTGTTAACCATTTAGAATCTGGAGGCACATTAGATAACAAAGTGTTAGGATTTGGAATAGCAGGAAATCTTGGATTCACAATTTTATTTACTGCATGTTAAGTCTCGAACAAATCTCCAACTTTGTCCATTAGATTTTTTAACTGTAGGATAGGAGCATTATAAAGAAAAGTACAAGGAATTATAAGACCTTGTTTTATTAAATCTTCTATAATTGGTTAAAGTCCTCGGATTGCCTCTGACTTTAGGGGGCATTAGAGCAATTTAGGCAATGGCTTGGAATAATGTATTTGGATTTTTATAGGTTTACCACTTTTAATCTTCCCTTTGTTAGTTGAAAAACAACACACAAACATCTCGGTGCTTCAGAAAGGTCTGGGTTGGTTTAAGAGTGAGTTTCAATATTATCAATTCAATTCCTGCTTGTAGGGAACAGAATAGTTCAAGTGTAGAAGGGTTAGGAAGCTCTAAAATTAACTTTCCTTCCCAAGAGAACTTTATGTGCTCTCTCAATTTAGACAGCAAATCTTGTCCCAGTGTGTTTACTCAAACAAACAGCGTCACTTCGTATGAAGGCATGCTTTTCTGAAACTGGTCTAAGTGTCATTTGGACTAGTTCACATGGTATTCTCTGAACTTGATTTGAAACCTGAAACATTTTCTTTCCTCCAAGAAATTTGCTGCAGGTTGGGGTTGAAAGTGGAGATGGTGGCTCTGGTATCCACCAACACTGTACATGACTCCCACTGACGCTGACCTTAATTTTCCCATGTTTGTTTAAGGGCTATATGAAGAATAATGTACCAGAGAATCCCTTGTCCCATCGGTGTTGACTGTCTTCAGAGCTGAACCCTTGGGAACTTCTTAATGAAGAAACAGTCTGGCCCAAAATGGGTAGAGGTAGGTCCATTAGAGAACTGATTGATAGTGGACAGTCTTTTCTTCAGTGGTCTGTTTACAGACATTGATTTTTTTTTCTCATTCTAACATTCTCTCAAAATGTTCAGCTATGGTGACTGATGTAGCCATATCAGCGACCTGTCATCCAATCTCGTGTTTTTTAATCAAGTCACCAGACTCTAGTCAGAAACTACTGATGAATAAAACCATTTCAGTTCCCGTAGGAAATAATCCCTGCTGTATTTTAAGACAGGATGTTTAACAAATTTCCAATCTAGCTCTGTAATCAGAAATAGATTCATCTTCTTCTATGTTTATATGACTGAATAATGGACTAGTCAATCATTTGTGGAAAGACCATGGGATACCTTCTAAATGTTTTCCAGTATCTTTTGGGCTGTCCACAGAAGTAGCTCTTGAAGGATTGGCTATACTCTTCTCAGACTTATGCCATCCTGCTGTAGTCACCCATTAACATGCTTCCCCAGCTCCTAATATCATGCACATAAACTGACAGAAATCAGAAAGCCCAGGGTCATTCTAATTCTAAACTCCTCAGCAAACTGTTTTGGATTTTCCTTGAGATTTGGATAATCTTTTGCTATGGCTCTGAGTTCAGCTTTTGATCCAGAAGTAAAAGTAGTTACAGGAGCCAGACCTGGGTGTCCTGAGAGTCTAACTTAGTAAAGCATTAGCCTAACTTCTTTTCTGTCATCATCCTCAGAGTGAAAGGGTAATTGAGCAAAAGGATTAATATGACTGAACAAAATGGGTTAGTGGATTCAGAATAATTAGATAGAGGAGGATAAGTAGAGTAACAGGTTAGAGTGAAGTCACTCCTTACATATAATTTATTTTTGTCATCAATTCATTGCTTAAGCTTTTCACCTGTCTTACTTGCGTTTTGTAAGGAATCTTTTAGAGAGGCAAGTTTGGAATTACATCTTTTAGAAGCCTCTGCATACCAATCAAAAACTGCTTCCCATTGTTTCTGAGGCATTTGGGATCCCTTCTTTTCTAATGTCCCCATAAATAAATTTACCTAGATTAAAACTTCTCCACTGTAACTTTAATTCTTCTCTGGTAAAGTGCAACCATTTCTGTAGAAAGGCAGAGTTTTGGGTCCATAATTTCTATACATAAAATTTGCTAGAGTTCTAAAAAGAGGGTTCCCAGACTCCTTAGGTGTTAATGAACCTGGAATACCCTGTCTTTCTAAAATTCACCTACCTGAGGCTGCCAACTGGGCATAGTTGGCAGAAAATAACATTATGGATAAGGGGGTACTTTAAGATAGAGTGTATGTTCCAAAACTGTAGATACTGTCAAACACCTAGTTTGACTTCTGGATCCAATAAAAAATGAAATTACTCAAATAAACTCAGAGAGCTCAGGACACAAACTGTGGGGCCTGAAATCCAAGAGGGACTTACCCAGGACCTCCAGATGCAGCGAGAAATGGGCACCTTTCGCCAGGTTCCTCGATGCTTCCAGAGGCCATGGGGGAGTCTCTTTCAAATCCCACTCTGACACCAAACTGTAAAAGAAAAATCTGAGGCACCATTAAATTTTAGAGTTTATTTGAGTAAAAAGCAATTTAGGAACTGGGAACGCCAGACCAAAAGCAATTTAGTCTTTCACTGAGAAAATATCAAAGGGAAGTATTTATTTATTTGGAAAATGTGGAAGTAAAATAAAAAACAATTTTGTAATTGCAAACCAAGCAAATAATTTATCAGGTACCTTGTTAGAAAGTCCCTAGTCACATAACCGTATGTAGGCTGGCTACTTATGACTGGCTGGGGTTAAGCTTTGGTTCTAACATGACCCAAGTGAAGTTTCATTTAGGTTTTGCAGTTTAGGCAAGATTAACTATTTTTAGGGTTTTTGCTTTTCTTTGCTAGGTATTTTTCAGATCTGGGCTCCACTTTAATTTTTATTTAATACTATCATGCAGATTTCTTAGTATATATTTTTTTGTCGGTCATTCACTGTATAAAAATTCTGTTGTCAAACTTTTATTTCCCATCCTAAGTGTAAACCTTTGGGTTTACTTAAAATTTGCAAAATATTCTAAACACTTGAGAAGTCAAGAATGGGTAGTAGTATAAAAGATAAATGATGATTCATGTATCATTATCAGTTCAGAACCAAACTTAAAATTAACTCTTTTCATCTCTTTGGTTCTCAAAATTACAAAACATACAACAGCTTGTGGGTTTTAAGATGGTCATCCTAATTTACTATTACCCTTCTGCTAGAGTTTAAGTGTGACTAAGAAAAATGTTCCAACAGGTTCTAAACCTAAACACAAAATGGAGTTTGGTTCACATGCTGAAAATGCTAACCTGAAAATGAAGAAATATGCACAGAAATGAAAAGTACAAATATTTGGAAATGTAAATGATACATACATAATCATTCACTAACACTGGAGATTCAGTATCAGGACTTCCAGCCAGAGAGCTTTCAGGAGTTTCCTGACCAGATTTAACTTCTTTGACTCTAGGCACTAAGGTTTCGATTTCAGGTACAGGTAACGGCAAAGGGTTAGGTTGTTTAGGTGAATCAACAGTAGCAGGTGAGTCCTTATGGGCAGCACTATTTAAAGGTTGCTCATTTTCCAAGATATTGAGGTAACAGGGTTTCACAGGAAAGCTATCTTGGTCATCTGTCATCAAAAGAAAAAGTCTCAATATTAGTGTAATGCAATAAATGTTAAATTTTACTCTCTATTACACTAATAAAGACAATATGCATGAACAAGAGTCACCAAGACATTTAAGACCAAAAAGAAAAGGCAACTACAAATTTTCGTTATCAATAGTTCCCAAATTTAGTTGTTCAAAATGATCTGGGAGCATTTTAAAAATCAGATACCTCAAATCCACCTGATTTCTAATGAATTAGGACTTTCAGGAATAAAACCTACAAATGGATATTTTTTAAAAATCTCCCATATTTGTATCTAAAGATGCTCTTTACAGAATTTTTGTCTCTGTGCTAAATATTTGTCACCTTTTCTTAAATAATTGTTTACAGAAACAAATTTCTCTTATGTTTTATAGGCAGAAGAAAAATACACATCAGGTCCAAAGTATTTTCAAACTAAGAATTTAACATTTTGTGGGGTTTTTTTTTTTTAGCTTTTAAGCAAATAATGGAAATTATCTTAAAATCAAAGACTTAGATTTCTTACCTTTACTGGTGGCTTCTTGTTCAAATGGGACATTTTTGCTTTCTGCTGTCTTTTCAAAGTCACACTGTAGAACCTAGAAGAGAAAAATGTTTTAATAGAAGGGACTGCACCATATAGTCACTATAAAAGAGATGGTTACAAATGTGTGGTTTTTGTCCAACCCAAGACCTTCATACAAAGAAATATAAAAGAAGTATCTTCTAAAACTGTTTCAAGAAGGAGGCTTTGGTTGTGATTTCAAGATGGCTAAGTAAAAGAGTTTCCTTTTTTCTTTTTTTTTTAAAAAAAAAACAACTGGGATAAAGACTGTATTTTTAAAAAAATTTTTTTCAGACTCTGAAAGATACCTATATATATGCAGACATTAAGTGAATGAAAGTGAAAGAGGAAGATGAACAAAGCTAAATGCTTTCAGCAGGGAGAAGAAACAAAAACTGAGATTCACTTCATAATTGTAAGTAACAGATCTAGAAAGAAAGGCATATGATGTTGGGGTAGGAGCTGGTGATGAAAAGGTGGGGGTGGTAGTTAAAAATGTTTAAGGAAAATGTGGCCACCTTGGTTCTCTCCTCCAACTTATATTTTAGAAAAGTTAAACGAGTGACCCCAGACCTGGGGCCAGTGGGAGCAGAGGTGGGGTACAGAGGCACAAATAGGGACACAGTAAAAGTATTAGGTTGATATAAAAGTAATTGTGGGTTTTGCTATTGAAAGGAATGACCAAAACCATAATTACTTTTGCACCAACCTAAATAGAGTACTGAAAACAGAAGAATCTAGTGCATGCCTGTATAAATGTAGGACCTCACCTCCATTCCCACATCTAGCTTCAGAATGCCAACAGCAGGACAGCAAAGGATCCTAATTTGGAGAATCTAAACCATTTCAAAGAAAAAGATATACCAAAAGATACTGACATTTAGGAGTTTCTATGAAAATGCTCGCTGTCTCCCCAGATGCCCTACAGGGAACCCCAAAAGAACTTTAACCTCCTTTTTGGTATATCATTGTTTAATAAAACCAATCAAGGTTCAGCAGACATTTAAAAATAGGAGATACTGCTTCTGTGAAATAACAGGGCACTATAAAAATCAGGAAAAAAAGTGTTTAAAAGTTAAAAACACAACAGCTGAAATAAAAATAATTTCATACAAGTGATAGATAAGGAAAAGAGAAAATTAGAAGATTAATCCATGAGTACTAATAATATCTGAAAATATTAATTACAGAAGGAAGAAAAATGTGTGGCAGAAATAAAGAAAAATTTAAAAATTTACAAAACAGCAGGACATGATACAAATTGAAAACTATCACTGAGTACCCATTGAATGAAAAAAGACTCCCAACAGATGGCACATCACTGTAAAATGTCAAACTCCTGAGCATAAAATCGAGACAAGGGAGCAAAATAACATATCTCAAAGTACCCCCTTATCCACAGAATGTATTTTCCAAAACTGGATATTACCAAACCCCGTTTATACTGGTTGTCCCCATACAAACTTATCTATGATAAAGTTTAATTTGTAAGTTAAGCACAGTGAGAGATTAACAATAACAATAAAACAGAACAATTCTCTTGTGCTTTGGGGCCATTAAGTCAAATAACGGTTGAACAAACACTGTGATACTGCAAGTCTTATCTGCTAACCTAGATGGCTATTAAGTGATTAATAAGCAGATAGTATAAACAGTGTAGACATGCTGAACAATGGAATGATTCACAACCCAAATAGGAAGAAGTGGGCCAGTGTGAGATTTAATCATGCCACTAAAAACTGTGTGCAATTTAAAACTTATAAATTGTTAGGGGGTGGTGGCTCATGTCTGTAATCCCAGAGCTTTGGAAGGCTGAGGTGGGAGGATCGCTTGAGCTCAGGAGTTTGAGGCTATGAGCAGTGAGCTACAATTATACCACTGCACTCCAGCCCAGAAGATCGAGCAAAACCTTGTCTCTAAAAAGCAATTATAAAAAATAAGCTATTTCAGATTTTAATAAGCATATTAATGAGGCTTGCATTCATCTAAGCTGAAAATTTTGACATTTTTTAGAAAGATCTGCTTTCAGTAGTTAAAATAAGGCTGATGGAAGTGTGTCAGTCAAATACAGGAATACCTGATCATCATGTTCATTTTCTTCGGTAGCTTCGGTGTTAGCCTGCAGGGAAGTCTGGACATCTACAGGGCCTTCTTCAAATTCTTCTATTTCTTCATCCTCATTCTCGTCTTCTCCACTTCCGTAATTAGTTAAAGCCTGAGTTTCAGCTTTAGACAAATCTAAATTGATTAATACACAATTTTTGGTAAATTTCAGCACATAATCTTAACAGTAGCCACTGTTCATTGCATTCCTGCATGGCATAGATGCTTTATATAAAGTACTGAAATCTTCAAACAGTACGTATTAGAAAACATATGATGCAGAAAGGCCAGATAATTTAGTCAGGGTCACAGTGAAATTCGAAATCAGGGTTCTTTGACACTTAATTCTATACTTATTACACTCCAATAAATGGTCTACAAAAAAACTAATGTATACAGATAGAACAGAGCCTTTAAACTTACTAATAGACACTGGACATCCTTCACTTTCTTCATCTTCCTCTTGATCAGAAATATCAGATCTTATATTTTGGGGACCATCATACACCTCAGATGTTTGAGTCTGTTTAACTGTTTCAGTCTCATCCTTGTCCTAGACACAAATATATTTGAGTAATTAATTCTTAAAGTACAAGTGAAAAAGGTACATAATTAATAATGATCATTATCTAACAAAAAAATACAAAGAACCATTTTTGATAGTCTTGTTTTTAAAAGAAAAAAGTCTGTCAGAAGAAAGGCCATTTGATGATTTACTCTGCTCTCAAACATTAAGCACTGTTAAAATAATATTGTTTCAAAAGCATTATTTTTAGGCAAATCTTTTTTTGAGACAGTCTTGCTCTGTCGCCCAGGCTGGTCTTGAACTCATGACCTTGTGATCCACACACCCGGCCATTTTAGGCAAAAATTAATTAGCACATACTTTGTCTTCATCATCAATCTCTCCAGTAGGTGAGCCATGATCTTCAAGAATCCTTTTTGCCTTTAAAACAAATCAATTACACAGAATTTAGCAATATGCTTAGATATTCAACAATTCTCTAGACCTAAGACTGGCCTATATTACTTTCCAATCATTTATTATGGTATCATGCTGTTTTATTTTCTTCAAGCTCTTAGCAATGGCTGAAATGTCCGAAATTTATTTATATATAGAAAATAAACATCATGAAAAAGATAGCCTGACTTTGTCTACTTTAGATTCTAAGAAACAAAGTCCATATCTTTCTGTTTGGGTTGTTTCCTTCTCATAAAAGAGGGTCAGGAAATGGGTATACATCTAGGGAAAAAGCTTCCTGGTATGCCTCAATTCGAGGCAGAACAGTCATCCAATCTCAAATGTGATCAAAACTAATTTGACAAGGTAGAACAAACTACAGGGATGTAAAACCAAAGCCCTGACTAATAAGCATTTGTGTTGACTGGGAGTGACCTCTGGGTAATGCATATTCTCAGAGAATCTATAGGGACTGATGACAGCCATGGCAGGCAGCTGGCCCAGGACCAGATTCCAGTCTTCCTTCTTTGGAGACCTGAATACAGGATGATAATGTGAACTGGTTATCTGAATGTATATTTAACATCAATTCCTGTCTGTATTCCTGATCTTTAGCAAGTGCTGTTACTCCTCAGATTCCACATGGGGTTAGCATATATAATGGCTTATAATGTGATTAACTGACATTACTAAAAACTACTTTTGCTGAGGTAAAATATGATTTTAGTTCTTAGTAATGATTAAGAACTGTATTTACGAGCCATTTATCCTAAAATCACAATAAATGTTATTTACCTCTTTGGCATAAGACTGTATCACTCCAGCTGCTTCTATTTTCCTTTTGCATCTCTGTTTAACAGTTATACTATTATTATCCAAATCTTGCATAAGCTTAAAGAAAGCCAATTCATTGAATAACACTTCAGATATCTCTACAAGAAGATCTTCTCCACAGTCTTTCAGTTTTCTGCCAGCAAATTTTGCCAGTGAATCCTATTCAAAGATAAAGCAAATAAGTTAAAGATGATAGTAAACTTCAATTGTAGAACAATATACTTTTAAGTACTGAAAAACTTAGAACTAACGGTTATGATTACTAAGATAGGTTAATAGTACTAAAGAATACTGCTGTATTACTAAGTAGGAATACTGCTATTCCTGCTTAAAGAATATATACAAGGGGAGGAAAAGAATATATATGGTCATCCATATTTAGTAGCTATTTAATATAATTGCTGGGCACAAATGAATTCAGACAGGAATTCCTAATTCCAAAAAGCTCCTTGACAGTATAGGAGATACATATATACTACAGTAATAAATTATAAGTGCTATGAGAGGAAAATACAAAGTCTTCTACCTCTAAATGGTACCATTAAAATACTAATTTTAAAGCTTCCTCCTTTACTTGAGCCAACCATTCTAATTTAAATTTTTCTTCAAAAGTAAACTTCAATTCTATTCAAGTTGATACATAGGATCATGTAAAAGAAAATAGGATTTCGGCTGGGCGCGGTGGCTCACGCCTGTAATCCTAGCACTTTGGGAGGCTGAGGTGGGTGGATCACCTGAGGTCTGGAGTTTGAGACCAGCCTGGCCAACATAGTGAAACCCCATCTCTACTAAAAAAAATCAGATTATCAAAAAATTAGCCAGGCATGGTGGCAGGTGCCTGTAATCCCAGCTACTCGGGAGGCTGAGGCAGGAGAATCCCTTGAATTCGGGAGGCAGAAGGTTGCAGTGAGCCAAGATCGTGCCATTCCACTTCAGCCTGGGTAATGAGTGAAACTCCGTCCAAAAAAAAAAAAAATTTCAAGACCTTCTACCTTCATTATGTTAAGAAGGAAGTTAAACCCTGGCAAGCTGAATGCTGGTGATTTCTGCTTCTTAGACAAAACAGTCACTCTCTTCCTCATTGTTCTTGTTCTGTAAATGACTAGGGGAGAGATCAGGGACCTGTCCTCCTCCCTTCTAATTACTGATCTTTGATACAGATTAACTGCCTCCTTTATTGTCCTGTCAGATCAGGTGGCAGAAAAGACTCAAGGACTGTTACATCTTTTACCTTTCCTGAAAGGAAAACATCACCTCAACTAGACTGTTGTAACAATGCATTAAGACTTATATAGAAAGATGCTGCTAAAATTCTGTTGAGCTTCCCTGAACTGTGTCCACATAAACCAGCAGTTAAACCAGCAGTCCCTAACCTTTCTGGTACCAGGGCCTGGTTTCACAGAAGACCATTTTTCCACCAACCAGAGGTTGGGGGAAGGTTTTGAGATGACTCAAGCACATTACATTCATTGTGCCCTTTATTTCATTGTAACATATAGCGAAATAATTATACAACTCACCATAACATAGAATCAGTGGGAACCCTGAGCTTATTTTCCTGCAACTAGATGGTCTCATCTGGGGGTGATGGGACACAGTGAGAGGTCAGGAATTAGATTGTCATAAGGAGCACATAACCTAGGTCCCTTACATGTACAATTTACAGTAGGGTTCAAACTCCTATGAGAATCTAATGCTGCTGCTGATCTCATAGAAGGTGGTGCTCAGTCGGTAATGAGAGCGATGGGAGAGCTTTGCTGACTCGCCTGCCACTCACCAGCCTGGGGGTTGGGGATCCCTGATACCGATGATCCCAAACTTCTGATGTCTATTCTTTGGAATCTGTGCTTCACAGGCAGCTGTCCTCAAACTGGTTGCTTGAATAAACTCTCTTTAAACTAGATTCTGATCCTTTTGATTATTTGGGGTTGAAAATCATCAAATAAGTAAGTATATGCTACACATTTTTCGTATGCTACACTCCTTTTTCTTTCTAAAAATATGGACTATGCTATTTAGAGAACAGGCAAACTACTATGATGTTGAACGCCTGCCTCTTTCCCCCACCAAAACGCTACCTTATCTAGCACAATTATGGTAAAACATACAAGATATGCTGGGTGCTTTGTGAAAAAAAATTATTGTACAGGTTTCAGAAGGAAAAATGTAGAAGATGGTAATTTAAGCTCTAGCTCATAAAAAAAAAAATTTCAAGACTGGGCAATATTTAATCTAAATTAACTTTTATTCTTCATGTATGTCCTCTTGTGAAAAAATCAAGAATGGGATGAAAGAAAACCAGTCATACCTGAGACTGAGAAAAAAATCTTATTTCCAGATTAATGTTTTGGGATCTGCCCATAATCATCATAGTAGGCAAAACTGAGAAAAGGGCTACATGGATCTTGATAAAATTATAATTTCTTTTAGCCTTATTCTAAAATGCAGCTGGATTTCTACAATGCACAACACCATCAATGTCTTATAGTCCTTATAAATTATGTATTAGTACTAATTAGTAATTAGTACTAACAGGGCCAGGACAATTTATACTTTAGTTTTAATACTAACAAAATGGAAAATTATAGTGATACAAATTTGCATCAAGCCCAAGGTTTAAAAAAAATTAACATTTCATAAGAAAATTCTGTAATAAAGATAAAAAATGTATGACTTAATCTGGAGTAAAATTACACATTAATGAACTATCTCAATGTGGAAATATTCAGTTAAATATAAAGGTAAAGATGTTATATGGAGGAAACAAGGTAATTTTATTAACACTTAACATGGGATTTCTCAACCTTGGCACTACTGACATTTAAGGCCAGATAATTATTTGCTGTGGGTTACTGTCCTGTGTATTGTCAAATGTTTGTCAAGATTCCTGGTCTCTACCCATTAGTTGTCAGTACCTGTCCTCTCAGCCCTCCCTACCTTCTCTACACTACCGGCTGTGATAAACAAAGTATCTGCAGACATTGCTAAATGTCTCCTAGAAGGCAAATTCTACCCTAGTTGAGAACCACTGACTTACTATAATTTTAGGGTACTGATATAGCCTAAAAAGTCTCTACAATCAGCTAGTTTTTGGCTTCTGAAATTTCCCACACGAGTCAAATTACTTTAGTCAATTATTTTAGAAAAAGTCGCAGAATACTTTCTAAACATTTCAAACTAAAAATGTTTTCACTAAGGAGAAGAAAAACCAAACCAGTAAAAGCTTATAAGAGACATGCCTTAGAGATGACCAAATTAAATGAAGATACAAACAGGACCTAATGATACAATATTTTTTTAACCAAGTGACAACCTAGAGAAGTATTACATCATCCCAAGTGGATGCTAATTGGATGTCCACCTGAATAAACTGTATAATGCAAGAAAATGTGCCCCCCACAAAAAAACCTTACTGCATAGTACATATTGGTAAATCATATAAGTATAAACTCTTACCTGTAATATACTTCCAAGTTGTTTATGAAAGAACTTTACAAACTCTTTGCTCTCATCATTTTGCTGGGTAAGGGTCAAAACCATGCGCCTTACTGAAGTTAGAAGCTGTGAGGAGCATACTTCATCCATGTGCTCCTGAGAAAAATCCTAGTTGGTTAGAATATAAACTTACCTATTGTTTAAAAAAGAAATCAATCCATATAATATAAAATGTTAATTTTTATTTGTCTTACATAAATGTTCCTCAATTTTCAGCTATCTGTTTAGAAATACCCATTCATAAGAAAAGCCAAACTCTCACTTGATTCATACACATTGAGAGGTTTGGCAATTTTGACTCATCAAAGCAGATGATGGCCAGTAAAAAAACTGGCTGATCCGGTACGTTTCACCACTTCCTTTCTGTACCTTAAGGAGAACTATCCTTCCTACAGTTTCCATTTTGCCACTCTTTCTGTTTTCAGTTAAGTTCAAATACTCTTAACAAGCATACTCACCTTCTGCACAATTCCCTATTATTTTCTAACTCAGGGTTTCTCAACCTTGGCATTATTGATATCCTGTACCTTGTAGGATATTTAGTAACATCCTGGCCTCTACCCACCAGATGCCAGTAACACCTCCTCCCTATACCACTTCAACAACTACAAATATCTTTAGACATTCTGACATGTGTTCAGGGTCAACATCACCCCCTAACTTTCTTAACAAATCACTTCAGGCCAAGTGTCTCTTCCTAAACTTCCTTAAGAAGTATGTGTGAGCTACAAAATAATCTGAATCATGGTTAACTTTCTGAGGTTGTGTTCATAAATTATGGGTATCAAGGAATCTCAAGGTGCTAATCCTCCTTCTTCTACTAAATTTATTTAAGCAAATCCTATAACCTTTTCTCAGTTCAGTTTTTTTTCCCCACTATACAAATCTATAAAATGAGATAACCAAACTAGATGATGTTCAAGGTCCCTTTTCAGACCTAAGCTCATTTAAAATAATGTATGTATCAAGACAGGTGATTAAAACAAAACTGTCCCTGTCTTCAGAGAGTCAAATACTAGTGCAGGAATCAGATATGTACATAAATAATCACTATAAGCTCTGTGGTGTCTAGTAGATAATACTTTTTTAACTGCAGAGATTCTTATTTATCACCAAATACAGTGGCTAGCTCACAGGAGACATTACTTGCTGAATAAATACTTTTAAAAAGCACATACTAGGTGCTCTAAGGAGCTGTGGGAACACATTAGAGGCAACAACAAATATTTCTGAAGTAGTATTTCAGCCAGACAGAAAAGAGTGAAAGTATTTAATATTTTGGCTAGATAAGACAACTTGTACAAAGGGCTAATATGTGAAAAAGTAACAGTAGATATAGGAAATGTTGAATAATTTGAAGTGCGTGTACCCGGATGGAGAGTGGCAAGAGTGGGAAAGCACACCAGATCCAGTGGTGAAGCCTCTTGAAGACTAAGGAGTTCGGGTAGGATACTGCTTAATAAAAATGCACTTCATGCCCAGTACGACAGGCCGTCTAGGCAAGAGGTAAGGATATGAATTAAGAAATATGCTACTGGAAAGAAGAAAGAAAAACTGATGGCTCTAAGTAGAAGAATCAATTTTTGACTCACTAGTGATGGCAACAAGAAAGTCAAGAAGTCTAACTTAGGTGACTGGGTATTGCTGACTGGGTATAATTACCAAAAATGTTCTACAGTCCTACAAAAAAAGTCAAGATTTGAAGTGAAATGACACATCATAATTAGTTAAAATCAGATTATTAATTCTACTCAGTCTGCTGGTCTCTGAAACCTTTTGAAATGCTAAATTATTTATTATTTCATTTCCTCATGAAATGAATTCACTTAAATTTAGATTTTAAGGAAGGAGACTAGCTAAGTCTTGTGTTTTAGGTAACTCTAGGAATGCTAGTACCTCTTCAAAGGTCAAGTGGAAAACCTATTAAATATGCGACTAGCCACTTTAGCCAGCTAAAATATCATTAATATTTCCTAATATCTTAGACATTTAAGAAAGATCACTTTTAAAAAAATAGTTCTTTTAAATTCATGACTTTTTAAACATTTTACAAACTAAAGGTGATTTTCATTTCATTCAAGTATTAAATATTTTATTGTATAATGGTTTCTGAGCAGACAGTATGTAACTTAGTAATTTTTTCATCAATTCAGACACAAAATAGTAACAACAGTCAATTTCCTAATTGAAGGCTGTACTCCCTAAGCATAAACCATTTAGGTTTTTTAAAATCCTTATAGAGTAACTGTACATACCAAATAAATATTACTACAAATATATCTAATTTAATTTTTAAAAGACATGTTTACAAGTATTTATTGTACAATTCACTATAAAAGTATAAAAGAAAAAAGGCCAACACTTTAGGCCTAGCATGAAAACAAGCAATAACTTAGAAAATTTAAATCAATTCACTTGAGGCAATTGTTTCAAACTGAAATAAGTACCTATAAAAAAAAAATCTATATTCTTAAAATCTATAAGTATACTGTTTGGAAGGTAAATATATATATATATATATATATAATTAACAGGAAATAAGTTCATAGAACAATTGGTAAAACTGATATATTTATGCCTTATCCCTCAAATTTGTTTTACCCAGTATCTTAAGTACTTCTTGGCTGTAAGTACTATAAAATATTATTTTCTAGGGGGAGATACAAATAATTATGATCCTTTGTCCTAAGTGCTATAATAAAGGCATGAACCTAGTATCTCAGTAACAGTGAAAAGAGGAAGGAATTCTGCCTGTAAATACATGCAATAACATTTAGGCTGGCTCCTGAAAAACAGGAGAAACTGACAGGAAAGGGGAGAAGGTCATTCTAGACAAAGGACACGATGTGGGTGATGTGCCTTTTTCAACAATGTCAAGTAGGATACAAAGTTTAAGAGGCCAGACCAAGCTGTAAAAGTTTTTGTGAGTGATACTGAACCTGGTCTTTATCCTATGGGCCAGCTGTTGTCACATTTACAGAGTCTAAAGAGCTCAACCACAGCTGAGGTTGAAGAGTCCAGTCATTTATTAATTAATTAATGTTTACTGAGTGCCTACAATATGCAGGTACTATTTTTGGACAGTGATCAAAAGAAAATATCTCAGATGTCATGGATCTTATATTTTAGCATGGAGAGGCAAATATTAAATAGGTTAAAGGTGCTGTGCAAGCACTATGGAGATAAAGGAAAGCAAGTAAAGGATAAGGAAGGGGTTTACTCACCAAAAGTTAACATTTGACCAAACACTTGAGGGGTTCAAGAGAACAAGCCATGCAGGTAGGTATCTGAAGGAAGAGCATTCCAGGCAGAGGTATTAGCAAATGCCAAGGCCTTAAAAGTGCTAACAACTCTAGTAGGAGAGTTGAAAGGTTAGAAGAAGCAGCAATACAACAGTAAGACCATTTAAGAACTGTTGCAATGGTCTAGAACAAGGCTAAGTGTTTCTGCTTTTACATGGAATAATCTGGACAGATGACTCTCCTCTCAGCTGTAAAGTCAGACACTCTGCTATATCTTCAGAGAAAGACGTTTCTATAGGTGCTTTCTCAAAGATCTCTCTTCTGTCAAAACATTCCAAAAAAAGCAATTACTTCTGCCGAGGGAAGAAATACAAACGCATGGAAGCAATTCTCTGTGGTATGTGTCTTACAAAGAAATTAAAGTACAAGTAGATTTTAAGAAATTAACCCAGTGACAATGCATTTTGTATTTTACCATATCTGGATGAAAAGAAAACAATTACTTTTCACTTCAAATTGTTACAATTTCCATTTTAAATTAGAATGTAAAGAATGCCATGTCAGAAGTCCTGTCTTCTTACTCCATTTCTTGCATATGTCTCCATCTACCCTGATCAAGTTTATTAAATAAAATTAATAGTACTGCTTACCATTCTGATACTTTCAATGCTGATGGGAATATAAATTGGTTAGTTTCTCTTAAGGACATGTTAGCATGTCTCAAAAGCTTTAAAAATGTTCATGACCTTTGAACTAAAAACTTTATGTCTAAAAATTGTTTCTAAAGAAACAAGTGAACAGATTAGGTTAAATCATTGAAGAAGTGTTTATAATATTTTGAAACCGAATAAACACAAACATTTAACAATAGGGAATGAAAAAATAATTAATAGAAAACTGCATTCTATGACTACTTGACCTCATAGTAGCCATCAACATAACTAACTCCTTGCAGCCCTTCTTGGTCAACTCTAGCTCTTCCTTTGTACTTCAATGCTGTATCACCTCGTCCCACATCCCTGCTGAAGGCCCCTTTCTAGAAGTCATATCAAATGCCCTGGCTTTAGGCAGCGGTTACATGCTGTAAACTACTTTATATCTATCTCCAGCTGTGCCTGGAATTAGCTGAGTAACCAAATGACTACTTGATCACTCCACAGTTGTCAAGACAGTTCAAATTTAAAGTCCGGAAGAGAACTCTTGGCTGGCGTGGTGGCACAAGCCTATAATCCCAGCACTCTGGGAGGCCCAAGGGGGTGGTTCACTTGAGGTCAGAAGTTCAAGACCAACATGGTCAACATGGCAAAACCCCATCTCTACTAAAAATACAAAAATTAACTGGGCATGGTGGCATACACCTGTAGTCCCTGCTACTAGGAAGGCTGAGGTGGGAGAATCACTTGAATCTGGGAGGCGGAGGTTGCAGTGAGCTGACATCCTGCCACTGCATTCCAGCCTGGGTGATAGAGTGAGACTCTGCCTCAGAACAACAACAACAACAACAAAAAACACCAAAAAACAGAACTCTTGATTTCTCCCTTCTCCCAAGCCTTCTTCATTTCAGTAAATCCTATTTCCTTCCAGCCAGTATTCTCTAGCTCCTGACACTCTAACCATTAGTAGGACCTACTGATTTCCTAACTATATGCCCATCATGTATTTCCTTATCACCACCCTTACCTAAGCCACCATCATTTCTCATCTGGTCTCATTGCACTCCTAACACCCTTATAATCAATTTTCCAAAAACAAACCAGACTTTGTTTCTCTCTTGCTTAAAATCTTCTAGGAGTTTCCCTTCAAGCTTTGAGCAAAGTCCAAACTTCTAATTATGGCCTGTAATATTTTATACAATTAGCCCTTGCCTCCCTTTCAACTCCATCTCATACAAATATCCTCCAACCACCACATAGGCCTTCCCTCTATTCCTTCAACATGCAAAGCTAATTCCTACCTTAAGGCCACTGCACTCTGTCTGAAATGATCTTGGTTTACGCTGGCTCCTTAGTCACATCTCTGCTTAAATGTTCCCTCATTAGACGCCTTCCCTGACCATCCAGTCTAAAACAGACACCATCATATATCACCAAATTTCAATGCTGTGCATGGCCTGCATCATTACCTGATATACATGTACTTATATGTCTTATATTTATAAATATGTTTGAATGAATATTGTGTAACCATTAAAAAAAAAGGCAGGGGTGGAGCAAGATGGCAGAACACAAACCTCCACCAATTGTCTTCCCTTCCTGGAACACCAAATTTTACCAACTAATTACAGACAAAAAAGCATCATTATAAGAATAAAAACCAGGTGAGCAATCACATACCTACTTTTAACTTCGTATTCCTGAAAGGGGCACTGAAGAGGGTAGGAAAGACCATCTTGAATTGCTGATGCCACCCCTCCCCCAACCCCAGGCAGCCTACAGACTGCAGCAATTAAAGTGACTCCTTCCTTCTGCTTGAGGAGAGCAAACAGTAAAAAGGACTTTGTGTTGCATCCTGGATATGAGCTTAGCCACAGCCACAACAGGATAGGGCAACAGACAGAGTTGTGAGGTCCCCATTCCAGGCCCTAGCTCCAAAATGACATTTTTAGACACACTCTGGGCCAGAAGGAACCCCACTGCCTTAAAGGGAAGGACCCAGTCTTGGAAGGATTACTCATCTGCTGATAAAAGAGCCCTTGGGCCCTGAATAACCAACAGAACCAACAGTGATAACCATGTGGTATGCCATGGGCCTTGGGTGAGACTCTGAGATGTCCTGGCTTCAGGTGAGACCCAACATATATTGAGCTGTGGTGGCTATGGTGAAAGATTCCTTCTGCTTGAGAAAAGGAGAGAAAAAAGGGGACTTTGTCTTGCACCTTAGGTATCAATGCAGTCACAGTGGGATAGAGCACCAAACAGGCTCTTGAGATCTGCAATTCGAGAACCTGGCTCCTGGACAGCATTTCTGGATCTTCCCTGGGCCAGAGGAAAGCCCACTGCCCTGAAGGGGGTAAGTACCAGGCCTGACAGCATTCACCACAAGCTGATTAAAAAGCCCTTGGGCTTTAAGAGAATGTTAGTAGACTCAGGGGCCAGTGTTGGTGGTGGTGGCCACGGAGACAGGCTCCTCTGCCTGTGGAAAGTGGAGGGAACAGTGAGAAGGACTTTGTCTTGAGGTTTAAAGGCCAGCTTAGCCACAGTAGGACAGAACACTAGGTAGATTTCTAAGGTTTGTGTTTCCCATCCCTAGCTCAAGAACTTATCTGTGGACCCATTAAGAGCCTAAAGGAACTCACTGCCCTGAAGGGAAAGATAAACATGGCTAGCTTCCCATCTGCTAATGGTAGGAGCCCTAGGGCCTTGAGTGAATTTAGATGGTAGCCAGGTAGTAATTACAGCATGTCTTGGGTAAGTGCCAGTGCTGTGCTGGCTTTAGGTCTGACTCAGCATAGCCCCAGTGGTGGCCACCACAGGGGTGCTTCCATCACCCCATCCCCCAGCATTTCAGCACAGAGATTCATTTATTTGGGAGAAGGTAAAGAAAGAGAACAAGAGTCTGTCTGGTAATCCAGAGAATTTTTCTGGATCTTATCTAAGATCACCAAGGAGGTACCTCTATGAGTCTGCAAAAACCACAGCATTTTTCGGCTTGGGGCCCAAGTCCGTTTGAATACCTGGAAAGCTTTCCCAAGAATGGGCACAAACAAGCCCAGACACCAACAAACATCCACAAGCATCAAGACCATACAGGAAATCACCACCTCAACAAAGGGACCAAATGAGGCACCAGGGACCATTTCTGGAGAAACAGGTATGTGACCTTTCAGACAGAGATTTCAAAATAGCTGTTTTGAGGAAACTCAAAGAAATGCAAGATAACAGAAGAAGGGAATTCAGAATTTTTTTTTTTTTTTTTTTTTGCAGTCTTGTTCTGTCACCCAGACTGGAGCACACTGGCACAATCTCAGCTCAATGCAACCTCCAACTCCGGGTTGAAGTGATTCTCCTGCCTCAGCCTCCCAAGTGGCTGTCATTATAGGAGCACGCCACCATGTCTAGCTAATTTTCTTATGCATTTTTTAGTAGAGACAGGGTTTCACCATGTTGGCCAGGCTGCTCTCGAAATACTGACCTCAATTATCTACCTGCCTTGGCCTCCCAACGTGCTGGGATTACAGGTGTTAGCCACTGTGCCCAGCTGGGAATTCAGAATTCTATATTCAGATAAATTTAATAAACAGATTGAAATAATTTAAAAGAAGCAGAATTTCTAGGGCTGAAAAATGCAACTGACATACTAAAGAATTCATCAATCTCTTAATAGGAGAATTGATCAAGCAGAAGAATTAGTAAGGTTGAAGACAGGCTCTTTGGAAACACAATAAAAAACAACAAAGCACACATACAGGATCTGGAAAATAACTTCAGCAGGGCAAATCTAAGTTACTGGTCTTAAAGATGAGATAGAGAGAAAGATAGGGGTAGAAAGCTTAACACCATTCAAGTACAAGAAGGTTACAGAAAACCAAGATAATTTAATACAAAGTAGACTATCTCAAGGCATTTAGTAATCAACTAAATGTAATCAAGGCATTTAGTAATCAAACTCCCAAAGATCAAAGATAAAGAAGAACCCTAAAAGCAGCCAAGAGAAAAGAAACAAATAACATATAATGGAGTTCTAATATATCTGGCAGTAGACTTGTCACCAGAATACCTACAGGTCAGGAGAGAGTGTCATGACAAATTTCAAGTGCTGAAGGAAGAAAACTTTTACCCTAGAATAGTATATCCGGCAAAAATATCCTTCAAACATGAAAGAGAAATACTTTCCCAGACAAAAGCTGAGTGAATTCATCAACACCAGACCTGTATGACAAGAAATACTAAATACTTTCTTTCCATCTAAAAGAAAAAGACATTAGTGAACAGTAAGAAATCATCTGAAGGTACAAAACTCACTGGTAATAGTAAGTACACAGAATGTTGTAACACTGTAATTGTGGTGTGTAAACTACTCTTAAGTAGAAAGATTAAATGATGAACCAATAAAAAATAGTAACTACAACTTTTCAAGACATAATATAATAAGATATAAAGAAAAACAACAAAAAGTTAAAAAGCAGGGGAACAAAGTTAATATTTACATGAGTTTTCATTTTTGTTTGCCTGTTTTTTTGCTTATGCAATCAATGTTATCAGTTTAAAATACTGGGTTATAAGACAGTATCGCAATCCTCATCGTAACCTCAAATCCAAATATATGTATGTATATCAGATACGAAAATAATGCATGTTAAAAAATTAGAAAAGCACAAGCAAAACAAACATAAAATAATAAAGATCAAAGCAGAAATAAATGAAACTAAAATGAAGAAAATACAAAAGATCAATGAAACAAAAATTGGTATTTTAAAAGATACATAAAATTGGCAAACCATTAGCCAGACTAAGAAAGAAAGAGAAAAGACCCAAATAATAGCTGAAAAAGGAGACATTACAACTGATACCTCGGAATTCAACAATACATTAAAGAGATGATTCATCATGACCAAGTGGGATTTATCCCAGGTATGCAAGAATGGTTCAACCATAGGTAAATAAATCAATGTAACACATCATATCAATAGAATGAAGGACAAAATCCGTATGATCTTTTTAATTAATGCTGAAAAACCATTTGATAATATTCAACATCCTTTCATGATAAAAGCCCTCAAAAAACTGGGTATAGAAGAAACATACCTCAACATACTAGACGCCATATACAACAGACTCACAGCTAGTGTCATACTAAATGGGGAAAAACTGAAAGCTATGCTTCTACAGTCTGGAACACAACAAGGATGCCCACTTTCACCACTGTTATTCAACATAGTACTGAAAGTCCTATCCAGAGTAATCAGACAAGAGAAAGAAATAAACGGCATCCATATTGGAAACAGAATCAAATTATCCTTGTTTGCATATGATATAATCTTATACTTGGAAAAGCCTAAAGACTCCACAAAAATACTATTAGAACTGATCAACAGGCTGGGTGGGGTGGCTCAACACCTGTAATCTCAGCACTTTGGGAGGCTGAGGCGGGCGGATCACAAGGTCAAGATACAGAGACCATCCTCGCTAACACGATGAAACCCCATCTCTACTAAAAATGTTAAAAATTAGCCAGGTGTGGTGGCGCATGCCTGTAGTTCCAGCTACTTAGGGAGGCTGAAGCAGAAGAATCACTTGAACCCAGGAGGCAGAGGTTGCAGTGAGCCAAGATCACGCTACTGCACTCCAGCCCGGGTGACAGAGCAAGACAATGCCTCAAAAAAAAAAAAAAACTTATCAACAAATTCAGTAAAGTTGCAGGATACAAAGTCAACACACAAAAATCAGTAGCATTTCTACATGCCAATAGTAATCTCATTTACAAGACACAAATAAAATTAAATAAAAATTAAATACCTAAGAATTAACCAAATAAGTGAAAGATCTCTACAATGAAAACTATGAAACACTGATGAAAGAAATCTAAAAAGACATAAAATGGAAAGATATTACATGTTCAATATTGTTAAAATGTCTGTACTCTCCAAAGCAATCTTAGATTCAATGCAACTGTGATCAAAATACCAATGACATTCTATAGAAAAATAGAAAAAAATCCTAAAATTTATATGGAACCACAAAAAAGCTCAGAATAGCCAAGGCTATCATGAGCCAAATGAACTAAACTGGAAGGATCATGTTACCTGACTTCAGTTATACTACACAGCTAAAGTAACCAAAACAGCATGATACTGGCATAAAAACAGCAGATACAAAGAACAGACTAGAGAACCCAGAAACAAATATACGCACTTACAATGAACTCATTTTCAACAAAGGTGCCATGAACATACACTGGTGAAAAGACAGTCTCTTCACAACAAATGGTGTTGGAATAACTGGATAGCCGCATGCAGAAGAATAAATGTAGACCTCTGTCACCATATACAAAAATAAAATCAAAATGGATTAAAGACATAAATCTAAGACCTCAAACTCTGAAACTATGACATGAAAACATTGGGAAAACTCTCCAAGACACTGGTCTGGGCAAAAATAATTATTGAGTAATACCCTGAAACCACTGGCAACCAAAGCAAAAGTAGATGAGTGGGATCACATCAAGTTAAAAAGCTTCTGAACAGCAAAAGAAACAAACTAATACAAAATGAAGAGACAACCCACAGAATGAGAGAAAATATCTGCAGACCATCCATCTGACAAGAGATTAATAACCAGGATATATAAGGAGTTCAAACAACTCTATAGGAAAAAAAATCTAATAATTCAATTTTAAAATGTGCAAAAGATCTATACATACATTTCTCAAAAGAAGACGTACAAATGGCAAACAGGCATATAAAAGGTGCTCGACATGATACAGAAATGCAAATCAAAACTACAATGAGAAATCATCTCACCCCTGTTAAAATGGCACTTATCCAAAACACAGACAGTAACAAATGCTGGCAAGGATGTAGAGAAAGGGAACTCTCATGCACTGCTAGTGGGAATGTAAATTAGTACAACCCCTATGGAGAACAGTTTGGAAGTTCCTCAAAAATCAAAAAGTAGAGCAAAAGCCACCACATGATCCAGCAATCCCACTGCTGGGTATATATAGGAAAGAAAGGGGTATCTGCACAGCCATGTTTGTTGCAGTACTGTTCACAACAGTCAAGATTTGGAAGCAACCTAAATGCCCATCAACAGATGAACAGATGAAGAAAATGTGGTACATATACACAATGGAGTACTATTTAGCCATAAAAAAGAATGAGCTCTTGTCATCTACAAAAACATGGATGGAACTGGAGGTCATTATGTTAAGTTAGCCAGGCACAGAAAGACAAACTTCCTATGTTCTCACATATTTGTGAGAGATAAAAATTAAAACAATTTAACTCATGGAGATAAAGTATACAAGGATGGTTACCAGAGGCTGTGAAGGGTAGTAGGGGGTAGTAGACATGGTTAATGGGTACAAACAGTAGTTAGAAAGAATGAGTAATGCTGGGTGCAGTGGCTCACACCTATAATCCCAGTACTTTGGGAGGCCGAAGTGGGTGAATCACCTGAAATAAGGAGTTCGAGACCAGCTTGGCCAACATGGTGAAACTCTATCTCTACTAAAAAGAAAAATACAAAAATTAGCTGGGTGTGGTGGCAGGGGACTGTAATCTCAGCTACTCGAGAGGCTGAGGCCAGAGAATCGCTTGAACCGGGAGGCAGAGGTTGCAGTGACCTGAGATGGCACCATTGCACTCCAACCTGGGTGGTGACAGAACAATACTCCATCTCAAAAAAAAAAAAAAAAAAAAAAAAGAATGAATAAGGTCTGGTATTTGACAGCACAACAGGGTGACTACAGTCAATAATAATTACACATTTTAAAATAAGTAAAAGAGTATAATTGGATTGTAACACAAAGGTTAAATTCTTGAGGAGATGGACACCCCATTTACCATGTTATTATTACATATTGCATGCCTATATCAAAGTATTTCATGTACCCCATAAACATATACACCTACTAATATATTCACAAAAATTAAAAATTAAATAATAAAAATAAAGGTAATAATGAAGAAATGCAGTAGAAAAATAATAATCTAGAAATAAGTTTATGGTACAGTAAATGAAAAAAGCAAAATATGCACATGTGTATAAAACAGTACAGAAAGGTTCACAGAATGTTGGTAGGGTGAAAAAATTAGGAATGATATTTAAGATTTTTTTCTTTTACTTACCTATACTGTTGAACTTTATTACAATAGGTCTTTTGTATGAATTAAAAAACAAAACAAAGCTTTATTTGTTTATTTTTAAAAATAATTGCTTACCTTCAAAAAAGGAATGACTTCTTTCATAATTGCTTTAATTTGCCGGTCCAGCTGCTGAGTATCAATTCTAGGACATGGGATGGTAGAAACTTCACTTACAGGTTGTTGTGAACTATGATTTTCAATAATGGGAGTGTCTAATTTTTGAAAAGAAAATGATTCATTAGCATAACAAAGCCTATCATTCATATATATGTGTGTGTGTGTGTGTGTGTGTGTGTGTGTGTGTGTGTGTGTGTATATATATATGCCTTTATGTTGAATTTTAAAGAATATTAAATTCTGATGATTTTATGCTAACAGAATACATAGAAACATCTTATCAATTAAAGGAAAGCAGTAATAAAACCATTATTAGACATCACATATTTTAAATATTTATACAGAATTATGATTATTACTTCTAATCAATGAAAAATATACCTTCTAAATGTAAGACGTGAAACCACAAAAATTCTAGAAGATAACATTGGGAAAAACTCTTCTAGATCCTGGCCTAGGCAAAGACTTCATGACCAAGAACCCAAAAGAAAATGGAACAAAAACAAAGATAAACAGATGGAACTTAAACTAAAGAAGTTTCTGTTAGCAAAAGAAATAATCATCAGAGTAAACCGACAACCACAGAGTGTGTGAAAATTTTTGTAAACTATGCATCTGACAAAGGACTAATAGCCAGAATCTACAAGGAACACAAACAAATCAGCAAAAAAATAATCCTATCAGAAGTGGGCTAAGGTCAGGCATGGTGGCTCACACCTGTAATCCCAGCACTTTGAAAGGCCGATGTGGGCGGATCACTTGAGACCAGGAGTTCAAGACCAGCCTGGCCAATATGCTGAAATCCCATCTTTACAAAAAATACAAAAATTAGCCAGGCATGGTGGCACATGCCTATAATCCTAGCTACTTGGGAGGCTGAGGCACGAGAATCACTTGAGTCTGGGAGGCAGAGGATGCAGTGAGCTGAGATGGAGCCACTGCACTCCAGCCTGGGCAACAGAGCAAGACTATGCCTCAAATTAAAAAAAAAAAAAAAAAAAAGATGATGGTGTAGGCTAAGGACATAAGTAGACAATCCTCAAAAGAAGATACACCAATGGCCAAGAAAAAATGTTCAACATCACTAAGTATCAGGGAAATGCAAATCAAAGCACAAACCACAATATGATACCATATTACTCTTAGAATGGGCATAATTTAAAAATAAAAAAATATCAGATATTAGTGTGGATGAGGTAAAAAAGGAACACTTTTACACTGCTGGTAGTACAACCACTATTGAAAACAGTACGAAGATTCCTTAAACAAGTAAAAGCAGATCTACCATTTGATTCAGCAATCCCACTACTGGGTTTCTGCCCAAAAAAGAAGTTATTATCTGAAAAAGACACTTGCACATGCATCTTTATAGCAACACAATCCTGAGTTGCAAAATATGGAACTAGCCCCAATGCCCATGAATCAACAAGTGGATAAAGAGTGCGTGTGTGTGTGTGTGTATTTATATACCATAGCATACTTAGCCATAAAAAGGAACAAAATAATAGCATTCACAGCAACCTGGATGGAATTGGAGACCAGTAATCTAAGTGAAGTAACTCAGGAATGGAAAACCAAACATGGCATGTTCTCACTCCTAAGTGAGAGCTAAGCTATGAGGACGCAAAGGCGTAAGCAGGATACAATGGATTCTGGGGTTTCAGGAGAAAGGGTGGGAAAAGGGTGAGGGATAAAAGACTACATACTGGGTACAGTGTATACTGCTCAGATGACGGGTCCACCAAAATCTCAGAAACCACCACTAAAGAACTTACTCATGTAAGCAAACACCACCTGTTCACCCAAAACCTACTGAAAACAAACAAAAATATATACCTTCTAAATTATTAACTGTAGTACTTGCACCAGCACCATCTTCATCCTCAATAATCCTGCAAGTGCATCTCATATTTGAGTTACTTTCAGCCTCAGTCTTCATACGCTCATATTCCCTCATTCTGGCTAATGCTTGATCTAAGTGAATCACGGTGTTACCTACATTTGGAACAAAAATATTTTTAGAGTATGTAAAAGTGAACTTTTTCATTTATTCCTCAAAATTCATTAATAAAAAAGTCCAAACAAAAGGAAGGAGAATTAGCTTTAACAAGTTCTAGACACTATACTAGTTGGGTATTTCATATACATTATCACACTTAGTTATTTAATCTTTAAAATAATCCTGTAAAGTAGATGACAGTACTTTCATTTTCAGAAAACTTAAATAAAACTTGCTCAAGGTTTCACAGTTAAATGGAGGAACAGGGATTTAAACTTTGGTCTCAAATTCTGAAGCCCATATTTATTTCACTAAATTATGTTGTTTCATTTAAATAATACAGAGAAACTACATTTCAAAATGTCATACAAATTCTGATCAGAACAATCCAACCTAACAAACACAAATAAGGTAAGAAAAAGGCCTGTCAATGAAATTTCCGAATTCTATGTTCTACTTCAGACACAGTAGTGGTACAAGGTTCTAAGAAAAAAAAAAAATCAGTAAATGAAAGAAAATACATAGGAGTCAAAGTACTCTGGCAAATCAGAAACGGAGGGACGACCTAAGGGAAGAGGGTTGGCCACACAGATTTTCTCTGTAATAGGATGAACTCAGTGCAGACCCAAATAAGCATTTAGAGAGGGCAGCTAAGGCTCAGAGTCCTCAATATTTAAAATAAGCAAAAGGAAGACTCTGTTTTGGTGAACAGTAGAAATGTAATGATAGGGCAAGGCGAGGCCCTTTTCTTTAGAGTGAAAAAAAAAAACCTTTGAAATAATCTAAATCTTCTCCTCATCATGTGAACAAACACTAGAGTAACAGAAATTACATTATTTTATCAACTAACTGCCCTGGATGGCAGAATGACTGAATTCTCAGGTATCTTTTGATTGGCCACAGCCTAGAAAATCTATCAAGTATCTATATATATTTCTTTTCCTTAAATTTCCTTTCCAAGTCCAGGACTAGAGTTTTGCTCCTTTGGGGTTAGGCAACCCTCTAAACCGCTTTTTATAGCTGATGGGAGGGGGAAAAAAAATGTGCTATGCCTTAGAGTTACTTGAGGTTTTCACTACAGATTATTTATCCGAAGAAATTTGACTGCTTACCTCAAATTACACAGTTAACATTTTTATTGAAAATATGATTAGGCCTCAATTGTTTCCATTAATTAACTAAATGACTTTAAAGGATGACCTTTCATCTAAGGAAAAGGAAATTAACATTTTCTGAACTCATGCAAGTAAGTTCCATTATATTTTCACAAAAACATAGCAAGATAGGTAAGATTCCCATTTCTTTAGCATATGAAGAGAGTCAAAAATGTTAGATAATTTGCCCATAGGGTTAACAGTCAGAAGACTGTTGAATTTTGACTCATAAATTAAGTCCACATTCTTTCAACCACACACACTTCGCCTTCCTAGACGTTTGTTTCCTTATCAATACAAGTCGAAGACTGGACCAGATCAACTTAAAGTCATTTCTAAGATTATAAAAAATCCTGCTTACCTAGATCATCTGTTGCAAAAGGCTCAAAATTTGATGATACAGACAGGACACTAACATTATCAGCATCATTATGCTCACTTATTTTATGTGTTTCTCTTTCAAAGTTCTTCTCAAAAGTTTCCTAAGTTACAGTAAAACAAACAAACACAAAAATCACTAATACTTCTTCTAAGAATTTCATATTAAGGATCTAACAGAGATAACTAAATAGTTTCATAAAATTGTACACCTAAAAGAAAGTCCTAAGTTTTCTCAGTATTCCATGCAAACAAGATAATATAACGAAAGTCATTAAAGGTTGAATACAGAGTCACAGAGAACACTAATATAAGTAGTCTTGCAGAATATCTGTGATTATGTAGATAAATATACACAGAGCCAGCTACTGACAAAATTCTAATTTAGCAAAGTTAACATTTTAAATTATTTCTATACTCTCAGGGATGTTTTCCTATCTCCAAACACTGACAGTGTCTGGTACCTTACTTTACTCTTAATGGTCGTCTACATCAGAAAAAAAATCACATCATTCACATTTTTAAAAAATAAACTTTATTAAAATATAATTTATATAAAGTACACTCATTTTAAATGTACAGTTGAGTTTTGACAAATGTATACACTCACATAACCATATTCTCTGAAGATAAAGACCATTTCCTTTGGCCCAGGATGTTTCTTCACACCCCTCTACAGTCAATCACCACCACACCCTACTCATGATTTCCATCACTGTAGATCAGTTCTGCTGGTTGCAGAACTTCATATAAATGGAATCAGCCAGTACACACTCTTCATCGTCTGGCTTCTTTCACTTAGCATGTTTCTGAAATGAATCCAGGTTGTGTGTTTCAGAAGCTCCTTAATTTTCAATGGCTGCATAGTATTCCACTGTATGGATATAACACAGTTTGTTTATCCATTTATCTGTTGATGCTTCAGTTTGGGACTACCATGACTAAAGATGCTATGAACATTAAAGTACAAGTGTTTTGTGATGCGTACATTCATTTCTCTTGGATGAATACCTAGAAGAGAAATTGCTGGGTCACATGCCACGTTTACATTTATAAGAAACTGCCAAACTGCTTTCCAAAGTGATTGTACAATTTTACATTCCCATAAGGACTGAGAGAGCTCCAACTGTTCCACATTCTCACCAACACTTCTCATTGTCAATCTTTTCATTTTAGCCATTCTCGATGCGACGTGGTGGTATTTTCTGTGGCTTTAACTTGCATACTAGCCATTCATATATCTTCTTTAAGTGCCTGTTCAAATCTCTTGCCCATTTTTTACTGAGTTGTTTATCTTACAACTGAGTTGTAAGATTTGTTTTTATAGTCTAGATATTAGACATCTGTCAGATATATATACTGGGATTATTTTCCCCTAACAGTATCTTTTAAAAAGCAGAAAACCCCTATTTTTGTGAAGTCTAATTTATTAATTTTTTCTTTTATGTTAGTGCTTTGTGTGTCTTAACAAAACCTGGCCTATGTCAAGGTCATAATTTTCTCCCATTTTCTTTTAAAAGTTTAAATAGTTTTGGCTTTTACAGGACTTCAAGTTATTTCAAATTAATTTTGTGTATAGTGTGATGATGGTAAAGCGTCTCACTTATATTTTGATTATGACATTTTACAGTTGTGTTCTTTCCCTTAACTATTGATCTTTTTTTAAGTTTTCTATCTTCAGTGATAAAATCAAAGGTTGTCCCTGGTTAAAGGAAATCTGGGCATTAGGGAACATATTTCAGAAATAGGGAAACCATTTTTTGCTCCTTCAAGTAAGACCTGAAGACAGATGTGCTTTTACCATTTTATTATTATCAGAAGCAGAAGACACAAAGTGTTTTTTCCTCTTCCTAAACCTCAATGTCTCCATTCCATCCTCTTTGACTTATAATTCTCAGATGCCTCGTTTCATTTTCATTTCTCCCTTCCCTGGGCAAGAGACATATCTCTTCCATATCTTAAAACACATTTGTAAAAGCTCCATAAATGGAGTTCAAAGGACCGTGGCCTAGAAGCATCTAGAGAATGAGGCTCTAAATCCATCTAATATAAAAACCACTAACCACATGGCTAATTAAATAAAATTTAAAACTTAGCTCCTCAGTCACAATAGATATACTTCAAGTACTAGCTAGCCCCATGTGGCTAATGGCGACTGTGTTAGACAATACAGACATAAAACAATTCCATCATTGTAGAAAGTTCTACTGGACAGTGCTGCTTCTGATCGGTAAGTATGAACACTGGATGTTGTGGTGCTGCATTAGTAAAGGGAAGATGCTGACCTTAATGCTGAATTTAAGTTTTGGAAGAAATATCAAAGAATTGATTCAGTTACTTAATTAAAAGTAATATTAAATACAATTACTATCCCAAGTCCTTACTTATCAAGTAGTACAGCATCTTTAAATTTCATTTAACTTAAAAACCTTCTCAGGTTAACTTTATCCTAAATTGTAGCTCAACTTTGAAAATGTGCTATCGATGGTACAGACCAATGTGCTCAAATGTCTTAAAATAAATGGAAGTAACGCTGCCTGTATGAAACTGGGATCAAAGTGAAAGCACTGGAATTAAGGATATAAAATTACTGAAAAATAAGTCTAGGAATGGCGACTGTTCATTCTTTCTCAAGTTATTTCAATGCCCAATAAGCCTTAATATCATTTAACATCGTCTATTTTTTATGTATTGAAGCAGATCGCATTTCATTTCCCATAAAAAAAGTACACAATTTTTAATTAATTGTAACAATCCAAAAGAGCAAACAGTTATACTAATTTACATTTCACATTAGAAAGTGAATTTAAACCATGTAATTTTTAGACACAGATTTATGTTATAGTACTAAAGCAGTCAGAGTCCACTGGGAAAACATTTTAAACAGAAAAGATGAGTTGGGGAAGTATTGTTTTAAACATGAGTAGAAGTTAAAGAGCAGAAACTCAGAAAAACTCAGTAGTTGTAAGACCATTACTGTATCTGAAGAGGCAAGACAATCCTTTGAGAAAACTTCCTTCAGAAAAAACTTGGTATTAACACTTCAACAAAAGGGAGAAAGCGTAACTTCCAACTCTCTACCTATAGCCAATATTTAATATTTGCTAATTTATGAAACTCTTACCTATGGATCTCCAGGTGCTCGAGTTGTGATAAAAAAAGAATGTATTTGCTATACATGGTCCTGGGGGTATATCCCATGATGACATATAATATTTTACAATAAAATCAAGTTCTGAACCTTTAAATAGGTGATTCCCAAACACCTTGCAAGCACATTATCTCTTCAGTATCCTAGCAGTTTTGTCACTGTTATTCAATCAACAGTTAGCTAAGTGCTATTTGGAGGACACAGCTTACTGAATTTATATCATTCTCCTCAGCACTCTTCTCCACTTCCAGGTCCTTTTTACTCTGTTCAAAATTTTCTCCATCAATTAGAATACAGTAAATTACATTTCTTTTTTCCTGGAAGACTTTGTCTATGCTTTTTTATTTTAATCCAAAGACCTGATTTATCCTGTATTTATTCATTCAAGGGCTTTTACTATAATCTGACTGCTGTCTGGTTTATTGAATATCTTAAATAAATACAAAATACATTTGTAAATGTCTTTTAAGAGTCAGCCCCTATACTGGGTAATAATGACATAAATATGGCTATTTTAGCACTCATAATCTATCATACATATGTAATTTTTGGTGCTTGCTACCATATTTTGATTGCATACTATATCTTGCCCTCAAAATAAAATAACACATTTTACCTAGCTTTCCAAAAAGCTTAAAAATCAAATCTATTAGGTCTACCTACAATTTAACAATAAGCAATTTAACTTTTATTTAATGCATACTAAAATTATGTCTATATTTCACTAATCATTATCAGCTTACATCATCAGTAGTAGCAAGGCTCTCACTGGGAGTAAGTTCTGAGTTTGATGCTATCCAAGTACCAGAGTTTACTGATTTTATATTGTCTCCTTTTCCATGGCTCTCAGAAATATGTCTGGATACTATATCCTAAATAAGAAAATAAGATTATTTATATAAAACATATATGCTTAATCATACATTTATGTTACAAATTTAAAAGTAAAATCAGATGGAAGGACAAATTTAGTATTTCTACCCTCACAAGTTAAGTGTGAGGAAGAAGTAGATAAAACACTGAAAAAGTACTCAAAAAAATACTTTAATGCTACTTAAGCTATACAAAAATTTTAAATAAAATGTCGAGAAAGCACACAGAGGACAGATCAAATTCATATGCTATGTGCATCAGTCTAAGAAAGCAACCAGACATAATCATGAAGAAGGTGATAACAGGGTAGGAAAAACGATGTTAGGTACCAGATACCTGCAATGCATATAAAGCCCTTTGTCTCAAGTAGTCTGTATTAAGTAGCTGAAGCTCATGGAAGAGTTCAATAAGAAAATGTGGACGAGATTCATTTTGAGAAATTAATGTGGCTACTTCAGAATAAATAGTATCGCGCAAAGCTTCAAACATGGAAAAATCACTCCCAGTTTCTGGAATACATAAAAGACCAGAAAGTTAATATTGATGAAATATCTTTACGATAACTTTTATTAGCTAGCATCATTACTCTCAGCTTTAAATTACTTAAAAATTCTATTTTACACAATTCATTTCAGGGCTTCTAAAGTAGAAAAGAAGCTTAAAATTACCAAGAGAAAATCTTAAGATATCAAGATATGCATTTTATACTAAAAATAAAATTTTAATGCATGAGCAACATTACCAAGCATTACAAAGAACCATGTTTATTTCTGAGCATATAAAATACACAGAAAATATTAAACATTTTATGGAAAAAAAGAGTGAAAATCTTTCAACACTTAGAAATAAGCTAAGTGTTAATAATTTTCTTGCTTGCTTTTGCAAATACGAACTTCATTACAGAAAAGGAAGTTTAATATTTTGTTAATGTTAAAAAGAATAAACTGCTGCCAGTGGGACAGCTACTAGATTAAGGTCTATCCATTTTGGTCTACTAATTCTCAAACCTCATATATCACACAGTAAAGTGCTGTGCTGATGAGTAACCGAATTTGTAACCTAACATAATAATAGGTCACTTTCACCATAGTGTCTTATTTACATACTCAGTGTATACTGGAGCAAGCAAGTGACCCAACTGAAGTGTTCAGTTTCATAGAATCTAGGCATCACTCTATTATTTATCTACAATTCTCTATATTTACTTGTTCATGACATAAAATTATCACACTCAAAGGTATACAGTCATACCCTTAATTTAGGAACATTAGGAAACCCTTAATTCAGGCAAATTAGGAACTGTTCCTATTTTGAGTTTTCTATGAAATAAAAATCTCCAATTAGTTCTAGCTATCAAATTCTGTAAACTCTAGATCAATAGTAGAAACACAAATGGCTTGTAAAATATTCAAGTCCTGCAAAAATCAGTGATAAGTTTCTAAGAAAGAAATTTAAAATGTTGAGTATTTTAATATATTGTGCTTTCAATTAAGTATACAAGATCATAAGGATTTAACTCATTTTTGTGAGGGGGAATAAGAAAATTTAAAAAGAATGTGCTGTAATAGAAAAACTTCCCACTAATTAGCTAATAATTTAATATCTTCCGGTCTCAATTTCTACAAGCATAAAATAACATTACTAGTATTAGATTATTAATAGAAAAATATATTAATTATATATAACAATAAATATGCAACTTCCCTATTGTGTCTCAGTTACAGGTATAAAATGAAGTGATACACTAAACTTCTTAGTTTTAAAATATGAACTATTACAAAAATGACACTTACTATAATAAGCAGAAAGCAAAACTCTCTCTCAAAGAAATCTCTACTAATGGGAAAAATCCAGGTAAAAATTTGATATGCAAACTTTCAACTTATATACTGTCACACAGAATCATGTTTAATGAGAATACTTATATTAGAGACTAAAGTAGTATTCCGGAATCTTTGTAATTTCCATGATCTTTATTTACTATGGTCTTTGCATTTAATAGTTGTTTTGTTTGATGACTTTTCTAAGATGTTGACTAAAAAGGAAAAAAATAAACTATAAAAGTAACTATATTTCTAGTTCTAAGAAATATTAATGCTTTTAAGCATTTAAGAAGCAAAAAATAACCTCCAATCAAGTATTAAATCATAAAAAAGGTTTATTATTATTCTTATGAATGTGTTGGTTAGGTTACACACACTAACAGAAAATGAAAACAAAAGCAGCCAATTTTACCAAGAATTATATATGAAAGGCTTCAGAATACATTTATATTTATATTCATATTTTATTAATATAAATTAGCTTTAACAATAGTCACATTACATGTATACTACAAGCTAAATATAAAAAAGAAAAAAATCAGAACAATAAAACTGAGAATTTTAGGACCAATGGGAAAAAAATTAACAGAAAGTGGACACCAAAACTACGCAGATTGTTACCTGGCGCTTCATTGCATGCATTTCTGTTAGACTGCTGTAGTATTCTCCTAGCATGTGCTGTAGGAAAGGGCAGACATAAGGATGAACATAAAATGTGTATGAGTAGTAAAGACAGGGTCTATGAATAAATGAATGAAAAAAAAGAAATAAGCAAATTTCTTTAAAATTGTTTGCCTGAACTGTTATCACAAGGTATGGTTTATGTTCTACTTAAAAATAATCTCAAGAAAAAAAAAATCTCAAAAGGTTTGCTATAAACATATTATTAATGCAACTGATGATGACTATCATAATAAACTTCTATCATTCATTTTTAGAAGCAATCACATCAAGGTGAACCTCCCACAACACAGAAGGGAGAAGAGGACTGCGTAATTTAATACTAGCAGTCATATATGCTATACTCTTGGAATCATATATTATAAATAGAGTTTTAAAAAATATGCTTTACATGCTATAAAGAATTTGAGTAATGATTAAAACTAAAAATAAATATTTTCAGGGTCGGGCATAGTGGCTCACACCTGTAATCCCAGCACTTTAGGAGGCCAAGGCGGGTGGATCAAGAGGTCAGGAGATCAAGACTATCCTAGCTAACACGGTGAAACCCCGTCCCTACTAAAAATACAAAAAATTAGCTGGGTGTCATGGCACGTGCCTGTAGTCCTAGCTACTCGGGAAGCTGAGGCAGGAGAATCGCTTGAACTCGGGAGTCGGAGGTAGCAATGAACCTAGATTGCGCCACTGCATTCCAACCTGGGCAACAGAGCCAGACTCCGTCTCAAAATAAAAAAAAATTTTTTCAGAATGTAAATATGTAAACCTGTGTATATTTATACTATTCAAATATTTTTAACTCACCAAAATTCAATCATATTTTTCTAAGTAACAGTAATAAGGCCTGAAATACTATGTTCAATTATTAAGTAATTGATACTCAAGTGTATTAAGACTTTCAGTTTAGTGTCCTTCTTCAACCTCTGCCTGTTTATTTTTTTAAGATACCACTATTTGGTAAAGACAGTAAAAGGAGATGAAAATTATAAAATTTTAGTAAAATTCTAGGTTGAGAACAGGATTGATGTTTTTGCAGAAAGGAAAATAGACTTAACAGAAGCCCATGATTCTAAGCTCAGCTTTACCATTTCCTAGCAATATGAGCTTGAGAAATCCATTTCAAAATGCAAACAAATGTGAGGTTTCTTTTCTGATTACAAAATGATAAATGCTATTAGAAATGAGTTTAAAGATGACAAAACCACTATTAACATTTTGATGCATTTTCTTCCAGGCTTTTTTTCATTCAAAATTTTGTTTCTACATAGTTGAAATCATACTGTTGAGACAATGCTAAATCTTAATTTTTTTTTTTCTCCCTTTGGTTTCCTTAAGATGGATTCCTATAAGTACAATTACTGGCTTAAGGGCATGACTTTTGAAGCTTTCCAGAAAAGTTGTACCAGTTTATATTACTGAGCCTTTATGAGTGCTGGAAAAAAAAAAAGTACCCTCTTTGACCATGTTTCCTCTGAAAAACAGAAATAAAACCAACTCTGCATTATGAGGCTCAAATGAGATTTGCTGGAAATTTGAAAATCATGAAGCATGATACAAATGATATCTTCTATTATTTTAAACAAGGGCCTTGACAACTAAGATTATGAGCTTATATTTACTGCCTCTCTCTCTCCATATTTCTTTGAGATATTCTTTACAATCAGGAAACTACTGGTGCTTATTTAAATTAGAATGGTGGCAAAGACAGATGACTTTCATTCCATAAACAGAGCGCCTACCATGTGTTGGGTATTATGCTGACATTTAACATACAAATACGAGAAAGTATTATCTGCTGCCAAGGGACTCAAAAAAGTGATACTTAAACAAGTAAATACTATATTAATGTGATTAAGGCTACAAAATAGGTTTAAATAAGCTACAAGGAAAACAAAAAGTAGGAAGGGGAAACTATCCAGCTTGGATTAGAATGGAGTTTCAGAGTTCCAGAATTAAAATTTTATTAAGAGTCCAGCAGAGAAATGAGCTTACAAAAAAGGCAGTAAGGATTTGAGGTAGAAATATAGCTACTGAGGTGAGAAAGAGTGTCACAGCTATGCAAAAACTTCAGTTCAGTGCCATAGAAAGAATAAATTTCAAGGCAGAAGGTGGTGAGAAATGTTTGGAGAGGCAGGAAGGAACCAAATCCCAGATAGCCATGTACAGTCCATGACGGCATTCAGATCTTATCCTGCAGGCACAGTGAGCCAAAGGATCGAAGCAGAGGATGACATGATTTCATATCTAATACTTATTCAGATAAGATTTTCAGAATTTGAAATGAGGAGTTCCACAACTGTAACTATGCTTTGTTTAGAAAGAATTTTATTAAAATGTGTTCAAAACTATTAAATAGTATAACAAAAAATATTTTCAGTTTGTATTTCCCAATATCAAGGAATGCACACCATAATCTCCACTATAAAACCATCCACGTGATAGAAATGTGTGATACACCAATGTTAAAACCTGTTTTATTATAGCTCTTCAAATCTAAGCTGAAGACCTCCTTATATTAATGCAAACCAAAAAAGAACATACCTGAAGATATTTCTGTAGACCTATTACATTTTATTATTTTTTCCAGTTGTTCATGATTCTTTCTGCTGAATACTTTTGCTTGAACAGGCTCTTCAGTCTGGGCTGAATGTCTGTTCCTACTTTTGCAAGGTTCACATGTGCTAGACATACTGGCACTTTCATACCCTTGAGTAAAAAAAGTAACAACTGTTATTAGTTGCAACTAACTCAAACTTAAAGGGAAATCAGTTTCCATAGTGAAACAGTACAGGTAACTCAATTTAGAATGCTAGGAAGGCCTAGTATAAATTACACACAAAACAGTAAGTATGTCTTGGAAATCTCTTTGCAATACCCTTTGGAAGCATGGGGTAACAGTATTAACTTCTAACCTTCCTTTGATACTCATCTTAATGAGTATAGTCCAATTCAAACTATATGGCGGACCTGATATGATCTCAAATCTCTACTAGAATTCCAAGTTAGCAATTTTTAATACTAGGAAACATAAGAATCATATCTGATATATACAAATATTCATAATACAGAGAAATTAGTCAAATATGTTTGCCTTTCTTATTATATCTTTTATGTGACGTGACTTGGTTTAAAAGGTCTTACCAACCCATAGGTTATACATATATCCTATGAAATTTTCCTCCTAAGTTCTAAAAATATTTATTTTGGTATATATGTGATACAAGGTAGGGATTCCATTTTTTTTTTCTATATGGATAGATGATTATACCTAAGCTATTTCCACTGAATTAAAATATACGCAGTCAATATATTAAATCCCAGTATTTTGGGTTTTATTTTTGGACACTTTATCTGTTCAATTTAGCTATTCCAATGCCATTTTCATTCGTTTAGAAACAGAATTATACAGTATGATCAAACATCCGCTAAGTCAAGTCCTGCCTAGCTTCACCTTTTTCTTGACTATTCTTGGGCATCTGTCCTTCCATATAAGCTTTGAGGTTTTTTTGTTATTGTTGTTTTTCAATTTTAAAAACAATCCCTGGGGACTCAAAATGGAATCAAATTAAAAGTAAGTATTAATCTGAGGAGAACTGGTATTTACTAATCTTATGCATTTCCTTCTTTTCCATCTTAAGAACATGGTTATCTTTTTATATTTGTTCAATCTTTTTTGATGTTCTTCAAAAATACCTTATAGCTTTTTATAGACCTAGTACTTTCCTTGTTAAATTTATTCCTTACATTTGACCGCCCTGCCAACTCAAACACTTTGGGTACTAATACTTTAAGAGCATTCCTCTCCACTTCCATGTTACTGGATATTACTACAATAGAGAAAAATATTGACACACTTATTCCATAACCAGCCACTTTAATAGTTTACCTTGTAACTCTAGTAGCTACTTTCCAGTGTCTCTTGGGCTCTTAGTATACAAAAATGCCATTAGACAAAACATAACATTTGTTTCCTTCCTTTTCCAATATTATAATTCCAATTATTTGATATAATGCTTCCAAAATAATGGTAAATAATGATGGTGGTAGAGAAGGAATTCCTGTTTAGTTCCTAATTTAGACAGGAATATCTCTGGAGTATTTTCAGGTGTTTGTGACTGACATTGGCTAACAGTCTTTATTATACTTAAATAACTGCCCTTTTTTTTCTTTTTTTTGAGACTAGGTCTCACTCTGTTGTCCAAGCTCAAGTACAGTGACACAATCTTGGCTCACTGCAACCTCCGCCTACTAGGCTCAAGCAATTCGCCTGCCTTGCCCTCCCAAAGTGCCAGGATTACAGGCATAACTGCCTTCTTATACCCATTTTACTTCAAATTTTCTTGAAAATAGCTTCAAATTTTATCTAATCTACTGCTATGATTGTGACTTTTGTCCTTTTGATAGAATAAATTCTGTTGACAGATTTCCTGGTAATAAATCATTACATGTCTGAAATAAACTCTAGTGATGATAGTCAAAAATTCTTTTGATTCACTGGCAGATTCAATTTGCTAATATTTTTACTTTTGAATTTATATCAGTGAGAGACTGATCTACTGTTTTCTTTATTAAACTCTTCTCTCTTCTCTGTATCTTTCCCTGTATAAAGGCCTCTATTCTGAGTCATAGGTTGTTCTTTAGTTTTCCTCAGATAGGATAAGCTAGTATCTCCTTTTCATTCTGACATGTGGAGGATCCCTTGGCTGGGTTCAAAATTCTTGAGTTGCAGTTCTTTGTCAACTGTGTGAGCATCATCCCACTTTTTTCGACTACTATTTGTATGATAGCGAAGATTACCTTGTGTCAGTTTGGTTCTTTTTCTTTGTCTACAAATTGTTCCTTCATGTGGAAGCTTAGAAGATTTTTACTTTTTCCTTAGAATTCAGGGACTTTACCAGACTATGGATAGGTGTTTGTGTTTCCCTCACTTCTCTCCTGGCTAGATAACAGTCAGCTGTTTTGATCTGCAGTCTCAAGTCTCTCTTTATCCCACCTATTATTTAATTATTGCTTATTCACCTGTTTTTTTCCTACTTTAGAACTTCTTGTAAGCCTCTAATCATTTTCTCTTGATTTTATCTGTTAGTATTTTCATTCCATTTAATGACATAATTATTCCCCTTGATGTTCTAGGCCAGTAATCTGGAACTTAATAGCACATGTCCTCTTTTTCAAATAATCTAAATATTAAAAATGAAAGTCAATTTTCTCTAGCTCTAAAGATTTTGTTATATTCAATCTGCTTATGTGCCCTTCTTTCTTCAAGTGTATTTGTTCAATAATTCTATTTTCACTAGGTTTTGCCTGTTCTAGTAGTCTGCTTCTGTTTTCTGTCTGGTAACTAGGTCCCTTTTATATGCACTGTTATATTCACTGGCCTAGTCATGACTCTCACCTTCTCTTAAGGCTGGACTCAAATGCTGAATAGCTTTAATGATGGCAAGATAAGAGTGCATGGAAGTTCATTCCTGTGGTTAAGCAACCTTCTCGCTAGGAAATTGCCAGTCCCTCATCAAGACAAGAAGAAGAAGCTTCTCTTCTGCTTAGTCTCCTCAGCTGCAAAGACTAATGCTCTCCCACATATGGGGTAAGACTGACACCTACTTATTCAATAACCCTTCTGCCAACTAGTAGCTTGAAGTAGCAAAAGACTGCTACTCTTGGGGTGAAGGTGAAGGGTCAAGGTCAACAATAAGAGGAAATGAATGGATCTCTTCCAACATAGCTTTCTCCAAAAATCACGGAGCTCTGACCATGCTCCTGACACTCTAGGAAAAAGCCAGCAGACTTTCCTAAAGCCTTGCTTGCTTGCATCTTCCAGATCACCATAACTGCTCTACTAATAACAATTTCCCAAAATGTTATCAATTTATTATCTGTGATATCCCATCTGGAGTCAACCCTCCCTCTCTGTTTCCAAGGCCATCATCTAAGTTAGGACTTTATCATCTCAAACTTAGGTTCCAGGTGTTTTCACTGGTCTCTCAGACTAAAGTTTAGCCACTGCCACCCAGCCTGCATGAAATTTACTGAAAAAGAGCCCTCTTGATTGTTACTGATCTCAATATAAAACCTGTCCAGCTATAAAGGGTATGAGTGCTCAAAGTAGTATGTAAAATGACATGACTGGTAGTACTGTTGCTCATTTAATAACATACAACGATCTAAAGAAAAAAAATTTCAGTATGTTATTCTAACATGAACATTTATATAAGTGAAATTAAACATTTAACTGCTGTTACTATATCAGATGAAAGGTGCTAAATAAATTTTAATCAAAATTAGAATACTGGCAATATGGCATATACAAAATTCTCAATGGGGAGTCCCAATAGGTACTATAAAAAGGCATACATACAGTCACCCTCTAAAACAGCTGAAACTGTGAAGAGAAGCATGCTATAATTATTAGAAGGCTATGAAGAGAAAAAAACTATGGTGTTACAAATGAGTCCCAAATTAAAAGCATCAAAGGCTGGATTTCCAAAGTTAAGATACTAACGTATGACTGAATTGTTTCTCTCTTCAGCATCTTGACAGTAATCATTTAGGAAGACTAGAATGAATGAAGGTGAAGAATACTTCTGAGTAACACTGGCTAGGCCAGAAACTGTAACAATAACAATGACGCTCATTACTGAGGGTAACAGTGGTAAGAGATTAAGGGTGTTATCTCCCATGCCACTTCACCACTCTTCCCCTTATTCTCATTGTTTTTCTCAGCATGAGAGGCTGACATGAATAGAAGAAACAGTACTTCTACTTGGGCCTCCACTGAAGGGAAACAGTTCAGCCCTGGCACCCTAGAGACCTTGCCCATGTCCCAACAGTACAGAGAGGTTAAGGTCTAAATCACAGTGGAAGCTGTCTTGGCAGAAGGCCATGGAATCACCCTGTAATATGGACAAGAGAGGCTTGCGAGAAGTTGCTATGTGGATGGACATTTTCCACTCACTTCCCCCTCACCCCGGGATGATTCTGTCAGGAGAGTTTCCCATCTCCTCTCAGATTCTAATGAAACATGAGACCTTTCTTCCTCACCCTTCTAAGGTACATCTGAAGTCTAAGAACAGGCTTAGCTGCAGTATAGCATTGATTCTTCAGCAACAGGGTGTCTCACCATTCAAGGAACAATTGTTAGCCAGCCCCTTTTATTTTGGTGTCCCTCTTTTTAGGTGTGAGACAAGGGAAACAGAGAAATGGCACCTTGGACTACTCTTCTTTTCTCTGCCTAAGTAATTAATAACTCTCTAAATCCAAAAAGTTTATTGGTTGTTTACCAGACAACTCTGTCAGGTCTTGCCTTGCCTAATGTTTGACATCCATTTCATGTCCATGTTCATTAGTGAGCAACAGGAAAGGGAGGAAGGAAGAAATAAAAGATGCAAGGACGGTAAGAACCCAGAAGTCAGCACCTTAACAGTTCTATCCAATTCTCCAAGGAAAGACACAAAAATCTAGGTTCCTACTCTCTAATAATATTTAACTAGTATAGTTTAACAAAATTATATGTTGATAACACAAAAACTCAGGTAGGAAATTACCTTCAACTCATAAAGTCTAACTCTGATCTCAAGTTTAAAAGATAATACATAATTTATAAATTCTTACCTCACACGCAACATGTATTTTCAGGTCTTTCATATAAAGACCTTCTAAGGATTAAAACACATTACCGAAACAAATGAGATTTATCGAGCTACTTCTGAAAGATTGCCAACATGCACAAAAAACACACACATATATAGAAATCAATCTATTAAGTTTGGGACAGTGTAACTGGCTGTACTATATTTCTCAAGACAGCAATATAATTCCCACTAGCTGAAATATTTGTCATATCTGTTACCAATTCCTCTCATCATGCTTGTACCCAACACTACACTTTTCTTATCGTTACAACAATCAGACAGGCTTTCCAAACTTTTACCCACCCAGCTCTATTTACCACTTCAAGATACAATAAAAAAATCAGCCGAGTGTGGTGGCTCACACCTGTAATCCCAGCACTTTGGGAGGCTGACATGGGGAGATCACTTGAGGTCAGGAGTTTGAGATCGGCCTCACCAACATGGAGAAACCTCACCCCTACTAAAAATACAAAATTAGCTGGGCATTGTGGCATATGCCTGTAATCCCAGCTACTCAGAAGGCTAAGGCAGGAGAATCGCTTGAACCCGGGAGGTGGAGGTTGCAGTGCGCCAAGATTGCGTCATTGCACTCCAGCCTGAGCAACAAGAGCGAAACTCTGTCTCAAAAACAACAAAAGAACAAGATAGTAAAAATCCTTTTTTCTAACAAATCTTGACTATTCCTATAGCACAAAAGGAATAAAAACAACATAAGCCAGTGGTCTAGCTCAGTACTTTTCAGACTTTGATGTGCATATCTTCATATCAAAACACTTCCTTCATATAAAAAATCTTGTTAAAATGCATACTGAAGAAAAATACATACTGATTTAGTAGACATAAGGTGAGGTCCAAAAGCTTGCATTTCTAATAAGCACCCAGATGATGTAATGCTGCCTGTCCACAGTTCAGATTTTGAATAGCAATGATTTAGCTAGTTTGATTTTACCACATATTACTTTGGCTCTACTATGTATAGTTTGATTCTGCTATCAAGCCTTTTATGTTTGTGTATGTGCCTTAAAGTGGGGCTCTCACTAACAGATGGTCTTGAATGCCTGTTGAGTAAATGTGAACGTACATTTCCAGCAGGTATTTTTATCTTTCAATATGAAGGAAGAGAGCACGAAGATCAGAAGGCCAATCTTTGTCTTAAAGGGGTTATAAACATACCAATACTTCTATGGTTAGGTGGACATAGCCAAAAATTAGATAAGATTCCTCTAAAATCTGCTACTTGAAGTGCAGTCCACAGACCAATACTGGCAATACCTAACGGTATTGGAAGGCAGACTCTCATGTCCCTCCTAAGCCAAATGAATCAGAATCTGCACTTCACTGGATTCCTACAAGTTTAAGAAGTATTGCCCTGGCAGATTTAAATTAACTATTTGAATGAGACAATGCTGAAATTTAAAAAGGTTAGCTTTTCTTCATTTATTTATATGACAAAGAGCATCTTTGTCGGTGCAAGGCACTAGGAAATAGAAAGTTCTGAGTTGTCTAAAGGGCCGGTCTCAAAATGGCCATTATCTACTTAAATGTTCTCTGGTAGCACCAAGAGTACTCTGGTAGCACCAAGAGTAATCTTGGAAAAGCATAGTAACTTTCAACAACTTCAAATTACCAATTAATTTACTAAATAAATCAGTTCCTCCTAAACCTTTATAACCAGAATATTACTTCAAGGCTGATAATGTGTCTGCTAAGAAAAATGTCACCCCTGTCACTCCTATACAAATTTGCTTTTTAAACCATCAGTCAGATTCTTCACATGGGATTCAAGGTAGGAGCCAAGGACTTCAAGGATAGACAAATTACTGAAATTTTAAAAAATGTGCAAACATTCTCTTTTGTATCTGTGGTTTTCATTAGAGTTTTCAAAGGTTTCATTATCCAAAAATTATTAAGATGAATGTTGCCAAAGTTTACAAGTGTATTTTTTACTGCAGAATTTCTCAGGGCCTTTACTATACTTGTATGTGTTGTGAACTTCCAAGAAAGGGAGTTAGCAGTGTGCAATGCTATTTCAAACTTTCCTGATTATAAGCCTAGAATACTTTGTTCTTAAACACCACTTTTTTTTTTTTTGAGACAGAGTCTCACTCTGTCACCCAGGCTGGAGTACAGTGGCATGATCTTGGCTCACTGCAACCTCTGCCTCCCAGATTCAAGCGATTCTTGTGTCTCAGCTTCCCAAGTAGCTGGAATTACAGGTGCATGCCACCACGCCGAGCTAATTTTTATATTTTTAGTAGAGATGAGGTTTCGCCACGTTGGCCAGTCTGGTCTCAAACTCCTGACCTCAGGTGATCCACCCACCTCAGCCTCCCAATGTGCTAGGATCACAGGCATGAGCCAACACGCCTGGCCTTAAGCACAAAATATTATCTCCTTAAACTCAGAACAACCTTTCAAGGCCACAGCCCATCCTTTGCAAACATGAAAAGAGTATCTTTCAGCTGTAACACTGCAGATTTTAGTTAATAAAACTTTTTAACCTAGTACACTTCAGTAAAAATTCAAAAATCACAGAAAATCTATTTTTCTAAGAGGTATGCAGCTAACATCATAAAGAAAACTTAAAATTTTTTTTAAAAGAACTTTAATATGATAATGTCAAGATTGAGTAAAATATGAGTTTAGTTTCAGAAGGACTAAAGCCAGCCTGCATTAAAACTGGTTTTATCAGCCGGGCGCGGTGGCTCACGCCTGTAATCCCAGCACTTTGGGAGGCTAAGGCGGGTGGATCACGAGGTCAAGAGATCGAGACCATCCTGGTCAACATGGTGAAACCCCGTCTCTACTAAAAATACAAAAAATTAGCTGGGCATGGTGGTGCATGCCTGTAATCCCAGCTACTCAGGAGGCTGAGGCAGGAGAATTGCCTGAACCCAGGAGGTGGAGGTTGCGGTGAGCCGAGATCGCGCCATTGCACTGCCTGGGTAACAAGAGCGAAACTCCATCTCAAAAAAAAAACAAACTGGTTTTAGTTATGATATTCAAAAACATTAATCCAGAAAATTAAACCCTATTTCAAATATTATTTTGTAAATATATATATATAATATATAAAGGTACCTAAAAATGACTGTCAATGAAGTCTAAAACAGCACCTGCCCATCTAGCCTGATTTTAACTATATATATGTCAACATATCAGTAATATTACGAACATTAGGCTGAAATTTAACAAATTTCAATACTTACTTATGTTTTTAACTCTGCTTTTCAGCTGAGAAGAATTCCTCTTCTTACTTTTTGACTTGGGAGTTTTATCTTTAGATGCCAGGCTGGCCTGTGCAGATGCTTTTCTTGTCTTGAATGTTTTAGTCACTGTTGTTGGATCTACTGCATCAGGCATACTGCTAAAGCTTTCCAATGATTCTTCATCAAACTGGCATCTTCTCCCGTTTGTATCTGATTGATTTTTGTGGTTACTATTGGTAGCTTTATCTACAGACACTGCAAATCCAGTCTTGATAAACGGTTTCTGTACTTCACCTTCTTGGTCATATAACCATGGTGTCCTACTGCTATCCACCTCCTCTTCAGGCAGTTTTTTATTCCTTACCAATGAAAACAAGTTTTTATAAGTAACAATTACAGATTTCTTTATTTACGAAAACTCCAAATATACTTAATTTATAGTCTACTCTTAAGTAGATTTAGGTGAATAAAACTGCCAAATAAAAAATTTAAAGACTATAAAAATGTTTTCATAAAAACACACATTAAACATGCAAATGTCACATAAGCTAAGGTACTAAATTAGTTTTAATTCTGGACCCATATCACTAAACCACTTTTACCGGCAAAAGTTCCACATCAAAGATCTAGCATTCGCAATAGAAAACAGCAGGAAAACAAAAATCAAGCCAGGTGCGGTGGCTCATGCCTGTAACTCGGGCACTTTGGAAGACCGAGGCGAGAGGACTGCTTGAGCCCAGGAGTTCAAGACCAGCCTGGGCAACATGGCAAAACCCCATCTCAACAAAAAATTTTTAAAATAAGCCAGGCACAGTGGCACATGCCTCCAGTTCTAGCTACCCAGGAGATTGAAGCAGGATGATCCCTTGAGCCCAGGAATGCAAGGAGGCAGCGAGCTATGATTGTGCCAACTGGACTCCTGCTTGGGTAACAAAGTGAGACTCTGTCTCTAGAAAAAACAACAAAAAAAAAAAATCAAGGGAGGATGGGAGATAGAAGAACACATGTTGGAAGAACAGCTCAGAAAGAGCTATAGGAGAAGGCTTGGGAACATACATGGATTTGTGTTCACCTAAAGCAGTTCAAGCAGAATGAGAATTTGGTGAAAACAACTGGTCACTCAACTAGCAATTTATTTCTCTACTCAAGTCCACAGTTCTATTAGTCTACTGTCATTTCCCAAAATTTATCTGCTGAACACTAGCATCTATTAATAGGTACTTATCAGTCATCTAGGGTGGGAAGAAAACACATAAAACAAAGTTAAACAGGTCTGTAAAATATCTCAGAACTTTTAATTTGCCAATGTGCTTTATAATCTCTTGAGAGTGAGCAAGAAGTCCAAAACTTTATCACAAAACTTAGCAGGAACAAGACTGCTCCCAAGAATAGTCTAGGAGACAGTGACCTATAGAGTTAGAAACCTATAACTTACAAGCCAAATTTAGCCTGCTGCCTGTTTTTGTATGGCCTGAGAGCTAAGAATGGCTTTTATATTCTTAGTTAGAAGAAAAAAATTTTTAAAGTTTGTGACAAATGAAAATTATATGAAAAAAATTTCAATGACCATAAATAAAGTGTTATTGGAGAACACGGCCATACTCATGTTGACATACCGGTAGTCTGTGGTAGGATTTTGTGTAAACTGTCACAGATGAATGGCTATGATAAACACTATGCACCAGCAAGGACTAAAATACTATCTAGACTTTTATAGGAAAAGTTTGCTGACACCTGAGTAAGACTACAGGATTTTATCTGACTTCTTATCTCTAGTCATTTAATTCCATGAGATTACAATAGTTGAGATTTGGGGAAATGAGGTCTAATCTGAAGTAGGCCAAATATCTAAAATAATATTAGACATTCAGATCCATCCTAAAAATCACACAAATACCTAATTTAAAATCAGAGTAATTTTTTACTATCAATTATATATAAAACATGGAAAATAATGAAGTAGGAAGGCCTACTTCATTGTGGTAGAAAGGGCTATTCACTGAAGCTTTGAATAAATGCTTACTGCTTGTGATGGATATTCATCCAACCATCATTTCTGAATGGCACCTGTGCACTAACACTGTGTTACGCTTATGACAATAGAATACTTTTATAAAGCAACATGAGATTTAACAGGAAAAAACAGAACTAAAAAAAAGGAGTCAACAAAGTAAGGGATATTAATCATAGGATTTCTAGTGATGAATACAAAGTTGTAATTCTCAAGAGTTATTGGTTAATCAAGTAAAAAAAAAATCCCAGTTCATGACTTAACAGTGTGAAAATGCTAATATAAGAGCCTGAGACATTCCTAATCACATAGCTAAGAGAACTATAATGTGAATTATAGATATTTTTAAGGAGTAGGAAAGACAATGAGAGACACACCTGACAGATTAGGCTCAACTGAGGCAATCTTTCACATTGAGTCAAAAATCGTGTTTCAGAAGATTATAGCATTAAAAAATAATAATTGTAAGAAACAAAGAGGAAAAAGAAATCCTATGATTAATACCATGCATCCTCAAAACTTATGAGGCAAAGGTTGTTTTTATAATCTAATAGTACGCAACATTATATATGAATAGGTTTTAGGAAGCGATTCTAATCAAGGGCTAGGAATCTAAAAAAGGGACCATCATTTAACAACTATCTTCTAGCAGTTAATGTTAGTTTCTAGTCCTAAATCAGTGAACAGCAAACTGGTTTAACCTTAAAGACAGGTATCAAATCAGAGACAAGAGATTCTATGAGTTATGCCACATCCTTCCAAACTGAACTTTTTGTATACCAGGGTTACCAGCAAGAATCCAGTATCTCATCTAGTCATATGTCAAAGTTTCTATTTCCAACATTATCAAGCCAAATAATCACAAACATACTCCCTAGTTGTGTTTTCAAATTACATATAATTAGATGTAATCACAAAAGTGAATGTTTAAGCAATAACAGATTATATTTACAATCAGGTACCTTGGTTTTTCTGCTCCAATAGAGGAACTGCTTTCAAAAGGTTTTGGAAAAGCCATATATTCTGTTTTTCCTGTAGAATTCTGGGCTAAGGGTTGCTGATGTTCAGTAGGTGTAGAGACATTCTGAGAAAAATCTCCAAAGTTAGAAGGAAATAAAGGGCTGAAATTCATACCTAATCAGTAAGGTAGTAAGAGAAAAATAAAGAAACGTTTTTAGCCTTAAAATAAAATTAAAACAGTTTTAATTAAATGTGCCATTCAAATCCACCAAAACAAAAAATTGCTGATTTAAAAAAAAAAGCTAATACTCATTTATCCAATCACTATTTACAGTTCAGCCCACTATGTTTTAGGCACTGGTCAAAGACAACTAATAATCCTCACTCCCTTAAGAGCTAAAAGTTAGAAATAATAGTATCTGACATTTATGAAATTGTTACTGGGTGCCACACTCTACTGAAGGCACTTTACAGGTTATTTGGTTTAATACTTAAAATGTTATAAAATAGATATTGTATTCATTTTACCAGTGAGAAAATAGGGTTAGAGATCAAATGTCTAATAAATGAAAAAGCTGGTTAGATCTCGGGTCTGTATGGCTCATAAGCTTATGTTGTTTCCACTGTTTTCACTGGGAAAGGGGAATATAATTAAATATCAAATAGTGTTATGTATCAGAGTTATTTACAAGAGGCTACTAACAACATGGGGAGAAAGAGATTGGGAAGGTTTCACAAAAATTGTACTGTTTATGAAGAATATAAGAGCCTTCACATAGAGTTGGTATGGGTATGAAGTATATTTTAGTAAAAAGGAAGAGCATTTGCAATTTCTTATTACTAACGTTTGCTGCCAATATTAACTGATGCTCAAGAACTAAAAAGCCTGTTAAATTTTTTATGCCACCCTGTATTGAAAATCCTACTAAGAAAAAACACGGTGGTATATAAATACATATATATTCACAAAGTCCTCTCAACCTTTTTTCTCCTCTTATATTCCTTACAAACATCTTTAACTCCTCTTTATAATTCACCTCATATAACAGGTCACTTAACTTATTCATTCTATTCATAATGTCTTTCAGTAACTTCTTTTTCTTGATCCCTACTGGGATAAGGCCTAAGGTCAGGCTATCATTCTTTTCATGATATTACTATGGCAGCCTTCTACTCACCAGCTAGATCCTCCACTCCTTTCCTCCAACTTCTCCTGAATACCTTAACCAGTGTAATCTTTCTAAAATATAAATTTCATGTTATCCCTTGCTCTAAGTCCTTCAATGGCCCCTTCCTGTCTCCAATATAAAATCTAAGCTTCTTTGCACATCACAAAATGCCTCCGCCACTCTTCAGTCACATCAATTACTCTTCCCCTAAATATACTAGCCACCCTTAAATACCTCTAAATTCCCTGAGTGATGTACTATTTCATTGCTTTATACTAAGTAGATCTACTGATTAGAAAGCCCTTCCATTTCTAATCTCTCTGGAAACAAATTCTATTCATTTTTTAGCTTAAATATCACCTTTTTTTTTTGCAGGGGAGACTGATTTGCTGACACTCTCCAGCATTTGCACCCCTGTTATGGCACCCGTGGCACATTCATTAATAGCATCCTCACTACACCCTGAATTCCTTAAAAGGTTCAGTGCTATTCTTCTTTGGATCCCAGCAACTTACATAGTGTCTGGTACATAATGAGTGCAGGAAAAAACATCCCAAGAAAAGCCTAAGCTAAATGTGATCACCTTTAGTCTATCAGTATCTCCCTAAGAAGACATGGTACTCCTCCAGAAAAGCACTGTCTTATTCATCTTTACTCTTCCAGTGTGTACACAGTACCTGGTATACAGCAGCTATTTTGAACAGGTTAATTCTCTCTCCTCTTAAAAAATAAGTAAATTGAAGCAATCATTCCTAAGTAGTTCACTAAATTTCATTAGCAACCATATTACCAAAGTTTGGTTTAGAAAAAAACAATGCAGGCTGGGCGCAGAGGCTCATGCCTGTAACCACCACTCTGGGAGCCCGAGGTGGGCGGATCACCTGAGGTCAGGAGTTCAAGACCAGCCTGACCAACATAGTAAAACTGTCTCTACTAAAAAAATACAAAATTAGCCAGGCATGGTGGCGCATGCCTGTAATTCCAGCTACTAGGGAGGCTGAGACAGGAGAATCACTTGAACCCAGGAAGCGGAGGTTGTGGTGAGCCAAGATGGTGCCATTGCACTCCAGCCTGGGCTATAAGAAAGAAACTCCATCTCAAAAAAACAAAAAAAGAGAAAAGAAACAATGTAGAAAAGACTTTGTAACTTTCTTTGCAAAAATTTCCTACCCCATTCCAAAAGAAAATGTTAAAACATCTATGTAATAGACAAATTATGTTCTCAAACACTTTGCTTTTATTTATTTTCTCTTTAGGATAAGTCACCTACCTGGTGCAAATGATGAAAAGTTAGCAAATCCAGGTATACTGAAGAGATTTACAGGCTGTGTTGGAAAGCTAAAAGGACAAAATAAACTAGAAGAAGGAGGGTGCGATGCACTACTGCCTCTTTCCTTGCTTCCAGGTTTTTCTGGATGCTGATTTTGTTGGTGCATAAGTTCATTTAGCATTTGTTTCAACCTACAAAAATTTAAGTAAATAATCTAAAAATCAGTTACATCACTATAAAGTACATTCAGAAAGAATACATGTAAAAAATGATTCAAAAGCATGCAAACTGCTCTGATACTACAGCAAATATTTGCTTGCTCTATAGGCTTAATTCAATAACTTTGCCTCTTGAACAAGAACTGAGCTTAGTACTTCTGTCCAACAGTCAGTGTAACTGTAAGAAACTCATTGTTTTGTTTATAGCTTCACTGTGGTACAATTTACACACCATAAAATTTGCCAAGTAAACGTAAAATTCAGTAACATAAATTTATAAAAACAGAAATCCAAGGTATTAATAAAGAACATTAGGCAAACCACCACTTACAAAATTCTCAAGAGATAGATAACATCCAAATATGCAATTTGATTCTTGCTCTTTTCTCCCAGAAGCTAATAGTAAAACCTTTGCTCAATGTTAGCTCTTCTACAGTCTCAATACTTCTAAGAAACAGATTACCTCTGAACATTATTCTGTTGCCATGTTAGCTGAGTATAGCACTGGTTCAACTGGTGCATTATCAAGTGTACTTGAGGAGATGCAACATTGCTGGGCATAACACTGTAAGGACCCGTGAGAAGAGTTTGTAGCAGACAAGACAGAGTCTATTGAAAGAAAGTTTCTGTTAAGTTACGGATGACTTGAGAAAAATATGTGCTGCTTCAAAAGTTATAAAAATAGAAGCAAAATGTAATTCATAGCAAATTTTACCTGCTGGTCTTGCATCAAAGTCTGACAAATATTGACACTAAAATCAAGCTGTTTCTTTAGCTGATTGATTTGTTCTTGCCATTGTTCTTTCTCTTCTACATAAGAGAGCTCTGACACCCAACGAAGGTTTTCTTGCCGTTGCATGCTGATATTCTGTTGCCTTGTCTTGGCTAAAGAACGATAATTTTCATCTGCTGAAAAAGGGCAATTGTTCTTCCACCTAACACAAGATTGAAAGCATTAAGTCATCATACATAACAATTTGGTTTTTAAAATACAGCAATAAACTCTGATACTCTGGCTATGGGTCAATGTTCGCTTTTAAATTCAAAGAACACATAAAGTATTAAAAAATATAGAGAGGGGAGAAAGTCCAGATCTTTAGTTTTGTACAATTATCACTTTTCATTACTTTCCACTTTTTCATTTAAGTTTTTACACAGAAGTGTCCATATAATTAAGTATTCTGCAAAATAAAAACATTTATTATGTCACAAGTACTTTTCCATTCTTCATGCTTTAAGTTCAACCACATAGCATTTCATCAAGGGGAACTACTATATCTACTTTACCATTGTTTATTTGAAAAAATTTTCACTGTTACTAACAGTGTAATAATAAATGTTTATTAACAGGCCTTTTTCACTATCTAAAATTTGTTATTTTTGCTTAATTCTCAAAAGCAGGAGTGAAGATTGATCCAGTTTAGATGGATCTACTGCAACAATATTCTTGTAGTATAATAAATTATCTATCTGTTCTTTGTCCCTGGTTCCTAACACAGAGTTCCTAAAACCCTTGGGATCTTCCGAGTGATAGTCTTTTGTTATGCATAACAAGCCACTTTCAACCAGACCTGGATCCGGCTGGACCAGTCACCAACAGTCAGCAATTCCATCAATTATGCCTAAGCAATGAAATTTCCTAAAAACTCCTAAACAGGGTTCAGGCAGCTTCTAGGTCAATGAACACACCCAAGTGCTGGAGAGGGTGGGGCACACAGAGAAAAGCATGGAAACTCTGCACACCTCACCAACCCATACCTTGACTTAACGCACCTCTTCTATTTGGCTGTTCAGAATCCTTTGTAAGGAATGGGTAAACATAAGTAAGTGTTTTCTTGTATTTTGTGAGTTGTTCTAGCAAATAAACCTGAAGGGGGTTGTAGGAACTCCTAAATTTCGAGCCATGTTGGATACAAGTGTGGGTAACCTGGGGACTAAGCACTTGAAATTGAAGTCTGAAATAAGAGCAGTCTTACCAAACTGAGCCCCTTAACTTGTGGGGTCTGCACTAACTCTGAGTAGTGAGTGTAAAAACTGAATTGAACAATAGGACACTCAGTTGACTTGGAGAATTGCAGAAGTGCTTGCTGTCAGTCAAAAAGACCTAAACCTCTTAAAATGAAGCACAAAATTAAAATACTGAAACTAACCTATTTTTAGTTTCCTTTCCGTTGTAGGAGTTATGATTCACACTGTTAGAAGGATATAAAGAAAAGTTATCATTGGAACTGGCATCTTGCTCTTCTTCCTCCTCTTCATCTGTCCGAACAATTCCTTCAGAAAGGTAACCGTCTTCATCTCCTTCTTCATCTAGTGCACATTGGGTAGATCCTCCCCAAGTTGCCATTGTTCTAGTAAGAGACATAAAACACATGTCATTCTGGAGATAAGCTAAATACTATGTGCCAGACATCGTTTCAAACATAAATATATCTGTCTGTATATAAAATTTCACTTAATCACAGTAATGATGCTATGGGTAGTACTCTCCCTATTGCTGTTATGTAGAATATGTTTAGTTTGCCTTCCACAAAACAATTCTTCAAATAAATTTAAATAATCATCATACCCCCGGGACTATTTTCCAAAACTAACCTACCCTTAACTTTTAATTTTTCCTCGAGTGACAGTTTTTAAGATCAGTGCTGTTCAACAGAACTTTCGATAATTATGGTAATAATCTACATCTGTGTTACTCAACACAGTAGATGCTAGGTACACACAGCTCCCGAGCACTTAAAATGTAGCTAGTAAGACTAAAAAAAATAAATTTTTTATTTCATTTAAGTTTAAATAACTACCTATATCCAGTGGCTGCCATACTAGAGAATAAAACTCAAGACCAATGGCTCTGAAACAAGATACTCATCAAAACTATCGGAAGAACTCTATGAAACAACAAATGTGTAGTACCCAGTACAGAATAAAATATTGTAGATACAGTCTGATCAATAAAATGCATACTGAGACTCCAAGGAATAGAAATTCATCTGAGAAGAAAGATAGTAGGGCTTGGTGCAAAATTCCAGAAATGCCATCTGAGGATATCAAAATGAAAGGTTATAAACAAATCTGGATTTCAAAATTTTAGATCTGGATATTACTATATAGCTAAGTAATTCACTGATCTTATAGACAACCAACACTTTAGAAATATTCTAAATATGGACATTTTAAACTGAAATCCTAAAAATTAAATTTGTTATTATAATAAAATGTTTTAAGATCCTTAAGAACCTTACAAACAGCAGATACTCAATTTAAGTATAAAAAAGTGCTTCTTTCCAGCATGACAGAAAACCCTACAAAATAGCAAGCATTTTCTTTTTATAAACTTAAAACTTAAATAAGAAAATAAGGCTTATACACATAAGAAAATCTGTATCTGAGGCAGGAGAATTGCCTGAACTCAGGAGGCGGAGGTTGCAGTGAGCCGAGATCGTGCCATTGCACTCCAGCCTGGGTAACAAGAGCGAAACTCCGTCTCCAAAAAAAAAAAAAGAAAATCTGTATCACCATTTGATCAAGTGCCATAGTAATTTAAGACAAAAGAGAAAGCTGATGCTACAAGAAGTCAGAACAGAAAGTGGCTAAACTGAGGTACAAAGGTGGTAGTTTAATTGTGGCCTCACTGAAATAGCAGATTTGTGCTGTGGTCTGGAGGAGAAATGTGGCTGCCTAGCCTAAAGGTCAGTCTTTGGCAGGTGACGTTTTTAGAAAGGTGATTTATGCAGCTCTCTTACTTATCCGTTCTACTTTGCTGAGGAGTACACAGGTTCTCAGATCCATCACTTCTCAATGACACAGCCACTGGAGATGCAGTTTCAGCCACACCTTGCCTCCTCTGATGTTCAGCCATCAGAGCTTCAAGCTGCTTTCTTCTCTGTCGCAGCTCTTCCCTCAACATTTGATGTCTTCTCATTTCTGACCACAACTATTTTAGAAAAAAAACAGAAGTGAGTAAATATTTGGATTTGCTGTAGCCTTAAAGAGTAACAGGCTAATAATACTGGCACTATCAACAAAGCTTTCTATTTTCATTCTCTCCTTTTCACACTAAGATGTCCATGAAGGTTAAAATGATAATTTAGTTATGAATAAGAAAAAATTAGGCAATCATTAATTCTTAATAGCAACAAGTAGAACCCAAATATACTTCAGAAATTATTTGAGAAAAATTATATTTTCTACAAAGTACATAGAAATAAAATGTCAAAGGATAGTTCTTTCTAACTGAAATGATTATTATTTGCTGCAACTATCCCCTTATGTATTTCTGCCAAATATTAAGAACATAAATATTTTGAAAATATACTTTTTAGAAAAAAATTAAAAATCTGACAATTTTCAGTTAAAATTTAAAAATTAAAATGTTTTGTCTTTTTTACATTATAATCTACTAAATTATCTACAGATTATAATCTCTATTTACTAGATTTTTGTGTCTACTAAAAAGGCACAAAACAGACTACCATTTACAAACACGTTTCAAGGATATTCGATTTCCTTTCTTAAGATGTGCCTTATTGAAGAACAAAAAAAAAGAAAAAAAAGACTAACTCAGGAATAAGAGTACAATCTACAATACCTCATTATCTACTATTGAAGAATCTTCGAGCTCAAAAACAGATTTGATTGTACTGGTCTCGTGTTCATTTATAGCTGGGGTTGAAGTAACAGCTGGCATATATTTTTTTGTGGGACAATTACCCACACTAGCAGCTGACAGCTAAAAAGGAATTTACAAAAAAAGCTATGAGGAATTAAAGCAATTACATTACTTTCATAAAAGCAGTTACTTTATTTCTTCTGTAGGGCTCTAGTGCCATATTTAACGTGTTATAAGCAGACCCCAACTGCCATCATCCAAAGATAACTTGAAATAAGAAGACAAAGATGAAAACACAAGCTGAGGTTGACAAACAGTAGCCCTCAGGAACAATAGAAACAATAGGGATAAAACACAATGGAAAATTTTGAATACTCAACCCAACTTTCCCACGTATTTCTCTAGACATTATTTAGATTGGACATAAGGAAAAAAAAAGGATAAAGTAGGAAAGGCAAGGGTCTAGAAGATAAACGCATTTGATGTGTTTTCCTTTCTTTGAAAACATAACCTAACTGAAGATAAAGCTAGCCAATAAACTCTGGGAAAATATCAGAAGGAATTATCCCCTTCCCATATTATTATCTGACTAACTGAAACCATCAAAGATGTTTTATTTTGTGTTCAATCTCAAGACCCATGTATAGGGTACTAACTAATAAGCAAAAGTATGTACAGTGACTCTTTACATACAATTATTTTCCTTAGATACCTTATGGTGGCTTCAGTGTTTTATTATATAATTTCAGGCCAGTAAAAGATGGAAATTCTGGTCCATAATTGCAAAAGTCAAACCAGAGTATTTTAATATAATAAATAGTTATGCGTATTCATGTTCTGATTCTATGGCCAGCCAGCCCACTAAGAAGAAAAATAATCAGAGCAAATTCCTATGTGCTCTCTTTCACACTGTAAATGTATATCCCCAACTCTTCATTAGTTTATCCACTCCATTAATCACCAAATTAATAGATATGATTCTGTCACCTTAATACTAGAAAAAGAGTACTTTCAGTTGATATCAGTTTCTAAACATCTTTTTTCAAATAGAAATAAATTTCATAATTACCTGTAAGTCAGGGCATGCCGTTTGCAATGCTTGAATTTTCTCCTGAATGTCAATCAGTTTCTTTCTTTCTTCTTGCAATTGTTTTAGCTCTCTCTGTTGCTGCTGTAGTTTAGCCTCATAAAATTTCTCTCTACAATTAAATTGACATTATAGTTATGGACTCCAATAAAATCTGATGATGCATTAAGCACAACATAACACAGTACTTAACTGAGTACCTACTCTGTAACAGACACTAAATTTTTATTATATTAAATGAAGACCAAAAGCTTAACATACCTTGCCTTTTCATTTACTCCAGTATCCTTCTGTGTTTTATTGGCATTTCCTCTAGTGTTATTTGAGTTTTGCTTGGTGTCTTCTTCTGCTGGGTACAAATCATCCAAATTTGATATATTGGCAGAGATAACTCCATGAGCTGCATCATCATCCTAAAATAGCATCACTACATTAAAACAATCTTGATACTTAAAGGCATTATCCAATTCACACCTTAGTAAATAATACTAGTCTGTAAAATTTACATAAAAAGATTAAAGCAGTAAAGAAAGCATATGTTTGTATGCACGTTTACATGTGTTCAACATACATTTGTTTACATGCTTGTATTTGGATACACACCTTTATAAATGTGTTAATAGTTATGTAGTTAACTATAATTATCTCACCTCAACAACTCTTCTTATAATTGGGAAAATTTGGAAAAGGCCAATTCCAATAATGGTTAAACGAGCTACAGTATATCAATATACAGTGACTCTTTAAACTCTATACATTATTTTCCTTGGATAACTTAAAGTGGCTTCAAGGTTTTATTATATAATTTCAGGCCAGTAAAAGATGGAAATGCTGCTTAAATTAAAAATATAAAATATAAAAATACACCACTGCTTAAAATATAAATACATTCAGAAAAATATGAATACATATCAAAAATACATATAGAAATACAAATTATATATAAAAAATATATGTAGAAAACTGCTCCCTAGAAAATAATTGTTCTAGAGACCAATTAAGTTGTGTCCTTTAAAATTAAAATGTACACAAATTCTGATATATTCTTCTCCATATCTTTCTTAACAAACATAAATGCACAGAAGTTTCTGCAAGTATGTTCTTTAGTGCATTTCATAAATAAAAACAGCTATACAGCTTATAATAAAACTATACTGGCAAACAATCATTCTTATTTATGTATTATGTATGGCTGCTTTTGCACTGTGAAGTTGTAACAGAGACTGTATGACCAGAAAGACTAAACTATATAACCAATTCACTCTTAAATAGTGAAAGATTGAAAACGAGTATATATTAACCAAATGCTATTATACATTAACTAAATTAAGGTCCACTGACACTACAGAAAACTATACTGCAGCTAAAAATCACTATATGTGTTTTATATATATGTGCAGTATTATTTATATTTTATAATTATCCTATCCATGTGTTTCATAATTACTTCTAATTATATAGAACCATATATAGTGACATGAAAAAGTTCTGAGACATTGTGGAGTGGGGAAAAAAGGAAAGTTATAAAATAATACTTACTGTATTATACAGTTTGTAAAAACAAAGAAACATACCACAAAACTTCATGTGTTTTTTAAAAATAAGTGCATAGTGTTGTACATAAATGTACAGAAAAGGTCTAGCGACTTTGGTAAAGAAGAAAGGGATTATTAGTAGAGGTAAACAGGGAGTTTACTAGTAATATATCCTCTGTTTGCCTGTAACCTCAGCACTTTGGGAAGCCAAGGCGGGTGGACTGCCTGAAGCCAGGTGTCCAAGACCAGCCTGGCCAACATGGTGAAATCCCATCTGTATTAAAAATAGAAAAATTACAGATTTGTAATTATGCATGTAATAAAGCACAGCCTTATCCAAAAAAAAAAAAAAAAAAAAAAAAAAAAAAAAAAAAAAAAAAAAAAAAAAAAAAAAAAAAAATAGAAAAATTAGCCGGGTGTGGTGGTGTATGCTTGTAATCCCAGCTACTCGGGAGGCTGAGGCAGAAAAATCACTTGAACCCAGGAGATGGAGGTTTCAGTGAGCCAAAATCATGCCACTGCACTCCAGCCTGGGTGACAGAGCAAGATCCTGTCCCAAATAAATAAACAAATAAATAATAAGTACTTTTTTTGAACTGAGAGAGCACATTCACCTTGTACTTGAGTAATTCAAAGTACACAGCATTTCAAAAGAAACTGTTAGTAAAACTTTAGTCTTTCATTCACAAAAACCATTTTATATGATTTATATATATACACACCTTTATAAATGTGTTAATAGTTATATAGTTAACTATATTACAGTATATTTATACAATTATAAGTTTATATTTTGTTAATAGTTACATAATTGTAATTGTATATTTTTACATATTTTTACAATTGTAATATACAATTGTATATTTATGCAATTACAGTTAATTGTGTAACTGTTAACACATATAAATTGCATTTTAAAATTTATGATTAACCTTTAACCTTACTGAATACAATAACATATGGTTTTTCTTTTACGTAAAGTGGGTTAAGATCTCAGGCTCTGGTATCAGGAAGTCTGAATGCTGGCTTGGATAGTCATATAAACTTTGACAATTAAGACCCCTTCCATCTGTTTAATATCTACCTCATTGAGATGCTGCAAGTTCTACATAAGGCCAGAGTTATCAGCAAAACAACAAAACGTGTTCTCTTCTGTTTTTGTAAATAAAAACAGCTATATTGCTTATAATAAAATAAAACTTATTGGTAAATAATCATTCTCATTTAAGTATGGCTGCTTTTGCATTGTGAAGTTGTGACAGAGACTGTATGAACACAAAGCCTCAACTATATAACCAATTCACTTGTAATTTAAAAAGGTTGCTGACCTGACATACAGCACGTAAAGTGCTAAAAACTTAAACCTCACATACAATAAATAAATGTGTACTAGTATAATTATACCAAAGTAATTATCAAACACAAATTTTATTTAAGACTGTACTATTTGACAAATAGGTTTTTAAAAAACCAAGCAATATTTACCTGTACCATAGCAACAAGATCTTGTAACTGTCTAATTTTCTGTTTTGCAGCCATAAGTCTGTTTATCTTCTGTTCAAATTCGGCATCTTCTGGATGCTCATCAACCAGACTGCTCCTGTGACTGGATAATGAAGCTCCACTGACTCCCTCGTCTTCTGCTTCTTCCTCCTCTTCCTCATCATCTTCACCTTGTGCAACATGAATCTCCTGTTCCCCTTCTCTATTATATCGACAATCTGCTGAAAACTCATATAATTAAAATCGGTAATTTTTAAAATAAACTTGAAAGCACACATGAACGAAAACCCACTTTGTAAGAATAACATGGTAAAATTATCTTTAAATGCAGTCATACCTAAAGGAGGCACATTTAGAGCCCTTATGTTAGCAGCAGATCTGTTGTTAATTTCACAATTAGAATTAACTGCTCTCCCATCTCTATTATTAGAAACACATTGTGCGTTACTATTACTATTTACTTCATTCCAGGTGGAAGCTACTTGTGGATTTCTAGAAGAAAGAAAACAGCCTGAAGTTATTTAAGGCACACAAAAAAAGAGAAAGGATTCAAAATTTTAGAACTGCTAATAAAATACTCCAAACTAAGAACATTGTTGGCTATGCTATTTAAATTCAAATCGAATAATCGACTCCTGCTTTTCAGTAACTTCTGCATATGTGCTACTTGGAAACTTAGAAAAAATGAAAATTACACCTAAAAATTAAGAGACAGGAAAATGCTAAGTTAGATACATCCCATGATTTAATTGAATTCGATCTAACAAACACAAATTTACTGAACTAATGTACTCCATACCTCCCTAATCATTTATCTTCACAGGGCAAAGATGATTACACTGACCAAAATAGATTTGCAAGAAAAAAGCTTATATAACAGGCAAACAATGAACGCTCTAATGAAGTATTTTTGTGCCCACATTAAAAGTATCACGTTAGAATATGCTGGAAAAACATCCAAAAAAAAGTTCTTACCGAATGTTAGTAACAGGCTCGGAATTTTCATGCTCAGAATCATATTCTGACTCTTCAGTTTCCTCATCTTTCCTGTTTTCATTCACGGCATCTGTCATCATGTCTGATGTTTGTTCATAATAATGAACTAACTCTCTTAGTTCATTTAATCTCTTTCGAACTTCATTTAACTTCCTGATAAACAAAAGTGTAAGATTTACACCCGTTTTAGCAAAATAATGCAGACATCATTTTCATGTAATAGCAGCTAACACAAACAAAATTTAGACCTACTGAAATATCCATTTAGTGAACTATACAGGGGGTATGACTATAAAATAATGAGTTTAAAGCCAAGTACGGCTTACTTGAAATCTCACCACCTTATTTTTTTATGCTGTGTCAGGGATAAAAGCATAAGAAAACCAATTTCAATTTAATTGTTCATTTTAAGCAGGCGTAAATGTTAACAGCAGAAAACTTGATGTCAAAAATATTTCTAGGTTTCTCTAGTATCAAAAATATGAAGTACTACTCAAATACTAAATCTCAGGAAAATCAGGTATACAGACATTACTGAGCACGTATAGAAGGTTCTTGATTTGTGTGCACATGAGATCTAAAGAGTGTATACTATGTTCAGCAAAAATAACAATTAAGTTTGCTGAGTTCATACTAAGTGCCAAGAGCAATACCAACATTTTTTAACAAAAACATATTTATGAACAGATATATTATTCCTATTTTGCAGATGAGGAAATACAGACTTAGTAAGGCTAAGTTATTTTTACACGGTGACACAGCCTTGTGTGATAAAACTTCAGGGCTGATTCTACAGGCTGGTCTCTAAATCATCTGAATACAGAAATATTTTAACTGTAGTTTTATTTCTGATCTGTGATTTGAAAAACAAGAAGATAACAGCAGTTCACAGAAATTACCCGCATTACAACATCTCGTCTTAGACAACTCAATGCACACACAACACACACATACCTCTTTTACCTATCACTTAAGAATGTTTACAGTATTCAATAAATCTCGTTTTGCCAGAATTTTCAACACAAAGGAAAAAAAACAGAATTTGTCCCTATTATTTCATTTTAATCTACGAAAACAATGATTGTAAAAAATGTTTTACTGGAGTTTTTCAGTTGGATTGAGATGGCCTTCATTTTCACTCTCATTCTGAGAGACTAAAGAAGCAGCAGGATAAGGAACAGATGATGTGAGGCTATTGGATTCTCCGTTGACAACTGGTGCCAAGCCTACAGGAGCAGAGGGAGCTGAAGTACTTCTTTGATCCACACTCCTTTGTGGAGAGGCTGAAGAAGGCACAACAAAAAATTGAAAAAAATCACCAGTTAAACAAACATTGACAGTTGGCTAAGATACCGAAAAATAGAAAGTAAAAATCATTAACAATTTCTACAGATTTAAATTTTAGAAACTTGTTTATTAGCTTACTCCACAATTAAACACACCAAAATGCACAGAGAAGACATGTTTACCTCTTCTTTCTAGAGATTCTATCATCTTTACATTATAATCACTGGGTTAAAACAGAAAGGAAAGAAAAAGAAAAGATGGAAATTGACAAGAACGATATTTTACCTTGGAAAAATAACTAGAGGAGTACTCTAGTTAGTTTTAACTAATGAGTAAACTTGGTAACTAACTTGATAAACTTGGTTCTAGGTTAAATTAAACAGGGCCACTATGAATGATGCACAGTACTCAATCTGTAATCTTTATAGGATAGCCCTAGCTGATTAGGTCTTCATCAGTTTTTCATACCCACAGACCAGAGAGTTAAATCTGGACACCAAGAAGGAACTTTTCTTGCTCCAGGAGACAAAGCAAAAGTGTTAAAGTGACTGTGGCACCTCCCTACCATGAAATATTAAACAGCAATAAAAATCTGCTAATTAGATAATGGCTAACCCTCTATGGTCCCTGAACTAAATTCAGTTACTTTCTATTTAACTTCTTTTACTCTCAAATATAAATTATGCTTTCAAGAGCAATTAATGAAGATTAAGAATCTTTGTACTTCTCTACCTCCTACCATTTCAAAGCTACGATCGTTTACCAGTATCTTTCTCACAGGAACCATCATTATTTGTTGCTCACTTTAGTACAATTCCTGCAGGTGGTTTCCAGTAGTCTCCTCATTCTATTCACTGATCATTCTACACCTTTTGCTGCTGCTCTCACACTGTTCCTCGGTAAGGAAAAAATGGCCTTTAAGAGTCATCAGTATATAGAGTGCTACCGTATGCATACAAAACTGACCATAACGACGTAAGCACAACTTTCAACTTTTTTCTTAGTTGTGTTCATCTGTTTGTAAAGGATAAGAACTAGGATTATACTCTAGAGTAGGAAGAGACTAGCAAAAGTCAGGGAAAAGAAAGAAGTATGTTTTAGGACAGTAATAGTAAGGTTCTTTTGTGGGTGACAAAGAAAAAGGCGATATGTGGAGAATAAGGACCAGAGGCTCCAGAGATAATGGTTTTTGTTGTTTTTAAATCCCTTCTCTTTAATTAGACAACAGCTAGAATGTGTAAAGATCAGTTGAAAGTTGCCTCTACTGATTTCAATTTCTAATGCTTGACCTTCTACTACTACTTGGATAAGAGACAGAGGTATGTTTGAAAAGGTATTAGGATAGGAAATGAAGACTAGATCTGATTTAGACAAAGAAGGTGAAATATCTGTGGAGCAGAAAATTTAGCTTTGTAGTTATAGCTACCTGGGATGATTATTTATGTATTTTTTAAAAATTAATACAGACAAGGTTTAAAAGTAGAGGTGTGGGGGAGGGAACAAGGTGGCTGAATAGACACAACTCCGGTGCACAACACCCAGCAAGAGAGATGCAGAAATCGAGAGATCTCCTAGCTTCAACCAGGTACCAGGTGCATTTCAACAGGTCTGTTTCGACAGTGAGCAAAGCCCAAGCAGAGCAGACTGAGGCGGGGTGGGGTGCTGCTTCACCCAGAAAGTGCATCTGACCAGTGACTCTTGGAGGCTCCCCCTCCAGCACCCTGGTCCAGATACAGCGCTTCCCCCAAGGCCTCAGCAATACACAGAACAGGGGATCTTTGCCAGTCAAGCACCTGGAATTACAAGCACAGAGCTGAATAATAACACAAGATGGTGGCCTGGATTGTCGCACAGAACTAAGCAAACGCATAAGCCCATAAGCCGGCTGGGAGAGACTGTGGACTGAACTATTGCCCCCTCCCCCTGCCCGGAGAGAGAGGGAGCTGAAAGTGGGGAGACAGATGGTACGGCTAAGTGGGTCCCAACCCTCTCCCACAAACCCCAGAGGGCTGAGGCACTAACTCTAGTGGGTTACGCAGCCAGTGCCTCAGTCTCAGCTGAACGCTGCCTGATCCAGCTCCGTGGAGGAAAGGTGCAACCCACCATTAATGAGGCGGGACTAGGCTTCATGTTTTAACAAAAAACACAGGAAAGCTACGTGGCAATGGGACAGTGTTCTTGATCACCCAGCAGCGCCTCAAGGTTAGCGGAAGAGGCGGGCCTAACCTCCTAGTGCAAACAAAAAACACAAAGCAAGCCTACCTAGTAACCTCAAGAAGTTCCTGGAAACCCTGTAGCATCTCGACAGGCAGACAAGTGACCTCATCAAGCAGCTCCCTGAGATCAGAGCCAGGTAAATCCACGAAGATGGGGAAAAACCAGTGCAAAAAAGATGAAACCATCAAAGACCAGAACGCCTCTTTTCCTTCAAGGGATCACAACTCCTCATCAACACGGGAACACAACATGACTGAGAAGGAGTGCAATGAACCGACAGAAACAGGCTTCAGAAGGTGGGTAATAACAAACGTTTCTGAGCTAAAGGAACATGGTCTAACCCAATGCAATGAAACTGAAAACCTTTGAAAAAAGGTTAGATGAAATGCTAACTAGAATAACCAGCTTAGAGAAGAACATAAACAACTTGATGGAGTTGAAAAACACAGCACGAGAACCATGTGAAGGAAACACAAGTTTTAATGGCCAAATTGATCAAGCAGAAGAAAGGATATCAGAGATTAAAGATCAATTCAATGAAATAAAAAGAGAAGGCAAGACAAGAGAAAAAAAGAGTAAAAACAAATGAAAAAAAACCTCCAAGAAATATGGGATCATGTGAAAAGACCTAATCTATGCTTGATCAGTGTAGCTAAATGTGACAGGGAGAATGAATCCAAGCTGGAAAACACGCTCCAGGATATTATCCAGGAGAACTTCCCCAGCCTAGCAAGGCAGTCCAACATTCAAATCCAAGAAATACAGAGAACTCCACAAAAATATTCCTCAAGAAGAGTAACCCCAAGGCACATAATCGTCAGATTCACCAGGGTTGAAATGAAGGAAAAAATGCTAAGCGCAGCAAGAGAGAAAGGTCAGGTCAACCACAAAGAGAAGCCCATCAGACTCACAGTGGATCTCTCGGCAGAAACCCTACAAGCCAGAAGAGATTGAGGACTAATATTCAACATCCTTAAAGAAAAGAACTTTCAACCCAGAATCTCATATCCAGCCAAACTAAGCTTCGTAAGTGAAGGAGAAATAAAATCCTTTACAGACAAGCAATTACTGAGAGTTTTCATTGCCATTAGACCTGCCTTACAAGAGCTCCTGAATGAAACAGTAAACATTGAAAGAAACAAGTACCAGCCACTGCAAAAGCACACCAAATGGCAAAGACCAAAAATGCAATGAAGAAACTGAGTCAACTAACGGGTAAGAAAACCAGCCAGTAACAAAATGGCAGGATCAAATTCAACCATAACAGTATTATAATTGAATGTAAACAACCTAAATGCCCCAATCAAAAGACACAGACTGGCAAATAGGATAAAAAGTCAAGACCCATCGGTGTGTTGTATTCAGGAAACCCATCTCACGTACAAAGACACACAGACTCAAAATAAAGGGATGGAAGAAGATTTACCAAGCAAATGGACAACAAAAAAAGCAGGGTTTTCAATCCTAGTCTGATAAAACAGACTTCAAACCAACAAAGATCAAAAGAGACAAAGAAGGGCATTACATAACAGTAAAAGGATCAATCCAACAAGAAGAGCTAACTATCCTAAATATATATGCACCCAACGCAGGAGCACCCAGATACATAAAGCAAGTTCTTAATGACCTAAAAGGGGATTTAGACTCCCACACAATAATAGTGGGAGACCTCAACACTACAATGTCAATATTAGATCAATGAGACAGAAAATTAACAAGGGCATCCACGACTTGAATGCAGAGCTGGACCAAGGGGACCTAACAGACATATACAGAACACTCCACCCAAAAATCCATAGAATATACATTCTTCTCAGCACCACATCACACTTACTCTAAAATTGACCATATAATTGGAAGAAAACCACTCCTTAGCAAATGCAGAAGAACGGAAATTGTAACAAAGAGTCTATCAGACCACAGTGCAATCAGATAGGACTCAGGATTAAAAGACTCACTCAAATCTGCACAACAACTTGGAAACTGAACAACTTGCTTCTGAGTGTCGACTGGATAAACAATGAAATGAAGGCAGAAATAAAGATGCTCTTTGAAACCAATCAGAATGAAGACACAACTTACCAGTATCTCTGGGACACCTTTAAAGCAGTGTCGAGAGGGAAATTTATAGCAGTAAATGACCACGTGAGAAACAAGGAATGATCTAAAATCAATACCCTATCATCAAAATCGAAAGAGCTAGAAGAGCAAGATTTAAAAACTCAGAAGCTAGCAGAAAACAAGAAATAACTAAGATCAGAGCAGAACTGAAGGAGATAGAGATACAAAAAAAAAAAAAAACCCTTCAAAAAAATCAATAAATCCAGGAGGTGGTTTTTCAAAAAGATCAACAAAATAGACTACTAGTCAGATTAATAAAAAAGAAGAGAGAGAAGAATCAAATAGATGCAATAAAAAACGATAAAGGGGATATCACCACAGATTCCACAGAAATACAAACTACCATCAAAGATTACTACAAACAGCTCTATGCACTTAAACCAGTAAACCTGGAAGAAATGGATAAATTCCTGGACATTTGCACTCTACCAAGACTAAACCAGGAAGAAGTTGAAACCCTAAAAGACCAATAACAAGGGCTGAAGTTGAAGCAGTAACAGGCTACCAACCAAAAAAAGTCCAGGTCTAGATGGGTTCACAGCCGAATTCTACCAGACATATAAAGAGGAGCTGGTTCCATTCCTTCTGAAACTATACCAAACAATACAAAAAGAGGGAATCCTCCCTAACTCATTCTATGAGACCAACATCATCCTGATACCAAAACCAGGCAGAGACTCAACTAAAAAAGAAAACTTCAGGCCAATATCCATGATAAACATCGACGCAAAAATCTTCAATAAAATACTAGCAAACCGACTGCAACAGCATATCAAAAAGCTTATTCATCACGATCAAGTTGGCGTCATCCCAGGGATGCAAGGCTGGTTCAACACACACAAGTCCATAAACAGAACCAAAGACGAAAACCACGATTATCTCAATTGATGCAGAGAAGGCCTTCGACAAAATTCAACAGCCCTTCATGCTAAAAACTCAATAAACTAGGTATCCGACAGAACGTATCATAAAATAATAAATGCTATTTATGACAAACCCACAGCGAATATCATACTGAATGGGCAAAAGCTGGAAGCATTCCCTTTGAAATCTGGCACTAGATAAGGATGCCCTCTCTCACCACTCCTATTCAATATAGTACTGGAAGTTCTAGCCAGGGTAATCAGGCAAGAAAAAGAAATAAAGGATATTCAATTAGGAAAGGAGGAAGTCAAACTGTCTCTATTTGCAGACGACCTGACTGTATGTCTAGAAGACCCCATCATCTCAGCCCAAAATCTTCTCAAACTGAGAAGCAACTTCAGCCAAGTCTTGGGATACAAAATCAATGTGCAGAAATCACAAGCATTCCTATATACCAATAACAGACTTAAAGAGAGCCAAATCAAGAGTGAACTCCCATTCACAATTACTACAAAGAGAATAAAATACCTAGGAATACAACAAACAAAGGATGTAAAGGACCTCTTCAAGAAGAACTACAAACCACTGCTCAACGAAATAAGAGAGGACACAAACAGATGGAGAAACATTCCATGTTCATGGTTAGGAAGAATCAATATTGTGAAAATGGCCATACTGCCCAAAGTAATTTAGAGATTCAATGCTATCCCCAACAAGCTATCAATCACCTTCTTCACAGAACTGGAAAAAAACACTTTAAACTTCATATGGAACCACAAGAGAGCCCACATAGCCAACACAATCCTAAGCAAAAAAAAAAAAACAAAGCCAGAGGTATTACACTGCCAGACTTCAAACTATACTACAAGCCAACAGTAATCAAAATAGTACGGTACTGGTACCAAAACACAGACATAGACCAATTGAACAGAACAGAGGCCTTGGAAGCAACACCACACATCTAAAACCATCTGATCTTGGACAAATCTGACAAAAACAAGCAATGGGGAAAGGATTCCATGTTAAATAAACAGTGTTGGGAAAACTGGCTAGCAATGTGCAGAAAGCAGAAACTGGACCCTTTCTTGTCACCTTACATTAAAATTAACTCCAGATGGATTAAAGATTTAAACATAAAACCTAACACCATAAAAACTCTAGAAGAAAACATATGCAAAACTCCAGAACATAGGCATGGGCAACAACTTCATGACTAAAACAACAAAAGCAATGACAACAAAAGCCGAGATAGACAAATGGGATCTAATTAAACTTCAGAGCTTCTGTACAGGAAAGAAACAATCGTTAGAGCGAACTGACAACCAACAGAATGGGAAAAAAATTTTGCAATCTACCCATCTGACAAAGGGCTAATATCCAGAATCCAAAAAGAACTAAAACAGATTTACAAGAAAAAAACAAACAAACTTATTCAAAAGTGGGCAAAGGATATGAACAGACACTTCTCAAAATAAGACATATATGAGGCCAACAAACATATGAAAAAATGTTCATCACTGGTCATTAGAGAAATGCAAATCAAAACCACATCTCACGCCAGTTAGAATGGTGATCATTAAAAAATCTGGAACCAACAGATACTGGAGAGGATGTGGAGAAACAGGAACACTTTTACACCGTTGGTGGGAATGTAAATTAATTCAACCACCGTGGAAGACAGTGTGGTGATTTCTCAAGGATCTACAAATAGCAATTCCATTTGGCCCAGCAATCCCATTACTGGGTATATACCCAAAGGACTATAAATTGTTCTATTATAAAGACACATGCACACATATGTTCATTGCAGCCCTGTGTACAACAGCAAAGACCTGGAACCAACCCAAATGCCCAACAATGATAGACTGGACAAAGAAAACGTGGCACATACACACCATGGAATACTATGCAGCCATAAAAAACGATGAGTTCGTGTCCTTTGTAGGGACTTGGATCAATCTGGAAATCATCATTCTCAGCAAACTGACACAAGAACAGAAAACCAAACACCACATGTTCTCACTCACAGTTGAGTGTTGAACAATGAGAACATGTGGACTCTGGGAGAGGAGCATCACATACCGGGGGTGGGGTGGGAGTGGGTAGGGGAGGGACAGCTAGGGGTGGGGAAGGTGGGGAGGGATAACATGGGGAGAAATGCCAGATATAGATGAAGGGGAAATAGAGGTAGCAAACCACCTGGTTATGTATGCACCCATGCAACAATCCTGCATGACCTGCACATGTACCCCAGAACCTAAAGTAAATAAAATAAAATAAAATAAAATAATGAATACAAGACAAGGAGTTAGAAGTTGTGGACTCTCTATACTAAACCATATATACAAATTTTTCATAGATTTTTTTTTTTAAATAAACACTGTTTCAATAGTTTTGGGTTTTTATATCAAAATACTAATTAAAATTTTTTATGGGAAAATTTTGAATATGTTTAAAAACATAGTATTATTATATCTGAGTATCAAATAGTTACCCTCTCTCCTACCTTTCCCTTATTAAAATCCTACCAATTTTTGAAGGTCTAATTACTCGTTCCCTTTTCTGAATTATAAAACTTATTCATCATCTATTTGGCTTTTCTCATGTATTGGCTTGTGACTTAAAATTTTTCACATGCAAGTCTTAAGTCTCTACAAATATTTTTGAGGAACTATGTGTGCACTCATCAAATACTAAATTTAACTATTATATGACAGTATATATACTTCTGTGTCTTACACTTAATACTGCTGAACCAGATTTACTCACAGGATGAATTGTTCAGATGCTGATCTCGAAGTGTATGTAGTTCTCCAAGCAATTTGTCCATTTTTTGTTTCTTTTCCTGTAGCACTCTCATTTTGCTAAAAAGTTGAACTTTCTCATCAGGTAAACGTTCTGAAGCTGATGGATTTCTGCTCTGGGAAACCTCCCTAGTTAATGAAAGACTTTCTGCCTGTCTTCTATTGTCTGGAACAGCTGGAGGCTTATTAAAGAACAAAAAAAGAGAAGAATTAAGACTAAGGCAATTAAGTGCATTCTCATTTCTTAAATGCATAAATATTCTTTATAAAGAGAGACAAATATTTGCTAGGTTGTGCTGATAGGTAAACATATACCCTTACTATTCCCAAATTAAATATGGTTTCCTGATATGCCACTATTTTTTTTTTTAAGATGGAATCTTGCTCTTGTCACCCAGGCTGGAGTGCAATGATGCGATTTCAGCTCATGCAACCTCCGTCTCCTGGGTTCAAGCGATTCTCCTGCCTCAGCCTCCCAAGTAGCTGAGATTACAGGAGCCTGCCACCATGCCCAGCTAATTTTTGTATTTTTAGTAGAGAGGTGTTTCACTAAGTTGGTCAGGCTGGTCTCGAACTCCTGACCTCAGGTGATCCACCGGCTTGGCCTCTGAAAGTGCTGGGATTACAGGCATGAGCCACCATGCCTGGCCGTCATTATCAATATATGAAGTCATCCTTCAGTATCCCTGAGAGATTGGTTCAAGGATCCCCAGGACACCAAAAACAAATGGCAGATAATACCCAAATCTCTTATATAAAATGGTGTATTTGCATATAATCTACACACATCCTCCCATATATGTTAAATCATCTCTAGATTACGTATACTACCTAATACAATGTAACGTTATGTAAATAGTTGTTACATTTTTTAATTTGCATTTAAAAATTGTTGTAGTGTTATTTTTCCCCCCAAAATATTGTCAATCCACAGTTGGTTAAATCTACAGATGTGGAACCCACAGATACTGAGAGCTGACTCTATGTGGTTTTACAAACACATAACCACACAGTGGTCTTGGATTCACTGAACATCATCACTTGAATCAAAAGTAATAAAATGCCACATTACATAAAATAAACCTTCAAAATCTCATTCTCTCTCTTGCCTTCTTTCTAGAACTACCAACATAAACTTTAACTTCTTAACCTAGCAATTTTTCCCATCACTTCTCTCTCATGTTCCTTTTCTTTTTTTTGAGACAAAGTCTTACTCTGTGGTCCAGGCTGGAGTGCAGTGGCACGATCTCAGCTCACTGCAACTTCCACCTCCTGGATTCAAGCAATTCTCCTGCCTCAGACTCCTGAGCAGCTGAGATTGCAGGTGTGCAACACAACGCCCAGCTAATTTTTGCATTTTTAATAGAGATGGGGTTTCACCATGTTGGCCAGATGGGTCTCAAACTCCTGCCTCGGTCTCCCAAAATGCTGGGATTACAGGCATAAACCACTGCTCCCGGCCCTCTTTTTTTTTTTTAATTTGAAACATTGCAAGAATCCACTAAGGCTTAGGAAACCATATAATGAATACCTCCCATTATGCTTAGTCAAATTTCAACATTTTCCCATATTTGCATCAAATATAACATTACAAATTTAACTAAAGCACTATTTGTACCCTTTCCAATGTTATTACCCATTTCAAAGGTCACCACAACCTGGAATCGGGTATCTACCATTCTCACACATTTTTATTTCCTAATACTATGTATACATAAATTTAAAACGCAGACTTTTTAAAAAATAAGTTGAGTCGTGTCCTTCTGAAACTTTAAGTTTTCATTCATTAGCCATGGCTTATGTACTATAACTCCTGTAAAGAATTTCACTCTATGTCGCTATCAGAATTCATTAACCCATTTTTCTGTTCACGGACATTTGGGCTGTTTCTGGTTTTTTGCTATTAACACAGAGCTGCCATGAATATTCTTATATCCATCTTCTCGCAAACGTGACAGTTTCTCTAAAGTAGGCCATGGGTCTACCAGAAAAAATTTACTAGGTACTGCTATATAATTCTTCAAAGTGGTTGCGCCATATTCTATCATTTTCACTTGGTCAGCAAGAAGACAAGAGACACTGCATCTTCAATCACACTCACTTCCAGTGGACGGGCATTCATCCTTTCTTACCAAAGGCCCACATATTGAAAATTTGCTCTTGTATTACTTACAAAGTTCATCAAATTACAACACTCACTGACAAATTAAGAACTTTCTTAAAATTGTTAGCAAAATATTCCTTCAAATGAGAATTCCATGGCTACATAGAATTTCATAAATCTAGTCAAAGGACACAGATTTAAATCAAAGTTTTTAATGGTTGTGATCATTAAGTCTTTTGGAGGAAAAAAAATATGCCATCCAGGGGCATACAAAGGAAAAACTTCACTCATCACTTCAAAGTAAATTCTCCTCTAACTTAGTGATTCTCAAAGTATAGTCCCCAGACCACCAGCACTGGACTCAAACGTGGAGAAGCCCACCCCAAATCCATGAATAATTTTGGAGGTTGGGGGGACCCCACCAACCGGAAACCTACACTGCTCAACAATCATGCCAGATGATACATATGCTCACTCAAGTCTCAGAACCACTGTTTTATTTAATGTGATTTTTAAACTCAACTATACTGAAACAACTAGGTTACCTGAGACTCTCGAAGCTGATTGTGAAAACGCTGAATTAAATCATTCAATTCTTCATTTAGTTCAGATGTGATACTGACACCAGATAAGCTGCCTGCAGTTTCTGCAACTGGAAAGAAATTAGTAACTATTAATTAATATAAATAAATCAAACATCTTTTTTAATCTCTGAGAAGCTAAAAAATTTTTAAAAATTTAAAACGCTTACCTAAGTAACTTGAAACTAGTTAACACTCATATCTATCTGCCAATAATCATTTTATTAGAAGTTTCCATCTAACCTAAAAATAAAGGGATGGTCACAAAACTCTAGTAAAGTGGCTCATCTTTTTCTGTCTCAACGTACAGGAGGGATACTATTACATCCCAATTAATAAGTGACTCAGAGGAGCAGGTCTAAGGTCAGTGGGGAGTGGAAGGTAAAGTGATAGTGTGAAAAAGCACAGCTGATTCTGACAGGTTTCAATCTCTACGTGCTCGAATAGAATCAATGCTCTGGTAGAGAGGCTGGCATACTTTTCTTAAAGATTCAAATAGTAAATATGTTAGGCTCTGTGGGAAATACAGTTTTTGTTTCAACCACCCAACTCTGCTGTCATAGGGTAAAAAGCAACCGTAGACAATGTAAACAAATGGGCATGGCTGTGTTCCCTAAAACTTTATTTCAGGCACTGAACTAAAGCCAGCTGACCACAGTTTGCTGACTCCTACAGTAAAATGGGTAATTTAGCAAAGTGGCTGTTTGTGATACAAGTCATACTAAAAGACTGTGGTTTTTATCTTCTTAAACTAAAAAACATGCCCCCATATTCGTAAAGCAGTTTTGTGACAATTTTCATAAGAGTTACTGTTCTACCAACAAATAACCCATCCGTACCTTCACTTCTAACTCTCCAACTCTAAAAAAAAAAAAAAAAGACATTGGTGGGCCAGGTGCAGTGTCTCACACCTGTAATCCCAGCACTTTGGGAGGGTGAGGCAGGCAGATCACTTGAGAGGAGGGGTTCAAGACCAGCCTGGGCAACACAGACCCCGTCTCTACAAAACTACAAAAATTAGCCTGGTGTGGTGCTGCACACCTGTAGTCCCAGCTATTCAGAAGGCTTAGGTGAGGGGAGTACTTGAGCCAGAGAGGTGGAGGCTGCAGTGAGCCAAGATCATGCCACTGTATTCCAGCCTGGGTGACAGGGCAAGACCCTGTCTCAAAAAAAAAAAAAAGAAAAAGAAAAAAAAAGAAATTGGTTATAAATTGCTTCTGTTTTAAAGGAAAATACTAGCTTTTTTCCACTGAGAATTTCAAAGCTATATGGAATCGTATGTATCTAGTCAAAACTCTATGCTGAAAAGAAAGTAATTACAGTACTGACAACATACATAACTTGCTAGTTAAATGGTGAAAGGGACACTCTTTGAAGTAACATAATTATCCCAAGGTAGTATCTTCTCATATACCAGATTAAATACTTTAATTGTGGCTTTTCATTGTACTTCCCTGCAAAATCTCATAAACACAAGAGTATATTTGTTTTAAAATTACTAAGCTAAAATTCTTTTTGAAACAGTACGAAATAAATTCAAACTCATGTGCATTATACTCCTATTCTCTGATGCAGTGTATTTTTAAAAAGGAAATTATCTGCTTACTTTAAAAAGTTCATATTCAGAAACAGAAATAAGATCCCTGACCTAGAATTCAAGAAATGTGATTCTGCTAAAATTCTATATAAATCTAGGTAAGTCACAAACTCTGTAGAATTCTTTCTCTATAAAAATAAGAATTAAAGCTCTGACTAACCTATCTCTGATGATCAAAGAAGATTATGCAAATATAGACAGTAATATAACTATCAGAGTTTACATTACTTACAAGCTTTTAAATCTGATATTCCAAACTTGAAAATATTTAAAAGGTTAGTGAAACTAGTATTTGGTCATTATGTTAAAACATTTTAATTATCTTTTCCTAAATTATCTATTTCCTATATATAAATATAAAAGCTAATGGTACTTTAAATTTTACAAGGGAAAAATAGGAACAAAAATCTTTGTAATTATTACTATATACAGTACGATATACAGCTATATGATTATTCCAAAAGAGTAAGTTATTTGAAAGTGACAACATTCTTTATGAAAACGAAAACTTAAATTAGGTATAACAGGGATTAAACAGTTGAGCCAGTGGGCTAGATTTGGACAGCAAAATAAACTGATTCACAACAGGGTAGCTTCAGTGAGAGCCTAAACTCACCCACAAAACAGAGTGCTCAAAGAAGAAAAATTATTATTAGAAGGGGATGGTGGGGATAGACTACTAGAAAATATAACTTAGTTTTGTTGTTAATAAGTAATCATCTTTTTTTTTCTATTTAATGAGAAACTAAAACTCTTATGTTTGAAAGTGATGATAAACTTACAAAGACTCAATACTAATAAATTCAATACAATTTCATCTAGATCACACATGGCTATGAAGGAGGGAGGAAGAAAATTTCTGAGTCTTAGGAAGAATGTATGCACTATAAATATAGATCAAAGGAGCTAGTATATAAAACTGGATACCTAATTAAAATAACACCTACTACTAACTTTAATGCTAAAGATGCTTTATAAATTTATTCACTGCCTCATTTAAGGTTTTAACTCTTTCTTGGGACACAAGCAAAAAATGACAATCCTCGTTGAAAGAAATCGAAAAAAGGGAAATAAATGCATTACGAGCCTTATCAGTCTGATGTACAAAAACAGAACTATAGGCTGTCTCTTTTACCTCTTAAGGGTATTTTCTGATGAAAAGGAGAGCGATCTGGCTGTCTGTACGATATAATATGATGGCCAGCAGTTGTCCCTGCAATCTTTTCTACATAACCAGAGAAAAGCACAGGAAAGCATAAGCCTCATATATAGGTTTCTAAACTAGACAACAATCAAGATGTGATGATATAATAATCAGCATCCACCCTGCAATACAATTATGTCTGAGTCTTCCTTATAAAAAGAATATTCTCAGACTGTGACATACCAGAATCATCCATCACTGCAATAGCTTGCTCTGCTTTATGTTGCAGAGCTAGTAGTGCAGCCTGCCGTCCCTGTAGAGCTCTCAGTTGCTCTTGCTGTTGTAACATTCTTTTTAATAAATCATGTTGTTTCTTCAAATTTTCTATCTCTTCCATAGGCTCCTGTTGAGGATCTCTGGCCTGGAAAATTAGACCAAAAATACTTGTAACTGAGTATTAAAATCCATGTTGCTGTTTCAACTATCAATAGCAGAGTACATACGTCAGTAACAAATTATTAAATATACAACCCTAGATATAGTTTTAGTAGACAAAGAAAAAAGGGTAAGAATAGAATGATGACACAGAGATATAGCGTGCCACTTAAGAGTTAGGCAATTTCATAGTAAAAAGCTATAAGCAATGTCTTAGCAGAAATAGGAATGAACAAAAGTAAAAGAAAAAGATATATAAAACATAAAATAGAAAGGCCAAGAGGGATGGACACACACACACACACACACACACACACACACACACACACTCTAAAGAATCTAGATCCCTAAAGTGGAGCACATTATGCTGGATTAATGATCTGAAAGTCTTTTTTAAAAAAGACTTGAAGTAATATTTATAAACAACAAAACCTAGAAAACAGGCAAGCCTACTATTTCTAACAAAGGACTGAAATTTTAAAAAATATTTTTTATTTGATTATGTAAAAAGATTTTAACTGCATCACATTATCAGGCATATAAAAAAACAAAAAATTTTATATTCTGTATCAAAGGCATCATTATTTTCCTCTTAAATTATGTACATTCAGCCGAGTCTGATGACATAAAATGAAAGTAAATACTTCCAAATTCCCCCAAAATGCTAGGAGGTTATCAACTAGTCTAAAAGTAGAGGGATGAACTAAATAAGTGCCACTTACAAAAATGATAAAGTTTTAAGTGTTAATCTTCAAACTATTCAAAATGTAACCCAATAAGAAAATGGAAAAGCAAAGCAGGGACAAATTTAAATACAACCTGGAAACAATATATTATAGGCTAAATTATACATTGAAATGTGTACCCTAACTGTATTTTTCATCACTGATTTACCGTTTAAAAAATGTTTTCAAAGTTCAATGATTTTACCTAATATTTACATAAAATATTCCATCTTTGTTTCACTAGGTCAATTTTAAATTTGCATTGCTTTTATGTAAATTTTAAATAAATTACTAAGGAGAGCAAAGAAGTTCAAAGATTACTTTTGATAGTAAATGCACTGGTCTACACCTTCCTAGGCACATTTGATTCCTAGAGAAATTAGGGAGCATACAGATGGGCTCAAGAGAAACTCCCTTCTGAACGACATCCTTTACCAGTACTATATAAAAATATCTTTATCTCTCCAAATAGAACTCATCAGTATTGTGAATAAGCATGAGTAATTGTGATAATATTTTACACTGTGACTTGGAAATCAATAAAATTAATAAGTAAACAAGTAAGTACATGGCAGAGAGTTAAATATTCAAGAAAGTTATGATCAAATAGGAAGTAAAATATAATTAGATTATTTCATGTAAACTATACATGGTCAGTGCCATATTTATCCTAGACTGTCTCTCGACTTCATGAGCGTGGCAAAGAAATAGCCTACTTGGATCTTGGTAAGTCAATATTTATTAGAGGTTTTTCTGTAGTCTTGAACCTCTTAATAAACTGAAACTTTTAACAATTAAGTACTGTTTATTCAATTCTCTCCTGTAAGGGAAGTTATCTTGTAAATATTTACATCTATTTCCGTGGAAATTCATCCTAGTCTGGCTTATTTCCAGACAGTTTCCTTTTTTAGGGAAAAAAAATTCTGAAGGGTAGGGATAATTATCAACAGGTAGCCCTCTCAGAATGCAGCAAAAATAATTTTACAATGATTTCATCAAAGTCAATGGTAAAATGTAAAGCCAAACCAAATAGGTATAGATATCAATGGAATGACTAAAGAAAATCTCTCCAGGTTGATTAAATACTCCTCTAAAATATTATAAATTATAATTAGGAGAAAAAAACATGCAAATAAAAAAAAACCATACTTTTAAGTTCCTTAATCCTTATTAGTTACAAAACTGTGATAACCTTATTATAAAGAATTCTAAGCTATTAAACACAATTATCTTCAAATTTTTCACTAATCCAAAAATGAATTCTCAACGATTTTCAAAATTAGTGAAGTATTATTACTACTTAATAACTTTCACATTCATATAAATAACATTTCAGACTGATGCTCAGAAAAACTGAGCCAATGGATGGGAGTAGAGCCTATGATCAAATATACACAAAATGAAGATGAGAAAATAAAAATATCGAGGTAGAAGTAAAAACATAACAAGAAGAGGGCACCTGGAATAGAAATCCAAAAAGGATGCTAGGTGTATATTCATTCTTCAAACACGTACTTTTGTTTTTTTTTTAATTAAACACGAATTTTTATTTGAACTTTTTTTGAGTCACTTTCACCAACTAGAATTTTAGTTTACAGATTAAAAAAATAACTTAGGCATCAAATCTTGAGTTGCATATATGTAATAGTCCCACTTCAGAGAACACTCAATCTTCATTTCCTCTACTCAACTGAGGATCCCCTAGTAATTATTCATGGATCCAAATGTATTTTTACAGCTTCAGATACTTATGTACTTCACTTCCTTCATGTGACTGGTGAGGAACTATATGCCCAGAGACGATAAAGCTGTGACTTATCCAATGTCACAGTCAGGAGAAATCAGGTTCTTAGGCTCTAGCATTCTTCACGTCATACTGTCTGCTCCAAATTACCTGCTTGGATTCTAAATACAAAAGTGAAAGACACCGTGTCTGAAGCAGCATAGCTGGTTTGGAAGACAGGGCAAGCTCAAATGAAGTAACCAGTAATGATGAAAATAATGGTAAAACAAAGGTACATGGTACAAAGAAAGCTTATAAATTTCAAGAGGTGAGATTAAATGAGGAGGTCATGAAGATAGGAAAACAATGAGGGCATGGCTACTCATAGAGGCTTTCTTTTGTAAAATTATGCAAGATATCGTCATGTCTTGAAATATTTCATAAAGTTGAATGTGTCCTTGGTAGGCAGCTCTAGAATATCAATAATTTCATATCATGTGTAAGTCTCAAGGTTGCTTTCAACTCCAAATCTCATATAAGACCTCAACTGCGTTTTCCACTATCCTAATAGAATACTACATTTTGAAAAGATTCTATGGAGGAAAGGGGGGTGGGGTGGTGAGAATGACAGTTCCTGCATAGTAGAGAAAAAATAAACACAGGTGGTGGGAATTAAGATTTTTTTCCTGAAGAAATTAAAATGATTTTGCAAATGGAGTACCAACAAAACAATAATGAGACAGCCTTAAGAACTGAGATTAAAGAAAGTCAAACTGGAATAAATTCCAAAAAGTGAATGCAAGAAAGAATAATATTTATTTATAAGGATATTATGCAAAGAAACATAAAAACAGAAAAGTGGTTTTTAAATTGTATGTAATGCCTTAGGAAAAAAGAATTGGCGGATAGCATATTAACTGTTAACTCTTAAATTTTGCTCAACACGATTCAGAAGGATTAAAGCAGAATAACAAAATTCCAAAGGTTATCTATTATTTAATTGCTCTTCTCCAATGCTACTGGTTTTTAAAATAATCAGCTACTTTATTTACTCTTCTGTTGAACTGGGGTACCTTTTACTTGCTATTTTATGTAATAAGATTCTCGTAACTAATTTCAAACTGTGTTCTCAAATTCTTGTAGGAACCAGAAAAAATAAACAATAAAAAACTGACAAAATATCTAGAGGTTAAGTTTTTTTGAGACAGAGTCTTGCTCTGTCGCGAGGCGCCAGGCTGGAGTGCAGTGACGCCATCTCAGCTCACTGCAATCTCTGCCTACTGGGTTCAAGCAATTCTCCTGCCTCAGCCTCCCGAGTAGCTGGACTACAGGTGTGCGCCACCATGCCCAGCTAATTTTTGTATTTTTTAGTAGAGATGGGGTTTCACCATGTTGGCCAGGATGGTCTCGATCTCTTGACCTTGTGTTCCACCCGCCTTGGCCTCCCAAAGTGCTGGAAGAGCTTAAGTTTTATCATTTATAAACAGCCACGGACATCCCCCACCACAAAAAAAAAACCTCATAAAATGCCACAAAATGGGAAAGTGTAATCCTAGGTAATAAACCAGTAATAAAACATACAAACTTAGTCTTAACTATACTCAATTACTAAAATAGTACTTTGCTCTTGCCAACAGATACGAGCACTTTTATAAATACTTTTATTCAAACTCTTTTAAGTAGAACTACAAATAGTTGTCTTTAAATCTACCTAGAATGCCATTATGCAAATCACGGAAAATTTAAAAACCATTTAAAAGAAACACTGCAGAAAAACCCAGCAAAAACAGTAGCAATCAAGTCAACTGGATTTTTTTTAAAAAAAGCGAATGAAAGGAGTTTCCAAAAACAACAAAAATATAAACCAAAAAATCCAGTATTAAAAAGTACCATCTAAATGTATTTATTTTATTATTTTTTTACGTAATCACACTCTGTCACCCATGCTGGAGTGCAGTGGCACGATCCTGGCTCACTGCAACCTCCTCCTCCTGGGTTCAAGCAATTCTCCTGCCTCAGCCTCCTGAGTAGCTGGGATTACAGATGTGCGCCACCATGCCGGCTAATTTTTGTATTTTTAGTAGAGATGGGGTTCTGCCATGTTGGCCAGGCTGGTTCCGAAGCCCTGTGACCTCAGGTGATCCACCTGCCTCCGCCTCCCAAAATGCTAGGATTACAGGTGTGAGCCACTGCACCCGGCCCCATTTAAATTTATAAAAACAAATATCAGAAACAAAGGACAACTGACTGAGAGTTAAGGTTTAAGAACATGTTACTAATTGTGCCCGGAATTTAAAAAAAAGGGAATTACATTTTAAAACCTTTGTTAACGTAAACTAAAAACAGCTGTCAGATATAACCCATGGAGAGGTATATAAGAAAGTAGAAAGAAAAACACTAAGGGCTAGAATTTTACTAACGCAAATTACAGTATTACAACCATATTAAAAATTAATATGTAAGAGTAATAGCAAGAACAGAAAAGCAAATAAAAAAGAGGAAATATGAACAAAAGAAGTACTCATTTAGAGACTTCCTTGTAAAGTATACCTGTGAAGGAAATCCATGTTTTCGGCTATATTTCCTATTAGGCCTCAGTTCCCTGTCATTTTGAGGAGGTCTGTCACCTTTCCCTTTTCGACTTGTAGTAACGTCAATGTCTGAAACCTGTTCTTGTGAAGCTGAATTCCCTAGTTTGTCCTCAATGCACAGCTGAATTCTCAGACTAAAAGATGCCTCCTCCTTTATTAAATAGTGTAGCATATTAATGTCTTAACACAAACTCTTGTTTAACATATAAACCAGCCTTGTAAAAACAATTTAAAAAGTATCAGTCCACCTTTTTAAAAAAACTAAAATTAATCCATATCCCCCTCCAAGTGGCAGTAAACTTAGTCTTTTAAGTTTTCTGTAGACTGGACTGTTGCTTACGATAAACAAGCAAGTATCACATCCTACGCAATTTCCAAACTATACAACTATTAAAGCACATTTTTAACATTTATTCTGCTACATGTTATTAGTTAACTTTCACGTCATGATTTTATATTATGAAAGAAATTGTCATCACAAGGACTACTTTATATAAATTACAATAAATCTATACAAGTTCCCACACCTCCATGACAGAATTCCTTTGCCCACATAGTCCCAATCCTTCCATTTCTACTGGAATGTAAGAAAGAAATTATTCCTAGGACCACTGTAAATAGAAAAACAATTTTCCCACAGTAAAATCCATTCTTCAACAACTGTTTGGATCAGGCTCTCTAAGTATCTCCTGTTGAAAATAATGTACAGAAAAGAAATTCAAATTGACTCTTCAAATTAGGAAGGGTAGGGAAGAAAAAGGAGACAAATAAGAACTATGCAGGTCAACACTAATAGGAAATAAACCTTCAAACTCCTAATGCTGAATGGCATTTTGAACACCTTAAAACCAGAAGAGAAACACAGTTATCCTCTCAAAACAAAAGCTTTACTAGTCTGTAATAGATACTAAAGTTTAATAATGCATGATTATAGGCACATCTGTTTAAAATGCCTAAAAACACCCTAGTATTGAAACATACTAAGTTTGTTTTATGTTTCCTCAAAGTTCTGTAAATTCCTAATCATTTTTCAGAAAAACAGTACTTTAACAAATTTCATTTTGACAAGCCAGAAATTATAGCACTTTTCTCGTTGTGAATAAATCACAACATAAATGCTGTCTTGTCCCACTTACCAGTCTTTATCTCAATTTTTCAGTCATCTGGTTTTGCTACAGTACTAGGATAGAGCCCTAGAAATGGAAAACTCTAATATCCGTAAGGAGTCCTCAGTGGCAAATGAACTTGGCAATTTCCAAAAGACTATATGCTAAGTAATCACTAATGCTGCCTATAGGCCTTAATTCCACAGTCAATTTTAACTTGCTTAATGCTTCTTAAAATTAGTGAAGCTTTGCTGAACAAAACAAACTACAAAAACGTTTCTATAAACTGAATTTCAAAAATTATCGGATTTTCAAATCAATCATTAAAAGTATTTTTAGGATTAATAAATAAAACTTTTAACTTCTGTGTTTAAACACAGAATAATACACACAGCATTAACAATTTGAGGGTTTCTTTCCTGGAATACACTTTTCATTAGGGAACACCTATAAAATAACATCTTGAAAACTGGGGAAAAAGTTTAAACCTTAATTTCCAGCCCTTTAATTACCAAAAAGCCGCTTACCGTGGTATCTGAAGCCTCAGACTGCACATCTATGTTTAGCGATGTGCTCTCAGCTACAGAACCAGATCCCACAGCTGAATCTATAGTCCGAACATCCTCCTCCTCATTTTCTCTAGCCTGAAATATTTTAGTGGTATAAATCATACAACTATTAAAATGGGCAATAAAATGTTATAATGGATGGCACGATTTTTTGAAAATATGTTAACTCCTCTAGGGTGGCATCAGAATGTCATCAGTATATATATACTGAGATACTACAAAAATAACTCCATATATTATTTTAAAAGTCTAATACTTACAAGGATTTTTTTAAGAAATCTCATATATGACTTCTCTTGTTCTTTAAGGTGATCTATTAGATGAGTAAGGCGCTCAACATTAGCAGACCTCTCATTTTTCTCCACAAGATCTTCCCGCATGGAACTAGCTTTAGTAATATAATCACGAATTTGAACAAGCCTGCTTACAATCTGCAGGAGAAATATTAAAAAAAAAAAAAGTACACAATATATACAACTGAGCATAATTAGTTCAATAGTAACAGTTTTACAAATTTTTATATCGAAGATAAATAAAGATAATTGGATTATTGTGAGAATTAATACTTGCAAAAAAATCTAAATCCAACTTAGATTTTCATCAAAATACAACTGGTAATGCTAACAACTCCAATCATTGTCAATTTAAAAATAAACTTTAAAATCTTAATTTACAGTATCAGAAAAATTTTACTTCTAGAACTGCACACCAAACTACTTTTTATATAAGTTTTCCTAATGTTTACATACTGTTATAAATTAATTAAATGTATTACAACAAATACTTTTGCAACTACTTTTCAAAAGAACTATACTGTCATTTTTAAAAATTCTTACAAAAATCAATTAATCACTTTGCTTCCAATCCCCCTTTACTAAAAACTGGCAATATGGTATTTCACAAATAAGCAGAAGTCTTAATTAACCTGAATATGCCATTTCTAAAATTATTTTGGATAAACGGAAATTTATTCTATTTTAAGTAAATCTGGTAGATTAACAAAAGGGGTCAAGGAGGTACTTTAATTCCACCTAACTAAAATTGCTGTGTGCATAACTTAATATAATTTTTAAAATCTTAATGTTCATATTTTGAGGTTTATGAAAAAAATGAGCAAGAAAAAGAAATGTATATTACCTGACTGCTCTCCATCGCAGGCTCTCCCCTCCCATCTTCTTCAGAGACCTGACAGTTTTGCAAGAGATCATTACTTAAAGCAGAAGCAAGTAACTCTTTACACTGTGCTGATCCAATCATTTCTCTCTTTGGGGGACTTGTAGATGCATCTTTGCTCTTGTTAGTATTAATCTGCATAGGCAAAAAGTTGAAGGGCTTTCGGTTTTCACTAAGCTGACGTTTGTTGTTAGCAGCTGTTGCTCTACCTTGAGAATCACTTCCAATGCTTCTCTATATATGAAAAAGAAATTAAATGACACAAACATTAACCTTATGACAAAATTTTGTTTTAATCCCAATGTTCTTAGTTTCACCATCAGATACTGATTTCAGGAGATGTGCACAAACAGCTTTGTAGTAAGATCTCAAAGAGCTCTGGCTCTATAACAGTCTGTTACTAAAATATGAAAATTTGATTAGCATTTTCTAGACCTCAATTTGTTGAGGCAATTCAACTGATGAATATGAACAAGATTAGTCTAAATGAAGTACAGCTTGAGTATCCTTATCCAAAATACTTAGGACAAGAAGTGTTATTTCACTTTTTTTCAAATTTTAGAACACATGTATAAACATGAGATATGTCCTGGGAAAGGGACCCAAGTTTAAACATGAACTTCATTTATATTTCATATGTACCTTATACACATAGTCTGAAGGTAATTTTACACAGGTTTTTTTTTTTTTTCTTTCTTTCTGAGACGGAGTCTTTCTCTGTTGCCCAGGCTGGAGTCCAGTGGCACCATCTCGGCTCACTGCTACCTCCGCCTCCCAGGTTCAAGTGATTCTTCTGCCTCAGCCTCCCAAGTGGCTGGGACTACAGGCACATACCACCACACCTGGCTAATGTTTTTGGTATTTTTTTTAGTAGAGAGAAGGTTTCACCATGTTAGCCAGCATGGTCTCAATCTTCCGACCTCGGAATCCCCCGACCTCGGCCTCCCAAAGTGCTGGGATTACAGGCGTGAGCCACCACATCCGGCCAATTTTATACAATATTTTTAATAATTTTGCTGCGTGGTGGCTCACGCCTGTAATCCCAGCACTTTGGGAGGCTGAGGCGGGCGGATCACAAGGTCAGGAGTTCAAGATGAGCCTGGCCAAGATGGTGAAACCTCATCTCTACGAAAAATACAAAAATTAGCCAGGTGCGGTAGCAGGCGCCTATGATCCCAGCTACTCAGGAGGCTGAGACAGGAGAATCGCTTGGACCTGAGAGGCAGAAGTTGCAGTGAGCCGAGACTGCCCCACTGCACTCTAGCCTGGGCAAGAGAGCAAGACTCCGTCTCAAAAAAATAATAATAATTGATGAACAAAAGTTCATCAAACAAAGTTTTAACTGCGTTTTCACTATAGTTCGTCACATGATACCAGGTGTGAAATTTTCTACTCATGTTGGCACTAAAAGAGTTTTGGATTTTGGAGCATTTCAGATTTTCATAACAAGAATGCTCAACGTGTTCTAGAACCATGAATCACATTTTAACTCACATTGCTTTCTGCTACTTGCTTATATCATTTTTATAGGCTTTGAAACCAATGAATCAATGTAAATTATTAAAGATGTGTCTACATGAAGAACTGTCCAGCTCAGTGCCTGACATACAGTTAAGTGTTCAGTAAAAAATAGATAGATATTAATGATCCATGATCATCACCAACATAGTATCAGACTTGGATCTACCTTTCTACATTTTTGGAAATGTGTATATTTCTATAACATACAGGTCTGAAAGTAAAATATTTGTCAAGAGTTTATTATTTCAACTTGCTTTTAGATACAAACTTTATTTTGGTGATTACAATTACAAAATAGTTTCATTCTAAACTTGAGGTAACCCAGTATATCCCACACTTAGCCAATGATAAATATACTAAACTGGAACTTTCCATTACTTAATACCAATTTTATTCAGTTACTAAAATGCTAAATTTAGTTTCATAGTAAAATCACTTTAGTCATATAACATAGTAATCAAGTCCAGAAATAGTTATCTTCAGCAAATTTAGAAATGAGACTTCATTTCCCTCTAAAGAACACAGGACTATCCCCTGTGATTAAAATTCTGTCCATAGGCACAGAAACTTAAAAAAAAAAATTACATAAACAGCTCAATTTTTTATTCCTAAGACAAATTATTTAATCCATTTCAAGTATTTCTCACAGTAATTAACTTGATTTTTAACAATAATTCACAAACCTGATCTAAATCACTGAAGTTTATCCGCTGTTTCAGTTTCTCTAATTCTGCCTGCTCTGGGACAGACATCTGAGTCATGTATCTACTGTGTGGAAACGTATGTGGCATCTTTGTTCTTCGCCTTCCAACTCCTGGTGATGACTCCGGAGAAATATCATTAGTTACTCTTTTATCACTTTCTACACCAAACTTTTTCTTGTTCTTTTCTGATGATCTATTTGCCTTCTTCTGTTGGCCACCCCAATCCTTTAAAAAAGTAAAAGTAAAAGTTAACCTGGCCTCCATCAAACCAGGAAAATAATTTGGCATAATTAAAAAGTTTTGGTCAGTATTAAAACGAAAAATGATAAAAAAATTTTTGACATAGACTTATACTCCTAGAGACAATTATTTACTTCCATTAACCCATTTTTTCCCTCATTACATCTACCCTAATTTTATAGGCCATCCTTCAGAAAACAGACTACTTATCATAGATCACTAACACACACAAATCCTCAAATGCTAACCCCAAAATCAATCTGAATATTTCCAAGAGGATTTTTTTTAAATTATTATTTTCTATCTATAAACAGAATAGTGAAATAAATTAGATACCTTTATTGACCTCCTCCTATAAAGTAAATATGTATCATAAAAAGATCTGAAATCAAGTCGACCTGGGTTCTAAAAATTATTACTGTTTTCTGAGAAAACTCTCCACTGTGTGACCCTAGGCTATTTATTTCACTTTCCATAGTCTCAGTTTCCTAATTTCTAAAATAGTGTCACCTACAACATAGGATTAAAAATAATTAGTACCTAGCATTTAGTAAGCAATAAATACAGCTATTATTATTTTCATAGGTAAAAATGTACATGATAATATCTAATATGGAATTATAAAAAGTACTTGTAAAGTGAAAAACATTTTTTATTAGTTATACCCACATAACCTAATTCATTCAACAAAAAGGTCTATAAATTCCCACTTTATCCAACTGGAAGACTCTTTTAGTTACTACTATAGTAAATCACTTGGGATATTTTCCTGATTTTAACAAAAGCCCCTTCTTTAAAAACTGTCCTTCCACCCAATCTATGAGTGTGAGTGGACGGTCCTGCCAACCTGTTATACTACTTACCTCACCCCACCCTGGCCATGGAAGACTAAAAAAAGAAACACATATCTAATCCAAATTAGGATAATCATGCTTTAAAATTTCAAATTGGAACTAAGAGATAACTAGTCAGTACATAATTGCACCCATAACTAAAAACTTTAGAACGATGGGACAGCCACAGTATACCACAGGGACCAGAGGAGAGAAAATTGGTCTGTGAAAAGAAAGTAGTGTTAGACAGATGCACTCAGAAGCAGAGTAAGGGTGGTGAAAATGTAATTCTTGACAACTTTCCAATTCCTTTTTATAATCCCTTTCTAAAACCTAGCTGCATTCCTTTAACGTGGTTTCCATAAAAAACACTTGTACATCTTTATATAATAGTAAATCTGCTTTTTGGCTTAAAAGCTAACTCAATTTTATTTCTGTTTCCTGCAGCTAAAACGTCCTCAATTAATATAATAAACAGCCCAGGGTCCCTTAATATCTTGGCCAGCAAGTGTTTACAAAGAGCTTCAGTAAGTGAAATTTGGTCAGGGGAAAACTGCATTAAATTTAACATTAATAGCCAACAACACACCATGAAGAGTAAGATACTATACCATATTGTTGAGCCTGTCATCAACACTCTCATTGCTCCAGTTTGGCAAATCCTGGTCGTTCATGCCATCTTCAAAAGGACCTCCTCCTGTGGCCATACTGGCTTTAACAATTAACTCTCTGCAAAACAAGTAAGAGCTGAGCTTTTTAACACATAAAAACAAACTAAATTTTAAAATCATGCCATGAAATTCAGCAATACAGTTTTGAAGCACTGATTTTATGAACGAAAAAGAGGCACTGTCAACCACATTACAGACATACTGATTTAGCTGCAATAGGCGTGTTATGATTAACATGAGTTAGGTAGCTGGAATGATAGAGAAGGGGAAAACCTCTGAATATACCCTATAAGCACGAGTCTGCATGCCTGAAGATTACTTACTTCATTCAACACAGTCCCAAAAGGTAGAACAGTAATGTAGGAAAAATGTCATAAACAGAACCAGAACTTCTCTCAGGAAAGAAACTATCTCTGTTCTGACAATGGACTTGGAATGAAGGTGATATTCTGAACATGGGTATTAGTTGTGTGCCAAAGATTCAAAAAGGAGAGGATTGCTCTGCAAGAAACAAGAAAGTTTTGGTTTTAACAGGAAGGAGGGTACAGTAACAAGATGATGATAAGGTAGGCAAAGAGACGCAGGACTAGGGTCAAAAAATCCAAAAGTACAGGAGCCAGAAGACATTTTAAGAACGGTGATGCTCACTACCCTACTTTCATTTCTATTAGTGCTTTCTCTATCTTGGTAAAGACTACCAAACTCAAATCCTCTCCTATAAAAATGGTGTTATTGCTTGCACACGTGAAAATCAAGAAAGGGAATGAATTTCATACCTGGGTCAAAGAGATGAGAACAGAAGCAGCAATGGTGGAAAAAGAGGTTCAAAAGCAAAGATAACCATCAGAAAACAAGATTTCTGCATAATCTTGTGGAAGACTTAGGATTTCCACTAGCTGCGGGATTGTACAGGTTGGAGAGGTGCTAGTTCAAAGAGGAGAGGTTGAGATAATCTTATCTAAAATTCAAGGGGCAGGAAAAGCCATTAAACTACAAACAAATCACTGACGTTCAAAAGAGACAGTTTGGCCAAGGTCATTCAGCTAAAAACGGCAACAAAAAAAAAATCATAGGCTGGGCACAGTGATTCATGCCTGTACCACTGGCACTTTGAGGGGCCGAGGCGGGTGGCGGTGGCGGGGGGGGGGGGGTGGCGGAATCACTTGAGGTCAGGAGTTCAAGGCCAGCCTGGCAAACATGATAAAACCCCATCTCAACTAAAAATACAAAATTAGCTGGGTATGGTGGCAGGCACCTGTACTCCCAGCTACTCCGGAGGTGGCAGGCACCTGTAGTCCCAGCTACTCCAGAGGCTGAAGTAGGAGAATCACTTAAACCAGGGAAGCGGTTGCAATGAGCCGAGATTGCGCCACTGCACTCCAGCCTGGGTGATAAGAACGAAACTCCATCTCAACAATATAAAATAAAAATTAATCATAAATAAATAATAATGATACAAATCCAAGTTTGGCTTTAATTCTAAGATTCTAGCCCATCCCATTCACTAAGCAAAAATATCAAAAGGATGATCAGCCCTGAAAAAGATTTATCCCACAGATGTTTTAATGCTAGACTATCTGTTAGGATAACATATTTACAAATTATATAGCAAGTTAAATTTTATCTCAAAATAAAAATGAAAAAATTCAACAAAATATTTTTAAAATCTTAAAAATCACAAATACGCTGACCCTATCTCGGTTATATTCTATTGCTTGTGTTTTTTATGAGCATATATTACTTTCATAATTCTTTAGAGTTGAAAAGAAGTATTTGTTAAACCAATAGTAAACATTAAGCTTAAAATAACACATGAAGGACATCCCTAATAAAGACCAAAGTAAGAATTCACATAACAGTTACTTAGCATTCTTTCAGAAATTCTATTAAACAGAAATATATGAAACAGAATATTAATATTGAAAAGAGGAAAGGTGGTATTCTTAAAGAATATGTATTTTTTTAAAAATCTACAGAACTTCAAATATCACCAATACCACTTAGAAAACATAATGGGGAAAAAAGATGCCACTTATGTTAGTGACAAATATATAAAGTATCTAGGAATAATAATTTGGCTCAATGTCAAGAAGCACTATTAAACTCTATAAAACAGTATGGGAGAAAAAAATTTGAAGAAATAGAAAAACTATCTTCCATGATGGGAAACTAAATATTACAACCAACCATGTTTTCTAAAGGTATATAGGCTTAATGTAATTTCGATTAAAATCCCCCTGGGATTCTTTTTAGAACTTGACAAAATGATTCTAAAATTTATCTGGTAGAATAAATAAGACAGAAAAAAAATTTACTAGCCGTAAAATAAAAGCAAGAATGGCAATAGAGGTCAGGAGGTTAGAAAGCTAATCCAAGTTAGCTGTCTATATGGTCTCAACAATGTTGTCTATATAGTTAAATTAGTACTAGCTCAGGAAAAAAATCCTCAAATACACCTAATCAGAAAAATGCAGTAAGAAAAATTAGTAACAGCTAACACAATTTATTTTGCTTACTATATGCAAAGCATCATGCTAAAATATTTTATGCCCATTATGTCATTTAACCCTCACAACAATTCTATGATGTAGGAGTGAACAACTGACAGAACAATTTGCTAACAGATTTGAAAAAGATACCTTTAGAGCTTTAACAGTCTTTCTTAAGTGGTATTCTTCACCTCAATCACAAAAGAAAGAAAAAATGGTTTGAGTCACTACTTTCTCAATTCTTCCAAGGATGGTACATATCCAGTGCCATCAAACCCAGACACACAGAAAAAAAGTTAATTCACAGTAAACAACAGATGCCTTAGGGCATCGAAGCTTAATTCTCTCCCAGCTGAGAAAGGCTGCTTTGTATCATACTATCAAAACAGTTATAGATTAAAAACAGAATTTCAAAACTCAAGCAAGATTTTAAAAAGATAAGAAAATAGAATGGTTTTTTAAAATAGAGATCTTTCTAAATTTAGAACACAAAGAAATAAAAAATAAAAGTTCAACAAATTTTACTCACATAAAAGTAAATCCTAAGTGTGCTCAGAATAGTAAATGAGAAATTGGGAGAAAAAAAATCTGAAAGAAATATAAAGTTAGTTAATACGTTTATTATATAGAGAATTTGTTTGAAAAAACAAAACTGGAAAACATAAGCAAAACAAGTAGTTTGCAAAAGAAAACAACACGAATATATAAAGTCCAGCTGCAAATTAAAAGAAGAAACTATTAATTTGCTAACTTTCATATAAATTACATATTATCCAATCAGGGAAAATGAAATTCTCAGACACTATATTGAGAATGTAAACTAGTATAACATATCTGGAAAGTATTTTGGCAATACTGTATCAAGAACTAAAACTGAGTTTTTAATGCAGTAATTCTACCTTTCCATATGTAATCTAAGAAAACAACCTTAAATATGATGGAAAGAACTATAATGAAGTTGTGTATTATGCTATAATTGTGATAAACTGAAAAATAATACTGAAAGTCAAATGACAAAATCAATGCTATTAGGCAAACTGTCCTACACCTGCTGGGTAGAATACTAAGTACCCTTCAAAATATGTAATTATGAAGACTGGGCAATATAACCGGTCTTTATCATGAAAAAAGTCATATAAAAAAGAAAAAAGCAGCATGAAAAATTACATATAGAACAAAAGCTAAGAAACTTTATTAAAATGCTTTCACAAAAGCAATTATTGGTTACAGGGTAGGCAGGGTAGGCAGGGTAGGCACTGGTGATTTTTCTTCTTTTTTCTGCCTCAGATATTTTCAGGAATAGTTTACATAATTTTTTATACTATAAATATATTTTAAAACTTTACAAAATAATTAGGCCAGGCGCGGTGGCTCACACCTGTATTCTCAGCACTTTGGCAGGCCAAGGTGGGCGGATCACCAGAGGTCTGGAGTTCCAGACCAGCCTGGCCAACATGGTGAAACCTCGTCTCTACTAAAAATACAAAAAAGTTAACTGGATGTAGTGGCGAGCGCCTGTAATCGCAGCTACTAGGAAGGCTGACGCAGGGGAATCGCCTGAACCCGGGAGACAGAAGTTGCAGTAAGCAGACATCATGCCATTGCGCTCCAGCCAGGGCAACAAGAGAGAGACACAGTCTCAAAACAAAAAAAATTAATACCCATAGAGGTATGTCCAGTGAACTGAAATGATTCATTTAAACATTTTGCAACTACTGTTTTCTACATATACCAAGATAATTTGTAATATTGAATAATACAGACATGCAATAGAAGTGATGCCATAGTTAAAAGTACTAAAAGCAACTGTTTTGAAACATAAATTGGAAGGATAAATTAAGATATTTAAGTCAAAATTATTAAATATCATTTTTATCTTAAAAGCAAATGTTAGCTATACTTCCTATCAATAGAATAATAAAGTAATAGTAAAGTAAGATAAATGTATTAAGAATATATCCGGGCCAAGGCAGGCGGATCATGAGGTCAGGAGTTCGAGACCAGCCTGGCCAACATAGTGAAACCCCATCTCTACTAAAAATACAAAAATTAGCCGGGCATGATGGCACGCGCCTGTAGTCCCAGCTACATGGGAGGCCGAGGCAGGAAAATCACTTGAACCCGGGAGGTGGAGGCTGTGGAGCCAAGATTGCACCAATGCACTCCAGTCTGGGCAACAGGGCAAGATTCTTTCTCAAAAATAAAAATTAAAAAAAAGAAAGTATCTGGAGAAAGAATGTTTTACATTCTATTTTCATATTACAATAAATTCCCCCTAAAATGCAGACCTTGTTCCAAAGACCTATTTATAGGCTAATGACTTTGAACACTACTAAAAAAAGTTTCTAAAAAAAAACTGTAGACTAGGCCAGGCACAGTGGCTCACGCCCGTAATCCCAACACTTTGGGAGGTCAAGGTGGGCAGATCACGAGGTCAAGAGATCGAGACCATACTGGCCAACATGGTGAAACCCTGTCTCTACTAAAAAAAAAAATACAAAAATTAGCTGGGCGTGGTGGCGCACACCTGTAGTTCCAGCTACTTGGGAGGCTGAGGCAGAAGAATTGCTTGAACCCGGGAGGCAGGGGTTGCAGTGAGCCAAGATCGTGCCACTGCACTCCAGCAAAAAAAAAAGAAAAAAGAAAGAAAAAAACTGTAGACTTTAATTAGTTTGAGAAAAATAGATAATTTTTTCAATATTTTTAAAAAGACAATTTACTAAATAGTCTCATCTATTAAGTTGGTAAAATAAACAATTTCATCCAGTTACACACTTTGATTGCCATAAGGGGTACAATACTTTATAACTTAATAATGATACCAAATGTGTTTAAAAGGCACAATATTAGTATGTCTTTAAAAAGTAAAACTATTAGTATGAAGCTAAATAATTGCATGTGGATCAATTATTAACATATTAACATTCATAACATTTCCCCAAAATAGCAAATATTTCCCTTGTAAGAGGTAATGGCATGTTATTTCTCTCTTCTTCATGCCAACCTCTTTAACCACCTCAATGTCACCATTAAAAATACAGGATCTTGGAGGAAGATCCAAGATGGCCTGTTAGGAGCAGCTCAGGATTGCAGCTCCCAATGAAAGCGCAGAGGGTGAGTGGACGCCGCATTTCCAGACGGATTTTTATTGCCCACAGACCAGGAGATTCCCAGGCGGAGGAGCCCCACGGGTCGCCAGGGCGGCTGTTTTGGCCAGCGCGGCTGTTTTGCCAGCACCCCGGCGCAATGGTTCCCAGTGCAGAGTAAACGGGACTGGGTCCCCACTTAGCCAGCAAGGGGAGCTCCGGAAATCTCCGGGAAGGCAGAGTCACTCATTTATCTGATTTAAAAAAAAAAAAAGGGGGGGGGACTGAAACAGGGAGCCAGGCCAGGAGATTCCCGGGCAAAAAAGCGCCACGAATCTCAGAGCCGCTGTTTCAGCCGGCACAGTGGGTCGCCGCATGGGAAACCACACAGATCCCGGCGCCTTTTCAACAGGCGACCAGAACTCCTGGGAGAGAGCCAAACTTTCAACTAAAAAACAAAAGGCTCTGAGGTAGGGAGGCAGGTGATCAGGCCCAGCTGGTCCCACCCCCACAAAAACAAAAGCAAAAACAAAAAAAACAGCAATTGGAAACACTCTGGGTTGAGAGTTTCACAGCAAGCACAGCTGAACCCGGGACAGTCCAGCTCTGCGGGGGAGGGGCGTCTGCCATTACTGAGGCACTCCACCACCACTGAGGCAGCCTGCCGTTGCCGAGGCAACCTGCCATTACAGAGAGAGTCCATCATTACAGAGGCAGGCCACCATTGCCGAGGCAGTTCTAACTACACCCATATAAACAGGACTGCAGGGAAGTTCACACGGCAGCTGGCCGGAGCCCACAGCAGCTTAGCGAAGCCTCTGCAGGCAGACAGTAACTAGGCTGCCTCCTTGCTGGGCAGGGCAGCCCTGAAGAAAAAAAAAAGGCAGCAGCACAGCAGAAACTCATAAATAAAGCCCTAACTCCCCGGGACAGAACACCTGGGAAAAAAAGGGGTTTATGAGTTCTGCTGCAGCAGACTTAAACATACCTGCCCAGCAGCTCTGAATGAACAATGGAGCTCACAGCTCAGCACTTGAGCTACTATAAAGGACAGACTGTCTCCTCAAGCAGCTCCCTGACCACCATATATCCAAAGAGTCACCTCATAAAGGAGAGCTCAGACTGACATTTGGCAGGTATCCTTCGGGACAAAGCAGAAGAAGAAACTGGTTGCAACCTTTACTGTTCTGCAGCTGCTGCAAGTGATCCCCAGGCAAGCAGGGCCTGGAGTGGACCTCAGCAGTCCTACAGCTGAGGGGCCAGACTGTTAGAAGGAAAACTAAGAAACAGAAATAACTTCATCACCAACAAACAGGACGTCCACTCAGAGACTCAATCAGAAAGTCAGCAACTACAAAGACGACGGGTGGATAAATCCACAAAGATGGGAAGAAACCAGCGCAAAAAGGATGAAAGCACCCAAAACCAGAACATCTCTCCTCCTACAAGGGATCACAACTCCTCACCAGCAAGAGAACAAGACTTGTTGGAGAATGAGTGTGATGAAATGACAGAATCAGGCTTCAGAAGGTGAGTAATAAGAAACTTCCGGAGAGATCCAAGATGGCTGATTACTAGCAGCTCGGGTTCATGGTTCCCAGTGAAAGCGCAGAGAACGAGAGGACGCCACACTTTCGGACGAATATTTGTTGCTCATGGACCAGGAGATTCCCAGCAGAGGAGCCCCACGGGTCGCCAGGGCGACTCTTGTGGCCGGCGCGGCGGTTTTGCTGGCGCCTTAGTGCGCCAGTTCTTGGTGCAGAGTCCAGAGATTCCCGGGCAGAAAAGCACCATCAATCTTAACACCGCTGTTTTGGCCGGCGCAGTGGATTGCTCAGATTTCGGCGCTAGGAATCAACAAGTTGGACTTCTGCTCAGAGACCTAGTTAGAAAGTCGGTATTACGAGGACGACAGACGGATAAATATATAATGAAGGGAAGAAACCAGCGTAAAAAGGCAGAGAATACTCAAAATCAGAATGCTTCTCCCTCTACAGGGAATCGCAATTCCTCATCAGTAACGGAACAAGGCTTAATAGATTACGAGTGTGTTCCAATAACAGAAGCAGGTTTCAAAATGTGGGTGATAAGAAACTTCTGTGAATTAAAAGAACTTGTTCTAACCCAATGCAAAGAAACGAAGAACGCTGAAAAAAGGTTGGACGAAATGTCAACGAGAATGGACAATTTAGAGAAGAATATAAGTGAATTGATGGAGCTGAAAAACACAACACGAGAACTTCGCGAAGCATGCACAAGTTTAAACAGTCGAATTGATCAAGCAGAAGAAAGGACATCAGAAGTCGAGAACCAGCTCAGTGAAATGAAACGAGAAGACAAGATTGGAGAAAAAAGGATGAAAAGGAATGAGCAACGTCTCCAGGAAATATGGGACTATGTGAAAAGACCTAATTTACGTTTGATAGGTGTACCTGAATGTGACGAAGAGAAGGAATCCAAGTTGGAAAATACTCTTCAGGATATCATTCAGGAAAACTTTCCCAACCTGGCAAGGCAGGGTAATATTCAACTCCAGGTAATACAGAGAACACCACAAAGATATTCTTCAAGAAGACCAACCCCAAGGCACATAATTGCCAGATTTATTAGGGTTGAAATGAAGGAGAAAATACTAAGGGCAGCCAGAGAGAAAGGTCAGGTTACCCATAAAGGGAAACCTATCAGACTTACAGCAGATCTCTCAGCAGAAACCCTACAAGCCAGAAAAGAGTGGGGACCAATATTTAATATCCTTAAAGAAAAGAACTTTCAACCCAGAATTTCATATCCAGCCAAACTAAGCTTTATAATCGAAGGAAAAATTAAATCTTTTGAGAACAAACAAGTACTTAGAGACTTCACCACCACCAGGCCTGCTTTACAAGAGCTTCTGAAAGAAGTACTATACATATAAAGGAACAACCAATATCAGCCTTTCCAAAAATATATCAAAAAGAAAAGAGCATTCACACAATGAAAAATTTACACTAACTAATGGGCAAAACAGCCGGCTAGCATCAAAATGGCAGTATCAAATTCACACATAACAATATTAACCCTAAACGTAAATGAACTAAATGCACCAATCAAAAGACACAGACTGGCAAATTGGATAAAAAGCCAAAACCCATCAGTGTGCTGTATGCAGGAAACCCATCTCACATGCAAGGATACACAAAGGCTCAAAATAAAGGGATGGAGGAAGATTTACCAAGCAAATGGAGAGCAAAAAAAAAGCAGGAGTTGCAATTCTCATCTCTGATAAAATAGACTTTAAAGCAACAAAGATCAAAAGAGACAAAGAAGGACATTACATAATGGTAAAAGGATCAATGCAACAAGAAGAGCTAACGATCCTAAATATATATGCACCTAATACAGGAGCACCCAGATACATAAGACAAGTTCTTAATGACTTACAAAGAGACTTAGACTTCCACACAATAATAGTGGGAGACTTTAACACCCCATTGTCAATATTAGACAGATCAATGAGAAAGAAAATTAACAAGGATATCCAGGACTTGAACTCAGACCTGGACCGAGCAAACCTAATAGACGTTTACAGAACTCTCCACCCCAAATTCACAGAATATACATTCTTCTCAGCACCACATCACACCTACTCTAAAATTGACCACATAATTGGAAGTAAATCACTCCTCAGCAAATGCAAAAGAACAGAAACCATAACAAACAGTCTCTCAGACCACAGTGCAATCAAGTTAGAACTCAGAACTCAGAAACCAACCCAGAACTGCACAGCTTCATGGAAACCGAACAACTGGCTCTTGAATGTTGACTGGATAAACAATGAAATGAAGGCAGAAATAAAGACGTTCTTGGAAACCAAAGAGAACGAACACATAACATACCAGAATCTCTGGGACACATTTAAAGCAGTCTCTAGAGGAAAATATATAGCAATAAGTGCCCACATGAAAAGAAAGGAGAGATCTAAAATTGACACTCTATTGTCAAAATTGAAAGAGTTAGAGGAGCAAGATCAAAAAAACTTTTTCTATTCTAGAAATAGAAATAGCATTTGACCCAGCAATCCCATTACTGGGTATATACCCAAAGGATTATAAATTGTTCTATTATAAGGACACATGCACACAAATGTTCACTGCAGCACAGTTTACAATAGCAAAGACCTGGAACCAACCCAAATGCCCATCGATGATAGACTGGACAGGGAAAATGTGGCACATATACACCATGGAATATTATGCAGCCATCAAAAACGATGAGTTCGCATCCTTTGTAGGGACATGGATGAACCTGGAAACCATCATTCTCAGCAAACTGACACAAGAACAGAAAATCAAACACTGCATGTTCTCACTCATAGGCAGGTGTTGAACAATGAGAACACATGGACACAGGGAGGGGAGCACTATACACTGGGGTCTGTTGGGGGGAAATAGGGGAGGGACAGTGGGGGGTGGGGAGTTGGGGAGAGATAGCATGGGGAGAAACGCCACATATAGGTGAAGGGGAGGAAGGCAGCAAATCATACTGCCACGTATGCACCTCCTATGCAACAATCTTGCATGTTCTTCACATGTACCCCAAAACCTAAAATGCAAAAAAAAAAAAAAAAAATACAGGATCTTGGCTGGGCATGGTGGCGCACATCTGTAATCCCAGCACTTTGAGAGGCCAAGGCAGGTGGATCACGAGGTCAAGAAATCGAGACCATCTTGGCCGACATTGTGAAACCTTGTCCCTACTAAAAATACAAAAAAATAAGCTAGGCATTGTGGTGCACAACTGTAGTCCCACCTACTCGGGAGGCTGAGAAAGGAAAGTCGGTTTAACCCAGGAGCAGAGGTTGTAGTGAGCCGGTATCACACCACTGCACTCCAGCCTGGGCAACAGAGCGTGAGTGACTCTGTCTCAAAGGAAAAAAAAACCAGGATCTCAGCCTTCTAAATTTTATTCTGTAAACACACTAATATAAACTATTATTTAGAAGTACAGAAAGACTTCCAGTAACAAAAAGACTAAGGATGTACAGAATACCAATTCAAGTAAGACTTCTGTGACAGAAGCAAAAGAACTTGGCAACTACAGTAGTTCCCCATATCTGTAGTTTTGTGTTACAGATATGGTTACCTATAGTCAACCATGGTCAGAAAACAGGTGAGTACAGTACAATACGGTATTTTGAGAGATAGAGACCACATTCTTGTAACTTGTAATACAGTATATTGTTATGACTGTTCTAACTTATTAGTTATTACTGTTAATCTTACTGTGCCTAATTTATGAATTAAACTTTATCACAGTTATGTACATACAGGAAAAAAACATACACATAGAGTTTGGTACTATCCACAGTTTCAAGTATGCACTGGGGGTCTCTGGAAGGCATCCCACACAGAAAAGCGGGGACTACTCTATTATGATGTGGGCAATAAGGAAGTGAAGGAGTTAAAAGATAAACCCTAGGTTGCTAGGAACTGGGTATGTGACACACAGCTGATTAGAAAAGAAACAAGTTTTATTTTTGAGAGAGGATGATGATGAGTTCAAGTTTTAGAAATGCTGAGTTTGAAATGCCTACAGAACACACAATTAAACTGTCTAGTTGACAAATAGTCATCTCGAGAGAAGGGAGGGAGGGAGGGAGGGAGGGAAAGAAATCTGGGCAGGAGAGTCATCCATTCAAAAAGTGGGACAGAGGACTCAGGGAGAAGATAAAGAGTAAGAAAAAGCCAGATTTTAAATACACTGATATTAAATCAACAGAGGAAATGGACACACTAATACACTAATAAGGTACAGAAACATAGGAGGGAAACCAGGAGAGCCTGCCAAAAGGAGAAAGTATATCAAGGAGAATGTGATAAGAAACCAGTTACCTTGCCAGATAAGAGAAGTACTGAGAAGTATTCTCTTGGATTTAGCAACAAAGTTACTGTTGACATTAGGGAGAAATTTCAGCAGAGGTGGTAAGGGTCAATTTCAGGAATGGAATGTATTATTGCAAGGGGGAGAAATAAAGGAAGTCATTAGCTAAACTTTTAAGGAAATCAGCCTACGATGAGAAGCAAGCAGAGACTGCCATACAGAAAGTTTTACTAAAATGGAAGGATCTTGAGTATGTTTAAAATTTGTTGGTAAAGAGGGAGATACTAAAAATGCAGAAGAGAAAAGAGATAAGCAAATAGCATGTGGGTCTGAGAAAGTGGGGGCCATTGGGATTCAGAGCAAAAGACAAACGATTAGCTTTAGACAGTAAGAGGAACACCTCTTTTATTGAAAAAATAAGAAAGGATGGAGCTGGATGGAGGCTGGTTAGCAGATGTGGTGGTAGGAAACCGAAGGCGTTCCTAAGTGTTGTGAAGTTGGAAGGACTGCACTTTAAATGTGAGAGTGAGATGGTAGTGTCTGTGAGATCTCAGAAAAGTAGGGAATGGAATTTTTTTCCAGTAGTGCTCATAAGCCTCAATATGAACACTCCACTGAATCCATCCAAGGTTGAAATTTCGCCAGGCAAGTTTAACAGAAAGACAGTAAGACAAGAAAGTTGAAGCTGTTAGGAAACCATTGGTAGAAGTGATTGTTGACAGCAGTATGGGCAGCTGAATTGGATAAAAATAAAATCCTTCTACTTTAAACACACACTTCTACTCATACTATGCCTTACTAACCAGGTTGCAACTATTATTTTCAAGTTTCATTCAGCTGTTTTTGACAGCCGTAGTGGGCTTATCTTTCTTACAAAGACACAAAAATGAAAATATACTAGGGCAATTTAAGCTACTTTCAATGACTAATATATTTGTTTAAGAAAATCCTGTTAGGCCAGGTGCTGTGGCTCATGCCTATAATCCCAGCATTTTGGGAGGCTGAGGCGGGAGGATCACGAGGCCAGGAGTTCAAGACCAGCCTGATCAACATGATGAAACCCCATCTCTACTAAAAATACAAAAATTGGCTAGGCGTGGTGGCGTTCGCCTATAATCCCAATTATTCAGGAGGGTGAGGCAGGAGAAACCCTTGAACCCAGGAGGCGGAGGTTGCAAGAGATCATATCTCTGCACTCCAGCGTGGGCGACAGAGACTCCATCTCAAAAATAAAGAAAATCCTGCTGCAGAATTCTTATTATAGAGAAGTATTACATATCTCTAAACAGAATATCACAGTATTAATTACCACGAAAATACCTATGACTACAGCTTACCCTTGAAATAAGAATATAACAGAAAGAAAAAATTCAAAGTAATCAAATAATCAGGACAGGTGCAGTGGCTCATGCCTGTGATCCCAGTACTTTGGGAGGCCAAGGTGGGCAGATCACTTGATTCGCCTGGCCAACATGGCAAAACTCCATCCCTACTAAAAATGGAAATATTAGCCACGCATGGTGGGACACGCCTGTAATTCCAGCTGTTCAGAAGGCTAAGGCAGGAGAATCCCTTGAACCCCAGAGGCGGGGGTTGCAGTGAGCCGAGATCGTACCACTGCACTCCTGACTGGGTGACAGAGCGAGACTGTCTCAAAAAAAAAAAAACCCAAAACCCCAAAGTAATCAGTAAAGAAAAAAATTTATTTTTTCTCAAATGGCATTACTCATAATCATCTCTGAAAATATATATCCAAGATAGTCATGTACTTTTCCTGACAGTAACTGGCACACGGTTTCACTCTCTACTTCATTCTCTGCTTTCATGACCTGAACACTTGCAATGACTTCTCTAGCACTCTGGCCTCAATTCCAATATCCGTCTCATCTCTCTTCCAATACTGAACTGATAATTTGTTCAAGATCCTGAACTTTTAAAGTTCTTCTTTCTGATCTTAAGTTTTGCATTCTACTTCTTTCACTTTATTCCTGCTGAGCCTGCTTAGCCTTCCTGAATACTACCAGCCCCTTCATCATTCTTCTCTCCCTAAATCCATCAATCCCAATTCCTTACTCAAACCCAAACCCAAGTAAGTCATTCCAAAAATGCCTTGTTAGCTAGCATCCTTCACTTCCTCACCTACTTGCCCATTCTGTCAACTCAATTCTGGATAAACCTTTTTTCTCTGCTACTGTGGTCAAACTATCAAAAAGTGGGGAAATAATTAAAAAATGGCATTGACTGTGGTCACTATTAAGGTATACTACACTCTACGTACACATAAATACTTTAAAAACATAAGTTTACTCCGTGACGTAAGGCACTTTGTCTGTTTAGCACATTGTTGTATCTCTACTACTTTCGTCATTGCATAACAGGTTGCAGGGCATCCAAATTCATAAAAAAGAAAGCATTGCTATGTATCTCCCATTGGCTTCTTAGTGGATTCTGTGGTGTCAATCTTACAGCCTTACTAGTTTCCCCAAGTCTCAAATCCACTTTCCTCCTTCAGAAACAAATGGTCAAATCTCCTATTGAAAAATCCAGGTCTTCCAATGTAAGTTAACTCAATTACCCTATATTTTTATTTCTCTTATCCATCATCTTTCTCCAATGTGCTAAAAAGAAAATTATTTTATAACTAATTTTATAATTATTTTTTATTTTACTGACGTCTCCCATACAGTAATCACTCTAGTATTAACAACCCTACTACATACATTCACATGTGACCTTTCCCCTGAGTTCCATTTTTCTTGTCCTGTTTTGTTAGTCTACCAGTTAAAAGAAAGAAACGCACTGCGAATTATAATTAAGATATACATCTACTACCTATTTGTATTTTCTCATTTCACATCCTCAGAGGAGACCTATAAAGATCTGTCTGCTTTTGAAGAAAACAAGAATACATACTGATTACTACAAAACTTTCAAAATGAACTTTCTTAAAATATTAAGAGAATTAAATTCAGATTATTTCTGAGTTTTTTTAAAGAGCAATTATTTCTAAAAAGTTTTTAACAAACTTCTAATTGTTACTTTTTAGTCATTTTTCCAAACTGTTCTTCTCAAACAATTATTTAGCTTTCCCTAGTGAACTTACATTCTACAGCACTGACTTTATTCTGCTGCTAAACACAGAATACCTTTACATCACTTGCACATGAGAATACACTATGCGCTAAAACTAATGTTTAAAGTAACTTTATACCAGGAAAGGGAGACTGAAGTACAAAAAATAATAAAGTAATTCTAGACAACTAAACTTGGGTCAAGATATAACAACTTCAAAAAGTAGAGTTCATGAACAGTCAATTAATAAGAATGCTGTAGAAGGGAACTTGAGATTAAATGGATTTGGAAAGAGATGCTAACCAGTTATAGGACAAATTAAAACGGGCTGAAAACCATTCTGTGAAGACAAATTTCAAACGGTACTGCATAAACCATTCTAGTATTTAATAACTAGGAATGGGATGGTCTTTCCTAACAAAGGTGTAAGGGCAGGCCAAAGCGGCATGCCGAAAAGCAGAGCCAACAGGGTCGTGAACCCACAATGTTTGTTTACTCAGCAGAGAGGGTCCTCAGCAATGCACTGTTATTTTGATAGCAGTCTCCACCATAAAGTCTTTTTTAACTCTGAATACACAAGGTAACAATACAGATAATGATGTCAAATTACCTGTTTAGAAACTAGTTTTTGCAGCTCAGAAACTGCTCCTTTCCTGCTCCACACTTCAAAGCTGTTTCCTGCTTAGGATTAAAAATATGTGTCACTTAAGTAAATTACTTACACCATGAAATACGGAAAAATACTACGTTTGGTCTAAAATGTGTTTAGAAAGATCAGCAGAAGGGAAAAAATATAATCAATATTTTAAATTCAAGTTACCTCAATTCTTATGGAAAATGTGATATACATAAATGCTTAAATCCTCCAAACTTCTAAAATGTTACCAAACAGCAAAGTGACATCTACTTCGTATGAGTATAACAAAGATGGTTAGTCCAATTATCCTTTAACAGTCTATGCCAAAGTTTACTACTCTGACTGATAGAGCTTCCTGTTACTCAAACTATTTAACAACCTCGCATATCCGATGATTTAAAAACGTTTGTTCATTTAAAAGCGAACTACTGTACTTCATAATATAAAATAACCTCGTCACTACATAAATACTGGGTTTACCTTCAGTTCAAAAACTATATTATACTGGTGTTCTGTGGCCTTCACCAGGAAGGTGCTAGGGAAAGAAAGGAGCAGGTGCACCCGAGGCTCTCTGCAACACCCACTCCGGTAACCAGAGAACACCAGCAGGCGGAGTCTGGAAAGCGGTTATGGGGCGGGGGTAGTAGGGGCGCCCAGAAAGCCCGCTTCTTCCAGCGCCCAAATACGAACCGTCACCCGTAGGGCACACAATACAGACCTCAATCCGGCCAAAAAAAAAAAAAAAGAAAGAAATTAGACCAGGCGAGTTCCTGAGGGGTGGGCGGCAGGATGCAAAGTTGTACGCCCAGCTTCCCTGGCGGGGCCTAATCCCCAAACGCCAGTTTCTGCAAAGCAAGCAACGTCTCCCCAACCCCACTTGGCATTTAGTCTTTCTCGCTTCTAGGCCCAATTCTAACTAGATCTGCAGGAAGGGAGGAAGAAGGGGCGAAAGGAGAGGAGTGAGGGAGTTACTCCATTAATATTCCCAGGAACGCCTCCCCGGCCCTTCGGCTCCCAGAGCACCAGAGACGGCGGAAATCCTGTAGCTCAAATCCCAACAGCAACTCTTCAGAATCGCGTCGCTCATCAGCCCTTCTGCACCCCAAACTCTAGACACCAAGAACCCCACAGAACAAAATGTGAGGAAACGTGGGGATGAGGACTATGGCCACCAAGGCCTGTTTCTCTGAGAACTCGACCCCGTGACCCTGGCACCCAAACCAGAGCCCCCCTCCGCTTACTCCGCCCGCAAGGGGCATTCCCGGAGCTACCGGGACGCAGGGCGACCTCCCCGGCAGGGCCAGCAGGAGGAACGAGGAGGCGAGAAGGGGGTCCTGCAGTCGCCAACGCGTCCCGAGGTGCTCACCCGGGATCCCGGCGGTCGGTCCTAGGGGAGGGGGTGGACTGTCCGCCTCGGGGACTGGAAATCAGAGGCAGGAAGACCTGGGAGCCTGACGAGGAGGCGTGGGCCCGCGGCCAGACCCAACAGGGTCAAGTGTCCCAGAGCCGTTACTCTCCCGCCCCTGGGGCGCGCCGCCCTCGGTTGCCAGGGGCTGGGGACGCGCAGGCATTACCTGTAGACGAAGCAGCCTCTCCCGTCAAGGGCGGAGCGGCGGTCAGCCCCCACGACCCGCCACCGGCAGCGGTCAGCCCTTGGGGACCGCAGCAGGGAGGCCCACACTTTCCCTGGCTGCCTCGGGTCCAATGGCCGCCTTTTCGACCTGAGCTACTCGGCGCCAACCGCCGCCGCCGCCGCCACCGCCATCTTAGAATCTCATTGTGGTGGGAGAAGAGGGGCGGAGGAACTGCAGAGGGGGCGACGCGCGGCGGGACGTGCGCCGTCTCCTCGGCAACGGCCGCGCGGGGGCGAGAACTCGCCCGGGCGGGAGTCGCAGTGCGATCTACGCGCTAGACTGCAGTCATGTGACCCGCCGAAGTCCGGATTTTCGCTTCTGGCTCCTTAAACCGAAAACGGACTACACGAACGAATCCCCCCGCCCAGGGACTACATATCCCAGAATGCCCACTCGACCTCGCGTTCTAAACACCTGCTCGTCACGGGTGGATGGACTACAAATCCCAGCATGCTTTTGCGCTTCCAGCGCTGATCGCGGAACGTGGGGCTCTAGGCCTGTGTGGAAGTGGATTGATCCCCCTCAGCCCGAGGAGAAAGAGCAGAGGCGGGATGCTATTTTCCGTGGGGGTGTCACCTCCGGCCCGTGCCGGAAAAAGGAGCCAAGACCAGGATCGCTCTCTGCTCCTTCCCCACCCACATCGCGGTCACGAAGAGATGGGAACAAAAGGACCATTATAATCTAGTCCAACTCCCTAATTTTACGTATGAGGGAGTTTATCCAAGGAAATTAAACAGTTTGCCAAACGTCATGTGTAGCTGCTGAGCAGAAGAATCATAAATGTTGATATTTAATGCCACTTTTGGTTAATGTCCTGTTCCTTAAAAGAACCAGATGATATTAATCCAAACTTGATTTCAGTAAATTTTCTCTGAATTCTCTTTTTATTTATACTCTTCTGTTAGCAGCTCTATTAAGATGAGTAAATTGGCAGGTTTCCCCTTTAAAAAACGAAGTGACGAGGCCTTCAATGTGATTGACTGGAGTGTTAAAATACCTGTCAGTTTCAGTTGTGTGCCAGGGCATTCTAGTTTTACACAGTTTATAATTATGGGATAATTTTTTAAGCAAAATAAAGGTTAAAAGAGGTGAAGAATCGCTTTCTGGGTTTTAACAACAAAAACAAATTGTTCTAATTATCAACAAAAATTGTTCCCGAAAAAGTAGATCTTCATCTCACTACATAATTCAAGTAAAGCTCTTCCAACCCACTGCAATTTGCCACCCTAGCTTCAGTCGTGACTGCAATGATCGTTTGCACTAATACTCGTTTGTCACTCTTTGCTCATATTGTGTGTGTCTATCGCTAAGTACTGAGATAGTAAAAATATACTCCCTGCCCTTGAAGAGCTTATGTTTTAGTGAAGGATGGGGAAGTGAGCGTGATAAGTGCAGTGGGAGCTCAGAACACAGAGCCGCTAAACGCTCAGGTGTTTACAGTGAGCCAGAATGCCCTATCCTAATTCCACCACTCTAACATCTTGGACAAGTTACTTGCCTTTCTAAGCCTTAATCGCCCCACGATTAAGGGGAGGGAATAATACTGCCTAACTTGAAGGGATTTTTAAAAAAAATGTTCTTAGAGTTTATTTTATGCCAGGCACAGTGTAAAGCACTTCAGCTGTTGTGATTTTCTTAATCCTCACAGCTACCCTAAAGAGGCTGGTTCTGCAGCTGATCCATTTTAGCAATGAAAGATTATATAAATCAAACTTCTAGCAGCTACAAGTGGTAGAGACTAGATTTAAACAGAGGTCTACCTGCTTCCTTAAAATTTTTTTTTCTTAATTAAATAAAATGCATACAAAAAACACTAGTATATATTAAGGCCCAAAATATTAGCTATCATTATTTTGTTTTATACATACATATTATTAGTTAACATATGTAGAAGCCGTTACCATTAAAACAATTCTAATAAATTCAAAAGCATGAAATTATAGTACCTATTGGTCATTATGTTGTCCGAATTTATGAAGTCCCAGAAGGTCAATACTATTGTTTGTTAGGAGGTAGGAGGAATTTAAGAAATATTTATATTAAAAAGCAGTTCTCAAACTCAAATATGAGCATTACTGATCTTTGTAGGGGAAGAAGGAAAGAAAAAAACTAAAAGCTATAAAATTATCCCTGGCTTTCAGAAATTTAACATCTAATTTTGGAAACAAGCTTTATAAAAATGAATTGATTTACTATTAGTAATGTGTCACTATGGCAAACGCATGTTGTAGACACTGATTGCTTTAGTAATTTCGATGTTAAAAATAGGGATATTTTGTCTCAGAGATAATGACAGCTTCAGGATTTACAGGTAGGATGAAATTAGGCGCAGCAATCTGTGGAAATGTAGATAAGAAACTAAAGAATGGCCTCTAAGAGATAAACACTGAAACCACATTTCAGTTTTCCGCATTCAGGAGAATAACCTAATGCATGTGTTAAGTATGCACAGGGTGGCCAGGCGTGGTAGCTCAAGCCTGTAATCCCAGCACTTTGGGAGGCCGAGGCAGGCAGATCACGAGGTCAGGAATTCGAGACCAGCCTGACCAACGTGGTGAAACCCCATCTCCACTAAAAATACAAAATTTAGCCAGGTGTGGTGGTGCACGCCTGTAATCCCAGCTACTCAGGAGACTGAGACAGGAGAATCACTTGGAACCGGGAGGTGGAGGTTGCAGTGAGCCAAGATCATGCTACTGCACTCCATCCTAGCAGACAGAGTAAGTCTCCATCTCAAATAATAATAATAATTAATAAAATATTAAATATGCAGGGATGGAAGTTCCAAATGGCAGAATGGTGTTCAAGGAAGTGGAATACAGCAAGAACACAGACCAGACGTCCACAATAAGCAATTGGCAGCAAGCAGACTGGCTGGAGTAAAGAATTTACATGGGGTAAGTGATGGGGAGGCGAGAGAAGGCAAGGTTTATTACCAGGTTGGGGCCACACTATAGAAAGTCTTAACTACTTAAATTATAAGTTTGGCTTTGTTCTTCAGGTAGTGGGAAACCATTTAAGACTTTGGAAGAGGTCAGTGCTACATTAAAATGATTATTTTAAGACTTCAGTCTAGTAGCAATGTTTTGTACAGACTAGGAAGAGGAGACAAGGAGAACAAGTGCTAACCTGTCCTGAAAAAGGCTTAGCCTAAGGTAGCAGCAGAATGAATAAAGGGACTTAATTTTTTATTAACCTAAACTAAATCAGTTGTGATGTGAAAATACTATTTCTGTTTCTCAGTATTTGGTAGGACACTAACCAGGTGGTACTTATAAGATAACATGGCCGGGCATGGTGTCTCATGCCTGTAATCCCAGCACTTTAGGAGGCCAAGGTGGGTGAATCACGAGGTCAAGAGTTCGAGACCAGCCTGACCAACATGGTAAAACCCCGTCTCTACTAAAAATACAAAAATTAGCCGGGAGTGGTGGCGAGGGCCTATAATCCAGCTACTCAGGAGGCTTGGGCAGGAGAATTGCTTGAATCCAGGAGGTGGAGGTTGCAGTGAGCTGAGGTCGCGCCATTGTACTCCAGCCTGGGCGACAGAGCAAGACTCCGTTTCAAAAAAATAACAATTGGTGCTTGTTTATCTATTTAATATATTCTGTATGCTCGTTATCCGCAGATGGATTGTAAGTATGGCTAGAACAGAAACCCAGCCTTATGTGCTTTTTATCCTTTGAAAAACAACTTTTCTGCAATACCTAGTTTTAACCTGCAGATGGCAATAGAACTTAAAGGAAAAATCTTCAGTGACCAGTACACTCTAACTGGATGTTATTTGTTTTTATTATGTGATTTTTTGATATATCCAAAAGAATATATAACCTACATCGAATTCTATAGTACAATAATGAGAACCGGGCACGTTAGCTCACGCCTGAAATCTCAGCTACTTGGAAGGCTGAAGCTGGAAGATCACTAGAGGCCAGGAGCTCCAGACTAGCCTGAGCAACTTAAGGTGACTGTTTGTACACATACATACATACATACATAAGATGAGCCAAACACTCAAGAGCCCACAATCTAACCTCAGAAATAGAATTTAATCAAGATATGTCCAGGCACTTTGGCTCACACTTGTAATCCCAGCACTTTGGGAGGCCAAGGCAGTTGGATCATTTGAGGTCAGGAGTTTGAGACAAGCCTGGCCAACACGGTGAAACCCCGCCTCAGCTAAAAATACAAAAATTATCCAGACATGATGACACAAGCCTGTAATCCCAGGGAGGCTGAGGCAGGAGAATATCACTTGAGCTCATAAAGCAGAGGTTGCAGTGAGCTGAGATTGTGCCACTGCACTCCAGCCTGGTGACAGAAAGAGACTCTCTCAAAAAAAAAAAGAAAAGAAAAGAACTTAAGATGTTTAAGGCCTACTCCTCGCCACACTTTTCTTCAAACTCTTTCTTCTTTGCAGACATAAATACTGTCCTGAATTCAATGTTATCTTTCCTTCATTTTATTCATATAACTATGGATATACCTAAATAATATGTTTTATTTAGCTTGTTTTCAAGCTTTATATAAATGATATCATATTGAATATATGCTTGCTTGACTTGATTTTTTCATTCAACGTTGTGTTTCTGTGATTCATCCATTTTAATGGGTATAAACACCAAATTTATTCTTTGTTTGTTTTTTAAATTATACTTTAAGTTCTTGAATACATGTGCAGAACACGCAGGTTTGTTATATAGGTATACATGTGCCATGATGGTTTGCTGCACACATCAACCCATCTTCTACATTAGGTATTTCTCCTAATGCTGTCCCTCCCTTAGCCAACACATATGTTAACTATGCAGGGGGGTGGCCGGGCGTGGTGGCTCACGCCTGTAATCCCAGCACTTTGGGAGGCCGAGGCAGGTAGATCCCCCCATCCCGACAACCCCGGTGTGTGATGTTCCCCTCCCTGAGCCCATGTGTTCTCATTGTTCAACTCCCACTTATTAGTAAGAACATGCGATATAAACACCAAATTAATTAAGAGCAGAAAAATACAACTTGGCTTTGTGGGTAACTAAGTGGAAGAAGAGATAGGTCAGTCCAAACACAGGACTAATTGGAGGCCTCTGAGCTAGTTCTTACACCTTTTAGTTACATTTTGGCACTGTTAACTTCTCTACCTTTTAATCGCGCCCAGAATGTCTGAATCTTGGTACCATTGACAGTTTGGGCTGGGTAATTCTTGTGGGGACTGTTCTGTGCATTGCAAGTTGTTTAGCAACATCCCTGGCCTCTATCCCCTGTATACCTAGAGCAAACCCCTGCCCATTGTAAAAGCCAAAAATGTCTCCTGACATTGATTGCCAGGCATCCTCTGGAGTCTGGGAAGGGAGATTTTTCTTCCATAACTCTTTTGCTCAAAAACTTAAAAGTTGACACACATAATCTAATCAACCAGCCATTATATAATTATATCGACTAATTCAATCCCATCCACATGCATAAGTAGTATATCAAGGCTCTTTTTACCTTGCTCTGTTTTCCTTAGATCTAATTACCAGAACATCTCTCATTACTGCCTAGTTTGGATTCTTTATTATTAGATTTAAAAATAGCCAATTGCTGCTGTTGACATACAATATTAACGTTTATAACAGTCTGAACTGCCCTTTCCTTCATAACCAATTTATGTCCTTTTCTTTCAAAATTACTCATTCAATAAACATGACTCTTGTGATTCTGACAATTTCACCTAAATTTGCATTTCATCAGTTTTCACATGACTTTACTTCTACAGAGTTGTGATTACTACATGATTCTTCCTATATTTTTCTTGTATGTATGTTTGGGGGGTTATATGTTTTTATAACCATCTTCTCTATTCACTGAAAATCTAATCAAAGCTGCAATCATTTAGTAAAGTCTTGTGTAAATTGCCTGTTTCCCAAGACATACCAAGTTGGAGAGGTTTAAACAAAGAGATATCAGTAACGATTTTTTAAAACTACGTGGAAAATAATCTATATCTTTTTCCTTGTTTCCCATCAACTCTATAGCAAAATAGTTAAACCAGAACTATATAACTAGATATATGTTGGTAATTAAGTAGAAAAATTACATAATTAGGTGAGAGAGTTCCAAAAACATGGAAATATGGGCTGATAGGGATTTTGGTTCCTAATTCATAGGAAAAATGTTACAAAGGCATGAAAATTAGACCTCAGTTTTTACTTTAAAAACGCTGTTAGTCAAAACAAAATGATGCAAAATAAGGACTCACAATTGTTATGGTTATACAGAGTAATCTGGAATGACTTTATAAAATATGGTCTCTGGGTGAAATAAGTCTTTATTCACAGAAATAAGGAGAGCTGCAGGTGACAACCGGATTTATAATATGCATCTATATGGACTAGCAGAGGCACATGAGGCACAATTGCGGTTGCAATGATCCACGTTAAATTCACGCCATTATGTAGAAAAGTGACAGCTATGTATATTATAATTTTATATTTTATCGTAAAAAGGCTTCCACATTGCATTTCTCCTTCCATGAGAAAGGTCCCAGAGTCAGGGGAGAACTAGAAAAATGTGTGAACTCATATTAACTAGGCAAGAGAGAATGCCCTCTCTTTACCAGAAGAGTACTAAATAATCTCCAGGGCTAAAAACCAAGGATGTTTGATGGTGGGCCGGACTATCCAAGACTCTCCCTGATCTAGATAAGGAAACAAGTAAAACCGAGAATAGGTGAAACACACCGGTATAGAGCAGGGGTTGACCAAACCTTTTCTGTAAAGGACCAGATATTAAATATTTTCAGCATTGTATGCTATACAGTCTGTTTCAATTTCTCAACTCTGGTTGCAGAATGAAAGCAGCTATAGACCAGTATATAAGCAAATGAGCATGCCTATATTCCAATAAAACTTTATTTGTAGACACTGAAATTTAGATTTTATATAATTTTCACATGTCACAAAATTTTGATCTATTTGTGATTTTATTTTAAGTACTTAAAAATATAAAAAGGATCATGGGTCCTGTTTAGACTGTGGGCGATATGATAGTTTGCTGGCCTCTGATGTAGAGCACTAAACACTTAAATTCTTAGATAATTAATGTTAAGTCAGAGAATAAATTAGCAATAGAAGAAAACACAGTTTCATTACTTTACAGGATGGTTATTTTATGAGTACTACTTTGAACCAATAGAAAGGGAGGATATAAATCCAGTGTAACTGAACGATATTTGTAGTGTGAGTTAGTACCATATATTTTCTTGTATACTGGATTTTGTTTTTCCCCAGTCAGAGTAGATGTAGGCATGCATTTCCTTTGAGAATTGTCACAGCCAGCGATACTAGAAGCAACAGATGAAAAAAGATTGACATCGGTCAGAGCAGTTCCCACTCCTCACAATTTGCCTGGGTGGAAAGAGGATGACTTGGTGGGAAATCAAAAGAATGGAGTGTTTTCCCTTGGGTAGCTGAAAGGAAGAGGGGGAAGGTGGAGCAGCAATCTGTGTAGTCCCTGAGGCTGCGTTCCCTGTGACAAGAGCAACAACAGACAGTTGTTGTGACATTATACAAACTTCACACCACCCCAAACCCCAGAAATCATATGCAATCCCCAGACTGGAGAGAGATTCTAAATTCTGATATGATGCTGAAATGAGTGGAGAATTCGACTTCTCTGAGCTCATAGAATGGAGCCTTAAAATTCAATTAGAAAACAGAGTTACAGTTATTTCACATGTAAATTGTCATAAAACACATACCCACTTTACTTACATAGTATGAATATCAGTTACCTGAATGCTCTCAAGCCTTGAAGTTGGTGGGGAAACCATGTTTCCATCACATCTACAGGGGGAAATCTAACCTCACTTGGTAGCACCTTCCAGGATCTTTGGAAGTAATGTTTTTCTATTATTTCCTGCTTGTACTAAATTATTGTGATTTCTCTCAAGTCTAGCCTCTTTTGATTGTTCTTTTTCTCCACTCCACATCATTCCCAAGGCAGAACACAGCCTCTTTCCCTTTTGTCAAAATGTCACAGGTACAAGGCATCTCTGCACAGTAGATTCTCACTGAAGATTCAGCATTAACCAAGGAAGGCAGGGGAAGAGGAAGAAGAATTTAGACAGTAGCAAACACCTTAAAACCGACTATTTACAGATTTTTGCTCTTGGAAGATGCTTGGCCATAGCCCAGAATGTCTCCTTGGCTGCCTCTTGCTCAGCTCCCTGGCATCTTGATGCATTCCTTCTTTACATCCTCCTCCCCATTCTTATCTCATGCACTCCTTCCTTTTTCACCCCTTTCCTCTTGGGTTACCTATGGCCATCCATCATTATCTTCTGCAGCAATGATTCCACTTCGGATCTGGTGAAAGCCTCTCATAGATTGTGTGTGTGTGTGTGTGTGTTAGACGAGAGAGCTGTAGAGGATTGGGAAGATGTAGCGATAAAGATTCTCCTGGTAATGTTATGCTCCAAGGTCAGGTTGCCCTCAGTGGCTTGAGCTTCCACTCTGCTTCTTCCAAGCTTCACCTCTGATTTATATAGATCCATGCACAGGCTGGAATTATGTTCTAAGGCTGGGAACCCCACAGCCTCTGTGTAAGGCTAATAAAGCCCATAGCAAATGGATAAGACCCTGCTTCTAGAACAATCTACTTCAAGTCAAATTGTGGCATATGTGACATTAAGCAAGTTGCTTGCTCTCTTTATGTCTCAGTCATCTCATTGGGAAAATTGGAATTAAAAATAATAATACATATCTCAAAGGGCTAACTTGGAGATTACATGAATTAATACATAGGAAGCATTCAGAGAATGCCTGGCTATAGTAAGTAATTTCTAAATGTTAACACTTATCTAAGTTTACAGAGAAGGCTCTGTGCCAATATTGAGTTGGGACTACAGGGTTTCAGGATCCATTCCCATATTCAGATTTTAACCACAAAGAACTCACAGCATGCCAGGCTGGCTGGCTCATGATGACTTTAGCCATTGGGACTACCTGAGCAGCTTCTGGACACTGACACTGGGACTAGCTAGATCACCACATAAAAAAAATTGGGCTCTCTCCTCCACCGCCCAAGATGCTTAAAGGAAAAAAGGTCAAGGGAAAGAAGGTGGCTCCGGCTCCTGCCATCGTGAAGAAGCAGGAGGCCAAGAAAATGGTGAATCCCGTTTGAGAAAAGGCCTAAAAATTTTGACATTGGACAGGACATCCAGCCCAAAAGAGACCTCACCCACTTTGTGAAGTAGCCCTGCTATATCAGGTTGCAGTGGCAGAGAACCATCCTCTATAAGTGGCGTAAAGTGCCCCCTGCGATGAACCAGTTCACCCAGACCCAAGACCGCCAAACAGCTACTCAGCTACTTAAGCTGGCCCATAAGTACAGACCAGAGACAAAGCAAGAGAAGAAGCAGAGGCTGTTGGCCGGGGCCGAGAAGAAAGCTGCCGGCAAAGGGGCCGTCCCCACTAAGAGACCACCTGTCCTTCGAGCAGGAGTTAACACTATCACCACCTGGGTGGAGAACAAGAAATCTCAGCTGGTGGTGACAGCACACGACGTGGATCCCATCGAGCTGGTTGTCTTCTTGCCTGCCTTGTGTCATAAAATGGGGGTCCCTTACTTCATTATCAAGAGGAAAGCAAGACTGGGACGTCTAGTCTGCAGGAAGACCTGCACCACTGTCGCCTTCACACAGGTTAACTCGGAAGACAAAGGCACTTTGGCTAAGCTGGTGAAAGCTCTCAGGACGAATTACGACAGATACAATGAGATCCGCCATCACTGGGGAGGCAATGTCCTGGGTCCCAAGTCTGTGGCTCACATCGCCAAGCTCGAAAAGGCAAAAGCTAAAGAACTTGCCACTAAACTGGGTTAAATGTACACTGTTGAGTTTTCTGTACATAAAAATAATTAAAATAATACAAATTTTCCTTCATAAAAAAAGAAGTCGGATTTTATTTTGTTGATTGTTGACTTGATGGAGAAATTCCAAGCCTTTTTAAGTAGAGAAGTAATGCGATCTTTTTTGCATCAAGATAATGGTTTATACTCTGTAGGAGATGGTCTGCATGGGGAAGAAACTGGAAGTAGATTGATCAACTAAGAGAGAGATACCAGCAGATTATGCCAAGGTGATGGAGACAGAAATTAAAGTGGCAGCGGCAATGGGGCTGATGAAGAGAGTTTGGCATTTACAAGGTAGAATCAGCAGAACTTATTGACTAACTGGAAATGCAGGATGAGGAGGAGGAATGTTTTCTGATAATCCCAAGATTTGGGAGTGGGTAAGAGTAAATGGTGGTTTTGCCAACTCACTAGGTTCTTTCAAAGGCAAGCCTTTCCTCCCAAGGGGAGGGAAGAGAAAGAGAAGAGACTACAGTAAGTTTAGTCTGAGCTAGCAGGCCGTTGGAGAAACGCGTCTGGAGTTACAGTAGGAAGTAACAGCTGCAATGAAATATCTGGGAGTTGTTAAACACTAACATTCAACGGACCAACAAGGAAAGAATACTCCATAAAGGACAGATAGAAAACTTGGAGGATACCCAGAGAACTAAGAGGGATGGGTTTTATAAAAGCCTGTCGAAGAAGAAGTTTCAAGAAAGAAGGAGCAGCCTGAGAATTCAATGAGAAACTGCTGTGAGGAGTCTTGTGGCGTCATTGCGAACAGCTGCAGTTGCAGTAAAGATGTCAGAAACACTGGCTTTCATTGAGGAGTTCATGGAAAGAGAGACCATGGGATCAGTGAGTGTGGACTGTCTGCTTCTTAAAAAAAAATAAGCATAGTTGAAATGGAGAGAAATAGGAAAGTCGCTAGAGGCAGGGATAAGAGAGGTTTTAATTTTCTAGGTTTTAATAGACTTGGGCTTGTTTGTAGAGTGAAAAGGGGAAATGACTGTGGAAGGAAAGGGTGAAGATAAAAGTGAGAAAGTGGAAGGTAATCACCTAGCTCTAGAGAAGAAAAGAGGAGCTGGGGATTCAGAGAACAGGCGGAAGGATTACGTTAAAACAAGTGGAATCAATACCACAGAAGTAACCCTCAAGCAACCAGGGCCTGGGGTTGGCAGATGTTCTAAGGCTGGAACCCCACAGCCTCAGTGTAAAGCTAACAAAGCTCACAGCAAATGGATAAGACCCTGCTTCTAGAACAGTCTGCTTCAAGTCAAGTCGTGGCATGTATGACGTTAAGCAAGTTGCTTGCTCTCTTTATGTCCTAGTCACCTCATTGGGAAAATGGGAATTAAAAATAATAAAACATATCTCAAAGGGCTACTATGGGGATTATACGAATCAATACATAGGAAGCATTAAGAGAGTGCCTGGCTCATAGTAAGTGATTTCTAAATGTTAATACTTATTTACGTTTACAGAGAAGGCTCTGTGCCAATATTGAGTTGGACTACAGGGTTTCAGGATCCATTCCCACACTCAGATCTCTTGCCACCTGAGAGGAACATTCTGATGTGGGGCTCTCAGAGGTTTCAGTAGGTTGCAGCCTCAGTGGTCTATGACTGTACCCCACTCATTAGATATTCTTCGGCTTTCCTCCCTGTTCCATCTCACCTGACAACTCCTTTGTTTATGCTACCTGGAATCACCTCCCAAATCAACTACTTGTATCCGAATCTTTGTCCAAGGCTCTGCTTTCAGAGAATCCCAATTTAAATAGTTGTTGAGTAAGAACTTTATCCCAGACATTGTGAATCCAGGTCTTAAGAGTTTTCAGCCAAATCATACTATTTCCTTTTACTTTGCCTCTTGCCAAACTGGGTACATGCCATTTCCCAAACACATGTCCTTTTTGCTTCTAAGTCTTTGTCCACACCAGTAGTATTACATCATTAGATTGAGCAGTAAAGGATAAAGATCTTCTGAAGACCCATGTATGCAAACAGTAGTAGCTGTCTGCCCAGCTTCATTCTCTTTCTCTTGCGTGTGGATATCCAGTTGTCATAGCACCATGTGTTGACAAAACTATTCTTTCCTCATTGAATTGTCTTGACACCTTTGTTGAAAATCAATTGACTGTACATGTGACGGTTTATCTCTAGTCTCAATTCTATTTCATTGCTCTCTGTCTATCCTTATGCCAGTATCACAATTCCTTGATCACTATAGCTTTGTGATTAGTTTTGAGATTCAGGAGTGTGAGTTGTCTAATTTTATTTTTTTCAAGATTGTTTTAGAAGTATTGTTTTTAATTGGCATAGACTATTTACATTTAGTGCAATTACTGTTTGGATTTATATGTGCCCACATTGTATCAGTCAGTCAATCAGAAAAGGAAAGTTGGGAAATCAAAAAATCACAAATCAGCCCTCTTGAAGCAGTGACATGGATGGAGAGGTTAGAGCTTAAAGGGAAAATAGGATGCCAGTCATGTGCAGCTACTCTGAGCAGGATTGGCAAGGAAGCTGGTGAGGTCTGCAGCTAGTGGCAACGGTAGTTTGCTTTTCATTTTCTTTATTACATTCTTAGCATCTTGTGCAGCTTAATTACTGATTGCGTCAAGCTTTCACTTCTCTTCACAATCTGGTCCCTCAAGCTTGGCCGCCTCAGTAACTGTCTCATGCCTTCATATACATTTTTTATTATATTTTATCTACTTTTCCATTTTCTTGGTAGCAATTTTGTTCTGCTACAAGGTCTTCCATTGCAGATTAAAGAAGTTCCTTTCACCATTTTTTTACTGAAATGTAAAATTCTTGCGCTAAAGCGTGGATAAATTTGGGAATTTTAGTAAAATGACTTTAGGAGCGTATTGTCTGCATCAACATTCACTGCCTCCCCATTCCACAAATAGTTCTACATTATTAAGAATAATGTCATGACTGTTTAATTCATTCTGTAAAGAATGAGGCAGCAGGCTGAGCATGGTGGTTTCCTCATCTAACATTGGAATTACCTTTATAAAATGATTTATTAATTATCTTGCGTGTACGTTGCTGCCTCACTTTTTTTTTTTGAAACAGTGTCTCACTCTGTTGCCCAGGCTGGAATTCAATGGTGTGATCTTTGCTCACTGCAACCTCCACCTCCCAGCTTCAAGTGATCCTCCTGCCTCAGCCTCCTGAGTTGTTGGGATTATAGGCACCCACCACCACGCCCGGATAATTTTTATATATTTAGTGGAGGTGCGGTTCCACCATGTTGGCCAGGCTGGTATCAAACTCCTGACCTCAAGTGATCCACTTGCCTTGGCCTCTCAAAGTGCTAGGATTACAGGTGTAAGCCACCACATCCAGGCCGGTGCCTCATTCTTTACAGAATGAATTAAACAGTCAAAACATTGTTTCAAGACAGAAAGAAAATTTATTGCAAATTTTCTGTGTATCAGGCATTGTCATAAGCACTTCATGTAAGTTATCAAGTTTGACCAAGTTACCAATTTTGAATCTTTACATTATATGCTACTACAGATAGGCAATATTATTATTCCATGCATGATAAAAATATCTGAGCTTCTACTGAATGGTGTGCATATGCTGGATGCTGTGGATATTGAAATAAGAAAAGCCCCTCAATCTCCCTGGAATGAGAGGAGAAGTTCCACTACCCAATATAGTGATGTGTGATATAAGGGAAGTAAATACATAGGAGAACATCTAGCCTTGGTGGATGGCTAGGAGAAGGGCTGGTGGCTAAGCAGGGCTTATTTCATTCAGAAAAGATACATGGAAATTAGAATAGGCAAATAAAAAGGTACCAACTATACACATCACAGCAATGGAATAGGACACATGTAATATGGTTGATTCATTAGTGAAAAAGTCACAGGAGATGAGATCTTAGGCTTGCTTGCCAAGCATCTTTATTGAGCCAGACAATCTTCCATTAAACTGGATAGATCCCCCACTTTCATTTCTCCTGAAATTCCCTAATTTTGTAGCAGGAGGATGACGCATACTATGGAGATTTCCTTGCTCACAACAGATTCCTCAAGTAGCCACATTTGTCAAGAATCTGTGGGCCAGGGAGTAGAGGTGTAGCCTCAGTGTGTGGGTGCCGTATATCTAGGTGTACATTGAAATACAGATGACTGGGCCAATTGGATTCTCCCTCTTAGGGCTGTGAGATTTGTCTGGAAAGACACAGATGCCAAAATTCCCCTGAAACTAAAACATTTTAGTGGCTGCATACTACAGAATAAATCCAAGAACTCATCTTCGAGAGATTTTTGGAGCTGTCCTTATTCTGCCTTCCCTTGGCTTGTATCAGTCTGTCATTGATTCTATTATTTACCTCAGTCAGTATCCCTCCACAAATCCAATTATTTTTGCTCTAGATGGCTGAAGTTTATTTCTTTAGATTATAAACAACAACAACAAAAACTAGTGTGGGTGTATGACTCTGAAATGGGGCCTCAATATTTCAGAATCTTTGATTGCTGGAGTCAATCACACAATGTCTATTCTAAAAGTTCTAGAATTTTTCCACAATGTCACTGAGGGAGAAGCAGGACACAAACATTTCAATCTTAGAGGAATCACTTTGTCGTAAACTCTTGGTCATGGATACGGGAGTTGGGTGCCTAGACTTTGTTTTTGAGGGAGTTCTAGTTATTGGCAAAGTCATCCAAGTGCAAATTTATTTATTTATTTATTTATTTATTTATTTATTTATTTATTTATTTATTTTGAGGCAGAGTCTTGCTGTATTGCCCAGGCTGGAGTGCAGTGGCGCGATCTTGGTTCACTGCAATCTCTGCCTCCCCGGTTCAAGCTATTCTCCTGCCTCAGCCTCCCAAATAGCTGAGACTACAGGCATGTGCCACTGTGCCTGGCTAATTTTTTGTATTTTTAGTAGACACTGGGTCTCACCATGTTGGCCAGGATGGTCTCGCTCTCCTGACCTCATGATCCATCCGCCTCAGCCTCCCAAAGTGCTGGGATTACAGGTGTGAGCCACGACACCTGGCCCACAAAGTTTTAAATGTAAATTTTAAAGGTTTTATATGCCAGCTTCTAATCCCAAATGCATATGCGGAAAAATAAGTTGTCCATAATGAACTAAATATGGGCCAACCAACAAATTAATCAGAATGTGTGTGTAATTGTTGTATACGATGAATTTTTTTTTTTTTTTTGTCTCTCAACCTAATGTATAGTTACTTTGAAACGCAAGCAGGAAACTATATCTCAGGGAATTATATTTAGATTGTCTTCCTTTTTCTAAGAAAAAAAAACAGAAAAAAAGAAAAAATGTAAATTCAAACGTGCAAATATATTTTCATCAAATGTATATTTTTACATTTTCTACTGGAGTCCAGAAATTTTGTCAGAATAGCCTGCAACCCTGAGGATTCTACTTTCAGATATTGTCATAGTGGTAGGAATCACGTATTTTCCAATTAGTTGAATGGTATTTCATGAAGAGATAACATTTTAAGAATCTAAAAACTGGAGAAAAGAGGCACATATAGAGATTGGATTTAGGTATCAGGATGAAAAGATACATTGCAAATTCATCAAAAAAAGGCAGATGTATCCTAACTGAGTAGTAGAATGAAAACAGGTACCTTGTGTTCCCTTCCGTCTTCCTTGTTCTTAAAGGCATATTTTAAAATGTGGTTTTATTTAACAAGAACTCTTGTTTTCTTTTCTCCCCACATATTTTTATACAATATAGCTAAATTTCTTCGTGTGTTACCAGTAAAAAATCTGTTTTCTATTAGAATTCAATGTGTATTTGGTTGAAATTGTTTTTTTAATAACGTGACATTCTGGGGAGATTCTTCTTTATTAAGAAAGATGTTGTTATTCGGAAGCATAAAATAAACTCAAGTCCACAGTCCTTGCATATACACAGAAAGAAAAACAAACATATTCTTTAGCAAGAACACTTTTCATTCTTTGTGGCAGAAAAAAAAGTAAGAAAACATCTTTTGCACTTTTCCTGCTAGGCAACTAATTTAAAATTAGTGTGATAATCAGAGGGGAAAAAATCCAAACTCATAGGTGAGAAACCTCTGAAAAGACGAGTAGTAAATAAGCGTTTCATTTTATCTTAACTAGTATGCAGGGGAGGACATGGGTTGTGTGGAACCTGAAGCTGCACATTTTGGGGGATCTGTCAAACGTCTATCGGTATTACTTTTTATGCGCGTCATGTAGCAGGCCCAGAGGGAAAGCAGTCCAGATGTGAGCCAAAGAACAGAGGGCTCTGGGAAGAAACAATAGTGCAGTGAGAAAATTCCTTCTGTGACATTCAGCTTTCCTGACCAGGAGCCTCAGAGTTACAAAGTTCAATGAGAGAAGCAGAGCTTCTTGGATATATAAGGGATCTGACTTAATACAACTTTGGGATCTGGTTAAGCACTCGTTGAAAGGCAGCTGTCTCCGCAGATGATGTTGTAGCTTGAAGTATGAACCGCTGGAAAGTGAGAACGTAGAACGTGGATGAACGTTAATAGGAGCAGGAGCTGGAATCTATGAGCATGGACTGAAACCTATGTCAGTTCTTTTTACCTCTAACCTTGGTTGTGGGTGTCCTACAGAAGCCAGACCATTTGTTATGAGCTAAAGGAGGCTCCACATTATATGGAAAGGGAAGTGAAACAGCTGGAGTCTTAGCGACTATCTTAAAGCCAACGAGATACGTTACAGCGTGGGGGAGCTACAAAGATGGCTGCCACTTCCTTTCTGCCAGGGGCTCCTAATGGAAACCATACGGCAAAAGGAATTCTGGGAAGTGTAGTTCCGCCTACCCAAGTTGACATGTTACAAAGCGCCTCACTTTTTCTTGGTTCCTTTTCTTCGTCTTTCTCTTTATCCACCTTTACCCTTATTTTTGTAATTCATGTTGTCAGAATCTTTCCCAAGAAGTGTGTATGAAGGTGGAACTGTTTCTTGAGCATCTATTAATTTAAACTTTCCACTCCTTACATCAATAATGGGAATACTTAGGATGACTCACTAGTAAAATTGGTTTAGTTTTATTAATTTTAAAATGCTTCTCTATGGAAATTTTTCAGACCTATTTTATGTGCAAATAAATTTTCTAGTTTTTCAGAGGTCTGCCTGAGATGATACCCAAACCAACATTTTAGGAAGAAATTTGATTACCTCCACCTGAGGAGGCTCTGCTAGTTGTGTGGAATGACGACTATTCTTAACAATCTCTTTCCTTGATACGTACAATACATTCCATTCTAAATATTTTAATAAAAGTCATATTTGAAGTTTAAAATGTTATCATTGTAGTCAGAGCATGTTTTATAAGTCCCATAAAAGGGTGCCTCCTGAAGTGGGAGTCAAGTTTGGAAAATATAACAATCATAAATTTATGCTGGTGGAATACAGTCAAGGATATAAGATCCGTTGTCTGAGTCTGGTTCCTCACGCAACGTTAAGCAGACATGTTCCTCGCTGCAAGCTTAGGAGGACTGGAGGCAGGAAGATCTGGAATTGTACCTTCCCAAGGGGGCTGGGTCAAGTATCAAATAGTGGACAGGTGTTCAATCCAGCAGGCAAAATACAGGGTTCAGAGGGTTTGGATGAAAACTGTACTGTAACCGATGTACTAATTGAAGAGTTCTCTGAATAAGGTTTTTCAAAAGGAGAAAGAAAAAAAATTGACAGTATTCCTTTAATCTGTTTGGGAGCCTAATCAGCCTGATCTTGGTGGGACCGTACCTGTTGTCCTATCATATATCGTTCTTTTCTTGTATTTCTTTCAGCCAGTGATCTAAGATCTCATTCTCATTTTATAGCTTTGGTACTATTGTACAAAGTCACAACTTTTTCTTCTTCTTTCTTTCTCTTTCTTTCTCTCTCTTTCTCTCCCTTCCTTCCTTCCTTCAAAACAAAGTCTCACTCTGTAGCCCAGGCTGGCATGTAGTGGCATGACCTCAGCTCACTGCAACCTCTGCCTCCTGGGTTCAAGTGATTCTTCTGCGTCAGCCTCCCAAGTAGCTGGGACTACAGATGCCCACCACCATGCCTGAATAATTTTTGTGTTTTTAGTGAAGACTAAAAATACATGGGGTTTCACCATGTTGGCCAGGCTGGTCTCGAACTCCTGACCTCAGGTGATCCACCTGCCTCAGCCTCCCAAAGTGCTGTGATTACAGGAGTGAGCCACCACACCCGGCCATAATTTTGTTCTTTCTTGATGATAGTTCTTCCATCATGTTATGGCAGTACATCCATGGACTAAAGGAATAATGTTACTCTGAGAAAATCTGGCTTTTGGAATTTCTTCACAAAATATTGGCCCTAGAGTCAGTTTTTACTGTGTGATTAGCTTTTGCGAGTTTCTCCTGAGGCAATGATGCCAGCCATGTCCCCAAAAGACAGCATAGTCTACCTTTAGTAGAGAAGAGCACAGATTCTGAGCAGGATTGCCTTTGAGTCCAACTCCACTTCTTGTTACCTGTGTGACCTCGTGTAATTCACTTAAACCTCTGTGCCTTGGTTTCCTGATTTGTGAAATGGAGATCATTAACAGTACCTACTCATAAGGCTGTGTGGCTGAGCAAGTTGATATAATTACCATGTTTAGCACATGATAAGTGTACCACGTGTTAGCTGCTGTTATTATTACGTCCCTCCAGTGAGGAAATGAACACAAGGCTAAATTATTGCTTGAATGGGGAGAAAGCAAAAGGCATACAAGAAGGAAAGACAGATTTGTATTTCAAAATATATCATCTTACCACAGAGGTAATTATCGAATTAGCTAAATAATTCCATCTTTTTGCTTTTGAAATTTGACATTGGCATCTTGAATTCTCTACAATTATGAATGTATAATTTCCACTTCTTCTGCAGGTGTGCAAATCAGTTCAGCCTAACTGGCTTTTTTTCTTCTTCTTTCCAGTAAATCGACAGGATTACCTTTCCCTTAATAATCTTTAAAATGTCTGAGTAAAGGACAGGAAAATAATGGGAAGGCCAAACATCGTCAGTGCTTGAGTCAAGTAAATAACAAAGAACAGAAAGAAAACACAACTCTGGTATTTTACTGGAATCTAAGTGAATAAATAGGGACCACAGGACAACTGGCAAACAGCTGCTTGAGTTACATCAGAAGGAAAGAAGAAATGATAAACATGGATTTCCAATATGAAACTGTTACACAATACAATTAATGGAGCTAACAGGCACCCATCACACATTAGAAAATCTTCTAGAGGATTTTAAAACAAAAGGAACAACTTGTCCAGAGTATAATTGACGCTTCCAGTTAAATTTCACAATTTTGCACATCAGGGACTACTTTGTTTTTCTTAGATGGCAAATAAACTGACCATTTCATCTTGGCAATTATTAACCTGCCTCTTTTTTTATAACTAGGAAAAATTTGGCTTATCTCCATATTTGAGTTGAGATGACATTTTAATTCATATATTTATAGGTAAAATGTTATTACCTTAATGCTTAATACAAAGCAAAGTTTCAGCTGAACTTTGGTTTTACTTAATCTTCAATGAAACATTTTTGAAGTAAAAGTACAAAAACTCTCTGAATGAATATAATAATAAGTTTAAAAATTTTTTTTTATAAAGATATATTATTGGCTCTTTCACAAAAAGTCATACAAATGGGGAAAAAAGAAAAATGTCAGAGTGTTGAGATTTGCCCTTGAATCTCCTCTTTTAGGTTTCCTTCAGTTAAACCAATTTCCATGTTTGTTTCTGGATCGAAGCCAGAATCAACATTTTCCCTATATCTAATCAAATAATGGAGAAATAATTACAAATTCTGAACGCAGTTAGAGGATACTGGGAAGCAGGGTGTCTGGACAGAGCCTGAGCTGGATCTCTGACTCATTTCTGACTTTAGGCAAGTTATTTAATGTCTCTGCATTTTTGACATGCTTGCAATAATGCTAATTTATTCCACAGGTATCATAGTAACCAAAACTCAAGTAACAGCCCTTAGCTTTTGCAAGAAGTCAGGTTGACCACCAAGAAGTCTGCTTCTGCAACTTGGAGTAGAGATTTAGAATTATGTATCTTTTCTATTTCCTTTATATTTTTAATGAATTGTATGGGAGTTTGATGTAAACGACAGGTTTGCAGTTTCACTATAAAATATTAAAAATAAAATGGACCGTATGACAATTTTCACTTCAGAAGTAAAAACTTTAGAAACATTTTTCTTTATTTCATTTATTAGGGGATCAAATGTATTTAGCTTTTTAAGACTTTCAGTGAGTATGAATTCTTAAGAAAAATACAAAGTCACAGTTATGGTTATTTTCAGAAAACGGACAAAAATTGGAAGGAAATAGCTTAAAAGGAGTCTCTAAGCTCATGTTTATGGGTAAATTTTTAACTCACTGCCTTACATTAAGGTTATAGTCCATTTGTGAATGCTAACTTATTAAACAGACTTCCTTCAATAACTTTTTCCTTCCTTTTTGTTTCTTTTATGTATCGTTTTAAAATGGCTCGCTTAAAACATACATTTTGAAATGTTTACATGTTAATAATATACTTTTGTAATTGTTTTTAAAAATTACATATTACCTGTTGAACTTTTCATTTACAAATTTAATGCGTTTGTCTTTAAATTTAATGTAGTGTAATTAATTAAATATTTTTTTTAAATGTAGTGGGGAAGAAATTAGAATTTAGAGCATTAAAATAATTTATGTCAAATAATATAGTCCACCAAAGAACAGCCATTGGAGAACAATTTCAATTTTATAATAATTAAAAGGTTTGAAACTGCCTAAAGCAAAAATATTATAAGAGAAATTAACTAATTGTGCAGTAAATGAACAGAATAATTTGATACAACTTTACTGTAAACCAGAAGTGCAGAATAAATAATGGTTTACTATAATGAATGATGGAGACCAGAGTTTCAAAGCAAGTTTCTTAATACCTAGCATTTCTTCAGTATTATAGAGAATGTTAGTTAGACTTACAAATGAGGAAAACGGGTAATTTTAGAGGACTTAAGATATTCTCAGGAATTATTCTAAAGCTAGTCAAAGTAATATAATGACTTTCTCAAAATTATATAATTACATTTTGAAATGCTTTCTTGTTTATTTACTGCCAGACTAGGGGATGCCTTTTTTATTTGATTATTCGATTATTTTAATGGCAATGAGGTGAACATTTCAGGACATCAAGAGGCAGAGACCTGTCAAAACATTTTCATTAGCCCTTTATTTTTTACCAAATATTGCTAAGCAATATTTATATATCTTACATCATATAATGTATATATAATATAATATATAATATACACATAATTACATATAATAATGTTATGTACATACATACACATATGTATACAGTGTGCACAGGTAAAATTATATGTTAGACGTAGGTGCATCTCCCAAAACATTTTCAAAACGTACTTTCATTTATGCAAGAGCCAGAATCAAATATTGGAATAAGAAAATAATTTTTTTAAGCTCTAAGTGTTTGTTGTTGTTTGTTTGTTTTGTGAGACGGAGTCTCACTCTGTCACCCAGGCTGGAGTGCAGTGGTACGATCTCAACTCACTGCAACCTCCTGCCTCCTGGGTTCCAGCGATTCTCATGCCTCAGTCAACCGAGAGTAGCTGGGATTAAAGGCGTGCACCACCAAGCCCGACTAATTTCTTTGTATTTTTAGTAGAGATGGGGTTTCACCACGTTGGCCATGCTGGTCTGAAACTCCTGACCCAAGTGATCTGCCCGTCTTGGCCTCCCTAAATGCTGGGATTACAAGCGTGAGCCACCATGCCTGGCTAAGCTCTAACTTTTTAAGCTAATTTATTCATTTCTGAAATAAAGTACTTGATCCCACAAAAGCATAGGAAAACTTGAACCAAATAAAAAAGATAATTTCAACGGATAGCATTAAAGCAAAGTCTAGAAGGTACAGACATTTCATATCTTTTAATTTTGACTCCTGAATATTATCTGGGGGTGGATTAAAATAATGAAGATTTGTTTCCTGTCATGTAAGAAAAAGAGAACATTATTTTTACCACTGATCCTTAGCGGTTTTATTTATCAAAGAAAAATCCTAATCAGGAATCCATTAAATGCATTGGTTCTTTTCAGTCAGAAGAAAAATTTGAGGTGGGAGTCACAAATAAATGGTATTCATGTCATATTGTTATACTAAGTTCCCAGACTAGTGTGAATATGCTTAGTGAAAGTCTCTTTTATTTCTTTAGGCAAATAATTTTTCCTCTCTGAGCCTCACTTCCTCCAGTGTTGATGATACTTTACTGAATGATCTCACTTCCTTTAATTTATATTTTGTCTGCATGGTCTATCCTCGGGGAATAAGGCTTTCTGTTTCTAAAATCTGTTTGTATGTTTTCAAAAAATACTTTGTTTTCCATCTTTATTTTCTTTTGCTTGCTTATAATAAAATCTTTTTGTTTCTTATTTTCTGTAACACGAAAAATGCTTTATGATTGTATGTCTGTGACTATCCAATTGATTATATTTAAAAAATATTTATTTGCAGAAGGGCATTTTTTTTTCCCTTTTTGCTACTTGAATTTTGTGATGAATTTAAAAATTAGATAGGACACGAGGGTGCAAATTTAAAAAGCAACACAGCTATTGTAATTTTGCTCAAAAATATATTTATTGCCAACTGAAAACATGAGTCAAACTAAAAACTTATTTTGAGATAGCTATGATACTGGCCTTAGCCCACTTATATAGTCAACTTTTAAATATCTTAGTATTGTGTTTTCAGTTATATATTTTCTTTTGGGATTTTATAAATCCAGATATCTCTTTTAAAACCAAAATAAGCTATCACATATCAACATTACATATTTGCAAATCACAAAAAACTTTATGAAAAGCATAGTTCCTTTATAAGTTCTTAGTTATTTTTGTTGTTGTTGGAAGGGTGAAGATGGAGGGAATCTAATAAAGATATCTTATAAATTTAACAGACACAAAAGAATTTGATCTCTGATAAGCAACTGTAAAATTACAATACCAGATATTAGGAAGTTCTACAACTCTGATTTAGATTTACACATTTTCTTATCATCTGTTCAATAGATATATTGTTGGTACCTGCGCTAGGTTCAATTGTGCCCCCCAAAATATATTCATTCTTATATATTAGGGCAGACCCTAACCCAATGACTGACGTCCTTATATGAAGAGGGAAATTTGGAAATAGAGACACACAGAGGAAAGACAGCCGTGTAAAGATGGTATCAGAGAATGGAACGATACTGCCACAAGTCAAAGGATGTCAAGAATTGCTGGCAACCACCAAATGCTAGAAGAGGCCTTAAAGGATTTTCTCTCCTAGAGCCTTTGAAGGAAGCATGACCCTGCTCACCTTGATTTTGGACTTGTAAGCTCCAGAACTGTGAGATAATAGACTCTTGTTGTTTTAGGCCACTCAGATTATGGTAATTTGTTACGGCAGCCTTAAGAAACTAGTACAGTACCTAACTATCCATCCAGCATTAGGATATAGCAGTATATATAATAGATTTTGCCCTGTAAGCACCAAGAGTTGAGGGGCTATATGTATTATATATAGTTTCATCTAAATCTATTCAATAGATATGCTGTTGGTACCAATGCTAGGTTCAATTGTAGATGGAGTGGGTAGACAATAAACACATATATTATCATATTTCATTATATTTGGTGATGAGTGCTGAGGAGAAACCTAACCCACTGTAATAGAGTTATGGAATGTATGGGTAATACTGTTTACCTGTGTCTCCACCCCAATCTCATCTTGAATTGTAGTTCGCATAATCCCACATGTGGTGGGAGGGACTGGGTGAAAGATTATTGAATCATGGGGTAGTTACCCCCATGCTGCTGTTCTCGTGATAGCGAGTGAGTTCTCCTGAGATCTGGTGGTTTCATAAAGAGCTTTCCCCGTTTTGCTCGGCACTTCTCCTTCCTGCCATCATGTGAAGAAGGACTTGTTTGCTTCCCCTTCCACCATGATTGTAAGTTTCCTGAGGCCTCCCTAGTCATGGCAAACTGTGAGTCAATTAACCCTCTTTCCTTTATAAATTACCTAGTCTCGGGCAGTTCTTTATAGCACCATGAGAACGGACAAATGTAATGGGGGGCAGTTGTTATTTCAGATGTGGTAGTCAAGGAAGGTATCTCTGGGAAGAGAATACCTGAGTGAAGACCTGAAGGATGTGAGGGAGCAAACCTCACAGATTTTCAGAAAAGTATTCCAGATAGAGAGAAAAGCAAGTGCAATTGCCCGAAGAGGTCTGTGTATTTTGGTGTGTTCCAAAAATGCCAAAGACGCCTATGTGGCAAGCAAAAATAATGGGAAAGGAGGTTGTATTAGGGAGGTGGATGTTCACAGATTATGTAATGTTTCGTTGGAGGATAACCACATATCCTGGTTTGCCCAGGAAAGGCTCAGTTTGGAATGCTGTCTCATTGTAATTCTAAAAAAAGTTCTGGTTTGCAACATTGGAATCTTCTTTCTTTCTTTTTTTTTGGGGTGGGGAGGGGTTTTTTTTCAGACAGGGTTTGCTCTTGTTGCCCAGGCTGGAGGGAATGGTGCAATCTTGGCTCACCACAACCTCTGCCTCCCAGGTTCAAGCGAGTCTCCTGCTTCAGCCTCCCAAGTAGCTGGGATTACAGGCGTGCACCACCAACTGGCTAATTTTTGTATTTTTAGTAGCAACGGGGTTTCACCATGTTGACCAGGCTGGTCTTAAACTCCCGACATCAGGTGATCCTCCAACTTTGTCCTCCCAAAATGCTGAGATTACAGGCGTGAATCACCATGTCCAGCCAAAGTTTGGCAGAGTGGTTAGGATGTCCAAACACAAACACAATATGGTTTCAGATGAGTATGCCTTATTTTTCCAATCCACGTGTTAGACTTATGGAAGTAGCCCTTCTCCTCTTGATGGGCCTTTGAATGTAATATTGCAGCCTTGCAGAGGTACATACTACCTGAATGGCTAACCCAATTTTTTTTTTTTTTTTTTTGAGATGGAATCTCTCTCTGTCTTCCAGGCAGGAGTGCAGTGGTGTGATCTTGGCTCACAGCAATGTCTGCCTCCTGGGTTCAGGTGATTCTCCCGCCTCAGCCTCCTGAGAAGCTTGGGACTACAGGCACAGGCCACCACACCCAACTAATTTTTGTATATTTAGTAGAGACGGGGTTTCACGATGTTAGCCAGGATAATCTTGATCTCCTGAGGTGATCCACCCACCTCAGCTTCCAAAAGTGCTGGGATTACAGGCGTGAGTCACCACACCTAGTCGGCTAATCCATTTTTATATAATGCTCCAGGCCATGCAGGCTGCTTGGCATCTTTATGAGTAATTGTCCCAACAAGCCCATTTAGCAATTATTCTGTGTCATTATTAAAATATTATTCTTTTACAATATTTAGAAAATATACTAAAGGATGCTATATGTAGGTCAGTAGTTTTCTGGTGACAGGGATTAGAAGACTAGAATCCATTCAACTTTTGAATCTTTCCCTAAAAATAGAAAATACATGCTTGAAATAATCTCATCCTAGTTTATTGTTATTTTTTTCTAAGCCTTCTTTACAAATATATCTTCCTACTGTAATTCAGTTTAAATGGATAGTTTTTACTTCTCAATAAAATTACTGACTACTGATTTGTAACTGATACAATCCTTTGTATTATTCAATGTTGAAAAAATTCAGCCACAATGAATGAGGAGTGCTCCTAAAAACTCCCAGAAAAAAAGAAAACATGAAACTACTCCCGGGATGAGGATGAAGATGTGTTTGCTGATAACACCAGATGTCTTTGGTTTAGAGTATTTATTTCAACTTGAAATTTTCTAAATTTGCAGACATAATCTTGACATCTGCAAATACGAAGTTTAGGACACTATTGCATTGTAAATGAGTCTCTTTAGTGTAGTCGGTGTTGGTATCTTAAAGAAAATGATTTTTATCTTTCATGACAATAATAAAGGTGACCTAGAAAAGTGTTCCTTAAATAATTCCAAGCTTATTATATTAATTAGCAAATATTAATTGATAGCAAAGCTAATCATCTTTTCTTCTAATTTGTTCATTACTTCTGTTCCTTTGCAGTTCTATTCTCACCCCATTTTACCTTTTATAAAAATACCCAGAGGGTGTCTCTTTTTCACATTGGTAAACGTTTTAAATGTCACAAAGTTAATTTTCTCTATTTTCAATACAAGCAAATATTTTAATATAATCGAATATGTTTAATAAGTTACACATAAAAATATCTACTGTTTCTATCAGTGGTCCTAATGTAGGTACATACTCAATATATGATTGAATTTTAAAGACAAATATTTACTAAAATAATAAAAAGACTGAAATGACAGAGTTCTTATAAATTGTTGCTACAAATTATATCGTATGTTTAAAAGGATAACTTTACTGGAAAAATGGGTCTAGAGATACTTTTTTTTTTTGAGACAGAGTGTCACACTGTCACCCTGGCTTGAGTGCAGTGGCGCAATCTCAGCTTACTGCAACCTTCGCCTCCCGGGTTCAAGCGATTTTCTTGCCTCAGCCTCCCAAGTAGCTGGGATTACAGGTGCCTGCCACCAGCTAATTCTTTGTGTTTTTGGCAGAGATGAAATTTTACCATGTTGGCGAGGCTGGTTTTGAACCCCTGACCTCAGATGATCCACCTGCCTAGGTCTCCCAAAGTGCTGGGATTACAGGCATGAGCCACTGCACCAGGCTGGTTCTAGAGACACTTATTAGGGCTTTTCAGTAATGAGTATTGCAGGTCTTCTTGTGTTTTATCTCATTTAGGTGTGTGATTTACTCAGCACTTCATCTCGTTCTATACATCTTGGTTATTTATTTATTTATTCATTCATTCATTTATTTTTAGACAGTCTCATTCTGTCGCCCAGCCTGGAGTGCAGTGGCACAATCTTGGCTCCCTCAAACCTCTGCCTCTTAGATTCAAGCAATTCTCCTGCCTCAGTCTCCCAAGTAACTGTGATTACAGGCATGCGCTAGCATGCCCAGCTGATTTTTGTCTGTTTGTTTGTTTTTTTGGCTGACCACAGGGGACTTTATTGATGGTACACGACAAGGTGGGGCTCCCCAGGCCCCTCCCTCTTCAAGGGATTTGCATGGAAACTGAGGAGGGGCGATTCAGTGTGGTGGAGGACTCAGTGTGGCAGGGACTCCCCAGCAGTGAGGGCCTCTCTTCCTCTCCTGCTATCACTGGGGCTGGTGGTCCAGGGGTCTTACTCCTTGGAAGCCATGTGGGACATGAGGTCCACCACCCTGTTGCTGTAGCCAAATTCATTGTCATACCAGGAAATGAGTTTAACAAAGTAGTCGTTGAGGGCAATGCCAGCCCCAGCATCGAAGGTGGAAGAGTGGGTGTCACTGTTGAAGTCGGAGGACACCACCTGGTGCTAGGTGTAGCCCAGGATGCCCTTGAGGGGGTCTTCCGATCCCTGCTTCACCATCTTCTTGATGTCGTCATATTTGGTTTTTCCAGACGGCAGGTCAGGTCCACCACTGACACGCTGACAGTGGGGATGCAGAAGGCCATGCCAGTGAGCTTCCCGTTCAGCTCAGGGATGACCTTGCCCACAGCCTTGGCAGTGCCAGTAGAGGCAGGGATGATCTGGAAAGCCCCACAGCCATCATGCCACAGTTTCCTGGAGGGGCCATCCACAGTCTTCTGGGTGGCAGTAATGGCGTGGACTGTGGTCATGAATCCTTCCACGATAACCGAAGTTGTCACTGATAACCTTGGCTGGGGGCGCTAAGCAGTTGGTGGTACAGGAGGCATTGCTGATGATCTTGAGGTTGTGGTCATACTTCTCATGGTTCACGCCCATCACGAACATGGGGGCATCAGCAGAGGGGACAGAGGTGATGACCCTTTTGGCTCCCCCCTGCTAGTGAGCCCCAGCCTTCTCCATGGTGGTGAAGACGCCAGTGGACTCCACCATGTGCTCAGCGCCAGTGATGCCCCACTTGATTTTGGAGGGATCTCGCTCCTGGAAGATGGTGATGGGATTTCCATTGATGACAAGCTTCCCGTTCTCAGCCTTGATGGTGCCATGGAATTTTCCATGGGTGGAATCATACTGGACCATGTAGACCATGTATTTGAGGTCAATGAAGGGGTCACTGATAGCGACAATATCCACTTTACCAGAGTTAAAAGCAGCCCTGGTAACCAGGCGCCCAATACGACCAGAAACGTTGACTCCGACCTTCACCTTCCCCGTGGTGTCTCAGGGATGCGGCTGGCGGTGGGAGACAGATGCAGCTGTCTGTCGAACAGGAGGAGCAGAGAGCCGTATTTTTTGTTTTTAATAGAGATGGGGTTTCGCCTCCTGACTTCAGATAATCCACCTGCCTGAGCCTCCCAAAGTGCTGGGATTACAGGCGTGAGCCCCCTCACCCAGCCCATTTTGGTTACTTTGTTCACAGTGTTAGGAGGAAGAGTTAAATCAGGACTAACTGCTATTATATGAATTTCTGTCCAGTGTTGTAATACAGAGCTTTGGTGTTTCTCTTTAGACTGTTTGATGTGGACAGAGAATGAAATGTAAAATATGCCTCTCTTCAGAAAGAAGACTTACTTTGAAAGAAATAAGCAAACGAATGTGCCTGTATCTTTTATACCTCTCCTGGGTGCACGAAGGAGGCTTGCCAACCGGTGGGCTTCTGTGGAGAGTGATCAGTCAAGGAGAAGGCTCCTTTGATGGAGAATCCCCAGTATCAATCTCTGAAGATCTTTTCTGTGAAGCTCTGCGTTCCTCCAGTGAGGAATCCCATGTTCTCTGGCCTGGAAAGTGGTAGGGAGAGTGCAGAGCCGGCTGCCCGGCTGCAAGAGAAGTAGGCTGGGAAAGCCTCACCCTTTTCGAACAGTGTCTCTCTTCTATTTGTCGCCTCGGCTGTCATGCCACCTGGAGCATCTTCTGGCAATCTTAATAGAAAGTAAATCTTCCATAGACTGAAAGAGTAGGAGAAGCAGCATTCCCCTGGCTGCTCAGGGTTTAGGTGAGGATCTGACTGTCAACGCATTCCTGTACCTTCATTTCCAAGCGAGCAATGCCTCCAATCCAGAATCCACCCAGGGTGCTGCAATGCGACTTCTCCCGCTTCTCATGGCGCTCCTGTCTGCTGCTGTTTTGCCAACTCCCCTACTCACCTTCTCTTCTTTCCTTTTCTCTTTTCCCTCCCCCTCCCTTCCCCTCTCCTCCCTTCCCCTCCCCTCCCTTCCATCTCTAGTTTCCCCTTTCCTTCCCTTCCCTTCCCTTCTCTTCCCCTCCCTTGCCCCTCCTTCGCCTTCCCTCCCTTTCATCTCTAGATTTCCCTTCCCTTCCCTTCCCTCCCCTCCCCTCCCTTCCCCTATCTTCTGCTCCCCTCCCTTCCCCTCTTCCTGCTTCCCCTTTCCCCCCTTCCCTCCTCCCCTCCTTTCCCTCTCATTTATTTTCCTTCTAGATAGGGCGTCACTCTGTCACCCAGGCTGGAATGCAATGGTGTGATCTTGGCTCACTGCAACCTTCACTCCTGGGTTCAAGCATTTCTCCTGCTTCAGCCTCCCAAGTAGCTGGGATTACAGGTGCCAGCCACCATACCATACCCAGATAATTTTTGTATTTTTGGTAGAGATGGGGTTTCGCCATGTTGGCCAGGCTGGTCTCCAGCTCCTGGCCTCAAGTGATCTGCCCGCCTCAGCCTCACAAAGTGCTGGGATTACAGGTGTGAGCCACTGCACCCAGCCTCCACATGCTTGTTCTCAGCCACCAACATGCTGACCTTGCACACTTGCTATTCTTTCCCTTTCTCTTTGACTGTCAATTTGCATCTTTTACACTTTTTACTCATTTTCTAGTGGGCTTTGTGAGAAGGAAAACACTAAATTCATGTGTTCAGTTCAACCAAAGTCCTCAGCTCCTTCTTAACTCTTACCTTCAAAACTATGCTCAGCCCTTTGTTTTCCCATAAAAGAGGAAAGTGTGTCAGTCTAAACAGACTGCAGTTCAAAGCAAGGAAATGGCATGTTCCACTCTGAGAAGGCTCTTACTTCCTGATTCTGCAGAAGCAACAATAGTTATTGGGGTCAGCACATGAGTTAAAAGCTAAGGATACCAAAATTGACAAGGTGTGATCTTTGCTTTCAAGAATCTTATTCTAGGCAGTGGCTCACACCTGTAATCCCAGCACTTTGAGAGGCCAAGGCAGGAGGATCGCTTGAGCCCAGGAGTTTGAGACCAGCCTGAGCAACACAGGGAGAAAAAGACTCAGGCTCCGTAAGCAGAGAGACCTGTGTCCGTATTTTGACTGAGTCACTTCCTTGTTGTGTAACATTAGGTAACTGATTAAAATGCTTCTGTGCCTTTCCACAGCATTACACAAACAGCACATTGGAATCTCAAAAAGAACCAGAGTCCTTCCTCTGTTTTTGTGATGGAACAGGTTCAATTCTGGTTAACACTGGATGTCATTCTGTGCGGTGAGAGGCTGGGAAAGTCCGGGAGAATTTCCTCGGCGACTCTAAGACTAGGGTTGGCCTGCAGCTACATCCGACTTCCTGGACCTACTTAAGTCTGAACTCTGGTCTCATGAAAAATTCAAGGTTGAGACATTTTTGAAATTCTTTTTGTTCTTGCAGTTTTTTCAAGGGGGAACATGGCAAAGATGTTCAGTTTCATCCTTGTCGCCACCGCTCTGATAATGGGCAAGGAAAGCTGGGTAAGCTTATTGTGAAAACTATTATTATATTTATAATGCCTGCTTTTACCTGAATTTTCTTTCATCTTGCATTAAACCTATAGTGACTTGTCATTGAAATAACTAAAGGGGAGAAGGAAAGAGGCCGGTAGAAACACCCAACAGATAGGAAGGCAGCACTTTCAAGTGCTTTACATTTTTTTTAATAAAAAGTATTCACAATAAATAAGAATTTTTAAAAAATTCACTGGAGTTATTTGGTTGGAATATAATATTGAAATCTGAAACTGTCCGTAGTAATTAAAATTGACCTTGGGTTTTTCAGTATTGAAAAGTGTGAAACTAGCCAGCTTATTAGAAAGTAATTACACTGAACTTGTCTTGTCCTCCATTTGTGAATAAAAAAGACCAAATACTCATTCATTCAAAGTTCTTGGAGAAAGAAAACTCCTAGGTTTTAAATAAGCTTACTAGATATGTATAAGCAGCCTCATGAAGATTGGGCATACTTGTGATCTCTTCAGTTATTTTAACATTGCATAGTACACTCTATTTAACAATATCACAACTGATCCCCTGCTATTGTAAAATGACATAGGACTCAGACACCGTAAAATGTTCTTGCTGTTCATTTTTTAGCCTATGTGAGTCAAGGTGCTAAGCAAATAACTCTCTCAGAGGATAAATCTGAGTGATAGGACGAGAGCAACAAGAGCAAATAAGAAATCATCCTGGAGAGGCCAGGTGCAGTGGCTCATGCCTGTAATCCCAGCACTTTGTGGGGGGCAAGGTGGTTGCATTGCCTAAGGCCAGGAGTTCAAGACCAGCCTGGGCAACATGGTGAAACCCCGTCTCTACTAAAAATCCCAGGTGTTGTGGCACGCAGCCTATATAGTCCCAGCTATTTGGGAGGCTGAAGCACAAGAATCGCTTGAACCAGAGAAGCAGAGGTTTCAGTGAGCTGAGATTGCACCACTGCACTCCATCCTGGGTCACAGAGCAATACTCTGTGAAGGAAGGAAGGAAGGAAGGGAGGGAGGGAGGGAGGGAGGGAAGGAATCATCCTAGAAAAATGGCTGGGAGAGGTTCCGTGATTTGAACCTAGAGATGGGAGGGAGGGGAGACTACAATCGCTTCTCCATCACTAGATAACCTTCAGTTTTGAGGCCAGATTTTTGTTTTCGTGAAATTTATAGTGAGAATTTATAGCTCTTTATAGGGAGGCAGTATACCTCTTCCCTTTGCCCGAATTAGGATATCTAAGTGTGCTGTTCTGACTGCCTAGCAGGGCGCCTGGAACCCTGGAGGTCCTCATATCAATGGAATGATGCAAGGTAGTGCATAAAGACGGGAACAGGTAGTTATGCGGACATAAATTGAAAAATAGATTTGACTATAATTGAATGACTGTTTTCAGGAAATAATCTGTATAATGGTAGTGTAAGCCGATTCCATTTTTTTTTTTAAAGAGGGAGTGTCACCCTGTCACTGGAGTGCAGTGGCCAAATCTCAGCTCACTACAACCTCTGCCTTCCAAGCTCAAGCTGTCCGCCCACCTCAGCCTCCAGAGTAGCTGGGACCACAGACGCTCACCACCATTCCTGTCTAATTTTTTTTTTTTTTTGTATGTTTGGTAGAGATGGGGTTTCCCCATGTTGCCCAGGCTAGTCTTAAACTCCTGAACGCAAGTAATCGTCCCATCTTGGCCTCTCAAAGTGCTGGGATTACAGGCATGAGCCACCATCCCTGGCCCAATTACATTTTAAAATTCATAATTTCTTAGAAGTAAACATTTATATTTGTCACATGAGATCATGACATGAACTGCAAATAGAGATGTTAAGGTAAAAATGGGAAAATGGCCAAAATTGTTCTTAAGCCCTCTTTCCGCTATCCACAGTGGTTCTCCCAGAATTGAGTATTCAAGAACCTTGATTGTAGCTTCTTGGCCTCAGTAACTTTTCCTAGAAGACCCACCTCTGTATCTTTCCCTTCCAATTCACCTATTAGATTTGCTTTATCTTCAGAGAGCTCTTCTCAGTCAGATGCCGAATTAGACAGGAGCTGGTAAACTCATTTACATGCATCCTTAAAAGGCAAGTAACAGATTCAGGCTGCTCCTGTCCCTTTTTGAAGCAGCTCAGGGAAAACTAACAAACAAAAGTTAAAAGGATGCCAGGTGAAATTTCTAGCAACAGAGAAATGAGTGAGATACACAGGGATATAAGGTCCTAGACTAGTATCCCTTACAAAGGGGCCATATGTCATCAGATCATATGCATTAAGTTATATTTTAAGGCCAGGCATGGTGGCTCATGTCTATAATCCCAGCACTTTGGGAGGCCGAGGTGGACAGATCACCGGAGGTCAGGAGTTCAAGACCAGCCTGGACAACATGGTGAAACGTTATCTCTACTAAAAATACAAAAATTAGCCAGGCATGGTGGCACACACCTGTAGTCCCAGCTACTCAGGAGGCTGAGGCAGGAAGAATGCTTGAACCTGGGAAGCAGAGGTTGCAGTGAGCCAAGATTGTACCACTGCACTCTAGCCTGGGAGACAGAGCAAGACTCCATCTCAAAATATATACATTATGCCTGTAATCCCAGCACTTTGGGAGGCTGAGGCAGGTGGATCACAAGGTCAGGAGATCGAGACCAGCCTGGTCAATATGGTGAAAACCCGTCTCTACTAAAAATTCAAAAATTAACCAGGCATGGTGGTAGGTGCCTGTAGTCTCAGCTTCTTCGGAGACTGAGGCAGGAGAATCGCTTGAACCCAAGAGGCAGAGGTTGCAGTGAGCCGAGATCATGTCACTGCTCTCCAGCCTGGGCAACAAGAGCAAACTCATTCACATGCATCCTTAAAAGGCAAATAATAGATTCAGGCTCCTCCTGTCCCTTTTTGAAGTAGCTGAGAGAAAAATAACAAATAAACAAAAGTTAAAAGGACTCCAAGAGAATTTCTAGCAACAGGAAAATGAGTGAGATACACAAGGATACGAGGTCCTAAACTACCATCCCTTATAAAGGCGCCACGTATCATAAGATTATATATATATGTATATATTTATACCAGAGAACTATTTGAAAATCTCATTTATTATGGGGATTTACATGACAATGATACAATTACCTTCTGTAAAGCACATTGCTATTTAGAAAGCACATAAGCAATGTCATGTAGAGATTGAGAGCACAGTCCTTGAATTGAATTTGAATCCCACCTCCCCTTACCCACCGGGCGTTCAGGACTGAGCCCGTTCCTACCACATGGAACCGCATGGAATTGTTATGAGGATTAAATGACACAACTATAAAGCTCTTAGCAGAGTGATTCAGATTATTTTCTATTATTCAATCCTTAAATAGCAGATAGAAGCAGAACTGTTCAAACCACTTTCTGGTTGGAATAATATTCTGAAATGGGAATGGGAGACAAAATGGAAGCACTGATCTATCCAGATATTTAAAAAGCACTTGTTTTCCATGAAAAGGAGATGCGGACTCATCTCATCTCACCTGTTTTGCAGGCGCTCGAGGACTGTGCCCAGGAACAGGCGCGGCTCAGAGCCCAGGTACACCTGCTTGAGACCCGGGTCAAACAGCAACAGGTCAAGATCACGCATCTTTTGCAGGAGAAGGAAGTTCAGCTCCTTGATAAAGGAGAGGAGAGTAGTGTCATTCACATTGGAGGCAAGAGGCAGTATGCAGGTCAGAATGGACTTGTCTTAAGTGTTTCAATCACTTACATTACACACCCATGTGCAATGATGGTGCTAGTTATTTGTTCGCTTCGGGTTTTGTTAAAGAGCTTTTTCTATTTTAGTAGCAAGCAACAGGAAGCATTATATCAGTTTTAAATGTCTTCTTTTACACTTTATCTTTTTCCATCTCTGCAGGGGCATTTAATGTGAATGTTAAATATCTGAGAATTTATATCATTTAGTAAGAAATCAGGACAATAGATTGTTTAAATACTGGTGTACACGGCCAGATGCGGTGGCTCACACCTGTAATCCCAACAGTTTGGGAGACTGAGGCGGGCAGATCACAAGATCAGGAGATTGAGACCCGCCTGGCCAATATGGTGAAACCCCATCTCCACTAAAAATACAAAAATTAGCTGGGGATGGTGGCGGGTGCCTGTAGTCCCAGCTACTTGGGTGGCTGAGGCAGGAGAATCACTTGAACAGAGGTTGCAGTGACTTTAGATCAGACCACTGCCCTCCAGCTTGGGCAACAGAGCGAGACTCCGTCTAAAAAAAAAAAATTGATGTACACATGGCAGATTACAATTGGGAATGTTTGCATTTGAGCTTTGTGTTTTTCTGTGTGTCTTTCCTTGCTACATGTATGCAGTTTCCCTCCCAAAACCCTAACGGGCATTAGGGTAGCAAATAAGGTAAAAAATAAAGGAGCAGAAAAAGGAAAAAGAACCAGAATTACTTAGGAAAATAAAAGAGTAGTTTTTTATATGTATATTTTATGGTTTCATAATGTTCCTTTTGATGAGGTCAGTATTTCTGCCCAGAAACTAAATGGTTTTAAACTGGCAACATATTATACTAATTGCCGCACATATCATTACTCTCTACAGAAAACTGTTCATTTGAATTCCTCCAGAAGTAAAAGGCATCTTTTAGACTAAACAAACAATGATTGTTAGAAACAACAAGATGCTAGCTAGAGCACTTTGTCCATATGTCTGCTCTAGCAAATGATGATATATTGTCATTTCTGTTTATGAGTCATTGTGGTCCATTAACTGGGCACTCTGTAAGTTCTAAGATGATATTTAATGTACCTCTTTATTGACTATTAGAGCGGCTAGAACACAGTAGATCCTCATATTCATGAATGAAAGGAAGGTAGTTCATAGGGAGAGGAAAAGCAAGATAAGCAAATATAAATTGGGAAAAATACTTGACTAGAATTGAAAGACTGTAGAGTTCAAAGAGATGCCAATCTTATGGGAGTAGAAACATCTGTATTTTGTGCTTCTAAACATACAAGTGTAGGACATAGGAGTTGTGAGAACCTTAGAGCCTATGCTTCAATAAAATGCTTCAGGGCACCTGGCTAGCTCAGATGGCAGCACATGTGACTCTTAAAATGCTCCCTTTTTCTCTACCAAGATCCTTATTTCCCTCTGCTCAGACTCCTCACTCTGGGCTCCTGCTTCTCTGTTGGCCAGCGTCTTGATCTAACTGGCCTACCTCTGGCCCTTTGAGATCAGAAACAGGCCAGAGCCACTGGTCTGCAGTCGTGGGGATGGCTATAGCGTGAAGATGGCCTGTGCCTCTGAAGCAAAGAGGAACCAGGGACAGTTCAGGTAAAAACAGGCTTGGGAAGCAAACGGACGATCATTCAAGAGACGAGCATACAGATCAGTGATCCCAAAAGTACGAACAAAACTGATCGCAAGGGCGAGGAACTGGTAGATGCAAGTGGAGCACCATTATTCCAAATTTCAAACCAAGCCCAAGACTCGTAGTGTCTATTCAAACACATTCTGAGCAGGTTATTGATGCAGACTCAAGGGTCAATTATGGCAGGAGGCAGCAAATCAGATGTTTGTTCCCAGGTCTCTACAACCAGTCATGGGAAGACTGAGGCTTAAGTGCTGTATTAGTCCGTTCTCACACTGCCATAATGAAATAACTGAGGCTGGGTCATTTATAAAGAGAAGAGGTTTAATTGGCTCATGGTTCTGTGGGCTGTAAAGGAAGCATAGCAGCGTCTGACTTACAATCACAGCAGAAGACAAAGCAGGAGCAGGCGTATCTCGCATGGTGAGAGCAGGAGGAAGAGAGAGAGGAGGTACGACACTCTTTTAAACAACCATATCTCATGAGAGCTCACTCACTGTATAGTACCGAGGGGGATGGTGCTAAACCATTCACCAGAACTCCACCCCCATGAGCCAATCACCTACCACCAGGCCCCGCCTCCAACACTGGGAATTACAATTCCACATGAGATTTGGTGGGGGCACACATCCAAATCATATCAAGAGCTAAAAATCCAATCCTTGTGTTGACACTGCTGGGGAGCAGCCTTTGGAAAGCAAAGGGTCACCAAGGAATACGGCAAGAAATCAGTTACTTGGAAATTCCAATGTCAAGTTCAGAGCAGGATTAACTGTACAAGCAGGAGTTAGATAGAAGAGTCATACCAAGATGGTTCAGAAAAAACATTATATCATGATTACTATAAATATAAGACTGTTATAATAATAAGACAGATGATAAGAATTCTAGATAACTGTTTTTTGACATAAAAGCCAAAAAAATCCAAATTCATTAGATTAACACTTAATATTCTTCATATATTAAGTACAATCATGAAGAAGAAAAACGGTGAACAAAATATTTCAATTGTTCTTTTTTTTTTAGCATATAGGCAAATAGTACTAGAGAGGTTACTAAGAACAAATAATAAAGAAAATATGTAACATAAAAATTCCAGTAAAATATAGTATGATATGTATATATATAATATTGTATAAAATATATAAGAACTTGCTCACATCAAAGTTTATGTTTTTGGCATCCTTAAATTTAAAAAAATTAAATATTCATATATATAATCCGTAGAGATACAAATTTTTGTTTTTGTTTACAAGTTACTTTTTTGTTATTAAATTATTTTCTGAGTTCTAATTTATCTGATGGTAGAAAACACCCAATTACATACAACCTAGCAATTTGTGCAAACAATACACAAATCACATGATTTTACAGAGCACATTATTAAGCTGTCTCTTTTTTTAAGCATTTGGGTGCTAGTGAATTATGAATTAAAAGGTTACAGTATCAAATTCACATTAACTGGTGGTAGTCACAACAATCTGGCATCACCATCGCTGTTCAGTCGGCAAGTCCACTGGTTCCACCATCTCCCCTTCTGCAGGAGCCCCCAATCTGTATGTATGTGTCTTGAGGTGAGATACCAAGTGGCCTAAGGTATTAACTCTGAAGCTTGATTTCAAAGTCCAGCTGCCCTTCTTGCTGGCTGTGGCCTTTGGGTGAATTCCGTAACCTCTCTGTGTCTCATATTCCCCATCTGGAGAATGAGAATGATAAGAATGCCGTGTATTTGTTGTAAGGATTAAAATATATTAAAATTAGTGAATATATTTTGGCCAGGTGCCATGAATTATGCCTGTAATCCTTGAACTTTGGGAGGCCCAGGTGAGAGGAACATTTGAGGCCAAGACTTTGAGAACAGCCTGACCAACACAGTGAGACCCTAACACTACAAAAAAAAAAAAAAAAAAAAAAATCCAGGCTTGGTGGTGCATGCCTGCAGGCCCAGCCAGTCAGGAGGCTGAGGCAGGATTGCATGAGGAGTTTGGGGCTGCAGTGACCTGTGACTGTGCCACTGCACTACAGCCTGGGTAAGAGAATGAGACCCTGTCTCAAATAAATAAATAAATTAAATTAAATTAAATGAGTTAATATTTTTAACATAGTAGAACAAAAGAAGTACTCAGTGAATGTCAGCTATCTGTGGACAATATTATATTTTGTTTTCAAGGGAGAGAGCCCACTCACTCTACCCTACAAGAATATAGCATTCTCTCAATATTAATTTAATTGCACATTAAAAAAATAACAAAAAAAGCATAATTGAATTGCTCATAACACAAAGGATAAATGCTTGAGGGGATGGACACCTCATTTTCCATGATGTGGTTATTATGCACTGCATGCCTATATCCAAATATCATATGTACTCCAGTAAGTACATACACCTACTAAGTATCCACCTTCCTTTATCGTTTTATTTTTTTTTCTTTTTGTTGCCTGGGGGTGAGGAAGGCGGTAGCAGGACCAGTTCTGGCATATCCCAGAGTGCTCTGGGGAGTGGAATCTGACCTCTGTTACTGACCTCTTTTTGTGTTTAGAATGTGGGGTACTTTGTGCCTTTGGTTCTCAGCTTTGAGCCTCAGCCACCATCCGGGGACAACAGGACAGAGCCCATTTGGCAAGCTGTCATGTCACTTTATGAGCTTAAACATTCAGAGAAAGAAGGCACATCACCCGGTTTAATACAGCGTTTGTCAAAACAGAAGGCAGGATGCCTTGGCCTCACTCTAGTATTATGTAAATATTTTTCTCTCTTTCTTTTTTTTTTTTTTTTTTAAGAGACGGGGTTTCACTATGTTGGCCAGGATGGTCTCAAACTCCTGACCTCAGATGATCTGCCTGCCTTGGCCTCCCAAAGTGCTGGGATTACAGGCGTGAGCCACCACGCCTAGCCTTCTTTCTTTTGTTTTTTAAACAAAACTCCCATGAATACGAATCTCTTTAACCCTACTTTTCTTTGACTTATTCTCCAGGAGTGAGTAGATCAGAACGTTTTGAAAATTATCATTTTAGATATCAAGTTTATATTTTAAATTCTACATTGTTCAAACTTTCTGCTGTTACGGTTTAATCTCATTTCCCAAAGCAGGCTTCTTCACTTGTTTGCTATAAGCAAGTTGAACTACTGGTGCTTTTTTTTTTTTTTTTTAAATATTTACTTATTTGTTGGGGGTTTTGTTGTTGTGTTTCTGTTTTGCTTTTTCAGTTGAAAGCTTTTCTTAAGTTGAGTTTGGCATTTTCTTCTGGGGAGAAGGAAAATTTTAAAAACAAGACCAAAAAAATAACAAACTCGCAGTTGTCATAAAATAATAACAAGTAGAAAATGTTGGCTGAAATCTCTATATTCACTAAGTTTTCCAGAGGCAAATGTTATAGCTAATCACTTCGATAGTTGCCTGGAAAGTAGTTTGAACCTTGTGAGTCTTTCATGTTCAGCTCTTTGGTAGGAAATTAAATGTAAGCAAACAGCTTCTTTCCTAATAGCGCTAAAATCTGCTTACTTTAATAAAAGTGTTGTACAATATACTTGACTACAAGATGTAAACTTTAAAACAACGTGGATCTAATTTTAGGGAATCATTTTCTCGTTGTTTTGCTTCTTGTTTAATGGCCAAAACAGGATCCTTTTTAAAATTTAGCATGTATTTGAACATTTGTGCTTCTGAATCTTGAAAATAAATATATAAATAAAGCCTGAATCATTACAAAGATAAACATCTTACCAAAGCAGTAGTAAATGATTGGTCCCAACCATGTGAAGGCTTTATAAAATGACTAAGGTTCTTTCTTTTTTTTTCTCTTCTGATTTCTGTGACCTATTCAACCTACTTAACGTGCAACATATTTTGTCTGTAACAAAACAAGAGAGCTGTAAATTTGGCAATTTAGTATCAAAACAATGAACACGAAAAGAACTTTAAAATATGCTACGAGAATGGAATTATCCAATCAGAAAAAAAAATTTTTTAAAAGGAAAAAGTGGTAAGGGTAAAAGTGAAATTTGATGATGTTATAGTATTTTTATTCATATGTTTGTAGATGGCTCTTCTTGAGACTGTCTGTTCCTAGTAGCCACTACTTCAGTCATCCTAAAACATAGCTTGGTATGCATCTAAACAATAGAGAAGTCCCTATTTGCCACATTATCTAAGTCTGTGCAGATCAACCTAGATGAGACCCAATGGATATTAATTTATATTACCCTCAAGTGGGTTAAAAAAGAGGTATCACCTTTAGACCGGGTATGGTGGCTCCCTGTAATTCTGCTACCTTGGGAGGCCGTAGTGGGTGGATTACCTGACCTCAGGAGTTTGAGACCAGCCTGGCCAATGTAGTAAAATCCCGTCTCTACTAAAAATACAAAAAAATTAGCAGGGTGTGGAGTCTCATGCCTGTAATCCCTGATATTTGGGAGGCTGAGGCAGGAGAATCGCTTCAACCTGGGAGGGGGCGTTTGTAGTGAACAGAGATCCAGCCTGGGCCACAGAGCAAGACTCTGTCTCAAATGCAAAAAAAAGAAACAGATATTACTCTTTGGTGACAAAGGGGTAGCTATGTTTGCTTGAGGGTTCAAAGAAATACCACAGCAAAAAATAAAGGATGGAAAGAATAGCAGAAGCTTGCAGTTTTTGGCAAAAACATCTCAGAATGTATGGACTTTTAGAAACTTCAGTGGATTAGTAAAAAATCGGATAAGGCTAAGAAGTTATGAGATTTTCACAAGATTACTATTTTGGATTCATTTCTAGATGTCCAGAATAATTTATCATGCTCTAGGTCAAGATAACCTGTATTAACTTAGTTGTTTGGAATTACATTTCTGCTTTCATTTTTAGCTTCGTGGGTGAGATAAGTTCTACTATTCTGTCTCATAAAACTGTAAGTTCCACCTAAATATACCGTTATTAGCACACTACACATAACTTGCTTTTTGAGATTGTTTTCTACAAAACTCAGAAATTAGAAACTAGGCCAGGTGTGCTAGCTCACACCTGTAATGCCACACTTTGGGAGTCTGTGGTGGGAGGATAGGATTCCTTGAAGCCAGGAGTTTGAGACCAGCCTGGGCAATATAGTGAGACCATCTCTGCAAAAAGAAAAAAGAAGAAAGAAACAAAAAACTAGATTCTTATTTCACTCCTTTTTACCCATGATTATATCAAAGATTCAGGTGGCAAATATTAGCAAAGGAAATAAACCTTTCCTAATATCCACTGGAAGATATACAAGATGCAATTTTAAGACGCTGATTTCTATACCATGTGTTGTCTATCTCCATTGATACTGAGTAGTCTCATTCAGAGACTCCCTAGACCGGGAAAAAGACACATAATAAATGTTACATTACCTTGTCTTAAAAACAGATTGTTCGGAGGTTTTCAATGATGGGTATAAGCTCAGTGGATTCTACAAAATCAAACCTCTCCAGAGCCCTGCAGAATTTTCTGTTTATTGTGACATGTCCGATGGAGGAGGATGGACTGTAATTCAGAGACGATCTGATGGCAGTGAAAACTTTAACAGGTGTGCTAACTATGACATAAGAATTTATTTGTAGTAGTAAATGTAAGATTTATAAGTTAAATATTTTGATCATATTCTGAAGTCTATTAATTAGACAGAATTTCACTTTCACTAAGTAATACTGAAAATGAACTAACTAATCAAGAAAATATTGGAGGTGGTGATAGCAGGGGGCGGGTGGGAGTCACCTTGGTACCACAAATGGAGTTTGCTAAAATCAGCTTCCACTTAAAATTTTTTAGAGGATGGAATGACTATGAAAATGGCTTTGGAAATTTTGTCCAAAAACATGGTGAATATTGGCTGGGCAATAAAAATCTTCATTTATTGACCACTCAAGGTAAGATTTGAATGATGTCAAATTTACTTGAAATACAATAAAAACAACACTTTTTTAATCAAATTATAGGCAATGAAACTAATTCAATAATTGCTGTGATTTGCAGATGGTAGTGATAACTTTCGGGCAATAATCCCAAATGTAAAATGTGGCTGCCTAAAATTAGAACTAGAAAAAAGAAACTAGAATTGGGTTGGGGGGAAGCGTTTTCATATATATATATATATATATATTCTATTTCTGAAAAGGATATACAATGTCATAATTATTTCTTTTTAATGCCTTGAGTTCCTGAAAATTATATATACAGTATTGATTATCTAATATCACAATAATACCACGTAACAATCCCCTTCCAAAGTTAGTGGCTTAAAATCAACAACCCTTTATTCATTCTCACAAATCTGCAGGTTAGCTGGGTGATTTTGCTGATCATGGCTAGGCTTGCTCATGGGTCTGCAATCAACTTCCTGATTGAAGTGGCTGCTCTAGATGGAAGGATTCCACTTGGCTCCATAGCATCTCTCATCTCCCAGCTAGCTAGCTGGCCTTGTTCTTGTAGCACAGACAGGGTTCCAGAAAAAAGAGTGAATGTTTATAAGTCTCTTGAGATCTAGGCTCAGAACTGGCACAGAGTCATTTTTCTTCTATTGGTGAAAGCAAATCACAGGACCAGCTGAGACTTTTTTAAAAAAGGAAATAAACAATAGGAGGAGTTATGAAGACATATTTCAAGAGAGAGAGGTGAAGAATTAGGGAATTGGGGCTATTTTTCAATAAAATACCATAATATATTAAAAGTCCTTGTTTCCACATACTTTTCATCTTTTATGTTGACATTTTTTCAAAGATGCAACCAATTTGAAAGAAGTTTCAACCTACCACCTGGATCCTACATTAACATTTTACTTTGCTTGTTTTTATCACATATCTATCCATTTGCCCGTTACTCAATCCATCTATCAATCCATCTTTTCTGTGTATATATTTCCAAGTAAATAGCAGACATCTGGACAATTCTCCCTATATACTTTTAAATTCTTATCTTTAGAGTTTCTATTTGTCTAAAATATCATTGCTTTGATAACAAATTTTCCAAGCTTCTGTCTCCCATACTCTTTTGCTCCAATCCTCTGTCTTCCCTACCTCTGTTGTAGTCTGAGCTTAACAGTCAGTCCCACTCTGGTCTGATCCTGAATGCTTCATAAAAGGCAACTGTAATGCGCAAGAGAGCATGCTAAGTTACACTGCAAATGCATTAAAAATAAAACAGCTGGGCATGGTGGTTAATGCCTGTAATCCCAGCACTTTGGGAGGCTGAGGTGGGTGGATCCCTTGAGACCAGAAATTCAAGATCATCCTGATCAACATGGTAAAACCCTGTCTCTACTAAAAATACAAAAATTAGCCAGGCATGGTGGCACATGCCTGTAATCCCAGCCACTTGGGGGCTGAGGCATGAGAATGGCTTGAACCCGAGAGGCGGAGGTTGCAGTGAGCCAAGATTGTATGTACCAAGGCACTCCAGCCTGGGTGATAGAGCGAGACTACATCTCAAAATAAATAAATAAATAAATTAATTAATTAAAAGAAAACAGGAGTGAATTTGTTCCATCCAAGTTCAGGAAAATGATTGGTTGTTTCTATATTTATAATGGCAGGATTACAGTTATAAAGTTCTTTGAGACCCTAGCATAATAAACGTTAGGATGAGTAATCCTAGAAACCTTATACTTTCTTTGTACGTCCTTCTTGTGATCAGTGCTCTCCAAATTTATATAAGGCTTCCTTTCCTTCAACATGTCTATTATTCTAATTTTAAGTGTTTTATGCCCGATATGTAAAATTTGTCATACTAACTTCTGTTTCATTTGCACATTGATGTTTATCTGGTTTCTTGTTGAAACTATGAAAAGCAGTAACTATTGGCTCTTTCTAAATATATGAAATTCAATCATATTATTTTTCAAGTTATTTCGATGTACGTATTCGCCCAGATGAACTCTGCCAACAAACCTGTTCCCTTTCATGTTTCAACTTGGTACTCAGGGTGGCTAATCTCATGGCAGTAAAAATGTATTTTTCAGTTCCTAGACCCACAGCCACGTATCCCATCATCCCAGACAATAGACAGTGCTTTTGTCTCTGCTTTCTTTAATTATGAGAGCACTTATGGCTAATGAATTACCTCTGAGAATCGCTTTATCCCCCCCACATAAATCTTGACTAGAAGTAGTGGCAATAAAATTGATTTAGAAATGGTAAATGTAATTTGTTTACTTCTGAACAAAGAGACATTTAAATGGCTAGCCAAAAAATTGAGACTTTGTGTCTTTCCTATAATCGTTTTTTTGTTTTGTTTTTTTTTTGTTTTGTTTTGTTTTTCTAAGACAAATTCTCACTCCGTTGCCCAGGCTGCAGCGCGGTGGCACGACCTTGGCCCACTGCAACCTCTACCTCTTGGTCTCAAGCAATTCTCATGCCTCGGCCTCCTTGAGTAGCTGGGATTATAGGCACACAGCACCACACCCAGCTAATTTTTGTATTTTTAGTACAGAAGGCAGTCTCACCATGTTGGCCAGGCTGGTCTCAAACTCCTGGCTTCAAGTGATCTGCCTGCCTAAACCTCCCAAGGTGCTAGAATTACAGGTGTAAACCACGCATCTGGTCTATAACAGAGTTTTTTTTGTTTTGTTTTGTTTTGAAACAGAGTCTCACTCTATCGCCAGGCACCAGGCTGAAGTGCAGTGGCGTGGTCTCTGCTCACTGCAACCTCCACCTCCCGCATTCAAGCAATTCTCCTGTCTCAGCCTCCCAAGTAGCTGGGACTACAGGCACACGCCACCACACCCAGCTAATATTCGTATTTTTAGTAGAGACGGGGTTTCACCATGTTGGCCAGGATGGTCTCGCTCTCTTGACCTCGTGGTCCACCCACCTTGGCTTCCCCAAGTGCTGGGATTACAGGCGTGAGCCACTGCGCCCCGCTTAACATAGTATTTTTAAAGACAGTTGACTTAGCCTGCCTTGCTACTCTTAAACACTCTAGAGTCTTGTTTCACGTGACCTTTACTATCTTTAGAGAGCTCCCTGGGGCAAGGAATTTGTGGTACCAGATCAACAAGCCCAAGAGAACCCCGGATACCCTCTTAAAGGGACTCCAGACATGAGAAATCCAGCATTTGCTGCCTCAACAGCCTTGAGTTCGTTTCTAGGACTCCTGCAGGCTGTTTCCTTGTCTGTCCTCTTCTGCTGCTGGTGTATGCACCCCCAAGCTTGAGGGGAAGCTAAAGAATGGCTTTTTTTTTTTTGAAATGGAGTTTCGCTCTTGTTGCCCAGGCTGAAGTACAATGGTGCAATCTTGGCTCACTGCAAACTCCGCCTCCTGGGTTCAAGAGATTCTCCTGCCTCAGCCTCCCAAGTAGCTGGAATTACAAGCATACGCCACTATGCCCAGCTAATTTTGTATTTTTAGTAGAGATGGGATTTCTCCATGTTGGTCAGGCTGATCTAGAACTCCTGACGTCAAGTGATCTGCCTGCCTTGGCCTCCCAAAGTTCTGGGATAACAGGTGTGAGCCACCACACCCGACCAAGAATGGCTTTTATCGTGAATGTGAACAAAGCTTGGATATGCAGGCTAAAATGTCCACAAGTGGATCCAAAGCCCCTTGCCATGGGGATGGGAAGAGAAAAGAGGCTGACCATAGACAGGGCGTAGGTGATAGGACTATTCGGGGACTCTCTTTCTCTGGGCCTCCATGGTCTGGCTTGAAACTCCAGGGAATGTGAGACTCTAAATTCTAACCTGCTTTTCAGGTCATTGTTATATCTTATTTATCAAAGTAGGAGGATAGAACACATACGATCTAATAATTTGATTTATAACCTTCGGTGACCCTGACAAGAGTTCTGTTTCTGAAAAAGGAATAGTCTTTGTTATTTCCAAACGATGCAACAATAAAAAAGAAAAGATTACTTGAAGGTAGCAACTATTTTAATCATTTTTAAAATGTAATGCACTTTTATATCCTAGAATTATCATAGTCATTAAAGCACGTCTTTAATGTTTAGAGATTTGTTGTCATCATATATCATTCTTTAGCATATACAAAACGGAATATATACCCAATACATCATATTCTTAAAATGCTTTTACATGCAGATATCAACTCTTCAGAAATACCTTTTTACTCGGCGTCGTTGAGGTTAGTGTATTTTCCAGTAATTTTATCACCTCTGCCATTGAGAATGCCGGTGTTACAGCATTTCTCAAGAATGTTTCCTTATTGTCTCTGAAATTCTCTTCCAATGACTTACACTCTATAAACACTGATGCTCACACTCCCTTGATCTTATGAGCCAGTATCAAAGGAAGGTTTTCAGATAACAATTAGGATTTATATTTCTTCCTCAAATTATTCTTAAAGGGTTTGCTGGCTGATCATTTATGCTACCAGGAAAATCACCAGGTTCGGGCATGTGCAGGCAATGGCAACTACATTTTGACAACCTAGTTGCTCAGCTACTAAAGATTATACAGTGTCATTATAGTCACCATTTACTTCGAAGATCGACATTCTTATTGAAATCAAGAAAAAGAGGACAAGCTATTAAACTTAAAAACATCAGGCCGGGCGAGGTGACTCATGCCTATAATCCCAGCACTTTGGGAGGCTGAGGTGGGCCGATCACAAGGTCACGAGATAGAGACCATCCTGGCTAACATGGTGAAATCCCATCTCTACTAAAAATACACACACACAAAAAAAATTAGCAGGGCTTGGTGTCGTCACTCACCTGTAGTCCCAGCTACCTGGGAGGCTGAGGCGGGAGAATCACTTGAACCTGGGAGTCAGAGGTTGCAGTGAGCCGAGATCACGTCTCTGCACTCCAGCCTGGGTGAGACTCTGTTTAAAAAACAAACAAACAAAAAAGTCGATCTTTTCATTGTTAGATTGCTTTAAGTAACAACTTATTTTTTCTGTTGTTCATTATTGTGAATTATAAGTGAATTGCGCTAGCTTTTACCTGTGAGAGAGCTAGTAGAAATTTTTTACATTTAATATTGTATCCATCTTTTTTTTCAAATAAATTACACGATAAAATGTTTGTGTTATAAATACAATGGAGTCACTGTTCAATCTTTCAAAACTGATTCTTGGCCAAATGAAATGGTAAAAGTAAAATAGAGCAGTGAATTCTTTTTAAAACACAGTAATCCATGTCATGTCACACATTTTTTAAAATTATAATTTCTTGGTTTTTTTTTAGAAGACTACACTTTAAAAATCGACCTTGAAGATTTTGAAAAAAATAGCCGTTACGCACAATATAAGAACTTCAAAGTTGGAGATGAAAAGGTACTATAATTTTCTATTAAGTAAAACCATGAATTAATGCTTAAAATATGCAATATAACCCTGAAGTCAGTGGAAATAAAAATATACAGTAGAGCCTGTTCTTTTGTTTATTAAATAAACTTGATTTTAAAATGGTCATAGAGGAACTCCACTGATAGTAGAAATTATTCTTTTCCTTTAGAATTTCTACGAGTTGAATATTGGTGAATATTCTGGAACAGCTGGAGATTCCCTTGCGGGGAATTTTCATCCTGAGGTGAAGTGGTGGGCTAGTCACCAAAGAATGAAATTCAGCACATGGGACAGAGATCATGACAACTATGAAGGGAACTGCGCAGAGGAAGATCAGGGTGGCTGGTGGTTTAACAGGTTTGATGTCTTATGAACATAGTCATAATGGAATTGATAGCTCACTGATAGGCATTTATTATTATTATTATTATTTGAGACAGAGTCTTGCTCTGTTGCCCAGGCTGGAGTGCAATGGCACAATCTCAGCTCACCACAACCTCCACCTCCCAGGTTCAAGCGATTCTCCTGCCTCAGTCTCCCGAGTCGCTGGGACTGCAGGCGTGCACTACCACACCTGGACAAGTTTTGTATTTTTAGTAGAGACGGGGTTTCACTATGTTGGCCAGGCTGATCTCAAACTCAGGACCTTATGATCTACCTACCTCGGCCTCCCAAAGTGTGGGATTACAGGCGTGAGCCACCACGCCCAGCAGGCATTAATTATTAATATAATTTATGAGGTAATATTGATCTTTATTTGTAATGTTAGTATTATTAAGTAATCATTCTTATCGGAATTCTTCGGCAATGAAGGAGTTTTGAGGATTTGTTCATTGTGTACATTAGTAAAGTTTAAGTGTCATAGAAAAGAATTATTGCTTTTATAAAGAACATTTGTAAACTGAATTATGGATGAGTTATAAATAGAAGAAGGCCGCAAATTCACACGAAGAAAGCGAGAGGATATAAATGTATGGAAAATATTTGGCATCCTAATAACCAACTATTCTTCACCCACCCATATCACACAAAAGAGGCATTGTTATTGTTGTAATTTTTCTGTGTAGTACTACTTTTCAATCACCATGGCTTTCATTAATTCCTCAAATCCAAGCCTTTCCCAATACAGAAATTTCCTTTACAATAATCCTAAAACCTAATTCTACCCTCTGACTGAATACTTTCGTGTTACTTTGTCAGCAAATTAACTCCATTTTTGATTGCACATAGTTGCTTCTTTTTTTACTGATACAAAATATTTTATGTATTTCTGGAGTACATGAGCTAATTTCTGTATTTTTGGTAGATATGGGGTTTCACCATGTGGCCCAGGCAAGTCTCGAACTCCTGGCCTCATGTGATCCACCCACCTCAGCCTCCCAAAGTGTTGGGATTACAGGCGTGAGCCACTACACCTAGCCTAATTCATATGTTTTAAATTGCATGTCATTCTGAGCAGAGAGTCACACCACTGGCTTCCTTCTGCACAGGAGGTGGGTCATCCCTTTGTCCGGCGTCTCCAGGCTGAAAGCCCTCCCTGCCCCTGTGACACTTAGTAGCAGTCTCAGTTATCAGATCCAGTGTTGTGGTTTCACAGTGCTTGTGTTCAAATCATCCTTATTTGACTTAATAACAATCCCAAAGCACAAGAGCTGTAAAGCTGACATGTTTTTATGTAATCATAATATTTTGTTATTAGTTGTTGTTAATCTCTTACTGTGCCTAATTTAGAAATTAACTTTATCATAGGTATGTATATTACAGGAAAAAACAGAGTGAACTACAGTAAATCGTTTTTATCCTTCCTATTCCGTGTTGATTTCCCCCCTCAGAGTTCTGACATTTTACAGTGAAATACTTTGCCGTGGTCTTCTTTTCATTTGCTACAGTGGGTACTCGGTGGTTCTTTTCAATCTATATCATGTCCCTCAGTTTGGTAAATTTTATTTTCGTTATCTGCTCATTAGTCACTTCGTAGCTGTTTCGGTTATCAGACTGAAAAAACACGGTATGGATACGCAGAATTTGGTATTGTCTGTAGTTTCAAGGCATCCACTAAAGGGTCTTGGAACGTATCCCCTGCAGATAAGGAGTACTACTGCAGTTGTACCCACTGTACAGACTGTTTTTAACAGTCATTTTTTCCTGTATTTTGCTTTAAAAAAAAAAATTCTAGTCCATTTAATATTTGATGATTTGTAAGGGTGCTGGAGTATTTCCAGCAGTGTGAAGGAGAGAAACCAAGTTCTCTCTCTTTTGAAGGTGATGATAGTCTTTTCCCTAGTGATTTTCTTGTTATTTTGAAAACCATCTTCTTCACCTGCTCCTACTCCTTTCTTTCCCCCTTGTTCTTCTAAGTTAGCATGACATAAAACTTACCTGTAATTCATGAAGTTGTCTTTGAGCATCAACAACGTTTGATTTTGAAAAGAATTCTATATACAGAAATAATTACTAATAGTATCATGAGATCAAAACCATGTACTTTATCCAGCTGACTGGCTTCTAAGACATCTGAATGAAAACTACCATTCATATTAATGTGGGCAAAGGAATGATTCACCTGACTTTAAAGATATGGGTTCAGGGAGAACAACGAAAGACAATTCATTACCTGGAGCCACCCAAGGAGCCTAGTTATCCTTGGAATCAAAGGAGCTAATAAAGCTGAGCAGTTGGAAAATCAATAGGCATTAAAGGAGAGAACGTAGATTGTTCTAGAAACTTGGTGCTAGCTCTTTTGCCCATGCTGGAGTGCAGTGGCGTGATCTTGGCTCACTGCAACCTCCGCCTTCCGGTTTCAAGCAATTTTTCTGCCTCAGACTCCTGAGTAGCTGCTGGGACTACAGGTGTGTACCACCATGCCTGACTAAGTTTTGTATTTTTAGTAGAGATGCGGTTTCACCATGTTGGCCAGGCCGGTCTCAAACTCCTGACTTCAGGATATCCACCCGCCTTGGCCTCCCAAATTGTTGGGATTACACGTGTGAGCCACTGTGCCCAGCTCACTTGGTGCTGCTTCTACCATGCCTACTATTAGTGTAGTTTGACTATCATCTTTTCCTCCTTTTTACTCTTGCTGTTTTTCTGTCCCATAGTTCTTCTAATTTACAGGAAATGTTGGCACTTCATAAATATTACCCACCTGTAAGATGTTGTTTTTCCACATAGCAAACAAAGCACTGGATGTTGATGTCTTTTGTTTGTTAGCGTAGCATCTCGTGAGAGTGCTTCCAGCCACATCTTCACCAAGGGAACCCCAATCATCCCACAACCTAGTTTCACATCCAGGCTGTTCTACAAACAAAAGGATGCTGGAAAATTGGTCTCAGAATAGCGAAGGTTTCTTATGTTGATCATAGAGTCAGTTTTCCCTGGGATTCAAATCATAGACCAAATACAAAAATACAGTTAGCAAATGTCTCTAGACAGACAAATATATGCCAAAATATATATTCTAGAGACTCAATTTACCATATTTTCTTTTTTTTTTTGAGACGGAGTCTTGCTTTGTCGCCAGGCTGGAGTGCAGTGGTGCAATCTCGGCTCACTGCAACCTCTGCCTCCTGGGTTCAAGCGATTCTTCCACCTCAGCCTCCTGAGTAGCTGGGACCACAGGCACATGCCACCACGCCCAGCTAATTTTTGTATTTTAAGTAGAGACGGGGTTTCACCATCTTAGCCAGGATGGTCTCAATCTCTTGACCTCATGATCCACCCGCCTCGGCCTCCGAAAGTGCTGGGATTACAGGCATGAGCCACCGCACCTGGCCCATATTTTCTTTTTTAACACTACTTTCCATGCTGTTTTAAAAACACAGTAGGCTTTGACATTTGCAGATGTAACATACGTATTTTCAACTAATGACATCCATTTAAATTAGGAGAACTTTGAGAATGCTCACTAGGAGTGATCATTAAGCTGATAAGTGATTCAAGCCAGCCATTCAGCCTTATGGGTAGATTATGTGCTTTTTTGATTCAATAATTTGAGTTTTTCTGTAGATGTTCAGAACTATCTCTTGTGAATGTTCTTCTTTTCTCCTAATTCTAACATCTTTTCATTAATTATATCAATAAAAAAGAATATGGTAATTTTCATAATACACATAAACTTATTACATATTCTTATATGTAGATTATACCTATCAAGGACAAAGTTTGCAGACTCCAAAGGAGGAAAGGAACATTTTTAATGTCGATAACCTAACTAGCTTATCTAGGTTGGTGCAATATCTGTGAAAAATTAACTCAGCAACTGGGAAAAAGTCATTATTGGTTGATGGGTGGGAAAACTTTAAATGGTGGTTTAGGTTTTATTTGCTTATCCTTGAGATTAAAATAATTGATATGCTAGCAATTTAAAGAAGGGGAGGGAGTTTGAATTATGAAAGACAGGTCTTAGCAGCAGATGAACGAATATGTAAGTGCAAATTTTCCAGGAAAGCCAGCAGAACACCTTCCCCACACCTTGCTTTGCTGACACTCACCTTAGCTCTTGCTAAGTACTAGGTTAACTGTTCTGAGTCAGGAGGTTGTAACGCTGGAGGTTAAAGGGATGTGTTTTTGTTTCCTTGTTTTAAGTTTTTGTTTAAAGGCTGTCAAAAATTGAAATGCTTATTTTTCAATGCACTATGAGTGGCCTGGGTTGTATTTTCAGATTTGTTATGGCAGTAAAACTCACCAGTTTAAAATACCAATCTCTGAGGCCAGGCGCAGTGGCTCACACCTGTTATCCCAGCATTCTGGAAGGCCGAAGCAGGAGGATTGCTTGAGCTCAGGAGTTCAAGACCATCCTGGGCAACATAGAGAGAGACCCTGTCTCTTTTAAAAAAAAAAAAAAAAAAAGGCTGGGTACGGTGGCTCACGCCTGTCATCCCAGCACTTTGGGAGGCTGAGGGGGGCGGATCACCTGAGGTCGGGAGTTTGAGACCAGTCTGACCACCATGGACAAAACCCGTCTCTACTGAAAATACAAAATTAGCCAGGCATGGTGGCACATGCCTGTAATCCCAAATACTTGGGAGGCTGAGGCAGGAGAATTGCTTGAACCTGGGAAGCGGAGGTTGCAGTGAGCCGAGATCACGCCATTGCACTCCAGCCTGGGCAACAAGAGTGAAACTCCATTTCAAAAATAAAAATAAAATAAAATAAAATATTCATCTGTTGCAGAAATTTCTCAGCTTTTGGAAACTAGTAAGTATTTACTTGTCTGAAAAATGGCAGAATTCATAGTTCAAAAGTTTTGAGTATTTGCTAGCAAAATTAGAGTTTCTGAACAGTATTTTTCTGGTCTAATGGTTGTTTTCTTTTTTCCCCCTTCCACTAGGTGTCACTCTGCAAACCTGAATGGGTTTTACTACAGCGGCCCCTACACGGCTAAAACAGACAATGGGATTGTCTGGTACACCTGGCATGGGTGGTGGTATTCGCTGAAATCTGTGGTTATGAAAATTAGGCCAAATGATTTTATTGCAAATGTAGTTTAATTGTTCCTGATGGGCTTTTATTTCTGCCGTTCAGCTTTTGTTTAACGTGATTTGAAAAACAGTAATTCTGAGCATATTCATGTGCAATTATGATAACTGTTGTTGGGTACTGCTTTTCATTCTGCTTACTTGCCTTTGTTACTTAATGTTACTTTCAGTACGGCAGATATGCAATATTCAACAAATAAATGTAAATCGTATTACCATTTATTGAATTCCTGTGTACAAAAGGCTCTGACAAAAGCTTATGTCAGACAAAACACACAAAGCATAGATTATATACCATGACTTAGGAGATACAACCATAAATGCATAATAAATTATGAATGCAGTTGGCAAAACACATGACAAAATCCAGCAAATAATGGATTGCTGAATCAACTGCAGAGACAATAAATATTGAGTTGGGATTTGAACTCAGGTTTTGGATTACAGAGTGGAAACTTTTAAGCATAACCCAGGATCTTAATCACTACGAAACGCTACTCGTATTTTTAGGATGTGTATGTAGGTTATACACATCTCTCACAGGGCTCATTTTAATTCTTATGCCAATCCTGTGAGGTTATTACTATCTCCATTTGGCAGAGCTGAGAATTAGTGGGTCTAAGTTTTTGTGACTGCTCAAAGTTACAAAGTAGGGGAACAAGGCCTCGAATCCAAGTCTTCTGAGGCTAAATCAAATGTTTTGCCACCATCCTATAGCTTCTTCTGGATAGAACTTGGATTGGTGCAGAGTAGGGAAAGAATGTTTCAAATGAGTGTAAAAGATATTCCAAAAGGCCGGGCACAGTGGCTCACGCCAGTAATCCCAGCAGTCTGGGAGGCTGAGGCACATGGATCTCTTGAGGCCAGGAGTTTGAGACCAGCCTGGCCAACATGATGAAACTCTGTTTCTCCAAAAAATACAAAAGTTAGCTGGGCATGGTGGTGTGAGCCTGTAATCCCAGCTACTCAGGAAGCTGAGGCAGAATTGCTTGAAGCCAGGAGGCAGAGGTTGCCGTGGGCCGAGATTGTGCCACTACGCTCCAGCCTGTCCAATATTGCGAGACTCCATCTCAGAAAAAAAAAAAAAAAGATACTCTAAAAAATATTTCTGCACCAACTACGTGTCAGGCATAGAGGATATAGTTCAAGCCCACATGGAGCTTAGTTTTTTGATAAAGACAGACACTAATTATAGAATCACAAAATGTACATAATTTTAAAAGCTGATACGTATGAAGTAAATATATGACCCTGGGAAGTGTATAACGGGAGGATCTGACCTGGCTTGGGGATAGGGGATCAGAAAAGCTCCCCAGAACAACTGACTTTTTAGCTGAGACCTTTTAACAACATGTACGTGGGGAGATGTTGCATGCAGAGGAAACCATGTATGTAAAGTACACACAGCAGGAAAGTGCTTGGGAACAAAAGTTTAGAGAGCCAATATAGTTTAGTGATCCTTAAGTCCTTAAGCCAAGGATTCTGCCACTTAATAGCTATGTGACCTTCAGTAGGCAACTTAACTTCTCTGAACCTTAGCTGTCTTATCTACAAGATAACGATTACAATAGTACCTGCCTCATAGGGTTGTTTTGAGAATTATAAAAGTATACCACTTAGCATTATGCCTTGCACAAAGTAAGCATTCAATAAGAACTACTTTTTTCTCCTTTAAAAGTTTTTCTTTTGATCTCCTAATTGTGTGAGTTCTTCAGGCTACTACTTGAGCAATTAAGCCCATGTTTAAAATTGTCACTGATGATCCATTGTTTATAGCTTACCAAGGCGAGTTCTAGGGATGTGTCATGATTAGTGAAGTAGGCATTAAGGGATAGTAATGATAGATACCTTTGAAATTGTAGGCCACATAAGGATATTAAGGTTAGTTTGTACTTTATTCTCTAAATCAGTGTTTCCCAAGTGGCACTTCTCAGACTTTAATGTCATAAAAATCAACTGAAGATCTTGTTAAAATGTAATTGATTCCAGGGTGGGGCCTAATATTAGGGTTTTCTAACAAGTTTCTAGATGATGCAGATATTGCTGGTCTAGGAATTACACTTTGAAAAGCAAAAAGCTAGAGAACCATAATTCTGTGAGATATTGGTAGTTTAGTACAGGAAGAAAAAAAGCACTGCTTGATCAACTACATTTAGGAGTTGATATATTCAACAGAACTCAACAGGTTTCTTCTCCTGAGAATTTCTCAGTTTCTCTAATTTTCTAATGTGCATTCTGAAGTTCTAAGAAGGACACATAGTATGTAGCATTTTTATATCTAGTTAAGAGTGTGTTCTGCTGCAAGGTATAAATCACCTGATTATGGAAGTCCAAACAAATAAGGATTTATTCATCTTCTGTAGTGAGAACTCAGGAGGTAAGCAGTTGTTGACCTATGTTCAGTGCAGCATGGAGGCTGATGTCCCTGCAATTCATTTAGCCCATCCTTCAAAACTGCAAATTGGCTACTGCAGTTCCTGCTTTGAGTTCATGTTAAAAGCAGTAAGAAAAGCAAAGGGTTAACAGACTTCAGTTTATCCCTTGTTGGTCAGAATTATATCATATGTTCACTCCATCTGGAAGTATGATCAGGGAAAAGAAGATTTATTTTTATGATCTCTATAGAATAAGCAGGCAAAGGAGAAGTGTTTGTCATGGTTCTTGATTTTTTTCAGTGCGGTCTTGTGGGAACAGCGTTGGGTAGAACACACGTTGATAAGCTATAAATAATGGATCATCAGTGACAATTTAAAATGTGCGCTTAATTGCTCAAGTAGTAGCCTGAAGAACTTCCACAATTAGGAGATTAAAAGCAGAAAAGCTTTTAAAGAAGAAAAAAAAATGATTCCATAGAGAAGTGGGAGGAGAGCTGAACAAGTTATGGTGTTATGTAAACCGCAGTGTTCCAATGCAGAAGGAAGAATTTTTAAAACTTTAAATACCATAAAATAATGGAAGAGAAGTTCTAATGAAAGATCATGGCCAGGTGCAGTGGCTCACGCCTATAATCCCAGCACTTTGGGAAGCTGAGGCAGGAGAATCACTTGAACTCGGGAGGCGAAGGTTGCAGTGAGCCGAGATTATGCCACTGCACTGTAGCCTAGGCAATGAGAGCGAAACTCTGTCTCAAAAAAAAAAAAAGACTTAGTGATAATGTTATGTGTGTTCTGAAATCCATTTCAGTGGAATGGTAGGGAGCTCTAGGCCAGGGAAAAAAAGCAGTTAGAATAGATTGGGGCCTGGTGCAATGGCTCACACCTGTACTCCCAGCACTTTGGGAGGCTGAGGCAGGTGAATAAACTTAGGTCGGAGTGTGAGACCCGCCTGGCCAACGTGGTAAAACCTTGTCTCTATTAAAAATCCAACAATTAGCCAGGCATGGTGGCACATGTTTGTAATCCCAGCTGCTCGGGAGGCGGAGGCACGAGAATTGCTTGAACTCGGGAGGCGGAGGTTGCTGTGAACCGAAATTGCGCCATTGCACTCCAGCCTGGGCAACAGAGGGAGCCTCCGTCTTAAAAAAAAAAAAAAGAAGAATTGACATATGAAAATATCCTATATAATCTTATGCATATAGAGAAGTTCTTGTTGGTGTTTTATCAGGACTATGAAAAGTAAGTTATGCTCTCATTGATACTTTAAAAAGATATACATAACTCATATACATGTGGGAAAAAATCTGCATGTATACGGGATTGCGGTTACCTCAGGGGACTGGGCTTGGAGATGTAATGAAAGGACACTCCTTTTTTTTTTTTTTTTTTTTTTTTTAATTTGAGGCAGAGTCTCGCTCTATCGCCAGGCGGGAGTGCAGGGGGCGCAATCCCTGCTCACTGCAGCTTCCGTTTTCCGGTTTCAAGCAATTCTCCTGCCTCAGCCTCCGGAGGAGCCGGGACCACAGGCGCGCGCCACCACGCCCGGCTAATTTTTTGTACTTTTAGTAGAGACGGGGTTTCACCATGTTGGCCAGGATGGTCTGTATCTCTTGACCTCGTGATCCGCCCACCTCGGCCTCCCAGAGTGCTGGGATTACAGGCGTGAGCCACCGTGCCTGCCCAAGGACACTCCTTTTTATATTTCATACCGTTTAATGCTGTGAAATATTTTCTCGTATGCGCATAGTACCTATTTAATAATAATACTTTTTCTATTAGCAAAGTGAAAAAAATCAGTTGTTGATCCTAAAGAAACAAATCAAATGACCTTAAGTATATAATTCTTTTTTTTTTTTTTTTTTTTTTTCCCCGAGACGGAGTTTCGCTCTTGTTACCCAGGCTGGAGTGCAATGGCGCGATCTCGGCTCACCGCAACCTCCGCCTCCTGGGTTCAGGCAATTCTCCTGCCTCAGCCTCCTGAGTAGCTGGGATTACAGGCACGCACCACCATGCCCAGCTAATTTTTTGTATTTTTAGTAGAGACGGGGTTTCACCATGTTGACCAGGATGGTCTTGATCTCTTGACCTCGTGATCCACCCGCCTTGGCCTCCCAAAGTGCTGGGATTACAAGCGTGAGCCACCGCGCCCGGCCCATTAAGGATATAATTCTATCAGCTGTATTATATGTAGGTTTGGCAATTTAGTTCATTTCAAAAGCAAATACAGAAATCGTGACACTGAACTACTATCAAGCTGCGCTGTGAATACGTCAGCCACCAGTCACATGTGGCTCCTGCTTACTTGAAATAAAGCCAGTCCTCATTCAGATGAGCTGTAAGTATAAAATAAACAATGGGTTTTGAAGACATAGTATTCCAGAAAAAGCAAACACCTCCAAAAATAAGAATAATTTTTATGTTGGTTACATTGTTAAATAATACTTTGGATGGATGAGGCTAAAATATATTACTAAAACTAATTAGACCTCTAAAGTTTTACTCTTTAAATTTTATTATTAGAAATTTTAAAATTATATATATTGGCCAGATGCGGTGGCTTACACCTGTTATCTCAACACTTTGAGAGGCCAAGGTGGGTGAATCAATCACTTGAGGTCAGGAGTTCGAGACCAGCCTGCCCAACATAGCAAAACCCCGTCTCTACTAAAAACACAAAAATTAGCCGGGTGTGGTGGTGCACAACTGTAACTCTGGAGACTGAGGCATGAGAATCGCTTGAACCTGGGAGGTGGAGGTTGCAGTGAGCCGATATCACACCACTGTATGTCAGCCTAAACGACAGAGTGAGTCTGTCTGAGAGGAAGGAAGGAAGGGAAGGACGAAGGGAGGGAGGGAGGGAGGGAAAGAGAAATAGAGAAAAAAAGAAAGAAATTTTGAAATTACATATATTGCTCTCATACCAGCTTGTCTTATATTTTTATTTGGACAGTAATGTCAAAGAATTTTCATTCAACCTGTATACCATGTGGCTACAATCTGCATAAATCGTATATGTCTGTTTGAATGTGATTGTTGAGTGAATTAATGTTTTTAAAAATTAATTTTCATTCAACCTGTATACCATGTGGCTACAATCTGCATAAATCGTATATGTCTGTTTGAATGTGATTGTTGAGTGAATTAATGTTTTTAAAAAAACTAAATATACTTTTCTTTTTAAAAAAAAAAAAAAAAGTATATCCAGGCTGGGCGCAGTGGCTCACACCTGTAATTCCAGCGTTATGAGAGGCCAAGGTAGCAGATCACCTGAGGTCAGGAGTTTGAGACCCATCTGGCCAACATGGTGAAACCCGAACTCTACTAAAAATACAAAAATTAGCCTGGCGTAGTGGTGGTCGCTGGTAATCTCAGCTGCTCAGGAGGCGGAGGCAGGAGAATTGTTTGAACTTGGAAGGTGGAGGTTTCAGTGAGCCGAGGTTGCACCATTGCACTCCAGCCTGGGCAACAGGAGTGAAACTCTGTCTCAAAAAAAGAAAAAAATCCAGTCCAACAGTTAAAAAAAAAAAAATTATCAAACACCAACTGTGTTACACAGTGCTAAGTGTTGCAAATACAGCATACATAAACATAATTTGCTTTTAAAGAACTTAGACCCTGTAGGGGAGATGTTTCCTTTTTAAAATACCGTTTATAGAACAGTATTGAGGCAATTCTAAGCCCAAGACGTCACTACAAACAGGGACTGCTATTGTAAAATCATGTGAAAATAGATTTACCCAGCTTATTAGAAAAAGGCTAAATATCCTTTCATCTTTCATTCATTCTCTTACAAGGGGTTCCAAAGAGATTTTTTTCAACTTTTTAGTTTCTGGGGGTACATGTGCAGGTTTGTTACATGGGTAAATTGCATGTCACTGAGGGTTGGTGTATGAATGATCCCATTACCCAGGTAGTGAGAATAGTACCTAATAGGTAGTTTTCCGACCCTCCCTCCTCTAGTAGTCCCCACTGTCTATGGCTGCTATCTTTATGTCCATACATATTCAATGTGTGTAGCTCCCACTTATAAGTGAGGATATGTGGTATTTTGTTTTCCGTTCCTGCTTTGATTTGTTTAGTACAAAGACCTCCAGCTGCATCCACATTGCTGCAAAGGACATAATTTCATTCCTTTTTATGGCTGTGTAGTATTCCATGGTGTATATGCACCAATTTTCTTTATCCAGTCTATCATTGATGGGTGTCCAAGTTGATTCCATATCTTTGCTATTGTGAATATTGCTGTGATGAGTATATGAGTTCATGTGTCTTTTTTGTAGAATGATTTATTTTCCTTTGGATATATACTCAGTAGTGAGATTGCTGGGTTGCATGGTAGTTATGTTTCAAGTTCTTTAAGAAATCTCCAAACTGTAGGCCAGGTGCAGTGACTTACACCTGTAATCTCAGCACTTTGGGAGGCCAAGGTGAGCGGATCACCTGAGGTCAGGAGTTCAAGACCAGCCTGGGCAACACAGTGAAACCTCATTTCCACTAAAATACAAAAATTAGCTGGGTGTGGTGATACATGACTGTAATCTTAGCTACTCAGAGACTGAGGTAAGAGAATTACTTGAACTCAGGAGGCAGAGTTTGCAGTGAGCCGAGATCATGCCACTGCACTCCAGCCTGGGTGACAGAGTGAGATTCTGTCTTAAAGAAAAGGAAAAAGGAAAAGAAAGAAATCTCCACATTGCTTTCCCCAGTGACTGAATGAATTTGCATTCCCACTAAAATTGTATAAGTGCTCCCTTTTCTCTACAGCCTCGTCAATATCTGTTGTGTTTTATATGTGTACATATGCATACACATTTTATATATATATATATATATATATATATATATATATATATATATATATAATTCATTAGCTTTTGGGGTACACGTGGTTTTTGATTACATGGATGAATTGTATAGTGGTGAAATCTGAGTTTTAGTGCACCCATCACCTGAGTAGTGTACAGTATACCCAATATGTAGGGTTTTTTTTTAATTATTATACTTTAAGTTCTGGGGTATATGTGCAAATCATGCAGGATTCTTACATAGGTATACACATGCCATGGTGGTTTGCTGCATCCATCCCCCCATCACCTACATTAGGTATTTCTCCTACTGTTATCCCTCCCAATGCCCCCACCTCCTGTTATCCCTCCCCCTAGCTCCCCCACTTCCCAACAGGCCCCCGTGTGTGATGTTCCCCTCCCTCTGTCCATGTGTTTCATTGTTCAACACCCACTTATGAGTGAGAACATGTGGTGTTTGGTTGTATCAGTTTGCTGAGAATGATGGTTTCCAGCTTCATTCATGTCCCTGCAAAGGACATTTTCTTTATCCAGTCTATCATTGATGGGCATTTGGGTTGGTTCCAAGTCTTTGCTTAACAAGGATATCCAGGACTTGAACTCAGATCTGGACCAAGCAGACCTAATAGACATCTACAGAACTCTCCACCCCAAATTCACAAAATACACATTCTTCTCAGCAACACATCACACTTACTTTAAAATTGACCGCATAATTGGAAGTAAGTCACTCCTCAGCAAATGCAAAACAATGGAAATCATAGCAAACAGTCTCTCAGACCACAGTGCAATCAAATTAGAACTCAGGATTAAGAAACTCACTCAAAACTGCACAACTACATGGAAACTGAACAACCTGCTCCTGAATGACTACTGGATAAATAATGAAATGAAGGCAGAAATAAAGATGTTCTTCAAAACCAACGAGAACGAAGACACAACGTGCGAGAATCTCTGGAACACATTTAAAGCAGTGTCTAGAGGGAAATTTATAGCACTAAATGCCAACATGAGAAGCGAGGAAAGGTCTAAAATCAACACCCTAATGTCACAATTAAAAGAACTAGAGGAACAAGATCAAGCAAATTCAAAAGCTAGCAGAAGACAAGAAATAACTAAGATCAGAGCAGAACTGAAGGAGATAGAGACACACACAAAAAAAACCTTCAAAAAAATCAATGAATCCAGGAGCTGGTTTTTTGAAAAGATCAACAAAACAGATAGACTGCTAGCCAGACTAATAAAAAAGAAAAGAGAGAAGAATCGAATAGATGCAATAAAAAATGATAAAGGGGATATCACCACTTATTTCACAGAAATACAAACTACCATCAGAGATTACCACAAACAACTCTATGCACATAAACCAATATGTAGTTTTTAAATCCCTCAATCCCCTTCTCCTCTCCCCACTTCTGAGTCTCCAAAGGCCATTATACCTCTATGTGCCTTCGGGTACCCATAGCTTAACTCCCACTTAGAAGTGAGGGCATATGGTATTTGGTTTCCCATTCCTGAGTTACTTCACTTAGAGTAATAGCCTTCAGCTCCATTCAAGTTGCCACAAAAGATATTATTTCTCTCTTTTTATGGCTGAGTAGTATGAGTAGTATTCCACCGTGTATATATGCCACATTCTCTTTATCCGCTCATCAGTTGATGGGCACTTAGCTTGGTTCCATATCTTTGCAACTGTGCATTGTGCTGTGATAACCATACGTATGCAGGTGTGTTTTTGATATAATGAACATCTGTTTTCTTTAAAAGCTTTTAATAATAGCCATCCTGACTGATGTCAGATGGTATCTCATTGTGGGTTTGCCTTGCATTTCTCTGATGACTAGTAATGTTGAGCATTTGTTCATATATTTGTTGGCTGCATGTATGTCTTTCAAAAGAGATTTCTGAATGGTGGCTTCTAACCTTATCGCACCACACACACACACACACACACACACTCACATATATACTGGCTTGGTTTTGAGGAGTCCTAATGGCTGTGGTTTAGTGAGATTATAAGTTTCTGGTTGCACTTTCATGGCTTGTCTGTATTCATTTCTTTTTATGTAGGTTTGAACACAGTCTGGAAGAATTCTATATTGGGCATGCATTGTGTCATAAGACTATACCATTTGTTCACACATTATAGTACGCGGCAATCATCAAACTCTGTGGAAGGAACTGTTACAATAGAAATAAAAAACAAATAGGAAACAATTATTTTATTTATTTATTTACTTAGGTATTTATTTAGAGACAAGGTCTTGCTTTGTTGCCCCGGTTGGAGTGCCATGGCACGATCATAGCTCTCTGCAGCCTCAAACTCCTGGGCTTAAGTGACCCTCCCACCTCAGCCTCCTGAATAGCTGGGACTACAGGTGCATGGCACCACACCTGGCTATGAGAGAATAATTTTAGATGGAGATTCAATTATTGTTCTTCCAGTTACTAAGCCCTAGAGACTTTTGGAACTTTAAAATGAGAATTGTTTTTATTATTTTGTTAATCATTAATTTTAAATTTTTAAATAAAACGTTACTTTTTAGCTTTTTAATGGGAGAAATGAGTACTTCTGACACTATTAAAAGATTCTCAGGTGCTTTAGATCAGCATTCATAGCCCAACAAACAACTTAAGTTGGAACGATCACGTCTCTGGAAGTTAGTTTTCTCATGTGTCAAGTGTGGACATTAAAACTGGCTTGAAAAAGTTGTTCTGTGAATTGAATTATGAGATACAGTGAAAAAGCATCTAGCACTGTGTCTGACAACATAGTAGGTCATATTGAATCTCACTGGACAGAGATAAATGAAATTATAAGCAACAAATATGTATTTAATATGTTCACAAGACCAGATATTTACCTCATCATCCAAATTCAAAATTTTTTTTATTTTTTGAGACGGAGTCTCACGCTGTTCCCCAGGCTGGAGTTCAGTGGTATGATCTCAGCTCACCGCAGCCTCCGCCTCATGGGTTCAAGCGATTATCCTGTCTCAGCCTCCTGAGTAGCTGGAACTAAAGGCACGTGCCACCACGCCTGAGTAATTTTTTGTATTTTTAGTAAAGACGAGGTTTCACCACGTTGGTCAGGCTGGTCTTGAACTCCTGACCTCATGTGATCTGCCCACCTTGGCCTCCCAAAATGCTGGAATTACAGGCATGAGCTACTTCGCCCAGCTAAAAACTGAATATTAGCAGAAACAACTGTAGAATAAATAGGAGTAACATGGACATGATATCAATTCTTATTTCAATAAATGCATCTTCTTAACTCCTGATACTTGGGAAACTGATTGTGTGTATGTGATATACCATGTGACATACAGTGACATATAATTTGACTCTAGGAATTAAACAATCAAGTTTGCTCTTCTAAAGGTTTTTTATTTCATATGAGTTTCTCAAATCTAACCTAAGTGATCTTGTGATACCAGATGGCTGCTCTTTAACAGCATTTAAAAAAATAACCACCTAATTTATCTTTCGTTTGATAATAAGATAGTCTTGTAGGAAAATTCAAAATGCAGAAATGTTCAAGGGGAAAAGCAAACAAACACTATTCATCAACCAGAGCTAACCCATGTTATCATTTGGGGATTATTCTTTGGTTTTGTTTTTCTTTTGCTTTGCTACCAATAGTAGGGAAATGTATTTAATATGTACATTAAATACGTTCAATCCTATATAATGTAGGATTACATTTTCCTTCTTTTACTTAATGCAGTACCATGATTTAAGTATATCCTCGGGGCCAGGCACAGTGACTCACACCTGTAATCCCAGCACTTTGGGAGCCAAGGTGGGCGGATCACGAGGTCAGGAAATCGAGACCATCCTGGCTAATATGGTGAAACCCTGTCTCTACTAAAAATACAAAAAATTAGCCAGACATAGTGGTGTGCGCTTGTAGTCCCATCTACTCAGGAGGCTGAGACAGGAATCACTTGAACCCAGGAGTGGGAGGTTGCAGTGAGCCGAGATTGAGCCACTGCACTCCAGCCTGGATGACAGAGTGAGACTCCGTCTCAAACAAACAAACAAAAAAACCATACCCTCAAGTTATTAGAATACATTTTCATACACGATTTTGAAGTTTCTATAAAACATTATCCTAAGGTTATTTCTCCGTTGACCATTCAAAAATCTTTTATTTTTTAAATATTTAGGCTAAATAAATATATTTCTACACAATAATTTTATTTGTTTTGTTTTCTGAATTATTTATAAGATAAACTTGCAGACGTGAAATTGCTGAATTCCTTTTCCAAAGGTTGTGTGAATTTGCCTTTCTTGAGCAAAATAAGAATTTAGGCTTGGCCACCCAAGTAGCTTCATCCTAAATGTTCAAAGTTTAGTGTTTTCTATTAGAAATTAATTTTTAAATTTTTTCATAATTTTAAACTTTATTAAACAAAAACTCTAATTTGTATTTAATATTTTACTCTTTTGAATAACCATAGGCAAACTGTTTTATCCTTTGAAGGAAAGATGCTGCCAGTTTGATCATTTAAAAATTATTAAGAACTACTGTGTGTGCAAGTATTTTTTTCAAATGATGACTTCTTTTCCTCTGGTACATACCCAGTATTAATCCAGATACCTACTGTTAATCCCAGCAGTGTGATTGCCATCAATGAGTGGATAAAGAAACTGTGGTATATATACCATGGGATACTATTCGGCCATAGAAAGGAACGAAATAGTGGCATTTGCAGCAACCTGGAGGGAAATGGAGACCATTAGTCGAAGAGAAGCAACTCAAGAATGGAAAACCAGACATAGTATGTTCTCATGCATAACTGGGAGCTAAGCTATGAGGACGCAAAGCCATAAGAATGATACAGTGGACTCTGGGGACTTGGGGGAAAGGGTGGGAAAGGGGTGAGGGATAAAAGACTACACGTTAGATACAGTGTATACTGCTCGGGTGGTGAGTGCACCAAAATCTCACAAATCACCACTGAAGAGCTTATTCGTGTAACGAAACACCACCTGTTCCCCAAAAACCCGTGTGAAAAAAATAAGAACCGCTGAGTGTTAGGTGCTGGGTGGGGTCACAGTGATGTAGTGGTGAACATAACAGAGTTCCTGCTCTCAAGGAACTGACAGGTCTAGTTTTGGAGAAAGGCAAGTAAACACATAGGCAGTTACTCCACACCGAGTGATAAACAAGATGATCTTGGGTTTTGCTCTTGCTCAAGAAGATTCGAGTCAAGCTCTTTGGGCTTTACCTTTTGTCTTTGGTGGTCAATTCTTTTACATCTCAGTGTTGAATATTCTCATCTCTAAAATATGAATAATACTGTAATTACCCCATGGTATTGTTGTGAAGATTAAATGATATAATACATTTTAATAACTGTATCATTCTTATGCTTGGCACATAAGTATTTCAGAAATATTTGCAATGATGATAATAATAGAGAAGAAGAAGATAACAAAGGAATTTGGAAATGGTAAATTGGAGTGCTGTGTGACTTTCACCAGTAGTTGAATTTGTGAGATGAGAGGAGATGGTCAGAAGAGGTTTTTCAGAGGAGAGAGCATATAAAATAAATTATGAATCTGGGTAAACTATGTCTTCTAGAAGAGCCCAGCAGTGCAGGTTTTTTAATGTTACTGGCATTTAGAATACTCAAAAATAAGGTATTAAAAATTGATTTAGACATGATATGGTCCAGTGGGCTTAGGGGAGCTTTAGATTCTGACAACATTCCTCAGGGTATTACAAAGACAAGGAAAATCTTTCCCTTTTTCCTTTTATTCAGCACAGCTCAGTTTTTACCTATTTTATTTTATTTTTAATTTTATTTTTTGAGATGGAGTCTTGCTCTGTTGCCCAAGCTGGAGTGCAGTGGCGCCATCTCGGCTCACTGCAACCTCTGCCTCCTGGGCTCAAGCAATTCTCCTGTCTCAGCCTCCCAAGTAGCTAGACTACAGGCGCTCACCACCATGCCTAGGTAATTTTTGTATTTTTAGTAGAAATGGGGTTTTACCATATTGGTCAGGTTGGTCTCGAACTCCTGACCTGAGGTGATTCACCCAAAGTGCTTCAATTACAGGCGTGAGCTACCGCACCCAGCCTATTTTTATGTATTTTGATTCCACACAACATTTTGCAGTTTGTTTGTGAAAACAGAAAACCTTTTAATCTCTAAAAGAAGGTTTAGACTTCTTCATTTTATAGCTCAAGAAAATTCCTGGCCGGGCATGGTGGCTCATGCCTGTAATCCCAGCGCTTTGGGAGGCCAAGGCAGGAGAATAGCTTGAGGCAAAGAGTTTGACGCCAGCCTGGGCAACAAAGCAAGAACCCCATTCCTACAAAAACATCAAAAATTAGCTGGTTATGATGGTGTGCACCTGTAGTCCTGAGAGTACTTGAGAGGCTGAGGAAGGAGGATGACGGGAGCTTAGGAGTTTGAGGCTGCAGCAAGCTGTGATTTTGCCACTGCATGCCAGCCTGGGCAAGACAGTGAGACCCTGTCTCAAAAAAAAAAAAAAAAATCTGCATTTTTGAGATGACATGCATTTCTGGTAATGGACTTTCTTGCTCTCTTGACTCAAAACAATTAACAAGCATTGCAAATCCAAAACTGTATCCTGTATTCTAATAAATGCCAGCACTTCACTCAAAACACTGCCTTAAAAAGCACATACCCAATACAAACTCTGCTGCTTGGTCGGCAAGTCCAAGACAAGCTTCAACCTCTCAAAGAGGAAGAGTGAATTAAGTATTCCATCACAGCAAGCTGACGGAGAGAAAATGACACAGGGTATTGTCTCCTTAACTCCTGAGGTGTTGGCACCACTTTCAGTTTCTAGGCCTTTCTAATTATAGATGTGCTGTGTAACATTGCCTCCACCTGTACCTATCATCATAACAATATTCAGCACTTAACATTATCAAAGACCTTTCCAGCTTGAACTAATTAATTCATACAATTCCAACCATCTGGGACAGACAGTATTATTATCCAGGTTTTATAGACACAGAAACACTTCAAAAGACATTTCTCCAAGGTCATACAGTAATTGGAATGGAGCCAGGAGCGTATCTTAGAAGAACTAGATTTTTAAGTTTATTAGAAGATGATAACCTTACCCAGACTGTCTAGATGTGAGCGCAATTTGATTTTCATTTTCTTCAGGGTGCCAAACAGATGCCCCTTTGTTGGATACTAGATCCCTGTTTGATTTCTGCTGTGGCTTCTCTCCCAGAGAGAATGATCACGCACGTCATAATTTTTTTGAATACAGGGTAATTCTGAAGCTCTTAAAGGTGGCTAATATATGCCAGCTGTTTCATCTCTTTTACTTCCCTCCTTTATTCCACCTACAGTATCTCTTCACAGTTGAGTGATAGTAACACAGAGCTCTTGAATTGTAAAATGAAACCTTAGAAAAGTCAGCTAGCTATAAAGCCTTCTCTGTCCTTTTCTGGTGACCAACTAATTGAGATTCTTAGGAATCATATGCTCTTCAAAAAAGGTCCTTTATAGAAAATATCAGCTTTTTAATCACTAGTTTTTTAAAAAAGATTAAAAATAGCCCATGCTTCCTTAGCTACGGGAAAGTTACATCTGAAACTACAGTAAGTAGCTTTGGGGTGGAAAATCACCGATCCCTTTCAACTTGTGCCCTATACTAATAATTGTGGTTTGAAAGAATGTTAACGTCCTCATGCATGCATTTACTCGTGTTGAACAGATAGGAAAGAAATAATATTTTCCTTCCCTCCCTCCCTCCTTCCTTTCTCTCTTTCTTTCTTTCTTTTTCTCTTTCTTTCTTTCTCTTTCCTTCCTTTTCTTTCTTTCTTTCTCTTTTCTTTCTTTTCTTTTCTTTTCTTTCTTTCTTTCTTTCTTTCTTTTTTTCGAGACAGAGTCTCACTCTGTCACCCAGGCTGGAGTGCAGTGGTGCAATCTTGGCTCACTGCAACCTCCACCTCCAGGAGTTCAAGTGATTCTCCTGCCTCAGCCTCCTGAGTAGCTAGGACTACAGGCACATGCCACCACACCCAGCTAACTTTTTGTATTTTTAGTAGAGACAGAGTTTCACCATGTTAGCCAGGATGGTCTCAATCTCCTGACCTTGTGATCCACCTGCCTCAGCCTCCCAAAGTGCTGGGATTATAGGTGTGAGCCACCAATAAAATTTTCTACAAAGTAATCTCTTTCTAAAAAGTCAGAAGCAGATAGACTTTTACATAGACAATGATTATGCAAAATAAAGCAATGCAAAATTAAAATAAAATTTTAACAAAGGCTCTATGTAGGCTCAGAGATCAGCAAAATCAGGAAAAAGAAAGTTCTGAAAACTTTTGGAGTCTGTTAGGAATATGGTGAATGTGATTGAGAATTCTTTCTAAATACAGATCTTTTGAAATCCACATTCAAAGAATGTCTGTATATTGTTTCTATGTGAGTCACCATGTAGTAGAATGAGTAACTCAGAGGAATTAAGAGTTTGGAGGAACTGAGTGTTTTACTCTTAGGGCTGTTTTTCATACCAAGTTTTTAGCCTGGGCCGCTTCATTTTTAACAAGTTCCATAAATAAATCTGATTCACCCCAAAGTTTAAAGATCATTTTTCAATACTTCCCATTCAGAGAAGCTGAGCAGTTTTGATGTATTCATTTCAGTTCAAAGACAATCTTTCAGAACAAACCTAAAAATGGGGAAAGTTTATGTGAAAAGTTTGGAATTATATTCTCATACAGTTTTCTGAAACAGAGCAAGAAAAGAGCAATTCAGTGATACTGACTGTGTGCAGATGGCTATCGGGCATGCTCCCTAAGTTCTTCAACAGCCTGATAAGTATCAGTTACCCGGAACCAAGATGCTTAGACAGCTGGTAAGCTCCCCACTCTCATTCCTCCAGTCAGCAAGCCTGGGCCGGACTACCTGCCAAGAGGGCATGAATGCCAGCTGCTTCATCATTTAATTAAAAATGAATCCCTGGAGCTCACTGATCACTTTAATTTTTTCACAGGAAAATAATGTTTATCAAAGCACAAGTGGCTGGGTGCGGTGGCTCATGGCCACAATCCCAGCACTTTAAGAGGCTGAGGTAGGCAGATCACTTGAGGTCAGGAGTTCGAGACCAGCCTTGCCAACATGGAGAAATCCTGTGTCTACTAAAAATACAAAAATTAGCTGAACATGGTGGTGGGTGCCTGTAATCTCAGCTACTCAGGAGGCTGAAGCAAGAGAATTGCTTGAACCCAGGAGGCAGAGGTTGCAGTGAGCCAAGATTCCACCAGTGCACTCCAGCCTGGGCCATAGAGCGAGACTCCATCTCAAAATAAAACTAAAAAGCTCAAGTTAGGGCAGCACACCACTTTTCTCTATACCATCTTTATCAGTATCCAAAACTTCCTGAAAGAGTCTATTTAGAGGCTAAAACTTTTCCATGCTGGTCTCAGGCCCAGAGCAAAAAGAAAAAAAAGAAAGAAATAGATAAAGTGTGGGGCAGTCTATTTAACCATTTTAATTTTCAGTTACTCTTTTTTTTTAATATCCATAAATAAAACCTGCCGAAACACAAGAGTCCTCACTACCAAGATCTGATGAGTCTCCCATTGAGAATGCTTTCTGGGCCAGAGTGTATTTTGACATGCAAATATTTAAAAATAAATATTTTTTATTTTTAAGATTTATTTTATTTTTAAATAAATTATTTATTTTATTTAAAATTTGTGTATTTTACCTGAAAAAAATATATTGTTCAAATTTCCTAAAGTAACAAAAAGAAAAATGTAAGAAGCCTTCCTCTGCATTAGGAGGAAACTTTATGAGTGGTTCATCCAAGAAAGTTCCAGCAGGGGTGGGAGATGAAGACACTCTTGTCTGCTTTTTCTAGCTTGGTGTTTATGAGTTTGGCAAGAAGGCAGTGGAGGGGGAAGGGACAGTGCCAGCCCCGAGGCCCTTTACAGGGTGGCTGTGACCTCTGTTCTGTCATCTTGGTTTGCAGAATCAGCTGCAGTTATGTCTCTTTTCCCTGTCTGTACAGTGGAGTCTCACGGAGTGACTGCCTCTGTTTCAGGCGGGATTTTACTGGGAATTTATAGCATGCATTTGTTTTCCCTGCAAAGCCATAGTTGCAAAGGATGCCACTCAGAAACAACACTCCTCACAGATCAAATCGTAGGTGAATTTAGGCTTCTTCCTTTCCTTCCTTTACCCCTTCCTCCCTTAGATGCTGGCTCAGTGCACTGGGACACCCTTGACCTTGGCCTGGAAACTTCGTGCCCCCCAGTACTTGGCATTCTCTGCATCAGGCTGTTTAGGGTCTGCAGGAGGCTTCATAGGTGGGCCTGGGGCCAAGTTCAGTCACTGCCTACTGCCTGCTCTCCCTCTGAGCACTGATTATCTGGGACTTGTACCTTTTCAGGTGTTGATACAGCAGTGCCCCCTAAGGGGCCAATAAGGGTGAGCTAGAATGTCTTCTCTTCCTTCTCAGGTAGTGGAAATGCCCTTTAATAATAGTTTATAAAAACAGCTTTGTTTATTTTGGGCCTGACTTCACTGATGGGAATTATTGGGCAGAACAGAAGGAAACAGTAGTTGGATGCACCTTGTAAACCATATCAAAGACACGGCCACCTACATTTTCAGTACATTCTCGGCGCACAGGACCTTATCGTCAGGAGAACTTGTTGCAAGACTTCCTGTTCCTTATCATTTGGAAATATTACTATCAAAGCTGAGCTGGAAATTGAATATCGGTTTTGCAAAATCCAGTAGAGTGAAGGTCTAGTGGTGAGTCTGTTCTTCTGTGTTCAAGACAGCAACTGTTAGCAAGGAATGTGTATTAACCAAAGACCACTTAAGGAAGGATAGCATGTATAGAACAAAACAACATAAACAGGACCATAATCTCCTAGGCCCCTAGTTTTCAGTTTAAGATCAGACTCATTGCAATCTCCTACAAGGCATGCTTCTTCTCTAAATAAGTTCTCCTATTCCAGGCTGTCAGATGAGATGTGACTGCCAAGGCAGCAGAATTCACTGCTAGTTTCCAGGATCAGGTTTCCTTGGAACAGGCTCATATACAGCTTCTGTCTTCTAAAGCTGATTGATTTGCCATGGTGGGTACTGACTCTGCAAAGTGATCTATAGGCATTCTTGTGTAATATTTCCAATGGTTGAATAGTTAGAGGCATACATAGGGCATGCACTTGACTAAGCAACTGGATTTGATAATCCCCTCTCCTGATATCCATTAGACTTTCATTATAAAAATCTTCAACTGGATGGTTTAAGTCTAAGCAGGACTCTAGAAAAGGAGATGGGGCTATCAATCTCTGTGGGCCTCTGATATCAAAATGTTTATGACACTATGGTGCAGTGGTTTTTGTTAACTAGAATTTACGTTAAAAAGCTCTATCGGCCAGGCACGGTGGCTCACGCCTGTAATCCCAGCACTTTGGGAGGCCGAGGCAGGCAGATCATGAGATCAGGAGTTTGAGACCAGCCTGGCCAATATGGTAAAACCCCGTCTCTAGTAAAAATACAAAAAACTTAGCCAGGCATGGTGGCAGGCACTTGTAGTCCCAGCCACTTGGGAGGCCGAGGCAGGAGAATTGCTTGAACCCGGGAGATGGAGGTTGCAGTGAGCAGAGTTCGGGCCACTGGCTCCAGCCTGGGCAACAGAGAGAGACTCTGTCTCAAAAAAAAAAAGCTCTATCAAGGAATTAGTTCAACATTTACTTGACACACATGTTTTGGGTTATTAGTCACTACAACAAAATAATGAAACATTTACCTATTCAGAGTTTATAGTCAAATGCAAGAATATAATAAAATAATTAGAATAAAACCACAATAAAATAATATACAGCCATGTATCACTTAACAACAGGGATACATTCTACAAAATGCATCAGGTGATTTTGCTGTTGTGGGAACATTGTAGAGTGCAGTTCTAAATCTAGATGGCTACAAAGCTGTACAACATTTACTGCACTGAATACTGTAGGAAATTATAACACGATAAGTATTTGTGAATCTAAACATATCCAAGCATACAAAGAATACAGTAAAAATATGATATTATAATCTTATGAAACCACCATTGTACATGCTGTCCACCGTTGATCAGGATGTTCTGACGCAGTGCATGACTGTAGATAAACTTTTGGGTTTTATTTTATGATGGCAATCCATACAAAATGCTGTAGAAACTCCAGAGAATAAGCTGCTAGTTAGGTCTGTCTTAGGGCAGGGAAAAAGTCATTTGGACAGAATTATTACAATATTATTCACAAAGATGACATATATACCAAAAATAAGCTAATATGATCTTGGAATTCACTAATAGAAGTATAAACCATCTGCAAGCTAGAATAGTAGTTGTGGGTAGTAACTATTTTGGACCTACTCAACTATACGGGGAGTATTGGGTTCAATTTGGGACCAACATTAAAAGGATATTAAGAAATCATAGCTCATTTGGAACAGACCTTCCACATTGGAGAAGATGAGTAATATTTAGCTCAACTGGAATATCCAGAGAGGACTCCAGGCATGCTAGCAGTCAGCAAATATCTGGATGCTTTTTATGGAAAGATGTATAACATTTATTCCATAAGACTTCAAGAGTAAATTAATAAATGAAAATACATAGCGGATGGAAACTGCCAGTATATTAATTTTGACTAAAGTTAGAAAGAATCTCCAAAGAATCCGAGCTATCTAAAAGATAAAATAAACTGCCTCTTGAGTTGATAAGAGTATCACGGCAGGGTTGACTTAATTGAGGCTGGACCTTTTGTAGAGAATATTGCAAATGCACACAAACATCACCTGGGTGGTTAGGCTGAGTGATCTTTGGTCTCTTCCAAACCTGAGGCTTTATGATTTGGAGTTGTGGTTTTAATATTATGCATTATTTCCAAAACATAGCAGTTAAAGTAGATGGGTATTCTTTTCATCTGTCCCTTCCGATTGTCTCATGAGTAGCGCATGACAGTGGTGGGTAATTAATGAGTCACTTAGCAAGTGACAGTCTTCACGTACTATCAAGGTCTTCATAGGCATGTTACGAAGGTCAGTAAGACTCTCCTCATTCTCTACCACCCAGATCTTAGGATTTAAAACTTTTGAAGAAACTATACCAAGAAATAAACCAAGTTGGCATGTTGATGTAGAGCAAAGCCTGGAGTGAAGACCGGGAAAGAAAGAACAACAGGAAGAGCCAAGCCATGAGGTGAAAGATACAAGGCAGTCCCTTAGCAAGAACACAGGTAAAGTTGATCCTGGCTGGGCGTGGTGGCTCACTTTGGGGAGGCTGAGTTGGGCGGATCACGAGGTCAGGAGTTCAAGACCAGTCTGCCTAATAAGGTAAAACCCCGTCTCTTCTAAAAAATACAAAAATTAGCTGGGCGCGGTGGCTCACGCCTGTAATCCCAGCACTTTGGGAGGCCGAGGCGGGTGGATCACAAGGTCAAGAGATCGAGACCATCCTGGCCAACATGGTGAAACCCCGTCTCTACTAAAAATACAAAAATTAGCTGGGTGTGGTGGTGTGTGCCTGTAATCCCAGCTACGTGGGAGGCTGAGGCAGGAGAATTGTTTGAACCCAGGAGGTGGAGGTTGCAGTGAGCTGAGATTGTACCATTGCACTCCAGCCTGGACAACAGAGGGAGACTCCATCTCAAAAAAAGAAAAAAGAAAGTCCAGAGTAAAATTCCAACTATTTCCTGTGAATTCAAGTCCAAATGCCAGGAAGGTAGAGAACTGGCCCACAGGGAAGTCTGAGAAACATCTAAAGGCATCTCCAAGCCCTAAGTATGTGTCATTTATTTATACGTGTGTTTTAGAATGCGGAAAACCATAGAATTGGACAGAAAACCTCTAATAAGAATTAAAGCCAAGGATTTGTGGTCAGTAGGGGCGCCAAGGGGAGAAGGGTGGGGAACGGTTCCACTCCCTCTTCCTGCAGTTTCTGACTCACAAGTTTAAAGCAATTAGAAGCAAGCAACTCTTAACAAAAAGCATATTCACTGTGTGAAAGTTATTCAATATTCTCTCTCAAGTGCCCCACTGATGGAATCCTTGCACACTCACAGTGTGGTAAAGTGTAATTTTACCATGCCAATTCCATATTTAGCAGAGTCAGTCAGACCCTCTGACTAGATTAATACTCAGTGCTTTTTCAGTACTGATTATTTTAATATTATAAAATCTGTATTTTGTAATATTAATCAGAATGACTTTGTTTTCTTTTTTATTCATGTGTAAAATGCGTGAGTCTTAACCTGATGAATTTTCATATATATTCACCTGTGCAGAACTATTTAAATCAAGATATCGAACATTCCAACATCCCAAGGGCTCTGTCACATCTCTTCTCAGTTACTGTTCCCTGCCCTTGAACATTGAAGCAATTACTATTATATTATTCTAAATTTCATTACCATCATTTTGTATGTATTTGAACTTCACACACACACACACACACACACACACACACACAAACAGTAGAGTAGGTACTTTTGTGCCTGGCCTCTTTTGCTAAACATTTTTCAGTGAGATTCACCCATTTTGTTACATGCAACAATTGTTTATTTCTTCCTGTTGCTTGTAGTATAATCCATTGTATGAATATACCCCAACTTATTTACCAATTCTACTATTGCCAAGCATTTGGGTTGCTTTCGAGTTTGGTTTATTGTGAATATAGTTGCCACAAACATTCTTGGAACATTCTCGCATATTCCTTTTGGTGGACAAAAGCATTAGCTTCTCTTCTGTATGTACCTTGTACATACAGATGTTTAGCTTCAATTTAGTCCTGCGAAGCTATTTTTCAAAGTTACCTTTCCAGTTTACACCCCATCAGCAGCATATGAGAGTTCTAGCTGCTCCACATTGTCTCCAACAGTTTGTATTGTCAGGCTTTTTGTTGCGTTTTGTTTTTAACTCATCGTTTTGATGGGTATATCATGGCATCGCAATGTGGTTTTTTAATAGGCATTTCCCTGATACCTATGAGACTGAGCACTTTTTCATATACTCATTCCATTATGATCATTGGTTAACTTCTTTTAGGAAGGATCTATTCAAGTCTTTTCCCCATTTTAAAATTCAGTTGTTTGTCTTTTTCTAAGGGTTTGTAGGTTTCCTTTATATATGGATATAAGCTCTGTACTCTGCAAATGTTTTCTCCCAGTCTGTGGCCTGACTTCTCATTCTCTTTTAATGAGCAGTTCATGAGTATTTATCAGTTATGTTTTTGTGGTTCGTGTTTTTAATGACCAGTTTAAGAAATCCTCACCTCTTCACAGAAGAGGATGAATTAAGTACAAGATACGTGAAAGCTCATTCAATCATTCTGAAGTTACAGTGCTTGATAGAATTGTGTGACATTCTCGATAATTAGTTTCATGTCTATACTAAGCAAACATTCTTAACCCTACTATATTATTTGGATGAAAATATTTCTTCCTCCTTAGACATTATTTGTATAAGAAAAACATATTAAAAACTACTGGGTTGTGGCTGGGCACAGTGGCTCACGCCTGTATTCCCACCACTTTGGGAGGCTGAGGTGGGTGAGTCACTTGAGGTCAGGTGTTTGAGACCAGCCTGACCAACATGGTGAAAACCCATCTCTACTAAAAATACAAAAGTTAGCTGGGTGTTGTGGTGGGCACCTGTAATCCTAACTGCTCGGGAGGCTGAGGCACGAAAATCACTTGAACCCAGGAGGCAGAGGTTGCAGTGAGCCAAGATCAAGCCACTGCATACCAGTCTGGATGACAGAGTGAGAGCTTGTCTCAAAAAGAAAAGAAAAGAAAAGAAAAAATTAGTGGGTTATGTGGGGAGACGGGGTGAATAGACAGAGCCTAGAGGATTTTTAGGGCAGTGAAATTATTCCATGTACTACAATGGAGGATATATGTCATTATGCATTTGTCAAAACTGATAGAATGTACAATATCAAGAGTGAACCCTAAATTATGGGCTTTGGGTGATAACGATGTGTCAACATAGATCCATTGATTGTTAACAAACATACCAATTGAGGGTGGAATGTTGATTATGGGAGAGATTATGCATGTGTGAAGGCAGGATATATATGGGAACTTTCCGTACTTTCTGCCTAATTTTGTTGTAAATTTAAAACTACCTTAAAAAATAAAATCTACTTTCATCGATTTTGTCTATTGTTTCGAAGAAACAATTTTTCCTTTCACCAATCCTTTTTATTGATTTTTATTCTCTATTTCATTTAGTTCTGCTCTCATCTTTGTTATTTATTTTCTTCTAATTTTGAATTTGGTTTGTTCTTTTTTTTTTTTTTTTTTAGCTCTTTTAGGTGCATTGCTAGATTGTTAATTTGTCACATTTCCACTTTTTTGACATAGGTATTTACTGATATCAACTTTCCTCTTAGTACTATTTTTACTGAATTCTACAGGTTTTGATATGTTCTTTCCATAATTTCTTCCTAGAAATTTTTTTATTTCCATCTTAATTTCTTTGTTGACCCAATGGTCATTCAGGAGCATGTTGTTTAATTTCCATGTATTTACATATTTTCCAGAGCTCCTTTTGGTTTTTCGTTTTGTTTTTGTTGAATCAGAGTCTCACTCTGTTGCCCAGGTTGGACTGCAGTGATGCAATCATGGTTCAATATAGCCTTCAATTCCTGGGCTCAAGCAGTCCTCCCACCTCAGCCTTCCTAGTAGCTGGGACTACAGGTATGTGCCATCACACCCAACTAACTTTTTTATTTTTTGTAGAGATGGCATCTCACTATATTGCCCAGGCTGGTCATGAACTCCTGGGTTCAAGTGATCCTCCTGCCTTAGCCTCCGAAAGTGTTGGGACTATTGGCATATTGGTATTGATTTTTAGTTTTATTGCATGTGGTCGGATAATACTTTTTTAAATTGTTGAGACTAGTTTTGTAGCCTAATATGCATTCTATCCTGGAGAATGCTCCATGTGCTGATGAAGAGAATGCATATTTTGCAGTTGTTGGGTAGAATGTTAGTTTTATGTCTGTTGGGTCCATTTGGTCTGAAGTCCAATTTGAATTCAACATTTCTTTGCTGATTTTTCTGTCAGGATAATCTGTCTAATGCTGAGAGTGGGGTGTTGACCAGGAAGTGAAAAGAGTATAATATTCAATAAACATTTGCTATATATCTTTTGCAATTAAGACATTACCTGAGGCAGAAGAACGTCTTGAACCCGGAAGGCAGAGGTTGCAGTGAGCCAAGATTGCACCATTGCACTGCACCATTGCACTCCAGCCCAGGCAATACGAGCTAAACTGTGTCTAAAAATAAAAATAAAAAAGAAGATATTACCTGATTTTTTTTTTTTTTTTTGAGATGGAGTTTTGCTCTTGTCGCCTGGGCTGGAGTGCAATGGCGCGATCTTGGCTCACTGCAACCTCCGCCTCCCAGGTTCAAGGGATTCTCCTGTCTTAGTTTCCTGAGTATCTGGGATTGCAGTTGCCTGCCATCACACCTGGCTTCTTTTTGTATTTTTAGTAGAGATGGGGATTCACTATGTTGGCCAGGCTGGTCTCAAACTCCTGACCTCAAGTGATCCACCCGCCTCAGCCACGCAGCGTGCCAGGATTACAGGCACGAGCCACCATGCCCCGCCAAGATATTACCTGAACTTAACAGTGTTATATACAATGGTCTAACAGAACACTACATTGTGTGCACACAAAAAACCATATAATACAATCAGGTAAATGCTTATGTTTTCTCCACATTTATAGAAACTTATATCAGGGCCATGTGTTTTCGAAAGTACAAAGGCCTATTTATGCTACTAAAGAGAACTAAGGTGTTTGAGGTGAAAAAAGGTTTACTTTCATCTCCAACTCTTAAGAAAAGCAGCAAGCACGGTGATAATGGAAAGGACAGGTATTCAAATCCTGGCTCGATCGCTGACTGGCCAACTAACCTTGGACATGTTTCTTAAACCTTTCTGAACTTCTGTTTTCTTATATGGAAAATGATAATACATATCTCATAGGGTTGTTGGGAAGAGTGAATGGATTAATGCATGTAAATTATTAGTAAGTGTTCAATAAATATTGGATTTTATTATTACCGTCAGAGTATCACATTTGAGGTAGTTACAATTATACTCAGTTTTAGATAAAGAAACAGTATAAGAAAAGTTAAGCTTACATAATGTTAGCAGTAAAGCTTGTCCTTCAACACACATCTTTTTTTTTTTTTCGAGACAAGGTCTCACTATGTCACCCAGGCTGGAGAGTAGTGGCGAAATCGTAGGTGACTGCAGCCTTGACCTCCTGGGCTCAAGTGATCCTGCCACCTCAGCCTCCCAAGTAGCTGGGACTACAGGTGCACATACCACCACATCTGGCTAATTTTTGTATTTTTTTGTAGAGACAGGGTTTTGCCATGTTGCCTGGGCTGGTTTCAAACTCCTGTGCTCAAGCAATCTACCCACCTAAACCTCCCAAGGTTCTGGGATTACACGTGTGAGCCACTGTGCCCGGCCCACATTTGTATTTTTATGGGCTTTCAGTTCACCATGTGCAAATTGCAGATTGTTTACTCTTCACCAAGCATTGACAGATCTGAATTTGGGTAAAAGTGAATGAGAAATAAATACAAGGGCTACAAAAACTTTTCACAAAACGTCTTGAGTTACACCTTCTATGTAATTCAGGATTAAAACAAACATTTAAACGGATCATCTCTCAAAAAGGGGCACATGGTTTAAACTAGATTCAAAGTTTCTTGATGGCAGCAGGGTATCTTCTATGTCATTACAGTATTCATAGTAAATAATAGAGTGCTGGGCATAGTGTTGGTTTATCAATACAGAGGAGACTTTATGAAGCAGTTTATCTAGAGATGCTGCCTTCAGATCCTGTTACATTTTAGGTCTATAAAGTTTTGCTTGTGTTCTCAAGAGCCTGGTGACTTTTTTTTTTTTGAGATGGAGTTTTGCTCTTGTTGCCCAGGCTGGAGTGCAGTGGTGCAATCTCGGTTTGCTGCAACCTCTGCCTCCCAGGTTCAAGTGATCCTTGTGCCTCAACCTCCGGAGTAGCTGGGATTACAGGCATGTGCCACCATGCCAGGCTAATTTTGTATTTTTAGTATTCACAGGGTTTCACCATGTTGGCCAGGCTGGTCTTGAACTCTCGACCTCAGGTGATACACCCACCTCAGCCTCCCAAAGTGCTGGGATTACAGGCATGAGCCACCATGCCTGGCAGACTTCTAATTCGTATACATTTTTATTTCTGCTTTGGAATGTGAAGTGTTTTACAGCACCGGTGACTCATTGCCATGTAACTGCTAGAACAGTGGTTTTCAGATTTTGGTTCCCAGACAACCAGGAGCAGCAGCACCTGGGAACTTGTTGAAATGAGAATTCCTGGGACTTGCCCCAGCCAGTCTGAGTCAGAAAATCTGGAGGATGAGGCCAAGCAATCTGTTTTTAACAGTCCCCAGGTGATTCTGATGCACACTAAAAAACTTGAGAAGAATGTGCTGGAAAAGGAGGATTACTGTTTTACCCATCTGAGAATGTAGGGAAAGTTGACTTAATTATTAATAAAGTGAACTTCAAACTCTAGAAATCATATCAGAGATAACCATTTTATTTGAGGTCATTTGATTTGTCTGTTTATTGGACTACGAAATTCACTTATATGATTCAAACTTAAAAAATTCAAAATGATACACAAAGAAATTTCTTGGTCAGTCGGGGTGGCTCACTCCTGTAGTCCCAGCACTTTGAGAGGCTAAGGTGGGTGGATCACTTGAGGTCAGGAGTTCGAGATCAGCCTGGTCAATGTGGTGAAACCCCGTCTCTACTGAAAATACAAAACTTAGCTGGGCATGGTGGCAGGTTCCCATTATCCAAGTTAGTCAGGAGGCTGGGGCACAAGAATCTCTTGAACCCGGGAGGCAGAGGTTGCGGTGAGCCAACATTGCACCACTGCACTCCAGCCTGGGCGTCAGAGAGAGACTCTGTCTCAAAAAAGATAAAATAAAAACCTAAATAAGAAATTTCTCCCCTTCAAAAATATGTCCTAGAGGCAAACCAAGATTACAGGTTTGTTTTGTATCTTTCCAGGGTTATTTTATTATTTTATATACATGCTAACAAGAAGATGTATTCTTTCTTTGGTACAAAAATTATAGCATACTATACACTGCTCAAATGCAGCCACCTTTAATAGCACCCAAAGGTATATGGTTTCAGCACTCTTTGGTGGACTTTTCCATATTTTGCAAAAGAGATGTGCCTTCTGGAAATTTAAAATAAAGATTTGTTTTGCACTTAGGTTCTTCCATTAAACAAATACTGATACTGTATATTAACAATGTATTTTATTTTCAGTTGACTTTCAAAAATCTCATTTAAATGACTGAATATATAGAATTATCACCATCCCCAGGTACTGTTTCCTCTGTATTGTGTTCAAAAATCTCATTCTTCTACCAATGCCACACTTTCATCTTATAGAACTGGTTGAGCTTTCAGATTAAAGTTTAAGCCATGTGTTATTCATTCAATAATGCTGGAATTTCTTCCAAATTACGCTGAAGGCCATTTGCTTTTTGCCTCCAAGCATCAAGAGTTATATTGAAACTCTTTTTAATTTTACTTCTATTCTGTTTGCCCACATCTGGCGTAATGCCAATTCATTTTTCACTTAAACAAGCAACCATATTCTCTTCTTTACTCTTTTAGCAATATTACCATCCTGACATTTGATCTCTGCAAGCAATTATCTGATTTCTTCAAGTATCCCTTTAATATTCTTTAAAGGAGTTGAAGCATTTAAAATAGCCCTTTCGTCTGTGCCAAAATGTTCCCAGCTGTGTCAAAATATGAACCAAATTATATACCAAGGAATTTATCTTTTAAAAATAATATCCACAGTAGTGATTCTACATTTCTTAACTTAGAATTCAAGGTCTGCAATATCCTGCTTTTTCAGAGATATCTCCCTTGATTGAGCTTTCCACCCCATAAAGATTGTCATTTTTAGTTTCCTGTATCTTTGGGGCATATTTCTTTTTCTGTGTCTTCATGAAGGCCGTTCTGCTATGCTAGTCTACCAACTTGTTTCCTACCCCTATCGCAAGGTTTGACCATGTGATCAAAACCACTCTGAGAAGATGGTGTCTCATTTGTATGTAGGTATATTTTATGTTATTGAGCTTTATAGTTATCTTGTGATATAAAAACATGAGCCTGGTTACCCATGTTACAGGTGAGGAAACTGAGGCCTAGAGGACTCAATCATCCTGGATTCTTCTGCATTAACAAGCTGCTGTACTCACTTGGCACTCTGTACTGCCTCATAATATTACCTTTGTACATATCCATGACTTGTCATCATAACTCCTTCTCCAAGGCAGTTCATCTCATTGTTCCTTGTATTCTCCCCTGTGATTTGAACATGAAAGGAATTCAGTAAATATTAGCTGTTCAACTCATTAGAATCCAAGAATCATAAAACTTTTGGCTCAAAGAGAGCCTTCATGATCATTTAATGAATACTTGAGTTTGTCAAACTGGTTTAAGTTTGCATAGCCCTGGTGGTAATAGGTACAATGCCATTCATTTTATTAGAAGACTTGAGATACAATTATTTTAATTTAAAAAAAAATAGTGACATATAATGGTATGGAATATTAACATGAAAGTTGTAAAAGAAATCATAAAACAAGTTTTTAAGACAAAACATGAAACTTCAAAGCGACTCCAGAGAAATATCAGAACTGTAATTAGCTGTTTCAGGCTATCCCAGACTTCTTGAGGTGGGAGGAGGGTGTAAATATTTTATCTTCTCTGCAGTTGGTGCTAATTCTATTGAAAGAATTGAGAAGCTTAATTGAAGTCTGGAGACGTTAAGCAAATTGCTCCAAATCACACATTAATTCAACCAATATTGACTCAGCCTCCGCTACGAATTGTGTAAACACCAAGGTTGCAATGACAAGCAAAAGAAGACATTGGCCACATAAATTCTGTATGCAAGTGGGGGTGAGAGGAGGACAGGGTGTTCAACTAATATTCAATATGCATAAACTATAAACCAGCCTCTCTCTTGGTCAGTCCAGTGGAAGAAAACTTTATTGCAACTCTTCAGAAAATATCCAAGAGAGTCCATCTTACTGCAAAACAGAAGAAGTTTAACATGTTTTCCCATAGCTTACGTCCTCAATGTTTTCCTCTGCAGTTACTCACTGATAAAAACGGATTTTTCCAAGTTCTTTCTGACCCTGGCCTGAGAATTTCCTGGTTCTTTGACCTCTTACTCCTATCTTTTCCTCTTCTTCCATCTGTTCTATCCTCAGTGCAAATAAAGCTAGCTCTTGGCGAGAGTTTTCTTTAGTGGTTGTGGTGGTGGAAAAAAATATAAACTCTTATGAATTGGTTTTCTGTTCCTGTTACATTTTTTCAGTGACACAGTACAGTAGATGTAAAAATGCAGAGAACTTGACTTAGGCTGGGGATTCAGGAAGAATCCTTTGATGAAAGAACCTTTTAGGAGAGGCTTGTACAATTATATGAGAACCATATTAACCAAGAAAAGGATATAGGAAGATTTCAGGCATAGGGATCCTAGTCAAGGAGACCCCCAAGTGGGAAGGCAGAGGGAAATAACAAAAGGCCATTACAGCTAGAATACGAGACGAGAAGCTGCCAGGAAGAAGCTGGAGAGGGAGACAGGAGTCCAATTATCGAAAGCCTCGTGGTCCACATTTAGGATTTGATCTTCTCTGAGAGCATTGAGAAACCATCAAAAAGAAGCAGGCCCAGGCACAGTGGCTCAAGCCTGTAATCCTAGCACTTTGGGAGGCCGAGGCAGGAGGATCACTTGAGGTCAGGATTTCAAGACCAGCCTGGCCAACACGGCGAAACCCTGTCTCTACTATAAATCCAAAAATTAGCCAGGCATGGTGGCACATGCCTGTAGTTCCAGCTACTCGGGAAGTGGAGGCACAAGCATTGCTTGAATCTGGGAGACGGAGATTGCATTGAGCTGAGATCATGCCATTGTACTCCAACCTGGGCAACAGAGTAAGACTCAAAAAAAAAAAAAAAAGAGAGAAAGAAAGAAAGCAGGGCAGTAACATGACCAGATTTGTATTCTTATGTAAAGAATTGGTGAAGACTAGAAATTTGGTGAGAACAATTGATAAGTTTCTATTGAATTGAAATCGTGCCACAGGAGATGGAAAGCAGAAAAATTTAGAAGCTCTTTGGGAAGAAATGGTCAGGATTTAGTGATAGATTGGATATGGATGGCAAAGACAGAGAGGTCAAGGACAACTCCTAAGCCTCTGGTTTGAGAAACTGCACAGGTGATGACGACAGACACTGAGAGAGGAAAGCTAGAAGAGCACCAGATTTCACGGGGTAAGTTTTAAAGTCAGATGGCTTAAAACTGAGACAGAAAGGAAAAAGACAAAAACAACAAACAAGGCAGTCGTGATTTAGTCCCAGCAAGTCAGGAAGCTTCCAATTTTTTTAAAATTCTTGCTTGAACAGTTCTTTAAATCCATTTATCTCATCAATAACAATCTAAAAGGCACATAGAAAGCACTTTGAATTTAATTTATTTTTTTATTGACATTCAAAGAATGACATATACATGGTATCATTTAGTTTAGTAAAATAGGTAAGAAGTGAGATTATTCTAAATTTTATGTATTATATTACTAATTTAAGGATCATTTATGTTCATAAAATGAGTAGGGTATCTATCACTGTATAACAAATCACTCCAAAACTTAGTAGCTTAGAATAAGTATGTTATCGTATTACTATTTCTTATGATTTTGGGGTTCAACTAAAAGAATGGAGTTATTCTCTAAAGCTTCCATAGTCACATATCTGGCTAGTGATGTTGAGGCTGTTGAACTTTTGCCTCATACGCCCACATAATGGAACACAGTGGCCTCTCCATGTGGCCTAAATTTCCTCACAGCGTGGGAGTTGGGTTCCAAGAGTGATCATCCTAAGAGCGCCAGGCAGCAGCTGTGCTAACTTGTAGGACCTAACCTTAGAAGTTAAGGTTAGAAACATGGCTAAACTGCTATGTCATGGTCCTGCCTGGATTCAAAGAAGAGGAAAATAGTCCTCACCTCTCAGAGTCAGGAGTGACAGCTCGCATGTTAAGATGAGCAGGTAGAATGGGAGATGTTGTTATAACCATTGTGGCAAAAACAATCTGCCACAAGACAGAAGGGCAAATGGAAATAGACTGTTGTTTGCTGGACAGTATCTACAATAGCACTTGGGACTGAGTAAGTACTTGTTCAGTGAATGACTAGGTATCTAGAATAGGATACACTATCTTCCAAATCTTATTCTTGTTTTTTACTTTTCCTAGTTACTCTTTATCTGGAATCTTAAGTATAAAGAGAACTAATGAAAAAAAAACTCAAATTGAATAGTCCTATGAAGTTTAGATTTGTTATTATTATATTATATATTTATTTATAAATGATATATAAATAGTATATTTGGGCCAGGTGTGGTGGCTCACACCTGTATTCCCAGCACTTTGGGAGGCCGATGCAGGAGGATGGCTTGAGCCCAGGAGTTCAAGACCAACCTGGGCAATATACCAAGACCTCATCTGTAGAAAAAAATCAAAAAAATTAGTTGGTCATGGTGGCACACATCTGTATTCCCAGTTTCTCAGGAAGCTGAGGTAGGAGAATTGTTTGAGCCCAAAAGGTAGAGAGTGCAGTGAGTAGTGATTGCACCACTGCACTCCAGCCTAGGGGACAGAGCAAGACCCTGTCTCAAAAAAAAAGTACATGTAATTACTTATTAATTATAAGTTTAGCCTTCATATTTTTTAATATTCTAATTCATAGTAAATAAAATATTGTAAATTCACCTTAAGAGTAAAATAATAAAAATATAAATTATTGTAATGACAAATATTTTATTTTATTGTTCTGGTAAACAGAGACTAAAGAGTTAGGTTTAATAATGGCCTCTTAGAATGTCTATGTTCCGTTGCCCAGAACCCATGAATGTGCCTTATACAGCAAAGGAACTTCACGAATGTGACTAAGTTAAAGATTTGGGGTTGAGAAAATTATATTGAATTAGCCTCATGGGTCCTAAATATAGTCACAGGTGTTTTTAAAAGAAACAAACAGAGGGACAAATTGGACTCTGCTGGAGCAGAAGGCAAAGTCAAAGACCTGCTGGAGAGAGGGAATGGGAAAGGCAAGGAAAGGATTCTCTCCTGGAGCCTGGCGATGGAACCAGCCCTGCTAATAGCTTGATTCTAGCCCTTTAAGACTCATGTTAGGCTCTGACCTCCAGAACCGTAACAGAATAAACTTGTGTTGTTTTAAGACATTAAATCTGTGGTATTTTGTTACATCAGTCATAGTAAACCAATACAGCAAAAACAATGATAAAATGAGGAAAAAGGTTTGCATTTCAATAACTCAAAGCCACATGTTCTTTAGCTGGCATAAATAGGAAATAGACATAGTGAATTAAAAGGCTGAATAAAGATTATAGTTATTAAAATGAGTATATATGATTGCAAAGCCCTGTACAATCTATGTTGACATTTTTCCTTTGAGGCTGGTAGTGTAGTAAACAACCTTCCTCCCTCCCTTGTTCCCTCCTCTCCTTTTGTCCTGTCCTCCCTTCCTCCTCCCTCCTGATATAGTTTGGATGTTTGCCCCTTCCGAAGCTCATGTTGAAATGTAATCTTCAGTGTTGGAAGTGAAAGCTGGTGGGAGGCAACTGGATTACAGGGGTGGATCCCTCACGAATGGCTCAGTGCCATCCCCTTAGTGAGGAGTGAGTTCTTGCTCTGAGTTTACTCTAGATCTGGTTGTTTAAAAGTATGCGGAATTGGAGATTATTATGTTAAGTGAAATAAGCCTGGCACAGAAAGACAAACATCGCATGTTCTTGCTTTTTTGTGGGATCTAAAAATCAAAACAATTGAACTCATGGATGTAGGGAATAGAAGGATGGCTACCAGAGGCCGGGAAGGGTGGGGCTAGAGGGGAGATAAGGATGGTTAATGGGTACAAAAAAATAGAAAGAATGACTAAGACCTACTATTTGATAGCACAACAGAATGACTATAATCAATAACTTAATTGTAAATTTGGAAATAACTAAAAGAGAGTAATTAGATTCTTGTTGTAACACAAAAAATAAATGCTTGAGGGGATGGATACCCCATTCTCCATGATGTGATTATTACGTATTGCATGCCTGTATCAAAACATCTAATGTACCCTAAAAATACATACACCTACTATGTACCCCAAAACAACAAACATTTAAAATTTTTTTAAAAAAATTTTTTAATTAAAAATAAAAGCGTGTGGCACTGCCCCCATCTTGCTCTTGCTTCCCCTCTCGCCATGTGAGATGCCTGTTCCCCCTTCGCCTCCTGTTACGACTGGAAGCTTCCTGAGGCCCTCACCATAAGCAGATGCGAGCACCACACTTTTTGTTGTTGTTGTTGTTGAGACTGTCTCGCTCTGTCGCCCATGCTGTAGTGCAGTGGCAGGATCTTGGCTCACTACAACCTCCTCCTCCTGGATTCAACCAATTATCCTGTCTCAGCCTCCCATACAGTAGCTGGGACTACAGGCATGTGCCACTGTGCCCAGCTAATTTTTGTATTTTTAATAGAGATGAGATTTCACCATGTTGATCAGGCTGGTCAAACTCCTGAATCTCCGGTGATCTGACTGCCTCGCCCTCCCAAAGTTCTGGGATTACAGGCGTGAGCTACTGCGCCCGGCCCAGCACCACACTTCTTGTACTCTCTGCAGAACCATGAGCCAACTAAACCTCTGTTCTTTACACATTATCCAGTTTCAGGTATTTATAGCAATGCAAGAATGGTCTAACACACTTCCCTCCTTTCCTTCCTTTTATTTATATCAGTACGGACTCATACATTCCGACTTTACTCAATAGATTCTAACCCGGTATTACTATTGTTTATATTAATGTGCAATTTTGCCAGTTTGGGTTAGTGGCAACCACTTCAAGCCAATCCCTGTCCTGTTGATATGTGCATATCATATTTTGAGCATATCCTTATAGATACCATACGATGTTCCTGATTCATCTTCCACTTTTCCTGTTCTAGTTTTGGAATCAGCATTTCTTCAAGGAACCCAGGTTCCATTTATTAGAGTAAAGATATTTAGGGACAATGATCTGGATAGCAGCCGTGTTCTTTGCTGGAGGCCCTTCTAGATCCAGTGAGTGAACAGATGAGGAATCACATACACTTACACAGACACATATACATACATACATACACATATCTATGTATTTCCATTTCTATAACTATTGCTACCTCTATCTATAAATCTATATCTAGATACTAAAAAGCATTATTTCATATTTGAACCTCTGATTCCAATCCAGCACCACAGCTTAGTTTCCCTTTTCAATGTTGCTAACTTTCTCCACGAACAATGAAAAGCCTGGCTTTCCTTATCCTTGATAAATTCATAAATTTGTTCCAACCTGGAATACACAAAAACATGTTTTGGAATTGCTAATCCACTGATAAAAGCAAACCTACTAGAGCTAACATTTGTTTTGGGTTCTTTATCTTTGAGGTAAAATTTAAATAGCATGAAATTCACAAATCTTAAGTGTGCAATTTGATGAATTTTGACACATGCGTATTCTGTTTAACCCTCTACAAAATTTAGAGCATTTTTTTTACCCTGAAAGTTCCCTTATGCTTCTTTCTAATTATCACCACTGGCAGAGGCAAACACTGTTCTTTTTTTTTTTTTTCATTTCAGATTTATTTTTCCAACATAGATGTTCAGCACATACTTTTAACCTCTTTGAGATATTTATATAAGTGAAATTATGGAACATATTCTTCGTGTCCAGCTTCCTTTACTCAGCACAGCGTCTGAGAGATTCATCCATATTTTAGATATATCAGGAGTTCTTTTCTGTGGATGGTGTTTCATTGTTTGAGTGTACAATATCACAATTGGTTTATCCATTCACCTATTAACGAGCAATTCAGTTGTTTTCAGTTTTTGGTGACCGTGAATGTTCTCATTCATGACTTTTTGGAACTATGTTTTAATTCCTCTTTGGGAAACATTTAGAAGTAGAATTTCTGGGTCGTAGAGCAGGTATATGCTTAAGTTTATAAGAAATTACCAATCTTTTTGTTTTTGATTTCCATTAGCAGTGTATTTCCACTTGCCACTTCTTGGCCAATATTTGGTGTCTTCAGTACTTTTAATTTTAGACATTTGAGTATAAGCTAGTAGCTCATTGAAGTTTTAATTTGCATTTTTCCAATGGCTAACAAAGAACTTGATCATGTGCTTATTGGATATGCATAGTATTTCCTTCATTATGCGTCTATTGAAGATTTTATTTACTTTATTTCTTGCATTGATGTAATGAATAGTTGCAGTTATTTATATATTCTGGATACAAATTTTTTGTCAGATATATACTTTACAAATATTTTCTCCCAGTCTGTGGCTTCCTGTTCATTTTTATCTGTGGTTTCCTGTTCATTTTTAAAGTGTCTTTTAATGAGAAGGTTTAAATTTTGATAAAGTTTAATTTATCATTTAAAACTTCTGTGGTTGTTACTCTGTTCTAAGAAATCTTCACTTACCTGAGGTATTCACAGTAGGCTTAAGTTTTTTTTTAAAAGACTATCTATAGTTTAAGCTTTTATATTTAGGTCCATGGATGAATGAGGTAGAAGTTATGGTTCTTTTGTTTCCATATAGATATCTAGTTTTTCCACATAATTTATTGAACACTTTCCTTTCCTCACTGAATTGCTTTGCTACCTTTGTTCAAAATGAAATAACCAGATGGATATTCGTCTGTTTCTGCGTTGTACTTTATTTCATAGATCTATATGCCTATCCTGTTGCCAATATTACACAACTTTTGAAGTTAAATAATAAAAATCCTCCAGCTTTGTCCTTTTATTTCATCACAGTTTTGGCTATTCTAGGCCCTTTACATTTCCAGTAAGTCTTAGAATCAGATTGTCACCTTTGCTAAAATGCCTACTAGGATTATAGTTAAGATCATTTTGGGGAAAACTGACATCTTAAGAATATTGAGTCTAGCAACATTTGAATATGGTGTATCTCTATATGTGTTATTTAATTGCTCTTATTAGTATTTGTAGCCTCGAACATTAAGGTTTTGCAGATCTTTTGCTGAATTTGCTTCTAAGTATTTTATGTTTTAAAGCTATTGTTGAAGTAATAACCTTTTAATTTGATTTAAAAATGTGTTTAGTGTTAGTATGTAGAAATGCACTTGATTTATTTTATATTGAACTTGTATCTTAAAGTCTTGCTAAATTCACATATTAGTTCCAATAACTTTTTGCAGATTCCTTAAGATTTTCAATATAAGGAATTACATTATCTGCAAATAGGAATCAGTTCCTTCTTCCTTCCAATTGTTATGTTTTCTATTTCTATTTTTTGACTTCTCAAACTGATTCAGACTACCAGTAGAATAGACGTTAAAGGAGAAGAAGCATCCTTGTTTGCTTTCCAATCATGTAAGAGGAGTTGCCTCTTTAACCACCAAGTGTGATATTGACTGATGTTCTATATCAGGTTCAGGAAGTTTCTTTTTATTCCTAGTTTGTTGAGAGTTTTTTGTCACAAGTGCATCTATTGAAATTATCATGTGTTTTTTTCTTCATTCTGTTAATATGATAAATTACACTAATTTTCAAATATTGATCAACCTTGTATTTCTGGAATAAACCCCACTTAGTCATGATATACCACCTTTTAAACATATTGTTGGATAAGTTGGTTAATATTTTGTTAATGATTATTGTGCTTGTATTAGGAATATTAGTCTCTAATTTCCTTTGTACATGTCTTTGTTAGAGTTATGCTGACAAAGTCGAATAACAGTATTTTGATGGCCTTGTAAATGAGTTGAGAAGTATTTATTTTTCCTGCTTTCTGAAAGAGCTTATGTAATAGATGTACAGTTATCCAAATTTTCTATTTCATCTTGTGTCAAGTGTGATAAGTGGTCTTCTGAGTAGTTTTTCATTTCATGTAAGTTGTCACATTTATTGACATAAAGTAGATTATAATATTCTTCTCTTACCTCTTATTCCTCACATAGGTAATTTGTATTCTTTCTCTTACGGCCTCTTGCCCCACTCCTCCATTTTATCAGTCTCACCAGGACATATCCATTATTTTATTAATCTTTTCAAAGAATCAACCTTAACTCTGTTAAGTTTCTCTATTGGGTCTGCTTTCTATATTGTTGGCTTTTAGTCTTATTTATTTTATTCTTTTTTACTTACTGTAGATTTCATTTGTCCTCCTTTTTCTGGATTTTTTAAGTAGAAACTTAGATCATTGATTTGAAAGTTTTATCTTATTTAATATAGCCATTTAAAGCTCTCAATTTTTTCTAAGCCATGCTTTAGCTGAGTCTCACAAACTTCTATTTGGGAATTTAGATTTTTGGAAGAAATGTACTTTTGTGATCATTTGGTTCCATTGTTTTCCTAATTTTTCTTATGATTTCTTCTTCAACACATTTAAAAGTATACTGTTTAATTTCTGACTATTTGGAGGTTCTTTTAGACATTTGCTTATAATTTAATTTTAATCAGAGAATATATTCTGTAAGACTTCAACCTTTTGAAATGTACTGAGACTTATTTCATGTCCTAACTTATATTTTATCTTGATGAATGTTGTATATGCAAACATGATATCCTGAAGGTGTTAGGTATAGTGCTCTATAAACATCAATTAGGCCAAGTTGTTTGATAATGTCTTGCAGATACTCTAAATTCTTACTGATTTTTCATTATCTTATTGTTGACTGAGAGTGCTATGTTAAAGTCTCACTCAAACTTGTGATCTCGTCTCTTTATCCCTTTAGTTCTGTCAATTTTGGCTTATTATATTTTGATGGTCTATTATCAGGTAGATATACTTTCATGATAGGGTCTCCCTGATTAATGACCCTCTATATTATCATACAATGTCTTTATTTCTGGTAGAACTCCTTCTCTTAAAGCATATTTTTTTAATTGTTAAAAAAGCCTCTCCAGCTTTTTTGTTTACATGGTATATCCTTTCTATTTATTTACTTTCAAACTATTTGTGTTTTTATAATTAAAGTGCATCTCTTGCTGACAGCATATCTTTGACCTACTTAAATTCATTCTAATAATCTTTACATTGTAACTTATATATAAAATGTAATTATATATAGGGCTATCATTTTATTATTTGTTTCTCATTTGTCCAGTCTGATAGTTGTTTCTCTGTTTCTCTTTTTGTGCTTTCTTTTATTTTAATATAATATTTTAGTACTTCATTTCAATTCTCTATTGACTTTTTTTCTTTTAAATAATAGGGGTCTCACGCTGTCACCCAGGCTGGAGTATAGTGGTGCAATGATACCTCACTGTAGCCTCGAAGCCCTGGGCTCAGGTGATCCTCCTGTTTCAGCCTCCTGAGCAACTAACAGTACGGGTGCATACCACTGCACTCAGCTAATTTTTTTATTTTTAATTTTTGTAGAGACCAAGTCTTGCTTTGTTGCCTAGGCTGGTGTCAAACTCTTGATCTCAAGCAATCCACACACTCCTCAGACTCCCAAAGTGCTGAGATAATAGGTGTAAGCCACCATACCTGGCCCCTGAATTTTTAGTTTTACTTCTTTGCATGATTTTTCAGTGGTGATTCTAGAGATTGCAATATGCATCCTGAATTTTAGTACCATCTGCTTAAAGTTAATATGGCATCATTAATATTATATCATGTAAATTACATCTATATATATCATATTACATCATTAATTACATTATAATATGTATATTACATCATATGTATATTAAATCATATTACATCATGTAAACTGTCTTGCAACTGCATAATTTGCCCAATTTTGTGCTATTTTATCATATATATTACATCTGCTTATATTGCAAACTCTATAACATAATGTTACAATTTTTACTTCAACACATATGTCCTTTAAATAAGAGAAGAAAAAATGTAGCCATTTACATATATCCATACACTTACCATTTCTGGTGGTCTTTATTCATTCTTACAGATCCAAGTTACGATCTGTTATTATTTCTTTTGTCACCCAAAGAATTTTCTTTAGCATTTCTTGTAGTGCATGTTGGCTGGTGACTCATTCTCTCACTTTTCATTATTTGAGAATGTGTTTACTTCTCCTTCATTTTTGAAGGACATTTTCATTGGATGTGGAATTTGGGGGTGACAGGCTTTTATTTCAGCACCTGGAAAATGTAATTCCATTGTCTCCTGGAATCTATTTTTAATTTCTCTTGACTTGTCAAAGTTTGATAGATCAGTCCCCTTTTTCTCATGTGTAGTTTATCTATGGATATTTTCAAGATTTTCTGTTTATCTTTTAAAAAATTATTTTACTATGATGTGTCTAATCATGGTTTTCTGTATTTTTCTTTCTGCTATGTTTGCTGAACTTCTTAGATCTGTACAGTTATGGTTTCATCAAATTTTGGGAAATTTTTTGCCATGATTTTTCAAATATTTTTCTTTTCTTTTCTTTTCTTTTCTTTTTTTTTTTTTTTCTGATATGAGGTCTTGTTTTGTCACCCAGACTGGAATGCACTGGCATGATCTTGGTTCACTGCAATCTCCACCTTCTGGGTTTAAGCAATTTTCCTACCTCAGCCTCCTAAGTAGCTGAGATTACAGATGCATGCCACCATACCCAGATAATTTTTGTATTTTTCGTAGAGATGGGGTTTCACCATGTTGGCCAGGCTGGTCTTGAACTCCTGACCTCAGGTGATCCACCCGCCTTGGCCTCCCAAAGTACTGGGATTATAGATGTGAGCCACAGTGCCCTGCTGATTTTTCAAATATTTTTCTACCCCATTTTCTACCTCCTCTCCTTCTGGGACTCTAAGTATATCTGTGTTCATATGTTTGATGTTTCTTCATAGATCCTTTGGTCTTTACTGACTTTTCTCAGTTTCTTTTTTTTCTCTGTTTTTCAGTTTAGATAATTTCTTTTCATCTTTTTTTAAAATTCACTAATCTTTTACTGTTTCCGATCAGCTGTTAAGCCCATGTTAAAGACTTAATTATTACACGTTTTTCATTCTAGAATTTGCTTTGCTTCTTTTTGTTTCCATTTTTCCACTGATATTATCTTTTAAGTTCTTAAATATATTTAAAACAGTTTTTAAAAAATCTTTTTTGGAGAGAGATCCAAGATGGCTGATCACTAGCAGCTCAGGCACGTAGCTCCCAGTGAAAGCGCAGAGAACGAGAGGACGCCACACTTTCAGACAAATATTTGTTGCTCACGGGCCAGGAGATTCCCGGCGGAGGAGCCCCACGGGTCGCCAGGGCGACTCTTGTGGCCGGAGCAGCGGTTTTGCTGGCGCCTTAGCACAGCAGTTTTGGTGCAGTCCAGAGATTCCCAGGCAGAAAAGCACCATCAATCTTAACACCGCTATTTTGGCCGGCGCAGTGGATTGCTCAGATTTCGGCACTGGGAATCAAAAGTTGGACGTCCGCTCAGAGACCTAGTTAGAAAGTCAGTAATTACAAAGATGACAGAGGGATAAATATATAATGTAGAGAAGAAACCAGCCTAAAAAGGCAGAGAATACTCAAAATCAGAATGCCTCTCCCTCCACAGGGGATCACAATTCCTCATCAGTAACGGAACAAGGCTTAATGGAGAACGAGTGTGTTCCAATAACAGAAGCAGGTTTCAAAATGTGGGTGATAAAAACTTCTCTGAATTAAAAGAACTTGTTCTAACCCAATGCAAAGAAACTAAGAACCTTGAAAAAAGGTTGGACAAAATGCTAACGAGAATGGATAATTTAGAGAGGAATATAAGTGAATCGATGGAGCTGAAAAACACAACACGAGAACTTAGCGAAGTATGCACAAGTTTAAACAGTCGAATTGATCAAGCAGAAGAAAGGATATCAGAAGTCGAGGACCAGCTCAGTGAAATGAAACGAGAAGACAAGATTGGAGAAAAAAGGATAAAAAGGAATGAGCAAAGTCTCCAGGAAATATGGGACTATGTGAAAAGAGCTAATTTACGTTTGATAGGTGTACCTGAATGTGACGAAGAGAATGAATCCAAGATGGAAAATACTCTTCAGGATATCATTCAGGAAAACTTTCCCAATCTAGCAAGGCAGGGTAATATTCAACTCCAGGTAATACAGAGAACACCACAAAGATATTCTTCAAGAAGACCAACCCCAAGGCACATAATTGCCAGATTTATTAGGGTTGAAATGAAGGAGAAAATACTTAGGGCAGCCAGAGAGAAAGGTCAGGTTACCCATAAAGGGAAACCTATCAGACTTACAGCAGATCTCTCAGCAGAAACCCTGCAAGCCAGAAAAGAGTGGGGACCAATATTTAATATCCTTAAAGAAAAGAACTTTCAACCCAGAATTTCATATCCAGCCAAACTAAGCTTTATGAGCGAAGGAAAAATTAAATCTTTTGTGAACAAACAAGCACTTAGAGACTTCACCACCACCAGGCCTGCTTTACAAGAGCTTCTGAAAGAAGCACTATACATATAAAGGAACAACCAGTATCAGTCTTTCCAAAAATATATCAAAAAGCAAAGATCATTAACACAATGAAAAATGTACACCAACTAATGGGCAAAACAGCCAGCTAGCATCAAATGGCAGTATTAAACTTACATATGTTCTAATTGGATAAAAAGCCAAAACCCATCGGTATGCTGCATCCAGACCCATCTCACATGCAACAATACACAAAGACTCAAAACAGAGAAGGAGGAGGATTTGCCAACCAAACGGAGAGTAAAAATAAACTAATAAACAAAAGGCAGGAGATGCAATTCTCGCCTCTGATAGAGTAGACTTTGAAGCAACAAAGATCAAAAGAGGCAAAGAAGGACATTACATAATGGCAAAAGGATCAATGTAACAAGAATAGCTAACGATTCTATAGATCAACCAGACAGAAAATTAACAAGGACATCCAGGACTTGAACTCAGACCCGGAACAAGTAAACTTCATAAACATTTATAGAAATCTCCACTTCAAATACACAAAACATACATTACCACCTCACACCTATTCCAAAAGTGACTACATAATTGGAAGTAAATCACTCCTCAGTAATCGCATGGCATTTCATAGGTTTGAATGAAATATTGGTTAGCTGCTTGTTTGTTATTTTCTTCCCTTATTCCTTCCTGTCTACATCATTAAGTATAATTATTGGTATAAAAGAGGTTTTCAATACCCATTACTAAATTGCATTCTAGCCTGGGCAAGAAAGCAATACTCCCATTCTCTCTCTCTCTTTCTCTTCCTTTTTCTTCCTCTTCTTCATTCTTTTTTCTTTCTTTCTTTAAAAAAAATAAAAAATAAATAAAATAAGCCTCCTGGGGACCCTTAAGCACATCATATTCTGATCTCCACTGGCCTGCAAGTGACTCCCAGGGTCACTCATTTCCCATGAAACTTCACGCCTCTTCTCAAACTGAGACCATTCTATTTTGATTTGGAGCTAAGGGAAAAAAAAAAAAATCTTTTTTGTTAATTCTACCATCTGAGACATATTGGGTTAGACTTCTATTGATTGAATTTTTTTTGACTCTGTGTCAAGTGATATGCTGTTTCTTTGCATGCATGTCTAGTAAGTTTTGATTAAACCTGGTTCATTTGATGATACATTTTAAATACTCTTGATTGTCTATTTTTTTGGCTGAATGTTGAGTTTTGTTCTAGCTGGACTCAAATTCCAAATTTTATCTCCCTTATCAGGACATTAGTTGAAATCTGTACTGAGTTTTTCATTACTTGGAGTTTCCTAAAGACAGACAGACACACACACACACACACACACACACACACACACAGTTCGGAGGTCTGCAGGAATGTGTGTAGAGAGTTTACACACAGATTTAGAGTCTCCCATATCTGTGGCTACCATCTTTCTGAAATTTCTCCCCTCACAATCCAGCCATGTTGGCAGCCCCAAATCCTGTCCTTTAACTCTTCAAGCAATTAAAATTGTGGTTTTAGCTTCAGTTCTAGATTCTTTCTACCACAAGTTCTGGACAATATCCTCAACTGTAAAAACATATACAGTTCCCTTCTTTGAAGGACTGGTTCCCTTCTTATTTCTGCCTGCTTCTAGACACTCTCCAGTGCCTTTAGATAAACATTATATTTTTTTCACAGTATATAAGTGTGATCTGCAGGAGATTTAGTCTGATGCCAGCTACCCTACTATTACCAAAAGTGGAACTCCAGTTGACTACTTTTTAAAATATGCCTTTGTGTTTAGTGCTTGACAAATCACTGAGAAACATGGCTTGTTTTTACTTAAACATAATCTGATCTAGTCACTGACATGTCCTGAAGCAGAGAATGAGGAGGAGGGCTTAACTAGAACCTCAGGTGATTACACAGAAATAATTTAGATAACTGTGCTTTGTCACAATTATTGAATGATTAGATCATTGTACATTAAGGACAATGTTTTTCAGTAAAATAATTTATTTTAGTTCTTAAGGGAAATGTAGTAATAGAGAAAAATGAATTATATTTCAAGGTTAATTGCTATTTCATATCACCACAGTAAGAAAATTGATATGTGGTGTCTATATAAGAAAATAACCAGTTAGGCTGGGTTCAGTGGCTCACATCAGTAATCCCAACACTTTGGGAGGCCAAGGCATGTGGATCACCTGAGGTCAGGAGTTCGAGAGCAGCCTGGCCAACATGGTGAAACCCCTTTTCTACTAAAAATACAAAAATTAGCCAGGGCTGGTGATACATGCCTGTAATCCCAGCTACTCTAGAGGCTGAGACAGGAGAATCACTTGAACCTGGGAGGTGGAAGTCGCACTGAGCCAAGATCATGCTATTGCACTACAACCTGGGCAACAGAGCAAGGCTCCATCTCAATAAAATAAAATAACCAATTAAAAATAAAAAAAACAAAGGTTTTATATAAATTTTAAATAATTAGGGCAGAGACTACATCATATGCTTTGCTTTATACATCATATAATGGACTTTTTAGAGTATCTGTACATGGTACATATAGGAAGAAATAGTTCTGAAGATTCCTCAGGTGACAAAGGAAATAATAACAGATGGTAACTTGGATCTACAAGAGTGAATGAGGACCACCTGAAACAGAAAATATGTGGATAAATATGACACTTTTTCTTCTCTTAATTTATTTAAAGGACATATAAAGGACTAAAGTAAAAAGTAAAGTACATATAGGAAGAAATAGTTCATTTTTAGTAAATACTTTTAGATTAGCTCTAATAATCAGTAAATGACTATCATGTATTTCCATCTATTTTTTCATAACAATAATTAGCCTCTCATAATTTACCACATCAAATTTGTAACTGATATGTCTGAAATAAACGATTGCACTCTTTCATTTAAATCTGCTTTATGGAAGAGAAGACATAGATACTTGAACCAAAGGGAATTCTCATTGGATAAATCTCAAATTGGATGAATCTGTGAAAAACATCCAGTTAAAAAGGATACTGAGGCTGCTTAAATATATTATATACGTTGCAAACTCAGGTTTAAAGCAGCTTTAAGTAATTCTTGATAAACGGCCTTTTTGTTAAATAAAATGACTTAATTATTTCTTCAAAGAAAGCAAAAATACACCTGAAACCTTCAGCGTCAGGCCACTCCAAAGGCTCCATTCCTCATTGGTTGCATAACTTCCTTATAAAGCAGTTAAAATCTTGTCCGGTAACAGCATGCATAGTTGCCCTTTTTGCTATTTTCATATTCTTCTGCATGGATGAGTTACACTACTGAACAAGTGTCATGTGAGATCTTAATTAATAATGACAGCACTGACTAGATGAAACAATAAAGATCTAAGTTCTAGTACTCTTTTACTGAAATAAAAAGAAGGAAGTATATTTGCTAATCACAGGTTAAATCTAAGTATCATTCAAACCTATTAAACTTCCTGAAAGCTTTTCCTAAGGACAACCCAGGAATCAATATAAAGTAGCAGAGCGGCTGCTTTGTTTGCCTTCCAAAAAGCTCTGTAGAAAATAAATGTTTAATGATAGACAAAGCAATATGCTGAATGTAAGATATAATGGCTTGGGACAGTAGATTGAAGGATTTTGTTACCCTGAGTGATCAAGTGAATTACAATTATTCTAATGATAAAACCTTTATGTCTTTGCTTTATAGTTGTTGTCACTGGAGCTTTTATGGTACACAGAGCTTCATCACATGCGTGTAGATACTATAAACTCATAATTATCCACTCTGGATCCATGAGCCTAAGGTTGAATTTTACTTTCTTTTTCCTGGTTTATCATTTTTACCTGGAATACAAAAAAGAAGATATGTCAACAGTCTAATATGTTTTTAAAAGGTGATTCACCTTGGTCTCTGTACTAAAGATAAAAAATAGTCAGGTCAGGCATCAGCTAAAAAGTCTGACAGGTCAGCTTTACCTGGAACAGTCTCCTAACGAAGGTTTGGAATCAATTTCATTGAGAAAACGTCCTCCTTTAAAAGCAATGAATTTGTTAGTTCATTTCCTGAGAAATGCAATGGATGCAAAGGAATTCTTTTATTCCTTCAGGGTTTTAACCTTTTTCTGTGCTTGATTTTCTTGAAACCTTAGGATTATTGGAGCCCAGTGGTTGTGTCTGTGCAAATTGTTTGAGTAAGGGAATGAAGACGGAGATGACCCTGTATTTGTAGACGGGGAGGGAGGTGGCTAGGAAAAGTCTCTCTTTTTAAATCCCAGAACATGTTTACTACATCATTATTTCTTTTCAAAAGATTGTTTTAGAGCAGTTTTAGGTTCACAGCAAGATTGAGAGGAAGATACAGAGATTTCCAATATATCCCTCCCCTCATGTATACATAGCCTCTCCATTATCAATATCCGTTCATTATTACTTCTATCTCACTAAACACAATTCTTTTTTCAGTATGGTTCTATTTTTAATTCAGATTTTTTATTCAATAATTCATTGTTTTGACTTCCTGGAATCCTCTTGAGATTTTCAGTTCTTTCCTTTTTTTCTCGTACTAGAGAAATGAATGGGGATGTAGACATAAGATGTAAGGACCAGGATTTGGAGGCTGATTAAAGCAATTAGCAAACAGAAATCATCTAAGCTATTAAGACAGATGCTGCCACTTTGAGACAGTTCAGCTAAACTGTGCAATCTGGAGTCATTTATTTGACTGCTCTGTGCTTTCATTTCATCATCTACAGAATGAAGACTAAAGAATAGAACTCAGCACATAGGGCTGTTGCAAAGCTCAAATAAAATTAATACATGTAAAAGAACTTAGGAGACTGTCCGGCACATAACAAGCATTCTATAAATGTTACACATCATTGTCATAATTGCACTTTCTACAAAAATAAAGAAACATAGGCCGGGTGTGGTGGCTCACGCCTGTTAATCCAAGCACTTTGGAGGCTAAGGCGGGCAGATCACCTGAGGTCAGGAGTTCAAGACCAGCCTGACCAACATGGTGAAACCCCGTCTTTAAAAAAAAGGAAAGAAAGAAACATAATGAATATTGTTATACCATTTAGATCGATCAAAATCCTTTTGATCTATATCAGTATTCATTTATATATATTATAAGTAAATGTCATTTATATATAAGTAAATTATATGTATATTATATATGTATGTATATTATATATGTAATTATATATGTGTATATTATATTTATATATAAATAAATTATATATGTATCATATATAATTTACTTATAATATATAAATGAATACTGATCTATATTATAAGTAAATGTCATTTATATAAGTAAATGAATACTGATCTATAGTATAAGTAAATGTCATTTACATATAAGTAAATATAATTTACTTATATGTAAATGACATTTATAAATGACATTTATATATGTAAATGACATATATAATAAGTAAATGTCATTTATAAATGTCATATATAAATGTCATTTATAAATGTCATTTACATATAAGTAAATTATATTTACTTATATAAGTAAATGTCATTTACATATAAGTAAATATAATTTACTTATATGTAAGTGACATTTATAAATGACATATATGTAAATGACATATATAATTTACTTATATATAATTGAATACTGATCTATATCAGTATTCATTTATATATAAGTAAATTCATTTATATATTATAAGTAAATTATATATATTATAAGTAAATATAAGTAAAATTTATATATATTACATATAAATGTCATTATAAGTAAATAATATTTATATATAAATATATATACTTCATACATTTATATATATATATATAAAGTATGAAAGATCAAGTGAATTGCAATTAGTCTAATGACAAAACTTTTCATTTTTTTCAGACAGAGTTTTGCTCTGTCACCAGGTTGGAGTGAGGTGTTGCCATCTCGGCTCACTGCAACCTCCACCTCTTGGGTTCAAGTGATTCTCCTGCCTCAGCCTCCTGAGTAGCTGAGATTACAGACATGCGCCACCACACCCAGCTAATTTTCACCACGTTGGCCAGGATAGTCTCAATCTCTTGACCTAGTAATCTGCCCGCCTTGGCCTCCCAAAGTGCTGGGATTACAGGCGTGAGCCACCACACCTGGCTGTCTAATGATAAAACCTTTTAAGTCTTTGCTTTACGGTTGTTGTCCTTAGAGCTTTCATGGTCCAAGAGCTTCATCACATGTGTGTAGATACTACAAACTCGTAATTATCCACTCTGGATCCACCAGTCTAAGGTTAAATTTATATCTAAATATATATATATATATATAACACATACATATTTGACAAACCAGGAAATAGATATATGACATACATATGACATACCAGGAAAAAGAAATATAAATGTCTGAGTCTTACTCTGTAGCCCAGACTAGAGTGCAGTGGTGTGATCATGGCTCACTGCAGCCTCAACCTCAATCGATTCTCCTGCCTCAGCCTCCCAAGTAGCTGGAACTACAGGCTTGTGCCAGCACACCTAGCTAATTTTTTTTTTGTATTTTTTGTGGAGACAGGGTTTCACCATGTTGCCCAGGCTGGTCTGGAAGTACTAGACTCAAGTAATTCACCCACCTTGGCCTCCCAAAGTGCTAGGATTATAGGTGTGAGCCACTGTACCAGGCCTACATTTATATATTTCTATATAATTGTATAAAGTGATCATGGGTTCAAGTCGTTTACTTCACCTTATTTCACATAAACGTATATATGTATTACATCCTCCATTTACTTATATTAATTTACATATGGTAATACACCATGATTTACTTAAACATTTAAATACTATTGGGCATTCGAACTGAAGTTAATTTTCCGGATTATAGATAAGGCTGCAATGAAAATTGCTTTATAAGCTAGTTTTCCTTCCTCATGGGAAGGAATAGGTAATGGGTCAAAAAGCATGTTATAGATTACCCCCCAGAAATATGTAACCATTTGACTTTTTTTTCTTTTTTTGAGACAAGTCTCACTCCTGTCACACATGCTGGAGTGCAGTGGCACCATCTCGGCTCACTGCAACCTCCACCTCCTGAGTTCAAGAGATTATCCTTCCTCAGCCTCCTGAGTAGTTGGGATTACAAGTGTGCGCCACCATGCCCGGCTAATTTCTGCATTTTTAGTAGAGATGGGGTTTCACCATATTGGCCAGCCTGGTCTCAACTCCTGACCTCAGGTGATCCACTCGCCTCAGCCTCCCAAAGTGCTGGGATTACAGGCGTAAGCCACCAAGCGCGGCCCACCATTTTTCATTTCTACCATTAATATACAAAATATGCATCTGCCTTCTTTTCAAAGACTTGTCCAGGTTGGGTGTTACAAGTTAAAAAATGTCTTCCAGGCTGGGCACGGTGGCTCAAGCCTGTAATCCCAGCACTTTCAGAGGCTGAGGCGTGTGGATCACCTGAGGTCAGGAGTTTGAGACCAGGCTGGCCAATATGGTGAAATCTCATCTCTACTAAAAATACAAAAATTTACCAGGTGTGGTGGTGGGTGCCTGTAATCCCAGTTACTCAGGAGGCTGAGGCAGGGGAATTGCTGGAACCGGGAAACAGAGGTTACAGTGAGCTGAGATTGCACTGTTGCACTACAGCCTGGGAAACAGAGCAAGAATCCATTTCAAGAAAGAAAAAAAGAAAGACAGAAAGAAAGACAGACAAAAAGAAAGAAAGAAGGAAGGAAAGAAAGAAAGAAAGAGAGAGACAAAGAAATAAAGAAAGAAAAGAAAAGAGAAGGTCTTCCAGCTTAATACGTCTGTAAGATGGTCTTCATGTGTGTTTAAATGATCTTTATTTTCATTTTTAATAAAACTGATTTTTAAAGACACAATGATGTAGTCTAAATTTTCTTTATTGCGAACTGTCCATTCATCAAGTGAAAAGTGGTTATTGATTTACATAATTATTTATTTTTTCATATATTTTTGGGAGAAAGCTATTATCAGTTTATATTTGTAACATATCTATTCTATTCTATACTAGAAAATTTTCTTTTTTTTTTTTTTTTTTGAGACAGAGTTTCACTCTTGTTACCCAGGCTGGAGTGTAATGGTGCAATCGCGGCTCACCGCAACCTCCGCCTCCTGGGTTCAGGCAATTCTCCTGCCTCAGCCTCCTGAGTAGCTGGGACTACAGGCTCACACCACCATGCCCAGCTAATTTTTTGTATTTTTAGTAGAGATGGGGTTTCACCATGTTGACCAGGATGGTCTCGAGCTCTTGACCTCATGATCCACCCACCTCGGCCTCCCAAAGTGCTGGGATTACAGGCATGAGCCACCGTGCCCAGTGTAGAAAATTTTCTTTATAGCATTTTTATTTTACATTTTGTTGCATGAAAGTTAAAAAATTTAATTATGTTCAATTAATCTCCCCTGCTTCTGGTAACAGCCTTTGTTTTCTGCAGTGATTAGAAGTGCATGTTCTCCAGCTTGGGCAACATAGTGAGACTTTGTCTCCACAAAAATTAAAAAATTAGCCAGGTATGGTGGCGTGTGCCTGTAGTCACAGCTACTTGGAAGGCTGAGATGGAAGGATTGCTTGACCACAGGAGGTTGAGGTTGCACTGAGCATGATCGCACCACTGCACTCCAACCTGGGCAACAGAGCGAGACACTGTCTCAAACAAGAAAATAAAAATGCATGCTCCTTTTCACATATGAGATAGATAAACCACTCTTGGGTTTTTTAAAAAGTGCTTTTACTTTTTTATACAGCTGGAATTTATTACACTGTTTGGTCTAGTGTATTTATGTATCTAACCTGATTTTTTTTCCAGCCTGTTAGCCAACTATTTGGAAGACAATTTATTATGCGGTTTTCCCTTGCCCCATAGGTCAGAGTCTTATTTCAGACTGTGATAACCCAGACCATATGATTCTGATCATTGTTCCAGTATGTTCGGTTTTCCAAGTTTGCTGAGTTCACTTTATTACCAATGAAAATGTTTTGATATCGTCACTCATTTATTCTTCACTATTGGTTCTCACAGGAATTTGTAACTGCAATAATTTATATATTAAACATTTTTAATTGATGTCTTATTTAATCCCTAAAAAAGAATGTGGCATAGTTCTTTAGGTATGTTTACCATTTTTGTTAGAATTTAATCAATTTTTTTTTATTTTTAATTTTGGGGTACCCGTGTAGGATGTGCAGGTTTGTTATGTAAGTAAACGTGTGCCATGGTGTTTTGCTGCACAGATCTGCACAGATCAACCCATCCCCTAGGTATTAAGCCCAGCAACCGTTAGCTATTCTTCCTGATGCTCTCACTCCCACCATCCCACTTTCTTCAATGGGCCCCAGTGTGTGTTGTTCCCATATATGTGTCCACGTGTTCTCATGGTTCAACTCCCTCTTATAAGTGAGAGCATGTGGTGATTGGCTTTCTGTTCCTGTATTAGTTTGCTGAGGATAATGTCTTCCACCTCTCTTCATGTTCCTGCAAAGGACGTGATCTTGTTCCTTTTTATAGCTGCATAGTACTCCATGGCATATATATACTACAGTGTCTTTGTCCAGTCTATGGTTGATGGGCATCCAGGTTGATTCCATGTCTTTGTTATTGTGAATTGTGCTGCAATGAACATATTCGTACACTTATCTTTTTGTTTGTTTATTTATTTATTTATTTTTACATGCGCATGTATCTTTACAATAGAATGATTTCTATTCCTTTGGTTAGATACCCAGTATGGGATTGCTGAGCCAAATGGTATTTCTGCTTCTAGTGATTTGAGGAATTGCCACATTGTCTTCCAAAATGGTCGAACTAATTTACACCCCCACCAACAGTGTAAAAGCATTCTTTTTGCTCTGAAACCTTGCCAGCATCTCTTGTTTTTTGACTTTTTAAGCCATTCTGATTGGTGTGAGATGGTATCTTACTGTGGTTTTGATTTGCATTTCTCTAATAGTCAGTGTGCTGAGCTTTTTTTCTTGTTTGTTGGCTGCATGTGTGTCTTCTTTTGAGAAGTGTGTTTGTTTCCTTTGCCCACTTTTTAATGGGGTTGTTCGTTTTTCTCTTGTAAATTGTTTAAATTCCTTGTAGACTCTGGACATTAGACCTTTGTCAGATGAGTGGATTGCGAAATTTTCCTCTCATTCTGTAGGTTGTCTGTTCCTTCTGATGATAGCTTCTTTTGCTGTGTAGAAGCTCTTTAATTAGATCCCATTTGTCAATTTTTGCTTTTGTTGCAATTGCTTTTGGCATCTTCTTTGTGCCTTCGATCAATTTTTTTAAAAAGAAAACACCTGTTTCAAGTTAATTTTATTGTTAGGCATTTAATGTATTATTGATATGGTAAACTGTCTTCTAGTTGTGTATTTTTTGTTTGATTCTGCTGACATTTTAAGTATGCAACAACCGTGTAATAAGTAAAACACACTTAAATCTGTTTACATTCTCTGTTTAGTGATAGTGATGGCAGGGGTACCCTCTTTATGTTTCTGCTTTTTAAGTAAGTTGGCTCAAGTGTTCTGACTTGTATTTCTTCACTAAGAGAGATTCTTTTAACAACAGATTATAAAATTAATTCTGGTTCTTTTCATTGAAAATTATCTTTAGTTTTAAAGTTATATATTATTTTTGAACTATACATCTGGGGTTGAAACACAAAAGTAAATCAAATGTAGATGTCCAAAGAGCAGAGTTCTAAGGAAGCAGTGTATCTGGTGGCTCAGAGGTCAGACTGACCTGGATTTCAATCCTAATCCTGTTATTTATTAGCTGTGTGACACTGGGCATATTTATAACTAGATGGGGTTTCAACTTCATCACTTATAAAATGAATATCATAATATCTACCTGCTGGACAACATGGCACATGACTATAGTCCCTGCTTCTCAGGAGGCCAAGGTGGGAGGATCACATGACTCCAGGAATTTGAGGCCAGGAGCAGCATTGGTAACATAGTAAGAACTGTCTCTTGAAAAAAAAAAAAAGAAGATCAATGCAATAATATCTACCTAATAGAGCTGTTATGAATATTTAAACAATATATGTAAAGTGTAAAATGCCTAAAATTGTGCATGGTACACATTCAAGGTTTGGTATTATTTTTACCATAATCATAATTAATCTTAATAACTCACAATTTTCATCAAGAAATCTTTGAATCCATGATACATATTAATGTGCTTAGGCTTTGTGTCCCCACCTACATCTTATCTAGAATTGTCATCTCCAGGTGTTGAGGGAAGAACCTGGGGGAGGTGATTGGATCATGGAGGTGGTTTCCTCCATGCTGTTCTCATGATAGTGAGTTCTCATGAGATATGATGGCATTTCCCCTGCTTGCACTTCTCATTTGCCTACTGCCATGTAAGACATACCTGCTTCCCCTTCCACCATGACTGTAAGTTTCCTGAGGCCTCCCCAGGCATGCAAAACTGTGAGTCAATTAAACCTCTTTCCTTTATAAATAGTAGCAGTTTTGACAAACACTAAAGGGCCTCACGAGGTTTATTAGTGCTGACTCAGGTGCCTCTACGCTGTTGCAGTTGAACTGATTCCTGTTCCTTCATGGAGATTAAGTTTCTTACAATTTCTTGTTGAATGAGCATAGGACTTAGGAAGACCTGAAAATTCTACTTCAGAAGATTGGGGTGACTGTTAGATCAAATCAAATCAAATAATATATGTGGAAGCTACTAGCAAAATATCTGGCACATAGTAGATCTCGAAAAAAAGCTGGTTTCCTTCTGCTTGCTCATTTTTCCTCTCTATGGCACCCTCTTAGCATCCACAGGGACTTTAGCCAACCTGTTAGAGCATTTCATTCTTGGTGCTGTTGAGGAGTGCCCACCATACAGGGCTGGTGACTACCAAGATCTGTTTGATGGTGTTGGGACTCAAAAGACACCCCCAAAATAAAGTCCTCAGAAACAGTCTTAGAAGCAAAACTTTTTTTTTCTCTAATTTTCTCTTGTCTTCTTGTCTAAGACTAAGACTTGTTTAGACTAAGGTCCCATTCTCCTTCAAGGCTTGCCATAGAAACTAGACTCCCTCTCCCCTAAGGGGAGTCATGCAAATGAGAACCTCTTTGCCCCAAAGCCAGCTATAAAACCTAAAAATATTACTATAATTTTCCCTGCACCTTTCTGTGTAAAACTTGGTCAAAAAAATTATCTGAGCTACCTTGTTTATAGGCAATACAATCACCATTCCAGAGAGGGTCCTGCCCTATATACAAAAAAAAAGTACGTACTCGAAGAGGCTTAAAAAAAAACATCTAGACAGACGGGCTGATGTGATCTGGCTGTGTCCCCACCCAAATCTCACCTTGAATTGCAATAATCCCCATGTGGCAAGGGCGGGGCCCAGTCAAGATAATTGAATCATGGGGGCAGTTTCCCCCATACTGTTTTTGTGGTAGTGAATAAGAGTCATGAGATCTGATGGGTTTTTTGTTTTTGTTTTTGTTTTTGAGACAGAGTCTTGCTCTGTTGCCAGACTGGAGTGCAGTGGCGTTATCTCAACTCACTGCAACCTCTGCCTCCTGAGTTCGATTTCCCTGCCTCAACTTCCTGAGTAGCTGGGACTCTATGCACTTGCCACCACATCCAGTTGTCTTTTTTTTTGTTTTTGTATTTTAGTAGACATGCAGTTTCACCATGTGGGCCAGGCTGGTCTCGATCTCCTGACCTTGTGATCCACCTGCCTTGGCCTCCCAAAGTGCTGGAATTACAGGCATGAGCCACTGTGCCTGGCCGAGAGCTGATGGTTTTATAGACGGGAGTTCCCCTGCATAAGCTCTCTTGCCTGCTTCCATGTAAGATATGCCTTTGCTTCTCTTTTGCTTTCTGCCATGATTATGAGGCATCTCCAGCCATGTAAAACTGTGAGTCTATTAAACTTCTTTCCTTTATAAATTTCCCAGTCTTGAGTATGTTTTTATTAGCAGCATGAGAATGGACTAATACACAGGCCTTACTATCTAAGCTTACTGTCTAACCCAGGCGTTCCTGGGTTTCCCTACTCCATGTATTAACATTAGATCATCTCTTTTTGTCCAATTATATTTCTACATGGCTATCCATACTTTATTAAAGCTAAATATAAAAATAATTTCCAGGCTGGGTTCGAGGACTCATGTCTATAATCCTAGCACTTTGGGAGTCTGAGGTGGGAGGATCCTTTCAGCCCAGGAATTCGAGACTAGCCTAGGCAACAGAGCCAGGCCCTGTCACTACTAAAAATAAAATAATTAGCAGAATGTGGTTGCTCATTCCTGTGGTCTCAGCTACTTGGGAGGCTGAGGTGGGAGAGCTCAGCTACTTGGGAGGCTCAGCTACTCTGTTGCCAGGCAGGAGTGCAGTGGTGCGAGCTCAGCTCACTACAACTTACGCCTCCCAGGTTCAAGGGATTCTCCTGCCTCAGTCTCCAGAGTAGCTGGGATTACAGGTGCATGCCACCACACCCAGCCAATTTAAGTATCAAAATGTAAGTCAGTAGCTTTCCAAGATAAAGGCAGCATATAAAACATTATCACTGTGCAAAAATTCAAGATTGTTTCCATGAGCACTTCCTGAGGTATTTACTTGACAAAACTTTCATAAGACAACCACATGTAGTGTATCACATTTATTGACCTATGTATGTTAAACCATCCCTGCGTTCCTGGTATGAAACCAACTTGATCATGGTGCATTATCTTTTTGATAAGCTATTGGGTTTGGTTAGCTGGTGTTTTGTTGAGAATGCTTTTGTCAAGGACTTTTGCATCTATGTTTATCAGGGATATTGGTCTGTAGTTTTCTTTTTTGTTGTGGCTTTTCCTGGTTTTGGTATTAGGATAATACTGGTTTTATAGAATGATTCAGGGAGGATTTTCTCTTTCTCTATCTCTTGGAATAGTTTCAGTAGTATTGGTACCAGTTCTTCTTTGAATGTCTGATAGAATTCAGCTGAAAATCCATCTGGTCCTGTAATATTTTTTTGTTGGCAATTTTTCTTATTACTGTTTCAGTCTCACTTCTTGTTATCGTTCTGTTCAGTTTCCAATTTGTTTTTGTGTCTGGTTTAATATAGGAGGGTTGTATATTTCCAGGAATTTATCCATTTCCTCTAGATTTTCTAGTTTTTCCATGTGAAGGTGTTCATAGTAGCCTTGAATAATCTTTTGTTTTGGAAGACAAAATGGGGTATGGAAGGGATGGTTTTGGCCTAAACTGTTTCAGCTCAGATCATCAGGCATTAATTAGATTTTCATAAGGAGTGTGCAACCTAGATCCCTTGTATGTGCAGTTCAAAATAGAGTTCACACTCCTGTGAGAATCTAATGCCACTGTTCATCTGGCCAGGTGATAATGCTCACTTGCTGCTGCTCACCTCCTGCTGTGCAGCCAGGTTCCTGACAGGCCAAAGACCAGTGGTAGTCTGCAGTCCCAGGGTTGGGGACCTCTGATCTAAAGAACTAATTCTATAAAAGAGAAACTGAGATCAAGTTAGGTCAAATCAATGAAAACATCAAAGCTAAGTCTTCTAACTCCAATTTATGTCCTCAGTTTTGGAGGGATAATGATATTTTTGTGTTTTATTCTCTAAGATTTGCAGATAATCAGTTTGCAAATTAGTGAAGATTCAGTATAATTTTGTAGGTACTTGATATGGTTCGGCTCTGTGTCACCATCTAAATCTCATCTTGAATTGTCATCCCCGTATGTTGGGACCTGGTGGGAGGTGATTGGGTCATGAGAGTGGTTCCCCCATGCTGTTCTCATGATAGTGAGGGAGTTCTCACAAGATCTGATCACTTAAAAGTGGCAGTTTCCCCTGCACTCGCTCTCTTTTCTGCTGGCTTGTAAAGAGGTTCCTTCTTCTCCTTTGCCTTCTGTCATAATTGTAAGTTTCCTGAGGCCTCCCAAGCCATGCAGAACTCTGAGTCAATTAAACCTCTTTCCTTTATAAATTACCCAGTCTCAGGCAGTTCTTTATAGCATTGTGAAAATAGACTAATATAGTACTCAAAAAGAGATCAGAAGTATACTTACCCAAAATAGATCAATCTTTGGTAGTGTTAAGTTTCCATCCTGGTCTAGCAGCTGGACTTTTTAGTGTTCTGGATGGCTAAAAGTAAGACTGTCTTATTTTCAGGTATCTAATCAGGCACTAATTCACAATGTTGGCACACTGCAATGTGGTTTAGACATAGGTAGTCTATGCTCACTGTAGGGAGAAAATCATGAGGCTAATACTTTCAGTGGCTCTTTCCTGAATTGCCAGCCCATGTTTAGAAGCATGATTATATTTTGAGGAATGCTTAAATGACAGCATGTGGGCTAATTGCTGTGTTCATTTAGTTTATGGCTCTCTTCCTACATTATTATGGTTTGCAAACATTTGTTAGAACATGGAACGCTTCGGCCTGCTTGACTGCATACCACTTGCAAGTGGGGAGGATTTCAGAGTCAATCATGAATCAGGAACTATGAATCAAGACCAAAAATTGCAAATGGAATGAACCAGAAATCAGTTAGTAGACCCAGCCTGGATCTGGCCTGGTCTCAGCACAGAAAGACTGAACCCACTCGGCTTCATGACTCTTTGCACTCTTTTTAGGTGATCACTGACCAGTCAACAAGGCCCAAGGGTGAACACAGCAAACTGGAAGACGTGGGCAGTGGCAGCTCTCTTAGGGCTTTTATTTGGTCATGACAACAATGCCGGGGCATACATTAAAAGCAAATTCAAAAAGTCTAAGTAAAAAAAAAAAAAAAAAAAAAAAACTAAGTAGACTGGTAGTTTCTAAGGTATGAGGCCTTAAAGCCACAGACTTGTTATTAATGTTTGTCCTGAAGCAGTAAATAATTAGAAATTGAAAATAGCTTCCTCTTTTAAGGAAAGACTCAATCTGATTAGAGTAAAGCCTGACCAAGCCCAGATGTCACACAGTTATGATTCACTGTCAAGAGTGGATTATGCAGACGAGTAGTTTCTTTAGTCATGACATTTTAAGCAAAGTAAACATTTTCAAAGTGGTTGCATAACAAACTGGTGGTACTACATTTTTCTTAATTTCTTCCTAATATGAGGAGGCCCACAGCAGAATTACAGGACAACTTGTTTGTGTGTGAACTAAAATAATTTTGGCATCATGTTTTAAGAACAGTTCCTTCTACAGAGTCTATAAATGGAATAGGACTGTTATAGATGCCTTCCATGGTACGGGGAGATGAAAGCGTTTTTGAAACTTGTGCAGGTCATTTTGATAGGAGGAAGCTATATTTCTTCATTTGTTCTACTGCTTTGAACTTGCAACGAAAAACTCCTTTCTTGAGATACTTACAAATCTTCAGACTTTGGCATAAGAACATTTCTATTCTAGTAGTCACCCTTCTGGAACATTAAGAAGAGAGTCCAGGGCCAGGCACAGTGGCTCACGCCTGTAATCCCAACACTCTGGAAAGCCGAGGTGGGCAGATCACTTGAAAGAAGTTCGAGACCAGCCTGAGCAACTTGGTGAAACCCCATCTCTATAAAAAATACAAAAACTAGCTGGGCATAGTGGCACATGCCTGCAGTCCAGGCTACTTGGGAGGATCAACTGAGCCCAGGAGGTTGAGGCTGCAGTTGAGTCATGATGGCACCACTGCACTCCAGCTTCGATGTCAGAGCGGGATCCTGTCTCAAAAATAAGAAAATAGCTCGGTGTGGTGGTTCATGCCTGTAATCCCAGCACTTTAGGAGGCTGAGGTGGGTGGATCACCTGAGGTCGGGAGTTTGAGACCAGCCTGACCAACATGGTGAAACCCCGTCTCTACTAAAAATACAAAATTAGCTGAGCGTGGTGGTGGGCACCTGTAATCCCAGCTACTCGGGAGGCTGAGGCAGGAGAATCGCTTGAACCTGGGAGGCGGAGTTTGCGGTGAGCCAAGATTGTGCCATTGCCCTCCAGCCTGGGCAACAAGAGTGAAACTTTGTCTCAAACAAATAAAACTTAAAAATAAATAAAAAGAAAATAAAAAAGAAGAGAGTCCAGTTGGGTCTTCAAGTCCACTGAGGAAAAAAAATAGATAATGAAGAACCTGGGAGTTATTGGTAAATAAGTCAGGACCATTCACTGCTCTCACATTCTTACTTTCTTTTATGCAGCCATTGCTATAGCTGGTCAGTTTGTGTATTTCACCATCATGTCTCACCATCTTGGGATACAAGAATTAAAAGTCATATGACTATTTGTAACACACATACTCTCTTCAAAAAGCAAAGAAAAGGTTGTGGACAGTATCACAAAATTCCAGCATTCTGTGACTTTGCCAGAGATTCCTGAAACTTCTGACAATGTTTTTGCACCTATGTAATGAGTGGCTCACTAGAAAATTTCTGAAATGTTGTATAAAGCAACCGTGTCTACCTCTGTGGCAAGGGATTTGTGGAGATGTTTGAGTTTTACCACGAGACTTTCAGAAGTATATCTGGAGAAGCTGCTGTCTTCCTGCATCTCTATTTACAGTCAATCCTTGATCTCATTATGCTATTATAAGACTAGTCCCTGTTTTGGTGAGTTACTTCCTCAAGTTGAGTTTTATTACAATACTTTTGGATTTTTTTTTGGCCAAGCACAGTGGCTCAGACCTCTAATCCCAGCACTCTGGGAGGCCAAGGCCGGAGAATCGCTTGAGCTCAGTAGTTCAAGACCAGCTTGGGCAACATAGTGAGACCCCGTCTGTATTAAAAATAAGAAGAAGAAGAAAGAGACTTCTAGTTTTATTCACAGTCACTATGAAAAATAACCATATAAAGTTTCTTACGGTATTTTAATGGTATATTGTTATTTTCCACTTTGTAGTCTTGAACTGAAAATGAGTGACAAAATTTTTTCTTAGAATTCAGTGCTAGGAAAAGTTTTGCTTCCTTTGCGAAACTGTTACCCTCTTTTGAAAATGACAGTTATGTAAGTGGTTGGGGCACGTGGCTCTCAGGAAGCTCAATGTTTTAATTTGTTGTTCAATTGTATGTTTACTGTTACCTGTATGGTTTTCTGGGAATCCCATTTTATACTAAAAATACTTACACTTTGAAATATTTATTTTTAAAATGTACAATAAAATAAAATGTATTTTTAAAATGTAAATAAAATATTTATTTTTAAATGTTCCTGTCTTTTAAAAATGTTCAACTCCCTTCTCAATGAGAAGGTGGTGTAAGTAAACAGAAATAACAAAAAAGGGACCCAGACAGGGAACAAAGGCAATGACTCCATGGAATTTCCCCTGGGAATTAAAACCTGGAATACTTTTTCATTTGTGATTGAATGCAACTTTGGGAAAGTTAGCTAGAAGCTCTACCCTAGGGAGATGTCACTGCTAATAAAATAGTAAGGAATTTGCTAATTCATTGTTATCACCACACCTTTTTTTAGATAACTGAAGAAGAACTAGGGTCAAAAGCATCTATTGAGATTTTTTTTTTTTTTGAGACAGAGTTTCACTCGTTGCCCAGGAGTGCAATAGCAATCTTGGCTCACTGCAGCCTCTGCCTCCCAGGTTCAAGCAATTCTCCTGCCTCAGCCTCCCAAGTAGCTGGGATTACAGGCATGCGCCACCATGCCTGGCTAATTTTGTATTTTTAGTAGAGATGGGGTTTCTCCATGTTGGTCAGGCTGGTCTCAAACTCCCGACCTCAGGTGATCCACCCACTTCAGCCTTGCAAAGTGCTGGGATTACAGGCGTAAGCCACCGTGGCCAGCCAATCATATATTTTATGTACAAGTGAAATTCATTGACAGAAACTTTAGCCATTCCTGATGGCAAAACTTCATTTGGTGAAACATTTTAAAATATTAGAATGGGTTCTGTTATTTACATGACTCAGAATCCAAAAAAAGTACAAAATCGTATTTAGTAACAAGTTTCTCTTCAAACACTGCCCTTTATCTGACTCACATCTCAAGACACTACCAATTTTATCTGCTTCTGATATATCTTTTTGTGATATTTTATGGGTTTTTGTTTTGTTTTGTTTTGACACAGGGTCTTGCTCTGTCATGAGGTTGAAATGCAGCGGCACCATCATGGCTCACAGCAGCCTCAACCTCTTGGACTCAAGCCATCCTCCCACCTCAGCCTCCAGAATAGCTGGGACTACAGACACATGCCACCATGCCCGACTAATTTTTGTATTTTTTATAGCGACAGGGTCTCACTAAGTTGCCCAGGCTGGTTTCAACCTCTTGGGCTCAAGTGATCCTCCCTCCTCAGGCTTCCCAAAGAGTTGGGATTAAAGGTGCAAGCCACCATGCCCGCTCTATTTTATGCTTATCAAACAAATATATGTATATATGTATCCAAACAAGTGTATACCATTTCCTCCTTTTTAGTAGAAATTGTAGCATACTATTAGATAATGTGTTGTGTTAAAAAATGCACATGATATATATTGGAGATCATCTCATAACAGTACAAAGAACTTTCTCATTCTTTTTAAAGGCCTTCATAGATTTTTATTTTATGCCTGTATCATGATTTACCAGTCCTTTTAGTGAAGAATATTTGTATTAAAAAAATCCTTTTATTATTATATACAATGATGAAATAAGTAAGTTTGTATATACATGCCATTTCTCATGTGTGTTGTAGATAAACTCTTTTTTTTTGAAACGGAGTCTTGCTGTATTGGCCAGGCTGGAGTGCAGTGGTACAATCTTGGCTCACTGCAACCTCTACCTCCCAGGTTCAAGCCATTCTCTTGCTTCAGCCTCCTGAGTAGCTGGGATAACAGGTGTGTGACATCACACCCGTGAGATCATGCCTGGATAATTTTTGTATTTTTAGTAGAGACGGGTTTTTGCCATCTTGGCCAGGCAGGTTGTGAACTCCTGACCTCAGGTGATCTGCCCACCTCAGCCTCCCAAAGTACTGGGATTACAGGCATGAGTCATCATGCTACCATGCTTGGCCAAGATCAACTCTTATATGTATATTTGCAATATTGTTAGGTATTCTGACCTTCCCCCTATGGAGGTTATTCTAATTTACATTCACATTTGCATTGTGACTCCTTGTCCATACTTTTCCAAACACTGTGGTTATCAAACTTTCTAATCTTTGACAATCTGATAAGTGAAAAAATGGTTTCTCAATATAGTTTTAATTTACCTTTTCTTATGGAGGAAAAAAAAATGAGCCAACCTTTTTTTTTGGACAAAGGGCCACAAAGTTATGTGAGTTATTATTTTATCCTTAATATTGCTCCTGGAGTCTGTAGCAGGTCAGCATTAGAATTCAGAGATCAGGAACATGGCAACATGCCCAGAACCGAGATGAAAAGTCAATAGCCCCATTTCATGAATATTTGCTTTGAGGAGTCTCTGAAGATGCCCCTAGAAGATAACTTGTTTTTATGTGGATACAATTAGAATCTAAGTTTCAGATTCCCCAGTGCCAGCAAAAGACGCTCTGGTTACTTAGCAGTGGATAGTATTTTCCCCCCTCAAACCATCTGATACAAAAATGAAGTAAAACAGGTTCCATATTTAGAGATATAACTAAGCCACACAATAGGATTGTGGGGTTTAGACCAAATCACCTAGGTCATATGAGGGTTATAAAGATTAAATGATATGTTTAACACAAGAGGTATTCTGCTTAGGGCTGGAGGCTTGTTGCTAATTAGCATAATTGCCTCTTGACTTGCAGAAACTATGTCAGCGGTTTGTTTTGTTTTTGTGTGCTTTTGCATAAGGACAATCATCCGGTGGTGTTTAATCTATTTAAAACGAATCACAGGCCTTTCCTAACATCACGGATCATGTTAGTTGCCTGTCTATCTGGACAGCAGGGATTTCAAAAGCAAGTGAGAGGTGTCATTATGTAATGGAATTAAATAAGAAGATTAGGAGTTAGGCTTGTTGCGTTTGCACTTGCCCTCACTGGCTGTGTGACCTTGTGCTGGTCACCTGACCTTTCTGAGCTTCAATTTCTCAATTGAATAACGGAGATAATCTGACCTATACACCCCTGTGTTTTGTAGTGAGGAAAGAATGGATCGGATCATTGTACACGTGAAAAGGCTTTACATCTATCAATGGCAAGACATCTGTCAGTTATTCTAATATTCACTGTATAGAAAACTGTGAAATAGAGCGTCCTTAGATTTATTCTCAAAAGAAGTTCACTTCTCTTTAAGAGCTTTTAGCAAACCCTAATCAGGTAATTAAAAAGAAAGTATTAAAATTAAAAATATTAAAAGTTTGTTCTTAGGTTGTCGGACAAGTTTTCTATTAAAAAATATGCTTTATAGAAGAAAATATTTTACGGTCCTAAAAGACAGCTATGGATGAAATCTGCTCAGTTTAGCAAAGAGCAAGGACTAAGTTTGTGTTTAGAGACAAGTAGGTCGGGCCTAGTTTCTCCCTCTGGGTTTCTAGACTGCTTTCCAGGTTGTATCTGAAGCTCTCACAGCTGGAGAGCTCCTTTCTTTAACCTTTAATACATACTTGCTAGTAAACTTGCTAGAAGCATGAAGATAATACAGAATGCAAGTCGGCCCTTCTAAGAGACAATCACGACTCCTTCCTTGCAAGCCTCCGCCCTGATAACTCCTCAGCTGTTCCACTTTCTATCCGCCCCGCGGTGCGAGGCCTCGCGGTCTGCAGGTGGCCAGAGGGAAGCAGGAGACAGATCCCCCACCTACCCCGGCCCGACCTAGGCCCCAGCGCTGGGTGCCGCGGAGCCCCGGGCCCCTGCGCGGTGCGGCCAGGTGCGCAGGCGGCAGTGGCAGCCGCGGCGCCCCGCGGGGCACGTGGCAACAGGTGCAGCTCTGTCCAGGGCGGGCGCCTGGGGCGTGGGGCGCGTCCGCACTTAGCCCGGGAGCGCGCGGGGCTTCGGGATTGGGACCCGGGAGCGCGAACGGAAGGCACGAGCAGCCGAACGGAGCTCAGCACCCCGAGGTACGGTATCGCACGTCCTTCAGGTTCCCCGGGGTCCGCCCCCTGGGACAGCGGCTGGACTCGGTCTCCCGCCGCGAGCCGCGGGAGAGGAGCCCTCGGAAGGAGCCGCCGCCGGAGGCCTGAGCTCGGCTATTTACAAGTTTCCCGAACTCCCCGCCCTGCTCCACCCCCTGGCGGCCCCCGAGGCGGGGAGGCGGGGAGGCCGGGGCTCCGGGGCTCCGGGACTCCCGGTCCTGCTGGGGCGCTGCCGCCGCCGGAGTCGGGGGGGTGCCGCGCCGCGCGCTCCCAGGTGCAGACGCCGCCTCCGGGGCGAGTCCGCGGCGCCCCCGCCAGGGGTCCAAAGGGCGCCCGCGCTCCCCGCCTCTCCGTCTCTGCTCCCGGAGAGCCCAAAGGAGCTGCGGGTAAGTGCGGGCTGGGCTCTATTCCCGCTGCCCCGCGGCCAGGGTGGAGAGGGGACAGGCGAACGCGCCGCTCTGGCGGACGGGACCGGCCCCAGGGAGGGGAGGAGAGGGGGCGTTCCGGGGGCCTGGGGGCCGAAGCTGGTCGGGGGGAAATGGGGCGGCAGTGCCGGCGGAGCGGAGGCGGGTCTCACGTGAGCCGGCCCAGGGCCTGCGGAAGGGACGGATGCGGATCTCGTCGCTGTCACCTTGAAAGTGACCGAGGGGCTTGGCCGTGGACTCCTTACGCCGCCCACCCGGGGCCGGCGGTCCCAGCCTTCTCGCTGGGCCCCGTCTCAGCAGAAGGAATCAGGGCTGAGAAAGCCGGTTCCTTTGGGCTGCTGCAGGTCCCAAAGGCCCCTCGCCGCACCTCGCTACTTTCTGCAGCTCGTTTGCACTTTTCAAGCTCTAGAAAAATCCTGTCTTAATTAAGGTGACCTTATTGACGGCTCTTTAGTACTTAGGGGACTTAGGTGTTTACTGACGAACCTTTTTGTTCCTATTTGAAGGACGTACTCTTTTCTACCAAGTTGTTTGTTGATTTTGACTTGGAGTAATTTGGGGTTAGGAAGGAAGAGGTTAATTCTTCATTTGGCCTGCTGCACATACTCTGTTAAATACTAATAAGAACTAGTCGGTGTTCTAAGAAAGGAAATCCAGTGTGTTTTGTTTCAATGAAACCAAACTCTTGGGCAAAACGGTGGGTGAAAGCGTTCAAGTTTTGCCAGGTGAAGGTGATTGAAAGTCAATCATCACTAAATCACAGCGCTGGGCTGGAGGGTGGGGGTGGAGGTTTTAGGAGTGGATTTCAGGAGGAAGGGAGGCAATGTAGGAGGGAGGGGATTAAAAAAGAGAGCCATTGCTTCCTGGGAACCTGTGACCTCCTTAACGAGGCTGTATACAGGATAACAGTGCATGGATAGCTAAAAGGAATTGCGTAAACGGAATTGCAGTTCTGTAGACAAATTTCTTTTTCAAGGATGATTAGGGCAGGAGATGATAGACAATTTAAGTTAAAATGATGATGTCCTGTTAGTACAGTGCTTTACAGTGTGCAAAGTGCTGTTACAGATTTTTCTTTTCATAAGCAATATATTATTAGGAAAGTTATACGAAGAAAATATTAGAACTACATGCTTATCCTTAAAACCAAAACCAAAAACCTTAGAAGTGGAATTTAGTTTAAAATAATATGTAGTAACTTATGTAACTTGGCAGCAACTTTTTTCACTTGTTCTTTTTAAAATCAGATTTATGAAGAGAAAATAGTGCTTGGTACATCTGCTTGGTAGTGCTTGCTAGAAAATCATGTTTGGAACAAGACCTTTTAGTTATATGTCAATAATTCAAGGTTACATTTTGGAGAATAATAGGATTATAAAATTCTAGATACATTTCTTATAATATTTTTGGAAACGAATCTGCAGTTAGTAGACTCAAGCATTTAAAAAGCCTGTTTCTTAATAGCCCTGTTAACCCTGTTGGTTTTGATTTCAAAAGTAATGCATGCTTGCTGTATAAAAATAGGTAGATTCAGAAAAGTGAGTTAAGCAATTTCACCAAAGTTAATATTTAAGAAAATATGTGTTAATGTATAGAACATAATTTATAACATTGATATATTTTAACCAGATATACTATTGCATGCTAGGATTTTTCTGCTTAATGTATCATGAAAAATTTTCTGTGTCATTAAATCTTCAAAACTCTTATTTTAGTGGCTGTTTAATAATACATTACATAGATGTATCAATCAAATTGTTTTTCATTTCCGCTATTACTAAATATACATTTGCAACAAATACCTTTTTGCAAGTTTATATGCAGGGTTTATATCCTTAGAGTCCTTGAAATACAGCTGATGGTTGAAGGATCTCCTGATACATATTGGCCATCTGGTTTCCAAAAAATGTTTAACCAAATTATGCTCCCACCAGCACTCTGTGAGAATACTTGTGTTACCATATTCTTGTCAACGTGGAGAACCATCCTTGAAAAGGAGGAAAAATATTCTGGCCAGCTTTATAGGTGAACAGTGCTATCTCTATATTTAGTTGCAGTTTCTTTGATGACAGATGATTTGAACACCAAAGAAATCTAGTTGTTTTCCATTTTGAAATTTAACGTAGTGCCAGATTTTTTTCTGGGATATTAGTATTTTTCCATTAATTCATAAGAGCCTCTTATGGATTGACAGTAAATCTTTACCAGTCATATTGCAGATACTTTTCCCATTTTTTTTTTCGCTTTATGTATGTATGGTGGTTTTGACATACAGAAGTTCCTTTAATGCCAATACATGTGTTGACTTTCTTAAAACAGAATTTTTGACACTGCTAAATAAACTTTGTGACTGTGGTAGAAAATTTAAAAACAAATTTTCCGGCCGGGCACAGTGGCTCACACCTGTAATCCCAGTACTTTGGGAGGCTGAGATGGGTGGATTATGAGGTCAGGGGTTCAAGACCAGCCTGGCCAACACGGTGAAACCCCATCTCTACTAATGATACAAAAAATTAGCCTGGGAGGTGGTGGCGCAAGCCTGCAATCCCATCTACTTGGGAGGCTGAGGCAGGAGAATCGCTTGAACCGGAAAGGCAGAGGTTGCATTGAGCTGAGATCATGCCATTGTATACTAGCCTGGGTGACAGGGCGAGCCTCCATCTCAAAAAAAAAAAAAAAAATTACCCCCAATTTCTGAATTAGAATCTTTTCAGATTAATTACAAGAACTTCCATATCATGGAATAGAGACTGTTGCAAAACTGATTGCATTTGTTGATGAGAAGCCATTGTGCCTGTTATATAATGTTAGGAACAACATCCTTTGCAATCAGAGCAGAAAGTTTAAAATCCCAAAGATCTGTTATTCTGTGATTATACAAAGTAGGCCCACAATCCATGTATTTTCAGTAAATCTACTTGTAGTGCCATTTTGGCAGATTCTTCTTTTTATAGTCGTTATCGTGGTTTTATACTGACTTGATAATGAGTCTTGTCTTGATGTCCAGACAAATGTACTGTATATGTAGTTTAAAAATTTCCAACACTGCTACTCAGCAAACAATTTATTTGAGCTGGGGAAGCATGTCTTCCTGATTTCTCAAAGTTGAGTTCTTTTTCTGTGTTGTGAAAGCTTAAATATACCCTGAGAGGCCTCACTGAACGAAGTGTGTTCTCCATCAGAGCCTGAAGCTCTTTTATTCCCTATCCTTACAGCCGAAGAGTAAGCCATAGGATTGTATTTGAGCCATAAGGATGAAATTGGAGTTCAGGATCTGTGTGCTTAGGGGCACTTAAAAATGGCCTCAGACGACCGGGCGTGGTGGCTCACGCCTGTAATCCCAGCATTTTGGGAGGCCAAGGTAGGCAGATCACATCATCAGGAGATCAAGACCAGCCTGGCCAACATGGTGAAACCGCATCTCTACTAAAATACAAAAAATTAGCTGTGCGTGGTGGTGCATGCCTGTAGTACCAGCTACTCGGGAGGCTGAGGCAGAGGAATCGCTTGAACCCGGGAAGCGGAGGTTGCAGTGAGCTGAGATCATGCTACTGTACTCCAGCCTGGCAACACAGCAAGAGTACATCTCAAAAAAAAAAAGTGCCTCAGACTTTGTCTGGAGGAAGGCAGGAGGTGACTCTTAGCAGTAGGTACAGTAATAACTGTGGCCTCCTGGGAAGAAGGATGAGAGATCCCACCTCTCAGGAAATGAAGGACTAGATGGGATAGTATGACCCCAGCCAGCCTGAAATCCGGCCCCGAAAAGCCTACTTTGACCAGGGAGTCTCTATACTTGGTTTAGGATGGTCTAGTATAACCAGGAGTTGAATTTGATTTGTAATTCCTGCTTCTAACTTTTAAATTTAATTTAATTTAATTTTTTGAGATGGGGTCTTGCTCTGTCACCTGGGCTAGAATACGGTAGCATGATCATAGCTTACTGCAACCTTTACCTGCCAAGCTCAAGTGATCCTCCCACCTCAGCCTCCTGAGTATCTGGGACTACAGGCATGTGCCATCATGCCCGGCTAAGTTTTGTATTTTTTTGTAGACATGGGGTTTCACCATGTTGCCCAGGCAGGTTTTGAACTCCTGGGCTCAAGCAAATCCTCCCACTTCTGCCTCGAATAGTGCTAGGATTATAGGCATGAGCCACTGCCCCTAGCCTAAAAATTTCTTTCTGTTTTTCTGAGACAGTCTCACTCTGTCGCCCAGGTAGGAGTGCAGTGGCATCATCTCAGCTCACTGCAACCTCTGCTTTCCGGGTTCAAGTGATTCTCCTGCCTCAGCCTCTTTAGTAGCTGGGATTACAGGTGTTCACCACCATGCCTGGCTAATTTTTGTATTTCTATAGAGACGGGGTTTCACCATGTTGGCCAATGTGGTCTCGAATTACTGACCTCAAGTAATCTGCCCACCTCAGCCTCCCAAAGTGCTGGGATTACAGGCTTGAGCCACTGCATCCAGCCTAAAAATTTATTTCTAAATTAAGTTCTATAGATGATTGCCCTGATGTTGGTTATTTATTTTCTTAGAGAAGATTCCCTCAGTAATCTTTAAGATTATTCTTTTATATGGGCGATTTTCCATGATGACATTAATGCATGACTTTTTCTTGTTCACGTGGCCTTGGATGGCAAAAAAAGACTTTATTTTGGAGATGACAAATTTGGGGGCTGATCTTTGCCATGTGGATGGAGATGATAAAGCTTCATTTTCATTCACTATAAGCAGATTTGAAACTTGTGATGGCCCTGATTTATAAATGTTACATAATCAAGGAAGAAAGAGTGGGTTTTCTCAACAAAATGAGAGTTACATAAACAAGGTTGAACCTGGAAGTGCTTCACTTAAGTAAATAGCTTTCAGGTACTTCAGAAGTACATATTTACATATAAATCTTGGTTTCAAAACAACTTTGTTTATTAAAGCTTAGACTTTAAGCTGTATATTGGAATAAAAATGTATTTATTTAAAGAGCAGGCTCCAGTCTAAATTAAGAATGTTCTTGACTAGGCACTAGTTACACAAATTTTTTTATTCTAACCTAGATTTAATTTTGAAATTGTAAAATTAAGTAAAGATAATCTTAAGGTCACTTAAACTTTCTCATGAGGAAACATGTTTACTTTTAGAGTGGCGTTGATTAGAATCTTTTTGAGCAGTGAAAAAAGTTGAAGTGCAAGTCATAATTTTCTCAAACTAGCTGGGAAGGGCAAAGAGGTTGTAAGGAAACCTCACTTCCAGGGAGTGCACTTTGGCCTGAAATTGCACTGATTTCATATTTCAGTGGGGTTGTGTCAAGCGTCAGGGGAGGCTTGACAAGCTCATAGGTTTTCCTTGGACTTTAAGCTCTATACTCAATTGTAATAAAAATGTATTTATTTAAAAATGAACTGCATTTAAGTCTTGCTAGCAGGCCCATATCTAAATTAAGACTGTTCTTGGGCCCGGTGCAGTGGCTCACACCTGTAATCCCAGCAATTTGGGAGGCGCAATCAGGTGGATCACCTGAGATCAGGAGTTTGAGACCAGGTTGGCCAACATGGTAAAACTCTGTCTCTACTAAAAATACAAAAGTAGCCAGTGTGGTGGTACATGCCTTTAATCCCAGCTACTTGAGAGACTGAGGCAGGAGAATCACTTGAACTCAGGAGTTGGAGGTTACAGTGAGCCGAGATTGCACCAGTTCTTTCCGGCCTGGACAACAGAGTAAGACACTGTCTGAAAAGAAAAAGAAGAATGTTCTTGTATACACCCGAGTTACATGAATAAAAGTAAGAAAAAACACATATTTTACCTTCATTCTAACCTAGAAGCTTTATTGCTAGGACACAGTGTGAACACAGCTAAAGGGAAGAACAGACTAGGAACAGATCGATCTTCGAGGTAAAATGTATTGGAAGAGGTTTTTAAATCATTAAATGACCTTTTTCTTTTAAATACAGAAATTTGTACTTGATAAGTAAATTGTGTCTTAAGCATTATGCAGAAGAAAAGAAAATTAGTGTTTACATTTCAGGACTAATCAAATATAATTACCCTGGTCTTCTACTCTTAACTAAAACATTTAAGGAAATTTTGTGTCCTAAATGGACATTGAGAAGGGAATCCTGGGAAAGCCTGGGAAAGGCTCATACTTACCAGAAGAGTAGGAAGAAGAGGCCTAACATACATTCTTGTGTAAATAGTGTTTGTGACCATGTTCATTAAGTCTTGACTCTTGGGTAGTTAGCTTATCTTTTATACTTTTTGTACATTGGAAACATGGTAATATTTAACTCAGGTGTTATTTACGCATATACCAATCTGGATGAAAAGAATCAATATGTCTTCACCTTATTTCAGATAAGCAGTTCATATGAGGTTTTCAGCAGTGTTCAATGACAAATAAGAAATTAGTTTTCCTTTATGTTTATTTTGTAGATTTTTGAATGATTGTTAGCAGTGAATGATATGAAGTTGAAACTGCATATAGTCTTAAAACATAGCTCACATGGCTAGCTTTATGGAACAAAAATAGAAACCAGCATAGATACGAGCAGTTCCTCTGATTACATTGAAGCATAGACCTACCCCCTTCCCCTGACATCTGTGTCAAGGTGGTTGAGTCATATTTCCCAGAATTCTGGCTAACTCACCTTGCACTATTAAAATCTTATTTTTTTTAATACAGTAAACTGCTACACTATAACCATTTCATTCTTAGTCATATTACAGAATTAAACCATATTTGCTTATTACTGCGAACCTAACCCAATAGACTTTAATTGAAGTGGGGATTGTAGAAGTCCTACTTGCTGGTGGGTCAGGATAGGGTAGAAGGATATTGGAGAATGAGAAATGTAAGAGCTGAGCCATGCCAGGACCTAGCTACCAAGAAATATTGTTTTATTAGATCCCCAATCTAGACCACATATAGAACCAAGTCATTTATACATAGTGTATAGTTAGGTTTATATTTGCATGTCAAATGATAAATACAAAGCATGAGTAAAAATCCTTGCTATTAGAATATTATGTTTTCTTTTCTTTCTTTCTTTCTTTCTTTTTTTTTTTTGAGACTAAGCTTCGCTCTTGTTGTCCAGGCTGGAGTGCAGTGGCATGATCTTGGCTCACTGCAGCCTCCACCTCCCAGGTTCTCAAGATTCTTCTGCCTTAGCCTTCTGAGTAGCTGAGATTACAGGCATGTGCCACCACACCCGGCTAATTTTGTATTTTTAATAGAGACAGGGTTTTGGTCAGGCTGATCTTGAACTGTTGACCTCAGGTGATCCACCGTCCTTGGCCTCCCAAAGTGCTGGGAGTACAGGTGTGAGGCACCGTGCCTGGCCTACATGTGATTTTTATCAGCCTCAGCCATTTTTGAGCACTTTCTATGGGCTAAACACTATGAAGTAGAAGAGCGCAGACAAAAAAACAATTTGACCTCAGTTCTTGGAGAAGTCAGAGAAACCCCGATCATTGTGAAAAGTGCAGTTTTGGAAATGTTAGTAAGTGTCCACGTTACTAGAAATATTCTCCCAGGTTGTTAACATTGGGCCCTGCATTGAAAGTTCTACCTGCTGTCTTGACCAAAGTTTGGTCACATAGGCTGTATTGACATCTTGGTTACATAAAGCATCCTTATCCTTAATCATGCTTTCCTATTCCTTCTCTCCAAAAGGATTGAGAAGGAAAATACTTGGTGTATCTTAATTTCTCTCAATAAAAATCTTCAGTTACCTTTTCTAGTACCTGTTTGCTTCTTAAGGATAGGGTCTAATCTTTGGATGTTGGGTACATTTTTACTTTCATAATTATTTCTTCCAGATGTGGTCTGGAATAAATCATCTAGAGCTTTGATGGCATGGGATTTTGCAATTCTTTTTTCAAATAGTCACAGCTACTAGAAAGTGTCTTAAACCATAGGTATTAATTTCCTTACTGTTTTTCTCTGCCTTGCTCCTTGCCCTCTCCTCTTGCCCTCACCCTCTCATCCAGTGTTTCAGACTCAGCAAGCAGCAGGAAGGTGGCTCAGCCTCGGTCTTGTGTCCCACTGAAAGGCCACGCTTTTGGGAACAGAGCACCAGAGCTGGAAGTTTCTTGTTCCTTCTGAGTTACTGTTTTCTTATGAAGAGTCAGTTTCAGAACATCTGGCATACCACTGTGCAAATACATGTACATAATTGATTCCACTCATAATTTATTACATTCTCCATGCAGGCGATCACAAGTTGACAATTTCTCTTGACTAGGGACTTGGGCTGTTTTCTGTTTAGAGAAATACATATGTGCACCTTAAAGAGGAATTCAGATTACTTTTCAGGCTGGGATTCTTCTTTCTCATCACATCTAATAAGATTTGTGTTTCAGAGTAGTTTTGCATTTATGTAAAACTTTTCAGTAGTTCACTAGAATTGCTGGTTGTCGAACTTGATTTAATGCTCTCAAGAAGTTATTTTTTATTTTATGTTTTTTTTGAGACAGAGTTTTGCTCTTGTTACCCAGGCTGGAGTGCAATGGCGCAATCTCGGCTCACTGCAACCTCCGCCTCCTGGGTTCAGGCACTTCTCCTGCCTCAGCCTCCTGAGTAGCTGGGATTACAGGCACGTGCCACCATGTCCAGCTAATTTTTTGTATTTTTAGTAGAGACGGAGTTTCACCATGTTGACCAGGATGGTCTCGATCTCTTGACCTCGTGATCCACCCGCCTCGGCCTCCCAAAGTGCTGGGATTACAGGCGTGAGCCACCACGCCCGGCCTATTTTTTGTTTAATGTTAAATTGTTTTGCTTTCTGATTTTTCTTTTTTTGAGAAGGAGTCTTGCTCTGTCAGGGTGGAGTACAGTGGCAGGAACTCAGCTCACTGCAACCTCTACCTCCTGGCCTTAAGCGATTATCATGCCACTGTCTTCTGAGTACCTGGGACTACAGGTGTGTGCCACCACGCCCGGATAATTCTGATGAGGCATTCTGATGAGGCAACTTGGGTGCGAAGATAATGAAATTTCACCCAAGGTAACACGGCTAAGAGGAAAATCTCAGACACAAACCCAGTTTAGCCCATTAACTCTGTGCACTCTCTATGACATTATTGCACCAAATGTTCTGGATATCCATAACGTGTTTCCAATTCTATAATAAAGTATGTCCCCAGGGTTTGATAATGGATGTCAGGGTGAGCAAAATCTAGCTAAATGGTGAAATACCTCGATTTGTTTATTCCAAATTCAATAAAAACAGGAGGAAGGAAAGAAGAAAAGCAGCCCCTGGCACTGAAGGATGGAGGGCTAATGATTCAACATCAAAACAACTCACACTATATAAGCAGAAAACAGGTTTCATTTGATTATATATATAAGGTTATACATTTTTAAATTCAGCTTAATAAGCTATAACCAGCACTTTCCAACAAAAGTCATATCTGCAATATAAAATGGTTTAGGTTTTCTTTTTCTTTTTCTTTTTTTTTTTTTGAGACAGAGTTTCACTCTTGTTGCCCAGACTGGAGTGCAATGGCATGATCTCAGCTCACTGCAACTTCTGCCTCCCGGGTTCAAGCAATTCTCCTGCCTCAGTCTCCAAAATAGCTGGGATTATAGGTATGTGCCACCACGCCCAGCTAATTTTGTATTTTTAGTAGAGACAACATTTCGCCATGTCGGTCAGGCTGGTCTCAAACTCCTGATGTCAGGTGATCCGCCCGCCTTGGCCTCCCGAAGTGCTGGGATCACAGGCATGAGCCACCACGCCCAGCCTAGGTTTTCTCATAAAAAGAGAAATGTAGGATTTTTCTTACCTCCTTTATTGACTGACCCGACCCTACTCTTTTAAATTCAAATTAGAAGTATATCCCTCTGCATAGGTGCCATTAAAATCACTATAAAGCAATATCTTGCCTCTACCAAAAACACAAAAATGCTTGGAGGTGGGGATAGGACCTTGTCTCCTGAAGTTATTGTAACGCAGGTGCCAGGTATGTAGAAGATAGGTGCTAGTAACCTTCCTTTGTCTCTAGTTTTAAATCTTCTGATTCATAGACAGGTGTTTCATTTTAATTTCTGCAGCTTATTCTTGGTGGAGGTGTTGCTTGGATCTGCTGGTGCTGTCTGTTGGGAATTAAATTCGAGGCTCAGGAGGAGGCTGGTAACTTTCCCTCTTCCTTAGAAAGAATTGATTTGTACCAAACATTGGAGATTATTTATTCTGACTCCAGCTTTGTCACCTCTTGTTTTTCTTGAGAGTTTGTCTAGTGAGCTGCTATTTTGTTACATTTGAACTATATTTAAAAAAAATCAGATATTTTTATCTTTGGTAAAGTCTGTAAATTATGTTGCCCATTTGCTATCAATCAGCGCACTCGAAAGACAGTTGAGTCATCACTTTGATCTAATAATGCACTTACGGATATTAAACTACTGACGTCCACGTTCTAATTTTTCACCTAGTCCAGAATAGTCATATTTTAGAGTTGCAATTGAAAAATGTTACTATGTATATACACATCTAAATATGAAAGCAATTCTATATTTCATCTTTTAAGCAAAGTGAGATAATAATTCCCTATGTTTGTGACAAGCACATTGTAAATATGCTATTAAAAACTGATCACATCAGCCCTGTGATTGGGCAGAGCAGGTCTTGAGTGCTCTCTCTTATACAGGAAAAAAATTGGGGACCAGAACTGTTTGGATAAATGTTTTATGTTATGGTGAGGAAGTTATGGAACTGGGACTGAACTTCTACCAGTCCGTTTCCCACACCCAATATGATACTTAGTTTTAAATGCCAGGAAAACTAATAAGTTACTGTTGCTAGGATTTTCTGTACACTGGTGCTAGAATGAGATAAAAGTCATGCAGTAGTTCCCCTCGCCCCCCCCGCCCCAATCACCCCGTGTATTGAGTTTTCTCTATCGCCCAGGTTGGAGTGCAGTGGTGCATTTCTGCTCACTGCAATGTCCACCTCCAGGGTTCAAGCGATTCTCCTGCCTCAGCCCCCTGGGTAGCTGGGATTACAGGCGCCTGCCGCCATGCCTGGCTAATTTTTGCATTTTTAGTAGGGATGGAGTTTCACCATGTAGGCCAGGCTGGTCTCAAACTCCTGACCTCAAGTGATCCACCCACTTTGGCCTCCCAAAGTGCTGGGATTACACGCGTTAGCCACCACTCAGTAGTTTTGATATGTAAAATTTTAGATGGCATAGCTTAGAATTATGGTTTAGTTTTCCATTTTCTAATCACAGAATGTGTTAAATGTTGTAAGCCATTCAGATTAGTAGCACAAGTGGAAAATTGACAGTTATATCGTTACAATGATGTATTCCACTTACGTAGTATGTTACTGCTTTCAGACTGCTTCTTCCAGTAAGTCCTAATAGAACTCTATAGAAACAATCAATTGAATAATGAGATTTTTTTGTATCTCATTTTACAGATTAGCAGTCCGAAGTCTTATATGCTGGATAGAAACTAATACTTGCTTTTCTGAAATGTTTTTAAAAATAGAAATCTTGAATTCTGTTTCCTTATTGTAAGCTGCAGGGAGGTGGGTAATTAGGGGAGGAAATGGAGGTAATCCCAGATGGAAATTTAGGAGGTGAGGCCGGTGTCAGAACTGGGAAGAATGAACGCCCCCCCAAAACCACAGTTACAGCTGAATATCAGTCATCACTTTTAGCGTAAAAGTCATCAGTTCTCTATTTCCAAATTGTCTTTTAAAGGATATACAGGGTTAGGACTGTACAAGTAGGCCCTGTCTTGGAGGTTGGCTCTCCCTGGGCTGCTGCTGTGGATTAAACGTGTATATACAATGACCTTCTGTTCAAGAACTCTTACTGGCCAGCTGAAAGCCTAACATAGGTAATCATTTTAAAGAAAAGGGTGCAGGAAGTTGATGTTTAGTAAAGGTTGGGAGGTAGAGGGTGAGGTGCCAACTTGCGTAACTACACACTCATAAAGACATTTTCCATTTAGTGTTGGCATGATTCAAATGGAAAATTATTTCCTTTTCACCAAGTGGACTTTGGAGAGAGAAGACAACTCTCAAGTTTCTAAACAAGGAAATGTTCATGGTCATTTAACACTTTGGGGTACAGATTTTATATTTCAGCTGTAAACTCTGCCCTGCCCATGCACTCTTCCCTCACGTCCCTCAAGCAACCTGTGCCATCTTGTAGGTATTTTTAAAAAACTAACTTCATATAATTTAAAAGCTAAAAGCATGCACAGTCTATATATGAAATCATTTGTGTAGCATAACTGTAGAGTCTTTGACAGTGCCTTTGATAAGCCCTGGGCATATATGGTGGTTTTAATTATTTACTTCTTTACAAACAACTCATCATATAAAAGTAAATAATTGCTTGGGCATGATGGCTTACACCTGTAATCCCAGCAATTTGGGAGGCTGAGGCAGGCGGATCACCTGAGATTGGGAGTTCGAGACCAGCCTGATCAACAAGGAGAAATCTCATTTCTACTAAAAATACAAAAAAAAAAAAATTAGCTGAGTGTGGTGACGCATACCTGTAATCCCAGCTACTGGGAAGGCTGAGGCAGGAGAATCACTTCAACCTGGGATGTGGAGGTTGTAGAGAGCTGACATCCCGCACCACTGCACTCCAGCCTGGGCAACAAGAGCAAAACTCTGTCTCAAAAAAAAAAAAAAAAAAAAAAAAAAGTAAATACTTTGGGCACAATACTATCCTGAAACTTACTGTTTTGCCTCTTGTACTTGTTTACAGATTTTCATGAAAAAGTTTACTTTTTGATGGAATTTTGAAAATCATCTACAATACGATGTGATATCTTAGACATCAAGGACTTCATTTTGTTTCCTCCTTTAGGAGGAGTATTTAGGATCATGTTTTATATTTTTGTTCAATAAATTGTTGAGGGAATGCTGACTTAGATTGAGAAATATAGTTGAGATTGTCAGAAGTCCGTTGGCTTAGGACTGCGGGCAACTGGCATGTGATCCTTCCCGACCTGCTTTTCCAGGTAGTTGTTTAGTCTGTGGCTGTCGTAGCCTACTGGGTTGTGGCCAAAGATCTCTTGAGAGTAGAAGGGTCTAGGTGATATGTTCAGGATGTCATAGTAAAATACGAAATTCTGAGAAAGAGACAAAAATGGTAACTAGTAGCTATCGTCAACATTTAAGCATTTTAATTGGGTAGGAAGGATTAGTTGGTAAGCAGATTACAGAAAAAGAACAAGGAAAAAATCTGTAGATTCCAATAATAATTCATGAATATGTTTCAGAAGACACACTGCTGTTTACCACCACGTGATCTTTGAAACAATTTTTATTTGAGATAAAATTAAGTATCATGAAATGCAGTGTACCTGGGTTAAGTGTGGAATTATATGAGTTTTGACAAATACACATCAGTTTAACCATCACACCAATCAAGATACAGAATATATCCATCACCCCAGAAAGTCTCCTTGACTGGATGATTACGTTACGGAACTTTGGTCATCAAAAAAGTAAGGATGATAAGAAGGCTTGTTTTATACAGTTGATGACATCACAGTTGCAACGTACAATTGTGTGTTAGAAAGTTTCCAAAAATTTTATTTAACTCTGTAACAACCCTATGAGAAGGATTGTTGTATCAGTTTTTGTCCTTGAAGAAAATGAGGCCAAGATTATTTTTGGCTTGTCAAGGGAAACCCAGTTCCTGAGTCAGTTTGGGAGCTCCCTGATAAACCTACGCCCCTCAGGTCAGGTGGCTGTAGGGTCTGTAGCTGTGCAGAGGTACCAGGTGTTTAGGTGGTTTGGTTATTGTGGGGAGGAGACTGGAAATAGATCAAGATTACACATTTGAGTTGAGTTCAATGTCCATTGCTGCTGTTTATTAACTCTGTGTTTTTTGGCAAGGTGCTCAACTTCTGGGAAAATCAGGTTTAGCGTCTCAGGAGGAGGGATGGGGGAAGGTGACTGTCATGTGACCTGTCTGTCCCATGGGACTATCTACTGGGAGGACAACTGTGGGAACAGTTTTTGGACTTGGAAGAGCTGTGTGCTGATGTTTTTATCTTTACCCATGGTGGAGGCTGTGGCCCTCTGCTCATCCTGGCCTCACACACTTTGCTGGCCGTGGGTGGAGAAGTGGAATGACAAGGTGTCAGGAGAGGTGGCCCCTCCTTGTCACATCCTTGGATGTGCCAGACACTGTTTACACAGCACTTTCTCTCACCAGCCCTTCTGATGTCCAAAAGCTTCCAATCGCTTTTCAGCAATGAGGTCAGCCGCACTCCACAACGCTTGTCAGTGTATTAGGAAAGAGTCTTTTAAAAAATTTTTATTTTTGGCCGAGCGCGGTGGCTCAAGCCTGTAATCCCAGCACTTTGGGAGGCCGAGGCGGGTGGATCACGAGGTCAAGAGATCGAGACCATCCTGGTCAACATTGTGAAACCCCGTCTCTACTAATACAAAAAAATTAGCTGGGCATGGTGGCGCGTGCCTGTAATCCCAGCTACTCAGGAGGCTGAGGCAGGAGAATTGCCTGAACCCAGGAGGCGGAGGTTGCGGTGAGCCGAGATCGTGCCATTGCACTCCAGCCTGGGTAACGAGAGCGAAACTCTGTCTCAAAAAAAAAAATAAATAAATAAATAAATTTTATTTTTATTTTCTTTCTGAAATGTATAGCCATGATACAAAATGGTATGTGTTGGTTTGAGGTGGGTAAATTCGTAAGGGATCCGAGGAACTGATGTGCCGTGGCCTGAGCGGAATTCTTTTGTGCATGAAATGCATCACCTGCAGTGTGTTACATGTTGATTGTTAACATAGCACCTTAACTCTTAATATGAAACATGGAACCTAGCTCCTTCATACCACTTGGGTGGATCCATTTCTTCCAGCCCCACCCTGTCTCTCAACTACAGAGGCAGCATGGACACTTATTATGATCCCAAATGGAACTTTATTTCTTTATAACCCCACTGCCTCACACATCCTCATTTCCCGTCACTTGTAGAGAACATATAATGTTGCAACCTCAAGATAACTCGGTCTTTTTTGGTTTGAAACAATCACTTGCAGATAAATACCCACTTGAGGATTTAAGTATGGTCAATTCACACTTCCTGTCTGAGGCTCTTCTCTCCTGTGAAGGATGGATTTCCTTCTTCCCCAGCAGCACAGCCACTTCTGAGCTGGTGCCTGGGTCCTGGAGGGGCTTTTATCTGAGCTGGTGCCTGGGTCCTGGAGGGGCTTTTATCTGAGCTGGTGCCTGAGTCCTGGAGGGGCTTTTATCTGAGGTGGTGCCTGGGTCCTGGAGGAGCTTTTCTTTGAGCTGGTGCCTGGGTTCTGGAGGGGCTTTTATTTGAGATGGCGCCTGGGTTCTGGAGGAGCTTTTAGCATCATGGCAGCAGGTGAGGGCTATCTGGTGCCAGGCACTGCCTTTCAGACCTCTCTGGCCTCTGTGGAAGCAGCTCATCGAGGTTGGTCTTCGGGTACCTCTTTCCCCAGGCTTGTTTTCGTGTGGGTGAATATCGTTTCTGATGTGCCTTCCAGTACAAGAAGGGTCAGAATACACCGACCCTTTCTTGATGTGTTCTAGGCCTTTTTTTTTTTTTAATTTTTCATTTTTACCAGAGATGTGGTCTCACTGTGTCGCCCAAGCTGGAATGCATTGGCATGATCATGGCTCTCTGCAGCCTCCAAGCTCTTGGGCTTAAGTGATCCTCTGGCATCAGCCTCCTGAGTAGCTGTGACTATGGGCATGTGCTGCCATGCCTGGCTGATTTTTAAATTTTTTGTAGGGACAGGATCTCACTATATCGCCCAGACTGGTCTTGAACTGGATTCAACAGATTCTCTTGCCTCCACCTCCCAAAGTGCTGGGATTACAGGCATGACCCATGGTACCTGGCCTTCGGCCTTTGCTGACCCATTGGCCCTCTCAGTACTTGCCTTTGTGTATTTCTGTCTCTCCTGGTCTGCTGCTTTGATCTTTGTGGCGGTGCGAAGCTGCCCTCCAGATCCACCACTGCCTTTCTCACCTAGATCAGAGGTTCCGAATGTGCATCTATGACCCAGGGGTGCCTGGTAACAGAACGTTGATGAGTACATGGTGAGATGCCATAAAAATACAATGTACCAAGATTTTCACATGGTTCAATTTATATTACCTAAGCTAAAGGAACGTTCTTTATGCTGCAGTTATGTACTCCCTTCACTTTTTTGTGTTAAAAATGTCCTTTGACATGTGTTGGCAGTAGTAAAAATTTTGTCTGAAGTGTCCTTCATGGCAAAATAAAGCTGACATCCCCATGCTGTCTTTGCAGAGTTTTGGAGTGGGGATGTCACTGACCCATAAAATCTGAGAGTCTGAGAGGCACTCATCTGCCTGTGCCTTAGTCTCAGCTCAAGCTTTATCATCTTCTGGAAGCAATGCTCCACTGTTTTCTCCATTTCTGTAGCAATGGAGCCTGTTTTCTGGGTCCCCTTAGCCTCCAGTTACTTCTGCCTTTGCAGTTTTGTAATTATTTACCGGTATGTTTTTGTCTTCCTGGATGAACTGGAGGCTCTTTGAAGGCTCCTTGATGGCTGGGACCATCTTGTTCACCATTGTGTTCCCATCACCTAGCAAAGCAGCTGGCATGTGATAGAGGACCAAGGAATGTTAGTTGCATGAATAAAAGTTCTTGTTATAGGTGGGGCACAGTGGCTCATGCCTGTAATCCCAGGACTTCGGGAGGCCGAGGTGGGTGGATCACTTGAGGCCAGGAGTTTGAGACCAGCCTGGCCAATATGGTGAAACCCTGTTGCTGCAAAAAATACAAAAATTAGCCGGGCGTAGTGGTAAATACCTGTAATCCCAGCTACTCAGCCAGCTGAGGCCCCAGAATCACTTGAAGCCGGGAGGTAGAGGTTGCAGTGAGTCAAGATTGTGCCACTGTACTCCAGCCTGGGACACAGAGCAAGACTGTCAAAACAAACAAACAAACAAACAAACTCACACACACACACAGAAGTTCTTATAAAAAGGCAACTCTGTAACAGAGATAAGGAAGCTGACAGAGTGGTGTGAGAAGTGCCACCATTCTGTAGCCATGGAACTCCTCTGAGACGGTTCTGCATGTGATGGTAAAGATTTCTCCTTTTGCAGCCAATTGGGACTCTGAATATAGTAAAAATGACACAGGGATCATTTCCTTCTTGAAAGTCTAATATGGTGACTCATGCCTGTAATCCCAGCACTTTGGGAGGCCAACGTGGGCGGATCACCTGAGATCAGGAGTTTGAGACCAGCCTGGCCATCTACTAAAAATACAGAATTATTCGTGCGTGGTGGCATGTGCCTGTAATCCCAGCTACTTGGGAGGCTGAGGAAGGAGAATCACTTGAACCTGGGAGGCAGAAGTTGCAGTGAGCCATGATGGTGCCATTGCACTCTAGCCTGGGCAACAAGAACTCTGTCTCCAAAAAAAAAAAAAAAAAGAAAGAAAGAAAATTGTCAGGGTTTAGATTGCTAACTAAAACGTCTTACATTGATGTAACAGCAGGGAATAGGAGTATTCTCAACTGTAAATGTGGATTAAGTTCAGCCACACCACCATTTTGCCTATGACAGCTAAGCTATAGGAAATTAGTATCAAAAGGAGAGATGTTATTTTATGTAACTTATGGGTAAATACTTTATACAGAGTTGAAATCATTTGAAGAAAGGCATGAGTAGATACTAAATTATTTGCTTTTAAAACATTTGGGGGCTATTGAATTCCACAAATCTCAGTTGAGTGAATTGTTTGTTGAGAAATTACTGCTGGGGGCATTAAATTAGGTGTCTGCCTTGTTTGAGCTTCGTGTACCAATGACTATAAAAGCTGTCAGCAATAGGCTGTGAGACCCTTGGAAGTCAGACTCAAGGACTGTCTTTATGGAGCCTTAGCCTATGAGTTGAACACATTAGCTGCAGAATACAAAGCTAAACAATGGCCAACCTGTGAATTTCCACATTTTTCTTGTAGCACAACAGCATGCCCTTTGCATATATTTTTATTAAAAAAAAAATTACATCATCTCCTCCTGCATGTTTAGTAAGGACAGATTCTGAGGCCTGGTAGGCTGGCTCTTCCTACACTCGCATCTAAGAAAGGCAAGAAGCGGCCAGTCCTGGAGCATTGAGACTTTGTTCTGCTTATGAGGATAAGGGAGGGGACTTGGCGTGTCTGGTCCGTGTTGTATTCCTTTGTTTTCTTGGCACACCTCCACCTCTAGCAGTCTCTGGAAAGTTCTAACTAAGGAATGGATGGAATGGAGAGAATACCTCACTCACCTTCATAGCCAGACCCTCCACTAGGCAGGTGCTTATTGTCAGAGCCAGGACCAGTGAGCAAATCCTTTTTGTTTTTTGGAGATGTAGCTCAGAGTCAAGCCAGGTTGCCTTCTCAAATACAAAAACCAACATGTTATCCTTACCACGTTCATAATGTTCTTTTTCTTTCTTTCTTTTTTCTTTTTTTTTTTTTTGAGACAGTTTCACTCTTGTTTCCTAGGTTGGTGTAATCTCTGCTCACTGCAAACTCCACCTCCCAGGTTCAGGAGATTCTCCTGCCTCAGCCTCCTGAGGTAGCTGGGATTACAGGCTCCCACCACCACCACCATGCTTGGCTAATTTTTGTATTTTGAGTAGAGACAAGATTTCACCACATCGGCCAGGCTGGTCTCAGACTCCTGGCTTCAGGTGATCCACCTGCCTCTGCCCCCTAAAGTGCTGGGGCTACAGTCATGAGCCACCGTGCCCGACCAGGTTTCATAAGGTCTTCATTTAATGTTACCAGTAGAAATCTGGGGATCAAACTTTCTTTATACCATAGACTTGTGGTCTTTACAAAATCCAAGTTATGGATAAAGAAAGGGCGTCAGGTTTGATGTTATGATGGCCTTGGAGGGAAGGTGTGATATGAAATACATAAATGTACTTTCTCTATATTTTTGGATGTACTCTCCCATAAAACTTCACTGTTAAAACATTTAAACCTAGTTTGAGGTTCTTATGCTTTATTTTAATAGTGAGATGGAGAAACCAGTCAAATACTTATTTTGAATATATGGTTCTTAACATTCAAATTATTATAGTTGTCATTCATAGACACATAGCAGAAGATAGTGTGTAGTTTTAGCATCAGATGTATGTCATGTTTCTGGTAGACCTTTTCCAATTAGAAATGGTATAGTATATGGTTATGTTTGTAAACAGCACAAGGGAATACTTAACTTACTACATCGTCTTGGTATGCTATGCTTTTTTTTGAAAGATGACTAACATTTTCTTTGAATATTTTTATCAATACGTCTTTCCAAAGCTGTTACACACATCTGAAATCTCAGTGTTATGAATGGACATGACATTTAAGGGGGAAAAAAAAAATCCCATCAGTGAGTTGTTTTAAATTTCCTGGCTAAAATCCATATATGAGTAGTATATCTCTGTCAGCTTTGATTTGTTAGCCCGATGAAACCACGGACTCACCCATTTGAAATGGGAGCCTGGCCTTGGGTCTGACCAGCCGAGCGCCATCAGGTTAAAGGGGGCTGTCTTTGGAGGGCCTTTGTAGAACTTAGGACCGAGACTTGCTGTCTTAGCAGTGGAGTGTTGCTAATCCCGGAGGGACTTGCCTGGCTTCTGAAGGGTTTCTCTCTAAAGGCTACCTCATGATTATCTAGGGCCAAGTTAGGAATCACAGGGCCCGCCAGCCTAAAAATAACCACAGGCTACAAAGAGGGCCCTCATGGCACAGAGCCACTGCTGCCTTCCCCATGCCAGAAGTTGATCACATAAGGGGGACAGGAGGTTGCCGAGCCCCAAAGGGGTGCTGTCTAAAGACAGGTGTGGCGAGTGCGGGGAAGACAGGCATTTCTTCTTGGCTTGTGCAAAGGGAGGTAAAGGTCTTAGTAGGTGATTTAAAAAAATTTTAGAAATGAAAGTAAATATTGAAGTTAGTTTTTTTATGAGGCCAGGCTTACTGGGATATATTTCTGGTTAATTCTGATTTGTAAGAAACTTTTGTGTTGAATGTTAGTCACTGTCAGTCGGAGGAATGGAAACAGTAACATGTCTTGTTTCTTTATACTGTATCTGAACACAAAGTGAAGCCTTGTTTCAAAACTTGCAGACAACAAGCCATTTAAACAAAGACCTACACATTTTAAGCTGAAATTTAGGGGAGGATTATTTAACATTCTTACTGATAACTCTTTGGATACAATATGATACAAATTGTATGTTGAAGTCATATGTGCTAGAAGAAACTTCCACTGGAAATTGAGACACAAAATAATCCTTCCAGAATGGTAGCTGTTTTCTGAATGGGGCTGTAAGATATTTGAAACTTAGTATTTCTTTTCGAGACTCCTTTTGTTCCATTTTAGGTGGAATCAGAACTTAGAAGTTAGGCAAGTAAATAATGAGTGGTCAAGAACCAGGAGACTTATCCCTTGAAGCCTTCAGGGTAGTTGTGGAGATGTGATTAGATAAGAGGAGAGAATTCTGTTTGAACACCTACTGATTTAGGGATGAAATGTCATTGATTTTCAGAGATTCTTCCATAGCCCCTCAGGATTGACTGTGAAGTATAAGCATGTCATCTGTGTCATCTGATTGTGGTGGCAGTAAGCACTCCTTTGCCTTTGATGATGATTCACCTCACCTTTTGCATAAGGTTAGTCTGTTGTTCATTATTGTCCTAGGTCACTGGGTCCCTTATTTGTATTAGGTGTGATAGGAGGCCATCAGAAGGCTTGGACTGAGGGATGGCAGGAACTGGGTACAATTCAGAAGGTTGACTCTGGTTTGTTGTTTTTTTTTTTTTGAGACAGAGTCTTGCTCTGTTGCCCAGGCTGGAGTGCAATGGCGTGATCTCGGTTAACTGCAGCCTCTGCCTGCCTCCCAGATTCAAGTGATTCTCCTGCTTCAGCCTCCTGAGTAGCTGGGACTATAGGCGCATGCCACCACGCCTGGCTAATTTTTTGTATTTTTAGGAGAGACGAGGTTTCACCATGTTAGCCAGGATTGTCTCGATCTCCTGACCTTGTGATCTGCCCATGTTGGACTCCTAAAGTGCTGGGATTACAGGCGTGAGCCACTGTGCCTGGCCATGGTTGCTGTTTTGAGAATATATTGTAAGTAGGCAGGGGCTCGTGATTTGCCCAGTTAGTCCCAGAGAGAGAGAGTGGTGACTTGGACCGGGGATAATAGTGAAGGTGAGGAATGGTTGCATTTGAAATGTACTTTGAAAGCAGTGCCTATTGGAGTTGCTATTGGGGAGAGAGGGAAAGAAGCAGCTTAGTGCTGACGCCTGGGTTTTTGGCTTGAGGTACATTCATGGTGTCTTATTGAAAACCAGGAACACTGGGACAAGAAGGAAATGGGCAGGGGTCTGGAAGCCAATAGTTCCCTTGAAGCATGAGATTATATCAGACTGTTCTTGCATTGCTAGAAAGAAATAACTGAAGCTAGGTAATGTATAAAGAAAAGAGGTTTAATTGGCTCATGGTTGTGCAGGCTGTACAGGACACATGTTGCTGGCATGTGACTCTGGTGAGGCCTCAGGCAGCTTCCAATCATGGCAGAAGGCAGCAGGGACCTGATATGTCATGTGGCGCACTGTGTTTTTTTTGTTTTTGTTTTTTTTTGGGTTTTTTTTGGCCCTCCTTTTGGAGCAGGGCTAAGCCATAAGAAGTATGGCCAGAGTCGGCTGCCACACACTTTTGTTTTTTTTTTTGTTTTTGAGACGGAGTTTCGCTCTTGTTACCCAGGCTGGAGTGCAATGGCATGGTCTTGGCTCACCGCAACCTCCGCCTCCTGGGTTCAGGCAATTCTCCTCCCTCAGCCTCCTGAGTAGCTGGGATTACAGGCACGCGCCACCAGGCCCAGCTAATTTTGTATTTTTAGTAGAGACGGGGTTTCACCATGTTGACCAGGATGGTCTCGATCTCTTGACCTCGTGATCCACTTGCCTCGGCCTCCCAAAGTGCTGGGATTACAGGCGTGAGCCACCGCGCCCGGCCTGCCACACACTTTTAAACAACCAGATGTGGGCAGCCCCAAGCCTTTCATGAGCGATCTGGCCCCATAATCCCATCACCTCCCACCAGGCCCCACTTCCACCACTGGGGATCACATTTCAATGTGAAATTTGGAGGGGACACACATCCAACTCATATCAGAGATTCTGGTTAAACATGTAAATGGAGATGTCACATTGACAGTTGAGAATTCAAACCTGGAGCTTTGGGGAAAGATCAGTGCTAACGATGAGCTTGTGGGAATTATCATCAGCGTATTTGAAACAAGCGTGAGTGAGGGAAGAGAAGGGAATAAGGGACTGGGCCCTGCCCTCCCTTCCCCAACACTTGGGGGTTGATCAGAGAAGAATCCTTCAGAGGCATTTGCCAAAGAGAAATCTGTGCGTTTAGAAGGAAAACCAAGATAGAGTAGTGAAGGGGCCTTCCTCAGGCTTGATTCCCATAGTGTAAAGAGGTTTTTCTTTTGTCAAACTGGGACCATTTTGTCCAATTTTTGATATGAGAGAGAGAGAGAGAGTGTGTGTGTGTGTAATTATTATTTAGAAACATTGATAAACTTCAGGAAACCTTGTTAAATAAATCATGGCAAATTCAGCCAGAAGTAAGAACAAATACAACAAATCTTGTAAACACCAGAACATGGGATTTAGTTACCCACAGGCAACCTCATTTCAGGGAAATACATACATGTGTTGATTATTTTTGAAACACTGACAAGGATTGGAGGAACCTACTCCCTGACGGTCCCTAACATCCGAAACATGTCATTACGTCTCTTGGCCACTGTCTGTAGGCTGTTTAAAGACCTTCATTTACTAGGGCTTTTTTCTTAGGAGGTCCTAATCCTGATTAATAGCAAAGTAGTATAATATAACCATACTTCGTATGTTGAAACAGTTGAGTTGCTGTTGACTATTGATCTAGTGACACATTGAGAAACCTTTCTACTCTCTGCCTCCTTACCTACTACTTACTCCTCGGGTCTAAGCTTGGGTGACTTGTCCAGAGAGGCCTTCTCTGACCCCTACTCCCATAATGGCAATCAGAGAATCCATGCTTTCCTATGTGGTCTGTAATTGTTTATGTAGTTGTGTCTGTTTTTTGTCTGTTTTGTTCACGCTGTACTAGCTCATAGCAGAGCATTTGGCATAAGATGGGCACTCAGTACATTTAATGTATGACTGTCATCCAGTATTAGAAAACTGACGTCTTACAGGTACCTCAGTAGCTTTGGTTTGGTATCTGAGCTCAGTGTCTTCTTTATTTTTATATATTTTTGGAGATAGGGTCTTTACTTGGTCACTCAGGCTGGAGTGCGGTAGTGCTATCTCAGCTCACTGCAGCCTACCCCTCCTGGGCCCAAATGGTCCTTCCACCTCAGCCTCCCAAGTAGCTGGGACTACAGGCACCCACCACCACACCTGGCTAATTTTTGTATTTTTTGGGAGAGACAGGGTTTCACCATGTTGCCCAGGCTGGTCTCTAACTCTTGGGCTCAAGCGATCTGCCTGCCTTCTCCCACGAGTGCTGGGATTACAGGCGTGAGCCAGCACACCTGCCCTCCTTTTTATTTTTAAGTCTGGTTTATTGATGTATAATTTCCCTATAGCAAAATTTGCACTTTTTGGGTGTACAGTACATTGAATTTTGACAAACACATGTAGCTGTGCAACCACCAACCACAATGAACAAAATAGAAATTTTCACCATTTTGAAGTTTCCTTGTGCCCCTTTCAGTCATCCCCCATTCTTAGGCAAACTCCGATCCTGTTCCCTTAGATTTGCCTTTGCAGAATATTATATAAATGGAGGTATACAGTATAGAGCCTTTTGTGTATAACATCTTTTGCTTAGCATATGTGTTTGAGATATATCTGTATGGTTTGTGTATCAATGGTTTACCTTTCTTTTGTGGAATGGTGTTTCATCATATGAATGTACCACAATTAAAAAAAAAAAAATCTACCATTGATGGACATTCAGGTTATTTCTAGTTTTTGGCAATTAGATTTTTCTTCCTAGTTTAATAATACAAGATATTAAAGTGGCGTCAGTAACCCACAGCTCCATAGCTCTACCCACATCTGTTTTTATTTTCTTTTGTTGTTTTTGTATGTGTTTTATGTAACAGTAATCATAAAACACAGAAATATTTTTTCTAGTTTTGTAAACTGCGTAGTTCATAAATAGTTATATTTTACTGAGTTACTGGACTGTAATTTTCTAATTCCTTGTTGTCAACATTGAGATCGTTTTGAAGTCTTCACAAATGTGAAAAATATACCGAAAATCTTCTCAAATAATTTCCTATAATAAATTTCTGACAATAATTTACTTAAGACTCTTAATCGAAAGTCATAAAAAGTCAAGCGAATAGGGGCAAACACTGGATAGGTGTGATAAGGATATGGAGCCCTTCTAAGAACTCAGTGTCTGGCAGGTTCTCAGGAACCAAGTCATTAGGTAATCACTGTTTTTCATTTCTGCACCTCTTGCTACGTTGGTCCCATCTTTGTCTCTGTAGAGACTTGCTTTCTCTGCTTCTGGATGTGTGGAGAAGGTGGCTGATGCACAGAGCTTGGATTTATGTTCTTTAGTTCCAGGACACACCGTGCCTGACCACCTTTTTTTTTTTTTTTTTTTTTTGTGACAGAGTCTCACTGTGTCACCCGGGCTGAAGTAGTACAGTACTAGGATCTTGGCTCACTGCAGCCTCCTTTGACTCCTGGGTTCAAGTGATTCTCCTGCTTCAACCTCCAAGTAGCTGGGATTACAGGTGTGCGTGACTACACCTAGCTAATTTTTATTTTTTGAAGTTTTAGTAAAGATGAGGTTTTGCCATGTTGGCCAGGCTGGTCTTGATCTTCTGACCTCAGGTGATCCACCCGCGTTGGCCTCCCAAAGTGCTGAGATTATAGGCATGAGCCACCGTGCCCAGCCCTGACCACCTGTTTCAAATCCAAATGCTGAGGCTGGGAGAATCTCACACTGTGTGAGCTAAGTTTCTGCATGAGGACTAATTCACTAGCTCATTTAGTGGAATCTACCTCAGTGAGTAGGAGGAGTTGTTTTCACAGAATGGAGGTTGTTGCAAACTAAGCCCACACCCAGAATTTTCCATTTTCAATAAGATACGATGAAATCAAGTCTTACAGCTGTTGAGATTGCTCTCCGAAAGCCAGATGCAATTAGGTCTTAAAAGAGGAGAGAGCTCAGAGAGTATTAGACCTATTTCTTTATATTTGTTTTTAGATATAAAACTAGTTAATAGTGATTAAACATCACTCATCACCTAAGAGTGATGTTTTTTAATAGCAAATAATCTAATTTACAGTCAACATTTATTGAATGCTTACTTTATATAAACCTTGTATCTGAGATTTATCTTTTTTTTTTTTTTTTTTGAGACTGAGTCTCGCTCTGTCACCCAGGCTGGAGTGTGGTGGGGTACAGTCTTAGCTCACTACAACCTCCACCTCCCGGATTCAAGTGATTCTTCTGCCTCAGCCTTTCAAACAGCTGGGACTACAGACATGTGCCACAACGCCCAGCTATGTTTAGTAGAGATGGGGTTTTACCATGTTGGCCAGGCTGGTGAACTTGAGCTCAGGCGATCCACCCACCTTGGCCTCTCAAAATGCTGCGATTAGAGGCGTGACTGCAGCTGGCCGCTTATCTGAGACTTCTGTGTAGTTGTCCGTTGGTATCGTCGGGGATTGGTTCCAGGATCACCCCTGTCTCCACCGTAAACACGAAAATCTGAGAATGCTTAAGTCCCTTATATAAAATATCATCGTATTTGCATATAAATGACACATACTCCCAAAGACTGCAAATCATCTCTACGTTACTTTTATTTATTTTTAATTTTTATTTTTTTGAGATGCAGTTTCACTCTTGTTGCCCACGCTGGAGTGCAATGGCATGATCTCAGCTCACTGCAACCTCCGCCTCCTCAGTTCAAGTAATTCTCTTGCCTCAGTCTCCCAAGTTGCTGGGATTACTGGCATGTGCCACCACGCCTGGCTAATTTTGTATTTTTAGAAGAGACGGGATTTCTCCATGTTGGTCAGGCTGGTCTTGAACTCCCTGCCTCAGGTGATCTGCCCGCCTCGGCCTCCCAAAGTGCTGGGATTACAGGCATGAGCCACCACGCCCGGGCTCTAGGTTACTTTTAGTACCTAATGTAAGTTCTCTGTAGATAAATTTATACTTGTTATGTTATACTGTATTTTTTATTGTTATATATATTTTTCTCCTGATTATGTTCAATCTGTAGCTGGCTGACGGTAAATAGAAGCAAGTTTTAAAGACCATTTATCACCACGATGCATTTTAACTGAGGTTTATTTAACCATGCAGAAGGACTTCCTTATTAAGTAGACCTTGACTGGGAATGTTCCATGCAGAGGTAGTTGTACCATTCTTTGCCTGCAAATTAGACCAGCACTGGTGCTGAATGACTTGGTGGCCGAGTAGGAGCCTAAGCACCTTTACTTAACTGAAAGGCCTGCTTAGTCACGTGACCCACTATTGGGCTATGTGTCTTGTGGTCACTTTGATTTTTAGGCACCTGCTGGGGTCACCTAGGTTGGCCAGTCTGCCTTACCAGGAGTCTGTACCTGAGCTCTGTTTGCCCAGTGTCTGGTGGCCATGGGTCCAGATGTTTTTCCTAGTAATTTTTTCTAAACAGCTTTGTCGAAAAAAATCTTTGTGAGCATACTTGTGGTTACTATGATAATTTTACTCTTCTATGAAATAATATCTCTTTTATGATACTTAATAGAGTGAGAATTTCATTGAAGATTTTAACAACAGAATTTGCAAACTTAGGAAACTGTTTCATACGTACACATGGCTGCTTTCTGTGTGACCATCTAGCTTAGAAAAGCTTCCATTTGGCAGGTGTGTTGGGGGTGATGCATGCTGTCATGTAGACCCTTTGCATTTGAGGATTGAATGTGTGAGGTCTCAGATACTCATCTCAGATACTCAGCCCAAAGTTTCAAGATCCTGAAGGTGGTATGGTATTTTTCTCCTATTTTGTAGATTGGGAATATTGAGGTATTGTGAGGTGAAGCCATTAGCTGAGTCTTCTAGTTTGTGGTGTTGCTTAAAACAAAAATATGGTAAAATATACATAACAAAATTTACATTTTAAACCATTTTTAAGTGTACAGTTCAGTGGCACTAAGTACATTCACAAAGTTGTATAAGTGTCACCACTATTTTTGGAACTTTTTCATAATCCCACACAGAAACTAGACCCGTTTAATAATAGCTCACTATGTTCCACTTCCCCAGTCCCTGGTAACCTCGAATCTACTTTCTGGCTCTATTCATTTGACTACTCCAGGTACTTTATATAAGTGGAATCATCCAATATTTGTCCTTTTCTGGTTTTTTTTTTTTTTGACTTATAATATTTTCAGGGTTCAACCATGTTGCAGTATTCATTCAACAGAATTTCATTCCTTTCTGTGGTTGAATATTCCACTGTATGTATAGACCACATTTTGTTTTTCCACTCATCTGTCAGTAGTGGACACTGACACCTTTGGTGGTGTCCACTTCGCGGTTATTATAAATACTGCTGTGAACATGGGTGTACAAATACCTCTTGGAGGCTCTGTTTTCTGGTTTTGGGGGTATAAGAGTGGAATGCTGATCATATGGCAATTATATGTTCATCTCTTTGAGGAAGAACAGAATTATTTTCCATAGCTGCTACACATGTTACATTTCCACCAGCAGTGCAAGAGGGTTTCAATTTCTCCATATCCTTACCAATATTTTGATAATAGGCATCCTAACAAGTATGAAGCGGTATCTCATTGTGATTTTGATTTGCGTTTCTCTAAAGACTAATGATGTTGAGCATCTTCTCATGAGAGTCACCCTGATGGCATCACCTCCCCTTCCCTTTCTTTAAGTTTTAGAAAGGGGTAAACTCACTTTCATTTTCTTCTCCCCTCCTTATCCTCTTTTGATTTGAGATTGAGGTGGTAGTAACCAGAATCAAGTAGGAAAAGCAAGAGCTTTGATTCTTTTTTCCACATCAAAACAAAGACCTAACTGGTGTTCAGTTTTTTGGCCCTTATGCAGATGTTAAGAACTAGTTTTTTTTCCCAAACTAGTAGTAGCTGCATTGTGGTTTAAATGGGTTTCAGATTGGAGGCCAGCCTAGAACTTAACAGAACGCTATTAAGAGAGAAATGCTGTTAATAGCGTTTATCTAGGAAAATGAGCTTTGAGTTAAATAAATCTCCAGGCGAACTTTGGAAGATTATATGCTTTTGAGTTGGGGACTACCTTCACCAGCAGGATCATTAAGGTCACATAATGAGGTTATGGAGCTGAAGGAGGGAATGTAGATGTGAGGGCTGCACAGTGGGGAAGAGCATGGACATTGAAATGACTGGATTTGCCTCCTAGGCCTGTTGACATACAGCCTGCTTTGGGCCCTAGCTTCCACCTCAGAAATGCTAGTCATTGATACATGCACATGTAGATGTGTTTCCAAGCTGGTTGACATAGGAGTGATGAGGGAGATGTCAGAGATCTTCCTAGAAAGGCCCTGCAAGATTTTGGTGCTACATTGCTATGATTTGAATGTTACTTCCAAATTTTTGTTTGGAGGTGGAGTCTTCGGGAGGTAATTCAATTTAGATGAGGTCATCAGAGGTGGCCCTCATGATGGGACTGGTGGCTTTGTAAGAAGAGAGACCTGAGTTGGCAGGCTTTTTCTATGTGATGCCCTTCGCCATGATGTGGTATAGCAGGAAGGCCCTCACCAGACACCAATGCTGTGCTCTTGGACTCTCAGCCTGCAGAACCCTGAGCTAAATCAACTTTGATTGCTTATAAGTCACCCAGTCTATGGTGTAGCAACAGAAGACATACTAACCTATACATCAAAGTAAAGTGTCTTACCCTAGATTTGCCTTTATATAGGAAGGCCGCTGATACAGACGCTAGGCTTTTTGGCTTGCTTCAGGTAACCCCAGAGCATTTTTAGGCCACGTCTAATGACAGTGTGGCTAGCGTGACTCTTGAAGACTCTTCCCCCACTGCTGCACTTAGGTATGGGTATCTGAGACATTGCAAAATATTTGAAAAGTTCGGTTCAGAGACACTCATTTCTAGTGATGTTTAATACAATCTTATTTTCCTTGGAGCTCTTTTTCCTAATCTTTGTATTTTACTGTATATCTTTTTTTCTCTTGGATCCTCTCTGGCATACCAGGAGTAAAGAGAAATAACAGTCGCTCAGCCAAAGTTAACTTCTCACCCCAGCTAAGTGAAAGTGAGGGAAAGTTGTGCATGTGTGTCTGTTGAGTGAACTTAGGAAACTAGAAGGATAATTTAGTTCATAGTAGTTTTTCTTCTGAACTTATCTTTGGGAGTTTAATCTCGTTTTGATTTTCTGTTATGGATTAGTCTTGTTATACAGTCTTCATTTCCATACTAGTACTTTTCAAGGGCACCTTATGTTCATTTGGTTTCTGTTAATCTTTTATTCCATTGTGTTTTTTTGGTGCTGAATCACAGAGGGTTGCTTCAAAAGTTAGAAGAACTACTCTGGCTGTTTGTACAAAGTCATGATCTGAAATGTTTTTACTTAGTGCCTGGATTCTCTTTAACATTGAGTGATAGTGGATTATAAAAAGAAATTGAACATACTGTGTCCAGTTTTGGACGAGTTTCTCTTTGTAGGAAAGCTTAATCTGCTTTGCAGCCCACTAGAGTACTGAATGTACTGGTTTCTTATCTTAATTGGCATCGGTGATTGTAGCCAAAAGTACTTCCCTGGTATGACATCAGTACGGAGTATGCTGGCCTCTTCTGCTGGGAAGCAGGACCAGATAATTATGTTTTAGCAGATGTAATATGACAGTCATAATTATGAATCTCTTTATTTAAATCCTCTGTGGTGTAGTCAGTAGGGATATTGAAAACAACAGGGATTCAACTTTGGATAATACAAGTGAAATACTCATTCTTGTTTTCACCTGTAGCTTTGGGACACAAACTATTTAATATAGTATATTGGTGGAGGACATCTTAAATGTTTAAGTTATTTTGTTCTGTAGGTTTATGTCTAGTTTCTGTAGGCATCCCTTTTAATACATGTGATGTTCTGAAGGCAGGATTAGTCTGCGGTATTCATGCCATTTCACTTACGGTGGCTAAATGGACAGGTTTTAAAGTGGATGAAAATTAGAATTTTATCCTAAATGCATGATTATTTTGCTTTCTTTCATACATAATGAGGCAAGATGATGGTAAACTGAAGAAGAGGTGGAAGATAATTCTGATCCTGGTTCTGCCTCTAAATGATTGTATGGTCTTAAAAGTCATCCGGGCTGCTCCCCTGCACAATTCTAGGAGCACCATGGCCATCATCTTTAATGTAAATGGACCAGTGGAGTTTCTGTCCATAGAATATGGTGTGAATGGGGACTCCTAGAGTTATGCATTAGAGACACTACTAGAAATTGTAACTTCTTTTCTCTACACCACAGTTTTCTCACATGTAGAACTCGTAGATTGGGTTTGAACCCAGCTACTCTAAACACTGGAAGATGATTCATCCATGTTAGTCAATCTCTTTTCCATGAGTGGACCCTGTTTATAGGAAAATAGCAAAATTGTCTTTGTTAGTAAGAATTGTATTTAATTTCAAGAGAAGCTCATCTATTGTAGAGTTTGTTTTCATGTGTAGACTGCCTGCTTGCAAGACTTCTTGGCATGCATTTCAGGTGTCTGATTCAGACAGTCTGTTGTTGGAATTTGAAAGACATTTATTTAGGGACTACACTGACTATTTTGTAAAGTAACAGCTTTGATGACACTAGTTACTCACATTACTGAGAGCAGATATGCTGGCCCAAGATTGTGAATAAAAGATTTCCAGATCTTTTCATTGCAATGTCTGTAAAAGAAATGCTGATTTGAAAAGTTCAATCCATGAAGCCTAAATTTGATTCCATTGGAGCATAAATATATTTTTAATGTTTTGATATTTAAATAAAATTCCAAAAGCAATTACAAATATTTAAGTAATTATTTAAATGTATAAAGCAAACTTATAATGCAAAAGATCCCCCTGCCTCCCGTTCCTCATCACTGACCTGAGATGATGAACCACTGCTAATGAGATAGTATGTGTCTTTCTGGGACTTTCCCTTACACATATTATTTTATTTATTCCTAACTTGAGAATTTCTTAGCTCTCAGAACTTCATAAGTTTAAAGGATATGACACTCCTAAGAATTTATTGGTTTAGGTAAGTAGTCTGGGAAATAAGTAAAATTATAGGCAGGATAATGAAGATTATACTTTAAATTCCAGTTATGTTATAGATGCATACTTAACATCTTTAAAACTTTTTTTTTTCTTTTTCATTATCCAAGTCACTGGAATATTCCAGTTTCTTTAATCCAGAAGCAGTCATCCAGCCACAGTGAATGCTGATTTAATCTGACAGGCGAAAGTCCCTTCTGTTTTCAGGGATGATCTGAAAATTGCTTAAAGAACTTGTCATGTTTTTGTTTTGTTTTCAGTTTTACTGTAAGGGATGTGTGTAGTATAACTAAGAAACATCTGCGTGCAAGTTTTCTGCCTATAAAGCCTCAGAAAAGTCTGTGATGTTTCATTGGCAGAGAGTCCAAGGAAAATTCTTTTAGTTTGGAAGAAAAAAACAAATCATTACACTCAGCCCTATTACTGCTGCAAGGCTGAGCTGGTCTTTGAATAACCATAGTCCCCAGAGAGGATTCATTGTATGGTCTGGTGTTTGGATTTCCTTTAGTCTGGTTGTAGTTTCTGCGTTGCTCCGTGAAAGACAGTCTCTTAGGTGCAACCAAAAGCAGTAAAAATTTTTGTTTGGACAGATAACTTGAATAAGACATCTCTTGCTTACGTTTATAGCAGTTGGTTTTGATATTCTGAGGAATATAGGTAAGTTAGCTTGGTATGGTTGATTTGGAGCATTTAAATTAAAAGCACTCAAGTTTCAGAAGTGATTTTTTTAAAAGCTGCTCTTTGAATCTTAGATGCTTTCCACCTGCTTACATTTTGTTTGTGGTATTTATCATACGGTATTGGGTTACCCCTCCTTGAGGCTAAATTCTAGAATGTGTGAAAATGCAAAGATCGTTATGAATTAATGTGAGTACACCCTTACAAACTTTTTGGAAAGGATAATAGTCAAATGTGGTGCTCTGCTTTGGGTTAAAGTAACAAGTACAAAAACATTTATTAAGCTACGTGTAAAATGTTATATGTTGTTAGAACTGACAATGATTATTTTATGGTTATACCAACAATTGTATGGAGTGTGGCAGGAAATTACTACATATTCTTTACTTTATATGTCATCTGAAGTATCTAGAACCTTGCTTATTTGTCACCTTTGCATTGTGATTCTGTTTGGAGTACTTCCCCCCAATCCCTCCCGCCCCTTGTGTGTGTGTGTATGTGTGTGTGTGTGTATGTGTGTGTGTAAGCAAAGAATGTGGCAATGGGTCAGAGAGAGGGAAGAAAACTGCAACTACTTGAGTGCTTATGATTTACAATGATCTGAGCATTTTAAACTTGGCAGTTTGGCTTTCATCTTTGCAGCAAGAGATGAGGATTGAGGGAAACGCAACTTTGTTATTTCCGCTGCTTTTATGATACCTTGAAAGAGTATAGGGTGCCCTGAAAGTGTTAAACCATTTTACTTAGTAAGATTACTGACTAAGGCTTCAGAAATGCAGTTTTAAGAGTTTGTGAATGTGTGGGGTCTTCCACATGCTGGTTTGGAGGTTTTAGGAAGTTGTTGAGCCAAAAAAAAAAAAATTGGAATAAAAGCATATTTTTGGAATGAACTTCAGGAATCGGAATTCTTGAACCTCAGTAGGTCAGTTGATGGGCTGTGTGTTGAATCTTTATACTTCCAGCAGGCTTTGCTGGGAGTTTCTCCTTCAGGGGTGCTGTCCCTGTCATCATCAGCTAGCAGCTTGCTCCTCTACCCCCCTGAAAAGGCTTTTTAATTGCATAGTGTGAATTATCTAAGACAGACTGACTATACTGTGCTATTGACAGAGTTAGTCAGTTTTCCATTGCCAGTGCCCATTTAAATTGTAACCATATTAAAGAAACAACAACAAAAAAATCCCCGAAAACTCTACTCAAGAAGTGAAAACAAAATACCATTAATTGTTTAATCTTTATTTATTGGTGTAAAAATGGTATTTTGGACGCTTCTTTTACTTTGCTGTGTTTGATAGCAGTTTTATTGGACTTTGGAATGTCATCTGCCCACCAGCACTCTCTTTTCTCTGCTGGTGGTCTTGTAATGGTTTTTTGTTTGTTTTTTGTTTTTGTTTCTTATTTTGGAGGTAGGAGACTTCTATTTGCTTATAAGACACTTGGTAATTTTTGACTATTTCTATAAAAATATTCTAATTACTGCAAAAAGTCTCTTAAAGATATTTTAAATACAAAGCTCATGTGGTTTTGAGGATGGGTAGGGAAAGGGGGTGATAAATTTTTGTTGAGGTCATTTTAATGTTTTTTCTTTAACCATGGCATAAACAGAGTTTCTCTGATAGCTTTGTTGAATATTATTTTCTTTTAAAGAGTCTTAAATGTGTGTATTTTGGAAAGAAGTAAATTACTTTTCCTTGGATAATTAAACTAGTATCTGTCTCTATGCTTAATAAATTATTCATTTTAACCCAGATCTCTTATTCATTCTTTGAACCTCTCTTTTATTTGTTTTGGATTGAGTAAAAAACCTTTGAGACCCTAGAACATCCAGAGTTAATATCCTAAACTCATATATTAGTTTATTTGAAGAAAAAGAAGAGAGAACATTATAAAACTCTCCTAGTTGATACTAAAAGCGTAAATCCTTTGTATCTCTCTAGAATGTGATAGATTATTTATACAGCTCTCCTATACTATCTGCTGTGGCTTCCTTCTTTAAATATTAATGTAAGTGAAGTAGTCTTTTAAAATAATGTTTAATTCAACAGACCTACATTGGGCACTCATTGTTTGCCACCAGCTCTGCTGCTCGGTGCAGAGGACGCAGTGGTGGCCTTTTTAGCGTGTCTGGCTTGTCCTTTCCTTTGCCTCTTGTTGCCACTGCCAGGAGTTCACATCTGTCCTAGCAGTTTGCTGCATTCAGTCTCTTTTCACTAGGACATCTTCCACCTTCAGCCAATTTGAAGCATCAGTCTCCATCATAACACCTTTGGTAGACTCACATTGTTCTCAGAGTAGAAGCCAAACTCTTGAGCCGACCAGGCTGTTACCTCTTTATCTTCATGTCTCCCAACCCCCAAACTTGGAGCGTCTTACTGTTTCCAAGCACTTCTTTTTCTTTCACAGTTTTTTTATTTTTGTTTATTTTCTAGAGACAGGGTCTTGCTCTGTCACCCAGGCTGGAGTGCAGTGGCATGATCATGGCTCACTACAACCTGAAACTCCTGAGCTCAGGCAATCCTCCTGCCCTCAGCCTTCAGAATAGCTGGCACCATAGGTATGTACCACTATACCTGGCTGATTTTTTTTTTTTTTTTTTTTTTTTTTTTTTTTTTTTTGGTAGAGATGGGGTCTCGCTGTATTGCCTAGGCTGGTCTTGAACTCCAGGCCTCAAGCAATCCTCCTGCCTTGGACTCCTAAAGTTTTGAGATTATAGTCATGAGCGACTGTACCCAGCCCCTTTTACCTCCTTTCACTCTTTTTTTTTTTAACTGCTAATCGAGAGCATTAATCTCGACATGTAAAAACAGTACATTCACGCCTGTAATTTCAGCACTTTGGGAGGCTAAGGCAGGTGGATCACGAGGTCAGGAGATCGAGACCATCCTGGCCATCATGGTGAAACCCCATCTCTACTAAAAATACAAAAAAATTATCTGGGCATGGTGGTGCATGCCTGTAGTCCCAAGTACTCAGGAGGCTGAGGCAGGAGAATTGCTTGAACCCAGGAGGCAGAGATTGCATTGAGCTGAGGTTGTGCCACTGCACCACAGCCTGGGAGACAGTGCGAGACTCTGTCTCACATACAGAAAAAAAATACATTCATATATTAAAATTGGCTCCAAATTCCTTATCATCATGAACAGTACAGAAATGAAATGACACACTAATATAAAACTTTACTGTTTATAACTAAAAGATTTATGCAACTTTTTTTTAATAAATATGTATATTTTACCCTGAGGCTGTTAGCACCAAAGTGAAAAAGAAAAATATCAGCTGGGATGTATTCAATATCGAGTTTTAAAAACCATTTATCATTATTCTGGAGTGATTTATGTTTATTCTCCCCACCCACACTATGTGATGATAACAGGAAAAGATGGCAACTGGTTGTGTCCAATCTTATTATATACTGGTCATATAATTCTCAAATATACTGATCATATGATTCTCAATTCAATCTACCAAAACAAGAAAATAAAAGTTTAACATCCATTAACACTACATTATCATATTTTAAAATATGTATTGAAATCAGTTTTCTCTTTTAAAAGAGGGATTGGCAGTACATTCTCAGACCAAACAAAAACAACAAACCCCCAGAAAACGAATACAATATTTTCTTATAATGGCTAGTGCAGTGCATTCTTCATATTTCATATAAACCAACTAGGTAAGTTCAGAGTTCACATCAACTGCCTCACAAATACTTAACTCTGGGCTCTTAGTCACCTTGAGATAAGGTCTGCAAATGTCTAAAAGAAAAATAACTCTCAAATGCTGCAACAGTTATTCCATTCAAGTGCTGAGAGAGGTATGCACATTAAACTTGGAAAAAAGTTAGCCATATTGAGTAGTAGGAAGAAATCGCATGGAAGAATGAGACTCGTGGGTGGCCTTTGGGATGAGTGGGAATTAAACATTTCTCATTCTAATCAAGAATGGTGATTACTTGCGGACTGGGTGTACTCACATGCGATGCTCTGCAGACATTTAATTACTCAGTAGTTGCCAAGTTTCTGTTCTTCTCTTTAAAATTGCATAGATACGGATAAGACTTGTTTTTGCTAATACTGTATACTTTCAGTTGTGTGATCTTTAACAGCTGTAACAAACTTGAACTTGTTGACAAAAATTCACTAAATGGGCTCCCAGTCACAATTAGGCTTTTTTTTTTTTTTTAATAAAGGTAAACTAATGCTAGCATAAATATCTCTTAAATTATAGTATAAAATAATTTTATAGTATATAAAGTATATAGTATATGATAACTTAAATGATAATTAGTGGAGAAAATTTGTGAAAAGTAAGAACCAATTTTTGATGTGATTTCTGTTTGTTGTTAGATAATTTAGAAGCCCTGTGGTAACTGATACTGTGAGTGGGTATTTTTGTGAAAAGAAGTAGTGATGGACTTTACCAGAAAATTGAGCATATACTGTCCTTTGATTGAGTTGATCTGTTTCTGAAAAAGCCAAGAAATAGAAATAAAACCAAAAGGTGTGTGTGTGTGTATTAATGGTGAAGTATAGATGACAGCTAGTCCTTTTTCTTTTTCTTTTTTTTTTTTTTTTTTGAGACAGAGTCTTGTTCTGTTGCCCAGGCTGGAGTGCAGTGGCATGATCTTGGCTCAGTGCAACTTGCACCTCTCGGGTTCAGGTGATGGTCCTGCCTCAGCCTCCCTAGTAGCTGGGATTACAGGTGCACGCCACCACGCCTGGCTAATTTTTGTCTTTTTTTGTAGAGACAGGGTTTCACCAGACTGGTCTCAAACTCCTGACCTCAGGTGATCCGCCCACCTCGGCCTCCCAAAGTTCTGGCGTGAGCCACCATGCCCAGCCTATGACAGTTAGTTTTGATTAATTATGGCAGGGTTCCCCAGTCCTTGGGCTGTGGCCTGTTAGGAACTGGGGCACACAGCAGGAGGTAGGCGGCAGAAGAGAGGGCAAAGCTTCGTCTGTGTTTGTAGGCACTCCCCATCACTTGCATTATCGCCTGAGCTTCACCTCCTGTCACATTAGTGGCAGCATTCAATTCTCCTATGAGTGCAAACCCTATTGTGAACTGTGCACTCGAGAGTTCTAGATTGCGAGCTATTTATGATCATCGAATGCCTAAAGATCTGTCACTGTCTCCCATCACCCCCCAGATGGGACTGTCTAGTTGCAGGAAAACAAACGCAGGGCTCCCACTGATCATAGACTATGATATGTTGCATAATTATTTGATTATATATTACAATGTAATAATAGAAATAAAGTGTACGATAAACGTAATAGGCATGAATCATCCCCCTCCTCCTGGTCTGCAGAAAAACTGTCTCCCGTGAAACGAGTCCCTGGTGCCACAAAGGTTGGGGAACACTGGATTAGGGCATAGACTAGTTCAGCAGTCAGCAAGCTACAATCCACTGCTGAATCTGGCCCACTGCCTGCTTTTTTGTAAATCATCTTACTGGGATGCAGTTGCGTTTGTTCATTTCCATATTGTCTGTGGAGCGTTTCATTCTACAACAGCAGACTTGAGTAAATGCAACACAGACTGCATGTCCCGCGCAGCCTAAAATATTGACTATTAGCCTTTTTCAGAAATGGCTTACCAGCCCTTGGACGAGATTAACGTGCGAAGACTTCTTGAAAGAAGCAGACCTGGGGAAGATTTAAAGATGGAAAAGGCACGGGGAAATTGTTAGTGTGTAGGAAATGCCTTATTATAAACTATTGTTTAATGGGTTTTCTTTCATAAAACTGCAAGTACATAGAAATTACTGTTTTTTGCAGTTTTCTTTCATAAAAAATGCAAGAACATAGAAATTACCATTTTTCCTGGCTGTTTTGGGACCTATTAGCTTGGATTTCTGAACACTATCAGTGAGTAAGAGGACAGGTCAGATGTCATCAGCTACCCTGATTCTCTGTATCCCCAAAGATCTGAAGATCATACAGCTTTTTCATATTAAGCAAGTGCTGGCCTGTAACATCTTTGTTTGGACAAAACAAAAGATGACTAAAATGGCATAGTTCTTAACTATTATTCTCTCTCTCTCTCCTTTTTTTTTTTTTTTTTTTTTTTTTTTTTTTTTTTTTTTTGAGATGGAGTTTCGCTCTCGTTACCCAGGCTGGAGTGCAATGGCGCGATCTCGGCTCACCGCAACCTCCGCCTCCTGGGTTCAGGCAATTCTCCTGCCTCAGCTTCCTGAGTAGCTGGGATTACAGGCACGCGCCACCATGCCCAGCTAATTTTTTTGTATTAGTAGAGACGGGGTTTCACCATGTTGACCAGGATGGTCTCGATCTCTTGACCTCGTGATCCACCCGCCTCGGCCTCCCAAAGTGCTGGGATTACAGGCTTGAGCCACCGCGCCCGGCCTCCTTTTTTCTTGAGATGGAGTCTCACTCTGTCACTCAGGCTGGAGTGCAGTAGCTCGATCTCGGCCCACTGCACCCTCCGCCTCCTGGGTTCAAGTGATTCTCCTGCCTCAGCCTCCTGAGCAGCTGGGATTACAGATGCGTGTCACCGTGCCCGGCTAAGTTTTTGTGTTTTTAGTAGAGACTGGGTTTCACTGTGTTAGCCAGGATGGTCTCGATCTCCTGACCTCGTGATTTGCCTACCTCGACCTCCCAACATGATGGGATTACAGGCATGAGCCACTGCTCCCAGCTTTATTATTCTCTTCTTTCAAAGTAGTTACAGTATTTAGGAATGTATCTATCATCACTCTTCTTTGCCCCCAAAAACCCTTTAAAACGGTCAGGTTCACATTCAACACTAATTTATTTCTTCCTTGCTAAGGTCTAGATGGGTACTGATGATTTGTGGGCACTAATCTTCCATGCAGGGATTCAGGGATCCAGGCTTGTTGTATCTTGCGGTTCCATCATGTTTAACGTGTTTCCACACTTGGCCTGCTTTGTTCATCTGTGTAAAGTCACGTGAACATGAAGGATTATGTGTGAGTTCCATCCAGGCCCAGAGGTGGTACCTACGATGTCCACTCAAATTCTGCTGGCTGGAACACATAGCATTAGCTGCACAACACACAGAAACATCATCTGTGAGCTAGAAAGAAGAGATGAGTTAGATAACCAGCCAGCTGCAGTTACCAGTCTTTCCCTTTGCCTCGGGCTCCAGGATGGCTGGGTAGGGTACTATTAATCCTCTTGTCTTAAATCCAGTGCCTCCAGCGAGGGTCTCCCTCACTACACCCTTGTCCTGGCCCTGGTGGGCAGCTCATTCCCAAGAGAAAAAAAAGATGTTGGGCCATTCTGAGTTGGTGCAGCTAATTCTTAGTAATTTACAAAAATCTACTAAGTCACTTCACTTTTCCTGGATGGAGTGAGTCAAAAACCAAGAGGGTTTCATGAATTAAGCTCCCTCCACATGGAAGGAATAAACTAAAGTGGGATGGAAGCAACATTCCCTGCATTTCCAGTTATTTTCTAGATGCAGAACATGAGCTGTCTTGAGAGACGCATTCAAAAGCATAAGTTAAGAGTTTAGGGGGGCTAGGCGCAGTGGCTCACGCCTGTAATCCCAGCACTTTGGGAGGCCGAGGAGGGTGGATCACAATAGGTCAAGAGATCGAGACCATCCTGGTCAACATGGTGAAACCCCGTCTCTACTAAAAATACAAAAAATTAGCTGGGCATGGTGGTGCGTGCCTGTAATCCCAGCTACTCAGGAGGCTGAGGCAGGAGAATTGCCTGAACCCAGGAGGCGGAGGTTGCGGTGAGCCGAGATCGCGCCATTGCACTCCAGCCTGGGTAACAAGAGCGAAACTCCATCTCAAAAAAAAAAAAAAAAAAAGTTCAGGCGGGGCATGATAGCTTACGCCTGTAATCCCAGCACTTTGGGAGGCTGAGGCGGGCGGATCATGAGGTCAGGAGTTCGAGACCAGTCTGGCCAAAATGGTGAAACCCTGTTTCTATTAAATATACAAAAATTAGCCAGGCATGGTGGTGCATGCCTGTAGTCCCAGCTACTAAGGAGGCTGAGGCAGAAGAATTGCTTGAACCTGGGAGGCAGAGGTTGTGGTTAACCAAGATCATGCCACTGCACTCCACTCCAGCCTAGGCAACAAAACAAGGCTCTTTTTTTTTTTTTTTTTTTTTTTTTTTTGAGACGGAGTCCAAATGTAGGGAAAGTCTGTATCTACTTTGATTAAGAAATGGTACCATTGGATGTGAAAGCAGCCGGTCCTGACAGCCACCTTTGTCATTGATCTGGTCAGCTGGACAGACATTTCTCAAAGCTCTTTACCACATCTTTGATACTCCAAGGTGGCCCATGGACCAAAAGGATCGGTATCACCAGGTAGAAGGATAGAAATGCGGAATCTCAGGCCGCAGCCTTGCCTTCTGAATTAGACAGTTAACCAACCAAAGGCCCAGTTGATTCATAGGCACCTTAAAGTCAGAGAAACACTTTCAGAAGAATAAAAGAATGTGATTTCAAATTTATACCTGTTTTCTAAATTATTTACGGTACAACGTATGTTACTTCATAGCCTTCCATTTAGAAATGCATTAAGTCAACTCTAGTTTCCTGCTGTTTTTTTTTAAACAACTTCATGGGAAATCATCGTGCTTTTAGGAAATTGACCACCAGGTACATCTCTGCTTGGTTCCTAGGTGGTAGACATGCTCTGTTAAACTTAGTGCTTGAGTTGGTTATTGAGCTTGATGAAAGGTAGGCTGCAAGAGTGAATTTAAGAATGTGAGCGTGAATTATGAAAAATAGTAGTAAGTTGAGGCTTAGAGTAAAACTGTTTATTAGCTGCATTGCATGGTTTTAATAGGAGGTAGAGACTTATGAATATATTTTTTATAATACATGCTGCTGATGACATTTTGTTCAACTGCTTAATTTTTGTTTTTGTTTTTGTTCTGTTTTGTTTTGTTTTTGAGATGAAGTCTGGCTTTGTTACCCAGGCTGGAGTGCGGTGGCGTGATCTCGACTCACTGCAACCTCCGCCTCCTGGATTGCAGCAATTCTTGTGCCTCAGCCTCCTGAGTAGCTGGGATTACAGGCGCCTGCCACCACGCCTGGCTAATTTTTGTATTTTTAGTAGAGACGGGTTTTACCGTGTTGGCCGGGCTGGTCTTGAACTCCTGGCCTCAAATGATCCATCCACCTTGGCCTCCCAAAGTGTTGGGATTACAGGCCTGAGCCACCATACCCAGCCTTAACTGCTTAATTTTCAATAAGATAAAATTACAGCTTAGATATTTTCCAATGTCATCTTTTTTGATTCAAGGCACATTGAAGATCAGGTAATATTTTGGGTTTTAAAGCCTGCAGAACTAAACTAATGTTGTGATTTGTGAGTTCTTAAAATCTTTTAAGAAGACTGATAATGACTTTATGACTTGGAAGCTATAAATTGTAACTGTATTTATATTCACATCTTAAAGGACTAGTGTATATATGACAATTTATTTATGTATATATTGACATAAATAAGGAGTAAAATTAAATTCGGTGTGGTTATAAAGTAATGAATCCAGTTTTTATGTTTTACTTTTGGAAACATTATTTTATAATTATGATACAATGTTGTAAGGTTAACCATAATAAGTCCAGATAATTAAGCTAGACACTGTGGGTAATAGGAAGATAGACATCTACTCTTACATAAGCCTCTAATGAGTTTCTAGTTCAGTTAGTGAAATAAGGCACACAACTATTGTGTAATCTGCTACTAACAAGTGATTTGGCCACATCATGCAATTTATTTCTCAGAGGTTTCCTCATTTGTAAAATGAAGTTTGAATTGAATCTCTAAAATTTCTTCTAGCCTTAAGACGGTAATGATGATGAATTCTATTATATGATAATAATTGTAATTAATATGATTCAGTTCTTCAGGTGTGTCTCTTCACATGATGGAATTTTTTATCTTTGGGGAATAAATAATCACTTTTCTTAAGCTAAGATTTAGAAAGTAGATTTAGTTGTATAACAAAGGCATCGGAATTATGCCTCAACGATTGTACTAGTAGTTCTTTGACCATTTCTTTCAGCACATATTTATCAACTTTTAACCTTGTAAATCCTTAGGGAAATACATATCTTGGTAATCTTCTAAGAGGAGCTGCTCTATTATAGTCCCAAATTTTAATAAGTGAGGAATTTGTTCTCTTTGGTCCAAAATGTTCTCTGAAAAAGATCTTATTTTCCCAGTGATTCTCTTAGGAAGGAAACTTGATCATTCTCCTTTGTTCTGGAGTGTTACACAAGTGTTAAACCTTTTGTTCTGGTGTTACACCTTTGTTCTGGTAAGCAGTGCTACTGAAAGAGAATTTGAGAAATTATCCCTTTGGGTGAGGATGGTTTGTTTCAAGTGGTTTTTTTTTTTTTTTTTTCCCTCCAACATGCACTCTCTCTCTCTTTACTTTAGCTTTCTATATCTAGTTTAATAAAAACATTTCCAAGATGGTAACTTTGAAGGCTCTACAAGTTATATTGCAGGTATAGGAATAGGAAGACTTTGCTTAATGAGTCAGGTGAGATTAAGTCAAAGAATATATGTGTCTAGCAAGTGGTGGAAGCTTAGGACCCATTCTTAAAATCAGGGAGAAATAAAATTGGCAGTAAAACAAAATGGCCAACTTTGACTCTTTTGACAAACTCCTGAGGGAAGGCTAGTCACCCGTTTCTGTCCATGGCTTTGTATTCGTGGTGGTGGTGACTTAAAGCCGTTGTTCTCTTTTAATGAATTGTGAGGTTGATCCTCCAGCTAATCCTGGAACTTACCAGCTTAACTGCAGAACCTTTTCGATATCCAAATCTTTGTACCACTCATTTTTTACTCTTGTCTACAGAGTAGAAGAGATGTCAGTAAATTTATTTTATATCAAAACACTCCTTAAGTATTTATGAACACATGATTGTGGGTTTTTTAGTCTCTTTGCTCACCAATTTGAAATTTGTTTTATTTTGTTTTGTTTTCTTTTAATAGTGATAGGATCTCACCCTGTCACCCAGACTGAAGTGTGGTGGTGTGATCAGAGCTTACTGCAGCTACTAACTCCTGGGCTCAAGGGATCCTTTCTCCTCAGCCTCCTGAGCAGCTGGGACTACAGGCATGCACCACCATACCCTGCTAATGGAAAAAAAAAAGAATTGTAGAGGTAGAGTCTTGCTGTGTTGCCCAGGCTGGTCTTAAACTCCTGAGCTCAAGTGATACTCCTGCCTCGGCCTCCCAAAGCACTGGGATTACAGGCATGAGCACCACACCCAACCTCTTTTTCTGAATTAAAAAAAAAAAAAAAACCCGAGTGTACTAAAAGGTTATGTGAAAGTTGAATTGTTGGTGGCTTCTTCATTTTTCTCTCACTCTTATGAACCACTAGCTTTTAAATCTAAAACATTTAGTCTTAACTTTAGTGGAGTTTCACAACCATTAAAAATGTTTTTATACGGCTGGGTGTGGTGAAATAATAAACCCAAGTGTACCAAAAGGTTATGTGAAAGTTGAATGGTTGATGGCTTCTTCATTTTTCTATCACTCTTATGAACCACTAGCTTTTAAATCTAAAACATTTAGTCTTAACTTTAGTGGAGTTTCACAACCATTAAAAATGTTTTTATATGGCTGGGCGTGGTGGCTCATGCCTGTAATCCCAGCACTTTAGGAGGCTGAGGGGGGCGGATCATGAGGTCAGGAGTTCGAAACCAGCCTCACCAACATGGTGAAACCCTGTCTGTATTAAACATTCAAAAATTAGCCAGGCATGGTGACATGCACCTGTAATCCCAGCTATTCAGGAGGCCGAGGCTGGAGAAATCACTTGAACCTGGAAGGCAGAGGTTGCAGTGAGCTGAGATCGCACCACTACACTCTAGCCTGGATGACAGAGTGAAACTACGTTTCCAAAAAAAAAAAAAGTTTTTTTACTATAATGACATGGGAAAATGCCTGGGAGACAATGCTGACCACAGTATATGAGGTTAGCATATACTGTGGTCAGCATAAAGGCCAAACTCAGAGCGAATATATAATATATATAAAATATTTTGTATATGTTAATATATTTATATATATGTATGTATAATGTACATATATAGTAATGTGCACATTATAAAGGATCCTGCCACCCTTTTTAATACAACAGTTTGGCAAATGATCAGATGTCAAAGATTGTGAAGATTTCAGTTTAGTATTATTAATAAATGAGAAAAACTGGACCCCTTTTCTACAAAATTTTTTTTTTTTAATTAGGCATGCTGGCACATACCTATAGTCACAGCTACTTGGGAGTCTGAGGTGGGAGATCACTTGAGCCTAGGAGGTTGAGACTGCAGTAAGCTGTAATCACACCACTGCACTGCAGCTTGGGGGACAAAGTGAGACCTTGTCTCAGAAAAAAAAAGACAACTGGTAAAAACAAACATAGGACTAGTGATATAATTATTTATCCTCCTTTTATACTATTTAAAAAAATAACTTTGACATATGAGCCATTTACTTTATTCAGGTTTAAAAATCATCTTTTATGTACTTTGGAAGGGGGAATTCGGGCAATAAAAATTCCATTAATTGAAGCTAACAACTGTTTACAGAGACAAATAATTCCCACAATTTATGCTAAGTGCATGTTTGCAGTGCGCTTTGCCCATGTTTGCTTCCACCAAAATCTGTTCACTGAGTATTGGCCTTTAGGGAAGCAGAAAGGTGTAGCATATTTAGTGCTTTTCGGAAGTTATATCCCACGCATGTAAGCCTAAAAATGAATAAATATATTTATTTAAACGTTTAGCTTGCATGTATTTTATACTGGATGATTAAAAATGTTAATTTATGTTTCATAAAAGCTTTTATTAAGGCTCTTGCCAATAAACTATTTAGTGATTTCACTAAGGAGTTATATGGTAAAAAGAGTTAACACATTTACAGTTTCATCAGTATATCAATCATACAGCCCTCATTTTAGGGTCACAACCGCTTTTTGGATGTGCGTATGTGCACATGCTGTTGAAATAAACATTGCAGCCTTTTTTATATTCTGTTAAAGGCTGCTTTCAGGATGCTCGGCCAGAAACACACAGAGCACTGTTAGTAAAGAAAACTGATGTTTCAGTTTTAACATAGTTCCTATTCTCCTGGTTTTATTCCAGCCACTAAAGTTTGAAAACAGAGAAAACATTGCAAGATAGAAAAATGAGACCTCTTAATTCAGCAGTTTGAATGAACACACAGAATGGCATTTTTTTTCCCTCCCTCACGGATATATTTTTTTCTTTACAGCAGTACTGTGACATCTGATTGACATTGAATACTAGGATTAGAAAGTCAGTTCAAGCATTTGTGTATCTGTATGTTTGTAGTCCTAGCTTGAACATGTGGACCTTTCTTAGGCACTGCCGTTTGACCAAAAGCATAATAAAATTTGAGTTATGTCTCAAAAGTGGCTGGGTGTGGTGGCTCACACCTGTAATCCCAGTGGTTTGGGAGGCTGTCGCAGGCAGATCACCAGAGGTCAGGAGTTTGTGGCCAGCCTGGCCAATGTGGAAACTCCGTCTCTACTAAAAATACAACAGTCAGCCACGCATGATGGTACACACCTGTAGTCCCAGCTACTCGAGTGAGGCTGACGCAGGAGAATTACCTGAAACCAGGATGTGGAGGTTGTAGTGAGCCGAGATTGGACCACTGCGCTTCAGCCTGGGTGGGAAAGCAAGACTCTGTCTCAAAAAAACAGTAATAATTGATTTGTAAAACATTGTAGATTTGAATGCTTTTATGGGTGTTTTTAAAGGTTTAATTTTTAAGTGTACAGTTCAATAGTTTTCAGTATCTAACATTGTGTAACCATCATCATTATATAGTTTTAGAACATACTCGCAAAAGAAACATCATCCCAGTTAGCAGCCACTTTCTGTTCCCTTCCTCTCTGCCCCTTCCCAGCCTTAAGAACCACTGATCTACTTTTTGTCTCCATAGGTTTGCCTATTCTGGACATTTCATGTAAATAGTGTCGTATAATACGTAGACTTTTGTGACTGGCTTCTTTCATTTGGTATAATATTTTCACGTGTAATACTGTATCCGTGTTGCACTATGTGTCAATTTGCATTGCTTTCTATTGCTGAAGAATATTTTGTTGTATGTGTAACACCACATTTTGTTTTCTGCTCATCAGTTGATGGACGTGTGAGTTCTATGTTGTAACTATTAATGAATAGTACTTCTATTAAGAATCATGTACATTTGTATTCAAGTTTTCATGTGGACATATATTTTCATTCCTCTTCAGTAGATTCTAGGAGTAGAATTGCTGGGTCATGTGGTACTTAAGTCTTCTTTGGTCACTATAATAAATTACCGTACACTGGATGGCTTAAACAACAAAATTTTATTTTCTCACAGTTCTGGAGGCTGGAAAGTTCAAGTTGAAGGTTATTTTCTGGGTTTGTTTCTAATGAGAGCTCTCCTCCTCTTCTCAGGGTACTCTAATTTGGTAGAGAGAGGGGGTGAACTGAGGGTGGGAGAGCATTCTGGTGTCACTTCCCCTTCTTAGAAAGAAACCAGCTCTGTTGGATCAAAACTCCACCCTTATGACTGCATTTAACCTTAATCATCTCCTTAAAGGTTCTGTCTCCAGCATAGTTGCATAAGGCTGATTAGGGCTTCACATATGAATTGGGGAGGGGGTGGGGGACAGTTAAGTCCGTAATATATGGTAGCTCTCTAACATTTCGAGAGACTTCCAGCAGAATACCACTTTAGCCTTTAAGAATTGACAACTTTAGGTTGGGTGAGATGGCTCACGCCTGTAATCCCAGCACTTTGGGAGGCCGAGATGGGTGGATTATCTGAGGTCGGGAGTTCAAGACCAGCCTGGCCAACATGGTGACAACCCATCTCTATTAAAAAAAAAAAAAAATTGACAACTTTTTTTTCCTTCAGTTTGGAAATGCCATATGTTTAAGATAGGAATGAAAACAAAGGAAGGAGAAATGTGAGTTCTTCATTGATCTTCAGCTCGTTTGCTGGGCCTTCATGGTCTGTCTAATAATTACTCTGCATGAAAATAATAGGGGGCCCTTCTGAGAATGAAAGGGACATGATTACTAATCATCCTGGGACAACAGACATGTTGGGACTATTGTAAGGATATCTGGGTGAATTGTCACTCTGTCAATCAACAAGAAGAAAAAACTTGCTAGATTTAGCTCCTTCGCTCTGACAAGTCCCTGGGAGTGGGAAAGAAGCATTTCAGTTGTGAAGTCAGGCACGGGGTTAATGAGCAATGTCTCCATCTTCCATTCTGCCCCATTCCCTCAAATTAAAAAGGTGTCTTGAAAAGGGGTAGTAGATTAGCTAATTATATCTTAATTACCCACATCAATAGTTGTGGGTTCTACATGTGAAAATAAAGTGATTGAAACTAATCAAGGGGTGGCCTGTTAATTTTTTTAATAGTTAACTTGAATTAAACATTTTATTTCTTCTAGGGAACAACAAATCATTGAATCTTCAGAGCATCTGAGACTAAAAAACTTTGAACTGTCCTGAAAAACCTAGAAGACAGATCATTTTTCCTACCCTCTCATTTGAAAGGAATTGAAGAAATAAAATGGCAGAGGTTTAAGTTTACTCTTCAGGATGAATGATGATAATTTAGATGATAAAACAGAAGATGAATTGCAAACCTTCTTTACCAGTAATAATGATGGAAATACACATGGATACAACCCAAAATCACCACCTACACAAAACTCTTCAGTCAGCAGTGTGAAATGGAATTCTGCCAACCCAGATGACATGGTGGTTGATTACGAAACTGACCCTTCTGTGGTCACTGGTGAAAATACTTCTTTAAGCCCTCAGTGTATTGAGGTATTTGATCATGAAAAGTCTTCTAGTGACTTCCTTAGTAAGCAGGTGTTAGATAAGCATAAAGATTCGATTTGTCAGTCTCCTGCACTTGTAGGTACAGACAAGCCTGAATATCTGCAACATAATTATCAATGCTTAGAAGAAGTTCAGGGCCAGAGTGTTGAGCCAGCTTTGCCTTTTGTGTGGAAGCCTAATGATGATTTGAAATGTACAGGCTACTCTGCTGCCTTGGAGCTAAACCAGACATTTGACATGACAGTGGATAAAGTTAACTGCACCTTTATATCATCACATCATGCCGTCGGAAAGAGTCAGTCTTTCCATACCACTGGAAGTCTGCCACCAACTGGTGGGAGAAGTGGAAATACATCTTTATCCTATTCCTCTTGGACATCTTCCCATTCTGATAAGAGGCATGCAAGAGAAACTACTTTTGATAGAGAACGCTTTGAAAGCCCTCAAGCTACACCATCAGAACCCCAAGACATGACTTACACAGCGTTTTCTGATGTGGTGATGCAAACTGAGGATTTTGTTCCAGATATTGGAAATCAGTGTCCATGCTCTTCAGGAAAGGTCACCAGTGAGTACACAGATGGCTCACAGCAGAGACTAGTTGGAGAAAAAGAGATACAAGCTCTAACACCAGTTTCTGATGGCATGGAAGTCCCCAATGGGTCTGCATTACAAGAGTTCTTTTGTTTATCCAAACATGAATCCAATAGCGAGTTGCATTCACAGAGCTCATACAGGCAAAAGGAAATGGGCCAAAATCTAAGAGAGACAGTGTCCAATTGTCTTATTGATGATGAATGCCCTTTAGTGGTGCCAGCTTTTGATAAAAGTGAAGCCCAAGTGCTGAACCCAGAGCATAAAGTCACTGAGACTGAAGACACACAAATGGCCTCCAAAGGAAAGGATTTGGGAACCCAGAATCGTACCTCAGAATTGATTCTCAGTAGCCCGCCAGGACAAAAGGTGGGTTCGCCATTTGAACTGACTTGGGATGCAAATAATATGGTCATTAGCACAAACAACACGATGTGCATGTCAACACCAGTCCTAGAACCCACGGAAGTAACCTTTTCTGTTTCACCTATTGAAGCAACAGAGAAATGTAAGAAAGTGGAGAAGAGTAATCGAGGGCCTAAAAATGTGCCAGACTCGAAGGGGGCACCTGTGAACATGTGTAAACCTAGTCTAGGAAAATCAACAACCAAAACGAATACCCTAACAGGCTGCAAAGTTAGAAAAACTGAAATTATAAGTTATCCCAGACCAAACTTCAAGAATGTCAAAGCAAAAGTTATGTCTAGACCAGTGTTGCAATCCAAAGATGCTGCTTTATCAAAGGTCACTCCCAGACCTCAGCTGACCAGTGCCTCATCACCCTCATCAGTGTCTTCCTCAAGACAGCCAGCAACAGTCTTGAGCAGAACGCCAAGATCTGACTTGAATGCAGACAAAAAGGCAGAAATTCTAATTAACAAGACACATAAGCAGCAGTTTAATAAACTCATTACTAGCCAGGCTGTGCGTGTTACAACTCATTCTAAAAATGCTTCACACAAGGTTCCAAGAACAACATCTGCCGTGAAATCGAATCAGGAAGATGTTGACAAAGCCAGTTCTTCCAACTCAGCATGCGAGGCCGGGTCTGTAGCTGCGTTGTTTCAGAAGATCAAAGGCATACTCCCCGTCAAAATGGAAAGTGCAGAATGTTTGGAAATGGCATATGTTCCCAACATTGATAGGATTAGCCCTGAAAAGAAGGGTGAAAAAGAAAATGGAACATCTATGGAAAAACAAGAGCTGAAACAAGAGATTATGAATGACACTTTTGAATATGGTTCTCTGTTTTTGGTAAGTAATAAATATATGTATATATATTTTGCATGCTTCAGAGAACCCTGGGGAAAACTAAGATATGTTACCAATTAGTTATCTATTAGTCAATAATATTGCAGAACCAGATGGACAGATTTACATTTAGTTGTTAATTCTGTTTTTTTCAGTACATATTAGCATGTTAATAGGTCTCAATATAACAAACCTGCATATGAGAAAAAAAATCCTCAGTTTCAGAATTTTGTATCAAGTATCACTGTTCCTTTTAATAGTGTGCTAAAAAAAAGTTACTTTAATATTTTAGTATAGTTAGTAGTTAAATGGCTGATACAATCAGATTATATTTTCTTTTTCTGAAAAAGTTGGGTTGTCAGCTTTTAAATGTATTGGGCCACATTTAAGAAATGGCTCGGGAGTGCTGGTAAACATGTCAACATAAAAATAACTCCTGGACTCTTGTGGAGGAGGCAGCTCTGGGAAGAGTAGAGCCCTCTTCTGTGAGCAGGAATGTTCTTGATTCTGCCTCTGACTAGCTCATGTGATTTTGAACAAGTAATTTTTTGAGACCCAAAAATGAAAGTATTGGACTAGTGGATGTGTAAGGCCTCTTGCAGCCTTAATGTATTGATTCCTGGTTCATAAAATAAAATCTCCTGTATTCATGTATAGTGAAAAACCAGTATGTTTCCCATAGCACCTGTCTAAAATATTTGGGGGGGTACCTAGAGAGTTCTATTTAAAGAATAAAGAATTCACATGCAGTGTAAAAGTGATTTTTCTTTAAACATGCATATGTTTTTGAGAATAGTGTGAAGAAACCAGTTTTCTGGGTTTTAAAAATGTTTGACAGGCCGTAGAGTACTTGTCCTCGGCTCTATTTTTGGCAGTGGGGACTTAGGTGTATTTTCAGCCCCAGTCAGGCTGTCCTTGGGTGCCTGTCCTCTGGGCCAGGAATGGAGCTAGGTGCCAGGGGAGAAAGGCAGGTGTGACACAGACAGCTGGTCCCTTGGAGGGCTCCTGGGAAGAGGAATGAAGCACATAGAATAGCAAGTGCAGAAGGGCTGACTTAGGTGTTTTCAGAGTGCATAGGGGCCACACAGGAGGAAACTGTCAGATCCCTTTAGAAGACAGGGTTAGGAAAGACTGAAGATAGTCTCGATTCTCTAAAACATCAGTTTAGAGATGTTTGAGCTTTAACAACCAATCTTCTCTACTTGGAAGAATGGTACACCACAGTGATTTCTAAACTAACTTCATCCATTGTTTCAAAACTCAGATTTAGTTTTTAAGTTATGTTGAAGTCAAACTTAGAAAACTTACATCACTTATAATTCTAATTTTTTGCAAAATTAAATGACAACACCCTCTTTAATCAACATTCTAAGTTTGGTGTTTATAGATACACATAGAAGCAAGATGTTTATTTCTCTTTATTTATGGGAGATGTTTTTGTGTGTCAGTCCCCAACTACCAAAAACACTATCATAAAGTTTTTTTTTTTTTAATGTAATTTGTCTTGAATTTAAATTGGTTGTGTAATTTTGAGACTAAAAGTTTTCCTGATTTGTTTGTTTAGTCTTAGGATTATGTTTCCTATGTGCAGCATGAAAGGCTTTTTTTCAGGCTCACGATGTGGTATTGAAGAAAGGTGGTAGAATCATCAGGTTGAAATGGATCCCAGTACATCTTGGAGAAGAAGCACTTTTCACCTTAGGAATCTGGCAGTTAGGGTTCTTAATTAGAGATGAATACTTTGTAAGTCTTGAAAGATTGTCCCGTATCCTCAGCGCTGTCACTTTCGCTTATCAGTTGGTTATAAAGGACTTACTCTTTTTTCATGATCATGTCTAAAGCACAGTGCTCTCTCATTTGGCTAGTTCACCTCTTTCACATTTCCATCTCTCTGAGCAGGAGGACAGGAAAGTGGGCAGACACTCATAGTCCTCTGGCTTTGCACTTACTGTAGAGAGCTAAATGAATTCACTGCATGTTTTCCTGAAACATCAATACCTGTTGGTCACTTCAGCGGCACTCAAAGGCTCTAACTGTCCTGGATTGATGAAGAGACCATCCTGGAGGGATGTTAATGTTCTTTTTCTTTGAGATGGAGTCTTGCTCTGTCACCCAGGCTGGAGTGCAGTGGTACAATCTTGGCTCAGTGCAACCTTCACCTCCCGGGTTAAAGCAGTTCTCCCACCTCAGCCTCCCATGTAGCTGGGACTACAGGTGCACACACCTGGCCAATTTTTTGTATTTTTAGTAGAGATGGAGTTTCACCATGTTGGCCATGCTGGTCTCGAACTTTTGACCTCAAGTGATCCGCCTGCATCTGCCTCCCAAAGTGCTGAGATTGCAGGCATGAGCCTACTGCGCCCGGCCAGATGTTAATTTTCACTGTTGGCTTTGTCCTACCTTAAGCCTTGAGTTTACTGAATCCTGAGGCTGCCTGCAACCTCATAGCTCTTTGGTGGTCAGGGTTCATCTGAATCTTTAGAAAAGTTCTTATTTGGAAGAAGGAACTTGATTTTAATTTGAACGGGGCATAGCTCCTTGAGACAGAGGTTACTTATTGATGATAGTGTGTGAGATAAAGGGAGTGGAGAATTACCTAAAAGGAAAGGAATTGATATTTATCCAGTGCTTGCCCTGGCCCAGGTACTTCGCTCAGGTGTTCTAGATATATTATGCCATTTAATGGGCCCTGTAATGCTCAGGTGCTTTACATACATTGTTCTTTACTCTTCCCGATAACAATAGGGCAATTGTTGTCTACATTTTAATACTTCAGAGAGGTCACTTCAAAGTCACAGAGCTGCTAAGTAGTACAATTGGGATTCAAACTCAGGGCCCTCACTTGAATCCTGGCCTTTTCTGCTCCATACACCATAGGGTTTCGAAATGTTTGGAATGTTGACTCTGAAAGGCAAAAGTAAGTGATTTGCTGAAGATTCACTTTTGTAAACAGATGAGAAGTTTGCATTACCTTTTAAAAGAAGGTTTTCTCTGGGAGATGAATTTAGCCAGCTTTAATTTAACCTAGCCAGAGACAGAAGATCTTTGTTAGTTTGTGTACAGTCACCTTGCTTTTCTTGGCCAATTCTGTATTGTTCTCCAGTGCCAAAACATGACCTCCAGCTGTGCTGATGGGTTATTGGCCTACTAAGTTATTGTTGAATTCACCTAATGTGTGAATTCAACTGTCATCAGTGTCTGACTTTATGTATCACTACAGGAAATTAACACTTGTGATTTTTTTTAAAGGAAAAGGGTAATGGTGGGGAACATGCTACTTTACAAACACTGATTTTGGAGTAGTTTCAAATTGTAGCTCCATCATTCACTGTGCAAAGTGACCTTAGGGAGGTTACTAAGTCTCTATTGGGCTCAGTTGTTCTTTGTATCAAAAAGAAGAGTCAAACTCTGTAATATATTTGAAGAGATTTATTCTCAGCCAAATACGAGTGACCAATGGTTCATGACACAGCCCTCAGGAGGTCTTGAGAACATGTGCTTAAGGTGGTTAGGCTACAGCTTGGTTTTATACATTTCAGGGAGAGAGAAGGCATCAGTTGGTACGTGTGAGTTATACATTGGTTCTGTCTAGAAAGGCGAGACAGCTGGAGGTGGGGGCAGCTTTCAGGTCACAGGCAGATGTAAAGATTTTCTTTTTTTCTTTATTTTTTTTTTTCTGTGTTGCCCAGGCTGCGGTGCAGTGGTGTGATCTCTGATCTCACTGCAGCCTCTGCCTCCTGGGTACAAGCAATTCTCCTGCCTCAGCCTTTTGAGTAGCTGGGATTACAGGCATGCAACACCACACCCAGCTTTTTTTTTTTTTTTTCCTATTTTTAGTAGACACAGGGTTTCATCATGTTGGCTAGGCTGGCCTTGAACTCCTGGCCTCATGTGGTCTGCCCACCTTGGCCTCCCAAAGTGCTGGGATTATAGGCTTCAGCCACTGCAACCCAGCCTAAAGATTTTCTGATTGGCAGTTGGTTGAAAGAGTTGTTATCTAAAGACTTGGAATCAATAAAAAGGAATGTCTGGGTTAAGATAAGGGGTTGTGGAAACCAAGGTTTTATCATGCAGATAAAACCTTCAGGTAGCAGGCTTGAGGGGGAATTGATAGTAAATGTTTCTTACCAGATTTAAAAGAGTCTGTTCTGTTAGTCTTAAGGTCTGCTTGATGTTAATGCTGGTCAGCTGTGCCTGAATTCCAACAGGGAAGAGATTATAATCATGTCTGACTTCCCCCTTCCTTTCTTGGCCTGAACTAGTTTTTCAGGTTAACCTTGGAATGCCCTTGGTTGAGAGAAGGGGTCCATTCAGATGGTTGGGGGGGTTAGAATTTTAGTTTTGGTTTACGTTAATGTAAAGGGAGAATGCAAAATGTAGTTTGGTGTTGGAATGTACACTGTGAGTAAGGCTTGTGCTCCCATTTCATTTCTTCTGTGTAGAATAGGAACATTTATTGGATACCTTGTGTGTATTATATGTATGGTGATGATTATTAGGTTATAGGGAAAAAAAGAAACTTTGTACAAATGTAACGCCTAGTGCAGTGGGTAATACTGATGCAGGAGTTTTTCTCTACCCTTTGTCGAACTTAGAATGGGGGCGCCCCATTTATTCAGCCCACCATGCTCAACCTCTTGCTGGTGGGAGTGTGTGGGCAAGCAAGTGCAGGATCCAGCCAGCCACTTTGGACGTTGGCAGGAGCAGGCTCTGTGTGGGCCCCACAGCAGTGCCCAGGTAGGGGTGCCTTTACCCCGGAAGCCCGAGAGTGCATGTCACAGTGCTGTCTTAGCTCCACCATCCACGGACAGCGGTGTCTCATCAGCTCAGTGGGCCCTTTGCCTCATTGTGTGGGACAGCTGCCCTCAGCCCAGGAGGGCAAAGGGCCAGTGTGACAACCTTTTCTGGGTACCTGCTCTCAGTGGGTCCCAAGCTCTTGTCCAGTATCCAAAAAGAATTGGGTTACATGGACACTTGAAGGATGGTGGAGGTGGATAATTGTATTTAGTGTTGGAAGTGGCTCTCAGCAGAGAGGCTAGCTGGAGAGGGGATGGGATGGGCAGATGATCTTCCCTGAAGTCCAGCCATCTCCAGCTGGCTCTTCCCTGAAGTTAAGCCATCTCTCCTCCAAAGTCCAGCTGTCCCTCTGTTATCCAGGTACTAACCAGGCCTGACCCTGCTTAGCTTCCAAGATCAGACGAGATCAGGTGTGTTCATGTTCCGGGTGATACGGCAGTAGATCCAGCCCTCCTCTCAGTTCTCCAGTTGATATGGTTTGGCTGTGTACCCAACCAAATCTCATCTTGAACTCCCACATGTTGTGGGAAGGACCCAGTGGGAGGGAATTGAATCATGGAGGGCAGGTCTTTCCCATGCTGTTCTCATAATAGTAAGTCTCACGAGATATGATGGTTATCATAAGGGGGAGTTTTCCTGCATCTCTTTGCCTGCTGCCGTCCATGTAAGACGTGACTGGCTCCTCCTTGCCTTCCGCCATGATTGTGAGGCTTCCCCAGCCATGTGGAACTGTAAATCCAGTTAAACCTCTTTTTTTTTTTTTGTAAATTGCCTACTCTTGGGTATGTCTTTATCAGCAGCGTGAAAATGGACTAATGCACCAGTCAAACCTCTTCTCTACCCACTGAGTCTGGGGTCTTTATAGGCATGAGATGTTGGGGCAGGACAGGCCGTAGGTAGTTTTGGAAAAGGCAACAATCAATTGGTAAAAAGACATTATTCAGAAAGAACTATTGAGGAGAGAGCAGGCAAACAGGGATAGAAATTCTCACTTCAGGCTGTGGGTTTCAGGGTGTTTGGCTTGAAGGTGGGGTTTTGTTAGGGACCTGCCCTTGTCTGCTCAGGATTTCTCTGCATTCTGCCTCTATCAGTATGAGAAAGTAAACCAGCAAGGGTATGTTGATTGCTAAGTTGGGAGTGTGAGTAGACTGCTGTGCTGCAGGAGAAGGAATGAGGTGTGGTGATGGGCAGAGTTGTCAAGGAAGGCTTATATGGGAGAGCACATGTCACTAGTTGGAACTTGAAGGGCAAATATTCTGGGTAGAGGAATACTATGTACAAAGATGAAGAAATATGAGAAGATTTTCTCATTTAGGGGACTCTAGGTGGTAGGTGTGATGGGAACTGGGAGTGTAGAACCCTGAGCAGTAGGAAATGAGGGGAAGAGGATGGCAGGGGCTTCCACATGCAAAAGGATTACTGGGCCTTGTGAAGAAGAGATGTTATTGGGAAGACAGATGGAAGGTGTCTAACCCTATTTGAGTTTGAAGAAGATTGCCTTAGCAGGCAAATGAAAAATGACTTGAAAGCTGGTGAGACCAGAAAGATCCTGAGGACATGGTTTCAGTAATCTTGGTGAGAAATGACAGCGGATGGAAAAGCGGGGTGTAAGAGGTAAGAAAGAAAGCACTCAGAAATAGCTTTCATTGTTGAAGTTGGGTGCCTGGGTATGTTGTGGTAAATACAGGAAGAGATAAATTTTGAGATAGATGGGAAAGTAAGTTTAATTTTAGAAAATGCTTCATGTTCTTCTGTAAAATGGGATACAATAAACGTACCAACTTCACAGGATTATATGAGGATCAAGTGAGTCGATACGTAAATTTAGGATTTAGAATAATCTATTAAGGGCTCTATGTATATTCTTATAAGGACTATATGTTAGTAAGTTGAGTGATATGGTTTGGCTGTATCCCCACACAAATCTCATCTTGAATTGTAGCTCCCACAACTCCCACATACTGTGGGAGGGGCCTGGTGGGAGATAATAGAATCATGGGTCAGTTTCTCCCATATTGTTTTCATGATAGTGCATAAGTCTCATGATACCTCATCATTTTATGAGGGGAAACCCCTTTCACTTGGCTTTCATCCTCTCTTGTCTGCTGCCATGTAAGGTGTACCTTTCACCTTCCACCATGATTGTGAAGCCTCCCCAGCCACATGGAACTTTGAGTCCCTTAAACGACTTTTTTTTTTTTTTAATAAATTACCCAGTCTCAGGTGTGTCTTTATCAGCAATGTGAAAATGAACTAATACATAGAGGTACTTGAAGGATGCTGAGAGGGTAGGTGTAGAAAGAAGTGAGATATATGGGAAACTCAGGAGAGAGTATTGGTTGGGCATGTGGATTTGGATGCACCAGTGTACAAGTGGCAATTAAAACAGCCAAGATCATGTAGGAGGAGCACGTGGTGAGGAGGAGCACGTGGTGAGGAGGAGCACGTGGTGAGGAAAGGGAACCAGGACCAAGGCTAGGTCTTCCTGAATACTAGCTGTATTAGACTGTTCTCACATTGCTATATAAAGAACTACCTGAGACTGGGTAATTTGTAAAGAAAATAGGTTTAATTGACTCACAGTTCCTCAGGCTGTACAGGAAGCATGACTGCAGAGGCTTCTGGAAACTTACAGACCAGGCCCAAAGGCAAAGGGGGAAGCAGACGCATCTTGCATTACTGGAGAAGGAGGAAGAGAGCATGGTGGAGGCTCCACTCATTTCTAAACAACCAGATCTTCTAAGAACTCTATCCTGAGAACAGTAATGGGGAGTCTGCTTCCATGATGCAGTTACCTCCCCCCAGGGCCCTCCTCCAACACTGGGGATTATAATTCGATACGAAATTTGGGTGAGATACAGATGCAAATGATATCATTAGCCTCCAAAGGTACAGAAGAATAGGACCCAGAAAAGGAATGACCAGAAAGGTAGAAGGAAAACCAGGAAAGAGTTTTGTCAGGAAACCAGAGGATGCAGTTGTTAGATTGGATGCCATAGAGAGACGCCCCCCACCCCACCCCGCTCCCAGGGAAAGGATTGAAAACTGTAGCTTGAATTTAATTTGTGGCACTGGTGATCTTGAGAACACTCTCACTAATGGGTACAAAGGCAGAATATGGTGATTTAAAGAGTAAACTGTGAAGCGTTTTAATTGCTTCATAGTAAAAATGAAAATTGAATATAGTCACTTCTCTGTATTTATGGGTTTGATGTCTGTGGATTGAGCCAACCTTGGGTTAAAAATATTCAGAGGGAAACATCGGCGATATTTCCAAAAGCAAAACTTGAACTTACTACATGCTGAATACTATGTTGAATCCGCTTGAAACAAGTATGTAGATGTTGTAAGTAACGTGGAGATGATTTACAGTATATGCGAGGGTATGCGTGAGTTATATGCAAACCCTACATCATTTCATATAAGAGACTCGAGTGTCCATGGATTTTGATATCTGCCAGGGTCCTAGAATCAATCATTTTTGATACGAAAGGACAACCGTACATGTCCACTTAGAAATTGTTTCTTTCACATAGCTAATACCACATGGGAGTGATATGGAAGGGGTATCATCTGGATTAAAATTTTGTTAATGAAAAAGCCAAACTCTAAAATATTTGTAGAGACTTATTCTGAGACAAATATGAGGACCATGGCCTGTGACAGAGCTTCAAGAGGTCCTGAGAACATGTGCCCAGGTGGTTGGGTTACAGCTTGATTTTGTATGTTTTAGGGATACAAAGGCCATCGGTCAGTACATTTAAGATATACATTGGTTTGGTCTGGAAAGATGAGACGTCTCGAAGCAGGGACTTACACATTGTAGGTGGATTCAAAGATTTACTGATTGGCAGTTGGTTGAAAGAATTAAGTTATTATTTAAAGACCTGGAATCAATAGAAAGAAGTGTGTCGGTTAAGATGAGGGGCTGTGGAGACCAAGGTTCTTATTATGTGGATGAAATCTCGTAAGTGGCCACCTTTAGAGGCAGTAGATGGCAAATATTCCCTATTTAGACTTTTAAAAGGTGCTAGACTCTCGACTCATTGCTTTGGGACCAGAAAAAGATCTGGGAAGGAAGAAGATTCTCTATGGAATGTGAATTTGTCCCCACAAGAGACAGCTTAGCAAGGCCATTTCAAAGTATGTTCAAGAAAATTATTTTGGGGTAAAAATACCTCAGTTTTCTTCAGGGCTTGCTGTCTGTCATGTGATGCTATACTAGAGTCAGATTGGAATTTGGTGTCTTTTTGCTGTAAAGAGTCTGTTTTATCTGACTTAATGTCTCAGTTTTAATGTTAATGCTGGTCAGTTGCGCCTGAATTCTAAAGGAAGGCGAGTATAATGAGGCATGTCTGACCTTCCTTCCCACTGTGGCCTGAACTAGTTTTTTAGGTTTCTTTGGAATTCCCTTAGCCTAGAGGGAGGGGTCCATTCCATCAATGGGGCGCTTAGAATTTTATTTTTGGTTTACAGTCTTAACTGTTATTTTCACAGGGCTCTGCTTCAAAAACGACAACCACCTCAGGTAGGAATATATCCAAGCCTGACTCCTGCAGTGTGAGGAAAATAGCTGCTCCAAAAGGCAAAGTGGGGCCCCCGGTGTCCTGTTTGAGGCGGAACAGCGACAGTAGAAATCTCAGTGCTGATCGAGCCTTATCTCCTCAGAGGATCAGGCGTGTGTCCAGTTCTGGTAAGAATAAATAGTTCAATAGTTAGGAATTATTTGAATGTAAAATTTGACAGTCAGGATTATAGGACTAACACATTCTGTCATTTAGCCTTCTGTGGACCAGCATCCTGAGCAGAGAACAGAAGATGACAACACATCCCTTATCTCTGAGTAAGGCAAAGGCTAGTTGAGGAGAGAGATTGAGGTGCATAAACCATCTTATAAGCTATTCAGAAGGATATGTACATAAATAGACAACTGAGTGGCTGTTGTAAATACGAATCATTTCGTTAATTTTTTTCAAATGGTTAAGTGCTTAACAATACTGAAGTGTTGAACAGTAGGTCCACAGTGTGCCCTCAATACATGTGAAGAGATGAATTTTTTTAAAAAATATTACTTAGAGATATATTATAAATTTAGGAGGGATATGAGCATCACTAAAAAGTTGAATTTTTCTAATACGAACTTTTATTTATGTTGGCTGGTATCTCAGAAGTTGTGGTTTTAAGGTCCTGTTAGGCCAGTGAAATTTGAGAGCCCCAAGAGTAGCTATTAAGTATCATACTAAATTTGGCAGATGTACAGATTTCTTTGTGTTACAAAGAAATGGAATTGGAAAAGTCAGCCCTGTGTCACAGAGTAGGATGAAAAGCCTGCTCGCCATTCCAATTGACTGAGAAAATATGCAGAGAACACACCTTATTTCTGCAGGTACAACCTTGAACAAATTAAAGGCATGTCAAATCAATTTAGAAGTAAGTTCCCATACAACAGTAGTGAGTTATGTGTCCCTACATGTGAGAATGTTTTATGGAAACTAACGAAAGCAAGCAAATCCCAGATCTCTTTACCTGTCTACAGTTTAGTATTTTTAGGTTTTATTTTTCAACCCTATCATGAAGCCTCAAGTGTGAGGAGCCTGTACTGCACAGAAATGTTTTAAGGGCTGTTTGTTTAGATTCAGGCCTGGTGTCAAGGTTAAGGTCACATGACCACAGAGGTATGCATGGAAGAGGAGGGATTGGCAGCACATTTCCATCTCCGTCCCCAGAGGAATGAGGTGGAAAGAGGAATTCATTAGCTTGGAGTGTTCATCATTTGGAAGGAAAAACAGAAGCCAAAAGACGTTGGGAGAAACACTGGTGGATATTGCCACACTGGGGAGTCAAGGCATGAGTGAGATGAAAGCTCTGGTCCTGGCTGGGCATGGTGGTTTATGCCTGAAATCCCAGTGCTCTGGGAGGCCGAGGTGGGAGGACCACTTGAGGCCAGGAGCTCAAGACCAGCCTGGGCAATATAGCAAGACCCTGTCTCTATATAAAAAAAATTAGCTGGGCATGATGGTATGCACCTGTAGTCCCAGGTATTCAGGAGGCTGAGGCAGGAGGATCGCTTAAGCCCAGAAGTTCGAGGCTGCAGTGAGCTATGATCATGCCACTGTACTCCAGCCTGGGAAGCAGAGCAAAACCCTGTCCTTTGGTGGAGAAGAAAAAGCTCTGTTCCTTGCTATCATTGCCCAGTAAGGCTCATGGTGTTTGCCAGAGAATGAGTAGCTCCCTTCTTCCTCTGTGAGGAGCACCTGTAGCTTGGTGGCATTGAGTGTGGCCCCTGGACCCGGCCTGTAGTTAGGAGCCCTGTGTTTTGGTTCCAGTCTGGCCCTAATATGCTGCCTGAGCAAGTCTTTTACTCTCCCTGGGCTTCAGCCTTCACATCTGGAAAGTGTTAAGTGTCTGAGAATCTAAGACCCTGTCAGCTTTTACAGCCCTCATCTTTCTAGGCTCAATTTGGAGCTCACCTAATTTTCTCAGTAACTGCTGCTGCTCATATGATTCTTTGAATTTCGTGGTGCTTAAATCCCAGACAACCTAAGTGCACATACTTTAAAGAAATTAGGCCAATACCCAGGATACATGGAAAATGATAGAATCATTTTATATAGGCGATCAGTCCCACCCAGCAGAAAAGCAGTTGTTAAGTCCTTTTACTCTCCATAATGTCGTGTCTTAGAGAAAAGTGGATGTGTGTCATCTTAGTGAAAAGACAGGGCATGTTTTTGAGCTTTTATCTTCCTCTGTCTATGAGCTTGATAACTGAGTTATGCATCCAGATTTTTCAGTCTGAGTTAAAAACTAAATTGCATTTTACTGGGTGGTTTTCTGTATACAAATGGAAAAAAGTTAATATAACTAGAAACATTCTGGATTTGAATTTGAGTTTTATATTTGACTGGTTAGAAGACTTTTATGGAATGCTTGGGTGTCTCTACATCATTATGGGGAAGCCCCAGCCTGCAGTTTGATTGTATTTGGAGACAGGGCCAGTGAGCAGGTGATGGAGGTTAGACGGGGCCATAAGGGTGGGATCGTAATCCAGTAAGGGTCGTGCACTTAGACAAAGAGGAAGAGACGACCGGGCACGGTGGCTCATACCTGTAATCTCAGCAGTTTGGAAGGCCGAGGCGGGTGGATCAGGAGGTCAGGAGTTAGAGACCAGCCTGACCATCATGGTGAAACTCCATCTCTACTAAAAATGCAAAAAAAATAGCTGGGCATGGTGGCATGTGCCGGTATCCCAGATACTCAGGAGGTTGAGGCAGGGTAATTGCTTGAACCAGGGAGGTGGAGGTTGCAGTGAGCCGAAATAGCACCACTGCACTCCAGCTTGGGAGACAGAACGAGACACCAGCTCAAAAAAAAAAAAAAAAAAAGGGAGAGATACTGGAACTGTCCTCACCATGTGAGGTACAATGAGAAGGTGGCCATCTGGATGCCAGGAAGAGGGCCCTCACTGGGAAGCAGATCAGCTGGCACCTCTATCTTGGACATCTCAGCCTGCAGAACTATGAGGAAACAAATTTCTGTGGTTTGAGCCCCCGCCCCCGGCCCCCGCCACATCTGGTATTATTACTATTATGGCAGCCCGAGCAGACTGAGAAGATGAACTTGATTCTACCGTGTTATGTTTTACAAAAAAATTAATAGCAACTAATTTGTTGTGATGCTCTCAATAAATTGAGAGGCATTTCTTGTGGGGGACAAGAAACTTAATCACCGCAGAGTTAAAAGTAGAGCAGAAAAATCAAGGAGCAGAAACAGTGTGCTTTTAGATACTGCAAGCCTGTTGCCATTGATTGTACAATGAAGTGTTTGTGTATTAGAAAATTGAAACCAAATGGATTCCGCCATATTCACTCACAGTCAGTCTGCTGAAAGGTAAGCAGCAGGAATGTTCCAGCCAATTTGGGGTTTTCAGTAAATCCTTTCAGAACACTTAAGTAGAAAACCAGACCCAGTGTTGAAACAGCCATTTTCTTGAAGCTTTAAAATGAATGTGAGAAGGAATAGTAATTAAACCCAATGGAGCTGTTCCTTTTTTTTTGAGATAAGAGTCTCACTCTGTTGATAGTCGCCCTGGCTGGAGTGCAGTGGTGTGATCTTGGCTCACTGCAAACCTCTGCCTCCTGGGTTCAAGTGATTCTCCTGCCTCAGCTTCCTGAGTAGCTGGGATTACAGGCACTGACCACCACGCCCAGCTAATTTTTGTATTTTTAGTAGGGATGGGATTTCACATGTTGGCCAGACTGGTCTCGAACTTCTAACCTCAGGTGATCCACCCACCTTGGCCTCTCAAAGAGCTGTTCCATTTTACTAGTTAAAATGTGGAGATTTATGAGACTAGGTCATAAGAGATTATAACAAACCAAATCTAAAGTACCTTTGCTTCTTGGAAATGCACTGAAATAAGATGAGATAGTGACAAAAATTATTTCTAATAGCAATGATTATAATGTGAATGACAACAGCTCATGCTGTTAAATATACGTCAAGTTCCAGGCTCAGTTTTAGTAATTTCATTTGTAAATTCATTTAAACTTCACAATAACTTTGTGAGGCTTATGCCTATTCTGTAGACAAGGACTCCACCACAGAAAAGTTAAATAATTTGTCCAGTGTTACGCAGCTTAGAAAGTGGTAGAGGTGAGATTCAGACCAGCCTGTCATGCTGTTAACTGTCACATTACTAATCCAAATACTACTGGTATGACCATGAGTTTTATTTTAAATAATAAAATGAAGCTTAATTTTTTTTTTTGTTTTCTGTTTGTTTTTTGAGACAGTCTGATTCTGTCGTCCAGGCCAGAGTGCGGTGGCCCCACCATGGGTCACTGCAGCCTCGAATTCCTGGGCTCAAGCGGTCCTCCTATCTCAGCCTCCCATGTAGCTGTGACCACAGGTGTGTGTCAGCATGCCCAGCTGATTTATATATATATGTATTTTTTAGTGGAGATGAGGGTCTCACTTTGTTGCTCAGGCTGGTCTTGAATTCCTGGGCTTAAGTGTTCCTCCCTCCTGGGCCTCCCAAAGTACAGAACTTGCAGGCATGAATCACCACACTGGGCTAATGTTTGGTTTTTTAAAAATTAAAATTTTTGTTGCCCAGCTGAATGGTTTAGGAACTGTGGCACTTCTCTTTTGAGGTCTTCATTTAAAGCTTGATGTCAGTTTACTCTGATGTAAATGATTTTATATACTGAAAATTAATGCTGCTTCAGGAAAAATAGCTAATGCATGCCAGCCTTAATACCTAGCTGATGGGTTGTTAGATGAAGCAAACCACCATGGCCCACGTTTACCTATGTAACAAATCTGCACAGCCTGCATGTGTACCCTGGAACTTAAAACAATAAAAAAATACAAATAATAATTAATGCTGCTGAATAACTAACTGCTCAGTAAATCCTTCATGATCAATTCAGACATCTTCAGAGAGACCCACCATCACTCTCTTTTGGAGGCAATACCAGCTCTTACAAGGTTTAGATGATAAATATGTGTTCTTTTCGACAAACATGCAGTTGCCCTTTCAGTGGCCAGCCTGAACCAGGCAGGACTACAGAAGTAGCACAGAATGCCCCCCTGCCCTGTGACCCCTGTAAGCTAAGTGAGGAGGAAAAGTGCGGGTTTATGCAGCAAACACGAAGCGGCACAAAGGATGGCGATGGGTGGGGAAAAGACCCCATGAGAAGAATCTCCAGGGGCAAGTCGGTGAAGAAAGGCCTCCTGAAAGAGATGGTTTTTAATTTTCTTCTAGAGAAAAAGAAACCACATTTCAAAAGGGTGGCTCTTTGTTTCGATTCAGTTTATTGTGGGTTAATAAAGTAAATTCCTTTCAAGACAGTAGTCCATCCGAGCTTGCAGTGACTTGCCTGTCATCCCAGGTTTCTCTTCCTTCTTGCTAAGTGATTTCCTTCGTTGTTGTATAAACTGATTTTTTTTCATTCATTTCATATAAAAAGGAATTGAAAATCTTCAAATTGCTTTTATATCCTTTTAAACTTTTCTAGGTGAGAGTTTGAGAGAGATAGTAAGCAAAATCATGAGAGATTTTTTGCACACTTGGCATAAAGTAATTACTAAAAACCAGAAGTTATTACCCAGTAAGTGGTTGTTATTACCCAGAAAGCTAACTTTAGGCCAACAAGGTCGGAAGGGTGAGGTGGGGGGATTACTTGAGCCTGCAAGATTGAGACCAGCCTGGGCAACATAGTGACACCCTGTCTTTATAAAAAATTAAATAACAGTTAACTTGGCAAGTGGCACACACCTGTGGTCCTAGCTACTTAGGAGGGTGAGGTGGGAAGATTGCTGAACCCAGTAGGTTGAGGGTTCAGTGAGCTGTAATTGCACCACTGCACTCCAGGCTGGGTGACAGAGCAAGAGCCTGTCTCTAAAATGTGAATAAAATTTAAGATTAATGTGTCACTGATAGGTGTTTCTATAGTTGTATGTAATTAAAACACTTTCTTTGGAATGTGTCTCAGTATTTCTTTTAATAAAAATAGTAATAGTCGCTAACAGGTTTTGAGCGTGTATGTATGCCAAGCACAGGCTAAGCCCTTTTTTAAATGTATAATCCCATTTAATTCTTACAGCTCCTAGTGGAGATACTGTGATTATCCCATTCTACAGATGAGGAATTTGAGGGTCTGAAAGCTTAAGTAACTTGTCCAGAGTTACAAAGTGGGGTAATTGGTGGAGATGGGAAATGGGCCTGGTGGTCTAACCCCATAGCCTGTGCTCTTAACCCCCTTCCTTTACATGCGTGCAGGAATCTTGACACACTTGTGTCTTCCTTCATGACATGAGTGAATTCTTCATTAAACCACATGTGTAAGGAAGAATGTGGGTAAGGCTGGCTTGTGCTAAGAACTATTCTGAGTGCTGGAATGAAGTGCACAGAAGAGACCAGTTCCTTCCTTTAGGGACCTCAAATTCCAATAAGGGGATTAAGAAAATAAATAAAACTTTTGTATTCATGACGTTGAATACAAAAATAAAAAAAAAAGGGCCGAGCCTGGTGGCTGTCGCCTGTAATCCCAGCAATTTGGGAGGCTGAGGCAGGCAGATCACTTGAGGTCAGGAGTTTGAGACCAGCCTAGCCAACATGATGAAAATTTCTACTAAAAATACCAAAATTAGCTAGGTGTGGTGGCAAGCACCTGTAGTCTGTCTCAGCTGCTCGGGAGGGTGAGGCAGGAGAATCTCTTGAACCTGGGAGGTGGAGGTTGCAGCAAGCTGCAATTGCGTCTGGGTGACAGAGTAAGACCCTGTCTCAAAAAAACGGAACAAGCAAAAAAAAAGAAAAAGAAAGCAGTGAAGGAAATTAGTTTTTAAACAGATGGTCAAGAAATGCCTCACTGAAAGGGTGACATTTGGGCAAACACCTGAAAGCATGGGAGGAGGGAGGCATTTGGATGTCAGGTGGGAGGACTTTCCAGGCATGGGGACCAGCCGTGCAGAGACCCCGAGGTGAGGCAGAGTGCGGGGTGTGTGAGAAACAATGAACCGCCCCCTGTGCGTAGTGGGGGCTTGAAGGACGTGGACAGGCGGAGGAGATGAGGACAGACCAGGCAGGGCCATGTGGGTGCCTGCGAGACAAATGTCCTCTTTTCATCCTCAGGAACATCATTGCTTGTAAATGCTTGATCTTTTCCAGGCATTTCACACTATTCTCATTTGGCAGTAATTATGGAGAAGATTGCTTTATGGAATGACTCATGAGTAGGCTTAATATGACACAGTGCAGTCTCGCCCATTCATTCAAGAAGTGCTTAGAGTACCTGCTCTGTGTTGAGCAGTGTACTAGATTCTGAGACTACAAACAGGATTAAGCAAGTATGCCCTCTTAAGGAGCTTACTGGTTGGAGGGTGAGGGGATAAGGGATGTTTTAAGCAAATCATCACTATGAAAAAACTCTTTGCTCTCCAGATTCCAGCTCAGCTCTCCTGGCCTCTCTGCTGCTTTGCGTTTACAGTGCTGTATGCTCATTATTTCCTTACATGTCCGTCTCCTTCTAGACCATGAGATCCATAAGGATAGAGTCCAGCTCTTAGGTATTTTCATGTTTTTCAGTGCCTAGCACAGTGTACTGGTTGCACAACAGGTGTTTAAAAATGTCGCTTGGTTTGATTTGAATGGAGACCTGTGTGAAGCACTGTGTATCCACAGTGAAGGAACAACACAAACTCGTTGTGAGGGAGAACTGGAGGAGAGGCAGTGACATTTGAACTGTTTGGAATGTGCCTGCAGGAGCTTGCCAGCAGAGGAGGCTGCTGGCATTCCCGAGGGTGCAGATGTGGCGTTGTCAAAGGATACGGTATGCTTGGGGAATATCAAGGCTAAGGTCAGCATGCCTTGAGCAAATGTGTCCCTGGGGCCAATGAGAGATGAGCCTCTGCATCAAGGGAGGTTGAGGCTGATTAGTTCTAATACTCTACACAAACTTGCAAGAGCGCTGCACACTTTTGGGAACAGACAGTAGAGTGCATGTTTTAAGTAATAGGGAGAAAGAGTGTCTGGTCACCTTTGTTGCTGGTGAATAGTCCCAAGTGTCTCCCCAGACGCCGCCTTCAGAGGCTGGGTGGGTGGTGGGCCATGAAGTGAAATGTGAAATAGAATAGCAAGAAGTTTTCAGGAAGAGAATAGTGAGTTTGGTTTGGGGCTTATGAAATTTAAGGAGGCTACAGACTGGGAAGCACCTCCAAGGAGTATGTGCATGTTTGAGGTTTAAGAGTAAAAATATGTAGAAACAGAGGAAACCATCAGAAAAGAGCTGACATAAAGATAGAAAGGACAGGCCAGGCTTGGTGGCTCCCGCCTGTGGTCTCAGCTACTCGGGAGGCTGAGACAGGAGGATCTCTTGAGGCCAAGTTTGAGTCTACAGTGAGCTATGATTGCACCACTGTGCTCCTGCCTGGGTGACAGAGCAAGATATTCTGAAAAGAAAAAAAGATGATGTGAAGTTTTGAGGTCTCAGAGATCTCATCATCTCATTGCTCGAAGGAGCTCTGCTTGTAAACCTTGACTCCTAATGAGCCAGGAGGCTCATTGTGCACCTTTTCTGTTCTTATCAGGCGTTATTAGCATGAGCGTCAGATGGTAAATAGATTTCTGGTAAACATGTGAAGACCCTTGTTAATCTCCTTTGTATGGTAGCCTGGAAAAGGATGCGACACCTTTAAGTCTTTGGTTTATTACCCTCTGAATTTAAATGTTCCCTTAGTTATGGACACATGCTCCAGGCCTGTGACTAAGGCACTTATTTTTGTTAATCCACACCTGAAGCCACAGACATCTTGTGAACATACTTGCAGAGGCAGGTACCGACAGCATCACCGGGAACGCTGTGCTTCCGTGCAGTTCAAGTCATCGTGAGAACCTCGCTTTGTGGGACATTCTTGCTTCTTTGTCAAATTACTGCTCTCTTAAGACTTGCTGTGTTTTTGTTATGACTCACCTGTGTTGCTTTGCCTTTATCTAGGGAGCTTACCCTTGAGTTGAAGCAAATGAGGATAGTTATACAGAGTCCTAGTGTAATACTGCCTTGACGAACTCAAGAAGGTAGAATACTAGAATCACATTTGTGACGTACAAATGAAGAGTGTTACTAAAATACACTGTGTTCTGGAAGATACTTACTTAATAGATATAGAGTATATGCTCTGTAGGTCATATGCCAGACTGAGGGATGGTGGGATGAGTAAGACATGGTTTCTGCCCTCTTGGTATTAACTGCCAAACAGAAGAGGTGACAGGTTCTTCCCTAGTCACATTTGTTCTTATAATCTAAAATTTAATAAAAGGAACTGTAGGATTTTGGCAGAAGGTGAAATTACAAATTTGTAATATAGGAGATTATATAATGTAATAGAGTTACACTCTTAAATAGGTAGGGGCCAGGCTTGGTTTAATGTAATGCTTTGTGCTGTTTAACTTTTGTCCCCTGAGATCCGAGGAATAAGGAGGATGCACAGGGATTGAGATATATTTCAGGACTTGACTGATGTTTTAGGAAGTAGAATGAGAAGAGGAGTAACGACTCAGAGTATGGAATGTAGAGATTGAGGTCAGAGTCAGTACGGATGCTTGAAAGTACAGAGGAGGGCCAGCGGTGATTAGGACACAACAGATTGGCTTTCTGGCAGTCAACCAAGAAGAGGCTGAGCTAGAACCCGTGTCTGTCAATGTCAAGAAAGGCATGTGGGGCTCTGTTTGATTCTTTCCCTTTTGTGTCTTGAATTGAATCAGGCAAATTGGATAGTTTATCAAGTTTACACTGCTAACTTTCCAGTAGGTATTTTAAAGATACAGCATTTTAAGTTAAAAGTGAGAAGGAAAATAAACACCCATCATTTTGCCACCACCAAATAGCTTTTGGTAGATAATCAAAATTTATGACTATTTCTTTTCTTTTTGCGTATTCTCATGCACATATGTTTATGTGTATAATGGTGACAATGTCTGCTGTTTTACCTTTTTTGAGATGGAGTCTTGTTCTGTCGCCCAGACTGGAGTGCAATGGCACGATCTCGGCTCACCGCAACCTCTACCTCTACCTCCCGGCTTCAAGGGATTCTCCTGCCTCAGCCTCCCGAGTAGCCTCCCGCCACCATGTCTGGCTAATTTCTGTGTTTTTAGTAGAGACAGGGTTTCACCTTGTTGTCCAGGCTGGTTTCGAACTCTTAACCTCAGGTGATCCACCCGCCTTAGCCCTCCAAAGTACTGAGTTTACAAGTGTGAGCCACCATGCCCAGCATGGATCATGTATAGTCTTGAAAATCAGGATTAGGACTTTGATTTTTAACTAGAGTGACTTAAATGTTAACAGGATTACTCTGATAGTTGTGTTGGGAGTAGATGGGATGCCCGTGAGGTAGGAACAGGAAGATCAGTTAGGAGGGGTCAGTGTGATGACAGCAGAAAGTTACGGTTTCTGGGACCTGGGTTGTGGCAGTGGGTCCTAGTCAGATTCTAGGTATGTGCTTGACAGTGAAACCAGTGAGGTTTTCTTAGATTGGATCTGGGGTGAGAGCAAAGGGAGGGATCACTGAGGACCCATGAGCAGCGGAAGGTGCAGCCCTTACCCGAGATGGTGGAACGGATGGCAGAATGGATGACGGAAACAGATGTTTGGAAGGGGATATCTGAAACTCATTACATTGAAATGATTGGTAAGAGGCCATGTGGAGTAGAAAGCTGGATATGCAAGTCTGAAGTGCATTAGAGAAATCTGGTCTATGGATATCAATTTAGGATTTAGCACCATAGAATGGATATTTAAAGCCACCAGACTGGATGAGATCCCCAAGGCCGTAAGTGTAGAGAACACAGGTCAAGGATAGCTCTGGGGTGCTCCCTGGAGTCTCCAAAGTCAAAAAGGAACATCCAGGAACATAGGGACGTCGCCGAAGCCAGTAAGGAAAGCCTTTCAAGGAGAACTGAAGAACCAGCTGCATCAAATACTGCTGGCAGGAGATTGGGGCAGTTAAGAACCCAGTTTGCAGCAGGTGACAGAAAACCTGACCAGTGGACAAAAACCTGACCAGTGGATGTAAACTAGAGGCTGTGTATTTATTCATTTAGAGTTCTAGACTCAGGCCTTTCCAGGTTTGATGATTTGGAAATGTCCTCTTTCTGCCTCTCCGCTTGTCTTGCCTCAGCATGTGGCTTTGTCATTGGCTTTTCAGTTAAAATATGGCTGCAAAGAATTCCATGTGCATGCCACCACCTCTTGGGACTGTGTTCAAAGGCTGGAAACAGAGGACGGCATCGCAGGGCAGGGTCCTCCTGCTGTCTCCGGGTATCAGAGGGACACACGGTCAGCAGCTCCCTCCTCACATTCTTGTCCTTATGTCTCATTGGTGCAGACCAGATTTCACAGTTGCCCCTACTGACATGAAAGGTTGGGAAGAAAGTATTTGACTTTTTAAACTTTTCTGGGGGGTTAAGCAGTGGATAGAGATTAGGAATGACAGTTGGCTCACCAGGAAAGATGTTAGACAAAGTGAGGTTAAATTAAAAAAGAAAAGTTACCAACTCTTTTTATTCCTTCTTTCATCGAGAGCTTTTGCTCGCTTGTGTTTGGGGGCATAAGATTTTATGTTGATTTGCTGCTGTTCATTTCCTTTGTTGTTTTACAGCATATCTTTTTATTTTGCATATGGTGATTTCTTAATTTTTTTTCATTTTTATGTTGTCAAATGTTGTTTTTGTTAACTTTCCCTATGTTTTTATGCATAAGATGGTCCCTACTCAAAGAGAAGACTGACTTATATTTAATTATTGTTTTTTATGGTTTCATCTTAAGCCATTTGTTTTTTCTTTTTTTTTTTTTTTTTTTTTGAGATGTAGTCTCACTCTGTCTCCCAGGCTGGAGTGCAGTCGTGTGATCTTGGCTCACTGCAACCTCTGCCTCCTGGGTTCAAGCGATTCCCCTGCCTCAGCCTCCCGCGTAGCTGGGAAGACAGGCGCGTGCCATCATGCATGACTAATTTTTTGTATGTTTAGTAGAGACTGGGTTTCACCGTGTCAGTTAGGAGGGTCTCCATCTCCTGACTTCATGATCCCCCCACCTCGGGCTCCTACAGTGCTGGGATTATAGGTGTGATAATTTGCTATTTTAACACATTTTTTTTTTTTTTGAGATGGAGTGTCACTCTGTCACCCAGGCTGGAGTATAATAGCACGGTCTCGGCTCACTGCAACCTCCACCTCCCAGGTTCAAATGATTCTCCTGCCTCAGCCTCCTGAGTAGCTGGGAATACAGGCATGTGCCACCACACCCAGCTGATTTTTGTATTATTAGGAGAGATGGGGTTTCACCATGTTGGCCAGGCTGGTCTCGAAATCCTGACCTCATGATCCACCCGCCTCAGCCTCCCAAAGTACTGGGAGTACCGGCGTGAGCCACCGTGCATGGCCTGAACAATTTTTTAAACATGTACAGTTCTGTGGCATTAAGTACAGTCACAGTTTTGTGCAACCAACCTCAGTATCCATCTCCAGAGCTTTGTTTTTCCCCACCTGAAATCCTGTATCCATTTTACTAACCCCTAGTTCTCCGTTTCTTTCAGCCCCTAGCAGTCATCATTCTGCCTTCTGTCTATATGCATTTGACTATTCTAGTGATTGTGTAAGGAGAATCATACAGTATATGTCACCGACTTATTTCAGTGAGCACCATGTCTTCAAGGTTCATTCGTGTTGTGGCATGTGTCAACTTCCTTTTTAAGGCAGAATAATATTTCATGGTATATCTGTACCACCTTGTTTAGTCATTCATCTGCCTGTGAACATTTGGGTTGCTTCCACATTTTGGCTGTTGTGAATAATGCTGCTATGAAGATGGGTATACAGATACCTGCTCAAGGCTTTCACTTTTTTTTTTTTTTTTTGAGACTAAGTCTTGCTCTGTCGCCTCTGCCAGAGTACAGTGGTACGATCTCAGCTCACTGTACACTCCACCTTCTAGGCTCAAGTGATTCTTCTGCCACAGCCTCCCAAGTACCTGGGATGACAGGTGCCTGCCACCACGACTTTAATTTTTTTTGTATTTTTAGTTAGAGACAGGGTTTCACCATGTTCGCCAGGCTGGTCTCAAACTACTGGCCTCAGGTGATCTGCCCACCTCGGCCTCCCAAAGTGCTGGGATTAGAGGTGTGAGCCACCGTGGCTGACTTGCTTGCACTTCTTTTAAATCTATACCTAAACAGAGTTGTTGGATTAAATGGTAACTTTAGATTTAATATTTTGAGGAACCACCATACCATTTCCATAATGGCTGCCTTCCCACCAGCAGCGCACAAGGATTCCAGTTTTGTTAATTTTTGGTTTTTGCTTTTTGTTTTTATGATAACATCCTATTAGGCACAAAGTGGCATCTCACAGCGATTGTGATTTGCACTTCCCTAGCGACTAGTGATGTTGAACAACTTTGCATGTGCCTGAGGGCTATTTGTTTTCTTCTTTGGATAAATGTCTATTTGAGTCCTTTGTCCACTTTTTAAATTGGGTTGTTTGGTATTTTTGTTTTTAAATCCCAGCACTTTGGGAGGCCGAGGAGGGTGGATCACAAGGTCAAGAGATCGAGACCATCCTGGTCAACATGGTGAAACCCCGTCTCTACTAAAAATACAAAAAATTAGCTGGGCATGGTGGCACATGCCTGTAATCCCAGCTACTCAGGAGGCTGAGGCAGGAGAATTGCCTGAACCCAGGAGGCGGAGGTTGCGGTGAGCCAAGATCATGCCATTGCACTCCAGCCTGGGTAACAAGAGTGAAACTCCGTCTCAAAATAAATAAATAAATAAATAAATTGTAGTCTTAATGTTTTTCTGTTCTAAATTTTTTTTTTTTGCTGTTCTTAATTATTGTAAATTACTTTAGTGTGTTTAAAAAATTCAGTTCCCCCATTTAAAGGCAATCATGTGTAGGTTCAGATTTGAATAGTGTTCAGTTAAAATATCAATTCATGGAATAATTCACATGTGTACACTTGTTCAAATCTTTTACTTTTCTCATTTTTATAACTTTTACAACGGAGTAGCACTTTCTGACCCATTTATTCATAGAAACAGTGCATAGGCATGTGTCTATCTGTGCAGCTCCTTTTGTAACTAAAGTAAGGGATTTCCTTTTCTGTTTTTTCCTGGCACATAGGAAATATATGGATTTTATATAATACTTATTTGGTAAGCAGCCTATCAGGTTTATTTAATATTTATACAATAATACTGTACCATTGAAGCTAAATTCTTAAACATGTATATTTAGTGTTAGTGAGAGAATTTGGTCCCTCAAGCTTAATTGGAAGTGAACCTGCAGCCACAGTTTTGAGTATGTAGAATTTATTTCTCTCTTATCATTAACTTGTCACTTCTAGGTTTCCCTTGGTTTCATAATAATTCCTAGTTACTGTAGATAATTACTCTAAAGGTAACTTTCTCTATATAGTTGAGTTGTATCTAAAGAACTCAAGTTATGATTACAGCTAGAAACATATTCTCTGAATTAACTGGGAAAAAGTAAACATGTTCTGATGCCTTTGTATTTTAACTATGTCTGTTATTTGGCATTTTCTCTTTCTGACTCTAATAGTTAGTGGCCTTGCCACTTGCGTGTCTTACTGATACATTTTATATGGACCTCAGTAACCTTTTCATTTTCTAGTTGAAATTCTCACTTCTCTAGCCCACTGGCTTCCCGTCTTTTTCCCTGACTTCAGTCTTCAGTCAGTTCTGTACGTTGCTGCCACACAACCAAGTTCTGATGTAAATGCTAAGAAAGCCTCAGTCTCCCCGCCCCCACATGTGTCTTCCCACCGTATCCATCCCTAACAGTTAGGGTCTAAAATTATTAGTCTGTCATTCATTACCATCTCTCACCCAATTGAAAACTACCTACTTCTGCAGCCTCATTTTCTTCTTCTTCCCCATGATACCTGTGTTCCTATTAAGCTATGTAAACTACAGAACGTATCTTATTATGATGACACGTAATGTTTTCTCTAGCTTACAGTTTTTACTGAGAACATCTGGTAGTTAATTCTGTGGCGGGATGTCAGGTGTTTCTGGCTCTGTATACGTTTGAACTTTGTGATTACTTGCAGTTGCCTTACTGGGTAAGCACATAAATACTTGGGTAACAGATGCCTTCGTGTGAATCCATTGTCTGGATTTTTATTAAGACGAACTGTGTTAGCCAGGCACAGTGGCTCATACCTGTAATCCCAGCACTTTGGGAGGCCAAGGCAGATGGATCCCTTGAGTTCAGGAGTTTGAGACCAGCCTGGTGAAACCCCATCTCTACTAAAAACACAAAAATGTTAGCCGGGCGTGGTGGCGCAGGCCTGTAATCTCAGCTTACTTGGGAGACTGAGGCAGGAGAATCGCTTGAACTCAGAAGGCACAGGTTGCAGTGAGCCAAAATCGCACCACTGCACTCCAGCCTGGGTGATGGAGTGAGACTCTGTCTCAAAAAAAAAATTATCTGTGTCTTCTGATATAGGTAATATAGTAGTCAGTGTTTTTTTGTTAGCTAATTAAAATTCATCTTCAAAACCCATAAATGTTATCAAATGTATTTTTCAATGCTGAATAGTCTCGTGAAAAATATATTAAGGCCAGACACGGTGGCTCACACCTGTAATCCTAGCACTTTGGGAGAGCAAGGCAGGAGGATCACTTGAGCCCAGGAGTTTGAGACCAGCCAGGGAGACCAGCCAAGGCAACAGAGTGAGACTCCACCTCTACAGAAATTTAAACATATACGTTAAAGCTGAGTTCCTTTGAATCTAGGTGATGGTTCTCATCTAGAGATGAGAAATTGCTTTGGCAGTTGTTTCTGTGGCTCTGGAAATTGCTCTCATGATTTTACAGGTGTTCCCTGAGTGGCAGGGGACCCACCTTCTTTCCTAGACCTTCTTTAAAAAATGGAGAAGGCCAGATTGTTGCGGAGAGATTACACTACATACCTGTGAGGGCCCTGGGCACTCTACTGGAGAGTGAATCATTTAACTTAAGTGTCAAGACAAAGGACCGTCATTCCATTCTTTGACTTTCATGTCCAATCCTAGGAATTGACCCATGAGGGTATCATGAAGAACTTTCCAATAGTAAAGCCACTGTTTTTATGATAGCCATACAAAGCATCAGTTAAAATATTGATTCTGTTTTTCCTTTTAGTACTGTTAAATAAAAAAAAGATTGAAGAATAATGCTTACAGATGAACAGGAATAAAAATGATTATTAGAATCAACTTCATCGATCCAATTTTGTCCTTTCTTGATTTCTTTGTTTTGCCTTAGATATCTTTTCTGATTAAATTTGACCCCATTGACTTTAATAGTATTTAATAGTTTCATTATAAAATATGCTTATTGTAAAATTAAAATTCATATGTAGTAATGTATGTATATAAAGTATGAAGGAAAAATTCTCGTTTCTGCATCTTCTCATTTCTTCCTTGTCTCACTCTGCTGTACCTCTGAATAGTCTCACAAAATTGTGGTACAGCCTTTTGTGCTCTTTCAACATATAGGTAAATAAAAACTTCAAATATATAAGTGTTTATTTTCTCAGGGGACATGCACAATGGAACTTTATTTCTATAAATTTATTTTTGCCTTGGAACCCTCAGCCTACATAATCACAACCCAATTCTCAGTTTTTCTCGAGCCCGCGTAATAATTTCTCAGTGTTCATTTATAATGTGGTCTCCTTCCTTCGTTTCCCACATCTCATGGCTATCACTGCTCCCCCCAAGTCCTGTTTGTTCATCTCTTTTCTTCCTTTTCATTTCTTTCTCTTCTTTCTCTTCCTTCTTTCTTAGAACACCTAACGCGATCTACCCTTTAACACATTTTTAAGTGCACAATACAGTGTTGTTAAGCATAGGTTGTGTGTTGCACAGCTCATCTGTAGGGCGTATTCATCCTGCGTAACTGGAACTTTCTCCCCGTTGAACAACTCCCCATTTCCCTTCCCCCAGCCCCTGGCAAGCACCATTGTACCGTCTTGTTTCTACAGAATAGGATAATATTAATATTAACACTATCCTGTCTTTCACTTATTAAATCTTTCCATTGACATTTTAGTTTTGCTAGGCATCTTTTACTGATTTTTACTGTTGTTGAATATAGTACACACTTACTCAGGTTTTCTCAGGTGGGTGTCTTAGTAAATTGGTTCATTAATGAAGGATTGCTTCAAATCCAGTAGACTCTGTTGCTATCTAAGGCAAAGTGAAAGTGTCATTCTTCCAGATTTTCCCTATGTAAAAGATGGTTATAATTACAGAATAAAAACAAATCTGTTGTCTATACGTAAGTCTATGCTAAGTGCATGAGCTTAAAATAAACCACTGAGGTCAATGATATCCTGGCAAGTAGATCGTGAATCTTTATCTTTCACATCTAGGATAAGTTACACAATATGTTATGAACTGGTAAATGTCACCTTTTCAGAACTGTAATTCACAGAAGTCCAGTATTGATTTCACTGTTTAAGAATTTAGTGTTTGGGTTATTTGCAATCTCTCAATTAACCCAATATTGCTATGTTTTGCTTTTAATACTGCTTATGATGTGTGTATTTTATTGCTTGATATGAAATCCAGTTAGAACCACTTCAGGTCAACTTTACTGTGAAGCTAAATGTTGGGACTGTTGGTGAAACGGTTAAATGTCTTTGTTGCATCCACACTGTTTTCAGCATTCTGCTGTAGGCGCCCCTGTCTAGTATGAGCTCCAGTTTGAACTCAGTCTGCCTCCAAGCCTCATACTTCTTTCTTTAGCTGAGATGCTTCTGTTCTGTGGCGTGGCCAAGGGAACACTGGGTGGGTGGTTAGGCACCTGGATTCTAGGCCTTACTGTCATTGGCTGGGTGTGTGACACGAGTAAGCCATTTAACCACCTGAGTAGTTTGTTCATCAATAAACTGGGATAGTAATAGTCACACACGGTTAAGATTATTCTCACTATCAAAGGAACGAATCTTTTGGTGAAATTGGCATTTATTTCGTATCCTCAGTGCTCAAGCGTCATGGTGGAATCGGGAAGACTTTGGTGCCGAAAAGTTGGCAGTAGGTGTAGGGGATGGGCCTGGATGGGGGTGATAATGAGATAGGGCGGGTCACAGAAATGATATTTGGGTGCAGAGCTAAGCTTTCCTCTAGTGCAGTCTCTGTGAAGGTACAGGTCTTCTGTAGTAATTCCAAGGCACCCTCAGAAATGTCTGCAAACCTAGAATGTGTTTAAAAGCAAAGCTATGAGGCATGCATTTCTGAAGAATAAGCTGATTTCCAAAACTTCAGAAGCCTTGGCTGCATTGTGGCTGCGGCCCAGTCGTTTTGATCTGTTACTTGCCAAACCTTGCTTATTAGTTGCAATGATGATGACTCATCAGTGTTTTTTCTGAAGGGGCCGCAGTTTGGTAACTTTATAGTCAAAAAATCTGTTTTTCTGTTACTCCTAAAGCAAGTAAAACTAGTGGCTAAATATAAGTTTTTAAAATGGGTATTTGCTATCTAGTAGTTGCTAATTATTGTAAAGGATGTAAAGAAGAAAGTCGCTAGCTAATATACTGAAGAGACAAATAAGCTTGTAAGCTTGTAAAAATGGATTAAGCGTTGAATGCTTCAGTGTAGATGATGGGAGAACACATGATAAAATATCATTTACTATTGGCGTTAAAAGAAAAATGAATTCGTTGAGAAAACATTTATTAAGGCTCACTCCATGCTAGATCGTTGCCAGTTCCTGAGGATCAGAATTGAATCAGGTGCCCTTCCTGATCTCAAGAACCTTAGAGATGGTCCAAGAGGAATGTGGAGGCAGACGCTGTGATAGAAGCAAGTACATGGCATGAGCAGAAAGCCAGGCATAGTCCATGGTACACAGAGGAGGGTGTCCTGGCAGGATAAGCTCACAAAGAGGTCCTGGTTCTCAACAGTGCTTCAGAAACCTGGCGATCTTGTGAAACTGCAGGCGGTGATTCAGTAGACCTAGGGTGGAGTCGCAAATGAGTAGCAAGGGTTTAGAAGAGAATCTAGAGCTGACTTGTCATTCACTGGGCAGAAATAGGGGAGGGGCTAGAAAGGAGGCCATTCAGTCAGAAGGATGGGCATAAGCAGAATAATAGAGTGAAATGGCTAGAGAGAAACTAAGGGGAGTGTGTGTATGAAGGGGTGGAGGCATGGCCTAAAGGGGAAGAAGTGGGTAGGGTTGCCTTTTATTTATGCCTGTAAAATAAATATGAAATAAAAGGATTGAAGATAAGATCACCATCCTATAGATTGGGGTATCCAATCTTTTGGCTTCCCTGGGCCACACTGGAGGAAGAAAAATTGTCTTGGGCCACACATAAAATACGCTAATGATAGCTGATGAGCTAAAAAAAAAAAAAAAATTGCAAAAAAAATCTCAATGTTCTAAGAAAGTTTATGAATTTGTGCAGGGTCAGCATTCAAAGCTGCCCTGGGCCGCATGCCGTAGATAGTGGAGAATCCCAAATCTTAGACCAGGTCATGACCTTAGTTTTCACATTCGGGAGAGTAACATGATGGAGTTGGAAGGGATGGGAAGATAAGATTTTAGGAGAGTAATACAGTTGTTTAGACGACTCTATAAGGGGTTAAATAAGGAATCAAAGAGAGGAGGAAGAGATATTTGAAAGGAAATGATGTGCCTAGTAGACTATTAATAGACTAACACGTGATGTGCCCCGGTGTCAGAAAGTTAGGTTGACTGGAGCAAAGCACACATGGATGTAGACGAGGAATACAGTAGTGAGGCTGGAGCCGAAGAGGGAGCTTAGTGTGGTCACTTCAAGTGCCAGGCCTGAGGAGCTTCCATGTCTTTCTCTCCATTAGATGAGGTTTTTATGAGCGAAATCACTGGAACAGAGCAATGAGCATTACTTTCCAGCAGCATTGCTTGACTCACTTACGGGGTCCTTAGTGATACGCAACACTGTCATTTTCATCAAAGGTCTTCAACTCTGGATAGTCTTCAGTTAGGTACTACTGGTAGCATTGGGAGATGGTGCTAGAATATATGGGGATCTGGGGAAGAAAAGATGATTCCAATGGTTTGAAGCTGGAAAAAAATTAAAAATAGGGCAGGGTGGCTCACACCTGTAATTCCAGCACTTTGGGAGGCTGAGGCAGGAGGATTGCTTAAGGCCAGAAGTTTGAGACTAGCCTGGGCAACAGAGCGAAGATTTCCTCCCTATAAAAAGTTTTGTTGTTGTTTTTTTTGTTTTTTAAAGTGGAGCTATAATTAGCATAAACAGGAGCACACCAGTCCAAGATGAAAACTTAAAGTACACAATGAGTACTTTGAAACATGAGTAGCCTTGGGATTCAGAAGGAAGACAGGGCTGCGTGTGAGAATATGGGATTCGTCTGCACAGGATGATGGTTAGAGGAAAGTAAAGAAGATAGATTCTCCGAGAGAATGGGTGTGAGGAGAGTTGTGAGCAAAAGATTGAACTTGGGAAACGCCCATATTTAGGTAGCAGATGTGAGTGAGCATCAGGAGATTGTAGTTACAGAGATGCCAGAAGATATGAAGCCTGTATATTTATTTCACTGATAAATGGAAACATTTTTACTGCAAGAAAGAGTTAGAAATTTGAGTGAAGGTCATTAAAGTTTGGCAGATAAACTATGTGGAGAGTAAAGAAGAAAAGATAAGAGCAAGAAAAATAATAGTGTAGCACCACCTGGTGTTAAAACACTAGGCATTTTTCAAATAAAATTTTTTCTTTCAAATTGCATTTTTCTTCCTGTTTGGGTAGTTTTTAAATTTTCCACTTACTTATTTTTTATATGATAGCCTTTTATGCTAATGGAATAACTTTTTTCGTCAACAGTATGGGAGGTCATATCAATTTGTTTATTCTTTGATTTCAGTTTTGCCAAAAGCTGTTTTCTCGTGATTCTTCAGACTGATCTACTTCAGAGAACATGTGCGAGTTAATTACTTTAGGAGACAGGGTTACCGCCACACTTCTCATATCCTAATTGCCTCATCACTTCTGCTCTCTTGCCTCTAAATGATTAAAAATAAACATCTCTGTGTGAAGCTTTCATCTTTCATCTGAAGTTACATGATTGTGAATATTCATTTTGTTTTGACTTTGTTGTTAGTGCAGAAGTTTGAGTTTACAGGCTTAAAAAGTGCCAGCTTTCAAGACGAATAGCAGTGGAAACTTTTTTTTTTTTAATCCCAAGGAAAACCTACATCTTTGAAAACAGCACAGTCATCATGGGTGAATTTGCCTAGACCACTTCCTAAATCCAAAGCATCTTTGAAAAGTTCTGCGCTGCGGAGGACAGGAAGCACCCCTTCAATAGCCAGCACCCACAGTGAGCTGAGCACTTACAGCAACAATTGTAAGTCAACTTGGTATCACACTTCAGGGATTGTTGAAACAGTCATTACATGAAAAACTAATGCTCTGCAAATAATTAGAATTTTTGTTTCTGGGGTTTCAGGAAAAATATGCATGCTGCTTCCCTGGAGTTGCTCTGAGAGTTTGGCAGAAAGAACAAAATTCTTTGAAAAACACTCTTGAAATAATTGTGTGTTAAAGTGTATTTTTGCATGAAGGATTCTAAAGTGTCTGAAGTGATGGTGTTTTGGGGCTTTGAGAGTAGCAGCCCAGGGGATTTGTACTCTAACTGGAATCAGAAAAAAGTTTACTTCAGTTTTTACTTACTTTGCAAAAGACTATCTCTTGTGGATATGTGTTGTAATCTTTAACTTTGGATGCTAGATTTTGTATAATATGACTAATATAACTTGAAGCCTAATTCTAAAAAATGTAAACTCAGGAGAACTGTGTTAAAGTTTTCAGTTAATGTGAGTTCTATTTTCTGTGTATAAAGGAGTGAATTTACTGAGATGCTTCTTTGATTCCAGAGATGTATTTGGACTTGGTTCTTATTTTCTCATTTCCTTTTTTGTATTTCCCCACAAAATGATTCATAAATTTAAGCCATTTTGCAGTGCCTGCTGTGCATGGACACCATGATAGGCGCAGTGAGGGACATGGGATATAAAAGAAGTGATCCTTATTCTAAAAAATAATTGAAGAGAAAAAGAAGGTATTTCTGTGGATGATGAGAATACCGATAAAACCGGACACAAGGGTGTGGAGAGGGACGGCAAATTGATCTCTCCAGTTTGACAGATCAATTTCCTCTTCTGGGTTAGGAGCTGGGGACAAAGTGGAATAATGCTCATGGGGCTCTTCCGGGTATGGAGCAGTGTTTTAGGATGACCATATATGCTTTTAGTTTTTGCTCTCAAGTAACTTCTACTGTTACCCTGATTTTTATATATGAGGTGATTGAGGCTCAGAGATATTGTCACTGGTCCAAAGTCACACAGCAGGTGTGTCAGGGAATTAAGAATGCATTTTTTGTAGAGAAAGCATTGAATTAATGACCGAATTAATGAGCATATTTCTGATGGGTCACCTAGCAGCAGTAGCTGAGAGTAAGTGGCTGCATACCCTGGCACTTCAGAAATACTGAATATGTGACTTAAAATTAAACAAGATTATGATCAGCTTATTGCTTGAATTTTTGAGCTGTGGCACAAAATCAGGTTTGCATGTAAGAGAGAACTCTGAATTTGAAAAGGTAATTGACATATGTATTATTTTAAGTTCATTTCACTCTAGCTCTCTCTGTCTCGTCATGCAATTTTAAAAACAAACCATCAAAACAGAATCACCAGCATGCTCTGGAAAAACTGTTGTGGCAACAGAATTTGTAGCACTTGAAGCAGACACAATCTGTAGCCCCGCATTTTGTCGACATCCATGTTGACTTGGCCACCGTTTCCGTGCTGTGTCTGATGCTCCTGAGGAGGTTGTAAAATGCTTTTGTCCATTCCTTTTTGTCTTTTAACAAAGGAGTTTACCATACACCCACAGAGCCTGTCTAGTGGCGATGTGTTCCTGTTGCGGATTAAGCATTCAAATCAATGAGTCTCTTTCTTAGTTTGATTTGCTAGCTGGTTTAATCTGTTTTGTGTAGTGCCTTGGAGCTTACACATTTTTTTCTTCCTCCATTCTAATTCACTAAGAGCAAGCATGAGGGATATGAGAGTGAACATGGCTGCAGTTTTTCCTGCTTAAGCTTGCTTTGATCCTTTTAAATGACTGTACCAGGAGGATTTCGCAGTTGTACAGAAACTGATATTTCTTCAAAAATCTTTATCAATTCTACACTCACCCCACCGGCTGGTTCAGAGAGGCACTATGATGCTACCTTATTGACACTGCTGGTCGTGGGATCGTACAGCCTTTGTATAATTCCTTTGTTAGCCACGTTTACGGGGAAAAAAAGTAGGTCAACGATTTCTGGTTTCTTTTCTTTGTAAGCATGCTTAAATTTTATTCAATAAATTGATTAGGATGTTTTGACTGCTATTTCTGTAACTTGTAATTTATGGTAATTGTAGTATATGGGGGCATTTTGTATGCATGTTTAAGATGTGAATGCTTCTGTGTAGAACCAATTTTATTGTCTCTTTTATGTGTTTTGGCACTCAATATAATTCAGCAGCATCGTTGATGTGCTGGCACATGAAGTTATCCCATTATCAAAGACTATTTGATGGTTTAATTTCTCATTAAATAACTAGTTTTTGTATGTATGTAGCTGGTAGTTGTGCAAGTATAGAAAAACACTTTTCTAAAATTAAAATGGGAACATCACATCTTTATTTTTCTAAGTTGTACCTGCAAGCATTAAACATGTGTACCTTTAAAGACTATCTCAAAACATGAAAAAATTATTTTGCGCTGAATTTTCCTGCTTCTGTTAATGGATGGTCATTTTAAGAATTAACTTGATCTTTTGATCAGTGTTCTGATTTATATTGGCTTAAGTATTTGAATCCCTTTAATGAATATTGGTTTCTTGCTTTGTCTGCTTGTTTCTTTGTGATGTGATATCATCAATGGCATCATTTAAGAACTTCTGATAAAACACAGTGCTGCTGTAAAATCAGCATTGGGTTCTCGGAACTTCGGAATCCTATAGAAATAATGTTACTAAGTTTTTCAAATGACAGAATCAAAATATGTTAGGCAATAAATTCTTATTTGGGAATTTTAGTAGGTTCTTTTGTGTGTGTTCTTTTAGGCGTAGAAAATTTCAAAGTTATGATATTGATCCTTTGGGATATTAACGTAAAACATTTCACAGTGGTTTCTATACCAAATCTGCTCATTTATAGAGGTTAAACATTATAAGCTCTTTCACACTTAGATACCTAACATCCAGTTTTTAAGATCATTAAAGTAACTGGATAAAAATAAATGATATGCTGTAGATCAGGAACAGAGTTGAAGGTTTGGGGACTGTTGTGCAATCTAGAAGGAGGTCTTGGGAGAGCATAATTTTGCCATGTTAGCAGGAAAATAGTCCAAAGACTTCACTTCCCCTTCCACTTTGGCCACAAAACCATGTTTATTTTTTGAGAGCCAGATGGTGAGGGGAAATGTAAGAGATGCAGACCAAAGCTATTTGCATTCTCTTGGAAATGGAACAGAAGGAGACTGAATAAAAGAAATGGAGCGTTCTTTCCCTTCACCTTCACGGCCAGCCCTGGCTGAGAGGGGTGTGACACACAGAAAAGGGCACTCACCTTGGACTCACCTTTGGTTTCACTTGCGCGCGCGCGCGTTTGTGTGTGTGTGTGTGTGTGTGTGTGTCGGAGTTTCGCTCTTGTCGCCCAGACTGGAGTGCAGAGGTATGATCTCGGCTCACTGCAACCTCTGCTTCCTGGGTTCAAGCAATTCTCCTCCCTCAGCCTCCTGAGTAGCTGGGATTACAGACATGCACCACCATGCCCAGCTAATTTTTTTATTTTTAGTAGAGATGGGGTTTCATCATGTTAGCCAGTCTGGTCTCCAACTCCTGACCTCAAGCGATCTGTTCACTTCGGCCTCCCAAAGTACTGGGTTACAGGCATGAGCCTCCGTGTCTGGCCCCACTTTAGTTTTGCTCCTAACTCTGTGAAGTTTCTCTTCTCTTAGCCTCCATGCTCTCCTCTGATCGATGACAAGGGAGGACTGGATCGTCTTCAAAATCCTTGCAGCAACAAATGTCTCTGGCCCTTTTCACTGCAATAAGACGGGGCCTAATTGTTTGGCAGGATGGTATTTTGAGTTGTTCAGGTGATTAAGCTGGGAAAGAACAGGGTGGCTCTTATTTACCCTTAGTTTTTTTCTTTCTTTTTTTCTCACAACAGGAATGGCAAGTGAGTATCGTCTCACCTGCCAACACTGGTTAGTTGATAAGAATTCACCTGTAGTATGGTGTCAGTTGTTTCTCAGGCTGCTTCCAGGTTCGGGGGAAAGTTTTGTGTTCAAGTAGGGATGTCTGCCGTGGGTGAGGCCAAGATGAGGAACAGGCAGTAGGTTCTTTAGGCTCTACATCACAAAACATGTTAGTACTTAACGCACTTCCGAACGGACTGTTTATGAAGGAAATATCCAGACCACTGTTAGCTTTGTTCTCGTTCTTTCTCTTTTCTTGTTTTCTCAGGGTATATGTGAGACGTTCTTGTTGTTGTATAGTTGAGTGATCTTGCTTTTGAAATTCAAAAGCTTAGATTTCAGTAGGACTTTGGTTTTAAGCCAGGTGGGCAGATGATCTGGCACAGTGGGGAGTGTTAAACTGATTCACATAAAATTCAAAAAATGAACAGAATGTTGGCTCTGTGTATATACACATGATGTTATAAAAGCTAATTTTCACTAGGTGTTAGAATGTACTATGAATGTTAGTTTGCAGATAGAAGTCTGGAACAATGAGAAGCTTTTTTTTTTTTTTTTTTTGGAGACAGTCTCACCTTGTTGCCCAGGCTGGAGTGCAGTGTGCAGTGGCGTGGTCTCAGTTCACTGCAACCTCAGCCTCCCGGATTCAAGCAGTTCTCCCACCTCAGCCTCCTGAGTAGCTGGGGTTACAGGTGTATGCCACCATGCCCAGCTAATTTTTGTATTTTCAGCAGAGACAGGGTTTTGTCATGTTGGCCAGGCTGGTCTCGAACTCCTGGCCCCAAGTGACCCACCCACCTCGGCCTTCCATAGTGCTAGGATTACAGGTGTAAGCTAGGATTACAGGTGCGAGCCACTGTGCCAAGCCTGAGAAGCCCTTTTCTAATAGGAAAATCATTTATTTTGCTTGGGCTTTTTTGAGAATATCCATTCACTTTTCCTTTTATACTCAACAGCTCCTTTATTTCACTTGAACCACACTTTGGCCATGGGGAAATGAAGATAAGGATTCCAGAGAATCTATTATTCTGGCATAATTGAGACAGTTAGGACTAAAGATGACAAAGGGACAGTTTTGTTTTTTGTTTGTTAAGAGTTTTGCTCTTGTTGCCCAGGCTGGAGTGCAATGGCGCTATCCCAGCTCACCACAGCCTCCACCTCGTGGTTTCAAGCAATTCTCCTGCCTCAGCCTCCCAAGTAGCTGGGATTACAGGCATGCAACACCATGCCTGGTTAATTTTGTATTTTCAGTAGAGACAGATTTCTCCATGTTGGTCGGACTGGTCTTGAACTCCTCAGGTGATCTGCCTGCTTGGGGCCCCAAAGTACTGGGATTACAGACATAAGCCACCTGGCCCGACCCAAAGAGTCAGTTTTAAACTGCATAACAGATCAGGTTGAGAAATAGGTGGCCACTTGGGGAATTTTACCTATTGTCTCTTCAGGCCAACTGTCTTTAGTGCCGTGGCTCTTTAGAACAGTGTCTTTAGGATGATTCTGAGGAGGCATCCAGCCTCAGTGGGACTGAATGCCACAGTCAGTTGGGCGCCCGTGAAAGCGAATGTACTGTCTATTCCCATACCCCATATTCAGACCCTTGTTATTCATAGACAGGTGATTCAGCACAGCTAGGCAGTGGCCAAGTCAGCACCAGAACTTGGATATTTTATATCCTGTTGCATTGCTTGAAACTATTATGCATCTTTTATAGTGGAACTCTTGCCACTGAGGACTTTATTGTTTGGATATAATGAGTCTGGGTAAGGGAAAATTTAGATAGCATCAGGATACCCAGCCAGTTGCCACGTTAGGAATGTAACTAGAGGGCGGGGGAAATACTTGAGGAGCATCCTGCCTCATGATGATACACATCCTTCAAGTTGGGGTTTACTAGAAAGCAGTGGGCCAGCCTAGAGCACAGTGAGTAGAGAGTGAGAGAAAGATATTAAGTGTTAGTCAAACAGGTATGTTCAGTTCAGTATAGTTTGTGCCTGCCATTAGGAAGGCAGAAAGCATGTACGATCGTTGATGATCGTAGAGTATGTGAATAAATATCTTGTACATATAGCTTTCATGTAAATATGTATAAAATGTAAATACGTGTGTGTTTGTACCTGAGTCGAAGCAGACATTTTATCCTTGCAGTATGGATTCTGACTTCATTTTCTGTGTTACGAAGTTGATAGGTCTGGTGCTAGATTGATCGAGTGTTGTATTGAATTTGAAAAGTGGCATTGAGACCTCTGGTTTCTAGCACATCACTTCCTATTCTGCATGTGACAGTGAGCCAAGGGACAGGAGTATCGGGCCTCATGAGAAACGTGTCCTTTACTTTAGTGAGAAACTTTTTTACTGATCTCTTCGTGAACTGCAGGCCTTTGTGTCTAGAGTTTAGGAAAGCATGAATTTAGAATCACACAATTTCATATTAGGTTTGTAAATTGAACTCAGTTTAATTTTGTTTTGTTTTCAAGATAGAATCTTGCTCTGTCGCCAGGCTGGAGTGCAGTGGCGCCATCTCAGCTCACTGCAACCTCCGCCTCCTGGGTTCAAGTGATACTCCTGCCTCAGCCTCCCAAGTACCTGGGACTACAGGCATGTGCCACCGTGCCCAGCTAATTTTTGTATTTTTAGTAGAGACAGGGTTTCAGCATGTTGGCCAGGATGGTCTCAGTCTCTTGACCTCCTGATCCACCCACCTTGGCCTCCCAAAGTACTGGGATTACAGGCATGAGCCACCGTGCCCGGCCACTCAGTTTAATTTTTAAAATATGAAGAAGTGACTTATTTGTTGCCGAACGTAATAACATATGGCTTCAAGAAAAGTAAGACTAAAACCAGATTGTTAAAATTCCATGGTCAAACTCTCTGATTTTGTTTGTTGGATTTGATTCAGCAAAAGCTAAAATGCTAATTGAAACCCAATACTCATTTTGTATAAACATCTAAAAAGGGTTCTGTTGAATGTTACAATAGCAGAATCTTTAATACTATCATTCCTGTTAGCTTCCTGTCAACTTTGGGCATACCAAGTCTCTACATTCTAGGGAAGGTGAGAATTGGAGAAAAGGACAGGAAGTTGACAGAATTTTCTCAGCAGGAGGAAAAGCTCTGTGTTGATTTGACCTAATATTAGGAATGTTATTTGGGCACAAGAACAATTAACAGATGGCTCATTGTACAGGGACTGGGTGTGGGTTAGGGAAAATAATAGCATGCCTGTGCAAAGTTTGAATGTGATGTGTCTAAGCACTATTGTGGCAGTTGGAATAATTTAGCATAGTGAAAAATTTCTAGCCGTCTAGTTATACTGTGTTTGTAAACAAGGTAGGCATCTTAACCCTTTGCTAAATGAGTGAAGTGAGAAAAGGGGTCAGAGTTGTTAATAAAGAAATGTATAAGTGTTGAATAGTAGAATAGAATCGGGTGCTTAGAATTGGATATTGATACTGTTTAGAAACAAACAAAAAATCCAGTCTGGGTTGGTGGGGGGGAGTTTTTACACATAATATAAAAGACAGTTTTTGTTATTCAAGTGAGATTCCCTTTTATATTTTCGCTTTGGAGCAAACTTTCTTTGTTCAGGGAAGAAGTTGGCATTTTAACTCCTTGCTGCAGCAGTGAGGATTTGAACCAGATCCCATCGTCTCATCCTTATAGCTACCAAGTAGTCTGTATGTTACTGTTCTGACGTCATTAAGTAGCTGGCTGCGTGAATTCTTCCTTGTCCCCATGGAGATGGGCACTCTTCCTAGCTGCACCTGGGGCATCCTTGTTGCATTGCATGAATGGCTGTATTATTTCTTCCCCAACTTTTATCTGGGATGAAGGCTGAATTGGACACGATGCATAACTTGGACTGTGCCAGGCAAAACAAGATGTCTGGTCACTGTGATTGCAGCCTTTATTTCACATCCCTGAGCACACAAGCTACCTGGTATCCACGGTGTACTCCCATCGTTCAATAATGACTGGCCAGTCATAGGTGTTTATTGAGCATTGTTGATTCAAGGACAAAGGAATAAATTTGGAAGGTCAAAATTGTGTTTATCTATATAATAAAATGTTCTTTTCTGTTTTATTACAGCAAGTAATGCTGCTGTCATCAAATATGAGGAGAAACCTTCAAAACCAGCATTTCAAAATGGTTCCTCAGGATCCTTTTATTTGAAGCCTTTGATATCCAGGGCTCATGTTCACTTGCTGAAAACTCCTCCAAAAGGTATGGTCCTCATTGTGGTTAGAAGAGGGAGGGCAAGATGCTTAAAGTTCTTGGCTTGTAGAAAGTTAAATTTTGACAATTAGGTTTTTGGTATATTTAACAATGATTTAAAATGTGTTAAGAGATATATTTTTGCACTGAGAAAATTGTTCTGAGAGTCGGTAAGTTCTATGGTTAAAAATCATTACATATAAATCAGCAGGCAGAACAAAGGTATAAAGTAAGAATAACAGAACTTCTAGAGTTAAGTTATTCTAAGATAGTGCTCTAGGAGAGAGAGGTGGGAGTAGAAATGCATGATTTACTTTTCGTCAGGGTAGACGTTTCATGTTTATTACTGTACTTGTGTCTTCATGTCTTTGGTCCAAGACAGTGTTCTTCCTCTAAATGTTCTTTTTTTTTTTTTTTTGAGACGGAGTCTTGCTCTGTCACCCAGGCTGGAGTGCAATGGCACGATCTCGGCTCACAGCAACCTCTGCCTCCCAGTTCAAGCGATTCTCCTGCCTCAGCCTCCCGCGTAGCTGGGACTACAGGCATGCGTCACCACACCCTGCTAATTTCTGTATTTTTAGAAGAGACGGGGTTTCACCATGTTGGCCAGGATGGTCTTGATCTCTTGACCTTGTGATCCGCCCACCTCAACCTCCCAAAGTGCCAGGATTACAGGCATGAGTCACCATGCCTGGCCCTACATGTTCTTTATCTCTATTCCTTCTTTTATCACTCGTTTTGTATTTACTATGACTATTAAAAGTAATTTTCAGGTTTACAAAACATGTGATATATACTTAATGTGTGGTGTTTTCATAGAGCTTTGTCACAGTGGGCCCAAAGCACATCAGAAGCCTGCTTTGTGCCACACACGGTGGCTCACACCTGTAATCCCAGCACTTTGGGAGGCCAAGACAGGTGGACCACTTGAGGTCAGGAGTTCAAGACCAGCCTGGCGAAGATGGTGAAACCCCATCTCTACTAAAAATACAAAAATTAGCTGGGCGTGGTGGTCTGTACCTTTAGTTCCAGCTACTCGGGAGGCTGAGGCACAAGAATCACTTGAACCCAGGAGGCAGAGGTTGCAGCAAGCTGAGATCGCTGCACTGCACTCCAGCCTGGGCGAAAGAGTGAGATTCTGTCTCGAAAACAAAAAAAAGAAAAAAAAAGCTGTCTTTGTGCTTAGTGAACTAAAGCTTAACCGAAGCCTGAGAGAATAATTGTGAATGAGAAACTTAACCTATAAAATGAGACCCTCATTTATGTTAGAGAATTTGGAAAACACAGAAACATACAAAGAGCCTTCCTTAATTCTCTCAGCCACCAATTGCTGTCACATTTCCTTCTGACTTTTTTCCTCTGCATATATATGTTTTGTTTTTACTCCAGAAAAACTAGGGCAATAATGAATATGCTCTTCTGTATCTTGCTTTTTATTAAGTTGGTGGTATATCGTGAGAGCTTGTTCACTTTAAACGGCTATGCAACAGTCTACTGTTTCCAAATTCTATGTCCACTTCATAGTGGACAACTTCTGACTTTGATTGGGTTGTATTAATACTGAGATGAACCTCTTCAAATGTGAGTCATAGTTCATTGTTTCAGATTCTAGTTACTTCTGGATATCACGGAAGGAGAAATTACTGGGTTAACCTGTCTGAAAGTCTTCGAATTGTTACTATTACTAAGTAACCTCCTAAAAGGTGTTACTCTGTCACAGCATCCTTCTTAACATGTGTCTGTCTCTGTGAGTGTGTGTTTAAAGGATCATGTGGTACTTGAGGTTGGTGAATGTATGTCAATACCTTTTCTTTGTACAGAATAGAAGAGAAAATAGGCATGAATTTTAGGAGTGGGTTGAATTTTTCAGTGTGCAGCAGGTTGTCATTTGTCTAGTGACTTAATAAAATTTCGGAGGCATCAAATGATCTCTTGCTGGGTTGATATCAAGATGGAAAACTGGTTTTTATTGATGATAATAAAGTCCCATGATCCACACAGCAGTAACAAAGTTAACGCTGCTGAACTTCGATACTAAAATAACTTTCAGAGAATGAGATTCCATGAACAGCTTTGTAGAACAGGGGACTGAGAATTCTAAAATGCCTCGCTATTGAATGTGTAGGTATTTTTTTTTTGTCACAGCGGTTTTACTTGAGTGGGAATCAGTACTTCCCATTGATAACCACATATTTTAAGAAATTTTCATCTCTGTAAAATTTCAGATAGAACATGGTAGCTGTTCTAACTAGTATTGCAGGTGATTACGTGCTAGAGACGACTATTTCATGTTAAGTAGAAGCGCTTATAGATTTCTTATAGATACATAGAGGTAAAGGCTGAGTGTGGTGGCTCACACCTGTAATGCCAGCACTTTGGGAGGCTGAGGTGGGTGGATCACTTGCAGTCAGGAGTTTCAGACCAGCCTGGCCAACATGGTGAAACCCCATCTCTACTAAAAATACAAAAGAATTAGCTGGATGTGGTGGTATGCTCTTGAAGGCTCCTGAAGTCCCAGCTACTCAGGAGGCTGAGGTGGGATAATTGCTTTAACTTGGGAGGCAGAGGTTGCAGTGAGCCAAGATTGTGCCACTGCACTCCAGCCTGGGCAACACAACAAGACCCTGTCTCAAAAAACAAAGGAAGAAAGAAACAAAAAAACCACTCCTGATATTTATATTGTATCAGTTTGGAGGCAAAGCTTATATTTTTCTTCATAGCTGAATAGAAATGGGTAGTTTTGGATAGTGATTGTCCTTCATGAAGTCTGGCCCCTTCTCTGCTGGCATCAAAATAGTATTATGTGCACAGTAAATGTGTGAATTCAGTGCTGTTAAAACTTGAACCTCAGCTCTTCTTGACTGAAAAAATACTGTGGCTTTTCCTATTAAAGCCGATCCTATTTAATTTGTGATGATAACTTCATATCATTCTTCAACATTTTGATGTTACGTGGAATATCATCTTATATTGAAAATGCACTTGACAAAAGTTGGTTGAATCTCAGTGGTATTTCCCACCTGGAACCTGAAATTTAGAGATAGATTGTTTTTGAAAATAATTGTTATCAACATGGTTTGTTTTTGTGTGATATATCAAATAAAACGTGTATTTTACATATATTTCTTTTATATCTTAGGTCCTTCGAGAAAAAATTTATTTACAGCTCTTAATGCAGGTGAGTAACCACTTCATGGATGGGGATAAAAAGAATCCTTTTGTAAAGTCATGTTATTTCAGATATTTATTTACAGTGATTTTTTTTCCACTGGTGTGCTTATAAATAGAATTTCCTATTTGAGATGTAAACATAACTTTTTATGATGGGCCACATAGCATTAAAATATGGTAAGCATGATTGGCCATCTGATGTATAAAAGGACATTTTATTACTAACAGATAATTGTAGTGTTTTAAAAAATGATCTTGTTAATGTGATCTAAATTAAATGGAAAATTTACTTCTCCCAAGATAAATGCTCTTTTGCAAGTGGATATTCGTTAATTGCTAAGTGGTGTTAAGATTTGGTTTTAGCACATCTTCACAGTTCAACAGCCTGTATTACTTTTTTATTTTACTTTAGGTTCTGGGGTACATGTGCAGGTCATGCAGGGTTGTTGTATAGTTGCATACATAACCAGGTGGTTTGCTGCCTCTAAGCAGCCTATATTTTTATGTCCTTTTTCACACTTTCATTGAACTTAATTCCCAAGATAGCCTGCAGCCTCCACTATTTGAACCACAACTGAGAATCCAAAACTTTGTCTCTCAAGAAGCCATAAAAGTTTTCACAAAATATCTTCACTACAATTCCCATACTTTAGATAGACAGACAGACAGATAGAGGTATAGGCTGAGCGTGGTGGCTCACACCTGTAATGTCAGCACTTTGGGAGGCCAGGGTGGGTGGATCACTTGAGATCAGGAGTTTGAGACGAGCCTGGCTAACATGGTGAAACCCAATCTCTACTAAAAATACAAAAGAATTAACCATATAGTGTGGTACGCTCTTGACATCCCAGCTACTCAGAAGGCTGAGGCAGACTAATCACTTTAACCTGGGAGACGGAGGTTGCAGTGAGCCAGAATTGTGCCACTGCACTCCAGCCTGGGCAACACAGCGAGACCTTGTCTCAAAAAAAAAAAAAGAAAAAATCGATCAATCTCTCTAGATACATGGATGGATGAATGGATGGACAGAGAGAGAGAGAGAGAGATATGAGGTCTCCCATACACTGCCTACATTGTCTTATTTTATATGCAGTGATAAAACAGTTATGTGGCTTCTAAATCCATGGCAGATTAGAAGAGCAAATCAGAAGAAAAGAAGGTACAGCATCTCTCATTTTCTTGAGCCTCGCAAATGTATTTTTTGCAAGTCTACCAGCACCATTGTTTCAACAGCAGGTGCTCACTTCATGTCTGTGTGTCAAATTTTGGTAATTCTCACAATATTTTAAGCTTTTTTATTATGTCTGTAATGGTGATCTGTGATGTTACTGTTGATAGTTTGGGGACACCACGGACCATGCCCATATAAGACAGTGAACCCAACTGACAGGACCACTGACTGGTCCCTCTTCCATCTCTCTCCCTTTCCTTGGACCTCCTTATTCCCTGAGGCGCAGTAATACTGAAATTAACCAATTAATAACCCTATAATGACCTCTAAATATTCAAGTGAAAGAAAAGTTGTAGTCTCTCACTTTAAAAGATGGAAATGATTAAGTTTAGTGAGGCGGGCATGTTGAAAGCCAAGACAGACCAGAAGCCAGGCCTCCTGTGCCAAGCAGTTAGCCAAGCTGTAAATGAAAAGGAAGCGTTCTTGAAGAAAATTAAACGTGCTACTCTAGTGAACACACAAATAAGAAAGCAAAACAGACTCCTGGCATAGAGAAAGTTGGAGTGATCTGACCAGAAGATTAAACCAGCTGCAACTTTCACTTCAGCCAGTGCCTAATCCAGAGTGAGACCCTAACTCTCCTCAGTTGTATGAAGGCTGAGAGAGGTGAGGAAGCTACAGAAAAAAAGTTGGAAGCTAGAAGAGGTTGGTTCATGAGGTTTAAGGAAACTCTCCGTAACGTAAGAGTACAAGGTGAAGCAGCAGGTGCTGATGTGGAAGCTGCAGCAAGCTATCCAGAAGATCTAGCTGGGATAATTGATAAAGGTGGCTACAAAAAACAAGACTTTCAGCCTCAGACTGAAAGAAGATGCTATTTCAACTTTCACAGGTAAACAGGAGAAGTCAATGCCTGGCTTCAAAGGACAAGCTGACTGTCTTATTAGGAGCTAATACATCTAGTAATTGTAAGTTGAAGCCAGTGCTGGCTTACCATTCTGAAAATTCTGTGGCCCTTAACAGTAATGCGAAATCAACTCTGCTTGTGCTCTGTAAATGAAACAACAAAGCCTGGATGGCAGCATAATTGTTTACAGCATGGTTTGCTGAATATTAAGCCCATTGTTAAGACCTACAACTCAGAAAGAGATTTCTTTTAAAATATTGCTGCTGACTGACAACACACCTGGTCACCCAAGAACTGTGATGGAGATGTACAAGAAGTTGAATGTTGTTTTCACACCTGCTAACATAGCATCCATTTTGCAGCCCATGAATCAAGGGGTAATTTTTACTTTGAGGTCTTACTATTTAAGAAATACATTGTATAAGACTAGCTGCCATAGATACCGATTCCTCTGATGGAACTGTGCAAAGTCAGTTGGAACCGTCTGAAAAGGGTTTGCTCTTCTAGATGCCATTAAGAATGTTGGTGATTCATGGGAAAAGGTCAGAGCATCAACATGAATAGGAGTTTGATCAAGAAGTTGATCAGACCGTCATGGATGACTTTGATGGGTTCAGTTCTTCAGTGGAGGAGGTCACTGCAAATGAGCTAGAAGTAGGAAGGGAACGAGAATGAGAAGTGAAGCCTAAAGATGTGGCTGAATTGCTGCTGATCTCTGGAAAAATGTGAGCAGATGAGGAGTTGCTTCCATGAGCAAAGAAAGTATTTCTTGAAATGGCATCTGCTCCTGGTGAAGATGTTGTGAACATTGTTGAAATGACAAAAGGGGTCAATATTCCATAAACTTAAAGCAGTGGCGGGGTTTGCGAGGATGACTCCAATTTTGAAGTACGTTCTGCTGTGGGTAAAATGCTATCAAACAGCATCACATGCTACAAAGAGATCTTTCATGAAAGAGTCAGTTGATGTGGCGGACTTCATTGCTGTCTGTCTCTACATTGCCACAACCTCCCCAACCTTCAGCAATCACCACCCTAATCAGTCAGCAGCCATCAACATTGAGTCAAGACCTTCTACCAGCAAAAGAATTCCTACTCACTGAAGGCTCAGATGCTGATTAGCATTTTTTTAGCAATGAAATATTTTTAAACTAAGGTACATTGTTTTTTAGACATAATGCTATTTGCACACTTAATAGGATATAGTATAGCGTAAATATACATTTTATATGCACTGAGAAGCTAGAAAATTTTTGTGATTTGCCATATTGTGACATGTGTCTTAAGGGGTGATCTGTATCTCCCAGGTATGCCTGTATTCTTACAGCATGTTGGCTACAGTTTCTTCATACATTGTGAGTGTCAGGTGTTAAGGATGCAGTCCTGAGCGAAAGATGAGCTCGGGCCTTGTCTCTGGGAAGCTAATAGAATAGTCAAACAAATAAACATGAATTACAAATGAGCAAGTTCGAGGGAGGAAGGCTGTATTGTATGGTCCTAGGTGAGAGGTCTGGGTTGAAGGCTGTGATGTGAGGGAAACCTGGGCAGGAGGTATAAATTTCTGAGCCTCTTGTGTAAAGAAAATAGGGTGGATAGCATTACATCGTGAATAACAAATATCCTTGATGCCCTATCAGATGTATTCAGTTTCCTCAGCATAAGCAGGGAAGTGCAGGTGAATTATCTCAGAATTCTTAACCTTTTGTAGCCTCTTGAAGCTAGGAAGACAGCCATGCAGAATGATCTAAGCTCTAGGAACACCCAGTACACTGTGTGTGAACATATATGGTTATTAAAGCCTTGATGGTCTAAAAATGCAGAAGAAACTCTGTGTTGTGCATATTTAGGCTTTTATTTCCTTTTAAGTTTCTGGTACATCCTAATATCTAGGGAAAAAAAGATAGCTAATATCCTGTGGAATGGTTTTGTTTAAAACTTAGTTAACGATTATCAGAAAACTGACTCATACAGTCGCTCTGTGTGTAACAGTTTAAGAAACTTCCAGGCTGTTTTCCAAAGTGGCTGGACCATTTTATACCCTCACCAGCAGTGTCTGAAGAATCCGGCTTCTCCACATCCTTGCCAACACTTGGCTTTGTCTTGTTTATTATAGCTATCCTACTGGGTATGAAGTGATGCCTCGTTGTTTCAGTTGCACTCTGACAGCCAGTGACATTGAGTGTCATTTTGTGTGCTGAATAGGCTATTTGTATATCTTCTTTGGAGAAGTGTCCATTTAAATCATTTGTCATTTTACAACTGGGTTATTTTTGTTGTTGAATTGTAGAGTTCTTCATATAGTCTGATGTTAGGCCCTTATCAGAGAGAACATTTGCAAATATTTAGTCCCAATTCTTGGGCTGTGTTCTCATATTCTTGATGGTGTCCTTGGAAACACAAATGTTGTGAATTTTGACAAGGTTCATTTTATCGCTATTTTTTTTCTTTTGTTGCTTCTGCTTTTGGTATCTTATCTCAGAAACAATTGCCTAATCCAAGGTTGTGAAGATTCATACCTGTTTTCTTTTATGATTTTTGCAGTTTTAGCTGTCATACTTAGGTTTCTGATTGATTTTGAGTTATAGTGTTATGTGGTGTGAGGTAGAAAGTCTAACTCTTTTGCACATGGACATCCAGGTGTTGAAAACATTATTCTTTCCTCCATTGAAATGTCTTTGCACCTTTGTTAAAAATAATTGGTTAAGAATGTGAGGGTTTATTTCTGGGTTCTAAATTGTATTATTTGCATCTATAGGTCTACATTTGCCAATATTACACTGTCTTGATTAGTAAGTTTTGAAATCAGGATGTGATTCATTCAACTTTGTTCTTTTTAAAGATTGTTACAGCTATTTTGGGTCCCTTGATTTTCTATATGAATTTTAGGATCAGCTTGTCAGTCTCTGTAATGAAGTCAGATGAGATTTTAGGAATGTAATAAACCTAATAATTCTCATTCGAATAATTCCTGTTACATTGAGTCTACTGATGACTCTGTAGAGTATATAGAATATATTCTAAGGGGTCAACATTGCAACTTAATCTAGGTTGTGTGGTAGGTCTGTGTATTTTCCCAAAACCATAAGCATGACTTTTCCAGGTTCTTCTTGATGGTTAGTTATTGTCATGACTTAAGACTAACCTGGTATTATGAGGAGTGTAGTGAGGAAAAGTTACTTTGTGAACAAAGGACCACAACAAAGTGTGTTCTCTTTGGAGGGACAACTTTGATGCTGAAAAATGTTATCCAAACAGACAGTGACTTTGGGTGGATTATTGAACCTCTTTGATAATAGTTTTCTATGTAATTGGAAGGGTGGATTTCTAGATTTCTCTCCACTATGATATTCTGTGGCTGCAAATCACCTTTTTTTTCATATTCTGCTGGAAATTGGTCATATTTTAGATGATACAGAAGACACTGCCTCCACACATAAACATGTTCCTCTGAGGGTTAAATTTTTAATCATTGTACTATGGCTTTGAGATATTTTTATTTTAAAGCGGTAAGTAGTAGTGGAGATTATAGTTGAGTTGACCAACTTCATATTCCTTAGTTCTAGTAAAATAATCACTTTTAATTACAGCAATTTGCCAAACTTCAAAAAGTTTAGTGTGTAATTTAGAAATCAGATTTCCCTTTAGCTTGTTTAAATTTGTGATTTTAAATGAAATTCAGATACGTTTATATCCTACTTTGTCATTTAAAATATAGTAATCACTTTTACATTTAGTAGGTGCAGTAACATTTACCTACTTTTGAATATTTAGGGTGTTTATCACATTCATAAATGATTCTATGATGAACATCTGTACAATTAGCACTTTCAACTTTGGGGGAAGTTTCCTGTGATAGATTCTTAAAAGTAGTATCAGGAAATCAAAATATGTACATGTTTATGGTCACTGTACTCAAATAGCCTAATTGTTTTCCAAAAGCTTCTTATCTGTTTATATCATGGTCGACATAAAAGACAGGCTTTATCATGCCTTGGTCAGTACTGGATATTATTGTTAAATTTTTTTGGCTAACATAATTTAAAATGTTACATCGTTGTTTTAGCTTAACCTTTATCAGTTATTGTAAAGAAATTCCATTCTCTCATAAGACAATGTAAAAGAGCAGTAGGGGAATGAACTTTTAAGGCAACTAGCCCAAGATCAGAACACTTTCTATTTGTGTCCTGACCTTGGGCTAGTTGCTAAGCCTCTCCGCGTCTCAGATTTCTCATTTGGAGACATGGGAATATTGGGGGAATAATTCCTGGTAAGGGAATAATTTGACATCATAGAATTGTTTTATAAAAGGTTCTCAAATAATAGTTACTTCAGCTGCTAGGAATGGTAATGGTGATGATCTTTTATGTTGTTTTTATAATTCTAGTGGCTTATTTTTAGAGTTCTTTTCCAGGAAGTTGAATTATTTTAAATCCGTAAAGCAAGCAGGAAAGACTACTTAAAGTCAAGAACCTTCCTCTTGGGGTCTCACTGTTGTAATTTATTTAGAGGCTATGATGCTGCAAGATTCTAGTTGACATTGACTCTAAAAAAAAAATCTTGGCTTACTGTTTATAAGGAAAATGTCACACATACCACAGCATACTATTATTACCTTGGTTCTACCACATACTAAAGCCATTGCGATACCAGAGGCACCAGAGCTGTATTTATACAGCACCCTGACTGTTTTACACAAGATCATCAGTCTCAGGTGCCAGGGTGTCTGCCTTGGAAGGTAGAAAATGCACTGCTCCTTCCACAGTTATTTAGTAAAGACAGCACAGGACAAGAGGGTGGCTTTTTTGCCTCCTTTTGCCAAGTGTTGGGAAGAGGTTGCAAGGTGCAAACCTGCTGATGAGGTGATGCGGAGGCTGCCTGGGTTTATTCTGGTGAGAGTAGACAGAAGGCTGTTTTTCACTGTTGTTTTATGATCATTGTAACTTTCTCCTTATATTTAAAAAGCAGATGCTCTGTTGATATGAGATACGTTTGTTGCTTTGGTGTTGGGGTTTGGGAGAAGTGGATCATTTAGTTAATCTTCTTGAGACAGTGGCCACCTTTTTAGCAGGAGCTAGATCTTTTTCACATATAAACATTTTAAATTAGTTTTAAACACACAAAGTAATTAAAACACGAAGAATATAGACTTAAGTAGAAAAGATCTTTCCAGGAACACTAGTATAATAGAAATGGTTAATAATTATGACAACAAAAGCTTTAAAAAACATTAGAAACAGGCTGGGTGTGGTGACTCACACCTGTAGTCCCGGCACTTTGGAAGGCCAAGACAGGTGGATTGCTTGAGGCCAAAAGTTTGAGACCAACCTGGGCAATATAGCGAGACCCCATCTCTACCAAAAATACAAAAAAATAGCTGCACATGGTGGCATGCACTTGTAGTCCCAAGTACTCAGGAGGCTGAGGCAGAAGAATCGCTTGAACCCAGGAGGCAGAGATTGCAGTGAGCTGAGATTGCATCACTGCACTCCAGCCTGGATGACAGAGCGAGACTCCATCTCTAAAAATAAAAAGCATTAGAAACAGTATTTATAAGCAAAGAACAAATTGAGATAATATCAGCACATAACTCTTCATTGAGCTCTGTCAAATGAGCAAGATAAAGACAAGTCTATAATAGAAGCCAAATGAACATACCACCCAAAGAGATCTACAGATTCCTTGCAATCCCTATCAAAATCCCAGTGTAATTTTTTTTTATAGAAATAAAAAATCCCAAAATTCATAATGAATGACAAAGGACTGTAAACAGCCAAAACAATCTTGACAAAAAACAAAGCTGGAGGCATCTTAGTTCCTGTTTTCAAAGTATATTACAGTACACAGTTAATTAAAACAGTATGGTACTGGCACAAAGATAGAAACAGATCAATGGAATAAAATAGCTTAGTAATAAATCCATGCATAAATGGTCAGCTAATCTTCAATAAGCGTGCCAAGAATACACAATAGGGAAAGGATAGTCTCTTTGCAAATGGTACTGAAAAAACTGGTTATCCACAAGCAAAATAATGAAATCGGACCCTTATCTCTCACAGTACACAAAAATCAACTCAAGATGGAGCAAAGACTTAAATATAAGATCTGAAACTGTAAAACACCTCAAAACGTGGGGCAAATCTTGATGACATTTTTCTTGGTATGACACCAAAAGCACAGATAACAAAAGCAAAGTCAGGTGGGAGTACATCAAATTACAAATCCACAGAGCAAAGCGGTCATTTAATAGCATGAAAAGGCAGCCTGTGGGATAGAGAAAATGTTTGCAAACCATATATCTGCTAAGGTGTTATTTACCAAAATAATTGAAATCAGGATGTTGAAGAGATAATTGCACTCCCATGGTCATTGCCACGTTACGATAGCCAGGATGTGGGAACAACCTGAATGTCCATATGATAAAGCAAATACGGCATAAAAACGCAGTGGAGTATTATGCAGCCTTTAAAAAGAAGAAAGTCCTGCCGTATGCAATGATATGGAGAAACCTGGAGGACAATATGCTAAGTGAAATAAGCCAGTCATGGGACAAATACTGTGTGATTCCACTTACGGGAGGCATCTAACATAGTCAAAGTCACAGAAACAGAGAGTAGAATGGTGGTTGCCAGGGCATGGGAAGGTGCTGTTGAATGGTACAAGGTTCGTTATGCAAGGGCAAAAAGGTTCAGAGAAGTTTGTTACAGCCTTGTGCCTACAGTTAACAGTATCATATTGTTCTCTTAACATTTTGTTGAGAAGGTACATCTCATATTAAGTGTTCTTGCCACCATTTAAAAAGACTAAACAGAAAAGAAAACGGTAAGTGGATGAACAGAAAAGAAATATATGAAGTACTAAGGAATCTATAAAAAGAGTTTATCAAATATGAATTAGAATAATGTGCTCTTAGTTCCTACTTACGTTTAATGGTAGTACCTGGTACTGGAGAAGAGTAAGAAACAGCGCTCATACATTCAGCTCTTGAGTGTACATTACAGCAGCTGTAGCGTAGAGCAAACACCTTCAGGAATTCTGGTTTTCAGAACTGGTTCTAGGAAAATAATTTATTTACTTATTTACTGCTTTTCAGAATTGTTTACAATGGGGGAAAATTGGAAACAACTTGTATGCCTTACCAGTGTTATTTAAATTGTGTTCATTGACATTTTCAGGACATTTTTGAAGCCATTAAAATAACAGAGAGGCTTATTTAATCCCGTGGAAAGATATGTGTGAAAAATTTAATACATTTATGAAGCTTATATTAATTTTAAAAACAAATTACAGAGCAGGATGATGTGTAGTAATTTAAATTTTTTAAAATATTCTACAATGAACATATTGGTTTTTGTTTTTAAAAACAAACATCGTACACGAATTCAAAGCATTACTGCTTTTGATTTAAACTCTTCTTTATTGCAAAATAAAAGGCAATGTCACTGTTCTTTGAGAGCTTATCGTCTCACAGGTAGATGGAAGTTGATAGTTTTTCTAATTGCTTTGTGTTAAGTTTTTGATAATTACAGTGTATATTCCTAGTAAGGAGGATAGTATGGAGAAATTGGGCCTCAAGCTGAAGGTTCTACAACAGGAATACAGAATCGAACTTACTACATTAAAGACTGTGAGGAATAAATTGAAAAAAATGTTGCAATTAATGCTGTGTTAGGGGAAGTAAGGTGATACATGTTAAGATTAATATTCCATATTAGGCTAAGGAAGATCGATTGAATAGAGATGCTTGAATCTCTGAACAAGCCACTTGGTTTGAATTGTAATCATCTTCCTCATTCTTTATGATCATTAACAGCAACAAACAGTAACAGACAAATTGAATGCATTTTGTATCATCTAAGTGCCCCCATACAGAATATACTAGAATCTTGTCTGGAGTCATGACATCATTGTTTTCTAAATCACCGATTTAAAAGACTCATTTCTATACAGACTTCAGTGGAATTTGTTTGTTTGAATATACCGTGATATTACAACATATTGACTTACCCAGCATTTTGTATCATCATCTTTTTCTGGCTCCATGACTTTTGTAAAAAATTAGGAAAATATAAAAGCATATAATAAAGAAAGAAATTCTGCCTCTTCCACCTCCCAGAGCATTGCTGACATTTTGGCATGTTTGCTCCCATATACTTTATCCTTTCTGTTTAAAATTGATACCCTACATTGCATAAAATTTTAAGTCATGGTTTTGTTTTCCACTTATGTCCTAATACAGGCTCTGCTTCATAAAGACTCATCTTTTTCTTTCCTTTTATTATTTATTTATTTATTTATTTATTTTTGAGACAGAGTTTCACTCTTGTTGCCCAGGCTGGAGTGCAATGGCACAATCTCTGCTCATTGCAATCTCTGCCTCCCAGGTTGAAGTGATTCTCCTGCCTCAGCCTCTTGAGTAGCTGGGATTACAGACACCCGTCACCATGCCCAGCTAATTTTTTGTATTTTTAGTAGAGACAGGGTTTCACCATGTTTGCCAGGCTGGTCTCAAACACCTGACCTCAGGTGATCCACCTGCCTGGGCCTCCCAAAGTGCTGAGTTTACAGGCGAGACCCACCGTGTCCAGCCCAAAGACTCATAGCTAACTTTTACAACTACAGACTCTTCTACCTTAGGCACTAAAATTTCCATATTTTTTTCCCTACTGTCCTCAGTGATGCCTGTCTTGTCCTCTTAAGACTTTATAAATTAACAAAGACACTTTTTTTATCTTTAGGAACTTCTCTCACATTTGTACAATTGCAGAAAATAGAGTGCTTAAAGTGGTAACAGCTGATCAAAAATCAAAGAATTTTTTGAACCAGTTTTTTATCTTGGCTCCTGCCAGAAGCCTATATATTATAAAAATAGTTGTGACCTGAAAGTAATTGCTAATCCAGTTATTTAAATGAGCAAATAAACGTAAAGTGTGTAAGTGAGTGCCTGGAGCAGTGGACTGGAAGTGATGGCCGTCCCTGTTTATAGATTGCCAAAGCAGCTCTCTTGTTTTGGTGCACTTGTGCTGCACAGCCACCAGGAGGCAGACTATGTTTGGGAAAGAATTGCAACCCAGTTTGTGCAGTTCTCAATCATGTATCTAGCACACTTGCTGTTTGTGTATTTTGCTGTACAAACAAGAATGACTTTTGGCTTTCCTCCTCACTGGCACTGTTTTTGTTTATTCCTTCAGCTTCTTGCTCTGCTGTTAAGAAATATCATTGACAATGTTTATTTTTAATATGTGTGATAATAGCTTAATGTAATTCAAGTAAAAATGTTAATCTGATTAATTGGTGATTAGATTGCTAATTTCTTTTAGGGAATCTAAAGAATTTCTCTTTTAACAAGAGTAATTTAGGGCTGGGTGCAGTGGCTCACACCTGTGATCCCAGCACTTTAGGGGGCCAAGGCGGGTGGATCACCTGAGGTCAGCAGTTCAAGACCAACCTGGCCAACATGTTGAAACCTGTCTCTACTAAAAATACAAAAATTAGCCAGGCATGGTGGCAGGTGCCTATAATCCTAGCTACTCAGGAGGCTGAGGGAGGAGAATCACTTGAACCCAGGAGGCAGAGGCTGCAGTGAGCCAAGATCACGCCATTGCATTCCAGCTGGGTGACAAAAGCAAAACTCTGTCTCAAAAAAAAAAAAAAAGTAATTTAGAGTTTACTATTACTGAACAAACAACAAACGCAACCAAAAAAAAAAAAAAGCCTCCTACTATATGGAGTGGTGGCATGTCTGTTTTTAATAATACCAAAATTTGTTAGTCTATTTATGTTTTTAATGCTGATTGGTATCTTGGTTTTTAGAGGTTTTGAGGGGTAGAGGAAAAGGTTATGGCATATTTTTAGTATTTAGAATCTGATAGGAAAAGGTGTTTAGGTTTTTTCATAATAACAAACTGGGATGAAGAAAAAGACAACACCTAAAAGCAGCTTGTCTTGACTCTAATTCCTTGATCATTTGTGCTTCACTTGCCATGCTGCAGTGAGTTTATTTAGAAGGCTCATTGTCAGTGTATGAACTAGGTGTATCTTTCTCACAGGAACCCGTGGCAGGTTATTGGGTCTGTCTTCCTTGCTGACAGCCTCTAAAATGGCAAGCTGGAGGCTTGAGTGAAGAGGGAGGAGGCCTGGGGGAAGAGGACTTATTTAAACTTTCCCTTCCTCCCTCCCTCCTCCTCGCTTCATACCCTAAATACTGGATAGAATTTGTAAAAGAATAACTGCTTCTAACCAGTTTTAATAGCACTTAATAGAGTGATTTGTGGTAACAATTCTGCATTTATTTCTAAGTCTTATTTCCTAGGAATTCTTGGAAACAGGTATAGGACATTTTTAACACATTGTGTTTTTGTACTTTATAAAGTTTTTAAAAAATGTTAAGAGCTCAAGCTATTCCTGGTTTAATGGAATTAGCTTAAGTGGACATATTGTTGTGGTTAATTCTTATGTCCGTGTCTTTGTTTTTCAAGTTATTTTGGTTTTTGCCATTGCGTTTTAACGTACTTTTACAAGCCACTCTCCTTAAATAAAAATTAGTAGGACAGCAAGAGATACTCGTAACTGTGCCTCCCTCACACTCCTAGTCTTGAAAGACCACTGGAAGAGACCACATGATGTTCTTTAAATGCAATTACTCAAGCAATAAATGCAGTCTCTAGAATATGCCTTTCTGATGGACTGTTCCTCTGGAACTCTGATACTACATCTGGTAGAGAAACCACATTAGTCTTTTATTGTTGATAATTTGTGAGGTCCTCAGCACATGGGAATTAAAGTTGAACTTTAACCTTTTGACAATCTGTCATTAACATAGTAGAATAGAAATTTTATTAAATATTGTAGTTGGGAACATTGATTGCCTGGTCTTTTTTTAAAAAAAAAAAGAAAAAAAAACTTCTTCCAAAATATCAGGTTTAAATATAGGTTTCCATTTAAAATATCTAAAGAAAAAAATGCTCACGTTATTAGTGCAAATATAAGGAGTGAAAAATGTTAAAATCAGGACACAGTTTACTTTCGTGAAATCTTAATCTTTTTCTAATTACGAAATAAACATGAGACACTTGAAGTAGTTAATTTCCCCTAGCGATCTTTCAAGTGGTTACAGGATCTGTGACGTTACTGGTTGTTCTGTAAAGCTCCCAAGACCACCCACTTTCTCCTCCCCTTCACCATCTCCCATCTCCGATGAAAGCCATAACAACTCCACAAGCATGCACAGTGTGATGTAATTCAGAGGCTGCTTCTGGAGCTGCAGGAAGGAGATTTTACTCAGAGGAAGAGCATCGTTCTGGCCACATCTGGAAGTGAAAACAGAAGCCAGAAACACTTGGCCAGCCCTGGGGATATTTTTCTTCTGTGTGTCTGGTGGAATGACATTGCTGTGTAGGCATGCTTCCTTTCAGTGTATTTCTTGGCTTTGAAGAGTACTGAGTTTAAAAAGACAGTATGTGACAGTCCATGGAAACTGCCTTTTCTGTGAAATCTCTCCACCTGCTCCGAAGACATGTTGTTGTCTCCCAAATTCTCCTTATCCACCATCCACGTACGACTGACAGCCAAAGGATTGCTTCGAAACCTTCGCCTGCCTTCAGGGTTTAGGAGAAGCACGGTTGTTTTCCACACAGGTCTGTCTTGCATAGATCTCTATTTAGTGTTGCACGGGGGACATCTTCATTCATTTGCAGATGTTTATCAGAGATTTTTCCAAGGAAACAGATGATTAGAGAAGCAAAGCTCTCTCTAATGAGAAATTAGGCTTCATTTAAAAATAGTTGTCTGTTGTTTCAGCATAAGTGCATAATACTTTTACCGTTTGCAAGCAGACTGTGATGTTCGTGTTTATGGAAGACAGAATTGTTGCCTTGGTGTTGTTCCTAGCTCTTTTCTCTGTCACCAGCCAAATCTGTGAAAATCAACACCTGTTAAATTACATTTTACTTCAAATGGTTGGGAAAGAGGACATAGGCAAATTTAGAAGAATATTTCTTTTTCCTGTGGGGAGATGAGAAGGTTTCTATGGTTTTTCACTGGATAGTTTCTGAGTGAGATTTTGACAGTTAATTTTCATAGACTAAAAGATTTGTTTTCTAAACACTTCTGAAAGAAAACATCCTAATGGCTACAGGGAGGTAATAAGTGAATCACAAATCTAGTTTTCCAGTCTTCATAGTAAAAATGTTTGCAGTCTCAAAATACTTCCCCTGAGGTTTTTGTTTGTATCTAGTTTTTATGTTCTGTGCCTAAGATGAACGTAAATTTAGTATATATTTTAGGCATATGTTGACCTGTCTGCTCACTTTTAGGGGATTGGGTCGTCCTACATTGCTACTTTTGTTCTAGGTGATATTTACAACTACAGTAAATTAAATCAGTTTTATTCTGTAAAATAGGTAACTGTGGTACTGTCAGATTTGTTTTGGGCTGGTCCGTGTTAAGTGTCACAGGATGGTTTGATGAGGATGTAAATAGATTTTTTTTTTTCTGCTTCATGTTCATGTGACCCCCTCATGTATCTTGTTTTCCACTTGACTCATCTCTGTCCCTGGTGATTTTTTTTCAGCTGGCTGTCTTTAGTTTTCCCAGAGGCATCTCCCTTCTCTGTGGGAGAATTCTCATTTTTTCCAGTACCTCTCTCTCATGTTTCATAACTCCCCTTGACCTGTCATTTGAGTTTGCCAGCCTCTCCCTTTCAGTCTGAGCTGACAGCTGAAGGTAAATGGGGAAGGCAGCGAGGAGGTGGTCAGCCGTGGCCTTTCTCTCCCAGCCTAGGGCCGCTGCAGCCCTTCCAACTGAAAAAATTAATAGGTGGGCGGAAAAATACAAAAAGTACCCTATATTTGCCATGATTTGTATGATCTAAAGTAGCTCCAAATAGCTTTTAATTTTAACAAGTTTTTAAAAAAATAGTGTAATCCACCCTCCAAGTTAAAAATAAACAGTGTGGAAGGTTGTGCAATGAGTGAGTCTCTTACCCAGGGGCTCCGTGTGCTCTCCGTGGAGGCAGGCACTCTCGGGCTGCTGGTATAGCGTTCCTGCTCGTTTCCAATCACATGTAAATCTAGGTCTTTCATATTCTTTTTTGTTACACAGAGATAAAAGCATATTATATATTCTTTACCTTTTTAAAGTTAATGTATTTTAGATTTTCATATGATCCCATGTTTATCTTCCTCATTTAAAAAGTAGTCCTGTAACATTCCATTGTTGAGTAAGTCATGATTTACTTAACCAGAGCTCTAGGAGTAGACATTCTGAATTGTTTGTAGTATTGTTGTGAAGCAGACAGCTTTCCAAGACAGCTTACAAAAAACACAAGGCTTCTTTTACCAGAGTTAGTTGATAGTGATGTACTGGGCACATTTTATTTTCTAAATTCATATACAAGTATTTTTTGTTTATTTGCAGTCATAATCTTTTGAGCTAGAGTGCACGTAGAGGTAATCTAATTTATCTTATTTCATACCAGGAAGTCTGAGGCCCAGAGAAGTGAATTCACTTGCCCAAAGACATACAGTAAATGGCAGAGACAGGACTAAAACCTGGGACCTCTGTTTAGAATTTTTGGCGTACGTATTTTGCAGCTGCAAATTTTGCTGTAATTTTGTTAGATCCAGGGAAAACCAGGGATGCCAAAGTGTTTTGTGTGTTGGAAGCTTTTTAAAATCATGTAAGGAATATAATTCTTCTTACTCCCAATATAAATCTTTTGCGAGCTTATCCATATTATGTTATTTTAATGTCTGAGAAATTGTCCATCAAATGGATATTGAAGCCATCGCGGTGACTTTTACCTCAGTCGACTGTCAGCAGTAACTTGGCCTTGTATCTTTAGTGAAGGAAGTGGTGTTTGTTGCCTTGATGATGTTGACCTGGATTCCAGGAGTCCTGGATTATAGCCGTTATTCTGCTAGTAACTAAGTGAATGACTCTGTGCACCTGACCTCACAGGGCTACAAAATAAGGGAATCAGATGAGATGACTTCCAGGTTCCCCTTAGCCTCAACATCTGTGACTCTTCTGGCTGAAGATTTAAAAACCTTCAATGTATTACTCTGTCTGGAAATTCATTTTATCTAAATGAATTCTCTCCTTATTTTTGCCTCCTAAATTCAGTTAATACTCTTGAATTACCTGTTTCTTTTAATGACACCATGTGTCTGGTCATCAAACCCCACCTTTGATTTTTTGTTTGTTTTTATTTTAGATGAAGTCTTGCTCTGTTGCCCAGGCAGGAGTGCAGTGGTGCCATCTCTGCTCACTGTAACCTCTGTCTCCCAGGTTCAAGCGATTCTCCTGCCTCAGCCTCCTGAGTAGCTGAGATTACAGGCATGCATCACCACAGCCAGCTAATTTTTTTGTATTTTTAGTAGAGATGGGGTTTTACCATGTTGGCCAGACTGATCTGGAACTCCTGACCTCAGGCAGTCCACCTGCCTCGGCCTCCCAAAGTGCTGGGATTCTAGGCATGAGCCACTGTGCCTGGTCAGACCCCGCCTTTGAATCATTATTTGTCCTGATTTATCCACAACCAGTTGGTTGCAAAGCTCTACAACTCCATCCTTTGAAATCTCTCTTTGTTTTTACCCCCTGCCATTACCCTAGTTCAGGCATTTATTATACTGAAGCATTGAAATTGCTCTTCTTGGCTGGTGCCAGTGCCTCACACCTGGAATCCCAGCACTTGGGGAGCCCAAGGCAAGAGGATCATTTAAGGCTAGGAGTTTGAGACCAGCCCTGGAGACTTAGCAGGACCCTGTCTCTACTTAAAAAACCACACACAAAAAAATTATTCTTCTAATAGGTGGAAAGTGGCCAAATATTAACAGTTTTGTATAATCCAGCCTCAGATGTTGATGGGTCTTTCTGAAGAGTTTTGTATGTGGTCTGTGCCTCCAGCCTTTCCGTTGCTTCTGACTGGTCCTTTGCATTACAGATTAATTCCTTCATTTCATACAGAAGTACCCATTAGATATGTACTATATGCCAGACATAATGATAGGTGCTGAAAGTGTGGCTGGGACTATGTCCCACATGGACCCTGCCTTCACACAGCCCACTGTTTAATGGGAGACAGAGCACCAGGTAATAATGCAGGGTGTGGATGGGTGCCCAGGCAGCTCTTAGCAGGTGGAGGGACTTTTATCCAGGTCCTCCAGTGGAAGTGCCTTTTAAGTTGGGTCCTCAGGAAATGGAGAAGTAACCAGGAAACAAAGTGTTTCAGACAGAGAAAATAGCATCTCAAAGCCTGGAGGGATAGGGGGAGGGGCTCCTTCAAGGAAACAAAAGAGTTGTAATATTTCTGAGCATAGATTGTGGTGGGAGGGGGGCTGGCCATTACAGAGATCCAGCCAGAACAAGCTTTCTCACTGATCCCACGCACAGGGTGCTGAGCACTCTGATACATATTACTGGGTGGCATCCACCTCTGGCAAAGCGTGTTGTTGGCTCCAGGTTATCTTTCCTCTGTAAATAGGGGAGAGAAGAGAGAGACAGTGAATTTGTCACGTACCATGTGTGATGTTGCAGGATGTCAGGCACAGATGAAAATCTAAGAAGTCCAGTGATGACTTCACTGACTTGCGGAAGTGTCAGCAATAGTCTTTCTTACCAAAGTATTAAAGTCAGTCTATTTCAGAATTTTGCCTCAGCATATTAGTTCTATTTGTATAATGAGTCAGTGGAGGGAAAAGACTTTTCTAACATACATTTGCTGCCACTTAGCATTCAGTTTTCTTATGAAGCTGGAAATTCTTGTAGTAATTACTGTGAAGAGTGCCATTTGAACCTCACAAGTTACCTTCCTTCTTGAGTCCAGTGAAGGCAGTTCACTGCGCTAAAGACAGAATTACTTCTGCTGAGGTAGTGACATTAAAAGTCATTTCTGCAGCGAAAAGGGGGAACATGTGGACATCCATATTGAGGAACGGCAGAGGTAGTATCAGGACAAAATATTTCTATTTACTTTAACCATTTTATTTTTAACTTTTAGGTTCAGGGAGACTTGGGAAGGTCTGCTATATAGGTAAACTCATGTCACAGAGTTTATTGTACAGATTATTGTACAAGAAATAGTTTATTGTACAGATTATTTCATCACCCAGGTATTAAGCCCAGTACCCAAGTTATTTTTTCTACTCCTCTCCCTCCTCCTACCCTGCACCCTCAAGTAGACCCCAGTGTCTGCTGAACAGGTGGTCAGTAAGAGGCAGGCAGAATGTGAATGCATTTGTTTAATTAGGATGAAATTCATTGAATTATATTTTCACATTTGGTATTCACTTTTGACTCCTTTTAGATCGAATTAACAGCTTCACTAAGAAGCAACTTACTTGTCTTACCTGAGGAAAAGCAGCTTTGAGGTGGTGCAGTGGGTCCCCCATGTCAGGGTCCACATCTCTGCTGTCTAACCCCCTTCTTCATGACTGTTGCCTCATGATCTCACAATGGCTGCTCCAGGAAGGAAGAAAAAGAAATAAGGAAGGAGTGGTGCCAGGTCGCTTAAGCTTCTGTCTCATTGGCCTGGTGTCAGTCACATGACTGTATCTACCTGCAAGGGAGCCTGGGAAATAGAGCGTGTGACTTCTATAGTCTCTGTCCCACAGACAGGTATAAAATAGTAAGAGCCCTATGGCAACATCTGCCACAGAGAAGGCAGAACAGGTATTTCTCAAGCAGATGTTGGCTGATTATAAAGTAGGGGAGTATATTACTTAACAAGTTGTCTTGCCACAGGCCTTGCTGTTTTTTCTCTATTCTATGCATTTTGGAGGGGCATTTATTACCTATTTGTAATGATTTGAATTAAACTTACAAGTTGTTTTGTTGTTTGGACATAAGTCTTAATACTTGATTTTTGATCTCCTAAATGAATGAATTTTCAGTTATAAAATACATTGGGAAGGAATGTATTCAACCTTAAATGTGGGTTTTGTATATTTAATGTTATTAGGAGTACATTTATGGATGCGTTAGGGATTAGGAGTGCATTTTTTCATGTACTGTTAAGGTGACAGTAAATAAACTTCAATTTCTCTTGTGTTTTTCATACTACAATAGGTAGATGTCAAAGCCATTTTAGAAAGCTTCCATTAAAAAAAAAAACACCATATATTAGAGTTTGCGTGTAAAAAGATAAAATTCAGGCATTTGTAGAATGCTGAAGAAACCAAAAGGACCAAGATGAAGAAGAATGAGAGATGTAGCCTTTCACGGCCCCTTAGTTATCTTACTGTGAATCCAGATTGTTCTTGTCCCCCTCCTTGAAAGCAGTCATGAAAGATTTTTGTGGGCCTCTTGCCACATGGACAGGCATTTGCTAAGAACTGACGTTCTGAATGGCATGAGGCTGAAAACGTTTTGTGGTAGATTGATTCCAAGCTTCTGTGGCTGTGGCTGTTTTGGAGCTATAGCTTTGCCGTGACATGAAAATCTGCCGTTTTGTAGTTACAGCTTTCTATTGAAGAAGACAGTAAAGTGGTTAATGGCGTTTTGTTCACAATAGGCAAGATTTTGATAAGTTTTTTTAAGTGAGATGTTGAAAGAGACAGTATGTCTTAATCTGACAAGTTTCAGATAACTAGAGTTTTACTACACTAAATTATGTTTTAATGTAGTATCTTTTTTCACACAAAAATGGAAAGTAAATCATAAATTTTGGTTTGGAGTTGCATTCCAAATGGGAAGGATAGCAGTGTTTTTCTTCAAGAGATACTGGAGGAATATGGCAAGCTGTATATAGTAAATACTTGTTTCATTAGACCAACTTGTTCTAGTTAATAGAGAATTACCCTATAACGAATATATATTATGATACTTTTATGAGCTTTAAAGCATCTTTCAGAGCTAAGAATAATATTTTATTAATAGGCCAGGCACAGTGGCTCATGGCCGTAATCCCAACACTTTGGGAGGCTGAGGTGGGTGGATCACCTGAGGTCAGGAGTTCACGACCAACCTGACCAACATAGTGAAACCCCGTCTCTACTAAAAATACAAAAATTAGCGTGCACCTGTAATCCCAGCTACTCAGGAGGCTGAGGGAGAAGAATCGCTTGAACCCAGGAGGCAGAGGTTGCAGTGAGCAAATATCGTACCACTGTATTCCAGCCTGGGTGACAGAGCAAGACTCCATCTCAAAATACATATATGTATATATATTTTTAATTACTAGTATATGCATGTTATTTTCTTTAGTAGAAACATAGCAGTTGTGATTTTAAAGGTATCTAATATTGAATGTCATATTTGTGTTTATCTTAGGCAATACTTTGAGTTACTTTAGAAAACGAGGGTCTTTTTTTATAAACATCAGCAATTGTGTGGCTCTGTGGAAAATTAAGACTAATAGAGCTTTCTGTTTTGGGTGAGAGATTTGCCTTTTTTCTCCATGGTGACCTGAGTTCTAGGCACCTCTGTTCCAGATGGCTTGTCCTTAACTGCTTAGTATTTTGAGAATTATGTCATCTTTTTATTTATTGTTCGTATTATAAATATTTCTAATATTTAATGTTTAAATTGACTATTTTAATTTTCATTTCTGTTTTAAGACAGTCTGTTTTTTTTTTTCTTTTCCTTTGGGAAAGTAGTGGGATTGCTGGGCTGAATGGTAGTTCTATTTTTAGTTCTTTGAGGAATCTCCGTACTGTTTTCCATAGAGATTGTACTAATTCACATTCCCACCAAGTGTATAAGCATTGCCTTTTCTCCACCTCCTTGCCAACATCTGTTGTTTTTTGACTTTTTGGTAATGGCCATTCTGGCTGGTATGAGATGGTATCTCACTGTGGTTTTAATTTGCTTTTCTCTGATGATGAGGGATGTCGAGCGTTTTTTAATATGTTCTACTTTTTCATATGTTGGCTGCTTCTGTGTCTTCTTTTGAGAAACATCTATTCATATCCTTAGCCCACTTTTCAATGGATTGTATTTTTTCTTGTTGAGTGGTTGGTGTTCCTTGTAAGTTCTGAATATTAGATCTTTGTCAAATGCATGGTTTGCAGATCTTTTCTCCCTTTCCATAGGTAGCCTGTTTCCTCTGTTGACTATGTTACTGTGAAGAAGCTTTTTAGTTTAAGCCCCATTTGTCTATTTTTGTTTTTGTTGTATTTGCTTTTGAGATCTTAGTCATGAATTCTTTGCCTCAGCCAATATCCTGAAGAGTTTTTTCTAGTTTTTTTTTCTCCCTAGGGATTTTTATAGTTTCAGGTCTTACATTTAAGTCGTAAATCTGTCTTGAGTTAATTTTTGCTTCTGATAAGAGATAGGGCTTCAGTTTCTCTCTTCTAATTTTCCCAGTGCCATTTATTGAATAGGGTGTCCTTTCCCCATTGTATGTATTTTTGCCGACTTTGTCAAAGATGAATTAGTTGTAAGCATGTGGTTTTATTTCTGGGTTCTCTGTTGTGTTCCATTGATCTATGTGTCTATTTTTAGACCAGTGCCATGCTGTTTTGGTTGCTGTAAGAGGGAGGCAATGCCTTCTTAAAAGTACTTCTGAAGGTGGGAATTTGTATTAACTCTTCTTCGAGTTAGTAGTCCATTTTAGTTAGGTACATAAGAGCATGAGAAATCTGCTTTTTTCCTGCCAGCTACGTGAAAAATAGTTATGGGCAAGTTTGAACTGTTGCTTCAGGAAAAATTTTGTAAGCATAATTAACCCAAAACAGAAATTTTTATATGAATATGCTTTCCATTCTCTAATCTTTTAATGTGAAGAAAAGAAGTAGAACCACTTTTCATATAATATGAGCTGTTGCAACAAATTCTACCAATATAGTAATGAAAAGTTTAAATGCTGAGGCATCTTAAAGCCTCCTCCCACCCTCAACAAAGAATTGGCTTGGATAATTTTAAATGTCTAAGCACTGCTTTGCTGAGCTTAAGATTTTCCATATTCAGTAAATGCCATATCTACCTAGAAACAGAAAAATGTCTCCTAAATTATTATTACTGTTAACTCTTATTCAGCTAATGAAAAGAACACTAGAAAACTTTATACAAACATAAACTCATAATTGACACAAAAGATAACTTTAAAAAATTGTATGTGAGATTGCATAGGTTACCAAGAGCTCATTGTTAAATTGCTATGACTAGAAGGAGCGTGTTGTCATATTCTTCTGCTAGGGGTGGGGCAGTCTTCAGGACATTGGGAGATAAAGAGCTGATTACGCCTCAGGAAAATTACATGGCAGTGATTAAATATGGAAAGCAGGTGAGTTTAGAAAAGGCTGTTTTTAGAGAATCAAAAATAGAGTGTTCGAGAATGGCATAACACCTTCCTCAATACATCCCACCCCAAACTCTTCCTCCCTCTCTGCCCTCACCTCATTCTCACACACTCATCTTCTCCCCTTGATATGATGAGGAAGGTGCTGGAAACCTGGGACTCATCCTGGATGTCCCTGGATCCAGGTGGCCACTCAGGCCCCCTGTGCACATTGCTCTTTCCCTGCCTGTTCTCACTGCCCAGGAGTTTCTCTTCCAGGATCTCCTTCCTGTCCTCTCTGCTCCCGGTCTTGCTCTGCCGAGCCTCCTGTACTGTGGCTCCAGGCCCTCGCTCAGGCTTTTCTCTGCCTGCTCCAAGATAAAACCTTGCGTGGTCTCCATGCTGTCACACCTGTTGGTTTCCACGGCTTCGTTTGACTTTAGCTTTGGGAGTACTGGCTGTGCTGACAGCAGGGCTTCTGGGACTCTTTTCCTGTTTTACTTTTGTGTTTGCTGGCTTCATCTCCCTGCAGTGCCCTTCCTCTGCCCGTCCTCTGCTTCTCTCTGCCAGAAGTGCAAATGTCCATCCAGACTGCCCTGGGAACCCTTTCTTGACTGCCGTAGATCTAGGTGTTTCCCTGCTGTACTCCCACACACTGTACACATGACTTCAGCAGATAATTGTCAAATCGTTTCTCCATCGTGGATGGCATATGGCTGTCTCAACCACACCATTTCTTGAGAGCAAGTACCAGTCTGTGAAGAAGGCATCCCGTAGATGTTTACAGGTTGAGCAGTAGTCATTTGGGTGATGATTTCATACTGGGTCCTCCCTCTTACCAGAAAACAATTTCCAACAATTCAGATTTTAATGCTTTGTTTTTATTGAAATATCCCAGGATAAGCACCTGCCACCAGATGCTGGGGAAACACCGACAGAAAGAACTTGTGTGTGGCAGTCCCTATGAGGGCTTCTAGATGTGTAGGATTAGATAGGGCAGAAAGAAGGGAATTTTCAGCCTGTCCACACTGCTAAAAGAGATGAAGGGACCCTTCACTGGCCTCTGAGTTCATAACCTATGTTTTGTCAACCCACAAACATTCATTTTTAATGCAATATGTTGTGGAAAGCACACACCATCCAGTCTGTGACTGCCACCTTTATGCACATAGGTTGGTACTTGAGTCGAAGAGATGAGCACCAGGGAAGCATGAGTCCGCAGAGGTCTTTGGTGTCTTTGTGCCCCTCTGGGCAATACCACCCTCTTAGGTGATACCTTTCCCATCCCTGAAAGCACCAGGGCAGGTGCACACCCACCACAGCAGCGCCCTCATGGTAGATTTTAATAAATATATTTCATGAGTGAGTGAGAAGGTCAATGAGTGGACACAAAAGTAGACAACGGTAGTTTCCAAATTCCATGTTTAGTGCTTCATGGAACCTAAGGCAAACTTCCTCCGTAGGTCTTGTCTCTAACTTGTTTTTAATAATTGGGAAAGCCAGCAGATACAGGAAATGCATGACTTGTTTGGGCTAGAATGGATGTGTCCTCAGCTGCTAGTATGTGGTGATGGTTAGTCCATGTCTTCATGGGTAGGTTTTTTCTCAAAATTGTTTTCGGTCTTGAGATATGGAGGTCTATTTGCCTAAGTGACTTGAGTGAGAAATGGGCATCTTCCTCTTTAACCAACTACTTTTTTTAAGAAGATGATACATTACTTCATTGCACTAGTTTTAAATTTTATTAAATTGAGGTTTCTGAGTAGAAAACAAAGATAGCCAGCAGTGTTATCCAGCTGTTTTCCAAATGAGCAAATGTGTTTGGTTCTGGCCTTTGTTTTTCTGATGGAGGTTGCCATTTCATTACAGTGATTCCCAGTAAGGCTGGATCACAGCGGATGGTGGTAATTATCTTGTTGAGAAGAATCTGAATCAATGTAGAAGTTAACATTTAATTTTAAGGTTTTTGATTAAATAGGTCCTTTGAATTCAGAACATGTTCTGTTAATAGGTACAATAAATAAAGTATTTTATACTATTGTATAAAAGGTAAAAGGTTTGTTACCAAAACAGTAACAAGCTGATAAATGGGGCTAAGGGCAAAGTTTGGCTATGATGCCAATCTCATGTAACTAATGAATTCTGCCGGATTTAAGGGAAACCCCTGGCTTTTCAGTTCTGTGAAGTACCTATTTACGAGCCTTGGGACTCTGAGCATCGTTGGAGATTTTTGCATCATCTCTGAGCTTCAGATGAGCCAGGAGTGTGGGGAGTGGGAAGGATATGGAAACTGGGTCATCGGCTGCCATGTGGTCACACTTCATCCTTAGGGAGCACAGTAGATAGAGCGGAAGATTGAGTGCACAGCATGAGTTTCCAGCTCTACGTAGAGGGCGGTCTGTTTGCTTGTTTGCTCTCATTTTAAAATTTGAAGACACATACTCTTAGATGAAAACGTCAGTGTGTTCTTTCCTCCTTAATCATAAAAGTATTCTGTTCAGAGTAATCACTAACTTTGTATAATGTTTATATTCCTGTATAGTTTCCTCAAGGAAAAAATTCTGCACAGGCTATTTTCTTGATAGCTAAGTATTACATAAAAAAATGTATGTCCTGAAATTTCACTTTATCTTTTAAGTAATTTACTTCTTATATTTAACTTTTGAATAGGTAATATATTTACCTCATGGTTAAAAAGTATAAAAAATGCTTTAGTATACCTTTTAGCTATCTGATTCCTGTTACCTTCCCTTCAAAAGTAAACATTGTTAGTACAATTACATGTATTCTGTGATATTTTTGTTACGGATTTATAAGCAAAAAGCAATAATCTAAAAGAATATTTTCTCCAAAATATTAATGTAAAAGATTCACCACTCAGATTTTGTAAATAATTATAAAATGATAGTTTTGAAGCTCTGAAATTGTGTTAAAAATGACTTTGAGTAGCATAGAAATTCTAGAAAGAGAAACAGTGTTATTCAGGACTCAGGAAATGATAAAGCAGTTATCAATAAATAAATTTTTAACTAAGTTTTGATAGGATATATAGAAATGATTTTAGGAGAATGAACTTGTGTTTAAATTTGTTGCAGTAAATTCTAGATAGTCAAATAATTTAAAAATTTTTGTTTATAAAATTATATAGCATATAGATGTTTATATGTGGGTTTGTTAAAATATCAGATAACGGGCTTGAATGTATTAAAGTAAGATATTAGATTTATTGCATAAATATTTGTATGTATGTCATATATTACATCACCACCTAATCCACTTTCCGAAATGTGTGGGAACAGCAGAGACTTGGCATCAGAGGCCTGGGTTCTGGCTTTGACTCTGGATTCCCATAGAAGTTGTCTACACTCAGATAAGACCTTCACATCCGTAAGCCTCCTCTTCCCTATCTGGGGTTATTGGGAGGATGAAAAGAGAAGGAAAGTGAGAATACACTGTGATCAGTAACACACTGTGTAATTATTATTATATGTTATGGGACAGTTTCTAAAAACATTTAGGAAATGACATAAAGGAAGACTAATCTCATGGTCAAATATTTAGATTATGTTTCCTTAATGCAGTAAGTGACTAATAATTCGTTCTTCAGGACTGTGATATGATATTAACTTGGCTATTTTCTACATCTATGGAATTGACAATTATTGATAAGCTACTAATAATAAAGAGTAATGATAAATACTTCCTCTTGTCAAGTATTACAAAGACACAGTGGAACATGTGATATTTTAATCATTTTAGAACTGAGAATTAACAAGTATTAATACAAATATGAGTAATTTAACCATGCACTGCAGCCATAGAAAAGAAGAGCCTTTTCTTCTGGTTTTAAAACCTTAGAGTTTATTCAATATATTTTGCCATTTTTTCTTAGAACCTGAGTATTGATGTTTCTTTATTTTTCTTTAAGCAATCACTGTAGTAGTTTGCTCTTCCTGAAAAATTAGAGAAAATATTAAATTTCTTTAAAAGGTGTTTAAGATTTGTTTGTTACCACAAAATGCGGGTGCCATTGTGAAAGACTGTTAAAATACAGAAACTTTTTTTTGTTTGTTTCTTGCGACTTTTTCTCAGATTTAGATTTGTTTTGATTACTTGGCTTGTTTATTTCAAGAAGCTAAGCAGTTCATTTCCTGTTTTTCTAATTCTGTTTGATACTCAAAGTGACTGACACATTTGGAATGGTTCCAAGACTGAACAGTGTTTTTATTTAAAACAGGGTAATTCCCAGGGCACCATAGCACAGGAAGGGAAGAATCACTTATCATGGCATTTCGGTGGATTTAAAGTGTTAGCATGTGCTTTAGAAAACTTATTTAAGCCATTATTACTACTTGGGAGAAAAGACCAACAAAGCTTGTGTTTGACGGAAAATGGAATAGCATAGTCAAGAGTATAGTACTCGTAACAGTGAACTTAAGGAGGCAAAGTCTGAGTATATTTTTGATGTATGTTATGGTTTATTAGAGATTGGGAAATGACTCATCTGCAGTGTAAATCTGTAATGACTAGGCCATCATCAGGGAAAAGATGAGAAACTTGTAGAAAATGTATGGGAGGAGAGAGAGGCATTTAATTTTAAGTCTAATGATTTGTGTGTTGCCTTCAGCATGTGAGATCAGAAAAGTCAGTCTTCTTTCTCATCAGTCAGGTTTCTCTACCAATTTAACCAGAAAATGAGAAACTAGGAGAATAACATCATTTTGCGCACAGTTTTTGTGTTTCTGGGTGGCCAAATCTATTTGTGTCCTGTTGCTAATTCTCTGTTCCGCATAAATCTTGTAAAGTCAAAACTGAAGTCACTGTCTGTGTCCGTGAATTCCAACCATCTAGATCTCTGACTCATTCCAGTTCTCATCCATATGCATTCCTTACAGAAACATAACTTAAATGCATTTTCATGGCTTATCTGCTTGTTTCTGAACCCTTGTGGTGGTGATTTTAGAAATTCACCTCACCTATCTTTGTGCCTGTGTTAATTCCTTTTGCAGTTGAAAAGGGCAGGCAAAAGAATCCCCGAAGTTTATGCATCCAGACGCAGACGGCTCCCGATGTGCTGTCCTCTGAGAAAACACTTGAATTGGCGCAATATAAAACAAAATGTGAAAACCAAAGTGGATTTATCCTGCAGCTCAAGCAGCTTCTCGCCTGTGGCAATGCCAAGTTTGAGGCACTGACAGTTGTGATTCAGCATCTACTGTCTGAGGTAAGGATGTGCATCCTAGAAAGAGCCTTTCTCATTGAGGTCGGGGGTGGGGCACAGGGAGAACCTTGCTCATGAGCTTGCCTTGGGAATATCTTTAGGTAAATGATGGAAAAGATTAGGTGTAATTCATCCCGTTACATTTTTGTCAGTTCACCAAATACCTGAGTCGGTCTCTAGAAATTTGGGATGGAAACATCTTCTCACTTTCTTTTTCTCCCCTAGAGTCTCTTGGTTAGAATGGCGACAGCGAAAACATAATTGCCTGTTACACTGCTCTATGCCTTTACACCTAAATTAGCATTAGCATTTTTTCACTTATTTTTTCTGTTTGTCTGTGTGTAACTTTCCTCTTTCTTTTTTTTTCTTTTTGAGATGGAATTTCGCTCTTGTTGCCCAGGCTGTAGTGCAATGGCGCAATTTCGGCTCACCACAGCCTCCGCCTCCCAGGTTCAAGCGATTCTCCTATCCCAGCCTCCCGAGTAGCTAGGATTACAGGCATGCACCACCACTCCCGGCTAAGTTTTTGTATTTTTAGTAGAGATAGGGTTTCTCCACGTTGGCCAGACTGGTCTTGAACTCCCGACCCCAGGTGATCCGCCTGGCTAATGCTGTGAAAAATGAGGTTGGTTATATTTATGGATTAAAGAGCACTTTGGAGGTAACTCCCAGAATCGTATCTGGGGATTCTTTTCATCTATTTCTAAAATAATCTCTGTAGTGCAACAAAAGCAAAACAGATTTGCTGTGTTGTTACTCTTCCCTAATATTCTTCAGGGATGTTACTTCAGGAACTGGCTAAAATTCATCGAGAAAACCGAGTTTATATCAACATGTTATTGACATAGCAATAAATCTGTAATTAAGGGGGAAACTGATAAGAGAATATAACTTGAGCTCCTTAGATATTTTCTAATCACAGTTTTATAGGTGGATATACATGATAATGCAAAGGGGAAAAAAACTGGCCAAGTACTGTGGCTCATGACTGTAATCCCTGCATTTTGGGAAGCCAAGGAGGGAGAATTGCTTGTGGCCAGGAGTTCAAGACCAGTCTAGGCAACAGAGGGAAAAAAAATAAAAATTAAAAGCAAAAAGAAAACTGTTCAGTTTGGTTGTTCTGTAGTTCATTTCAGATCAACAAACCTGTCCTGGTTTCATACAGAGGCCCATGTGATATGGCTGCCTGTTTAGGCAACGGGGAGAGAGAGGCATGAGACTTGGTCTCTGCCTTGGGGAAGCAACCAGACTAGTAGACAGTTTCAATGAATTCTTGATGAATATTGTACAGCTTTCTCTTGTTGCCCAGGCTGGAGTGCAATGGCGCAATCTCAGCTTACCGCATCCTCTGCCTCCTAGGTTCAAGCACTTCTTCTGCTTCAGCTGGGATGCACCACCAAGCCTCGCTTTTTTTTTTTTTTTTTTTTTTTTTTGTATCTTTAGTGGAGATGGGGTTTCTCCATGTTGGTCAGGCTGGTCTCGAACTCCTGACACCAGGTTATCAGCCCGCCTCAGCTTCCCAAAATGCTGTGATTACAGGCATGAGCCACCATGCCTGGCCCAAATTTTTTTTTTTTTTTGAGGAAGATGGAGACTACCTAATTTTTTAGTTACAGTAATAGTATACGGTATTTTTGTTTCTCTTTCATTTGTAAGAAAGGAACTCAAGAGTGTGTTTGTATAACCGACTAAGCTAACTAGAAACTATATACTATCAAATGTAGGGAACAATTAGTTTTGATATTTAGAGAAAAACAAATTATTTTATTTTACTATATTCAGCCTAATGGCCCCGTCCTCAACTATTTTCTCTCCTTTATCCTCCTCATGATGTCAGTCAAGTCCTGTGAACTCTCATTTCAGTGTTTCTCCCCTTCCTATGTCTTTGCCATTCCCACTAATGTCATCCTTGCCCAGACCCTGGATAGCTAGCTGTCCACTAGATTATGATAGCAACTTTTTTTTTTTTATTTTTTTGAGATGGAGTCTCACTCTGTTACCCAGGCTGGAATGCAATGGCATGATCTCGGCTCACTGCAACGTCTGCCTACTGGGTTCAAGTGATGCTCCTGCCTTAGCCTCCCAAGTAGTTGGGATTACAGTTGCCTGTCACCATACCTGGCTAGTTTTTGTATTTTTTTTAGTAGAGACGGAGTTTTGCCATGTTGGCCAGGCTGGTCTTGAACTCCTAACCTCAGGTGATCCGCCCACCTCAGTCTCCCAAAGTGCTGGGATTACAGGTGTGAGCCACCCAGGCCGACCTATGATAGCAACTTTTTAAGCAATCATTAGGCTTGCACTCTATCTCCCCTATTTATACCATCCCAAGCATTGCTGACAGCATCTTCTTCACAAAGCATCCCATGCTGCTGATTAAATCTTAGAGTAGTTCTCTCTTATCTTAGAGCCGATCTGTCCAATGTGGTAGCCACTAGCCTTATGAGACTGAGCGTTCAAAATGTAATCCGTTGACTTGAGATATGTGGTATAAGTGTAAAATGCACATGGATTCCAAAAATGTAGAATGACAGCAAAGGATGTAAAATATCTCATTAATAATTTTGAAATATTTTATATATATTTGGGTTAAATATTAAAATTAGCTTCATCTTTTTCAACTTTTTTCAATGTGGCTACTAGGAAATTTTAATTACCTGCATAACTCACATTGTTATTTTGTTTTGGGAAGACTCTGGTTTTTAGCTGGGACTATAAGGCTTTCTATTATTTGGCAACAGCTGCCCCTTTTAATGTTACTCTCATGCCCAGATGCTCTAGCTGTACATAAAGAGATGGAGGTGAAGCAAGAGGGATTTATTGAACACTAGTATGGTGCAGAAGTAATTTCTGTTTTGCCATCATGGCAAAAGCCGTGATTACTTTTGCACCAACCTAGTATTTACTAAGTGCCAGATAGTCTTACTTGCCTTATTTAAATCCTCACCAAAGACACGAGTTAGAATTTTCAAATAAGAAACTTGAGGAATAGAGGTAAGTAATTTGCGTGCTATCAGACAGCTAGCAAGAGGAGAACCAGGAAGTAAACCTAGATCTAGGGCACTGTCAACTAAAAATGTCCTATAAACTTCCTGTACTTCATCCTTCGTTCAAATATTGTCACTGGGCTGCTGTCCTCGCCCCCAGTACCTACATGCTCAGATCTGTTTTACAGCAGCATCACATCACCACTTACATTTAATTTACATAGATTGAGTCCACAGACAACCAAAGTAAGAAAAATGCAGGCCAGGCGCAGTGGCTCATGCCTGTAATCCCAGCACTTTCGGGGGCTGAGGCAGGTGGATCACCTGAAGTCAGGAGTTTGAGACCAGCCTAACCAATATGGTGAAACCCCATCTCTACTAAAACTACAAAAATTACCCGGGCGTGGTGGCATGTGCCTGTAGTCTCAACCTCTCAGGAGGCTGAGGTGGGAGAATCGCTTGAACTCAGGATGTGGAAGTTGCGGTGAGCCAAGATTATGCCGCTGCACTCCAGCTTGGGCTACAGAGCAAGACTCCATCCAAAAAAAAGGAAAATGCAAATTAAATGAAGAACACAGGTCCACCTCGTGTGCCCTCCTAGCCCAGGAGTCTTTGAGATGAAGGTCAGGAGTCCTCTCTTCCTTCAGGTGTCTGCTCAGTTCCTCAACACCTCCTGTGGCATGAGCCTTCTGTACTTTCCACAATCTTAGTGTTTAAAGATACTTTTCCCTCATACAACCTGGCCCCTAAACACAACCCAAGGCCTTTATCAGGTGCTCAGTTAGAGAAAGAGTAGATCCAACACTAGAGGAAAAATTCAGTGGGTTGGATCTACAGAGACTCATTGTCTGTCCACAGCATGGCAAGTTCTTAGTGACTTTCCCAGACAATTGTACTGTGTGTGAATTTCACCTTACATCTAAAGTTAGGTCCGGATACCTAAGGAATTCTGACTCCACTGAATACAGCTCCAGAACCTGCTTTTTTTTTTTTTTTAAACACAGCATCTTGCTCTTGTCACCCAGGCTGGAGTGCAGTGATGCAATCTCAGCTCACTGCTACCTCCGCCACCCGGGTTCAAGCAATTCTGCCTCAGCCTCCTGAGTAGCTTGGATTACAGGTGCCCACCACCATACCTGGCTAATTTTTGTAATTTTAGTAGAGATGGGGTTTCACCATGTTGACCAGGCTGGTCTTGAACTCCTCACCTCAGGTGATACACCCGCATCAGCCTCCCAAAAGTGCTGAGATTACATGTGTGAGCCACCACACCCAGTCCAGAACTCAGGCTTTAATGAATGATTTCCTGGCCTTCTATATCTATGTTCTGTCCACCTCTGGATTCCAGGAGCATATATGCTTCTCTTTCATTCTCTATGTTACATTAGAGATAGCGGTTTAATGCTTGTTTTTGCTTTTTAAGATAGCAAATTTACTGAGGGCAGGATTTGCATCTAGTTCTTTCTTAAGAAACCACCTTAGCAGCTCTAATAGACAACACAATGTATATGTGAGTGAACATATGAACGGAGTAGATGGAATTCCAGATGTAGGATGAGTATAAAGTCTTATAAACATGTTCTTTGCTCTCTTTATTTTATAATCAGCAAATATTTACTAATTGTGTAATGTATGCTGAGTACTATTATAAAACAATTGGAGGCTGGGTGTGGTGGCTCACACCTGTAATCCCAACACTTTGGGAAGCTGAGGCAGACAGATCACTTGAGGTCAGGAGTTCCAGAGCAGGCTGGCCAACATGGTGAAACCCTTCTGTACCAAAAAATAGAAAAATTAGCCAGGTGTGGTGTCACGTGCCTATAGTCCCAGCTACTGAGAAGGCTGAGGCATAGGAACCCGAGAGGCTGAGGTTGCAGTGAGCCAGGATCGCGCCACCACACTCCAGCCTGGGTGACAGAGTGAGACCCTGTCTCAAAAAATAAATAAATAAATAAATAAATAAATAAATAAATAAATATAATAAAAATAAAACAGTCGGAGAAACAAAATCATGGGCAAAGTTAAGCAATTTAAAAAATTCCCATCACCTTTTAGTTCTCATTCCCATTACAGAAGAATATATACTGTGTGTATATATATATGCACACACACATACACTATGTGTATAAAATACATGCATAGTGTATATGTATACAATGTGTATCTACATTTTATATACATGATATAATACATAGACATTGTATGTTTATGTATTTTTATATATGTATAATATATAGGTATTGTGCGTGTGTGTGTGTATATATATGTATATATTTTGTTATAGCTAATCTTTTCTTTCTAAATGGCATTAGAACCTTGGATTATGGGTAAGAGTGGTTGATTAAGAGAATCTTGCAACTATCACTTCCCCTTTTGTTGCAAGTCTGTTTAATAACTGTAAGTTTCCCACTTAAGTGGCAGGCATATTTTACCACTTATCAGGCATTCTAATGTCTCATGAATCTGGGAGCTAATGTAACACTCTTTGGTTCTCAAAAGACACACTAATGTTACTTTAGTTTTTTCTAATTCTTGGTTTATCCTTGCTCAGACAGTATTCTGCACAGATAGCCAAAGTGATCAACAGTATTGATGGTAGTAATTTCTGTTTCTTCATAAAAGGTTATATGGGTGGGTTTCTAGGTAAGCTTGAACAGGACTGAAGTCACCCTCTGCAAACCTCTGAGTGATTCTTCAAAGTGCCTCCAAATCTTTTTATTTTTATTTTTTGGAAGTGGAATTTAACCTAAACACCTTAAAAAGGGTGAATTTTGAATGACACTAGCAGTAAAATTGTCTCAGAACAAAAAAATGTAAATGCATTGAGCAAATTCACTGTGTGGGTGATGGGGAGGTCAGATGCAGCACAGGTCTGAGCTGTCTGATGTGGCTCTTCTCTGCAAGATCCCCTGTGCTGTTGATGCTACTCAGTGGCTAGCAAAAATGCAGCCACATGATGGGACCACAGCCAGAGGCTAAGTGCCTGTGTCCCAGGGACTCCTAATTCAATTATGGTGAATCCATTTTTTTTTCTTGGAGCATTTCATATATTTAATGCATGAGCATAAAGGCATTTTCCCATCCAGATTCCTACCCTTCTCTCTTTTCACATTGTGTGAAATTCAGCATGTTACAATACAAAGAGAATGGAATCAGCCTGTTATCTGGACTGTTAAGAGTTTATCATCTCAGACAGAAACACTGACCTAGGAGCAGCTGAGTAAAAAGAAACAGTACATCAGTATCTAAGGGACATTAAATGCATTTTATCATCTACAAGTAAAGGGTAAGTATATTTAAAGGCCAAGCTACCAGGGAGAGTCAGGCAGAAACTATCACTTAGTATGTCTGTTAGAGTATGAGCACTGGGGTCAGCATTTCACCTGTGGATTATGTATTTAAAGCACTTGGTTATTTTCATTACTTCTTCCCATCCAATGAGGTCATCTGTCTTGATAGATGACCAAAAAATTGGGCCTGGATGTTTTAGTTCTAGGTAGGTCCCACACTCCTTGAAGGCAGGGACTGTGTCTTACATTTCTTTCATATTTTCACAGCATCTGCTATGAAAAATGCTTGGTTAATTAGTTTGAAGTAATAAGTTACCAACCAATTTAGAAGGGTAAATGGTCTTTCTGTGCATTTGGGGGAGGGGGATGGTGTCTATGACATTTAGCATTCCCAGAAGGTTTATGTGAGTCAGTAAAGAAAAGCCCTGCATTCCAGAGAGGGTGGTGTTGACAAGACTGTGGAGGTGAGATATGCGTGGTCCATGTGACCTGATCAGGAGAGAGGCTGGGAGGCTACAGGGGAGGCTAAATGCTTCAAGTCCGCGGAACTATGGTGAAGTGGGTTTTTAAAATTTATTTCGAATGCATTTAAAAGGCTCCTTGTGAGCAAGGGAGTTTGTATGTACAGAGAATATGGACTAATAATCTAACAGCCCTCTGAATGGTGAAGGGATGCTTGGCATAGTCCAGGAATGGGCTAGGATCAGGACTAGAGCGGAGGTAACACTAATAGAAAAAGTGCAGTGGATTCAGGACACCTTACGAAGGAAGAACTGACTGATTTTTGCACCACCCATTTAGACAAAGAATAACAGATAACCTCAAAGTTTTCCTGTTGCCGTTACTGTGACTGATGGAGGTTGGAAGATGTGGGTGGTTTCTGAGGTATTAAGGACAGGAACGTGGAGTGCAGTGAGGAGAAGTTTGGGGAAATGTCCTCATGCTTAGTGAAACTCCCTTTCCCAAAAGCCCTTTGAATAAGCAAAAATGTCACCTGGCATGTTTTTGCAATAGAACATAAGATTTTCACAAAATTATTCTTTGAAATTATACTAGCTGTAATTTCTGATTTTTTTCATCTTCCCATTAGTTTCCATAAATTTGAATAATGATTTAATTTTCTTGCCATCTCTTCCTTCTGTTAGCAACTTGGCTGCTACTGAAAGGTGCATTTTAAGCCAGTTTACCAAATGAGTTTCGGGATTGCTTGTGGGTATTTAGTAAAGCTGTCTTGTTTTTCCTGTTACCTGAGTGACAAAACTTCCTGGTATTTACTTGAAGTAGATTACTAAACAAAATTAAGACTTAAATTTACGGTATTAGGAGAAGTATATATGATACATATTTTTTTGTTCTATTATGCAGGCTGATTTTCCTCAAACTTTAATTTCTACATTAGAAAATGATGAATTAATTTTAAAAACTCAGACTTACTGATTGGTGATTTCAGAACAACTTAATACCATGTTTTTAAAAACCACCAAGCATTTAGAATACCATTGAGGCCGAAAGGTACTCAGTGAAAAGTGTCTCTTAAATCCCAGTTCCTCTTGACCATGTTTCAGTGCTGGCATTTAGACTTGACTGCCTTAGCTCTTACTGAGAGGTGAGAACAAAGCAAAAGTTAAAAATACATGGGATCTCCAACTCTCAGATGAGCACTTCAGACTGATTTTGAAACACCGCTCATTTCATAATGTCATTTAAAATGCTAAACGACAGCACACCCCTTTCCTTGCCCTTCACCTAGTTCATAACCTCATTTAGTATATGAGTTTTGAAGAACAAGTTTCCCTTTTCTATTAGTAAGTGTGATCATCTAATGACCTCAATTAGAGAGGGGAGGAAAAAGGCTCACGAAGTCTAAAAATAACTCCATTATCCAAGCAGAGAGGGTCAGTTTTTCTTTCCCTTCTTGCAGCTGATATTTAACTAAGTGGCAATCGATCAGTCTAATGCCTGGCTCTCGTTTTTCATAAATGAAAGGCTGTGGCTTTAAGTAATCGCAGGCTGCCTGTGCCAAAGGCAGAAGCTGCAGTATCAGCTTCTGTGAGAGAGGGATCCGAGGCGCACGGTAACCTGCAGGACATGAAGTAAGACGCCCGAGGGCCAATGGCGAGCCTCCTGCTAGAGCTTTGAATGTAGACAGACCCGACTGGTGGGTGGCGCAGCCACCTGTATGCTTCTTGGACAGTGCGAGGGGTGGGGGGACTTGGAGACAGAAGCTGGAAAATGGGCTGCCCCAGCAGCAAAATGTGCCTCTATTCTCCATGTGCAGCAACAAGGGTAATTAGTATTTGTTTATAGTGCTTTTCTGGAAGAATGTCAGGGACTACTGCAGAGGCTGTCTGGAATTCCGGGAAAACGCTTTGAATGACAAGCAACTCTTGCCTGCAAAGGCCGGGTCTCATGATCTCCGCAAGGCTGTGATCAGGATGCGGTGGGAGCTCCGTCTTGGGTGATCCTTGTGAGGGCATTTTTCAGCCAGCTTTGAAATTCTTCATGTTTTTTTTTTTTAGTTACGCCCTGGTGCTAGGGAATCTACCTTTTAAGGAACTGTATGTAATTACTGTATTTGTGTAAGTATGTGTGTATGTGTGATTGCTGTGAGTTGCTGGTAATTGAAAATTATTCTTTACCTCAAGGTTGATCATTGCTTCTCTAATACTAAAAACAGCCATCTGGTTTTCTTTGGTTTGTTTTTCTAACGTCTATTTAGAATGATCACTGATCCAAAATATCATAATCCTTAGAAAATGGTACGGAGCTGAAAAAATTAGTTTTCTCTTTAAAGGATTATCTTTCTGCTGTAGCTTTATAACAAACTTCTTGTCTTTCTTTTAGAAGGATTGGCATTGTAACGAAACTTTTATTTGCAAATATGGGACAAAGTGCATATATGTGCCTATGTTTATAACATTAAATATTTATCTTAAACTGATTAGATGTTTATTGCCCTTGGAGGAGGAGAATGCATTACGTCTTAAGTACAGTATGCATTAGCCGAAAGGCTCTATGGATCAGCAGTGAAGCCTGGCTCAAAGTAAATATTTCTAAATGGGGCATTCACTGCCTCAAACAAAAGTTTCACTGGGACCTGCAAAAATACAGATTTTTCAAATACGAATTTCCTTAACAACGAAGGGACAACCGTGTTTTTTTCAGCAACACAAATTGTTAGCCTAAATGATTCATATCTTGGCTTCTCAATCCTGGGTCTCGGTTTTCCTAGTGATAACAAATGTGTACCTTACTGAAGGGGACCCTCCTGAAAACATTAGTAACTTGATGTGTGTTTTCCGCAGCGGGAGGAAGCGCTGAAACAACACAAAACCCTATCTCAAGAACTTGTTAACCTCCGGGGAGAGCTAGGTAAGAGCTTTTTCTTGTTGTTGTTGTTGTTGTTGTTAAATTTTATGGGACAAGGGGAACACTGGAAAATGTGGTTGTCCTGTCTGCAGTGTGGCTGGAGTTGCATGCTGGGAGCTGTTAGCACTCCCTCCCTGGTATCTGTGCAAACACTTACTATCGACATTTCTTTTGAATCTTGGCAGCTTGACCTCCACTTCACAGAATTCCTGGCACTGATCTGACTAAGCCTAGCAGAACTTCTGATGAGCAAAACATTTCTGTTGCTGAAAAGAGGGACAGAATTATTTTTGTAATTGTGTGAATTCCTGTTAAATAATGTTTGTTTTTTTTTTTTTTCGGAACCACTTTTCTTATGAGAAGAGTGAAAGTTTCCCCCCTTTGTAACAGTAAATACATTATACTTCCAAGGGATGGTTTGTGAGTAGTCAGTATGAAGTTGAAAGGCAGCTGTCCATTAGGACTACCTGTCTGAAAAAGGCACATTCTATGCTAATCTTACTATTTGGAGGGGGCCGATGGTGAATCACCTCCCCGCTCCACAGGGAGCCCATGTCTGCAACACTCACCACCCAGCTCTGCAGTTTACAGGCTAAACTCTTATTTTAGTTCCAGTCCCTCTTGGAAGTCCTTAGGGTTCATGGAACAGAGACGACGCTGTCTTTTCTATGTCAGCTTCCATCACGGAGTAAACTGACCACTTTGGGGTTCCGCTCTCTGCCCTGGGCTTCTCTGTCTAGGGAATCACCTTCCTGCTTCAGCTTCAGCCAGATCTGGAGCTGATCGTCCAAGGGCTGATTTCCTTGCCCTTGCAGTATTCTGCTTATGTTACAGACTCCACCAAAATATGCCCAGGTATGTTGTATGAATAACGCAAGGTAACAACAAGAGAAGCAAATTATGTTCACCCAACTCTAGGAGAAACTGCGCATTTCTCTTTTGGACAAGACCAGAGTTTAAACACTGCCAATCTGATTTGCTGGATTTGAATACTCTTGATTCTCTCACCTTCACCAGGGCAAAAATCAAAGGCCAGTGAATGTGGGGACAAGACTTTTTCTCTGGGCTGGGTGCAGTAGCTCACACCTAAAATCCCAGTGCTTTGGGAGGCTGGGGTGGGAGGATCACTTGAGGCCAGAAGTTTGAGACAAGCTTGAGCAATATAGCAGGACCCTGACTGTACAAAAAATAATTTAAAAATCAGCCAAGCATGGTGGTGTGTTCCTGCTGTCCCAGTTACTCGGGAGTCTGAGGTGGGAAGATTGCTTGAGCCCAAGAGTTTGAGGCTGCAGTGAGCTATCATTGTGCCACTGCATTCAAGCCTGGGCAACAGAGCAAGACCCTGTCTTTTTTTTTTTAAAAAAACTTTCTGCATTTCTCTTCCCTTTTCCCCTTCCAATGGGAGGCGAGGCCAAATCCCTGACTAACCGTACAGATTCTTAATACCTAGCCAAGACATCAGTCCTGATCTTATTTTAGGCTGTGGAAATGAAGTCCTCTTTATGGAAAAGTAATTTTAACACAGATGGAAACTTCAGAATCCCAAAGACTTGAGAGTTCTGGTGAAACAGTTCAAGGAAACCCCAGCTAAGAGACAGCCCAGCTCTCAGACTTGGCTGGCTTTCTGCCATGTGACTTAACAGCTGCTCTTATGATTACCTAAATGACCAACGCAATTTGCTTTTGTCCATGCCTTAAATAATGTAATTAATAGAGAGTGTGAAGATTAGGAAAGAGGCCTTTTGTGTGTTTGTTCCAGAGTTCATTATAACCCAGTGGAAGTGGAGGTGAGCCTATCTAGAGATTCACGTTTCAACCTCTCTCCTAAGACAAGGCAGAAATGAGAATGGAACACTGTTGCCATTCACTCTGCTTGAATGCAGGCTACTCTTTTTACATTTTAGTGGACAGCACAATTAAGTGATTGCAGTTGGGGCTCAGGGATTCAGCACCTCCAGTGAGTCAAGTAGCCTGGCAGGAAATAGCTGTAACCGTCTGTGCCCACTGTCACCTTTCTGTCCGTGACAAGGAGGCTGCCTGGCGTGCTGCTTCTCTGCCACCAGAGTGTTGGTATAGTGGGTGGCCTGTCCAGATCCTCAGTCACCCAGCACTGGCCTCTTAGGGAATGTGTCATTGCCACTGTTACATCAGGCATACATCTGATGGCAGCCCTTCTCCGTTTGGAGAAGGGTTTTGGTTCTGTAAGGAGAGAGAAGTGAAACCTACAAACACTTGTGATTGAAGCAGTGCAGGAAGCCCTTTCAAGGCTGCAGGTTGGATTGTTAGTTTCAGCATGAGTTGAGATGGTTTCACGTAGCAAAGTTGAGACCTCAGTTTTAAAATTTGAGGCAGTAAAGTGGTTAGGCTCATGTTATCACACTGTCCGAGTCCAGATCTCTGGTAACTGAGTGACTTAGGACAAGTCACTTTGTGTCTCTTCTGTCCCAATTTCATTCTCGGTAAAAATGGCGGTGATAATTGTCTGCCCCAAGGGTGGTTGTGAGGATTACATGAGATAATGCATTGTAAAGCATTTAGCACTAAGTGTTAACTGCTATGAAGTAATAGGTATTAGGATGTATGCAGCTTTACATCTGTGTAGTAATTAACCACATTGGCCATTTCATGAGGACATCTTCTATGCTACAGAAAGGAATAGTCATTAGACTAAATATTATTAGAAATCTCCAACGACAGGCTCTTCACACTCAAATGGAAATGAGACCTCATCAGTATTCTCCTGATCCAGTATTCGGTGTGTGGAGTCAGAACCTAGGTTTTTGTCCATCCACTCCTAGTTGGATGCTCCCTAACTTCTTTGAGTATGATTTTTTCACTGGTGATAAGAAATCAGTATGCATTTTGCTGGGTTATTGTGGAGCTTGAATAAAACAGTAATGCATGTGAAGCAGTGGCATAGTGCCTGGCCCACAGCAACTCTGGAAAAGAGAGCTGCCACCATCACTATCATCAAAGCATCTACTTTTTCCCTCCAGAATAATGGGGGTGGGGCGATGGGGGTTGGTGTCACTCTCGCATTGAGTGATTTCTCTTCGCCTTCTCTATGAAAATTGAGACAAAATACGTAGACTACTAAGAACTGCAAAGAAAAAGGACTGCTCATAAACTCGGGAGCACCGAAACCCAGGAAGAGTCTGTGCTTTCCACCTTCCCAATCTAATGGCCTCCAGCTGTCCCCACCAGCCACTGACTTTCCCGTTGTTCTCCCACTCTCACTCTCACTCTGGCAGCATCCTATACCACCAAGTGAAGCCAGCTAGCCTCCAGTGCAGCCTGTGTGTATCCGCTGTCTGAGCCACGCTGGGCTAATTTTTGTGTTTTTAGTAGAGATGGGGTTTCACCATGTTGGCCAGGCTGGTCTGGAACGTTTGATTCAAGTGATCCGCCCACCTCAGCCTCCCAAAGTGCTGGGATTACAGATGTGAGCCCCTGCACGTGGTCAAATGTCTGCTGTGACCTTTTTGCACTTTTTCACACTTTCATGGAAGGACTGGTACTTTGCTTCTGCAAAAACTCTTAAGAGGGTCCGTTTGATCCAGTGATTCTTTGATACTCTGCGTTGATGTATTTACTGTCTCTTGTGTTTTCTGGTCACTTTTCTTTATACCTTACCTCTATAAGGTATAAAGTCCGCAATTGTAGAGATTCTTTTCTGCTTCCTATGGAAAAATAATATAGTATGTTTTCTGTTTTCTTGGGTAATTGGTAAGTATTTTTTGGCATTTGAAGTTTTAAATGTTTTTTTAGGAACAGTGTATGAAAATTAAAATTTTTAAGTGAGAAGAAAACAGAGCTCATAGCTCTACCACCCTGACATAACTTCATTTGCATAGTCCCTGTTCTTAGTTTATGTGACTAGATACAGCTTTATACTATAATTATTTAAATGAAGGTATAATGTTCATACAATGAAATGCTTATTATTCCATCAGGTTTGACAGACATGTACTCCTAAAACCTACATCCTTATCAGACTTAGATTATTTCTGTCATCCCAGAAAATTGTTTCATGCCATTTCACATGGATCAGCCCTTCCCTCAGAAGCAAACACTCACCTAACCTTTATCATGAAAGGTTTTGTCTGAACTAGCATCTCATTTAAATGGCAAGATAAAGTATGCTGTTTTTTTGTCTCTGGCTTCCTTCATAATACTTTTGAGATTCATGTATGTTAAATGTCTGCTTTGATCTTTTTTTTTTTTTTTTTTTTTTTTTTTTTAAAGACAGGGTCTTGCTCTGTTGCCTGGGCTGGAGTGCAGTGGCATGATCTCGGCTCACTGCAACCTCTGCCTCCTGGGTTCAAGCAGTTCTCCTGCCTCAACCTCCCGAGTAGCTGGGATTACAGGCACACACCACCACACTGGGCTAATTTTTGTAGTTTTAGTAGAGTTAGGGTTTCACCATGTTGGCCAGGCTGGTCTGGAATGCTTGACTCAAGTGATCTGCCCGCCTTGACCTCCCAAAGTGCTGGCATTACAGATGTGAGCCCCTACACCTGGTCAAATGACTGCTGTGACCTTTTTGCACTTTTCCACACTGCCTCATGGTCTTCATTATGATCAACATTAATGGATTGTGGGAAACTCTATCAAGTGGCTGTCCCATAAGTTCACTTACCCCTTAAATAGTATCATAGTGTATAGCAGGGGTTTCATTGCCAGCTGTTTGCTCATCCGTTCGCATGGTTTCAGCTCCTACCTATACAACAACAACCCAGATTTATTTTTCTCGTCGTCTCCTTCCCAAGCTGCAGATGCTTCCCAGTGACGGGCTGCCACCAGGTCAGCAAGTCCAGTATAATCAGGCCTTCCTGATGGCCCAGCCCTTCTTTCTTGAGCAGCGTCTCCTCGTCTACCCCTGTTCCTCAGCTTTGGCGTTGGCATTATAATTCACTTACCACCCTAGCTAACAACTGAAATCATACTCCTGTTCCCCATTTTCCACATGCATATCAGTCTGTGTCCTAAATGTCACCTAAATGATCCATCTCTGCTCAGCATTCTGGCTGCTGCTGTTTTAAGTCCCACAATTTCTCACCTGGAAAATACTGTAACAGCTACCAAACAGGTCACCTTGCCTCCAGGCCTGTACTCTCCTCTCCACTTGCGGCCAGGATTGTACTTAAAGTAAAGCCAACATGTGTCTCTACTGGATATATTCTTTTTTTAGAAGCAGTTTTTACTTAGACGCCCAGGCTGGAATGCAGTGGCGCAATCTTGGCTCACTGCAGCCTCCACCTCCTGGGTTCAAGCGATTCTCCTGCCTCAGCCTCCTGAGTAGCTGGGATTATAGGTACCTGCCACCATGCCCGGCTAATTTTTGTATTTTTAGTAGAGACAAGATTTCACCATGTTTGCCAGGCTGGTCTCGAACACCTGACCTCATTTGCTCCACCTGCCTCGGCCTCCCAAAGTGTGGGATTACAGGAATGAGCCACTGTGTCTGGCCTCTACTGGACATTTTTAACAAACGCAAAAGACTCCATTTTGGCCTTGAGAAAAAATGCAAACATACTAAGCACAGCATTTATGATTTGAGTGACTGAAACCTTCCAGTCCACATTCACGTCTAGACGCTCTCTTCCCGCTTTATTCACGCCTCCTCTCCCCTCCCAGGCCCAGCCCTGGGTTCCTCCGCACCTCTTGTCCACATCTGACACACAGTATCCTCTCTGCCTGGAGTGGACGCTCTACTTTCCATTCCCCTCCTGTCGTTGACCCCTCAGGCTCTTCCTCATTTACTCAGTTTTTAAGTCTTAGCTAAAATATCTTCAGTTGAATTTTGCCCCTATCTTTCAAGCAAGTGAATTGTGCCTTCTAATGTGCCCTTCAAAGCACTTTGTACACATTTAAGATTCTGTTCTGTAGTGATTTGTTTATAGTCCTCTTCTTGCCATGTAGAATTGGGAACTCCTCAAGGTCAAGGCCAGTATCTCTCTAATTTTTGGTAGTTCTCTCACCTTGTGCTTTGGCACTTACTAGGTGCTTAGACTTCAATAATGAATGATTTTATTACCAAGGATGGGAGCTAGGGAACTTTACCAATATGCTAACGCTCAGTGTTTTTTATGCACAAATGTTTTCCTATAAACTGTTTAAATAACATTTCTGTGACAAACACATATGGACACAAATCGGGGAACAGCAGACATTGGGATCTCCCTGAGGGTGGAGGATGGAAGGTGGGAGGAGGGAGAAGAGCAGAAAAACTATTGGGTACTGGGCTTAGTACCTGGGTGATGAAATAATCTGTACAACAAACTGCTGCAATTCAAGTTTACATATAACAAACCTGCACATGTACCCCTGAACCTAAAATAAAAGTTAAAGCAGAGTCAGAATAATTAAGAAATAAAACCCGGCCGGGCGCGGTGGCTCAAGCCTGTAATCCCAGCACTTTGGGAGGCCGAGGCGGGTGGATCACGAGGTCAAGAGATCGAGACCATCCTGGTCAACATTGTGAAACCCCGTCTCTACTAATACAAAAAAAATTAGCTGGGCATAGTGGCGCGTGCCTGTAATCCCAGCTACTCAGGAGGCTGAGGCAGGAGAATTGCCTGAACCCAGGAGGCGGAGGTTGCGGTGAGCCGAGATCGCGCCATTGCACTCCAGCCTGGGTAACAAGAGCGAAACTCCGTCTCAAAAAAAAAAAAAAAAAAAAAAAAAAAAGAAATAAAACCCACATCCTGCAAAGAAAAAATAATAATACTTGTAGCATTAGGAATTCATAGTCATAAAGGAGAGCTGTAATTCTCTTCAATACATTTTATGTTATGTCTGACAATCCCAGTTAATCAGCAGATCATTTTGTGTCAGCCTTTGAAACAGATTACAGTTAGATTTAAAACAGTTTGCATCTAGAGCAGACATTTTGCCTCTAGGATAAGATTCTTCCTAGAGTCGTGTTGAATAAAAACTGGTGCAATAGCGGGCCATGATTATGATCTTTTGGGTTCCTTTTACTTTTTATTAATGTGAATCCTTGGAATTGGACTTTTCATCTAAATCAGGGGTATCCAATCTGGGCTTCCCTGGGCAGCACTGAAAGAAGAAGACTTCTCTAGTGCCACACATAAAATACACTAACACTAGCAATAGCTCGTGAGCTAAAAGAAAAACCACAAATCTCATAATGTTTTAAGAAAGTTTACAAATTTGTGTTGGGCCGCATTCACAGCTGTCCTGGGCCACCTGCAGGCTGAGGGTTGGACAAGCTTGATCTAAATTAATGAAGAAAAAGTTATTTTGTATTTCAAAATTATTTTTTAGCCATCAGAATTAACACCTAACTCACATCTTTTTATACATTAGTCCTGATTCTTTTTATTTTGTGAAACAAGATTTTAATTCTTCATTCACCACAAATGTCACGTATTCCCATAATAGTGTAAAAACACTAGTGGATTTTTGTGCGTGAAATTGATGAGCTAGGTATAGCAGTATTGTGTATTTGGTGCCTACTCATCCCTAACAATCAGTGTTCAGCTCTCGATCTACTCGTTTTGCATTTTATTTTTAAAAAATCAATTGAGGCTCAGAAGTTAAGTAACTTCCCAAGGGCTGAACAGCTAGAAAGCAAAGAGCTTGCATAAGAACCCATTAGCTAGACCACCAGTCTTCCGGTAGTCACCACAGGGAAAGTTTGATGAAATGATGCAAAAGATTAGAAAATTATTTGAAGTAAACACTAGTTTGCATTGATAACTACTTTTGGAATATTTTTCTTCTAATCAAAAGTTTAAGAAATACTGTTAAAATGTATCTTACTGAGGAAGGTAACTTGCAAAAACAGTGTATTGCCAAAAGCAGTATACACATTGTCTAATCAACACTTACCCAGGGTCTGTGAACTTCAGACTGCCTCACACCATGTGTAATGTGTTGATTTGTTTACTGTTCCATTTTTATCTACAATTTTGGTTTAACAAGGCTGTGTATTTAAAATTCTTTTAAAACTCTTTACAGCTAAGTCACTTTTGAGTTGTAAAATTCCAGAAGTGATTTTTCTTGAAGTAGGCTTTAATGAAAAATCTATTAATATACTGAAAACCACCCGTAGGCCAAAACAGAGCTATTTATCTCCCTGACTTGTTTGAAGACAGAGTTGATAGCCACCTCAAACTTAGCTCATTCTCTTCCTATCCACATCTGCTCTCAATTTGGACTTTGGCTGGCTGTATTTATAAGTAAAAGGCCCTGTTCTTTCACCTGCAGAAATGCAGTTTTACCAATGGTACGTGTGTTTGAGACCCACTGTTTCTCCTTATCCTGTTCCTTGTCCTAATGCCAGTCTCTGAATTCCTAATTTAGTACCCTTTGGTGTAGAATAGTGGTTCTCAAACTTTATTGTGTAATAAAATAGAGCTGGTTAAAATGCAGATCCTCAGTTCTTATGCCCGTTGCTTCTGACGAGGTTGGCTGGGAACGGCGTACAGGGATCTGCACTTTTAATGGTCATCCAGGTGGTTCTGATGCAGGTGCTCCTGGGACTACCCTTTGACACTGCAGTAGCTGTCTAGGATGTGGTTTCTTTTATGTAAAGAACAAACTATGTAAAAATCAAATACGCATAGTAAGGATAATCTGAAGTAACTCCAACTGAATTGAGTCCATTCTTACAAATAAGCTTTCAAATTTTACACATGCCAAGGACTTTCGGCAGCCTTTTTACTCTTGTGCCCTAAAAAATGATTCATGAGGGAGGAGGAGAGGCAGAACAGTACCTGACTCGAAATCGCCCTCTTATTATATTGAAACTCTTGATTGAAACAGGCTTGCTTTAAAGTCTGCCTCACTTTTCTCAGGCCTGACTCTTAGAATATGTTGTCAGTTTTGCGGCTGAACTCTCGCCTCCAGCCCGCTTTTATTCCGAAATGGTTTCGTTTGTACATGGAGTGTTTGCTGTTGTGATTATTTAAAAAAAAGAGAGAGAGCATCTGTTCTGCAGCATGTTGTTGGCCAGTGAACGAGCTGAAAAACAGCAAAGCCTTCTCAGGCTTCTCTTCAAGGGTGGAAGGAGGAACATTGGCAGGGAGAGGCTGGAAGCTTAGGGGAGGCCCAGCTGGTACCCAGGCACCAAGATGGAGATGGAAGACTGGCTGAGTGGAATTCTCTTCCCACCTGTGAGTCAGACTTTGTCAGCACTAACTAGTGTAGCAGGGAAAAGGTGGTTTTTTACCTGCCTTGTCTTGCAGTCTTTTCAGCAGTGCTTCCACTAGAGAATTACGCCCTACTACCTTGAGGCGTCCATGGTGCATATGAATTAACTTCTTTCTTCTTCATCTCAGCTTGGGAAAAATAGCCAGTCAGATCCCATTTAGTGTTCTGTGCGCAGGCTCTCAAAGAGGCTAGAGTTCTAGGGCCAGGAACTGTGGGTCACACCTGTGATCCCAGCACTTCGGGAGGCCGAGGTGGGCAGTTGGCTTGAGGTCAGTAGTTCAAGACCAACCTGGCCAACATGGTGAAACTTCATCTCTACTCAAAACATGACAACAACAACAAAAAAGTGGCTGGAGTTCTAGCTTTAGCTCTGCCATTTCCATTCCCCTTTAGTAAAGTGAGATGTATGATAACACCTATTTTATTCACTCAGAGCATTGTTACATCACGTGAAACAGATGTGATAACAACTTGGAAAGTACGAACTGAGTTTTAAAGGTGAAGTGGTGGCATTTATGGGAGGATTGATTTGATAGTGCAGGCCTTTTGTAAAAAGTAAGTTCCTAATAAGTTATGATTTGTGGAAGACTTTGAAATTAGCTCTTATTGATTCGCTAATTTCGTGCCCAAGAGTAATCAGCCATTTGGAGCTAATTTTGAAATTTAGAAAAAGAACCTTCTCTACCACTTGTGTGCAAAATTTCTTGGTCGTTTGACAAAGAATCTTTAGGGAGGCAAACCCTGGAACTCCATGAGTAGGGGATTATTCCACAGGGTGGGAAGACTTTTTCTACAAAGCATAATAGTAACTCTGTTTCACTTTACTCTCACCAGTCTATAAGGCTGGCAGAACAGGTGGTATTTATTCCTACCTTCTGTATCAGGACACAGAGGCCCAGGAATCTGAACATGCTTGTTTGTGGGATAGTCTAGGTCCCACCTTTTTCTTCTTTAGGCCACTGCGTATCCACAAAGCATCAATTTCATGTTTAAAACGACTTCTTGGTTACTTGTTCAGTCATATTACTACCTTCAGTTTCAAACCAGATTCGACCCTGGCTTAAGGGAGTGACCAACATAGTCACTTGCCATGGACATGTGTTGTGATTGGATTTCCCCTCGTAGAATGTGATGACATCATCACACTCCTACATTAGAAAGTAGTGTCCCCTCCTGGTTCTGGGGGGTGGGGCACAGGAGAAGTGAGATAAAGTTTTGTTTAGCCTGAGAAGTGTATTGGGTGTGTGCTGTCAAAGAAAGAAGTGAAGGAGCCCAGAACTGAGGACAGGTGGCCAGTTTCCCAGGTCACCAGGAGACAGTGAGTGGGGGCCCAAGGCAGGCAGAGCTGGAAGCAGGCTGCCCGTTTCCCTCCTAGATGGTGCAGAGAGGGGGATTTGGGGTGGGGGAGAGTCGCCCCCAACAGCAGGCTGGCCAGAGCATCCGGGAAAGGTGCATGTATGCAGTTTGGGAATAGAATTGTCTCGTTTTCCTGTTTTTCTCTTCTTTCTGTCATACTCTCTTACATAGCTTTATGAAAATTTGCCTGGCACTTTCCTTTTTTATATTTTGGGCCTCATTTCATAAAATCTCCTTCAAATTAGGAAAATTCTATTGCATATAATGTCAAGAACAATAGTAGTGGAAGATAAAGACTTGAAGCGAGTGTATACTACACTGTAATACTTATGTATGTGTGTGCATATGTACCAAATTTGAATACTAGGCCAGCAGTGCTTAACTGTTATATTCTGTTATGGAACCCCAAGCCTGTCTTCCAGGAATCTTCAAACACATTGGAATCAGTGGACTCTTGCAAGCTATAACAGTTACCGTTTATCTGCACAGTTACTCTAGTCAGGTACTGGGCTGAGTGCTTCACCTGTGTTATTTCATCCTACAGAGAAGGCACTAATACTGTGTTCATTTTAAAAATGAAATGTAGGGTTAGGCCAGGCACGGTGGTTCACACCTATAATCTCAGTGCTTTGAGAGGCCGAGGCAGGCAGATCATTTGAGGTCAGGAGTTCGAGACCAGCCTGGCCAACATAGTGAAACCCTATCTCTACTAAAACTGCAAAAATTAGCCAGGCACAGAGGCGGGCACCTGTAATCCCAGCTTCTCAGGGGGCTGAGGCAGGAGAATCACTTGAACCCAGGAGGCAGAAGTTAACAGTGAGCAAAGATCGTGCCACTACACTCCAACTTGGGTGATGGAGGGAGATGCCGTCGTAAAAAAAAAAAAAGGAATGTATGCTTAGAAAGTTTAAGTATTTTACTCAAGTGATATAGCAGCTAAGTGGTGTCGCTGAGATTTGAACCCAAGTAATTCTGGCTCTCATCTATTAGGACATTTATTTATGTTGTTGAGCATTAAAATATTTTTGATTGTCTCATAATGAAGCATGCTACTCAGATAGAAAAACTAGGAAAGCACTGTATCATTTCAAAAGAAGATTAACAATGTTGGTCCATGGCTGTGTAATGCTTTTCTCTGTAAACAGTACATTTATCAGTCAACAAAGGGAAATGAGTCTCTGTGAGATGGAAATAATAAAAGTGTGCCCTCTGCCTCTGAGAAGAACCCATGAGGGCTAATGAAGTAATGGCTCCACTCCTGCCCTGCAGGGGAAGCTGCTGGAGGACCTGGGAGGACTCCAGCTCTGTTTTCAGAGATTATGTTTGACTGTGGCACTGGGCCTTTTCCACATATCAGCCCCGTCATTATTTGAAAAGCAAAACTTAAAGCATTTCAATTGTTAGATTATTTTTTTCCTTGCACAGATGCTCATGATTTAAACAGTCAGGGAGGGTCTCACGTTTTTCTGTCACTGGCCTAGAATTCTTCTCTAGGTGGCTCACTGTAGAGTGAAAATATTCACTTCTAATCTCAATATGGCCTTCTGCTTTATGGATGATTTTGTATATGAGTGAGTCTGCCTTCCTTTCCTCCTCCTCCTTCCTCCCCTTCCCTCCCTTCTCCCCTTCTCCTTTCTTCCTTTCTGTTTTTCTTTCTCCCTAAATCCTGAGAACTGTATTTCCCCTTGTAAGCTGGATTGCCGGAGATAGCTTTCATAGTTGACAAACGTATAGCTTTCATAGTTGACAAACGTATACCAGAGTTGCGCCACAGATCTCCAACAGGCAGTGGGCTGTTGGTGTTAATCATATACACGCTTTTAAAAACCGACTAATGGGATGATTAATACAGTAGGGACTCCAGGACTACTTTGACTTTGTGTGGATTTTGTGTTTGTGTCATATGTTCTTTCAAAAGTTGCATGTATCACTGGGAGAAAATTCCATGCTTGCTTCTTCCAAATTCGGAACGATTTTGTGTTTGGTTTTGGCTTTGTTGGGTGTCTGATTAATTGAAAGTGAGTGGAATTCTGGAGAATAAGCAAGAAGAGACTAGGCTGAGGACAGGAGCGAGAGCACACTCGGGGGCACCATCAATCCCTCCTCAGCTGTAGTCAGTGCAAGGGAAAGTCTGCGACCTAAAATCAGGGTTACGCACACCCACTGCCACACACACGTTATGTCACAGCTGCCCAGGAGAGCTCTGAGAACCTTTAATACAGCGTTTACACGTGCATCCTTTAAAAAATATCTTGAGTCTTTATACCAAATAAATATTCCCTTAGGAGCCCAGGCCAGTTCGTTCAAACTGAAGCCATTCGTGTGAGCGATCGTTGCAGCCCAGCTGTTCCCCGAACAGCAGACCCAGCCGGTAAACAGAGCAAAGGTCTGTGCACAGCTGCAGGCTGATGTCACTGTCTGGGGCTGGGCCTGCTGCTTTGGACTATTGCAGTAACAACAGTGAACCACCCGTTCTCCCATCTGACCCATTTTCTCCCTTTCTCTTTCCCATTTCTTCCCATCTGTCCTCCCTTCACCTCATGGTAGCCAACAAAACTTCACGATATCTGAGCCACGTTTGTTTTGTTTTGTTTTTTGTTGTAAACAGAGGAAACAGCCCTGCCTGGTGGCTAATGAGAATGGACTTGTGTGTATCCTATTTGGTTTTATAGGCTGATGTGCTGTAATTATATATTCAAACCAACAGTATTTTTATGATAAACAGATGTGTTAAAATCAGCCAGGGTAGCCTGCTGTTAACGTCTGCTTCGAAGCTCTTCTAGCCCAGGGCTTGAAGGCAGTCTCTTGTTTATTGCTGAGTCCCTGAGTTCACTGAGATGTTTCTGTCCTGGATATGAGCTTCCAGATAGGTTCAGATCATGCCCTTGCTTTTTATTTTTTAACTTTGCAAATACCTGAAGTGTTAAGAGAAGCAAGTGAAAAGATTGCATGAAACTAGGATTTCTCTGACTAGAAAGCTGTTTGATGCCTTCATCGACAGCTTGCAAAGTATTTTCCTGTTGTTGGCTTTCACAGAAAGTTCTAGTATGAGATTCACACGAGGAGGCTTCAGAGTCAGAAGGTTACTTGGCAGAAGCTAATGCTGTGTTTACTCGTTTGACTAACATTGGATTTCTGGAGTCATTTTTTTCTTCTGTGGTTACTAGTGTAAGAGAAGGGAAAGTGAATGTGAAGAGCGTGTTCTCCAGTAATCAAGGTAATTACTATTTCTTACTAAATTCTTTTAAAGAAAAAAAAAACTCGTAACATTCAGTCCCAATGGACTGAGTTCTGTGCGATGGCCCCTATAATCTGGCCTCCGTCTGTCTTTTTTGGGTCCCATCTTTTCTGCTTTGTGAGTTTCTTAATCACTAAGGCACACTGCTCTGTCTCCCACTGTTGCTCTTGCTGGGTTAGGATTTTCACCCTTGATGCCAGAATTTTATTTCTATCATCTGGCAGAGTTTGAAAATCTGACCAAATCATAACCACAGCGATGTACTCATTAGTATGACTGTTATATATATTTGAAAAAACAAAATCGGTTCTGGTGAGGCTGTAGAGAAATTAGAACCCTTTTGTGTGTAGTGCTGCTGATGGGAATGTAGAATGGTTCAATCACAATGGAAAAGAGCACCATGGTCCTTGGAATAATTTGTAATAGAACTACTGTATGATTCAGCAATTCTTTCTGGGTATATACACCAAAGAATTGAAAGCAAGAATTGAATTAATAAGAATTACCCTGTGGTTCAGCAGTTCTTATTGGGTATATACACCAAAGAACTGAAAGCAGGGACTCAGGCAGGTATTTGTCCCCCAGTGTTCATAGCAGCATTATTCACAGTAGCCAAAGCTGGAAGCAACCTAAGTGTCCATGGACGGTGAATGGATACCCAGATGTCATCTGTACATACAGTGGAATATTTATTGTTATTATTATTACTATTTGAGACAGAGTCTTGCTCTGTTGCCCAGGCCGGATGGCATTATCTCTGCTCACGGCAACCTCTGGCATTCTCCTGCCTCATCTTCCTGAGTAGCTGGGATTATGGATGCCCACCACCATGCCCAGCTAATTTTTGTATTTTTAGTAGAGACAGGGTTTCGTCATGTTGGCCAGGCTGGTCTCAAACTCCTGACCTCGGGTGATCCACCTGCCTCGGCTTCTCAAATGCTGGGATTACAGGCATGAGCCGCTGCATTCGACATCACTGGCTCATTTCAGCTGCATTTTTGGATGCAAAAAATGTTTTGGGGTTTTTTTAATGTTAATTCTTTGCCCTTCAATAAATATTTGTGGATTTAATTTTTAAGGGTTCTCTTTAGCAGATACTATTCCTGCCATTATTTCAATATGGCCTGTTTTTCATTTGAATGAACACTGATTTGGGGCAAGTGACTTGGGTATTTCTGCCACCACATGGCATGTTCCTGAGGTAACAAGTCGACACCATTGTGGGAAATTTGTCCTGAGAACCTGCCAGTTTCACATTTCTTAGGTCAAATAAATTATTGAGCTAAAATAATTTATTTTTTTCTGCCCTAAAATAATCTTTCTCCTTCCATAACTCCTGAAATATTGCTTTCCAAAAGAGAAGGGTTAATTTAATAGATTTGCCAGTAACCCTGTTGTATTAATCCACAGGCACTCTGGGGGTGTGGAGAACATGTATACCCCCTGAAAATTACAGTAGCTCTCTATTTGCCTGTATTTACACAGCAGTGACGGAAGACTGGGAATGTCCAAAGTCAGGCTTCCTAAGGAATTCAGGATTTTCTAGGATTTATTGTAATGTGTGTACATATATCTCTGACTGTGTTCTGCCATGTATTACATTGTTATTAATTCTATTTTGGTAGTGGCAGGAAGAGGTAGGATACTCTAATTTTTAATTATGTTTATCAGACTGCTTTGCCCTTTTATAATATATTAACCTTTAATTTTATATTGGTGCTTTTTTTTTCTTTTCTTTTCTTTTTTTTTTTTCTGGAGCTAGGGTCTCTCTCTGTTGCCCAGGCTGGACAGGTTTGTGATCATGGCTCACTGCAGTCTCAATCTCCTGGGCTCAAGTGATCCTCCCACCTCACCTTCCTGAGTAGCAGGGACTGCAGGCCCACACCATCAAGCCTGGATAAAGTTTTTAAAATACATTTTTATTTTTCTATTTTTAGTAGAGATGGGGTTTCACCATGTTGACCAGGCTGGTCTTGAACTCTTGATTTTTTTAATTTTAAGAGATGGGGTTACCTGGGCTGGTCATGAACTCCTGGGCTCAAACGATCCTCCTGCCTCAGCTTCTCAAAATACTAGAATTACAGGCATAAATCCCATGCCTGGCTTATATGAGTGCTTTTAAAATCTTAAGTTTTTTTTCCTAAGATATTTGTGTTCTGGTGATCTGTGTTTAAGAGAGGCTAGTATTTCATTTTTATTAGTTTTGAAATAACAAATTGGAATCAGCTCAAATTAAGCACAAGCGTAAAGTCCACTTGTTTCTTATCCCTGGTCTTTCCTGCTCCTGTCTGAGCTTCTCCCACACTGGCTAGCTGGGAGGAGGAGGAGTCCCTTGTCCTTAGAAATGTCTTGGCCTTTCTTGACCACTGCACTGACTGGTCACCACATGAGGGGGGATCTTCCCTTGGAAACCTGGCTCTTCTGAAGTACTTCTCTTACTGTTTTTTTCCCCTCGTGTTCCTTTTTTTTTTTTTTTTCCCCTAATGGAGTCTTACTCTGTCACCCAGGCTGGAGTGCAGTGGCATAATCTCGGCTCACTGCAAACTCCGCCTCCAGGGTTCAAGCATTTCTCCTCCTTCAGCCTCCTGAGTAGCTGGGATTACAGGCAGCTGCCACCACACCTGGCTAATTTTTGTTTTTTTAAGAGAGACAGGGTTTCACCATGTTGACCAGGCTGGTCTTGAACTCCTGACCTCAGGTGATCCTCATACCTCGGCCTCCCATAGTGCTGGGATTACAGGCGTGAGCCACGGTGCCCTGTGCTCATGTTGCTTTTTACAGTTCACTTCTATACTGTTACGTTTGAAGATGCGGTCACTAGAGACCCGAGACGACATTGGTTTATGCTTCAGGTGTCATCACAGCTCTGCGTGACTGCTCTGAATATGAGACATTTCGCAGATGAAATGACCTCTTCCCTTTTCTTTCTTATCTCTTTTCAGTCACTGCTTCAACCACCTGTGAGAAATTAGAAAAAGCCAGGAATGAGTTACAAATAGGGTACGAAGCATTTGTCCAGCAGCACCAGGCTGAGAAAACAGAACGAGAGAATCGGCTTAAAGAATTTTACACCAGGGAGTATGAAAAGCTTCGGGACACCTACATTGAAGAAGCAGAGAAGTACAAAATGCAATTGCAAGAGCAGGTCTGTGCTTTCGCAGCAAGAGCTTGTCCGAGGCTCTGCTGCACACTTGAATCCTGACTGCTATTCACATCCTTTGATGAGCTTCTCTTTCTTTTTCAGTCTAATAGGTTAAAAAGTATCTTTTTTTTTTTTAAGGGACAGAGTCCCGCTTTGTTGCCCAAACTGGAAGCTGGTGTACAGTGGCTTGATCTCAGCTCACTGTAGCCTCCACCTCCAGGGTTCAACCAGTTCTCCTGCCCCAGCCTCCCAAGACTCTAGGCACCCACCACCATGCCCAGCTAATATTTGTGTTTTTAGTAGAGATGGGGTTTCACCATGTTGGCCAGGCTGGTCTTGAACTTCTGACCTTAGGTGATCTGCCTGTCTCAGAAACAGTATCTTTTTAATTGAATAGTTTTTTATGACCAAAGCAATGTATATATGTTAAGTGACAGAAGGGAAGAAAAAAAGAAGGAAACGATAAAATTAAAAAACAACCCTTTCTTTCTACACAGAAATTATCCCTTGTAAACATCCTGGTGTTGAGTTGCCAAACCATTGTTTTGCATTTCTTTATTTTTTTAAAATGGCATTTGTTTAAATATCCTATTTTTTTTCACTAAACAGAATATCATAAACCTTTTTAATCTTGTAACTCCCTTTGTAACTCAGTTTTTCATTTAGTAAATATCTATAGAGTACCTACTCCAGGCCAGGCATGTGCTAGGGACTGAGTGGTCAAATGACAGGGACAGAGCATGTGGCCCTGTCACCGTGAAACACATCCTCATTCCTTGTCATTCCTTGTGACTGATGCAGCCATTTCCATCCATCTCCCCTGGAGAGCCTCTATGTCTGTGTTCCTGAGGGTAGGAAAAGAGACAGAGGAGAGCTGCCTGGTAAATGCCACTTGCATTGCTCTGTATGCAGTGTGTGTGGTGTGTGTGTATATGTGTGTGTGTGTGTGTGTGTGTACGTACACAGAGTCTTGCTACGTTGCCCAGGCTGGTCTCGAACTGCTGGGCTCAAGTGATCCTCCACCTCTGCCTCCCAAAGTGCTGGGTTACAAGTATGAACAACTGCCCTGGCCTTTATATACATTTTTTGTATGTGTCAGGGAACCTTTAAACGAGAGCCCAAGCATAATTACCTATGAAGCTGTGAAGTCTCCTAATGTAGTTGTTTTGCTTATTCAACTTAGGACATTTGGTTTTACTGTTAAACCAAGATTTTGTTTGTTTCTTACAGTTTGACAACTTAAATGCTGCTCATGAAACCTCTAAGTTGGAAATTGAAGCTAGCCACTCAGAGAAAGTTGAATTGCTAAAGAAGGCCTATGAAGCCTCCCTTTCAGGCAAGGATGCTTTTTTTCTCTTTAAACATAATAAAATCCGATGGGACTGTGTGATATGTTTTAAGATGGAAATGATTCATAACTCTCAGCGAATGTCCTGTGGCGTTCAGGCTGGAGTGTTCTTGGTTCCTTTCTGCATTGTTCGTTGTTAACAGGTGCCTTTCCCACTAAGGATGCAAATAATAGTTATAAATGCCAGTCTTTTATTAAATAGGATGGGCTTTGGAAGATTGTAAAGGTCATTTTGGGGGGCAGTGGTTGCCAACTTAGGTTCCTGGAAGTTGGGAGTAAAAGTTTCTATCTTATAATCCACAGTAAAGATCTAACCGCCCCCCACCCACAAGCGCTCTTGCCCAGCAGTGGTGCTGTGAAATGTCAGTGGCGCTTACTGAACAGAAAAAGAGTCTTTTTGATTTTTCATCTGTCATGAGTGGAAGGGTATAAGCCATTGCTTTCAGAGCAGAATCAGCAGTGTCGCTCAGTCTTTCTACTAAGCCAGTTGCATCTTACGAGCAGCGTGGACATGTGCTAAAAACCAGCTGTGTGACCTTTAGCAAGGAGTTTCTCACCAGAAAAGTAGAGTTGCCTGAAGGCATTCAGAGATGACAATGTGTAAAAGTGACTGGCTCTGGGCAGTCTTTTAGTAAACATTGTTTTTCTTCCTTCTTGCCCGCTTAGGTCATGAAGAACAAATTGAAAAGAGTACAGGGTTTCCAGACCAGGAGTCTGGAGCGGCCTTTATGAGAACCTGCCCTGACATGGGCGCTCAGTGTTTTTCCAAGGTCTCGTGGCCGCTGTGGGCCTCAGTGCTGTCAGTCATAAAATGGGAATGTCCCCCCTACCCACCTCTCAAGGCTACTTTGAGCACAGATGGCGAGTTTACATAAAAGCATCCCATAGATGTAAAGTCACATCATATGGCTTCATAATGAACCCCTACATCTATAGGCTTTCACTGTTGTAGAATACATTGATCTCATAGAATGTTTTTGCCTCCGAAATATCCTTTTATTTTCCCAGAAATTAAGAAAGGCCATGAAATAGAAAAGAAATCACTTGAAGATTTACTTTCTGAGAAGCAGGAATCGCTAGAGGTGGGTGAAATTCAATATCCCAGCCCTCCCCCCAAAATTTTTTTTCATTTCTTAGTTTGGTTTTAATATTTCTGTGTACATAGACTGAGTTTCTGGAATCTTCTTATTAACTTATGTTCCACATTTCTTTGTGTTTTAGAAGCAAATCAGTGATCTGAAGAATGAAAATGATGCTTTAAATGAAAAACTGAAATCAGAAGAACAAAAAAGAATAGCAAGAGAGAAAGCAAATTTGGTAAGTTATCTGTGCTCCTTTATCAAGAATTTTCCTTCTCAGTTGCCATTTGGAGTTTTTTAAGTGCTCGGCAGCTAGAGAAATAACACAGGTTTGGAATCCTTTTCCTGTCTGGCAGTGTGCTTTCTGAGGTGTATAAAACAGGTTCTTTGGGTTTTTTGTTTGTTTTTTGAGACAGAGTCTTGCTCTGTCACCAGGCTGGAGAGCACTGGCGTGATCTCAGCTCACTGCAACGTCCGCCTCCTGGGTTCAAGGGATTCTCCTGCCTCAGCCTCCAGAGCAACTGGGACTACAGGCATGCACCACCACACCCAGCTAATTTTTGTATTTTTAGTGGAGACAGGTTTTCACCATGTTGGCCAGGATGGTCCAATCTCTTGGCCTTGCGATCTACCGGCCTCGGCCTCCCAAAGTGTTGGGATTACAGGCGTGAGCCAGCACGCCCCACCAGCTTCTGTCTTTAGTATCTTTTTTTTTTTTAATCATCCTAAAAACTGACATACAGATGAAGTCCAGGATGTTTCTGATGGTCTAAGCTAATTTCCTACAGAAAAACAAGAAAACTACCAAGTAGGATTAGGTTTTATGTGAGGATTTTATTAAAAAAAAAAAAAATCACTGTATTGAGATATGATTTACAAACTACAAAGTTCACTCTTATGAAATGTAAAATTCAGTAGCTTTTAGTATATTCATAAAGTTGTCCATTGGTCACCAATACCTCATTCTAGAACATTTTTATCACCCCAAAAAGGAACCCTGGACCTGTTAGCAGTCACACCCCATCTTCCCCAAGTCTCCCGGCACCAGGCCATCCCCAGTCTACTTTCTATCTCTATGGAGTTACTTATTCTGAGGAATTAATACAAAAGGGCTTGTCCAACATGTGGTCATTTAAGACTGGCGTGTGTCTTTTACTTAGTGTAAAGTTTCCTAGGTTCATCCCTGTTGTAGCATATGTCAGTATTTCATTTCTTCTTACGGATGAAAAATATTTCATCGTATGGATAAATGCCACTTCTGAAAAGTACAAATCTCTTGGAAGCTCAAATTTCTCTTGCCACATTTGTCTGTCTCCCCTGCCTTCCCCTGACGTTTGTCTTTTTGAAAAAATTTTTTTCCTTGCTGCTTCTGCCTTTAGTACCACCGTTTTCGTTCCATGTGCTTATGCTCTGGAACTGCAGCAAAGCTTTTCGCCACTTAAAATCTCTGGCCAGCTCTGCCAGGGCATGTGTGGATTTCTCAGTGAGACCCTATAGCTATTTGATAACATTAGATGAGCTGATATTCAAAGAAACCTCAAAGCTCTTTATTCTAGAAGATTCTTAGGAAGAGTCAGTGATTTCAAACGAAATCCAGACTCATACGCAGGGTGTAAACCTTACTGATGGCTCAGGAAACAGGTTGGAAAGAGTTTCTGCTACACGAAGGGGATTCTTCTACTATAGCCGCTTTTGGAAAGCTAAGGGCAGAATCAGATGGAGGAATGCAGAAACATCCAAGTGCCTCTGCCACGTAAGCACGCTGAGGTTGTGGAAAAAGAGAGTGTATCTGAGTGCAGTCCAGGAGAAAGGGGCGGGCTGGCAGAGAAGTCGGAAAGAGGAGGGAGGGTCCAAGGCTGGTAAATGTTCTAATTTTCAAACTGACGGGAAATTATGCTGTTTCCCTCTAACAAAAATGAGGTAAGATTCGCTCTTCTCAAGATAAAAAAAAAATCCTTTGTACAAGGATAACATTGTATAAAATGTATGATTTTTTAAATTGAGACATAGTTTTGTACTTATTTCTGGGGTACATGCGATGTGTTGAGACATGCATAGACTGTGGAAGGCTCCAGTCAGGGTATTTAGGGCATCACCTTTATCTTTGTGTTGGGAACATTTCAGATCTTTTGTAGCTGTTTTGAAATACACATTATTTATTGTTAACTATGGTCAGCCTTCAGTGTAATTGAACAGTAGAACCTATTCTTTCTAACTGTATGTTTGTATACATTAACCAACCTCTCTTCATTCCTCCCCACCTGCCAAGGTACACACACATAGCTCTCCCAGCCTCAGGGAACTATCTAAAGAGCCTAGAGTTGAAGATCTGAGTATTAGTCCCTGCTGTAACCCTTTCCAGCTGGGGAAGACATGTTTCCTCTTCGTAAGGGGTTTGCATTACATAATCCCGGAAGGCCCCTTCCTGGATTCTCCCTCACGATTGGTCCAGAGCAGAAAGCACTGCACCAAAAGATAAGCTTGATGATCCACACCACTGACTCTTACCTAAGACATCCCTTCTTTAAACACATCTATCTGACCAGTGGATCTTATGCTGTTCTTTTGCAGCATAAATTTTGGATGGTTGAGTTGAATTTCCATGAATAAGGCAAGGAGAGGGTGGACGGTGGTGAGGAATCCTCGCTGCTGGTGTGCTCTCAGACGACACCTCCCCTTATGTAGCGTTTATTTTGGAGAGTTTTGTGTTTTTGAGACAGGGTCTTGTTCTGTCATCAGGCTGCTGGAATGCAGTGCCGCATTCGCAATTAATGGCCGCCTCCACCTCCTGACTCAGTTGATCCTCCCGCCTCATCCTCCTGAGTAGCTGGGACTATAGGCATAAGCCACCATGCCTGGCTAACCTTTGTATTTTTTGGAGAGAATTTTAGGCTATGTACTCCCTCCATGTAGGTACTGGGGTGTCACAGTATAAAATGATGGTATTATGTCTGCCCCAGAAGTGTGGCCCAGGCAACACAGCCCCATCCTAACAAAAATCCAAAGACCTCAGAACGTCATTGTTATTTCTGTTGTTTTCCAGAGAACCGTATAATGCACTGCCTTTCCTTTCCCGATCAGTTCACTTGGTTAGACAGAACTCTCGTTCCCTTTTCTCCCGATAGATGCCAATAAAGGACTCGTAGATGGCCTAATCTCCAGCCAAAATTGTTTTGTATGTAAGGATTGGTTTTTCTCTTGATTACAATAAAAAGTTTGATGCAGCCCACGTTTTTGCATATTGTTACTGATAAATGAGTGAAATGTTTGCAACATTAGGACCAGTCTTTGATATTAAGGTGCTCTTAACTTCTTGTTTACGTCTCTGAAATTGCTGTCAGACGATGGACATCTGTCCCTTGCTACTTGTTTGTCTAATGTCTAATCAAAGATTCTTCATTAAGAATTTCAACTATGTGAGTGTGTGGAATAAGAGCAATATCTTGCTGTGTCCTTTCCAGAAAAACCCTCAGATCATGTATCTGGAACAAGAGTTAGAAAGCCTGAAAGCTGTGTTAGAGATCAAGAATGAGAAACTGCATCAACAGGACATCAAGTTAATGAAAATGGAGAAACTGGTATGTTTCCTTCAGAATCAATGAGGGGGGGGGAGGATCTTACAAATGGGGTAATATCTGTGAAACTGAACCCTGAAGTTTAGAACTATGGAGTTGGGTTTACTGCTCCTAAAGATATTTGGAATTTGTACAAAAGATAACGTTTACATTCTCTTTGCCAAGTTTGTTCAATATATATTCATTGCTGCCTCCTAGAATTTTTTTTTTTTTTAAGGAACATGTAAAACAGCATCCAGTTCTTGGAAAACCTACAACAAACAAATCAGCCTTCTGTTTCAGTGGTATTTTGAATCTTCACCTGCATAAGAAAAATGTTTAAATATCTATTTAAAATCAGTACTTCAATATACCACCCACCCTGGACAGGTTTCTTAGGTCTAAAACAGTTGGATATATTTAATAGAAATTAATCGCAGTGAAGCAATATGATCTATAGAATTCTTCATGTTGCTTCTTGTGAATTAGCATGTCATAAAAGAATTGTGGGCTGGGTGCAGTGGCTCATTCCTGTAATCGCAGCACTGTAGGGAGGCCATGGCAGGTGGATCACTTGAGGTCAGGAGTTCGAGACCAGCCCGGCCAACATGGCAAAACCCTGTCTCTACTAAAAATACAAAAATTAGCTGGGTGTGGTGGCACACACCTGTAATCCCAGCTACTGAAGAGGCTGAGGCAGGAGAATCACTGGAACCCAAGAGACAGAGGTTGCCATGAGCTGAGATGGCACCACTGTATTTAAATTCCAGCCTGGGTGACAGAGCAAGATTCTGTCTCCAGAAAAAAAAAAAAAAATGTGCTATAGTAAGATTAATCCACTTGAACAAGTAGCAAACATTACCAAAAATATGAGTAACGTTTAGTTTGCAGCCTCTAGGACTGAGAATGATGTTAGTGTGTGATGAGTCTGACCAGAACTGTGTGTGTGAGTGGCATGCTCAGTGTTCGGCATCAGTGTTTGGCATCCGTCTTGGCCCAGCCCTGAAACACAGCTGCTGCCAGCCAGGACTCAATCAAGTCGGCAGGGCTTGGGAAGGCAGCGTAAGTGATCCCAGACCTCACGGTGCCTTGCTGTTGACCGTGCAGCTGCTGCACCCCGCTGGCCTCTTCTCCCCTCAGTGACGAGTGACTCAGCCTTCTACAAGTGCTTCATTCAAACCCAAACCAGCCCTGGACAGTAGCGGGCTCGGGGGCCTCTCTGCTGTTTGGTGTCTGTTGGTTTGCGTTTGGTTTTCTTCTAGAGACTGTTACTTCTGTTGACAGAACAGCTCAGCCCCTCTGTTGGATATACAAGCACTTTGAATTATCAGGAAGCATTTGTAAAGGAAGGAAAGGAACTCATGGTTGTTAATGAGCCCAACTTAGTATACATACCAGCTCCTGCCAAAGGTCATCCTGCTACATCGGGTCTGATACCTTCTCATCAGGTAGTCAGGGGATGCCTCAGATGATGCTGTTCATAGTTGCTCTATAGGTCATTTGTGCATCAAAACTTTCAAAGACTCATGTGCAATGAAACAGACTTTCCTGTAAACTTAGCAACACATTTAATTTTTGTTGATCTAGTATTTGCTTCTTGCCATGCCCAGGAGGTATCCTGATAATACCTGTCAGCCTTGCATTGTGTGGGTGTGTGTGGGTGTGGAAGAATGGGTTGATACAATGACGGGGAAACGCAGTGGCCTTTGATGAAATTAAGAGACTAGGAAGCACAGGAAGTTTTCTTTCTTTATTTTTGAGACGGAGTGTCGCTCTGTCGCCCAGGCTGGAGTGCAATGGTGCAATCTCAGCGTGCTGCAACCTCCGCCTTCACGGCAAGTTTTCTAAGAAAGACAGCTTTGCCATGAAACTAGCCCTGCCTGTATCAGCTCTGTGACAATATCAGGACTAGTTTCCCTAGGATGAGATAATATTTAAAGGACAACACCACACAGTCTTGAATTCCAGGTTTTTCCACAGTTTTATCTTGGATTCCTTCATAATTACCGAACATTTCGAGGATCCCTTTTTCTTACATTCCAGACTAATTTTCTGGAAAGTTACTTCACCTGAATGGCTTGTTGTCCTGAGGTGCTTCTGGGTAACAGGATGTCTTAAGAACAATCGGGCTCCAAACTAAGCTCCATACTCAAAGCAGGTTAGTCATGCTACAAGGACAGGGACATAGGCTTAATTCTGATGGAGCTGTAATATCGCCACTTAATAAAACCTTACCTTCAGAAAGTGAGTGGGGGATGGAATCGGCTCTTCATCAGGTGAAGTGATTAAATGTCCTCAGGTATCTGATCCTTTAATCTCTCAACCGATCAATTTGTTTGCCTTGAAAGTTCAGCCTGGGCAGGAGGACAGGAGAACAGACCTGTCTTCAGCTGACCTAAGGAGAGCGAGGCCTCCTGGAGTGTTACTTCTTTCATGCCATGCTCTGTAAAATTGCAGCTCTGTGTGGCCACTCAGAGGCAAATGCTGAAGAATTACCATGAATTCGAGTTCAAGTCCATAGTAAATGTTGCTAAGTACTGTGAATTGTTGGCCCATGAGTTTTCATCAGATGTGGGAATCTCCTTCCCGCCCTGCCTTCCCCCCTGCCCCCCGGCAAAATTCACCATAAGAAACTGTGTAAGCTTTGCTAAGTGTGGGCAGGGCGACTGCAGGGTTTGTTTCACATTGAAACAAAAAGAGGCACCAATTGTTGCAGAATTCCAAAACAACGTGACCTGGAACAAATCCACTACCCGTATGAATATTTAAGCGGCCTGGCATACGTTTTTTAAAAATATCCGGCTGCTCCGTTTTGCTGTTTTAGATTCTTGTTGCATTCTTTTTAGATTCTTTGTGTCAGTGTGTAATATTTCAGTATGCCATTACATTGTCCTCAGTTCAATCTCCAAAGTGTGTTTGTGTTATGAGGTGCCTTAGGAAATGAGGGGATTTTTTGTAATACTGTATAAATGCTGGAATTTTTCTTTATGCCAAGGTGGACAACAACACAGCACTGGTTGACAAATTGAAGCGATTCCAGCAGGAGAATGAAGAATTAAAAGCTCGGATGGACAAGCACATGGCGATTTCAAGGTAAGAATAAAGCCGTACTGTTTCTCCTGAGCTCCCCGCTCCCTAGCACATCCAGTGTTACTTTCTGGCCAGGCTCTACCCGTGTACCTGGAGGGAAGCAGATGGTTAAAGGGGCACTGATTTCTGTCTGGAAAATGTGATTGTAGTAGTTGATGCATTTACCAAAGTGGCCTGGGTCCTCTGGCTGCCTCTGAGAATGCTTTCAGACAAAGAGCAACACAAAACCAAATAGAAAACAGCCCCAAGCATAACACAGTCATAAAATGTGTTGAATATTTGCAAAAGTGGCACTCAGCCTCCTATGAAATTGTCCAAAAAGTACAATTTTTTTTAATATGAGGTCTCTGTTGCCCACGCCGGAGTGCACTGGTGTGATCTCAGCTTACTGCAACCTCTGCCTCCCGGGCTCAAGCAATCCTTCCACCTCAGCTTCCTGCGTAGCTGGGACTGCAGGCGCATGTCACCATGCCTGGCTCATTTTTGTGTTTTTAATAGACATGGAATTTCACCATGTTGCCCAAGTTGGTCTCAATATCCTGGCCTCTTGTTATCCACCCACCTCAGCTTCCCGAAGTTCTGGGATTACAGGCGTGAGCCACCGCGCCCGGCCTGTATTTGGGTTTCCTAGCCAGCCAAATACCTGTGACCTTGTGCAGGATTCTGTTCTGTCCCAAAGGAATAAATTTGGACTTTCAGATTTCAAATGCTGGGACACTTTTTTCAAGTAATTTTTTTACATAGATGTACATGGTTTCTGGCTTTTTTCTTCAAGGCAACTTTCCACAGAGCAGGCGGTTCTGCAAGAGTCATTGGAGAAGGAATCGAAAGTCAACAAGCGACTCTCCATGGAAAATGAGGAGCTTCTGTGGAAGCTGCACAATGGGGACCTGTGTAGCCCCAAGAGGTCCCCCACCTCTTCGGCCATCCCATTCCAGTCACCACGGAATTCTGGCTCTTTCCCCAGCCCCAGCATTTCACCCAGATGACGCTTCCTCAAAGTCAACAGACTCTCTGCAAGCATTTTGATACAGGTCTGCAGGACTGACCCCAGCGAGGAACGTGGGCACAGAGCTGTCAGCGCACGTGTGATCACTGCAGGGTAACTGGAGCCATCGCCGCCGCCGGAATCAGCAGCTTCTGAGACTGGTACTCTGGAGGAAGACTTTTGCCTCAGTCCAAAAGATTCCTCCAAACACGGATTTCGGCACCGACACACGGACGTTGTTGCACAAAGCACTTAAAGAACGAGAGAATCTTGTTCATTGCCTTTTTCACCTAAGCGTAGGGGGAAAACTCTCAGGGGCCTATTCAGATGAAGATTTCTAACCTTTGTAATGTTCTTCACCACAGACACCTTTGTGAGTTTTTAGTCTGACTGTGGGGGTGGGGGTGTGTGAATGAAACGGATGTCAGAGTGTCATGTGTCTGATGCAGCCTTCTTCGCTGTGTATTAAATGTCAAAATTGAATATATCTGGGTATGTACTAATCAAATAGTAGTCAGTGTATACATTTCAGCCAAAGCCATAGAAGAAAAAGCAATAGTTGCTTGCATTATGATCATCTACCACCAACTCTGCTCAGCCCTGTAATGTGGTAGGGAGAGGGTATAACAGGAAGAGCCTCGACTTGTCACTGTCTGTACATTCTCTGTATCTTTTTGGGGTAACTTCTTGGCAGTTTCGGTGTTCAGCCGTATCAGTTGAAACTAGCTAGATTTTTCTGTAGATTTTGTACTTACCCACGGGAGCCTAACACTGTCCTGTAATCCATTTCTCAGGCTATGTGTAAATGTAGAACCCTAATTTTTCTATAAAAAAAACTGTATAAAGGGCAGTACCAATGGGTTTTTCTGCCTTATTTTTACCTTGACCTGAGCTGTCCTTGCAGATTTAACCTGTCTTCTTCTCTCCCATTATTCTCATTTTCCTTTTACCTTTCTCCACCATCCAGAGCCACAAAAGCAAACCACCTACCTCCTTTTCTCTGGGACAAGGATAAAGAAATATGCTTTTCCAGAGCTAGCTCATCTTCCAGGTGCTCAAATCACTTTCCAAATAAACTGAAGCCTGGATTTGATACTACAAATGTTGGGAAATCTTAGAATAAAGAACAAGAAAGAGGAAGTCATTGGCTAGTAGAATTAAGAAAGGTAGGATTCAGTGCTTACCAATGACTAGAAGCACCTTGATTAAACTGATGTTGCAGCATTTGATAGAAGAAACAGTCTGAGGATCATGCCCGTTTTTCAGGGACCCTCTGAGGAGTCCCTGTCTTTGGGAAGGCAGCCAAATGGCCAGCTGACGAGCAGAAAATGTGACTTGTCCAACTCTCCTCCAAGTTGCATTTCAGTTTCTTTCCAAAACTTATTAGCTCCCCTGATTTTGAGACTTTGGAAATGGTGGAAGGAAGAATTGTGGCTTTATATCCCCCTCCCTGCATGTGTCAACACTGTGATGTCAGTATTTACTAATCTACATTCAGTGGCTGTACAAATAACCGCTGTAGTAAGAAGATTCAGGATACTAGAGGTGGATTTTTGAGTCATTTACATGTATACTACATAGCAAGTTGATATTCATGATGCATGTTCTTTTAAATTAGTGATTGTGTGTCTTAAGTCTTTAACTTCCAATAGTTTATCATGTATGTAATACCTTCTATGTTTGCTTCTGATAAATGGAAATGTAGATTCACTGTCACTTCCTGGGATCTCTGCTCACGCTTCCAAGTTGTTCTCAATGACATTAGCCAAAGTTGGGTTTGCCGTTCATCCCTTACACATGGTAAATCTTGTGTTGTTCCCTGCTGTCCTCCGTAATGTGTGACTGGGAAATAAATCTTACAACAGTTAATTAAAAAAAAAAAAAGTCTTTGGAGGATGGGAGAGAACAGGAGAGAAGATAGGAAACAAAATATAGAGAATTTTTGAGCTTTTGTGTAAACCAAATGTTTTATGTAGGATGCAACATGTTGGCACGTCAAAAATACGGATGTGTGGACAACTGTAGTTGTGCTCAGTTTGTAGTGATGATGGAAAGTGTGTTTTACTTTAATCAAATAAATATGCTGGAATACTCGAGAATTGCATCCTCTGACATACCTCACTCTTCAAAGTGTTACCAAGCGCACAGCCTTTTTAACAGCACAGGAAAGATCACGTCTCCTCTTAGTTTATTTTCCAGGAATTTCCACTGCAACCACACAATAGGTCATGGCCTGAAACTTGACTCACAGAGCTACAGGTAGAGGTAAGCTTTTCTTTTCTAAATTCAAAGCTGTGTTTGAGAAATAAATTTGACTGGTTTTAACAATTTCTGCTGTATAAGAAAATTGGAGAAACCTGGTAAATATTTTTGAATATGATAAAAAATGTCTAAACAAAGTTCAATGTTCTTAATCTATGTATCTATTTTATATTGAAAGCGAAACTTCTAAAAACAGGTTCTATTTAATAGACTAATCTAGAATTAGTACCCTTGAGTGCGGCAGTTTAAGAAAAAGAAAAAAGCATACATGATTATTTTTTTCAATACTTTGATCAGTTATCTCACATTTGCTTGAAAGTTGCTACTAAGACAAAAATGACATTTCTAAGCATTTGAATTTGGAGTTGCTGTTTATGGATAAGCAGTCAAACTATCTGGTACATTTTTTAATTCTATTGTATTGTGGTGGTTATATGACAGAGAATACTTGGTATTCCCACCACCGAGTCTTTCGGGATGTATTTTAGACCAACTTAAACACTTAGCTCACTATTTTTTTTTTTTTTTTTTTTTTACAAAAACTTGCTCATTTAATAGAAATGATTATATAAAATTGTTTACACATATATAAAAACTAGGAACACATATGTAGGTAAGCAATCAAAATGCATACCTTCTGTTAGAAACGTTAACACTTCTGTGAATAGACTGAATGACTTCCTCTTAGTTTGGATGTCTGGGTCAGGCTCACAAGACGCTGGGGTTGGGGTTTGGTGCTTGACATCAGCCTCTGGCAAAGCACTAATCAAAAGAACCCCAAAGCTGATAGTGTACACAAACGGGCTTTCCGTAAGTTCATGACATTTCCTTTTGCAACTCAGGAAGACTCAACAGTGGTAGCTACTGTGGTCTGTCCTTGAAGATTCTGAGCAGTGCAAATGTAATATCCTGCATCAATGGTCTCAAAGTCTTCCACTGTAATGACACTCTGGGAGATTCTCGTGGTGTGTCCCAGTCCTCTGTGGATCAGCCTCCAAGTGTCTTGGATCGTCACAGGCCTTTCATCCTGTTTAATGACAGCCACAGAGACTGAAGCACAAGGGTCAAGCTGCTATAAACAGCTCCCATTCACCCAACACTGTTGAGGGTTCCTTTCAAAGGGCAAAGCACATGCTTACAAAAGACTGTTCAGTATGCGTAGCTTGTAAGCTGTGGAAGCTTTTACACTGAAATCATTTTAGGCAAACAGCCTTGAATTTCATTCTGTTGTCTGGTGCTGTCTTTCTGCCCTTTTCTTCTCTAAGTTTCTACTTAAGCTAAACTTTATGCTTTTAAAACTCCAAGTGGAACTGGTATTAAGCATCAACAGGGACAAAATTTTCCACTGGCCGCACTTTTCACATTGCCCACTTTCTTTTCCTAGCTAAGTAGTTCTTATTTACAGAACTGAAAGTCAGAAGCCTGAAAAATACCCACTGTAAAAGCTCCCAATTGCTCAGATTTGGAAGAGGGAGAAGTATGATTAGGCTAACGTGCCCTAGGACTCCAGTGGGAGAAAAGTTGTACCGAGGATGGGTAAGATAATGTACTAGATGACATGATCCCTATTTCTAGAACGTGAAATGGTCACTTTTGAGATGTCCAGCCAACTCTGGTAATGAGAACATAGTATTTTCTGAATTAGTTTAACAGAACTAATATATTACTAAGTGAATACCTTTTCTTATAAAACACCACATAGCAATGTAGGAAAAAAAACACCTCTATTGAAAATCATCAATGTCCTGTAGGTATGACCAACACTTTTGATAATCAAGCACCTAGTACCAAGATGCTGGAAAACACTATTCCCCAGAGACAGTTATTTTACACCAATCACAGCCTGTAAGCCAGAAGGACGTCAGCTACTGAATGTGTGCTGAGAGGCCAAATCTCTTCTGCCAACAAAGAGATTATTCCATGCTGGTAGCGGAGCTGTTACTTTAGCAAGCAGAACATGCACAAGGGCTAAATATGGTGCAATTGCTTTTATGAGAAGTCTATTTTAAAATGATCTCTGACCTCACAGCACCTTTTTGGCAGGGTCGGTTTCTATGCCCACTTGGTGGATGCTTGCTCAGAGCCACCTGCCGTGGGCACAGCTTGTTTAGAGAACACTCTAGCCAAGTGAAACACGGGTAGAAGGAAGCAGCAGAAAGAGCCCATGGGCGCACTCGGTCCCCAGGGAAGCCACTTCTGACTTTGTCTCACAGAGGTCCTTGGGAAGGGCTACCAGAGAAACTGGGAAAAGACCACAGGGAGAAGGAAACTTCTAGCTCAACTCTCTAAAAATTTTGACTGAACACAAAGTTCCTGTACAGAGCTCGGGTGAGGGGATGAAGCAGGAGTGCAGACACAACACAGAAACCATGGCATGTAGGGAGATGTGAAACCTGAAAGCCCTGTTTGCTTTCTCACCCAGGAGGCTGGGGTAGCCTGGGACAAATTCTCAACCCTACTCACCCACTGCCTAGAAACAAACTCAGTGCTGTGGGTGGGGACAGAGGGAGTAAGACCATCCATTTGGGCTATATAGGACCTGGGTGAGGCCTGTAACTGCTGGCTTTCCCCCACTTCCCTGGTGACCTGCATGACACAGCAGAGCAGCCATAATCCCCTGGGGAACATAACTCCATTGGCCTGAGAACCACACCCCCATCCCCAACAGCAGCCATAGCGACCTACCCAAGGAGAGTCTAAGCTCAGACATGCCTAGCCCCGCCCCCACCTAATGGTCTTTCTCTACCTTCCCTGGTAGCTGAAGACAAAGGACATAATCTGTGGGAGCTCTAGGGTCCTGCTCACCACCTGATCCTCCCTATACTACCACAGCTGATGCTGAGACCAACCAACACAAAACTAGTACAATAAACAAAACGACAGCTAAGAACCCTCACAGAGTCCATTTCACTCCCCTGCCACCAACATCAAAGTAGGTGCTGGTATCCATGGCTGAGAGACCTGACATCACAGGACTCTGTGCAGGCACCACCCAGTACCAGCCCAGAGCCCAGTAACTCTGCTGGGTGGCTAGATACAGAAAAAAAGTAACAGTCACTGCAGTTTGGGTCTTAGAAAGCCACACACATAGAAGGGGAAAAGCATTACATCAAGAGAGCACCCCATGGGACAAAAGAATCTAAACAGCAGCCCTTGAGCCCCAGATCTTCCCTCTAACACAGTCTACCCAAATGAGAAGGAACCAGAAAAACAATTCTGGTAATATTTCGAAACAAGGTTCTTTAACACCCACAAAAGATCACACTAGCTCACCAGCAATTGATCCAAACCAGAAGAAAGCCCTGAATTTCCAGAAAAAGAATTCAGAATATCAGTTATTAAGCTAGTCAAGGAGGCATCAGAGAAAGATGAACTCCAACTTAATTAAATTAAAAAAAGACACAAGATATGAAGGGAAAAATCTTCAGTGAAATAGCAAAAATAGAAAACAATCACAGTTTCTGGAAATGAAGGACACACTTAGAGAAATGCAAAATACACTGGAAAGTCTCAGCAACAGAATTGAACAAGCAGAAAAAAGAACTTCAGAGCTCGAACATAAGATTTTTGAATTGACCCAATCAAACAAAGACAAATAAAAAAGAATTTAGAAGACTGAACAAAGCCTCCAAGAAGTTTGAGATTATATTAAACAAGCAAACCTAAGAATAGTTGGTGTTCCTGAGGGAGAAGAGAAATCTAAAAGTTTGGAAAACATATTTGAGGGAATAATCAAGGAAAACTTCCCCAGCCTTGCTAGAGAGCTAGACATCCAAATACAAAAAGCTCAAAGAACACCTGGGAAATTCATCACAAAAAGATCATCATCTAGGCACATAGTGATCAGGTTATCTGAAGTCAAGAGGAAGGAAAGACTCTTAAGAGCTGAGGCAAAAGCACCAGGTAACCAAAAAGGAAAATGTATCAGATTAACGGCATATTCCTCAGTAGAAACCCTACTAGCTAGAAGAAATTGAGGCCCTATCTTCAGCCTCCTTAATCAAAACAATTATCAGCCAAGAATTTTGTGTCCGGCGAAACTAAGCTTCATAAATGAAGGAAAGAGACAGTCTTTCTGAGACAGACAAATGCTGAGAGAATTCACCAGTACCAATGCAGCACTACAAGAAATGCTAAAAGGAGCTCTAAATCTTGAAACAAATCCTTGAAATACACCAAAATAGAACCCTCTTAAAGCATAAATCTCACAGGACCTATAAAACAAAAACAAAATAAATTAAAAAATGAAAACCAAGGTATTCAGGCAACAAATAGCATGATGAATAGAATAGTACCTCACATCTCAATACTAACATTGAATGTGAATAGCCTAAATGCTCCACTTAAAAGACACAGAATGGCAGAATGAATATGAAGTCACCAACCAAGTATCTGCTCTTTTCAGGAGACTCGCCTAAAACGTAAGACTCAAAGTCTTAATGTAAAGGAGTGGAAAAAGATATTCCATACAAAGGCACACCAAAAATGAGCAGGACTAGCTTTTTTTTGGGTTTTTCTTTTTTTTTTGAGTCTCACTCTGTTGCCCACACTGGAATGCAATGGCGTGATCTCAGTTCACTGCAACCTCCGCCTCCCGTGTTCAAGCAATTCTCATGCCTCAGCCTCCTGAGTAGCTGGGTTTTCAGGCACAAGCCTGTCTTATATAGGAGTAGCTATTCTTATATAAGACAGAACAAACTTTAAAGAAACAGGAGGTAAAAAAGACAAAGAGGAACATTATATGATGATAAAAGGACTTGTCCAACAGGAAAACATCACAATGCTGTTTATATATATGCACCTAACACTGAAGCTCCCAAATTTATAAAACAATTACTACTAGACCTAAGAAATGAGATAGACTGCAACACATTAATAGTGGGGACTTTAATATTCAACTGATAGCACTAGACAGGTCATTAAGACAAACGTCAACAAAGAAACAATGGATTTAAACTACAACCTAGAACAAATGGACTTAACAGCTATTTACAGAACATTCTACCCAATAACTGCAGAATATGCATTCTATTCATCAGTACATGGAACATTCTCCTCAAGAGACCAGATGATAGGCCACAAAACAAGCCTCCATAAATTTAAGAAAAGTGAAATTGTATCAAGTACTCTCAGACCACACTGAAATAAACCTGAAAATTCCAAAAGGAACACTCAACACATACAAATACATGGAAATTAAATAACTTGCTCCTGAATGATCACTGAGTCAACAAGGAAATCACGATGGGAGTTAAAAAAATTCTTTGAATGTGCCTATAATCCCAGCACTTTGGGAGGCCAAGGTGGGTGGATCACTTGAGGTCAGGAGTTCAAGACCAGCCTGACCAACATGGTGAAACCCCATCTCTACTAAAAAATACAAAAATTAGCCAGCCAAGGTGGCTGGCATCTGTAATCCCAGCTACATGGGAGGCTGAGGCAGGAGAATCGCTTGAATCCAGGAGGCGAAAGTTGCAGTGAGCTGAGATGCGACACTGCACTCCAGCCTGAGCAACAGAGCAAGACTCTGTCTCAAAAAAAAAAAAAAAATTCTTTGATCTGAATGATAATAGTAACACAATGTATCAAAACTTCTGAGATACAGCAAAGGCGGTGCTAAGAGGAAAGTTCATAGCATTAAATGACTATATCAAAAAGCCTGAAAGAGCACAAATAGACAATCTAAAGCACACCTCAAGGACTAGAAAAACCAGTACAAACCAAATTCAAACGTAGCAGAAGAAAAGAGACAAAGATCAGAGCAGAACTAAATGAAAAGATAGAAGAAACAAAAAGCTGGTTCTTTGAAAAGATCAATAAAACTGATAGACCATTAGCGAAATTAACCAAGAAGATCCCAATAAGCTCAATTAGAAATGAAACAGGAGACATTACAACCAATATCACAGAAATATAAAAGATCATTCAAAACTACTATGAATACCTTTACACACACAAGCTAGAAAACCTAGAGGAGATGGATAAATTCCTGGAAATATACAACCCTCCTAGATTAAACCAGGAAGAAATAGAAACTCTGAACAGACCAATAACAACCAGTGAGATTGAAATGGTAATAAAAAAAATTGCCAATAAAAGTAAGTCCAGGACCAGCTGGATTCACAATTGAATTCTATCACATATTCAAAGAAGAACTGGTATCAATCCTATTGACACTGTTTCACAAGAGAGAGAAAGAGGGAATCCTTCCTAAATCATTCTGTGAAGCCAGTATCACCCTAATATCAAAACCAGAGAAGAACATAACAAAAAAAGAGAAAACTACAGACCGACATTTCTGATGAATATAGATACAAAATCCTTAACAAAATATCAGCTAATCAAATCCAACAGTATATCAAAGAGAGAGTCCACCATGATCAAATGGGTTTCATACCAGGCTGATTTAACATACACAAGTCATTAATGTGATACACCACACAAATAGAATTAAAAATCACATGATCATTTCAACAGTAACAGAAAAAGCATTTGATAAAATCCAGCATCCTTTATGATTAAAACCTTCAGCAAAATCAGCATAGAAGGGACATACCTTAACGTAATAAAAATAGTCTATGACAAACCCACAGCCAACATTACACTGACTGGGGAAAAGTTGAAAGCATTCCCTCTGAGAACTGGAACCAGACAAGGATGCCCACTTTCACCACTTTTACTCAACATAGTACTGGAAGTCCCGGCCAGAGCAATCAGACGAGAGAAAGAAATAAAGGGCATCCAAATCAGTAAAGAGGAAGTCAAACTCACTGTTTGCTGATACGATCATATACCTAAAAAAACCCTAAAGACTCCTCCAAAAAGCTGCTAGAATTGATAAATTCATTCAGCAAAGTTTCAGGATACAAAATTAATGTACACAAATCAGTCTCTGCCATACACCAACAGTGACCAAGTCGAAAATCAAATCAATAACTCAACTCCTTTTATAATGGCTGCAAAAAAAAAAAAAAAAAATAGAAATATACCTAACCAAGGAGGTGAAAGACCTCTACAAGGAAAACTACAAAACACTGCTGAAAGAAATCATAGATGACACAAACAAATGGAAACACATTGCATGGTCATAACTGGGTAGAATCAATATCATGAAAATGATCATACTGACAAAAGCAATCTACAAATTGAATGCAATTCCACCAAAATACCATTATTCTTCACAGAACTAGAAAAAAAAATCATAAATGTCATATGGAATCAAAAAAGAGTCCGCATAGCCAAAGCAAGACTAAGCAAAGAGAACAAATCTAGAGGCATCACATTACTTGACTTCAGACTATACTATAAGGCCATAGTCACCAAAACAGCATGGTACTGGTATAAAAACAGCACAAAGAGCAGTGGAACAGAATAGAGGACCCAAAAATAAACCCAAATATTTACAACTGAACTTTGACAAAGCAAACAAAAACAGAAAATGAGTAAAGGACACCTATTCAACAAACGGTGCTGGGACAATTGGCTAGCCACATGTAGAAGAATGAAACTGAATCCTCATCTTTCACCTTATACAAAAATCAACTCAAGATGGATCAAATACTTAAATCTAAGACCTGAAACCATAAAAATTCTAGAAGATAACATTGGAAAAACCCTTTTAGACATTGGCTTAGGCAAAGACTTCATGACCAAGAAACAAAAAGCAAATGCAACAAAAACAAAAGATAAATAGATAGGGCTTGATTAAACTAAAGAGCTTCTGCACAGCAAAAGAAATAATCAGCAGAGTAAACAGACAACCCATAGACTGGGAGAAAATTTTTGCAATCTCTACATGCGACAAAGGACTGATATCCAGAATCTACAAGAAAATCAGATAAATCAGCCAGAAAAAAAAAAAAATCCCATCAAAAATTGGGCTAGGGACATGAATAAACAATTCTCAAATGTCCAAAAACATGAAAAAATGCTCAACATCACTAATGATCAGGGAAATGCAAATCAAAACCACAATGTGATACCACCTTACTCCTGCAAGAATGGCCATAATTTACGTTGGCACAGATGTGGTAAAAAGAGAACATTTCTCCACACTTCTGCACTGCTGGTGGGAATGTAAACTAGCACAACCACTACAGAAAACAGTGTGGAGATTCCTTAAAGAACTGAGGGTAGAGCTACCATTTGGTCCAGCAATCCCATTACTGGGTATCTAACCGGAGGAAAAGCAGTCATTATATGAAAAAGACACTTGTACACATGTTTATAACAGTACAATTCACAAGTCCAAAAATATGGAACCAGCTCAAATGCCCATCAGTCAATGAGTGGATAAAGAAATTGTGGTATATATACCATGGAATACCACTCAGCCATAAAACAGAATGAAATAATGGCATTTGCAGCAACCCGGATGGCATTGGAGACCATTATTCTAAGTGAAGTAACTCACAAATAGAAAGCCAATCATGGTATGTTCTCACTCCTAACTGGGAGCTAGCTATGAGGACGCAAAGACACAAGAATGATACAATGAACTTTGGGGACTCTGGGGAAAGGGTGGGAGGTGGAAAGGGAGAGATAAAAGCCTATACACTGGGTACACCACTAGAGTGAATACACCAAAATCTCAGAAATCATCTAAAGAGCTTATTCATGTAACCAAACACCTACTGTTCTCAAAAACCTATTGAAATTTAAAAATGACGAAACATATTAAAAACAAAGAGAATACTCTGAAGGACTCCAGGAGGTGGTTAGACTCTAGTTGACCCAGAAGATGGGACTGAAATTGAGGTGGGGGCAGGAGGAAAGAGAGGATCCTTCCTTTCCCTTTCCTCCTACTGTCCTTTAAAAAAAAAACAAAAAATTTGTATTTCAGGCTCAGGGGTATACGTGCAAAAATTTGTTACATAACTAAACTCGTGTCATGAAATGACAGATCATTTTATCACCCTGGTATTAATATCAAGCCTTAGTGCCCATTAGTTATTTTGCCTGATCCTCTCCCTCCACCCTCAAGGAGGCCCCTGTATGTGTCCACGTGTTCTTATCATTCAGCTCCCACTGATAAGTGAGAACATGCGGTATTTGGTTTTCTGTTTCTGTTCCTACAAAGGACATGAGCTCATTCTTTTTCCTGGTTGCATAGTATTCCATGGTGTATATGTACTACATTTTCTTTATCCAGTCCACCATTGAAGGGCATTTAGGATGATTCCATGTCTTTGGTATTGTGAATAGTGCTGCAATGAGAATTACTGTCCCTTCTTGGTTACGGTTTTTTTTTTTTTTTTCAACCTGCTTATGAAGAGGGTACATTGAGCAAATTGACTAGTGAAACTCCATCTTTTATTTCCTGTCCTTAAAAAAAGTTCATTTTTAAATATACTGAAACATCTTCAAAGAAAACAAGAAAGCCCCACCCCCAACATAACCTCTCATGTTTCTTGCACTTCTTAAGTTATGGCCTGTATCACTGGGTGAGGACGAAACTGTGAATTCAAACCACTGGCTGAGACGCAGTTGCTGAGACGCAGGTGCCGCACTCACCTTCTGCCCTGGGAAGATCCACCTGAACTCCACCTCCACGTCGGGCTCCCCCAAGACAGTGCAGAGCACACTGACGCCGTCCCCACTTCTCACTTTGTTTGAAGAGGCCAAGATGGTTGTTGAAGGAGGGCCGCTGGGAACTGGAAGCAAGCAAGAGACAGGGAGAGTGAGATGAGACCCTGATGTAACCTCAAGAACAAACCTACAAACGTGCTCTTTTCTATGGAGATGGACTTTAGTGCCTTCCTCACAGCTTCCTGACCAGCGCCAGGGCGGTGCGAGCCCACCACTTGTGGTGTCCTCCGAAGCCGCCTTTACCTGTTGACCTTGGTGGTCTGGGAGGGGGCAGGCACCGGGACTCCCGGGGACAGCCTCCAAGCCTGTGATCAGGTGAGGAGGCTCAGAGGTCCATCGAGGGTCATGGTAAGGGAATAAAGAGGTGAGGGGAAGAAGTCCCTAGGGACAAAGCAAGCAGGAAGTACTGGGTGGTGGCAGCCATAGGGGTGGTGGGGGGCAGACAGGCGTGTGGCTGTCCATCCGCAGAAGGGGACAAAGTCTAAATACACAGATGAGAAAGATGTTTGCATGCAGGGCACGAGTACTACCTGGGTTTGCAGTGCCTTTGCTTCACGTTTCAGAAACAAATGTCTTCATTATGCCGAGTTTACTCAACAAGCTGTCTCTCTATTTATTCACTTAGCAATGGGGTCTCTGTCCTCCAGGCTGGAATGCACTGGTATAATCTTAGCTTGCTGCAGCCTCGAACTCCTGCAACTTGGAGGACAGTTCAAGCTATCCTCCCATCTCAGCCCTCTGAGGAGCTAGGATTGCAGGTATGAGCCACTGCACCTGACTAACTTTTCCATTTTTTGGTCTATGTTGCCCAAGCTGATCTCCAACTCATGGCCTCAAGCAATCCTCATGCCTTGGCCTCCCACAGTGCTGGGATTACAGGTGTGTCAATGAGCAATTTTGATGGCAGCCTTAGCAACGCTGTGCTAGTAGCTGGGCCTAGAGCAGGGAGCGACATGGACCTGATCTCTGAACCCGTGGAGCCTGTATTCTAGCAGAGGGGCCAGGCAGCGAGGGAGTCGCTGTATGTTAATTTAAAATGCTGTGCTAAAAGCTACGAAGCAAAAGCCCAGAGTGCTCCAAAAGGCCAGAATAGAATAGTCTGAGAGCCAGGAAGGGCTTCCTTGTGGGAGCAACGTTTGAACTAAAATCTCAAGGCTGAGCTTCAAAGACAGGGTCAGGAGAAGCAGGGAGGCACCAGCAGGCTGGGAATGCCCATGTGCATGGCTCCAGGTGAGAGGCGGTGGCACAGCGGAGGAGGGCTGGGGAGGGGAGGGGAGGGCAGCAGGGGAGGGCTGCAGGGGAGGGCTGCAGGGGAGGGCTGGAGTGGGGAGGGGAGGGGGAGGGCATCAGGGGAGGGCTGGAGTGGGGAGGGGAGGACAGCAGGGGAGGGCTGAGGGGAGGGGAGGGTTTGGGAGGGGAGGGGAGGGGAGGACAGCAGAGGAGGGCTGGAGTGGGGAGGGGAGGGCAACAGGGGAGGGCAACAGGGGAGGGCTGGAGTGGGGAGGGGAGGGCAGTGGAGGAGGGCTGGGGAGGAAAGGGGAGGGCTGGGCAGGAGTGGGGAGGGCAGTGGGTGAGGGCGGGGAAGGGGAGAGGAGGGAGGAGTGAGACCTGGCTGGGGAGGAAGACAGAGGTGAGTCCATGCAAGGCCATTCAGGCCACACAGACGATTTGGACTTTAGTTCTAGGAGAAGTGGGAACCTACTGAATGGTTTAATTAAAATCAGAGGCCAGGCCCAGTGGCTCACTCCTATAATCCCAGCACTTTGGGAGGCCAAGGTGGGAGGATCACCTGAGGTCAGGAGTTCGAGACCAGCCTGGCCAACATGGGGAAAACCCCATCTCTATTAAAAATATAAAAATTAAGGCCAGGCGCAATAGCTCATGCCTGTTAATGCCAGCACTTTGAGAGCCAAGGTGGGCAGATCACCTGAGGTCAGGAGTTCAAGACTAGCCTGACCAACAAGGTGAAACCCTATTTCTACTAAAAATACAAGATTAGCCGGGCATGGTGGCGCATTCCTGTAATCCCAGCTACTCTGTTCGCTGAGGCAGGAGAATCGCTTGAACCCAGGAGGTGGAGGTTGCAATGAGCCAAGATCACACCATTGAACTCCAGCCTTGGTGACAGAGCAAGACTCTGTCTTTTAAGAAAAATAAAAAAAAGAAAGAAAAAACAGCTACAGTGTGGACAACAGAGTGGAGGAAAAAAAGGCGGACACCAGGGAGAGAGGTGATAAAGTATTTGCATTAGTCCATGGCAGAGACGATGCTAGCTTGATCCATTTTTTGTCCTGAGGGTGGAGGGGAACAGTAGCATTTGAAAGTGATTTAATGAAAACAGTAGAAAGGACCGGGAGGAGAAAGGAGGCAGCTTGACTTCCAGCCGCAGGCCTGTCTCCTGGGTGAAGGCAGTACTGTCACCAAGGCAGAGAAGGAGGAAGAACCAGATCCAGGGAGGATGGCGCTGAGTCCACGGATGGCACAAGGAGGGTGGGGGCCCTGAAGCATCTCAGCACACACCAAGGTGGACAGCGGATACGTGGACCTGGCACTCCCAGATCTGGCCACTTCCACTCACTTGGGAGTTACCAGTGTACAGATGTGAAGCAGGCCCAGGGAGAGAATGGGGAGTGGGAAACCAGGGTGCCTGGGTGGGAGGGGCACCAAAATTTAAAAGCTGAGAGAAGGCTCAGAGCTGACCAAGCAGAGATTGTCCAGGCTGCAGTGCAGTGTCATGATCTCAGCTCACTGCAACCTCCACCTCCCGGGTTCAAGCAATTGTCTGCCCCAGCCTCCCGAGGAGCTAGGATTGCAGGTGCCAGCCACCATGCCCAGCTAATTTCTTTTTTGTATTTCTAGTAGAGACAAGGTTTCACCATGTTGGCCAGGCTGGTCTTGAACTCCTGACCTCATGATCTACCTGCCAAGGGAGGTGGATCATGAGGTCAGGAGTTCAAGACCAGCCTGGGAGGACTGAAGATTTTAAACAGTCTTAGAAACCAGAATGAGGCTGTCTTACTCACCCAGCGAGCCTTTTGGATGTGAAAGTGAAACTCAACGTGACTAACAGATCTCCCTACCCTCAGGAAAGGGGGTTTCAACGCTGTGGAACGGACGGAAGTTACCAGGGAAAAAAACTATTTCATGTATGAACACCCTGAATTGAAACTCCTCACTAAAATGGCCACATTAAGAAAAAGAAGTTCCATTTTTAATTGGGAGCTTGATCATGCTTCAGCTCTGTCAAGAGGAAGAGAGTAAGGCCAACTGGAAGAGAATGAGGCGGGAATTTGAAGACTCCAAGTGACAGCAAAAGAAAGAACAAAACGCAGAAGACACCAGGCAGGCAGAGTGGATGAGAGATGGGGGATTCGTGGCAATGCCCTCTACCCCCCCATGGGGAGTGTCCCAACAGCTCTTAAGTCTCTGGGTACAGGCATGGGGATGTTACCTGTGTTCATCCAGGATGGTTCTTTCCTGGACAAGAGACTACAGAGAAGAAGGTGTGCAGGGCATGGGTGGCAGGTCCTGATGTGGTGGGACCCAGGTGGGTGGGGAGGGCAGAAAGCCCCGGGGAACAGTGTGGGGCAGGGGGTGCAGGTGATGATCGCGGTGGAAGGAGTCATCAAACATCATCCTGGGAAAGAGAAGCCTGTGACTGGAGCAGGGGTTGGCCCCGGTGGTTGCTGTCACGGTGCTTGTGGTTGACATGTTCACACTGCAATGAGGGTGGGAAGATCTGAGATGGAACGGATGAGGGGTCCATGAACCTGGCCAGTGGGTTCCAACTCGGTATCAAAGTCACCCTAAAAATGGAGTGACGAGCAGGGCCATGAACCAACTGCCAAAATGTTTGATGAACGCACGGGAGTGACAGGAAAGGAAATGAGAACGCTGGTGGAGCCCATAAAGAGCAGAGGTTCCCAACAGAAGGGCAGAGAATGAGGGTTGGGAGGTGGGAATGCGTACAAGAAGGATGCCAGCCTTGAAGTGGCAGTGAACGGCAATCCTTTGGAGACAGCGGATTCGGGTTAAGACCAAGAACTGGGAGGAGGCTCTAAAGGAGTCTGGGGACATAGAAGACTTGCTGATCAAACACGGAGGCAGCACCAGAGTGAATGACGGAAGGATTTGGCTGGAATGGAGAAGAGGGGTTTTCGGTCAGGGTCATAGCAAGGAAGGAGAACATCCTAGAAGTGGTGGTGCCAAAGGGAAGCCTTCAAGAACAGCGTAAGTGGGCCAACCATGGTGGCTCATGCCTGTAATCTCAGCACTCTGGGAAGCTGAGACCGAAGGATCGTTTGAGCCCAGGAGATCAAGACCAGCCCAGGCAATGTATGAAAACAAACAAAAAAAAGTTAGCAGGGCATGGTAGTGCATGCCTGTAATTCCAGCTACTCAGGAAGCTGAGGTGGGAGGATTGCTTCAGCCCAGGGCTTGCTTTAAGGCTGCAGTGAGAAAATGGTTGTGCCACTGCATTCCAGCCTGGGCAACATAGCAGGACCCTGTCTCAGAAAAAACAAACAAACAAACCCAACGACAGTGAAACAAAAAAAGGCACTTATGGTATTTCCTTATTCCATCTGCAGACAGAGAATAGCAGTACCTGAAACTGACAGGAAAGTGACTAGAATCTAGGCAGGGGTGGCCAGGCTTACCCGCCACGTAGAGCAGCTGGTACTTGATGGAGATCTGAGATCTGCCCCCTGCCTCCGCCCTGCAGTAAACCACGCCCTGGTGCTCAGAATGAGGTTGCAGATACACAAAGCCCCGCTTCATGTCGTAAACAATGTCTGTTCCATTGGCTGGGATCTCCTTGGCTGGGAATTCCCTGTGGAGCGTGACTTTGGCCGACAGCACAGTCACCCGACAAGGAACCACAGCCTGTCTGTCCGGGTTCAAGTAGACAACATCAAAGTAGCTGGGAGAAGGCACAAAGAGTTCTCCTTTCTCTGTAAAGGGAAGACACAGGCTTATTCACTCCAGAGACACAAAGTAAAAGCACCCCTGAGGATTCTGCATACTCAGAATACTGAGTCCTTAAGAGTAGAAAAGGCTGGGTTTTCGTTTTCTTTTTTCATGCTTTTCATTTTTTGGAAGAATGATTTTACTTCCCGTCTCCTTAAAGAAAATAGAAAAAGTATCAGTTCAAGCTCAAATGAGGCCCATGGATCACGACCCTGAGGAAGCAAGGAACAAAACTGATTCCCTTAAGGTTTAACATGCCCAGCCTTACTTCATTTTTTTTTTTTTTTGAGATGGAGTTTCGCTCTTGTTACGCAGGCTGGAGTGCAATGGCGCGATCTCGGCTCACCGCAACCTCCTCCTCCTGGGTTCAGGCAATTCTCCTGCCTCAGCCTCCCGAGTAGCTGGGACTACAGGCTCACGCCACCGTGCCCAGCTAATTTTTGTATTTTTAGTAGAGATGGGGTTTCACCTTGTTGACCAGGATGGTCTCGATCTCTTGACCTCATGATCCACCCGCCTTGGCCTCCCAAAGTGCTGGGATTATAGGCATGAGCCACTGCGCCCGGCCTCCAGCCTTACTTCTTAATGTGAAATAAGTGACCACACTAGTTGCTTTAAAAATATATTTACAATCTGGCCTATAATTGTAGCACTGTGGGAGGCTGAGGCAGATGGATGGCCTGAGCTCAGGAGTTTGAGACCAGCCTGGGCAACATGGTGAAACCCCATCTTTACTAAAAATACAAACAAAATTACCCAAGTGTGATGACACGCACCTGTAGTCCCAGCTACACAGGAGGCTGAGGCATGAGAATTGCTTGAACCCAGGAGGCAGCAGAGGTTGCAGTGAGCCGAGATCGTGCCACTGCACTCCAGCCTGGGCAACAGAGCAAGACTGTCTCAAAAATAAAAATTTGCAATCAGTAGCCTCCATCAACAACAACAACAAAATGTGTTGAAGTTCATTTTAATAATTATAGATTACATATGTCCCCTGCAAATGTATTTATATCCACTCATGTAAATGACAAACATATTAAAGAAAACTAAGCACATTGGATTTTAGATTTCAAAAAAAAAAATCAAGTTAATAAACTATACACGACATCCAAATTACAGCTAACTCAGTATTTAGGAAAGCACTTATTAATGTGATTTTATGATTTTAAGTTTTAAAACCTTAGCAGTTGTAAAACCTTGAAGCCATCTGCTGCTTCTGTGTGAAGAAATCAACTGCACAGCCGCGGTCAGTAACTGCCGGTCAGGAAGCGCCTCCCAGCACATCAGAGCTCCCCCGGGAGACCCAACACAGGGACAGTGTCCTCAGCATGTCCTCACACAGCCCAGAGGACCTGGCGCCTGTCAAGGTCAGTGGAGGGGAATGGAGTCGGCTTGAAGGAGGAACCCATCAGTCTCAGGTCTGCTCTCGGCTCGGCCAGCACCTGGCTGGGAATCTTCAGCCAGTCTTGTACATGTCCCTATTTCCTCTGAAATTACTTGGCCTGGTTCTTTAAGCTCAGACGATGGCATTTGTATCTTACCAAAATGGGAGAAATGAGGACTGGCTTACCCATTCTGTCCTTAGGACAGGCAAGAAACTCTGCATTGGGCTTTTGGGGGTATTTCTGTTGGTGCTGGTGGCTTTTCTTTTTTGGCATGGTTCATTAAATCCTTTGTTTTTCTGGATCATTCTGTGAGGGAATGTTATGGTAATTGCAAAGAGAAATCTTCAGAGCTAGTCAGACCCCAACATTTAATACATAGTTTCTTGTGTTTTCTGCACAATGTTCCTGAAATAAATATTTTTCCTAGGCTTTCTCCCTCACTCACCTTCTTTGTATCACAGTTAGATGGTATTTTAGGTTGGGGGCAGAATTACTGGACACATCATCAAATGTTTCATGAGCCAAGAGTTCTTGGGCTCTAAGTACCAAGTTCACTAACATGGAGATCCTCCCTCTTGGCTCTAAGATGAGGGAAGAGTACGTCACGGCTCTGAGAGTCTCCGTGTTTTACACGGGTTTCCATCAGGCTGGGAGGTCTGTGCTACTTTATGAGAAACTGGCTTTCAGGCTTAGGTAAGGAACACCTCCGTCAATGTTGTGCCCAACATTCATGATTCACACAGAGTCCATCTACGTGGCCTTGGAGGCATTATTTAATTTCCTCATGCTTCAGCGTCCTCATGTGTAAAGAGAAGAATCTGGAGTGGATAATATTAAAGATGTTTTCTTAGCAGCAACACTTTAGGATTTTATGACTGCAAGATTTAGAGGCAACTTTTAAGGGTGTGGAGAATAATCTGAACCAGTAAGAAAAGCTGTTAGTTGAATAAGTGAACCATGTGAATTTAAGAACACAAAAATATCATCTTCTTTCCTTTACTTTCTGTTTTGAGATAGGGTCTCACTCTGTCACCCCGGCTGGAGTGCAGCGGCACGATCATGATGTATTGCAGTTTCAACCTTCAGAGCCAAAGTGATCCTCCCACCGCAGCCTCCTGAGTAGCTGGGACTATAGGCATGTGCCACCATGCCTGTCTATTTTTTAGTTTTTAGTTTTTGTAGAGTTGGGGTCTCACTATGTTGCCAAGGCTGGTCTCAAACTCCTAGACTCAAGCAAGCCTCCTGCCTTGGCCTCCCAAAGTGCTGGGATTATAGGCATGAGCCAATGTGCCCAGCCTTGCTTCTTATACTATAATACATAATTGGAAATAAGTGATCACACCAGTTGCTTTAAAAATCTATTTGCAATCCATCACTTCCATCAAGAAAAAGTGTTGAAGTTCATTTTAGTAATTATAAATTACTTATATCCCCTGAAAATGTATTTATGTCCACTGATCTAGATGACAAATATATTACTTAAAGAAAACGAAGCACATGGTATTTTAGATTTTAAAAAATCAAGTTAACAAGCTATAAACTAACTCCAAATTACAGCAAATTCAATATTTAGAAAAGTACTTTTTTTTTTTTGGACACAGTCTCACTCCATTACCCAGGCTGGAGTGCAGTGGTGCAACCTCAGCTCACTGCAACCTTGGCTCACTGCAACCTCGGCTCACTGCAACAACCTCGGCTCACTGCAACAACCTCGGCTCACTGCAACCTTGGCTCACTGCAACAACCTCGGCTCACTACAACCTCGGCTCACTGCAACAACCTCGGCTCACTGCAACAACCTCGGCTCACTGCAACAACCTCGGCTCACTGCAACCTCGGCTCACTGCAACAACCTCGGCTCACTGCAACAACCTCGGCTCACTGCAACCTCGGCTCACTGCAACAACCTCGGCTCACTGCAACCTTGGCTCACTGCAACAACCTCGGCTCACTGCAACAACCTCGGCTCACTGCAACAACCTTGGCTCACTGCAACAACCTCAGCTCACTGCAACCTCGGCTCACTGCCTCCTGGTGTAAGCGATTCTTCTGCCTCAGCCTCCCAAGTAGCTGGAATTACAGGTGTGTGCCACCATGCCCAGCTAATTTTTGTATTTTAGTAGAGATGGGGTTTCGCCATGTTGGTTAGGCTGGTCTCGAACTCCTGACCTCAAGTGATCCGCCTGCCTTGGCTTCCCAAAGTGCTGGGGGATTACATGCATGAGTCACTGCGGGAAAGTACTTATTAATGTGGTTTCCTACATATAAAAATTAGAGCCCCAGCCTTTTACTATAAGAAAGCTGTAGGCCGGGCACAGTGGCTTATGCCTGTAATCCCAACACTTTGGGAGGCTGAGGTGGGCAGATCATGAGGTCAGGAGTTAGAGACTGGCCTGGCCAATGTGGCAAAACCACATCTCTACTAGAAATACAAAAATTGGCCAGGTGTGGAGGCATTTGCCTGTAATCCCAGCTACTTGGGAGGCTGAGGCAGGAGAATTGTTTGAACCCGGGAGGCAGAGGCTGCAGTGAGCTGAGATTGTGCCACTGCACTCTAGCCTGGCAGCAACCAGAGCACTAATCTCAGCTCACTGCAACTGCCACCTCCCAGATTCAGGTGATTCTCCTGCCTCTGCCTCCTGAGTAGCTGGGACTACAGGTGCATACTACCATGCCCACCTAATTTTTGTATTTTTGTAGAGATGGGATTTCTCCATGTTGGCCAGGCTGGTCTTGAACTCCTGACCTCAAGTGATCCACCCGCCTCAGCCTCCCAAAGTGCTGGGATTACAGGTGTGAGCCACCGTGCCCGGCCTAGGGTAAGATTACAGGTGTGAGCCACTGCACCCAGCTGAGAGCCCATAATATTAACAGGACATTCTGCCAAAGTTAAGCCTTCAGTTCAAAACCTCAGCTGATATTTTCAGAAGACACAACAGTGCTAATCTTGGCAAAGAATCTTTATTCTGCAACTTAAGTTGTGGAATCAGTCATCTTAGTTGGTTGCCTTTTCCACTGTTGCTTCACAGCATGGTATAACACAAAGGGCACATGGACCATCTTGTGTAGCAAGTTCCAAAATGAAGATCCAAAGAGATTGCCTATGAATAATTATTAGCAATTCTCCTGACAACACCAGTTACGTTAGGCAGCATCTGGCTATCAGTCCATCCTTCGCCTTGTCCTAGAAAAGGTTCAAGGCAGTAACAACACTTGATCCTGGGTCAGAAAAACAGGTATGACTCCTTACTGTGCCACTACAAGTTCTGGAACATTGAGTCTCAGCATGAGCATTAGTATTTCTAGTATTTTGGAGATAACAAAATAGCTTTTGCTAATTTTCCAGGGGTGTTGTGGAAATGAAACTGACAAAGGCAGGAGGCAGAGAACTCTCCTCAACAGATAAGGGAGGGTACTTAGAGAAACTCTGACCCACCAAGGTCATGCACATGCCTAAACATGCCCCCAGTGAAAAATTCCATCCCTTAACACATGCTCAGTAAGGGAAATAGATCAACGCAGAGTGACTCAGATTAAGGACCTGCATGCAGTCGCTGAAAGGACAGGGTGGAGCTGCCAGGACTTCATGCCTCTTACAAACAGGGAATCCAGACCTATCAGGGGAACATAGAAGCCCTTGTATTCAACTGTGTAGAAGGCAGCCTTTTTGAGAGCTTTCCTTTTTATTTAATCAATTCTATTCCACTCACTCTTTGAGCGTCTGTGTGCCTAAGTTTTCCTGGTCATGAGACAAGAACTGGGATCCAGCTGAACTAAGGAGCAAAAAATCTGCATCAAAATGAGATACATGTGCTTTCAGAATTGCAGAATATCCTACTAATGCATCTTCTTGCCAGAGAGGAGCTATTTGCCCAGGAAAGCACAAATACATGAGATTGTACTAAAGCATTCTTTAATGGTAAGGACATAATATCATTTGGGTCATATGTCTATGTCTATGTCTAGGTCTATTTAGGTCTAGATATAAAAGGTAGATGGATTCAGGGCAGAGAGAAATCTTATGAAAGCCCCTGCCCAGGCACTAAGAGAAGATTCTGTATTCACCTGAAATGTCTTGGACAACAAGACTGGGGTGGATTTTTAAGACTCCTGAAAGCTGTTACTGACCTCTGAACCTTGTTGGAGAACTTCATCCCCTAAACTTCAGAACTTAGAGAGCGATATTGAAAAAAGAGGCTGAGCAGTTATTCTGCAACACCTGTTTCTCAAAATGCAAACTCCACCTTCCAAAAACCTACTTTGCACTGCAGAGTAGAGTAAGCTCAGGGACTGAAGACACAAGAGCCACAATCTTTGGGAATCTTGTCCGCGAAATCTCAGCTCATGGTCTCATGGTATTCATAGGAACAAATGGGGCTGAGCACAGCGGCTCACACCTGTAACTTCAGCACTATGGGAGATCAAAGCAGGAGGACTGAGCTCAAGCGTTTGAGACCAGCCTGGGCAACATAGTGAGACCTCATTTTTACTGAAAAATAAAATATAAAATACTAAAAAGGACAAATGAGAGGAGGTCTTTAGCAAAGTATCCTATGATTATGGAGTTTCCAGAAAGGAGATGGTTATAGGTTCTGAGAACACAATGATGGAAGGCAACAGCAGCAGTGTCCAACAGAACTTTATGAGATAAAGGAAACATTCTCTGTGCTCTCTAGTACAACAGCCATTAGCCATATGCCACAATTGAGCACTTGAAATGCGGCAAGCGCACTGAGAAATTGTTTTTATTTCATTTTAATTAATTTTTAATTAAATGTAAGTAGCTACATGTGTCTAGTGGTTACCATACTGGGTAGTGCAGGGCCAGACCCTGGAACCAAACGGTTTGTGTTGAAATCCTGTTACCAACCACTTACTTGCTGTGTGATGTTAAGGACTTAATCACTTTAAACCTCAACTTTCCCATCTGAAAAAAAATAGCAATGATATTAGTATTTGCCCTGAAGGGTTATGGCAAGACTTACATGAAATAACTGATGTAAAGCATTTAGCCCAGAGCCTGGCAAACAGGGAGTGCTCTGATTGTCATTATTTGCTATTCGGCATGCAGTGGGGGAGCCTTCAGTTCTCAGCCAAGTCCAGAAGTTTGAAGAGTTCCATTCATGCAGCAAATATTTTACCTGTAAAAAAGATGTAGGTGGAGCCTGTTTTGGCCTCGTCCTTCCTGCAGATGTACCCACTGCAGAGCTGCCCCCAGCAGCTGAATGCACCTGTGTCAGCCGAGGTGGAGTTGACCAGCGTCAACTGGCTGTAGCGCTCATTCTGCTTGACACTAGGAATAAAAGAGACACGAACTCAAAGCAGGTCAGACCTGGGCTGGGGCCCTCCAGCTGTCACACTCGGCACCATTGTTCTCTGGGCAGACCTGCCCCAACCTCTCTCCAATGCCACAAAGTAAAATAAGAATCTGTTTGGCTGGGCACAGTGGCTCATGCCTAAAAATCCCAGTGCTTTGAGAGACCAAGACAGGTGAAAAACTTGAGTACAGGAGTTTGAGACCAACCTGGACAACACAGCAAGACCCGATTTTTACAAAAATTAAACAATTAGCCTGGCATGATGGCTCACTCCTGTAGTCCTAGCCACTCGGTAGGCTGAGGCAGGAAGACTGCTTGAGTCCAGGAGTTTGAGATTCCAGTGAGTCATGATCATGTTAACGCACTCCAGCCAGGGTGACAAGACCCCGTCTCTAAAAAATAAAAATAAAGAGTGTATTTCTGATAAATGGGTGTCAGGGGAGGCAGAGAGAAAAGTGTTTCCTCAAAGGAAATAAGAAATGTCAAAGAGAATTCCTCTTGTTGGAGAACATAATTGTCCTCAGACCTGGGGTTTCCTTAAGTAAAATCATTGGTGCAATAGCTATGCAGCCTCAGAAGCTCAGCCAGAAAGCCTAGGGCTGGTGCTCTGCTTTCAGCCTGCATCTCATGAATTCATTTATACGCAGTCAACATGAATGAAAGCACACAGCATTAGCCAATATCCAAAATCCCTTTCATCAATAAAGGTAAGTCTCTGAATTAAAGCTTGGAATTTTAGATATGCTGCATTATCATGTTAAAACCAAACTCCTTCTTTTAAGAAAAAAATACACTGGCTGGTAAGATCCTGAGCCCAAAGTATGCATGCAGCCCACTTCTAATAAAGTATTTAAAGCCTTTGGGCATTTGGACTTTTCCTCTGACCTCACTATTATTTCTACTTTTATTTTCTTCCTTATCTCTTGTATTTTGTATCTTGTTGCATGGCAAATGTATTTGCAAACCCCTTCAGTTTCTTTCTGAAGAGAGGCATACATATTTATTATTAAACACTAGCATTAGCCAATTTCAATGGTAATTAATTCTATTATATTGTGGCAGAAATCCAGATGTATCAGATGTATCATTCTCACACTGGAGCTTCTCCTGAGGCTGAGAGCCTCAGCACTGGGGGGTACACAAAAATAAGCAGTTTTCATCTGGGGACTCATCTCAACTATCCAAACGCTTCACTCTTCTGAGATCCACATACTTTTATGATGCAGTCGAGATTCTCCAGTTTATCTTGCAGCAATATCAACACGGTGACCAGTTTACATTTAGCGTAGGGCGAAATGTCAGGTCAGTTGGTCCCGAAGGCAGCCCTGCTCTGGTTCACTGCGGAAAAGCTCGTTTTGTCCACCAGCTCTGCCAAGTGGTGCTTCTGTACTCCCACTCCATCAACTGCCCCCTTTACCCTGAACGGAAATCTCTCCTCCTTCAGGAAGCTTCTAATTAGAATCGACTCTCAGGACTCTCCCCACTTTTTCCTGACAATTGACTTCCTTGTTCTCTACCCCTCGGATACCCCTGGCTTCCTGTCATTACACTAGATGGTGCAAGCTTTGAGGCAGGGACTGAGCTGTATTTGTTTTATATTCTCTAAGCAACAAATCTGTGCAGAGTACACAGTAAGGACTCCCTAAATATGAATTAATCAAGTTGAACCAGTGATGGAAAAGGAAAGAAACTGGAGAGGCAGGCTTCCAGCTCTCTATTTTGCAGAGGGGGAAACTGAGTCTCTGATAGCTGAAGTGGTTTCCCTGAAACCCACAACTTGTGAACCAATTGTGACAAAGTCTTCCTTAAGTCAGTTAAGCATGTTCTGAATACCACTCATCAGATAAGAAAAGGTATACAAAGCCCTGGGAGCAATGCCTGGTTCGCTGAATTATCCCAATTATATCTTAATTACAGATAAGTAATAGTAATCATGAATATTACTATAGCAACAATAAACAGAACACATGCAGCATTGGGGATAGTTAGCACAGCAAATGAAAAATGGTGGACCTAGGCCAGGTGTGGTGGCTCACGTCTGTAATCTCAACACTCTGGGAGGCTGAGGCAGGAGTATGGCTTAGAGCTTAGGACTCCACAACCAGCCTGGGCAATACAGTGAACCCCATACCTATAAAAAATTAAACATTAGCCAGGCATGGTAGTATGCACGTAGTCCTAGCTACTCAGGAGGCTGCTGTGGGAGGATCTCTTGAGCCCAGAGGTTAAGGCTGCAATGAGCTATGATCCCACCACTGTACTTCCAGCCTAGGTGACAGAGCAAAACCTGTCTCAAAAAAAACAAAAAAATTGAAAAGATCAATGCTAGTTTTAAGGATGAAGCTATATTTCAGCAGATAAAAAAAAAATTAGAAAAGGGAAGGAGAAACGGAGGCAGTATTCTCCCCACGTGGACAAGAGTGTCTGGCCACCTCCTGTACAGCTCAGAACCAGGGTACAGAATCAGCAGGCAATCAGTATATTCACTGCACATCTTCTCTGACCCCAGCATTTGCTAACATTGTAGTGATCGAAAGTATAAGATGCCATTACTACTGGGAAAGTAATTAGGCACGTAAAAAAATCAACCCTTGGGAATAACCCAGCACCAGTGTGCAATCTGCATGCTGTATCTTTAGTAGGTTTGTGGGTGGAAGGAAGGAAATGCACTGGAAAACAATTTTGCATTTTTCCACCCCCTCTTCTATGCAAACAATATAAAACAGGAAACGAATTATTTAGTGGGATTAGTGTTTAAATGCCTGGATTTAAAATGTCCATTTCTACCAATGGTACCTCATCGTCTAGGCAGCGGGTTACACAAGGGGTTGGAAGTGACGTAAGGCCTCTGGAGGCCAAGTCCGTGTCATAACATGGAGACGAGGATTCCCTGAGCCCTTCAGAGCCACTGTCTATAAAGAGATGCTTCATCAAAGACCCTTTCTGTGTAACCACTGAACACCACCCCCAGGGATGGAAGAAGTGGAGAATGGGGGAGTTTAAGTGGAGCTAAAAGAAGGTGCCATGACGAAGTGCCAGGAAAAAGTGTCCTAAGAGAAGTAAAATTCACACGAACAGGAGGCAGCTCTGAACACACCATCACATCAGCTCACCTCTGACCTTTTCTTTCTAAACTAGGAGTTCTAGCCCTGACCCACAGAGATCTCAGTGACGGCCAAGTCCATATTTCCAAGTGAATGTGTTCAAATGTTAAGACCCTGTGTATGTGTGTGTATGTCTTCCAACATGCTTCCCTGGCCTTTACACACAGTCTTGCTTCCATCAGTAGAAGCTTGAAGCTTCCTGCATTCAGCCCAGCCTGCTCTCTCCTGGGGGTGGCCTAAGTCGTGAGAGGGTGCAGAGGAGGGAGCTGACAGCCCTCAGATGTAGGGACCTGTGCATCTTACCTGGGGCAGTGGCCAGGTAATAGTAGTGGGGTCCATTTTCTGTCTGTCCCCACCAAGACTCTGCAAGCCAAGGGCAGGGGGTGAGCCCTGGATTACAAGATAATGATTCGTTGGTATTGTGCCCATACATACTTAATGGCTACAAAATAAATGGGAGGTGCTGGAGAGGACAGGAGGGATGCAGTGATGTCTAGAGGTCCCTGTTCGTGAGTTCTTCTATACAACATGCCATGAGAACTCCAAAGAGAGTAACCAGCAAGAGTCTCCAGGCCGAGAGGGTCTTGGTGGAAAGGAAGGATTTCAACATGCACAAATCACCGGCATGCATTCCAAGGGAAGGAGATCTCCAGAGAGAGAAAAAAGGGCAGGTTTGTGCATAACAAAGAGGTGTCTGGACCACAGGTTGGCTGAAGACCGTGGTGAGAGGCATAACATCATGGACTTTGGAACTCTACCGACCAGATCCAAATCCCAGCTTCACCATGACCTTCAGAGTCCTTAGCTAGGGCTCGTCTTCCACAATCTGGCTTCACCTACTCTTCAGACTTGTAGTAACAACAGTGATGCTAATGCTTATGGAGGGCAGGCATGCTGCCAAACTCTTTAAACAACTTCGGGACTTAGAACAGCATCTGCCACAGAGAAATGCTCAATACATTTCATTTTATTATTATTATTTTTTTAGAGATAGGGTATTGCTCTGTTGTCCCGGCTTTGAGTACAGTGGTGAAATCATACCTCACTGCAGCCTCAGACTCCTAGGCTTGAGGGATCCTCCCACTTCGTCCTCCTGAGTAGCTGGAACTACAGGTATGTGCCACCACACCTGGATAATTTTTCAGATTTTTTGCAGAGACAGGGTCTTGCTGTGTTGCCCAGGCTAGTTTTGGGTTCCTGGCCTTAAGCAATCTCCCACCACAGCCTCCCGAAGTGCTGGGATTACAGGCATGAGCCACCACACCCAGCCTCAATACATTTTAGAAATTGTCATTACTATGGTCCCCCGGTTCTCATAACCACATTAGGATGGCGGTACTATTTTTCCCTTTTACTGATGAGGGCACCGAAACATAGAGAAGCAACTTGTCCAAGTTACTCAGCTAGTAAGTGGGAGAGCATCTAATCCAGTGTGACACGGACTCAGGTTACAAACATTTAGAAATGAAGAGGGGGCATGGATTTTCATCCTACAGAAATGAAATGAAATGAAGTAAAGCAATTTTGACTGAGCGATGGTGTCTTTAAAGAGCTTGCAAAATCTGCTATAGACACACATACACACACGCACACTCCTACATCACAAACACGAACACGGTAGATCCAGTTAAATGAGCTCAGAATTCTGAATTCCTTAGTAGAAACGGTACACTATTTTCTGTTAAGTCAACACTAAACCATCCAGTAATCAATTAAAGGAAACAAGAACGGGACAGCCATCACTTATGAAGCATCTACTTCATAACTGGCAATACCCAAGGCAGACTACTTTTTCTCAATCCCATGAGATGACAACGATGAGACTAATAACAACTGACACATAACCAGTGCTTAATGTGTGCTAAGCGCTGCTGTAAGCCCTTCACCCGTTTTGACTGAGTTCATCCTCATGAAGTTGGAGAGATAGGTGCTATTATTAACTTCACATGATAGGTGAACAAACAGGCTGGAGAGGTTAGGTAACTTTCCCAAGGTTACACAGGACACGTTGGAGCCTCCAGAGAAGAATTTGAAGGTCAGTGTAAACAACTTTCCCAGGGCGCCTCTGCTAGCAAGACAGATTTTCTGCTTTGGAAGCTCTGTGTTGCCTCTGCTGGAAACAGACCCCCATCTCTACAAAAATTTTAAAAATCAGCTGAATGTCACAATGCCTGCCTATAGTTCCAGCTATCTGGGAGGCTGAGGTGGGAGGATCACTTGAGCCTGGGAGTTTGAGGCTGCAGTGAGCTAGGATTACGCCACTGCACGCCAGCCTGGGCAACAGAGGGAGACCTTGTCTCTAAACAAGTTTACAAAATAAAAAATAAATATTCTCCGTATTCTCCATTCATTTCAAAAATTAATTGTTAGTCCTCTACCACACGCAAGAACTGTGCCAAAAACCAAGAGCGATCAAGACTCATGGGCATTTGCTCGTCTGTGTTTCAAGTGTTTACACAGGGCCTGTTTTTCCTCTAACTCTCCGTTTCAGAGTGTGTCAGAAAAGAATGGCTGTGTGATATGCAGGAACCAGGCCATATGGACACAGCACCGATCCTGGGAAACAGACAGCTGGGTGAAACATATTGAAACTGTCACTGTTTATGTTTCTTTAAAAAAGAAAGAAGAAATATGCATGAGGATCTCATAGAGAAACAAATATGCAAACTAAAGAACTTTAAAGTGAATACAGTTTCTGTATCAGAAATTAGGCTGGAATATCTCTATCCCTCTATCAATCTATTACCAATCACTCTATCATTTATCAGTCTATCATCTAATGATCTATCATCTATCAATCTATTATCATCTGTCAATCTATCTGTTGCCCATCTACTATCTATCCTTGTATCTATCTATCTATCCTTCTATCTGTCTATCTATCATGTATGTCCGTATTTGCATACTATCCAAGGAACTATTCAAAACCCTTGCAATGTGATACAATATTTCTATCTCAACAACTGGTTACATTTTGAAATGTGGCTCAGGTCTCTCTACTACAGTGACTTATGCCAGATTCCTCTGTATTATGAGTTTATTATTATTTTTACGGTAACTTTTCCTTTTTGAGACGGTGTCTCATTCTGTCCCCTAGGGTGGAGTACAGTGGCATGACTTCTGTGGGTTCAAGCCATCCTCCCACCTAAGCCTCCAGGGTAGCTTGGACTACAGGCACACACTACCATGCCTGGCTAATTTTTGCATTAGTGAAACCATGTATCTACTAAAAATACAAAAATTAGCCGGGTATGGTAGCAGATGCTTATAATCACAGTTACTCAGAAGGCTGAGGAAGGAGAATCGCTTGAACCTGTGATGCTGAGGCAGGAGGATCGCTTGAACCCAGGAGACAGAGGTTGCAGTGAGCTGAGATCATGCCACTGCACTCCACCCTGGGTGACAGAGTGAGACCCTGTCTCAAAAAAAGGTGAGAGGAGAGAAGAAAAGAGAGGAGAAGAAAAAAGAGGAGAGGAGAGGGAAGAGAGAAAAGAAGAGAAAAGCTATAATAAAAGTAAAACAAGTTAAACTATTTATAAAGTACAAAACAGATGCTGCATAAATGCACAAGCACAATGGCTCATGTGTATTTCAATACCTGGAGGTGAGTTTCACAATGTGTTGCCTTTTTAAAATATGAATTTCCAATACACAGGGCCAAAAAGAATTCCTTTAGAGGCCCAAAACTCCAGTGTATTATTTTGTTCTGATTAATGAAACACTGCCAAGTGGAGTATAACGCATAACTTGGAGTGCAGCATGACTTCGTCTTAACCATTCTGCTCCCGCACCTGTGCGGACCTGCTGAGGCTATGCCACCTCCCTGGAGTGTAACCCAGGCTCCCGGGTCTTAGTAAGCCTTCCTTCTTACGTGGTTCCCACTATTGGCATCTCTAGTTCTTTTCACAGAGCTGCAACTCTACCCAGGCTGGTACCACCACTGATTCTCTCTCATTTCTACTCTGTCAAGTGACCAATCAATCTTTCTGGAGAAATGGCTCCTCCATCCCCTTCAGATGCCTTTCATCAAGTATCAGACATACTTTCCTGAAAACCATTTTACGATTACCTCCAGTTCTAAATATTAGTTTCTCCCACTGCACACGGAATTGCACACAACCACCTCTGCCTGGTACTCCAGCTCCTCTGCTCTCCCAGTCCTTCCGAAGAGTATCCTTGTGTCTTTCACCATCTAGCTCCTCACCAAGCCCAGACACATGGCTCATTTCCACCTCTGAGCCCTCCACCCATCTCTTTCCCTCTGAAGGGCTCTCTTCTTCCATCTAACCAAAACGTAGTTACTCTTCAGGGTGCTATTCCCGAGGAGGCCGACCATGTCCAGTGGCCTTTGTAAAACAGCAGTTAAGAGCATGCACACGGGAATCGGTTCTCTTTGGTTCAAATCCTGCCTCCACCACTTGCTGGCTGTGTGACCTTGAACTACAGTTAAAGGTGACAGTGTACAGAATGGAACAGAATCCACTGAGTGAAAGAGGGTTGAATAACTTATCTAAGAGTACTACTTTTTGCCCCCCTGCCCTTTTTTATCCAATGTGCGTTAAGTACAAGTGCCAAGAGTAATTCTGGAACGAGGAGAGAACTTAGAGGTCGTCTGGTTGGATTTCTCACTTTACAGAGATGAAGTGACTGAGCCAAGCTCACAAGGCCAGCTAGAAGCGGAGTTGGGAGTGAAATCCCTGGGGACCCCTGAGAAGAGAGTCTGGCATGCTTCCCACTGTGCCCTGGAAAAGAAACACGAGTTGATTATTTTAAATACATACGTAAATCGTAACCAAATGAGTGATTTGGAGGAAATTTACAGATAACTTTCCAGATAGGCACTCACCATGTAGAGAAACTCATAGAAATAACAATGAAATCATCTCCTCGTGTTTTTTCTTGTGTGTGTGTGTGTGATGTCTCACTGTCGCCAAGGTTGAAGTGCAGTGATGCGATCTCAGCTCACTGCAATCTCTGCCTCCTGGGTTCAAGCCACTCTCTAGCCTCAGCTTCCTGAAGTAGCTGGGACTACAGGTACACGCCACCCAGCCTAGCTAATTTTTGTGTGTTTAGTAGAGACAGGGTTTCACCATGTTGACCAGGCTGGTCTTGAACTCCTGAGCTCAAGGGATCTTCCTGCCTCCACTTCCCAAAGCGCTCAGATTACAGGCGTGAGCCACCATGCCTGGCCGTTCTCATTCAATTTTGACAACAAGGTCATCTTTCAAACTGTGTGACCACATGATTCAGATGTGTACGGATTACTCATATTATACGCTGACTATCCCATATCCAAAATGCTTGGAATCAGAAGGGTTTAGATTTCAGATATTTTCAGATTTTGGAGTATCTGCATCACACTTACCAGTTAAGCATCCCTAATTTGAAAAATCTGAAATCGAAAATGAGCCAATGAACATTTCCTTTGAATGTCATAGTGCTCAAAAAGTTTCAGATTTTGTAGCATTTCAGGTTCCGGATTTTTGGATTAGGGATGCCCAATCCTTATTATCAATCTGGAAATTCTAATCTTACCATGTAGCATAAGCTCATCAGCACTTCTCTGTGGGTAACATGAGAAAAAGATGCCCCAGCTCTGCTTAGCTGAATGCTCACAGCCATGCACTCAGGAAGAAAAGGTCCTGAAGATGAGCGAGGACAATGGAGCAAGCCTCTGCCACCCTTGCTAAGAGAACAAGCTGTGAATTACTAATGGGCAGGCATGCAGGCACAGTGAGTGTATTATGGCCAAGTCAGAATAGTGAATTCAACAGCCGTGGGGCGGGGGCCCATTCGCACCCAGCACAACGAATTCACTGTGGGAAAATTCACCAAATCTCCTTACTGCCAACATTTTCAAGGTACTCGGTCACCGTAATGCCACTTTGACGGTAAATCTTCTGAACATCAGAAACCTAAATAAATGAACTGTTTTTTTGGTGTAGAGATTGTATACAAAGATCTTGGGAATGAGGCTTGATTCGAGTTTACTCCACTAAAAGCTGTGCAAACATGAGGAAGTCTCTGACCCTCTGTGGCTCTAACCTAGTCAATTGCAAAATGTAGGGTCCAAGCCACATCAGTGGTTCCCCAAGCTGGCTACATATCACAATCTTTTGCGGGAGGTTTGATGCTATTCTCTTTGGCTCTTTTTATTATTATTTTATACAGAGTCTCACTCTGTCACCCAGGCTAGAGTACAGTGGTTTGATCTTGGCTCACTGCAACCTCCCCTCCTGGGTTCAAGTGATTCTCCCGCTTCAGCCTCCTGACTAGCTGGGATTACAGGTGCATGCCACCACACCCAGCTAATTTTTGTATTTTTAATAGAGACAAGGTTTTACCTTGTCTTGGCCGGGCTGGTCTCGAACTCCTGACCTCAGGTGATCCGCCAGCCTCAGCCACCCAAAGTGGTGGCATTACAGGCATGAGCCACCACACCCAGCCGCTCCTCTTTGTTTTATTATTACTATTTGAGACAGAGTCTTGCTCTGTCACCCAGGCTGGAGTGCAGTGGTGTGACCATGGTTCACTGCAGCCTCAACCACCCACCCCAGCCTCCCAAGGGACCACAGACGCATGCCACCATATCCAGCTACATTTATTCTTAAAGAGATGGGGTCTCACTATTTTGCTCAGACTGGTCTCAAACTCCTGAGCTCAAGTGATCCTCCCGTCTTGGTCTACCAAAGTGCTGGGATTACAGGTATGAGCTACCGTGCCTGACCCCTCATTGGCTCTGCTTTGCACAAGCCTCCATCTCATCTTCAAGGCCTGGTCTCCTACAGTTAGGTCGTCAGTGAGTTAAGGAATCCATCTGCCTCCCCAGCGTCTGCTGCCTTCTCTCCTTCCCATCAGCCGCTCCACACTCACACTTGACCACACGCTGTCTTCTGTTGCTTTGTCTTTGTATCTGGTGTCTTTTATCTCACTAGTTCTTAAGCTGCTTGTGGTTGGGACCATTTCTGGTTTTTTTCTCATACGGCAGTCTGACTTAGCAGACTGTTTTTATCCATACATTAGGCAAACGATAATGCTATTTAGCATGCACTGTGCTCAGCTGACCACTACTAAACTGCAGGCTGTGACACGCTTGCTCTGCTCACCCCTCCTGCTCTTGTATGGGGTATTGCTTCCCTCTGCCTCTTTCCCCAGGATGCCTACCAGCTGATGTGATATATTGTGCCACTGCATAAGCTATTTGGGTAAATAAATGCATGAGGGCACATTCGACACTGATTCGCTCGCATTAATATTGCTTGACCCACAGGGCCCCAACCCCCTGCCTTGACCCAGCTATGAGGTCAAGTTCACAAAGAACACTGCTGTTGCAGGGAAGGGTGAGCTGGTGCTTTCTCACCTCTGCTCCAATGTGAGACACCAGATCTCACTGGGTTCTTTTTTTTTTCTTTTTGAAACGGAGTCACACTCTGTTGCCAGGCTGGAGAGCAGTGGCATGATCTCTGCTCACCGCAACTTCTGCCTCCCGGGTTCAAGAGCTTCTCCTGCCTCAGCCTCCTGAGTAGGTGGGACTACAGGTGCCCGCCACCGCACCCTGCTAATTTTTTGTAATTTTAGTAGAGATGGGGTTTCACCATGTTGGCCAGGATGGTCTCTGATCTCTTGACCTCATGATCTGCCCACATGGGCCTCCCAAAGTGCTAGGATTATAGGCGTAAGCCATCTCGCCCAGCCCTCACCTGGGTTCTAAGCAGTGGAATGGGGAAAAAGTAGGGCTTTGGACAGTAGGATGTGATCTGAAAGGCAGAGACAGGGGCAAATCAGGATGAGCTCCCAAAGGCAATCCAACAAAACTCTGAGCAACAAGGCACCAAGCAAGGCTGGAGACAGGCCTCTGAGGCCCCAGGACAGAGTGGACAAGCTGGGAATGCGGGACGGGAAGTGACACGAGAAGGTTCTGGGCAGACTCCCCAGGGCGGCAACTTAGCAGCTGCCCACCTGCAGCCGGCTGTGTGGGTGGGATGGTGGGTAGGAGGGAGCCCAGCCTGGAAACTGGAGGCAGACCTTTGACAACTTCATTTTGCTCTTTTATAAATGTGCCATCCTACACAATTATATACTAGAGGATACACGATTTCCCGTTTTACATCTTATCCTTTACTCCTGTTTTTTTGCTCCCTCCTTGGACATACCTTTCAAAATTGTTTTATGTATATTTTACATATTCAAATTCTTGATCAAAAATGATCACGCTGCCAACACACCAATTTTCACTTTTGAGCATGCAATTCCAGACGTCACCCACATGTACACGTATTTGTCAAAGCAAGGTTTCACTCATAAAATACATCACTGGTACTATAAGCAATTCTCCATTTTGTAAGCCTCTCCCAAATTATCATCGAAAACTTTGTGATATTCCTATTGTCTTTGGTTAGATGCACTAGCTCGACTGTATTGGGATCTTGTTACTATATTTTAATGCTGGGTAACACATCTGGGATAATCAATCCTAGACTTACCAGAAGTGCTTAAGAAGTGAAACGTTTTCTTGAGTGAAATGGTTTTTTTGCTTTTATACATATTTGGTGTAGGTAGAAACATTTTTAAGTAAGAGTTAGCAGGAAACGTTTTCCCCAAAACTAAAGAATGTGCTTCAACCCATTTTCCTCACCCTAATGACTAGATCGATTAGCCATGGCTGATCTAGAGAACCTTGGGACCATTAGTATGAGCGTCAGTGAGCCCTCCACAGCGCTATGGACATAAAGAGTTTGTAGGGGATTGAGACACACGTCTAAAACATTTCATAAAACAAAATACCCAGGCCGAGGCAGGTGGATCACTTGAGGTCAGGAGTTTGAGAACAGCCTGGCCAACATGGCAAAACCCCCTTTCCACTAAAAATACAAAACTTATCAGGGCACATTGGCTTGTAATCCCAGCTACTTGGGAGGCTGAAGCAGGAGAACTGCTTGAACCTGGGAGGTGGAGGTTGCACTGAGCCGAGATCATGACGCCGCATGACAGAGCAAGACTCTATCTCAAAAAAACAAAAGTGTGTGAAAAACTGGCTGATTTCTTGTGATTTACCTCCTTTGGGTACAGTATGGTAGACAGAAATAGTACATCGATATTGAGACGGCTTACCATGTGTGCCAAGAGCTTTACATGCATGACCTCATGCTATCCTGAGATAGCACAATGAGCCCAGTTCTATTATTACCCTTCCCCCACCCATGTCCTGAACGGAACCGAGCTGTGTTTTTCAGCAGCCTGAACTCTGTCAGAACATTAAGTACACTGGGGGAAGTCTTGTTTCCTGCTGCCTCCACCCATCCATCTCTGGGGAAATACAGCAGGGCCTGGAGCTGGTGCCAGTGAGTCTGGAAAGAGAACACTCTACCTTCAACTTTGGTTACGTTGTGTATTTGTCATTTCTGGGGTAGACGACCAATTAAGGCAAGTATTAGCATTTGGGGGTGGTGCTTCCTTTTGACTGGCCGCTGCAAATTAGACCCCAATTGGACTTATGCTCCAGACAAGAATGAAGGCAAAGTGAGAGCCTCCTCACCTTCATTTGTTCTGCTAAGAAAATAAAATAAAACGAGCTTGGGAGCAAAGTGAGTTCGAATATAAAAGACACCTGCATAATGACATGAATCCATGTCAGTGTACTCAACTGTCTACTTAAAAATGGCTAAAGTGGTAAACTGTATGTTCTGTGTGTTTACCAAAAATATAAATTTGGAAAGAAAAAAAAAAAACTTTCTCAATGTAACATCAGAGTGTTGTCTGCAACATTTACCAAAGTCTGTGAAGATTCTTTCTGAGCAGTGGGATTCTTCTGTTGATCAACACTTAAGATCTTTCTCTTTTCCTTTTAATATGTCTTCCAGACTCTTCCTCCAGACACTGGACCTGATGAGCCTGGCCGGGAGCCCACTCTCTGCTCCATCAGCCCACCCTCCCTTTGTGTTGTCTGTGGGTGGAGTAAGCTGCTGCCAACTGTGGCCAAATGAAAACCCCGATCCCCTCCCTTCTCTTTAAAAGCTATTTATTGTTTTCAGAGGAACAAACCATCAAAGAGATCTCCTGTGCCCCACGCACTCCTCCCAACTCCCAGTTCTTACAAAAAAGCTAACATCCGACCAGATACCACAGCCGCATCCTGAAAGACAATGGCTGGACCCGTACTTCCCAGGGAGCAGGACCAGGGTTTATTACCGCAGCAGTTTATCTTGTTTTTACTGCTGTGGTGTTGTTGCTGACAACCCAGCTGAAATCTCCAACATCTCCTTGTTCCTACCTGCATTGATTTATTATATTTAAGCCTTTGTCCCGACCCACCTCTTCTAAGTTTCTTCTCGTTTTCTACCCTGGCTCAGCGTGGTGCCAAGAATTCTCCTGCTCTAAACCCTGGAAATGTATGATGATGAAATTCAAGAAATGAAATGTGTGCAGAGAAGATGGAAATGCATCATGTTGATCTCGCAGCAGGGCTTATTCAGATATTCCAGAATATTCTTATATAATTTTTAAATATTAACAAAATGAAAGCAAAAATTTGAAAAATTATTGCAAAAAAGCATTATGTCCAAGAATACATCTGAAGACCCCACTTTGAGGCCGGGCGTGGTGGCTCACACCTGTAATCTCAGCACTTTGGGAGGCCGAGGTGGGTGGATCACCGGAGCTCAGGAGTTCGAGACCAGCCTGCGCAACAAGGTGAAATCCTGTCTCTACTAAAATATTTAATAAAAAAAAAAAGCCGAGTGTAGTGGTGTGCGCTTGTAGTCCCAGCTACCTGGGAGGCTGAGGCAGGAGAATCACTGGAACCCAGGAGGCAGAGGTTGCAGTAAGCCGAGATCGCACCACTGCACTCCAGCCTGGGTGACAGAGTGAGATTCTATCTCCAAAAAAAAAAAAACCAAAAACCCACTTTGAGTGAAATGGATATGGGGCACGGGGAGGAAGAAAGGATATGACTGACACAGGAAGAGACACTGTCCTTCTTCTGAAGGCAGTGAGGAGTGCTAACCCTCACACTGTGGTTTATATTACTCTGTTTTTCTTTCTGTCTCTCTCCTTCCCTCCCTCCTGCTCTTTCCCTCTTTCTTTCTTTCCCCTTTCTTTCCCTCTCCTTTCCTTCTTTCTTTGACAGAATCTCACTCTGTTGCCTAAGCTGGAGTACAGTGACATGATCTCAGCTCACTGCAGCCTCCACCTCTCAGGCTCAAGTGATCCTCCCACCTCAGCCTCCCGGGTAGCTGGGACTATAGGTACACGCCACCATGCCCGGCTAATTTTTGTATTTTTTTTCACAGAGACAAGGTTTTGCCATATAGCCCAGGTTGGTCTCAAACTCCTGAGCTCAATGATCCACCTGCCTCGCCTCCCAAAGTGCTGAGATTACAGGCGTGAGCCACCCTGCTCAATCACGCATTTTCTATGTATACATATTTAGAAAGGCTTTAAATCCTTGAGTCATAATTGCCCTAGATTTTACTCTAAATTTATGTGGCCAACGAGGCCCTCCATGGTCTACCTCACCTCCCGTCATCTCTCCTCCTAACCTCCTTCCCACTCCCCGCCTCTGACTGCCCCGTCTCACCCACCTGCCCTCCATGCTCCAGGTGCTATACTCTTTCCCACTTCTAGGCACTTCCTTCAAACTCTTCTCTCTTTCTGGAATTTCCTTATATTCTTTTACACCCTTTTTTCACCCAGGGAACTCTCAGCTTTCAGATATTAGCTTGAGTTTTCTCCTCCTTGACACCATACCTCTGTCCGCAAGGCACTCACATAAAATCGCTCATTTAACTGTCTTCCGTAAGATTAAAAGGTATATGGGATATAGAGATTTTGTCTGTTTTGCTCACCATCATATTATCTCCAGCATCTGACTGGCAGGGACCATAAACAAAGTAGATGCTTAAAAATTGTTGGAAGAAAGAAACAGGACAGAGGAGTTGAGAACCAGAGCATTTGACAAATGGTACTGTCGTCAGAAACAGTATCTTGGCTGTTTCCATTCTCAAAGACAGGAGATGTTTATGGGATCTGGGATGGACTGAGTGGAGGTAAAAGTGGAATCAATTTCAGCACCTGAAAATATAGTCATGAGCATGTTTCTATTAGCCTCGAAAGGATCAACTACACTGTTCAAGGTGGCCACTGTTCTTGAAAGACCCAGCAGGGAATGGAGGCAGGAATGAATTTGTCCCTGTGTGGGTATATACACTTATAAATATCTACTCCCTTTTTAAAAAATGTGTTTGCTGGGGTGAGTGCGGTGGCTCACACTTGTAATCCCAGCACTTTGGGAGGCCAAGGTAGGTGGTGTGTGGATCACTTGAGGTTGGGAGTTCAAGACGAGCCTGGCCAACATGGCAAAACCTTGTCTCTACCAAAGATACCAAAAAATTAGTCACACAAGTTGGCACGTGCCTATAATCCCAGCTACTTGGGAGGCTGAGGCCTCCCAAGAATCACTTGAACCCAGGAGACGGAGATTGCAGTGATCGTGCCACTGCACTCCAGCCTGGGCAAGAGCAAGACTCTGTCTCCAAAAATAAATAAACTAAAATAAAATGTGTTTGTTGGTAAACTGAATTCTGTATTGTTTAAAGTACAACTTGAAACCATGACCACTGCGTAGCCTGAAAGGATGAAAGGACCATAGGCCTGAGTGTGCAGGTAGTGTATCCACTCAGTTCTCACGTGGAATGTTTCTGCTTTTACTGGTGAAAGGAAGACAGTTGTACACAGCTGAAACCTGCCATCTAGTGGACCTTCCTATGACAGGGATTTGCAAGGCAAAAGAAACCAGCATTGCAAAATAGCACATCCCTCAGTTACATACTTTGGATGGAGCTCTTCTCTCCAAATAGGCCCGTGCTATGTTTTCACACTCTGGCATCCAAAGAGTTACCCTAAATCAATGTGGAATTGCAACCACTTTCCACTCAAAGCTATTCCAGCAAGAAAAATCGATGTGCCATTCTGGGTAAGTATAAGCTTTTCATTTCTGTTTTGAATCTTTAGAAATCAGATTTATTCGTTTAGTCTAGTCTGTAACTTTAAAACAAAGTCAACAATTAATCTATCTTGCCTGACGCTACCTCCATCAGACCAAGAGTGTACTGTGATCTAAATTTATCCCACCAGACATATCACAGAGCTCTGGAGTGGGGCAGCCACTCTGCCTCGGGAACGAGGGCGCCCACGTTCTGGGACCCATGCAGCCACTTGCCAGCTTGCCACTCTGGACCAGCCACATCTCCGATATGACTCTCAGTTCCCTTACCTGTCAAAAAGTGGGGCTTCCTCAAAAGAAGACATATACATCACCAATACGCATATGAAAAAAATACTCAGTGAAACTAATCATTAAAGAAATGCAAATCAAAACCACAATGAGATATCCTCTGACATCAGTTAGAACGGCTATTAACCAAAAGCCAAAAATAACTGATGCTGGTAAGGTTGTGGAGGAAAGGAAATGTTTACACACTGCGGGTGGGAATGCAGATTCATTCAGTTACTGTGCAGAGTTTGGAGACTTATCAAAGAACTGAGAGCTAACATTTGGGCCAGCATTCCCATTACTGAGTGTATATCCGAAGGAATATAGATTGTTCTACCATAAAGGCACATGAATTCAAATGGTCACTGCAGCACTATTCACAGCAGCAAAGACATGGAATCAACCTAGATGAGAATCACTAGTAGACTAGATAAAGAAAACGTGGTACATACACACCATGGAATACTACACAGCCATAAAAAAGAATGAAATCATGTATTTTGCAGCCAACAGATGCTGCTGGAGGCCACCATCCTAAGTAAACTAACACAGGAACAGAAAACCAAGTACCACATGTTCTCACTTTTAAGACAGAGCTGAACATTGAGTACACCTGGACACAAAGATGGGAATAATAGACACGGGGGCCCACTTGAAAGTGGATAATGGGAGGAGGGTGAGGACTGAGAAACTACCTATTGGGCACTAAGCTTATTCCCTGGGTAATGAAATAATCTGTGCACCAAACCCTCGTGACCTGCAATTTACCCATGAAACAAACCTACACATATACACGCTCACCTAAAAGTTGGAAAGAACAAAAAAAGAGGGGCTTGAGCAAAACCACCAGGAGGTTCTGTATTAGCCTGTTATCACACTGCTAGTAACGACATATCTGAGACCAGGTAATTTATAAAGGAAAGAGGTTTAACTGACTCACACTTCCACATAGGCTCACAATCCTGGTGGAAGAGGAAGTGATGTCTTACATGGCAGCAGGCAAGAGAGAGTGAGCACCAAGAGAAAGGGGTTTCCTCTCAGAAAACCATCCGATCTTGTGAGACTTACTCACTACCATGAGGACAGTATGGGGGAAACGCCCTCGTGATTCAATTATCTCCCACTGCTCCCTCCCCATCCCACAACACCTGGGAATTATGGGAACTACAATTCAAGATGAGATTTTGGAGGGGAAACAGCCAAACCATATCAGGCTCTGAGACAATGAGGATGGACGTAGGTGACACGCACCATAGATATGAAATACATGCTGTTTGCCTAGCAGACCCACCTCCCAATACATGCAGGGCACACATCAGCACTCAGTAATTATCTTTAAATGTTGAATGAATGAAGGAGTAGGAACGGACTTCTCACATGTGCCCTAAACCCCTGGGGAAGCCAAAATGTGAGCTCTGGTCTGTGTCAGACGTTCTAGGTGCTAGGAATCTGATGATGAACCACAGATGTACTGTTTGCCCTCAAGGAGCTTATTTTTTCATGAGGGAAAAAGGACAAAGACCTCAGATTATAAAGAATCAAATAAATCAGCAGTAATATATTCATATTCCAGATCAGGAAACTGTGTTCTAGGGAAATTACTGATCACAGATCACTTTGCTGGTTAGTGATAAAGGGAGGAATCAAACCCAGCTGTGCCTCAGCCTCTGACATCTCTGTTCCATAACATTGTCTTTATTCTCATAGCAGGAAACATGTACAATAACACACTTATCCTTACTGAGTAAACGGAATGCGTTCTCTGTGTTAGACATATGAACCATGAGAGCAAGTTATTTATATATGTTTATAATTGCACTATTTATGAGAGTAATAACCTCAAACAGCCACAAGCCGGGAACCAGGTTAAGAAGACAATGCTGTGTTACACTGATGGAATACCACACCGTCAACAAAATAAGCAGATCTACATAAAAATCTACATGAAATTACTGCAGGTTAGAACAGGTTAACTTAACGAAATCCTGCTTTCAACACATATTTTCCCAAATCCTAAATTCACAGTTGAGTGGGTCCTTAGAGACCCTGTTGTTTTACAGGCTAAGGAACTGAGGCAGCATCCTTGCTAAAACACCGTTGTGAAAAATCAGTAGGAAGAGATGGATTTTGGCATCCTTCAATCCCACGGAGATACCAAATTATATTTAGGTGACATGAATGTTTCTTTCTTGATATTGTCTTTTAATCGTTTACCAAAATATTTCATGCCTTGATGATTAAAGCCAGATATATTAATTTATTCGAGTATTTAATAAGCAACTATGACATTCTTAGCACTTTGGGAAGAACAAATGTATACTGCGTTTTTCTCTACTTGGGCATTTTACTTTCTAGGACTCTAAAAGTTCATTAAACCTCTTTCTTCTTCACACATTGCTCTCTCTGTTGACCTGCTTTTGTAGCTGAGTGTCAAGAACATCTCATGACTTAGTGGGAAAAGATGAAGTAGTCAGAAGATTACATTAGGATAAATGTGGTCACGCTTCCAGAAAGCCACCAATATTGGTTAAAACTACAAGGCTTGGCCGGGTGAGGTGGCTCATGCCTGTAATCCCAGCACTTTGGGAGGCCAAGGTGGATGGATCACTTGAGGCCAGGAGGTCGAGACCAGCCTGGCCAACACAGCGAAAACACATCTCTACTAAAAATACAAAAATCAGCCAAGTGTAGTGGTGTGTGCCTGTAGTATCAGCTACTTGGGAGGCTGAGGCACAAGAATCATTTGAACACAGAAGGTGGAGGTTGCAGTGAGCTGAGATCGTGCCACTGCACTCCAACCTGGGCAACAGAGCAAGACTGTACCTCGAAGAAAAAAAATATGATTGAGAACAACTCTTAATGAATTCTGATTGGTTTATTTTTTCTCACTTATTTTGTGTAACAAGGACCTCCTGGAAGTCGTGACTTAACACAGAGGAGGAAGTCTACGGTTAGGAATTTTTAGATCATATAGTCAGGAAGAGGAAATACCTGGCAAGCTTGTGGTGCTCTTTAAATCTTACTAACTTGCATAGACTATTGTTTATGCATTTTTCATTTGTGGGCCGGGCATGGCGGCTCATGCCTGTAATCCCAGCACTTTGAGAGGCTGAGGTGGGTGGGATCACCTGTGTCAAGAGTTCGAGACCAACCTGGCCAACATGGTGAAACCCCATCTCTACTAAAAATGCAAAAAAAAAAAAAAAAAAAAAAATTAGCTGGGTGTGGTGGTGGGTGACTATAATCCCAGCTACTTGGGAGGCTAAGGCAGGAGAATTGCTTGAACCCGGGAGGCAGAGGTTGCAGTGAGGCAAGGTCATGCCATTGCACTCCAGCCTGGGTGACAGGGTGAGGCTCCCATCTCAAAAAAAACAACGACAAAAAACTTACAAGGCTTTGTGGGATGAAGACCTGGGGTGCGTCCAAACTCAACACTGTCATAGCCCTGAAAAGAACTCATTCTAGGGAAAAAAGAAAACACAGAATGAATACTTCTCTATCCAAAGGCACCATGTTCTGGGAACAATGTCAAGAGTCCATTTCTTGAATCTCTGGTGTGAAATAAATCATGAAAACTAGATGTTTTTCACATTTTTTCACATTTCATAAAGTTTTGGAAGCCCACATCTGTCATTACATTCCCCTAAGGCCCTTGCTGTGCTTTGAATGAACACTATTTAATGTTAAAAAGTCAAAATTTGTTATTTTCAGATGCTGAGTATTTCTCTTCAGATTAATGCTCACTCGGCTTGGAGTCTTTAAAATGTTTTCAAATATGTTTTAATATATAATTTGAATATATTTGCAAATACTCTTAGAAAATGCCAAATCTTCAAGTATGGAATCCTCTAAGCTTAAGATGCTTTGTGTAAGTCAAAGACTAAATATTCAGAATTTAAATTGTATCAATTTTGTTTTTTTATAAAAAGTTTATGAATCTGACTTTGGTGAATAAGGTCATTTAAAATGTATGTGGTAAATCTCACTTCTGGGTATACACCAAGCAGAATCTCTTAAGAAATATATGCACATCCATGTTCATTGCAGCATTCACAGTTGCCAGAAGGTGGAAGCAGCCTAAATGTCTATCGCTAGATGATGGATTAAAAAATGTAGTCGAGGCCAGACACAGTGGCTCATGCCTATAATCCCAGCACTTTGGGAGTCCAAGGTGGGCAGATCACTCGAGGTCAGGAGTTTGAGACCAGCCTGGCCAACATGGTGAAAGCCCATCTCTACTAAAAATACAAAAACATTAGCTGGGCGTGGTGGTGGGCACCTGTAATCTCAGCTACTCAGGAGGCTGAGGCAGGAGAATTGCTTGAACCAAGGAGGTAGAGGTTGCAGTGATCCAAGATCGCACCATTGCACTCCAGCTTGGGCAACAAAAGCAAAACTCAGTCTCAGAAAAACAAACAAAACAAACGTAGTACAGGGCGTGGTGGCTCGCACCAGTAATCCCAGCACTTACGGGAAGCCGAGGCAGGCAGATCAGTTGAGGTGAGGAATTTGAGACCAGTCTGGCCAACACAGGGAAACTCTGTCTCTACCAAAGATACAAAAATTAGCTGGGTGTGGTGGTATGTGCCTGTAGTTCCAGCTACTTGGGAGACTGAGGTAGGAGAATCGCTTGAACCCAGGAGGCAGAAGTTGCAGTGAGCAGAGATCGCCCCACTGCGCTCTGGCCTGGGTGACAGAGCAACACTCTGTCTCAATAAAAAAAAAAAAAGTCGTATATACATACAATATTTCTCAGCCTTAAACAAAATGGAAACTGCATTATAAGCTGCAATATCAAAGAACTTTGAGGACATGATGCTGTGAGAAATAAGCCAGTCACGAAAAGACAAATACACTGCATGCTCCATTTATACGGGGTACCTAGGGTAGTCAAACTCATAGAAACTGACAGTAGCAAAGTGACTGCCAGGAAAGAGTGCCAGGAGAGGAGGATTTCAGCGGACAGAGTTTCAGCCATGCAAGATGAAAACATTCTAGAGGTCTCTTATACAACAATGTGCACCTATAGTTAACAATACTGTACACTTCAAATTTTTTTTTTTTTTTTTAGACAGAGTCTCACTCCTGTTGCCCAGGCTGGAGTGCAGTGGTGTGATCATGGCTCACTGCAGCCTTGACTTCCCCGGCTCAGGTGATCCTCCCACCTTAGCCTCCCAAGTAGCTGGGACTACAGGCATGCACCACGAAGCCAGGTTAAATTTTTTTTTTTGAAACGAAATTTCATTCTGTTGCCTGGGATGGAGTGCAGTGGCGCCATCTCAGCTCACTGCAACCTCTGCCTCCCAGGTTCAAGCAATTCCCTGCCTCAGCCTCCCGGGTAACTGGGACTACAGGTGCTCACCACCACACCTGGCTAATTTTTGTATTTTTAGTAGAGACAGGGTTTCACTATCTTGGCCAGGCTGGTCTCAAACCCCTGACCTCATGATCCACCCTCCTCAGCCTCCCTAAGTGCTGGGATTACAGGCGTGAGCCACCATGCCCGGTCTTTTTTTGGATTTTTAGTAGAGATGGTTTTGCCATGTTGCCCAGGCTGGTCTTGAACTCCTAGGCTCAAGCGATCCGCCCACCTTGGCCTCCCAAAGTGCTGGGATTGCAGGTATGAGCCATCATGCCTGGCCTTCAAAATTATTAAGAGGGCAAATCTAAGTTATAGGTTTTTTACCACACAAATATATATAGTGGTTAAGTCTTTCCAGATTTGTTCCAAGCAGAATATCCATACATTCTCAATCACACACGTGCACTTCAAGTGTAGAGAGGGAAACAGGAAGAATGGATTCACTTTCTCCCTCTCCACTCCCCCAGCCCACTGAACCTTAAGAAGGATTCTATCCTGTTATATCCACGATGTTAGAGGGTTGAGGCAGAATAAAAATGTGAAAGATGTCTTAATACGAGAGGATAAGAGACATAAGTAGACGGATTAATATTACTTATATGTGTATTTTATTTATTCTCCAAGGCATGTGTGTAGGGGGGTGTGTGTGTGTGTTTAAGACGGGCAAATGTATCAGGGTGCTTGTCAGTCAAGCATTCAATAGAGAAAGCTAACCGCCAACCACTCAGCTAAGTCTCAATGAAAAACGCAGATGTTAAAAGAAAATAAAAGTAGTTAAGTGTGAAGAGAGCTGGGAAGAGGAAGCATCAAGTGCTGTGGGAACGCACAGCTGGGGAGGCCTGCCATGGGTTTCCCAGACAAAGTGATGCCTGGGCTGGGGTTAGCCCAGAGATGAGGGGTCCAAGAGTGATCCTGGCTATGAAAGCAGCAAACTTTAAGGTTTCGGGAACCTGGTGCTTTCAACAATCTCACGGGAGCCCTGGGCAGGGAAAGCAGAGTGACTGATCGAGAGATTAGAGGTGACTCCAGAGAGATGGCACAGGTCAGGGAGGGCCTCACTGTCATGTCAGGATGTTGGACTTTATTCTCAAGGGAACCCACCGAATGGTGAGTAAGGGAGTCACACACTCCACTCTGTTTTTTTTTGGAGATGGAGTCTCGCTCTGTTGCCAGCTCACTGCAACCTCCGCCTCCCAGGTTCAAGCGATTCTCCTGCCTCAGCCTCTGGAGTAGCTGGGACTACAGGCGTGCACCACCATGCCCAGCTAATTTTTTTGTATTTTTGGTAGAGACAGGGTTTTACCATGTTGGTCAGGATGGTCTTGATCACTTGACCTCATGATCCGCCCACTTTGGCATCCCAAAGTGCTGGAATTACAGGCGTGAACCATGGCGCCCGGCCCACTCTGACTTTCAAGTGTTGCTCTAGCTGCAGTGAGAAGCCCTGGCCCAGGCATGGTGACTGCAGTATCAGAGACGGGAGAGAACAGCAGGTGAGACAGGGGACAGTGACTCCAGGAATGGAAAGTAGACAGATTTCCATACCCGGAAGAAGGCTCAATTTCTATGAATAGGGAATAGAGTCACATATTGGGCTTGTGCAAAAGCAATAGTGGGTTTTCATCATTACTTTAATGGCAAAAGCCACGATTACTTTTGCACCAAACTAACAGAATTTTGAAATGTAAAAGTGAAGGCTGAATTGGCTTAATTTGGTGACTGATTGGATGTAGAGAATGCAGAGGGAGGAGGCACGGATGCTCCCCTGTCTTCTGGTTGGGTAAACAAGTGGGTAATGACGCCCTTGAGGGAGATGAATTTCTGCAGAAAGAGAGTTTGTGTGGAAATATGAATCTGTTATGAATGTGCAGATTCTGCAATACCTGCCCTCTGCAGCCCCTTTATTTTTTTTTTTTTTGAGACCGAGGCTTGCTCTGTCGCCAGGCTAGAGTGCAGTGGCATGATCTTGGCTCACTGCAACCTCCGCCTCCCAGGTGCAAGTGATGCTCCTGCCTCAGCCTCCCAAGTGGCTGGGACTTCAGGTAGCTGCCACCATGACCAGCTAATTTTTCTACTTTTAGTAGAGATGGGGTTTCACCATGTTGACCAGGATGGTCTCGATCTCTTGATCTGCCCACCCTGGCCTCCCAAAGTGCTGGGATGAGAGACATCAGCCACTGCGCCTAGCCTGCAGCCTTTCTTTCTCCCGTTCTATTCATTTCAGATAACATCTGATATTTCTCCACTGTTAATCCACCGTATTTCTCCATCGTATACGGAAATAGGGTTGGAATGAATCTTAGAGATGATTTCATCCCCTACCCTTCATTCTACACATAAGAAAACTGACACGCAGAGGAGTTTAGGAGACTTTGCCAAGGTGCACAGGACTCTAAACCGATAAGCGCCCCCCTAATCACAGCCTGTGCTCAGGTTCCTCCCAGCTCCCTGGGAAGTACGTGTTTCTTTCTTGCTTCTCACACTTGCCACTGTCACCATCTTAACCACACTTCCTGGTCCAGAAGCCCAGCCTCCTGAAGGTACTCATTCAAACATGAGAAATCATTAGTCATCTTACCAGCTGAGGCCTCTGAATACAATAATCATAGATTTATGAAGGTAAAAATAATCAGAAGCAGTTGAAAAGTAGTTGAAGTTGAAGCTCACAGAAATCTCCTGTTAGGTCATTTCAGTTTTCATTATGATTACTTAAAAAACAACATAAAACATTGAATCCATTAATTTTCACAATATGGGTTTTTTTTTTTTTTTTTTTGAGACAGAGTCTTGCTCTGGAGTGGAGCTGACTCAGGCTGGAGTGCAGTGGTGCAATCTTGGCTCACTTTAACTTCCGCCTCCGGAGTTTAAGTGACTCTCCTGCCTCAGCCTCCCGAGTAGATGGGATTAAAAGTGTGTGCTACCACATCTGGCTAATTTGTATTTCTTGTAGAGATGGGGTTTCACCACGTTGGCCAGGCTAGTCTTGAACTCCTGGCCTCAAATAATCTGCCTGCTTTGGCCTCCCAAAGTGCTGGAATTACAGGCATGAGCCACTGCACCTGGTCACACAATATGAATTTTTAAACATCTATCTCTATGTATAATAGTTTTCTATAAAATTTTGGCTTCCTATAAAATTTTACTCATCATACATTTAAAATTGTCATATGGTTTTGTCACATGGTTTCCTATAAAATTTCACTCTTTCAACCAATGTTGGTAGGATTTGCAATTTTTTTTTAAACTGGGTAAAGAAATAAAATCTTTGACTTTTGCTCTTTGAGCTTCTATGTTTATAATCTACGAGGGTAAAATGGTACATGTCAGAAACAATGTGTAATAATAGTTAACTCCAGGCACGGTGGCTCACGCCTGTAATCCTAGCACTCTGGGAGGCCGAGGCAGGAGATCACCTGAGGTCAGGAGTTCGAGACCAGCCTGACCAACATGGAGAAACCCCGTCTCTCCTAAAAATACAAAATTAGCCAGGTGTGGTGATGCATGCCTGTAATCCCTGCTACTTGGGGGGCTGAGGCAGGAGAATTACTTGAACCTGGTAGGCGGAGGCTATGGTTAACTGAGATCGTGCCATTGCACTCCAGCCTGGGCAACAAGAGCAAAACTGTCTCAAAAAAATAAAATAAAATAAATAGTTAATAAGGGTTTTTGTTAACTATTACAAATCCTCAACCCTACACAGTTAAAAAAAAAAAAAAGAAACCGCTTACCTGAGGCGAGAGTCCTTAAAGGTGTCAAGATATGCAGGGTAGCTCCATCCAATTTTACTCCCTTTACATCGAAGCTCTACAGTTTGTCCCGCCAGCAGACTCAGGGTAGCGGCGGGTTTCTGGAAGCGACCTTTATCCAGCACTTGCATCATGATAGACTGTGTCTTTGGTGTTGAATCCGCGGAGTCCCTGTCCTTTATTTTAGGAATTTTGGGCTTCACCTTCTTGTTGGTGGGTTTGATTCTGTTCTCCCCTGGTTCTTTCGGACGCTTGTTCTTGGGAGGGTGTTGGCCAGCAACTACACAAACACAAGGAGGGAGAAATGGGCTAGAGTAACAGCATCCTCAGAATACCTGAGGCCAGTAACTTTTTTTTTTTTTTTTTTTGAGACAGATTCTCACTCTGTTGCCCAGGCTGGAGTTCAGTGGTGTGATCTCGGCTCACTGCAACCCCCGCCTCCCAGGTTCTAGTGATTCTCTTGCCTCAGCCTCCCGAGTAGCTGAGACTACAGGTGCCCACTGCCACACCTGACTCATTTTTGTATTTTTAGTAGAGACATGGAGACAGGGTCTCACCATGTCGGCCAGGCTGGTCTCGAACTCCTGACTTCAGGTGATCCACCTGCCTCGGCCTCCCAAAGTGCTCAGATTACTTAGGCATGAACCACCATGGTCAGCCCCAATCACTTTTAGGTAACTCCAGAGAAGATGACTTTTTAATTCTCCCCTCCTCATATGTCAACATTGTTTTCAGTAAAAGTCATGTAATAATCATTTTTTGACTCTTTAGTTTTAAAACAATAATTAAAAAGGAATATATTTTGTCTCCAAAGAGATTATTAAATTCAGCAGAATAGTTCATATATGAGCTGAAGTTTGCCCTTAGAAAACAAAAATATTATTGCCTGTAGTTCACACTGTCTCACAGTCTACAACGGATCACATAAAACAAAACTGAAGCCATTGAAGGCTGGTTCTTTACTTTGCAATCTCTTATGTTATCATTGTTCAATTTCATTCTACTGTTTTAACACGGAAACATGTAGTTCCACAGGGTCTGGAGACATAAACTGTGCTGAAAGTGCATGCAAAAGATTTGGTGTTTATGGTTAGAAACAGAATCTCACTCTGTCACCCAGGCTGGAGTGCAATGGCATGATCCTAGCTCATTGAAGCCTTGAACTCCTGGGATCAAGTGATCCTCCTGCCTCAGCCTCCTGAGTAGCTAGGCCTACAGGTATGTGAGACCATACTGAGCTAACTTTTTTAAAAAGAGATGGGGTCTTGCTATGTTGCCCAGGCTGGTCTTGAACTCCTGGCCTCAAGCAATCCTCCCACCTAGGCCTCCCAAAGTGCTATGATCATAGGTGTGGGCCACTGTGCCCAGCCAAGATTCTGAACCACGATGAACTTTCTCTCAAAACAAATGATAAGGTGGAGATTACATATGTCAGGGGCTGGCGATGTCTCGGTAGAATACAATGTTTATTATTAAAGAGTAAGTATTAAATGTATGCAAATATGAAACTTACATATAAATTATTAAAACTCAACTATAATTGTAGTAATGATTTAAAATTTCACCAACAAAATATCTTTGGGGAAGTTTCATCAACAGTGTTGAGAGTTGAGAGATAATAAAAAGCTGACTGATGGGCTGGGCTTGGTGGCTCACGCCTGTAATCCAGCACTTTGGGAGGCTGAGGTGGGCGGATCACCTCAGGTCAGGAGTTCGAGACCACCTTGGCCAACATGGTGAAACACTGTCTCTACTGAAAATACAAAAATTAGCTGGGTGTGGTGGCAGGCGCCTGTAATCCCAACTACTCAGGTAGCTGAGGCAGCAGAATCACTTGAATCTGAGAGACAGAGTTTGCAGTGAGCCAAGTCTTGCCATTGTACTCCAGCCTGGGCATCAAGAGTGAGACTCTGTCTCAAAAAAGAAAAAAAAAGGTTTACTGACTTTAAGCTGCTTGCTTTTATTGTTGTTTTTGCCTTCCCTATAAATAAGGCACCCCTTACTGCTTGCGCCCAGGGAACAGTGCCTTCAGTGTTCTGCCCCTGGCAAGCCACTGGACTCCAAAAATCTCAGCTAAGCCCCTCGCAGTCATGCAGTGGTGTCCACTCAACAAGAATGAAAAGGGAACTGTAGGCCAGGCGTGGTGGCTCATGTCTGTAATCCCAGGACTTTGGGAGGCCATGGCAGGCAGATCACTTGGGATCACGAGTTTGAGACCAGCCTAGGCAACACGGTGAAACCTCATCTCTACTAAAAATACAAAATTAGCCAGGCGTGGTGGCACATGTCTGTAGTCCCAGCTACTCGTGAGGCTGAGGCATGAGAACTGCTTGAACCCAGGAGGTGGAGGTTGCAGTGAGCCGAGATTGAGCTATTGCACTTCAGTCTAGGCAACAGTGAGACCTCATCTCAAAAAAAAATTAAAAAAAGAAAAAAGAAAGAAAAAGAAAAAGGGGACTGTCAAGTTTCAGTTTGACCATCGGTCTGCAGAAGCTCAAAGGCCACTGTGATAGATACCCATAGAGCTACAAAATGTTCAAACTTATGAAATCCTTAGAGATCATTTAGGTCAATTTCTCATGCTGCAGATTTAAAAACTAAAGGAGGCCCTAAAAAGCTGAATAAACCATACAAAGTCACTCAGCTGGTTAGTGGAAGAATGTGACAGCAGAAGTCAGGGTTCCTATTCCCATTCCAAAGTGCTCATTTCACTACATGGAGATAAACATTCTGTACATATTTTGAATAAATAACCACACAGCCCTTGGCCAATTGAGAGAATTATAGGGCGTTTGTAGAAAATGGGAAAATGTGCCAGGTGCGGTGACTCATGCCTGTAATCCCAGCACTTTGGGAGGCCAAGGCAGGCGATCATCACGAGATCAGGAGATCAAGATCATCCTGGCTAACACGGTGAAACCCCATCTCTACTAAAAATACAAAAAAATTAGCTAAGCGTGGTGGCGCACGCACATACTCTCAGCTACTCAGGAAAAGCTGAAGCAGGAGAATTGCTTGAACCTGGGAGGCAAAGGCTGCAGTGAGCTGAGATCATGCCACTGCTTCCAGCCTGGGTGACAGAGTGAGACTCCATCTCAAAAAAAAAAAAAAAGGGGGGGAAATGTGATTGATCAGAAGAAAAGTATAATAAAGAATGCAATAAATGCAATTGATTTGGAATCAACTGTGTAATGATGAATTTGGTTTTCTTTGTGTGTTTCCCTTTCACCTGTGAAACAGGAGCCACGTGGTCTCCATTCTTAGTTCCGCCTAGCCTTGACTCTAGAACCAATCCTGCCCTTGGGAACTCTTGGCTCAGTGTGAACATCCAGGCCACATTCTTTGGGCTTCTATGCCTCAGTTCCTGAGCCCTGCTCTCTTTTCTGTGACCTCTGTCTTCTCTTAGGCCCGAGTCTCTTCTTATTTCCCTTCCTTCCTCTACTAAGCTTCATCTTGGTTACAGGCCTTACTGAGCATTCTCAATCTGACCTTGAACACTAGTCTCCAAGGCAGAACCCCCAACATCTGCTGTTGAATCTGCTGTTTGCCCATGATTCTGCTCACCCTGCACATGTGGCTTATCACCCTTGGTTCTAATGATAGGCGGGGATAGACAATGGCTCCCATGAGCACGCTCCTAGCCTCCTAGAAGGAAAAGCAGTGCAACCGTTGGGAATGTGTCAGACCAACGCAAGTACATTAACCCAGCAACATCAATTGTGAAGCACAAGCCACAGCTCTGCAACAAGGTAGAAGTTACAGGTTTTTTTGTTTTTTGAGACAGAGTCTCGCTCTAACACCCAGGCTGGAGTGCACTGGTAAGATCTCAGCTTGCTGCAACCTCCGCCTCCTGGGCTCAAGCAATTCTCCTGCCTCAGCCTCCCGAGTAGCTGGGAATACAAGCACCTGCCACCATGCCTGGCTAATTTTTTGTATTTTTAGTAGAGACGGGGTTTCACCACGTTAGCCAGGCTGATCTCGATCTCCTAACTTCATGATCTGCCCGCCTCAGCCTCCCAAAGTTCTGGGATTATAGGTGTGAGCCACCACACCCAGACAGCTTTTTTCCTTAAGATAGAATATAATAGGCCAGGCATGGTGGCTCACACCTGTAATCCCACCACTTTGGGAGGCCAAGGTGGGAGGTTTGCTTGAAGCCAGGAGTTCAAGACCAGCCTAGGCAACATGGTAAGACCTCATCTCTACAAAAATTAAGGAAAAAAAAAAAAAGCTGAGTGTGTTAACACATGCATGAAGGCTGAGGCAGGAGGATCACTAGAGCTCAGGACTCCGAGTTTATGGTAAGCTATGAATGCACCACTGCACTCCAGTGCAAGACACTGTCTCAAAAAAAGAAAGAATGATGTCCAAGTAATCTGTGCCCCATAAATCCTTTAATGCCTATGAGATTAAAGAACCTCTGGATTAATATCTAATTTGGTGTTCTCTGTATCACGTAACAGGAATTCAAGTTATCAGAAATGACAATAACCGTTTGTAAATGCTATGGAATTTAGACAAACAGCTACTTTTCTGACTTCTAAGCTATCAGATCTTATGTGTCTATGTTACCCAGGAACATCAGATTATATGATTATGGAGATTATGCATCCAAATCAAATATTTACTATTATCTATGCAACATAATTTGACATTTTGACCAAATAGCCCACCAGTTAAACTAACTGTATAGTTGGTCCAGCTGCCTGACCACAGAATTGGCCTATGGTTTGATGGTAACAATGCTAAATTAAAGGAGCCAGCCTAGTGGCCCCACAGATACACAGACAGTCCTGGAATGGAGAGACTCCCAAATCCCATGTCTAAATTTTAAAAGAGAGGTGGCACATGCCTGTAGTCCCAGCTACTCGGGAGGCTGAAGTGGGAGGATTGCTTGAGCGCAGGAGTTCTGGGCTGTAGTACGCTATGCCGATCGGGTGTCCACACTAAGTTCAGCATCAATATGGTGACCTCCCGGGAGCAGGGAACCACCAGGTTGCCTAAGGAGGGGTGAACTGGCCCAGGTCAGAAATGGAGCAGGTCAAAACACTGGTGCTGATCAGTAGTAGGATCGCGCCTGTGAATAGCAACTGCACTCCAGCCTAGGCAACATAGTGAGACCCTGTCTCTAAAAAAAAAAAATATGACTCTTCAGCCTACCTATGTCAACTGGTTATTTTTCAAAGACCTGCAAAACACCATCTCTTCCAAAAAATACCAAAAACATTAGCCAGGCATGGTGGCATGTGCCTATAGTCCCAGCTACTCAGGAGGCATCTCCAAGATCTAAAAAAATAAAAGAATTCATACTATAGATAAATAAAAGTCAAAGTCCATTATCATTGCATTTTGAGACTATTTGCATTGTATATTTTCTAGAGAAACAGGTGGCAAAATTCACAAACTATTATTAATTTCAGGTCCAGGCCTGCCTCTTACTGGCTGCGTGACCTTGGGAAGTTACTTGCCCTCTTCTGTTTCAGCTTTCTCATCTGAAATTGAGAATGATATGGTAATAATAACCACCTCATAATAACCATAATAATTATTGTGGGAGTTAAATGAGTTAATGTGTCAAAAATGCTGAAATGAGCATCTGACCCATAGTAAGTAATTGCTAGCTAAGTGCTATTTGTTTTATGGTTGTCACGTGAGAGCTCTATGATAAACCTGTGGTGGAGGCAAAGCAGATATTATTCTTTTTGATCTATAGATGCTGAGTAGTTCACTCCAGGTCATCAGAAGGTAGTGAAAAACCAGACCCTTTGACTCTAAGTCTAGAGCTTCCTCTGGCTCATGCCATTGCCTTCCCATCCGCTTAGAGATTAGCAGATTGTTGCAATTTCATTTGATTTGCACAAGTCTCATGCACCATGAGATTCTTCGTTTGATGTGACATGGAGTTCCAAGCCAAACAGAACTTGATGCTGGGGATGCAAGCCTCATCTTTCTGGAAGAGCTGGAGATGCATTTCCAAGGCACACATTGGATCCCCGCAGTGAGGAGATGCTGGTCAAAACCTCATCTCAGCCAGGTGCGTTGGCTCATGCCTATAATCCCAGCACTTTGGGAGGCCAAGAAGGGTGGACCACATGAGGCCAGGAGTTCAAGACCAGCCTGGCCAACACGGCAAAACCCCATCTCTTCTAAAAAATACAAAACAATTAGCCAGGCATGGTGGCATGTGCTTATACTCCCAGCTCCTAGGGAGGCTGAGGCATGAGAATCACTTGATCTTGAGAGAGGGAGGTTTCCAGCCTGGGCAACAGAGCAAGACTCTGTCTCAAAAAACAAAAAACCAAAACCCTCATTTCCAAGATAAATAAACAAATGTTACAAAGCAAGAAGGAAGCAAGACAAAGGACCAGGATTATTCATCATCAACTGAGAAACACAATCAAATCTTATTCATCAAAAGTGACCTATTAACTTCTCTAATTCAATAGAACTGTGTCGGGAGAGAAAATAAAGTCATTAGAAGAATCATTGACTGCAGCTTGGATGAGATTTCTTGTTAAGCACAGTCATTAATATCCAGGTGCGAGAGCTGCTTGGTTTTCTCCTCCCTGATGGGCAGTAAGCGGGAAAGGCCAGCTCTAAGAGTAGCACCCCACTAACCACAACATACATTCTTCTGAGCCGTTCAGTTGCTTCCCAATCAGTTACATAAACTCAGACACCACTCTCGTTTTTCCATTTTTCATGAAACACCCCACAGGAACACACACCCTTTTCCAAGAACGAAGTTGAGAAGGTGGGAAAGCCACAGCAGGGAGAGGAAAATGTAGCATGATGTAGCGAGCCTGTCCTTTCTCTATTCCTTTCGAGAACCCCACTCCAAAAAACCTTCCTACTGTCAGAGGTGTTCGAACCAGAGAGATTCCATCTTGAATAGGGGCTGGGTAAAAAATAAGGATGAGACCCACTGGGTGGCATTTCCAGGGGGTTAAGGCATTCTTCAGCACAGGCTGAGACAGGAGGTTGGCACAAGATACAGGTCACAAACACCTTGCTGATAAAACAGGTTGCAGTAAAGAAGCTGGCCAAATCCCACCGAAAGCAAGATGGCGACAAACATGATATCTAGTCATCCCCACTGCTCATAACATGCTAATTATAATGCATTAGCATGCTAGAGACACTCCCACCAGCGCCATGACAGTTTACAAATGCCATACCAACATCAGGAAGTTACCCTTTATAGTCTAAAAAGGAGAGGAACCCTCAGTTCCAGGAATTTCCCATCCCTTTCCCAGAAAACTCAAATAATCCACCCCTTGTTTAGCATATAATCAAGAAGTAACAGTAAGTCTGTGCAGCCGAGCAGCCCATGCTGCTGCTCTGCCTATGGAGAAGCCACTCTTACATCCTTCACTTTCTTAATAAATTTGCTTTCCCTTTACTCTATGGACTCCGAATTCTTTGTTGCATGAGATCCAAGAACCCTTTCTTGAAGTCTAGATCAGGACCCCTTTCTGGGAACACTATCACTGTTTAAAGTATCATTTTTAAAACCATCAAATAGCAGTTTCTGAGAATTAGATCCTTCGATGCTAGGATAAATACCTCTATTTGAAACATTTTCCAGAACACCTGTTAGAACACAGCTGCTGACTCTCCGCTTGAAAAACTCGATTCACGTGGCTCCCAGGACCCTGCGCTGTCTTGGCTTTCCTCCGGGGTCACTGACAACTCTTCAGTCTCTGGCAGCTCCTCTTCATTTTCCTTTCCTGCCTGGTCACTCCTCTCTAACTACCTCCACTCTCTAAGTGACCTCACACAGTCCGCTGACCCTTGCAGCATTTACATGCTGAAAGCTGCGCTAGCTCCCGTCCTGACCCTGCCTCTACACTCGAGATCTGAATAACCTGTTGCTTATTCAGCACAGCCGCTTGGAAGACTAGTAGGCACCTCAAAGTTAGCATGTCCAAAATTTAGCATTTCAAATTTAGCACGTCTGACCTCCGGATGCCCTTTCAGACCTGCTCCTTGCTGATGCTCCCTTGATCGGCAAATGGCAATTCTATTCCCTCAGAACAAAAACCTCCAAGTCCCACTTCTTTTTTTTAATTTTTTCTCTCCTAAGCCACAGCCAGTCCACCAACAAATTTTGTTGGCTTCATCTCGAAAATAGACCCTGAACGCAGCCTCTTTTCCTTCCATCCACTGATACCACCCTGGACCAAGCCACTTACCACCCAGACATTTACACTGTCTCCTGAGCAGCCCCTGGTTTCCACTGGATGACTCCTTCAACCATCTGTGTTGCTGTAAAGGGGATAGCTTAGGCTGAATCATTTATGCAGAAAAAGGGTTTACTGAGCTCACAGTTCTGCTGGCCAGAAGATTCAAGACTGGGCATCTGGTGAGGGCCTTAGGCTGCTTCTACTCGTGGCAGAAGGTGAAAGAGAATGGGTGTGTGCAGAGATCACGTGGAGAGAGATTGAGCGAGAGAGAGAGCGGGGGAGGTGCCAGGCTCCTTTTAACCAGCTCTTAGGAGAACTAATGTAGCAAGCACTCACTCTATTAGTTCTATTACCTCGGGGAGGGCAACAAGCCATTCATGAGGGATCTGCGCCCGTGACTCAAACACCTCCCATTAGGCCCCACCCCCAACACTGGGGATCAAATTTTTTTTGTTTTTGTTTTTTTTTTTAAGATGGAGTCGCACTCTGTTGCGCAGGCTGGGGTGCAGTGGCGCAATCTTGGCTCACTGCAACCTCTACCATCCGGGTTTAAGCAATTCTCCTGCCTCAGCCCCCTGAGTAGCTGGGACTACAGGTGCCCGCCATGTCCAGCTAATTTTTTGTATTTTTAGTAGAGACGGGGTTTCACCGTGTTAGCCAGGATGGTCTCGATCTCCTGACCTTGTGATCTGCCTGCCTCAGCCTCCCAACGTGCTGGGATTATAGGCAGCCACGGCGCCTGGCCGGGGATCCAATTTCAACATGAAGTTTGAAGGAGGTCAAATATCCAAACCATGGCATTCTACCTTGGGCCCCCAAAATTCATGTCTTTCAAATATTGCAAATTACAGTCATCCCTTCCCAACAGTCCCCAAAATCTTAACTTGTTCCATCGTCAACTCAAAAGTCCACAGTCTCATCTAAGACTTGAGGCAAGTTCCTTACTGCTGTGAGCCTGGAAAATCAAAAACAAGCCTTGGCCATCCCCACCCCATGACTTTGCTGGGTGAAGCCCATGTGGCTGATCTGACAGGTTGGAGTTGAATGCCTGTGTCTTTTCCAAGATGACGGTGCATGCTGCTGGTGGCTATTTCTGGGGTTCCCACGGCAGCCCCTTCCCACGGCTCCCCTAGGCAGTGCCCTGGTGGGGACACTCTGGTGGTTCTGCCCCTGTAGCAGCTTCTGCCTGCACACTCAGGCTTTCTGATGCATCCTCTGAAATCTAGGTGGAAGCTAAGCCTCCGTCACTCTTGCATTCGGGCACCTGCGGAGTTGACAACACGTGGAGGCCTCCAGAGCTTAGAGCTTGTGCCCTTTGGAGCAGCATCTGGAGCCACACCTGGGGCCTTTTAAGTCAAGGCTAGAACTGGTACAGCTGGGATGGGGTAGTAGCATCCTGAGGTCGTACAAGGCAGCAGGGCCTGCCCCCCCAAACCATTCTATTCTCCTGAGTCTCTGCGACTGTGATGGGAGGGGCTCCTTGAAGATTTCCAAAATGGCTTCAAGCCCTTTCTCCTATTTTCTTGACTACTAGCACACAATTTGCTTTATTTCATGCTAATTCCTTTAGCAAGAGCCTCTCAGCTGTGCCCTTGGATTCTTCTCCTGAAAGCGCTCTTTCATTCTCCACCACATGGGCAGGATTTAGATTTTCCAAACTTTTACTCTCTGCTTCCCTTTTCATTATAAATTCTACCTTTAGGTCATTCCTTTCCTGCTGTAATTAATCTTGATCCTAAGTTTTTAAAAATAGCCACACCTACCACTTCTTGAGCACTTTGCTGCTTAGAAATGTCTTCTTCCAGAAACCCTAGGACATCACTCTTTACTTTGGCCTTCCACAAATCCCTAGGGTGTGGACACAATGCAGCCGAGTTCTTTGCTAAGACCTAACATGGGTGACCTTTGCTCCAGTTCCCAGTAAGTTATGTTTCCACCTGAGACCTCGTCAGCACGAACTTTACTATCTACACTTCCTTCTATCAGCAGATTGGTCACAACCTTATAACCAATCTTTAAGAAATTCCAAACTTTCCCTCCTCTTCCTGTTTTCTTCTGAGCCCTCCAAACGCTTCCAAATCTCTGCCCAGTACCCAGTTCCAAAGCTGCTCCCACATTTTCAGGCATCTTTATAGCAATATCCCTCTCCTTGGTGCCAATTTTCTGTGACAGTTCCTTTTGCATTGCTACAAAGGAATACCTAGGGCTGGGTTGTTTATAAAGAAAAGAGGCTTATTTGGCTGATGGTTCTGCAGACCATACAAGAAGCACAGAACCAACATTTGCTTCAAATGAAGGCCCCGGGCAGCTTCCACTCAGGGCAGAAGGCAAGGATAATTAGCTGTGCAGAGATTGCATGGTGGGGTGGGAGGAGGAGGTACCAGACTCTTTTTAACAAGCAGCTCTTGCTGGAAACAGTAGAGAACTCATATACCCCCAAGGGAAGGCATTAATCTCTTCATCAAGGATCTACCCCCATGGCCCAAACACCTCCCACTAGGCCGTACCTCCCAACACCACCACACCGGGGATCAGAACGTAAGATGTGGTGGGGACAATCCATATCCAAACCACGGCACCGACCTTTGAACACAGAAAGCAAATTATGGGTTCTTCTCTGTTTGGAACACTCCGGTGCCTTTCATCTCATCCAGAAGCAAGCCCTAAATCCTCCCATGCCTGACAAGGCTTGGCCATGTCTTGTCTCACACATCAGAGCCACAGCCACACCGGCAACCGAATCAAGCCCATCTCGAAGCTGTCACACTTGTGGTGGCCCTGGCGTGCACAGCTTTGCTTTCAGCTATCTCCGGGGTTTGCCTCCTTGCTCCAGGCAGGCTTAGAGCTGTCCATCCTAACAGCATCCTCACATCCCGTGCCCCTGCTCAGTCCTCTCCATGTCTCACCCTGTCCTACTGGTTGAGTTGTATCCCCTAAAATGATATGCTAAAGGCCGGATGTGGTGGCTCACACCTGTAATCCCAGCACTTTGGGAGGCTGAGGTGGGTGGATCACGAGGTCAGGAGTTGGAGACCAGCCTGACCACCATGGTGAAACCCATCTCTACTAAAGATACAAAAATTAGCTGGATGTGGTGGTGCATGCCTGTAATCGCAGCTACTCAGGAGGCTGAGACAGGAGAATCGCTTGAATCTGAGAGGCGGAGGTCGCAGGGAGCCGAGACTGTGCCGCTACATTCCAGCCTGGGTGACAGAGCAAGACTCCACCTCAAAAAACAAACAAAAAGATATGCTGAGGTCCTAACTCCCTGGTATCTGTGAATGTAACCTCATTTGGGAATGAAGTCTTCGCAAATGTAATCAAGTTAGCATGAGGTCATTAGGGTAGGCTCTCCTATTGCCAATAGAACTGATATTCTTATGACAACACACACACGAAAATGCCATGTGAAGACAGACACAGGGAGAAGATGGTCACATGGTAACAGAGGCAGAGACTGAAGTGATGCAGCTGCAAGCCAAAAAATGACAAGGGATTGCTGACCGCAACCAGAAGCTGGTGGAAGCAGCGAAAGATTCTACCCAGCATCTTAGAAGCAGTGTGGCCGTGCTCACACTGACTTTGGACTTCAAGCCTCTGGACTGTGAGAAAACAAACTTCTGCGGTTTTAAACCTCCCGGTCCATGGTACCTTGTTATAGCAGCCCGAGGAACCTAGTAGATCCTGATTAATGATTCTTTTTTTTTTTTTTTAAAGACAGAGTCTTGCTCTGTCCCCCAGGCTGAAATGCAGTGGCGCGATCTTGGCTCACTGCAACCTCCGCCTCCCAGGTTCAAGCGATTCTCCTGCCTCAGCCTCCCAAGAAGCTGGGACTACAGGTGCGCGCCACCACATCTGGCTAATTTTTGCATTTTTAGTAGAGATGGGGTTTCACCATGTTGGCCAGGATGGTCTCAATCTCTTGACCTTGTGATCCACCCACCTCGGCCTCCCAAAGTGCTGGGATTACAGGCGTGAGCCACCGCGCCCTACCCTGATTGATGATTCTTGATGCCATTTACCACTTCCTGAAATTCTATCTTTACTTCTTTATTATCTTTCCTCTCCATTCGATTATGAGCACCACAAAGAAAGCGTTTTAGATCCTTGTTTAGATTAAAAAACCATGAATCTTTTGACCACCAGATCTCTCTCCTGCCCTCAAACTTTTCTTTCTGCATTCTAAGTATCAGAAATTGTTTTGTATGTCAAACGTGCCAGCCAAGACCCTACATGCTTCCAAGCATTATTTGCACTAGTAAACAATAAAGAATTTTAGAATTCTTTTTTCATTCTAAAGATTTCTGAACTAATGTTTACTTTTTTTTTTTTTGAAAGAATAGATGACCCAAAAGTGTTAAAGGCTCCTGGTTAGAGAATCACCGTCACTGTGTCTCTGTCTTTACCTTTGTAGAGATCTGGCTAGATGGCCCTCAGACCATAATGAACCTCTTCAGTCCTCCCAGAAAGAAATCCCCTTCACTAGATGCAAAATAAACCCAGGTTATACTGAAGATCAGATTAGCATGGATCAAGGTTCTCATGTTGTTCAACCAAATAGTAGTGACAAATCAATATTAATGCTTCAATGTTTGCTCCTGACATTCAATAAAAATATGTAGGTAATCGGCCAGATGCGGTGGCTCACGCCTGTAATCCCAGCACTTTGGGAGGCTGAGGCAGGTGGATCACAAGGTCAGGAGATCGAGACCATCCTGGCTAACATGGTGAAACCCCATCTCTACTAAAAATAACAAAAAATTAGGCGTGGAGGTGCATGCCTGTAGTCCGGGCTACTCGGGAGGTTGAGGCAGGAGAATCTCTTGAACCCGGGAGGCAAAGGTTGCAGTTAGCAGAGACTGCACCACTGCACTTCAGCTTGAGTGACAAGAGCGAGACTCTGTCTCGAAGAAAATAAAAAGGGAGGTAATCAGAAGAAGTCAGGAAGTACCTATGATTTTACACTTTTTAATGTAAAAATAGCAGCACCCTATCATTAAACTCAGTGGCATGTATTTCATATAAATGCTAAAAATCAGGTGCCATGATCGATGTCTAAAAGTGGAATCTTGGGCTATTTGTTACCTGTTTTCATGCCTCACTTTCATGCCATGGAGTACTATGTGATCTTCCAGCTACCCCTCTTCATGAGAAGAAAACACGCTGCTTCCAAAAAATTAAAGCATTTTAGAATTGGGAATAGCAAACTTGACTGGGTCAGGCCAGATGTTCACCCCCATATGCACTTGCAGGGAAGTCTTTTCCACTTAGAAGACTGTGTTTGACTTAGTGTGGTGGCTGACACCTGTAATCCCATAACTTTGAGAGGCCAAGGTGGGCAGATCACTTGAGGTCAGGAGTTTGAGACCAGCCTGGCCAACAAGGCGAAACCCTGTCTCTACTAAAAATAGGAAAATTAGCTGGGTGTGGTGGTACACACCTGTAGTCCCAGCTACTCGAGAGGCTGAGGCAGGAGAATTGCTTGAACCCAGGAAGTGGAAGTTGCAGTGAGCTGAGATTGTGCCACTGTACTCCAGCCTGGATGACGGAGTGAGATGTGAGACTCCATCAAAAAAAAAAAAAAAAAAAGACTGTCTTTTAGATGTGATCAGAAAAACTAAAAGGCAGTTTTTTGTGTCTGCAGTTTGTGCTTTGGGATGGCCCTGCAGGCTGCATATTCCCACTGCCAAACAGAGACCAGCACTGGAAGGGCCTCCTGCGTAATCCACTCTCCTTAGTAGCTCCCGGCCCCAACCCAAGACACAACTCAAAACCAAAAACCATGCTTAATACGTTTAGCCAAACTGTTTCATAACTTAATGAAGCACTATGTGTTCACTATTTTATCCATCAATAATCCATACATTATAGATGTGTGTACTTTTTTTTTTGAGATGGAATCTCACTCTGTCACCCAGGCTGGAGTGCAGTGGCACAATTTTTTGTATTTTTAGTAGAGATGGGGCTAATTTTTGTATCTTTAGTAGAGACGGGGTTTCACCATGTTGGTCAGGCTGGTCTTGAACTCCTGACCTCATGATCCGCCCACCTCGGCCTCCCAAAGTGCTGGGATTATAGGCGTGAGCCACCTCACCCAGCTGATATGTGTACTTTCATAAACAAAATCTCAGTGCTATTATCACCTAAAATTTATGAATTATTTCTTACATTCAGTTTGTATTCCACTTTCTCCAGTTGTCTTGTAAATGCTTACTATTTGTATGGAATACATTTTATTTAAAGAAATGCTAAGTTACTTAGGCAGATGTTTGTAATAAACTCACATGGGCTGGGTGAGATCCAGGAGGCAGAATGGAAGCCACTTCCTGAGCCTCTAAGATGGGCAACTCGGGTATAAACAAGGGAAAGGCTGATTTGAAATTCTGCCTGGCCATCTCCTGCCCTATTCAAAAAATACCACAAGCTCCATTTCTGCCTTTTCAGCAGTTGCATACAAAGACCTACTAGGAGCACTTTAATATTTCATTTTACAAACTGAACTCATGCTAGCTTCTCTCTGGACAGAGTTACTCTCCTCCCAATAGAAGCGCTGCCTACACTTTATTAAGCAAGGGTCTAGGCTGAAGGACCCTCATGCTCAACTTCAAGTCCCACAACTATCTTGAAATTTCAAACTAGGATGTGAATTTTTTTTGGCGGGGGGGACAAATCTTGTAGTTTCCTAGGAAAGAAAGGAACTGGTTAGGATGGAGGAGTGGATAAAAATGTGAGCCAGGTTGAGCTGGCTCCAGCGTGAAGTTGCATAACAGCAAAAGCTACTTTTCCACTAAATCCAAGCAAAAATTGTGCTGATGCCCAGGAATTTCAAGAGAGGTTTGAGGATACCAGGACGTACCCAGATGAAACATGTACTGTACAAGTAACACCCATGGAGTGAGTGGAGCAAACAAAACATCTAAATGCTAACAGGAATGTATAATATGCATTGCAGTAACACACACACACACACACAGAGAGAGAGAGAGAGAGAGAGAGAGAAAATATAACACCTGACCCTGTGGTCATGAGTCTACACAACAGTGTGGACCCAGGCAGGCACACATTCAAAAACGTGCAGTGGACATGGTCCCATATGCTGTACAGAAAAAAAAAAAAAAAAGCATTTTCTTCACCTTTTCCCATCCAATTAGATAAATATAACAAGCTGTGGGGTTTTGATTCGTTTCTAAGTTTCATACACTGACGTTTTTGTTCGAAGATCTAGGCAGATCTTGTAGGATTCAAGCAAGCCCAAGGTGGTAGACGAAACACACCCAGGGCTGCGAGGGGAGGAGGAGGTCCCCTGGTAGGAACTCTGCAACCGAATCAGAGATTGCCCTGCTTAGGTGGCACCCGCTCATAGTAGCAGAGGTCCCGGCCACGCCGCTGGGAGGTGGAAGCGATCCGAGGCTCCCCCGCCACCTCCCAGACCGACACGTTGACACTGGGGGCTGGACCAGGCGCTGACTGGGGATGCCTGGTTCGCCCGGAGGTGCGGGGCTTGGAGAGGTCCTGGGGGGCTCCTAAGGGTCGGGGTAGCTGCCACCTTCCCTAGAGGGCTCTCCTGGCAGGGAAAGAGCGGGAGGAAAGGAGACCCCACCAGGAGGGTGCAGGTGCATCCGGCAGGCAGTGGCGCAGGGGTCAAGCAACCGAAGGCCGAACGTTAGCGCAAAAGCTGGCAGGCGGGCGGCGGGAGCTGCGGGTCCCCGCTAAAGTCAGGGCACAAGCCAGGTGGCCCCGCGCCCAGAGTCACTCACCATTCTCCAGCGCTTCGTGCACCAGCAGAAGACCAAGCAACAGCCAGACCTTCATCTCGGGGACCTCGGACCTCTGGGCGCAGGAGCGCGGCGGCTGCGCGGGGCCGGGGCGCAGGGGAGGCGGCGGGAGAGGGGCGGGCTCCTGGGACGCCGCAGCGGGAGGATTCGGTTTCATGAGGAGTTTGGGGGGAAAAGCTGGGGAATTAAAAAAAAAAAAAAAATAGTCCTTGTAATGTGACTTCTCCTGCCCCCTGGCGGAGCCGCGCTGCACAGCGCTTCTTCCCAGCGCGGGGAGGATGGGCTAAGGGCGAAATGTGAATTACCACAGCGGCTCCTGGAATTTCTCCAAAGCTCGGCGTTTGCACGAAGATACCGAGTTCAAGAAAGCCCAGCGGGCGCTGACGGGGTTACGTTTAACCACGATTGTCCAAATGTCACCAGCGCTCGTCCCACCTCCTCAGGCAGAGCCTGAGTGCTCTGTAAAAAGTGCTCCCTAAATATTTCTGTTCTTTCCGTTTCTCTCTCCCATACGCACTCACTCACAAGACCGTTGCCCTGGGTTCTTGCTGCTTCTCTGTGTCTGGCCAGAGACAGGCTCTGTGCCCAGCCCTGTAACTGCCGGTGAGGGTGGGAGGACGAATCGATTACAAGAATAACGTGGAAAATGAGACTGCGCAGACAACCTGGGCTGTGGTGGTGAGGAGGTAATTAGGGTAACCACGGGCTAGGGGGAGAAGCAGGAGACAAGCAGGTGCAGCCGGTTCACAGAAGCAAAAGATCAGCAGGTGCAGACAGTTCTAGGCATGATTAGGCGGCACACAGGCCACATTGTCTCCTCTGATAACAAGACAGAAGTTTCCACTTCAGCCTCGGATTGGCCTATGGCCAATCCTTCATAGGGTGTAACCAGTTGGAGGCTCTTAAGGGAACCCAAGGGTGTTGCCAAGTTCTTTTCGCTTCATAAAGTCTCTGGAGAGGATCAGGCTTTTGTGGCTTGCTTCAGCCCACTCAGTAAATTGTCTTCAATATGTCTGCGCTTTCCTTCCTCACTTCTGTGGCTTTGCTTTTTGCTGTGTCTTTCTTTTGTTACTTTGGGTGTTTTGTTCAATTTTTTTTCATCAGGCCAAGAACCTGGATGACTCTATCCGGTAACAGTGGGGCAGAGGATTCAGGCTTTCACATGCCCCTCTGCAGAAAGCCATCCTGGGTTTCTCAGCTGGCAGACTCAGAGCAGTTTGCTAGCAGGGGAGATGCCAGGTGTGTGTTCCCCAGGTGAGAAGCAGCTCATCTCATTGTGACCTTCAGCACCAGGCACTGCTATAAAAGAGAGCTCAATTCTAAATAACAGGAAAGGGACTTCTCCCTCAACACCCAAGGAAAGAAGTGCTGCCGTTTATAACAAACCAGGGCTTCTCAGTCACTTCATGCAGGAGGAACCAAAAATTCTCCATTCTGTTGCCAGCTCTAGCCCGAGCTTTGCCACTCACTTGCCTTGCAGTGTAGAGAACAGTTGCCTGGGAATAAAGAAGACCAAAGTTCAGATCTCGCCACTGCCACAATCAACGCCTCTTACAGTCACTTAACCTTCTGGGTTTTAGCACCTCTAGTTTATTAAGAGAGGGAACTAGATGATTCTTTCAACAGGAGTTTGCTATGTGATTACTATTATGGATATGAAGGTTGAAACATCATCTATCACGGCTACTTTTTATTATACTTTAAGTTCTGGGGTACATGTGCAGAACGTGCAGGTTTGTTACACAGGTATACACATGCCATGGTGGTTTGCTGCATCCATCACCCCATCATCTACATTAGATATTTCTCCTAATGGTATCCCTCCCCTAGCCCCCCACCCCCCGCTATCCCTCCCCTAGCCCCCCACCCCCCGACAGGCCCCGGTGTATGATGTTCCCCTCCCTGTGTCCATGTATCACGGCTACTTTTAAGGAGTAGACAAGCATTTAGACCACTGCAATGTGGTGTGTCATGTTCTGGGGAGAATTCTGAGCAAAGGACTTGGAGGATGCACATGGGAGTGGCTGAATCTGCCTAAGCTGCCCCACCCTGAGATTTCTTTTCATTCTGACTCCACGAATTGACTGTTTCACTCTCACTCCATGTTGGAGCCTGGGGTTGCCTCTAGATTCCTCCTCTCCATCCCACTCTCCCCTCCATGCTGACTGCGTGCGCAGGTCCGCCCTCTTACGCCATCACTGTCAAACTTCACTGCCCTGGCTCGGGCTGTTTTCCTCTCTTATGAGGAGTGCAGCCACAGCTTCTGATGGATCTCCCTACCTGTCTTTCTTGTACCTCAGTTTATTCTTTGCCAGGCAATGCGATCAATTGCAATCCCCCCCCCCCGTTTTTTTTTGAGATGAAGTCTGGCTCTTTCGCCAGGCTGGAGTGCAGTGGTGCAATCTTGGCTCACTGCAACCTCCGACTCCGTTTCAAGGGATTCTCCTGTCTCAGTCTCACAAGTAGCTGGGATTCCAGGCACACGCCACTACGCCCAGCTAATTTTTGTACTTTTAGTAGAGATGGGGTTTCACCATGTTGGCCACGATGGTCTCGATCTCCTGACCTCATGATCCACCCGCCTTAGCCTCCCAAAGTGCTGGAATTACAGGCACGAGCCATTGTGCCTGGACTGCAATTACTTTTAATGGCAAAAACCACAATTACTTTTGCACCAATCCAATCCTCAAATGAAGCCCTAGAAAACTTCACCCTTAAACCTTTCTGAGGCTCTCTAGCAAGACTCAGTTCTAGAGCTCACAGGCCCCTGCTTGTCTCTCCTCACTTGGGCCTCACTCCCTGCCCTGCCCTCCACGACTCACAAACAGCACACTCTGGTAGCCACCCATCCCGGCCTGTGCATCCCCAGCCACCACAGATTCCCTGCTTCTGCTGTTTCCATCTGCCCCTAAAAGTTCCCTCCTCCAGTTTCCCACCTGCCTGCTTTCTCTGGCCTCACTCGTCCCACAAGTGTTAGCCCAGATCCCATCTCCTTCCGCTGGGGTGAGCCCTTCTCTTGGTGTGAATGGCTCTGTTATAACCCATGCAACAAAATTCTGCATTCGCTGTTTATCTGTTTATGCTTTTCTCCTGCACTATCTTAGGATTTCAAGGGCAGACTGGCTGACCATTAATGTGGTGTAGACAGAAGATCTGATGAGAGAGGCACGATGGTGCCACATTAGGAAGTAACTTGGCTTTCGTGAGTAGTTGTGCACAGTTGCTCTACCTACATTTTCATTGATTTAAAAAAGAACATGGGCCAGGCATGGTGGCACAGTCCTGTAATCCCAGCACTTTGGTAGACCAAGGCGGGTGAATCACAAGGTCAAGAGATTGAGACCATCCTGGACAACATGGTGAAATCCTGTCTGTACTAAAAAGACAAAAATTAGCTGGGTGTGGTGGCATGTGCCTGTAGTCCCAGCTACTTGGGAGGCTGAGGCAGCAGAATCACTTGAACCCGGGAGGTGGAGGTAGCAGTGAGCAGAGATTGTGCCACTGCACTCCAGCCTGGGCGACAGAGCAGGACTCCGTCTCAAAAAAAAAAAAAAACATAATAACTATTCTTATTCAAACATCTTTGTGCCTGTGTGTATATCTATATGGTAGATACCCAGAAGTGAGTTGACTCAGCCTAAGATCGTGATATTTCACTTTTTTGGGAAATGCTGCCAGTTTGTCTTTTAACAAAACTGTCCACATTGGTAACCACTTCTACTTTCTTCAGGAGCATCTGAGACTACCCACATCCTCACACTCCCCCCAAAACTCAATGTGATTATTCTTTTCCATGTTTACAACGTGAAGTAGGCAAATCTTATGATGTTCTTCAGTTCTCCTTTTTTTTACTCTTGAGCCTGAGTATCTTTCTGGTTTTTTTGTTTTTGTTTTTCTTTTTTTGAGATGCAGTTTCGCTCTTGTTGCCCAGGCTGGAGTGCAATGTCACAATCTCCGCACACGGCAACCTCCGCCTCCTGGGTTCAAGCGATTCTCCTGCCTCAGCCCCCTGAGTAGCTGGGATTACAGGCACCTGCCACTATGCCCAGCTATTTTTTTTTTTGTATTTTTAGTATAGACAGGGGTTTCACCCTGTTGGCCAGGCTGCTGTTAAGCTCCTGAACTCAGGTGATCTGCCCGCCTCCACCTCCCAAAGTGCTGGGATTATAGACGTGAGCCCGGCTGAGGCTGAGTATCTTGTGTATTTCTTCCTCATTTGTATTTACCTATTTTTGAAAACTGGGTTCTTTTTATTATTGTTTCATAGTAACTCAGCATATTCTGACTAGTAAGCTCTTGAGTGTTTTAAACACTGCAGACATTTTCTTCTAATTCTTTGCTTGTGTTCTAGTTTCGTTGCTAGTGCCTTTCTCTTAGCAATTACAACAAATGTTTCTTTGAGCAATTACATTTCTCAGTGACTTTCTCCATGGCTTCTAGGTCTTCTATTTCCTTAGGAAGGCCTCTGTGCCTTGAATTATCAAACCACTTCATATTTTCATCTGAAACATTTATAATTTTCCTTTTCTTGAAATCCACCCATAATTTATTTTTAGTATCACAAGCTAGAAATCCAATTTTGTGTTTTCAGTTGGATGGTCAATGTGATACGATCATTTGTTCAATTATTTTTCCTTTTTCCATCTTTCTGAATTGACTTTTAGGATGTATTCAATTACATAGGTACATGGGTCTGTTTCTGTTCTATTTTATTCTATTTATCTCTGTATCTATGCCTATTAAAATACTCTGTTACATTAATTGGTATGGATTTACAGTCTGTTTTGTTATGGTTTTGGGAGAGGAATGCCCCTACATCACTACTGTTCTGTGAATTATCCTTATACATTTTCTCTTCCAGATGAAATTTGGAATCAGCTTGTCAATCTCCGTAAAAATTTTATTGTGTTTTGATTATAATTGCATTGATTTTAAGCTTTGGGGAAGAACAAATATATTAACAATACTGAGTCTTCCCATCTATAAATGTTATGTTATATATCTTCCAATGTATTCAGGTCTGCTTTTATGTACCCATTACGTTTTCTAATTGGTTAATGCTAGTATTTACAGAATTATTTTGGAATTCTGCATTTCCAAGCATATAATTATAAATATCAAATACACTTTAGCTAAATTTGGTGTATGTGTGTGTACATATGTGTGTATGGTCATATAATTAAATACTTACATAAGTTTATTGTTACATAGTTGTATTTTTCATGTAAGTGTTACTTGTTCATTGTTAGGCTTCTTCCTTCCTTCCTTCTCTCCTTCCCTCCTTCCTTCCCTCTTCCTTCCTTCCTTTCTTCCTTTTTCTTTCTTTCTTTCTCTCTGTCACCCAGGTTGGAGTGCAGTGGTGCAGTCTCAGCTCACTGCAACCTCTGCCTCCCAGGTTCAAGTGATTCTCCTGCCTAGACCTTCCAAGTAGCTGGGATTACAGACGCATGCCACCACACCTGACTAATTTTTGTATTTTTTATTTATTTATTTATTTTTTTGAGACGGAGTTTCGCTTTTGTCACCCAGGCTGGAGTGCAATGGCGCGATCTCGGCTCACTGCAACCTCCGCCTCCTGGGTTCAGGCAATTCTCCTGCCTCAGCCTCCTGAGTAGCTGGGATTACAGGCACACGCCACCATGCCCAGCTAATTTTTTGTATTTTTAGTAGAGATGGAGTTTCACCATGTTGACCAGGATGGTCTCGATCTCTTGACCTCGTGATCCACCTACCTCGACCTCCGAAAGTGCTGGGATTACAGGCATGAGCCACCGCGCCCAGCCTAATTTTTGTATTTTTATTAGAGATGGGTTTTACCGTGTTGGCCAAGTTGCTCTCAAACTCCTGACCTCAAGTGATCCTCCCACCTTAACCTCCCAAAGTGCTGGGATTATAGGTGTGAGCCACTGTGCCCAGCCTACTGTTGGGCTTATTTCATATTTTTGCTTTCTTATTTGTTTCACTCTTGTGAACGAAAATTGACCCCATTACATTTTCAAATTGGTTAATGCTGATATCTAGAAAACAATTTTGGAATTCTATTTTCTCAAGCCTTTTCTATGTCACATACACTTTAGCTAAATTTAAGTACCTAAACTTATCCTAGATTTATGTTATGGACTAAATTGTGTCCCTTGCAAAATTCATATGCTGATATCTTAACCTTCAGTAACTCAGACTGTGACCTTATTTGGAGACAGAAACTTTAAAGAGGTGATTGAAATAAGGTCATTAGGGTGGGCTGTAATCCAATGTGTCTAGTGTTCTTATAAGAGGAAATATGGACACGGACACAGGCAAAGAGGGAAGACCACTTGAAGACATAGGGAAAAGATGGCCATTTAAAAGCAGGGGAGAGGGCCAGGCGCAATAGCTCAGACCTGTAATTCCAGTACTTTGGGAGGTGGAGGTGGATGGATCACTTGCGGTCAGGAGTACAAGACCATCCTGGGCAGCATAGTGAAACCCATCTCTACTAAGAATACAAAAATTAGTAGGCCGTGGTGGCACGTGCCTGTAGTCCCAGCTACTTAGGAGACTGAGGCATGAGAATCATTTGAGCTTGGGAAGCAAGATTGCAGTGAGCTGAGATGGCACCACTGCACCCCAACCTGGGCGATAGAGACTCTGTCTCTAAATAAATAAATAAATGCAAAGTAGAGAGGCCTCAGAGGATACCCATTCTTCTGCCACCTTGATCTCAGATTTCTAGCATTCAGAACTGTGAGAAAACACATTTCTGTTCTTTAAACCACCCAGTCTATGGTTCTTTGTTATAGTGGCCCCAGCAAACTAATAGGGGGTCTGTATTAAGATGGGAACAGAATTTATGAGAAGTATAGGAGCTTCTCAGGACATGTAGCTATTTCATCACAAGGCTTATTATCCTTGAATGAGACAATCTCAAGATGATTTTAAATTTGAAAACGAAAACTGCCAAAGCTGTGTTTTTCATGGGTTTTTTTTTCAGTATAAAAATCCATGTGCTTTGTCTCTAGGGTGAGAAAGAATTTTATTATTAGAATCTCTGTTGTGTTGATCTTTTCCATCCTTCTTCCAACAATTGCTATAATGTTAGCCAATTAAAATAAGCATTATCTTGCAGCTCTAAATCAAATACAGTTTGAAGCCTCCTTTCCCAAGGCCTGATTAACTTTTTTTTGTATGTTTAGCTTGTATCTGGTCACCTTAATGGACCCTCTTAGTAGTCTAAATAGTTTTCAGTTGATCTCGGGGGTTTTTAGATAAATGCTTACATTACCTGTAACACCCACTTTTCTTTCTTTCTTTCTTCTTCTTTTTTTTTTTTTTTTTTTTAGGTGAGTCTCACTCTGTCGCCCAGGCTGGAGTGCAGTGGCGTGATCCTGGCTCACTGCAACCTCTACCTCCTGGGTTTGAGCAATTCTCCTGTGTCAGGCTCCTGAGTAGCTGGGATTACAAGTGTGTGCCACCACACCTGGCTAATTTTTGTATTTTTAGTAGAGACAGGGTTTCACCATGTTGGTCAGGCTGCTCGATCTCCTGACCTCAACTGATCCGCCTCCCTCAGACTCCCCAAGTGCTGTGATTACATGTGTGAGCCACTGCGCCCAGCCATTTTCATTACCTATTTTAATTAATGGTAGTTTTCTTTGATTACCCAGGAACTGTCCCTATTCTATTGCATTCTGTGCTTTTTATTTGCCCCTTTGAAGTGGTGAATACCGTTAGGAATTTGTTAGATAAGAAAAAATCAGTCAATATTTTGGGCATCCCTGCTCCATCCCCAAGATAAGGACATGTAACTTCTCTAACTAGTCTTTGTTAACTACAGACATACAGCCAAGATGAATTTTTCACAAAAGTCAATGCTTTAAGGTTTTAGTAGGGGCACAATGTAGTGGTTTTAAATATGGGACTCCCTGAAAACTTCATTCTGAAAGAAATGCTAGACATTTTTGATGCTCCCAGAGCCACTCATCAAGAGACATCTTAGGGTAGGATAAGGATCCCAGAAACTTAGTCTGCTTAAAATCAATGAGACACAAATAATGACTTTCCTAGCTTTAGGATGTTGCATGTCGTAAAGATGCATCACCTATTCATTAGTTACAAGAGCCTCTAAGTGGCAAGGGAAAGAGAGACCACTCTAAGCTCAAACGTAGAACAGGAAAATTGTGACTTGAGAGCTCTGGCCTCTCCTTCCTTTGCTCTTTTTCTTAATAGTGTCCTCCCTCCTATTTCAACTGCCTCTGCCTATTTGCCTTCTCGTACTTACTTGCTCTAAATGATCAATATTTGAATATTCCATCAATGTTTGACTATTCCATCAATGTTCAAATATTCAATGTTCTTTCCACCAAATCTTTCTATTTGGTGGAAAGAACATTGATGAACTCCTTGCAGATCAAAGCAATGTCAAGGTGATTGGCTCATTAAATGGCAGTCACAGTTGTAGAATCCCAGATGTGTGACTCTGGGGTGGCATGCTTCAAGAGCAACTGATACTTTTTTTGGAATGTGCCACGAGGATTGAGGATATGTGAAGACATCTCGTTCATCTCTCAGGACTTGTTAATCACACAGCAGGCCCTAGGTTGCCAACTTAGTATTCTTCAATTGTTTCAATGTAGATTGCATTATATTTCTGAGCTTTAAAGATTTCCAAATAAAAAAGGTGTTTAAATTAAGTAAATATGAAATGTGTGCTTTTGGTATATGTCACATCTGCCTTCTGCATTATTACATTAAAATTTATTTTAAAATACAGTCACATCAGAAAGCATATTTTACAGTGGTAAAGCAGCAGTTTTTATTTATTACAAATTCTAAAAAAGAATACAACTTAAGTAAAAAGGAACACAGATGATCACTTAAAAACATTTAAATTTAAAATTACTACTAAAAAACCCTTTACAGCCACACAAATCCAATGTCTTTGTTGGTTTTTACAGACATAGACTTTCTGTAGGGTTTTGGGCCCTATCAACAATTTCTATTAAGTACACTGATAACAAAATAAAGCAATAAAACAACTGGGCACTCGTAGGGGCCACCAAAGATAAAGGGCCCATTAATCAGGTGTAGGCCAGAGGAACCCAACCTGTTGGCAATAGGAGGCTCTTTCCCAACTGGGTCTTGGCGAGATACATGGCACAGCAAGGCTGTCAGTGCATGTGCATAAATTGTAGACCGGGTCCCACTATGCTAGTTCCAGAATCAGCTACCCCTTCCAGGAGTCACAGAAGTTCCTTGGTCCTTATTCATCTTGATATGCTCATGGGATATTTGGAATTAAGGACCCCAAACTACCTGACTTGCATTTGAAGTCTTTCACTTCATATCACACCACATCAGTCTAAAAGCCCACACAACAAGGGTAGCTACAGATAGATAGATGCTCATGCCCTAGAGGCTGCCTGACCCTGGAACCAGCCTGGGGTCCTGATTATGATCCACGGGGCTGTCAGTGGTTAGGAAAAGCTCTTTAAGGCCCAGCAATCATGGCAGTGGCATCAGCCATGGTGAATAAAAGTTAAGTATAGTCCTCCCAGCAAACAGTATTACCAATTGGGTTGAGCCATGACAAAATGCATTTGAAATCAATAAGACTAAACTGTATACATAAAAACAATAACGAATATTACAAAAACCAACAATCACAACAATAACAGATCCAGCTTCTCAAAATCCAGAAACCGGAAGGCTATTTTAAAGTGTTTAAATATAATTATGTAAGAAAAAAAAAAAACACCTCCCCAAAACAATGAAGTCAAGCAATCTTACTTTCACATCTACATGACTAAAACCTGACCTTGGCTGACATTACTTGCTACACGAATATCCCTACTTTCCCCCTTGATATTTAAGGACATGTGGGAGAACTTTATAAAAAAGTAAAGTGTGCAAGAGAAGGCACTGTTTTGGCCCTAGCAAAAAGGTTAATTTCACAAGAATCATGTGTGACGTATATGCTAAACTCAATCCTTAAAAGCCCTGCGGAAACTGTATTTTTGGTGGTAACAGTTGCTTGAAGCGTATCAGGAGAAATCATGAGCAACATCACCAGAAAGGGAGAGTCGGAATCTTGGCATGATGTCATCACGTGGTTTGTAATCTCAGAACATGTCCCGATTTAAGAGGAGGGAAGGCAAGCTCAAGCGCTCTCTCTGTCATCATGGGTATTGGATGCTGATGGCTTTTCCTTATGCTCCCTGCTAAGCATTTCAATACATTTGGAAAATAGGTAAAAATAGATTCTAATTCAAAGTGTTTTATTAAAAAAATTTTTTTTTTCTTTTTGAGGCAGGGTCTCACCATTGCCCAGGCTGGAGTACAGTGGCGTAATCTCAACTCACCGCAGCCTCAATCTCCCGGGCTCAAGTAATCCTCCCACCTCAGTACTCCCAGTAGCTGGGACTACAGGTGCATGCTACCATGCCCAGCTAACTTTTGTATTTTTTGTAGAGGTGTAGGGTCTTGCTAGGCTGCTCAGGCTGGTCTGAAACTCCTGTGCTCAAGTGATTGGCTTGCCTCAACCTCCCAAAGTCCTAGAACTACAGCCGTGAGCCACCAAGCCTGGCCTTAAAATTTTTTTTAACAACTACCTGTAAGCACTCAAGACTTAAAAAGTATTTTGACTAATATGTAAAATGTAAAAGTTTTTTACAAATTCTCTAATTCATAGAAATTAAAAGAAAACAATCTTTTATTTTTTAAAGGAAAACAATTCTGAAACTAATATTTTCTGTCAACTATGGCTGGTAATGGTAAAGCTCCATATATTCATGTTACTTTTTCTTACAGATCTCTCTCAAATGACACTTTGGCTTTAGTTTTCTCAATGTTGATCTCCGGGGAAAATGTGATTATGATAATCAGTATTTCAGTACATATCAAAGGTTCTAATGTAAGTTTTCCTCATAGTTTTAAATAGAGTTTGCATAGCTCTATTCTTTCATGTAGGACTGCCATTGCCTCTTGGTGGTCATTCACAAATTATTCTTTTGTAAAGAGTATAAAATTGAGGCGCTATTATAAGAAATTCTCACTGAAAACATTGAGAATATATTCCTTAGTGTAGACAAGAAAAGTAACTTAAGCTGCTTTTACTCAATCACAAAAGAATGTGCATATGTACTTTTTAATTACTGGAGAAGACTTTATATACTTTTGATTGATTACTAGTCCAAACTCTGCAACACATTCAGGTAATTTTGAGAAAGTAAAAAGAATATTTAGTTCAAAACATTATGAATTCAAACGTAGAAACAGGAAGGTGCCAAAGAGCTGGTGGTACTGACTTTTACCAATAAACACCTACCAAAAGAGATCTGTCAGAAAAGGCGTGGCAGAAACAAGCAAACAGGAATTCCCAAATGCCCCCCACCACCTCTCCATTCCAGATTACAAAGCACCTGTTATAATGTACTAGAGTTTAGTGATTTCATATTAGAAACATCATAAATACTTCTTAAAGAGCCTATCTATAGGAAATATACATATAAAATCATAGTACATTTTAAAATAGTTTAAAAACTAAAAATTTGGTGTAAGCATATCTATCAACATCAAACATTAATTTTTCTCCACATCAGTTGGGGTTTGTACCCACATAACGATATCCCCAAAGCCCACCATAAACCCAACTTACTTAGACACTGACATTTGAAATACACACACAGATACATATACACTCACACATACATATGTAACTGTTAACATACATACAAACACACACATCCATTTGAGTCCTCACAGAAAAAAAGGCACAGTGGCTGACAAAGCATCTTTTTATAGTTATTTGTGTCTGTAAAGTATATCAATGTGGAAAAATAATTTTTCCCTAAATTCTGCTTCAAATTGAACACAGTGGGCGTAACAGTTTTAGCTGCCTATCACATTCTAAACAAGTTTCTTGATTTTGTTACAGTAAACGATTTGAGTGTTTATATATAACAACTGTTCACATCTCCTGTGTGAAGGGCCCATTCTAGATCGAGTGTAGAACCAAAGGGGTTTTCAGTGTACTGGGACAACAGCGAGGGTTTATGAGCATGCCTACCGTCCCCACCCAAATATCTGACCCTATCTTATCCAACTCCTTCTCTCCAGTAAAACATCCAGCTTGAGAGAGAATTCTGGGCTTCCGATTTTACCATGTGCACCCTGGAAGTTGTGGAATGTCCGTAATGAGTTCTGTGTCACAGATGCTCTAACACTAGCAGCCAGAAACCCAGGCTTTCTACCTGTTTGATGTTTAATCACAATAAACTCTTGGTTATGCAAAACCATCACAACTTGCTTTTTAATGGCATCAATAGAATAACTGATTTCTTGGGAGACCCGTGAGAAAAACAAATGATTTCCTTGCCTTTGGATTATGTGGGCCAGCTAGCATGCTTGGTAATGTTCACCATGGTGTCCTGGGAAATGTCACCCAGTCTCATCCAATGAACTGTTTAATGATTTGTACAAAAGAAAACAGTTTATGAGAAGCAAAACACACTGCAAATAAAACAGTCCACTATTAGGGAACCCTCAAATGTAAAATGTAACAATTAGAGAATTTTACATGTAAAAATTAATTTACTCATTTACAAAGATACCTGTGTTTATACAGTTTTAATTCAATTTAATTTTTTTTTAGTTTACAGTTTTAAATAACCATGTTTTTAACCAGAATATTTGAATCCTCAATCACTGATGGGTTATTGTATGCAAACCCTGGAGCTTGTATTAATAGGCTTAGTGTGGTCATTTGAAAGCAAATGGAATAAAAAGTGCTAAACAATTTATGGAGTAGGGGGAGAAAAACATTCCTTAATCTTTCCACAAGAAACATCAGAGGCAAATTAGATCCAAAGCCCTTAAATTGGGCCAGATGCCATTTAATATTGGAATAGGCACGTTCATCTCAGAACAGGGGGATTTTCTCTTCTTCTATCCCTTGATCCTTCCCTCTTTGCACGATGCTGTTGTAGCCCCTCATCTCCAGGACAAGGGAAAAGAAACATAGAAACAAAGAAGTGAACTCTGTACCTGAGAAGGTTAAGGTAAAAACTAAACTGTGGTTAAGTAAGTAATGGAAAAAGGATGAATCATGCCATCAATTGTGTGGGCTGGGAGAGTCTGTTGGCTTATTTTAAGTGACTTTTTAGAAAAGGATGCTTGGTGTCTGCTTATTCAAGCATTGGTCTACTCTTTGATCTTCAAACATATTCTCATTATGGTCACTCCCATGAGCTTTCTGGCCAGGGTGACTACTTTCACTTTTTAATTTCATGGGTCCCAAGTAGATCACAGTGCCTCTCTTAAGTCCCTGACTGGAGATACGTCATTCACAAAAAGTGAAGAGCTCGTATTTTAGGTCCACTGTTTGCAAAGGAGACACGAATTCAAAAGGATGCCAAATAGTGACTTGGAATGCCACTCCTGGCCTGTGTAGTGCAGCAGAAGCAGACATCCCTATTGGCTGAAGTTTGAGCAAACTGTCATACCTCACAGGGAAAAAAATTTGCATTAAACCCACTGTTGGCATTCACAACTTAATGAAAAGGCTCATTCCTTATCCCCTCATCTTATCCCTAACCAGTGATAGACACCATGATGAGTAACTGCATTTTGGCATCCCCTAAATTGACAGTGATGAAGTCAAATAAGGTAGAGCTACTAGTATTTCCCCAACTGCAGGGGGCACACACAAAACCTCTTTGCATTCAGTGATTTACCTCTATTTCAGTATGTGCAGTATATGCCACTGATTAATGACAACACTGGAAAGATGTGACACAGCAACAGTAAAACACCAGCTAACTTTTAGTACTCATGTTCCCAAGCATATACCTACACACATACATACATACACTCCCACTATTTGGGGGCTGTTGATCACTGATGAACGAAGCCTCCACTTAGGAAGTTTCCCAGGGCACATAATTCACCATCTGAGGAGATGCTGTGCAGATGAGTAAGTATAAGTTAGGGTGAACTATGTATGGAGCGAATCCATGACAACCTAGCATGCTCATGACATCCTGTCATGTTTTACTCAATGGAGGATATGTATGTTAAGGTGATGACCAGCTCTCCTCCTGCAAGAGTTAGAATTCACTCGTCTTTTCATGGAATATGAAAGGTAAACTGAGATTTCTCGGGTGATGGTCATTTGCTTGAATGGCAGATTTTTCTTCTGTTGCTGCATGAATGTTGTCTGGATAAGCACCTTCTTCGTCTTCATCTCTCAGATGACCCTCCAGGCTATGTCTAATGCCATAAGCAAAGTAAATCAGGAAGCCTGTTGGGGTGGGGGAAAAAAATCAATGTTTCAGGTATGTCAGAACATGACTTTTAAGTTATTGAGGTGGAGAATTAAATACAGAACTTAATAGAGTTTTTCTCTTTCCTTTCTGTGGTACTTTAGAACAGGGGTCCCCAAGCCCCAGGCCGTGGACCACTATTGTTAGGAACCAGGCCATACAGCAGGAGGTGAACTAGCGAAGCCTCATCTGTATTTACAGCCGCTCCCCACCTCGCACATGACCACCTAAGCTCCACTTTCTGTCAGAGCGGTGGCCGCATTAGATTCTCATAGAAGGGACTATGCATGTGAGAGATCTAGGTTGCGTGCTCCTTACCAGAATCTAACTAATGCCTGATGATCTAAGGTGGAACAATTTCATCTCAAAACCATCCCCCACCTCGCCCATGGAAACACTGTCTTCCACAAAACCCGCCCCGGTGCCAAAAAGGTTGGGGTCTGCTGCTTTAGAAGAACGAAATGCAAATACAAGATACCCCATAGAAGGTCTCCTTGATAAATATTTTCCTGATGGAATGTGCTCTCTATTTTTAAGACCCAAACTTTCCAGATTGTATTTGACTCTCAACAAGTTTTGCAGTGTTGGTATGGAAAAATTTTAATTTATGTTCTTAAAAGTCAATACTGTAAACAAAATGACATGTGGGCTAAAGTCTCAAAGTATACTCTAAATACAAGTGGTGAGTTATCAGAGTCAAGGTCAGGTATTTCGGAAAGTATGACCTGTATTAACAAAGGGGACATGGACATGCCTTCTACGTGTCACTGCCACCAGGAGAGTCCAAAGAACCGTGTGCAAAGCAACTGTTTATTAACAGCCACACCGACTGTGTGTGGATAAGGAGGCAATGTTTTAAGTACCCTCCTAAGATCACTGCAGACATGTAGGCATTTTGCTGTTTTAGTTCCATTTTAGAAAATTGGTTGTGAGTTTTGGGTTGATGTAAAATGACATTTTCTGGGTTTCATTTTTTTTCACCCAGAAGTTGAAGAAAATAGAGCCTACATGATTCTAGAAGGTTACTGGGAGACACTGATTTAAAAAGGCATCTGAAAACATCTGGAAAAGTACTCGGACATCCCTAAGAATTGGGAAAGAAAAAAATGGGGAAAAAAACCCTTTATTCCCAGGATGGGGGAAAGAGTGCATTTCTCTCATCACAGCATATGAAACAGGAAAGAGAACTCAACATTAAAGCACCTACCAAGTGCCATCCAAATGCTGAATCTGATCCAAGTGTCTGTGCTCAACTGGACCATCAAGTAAATGTTCACCAGGATGCTGAATGCTGGCAAAAATGGTAAGAATGGAACCTAAGGGGGAAAACGGTCCTTTTGAATACACTCATATTTTGAAGCATGTTCCCCAAGTTATTTCAACAGGGTGGCAATTAATTTGGCATATATACTTTCACACCACATCAGTCACAGTAAAAACCATGCTCTAGAGACTGTAAAAGGAGAATCACAATTTCAGAGCATTTACTAAAGCTCAAGGCAACAGGGGGTTTATCAGATTCACTAACACCTGCACCATCAAAATAATATTGGTTTTAGGATTTAGGTTTTTTGGGGGTTTACTGATTTCATTTAGATACACACACAAGGGATATCTCTGAAATATGGGATACATATGGTATCCCAGGTACATCCTTCCAGGGTGCTCTCTTCAAGCCTAAGCCAGTATACTCTTAGCTCAAATGGGGCAGGATAGTTTAACCAGCAGTGGAGGAGCTTATCTTTTTAGTTTTTTAGGTTTATTTTTAGAGAGAGTGTCTCACTCTGTCACCCAGGCTAGAGTGCAGTGATAATATGATAGCTCACTACAGCCTTGAACTCCTGGGTTCAAGTGATCCTCCCATCTTAGCCTCCTGACTAGCTAGGACTACAGAAATGAACCACCACACACAGCTAATTTGTTTGTTTGTTTTGTAGAGATGGGGTCTTGCTATGTTGCCCAGGCTGCCCTTGAACTCCTGGCCCCAAGCGATTCTCCTGCCTTAGCCTTTCAAAGTGCTGGGATTACCCATGGGAGCCATCACACCTGGCCCTGGAGGAAGGGTGTTTGGTGGGAATGAAGTCCTCATGAGAGGGCAGTGAATTTCTAAAAACAAAACATTCACCTTACTTTTCTAATATTATAGCTTCTTTAACATGAAATTTGTTTACTATTATATATAATAATACTATGATAGGAACATTCCCAAGTTTTTGAAAAGGCAGTAAAGGGCCAATGTAGAAGGAATTCTGTACAAAAAGGAACATATCGAAGGATTCTGACACTCTCATTCACTGGCTAACTGCATTAGACACTTTCTTTCTCTTTTCTTTTTTTTCTTTTTTAAGAAACAATTCACTAAGGCAAGTGGATCACCTGAGGTCAGGAGTTTGAGACCAGCCTGGCCAACACGGCGAAATCCCATCACCACAAAAATACACAAATAAGCAGGGCACTGTGGCTCACACGTGTAATACCAGTACTTTTGGAGGTGGAGGTGGGCGGATTATTTGAGCACAGGAGTTTGAGACCAGCCTGGCCAACATGGTGAAATCCCAACTCTACTAAAAATAGAAAAATTAGTTGAGCATGGTGGCATGTTCCTGTAATCCCAGCTACTGGGGAGGCTGAGGCAGGAGAATTGTTTGAACCCGGAAGGCAAAGGTTGCAGTGAGCTGAGATTGCTCCACTGCACTCCAGCCTGGGTGACAAAGAAGGGCTCCATCTCCAAAAAAAAAAAAAAAAAAGCAAAGAAAAGAAACAACTCACCAAATTAATTATGCAGAGAAAATGAACACAATATTATATTTTGGGTCTCCAATCCTTACTACACATACCATGAAGGCTACTTTTTGCTGATTCTGGGGCTGCCTCCAGATGGTGAGAACGATGGCAATACTGAGAACAACAAACAGCGCAAGGAGAGCGAGGCTCCAGGCCTCCAGCTTGGAGATGGCGTGAACTCCGTAAGTGGTCAAGATACTCAGGCCCAACACGAGAAAAGCTGCAGAGGCGATGTGTAGAAAACACAGTCAGCACACCATGCTCCACCCAGATTGCTTCGTGCAAACAGTGTATTCTGACAAAACATCCAGTTCTGTACACATCTACGTGGCTAAATACAAAGAGTCTTCACCTTGCCCTTTCTTCTTCACTGAGGAGACAGACGTTCAGATGCACAGATTTAAGAAACATTGCTCATTTGCTCATTACTCTCTCCTCCTTAGAAGCCAGCCACCCCACTTGGTGTTACTGACTTGCATTATCTGCTCATGTGCTAACTGTGTCCTCATTGGGTACTCTTAGACTAGGATGCTCTCAGGGGTGGATACTTACCTTTTTTTCAAATGGGAAACGGCACCTCTGGTTATTTTAAACTATTGTAAACATGGACTGTGATACGGTTTGGCTGTGTCCCCACCCAAATCTCATCTTGAATTGTAGCTCCCATAATTTCCATGCGTTGTGGGAGGGACCCGGTGCGAGATAATTGAATGGCATGCAGTTTTCCCCATACTGTTCTCATGGTAGTGAATAAGACTCACGAGATCTGCTGGTTTTATAAGGGGAAATCCCTTTTGCTTGGTTATCATTCTCTTGCCTGCTGCCATGTAAGATGTGCCTTTCACCTTCCACCATGATTGTGTGGCCTCCTAGCCACGTGGAACTGTGAGTCCATTAAACCTCTTTTTCTTTATAATTTACCCAGTCTTGGGCATGTCTTTACTAGTAGTGTGAGAACAGACTAATACAGACTGCTAACGTATACAAATGATATATCATCTGCATCTTTTCTCTTTGTTTTGGAGAATGACATCACCACCCCATCTCTGACCATCAGGTCTGCTCTAGAGGACCCTCCCATTTGCTTTGAGAAGTCTGTGCTTCCCTACTTGCTACCAATCATCCTGCCCCGTAAAAGCCAGTAAGAGTAAGGATTGCCTCTCTTGGTATCCCAGGTGCCCAGTGGAGTGCCTGGCACACAGGCAATGTTCAGTAAATGTCACTGAAAATATGAATGATTACATCACTGCGAGTGAACAAACAAGAATTTTCTATATTATTGGACAATTCCATCGGGTTCCAGTCAGGTTACTGGCAGAGGTACCTGGCATGATACTTTCACCCAGCGGTGAAATAACCACTAATAAATGTGCCAGTTTGTACTTCTGTCACTCTTGTCTTGAAGTATTCCTTCCTCTTTTCTTCAATTATCAAGATACAATAAATTTATACAGGTCATATAAAGATGATCTCCACTGCTGGTAATGCTTTCAGTAAAAATTTCAGGGTGGTTGCTAATATATTCTAGGGCAACGTGAGGCCCTCTGTGCTCTTCCACATCATGCCAGCTCCACCCACACACATCTTCTGGGTCTGTACAATGTACGCAGAGAAGACTTACCCAGGAATCCTACTAGAAAGCTCACAAGAGAAGCTGACTGCTGTGTCGGCAGTGGGGAGGGGCAGAAGAGGGTCCGCACACTGAAGCCCTGTCTTTGCAGCATGGTGACCTGGGACTCACTCTTCGAGGCTGCGCTGGGACACAATCCCAGACCATCTTTCTCAGGAGAACATTTGGGCTGCTCGTAAGGTAAGCCAGGCTGGTACCTATTCCCAAACAAACATCTATGTCTTTATTGTCAAATAGACATTTGACCCAAGTGAAACCAGCACCTAAAACCTTAAGTAAGACATCATACAGAGTGATAGTGTGTAGAGTAAATCAACACTTATGACTCCAGCCCCAGAGCATGCTGAGCCACGTGGCAAACCTTTTCAATAAAATATCTGCAGCAAAATATCCACATTTGCCCTAGTAGTCATCTAATCAGAGTAATGTATTAGATGGCACAAGAAAGTGAAGTTGTAAAGTAAGGCGATTGTGATAAAAGGATGATTATTCTGAAATTATCTATGTCCAAAGGAAATGTGGTTCATGAAAACAGTGTAGGAACTCTGGGTAAATTTCAGTTGTAAAATAATGCAGTCACCAGTTTGGCATTCAAAGGCCTCATCACAATCTGTCTTCCTGGCCTCATCCTTCTCTACCGATTCTTCTAGCTATACCCAGACAAGTTCCTCTGGCCATTCTGCCACCTCTACACCCAGTGCATGCCATTTTCCTTTATTACTTTATCCTCCTCCTCTGTAGCTTATATCAAGACATCAGCCTTAACATGGTTTGGCTGTGTCCCCAACCCAAATCTGCCCTTGAACTGTAGTTCCCAAAATCCCCATGTGCCATGGGAGAGACCCAGTGGGAGGTAATTTAATCATGGGAGTGGTTACCTTCATGCTGTTCTCATGATAGTGAGTTCTCAAGAGATCCGATTTTTGTTTTTTTTGAGATGAAGTTTCACTCTTGTTGCCCAGGCTGGAGTGCAGTGGCGCGATGTCAGCTCACTGCAACTTCCCCATCCTGGGTTCAAGTGATTCTCCTGCCTCAGCCTCTGGAGTAGCTGGGACTACAGGTGCCCGCCATTACACCCTAAGGGGCTTTCCCCACTTTTGCTCCACACTTCTTCCTGCTATCATGTGAAGAAGGATGTGTTTGCTTTCTCTTCCACCATGACTGTAAGTTTCCTGAGGCCTCTCCAGCTCTGCAGAACTGTGAGCCAATTAAATTTCCTTCCTTTATAAATCACCCAGTCTTGGGTATGTCTTTATTATCAGTGTGAGAATGGACTAATAACAAGCCTGCTTCTCCACCTAGTGTCTGCCCCAGGCTTTTCAGTATGGCCTCTTCACCTTCTGGGCAGCCTTTACTTATTTTTGAAAGTAACATTTTCCTTCCATATAAAGAAATATGCTCACCGAGAAAAAATACATGAAAGTATACAGGAGAAATTTAAAACCAGCCATGATACTACCACCCAGTGTTAATCACTGTTAGTACTTTGGTGCAATTTCATCCAGGCATATAATGTCTATGTAGGCATATATGATTTCTTCATGTAAATTTATTATTTAAATAAGTTCAGATACTATATATACTGTAATGTTATATCCTGAAATGGATATATTTCTCCATAAAATTAAATATCATTTTATTTGCTGTAGAAGAGTTCACTGAATAAATGTAGCCTCATTTATTTAACCATTACCCTAGTGATATTCATGTTAGTTTTCATTTTTTCACTATTGTAAATTACTTTTTCCGTAAACATCCTTTACACACATCTGTGTGTGCCTCCGATTAAATCTTTAGAACAAAAATTTTAACAATTGAATTAATGGAACAAAAAGCATAGCATTCTTAAGTGTCTTTGAACATTATGAGAAATTGCCTTTCATGTAGATTAAGCCAACCTATCCACTAATGGTCAACTTGTATTTGATTCTTTGCTAAAGACCAGATATGCTGCTTCTACTTTTCATTGCTATTTTGATGCATGTGACCTCTCACCTTGGTGAGACAGCTGGCTCCCTGGAAGCCAGGAGAGTGAGGGCTCAATATCTGACTCCCAGAGCCCCTCATGCATGGTACACCCTGCAGAACCACCGGGCGACTCACCTGAGGATGAGAACACAGGCTGCCACCAGAGAGTATGCCATGAGAGTGCCAATGGACATCATGTCCACAAGCGCCTTCAGGTCAAAGAGAAAGGCCATCAAAGCTAGGGGGAAAAGAAAAGAATGGTGAAGCAAATGGCCCGGGAGGAAATTCCATACAGTTATTAACGTTCAAGCCAGGGACATCTGACTGCTACTTCATTTTAGTACTAATGATAAGTCAAGCAGAGCATAGAAAATGTATCTCTCACAGTTAAGATGTTCTTAGGGTCCATATAATCTCTTGATAGGACTTCAAAAGCCCTCAGGTCTCTAGCAACTACAGGGTACATTCTACTTTGATTACTTAAAAAATATTTGGCCTGACAAAGAGTGAAAACATTACATGACAGAACACTGTCTTTGATGTTTCAGAAGAAAAATACTGCTAGGAAACACTGGCTAGCTCGTTTTTTAAAACCTCAAAAAACATTCAAACAGAAGGAGCTTTCACTATAGTATTACATAACCACTTTACTTTCCAAGTGCATTGAGTTATATGCAACTCAATTTTTTTTTTTTTTTTGAGAAAGGATCTCACTTTGTCACCCAGGCTGGAGTGCAGTGGTGCAATCTTGGCTTACTGCAATCTCCACTTCCCTGGTTCAAGCGATTCTCATGTCTCAGCCTCCCAAGTAGCTGGGACTACAGGCATGTGCCACCACACTTGGTTAATTTTTGTATTTTGAGTAGAGGCGGGGTTTCACCACGTTGGTCAAGCTAGTCTTGAACTGGCCTCAAGCGATCCAGCGGCCTTGGCCTCCCAAAATGCTGGGATTACAGGTGTGAGCCATAGTGCCCAGCCTGACTCAAAATTATTTTAGTAATTCTGATAAAATAAAGTAATTTTCAATTAAATTATGTTTCTGAAACAGGCTAAATACTACTATGATTAAAGCCATGCATTCCAGGTAGACTTTCTAGATCTGAGACATCAACTTCTGGTCCTGAACACCAAATCCCAAAATATTAAGAGGCAAAAAAATATTTTAAAGAGGAACTTCCACTAAACAACTGTTTTCTCCACTGAAACATCAAAATTGTGACAATATTAACTTGCATTTAGCCTACAGTTTTCCCTGTCACAGTAAGTGGATAACATCACATTCCATTTATATGGTGTTTCAGATCCCTGTACAAGACTGAAACCTCTGTGATCTCACTTTACCTTCAAGTCACTGATCCTAAGAGATGGGAAATCACTTAGGTTTAGCTATATAAAATGGCTGGATTTGACAATGTTTGACCCCAAACTCAGCAATTGTGAGTGGTTTTTCTAACAGGATTATCCCCATCTTAGAGACAGGCTAACTTAGCAAGGCCACAACTACCCATCAGGGGCAGAGTTCCCCTCATCCAACGGCCCCATGTTCCTGCTACAAGATCACATTGTTTCTTTTAACACGTCGCATGCCTCACTTTGAAAATTCCTTGCTGGGCTCAGAAGTTGACACCCATAATCAATCCCTGCACTTTGAGTGGCCAGGGCAGACAGATCACCTGAGTTCAGGAGGTTGAGACCAGCCTGGCCAAAATGGTGAAACCCCATCTCTACTAAAAATACAAAAATTAGCTGGGTGTGGTGGCACGTGCCTGTAATCAGAGCTACTCAGAAGGCTGAGGCAGGAGAATCTTTGAACCCCGGAGGCGGAGGTTGCAATAAACCAAGATAGCGCCATTATACTCCAGCCTGGGTGACAGAGGAAGACTATGTCTCCAAAAAAAAAAAACAAAAAACAAAAAGAAAATCTTCATTGCTCATATATTTATACATCAGATTATTACAATTTTGGTATGTTTAAAAATCATAGCCAAATAAGGTAGCCAAGAGAGAAGAAAATGATCAATTTTCTATGCAAGCTCTCTGATCCAAGTTAAAAACAAAGTATAAAATAACAAAACTATTTTAGAGCATTTTAAAAAATGGTCTAATTATCTTCTTTTAATTATTAATTTTAATATCTTAACATGCCACCAAATTAAATTCTTCCTGAATGGAGGAGAATAAACTTTTAAAAATTCTGGATCATTACTGAGAAGTATTTTACTGGAAAAAGAAAATTTTTAATGAGTTACATAAACTGAACAACTCTTTGTCAAAAAAGTATTTATAAACTACCTTTAATATCAAGTATTGTTTAAAAATCAAATGGGTACCGAGTGCAGAGGCTCACGCCTGTAATCTCAGCACTTTGGGAAGCTGAGGCAGGCAGATCACCTGAGGTCAGGAGTTCGAGACCAGTCTGGCCAAAATGGAGAAACTCTGGTCTACTAAAAATACAAAATTAGCCAGGTGTGGTGGCACATCCATGTAATCCCAGCTACTCGGAAGGCTGAGGCTGAGGCTTGAACCTGGGAGGCAGAGGTTGCAGTGAGCCGAGATCGCGCCATTGTACTCCAGCCTGGGCAACAAGAACAAAACTCCATCTCAAAAAATAAAATAAAATAACATAAAATGGACTTGACATCATCTAGTGCAAATCTTCATTTTAGGAGGGCAGAAATCTAAGCCTGAGAAAATAAGTAACTTGACCTGCTAATATATGTTTAAGAAAGGGCCAGATTTATAAGAAAATGTTTACAAAGTGAAGTGTTTAAACAAATACATTTTGACCTTGAAAAAAATTCCATTTCATACAGAATGAAGCACTAGCTTTTTCTAACCTAATTTCCCAACAATTCAGAGCCTCAACACAATTGTCATTTTGGTTTGAATTTCTAGCACCATGATTGTTCATTATTTTATGTATAAAGCTTGCTGAAGTCTTCCTTTTGTTTCCTGTAACAGTACCTCTAAGGCCATTCTCTGGATCTAGAAGGTCTTTGAAAATTTCTGCATGGGATAAGAAACTGGCCAAAGGAATTTTAATGGATATTAATATGTGCCAAAAGACTAGCAATCTGGATTTTCTGAACATACTTTAAGTACCAAAACTGTTGAAGGGAAAAATAGATTCCTAATGGAGTTTGAGAGGACGTATGTGTTTGTAACTGTTAGATGGCTGTGATGGCCCTAGAAGCAAAGATGCCCACCATACTGAGGACAGTGATTACAAGGGCCAAGCACAAATTCTCTTGGACATTTCTTATTAATAATGGGTAAAGTTTAGCATTTCAAAAATCCTATGGTCCTTTAGCAATAGTTAACATATATCCTAGATCAAAAAATTGAATCATTATTTTAAAATTAATATTTCAAAAATTAAGCAAGAATTCCTTAATCAAAAGTTTATGCAGCAATAATAGAATTTTGTGTGCTAGTTCATCAGAAAAGCAATCCATGATATTTAGTGAAGAGCCATTACGACCCTTTGCATATTTGTTAGAGCCCAAAAGATTAAAATAACAAAACAGTAAAAAAAAAAAAAAAAAAACCCAAAGGGTCAATTAAGAATGAACTTCAGTATACCACTGCCACCATGATTTTCAGATGTTAATACCAATGCTCATATACTAATTTATCAGTGATTTTGTTTTTTCAACTTACATGCACAGCATGCAGACCCTCTTTATAAGTCCATGCATGCAAATTAAATGTTCCAGTCCAATGCTCAAGAAGCCTCAGTCTGTAAAGCTTACCAGAAATGACCCCTGCAGTCAACGTGGCAGCAACTGGTGACTGCCTGTTACTCACTCTGGCAAGAAATCTAAACAGTAAGCCATCCCGGGCCATGGCAAACAGAATTCGGGGTAAAGGAAACATAGAACCCAGAAGACTAGAACAGAAAAATCCAAAATCCACATGAGTTATTTTAAGAATTATTCTAGACAGGCATACACAGGTAAAGACTGGACACATGAAAATGCACAACCAAAATATTCAAAATAGGAAACATTCACAAAAAAAGTGACTGAGCTTCACATAAATCAATACAGAAAACCACGTAGCTTTGTATTTTTAATGCAGGCAGAGTCCTTGATGAAAAAGATTCCCCTTTTCGTAAGAAAAGTCAACTCTCTCTCACCTGCCACCGCACCCGATGATAAAGTTGCAATTATTGGTGTCTTCGTTTTGGAATTGATTTGAGCTAGACATTTGAAAAGCAACCCATCCTCTGCCATAGCATAGATTACACGAGGCATTGGAAAAATGGATCCAAGAAGACTGAATAAAAAGCAAACACATGCAGTATGGCAAACATTCATGCAAGATTACATCCCCAAACTGAAATAAAGTAACCGTATAATATTCAGCATGACAGCTCTAATTATTGTCACATTATTTATATTAATAATTATGTTATATTATTTTAAAATGCATTATGATTGGGCATTTACAAATATTTGCTAATATTTACCATTGTGCTACTCATTATTCTGTTACAGATAAGTACCCAGCAAAATTACCAGACTAAAAACAATATTGCAAGTAATTTATGTGTACTCACAATTATTATCAAATTAAAACTAAATAATTAAGACTTAACCAAACCAATATTAAGGCATTTTTAGCAGCAACAACTTAGAAAATAAAATTACTAATTTGTTATGTAATTAAAGACTAAGTAATTTTATTTCATAAGCAATAATTGCAACCTTTATTCAACAATGATATATTTTTGCATTTATTGTACCAGTATTTTTTCTCATACAACTTGATCTTGGGTCAAATTAGTAATAATTCCCAACATCATAAGATAATCAAGATAGAAAAAGGCAAAGAAGATCAATTTACATAAATGTAGTATACAGAGGTGGCCATAGTGAAAAGTTATCAACTGAAGTTTAGTAAGACAGTTTTTGCTAGAGATGTTTGGAATTATTTTGTTTACCAGCTGTACCATTTCATACATTACTTAGTAGTGAAAAATAACCATGTAAGAGAAAACAAAAAAAAATATTTTATTTAAAAATGCATCTTATTTATTTATTTATTCATTTGTGACAGGGTCTCACTCTGTCACCCAGGCTGGAGTGCAGCAGTGCCATCACGGCTCCCTGTGCCCGCAAACTCCTGGGCTCCTTCCACTTGTCTCTCAAGTAATTGAGACTGGGACTAAAGGTGAATGTCACCATGCTCAGCTAATTTCTTGATTTTTTTTTTTTAGAGACCCAGTCTTGCTATGTTGCCCGGGCTGGTCTTGAACTCTTCCTTAAGTGATGCTCCTGCCTTGGTGTCCCAAAGTGCTGGGACTACAAGAGTGAACCACACTGTGTCTGGCCCTTCTTTAACTTTAAATAAGGCTCTGTTGAGCTTGACCATAGATGAATCTTCGTCCATCCCTTCTAAGGCCAGGGTGGCCTGGTATCTTCACAGTTCAGACTTTTGAAATTACTTGAAGTGATTCAAAATAAACCTCAAAGCTGGGTGTGGTGGCTCATGTATGTAACCCTAACACTTTGGGAGGCTGAGGCGGGAGGATCACTTGAACTCAGGCATTCAAGACCAGCCTGGGCAACTTAGTGAGACCTCGTTGCTACAAAAAATAAAAAGTTAGCCAGGTGTGGTGTTACAAGCCTGTATCCTAGCTACTCAGGAGGCTAAGCTGGGGAGATCACTTGAACTCAGGAGTTTGGCCCTCAGTGAACTATGATCGTGCTACCATACTTCAGTCTGCTAGACAGAGAGAGACCCTGTCTCAAATAAATAAATAAATAAACAAATAAATAAACATCAACACTATTAGATGGCTGAGAAACCAAAAGTGTCTAATCGCTACTTAATATTGTCTTAACTAGAAAATAAAAGGGAGTTTGAGGGGGAAAAAATAAAGCTAGGCTGGTGAATTACACCAAAAGGCTTCTTTTTCTACTTTCAGACTTTTGCATTATTTTCAGTTAAAAAATTACTAATCTGGCAAAAAGGTTAATTTTCTCTTTATAAGACTCTTTTACTGTATGGCATGATACAAAACTGGAACGAAGTATCTTACTCATAATCATATGTTAATTAAAATAAGGGTTGCTCAGGAAACCAGGGAAATGAGTTCTAAAGTATTCAAACGAGCAGCTACTGGAAATCTGAAAACTTAGGATTCAACGACCCTATCTCTTCACATATTTATATGAATTTCCACCATTAATTTAAGAATGATAATTTCTATTTTCAGACCAACTTCACTCTGACTGGTGCTAAGAGGAAAAAGTCTCCATGTTTCACAATAAAAAACACATTATATTTAAAAAAGACAAAGCATATGGTGTCCACTCACACAGAATCAGTATTACTTGAACAGAGGTAGCAAATGTGAGGTCTGTGCATATATTCTCAGACGTCTGAAGAACTACAAATATCAGCCAGGTGCGGTGGCTCACTCCTGTAATCCTTGCACTTTGGGAGGCTGAGTTGGGCAGATCACCTGAGGTCGGGAGTTTGAGATCAGCCTGACCAACATGGAGCAGCTCCACCTCTAATGAAAATACAAAATTAGCTGGACGTGGTGGTGCATGCCTGTAATCCCAACTAATTGGGAGGCTGAGGCAGGAGAATCACTTGAGCCTGGGTGGCAGAGGTTGCAGTGAGCCGAGATTGCACCATTGCACTCCAGGCTAAGCAACAAGAGTGAAACGCCATCTCAAAAAAATAAATAAATAAAAGAACTACAAGTATCACCAAAACTAATGAAGAAGAAACATTTTAGGACAAGAATTCTGAAGTTTCTTATACCAACATACATGACTATGTGTAACAGGTGTGTGTGTGTGTGTGTGTGTGTGTGTGTGTGTGTGTGTGTGTGTATCAATGCCATATATATTTCTGCTGAAGCCTGGACCATCACTATCTTAAAAAGCTGACTCTGCACTAATGGCAGAGTTTATCCTTTAAGATTTTTATATGGAAATTCTAAGCAAAATAATCAATAAATACATAGTTACATAACATTTTGTTTCTATTAGGATACTTTTTAAATATACAAAAGCAAATTTTTAGACACTGACTACACTTTGTAGAATCCCAAACAGCCCCTGCCCCGAAGGTGATGCAATGTACCTTGTTGACAAGGCACAGAGAGAACCAGCTGCGACGATATATTTGGCAGGACCCCATCCCACATATTCAAATGCTACAGGGAGGGGGCTTTTTTCGTCGAGGAGGTAGTATGGCATCATAAGTGTTAAAGCTGCAGAGACCCCAAAATAGGCCATAAAGCAAACAAGCAAAGATGTCACAATTCCAATAGGAATAGCTCTTTGGGGATTCCGGACTTCTTCACCTAAGGAAATACAAACAAAAGATGTATATGCTTAAGAAAACATCAATAAGTAAATAAAATAAATTGTGCAAAATTCTTCCTCTTCTCCAGAGTAATTCTTCTTTGCTTTTGTCCCTTCTCTTTTCTCATCTTGGTCCATCTATTTTATTTTATATTTTTTTGAGACAGAGTCTTGCTTTGTCACCCAGGCTGGAGTGCAGTAGTGAGATCTTGGCTCACTGCAACCTCTGCCTCCCAGGTTCAAGCAAGTCTCCTGCCTCAGCCTCCCGAGTAGCTGGGACCACTGGTGTGCGCCACCATACCTGGCTAATTTTTGTATTTTAGTAGAGACGGGTTTCACCATGTTGGCCAGTCTAGTCTCAAATTCCTGGCCTCAAGTGATCCACCTGCCTCAACCTCCCGAAGTACTGAGATTATAGGCGTGAGACTGCGCCTGGCCGGTCCATCTATTTTACATGAAATTTCCTCTATTCTTGAAGGTACTTTCTTATTACATAAAAATCCAAATCCAAGAGGAAGAAGAGGAGAAGTCATGCCAGTCAGTTTCGCATCTCCAGGAAAGAAAAAAACCAATGAACCAAACAAACCCCATAACACACCAGCACTATTAAGTGTTTAGAGATAGAACAGCAGTCTTAATCCTTTTGGAAAATGATTCATCTACAGAGATTAAATGACTGCTGTGCCATTTGGTAGGCTCCTCAGTATGAAGGCTTCAGATGAAGTTATTTCATCTATTTGTATGAAATTCTAATTTCAATTTAAAAAACAGTATACTTTGTGCACTAATGAAATTGAATACTCAAAATGTGGTCAATTGTATGGCCATATCATGACACAAAAATAGAGGAAGCACTTAGAGAATGACTCTGGGATAATTATGTTGCTGTATAAGATAATGAAGAAAGAATTGGCACAATATTTTTTCTCCCACTAACAAAGAGACCATTTAAGAATGTCATCATCATGTATGGCTCATGTGAAGCACTTCCGGATAGAAGGATAGGGATGGTAATAATGACTAACGTTTATAAAGTAATCAATAGCTTGCAAAGTATTTTTCATATGCATTATTTTAGGTAATCTTCATACTATTTGAGGAGTAGGAATTGTTCTCTCAAATTTGTCAACGTGGAAACCAAGGTCAGAGAGTTGCACTCTTCTCGGCAGCAGGTGTCACAGCTGGGTCTGGACCTAGTGCCCTTCTTACCCCAAATCCCTCTCTCTTTCCTGGACCCCCTGCTGCCACACACAAGTACTTATGCGCGACAAGGAACACTCATTCTTCTACAGTGAGCCAAGACACTGCTCTTACCAGTTGTTGCAATGCAGTCAAATCCCACAAAGGCATAAAAGCAAGTTGCAGCACCAGCCAACGTTCCCGTAAAGCCGTAAGGCATAAAGCCACCAGCCCCATAGATACTTGTTCCATTTTCAGAAGGTGGCTCACTAAGGAAGAGAACAAACACATTGGAAAGTCACTTTGACAGAAAACTGCTCCTTCTGGTGATTTGTCTCAGACCACATCCTTGGAAGGCGGTTGTGTTTATCAGCTCTTTGAAGCTGATATACATAAAACTAAAACCTCACTCTCTTACCCTGTGCTAGAAAATGTAGTAGTGCCCCTAACAGTGGTACCTAACAATAATCCTCCTGTATCACTGACATCCAATTACAGGTTGATTGATAGCATACATAGAAGGCCCAGACCCGCTCCGGCTGGAACCCACAGCCAGGGAGGATTTTGAGGGCAGAGACTCCACATATGAGCCATACTCTGGGACAAAGACCAGAAACCTCCTCTTTATGGATCCTTTTTCTTAGGAGAACCTATTCTTCAACTCATAAGGCATTGAGTAAGACAGAGTGCATGTCTTTAACATGCCCTAAGAAGACATTTAAAAACATGAAACAAAACTTCCTAGTCTTGATTGATAATAACAAGTTGAATATTTTATTATATGTTAAAAACTTTATAAGTTCATAGGATACCAATTTCTTCCCTCATTGGAATGACTATAAACAACATATGTCACAAAAAACATACAGATGTACCTCATTCCATGCAATAGATATTTGTGTAATCTTATTTCTGCTTGTACAACTAATAACATTCTCCAAAAAAAAAACAAGGTCTGAAGATTACTAAAGGGCTAAGAGAACACAACAAAACGGAATGGTGGCCCTGAAGGAAGAACTAAAGGATGCACGACTCAAAAATACTCATTGTTATTTAGTGGTGGCAAACTGCTTGGGGGAAAAGATCAAGTTTTTCCAGTAGTTAGAATCTTCCCTTCTCTTCCCCTAAACCTGTAGCAGAGCTTGAGGCTGGGAACCAGCAGCTGCATAGCTTCACACAGTTGTCCCACAGGGAGAACACCTATTCTTTTAAGTTTGAAGGGAGTCTGGGAAGAGGGGTCTTGGAATGGAATAGCCTCTCAGAAAGGTCTCAGAAGCAAGAGGTTTGAGAACCATTGCTCTAGAAGAAAACTCACATATGCCCTCTGATATAGTTTGACTGTGTCCCCACCCAAATCTCATCTTGGATTGTGGCTCCCACAATTCCCACGTGTTGTGGGAGGGACCCTGTGGGAGGTGGCTGAACCATGATGTTCTCGTGGTAGTGAGTGGGTCTCATGGGATCTGATGTTCATAAGGGAGAGTTTCCCTGCACAAGTTCTCTTCTCTCGTCTGCTGCCATGTAAGACATGCCTTTCACCTTCTGCTGTGACTGTGAGGCCTCCCCAGCCATGTGGAACTGTGACCCCATTAAATCCCTTTTTCCTTATAAATCACCCCGTCTCAGGCCTGTCTTTATCAGCAGAGTAAAAACGAACTCATGCACCCTCTTAAAATATTTTCTTAAACAAGAAGGAGAAAAAAACCCTCAAATATTTTACCTGGCACTTGCTGATATATTTTTGAGAAACTCTTCACTAATCTTCCAGTTTGCCACATTTCCTTTCACAAACCCAGCAACCATCACAAACAGAAGGACCAGAATATTAACAGCTGTGAAGATTTTATTCACCCAAGCAGACTCTTTCACTCCAAAAGACAAAAGACCTATGGAAAAAGAAAGGGCATTTTAGTTGTTACCTAGCTTTAGGAAAGGCAATGGCATTTTGAGTCAAGTACAGGGCTTTAGGATATTACTTCACCAGCATTCATATCTGTAACTTCCATCTATCCACCTCTAGTGCTAGTTCTTACTCCTTAGTTAGTTACCTAATCCTGAAAGGTCTTCTGAATGCAGCCAACTCAATTTTGGAAGGCAGATCATGCTCACAGAAGACACCACACTTTGTAAGAAACATAAATCTAGTAACTTTGGCCATCACTACCAATGATAAGTAAAGTAACATCTAATTTCAGGTTAATGGTTGCAAACTTTTTTTTTTTTTTTTTTTTGAGACAGAGCCTTGCCCTGTTTCCCTGGCTGGAGTACAGAGGTGTGATCTTGGCTCACTGCAACCTCTGCCTCCTGTGCTCAAACAATTTGCTCACCTCAGTCACCTGAGTGCTGGGAACACAAGTGCATGCCACCATGTCTGGCTAATTTTTGTATTTTTTGTAGGGTTGGGATTTTGCCATGTTGGCCAGGCTGGTCTCAAATTCCAGACCTCAGGTGATCTGCCTGCCTCAGCTTCCCAAAGTGCTGGGAATACAGGCATAAGCCACCGTGCCTGGCCCATTTGTAAACTCTTTAAAAGTAAATGCTAAAACATATGTCTGCCGTGCACACAAAATACATAAACAAAGATACTTCTTCAACTGTGCCAAAAAAGCATTTTGTTAAACCTAGTCTCATTTTAACAGTTTTATATTCTGGTTGTAAAAGTGATCAATTTCCTATTCAAGTACTTTGAAGACATGGAAAAAATATAAAGAAGATCAACCACGCTTTTCCCTCCCAAATTTTGTACACACACACACACACACACATGCACACACTCTCTCTCTCGTGCCAGTAAATATATAGTCTCATTTTTAACAGCTGCATAATCTTCAACTATATTGATGTACTACACTTTAATTCATCCCTTATTTATAGACAATTAGATCACTCTTTGTTATACTTATAAATAGCACTGACATAATAATTCTTCTATAAATATCTTCCTACACTTTCTATTTACTTCTTTACAATTTTCTGCAAGGTAGTAGAGTATCAAAGGTAAGAACTGTTGGTTCATATTATCAAAATATTCTCTGGAAAGTTTGGCTCAATTTAAAGTTTCTATTTTTTCTATTAGGGTATTCTATTCATATCGATTGATATGGTTTGCCTGTGTCCTCACCCAAATCTCATCTTGAATTGTAACTCTCATAATCTCCATTTGAAATGGGAGGCACTCAGTGGGAGGTAACTGAATCATGGGGGCAGGTTCCCTGCGCTGTTCTCATGAAAGTGAATACATCTCATGAGATCTGATGGTTTTATAAACAGCAGTTCCCCTGCACATGCTCTCTTGCCTGACACCACATAAGACATGACTTTGTTCCTCCACCTTCCATCATGATTGTAAGGCTTCCCCAACCATGTGGAACTGTGAGTCCATTAAACCTCTTTTTCTTCATAAACTACCGAGTCTCAGGTAGTTCTTTATAGCAGTATGAAAATGCACTAATACATTGATTTGTAAAATTTATTTATATATTAATGCCATAAGCTCTCTGCTTGCCATGTACAGCATATATTTTTCCCAGTTTGTTTTTGCCTTTAATCTTACTATTGATTATATACATGCAGAAAAGTTATTAGGAAAAAAAAATTTTTCCTTTTTAGTTTCTACCTTGAAAAAAATTATCTAAAACATTAACCCAAAACATCTACTTTGTTTCCTTCCAGTATTTTTCTAATTATATTTACATCTTTAACCCATCTGGTATAAGATTTGAATTATGGACCTACGGAAGTTTATCTTTTATCATTGAGGAAATGATTGCTTTGACAAGACGATGTCACAGATTTACTTGTTTCTTCCTCATATCTAATAAATTTATTAGAGATCACTATCAAATAATATCACTATCAAATAGATATCACTAACAAATATATTAGATATCACTATCAAATAAGCAAATCTTTCCAAGCAGAGATGAAAGAACTTGAATTTTGTTCTTCTACCTATACAATTCCTAGAATCATAAATTAACCATATAAAGGAAAGTTGTATGGTCAGCACAATTCCCGACTCTGTAATTGTAAGTTAGGTTAGGAACCACTGCTATATACCTCAGAGAATAACAAAGCCACCTTTATATTTCATGTAACTTTCCAACAGCACATGTGCACTGTCTACTCTGTAGTCTCACCTCCCACCGGCAGATTAGACACCAATGAGTATCTCACCTAAATACAGCATACACTTCCCATGTATCTTTAGTAAAACAACTGCTTCACGTAATTTGGTGTTACAATATGAATAGAGATTTACAATATGGGGTCTGTTCTTCAAAGATTTTAAGAATAAAGTTATAACATAAGCTTCATCTATAATTAAAGGAAAGATATGATGGTGAATGAACACAGGACAAATGATGTGAGCCAAGGCCTAAGTCTTGCCATGGAATTAAACTATGTTCTCATTGCATCATAGCTACATGCTTTTCATCATTTAGAGATTAAAACTGAGTATTTTAAGTTCACTGAAATGACCCCTAAATAAAGTATGATGTAAACAACTTAATGCTTGACTGGTTTCTATTTCTAAATTAGACTGGTTAGAAACCAAAACAAAAATCAATTCTTTGTTGAAAAACAAATGGTGTAACTTTTCTTGACATTAGACTCAAAATGGAAAACATTTTATACCTATACACTTTTTTAGGTTCTTATCCCTATATAAAACATTTAATTAGTGACTCACTTTTTAAAGGGTAAAGCTATTTTTAAAAATTATATAATTTTCAAGTAAACATTTCATAAGAGAACAATATTTCTGTCTCACTCTTGTAACAAGGGAGAAAACAGAGGTAAGGTTGGACAAGAACGTATGAGGCAGATTGCCCAGGATAAAGCAAGTAAGAAGTAGGAACAGATGTGGTTTTTACTCTTAGTGCAATCCTTGATGGGCATAAGCAGGATTGCAGGTAAGAATGAGACTCAAAAGAGAAAATGTGGCCGAGTGCAGTGGCTCATGCCTGTAATCCCAGCACTTTGGGAGGCTGAGGTGGAGGAATCACTTGAGGTCAGGAGTTCGAGACCAGCCTTGTCTCTACTAAAAATACAAAAATTAGCCGAGCATGGTGGCGCATGCCTGCAATCTCAGCTACTCAGGAGGCTGAGGCAGGAGAATCGCTTGAATCTGGGAGACGGAGGTTGCGGTCCAGTCTGGGTGACAGAGCCAGACTCTGTCTCAAAAAAGAAAGAAGGAAAGAAAGAAAGAAAGAAAAAGTTCAAATAGTTAAAACAAATATAAGGAGATGGAGCAGGGATTAGCTATACCTACGAAATAAAATTGCTACCAGGTGAGTGCTTACTAGGAACCAAACGAGAAGGCTGTAGGAGGCAGACACTGATGCCCTCAGGTTCTGGATGAGCAAACTGAGTGAGGGAGATTATAGAAATTGTTCTATGTTCTAAAGGGAGTGAGTGGCACAGAAGAATTGAAATCTGGGTATTCTAATTCTTGTGCCTTTTAAAACCACTATGCTATGATACTGATGAAAACTGGAAAATCCTGGTACTAAGTATGTTTGTCTATATAATGTTGACATTACAAAATGACAGGTGATTTGAATGTGCTTCCTTTATAACCAAAGGCCTATATTATATAGATGAAGGCATGTCAGAAAAACAGAATTTCTTCTAGACATTGCAAATATCCCTAGTTGTATCTAACAAGATAAAACAATGCCAAGAACGTATTCATTCTTCCTTACTGAAACCACCGCTATTCCTGCAAACCTGCAATTAATTATTATAAAAATCAGTGTCCTCATCATATTATCTAGTACATGCCGGGTTCCATTTACTCAGAAGTGCTATTTCTACCATTGCACACAATTTAGGCCTAGGTTAAAATGTGATTCCAGCCAGTGATAAACCCCACAGATGTCTAACAGTAACATAAATGTATAAATATACTGACCTCATCTTGGAAACTGAGGCCCCAAATTCAAAAGTAACCTATTTTCCTGAGACAATTAGCTTGGGTCATTCTGGGGAGAAGTATAACTAGTTTTCTTACCTGCTAGAAGTAATATAAGGCACACAGCAAAAAAATCAGGATATTCTGCAAGACCAGTGTAATTCATTCTGAAGTATGTCCTCAAAAACTGACCAATCTGTTTGCTAAGAAGTTCATCAAAGGTGCCACTCCAGGCTCTTGCAACACTTGATGTACCTTCCCAAAATGGAACACAGAATACAAAGTCACTGGGAGCAAATTAATGTAGCATCATTTCCTATATAGGATAAACATGAGTTCACAAAAGACTGAAAATTTTAATCATGCATACAGTATCTAGATAATTTATTAATCATGCAATAGTCATCAAATGTTCAAATCCATAACTATGGATTCAGGTAACTTTATTTGCAGCACAGAATTATAATTTAAAAAGTTTGCAAGCCCACTAAGAGGCATAGTCAGAGATGAAGCAAAAGTCACAGAATTTTGTAGCTGGGTGCCGTGGCTCACACCTGCAATCCCAGCACTTTGGGAGGCCAAAGTGGGTGAATCAGCTGAGGTCAGGAGTTCAAGACCAGCTTGGTCAACAAAGTGAAACCCCATCTTTACTAAAAATACAAAAATTAGCCAGGCCTGGTGGCAGGTGCCTGTAATCCCAGCTACTCAGGAGGCTGAGGCAGGAGAATCATTTGAACCCAGGAGGCGGAGGTTGCAGTGAGCAGAGATCACGCCACTGCATTTCAGCCTGAGCAACAGAGTGAGACTCTGTCTCAAAAACAAAAACAAAAACAAAATAAAAGCTCCCACAGGATTTTGTAATTAGAAGGAGACATTTTACAGATAACAAAAATGAGACACACAGACATCAAATGATGCACACACGCCTACGACTGAATCTAAGGGCTGTGACTCAGGGCTGTGATTTCTTCCATTCCATACAAGGAAGACTTCTTTTTGAAACGTACCTATCACATAAGATAAAATGAGATTCCAGCCAGTGATGAAGGCCCACAGCTCTCCCACAGTCACGTAGGTGTACAAATACGCAGACCCCGTCTTGGGAACACGGGCCCCAAATTCAGCATAGCAGAGGCCAGCCATCACCGAAGCCAGGGCAGCAATGAGGAAGGATACCACGATGCTGGGGCCCGAGTCTGCCTTGGCCACCTCCCCGGCGAGGACATAAACTCCGGCACCAAGGGTGCTTCCAACGCCCAGGGCAATAAGGTCCATGGTGGATAAGCAGCGGCATAATTTGGTGTCTTCTAGACTGTCCAAGGTCACGATTTTTCTCCGGATCAGACATCGGGCGAAAGTCAGCGCAGCTCTGCAGGGAATCATTCTGACGTCTGACGAGGGCAACCTGAGCAGAAGGGAGGAGGTTAGAAGCTGATCTGGAATCATCATCCCTCCCTTTGACGACCCAGCTTCCAGGCACAATTAGAGCGGCTGTGTGTGTATGTGTTTCACTTGTTAGAAGAGATGCAGTGACCCAGAGCAGTCAGAAGGAAGGTTTAATAGCCAGAGCCTTGAATCTCCTGTAGTTCAATTTCCTGTAGTTCAATTTCCTGTAGATCAATTTCCTGTAGTATACATGTCCCTTTATAAGAGACTACAACAAATGGTTTACATGGTAAGCAAAAGAATACAGCAGACTTTGGTGATTAAAAAGATTCACTGTTCTTGTTCACATATTATAATTTCATGTTTTTGTTTTTGTTTTGAGACAGCATCTCTGTCGCGCCCAGGCTGGATTGCAGTGGCGCAGTCTGGGCTCATGGCAGCCTCAACCTCCCTGGCTCAAACAATCCTCCCACTTCAGCCTCTGGAGTAGCTGGGATTACAGGTGTGAGCAACTATGCCCAAGCTAAAAATTTTCTAAGAATATGTTGATAGAAATATATTTCAAGAGATGGCTAAATTAGTTCTCACTATAAGGAAGGGGGTGAATTGTCTCATCTTTTGGTTCTGTCTCTCTTTACTTCAAACATCCATTTAACTCAGGTTCTTTTGTTTTGTTGTTGTTGTTGAGACAGGGTCCTACTCTGTTGCCCAGGCTGGAGTGCAGTGGCGAGGTCATAGCTCAATGCAGCCTCAACTTCCTGGGCTGAATCAATCCTCCCGCCTTAGTCTACTGAGTAGCTGGGACCACAAGTATGTGCCACTATGCTCAGGTAACTTTTTTATTTTTTGCAGAGATGGGGTCTCACTATGTTGCCCATGCTGGTCTTGAAATCACGGGCTCATGCAATCCTACTTCCTTGGCCTACCAAAGTGCTAGGATTATAGGCATGAACCACCATGCCTGGCCCAGTTTTTCAGGCCTTACTAAATGCCAGGAATTGTGCTGGGAATATATGTAGAATGATGTCTTACATAGATGGAGTCTCTAGCCTTACAGGACTTAGCTATCATCTAAAAGCAGGTAAAAACATAATCATTATGTATTCTACAGCTTTATCAAGTAAGCTTCTCTGTTTTCAATTTAAACAATGAATGTGAAGCAGATAATGAACTTCTTAGAATTTTTTTAAAATCACCTCTCAAAGCATGCTGAAATCTAAAACTGCTATTCAACCATGCTTTAAGTATGAATTTGTACTAAAATACACATGCTTACTACATTTACCATTTCTAAATAAATATATCCAAAGTCCATGCCAAGTATTATTCTATGTTCTTTTAAAAATGAAGTGAATAAAGTAGACAAAAAAATCACACTCCCCACCTCCTGCAGGCCTAAGCAATCTAATACTGAAAAAAATCAAGTTATAAAACAAGGTATGAATATTAGCAAGAAAAAATACACAGGCATATATTACAGTAAAAAGGCTTAAAGCAAAACATATAACAATGTTAACAGTCATGATATTTAGATGGTGGATTTTTACTTCTCTGTATTTCATATATTATAATGCTAATACCTATTTCTAATTTGTGTCCAATGAATATGTACAACTTACATGCAAAAGAAATATTAAAAATGAAAAAGCTCTACATGGCACTGTCTACCGAAACATATAACTCAGCAGACTAGGAAAAACTGAGGAAAATTATTCACACATCAATATAAACATAAATACAAGCTTCCAATGGTGAAAGCAGGTAAGTCAAAGAATATGAAGCAAAGCCCAAGGAGAAATAAAAAATAGGTGAAACGTTCCTTGATGATAAAAATAAACTTTTATACATCTTCAGTATCTTCTGTGCCACCTGACAGAGTGCCAAATCATGGCACTTCACAAATGCTTGTGGGAAAATCTGCAAATATCTTGATATCACTAGTGTTGCCAATATTCAGGTTTCCAAAGTCAAGACCTATCAATACTTCCATAAATCAAATGTGTATCAATTTCTACCACTAGCTAACCCTTAACTAGCCCTTTCTCATGTATCTAGAAGATAAGTGTTCTGCTTAAAAAGAATTGAGAAGTAAAAAGTAGAAGTTTTATAAAGACCAACAGAGGGGGCCAAGAGGGGTGGGAAAGGTAGTTACTAAATGCTGAGCTTATTTAAGCATTTTTATATGTAGATGTACAAATATCAAGGATTAGGGACCACTGCCAACTGAAAAGTGTTCAGAAACAAAGACCCACTGACCTTCACTAATAAGATCATGTGAAAATGGGACACGTCATATACAACTTTGTGAACACAACTTATAAACAAAGTGCAGCATACCCTTTTGTCATTTAACCAAATAAAACATGTCCATGGTGGAGTACTTAAATGAACTTTGACTTTTATGGGTAAAACACATAAATTCCCTATAATCCCAGCACTTTGGGAGGCCAAAGTGGGTGGATCACGAGGTCAGGAGTTCGAGATCAGCCTGATCAATATGGTGAAATCCCGTTTCTACTAAAAATACAAAAATTAGCTGGGCGTGGTGGTGCGTGCCTGTAATCCTAGCTACTCAGGAGGCTGAGGCAGGAGAATCACTTGAGGCTGGGAGGCAGAGTTTGCAGTGAGCCGAGATTTTGCCACTCACTCCAGCTTGGGTGACAAAGCAAAACTCTGTCTCCAAAAAAAAAAAAAGACATAAATTCTACAACTATTGCATATTTAAAGAGAAAGGATCTGGAAGGAAGCAAGGAAAACAAAGGAAAGATTTGGGGGCTAATAGGATTGTGGGTAAGCTGTTTTTCTAATCCTTTTTTTCCGGTACTATGATTATGATGTTGTTTGTGAAATTTCTAAAGAAAGACCAGCATAAAAATAAAAGAATAAGCAAGTAGACCAATAAACAAACCTCCTTTGAAAACGTTAAAACAGTAAAAGCTTTTATTATTAAGTTACCCAAAATGAAAAAATGAGTGATGGTCATCTTTTCAAAATGAAGTTGAATTTAATTCATTCCAGATTACACAGGAGGCAGGACTGCTTACAGAAATGCACAGCTTTAATCAGATAAGATGTGATTTCTGCTGCTTCTTTCCTATTTTTTTTTCTTTTTTGGAAGGGTTTCGGGGGGCAGGGGTCTGTATAGGCATAATATTTCTTTCCATTAAAGATGAAAAGTATTTTATGTATGGTCAGGTTTTCTATGTTATTCTGGGGGAAAAAGACAAATATCCCATTTATCAAGCATTCGTTTGCTTTTGAGTAATTAGAAAAGCATACGTCAGAAACTTCTCAGAACTGATAGGTTACTCAATGTCCTTTGCAAACAATCTCAACTATGCACAACCTGGTAAAATACAGATTGCAAAAGCCATGACACAGATCTCATTTTGTAGGACTATAACGGGATGAGAGAAAAGGAAAAAACATACTGGGTCAATTTAATGAGTCAATTTAATGGGTCAATTTAATAATTCATTATTAAACAAATATTTATTGAGTCCTAGCAGGTATATCATGCAGAGCTTAGTAGATGAAGAAAGTTAATTTCATGCTTTTGTAAAATATGCTTCTGTCGAGACACACTGATATATGAAAGCAGTGTGGCAACAAGAGAATGAGAAAAAAATTTGTATCTAATGTTAGTGATGTAATTTGATATGTACCTATTTTTAAAGTTTTTATAACTTTTTTCTTTAACATTTTTAAAAAGATAAGCTTTTTATGTGAAATGGTTATGACAACTTTACTGTCATTTTTACAGAGGACTTTCACTGCCCAAGAAAATATATCCCTCCCACTTACACAACCAATACAAATGCAGAGATAACAGGCAGGGTTTTGGAGGTGATTCCATTGATCTGGAGGGCACAGACTTTGTTTTTCCAGGAGCAGACTGATCTGCACCATTGTGCCCACTGTCAATTATTGCTATTGTGACCAGGGACTCATATTTAATATGAAACCTACATGCATGTAGTATAAGAACAACAATGCAGATATTGGGAAGAGGCCCATATAAAGCTCATACCCATACAGTATAAAGGCTCTAATCAATATCCCTATGAGGTCATAAGTGATTCTGGCAATATGAGAAATAGATATGTATCTTTCTTCAATAAGCAATTATTTTATTAATAGCTGAGACAGTGGCGTCTCTTGAGGAAGACAAATATGCACATATTAGCTTAGATCTGAAAATTGAATTAGCTAAGGGAGGGCTGGAAGGGAATAGCGATCTGATGTGCTGCAGAAAAGTCTCTGAATGATTTTAATGAGCCTAATGATACATGTGGATCTTTCTTAGCCTCCACCCCTATTCTGCCCCAAACTGAAGTGTAACAATTTCTAGGCAGCTTATTCCTTGATAGGGCCCTATAGATTCTTGCCAAAAAGCTAAATTCCTTCCTCAGCAACTTGGAATTACCTTTTTCTAAAACTTCTTCAGCCCAGGCCATCAACCAGACCGTATAGAATTTTGGCCTTGTAAATTCCTAACCCTGATAATATAACAGAGCAAACTGCCTTTCAACGATCCCCAGAAATCTTTCCGAATCTGCTCATCATCTGCTCATCACAGTCACAAGTTTATCCTAGATTTTCACTTTTGTTCAAAAGTTTGATGTACTGAATCACTTAGAAATGAATCTTGCCCTTCCTCCCCTAAGTAAAGGCTGACATTTCAAACTTAATCTTCTATATCAGTATCCCAGGCCCTGACAATAAATCTTACAGGACAAACTAGCTGTGGCAAGTCGGTGAGGTAAGTGTTCCAGTAAACTCTCAACAAATTAGTTCGTCCAAATTATAACAACTTTTTCTTTCCTCATTCCAGTTGCTAGTTTCATGGTGAGACATCTGCTCTTTCTGTTTTGGGACTGATGGGAAAAAAGTAATTAAGTCATTATTTAATTGCTTTTAAAGATAGGGATCTTTATTGCACTGTTTTTGCCCTAGATCTTTTTTATTTTGCAATCTCCAAACCCAACGTTTCTACAACCTTAAAGTTCCAAGATACATTTTTCAAATTATAATGTCAGTTAAATAATTTAGTAAAGGGAAAAAAGGATACAGACACAAGACCATGGAATTACCGACTTTTCTCTCTTTCTTTTTACCAAGTTTTGAGAGATTAATTTCTTTAAAAAAATCATCAAAAGTATAATGTAGGACAAAAGACTATCAGAAATGGTAACTCTTCAGTCCTGATCAGCAAAAAACAGAAACCACAAACCCATGCATTCAACCCTTAAACCTGAATTTTTCCAGAGAAAAAGGAACACTCCTCCATATCCACTTAACTTATATTGGGTCCAAAGCTTATCTTTTCTCCAAATTAAATTTTCTGAACAATTTCTTCCTCTAGAGTTTTCTCCAGAGAATTGAATGCAAATGTAGACATAGATAAAAATAAAAAACCCAACTGAGGCCACTACAAAGTTATAATCACTGTAGTAATGACATTTACATTTTCTCCCCTTTTATACCAAATCAGTACTGCCAGGAAGTTAGATTAAGAACATATTATTTCAAACTTTCTGATGTAGAATCCAGACACAGGCAAGCATTTTTCCTAAAGGCATTCAACAAATAAAGGGCTGATAGAGAATTCTGGGAAGTCTGTAAAGACAGCTGGTGCTTCCAAACACGTGACTCCATTTCCCTTTAGTAAAAGCCACATTACAGCGGGAATAAGGCATACCTAATTAGCTTGAAGAGATGTAGAAAAAAAATCAAATAAAGGATCCAACTTTTGTTTTTAGGCTTGGGGAACAGAAGAAACAAAAACTGAAATGAAGAAGGCAAAGCCCTCGATGCCTTGGTAACCAGTCTCTGCCCAGTCAGCACTCTGCATTCCCAACCAGAACTCAGGGCCAGGTTTGGGCACCAGGCAGATGCCCATGCCCATAAAGTCTTTAAGAATCTTTGGCTAGTACATCACTCTGACTGCCAGTGGGTACAACCTGTTCCCTTTCCCCAAGCTGCTAGGACCTGTATCTCATATGTGCTATTGCAAACATGAGGAGCAGCTCTTTCCAGAATTCTTTCACCTTACCTGGGATCCCGCCATTGCCTCCTGCTCTCTCCACTGTCTTCGCACCCCTAAACTACAGATCACTGGACCAGAGAGATGCCTAACTGAGGGTTAAATATTCAAAGGCTGTGAATGCTCAGTTAGATGTTCTTGAAGCTCTGAGGAACACAGTGACTGAAGCGATCAAATGGTCTGGTGCAGGCTGAAGTCACACAGACTAGGGACCTGCTTGACAAGGTGCAGAAATTCAGAAGCTGGCAGTAGAAGTCACAGCAGGGTGGGCCAGTCACAGTGGCTCACGCCCATAATCCCAGCACTGTGGAAGGCTTGAGGAGCACTTGAGGTCAGGAGTTTGAGATCACCAGCCTGACCAATATGGTGAAACCCCATCTCTACTAAAACTACAAAAATTAGCTGGGTATGGTGTCGTACACCTGTAATCTCAGCCACTCAGGAGGCTGAGACAGGAGAATCACTTGAACTTGGGAGACAGAGGTTGCAGTGAGCTGAGATCATGCCACTGCACTCTAGCCTGGGCAACAGAGCAAGACTCCACCTGAAAAAAAAAAAAAAGAAAAGAAAAAAAGAAGCCATACCATTGTCATTTAGAGGAGGGCAGAGATGAAAGGCAGCTGCCACAGCAGGGAGGCAGGGCAGGAGGTGCCCGGGCAGCTTCTCTGTCCCTGCCAGGCCTTGCTGCACCTCTAATGTTGAGTGTGCAAGATTCCCCGGCATGGTTTAGACAAACCTCCTGTGCATTTCAGCTATTTAGAGTGGTCTCTGTTCCCTGAAACCAAATGCTACTTACTGACGAAGGTCAAGATGGTACTGAGTGCCTCCTTCACCCCACTCCACTCCCACTGTCAACTCTTTCAATCTGCTACCTTCAGCCATTTCTGCTACATTTCCTGATGTAATGAAAATTCCTCTTCTTTCCGAAAGCAGGTTTTCCTGGTAGAATAACTCATATGTGTTTACTTTTCTGATAAGGTACTTAAAGAGTTTAACCTGCATTAGTTCAGTCCCTTTACCCACAGATGTATATACCCTCTCCTTGAAAAAATAGCTTGACATAAGGCAGAGAACTTTTTTTTTTTTTTTTTTTTTTTTGCGGCAGGCTGGAGTGCAGTGATACTGTTTAAAACATTTTTTTGTTGTTGTTTTTTGCCAGTGAATTATAGAAGTAAGCTAGCAGCAGAGCAATTATTCACCTAATGGAGGAAAGGATATCGAGGGAAGCACTGGGAATATTTTACCATATGGGAGAAGGTTTTTAAAGATTCCTGAATCAGAGAAGTCTCTACAACACTTAAGATTTGAATGTTGGGGGATTATCTTTTGTTAAAAAACGTAATTTTTTTTGAGGCGGAGTCTCCCTCTTTTGCCCAGGTTGGAGTGCAGTGGCATGATCTTGGCTCACCGCAACCTCCGCCTCTCAAGTTCAAGCAATTCTGCCGCCTCAGCCTCCCAAGTAGCTGGGATTTACAGGTGTTTGCCACCACAGCCAGCTAATTTTTGTATTTGTAGTAGAGACAGGGTTTCACTATGTTGGCCAGTCTGGTCTCGAGCTCCCAACCTCAAGTGATCCACCCATCCATCTCAGCCTCCCAAAGCGCTGGGATTACAGGCGTGAGCCACTGTGCCTGGCCAGAAATGTACATTCCTTCTGAATATTTCTAATACTTTATCAGTTCCCCCAAATACTTGAATGTACCCTACCAGGCACTGAAACAACCATAAATAGGCTGCCCCAATTCTTCACTCGTGTCACTTGCAGTGGCACAGGTACAGAGATGACGGCTGTTGCAACATGAGACAGCTATGCTCGGGCACAGGGGAAGCCGGGCACTGCAGGGATTCCTAAGTGAGTTTGACGGAGGTGCAGGTAGTTAGAGAGGACTTCTTGGAGACAGCTATGTTGGGATGAGTTAAATTTAGCCATCTGAATGCTCAGTGAGAAGGATGACACGAGGGGGTGGTGGGGATTACAAGCATTCTAAGCAGAGGAAACACCAAGAGTGAAGGAGTAGAGAGGAGTTTAGTCCACATAGAACTTAGGGATGGCAAAACCAGAGGTCAGCAGAGCTAAGTAGAAGGACCCCTGGGCTGTGCAAGGAGCTTGAACTTGACCCTGGGGGCACTGGGGAATCACTGAGAACTTTAAGCCAGACATAGAATTTGAGAAATGTCATTCTGACTATATTATAAATAAGGGATGAGAAAGATCAAGACTGGAGTTAAGGAGAAAGGTAAACAGGCTACTAGAATAATCTAGGCAGGAGGGATTCTGAGCTGCTCTAGGGGATGGGCAGTGGTGTAAAAATATATGGATGGAAGGCAGAGCTGAGCTTCTCCACCTTGAGAGTCAAGGAAGAGGATGCGTGGAAAGGGACACATGGATTTGTAAGCTGGGTGGTAGACTACTGAGCTCCTATTCCACTCCAAAGTTAAAATGTTAACTTTACATGGCATATAGTTTACAGATAACAATAACAGAGAATCAACAAATTATGTCAGACTGACTTCAGTATAACTTTATACAAGGAGGATTCTGTTTTGTCTTTGTTGTTGTTTTTTCATTTGAAACTTACACTCCTGTTCTAAAACTGAAAAAACAGAGAGACTTTAAATATATGCCTCTAAAATACAGTTAAAATTTCCATGTCGAGCTCTTTGAATTGGCAGAATTCCAAACAGAGTAATATCTGCCATGATATTTTCATGGAACGAAGTATTTTAAATGAGTGAGTTTTTTAGCTTACTGAAGATTCAGTCTCTAAATCTTTGACACTGTCCATCACATTTGCCACAATTCAGTGATCCTCCTCTAAATGCTGTTCAATTTCAGGGTGGTTATCCACTGCAGTGACAGAGGTCCAAACTGCTAATTGTTACAAAAGGGTAATCACTTCTCAGAGAAACTGTTTTAAAAAATAAGCATAACTGTTTTTTAAAAAGCGAACCACTCAATATGACCTTAATTCCACTTTGAATCCACTGTCCACATAAATTAGAGCTAACTCAAGGATGCCAAGAAAATCCGGAAGACCTGGATGGAACCACGTTCCTGCTGCCTTTTTAAATAGCCTGTGCCCATCAATGATAGACTGGATAAAGAAAATGTGGTACATACACTATGGAATACTATGCAGCTGTAAAAAGGACATGAGATCATGTCCTTTGCAGGGACATGAATGAAGCTGGAAGCCATTATCCTTAGCAAACTAACGCAGGAACAGAAAACCGAACACCGCAAGTTCTCACTCAAAAGTGGGAGCTGAACAATGAGAACACATGGACACAGGGAGGGGAACATCACACACTGGGGCCTGTCAGGGGGGTGGGGTGAGGGGAAGGAAAGCATTAGGACAAACAGCTAATGCATGCTGGGCATAATACCTAGGTGATGGGTTGATAGGTGCAGCAAACCACCATGGCACACGTTTACCTATGTAAGAAACCTGCAAGTCCTGCACATGTACTCCAGAACTTAAACTTAAAATTAAATAAATAGCCTGTGCTTGGGAAGCGAGCTTCACTTTTCTCTGCATTAGTAGCTGTCTTTCAGATTAAAGATGCCAGAAGTATATGCATGGACCAGGAGGGTAGTGGGGTCTAAGAAAGCTTTTTGTCTAAAAGCAAAGAGCTGAGAAATACTTTAGAACACTCTGGTTTCCTCTAATTATCCTCTTTCCAAACAGAGCCAAAGTGTATCCCTTTCAATTCACCACCCTGCACCCCATAAAAGTTACCTAATTTAAATTAATTATTAGAATTCAACCACTTTTGTTTCAATTCTAGGCAAAATTCCTTCCTTCAACTGCGGCAGAAACGGAATTTAACCAGAATTCACATTCATTTTCGTTTAAGTTCAAGAAATTTAGAGGGATACTGAATTGGGATTTACGGTTTTGCTGCAAAGTCATTTCTTGAAACAAAATGGTCACTTTTGAAACTATATTTTGGATTGTGAGAAACATGTTCTGATTTGGTTCTTCTTAAAACAGCAACAATGTATGACCATATATTTTATGGTTAGCTTCTTGATGGATTGTTGAAATGCTGCTATTGGCTGAGAGAAGTTTGCAAGTTCATGCTGGCTTCAAATAAATCTGAAAAAAATATTCTTATCGTGTGCTCAGGGAAAGCAATTAAAAGGGTGCTGGTTCTTCATGGTTCAGAGCCTCTAAAATTTCTATCTAGAATATGCAAACCAAGAACAATTAAAAAAATAAAACAACTGGAAAGGATGTGCTCCTTGAAACTGAAGAGTGATGTGCTTGTCACATTTCTATTCTACTTATTTATATGCCACAAATGTAAACAATTTCTCCAATTAAGTCTTCTCCAGTCTTTGTCTTAATTTTTATATTATTGCATCGACTGAATTCAATTTATCAATTGCTCAACACTCAGTTTCTCTAAAAGATCATGCCTTAGACATTTCAAAAAAGAAAAAAAATAATCTAAATGCAATTTCCAAACAAAATTCCAGAAGACAAGGGGATACAGGTAAAAAAAATACAAGTAAACTGGCCATTACCATAAAGCTAGATGTGGGTAAGGGAAGTCCAGGGTACTACTGGGACACCCAGGAGGGGATGCCATGCTCGCATGGGACTGGGGTCAGGGTACAGCAGGGAAGTTTTCCTGGGGAAAGCCATGACTAACCCGAGTCTTCATCCATTATTCCACTCTAGAATTGTTGGGTTTTTTAAAGGCTCAGTACTGCTTAGCTCATCCTTAGGTCAAAGAATATAAATAAGAAAAACCAACTTTGCATTTTTTAATAACTCTGAAACATTCATAATTTTTAAGACTCATTTTGATATTTTGACAATTTATATAATCAGCCACCTCTTAAAATCAATTAGAAGTCCAAGTATTCCTCTCTGTTACTTTATTTGAAGTAATTCCTTCCTTGGAAAAAGATCTTGAATTTCTGCATAAATATTTAACAGCAACTATAGTTATTTCCCTGATAAACAGTAAAAAAACAAAAAACAAAAAACAAAAAAACCTTAAAATAATCACATTAATCTATAAACTCTTACTCAGAAATTCCTGGAAACATCTATTTTGATTTTTAATTCTGAATAATAATAGCTTAGTTACTATAAAACTTATAATTCAAACAATCTCATAAATATAAAAACTATTTTGTAATCATTGATCAACAGAAATTTAAAAATATTTAAATAAAGTATGAAGAGATTTTACAAAGAATACAATTCATAAAAATAAAAAACATTGCAAGCTCTGTAATCTAAGCAAAAATTTTAAAAATACATACATATATACATATATCGTACTATTCATGGAGTCGCTCAAACTTCTTTTTAACAACACTCATTTTAAATCTTTTGTTACCCCAAAACAAACCTCAGACTATATCTTTCTGTCCTCTAAAACCTTTATAGTGGCCTTGTATTACATACAATATGGCCATGGTACAGCTGCTCTATTTTCAAAGAAGACTGTAAGAAGAGAGATAAAACTCGCTTCCTCCTCACTCTTGCTGCTTCTTTATAATGAGCCATTTCATCTGACCTTCGGGTTTTTAGCACTAAGATGCAGACAGAGAGAGCAATACCCTATCTTGGAAGGCTCTGAATTCCACTATTTCCAGGAAACCAGCAGTTATTTCCCAGCACTGACTTTGAGTGACTCCCAGGAGAGGAAGCAATTATTTGAAACCACACTGTATGGAGATTTGTAAATGAATTATTTTGTTTAAACAGAGTTTAGCTTCCTTCAATTTAAATAGGCTTAGAAATACCAGCATCCTTTAAAATAACAATTCTTATTTAATTTAAATACTATAAAGAATGAGATTTCAGTTTTAAGGCTTTGAATCTATTTATTGGCTGAGTGGAGTAGCTCACACTTGTAATCCCAGCACTTTGGGAGGCCAAGACGGGAGGGTCACTTGAGGTCAGGAGTTCGAGACCAGCCTGACCAACACGGCAAAATCCATCTTTACTAACAATACAAAAATTAGCTGGGCATGGTGGCATGTGCCTGTAGTCCCAGCAATTCAAGAGGCTGAGGGAGGAGAAACGCTTGAACCCAGAAGGCAGAGGCTGCAGTGAGTCGAGATTGCACCACTGCACCCCAGCCTGGGCAATAGAGAGAGACCCTGCCTCAAAAAAAAAAAAAAAATCTATTTACTCACACTTGTATCTAACCTGCCTTCTGCCAACTAACTACAGCAACCTGCCTGGGTTTCCAGACCAACCCTCTGTGGTGTGGCCGCAGCCTGCCTTTCTAGCCTTGCACTTTGCTATTCTCCAATGAGTACTATAGCCCAGTTTGTCCTACCACCCTCAGCACACAAGCCTTCTTGGCCACATAAAGGTGAAAAGGTATTGACTGAACTGCGTGTATCCAGCTGCCCCCACCTCGTCCCCTTGCCCTCTCCCTCTGTCCCAGCTGCCAGGCCGTCTCAGCTATTGCAGGGAGAGAAAAAGAAGGTTCTTTCTTGTCCTCTCTGTCAGCTCTTAAGCTTTCCTTCTGACTTAAAGATGAAGCAGAGGGGAAAAAAGCTTAGAAAATTACAGCTAAGAAACCAAGCTGATTTATGTAACACAGGGTAGGAGGCAGGGAAAAGCCAGCAGGCTGAAGAATGAGAAACTCACCCACCTGCCAAGAGAAGTGGGGAGGAGAGATAAGGGGGTGTCGGGAAGTGCTGGTGTGGAATACAAATGGGGTCTCCTTCAAGAGATATTAGGTTGGTGCAAAATAATCATGGTTTTTGCTACTGCTTTTAATGGCAAAACAGCAATTAACTCTGCACCAACCTAATACAAGGGAAGGGCAAAATTCCTTTTCAGTGGACTTTTGGCAGCTTCTTTGAAAATGTCCCTACAGGCCGGATGCGGTGACTTACACCTGTAATCCCAGCACTTTGGGAAGCTGAGGCGGGTGGATCACTTGAGGTCAGGAGTTCGAGACCAGCCTGGCCAACATGGTGAAACCCCGTCTTTACTAAAATACAAAAATTAGCCAGGCGTGGTGGTGGGTGCATGTAATCCCAGCTACTCGGGAAGCTGAGGCAGGAGAATCACTTGAACCAGGGAGGCAGAGGTTGTAGTGAGCTGGGATCGCATCACTGCACTCCAGCCTGGGTGACAGAGTGAGACTCTGTTTAAAAAAAAAAAAAGAAATAAAATGTTCCTCTGTAGAGACAGAGTCCGATGACACTTGCTTATACAATGCACGCTCTTGCTCCCGCAACCCCAGTGAAGGGAAAACTGCTTGTTTGGTGAAAACCAGAAGTATACGTTTATGTACATCACTTCTAAATAGGATTTATTTAGTTGACCATAAATGACTGGCAGCTGAGCCCTAGAAATGAGCTTGATAGAACAAGTCGACTAAGGGCAGCCATGCGAGCATAAGAAAAGGGAAGAGACGGTTTTATGTACCCAAGATGTGCAGTTAAGGACAATTACTGCAATTGTGGCAGAGTTGAAGGAAAAACAGTGCTACTGAACAGAGCGCAGCTGAAGCATCTAAATAATTCTGCCAAGATTTTTAAGTGAATTTCAATTATTTAACAATCTCCCAGTGACATTTAATCCCAGTTAAAGCCTTTATAATGCTCTTAATTTTTCCTTATAAAATACATGTAAACGTATTTTAGAATTTTTTTTTTTTGAGACGGAGTTTTGTTCTTGTTGCCCAGTCTGGAGTACAATGGCATGATCTCGGCTCACTGCAACCTCTGCCTCCTGTGTTTGAGCAATTGTCCTGCCTCAGCTCTCGAGTACCTGGGATTACAGGCATGCGCCACCATGCCGGGCTAATTTTGTATTTTTAGTAGAGACAGGGATTTCTCCATGTTGGTCAGGCTGGTCTTCAACTCCTGACCTCAGGTGATCCACCCACCTCAGCTTCCCAAAGTGCTGGGATTACAGGCATGAGCCACCACGCCTGGTCTAGAAATCTTAATATCATATTTGAAACCTAGTGGATGCTTTTTGAAGAGACCCTAGAGGAAATCAGTCCCCTCTCATCTTCACTTCAGAATTCTTTTCATCCCTGACAGCCAGCCATCTTGTATGAACCCCGAGAGTCAGTCGTGAGTTTCAAGGACGTCCTGTCTTCTCCTTATGCAGCTCTGAATACTTTTATTTCATGGAGCTCTCCTCCTACAACTCTTACCCATTAGTTTCACTCTGCCCTAAGAACAAATAAAGGAAAGTCTTCCCCTTTAAGTAATTCCAAATAGCTACCATCCCAAGACTTCTCTCTCCTCATATAAATATATTTAAGTATAATGACTAGACCGGGGCAGTGGCTCAGACAAGCACTTTGGGAGGCGGAGGCAGGCGGAGTTAACTTCCTCACAACTCTAAGCCTTTGACTGCCCCAGGGGTTCGAGACCAGCCCGAATAACACGGCAAAATCCTGTTTCTACGAAAAATACAGAAATTAGCCAGACATGGTGACACGTACCTATAGTGCCAGCTACTTGGGGAGAGGCTTAGGCAGGAGGATCCCTCGAGTCCAGGAGGTACAGGCTGCAGTGAGCCATAATCACGCCACTGCGCTCCAGCCTGGGCAACAGAGCGAGACCTTGTCTCTAAAAAAACAAAACAGAACGTGTAACGGCCACACTGGAAAACATTCACTAGCTTAAAATATGACACTGTCAAGAAAACAATGGGTTCCAGAGGTAGGGAAGCAAACACAGAGCCTAATTAGCTTAGGATATTCCTCCATTTTGTATACTTCTATTAATTATTTTTGCTTTGTTCTCAAAAGCCACCTCAACACAGTGTACTGAGCTCTGCTGGGTCCGTCCCTCCCTATCTCCTCAGCTGTCTTCTGCTTCCTCTTCCTCCTCCACTTGAGCTGCCCTGGGCTCCTTTAACGTCCTCAGAGTGCTAAGCCTCTGACTGTCCTAGGCTTTCTGCACAGTTGTTTCTTCTTCCTGGAAGGTTACTCCTTCTCCTCTTTGCTTGGATAGCTCCCAATCACTCCTGACACTCCCTCAAGCTAAATTAGGCCACCCTGTTCTCACAGCACTCTGTATTTTTATGTCACTTAAAAAAAATCCTAATTAGTCAACTACTTGGATAACGATAGATTTTATTCCTTGTTATGGATTGAATTGTGTCCTCCGGAAAGATAAGCTGACGTCCTAAAACCTGGTACCTTATTAGGTGACCTTATTGGGAAACAGGGTGTTTGCAGGCGTTATCAAGTTAAGAGACTAATCCAGTAAGACTGATGTCCTTATAAGAAGAGAAAAATGCCATGTGAGACACACGAAGAACACCATGTGATGACAGAGGCAGAAATTACAGTGACACAGCTGCAAGCCAAGTAATGTCAAAGATTGATGGCCATGACCAGAAGCTAGAAGAGGCAAGGAAGGACCGTCCCTGCAGGTTTCAGGAGGAGCACAGATAGTCCAGCTGCCACCTTGATTTTGGACTTCCAGAACTGTAAGACAATCTATTTGTTATTTTAAGTTACTCAGTTGGTGGTACCTTTTAATGGCAACCCTATGAAATTAATACATTCCTTTAGACCATACGGCTCTGGAAATCAAAGTCTATATTTATTCATTCGTCATATCCCCAGTGTTTTCTCAGTGACTGAAACACGGATAGGAGTAAACATTTGTCCAATGAATGAATTAGGGAGTAAATGATTCATATTTGGTTTGTAGTCAACTAAAACCCTCATGTCTTTTTTCTCAAACGTTTCTATATAGTATGGTTCTCTTGGTTCCATTTTGTTGCAATCGTTATTTTAAAACCTAAATTCAGCATTTTAAGTTTCATATTGTTTGAGGTCATGTTATAATACAAGTCTGTCAATCATGCATTAAGTACCCTACCTACCTGTGTGTCACTGCAAATTTGAAAATCAGGTCTTATATGTTAATCCAAAAAAATGATTTTTAAAAAGTTAAACCGGACAGAGCCGAGGACAAAGTACGATGGCATGCCACCAAGATGTCCCTTCAGGCTGATATTGATCCATTGATCAACACCCTGGATATATCATGCAACCACCTAGAAATCCACATTTCTCTCCAACTTATCCCAAGGTTATCACAATATGTTAAGTAGAAATCCACATTTCTCTCTTACTTATCCCAAGGTTATCACAATATATTAAGCGCTTTGCTGAAATCCTAATATATTATATTCAAACTTTCCAAATTCACCAGTGTAATAACCATGGAGAAAGAGGGCATGCAGTTTGTTAGGCATAATGTGTTCTTAGCGAAATCATGATGCTTTCTAGAGATAAGCTACTTCTTTTCCAACTAGATACCACGTACAGCTAAAACTTTGCTGGTGGATGATCTTCAGCTCCCTGATATACGGTTTTCAGAATCTACATTGGCTTTCGGTTTGAAAATAGGGTAACTGCCTCTTTCCTTTCTTTTTCTCTCTTTCTCAGGGCACCTCCAAGATGATCTCTGCTCACTCCACACACACACATCTAAAAATTCCTCCAACATCATGAGATGTAATTCATCCAGACCTGAAATTGTGAACTAGTTTTTTTTTTGTTTTTTTTTTAGATGGAGTTTCACTCTTGTTACCCAGGCTGGAATGCAACAATGCAATCTTGGCTGACCACAACCTCTGCCTCCCAGGTTCAAGCAATTCTCCTGTCTCAGGCTCCCAAGTAGCTGGGACCACAGGCATGAGCCACCATGCCCAGCTAGTTTTGTATTTTTAGTAGAGATGGGGTTTCTCCATGTTGGTCAGGCTGGTCTTGAACTCCTGACCTCAGATGATCCACCTGCCTTGTCCTCCCAAAGTACTGTGATTATAGGCATGAGCCATCGTGCCCAGCCCATAAACTAGTTTTAACAGTGAGGTTCTCTCTCACCAACTCAGGCTTCAGATTCCCTTTCAGTCATTTGTTTTGTCCTTCTCGTCAGGTGGCCATTCTTCTTGTAAAGGCAAAAGCAAAATAGAGATTTAGGAGCTCTGCCTTCTCTGTCATCTGCTTCTACCACACCAGGCTTCTCCTTTCTTAATCACCTTCCTATTTCACAAGCTGCCAATCAAACATTTCTTTGCCATTTTTCACAAACCCATACTTCTTACTTTATTCTTCCACCTTTTAAATCTGAACTCCTAAAATGAATTCCCATGGCAACTACAGTGAAACCTTCTGGTATCCGTCCCTCTTGTTCCTAACTCTGAGCATTCATTATTAGATTAGGATTTTGATTGCATTTGTCTTTTATTCTTTCCAAACAGTATCACTTTTTAGGGTTACGGTCCATAGAATTACCTGCATATTTTCTCTGAGTATTTAGAAATCTGCTTTTTAAATATCTAGGGTATAGAGATTAAGTCCACTAGCTAGTCATGAGGCAATGTTCTAAGGTATATGCAAATTATTTCCCCCTTATCAAAAGACAAACATTTTGTGAATATTACCAAAAAGTATAGCTCGTGTAAATTTTTTGAACTTCCCAAACTCTCAGTACTCAGCCTCCCTATTTGATTTATCTACGTCAACAAAGACCAAGTTTGTTTAAGAATCTTTCATAGGAAGGTTTCAACAAATCCCGCTTGCAGGAATGTCATGGTTTTCAAGCAACAAAGCAATATTTCATCATCTACCTCCGTTAGCACCATCCAGTTGCTTAATTTACCCTGAGTGCAAACTCATACACAGCCAATCACTGTCGAGGCACGCAGGATTCTGCCATGATAATTTAAAGGTAACCAGTTCATTGTGAAATTAAAACCCTAGCAAACAAATCCTCCCGGATTATCAGCTGCACCTCCCACAGGACTCGCCACTCCTACGGTTCGAACACCCAAACCTGTATTTGTATAGTGCCCTTTTTCCAGGACATCTTTCTGTGAATGCAAAGATAACCTCTTGAGAAATAAAAAGAAAATGCAACAAATACTAATAATTGCAACTATGATTTTTTTTATTTCAGATTCTAAAGCTTGTTTCTTATTGCATATATTTAAGATTTACATCATGATGTTTTAATATACTTACACACAGTGAAATGATTACGACAGGCAAGGAAATTAGCATATCCATCTGATCACAGTTACCACCTTTTTAACAAATAAGACTTCTAAACACTCTATTTTCTTCAAGTAGAGAAATACTCATAATAAAGATATGCCTTCTAATGAGAGAGAACAAGAGCCCAGCATCTCTAAGAAACCCAGAAAGAAACCCCATTATTCAACTTAAGAAGTCAAGGTAAACTTCTCTGGTGGACTGAAAGGACGCTTTTAATAGTCAGAATGTAACTCAGAGAATGGGAGAAATATGTGGAAAATGGCTCTGTGTTAGATTACAACTTTGTCTAGATGCAGGGAGAGAGCTGAGCTCTGAGTAATCCCTGACTCTTGCCAAAATCAATATATATATATTTTCGACGTGGAGTCTCCCCGTGTCACCTAGGCTGGAGTACAATGGCGCAATCTTGTCTCACTGTAACCTCCGCCTCCCAGGTTCAAGCAATTCTCCTTCTTCAGCCTCCTGCATAGCTAGGATTAGAGCCACATGCCACCACGCTTGGCTAATCTTTTGTATCTTTAGTAGAGACGGGGTTCCACTATATTGCCCAGGCTGGTTTCAAACTCCTGATCTCATGATCTGCCCACCTCAGCCTCCCAAAATGCTGAGATTACAGGCGTGAGCCACTGCACCCAGCCTACTTTTAATTCTTTAAGGAATCTCCACACTGTTTTCCAAAGTGGTTGTATTAGTTTACATTCCCAACAACAATGTAAAAGTGTTCCCCTTTCACTGCAACAATGCCAACATCTATTCTTTTTGGATTTCTTGATTATGGCCATTCTTGCAGGAGTGAGGTGGTATCACATTATGGTTTTGATTTGCATTTCCCTGATAATTAGTGATGTTGAACATTTTCCCATATGCTTGTTGGCCATTATTTTATCTTCTTTTGAGAACTGTCTATTCATGTCCTTATCTTACTTTTTGATGAGATCATTTGTTTTTTTCTTGATGATTTGTTTGCGTTCTTTGTAAATTCTGGATGTTAGTCCTTTGTCAGATGTATAGACTGTGAAGATTTTCTCCCACTCTGTGGGTTTTCTGTTAATTCTTCTGATTATTTCTTTTGTTGTGGAGAAGATTTTTAGTTTAATTAAGTCCATCTAGTTATCTTTGTTTTTGCTGCATTTGCGTTTGGCTTCTTGGTCATGAAGTCTTTGCCTAAGCCAATGTCTAGAAGGGTTTTTCCAATATTACCTTTTAGAATTTTTATAGTTTCAGGTCTTAGATGTAAGTCTTTGATCCATCTTGAGTTGATTTTTGTATACGGTAAGAGATGAGGGTCCAGCTTCATTCTTCTACATGCGGCTAGTCAATTATGCCAGCACCATTTGTTGAATAGGGTGTTCTTTCCCCACTTTGTTTTGTTAGCCTTGTTGAAGATCAGTTGGCTGTCACAATTTGGGTTTATTTCTGGGTTCTTTATTCTGTTCCACTGGTCTGTGTGCTATTTTTATACCAGTACCATGCTACTTTGGTGACTACAGTATAGTCTGAAATTGGGTAATGTGATGCCTCCAGATTTGTTCTTTTTGCTTAGTCTTGCTTTGGCTATGTGGGCTCTTTTTGGTTCTATTAGGATTGTTTTTTCTAGTTCTGTGAAGAATGGTGTTAGCACTTTGATGGGAGTTGCACTGAATTTCATTACTTCTAGTCGTATGGTCATTTTCTTTCTCTCTCTCTCTTTTTTTTTTTTTACTTTAAGTTCCAGGATACATGTGCAGAATATGCAGGTTTGTTACACAGGTATCCATGTGCCATGGTGGTTTGCTGCACCTCTCAACCCGTCATCTAGGTTTTTATTTTTATTTTTTGAGACAGGGTCTCCCTCTGTCACCCAGGCTGGAGTGCAGTGGTGTGATCATGGGTCACTGCAGCCTTGACTTCTTGGTCTCAAGCAATCCTCCCACTTCAGCCTCCCGAGTAGCTGGGACTACAGGAGCAACCTCTACGCCCAGCTATTATTTTTACTTTTATTTTGTAGAGGTAGGGTCTCACTGTGTTGCACAGGCTGGTCCCAAACTCCTAGGCTCAAGTGAACCTCATATCTCAGCTTCCCAAAGTGTTGAGATTACAGGCATGAGCCACTGTACCCAGCCAACCCCCTTTTAAAAAATATACTTCCTAGAATTCAAAAAAGATGTCTTCCCTCACTTGCTATTGGTTAGAATTTGACCCTAGTATGCTTCAGGGGAGACACAGGACCTAGTCTTTATTTCAGGTGCTCTTGTAGATGCCCAGCTAAAAATTGGGAACAACCAGCATCCTTTATTATATTGTCTAAGAAAATGTGATAAAATATATTAAGAATCCTCCCCAGTCTCTGCCCTTGGCTGCTTATCAGGGTGGTACAAACAAGTGCACAATCTACTCAAGCCTAGGATGCAGGTTCAGCCCTGCTCCTTGTGGTCAGTAAGGCCAAGTTGGCTTAGCCGTGTCCCCACCCAAATCTCATCTTGAATTGTAGCTCCCATAATTCCCACGTGTTGTGGGAAGGAGCCGGTGGGAGATAATTGAATCATGGGACAGTTTCCCCCATACTGTTCTCATGGTAGTGAATAAGTCTCATGAGATCTAATGGTTTTATAAGGGGAAATCCCTTTTGCTTGGTTCTGATTCTCTCTTGTCTGCCGCCATGTAAGACATGCCTTTTACCTTCTGCCATGATTATGAGACCTCCCTAGCCACATGGAACTGTGAGTCCATTAAACCTCTTTTTAAAAATTATCCAATCTTGGGTATTTATTTATCAGCAGCATAAAAATGAACTAATATACAAGTACAGCCTGGGTCATTTTCTTTCTCTTACCTAAGAGGTTGGGTTGCCAAAAAACCACTATAGTCATTAAGGACACAGTCTCAGTAAGTCTCAGTAAGCTTCTGTAGCTTCTGTTAAAAATAACTTTCCAAACGCAATTTCTTTAAGCATTGGCCACTGGGTAACAGCTTTCTGTGGAAGTGGCTTGACAGAAAACTTTACACAGGGAAACAAGGGCATTAAGAAACTTGCTTCCACATTTGGGTTTGATTTCTTCCTTTTACAGCCCACTGTATGCTAGCAATGCATCATTCTGGGCATGGACACAGAGCTGGGTTTTCATCAAGGCTTTGGCTTTTGAGAGTTCCTCCTTAGCCAAGCATATCCCAGCACCCCATGCTAATGAGAGGCTTGCTGCCAGAAAGCTGAAAAGAGGCCACAGCCCAGCACCACATCTCCCTGTAAGTACCCCCGTCTCTGGGGTTACTGGCTCCTGCCACAGTTGTCTTCACAGGGTGGTCTGATCCAGGCATGGGATCCAGAAGCACCTGATGGATGGCAGGCAGGGATGAGTGTGGACGAAATAGCAGAACTCCCTCAGTGTAATTCCTCAACCAAGAAGTTTACAGAAATTAATGAGACAGAGACAGTGTGCCTAGAATTAAGTATCAAGGAACTGTCAGAATCCTGCCAAATTAATCTGATGTAAATTCTTACAATCCTACACTCTGTCTTCTTGCCATCATTGCAAAGAACCAACACAGGCCATTCACAAGCTTTTTTGTCTGTGGGGAAAAGACAAAGCATACCAAACATTGCCTAAGCTATACAAGTACTTCCCTTCATTTTTTTCTGAAATATAAACATTTCTTTGACCTCCCTCTATTAAAATATACAACTTCATATTTTAAATATATTCTTTTCAGAAGGCAACTATCCTAAAATGGCTCAAGGACTATAAAAAAAACAGCAGAAGTGAATGTAGTTATCTTACATACATTAGCCTAATCAATAATATCAACAAATCAGCAAGAGTAACTATCATTGTGGTGCTATATGTTTTGTTTCTAAATGAAATCACACCTCAAAAATACTAAGCCTGAAACAGGCTTAAAAAAAGTCATTTCAGTAACATATATGTTAGCTGTACATTAAAAATCTAAATAACTTTAAAGCAATTAACAGAACTGATTTGCTTTTAAGATACTTAAATATCTTTCTTCTTCAGTATTGATTTGTGTGGTCACAAATCACTGCTGGAGCACAAAACAAACACACTATTTAAAACTATCCTCTGCTTAAGCTCACCTCTACTTAAAGATACCCTTTTACTCCTCTCAAGGTCCTTCTCATATCCCATCTCCCCTGTGAAACTTTTTTGAAATGAAAGTAAATTTGTTTGGAAAAGTACTTTTTTTCTTAAGACACAGTCTTACTCTGTTGCCCAGGCTGGAGTGCAGTGGTGCCATCTTGGCTCACTGCAACCTCCACCTCCTAGGTTCAAGTAATTTTTGTGCCTCAGTCTTCCAAGTAGCCGGGACTACAGATGTGTGTCACCACACTTGGCTAATTTTTGTATTTTTAGTAGGGATGGCGTTTCACCATGTTGGCCAGGCTGGTCTTGAACTTCCAACCTCGGGTGATCGCTCGCTTTGGCCTCCCAAATTGCTGAGATTACAGTTATGAGCCACAACATTCAGCCATGATATTTTTTATAAAAGGGTGTGTGTGTGTGTGTGATATCTATCTATATAAAATCACATACATAAACATTCTCATGAACCCCTATGCTTCAGATAACCGTTTTAAAATATATTTTGTTGGAACATATGCCACAATAGAAAAGTTTCTCCCTTTAATAATCTTTCCAAAAACATGAAAGGTTTTAAAACATTTAAGATTTAAAATGCTTTTATCATTTATTGTAGTGTCAAAATGCCCCAAATTCTACAATCAGTATCAAACAGCATCCAAAACTAAGTATAATACAGCTTTACCATATATGTTTCACTCTGATCATCACTCATTCTTTCTCACAGAAAACTCTTCTTTGCCCAACTCATTGTCAGAGAATAAGATATTTCAATCAACCAGATAGGTTACTGATAGACAACGAAATTGAATCCATTCCTAAGGTTCACAGAAGAAGGGTGTTCTCCTTGGATTATTCTAGAAGGTTTTATGGCGAAGAGATCATAAAGAATATTTTAGGCCATCAGAAAACTCTGCTTGGCAAGATGAATGTGAATATTTAGGAACCTGGCCACCTTTATTCAGAAGCCCCAGAGACACTTTCATCCTTTTTATGTAAGTTACCCTGAAGTAAACGAAGGAGATGATGATATGGCAGGGAGACAGTGTGGAGGGTCTGAAGCAAATACTAGGGAGCCACAGGCAATGAGAAAAAAGCACCTAAGTCTACAGCAAGGTCATAGTGAGAAGAACCCAAAACTCTACGCCTCAGTAAGGCTGACCTGGAGGGACAGGGCTGGAGGGAACAGGATTCAAATACAGGAAGCTCTCAATTAGCCCAGGAAGAGAAAACAGCTGCAGAAATATGAGATTCTCATTACTATTGCTTAAAAAGAATTCAATCATCAATTTACAATTTCAGAAGAGTTCTGGTAAGTTCCTGGAATGAGACATGCTCCTAAAATATATTACCATCGCTATGACTTACTTCTGGCACTACTACCAAGAGCTAACATTTATCAAGGGCATACTAGGTTTTAGGAATGAGGCTAAGTGTATTACATATATTAACCTAACTGAACTACCTATCAACCCTATGAGGTAAGTGCTTTTATTAGCTCTAGATTATAGGTGAGAAAACCAATGCTTAAAGAGGTTAACTACTAGTTGGTTGTTACAGACCAAATGTTTGTGCTTCCTCAAAATTCCTATGAAGCTCTGACTCACAATGTGATAGTATTTGGAGGCAGGGCCTTTGGAAGGTAATTAGGGCTAGATGAGATCATGTGGGTGGGACACCCATGATGGAATTAGTGTCATCATAAAAAGAGAAAGAGTCTGGGGCTGGTGTTCTCTTTCCACCAAGTGAGGACACAGGGAGAAGGCTGTCATCTGCAAGCCAGGAAGACAGCCCTCCCCAGAGGTCAACCATGCTGGCACCATAATCTCAACTCCTAGCCTCCAGAACTGAGAAAAATAAATGTCTGTTGTTTAAGTCCCCAGTCTATGGTATTTTATTATAACAGCCCAAGCAGACTAAGATGCTAGCACAGATCAGTATCAGGACAATGTCAGACCAAATCAAGTCTGTCTGACTCTGCAACAAAGAATATAATATGCATTAGTGTTTCAGAAGCAATGTAATGAAGTTTTACAATTTTAAATGCTAATGGTTTTGTTTTGCTGTGACCACTGAAGTTTTTGATGATTTCATACCATCCAAAGAGACAAGCATGACGTTTACATTTTTCCAGAGCTCAAAATTTCCCATGATGAACACTAGCTTGAGGAAACAGAGCTCTCTGCTGAGCAGAGTGTTAACTGCCACATCCCAGAAAGTGAAGCACAGGCAGTTCCCTACCAATAAATAGTCCAGTTATGAAGTACACATTCTAAACTGAGATGAAACACTATTCCAGAATGTGCCTTAAGGAAAGAAACTTGTCACCACGGCTGGGTTAAAAGCCAATGTTAGCTGATGATTATGTCATCTAGTTTAATATAGCACACTGAAGAGAAACTCAGAATTGATGGAGTTGCAGGATATCATTTCCTTTACTTTTGGATGTTGTGCAAAAAAAAAAAAAAGAAAGAAAAGAAAAATGAATAAATATTTGAGACTATCATATAGGGAGAAAAAGTAATTCAAAGGGAAGGGGACTCCATTTTTAAGCAAGGCCGTTCTACCCCAGACTTTGATATATAAAAATAAAATTAATAATAGAGACTATTCATTGTTCTCCTATTATGTCTTGGGCTCCTGACATACCTTACTTTATTTAAGCCTCACAACCACCCCAAGAGAAATGTCCTGTCTTAGGCTGATGAAACTAAGGCTTAAAGATGTTACGTAACTTCTCAGAATCACAGAGCTAGATTTGAACCTAAGGTCTGTGCAGCTGCAAACCCCATGCCCTCTCCTCTATGCCGCATAACCCAGAAGTGGTGAGAAACACAGAATGCTAGCAGTTCCCAGGCTCTCAGCAGCCCCCTAACACCCAGCTGATGAAAGAAAATTTGAAGGTCATCAAGATGTTACCAAAAATATATTTGAAATACTTCAGAATTTTAAAACTTCATCTCTAACAGATTCTAACTTTTCAAATTCATGAACTATTACTGCCCTAAAACTGAAAATGTAACAGTTATTAAATGTAAGCAATAGAGGAAAATCAATGTTTAAGGACAAAGGAAGATACTAAATAAGCATCAGGACTTAAGTCTATATTAAAAACGCCAACATACATTAAAACTCATACCTCTAGCTAGAAAAATCTCCAATGATTTAATACAAGAAGGTTATCTACAATAAGAAGCTGAAGATTTTCATGGCCTTCACTGGAATATATAACATTTTCTAATACACTTGTGTGCATTTTACAATTTATCTAGTTCATTTCTAACCCATCTCTTGGCTTCTTGGTTTCTCAATCTGTAATACTCCGGATGCTCTTCATACTCCTGAATTCAAAACATATTTCAGAACAAGCAAAGTCTTTTGGCCCTACAAATTATGTCTTTGTGTTTTCATTTTGCCTATATTTTATTTCAAATGACCTCTGATAATATCAGGAACCTCTTCTTTCTATTGCCAAGGTTTTGTTTGCTCTCATTTTGTGCCTAGAAATAAATGAGTATAATTAAGTTAAAGTCAACATTATTTTCTTAATCTACACAAGGAACGTGTGTTTAAAGTGCTGCAAAGGGAGAGTGAGCAGAGACACTGGATCCATATTTAATACATCATTTGAACTTTTCATATAGAATTCCCACCTTAACTCCTTAACAGCACAAGCCTGCTACTACAACTTTTCTGTCCCGTTTCAAAGACTTAGCTCATGGTTCTGTGTATTATATAAACCAATAGTCAGATTAAGGGTAGGTAGATTACACAAGCACACACTGCCAAAAACCCACCACCCCACTCAACATCCCTATCCTTCAAAACGGTGGCAATCAAGTAAATTTACAGGGACTAGAAAATTAAAAACCACAAGGTATGTCCTCATTACTGATGACTTTGGACAAGTACCGGGGGGTATTACCATTACATAATGACTATTTAGATCAAATAAATATTGATTTGGTAAACATTTCTTAAGTTTAAAGGTTCATCTGATGCAACAAATCTTTTTTTTGTGTTAGCAACTATAAAGTCCTTCCCGTTTTCCTGGTACCCTTGCATGAAATATATAATTCAGCATAGTAGGTACGGCCTTTACCAATATAGCTCTTCCAATGTATATACTCACTACATAAAACAATTTCCTACAAGATCAGAAAAGAAATGCTGTTTTACCCTTGGCCCAGACAATTACAGCACCAAATACTGGAAATATTTATATTCTAAACTAACAGAAGATTTTACCTTTCTCATTTCAGTAAAACTTATCACAGGGTCTCCACTGCCTTTATGCTTATTACTGTTATGATTCTAAGACTTAAGGTAGTTGTAACTCATAAACTTGAACAAGTGGAATCTGCTTAGAGATGAGGACTTAATCGAACATTTTTGTAAGACGTCATTTTTGGCTGAATCAAATGATAGTAAAGCTAGCTTAAGAAATGACTGTGGAATCTAAGAAGCAAGGCAAGGACATTCTACTAAGCAAAATTGAGTTTTTGTCCTACTCAGAGCAGCTCTAAGAGGGAAATCTGGACAACTTAGCTTTTTTTTTTTTTTTTTTTAAGACAGTCTCACTCTGTCGCCCAGGCTGGAGTGCAGTGGCATGATCTTGGCTCACTGTACCCTCCACCTCCCAGATTCAAGCGATTCTCCTGCCTCAGCCTCCTGAGTAGCGGGTATTACAGGCACCCACCACCAGGCCCAGCTAATTTTTGTATTGTTAGTAGAGATGGGGTTTCACCATGTTGGTCAGGCTGGTTTTGAACTCCTGACTTCAAATGATCCACCTGCCTCGGTCTCCCAAAGGGCTAGGATTTCAGGCGTGAGGCACCGTGCCCGGTCGGCAACTTAAATTTTTAAGTTATTTTAGAATTAGCTTCCAGGGATGGCTGCTATGCATTTCCCCATCTTTCTTTCTAGGTATATTTTTGAGAAGGGAAAATATTGCTTTATATTCCACTGTATTCTGACATATATAAAGAAATCTAAAATAAAAACATGGGTTTTCTGGGCTCATTCTACTTCTATTCTTCCCACAATGTCAGGGATGCTGAGGGGTTCTCTATAAATGTTGGATCAGTCACTTCTCCCAACTCAAATGCATGTTTTGGGACATACTGTATTTTTTTTTTTAATTGATTCCATAGTTCACCACCATCCCTTTTTATTTTGCACTACCTGCTTCATTCATTTCTGTTACTTACCTGGATCCAGGGAATTGTGACCCAATCACTGAGAGACACTGTGAAGTCAAGGAAGCCTCACTAATGTGCAGAGGTGTTTTTACTCCCTATAAGGGCTGAGCATATACCCTTGTGGAGAAGAACTAAGACTGTACGTGTCATTGATATTTACATGCGATCTGCAGTTGAAATATGTCCAGCTTTTTTTAAGAATCCATGCTATTATACACATGAATATAGAAGACAACTGATCCTGAGAATAAATAGAACTTGATTGCTACTCTTTAGAGGTAGGAATGTTGAGTGGGGTGGCAGGTTTTTGGTAATATGTGCGTTGGTGTAATCTATCTAAACCTGTAACTTATCCTGAGAATAAATGGAACTTTCCCTCTTAGAGCTGCTCTAAGTGGGACAAAAAGTCAATTTTGCTTAGTAGAATGTCCTTGACTTGCTTCTTAGATTCTATAGTCTAGCTTCACCATCATTTGATTCAGACAAAAATGATGTCTAATAAAAATGATCAATTAAGGCCTCATCTCAGCAGATTCTACTTGTTCAAATTTATGAATCACAACTATATTAAATCTTATAACAGTAATGAGCATAAAGGCAGTGGAGACCCGGTGATAACTTTTACTGAAATGAGAAAGATAAAATATTCTCTTTTAAAATAAATGGAACTTTTGCTATCTTTTAAAAATCATAGAGCCATAACCGGGCAAGGTTTTAAACTTCTTTTTGTGTGAATGGAGGTAAAAGTGGCTGATTTTGTTTTTTGTTTCAGTTTAGAGCAAACTTGTAATTATAAAAACACTTTAGGCCGGGCGCAGTGGCTCAACACTTTGGGAAGTAGAGACGGGTGGATCATGAGGTCAGGAGTTGAAAACTAGCCTGGCCAACATGGTGAAACCCGTCTCTACCAAAAGTACAAAAATTAGCCTGGTGTGGTGCTGGGCACCTGTAATCCCAGCTACTGGGGAGGCTGAGGCAGGGAACTGCTTGAACCCGGGAGGAGGAGGTTGTAGTGAGCCGAGATCACGATGCCACTGCACCGCAGCCTGGATGACAGAGCAAGACTCCGTCTCAAAAAGAAAAAAAAAAAAAAGAAGGAAAAAGGAAAGTTTAGAATTTATCTTCAGGCAAGTAAGCCAAAGATTTCTAAATAAGATTATTTTCCTAAAGAATGACAGATTATGTTGTGAAATCACTGGTCCCATACGCCAGTGTGTTAGAAGCTGGGGTATAGAAAGAACATAAACTTTGCTGGCCCACCCTAGCATGGGTTCCAACCCTCTACATTTTAACTCTCAGAGTCTGAGTTTTAAGTGAAAATTTTTTCAAGGGGAAAGTTTTTGTTTAGAATTGTAAAGCCCCCCAGTTCATTACCTTATATCAGTAATTATAAAATGATTGTTATTCTTGAAAAAACCCATCTACAGTTATGTTCTGCCAGGTTTTTTAAAGTATAAAGTCAGTATTTTAATGTATAATGTTTAACGCTTTAGCGACAGATTATATACTTGAATAAGAACTTCACTCACTGAATTCTATCTATTCTGTGAATAAATTGTACAACAAATGTAATAACAGGATCTCAAAAAGGAGTAACTGTATTGGTCTAATTCAGATCAGCCCTCCCTAGCTCCATTTAAAAACTTGCAAAACAATGACTGTGACAGATGACTGAGAAAGAGGAAAGGCACTGAGGGCTCTTGTGATTCTTCAGCAACTCCTCCCTCTTCCTAGGCACTGAAATAAAGTGTTGGAAACGTCAACACTGCAGGACTAAGAATGAAGACATTAACATGAAAATGCTTAACTTTTTTCTACAGATTCGTTTTTTAAATTTTACTTTAAGTTCTGGGATACAAGTACACAATGTGCAGGTCTGATACACAGGTATACAGGTATCAGGGCGGTTTGCTGCACCTATCAACCAGTCATCTAGGTTTTAAGCCCCACACACGTTACTTATCTGTCCTAATGCTCTCCCTCCTTTCACTCCCGACTCCGTGACTGGCCCCAGTGTGTGATGTTCCCCTCCCTGTGCCCATGTGCTCTCATTGTTCAGCTTCCACTTATGAGTAGAACATGTTGTGTTTAGTTTTCTGTTCTTCTATCAGTTTGCAGAGGATGGTGGTTCCAGCTTCATCCATGCCCCTACAAAGGACGTTATCTCATTCCTTTTTATGGCTGCATAGTATTCCATGGTATATATGTGCCACATTTTCTTTATCCAGTCTATCACTGATGAGCATTTGGGTTGGTTCCAAGTCTTTGCTATTGTAAACAGTGCTGCAATAAACATACATGTGCATGTATCTTTATAGTAGAATGATTTATATTCCTTTGGGTATATACCCTGTGATGGGATTGCTGGGTCAAATGGTATTTCTGGTTCTAGATCCCTGAGGAATTGCCTTTCCCCATTAAAAAGTGGGCAAAGGATATGAACAGACACTTCTCAAAAGAAGACATTTATACGGCCAACAAACATGAAAAAAAGCTCAATATCACATATAATTAGAGAAATGCAAATCAAAACCACAATGAGATACCATCTCATGCCAGTCAGAATGGTGATTATTAAAAAGTCAAGAAACAATAGATGCTGGCAAGGCTGTGGAGAAACAGGAACATTTTTACGCTGTTGGTGGGAATGTAAATTAGTTTAGCTATTGTGGAAGATGGTGTGGCGATTCTACAGATTTTTTTCCTAGTTATGGATATTCTCAATATTTTACTGTTTTTAAATATGGAAGTAATGTCATTTATGTTAGCAGTTAGGCAATTTTGACTTTTTTGCAGATACCTCTGTACAGATAAAAATGGCCAATTTAGTCTTTTATTATTATTTTATTTTTTACTTTTATTTTTGTATTTTTGAGACAGAGTCTTGCTCTGTCACCCAGGCTAGAGTGCAGTGGTGCTATCTTGGCTCAATGCAACCTCTGCCTCACAGGTTCATGCAGTGCTCCTGCCTCAGCGCCCAAGTAGCTGGGATTCCGGCTGCCTGCTACCATGCCCGGCTAATTTTTGTATGTTTAGTAGAGACATGGTTTCCCCATGTTGTTCAGGCTGGTCTCAAACTCCTGATCTCAAGTGATCCATCTGCCTCAGCCTCCCAAATTGCTGGGATTACAGGCATGAGCTACCATGGCCAGACCTCAGTTCATTCTTACATAATGCACACAACAATGAGAAATAGGTAGATATGGTTCTACTTGAAATGAAACATACAGGCTTCTTCTGAGCCCAAGATCTTATGATTTACCAAAGCTACTCATACTGCATATCATACTTTTAAAGACGTGAAAAATTCAATTCAGCAAATAATTTCAGTAGATGTTTTAGTGAAATGAACACTAGAAAAAAATTACTTTTCTCCACCATAAAACACCATTCTGCATACATCACTTTGTTGGAGGTGAAAAACAAAAGAATAAAAATTATTGCATTCTTGTTTCTCTTTTTATTGTACTTAATAACAATAAGGAAATTGCCAGGCATGGTGGCTCATGTCTATAATCTCAGCACTTTGGGAGGCCAAGGCAGATGGATCACTTGAGGTCAGGAGTTCGAGAGCAGCCTGGCCAACATGGTGAAACCCTGTCCCTACTAAAAATACAAAAATTAGCCAGGTGTGGTGGTGGACACCTATAATCCCAGCTACTTGGGAGAGTGAGGCAGGAGAATCACTTGAACCTGAGAGGCGGAGGTTACAATGAGCCAAGATTGCACCACTGCACTCCAACCTGGGCGACAGAGCAAGACTCTGTCTCAAAACAAATAAATAAATAAATAAATAAAATAATAATAAGGAAATTACACTTAGTTCAATAAAATGAGCACTTTTCTTCAATTTTTGAAAATAGCCTGAGCCGGGCATGGTAGCTCACACCTGTAATCCCAGCATTTTGGGAGGCCGAGGAGGGTGGATTACCTGAGGTTGGGAGTTTGAGACCAGCCTGACCAACATGGAGAAATCTCATCTCTACGAAAAATACAAAATTAGCTGGGCATGGTGGCGCATGCCTGTAATCCTAGCTACTCAGGAGGCTGAGGCAGGAGAATCACTTGAACCTGGGAGGCGGAGGTTGTGGTGAGTCAAGATTGCGCTATTGCAATCCAGCCTGGGCAACAAGAGCAAAATTCCGTCTCAAAAAAAAAAAAAAAAAATTGAAAATAGCCTGAATTCTGATTCATGCATACAAAGTTAGATGTCAGATTATATAGTTCAATTTTACTGATTGTTCTGCTCTAATATGCAATGCATTAAAATGACATGATGAAGTAAGGACCTATTCTTTAAACAGATGACTTGAACTTTCAATTACTGTTGGTACGAACAACTACAGCTGGTGTCTGCAGTCCCCACTCCTAGAGCTGCCTCCACTTCAGTGACATCATTCTCCTGCCTTATGCCACCATTACCTCCCTCTTTCACCAACACACACCACAGGAGCTCACCACCAAAAGGTGACAACAACCAGTCAACAGAAAGTTAAAAAAAAAAAAGATTAAACTCTACTACATACTTTCAAAACTGGGAGAAATAATGTGGGTCCTCAGTTTTTAAAATCCTTATAAAAATTAATATATTAATATACTACCATTACCGGTGGTTCAATGAGATAAATCATGCTTTCAGTCTTCAGTCACTTGACGAATTATCATTTTTATTGTTTGTTTATTTATTTATTTTTTGAGATGGAGTCTTGCTCTGTTGCCCAGGCTGGAGTGCAGTGGCATGATATCACCTCACTGCAAACTCCGCCTCCCGGGTTCAAGTGATTCTTGTACTACAGCCTCCTGAGCAGCTGGGACTACAGGTGCCTGCCACCATGCCCAGCTAATTTTTGTATTTTTCGTACAGTCAGGTTTTCGCCATGTTGGCCAGGCTGGCCAGGCTGACCTCAGGTGATCTGCTTGCCTCAGCCTCCCAAAGTGCTGGGATTACAGGCATGAGCCACTGCACCCGGCCCAATTTACCTTTTTAAAAGCAGACAGGGCATCCAACAATACTTCAAGTTAGCAATGCAGGAAAAATACAAAAATATTTTACATAATTTATAAGAATAACAATAAGGTTGTTTGTCCTTGACATTTCTCTTGTACTCTGTAGCAAAAAAGACCAGAATAACAGAAATATGCTATTCATTATTCAAAAATTTCATGTGATCCATTTCAGTACAGATAAAATGCACTATCAACAGAAATTTTATGCTAACTCTGCTCTTTTTTTTGTTTGGTTCACTGAACTAAGTGCAAACCATCTGTTACCTATGATAATCAGAAAAAGTAAAAAATTCAAACAGCTTTTCTAAAAAAAGCACAATAGCACTCCAAACAGAACTTACTTGTTTAAAAGCACCATTATGAGGTTCAAATCCTAATGACTTTAAAGGGCTCAGAACTCTAATATTTAAAGTCTTTTTATTTTTAGATTAAGACTATACTTTTCCACTTTCTGGTAAAAGTATGCAATTTAATAAAATTGTTCACATCATAAGATTGTCACTCTACTAAAATGTCTTATACCCAACGTTAATTTCCAAGAATTTTTAAAATCTATCACAACTTTCTTTTCCACTCTTCCTGTAACACTTATCATTTTCTAAATACACTTCATTAGCTTCAAATATCTCTTTGAAAAATAATTTAATAGCTTATGAAATCTTTAGGGCATATTAACATAAGAGTTTTTTAAATTTATTCATTTGTATTTTTTTTCATTGGCATGTAATAATGATACATATTTATGGGATAGAGAATGATATTTCAATATGTATATACTATAGGTAATGACCAAATCAGGGTAATTCACATATCCATCACTTCAAACATTTTTCATCTTTTTGCGTTATGGACATTCAAAATCCTTTCTTCAAAAAAATTTAAAAAGGACAGGTACAGTGGTATATGCCTATAATCCCAGCACTTTGGGAGGCCAAGGCGAGAGGATCGCTTGACCAGGAGTTCAAGACTAGTCTGGGCAAAACAGTGACACCCCCCCTCTCCACAAAAGACAAACAAATAATGATTATAATAATATACACACACACTCTTAAATCCTCTCTTCCAGCTTTTTGAAATTACATAATAAATCATAGTTAACCATTAAGATCTAAAAATTTTAAGCTAAAATTGTACTGATCTCCAATTTAAAAATTCCACATAAGTAGTATATTCTAGCAATTATTATTTGTTTTCACAAAAACAGAATGGTCTGATGTAAAACTGTTTTCTCCAAGTCAACATGCTTGGACTCTAGTCTTCACTCTACCCCTAGGTGTCTAACCTCAGATGAGTTACATCTCTCAAAACTTCCATCTCTTAACCTTTAAAAAGAGTGCTCTAAAATGTCATTCCCAGGCACTTAACTTCCCTTCCATATTTTTCTAGCACTGTGCCAGGAACTTGATAACTGTCCATGGCCAGGGAGGCTACAGAGGAACGTGTCCAGAGCCTCTGAAATTTCACACAGGGCAGTTTTAAATGGACTGTTAAGTTTAGGCTTTAAAATACAAAACCGGCTGCCAGAATGTGTCTCACCATATTTTTTTCTTTTTATTTTTTTGGGATGGAGTCTCACTCTGTCGCCAGGCTGGAGTACAGTGGCGTGGTATTGGCTCACTGCAACTTCTGCCCCCTGAGTTCAAGCGATTCTCCTGCCTCAGCCTCTCGAGTAGCTGGGATTGCAGGCACGGGCCACCACAGTCAGCTAATTTTTGTATTTTTAGTACAGATGGGGTTTCACACTATGTTGGCCAGGATGGTCTTGATCTCTTGACCTCGTGAACCGCCCACCTCAGCCTCCCAAAGTGCTGGGATTACAGACGTGAGCCACTGCGCCCAGCCTGTGTCTCAGCATTTTTATAGTGATAGAACCAAATGAATTTCCAGGACACCAAGGCTTATTCCTGCATCAATCCTCTTTAAAGAAAATAGTGATTTTTGTTATAAAAATGAAACTCTGCTAAATTTTAGGAGAGTTTAAAACAGGCGCCAGCCCAGCACTTGTTTCACAGTTCTAGTACTACAAATTTTATCAACACCCACTATTGTTTCTGAATGGCACGTAAAAGCGCTTTGTGCTATGTTCTTGATGAATCGTGTAGACGCCAAGTCCTACTCCACCTACACAACCACTCTGCTGCAAATGCAATGCATTTAAGAGAGGGGTTTCTTTTGCAACAAAACTTTACAAATTCTAACTGCTTATAAAGTAAGTGTTGCAAGAGATAATCTCAGTAGCTAAATCAGCATTAAAATTCCTCAGTTTGTCTCACTATTGCTCATTAAGTATGTTATTAAACAAACATAACAGTAAAAGGAAAAGCTATGGGATTTGTAAAAATTGAAAGGCCCTGCAATGATGCTTCTGTTGCTCTTTAGTATGACTTAGTTCTATTCAACTGTAAATTTATTAAATCTCAGAGATTTCTACAAGAATATCCATATCAGACTAACATCGAGCTGGCAAGATTAGATTTCAAATGTCACACTAAAGATGCTCCAATTTTGGATAAGAAAAGAGGGCACTGACTATTCTTATCCACTTTTTTCCTGTTTATGGCATACATCTACAAATCTTCAATTTAAATTTTCTCAGCTAAAACTCAAGCATATTTATTTCTGGCCCATAGGAAGACACTGAAATCTATAAATCTAGGAATTTGGAGGAAAGAAATATGGCGAGGCTGGAGATCACTGAAGTCCAAAGCATACCCCTGAGGCCAGGAAACTGTGTCCACCATGGTACTAGTGAGAAGGGTCATAGCTCTGTGACTCACAGAGTGTCCCCAACTGCCACATCTACTTCTGAGCCAGTTCTCAGCCCCTCCTTGGAGGCCATAAGCAGTCTTCTTTAGCAAGAGGAAAGGATGCATGACCAAGAGGGCCCTATCCTGCCCAAAGGATTCTCTCCTAAGATATTTCTCCAAGAAGTTGAAATGGTTTCTGTATTACAGGGTCCTTATCTTGGGTTTCCAAACGCTAGTTGTCCACTGGTTGTAATGCAGGAAGTCTTGACCTTTCAGAAATCTTACACAAAGTTACTGGAGGGAGGAGGTGCAGTTCACATACAGATGTCCATTCTTTTTTACAAGGAAGTGAACCGGATGGGATTAAAGGGTAGATGCTTTCATCAACCAATATCCTTAGATGTTTTATCAAGGGAGCCACTGCTGTACAGAACAGCTGCTATGATCTTAGAGTTCTTCTTTCCCACAGAGGCATGAATGTAAATAGAATGGCCAGCATATCGGAGTAAAGGAGGAGGAGCTCCTTCTCTGTATATCGGAGAACTATGGGAACCATTTGTTCAAATGCAGGCCCCTTTCATTAGATAAGACTGTAAAAGTCACATGATCTTTTCTTTTTTTTTTTTAAGTTGAATTTCTTGAGTTCTCTTGTTTGATTCAGTTATTCAATATTTTAAGAGTTGCAGTTAAATTTCGGAGACTGCTCAAACAGTATGGCCCTCAAGTTGTAAATATTAATACAATTCTTCCTAAAAAGAATATGACTTTTCACTTCTCCAAATTTGATAATAAAAGTTGATCATAGAGATTAAAGCCAAAGAGAAGAGGATGTGGTAGAAGAGGAACTGTAAACATATATGGGTTCTCTAAGGAATGTATACAGAAATACAATGGATAAACTTGATAGAATTAATTGTTATTTTGGTCACTTAAAATGACCCCAATTTTATTCCATAATAAGAACCACTGGCAATTCTATCAATTATGGGCTCTGCCAATTAGAATTACATAAACATTTTTAAATGTAACTGCAATTCAAGACTTTAAAGTGTGAAATAATTTGAAGAGCAACTAATTGAAAGGTAAGGGTTTCAATCCCCTAGTAACTGAACTCCGTAAGAAACTGACCAGTGGTCCAGGAGAGCCACAGGATCTCATCTACCACCTGCCTCAATCTCATTCAGCACTTGGCACATTCTCACAGGGCACAGAGCTGCTGCTTGATACTTACTCCAAGCTGAGACTCACTAAACACTCAGCAGTGCCATTTTGTTTCAAGATGATCAATAAACTGAATTCTCAGTAGTTTGTTATTCTTCTAACAACGCCGTCACAAAAGTTCAGATCAATGCCTCTGAGTTGAAATCAAAATCTCATTTTGCTTGGTGAATCACAGCCAATGTGACTTCACTTTCTTGCCATAGGCTGCTGTGAAACAAAATTCCTTATGTGGCCAAAACACAACTGTTTCTGAGGTCTAGGGAAGGAGTGTCAAAGCTCACTTCAGGCTCCTTCTAGCTCTCCACAGAACTCACGAGCAAATGTGTCTCCCAAACAATTGCTTAAATCACAACTGAATTAAAGAAACCACTTAAAACTTGCTGGTGAATTCAAACACAAATATAAAACTATATTGTTTCATATGATCATTAAAGCAAATAAAAAGTCCATACAGAGTATCCTAAAGTTTGGAACTCAGGCTTTTCCCAGAGAAATTCATACCCACATTGATACAAATTATCATGAAGAGTTTCCATTTGAATTTTTATCAGGACAAGTACCTTGGCAAGTTGCAATATTCTGTGAACTATAAGCGTCATGTATGAATAAATACCCTTTGCTAGAACAGATAAGGAACATCGTGGGAATGAATATAAAGTGAATTTCAGGAAGTAAAAAAGTCACCTTCTAAAGAAACAGCCATCCTTCCGAAGGGGAAAGTTTTTTTCAATAAAGATGCTTTCTACTTGAAGGAAAAACACAAAGAAGAAATTTGTGAAATTTTTATTTGCTAATTGATTGATGGAAAGTTCATTTAAAATTTTATTTACTTATATAATATTTTAAAATAATAATATAATGAATATTCACCCACCAACAAACCCAACACCTAAAATGAATACTATTTACTGGCCACATAAGAACTAATCATGGCATGATAGCAGGGTGTGGTGAAGAATTATGATTAAAGAATTTAGAGCACCTGAGGTCCATTGAACAAAACCTTACGAAGTGATTCCCCCAGTAAAAATGGACTCTTTACAGTATTCCTTTAAATAATCTGCCTACGTAGACTAAAAATGTGAATCAATTTCTCATCCAAGCCCCCCTCCACCCAACCTCTCAGGAACGATTATCAAAAATGTTTTAAAAGGTACATTGACAAGAACCAGGAACCTGGAAAGTGAAGCAGTGATACTCAACTCCATACCTTCATGGAAACCTTCTTTGTACAACGGAAGAGGTATTATCTTATAGGGATTTAAGTCTTCAGTAAAGATTCTTTTAAAACATTCTTTTCTTCTACTAGGCCAGTGGTAAGACACTAAACCGAATGTGTTTCCTTCTAACAGAAGAACTCGTCTCTCTCTACTATGGAATAGACAAAAATCTTTCCACTGTCAATACTTTTTTTTTTTTTTTCCTAAATCAGTCCTTTTTCCATTCCAAGGTGCAAGCCAAGATTGGAATCAACACTAACCTGTAAAGGCTCACTGCTTTCCTGCTGGTCTTCAGAGAGTCTCCTGCTGGGAGAAGCAATGATGAGAGTGATAACTAAAGGCCTCTTGTGATTTCTCCATTCTTTTTTTTTAAGCCTCCACCTCGCTGACTCAAGAGATCCTCCCACATTAGCCACAGATATATTCCCACCGTATATATATACATATATTTATATACTTGTAGTAAGACTTAGGGAGCCTTGATGAAGCCAGAATGGGTTAAAGAAAGAAGAAAATTTTCCCCACAACTGTGGGAAAAACTAGTAAGAATCAACAAGAGACATAAAAATTCTTTGTTGTGTATTGTTCACCAAATATTCCAAAAATGAATACAACACAGTCGGGGCTTTTTTCTTTTAAGCTCCTGTTACAAAGGTCATGGAATGTTCTCATATCACTTGCCTTCCCGCTACTGAATCAGAGATTAGGCTCAGTTCTGCAGAGGGGGGCTAAGTACTTAGCAGTCCCAGAATGGGTGTGCGCGTGTTGCTTTCATTTTTTATTTCATTTTACATATTTTATATTTTATTTTCTGCAGGAGGATCAGGATACTGCAAAAAATTAAATTGATGACATTTGTAGCACTAGAACACTCTAGCTTGATGATTCAGTCTTGGATGTATAAAGTCCTGTATCAAGAAACTCCAAGATTTTCCACAATACATCACATCCATAAAACCCAGAGAAATAGGGAACCACATCTCTCTGAAGAAAGAGATTCAAACTTAAAAGTCTAAATAAGAACAGAAGAGACGTGACTCACATATTCGAATCCAGCCTTTAAAATAGCCTCGTTAACTCAAATCTTTTCTTAAGTCAATACTAATTATACTTACCAGTGAGGTCAGTATAATAGCAGCAGAAGCCTTTCTCAGAAATATTTAAAGTTTAAGAGTCCATAAGAGGCCGAGCACAGTGGCTCATTGCCTGTAATCCCAGCACTGGAAGGCTGAGGTGAATGGATCACTTGAGGCCAGGAATTCAAGACCAACCTGGGCAACATGGTGAAATCCCATCTATATTAAAATTACAAAAACTTGCCAAGTGAGCACGGTGGCACATGCCTGTAATCCCAGCTACTTGGGAGGCTGAGGCATGAGAATTGCTTGAAACCAGGAGGAGGAGGTTTCAGTGAGCCGAGATCTCACCACTGCACTCCAACCTGGGTGACAGAACAAGACTGTCTGAAAAAAAAAATAAGTCCATAAGAAAGTGAAAACAGTCTACTGCTTGCTTCCATAGATTGATATATAACAGTTTCCATTACTAAGATGGACAAGAAAAATTAATAGGTGACTCATACTGCAATTACCTTAACTAGTTGGAGCTGGATGGAAATGAACCCCTAATTGGCTGGGTTTTTTTTTTTTTTTTTTTTTTTGAGACAGAGTCTCCCTCTGTCACCTAGGCTGGAATGCAGTGGCACAATCTTGGCTCACTGCAATCTCCAACTCCCGGGTTCAAGTGATTCTTTGCCTCAGCATCCCGAGTAGCTGGGATTATAGGCGCCTGCCACCACACCTGGCTAATTTTTGTATTTTTATTTCTTATTTTACTTTAAGTTCTGGGATATATGTACAGAATGCACAGATTTGCTACATAGGTATACATATGCCATGGTGGTCTGCTACACCTATTAACCCAATTTTTATATTTTTAGTAGAAACAGGGTTTCATCATGTTGGCCAGGCTGGTCTCAAACTCTTGGCCTCAAGTGATCCACCCGAATTGGCTGGGTTTTGTTAATGTCATCCACAACATTTCCATAGTCACAGACACCACTTCTAAAACAAGAGCCAGAAAGTCAAGTAAAAGGGAAATATAAGACGATTGAGGACAAATGTGTTACTACCAGTGAAATAAAAATGTCCAGCATATGTGCTTTTAAAGATGAAATAGTAGCATCATCTTCATGTATTAAAGAACATGTAAATTACTTGCTTCGTGGCACAGGCAGTTCTGAAATCACCTGCTTAGAAGTGGTGGTATTTTTTAATACAGTAGAGCAAAATAAATACTCTTAAAATCCATCAATGGAGTTCACCAATAGTAAACACAATTATAGAATCCCTCTGAAACTGGAGCTACACATTACTTTTTTGATTTTCCAGTGTACAGAGTAGAAACTCAGTAAGTTTTCAATTAAGGAATAAATACATTTGAAGACAGATAAAACATCTTTTCTCAAACTGTTGAAATCAGTGGCATTCACTCAACAATAAAGACATAGTAAGTATGTGTTATGTGACAGATACTGTTTTAGGTACTAAAATGAAAAGTTATTAAAACCGAAGACAACGACAAGAACAATTCCGTTCGTTTTCTGTTGTCATTCAAGGCTGTATCTATATGGTTTTGAATATCCAGATCAAAGGTTTAGAAATGAGTTAATTACTTTCATTTTCAAACCCATTTAGACAAGTGCTATCACTTAAGTGAAATCCTACTTAACTGAGTTTTTCAGCATTCAGTTGGATGACCAAGCATTGAAATCATGCACCCAATACTAAACATGTGACTATTTAGAAATATATTCCACTAAAGTTTTTTGCTTTTGTTCTAAATATTTGGCATCTATTAGGTAGTCTGTAAGAGTCTTTAAAATCAATGTGTTCATATCTACAGGTTTGGGGAAATAAAGCAAACAGCAACATGAAGGTGTTTTCAAGATTCTGCAAGTTGTTCACCAAAGGGCACCTAAAAAACCAGCAGATGGCTCTGAACACACAGAGAAGGGGGAGAGAGAAGGGAGGGAAGAGGGAGAGAGAGAGAGGGAGGGAAACGGGGAGAGAGAGGGAGAGAGACCTAGGGAAAGGGAGAGAGAGGGAGAGAGACCTAGGGAAAGGGAGAGAGAGAGAGAGGGAGGGAAAGGGGGAGAGAGAGGGAGAGAGACCTAGGGAAAGGGAGAGAGAGAGGGAGGGAAAGGGGGAGAGAGAGAGGGAGGGAAAGGGGGAGAGAGAGGGAGAGAGACCTAGGGAAAGGGAGAGAGAGAGAGGGAGGGAAAGGAGGAGAGAGAGGGAGAGAGACCTAGGGAAAGGGAGAGAGAGAGGGAGGGAAAGGGGGAGAGAGAGAGGGAGGGAAAGGGGGAGAGAGAGGGAGAGAGACCTAGGGAAAGGGAGAGAGAGAGAGGGAGGGAAAGGAGGAGAGAGAGGGAGAGAGACCTAGGGAAAGGGAGAGAGAGAGGGAGGGAAAGCGGGAGAGAGAGGGAGAGAGACCTAGGGAAAGGGAGAGAGAGAGAGAGAGGGAGGAAGAGAGGGAAAAATAAAACAGAAGGCAGAGGCTAGGCTACTAGGCTAAATAGGGAAGTCACCAGAGGACAACCATAAGGGAAAAACCATTTGAAAAGGTAGGACTGAAAAGAGAAGGAATGGCCACAAGGAGGGCTCTGGGTTTGGCCAGAACCACCAGGAGAAACAACAGCTTAAGCCGGGAGGTCTGAAAAGAAAACAGAAGGTAGACCACCTAGACTGGAGACAAGGCACTTCCACTCTGCAGAGGGGTTTGCAGCACAAAGCAAGAAACCTGAACTTTAAAATTCTTCAGACACACGTGTTCATATGGCAAAGATCTACGGGAATACAAGATGAAAAGCTCCAAGGTATGCTCAGGCTTTTTAAACTGCCACAGCTCCCCTGCTAGCTTCTATGTGCCTTCACAGGCTCCTAAGCCCAGTGACAGGGGAGACTCTGGAATGATCAGAGATTCTGGAATGAAAAGGGCTATGCCCACCGTTTAGGAGGCCAAGGATTCCACAAACTGGATCCCTTTAGATACCACAGCGCTTTACTCTGGTCTCCAAGGCCAGGGCACACCCTAAAAGATTAAAATGCCTTAAGGTAGATGACCATTCCCAGATCAAGGCACAGCATGGAAACAAAGTGCAGGCCAAGGGAGGAAACTTGAAAAATCACAATACAGTGGCCTCCCAGATTCCATCCAGAGTGGGCAACTAGCAACTTTTTAGTAAAAGGAGAGGAGAAAAGTCGTATGTTCTGCACAGAGAGATCATTTCGTGTGACGCTTCAGTACAATTAAAATAAAAAAGGATTTACTAATTACAAAGCAATCCTAACAAGGTACATAATGAATATAGACTATTCACATCCTATACATCTCCTAGAGAAAGATTACAAACCCAAAATGTTTCACTTTCCGCAGGAGATAATTATTAAATTTTAAAGACTGGCTCAGGCAAGAATGAAAAAGTATCAAGTCAAGGCCACGTACATTCTAATTTTATAACGCAGGAGGCCCTGGACAGGATTCAGAGAGCTCTTATTTGAATAAGATCTGACGATATCCCCTCATTAAAAGCATTAGTGTTTCTGCAAAAATGTCTAAATAAATCTTATTACTGGTCCAAAATTAGTCACCTAAAGGCTTTAGACGGTTTTGCATATATATTTACAAGTCTGAAGAGGCTGAAGACTTTTTCTCTTGAAATCCAGGCACTATATCCACTTCAAAAGCCATGTATGATTGTGACTTTTGCTGAGCATATTTCTTTTAAACGAGTTTAAGATACAATCTCTCAATACCTTACTCCATAAACTGGACGTAAGCGTCAATAGAAGATGGTAAGAAAGTTTTCTGGGCGGACAGGTACTCTGGGGTGATGGGTAGGGAGATTCTCTAAGCCTCAAGAACAGAGTTTCATGAAATGGGCTTCAAAGATACAGCCCATCTCAAACGGATTTAAAAAGGCACCCATTTACTTTAAAATACCCAGTACAAACACCACGACGGGCCATTCCACCAGGTGCCCCGCAGGAGCGCTTTCAGCGCTCCTAGCTGGGTTTCTAATTTAAACCAAGAACCCCAAGGGAGCGAAGACGACCTGAGGGACCCCCGCAGGGTGCAGGGCCGGTAGGTTCAGCCGTCCACCCAGAGAGAGGTGCGCCGAGGCCTCCTGGAAAGAGTGACTCAAGGGCCCCCGCGAAGTCGCCGTGCCAGACCCTCTCCCAGTTCCAGAGGTCCCCGAAGACCCTGGGCAGGACTGGCTGCTTAGGGACCGGACGGGGCGAGGTGCACCCCGGAGGACCAGGGTTCGCGGTTTTGGCCCCAGCCCACGGTCCTGGGACTCCCCGCCGAAGAGTCGATGGAGCTCGGCCTTCGGACAGCTGCGCGCAGCCGGACGCGGCTCCGGGACCCCCCGCCCCGTTCCTTCCCCGCCGGCCCCAGCGCCCGGGCCGCCGCTCGCCTGCGGCCTCTCGGAGGGGCGGGAGACCTGGCAACTTACTGGGGCTGTGCTGGGGCCGCGATGAGAAGGCGGCAGTGGGCTGGCAGCTGGAGCGCGTCGGGGGCCCGCGGCTAGGGGAGGCTGGAGGAGCGGCCGCTGCCTCACTGGTCCCGCGAAGAGGAGCGCCCGCTGGCCGCGCTGCAGAAGGCGGGCTGGGCACGTGGGCGCCCCTCTGTGTAGCCGCCCGGGGCGGGGGCGGGGCGCGGGGCCGGGCGGGGCCGCCTCCTCCAGCCTCCCCCGCGCTCCGGGACCGCAACCCTGAGCCCGCCTCCCTCCAGCCCCGGCCGCGCTGGCCAATCCCCGGGGTGGGCGGTGTCCGGCGGCCGCTCCGCGAAGTTCACCCGGAGTTGGGCGCACGTGGGCGGGCGTTAGCCCGAGACTAGGCCGGTGAGTGCGGACCGGGAAGCGGGGCTGCGCGCGAGGACAAAATTCATGCCCTCCTGGGAGGACCAAACCTCAAGGGCATTTCCAAATCATCTAAGCAGAGTTCTTAGTGGGGTTTTCGTCCCGCGTTTACTTTTCATTCTAGAAAGACTTTGGAAATCAAACAACAATAAAATATAATAATAGTAATGATAAATAGAAGCCCAGATGGATGTGCTTTGTCAAATACAACCTAAACGTTGATAAATAATGTTCAGTTGCTATTCTGGAAGACTCCAGTGACGTGAATAGGTAGTCACGATTGTTTGGGGATGGGTTTATAGGAAATGACATTTCCAGGGGAGCGAGATTAGAAGTTACACAATCAGGGTTTCTCCTACTGTGCTATTATTTACTTTAGGAGTCTCAAAGTCACAATGTGAAAGCCTGTTAATTTTAATCCAAAACGAAGCAAAACACGCACTAAATTGAATAAGGGTGTGTATGTGTGTGTGTGTGTGGTTTGTTTTTAGTGACAGGGTCTCTCACTCTGTCGCCCAGGCTGGAGGGTAGTGACATGATCGTGGCTTACTGCAGCCTCGACTTCCTGGGTTCAAGTGATCCTCCCCACTCAGCTTCCCAAAGTGCTGAGAATTACAGGCTTGAGCCACCACACCGGCCTATTACTATTTTTGTTTGACAGAAAGGTCCACCTTACTTTGCTTAGTATTGGGGTAAATGTCCCTTTAATCCACCTGTTAGTAATAACTTTAGCAAAGTGCCAGATTCGCATTGCTGCCTCACAGTACCTATACAATTTTAATGTGATATTCTAAATCTTAACTTCAAGACGTATTTCCCCAAGATATTCTAATAAATGGTGTGGGGCATCATTCCAGAAGCTAGCACACACACAATTACTGTTTTACATATCTCAATTACTGTTTCCGGAGTTCACGTACCTCAGGAAGCCATCCATGGATTTCATGAAAAACTGCAAGTGTAAACTGGGCCCTCATGCCTGTAATCCCAGCATTTTGGGAGGCCAAGGCGGGAGGATCACCTGAGGTCAGGAGTTCGAGAGCAGCCTGGCCAACATGGTGAAACCCCTTCTCTACTAAAAATACAAAAATTAGCTGTGCGCGGTGACGGACGCCTGTAATCCCAGCTACTGAGGAGGCTGAGGCAGGAGAACCGCTTGCGCCCGGGAGGCGGAGGTTGCAGTGAGCCGGCACTGCTGCACTCAAGCCTGGGCGACAGAGTAAGACTTCGTCTCAAAGACAAAAACAAACAAACAAAAAAACTGGAACGTTTAAACAGCACCATGATTACGAAGGTATTCTCCAATAGACTAAATGTCTTAGGTAATAGAGACTGTCAATGTAAACTTATTTTCACAGTTAAAAAAATTACTCCTTATGTAAATTACCATTAATGACACAAAGGCAAATGATACATGTGGACTTTTAACACCAGATTCCTCCTCAATCCCACAGCTAGGAGGCGTTGTTCAAAGAAGTGATGACTCAAGATACTTTGTCTAATTTCTACCGGTGAGTAATCTGATCTAAACTCTTTCACTTGGTTTTAAAAAAAAAAAAAGAGCAATTATTTCCCCACATATTTTTACTTAAATGCTCTGTGTTTAAATGTTTAATCTGTGATTAAATTACAACACAATGATTTGGGATAAACAAATCTATTTGACATTTAGAAACTGCCAATTTTGTCAGAATACCAATCTTTGAGTTTATCTAATCTGCCCTCCGGAGCACTTCCTGAGGCAAGAACACACTGTGTTAATGTGTGTGAATAAGAAAAGCTATTTCATCTCTAAGCAAAAAATGAGCAAGTTCTTTCAAACAACTTTCTAACAAGATTGCTGAATACCTTGACACACTAGTTCTTGACTTAATCTATTCCATTTCCTGTTTGAAATTATTGATTAACCCAGAATCCTGCCTCACAACTTTGGTTATTTCTCACCTTTAAAAATGTGTTTAGCCGGGCGCGGTGGCACGTGCCTGTAGTCCCAGCTACTCGGGAGGCTGAGGTGGGAGGATTGCTTGAGCACAGGAGTTCTGGGCTGTAGTACGCTATGCCGATCGGGTGTCCACACTAAGTTCAGCATCAATATGGTGACCTCCCGGGAGCGGGGAACCACCAGATTGCCTAGGGAGGGGTGAACCAGCTCAGGTTGGAAACGAAGGAGGTCAAAAATCCCGTGCTGATCAGTAGTGGGATCGCGCCTGTGAATAGCCACCGCACTCCAGCCTGGGCAATATAGGGAGACCCCGTCCCTTTAAAAAAAAGAAAAGGTATTTAGATGCGGAAAAATTAAGATGTCCACAATTTTGGTATGAGTCTCTAAGATGGACTATGAGACAAGTGAAAATAGAATCGAATTTTTAGAAATGAAATATTGAAAAAGGTTAAGCTATTTTGCATCTTCATTTGCATTTTCTCTTGCTGCCTGGAGTTGAATTAGCATCTTTTTCCCAGTTGAGTAAGGTTTTCACCCACTTTCTACTTCACCCTCCCTGGTTTACTGCCATTACTTTTCACTTTCATCCGTCGTCAAGTTTCCTTAAGAATGAAGCAGAAAATCCAGCTTAGTCATTTTCAGCAGACGGAGTAACTTAGGTTGTCATCTTCCAAAGATTTCACAAACATTCGTGCATGTCTGAACTCTTAGGGTTTTATGAAATTGCAGGGAATTTTTAGGGACTTTTGTAGCTGAATAAATTCCACACCCTGTACTCCCACACTTGCCAAATACAACCTAAAGTAAATCTCATGTCCACAAATAAGGGCTTTACTTCAACTAGCAAGACTGAAGGAATGGATTCTTACTGGTTCTGATTTGTACTCTATTATTCCCAAGGAATTTTAGCAAAGACAAGCTGAAATCCTCTAATTTTTTTCAAATGGCTGGACACCGGATACTAATGCTTGTGCTCTCACTGAATCGACTCAAAAGGGAAAAAGAGTTGGACCAGCATTCAGAGCACTACTTATTTTTTGTTTGTTTGTTTGTTTTTTGAGATGGAGTTTCATTCTTGTCGCCAAGGCTGGAATGCAATAGCATAATCTTAGCTTGCTGCAGCCTCCGCCTCCCAGGTTTAAGCGATTATCCTGCCTCAGCCTCCCTAGTTGCTGAGATTATAGGTGCTGGCCACCACGCCTAGCTATTTTTTTTTTTTTTTTTTTTGTATTTTTAGTAGAGACGGGGTTTCACCATGTCGGCCAGGCTGCTCTTGAATTCCTGACCTCAAGTGATCCCACCCACCTTGGCCTCCCAAAATTCTGGGATCACAGGTATGAGCCACTGGCTGGGCCCAGAACACTAGTTTTAAGGCCTTTTAGGCCACCGCTGTTCTTCGCTCCCCTTTCAAAAATTTGTAAAATCCTAGAGGCAACTTTCCATTGGACACAATCCACATGTGCCCATTCTTTAAGCCAAGCAACAAAATACTGAAAAAATGATTGGAAAAAAATACAGCAAGTCTTTATGAATGACAAGTAATCTTTTAAATCCATCTTCTTCTGCTTGTCTTTTAACTAAGAACAAATAATCATTTTGCAATCACTTTCAATCCTACATTGCTCTTCCTACGAATTTCCCTGTATCCTGTCAGTTGGTGTCTTTCTGGGTTTTCTTTACCTTGGCTGTTAACCAGGAATTGCCCTGAGCTCCACCCGCCCCATGCTAGGATTCCTGCTGAGTCTCTATCGGCTGGGAAAAGTCAGTTTTCTTAATCCAAACATCAGTTAGCCTGTTGTGTTAAGGACTGAAAACCAGGGATTTAGGAGAGAGGTCAGATAATGTAAATCCTCTCTTTCCTTTAACCTTGACGAAGGCCCTAATTGCTCTAGAAATCTCTTCCTAACCATATCCAGTGGACCATTCCCTGTTCTCATGTGCAGCAGACTCTCTCCTGCTTTGTTTTTTTCTTTTTCGAAACTGTCTCCTCCTTGGCTTCCATGATCTCTTAGGTCTACTCCTACTATCCTGATAACTTTTTGTCTTACTTGCTAACTAAAGCACTCTTAAGATTAAATTATTGAGTCATTCTTATGTCCATCAATCTTCACGATCTAGGTTGTTATGCATCTTTAAGGCCCAAACAACTGGATGCAATCAACCCCCAAAACTGCTTTCCAAGACTCATCTCTCATTCTTGTTCCACATTCAGTCTTGGATGAGATAAAGGTACCACCACCTGAAACTATACAGTGGAAAACAAATTCATCTCTTTCTTAGGCTCATATTTCTCTCCTATTTTCTTCTTACTATTCTCCTGGTACTTCAATAACTGAAAGTTATTGTTTGCTCCTTTCTGTTCTTTACTTTTTGATATTCCATCAATCGCAAAGTTCTGCTACTATTCCTCCATGTATTTATCACAAAAATCAACCTTTCTCTTGATTTCTATACATTCACCTCCCTAATCGCTACTTGTATTATGTTAAGACACTTTATTGCAGTCCTTTCAAAAACTCATTGTATCTTTTCATTGATTACAGAGTCAGACTAAACTCCTTCCATCATATATAGTCTCCATCGTTTGCATTAGTACATTCTCTCAACTTATCATTTAGACCTGTGCAGTCCAAAATGGTAGCCACTAGCCACTAGCCACATGTGACTCTTGAGCACTTCAGATGTGGCGAATCCAGGCCCGGATTACATGCCTGTAATCCCAGCACTTTGGGAGGCCAAAGTAGGTGAATCACGAGGTCAAGGGATCGAGATCATCCTGGGCTACATGGTGAAACTCCATCTCTACTAAAAATACAACAATTAGCTGAGCATGGTGGTGTGCACCTGTAGTTCCAGCTACTCAGGAGGCTGAGGCAGGAGAATCACTTGAACCTGGGGAGCGGAGGTTGCAGTGAGCTGAGATTGCACCACTGCACTCCAGCCTGGGTGACAGAATGGAAGACTGTGTCTCAAAAAAAAAAAAAAGTTGTGGTAAATCCAGATTGAGGTGATGAATCCAAATTGAGGTGCTGAAGTATAAAATATACTTGGCACAATCAAAATAATGTAAAAAATATCTTGATGATTTTTTTACACTGATTCCATGTTGAAATAATATTTTAGATATGGGGCTAATATATAACTAGAATTAATTTCATTTGTTTCTTTTTACTTTTTTTCAATGTGCTAGAACGTTTTAAATTACAAATGTGCCTCACCTGATGCTTCCATTGGACAGTGCTGACTTAGACAACCTGGGCTAGGCACTATGCAACACATCAGAGAAAATTTTTTAAAAAAGAAGAAATAATCCTGTTTTGGCTCTCTCTTCACAACCCAGCTGAGGAGATAAGACATGAAAAATTAATTATCATTACAACCAGTAGACAAACACCAACAGAAGAAAATTGACCCCATGAGAATTTAAAGGAGAGAGAGGTAGCCAGGAATACTCTCTCCCTTAAGTGGAATTTCAAAAGATCTTGGGAGAATAGATAGTATTTCTTTTCCTGCAATTGCAGAAGAAAGAGAAAGGCATTCTGGGACAAAGGAGGTGGGAAAGCACTGAGTAGGTTTGGGATGAGATATGTAGATGAAATGTATCTGGGGCGAGTGCTGTGCCCTGCTATGGACAGGGTCTACATGTCTCCTGTGCCTCTTTGCCCTCAATCACCTGCAGAATAGCTTCTCTGTTCCCTTGCTTTCTCTGAGGCTTAACCACACTCAGGACCTGAAGCTAAAATATAAAGGTATGTTTATGTTGCCAGTCAGATCTTTGCCATGCTTCTCACCAAGGTTCCAAAAATGTGCTCCGAACGCATGGTTCTGGACAATGGCACCGCATGACATTTTCTCTAAAGAAACATTCTTCCCAACTGAGCAAACCTTTTGAATGCAGAGACCAACTCGTGCAAAGAACAGAACTCAGGGTTTATTTAAATTGTGACTCACCTAGGTTGGCCAACCATCCTGATTTGCCCAGGATCATCTCATTTTTAGCATCAAAAGTCCCTTGTACCAGGTAACCTTGGCTGGTCTGTCTCACTTACTCTGTCACATTTCCAGATCTAACTTATTTTTTTTCATTTGTAATCATTAGTTTGCTAATTTGATATTGATGACAAAATGACAGAGACAGTACAATTACATTAAAAAGAAATGTGGTTGCTTTCTGCAGCCACTGCAGGGCTGACCTGACAACATATTTTTTTCCCTTAGTTTCATGATGCCCTAAGGGATCTCACAATTCCTTGTGTTAAAATCATTTCTCTTCCATTTTAAAAATATGTCACTGAGTACATCTAGGAAGAAGGGTGCCATACAGTCAATCAAATAACAAAGAGGTACTTCAGGTTCCAGAAGGTGGGGATAGAAGTTCTACCTGGCAGACTTTCACTGGAACTTACTCAACTTCTTCTGTGAGTCCTCTGTCGCTAACTCCAGAGCCCCCTTCCTGGCCCTTTGAAGTCTTCCTTCTCTTATGAGTCTCACACTTGTTCTCCAGAGCTGTTGGCTAAGGGGCAGCATCAATGAAGCAAAACCCCCTAGATGGAAAATTCAAAGAAAGCAAGTTCAATTCCAAGTTCTGGCAGTAAAGTTACATGATTAAGGAGCCTCTAATTCCCAAAGGAATGAATCCCCAATGGTGCAATGAGAGGCAGTGGGTTTGAACTTTTAAGATATTGAACTAGAACTCCTTCAGATCATACCATGTACACCATATATTCATAAAACTAGCTGTAGTAGAATCACTCACCCAAAAGTTCTAGCCCAATTCTGAAAAGATAACTAAATTTCAATTTCCATTTATCAATAACTTTTTGCGTAGTGCTCTGAATTCCAAGTTGCAAAAGCTTGGTCTCAAAATAGAGTAATCCTGGGATCACAGCTCACACCTATAATCCCAACACTTTGGGAAGCCAAGGTAGGTGGATCACTTGAGATCAGGAGTTCAAGACCAGTCCAGCTAACATGGCAAAACCCATCTCTATTGAAAATACAAAAATTAGCCGGGTGTGGTGGCAGGTGCCTGTAATCCCAGCTACTCAGAAGGCTGAGGCAGGAGAATCTCTTGAACCTGGGAGATGGAGGTTGCAGTGAGCCAAGATTGTGCCACTGCGCTCCAGCCTCAGCAACACAGTGAGACTCTCTCTCAAAAAAAGAAAAAAAAAAAGAGTAATCCCCTTTTGTCTGTGGGGGATATGTTACACCAAGACCCTCAGTGGATGCCTGAAATCATGGATAGTACCAAACCCTATATATACTATCTATTTTTTTCTATGCATACATACTATGATAAAGTTTAGTTTATAAACTAGGCACAGTAAGATTAACAATAACTAATGACAAAATGGAATAATTATAACAATATGCTGTAATGAAATTTGTGTGAGTATCATGACTCTCTCAAAATACTTTATCATTAACAAAAATAACTATGATTTACTATGGATAACTGAAAATACAGAAAGCTAAACCATGGATTGGGGGGTACTCTTGTACTCCTGTGATAATGTTAGCGTTTAGCACCCTCCAGGACTTCTCTGTAGCTGCATCAGATTAAATTCATTGAGCTCAAACAATGACAGGTAAAATTACCCTGTGGTAGTGGGAAAAAGGAGGAAGGACTGTTGGTTTCTTGCTTTTAAAAGAAAAACTTCAGCTGAATTAAATTTAAAGGAGTTTAATTGAACAATCTACAATTCATGAATCAGGCAGCCCCCAGAATCACAGCAGATTCAGAGAGACTCCAGCATAGCCATGTGGTGGAAGATTTATAGACCAAAAAAAATGGGGGGAAATGATGTCCAGAAATTGGAAGTGAGGGACAGAAACAGCTGGATTGGGTACAGGTTGGTGTTTGCCTTATTTGAACACCATTCGAACAATTGGCTACATTTGATTGGCCAAAACTCCGTGATTAGCACACGTGTGGGCTATGGTCAGTTTACACCTCCACTTGTTGGAGTTCACGATGTACAGAAAAACCTTTAGGACTTATATATGTAAGGAGGCAGCTTTAGGCTAAACTTGATTAATATTGTTCAGCATGACTTTGATGTCTTTAATTATCTGGCTTAGCCTTACCCAATGCATCCTTTAAAATGCTCCATGAGTTGGTAATGTGTCCTAATATATGATTACTTCAAAGAATACGTTTTTAAAGATTCCACCTGTTTTATTTTTATGATTGGATTGGCACTAATTGATGCCCTTCAGCAAATTAAGGAGTCTCTTTTCCTTTTTGTGATCCAGACAAAAAGGCAAATTCCATTTTAATGATAGGTAGTCTGGTCTACCAGCTTCTTTATAACAAGTCAATGCTAGCTTAGTCAGGAGGAAAACATCTGGGGTTCTTCCTCAATTATATAGAAGAATTGAAACTGCTGGATCTGATGGGGCTTTTCTTCTAGTCTCACCTACTCAATTTAACTACACTGCGCAGGGTAACTGCTTTTTCTCCAGAAGCTTTAGAGGAAACTTGTTCTTTTGTGCTTTTACGTGGTGCTATGGTTTGGCCCAGCCAAAACTCATGTTGAAATTTGATTCCTCATGTGTAGTGTTGGGAGATGGGGCCTGATGGGAGATGTTTGGGTCACAGGGCACGGCAGATTCCTCATGAATAGCTGCTTATGCAGAAGTAAGTGAGTTTTCACTCTGTGGGAATTGATTAGTGTCTGCGAAAGCAAGAGCAGGTTGTTAAAATGAGCCTGGCTTCCACAGTCTCGGTCATTTCCTCTCTCACCATGTGATCTCTTTACACACATCACTCATCTTTCACTTTCCACCATGAGAGGAAGCAGCTTGAGGCCTTCCCCAGATGCAGCTGTCTAGCTTTGAACTTTACAGCCACCGGAATCATAAGCAAAATACACCTCTTTTCTTTATGAATCACCCAGCCTCGGGTATTCTGTTACAGCAATGCTAACTGGACTAAGACACCTGGAAATGGAGAGAGAGAGCTTTTATAGCCAGGCTAAACCTGAATAAGATCCTGGCCTTACCTGGTAGGCACTCCAGTTCTGCTTAGGTTTTTTGTTTTGATCTTTCATAAGATTAAATTCTGTAGAAGAGATTATAAAATAAAAAGACATTATTCCATATAAATATGTAGTATAATAAAAAATTAATTCTACGGATGCTAACTTAACTAAATGTATGATTTTGAGCAAAAAATTCCTCAATTTCATTTTTTAAGTTTCTTTTTCCTGTGAACTGGGGACAATAATACTTAATTTCTCCAGAAGATTGTGAGGAGATACACAAGGGAATGAAAACACTGTGAACAAGTTAAATCACTAAGTTTTTACTCTTAGATCATTTATACCTTCATCAGTCTAAAATTTGGTTCCAAATACAATTTAAAGTCAAAAATCTAACTCTTCTCAGGTTACAGATGTAAATCATGTAATGCGGAATTATCTTTACCCATTACATTAAGACAAATAAACTAATACTTAAAAAGCAGACACTTTTAAACCAGATTGCTCTATCCAAGAAGTTGTTCAACTCTAGTTCCATCTATGAAGCCACCTCTGTGTGTCAACAACAGCAGTGATTGCCAGAGCATGACCCATGAGTATTAATCGAAAGAAAGGACTTCGGCATGCTATTCTTGCTGTTTCCCCTTCTGCCATACTACCCCTGTGTCTACTTGCTTCCTAGCATACTTGGAGATCAGAGAATATAAATACAAAAAATAACTAGAAGAAGGAAACTGGGAAAGGGGAGAAAAATCATGAAATTGCCATGTTTTAACTTTAAACAATCAGTCATGTCACAGCCTACGTAAGTGTCAGAGGCGTTTGAACCAGAGCAACTTTATCTTAAATAGAAGCTGGGTATAATGAAGCTGAGATCTACTTGGCTGCATTCTCAGACCATTAAGGCATTCTAAGACATAGGATGACATAGGAGGTCAGCACAAGATACAGGTCACAAAGACCTTGCTGATCAACAGGTTGCAGTAATGAAGCAGGCCAACACCTGCTAAAACCAAGATGGCGACGAGCGTGATCTCTGGTCATCTTCACTGCTACACTCCCACCAGTGCCATGACAGTTTACAAATGCCATAGCAATAACAGGAAGTTACCCTATATGGTGTAAAAAGGGAAGGCATGAATAATCCACCCCTTGTTTAGCGTATAATCAAGAAATAACCATAAAAATGGGCAACCAGCAGCCCTTGGGGCTGCTCTGTCTATGGAGTAGCCATTCTTTTATTCCTTTACTTTCTTAATAAACTTGCTTTTGCTTTGCACTATGGACTTGCTCTAAATTCTTTCTTGTGAGATATCCAGGAATCCTCTCTTGAGGTCTGGATCGGACCCCTTTCCCATACCATAGGCATGTGATCATTATAAAAATATGTTAAAATATGTTCAAATATATTATTAAATGCATCTAAGTATGAGTCTCATGAAAACCCACTGGGCCCCCTGTTTTAATGCAGAGGCTGCAACCTCAGCCTCCCTGTGAGATGAGGCACGGCAGTTAACACCAAAATTTGAATTTAGTTGAGTACCAGACAATACTGAGGTATTGAGAGGGTGGTTATGAAACCAAGAAAGCATTTGAAATGAAAAACTTGAAAAAAAAACAGACAGACAGGCAATATGCAATGCAGGCTGCATTAGGCTCTGAGCTGCAAATGTTCAACATCTTCTCTGAAGTTTACTCATATAATCATGTGGTCAATAGAAATCACTTATGAAAATGATTTTTAAAACCTCAAAAGCTGATTTATTTGCAACAGGCTTAGTAGATATTTAATTTTCTGTAATATTCTAGTAGAATATTCCCTTTAAGGTACAGCTTTATTTGTTGATTTTTTTAAACAACTACAAAGCTTCGTATATATTTCTTAAAAAAAAAAAAAACTACAGAAGCATATTTCCCATGAGAAACTCTACTTGTTTGTGTGGGAAACTATACAAAGAAGTTTATTAGCAATAAGATTGTGCATGATCATCAGAATGGCAAAGTAATCTTTTTTAACTGAGTGCATATTCTAATCCTCCTGTATGATTTATGTGAATAAAATCTTTGAAGTATTGTTGAGGAGGTAATCTTAACTAAATTGAACTTGACAGTAGCCCTTTATCCAGTTCCAATGTGCTTAGACTTTGAGGCGCATATAGAATCAGAACGAATACTGGTTTAAAATATGATTCAGTAAGTACATTCCAGCAGTAGATAAAGCACCTCAGGGCAATGAAAACTGCATTGAATAAAAGTAGCTTCAACATCCACAGTCTAACATTTCTTTTGGGGCAGGGGAGAGATTTAGTTTGATGGGCTGGTTCACTTCATTTTGTATTGTGGTGGTAATATCTAAGGAGATAGATAACCATTTTACAAATGCCCGTTGTAAATCCAGTTGTGCCCTGCAGAATCCCAGAAGATTCCAGAAGATATGGGCTGCAGGTTGCAAGGCACCATTGGGTTATGCAGAGTACCACTTAGACAGCCTTATTAGCAGGCTCATCGAGGATCCAAGGCTTAGATGAGCTGTTCCACATAGGAAAGATTCTGAAAGAAAAGAAATTTGTCCTTTTAAGTACCCAAATTTAAAATGCCTATGATATATATATATAAAATATATATTATATATTACATATATACATATATATGTGTGTGTGTATGCAAATAAGTGTTTTAAACAGATTTTAAACTTTAGTGTACAATTTGAGCCCTCTCAAAGAATGTTTTCTTGCATCATTTGCAGAACATTTTCTTGCATCTTTGATTCATGACTATGAGCATGTAAACAATTAGACCACTGCTTTGTAGGATGTTATCCCAGCAGGTATTGAAGCGTGTATGGTGGTTGGGCACTACAACAGTGTTTTTAAAATGCTAACATGCTTTTTAAAGAGAAAACAAATTTCAAGGCCCCTGACTTAGTTTGGGTACTCCTGGAGACACTGAAATAAGGATTTGAGGGCAAGAACTTTATTTGGCCGGCGTAAGGGAGTAGGGAATGAAGACAGAAGGGCGGGAAGCTCAATCACGAGTACAAGAGTGTGTTTTCAAGAAAAGAACTGCAAGGACAACTGGAGCTTGACCCTTCTTGTGAACTTTGCAAAATGGTGCAGATCATGTGTCTTGGAGCTAAATAAGGGTGAGAAAAATGAGATATCTATTCAACAAATTCCATCACCTTTGGTTCAGAGCTTCTCCTGGGATGTGTTCACTTCTCCAGAACATGAACAAGCATGCTTTAGTGGCCAGAGAAAGCCCCTAGCAAAGGATTGCAGGACATAGTCTTCTCGGCCTCTATAATATCACAGCAACTGTGTATGCTCATTAATCAGGGCTTCTTTATTGCATCTTGGTTAACTGGAATAAGAAGCTTAAAATGCCAAGGGAGAAGATGTAACTTTAGATTTAGTGGAAACTTCATTCTAGCTGCTTCTAGACGGATCCCTCTCCCTACCAGGAACCAGAACCTCTGGCCCAGCATGGCCAAAAGTTGTGGAAATGAGAAGCACAGGTTCTCCAAGTGGTTCCTTGACCCATGCCTTTAAAACATGGACACTGTGGTGGGCTAACTTCTTAAATTAAATTAGAATGGGGCATGATGGGGACCATAGCCCTGCTTCCTACCATCCAGCCCAAGATGTGATTATTACTTTTGTTACTGTGGATGGTGGGGGCATTTTCAGGTGGCTCCCATTTGGCCTTTCATACTATACAGAGCAGGGACTAATGTAAGAGTTGCCAACTATTAAAATAGCCATTTTGATTACACATTTGGGCAGCAGAGAAATTTCTACTTGGCAATTCCATAGATCTGCTGGATTTACTGTGAGATGAACTTGGATCAGGACTTCAGAATTCATTTGTCCTTTATCTGCTTTGTGCTCCCTCTTGTAAAAGGGGCCATAATGTTACCTTAGGTCCACTGCATAAGTGTCCTGCCTCCAACGACTGGCGCTGCATTCTGCTGAGAAAATGTAGGCAGCAGTGTAAATGTGTGCCTCAGAATTATTTCACTCACAGGGAGAAAGAGCTGAGGTATTTATACACCAATTCCCTCAAGTAATAGATTAAGGGTTGCTGCCAGGAGGGTTAATTCTTTGCAGCATATCTGGCCTGCTATATGTGCGGTGACAAAGAAAAAGAGGCCTCAGTTGCAGGCATTGGTAGTTGAAAGTGAGTACCGTGTGCACTACTAAAACAGTAAGAGCCAGGGAGATACATGTGGGACACTGTCATTATCTGCTACTTTTAATAAATTTTTAAAAAATTTTTATTTGAATTTTATTCACTGCATTTAAAAAATACCTTATAAACATAAAATGAATTATTAGCTCCTTTGTTTATATCTCTTAGAAAACTATAAAACCTACCTACAAATAAATTAAGAGCAAATAAAGTTGCAAACCTACAAATTAAAATTAACATTAATTTAATAGGAGATAATGGTTTGCTAAAACTAAAATGCCACATAAAATTATGGATATGATACTGACTGCTAAGAATTTTCTTAGTTTGTATGCTTTTATTATCTATAAAGACTCAACTTCTCCTGCCATTTTTCTATTCTTTTCAATAATTAAAGAACTTCCATTTATATAGTGAACCATAAAATCATTTACCTTCCCTTGGCTTGAATGCGTTATTTATACATTAAGCTCTTTTCTTTTCTTCTTCAACAATTAAGGTATTATAACATAAATGTAAATGCAAACACTGGAAGGGAAATTTAATTAAAATATAGAAGTTTTACATTTTCTTTTTTTTTTTTTTTTTGAGACAGAGTCTCGCTCTGTCGCCAGGTGCCAGGCTGGAGATGGCACAATCTTGGCTCACTGCAACCTCCACCTTCCAGGTTCAAGCAATTCTCCTGCCTCAGCCTCCCAAGTAGCTGGGACTACAGGCACGTGCCACCATGCCCAGCTAATTTTTGTGTTTTTAGTAGAGACGGGGTTTCACCATGTTGGCCAGGATGGTTTCAATCTCTTGACCTCATGATCTGCCTGCCTCAGCCTCCCAAAGTGCTGGGATTACAGGCGTGAGCCACCGTGCCCAGCAGTTTTACATTTTCATGGATAACTTACAAACACTAATTTCAGAAATAGTGTTGCACTGAATTGTTAGTGAGAATTGTATCCATTCTAAAAATTCTAAGTTGGTCAATATGAAAATTATGGTTACAGAATAGAATATGAATGATATACTTCTTAACAATATAATATAGATAACATATATAATACATATACACATTTATTTTAAAATACATAAATAGCAAAACCATTTTTCTTATTAAGAGTCTAAAGTTATCTTTAGGCATCTGAAGGTATCTAAATATTAATAAATAAATAACAATAAGTTATAAATAAGATATCTAAAGATTCCAAGACTATCATAATAATACCATAAAGTTGAATGCTACTCAAACCTCTTAAAGATTTTACTGTTTTTCTTAATTTTAGAGTGATTTTTAAAGCAACATATTTTGCAATAAAGAAATACTAATCTCAATTTTTTCAATACCTTCAGCTTTACTTCAATAACTTTTTCTTTGGTGGAATTAAAATTAAATTGAATAATATTAATTTTGAAATAATAGGTACACCATGATCCCTAGTTTTTGAAACTTTTTCTTCCTTCCTTCCTTCCTTCCTTCCTTCCTTCCTTCCTTTTGGCTGAAATTATATTTACTTTTAGGCTATTACTGTTTTGGAATGATGAGATTTGGGGGAATTTTTAATTTTCTTCAATTTTTATTATTTATACATATTTTTACAAAAATCAGAAAAAGAAAATGCAGTGCAATTAAACTTAATTTTCATTATTTTAAAAATTATCTCACAGCTTTTGTATTAATCTAAAGATCTAGACATGATTTTAAATGAATCCACATAATCAATCAGTCTGATTTCTAGAAACCAGCTGTCCCAGACACAGGTGATATTGCAAAATGCATATGTATTTTCTGTATTATGTATATATTTTATATATTTTAAAAATATATATGGGTATGTATGTATTTTGCAAGGGTCAGGAAGGAGTTGTTTAATTAATCAAGAGTTTCTCTCTTCAACCTAAATAAATGGAAGAGGTTGGTTATTATTCTCTACCTATTTATGGTTAAAAGTTATCACTCCTCTATGGTTAAACACATGGTTTAGGTCCTGAAATTTAGGGTTATTATTAGTGCTTTTAGAATTAACAAGAGCCAGTGAGACCATGTGACAGGGTGATTATACTAGAAGGCACAGGAAACTAAGAAGTTAATCCTCCATATAGTTCTTGAAGTGAAATGGGATGAAAATCAAAACCACAGAGAGAAAAAAGAAACTTTTAGAAAAAACATACAGTTTTCGAAAAAATAGTCTTGGAATCTTTAGATATCTTATTTATAATTTTTTGTCATTTATTTATTAATATTTAGATACCTTCAGATGCCTAAAGATAACTTTACACTCTTAATAAGAAACATGGTTTTGATATTTATGTATTTTAAAATAAATATGTAGAAGTATTGCATAATGGCAAGAACCACAATTACTTTTGCACCAACCCAATATAATGTCCTGAAAATAGGCAACAAGGATCAAGAAATTTTCAACTCACCAACACGTAAACAGTCTATATAACTAAAAGATTATTTTACTCAAAATCTAATGCCAACCTCAGCTACCACTGCAATTCCATCCCTTGGTTCAGCTGATTATGTTTAGGTTATATTTCGCCACTGACATTCACATGTTAGAGCTTACTAAGATTCAGGCCTATTAAAAACAGATTGGACAGGATGGCTTGAAGCCAGGAATTCAAGACCAGTCTGGGCAACACAGAGGGACCCTATTTCAAAAAGAAATCTTTTTTTTTTTTTTTTTCTGAGCAGTAGGTCTCAACATTAGGCTTAAAGTATTCAGCAAACCATGTTGTAAACAGGTGTGTTTCATTTAGGCTTTATTGTTCCAGGAAGTGCACAGGCAGAGTAGGTTTAAGTATACTTCTTAAGGGCCCTAGAATTTTTGAAATGGTCAATGAGCACTGGCTTCAACTTAAAATCACCAGCCACTTTAGCCCCTAACAAAACAGTCAGCCAGTCTTTTCAAGCTTTGAAGCTAGGCATTGACTTCTCTCTATCCATGAAAGTTTACATGGCATTGTTTTCCAATAGAAGGCTGTTTCATCTACCTTGAAAATCTGTTGTTTAGTGTAGCCACCTTCATCAATAATCATAGCTAGATCTTCTAGATAACTTGCTGTAGCTTCTATATCAGCACTGCTCTTTACCTTGCACTTTGTTATGGAGATGACTTCTTTCCTTTAACCTCACACCAACCTGTAGCTTCCAAATTTTTTTCTGTAGTTTCCTCACTTCTCTCAGCCTTCATACAACTGAGGAGAGTTAGGGTGTTGCTGTGGATTAGGCTGTGGCTTAAGAGAGTGTTGTGGCTGGTTTGATCTATCTAGACCGCTAAAACTTTCTCCATTTCAGCAATAAGGCTGTTTTGCTTTCTTATCCTTTGTGTGTTCACGAGAGTAGCATTTTTAATTTCCTTCCAGAACTTTTCCTTTGTATTCTCAACTTGGCTAACTGACACAGAGGTCTAGTTTTGGCCTATCTTGCCTTTTGACATGCTTTCCTCACTAAGTTTAATTATTGCCAGCTTTTGATCTAAAATGGAAGATGTGTGACTCTTCCTTTCACCTGAACACTTAAGAGGCCATTGTAGGGTTATTAATTGGCCTAATTTCAATATTGTTGTATATCAGGGAAGAGGGAGGCCTAAGGAGAGGGAGAAAGATGGGGGAATGGTTGGTTGGTGGAGCAGTCAGAAAATACATGTATCGATTAAGTTCTCCATTTTACATGGGTGTGGTTTGTGGTTCCCCAAAACAACTACAACAGTAACATGAAAGATCCTTGATCACAGACTACCATAACAGATATATTAATAATGAAAAAGTTTGAAATATTGAGAGAATTACCAAAACGTGACACAGAGACATAAAGTGAGCAAATGTGGAAAAATGGTGCTGATAGACTTGTTCAGTGCAGGGTTGCCAAAACCTTTCAATTTTTAAAAAATGCAGTATCTGTGAAGCATAATAAATCAAAGTGTAATAATACAAGATATGCCTGTGTTGATACATACATCATCATGGATGAATCTCAGAAATATTTATGCTTTGTGAAAAAAGCCAGATCAAAAAAAATGCCTGCATGCTGTACATGGAAAGGAGGGTGTGGGTAGGGGTAGGAGTAAGGAACTATGAGGGGCAAGAGGAATTTTTTTTTTTTTAATTTTTGAGACAGGGCCTCACTCTGTGGTCCAGGCTGGAGTGCAGTGGTGCAATCATGGCTCATTGCAGCCTCATTGTCCTGAGCTCAAGCAATCATCCCACCTCAGCCTCTAGAGTAGCTGGGACTATAGGCACATGCCACCATGCCCGGATAATTTTTTTTTTTAGAGAGATGAGATCACACTATGTTGCCCAGGCTGGTCTCAAACTCCTGAACTCAAACAATCCTGCCACCTTGGCTTTCCAAAGTGTTGAAATTACAGGCATGAGCCACCACACTTGGCCCAAGAACAAACTTTTGAGGGTGATGAATCTATGAAACTATCACCACAATGAAGGTAATGAACACCACTCTCTTCAATGTGGTCAGAATGTCATGGATGTTTTTATGTTGTCAAAGTGTATCAAACCACACACTTTAAACATGCAGTATCATATGCCAATAATACCTCAATAACACGAACTAGACTGAGGCTATGTGGAATGAAATGAAACTGATCTAGTAAGTAAAGTTATTGAAAAGTTATGGGATTAAATTGAGAGGGAATTAGGAGAGTCCTTCTTTAGGCAGGAATGGGGTGAATTAACCAACACAGTAGGAAGAATCATTATTCCTTGTACTCGAGTGAGTTGAGACTTCACAATGTATCTGTTACAAAACTAGCCAATCACTTGCAGTCACCAAATGCAGTTGCCAACCCGAGAGTTTCATTATCTTTATATGCTATCTTGATCTCCAAGTGTGAGTTCCACTAGTGCATTTTAAAGGTCTCTTGGCCAAAGCATCATGTGCTGGGGCTTAAGAATTAATTTCATTTCTTTTCCCGCAGAATTCTGAGCCGACTGAGAAATAGACACAAACCTTGGGTTGAATATTAGCTTTGACTTACTGTAATTGATTGGCAGATTTATATTCCAACACCTTCTCTTATGATATAAATGTATGCTACCACCACCTGGATAACTGCAGCTCTTCCCACAGCTCTCCGAGGCAGGGACAGCTGTAGCAAACTCACGTTTTAAAAGTAGGTTCAGAGGGAGAGTGACAGATTCTGTCTATTCAAGTAGCAAAAATGTCACTGAGAGAGCTACTTGAGAAAATGTTCAGAATTATAGAAGGAGTTTATTGTCATTATATACAGGAAGCTAATTATGAACTACAAACACTTAGAAAGCACCACTATAGGGAGCATACTCTAGTGAAAAGAGTTTTACATTGATTGTTTTTTCTTCACACAGACTGAAAAGTCATACAGTGAGTGACCACCATTTAATATAAATTACATTTTTCATTATTTCCTTCAACACTGAACCAAGATTAGGAGGCATAGTTTTGAATCACCAACTGTTTTCTGTAAATAAATTGGTGAATTAGCATTCAGGTGCAAATTCTTTATTTTTTCTGCACTAATATCAGTACAGTTTTATTCATTTGATACCTAGTTCATAAAATAGTTTTAAAAAAACTGAAATATAACTTCTTCTGAATTTGCAGGACAAATAAAGATGATAAATCTAATTAAACACATATTATGTATTTCCTTTGTTGATGTTGTTGTTGTTGTTTTTGAGACAGAGTCTAACTCTGTCACTGGGGCTGGAGTGCAATGGTGCAATCGTGGTTCAATGCAACCTCCACCTCCCAGGTTCAAGTGATTCTCATGCCTCAGCCTTCTGAGTAGCCAGGATTATAGGTGTGCATCACTGTGCCTGGCTAATTTTGATATTTTTAGGAGAGACGGGGTTTCACCATGTTGGCCAAGCTGGTCTTGAACTCCTAACCTCAAGTGATCTGCCTGCCTTGGCCTCCCAAAGTGCTGGGATTACAGGCATGAGCCACCATGCCCAGTCCACACACATATATTTTATTTTAAAAGTGAGTTGCATGTTTCTGTTTCATAATACAGTGGGATACTTTTGCTGTCTGCTTATTTTTACTTAATAATACTATACTGATGACAATCATAATGCCCACCTAAAAAAGCAGGAAAAATGACAGAAAAAAAATCAGGCTGGGCGTGGTGGCTCATGTCTGTAATCCTAGCACTTTGGGAGGCTGAGGTGGGCAGATCACTTGAGGCCAAGAGTTCAGGACAAGCCTGGCCAACATGGCAAAATGCTGTCTCTGCTAAAAATACAAAAATTAGCTAGGCATGGTGGTGCATGCCTGTAATTCCAGCTATTTGGGAGGCTGAGGCACGAGAATCACTTGAACCTGGGAGACAGAGGTTGCAGTGAGCCGAGATCGCCCCACTGCACTGTAGCCTGGGCAACAGAGCAAGACTCTGTCTTAAAAACAAAAACAACAAAAAACAAAGAACAGACAAAAAAAAAAAAGGAAAACATTAAACAAGATTGACAGTTGTTTAAATGATTCAAATACAAGGCAGAAATTATAAATTAGATTAAAATTAAGTCCCAACTATGTACTGTCTACAAAAAAAACCAACTTTAAATGTGAAAATTCACATAAGCTAAAAGTAAAAAGATGAAAATAATATAGTACATAAACACAAATGATCAAAAAATCTAGAATGGCTATATTAATATCAGACAGGATAGAGAGAACAAAAAATTTAGTAGCCATAAAAAGACACATTCCGTAATGAAAAAGACAACCGTTTATAAAGAGAGCATAAAACCCCTATATGTCCATGAGCACAATAAAAATAGCACCAAAATGCACAAAGCATAAAGCCAAGGAACTGAAAAGTAAAGTAGGTAAGTCCACAGTTATAGCTGAATATTTCAGCCCTCATTATCTTAAAGAGCAAATAGACAACAAAATCAATAAAGAGAAAATTTGAACAAACCTATAACTTGACTTTAACAACTTTTATGGAATACTGTAAGCACAAATAGCAAAGTACACATTCTTTTCCAAAGTACATAGATATTTTCAAAGATGTTTCATACTGAAACCAAACACATTACATTCTCTATAGAATTAAATTAGCAGTAAAGATAAAAATATCTAGAAAATCTTCAAGTGTGAAAATTAAAGAATACAATCATAAATAACTGTAGGTTGAAGAAAAATATCACACAGGAAATGAGAAAGTATTTTTGAATTGTATGAAAATGAAAATACTGTTAAAAATCATGTGACACGGTTTAGAAAATGCTCAGAAATTCACAGAATTAAATTCATATATCAGAAAAGAAGAAAGATATCATACCAAAAGTCTATGCTTCTTCCACAATAAACTAGAAAATGAAGAAATGAAATTCAGATAATAAAAAAAGAGAATAATAAGGATAATAGAAGAAACCAATAAAATGAAATTCAGAAAAGAGCAAAAAGTAAGAAATAAAACCTGAACTGGCTCTTTGAAAACATAAAAAAAAAAAAAATCATTAGTTACCATTATTAGAATAGAAAAGAGGGAGAGAGAAAGCAATGGCAAGATAGAAATTGAAAACATGAATTGCAAATATTAGAAATGAGCAAGAGATCAATTCCTACAAATTATAAAATGTTAAAATGATGCTAAGAGACTACTATGAACAACCATATGCCAATACATTTGTCGATTTAGCTGTAATAGCATATTTCATATGAAGATAAAAAGTACTGCACATAAACAAGATGGCAGACTAGGAGGTCCCAGCCCTTGTACCCGCCCCCCCGACACAAAATAACTTTACAAGCATCTCCAGATGAAAATAAGTCTGTGAGAGCTCTGGAGTCCAATTAAGAAGCTGCAGGAACCAGTGAAGCAGAAAAATTGAGGATAATTGCAAAGAAAGGGGTAGAAAGAATAGTATAAATTTACTTACATTACTCCATTCTTCAGACTAGCAAAGCTCAGCACTGAGAGGAACCCATTGGCTCCAACTTCCCCAGAGAAAGAAAAGCAGAGCAAGAAAACAACTGAGGACCTCATCTGGCTTAGCCATAGCCATTGTCCTGGATCCCGGTAGCCTTCACTGTTGAGGATACTCACAGTCTTTGCTGATGTGAGCTTCAGCTGCTGGAGCCACTCAAAACCCATGTTGTTGCACTTCCCTGATGCTGGGGCTCTTGACCTCTCCCTAATTTTGACAGTTGGCACCACTGTACAACCCGAGAACTATTAACCTTGTGCACCTACTGAACCAGCATTGTCATGCCCCTCTGAACCTGCCATCACCACAAAACTTATATAGCCAGTGCCCTCAAGTCCATCACAGGCTAAGGTCTTTCTCTACTGAAGCTGTCTGTAAAGTCTGAAAGAGATACTTCCTTCTTCAAATATGTAGACACCAACACAAGGCTATAAATAACACTAAAAATAAGGGAAACATGAAACCACTGAAGGAACACAGTACATTTTCAGTAACCAACCTCAAAGAAATGGAGATCTATGAATTGCCAGACAAATAATTCAAAATAATTGTTTTAAAGTTCACCAAGCTGCAATGGAACACAAATAGATAAATCAGCCATTTCAGGGAAACAATACATGGGCAAAATGAGAACTTCAACAAGAGATAAAAGTCATAAAAAAGTACCAAACAAAATGTCTGGAATTAAAAAATACAATGACTGAAATGAAAAATGTGAGTTTCTAAAGCAATCAAGCAGAAGAAAGCAGTAGTAAACTCAAAGGCAGATCATTTGAAATCATTCAGAGAAGAAACAAAAAAAAAAAGAAAAAAAGTGAAGAAAACCTATGGGAGTTACGTGACATGATCAATAAAACTAATATATGCATAATGGAGTTCCCAAAGGAGAAGAGAGAGAAAAAAACAGAAAGCTTATTGAAATAAATAATGACTGAGAATTTCTCAAATCTAGAGAAAGAAATAGACATTCAGATTCAAGAAGCTCAAAGGATCCCACACAAGTTAAATATAAAGAGGTTTACACCAATACATATAATAAAATTGGCAAACGTCAAAGACAAAGAGAATTTTGAAAGCAACAAGAGAAAAGCAACTCCTCATATAGAAAGAAATCTCCATAAGATTATCATTGGATTTCTCCAGAGAAAGAGGGAGCCAGTCCAAGAGAGAGTGGGATGATATATTCAAAGTACTGAATGAAAAAAAAAAAAACCTGCCAACCAAAAGTAATACACCTGGAAAAGCTATCCTTTTAAAATGAAAGAGAGGCAAAATGTTTCCCAGACAACAAAAACTGATGGAATTAATCACCACTAAACCTTCCTTACAAGCAAAACTTCAGAGAGTTCTTAAAATTAAAATAAAAACATGCTAAATATCATATACATAAGCATATGAAAACATACATCTCACAGGTAAAGGTAGATATATAGATAAATACATAGTAACATGACACTGTAATAATGGTGCATAAACTAATGTTAACTCTAATATAAGAGTTAAAAGACAAAAATATTAAGAATGACTATAACCATAAAATTTGTTCATGCATATGCAATATAAAAGGAAGTGAACTCTAACTGCAGTAACACAGACTGGGTGGGGTGAAGTTGAAATGTAGAGGCTGTTAACATGATTTCTGTAGATGGTTATAACATTTATGTAGATGGTTATAACATAATTACAAGATATTTATGCAAACATGATATCCACAAAAAACTGTAACATATACATAAAAGATAATGAGAAAAAAGGAAAATCATTACATAAATCATCAATAAGAAAGGAAGAAAACAAGAGAGAAGGAGAGAAACAAAACAGCTGCTAACCAATTAACCAAATGGTACTAGTAAGTCCTTATATAACAATAATTAATTTAAATGTAAATATATTAAACTCCCCAATCAAAAAGCATAGAGTCTCTAAATGGATAAAATATAAGATCAAGAGATACACTTTCTATGAGACTCACTTCAGGTATAGGCACACATAAGCTGACAGTGAAGGAATGGAAAAAGATGTTCCATGCCATTGGTAACCAAAATAAAGCAGGAGTGGCTATATTTGTATCACAGAAAACAGACTTTTCTTCATAAACTGTTACTAGGAATGAAAAAATTATATAATGATGAAAGGCTCAAATCAGCAGGAAGATATAATAATGTATATATACCCAACATCAGAACACCTAAAAATATAAAGCAAATATTGTTAGATCTGAAGTGAGTAATAGACAGAAAAACAACAATATGAGACTACTTCAATACTCTACTTATAATAATGGATAGTCTAGTTAGACTCAAAAAAGTGAGAAATTAAAGAAAATATATTACAGTGGATACCTCAGAAGTTAAAAAGCTCATAAGGAGCTATTGTGAACTATACATCAAATATTTAGATAACCTAGCAAAACTGGATTAATTGCAAGAAATATGAAACATAACACAACTGAATCAAGAATTAGAAACTTGGAAGATACCAATAATAAATAAGGAGACTGAATGAGTAATAAAAAACTTTTATAACAAAGAAAAGCCTAGGGCCAGATGGCTTCACTCATAAATTCCATGAAACATTTAAAATATACATATATATATTTTTTTTTGAGATGGAGTTTCGTTTTTGTTACCCAGGCTGGAGTGCAATGGTGCGATCTCGGCTCACCGCAACCTCTGCCTCCTGGGTTCAGGCAATTCTCCTGCCTCAGCCTCCTGAGTAGCTGTGATTACAGGCACGTGCCACCATGCCCAGCTAATTTTTTGTATTTTTAGTAGAGACGGGGTTTCACCATGTTGACCAGGATGATCTCTATCTCTTGACCTCGTGATCCACCTGCCTTGGCCTCCCAAACTGCTGGGATTACAGGCGTGAGCCACCGCGCCCGGCCTTTTTTCTTTTTTGAGACGGAGTTTCGCTCTTGTTACCCAGGCTGGAGTGCAATGGCGCGATCTCGGCTCACCGCAACCTCTGCCTCCTGGGTTCAGGCAATTCTCCTGCCTTAGCTTCCTGAGTAGCTGGGACTACAGGCATGTGCTACCATGCCCAGCTAATTTTTGTATTTTTAGTAGAGATGGGGTTTCACCATGTTGACCAGGATGGTCTCGATCTCTTGACCTCGTGATCCACCCGCCTCAGCCTCCCAAAGTGCTGGGATTATAGGCGTGAGCCACCGCACCCGGCCCAACATTTAAAATATTAACAGCAATCCTCAAATTCTTCTAAAACTTGAAAAAAGAAGGAATGCTTCCAAACTCATTTTCTGAGACCTGCATTACCCTGATACCAAAGACACCCAATGCCACCACAAGAAAAGAATGCTATAGGCTAGTATCTCTGATGAACCTACATGCAAAAATCCTCAATAAAATGCCACTAATTCTAATTCATCACCATTTTAAAAGGATCACTCTAACCAAGCGTGATTCATTGCTAAGATGCAAGGATGGTTCAACGTATGCAAATCAATCAATGTGATATATCACATTACCGGAGTGAAGGATAAAAACCACATGATCAACTTGATAGATACAGAAAAAGCATTTGACAAAATTCAATACCCTTTCATGATAAAACCTCTCAACACATCATATACAGAAGGAATTTACCTAAACATAATAAAAGCCATATATGAAAACACCAGAACTAGCATTATACTCATGAAAAATGGCAGTTTATCCTTTAAAATCAGAAATAAGAAAAGGATGTTCGCACAATTCAGTTTTATTCAATGTAGTATTGGAAGTCCTTGCCAAAGCAATTAAATAAGAAAAAGAAATAAAAGCCTTCTGAATTGTAAAGGAAGAATTAAAATCATCTCTCTTTGCAGACAACATGATCATATATGTACAAAACTCAAAAATTAAACACACATATACACATATTAGAACTAATAAATTCCTCACTGACTCAAGAGGTTTAAACACAACTTCTTATCAAATGCATGCTATACAAAAAGCCACTTTCAATATCAATGAAGAGACAGAAAGTATGTGTATCAAAGAACTAAATGGAAATTCCTAAAATTAAAAGTATAATAACCAAAGTAAAAAGTTCCATAGAGGAGATCAGAAGATTTGAACAGACAGAAGAAAGAATAAGCAAACTTGAAGATAGGTTATTAGAGAGGACACAATCTGGAGAAAGAAAAGAAACAAGAAAAAGAAAATTTCAAAGTGCCTCTGAGAAACGTGTGGCCCATTACAAAGCAGTGGGTAGAAATATTTTCTCCCTTTTGAAAAAAATTGGTAACAAACAGCTGTTTGAATATTATTTCTAGTCAGTTATCTCTTTTTGCTTTCTCTGGAGCTCCAATATTAGGGTTGTTAGAACTGTTCGTGTATTCCATACACTTCTTGCTTTCTTATTTCTATACTTTGCTTTTTTTCTGTGTGCTTTCAGGTGGGGACTTTTCCATTGGCCTGTTTTCCAGTTAAATTCTGTAATCTGACTTGTACAATCTACCGTTCAATTCATCTACTGAGTTCTTATAATAAATTGTAATTTCTAGTTACAAAATATCCATTTGATAATCTCCTATTCACTGAGGATACTCTACATTCTCTTACATTTTGCACATTTTTCTCTTATTTTAAAATGTATTAATTGTAGTCATTTTTTCATGTACTTTTGCTCCAGTTTAGATCATTGTGACACTATTAAAAATTTCTCCTTCTTTTTCTTTCGTTTGTCTCTCATAACAGGTAATAATTATTTTACTCTTAGCTTGAATGAAAATGTTTTATAGTATGCAGGAAATAGTGTAGAAAACAACTGTAGAAGCTCTAGGTGTCTTCGCTAGAGATTTTCTCCTTTTTCTTCTGTTAGAAAGATAGCACAAGGAGATGATTACCCAAACCAGTCATGGACTGAACTAGGTCACAGGTAAATGAGGCTTTTTGTGTGTCTGTGTGTATTTTCAGTGGAGGCGGGAGTTTCACTATGTTGGCCAGGCTGGTCTCAAACTCCTGCCCTCATGATCCACCTGCCTTGGCCTCCCAAAGTGCTGGGATGACAGGCATGAACCACTGTGCCTGGCCTGTAAATGAGTTTTTATTAAGTTTTGGACTAATTCTCTTTTTCTTATACTGCTCAGGCATGAGCCTGCTAGACTTTCAACCAGGAGTCAACGTGACTCTATTTCCTCAGCTCTGAAAGATGATGGGGATGAATCACTATCGCTCAAAGGTTTTCACCCCCACTGTCCAGCCTTTCGCTACACAAAAATTCAAAATCAAATTTGCAGCTTAAATAGACAGTACATATGCTACAGACAAACCTATGTCTTGTGTCCTAAATATAACATGATTTTAGTGAATTACGCTTTTTGAGAAATTGCAGGCTAGCTCACTAGCATACCACAACACCCTCAAATTCATCAAATGTAAGTTGGGGGATAATGGTTTTGAATTGAAGTTTGAAAATGTCTAATGTACAAATTTAATCCTGTGTTGTAATTAAGAGGATTGGTGGGTTCTTCTCTCAGCAGAGGTTCTCGGACTGGGCTAAGCCTAATTCTCATTTCTCATCCAACATCAGCAAGCAAACCAGAGGAAGAAACAGCTGGCAATACTCAACTCATTTAACAATTGCTTTCCATGCCTGAAATTTACTTCATCTAGTCCTCCTTGTTGCTACAGCTCTCTGGTGGCTTTAAAATATGGTGTTCAAAGTTTAATTTGGATTTCCCATTTTTTTTAACCACAAAGGAAACATGGCTTGCTAAAATGTATTATATCCTACATAGAATTGTAAGCATCTTCTTTATCCTATTTTATAACCAAAGTTCCAAAGGAGTTGAGTGGCAAGTGTTAAAATGCTCTTTTTAGATTTTGAAGAAATCAAAGGCCATGGTGAGGAAAATTCCAAACTTTCTAATGTCTGACTCCTCCTCCCTCTGTTCTCTGCTGTGCCAAAGTAGGTAATGTATCACATAGAGTTCAGACACAACATGGGAAACCACACCACTGAGATAGCCACAAATTACTAATCAGATGTAGCTCTCACTACTAGCCTGGAGATCAAATGGAAGAGGCTGGAGTTATTGGAACCTAGAGCTTTGGAAAAGGTCCCCTGGTTCTAGGACTCCAACCTTGGGGGAAAGGGTCCAGCCAACTTGGGGCTGAAATCTGTGAAATCTGGTGTAGGTCTCAAAGGTCTGGGACTCAGAACTCTGAGTGTAAGTTGTTTGTAGCTGTGCTGGTATCTCTGGGGTTGGCAATACTGTTGGTTCTGGGAGTTCCTAAATATATACAGAAAATAATGTACAGACTGAAAGCTACTGCTGCTGTCAAGGTAAAAGCTGTTACTGTAGCAACACTGACATAAACAGGAATCAAACCCTTCTCCTAGGTTTCTAGCTCTCTCTAGCTCCTCTGTTGACAGAAATTAATAGGGAGAGGACTGGCAAAGAATTGTGATTTCTGGGTTCCCATATTCCATGGGGCAAAGCACAGTAGCGACAGAAGAGGGCTTAGAATTGAGAGCCATCAAGTCCATACACACACACACACACACACACACACACATACACACACACCCTCCCCATCCACAAGCTGTGTCTTTGCTCAGAAAACATAAAGAGACAAGTTCCATGAAAAATAATTAAAATTGCTTAAAATGATGAAAACTAGACATACACTGGGAATTACCTTTCTTTAATGGCGATTGTTAATCCTGAAACATAGTGGATCTCTGGGTTTTTCTGTCAGTGGTCTCTGACATAGGCAATAACATTTCTACTGGCAGGACACTAAAAATTAATACATGGGATATTTCATTAAGGATTGAATTTCTTTTCTGAAATTGTAAAAATTCCCCCTTCTGTCTCAGGTAGAGTCTGAACATTTTGCTCTTCTTTCTGATGTGGTTTGTACCTCCTGCTAAGCAAAATTAATAAATGTAAACACACACACACACAGGAATTAATTTTCTTGTGCAACCATAGTTTCCTTTTTTTCCTAGGGGATGGGCCACTGTCAACACTTCCTCCTGTGCCCTTTTAACAGGCAGTAGAGTGGGGCCTACTTATAGTTGCAACGACAGTGATGTTTATTGTTGCAGATGCCTCTCACATTGCATGTCTTAGGTGAACAAGTACTTTCCTCAAATGACAGAGGGACACACTTCCTATGTATACACACATGTTTTGAACCACACTCTGTGCCATCTTTCACTTCACCATTATCAGGTATGGTCATTCCAAAATGGTAGTCAGTACTCCAAGAATTGACACCAATGAAGTGAGTCCAGTGCACAGTAGAATGATCTCTCAAAATGGGAATTTCTGTCACGTTCTCACATTGAACTCTCCCACAGAGGCTATCTGAAATATCACATCTTACATATTTAGTGTTATTGAAACCACAGTGACCAAAACGGTCAACTTGGGTGTTCATTTCCCTGTAGCAACTCTGATTTGCACTCTTGGCTACCTTGCCAAAAATTTGTCTACACTGTTCATCAAGATTCTACATCCCTTTTGATAGCAGTAGCCACCATCCATGCAACTGAGGCCATCCTGCACATACACATCTTCTGGACAATTGTGCGAAGTTCCATTGCACCACTCTGGAAGATCACATTCATTGTTCTCTTCTCTACACAAGTGGCCTGATGGAAGGAACTGGCAGTCTTTGCAACAAAGCCCAAAAGCACAAGCAGCCCCAGCCTTCAGAGTACAGTTTGCCAAACAACACGGATCTTTTGTACACAAGGATAAGGACCCACAGTCACACTCCTCCCCTTCTTCAACCACACCATTCCCACAGTACTTGTGTGTGAAGATGTTCTCTGGATTTGGCGAATCACTCAAACAGGTCATTTTCACAGTGATTGTGAACAACATCTCATAGCTGTAGTTGCTGAATCTATATGTGATATTTGCTGTTGGAGACATTATGTATCTTTTCTCTCCACATGTACATGGGCTTCTATCATGTGGCATACCCAAAGTATGGCCAACCTCGTGCTATAATGAATGTAAATCTAAGCATTTGATCATCCAGGAAACTAGTAACTCCACAATTACCACCAAGAGTACAAACTGTTCAAAGATAGGATAAGCCAGCAAATTTACCATATCCTTTCCTTACAATAAGATGTACAGCATCATGTTTTATGCAGGAATTTAAGCCGATCTTCTTCCATTTGCAGAATTCTGGCAGGAGTGCATATAGGTCATTTATTGCCATGGGGTTTCCTTCAGTTCAAATCTCAATTCCAAGTAAAACCACATCAACTTCTACTGAAGAATAAAAGGCATCTACTTCATTGACAATAAGGCTTACATCCTTCTGCACATTTGAAATATTCCTTTTCTGATAAAGGAATCTTGTGTGGTCTACCACCACTACCAGTTCAAGAAACCATCTGTGCATCCACCAGCCTTCATAGGTGCTTTGCACCAGAGTGGAGTTATCACTCTCTTGAAATTTCAATTGTCGTGCTATTTCTTCTTCTGTTAATCCACATCTTATGGGTTGAAATTGCGTCTCCTTGTTGACTCTCTTATATACCAGATGTTCAAATGTGGCAGAAAGCCTTTTGGGCTTGATTTTATAAACAACATCATTTACTTGTAGTATTCCTTGAAAGCCCCCAAAACAGGTACTAAGAGCAACCAGGGACTCTGAGTTCCCTTCCCTATAACCATGGTAGTAGCAGTCACTTTGGACAAAAGGTTGGTCCTTGAGAAGAGCACCCTGATCGGTGTAGGTGAACACAGAGAGATATCTGGATACCAGAATCTTCTTGTTCTTCATGTGAACAATGTGTCTCTGTCCCCCAAAGCACAGGCTTTACAAGAGCCAGCCTGGAGCCTTCAGGCTTCTACCAATTCCAGTTACCCTGACAGGTATCACCACTTCTGGGGGCTGTGGTATTGACAGTGCATAATCTGGGGCCATCCAGAAAGGAACAGAAACACTCCCAGCCATAGCAGCAAGAGACTGATCCTCACCTGCCCCAGGGGATTGCCCACAGCTATTATGGAGCCACCTTGATGGAGCTATGTGGATGAGATCAAAGGAGGGCAAGGCAGGAGGCCCTGTTTGTGTCTCTCTCTCTCTGAGTCGTTTGTATGCAGCATTGACCTTCACAGTCTGTCTTCTGGCACACTCAACCCATCAGAGCAGTAGAAATAAATGAAAAAACAAGAAGAACAGGGACAAGGGTTGATGTTACAAGCAGGCGGTGGTGGAGGACAAGAGCCGGGTATGGGTGAAAATGGATTAATGTTTAGCTCAAGTCATGACTCGATATACTGTCTTGGATTTGCTCTTACATTTTAGGGAGGAAGAGTCAGACATTGTGTACAAAAGAATGACAATTGGCCATAGTTTGATAATTTCTGAACCTAGATGAAGGGTTCATGGATTCATTAGGTTGTTCTCTAAATCTGTATCTCTGTGTGTGTGTGTGTGTGTATGTGTGTGTACATTTCCACGATAAATATTTAAAAGGGTCTTAAAGAGAAGAGAAACATATCTTGTTTTGAATCTTGATTTATGGATTTATATATATTGACTTGGAACAAATAGCAATAGTTCTTCCTTTCAATAACAAATTATGTAGTTACATTATGCAGAAGATATATATTTAAAAAAATCTTTTATCCTCATGGTCCCTAATGTATACTCCCATGCAACAAATCACTCATTACTTGTTCCATCTTCATCTAATCTTGTCAAACTGCAAAGTGTCAAAGTATCAACTGTCCTTCAAAAATAGGATCACCGGGAGCAGTGGCTCATGCCTGGAATTCCAGCACTTTGGAGGCTGAGGTGCACAGATCACTTGAGCCAGGAGTTGGAGACTGGCCTGGGCAACATGGCAAAACCTGGTCTCTCCAAAAAAACAAAAAACAAATTAGGCCAGGAGTGGTGGCTCAAGTCTGTAATCCCAGCACTTTGGGAGACTGAGGCGGGCAGATTACGAGGTCAGGAGTTCGAGACCAGCCTTGCCAACATGGTAAAACCCTGTCTCTACTAAAAATACAAAAATTAGCTGGGTGTGGTGGCAGGTACCTGTAATCCCAGCTACTTGGGAGGCTGAGGCAGGAGAATTGTTTGAACCTGGGAGGCAGAGGTTGCAGTGAACTGAGATCGCACCATTGCACTCCAGTGAGACTCCATCTCAATAAACAGAACAAAACAAAACAAACAAACAAACATTTTCCAGACATGGTGGTGTGTGCCTGTGGTCCCAACCAATCAGGAGGCTGAGGTGGGAAGATCTCTTGAGCCTGGGAGGCGGAGATTGCAATAAGCTGAGATCACGCCACTGCACTCCAGTCTGGGTGACAAAGTGAGACTTTGTCTCCAATAAAAAAAAAAAAAAAAAAGAAAGAAAAGAAAAAGTTGTATCTACTGTAATGGATACCTTCATTCAATTCGATAAAACAATAAACAATGGTGGAATTGGAGGAGAGAGTACCTTGGGTTAATTATACTTTTAAGAAAAATAAGGAAAGGCCTCTGACCATAGATAATGGCAAGACTCTGTCTCCAAAATAATAATAATAAAAAAAAAGAAACAAAGTCAAACTAGGTAGGAACTTAATAGTTGGAGGGGACGATATCGAAGGCAAAACAAAGTGCCTTCAGAAATGAAAAGGAGCTTATTTTATTTCCAATGGAGGGAAGAAAGCTTTGGGGAAGTTAATATTGTTGTACCTGGGCAAAGGCATCAAAATTTCTGGCACTTTTGGAATTATAAGGTAACCAGCCCCTGGGATCCAACCTGAAATATATTTATATCATAAATATATCTATATATATCTATATATATATATCTACATACAGGCAGGGCAACATGGTGGAACTCTGTCTCTACAAGAAATATAAAAATTAGCCAGGTGTGGTGGTGCATGCCTATAGTCCGGCTACTCGGGAAGCTGAAGTGGGAGGATCACCTGAACCTGGGAGGTTGTGGCTGCAGTGAGTCATGATGATAGCACTACTGCACTCCAGCCTGGGTGACAGAGCAAGACCCTGTTTCAGAAAAAAAAAAGGAAAATATATATACACATATGACATATAAAAAATTATCAAATTATCTCAATTATACAAAAGTATTTTCACATATTTGTGAAAATGAGAAACCTAGTTCTAGCATAGTGCCTGGCTAGCAATACTGTTTTGTTGCTTTGTTCTTGAATAAAATATTAGTAAAACCACATAATATGCAGATACTGTGCTGCACATTTGGCAGACATAAATGAATGCTACAGACCTCAACAAGTTAATGGTCTGGAACATAGGTTTAGGCAGAGTGTTAAGGTGGAGATACACTTAGGAATCTGTAAAGTTGCCTTCAATATTTAAAATATAAAATGCCTATTTTCATTTATCTAGTGAGAGTATTTACAGTCTTCATCAGGTCACTAAAGTAATAAAATTATTAAAGTAATGAGATTTAAAACTCTAGCCTACTTGGGGGAAATAAAAAACAGAGGAAAGTGAAATCTGCTATGAAAGACCTAAAGTACACCGATCAACCAAATATTTCCCATAATCGGTTACACAAAAATGAAAGGTGCCAGATTTAGCACCTATCATCTCCTGGACCAGGACCCATTTCTCCTTAAGTTTTCTTTTATCTCCTTTGATCACTTCTGTCTAGAATCATTTTCCTGTCACTTTATGGAATCTTTCTTTCATGAAAAGCAACTACAATCTCTCTTCTATTCCTGCTTCTTTACAGAGAGCTCATTATTCCTACTTAATTTTACAAGAACTTAGAGCTCAACAATGTAAAACCCAGCAGAATGGAATTTTTCCATTCACAGTATCCCCCTATGCCCTATAGGCCAGATGTTTGGTTGTAATTTGCTTTGGTTACAAAAGCCACTTCCAAATCACCAAACTGGCAGCTATCTCATTATACCATTATTTACCTCTTTTCCTTATTATACTAACCTCCCAGATCAATCATGCACCAATCTCAAATAAATTCATGACTCATTTACTATTTCCTTCTCCACTGGTAATCTCATTCACTCCTCACTGTGTTGAACAAGAATGTGGACAACCCCTACAGCTCCCAGTTTTTTTTTTTTGTTTTTTTGTTTTTGGCTTTACAACTCATCTTCAGTGATCTTTAACCATCAACCTATAGCCATGACCTGTATTGTATTATCACCTGCAATGGTCCTGACTCTTATATATTAAACAAAGAACCACAATTTTTATTATGCATCAAGTTTATAGAGAACTCAAATAATTTTTTCTTTTCATTTTTCCATTTTTCGAGTACCCATTCTTATTTCTTCTTTTCTATAGCCTGGTTCTGGACTCCATCAGTTTAACCACTGTTGACTAAAATCCTCAACCCAATCTAGATTAATCCTTTATATCAGCCTTTCCCACGCCTATAATGCAGTGACAATACTGTTGGGAAAATAAATCACAGGGTTTATATTTAGAGGGACACTTAAAAGGGAGAAGTACACAAAATTAGAATAAGATAGCCTGACGCTTCAGCTTAAAAGATGAAGTCATGAACAGATATTTATTTCAAACTCTCCTGTACTTCTAATGATCTGCATTTTGTTGTCCACATTATTTCACTATTTTCAGATTTTCCAAATTACCTCATCAATACATAGGACTCTCAGCTGAAATTGATATTGTCTTGGTTTTTACAAGTTGCTACTATTATCAAATTTCAATAATGGTAGTTTGAATTGGAAAGCCAAGAATTCTTCATTTAATGCTTAATACAGTGTGAGATTTTTTCTTAGTCTTTACTCCAGGACTGATTGTGTTCCATCACAAAACAAGTCATAAATATTTTAAGAAGACTGAAATTACATCAGGTATCTTTTCTGACCAAAATGGAAAGAAATCAATAACAAAAGGAAAACTAGAAAAATTCACAAATGTGTGGAAATTATACAATACACTCTTAAACAAACACTGGGTCAAAGAAGAGATCAAAGGAAAATTAGAAAATATATTGAGCTAAACAAAAATGGAAATAGAACATTTTGTAACTTATAGGATGCAGCAAAACAGTATTAGGAGGAAAGTTTATTGTAATAAACATAGACAATTAAAATGAGGAAAGGTCTCAGAGAAGCAACTTAAATTTATACCTCAAGGAACAAGAAAAATTGGAACAAACTCAATCCAAAATTAGCAGAAGGAAGGAAATAAATATTAGAACAAGAAAAAATAGAAAAGAGAAAAATAATAGAAAAAAATCAACGAAACTAAGAGTTAGATTTTTAAAAAGATAAACAAAATTACCAAACCCTTAGCTAACCGAGGAAAAAGAAGTGAGAAGACTCAGATAAATAAAATCAGAAATGAAAGAGAAGGCATTACAACAGATGCTTTGGAAATAAAACGTTACAAGGGACTATTTGAACAGTTAAACACTAACAATTTAGATAACCTAGAAAAAATGGATAAATTGCAAGATACATACAACCAACCAAGTGTGAATGAAGAATAACTGGAAATTTGGAACATATCAATAACAAATAAGGAGATTAAATGAGTAATCAAAAACCTTATGTAACAAAGAAATGCTTAGGACTAGATGGCTTCACTCATAAATTCCATGAACATTTAAAAAACTAACACCAGTTCTTCTCAAACTCTTCCAAAACATGGAAAAAGAGGGAACATTTCCAAACTCAATTTCTGAGGCCTGCATCACCCTGATACCAAAGACACACAAAGCCACCACATGAAAAGAAAACACTATAAGCTAGTATCCCTGAGAAACTTATGTGTAAAAATCCTCAATAAAATACCACCAATTCTAATTCATCACCATTTTAAAAGGATCATACACCCTGACCAAGTGCAATTGGTTCCTGAGATGAAAGAATGGCTCAGCATATGCAAATCAATCCATGTGATACATCACATTAACAGAGTAAATAAAAATCACATGATCATCTCAATAGATATAGAAAAAACATTTGACAAAATTCAATGCCCTTTCATGATAAAAGCTCCCAACACATTATATGTAGAAGGAATTTACCTCAACAATTTAATGTTAGTTCTGGGCTTTACATATATGGCCTCAATATAATAAAGGCCATATATGTAAAGCCCAGAACTAACATTACACTTAATGATGAAAGACGGCAGCTTGTTTTCTAAAATCAGAAACAAGAAAAGGATGTTCACACTCTTCATTTTTATTCAGTATAGTACTAGAAGTTCCAGCCAATGCAATTAGACAAGAAAAAGAAATAAAAGCCTTCTGAATTGGAAAAGAAGAATTAAAATGATCTCTCTTTGCAGGTAACATGATCATGTGGTCATATATGTAGAAAACCCTAAAGACCCCACAAAAAACCTATTAGAACTAGAAAATTCAGTAAGTTGCAGGATACAAAATCAACATACAAAATTCAGTTACATTTCTATACACTAACAAGTAAATTCTTAAAATGAAATGTAAACAAACCCAATTACAATAGCAACAAAAAGAATAGAAGTCATAGAATTAAACTTAACCAAAAGGGTGAAAGAATTTTACATAGAAAATTATAAAGCACTCAAGAAGGACATTAAAGAAGACTCAGATAAGTGGAGAGACAATCATGTTAATGTTAAAAGATTTAATACTGTTAAAATGTTCATGCTTCCCAAAGTAACCTACAGATTCAATGTGAACTCCATTAACATCTCAATGTCACTTCTTATGCAAATTGAAAAAAAGCCTAAAATTTGTAGGTAGCCACAAAAGACTCGAAACAGCCAAAGTATTCTTGAACAAGAAGAGCAAACCTGGAGGCATCACACTTCCTAATTTTAAAATATATTACAAAGTTGCAGTAATCCAAAGGTACTATATAAGCACACAAACAGATATATAGAGCAATGGAACAGAACAGAGAGCCCAGAAATAAATCCATGCATTTATGATCAACTGATCTTAGATAGAGGTACCAAGAATATATTATAGGAAAACATAATCTCTTCAATAAATGGTTTTTGGGAAATCTGGATATTCACATGCTAAATATTGAAACTGGACCCTTATCTCACACCATATACAGAAAAATCAATTCAAAGTTGACTAAAGACTTAAATGTAAAACCAGAAACTGTGAAATTACTAGAAGAAAACATAGAGAAAAACTTCTTGACATTGGTCTTGGCAATGATTTTTGGTTATGACACCAAAAACACAGGCACAAAAGCAAAAATAGAGAAGTGACATTGCATCAAACTTAAAAGCTTCTGCACAGCAAAGGAAATAATCAATAGATGAAAATGAAACATAGGTTTCTTAGTCACTTTGAGCTGCTATTACAAAGTACCATAGCCTGGATGGTTAAAAGTTGTAGAGATTTTTTTCTCACTGTCTGGTTACTGGAAGTCAGAGATCAGGATGTCAGCATGCTTGGGTTCTAGTGAGAATCCTCTTCCAGGTTGCAGACTTCTGTTTTTTCCTTTATCCTCACATAGTAGAAAGAGGGCTACAGAGCTCTCTGGGGTCTCTTTTGTGTGGCTCTAATCCCATTGGGTGGGCTTCACCATCACAACCTAAATTATCCTTCAAAGGCGGTACCTCCTAATAACATCATATCAAGGGTTAGGATTTCAAAATATAAATTCTGAGAGGACACAAATATTAGTACATTGCACTAGGAAATCGGTGAAAATATTTGCAAACAATTTACCTGGTAAGAGGTTAATACCCAAAAGATATAAAGAACTCACACAACTCAATAGCAAAAAACCCAAATAACTCAATTAAAAAATGGGCAAAATCCCTGAATAGATATTTCTCCAAAGAAGATATACAAACGGCCCATGGGTATATGAAAAAGTGCTCAACATCACTAATCATCAGGGAATTTTAAATCAAAACCACAATAAGATATCATCTCATACCTGTTAGGATGGCTGTTACCAAAAAATTGGAGTTAAGTGTTGGCAGAGGATATAGAGAAAAGGGCCACTTGTACACTGTTGATGGGAGTATAAATTGGTGCAGCCATTATGGAAAAACAGGATGGAGTTTTCTCAAAAAAATAAAAGTAGAAATACCATATGATCCAGCAATCCCTTGTCTGAGTATATATATCCAAAGGAAAAAAAATCACTGTTCCAAGGATCTGTCTGCACTCCCTTGTTCACTGCACCATTATTCACAAAAGCCAAGACATAGAAACAACCTAAATGTCTGTCAACAAATGAATAAAGAAGAGAAAATGTGAACACACACACACACACACACACACACACACACACACACTATTATTCAGCCCTAAGAAGGAAATTATAACACAAGCAATAAAGATAAACCCAGAGGACATTATACTAAGTGAAGTAAACAGACAAAGACAGACATATACTGTATCACCTCCTTTTTTTTTTTTTGCAAGAGAGAATCTTGCTTCATCACCCAGGCTGGAGCATAGTGGTGTGATATTGGCTGACTGCAACCCCTACTTCCTGGGTTCAAGCAATTCTCAAGACTCATCCTCTGATAGCGTGCACCACCACAGCAGGCTAATTTTTGTATTTTTGGTAGAGATGGGGTTTCACTATGTTGGACAGGCTGGTCTTGAACTCCTGACCTCAAATGATTCACTCGCCTTGGCCTCCCAAATTGCTGGGATTACAGGCATGAGTCACTGTGCCCAGCCTCATCTCACTTTTATGTGAAATCTGTAACAGTTAAACTCATAGAAGAGAATAGAATGCAAGTAGCCAAGAGCTGAGGTGATGATGATCAAAGGTTACAAAGTGTCAATGATACAAGATGAATAAGTTCTGGAGATATAAGATACAGCAATGTGATTATAGTAAACTTTATTGTATTGTATACTTGGAATTTGCTAAGAGGGTAGGACTTATGTAATCTTTTTAAAAATAAAGAAAGTGATAACTCTATGAGGTGATGCATATGTTAATTAGCCTAATTGTGGTGATCATTTCACAGTATGTATGTATATCAAAATATCAAGATGTACACCTTAAATGTATATACTTTTTTGTTAACTGTATCTCAATTAAGCTATTAGAAATACAAACGATCAAAGCTCATTTTAGAAGAAATTACCGTAACTTCCTTCTATCAATTACAGCAACTGATTCATAGTTTAAAACTTTGACACAAAATAAACTTGAGAACCAGACTCAAGTGGCTTTACTTGTAAATTCTATCAAACATTTAACATGTCAATGATTCTAATTCTACACAAATTCTTCCAGAAACTCATGACAAAGAGGAGAAAACACCGTCCAGTTCTCTTTATCAGGTCTACGCTAGCTTGTACAGAAAAGAAAAGGAAAGCATAAAAACAAACCAATAAATAACCTCCCGACCAATGTCTTTCCTGGACACTGACCTAAACCTCTTTAACAAAACATTAGCTAATCAAATCCAGCAATGTATAAAAAGAAAAATAACGTTGTGACCAAGTATAATTAATCCCAGGAATAAAAGGAGCTGTAAGTTTGAAAATCAATCAATGTAATTCACCATGTGGATAGACTAAGAAAGGAAAGCCATATGATAGAAAGCAATTGAGAAAATGTAAGTTCTTTTAATGATCAGCAAACAAGAAACAGGAAAGAAGTCTTCAAACAAATGTGACATCTACAAAAACACACAATGTCATGCTTAAAGTTGAAAGACTAAATACTTTAGTCCTATTATCAAATACAAAACAAAGATGTCCACTCTTGTCACTTCTACCAAACACTAGAAGTCAAGAAAAACAAAAGGAACACAAATTGAAAAAAAGTAAAATTATCCAAATATTAATATTGCAATGATAAGAAATAAATGATTAATATACTTTTACTATCTTAACTTCATTATATTATTTCTCATGAAAATTTACCTCCAATTTTATTCAACTCAAACAACTAATCTGAACATGATGATGGATACAGTGAATAGCCTAACTCTGTATTCCCACTCAGACTTCTTTTATAATAGTTCAAAAGTAAGTAGGGCTGGGTGTGGTGGCTCATACCTGCAATCTCAGCACTTTGGTAGGCCGAGGCGGGTAAATCACCCGAGGTCAGGAGTTTGAGACTAGCCTGGCCAACATGGCAAAACTCCATCTGTACTAAAAATACAAAAACACAAAAATTAGCCAGGCATGATGGCAGGTGCCTGTAGTCCCAGCTACTTGGGAGGCTGAGGCAGAAGAATCACTTGAACCCGGGGGCAGAGGTTGCAATGAGCCAAGATCATGCCACTTCACTCTAGCCTGGGCAAAAGAGCAAAACTCCATCTCAAAAAACAAAAGTAAGCCTGTAATCCCAGCACTTTGGGAGGCCGAGGCGGGTGGATCACGAGGTCAAGAGATCGAGACCATCCTGGTCAACATAGTGAAACCCCGTCCCTACTAATACAAAAAATTAGCTGGGCATGGTGGCGGGTGCCTGTAATCCCAGCTACTCAGGAGGCTGAGGCAGGAGAATTGCCTGAACCCAGGAGGCGGAGGTTGCGGTGAGCCAAGATCATGCCATTGCACTCCAGCCTGGGTAACAAGAGCGAAACTCCGTCTCAAAAAAAAACAAAAAAAAAAACAAAAGTAAAGTAAGTCCATCGCCCTAAACTAAGACTACCTAAAACCAGTTGATTGTGACTAGCAGCCCTATCTACTGCTATAATGATTGGTACTTTCTTGTGTGTGGTTGTGTTTTATGACTAGCCAAGTAGCAAGTCAATATTGAATTACTTTCCAAAGGTATTATCTGTGGGGAAAATGTTCATTGAGGAACATTTAGAGTACAGAATTATCATGTCAATAAACAAAATATACTGATATTTGTGATACTCCTTTCATTTTGTAGTAAGACAATATACCAATGAACTGTAATTCCTATTTTTTGCAGCCTAAATTTAATTTTCACTTAATCTTTTTCCTAAATACTGTATTTTAGCTATGAGCACCTCCAAAATGACTATCTGTAGAACATTGGGGTTTTATGCACTATTGTTTTAAACAGGCTAATTGTGAAAGTTAAGTTTCCTAGTACCTTTAACAAACTGAGAATATTAAAATAAAAAGTATACAGTCTGACCTCGTAGCAGATGCTGAAGTGTGAATATAAGATACTGACTTTGGGTAACACCTCAAGAGCCAAAGAGAGCATGGAAGAAACAGTCAACCCTGCTCTGTTCTCAAGCAGCTTGTCAAATCTTGTAATGTGTAGTTCTTAATGGATTTCTAGGCACCTTCTCCTCCCATCTTTCTCAGAATCCTTTGTAGGGCTGATGACTAATATTTTAGAAGTTTTACAGGAAAACCACAGTTCCAAAATGGGGTCACACACAATTAGCTGCAAAGTATCTTTTTTTTCCTTTCCCAATCCAGAGTTCTGATTTATGATCATGTGACCTCAATGACAGGTTAGTGTGAACATGTAGGTATTCTCTAAGGCACTACATTTAAAACTCTCTTGCTCTTTTCTCTAGTTTCGAAGTCTGCATTCTCTTTGGACTCTGCAACACATGAAATCATGTTTTCCTCTTAGCTGATTTGCAGAACACCGATTTGCTCATGTTCTTAAGTCTGTGGCTTAATAAATTTTTCCTAGTTACACATTAGCCTTCCTCACTTGCTCAGTGATAGACACATCCCTAGTTAAGTCAAAGGGAACAATATCCAGGAAATTTTATAATGCCTGAATGTCTTAAACATATAAAGAAAAGCATACATGGTTCTTTCCAAAGAAAGAGGACAGATGACATTGCAATATCACTCAGTCTGTTCTCACACTTTGTGTTTTCTTCCCTTTAGTTAAGAGATTACATAGGTAAAACTCTTTATATTATTTTGTATATAGTCTTCATTTGTTATAAAGTGCATGCAAATAATACTAGCACTAACTCTGGAGTTAGGAGATTAAGATTGTATATCTAACAAAGATGGCAGAATAAGAATCCTTCAGCTTCACTCCCTCTGTAGAAATCCAACTAGCAACTCTCTACAGACAAGAATGCCCCCATGAGTATTACAGAATGCAGAAATGAGGCTGAGACACCCCCTTGAACCAGAGAACTGAGAACAGCAGCCCACAAAGGGTAAGAAGAGTGGCTTCACTTTGACTTCATTCCCCTACCCTACCTTAAGTTGGCACAGTGCCACACACAGTGGATTTCCCAGGACCCACAGTTTTTACTGAGGGAGGACAGAGTTGGAAGTGAATGTTCAGCTCCCTGACCATTCTGGGATGCTTCACAGAAGGCATTCTCTTGTCTTTCCCCACAGGAAATATTGGGGGTATCAGCAGGTCTTGACCACCTGGGGTCAGATAGAAACAAAGAACAGGGTTCTTTATTTCACAGCAACCAGTTGATGGATCTTGGCAATTGCTCTGCATTCTAGCCAGTGAAGATGCACCTCCAGAAAAGCTAGCCAACAGCAGCACTCCACAGGAAGCATGGTAATCAGGTCACCCAGGCTCGAATCCTTTGTCAGATGCCATACCCAGCCCCAGTGCTCTCCTTGAAACTTTCCCAGTCTGTGAGATAGCAGCAGGTTGGCAATTATCTGCAAAGGGAGTATCTGGCCCTGCCTGGTCCCGGCTGCTGAGGTTTGATCCTGCCAAGCCCTTGATATGCTCATTAATCCTTCCCCAAACTGAAAATCAGGGGCGGGGTGGTGATTAACTGCAGAAGGTGCATTTGGCCCGCCCAGGCCCAGCGGCCAAGTGGCTGCTGCTCCAAGTTTTGGTGATCTGCTTAAGGCTACCCTAGGAAGGCAGGCAAGTCCCTGTCTATGCATATCTGTGGAGCTTAGCCTCTGGCCCTACCTACCCTGAGCTGTTCAGTAGCAATCCTAGAGACCTTGCCCAATCTCAGAGACCAGCACGTGGCCCTGTCCAAATACAGATACCAAACTGCATTCTGGCCACTCAGGAAAGACAACATACAACACTGCCCAATCAGAGGCAAGCACAGAGCCCAGTCAGCAGATCTGCCTTACTGCTGAGTTCAGCCAGTGGTCTCACCAGACCACAGATCTCAGCTGATCAGGTCTCCCCAGAACAGTTCCACTGAACCCCAGAGCATAATTAACATCCTAGCCCAACTAGAGCACATAGTAGTAAAGTCTACCTGTCCGAGGTTGCCACCAACTGGCCCAGCCAGAATCTCAGGCTGGATTAAATAGTGAAGGTCTTCCACCACCAGAGAACACCAGCAAAAGCTGTAAGGGATGGCCGTTTCCTCAAATGCACAGGCACCAATGCAAGACATAAAGACTACAAAAAATCAGAGTGAAATGACCGCACCAAAAGAAACTAAGGCAGTTCCAATAACAGACCCTGAAAAAGCAGAAATCTATTAAGTGACAAAGAATTCACAACAATCCTTTTAAGTTCAGGGAACTACAAGAAAATACATATAGAAAATTAAATAAAATTTGGAAAATAACTTATTGACAAAATCAGAAGTATGATAAAGGAGAGAAAAAAAGAATAAATCCTAGAGATAAAGAATAAAGTAACTAAACTAAAATTTTTCAATAAAAAGCTTCAACAGCAGGCTAAATCAAGAAGAAGAAAGAATCAGTGAACTCGAAGACAGGACATTTGAAATTTTCTAGTTTGAGGGATGAAAAGAAAAAAGAGTGAACAAAAAAATGAAGAAGGCCTATGGGATTATGGGACACTATCAAGAGAACTAACCTATGCACAATAGGAATTCCTGAAGGAAAAGAGAGAGAGAAAAGCCCAGAATGCATATTTAAGAGAATAATGGCTTAAAAGTTTCCAAATATGGGGAAAGATGACAACATTCAGGTACAGGACACTCAGAGGTCACCCTTTAAATTCAACCCAAACAGGAATTCACCAAGACATATCATAATCAAATTATCAAAAATCAAAGATGAGGAAAGAATAATGAAAACAGCAAGACCTAAGAAACATAATACATTCAAGGGAGTCCCTTGACTACATCACTACTCTCATAACAAAGGTGGCAGATGTCCTGTGGGTCAAGACTGAAGCAGTTGGCAGGAGATTAGTACCTGCCTTAAATATGCTTCCCTCTAGATAAATACACTATTTCAGTACTTAGGACAACGTGTCCTTAACTTTGTGTTAGTGGAAACGTAGGTGGAAATACAGCAAGACAATGATTAGGCATTTGTCAAAACCATCTGTCAATGAGATGAAATGTGTTACAAGCCTGTACAGAAGGTAAAAATACTTGGGGTACTTAATTTAAAAGGCAAATTTTCTTTTAATTTTAAAAATACAGTAAATATTTTAAAAGACAAATTTTCTAACTTTGTTTTATCTGTTTCTAATATGCTGCCCAATTTTTCTCCTAAGGGATTACAAAATCCTCCTTATGGTTAGTTTAAAAGAGAATATTATACAAAGGGGGCAAAAATTCAAACAAAATTTAAGAAAAAATAAAGTAAATCTGAACTGTTTGTCCCATCTGGCAGCCCTGTGATTAGTGATACCAAGGGGCGTGTGGAGGGGTGTGTGGAGGGGTGTGACTGATGAATTGCAATCACTGCTTTCTATCTGGTGTTGACGCAGGTGTCAAAAACCAGTTGACAAGTGATGTGTGTTGGGCAATTCTTGTGATAACTTAGTTCAAATTTCTGCTCTTAGGCAAACACCTAAGTGAAAAACAGACTGTAAATGTCCACTAGCTGGAATGCCTGAAGGCGAATCAGTTTTTCCTCCATGTCCTATATACACTGCATCCCAGCAGATGGCTGGGACGAAGTGGTGCAGCATGGTATATGCTCTCCTATTCAGAGACCCGCCAGTGACAAATTCTCTCCTTTAGACAGTTAAGAGTAGTTTGATGCCATCCTGCAAATAAATGTCGGGCTAATAATAAATCATGTCTCAGGAAAATCTTTATAACCTTAACAACTTTCCTTAAAATAAATCTTAATGGCAGTAACTTGATTTAGTGAAATAAATGCTATGAGATTTTGAAAGAAGCTGACACATGGCTAGCGCGTAAAAATTAAACTTTGTAATGAAGCAATGATGAATTCTTGCGTTTTGAGGTTTTAAAAAATAAATGTGAGACTTACAATGCTTAGAAAATTCTCTTAATGTGAACTGCATTGGTCATTACCCAATTCATAAAGAATGTTGGGCTTTCTAAACACCATACTAACAGATAAAACTTACACAGTCTCTGCTCTCCAAAAGCTTTCAGTTGAAAATTTTGAACAATTAAATCAACATGCAGGAAAAAGTCTGGATATGAAACTCTAGAGCAAACATAGAAAAAATATGGCAAGATCCACACTTGTGAATCTCCTTGTTTCAAACACACTAGTTGATTTTATATAAATAAAATGTTTTATTCCCACCATCCACTTACCCCTAATGAAAGCAAGTGTAGTCAACCTCATTTCTGTTTAAATTAATAAATCTGAACACAGAATTTTTTAAGTCTCATGTATTCCATAGAAAATAATAAGCAATGCAATAGTCATCCATAAAGTGCCCATTTTAAAGAAAGGGATATTCTCAAATGAAGCTTTAAAATAGGGGAAAGCAAAATTCAATACTGTGCCAAGTTATTACTGGAATTCACTAGGAAACAAATGAAAATAATTTCACGGGATTTGGTTGAGAGAAACACTGTATCAGGCTTTTCCCAGAATATGTTTTGACAATCACAGTTCCATTTGATTTTTAAGCTCATATGTATTGCAAAGAAAATGAAATCCATATGTTTCTGATTCACTTACACTCAACTCATCACACGTGTGCTGTAGGAGCACTTGAAGTTAAGCAGCTTCTAAACCATATTTCATCATTGCTAAATAGAGCTCAAAGACGGAATTGGCTTATGTTTAACTATAATTTTTATGCTATCAGAGGAATGTCACTGAACTCATGTGTTTTTATATGTATTATTATGCTATCTCTTGGAAATAGGCAAACAGTATAAAATGTTTGGCTAAATAAATGCTCACTGTCCTTTCTGCCTATTGCCTTTTTGTTTCCATTGCTTTTCAAGAGAAACAAAAGGAATTAGACTTGCAAAGAAAAATTTGTTCTGTCCTCAGGGAACATAAGGTATGTGATTACTTTCCTCTCTAAGTCTTTATATAAGCAATAATGCTAGTCAGCAATGGAGTGGAGTTATCCTTGTTTCTAGTTCTTGGTCAGACTTTTATTCGAGAGATTTGGTCAGAGTTTGTTTACTGTCAATAATTACTTAGCTGCAATGTTAGCTGCATGAAGATAGTGACTATGTTCTTCGGTTTTGCATTCTCACATCTGGCACGACACCTGGCTGGTCCTTTCAAGGTGACAGGCACTCTGTCCATTGTTCCTTGTTCTTTGGTGGAATGCAAGTGGGCTTTGCCATCAATGTGTTTTAAGCAAGCATGTTTGGGGATAAAATAGAGACGTAACACTAAATCTGACACTGGGTTTTGTAGAAGATTGAAAACCTTTTAACTACTCCAGTCATTATAGCATAAAAGCTCTTCAGTCTTTCAAAGCTGCTTTATTATAACCCAAATGGGATTCGGGAGAGTTAGCAAATGAAAAATCCACTGGACATCTTTATTGTGGCATCAGTAACATTCCACACTGTCCCCTGAAATAAGTTTCTTTCTCAAAGACAGTGTTTCCAAGAACAGGGTTTTCTCTGTTCTTTCTTCAATCACTCAGTGGTAGCTGGACTTCAGCCCCAATACAGTCAGCTTTCTCCAAGTATGTGAATCTTTGAAGTAAGGTAAATATATATTTACCACATTGGGCTCTTTTCTTCATTATACTTATTCCACAAATGACCACACAATTATTCTCTAGTCCCTTCTAAAGAATATTTTGTTATTAATTTTCTTCCAGCAAGGCTTAAGTTGGCAGTAAGATATAAGTACTTGTGGGGTTTTTTTTGTTTTTTAAATATCTTTTTAAAATATTTTGTATTTTATATCTCAGTTTGCTGAGAATGATGGTTTCCAGGTTCATCCATGTCCCTGCAAAGGACATGAACTTATCCTTTTTATGACTGCATAGTGTTCCATGGTGTATATGTACACATTTTCTTTATCCAGTCTATCATTGATGGCCATTTGGGTTGGTTCCAGGTCGCTGCTATTGTGAACAGTGCTGCAATAAACATACATGTGCATGTGTCTTTATAATAGGAAGACTTAAAATCCTTTGGGTATAAATCCAGTAATGGGATTGCTGGGTCAAATGGTATTTCTAATTCTAGATCCTTGAGGAATTGCCACACTGTCTTCCACAATGGTTGAACTAATTTACACTCCCACCAACAGTGTAAAAGCATTCTTATTTCTCCACATCCTCTCCAGTATCCATTGTCTCCTGATTTTTTAATGACTACCATTCTAACTGGCATGAGATGGTATCTCAATGTGATTTTGATTTGCATTTCTCTAATGACCAGACACTGTTAAATTATTAATAGGTTCACATCTAGAAAGCTGTATGATGCATCTGTTTGTACTAGGGATATCCTATGCACAAGATTTTTGTTGTCAATAGAAAGCAGATAGTAGTCATCATACTTTGCTGCCCAGGAAAGATAGTGGTCTTGTCAATTTTGTGGACAATTATGTAGAATTCAGAAACAATGTCGTGAGTGGTGATCAGGGTCCCAAACCAGCTCACATGGCATAGAGTTTCCATCACATAGCTGAATCGTGATTGTAAATAATGTGCTAAGCTGGGTTCTGGGCCATGTGAAATAGAAAGTAGAAGGCAGAGAATACCCACCCTTTCTCCAATATAGGGCTGATAACAGGCCAAATTAAAAAACAGGTAAGAATGATCTGTGTATTTTTCAGTTTTCCCTCTGTGTCTTTTCCCCAAGCACCCAGAGCCATGGTATTATCTAAAGCTACACATCTGAGCCTGCTCAAAGTGATAAATATTCTAAAGCGGGAGAAAGAGGATTTTATTTTGCTATTTATACTTATAAAAATGAAATTATATTTTAAAAATATAGAAAATACAGAAGAGAAAAAAGTCCAAGATTCTCATTATACCAACATACATGTCATTCTTATATATTTCCTTTTCCCTCTTCCCATGTTACATAAAGGTAATACATACTATTTGGTCTCCTGATTTTGTCCCATTTTACTAACTCAGGCATTTATCCTCTTGCTATTTTGTATTTTTCAACATCACATTTAATGGCAGCTGGCACTTCACTGGCTACATGTACATCTTTATGTCATTAATCCTTCCACTTGTGCTGGGAAGTTAGATTGCATCCAGTTATTTTTTGTTACTACAAATAACACCATAAAAATTCTTCTTGCATGTAGCTTTTTTTTCTTATTTAGGATAATATCCTTAGAGGTCCCAAAAGGGAGACTTCCAGGGGAAAAGTTTGGGCAAAAAAAATTATGCCACATTGTTTTCCAAAAATTATGTCTTTTTCAACTGACTTCAGAAAGATTTGAGAGCACCAGCTATGCTTCTTTCTTTCTCATCTTGCTTATTACCTTGTTATTTTATTTTATTAACTTCCTACTTTGAAATAGTCATAGATTCACAAGAAGTTGCAAAGAAATGGACAGGAAGATCTCTCTCAACCTTCACCTAGCCTCCCCAGATGTTGACATTGCATAACTATAGCAAATTTTGGTATAAGTATAGTAATAAAACTGGGAAACTGACATTGGTACAAACTACAGAACTTTAGATTTCACCGAACATGTAACTCTGTGTGTGTGTGCGCATGTGTGTGCTTGTGTGTGTACCCACATCGCTATGCAAATTTATAACGTGTGTAGCTTCATGTAGCCAACACCGCTATCAAGATGCTTTACTGTCACCAAAGGCTCCTTCCTATTACCTCTTAGTAGCCACACCACACCTCCGTTCCCATCCCTAGCCCCTGGCAACTGTTAATCTGTTTTCCATCTCTATAATTATGTCATTTCAGAAATGTTGAGAATGGCAGGAGGCAGCCAAATGCCAAGGCAGATAGTGTAGGTCCCCAGTGAAACACCCCTTCCAAACTGAAGACAGCTTAAAGCCTGAAAGCCAAGTTACAAGCTAAATCCTTGGACCAGATTGAGAACTTGTCTCCCTGTTTGGCACCTTTTCCTGACTGATCCCTACCCTTCTCCTATTTTATATATACCTACCCTTTCCTAATTGGTTTTCTACTCTGTTGAGCCCACCTTTGAATGGTGTCTTCGCTTTAACCTTTTTTCCATACTCACAAACCAATCAGCACACACTCCCCATTGAGAGTCAACAAAGGGCTCTGGACCCAGCCACACAGGGAACTTTCCCGCCATCAGATAAGGGAATCCCCCTTGCTCCCTGTATCCTGTTTGCTGACAGCTTTCCTTTTACTTAATAAATTCTACTCTACTCACACTCCTCTGGTGTCTGCACATCTAATTCTTCCTGGTTGCGAGACAAGAACTCGGACCTAGCTGAGCTAAAAAGCAGAAAGAACACAACAATGCTACATAATGGAATATAGCAATATATTATCCTTTGAGTTGGCTTTTTTTTCACTCAACATAATTTCCTGGAAGTTCACCCAAATGGTTGCATGAATCAATAGTTTGTACCTTTTATTGATGCAAAGTGTTCTATGGCATGCATTTACCACAGTTTGTTTAGTCATTCACCCTGTAAAGGACATGTGGTTAATTTTCAGTTTCAGGCTATAGTGAATAAATCCTCTGTAAACATTTATTTACAAGTTTCTTCATGCAAATAAGTTCTCATTTCTGTGGGATAAATGCTGAAGGATGCAATTGCTGGGTAATAGGATATATTGTGTGATTTGTTTTACAAAGCGCTGCTAAATTGATTTCCAAAGTGGTTGTGGCATTAAAATTTCTACCACCAACCTATGAGAGATCCAGTTTTTCTGCAGACTTGCCAGCAGTTTGTGTTATTATTATTTTTTATTTTAGCCATTATAATAATTATATAGTAATATCTCATTATGATTTCAATTTCCATTTCTCTAATGACTAATGATGTTGAACATCTTTTCATGTGCTTATTTGCCATCTATATATCCTCCCTATGAAATATCTATTCAGGCCTTTTCTTCATTTAAAAATGGATATTTTTGATTTCAGGTCAAGATCCAAGTTGGCCAAATAGGAACAGCTCTGGAGTGCAGTTCCCAGAGAGAACGCAGAGGATGAGTGATCACCGCATTTCCAAACGAGTTTTTATTGCCCACAGACCAGGAGATTCCCAGGCAGAAAAGCACCACGAGTCTCCAGCACAGCTGTTTCAGCTGGCGCAGTGTGTCTCTGCACAAAAACTCACACAAATCTGGGTGGCTGTTTCAAATGGTGCCTGGAATGTCTGGGAGACAGAGTCGCCCATTCAACTGAAAAAAAAGGGGCTGAAACAGGGAGCCAGTTGATCTGGCTCAGTGAGTCCCACCTCCACAAAGACCAGCAATCTGAAATGCTCTGGACTGAGAGTTTCACAGCAAGCACAGCTGGACCCAGGACAGTCCAGCTCTGTGGGGGGAAGGGCATTTGCCATTACTGAGGCAGTCCACCACAACCAAGGCAGTCCACCACTACTGAGGCAGTCAGCCATTACCGAGGCAGTCTGCCATTACAGAGACAGTCTGCCATTACTGAGGCAGACCACCATTACCAAGGCAGTTCTAACTATACTTCAATAAACAAAACCACAAGGAAGTTCACACAGCAGCTGGGTAGAGCCCATGGCAGCTCAGCAACGCCTCTGCTGGCAAACTGTGATGAAGCTACCTCCTTGCTGGGCAGGGCATCTCTGGAAAAAGTCAGCAGCACATCAGGAACTTATAAATAAAGCCCCACCTTCCCAGGACAGAGCACCAGGGAAAAAAGGTGGTTATGAGTTCTGCTGCAGCAGACTTAAATGTACCTGCCCAGCAGCTCTGAATGGAACAATGGAGCTCACAGCTCAGCACTTGAGCTCCTATAAGGGACAGACTGTCTCCTCAAGCAGCTCCCCAACCCCTGTATATCCAAAGAGAAACCTTATAAAGGAGTGCTCAAGCTGACATTTGATGGGTATCCTTCTGTGACAAAGATAACAGAATAAGAAACTGGCAGCAACCCTTACTATTCTGCAGCTGCCACAGGTGATCCCCAGGCAAGCAGGGTCTGTAATTGACCTCCAACAGTCCTACAGCAGAGGGGCCTGACTGTTAGAAGGAAAACTAAAAAACACAAAGAAATAACTTCATCATCAACAAAAAGGATGTCCACTCAGAGACTCCATCCAAAAGTCACCAACTACAAAGACCACAGGTAGATAAATCCACAAAGATGGGAAGAAACCAGTGCAAAAAGGATGAAAACACCCAAAACCAGAATGCCTCTCCTCCTATAAGGGATCACAACTCCTAACCAGCAAGGGAACAAGGCTGGATGGAGAATGAGTCTGATGAATTGACTAAAACAGGCTTCAGAAAGTGTTTAATAACAAACTTCTCTGAGCCAAAATAACATGTTCTAACCCAATGCAAAGTAACTGAGAACCTTGAAAAAAGGTTTGATGAAATGCTAATGAGAATTAACAGCTTGGAGAAGAATATAAATGAATTGATGGAGCTGAAAAACACAACACAAGAACTTCGCAACGCATACACAAGTTTCAACAGCTGAATTGACCAAGCAGAAGAAAGGATATCAGAGATTGAAGATCAACTCAATGAAATAAAATGAGAAGGCAAGATTATAGAAAAAAAGAGTAAAAAGAAATGAACAAAGCCTCCAAGAAATATGGGATTATGTCAACATGGTGAAACCCAGTATCTACTAAAAATACAAAAAGTAGCTGGGCATGGTGGTGCATGCCTGTAATCTCAGCTACTCAGGAGGCTGAGGCAGGAGAATTGCCTCAACTCAGGAGGAGGAGGTTGCAGTAAGCTGACATTGCACCATTGCACTCCAGCCTGGGTAACAAGAGCGAAACTCCATTTCAAAAAAAAAAAAAAGAAAAGACTTAATCTACGTTTGATAGGTGTACTGAATGTGATGGAGAGAATGAATCCAAGATGGAAAACACTCTTCAGGATATTATCCAGGAAACTTCCCCAACCTAGCAAGGCAGGGCAATATTCAAGTCCAGGAAATACAGAGAACACCACAAAGATATTCCTCAAAAAGAGCAACCCCAAGGCACATAATTGTCAGATTCACCAGGGTTGAAATGAAGGAAAAAATGCTAAGGGCAGCCAGGGAGAAAGGTCAGGTTATCTACAAAGGGAAGCCCATCAGATTTCTAGCCCATCAGAGATTACTACAAACAACTCTATGCACATAAACCAGTAAACCTGGAAGAAATGGATAAATTCCTGGACACTTCCAACCTCCCAAGCCTAAACCAGGAAGAAGATGAAACCCTGAATAGACTAATAACAAGGGCGAAGTTGAGGCAGCAATTAATAGCCTACCAACCAAAAAAATCCCAGGTCCAGATGGGTTCACAGCCAAATTCTACCAGACATACAAAGAGTAGCTGGTACCACTCCTTCTGAAACTATTCCAAACAATCCAAAAAGAGGGAATCCTTCCCAAATCATTTTATGAGACCGACATCATCCTGATACCAAAACCCGGCAGAGACTCAACAAAAAAAGAAAACTACAGGCCAATATCCATGATGAACATAGATGCAAAAATCTTCAATAAAATACTGGCAAGCCGATTACAACAGCACATCAAAAAGCTTATCCACCATGATCAAGTAGGATTCATCCCGGGGATGCAAGGCTGGTTCAACATACGCAAGTCTATAAATATAATTCACCACATAAACAGAACCAAAGACAAAAAACACATGATTATCTCAATTGATGCAGAGAAGGCATTCGACAAAATTCAACTGCCCTTTATGCTAAAAACTCTCAATAAACTAGGTATCGACAGAATGTATCTAAAAATAATAAAAGCTATTTATGACAGACCCACAGCCAATATCATACTGAATGGGAAAAAACTGGAAGCATTCCCTTTGAAATCTGGCACTAGACAAGGCTGCCCTCTCTCACCATTCCTATTCAACATGGTATTGGAAGTTCTAGCCAGAGCAATCAGGCAAGAAAAAGAAATAAAGGGTATTCAATTAGGAAAGGAGGAAGTCAAAATGTCTCTATTTGCAGATGACATGATTGTATATTTAGAAGACCCCATCGTCTTGGCCCAAAATCTCCTTAAGCTGATAAGCAACTTCAGCAAAGTCTCAGGATACAAAATCAATATGAAAAAATCACAAACATTCCCATACACCAATAATAGACAAACAGAGAACCAAATCATGAGTGAAATCCCATTCACAATTGCTACAAAGAGGATAAAATACCTAGAAATACAAATAACAAGGGATGTGAAGGAACTCTTCAAGGAAAACTACAAACCGCTGCTCAAGGAAATAAGACGGGACACAAACAGATGGAAAAACATTCCATGCTTATGGTTAGGAAGAATCAATATTGTGAAAATGGCTATACTGCCCAAAGTAATTTATAGATTCAATGCTATCCCCATCAACCTACCTAAGACCCTCTTCACAGAACATGAGAAAACCACCTTAAACTTCATATGGAACCAAAAGAGAGCCCGCATAGCCAAGTCAATTCTAAGCAAAAACAACAAAGCTGGAGGTATCATGCTAGCTGACTTCAAACTATACTACAAGGCTATAGTAATCAAAACAGCATGGTACTGGTACCAAAACAGAGATATAGATCAATAGAACAGAACAGAGGCATCAGAGGCAACACCACACATCTACAACCATCTGATCTTTGACAAACCTGACAAAAACAAGCAATGGGGAAAGGATTCCCTGTTTAATAAGTTGGGAAAACTGGCTAGCCATGTGCAGAAAGCAGAAACTGGACCCCTTCCTGACACCTTACACTACAATTAACTCCAGATGGATTAAATACTTAAACATAAGACCTTACCATAAAAACCCTAGAAGAAAACCATTCAGGACATAGGCATAGGCAAGGACTTCATGACTAAAACACCAAAAGCATTGACAACAAAAGCCAAAATAGACAAATTGGATCTAATTAAACTCCAGAGCTTCTGCATAGCAAAAGAAACAATCATTAGAGTGAATTGGCAACCAACAGAACAAGAAAAATTTTTTGCAATCTACCCATCTGACAAAGGGCTAATATCCAGAATCTACAAAGAAGTACAACAGATTTACAAGAAAAAAAACAAACACACCCATTCAAAAGTGGGCAAAGGATATGAACAGACACTTTTCAAAAGAAGACATATATGAGGCCAACAAACATATGAAAAAATGCTTATCATCACTGGTCATTAGAGAAATGCAAATCAAAACCACATTGAGATATCATCTTACACCAGTTAGAATGGCGATCATTAAAAAATCTGGAGACAACAGATGCTGGAGAGGATGTGGAGAAACGGAACACTTTTACACTGTTGGTGGGAGTGTAAATTAGTTCAACCATTGTGGAAGACAGTGTGGCGCTTCCTCAAGGACCTAGAAATAGAAATACCATTTGACCCAGCAATCCCATTATGGGTATATACCCAAAGGATTATAAATTATTCTATTATAAAGACACATGCACACATACGTTCATTGAGGCATTGTTTACAATAGCAAAGACCTAGAACCAACCCCAATGCCCATCAATGATAGTCTGGACAAGGAAAATGTGGCACATGTCCACCATGGAATACTATGCAGCCACAAAAAAACAATGAGTTTGTGTCCTTTGTAGGGACATAGATGAATCTGGAAACCATCATTCTCAGCAAACTAACACAAGAACAGAAAATCAAACACTGCATGTTCTCACTCATAGGTGGGTGTCGAACAATGAGAACATATGGACACAGGGAGGGGAGCATCACACACTGGGGTCTGTTGGGGGGGACTAGGGGAGGGCCAGCAGGGGGTAGGGAGTTGGGGAGGGATAACACGGGGAGAAATGCCAGATATAGGTGACGGGGATGGAGGTAGCAAACCACATTGCCATGTATGTACCTATGCAACAATCCTGCATGTTCTGCACATGTACCCCAGAACCTAAAGTGCAATAAAATATATTTAAAAAATAAAAAAAAATAGATATTTTTAAATGTTTGGTTTTGAGAGTTCTTTATATATTACAGATACAAGTTGGACACGTGATTTGCAGATATTTTCTTCCAGTTTTTATAACTTTTTTTTTCATCTTTTTAACAGGGTCTTTCCCAGAAGAAAAGTTTTTAATTTTAGTAGACTTCAATTTCCATTTTTAAATTAATGAATTATATTTTTATTGTCACGCCTAAAAATCTTTGTGTAGTCCTAGGTCTTAAAGACTGTCTCCTATTTTTTCTAGAAGTTTTATACATTTTTTTTTCTTTCCCAAGGTAGAGTCTTGCTCTGTTACCCAGGGTGGAGTGCAGTGGTGCAATCTCAGCTTACTGCAACCTCTGCCTCCTGGTTCAAGTGATTCTCCTGCCTCAGCCTCCCAAGTAGCTGGGACTAAAGGTGCCGACCACCACGTCTAACTAATTTTTGTATTTTTAGTAGAGATGAGGTTTTTCCATGTTGTTTAGGCTGGTCTCAAACTCCTGACCTCAAGTGATCCACTCACCTTGGCCTCCCAAAGTGCTGGGATTACAGACATGAGCCACCATGTGTGGCCGAGAGGTGTTTTTTTAAAATCATGAATTGTTGAATGTTTTCAAATGCTGTTATTGCATTAATTGATATAATCACGTCATTTTTCTTCTAAATTTAGCCTGTTGATATGGTGGTTTACATTGATGAATTTTTGAATATTGAACCAATTTGTGTATCTGGTATAAATTCTCCTTGGTCATGGTGTGGTATTCTTATTATATATTGTTGAATTGCTAAAATTTTGTTGATGATTTTTGCATTTAAGTTCATGAGAGTTAAGGGTCTATAGTTTTCTTTTCTGTGTTACCTTAGTCTGGTTTTGTTATCAGGGTAATGATGGCCTTGTAAAAGGATTTAGGAAACATTCCTTCCTCTTTCTGGAAGAGATTGTGTAACATTTATGTTAATAATTTAAATGTCTGATAAAATTCTCTAGTGAAAAGATTTTAAAATACAAATTCAATTTCTTTAATACTTATAGGACTATTCATGTTATCTATTTCATCTTTTTTGAGTATTGGTAGTTTTTGGAGTGTGGGAAAGTGGGGAAGGAAAAGTCTTTGGGTAAAGGTAATATTACTAGTGGTAGACAAACTATACTTAGAAGTCAGCCCCAAGTTAAACACTCAAGACCAGATCCCACTTGTTACTTTTTTCACCAACAGTTTCCAAACTCACCGACTTTCTGAAGGATCTATTTTTATTACTGTGTTTCTTTTTTAACAGTACACGTGACTACAGACCCAGTTGAGAGTGGGTAACTGTGGCAGTAACTATCCGTCTACATGTGTAGTTTGGAAGTCAGTATCTGTTTTTATAATTTTAATGTGTGCTGACACAGGCGCTCCACCAATGGGAATCTGATGCACTGCCAAACTCCCAGTTTTATTGCACTATCCCCTCCAAGGTACACAAAAACTGAGTCACGTACAGACACTAGACAGTGACAGAGTACTAAGCATCTGCCACACAATGGACTAAGGAGGAAAAATTCAACATCCCTTAAAACCCAATAAGTGCTTTAAAAGACAACTCTAGGAAACTTGCTCTTCGTTTTAATTTAAGAATACTGATTACAGGCTGAATATGGTGTCTCATGCCTCTAATCCCAGCACTTTGGGAGACCGAGGCAGGAAGATCACTTGAGCCCAGGAGTTTGAGACCAGCCTGGGAAACATAGTGAGATCCCGTTTCTATAAAAAATAAACAAAATTAACTGGGTGTGGTGGTAAGCGCTTGTAGTCTCAGCTACTTGGGAGGCTGAGGTGGGAGGATTGCTTGAGCCTAGGAAGTCAAGGCTACAGTGAGCTGTGATCACACCACTGCATTTCAGCCTGGGTGACAAAAGAAGACCCTGTTTCAAAAAAAAGAAAAAAAAAAATTACTGATTACAAAAAGAAAAAAAAAGGCTGAAATTTATTTCTCAGGAAACTGATTTAAATGTTGAGAAAACTGTTGCTGGTTTTTGGGAGAAGCAGGTTCCTGTTCCATGTCCTTCTTTCTGCAGCATCAGAGCATTTTGGCCAAGAGTTTCTCAGTGCCACACCCTTGGAACTGTAGTCAGAGGCTTTTCCAATGTTTCCAGCCTCTGTGGTACCCATATTCCAGAAACACAGTTTAGTTGCTCAAACCTTTGGCTTTTTAATCAGATAGTTGGCAAGTTGCTATTTGCTGCTCACAAACAATTCTGTCTTTGTGAAAAACACACCTGTTGATTTAGAAAGGTCTTTTCCCATTGGGGTTGCATGTTTAACGTTTCTTAGCAAATATTCGCAGCATGGGTACCACCCTCCAGAAGTACATATGGCCATCTACATTCATGAGGAATCAATCTTGTTAAGCCTGCTGGAAGAACACAGGACCTAAGGATGTCAACCATGCTCAGGCCTGGTTGTGAGTGGTCATTAGACCATCAAGTAATCAAGGACCCTAGCTGGTCACAAATACCAGCCAGGAGTATCCAAAGTTATCCTGTCTCATATTACAACCACTTACATATTACTAAGCCAGTTCTTGGCCAGAATATCTTTAAAAATAGAATCAATCTTTTATAGATCACCATATTGGAGATTTTATTTTTAGTTTTAGAAGAATAAGACATTGGTGATTATTGTAATTGCAAACATCACACATTGTAGGGGTTTGATCCTATAATGTTACATATTATAGAAATTTGATCACCATAATGCCAGATAATTACCAGACTCCAAAGCTTGCATTTTATTCACATTTTTGCTGTTGTGTTTAAGACAGTTACATAATAAGAATATTTAAATCAGGGATCCACTTCTAACATTTTTTTTTTGAGACAGGGTCTTATTCTGTCGCTCAGGCTGGAGTGCAGTGGCTTGATCTTGGCTCACTGCAACTTTCACTTCCTGGGTTCAAGCGATCCTCCCACCTAGCCTCCCCAGTAGCTGGGACTACAAGCATACATCACCATGTCTGGCTAATTTTTGTATTTTTTGGTAGAGACGGAGTTTTACCATGTTGGCCAGGCTGGTCTCAAACTCCTGACCTCAGGTAATCTATCTACCTTGGCCTCCTAAAGTGTTGGGATTATAGACGTGAGCCACTGTGCCAGGCCCTCTAACATTTTTATTCAGACTTACTTTTGCTCTTTCCTAGGCAGATTTTTTTGGTATTATTTTATAAAATGAAAGGCAAAACAGTGAGACACCTATTCTTTAATTTTATAAATAAATTTATTAACACACAAGCTTACAGCAACTGACAGTGTTCAACATATGCAGGTATGATGACATGAAACAGTTTGAATTTACTCCATCTACCACCTTGCACAATATGGCAAGTAGAAAGAGGCACTGTAGGTGCAAACCCAGCAATTAAAACTGCTTAAGCCTAAAACTAAAAGAAAATATTCCCAATTTCCTCTTCCATGAACACATGTAGCTTATTTTGGATTATATTTTTCCACTGCATTTTGACCTTCATAAATAGTTTTCAAGTCTGGACTTTCTGTCCTTATTATTATGTCTTTCTATTCCATTCTGGGAAGCAGTAACATCTGGAGTAGAAAGATGCCTCTAATTTCCTTAGGCAGAGAGAACACACCAGGGAAAAAGGCTGCAGGGCTTCTCAAACGACTCTGAGGGCAAGGATGACCGAGGCATTTGTTAGAAATACTAATTCCCCTTTGTATGTCTGGTAGAATTCGGCTGTGAACCCATCTGGACCTGGGCTTTTTTTGGGTGGTAGGCTCTTAATTGCTGCCTCGACTTCAGACCTTGTTATTGGTCTATTCAGGGTTTCAGCTTCTTCCTGGTTTAGGCTTGGGAGGAGGCAACTGTCCAGGAATTTATCCATTTCTTCCAGGTTTTCTAGTTTATGTGCATAGAGTTGTTTGTAATAATCTCTGATGATGGCTTGAATTTCTGTGGAATCTGTGGTGATATCCCCTTTATCATTTTTTATTGCATCTATTTGGTTATTCTCTCTTTTCTTTTTTATTAATCTGGCTAGTGGTCTATTTTGTTGATCTTTTCAAAAAATGAGCTCCTGGATTTATTGATTTTTTGAAGGGTTTTCCGTGTCTCTATCTCCTTCAGTTCTGCTCTTATCTTAGTTATTTCTTGTCTTCTGCTAGCTTTTGAGTTTTTTTGATCTTGCTCCTCTAGCTCTTTCAGTTTTGACGATAGGGTGTCAATTTTAGATCTCTCCTTTCTTCTCATGTGGGCACTTATTGCTATATATTTTCCTCTAGAGACTGCTTTAAATGTGTCCCAGAGATTCTGGTATGTGGTGTCTTCGTTCTCGCTGGTTTCGAAGAACATCTTTATTTCTGCCTTCATTTCATTGTTTATCTAGTCAACATTCAAGAGAAAGTTGTTCAGTATCCATGAAGCTGTGCAGTTCTGGGTTGGTAGAAACCAACCAGAATTCAGAAGAATTCTGAGTTCTAACTTGATTGCACTGTGGTCTGAGAGACTGTTTGTTATGGTTTCTGTTCTTTTGCATTTGCTGAGGAGTGATTTACTTCCAATTATGTGGTCAATTTTAGAGCAGGTGTGATGTGGTGCTGAGAAGAATGTATGTTCTGTGGATTTGGGGTGGAGAGTTCTGTAAATGTCTATTAGGTTTGCTTGGTCCAGGTGTGAGTTCAAGTCCTGGATATCCTTGTTAATTTTCTGTCTCATTGATCTGTCTAATATTGACAATGGTGTGTTAAAGTCTCCCACTATTATTGTGTGAGAGTCTAAGTCTCTTTTTAAGTCATTAAGAACTTGCCTTATGTATCTGGGTGCTCCTGTATTAGGTGCATATATATTTAAGATCATTAGCTCTTCTTGTTGCATTGATCCTTTTACCATTATGTAATGTCCTTCTTTGTCTCTTTTGATCTTTGTTGCTTTAAAGTCTATTTTATCAGAGATGAGAATTGCAACTCCTGCTTTTTTTTGCTCTCCATTTGCTTGGTAAATCTTCCTCCATCCCTTTATTTTGAGCCTTTGTGTATCCTTGCATGTGAGATGGGTTTCCTGGATACAGCACATTGATGGGTTTTGGCTTTTTATCCAATTTGCCAGTCTGTGTCTTTTGATTGGGGCATTTAGTCCATTTACGTTTAGGGTTAATATTGTTATGTGTGAATTTGATACTGCCATTTTGATGCTAGCCGGCTGTTTTGCCCATTGGTTGATGCAGAATCTTCTTTGTGTTGATGCTCTTTACCATTTGGTATGTTTTTGGGGTGGTTGGTACTGGTTGTTCTTTTCTATGTGTAGTGCCTCTTTCAGGAGCTCTTGTAAAGCAGGTCTGGTGGTGATGAAATCTCATCATCCTGATACCAAAACCTGGCAGAGACTCAACAAGAAAAGAAAACTACAGGCCAATATCCATGATGAACATAGATGCAAAAATCTTCAATAAAATACTGGCAAGCTGATTGCAACAGCACATCAAAAAGCTTATCCACCATGATCAAGTAGGATTCATCCCGGGGATGCGAGGCTGGTTCAACATACGCAAGTCTATAAATGTAATTCACCACATAAACAGAACCAAAGACAAAAACCACATGATTATCTCAATTGATGCAGAGAAGGCATTCGACAAAATTCAACAGCCCTTTATGCTAAAAACCCTCAATAAACTAGGTATCGACGGAACGTATCTCAAAATAATAAAAGCTATTTATGACAAACCAACAGCCAATATCATAATGAATGGGAAAAAACTGGAAGCATTCCCTTTGAAATCTGGCACTAGACAAGGATGCCCTCTCTCACCACTCCTATTCAATATAGTACTGGAAGTTCTAGCCAGAGCAATCAGGCAAGAAAAAGAAATAAAGGGTATTCAATTAGGAAAGGAGGAAGTCAAATTGTCCCCATTTGCAGACAATTTGATTGTATATCTAGAAGACCCCATCATCTCAGCCCAAAATCTCCTGAAACTGATAAGCAACTTCAGCAAAGTCTCAGGATACAAAATCAATGTGCAAAAATCACAAGCATTCCTACACACCAATAACAGACTTAAAGAAAGCCAAATCAAGAACGAACTGCCATTCACAATTGCTACAAAGAGAATAAAATACCTACGAATACAACTAACAAGGAATGTAAAGGACCTCTTCAAGGAGAACTACAAACCACGGCTCAACAAAATAAGAGAGGACACAAACAGATGGAGAAACATTCCATGTTCATGGTTAGGAAGAATCAATAACGTGAAAATGGCCATACTGCCCAAAGTAATTTACAGATTCAACGCTATCCCCATCAAGCTACCAATGACCTTCTTCACAGAACTGGAAAAAAACACCTTAAACTTCATATGGAGCCAAAAGAGAGCCCACATAGCCAAGTCAATTCTAAGCAAAAAGAACAAAGCGGGAGGCATCACACTACCAGACATCAAACTATACTACAAGGCTACAGTAATCAAAACAGCATGGTACTGGTACCAAAACAGAGATACAGACCAATGGAACAAAACAGAGGCGTCAGAGGCAATGCCACACATCTACGACCATCTGATCTTTGACAAACCTGACAAAAACAAGCAATGGGGAAAGGATTCCCTGTTTAATAAGTGGTGTTGGGAAAACTGGCCAGCCATATTCAGAAAGCAGAAACTGGACCCCTTCCTGACACCTTACACCAAAATTAACTCCAGATGGATTAAATACTTAAACATAAGACCTAACACCATAAAAACCCTAGAAGAAAACCTACGCAAAACCATTCAGGACATAGGCGTAGGCAAGGACTTCATGACCAAAACACCAAAAGCATTGCCAACAAAAGCCAAAATAGACAAATGGGACCTAATCAAACTCCACAGCTTCTGCACGGCAAAAGAAACAGTCATTAGAGTGAATCGGCAACCAACAGAATGAGAAAAAATTTTTGCAGCTTACCCATCTGACAAAGGGCTGATATCCAGAATTTACAAAGAACTAAAACAGATTTACAAGACAAAAACAAACAAGCCCATTCAAAAGTGGGCAAAGGATATGAACAGATACTTTTCAAAAGAAGACATACAGGAGGACAACAAACATGAAAAAATGCTCATCATCACTGGTCATTAGAGTAATGCAAATCAAAACTACATTGAGATACCATCTCACGCCAGTTAGAACAGCGATCATTAAAAAATCTGGAGACAACAGATGCTGGAGAGGATGTTGAAAAATAGGAAGACTTTTACACTGTTGGTGGGAGTGTAAATTAGTTCAACCATTGTGGAAGACAGTGTGGCGATTCCTCAAGGATCTAGAAATAGAAATCCTATTTGACCCAGCAATCCCATTACTGGGTATATATCCAAAGGATTATAAATCGTTTTAGTATAAGGACACATGCACAAGAATGTTCATTGCAGCACAGTTTACAATATCAAAGACCTGGAACCAACCCAAATGCCCATCGATGATAGACTGGACAGGGAAAATGTGGCACATATACACCATGGAATATTATGCAGCCATCAAAAATGATGAGTTCGCGTCCTTTGTAGGGACATGGATGAACCTGGAAACCATCATTCTCAGCAAACTGATACAAGAACAGAAAATCAAGCATCACGTGTTCTCACTCATAGGTGGGTGTTGAACGATGAGAATACATGGACACAGGGAGGGGAGCACTATACACTGGGGTCTGTTTGGGGGAAATAGGGGAGGGACGGCGCTGGGTGGGGAGTTGGGGAGAGATAGCATGGGGAGAAATGCCACATATAGGTGAAGGGGAGGAAGGCAGCAAATCACACTGCCACGTATGTACCTATATGCAACAATCTTGCATGTTCTTCACATGTACCCCAAAACCTAAAATGCAATTAAAAAAAAAAGAAGAAAAAAGAAGAAATACTAATTCCCAATTTGGGCCGTTGAAGAGTCGGATTTGATAGGCTTAAGGTGGTACCCAGGGTCTGCCTGCCTGCCTTCCTGCCTGCCTTCCTTCCTTCCTTCCTTCTTCCTTCCTTCCTCCCTTCCTTTCTTCCTCTTTCCTTTTTTCCTCTTCCTTCCTTCCTTCCCTTCCCTTTCTTTCTTTCTTTCCCTTCCTCCCTCCCTCCCTCCTTCCCTCCTTTCTCTCTCTCTCTCTTTCTCTCTTTCTCTCTTTTTTCTTTCTTTCAATGGAGTAGAGCTCTATCACCCAGGCTGGAGTGCAGTGGTGCAATCATAATGCACTGCAGCCTTGGCCTCACCGGCTCAAGCAATCTTCCCACCTCAGCTTCCTTAGTAGCTGGGACTGGAGGTGTTCGTCACTAAACCTGGCTAATTTTTTTATTTTTTATTTTTATTTTTAGAGATGTTGTCTTGCTTTATTGCCCAGGCTGGTCTTGAACTCCCGGTCTCAAGCAACCCTCCCACCTCGGCTCCCCAAAGTACTGAAACTGCATGTGTAAGCCACTGCGTCCAGCCAGATCTCTCATTTATTAAGCTAATGGGACAGTGTTATCATCAGGGCAGTTTAGGATGAATTAAAGTAGGTTCAAGGAACACCTTTACAGGATCAGGACCACTGAGAGAGGCTGTGCAGGTTGCACTCTGCCCAGCCAAGTAGGGAGGAGAGGGGCTGAAATTTTACCAGCCCTGATGGCCAAAATGTGCTCATTGGCAAGAGCATGGGGAAACCTGAGAAATAAGGGCTTTTAAATTGGTGCACCCACTGGAGGTACCTTTTTCTCACTGGAACCATGCTGCATGTGTGTCAGCTGCTGGTCAAATCGGAACAGCCTACAGCTCTAGTTATGTGCACAGATTCCTGGGTTCTTACCCCAGATCTGTTGAAACAGCATCTCTAGATTGGTTCTATTTTAAAACACTCCTGCCACTCCCAGCACTGTGACTCTCATACATATAAAAGTTGGAGAACCACCAAGTGCTTAGATCCAAAGCATTTATTTATTTATTTAGAGATGGAGTCTCACTCCATCACCCAGGCTGCAGTGCAACGGCAAATCTAGGCTCGCTTTAACATGTGCCTTCCAAATTCAAGCAATTGTCCTGCCTCAGCCTCCCGAGTAGCTGGGATTACAGGCACCCACCACCACACCCAGCTAATTTTTTTGTATTTTTGGTAGAGACAGAGTTTCACCATGTTGACCAGGTTGGTCTCAAACTTCTGACCTCAGGTGATCCACCCACCTCTGCCTCCCAAAGTCCTGGGATTACAGGCGTGAGCGACCACGAGATCTGAAGTCTTTAAATAGCAATCTCTTTGACAGACATGACTTCATATTCTTTTCATCCCTAATCTTTGTGGATTTTTCAACCCTCATCAGAAGTTGCAGGCTTGAACGCGGAGGCGGAGGTTGCAGTGAGTTGAGATCATGCCATTGCACTCCAGCTTGGGCGACAAATGAGACTCTATCTCAAAAAAAGAATTGCAGGTGGCACTGAACAGAAATAATTAGCAAGGACCTAGGACTCTAGTGATCTAATAGTACAACCTAAAAAAGCAAAGTCCATAGGTCCTCAGTCCCTTGGGCCAAAAGGCATTCTACCAATTCCTAATTCATTTGGACCTGGAGTCTACTTATAATAAACACACAGACCCCAACTGTGACTGTCACTACTGGAAGTCAATGACCACTGCTCCTACCTGCACTGCTATGTCAATACAGAACCTATGTCTCCTTCAGTTTCCTCTTAGTTTCCACACTTCCCTGGATTCTGTTCCTTATACTCCAGTCCTACTGCAACTCATTTCAAAGTATGTCTCTATAGACTTTGCAAGGTCCCTGAACCTAATCTCCTTTGATATTTTGTCTTACACCTGCTGCATTTCTTTCCAACCATTGATTCTCTTTGCAGCTTTTCCTCCCCACCTCCCTGACTTCTCACTACCTGATGAACCTTTATCCACGGACAGTGTTCAGTTTTGTCCAACCTAAGTGCCAGGGACATCCCTCAGGACACACTGGCTTCCTTACTGTGGGACAGAACAAACACCTCTGGATACCTACAGCCAATGAGGCTCCATGGGGGCTACTCAGGTTCATATCTCCAGGAACAGATTTTATTGAATTGTTTTCAGTTTTAGTGACTTGGATGTTGTTGTGCCTGAGTCAAACATATTTCACAATTTTGAGACCCAAACACATTTGAGTCCAACACATTTCACAAAATTGAGACCCAAAGCAAAACTAAATGAGCATCACTTCAGGTTTGCCTGTAGGCCTTCCATTGGGATTTAAACACTGCTGCCCCATTTCTTAGAATACTTTGTTAGAATGTCCTTTTGAATCTACATGCATTTTCCCCCTCAATCCCTGCCTTCTGAAACAGGGAATGCCTAGAAGCGCTTGTAGTTTTACCCACTTTGAGATGCAGGGAGAGATTTCTTTCCAATTTTTGGACTCATTTTTCATATTATTTCAGATTGCTGCTGATTCTTCTACTGGTAACCAGGTTTCTCCTACTCCAGAGTTTAGATTATTTTTATTAGATGTGTCTAGAAAGTAAGATACTTCACTTATGGAATAAACTGGTCTCTAATGTATTTTTGCATGGCTTCATGTAACCAGAACCATAATATAGGAGGAGATCCAAAATAATTCCTTAATTTTTTTTGTTTGTTTGTTTGTTTTTTGAGATGGAGTCTCACTCTGTTGCCAGGCTGGAGTGCAGAGGTGCGATCTCGGCTCACTGCAGGCTCCGCCTCCTGAGTTCAAGGGATTCTCCTGCCTCAGCCTCCGGCGTAGCTGGGATTACAGGTGTGCACCCCTATCCCTGGCTAATTTTTGTATTTTTAGTAGAGATGGGGTTTCAGCATGTTGGCCAGGATGGTCTTGATCACTTGACCTTGAGATCCGCCCGCCTTGGCCTCCCAAAATGCTGGGATAACAGGCGTGAGCCACTGCGCCCGGCTTCTTAATGTTTTTAAATAGCTTTCTAGAGATAAACAACAACAACAACAACAACAAAAACAAAAAACAAAAAAACCTAGATTTTGGGGACATCATTGGTTAGGGGAAAAAAACACCACTGTAATCTACTGATTCTTCCTAGAAACAACCATCTCGTCACCAAGACTGACTGGATAGAGGACTTGTTATTAGCACAGGGTAATCAGAAAATGACCATTTCTGAACATGAAAGGCTATATTTTATCTATTCCATGTTATTAATGAAGTACACTATTTTCTTCTATAATTCAAGTTTTAGTCTTATTAAGCAATTATTTTCCCTTAAGACGTCCCCCCAGAAAACTGAGTAATGGATAAATAACCGTAATGATTATCCATGTAACTGGACTCAAGTAATCATTGCCGACTCTCTTTAACAGAGTTAAACATCCTGTGAACACAAATTTCCTGAAAAGCTCTGCTACGTGATGTACTTTCAGTAGCCCTGTGTATGGAGATCAGTGAGTGAAAATAAACCCGTAGACTGAAAGTGAAGCTCACCCTGGAACAGAACCACCGCCACCAGACAAGTTTCTATATGTGGTTAAGGGACCAACTCCAGTAACGGGGATGACACACCAGTGCAGGGGGTAACATTTCAAAGGAAGAGAAGGCTCAGGTCACATCCAGTCACCATGCATCACCAGCCTCAGAGGAAGGGGAATGGCTTATGCAAATTATCAAATGCGGTTCAACTTCCCAGCATTGTTTTCCTCACCTGCGACTGTTTGTCTTTCATTGTAGAACCAAATACCGCATGTTCTCACTTACAAGTAGGAGCTAAATGACAAGAATTCATGGACACATAGAAGGGAACAACAGACACTGGGGCCTTCTTGAGGATGGAGGATGGGAGGAGGGAAAGGAATAAAAAATTAACTATTAGGGTCTATGCTTAGTACCTGGGTGCCAAAAGAATCTGTACAGCAAACCCCTATGACATGAGTTATATATATAGAAACCTGCACATGTTGCCCTCAACCTAAAATAAAAGTTTAAAAAAATGCACCAGAGAATATGTCATGGAAAGGGAATTTCTCTTTTATTTGCAATACAGAAGAAAAGAAAAGCCCTTCTCTTACCTGGATAATGTGGAAAATATTTCATTGCTGTGCACACTGTGATAGGTTGGGTTGAGGGAGGGGAGAGGTTGGAGGCTGGGAAGCCAGGTGGACTCCATAGAGCATGGCTCCTTCTCCTGGGGTGTCCCTGTCTTGTGTTCTGTCCTGGAGAGAAAGTACATCAATGCTTGAATATTAACAACCATTCCCCAAAGAATGGGCTTCTGAGCAGAATAAGATTTGAAAACTAGAATTTATATTTCAAAAGCTTTGGAAAAGTGATCTCTTACCTCTCTTTGCTGGTAGAGGGACAAACCTAGGAAACTGTTGGGAGTGTTTTGATTAAAAGTTTTGCCAGAGTAATGGATGGGCTTAGGTTTTTCTTTTCTTCTTTCAGTCTCTGATATAAAGTCTCAGCAAGTCAAATCTGGGGGGATGTGAGGAATGAAGCAAAGGGGAGACAGTACTTAGTGTCAGGGTTCTGGTTCAGATAACAATTCAAAGTGTATAACAAGCCTAGAAACATCTGGAATCCATTCAACTGGCCTGGTGGGGTTGCAAGAAAGATTCTCATGAGATTTGTCTGTTACTTCCTGTCCTAATCAGGACATGCATGTATGAATATCTTTTCCCAGTATGTCTCTACTTTCATTTCCAGGGGAAATGGCATATGTAGGTATGATTGGAATGTGGAATTAGACAATACATTTTGCACATTATTATTAGATGATTAGTTCCACAGACCTCCAGTGGTCAATAAAATCTGTCTGGTAATTTACACAAAATGTAATTTTAATAGAGCTCTCTATTTTTTCACGTTTGTACATATATGTGTGTATATGTATATACATTAAACACATATGTAATATATATGTGTGTTTATATGTGTGTTTAATATATATGTATTATATATCATTTATAATATATACATATATATTTTTAAAAATAAGGAGGCCAGGCATGGTGGCTCACGCCTGTAATCTTAGCATTTTGGGAGGCTGAGGCATGCGGATTACCCGAGGTCAGGAGTTTGAGACCAGCCTGGCCAACATGATGAAACTCCATCTCTACTAAAAATACAAAAATTAGCTGGGCGTGGTGGCATGCTCCTGTAATCCCAGATACTCATGAGGCTGAGGGAGGAGAATTGCTTGAACCTGGGAGGTGGAGGATGCAGTGAGCTGAGACTGTGCTACTGTACTCCAGCCTAGGCAACACAGTGAGACTCTGTCTCCAAAAAAAAAAAAAGAAAGAGAGCAAAACATTTTTGTGTGCAGAGATACAGATATAGAAATGCTAGAATCTTTTTGTGTTTCAGGAAAAAGAATATGGTAGCACCATATATGAAGAGATATGATTTTAACTCTAGTCAAAGTCTTTATAGGAAAGCATAACGTAAAATTTTAAGACTTCTTTTCTGTATATCTAAAAATCAGTTACAGCAACTGGCTTAAGGAAAAAAATAGATAAGAATAACACTTAGAATTTCTGTACTTCTTTCCAGGGAGCAACTGCTAAGTACTATAAAGAATTGTAAATATTAATATTTTCTGTTTACAGGGAAAGCTTGAACATTGTATCAGAAGTTTCAAAGACTAACTTCTAAGCCCTGAGCCTTTGCCAATATACTACATTTATTTTTGGCTCCGTGCATGCTTACAGTTTGCTAAAACCCAAGTTCTATGCAGGCTTTGATTTTTTTTTTTTTTCAAAAGATCTGTCCAATAATCCTAAGGAATTCCCCTCTCTGACAGGTTAGTGACTTTTCCATAGGGGTTAAATGCACCAGTTTGGCTCATTTGAAACAAACATATAAAACCAGCGATGGCAATGGAGAGAACACCCAGGAACCCAGTGCTGGGGCCTCATGTCACATCAGAAATGATTTGTCAGCAATACGATCAGAGTTCCCAGGGCAAACAACTTCCATTGCACCACTGGACTGGAAAATAATAATAGAGATGATTTTTTTAAAGTTAAGTTTTAAATTTTTGACATCTTGTATTCAGTATTACCTTTGATATATATACGTGTGTGTGTATGTGTGTGTGTGTGGGTGTGTGTGTGTGTTTTTACAATCTTAGACTCTATCCTTCCTAGTTCCTGAAATACTTGATGGGAGATTTTACAAGTGAAGGAGTACTCCTCCGGGTCAAACATGTGGATAAGAGAATTACAAAAAGCAATTTAAAGAGAGCCAAATCAAGAACGAACTGCCATTCACAATTGCTACAAAGAGAATAAAATACCTACGAATACAACTAACAAGGAACGTAAAGGACCTTTTCAAGGAGAACTACAAACCACTTTTCAACGAAATAAGAGAGGACACAAACAGATGGAGAAACATTCCATGTTCATGGTTAGGAAGAATCAATAACGTGAAAATGGCCATACTGCCCAAAGTAATTTACAGATTCAGTGCTATCCCCATCAAGCTACCAATGACCTTCTTCACAGAACTGGAAAAAAACACCTTAAACTTCATATGGAGCCAAAAGAGAGCCCACATAGCCAAGTCAATTCTAAGCAAAAAGAACAAAGTGGGAGGCATCACACTACCAGACTTCAAACTATACTACAAGGCTACAGTAATCAAAACAGCATGGTACTGGTACCAAAACAGAGATATAGACCAATGGAACAGAACAGAGGCCTCGGAGGCAATGCCACACATCTACAACCATCTGATCTTTGACAAACCTGACAAAAACAAGCAATGGGGAAAGGATTCCCTGTTTAATAAATGGTGTTAGGAAAACTGGCTAGCCATGTGCAGAAAGCAGAAACCGGACCCCTTCCTGACACCTTACACCAAAATTAACTCCAGATGGATTAAATACTTAAACATAAGACCTAACACCATAAAAACCCTAGAAGAAAATCTAGGCAAAACCATTCAGGACATAGGCGTAGGCAAGGACTTCATGACCAAAACACCAAAAGCATTGCCAACAAAAGCCAAAATAGACAAATGGGACCTAATCAAACTCCACAGCTTCTGCATGGCAAAAGAAACAGTCATTAGAGTGAATCGGCAACCAACAGAATGAGAAAAAATTTTTGCAGTCTACCCATCTGACAAAGGGCTGATATCCAGAATTTACAAAGAACTAAAACAGATTTACAAGAAAAAAACAAACAAGCCCATTCAAAAGTGGGCAAAGGATATGAACAGACACTTTACAAAAGAAGACATGCATGAGGCCAACAAACATATGAAAAAATGCTCATCATCACTGGTCATTAGAGAAATGCTAATCAAAACTACATTGAGATACCATCTCACGCCAGTTAGAACGGCGATCATTAAAAAATCAGGAGACAACAGATGCTGGAGAGGATGTGGAGAAATAGGAAGACTTTTACACTGTTGGTGGGAGTGTAAATTAGTTCAACCATTGTGGAAGACAGTGTGGCGATTCCTCAAGGACCTAGAAATAGAAATTCTATTTGACCCAGCAATCCCATTACTGGGTATATATCCAAAGGATTATAAATCGTTCTACTATAAGGACACATGCACACGAATGTTCATTGCAGCACAGTTTACAATATCAAAGACCTGGAACCAACCCAAATGCCCATCGATGATAGACTGGACAGGGAAGATGTGGCACATATACACCATGGAATATTATGCAGCCATCAAAAATGATGAGTTTGTGTCCTTTGTAGGGACATGGATAAACCTGGACACCCTCATTCTTAGCAAACTGACACAAGAACAGAAAATCAAACACCACATGTTCTCACTCATAGGCAGGTGTTGAACAATGAGAACACATGGACATAGGGAGGGGAGCATCACACACTGAGGTCTGTTGGGGGGAAATAGGGGAGGGACAGCAGGCAGTGGGAAGTTGGGGAGGGATAGCATGGGGAGAAATGCCAGATATAGGTGAAGGGGAGGAAAGCAGCAAATCACACTGCCATGTGTGTACCTATGCAACAATCTTGCATGTTCTTCACATGTACCCCAAAACCTAAAATGCAATTAAAAAAAAGACAAACAAAAAAAACCAAAAAGCAATATCCCGATTATGAAGCCTAATTATATCTAGTTAATAAAGGACAAACTTCTTACAAAAAGGTGAAAGTAATCAAACTCTAATTTTATTTTATTTTGAATGTGCTGAGTCTGAGGCCGGTGATTAAATTTTTCAAAGATGAAGTCTGAATGGCCCTATATGCCTTGAATTTAATGAATAGTAGGTTGCAGTGAATAACTTATTCAACAAATATATTAAAGAAGCTTGGAAATGAGAAACCATGCTAAGATTTAGTTTACTTTTCAAAAGATGTGAGGCTCGAATGATTATTCAGGTAATGATTTTCATTTAGAGAAGAAAGAGATTTGAGAATATGTAACCAATCTATTGGAGGCCAGGAGGAGCTACAGGCAAGTTCTGGCCAGTCATTCAATCATCAGTTATTAATTATCTATTTACGTGGCAAGTACTGTGCTAGGCAATGGCTATATACAAATAAAGAACTGAAACACTCATGAGCTAGTGAGTAGCCATGGAACAGATTATTGTAATGCACCATGCCAAGTGCCATGGTAGAGGTGGCAACTAAGTACTCTATGGGAATGCAGAGTCACAAGATACTAGCTAGGAAAGCTTTTTTTTTCTCTAGATAGAGTTTCGCTCCTATCACCCAGGCTGGAGTGCAATGACTCAATCTCGGCTCACTGCAACCTCCACCTCCTGGGTTCAAGCGATTATCCTCCCTCAGCCTCCTGAGTAGCTGGGATTACAGGCACCCACCACCATGCCCAGCTTATTTTTGTATTTTTTTTTTAGTAGAGACAGGGTTTTGTCATGTTGGCCAGGCTGGTCTCAAACTCCTGACCTCAGGTGATCCACCCACCTCAGCCTCCCAAAATGCTGGAATTACAGGCGTGAGCCACCACACCTGGCCGCATATTTTTGTTTGTTTGTTTGAGATGGAATCCTGCTCTGTTGCCCAGGCTGGAATGCAGTGGCCCCATCACTGCAGCTTCAAACTCCTGGACTCAAGTGATCCTCCCATGTTCGCCTCCCCAAAACTCTGGGATTACAAGCGTGAGCCATTGCACCTGGCCAGATGAGGTGATCTTTGGGGTCTTGAAGGAAGAGCAGGCATGTTCCTGATGACAGAAGAGCCAGTCCTTCTGGGCAAGAGGAGCTGCCAGTGCCAAGATATGGAGTCCTAAAATCACCGGATCTTTTAGAGAAGCTTAATGCTGATGGAGTGTGGTTTGCGTGTAGGCAAGTACAGAGTAAGAGTCAAGAACTCTGGATAGATTTTCCCACTGTTTTCCTGCATTATCCTTGTCTGATTACTTAGTTTATAAAGTTAGACAGAAGGATCTCAGTTTCAAAATTTTATAAGCCTATGAAATTTGGGGAAAAAAATCTGTGTGTAGTTGGATGAAAAGAACTCTTTGGGGTGAACGAGGGTGTGGGATTGTTTCCACAAAAGTGAAGGTTTGCAGCTGCCTCACACAGATACATTAAACAAAAAAGAACAACAAGACTTTTAAAAAAATTCTTAGCACATCTTCTTGACATGTGCTTCTAGCACTATTTAGAAGGAAAATAATTTTTCCTCCAATAATAGATAACTTTCTTTTTCATTTCTTTAATTAGGCTCCCTCAGCAAATGGAAAGTTTTTGTCCTGGTGTCATTAGATGGAAAAGTGTGTGTTTTAAAAACAGGCAACCTATTTCTAAGAACAAGATGAATACATATTTGTTGTCATTTAACTACAGATATGTACAAATGCAGGAAAATGAGGGTCCAAGTTCTGGGTGGAAATGTCTGATCACAAGTTCTTTGAAGACTTCAGAAACCAAAGTGGACCTCAAGTTACTGGGATGAAAGGAATGACCTGAAAAACTGATATGCTGCTAATTAATGAAAGAGAAATAAACAGAAAACAACTATTCCCTACATAACATAATCTCAATCAAAAACATAAAAGTTGAAAAAATAAGGCGGGCTTATAAAAGACAGATATTTGGGACTTTCAATACACAATGTTGAAAATTATTATGACTTGATTATTTAAGTAATTTCACTTTAACTCATAAATACAGAGAATGTAGCCAAACTTTAAATTTTAAGTCATAAACTCCAGGAAAGGATAACTGCTAGTTTTACAAAGTCTTTTCATTTGTTTTATTTTTGTTCTTTTTTTTTTGAGGCAGGGTCTTACTCTGTTACTCAAGCTGGAGTGCAGTGGTGTGATCTTGGCTTACTGCAACCTCTCCCTCCTTCAAGTGATCCTCGAGCCTCAGCCTCCCAAGCAGCTGAGCCTGCAGGCAAGTACCACCATGCCTGGCCAATTTTTGTATTTTTAGTAGCGATGGGGTTTTGACATGTTGCCCAGGCTGGTCTCAAACTAATGAGTTCAAGTGATCTGCCCACCTTGGCCTCCCAAATTACTAGGATTACAGGCATAAGCCACTGTACCTGGCCATGATTTGTTTTATTTTCATCTACAAAGTTTTAAAGAGTATTTGAGACATTTTGCTTCTTTGAGATCTGTGATTAAAGACCACTGATTGCTCTGACATAAGCAATTCACCCCAAACACATTTTTACACTCTCTGTAATGGAAAAACAGTGTGTCAGATAGGAAACCTTTGTGTTTCCCTGTTCTGATGCTCTCATAGCAACTGGCCTACCTGCCCAAAGCATATCCACCCTTTAACACCAGAGTCAAACTGTCTCCCCTGCAAAACATCTATAACTGTTTTCTGCTCAGAAATTCTTCATTACCTTTTCCCTGTCACTTAACTTGTAATTAGCCCCATGCTGGCTTTTTAATAAAGATCCTGAGCTCTTTCATTGGTGACTCTAAGTAGGTTCTGCTGTTAATGTCTCATCTACTCAATAAGATCACTGCAGCTTGAGGACACAGACCTTTTCTTCTTGGCATCTTCACAGAGTTTAACTCAGTAAATATTTGTTGATTCTGAATAATTGGTTAATTCAACAAACATTTACCAGGCAGCTACCATGTGAAACTATCATAGGCCCTGTATCTTTTTCCAGGTTTGTCATTAAAGGCTGCCAGCAAACTCAAAGTAATTTAAATGTAAAAATCTTTATCGCTTATAGACTAGTTATTTATGTAAGTTAATTATTTGAAATTTTTTATTTGGCAAAAAAAGAGGAAGGGAAAAGAGGAAGAAAAGGAGGAGGAGAAAAAGGAGAAGAGAAGAAGAAAGGGAAATGTTTCTGAGGCTTTTGCAAATCTAAATGTTCATTTTTCATATGTTTAGTTAACAGCATTACTATTTATGTCATAGGTTTATGGCTAACGGCGTGATGACAAAAGGAGCTATCTCTCTGAACTCAGGGACCTCCCGTGGCTCTCTTGAAACAGATGTTAGAGATAAAAATGCTTGGTGCTGCAAAGTGGAACTAACATTCAGGCAAAAGTTTTCTCAGCAAGGCAATTTACTTGTATAGAAGCACCTCTCTTGCATGCAAGGCAGAGGCAAGGGAGAGCACACAAAACAAAGGAGCGCTGCAGTTTCTATCTGCTAAGGCAGACTTTGTTCTTGTGTCTTCCCTTTGTGGGCTGGGATTGGACTGCACAATCTAGGCTAATTCTGATTGGCTACAGTTGTCATCATCAAGGGGGCAAGGGTGGGATTTTGACAGGAAGGACAGTTGCACAGGTGATGGGAAATGCTTGGGCCTGTTTAGGTAAAACAGAGATAGAGAGGACTGATAGACAAATGGGTAAGATTACTTTTTAGAATAGGACAAAGAACTAGAAATGGAAACATTTTGAAGAGGAACTATTTGTTCTTAACAATTTCCTCTTCTTGAATTCATACATCTTCTTCTTCAAACTTATCTAACATGACTCAGCTTTGTTGTTCTCCTGGGAGAAAGGACCTATTAGTATAGGATTGAGAGAAACTATGGAAGGTTTTGGTAATAGCTGTTTCCATAAGTCTTTGAACTAGTTTATGAACGCAGGGTATGATGCAGCATCTGACAAGAATGAGTACACCTAGTACTACTGCAAAAGAAGTAAGAATTGAGGCTACGATTCCTTTCTTTTTACTGAACTACTTTTCTAGCTATCCGGTAAAAGGGTTATCAACTTCAGAAGTTTTAGCTAGTTCATTGGATAAAGCGGTAAGTCCTTGTAAAGCCTTGGTTATGCTCTTATTGGGGGCAGTATTGTTTGGGACGGAGGTACGACGTTGAGTTTTAATCATAACACAAACTCTACCTTTTTCAGCTAATATCATGTCTAGGGCTATTCTGTTTTCTAAGCCATTTGGCTAGTAGGCCTTAGTTGGTCAGCTATTTTTTTTGACAGCATCCTTGGTGTAATTAATAAACTGCTGCTGATTATAATAGATGTAATTTATCTAGTCTATATTTTTATTAATAGTTACTTATGGAAATAATGACAAATTCTGCAGCTATTTAATCTCGGGCTTTGAATCTATCAGGTACTCTCTGTGGGACTCTAATTGCGTCTAAATAAACTTGGGAGTCAAAAGACTTATAAGTGGCTTCTCTTACATTATGGTGTTGTGATTTTTCTTTCCTTGGTTGATGAAATGCCAGGGCGAAAGGGATAGCCAATTGGACAAGAGCACAAGTGCTGCTCCAGTTACTTGACAGAGTGTCTAGTAAGAGATACTTGACAGAGTGTCTAGTAAGAGAGCTCACTGCCTCTCATGAAGCTTCTAAGGAACGCCTACTTAGAGTCACTAAGGAAAGAGCTCAGGATAATTATTAAAATGTCAGCATGTCTATAGTTTAGTCAAACAGTACTATTCCTTAGTTTCGTCAAATGTACTACAGTCATGTAAGATGTTAACATTAGGAGAAACTAGGTGAAGAGTATGTATATTATATTAAGTAATAACACAATAAAAAGTTTATCTAAAAATTGCTTTTGGCAATAAAAAATGAGGTACTGATACATGCTACAATTTGGATGAACCTTGAAAACATTATGTCAAGTGAAAAAAGCCAGTCACAAAACAACTCTATGTTACATTTGCCTGGAACAGGCAAATCTCCAGAGACAGAAAATAGATTAGTGGTTGCCTAGGGCTGGAGAGAGAAAAGGAAGGGGAGTCACCACTAATGGGTACAGGTTTTTCAGAGAGTGATGAAAATGTTCTAAAATTGATGGTGGTAATGGTTAACTATGAATATTCTAAAAACTCATAAGTGGGAGTTGAACAACGAGAACACATGGACACAGGGAGGGGAACATCACACACTGGGGACTGTTGGGGGGTGGGGGACTAGGGGAGGGTTAGCATTAGGAGAAATATCTAATATAGAAGATGGAATGATGGATGCAGCCTACCATCATGGCACGTGTGTATTTATGTAACAAACCTGCATGTTCTGCACATGTATCCCAGAGCTTAAAATACAATTTAAAAAATTTTTCATTCTGGTGGAAAACAACAACAACAACAACAACAACAACAAACAAGAATTGTAAAGTTTAAACAGGTGAATGATATGATGTGTGAAGTATATCTCAATAAAGCTGTTTTTAGAACAAATTCTCCCAGAGAGGTTTTTTTCTGTGACTGGATGTTGGAGTTCAAACATCATCATGAGACTTAAACTTGGTTTTTCTGCATTATTTGGTTCTTATGTTGGTGACCCCTCAGCTCCACATGGCCCCTCCAGGCTCAAATTGTATTCACTTCCCAGAAGTCTGGTGGCATGGCTACGGACCCTACAAAAATCTCATTTCACTTTACTTTTTATTTTTATTTTTTTGAGATGGGGGATCTTGCTATGTTGCTACGACTGGTCTCAAACTCCTGGACTCAAGCAATCCTCCCACCTCAGCCTCCAGAGTTGCTGGACTACAGGTGCAAGTTCTGATTGGATGATGAGAAAGTTTCTAAACCAAACTCTCCCTAAGTTTATTTAATAGGACAGGGGAGTAGGGGTGAATAGGTTTATGTGGCATTGATAGTTACTCAGACCACAAACAAAGAAAGAAGCAAAACCCATTGTTCTGTTAACAGGAAAAATGTGAGTGAATGCTGAGTAGCAAAATAACACATATCTACTCTTTCTTGCTCAATATGTAGAACTTGAAATAAAGGAATCTTTAACTTAATGAAATCAATGGGTTTCCTTAAAAAAAAAAAGCAAACATATTTATGCTGTATTTCTAAATTTTTCTCTTTGTATTCGGCAGAAAAAAAGAAAAACAAACAGGAATAGAAAAAAAAAAAACTGTACCGGTTTTGAGATACTCTCAAATACAGTATAGAAAAGTTTTGGTGCTTTTGTTTGCAGCAATTTAATTGGTTTCTAACTTTCACTCAGGTGGGGAAACATTATATATCACCAACTAAAATGCCGATTGTTTCATGGCAGGAAAAAACTGTTCGCTATTGTAGCCATTGGCCACAAGTCACTATTCAAATATAAGTTGAAATTAGTTATAGTTAAATGCAATTTAAAATTCAGTAACTTAGTTGTGTTAGTCACTTTTCTAAGTGTTCAGTGGTGATATGTAACTAGTGGATAATGTGTTACAAAGAATATTTCCATCACAGGAAAGAAATCCATCATTGTATAGCAACAGTTTAAACTATTTTAATTTTTACTCATTCATTAATTCATTTTTTTTTTTTTTAGAGACAAGAGTAAAGTACAGTGGCACAATAATAGTTCACTGCAGCCTCAAACTCCTGAGCTGAAGCAATCCTCCTTTCTCAGCCCCCAAGTAGCTGGGATTATGAGTGCAAGCCGCTACACCCAGCTAATGTATTTTTATTTTTTTTAGAGACAGGGTCTCACTTTGTTGCCCAGGCTGGTCTCAAACTCCTGGCTTCAAGCAATCCTCCCACTTCAGTCTGGTTCTGGGATTACAGGTGTGAACTACCATGCCTGGCCTTGTTATATTTATTTCTAGAATTTTATCAGACATTAGTTTCTTCAAAGCATCTCACATAAGACAATTAGGCAGATTAAAAACAAATTCTGGGTGGATTACAAAAAAAGACTCACACTTAGTTACCTTTCTTTCCTGAGTGTTGAGATGACTCCACTCTTATGACGCTAGCTGGATGTCCTGAATTCAGTGGTTATTGTTAACTGCCCATCCCAATGTGGCATTAGAGTTCTTGGTGGCTAGACCCCAGAGTGTCTCTGTCTAGCAAGCAGTGAGTATTGTTAGTTTCCTTTCCTACCTCATGGGATGTCTCCTGGCAAGTTCATTTGCAAGAACATTGCTCACTCTAGGCAGAGCCCCAGTGTGCTCCCTAATGGGGAGCTAAAGACATTTGCTCCTGGTCACAGCTGCTGTTGCCACAGATGCACAGTGGCCCTTTCCATACCAACATTGCCAGTACAACCGTATCATTGAATCTTTTATTGAAATGGGCAGAAACACTAAAATCAGTCCCAGAACACACATTTGGATCACCTTCATCCCTTTTGCTTTTCTCAGTTTCTCAGGGGGACAGAGGACACCAGGGGTCTCTGTGTTGTGGTCTTTCCATTCTCTAGCACAGGGCTTTGTGGCTGCCTTCCCACAAGTTAGAAGAACCAAACATGCACTTGGTAAGACAGTGCCCTTTGCTCTGTGCAATGGGGTGAGGACTGTCATCAACTCCAAAAGGACTTGGAGCAAACACTACTAAAGCACTATTTCCCTTCCCATATTCGAAGCTACCAGCACCATGTTCTCCTGTCTGAGCTTTTCCTTAAGATCCCATCCTCTCTGGAATGTATAAATCTCCTGAACCCCTAGAGACAAAGCCTTTGCACATTTCATCCACAGAACTCTACATAGCACAAGGTTATACTGAATGACAGCAGATCTTTGTTGACACAGATTTGCCATTTAGAGACCTGTCTGTACAGTTTTACTATTTCAGTTAGACCACTAAAATGTATAAATGTTCCTCACACCTGTAATCCTAGCACTTTGGGAGGCCAAGGCAGGTGGATTGCCTGAGCTCAGGAGTTCGAGGCCAGCCTGGGCAACACAGTGAAACCCCGTCTATGTTAAAATACAAAAGAAAATTAACAGGATATGGTAGTGAGCACCTGTAGTCCCAGCTACTCAGGAGGCGGAGGCATGAGAATCGCTTGAACCCGAAAGGGAGAGGTTGCAGTAGCTGAGATAGCATCACTGCACTCTAGCCTGGGTGACAGAGCGAGAATTCTGTCTCTACAAATATAAATAAACAAATAAATAAAGTATAAACATTCTTGTAAAATTGCTGCTTAAAGCACTTCGAAAAATAACTCAATTTTGGATTTTAAAATATAGGATATAGAAATAGGCTGGGTGTGGTGGCTCATACCTGTAATCCTAGCACTTTGGGAGGTCAAGGCTAGTGGATTACCGGAGGTCAGGAGTTTGAGACCAGGCTGACCAACACGGTGAAACTCCATCTCTAATAAAAATACAAAAAAATAAAAATAAATTAGCTGGGCATGGTGTCAGGCGCCTGTAGTCCCAGCTACTCATGAGGCTGAGGCATGAGAATCGCTTGAACCCAGGAGGCAGAGCTTGCCAGTGAGTCAAGATCGCACCACTGCATTCCAGCCTGGCAGACAGAGTGCAACTTCATCTCAAAAAAAAAAAAAAGAAAAGAAGAAAAAAGAAAGAATCCAGATCTTTCTGAATTGAATAAATTAAAATAAAAAAACGTTTTTGCATAACACCTTTACAGAAGTATAATTGACATATACTACTGCCATTTTCAATGTATGAATTTGATAGGTTTTGACATACAGGAAACCTTTGCTACAGTCAAGATAATGAATCACAAAGCTGGACTGCAATAGTGCAGTCACAGCTCACTGCAGCCTCAAACTTCTGGGCTCAAGTGATCCTCCCACCTCAGCTTCCCATGTAGGTGGAATTACAGGCATGTGCCACCATGCTTAGCATTTTCTTTTTCATTTTTAGTAGAGATGGGGTCTTGCTATGTTGCCCAGGCTGATCTTGAAATCCTGGGCTATGGTGATTCTCCCACCTCAGCCTGCCAAAATGCTAGGATAACAGGCATGAGCCACTGCACTTGGCTTATAAGTATTCTTTGGTGAAGTTTCTGTTCAGATATTTTGCCATCTTTAAAATTGGGTGTTTGTTTTCATATTATCGAGTTTTGAGAGTACTTTATATACAAGTTCTGGACATGAGTCTTTTAACAGATGTGTGATTTGTAAATATTTTCTTACAGTCAGTGGCTTGTCTTTTTAATCTTTTAAGATGTTTTTGAAAGAGTAGAATTTCTTGACTTTGATAAAGCCCAATGTATGATTTTTTACTGTATTGTGCTTTTGGTGTTACAGATAAGAAAATTTCATTTAGCCCAAGGTCACATAGATTTTCTCCTATGTTTACTTCTAGAAGCTTTATAGTTTTAAGTTTCACATTTATGTCTATAATCTATTTTGAGTTAATTTTTGAATGGTGTGTGGTACAGATCACAGCTTTTTTTTTTTTCGCATTCAAAAATTAACTTTTCTAGCACTGTAGTTGAAATGACTCTTCTTTTATCACTGCTCTTGTACCTTTGTTGAAAACCAGTTGACCGTATATGTGCAGGTCTGTTTCTGGATTCTGTTTTATTTAGTTACCCTCAAATAACTGGTCTCAAGTTAAAAATACATTGTCTAGATTACTGCACTTATTATAAAGTGATTCTTATTTTTCAAAATTATTTTGGCTATTCTAGGTTCTTTGCATTTCCACATTGTCAAATCAATTTGTCAGTTCTACAAAACGGCCTCCTAGAATTTTTACTAGGATTGCACTGTATCTCCTATATGTGGAGTACATCATAATGATATTGAATTATTCAATCCATGAAGATAGTACAACTGTGTATTTATTTTGGTTTTCTTTAATTTCTCTCAGCAATGTTTATAGTTTGCAGTGTACAAGGGTTGTACTTTTTTGTTAGATTTATCCCTATTCCATATTTGTGATGTTATCATAAATGGTATTTTTAAAATGTTCAATTTCCAGCTATTATTTGCTAGCACATAGAAACATAACTTATTTTTTTGTGTTGATCTTGTATCTTACACCCTTGCTAAAATTACTTGTTAGTTCTAATAGCTTTTGTAGAGTCCATCAGATTTTCTGTGTATTGAGTCATGTCTGTTGCAAATAAAGATATATTTACTCCTTCCTTTTCGAGTTGGACATCTTTAAATTCTTATACTTGCTATTGAATTGGCTAGAGCCTCCAGTACAACGTCAAGTAGTAGTGTTGGCATTGGGCATCCCTGACTTGTTTCTGACCTTGGGAAAGCTTCCGGTCTTTCATCATTGAGTATGTTAACCCAGAAACAGACCTGCACCTGTGCTTTATCAGGTAGAGGAAATTCCCTTCTATTTCTAGTTAGCTGACAGTTCTTTTTTTTTTTTTAATCAGGAATGAATGCTGAATGTTGTCAAATAATTTTTCTGGATTTATTGAGATGACTATATGGAGGTTTCATTAGTCTGATAAGATGATGAATTACATTGATTTATTATTTTTAAACAAACCTGCATTTCTGTGTTAAACAAAATGTTTTTAAAAACAGAGTAATTTATCAGGTTGGATTTAAGTTAAATGATTTTGACTGCTTGGTTATTGCAGTACAATTTATTAAATCATGGAAGATGAGTTATTTTTCTAGTTATGACTGTTTTCAATAAATCTCAAAAAATTTCTTACCTTTTCAGTGAAACTATATTAAAATATGTGAAATTTGTAGTGATCATTTACCAAGGTAAAATGCAATATATTCTTCTCTTCAGTCTATTTAGTAATTAGAAAATATCTGGTGTCTACTTTTCCTGAGCCCTTAGGCATTTCCAAATACATAATTTTTTAGTCTAGGGTAAAGTATTCTGTGTGGTTCTACTTCTTTACACAACTCTCTCTTTTCCCTCTATTTTATGAGACTATTAAGTTGACAACTAGTCTAAACTTCCTTTTGGGGGCATTTTCTCAAAGGAGGTTGCAGGATCACTACCTTGGGTGATCCTGGTAGCCCACGGAGCAGGGTGAACATAAAGCTTAAACACTAATACTGCCAAATTAGCTACTGCTCCTACAGAGACGTACAGGAAATATTCATGATCAAATTTCACTTTAAACTCAGGGCAGGAAGTGACTATCCTCATCAAAAGGGAATTAAAAGATTCCCTTGGGCCTCAGAAGACAGGGAGGCTGTTTGTACTACTGAGAAAGTTGCCAAAGTCAGAAGGCAGATAATGAGCCCTTCAGATGGGGAGACAGCGCCAAGCAGACATCAATCAGCTCTTTCATTAACCAGTAAATCAGGTGAAGCAGATTGGAAGGAATTCAAGCCTTCAGAAGAAGTAAGATGATAAAGACTTAATCCTCAAGGTTGTTAAGCAAGTCCATAAGCAAAGGCTAGGAATTTTTGTCCTACAGTGGCTGGTGGTGACGGATTTGGGGACAGGGAGACCAGGGTTGAGAAGGGACTGTGCAATTTCTTAACTATGTCTCCTTCAATTTTCTGTCTGGGCCACCACCAGTTTTCTTATTTGTGTTATTGTGAGATGAAGTAAGTAAACCAGCTAGCATATTACTGGTACTTCACTGTAATAGAAGAAAGATGCCATTCATAACCCTGACTGGCTTCTGAAAAGGATTCTGTTCAATGGAAGGCCGCTTCATGCCACTGGAGGGTTTGTGTGTGCTGAGAGCAGGATCTGGGATGCGTTGACGTGTTCTGCACATGAAAGAAGCAGAATGTGGAGTTCCCAAGGCAGTCTTGGTGGGAAAGGAGCAGAGAAGCGAACGTGAGTAGAGAAAGCCAGTGAGGCCGGGTGCAATGGCTCACATCCGTAATCCCAGCACTTTGGGAGGCCAAGGAGGATGGATCACCTGAGGTCAGGAGTTCGAGACCAGTTTGGCCAACATAGTGAAACCCCATCTCTACTTGAAATACAAAAAATTAGCCAGGTGTGGTGGTGTGTGCCTCTAATCCTAGCTACTTGGGAGGCTGAGGCAGAATTGCATGAACCTGGGAGGCAGAGGTTGCAGTAAGCTGAGATTGTGCCATTGCACTCCAGCCTGGGCAGCAGTGTGAGACTCCATCTCAAAAAAAAGAGAAAAGAGAAAGCCAGTGAGAGGGAAGGCCCACTGAAGCAGTGAGGGCCAGTGAGACACCCCCGAGGGTGAGTGGAAGAGTACCTCCAATAGCCGAATGCCAGATGTCATAGACTTTTCCCGTATGTTGCAGAGGCATGCAAATTGGAAACTCTTCATTTCTCTGTAATTGAACTAGATTTTGAGTACCCCTTTTCGCTTGGTAATGACAAAAGTAATCTGATTCAACGTTGGCTCACACACTTAAGATTTAAAACTCACAGCAAATAATTGCTATCTTCTCAATCAAGTCCACACTCTTCCTCAGCAATTTTCTCCCTTTTGCCAAGGAGGTGATATAAGTTCCAGAAGGAAGGGACTTTTTTTTTTTTTTTAAGATAGAATCTTGCTCTGTCCCCCAGGACAGGCCGGGACTGGAGTGCAGTGACTTGATCTCAACTCACTACAACCTCCGCCTCCCAGGTTCAAGTGATTGTCCTGCCTCAGCCTCCCAAATACCTGGAATTACAGGCACCCACCACCATGCCTGGCTAGTTTTTGTATTTTTAGTAGAGATGAGGTTTCACCATGTTGGCCAGGCTGGTCTCAAACTCCTGACCTCAGGCGATCCACCTGCATTGGCCTCCCAAACTGCTGTGATTGCAGGCATGAGCCACCATGCCTGGCCAGGAATGGATTTTAGCTGTCATCCAAGTCAGGGAAGAGGATGCTTTATCCCCAGTCATTCTTTATCTTTCTCTAGCTGCTACTGAGCTGAAACTTATCCCCTCCAGGCCTCTGGGTGCATGACCTACTGCTTATGCCAAAATTACCACTGTTCTCCCAAGGACTCTGATTGCTTGTTCAATGCAAACCACCTGTGTCCTCCTCACTGCGGCACAGAGATCAGATTCCTTCACATCTGTATTAGTCTGTTTTCCATTGCTATAAAGGAATCCAGAGCCTGGGTAATTTATAAAGAAAAGAGATTTATTTGGCTCATGGTTCTGCATGCTGTACAGGAAGCAGGGCACTGGCATTTGCTCACTTGTTGAGGCCTCAGGAAGCTTCTACTCAGGGTGCAAGGTGAAGGGGTAAGGAAGGAGACCCCCTTCCCTTGGCCTGTGCTTAGGGGAAAAAGAGGAAATGACAATTAAAAGCCAGCCAGATAAGGTCAGTGGAAGAACCAGTTGGGCACAGCTGACCAGGTCTGGAGGTTAAAAACTAAACCCCCTACTCCTAACCGCAATCCTATCTATAGATTATAGGCATGGTATGGAGGAACGTTATCCCGGAAGGCATTGTTCTTACTCAGCCACTCAAGACCCCTATCCAGTCACGACCCCCACGCTTGCTAAATCAATCACAACCCTCTGATATGTGCACCTCTTAGATCTCTTAGATTGTGAGCCTTTAAAAAGGCCAGGATTTTCTTTGTTAGGGAGCTCAGTCGTTGAGGCATCTATGCCTGCTGCAGCTCCCGACCAAATAAAATTACCACTTCCTTCCCTGTTCCGTGTTTGAGAGGGTTGTTTGCGGCCGCTCCTGCTTCATTTTGGTCCCTGACCAGGAAACGAGTTTCGGTTGGTGGACAGCTGGGACAGCTTCCCAGGTGGTTTTGCCTTGCCCTGCAGAGCATCCCTGCAGGGGACTGCAGCCTGCTTGGGTGACACAAGTCATGAGAGCACTCCTGGGTGGGCATTGGCCCTAGTGGAAAGCCTCGCTGGAGCAAGGCAGGGTAAGCCCCCACAGTGCGGATCCACTCAGTGGCTGAACACCGAGAAGGAACAGGTGCCTGAAGTGTCCAGACATCAGAAACGCTGTAGGACTTGTCTTGGGAAACTTGCCCACCCCACTGGGTGGAAGTGTGCCCTGACCACCCATGACGTGCCAATCTGTTTCGGCACTTTGAGTTTGATTTTTGTTTCTTTGTAACTGGTCTCAGTAATCTTGTGTTCTCAGAATTTGGGTGGTGGGATGTGTGTGAGTGTGTGTGAGTGTGGAGGGGCCCAATTGGGCTCATCAGCCACAAAGTGTGGGGGCCGCAGGTCCTTCAGAGTGGGCGGTTCATCCTGAGTGCATTGTGGGGCCAGCTGGGACCAGGGGTGATCAGCATAAGGCCAAAGGAGGTGCCCTCACAATGTAGGTATTGTCGGGGGGAGTAACGATCTCTCCAATGCCAAGCGGTATCTGAAATACTCCCACTAGGGGGACGGTCCTACAGGTCTGAAGTGAAAGTGAAGAGAGAGAGAGTGTTGTGCTGAAATGGGCCAGAGACTGAGGGTGGAGTATAGGGTCCCGAGCAGTAACATTGGGCAAAGTCCATGAGAAACCCTTTCACCTTTTGGTAGTGCTGTTCTTAATGAGATGGGTAAAACACAGAGCAAACCCCCCCCAAAAAAATTTCAAAAACGGATTTAATGGAGATTACAGTGCCACCAAGACACCAGGAAGACTTAGAACTTTGTGTGAAGTGGCCTGGCCAGCAATGGAGGCGGATTGGCCCTCAGAAGGGAGCCTAGATAAGTCTCTTGTCTCCAAAGGAAGGGCACAAGGTTACAGGCAAGCCAGGACACCCTGACCAATTCCCATATATAGACTCTTGGTTACAGTTGGTTTTGAACCCCCACAGTGGTTAACGGACCAGGCAGCTGCAGTTCTAGTGGCCCAGGAACAGACAGGTAGGGAAAGATCTTGCTCCACCTGCCAGAGGACACAGACTCTTAAGGTCTTGGCCAACTTGGCACCAGAAGACTCTTTGCCAGTAGCACCCCTCCGATGGTACCCACTCCTTACTCGGAAGAGAGGTCCCCTACTCCAGAGCCAGAGGCCTCTGCACCTCCACAAGATCTGAATACTCATAAACCACCCAGAGTGAAAGGAAAAGGAAGCACAGCTTCATGAGGCACTCCTTCCTTGGCAGCCACCTTCCCAGAAAAATCACCCACGTTGGCAGCCTGGTTGACTCAAGGTGGGAGTGCGAATGCCTCTAAGAGAACAGAGGTACACTGGAGTAGATGAGGATGACCACACAGTAGAAAGGTGTATCTTCACATATATACCATTCACTTCAGCCGACTTCATAAACTGGAAAAATAGCAACCCATTTTACACTGACAAGGCACAACCTTTAATTAACCTGCTTCAGACTGTCATCCAAACTCATAATTCCACTTGGGCTGATTGTCACCAGCTGCTCATGTACCTTTTTAACACTGATGAGAGTGCTACAGCCAGCGTCTAAATGGCTGGAAGAGCATGTTCCAGCTGATTATCAGAACCCCCAGGAGTATGTAAGGACCCAGTTGCCAGGAACTGACCCTCAGGGGGACCCAAATACCTCAGAAGGCATGCAGAGGCTAACTTGATACAGAGAGGCTTTGCTGGAGGGAGTAAGAAAAGGAGCACAAAAAGCCATAAATATACACAAAGTATCTCAACTTAAGCAGGGGCAAGATGAAAGTCCAGCACAGTTTTATGAAAGACTGTGTGAGGCCTTCCACATATACACTCCCTTTGATCCTTAGGACCCTGAGAATCAGCACATGGTGAACTTTAGCCAGAGCACAGATGATATCAGGAAAAAGTTACAAAAACAGAATGGGTTTGCAGCCATGAGCACTGCGCACTTGCTGGAAATAGCCCATCAGGTGTTTGTGAATAGAGATGCAGTAAGCTGCAGACAGAAGGAGTAACAAAACCGGCAAAACATCAATTAGCTGGCCGCGGCTATCAGAGGAACCCCTTCAAGGGAGCAGGGCAAGGGGGGCCCTAGGAAAAACACCCAGTCAGGTCGACCACATCTACAGTATAATCAGTGTGCCTATTGTAAAGAAATGGGACACTGGAAAAATAAACGTCCTCAGTTGGCAGGGGAATAAGCAAGAAGCCTCAGAAAAAGATGAGGTTACCGTGTTTAGCTTGGCAGAGGGGCCATTAGACTGAAGGAGACCAGGCTCGAATGCCCCCAAAGAGCCCATGGTCAGGATAAAAGTAGGGGGCAAGGACATTAATTTCTTGGTCAACACCAGGGCAGAACACTTGGTGGTAACACAACCTGTGGCCCCTTTGCCCAGCAAGACAATAAACATAATTGGAACAACTGGAGTATTGGAAAAGCAGGCTTTCTGCCTACCATGAACCTGTTAGGTGGGAGGCCATGAAATTACACATCAGTTCTTATACATGCCAGACTCCCCCCTACCACTTTTGGGGAGAGACTTGCTAAGCAAACTAAGAGCTACCATCACCTTCACTGATAAGGGCTCCCTGCAGTTAAAACTGCCTCAGGTAGGGATTATCATGGCCCTCATAGTCCCTTGGGAGGAGGAGTGGAGACTCTTCCTAACTGAACCAGGATGAGAATTAACCCCTGCTCTAGCCAAGCGATGGCCATGAGTCTGGGCAGGCCATGAGTCTGGGCAGAGGACAACCCCCCAGGGTTGGCAGTAAACCAAGCCCTGGTGGTTATCAAGGTAAAGCCAGGAGCATTATCCATCAGACAGAGACAGTACCTGGTCCCAAGGGAAGCTCTTGAAGGCATCCAAGTCCATGTCAGATGCCTGAAAATTTATGGTATTATATTCCTTGCCAGTCTCCTTGGAACATGCCTCTCCTGCCTGTCCCCAAGCTGGGAACTAAGGACTACCCACCAGTGCAGGACCTGCGCTTGGTCAACCAAGCAACCATGACCCTGCACCCCACGGTGCCTAACCCATACATGTTGTCGGGGTTATTGCCGGCTGAGGACAGCTGGTTTACTTGTTTGGTCTTAAAACACACTTTCTTCAGTATCAGGCTAGCTCCTGAAAGCCAAAAGCTGTTTGCCTTTCAGTGGGAAAATCCAGAAACAGGCATCACTACCCAGGACACCTGGACCCAGCTTCCCCAGGGGTTCAAAAATTCCCCCACCATCTTTGGGGAGGCACTAGCTCGGGACCTCCAGAACTTTCTGCCAAGAGCCTAGGCTGTGTGCTGCTCCAGTATGTTGATGATCTTTTACTGGGACACTCACAGCAATCAGGTGTGCTAAGGGAACAGATGCTTTACTTTGGCACCTGGAAGACTGTGGTATAAAGTGTCCAAGAAAAAGGCTCAGATCTGCAGGCAGCAAGTCCAGTATCAGGGATTCACTATTCAACAAGGGGAGTGCAGCCTAGGGGCAGAAAGGAAACAGGTCATCTGCAAACTGCCAGAACCCAAAACCACAAGGCAGGTAAAAGAATTCTTGAAAGCCCTGGGCTTCTGTAGACTGTGGATCCCGTATTTTGCAGTGCTGGCCAAACCCCTGTATGAAGTCACAAAGAGGGGAGACAAGGAACCCCTTGAATGGGGAACCCAGCAGCAGCAGGCTTTCCACACCCTGAAAGGAAAACTTATGTCTGCTCCAACCCTGGGATTACCTGACCTGACAAAGCCCTTTACATTATATGTACCAGAAAAAGAAAAAATGGCTGTTGGGGTGCTAACCCAAAATGTGGAATCTTGGTCAAGGCCGGTAGCCTACCTCTTTAAACAGCTCGATAGAGTTTCAAAGGGCTGGCCTCCATGCCTAAGGGCCCTAGCATGAACTGCCTGTTAGCCCAAGAAGCAGATAAGCTAACTCTGGGGCAGAATCTAAACATAAAGGCCCCTCATGCAGTGGTGACTCTAATGAATACCAAGGGACATCACTGGTTGTCAAATGCCAGGCTAAGTACCAGAGCTTGTCTTGTGAAAACCCCTACATCACCATTGAGGTCTGTAACACCTTAAATCCTGCTACCTTGCTCCAAACGTCAGAGAGCCCAGTGAAACATGATTGTATTGAGGTGTTGGACTTAGTCAATTATAGCAGGCTTGAGCTCCAAGACCAGCCTTGGACAACTGCTAACTGGGAGCTGTATGTGGATGGAAGCAGTTTCATTAACACCCTTGGAAAGAGGTGTGTGGGGTATGCAGTAGTAACCTTGTATACAGTTGTTAAAGCTGAATCACTGCCACAAGGAACCTCAGCCTAGAAAGCTGAACTTATTACCTTAACGCACGCCTTGGAGCTGAGTGAAGGTAAGACTATGAACATCTATACCGACTTTTGGTATGCCTTTCTAACTCTCCAGATCCATGGGGCATTATGCAAGGAAAAAGGACTCTTAAACTCAGGGGTAAAAGAAAATATTAGCAGGAAATTCTGCAGCTATTAGAGGCAGTTTGGAAGCCCCAACAGGTGACAGTCATGCACTGTTGGGGGCATCAATGGGCCTCCACCTCTGTTGACCTGGGAAACTCTGCTGACCCAGAAGCTCAAAAAGCAGCATCCACTCCCTACCGAGCAGCAGTAACAGCTCCCCTAATCCCACAGATGCCTGATTTGGTGCCTACCTATTCTAGGGAGGAAAGAGACTTTTTTCAACATGAAGGGGGACAGACAATAAAGGAAGGGTGGATCCAGTTACCAGATGGAATAATAGCAGTGCTGCAGCTGTTGAATACTGCTGTTGTGTAAGCTGTACCTGAGACTGCCCATCTGGGCCAAAAACCTCTTGAAAAGTTGATAGGCTGGTATTTCTACATTTCACATTTCTTGGCTCTAGCAAAGGCAGTGCCACAATGATGCGTCACCTGCCAATAACACAATGCAAATCAGGGTCCAACAATCCTGCCTGGCATACAGTCTTATGGAGCAGCTCCCTTTGAGGATCTCCAGGTGGACTTCACTGAGATATCTGCTCAAGTGTGGAAGGTGTAAGTATCTGCTAGTTCTGGCATGTACATACTCTGGGTGGGTAGAAGCATTCCCAACTTGAACTGAGAAAGCTTGTGAAGTAACTCGTGTGCTTCTCCAAGATCTCATTCCTAGGTTTGGACTATCCTTGTACATCAGCTCAGACAACAGGCCTGCTTTTGTGGCTGACTTGGTTCATAAGACAGCAACAGTGTTGGGAATCACTTGGAAACTGCATGCTGCTTATCAACCACAGAGTTTCGGGAAGATGGAGCAAATGAATCAGACCATCAAAAATAGTTTAGGGAAAGTGTGCCAGGAGACAGGGTTAAAGTGGGTACAGGCACTTTCCATGGTGTTTTTTAAAATTAGATGTACCCCTTCTAAAAAGACAGGTACTCCCCTTATAAAATACTCAACCATATAAAAATGACCCCTTCATGATAAAAATGACCCCATCTGTAACCTCCTATACTACGGGGGCTCTCGGGAACTCCTCAAGAGTTAGGTGAAATTGAATTGCAGAGACAGCTACAGGTCTTCGGAAAAGTTACCCAAACCATCTCAGCCTAGGTAAATAAAAGGTGGCCAGTAAGCTTATTTTCCACAGTCCACCCTTTTTCATCAGGTGACTGAGTGTGGATAAAGGATTGGAACATAACCCCTTTGAAGCCCTGGTGGAAAGGGCCCCTAACCATAATCCTGACCACTCCCACAGCTGTGAAGGTGGAAGGAATACCATCTTAGATTCATCACAGCCAAGTAAAACCTGCAGCAGCTGAAACTTTGCGGGTACAACCAGACCCAGACAACAGCTGCAAACTCACCTTGAGAAAGATGACAAGCCTTGCCCCAGCCACATCCCAGAAGCTGGCCGGTCCACGCACGGCCGAAGCATGAGGAAACTCATTGTGGTGCCAATTCGCCTTGGAATTTGGACTCGTATGGTAAGAACTTTACCTGACTTTGGAGACTATTCTCAGTGTATATATAAGGTCACTAAGGCAGGACGAGAAATCACCACCATCATTTTGTTCCACGCTATTATGAATGTACAGGAACTCATAAGGGAACTTGGGTATAATGGCACCCAAAATAAAGTGTGCAGCCCAGTGGATGGGCAGCCAATTGTCTGCTATGACCCATCAGAGCCCTCCATGTGCACAATTTTTGAGGTAAAACACTTAACAACTGAGGCATGGAAAATCTCAAGTACATTAATTGCTAGGACAGAGGAAAAAGGAATTCTCAAGCAAGTTGTCATAAAATTTGATGCTTGTGTGGCTATGGATAAAGGGCGTGGCTCTCTTGGTTGGGAGCAGAGTTATGCAGTAGAGCACAAGTATATGTGCCAGACAACATATTGGCATAGTGAATATACTTACTGGTCATGTGTTATCTGGGCCACTTTGTAAAAATGATAAAAATGACCCCGTCCATCTGAAAAAGGGAAAAAGTAATATTCCCTGGAGTAATGTTCTCTGTACCCCTGGACATTGCAATCCATAGAGGTAATAATTACAAATCCATAGGATGCCCGCTGGAGAAAAGGAGAATATGTAAAGCTAGGAATTGATGGGAAAGGACTGGACCCCATGATAAATATCTTAATTCAAGGGGAGGTCCAAATACATACCTCCAGTATGCTGGTATATCAGACTCTTTATGATGAGTTAAATGAACCAGCCCCAGAACTCCCAAAGAAGACCAAAAACTTGTTCCTCCAGTTAGCTGAAAACATAGCCCACTCACTTAATGTTACTTCTTGTTATGTGTGTGTGGGGGACTACAATGGGAGATCGGTGGCCATGGGAAGCCCGAGAGTTAGTGCCCTCTGATCCTGTCCCAGACCTAACCTTAGTCCAAAGAATTCAAACCAACAGCTTCTGGGTCTTAAAAGTCTCAATTATTGAACGGTATTGCCTAGCAAGAGAGGGAAAAGACTTTCCTGTCCCGGTAGGGAGACTGAGTTGCCTGGGACGGCAATTGTATAATGAAACAGCAAGTACAGTCACTTGGTGGAGTTTAAACCACACAGAGAAAAACCCTCTCCTTAAATTCCCTAAATTGTAGGATGCCTGGAATCTTCCCGGGCTTCGTCAAGACTGGACAGCCCCAGCTGGGTTGTATTGGATATGTGGGCACAGAGTGTATGTGCAGCTGCCTGAAAAATGGACCGGCAGCTATGTCATAGGCACTATCAAACTCTCTTTCTTCTTATTGCCCGTCAAGACAGGTGAATTGTTAGGCTACCCCATTTATACATCTCCTCAGGAACCAAGAAGCCTGTCTATAAAAGATTGGAGAGATCCTGTCTATAGGAGATTGGAGAGATGATGAATGGCCTCCTAAAAGGATCGTACAATATTATGGGCCTGCTACGGATACTGGTCCCCAATTTATATGATCAACCTCATTATCTGGTTATAAGCTGTCTTAGAAATAATCACCAATGAAACTGGTAAAGCTTTAACCCTTTTGGCCTGGCAAGAAACCCAAATGAGAAATGCTATTTACCAAAATAGATTGGCACTAGACTACTTGCTGGCGGCTGAAGGAGGAGTCTGCGGAAAATTCAGTTTCCCAATTGTTGCCTGCATATAGATGATCAAGGCCAGGCAGTTGAAAATATTGTAAGAGATATGACAAAACTAGCCCATGTGCCGGTGCATGTTTGGCAGACGTTTGACCTTGCATCTATGTTTAGGAGACGGTTCTCAGCTTTAGGAAGATTTAAAACCCTCATAATAGGTGTGGTGCTGGGTAATAGGTAAATGCTTCTTGCTCCCCTGTTTATTTCCTGTAATTCCTCCAGATGATTAGAGGTTTAGTCACTATTGTAGTTCACCAGAAGACTTCAGCTCAAGCATATGACATGAATCATTATCAATCGGTATCATTAAATGACTGGGATAGTAAAGAAGAGAGTGAGAACCCTCACTAATAAATAAGTGAAGTTCTCAAAGTGGGGAAATGAGGAAGGAGATCTCCTTCCCTCGGCCTGTGCTTAGGGGAAAAAGAGGAAATGACAGTTAAAAGCCAGCCAGATAAGGTCAGTGGAAGAACCAGTTGGGCACAGCTGACCAGGTCTGGAGGTTAAAAACTAAACCGCCTACTCCTAACAGCAATCCTATCTATAGATTATAGGCATGGTATGGAGGAACGTTATCCCGGAAGGCATTGTTCTTACTCAGCCACTCAAGACCCCTGTCCAGTCATGTCCCCAATGCTTGCTAAATCAATCACGACCCTCTGATATGTGCACCTCTTAGATCTCTTAGATTGTGAGCCTTTAAAACGGCCAAGATTTTCTTTGTTAGGGAGCTCAGTTGTTGAGGCATCTATACCTGCTGTAGCTACTGACCGAATAAAATTACTGCTTCCTTCCCTGTTCATTGTTCGTTGTTCGAGAGGTTTGTTTGCGGCCGCTGCTGCTTCAAGGGGAGCTGGCATGTCATACAGCAAGACAGGGAGCAATAGAGAGAGCAGGAGGTTCCAGGCTCCTTTAAACAACCAGCTCTTGCATGAACTAAGAAAGCAAAGAACACATTCATGACCATGGGGAGGGCACCAAGCCATTCTTGAGGGATCCACGTTGGAGATCACATTTCAACATGAGACTTGGATGGAACACACATCTAAACACTTTCAATGTCCACTTGTCTAAGTGTCATCCCCATCCTCCTCTCAGGGACCACAAGCAACTTTTTGCCACTGTCCCTTATCACCCTGGAGGTCCATGAGGCCAGCTTTCAGGGTGTTTCACTCAGAATTTGCTGGCTGGGATGGATGCTGAGTTTCTCCATGAAACTCAGTCTTCCCAAGCTTATCCACTGAGAAGTAAGGCCAAGTCCTTTCTTGTCTTGGCTCCCATAAACCCATATTAGATTTGCAGTTTTCCTCCCTAGCTCGACATGGCCTAGGGGGAAGTGGAGCCAGGGGCCAGAGACACAGGCAAACTCACTCTTTTGTTCTCCTCTCCTCTTTGAAGTTCTTTCCCCAATTCAAGCAAAATCTTTTATCTTCTTCTTGTGTGACTGGAAATGGGCTCTTCATCTTTCTCCTCCACACAGATTGTTTATGGGTAAACGTTGTGTCTTCTGCCTTCAGGCATTGGCTCCTGATAATAAAAGCTATGTTTTTGAAATTCAGAAAACATTTTCCTCTTCAGGTGCCATGGCTCCAGGTCTCTGCTACTCCAAGGCTTTTTGCATGTAGCTTCTCTCTGACTTCCTCTGCAGTATAGATAAAAATGTTACAGGTGCCGGACCAGTGAGAAGAAATGGGAGGATCAAAGGAAATGTAAAGAAAGAAAACTTCAACTGGCATTTCAAACATTATCCACTATACTAATATATGTTTTAGGTTGGCAGTACTGTGTGGGATGAAGTGACCCTTCTATGGAACCTAAACATCTTCAGTAGAGTTTATATTTTGCAAATATTTGGTTTGAATTGTTTTTCATTGGAAATCTAGAAAAAAGCTTAGGCGTAAGTCTGAGATGACATAGTACAGAAGAGCAGCAATGGAAACCTGGAGCTTACATAGACTTTGAGCATATAGGCTCCCCTACACCCATCTAAAAATCTGTAGACATGTGGACTTTCATGTGATATGGACTGTGGACTCAAGCTCATTATGTCTCAGAGTGAAGATCTCCTCGTTGACATCTGGGTTAAATAAGAAATGGCCAAAAAATGTTAGGTAATTATAGTAGTCATAACGCAAGTAGGAATTGTGGTGGTAGAAATGTTCTTGAAGGATCAGATATTCCACTGTGGACTGGCTGGAGAAAGAACGTGAAACAAGACCAGCACAGGAGGCGTCTTTTCAGCGATGCTGCTGTAGGGTCTTAGGGGAGAGAAATGGAAACTGATATCCTAACTTACCTAATACTACCTATAACTCGTTATCTACAACATAAATTAGTGCTCTCAAGGGCCTCAACTGGTCATCAATCAATGTCTGGTTTGCTGACCTTCCAAGCGGCAATAACACTGGGCATCTGTTTAGATGCGTTACTATGATTGAATACTTTGGGTTTGTCTGAAAGGGGATAAGTGTATTAGACAGGGTTCTCCAGAGAAACAGAACCAATAGGATATATTAGTTTCATATATAGATATGTATATACATCATATATATACATGAAATTTATTTTAAGTAATTGGCACACACAATTATAGGAGCTGGCAAATACAAAATCCATAAGGCAGGCTTGCTGCAATTTTGGCAAAAGTTAATGTTGCATTCTTGACTCCTAAGACAGTTTTGAGGCAGAATTATTTCCTCTTTGGGGGTCCTCAATCTTTTCTCTAAAGCCTTTCAACTGATTGAAAGAGGCCCACGGATTTTCTAGAGGGTAATCTGATTTTCTCAGTGATTTAAATGTTAAACACATCTGTAAAAATACCTTCACAGCAACATCTAGACTGGTGTTTGATCCAAAAACAGAGGACCATAGCCTACCACGTTGACACGTAAAATTAACCACCACAATAAAGGTTTTTATGTTCTTTAGAGTAGAAACATCTGAGTAGGGCACACTGGGAAGACAAGGACAGGGCTAATGACCTAGTGTTTGCCTCTCTCTCCTTACTCAGGCTTCAGCAGCAATGGAAACATAGGTGATCCCCAAACTAGAAGAGCTTCCTGAGAAATTCTGTGGGCTCTGGGCTCAGGTAGAGCTGCACTGAGGCTGAGAAATTAAGACGTGACCCAAAGTTGGGAAGAGAGGCGTCCTCCCCGCTTCTGTAGGAAACCCAGCATGGCACTGGCCCTTGAAAATGGTCAGTCTGAAAGTTCTAGAAAACAACACTCTTGGCATGGATGTTAATCTTCTCACTGAATGACCCAGTGGCACTGGCAAGGATGAGGTATCCCCCAGTTGGAGTTTTCATAGGACAGAATCTGGAGTGTGAGGATAACAGGTGTTCTTGGGCCTGTCTGAGCAAGCCTCTAGGCATGCCTAGACATGCCTGAGAGGAGCTTTTCTGGAGAAAAGATTTTGTGTGTCTTTGTTTTGTTTTGTTTTTTTGAGACAGGGTTTCGCTCTGTCACCTGGGCTGGAGTGGAGTGCCACCATCTTGGCTCACTACAATCTCCGTGTCCTGGACTCACGTGATCCTCCCACTTCAGCCTTCCTGAGTAGCTGGGACTACAGGCATGTGCCACTATGCCCAGCTAATTTTTTGTATTTTTGGAAGAGATGGGGTTTCACCATTTTTCCCAGGCTGGTCTTGAACTCCTGAGCTCAAGTGATCTGCCCCCCTTGGCCTCCCAAAGTGCTGGGATTATATAGGCTGAGCCACTGTGCCTGGCGGGAGACAGGAATTTTTGAATGAGCAAGTGGAAACAATGGGTCAGTGGACGCCATATCCACAGGTTGGAAAGACCTGAAGACTTTTGGGTTATACTCTCCTTTACAGACTGTGAATTCAACTGGTCTCAATAAAATTTTTGTGGATTTCATAAGAATTCTCACAAATATTGTTATCTGTATCCATATGGTATGGTTTGGTTCTGCCTTGGAACCCATATCTCATCTCCAATTGCAATCCCCACCTGTCAAGGGAGGGACCTGTAATCCCCATGTATCAAGGGAGGGAGGTGATTGGATCATGGGGGTGGTTTCCGCCACGCTGTTCTTATGATAGTGAGTTCTCATGAGATCTGATGGTTTTATAAGCATCTGGCATCTCCCTTGCTCGCACTTCTCTCTCCTGCTGCCATATGTGAAGAAGATCCTTGCTTCCCCTTCATCCTTGACCATGATTGTAAGTTTCCTGAGGCCTCTCCAACTATGTGGAACTGTGAGTCAATTAAACCTCTTTTCTTATAAATTGCCCAGTCTCAGGTAGTATCTTTATAGCAGTGTAAGAACAGACTAATACACTATCTACAGATTGAACTCCACCTAATAATTAAAGTCAATAGTTCAGGGTACAGGGTGAACAAAAGCAGGTCTGTTCAGGTATACTGCATAATTGTATAGATGAGTATATTAACTTTATACTTGCACAAAATCTGGTCTTCTGTCAAACTGATAGAGCTGTCTTCGTTTAATTAACACAGTAAGTGATTTAGTTTTTATGAATAAGAGCATGTGATTTGGAGTAAGATAACGATGAATTTGAATTCTTGCACCACCTTGACACCTTTGTGACCTGGATTAATTACTTTTTTCATCTCAGTTTCTTTCTCTCCTTGTGAGTCTATTATGAACCGTGGACTATAGTGAGGACTCAATAAATAGCAGTTGTTAATGTTATTGCTTACTTCATCCACTACCATTTCCACTATTTTCCCTTAAACTTTAGTTGACATCAATGAAAGTGAGAGTTAAATATCTGCTGTGGCTCTTAACCTGGATGGGCGTTTGGAACCAAGGGATAGGGCGCTGTTTTTGGCTGTCAAAATGATTGGGCATTTCTGCTGGCAATAAAATAATGATAATACCCAGAAATCAGGAATGAGAAACAGTCTGCAATCTGTGGGTCAGCCTTGCATGATAAATTAACTGTCTCATCCAAACTATCACTAGAGGCCATTAATGAGAAATGCTGTTTTTTCATTTCTGCCTATTTTGAGCTAGAAAAGAGAAATGAAATGGAAGAGGAGCTGAGCCCAGCAAGAAGGGTTTGTGAGAGCTTGAATGTGACAGGCACTCTTCTATCTGCTTAGAATTCATTACTCTTTGATTCCTCACAACTCAGTTATTAATTCCCATTTAACAAGTGAGAAAACTGGGGCACAGAGGTTAAGCACATTCCAGGCCTGTAAGCTGAAATGGGAGAGGTAGTATTCAAGCCCAGGCAGTTTGGCTTGTGAGCCTCTATTGTATTATAATGCCTCTCAAGAAGGTGAAATAAAGCAATACAAAAGCAAAAACAATTAAATGACATAAAATACCCACTGCGGGGTTTAAATGGTTTTAGAATTTCCAATGATAAATAAAAATTCTTCATTTTATTTAAGCCCAAAAAGATTAAAATAAAATGATTTGCCTTGGTAGTGCCTCCCATTTCTGTTTTTTTTTTTTTTTTTTTTTTTTTTTTGTATAAATTTAAGGGTTACAAGTGCAATTTTATTACATGGATATTTTGTATAGTGGTGAAGTCTGGGCTTTTATGGTGCACACTGCACCCATTAATTTCTCATCATCCACTCACCTCCTGCCTTTCCTACCCTCCTGATCTCCAATGTCTATCATTTCACATGCTATGTCATGTGCACACCTAATTTAGCTCCTACTTATAAGTGAGAACATGTGATATTTGTCTTTCTGAGTTGTTTCCTTTAAGATAATGGCCTCCATTCCATCCATTTTGCTGCAAAAGACATTATTTCCTTCTTTCTATGGCTGAATAGTATTCCATTGTGTATACATATCACATATTCTTTATCCATGCATTCATTAATGGACACTTAGGTTGATTCCATATTTTTCCTATTGTGAATAGTTTTGTGATAAACATAGAAGTGATTATTTTTCAAATAGTTTTGTGATAAACATGCAGCTGTCTTTTTGTATAATGATTTTTTTTTTTTTTTTGCTTTGAACTGTTATATAGAAACCAGTTTGAGGAAGTTATTAGTAATCTCAGTGGTCCCATGTGCATTTTGCTACAATTTGCAAGAGATGTCTCCTCCTCTCATTGTAGTGAACATATACTCTGTGTGTGTGTGTGTGTGTTTGTATGTGTGTGAACATGTATTTTTATATACTCTATTTATAAAGATAAATTTATATTGAAGGAGTATTCATTCTGCATAGCATTCTAATGAAAGTTTGATATTACATTTTTTTTAGAAAATAAAAGTACACTTTATTGATTGAAGGGTAAGACAAAAGAGTAAAGGTAATAATGGACTTAAAGCAATCTGCACTTCTATTACATTCTATGATGACTTCAATTTGCAGACTTTGAACTTTTACTTATCAACTGATGAACACACATTTAGAATTGTCCCATGGTGATCTTGCTGGCCAACTGACACATTACTTTAAACTATATTGCTTTCTTGGTTTGTCTAGATGTGTTCATGCAGTTATATGAATATTGAATATATTCTTGCATTTTGCAATTATTTTTAATAGTTGGTAATAGAAAAATGAGACAAGTTGTATTAGTCTATTTTCATGATGCTGATAGTGCAATTTACAAAAGAAAGAGGTTTAATGACTGACACGGTTTGGCTCTGTGTCCCCACCCAAATCTCATCTTGTAGCTCCCATAATTCCCACGTGTTGTTGGAAGGACCTGGTGGGAGATTATTGAATCATGGGGGTGGCTCTTTCCTGTGCTGTTCTCATGATAGTGAATGGGTCTTACAAGATCTGATGGTTTTAAAAACAAGAGTTTCCCTGCACAAGCTCTCTTTGCCTGCTGCCATCTATGTAAGACATGACTTGTTCCTCCTTGTCTTCTGCCATGATTGTGAGGCCTCCCCAGCCATGTGGAACTGTAAGCCTCTTTCTTTCTTTTGTAAGACCCTCCTTCTTTTGTAAATTGCCCAGTCTTAGGTATGTCTTTATCAGCAGTGTGAAAATGGACTAATACAATGACTTATAGTTTCATATGGCTCGGGAGGCCTCACAATCATGGCAGAAGGCGAGAAGGAGCATGTTATGTCCTACATGGATGGCAGCAGGCAAAGAGAGAGATTGGTCAGGGAAACTCCCCCTTATGATATTGTCAGATCTCATGAGACTTATTTTCTATCAGGAGAACATCATGGGAAAGACCTGCCTCCATGATTCAATTACCTCCCACTAGGTCTCTCCCATAACACATGGGTATTCAAGATAAGATTTGGGTGGGGACACAGCCAAACCATTTCACTAGTGATATGACAACTGTAGCAGATATAAATAGCTAAATATGATAAGGCATTTAGCTGTAGTTTCAATCATGTACTTTTTGAACTTTCATTTTTCAAATGTGTATTAAATTGTGAGGAAAAAGAAAAAATTAACAAAATGTGCACAATTTTAAACACAGATTGTTGAAATTTACAAATCATAGTTGAGGTGTGCTAATGATGGAAATGGAAAAATATTTAAAATTAAGGATTGGGAATTAGCACTGAAGACACTCCAGAAATCGAAAGCTATAAGGGAGCTCACAGAGCCACTGACAATGAGATAGCTAGCAGAAACTTCCTCTTTCAAAGCCCAAAGTAGTCAGATGTTTGATGTCATTGATAAATATCTCAATAGAGTCATTGAGCATTGTCACTGTCTTCTGTTCAAACCTAGGCATTTTCTTCCCTAGAAAGCTTCTCTTCCTAATATTAAAACAAATTGCTTTTGTTTCATGTCAATGTCATCTCTAGTAACCCAAGTGAATGAGAATCAAGGCAGGAAATTACTTTAGAAAAATATTTTTCTTTATGCATTTAACCTACTTTCTTGGGATTTATAGGCATTATGCATCCTACAAAGAGACAAATAGTATTCATTCATACCATTAAGGATATTGTAATTTTAAAACTTTTCTAGTAATGGAAGTTCTATTGCTCAGTTTATTGTTCATTCTATTGTCCTACTTCAGTTTTCAGAGCTTCTTGACAGGCAAAGGTAAGTCACTAAATATAAGGTCATGGGAATTCATTGTTGAGTGAGTCTCTTCTCATTTATCTTTTCTTTTATTCTTTAATTTAAAAATTTTAACGTTTAAAACAATGATTTCAAAAGTGGACAAGAATAGTATCAGTTAAACTAGAGTAAGATCCATTTTTCTCAATATTCTAAAAAAACTAATGTAATTATCTCTAATTAATGTTTTGCTCTTGTAAATTTTCTTAAAATCTTTTGTGTTCACTGTTTCCAAGATCAAAATGGATGAAAAAATGCAAACAAACATGACTATGAAATTCAGGAGGAGTAAGCTAAGGAAATGGATACTTCATTGACACATTGTTGTGTTGAGATGATTATATTGTATATATGACTATAAAAATAGTCATATATATATATGTGACATAAATAGGGATATAGGGTTATATATATATGCATAGGAACTGGCTTGACCTTGTATTTTAGGAACAGACCTCCTCTTTCTACCTTAGAAATAAAAGGAGGCACTCCTTATATATATAAGGGTCTCACAAGGTCTGATCTATATATAATTGCCTCCTTTTATTTCTAAGGTAGAAGGAGGAAGTCTGTTCCTAGGGTTACATATACATATGTAACTCTATATCCTGGTAGCATATCGTTTCACAGTCTTCACAGACCATGGAATCTAAAGAACTTTATCACTCTTTTAGCCTAACAATGTAAAGAAAAAGAGTTGTTATTGGTCTTTAAGAGAAGCCATCTCTGATGGCACCCCTCCCACTTGAGAGCTGCCCAGGCCACCACTGCTCTGGAGTTTGTAGAAGTGCCTCCTCTTGTTTTTAAGGTAGAGGGAGGAGATCTGTTTCTAAAATGCAAGGTCAAGCCAGTTCCTATGCATTTCGCTGTAGACATATTATAAATGGGAGTTAGCTACAGTGTAAGTAGTAGCAGGATTAGTATCATTGTTTGTGCGATGGCCCAGAAACAGCCATCATTTGTGAAGTTGGAGCAGTGAACAAGCTTTTTACAACATGACTTTTGCAATATAATTCATGTATAAGTTGATTCTTTCTACTTCTTAAAGTCCATTTTGTGCTGCTATAATAGAATGCCACAGATTGGGTAATTCATAAAGAACAGAAATGTATTCTCTCACAGTTCTGGAGGCCTGGAAGTTCAAGATCAAGGTGCCAGTAGGTTGAGACCTACTCTCTCTGTTTCTAAGATATTGCCTTGGATGCTGTGTCCTCCATAGGGGAGGAATGATGCATCCTCACATGGCAGAAGAGCAGGAGAGACAGAGTACCCACTCCCACAAGCCCTTTTTATAGCAGCATTGATCCATTCATAAGAGGGGAGCCCTCATGACCTAAACATCTTCATTAGGTCCAATCTCTCAACACTGTTGCATAGAAGATTATGTTTCTAACACCTCGATTTTGGGGACACATTCAAACTACAGTATCGATTATACTTGCAAAATGGCTGAAAGTTTAGGAACAAAGCACTGAAAATAAACTTGATCTGCTCTGCCAGAAATTAATGGGATTTGTGCCATGTTAAATGCTTTAAGAATGTCTTTGCAGTGGCAACACAGTCAATTGCTACTGCCGAATCCAATTGCAAACATAGGTGGTTCTCAGCAAGTTAGATCCAGATCAAATCCTTATGTTATTTCACCATTTTGAACAAATCTTATTCATTTCTTTTGTTTACAAAAATATTCTCTCTGCCAAAGAAGAGAAGAAAGAATTTTCTTGCAGAGCCAGCATTTGAAATTACTCATTATCTCCACAAGAAAACCCTAATATAACCCAAGAATAACTTTTAACATCTGTTTATAAAGAATCTGAGATTGTTCTGGTGACAAGATTCATATTTATATACATTTTCCCAATATTTAGCATTTATATCAAAATTGAAAAGATCTGTGGGGTTAAGGTAGGGCTTTATTAATTACATAAATTCTATTTTCTCAAATATCAAAGATACATTTGCCACCCAAATCTCAAAGATGCATTTCAGATTTATTACTAAAAGTTAAAGCTAAATTGAGTAATTTTAATAGAACATTGTCTTTAAAGCACCACAGAACATTCCTTTAAAGCCAACTGGACTCCTAGAAAAATCTTTGGATTTTTTTTTTGTTGTTGTTGTTATAAAAACAGCCTTGCCAAGAACTTGACAGCTCAGGAGGAAACGCCCTCCTCTTTTCTTTTTCCAGCTATTGTTATACATTTGGGATATTTGCTTTTATTGTTTCCTCATGGCAAATATGCCTGATTTTGTGCCTGAAAAATAATAACTGGGCTCAGAAAGATTATTTTTGAATTGAAATTTTACGGGGGGGTCCTCTCAACTATTTAGTGTCTAATTCATGATTTGCTAAAAAAAAGTATTCTCTACAAAAATTTTTGCTTTGATTCATGACACTATGATGTGATTATTGATTATGATTGTTTTTCATTTTGAAATGCCTTTTTTTTTTTTGAGATGTAGTCTCACCTCACTCTGACACCCAGGCTGGAGTGCAGTATAACCTCTGCTTCCTGTGTTCAAGTGATTCTCCTGCCTCAGCCTCCCTAGTAGCTGGGATTACAGGTGCCTGCCACCACACCCAGCTAATTTTTGTGTTTTTTAGTAGAGCCAGGATTTCACCATGTTGCCTGGGATGGTCTTGAACTCCTGACCTCAAATGATCTGCCCACTTCAGCCTTCCAAAATGCTGGGATTACAGGCCTGAGCCACTGTGCCCAGCTTGAAATGACTTTTTAAAAATACATGTTCTTTATAATTATTAAAATATGCAATGTGAATATTTATAAAATTTTTTTAAGTTAAAATTGCAATCAATCACAAACCCACCACCCAGATATAATTGTTGTATCTGTTTATTCCTTTTTCTATTTTCTCTCTTTATACATACACACACACACGTTTTGAAACAAAACTTAGGTCATACTGTATATACACTTTTGTATCCAGGTTTTTGCTTAAAATATTGCCATGAGCATTTTTCTAAGTCATTAAATATCCTTTGAAAAAATTTTAAAGGCTATATCATATTGTAAATATGGCCACACCACACTTTATTTAATAATTCTATTTATTTTTGCTATTGTTTCTTAATCTTTCACTATTCAGAATGTGACAAGAAGTTTTAACTGGACTAGAGCTGGGACTCAGATGCGTCCAGATTGTTAGGTTAGCAAAAATCCTGCCTCCCACACTGCCCCACCACTTGTCTATTGGAATACAATCATTTTCACAGGAGCCGAAGAACTTTCTGAATTTATAAAAACTTGAACCCTGAACAGATATTTGCAATTATCTGAAGAATTAGCTAGTCTGTAATGCAGGCTGCTTACCATCTGCTCCACAAAGGTCCTAACTCCACCCAAAGAAGGAGATCAATTCATCACAACTGCAAATGGGATAACCATGAAGAACAAATTCTAGCATCAGGATTTGATGTCAGACGGAGAATGGAGGAGGCGCTGGGTGCAATGGGCTCACTAATCTTAGAATGCATCCCATTCATGCACCTTGTGGGGAATGGCAACATGCATGAATGCAAGGGCTATGGAATCTGACACTTTGGTGACCCGGAAAACTCTGCTGTGGGGCAAATCCTAAATTAAGAATGTCCTGACTTTCACTTCTCAAGAATATCTGCAGTGGGCAGGTCTCTGGCACTGGCGTACAGAGGCAGCTTTCTGACTTCACAAGCATTGAAGAGAGCATGTTTTCAGCACTGTTGGTGACTATAACCACAGTGAAAGTCACAATATTGGCAATGGCAGTGACTAACCATAATGGAAGCTAAGTCCCAGTCAAGAATTGGCACAGAAAAACTGTCATGGTGGGCCCAGCTTGACATGGTGAAAAGAAAAAAACTCTTATACTCTAGGAAGAGTTTTTCCCACTGTTAATGGGAAAAAACATGATGGGAAAAGAAAAAAACTCTTATACTCTAGGAAGTGAACATCATTAGAGTGAGAATTCTCCAAAATGAGTGTGAGTTTGATTCTTGAGTCATGAGCTGAGGTAGCCTTTTAGCTTTCCTGACATCATATGCTGCAAATTCCCTACAGCTACAGTGGCAGTAGAGAGGAGTAGCATGTTTTAGGCCCTCTTGCCAAGGAATCCTGAGCCAGTTGACTAGACAGCAGGGACCCACCAGGATTGGCTTGTGTATACATGTTGGAAATATTTATTAGGAAATATTAGGAAGAAGACGACTCTATCATGAAGATGGAGGCTTCAGGCTGGTGAGATTTTAGGTATTAACATTCATGTGACTGTACTTATAAATTCATGAAACTTAAAGTATTTAGATTTCATAAAAGCTATATTATGATATGTATCTGCCAGGCCAGAATCAGTACGAGGAAGAAAAACTACTGTAAGTATTTGTATTAGTCAGCTAGGGCTGCCATAACAAAATGCCACAGACCGAGTGGCTTAAACAACAGAAATTTCTTTCTCACACTTCTGGAGGCTAGGAAGTCCAAGATCAAGGTCCAGCAGGGTTCAGTTTCTGGCAAGGGCTCTCTTCCTGGTTTGCAGAAAGCTACCTTCTTGCTATCTGCTCACCTGACTGAAAGAGAGAGAGCTCCGTTGTCTCTTCCTCATCTTATAAGGGCACCAATCCTATTGGATTAGGGCCTGACCCTTATGACCTTATTTAACCTCTATCACCTCCTATCAGGCCCTATCTCCCAATACAGTCATATTGGAGGTTAGTTTCAAAAGATGAATTTTGTGGGAACACAAATGTTCCATCCATAACAGTATTTTAAACCAACAGAATTTAATGCAAGAGATTACAGAATTAATGAGAGAGGAAGAAGATGGAGGAGGAGGAGGAGAAGAAAGCTTAATAATAAGAGGTACCATAAAGTGGACCATCCTGTTTGTACAGTTACTGAGAATGTCACTATGTCACTAAAGCGATGCCCTATGGTGAGTATTTACATGGGACACAAGTATTTTAATACTCTGGGCTCTTTTGAAAGATCCATCCCTAAATATTTTCCTTATTTCTCATTGCTGATCTCAAATTATGCTCCTTCCCAGTTCTGGGCATTAAACAAAATGCTGGTCACCCACCTCTACTTGGCATCAATCTGCATATGTGGCCATCTATCATACTTCAAGGAATTGAAATTTCCAGAAAAACTGCATAGTTCCGCCCACCTGGAGAAGTGCCCTCCCTTCCATCCTTGTGGTCACTCCTGAGCAGAGCTGTAACGCTGCAGCATTCAACTTCTGGCTGTTTTGAGTTTATTTTGCAGAAACATCTATAAATCAGGCTGGAACTTTTTCTTTTTTCATAAACTAGGTGCATTAAATGCCCTATAACAGTGTAAGTATGAATTGAGGGAGAGGTGGCATTGATTGACACTGGGAGAAGACATGGGAATCTGAATCAGCTTCTCACGCAACTCAGTTGGATCTTTAGCATTTGCTTTAGTGGGAAGTCCCTTTTTTTCTAATTGTTTTTGAGACAGGGTTGCCTCTGTCACCCAGGCTGAAGTGCAGTGGTGTGATCACGGCTCACTGAAGCCTCGACTTTCCAGTAGGATCTCTTATGCCCTACTTCCCTCTTTTGTTTGAGTGGTTCTGGGCTGTGCTAAGTTTGTGACATGGTGGATTAGACACTATTCAATCCACCAGTTCACAGGCATCCTCTGCATCTTTTTATCACAAGCACAACGGACCACCTCACACCCACTAAGATGGCTGCTGTCAAAAAATGCTAAAACCAAAACTTCTCCAGGAAATAACATGTACTGGTGATGACACAGGAAAATTGGAACCCTTCTGCACTGTTAATGGGAATGTAAAATGCTGCGACCACCATGAAAAACAGTATGACATTTCCTCAAAAAATTAAAAATGGAATTACCATATGACCCAGCAATTCTATGTCGGGGTGCATATGTGAAAGAATTGAAAGCAGGTGTCAAGGAGATTTTTGCACACCCATGTTCATAGCTGCATTATTCACAACAGCCAAAATGTACAAGCAACCCAACTGCCTACTGGAGAATGAATGGATAAACAAAACGTGGTCCATACATACAATGGAATATTATTTAGCCTTCAAGAGGCAAAAAATTCTGACATATGCTACAATATAGATGCACCTTAAGAATATTATGACACATGAAATAAGCCATTTGCAAAAGGACAAATACTATATGGTCATATGGTATTTATGTGAGGTATCTAGAATTGTCATATTCATAGCAATAGAAAATAGAATGGTGATCGCCAGAGGCCAGTGGTAGGGAAAAATCAGGAGTTATTGTTTTGTGGGTACAGAGTTTCAGTTTTGCAAGATGAAAAAAGTTTTGGAGATGGACAGTGATGACAATTGCACAACAATGTAAATACGCTTAACACCATTTAACTACACACTTAAAATGATAAATTGTATGTATATTTTACCATATTTTAAAATATCTTAAAAGTTAACATAAGGGCACTGTATGGCTGGTGGTGGGCCATGCGGTAACCAACTATGTGTCTTCAGTTGGAGCTTGTCAGAGGCTCCATACCAACCTCTATCTGCTGCAGTCACCTTGAGTATATCTGGATCTGCTGAGATCAAAAGGCCACTGGGGCAGATCTGTATCCACTACAACCCAAACCAGCTGGAGAGCCTTTTCGTGCTCTGTGCCTTATACAGAGCTGGTAGCCTTTCTGGATAGCTCAGAAATAGGTTACATCATGTATTAGTAGGGGTGCAAAGAGAAGCAACTTGCCTTTCACATTGGAGAGGCTATTTTAACATGCCCCAGACTACTGCAGATCTCTAGAAATTCACTGAGATGTCAGGACCATGAATTTTCCCAGAGTGCATTTCCCACCCTCTGATATGTGTTTGCCTTACTTGGACATCTGCCACTTTCTGTTCAACAGGTCTAATCAGCATGTTTATCAATGTAGTGGACTGTGAGGTATCCTTAACATAATGTACTGATCAAAGTCCTTGTAAATAAGTTGTGACAGATGAAAATAAACTGCTTATGATAATCTCTGCTCATTGAAATGAACAGACAAGAGTTACTTTGGAAGAACTGCATCTGGTGGGAATGTTTAAATAAATTTTTACATGAACCTCAAATAATTCGATAGAGGTGGAATGGCATGAGCAAAGACATAGAAATAATTTGCAAGTGCAGGATATAGAAAGGGACTGGTTGACTAACTGATAACATTTAAAAATATGTATCAAACACCTGCTAAATTCCAGTGACTTACTTGGCTGAGTTTGTAAAAGACAGCAGCCTAGGTCTCAAATGACATAAAAAGGATATAATTCAGAAGTCAATTGTAAACCACTTGAAGGTTTTTAAGCTGGAGAATGATATGATTAGGGTTGCTTTCCATGAAGATTAATCTGGCAGCAGAGGCTAATATTCTAGCCAGGAGGAAGCAATGAGGATCTGAACTAGAGTCATTAACACTGAAAAAGGAAGAGAAGGATGGGATGGAGAAATGTAGTAGAGGAAACTACATATGTCCTGATATGGGGGCCAGCAGGAGAGATGAGCCAAAAACAACTCCAAGGTTTTGAGCTTGAGTAATTGAGATCAATAAAAGAAACAATGAAGTCAAGAGGAGGAGTTGGTAGTAGGCAGGAGACAATAATAAGGCTGATATCATTAAACTGAAGCACCTTGAGGGTAGGAACTGTGATTGTTTTGTTCAATACTTTTGTCCCCAGTGCTTGGCATAAGATGGACACTCAATAAATATTTGTCATGTAATATGTCATATGCTCAATTTCAGTAAATTGACACATCCACCCATAACAAGGAAGTATAATGATCCCTCATTTTTGCTATTAATTCTATTTTTATTTTGGCCTACCTAAGGCATGAATAAAAATATAGGAAATACTATGATAAATATCCATATATATGCCAACTACTCAATCTGAGGAATAGATTATTTTTTTTAACAGATATTTTCTGTCTTAGTCCATTCAGGCTGCTATAACAAAATACCATAAACAGAATGGCTTATAAAAAATAGGAATCTATTTCTCATGGTTCTGGAGGCTGGGAAGTCCAAAATCAAGGCACTGGCCAATTCACTGTCTGGTGAGAGATTGGTTCTGATTCATAGATGGCTGTCTTTTTCCCTGCAGCTTCACGTGGTGGAAGATGTAAGAGGTTTTTCTCAGGCCACTTTTTAGAAGGGTACTAATCCCATTCATGAGGGTAGTTTAGTAAATCCCAAAGACCCCCACCTCCCAAAGGTCTCATCTCTTAACACCATCGCCTTGGCACTTAACATTTTAACATTTGCATTTTGGGGAAACATAAACATTCAGACTACAGCAATTTTTTGTCCCCATGCCTCCTGAAGTTCCCACTTCCCAAAGGTCCCATCTCCTCATACCATCCTCTTGGTTGTTAGGATTTCAACATAAGCATTTTGGGGAGACACAAACATAGCATTATCATTACTCCATCTTATAGGTAAGAAGCCTAAAACTGAGAGTGGTTAAATAACTTGGTTCAGGTCATACAGCTCATACATGCCGGAGTTGTGATTTGAATATAGGTCTTTCTGCCTTCAGAATCCATGTTCTTCACTATATCTGGTTTGTGACATGAGGGTTATTGATGGGACATCCAAGTAGAGGTACTCAGCAGGTAGATGGAAATATAATATGGCACATAGGAAAAGAATCCAGGACTGAAAATACTAATATGGGAATTAACTGTATCCAAGTGATGGTTGAAAGGATACAAGTGGGGCTGGGTAGTGTGGCTCAGCCTGTAACCCAGCACCTTGGGAGGCTGAGGTGGGCAGATCACGAGGTCAAGAGATGGAGACCAACATGGAGAAACCTCGCCTCTACTAAAAATGCAAAAATTAGCTGGGCGTGCTGGCGTACACCTGTAGTCCCAGCTACTAGGGAGGCTGAGGCAGGAGAATCACTTGAACTTGGGAGGTGGAAATTTCAGTGAACTGAGATCATGCCACTGCACTCCAGCCTGGATGACAGACCAAGACTCCATCCCCCCCACCAAAAAAAGAAAAGAAAGGATAGAAGTCGGAAGGGAATAAGAAAAATAAGTGTCCTGGCTGGGTGCGGTGGCTCATGCCTGTAATCCCAGCACTTGGGAGGCCAAGGCAGGTGGATCACCTGAGGTCAGCAGTTCAAGACCAGCCTGGCCAACATGGCAGAAACCTGTCTCTACCAAAAAATACAAAAATTAGCTGGGCATGGTGGTAGGTGCATGTAACCCAACTATGTGGGAGACTGAGGCACAAGAATTGCTTGAACCCAGGAGGCGGAGGTTGCAGTGAGCTGAGATGGTGCCACTGCACTCCAGCCTGGGCAACAGTGAGACTCCATCTCAACAACAACAACAAAAAATCAGTGTCCTGATGACACACACTTGAACTTGGGCGGTGTGCCTTCCTAGAGTAGAACAAAATACAGGAGACTATTTTATTGTTACTTTAATTATTTTTAAATGTTAAAATATTTTATTTTAAAAGGTTTTAGTCTTATTTTTAATCAAGATATAATTGCACATATTTATGGGATACAGTGTGATATTTTGATACATGTATACACTGTGCGATGATCAAATCAGGGTAATTAGCATATCCATCACTTCAAACATTGATCATTTCTTTGTTGTGAGAACATTCAAAGTCCTCTCTTTTGGTTATTTTAAGATACACAATACAATATTGTTAACGATAGTCACTATACTATGGAATAAAAGACCAGAACTTATTCCATCCATCTAACTGTAATTTTGTACTCACTGACCAATCCCTTCACATACCCACCTCTCCCCTATTTTCCTAGCTTCTGGTAGCCAGTATTCTATTCTGGACATCTACGAGATCAGCTTTTTAAGATTCCACAAGTGAGTAAGATCACACAGTATATATCTTTCTGTGCCCTGCTTATTTCACTTATCATAATGTCCTAAAGGTTCATCCATTTTGTCACAAACGACAGGGTTTCATTCTTTATGGCTGGATAGTATTCCACTATGTATCTCTACAACATTTTCTTTATTCATCCATTGATGGACACTTAGGTTGATTCTATATTTGGCTATTGTGACTAGTGCTGCAATAAACATGAGAGGGCAGATATCTCTTCAACAAAGTGATTTCATTTCCTTTGGATAAATACCCACTAGTGAGATTGCTGGATCATATGGTAGTTGTACTTTTAATTTTTGAGGAAGCTGTATACTGTTTTCTATAACAGCTGTACTAATTTATATTCCTGCCAATGGTGCATAAGGGCTCCCATTTCTCTGTATCCTTGCCATCAATAGTTATTATGACTATTATCTTTTTGATAATAGTCATTCTGATTGGAGCGAAGTGATATTTTGCTGTGGTTTTGGTTTGCATTTTCCTCATGATTAATGACATTGAGTACTTTTTCACAGACCTGTTGGTCATTTGTATGTCTCATTTTGAGAAATCTCTGTTTAGGATTTTGCCCATTTTTAAATTGTACTATTTGGTTTTTCTGCTGTTGAGTTGAATTCCTTATATATTCTGGATATTAACCCCTTGGCAAATGCACATAGTTAGCAAATATTTTCTCACCTTCTGTAGGTTGTCTCTTTACTCTGTTATTTCCTTTATTCTATAGAAGCTTTTAAATTTAATGTAATCCCATTTGTCTCTTTCTGCGTTTGTTGCCTATGCTTTTGAGTTCTTACCCAAAAAATCCTCGCCCAGACCAATGTCCTGAAGAGTCTCCCTTATGTTTTACTCCAGCAGTTTCATAGTTTTGGGAGGAGGCTATTTTAAAGCCTTGACTGTTGAGTAAATACTCTTTTCTTGCTGCCCTAGAATTTCCTTTTGGCTCCTAGAAAAAGGGCAGCGCTGACTGCAATCCACTGAGTGCTTTTCCTCCACATCTTTGTCACAGGACAAGGCCAACAAGACATTGATACACTGCATCATCGGTTTATACAAATCCTGAAGGAAGAGGCGCTGCTTTTATTTTTTGCCAGACAGAACCCCAAATGCAGCTCTGAGCCTATCATACTGAGTGATTCCAGATGAGGCTGAGCTTTTTCAGAGATATGTTCCCTACTCCACTCATAATATGGTCCACTTGGGTTTAATTACGCAGAATAGGATCGTACTGAGTTTGTAATCATTAGCAATACCATCCCCCAGAGAAACACGTTTTGGTTTCACTGCCAAATCAGAAGTTTGAGTTGCCTCAGGAGAAATGTAAGTATCCTGGAAAAAGTCTTGCAAGTGTTTTTGATAAGTATTCAAATCCCCTCAGGCCATTGAAGATAACAGGATTCTGGGAAAGTGCCCAGTTAATATCAAGTTTTTATTTTAAAATTCTTTTAGCAATAGTATTTGCAACTGAATTATCTATGTGATAAAAGTTGCATAAGAAGATATTCTCTAGAAGATGTTTGGTAACTTGCAATCAAGTAGTTTAGGTCTCTAATATGGGTAAGTATCCCTAGAGATCTTAAAAGACATTATCAACTCCCTCTTTAAAAAAAAAATCATAAAGACAAAAGTAGAGACAGTGTATTATTTTCACTCTCTTTCCAGTTCAATATAGTATAGGCTATATTGGCAAATGCTGGAAGGGAGTCCCAGATAAGAAGGACACTAAATCTGGTAATTGTGATATGGCCAACACCAAGGAAATAAAAGGCAGACCAACTAAGTGACGGAGCATGTGGAAATACTAAAGAAAGCCTCAAGAAGAATAGCCCACTTACTGCCTTTTTCCTATTACTTCGAGAAAAATCAATGGATAGACTTAGGATCATGTACTTCTTGAAGTTTGATATTTGGTGTGTCTGGAATGAACCGTAGTCCAGAAGGTAGGCTAGGCTAAATTAAGCTTTAAAGCTCAGTGGCTTTCTGTGACAACAACAACAAAAAAGTGTTCTTTTCACTCACAAAAGAATGAGCTGTGGCTTTCCACAGTAGTTCTTGTAATAATGTAAGCTAATCTTGTTTCATTTCATTTTAATACTGAATAGTTTGGGGCCACAGTTACTTCAAACATGAAGATAAAATTCATTATCATTATTTTCTCTCTCTCTCTCTTTTTAACAGAAAATTCATTATCATTATTTTCTCTCTCTCTCTTTTTTTTTTTTTTTGAAACGGAGTTTCGCTCTTGTTACCCAGGCTGGAGTGCAATGGTGCGATCTCGGCTCACCACAACCTCCGCCTCCTGGGTTCAGGCAATTCTCCTGCCTCAGCCTCCTGAGTAGCTGGGATTACAGGCATGCACTACCGTTCCCAGCTAATTTTTTGTATTTTTTTTAGTAGAGACGGGGTTTCACCATGTTCACCAGGATGGTCTCAATCTCTTGACTTCGTGATCCACCCGCCTCGGCCTCCCAAAGTGCTGGGATTACAGGCATGAGCCACCGCGCCCGGCCCTCTCTCTCTCTTTTTAACAGAGTCTCACTCTGTTGCCCAGGCCTGAGTGCAGTGGCATAATCTCAGTTCACTACATCTGCTGCCTCCTGGGTTCATGCAATTCTCCTGCCTCAGCCTCCTGAGTAGCTGGGATTACAAGTGCACGCCACCATGCCCGGCTAATTTTCATATTTTTAGTAGAGATGGGTTTTCACCATTTTGGCTAGGCTGGTCTCAAACTTGCAAGCTCAGGTGATCTGCCCTCCTTGGTCTCCCAAAGTGCTAGGATTACAGGTGTAGGCCACCACACCCCGCCTTTTCTCTTTAATCTCAACATGTGACCTCCATATCATCAAGACAGGGGAAGAGAGAAGTGAAGGGCCACACAGGGGCTTTGTAGGGATTTGGCCCAGAATTGACATAAGCCACTTCCACAGTCCATTGGCCACAACCAGTCACATGGCCCCATTCAATAGCAAGGGGGTTGAGAAGTGTAGTCCCTGTGTTCCCAGGTAGGATAGAAGGGTTAAATATTGATGTATACAGTAACACCTACTATTTCCTGAGGCAAAAATCCCAGACATTGATGATAAAATGAGGGCAACTACAATGTGCCCTGTCAAGGGAAGAAGCAGTTTGGTGGACATGCAGGTAACTAGATCTTAAGTCTATTGTCTGATATTTTGCTTGATGGTAAAAATAGCTTTGTTGAAATACACTTATTTTCTAGCCAAGAGTCACAAATAGTAGAGAAAAAAATAGCCATTTTCCAATTCTGTAGACATAGGCTGATTTGGTATAAATCTGAGTGTGGCTCCATCTGCAAATTACATAGAGTTGGAAGGATAAGCTTTTTTTCTCTCCCCTTCTCATTTCTTGGTCTGGGACCAGATGAAGAGATTTCTGCTTTGTGAAGACTCAGAGATGCAATATTCATACTTCTGGACTACGGTTCATTTCAGACACAGCAAATATCAAACTTCAAGAAGTACATGATCCTAAGTCTATCCACTGATTTTTCTCGAAGTAATAGGAGAAAGGCAGAAAGTAGACCACTGTTCTTAAAGCTTTCTTTAGCATTTCTCCATGCTCTGCCACCACCTTAGTTGGTCTACCTTTTACTTCCGTGGTGTTGGCCATATCACAATTACAGGGCTTAATGTCCTTCTTATCTGAGACTCCCTTCAATCTTCCAGGATTTGCCATCATACCTTGAGTATGACCAATAGTTAAATAATAGCAGTATTTTCTGAGTAAATGAATGGCCAGTTTTCCTTTTCTCTCTACTTAGGATGAATATAGCCAACCATTTCAACACTATACTCTCTGTTCTCTCACCTTACTGCCCTCCAATTCTTGCTACTTTTTCCATCTCTTCTGCCCTGCTGGGTGGTGTTGGAACGGCAAGGAAACTTAGGGGGCTATATAACACTGTAAGTACCAGAAAATTCTTTGTGGTTGTTAGGGATCAACACAGTTTGTGATGTAATATCTTAACATTAGGCTAAATTGTTCATACTTAACTCCCTTCATCTACCAATTAGTGTTTTTTTAAAAAACCTATTATAATAAGCAACAGGCCAGAAATACTTTCATGCAAAAATTACTTACCAAGTAGACTTTTAATCAGCTCACCGGTAGAAGAATAGAACCCTGAAAGCACAAAATTTCAATGTCATTTGCCTATTTAGAATGTTCCCTTCCACAAAAGTACTTAAGATTCTTTGTATTGAAAGAATTTGGAGATGATAGCTAATTTTGAGATTATCTAGGCAGGCGCCTTTCTCGTTTAATAAACGAGGAGACTGAGGCCGGTGTGTGAGTTGGCACCAGAGCACTCTTGACTCTATTCCTGCTGTTCTTCGGCAAAGGAGAAATTACGCCCTGGGTCAATCATGACATATGCAAATGGTGGTTTATAGTGCTAGTCCTAATTGCCTCCCAAAGTAGTAGGAGGATGAAATGGCAGAAGATGTGTGAAAGAGGGCTCTGGAATTTTTAAAATACATTCAATACCATATTAATTATTTGTTGGAACACTGCAATGTGTCCAGGCATTGAAAAAAGAGAGATAAGCAGAGCCTTTACGGGGAAAAAAAAAAATTCACAATCTGGCCTGAAAGAGCAAGGAAAAAATTGAACAGATATTCCAAGAACTATGTAATAGTCTATACAATTTTAGTTATGGTGGAACATTGTACTCTTAGGGCTGCAAGAAAAAAAAAAGTAGAGGACGTTCTTCTTCTCTTTGGCTTTTCCCAAGAGGCTTAATACTAACTATGGTACCAACTATTGTTAATATCATTAAGTAGGGAAATGGTACCGCATAATGGATGCTTTGTATCTCTATCTCCCAGTTCAGTTGGAGCTAAATAAAGATAGTAAATGAACACCCAACCCCGTGCCAAGGGAAAAGTTTGCCTGCAACAGTGAAGTCACAGGTGGATGTGAGATGTCTGACTTAGCAGCGCACTTAGCAGGGCGCTAACACTGCTGCTATTATTTCCACCCGCACCCCCAGTGCTTTGCCGGCCGCGCCTAGGCTGAAACACACACCTCGAGCCCACGAGACCGTCCTGGTTCTAGAGTGTCTGTGGCTGCCTTCTTTTCCGCCCCACCCTGAAATCCCACCTATCTTGGGACGCCCTGGAAGGATGCCCAGAGGCGGTGTGGAGCAGCGTGTACTTCCCATCTCTCTTCCAAGAGACCACACCCAACACAAGGCCCTCTTTGTGTCTCGGGGAACAGTGGCCCTACAGTGCTACGCCGGCTGCCCCTCTTAAGAGGGAGCGAGAGGCCCTGGCCCCTGCGACTCCGGCAGAGGCGCGGCGCAGCGGCGGCGCAGGTGGGCGCAGGCGCAGAGGTGCGCTCTCTAGGGCCGCGCGGGAGCCCAGGGTCTGCACGCCGCGCCAGGCGCACCTGGGGGCGGAGCCAAGCCCGCGTTCCGCCCACACCAGGGCGCGAAGCCCCCTCCTCGCGCCCTTCCCGTCGCGCCGCAGACGCACGCAGGTGCGTGAGGCCGCTCCCGCCGGGGACCCTGCAGACGTGGACCAGCCATGGAGCACATCCGCACTCCCAAGGTTAGTGGCACCAGGGCGGGAAGAGGAGGGACGGGAGGAGATGAAGGAGGAGGAGGGATGCTGAGCGCGCGGGAGGCCGACTGCTCTGCCAGGCGCCGGCGGAGCCTGGACCGCGGGCGAGGGAGGAGCTGGGAGCGCCTGAGCATCTCAGGGTCCCCGCAAGCCTGGTCGTTCTCTTGCTGCCTCTCAGGCCTAGCCTTAGCTGCTGCTGGGTCTTACCTCTTGGTTTGGGGTCGCACAGTAGACACGGGTGGACGGGAGGGAACCTCAGTTGTCTGCTATTGACTGGCTGTTGATCAACGCTTCTTTCTCCTGGCGCGAGGCTTTTTCTTTTAGCTGTTGGCTGCTCGGAGCAGTTGAAAGGGAAACAAGCCTTTTGATAACAGGTGCAAGGAAAACGAGCTGCAGGCAGATGGGCTCCTGCGCCTGGAAGCTTGTTAAATCTAGGGGATCAGGCCCACTCGACTCGGCCTTTTCAGTCACCATCCTCATCCTCAGTGTAGCAGCTGCAAGGAGCCTTACACAGAAGGGATGATCAATATTCACTGTAGGTTGAATGATGGTTCTTGCCTTTTCCAGTCTGTTTTGTTCGTTAGAGAAAAAGATGCAGCTTATGGATTCGTCACGCACTGGTGTGTTTTAAACACTAGCTTTTGCTAATCAACAGAAGCGAATGATCTCTGATCAGTCCAGTAAATTAACATTGGAAACGTTAACTGATGTATCAGTAGTTGTACTGATAATCTAATTTAGAATGAAAATGATGATCGACTTTACTGCCTAATAAAAACCCTAAAGGACTGAAATATATTTTAAAATCCTATTGGCTGTCGTTGTTACCCCCACAGCTCCTTGCCTTTTGCTGGAAGAACTTCCATTTAAAATGTAGGCCCGTAACAGGTCAAACCTAGGTCAGAGTGGCCGTAGCTCAGGTGGCTCCAGGGAGCCCACTCATTTAAGAGGGGTAGGGGCAATTGCTTTATATCCAGCAAGAATTCATTCCTAAATTTTGGAATAGTTCCTGAGTACTTTTTTGTAAAAGCAGTTTAAAATTATCTCATGTCATTGGAAGAAGAAGTCTTTTAGTTTGCTGGAGAATGTCAGTTCCAACAGTAAATTTAAATTGTATTGATTTTGCACTAGGGGATTAAATTGTCCTTTCACAATCAGGAAATTGTAAACTTAGAAGACAGTGCTATAAACCACAGGATAGGTGGCTCAAAGCTTTCAGAGTTTAAGTGGTACTAAATAATTTATTCCAGAAGGACGAATTTAACTCATGGACTCTGCCCTTGCCAAGGGCATTCTTTCTTTTATGATGAGGGGGGTCCTTTGTAAAAGTGATATCTGATGTGGATGTTGCTAGCAAGAATGATAGGGTGACATGGCAGTGGATGCCACTTTCTTACGGAATATGAATTTGGGGGAGACAAGGCCTTTTCTGTATACAAAGACACCTGGCACAAAGTCACATGTAAACCTGAGTCGCAAGAAATATTTTCACTTACTCTTAAAATTGGTGTTTATCGATACTCTCTAAGCAGTGCAGTACTTCAAGTCAGAAATCCCCATTTATCTGGAAATGGGAAGAAATTGGGGGGAAATGGAAAATTGTCTGAAGTGTTATTGAATTGGATGGGTCATTAACATTTGGGATAATGCCAGTGAAAAAAATCAGAAATTACAGAGGTTGGATGGATCTGATTTATTTATTCATTTATTTTATTCCACAAGCATTTAGAATCTTTCATGTGCCAGGCTCTGTGTTGAGTGCTGGGAGCATCCAGGAATTCACAGTCTGGAAGGGGAGGTAGTTGTAAATATGTCAGTGTATGATAGAGACATGTGCAAGGTGAGATGGGTAGAGGGGGAGACTGGCTAGAGGATCAGGATCAGCTCTGCCCTCAAGGGCAAGGGAAGCCTTCTTAAAAGAACCGTCTTAACATGGAAGGACTTAAGAAGGACTAGGAGCATTTTCGACAGTGGTCATGTAGTTGTATAAATATATATTGTAATAAATAATTACAACTCTAAAGAAGCTGAAAAGAATAACAAAGATAAATGATTCCTGGGTGTTAAATAACTTCCTCCTTTTGTTTTACATTTTTAAGAGCAAAGTTAATTTTAACAGTCTAAATGAAAAAGAGAACAACATTACTTACAGAGCATGCAGAGTTAAATATGTAGTTGTTACTAGTCATATTCATCTTTATTATTTGCTTCCATTATACTCTGGTGAAACTATAGGTAAATTTCCTTCGATTTCATGGTTTCATGTCTTGGGTTTGCAAGGAGTATATACAAAGTTTGTTTATTTGGCCCATGTTTAAAGCAATATTTACCATGTGGGTAGTAGAGTTTTATTTTAAGAGGAAAAGAATTGTATGCATATATAATGTACAGTTGCTTTTCTGTTACAATGGAAGTCATTCATTCACTGACTGTAGACTGTGTAATATCCATGGCAGCCTCTGTGTTCTGCTTTAGTCTCTGGAGTGCAATTTAAGGAGACAGATGCATATGCATAATCTGGAATGCTTTGCACATATTTCTTTCTGAGGTTGTGTGTGTGTTTAACTGAAGCCTTTAACAGAGCATATGCTAAGCAGAGTGCTTCTCTTCCAGAATGGTTCCTCTAGAGAGGAAAAAAGTTCCAAGGACAAGCTGGCTTGCAGTTGAGTTAAAGCAGGGACACCAAGTATTACCTATACTCATCCCAGTTAACTTCTAGGTTTCTACTTCACTGTCTGGCTTCCTTTACCACTCTGAAAACTCTGGCTTCCTTTACCACTCTGAAAACTTCCTTTACCACTCTGAAAAAAACCTCTGGCTTCCTTTACCACTCTAAGCTGGAAGCTTAGGCATAATTTGGGTTCAAGTACTGCTTAATTAAATGGAAAGACTCCGGGACTCCTGAAAGTAGCTTGAAGTGTTTGTAGGATTTAGTTGGGTACTGGATTGAGGTGAATGTGTCCAGGATCCTGGTAAGTGATCTCTGCTTTGTATACTTTGGTCTTTCTGAAAGGCATTTTTCCCACATTTGTAAATTTGAGTTATGAAATAGAATACATGGTAACCTCCAAAACAGACGTTGCAAATGTCTCTTCCTTTCTACACCTACCCTCTAGTCTGACCCTGACTGGTCTCCTCATTTACTTTTTTGCTCTTCTTGAATCCCTTTTCACAGAGGAGCCTGGGTAGTGCTTTTATGTCTCAAATTGATCATGCTACTTCCCTGCTAAAATTCCTAGGTAGCTTCCCTTTGTACTCAGGATATGAAGTGAGAATTCCCAGAATGGCTTGTAAGGCCCTGTGTAGACTGAGCCCTTCCTATTTCTCCAGCCTTGTTTTGTGACAATCTTTTTATTTACTACCCTCTGATACAACTTGCCTTCACAGAGTTCTCTCACAGGACCAGTTGTTTTCTGCCTCAGGACTTTTGCACTGTTGTTCAATCTCGGGAAACGTTAATTCTCACTCTTCACCTGGCTAAATACTTCATCCTTCTAGTTTGAAATTGTGATTTCTCAGGCTGTTGTTCAACTCCTCCATCTAAATCAGATCTGCCTGTTGTGTTTTATCATAAGGCCTTGTGTTTTCCTCTTAGGTTCCTCATTACAATTGTTATGTTTATTTGAGTTATGTTCATTTAATGTCAAGCTCCCCTGCTTGATGGAAGTCCTATGATGGTAGAGATTATATCTTGTTCACCCTTTGTATCTATAGCACCTAACACAGTGTTTGGGGCCAGCTAAGCATGCAGTAAATTAGTGAAGAATGAATGATTAATTTATTGCTTTTTGTTTGTTTGTTTGTTTTTTGTCACAGTGTTTCACTCTGTCACCCACGCTGAAGTGTAATGAGTGATCTCGGCTTACTGAAACCTTCACCTCTTGGGTTCAAGCGATTCTCTTGCCTCAGCCTCCTGAGGAGCTTGAACTACAGGCATGTGCCACCACACCCAGCTAATTTTTATATTTTTAGTAGAGATGGGGTTTCACCATGTTGACCAGGATGGTCTCAGTCTCTTGACCTCAGGTGATCTACTCACCTTTGCCTCCCAAAGTGCTGGGATTACAGGAGTGAGCTACTGTGCTCAGCCTCATTACTTTATTTTTAACAATTTGCTTTATTAATCCAGGCCTCTTGTGCATTGTACAATTGTACACAATACTACTTGACAGTATTGTGGATCTTCTTATAGTATTAGTGTTAAATATTTGTGGATGTTAATGTGTCTGACATAATATATGATATATAAAACATTTTGAAATTATATTTTAATTAGATAAAATTCAAATAATGTAAAAGTCACCATTTTTATTAAAGGGTACAGTTCAGTGGTTTTAGTATATTTACATATTGTGCAACCGTCACCACCGTCTACTTCCGGAACACTTTCATGACCCCAAAAAGAAATCCATTAGTAGTTGGCCCATTGGTAGCTAAACTTGATGATACCCATCAAGTTACCCATTAGTAGTTAGACTTGATGATAATATCTTATACTTATCTGTGTTGAATATTATCTCATTGAATTTAGACTTTTGCTTATTTCTTACTCTGTTTTGGATAAGAAATACACATCTGCCATTTCTGTCAGTTTGGTACTATTTAATCACCTTGCTTTCTATTACCTCATTCATTATCTTATCCAAGAAGCAGAAGTGAATTCTTAAGCCACTTGCCCCCATCTCTCAGGATCTTGATCCTGATAGTCGATTCACTAGTTCTCTCAGTTTGATGTCATGTAGCAGTTGACAAGTTAGTTCTCCATCACCTCGCCAAAGAGCTCATCCAAAAAGGAAGTTGTCTGAAATGATGACAATGATTCCATGATATTCTTGCTGATTGGTGGTTTCCTTTTTTTAGGTTCATACAAAGTTCCATTAAATAACTCATTTTAGAACGCTGCCAGAATTAGTGTTGAACTCACCAACTTATAATTACAAAATTCTATATTCAGCATCAGAAAATAGTGATCTCTGCAGCCAGGTGTGGTGACTCACCCCTGTAATCCCAGCACTTTGGGAAGTGAGGTGGGTGGATCAGCTGAGGTCAGGAGTTCGAGACCTGGCTAACATGGTGAAACCCTGTGTCTACTAAAAATCCAAAAAAAATAGCTGGGCATGGTGGTACACGCCTGTAATCCCAGCTACTCTGGAGGCTGAGGCAGGGGAATTGCTTGAAGGCAGGAGTCAGAGGTTGCGGTGAGCTGAGATCACTCCATTGCACTCCAGCTTGGGCAACAAGAGCGAAACTCTGTCTCAAAAAATAAAAATAAAAAATAAAAAATAAATAAAACAGTGATCTCATTTTCTGTCTGTGATGGAGGGACATCAGTAGATCCATGAGATTTGCTTTCTCTTGATCATTCACTGTCAGTATACCATCAACTCCAAGGGTTGTCTCTTCTTTCATCTTCCTTTAACAAATAATAATTTTCTGGTTATAAAAGTAATATGGACTGCATGTAGAAATTAACCACTGATAATATGTGGGTACATTTTCTTCTGGTGTTTTTTTCTTTGCATATACTAAACATTGTTTGCTTAGAAATTTAGGATCACTCAATTCAATTTTGTAGTTTGCTTCTTTAAATTGGAGTGTTCAAAAAATACTTTTAGAAGATTATGTGGGGCTTTTTAAAAAATCCTAAGGAAATACCATTATATTTACCATTTCCCCATTTTAGGGCTATTATAATAATGATGAACACCTCATTATTATCTGCATGTGATTTCTTCCCTATAATAGAATCCTAGATGGAATTACTGTGTCAAAGAAGATGAATAGTTTTATAGTTGATATATATTATCAAATGACTTTCCGAAAATGTTATGTCATTTAACACTTTCAGTAATAGGATACAGACTATTGTTTTTGCTATACCATTGTTATTTAAGGTTTTTTTTTTTTTTTGCTAATTTAAAGGGGAGAATAGCACTTCATCCTTTTAGTGTATTTTTTTTTTTTTTACTAGTGAGGTTGTTTCTAAAAATATGTATAGTGACCAATTTGTTACTTTTTGTACTGTTTATATTTTCCTTTTTTTATAATGGGTGATTTAGTGTGTGTGTATAGTGTATGTATTTATGATAACTTTATTGAAGTATGATATAATTTACATAGCATAACATTTATCTTTCTAAAGTATGCAATTCTGTGATTTTGTTGTATATTCACAAAGTTGTACCACCATCATCAATACCTAATTTCAGAACATTTTCATTACTCCAGAAAGAAACCCTATACTCATTATTGATCAATCTACATTTCTCCCTCTCCCTACCCAAGGTAACCATAAATATACTTTCTGTCTCTATATATGTTTGTTTTTCTGGACATTTAATATAAATTTAATCATAAAATATGTGGCCTTTTGTGACCTTTTCTTTTAATATTTTTAAGATTTGTCTAAGTTGTAGCATGTATCAGTACTTCATTTTGTTTTATGTGTTCTGTGGCTAATACTGCATTTTCTTTATACATTTATTAGTTGAGGGACATTTCTGTAGCCATTTTTGGCAATTATTATGAACTTCGGTGATAAGTTTTTGTGTGGACATATGTTTTTATTTCTCTTGGATAGAATTTCATTTCTCTAAGAATGGAATTGCTGAATCATATAGCAAGTTTGTGCTTATCATTTTAAGGCACTGCCAAAGTATTTTCTGAAGTGGCTGCACTATTTCAAAACCCCGACAACAATGTGTAAGGGTTCCAATTTTTCCATATCATCACTGACACTTGTTATTTTAGCTGTTCAAGTGGGTGTGAAGTGGTATCTCATCATGGTTTTGATTTGTGTTTTTCTAATGACTAATGATGTTGATGTTTTCATGTGCTCATTTTCCTGTCTTTTTGGAGAAATGCTTATTCAATTCCTTTGTTCCTTTCCTAATTCAGTTATTTGTCTTAAATTATTGGATTGCAAAATTACGTAATCTGGATACAAATCCCTAATCAGTTATATGACTTGTAAATGTTTCCTCCCCTTCTGTAGGTTTTCTTTTCATTGTTTTGATGATGTCCTTTGAAGCACAAAAAGTTTTTAATTTTGATGACATCCAACTTTTTTTTTTGTCACTTGTGCTTTTGGTGTCATATCTACATATATTTTGTAGAAAGTCTTTTACTGATTATGAAAGCCATACATTACAGAAAATTTAGTTCAAAGGAGCAGAAAGAAAATAGCAATTCTGGTCTTTAGAAAAAAAAAGGGGGCCAGGCACGGTGGCTCACGCCTGTAATCCAGGCACTTTGGAGGCCAAGGCGGGCGGATCACCTGAGGTTGAGAGTTCAAGACCAGCCTGACCAACACGGTGAAACCCTGTCTTTAAAAAATAAATAAATAAAAAATAATTTAAAAAAATAGCAATTCTGCATAATCTCAAAAATCCAGAGAAACTACTGCTGTGTGTATATTAGCCTTTTTCTTTACATATATAAAGCAATGCAATTTAAAAGAAAATCGTGTCCATTTTCTCATTCTCTCTGTGGGGTGTGTGTGTGTGTGTGTGTGTGTGTGTGTGTGTGTAGTTCTGGGGAGTTAGAACCTGTTTTTTAATATGTCAAAATTTTTTTTCATTAAACATCTTTCTGAAAAGTAATTTTTTTATATCCACATTGTGACCATATGTTATGTAGTATCTGCAGGCAATTCCCCATGGCCTTTTGCAGGTTTGCACTTTTGTTCTGAACCATCTTTTCAAGGATGATTTTATAGTGAATAGCCTTGAAAGAGAGGAATAGCTTCTTCCTTAGTAGCAGAGGGCAGATTTATTTGCTGTCCAAGGTAATAAAGCTAAGGTTATCCTCAGGGACAAAGGATTATTTGCATCCAGTTTATGTGATAGGCATTTCTTAAACCCTGAGTCTCCAAGATTCCTGATTGAGGATGCAGAACCCTGCTGTGTGCAGCATCCATGTGGACTCTTCCATATTGCCCCTTAGACTTGGGAGGGGGAACATGGAGAGTTCATATGAAGATAAAGCTTATAACTCCTGGTGTACAGAGAATACTAATGTCCTTTGTCTCTGACCCAGAAATCTTGTGTCTTCTGCCAGTGTATGAAACTGTGGGAGGCTACTTGTTAGTTGTAAGCAGGTTAAAATTTCAAACACTTCCTAGTTCTTGATAATTAACCTCCTAGTGGTTAATATTTAATTTATCCCTATATTGTCACTATAATAAATAACTGATAGGCTGGGCGCAGTGGCTCACGTCTGTAATCCCAGCACTTTGGGAGGCTGAGGCGGGCGGATTATTTGAGGTCAGAAGTTTGAGACCAGCCTGGCCAACATGGTGAAACCCTGTCTCTACTAAAAATTCAAAAATTATCTGGGCATAGTGGCGGGTGCCTGTAATCCCAGCTACTCGGAGGCTGAGGCAGGAGAATCACTTGAACCCTGCAGATGGAGGTTGCAGTGAGCCAGGATTGCACCACTACACTCTAGCCTGGCGGTAGAGTGAGACTCTGGCTCAAAAACCAAAAAACAAAAAAACCTGATAAACCTCAGTGTATTTAAATTGTTGTGTAAATCTTTGTTACCTCAGATTAAATTTGTACAGTATATTTTCTGGTTCCATTTCTATGTATATTTTAAAGATTTTTGATGCTGACTGCTATGTTTTTCACTAGGATTGTGTCTGCTAGAATAGCAGAGGAATCTCCTTTCAAACAATTCTTGAGAATTATATATGAAGTATGGTTTCCATCTGTTTATGTATATTTGTTTACTGGTGAGGTTGAATTTATTTTTTGCAATTATTGATAACAAAAGCAATACAACAATAGTACTCATAGTACTGATAAAAGAAAATTCTTAAATAACTCTGTAGCTATTGTGATAGGCACCGTTCTATAGATTTACATTTAATAAGACTCTTAGACCTCACAACCACCCTAAGAGGTGAGTACTGTTGTTATCCCCATTTCACAGAAGAGGAAACTGAAGTTAAATAAGTTAGTGAGCTGTAAGAGGCAGAGTGAGGATTCAAAACCAGGCAATGTGGCCCCAGAGTGTGTGTTCTTAACAACTCTACCATTTTGCGTTTTGAAGTTGAGAACAGGAAAGAAAATACAGTTTGGGTTCTCAGCGGCTTTATAATGCTAGTTCCAGGCCCTCTGGAGTCCTGCTTGCATCCTTGCCTCTAGGGTAATGGGCTGCTTTTATATTATCAAGCGTTCCTCTTGCTTTTTCTTGTCATTGCAATTTGATTTTATCAAAAGAACCAACCTCAGTATTGTGTTTTGATTTCAACCTGTTTGTATATGTATTACTATCTAATTGTCAGACTTTTATTGCCCAGTATTTAACAGCTGTTGAGAAGATAGTCTGTTTAATCAAATATGCTTACTCCAAAGACAAGGCTGATAAGTTTGTTGGAATGAAGCAATCCACTTAAAAGTGTAGCTGTGGTAGTATTTTTTTTTAAATGGCAAGCAGGTATGTGAAAAGGTGCTCAACATCAGGAATCATCAGTGAAGTGCAAATCAAAACTGCAATGAGATATTATCTCACCCCAGTTAAAATGGCTTTTATCCAAAGGACAGGCAATGATAAATGCTGGCAAGGATAAGAAGAAAAGGGAGCACTCATACATTGTTGGTGGGAATGTAACTGAGTACAATCACTATGGAGAACAGTTTGGAGCTTCCTCAAAAAACTAAAAATAGAACTAGGATACAATCCAGCAAGCCCACTGCTGGTTATATACTCAAAGGAAAGGAAGGCAGTATGTCCAAGAGATATCTGCACTTCCATGCTTATGGGAGCATTATTCACAGTAGTTGAGATTTGGAAGCAAACTCAGTGGCTGTCAACAGATGAATGTACAAAGAAAATGTGCTGTATATATACAATGGAGTACTATTTAGCTATAAAAAAGAATGAGATCCTGTCATTTGCAACAACATGGATGATACTGAAGGTCATTATGCTAAGTGAAATAAGCCAGCTAAGAAAGACAAACTTTTCATATTCTTACTTCTTTGTGGGAGCTGAGAAAACAATTGAACTCATGGAGACAGGGTAGAAGGATGGTGACCAGAGGCTGGGGAAGGTAGTGGGGTCTGGTAGGAGGTGGGGAGTGGCAATTGTTAATGAGTTCAGAGAGTAGTTAGAAAGAATAAGACCTAGTATTTGCTAGCACAACAGGGTGAATAATAATTTAATAAATAATAATAATTTAAACATTTTAAAGTAACTAAAAGAGTATAACTGGATTGTTTGTAACACAAAGGATAAATGCTTGAGAAGCTAAATACCCCATTTTCCATGATGTGATTCTTATACAATGCATGCCTGTATCAGAGTATCTCATGTACTCCATAAATATATAGACCTATGTGCTCACAAAAGTTTAAAAAATTTTTAAAAGAAAAATTTCCAGAGTTTTATTGACTGAATTTATTTACATCAGACTACTTTCAATAGAATTTGAGACCTTTGTAAAGTATACATGATTTAAAAAAATAACTCTTTAAAAATACGTCACTCTTATATTGTTAGTCCATAGTTCCTTAAGATAAGGAACTTATCCGTAAGATCCATAATATCCATAAGAGTCATAGTACCTGGATCTTTTTAAGAAAATAATCCATATATTTAATAAGTACCTCAATTTCACTATGTCCAAAACTGAGCTGATTCCCTCTCGCCTCACACCTAATTTTCTCCTCTTGTACTCTTTCCAGTCTCTGCAATCCACCCTTCCGGTGCTGGAGCCAGTAACTTTGGAATTACCTTTGATTCCTCTTTTTCTCTTCTCCCATGTGTACACCAACAGTAAATCCTTACCACTCTACTTGTAAAATATATCCAGGTTATCCCACCTCCATTCTTACCACCCTGTTCTGAAATACTATCAACTCTTGCCTGATCCCCTTTCCATCTTTGCCACTCCCCCACCAGTTTAATTTTGCCAGAGTTATTGTTGAATGTAATTTGGAGCTTGGACTTCTTTCGTGAGTCTCCTGAAACCTAGAGGGAAATTCTGTACATTATCTGCCCCTTCTCCCTCTCAAATCTCATTTCCCACAACTACCCCACTCCCTGCTCTTGGAAAGGGGTGTGCTTGGAATATCCAGGGAGTAGTGGTCACGGAGTGACCAAGCACACCCCTTTTTCAAGACCTTTGCACTAGATGTTTCATGTGCCTGGAACTTGCATTCCTTAGATATGGAGATGGCTTGCTCCCACACCTTTTTAGGTCTTTGCTCAAATGTTATTTTATCATGAAAGCCAAGTTATCACATATAAAATAACAATTCTAACTCACCCCAACCAACATACTTTACCTCTTTATATTTTTCTCTGTAGCATTTTCCCTGTAACATACACACACACCTACACACATGCACATACCACACACATGCATACAGTCTGTATACCCTGAATTAGAAAGGTACCTGGCAGCTAACTACATTTATATATAACACTGAATGAATGAATATGGATTATTAAGTTCTGTAGCAGAACGTGTGTTCTGTACACCCAGGCCTCCACGCAAGACAACCAGCCTTCAACTTTTGCTAGACCTATTTATTAGAAGCAAGGATTTCATGAAGTGTGGGTGACTTTTGAGGAGTGTTTAATCACAACTTCTGTGACTACTTGGCTTAGTTAGACAATCATATGTCTTCCTTTGAGAAATGTCTGTTCAGAAATTTTGTCCATTTTAAAATTGGATTATTAGGTTTTTTCCTATAGAGTTGTTTGAGCTTCTTATACGTTCTGGTTATTACTCTCTTGTGAGATGGATAATTTATAAATATTTTCTCCCATTCTGTTGATTGTCTCTTTGCTTTGTTGGTTGTTTCCTTTGCTGTGAAGAAGCGTTTTAACTTGATATGATTCCATGTGTCCATTTTTGCTTTGGTTGCCTGTGCTTATGGGATGACTCAAGAAATCTTTGCCCACACCAGTGTCCTGGAGACTTTCCCCAATGTTTTCTGTAATAGTTTAATAGTTTCATAGTTTGAGGTCTTAGATTTAAGTCTTTAATCCACTTTGGTTTGATTTTTATGTAGGAGAAGAGATATGGCTCTAGTTTCATTTTTCTGCATATGGATATCCAGTTTTCCCAGCACCATTTATTGAAGAGAATGTCTTTTTCCCAATATATGTCCTTGGCACCGTTTTCAAAAATGAGTTCTCTGTAGATGTATGGATTTTTTTCTTGGTTTTCATTCTGTTCCAGTGGTCTGTTTGTCTGTTTTTATGCCAATACCATACTGTTTTGGTGACTATAGCTCTGTAGTGTAATTTAAAGAATTAATTAATTTGATTCCTCCAGTTTTGTTGTTTTTGCTCAAATACATTTGGCTATTCTGGGTCTTGTGTGATTCTATATAACCATTGTTTTTTCTATTTTTGTCAAGAATGGCATTGATATTTTGATAGAGATTGTATTGGATCTGTAGATTGCTTTGGATAGTATGGGCATTTTAACAATATTATTCCAATCCATGAACATGGAATATCTTTCCATTTTTTTGTGTGTCCTCTTCAATTTCTTTCATCAGTGTTTTACAGTTTTCCTTGTATAGATCTTTCACTCCATAGGTTAAATTGTTTCCTAGGCATTGTATATTCTTTGTAGCTATTATAAATGGGTTTGCTTTCTTGATGTCCTTTTACATTGTTCACTGTTGGCATACATAAAGGCTACTCTTTTTTGTATTTCGATTTTGTATCTTGCAACTTTGCTGAATTGTTTGTTAGTTCCAGTAGTTTTTTGGGGGACTCTTTAGGTTTTTCCAAATATAAGATCATATCATCTGCAAACAAGGATAATTTGACTTTTTCCTTTCCAGTTTGGATGCTCTTTATTTTTTTCTCTTATCTGATTGCTCTAGCTATGACTTGTAGTACTATGTTGAATGACAGTAGTGACAGTGGGCATGCTTGCCATGTTCTAGATCTTAGAAAAAAGACTTTCACTTTTTCTTTATTCAGTAGGATACTAGTTGTGGGTCTGTTGTATATGTCTTCTATTATGTTGAGGTACGCTCCTTCTATCCTCAAGCCTTGAAAGTTACCATGAAGCTTGCAAATACTATAATTCATTATTTTAAACTTATGACACCTTAGCACTGATTGCATGTACAAACAAACATGCAAAAAGAAAACTAATAAAAATTCTACAATTTAACTTCATACTCCCCCCTTTTAACTTTTTGTTGTATATCTTTATGTCTTATTGTACTATGTCTTGAAAAGTTATAGTTATTATTTTTGATTTGTTCATGATTTAGTCTTTCTGCTTAAGAGTAGTCCATACACCACAGTTCTCTAGGTTGGGACGTTCTCTGTTGTTATCCCTTTGAATAAACTTTATATTCCAATTTCTTTCTCTACCTCCCCTTTGAGGCCAATAACTCTTAGATTTACCCTTCTGAGGCTTTCTAGATCTTGTAGGCATGCTTCATCGTTTTTTATTCCTTTTTCTTTTGTCCCCTCTGATTGTGTATTTTCAAGTAACCTGTTTTCAGGCTCACTAATTTTTTCTTCTGCTTGATCAATTATGCTATTAAGAGATTCTGATGCATTCTTCAATACAGCAATTGCATTTTTCAACTCCAGAATTTCTGCTTGATGCTTTTTAATTATTTCAATCTGTTTGTTAAATTTATCTGGTAGAATTTTGAATTCCTTCCCTGTGTTGACTTGAATTTCTTTGAGTTTCCTCAACACTGCACTTTTGAATTCTCTGTCTGAAAGGTCACATACCTCTGTTTCTCCATGATTGGTTCCTGGTGCTTAGTTTATTTGGTGAGGTCATGTTTTCTTGGATGGTCTTGATGCTTGTGGATGTTTGTTGGTATCTGGGCATTGAAGAGTTAGGTATTTATTGTAGTCTTCGCAGTCTGGGCTAGTTTGTGGTCATATTTCTTGGAACTTTCTAGATATTCAAAGGGACTTGGTACCAAAGCCCAATAATGCTGTGGTTTTTGCATACTGATAGAGGTACTGCCTTAGTGGTTTTAGATAAGATCCTGAAGAATTATCCAGATTACCAGAGAGAGACTCTTTTCTTCTTCCTTTATTTTCTCCCAAACAAGTAGAGTCTCTCTGTGCTGAACTATCTGGAGCTGTGAATGGGGTGGCACAAGTGCCCCTGTGGCCACCACCACTGGGACTTCACTGGGTCAGACCTGAAGCCAGCACAGCACTTGGTCTTGCACAGGGCCCACTGTAACCACTATGTGGCTACTTCCAATGTTCGTTCAAGGCCCTAGGGCTCCACCATCAGCAGGTGGGGAAGCCACCTAGGCTTGTGTCCTTCCCTTCAGGGTGGTGAGTTCCCCCATGCCCTGGACAGGTTCAGAGATGTTGTCTGGGAGCCAGGGATTGGAGTCAGAAACCTTAAAAACCTACCTCATGTTATAATCTACTGCAGGAAAGCTGGCCCTCAAAACACAAGACAAAGTCTTTCTTGCTCTTCCCTCTCCTTTCTCTCTTTCCTTCTCCTTTCCCTCTCCTTTCTGTAGACAGAGGAGCCTCTTCCACTAGCCACCACTAACCACTGGTCCAAGGGATTTGTTTCTGCAGGCCACCACTGATGTTCACTTAAAGCCCAAGGGCTCTTGAGTCAGCTTGTGGTGAATGCTGTCAGTCTTCAAACCCACTCTTCAGTGCAGTGGGCACCCCTCTGGCCCAGGGCAGGTCCAGAAATGATGTGAAGAGCCTTGGCCTGGAATGAGGGACCTGAAGGGCCCACACGGTGCTCTATTCTGCTATGGCTGAGCTGGTACCTAAGGTACAAGACAAAGTCCCCTTTACTTTTCCCTCTGTTTTTATTCTAAGCACAAGGAGTCTCTCACCATAGCCCCCACAGCTGCAAATGTGCTGGGTCTCACCTGAAGCCACAGTGTCTCAGTCTCACCCAAGGCCCACTGTGTACTACCTGGGTATCACTGCTCATTATTCAAGGCCCAAGAGCTCTCTTGTCAGCAGATGGTGAATCCTGCTAGGACTGGGTCCTTCTCTTCCAGTCAGCAGGTATCCTTCTGTCCCAGGTGTGTCTAGAAATGTCATCTGGGAGCTAAGGCCTGGAATGGGGGCCCCACAACCAACTCTGCCTAGTGTCTGATCCTACTATAGCTGAGTTGGTTATCCAAGATGGAAGACAAAGCCCTTTTTACTCTTTGCTTTCCTCTCCTCAAGCAGAAGGAAGGAGTCACTTCCAGGGTGCACTGCCTGCGATTGTGAGAGGGGTGGCCCAAGCACTCACTTAGCCACCCTGGCTTGTGTCTCCCTAGGTCATATGCTACCCTAGTCCACTGGCTCTAAAGCCAGCCCAGCACTAGGAATTGCCTAGGAGTTGCAGTCCTTGTGTCCTAGATTGCCTTTCAAGTTTACCTAGAACCTGGGAGCAGAACTCGAGTTCTGACCACTGGATTAGGCGACTTCCCTCTAGCTAAGGCTGGTCCACATGCTCCCTGAGCCATAGCTTTACTCTGCTGTGATAGGGAAGCACTGAGTTGAATAATGCCAAGTCTCCAAGAAGGTGTGCTCTCCCTCCCGCAAGTGCACAGATTCTTTTTCCACATAGGAGAAAAAAATCTGTGCACTTGGTCACTGCCAGGGGATGGGGGACAGGTTGCATCAGCAATTCAAGACTGTCTTTCTTATTCTTGTCAGTGCCTCTTTCAGCAATGCAAAGTTAAAACCAGGTACTTAAATAGCTCACCTGATTTTTGGTTCTTATGATGGTGCTTTTTTGTGTGTATTTGTTAAAACTTTATGTTCTTATGGGCAGGATGATCTGTGGAGGCTTCTATTTGGCCATCTCTCCCTTCATCCCCATAGTTTCTCTGGAAATTTTTTAAATAAACTGTATGTTGGTATGATCAGCCATATCTCCCAATGGATATTGTTGGTTTTTTTTAATAACTGTTTAATGATGACTATTTTATTCTATATTATGTACATAAATACACTTATTTCCAGTAGTTTAATCTTTGTTCTTTGTCAGCTTCCCCTATCATCTATTAAGATTAAAGTTCATGGACTGTAAATACATTAACCAGTATGAGAAGAATGTTGTATTTAAAAGCATACTGGATAGCTCCTTTGTAATATGAAAGATTCTGCTTTGCTTTTTCTGGTTTCTATGTTTAGGTGTTTGCATCTGTTTTAAAAAAGCAAACAAATATATATTTGTATACTTATATATAAAACACCATAACCAACCCAGTTTAAACGATGGGCAAAGGACTTGAGTAGACATTTCTCCAAAGGAGATATACGAATGGCCATAAGTACATGAAAAGATACCCAACATCACTGGCCATTAGGGAAATACAGGTCAGAACCACAATAAGATACCACTTCATATCCATCAGGATGACTGTTACTTAAAAAAAAAAAAAGGAAAACAAAACAAGTGTTGGCAAAGGATGTGGAGAAATTGGAACCCTTGTGCATTGTTGGTGATAATGTAAAATGGTATCACTACTGCGGAAAACCCTTTGGTAGTTTCTCAAAAAGTTAAATGTAGAATTACCATATGACTCAGCAGTTCCACTCCTGGATATATACCCCAAAGAATTAAAAACAGGAACAGATACTGGTATGCACAGGTTCATAGCTGCATTTTTCACAGTAGACAAATGGTGGAAACAATCTAAGAGTCCATCAGCAGATGAATAGGTAAACATAATGTGATATGTACATGCAATAGAATATTATTCAGCCATGAAAAGGAGTGACGTTCTGATACATGCTACATACAGTATGGATGAACCTTGAAGACATTATGCTAAATGAAATAAGCCAGATAAAAGAGGACAGATAATGTATAATTCCACTTATATGAGGTATCTAGAATTGTTAGAAATGAAAAGTAAAAGGTTATGAGTAACTGAGGGTAGGGGAAAATAAGGGTTTTTGCTTAATAGTTACAGAGTTTTTGTTTTAGGTGATGAAGTTTTGGAAATTGAAAGTGGTCGTGGTTACACCACAGAGAATGTACTTAATGCCACTGAATTATACATTTAAAAATGGTTTAAAGGATACATTTTATGTGTATTTTGTGACATTTAAAGAGACAAAGAAGTACATTTCCTGGCACATAATCAGTGCTCAGTAAATGCTTATTGAGTGAATGAATTTGTTGAATGAACCAATACTTAGTCTGGCAAATGTGTATTAACTGTTAGCATGATAGTGGGTAGCAGGGTGGATCTGAAGTCAGAAGCTCAGTTAAAATACTTACTCTGCCACTTACATATATTTTTGATTTTGGCATAATTAAAAAACTAAGATATTGGCCAGGTGCGGTGGCTCATGACTGTAATCCCAGCACTTAGGGAGGCCAAGATGGGTCGATCACAAGGTCAAGAGATCGAAACCATCCTCGCCAATGTGATGAAACCTTGTCTCTGCTAAAAATACAAAAATTAGCTGGGTGTGATGGCACGTGCCTGTAGTCCTAGCTACTTGGGAGGCTGAGGCAGGAGAATCACTTGAACCCAGGAGGTGGAGATTGCAATGGGCCAAGATCATGCCACTGCACACTCCAGCCTGGCAACGGAACGAGTCTCTGTCTCAAAAAAAACACAAAAGACAAAGATATTTACATACTATAAAATGTATCCTTTAAAAGTATATAGTTCAGTAGTTTTTGATATATTCACAATATTGTGTAACCATCACTACTATCTACGTAATTTCTGAATATTTTCACCACCCCAAAAGGAAACCTGGTATTTACTAGCAGTCATCCCTCCTTTCTGTCTCCCTACACCCTGGAAAATCTCTAGAGATTCATCTATCCGGGACATTTTATTTTGTAATTATCACTGTTATTTTCGAGACAGAGTTGTTTTTGTTGCCCAGGCTGGAGTGCAATGGCACGATCTCAGCTCACTGCAACCTATGCCTCCCAGTTCAAGCAATTCTCCTGCCTCAGCCTCCTGAGTAGCTGAGGTTATAGGCATGTGCCACCACAACAGCTAATTTTGTATTTTTAGCAGAGACAGTGTTCTCCATGTTGGTCAGGCTGGTCTCAAACTCCTGACCCCAGGTGATCCGCCTGCCTCGGCCTCCCAAAGGGCTGGGATTACAGGTGTGAGCCACTGTACCTGGCCCCAGGACATTTTATATAAACGGAATCATACAGTTTATGGTCCACTGTGACTGGCTTCTTTCAGTTAGGCATAACTTAACTGAAAGTTTTCAAGTTTCATCCATGTTGTTGCATATATCAGTACTTCATTACTTTTTATTGCTGGATAATCCATTGCATGGATACACCCTACGTTTGTTTATGCATTCATCAGTTGAGGCTGCACCATTTTATATTTCCAACAATGATATATGAGGGTTCCAGTATCTCCATATCCTCACCAACACTTGTTATTATCTGTCTTTTTTGATTATAGCTATCCTAATGGGTGTGAAGTGGTATCTCATGATAGTTTGATTTTTATGTCCCTGGTGGCTAATTATGTTGAGCATCTTTTTATGTACTTATTAGCTATTCGTATATCTTCTTTGGGAAATATCTATTAAGATCCTCTGTTCATTTTTTATTTTTTATTTTGTAATCTTCAACTTTTAAGTTCCAGTTTACATGTGCAAAATGTGCAGTTTGTTACATTGGGAAACGTGCCAGAGTGGTTTGTTGTACAGATCATCTCATTACCTAGATATTAAGCCCAGCATCCATTAGCTTTTATTCCTGATGCTCTCTCTCTCCTCGCCATCCCCCTGACCGATCCCAGTGTGTTTTGCTCCCTGTGATGTGTCCACATGTTCTCGTTGTTCAACTCCCACTTAAAAGTGAGAACATGCAATGTTTGGCTTTCTGTTCCTGCGTTAGTTTGCTGAGGATGACGGCTTCCAACTCCTGTTCGTTTTTAAAAATGGGTTATCTATCTTCTTAATGTTGAGTTGTAAATGTTCTTTGTAGATTTTGGCTGCTAGATAATTAGATATGTGACTTGCAAATATTTTCTTTCATTCTGTAGGGTATCTTTCTCCTTGTTATCTTTGAAATACAGTCTTTTAATCCTAATGAAGTACAATTTATTTTTCTTTGGTTGCTCATACTTTAGGTGCCATATTTAAGAAATTACCTAATCCAAGATCACAAAGATTTATACTGTTTAGGTCTTTGATCTATTTTGGGTTAATTTTTGTATATGGTGTGAGATAGAGGTCCAAATGCATTCTTTTGCATGTGGAATTTGAGTTGTTGTAACAATATTTATTGAAAATACTTTTCCTAGTCCATTTAATTGTCTTAGTGCCCTTGCTGAAAATTGATTCTCTATAGATGTATGCATTTATTTCTGGACTTCCAGTTCTATTCCTTTAATCTCTATGTCCATCCTTAGCCAATACCATACGATTATTATAGATAGGTATATGATCTTGAAAGCTTTGGCTTTCTCATGTATATCTTGTTAGAGACTAAACAAAATACATTTAAATAGCACTAAAGGATATGGCACATAGTACATTTTAGCTGTTTTTAAATTATTTTTATCATCACAGTTATTGTAAAAGGATGTGGCCACAAGTTTGTATGCTGAAAGAACTTCCATGAAATTTGAGAATAAAAAGAATTTTCTAAATGCAAACATTTCGTTTGACCTACTCATTCATCTCCCTGCTGCACAATGAGTTTCAATATTTTTTCCTCTGGAGGCACTCTGCAAAGAATGCCTCCCTGTAACCCAACTCTAGTTTACACCTAGACTTTGGAGCCTATTCTTTAATAAAAACATTGATCTCATCAAACACATGGATTTTAGCAAAGGTGTCAACTTTCGCTTAGGAACCCTCTGCAGTGGCCTATGAGGCAAAGCCTCAGTGACCTTCCCCCTAGATTCCTAAAGGAGAGTCTTTTTGGAATGGAAGTATGGAGAATAAACTGGGAAACACACTTTGACTTTTTAATGGTGGAAAGTATGAGGGTAACGTTTGTGCTGCCATGAAAACTTTAAAATGGGATGCAATCAAGGCACTATACACCTTGAAACATCTATATGCTTGTAAGGATTGATAAAGACATGAAACTGTAACCTCCTATGTAAGTCTACTTGAGCCATGATTTATTAGTAAATTTCAACATTTCCCTATTGAACTCATATTATTAACTGATTAGGTTTGGTTATCACTTCTGTCTTATCTTTGCAGGCAAAACAGCATCTGGAATGCTTGTTTTCACAGATGTACATATATTTTCTCATTCTTATTTAAAGCTTATTTTTATTCCTTTTTTTTTCCATTCTGAACAGGACAAGCTGTGAAGTATGCTTGAAATTAAACCTCTTGACCAGACACCCAAGATTCCGTGACTTTGTTCGTGTGATGGTTCAGTTTTATATTATCATATTGCACTCAGAGGGAGTCCAAGAAGCTCGTTTTGTACCATATTTCTTTGGCCAGGAAAAGTCTAAACTATTTTTCCTAGTGCCCTTTCCCCTGGTGGACAGCTAGTTGAAGCCTCTGGGAGTAAAAGTACTTCCCAGGACATAAACCCAACCCTTCCTCCCACAACCATTTAAAATGTTTTAAAAATAACCCCCTCTTAATGTTTCATGGCAGGCTATGACAACTTTATAAAAATTGTATGTTTACTTTTCTCCTCTTTTTCATTTATTAAAACACTGCTTATCATAGATTCCCGGAGAAATAAATTTATTGCCAAGCTGTGAAAGAAAGTTTTATTCCTTAGGGCATGTAGCAAAGCACACATTGTTTAGAACATTCAAGGTACAGTTGAACTGTGCAAGCTGCAGTGAACTGTTCAGCCAGTTTGAGTAGTGGTAGTTTAAGGAAGGGATTCTGCCTTTTAAGCTAAACAGATAAATTTAAAGGCACTATTAATGCATATATTCATTCACTTGTACATTCAACAAATATTCCTTGAATTCTTTCTCTCTGCCAGGTACTCTTTTAGGCTCTAGAGATCCAGTGGTGAACAAGATAGACAGGGGCCCTAGTTTCACGGAACTTACAATATTGCAGATCTTCAAAACAATATATATATCATCATTGTAAGCCAAGATCTTGGAAAATCTCCCATTTTTAGAAGATTTTCCCCATATTCTCCCGCTCTCCCTCTATAAACTTTCCAGTTGCTTCCTACCCTACTGGGAGTGAAAGTCAAAGTTGTAACATTGTCCTAGGAGGCCCTACAAGGTTTGCCCATCTACTGGGGCACCTCATCCCCTACTCTTCTCCCCTCACAGATGCTGATTCAGAAGTCCTCACCTCCTCATAGACCCTTGACCATATCTACCTGTTTCTGCCCTGGGTCTTGTCATTTGTTGTTCCCTCTGCCTGGAATGCTCTCCCCAGATACCCCCATGCTGGCTCTCTCACTCACTCTGATTCTGTACTGAAATATCTAATCATGTTATTAGAGAAGACTTCCCTGGGCACCTGATGTGGTCTGGCTCTGTGTTCCCACCCAAATCCCATCTTGAATGGTAATATGAATTGTAATCCTCATGTGTTGGACCTCATGGGAGGTGATTGGATCATAGGGGTGGTTTCCCCTTGCTATTCTCTTGAGAATGAGTGAGTTCTCATGAGAGCTGATGGTTTTATAAGGGGCTCTTCTCCTTTCATTGTGTACTTCTCTATCCTGCTGCCTTGTAAAGAAGGATGTGTTTGCGTCTCCTTCTTGTCATGATTGTAAGTTTCCTGAGGCCTCCTGAACCATGCGGAACTGTGAGTCAATTAAACCTCTTTCCTTTATAACTTACTGTGAGTCAATTAAATCTCTTTCCTTTATAGATTACCCAGTCTTTATAGCAGTGTGAGAAGGGACTAATACAGCATCCTACTGGCCCTCCTCACCCAATTGTTTATCCTGCTTCTTTAATTTCCTCCCTAGGAATCTTGTGGCACACACGCGTGGTGATATGGTTCCACCATATCTCATGCCAAGTTGTAGTCCCCAGTGTTAGAATTGGGGCCTGGTGGGAGATGTTGCATTATGGGGGCGGATTTCATATAAATGGTTTAACACCATCCCTTTGGTGCTATTCTTGTGGTAGTGAGTTCTTTTGGGATCTGATTGTTTAAAAGAGTGTGGCACCTCCCACCTCACACTTTCTTGTTCCTGCTTCCACCATGTGAGAAGCTGTACTCCCACTTTGCTTTCCACCATGATTAGAAGCTTCCCAAGGCCTCCCCAGAAGCAAAGCCACTATGCTTCCTTTACGGCCTGCAAAACCATGAGCCAATTAAACCTCTTCTCTTTATAAATTACCCAGTCTCAGGAATTTCTTTATAGCAACATAAGAACGGACTGATACATACTTTTTTTAAACATATTTATTCCCTGTTTTCCTGCCTTCCCACCTCCAAGCAGAATACAAACTCCATGTGAGCAGTGACTTTATCTTCCCAACTCATGTGCCCCAGTGCTCAGAACACTCTGTGGTATGGAGTAAAGGAGTAAAATAAATATTTGTTGTATGAATGAATGTAGGAAATGGTTCAATGTGACTTAGTGTCTAAACTTCAGTATCTTTCAACAGCTATGTTTCTTCATCTCCAGTATTCTCTGTTTTAGTTATATGGCACTACTTTTCACATTTGCAGATGAAGTTCTGTTTTATTTTTCCTTGTCTCTGCTCTTTGTTTCCTGTATGTGCAACGTCTTCTACAACTGAATCTCTTACCTTCCTGTCTGAAAATTCAAATTCAATAATAAAACATTCCAGGTTAATCATACTTAATTCTACCTACAAGCCATTACATAATTAAAAATTTTTTTTACCATAGTACTGCTAATTTTCATTCATTGGACAAATATTTAGCACCTGTGCTTGGCATCATGATACAAAGATAGAAAAAAACCGTAGTGTCAGTCTTCAAGGATCCTGCCATTGAAGGTTGCAGTGATGTCCTGAAATCTGTTGTTTTGGGAAGCCAGTGAGCCGAGGACTGTGTGACCCTTTCCTTTCTTCCCAGAGTTCTAGTGTGAGTGTGTGCCTAGGATTGTACATTGTGCTGCAGGGAATATTCGTAATAAAATAACTTGGCTTCCTACGAGAATATAATTTTGGTAATGAAAGCCTGTACAACAAAGATAGAATGTAATGAGTTAGTGTAGGATAAGTAGAAACCAAGTAGTCATGCTCAGAGAGGTCACAGCAATTCAGAGGACAGTGAATGATCACAGTAGTTGGGGTAGTTGAGGAAAGGTGTTATTAAGGAGGTGGCTCTTGAGCGTCAGGCTGGAGGGGAGCATGTTGTGGCGGGTGAGTAGTGGTATCCTTTTCTTACTGTTCTTGGTAACCTGTGAGCACATTGTGACAGGCAGTCATGCAACTTTACTTATTGGGCCTCAGAAGAGGCCTCCACATCATTGTGTCTGCAAAGGCATTCTGCCTTATACTCATTTCCCAGAGTAGGAATGATGGACACTTTAGGGCCGGACTGTAAGAGAAGAAAGAGAAAAATGTGGTGCCATTTATGCAGTCTGTTCTTGGGGGCTTCAGAGCCCAGGAGTTTGGCATGGGAATGTGTAAATGAGCTGGAATCTGGCCTTGGCCTGGGTGGACAGAGTGTACCCCTTCGTCCTCTGGCACTGGCACTTGCCAGGCAGGGATTGCTGAGAGGGAGAGCATAAGACTTGGGTCTCTCTGTGCCCAAGCTGTCTCCTCCCTTTGGACCAGTAGTTAGTAAGTTCTATTTGGCACAACTTGCCCTTGGAAAAATGTTTCCCCATAGTTCCCAAAGAGCTATATAAGTAGATGGTTTCGTCCTTTGCTATTAGTGCCTTTGTCAAAAATATGTCAAATTCAGAATCATTTTAGAATTTTAGAAACATTTTTAAAGGAAAATCATAATCAAATAAGCCCTTGACTTCCTGTATTGCTTCAAAGCAAGGTCTTATTCTCCCAATACTACTATATTTTAAAACATGACTGTATTGTTTTGAACCCAACTGTCTTTAGTAGGTCATTCCATGCATTTATCCTTTGAGATACAAAGCATCATTTATTCATTGAGTTACAAAGACCCAGCATCTGTTCTGAATTCATTTTCCTTTTAACCTCTTTTTCTTCTTTTTCTCTTCTTTGTGCTTGTTGAAAATGGTATTTTTGGTTGGGGTTATTTTAAGGTGGTGTTGAAATAAATCCTGGGACTCTCCTCTTGTTCAACAGTGCATGTTCTTTTAAGCCTACATATCCAGGGTCATCCTACCAAAATAAATTACATGGGCCCTTTGCAAAATTCTCAAGTGCCTGACTTTTTATTTATGAGTGTTGGCTGCTGGCATAACATTTATAGTTTCCCCTGAGCAAAAATGGGCTCTTTTTTTCTTCGTTCTGCCTTTTCTAAGAATTTCTATCACTCTTATTTTTTAAGTAGTTATGGCTGTGTCACTATTTTAGCTTAATTATTCCCCTAGGAAAATTTTAAACATTTCCTTAAACGTCAGTCAAATCTACTGTTTTAGCAATTATATAGGTAGATGGAACTCAACAACCTGCCCATTCATAGCCACTCTGGGTTATCCAAAATCATCAATATATGTTCTTTACCTTGACCTAAACTAGATGAAATAATCCTTATTTGTATAGGATGTTTGGGTGATTTATTTTTCTCCTTTTAAATGCAAATTTCTCAAAGCCCATATTTTTCACCAGTGAGTATAATTTTACATATAGGAATTATTTAGAGATTTGTAGGTGGCTCAAAAATCTATAGAAATGTGTGTATCAAGTATGCTATTTCCCATGTGGAAGAAGGACTTACATTTTTTGGGAAATTGGAAACATGTAGATTCTTCACTTTGGACACTGATATACTAACAATCCTTCTAACATGCATACAATTACAAGATTTTTATTCGCTTTTAATGTCTTTTTGTGCAACCAGCATAACAAAACAGTCTGGATATATTCATTTATCCTTTCTCCCTTACTTTTAAAAGTTGTATCAAGATTACTGGGGTGAACTTTTCTACCAGTGGCTACCCCTGGGTCTGTCTAAACTTCTTGACTTGTAAGCCTTTTTCAAACTGGGTCTTAGTCTTCAAATCTGTATCTTTGTACTTCACTTAACCTGACTGAAACTGGCTCTGTCCAGAGTTTGAAGTATGAAGATATGGGCTCTCCAGGCTAATTAGATATTGGTAGAGGAAAAAACAGAGTGCTTATCTTCACATGCACAGATGCTGGTATATCAGAATACCTGGGAAGAATGATCAGTGACATCTATCATATGAGACTGGTAATTGCTTTGGGAATGAAAGGAAGAATTCGCTTAGCAGGTAAGGTGGGGTCAGGTTGTGGAAGGCCCCGTCAGCAGCAGGGGGGAGACACTGTAGCTCTGCATAGAGAGTAATGTGATCAGGGTGTGTGTAGGGTGACTGTTTGAGTGGCAACCTGGGGACTAGACTGTTTGTTTGGATGTGCTGGGCTTTGGTTGCCCATCATCCACTGTCCCTGGCTCCCTCTGAGCAGCTGTGCCTGCCCTGTGCTCAGTCTGTATGTTTTTGGTGTGTGGTGTACCACAGTCCAGTAACCAAATCATGTCATTTCATGATTACACTGAATGGTTTAGGGATAAGTGTGTGACCTAGTGAGATACAGAGAGACTTGGCTTGGGCTCCTAGAAGGGCAGCTCGTGCTTTTCTTCATGGCCATGGTTGTGACAGGAGTTGGGGCAGGGGTTGCTGGAGCCGTCATGAGCAGAGCCCTCTGAGAGCCAGCATTGAGGGTCTAGCCAAGAGTTCAAGGGTGAGGAGCTGGGTGTTTTCAGCCCCCTTGTTCTTCTTAAGCCAGCCCTATCACTGACTTTTATAGACATATGATCCAGTGAAATCCCTTTTGGCTCAAGCCATATGAGGTTGAGATTTCTGTCTCTTGCTCCTAGAAGAGTCCTAGGAGATAGCGGTGGAGTCAGATCATCTGCGGGCAGTATTACCAGTTAGGAGCTTTTTCTTTTGTCTTCTTTTTTGAGACAAGGTCTCGTTCTGCTGCCCAGGCTGCAATGCAGTGGCACAGTCATGGCCCGCTGCAGCCTTGACCTCCCCAGCTCAAGTGACCTGCCCACCTTACCCCTCTGAGTAGCTGGGACTGCAGGCATGTGCCACCATGCTTGGCTAATTTTTAAATATTTTTGGTAGAGACAGTGTCTCACTGCGTGGTCTGGGATGCCCTCTACCTCCTGGGCTCAAGTAATCCTCCTGCCTCAAGCTCCCAAAGTGCTGGGATTACAGATGTGAGCCACTGCTCCTGGCTAGGAGAGTTTGATAAATAGTCTGGGTGCCTGACACAGAGCAGACACTCAACAATTTAGCAGATTTAATTAATTAAATTAAAAGGGCTTAAACTGATGGGCAACAGCTATCTAGTTTTCACAAGATTCTTTTACAAGTAGCTTGCTTTGTATTGTATTTGATTATTAGGCTGTTCTTGCATTGGTATTAGGAAATATCTGACACCGGGCAATTTATAAAGAAAAGAGGTTTAATTGGCTCATGGTTCCACAGTTTGTACAGGAGGCATGGTGGCATCTGCTGGTGGGAGGCCCCAGGAAACAAAATCATGTCGGAAGGCTAAAGGGGAGTAGATACTTCTTACATGGCAAGAGCAGGAGCAAGATGGAGAGAGGGAGGTCCTGTACACTTTTAAACAACCAGATCTCATGAGAACAAACTCACTATCATGAGGACAAACTATATTAGTGTGTTCTCATGCTCCTAATTAAGACATACCTGAGACTGGGTAATTTATAAAGGGAAGAGGCTTAATGGACTCATAGTTCTTCATGGTTGGAAGGCCTCACAATCATGTTGGAAGATGAAGGAAGAGCAAAGAGACTTCTTACATGGTAGTGGGCAAGAGAGAGGGCTTGTGCAGGGAAACTCCCCTTTATAAAACCATCAGCATCTCGTGAAATGTATGGAGTGTCATGAGTACAGCACAGGAAAGACCTGCCCCCATGATTCAGTTACCTCCCACAAGGTCCCTTCCATGACATGTGGGAATTGTGAGAGCTACAGTTCAAGATGAGACTTTGGTAGGGACACAGCCAAACTCTATCAAATACCAAGAGGGGTGGTGCTGAACCATTTGGGAGAAACTGCCCCTGTGATACAATCACCTCCCACCAGGCCCCACCTCCAACATTGGGAATTACAATTTGACATGAGATTTGAATGGGGGACACAGATCCCCCAATCTATATCAACTATATTAACTGTGTTTTTGGAATAACTTAGTTTCACAGCAGAATGCATTTTTTAAAGAGTGAATTGTTTTAGGCAGCTTGAAAATTGGATTCTTTGCATGCATCCCAGATATATCCCTGTGTGCATCCCACCAGCGTTTTTCTTCATTATATGAGAGGTATCTAAGGGATTTCATGAAGGGCAGAGTCTCTGTTTCTTCTGTTTATGTGTCATATATTTTCTTGGATTATGCTCAATTCTTCTCTAATCTCTGACCTCTGAATAAAATAGTCCTGGGAAAAAACTTTCATTGGTTTTATAGTTTTAGACAGATTAAATCCTCTTTTTGGAAAAACAATTGATGTTCTTTATTTCTGTACCAAAAGGCTTAATTTAAAAACTCCTGAAGCTTCATGGTTACCTCCTTTTATTTAAGTGACTTTATGTAAATAGGAAAAAAAGCGCTTTCTTTTTAAATTGGAAAAACAAAATGCTTTTTTTCCTGTAATTGTAAGAGATTGTGGCAATTCTACATTGTTTGAAGAATTTGCTCTATCCTCAGTTTTTCTTCTTGTGTGTGAGAGTACTTTGCCAGCTATAATTGGGTAGTTTATCTTTTTCGCATGCGCTAGTGTTACTATGACTTTAACATAGGGTAAATGAAGTCATGGACATGAGGTGGGAGCAGGAAGTAAAACTTTGAAGTCTGTGTTATGAATATGTTTGTCAATAATTACTGTTTTTAAAAAATTTTTAAATTTTTATTTTTTAGAGGTCGCGTCTCTGTCATCCAGGCTGGAGTGCAGTAGCATGATCATGTCTGACTGTAACCCCAAACCCCTGGGCTCAAGCCATCTGCCCACTTCAGCCTCCTAAGTAGCTGAGACTACAGGTGTATGCCACTATGGCTAGATAATTTTTTATTTTTTGTAGAGATGAAGATCTCATTATGTTCCCCCAGTCTGGTCTCGAGCTACCAACCTCAAATGATCTTCCTGCCTCAACCTCCTAAAGTTCTGGGATTATGGGTATGAGCCACTGCACCCAGCCAATAATTATTATTTTTTAATTAATACTGAGATGTGTGCTTTTTTTCTTCTCTCTCACATGTACAGTTACTTATAGATGGGATCATTTGTCCAGGAGCTCCGAAGTCAAACTTGAAACATCTTTTTTAGCAACCGCTATACAGACAGTGACACCTGCCATAAATAAAAATCACTTGAGAATTTCTGTATGGTAGATATTTCTATAATTAATGCATGGCTGGTTAGAAGTGGGACTTGGTTCCTGAATGTTTACTTCAAAACTGCAGGAGGCCATTGCACCTTATAATGTGAAACATACTGGTGCACACCTCAGGGCTTTGCCCAGAGAATCCCTGGACCACCAGGAGAACCAGGCCCTTCAGGCTGAACATGGGGGTTTGCCCCTCCAGACAAGAGAAATGAACAGGTAGGGAGCTTCAATGGCCAGCCAAACTGCTTTATACAAAATGACCAAATCATTGAGCTGTAGCCAGAGCATTTAACTTGTTAAACATATTACTCTGTAAATAAATCTCAGAGACGAAGGAGGAGAGACTTTTGAGCCAGGATACCTTTCCTTAATTTGCAATATTAGACCCAGACTGAAGAGGTCAGGTATGGGAAAGATCCAGGGAAGTGGACACTTCTGGTTTGAAATCTGGCTCTGCCGCTTTCTAGCTGTGAGGCTTGGGCAACTGATTGACTTTTCATGCACTTGAATTTTAGCATCTGTGAAATGGAGTAATCATGCCTTTGTCTCAGCTAGGGTTAGAAATAGCTTATGAGCAATACCTAGCACAAAACCTGATGCTCAGTTGTGTGGTCAATGGTAAAAGTATTGTCATTGTTGTTATTACCCTTCCTCCTCTTGCTCCCTCTGCTTGAGGGAAAGGTTAAAAGGAATGCACTACAGTTCTGCTGCCTCCTTTGCCATCAACTTTTCTGAAAAAGTAGTCCTGGATTGCCCAGATTTGGAACCAGCACTTTGTTAAGTAGGGACTGAGGGGGTGGGCACTGTTTAAAGATAAAACAACCTCCATGCCCAGAACCATCCTCCCAACCAGATCCTTGGTACCTAAGGGTGGCTCCCCTCCTTGGGAGCTTTCACACCCCCAGGCTGTGATGTCTGTCACCTGAGCTGCCACCAGGCCCTGGATCCTAGTCTCTATATCTCGGAGCAACACCAGCCACTCTCATGTTGTTCTGTCCTGACAGTTTGCCCTGTGAGTGTTCCTTACAGCCACTGCCCTGCGCCCTCACCACATTCTACTAATCACTGTGCTAATTACTGCATAGTGTAACAGAACTACATTAACTGCTGTGTATTTTAAAGTGCAATATTAATGTACATTTTTTGTGCTTTACACCTGCACATTTTGTGGCTCATATAACATGTTCTGCTCACAATGGAAGAACATTGAGAAAAAAAGGACTCTGCCTGCATTTTTAGCTTCTCATTACTGTGGTGGTCTCAAATTTTGTTTATGTACAAGCTGTCCTTATCACTCAGGCACTTTCTGACCAGAGGGTGGGTATTTGATGTGAGGCACTAAGATTGTTCTGTGTGCCATGTAGCTTGAATGTCAATATTAAAGATTGGGGGAAAAAAGAAGATGGATGGATGGATGGCTAAATAGATAGATTTTAGAATAAAGTCAACTGAGAGTCTTTATTTTTAAGAGTACTTCATCAATTCAGTCTTAAATCCAAGTGATAATTATGAGAGATTAAGTACTAACTCAGAGAGATAGAAATGACTCAGGAAATCCAAGTACTCTAGGGTTTCTAGCCAGTGACTTCCCGACTATCCAAGAAAAGCAAAAAAAGAAGAAGAACTCAAGATGGGGAAGGAATTTGGGAACTGAAAAAGAGTCACTGTGACCGGGCAGCTTGTTCCTCCAGGCTGGCAGGCTGGGTGTCCTTGGGCTTGGGATGCTCATCATGGTCCCTTGGGACCAGAACACTGGATATCAGTGCAGCCTCTGGACCAGCTTCAGAAGCTGTTACAGCATCATTGCTGCTGTGGCTGATACTTCCTTTCCTCAGGAAATCACAAAACTTGTGTTGGGCCAACCAGGTTTTTAAGTGGCTTAATTTCCAGAGATTTTAATATTGAGTCATTACTGTATGCATTTTCATTGTTGCCATATTGTGTCCTTGTAGGTGGTCTATAAAGTACCGTTGCCATTTTGTGTCCTTATAGAGGTCAGAACTGCAGTCTGCTAGAATGCAGAGAGACATTAAAGGCCCTTTAGATCCCTTATAGAAGTAGAAATGCAGAGATAATGTCTAAACTGCCTACTCCCAGCAGTTCAATTTCAGAACCAGAACCAGAGCCCAGGCCTCTTGACTCACATACTTTTCTTTTCTTGTTGGTAGAGTTAGAAAATGTCACGATACCAAATTTAGCACAACAAACTATTTATCTAGCTGCTTTTCTTAGATTAGAACATAAACTTGTCTTCAGTTTTGGCTGCTGCAGAGATTTTGATTTCTCTCCGTTAAACAGTTGCTGGATCTCTTCCCCCAGATGATTGACCGTGATCTGGAGCCCAATTTATATGGCTTTACGGACTTGGTCTTTGGCCTGAGAAAAGCCAGTAGCCAGTGCCACTGCTTTCTATCCTTTTCTATCACTGGCACCCCTGCCCTGCACTTTGGATTCCTTGTCCTACAGAGCAACTTGATCTATCTTCCCAAATAGTCTGAGATGATTCTGGAATCCTGAATGTTCAGCAGTTCAATATTTGATCTGCAGGGTAGAAAGACCCACATTCTATTAAGATTGAAATTAGAAGGTGGCACAATAGAGGATCACCAAAGAAAGGCTCTGTCTCTCAGTGATTTTTGAGGTCTTTCTGATGCCCAGGAAGTGCAGGGAAGACCAAGAAGGACCTATGTTGGGTCACTGGGGGGACCTCTTCAGACCTGGCAGTGTGGTGGTGGGGCCCAGGGTTTTGACTGAAGCTTTTCAGCCTTGGCCTAGAAAAAATGATGAAACTGTTTTTTCCCCTCAATCTAACCCCAAGAGAGGAGGGACGGGAATTCAAAAAAGCCATTAAACTGGGGCACAGTCTTTTCCATTGAATCTGTAAGATTCTTGAAGATAGACAGAGACTCTATCTTATTCATCCTTTTGCTTCTCTTTGCGGAACCTGGCACAGTGCTACACATAGGCATCTTGTTGAATGGAATTAGATGTTTAGTGTTCTCTGTCTTTTATTAGTTCTGAGAATCCCCAAAGTCTGCTACTGCCAGTGTTTGGGCTGTTGTGTCTATTGCCAAGCTTTTTGTCTTTGGATTTTTTTTATCTCAAAGAACAATATTGTGATAGTAGTTTGTGAGTACAGTATAATTTTGTCTTAAAGCATTCTATTTTCAAATACTGATTTCATGTATAAGACTTACTACAATAATTGTTAACTGACTATGCTAAACATATTAATTTTGAATAGCAATTCTAGAATGACCTCAAAGGCATTTGCAAGTGCCCACAGCCCTGGTGAAGTATGAATGTGGCTTTGAATTTAGACCTTACCTCTGGCATGGATGTCCTGCCCTTTGAATGTGAGGATGTTTTTGCCTATCTGTTGTGGTGGATATCATGAAAATTATGCGTGGACCTCTTTTTTTTTTTTTCTCATCAGCTGTTAGTGTATTTTGTGTGTGGCCCAAGACAATTTGTCTTCTTCCAGTGTGGCCCAGGGAAGCCAAAAGTTTGGACACCCATGCGGGCTGTGCCACGCCACCTCTTCCCTGCAGGACCTGGGGAAGTTTGTCAAGTCTCAAGTTCAATGGAACTATGAAATGGGGATTATGCAAGAACCTATAAGTCGGGGGATACTGTGGGAATTAACTTGAGCTCAGGTATATGACGTGATAGCACACTGCATGGCACAGAGTAAGTACGCTAAAAATATTTGTTATTGTTTTTGTTATTTGGTGATTTTTCATAAACAAACTGACAACTGGGGTTGGCCTGATTCATGATATTGATAGAGTTCTTTGGAATGCCCCAATTCTCTTTTCTTCAGAAGTCCAAAGTTTTCCCCAGAATTTCTGCCTGTTCCCATGGAGGTTTGCATTTTCACAGTGCTCTCTGGCATAATCATTAGTTCAGGTTGCAGATCGACTCACCATCCGTTTGTGTATCTCTGGCCTGTGGCACAGGTCTTCCTTAATTACCTACCTCTTCCTTAATTAACTCTTCCCTCCTCCAAACCCTCAGTGCAGTATGGTATATAGGCAACTGTTCTGAAGATTTGGCAAAGGAAGGGTTGATACTGCATTGAAACAGTGACTTCAGATAATTGAGATTAGATTCGTTCACTCCATCCCTGGGGATTATTTCCTGTGGTGTTTCACTACCTAATTTAAAAAAAAAAAAACACTTAAAATGAAATACAGGCATTTTCCCAAAAGACTATAACAGTGCTTGTGTTGAATTATGGTCCTGGGGTGATTTTCTCTTCTTCCTGTTATATTTCCAAATCTTTAAACATTAAATAAATAAGTACATGTTTCTTAATTTTTAAAAAAGGCAAGTTCTAAAAACTGGGGGTGAAAGTTTCTTAGAATTGGAGAGAAAACATAAGCAGGATAAACAAATCTCTGCTCAATGATCCCCATCTCCTTCTAATGCTTTAAAATGTATTTCTCAATCCCGCCTAATGCAGTCATTTTATTTCCCGTGTGTATCACAAGTGCAGATGCGCTGGTTGGTAGCACTAATAGGCATCTTTCCCTAAAATGTCTTAACATACCCGTTGCTTCTGAAAAGCTAACATGCTATGGCTCTTGCTGCTCCAGAGTGGAGTTCGAGTGGTCAGACTACCTGCTTCTGGCTCTGCCCACTCAAACTCCGCTTTGGCAAACAGTGGTATCTACTTTCTCAGAGCCTGGGAGTTCACAGCTCAAGCTGCTCTTTCATGGCTTCTGATCCTCGTGCTTCCAGGTCCAATCCAATGGGCAACTTACAGTTCTTGCCTTACTCCATCTCTCAGCAGCGTTTGACATAGATACTCCCTCTCTCTTAAAACATTCCCTCTGCTATTCTCTTGACAACAAAATCTCCTAGTTTTCCTCCTATCTGTCCGTTTCTTTGTTTCTGTCCTTTTCTGATTCCTCCTCTTCGTTTAGACCTTTAAACATTGGGTTTTCCTCAGATCTCTTCTCACTCTGCTTGCTCGCCCTAGGTAAACTTTTTTAGTCCCATGGCCTCAATTATTACCTTTTATGTGCTAAAGACTAAATTTATCACATTTCAACAAATCTAAGACATCAGTGATGCTAAGAGGCAGCAAGATTTTATGTACCACAAAAGAACAAAGCACTGCCAATGAAATGACACAATCGCTTCTTACGTATCAGTCATCAGATGTGTCCCCTTTTTAGAAATACCAGAATATAAAAAATTTATATCCAAGAATTAATAATACATTGTAATAACTTTTGCATAGATTAGCATAGCCTTTTTCAGAGTATGAATAGCTCATATGTCTTAAGCATAGTGCTTCTGGGAGCAGGCAAATGAGTTGCAACAATTTTGAGGAGCTGGTTGTTTCCTTAGTCTTATCTCTTCCTAAGTATAAAACTGGCCTTATTACTTTGTACTATATACAGAGTATTCTATGTATAGATGAGATAGAAATAAGTTAGCTCAACAGTAAGGCTGAGTAATTGAGTCAGTGGGTCTTCAAAATGGTGCCAAAACCCTGAAATTTATTTCATTTTAGATTGCTTTCAATGTCTTAGTATAACGAGGTCAAGAGATCGAGACCATCCCGGTCAACATGGTGATACCCTGTCTCTACTAAAAATACAAAACATCAGCTGGACATGGTGGCGCGTGCCTGTAATCCCAGCTACTCAGGAGGCTGAGGCAGGAGAATTGCCTGAACCCAGGAGGCGGAGGTTGCGGTGAGCCGAGATCGAGCCATTGCACTCCAGCCTGGGTAACAAAAGCGAAACTCCATCTCAAAAAAGAAAAAAAAAAAAAAGTCTTAGTATAAACTGTGACGTAGTCCCTGAACAGTGCCTTCTAACTTCATAGCATTTCTAAGACAACTGATTTTAATTTTTATAACTCATTTTTAAAATCATTAATATCTCTGGGAAATTATACTGTTGGTTTTTCCCTCATTTTTTTTTTTTTCATTTCTTTTTCCCCCTCTGTATCTTTAAAATTGCTTTTGACAGCTCTGGGACCTGTAGGAGCTATTGCCAAATTTTGGAATGTAACTTTCCTGCAGCAGCATCCAAAGTTAACAAAAAGACATGGAAAAATCCCATCTCAATGGTAGTATTCTAATCTACCAATATCTGCATACCTTATTCTGTTCCACTGAGGTTTTCTAAAAATAATTTAAGTGATATAGCTTCCTTTACTTCTGTAGGGAGAAAATCCATATCAAATATTTTTGCCTCAAAGCATTATCTTATGCTCAATATGATTATCTCAATAAAGATTCATTAGTCTTAAGTACAAGGAAAATTATTTGCATTCTATTTGTAGACATTTGTAGCTATTGTTAGAGGGTATATTATCCCTGAACTTATGTTTAATTTAGCTAGGCACATTTAAGCCTGCAAATGAGTTTCTTCCCAAAGAAATATTCCAAAAAAAAAAAATCCCCTTATTTTTCTCTTTGTCTCCTCTATCTAAAGAGTTATTCTCTTTCAATATATTTGTTGTAGTTAGTTCAAAATAGAATGTTTAATGATAAAAGTTTAAGTAAAATATCCCAACCATATGGGAATTTGGAAAATGCTCCCCTTAAAAACTTTTGGGTCAAAGGAGAAATAAAAACTGCAATTAAAGAATATCTACAAAGTAAGAAGAATGAGAATACTATGCATAAAATTTACAGGATGCAACCAGAGATATATTTGGAGGAAAATGACTGAATTAAAAAATTTTGTTATTAAACAATAAAAGTGACAATTAACAAACTGACTGTGAAATCTGAAAATCTGGAAAAAAAGAAATAAACAAATAAACAAAACTATATGGCATGCCCAAGCAAAGCAAGTTAAAACATTTATTAAGGAACCAGAAATTAACAAACTAGAAAAGAGAAGTTTTATAAAGTTGATATGTCCAACACCTGTTAAAGAAAAACCTTTGCCTGTCTAAACACAAAGAAGTAAAAATAAAATAATTCACAGTATTAGGAATGAAGGAAGGGATAAGAAGAGAGGGATAAGAATGAAAAGATTGTAAAAATTTGAAAATACAGTAAGAAGATAATTTGTAAAGGTATTATAATGATATTAAAATAGGATTTAGTAAAAATTGGAAACATTGAACAGATCTGTAAACACATAAGAAATTGAAAGCATTACTAAATAATTATTTCTGTATAAAGAAGTACAATACTTGTTTCAACTAATAAATAAGTTGTATGTTGAAAGCTTCTTGATTAATTGATGTAATCATAACCGTGGTTAATTCACTTGATAAAAGTACCGTGAGTAGGCTAGGGCATGCAGGTTCTCTCTTAAAAGTATAGATGTAAAACAAAAACCAAATTAAAAAAATAACTATGGCAAGGAAAATGCAAGGAATATTAAAATATCAATACACAGTGACTATGTATGAATTGCATAGTCGTGATTCCAAGTTGGCCATATACCAGGAACACAGGACTCCTTTAAAGATTAAGAAAACTATTACTGTTATTGGTAATTTAGAACTAGAGTTAAAAAAGCAAATATTTATCCAAATACATATCAGAAAGACATTCATTTCTGATTCTTAAAAATCAAAACTCTTAGTAAACTAGGATTAGGTTACTTTCAAAATGTGATAATAAATATCAGCATCAAACTCAATGGTGAAAGATTATAAATGTTCCCATTAAAAATGGGTACACATAAAGAGATGCTCAGTATTGTTAGCTATCAGGGAAATGCAAATCAAAACCACAATGAGATACCATCTTGCATACTAGGATGACTATAATCAAAAAGAAAGATTATAACAAGTGTTAGCAAGGATACAGAGAAATTGGAACCCATGTATATTGGTGATGGAAATATTCAATGGTACAGCTGCTTTGGAAAATAGTCTGGAAGCTCTTCTAAAGCCTTACCATAAGAGTTACCAAATGACCCAGCAATTCCATTCCTAAGTATATAGCCAAAATAAATGAAAACCTACTTTCACACAAAAACTTATGCTCAGAAGTACAAAGCAGCATTATTCTTGGTAGTCAAAAGGTAGATACAACCAAAATGTCTATCAACTGATGAATGGCTAAATGAAATATGATATATACTCATAATGGTATATCATTGGGCAACAAAAAATAAAGCACTGATAGATTCTACAAATAGATGAACTCAGATGGAAACATAGATTGAGAACATGATTGCTAAGTGAAAGAGACCAGTATCAAAGTGTGACATGTTGAGTGATTTCATTTATATTACATGTTCAGAATAGGCACATCCATAGAGACAGAAGGTAAATTGATTTTTTAGGGTCAGAGTGGTTGGGGGAATTACTGGGATGTGACTGGTAATGGATGTAGGGTTTCTTTTTGTGGTGATGAAATGTTTTAAAATTGGTGTGTTAATGGTTGCATAATGATGGTGTATACAGTGCTGTGAATATGCTAAAAACCATTGAATAGTACATTTAAATGGGTGAATTATATGGTATATGAGTTATATCTCAATAAAGCTGTTATTAAACAAGTGAAAAACAATGCAAGAGTGACCATGGTCTCCATGCTATTTCTAGTTACTCTGAAGTTTCTAATTAATGCCATTCATTATACAAGGAAAAAAGAGATAAATACTGGAAAGGAAGCAGCAAATTATTACAGAAAATAGTTGTCTACTCAGAACATTCAAGAGATTTATACTAGAATGAATAAAAAAGTTTGCTAAGGAGGCAGGTATAAAAACTCATTGGGCCTTGGGCTGTTATCCTTACTATATAAATAGTTCTTATAAATATGTAAGAAACGATCACCTAGTAGGAAAGTAAACCAGTGATATGAAGACCATTTGCAAAAAATACATCATGATGGATAACCATACAAAAGAATGTGCAGCGTATCATAACAAAAGAAATACTTCTTTAAAAAAAATCATAAGCTGGTAGGTGAGGGGCACTGTTGTTGAATGAATGTCTTTAACATACATAGACATTCACAAGTCCTCAGGAATTTAGCAATGCCCCAGAGTAAATTACATGACTACATGTATTTATAATACCTAATTCTTTATTGACCTCAGTAGATATCTGAAAATTGGAAGGAAGTAATCTCTGAAAATTGGGATCTACTAGAGCTATTCCTAGAGGGCTGGCTTGGCTATAAGCGCTTAGAGGAGACTGAGGCAATGGGAGGTGTTGAGGCCTGTTTGCTCTTGGTGTCCTGAGGAATGTTCATGAGGTCTGCTACTCCCCTGGCTCTCCCCTGGAGCAGAAGGGAGGTCTGAGGCTCCTAAATTAGATTGGACCACAATTTCTATTATTATTTATTATTATTTTTTTAGATAGAGTCTCTGTCATCCAGGCTGGAGTGCAGTGGCATGATCTCGGTTCACTGCAAGCTCTGCCTTCCGGGTTCAAGTGAATTTCCTGCCTCAGCCTTCTGAGTAGCTAGAATTGTAGGTGCCCGCCACCACACTAGGCTAATTTTTGTATTTTTAGTAGAGACGGGGTTTCATCATGTTGGCCAGACTGGTCTCAAACTCCTGACTTAGGTGATCAGCCTGCCTCAGCCTCCCAAGGTGCTGGGATTACAGGTGTGAGCCACCATGCTGGCCCACAGCTTTTATTTAAACTGAAGAATGGAGTGAATACAATGCATTAGTTCCTAAGCTGCCTCATGGAAGCAACTACCATTTTGACTGGAGGGATGAGTCAGTGTTTATCTGCAGGTGGTTGATTCTTGGCAGTGGTAGGATTGCTGTGCCCTGTGGTCATTATAGGAATGTTCCTCTGGTGGTTATAGTGGCTGTGTCTTACTAGAGTCATCATTGCTTCAGTTTTCTCTTGCCTGTAGAGACTGTCTTGTCATTTCAATTAGATATTATGTTAGGATGATCTCAGTGCACATATCCTTGAAATTGCCCTGCATATGAGAGATGTATGCTTGATAAAAATTATTTCTAGATATCTTTTGTAGCAGTTTGGATTTTAGCTGAGTTGTGATAATGCCATTCATTAGAAAGATTTTTTTACAAATCAATATAAGGATCTTGAAATGGTATGTTTTCCTTATATATATTTATCTGATTACTTTTTTTCTCCCATGAGTATGTTTATACTTCCTACTAGTTTATATGGAAGCAAACAGCCTTAAGTCCATTTCTACAAGTTAGAAACACGTAGAAAAATGTGTTATTTTCTTTTTCATAGAATGTAATTCATACATAGTCTGTGTAAACTCAGAACTTTAACACATACACTTTCTGCTTTAAATTAGAAATGTTATATAATTCCAATGAAATAAAAGTGTAGACCAGTGTAAAACTCAGAGAGGGTATTCTTAATAGGGTCTACAAATCTTTTGTGGTACATTTAAAGTCATATTTTCATAATTGGTGAATTTTCATCTTTGGATATACAGAATCATATTCAGAGATCCAATTAACTTAAGGGGACGTGTTTTGGTTTTTATTATTGGGGAAATTCTCAAAAAATTGCATTTTGGGATAAGTATGAGTTTACTCTCTTATCATTTATTTTGTGAATCACTCTTCTGGTTTCTGGTAACTCTTTTCATCATGCCGATTTCCCTAGGTTGAAAATGTCCGCTTGGTAGATCGAGTGTCTCCTAAAAAAGCAGCTCTAGGTACTTTGTATTTGACGGCTACTCACGTCATATTCGTCGAAAATTCACCTGATACAAGAAAAGAAACATGGGTATGCTTTCTTTATTTTTAGCTTTCCTTATTTTGTGTTGTTTGAAGTAAAAAGGTTTTGCCCTCCATTTTTCTTTAGGATGAGATGGGTGGGCTTTTAGTGCTTGGGTGTTAGGGAGCTGTTTCTGGAATGTGTGTTTGACCTTTTTCTATGCAGTCATATCTACTTAATCATTTTAAACACGAATTATTTGAACATCATTAAAGAAAGACTTAGAAATAGCCAGATGATACAAGTGCTTCCTGTCACAGCTGTCAAGGAGAGATTGAATGATGTCAGTTTTCCAGATGCAGCATTTTCATCCTCCAGTGTTCCATTTGCAGTACTCTTTATTTGTAGGGTCCTATAATGCAGCCATTTGGTCATTTTATTATGTTGCCTCTACTTTTCCAATAATTGGAAAAAGAAAAGCTAGAGGAGTTTCACCATCAGGTATTTGTGCTACTTATTAATGAAACTATTAGATATTTATTCTTCTTATTTTTGAGATGGAGTCTCACTCTGTTGCCCAGGCTGGAGTTCAGTGGTGTGATCTCGCCTCACTCCAACCTTTGCCTCCTGGGTTCAAGTGATTCTCTTGCCTCAGCCTCCTGAGTAGCTGGGACTACAGGCATGCACTACCATGCCTGGCTTACTTGTTTGTATTTTTAGTAGAGATGGGGTTTCACCATGTTGGCCCGGCTGGTCTTGAACTCCTGACCTCAAGGGATCTGCCCGCCTTGGCCTACCAAAGTGCTGGGATTACAGGCATGAGCCACTGCGCCTGGCCATATTATTTTTTCTGCAACCCAATCGTGACATCCCTGAATTGTAGATTTCCCTTTTCTATATTCCATGCACCGTGATACATTTTTAGCAGAAGGTGGCAGGCACTTCTTAGTGTAGAGGAAACTTAATAAAATGCTGCCATTGAAGACTGAGCAGAGACCCTCCTGTAACACCAGAGATGCACTTCAGCATGATTTCCTTTAAAGTTAATCTCCTCTTTAGAGAGTAGAATCATGGTTTTACCAGAGGCTGAGAGTACACAGGATAGGGAGGGAATGAGGAGATATTGATCAAAGGACACCAAGTTTCCAATAGACAGGAGGAAACATCTTGAAATCTATTGCACAGCAAGGTGACCATACTCAGTAGTAATGTATATTTCAAAATCATTATAAGAGTAAATTTCAAGGGTCTCACTGTAAAAAAAAAAACTATAGATAACCAATGGCTATGTTAATTAGCTCAATTTAATCCATTCCACATGATGTATATCTATCACAGCATCACTTTGTACCCCGTAAATGCGTACAACTATGATTTGCAGTAAAAAATATTAATTTAAAAAATAAAAAATAAAACAAATCCCTTCTTTTGTAGCCTGCCCGACCACCAACAGCTTGGAAAACAACAATCCCATGTTGATACAGAAGTTGAACATTCCATGTGGAATTAAGGAGCATGGTGGCACCTCCCAGCGGAGCCATCTCTAACTTTTGTTGATTGCAGAAGTTTATTTTACTAACTTCTCATGACCTTATTTAATTTTAGCTATGAAGTGCATTCAACATTTGACTACCATAATGTTTCATTACCTGGCCTTATGCAACTTTATATGCTGAATGGTTTGCTTTGAAATAACTATCCTGGCTATCAAGAAGCTTGGTATTGAAAAATAAAATTAAAAATTTAGGAAGTTGGTTCTTACCCGGAACATCTCAGTGCTTGTCATCTGGATATAAGGATTGAACTAGCTGGAGGTTGGGCACTGTTTCTTGTCTTTCTTTGAGCCACAAAGAAATGTTAGTCCTTATATTCATTAGTTACTTGTGCTTAGCTTATGCAAATTAACGTTTGGTTTTAGATTCTTCACAGTCAGATTTCCACCATTGAGAAACAAGCAACAACTGCTACTGGATGCCCTCTGCTGATTCGCTGCAAGAACTTTCAGATAATACAGCTCATCATACCTCAGGAAAGAGATTGCCATGACGTGTACATCTCCCTGATACGCCTTGCAAGGCCAGGTAGAGCAGAGGAACTTGGCATTTAATACGGAACCTCTCTTAAAAATTTGGAAATCATGTTCAAGAATTTGTATGGTGCTTAGAAATGATAGTATTTGAGGGATTATGTGTCAGTCTGGTCCTCAGATGAGGACAAGCCTGAATGATTGCCGGATATATAGTTTCTTGTTTTTTAGGGTCTCTTCCAAGTTATTTACTATGTGGGTCTCTTTCATAAATCTTAGTATTAACTTAATCTTGGTGGGGGTTATAGGATGTTTTCCTTTGGGGGTGAAATTGCCTTTAAGTTATGCCCTTCTTATATTGTGGTAATCGAGCCGCCTTGAATGGGGCCAGTGACAGAACTGACCAATTGTTTTGTGTGGGAAATGTTATCAGACAGTTCTAGTGCAGTTTTCTCCCTCTTGAGGCTTTTAAGGTTTGGTCTCCATTGCTTTTTCATTTCTTTGGTTTTTTTTCTTTTTTTAGATAGTCTTGCTCCATTGCCCAGGCTGGAGTGTAGTGGTGCCATCTCAGCTCACTGCAACCTCTACCTCCCAGATTCAAGCGATTCTCATGCCTCAGCCTCCTGAGTAGATGGAACTACAGGTGCCTACCACCACACCCTGCTAATTTTTGTGTTTTTAGTAGAGATGGGGTTTCTCCATGTTGGCCAGGCTGGTCTTGAACTCGTGGCCTCAAGTGATCCACCTGCCTCGGCCTCCCGAAGTGCTGGGATTACAGACGTGAACTATCATGCCTGCCCCTCTGTTGCTTTTTGATAATAATTTATTTTTTCCAAGGTTGGTGCAACTAGACTTTGTTAGCATCAGTGACTATTCAGAGTGTGGATGTGCTGATTCTCCTGGAAAAAAAAAAAAGAAGAAAATTTGATGTGGTGGGAAGAACATTTGGGTTTGAAAAATATGTTCTCTCCATTGCTATCTTGTTCTAGCTGTCATCTTGGGCTCTTTAGATTTATAGCTTACTCTTGACTTGTACAGAAGTGTTTCTTGCCTCTCTGTGTGGCTTGTGTGAGTTGTGGTGTTGTTTTCCTTAAAAGAAATATACTCTATGTTTCTTGGAAGAATACAGTGAAAAGAGATCATTTATACAAAAGTTGTGTTACACAGAAGTAGTTAATAAAGGAAATAAGATATGTACTGATAGTTAACTTTTTGATTCAGGACAAGGAGTTCAATTATAAACCTGCCAAGGCGTTTGGTTGGATCCTAATGCCTTGTTTCTTATGATTTGTCCATATCCTTTGTAGGTAGCTAAGAGATAAAGTTACTGAATGGAAACGATGCCAGGGAGTTGTCAAAATCTGGTAATTTTTACTTTACAGTTTCCCTTTAAAGGCAGTTGGTTGAGGCTTTTTCATCCGAGTGTGTTAAAACAACGGCAGAGTAAGCCAGAAAAGCAGTTGAACTTTTGGGAGGGTGCACTAAAATTGGAACAGAAGTTCTGGGAAGATGTACATTAGGTTGCACGCAGCAGAGAATGTGAGGAGAATTCTGTGCTAACAGTTTCTGTGTCACTGATTAATGGAAGTACTGGGCGATAAATGTGCTCTGAGCGGATTAATGGGATTTAGGAATAGCCCAGAGAACTGGGGAAGGGCTGAGCAGCTGGAAGAGTGAATCACAGGGGCCAGGAGGGTCACAGCCCTCAGGCAGCAAGTGCTAGGACTCTCAGTGTGAGGATCCCCGAGGGGGAAATTAGTATGTTCCCCCACTTTCAAAAATAGATACCTTTTTCTTAAAATATGAAGTTTTGGGAGTTAGATATTAGATGTAGTCAGAGACCTGACTGGCTACCTTTTCTAAAAAAAGGAAATCATAGTAATTCATTGAATCAAAGCCATCACCTAAGAGGAGTTAAGAAGAATCACTAGCATTTTGAAACATGGGGATTAGAAACACCAGTTTGCATAAAATATAGTGCTTTAATAAATGTGGGAAGGCGAACTAGAACACAATCAGTTTCACAGTGTAATGTTAAAGGCAGTGCTAAAATTGGGGCATATTATAGTCTATAACTTTGGAAGCAGGACTTTGACTGTAGAGGGAGATGGGGAAGTGTGGAAGGGGTTAGACATGAAACAGTAGCCTTCAGTTGGGGCATGGGTGGCTTTTTAGAACCATCTGAAGATATTTTATAAAATACACACTCCCCCTCCTCTAAGTGTATGAGAATAAGGGGGTGTGTGTGGTTTGTGAGGGAGGTGTACTTTGAATTCTAGTAGTATAATATAGCTCTCTCTTGATATTCTGGTTAGTCATCAACAAAATTTACATATTTTCAGTTTCTTTTATGGAAACCCAGCTAACTGCAAGGTTCTATAGGGCAGGGGTCCCTAACCCCTGGGCCACAGATAGGTTCCAGTCTATGGCCGGTTAGGAACCAGGCCACACAATAGGAGGTGAGTTGTGGGCAAGGAAGCATGAGGTCCACCTCCTATCAGATCAGCAGTGGCATTAATTCTCTTAGGAGCACGAACCCTATTGTGAACCACACATGCCAGGGATCTAGGTTGTGTGCTTTTTACGAGAATCTAATGCCTGATGATCTGAGGTGGAACAGTTTTATCCTAAAACAATCCCCCAACCACACCCTCATCCATGGAAAAACTGTCTTCCACAAAACTAGTCCCTGGTACTAAAAAGTTTGGGAACCATTGCTATAAAGGACAAAACAGTTGTTTTTACATAGAAAGAAATGTTTGGGTGTTCATTTAAGTCAAGGCCTCTGAAGGAGATATTTTCAAAGTTGTCATAATTTAATATTAAAATCAAAAGTACTTTAAAACCTTAGCATCAGCAGAATGCTAGGGATGGGGAAGGGAAGGGAAAAGTTCCCAACTGTCAGCAGAGGGACACAGAGGCATGAGGTGTTTTAAAACCAGTGTAACTATTGAAAGCTAAATTGCTTTACACATTCTGCTGAATTCAGACAACTTAAAATAAATGTTGAGATTCTCTCTTTACTGAGTTAGGATTTGTGGTATAAGGGTAAATTAAATTACTAAAAAATTAGGAGAGATTTTTATTGATTTGCTTTTTGTATGAATAAAGATTGATAAGAATTTGGTCACAGACGATAGAAGATCTCAGGCAAAACATAACATGGCCAAATGCAAGAAGCTCTTGAATTCTTGGTAAAGAACTAACGTAGGTTAAAATAAGGGTTGTGGCTCAAATGAGATCAGTTAACCTTGTAGATCTAATGTATTTATAAGGATGTGAACTTTTATAATGAAAATACTCCTGTTTCTCAGAGGGCCTCAGCTTTCCCATGTCTCTCCTCTCTTCCCTGCAATTTGCCTCCTGCTGTTTATTTTTGAATCAATTATCTTTCCCTCTTTAGTGTTGGTGGCTGGTTCAACACTTAAATAGTTTCTTTTGTTTATTTTCCTCCTTTTCCTAGTTTCTTTTTAGTATCTTACTCCCCAATTCTTTTGGATATTTTTGATTTTAAAAAATCTCATGATTGAAGTAGTCTCATTTGCTTAATTTATAACTTTTTATTTTCCTTATCTAAGTTATTGATGTTTAAGCAATTTTTGCAGTGGTAATTTCTTTTTTATCAGAGTCTTGCAGCCCTTTTCCACTGTGTTAGCTTCAACAGTCCTAGTGTTTAATTCCAACACAATTTAAACACAGTGTTTAAAATAGACAGCAGGCTGGGCACGGTGGCTTAGGCCTGTAATTCTAGCACTTTGGAGGGCCGGGTAGGTGGATCACAAGGTCAACAGATCGAGAGACCATCCTGGCTAACATGATAAAACCCCGTCTCTACTAAAAATACAAAAATTAGCTGGGCATGGTGGTGCATGCCTGTAGTCCCAGCTACTTGGGAGGCTGAGGCAGGAGAATCATTTGAACTTGGGAGGTGGAGATTGCAGTGAGCCGAGATTGCACCACTGCACTCCAGCCTGGTGACAGAGGGAGACTCTGTCTCAAAAAAAAAAAGACAGCAAAGGTGAGGCACCGTCATTTTTATTTTAAATACGCAAAATCCAGTAATAGCTGTATTATCTTCTAACCCCACTCTAAATGGTTTTTCAGATACAGTTATTTTAAATTGCCTGAATTCAGCATAATGTTTGATGCAATTTAGCTTTCAATAATTCCTGTGGTTATTAAAAAAATGCTCACATCTCTGTGTCCTGATGACTATTGGTAACTTTTCCCTTCCCTTTCCCATTGTTCACATTCTGCTGATGCTGATGCATGTTTATTTTTTTCTTTAGATTTTTAAAATACTTTTGATTTTAATATTGCATTATTTGTTGCTTCTCCCAGTTAGTCTATAGTGAGAGGCTATTCCTCCATATATTTATGCTAAATAATTCTGTTTTTATAACCTTTAACCTGATGCCTAGGGAACAAGCTAGGTTCTCTTCCTTCCTTCCGTAATGTTTTGTTGTCCCCACATCTCTCCCTTATTTTGGCAGAAGGAACACCCTTTCCTTTACATGGGAGAGAAGGAGCAAAGGTTGGGTATGGATGCAGCCCTGTTAATTCGCCTGGTGGTTCCAAGTTGAGAGTTCCACCTGATGTCTTGTATGTTCTATGGGAAGTAGGAAGTGGGGTTATCTGAGAGTGAAGGAGCTAGGGAGGGCAATAGAGACTGAGTTGTACTGTAGTGCCACAAGCTTCCCTAGCTTAAGGGGAGCACAATGAATACCCATGCTAGAATAAAGTCAGTCAAAACATGCATCTCTATGCTTGGGTTGAGCTCTTGCTTTCAACTGAAACACTGATTTGGTCTTCCTAGAAATAGCCAAATGTTACTCATTCTTAATTTCATGTAGTATTTTAGAAACTATCATTTTGCTTTCTGGGCAGGAAAACATTAAAGCTTGACTCCTGTTTCATTAGTTATATGATTTATGTAGATAATATATGATACTGTGAAAAGCAAGATTTCCACATTAACTTTTTCGGAATTTTTTTAAAAATTAAAGGTGCACATTCAGTTTACTCCCCAGTTCAAAGCCATTTTGAGTATTTGCTTCTTATTGGAGGAGCTCTTGTGTAATGGGGCCCCTTAGGGTAAGGCCTTCGGTACACTTCCTGCTGAAAGCTGCTGGTCACTAACAGCAAAATTTGTTTTATGTTGGATATGCTGGCTCAGACTGATGGGAAAAGCCAGTGGAGCTTTTAACATGCCTGTTTTAAAAGTGGGTAAAAAATCAGCTGAGGGATATGACCTTCCTAGAGTAGGCAAATATTTTCTCTCTGTTCAGATTCTGTAAAGATTACAGATTTGTCTAAAATATAAAAAGCTTCTGCATAACCAAGGAAACAACAGAGTAAAAAGACACTCTAAGGAATGGGAGAAAATATTTGCAAGCCATAAATCTGATAAGAGATTAATATCCAAAATATGTAAGGAACTCAAACAACTCTATAGGAAAAGAACAAGTACTCTGATTAAGAAAGGGACCTGAAGAGACATTACTCAAAAGAAGACATAGATGACTAACAAATACGTGAACAAATGCTCTACCTCAATAATCATTAGGGAGATGCAAATTAAAACCACAGTGAGATATTGCCTCACAACTGTTAGAATGGCCTTTACCAAAAAGATGAAAGATAACAAGCTTTGGCAAGGGTGCGGAGGAAAGAGAATGTTTACACACTGTTGGTGGGAATGTAAATTATTACTACAGCCATTATGGAAAATAGATGGAGGTTCCACAGAAAACAAAAATAAAATTAGATGATGCAACACTCCTGCTTCTGAGCACTTACTGGAAAGATTGAAATCTACATGTCAAAGAGATGTCTGCTCTCACATTTTCATTGCAGCACTATTCACAGTAGCCAAGTTGTGGAATCAACTTAAGTATCCATCAATGCATAAAAAGCTAAAGAAAACGTGGTATATATAAGTAATGGAATGCTATTCAGCCTTCAAAAAGAAGACATTTTATTATCTGTGACTACATGGATGGAATTGGAGAGGATTATGCTGAGTGAAGAAAGACAAAAACATAAAAAACAAATACCACATGTTCTCACTTATATGTGGGATCTGTGACAGTTAAACTCATAGAAGCAGAGAGTAGAATGGCAGAGACTGGGAGCAGGGGAGATGGGGAGATGATGGTCAAAGGGTGCAAAGCTTTAGACAGGAGAAATAAGTATCATTATTTTGAGATCTATTGCACAGTGTGCTGAGTGTAGGTAATAATTGAGTAGTGTACATTTCAAAACACTAAATTTCAGATATTCTCTTTACAAAATATGTGAAATATTTGAGGCAATGTATATGTTAATTTGCTTGAATTATTCTACATTATAGTCAAAAATCATAACATCACTTTTTACCCCAGAAATATATACAACTATAATTTTCCAATATATTATTAAAAAGTCTATAAGCCAAAAAATTAAAAAGATGATCAAGATCTAGTTTTTTTTTTTTAACTTACCTTCCAGCTAATTGCTAAAAATTCTGCTATGTATTTGGCAAAAGTCGAGAGTGAAAGGAACAGAAAATTATGGGAACAAAAAAATTTTCTTCTGTGCTAGTGGCACTTTTTTGATTTCTCAGAGTAGGCAGATTCTGGAGGCCGCTTCTGGGCTTGCCTGTGGGTAAGAAGCTTGCCCATATTAACATGACTGAGTTTTGACTGACAAAAATGGGGTTTTTCCTTGCTGTCAGGTAGAATTTTGCTTAAATTGGGCATGAAGATTGGTTGATCACCATTTTCCTTAAAAATGTCTGAAAGGAAAAATTCATAATTTCAGTGTCAACCCATCCTAATGTCACCTAGTTCAAGAGTGATCTCCTTAATGTCTGTTATAAATTATTCTTGCTGTAATTTATGGATAGTTTTATTTTCTCTACCCAGTGGAAACAAGTATCAGCCCACACACAGAAAACTGTCAGTAGTCATAGGATGTTTTTCTTCTACCTTTACAGCTGTTTGTAAATATTTAACAAAGGGAGCTTAAATTCCATTATTACCCCATCTTCAGTAGGTCTTCTTTTACTGAGGGAACTGAGGCTTTCTCAAGAGAGTGTTTTTGGCATCTTAAACAACTTGGATTTGTGGTTAACATTATGGTAGCAGAAACCTGAGTCATGAAAATGGCACTTAGAGATGGAAAAGATGTGTCAGTGTCCAGCCAACTATTCCCAGAATGGGATTTCAAGTTACATACTGTCTGCAATATTAACTAAGATGATAAGAAATTGTTTCTATGGAAAGTGTCTGCTCTGGTTTGTGTGTGAGTGCACCTGGATGTGCATATTTTGTTATTTATCCAAATAGTATTCTAAGTTTTGAAGTTTAGAAATATGACATCGAGAAAGACTGAAATAGGACATAATTTATCTCACTGACATACCACAGTTGCTTCTGAATCACAAGAAAAATGAAGAAATCTGGTTCTTAAAATATGACCCTTATCTTTCCTCTTTCATGTGGATGAGTCATCTCAGTAGCCATCAAAACAAATTTGAAACCTGAATTGTGTCAGGCTGCCTGTGTGTTGCTGCAGCCTCTTGCTGGTGGTGAGATCCTATAAAGGGCTTCAAATACATGTGTTTAGGAACCTTAAATTGTCCACATTGAATGCTCTCAGTATGCTAAGGACCTAGGAGGACCTAGGGAAGCTATGAGAAGGAAATGTATTGGAGAGAAACAGGAAGATTAGGGGACTGGAACAAGGAAGGAAGAAGAGAGAAGGATCTGCCTTTGGGGAGTGATATGTTATGATTAGGAGCAGGCCTTCTTCTGCAGCCAGATGTCTCATTTCAACCTGGACTTCCCAGTTACTAGCTATGTGACTTTGAGTGAAGGAATGTGCCTCAAACTCCCTTTGCCTCAGATTTCTCATCAGTAGAGTGAGGACCATCAGTGTTGCCTACTAACCGGATTAATGCACTTAATTGCAACAGAATCTGGAACAAAACAAGGTCTGAGTATCAGCTATCCTTTGTTATCATCAGAAATGCTTAGATCTGCACTGTCCAAAATGGTAGCCACTGGCCACAGATAGCTGTTCAGTGTTACTCCGAACTGAGATGTGCCATTTAGTGAAAAATACGTGTGAAATTTTAAAGACAGTACAAAATGAAATATATCAAATATTAATACATTTTATATCACACATGTTGAAATCATAATGATTTGGGATATATTGGGTTAAATAAAATAGATTATTAAATTAACTCTTTTGAAATGTGGCTACAAGGACATTTAAAATGACCTACATAGGTCACATTATATTTCTGTTGGATAGCGCTGGTCTCTACACTTCCCCTTAAATGGCAAGACCAGAGCAAGAAAATAAAATCCTAGCTTTTACTGGAGAGAGGGAAACAGTGGGGCTTTTGGGCTTCACAGGCATCAGAGAGAACACAACAGGATTGAAAGAAGCTGCATCATGATGCAGCCTTCTCCAGTTCTCGTCCCACGAGCACAGCGCTGTACACTATGAATTGATTTTTTTTAATGAATCCTATGCAAATGGACAGTGGAATTACGACATTTATGTAGTTGTTTAAAGTTCAGATGTTCCCAGTGCAAACATGTAATCCACAGTTTTTTCAGTTTTCTTATTTCTTCTTTTTTAATACTGTGAGCATCAAAATGTACATTTGGCCTGGGCCTGTGTCTGCCTCTGAGAGGCCATTCCAAATCCAAGCTTCAGGTGCATTAAAAAAATGGAATCTTGATGCCTAATGAATGCATATGTTCTTAATTTTTATGTTCCATATTTCATGTGGTCTGGAAAATATATTTGCTTTTAAAGCAACCAAAAAAAAAAAAAGCAGCACAAAATGGAGACGTCCCTGTGTTCTAAAAGGAAAGAAGGTACTGCAGAGTTGAGTTTTGATACCCTAAGGTGTTCTTGTCATTGCTGGGAGGAGGTGGGGGACCCTATCCACTGCACACAGGTTGCTCCCAGGAGTGTGCTAGGGGTGGGGATTGAGATAGCCTCTTAGGGTACTCCAGCTGAGACAGAATGTTTCCGGGGAGATTTGGCTCTGGTTTTGACTAAGCTTTATTTAACTTTATCCTCCCTTTTCTTGCAGTGAAATACGAGGAGTTATACTGCTTTTCATTTAACCCCATGCTGGATAAAGAAGAAAGAGAGCAAGGCTGGGTGCTGATCAATCTCAGTGAAGAATACAAGCGGATGGGCCTCCCTAATAATTACTGGCAGCTCAGTGATGTGAATAGAGAGTACAGAGTGAGTGAAGGCATTGTGTAAAACCCAAGCACTGAAGCCACATGAAACTATGATTTCAGCTAGCTTTTCATACCTTTAGTTTTATCTCCTTTAGGTTTTATGGCTCTTTGTAGATATCCATGTGTAGATTTCCAGGTCTCTCTTGGTTATTGTCAGCTGTATTTCCAACTTGCACATAGAATCCAAGTATTTGAACCAGGGAAACATAGAGATCACCCCTTCTACACCCTTCCAAACCCTTCCTCTCATGGTTGAAGAACTTAAAACCCAGAGAGGTCGGGTGGCAGGCCTCATGGACAGGCAGTTGGTGGGAGAGCTGGCCAGGATCTCATTCTCCCATCAGGTCTTTTTATAGTGTAGTGAGTGATTAGTGGGCAAGTCATGGAGACGCTGATGGCAGTTTGGCACTAGCTCCTCTGTGTGCTCACTGAACTCTTGCTTGGTACACAAGGTCACAAAGAGGCTTCCCTGGAGAAATACGTCTACACTTACAAGAAGGAATACAGAGAGGCAGGGAAGCTAGAGTGGCAGGATTAATCCCATTTTCTCCTTAATGAGCATGGGTGGTTTCACTATTAATTTTTTAAATATTAAGTAACAAGCATAATGTGAGACTATCCTAGAGAGATTGCAAAAAGAAAAAAAAATACCCACCATCCCATTTTTAAATCATTCTTAGGTTTTAAAATTTTCCTTCAGTTGTTTTCTCATTTGTATAGTTTGATAACATTTTTCTTATGTAAGTAATGCATATTCATTATTGAAAATTAGAAAATATAGAGCAAAAGGATATTAAATCACCTAAAAGTGCCATCATTCAGAGATGGCCACTGTTATTATATCTGGCCAATAGTCTTCTGGGATTTTAATGTATATATTAATTTTTTATATGTGCACACACAAACATAGTCAAATATATGTAACAAAAATGGAATCGTTACATGTGCCTTATGCTTTGCTTTTCTTCACATACATATTGAGACATTTTCTGTCAACAATTATATTTTATAATATAATTTAAACACTGCATAGTATTACATAAGTATGGCTATATCAAATAATATCTACCTGCTCTCTAATTTTTAGATATTTAGATTGTCATTGTTTTTCACTATTTTAAATAATGGAGAACATCCTGGTAACTATACCTTTGCCCATTTTTAAATTTTTTTTTAAATTATACTTTAAGTTCTGGGATACATGTACAGAACATGCAGGTTTGTTACATAGGTATACACGTGCCATGGTGTTTTGCTGCATCCATCCCCTCATCATCTACAATAGGTATTTCTCCTAATGTTAGCCCTCCCCAATCCCCCCACCGCCTACTATCCCTCCCCTAGCTCCCCCCAATATGACAACAGGCCCCCATGTGTGATGTTCCCCTCCCTGTGTCCATGTGTTCTCATTGTTCAGCACCTACTTATGAGTGAGAACATGGCGCTGTTTAGTTTTCTGTTCTTGTGTCAGTTTGCTAAGAATGTTGGTTTCTAGCTTCATCCATGTCCCTGCAAAGGACATGAACTCATCCTTTTTTATGACTGCATAGTATTCCATGGTGTATATGTGCTACGTTTTCTTTATCCAATCTGTCTTTGATGGGCATTTGGGTCGGTTCCAAGTCTTTGCTATTGTAAACAGTGCTGCAGTAAACATACATGTGCATGTGTCTTTATAATTGAATCTTTTATAATCCTTTGAGTATATACCCAGTAATGGGATTGCTGGGTCAAATGGTATTTCTATTTCTAGATCCTTGAGGAAGTGCCCCACTTGTTCCACAATGGTTGAACTAGTTTACACTCCCACCAACAGTGTAAAATGTTCCTATTTCTCCACATCCTCTCCAGCATCTGTTGTCTCCTGATTTTTTAATGATTGCCATTCTAACTGCCATGAGATGGTATCTCAATGTTTTGATTTGCATTTCTCTAATGACCAGTGATGATGAGCTTTTTTCATGTTTGTTGGCTGCATAAATGTCTTCTTTGAGAAGTGTCTGTTCATATCCTTCACCCATTTTTTGATGCGGTTGTTTTTTTCTTGTAAATTTGTTTAAGTTCTTTGTAGATTCTGGTTATTAGCCCTTTGTCAGATGGGTAGACTGCACAATTTTTTTTCTCATTCTCTTGGTTGCCAGTTCACTCTAATGATAGTTTCTTTTGCTGTACAGAAGCTCTTAAGTTTAATCATATCCCATTTGTCTATTTTGGCATTTGTTGCCATTGCTTTTGGTGTTTTAGTCATGAGGTCCTTGCCCATGCCTGTGTCCTGAATGGTATTGCCTACGTTTTCTTCTAGGGTTTTTATAGTGTTAGGCCTCATGTTTAAATCTTTAATCCATCTGGAGTTAATTTTTTATAAGGTGCAAGGAAAGGATCCACTTTCAGCTTTCTGCATATGTCTAGCCAATTTTCCCAACACCATTTATTAAATAGGAAATCCTTTTCTCATTGCTTGTTTTTGTTGGGTTTGTCAAAGAACAGATGGTTGTAGATGTATGGCATTACTTCTGAGGCCTCTGTTCTGTTCCATTGGTCAATATCTCTGTTTTGGTACCAGTATCATGCTGTTTTTATTACTGTAGCTTTGTAGCATAGTTTGATGTCAGGTAGCGTGATGCCTCCAGCTTTGTTTTGTTTTTTTTTTTTTTTGGCTCAGTATTGTCTTGGCTATGCAGGCTCTCTTTTGGTTCCATATGAAGTTTAGAGTAGTTTTTTCCAATTTTCTGAAGAAATCAATGGTAGCTTGATGGGGATAGCATTGAATTTATAAATTACTTTGGGCAGTATGGGCATTTTCATGATATTGAAAGATAGAATTTTAAAGATAGAATTTCTTAATATTATTTTGACAACATGTACAAAACTTTGTGAAGGTCAAAAGGCCTTCACAAAGTTTTGTACATGTTGTCAAAAATAATTGTGGAAAAGTTGTACCAATTTCTATAAATTCTCAGCGGTTGTGTGAATGCTTGGTTCCTTATACCCTCATCAGTAAACTGTTAAAGTTTTTAGAAATGGTTGGACACCTTGATGGTGGGATGAGTGATCTCTTATTTTCATTAATCATCATATGTTGATTTCTTGAGTGATAGCTTTTTATATATTCATTGACCATTTATATCTTATCTCCTGATAAATGACCATTTCCAGTTACATATTTTCAATTCTGATTATTTTCTTGATCTTGTCACAAGGATTTTCTTTCTTTTGGGTTTTTTTTTTTTTAAACAGAGTTTGACTCTGTTACCCAGGATAGAGTACAGTACAGTAAAGCTGACTGTAGTCTAAAACTCCAGAGCCCAAGCAGTCTTCCTGAGTAGCTAAGACTACAGGCATATGCTACCATGAATCCTTAATTTTTCAATTTTTTTATAGAAACGAGTTCTCCCTGTGTTGCCCAGGCTGGTCTCAAATTTTCGGGCTCAAGCAATCCTCCTGCCTTGGCCTCCCAAAGTGCTAGAATTACAAGTGTAAATCATTATGCCCAGTCTCACGAGGATTTGCTACATTGCTATATGGTGCTTATATCAGTCAATGAGATGATTGTACAATAGTTCATCAAATGAATGTATTGTAAAGTACTAAGGTATTTCTTTATTAATACACATTTAGGCTAGACATGGTGGCTCATGCCTGTAATCCCAACAATTTGTGAAGTCAAGGCAAGAGGATTGCTTGAGCCCAGGAGCTTGAGACCAGCCTGGGCAACATAGGGAGACCTCATTTCTACAAAAAAATGTTTTAAAAAATTAGCTGGGCATGGAGGTGTGCACCTGTAGTCCCAGCTACTTGTGAGGCCAAGGCCGGAGGATTGTTTGAGCTTCGGAAGTTGAGGCAGCAGTGAGCTGTGATTGTGCCACTCTACTCTAGGTTATTGGGCGACAAAATGAGACCTTGCCTCAAATTTTTAAAAAAGGGCATTTAGATTACTTAGACATTTTTTTGCCATATGAGTAATTCTTGATCTTATAGCTTTGTGCATGTAATTTCCCCCAGTTTTAAGTTATTTTCTAGGAAAAATATTTCCAGAATCTACCAAAAGGCATAAAGGGCCTAAATTAGTTTTTAAAATCTCAGTCAGATAGGACATTGATGTTTTCGTTTTTGATCAGTATTTATTTGTTAATTTCTAGTCCCTTATATTGCAATCAGTGCACATGGCCTATAGAATTCAAATGTGGGGAATTTTTTGAAGACTTAGGTATTCATAAAACACAGTGTTCTATTTTTAATAAGTATTTTGAGTGTGGAGAAAATGTGTATTCTCTATTATTTAGATATAAAATTCCATGTTTATCTAAATTGAGTTGAGTTTCTTATTATTTTGGTCCTTTTGCTCAATTGATTTTTGACAGAGATGTGTGAAAAATTTCCTGTTACGATTGTGGTTGGACATTTTCTCCTTGCAGTTCTAACATGTTTGCATTATATATTTTAAAGTTATGCTGCTTAGCACATAATGATTTAGGACATCTGCTTGGTGTGTTCTTTTTACCGATTTCAAATATTCTCTTTTCCTATTAATTATTTAAATTTTGAATTCTATTTTATATAATTATATTTCCACTGTTGCTTTTTCTCTTTGTCAGAATTTGCTTGGTGGAGCTCTTATTTTTAACCTTCCTATCTGAATGTTTTGTCATTGTAAGCAGAGTATGGTTAGATTTTGTTTTTTACTGAATCTGAAAATTGTTTTGTGGTAAAATAATATCTGTGATATTGTTTTAGATATCATGTATTGTGTGTTCTGTCAATCATGCTTTTTCCTTTTTCATGTCTATCACTGGATAGTTTTTCACTGTATTTGCTTGTAATTGTTTCATAAGTATATACTCTATTGCTTTTCCTCCACTGAATATCCTTCATTTAGAAAAAATGTTACTTAAATAGTCCCACAAGTAGAGAAGGAAAAAAAGAAAAAAAGTTATTTGTTTACTATGGGACGCTTATGGCATACATAGAACTTTGAAGAATAACGGAATGAGCACCAGGTATAAGAATGAACATTGCCAGTAATTTCCCAGACGTTCCTTCCAAATTGTCTCTTGCTCTGGCATCAGTGTCTGCAATTTGGCATTGCCATTCCCTTGCCTTTACTATAGCATTTTTACATTTCTAAATACAGGAAGTCCTCACTTAACATCTGTAGGTTCTTGGAAACTGCGACTTCAAGTGAAATGGTGTACGCAGATCCTCAACGTCATTTTGTTCGACATCATTTTGTGATAACTAAGAGGGGAAAAAAAGGTGTTGTTATATGTTCTTTTGCTTAAAAGTTGCTATTGCCAACAACCTATGGGCATTGTTGAGCAAGCACTTGCTGTAGTAGTATGTGGTATTGTTTTGTGTGTTTTTATACTGCCTGCACTTGGTCTGCATATGCTGTATATAGTTTTCTGAAACTTGACTTTTCACTCAACATGGTAACATTTGTATTTGTGATCCATTTCATTTAACAAACATCTATATAGTTACTACATGCCAGGTACTGTTCTAAAAACTTGATAAATATTGCAAATATTAGTTCTGTGAATATTATTATTTCTACTTTATGAATGGAGAAACTATGACAAAGAGAGATTAATTGTCTAAGGCATAGAGAGATTAATAACTGTTGATACCTGTAGCTTTGATTTCTTCATTCTTCACTACTGTGTTGTATTCCATTTTGCAAATATACTATAGTTTAAAAATTATTCATCCTTCCCTCTTTCTTTATTCTTTTTTTTTTTTTTTTTTGGTGTGATTTGTTGCCATGAGTAAAGCCGTTAAATGGCTGTGTATGTCTTGTAGTATATTGTGTTTCTACTTATGAGTAGAGTTTAAGAGCTAGAGAGTATATAGATTTGAGCTTTACTAGATTCTGGGAAATTCTTTTCTAAAGTATTTGCATGGACATATTGACCTGCTTGCAGGATATGAGTTCTCATTACTCCACAGACTCCCCAAAAGTTGGTATTGATGTGATATTCGCTGGTATCCTTATTTGTTGACTCCACAGTGTCACTACTGAGAATTTATTCTACGGATTTAATAGCATATTCATACACTTATACCTAAGGTTATTATTTTATTTTATTTTATTTTTTTGAGGCAGGGCCTTACTCCGTTTTCCAAGCTGGAGTACAGTGGGACAGTCTTAGCTCTCTATAATTTCTGCTTCATGGCTTTAAGCAATTTTCCTGCCTCAGCCTCCCAAGTAGCTGGGATTACAGGCACCCACCACCATGCCCAGTTAATTTTTTTATTATTAGTATTACTTTTTTTTTTTTTTTAGTAGAGATGGGGTTTCACCATGTTGGCCAGACTGGTCTTGAATTCCTGACTTCAAGTGATCTGCCTATCTCGGCCTCCCAAAATGCTGGGATTACAGGAGAGTCACCACGCCTTGCCCCAAAGTTATTTTTTGAATTATTGTTTGTAATAGCAGATATTAGAAGAAACCCAAATATCTTTAATGGGGCCAGCTAAATAATTTTTGCTCTATCCATGTGATTAACTTAGTGTGTAACCATTAAAGGAAATTTGGAAGATTCCTATGAACTGATGAAGATTGCTAAACTATATTGTTAGGTTTAAAAAAAAGCAAGACACAATATGGTGAATATAGTATGATACCTTTTGGCTTAACAAAGGAGGGGGAATAATAACATGTTTGTCCAAAAGTGATAACCTAGAATGGTGTTGGTAATGGGATGGATAGGGCAGAAGGATGAAAGTGGGATTTACTCTCCTGCTTCAGCGTCACTGGATGCAATTTGGCATTGTTATTCCTTTGCTTTTATTTATAGCATTTTATGCACCTTTTGTATTGTTTCACTTATATAACCATGTGGATTTATTAACTAATCTTAACTTTGAGCCAAACTGATTTGTATGAATTGGATCTTAATTACAGGTGAGCCACCACTCCTGGCCCCTAAGGTTTTTGCATTTACCTAATCAACTAGTGAGGTGAGCTTGTGTTTCTTGGCCATTCATGTTGACTCTTCTGTGAATTATCTACTCACGTTTTTGCTCTTTTTCCCATAAGATTATTTGTCTTTTTCTTGTTGTAGTTCTTTATATAATGTAGTGTTCCAAGGGTCTTCAGAAATTTTGAGTTGTCAATCTTTCTTACCATGTTTTGTCTTTTAGCATACTGTTTTTTTTTTTAAAATACTGATCTGTTTGCTAAACTGTGTCCCAATTTGACACTGTATAAATTGCACAATTACGTTTTTACCAGTTATTATTAGAGCCTTATAATAAATCTTGATATCTTAAAAGTCAGGTTCTTTGACATAATTCCTTAGGATATCTTGCTTTCATAGATTATTTGGGCTAGAATGGACATTTCCATGATGCTGAATCTTTTTCATAATTATACTTAAATTTAACAACCATGGCTTTAATCATTACAAACTATCTGGCTCATATAATCAGACTAGTTTGTTCTTATACTAAAGCTCACCTTTGCAGTGAATTTTTAGTCTTGAAATGAAAGAAAGGAAAATCCAAGTTTAGTAAAGAAAATTGGATACCCTTTTTAAAAAAATATGACACATGCTTGGGCAAGGAAGAAAATGAGGCAGTACCACATCTTGTGGAATAACGTCTCCTTGGAAATACAGGTTCTTCCTATTTTTGACGATATTTCCTTCTAGAATTAGTGTACAAACATGACTCATATTCAGTCACTGAAGTCCTACATTGCACAGACTGCAAAACATGAGTTACTCAGTGTTTCTTTTCAGCAGCAACACGCAGCAAAACAAAACTAACAATGAGCAAACTGTTTTGAAACAGAAAAGGTAAAAACCTAGGGGATTTTCTGATTTTGCAAATATCACTGAAATGGGGGAAAGATGATGTATTCTGATTTATTACTAACTTAGCCCTAGAATAAAAGTTGTCTTCCTTCAGAAAATTTTTGACTAATAACCCATGGAGAGAGGGATATCCAAACCATTCCTTTTGCTTTTGACCTCATGGTTGAGAAAATGTTTACTTTTTCCTCCCTTCTCTTACAAGTTATCTTATTTCTTCTGACAAATCCTTTGAGGTAAGTGGGTCAAGAAGTATCATTTGATGGAAAAGAAATGATTTCCCATGGTGGAAATAACAGCAGACATAGAATACAAAACTTAGATTCTAGAACCAATTCTGCTATTCTTTTTAAGTGTGGCCTTGGAGAGGCTATTATTATCATCTGTATCATCTTACTACCATCACTATTTATAAGACACTTGCTTATGGTAGCCTAAGTCTCTAAGCTCAGATTTCTTTTTATACCTAACCCTTGAAATTGTCTTTATTTAAATAAATTAATTGGTATTCATTGATAGGTTAAAATTTTAATCTAACTCTCTTGGAATAAAATGTAAAATACAGTCCAAACCAGTGATTTTATTAAAGCTCATTTATTTCCATTCTCTACAGGTATATTTTATGTATCATGGATTATTTTGTTGTATTCACATATATGTCATTTTATGCTGTTCATATAACCTCCTCCTTCTCCCTGTTCATCATAAATTCCTTAAAATAAATTTTAGCACTGAAATGTTTAAGAAGGTTGTCTATATAGACATCTCTCAGTTTCTGTCAACTCTTATCCCAAAGTGCTCAGCTGAATGATTGGTCCTCGGAGTCTGAGTGAAACTTTTGGGTTGCATCTTAGATGGCTAGTGCCCTGAAATGATCAATATATTTACTGGAAGGTTCTAACCAGGTTAACAAAGATCAGCTGTCCTGGGTGAAATCGTCAAGGCCAAAAACTCTTATTCATTTCTGCCCTTGAGTAATGCCTGGCGTGTAATAAGTACTCAGTAAAACCTTGTTGAATGAGTGAAAGAATTACCAAAAGATTCCTCTTGCCAGTACAGCACCAAGGCATGTGGGCACTCCAGGAAGGCCAGTTAATTTATTGGAGGACAAAGAAAATCAGTTTCCTTATTTATTAAAAAAAAATGCTAAAATGATTAACTTACTAATCTACTTTCATTAACTAAGGCAGAGTCTGTGTAAAGAAAATTCAGGAGAAAAACATTTTCCATTCCTCTGAACTTCTCTTATTCTCTCTGAATTTTGTCAGGTGGTTTTCCAGACCAAACAAAATCTTGAGTGGCATACTAAGGTGTTTTAAAATTAGTGGCATACGTTGCATCATTGTGTGCATTATTTATTGTCAGAATTTTGACTACAGCTCTGTGAGTTTGTTGCAAAAATGACGGAAGTCAATGCTAAGATTGTTTTTCCTGTTCTTTTTTCATTGTGATTAAAAGCGCATAACATAAAATTTGCCATCTTAGTCATTTTTAAGGGTGTAGTTTAGGAGTATTAAGTTTATTGACACTGTTGTACTCTAGATCTCTGGAACTCTTCATCTCTAGAACTGAAGCTCTGTACCCATTAAACATCTCTCCATTCCCACCTACCACAGCCCCTGGCAACCATCATTCTACTTCTTGTGTCTATGAATTTGACTACTTTAGCTACCTCATGTAAGTGGAATCATACAGCATTTTCTTTTTGTGACAGTCTTATATCACTTAGTGTTCTCAAGGTTCATCTGTGATTGTAGCATGTAACAGGATTTCCTTCCTTTTAGGACTGAGTACTATTTCATTGTATTGATATACCACATTTTGCTTATCCATTCATCACTTGATGGACATTTGGGTTGCTTCCACCTGTTGACTGTTGTGAATAATGCTCTGTGAACGTGGCTGTGCAAATATCTCTTTGAGATTCTGCTTTCAAGTCTTTTGGGCATATATCCAGAAGTGGGATTGCTGGATTGTATAGGAATTCTTTTTTTAAATTTCTGAGGAATCTCCATGCTTTTTTCCATAGTGGTTGCATAATTTTACATCCCTATTCACAGTGCACTAGGGTTTTATTTTCTCTGCATGCGCACCAATACTTGTTTTATTATGTTTTCTTTCTTTTATTTTTTAATAGTGGCCATCCTAACAATTGTGAAGCAGTATCTCATTGTGGTTTTGATTTTCATTTCCCTAAGATATGCAGTTTACTAATAGTTTCTCCCATTCTGTAGGTTGCCATTTCACTCTTTTGATTGTGTCCTTTGATGCATAAAAGTTTTTAAGTTTGATATAGTTCCATTTGTCTAATACTTGCTTTTGTTACCTCTGCTTTTGCTGTCATGCATAAGAAATCACTGCCAACTCCAGCATCATAAATCTTGTCCCTTATGTTCTTTTCTAGGATTTTAATACTTTTGGGTCTTGCGTTTAGGTTTTTAGTCCATTTTGAGTTATTTTTTCTATATAATACAAGATAAGGGCCCATCTTTATTTTATTTTATTTTTGCATATGGATATCCAGTTTTCCCAGTACCATTTGTTGAAGAGACATTGAATGGTCTTGGCACCCATGTTGAGGATCATTTGACCACATACGTGAAGGTATACTTCTGGGTTCTCTATTCCATTGGTCTATTTGTCTGTCTTTATTCCAGTACCACACTGTTTGATTGCTGCAAAATAGATATGGCTTTGTACTATATTTTGAAATTATGAAGTGTAAGTCCTCTAACTTTGTTCTTTTTCAAAATTGTTTTTTGCTCTTTGGAGTCCCTGGAGAATCCATGTGAATTTTAGGATGAATTTTTCTACTTCTGCAAAAAAATCCCCTTGAGATTTTCATAGGGATTGCCTTGTTTCCGTAGGTTGCTTTGGGTAGCATGGACATCTTCACAATATTAAGTCTTCCAATCCATGAACACAAGATATCTTACCATTTATTCGTATCTTTAATTCCGTTCAGTGGTGCTTTATGTTTTCAAGGTAGGATTGTTATTTTAATTTCCATTTGAGAGTGCTATCTACTTTGATGAAAGCAGGACAAATAACCGTGCTTCCAGCTTGGTAAGAGGTTGTATCTTCCCATGTTAACTGACACCCTGAATCTGATTTTCCCAAAGTCATTTAGCTTCTTAGAGTTCCTCAAGCAAGTATGCATCAGAATGCATTTATAACTTAAGCTCTGACCCATGGAACTTTTTCCCCTAGACCCAGTGCCCTGGAGAAGGCAGAAATCCTCATACCTGGTATTGTGTTCCTAGAGGAGAGGCCTCCACATCTGATAAGCCTGGCCACTGGTGACTAGGCACAGGTTGTTGAGCACTTGGTCCTGGCACATGCCAAGCCATGAAAGTCTACATGTCTCTATTTTGTAGAGTGAGAGCTCTGGTGCTCTTAGAGGGCAGGAGGTAGTCTTCCTTGGTCCCTGTGTGAATAAACAGGTCCATGAGTTGGGGCCAAGGAGAGTGGGCTCTAGGTGTTGATTTTCTCTCTTTGGTCTCATTCCAGCTATGGTGCACACAGGGCCATGATGCTGGCGAACGTGGGTGTTTATTTATTTATTTATTTTGCCTTAGAAGACCATAAAAAGGCCTGGCAGGAGTTCCTAAGTTCACAGGTTACCTCCTGCTCTTCAGAGAGGCTGTGCAAAATAAGCGTGTTGACAAATCTTGCATGTTACTTACTCTTATTTAAAACTTTGCAATTCCTTAGTGTTGTTACAAGGAGGAATGTAGGTAATTCCCAACTTACTGAAAATCTACTTATTTCCTTTTAAAAACTGTTATCTTAGGAAACTGTTGTTGGTCTGGTGCAATGACTACATGTCTCTTGAACCTCAGACAAACAGGTGTGGTCCATGTTGTAGTGTTCTAGCTGGCTGACTTCATGGAGGTTCAGACAGCAGATTGGCATGGGGGAGGGAGTGTAGTGTTTTATGGCAGTCCTCCCAGCTAAAGCTCTCTGAGTCCAAGTTAGTTAAGCCTTCTGTTCTTGGCAGATTTTCCTTCAGAGTGTCAGTGCCAGAGCCCATGTTAAACTCTTTGGTGGTGTTCACAGGCCCAAAGTGTAATTTGAACTAAAATGTCTGGCAGAATCCTGAAATTAGACTTTGGGCCTGTGAAAATCTCTTCCGTGGCCCTTTTATTCCCTGCTCTATGTTCCTCATTCTGGTAACAAAGACAATGTAGGCCAGCAAGGGAAGCATCATCACAGAAGACTGTAAGAGGCTTAGACTTCAGTTGTGGGTTTTCAGTCCCTTCAAACCCATCTTCCAGAGTGATAAGGGTGGTTGGAGATGGACACAGGACCTGCAGATAAAGTATTTCCCCTTGATATGGGTGGCTGTGTCCTCACCCAAATCTCATATTGAATCATAGCTCCCATAATCCCCACATGTCATGGGAGGGACCCAGTGGGAGGTAATTGGATCATGGGGTTGGGGTTTTCCCATGCTGTTCTTATAAAAGTGAATACGTCTTACGAGATCTGATGGCTTTATAAAGGGCAGTTCCCCTGCACATGCTCTTTTGCCTGCTGCTGTGTAAGACGTGCCTCTGCTCCTCCTTTGCCTTCTGCCATGCTTGTGAGGCCTCCCAGCCATGTGGAACTGTGAGTCCATTCAACCTTTTTCTTTATGAATTACCCAGTCTCAGGTATTTCTTCATAACAATATGAAAATGGACTAATCCACTCCTATTGTTGCACCTACTTGAGGACTCCCTTGATATGCCTAGGAAGATGTTTGACATCCAGGAAGTAAACAGGTGCTTGACAAATCTCAGGAAACTGCCATGTGGGCGATCTTCACGTTGTGAAAAGATTGATGGACTGATGTGAAAGCAAAATGTGTTGAGCAACAGCAATCATCACTGTTGTTACCAGTAACATTTGTTTTGGATTTAGTGGTTTATGCAGTGCTTTGCCATGGCTGTTACCAGATTTGATCCATCTGTCAACCCCACGAGATATTGTTGCTGCAGTATCACTTCTAGAGATTAGCAAACCACAGTGCACAATGTAGTCTGGCTTCCCCAGGGTCATGAAGTTGCTCAATTAGAGCCAGGTTCTAAACTGCTGATTTCTGTTTCTGAATTGCAAGATCCTTCCAAGGCACCATTCCACTGTGGTAATCACCGTAAGGGATGCATACAAAGAGTATATAGATTCTTACCAGTTACAAAATCAACACATAAGAAACAAAAATCAAGCTGCTATATTGTGTGGTAATGTGTGGCAAATTAGGAAATCAGATCTGGAAATCTGCGTGGGCTGGAAGGTCAAGGAAGAGGCTTCCAGAAGGAGGTGGAACTTGGATTGACCCTTGAAGAATAGATAGGATTTGGACGGTGGAGGGCTGGAGTGTCTGGGGAGGCATCAGCTTGTGCAATGGCTCGGGATCAGGAATGCACACAGGGCATGTCAGAGCCACAGAGGTAACCTGCTGGCTTAAGCAGCGTGCATATGTTTTAGGAAAACTGTCTCTTAGGGTCGTTCTATCTTTCCACCAAACCCTGGCAGCTCAAGTTTTCTCAGCCAGGATGCAAAGTTGCAGTGTGTCTCTGTTTGATGAAGGAAGCCTTCATTGTTACTGGTCTGGCACAAAGAGCCCTTGGAGAGAGGGAAAATGCACAAGGACAGGACACTAAGAGTATCTTGTGTTCCTTCAGAATGATTACATAGAATCAGCAGCACTTTGTTCCTCTGAAGTGGCTTATGGTTTCCTTGAAATAACCTCCTTTGTAACATGATTAAGGGAACTTAAGGATACAGCCTGTAAGCATGGTCAAGTGGAATTTCTGGCAGCAGTTTGCAGGGCATTACTAGATTGCCTAAAAAAAATCCCTTTGTATTTTCTGGTGACAGGTTTGTGACTCTTATCCTACTGAACTGTATGTTCCCAAGTCGGCCACGGCACACATCATAGTGGGGAGTTCCAAATTCCGGAGTAGACGGCGATTTCCTGTCCTTTCTTACTACTATAAAGATAACCACGTAAGTCTCAAGGCATGCTTTTGTTTGACGCTTTGCTTTTCTTGTTTTATCATAAGCAGGCATTTTCTAGCTGCCTTCTACTATGTGTTTGTGTGTGTTTGAATTCTTCAGAAGGTATGTGGATATTCCTGTGCATGGTATGCATGATATAACTATGCAAAGTCCTTATCTCATGCAGACCTCCCATGTTTATTTGACAGTAAAGTAATGATTCAGAAAATAACTCAATAAATTCAGAAAATTCCTAAGCATAATCATCCAAGTGAATACTGTTACTGTCCTCTTCTAAGTGGGCACCTTGGGAGGCTCAGTGCTTATTCAGTGCTGGAGGTCTGTGGCATGCCTATTTTAGAAAAGTTGCCGAGGTCCATGGCCCATTCTTTCTATTTTCTGGTTTTTTTTTTTTTTTTTTCTTTTTGATACGGAGTCTTACTCTGTAACTCAGGCTGGAGTACAGTGGTGCAATCTGGGCTCACTGCAACCTCTGCCTCCCAGGTTCAAGCAATTCTCCTGCCTCAGCCTCCCCAGTAGCTGGGATTACAGGCACCTGCCACCACACCCAGCTATTTTTTTTTTTTTTTTTTTTTTTTTTGTATTTTTAGTAGAGACAAGGTTTCACCATGTTGGCCAGGCTGGTCTGGAACTCCCGACCTCAGGTGATCCACTTGCCTCGGCCTCCCAAAGTGCTAGGATTGCAGGCGTGAGCCACCTGACCTTATTATCTGTTTTTAAATGACGTGTTCTTTTGAGTGTCCTCAGTATAAGAAATCTTTGATTATAGAGAACATGGGTTTTATTTTTTTAATATTACTTATAAAAGCCAGAATTGGCTTTGTCTATAATAAGGACTCCAAGTAATAATGGCTGTAATAGGATGTAATTTTTTTCTCTTGCATAAAATTCCCAGGGTGGGCCGTCCTGGCCTAGTAGCCTGGGTCCATCCCACTTAGCCCTCAGGTACTGAAGTTCCTTCCACCTTTCTGCTCTGCCACCCCCTGGGTTTGGCCGTCACCTGCCTGGGGCAAGAGATCGATTCAGTACAGTCACCACCCACACACTCCAGGTGGCAGGTGATGGAGGGCTAATAGTGTGTGCCCAGCTTTTTGAGAAAGGCTTCCAGAAACTGCCACATGACACCTCCCATTCATCAGAACCTCGCAGGACAGGTATGAAAGTACAGTCCTATGAGTGGCCATTAAAACAGCTAAAACTTGAATTTCATTTCTGCGAAGTATAGGAACACAGATTTGGATGAGCAAGAATGGTCTTTGCCACTCACTTTTAAAAGATAGCAAAAAAAAAAAACACACACATTTTTTTCTTTCTTGAGACAGAGTCTTGCACTGTCGCCCAGGCTGGAGTGCAGTGGTGCGATCTCTGCTCATTGCAGTCTCCGCCTCCTAGGTTCAAGCAATTCTCCTGCCTCAGCCTCCCAAGTAGCTGGGACTACAGGTGTGCGCCACCATGCCCAGCTAATTTTTTGTATTTTTAGTAGAGACGGGGTTTCATCATGTTGGCCAGGATGGTCTTGATCTCCTGACCTCGTGATCCGCCCACCTCAGCCTCCCAAAGTACTTAGATTACAGGTGTGAACCACTGCGCCTGGCCAAAAACCACCTTTAAAAAAATAAAAAGTTATTTGGCTTTAGCCAGGTGAGAGAGAAACTTTAGTTTTTAAGCTAGATAGTATAGTTTTGGATTCAAAACTGAGTGAGGCTATGAACAGAGAGGGGAGTGTATGAGTGGAAGTGTATGCAAACGCCTGCACCTATAAGCAGGGGGATAGAGCAGGGTCTGAGTCAGATTCTATATGCTTCCAAAAATACCTTGAGCAATGCTGGCTTCATAAGAGTGAGCACGTAGCCTTCTCTGTTGCTACTTTGAAGGAAAATATTCATTTAGTGGTGAAATTTCTGTGAATTGGAAGGATATAAATTATCTTATTTTTAGTTATATTCATTTATCTTTTTCTTTCGCTAGCCCTGAATTAGGGTCTAAAGTATTTTATTAACTCCAAATATATTTCATCCTACACAGAACTGGAGCACTGGTTAGAGGCAAAAGAAGATGTGATTTTTTTTTTTTTTTTTTTTTTGAGACAAGGTCTCGCTTTGTCACCCAGGCTGGAGTGCAGCGTCATAATCATAGCTTCATAGCTCACTGTAACTTCAAACTCTTGAGCTCAAGGGATCCTCGTGTCTCATCTGCCCAAGGAGTTGGGACTACGGGCACACACTACCACACCTGCTAAGTCTAAAAACATTTTTTTTTGTAGAGAAGATAATTTTTTTGTAGAGACTTGGTCTTGCTAAGTTGCCTCAGCTGGCTTTTTTATATTTCATTTTGTTTCATTATTTTATTTTATTATTATTAAGGTCTCACTCTGTCCTCCAGGCTGGAGTGCAGTGGCACAGTCTTGGCTTACTACAGCCTTGACCTCCCAGGTTCAAGTGACCGTCCCACCTTAGCCTCCCGAGTCACTGGGACCACGTGCGTGCCACTCCGTCTGGCTAAATGTTTTGCATTTTTTGTAGAGATGAGGAAAGCCATGTTGCCCAGGCTGGTCTCGAGCTCCTGTGTTCAAGTGATCCACCTTCCTCGTCCTCCCAAAGGGCTGAGATTACAAACATGAGCCACCGTGTCTGGCCTCTTTGTTGTTGCTATTAAAGATAGAATAAATAGGGATATGAAATTTTATGGTATTGTACTTGAATTTAGGGTGCTGGTAACATGCACATTATTGTAGAATCCATTGATTAAAGAAGTAAGAGAGAAGACAAATCCAGGAGAGGGAAAAAGGATCTTTTATTGATGTTTCAGAGGTGTTTCATTGTTGTCTGTAGAATATTTAAAAAGTATGCACAGCGTGCCTAGCAGCCCTTTTTTATATTCTTGAGACAAAGGACCTTTTACTTTTGTCAGTGTGAGTAATATAAGGATTAAACGTGTATTGTCTCAGAAAGGAGAAAATTTTTAGCAATTACACCTCAGAGACAGCTTCTTCCCTGGCTGACCTCAGATCCACGTGGCTCCACTCCTGCTTCCCCAAGTGCTATTCTTTACTGGACCTCTAGGCCTGAAAATGGACTCACGTAGCATAGTTAGAGTTTAAGATAATTGATTTCCCATATTTAAAATTTTAAAGCAGAAATGACTTGAAGTTCTAGCTCTTCCAAGGTACAGAACAGAGATGTGTTTCAAAGCATTGCTGTGCTATCGGGTTACCCCAGGGAAGTCCTGAATGAACACAGACTTGCCCGCCCACTCTCCCAACCCCATGAACTAAAATCTATTTTACAGGTAGAATAACGATCAAATTTGTGTTTTATTACAATGTTTACATTTTAATATCAAGGTTAATTATATAAATGCTTCTGATTTGACTAGGGCTTTTCCTAAAGGGATTACCAAAGGTGGATTTCTGTGGTTAAATGGAAGACACTGAAATAGCAGAGTGGTTATCTGTGCTGTCATTGCTCATCAATGGCTGCATAGAAAACAGGCAGTCTTCCAGAAAAAGTAAACAGGTATACTTTCCATCCATTTGCTAATCTTTCTTTCTTCTCTTTGGTTATTTGAGACATTTTAGGCTTAAGAGTATGTATTCCTACCCAAAAATAACTTATGCTTATGAGTAAAGATATTGCATTTTATAGTCAAAATATTGTTTCCCACGTATGTTACCACAGAGACACTTCTGATTTTGGTGGTGACATGACTTGGCTTATGTTGGGTGCTGGGAATTGGTGATTAGATTAGGAGAAGCTTGAAATGCATCTGATTTTTATGAACCTGAAGTTCTGTTTGATATAAAGGCCCCTGCTGAGGGTACATCTTTCCCTTTGGATCAGCTGTTACCACGCATGTGTTAGATTGGTACAAAAGTCATTGTGGTTTTTGCCATTACTTTTAATGGATATAATCACATCCTTTCACCCCTGTGGTGAGGGAAGGATTCCTGCTGTATAGGTTACAGGGACAGCCAGACACACAACACTTGACGCTGGACATGTGAGATCAACAGCCATTTTACTGATCACATACACTCACTGCCAGGGGGAGGAGGACACCACAGCCCACGAAGGGGCACCTGAGGTTGCACTGAGGAGCAGAGTGCCAGCCAGGGGCTGCGGGAGGCAGGCTGTATAATATCAGGAGCGTGGGGTCAGCCTTGGCTTCTGCAGGAGGATGTGATTAGCTTGCTAGCATAATTCCATGGGCTGGTAGGGAATTGAAACCTGCTACCAAGGGATGGGCAGGAGCTGCACCTGCTCTGCTGGATAAGGAGAATTGTTTCACTCGGGAACCTTATCCACAGGAGCAGAGTATGGCAGGGAACTTGAGGCCATTTGAGGCCCTCTCAGTTTTACCAAATGTCGAGGCAACACATAGTATTAACTTTACGCCTTACACACACAGGATATGTAGAGCCATGTGGGCTCCCTTTGAATATCCAGCGATTAACAGCTTTATAGATCATGGTTAGAGAGGCTGAGTGTCATGTATGTTCAGAATTCTGTGTACCTTTCTATGAGAGGTCTTAGAATTGCTACACCCTTTATTCTTTACTATGTTAGGTTTTTTTTTTTTTAGTTTTGCTTTACATGGTGCACTGCATGGTCTCCCAAATTAACAGTACACGTTTCTAGAAAACAAAACTCTGGAAGATTTCCAGTGAGGCAAATTTCCTTAAAAAAATACCTTCATGCTCTGTTTTTATAATTTAATACTTGTATTAATTCCTGTGTGTTAGACACAGTGCCAGAAGTGTTACAGTGTTATGCCCTTATTACACCCTGTAGTTTTAATATTTTACCCATTTTATACATGAGAAAACTGGGGATCAGAGAAGATACATAAAGTACCCAAGATCATACACTGACCGAGAGCACAGCTGGGACTGACAGCCAGGTCTTTTATTAGGCTGCATCTCTTTTTTTGTTTTTGAGATGGAGTCTTGCTCTGTCACCCAGGCTGTAGTGAAGTGGCATGATCTCAGCTCACTGCAGCCTCAACCTCCCAGGTTCAAGTGATTCTCCTGCCTCAGCCTCCCAAGAAGCTGGGATTACAGGCGTGCATCACTATGCTGGCTAATTTTTGTATTTTTAGTAGAGACAAGTTTCACCATGTTGGCCAGGCTGATCTCGAACTGCAACTGCTGACCGCAGGTGATTCACCTGCCTTGGCCTCCCAAAGTGCTGGGATTATAGGCATGAGCCACTGCACCCGGGTTTATGCTGCATCTTAATGCTGTTTTGTGTTGCCTGACCTATATCCTCCCATCAGGGCTTACATCACTTTGTAAGAATTCAGGATCAGGAAATACTCTGTCTGGATTCAAATCTAGGCTTCCCCATTTACTGTGTGATCTTGAGTGTGTTCCTTAACCTCTCTGTGCCTTGGTCACTTCATGTATAAAGTGGAGCAAAGAATACGTCTATTGTATATGATAATTAGGCTAATTAAATAAAAAATATGCAAAGTTCTTATAATAGTGTCCGTCATATAAACACTCAAAAACACAGTAGTAAGATGACAGTAGTAAGCTAATTATTAGTAGCATTGTAAATGAGCGCTATCCTTTATGGTTTACAAGTGAAGAGCTTTTAATCTATGCTCTGACATCAGTAAGAAATGCTGCCAAGTAATACTAGTACTCTTTGGATAATCTACCTAGAGTGTGTATAAGGTACACAAAAGCACTAAGACAACTTACTCTTCTGCACAAAATTGAAAACCACGTTAGCAAATGCTGAGTCCATGATAAATTCCATTTAGAGCACATCTTTAGATTATTAAGAAAATCTAACTACAGAATACCAAAAATGTAGTCTGTTTAATATGTGTGTTTTATCAACCACATTCCATAGTATAACAGTTCTGACTAGCTGTCCTAAACCAGAAGGTAATTTGAAATAGTTGTTGTCCCTAAATTGCTTCATTTTGTAATTGGTTTCTCTCTACTTTAGTGAGTTTTGGTGTGTATGTTCTCAAATTCTCACCATTTAAATACATTCCGATCCCCATCTAACCCTTCTGATGGAATCTAAGATTGCCTGGTGGCAGCTGTTCTTAACTAATGTTTCTTTTTCTTTTCTTTTTTTTTTTTTTTTGAGACACAATTTCATTGTTACCCAGGCTGGAGCGCAGTGGGGCCATCTTGGCTCACTGCAAACTCTGCCTCTCAGGTTCAAGCAATTCTTCTGCCTCAGCCTCCCAAGTAGCTGGGATTACAGGTGTGCACCACCATGCCTGACTAATTTTTGTATTTTTAGTAGAGACGGGTTTCACCATGTTGGCCAGACTGGTCTCAAACTGCTGACCTCAGGTGATCTACCCGCCTCGGCCTCTCAAAGTGCTAGGATTACAGGCATGAGCCACTGCACCCGGCCAACTAATATTTCTTTATCCCAGATAAAGTATCATCTAAAGCCAGCTCAGAGTTATTCTCTCTCCAGGCAGAATTCCCTCTCAGCAGGTGGCAGACCCTTACCCATTAAAGATCAAAGGAAACAGGACCGCCACGAAATCCATCTGTCATTTGCTTTCTGGACGCTGGATGTAGCTTGCCTTTGCTCTCCTCTGGATCCCTGCCATCACTTCCTCTTGCTGGTGGCCTTGCCATTGCTTGCCATCCTCTCTTCCATATTCATACCCTTGTGATCTTTTTCTCCTCCCCACCAGTCAGGAAGGAGCCACCCTGGAGTGACTCTGCTGCCCTTTGCTTCCCACTCCCACACCTTGCCCCCCTGAATTCTGAGCCTGGCTGTTGGTCTCAGGCTTCCTTTAACCCCCTCAGTGATTGTCTGTCTCTGCAGAATGGTACTGGCGCCCTCAGACAATGGCCCTATCATATGTCCAGCCATTCTGTGGTTCTCCAGCTTCAGTGCTAGTGAGAAGTGTCCCCACCTTCTCCAACAAGGAGCACCCAAGCCCTTTTGAGTAATCCAAACCCATGTTAAGTTTTCCTGGCTTGGGCTTTAAAGACAATCAAGCTGTGATTGGACTAAGATTTGGGGTGCCCCTTAATAGACAGAACCCTGCAATGCCAGCATCCTGAACAGGCTGTGGTATGACAGGACTATTTTCAGTGAAAGTTTCCCCTCCCTATTATCCTGCATGGAGGGTTTCTATCCCTGCCTTCATTCTTTCACACTGTGGACTTACAGTCTCAGTGTAGATGCTTTGAGTTATTCATGCATTTTACTGGGTGTTTTATGTTTAATTTAAATGTTAAAACCTACCATAAAAGTACTTTGCCACAAAAGCCTAAGTTGTGTAGTTGCAAGGTTAGGTCTGTACCTCGTATTCATAACTCAGGGAAATGTTTATGTTCTTCTTGATGTTCACTTGACAGTGCCGTATACTCTGCCAGAATTGCAGGGTAGGGGGCTTGCAGCAGAGAATGCAGATTGATTCCAAAAAAAATCCCCCTTGTTCTAAACAGACTTAAGTCAGCATGGGTATATGCCTGCTGTCCTTAGGTATGAAACCTAGCAGCAGCCTGGCCTTTTGTTACCATGAAAGTTTCCCGTTTAGAATCAGAATGGGTTTTTGGTATTTGTGAAGTTTCTAGATAGGCTAGTAAAGGGGAAAAAAAGGTTGGAAAGCATTTAAAAAAAAATTTGTATTTTACTAATCTTGCCATTAATAGTATCCTGTACATTTGAGAACAGTTAATTATTTTGTATTTCTTCTTTCATCAGGAAAATGAAATAATACCAGTGAAAAGGAAAGTTGGTTATTTAAATGGTTTTAAATTTCATACCTTAGATCCTATCTAAACATCTCTACACATTCCTAATATTTTGCACTGAGAGGCTTTTTGTGTCATTTGCCCATTAGTGGTTTCTTTGACTTGAATTAAAAATAAACAAGTCTTGATTTCCAGAAAGCTGTATCATGGTTTCGTAAGCGGAGGTGAACTATCAATGAGCCAAGGGCTCTTTGTTCTGGAGACACAAGGAGAGTGTCTCTCATGGGTACAGTTACCTGACAGTGCTGTGTTGCTGTGACCTCTCCCCTCAGGCCTCCATCTGCCGGAGCAGCCAGCCCCTGTCTGGCTTCAGTGCCCGCTGCCTAGAGGACGAGCAGATGCTCCAGGCCATTAGGAAAGCCAATCCAGGAAGTGACTTCGTTTATGTTGTTGACACCCGGCCTAAAGTAAGTGTCACCATTGCGATGCATGTCTTTGCACCTGAGTTGTGAAACTGGAGGCAAGGCAAAGGCTAGCCAACTGCTATGTCTTGTGCAGGTTGCTTCATCTGCAAAGGGGTGGTACCTCTTGGCATAGTCAGTATCTGGGCACCCTGCTGACTGCTTCCTGGAGGTCCAGTGCTTCTGAAGCCTCTGACTATGCAAGTACATTTTCTATTTCCCCTGCCCCTAGCATTGTGCTGGGCACACAGGGGCACCCAAATGAATGTGGCTTCCTTTTGGAGATTATGCTCCTAAGTATAACCAAATTAGTACTGGGTTTATTTCTAAAACAACTCTTTCTGCTCTGACAAGAAAATTCAGTCTGGAGCTCCAGCAGTTCAATTGTTGCAAGGTACTCATATTATTTTTCAAATTCAACTTGCAGTAATCTATACCTGTGACTTGGAAAGATGTATAAAATATGTAAATTAAAAAAAAAACCTGTATTTTAAAAAAGAGTTGTAGGTATGTAAAAATGTATAGAAAAAGATCAGAAAGGATAAACATGGAACTGTTAATTCCCTGGAGAAGGGAGTAAGATTTGGGGAGATAGAGGGCTTTCTACTTGTTTATTGTTAGAAAATCATTATTTTACAATTACATATGTATTAATACATTAATTTTCTAATTTAAGCTAACTATAAGAAATAATAAATCTAGACATCAAGGGATGAGTCACGTTGATCTTATACTTATCTTCCACTCAGCCTTACTTTTTTTTTTAAGGAGAATTAGTGTTAAGTTCAATACAATTTCCAGTTTTTCTCCTTAGACCCAATTCTTTTAAAACTCATCAACAAGTGGAGTCCCCAGAGGGATGGACACAGAATCACCTACAAGTGCTTTGACTATAGTGGACAGAATGAGATGACAGAATGGAACATCCCTTAGTCAGCATATTTGGCATCACACTTTTCATGCCAATAATGAAAATGTGCCTGGACCCGTGACTGAGGAGAAAGATGAACATGCAATTCTGTCTCCTTGTATGGTAAGCTGAGGAGTCCAGGATGTCCTGTTAAGCAACAAGAGTAGGATAGAGAAATTATGTTGAATGCAATCCCATTAAAAAAAAAAATTGGGGGAATGTATACCACACAGTTTACAGTGGTTTTCCTGTGGGGCAAGAAGTTCATTTTAAGAAACTTTTCACTTCCTAAGTTAGAATTTGAAATTTTTTTTTCAATATGGAAAAGGTATAAAACCATGAGGACCTTAAATTTAGTTAAACATCGGGTTGCCATATGACTCAGCATTTCCTTCCTAGGTATGTAACCAAGAGAAATGAAAACTTATGTCCACATAAAAAGTTGCATGTGAATATTTGTTCATTGTCAGTAATAGCCAAAAATATAAGTAACCAAATGTTTGTCAGCAGAGAATGGATTTATAAAATATGGCAAGTCCATTCAATGGAATATTATCCAGCTATGAAAAGGAATGGACTATGGATGCATACTGCAGCATGGACAAACCTTGAAAGTGTTAGTGGAAGAAGTCTGTCACAAAGGAATCATGAAATGTTCCAAATAGGCAAATTCATAACCATTGAAAGTAGACTGATGGTTGCCTAGGGCTGGGGGAAGGGAGGGAAATGAGTGACTGCTAGTGGGTAGCGGATTCTCTTTGGGGTGATGGAAATGTTCTAAAATAAGATCATGGTGATGGTTGCACAATTCTGTGGCTATACCAAACACCCTTGAGTCGTTTGCTTTAAATGGGTAAATGATGTCACATGTGAATTATATGTCAGTGAAGGTATTAACAAAAAGAACATAGGAAATAAACATTACAACGAAATAAAAAAAAAATTACAAGGAAGGATAAAATAGAACCAACAATTCAAGTCATTTAAAAGTGTACTCTGTTGGTAAGAGGTAATTATAAACACGGTCTATACTCATTGGTGATATGAGAAATCATGAGAACTGAATCCTTTGTGTGGATACTCAGGCTTTGGTGATTTTCACAGATTCTCTGAACCTCATGTCACCAAATATTATGATTTGTGTCCAGGATAATGTAATGTGATGTTTTCCTAGAGTAAGATCAGTGCCCTACTCCTACCCTCACCTCAGAACCATCCTGTTCTCACCTCAGAACCATCCTGTCCTCTTTGGAGCAAAGCACACAGTGGGAGAGATGTGTGTGTAGTAGTGAGGATGGAGTCACTACTCATGGACGCCGGATGAGCAAAGCAGTCATGGAGATCCGTGATGAAACCGATATTACAGCTAGATCACATTCACATTCTACTATATTATAGGTCAAGGGTCCCTTCCTTTTAAATTCTCAGAGCACAATGCACAGATAAAAGTTTCAAACTGGAGAAAAAAATCGCTTCATTTTCACTGAAACATGTCAGAAAATCTCTGGCTTTTTCTCTTTCACTTTGTGCCTTTCTCTCTGGGTCATTGCATTTAAACCTTTCCTTCTAATGTGACTGCCTTGCCACCTCTTCTTTATGCCCTTTGTTTGCAAGGTGGAGCTGTTTTGAATTTCCTAATAGTTACAGATGATTTAATGATTAGCTGCTTAGATACACTGAAGACAAGATAAGAAAAGGAAGAGAAAAGACAGGGGCTTTACTGAGTAGAGACTGGGAAGCCTTCCTATCCAGTTTTTTTTTCAGATTTAAATAAAGCCAGACAGATTCACCTACTAATTTTAGGACCAGTGATCCAGATATGTACTGTGTTGTGTAAACCTTCTAGGAAATGTGGCAGCTGGAGAGCCAGGCATATTCCAGATTTAAAATAAATTAATCCAAAGGATTTGATTTGAAGTGTATATTTAGCACTAAGTGTGTTTACTCTCAGCGGTGAGTTTGACGCTGATCCATTAAAGAAAACAGGGGTCTTGTACAAGCCGTGCCTGCTTCTCATTTATCCATGCATGCACACTTCACGTGAGGTTTAAACTGTTTGCTTAGAGCTTTCATTCTTCTAAAGATTGTGTTTGTTGATTTTTGTTCCAGAGTGTGTTAGGCCTCCTTGGTAGCCAGGAGACTGAGTTTGCTCTGGGAAGTGTAGACCATGGCAATCAGGCACTCCTCAGGTTTGCTCACAGGTTTCATTAAAAAGAAAAAGGATTGGGAGCTGACCTGGATCGTTCCTGCCCTTTGAGCAAGGCTAGCCCCACATAAGAACTTCCAGAGCCACCTGTTCAGATGAAAGCCTCTGAATTGCTTGTTGACGTTAAGATTTTGGGAGACACCAGCCTGAGCAACATACTGAGACCCCCATAAAGATAGAAAAAATCAGCTGGGTGTGGTGGCACGAGCCTGTAGTCCCAGCTACTTGGGAGTCTGATGTGGGAGGATGGTTAAGCCCAGGCGTTGGAGGCTGCACTGAGCCTCGACTGCATGACTGCACTCCAGCTTGGGCAACAGAGGGAGACCCTGTTTCGAAAGAAAAAGAAAAAATTGGGAGACAAAGTCAGTGAAGTCTTCAAGCATGTATTGAATGTTGATTCAAAACAAAATTATGCTCATCAGGGCACATGTTAGTGCTAGGGGCTGGCGCATTAAGAAAATATGAAAGTGTTGATGCAGTATTTGTTGAATTCTCAAATGAGAGATAACTCATTTTATTGCGACCTTGTTCATGACTTTATCATTCATTTGTTCTGGGACTTTGCTGAGCTTGTAAAAATGTCAAGCACTTTCTCATTTAGTTCTTTTAAGAATCCTGCAAGTTAAGAGGGTTTTTTCTTTTCACGGATAAGGGCTAGAACTTAAAAGAGGTTAAGTAATTTGCCCAAGGTCACACAGTTGAGGGCAGAACCCAGATTCACATCCAGGCTTATGTAACCCTAGAGCCCACTCTGGGGTTTGACCCAGGTGTTTGACCATGGTATTTTTTTCTGTTGACAAAACCCAGCAGAGCCACGTTTCCATGTGGAGGCTCTGCAGGGTTACCACCTCTGAGCACACAGCTGGTGAGGCCGGAGAACCCTTCACCAGCTCCTGTGAGGCAGCCAGGGCTAGCGGAGGGGGTGCTGAGGCATGAAGACAAGGGCGAGGGCGAGGCAGCACTTGCCTCCGTGACACCCGGCCTTTTGTCCTTGCTCCTTCTCCAGAGACTGCACTGTGGTTATGCCCCCTGATTTCACCAGGTCAGCGAGTTTTCAGTTGCGAAACAGGATGTCACGTGGAATGTTTTTCTGTTTCTCTGGAATTAGCGAGTAGGTGGTTTCTACTCGCTGAGTCCTGGGAGGGGTCACCTAGGAAAATTAGTGATAGAGATGAGGAGTGCCTGAGAGAGGGGAATCTGGGGTCTCACACTTGCTGATGGCCGTCATAGCAGCAACCAGGTGGAAGAGAGTTGGGAAGAGGTCGGTGCCCAGTGGCCATGGAGCAATCTGCACCCCCTTCCCTTTGGCAGGGCAAAGATGGAGAAATTTCCTATGGGTCACGTGGACCCTGAGGAAGGAAGCTGAGCAGGAGCCATCTTGCTTCAACCTTCCTGAAAGGGCTCAGCCACCGGGTGTCTTCAGCTGCAGATGACTGTGGTGGGTATGCTGGTGAGGGAAGCTGAGTGGACTGGAATAGGCTTAAGCCAAGGTGAACATAATGTTTATGGCTCTCCCATGTCAGTGAGATGTGTACTCCCCACCTCCAAAAACCCGCATCTATACCTTGGGAGATTCAGCACTTGCCAGACACTATGCCAGAGAGGGAAGTCGTGACCAACTCATTCAGCTGTTGAAGAGAGAATTGCAACCTTGCCTAGCTTTGCAAAGAGAAATGTACCTCTTTTCTTATCCCTTCTCTGCATGCATCCTCCCAGTATACAGATAGGGCCTAAAAAAAAAAGAGGAGAGAGAGGGAGGGCCAGAGCAAACCCCTCACCAGTCCAAATAGCCTGTGATGGGGGGAAGAGCTAATTTTGCATACTATACGGAACTGGAATTCTAAGTTAGGCTAGATGGAGATTTTCTGTCCGAATGTAAACCTGATGCTATCAAATCTGCCCAAGATGCCCTTAGCAGGTAGAAGGGAGGATTTTGACTAGCACAAGTGTAGAGAATAGTTGCAAGGAATCAAATCAACTCACAATTTTGTGTTTGTACCACAAGTTATGTTTCTTCCTTTAACCAGTTATATAGATGGGAGAGAGAAGGACCATCATTTGACAACCTGTGTTAGGGCAAGACCCAATCCTCCCCCTGCCAAGATCAACGTTTATGGTCATTTCCGACCCGTGTCAGCTCAGGCACTGTCATTATTCAGGCGTAAAATGCAGCTGTGAAATGGCAGACTCCAAGACTAAGGTAGTGACCAGGCTGACTTTAACCTGATATCCAGATGAACACGGACTAAGTTTTCCTATGTTTGATTCAGGGTTAGGGTGAGAATCTGATGCTGTTTCTTCACAGTCTTGGCCTGCTCTTCCCTGGCTTCATTATGTTATCCAGTCATTTATGCAGTTGCTCAGCCGGTCAGTAAATCTTCCTTAAGTGCCTGTTCTGTGCTGGTTTGAAGGATAGGGATATGGCCATAAATGAGATGGACAGAGTCCTTCGTGGAGCCTACATTCTCCATCCCTCCTCTCATTCAGTGCTGAGGTTTGCAGTGCCCACCCCTCTCTGCTCACTTCTTATTCCTGTCTTCTCTGTTGTGGACGCTAAATCAGTCTCCAGTTTTTCACTTAGACTTGCTGAAAATCCACTGCTACAGATGAAGTCTCAGTTCCTTGGCTGGGCCTGTTGTAGTGGACCCTGAGTGCTTTCTAGCCTTCCCTGTTGGTATAGCTGCCACACAGGAGGCTTCTTCTTCACCTGGAGTGGTTAGCTCATTGGTCATCTAGAATGCCCTCCCTGCTGTCTCCATCCTTCCAGATTATGTTCACGTCCAGCTCCAGCTTTCTCTCTTTCACAGAACGTTATCGCTGATCCCCGGGCCAGATGGAGTTGCCTTAGATTCCAACTCCTGTCGCTGTCACTGTCTCTACGGTTAACCCAGCTCCTGCCCAGTCCCGGTGGATGTCGTCTGTGACCATTGGGGCATGTGCTTTCCCTTCCATTCTCAGTTCTAAGCTGAAGGCAGCAAGAACAGCTTCATTTTACTCCATTTGACTCCTGGCCACAGTAGGTGTCCATGAAGTGTTGCCTTTGCTTCATTTATTAACTTCTCTGCACCCAAAGACACTGATATTATCAAATAGCAAAAGAACCTTGTGTTAGGAAACAGTACTTTTTCCAGTCCTACTTTTCACCTATCTGTCGTGTTTCTTAAACATAAATTGAAACTGAAGTGGCTACCTTTATTGCTTTATCTCCTTGAGAATTTTTAGGACCTGAAATGAATAGCTTTTCTTTAATTGTGAAATGGAGTTCTCAGTCAAAGGGACAGAGGACCATATTTGATGCAGTAATAGCAATTTGTTTGATACTTTATCTTACTACACACACATTCATGCAAAATGTCCAGGATAACTTACTGAATTTTTATTAATTGTAAAACTGTATCTCCTGCTTTGAGGGTTCATCTTTTGCTACATTATCGTGATAGGTCCTGTAAAATAAGTGGAAATCCTAAGCAATTACACTTTAGGTGGTAGATTAAATATTGCCACCTTCTGTTCATTTTGAGAAGTGCACATTGATGTTCAGGAGGTTGTGTTGCTCCCTTGCTTTTAAAGACTACCAATAAGTTCTCCTGGATCAAAGATAATCAGCTATTTAATAAGCTGTACATGGCGTCTTAATTATAGATTAAAATAATATTTTAATTTTTGTTTATTTTAAAAAAATTATTCCACACTCTATGATAACTTTTGTAGACTTTGTAGTCTCTCTCTCTCTCTTTTTTTTTTTGTATCTCTGCCTGGGATAGCTCTCCTGTCCTTTGTGGGTAGAGAAGGAGAATGGTCAGTAACATGAGGTCTTGCTTTGTCACCTACACTGGAGTACAGTGGCATGAGCACAGTTCACTGTAGCCTTGACCTCCCAGGCTCAAGCAATCCTCCCACCTCAGCCTCTCAAATAGCTGTGACTAGTCACGTGCCACCACATCTGACTAATTTTTGCATTTTTTGTAGAAATGGGGCTTTTCCATGTTGCTAAGGCTGATCTTGAATTCCTGGGCTTGAGAGATGTGCCCACCTCTGCCTCCCAACATGCTGGAATTACAGGCATGAACCACTGTGCCTAGCTGGTTTTTTTTTTTTTTGTTATGCTTTTTAAAAAAGAGTATCTCTGTGGTATGTGGTGAATAGGCTTAACTTGAATCATTCAAGGTACAGCATAAATGTAAGGTTCATGTACATAAGGATACTTGCAAGTATCCTATTCTATTTTTGAAGCTTGTTTTAAAGGATAAACCAACATCTTTGAAAAATAATTATGCAAAGCAGCGATATTTCATAGTAGTTTTGGAAGAATGATGTCTATAGGTAATTTTAGAAAATTTTTCCCTATAAAATATTTATACTTTTAAAAGTGTGATGAACATAAGTTGTATTAAAATGCATTATTTTAATATTTTTTCTTGGTTAAGGCCAAACTCTTTGTTCTCATAGCATGCCTGGGAGAAAGACCCTTTTGTAGACTGGGAACAGTGTCCTGAGGGGCAGATGTGCCCCAGCTGATGTCATATGAACTAAGTCATGGAGCAGGGCTGCTATTGAGACGTGAGATGTCTGCCAGCCTGGGCCCCTATGGCAATGGCTTGTCCTGTGCTGTTTTTTCACATCTAATACACTTTATTTCTGTTATTTAAATTACAAACTTCATATATGCTCTCCATATCAATGAAAGATTACAGGGGCGTCTAAAGTAGTACTGATAGCATTCCCCTGTTGTCTGCCACACTGTCTTTCTGATGTAATTGCTGCCAAATTGGTATCGTTTTCTATACATTTTTATTCTGCTTGATAAACATGCATAAACTTAAATACATGTGTATAGGTTGGTTTTATAAGAAGTGGATGGTTGTATGAGTATTATTCTGTAGCTTACTCTTTTCATCAGCCAATGCCAAGTCTGTACACGGAGGATCCCTGACTTAATGGTTCCACTTAGGTGACTTTCTGACTTTTTACAATGGTGCAAAAGCAATAGACATTAAGAAACTGTACTTCCCTTGTGATGCTGGGCAGCAGCAGCGGGCGCAGCTGCATTTGCCATGCACTTTTGACTTAGGGTATTTTCAACTTATGATGGGCTCATCGGGACGTAACCCCATCGTAAGCCTTGGAGCATCTGTCTGTCTGCTGTGTGATCTGTGGCCTCCTCCTTGGTCGCTGCTCACAGTCCAGGGCATGCATGATAAACCATCATGTATCCTATCTTTGCCCTATTGAGATAGCCATGGGTTTTCAGCTTTATTGCAATAAACATTCTTGGGCATCTATTTTTATGTGCTGGTACTTTCAATTTCGTCAGGTTTTTAGGAGAACTGTGTCAAAGAAGATATGTGTCTTTAACTTTAAACTTAGCTCTTGTAACTTAGCTTTTTGAAAAGTACTGTGTGGCATTGTGCTCTTAAAAGCAGATATTTTTTCTGGCGGTGAGTTCCTGGCATAGGGATAGCCCTCCTGTCCTTGGTGGGTAGAGGAGGAGAATGGTCAGTCAATACTGTTTTCCAGGATGTGATGACCTGCTTAATTAAATAGCAAGAATGTTTTCCTGTTCTAGAAACCTATGTATTTCCCAGCTAAAGTTGGACTTGTCCCCTTTTTGATTTTAGCTATTCAGGGCTAGGACAGTGTTTGGATTTAATAAATTTCATCAAAGACCACTATGACTTAACCTAGTTTGTCCTTGAAGACTCCAACTTCTCATATGTAAAATTATAATAATGAAAGTGATCAAAAAGTCCAGTAGAGCTCTAGATTTAAATAAGGTGGCTGGAGGAAATGCCTCTGGAGACTTGGTTACATTCCTTGTCTTCATTTTATTTAGTAATTCCTTTTCAAGGTTTAACTTGACATCTGAGGGATCTTGTGGGCAAATCAGAATGATGCAACCATTCCTATTTGATAACATGTTTATTGACCAACGTAATACTAGAAGACATAATAATATAATGTTTAGAGCTTTATATTGACAGCTGTTTCTGCTGTTATTCTTCTGCCAACCTACGGGTTATATGTAGTATGAAATTGGACTACTTGCTTCCATCACAGAATTCGACAATCAGTTTGGCATCTTTGACGGGGACTGTAAGAGACATCTCCAGATAGATTGCTTTCCAGCTAAGAAAATGTGATCCACACGACAAATTCATGCTGTTGAATACAAGCTCAGCAGGAGTGCCTGAAGCTATGTAGTTCAGTACAACGTTGCAGTGATTCAAATAAGCATACTGTGTTTCCGCACATCATTTTGAATGCTTTGATTGGGTATCCATGAAATGTTTTGGTTGTTTCATCATTGTTTCATCAGTGTAATTGATGACTGTTCTGTTTTGCTGACCACTGCAGCTTAATGCAATGGCAAATCGTGCTGCAGGGAAAGGCTATGAGAATGAAGACAATTATTCCAATATCAAGTTTCAGTTTATCGGGATAGAGAACATCCATGTCATGAGGAACAGTCTGCAGAAAATGCTGGAAGGTAAACCATTTCCTTATGCACAGCATTAAAAAATGCAGTTCAATATTTTGATGCCAAAAGGGAATAAGATAGTCTTGATTTTAAAATGTGTGTTTTTTTTTCCCCCAATGATGCTATTTATGTAGGTGTGATAATCTGGGAAGAATATCATGTTATAGTGGCTCTTTAAATATTTAAGAACCTTTCTGTTACTTTTTTAAGCATCACAGTGATGTGGTTTTATCACTTGGTGATTAGCAGTCAGGGACTCTACAATGGTACTTAACATCTCAGGTGCACAGGGATATTTTTCTTTCTTCCTTATAATGTTAGTTTGATCCACATTTAAGGCCATTTAGGAATAAAGCAATAACCAGTCATTCTTTTATGGAGATCAGGTTCAAAAACTATATCCTTGCTGAAGGCCCTTACAAGGGAGAATATTGGAGGTTCTGACTCGAATTTCTAAACAGCAGCCGCTGCAGTCCACATGCATGTAACCTCCTGCCACCTCCACACACACGTCGGCATATAGCAGCGAACGCTACAAGGCCCGTACCCACAGACTTACATACTTGTGTGGATAGGAAATTAAAGAGATGGATTATGTAATATAGAAGAGTTATTCATGTGGCCAAACCAACCACATGCTGATGAGCAGAAATGCTGCATTTCAAGCAAAACCAGCTTAGTCTGCCACTTCTGCTCCTTGTGATCATAGGGACCCTGAGAGGAATCTGTTGCCGTAGTCTAACCACTTCCGGCTCTGGGAACTGGGGAAAGACAGAGGATGCAGAAACCATGGCCTTGTGCCTTGGCTGTCCATGCTGTGTCTGCGCTTCTGGGGAAAGCCCTGGAGAGCTGGAGCTGGGAGCCAGGGATGTTGGCTGTCTTGATTGGAAATGCAGGCTCTGGAATGAAGAGGGACAAAGAAGGTGCTGAATTATTTTTTCCAGGAATCCACGTTTGCTCTCAGTTACTTATGCAGTTCTTCGTTTAATCAGAACAACTTAATGTTGCAGTTGGAGAAATCTGAGTGTCACAAACAGGCCTAATTTCCATTCTCTTTTCTGGACTTGCTGGTTCATATCAGTCATTATGAAACTTTGAACACATAGTTAACTTTTTTGGGTATCCATTACCTGCTGCAAAATGACAGGATTAGGCCAATACTTTTGTTTTTTTTTTTTTTTTGAGACGAAGGCTCACTTTGTCACTGAGGCTGGAGTACAATGGCGTGATCTCTGCTCACTGCAACCTCTGCCTCCCAGGTTCAAGCAATTCTCCCACCTCAGCCTCCCGGATAGTTGGAGTTACAGGTGCGTGCCACCAAGACTGGCTGATTTTTTGAATTTTTTTTTCAGTAGAGATGGGGTTTCATCATAGTCAGGATGGTCTTGATCTGCCCTCGTGATCTGCCCACCTCAGCCTCCCAAAGTGCTGGGATTACAGGTGTGAGCCACTGCACCCAGCCTAGACCAGTACTTCCTATAGTTCTTCTGTGACAATTTGATGCCCCTCTTTAGAAAAAAATCCCTTCCTACAACTGAAAACATCTCAACCCTAGAGCCATTTCCATCTTTTCTACATAGTTGGCAGTCTCTCAGGTCACAGTGACATTACCTGGGCATTGTCTCAGGTCACAGTGATTATACATGATTATTTGAGCAGCTTAAACTTTTGGAGATTGTCATGCACAGTTTGGCTGTCCCTGCTACAAACTGTTTTTTATGCATTGAAAAATTGGACTAGCTTGGTACTGTTACTGGAAAGGTAGTATGACTTTAATATGAAGACTGTTCCTTTATCAGCATCATTAAGTTATGCTTTAAATTTTTCATTTGGTCATTTCATAAGATGACTTGGAGAACATATATTGTTCTTTGCAGAAAGTTGCTCCTATGAGTACTTATAGCATATAAATTTGACTTGTTTTTAAATTGGTAATTCTTTGGTTTCTTGTTAGGAAGCATTTCTCCTGCTCTTATGCCTGTGATCTGACTCATTGCTGTTTTCTAAAGAAATGCAAACTGACCAAGTTCCGGAGGGCAGCTCTCTGTTTCATAAGGGAACATGGTGCTTCCATATAACTTTTCCAGCTATGTGCAGTGCAGTAGGCAAGGACATCTTCCTGGATGCTTGTCTGTGGTCTTGACCAATGTTTGACTATCTGTTTTTACCGAGTAAATTATAAACCATTGCAGAAGCTGAGCTGATGATGAAGTGTTGCAATCAGACCCACCTTCTAAGGCCTTTCCTCCTCCAAACAGCTGTCCTTGGCATCAAAGAGATAAGAAGGTTCATACTGCTGGTCACTTGGTAGGCAGAGGAATGAATTATGCATTTCATTCATGATAATTTTATTCGTTTTTTAACCATTGTTATGGATGTAATCAGAATAGGTTCCAAATAATAGAAAAGTAAAATTGTTTGCATTCTGGCTTCAAACAGCTCTCTGTGAGCAAGAGCTGCAAGGTATTTCATCAGAAGCTGAAATCTAGGACCAAGTTCACATCCTGTGTAGGTCCTCTGTAGAGCTGATTTAATTTTAACTTCGATTTGTACGTTTCAACCAAACTATTTTTGTGGGATCTATACTTTCTAAGGAGAGAAAATGATGCATTTCAGTTACATAGCAAGAAATTTTGTAATTTAATGAAGTGATTTTCACAATAGTTTCACTTTTTATCATTATAGATAATGGTTTTTCCCTCAAATAGTAAGAGGATACCTTGTCTTTTTTTATTTAAAATTTTTAAGTTCTGGGGTACACGTGCAGGACGTGCAGGTTTGTTACATAGGTAAACTTGAGCCGCGGTGGTTTGCTGCACCTGTCAACCCATCACCTAGGTATTAAGCCCAGCATGCATTAGCTATTTGTCCTAATGCTTTCCCTCCCTCCACCCCGCCTACCGACAGGCCTTGTGTGTGTTGTTCCCCTCCCTGTGTCCATGTGTTCTCATTATTCAGCTCCCACTTACAAGTGAGAACACGCGGTGCTTGGTTTTCTGTTGCTGAGTTAGTTTGCCGAGGATCATGGCTTCCAGCTCCATCCATTAAAACAGTCAGTAGAAGAGCCCAAAATAGTCGCTTTCCAAGGCCGAGAGTATTGTTATTAGCAGAAGTGGAGCTTTTACATCTTAACCATCCTGGGTGTTGGGGAGGAAGCGGTGAAGAGGAAGGTAGAGAGGTGCATGGAATGACTCGCATGTCTCCATTTGTTGAGGCTGTGCCCCATTGGGACACCTCTTCATATCTGCTCTGAAGGTCGGCAGACACTGATAGGAAAGGCACAGGAGGCACATCTTCCTCCTCTTCCAATCAACTTGCCATCTTTTGGAGGTCACCTAGAAAATTTCACTTTCTCCCACGAGTAGCTTTGTGCCTACCTTCCACATGACTATCAGATTAATACTGTTGGCCATTGTTTGGTTCTATCGAACTGACCACTTATTCATCAGTGTAGTCATTAAACTAAAAATTGAGCAACTGCTCTTTGCCACACGTCATAAGTATTTTCACTTAAATGATTGTATCTGATTTTCACAACAGTTAAGTGCAGTGCGTGGTATTATCTGCTTTCTATAGATGAAGAAACATAATTTTTTAAGAGCGTAAACAGTAAGTTGAAACAAACATGTAGATAAACATGTAAACTTGATCTGGTAATTAGAGAAATGTAAGGTAAAACTTCAGAGTACCATTTGTCACCCAGTGTTTTACAAATTAAGACACTAATGAAAAGAATGTGGTAAAACTAGTACTCTAAATATTTATAGTATTATTTAAATTGGCTTAGAGAGACATATTTTGTTTAGAGATAGTTTTTACCAGGTTTCTTCCTCTTAGGGACAAAATCAAAATAATATTAAAAAAAATAAAGATATAGGAAAGGCATGGAGGCTCACGCCTGTAATCCCAGCACTTTGGGAGGCTGAGACATTGAGGATCATTTGAGACCAGCCTGGGCAACACAGTGAGACCCTGTCTCTGCAGAACATTTAAAAATAAAAATTAAAAAAAATCAAAAAAAAAAAAATGGTGGTGTGCACCTGTAGTTCCAGCTGCTCAGGAAGCTGATGTGGGAGGATCATCTGGGCCTGGGAGGTTGAGGCTGCAGTGAGCCATGATTGTGCCACTGCACTCCAGCCTGGGTGACAAAGAGTGAGGCCCTGTCTCAAATAAAATAAAATAAAATGAAGATATAGATGTGCCTGTGTTGATAGTAGTGTTTAGAATATTGGAAGCCACATGACTAATAGTAGTAGACTGATTAATTTAACTTCATCTTCTTGATAGAAAAGTTTGCATCCATGAAAAATACCAAATGTTAAGACTGTATGTACTAACATGGGAGAATATGTATAATGTAAGTGAAAAACTCAGGTTGTAAAATTGTTTCCATATTCTTATGCACTATACAGTAAATCATTTGTCTGAAGAAGGACTAGGAGAGCATGTCCAGAATGATCAGTGGATTAGCATGGAAGGATGAGAGTGATGTTTTTCCCTTTTTCCTTCTTTTATTTACAAAATATTTGCTATAGTTGGTATATTCCTTTTTTAAAAAACGGTACTTATTATCTCATGGTTTCTGTAGGGTAGGAGTCTGGATGTGTCTCAAGCATAAATGGGAACCCAGGGACCCTCTTCTCAGGGTCTTTCAAGGCTGTAAAGTGACAGCTGGGCTGCATTCTCAACAGGAAGTTTGAATGGGGAAGCATCTACTTTCCCCATTCAAACTTCCTGTTGTGGAAGTTTGGCTGTTCACAACATGGCAGCCTGTTTCTTCAAGGCCAACAGGAGTGCTTCTCTCCAGTTACAGAGTCTGGTGTATTACACTTTTTAATTAAATTGTTTTTTAAAAACATCCTTTCTGTTGTCATATTACAAAGCAGTATTTTAACCTAACACTTGTTATCATATTCCAGTGATCCTTGTTGAGTAGTGGTTTTGATATAAGACAAGCTCACAGCTTGTGACCACAAGGATCATTATATGAACCTCAAGGATCATTATAACCACCTCACATAGTAATGAAGATACATTTTTGGAAGGCTTACTATGATTGGACACGTTTCAACTTTTTAAAGATGTATTTACTCAAGTAATCCTCATAGCAGTTGTTGCTACTGTTACCTTCATTTTACAGATGAGGAAATTGAGGCACAGAGCCTGAGAAACTTGTGTCAGCTCAAAATAGTAAGTGGTAGAACCAACATGTTGACCTACTTAGTGTGAATTCAGATGACCCACTCTTAACCACTAGGCTTTTCTGCCACTCGAGGTAGTGGGTTGGTGTGGAAGGTACCGTGGCCTCAGTGTGTGAAGTCATAGGTTTGGGTTTTTGCTTTAGTCTGTGAGTAAACTTGAACAAATCTCATTTTCTGTATTTGTAAAGCATTGTAAGCAACATAGCTTCCCTCTTTAACTCACAACTCATTAAAAGAATTTCTTGTAAACTATAAAGTGCTTTCCAAAGGAAGGTGGCTATGTTTTCTCTTGGGAAGCAATAATGTATTTTAAAATAAGCACTCAATGAAATGGATATGTTGATGGGCTGTAGATGAATTCAGTCAGCCAGGCAAGTATTTGGTAGACCCCCATGCCTTCCTATGGGTAAATTTTCTGAATTTCTTTATTCCAAAGACACAGAGTTATAAGCACAATTTTCAGAGGCACAGAAGCGCTTGTCTCATGATAGGGTCTGTATGCAATCAGCGCATGTTCATCAAAAATGATTTAATAAACAACACATCAGACCTTCGAGTATTTTCTGAGCAAATTGTTCTATGGACTTGCAAACCTTAGCCTGACAGCGGAGCCAGGGAAGCGACCCCAGAGCATGTGGGACGCAGGCCCCGCACCAGCTCAGTGATGTGGGTGATTGTGCGGTCGGGGGCTGTGTGAAAGGGGGCCAAGCAGATCCATTCTGAAAGACTGGAATCTTTGTAGCAGGCCTTAAAATATAACCACTTAAAAAAATACTCCCTGGCATGATGGTCATTGACTGTGGAGAATGTTTCGTGGCAAAATCAGGTGGCTCTAGAGATGATATCTGATCTGTTCTTCCATGCAAAGGTTTTGAGGCCTGATTAATCGGAATCTTCATTGAGTGTGGAAAGGATGGTTGGAGGCAAAGAACTTGGAGTTGTCATGGGAGGCACCATCGTGGTGGGTATTACGGTCACACGTTTGATTCCTGCTCTAGTCTCCCTGCCAAGTCGCCTTGGAGGAACCAAGGTCTAAAGGGCAGCTCCTGACACACCCCGCTCCAAAGTGTCCGTGAAGCAGCTCTCTCTGCTCAGAGAGAGGAGAGCTTGTGGCTCTCGGTGCAGCTGTCCTTTTTGCTGGACATATTCTTCCTTACCTCATGTCTTTATGGGGTGCGGGCTAATTCAGCCTTGAGGAAATGGAAGACGGATTCAGCCCTTCAAGATACTGCACATTTAAGCTTTTTATTTTAAAGTGAGTATTTCCTATCACATTCCCTGCAAATTTATGCTGTGAAATTCTACCAGATGTGAGCTAATGAAAGGCTGTAAATGTGGTCCTTCTTCAGCTTTCTGTAGTCTGAGTTTTTAACCATTATTAATATCCTCAGATTACTTAGCTATGGGAGGAGACAACCCATAACAACTGGAAATTTCTCGTCATTTTTTCTCAAAATTTGGCACCATGGCCTAGGTTTCCATATAGAAAACCCACTTTCCCATTACAGTGGAACTAGGTAGCTCTACATGGAAATAGCAGCTTGTACGACTTTTTGACGAGTGATCTGCTAGACCAGTGAGCCTGTCAGGTTTCACAGGCTATCAGGGCAGTCATTTAGAGGAAAGAAATGGACCAAGTGTGTGTGCTTTGCCTCTCTGGTATTGAATGAGGATGGATTTTGAACGCATCTGCTCAAGTGCTGGATGGGATCTGCCCATCTGGACAATCATAGACTAAGCGCAGAGGCATAGGCTAGAGGAAGAGCATGGATGCATGTGCTGTGGATGGATTCCAGCTCAACTTACTGGCTGTGTAACCACGGATGGCCTGGTAAACTTCTTTAATTCAGTCTTTCCATTTTGAAAATCCAGAGTGAATCTGCCCTGAAGGGTAGATGATTTATACAGAGCCTCAGGCACAATACCTGCTTATAGTAAGTACTGTCCTGAACACACAGGAGCCTGGATGGTTATCTCAGGCGTGCATCTGTTTATCAAACAGTTACTGAGAGTGTTCTGGATGCCAGGCATTGGATAGACTAATGCTTCGTTCATTCACTCTGAAAGAAGTAACCAGTTTTGACATAGGACAGAAATCAGGCCAGAAGAAAAGATCATGCTGGTTTATTAGTGATTTCAGTGAGGGCCTTCCCGGTTAAGTCACGGTTGAATGTTTTAACTGGATGTCAAAACCAGAAAGTTTATTTGACATTATCAAAAGGACAACAGAAAAGAAGGTGATTTAATGAGAGAATAGTAGCTATATTTCTCCCAGTGATGCTCTATTTTGCAGTTCACTGAGACACTTCAAAGATTAATTTTAAAATGTTCACCCTCAGAATTACTGTTTTGTTTTTTTAATCAGAGAACTAGGACAATTACAAAGTGAGTGCTTGTAGAAGAAATTGTATCCCATCAAACTCAAGACAGATGTGGCTACATTTAGTGGTAAGAGGAGCTGTTTTTCCCTAAGGCTCTAGTTGACATTTGCCAGTTCACTATTTGCTTGCCAGTGACAGTACAGTCTCAAAGTTTATAAGAGTGTTGGTCCTAGAAGCTTTCTCTGCCGGCATGAGGCGTGTGGAATGATCGCCACCCCTGCATCCTCTCCTGCATGTACCACTCATTTACCGCGTTAGTAATTGGCAGCCACCACGTCATTCTTCCGGGATTCTTGGCCCTCTCTCCAGGGCCTGCCACTGTCCCTCCACGCCAGTCTTTCCAGCCTCTCAACACCCCTACCTTTTCCCAGTCTCAACTTCTCTTGTGCCATTTGCTTTGAGTTCCCTATTTTGATGTTAACATCCCTTGAATCCTGGCTTCAGTTCAATTCCTGTTCATCCTGGCTCAGTTTGTATATTGACTTTTAATTATTCTCTATTTTTTTTAGTGAAAATAATATGGAAAGTGGAGTCAAGGGATTTAGATTTCTATCCCAGTGTATTTGCTGTGTTGCTAGCATCTGAGGCCATTCCTCCTTAATACATCAAGATAATTCTATCGCTGGGTGTGGTGGCTCCTGCCTGTAATCCCAGCACTTTGGGAGGCTGAGGCGGGTGGATCACCAGAGGTCAGGAGTTCAAGAACAGCCTGGCCAACATGGTGAAACCCTGTCTCTACTAAAAATGCAAAAATTAGCCAGGTGTGGTAGTGTTTCTTGTGGTCCCACCTACTCTGGAGGCTGAGGCAGGAGAATTGCTTGAACCTGGGAGGCAGAGGATACAGTGAGCTGAGATCTCGCCACTGCACTCCAGCCTGGGTGATAGAGCAAGACTCAGTTTCAAAAATAAAAAAAAGATAATTCTATCCACTCTAGATGGGAGTTTGTGAGGGTTCATTGAGAGGAAAGCACCAAGCCTCATCATTTACATATGGCAGATGTAACAAAAATGGACACACACATACATATTTTTAAAATAAGAGAGAGGGTCTCCCTCTGTTGCCCAGGCTGTAGTGCAGTGGTGCAGCTGTAGTTCACAGCAGCCTCTGACTCCTGAGCTCAAGTGATCCTCCTGCCTCAGCCTCCTGAGTATCTGGAACTGCAGGCGTGCACTTCTACACCCAGCTAATTTTTAAAATTTTTTTGTAGAGATGGGGTCTTGCTACATTGTCCAGGTTGGTCTTGAACTCCTGGGCTCAGTCTTCCTGCCTTGGCCTCCCAAAGCTCTGGGATTACTGGCACAACCCACTGCGCCCAGCCGCATGTTTTTTATTTGCTGCAAAGTTTCACATACCTCAGCAATTAATATTCACATCTTACTGTCCTTACCACATGTTAAACCTAAGATAGAACAGCTTACCACCATATCCTGAGAATTTGTCTTTAGACACAAAATTCACATTCATAAATACTAATAGCACATTATTCTATGGACTTGCTGCTCCATTTCCTTTAGGCCAGTGGTAATGAGTATTCTGGAGTATATGGTGAGGGGCTCCTGTAGGCTAAACTGAACACTTCCATTGTACAGGCCATAATTAAGTCCTCTTTGAATGGCTTCACCTGTGGGATGTTCAGTACAGGGACATTATCATCATTTTGCCAGTTCTTTGAAGACTTTGTGGATCTTGGCTTCATGACTCCAAAATGGGAAAGAGACAGATCAAACATTGGCAGAACGTAGATGTGTGTTGGGCTGGCAATCAAGGGAGGGCCATGTACATTTCCACTTCAGATCTCAGGGTACAAGAAAGACCAACCTCACAGGGTTCAAATGGAGACTTTTTTTGCACCCTCGCTGACCCCACCCAGCAATTGTAGGAGAAAATAGGAGTGATAGAGGAAATACCTAAGGCAGATTATCTGAGGCTTATTTTCTTCTAAGTAAATTCTACATTTGCAGAGGTCTGAAAATTATATATATTTTCTTTGGTTTTTAATTTTTTAACTGTAGTTTATATATGTTTATGACATATAGTTGTCCTGTTATATAAAACAAATATTGTAAGACCTGGGCATGAAACTCCCGATTAGTAAGCCCCATTGTCTGCAGTTTGTGGCATATGCCTCTGATGTCAGCTGAAATGAACTTTGTTCGGCAAAATGGTTTGTAAATATTGGTTTGGGTTTGGCAATAAGAGTGAACAAATCAGTATTTCTGCCTCATCCTGAGTTTATCCAAACAAACCCAACAGTTTTCTATTTAAAAATCCAGGTGCTAATCGTTTCAGTCTCGAGTGTACACCCATCTGCCCACGTCTATTAATCATCTGCAGACCTCTTTGCTTTTCAAGCTGCCACTCAGCACAGAGAGAGAGAAAGCACTCTCTCAGTGGTTCACTCTGCTTGAGAACCTGGTGGGGTTATTTTACTTAGCGCATGCAGTTTTAATGTTCCTGAAAACAGAAATGTTAAACAAGGAGCCTTCTTAGTGCTGACGTGGTGAGAGCTGCAGCAGCCTGTCCCGTTGCTGAGGGCTAAATAGACAGAGAAGCATGGGGACATTCTCTCTGGCAGGACATTCTAGGGCCTGGTCCTGTGGCCATCCATTCCTCTCTTGCTTTTGTCGCAGGTCATCTGCAAGTTAGCTGGCAAGCCTGGTGTCTTTATTTTTAAACTTGCAGTCATTAACATGCCTTGTGGGAAGAGAAGGATCTTTTGTTTCTGGGCTGAGCCTCAGAGCTTGGAGGCCAAGGTACTCTTCAGACCTGCTAACTAGCCCTAAGCCCTACAATAACAACTTCAAAGTTTGGCCTTTTTAGCAAAAAAAAAGACTGCAAGAGAATGTTATCTGTGGAAGGTTTGGAGGAGTCAGCTGCATCCTGAGACTTCACACAGTGGAATGCGTGTATTTTAGGATTAAGTTGAACACTTTGGATCACGGCCTGGGGTTGGACAGAAAGCCCAAACAGCAGGCATCCAGGGAGTGGTGAGTGCTCATGGAAGGTGCTGGTATTTGCCATGCTTCCCACTGGGCTGTGTCTCAGGGCCGTGTGCACAGGCAGAAGTGAGCCTGATGCTTGGAGGGCCTCTCCAGTATTGCTGGGCATTGTCACGAGGCGACAGATCTCTAGAAGGACAGGGCTTGCTCAGTTTTACCTTGTGGCTGGCAGATTCTGCTATCTGTCTTCCAACTGGGTCCATGCACCCCTCAGTTCATAGGAAGACTTTTTGAGGTTCACCCTGGGTACATTACTTTATGGAATTCAGCTTTTAGATAATCAACTTCAGTATGTCCTTTTTACTACAATTACATGACCTGCCTCAGAATGCTCCTGGGGCCAGCTTTAAGCCGGCTCTCCCCTCCCAGCTCCCTTCCTAATTGCCTTGTTGCCACCTTACAAAAAAACAAACATACCCTTCATCACACCCTCAGACTTGCTATGATGCATCATCTCAGGATGTATAAGGGAATATGTTTTAGAGGTACATGTGCAAAAACGTTTTTCTGATTAGATTAAACTTCTTGAGTGATCTAAGTCAATACTGTGCATAGAAGTATAATGCAAGACACAAGTGCAGAAAACATTTGGAATTTTAAACTTTCTGGTAGCCACATTAAAGTAAAAAGAAATTTTCATATTATTTATGTCATATGAATATATATAATACATTATTAATTTTAATAACGTTTTATTTAACCCAGTATATCCCAAATGTTATCATTTCAACGTTATCAGAATGAAAAGCCAATAAAGAGTTGTTTTGCATGTTTTTTTGTATACTATGGCTTTAAAATTTGACTTATATTTTACACTTAGAGCGTATCTGTCTCAATTCAGACTGGACGTATTTCATGTGTTTCAGAGCCACACGTGACTAGTGATTACTACGTTAGGGCGGCACTGTTGTAAGTAATAGAAAGCACAGTCTTTACGCTGTTGGTATTTGGGAACCAAGATTGGTTCATGTTGAATTATGAACAAATAACAAGCTGAGGTTGAGGGGCGTTAAGAGCATGAACCCCAGAGCCGGACTGGATCCTAGCCTCACCACGTATCTATCAGCTGGGAGACTTTGGACAAGCCCTGAGCCTCTGTTTGTGCTGGTTTCCACGCATCAAAAATGAGAATGATAAGTGCCTTCCTCATAATGATTGTTTGAGGATTGAAAAGCTAAGGCTAATCTATATAAAGCACTTAGAAGAGTGTCTGGTATCTGGTATGTAGCCCACCAAGGTAGCTACGGTGTGGTGGCAAAAACTCGAGGTTCGTCTTTTGAAAGACTTGCATTTGAGATGTCTTTCTGCCATTGGTCACTTCGTGCCTTAACTTTTCAAACTTCAGCGTTCACATGTTCGAGGGAGTCTAACACCTCCTTCCTCCCAGGACACTGTGCTGGAGGGACACATGATAAATATGTACATAGCCACCATTTTTGGGAATCTTCTTTATGGCAGTGTGATGCTTATTTGTATTATCTTATTTCATCTTCACAACAACTGTTTGAGGAAGGTGTGTTTATCCCCATTTTCTGTTTGAAGACAGCAAGGCTCAGTAACTAGCCCAAGTGACCATATTGGGCATGGGCAGAGCTGAAGTTTGAGTGCAGCTGTGTCTGCCTCTGAAGCCCTGAAACATTGCTACATGCTGTTGCCTATGCGTATGTCATGATTATTACTCAGATGTACAGTTTAGTCCACATGGTACTAAAATCTAAGTTAAACAAGGAGGTCTTCCTATTTCCCCAAGATGGCAGAGTAAGCTAATGTGAAATCCCTGCTGATAAAAAGATCTGGAAGTGTCAGTGAGTTTGATCAGGGAAGCAGGACAGTGAGCAGTGGTTTGGAAAAGGGCCTTGTTTTCAGGAGACGTCAGGGATGTGAGGGTGCAGAGCTGGGTGCCTGGAAGAGCAGAGGACAAGTCACTGGCGAAGGCCTGCAGTGGGGGCTGGAGGGAACGCCTGTGGAGGCTGCTTCTACTGTGTCAGGTGTCCCTGAGGGGCACAGGACTGGCCATCGGAGGCAGGGCAGTGAGGACAGATTGGAGTGGGCAGGGACGGCTGCTTCAGCTGCCGCTTCATGTCACTTTCCAAACATGCAAAATACCTGTAGCAAACCCTAACCTGGAACCATCCAGACTAGAGACTCTCAGGAAGCCTGGCTGTGAATTAGCTGACATGATAGGGTGGGATCCCACTGCAGTGACCAACAGTGATTCCTCTGGAACCACTGGAAGAGTGAGTCCAGACACATCAGGAATGCCGCCTGTTATGTGTGTGGGAGCCTTCCATCCTCCTGCTCCAGTTCCAGTAACCTTTAGGTACATCCTGTTCCAGATGACTGTTCTATCATATCGGGTTCTTGGGGTGCTCATCCTGCATCTTTTTTCCTCTGCCTGCTGCCATCATCATGAATGCTGTTTTCTGGTATGTTGTAAACTTGCCTTCAGTGCAGCTTTTTCTGTGGGATTCTACAGAATCGTGGAAGCATTGCTACTAAGCAGCTTTTGGTTTGCATCTGCTGGGTGTCTGAGATTTTTGGCCCAACATGAGAATTCCTCCTCTTAGGGGCTTCTGTGCATAAGGAAGGTGTGTTTGGATCCCAAACATGTGCGAGACCAGGCCCAGGGTTTCAGATTTTTGTTTTCCTCATGTCGGGTCCGGGCAGAGATTGGCTTCCTGGTCATCGCCCTGAGTGCATGAGTGGTTTTTTTTTTTTTTAAACAACTCAGTTTGATGTAGGGAATCTCATTTCCAGCAGATGGCTTGCACAGTCCCAAAGTAATTTCTTGTTTCTGTTCCAGTCAAACACAACATACAGTAATTTACCCACTTCCTTCTGACTCCCCACTAAAGTGATAATGAAATGGAAAAAAAAGGCAAAAATACAAAAGGATAAGAGATTGGAAGAAGAGGTAATGGAAACAAAAATAGAAGAGCTGCAGCATAAATGGATGAGTGATGAGTAATGCCACAGACTAGAAAAAAACGCTGCAGTTTACGGCAGAAGTATGAGAACCCCCAAAGTAAGCCAAATAGAAGTGCAGATCCTTAGACAATCTCTGGAATTCGAGCTATTAGGTGTCTCTGAAACGAGGACTAGCCGAACGTTTGCACAGGAAGCAGTTCATTGGATCCAAGCCTCCTTCCTCCCCTGCACGGCCTAGTGAAGCCTCTTCCCACACTTCCACAAGAGAAGATGGTGATGCACCTTCTGGAAAGTCAGCCTTTCTGGAAACATTGACTACAGGGACTCTGGGATCAGGAGCACCAGGCAAAGCTGCAAGAGGGGCAGGGAATGCCAGGGAAGAACGGGTTAAGTGAAAGTCTATAGAAGAATGAGACCCATGGTTACTGCCCCAGTTCTCCTCTTAGGAAGCTGGCATCCAATATGATGCACTCAGGTGTCTGGAAGATTCCATGCTGGGGCCTGCAAACATCCAAGACAGAGGACTTGCAGATTGTTACATCAGCCAAATTCCCCATCGCAAAGCCTAGCAGCTAAGAAAGCCTGCACATGGCACACGGCACTGCCAGCCAGCCAGCCTCCTGTGTCTTGCTCTTATATGTGAACGGGCAGGCAGAAATTACCAGAAAATTGAGGAAATCTCAACATGCATGACAGAGACCACACCCCCAACACACATATGTAAGCAAGCAAATTTTCAAAAGTCTAGAAAACAAAATTCAATCCAGAGAAGAAAACAAAAACTGGCATTAATATTCTTAGAGAAATATTCTAAGATGGGCACGACTTAAAGCATCAGCAGTACCCAGCGTTAGTTGGGACATGGGGAAAGGAACGTTAGTTACCACCCTGCTGGTGAGATCAAAAACCACTGCAGCCTTTTTCAAGAGCAATTTGGCAGTAGAGTCATCCCTCGGTATCCAAGGGGAATTGTTTCCAGTCCCCAGATTCCCAAATCCACACATGCTCAAGTCCCTTACCTAATAACATGGTGTATTTGCATAGAACCTATGCACCTCCTCCCATAGATCTAAGATTATCTCTAGCTTACAATACTTAACACAGTGTGGATGCTTTGTAAACAGTTGTTACACTGTGTTGTTTTCTGTTAGCATTATTTTTCTGTTGTTATTGTTACTTTTTTTTCCCAAATATTTCTGCTCTGTGGTTGGTTGGCTCCAAGGATGTGGAGTACGAGAATACACAGGGCCAACTGTGTATGATAGAGCTGAAGATTTAGGAACTCTCTGACCCAGCCCATTTCATTTATAGAAATCCAGGTACAGGGAGACTTTCCACAAGGAGATTGTAAAAAGATTTTTTTTAACTGTACTGTTTGTAAATATTGAAAAAGAGGAAACAATTGTCAGCAGTAGGGGAATGGATCCTTTGAGGTATAGAGTGGAATATTATATAGCTGTTAAAATTAATGAAATTTACTTACTAATATGGATATCTAAAAAAGTTGGATGAAAACAAATTGCAAAGACTATGATATATATGTAAATTTGAATACATATAAAATATTATTTGAGGATAATAGTAGTAATAAGGGCTAAGATAAATAATAGTAACCCTTTGATACAGAGGCTATTATCATTTTACATCTGAGGAAAGTGAGGCACAGAGAGGCTAAGTAACTTGCCCAGGCCTGCACAGCTAGTATGTAGGTAGTGAAAGGACAAAAAATTCTTGGGAATATTAACAAACTTCAAAGAAAAGAACACGAGACTTTATTTGTAGCTTTTTTTTTTTTTAAGAGACAGAATCTGGCTCTTTTACCACCCAGGCTGGAGTGGAGTGGCATGATCATGGCTCACTGCAGCCTCAAACTCCTGGGTTCAAGTGATCGTCTTGCCTCAGCCTCCCAAGTAGCTGGGACTACAGGCATTTTAAAAATCTTTTTTGTAGAGACTGAGTCTCACTACTTTTATCCAGGCTGTTGTGAAGTGATCAAAAGCCCGGGCTCAAATGATCCTACTGCCTTGGCCTCTCAAAGTGCTGGGATTACAGGTGTGAGCCACTGTGCCCAGCCTTTTTTTTTTTTTTCTCTGTTTTGTGTTGTTTATTTCTTAAGCGAGATCTGAAGCAGTTGTGGCCAAGCTGAGTGTCTGTTACATGATTATGTTTTTAAATACTTTTTTTTTAAGAGCAGTTTTAGATTCACAGCAAAATTGAGCAGAAGGTACAGAGATTCCCATCTGGCCCTGCCCGCACACATGCACAGCCTCCTCCATCATCAACGTCCCCCACAGCGTGGTGCATTGTTGCGAGCTGTGCACCCACATTGGCACATCAATATCCACGTCCACTGTAGGGTTCACTCTTGCTGTTGGACATTCTGTGGGTTTTGACAGACGTTTAATAATGAATTTATGCACTGTCATAGTGGACAGAATTGTTTTCCTGTCCTAAACATTCTTGTGCTCCACCTATTTATTCCTCTCACCACCCTAAACCCTGGCAGCCAGTGATTTTTTGGCTGTCTCCATAGTTTTGCCTTTTCTAGGAGATTATACAATTGACTTCATATAACATGTAGCCTTTTCAATGAAAAGTTGGCTTCTTCCTTTAACACTGTGCATTTAACTTCCCTCTGTGTCTCTTGGTAGCTCATCACCTTTTATCACTGAATAGTATTTCATTGTCTGGGTGTGTTACATTACTTTTTACTCTTTACATGTTAAAATATGTCATAACTTTTAATGATTAAAACTGTAAGCTTGGAAATTCTCAGCCCATGGCTGACCGTTCAGGGATACAGGACTAATAGAGCCATAGGGTTTGTGAATCAGTTTGTGTAGTTTTCACTGGCCTTCCACTAAGCATCATTTTCTTTACCATTCTGCATGTAATTAACAGACACATAGTGTCTTCCTGCCTGTGAGGCTGGGCCTGAGGTGCTGAGCCGACAACACTGTGGCCTTGGAAAGAAAGGCAGTGCTCTGAGCCAGAGCAAATCAGAGGGCCCTCACTTCACCAACTGCTTATTAGGTCTTCAGAGCTGTGCTTCCAGCTCAGGGCAGGCTTTTGGAAGGAAGATTTTGGAATCTCGCCTGAACATACTCATAATATGGTTTTCTTAGGTTGGGTTTTGCTGGGAATTTCAGTGTTATTTCCTTCAACTTTGTTGTCATCTGTGTCTCAGAATGTAACTACTTATGCTTTTGCGTCTGGCTTTTATGTTGCAGGAAATCAGAGTGAATCCTCTGATCTGCATACTTGGAGGCAGGGCATCTGATAAAATAATATTTTTGTTAATGGTTGCCCTGTGTTCCATATGCACAGTGCTTTCAAAGAGTTCACAAAGTTGAACCTGGGGGTTTAGAGTTGGAAGGATATAATTTAGTACACCTTCCCCATTTTAAAAATGAAGAAATTGATGCTCAGAGAGTGGAATAACATGTACAAGATTACACGCTCATTTCTCATGGAGTTGGGGGTAGGAAAAAGGGCTCCCTGTCCCCTACATGTGTTTACTGCATCACAGAGTACAATAAAATAAACTAAAAGATCTGTAGATCATTTAATTTTCAGTGGTTGATTGATAAGACTTGATAGGGCTTTATAGGTCTAAACCTTGTCTTTGGAATGCAGTATTTGTGATATGTGTTTGGGACACTAGCTCTGAAGCTTTTTAATGCTTTATGTTAAATAAAAGAAGTTCTTGAGGTGAAAGTTGGTAGTTTGTAATATTAGAGAAGTGTTTATACACCTGCCTTAGTTGGGTAAATATGGATATCATTGGGATCCTAGGTTTTCTTCCTTTTCACCCAATGGGAAAGCCCCTACCCTGATGCTCTACAATTGGATCAGAGGTATATATCTTATTTTTAAGCTTACAGGCCTTACTCCCATTGGGTGGGAGTTATTGGCAAGAAGAGTTTGATCATGTGCATTTAAGAATTTTAGGATCGCTCTGTCTTGTTTTTACAACACTCCTAATCTGAAGTGGCTGGGTGATGGAAACTTTCTAAGTGGGTAGGTGCTACAATTAGTTATATGATTTTTTCCTCATAGCACTCTGAATTCAAGTATTCCTTAGTGCCCCATTTTTAATATTTTTGCTGGAAAGGCAAATAGATGTTTTTTGCCAGAACTCTTAATGATTTTCATTAATATTAGGATTTAAACTTTACATATATACTTATAAATAAGTGTAGTATTCCCTGTGACCAAAGAAGCCTTCCTTGAAATGGTTCAATAGAATCAAGTTTAGTAAACATACATTTATTTTGACTTAAGTCTTCCAGAAAATACCTATTATAACAAAGGAATCATTAACAAACTACCTGTAAAACATGATCATGAGCCGGGCACAGTGGCTCACGCCTGTAATCCCAGCACTTTGGGAGGCCGAGGCGGGTGGATCACGAGGTCAAGAGATCGAGACCATCCTGGTCAACATGGTGAAACCCCGTCTCTACTAAAAATACAAAAAATTAGCTGGGCATGGTGGGGCGCATGCCTGTAATCCCAGCTACTCGGGAGGTTGAGGCAGGAAGATTGCCTGAACCCTGGAGGCAGAGGTTGCGGTGAGCCGAGATCGCGCCATTGCACTCCAGCCTGGGTAACAAGAGCGAAACTCCGTCTCAAAAACAAAAACAAAAACAAAAAAAAACATGATCATATGTAAAATGAGAGCATACCTTAATTCTGCTTTTATAACATGATTTATGTTGCAGTGTGTGAACTTAAATCTCCCTCCATGAGTGACTTCCTGTGGGGTCTGGAGAACTCTGGCTGGCTAAGGCACATTAAGGCCATAATGGATGCAGGAATCTTCATTGCAAAGGTATGCAGTTGCGGAGGAATTAAGGGACAGATCAGCAAGCCACTCTGACTTCAAAATGGGGATACCCCGCCATGGGCTTCCCTGCCCTAAGCTGCACTGCACTGACTTGGTAGCTGGCTTTGTAGAACTCCATATAGTTTATGCAGTGAAGATGTGATTTTGCCAAATAATACAGTGCTTAGCTGACAGTGTGTCAGCACTGTAAGCAAATATTTCCAGAGTATTCTCTTCCATTAGGTTTAATCCTGGATGGAGGAAAGAACTTTCTGTAGAATACAACCAAATGTGAGTTACTTCAGTGATAGGGGCTTGGGGCTTACATCCAGTAGATCCTTCTTTTAGCCAAAGTCATGTTTCTGTAGCTGGAAGGTAGATTCCATTCTGCCATAGGAAAATGTTGCTGTCACTTTCATATAAGCTGTTTTAGAATGCAGTGTCTTTTGTGTTGTTTAGGTTTTTTTTTTTTAAATGAATTCCTCAGATTTATACCTAAAGAGAACCTTATATTCCCCAATGCCATGTTATATTCCCCCTTATTAGGTAATCATTTATTCAACAAATCTTTATTTAGTGCCAGGTACTATTTTCTATAGATGCGATGCGAGTAAGCCAGATCCAGTCTCTTCCCTCACAGAGCTTACATTCTGCTGTGGGAGACAGAGTATGTTTGTTTGTTTGTTTTGAGACAGAGTCTTGCTCTGTTTCCCAGGCTGGAGGGCAGTGGTGCGATCTTGGCTCACTGCAACCTCTGCCTCGAGTTCAAGTGATTCTCCTGCCTCAGCCTCCTGAATAGCTAGGATTACAGGTGCCTGCTACCACACTGAACTAATTTTTGTACTTTTAGTAGAGGTGGGTTTTCACCATGTTGGTCAGGCTAGTCACAAACTCCTGATCTCAGGTGATCCACCCGCCTCGGCTTCCCAAAGTGCTGGGATTACAGGCGTGAGCCACTGTGCTCAGCCAAGACAGAGTATTAATAAACTAATAATAAACTGGAATTTTAGGTAGTGATAAATACTATGATGAAATCTCTCCCATGTTTCCCAGTGTATGTTTCCTGCCAAGATACTCAGCTAAAAATGAAGTGCATTTGCAATAACAAATAGAAATTCTTTTCTTAGCGGAGAGTTTCTGGTATCATTTTTACCTTTGTTTTTTCCTCCTTTCCCCGAACTTGGATCCATTACTTGACTCTTATCTTTTTATCTATAAGTTCATAGTTTTGTAGTTTATATTTATGCCTTTTCCTTTTTGGAAATGGGTGGGGCCAGTAGCAACTCCAGAATTTCAGTAAGGCTTAATATGGAAACCCAGAGGTAAGAGGGTGAGGTGGGCTAGGGGACAAGCCATGAAGGTACGTTTGCATAGGATGAATGCTTGTATTTATTAAGTACATGCACAGAATGGGAAGGGAAAGCTTTAGCTGCCAGCAACAGGCCACTCTGGCTCTGTCCTAATTAGGCGGGGCCCTACATACATGAATGAACGGGTGTTTTGTTTTGGCCATTTCTTTCTGTAATATACAAACCTGGCTCTGATCCAAGGTTCTGCCTTTTTACAGCCATTCTTTCTGACTCTTTGCGGATCGTGTGTTTTCTAGGCAGTTTCAGAGGAAGGGGCAAGTGTGCTTGTTCACTGTTCCGATGGCTGGGACAGGACTGCTCAGGTGTGCTCGGTGGCAAGCCTGCTGCTGGACCCGCACTACCGGACTCTGAAGGGCTTCATGGTGAGTGTGGCCACTGGGCCATTCCCACAGGCGGTGCCTTGACCGGGAATGGACCTCCGTTTTTGCAACTGCTGTTTTCTTGCCAGCATTATTTTTCTTTTAGTAGTTGAGCAGGATTAAAGGGGAGGAGATCAGATAGGCTTGGAATAGAGGTGAATTTCTGGAATATTGAAACCATTTCAAGTCAATGCTACTGAATGAGTTTTGGGGCAAATATAAAATATATTTGGTAGTTTGTAAGACAGTTCGATACATTTACTCATAAGTATTTCAGGTTTGAGGTAATGTGAATATATAACAGAAAACACATTTTAGAAAAAATATTTGGGGAAAAAATTTTCTATATTGTGCATGCCAAATGTCCTTGGTAGGAAAAACTGTTTCCACTTCTGGGATTTAAGCAGTCCTTCATATCTCTGGAAGAGAATACTGAACATTTCACAGCCTTTTCTTGTTGTTTGCTGAAGTTACGAGTGTATCCTCCTATAGAATTTGAACCTTGAAGGTGGGCATCAAAAGATAACATGTTGCTTTCAACTACAGAGTATTGTATAGTAGCCTGGGATGGTGAAGTTTTGGCTAATCTGGTATAAGTTCCTTAAAATGAATTAACCTCTTAATCATGATTTGGTAGAAAGTGCGTTAGTCAGTCATGATCCGTGTTACAGAAGATGCTTAGAAAGGAGCCCTAATGGAATCTCTTTACTGCTGGGTCTCCGTTATTAATATCAGTAGCACCCTCAGACAAGAGAGAAGAGGCAAGCTCCCTCTCTGGGACCTTTTTCCTTTTTTGGAAGTGTCAGAGACCTTCCAATTACCTGTGATAGCACTGACACCTCAAAGCGATATTCCTGCTTCAGACCCCTGATGGACTGAGGTGAGGAGGGCCGAGATGAGGAGGTTGCCAGTCACACACTGCCCTTAGGCTGTTCTCCTGTACACATCCTTTTCTACCATCAGCTCATTCTCATTGTGCCCTATTAAATGTACAACCCAAAGAAAATGTCTTCAGAGTTGTAAAGAACAGACTTCCACCAGTCCATATCTCTTCGTAGGGGAAATCTCTGGCCACTTTAGAGCATTGGTGATATTGATCAGACTATCTATATTACTTGACTAAATCCAGGGTGGGTGCGGTGGCACACATCTGTAATCCCAGCATTTGGGGAGGCTGAGGAAGGAGGATTGCTGGAGCCCCAGAGCTCAAGACCAGCCTGGGCAACATAGTGAGACCTTGTCTCTACAAAAAAATAATAAAAAATAAGGCAGGTGTGGTAGAGCCCACCTGCGGTCCCGGCTACTTGGGAGGCTGAGGTTGGAGGATTGCTCGTGCTCAGGTCAGGGGTGCAGTCAGCTGTGATCGTGTCACTGCACTCCAGCCTACGTGACTGAGTGAGATCCTGTCTCAAAAATAAATTTTAAAATATAAAACAATATAAAATACAAAACCAAAATAACATAAAAATTTAAAAATAATTATCTGGACTGCTTCAGACTTATAAATTCATGTTAACCCTAATTCCAAAGTAGGGCTGAAACTTCAAATATACCCCAAAGCCATCCTGTTAGAATTCTTCTAATGTGTGGAAAATATCACTGAAAAACATTCCCATGTGTTTTTTGTCAAGAGATTGGTAACTGACATACTGAGAGGCAGCATCACACATTGGTTGAGATGGGGTTTGGAGTGGAGAGAGCTGGGCTGTGAAGTGGCATCTGCTTGCTAGTAGCATGATCTCGGGTGAATATGAAAACTCTTTCCTTCAGTTTCCCCTCTAAAAGTGAGAATACCTATCCCACAGTTAAATGAGATCATATGTAAAGGAATGTAAACAGTGCCTGGCACACAGGAAGCATTCAGTGGGTGGGGTTCCTACATTTTTATACATCCGTTTCCATTCAGTTCTTACGGATGACCTTCAACTTTGCCCTTGCCACCTGCATCTCTATATGGGTGGATAATGCCTGTTCACGCATTTGCAGGTTACTTGAGGATGGTGACTTCTGCCGAAAGTGCCTCTGAATTCCTCAACATTATTGGTTGTGTGATCTCTTTTTTTTTTGTTTGCTTCTCTCCATGACAGTTATATTCTTTCTTATGTAGGTATTAATTGAAAAGGACTGGATTTCCTTTGGTCATAAGTTTAATCACAGGTAAGTAATATTTAAGACTGTTGCTTTGAATGTTTAGAATAAAAGCACTGTTTCTGAAATTTTCAACTGAATGTCTATGGGAAAATGTCTTATTTTTGAAGTTTGTGTCTTATTCAGAAAGTTTAAGTTTTGTTGCATATGTCATATCATAGATAAATGAAGTTACAACTCTAATTCCTCTTGGTAATAGTTGGGCAGAACAAACTAATGTTAAATTGTTCTAGAAGAGACAGAGAATGCTTGTTAATTGTCCTAGTCAGGATCAGCCGTCCCTTTTTCCTGACATACACATTTGACTTACTAAATTACTCAATTTTAGAAGTGTAGACATTCACTTTAGGCTGCAAGTTGTGAAATGCCTGTGGAACAGTTTCTCTTTGCTCTTCTATAATTCTAAGGCATTTGTATCAGAGTGCGGTTTGTCCCAGATGTCTCTGGAGGGGTGATGAAGGACAGTGGCCCAGGCTTCAGAGCCAGACACAGATCCTGGATCCAACTCCAGATCCAGGCCATGGTATTCACTGTCTGGCCCTGGGCATCTGTCCTCTCTGACCCTTGGTCTCATTTGTGGAATGGGGATAGCGTCCTTCTACAGGGTTGTAGCATGGATGTTTAAAAAGTATAACTAGGCCAGTTGCAGGACCGGCCTGTGTAGTAGGCTCTCAACAGCTAGCAGCTGTTGTTTTTGGAGCCACCAGCCTCCTTTTGTCAGTGTTGTTGATGGCTGTATTGTGTTCTAGCACTCTCTACTCTTTGAATCTTAAATGGTATAGCTGTACTTAGTCTTTGGTGATTAAATTTAGGCAGCATGTTAAGTTTCATTAGTTTGATATATATTTTTTCAAATATTTTACTGTGTTTTCTTAAAATTCGAAGTGCATGCAACTGCCCAAGTATATTTTTGTAGTTTTTTGCTTTCAGCACTGTGATTTTCAGGAATTCTATTTTTATAATTATTTTTTCCAGGAAAGCATAGGAATTCCATTTTACAAAGGAGAAAACTAAAGCCCTCAATTAGATAAACTTCTTAACGTCATATTTCCAGTTTGGGGGTTAATACTATCTGCTAGGCAGTTAGGATCTCCAAGATAGGCGACAGATGACAGAACGAATATGGAAATGACTGAAGATCAGCTAGATAATATTTGTCTGATGAGGGCAAAACATTAATACTAGGCAACCCTTTTTAAAGCTACCAAAGGTGAGACACTGTAACATCTGAGAAGTTTCTAGACAATTTCCAATGTTCCCACTCTTGGGAAAACTCTGAAACTGACCATTGCTCATTTCTCTTCCTCAAGGTGATGCTCCATTACTAACATGAGGTTCTGTATTATTTTGTCTTTGATGACACCAAAACATCCTTTTGGATTCTCTGTAAAACTCACATAATAGTGTAAAGGGCCTAAGGAGTCTTCATTTTAAAATCAATACAAATTTGAGGGAGATTCTGATGTGCTCTTGAAAAGCAAAGCACTGAGAGATGTAATAAAAATACATGTGGAATCTGTGGTCACATGGAAATAAATCATGTGACAAGCTTTAACTGCTCTAGAAATGGGAATGCTCCTGACAGCGTGGGAAACCAAGTTGTCTTTCTTCCTCATCCCTTCCCAGCCAGACAGTGCAAAAAATGGAGAGCCCTAAAGCGGTTCGGACATTTCTTCTCACCCACTCATAAAGTGCAACATTTATTTTTAAAGTTTTAATGTACTTTTAAGGAATGAATTTAAAAATGCCCTTTTTCTGTGGAAAGTGTCTTTGAATTTTATGTTTTGCACTAATGCTTTCTTTTGTAACTATAACATGAACACATCCCTTCGATCCATACCTTCACTACAAAGTTGCTCTGGAAATCTGAATTTAAAAAGTTATTTTTCCATTTTTTTGTCATTGCAAGTTTATAAGGTAAGACTTATTTAGGAACTGGGGTTGCTTTTATGATGGTTTTTGCATTTATGGCTTTCTAATTTAAGAATAATTCTTGCCTTTAAAAGTCTGTAATGCTTTGTTTTATAGATACGGCAATCTAGATGGTGATCCAAAAGAAATCTCTCCCATTATTGACCAGTTCATTGAGTGTGTTTGGCAGCTAATGGAACAATTTCCCTGTGCCTTTGAGTTCAATGAGAGGTTTTTGATTCACATTCAACATCACATTTATTCCTGCCAGTTTGGAAACTTCCTATGTAACAGCCAAAAGGAGAGACGAGAACTCAAGTAAGTGTTTTGGTGTTGAATTTTTATCTAAAGATTTTGATGATTGAGAACTTTAGGTAGCCTTTCATAATTTTGAAGACTATTTTATTTAGTCACATACCTGTACTGACAGATTAAAGTTTTTTTTTTCCTGACATCATTTCAGAAACTGTTTAAATATCATCAACTGACAAAGATATATACAATTTCATTTTTTCCCTCAGTTTCTTCCTGATACACACAGATTGATAGACTTGATGCACGAATATTGAAAGGTAATTTTCTGGAGTCAGAGAAAGTGATTTTTGCATTTAAAAGGAAAAGATTAGGTATCTTTGGTGGCTATGCTACCATAATAAAAATGGGAAATTTAATTGGGAAAGCAAATATAAAACTAAAGCCATATTCAGACTAAAACTGTATTGATTTATCCCAGGGTAAAATTAGATAAAATGTGTACTTTAAAATAAGTAATAGTAAAAAATCTTAACAGTGATTTAGGCAGTATAAATAAGAGAACATTTTAAAAATTTTCATGGAATAAAATGACTTCAACTATGGTGTATACATTATCAGATTTAACTTTGGGAATTATCAGTTCAACTAAAATGGACTCCAGTAGTTTTACACTGAGTTGAGCATAAAGAAAATCAGTTTTTCTAGTGGATACTACTTTGTTTTCTCTAAGGAAGCTCAAGTGTGATTCCTGATAAATGGAGATGATTTGAAAGCAGCAGAGTGCATCCTTTAGGGTCACCTGTTTTCCTATACAGTTTTGTGGTTTCTTGTACCTGACTAGCCAATTTTAATAGTATCTGCTTGGGTCTGAATATTGCTTTTCCACTTACTAGCTATAGGACTTTGGGAAACTACTTACTCTCTCCATTCCTCAATTTCCTCATCTGTGAAGTGGACTTACAGCAATTCAGTGAGGATTAAATGAGAGAAAATGTGAAACGTTTAAAATAGTGTCTGACAGATTATAAATGTCCAATGACTATTTGGGGGAAAAACTCCCCCCAAAAGAACAGCTATTAAAAAAAATAAAGGAATTCAACACCTTGTTAAGGCCAGTACAGATGGTGGTGAAGTTGAGATTATTACAGTATTCTCCCCTGTACCATGAAGCCACCAAGATTATAAATTTACCTGCTATAGAACAGAGACACACAGTTTTCAGATAACAATTATTAGTTCCTTTCAGCTTTAATATAACATATATACCATGCGTAAGAACCAAAATAGGTCATTTAGAGACTGATTTTCTTTCTAACAGGATTCAAGAAAGAACATACTCATTATGGGCTCACCTCTGGAAGAATCGGGCCGACTACCTGAATCCTCTTTTTAGAGCTGATCACAGCCAGACCCAGGGAACCCTTCATCTCCCTACAACACCATGCAACTTCATGTACAAGTATGTAAACTCTTGGGAACTTTGTAGCTATGGTATGAACTTGGATTCTGGTATCATTTAACATTCAGAGGTCAAAGTGTATGAAACACTGATCTGTGAGATGTTTGTTGACACAAAAGAGAAAGATGCTTGAATATCTGATTTGGTATTTTTGCCAGTGTCTCCATTACCTCTTTATTCCTCCTAAAAGTGGAATTCTCTTTAGGAGTTGATGTTTTATAACAATGATATCATAAAAAGGTAAGTTCCAATTTATTTTTAAAAGCCAATGAAAGAGAATAATGCAAATGCCTTAAGTCAAATGTGGAATCACAAGTTTCAACAGTGATCATGACATATTAAGGTTAGCACAGAAGTAATTGTGGTTTTTGCCATTAGTTTAAACAACAAAAAGACAAAAACTGAAATTTTACATCAACATAATAGCTTGCCTTTTGTCTCCAGTGAATCAAGTCCTAGTGGAAGTACTTCCCTTGTGGAAATTATGTTAAGATTGTATATATCAGGATGGAGAGAGCAGGATGGCATCCTATAGGTTCTACTAGGTATGTGTTAGATATGTATGTATTTTCCTTTGGCTTCCTTGCTAAGGTTGTATAGTATGAAAAAGTAACTCAGTGGTCAAAAAAAAAGGTAGACTGTGCAGAATAGACAGAAATCCCATCTCTTTTTTCCTACTCACTCCCAACACACACTTGATGGCTTTTCTTCCTCTATAGAGTTCGTTTCTCAAGGTTTTTTTCTTTATTATTTCAATCTATTTTCTCAGAATTTATAGCAGAATATTAATTCGATCATAATAAAGGAAAAAGCCTCCATAGTGTGTATAAAACAAGTTTTAAGGGCTGTTGAGGTATGACCAATTGGATTGAAGCTAATTTGTTATTAATAGCCAGTCAACAAATATTTTATTGAGGATCAAACACTGTTCTGGGCACTGTGGATAAAACAATGACACCAAGTCGTTGCCCTCAAAGTACTTTACTTTTCTACATAAATAAAATAGTGGGTCTAAGGATAACCCTATGATAACACCATTTTTCTCATTTGCACTCCAGCATCCTTTGGTGTGTAGGATAAAAAGGGATTTATTGGTCGGGCGCAGTAGCCCACGCCTGTAATCTCAGCACTTTGGGAGGCTAGGCAGGTGGATCACCTGAGGTCAGGAGTTCAAGACCAGCCTGACCAACATGGTGAAACCCCGTCTCTACTAAAAAAATTACAAAATTAGCCAGGCATGGTGGCACATGCCTGTAATCTGAGCTACTCCAGAGACTGAGGCAGGAGAATCACTTGAACCTGGGATGTGGAGGTTGCAGTGAGCTGAGATCACACCATTGCACTCCAGCCTGGGCAACAAGAGCAAAACTTTGTCTCTAAAAAAATTTATTGCAAATGCAAATGTCAACTTTTAGTGTTTAGTGGTAGTGATAAAACAAAAGGGAAAAGTTGCAACTTTAAGATTTCCTTTGTAACTGAAAGATTCTAAATATACAATCACTAATTTTCAAAGTTCAAAACTAAGCCAGGTTACATGTGCTATTTCAATTTTAGAAAAATGTATTCTGTGTTTTCTAATTCATATATACAAGTAGACTTTTCATAAACTTATTCTCCACAAAAGGCATTTATTGACCCAAGGAAAAAAACAATCAACACGAAATTTTTACCTTAGGTAGTGGCTTTTTTGAGGCTGAAATCTGCATTTGGTTATTAATAAGACTGTGGTATCACAGATACCTTATAAGACTTGAGGGTGTGAATTTTCATATTGTGATAAGGTAGTATCATAACACTCTGCTGTCCTTTCCAGGTTTTGGAGTGGAATGTATAACCGCTTTGAAAAGGGGATGCAGCCCCGACAATCAGTTACAGATTACCTGATGGCAGTGAAGGAGGAAACTCAGCAGCTAGAGGAAGAACTAGAGGCCTTGGAAGAGGTAAGACATACTTGCTTTGTTAATCTGTTGTCTGTGCTTATTTCTTAAAGAGCATGGCTTCATGAAGGCCTCTTAAGATTCAGTGCAACACAACCATTTCGCATTTTTAGCCAGTAGAGAACCTGAAACACAAGCCCATCCAGGTGAGTACTCAGATAACTGAAGCCTAAACCTAGGCATTTAATGCATTTCGGACATCGGGCTTGTGGTTCAGTTCCACAATTTGCTAAACTAGTTGGTTCTTCCTTATTTTAGGTCAGATTTTTTGGTTTCTGTTATTTGAGAGTACCAAAATTAATTCTTTCTGGAAATATGTGAAAAAGAATAAAATTAAATATATGTACTTGTAAAAATCTTTCTCCACTTTAAAAAATTATGTAACTATCATTGATCTAAAATAGGCGAGACTGATTATGAAATCTATCTTTTGGCTTCTGTAACTTCCCTGTACTTGGATAGGGAGGTTATAATAAAATGTTTTTCCTAATTGGATAACTTTGTTTTCACTGGTACCACTGTAGTTTATGAAATCTTAGGATTCTATTAGTCTATTCTAGCAGTCTTTTTATTGAAATAAACATTTTAAAAATTACTTAGAATATCTAAATGTACCTTAATTTTAAAACTGACTCTTTCTTATTACAAAGTTAGAATTCCTTAGGCTAGCATTTGAGATTTTCTCTTTTCAACTTTATTTTCCATGCAAACATTTAACTGTTTCTGCTGCTTATACACAATTTAGACCTTCCTACCTTTGTGTTTTTCCTCTCACTGTCCCTCCTGCCAGGAATACTTACTAGCCATCACCAGAATGTTCACGTTTAAATCTTTTATTACAGTCCTGTTAAAATGTTCCTTGCTCCCTGAAATTTACTCTGCTCTCTTCCTTGTTATCACTCCATTTCTCTTCAAGAACTTTTGCCATTTTAAGATTCCTACATTGCATGAACTCTGCCTCTCTCTGCTCCACTACTCCACGTTCCTTAGGGCTGGGTCTCCATTTCTCTCTTTTCCTCACACTGCCCAGCACAGTGCTTTTGCACATAACCTAAATGAATGCTTTTTGAATGAATACATAATACTTGATTTTAAAACACCTCCTCTGCTAACATCAAAACATGCAATCTGGTGAAATGCATTCTGAACAACCCAAGTGTCTATGACATGATGAATGGAGAAACAAAATGTGGTATATCCATGTAATGGAATACTGTTTAGCCAGAAAAAGGAATGAAGTACTGATACATGCTATACCATGAATGAACTTTGAGAATATAAGCTAAGCGAAAGAAGCCAGACACAAAAAGCCACATATTGTATTATTCCATATATATAAAACATCTGGACTAGGCAAATTCATAGAAAGTCGATTAGTAGTAGCCAGGGGCTGTGGGGAGATAGGAATGGGGAATGACTGTTAATGAGTATGGGGTTTTCTTTTGGCAGTGGCGTCATGGGTGGTGATGACAGTATTTTAGAATTAGTAGTGATCATTGCACAACCTTGTGAATATAACTAAAAACCACTGAATTGTATACCAAGAAGGTGAACTTCATGGTAAGATAATTGTATCTCAATTTAAAAGTTAGATGATAAACACTTCATTCCTGATTTAAAAAAAATATTTTTTGAGTTCATGGGATGAGAATCATCATATGAAACCATGTAGGTATAGAAAGGAGGGAAACTAGTGATCACAGGGTGCTTCACCTGTGCTATATTGTTTATAATTATAGAAAACCTATGTCAAGGCCAGTAGTATCATCCTTATATTAAAGAAAGCAGGCCTCACAGATTTTGCCCAAGGTCATAAAGTCCAAGTTTGAGCTCACATTGATATGAGTCCCATGTTCTTAACATTATACCCACCTGGGAGGTAATAAATGCTGAAAGCATACATATAGAGGAAAAGATAAATTATGATATTTCTGCTGAAATTGTTCTTTCTTTCTTAGAGGCTGGAAAAAATTCAAAAGGTCCAGTTAAATTGCACTAAGGTGAAGAGTAAGCAAAGTGAACCCAGCAAGCACTCAGGGTTTTCTACCTCAGACAACAGCATAGCCAACACTCCCCAGGATTACAGTGGGAATATGAAATCATTTCCATCCCGGAGCCCTTCACAAGGCGATGAAGATTCTGCTCTGATTCTAACCCAAGACAATTTGAAAAACTCAGATCCAGATCTGTCAGCCAACAGTGACCAGGAGTCTGGGGTGGAGGATCTGAGCTGTCGGTCTCCAAGTGGTGGTGAGCATGCACCGAGTGAAGATAGTGGCAAGGACCGGGATTCTGATGAAGCTGTGTTTCTCACTGCCTGAAGTTTCCCTTTGGAGTTCCAAAGTAAAGGACACACAAGCAACACTTACAAAAATAAGGGAACACAGGCAGTTTATCATATAAACAAGAAACGGTACATGTCATTGAGAACTATTTTAATGCAGCTATGAAAAGGGAAACAAGTGCCCAGCTCTTGATTTCTTAGATACTGAAGAGGACGTAGTCATTTCGTTTATCAAATATAAGGAAAATTATTTACCATTTTGAAGCTCATCCTAGACTATGAAAATTATATTCACTATAGAGCAATTACTTCTGTTATTACCTAAAGTTATCAATATATATCTTCCTTGTCATAGCATGCATCTCTTAAAAAGCCTCAACTTCTTTCCCTCACATCTGTGATCATTATGAATCTTTTAGTTCACTTCCAGATGCATATTTTGTGTTTTCAAAAGCATCTGACATTATCTTCCTTTCTGACCCTCTTATCCATATTTAGAAAAACAGGCACATTGTTGAGATGCATCCTTTTTGGTTAACAGATATACTCCTAAGGAGCTTTTAATTGCTTAAGCTTATCAGGAATAATCATCACTTTAACTTTTCCTGGATATTTTGAATTGTTAGAATAATTTTGTTGCCTTTCTCTGAGATCTATAGTCTGTTTCTCCTCATTATTTAAAAATGCTAAAATTTATATCACACTTTTTCTCTAACAATGACTTAATACCTAACAAGGTAGAAGCAACATTCATTTTCCTGGTCTTATATATGAATTTAAGTATTAGTTTTCTTGTAATAACAACCTTTTACTACTATTCTAGAGACGACAGTGTGAGCCAAGCACCAGCCTGATCTCAAAGTATAGCATTATAAAGTTGTTAGTAGGGTAAAACATCTGTGAGGGAAAATTCAGTTAAGAACCAGAGAATTTGGTTGTCAAGTCTGTTTAATGAAGGGAATCAGTTTTGTAATCTATCATTTTAGAAATTATATAACTGGCTAATATGTTTTACTTAACATTAGTAACATGTCATGACCACTGACTGCTGAAAGTTCGAGTTTTTGTTTTGTTAAAGGACACATTTGAGGGAGAGTCACTCCCGTCTGAGGAGTAAAAAAAAAGACTTCACTAGGTGACCTAAATGAAACTTAATGGAGAAAAGTTGCCACGTTTGGACAGAGATAAATGATACTCACACCGTATGGTTTTAATATATTAGTACATTCTAGAATGTAAAAGGATTAATTTAAACTTTACAATTTACATCGATATTTTGAATATACAATTTTTTTATGGGAGAATGTATTACATTTTGCTGAAATTAGAACAAAGTCAAGAGAAAGGGCAAGAAAGCAACACTGCTGATCTCTAGTATGAAAGATTGGAGGAAGTGTGGCAATATATATAAATGAAAAAATGTAATTGTGTTCATCATATTTAAAAATAGAATATATTAAAGAACTGTGATATAAAAGTACTGTTAATGTAAAAAATAAAGCAAGTGTAATTCTTTAACAATATAAAATTTGAGCATTCTCTGCTGAGCACTTCCCAAATTAAGTACAAGGAATGTTTATTCATTTTCTGCAATATACTGTATGTAATAGGGAATACCTTGCTAAAATGATAAATACTTAGGATATAGTGGTGATGGCTTTCACCTTTTTATAATAGAACTCACTTCACACCATTCTTGTAGCTGTCCACTCTTAGAAACTTTGTTGCCTAATATTGAGGATGCGGCTTTAATTTCTTCCATTTGGCAGTGTATGTCTATAAAAACAATAAAAATTTTTTAAAAAATGACAGCGTATGCCAAAAAGCACTATGCATTTATTTGAAAAGCAAATAGTATAAATATTTGATGTTTTAAAATGTAGTTTTTTAATGACATCTTCCACATCGTAGTCATAAACTTTTTTTAGTCTCCTCAACTTTACAAGACATAATTTATGTAACATGTTCATCTACTTATTAGAAGTTAACCTAGCACTAAGATTTATATAAAAGGTTACATTTATTGCTTATTAAAACTTTACTTTCACAGATTCTTCAAAGAGCATGGCTAATCCAACAAGACTAAAATATCTAATACTGCATTTTCATTTAAAGTCAAACATTAATCAGGAAGTGTTTTATTGAGAACAGCGGTTTAAAGCATAGGGAATAAACCAGTATAAAATTGATTTGAGGCATATTACTTCCCAATTAGTAATACTCAGAGCTCAGGTGATTTATTCTTTCAGTCTGATATGAAATAGGTAAGAATTTTAACCATGACCCAGCAAATCAGTTACTGAACTTTTTATAGAATAATGGAAGGTGAAGATCTGAGAGGGAAAGCCTAGAATAATTTTTATTCTTTAAGAGCACATGATTACTTTCTCCTCCTAAAAATGAATCTGAGCCATCCTTCGATTTAAGCATATATAAATCTGTGTCAAGCACCCTCTATTCTGATACAAATTTCCTAGTCTTATGCCTAGAAATTTCTTTCAACTTTGAAGTGGATGTCTTTAGTTTATATCTCATTGATTTAGAATTTTCTTCTATTTTGAGACATTAACCTTTAAATCTCTACTTATGACAAACTCCTGATTAATAACTTCTAAGTATTCCTCTATAATTCTGATTTCCATCTTGTCTTGTAAAGTAAAACCAGAATACCAACTTTGACATGCATTTCATTTTTCCGCTGGCACTGCTTCTCCAATATGGCCAATTTTTATGAAGAAAATATATAGCCATAAAATTAGAAAAAATGGTCACTTAATTTCTGTTGCAAAAACAGAACCCACATTCATACGGGTATATTCAAATGCAGATTCTTTTCATCCTGGGTGACATATATAACCTTTATCTGAACTGTGTATTAAATGCAGATAATCGTTAATTTAATGACTGGGTTGTAAGAAGGTTATCTAACGAATGAATTTTGAAGAACCTAACCCGAGTTAACTGGTATACAATGAAACTAGGATAGTTCAAGTTTAAAGAATAAAAAACACTGAGGTGAACTACTCATGTGATTATGTAGAAGAGATTTACTCTGTAAGAAAATGTTTTGATTTTGTTGTTCGCAAAATATTGAGACTATTATATCTTCTATTGCAGTAATTGCTGGGAAAATTAAGCTCTAGTTGCCAGTACAGTAAGGAAAGGATTTTGAATATCCAAGACTATCATAAATTTGAAACACTCTTACCTCAGTTATCCATAAACCGGGAGTAGCAATTATTCCCTCCTCAGCCGGTTATTTTGAAGATTTAACAGCATGCCCTTAGCACAGTGCTAGGGAGACAATCCAAGTTATGTTCTGTATCCAACATTGTATCTTTATAGTCCATGTGACTACTTGCCTTCCACAGACTAAGAAGCATGTTTCAGTTCTAACAAAATAATTTTGTTTCTCCTATAACTTTGTTGCCAAAAACATGGATAGGAAGAACAGAAATATTTTAAAAAGACAATCTATATTGTATGCTGGTGTTGGAAGGACAATCATACTGGGATGAAATTTAAAGGAAATTATGCTTCAGTTTGTTTTTTAATTTAGATGGTACCTTACCAAGCCTGCATGCCTTTTTCCTTCATAAGCTTTTAGGAGTACCCAAGAAATATGTCAATTTTGTGACATGGTGTAGAAGCAAATTATTGAAAATAGTACAAGAGAACCCTTAAATTCATTAAAAATTAGGATTACCTAAAAATTCAATTTTACTTATTACTAGAGCTTTTCTCTTAGGAAAAGTAACTCACAGTAAAGGTCAGAAAAGTTCACTGACTTTTTTTGTGTATAGATTAGCTGTATATTAACATAAAGACTGTTTTAAACATTAGGAATTTAGAAAACCTATCCAAACAGAAACCTACTAAATACTTATTTTTTAAAAATTAGCATGAGAGTTCGTGTTGGACTGCTTTAAATGAAAGGCAATTTTTTTTTTCTATTAGGTAAAATATTTACTTGTATTGCTTCTTAAATGCATCTTTAGTTTTAAAAATGAAACAATATATAAGAATAGCTGGTTTATTCTTTTGATTTATTGTAGGTATTAAAAGTTACTTTTTTGAGATGGCACATAGGCAGGTTTGGTGTTTCCTAATACTATGAATATTTTAAAAACAAATTGCTTTTGAAAGTTTTATCCAGAAAGAAAGAAAAATAAGAGTTTTCTCACAGTTGAAAATAGTTTTTCAAAAAAGGTTAAGAGAAAAAAAATCTAAATATCATTCTTGATAAAGAAATGCAGCTTCAAGTTAAAAATACAAATTTAAATGAAGTTTTATAAAATATTAAAAACTAGCTAAAATTACATGCAAAGGCATTTAATCAATAGAAGAGGAACAGCGGTGGAACTTAAATATGATGGCATTTATCAACAATAAATAAACATTTCAGTGCAAATAGTGCAGAAAAATTTCTCAAAGTAAAGATCATAGCAATGATTCCAATCTGTACAAAATCAGTCTCAGTTCTGTATACAATCTATATAGAATATCTGTGAATTTAGCCACTGATGAAGACCAGTTTGCAAACCATAAATACAAAACAGTGTTTAATTTTGTGTCCCATTCTTCTCTCAGCAGTTCATGTTTCCAGAAAATCTAGAAAGAAAACAATTTTAAAAAACCCTAAGATTTAAGATGACAGATTTGTATCCCTTTACGTTATCTTGCAATTAATATTTGCCTGTAGGGGCTCCCAGGCAAGATGGTCAAAGAGAAACAGTTCTGGTCTGCAGCTCCCAGCAAGATCAATGTAGAAGGCGGGTGATTTCTGCATTTCTAACTGAGGTACCTGGTTCACCTCACTGGTACTGGTTAGACAGTGGGTGCAGCCCATGGAGGGCGAGCAGAAGCAAAGTGGGGTGTCACCTCACCCAAGAGGCACAAGGGGTTGGGGAACTCCCTCCTCTAGCCAAGGGAAGCCATAAGGGACCCTGCTGTGAGGGACAGAACTATCCAGCCCAGAAACTATGCTTTTCCCATGGTCTTTACAACCCACAGACCAGGAAATTCTTTTGGGTGCCTATTCCACCAGGGCCCTGGGTTTCAAGCACAAAACTGGGCAGCTGTTCAGGCAGAGACAATGAGCTAGCTGCACGTTTTTTTTTCCATACCCCACTGGTGCCTGGAACGCCAGTGAGACAGAACCCTTCACTCCCTTGGAAAGGGGTTGATGTCAGGGAGCCAAGTGTTCTAGCTCAGCGAATCCTACTCCCATGGAACCCACCCAGCTAAGATCCACTGGCTTGAAATTCTCGCTGTCAGCACAGCAGTCTGAAGTCGACCTGGGACACTCAAGCTTGGTGCAGGGAGGGACATACGCCATTACTGATGCTTCATTAGGCAGTTTTCCCCTCAAAGTGTAAACAAAGCCACTAGGAAGTTCCAACTCGGTGGAACCCATCCCAGTGCCACAAAGCCACTATAACCAGATTGCCTCTCTAGATTCTTCCTCTCTGGGCAGGGCATCTCTAAAAGAAAGGCAGCAGCCCCAGTCAGGGTCTTATAGATGAAACTCTCATCTCCCTGGGACAGAGAACCTGGGGGAAGGGGTGGCTGTAGACACAGTTTCTGCAGACTTAAATGTTCCTGCCTGCCAGCTCTGAAGAGAGCAGTGGATCTCCCAGCACAGTGCTTGAGCTCTGCTAAGGGACAGACTGTCTCCTCAAGTAGGTCCCTGACCCCCGTGTCTCCTGACAGGGAGACACCTCCCAGCAGGGGTTGGCAGACACCTTATACAGGAGAGCTCCAGCTGGCATCTAGCAGGTGCCCTTCTGGGATCAGCTTCTAGGGGAAGGAGCAGGCAGCAATCTTTGCTGTTCTGCAGCCTCCGCTGGTGATACCCTGGCAAATAGAGTCTGGAGGGGACCCCCAGGAAACACCAGCAGACCTGCAGAAGAGTTTTCCTTCCTGTTAAAAGGAAAACAAACAGAAAGCAATAGTATCAACATTAACAAAAAGGATGACCAGGCAAAAACTCCATCTGAAGGTCACCAACAGCAAAGACCAAAGGTAGATAAATCCATGAAGATGAGGAAAAACCAGCACAAAACAGCTGAAAATGCCAAAAACCAGAATGCCTCTTCTCCTCCAAAGGATCACAACTCCTCGCCAGCAAGGGAACAAAACTGGATGGAGAATTAGTTTGATGAACTGACATAAGTAGGCTTCAGAAGGTGGGTAATAACAAATTTCTCCAAGCTAAAGGAGCATGTTCTGAAAGCAAGGAAGCTACGAACCTTGATAAAAGGTTAGAGGAATTGCTGACTAGAATAACCAGTTTAGAAAAGAACATAAATGACCTGATGGAGCTGAAAAACACAGCATGAGAACTTCATGAAGCATACAAAACTATCAATAGCCAAACTGATCAAGCGGAAGGATATCAGAGATTGAAGATCAACTTTATGAAATAAAGTACGAATACAAGATTAGAGAAAAAAGAATGAACAAACAAAGCCTCCAAGAAATATGGGACTATGTGAAAAGGCCAAACCTACATTTGATTGGTGTACCTCAGAGTGATGGGGAGAATGGAAACAAGTTGGAATACACACTTCAGGATATTATCCAGGAGAAGTTCCCCAACCTAGCAAGATAGGCCAACATTCAAATTCAGAAATTACAGAGAATACAACAAAGATACTCCTCAAGAAGAGTAACCCCAAGACACATAATCGTCAGATTCACCAAGGTTGAAATGAAGGAAAAAATGTTAGGGGCAGCCAGTGAGAACAGTCAGGTTACCCACAAAGGGAAGCCCATCAGACTAACAGTGTTATCTCTCTGCAGAAACCCTACAAGCTGGAAGAGTGTGGAGCCAATACTCAACATTCTTAAAGAAAAGAATTTTCAACCCAGAATTTCATATCCAGCCAAACTGAGCTTTATAAGTGAAGGAGAAATAAACCTTTATAGACAAGCAAATGCTGAGGGATTTTGTCCCACCAGGCCTGCCTTACAAGAACTCCTGAAGGAAGCACTAAATATGGAAAGGAACAACTGGTACCAGCCACTGCAAAAACAATCCAAAATGTAAAGATCATCAACACTATGAAGAAACTGAATCAACTAATGGGCAAAATAACCAGCTAGCATCATAATGACAGCATCAAAGTCACACATAACAATACTAACCTTAAATGTAATGGGCTAAATGCCCCAATTAAAAGACACAGACTGGCAAATTGGATAAAAAGTCAAGACCCATCAATGTACTGTATTCAGGAGACCCATTTCACATGCAAAATCACACACAGGCTCAAAATAAAGGGACACAGGAAGATTTACCAAGCAAATGCAGAGCAAAAAAAAGCAGAGGTTGCACTCCTAGTCTCTGATAAAACAGACTTTAAACCAAAAAAGATCAAAAAAGACAAGGGCATTACATAATTGTAAAGGGATCAATGCAACAGGAAGAGCTAACTATCCTAAATATATATACAGCAAATATAGGAGCACCCAGATTCATAAAGCAAGTTCTTAGAGACCTACAAAGAGACAGACTCTTGCACAATAATAGTGGGAGATTTTAACAACTCACTGTCAATATTAGATCAATGAGACAGAAAATTAACAAGGATATTGAAAAAATGAACTCAGCTCTCTACCAAGCAGACCTTAAAAGACATCTACAAAACTCTCCACACCAAATCAACATACATTCTTCTCAGCACCACATAGCACTTATTCTAAAATCAACCACATAATTGGAAGTAAAACACTCCTCAGCTAATGCAAAATAACAGAAATCATAACAAACAGTCTCTCAGACCACAGTGCAATCAAATTAAAACTCAGGATTAAGAAACTCACTCAAAACTACACAACTACATGGAAACTGAACGACCTGCTCCTGAATGACTACTGGGTAAATAACAAAATTAAGGCAGAAATAAGTAAGTTATTTGAAACCAATGAGAACAAAGACACAATGTACTAGAATATCTGGGACACAGCTAAAGCAGTGTGTAGAGGGACATTTATAGCACTAAATGCCATAGGAGACAGTGGGAAAGACCTAAAATTGACCCCTGAACATCACAATTAAAAGAAGTAGAGAAACAAGAGCAAACAAAATCAAAAGCTAGCAGAAGACAAGAAATAACCAAGATAAGAGCAGAATTGAAGGAGACAGAGACACAAGCCCCCCCACTGGCTCCACACACACACACACAAAAATCAATGAATTCAGGAGCTGGTGTTTTGAAAAGATTAACAGAACAGACCACTAACCAGACTAATAAAGAAGAAAACAGAGAAGAAGAAAAAAGAAGTAAGACACATTAAAAAATAATAAAGGGGAGATCAGCCAGGTGCGGTGGCTCGGGCCTATAACCCTAGCACTTTGGGAGGCTAAGGCAGGTGGATCATGAGGTCAGGTGTTCAAGACCAGCCTGGCCAACACAGTGAAACCCCATGTCTACGAAAAATACAAAAATTAGCTGGGCATGCTGGCAGGCACCTGTAATCCCAGCTAATCAGGAGGCTAAGACACAGAATTGCTTCAATCTGGGAGGTGGAGGTTGCAGTGAGCCGAGATCACGCCACTGCACTCTAGCCTGTGCGATGGAGTGAGACTATATCTCAAAAAAAAAAAAAAAAAAGATCACCACTTATCCTACAGAAATACAAACTACCATCAGAGAATACCATAAACACATCTACAGAAATAAACCAGAAAATCTAGAAGAAACAGATAAATTTCTGGACACATACACACTCCCAAGGCTAATCAAAAGAGAAGTCAAATCCCTCAATAGACCAATAACGAGTTCCAAAATTGAGGCAGTAACCAATAGCTTGCCATCCAAGAAAAGCCCAAGACCAGACGATTCACAGCCGAATCCTAGCAGAGGTACAAAGAGGAGCTGGTAGCATTCCTTCTGAAACTATTCCAAATGATAAAAAAAGAGGGACTCCTCCCTAACTCATTTTATGAGGCCAGCATCATCCTGATACCAAAACCTGGCAGAGACAGACACAACAAAAAAACAAAATTTCAGGTCAATATCCATGATGAACATCAATGCAAAAATCCTCAATAAAATACTGTTAAAGCAAATTCAGTAGCGCATTAAAAAGCTTATCCATCACGATCAAGTCTGCTTCATCCTAGGGATGCAAGGCTAGTTCAACGTATGCAAATCAATAAATGTAATACATCATATAAGAAGAACCAATGACAAAACCACATGATTATCTCGACAGACACAGAAAAAGCCTTCAATAAAATTCAACAACCCTCATGCTAAAAACAATAAACTAGATATTGATGGAACGTATCTCAAAATAATAAAAGCTATTTATGACAAACCCATAGCCAATTATCATACTGAATGGGCAAAAGCTGGAAGCATTCCCTTTGAAAACCGGCACAAGACAAGGATGCCCTCTCTCACCACTCCTATTCAACATGGTATTGGAAGTTCTGGCCAGGGCAATCAGGCAAGAGAAAGAGATAAAGGGTATTCAAATAGGAAAAGAGTAAGTCAAATTATCTCTATTTGCAGATGACCTGATTGTATTCTCTGAAAACCCCATCATCTCAGCCCAAAATCTCCTTAAGCTGATGAGCAACTTCAGCAAAGTGTCAGGATACAAAATCAATGTGCAAAAATCACAAGCATTCCTATACACCAATAATAAAGAGCCAAATCATGAGCAAACTCCCATTCACAACTGCTACAAAGAGAGTAAGATACCTAGGAATACAACTTACAAGGGGTGTGAAGAACTTCTTCAAGGAGAACTGCAAACCACTGCTCAAGGAAATAAGAGAGCACACAAACAAATGGAAAAACATTCCATGCTCATGGACAGGAAGAATCAGTATCATGAAAATGGCCATACTGCCCAAAGTAATCTACAGATTCAATGCTATTCCCATCTAGCTACCACTGACTTTCTCCACAAAATTAAAAAAAACTAAAGTTCATGTGGAACCAAAAAAGAGCCCATATAGCCAAGGCAATCCTAAGCAAAAAGAACAAAGCTGGAGGCATCAAGATACTTAACTTCAAACTATACTACAAGATTACAGTGACCAAAACAGCATGGTACTGGTACCCAAACAGATATATAGATCAACTGAACAGAACAGAGGCCTCAGAAATAACACCACACATCTACAACCATCTGATCTTTGACAAACCTGGCAAAAATAAGCAATGGGTAAAGAATTTCCTATTTAATAAATGGTGTTGGGAAAACTGGCTAGCCATATGCAGAAAACTGAAACTGGACCACTTCCTTACACCTTATACAAAATTTAACTCAAGATGGATTAAAGATTTAAATGTAAGACCTAAAACCATAAAAACCCTAGAAGAAAACCTAAGCAATACCATTGAAGATACAGAAGCAACTGCTTTTGACAAATTGACAAATGGGATCTAATTAAACTAAAGAGCTTCTGCACAACAAAAGAAACTATCATCAGAGTGAACAGGCAACCTACAGAATGGGGAAAAATTTTTGCAATCTATCCATCTGACAAAGGGCTAACATCAAGAATCTACAAGGAATTTAAACAAATTTACAAGAATAAAACAAATGACCCCATCAAAAAGTGGGCAAAGGAATGAACAGACACTTTCCAAACATTTATGTAGCCAAGAAAACATGAAAAAAAAAAGCTCATCATCATTCATCATTAGCGAAATGCAAATCAAAAATACAATAAGATACCATGTCACACCTGTTAGAATAGTGATCATTAAAAAGTCAGAAAACAGATGCTGGAGAGGATGTGGAGAAATAGGAAAACTTTTACACTGTTGGCAGGAGTATAAATTAGTTCAACCATTGCGGAAGACAGTGTAGCGATTCCTCAAGGATCTAGAGAACTAGAAATACCATTTGAACCAGCAATCCCATTACTGGGTATATACCCAAAGGATTATAAATCATTCTACCATAAAGACACATGCATACATATGTTTACTGTGGCACTATTCACTATAGCAAAGACTTGGAACCAACCCAAATGCACATCAATGACAGACTGGATAAAGAAAATGTGGCACATATACACCATGGAATACTATACAGCCATAAAAAAGAATGAGTTCTTGTCCTTTGTAGGGACATGGATGAAGCTGGAAACCATCATTCTCAGCAAACCAACACAGGAACAGAAAATCAAACACCATGTGCTCACTCATAAGTGGCAGTTGAACAATGAGAACATATGGGCACAGGGAGGAGAACATCACACACCGGGGACTGTTGGGGGTTGGGGAACAAGGGGAGGAACAGCATGAAGAGAAATACCTAATGTTGATGGGTGCAGCAAACCACCATGGCACATGTATATGTATGTAACAAACCTGCACGTTCTGCACATACATCCCAGAACTTAAAGTATAATAATAATAAATAGACTTGCCTATTAAATTATACCTTGACTATGAGGGAATAGAGGTAAGAAATGAATTCTAGTATGTTCATATAAATGAGCAACTGCTCTGTGTCTACTTCTTCTTAAGCTGGCAGAAATGCAAAGTTGGTATCAAAAATCAGCCTCTACCTTTAAGGAATTTACAGTTTGATTTGGAAAACAGCATATAAAACAATGCACTGTGAGCACTAATGTTACCAGGAGCAGATAATAGTTTAACTTGATATGAGAAGTGCCTGTCATTTCCTTTCCTATACACCAGTCCCTGTTTTATTTAGAGAACCTCTCATGCTCCCTTCTCATCCAGTCCCTCAGCCCAGTCGAGTAAGGGAGTAGACACCAATCTCCAGGCCAAACTGGATAGCTTGCCTAAACCAGGTCAGTTACTTTCCCAGGGAATGTACTGGAACTCCAGGGACTCTTGTTTATCTCCACTGGCTGCCTGAACTGTCAGATAATATAATCAGGCTTATGGGCAGGAATGGGTGAAGGGCAAGTAAGAGAAAAAATTTTGAAAAAGAAAAGAGATGCAGAAATAAGCAAACAAGCAGCCTCAGAAAAGGTGTGAGAAGAGCTGTTTTGGTCATTCAGTGGCTGTTTTCACTCTCAGGTGACTGTACTTAATCCTTCATTTTTACTCTACAATAAATCTCTTCCCTATCCAATAACATAAGTTTCTACTTAAGTTTGTTGGGGTGGGAACTATTCTTGCAAACAAATCATTCCTAAAACATAGATGCAGAAGAAAAGGAAAGGCATCTTGACATCAGGTAAGAGCACAACCTCAGATACAGTGGTAGAAGCAAGAACATGCCATGTAAGACAATGCAATATAAGGAGAAATGCAAAGTTAAAATGGATGATCTGAAATATATGCTCAATTACGGAAATCTTAACCAGAAGACTTTGACATGGATACTGTCATTGCTAGGGGTTCATTACAGGTTCTGGAATAGAGCAAATTTTATCATAAAAGTGGTATTTTAGGAAGATCATTGTGTAAGTGCTGCATAGAAAAGAGAACCCTCAAGTCATGGAGATGGGCAAATTATTAGAGTAATTGTGGTGTGGGATGGAAAAGAGACCAAATGCAAGTTCATTTTAAGGAAAGAAATGACAAAGGAGCCTTCTGAAAAATGTTAGCCACGTAATGAAGCATACTCTACACACCAGGTAAGAGAAAGGAACTGACTATAACTTACAATTCTATATAAGGAGCTAATGTAATGTTAAAAAAATTTCACTCATGCCAATATCATAGAAAATATCCAAAAGGCTTCTACCAGTTATATTGATATTATCCTATTATATAATACAAAGCATTCTATGTTACACAGCACAATAGCTATTATGACAGAATTATGCTTAAGGCTGATAAACAGGCACCATTAACATGTCTATTTAAAGAAACTGTTGCAATAACTTTGAGACTCAAACCTGAAATACAATTTACCTATAGTGGAGCATGGAATTGGCTGTGCATTGCAATTGCCTGCTGAAGTTTCTCCTCCTTGGCTCTTCTACAGTGGCAAATCTGGAAAATAAATTTTTAAAAATACCGGTCACTTTTCCAAAGATATGCCTACTACTTTACTTCCTAAAGTATGACAGGAATCTTCTAACTTGTTGGCATTATTTTAAGTTTTGAATGTTGAAGATCGCTAATAATCTAATAGCTAAAATTATTAGATTATGAGCCAATTCATTTTATTAGCGCTAATGTTACAAGGAGCAGGTAAAAGTTTGAACGGGTCATGAGAAATGCCTATCATTTCCTTTCCTGTACTCCAGTCCCTGTTTTAGGGAACCTCTCATGCTCCCTTCCCATAATCCACTCCCTCAGCCCAGCTGACCAGGCAGAGGACCACATGACACCAATTCATTTTGAATTAGCTAATAATCTAAGAATTCAGTGTTAAAGATAGCTAATGAAGATTAGCTACTCAAACTGAATGTTGAAGACAGCTAATGTTGAAGATAGCTAAAAATTTAATAATCAAAAAGACAAAACAAAACAAAAAACACACTTGCTTGGAAGTCAGCCTTTGCCTGCTGGCTTCTAGAATGTAAAACAAACACTGATCCTTTATATCAATTATCTGACTATATAACTTTAAATATCTGTGTTTAGAAAGTATGGACATAAGTTCTGCTACTGTTAACCAGGAAAATTAACAGATACAAGCTTCAAGGCACAATTATATAACATTAGAGAATAATAAACCAGAAATCAATGCCTTATTAATACTATAACCATAGGTAAGTCACTAAAATCTCTGAACTTCAATTTCCTCTCATGCAAAATAGGAATGATAAAATCCACCCCATCTGCCTTAACAGGATTGAGTGTGTGTGGTGTATGTGTGTGTGTCACAGTTGTTTCATATAGTTTACTAACACAAGATTATTTTTAAAATGTGATTATTTCAGACAAATTAGGTAGACAGTTTGGACTGTATTAAAAGGCGAGAAGCTATTAAGCAGACTTTTCTGGATTTTTCTTTAAACACAACAGAAATATTAGAACAGAACAGAAACTGTTTCTCAATTTTTAAAAATGTCTTTTATAATCCCTATAGATAACTGTCTAAATGAGTGGTAAAACAAATCATTGAAGAGTAGATTTCAACTATTAAGACTAGACTTAGATTTACCAGCTATATTACAGAATGATACAGATACTACCATTTCTGAAACAGAACTATTTGATCTAGCTGCTTGTATACTCAGAAAAAGCAAGTCTGAAGTGATAGGAGGAGGAGGTTATCATTCTCAAGAGGCTTTTCAGATTCCTTTCACAGCACTCAAAACTCCAGTTCAGTAATGTGCCAGTGTTTTTCATGCATGAGTTTGCTAAAGTATTTGATATTATGCTGTCAAAAAAATTTGTTTTCTTCTAGATCAGCACAAAGTTTATTAGCCATTTCTGCTAAAAGCCCCTTTCTGACCAGGACTATTCCTCTGACAGACAGGAAACAGCCACATGTGCAGGCCCTCACTCTCATTTATACCAACTCACATCAAAAGGACATCTTAGAGCAATGGCAGTTGCCTGTCACCCTGGGTTCCCTGGGAATAGCTAAGGCGTGAGGCTGTCTAAGAGTCCCATGACAGACCTTCAAAGTTTTAAGTTCCAGGAACTTGGTTTTTGCCCAAGTCCACACACAAGGAATGGAAACCTTCCTTTCAGGTAAATAATCTATTGTACAAAAAACAGAGATGATATAATAGAGAAACAGCTAAGACTCAGTGCTTCTCCTCCTCTATATAAACACCAGACTTTATCCAATATTTGTCCTCAACTGAAGAGTATTACATACTGTTCTCTTTTCCATGAAGCTACTGAGAAAATCATCTATTTCCATTTTTCCCTCCAAGAAGTCTTCCGCAATATTATCAGATTCTTCCTCAGCTTCATGTGCAGCTACTTTCAATCTTGCCTGTAGGGCACTTGCACTACAGCTCTGAAAAAGAAAACCAAGCACTACTTTAATTTATGATACACACAAGAATTACTCACAGGAAAAGGAAGTGAGGTAGTGGTATGGAGCAACTATTATATGCCTTATATAACCTCTTTTTGAGAAAATCTGCTATGTTATAATGCTGCACCCAGGTCTTTAGCTTTTGGATAGCAGTAGATACCTAACTAAGGAGAAACCAATCTATTGGCTGCAAACTACTAAAGGAGAGAAACTGGGCAAATCATTGTTCTCTCCTAAGGATTCAGGAATTAAATCATTGTGGTAGATACCTGTTAAGGAGACCACTAATGACCTCACCTCCTGGTATTCCTGCCCTTGCATAATCACACCCTTGAGTGTGGGCTGGACCTGATGACTCACTTTTAATGAAAAGAACAAGGATAAAATGATGGGATTAAATTTCACTAAAGTAGTGAAAGACCGGTACACAGAAAAGTGTAAGATACTGCTATAAGAAATCGAAGACATAAATTACTGGAAAGACATCCCATGTTAAGATTTAACATTCTTGAAAAGACATTACTAACCAAAGCAATCTACAGATTCAATGCAATCCCTATCAAATCTTGATGGCATTTTTTGCAAAAACAGAAAAACCCATCCTAGAATTCATATGGAATCTCAAGAGACCCCAAATAGCCAAAACCATCTTGAACAAAGATGATCAGTATTTCCTGATTTCAAGTTACTACAAAGTTACAGTAATCAAAACTGTGGTACTGGCATAAAAACATAAAGAACAATGGAACAGAATAGAGAGCCCAGAAATACACTCACATATATGGCCAAATGATTTTCAACAAGAGGACTGAATCCAGTTAATGGGGAAAGGCCAGTCTTCAACAAATGGTGCTGGAAAAAACTGATATCGACAAGCAAAGGAGTAAAGATGTATCCTTACCTTACTTAAATACAAAGACTGATTCAAAATGGATCAAAGATCTAAATGTAGGCACTAAAACTATTTTTAATAATAGCTATCCTGCTGGGTATTGTGGCCCATGCCTGTAATTCCAGCACGGTGGGAGGCCGAGGCAGGCAGATTACTTGAGCCCAGGAGTTTGAGACCAGCCTGGGCAACATAGCGAGACCTTGTCTCTACAAAAAATACAAAAATTAACCAGGTGTGATGGCACGCACCTGTAGTTTTGGCTACTTGGGAGGCTGAGGTGGGAGGATCGCTTGAGCCTGGGAGGTCAAGGCTGCAGTGAGCTGTGATCATGGCACTGCACTCCAGCCTGGGCGACAGAGTAAGAAAAAAGAGTAATAATAGCCATCCTAATGCATTTGGGGTAGTATCTCTTTGTGACACATCATACACAGAAATGAACAGTAATGCACCATTTACCCTTGCCAAAATTGGTTTTCTATCTTTACAAGCATGGTTCACATGGATATTTTATTTGGCTTTTTAAAAGAATTATGGTAAAGCCGAACATATTTTCAAAAATTTCCTGTTACTAATTCATTAAATATTTATTGAGTACCTACTATGTGCCAACCACTGGAGCAGGTATTAGGTATACAGTGGAAATGAAACAAAACAGGTTCCTCCATCACAGAACCAACGGTCTACTGAAGTGGCTTCCATATGTTACAGTGTAGAATATTCATCATCCCAGAAAATCTTGAGTGAGAACACCTAGACAGGAGCCTAGGAATCAACGTCTTGTGTGTGTCTTTTTAAAAGTATTTCAAGAATCACTTCTAGCAATTCTTACATAAATGTAAGGATCAGAATAACTGTTAAAGGAGAATCTTTACTGGACATTTATGTTTCTCCTTTTGTCGGTTTCCTGTTTTTGCCTTTTGCAATAGAGCATTGGCATTAGTATTTGTTGTATATGCTAAAAATATTTGTTCCCTTTTTTTAACTTCACTTTTGATTTCATGACTTCTAATATATCCAAGTTTTCAATCTGTATAAATATGTCAAGTTTTTCCTTTATGCTTGTATCTGTTTTATTATGCTTAGAAAGGAAAACCACCAAAATCTTAAAAAATCCTAGGAGGCAGTTGACTTTTTATGGTTTCCACTGAAGTAGTTTATCTGTAATACCTTTCTGTGTATTGTATGATCCAGTGATTGAACCTTTTTCTAAATGGATACTAAACAGCCAAGTTCATAGTTTACTGGATCCTAAATTTTTTCCAACTGATATTCACATACACAAGTCTATTTCTGAACTGTATAGTCTGTTCCATAGAAATAATTTTCTCTTCCTATAAAACTACTATACTATTTTGAATAATGAAGTTTAACAGTGTATTCTGATGCTAGGAAAGGGAATATTTTTCATTTTTTCTTTTTGTTCAAGCTTTTCCTGACTACTTTTACCCACCTGATACCTAAAGTTTCAGATGAACTTTAGAATATATCTGTTAAGATTTAAGAAAATACTCTTGGCATTTTGATTAGAACTGTATTAAATTTGTAAGTTATTTTGAGGAGAATGAAATCTTTATAATGCTGTATCTTTCATTCAATAAATATTCTATGCTGCTCTAAATAGTCTTAGAAAACAGAAAACTCAACTCTTCTTTTATGACATTCAATAGAGTTTCCTAACTTACTTCATTGGGTTCGCTTCTAAGTACTTTACAGTTTTCTCCCTATTGTAAATGAGTTGTTTTCTCTACTTCATTTTGCAGTAGTAATTGCTGAAGCATAGGGGAAAAATTTCTTAGTTCTCTAGAATTTTGAGTTATTTATTTTTGGTAAACAACTGTTTCATTTCTTCTTTTCTATTATACCACTTTTTTTCATCTTGTCTTCTGCAATACTCAGAACCTTCCAAGCAACGTTAAACAGCAGTGATCATGAGGCATTACTGTCTTATTCCTAACATTAATGGGATCCTGGAAATGTTTAGTCAATAAATGTGATGTTTACTGCTAGTTTCTAATACTCTTTTTCAAATAAACAACTTCTATTTTTAGTTTGCAATGAGTTTGTATAAAGAATGATGTTGAGTATTGTGAAAGCTTCTTCAACATTTACTAAGGTCCAATGTATATGTAACAGTACTTCAGTTGATTCTCACACATCTTCTGTTAAAGAGGACTGTTTAAGTTAGACTCCTAATATTTCTACTTATATGACCTCAAGGAAGTTACTTAATTGCCCCATGCCTCAGTTTCCCTCCCTGTAAAATGTAAAATGGGAAAAAGTAAAAATACCTGTTTCATAGGATTTGGTGTAATAATGGGCCAATATATGTAAACTGCCTCTTGTGGTGCAAGACATATTAATTGCTCAATGTTAGCTATTCTTATTTCTTTATTCATTATAAATTTATATTCTCCTTTACCATCTTTTTGGCTGTTGTTGGTTTATATCTATTTTACGTTTTACTTCATTGGCTTTACCCAAAGTTCCTGATTTTATAGGAAACAGAATATTGTTAACTATGATGTTGTTACTGAAATGAATAAAGATTATGTCCTCCATTTCCTTTTCATTTTTAAAGATTCATTTTTTCCAGAAATACAGGTTGAATTTTATAAAATTCTTTTGATTTTCATATAACTGGATTTCTAGCATAAAACCTAGTTGTAGCAGATAATACTATATATTTTTAAAATATTATACTTTTAAATTTGCTAACTTTTCATTTAAGCTTATTTGTACATAAGCTTACAAGTGAGTCAGAAGTTTTTGATGATGTTGCTAGGTTTCACTACAAGGGTTACAACGGTTTCACAACTTTCCCAGTAAAGTTATTTGTTAGGGCCTGTCATAATTTTCTGTTTTGGAAACAAATACACTCTTGTATGACCATAAATAACGTATGATACCTCATCACTGAGAGCTATTCATCTATGTTTAAAGGCATCATGTCTTATAAGGTCAGATACCTCAAAGTTTCTGATGATGATGAAAGTAAGAACATGACTCATGCACATTAAGATTAAAAATTCTGGCCGGGCACAGTGGCTCATGCCTGTAATCCTAGCACTTGGGAGGCGGAGGCGGGCAGATCACCTGAGGTCGGGAGTTCATGACCAGCCTTGCCAACATGGAGAAAACCCTTCTCTACCAAAAATACAAAATTAGGTGGGTGTGGTGGCACATGCCTGTAACCCAGCTACTCTGGAGGCTGAGGCAGGAGAATCGCTTGAACCTGGGAGGTGGAGGTTGCGGTTAGTGGAGATCACGCCACTGCACTCCAGCTTGGGCAAAAGAGCGAAACTCCATCTCAAAAAAAAAAAGAAAAAAAAATTCTATGGCAAAGGAAAAAACCTAAACAGTCTTACCTCACTAAGTTCATGCTGCCTTTGCATCTTCTTTTCAAAAGTAGACTTCATTTGTGTAAGTAATTCATACTAAAAGAGAAAATGAAAAGGATGTTTTATTCTATTTTTAAATTACAAAAATCTCTTCAAAATGATCACTAACTCACCTTATCTAAAACAGTTTGCCTTTTGGCTTCCAAGCTGGGCTCCAAAAGGAGATTTTTTCCTGTAAGATAAATCTCCAGTTTATTTCTAGGTAAAAACCAGATTTTTTTCAGAAAATTTGAGCTGAGAAGAGGGAAGACATACTTGCTAGTTCCTCAATACTTTTTACTAAGTCATCTTTGTCAGTAATAATTTGTTTTAGTTGAGGCAAAGTCAGAAACTGTTCTAGTAATACCTCCTCTTGTTCATTCATATCTGTGAGTTGTGACACACTAGAAACACAAAAGAAAAAAAGTTAATAAATATATCAACTTTTTCTCCATGACAACGATTTATAATTTTTCACTTTATTTAGTTGATAGGGTTCTAAATAATTTTTACATATACACATAAGGCAGCCAATTTTAACCTTAAAATCATGTAAAACATCAACCACAATGGAACATAAAACAGTCTGTAATACATTCTCAACAGAATCTGTAAGAGTATATTCTGGTCCAATAGATTTATCAATATATCTACTTTCTTTAAAAATCACAACTGTGGAGAAGTGTTCCGTTATACAGTGACCTGAAATTAAAGACAAAGTAACTTAACTCAAGTAAAGAAAAATGTATGAAACTAGGGTTCTCCCTTATTCAGCGTAGGTTTCTTAAAACAGGAGAGCAGTATGTAGTTAAGTATTTTTTCTTGTTCTAAATTCTGTTTAACTTAATTGCTTTAGAATACCACTTATTCCTTAAATTTCTCTGATAGGAACCAGACTGATACGTAAAATTTAAGCTATTTATTTCTTCCAAGCATAATGTTAAACATACTAGTACTACACTAAATTTAGAGGAGTAAAAGTCCACCAACAAGCTAGCATTAGAAGAATTTCTTCTTAGTCATTTCACTGTATGTACTGGTGGGAGGGAAACAGAACTGGAAAGAGGCCAGAGTAGTTACTGTAACATTTTGGCTTGTGAAAAACTTTTATGCGAAACTGTTCTATCTAGTCAGCTTTAGACCAGTTCAGGGCCTTATTCCAAGGATGTGTTGGCCAAAATGTAGCCAGTAAAATCTCCCAAGACCCTAAAAGATAAATAGTCTCTGCTAGTATATACTGCCAGTTTTTGTAGGACCAGTAAGAAAGGGTGCATAAGCAGTCACAACAACTCTGCTTTAATCCCTGGGCCTATTTAGCTTACAGATGTGTGGCTCTCACAGTAAGAGTTATAGATATGTTTCTGTGTGTAGATGTATATGTGTGTACATATATTCATATAATATTTAAAGAAAAGAAATAATGGAGGGCTAAACCAAAAACAAAAATGGGTATCTGTAGGGTGAGAAAACTAGGTATAGGGAATATGGATGGAAGCAAATCTTATTTTTGACTATGGAGCCACAGAAAAATGTTGGATAATTTGAAGATAATTAAAGGGAAAAAAAGCAGTCTTTAAAATTCGAAGAAAATTGACTGCTGTAAAAATAAATAAACCTGTTTTTTCTAAGTTATATAAACACCCAGAGAAAAATTATTTGAAGAAATTAAAAAAACAGTAACAACAGTATATTCTGGCATGTCACATACCAAAGACAACAGAACTGTAAAAAACAAAAACAGGCCAGGCACAATGGCTCACACCTGTAATCCCAGCATTCTGGGAAGCCGAGGCAGGCGGATCACGAGGTCATGAGATCACGACCATCCTGACCAACGTGGTGAAACCCTGTCTCTAGTAAAAATACAAAAATTAGCCGGGCATGGCAGTATGCACCTGTAGTCCCAGCTACTTGGGAGGCTGAGGCAAAAGAATTGCTTGAACCTGGGAGGCAGAGGCTGCAGTGAGCCAAGATTGTGCCACTGCACTCCAGCCTGGGTGACAGAGCGAGACTCCATCTAAAAAAAAGAAACTCACAAAATCAAAAATTTAACCTGCATTCAATAATCTTAGTAACAATACTGGTATTGTTATTTTGGAAAAGAACAAGTGTATTTGAGAGAAATGGCCAACTATAGGTCTAGAAGAAGAAATGTTCATGATGAGCCCATAGCATCTTTACTTTGTCAGAAATGATATAGAAGGCAAGTTGAGTTTCTCACCCATAAAAATAACTTCTGAAGATGAATAGTGCATCAACTCATTATTGAGAAAGTTGATACTATAAGGGGAAATATTAAGCATTTTTTTTGTTCCTGTATGAGGTGTATTTCAGTGTAATTAAATATGTAGCTGATTAAGGCAAGTTCTTCATATAGTAATTCTGGTTAATAAATTCTGATGGTAATGATAAATCAGAAAATCATTCACAACCACTACTGAGTTAATGATGGTCAATGATTTCAGACGCTTTAATCTGATATAATCTTAGTGTCACTAAAAAAAAGGCAACCAAATCTCACTGCTGCTTTATGCGATGTAATAGGAAGCATACACTAATTATGACATAAGTATTGGCAAAAGAATTGAACCTTGTCTACTTCTAGCCACCAGCAGCATAAACTATGGGAAACAGAGAAACATCTTCAATGGTACCACAAGGAGGCACGAAGGAAAAACTAGGACCTGGAAGATTTTATAGGACAAATGACCAATTTAATAAATACACACTATGTATAATATATATGTATGCATGTATGTACATGTATTTATTCCCATATTTATGTATATGTATATGTCTAAGTGTGTGTGTGTGTGTGTGTGTGTGTAAAAGAGAAAGGTTGTAGAGAAATGGTTCATGATTAAAAGGAACTTAAGAGATCCACTATACAAATGCAATAGGTGGAATTTGTTTTGAATCCTGACTCAAACAAACTACCAACAAAAAGATTAATTATTAAGACACTGAAGAAATAAGGTAATATTAAAGAATTATCATTAATTTTGTTAGGTATGATGATGATGGTGATTGGGGTTATGGTTAAAAAAAGGAAAGAAAATCCTTACCTCGTAGAGAAATTTACTGAAGAACTGATCGGTAAAAAGGATGTATTATCTGGCATTTGCTTTAAAATAACCGTGACTCATACCTACAGCCCTCCAAGAAGGCTGGATGGAAGGAGGCATGAAGCACAGTGAGCAAAAGGGTTAATAGCTGTCGATGCCACATGATAGATACATGGAGACTCATCATACTAGTTTCTTCACCTTTTTTGTATTTTTGATGTTTTCATAACAATTATTTAAACAAATTTAAAAGCAAAAAAGATAACCTGATTAAATGAAAACTTCCTTATGGGGTTATTGTGAGCATTACAACGAATATTAACCTTTAACATGCATGCAGTATACTGTAAATATTAATTTATTACAGAAGATAACAAATCACTATTTCCTCAAAATGACTGTAAAACATTGATGCAAAAAAAGTTAAACTCTTTTTATTAACTATAGGATTTCTCATGGGTACCTGGCTGTACATCTTTGATAAGATATATCCTAAAGACAAAAAGAACTGCAAAATAAAAAAAAAGGTTTAACTTCACTCAGTAGTCTTAGTAGCAAGAGCCTTATCAGTATCATGAACTCTCAATGGGGGTATAAAGGAGGCAATGCTTCCCAAAACTGAACGGTGAAAATCCATTTTCTTCATGAAGCATCTTAGAGAAGCAAAGTTCCATGAAAAACTGGCTCCTTAAATTTGATTATAAACTTTTCTGCTATAAATTTGAATAAAAGTTTGGCTCTGTAAAAACACCCAATACTTTATGATAACTTTAATCTATTTCTCTGTATGTAAAGTTTATCTCCTAAAGGAACAATAGACGATCTAAAATAGGCCAAAGATATATTTTGAAATTGTCAGGAATCATGTATTCAAAAATATTTTTCAAAGAATGCAGACCACATGAGAGAAAAGACTTTGTTATCTTAATAACTATTGTATCATTATAAAAATCCTATAAAAATCCCTGAGTATGTACTAGTCACTCAATAAATACAACCTATAGGACCTACTGATTTTTAAAACTTTCCCACTAAGACAACCATAATACTGTATAGGAAGTGAAGATTTCAAAAATAAGTTACTTTAATATGGATATTAAATAATGGTCTGGTTTATGCTTACAAATAAAGTAGACAGTGTCACCAACTTTACTCTCCAGGTTTTTTACCTTAGTTCTGAGAGTTCTGGAAATGCATCAGGGACATCTGGCATCTTGTAACCAAAACCATTTTGGCTTGTCTAAAGAAAAGTTTTAAATGATATTATTAAATTTCAGCCATTTTTTTTACAGCTTTCAATTACTGTCATCGTTAACGTACTGTATCCCATAACTGTTTTCATTATCCTATTTTCATCTTCACATCTCACATGGCCTTAATCTCCCCTTCTTCCTTCAGTCTATCTTTTTTTCAGCGTAGTATTCATAGGATTACTTTTTTTTGGTGAGGGCCATGTGAGTACCTGTGTTAGGTAGAGAACTGGTAGTTCTCTTTCTTGTCTAAGTATACAGCTATAGATTTCACTGGTATACATGAATATGTTTCTCTGAAGTGAAAGGCATTTCATATAGAAAAGCAATAGTTTCTTTCCACCTCGGAACCAACAGAATGGCTCCCGCAAAGAAGGGTGGTGAGAAGAAAAAGGGCCGTTCTGCCATCAACGAGGTGGTGACCCGAGAATACACCATCAACATTCACAAGCGCATCCACGGAGTGGGCTTCAAGAAGCATGCCCCTCGGGCACTCAAAGAGATTCGGAAATTTGCTATGAAGGGGATGGGAACTCCAGATGCGCACATTGATACCAGGCTCAACAAAGCTGTCTGTGCCAAAGGAATAAGGAATGTCCCATACCGAATTCGTGTGCGGTTGTCCAGAAAATGTAATGAGGATGAAGATTCACCAAATAAGCTCTATACTTTGGTTACCTATGTACCTGTTACCACTTTCAAAAATCTACAGTCAGTGTGGATGAGAACTAATCGCTGATCGTCGTCAAATACATCAAATAAACTTAAAAAATTGCCTTTAAAAAAAAAAAAGAAAAGCAATAGTTTAACAACAGTCTGAATAGTTACATGCCTCAGTTAGATGAGACATGAGGGGTAGATGAGCAATCGAGTAGCCACTGTTTGAATATATATGACTTTTATCCTTGAGGACCCTTGAAAAGCCCTCTTGTAATTTTGTTTATACTGCTAATTATAATTTGTTCCTAACATTCATTAACACAATAAAATGAAAAGTTTTGGAAAAACAAAGTCCACTTGAGTTTATATATTCTAAACGATTATAAACTCTGAAACCAGTAATGTTGGATATAGTATGGTTTTATAATTGAGTACTACACTATGGGTGATATTCACTGATGGTTATAATTGAAAGTTTTTTTTGCCCCTTTAAATGTTTTATGCCCAAAGTATTAATCTCTCCCTCAGTAACATTCCACATAGCAACAATTACCAGCTTAAGAACATACAAGATTTTAAGCCAATGGAACACTTGAAGTCCTCAGCATACTTCAGCAGACCCATCAAAATGTGACATGTGCTGCTCCCACATGATCATTTTTCTGCTTTTGCCCACACCTATGTGGCAGCCTGAGAGATCTATAGGCAGCTTCACAAAAATGCCATCTGGTTTATACCTCAATGCCTTTGACAATGTTACTGGCTCTCACATAGCCCCTTGTTATTCTGGCAAATTAGTAACAATCTTTCAAACTCTGGCCTCAAGCATAAATGCTTGCATTTGCTTAGTTGCGTCATTTTTACTGAGCACCTACTATATTTATTATGCACTGCTTGAGGCACTAAGAAAGTGGTGAAAAAAAACAGAATCACATTTTTTGTAAAGGCAACCTACTAGTTCTACCTTGGTCCCTAGGAGCACTGACCATTCCCTTAACTGTGTCTACCAAAACTCTAGCTGTCTATACTACTCTACCAGAACTAGAAGCTCCATATTTAAAATTATTATTTGTTGGTTATCTTTCTGAGTTTGTTACTTGAATTAAAAAATGTGATTTAATCTTTTTATATTTTGTGTCTAACTTAGTGGCTGGCAAACGGAGGCATGTAATAAATGTGTATTGACTGAATAAATGTTTCAGTGGCACAAAATGTAGATAACTGACAATACCAACCGGTATTGAGGCATCCATTGCGGGAACAGGTAACGGCAGGTTTGAAAGGATGCCAAATGAAGGAGCAGCCGGCTTGGCTGTGGTATGACTTGTTGTTGAAGAAGAAACCGTGTCAGCAACAGATAAAGAAGTGATACTCCTGTTTGCTTCTTGTGGGGAATATGGAGAAAGAAATGGAAAGCCCTGAGAAGCATAAGGAGGCATCCCACTTGGGTTACTGTACAGGCTGAAGAGAAAAACAGATCATTAGATCAGATTTTGTGAATAAAACATGTCAAATTATTTCAAAATTGTTCTTAACAACAATGGTCAAGCACAATACTGATGAAATCTTTTTATGGCAGGTGGTATTTATTAAATTATATAACAGAATTAAATATTATATAAAGTGATAAAATACGACACCCCTCCAAAAAAAAATAATTGTAGAATTATTGTTTCTACAAAAAAGATGATGAATGCTTTAGAAAGCATGCAATTCAACTAATGAGAGTAGAAGTGAATAGACAGGCCATTTTTGAGTTTTCAGCATTCCACTGCTATCAATCAGTATCTCCATAGAGGGAATGGAGAACAATATTTAATCCAGAACATTTATTCAAGTAGAGGTTAATAGCTTTCTCTATATTTGTCAAAATCTGACTAAAAGTCAATACTGCTTTCCTAGAAAATTTTAAAGAAAAATTCAGTATACAGATGAGATTCTAAAATGTTGAAATGTTAAAACCATGCATATATAAACATGCATGTATGTTAGAGTTGCACAGCATTATGTACTTGGGATTCAATCAGTGAACAATATACTCAATATTTATTTTTGCAAGTTAACAAATATTTTACACTTAACATTTTTCCTCCTTAGCAAAGTTTAAAGAGAACTGGAGCCTAAAAGCATTAGAGTAATTCAGACCTAGATCCAGACTGAGAATCATCTAAATACCAATATATGAATAATACAGTGAGTTTATATGGAGCAGGCACTCTCAGGTAAAGGATAAAGGACTTACAGTTATGTTTTAAATATTCATGTAATACTAACAACTAAAATGTTTCCCTTTATATTGAAACATGTTTCAATTTATAATTTTTTATGGGAGTACTATTACTTCATTTAACGATATAAATTAACCTGAGTTAGAAATGTTGTGGGAAGAAAACATTTGTTTTTCTTTTGAAATGTACATGAATGACACTAAAATGTATATGGAAAAACAAACCAGAGTAGAAAGAAAAAAGCCTGAAAAAAGAAGGTATAGAAATATTAGCTGTCATAAAGCAAAACAAATTATAAAACCCTAATAATAAAACAAAATTTAAAGCATAAGACTACTGAATGAACAGATCGATCAATAGAACTAGATATAAAATCCAGAAAAAGCCCAAACATATATAGGAATTGGGATATAATAAAGATAGAATCTCAAATAAATAAAGATAGAACAATTAAAAAATAGTATTGAGACATCTGGAAAAAAAAGTTGGAGCCAGATCCTCATTTTAACACAGTATAACAATTTAATGGATTGAAGTTTAAGTTTTTTGAAAGAGCCTTGAACAAGAAGACATCATCAAGAAATTATAACACTGAGGTAGGAAAGGACTTTCTATGATCCCAAATTCAGAATCCATTACAGAAAATAATGACAAATCTGACATTTAAAAAAATCTACATGACAAAGCCCTTTATAAGACAAATAACAAATTTGGGGGGAAACTTCTATCACAGAGAGAGGGATAATTTCTCTACTATATAAAGAATTCCTACAAAAGGATTAAAAGACAAAAAACCAAGAGCAAAATAGAGACTAGGATAGTATATATATGTTACAGAAAAGGAAAACAAAAAATATCTCAAGTACAGGAAAAGATGTTCAATTTAGTTATTAATAGTAAGATAAATACAACTAAAATTATACTAATGCATTCTTTCCTGCCTATCAACTGGCAAAGATCCACTTCATAACATACTATTTTGGCAAAGGGCATGGGGAAAGACGCATTGTATAGAAACAGAAACTGGTACAAACTACTGCGGAGGGTAATTTTGCAGTATTTGTTAAAACTACAAATGTGCATTACATTTCTAGAATTTATCCAACAAATAAGCTCACATTTGGGTAAAATATTATTTTAAAGATTATTTAGTTGAGCAGCCCTGAGGGCAATGAAGAAGGATGAGCTTTTCAGGGAAGATTAGAGAAAATGAAAATATATTATCAGTCTTGTTAAAGGAATTATAATACATCCATAAAACAACTATTTTGTGGCCATAAGGAATAATGAGGAAGTGCCTTAGTATTAACACGAAAAACTATCCAAAACCTTACCATTTAGTGGAAGGAAAAAAAAAAAAAGCAAGGATATAATATGCTACCATTTATAAAAAAAGGTGGAGAATATAATACTACAGATATTTTCTTATAGATTAATAAAACAGCTCAGGAATTATATATACACAAACCCAAACAAATAACTTTTAGATGCAAATGAAAAACACTAAGCTGCAAGGCAAAAAGAAGTGGCACGGAGATTTTCACTCTATACTCTTTATACTTTTTGAATTTTGAGCCAGGCGAATATATGACCCATACAAAAATTAAGTTTTCTAATCGGCTTGTTCATTTAAAAGGATGGCTCGTCTTTATCTTCAGACTACTTTTATCTAAAGGAATTAGTGTTGCATATGTGAACTAACCTAGAAACAATATAACCAACATGAGAGAGTATTTGTAATATCCTTGAATTCAAGTCAATAATTCTGAACCAGTCTGCTTTATTTTGAACTCAGTAGCAGGTACAACCTACAAAATAAGAAATGCATCAAACTTGATTTTTAGTAATGTGTACTGTATCCTGGAACTTACCTGAAATGAAAACAAGTAAACTTGTCAGTTTGTATTTTCAAATAAGGTAAATGAGTTTATATCCAACCCTATCACTATATAATATAGGAAATATGGTTTTTTAATACACTTTTTATCCAAAAATAAGAACTAAGGACTCTAGAACATAGATGACAGAAAGACAAAGATGAGTGGGAGAGGGCTGAGGTACCTGCAAGTGGCATGCTGCTATGATGACAATGACAACAACAACAACCTAAAATGTGGGAGCAGCTTTGGGACCAAGCAGAGGTATAGGCTGGAAGTCCCCTCAGAAGAGTATGAAGGACTAATGGGCCTCAAAGAGGCTGTTAGGAGGAGCCTGCTGGGCCTTTGAGCAGATGGTCATTGGAAGAACTTTGTATTAGTGGAAAGTTTACCAACACTGCTGCCTACAATAATATGGAAAATAGAAAATGTACCTACTGAATTGCATGATCTAGCTAAGGAGATTTCCAGTGCTGAAGGTGTCACCTAATTTCTAGCTGGCTGTAGTAAAATGTAAGAGGAGAGAGAGAAGCTAAAGAACTGCGAAACATAAAACAGATGAGATTTCCTGGATTTGAAAATAAAAATATCTCTCATTCCTAGCTTCCCTAAGATTCTCAATTTAAGAAACAAATTAAGTCAAACCCAGCATGGGCTAGAAGATCCTTTGTTAACACCTCTGAAAGAACCAAGATGGAGCCTGAGAGAACTGTGTAATAAGAATAACAGCCATTTAGGGCTTCAAATAATCTTAAAGTCATTGTCTCTTAGCAGCCTTAATGGAAGCCCAAGAGCTTATTTGGCAGAGCTTAGTGGGTGTTGCTTTTAATGAAATGAACGAAAATACTGATTTGGTCTCATTAGTTTCAAAGAACATCGTTATTTCTGCCTTCATTTCATTGTTTATCCAGTCAACATTCAAGAGCCAGTTGTTCAGTTTCCATGAAACTGTGCGGTTCTGAGTTAGTTTCTGAATTCTGAGTTCTAACTTGATTGCACTGTGATCTGAGAGACTCTTATGATTTCCATTCTTTTGCAATTGCTGAGGAGTGATTTACTTCCAATTAAGTGGTCAATTTTGGAGTAGGTGTGATGTGGTGCTGAGAAGAATGTATATTCTGTGGATTTAGGATGGAGAGTTCTGTCTATTAGGTTTGCTTGGTCCAAGTCTGAGTTCAAGTCCTGGATGTCCTTGTTAGTTTTCTGTCTCGTTGATCTGTCTTATTGACAGTGGAGTGTTAAAGTCTCTCACTATTATTGTGTGGGAGTCTAAGTCTCTTTGTAAGTCCTTAAGAACTTGCTTTATGTATCTGGGTGCTCCTGTATATATTTATTGGGTGCGTATATATTTAGGATCATTAGCTCTTCTTGTTGCATTGATCCTTTCACCATTATGTAATGTCCTTCTCTCTTTTGATCTTTGTTGGTTTAAAGGAGCAAGATAAAAAAAAAACTCAAAACCTAGCAGAAGACAAGAAAAAACTAAGATCAGAGCAGAACTGAAGGAGATAGAGACACAAAAAACCCTTCAAAAAATCAATATACCCAGGAGCTGGTTTTTTGAAAAGATCAACAAAATAGACCACTAGCCAGATTAATAAAAAAGAAAAGAGAGAATAATCAAATAGATGCAAAAAAAAAAAAAAAAAAAAGACGATAAAGGGGATATCACCACAGGTTCCATAGAAATACAAACCACCATCAGAGATTACTACAAACAACTCTATGCACATAAACTAGTAAACCTGGAAGAAATGGATAAATTCCTGGACACTTGCACCCTCCCAAGCCTAAACCAGGAAGAAACTGAAACCCTGAATAGACCGATAATAAGGGCTGAAGTTGAGGCAACAATTAATAGCCTACCAACCAAAAAAAGCCCAGGTCCAGATGAGTTCCCAGCCGAATTCTACCAGACATACACTTGATCTTAGCCAAAAGGCCGAGAAGCGATCTACCAGACATACAAAGAGGAGCTGGTACCACTCCTTCTGAAACGATTCCAAACAATCCAAAAAGAGGGAATCCTTCCCAGATCTTTTTATGAGACCAACATCATCCTGATACCAAAACCCGGCAGAGACTCAACAAGAAAAGAAAACTTCAGGCCAAAATCCATGATGAACACAGATGCGAAAATCTTCAATAAAATACTGGCAAACTGATTGCAACAGCACATCAAAAAGCTTATCCATCAAGATCAAGTAGGCTTCATCCCGGAGATAAAGACGCAAGTTCAGCAGACGAAGTCTATAAATGTAATTCACCACATAAACAGAACCAAAGACGAAAACCACATGATTATCTCAACAGATGCAGAGAAGGCCTTCGACAAAATTCAACAGCCTTTATACTAAAAACTCTCAATAAAACTAGGTATTGATGGAACATACCTCAAAATAATAAAAGCTATTTATGACAAACCCACAGACAATATCATACTGAATGGGCAAAAACTCGAAGTGTTCCCTTTGAAATCCGGCACTGGACAAAGATGCCCTCTGTCAACACTCCTTTTCAATATAGTATTGGAAGTTCTAGCCAGAGCAATCAGGCAAGAAAAAGAAATAAAGGGTATTCAATTAGGAAAAGGAGGAAGTCAAATTGTCTCTATTAGAAAAGGAGGAAGTCAAATTGTCTTTATTTGCAGACGACATGATTGTATATTTAGAAGACCCCATTGTCTCAGCCCAAAATCTCCTGAAACCGATAAGCAACTTCAGCAAAGTCTCAGGATACAAATCAATGTGCAAAAATCACAAGCATTCCTATATGCCAATAACAGACTAAAGAGAGCCAAATCAAAAACGAACTGCCATTCACAATTGCTACAAAGAGAATAAAATACCTAGGAATACAACTAACAAAGAATGTAAAGGACCTCTTCAAGGAGAACTACAAACCACTGCTCAACGAAATAAGAGAGGACACAAACAGACGGAGAAACAGTCCATGCTCATGGTTAGGAAGACTCAATATCGCAAAAATGGTCATACTGCCCAAAGTAATTTATAGATTCAATGCTATCCCCATCAAGCTACCAATGACCTTCTTCACAGAACTGGAAAAAACCATCTTAAACTTCATATGGAACCAAAAGAGAGCCCGCATAGCGAAGTCAATTTTAAGCAAGAAGAACAAAGCCGGAGGTATCACACTACGTGATTTCAAACTATACTAAAAGGCTACAGTAATCAAAACAGCATGGTACTGGTACCAAAACAGAGATATAGACCAATGGAACAGAACAGAGGCCTCGGAGGCAATGCCACACATCTACGACCATCTGATCTTTGACAAACCTGACAAAAACAAGCAATGGGGAAAGGATTCCCTGTTTAATAAATGGTGTTGGGAAAAGGGGCTAGCCATGTGCAGAAAGCAGAAACTGGACCCCTTCCTGACACCTTACACTAAAATTAACTCCAGATGGATTAAAGACTTAAACATAAGACCTAACACCATAAAAACCCTAGAAGAAATTCTAGGCAAGACCATTCAGGACACAGGCATAGGCAAGGACTTCATGACTAAAACACCAAAAGCATTGACAACAAAAGCCCAAATAGACAAATGGGACCTAATTAAACTCCAGAGCTTCTGCACAGCAAAAGAAACAATCATTAGAGTGAATAGGCAACCAACAGAAAGGGAAAAAATTTTTGCAATCTACCCATCTGACAAAGGGCTAATATCCAGAATCTACAAAGAACTAAAACAGATTGACAAGAAAAAAAAACAGCCCATTCAAAAGTGGGCAAAGGATATGAACGGACACTTTTCAAAAGATGACATATATGAAGCCAACAAACATATGAAAAAATGCTCATCATCACTGGTCATTAGAGAAATGCAAATCAAAACTACATTGAGATACCATCTCATGCCAGTTAAAATGGCGATCATTAAAAAAATCTGTAGACAACAGATGCTGGAGAGGATGTGGAGAAATATGAACACTTTTACAGTGTTGGTGGGTGTGTAAATTACTTCAACCATTGTGGAAGACAGTGTGGCAATTCCTCAAGGACCTAGAAATAGAAATTCCATTTGACTCAGCAATCCTATTACTGGGTATATATCCAAAGGACTATAAATCGTTCTACTATAAGGACACATGCACGTGAATGTTCATTGCAACACTGTTTACAATAGCAAAGACCTGTAACCAAACCAAATGCCCATCAATGACAGACTGGACAGGGAAAATGTGGCACATATACACCATGGAATATTATGCAGCCATAAAAAACGATGAGTTTGTGTCCTTTGTAGGGACATGGTTGAACCTGGAAACCATCATTCTCAGCAAACTGACACAAGAACACAAAATCAAACACCACATGTTCTCATTCATAGGCGGGTGTTGAACAATGAGAACACATAGACACAGGGAGGGGAGCATCACACACTGAGGTCTGTGGGGGGGGCTAGGGGAGGGACAGCAGGAGGTGGGGAGTTGGGGAGGGATAACATGGGGAGAAATGCCAGATATAGGTGATGGGGAGGAAGGCAGCAAACCACATTGCCATGTATGTACCTATGCAACAATCTTGCATGTTCTTCACAGGTACCCCAAAACCTAAAACACAATAAAATTTATATATATATATACATATAAATGAAAGAAAAAACTGATTCATAAGAAAATCATAAGCATTTTAAAGGAGTTGTGTCATTTTGGGTCTAAAAGGGACAGAGACAGTACCAAATGTAAAAGAGGCTACTGGAACCTTAATTTCTATAGGCAGAAAGTAGGCTGAAAAAACTATGCACTTGGAAACAAGGACTATTATTTTACAGAAAGGAAGAATGATGCAGAAGGTAGAACCAAGAACCAAGAATTTCTCTGTGAAGAATCATTTCCATGAACTAAGTCTTCATCAAAAAAAAGTGCCCAGTTGGATTTCCGTACTGCTATGAACCAGTGGCTCCTGTGTGCTTCCTATTTTCTCTCTTTCGGAATCTATAGTGGTTACCCAAGGCTTGTTCTACCACTATATAATGGGTGTGAGAGAGGCAGTTACCTTATCTCTTTAATTCCCTTGTGTTCGGATCAAGAGGAATTGTTCTTCAGGAACAGAACTGAGAAACCTCATCTGTACCTGAACCTGATTTAAATGAAAACACAAGCCTGAATCTGTAATATGATGAACTCTGCAAGTTCTTGGGGAAAGGGGCAAGTGACAATTCACATATAGGAAAGAGGTGAATTCTTATGGTTAGGAGGAAGAATGTGACAGACTGTGTTTTCCAAAATGGTCATAGCCGTATTTCCAGACCAATATGCACTTCTTGAACTTTGCTACCCCATGGAGAGATGGAGTATACTTTCTCTCCCCTTTCAATCTAGGCGGACTAGGTGACTAACTTTACAAAATGCAGCAGAAATGATGCTGAATAACATACAGGGATAAACCAAAAAAGATGATAGAGCTTCCACTTGGCCGGAGGGCTCTCTCTCAGAATCCTGACCCTCAGAACTTACCCTGCCATGCAGTGAGGAAGCCCAGGTCACATGGAGAGGCCACATACAGATGTATCAGCACTAAAGTGTAAGCATTAAGCCAACATTAACTGCCAGGTGACACCAGCTAACGCAAAAACTGGAGCAGAAGTGAGCGATTGCCACTGGTCCCTAACCAAATGGTAGATTCTTAAAAAACATAAATGTCTTTATTTTAACCACAAGTTGTAGGGTAATCTGTTATGGGTCTGATATAGTTTGGATGTTGTTGTCCCCTCTAAATTTCATGCTGAATTGTAATCCCCATGTTAGAGGTGGAGTCTGCTGGGAAGTGATTAGATCATGGGGGTGGCTTTCTCATGAATGCTTTAATGCCATCCTCTTGGTGCTGTCCTTGTGATAGTGAGTGAGTTCTCGTGAGATGTGACTATTTAAAAGTGTGTGGTACCTCGTCCCTCCTTGCTCTTGCTCTCATCATGTGATGTGCCTGTACCCGCTTTACTTTCCATTAGGAGTAAAAGCTTCCTGAGGCTCCTCAGATGCCGAGCAGATGCCAATGCCATGCTTCCTGTACAGTCTACAGAACCCTGAGCCAATTAAACCTCTTTTCGTTATATATTACCCAGTTTCAGGTATTTCTTTATAGCAATGCATGAACAAGACTAAAACAGCATCCTTAGTACAAGGACATGACTTTATTCAGGAAGCTATGGGAAGGCAATAAACCAAGAAACTAGGAAATAGCCTGAGAAAGGGAAAAACAAAATCTAAATATGGAGAATCCAATACAGGCAATAAACCAAGAAACTAGGAAATAGCCTGAGAAAGGGGGAAAAAAAATCTAAGAATGGAGAATCCAATACAAGAAAGTGGCAAAGGGAAATCCCAGAATGACAACAAAAAAAATTCCTGGCTTAGAGTTACACAAACATCATAGAGAGAAACTCGGAATAGAGGGAAGAAGTGGAACACTGAATGTGAGGGAAAAAATTAAACCTAGATATTACCCTACTGGTTTGATGATGTGAAAAAAATGGTTTAAGGGATATTTTTCAGAGTTGTTAAAAGCTCTGTGGAAATTTAGTAATATCTTAAATTTAAGAAGATGTGGAAAATGAAGATGATCTAAAACAAAACAAAACAAAATGTAAAAGGTAGGTAGTTATTAATTCCAGAAAAAAAGCAAAAAATTACACCATAAGGAAAATGTAAACATGGTAACATACTTGGCTCAGGAATGGACAATATTTAGAGTCACAGTAATAAATACACCAAATATTAAAACATTAAAAATCATGATATAATTTCACTGGGAGAATGAGGAGAAAGGAAGTTTGGTGAAAGACAGCTGAAATCCTCATCTGTTATAATAGGAGGTCAACAAATAATATCTAAAATGAAAGAATCAAGACATAGAAGTATGCACACATTATTCAAAAAGATGTAGGTAAACATTAGAAGAAACAGCAAGGCTGGGCGCGGTGGCTCACGCCTGTAATCCCAGCACTTTGGGAGGCCAAGGCAGGAAGATTATCTGAGGTCAGGAGTTCGAGACCGGCCTGGCCAACATGGTAAAACCCGGTCTCTCCTAAAAAAATACAAAAATTAGCCAGGGGTGGTGGCACATGCCTGTAATCCCAGCTACCCAGGAGGCTGAGGCAGAAGAATCACTTGAACCCTAGAGGTGGAGGTTGCAGTGAGCTGAGATTGCGCCACTGCACTCCAGCCTGGGCAACAAGAGTGAAACTCCGTCTCAAAAAAAAAAAAAAAGAGACAGCTAAAAGAATAAAACAGGTGCCTCCGAAAGTATGGATGTATTTGTGTGAAGGTGGGGATGTAGAAATCAGAGGACTGATTTTTAACATCATTTGAATTTTTAAACTATGTTTTGCTTACTTTAATCAATTAAAATATTGCTGGCTGTGGTGGCTCATGCCTGTAATTCCAGCACTTTGGGAGGCCGAGGCAGGCGGATCACCTGAGGGTCAGGAGTTCAAGACCAGCCTGACCAACACGGAGAAACCCTGTCTCTATTAAAAATACAAAATTAGCCAGGCATGGTGGTGCGTGCCTATTATCCCAGCTACTTTGGGAGGCTGAGGCAAGAGAATTGCTTGAACCTGAAAGGCAGAGGTTGAGGTGAGCCAAGGTTACACTATTGTACTCCAGCTTGGGCAACAAAAGTAAAACTCTGTCTCAAAAAAAAGAAATAAATAAAAAATTAATTAATTAAAATACATGCAGACTTTTTAATTAGAAATATACTTACTAAGGAAATGCTGTTGAAGTAGGAGCTAAAACTGGAGGATTCTTCCAAAACTCATCCAACAAACTCTGAATAATTTTTCCAAGATCTGAGTGCATTGTAAACTGAAAGTAACAATAATACATGATGATTAAAATCACTTTCAGAAAAAGATTATACAGTCTCATTAGGATAATGTCATTCTAAATATTAACTTACTTTTACAGGTCAAGAATTAAATAAAAAAGGATATTAGCAATTCACAAGTTGTAACTTTTTTTTATACAATCGACATTATAAATATCTGGTAGTTAGTAAACAGGTTAAAAGTCCATTTAATCAATAATGGAGCTGAAATATTTCCTTATTTGATGATTTACAGTAATTTGAGGGTTCAAAGGTAAATACTAGAGTATATGTAAGTTACAATCTTTCACAATCAGCCATATATTCTAAGAATGTTAAGGCATAGTCTTAAATATTCAATTTTTAAAAAATTATCCACAACAAAATGAAACTTTAAATGTACTTCAGATTTCTAAAATATTTAGTAGAAAAGTAATACACCTATTGTATTACCCCTAAATAAATTATCCCATATACATACATTGTTTACTAATGGAGAGGTAACATACACTCCTTGTTTATCCATTAAGTGATGTCGTATTGGTGGATAAACACTGATCACTGGTTTTTCCTGAGGAAACTGTGGAGGAAGCAATCTGATAGAGGTAGAACAGATGAAAGACAAAAATGAAGATAACAAAGGTACATTATACAGTCAAAATCTTAAAATAAAGTTATTTAAAAGTAAATTAAATTTTTACACTTTGATATGGATTATTTAGTAATAAGTGCTCTATTATGGTGTTTTCTGAAAATATATAATATAAGAAGAAAATCTGGTAGTAAGACTAGTTATTCAACACAGTAAAATCTTAATGTGAAATATGGACATGAATTATAGAATATTCTTCACATCATGCTCATTAGTTGCTTTCAAACACAATACACCAAGCTATACAAAATCTTAGGTAAAAATTAGATTACCCATTTGTATCAGGTGAACCATACTAATCCAGTCTGGTTATTTATTGGACCACAGGTTCTAGCCATATAAATTTCCTGTGGTTTTTCTACATCGAAAATGCTATCAAGGCTGGGTGTGGTGACTCATACCTGTAGTCCCAGCTACTTGGGAGGCTGAGGCAGGAGAGCCACTTGAGCCCAGGAGTTCAAGTCCAGCCTGGACAACATAGTGAGACCCCATCTTTAAAAAAATAAAGTAAGATAAAAATAAATAAAATGCTGTGAAGCATTATTTCACTATTTATTGTACTTCTAAAGAGTAAGAGGATAAAATGGAAAGTAGTAGGATTGAAATGTAGTTGTCATCAAGACTTGGTTCTACACGGCTCCCTTCTAAATGCCATAAATGACACATCTCTCCCAACTTAGAGTCAATCATGTGGTTTCAAGTAAAGAACAGCAAGTTTTCAACACCAAAAAAAAGTGCAAATTCAAACCTTTTTGAAATACTGAAAAACCAAGATTAGTGAGTGAAATCTTTAAAACTTAAAAATGAGAGTTTACTGGATATAAAACCATGTTTTCCAAATCTCTAAAACTCAAGAATATTTTACTTTGAATTGCCTCTTTGTTCCCCTGTTGGCTCAGAAAACTATTTGTTAGTAGCACTGTTGAAAAGAAAACTGGGTCCTTGTTGGCCTCCTCTGCTCAGCATTACCTGGGCATTTGATGAGAGATAAAACTACTTCATTGTCATAGTTGAAGATTTTAAAATTGCTTTGGCAAAAAAGGCACTAAATGGCCTTTGGAGCCCAGTCAATCTAGGTTTGTATCTTGACTATGCTCTTAATCATGTTTCTGTAAGTTGCCCTAATTTGCAGGGCTGCTGTGAGGATTCAAAAAGCTCATATATAACAAGTTAACATAGCAGTTATATATTCATGCTTTAATTCACTCATTCAATTAGTATTTAATAAGGCCTCCTAGGTACAGGCACTATGCTAGGCAATGAGAACGTGAAAGTGAATAATTTCAAGTTAGGCGTCTTCTTCTCTAGCCCAAACACTTGCTCTAGCAAAAGCCACTTAATGCAACTTGAGGTAATCACAATCTCTTCACACTACAACCTCATAGCTGCATTTAAGGCTAAATAGCTACTTCAGCAATCACTTTGTCCAACTTTGTGTAACTTAAGTAAAAACCTGATGATTATATTTTTAACTTTTTTTTTTTTCACAAAAATGATCAACAAATCATATCTAGACTTGAACTTTCCAGTTGATGTAGTATTATCTGTTGCTGAAATATGGAATATTTTAACTTGTTTCTGATTTAAAGGTGAATCTATCTATAATGGCTTTATATATATATATATTCCCTGTGTTTTTTATCACTGTTCAGCCTACCTCCAGTGAAGATTTTAGTGCTAATCAATAAAAACAATTACAGTACTAAGAATTAGTATTGCACATTTTTACTGCATTCCTCTTCTCTAGTTTCGTTCTTATAGTACTATCACTTACAGTGATAGTTTTTAAAAATTTTTATCTCATTGAATTGTGCACTATTTTATAAATTAATTATTTGAAATAAGTTCACTTTTAAAAGCTTACTTCTAATAACTAAGAAACAAAACAATAAAAAACCTGTAAGTCCTTTTAAATGAAAAAGTAGGACAGAATTCTACTCACATATTAATGTTAATTGTCAGGTTGTTTATGGTGAATGGTAATCTGTATTCCACATCTTTCTGTATTTCAGCTATACTGTAAGAGAAAATTTAAAAAAAGTTTACCCAAAGTCATGAAGCCATTATTGTTAAAAACAAATATTAAGTGCTACCTTTATTTTTAATCACAGAATCAGGATTGCCAGCATAACTTATATCTTGAGGGGAAGGAAAATGATCATAGTTAGAAAGGATCATCAACTAAGTAAGCAGTAATATTCTGAACCATCCAGGGGAAGGGGATGTTGAGGTAAAGAAGCAAGAAAAAAAACTCTTCACTAATGCTAGATTGATTTACTATCACTCTATCTGATTTATCATTTGCAGAAGCAATTGTGTGCTCTCTGGTTAATAAAGGTCAGCAAGCCATCTGGGTTCTGATTCTAACTGCCACTATCCAGCTACATAGACAGCTGGGGAAGTCTGGGTCTTAACAGCTTGAATTTAAAAGTCTAGATGAGATGTATCCTACAGTCTTATGACAGAGGCTGCTGGCTGCTTTCCAAAAACAGTTACCCCCTTCTTTCTAAGTAAAGAAGCCTGATTTTATTCTGGGTAGCAATGTTCTAGTTCTTATAGCTAGTTGTTGCTATAGACTTAACTCTCAGCCAATAGAATGTACAGGGAAGTTGTAGGGAGAAATTCCAGGAAAATATCTTAAAGAAAACAAAATAATAGACAATTGACATCAGCCCATTTTGTCCTTCCTGCTTTCCTTCTACTTCCTCCTTCCTTCTAGGAATTAGACTTCCAACAGCCATTTTGTACCATGAGTGACCCTTAGAATCGAAGCCATGCACTAAGGAAAGCTGGGCAGAAAGAAAGAAGTAGCCTGGGTCCTTGACTATGACATTGTCAAACTCTGAATTTTCTTTATGTGAGAGAAAAATAAACTTTTATCTTGTTTTAGCCACCTTTCTTGGGTCTTTGGTACTGACAGCTGAATATAATTCTTGCCTTGTAAATCCCTGATACTAACACTCTACATTCATAATTTTGTTTTATTGTTATTTGCAGGCACACATTATTACAACTATAATATACCAAGCAAGTCTTTTAGGGGCTTACTTGAAATTCTAACCAATATTCATGATATTTCCAAGGGGGAAAATGCTAAGTAGTATTAATGAGGTGAGGTTGCAGAGGAAGCTTAATATTCAAATGGAGACGAAACTTCTTCAAGCATGAATACCCTTCAAATGTCTAGCATATGAATAACGATTTGCTTTTTGTTCTTTTGGATGCTCCATCTAATAGCTTTATAAAACCTCTTATTTCCCTCCATTTCTGGTCCTTTGATAAGAATCCAGCCTCTAGGACATGTAAATCTCAGATAGCTTAAAAGATTCAAAAGTGTTGGGATGGCGTTACGTAGATAAACTTTTCTCTCTGACATTCTAAGGAATGAGGTTATCATTTAAAAGAAAGAATTTAAAAAAGACTCAAGGGGATACTCACTAGGACTTCAACAATTTTTATGGAAGTTTCTCTTTGGGAATTAGTTTTGGACTGAAAACCTCCTCCATTGCATGAACACCACAAAATCAACCGAATGGCCTAAGTTTTTTATTCCTCTACGTCGTTTTAGAACCTTAAGAGGTCATTGCTCAAGGAAATAAATACTAGTCACAAAAGCATCCACCAGTTCAAAGTCAAGTACAGCATCTTAGTGATTAAGAGCATTGCCTCTCGAGTCAAGCTTCCTGGGTTGAAATCCTGTCTCTACCATTTATTCACTTTCATGGGTACATTAATCCTCTTATCCCAAATGGGGAAGGGGGAAGTTAAAAACATCTAACTACCTAAAAGACTTGTTAAATTAAGCAAAATAATGCATGTAAAGCCCCAACATAGTACCAGGCAAATAATTATTCAATAAATGTTAGCTATTATTAAATAGGCATTTAGAACATGCAAGTTGGTCCCTCTCTAGATTTACAGTGTTAAGGATTTTGTTTTTTTGACAGGGAGTCTTGCTGTGTTGCCCAGGCTGCAGTGCAGTAGCAAGATTTCAGCTCACTGTAATCTCTACCTCCTGGGTTCAAGCAATTCTCCTGCTTCAGCCTGACAAGTACGGGGACTATAGGTACATGCCACCATGTCCTGTTATATTTGTATTTTTTTGTGTGGACATGGGGTCTTGCCATGCTAGTTAGGCTGATCTGGAACTCCTGACTTCAAGTGCTCCACCTGCCTTGGCCTTCCAGGTTTTAACTCATCAGTTTTTCAGACATTGTTTAGATTTTTACAAAAAGTTTTCATTGAAAACATACTAAAATAAATTTGATTTAAATAATTTTTACTTAAATAGTTAGAAATGTCCAATTCATTTTCTCGAGTTATATGGTTGACAGTTACTAAAATTTTTTAATGAGTTTTCTTCACAAACTAGGTATCACAAATAACAGAAGGTGATACTTATAATATTAATGACAGTTGAACCATCAACAAATTCCAAAACAAGTTAATCATGGCAATCTAGAAATGCACTTGATTAGCTGCATTAGATAAAACAATAGTTATGTAATTGTTTTAATTAAAACAGGAATCAGGAGAAGATCCAAGATGGCCGATTAGGAGCAGCTCAGGATTGCAGCTCCCAGTGAAAGCATAGAGGGTGAGTGGACGCCGCATTTCCAGATGGATTTTTATTGCCCACAGACCAGGAGATTCCCAGGCAGAGGAGCCCCACGGGTCGCCAGTGTGGCTGTTTTGCTGGCACCCTGGCACGGCGGTTCTCCGTACAAAATACACTGGTCTGGGTGCCCATTTAAGCTGGTGATTGGAGCTCCAGGAAGGCAGACTCATCCATTCATCTGATTAAAAAGGGGACTGAAACAGGGAGCCAGGCCAGGAGATTCCTGGGCAAAAAAGTGCCACAAATCTCAGCGTCGCTGTTTCAGCCAGTGTAGTAGGTCACCGCATGGGAAATCACACAGTTGCCGGTGCCTTTTCAACAGACAACTGGAACACCTGGGAGAGAGTAGACCGTTCAACTAAAAAAAAAGGCTCTGAGGCAGCAAGCCAGGTGATCAGGCTCGGCTGGTCCCACCCCCACAAAAAAAAACAGCAATTGGAAACGCTCTGGGTTGAGAGTTTCACAGCAAGCACAGCTGAACCCGGGATGGTCCAGCTCTGTGGGGGAGGGGCGTCCGCCATTACTGAGGTACTCCACCACTATGGAGGTAGTCCGCCATTGCTGAGGCAGCCCGCCATTGCCGAGGCAACCCGCCATTACAGAGGAGGGCCACCACTGCCAAGGCAGTTCTAACTACACCCCTATAAACAGGACTTCAGGGAAGTTCACAAGGCAGCTGGGCGGAGCCCACAGCAGCTCAGCAAAGCCTCTGCAGGCACACAGTGACTAGGCTGCCTCCTTGCTGGGCAGGGCAGCCCTGAAAAAAAGGCAGCAGCACAAAGGAAACTCATAAATAAAGCCCTAACTCCCTGGGACAGAGCACCTGGGGAAAAAAAGGGGTTTATGAGTTCTGCTGCAACAGACTTAAACGTACCTGCCCAGCAGCTCTGAATGAACAATGGAGCTCACAGCTCAGCACTTGAGCTCCTATAAAGGACAGACTGTCTCCTCAAGCAGCTCCCTGACCCCCGTATATCCAAAGAGTCACCTCATAAAGGAGAGAGCAGACTGACATTTGGCAGGCCTCCTTATGGGACAAAGATAACAGAAGAAGAACCTGGTAGCAACTCTTATTGTTCTGCAGCTGCTGCAGGTGATCCCCAGGCAAGCAGGTCCTGGAGTGGACCTCAGCAGTCCTACAGCAGAGGGGCCAGACTGTTAGAAGGAAAACTAAGAAACAGAAATACCTTCATCATCAACAAACTGGACGTCCACTCAGAGACCCAATCTGAAAGTCAGCAACTACAAAGACGACAGGTGGATAAACCCACAAAGATGGGAAGAAACCAGCGCAGAAAGGATGAAAACACCCGAAACCAGAACACCTCTCCTCCTACAAGGGATCACAACTCCTCACCAGCAAGAGAATAAGGCTGGATCTCCAGAGAATCAGTGTGATGAAATGACAGAATCAGGCTTCAAAAGGTGGGTAACAAGAAATTTCTGTGAGCTAAAAGAACACGTTCGAACCCAATGCAAAGAAACAAAGAACCTTGAAAAAAGATTTGACGAAATGCTAACGAGAATGCACAACTTAGGAATATAAGTGAATTGATGGAGCTGAAAAACACAACACGAGAACTTCGCGAAGCATGCACAAGTTTCAACAGCCGAATTGACCAAGCAGAAGAAAGGATATCAGAGGTCGAAGATCAACTCAATGAAATAAAACGAGAAGGCAAGTTTAGAGAAAAAAGGGTAAAAAGGAATGAACAAAGTCTCCAAGAAATATGGGACTATGTGAAAAGACCTAATCTACGTTTGATTAGGTGATTCAGGTACACATTCAGGTGTACCTGAATGTGACGAACAGAATGAATCCAAACTGGAAAATGAAACTCTTCAGGATATTATCCAGGAAAACTTCCCCAACCTAGCAAGGCAGGCCAATATTCAAGTCCAGGAAATACAGAGAACACTACAAAGATATTCCTCAAGAAGAGCAACTCCAAGGCACATAATCGTTAGATTCACCAGGGTTGAAATGAAGGAGAAAATGCTAAGGACAGCCAGAGAGAAAGGTTGCGTTACCCACAAAGGGAAGCCCATCAGACTCACAGCAGATCTCTCAGCAGAAACCCTACAAGCCAGAAGAGAGTGAGGGCCAATATTCAACATCCGTAAAGAAAAGAATTTTCAACCCGGAATTTCATATCCAGACAAACTAAGCTTCATAAGTGAAGGAAAAATAAAATCCTTCATGAACAAGCAAGCACTCAGAGATTTCATCACCACCAGGCCTACTTTACAAGAGCTCCTAAAAGAGGCACTACACATAGAAAGGAACACCCAGTACCAGCCACTCCCAAAAACATACCAAATGGTAAAGAGTATCAACACAATGAAGACTCTGCATCAACTAATGGGCAAAACAGCCAGCTAGCATCAAAATGACAGGATCAAATTCACACATAACAATATTAACCCTAAACGTAAATGGACTAAATGCCCCAATCAAAAGACACAGATGGTAAATTGGATAAAAAGCCAAAACCCATCAGTGTGCTGTATCCCGGAAACCCATCTCACATACAGAGATATACAAAGGCTCAAAATAAAGGGATGGAGGAAGATTTACCAAGCAAATGGAGAGCAAAAAAAAGCACGAGTTGCAATTCTCATCTCTGATAAAATAGACTTTAAAGCAACAAAGATCAAAAGAGACAAAGAAGGACATTACATAATGGTAAAAGGATCAATGCAACAAGAAGAGTTAACGATCCTAAATATATATGCACCCAATACAGGAGCACCCAGATACATAAGGCAAGTTCTTAATGACTTACAAAGAGACTTAGACTCCCACACAATAATAGTGGGAGACTTTAACACCCCATTGTCAATATTAGACAGATCAACCAGACAGAAAATTAACAAGGATATCCAGGACTTGAACTCAGACCTGGACCAAGCAAACCTAATAGACCTTTACAGAACTCTCCACCCTAAATCCACAGAATATATATTCTTCTTAGCACCACATCACACCTACTCTAAAATTGACCACATAATTGGAAGTAAATCACTCCTCAGCAAATGCAAAAGAACGGAAATCATAACAGTCTCTCAGACCACAATGCAATCAAGTTAGAACTCAGAATTCAGAAACTAACTCAGAACCGCACGGCTTAATGGAAACTGAACAACTGGCTCTTGAATGTTGACTGGATAAACGATGAAACGAAGGCAGAAATAAAGATGCTCTTAGAAACCAACGAGAACAAAGACTCAACATACCAGAATCTCTGGGACACATTTAAAGCAGTCTCTAGAGGAAAATATATAGCAACAAGTGCCCACGTGAGAAGCAAGGAGAGATCTAAAATTGACACCCTATCGTCAAAATTGAAAGAGCTAGAGGAGCAAGATCAAAAAAATTCAAAACCTAGCAGAAGACAAGTAATAATTAAATCAGAGCAGAACTGAAGGAGATAGAGACACAAAAAACCCTTCAAAAAATCAATAAATCCAGGAGCTGGTTTTTCGAATAGATCAACAAAATAGACAGACCACTAGGCAGATTAATAAAAAAGAAAAGAGAGAATAACCAAATAGATGCAATAAAAAACGATAAAGGGGATATCATCACAGATTCCACAGAAATTCAAACCATCATCAGAGATTAATACAAACAACTCTATGCACAAAAACTAGAAAATCTGGAAAAAATGGATAAATTCCTGGACAGTTGCCTCCTCCGAAGCCTAAACCAGGAAGAAGTCAAAACCCTGAATAGACCAATAACAAAGTCTGAAGTTGAGGCAGCAATTAAGAGCCTACCACCCAAAAAAAGCCCAGGTCCAGATGGGTTCACAGCTGAATTCTACCAGACATACAAAGAGGAGCTGGTACCATTCCTCCTAAAACTATTCCAAATAATCCAAAAAGAGGGAATCCTTCCCAAATCATTTTATGAGACCAACATCATCCTGATACCAAAACCCGGCAGAGACTCAACAAGAAAAGAAAACTTCAGGCCAATATCCATGATGAACACAGATGCAAAAATCTTCAATAAAATACTGGCAAGCCGATTGCAACAGCACATCAAAAAGCTTATCCACCATGATCAAGTAGGATTCATCCCGGGATGCAAGGCTGCTTCAACATATGCAAGTCTATAAACATAATTCACCACACAAACAGAACCAAAGATGAAAACCACGATTATCTCAATTGATGCAGAGAAGGCCTTCGACAAAATTCAACAGCCCTTTATGCTAAAAACCCTCAATAAATTAGGTATTGATGAAATGTATCTCAAAATAATAAAAGCTATTTACGACAAACCAACAGCCTATATCATACTGAATGGGCAAAAACTGGAAGCATTCCCTTTGAAATATGGCACTAGACAAGGATGCCCTCTCTCACCACTCCTATTCAATATAGCACTGGAGGCTCTAGCCAGAACAATCAGGCAAGAAAAAGAAATAAAAGGTATTCAAATAGGAAAGAGGAAGCCAAATTGTCTCTATTTGCAGACAGCATGATTGTATATCTAGAAGACCCCATCATCTCAGCCCAAAATCTCCTGAAACTGATAAGCAACTTCAGCAAAGTCTCAGGATACAAAATCAATGTGCAGAAATCACAAGCATTTCTATACACCAATAACAGACTTAAAGAGAGCCAAATCAAGAACGAACTGCCATTCACAATTGCTACAAAGAGAATAAAATACCTAGGAATACAACTAACAAGGAACGTAAAGGACCTCTTCAAGGAAAACTTTACAAACCACGGCTCAACAAAATAAGAGAGGACACAAACAGATGGAGAAACATTCCATGTTCATGGTTAGGAAGAATCAGTATCATGAAAATGACCATACTGCCCAAAGTAATTTACAGATTCAACACTATTCCCATCAAGCTACCAATGACCTTCTTCACAGAACTGGAAGAAAACACCTTAAACTTCATATGGAACCAAAAGAGAGCCCGCATAGCCAAGTCAATTCTAAGCAAAAAGAACAAAGCAGGAGGCATCACACTACCGGACTTCAAACTCTACTACAAGGCTACAGTAATCAAAACAGCATGGTACTGGTACCAAAACAGAGAAATAGACCAATGGAGCAGAACAGAGGCCTTGGAGGCAACACAACATATCTACAACCATCCAATCTTTGACAAACCTGACAAAAACAAGCAATGGGGAAAGGATTCCCTGTTTAATAAATGATGTTGGGAAAAGGGGCTAGCCATGTGCAGAAAGCAGAAACTGGACCCCTTCCTGACACCTTACACTAAAATTAACTCCAGATGGATTAAAGACTTAAACATAAGACCTAACACCATAAACACCCTAGAAGAAAATCTAGGCAAAACCATTGAAGACATAGGTGTAGGCAAGGACTTCATGACCAAAACACCAAAAGCATTGGCAACAAAATCCAAAATAGACAAATGGGACCTAATCATACTCCACAGCTTCTGCAAGGCAAAAGAAACAGTCATTAGTGTGAATCGGCAACCAACAGAATGGGAGAAAAATTTTTGCAGCTTACCCATCTGACAAAGGGCTGACATCCAGAATTTACAAAGAACTAAAACAGATTTACAAGAAAAAAACAAACAAGCCCATTCAAAAGTGGGCAAAGGATATGAACAGACACTTTACAAAAGAAGACATACATGAGGCCAACAAACATATGTAAAAATGCTCATCATCACTAGTCATTAGAGAAATGCAAATCAAAACCACATTGAGATACCATCTCACGCCAGTTAGAATGGTGATCATTAAAAAATGTGTAGACAACAGATGCTGGAGAGGATGTGGAGAAATAGGAACACTTTTACACTGTTGGTGGGAGTGTAAATTAGTTCAACCATTGTGGAAGACAGTGTGGCAATTCCTCAAGGACCTAGAAATAGAAATTCCATTTGACCCAGCAATCCTATTACTGGGTATACATCCAAAGGACTATAAATCGTTCTACTATAAGGACACATGCACACGAATGTTCACTGCAGCACAGTTTACAACAGCAAAGACCTGGAACCAACCCAAATGCCCATCGATGACAGACTGGACAGGGAAAATGTGGCACATATACACCATGGAATATTATGCAGCCATCAAAAACAATGAGTTTGTGTCCTTTGTAGGGACATGGATGAACCTGGAAACCATCATTCTCAGCAAACTGACATAAGAACACAAAATCAAACACCGCATGTTCTCACTCATAGGCGGGTGTTGAACACATGGACACAGGGAGGGGAGCACTACACACTGGGGTTTGTTGGGGGAAAACAGTGGAGGGACAGCAGGGGGTGGGGAGTTGGGGAGGGATAACATGGGGAGAAATGCCAGATATAGGTGAAGGGGAGGAAGGCAGCAAATCACACTGCCACCTGTGTGCCTATCCAACAATGTTGTATGTTCTTCACATGTGCCCCAAAACCTAAAATGTAATAAAAAAAAAAATAAAAAATAAAAACAAAAACAACAACAACAAAAAAAACAGGAATCATTCCCTGAATATTCATCACCACTGTGATTTTGAATATGTTGCTATTTTTAATAACTTTAAAAAATATATATTCCAAAACATTCATTCTCATTGAAAAAAGGTTATCATATCATCAAAAACTACTCAACATATTGCTGTATAATCTTCTAAACTTATTTGTACATTCATAGCCTTATTTAAAACAAAAATATAATTATACTGTACATCAATTTTGTAAGTTCCACTTCTCACTTAATTGTGATTGTCTTTCCAAACCAGTAAATGTTATTTTACAATATCATTTTTAATGGCTGCATAATGTTCTAGTACATGGTCACACTATTATTTAAGGTATTTTCTATTAGATATTGAAATTGTTTACAGTTTTTACTCTTATAAGCCATGCTTTGATAAACATTCTTATAGCCATATCTTTATGCTGACAGTGGTATTTCCAATGTAAATACACACACACGTATTTTAAGGTAATAGTTTAATCACACCACAAGAGAAAATTTAAATGACCTATAAATTAATAATTATTTTTTCTAGATTCTCTGGGAGAAGAGAATTACTACGGTTTTACCTCAGTGACTGAATTTGTTGGGGCTAAATAAAGCTGTAATAACATATAACTTTGTTATTAGAATATATGATTAATTGGTATCCTCATTTCTTTGATAGTCCCCCAAACTGTAAACAAGTCCATCTTAATATGCAATAGAGACTTCCAGTTCCAACATGGTGGTGTAGAAGCAAGCAGGCTTCACTTAAGGCCACAGAAAACCAAGAACAAATATGTAACACTGAGATTTGCTCAGCGTAGGATGGACTATATTGTTTGCTGAGAGCCATGGCAAGGAAAACCGAGCTGGACCCTCAAGCGGAAAACTGCTCAAGGTGTTCCAAAGTAGTAAACAGTATGTGTATATCATATACCAATTAAACTAGTTCTTTAAGCACAGGATATGTGACCCTGCCCCTGTGGCTCCCTAGTGGAGAAAGCTTTCTGGTTTGTCTTTGATCAGTGGTAAGCAGGCACCAGCTAACTGCCTAGTTTATTTTTGTTCTATGAGGAAACAGAGAATACCTGTTTGTTAATAATAATCACCTGTTTAGAGAGAATAAATACATGGGTCAGAGCCTGCAAGAGGCTCTCAGCCCAGAATACCGTTAGCCCCCTGAGGCTCTGAGCTCGGAGGGCTGTTAGCCCTGATAGTCCCACTTTGCACTCTATTTGTGTTTGTTTCTTAATTTCTTCAGTGTCACCTGGGTTGGGGTCTCTACACCGGATCTGGTCTTGGCAGAGATTAACACCAGCAACATGCCAGAACTCAAATATGAGGATCAGTCACTTCTCAGGGCCACAGAGAAGTGAAAAAACTCTGAGCAGATGGTATGAGAATCAGACTTCCATATTTGTGATGCCTCTCCCACAGTCTTCCCAGCACCAAGCATGAGAAAAATTTCTCTTCAACTCACAGTGTCTACACTGGAAAAAGTGAGACTGAGGTGGATAATCAGCTTCCCCACCATTCTAAGTTCCCTGCCAGGAGACTCATCCCTGCCTCAACCCACTGGAATCATCATGAGGACTGAAGGGAGAAATATCCCTGAGGACAGCCAGAGACAAAAGGGAGAAGGGGAGAAGCAAGACTACCAGCCTCAACCCAGGAAACTGTTACTGAGCCGAAGAAAACACCAAATCAGAGTGCCTATTCAGTAGCTCCATGTTGTTGGAGATATGTTCCACAGATCCCCTGGGCAGGAACCCTTTGCGAGCCTTCCTACACTGGTGAGATATCCTCTTTGGGAGCTCCCCCATTAGAGATGGGCAGTGCTCCAGTATTTACTAGACTAAGGCAACCTCGGGTTTAAAGTGCCACTGGGAAGCAAAAAGGAGGTAGCAACCAAACAGTAAAGAGTCTTTAAGCAAATATATTCAATAAAACCAAAACAAGCCAGAGAGAGAAGACCAGAATAAACAAAAAATTCTTCAAAGTAGAGACATAAATGTACCTGACTTCCCTAAATGGACAAAGCAAAGAACAAATGACTGACCCTAATGAGACAGTAATATGTGAGCTCTCTGAATAAGAATTGAAAATAGCAGTATTAAGGAAACTCGTTGATCTCCCAGATAAAACAAAAAAATCAAAAATTTATCAGAGAAATTTAACAAAGAGATTTAAGTAATAATGAAAAACTAAACAAAAATGTTGGAACTGAGACATATGTTTGCTGAACTGAAATTTATTAAAGGCTGTCCATGGCAGAACGGATAAGGCAGAAGATAGATAGAATTAGTAAGCCTGAAGACAGGTTATTAGAATATACAGTCAGAGAAAGAAGAAAAAAGACTGAAAAGAAATGAAGACCACCTGCAAAATACAGAAAATCACCTCATAAGAGCAAATCTAAGAACTACTGGTATTAAAAAAAAAAAAAAAAAAAGTTGAGCCAGAGCAATGGGTAGAAAGCTTATTCCAAGAAATAGTCAGAAAAACTTCCAAAGCTTGAGAAAGATAAAAATATTCAGATACTGGAAGGTCAGATATATCAAACAAATCTGACATAAATAAGGCTACTTCCTAGGCATATAATAATCAAACTCTCAAAGGTGAAGCAAAAAAGAGGAAACTAAAAGCAACAAGAGAAAAGCAGCAAACAACATATAAAGGAGCTCTAATTTGTCTGTCTGGAAACAGACTTCTCAATGAAAACCATACATGCCAGGAGGGAGTGGAATAACATTTTCCAAATGCTGAAAGGAAAACAAACAAACAAACAAACTCTGCCATCTAAAAATACTGTATCCAGCAAAGTTATCTTTCAAATATAAAAGAGACCCAAAATATTCACCACACAAACAAAAGCATGGAGAATGCACCACAAGACCTGTCTTATAAGAAATACTAAAGGGAGTTCATCAGTCTGAAAGAAAAAAACATTAACGTGCAAAGACAAAACATCTGGAGGCATAAAATCCACTGGTAAAATTAAGTACACAGAGAAACCCAGAATCCTCTAATACTGTAATTATGGTGTGCAATCCACTTATAACTCTAGTATGAAGCCCAAAATACAAACCTATCAAATACAACGGCTATGGTGACCTGTTAAGAGATAGGTAATATAAATATGTAAATTGAGACAAGTAAAAGTCAAAATGTTGGGGAGAAGGAGTCAAACCATAATACTTTTTGCTCCTATTACCTTCTTTGTGATCTAAGGTAAGTTACTGTCTCTTTAAAATAACTTGTTATACATGTTTTTTGTAAGCTGCATGAAAACCATAGCGCAAAACCCTATAGTTTTGATTCACTAAAAATAAAAAGCAACAAATTAAAACATACTACCAAAGAAAGTCACTTAGCTACAAAGGAAGACAGTAAGAAAGGAAGAAAGGAAGAGGGAAGATGTAAAACAACCAGAAAACAAGCAACAAAATAGAAGTCCTTACTTATTAATAATTAATATAATGGAATAAATTCTCTAATTAAAAGGCACAAAGTAGCTGAATGGATAAAGCAAAGCAACCAGACCCAAGAATATGTTGCCTACAAGAAACTCACTTCACATATAAAGACACATGTAGACTGAAAGCAAAGGAGTAGAAAAAGATATTTCATGCAACTGGAATAGAAAAGGAGCAGGAATAGCTATACTTACATCAAATAAAAGAGACTACAAATCAAAGACTATGAAAAGAAACTAGGTTACTATATAAAATGATAAACGGGTCAAGTCAGCAAGCAGATACAACAATTGCAAATATCTACGCACCCAAAACCAGAGCTCCAAAGTACATAAAGCAAACATAAATGAACCTAAAGGGAAAGACAGATTGCAATACAATATTAAGGGACTTTCACCCTACTATCACTAATGCAAAGATCATCCAGACAGAAAATCAATAAAGAAATATCAAAGTTAAACTTCAAATTGGATTTTATAGGCCTAATTGAGATTCAATTGCTGCAGAATATATTTTTTCATCACCACATGGAACATTCTCCAGAACATATCTTAGGCCATAAAAGAAATCTGAACAAATTCAAAGAAATCAGAAATCATATCAAGTATGTTTTCTGACCACAATGGAATAAAACTAGAAAGCAATTACAAGAGGAACTTCAGAAACTACACAACCACATGGAAATTAAACAAGCTGCTGAACAACCAATGAGTTGATGAAGAAATTAAGGAAATTTTAAAAATTCTTCAAACAAATAAAAATGGAAATAGAACACACCAAAATCCATGGGATAAAGCAAAATTGGTACAAAGAAGAAAGTTTACAGCAACAAACAACTACATCAAAAAAGCTGAAAGACTTCAAATAAACAACCTAACTATGCATCGCAATGAACTAGAGAAGCAAGAACCAAACCTAAAAGAAGAAACAAATAAATGTCAGAACAGAAATCAATGAAGTTAAAACTAAAAAATAATACAAACGATCAACAAAATGAAAAGCTGGTTACTTGAAAAGATAATCAAAATCATCCCAAGCCTTTAGCTAGATGAACTAAGAGAGAAGACCCAAATAAATGAAGTCAGAATGAAAAAGGAAATGTAACAATTGATACCACAGAACTACAAAGAATCATTAATATGCTAAAAAATTAGAAAACCTAAAAGAAATTAATAAATTGCTGGACATATACAACCTACCAAGATTAAACTATGACAAAACAGAAAAACTCAATAATCCAACAATGAATAATGAGATTAAAGCTGTAATAAAAAGTCTCCCATCATAGAAAAGCTGAGGGCCTGATAACTTCACTGATGAATTCTACCAAACATTTACAGAACTACTAACAATTCCCCTCATGCTTCACAAAAAACTGAAGAGGAGGGACTACTTCCAATCTCATTCTACAAGACCGGTATTATCCAAAGAAACAAGAAAAAGAAAAACTACAGGCCAGTATTACAGATTAACATAGATGCAAAAATCCTGAACAAAATACTAGCAGACCAAATTTGACAAAACATTAAAAAGATCATTCACTATTATCAGGTGGGCTTACCCCAGGAATGCAAGGACAGTGCAATATATATGCAAATCAATAAATATGATGTATCACATTAACAGAACTAAGAACAAAAACTGTATGATTGTTTCAATAGATGCTGAAAAAGCACTCAATAAAATCCTTTATGATCACAACCCTCATCAAACTGGGTATAGAAAGAACATACATCAAAATAATAAAGGCCATATATGACAAACCATACTTGACATCATAGTGAATGGGGAAAAACTGAAGGCGTTTCCTCTAAGACCTAGAACAAGACAAGCATAGCTACTTTCAAACTTTTATCCAAAATAATACTGGAAGTCTTGGCCAGAGTAATTAGGCAAGAGAAAGAAATAAAGGGCATCTAAAATGGAAAAGAGAAGTTAAATTAGCCTTGTTTGCAGATGACATAATCTTACGCCTGGAAAAACCTAAAGACTGCACCAAAAAAACAAACAAAAATCCTGACAAACAAATTCAATAAAGTTGCAGGATACAAAATTAACATACGAAAATCAGTGGCAATTATATATGCTAACAGTGAACAATCTCAAAAAAAAAAAAAGCAATCCTAGTTACAATAGTTACAAAGAATATAAAACACCTAGAAAACAATTTCACCTAAGAAGTGAAAGATCTAAACAAGGAAAACTATAGAACACTGATGAAGGAAACTGAAGAAGACATGTAGAAAAAAAATGGGAAGATATTCCATGCTTGTGACTGGAAGAATAAATAGTGTTAAAATGCTAATACTACCCAAACAAAATTACAGATTTGGTGCAATCCCTATCAAAATGCCAGTGACATGCATCACAGAAATAGAAAAAAAAAATCCTAATATTTACATGGACCCACAAGACCCTGAATAGGTGAAGCAACCCAGAGCAAAAAGAACAAAGTTGGAGGCATCACACTACCTGGCTTCAAAATTTACTGCACAGTTACAGTAACCAAATCACATGGTACTGGCCTAAAAACAAACACATAGACCAATGGAAAAGAACAAGGAACCCAAATACAAATTCACACATTTACAGCCAACTCATCTTGACAAAAGCACCAAGAACATACAAGGGAGAAAGCATGATGTTTTCAATAAATGGTGCTGGGAAAACTGGGTAATTGCATGCAGAAGAAAGAAACTAGACCCCTATCTTTTACCATACACAAAATTAAAAAGAATGGATTAAAAACTTAAATCTAAGACCTGAAACTAGGAAACTACTAAAAGAAAACATTGAGGAAATGCTTCAGGACATTGCTCTAGGCAAAGAATTTTTGTGTAAGACCTCAAAAGCACAGGCATCCAAAGCAACAACAGATAAATGGGATTACATCACGCTAAAAACCTACACAGCAAAGAAACAATCAAGGAAGTGAAAAGACAACCCCCCAAAATGGGAGAAAACATTTGTAAGCTATCCATTTGACAAAGAATTAATAACCAGAATACATGAGAAGCTCAAACAACTCAAAAGCAGAAACACAAATACTGTGATTTTAAAATGGGCAAAAGATCTCAACAAACACTTCTCAAAAGAAGCACACAAGGTGTGGTGGCATGCGCCTATAAACCCAGTTACTTGCAAGGCTGAAGTGAGACTGCTTGAGCCCACGAGTTCCAGATCAGTCTAGGAAACACAGTGAGGCCCTGTCTCTGGGAAAAAAAAAAGAAAAAAAAGTATCATCTTATCCCAGTTAAAATGGCTTTTTGGGGAAAAAAAAAGAAAAAAAAGTATCATCTTATCCCAGTTAAAATGGCTTTTATTAAAAAGCCAGGCAATAACGGATGCTGGCAAAGATGTGAAGGATGTGGAGAAAGGGGAACCCTCGTACACTGCTAGTGGGAATGTAAATTAGTACAACTAATGTGGAGTCTCCTATGGAGAACAGTACGGAGGTTCCTCAAAAGACTAAAAATATCTCTGCACCTTTAGAACCCTGAAAAAAACCAAAAAACAAAATGAAACTACCATATGATTCAGCAATTCTGCTACTGGGTATATTGCCAAAGCTTCACTCCCACGTTTACTGCAGTACTATTCACAATAGCCAAAATATGCAATAAATTTAAGTACACATCAACAAATGAATGGATAAAGAAAATGTGGCATAATACACAACAGAATATCATCCCACCATAAAAAAGGATGAAATTCTGTCATTTGCAGCAACATGAATGGAACTGGAGGTCAATATGTTAAGTGACATAAACCAAACACAGAAAGACAAACGCTGTATATGTAAAAGCTAAAAAAGTGGATCTCACAAAGAAAGAAAGTAGCTTGGTGGTTTCAGAGGCTGGAAAGAGTAAATGGGAGGGGAAATAAAATTAATTGTGAGTTCAAATATACAGTTAATGAAAGAAATAAGACCTAGCGTTCAATACATAAGGGTGATTACAGCTTACAATAATCTATTATACATTTCAGTATAGCTAGAAGAGAAAAATTCAAACGTTACTAACATAAAGACAAATATTTAAGGTAATAGCTAACCCAATTATACTGACTTGATCTTTACAAATTATATGAATGCATTAAATTATTACATGTAAGCCAAAACTATGTATATCTACTATGTATCAATTTTAAAAGATTTAAAAATGCAATAGAGGCATCAGTTATGGTTAAGATTCCTTTTGCAGAATAAATAATAATTTATCACTTAGTTTATATTTTGTGTAAACTCTGATTTCATAAGACTCACTTCAACTGAACAGCTACCATATATCCAGCATCTTGCAAGGAAATGGAAATAGAGATGAACATGATGTGATGAGAAACTCAAGTGACTAAAGAGATCAGTTCAGGACAATAATGTCATGTATTTCCCACAGTGTAGGGTAACTCAAGTAACGTTTATAGGCAAATCCTGCAAATAAAGGATTCAAGGGCTTAGAATAGATGAAGAACAGACAGACAAATATCCTATCTAAATCTCCATGATTTAGATTTTAAAAAATCAAGTTTTTTTATTTTTACTTATTATGAATACATAATATACATATTTATTGTTGGGTACTTGTGATGTTTTGACAGAAGCGCAAAACAGATTTTTAAAAAGCAAATCCATAACAGTGCTGAAAAGCAAAAACTACAATGTACAGATAAATTCTGAGGAAACTGTGACAAACAAAAAGATAGGATTAAATTTAAGGAAATGGGTAACATTTTAAAAAAAAGAAGAAGAAAAAAGGAAATACAGAAAACAATCACAATCCAAAACATAAGTTTGAAGCAATTTGAAGGTCCTCTAAGCCCTTGAACCAAGTCAGTGCAAACCAAGAGTTTGAGGGGAAGAGGGCGGGTCAGGAGTATTTCTCAGAGTAATTAATCAACATGACATTTGTGGAGCAACAGGTAGGCTAGGGAACTAGCCTGTTTTCCCAGCTTGTCCTAACTGATAAACAGTGTAATATTTGCACTCAGATTAACACAGAGATAGCCTCTCTAAGCTAGCAGAGAAACCTCAGGAAATAGGAAGTCTCCTTTTCCAGAAGATAACTATCAGCCTGCCCTACCTAAGGACATGCCATTCTTATTCTTCATCACCAGAAGCAGAGTATGGTAAACAGAGTAAGTATTCACAAGTGAGTCAACAGGGAACCTCAAATATAGAAATGAGAATATCATAATGGATTGAATAAAACAAAATCATTCAAACTATGCCCCAAATTCAAGAAACTAAAACACAAAAACTCAAGGAAACAGTTAACAGAGCAAAGACGACTATAAATTTACGTAATTACTATCCTCAGAACAAAAGAAAATAGCACTTGCACACACACAGACACACACAGCTGATATAAAAATGAAAAATTGAGAAATTGGAAATTTAAAACAAACAGCTCCAATAAATGGTTCAGTGTTGTTTGGAAAATCCTTCATACTATAGCTGTCTCTTGGAGAATGCTGATGCACTTTAGTACATTAAAGACTTGGAGAAATTCCAAGTAAACTGCATTTGTTTTCCAAATCTGTGTGACATGGACCACTTACTTCATATTTTTTTGAATAGAACACATAATAATGACTGAGATGTGCAAAGAGCTATGAAAACACAGAAGAAAGCACCTAACCTAGTGGTGGTGAGATCTTCTGGAAAAAATAACATCTGGGTTACATTTAAAAGTGTTAACGACCAGAAAAGTGAATCAGGGAAATAAAAGTATACATTTTAGATGGAGAAAACACTATCAGAAAAGCTTCAGATACAAAATAACACAAGTTCTCAAAAAGTCTCCATATCCTTTGCAATATATATGAAATGTTACTTTTTGTTTATTGATATCTTTCCACCAGTCACATCACCATCTTCTGTGACAACCGGGAATCAAGCTAAGGTGGCTGGCCTTTTTTTGACAAGAGTTAGGAAGCTACTGAAAGGAGTAACATGGTCAAATTTGGATTTTAGAAAGATTACTCTGGCAGCAATGTGGAAGAAAAGATAGAAGGAAAAAGACTGGAGGCAGAGAGAATTGTTAGAACCTCTTGATAGTAGAGATGGAAGACTGAATGGAAACGGAAGACGGTACAGGTTTTTGACTTAGGTGAGCAACAGTAGAAAGTTTGGAAGGAGTTCAGGTTGCGGGGAGGGGCAGATGTGGCTGATTTAACAAGCAATGGAGAAGTGACTGACTTACCGTAACACTTTTTTTTTTTTGAGACAGAGTCTCACTCTGTTGCCCATGCTGGAGTGCAGTGGCACGATCTCTGCTCACTGCAACCTCCGCCTCCCAGGTTCAAGCAATTCTCCTGCCTTAGCCTCCCAAGTAGCTGGGATTACAGTGCCCACCGCCACACCCAGCTAATTTTTTGTATTTTAGTAGAGACGGGGTTTCACCATGTTGGTCAGCCTGGTCTCAAACTCCTGACCTTGTGATCCACCTGCCTTAGCCTCCCAAAGTGCTGGGATTACAGGCATGAGCCACCACACCTGGCCCATAACTTTTTTTAAAGCAGTTACAGACTAATACTGCTAATGAGAAAATTAACTGAAGATAGCACTTGAGCTGTTATCTCTTAAATGGTACCATGCTTTATTGTGTCATATACTCTGCTATTTTAAGTCTTAATCACTGGTTATAGACTATATAACTTAATGTATCGAGTAAGTTTTCGCTTAATTACAGGATTGTTTGACACACACAATTTTAAAGCTTACTATACAGAGTTCAAAGTGCATTCATAGAGTCAAATGTTGACATTTTGTAGATTTCAGTAGCTTCAATGGGTTTAAGGCATAACAGATGCTTGTAGAATTTTTTATTGCAAATTAATGTTATTTCCTTCAAGTTTTAGTATCAAATAACTACAGGAGCTAGGTAATACACACGAATGAAGGCAGCTGCTTCTAATACAACAGGGAGTGAATTGCAAACTGGTAAATGGGTAGTGGGCAGCCCAGGAAAGGAGACAGTTACTCTTCTGCTTAAAGTAAATATTGCTATGTGGAAACCAATCCTTCCAGATTTTCCATTTTAAAAGAAGAGTTGGAGAGGACAGGGGATATAGGGGAAATCTTCATGCCTTTTTAAAAGTTTGCTGTGAACATAAAACTACACTAAAAAATAAAGTCTATTAAATAAAGAAAAATTAGGCTGGGTGTGGCAGCTCATGCCTGTAATCCCAGCACTTTGGGAGGCCAAGCCAGGCAGAGCGCTTGAGCCCAGGAGTTTGAGATACAAGTCTGGGTAACATGGCAAAACCTCATCTCTACAAAAACAACAACAACAACAAAAAAAAACTTAAATTAATTAGCTGGGCATGATGGCATGTGACTGCAGTACCAGCTACTTGGGAAGCGGAGGTGGGAGGACTGCTGCAGTGAGCTGCGATCGTGCCACTGTGCTCTAGCCTGGCTGACAGAGACCCTATCTCAAAAAATAAATAGAAAGTAAACTTGAATCCTTTTCATAAAAATATATAACATGAGACAGGTTAAAACACACACACATATATATCTTCTTATTACAGTATCTCTTGTGTTACCAAGTTTGTTTGTGAGTATTTACAAGCTAAGAGTCAATTCTATAAAAAGAACATGGAATTTAAGCTTACTCAGAAACCCATGAGATGGGTGGAGAAAGCCTTACAGCTGTGAGCAAAAGGGTAAGCTTAGCAGCTGTGGGGGAGAACTACACAGGAGATGACACTGTAACAAGTTTTAAGGCTAAACATTTAGGCAATCAGAAAGAACAATGGAATCCGGAGACTAGCAGCAAAAGATGATACTAAAACAATTTTTAAAGACTACAGAGAATGGCACTATTATTTTAAAGATATGTACAAGAACAAAATACATAACTACTGCTATTTACATCTCCTGTGTGTAAGATAATATTTTAGGTTATTTACCTGCACCATGCCTAAAGCCTTTCAAAATGGATTCATTCCATTTGTGAAGAAACTAACTCTCTGGAATGGACTTGCTTTCTAAATGGAAAGTCAGAAGTAGTCCTGCCAGAGACAAATGAGTTGTAGGTAGGCTTAAGAGGAATACATAAACAACAAGCTGGCGAGAAGCTTACAGGCTAAGGGGCAAAGGTTTCAGGCACACTGATTCCATCCAGTGAAAAGAAGGAATGTAATTTGTCATATGCCTACTATGTGCCAGATACATTTCCAAATGTCTTAAATATATTATTTAGTTATCAAAAATCCTGCATGACAGGAATCACAATTCCTGATTTTATCGATAGCAATTGGAGGATCAGAGTTGTCAAATGTAACAATACAAAACATGAGACATTTCTTCTTCTCAGACATTTCTTACTATTATTGAGAAAACATTTTGAGCAGTTTGCCAGCAGAATTCCTCTCCAACACACACTGAGCAAGAGTCCTGCTTCCACAGTAACTTGGGGGAATAGTGATGAGACCATCACCACTGGTGTAAACAATTCTCACTCACCCCCAGTGGAGGCTGGGTTGAAAGATCCCAGCCTTCACAAAGTATACGGCTTCACAGAGGAAAAAACCAACAGTATCCATAAAGTCAGCTTCCTCAGGAAGTATAAGAAACAGAATTCGTTGTACTCCTGCCTATAAAGTCAGGAATTTTGGTGATAAATTGAATACCGTGATAACTGTTATTTAGAAGATAGAACGTATTACTTGAGCCCAGTCTACTAATTCCTAGGTTCTATTTTCACAGCTGACTTAAACACTTCGGCTACAACACTTTTTTTTAAATTTTCTCGTCTGACAGTTATCTCATTTGCCCTGCATATTGGTGAGACTTAGATGAAGAAATATACATAAAATTCACCTATTTTTTTGTAGAGGACTGAGAAAGATGAGGAGATAAGAATTTATAGCAACTAAAAAGGAGTTCACAATCATTAGAGAAAGAGACTTAAAGAGACTGTTAAAATGGAATTTTCAGAATTATAAGGACATAAAAAGATACCTTCACTGCCAAAAAAAAGATATTCACCTATTGACCTTACATTTGGAGAAAAGACATAATATGAAACATGAGGGAGGTAGGCAGCATGTAACAAGATACTGATATTCCTCATGTAACAAGTTTCTGTACAGTTCATAAAAAAGTTGGAAATTCTTTCAACTTTTATACACCACACCTTTAGAATAACCAATCAGTATCTGTTTTCACAAAAATCTTTAAGTGTAAATTGTACCACTAATTTAGCTAATCAGGGAACATACTGCCAGTATTGGGACTCAGAAACAATACTCCAAAATATGGCACTTTGGCAAACTGAGTACTTTAAATTAAAAAAGTCTGGAAGCCTCAGAAGCAAAGTTCTCTCTGACCTTCTCCTGCCCTCCTGTCTCCTGCCCTTTTTCTCCCCTGACGAAGTCAAAGAAATAAGAATTCCTCTTCCCCAAGGTGGTAAATTACAAACTAGAACCCTTCTTCCCTACAAAGAGACATAAATATAGAAAGTTCACTTTCCCTTATGCCCTGAAGACCCTCATTCCACAGATGTCCCAGGCCATCCACTAGAGGAGGAGAATGCCATACAGAGACGCCAAGAAAAATCTGGACAGACAGGCCTTGCTGGGTTTCCCCCACCTCTGTCTATTACCGTAACTATACACTTTTGTCCAATCACATTTCTACATGGCTGTCCATTTTTCACTGAAGCTAATCATGAATATAGACAGTTTTCCTTGGGTCTTTGGGCTTCATTTCTGAAGGCTCCCATGCAGTGTAAAACTTTGATTAAATAAATCTGTTATGCTTTTCTCTTGTTAACCTGTCTTTTGTTATAGGAGTGTCAGCTGTCCCCCTTATAACTGATGAGGAAAGATGTCACACCATTTCCATCTTTACATCAGATAGATTATTTTTACCTCCTAGCTTAAAAACAGATGTCATTAGAACTTAAAGTATAATTTTAAAAAATTGCCAAAAAAAAATCAGGTGTCATTATTTAAAAGGATTGACTAAGAATAGGTGAATGGCATTTTTTTCTGGGATTGTGCCATTTTTTGAAAAACTGGAAGCATATGACCTACTTAAACGTCTCCAGAATTATTTAACTATAATTTGTAAATGTGAAATATCTCAAATAAAACTTCAAGTATTTTTATAAACGAACTTAAAAGAATAAAATATTTAAAGTTATTTGTTCATAACACGACAAAATACATTACATTATCTAATGCAACCATGTCCAATCAATCATATGTTCAAAATTTCTGGTTCAAAAAATAATATATGAAATGAATCCTTTCTGCAACCAATTCAGGGTATTTACTCATCCTCTTAAGCCAATTCCAGAACTCCTTACATTAACAATTCCTTCTATAGAATCTCACTTTATTTGGGAGGCCAAAATTATAAATTTCAGATCAATTACTTTCCTTACTTACCAGTCTAAGCAGCAAGAGACTTTGGAGTATTTAAAAAATTAAACTCCAACCTCGAAGAAAAAAATTAGTCAGCATTGAAAACATTTAACATAATACTATATACTAAGATTTAAAAGTAATTAATTCCAAAAGGGTGGTTCTCAAAAAGTGTTTCTGCAATAGCAGGACTGGTACAGTACATAACTAGTCTACCAAGGTATTAACTTCTAAGGGAACAAATATGTTAAAAATGAGTCACCTTATTTAATAAGCATATCTTGTGAGAGTAGCTCTTAAAGTTCAGTACTGAACATGATTTGGAATAAGACTGACTTGTAAGAACTTTGTGAACTTAATTTTCCAAAATGAAAGCCATCAATAATAGCCTGCCATTCCTTTCTGTTAAATAGAGTAAAATTTCACCTTTTGAACATTCTAAACAAACAGAACAATTGAGACAAGGAACCAAGAAACACCTGAAGTTCAGCCAGCATCAGGCCTTATTTTAGCCAAACTGATTTTGCAGTGAATTTTTCTATTAACAAGACTATCTAATTTAAAATTATTCCATTTTAGATAGGAATTATTCAATTTTATTATCTCAGGATATGTATTTTTTAACTGTACGAAAAGAATATCTTTAAAAGGGTTAGGGACTGAGTGAGGTGGCACCTGCCAGTAATCCCAGCACTTTGGGAGGCCGAGGCAGGTTGATAACCTGAAGTCAGGAGTTTGAGACCAGCCTGATCAATATAGTGAAAGCCCATCTCCACTAAAAACACAAAAAATTAGCCAGGCATGGTGGTGTGCATCTGTAATCCTAGCTACTCGGGAGGCTGAGGCAGGAGAATTGCTTGAACCCGGGAGGTGCAGGTCGCAGTAAGCTGAGATCGCACCACTTAACAATGTTGACAACGTTGTCATTTTTATATAAAATAGTGTGAAACTGTTAATATACTTGCAAAATGCGTATAATATAAAGAAGCAGTACGAATTTTTGAAAACCGTTAGAAGCCACAGGCCTTTGCAATGTAAAAGGCTGCAGCAAATCAATTTATAGTAAAAAGAGTTGAAATAATATGAATTGCAAATGTATTTCTAAACTGACCACGATAAAATGAAAAACTCATAGGAAGACAACAAAACAATCAAGATGAACATAAGGTAATTCTTGAGTGTGGAGCAAGACTAAGAAAGAAGTGAGAAATGTGCAGGCACTGGTAGCTGTGAGATGGGGAGAGGCTGCTGGAACAGGGTAAATCTTAGAGGCTCAAAGAGGACAGACTACATGACTCTCATACGAGACGCATTCACTGATGAAAACTCTGGCTTCCCTTTCCTTTGATGTTGCAACAGTTCTATTTTCCATTATTTGTGAAACCTGGAGATTACTCTTCGCAATTGTATTTTAACAATTCTGCCGACGCGGCAATAAGGTGAGCAAAGGGAAAGATTAGTGGGGAAGCCGGGACAGAAAGGGATACTGGAAATAGACTGAGAGAGATTACAGTCAGCAGCGATGTGTCAGTAGGGATGAGCAAATCCGAGTTAGAAGCGCTGAGCAGTGGTGGGGCAGGAGGCAGGGAGGGTCCGGAGGAAAACAGTAAAAGGGAACAGGAGTGGGAGAGCAAGCGTGTGACCCAGAACCACGGGAGGAGATGCTGGGGAGCAGACATGAGGCACTGCGAGGGTAGTTAGGAGCAGCCCGCCCGCCCTACCGCCCTACTTTTTCTTCCGGTGGAGAGGCGAAGACCGTCACCTGGAGTGTGAGTTCCGGAGAGACTCGATCAGGCGCTGCTTCTGCTGCTGGAGGCTGGTGAGGCCACCGGGGGACCCAGCTGCGGAGGAGGAAGCGCTCTTGGTCAGGGGAAAGAGCCAGCTCATCCTCCTTGGGTCCCCGGGCCCGAGGCCCTGGAAGGCTCTGGCCTGCTTCGCCCAGCCGCTCGGCCCAGCGGTTCTCCAGAGACTTAGGAGGAGACTGGGACGTCCGTGGCCCAAGCGCTGGCGACCGCGTCTTCTCTAAGCCAGCCCAGCCTGCGCTCCCCGGGTTCTGGGGTACATGCTATGAACGGCGGGCAGCTGGAGGGGGGAACTTGCCGGCCAGAACAGGCAGCCACACATTCACGGCCCAGACGCCCAAGCCGTCCAGTCAGGCAGCCCGACCGCCCAGCGATCCACCAGCCGCTTCGCCGTCACCTGCGTGCCCCGCCTTGCCCCGCCCCCTCTGCGTGCTACGTCATCATCTAGCGCCCCCGCCAGGACGTGCGAAAAGCGACGGCGCAGCACGGCGCGGCGCAGCTCCGGCTCGCCTTTCCACCTTGCTGGGCGAGAGGTGTCTATGGGGCACCCGCGGCCGCCGCCGCTACCGCCACCGTCACCGCCGCCGGGTGCTGTCTCTATGGCGAGAAGGAGGAGGAGGAGCGCGAGCTCAGCGACACAAGTAGATCTTGCATCTGCCGCAACCCTGCGGGGGGAGGGGAGGATTAGGGCAGTAGGAAGGGGGCGGGGACCATGAACCTGAGAGGGTGCTCCATGGCGCCAGCTGGAGTGCGGCTGGCTGAGGAAGGAGTCTGGCGGCGGGTGGGGGGGCTGGGTAACTGGGGCTGGGGGTTTGTCAAGGGGTTGGCGCGTAGTGATGACGCAAAGGCTTTGTACCTGGGGCTTCGTAGCGGGACGGAAATTGGGAGTGGAGGGCGATGGCCTAGATCTCAGCTCTTCGTATTCCTTCACGCGGCAGTGCTCGCGAGTCAGTGTAGCTCCAGTCAGTGTTATCAGCACCTTCGCACTGGCACTCTGCCAGGGAAGAGAGTTACCTATGATTTGAATGCATTTGTGCCGTTCTCTCATTTCTCTGCGAGCCTGCATGCAGTACGGAAATGCTACCTCCAGTAATGAGAAGGCTTTTGGTGCCTCTTCGGGGCTCTTGGGACTGCAATAGAGAGAGAGGTGGAGGAAAGCAGTGTAAAACCACAGGGTCTTTCCAAGCCTCTGTGTTTGTGTGCGTATGTGTGTGTTTATTGGGGTGGGAGATACATAAAGGAGGGATATCCTGGATCTCCTTTGGTTTCTTTACTTGGAGAATTCAGAGTTATATTTCTGACTTTTTGGAGGTTAGAAGAGAGTCGTAAGGCCCTCTTTTTACCCCTGTTATGCTTCTTTTTTCAATTTATATGAAAAATGCAGAAGAATTTGAAATTTCTCTGCCGAAGAATCAACCTAAACTGCATATAAAGCAGAAATCTAAGCTGTATCTTTGGTAACCAGGGACTATGCTCTGATTTTTAGGCAATTAAAAACAATTTAAAATGCAGACGTTCTATTGTGTTCTTTTTCCCTTCTGTAACTGCGAACATTCAGACAATTTTCTTTTGCCATTATTTTTTCTCAGAAAGAGCATTTACAAACATTTTTGACCTCTCTAGTCTAGTTTGAACAAATGCCAGTGGAATAGATCTTGTAATCAAGTCGGATTTTGGATGTTTTGTTGATGAGGAATAAAAGCAAACACCACCTTTGGCATGGTAACATCTGATCTTGTCACATGTATTTAAATGATTTTTCGTTTTTGTCTAGAAATGGATGGCTTTATAAAGTTTTATGCAGGGGGTTAGTTGAACTCGAGAAATCTTTAGTGGAAAGTTATAAAAATATGATTAGTATGTATGCATTAAAAAAAGACTTTTTAAAAATAACTGATATTAGGACCGGGAAATCTGTGCTGTAGTTTTTTCCTACAAACTAGCTGTGTGACCTTAAACAAGTTACTTGCTAAGCGTTGATTTTTTTTTTTATGAGTCAAGAAGTTTGAATAAATAACTTCTTAGGTTCCTGCCAGATTATTATTCTGTGATTCAGATTTGAAATATCTGGTCTTTATATTGTTTTTTATTTTGACAGGTACATAAATAAAGAATACAATATTTTATGAAACAAATCTTCAATCAAGTATAACATTTTGATGCTTGGCATCTAGACTCCTTTGTGTCCTCACTATGCCAGCAGCAACTGTAGATCATAGCCAAAGAATTTGTGAAGTTTGGGCTTGCAACTTGGATGAAGAGATGAAAAAAATTCGTCAAGTTATCCGAAAATATAATTATGTTGCTATGGTATGCCCTCAAGCAAATCTTTAAAACACTTCATATAAAGGAGTGAAAGGAAATTTTAGTCTTGCAACACTTTTGGTTGACATTTTTAGAGATTAATTTCACCATGAAAAGAAAAATAAGTCACTACCATCCAGCCAGAAGCCATCAGGAATATACCTGTGATTTGACAGGTTGGGTTTATCCCTCATTGCAGTGAGAGAAAACACATTGGAATTCATGGGAACCATAGGGCATTTGAGAAAGAGAGTGTTAGGAAGGATTTGTGCTTGCATCAGGTGGACTTAGGGAAGAGTTAAGGAAGCAGGGCTTTACTGTGGATTGGATGTGGTCAGGAAGCTGAGGTAATTCTGTGATTGGATATCTTAAGTCTTAAATGAGAGACTAGAATGCTAGGATGAGGCTAGAGCTGCAGAGAAGGAACAGTCATTCATTTAGCCAGGATGGGAGATACTTGGTCATTTTGTGGTTTGACATTGTTTATTTTTTTTGTCCTTGTTCAGACAGGATTACAGAGTGGCCTTATTTGAGGTTGAACTTCAGTGAAATTATGTTCAACAGGAGAACATTAGGGCCCAGCTATGGCCACCCGGTCTGCTCCTATCAACACCAAAGCCTAGCTGACAGTAACACATCAGCTCCCAGAAGCTAGAGAGCTCTTTCTCAAACAAAAAAATCCGATGTGCCAGTGAAACGTTGTTGGTCTGCAGTTTGTTTTCATGATTAACACTGGAGTTCCATGAATATACTGTGTTATTAAGCAACTCTGCTTTTGCACATGCTGTTCAGTCTGCCTAGATGTCTACCCAGTTAATGATTTTTCTACTTTACCATTATACTGTGTATATCTGTTAGCTACTCTACTGTTTTCTGGATCCACTAGATTATTATTAGCTCCATAAAGCAAGGGTTAGTGCTTTAATCATCCCCCAACTCTTAGCATAATAGAGCAGTTTTATAGTATCCAGTAAAGTTCAGTTCAATTCAATTGCACTGAATTTAGAGAAATACTAATTTCTTTACTGTTTTATAGTGACTTGATATGTACTCTTTATTCTTAGCCTTGGTTTGAATTCTAATACTAAACTGCTGTATCTTTGTCTCAGTATTTTTAATTAAAATAAACAAATGCATTACTTTAGGGAGGAGCAGGTTGATTGGTTAAAATATGAATGTTTCTATGTAGACGATATACTATTTAATAAAGGCGTATTTACCCATGATTAGAACTAAAATTATTTTCTTATCCAGTGGAAATTCATTGATTTTCTCAAATGATAAAGAGCGGCAACATAGAGAAGTGATAACATCCTACAAGAATGAGTGGGTGGCATGCAGTTCTTGACAGTATACTTTCTATGGACTATAGAGAGAATATTGTTTTGGCCAGAGAAATTAGGAGGCTAATGATGTTTTTCTTAGGATTTTGATGGTGAGAAAAACATTGTCTCAGAGAAGCAATTGGAAAGTACAGGCATTTTCCACTCTTAAACCAGTTCTTCAATAAATGTTTTAGCATTGGAATACTTTGAGCTTCTTTTCACCTATCCTTTGGGAGATAGAAATTTATGATTTTTCCCCCTTTCTTGGGTATAGAGTAAGTATTTGGTTACTTACGTTTATCACATGTATCTCGTAGTAATTTGGATACATTTAAGAAAAGGCTATTATGTTTGTAGAGTTTTATGGTTCTAAAAATAATGTTCTTTCTAGTTAAAAGATACTTTGTAATTGAATATAAATGTGTAGAACATCACCTGTAGGATTCTTTGATTTGCATCAAAAATGAATTAAGATTGTGGTTGTGACTGTTTTGTACATAATGAATCTTAAAACTGTTTTACAGGACACCGAATTTCCAGGTGTGGTTGCAAGACCCATTGGAGAATTCAGGAGCAATGCTGACTATCAATACCAACTACTGCGGTGTAATGTAGACTTGTTAAAGATAATTCAGCTAGGACTGACATTTATGAATGAGCAAGGAGAATACCCTCCAGGAACTTCAACATGGCAGTTTAATTTTAAATTTAATTTGACGTAAGTGTGAAATAACTGTGTAACCCAGACTTTTTTTTTCTTTAGTTTAATCTTAGGAATTAATTTTTCTAAAAGTATGCTGATATGCTAGGTGAATTTGGTGTAGTTATCCTGGAAATATATAAAAGGTAATATTTCAAAAGCATGGGTTTCTTTTTTTACTGTAGGACCGCAAAAAAAAAACTTTGATATTACAGATTTTATATTTAAAATAGGACTGCAACTTTTTTTGTATTTGGAAAACTTTGTGTATTGAACATACTTCTGATAGAAAAAATAATCTTACCACATTAGTTTTACTTTCAAAAATTATGTGTTCAATTTGAAGTATAGACTTCTTTTGTAATATTTATGCTTCTTGTAAAGATTTTTATTGCAGTAATTCCAGTTTATGAGTAGATTACATGTCAAATGCAGTAAGATGTGCCTTGGAACCTTGGGTACAGTTTCTTTCCAAGTCGGTTTTATAATCCCACTTCAGCCCACAAAAGCTCTCTTAATTTACATATAGGAGAAGTAGTAGTGTCCTTGAACCTGGTGTTTACCATGTCAGATTCTGCATTGTAACTCAAGCCCTGGGTCTCCACCCAGTTTCTTCAGTTATAATATTTCTATATCATTAGAAGTAGTCTTGGGCCGGGCACGGTGACTCATGCCTGTAATCCCAGCACTTTGGGAGGCCGAGGCGGGTGGATCACGAGGTCAAGAGATCGAGACCATCCTGGTCAACATAGTGAAACCCCGTCTCTACTAAAAATACAAAAAATTAGCTGGGCATAGTGGCGCATGCCTGTAATCCCAGCTACTCAGGAGGCTGAGGCAGGAGAATTGCCTGAACCTAGGAGGCGGAGATTGCGGTGAGCTGAGATCGCGCCATTGCACTCCAACCTGGGTAACGAGCGAAACTCCGCCTCAAAAAAAAAAAAAAAAAAAAGAAGTAGTCTTAATAACTAAAGGAAGTTTTAGAGTGTTTTTGGGAAAGGACAGATTATTTGCAAACTGTAAGTTGAGTAAATAAAATATTTAATATATCCTAAGTACAGCAGGACCTTAAATGCCATTTTCTTCAACATTGTTTCATGGTAACATTCATAAAAAATAAAATTTGATTCCTGACCTGGGCTACTACCTGTGTGGAGTTTACACGTTCTCATGTATATGTGGATTTTCTCCTCGGTCCTCTCATTTCCTCCCACATCCCAAGGCTGTGCATGTTACCTGAAATGGTGGGTAGGTTATCTGTGTGAATGCATCATGCCACGGAATGACATCCTGACCAGGGTTGCTTCCCACATTGTGCCCTGAGCTGGCAGAATAGGCTCTGGCTTTTTTCAACCCTCAAGTGAATAATGGAGTAAAAGATTATCTTACTTGTTTTTTATTAATCCTTCTTAAATGTACGTAGAGCTCACATTTATTTCAGTGTTTAATATTAGAAGTATTTTGATCTTTATTTGGAAGTTTGGTGATTTTTTTTGTGACCAGAAATATGCCATAGGAACTTAACTCTTGTTTTTATCAATTAGACTGTGGTAAAACTGGTTTTGTTATCCATCTTTTGGCTTAAAGTTGCAGTTTGCAAGAACTTACTGATAATGTTGAGTGAGTACTTAACTATATGTTGCAGTATTGCAGTGTTTTTCTATTTTATATCCTACATTTGTGTTATGTATTCTAATATCTGTTAGGAAAAGTAGTAAAAGAAGCTGTAAGCAATTAACGGTAGTGCCAATGTATGGATTCTTTCTTCCTGTTCTTTGTTGAATAATGTGGTATTTAATATATGCGATTTTATGAAAGTATGGCTTAGGAAAAGCAGAGTAATGATGTCTGTGGTACAGTTATGGCTTATAATTACACTGTGTTTAGCCTGACTCTCCATTTCACTCTATTGGATTTTATATATATATATATATATATATATATATATATATATATATTTTTTTTTTTTTTTTTTTTTTTTTTTTTTTTCCTATTGGATTTAATACTATACTCTCCATTTGGAAACCAAGGCAGGCAGATTGCTTGAGGCCAGGAGTTCAAGACCAGCCTGGTCAACATACACTCTGTCTTTCCAAAAAAAGAAAAAATTTAAAACTTAGTCAGGCATGGTGGCTGTGTACCTGTAGTTGTAGCCACTAGGGAGGCCGATCCGAATAGATTGTTTGAACTTCGAGGAGTACAAAGCTGTAATGAGCTAGATTGCACCACTGCACTCCAGCCTGGGCAACAGAGTGATAGTTTTGTCTCTAAACGTACCTGTATCTATTTACACACACACACACACATACACACAACACTATAGAACCTTATAAAGTAAATTTGACCAACCTGTGGCCCAGGATGGCTTTGAATGCAGCCCAACACAAATTTGTAAACTTTCTTAAAACATTATGAGTTTTTTTTTTCTTAGTATGTTTTATGTGTAGTCCAAGATAGTTCTTCCAGTATGACCCAGGGAAACCAAAAGATTGGACACCCCTGTTACAAAGAGTGAAAAGTACTCATCTCCACTCAAACTGATAACCTTTTATAAGAACTACAGCTTTAAAACATTGTGCCAATTGCCTCCTATCCTTTTCTCAAATGAGAAAGCTTTATTAAAGTTAGTTCTTTAGTTTGTTACTTTTTATTCAAATGAATTAGAACATTGTTTTTAAATTAGATAATGTTGTGATCTCAGTACATGAGAAGGAGGTAACCCATCAGCATCTCAGTTTGGGTAAAATTGACAGTTTCCTTTTCTAGAAACACCTTGTTCTAGTAACAACTGCTTTATTAGTAGATCCTCTAAGTGAGGATCTTTTTTTTCCTTTCTTAGAAAGGCCTGCTAAAGTTTACTATGAAGTTTGGCTACCGTTTACACCAGGGGTGTCTAATCTTTTGTTTTCCCTGGGCCACATTCGAGGAAGAATTTTCTTGGGCCACACATAAAATACACTACTGCTAATGATAGCTGATGAGCTTAAGAAAAGAAAAACAAATTGCAAAAAGGAAAAAAAAAAACTCAAAATGTTTTAAGAAAGTTCACGAATTTGTATTCGGCTACATTCAAAGCCATGCTGGGCCACATGCGGCCCACGGGCTGCAGGTTGGACAAGCTTCATTTACACTGATGTTAGGAGATGTTTATGGAGAAGGATATAGTGAAAAACATTAGGTGGAAAGGTCATTTGGAAGATAAACCAGTAGTGCTTAATACAGAGAGAGCGCCATGAACAGAATCTTGGAAATTTTGAAGAAAGTTAAAATTGACTTCCTAATGGAGTGGGTAGAATGAGTGTCAGATACAGTGCTAGACACTAGAGAGACAGTGTTGAGCAAAGTTGGTCATGGTCTTTTTAACTCAGTGTTTTGTAACTCTTCTGTTTTCTCTCTGTTGCCAAAGTCTAAGAATTACAGTTGTTAATACCAATCAATGTATGAGAATTCTCTCCAAACTGAATTTGGAGTTGAAATACCCATGAAAATTGAAGTGGAGTATTGATGAGCTGTGAAGAGGAAAAGCAGTCTGTGGAAATATTGTCACTGATAAGTCAAAGAGGATTAGAACACATTTTTTTAAAAATCATCTCTTTTGGTGATTGCAGTAATTCTTGATATTTGAGAATCATTTTAATAGGGCAGTAGAAATTACAGGGCATCTTCAGTTCAGTGGTAACAGAAAGGAAGCTGATGCTTCAGTTAAGGAAAGTGGCAGTGAAAAGAAGGAGATAGTGAGTTCCATAAGAAGGGAGGCAGGGTGCAGTAGCTCACACCTGTAATCCCAGCACTTTGTGAGGCCAGTTGGCAGCCAAGGCAGGCAGATTGCTTGAGCTCAGTAGTTCAAGACCAGCCTGGACAACATGGCAAAGCCCCGTCTCTACAAAAATACAAAAATTAGCCAGGCATGGTGGCGCATATCTGTAGTTGCAGCTACTTGAGAGGCTGCAACAGGAGGATCGCTTAAGCCCAGGTGGTTAAGGCTGTAGTGAGTGGTGTTCAAGCCAGTGCTTCTGCTTCCTGGATGACAGCCACACCCTGTCTCAAGAAGGGAAAGTGGAATCAACAGAAGGGTGGTTTTTATTTTGTTTTATAGATAATACACAGACATATTTGACTGTTAAAGAGTTGAGTTGCAGGGTGTTAGGATAAAGATAGACACCTGACAAGTACTTTGAGGACTGGCATGGAATAGCACCTAAGGCATTGGCAGCAATTAGCTTTGGCGATGAGGCAAGCTGTCTTCGGAGTCTAAAGGAAAAAGATCTTCAGATAGATGGGTTGATGTAAAAAAAAGACAGGAATGTTGATGATCTGATATTTCTTTGTAAAGCAAATGTAGGGTGAAGCCATATGCTGCAAGTAAACAGGTGAAAAGTGTTAGTGAAAACTTAAAAGATCTGAAACTACTTGTTTACCTATACCTTTGCAAATGGCCAAAAATGATGTGAGCCTGGGGAAGAATCTGTTTTTTATGCCTTTGGTTGCTTTTAGTTGCTAAAGCATACCTCATTGTGAGCATTGGGACCTGATGGCTGAGATACTAATTTTTTGAGTACGTATTTTTAGCCTAGGAAAGCTGTGGTTTAACTGGGGAAAAAACAAAAAACTAAACTACTTCATTGGGTTTATTCTGTTACGCTTCCTAAAGCATTTTCTATGGGAGACTTACTTTTAAGTGATTATTATAGTTCGCCTCTATTTTGAAATATTTCCATTATTAGCTTTGTAATTTTTCAGACATTTAAAAATGATTTCCAAAGGACAAACCATAAGAATGCTTTTTGGCCCAAGTGAAATATACCCTTGGTTTAGTTTTGTTTAAAGTGTTTAATAGCAATTCCTTTTGCCAAGAGGTAGAAACCATTATTCTTCCAATTTAAAAAGTAAATAAAAAGTTAAATGGCAGAGTCACAAAATACTTTTTCATTTATTCTCAAAAATACATCTGTATTTTAATAACTTTTTAAATACTTCAGATATATATTGTGTTTTAGTAACTTTTGGTTTAATATTTCAGATACACATTAATTTGTGGTTGGAAATTAGAGATGGCTTTCTTTTTGGCTTAAGTGAAATCTTGAAGAATTGGTTTATATTTAGATTTCCTGGCTTGACTTTATAAGGCAATCTTTTAGGAATAGGATTGTTGACAGAAGAAATTATTGCTATTACAGCATAGTCCTTAACTGTAAATACTGTTGCTTATTGGAGCCATTTGCAAGGCTCATTTATGAAAGGCATCTCCTTCTTCTTAAAGATGAAGTGTAGTTTAACTCAACCACATGAGACGTTTTCTACTGGGTCTCCTTCCTTGTGCTGCTGAGACCATGGGAGGTGGGCATATCCCCCACAGCTATGGCTGCAGCTCCACCTTGCAGCATTACAATGACTGCTGAGACTGAGAGTTTCTGAAAACACTTGTCTGTCACTCTGTGGTGGTAGCCACTCGTGAGTAGAAGACCCTTTTTCCAAACCCAGTTAAATGTATTTAAGTATGAAAGGCTAATTAAATTTAGTTAATAGAAGGATTAAAATTGCACCATTGAACTCTTTGAATGATTTTTTATTGTTTGAAACACTTTTCTGAAACAATGACTCTTGCATTTAAATTGCATTTTTCTTGCACATATGTAAAGCATTCAAACAGTTGGACTCAAGCCAATCCTCTGTCTCCTTATTGGCACTGTAGTTACAGATGTAAGCAGAAGAACAGCTTGTTTGAAGTAATGGCATATTTGAATCTTTCTCTTTCTTTTCCCAGGGAGGACATGTATGCCCAGGACTCTATAGAGCTACTAACAACATCTGGCATCCAGTTTAAAAAACATGAGGAAGAAGGAATTGAGACCCAGTACTTTGCAGAACTTCTCATGACTTCAGGAGTGGTCCTCTGTGAAGGGGTCAAATGGTTGTCATTTCATAGGTAAAACGACTGCATTGAAAATGCCATTTGTGTTTCCATCTCATACTTGCTCCACACTTACTTGGGTCACTGTGTTAGCAATTTCAGGCTTAATTCTAGAAAGAGTTGACTGCCATATAGAGTTGTCACCTAATTCTTAGGAGGCTAATGTTGGTCTGCTTAAAGATTAATTTAAAATATGGGATCCATTTTTGCCTGTGAGAAGCATGTTGCATAGTAGAAAGAGTACAGGTTCCCTCGAAAGTGAAAGGCCCTAGTTTAAATCCAGCAATGCCATTTGGAATTGGTGTTTCCCAGGGTTTTCTTTTACTATTTCTACACCTTAGTTTTTAATGTTCTACAAGGGAAACCATTAATTTACATTTACAAAAATCTATTGAGTATTTACCATATGGCAGGCACTGTGATGAAATTCTAGGTGCTGTGACTAAAACAGATGAAAATTCTTGTCCGCATGGAGTTTATATCCTGATGGGGGTGGACAGACAGTTTTTTACAAATGGAGTTCATATTGTGGTTTGTTAGTTAGTGCTAAGTACTATCTAAAATGAAACAGCAAAGAAAATGCTAGGGGTGTGTGTATAGATGGAATTTAATTTTTTTTTAATAATGTGATAAGGCATCCCTTAGAAGAAATATCTTGAAGACTTGTTTTAATAGTCAATAAAATACTTTATAAACAGTAAATTATCAGTAAGTGGTGGTTTTTAATTCTTTATTATTATAAAACTAGATTATTTAAGAGTTTCTGGTAAGGAAACTAGGTCCTATTTTGTGAAAATAGACTTCCATGTATGAGAGTCTTCCTAAGTAAACTAAACTGACGATCCAGGGACTTAAAGTAATGTTCAGAATGATTTTATTTGGCTTTTGTTAGGTTTTGAAAAAGCATTGTGTTACATAGGTGTTAATACTCTTTTACTTGGTTTGGTTCACACATTTATTTTAAATCTGAATCTCCTGCATGGTTTAGCTTCCAGCTCTGACCTGTGGGATGTTTATAGTGAGAGACGGTTCATGTGGGCAACTTTGATAAATACTAAGCAGAAATTGTTGAGTTGTAGGTACTGAACACACTCGACCTACCATCTTTTTGTCTCTTCTCCACTTGAACCCGTACCTTAGGAGACACAACTTAAGACTCTTGATACAATTAACTTTTTTTCAGTCATTTTTACTTCCTAGACATGAAGATACAAAAGAACTAAAAAGTAGTGTCCTACCCTTTTACTATATATGACATACCCTTTCATTTAAAGAATACTCTGACAAAATAGAGTGTACTAGGCACTGGGGTATTAAGATGAAAAAAAGTGGGGTTCATTTATGTCTTCTTGGAGTTTAGAATCTTAAGTCAGACTGATATATGAATATTTATCAAGATATGATCAGATTTTATTGCATTAAATATCATTAGCTGTTTTCCTCATATTCTAATCTATTTCTAGTAATAAAGAATAATTTAAGAAGTTTATAAATCCTAAATGCTAATGTAATTGTACTTTTAATGTTAGTAGGCAAATGCATATAGACTTCCTGTCAGAAATCCTGGAAGGAAATATAGATAAGGGATGGGAGTGTGTAATTGGTCTGGGAGTGTAGGGAGACAGAAAGCTGTGGAAAAGTCCAGATGAAGGGATAAGAGGTCTTGATTTGAGAATATAGGAGTTTGCATTTTATTATCCAGGAAAGTAGTTCTTATTTTTTACTACACTTCTTTCATGTGCAACATTTCCATTAATAAAAACTCTAAGGGAGCCAGAATTGTGAAGGAAGAGAGGGAGAGCCTACTTACTCAAAAAGTCACATAAGAGAAGTGAAAATACCTTGTTACAATCGTATTCTTTGGATGAAGTATATGACCACCTTCTGTAAAAGATGGAATGACTTGCATTACTTTTGCCTACCGAATGCCAGTTCTTCTGCTACATTTGCTAACTCTTCTGGCCAAGCTTCCATTCATCTTTATTTCTCTATTTTCATAGTTATTAAAAAAAAATTTTTTTTGAAACGTCTTTGGGCAGCTTGATACTCTTTGGTGTTCTCTATTCAAGCATCAGCAAAATAGTATTTTAGTGACCACAGGCTTGGTTTGGTAGTGTAGCTCTGTGTTGCTATCTCTGAATAATAAAGTGATAAAGTTCTTAACACTGTTGTAAGACGACAGCATTTTCCCATTATAGTTCTAAATATGTTTGTTTTCTCTGTTTTTGTGTGCACTTCTCTTTAATTTTTTTGGAAGGGCTGTAATTTGACTTGCTTAAATTTGAATCAGAAAAACATCTTTTTGTTAAAATCTTTATGGTATTTATGTTTCCCTCTTCTCTATTTTAACCCTTTTATAGCGGTTACGACTTTGGCTATTTAATCAAAATCCTGACCAACTCTAACTTGCCTGAAGAAGAACTTGACTTCTTTGAGATCCTTAGATTGTTTTTTCCTGTCATTTATGATGTGAAGTACCTCATGAAGAGCTGCAAAAATCTCAAAGTAAGGCTTCAGGTGGCTTTATCTGTAACAGCACACTGTTCAGACCAAGTGACTCATGAGATCCTAGGCTGGGGTGTTGTTTTAAACCATATTTTAAAGTATTACATTAAATGCAATTATGTTATCTGGTCATGTGATTCTTTTTCTTGCGTAAATGATAATTTATAGGAAATCCTTTTTTCAGAGCTTCAGTGTATCTTGGCAGAAGGCAGAATTAGTTTTCAACACAATTCAGGCTCAGGTCAGATTCTTGTCATTGCTTGCCAGATTGAAAATCACAAACCAAAACAAAAATTTGAGGACAGTGAGGCTCTGATATGTACACCAGTGTGAATTCTTTCTTTCTCCCAACACGCATAGAATCTGTTCTTACAAGGTAGAATCTAAGGTGGCCAGTGATGTGCAGATGTATTTAGTAGTGTGGCAAAAGAGTTTTTCTTTCCTTTTGCCTTATCTTAGCTAGAAATTATTTTGTCAGTTCTAATGATAGGATGATGTTTCTAGATAGGATAAGATTCTTTTTCTGGCCAAAAGATGTCGGCTTGTTACAGGTAAGTCCTACAGGAAATGTGTAGGTCCTGCCTAGACAGTAGTAATATCCTGACGCTTCATAACATGTATTTTTAAATTCTAAACATTCTTTCAAAAGGAGATTTTCTTCAATAAGGAAAAATGCTCCTTCACTTTGAGAACAAAATTACCTCTGGTGGGATGGGCCCTGGGAATACAGTGGTTTTGTCTTTCTTAGATGTACTCATTTAAGCTATAACTAAAAAAGGAAACAAAAATACATTGAGGCAATGTGGTTGATTTCTAGAACCTGCATCATCTCTTCTTTCTTCAGTGAAACCAAGGTTGATCAAATTTTCACCTCATCAGGTTTTAGAAGTGCAAGTAAAGTTACACTTTTAGATGGTGAAGACTTGAAGAGCTTTGCTTTTAAGCAGAAAGAACATGGGAATTAAATAAGGAAACTTTGCTTTTTTTTTTTTTTTTGGAGAGGGACTCTCTCTCCTAGACTGGAGTGCAGTGGTGCGATCTCAGCTCACTGCTACCTCTGCCTCCTAGAATGTTACTAATATCTAGGCAGGACCTACACATTTCCTATAGTACTTACCTGTAACAAGCTGACATCTTTTGGCCAGAAAAGGAATGTTTTAGCCATGTAGTTTTGTCCTGGGTTCAAGTGATTCTCCTCTGTCAGCCTCCGAAGTAGCTGGGATTACAGGCACCTATCACCACGCCCAGCTAATTTTTGTATTTTTAGTAGAGACCAGGTTTCACCATATTGGTCAGGCTGGTCTTAACAGACAACTGAAGATGAGAAACATTGTTTTGGCCAGTGTTTACTTTTTAATACAGGACATGGTCAGCACGTGACTAGAGAAGTTTTTAAGAGATTATTTTATGTTTGTAGCAGTAGACTTACACTTCTAGCAAGTGAACTTGCCACAGGGCATCCCTTGAGAAACTCAGCCCACCCTTTTTCACTGCATGCTGATAATCCAGGACCTACATGTTTTCATCTGGCTTAGGAAACTTTTTTATAATTGACATTCTGTATAATGACAGTTTTCAGGAACAGGGAACCAAAATATTGCTCACTATGTGTGTGTTACTGGGAAGTTTCTGGGAAGTTTCTAAGTACAGATACTCTGAATGTGTCCTGAGTGAGCTGCTGTGTTAAAACTCAAGTTAACAGCAAAGGTGCTTTCTCACCTATACTCAGCCATGCTGTTCTGTTGAGTTCTGTTGTTCTCCTAAGCAGCTGCTAATGATACCTAATCCTCATGCTATTTTTAGCACGGAAGCAACTGCACAGAAGGAACTGCTGTGCAAAGCATTGTTTTAAGCCCTGATGTACAGAAGGGCTAGTTTACTGGTGGAGGCCTTAACAATTTAGAGAAGAATTTCTGTTTTGTTGTTGGTGTTTCTTTCCTTCACTCTACTCTCATTCTCCTCTCCCTTTACTCTCCTTCCCTCTCCTCCCTCTCTCTTTCCTTCTCTTTGTTATAACAGTCTTTCCTTTCTTTCCTTCCACTCTCATTATCTTTTTTAATCTTAGCAGTATTAACATAGGTGGATTAGAGCAGACCACTCTAAGGAGTTGTATGCTTATACTTGTTTTAACTAACAAAACCATAGTTAAGCATTTAGCATATTCTTAATGATTTGGTTATTCATAATGGCTTTGTTTTGTAAAAATTAAGTGCAAAACTACAAATGGACTAGTGAGAAGTTTAAGAAAATTTGAAAAAAAATGGCGTTATACTAGCTATTCAGTTTTATAATTATTACTGGATTGATAGACTATGAGTATAATTGATAAATATTACCCTATATATGGTCTGCTTCCCTCCTATCTCTAGTAATGTTATTTACCTGTCATATGCCCTGAAACATATGATGAAGATACATTTTCCCAATTAGGATCTCTTTTTCCATTAGTAATTCACATTCTCTGTTTCTTCCCCCTAATCTTTATAAGGTTCACCTTTACATAATAAAGTTTATTTTTATTTTGGTCACTGTCTAAGTTTATAATTTGTGAATTCAGGCGTTGCAATATTTTTCTCCTTGACAAGCAATTTTTATTTCTTCTAGGGTGGATTACAGGAGGTGGCAGAACAGTTAGAGCTGGAACGGATAGGACCACAACATCAGGCAGGATCTGATTCATTGCTCACAGGAATGGCCTTTTTCAAAATGAGAGAAGTATGAAGACATCACTGCCTTTTTCTCAGTTGGTTGTTAGGTTGAGAACATTAAAAATTGTAATGGCCAAAGATTTTGGGCAACACATACCTACTAAGTAAAGATATAATTAGAGATACCATATAAGTCATATCCACCACACTTAAAGTATTCAAAAATAAGTCATCTTGAAATGTAGTTCATAAGGAACTGGGAGAACATGTTCTTCCTAGAACCCCAAATTTTAAAACATAAACTACCTGAGAAATCATGTAGGTCCAACCATGTTATTTCTCAGGTGAGAAAACAGGCTAATAACTTCCATGATTAAACATACTACTAGTGGGAGAAATCCAGAGTTCTTTTTGTAGACTCCATCAGTGCTCCTTCTGCAAGGCAAAGATTTTTAGGTTTCTTCTAGCATGGCCTTCTTTTAGGCTTTAAACTGGTGATAAAAATATTATTTGCTCATGCCATTCTTCACTGCTTTGAAGATTTTATAGAGTAGGACTCGGGATTTTTACTGGATTGAGTCTTAAAAGGGGGGTTGAATTCTGAAGGGATTAAATAAATCCAATGTAGTAGTTGAATCAGAAACCATATTAGGAAAACCCTCCTTAAATGGCAAAAGGCAGAGATCAGTTCCTTGAGTACAAAATGTTAGGTATGGAAAAATGAAACCTAATGAACCCATATCTACTGTTAGTAATTGATATGCATAGATTCACCTAGCTATAGGTAAACAGAAAGGAAAATTAGATGTACAGAAACAAAATAAGTGAGGTTTTTCTTGCCTATATGAAAGTTTTCCATTAAGTAAAAATTCACTTCAGATTTTGAGTATATTCTCTTAGACATTAAATTATTGACTGGGGCTAAGAATTTAACTTTTTGTAGCAGTGTATTAATAGAAAGTATTAAAGCTGTTGTGCTAAGTAGTATTGATTCAGAAGTGACTTGGACTGTCCATTCATGACACGTAAATATTTTGTTTTGGACTCCTTCCCATTGTTTCATAAGATAATTGAAACAACCTTTTGGACTTTGTAGCTTTGCATTTTAAAAATGTCATAATGGTTTAATGAAGATAGATTTCTGGCACTAATTTATTTTTATTTTTCTTGGCTTCTTCAAGGATAGTAATATAGTGTGAATGTTCAGATTTTACTGTCCATAACTTTAGGGTTTATTTATCGGCAGCTCAGCCTTGCACATAGACTTAAGACAGCTTATGAACCTAAACTTTTTCCTACCATCATTGGCTTTCTTCTTACTGTTGAGTATTGTTAAATTAATGGAATAAAATATTTATTTTTCCATGATTACAAATTCTTATAAAAATGGTCTAAATGTGGCCGGGCGCGGTGGCTCAAGCCTGTAATCTCAGCACTTTGGGAGGCCGAGGCGGGTGGATCACGAGATCAAGAGATCGAGACCATCCTGGTCAACACGGTGAAACCCCGTCTCTACTAATACAAAAAATTAGCTGGGCACGGTGGCGCGTGTCTGTAATCCCAGCTACTCAGGAGGCTGAGGCAGGAGAATTGCCTGAACCCAGGAGGCGGAGGTTGCGGTGAGCCGAGATAGTGCCATTGCACTCCAGCCTGGGTATCAAGAGCGAAACTCCGTCTCAAAAAAAAAAAAAAAAGGTCTAAATGTTAATGGAAAAGACATGCATTTATACATTTTTTTTATAGTCTCTTTCTTTGTTTTCTGAGCTCTGTACTTTTGAGGACATTAGTTTTATTTATTGAACTTAGATGTGTAGCCTCAAAGGAACACCATAGAAAAGAGCTGTCATTATCATTAATGAACAGTCAGTACTTACATTGCTGAAATATAAATTAGAAGTGGTACCTTTTGGTTAAAATTATCTTTTTTTTTTCTTCAAAATTCCTTTTTAGATGTTCTTTGAAGATCATATTGATGATGCCAAATATTGTGGTCATTTGTATGGCCTTGGTTCTGGTTCATCCTATGTACAGAATGGCACAGGGAATGCATATGAAGAGGAAGCCAACAAGCAGTCATGACATGAAATAGTCCTTTTATTTTTATTTCGAGCTACACACATGCTTGTATATAGGTTTTATCTCTGGTTGAATCCCTTGAACAATAGACAGTACCTTTCCCTTGCCCCTTTCATGGCCCATTTTATTGTCTACCTTTCAGTACTAAGTATGACCGTTCCTATCTCAGATCTTAATAAAAAAAATGCATTCAGGTTAAATTTGGCCTTAATATACTTGTTAGCAAGTGTGTGTGACAGAGAGTGGGGAAAGCTACATCACTGAATATTTTGATAAGCTTTACCTACTTGAGTTGGGTTTATTTTTCCCTTTTCCTAAATTAACTAGCACTGACTGTAATTTATTTCCCTGTTTCATGTCTCTGCCTTCCATTCTGCAGGAGTTTTAGCTATTTGAGATTGTGGACCATCAATTTTGCACTTTAGAGAGTGATTCTGACTCAAAACCTCTGTTTTATCAGAAATTTTGTTTTTTCTTGATCTTAGCTGGAAAAATGACCATCTGCCAACTTTACACAGTATTTACTTGGTTTTGACCCACAGACTATAGCACATTCATTGTGCTGTCAGTTCAGCAAAACTGAAAAAAAAAAAAAGAAACTACTGAGGAGCTTAGTAACTGCTGTTTCTGTACGTAGTGTTTAATCTTCCAAGCACATCTAGTGTCTGTCAGTTTCTAATTGGCATGTGTAGGCTGCTCTGTGACTGAAGAATTTTCAAACCAGCTTTACACCCTTCAGGAAAAATCCCTTGTGATTGGATGTTTAGTATCTGCCAGGAGACTGGTACTCAAGATGTTGAAGCTAGTTATTTTATGATAGCACACTTCCCTTGATCTGCTTATTTTTATTCCGTCACTGTTTACCCTTGTTTTTTTTTTTTTTTAAATTTTGTAGCCATACTTATGATACCATTGATTTGTTGGTTACACAAATCAATTTTATTAAAATCCAAAGATAACAAGTCTTTAAGTATATTTTGTACCAGATTAAATTAGAAAACAAAAATTGTGCTTGCTACAAAAGTAAATAATGGAGAGATTTGGTACAAAACAACAAAACAAAATATATATATATATATATATGTATATATTCTCATATATATACATATATATATATAGCTAATAAAATTACCTGAGGAGTGTAATGCTTATTTTTTTGTGTATATCTTTGCAATCTATTTTATATATATTGACAAAAGAGACTGTGAAATATTTAGTCATGCAGAATATGTGACCAGACCAGAGCATGTGTAGGAAGACTTTTCAGTAATCATTAACTCTACCTTGAAATGATGGACTACAAGTTATAATGTGTGTTACCTACACTTACAATCAGTAATATTAGCAAATCTCCAAATGTTACATTGGTTTGTCTCCCTTGTACATTCTTTATTCATGATATTACAGTGCTGTAACTGGGTGGTCCTTTTTAAACAAAACATTATTTGCAAAACAGAGGGTATTGTTTGTTTTTAAAGCTTTTGTAAATAAAGGCTTCAAAAATGTTTTCTTATAAATGTTAATGACTGACTGGTGATTTTGTTTTGGAAATACTCATTTGGGGGATATTCTTTTTTATTTGGGCAACTGTTTCAGTAATTTCATTAACCTTAGATGATTATTAGTCCATTAATTGAAAAATCAATCTAACCTTTCTGCATTTCAACTGTTGGCTTATTCTTGTTCTTTATGAGTACCTCAACTAGCTAATTAAGGACTGACTTTTATTTCTCCTTTCCAGGAATGCATTTATTCTGAAGGATATACTTACAAAGTAAATACATTTGATATAACTGTGGCTTTTAAAAAAATCTAACACAATGTAGCAAGTTTCTGGCTTTGTTTTGTCTTAGTTAAAAACAACAAAGATTCTTTTCGCTTATGATTTGTTAGTTTTTATTGAGAAAACTAACATTTACATTTTCTTCAACTAATAGTTCCAACTATTCGTAGAGAAATCAATGCTGGATTTGAAATAGGAATGATGAAGGTTGTCTTTTTAGTAGCCACATAATTGCTCATAATTTATGTCAGTTCTGGCTTCTGTCCCTAAAAAGTATAGATAATCCCTAACTTACTATCTTTCAACTTAATGATTTTTCAACTTTACAGTGGGTGTATTGAGAGGTAACCCCATCAAAAGTTTAGGAACTCCTTAGGACCTACGATGGGGTTACACATTCTACTGAATGTGTATTGCTTTTGCACCATTGCAAAGTCAAAAATTTTAAGTTGAACCATCGTAAATTGGGGGACTGTATGCTGCTGCCTGCATTAAATGCATTTTAGTATTTTTTCAGATGTAACCTCATTGTAAGTTGAGCACTTATACAGTATTTTATAACTTCTGTAGAGGAACATTATGACTTACTGGGTCTAAGTTTTACTTTTTTATTTTGTTCCAGACAGGCCGAATGTTTGTAGAGTCTAGGTTTTAGACATAAAATATTTGGCTGGTAATTTTTTTAGTGTTCCTGAGCCATTAATTACAGACTCATACCTTCTGTTAAATCTACTAAAGCAAGTCAGAATCAGCTTGTTGCTTGTTTTTATGTGGCCCATGAACTTAATGGCTTTTTGTTTTAAATCGTTGGGAAAAATAATCAAAAGAATATTTCCTGACATCTGAAAATTACATGAAATTCAAATTTTAGTGTCTACAAGTTTTTATTGGAATGCAGCCACAATCATTTACATATTATCTATGGATACATTTTTGCTACAATGGGAAAGATGAGTAGCTGCTACAGAACCTGTTTATGTCTGTCTCATTGTTTCACATTGCTGCTTGGCAAGCTACAGAATCACAGTGATGCAGATACGACCTGAAAGCATTTGGAATGTCCTGTATATTGCTACATGTATTACTTTTCCTACTACCAGTTCATGCCCCATTATCTCAGAACAAGGAAAGTACACTTTGAATGTTATGCATTTAAGGCACACTGGAATGTGGACTATTTTATTATGTGGTGGTACATTGTGTTTATAATGCAGTGACACCATAACTGCTAAAAGAATAGACTGACAGTATCGGACTAACATCAAAATATTCTCAATTCATGGGAAAGCAACATAAGAATTAGAAAATTTGAATGAAACGTCACAGCATAATTTCACAAAAATAAGAAAAATGAGGCTGCAACTAAAATGTTTACAAGTGGTCAAGTTGTTAGCCAAGCAAAGAAAACCATTTACTAATGCTGAATTCTATCATGCTTGAAGATAGATAGTAACCAACCCAAAGAAATGTGTCCAGAGAAGATTAAGACATCAGCCTTTTGATGAGAATAGTAGTTTGAAGAATGAAGACTTTGGACACAACATCAAATGACACCGAGTGTTGTTGTTTAACTTCAGTACTGCCTAGCTTCATTTTTTGAGAAACCACTGCTGGATTTGAAGTGACTGAAGAATTTGTATGGAACTACAAGTGGGAATATTTTCAAAAAAAGTTGAGAGACAGTACAACCTGAAGTGGAATCTACTAAGATGTGATGCAACTGATGGTTAAAAAAAAAAAAAAAAAAAAAATGCATGGAGCAGAAAAAAGTTTATTTGGTCAAATTTATAAAGCTTGTGAAAATGTAAATTGTTTAAAACCTATAGCTATTCACTTTATTATTCATCAACAAGTACTTTGCAGGAAATATTGGTGTTACTGAACTGGTCAACAGTGAACTTCGCTTGTGTGACTGAACTTCATTTTTGTGAGAAACAGAAGCTGAATATTCTGATTTGATTTACCACATAGGCATTCAATGGCTTAGCAGTGCTAAAGATTTATTTTGATTATTTTGGGCTCACATTGAAATTTTTCTGAATGAGAAGAACCATCCTCAACCACTGTTTTTTAACTGAGTGGCTTTGGAAATTAACTTTTGCCACAGACTTAATGATCATTATTTCTTAATAAATTTCACCAAACAACATAATATACTATGGTAAACTCATTTCAATAAAAACTAAAATTTAAATCATAAGATTGTCAAGCTGCTTTATATACTTCCTGTGCTATCAAAAGTATAAACAGTGAGCACTCTATTGCCACATCCATTTTTACTGGTTTATTTTCCTATAGCAGTTTTTTGGACCTTGATGCAGTGCAAAGAAAATTCTTAAATTTTAAAAGCATTTAACTGCAATTGAAGAGTTTCCTTTTAATCTTCTGTTGGAAATGAATCGTCCTGAATGAATGACATGCTAAAGGGCAAATAACCAAAAAGATGAATCCTACAATTGCCTTACAAGTGATGAATATGCTTAAGTAAAATCACAGGCTAATGGGTGTATGTGTCAGTATTTAACAGTACCTCAAACTATTTGTGTGAAAACACTTGTGAAGATGAAATATGTGAAATCTCATTACAGATCAGCATTAACAGATTAACATTTTCAATTGATTCTGATGAGGGAATACCAGCTTTCAGCCCAAATTGACCAAAATGTTACCTCCAAAAAACACCTTTTCCCTATTAGTAGACTTCTATTACTATAAAAAATTGTACTTGATGTTTTGAGTTTTCAATTTTTAGAATAAAAATTTTGAGTATGTAAGTAGTGTCCTTCATTTTGTCTTAGCTTGCAAAGCCTCTATTTGCTACCTGGCCCTTTCTTTTAAAAACAACAACAACTTGTCCACTCTAGGGTCTATATCTCTATATCTGTCCTGTTTGCCATTTCATCTGCACTGCCATAGGCAGTGGCTCCTCTAGGTAGACAATCCGAGGTGGAATCAAGTTATGAATGTGTATGTTTTGTCATGTCTGTAAAATAAATGTGTTAGAATTTATAATTTCTTAAACAGATAGGAAAAACACTGATTATTCTGTGTGTAGGTACTTTGTAGTGAGGACCAGTGCACACATGCCATTTGCTATGTTGGTGTAATTTGTATGAGAGTTTCATTCATACCAATGTTCCCTTTTATTTTTCTATTAAGACATTATAGAAATGTAGAACTGTACACATCTAAGTCCTGCAGAATTTTCATTTCAGGTTTTAAAAGTTAAAAAAAGCATAGAGTGAAAATTCCAAGAAAACCAGATTCATGTACATTCTCAATAGACAATTTCCATTTGTTCCAACTTGTATTATATAGTTTTCTATTGCATTAGTCGGTTGCATTTAATGGTTACTATAAAAGCAATTGAGCAATTTCTCTTTAGAAGTCCATTTCATTGCTTTGTAGTCATAGTCTGTAGTTGAATGAACAAAGCTACCTTTCTCCAAAATTACTCATTTTCTTTTTAAAGATAAACTGGTAAATACTCTTCTTTCTGTTAGGCAGGAATTTTTTGTACATGAGAAGTGTTCATGAATATAATCTGCCCTCTTGCTTTATCGTCATAGAAGGGGAAATTAACTGCTTTCACACACTTCTGTTTGGGCTGTTTCTCTCAAAAGATAAGAATCTTTATTCAATACCATACCAAGAAATTGGAGTTCCTTTAGCTTCAGACTTAATATCATCATGGCTTCCAAACTGTTAGGAAGCGCAAGTTTGAAGACCCAAGGGTACTTAATATTTCACATCGTATTAGCCATACCATAGGTTTTAAGTGTTTTTGATGGGGGCCTGCCTGTTTCACTCATGCCATATACCTGTTTTGTTTTTCTAAAAAATTAATACTGTAAGTTATTAGCAGGTGTCGTATCACTGCAAAGCCCATGTATAAAGAATAAAAACCTGTTCTTGAGTTCTATGTGTCTATACAGACTTTCCTTCCATTTGTTGTAGCAATTCTGGGGCTATCCTCTACTTCTTGCTTAAGAATATGTTCTTAAAATAACTTTAACACATTTGCATGTTACTCCAAGATTAGTTTATAATAAAGGCTGCTTTTTAAAATATTCAGCTTTCACACAGTATTTGATTAGTTCATTTAAGATGCTTTTAATAGTACACTTTAGGGAGCCATACATACTGACAGAAAAAGACACAAAATCTAAACTGACAAAATAGCCTTGCTTTCATAACTGAGTAAAATACAACAGGAGAACTGACACATTTTTTAGTATCTGTTTAAATTCAGCATCAACAGAATTTTACTTTGAAGTATTATGGGTTTTTTAAAAATTGATTAAGCACCTTTATTCATCAAACAGAAGCTATTAAGCATTAATAATTTTAGGTAGGATTGAGCTCCTTATACTGTTAAACCTTCCCTGGAAGAGGCAACATAAATGATAGGTTGTTTTCAAAAACCATGAACTACTACTATCCTTCCTGAGCAATAGGGAACTAGCATAAACCAGGGCTTAAAATCACTTTCCCTTTGGTATGGTACTCATAAACCACTCAGAAAATTAGTCAACAGACATTTTCCCCCAATTGTAAACAATACAGAAATATTGAAAGCTGGTTATGAGCAAGAACATCAAAAAGATCTACTTTTGAACATTTTTCACTGTTTGTTTTTGCCCTCACTTTACTGCAACAAGATCTACAAATGACTGTCTTCTATTGGCATTGCCCAGATTTTTGTATTTGAACTGGAGGGTGTTGGTGATTGAACTATTAGTTACCTGGATTGCATTATCATAGTTCTTTGCTTACATTTCAAAGGGACTATTTGAGGAAGGAAAAAAAAAAATGGGTGCCCTGTTTCAGAGTCTCCTGTAACACTGAACATTGTGCTGGGAGGTACTTCATATTCACAGTTTTTGATTCACAGGAGTTTCTTTGAAAAAAGCCTACTGGATTTCATCCTTTCAGTGATGTCCACTGTTTACAAGCCAGAGCACTACTATAATAAAAAATCTTATGGGAAAGAGAAAAGGAAAATGCATGGTTTCACCATTATAAAGTATAACACAATTTCCTGTGTTCTGTAACAAAATGAGATCCTTTGGTAATAAATTCTAAACGAAATCTGGTGGAGAACAAATTGCTCAATTTTAAAATCTAGATTTCTCTAATGTTGGCTTCTACTTAATGCTTTTCATGGCATTACAAGATCAAATTACTAAAACTTGCAATAAAAAGTAGAATCTAGGAATTTTTACCAAGACAAAGTGAAAAAATTCTAGTGGTATCTTTGTAAAAGAGTAGCAAATACTTAAGGTGTGTGATATAGTCTCCTTCCATATGTAAGAGGAAATCTGTGCTGAACTGGCTAAGTATGTGGAAAAGAAGTGTAAAACTTTCGGGACTAAGCCAGGTGGTTTTCTGCTTAGAACATGTTTCTGCAGAAGGCTGTTACTTAAAACACGTTATTTGTGGAAAATCCACTTGTTGAAATGTCACTTTGGTCAAAATATTAGCAGATCAGAATCTGGAGTCTAGGTGTGTGGATGGGATGGTTGTACTAGGGCAGACATTCATCGTGATTTACAATGTAAACTTGTATTTACAATGTAAATTACTTGTATTACAATGTAAGCTTGCATTTTCCATTTTCTGAGGTTTCTATATTTGATCAAAGGTATCCAGAATCATCACTGTGACAAATACGAATTTGACAATATAAATATATACCAAAGGATACAGTACGACTTCAGAATCAGCCCAGCAAGTTTACATGTATTTCAAAATAGGAAAAATTTGCTAGTTTATAATATAATGGAGTCATATACTTTTTTCATGTTTTCTTGAAGCAAGATTCATCACGATTGTTATTTTTTGTAAATATGATTTATATCTTTGATTTCCCTAGTTATTTTTTGTCAACATGTGCCATATTTCCAATAGTTGTCTATTTATTACAGTGTACTTGAATTTCATAGTCTGTTTCTAATTGTCCTCGGAATCATTTAACTACTACAAAGTAAATACCTTATCTTCTCACCACCCCTTCCCCAAAGACCTATGTTATGACCACACTGAAGACATGAATTTTGCCATTAGTAGCTCTAACAAACTATTAGGAAAGTTTATGCTTAAAATAATTTATATTGTCAGTGTCAGTGCAAAGGCAGTTTCTTAAAGACAGTTAATGAAGGTGATCAACCACTTAAGGAGGATATATTAGGAGTGAATTCATGGATATGAACTTCCTCGAATGCATCATCATTGTATTCAGATGCAACTGTTCTTTAATATATCTTTCAAATAACAATCCTCTTCCCTACATAATAGCAAATAACTAATGTATATGAAGCATTTGTACACTATCTTTTAATGAAAAATTTCTTAAATCTTGATTCCTATATGGTAAAATCTATAAAAACAAAAAAAAATCAAAATTATCAGTTTAATGGACAATAAGGACAATTAAAGTATGTGTCTTCAAGTTCGAGTTAAGCCATTAAATTTTTTAAATACTTAAGGGTAAATTTTATATAAATATGTACAAAATGTAGATATATTTATTTAGCACTTTGTTCACTTAGATAAATTTATATGGCATATCTAATAAGATACACAATCATCTCCAAAAATTATAACCCCTTATAATTCAAAACAAGACAACCGTTTAAAGGTTACTCACTGTATGAAAACAGAAAGGGAACAATTACAACAATGAAATTGTTTTAACTTTTTCAAATCTGATTCTAATGTGTATTGACATATATGTAATTATATAAAAGACTGGCAGAAAGGGGCATTAACAGTACTCTAGCAGAGTAAAGGATAAAAATCCCTCTTTATTCCCCCAGCTTCCAGTTTGACAAGAGGGAATACTTAATAGAATCCTGTCCACAAAAACAGCTAATAGTACTGTGCTTTGAAAAAAAAAAATCTGACTTCATCTAATTATTAATACATCCTGTGCTGCTGTTGCCTGTAAGACTTTTAGCAGTAGCTATAGGTTCCAATCTGGCACTTCAGGTATTTTAAAAAATGACCAAAATATGCTTTAAGATGAAAGTTAAAATGTTAAATTTTTTGAGACTTCTTAAAGCAGACTGTCAGATGAAACTCTTTAGCTTAAAACAAATCATAAAAGAATGCAGATTTTTCTATTGTTCAAAGAATCACACTCAAATGAACTATAAAATGGACTTGGCTGACACTGTTTTTTCCATAAGCACATTTAATATATTTTTAGCAAGGATAAATAATTGCAATGATCCTTTATTCTATTATCCTCTGGCCTTCTAGTTTATTTTGTGTTGAATGTTTGGTTTAACAAAGATTTTGAAAAGTTTATTACCATTTTCTCTTCAAATGCCAGCTACTTAGTTGGTGCAGTTTTAAAAGGTAATCTGCTTTAAATTCTCAAAATCAGTACCAAAAAAGCATACAGCTTATTATTCTAATTGTTAACATTTACAAAAATTATACTGCACTCAAAACAAAAAATAAAACTTTTTTCAAATAGTGCATACAAGGCACAAGAGCTTCTTAGTATATTTACTGAAGCCGAACATTCTGGCATCAACAAACACACTATTTTAGTTTATCTCAAACTAAATTTCCAAACAGCATGCCATTTAGTTCATATTGAACTAACTTCCCAAAAGTTGTATGATTTTTAATGATTTGCATAATTTAATATTAATAGGTGTTTAAGGAAAAATATAGTTTACCTGTCATAGTTTTGATGAGAGGACAAAGAAATAATATAGGTATCATTGGAGGGTAAATCTATTGACCTATTAGGAATTCTTAACAGAAATTCAATATTTTTACTATGCTCAACAGGAGAAGTCATCTAAAAAGAGATTTTTTTAAAAGCCAAACTGACAACAGAATGTCATAAAACAATCTTCAAAACTGGTACCATAAATTTCCCCCCAATTTAAGACGATTAGAAGAGATGAAAATGTGTTTCTGATGTAATAGAAATGTACTGTATTCTGACAAAAGTATTCCGGCCAACTGCTTTAAAAGGGGAGCTCAAGCTTCAATGTCCACACTTATTTTCCAGCAGAGAATGAAGGCTGGAATTAAGTGAGGCAAAAATTGATGATCTTCAACTGTAGGCCACCTGGACTCTGTAATAAATTCATAGTTATTACAGTTCATTCAGTCTGAGGCAGGACTGACATCAGAGGAAAAAAAAGAAATATGGTTTGCTACTTCCATCTTCTTAAAGGTAACAAGTTTTACGAATAACGCTTATTATAATGTGACTTGAAATCTCTGAAATCTTAGTATCTTAATAGTCTAAAATTTCAGATTCAGAAAATCAGATGATTAGTGAGTGGAGTTTTTATGTGATAAACTGTGTTACCCATATATTTGGGTAAAAAACTGGTCCTTGAATATAGTCCAGGTTTTTCAGAGATGTTTTCCCTGTTGATTAATAAACCAGACTACTTTTAATATTTAATAGGAGTTTGTGTTAGTTTTAACAATGTGTATACTAGATCCAAAATATGTTATATTTTAATTGATGGCTTGGAGAGAACTAATCAATTCATATTCTGCATTTCCAGCCAAAGGGATATAGGCACAACTGACCAGTGGCACCTTCCTGTGGGAAGCCTCTTCCATCCATCTACAGTATTGATACCTTGAAATAAAACAGAAAACATGAAACTACTGTGTTAACCATAAATATGCAAAACGAACCAACTCATTTCATAATCTGTTTCAATAATATCCCTCATTCAAAACTGTTTACTATGCTGGAAGACTCAGTAGATGTGTTCCTGAATACAGACCTCTACATCAATACTGCTCAAACTTTAATATGCATATACAAGAGAGGATCCTATTAAAATGCAAAAAGCAAAATACAGACTCTGATTCAGTAGGTCTAAGATAAGGCCCAAGAATCTGCATTTCTATCAATCTCCCAGGTCATGCCAATGTTGCTAGTTTGAGGCTACAGTGTGAATGGCAGGGTTCTATGTTGTTAGTTCTGCATTCATCTGAGGCTGAATGGAGTTTAGGAGTGGCAACTGAGTGGGGAAGGACATTTAGGGAAATGATTTTGAAACTTCAGGTGCTTAGAAGCACAGCATTTCTTTTTTCTTTTCTTTTCTTTTTTTTTGAGACAGGGCCTTACACTTTCACCCAGGCTAGAGTGCAGTGGTGCGATCTCAATCTTGGCTTATTGCAACTTTCACTCCCTGGCTCAAGCGACCCTCCCATCGTCCAACCTCAGCCTTCAAAGTGGCTGGGACCACAGGCACATGCCATGACACCTGGCTAATTTTTTTCCTTTTGTATTTTTCGTTGAGACAGGGTTTCACCATGTTGCTTAGGCTGGTCCTGAACTCCTGAGCTCAAGCAATCTGCCTGTGTTGGCCTCCCAAAGTGCTGAAATTACAGGTGTGAGCCACCACACCCAGCCAGTATTTTTTATTTATGCCATTTGACAGGAAAGGTTGGTAAGCTAAATTTAATTTACTTTTTAGTACTAACTATGAGTTTAGGCACATTATAACCATCTGGAAACTGCTGAACTAAGAAATATTTTATAAAAAGGATAAATTTACTAATGTAGTTCAAAAAGGAGAAAAAAATATGAAGATATTTAATATAAATTAGGCACCTCAATATCAGACTATTATTTGCTATGAATACAATTTGAATGAAGTGCAAATCTGTGACGTAAAGCAGGAAAAAATTATTTTTAAAAGTCTAGGGTCTATTAGCTACTTTAGGAAAAATTTAACTAAAAAAACAAAACATGGCCAGGCACAGTGGCTCACACCTGTAATCCCAGCACTTTGGGAGGCTGAGGCAGGTGGATCACAAGGTCAGGAGTTCGAGACCAGCCTGGCCCATATGGTGAAACCCCATCTTTACTAAAAATACAGGAATTAGCCAGGCATGGTGGCACATGCCTATAGTCTCAGCTACTCAGGAGGCTGAGGCAGAAGAATTGCTTGAACCTGGGAGGTGGAGGCTGCAGTGAGCCGAGATCATACCACTGCACTCCAGTCTGAATGACAGAGTGAGACTCTGTCTCAAAAACAAAACAAAACAAAACAACAACAACAAAAAACATGTTACTGCAACTGGTTATATCAACAGAATTGAAAACATTATCATCAGAAAATCAGGAGTATATTTTTAGGTCTGTAGTGCTGAGTCATGCTGCCATTTTGTGATTATGACTACTAATGTCATTTGAATTAATAAAATCAAGTTTCTGTCAAATTTTTAATTTCAATGTTTTTACTTTGTCACTTATCCATTGAATGTTTGTTGAGAACCTACTATGTGTCTGGCATTATGCAAGGTGTTGGAGATAAACAAACACAAGAGTGGTATTATGTCAAAATACTGGGAAGTCTAGATGGCTTTTATGTAATACTGCCATGTAAATATGTAAAATACTTAACACATAGAAAAATTCCTAATAGCACTGAGCTTCAAAACAACGGTCATTGTAACTGATGATTTCAAAATAATGAAAAAAAAAATCCTGGGAAATTCTATGTTTTAACTATGTTCTGTACAATATTTTATTTGTGGTATTGGCTAATGACTCATATTTGTTATAGTTACATTCTAAAATTACACTCATAGTACATTGATTATTATTATTTTTTGAGATGGAGTTTTGCTCTTGTCACCTAGACTGGAGTGCAGTGGCATGATCTTGGCTCACTGCAACCTCTGCCTCCCCAGTTCAAGCAATTCTCCTGCCTCAGCCTCCCGAGTAGCTGGGATTAGAGGCACCTGCCACTACACCTGGCTAATTTTTGTATTTTTAGTAGAGATGGGGTTTCACCATGTTGGCCAGGCTGGTCTGGAACCCCTGTCCTCAGGTGATCCACCCACTCTGCCTCCCAAAGTGCTGGGATTACAGGCGTGAGCCACTGTGCCTAGCCTCATACTTACATTCTAAAATTATTTTCAGAAATTTAATAATGTCCCTTTGCTATTTAATCAAATTCATATTATATTTTCACTATTTTAACCAGTTATGTTCAGTGTGACCTACTGTACCATAATGTATTCAGAGCTGATACTGGTCTTCCCAAAATGAAACACTAGTCAGCTGGCAAACTGCCAGATAAGCATCTTGCTGTTTTAATACATGGCTAATTCATCAAAACCAGAATAAATAAAAACAGAGATCTATACACTTTGATGCAAATAATCTTGTTTTACAAGCTAATCTCTTCTTTTAATAGACTTTAGGATTCTAGATTGCAGTTTTATAATAGAGAGTTATCTTGATATCTTTAATATTCAACTCTGTAAATTGTTAAAAGTTGTTTGTTCCAAATGGGTTCCTTATTGTAGCTTTTTATTGACTGTAGGCTTATAAACAGATCATATTTTAAAGAAACTGATTTGAAACTGCAGGTTTTAAAAAAATAAAGTTTAAAGAAAATGATTTGGAACACCTATTATTTTAAGGTTAAACACATGCTATGAGGCCCTACTGTGACCTCAAAATGGGAATGACAGTGTGCCAATGAGTGCATTAATGAGATATAACTGCACTGCATTTAGACTCAGTACGATTCTGCTAATGGATGGTCAAGGATATACCACTGTATATTCTGAAAGATGAAAAAAATTAAAAACAATAATTATTCTATTTTCCTATAAAATGACAAGATTATTTTTATGTATAGTTCAGTATTTTAGGATTGATCCCTGACACTTAATGCATTACTATAAAATGACTTCTGTTCATCAACTTATTTCTATAATTCATCAAGTTAACCTAAATACCAGCTAATACTGAAGCTGGGTCTGTGCATAGAGGCCCCAGCATGGCTAATGCAATCTCACAAGTCAGGCAAAAGATCTTCCATATGAGTCACTCACAAATAAGTAAAAATGTTTACAGAAACTATTTGCCCTAAGAAAATTAGAAGACTGTTAAAAATATAAAACAATAAAGAGAAAATTATCATACTTTTATAAAGCATGAATTTATCTTGCTTGAAGAGTTAAGTCTCATTCTCCATGGTTAATGCAGGATTGCTCATACCTTAATGAAAGAGCATAAGTTAGCATTTTTGGTTGCTTTGAACAAATATGCAGAAACTAGTTATTCATCTATGTATTAGGAATCCCCTGGTAGACTTCCAAAGGTGTCCTGTACATAATAAGGGAGGTATAAGATGGTTATATAGAAACATACACACACCCCTTATGCAGTGTCAGCTACAACCATTATCTCTCTCTCTCCCACACACAATACACTAAAATTAGAAATATACATCTGAGGAAGTAGGGGAACATAATAATGAAAGATATACTGATCCACACTGCTCACGTCAGCTTACGTCATTTCCAAATTCTTCCTCTACCAACCTCATTTTAGTCAAACCAATCTTTGAGCCCTTTCTCACCTCATTTCTCTTGTTTCTTTCCCTTCCTATACATTATCTTTTAAACTTTAAGTAGTTCTTCATTTCATTCATTCAACTAACAAAAAAATTAATAGAACATCCTGAAGAATTAAAAAAGCATGTGAAAATCAAGAAACCACTGCTATGTTAATATAAACTATGTAAGATCAAACATGAATCCTTTCTGAAAGAAGAGGAGTTTGTCGTTTTTCCATTTCTCAACAATTGACCCCCTACTATATATCACTTTTCTGCCTCTAAGGAAACTGATGGATTCAAAGAACAAATTGGTGTCATCAACTTTTGTTAAGACAATGCCTATTCCTTGCAACAGATTAGAAAGTGAAATGGCACGTCTAAAGGCTGAGAGAGTGACCAAATTATGAATAGTTAAATCATGTATGTTTGTTAAAAATAAGACTATTTAGGCTGGGTGCAGTGGCTCACGCCTGTAATCCCAGCACTTTGGGAGGCTGAGGCGGGTGGATCACCAGGTCAAGAGATTGAGACCATCCTGGCCAACATGGTGAAACCCCATCTCTACTAAAAATACAAAAAGTAGCTGGGCATGGTGGAGTGCACTTGTAGTCCCAGATACTCAAGAGGCTGAGGCAGGAGAATCGCTTGAACCTGGTGCGTGGAGATTGAAGTAAGCTGAGATTGTGCCACTGCACTCTAGCCTGGCGATAGCACGAGACCCTGTCTCAAAAAAAGATAAAAAAGACTATTTAAAGAAAGCTTATATTTTTTAGGAGAAGATAGCTATACATTAAATAATGACTAGAATACTTACTTGGGATTATCCATTTGTTTTTTGCTACCACTAAATCCCAGAGGTTTTTTCAAACTCTCGTGCTGCCTGACTTTGGTTCATTACACTTTAAAACATTTACTGTTTTATTTGAAAAGACTAGAAATAAAGGAGAAAATGTCAGTAGTCAAGCTGAAGATTTCCTAGCTAATAACATCTTAATAATAGATGTATGGCTTTAACTCCTTTATGTGGACGCCACACATGTATACACACACATGCATGTATGATCTCCCTATTTTGTCTACTCCTTACCAACACTGAGAAATAGGGAGTCTTTTGAAAATAAGAGAACTAAGTATAAAAGATGTTAGGTAACTTAACAAATATCACACACTACTAGAAGCCCAAATTAGGATTTGAAATCAGGTCTGACTCTGAAGCCTTGCTTCTTCTTTGCTAATAAATGACACTGACTGAAGGAAACAAAAGATTAAAATCAACAACAGTAACAAGTGGTATGTGAGTGGGACATGAAGAAATCGCAGGCAGCTGCAGTTTTGATAAGTGCACAATCACTTTACTTAGACATTCTGAAACTGGACAGAAATTTTGGAGTAAAAGTCAGAACTACATAATTTAAGATCCTTTTCAGTGATACTTTTCAATCTTCTATCTGATTTGATAGCAGTTTTTTCATTTTTATACTTTATATTTTGAATTTACTTATATCATTTTATTTGCGGAGTGGTGATAAAGATTTGGTTTTTTAAACAGAAGAAAGGCGATGTAGATCCATCTTTCACAAAATGATTTTCTACTGCTAACAGGTATTAAAGAACTTCATGAATAGAAGTTCTTTGAAAATAATTCTGAATTTGGAATGGGAGTCTGACTCCAAACTAAGAAAAAGTCTGTAGGTAATATAATGGATTTTTTTTTACACGTTTACCTTCTAAAAATAAAATATATCAAAAGACAGCCAAACAAGCACACCCTTACCAGTTTTGCATTTTCCTGGGTTTGTGCTGCTCTCCGTCCAAGACTGAGAATCAGTAAGAAGGTGGCTCTGGGACTCTCTCAATGGTTTTGCAGGAAACTGATGGCTTTCGGGACTGAAAATTGAATAATAATCATCATAAGTTAATTTTTGATAGTAAAGTTGATTGTTTCTCAATGTATAGAACCCAAAACACTTGTGATTCAAGATGATTGCAGGAGGTACCCAAAATAATGTGGGGAATACAAGAAGAAGGCATTAAATAGCACTGACTCGCAGTGAGAAAAGTGTTCTCTTTTCAGTCTCTTCCTTCTGATTACAATAAGATGACAATCTGTAACACCAGCAAATCTCCATTTTTAATACAGAGAACAGTCCTCAGCCCCAGGCTTTAGCAGGTAGTTGGAATTTAATAAGAGTATTTTATTATCAATTTTATGTGTTTAATTATTTTTGAGACAGAATCTCACTCTGTTGCCCAGGCTGGAGTGTAGAGTTCCAGTCGTGACCTCAACCTCCTTGGCTCAATCAATCCTCCCCCTTAGCCTCCCGAGTACCTGGAACCACACCACCGCCCTCAGCTAATTATTTTATTTTTTGTAGAGTGGTCTCCCTATGTTGCCCAGCCTGATCACAAATGCCTGGTCTCAACTGATCCTCCTGCCTCAGCCTCCCAAAGTGCTAGGATTACATGGGTGACTCACTACACCTGGCCTATTTTTAAAGGTATATTCTATTTATAGAAAGTTATTTCAGTTTCTCATTTATGAGCGTGGTATAAACTTTGGTTTAAAAATAAGTGTAAGTGCCAATTTAAATAAAGAAAAATATTAATTTTGTAAGTGATATGTGGACATGGAAGAAAACATGAATGTGATGGCAGGAAGACAAAGTTGAGGAAAAACTGACCTGCAGCTTCTAAAGTGGCCTAAATGGTCTTGAACAAAATGTTCTCTATCTTCTTCTATAAAACTGAAACAACGAATTTCAGCAAACTATCTCGCAGGTTATTAAAAAATATTTGAAATTATCAGGTCTTACAAACCCAATGTTCAGTCCCAGAAACAACAAATTTGAGCAAACTATCTTGTAGGAATATTAAAAATCATTTGAAATTATCAGATCTTACAAATCCAATGTTCAGTTTGGGGAGTGAGGCGTCTTTTAAGATTTTTCTTTTTGTTTTTTCTTTTTTTGAGACGGAGTCTTGCTCTGTTGTCCAGGCTGGAGTGTAATGGTGTGATCTTGGCTCACTATAACTTCTGCCTCCCAGGTTCAAGTGATTCTCCCGCCTCAGCCTCCTAAGTGGCTGGGATTACAGGCATGTACCACCATGCCTATTTTTTTTTTTGTATTTTAGTAGAGACAGAGTTTTATCATTTCGTGAGTCGGGTCTCGAACTCCTGACTTCGTGATCCACCCACCTCAGCCTCCCAAAGTGCTGGGATTATAGGTGTGAGCCACCGCACCTGGCCAAGAATTTTCTTTAAAATTTAGGTAGAAATGCCACATATCAATATATTGGATGGCATAAAAAATATAAACAAAAATATTTCACTTAGGAAACATTGGCATAGAAACTATTAGTGATGTTTCAGAATGTTCTGAAATAGCAATTATAATAGTATTCAAAAGAAAAAACTACTTAAAATTATTTCAAGAATAATTTCACATATTTGAGTTCAATTATATATAGAAACTACTATGTTTTTTAAGGATGTATGGGTATGCTTTTTCTCCTTAATTATCTCATATCTAAAATTTTAGAATACTTCAATTTTGTGCAGCTTTAACAACTCCTTATTAAAATTTTAGAGGTAAATCTTAAAAAATAGAAAAGAGCATATCTCCACACAGGTTTAAATATGCTCATATAAAAAAATTTTACTTTAATTTTTATCATTCTTCAAGAAAGGGATCATATAACAGGTACAGAAGACTCTAGATCCTGGTTTAGGAACTCTGAAGATTCATTACCACTAACAGGACTCTAGCAAAGGGCAAGAATCCATTCATTCAACAGTATTTATTGAGTACCTGTTATTAATAAAGTTTTTGTTCTCATGGAAATTTCACTGCAATTGAGGAAGAATAATAAATAAATTAATATCTATGTATCTCTATCTATCTACCTATCTATCTATATGGAGAGAGAGAGAGAGAAAGGTGATAATAAGAGCTATGACAACAGAAAAAAAAATCAGGCTGGACGCAATGACTCAGGCCTGTAATTCCAGCACTTTGGGAGGCTGAGGCAGGTGGAGCAACTGACATCAGGAAGTTCGAGACCAGCCTGGCAAACATGATAAAACTCCATCTCTACTAAAAATACAAAAATTAACTGGACATGGTGGTGCACCTGTAATTCCAGCTACTGGGGAGGCTGAGGGAAGAGAATCGCTTGAACCTGGGAGATGGAGGTTGCAGTGAACAGAGATCATGTCACTGCATGCCAGCCTGGGTGATAGAGTGAGACTCTGTCCCAAAAATAAAATAAAATAAAAGGAAAGGAAAGGAAAGGAAAAACAAAAGGAGAGAGAGAAGAGAAAGAAAGAAAGAAAAAGAAAGAAAGGAAGGAAGGAAGGAAGGGGGAGGGGAAGAGACAGCAGAGGAGGGGAGAGAAAGGCGGGGAGGGGAGAGGAGCAGGGGAGGGGAGGAAAGGAGAAAAATTACATTAACAGGAAGTGGTGAAGAAAGTTATTATTTTACAAAGGGTTATCAAAGATTGCCTCTATTCTGAAGTTACGGCTGAACAGAATACAAATGAAGAGAAGACACAGACCACTCAGATCTGGAGGAAGAATGTTAAGGAAACGGACTTAGCAAGTACAAGACACTACAAAAGAAACATGCTTGGTCCATCTGAGGAACAGCAAGATCTGTGTGTCTGAGGATTATGAGTGAAAGGAAAGTCAAAATGAATGACATCTAGAAGGCCAACGTGAGAGGATTGCTTGAGAGCCCAGAAGTTTGAGGCTGCAGTGAGCTATGATCACACAACTGCACTCCGGCCTGGGCAACAGGCTGATAACAGAGACAGCTATTAACTTGCTTTAATAGGGACAGCAAAACCCTCTCTCTATTAAAAAACAAGAAAGAAAGAAAATAAAGGAAAGAAAGAAAGAAAAAGAAAGAAAGAAGGAAGGAAGGAAGGAAAAGAAAAGAAAAAGACTGGGGTCAGATCAGAGAGTCTTGTTAAGTGATGGTAAGGATAGTCAGTAGCTTTTATTTGGAGTAAGATGGGAAACTAACAGCTTTCGGCAGAAGAGTGACACAAGCTGACTTATATTTTGAGTGGAAAATAGACTGGAGTGCAGCAAAAATATTAGATCAGTTAGAAAACTACTGAAGTAATCCATAGGAGCAGTGCTGAGGGCTTGGACCAGGAAAGCCGCTTTCTAGGTGGGAAGAAAGTATTCACATTATAGATGTCAGAGACATCTGCTAGGATTTGCACATGGATTAAATATAAGGTAATTGAAAGAGGGGAATCTAGAATGACTCCACAGTTTCTAGCCCGAACACCTGGGAGAATGGAGGTCCCTAACACCGATATATGAAAGAATGGAGGTGAATCTGGTTTAGGGTGGTGATGACGGTACACATGGCTGGGAATCAATTTCAAAGTTCTGCTTTGAATCTGTTTAGTTGGAGATGATTTTTAGGTGTCCAAGTGGGTGTGTCGAGTAGACGGCAAGATATTCAACTCTGGAGTACAGAAGAGAGCAGACCTTGCCACAGAAATTTTATATGGGCTAAACATGGGAGATGGTAGAATTCTGAAGAAGAAAGAGACTTCAGCTGTCAAAATCTGATCTCAACATTCAAAGGAAAGGAAACAGAGGCCTCAAAAGATTACTTGACTTCTTCAAGATCACCTAGTTGGGTAAGTGTCAAAACTAAGGGTTCTCCCAAATCGGATGGTACCCTTAGTGGAAGGAGAAATACTATGTCTAAAACCAAAATAATTTCTTAAATTATTAAAAAAAAAAAACACAAAAGGCAAAAAAAGTTTTATAAACTACTGTTAAATTTTGTAAAAGCTTAAAATATATTCTGAATAATTTATTAAAACTAGATTTTTTCTGCATTAAGGTATACGAAAAACCATAAACATTTAGCTCTGTGGGATTCTCAGGCCCAAATGCACATGGCATGTCCTAGTAAAAAACTCTGATGCCCTTGAATGTCTCTGTGAAATATATCCACCGGGCCCGTTCACTAACTGGTAGAGTCTGGCCTGTACAGAGCTCACTCTAGGGATGGGGTAATAAATACCTTTCAATTCTTTTGACAATGTAAAAGGATTTTCAGTTTAAATTCCTTTTAAATTTAATTCCCAATTTAAAAGGGCAGAAGCAGGAGGATCACCTGACCCCGGGCAGTTATGGCTGAAGTGAGCCATGACTGTGCCACTGCACTCCAGCCTGGGTGACAAGTGAGAACCTGTCTCAAAACTAAAATAAAAACAAACAAACAAGAACAAAAAAGACTTTCGGATGGCTACCAGGAACACTGCCTTGAGGTTTATGGGGTCACTCCAGGCTCCCTAGGAAAAAGTACTGTGATCAGTGAGAAATGTTCAATATGGAGTGTTGGTGTGGGCCTTGTGTATGTGGCACTGCAGCAACTAAGTAAAGCTCTAACATGTAATGAAGAATGATATTATGGTTATGCTTTTGCTGTTGGCTTTCATTTAAAAATTAGAGGAATGGTTATACTCAAATCTGTCACAAAAATATAAAAATTGGTATTTCAAACCATTAAAAATTCATATATAGCATTTTAAAAGTTTAAGTAGTATTTTTCCTTTTGCCACTTAGTAGCAAGTTCAGAATCAAATGTCAGGTCTTTCAGTGGCCATCCTCAAATTCTTGATAGTCTGGAATCAAAACAAACTTAAAACTGGAGCAAAAGTCTCCAGACAATGAATTTCCAAGATTCTTTGGCTTCTCTCTCTACAGAAATGGCTCAGATATTCCCCAGAGGTCTGTCAAGGGCAGTAAGGTCATAATACACATTCAAATGAAATTGTCAAGAAGGTTGTCTGGGGATCCATTTGATCTCCAAAAGCCTGATTTCTCTACTCTCTGTAACAGTTATCACAGAAAGGAAAGACATGGCAGGTCAGGGTCAATATTACCCTGTCTGCCTACCTGACATATAGAGAATTAACACCTTTTTACTTGTCACTTAGATTAATAACAGCATTTTACAAGTATAATTGAAGTTCCCAATGTATCCTTCTTCAATCATACTTTCTTTTTTCCCTCATTTCAGGTAGAAACCATTGCAGTGAATTTTCTTAAGTCCTTAATTTTTTTTCAAAGGAAAATATAACCAAAAGACACAATATGGTATAATATATTATTTATAAGTAAGATGAAAAGAAAAATGAGATTACTTTTTTGCTGTGGAATTCAGCCCTGCAGGAGTAGATGGTTGTTCAGGATCCTGGTTAACAAGGCAAGTTGGAAAGGAGCAGCCATCACCTAGACTAGAATTAAAATAAAAACTTAGAATGGAACGAAAGATAGCAGGGTGAATCCCTGTTAAAATGCCCATATCTGAGAGCAGAACATGGTATATTATAGGCAAAAAAAATGTGTATCAGACATTGGCTTCAACATAGTGATTAGGAAGATGAATTAACTAATTTTCACATTGATAGTATAGTGAATCATACTTTTAAAAAACAAGAATTCCTACATAGAATTACAAGCCTATAGAACTAGAGTCTCTTCCTGAAATTATCTTTTGCCACATTACTTTCATTAGTTTAAAGCCTGAAAATTTTCACAAAAAAAGTACCTTGAAAAAATGGGTAGCAACCAGTACTTCTTCTCATCACCAAAAACTTGCCGCATGTTTTTACTGAAACCCAAGCTGAATCCATTCTTATCTGTTCCATGTCGAAATACTGGACTTCTGAATGCCTCTAAAAAACATGGTAAAGCAATCACGTGAGTAAAGAACATATTTACTAGTAATCATGAATATTTAGCAATAATTACATGAAGAAACTCTGAAAATCAATGGCTAGCTGACTGTGAGTGCTTATGCACCTATCAACAGCCCTGAAATACAGGTTGTCCATTCTGTTTTAAAATATCGTAAGATATATCTATTTTAATTTTAAAATAAACCTTTTTTATTATAACAGTACATGTGCATTATAGAAAATTAGAAAATACAAACTAGCAAATTAATTAAAACTGCATTTTCTGGTCTTCTGGATCTTTTGGTCAATAGATAGATAAATGAATGGATCCACAGATATAGATACACATATCTACAGGGTTTAAAAAAAAATGAGACTATTCTTCACATTCATTCTACAACCTTTGTTTTTAAGTAAATCCATTTTCCTTTTTTTTTTTCTTTTGAGTCAGTTTCACTCTGTTGCCCAGGGTGGAGTACAGCGGTATCACAGCTCACTGTAGCCTCGAATTCCCGGGCTCAAGCGATTCTTCTGACTCACCTTCCCAAGTAGCTGGGGCTACACGTGACATGCCACCATGCCTGGCAGAGAATTTTCCAATTTCACTGAAATTGGTTCTCAGCTAATAAAATGTTTCCAACTGACCATAAAATGTACTTTAAATCTAGTTTGTCCAAACCAGGATCCAGTGCAGAACCATGTACTGCATCTGGCCATTCTGCATATGAAAGCTGGTTCAGAGAGGCTCTCAGACTTGCCTAAGGTCACACAAAAAAATAAATGACAGAGTGAGACTTGAATAAGGTCATCAACAATCCTTCAAAAATACATTTTTTTCTTGCATCATGCTGAAATGTAAAATCTAAAATTTTATTTTTGGAGTATGAACATGGAAATATATGATTTTTGTCCATTATATTAAAAAAAATCTAACTAGCAGAGTTAGGCACTATGAAAAAAATGTGATCATTTGCAAGATCCTTAGCATTCTTCATTCTGCGATATATAATTTTTTTCTAAAACATTTCAGAGAACCATATTATCCAGGGGAAGTACTTTCAGTGCTACAAGTTAAATCTAGAAGTTTCCAGGAGTTAAAAACTTCTAGAAACAATTAATTTACTTTTGAGAATTATAATTTAACTACCTAACACATAATTTGAAATAAGATTCCTGGGCTTAGAAATTACTTTATTTTACCAATATTTTCACCCTAATAGTATTTGGCGTCATGATTTCATTTTAGAATTCTGTAATGTAATGATTCATTTCAGAATTCTGAAAATGAACATTAATTGTCTATTCACTATAATTAATCCTCACTGCATATTATAATAACTGAAGCTCACAGCTTGGAGTGTCCTTTATGATCATAAGCATTTGTAGTACTGGTTGCATTCTGAAACTCCTAACCTTAGCCTAGAAATTCTACATAGCTTAGTCCTTGCTTACTTCTCAAACCTCATTAATGTATTTTTCAACTGCAGCATTCTGTGCTTCAGCCACATGGAGTGTTTCTCAAATATTCCTAGTTTTTTTTTCCTTTTTTCATGTAGGACCTTTTATTTGCAATTGAGGTGAAATTCACAGAATGTAAAATTAGCCTTTTTAAAGTGGACAATTCAACAGAACATAATATATTCATGATTTTATGCAACTTGTCACCAATATGAAATTTCTAAATATTTTCATCACTCCAAAAGAAACTCCATATCCATTAAGCAGTCACTCCTCCTACTCCCCTATCTTCTCATTCCCTAGTAATCACTAATGTGATTTTTCTCTATGGATCTATTTTGGATATTTCATAAAAATGAGAATCATATAGTACGTAATCTTTTGTGATTGGCTTCTTTCACTTAGCATGTTTTCAAGGTTCCTACTACATGTGATATATATGTTGTATGTATCAGGACTTCGTTCCTTTGTATGGTTAATATTCTATTTTACAGATATGCCATATTTTCTCCATCCTTGGATGGGCATTTAGATTGTTTCAACCTTTTGACTATTGCGGATAGTGCTGCTATGAACAGTGGTATACAAGTATCTCTTTCAGTCCCTATTTTCAATTCTATTGGGGTATATACCTAGGAGCGGAGCTGCTTGTTCATATGGTAATTCTAAGTTTAACTTTTTTTTTTTTTTGGTAGAAAGTGATTTATTTAAAGAGAGAGAGAAACAGGAGAAGGAGAGAGAGAGAAACAGGAGGAGAGAGAAAGAAACAGCTAACTCTCATACCGAGTGAGAGAATCCAGAAAGATGGAATCCAGGAGAGGAATGCAGCTTCCACACTGAGAGGAAGGGAATAGAGAGAGATGGAGTTTAAGAGGGGTAGACAGGCTTCCACGAGGGAGTGTGGAAGGGGACCCCATAGGGGAAATTCAGGAGAGAGAAAAACAGCTTCCACAAAGGGAGTGTTCGTGGAAGGGAACCCAAACATGGATCCCCTATGTTTAACTTTTAAAAGAATTGCCAAACTATTTTTCACAAGGGTCACACCATTTTATATTCCCACCAGCAACGTAGGATGGTTTCAATTTCTTTACATCCTCACCGAGACCTTTTTTTTAATTGTAGCCATCCTAGTGAGTGTAAAGTGGTAACCCAATGTGGTTCTGATTTGCATTTTCCTAATGACTAATGATGTTGAGCCTATTTTTCTGTACTGGGATTTACCACACAATAAATAAATGACAGAATGAGTCTTGAGCAAGGTCATCAACATTCCTTCCATAATACTAAATATTCATTTTGAATAATGCTGAAACAAAAAACCTCAAATTTTATCTTCCCCATTTATAAATTTTCTTTGGAGGAAGGTTTGTTTAAATGTTTATTCAAATCTTTTGCCAATGTTTTAACTTGGGTTTTGGATCTTTTTGTTGTTGAGTTATAAAATTTCTTTGCATATTCTGGATAGTAGGCCCTTATCAGATAATGAATTGGATGGAAATACTCTTCTTTTTCTGCAGATTGTCTTTTTACTTTCTTGTGTATTTTAATGCATGTAGATTTTTAATTTTGATAATCTAAGTTACCTATTTTTTCTTTGTTGCTCATGCTTTTGATGTTATATCTAAGAATTCACTGTCATATTCAAAGTCCTAAAGATTTATCCCTCTATTTTCTTCTAAGAGTTTACATTTGTAGCTCTTTCATTTAGGTCACTGATCCATTTTGACTTAATTTTTGTGAATGGTAGAGGTAGAGATACAAGTTTATTTTTTGCCATATGGATACTGAGTTGTTCTCACGCAACTCAAAGATATTATTCTTTCCCCATTGGACGGTTTTGGCACCCTTGTAAAAAATCAATTGGCTAAAGATGTATGGGTTTATTTCTGGACTCTCAATTCTATTCTATTTATCTGTACATCCATCCTTATGCCAACACCACACTGTTTTGATCACTGAATGTTTTACAGTAAGTTTTGAAATCAAGAATGTAAGTCTCCCAAGTTTGTTCTTTTTTTGGTGAATACTGTTTTGATTATGTGGGGCCTCTTGCAATTCCACATGAATTTGAGAATTGGCTTTTCCATTTATGCAAAACAAAAGCCATTAAAATTTTACTGTAAATACACTTTGGGTATTATTGCCATCTTAACAATATAAGGTCTTGAAGCCTATGAACATTGGAAGTTGTTCAGCAATGTTTTGTAGTTTTCAGTGTACTATTCGTGTTACATGCACCTCCTCGGTAAATTTATTTCTAGGTATTTTATTTGTTTGGATGCCTTTTCAAATGGGATTTTCTTAATTTCCTTTTTGGATAGTTTATTGCTAGTGCACAGAAATATAACTGGTTTTTCCCCATACTGATTCTAAATCATGCAACTTTCATATTTTGCTTATTAATCATTTTTATGATGACTTCCTTAGGGTTTTCTATACATAAGATCATGTTATCTGTAAATTAAAATAGTTTTACTTATTTCTTTTGGATACCTTTATTTCTTTGACTAATTACTCTGGCTAGATCTTATGTACAATGTTGAAAAGGAGTAGTGAAAAGGGGCATCCTTGTTTCTAATCTCTGATCTTAGAAAAAAGGCTTTCAGTTTTAACACTATTGTGTACGATGTTAGGTACAAATGCCTCACAAATGCCCTTTATCTCCTCATCAAGTTGAAGGAGTTCGTTTTCTTAGTTTAAGTGCAACTTTTCTTAATCATGAAACGATGTTGGATTTTGTTAAGTACTTTTTCTGCATTAATTAAGATGATCATGTGTTTTTTTCCTTCATTCTATTAATGTGGTATATTACCAGTGATGGATTTTCATATACTGAACCACCCTTGATTCCCAGGAAAAATTCCTCTTGATCATGGCTGTATTTTATCCTTTTGATATGATTCAGCATGCTAATATTTTGTTAACAATCATTCCATTTATATTTATATTGGTCTCTAGTTTTCTTGTGATGTCTTTGTCTCTGGCTTTGGTATAAGGGTAATGTTGGCCTCATAGAATGAGTTAGAAAGTATCCCCTTCTCTTCTAATTTTTAGCAGAGTTTGAGAAGTTAATTCTTCTTTAAGTGTTTCACAGAATTCATCAGTTAAGCCATTTTGTTCTGGGCTTTTCTCTTTGTTGTGAGGTTTTTTTTTTGGTTACTGATCAATCACTTTATTTCTTACAGGTCTGCTCTGACTTTCTATTTCTTCTTGAGTTAATTTGATAGTTTGTTTCTGGAAATTTGTCCACTTTATCTAGGTTGCCTAATTTTTTGACAGGAAATAGTTCATAGCATTTTCTTAGCCTTTTTATTTCCATAAAGTCAGTAGTAATGTCCTCACTTTCATTTCTGAGTTTTGTGATAAATCTCTTTTTTTCTCTTGCTAGCCAAGGGATGTCATATTTGTTGATATTTTTTTAAAAGAACCCACTATTGATTTTATTGTTTTCTATTTTTTAATTCTCTATCTGTATCATCTCCTATCTTTATTATTTCCTTTCTTCTGCTGGCTTTGGTTTTACTTTGCTCTTTTTCTAGTTCCTTAAGGTATGATGTTATCAACAGAGGTATTTCTTTTTTTAATATAGGTATTTCAGCTATGCATTGCCCTCTAAGCACTGCTTTTGCTGTGTCTGATATCTGTATGGCTTTCAAACATAGATGCTATGGCTTTTTTCTATAGCTGACTTCTTAGGTTAAGTACTTTTTGTTCTGATAAGCTCTCCCCTGATCACTCATTCTACATAGGTTCCCTTCCACCATCCCCAGCCTTTTATGCATACCTCAGCATTCTATTTATTTTCTTCGAAGCACTTTGCATTTTGTATTCACTTTTATGTTTGGTTATTAATTTTTGTGCCCCTCACTAGACTGTTTTGCTCCTGTTCACCACTGTATATATATATATATATAAGAGACGATCAATAAATATATGGAATGAGCAAACCTGTATGTGTGGAAGCGACATATCAAAACAAATGAGGGAAATCAGAATGATTTTTACCATTTCAGGACAGGTTGGCATTTAATCACATAGCAACTGTCAATGAATGTTGGTATATGTATTTAAAGTTCTCTCAACTACAATAATTGGATACTCACCTAATGTAGATTTATTTTTGCTGACTAGCCAACAATGATAGCCAAACAGAGAAGACAAGCTGACAGAAAACATAGCTGCAGCAAAGAATAAAAACATAATATGGAACTTGGCTTGAGTATCAGGTAGACCATTCTATAAAGAAAGGAAGAAAATAAAATGTTTTGTCAAAGGGATATGTATTCCCCTATTTTATAAGTAAATTAGTAAGTTTTTGCTTAAAAATTTTCTTAAATTCAGACGTGAAAAAAGATATGTGGCTTTATGTTAAAACTTTAGGAAAAATATGTATATATTTCATCAGATTAAATGTTTACTAGAATATGAATATATATGAAAATTATATTAAAATTTGGAATGTTTTTCGTAACTAAATCATAGAAAATTTATGGTAGTATATGTATAAAGTGTAATAGTAAGAAGCAAACTAAATGGAACTATAAAATGTAGTTTTAAATTTATTACCTGAATATGTTTTGTTAACATACTACAGAATCACAAATGTTTAAATAGTTTCATTATAATGCCAGAAAACGAAGGTTAACTGGCACAATTTGGCTACTATTCTTAATGATGTTTTACATTACTACAAACAACAGCATCAACTAAATGAATACATATAACAACACACTCACAATAATGCTTCAAGCTATCTTAAATAATGGCACCACAGAAAAGATCAACACCAGTGCATAACACCTGTCTAAAATAAATCTTAATATCCATGGGCTGAAACAGTCCATCTCAAAGAAAACCCATTAGACTCTCATTGTTTATAAGGCCAAAGAGACCTGGAGGGGCTCTAGAATGGAGGGCTTGGGGCTATGGACACGTAGTGAAACACCATGGCTGCCAGGAGGTGGCTCTTCTGATAAACCGTCCTCATGTTTTAATACCCTGTAGTACCTGACAGAATGATACAGGTCACAAGACCTCACTGATAGTTTTCAACAGCAGCAGTAGTTTTTGACACACAGTGAAAATTTTGGTCGTTCCTTTTCAAATATATTTGTGGTTTGAAACTAAAATCATCCACAAGAATGAGGAGCAGTAAGGTAATGGTCTTCTAGACATTCATTAGGGATCATTTTTCAAGCTAGACACTGAAAGAATTCTTGAGGGCTAGCAGCAGGTCTCTTCACCATGTCTTTCTATGCTTAGCAAGATAACTGGCATGTAGTAGGCATTCAATAACTCTTTGGTATTAAATTTGGTTCAAATCTCACAAAAGTGACCTAGCAATTTAGAAATTCATAATAAACACAATTTAATGAAAACAATAAATCAATCCTAGCAGCAGATAAACTGCTTTTTACTGCCATTTGGTGTTCACAAGGAGAAACTCTAGATATTTTAAATCCTCAATTTTGATTTCTTTTTGCCTACATTTAAAATATATAGTGTTTAAAGCTAATCAAGCAGTACAGAATAAAAACTCAGGACATTATAGACATAAGGGCATTATAGCCATAACAGTTTAAAAATAATCTTCTTAAACATAAGGAAAACACTTCTATTTTTAAATACTGAAAAAAATCTTATAGAGTCATCAATTCTCGTTATTCGCAGTACTTTCGTTTTATAAAGTTGCCACAAACACTGAATGTGTGAATAATGAACCACTGCTCCTAGGGAAAATGCAGGGTTAAGTTTCTATGAACTTCTGGTCACAGCATCTTTGACAACTGATGAATGTATAACTTTGTTTTATGTGTGTTTCTGCTTAAATAGATCTTATTTAATACACAGTATTGATTTGTTAACATACAACTCATAGCTAACAGTACTATAACTCATGCCTGAATTAAGCTTATCTAACACATGTATTTTCTCCATAAGACCCATCAGTTTAAAGAAAACTAGTTTAGAAACACTAGACCACACTTCAGCACTACACCTGAAGACCTTTTTTGACAGCAAAATCACCAACAAAAAGCACGAAAATGCAAAAAAAAAACGGCACTAAATAGACTGTGGAAAGCACACTTGTTTACAGTATGAGAGCTGAAGCAAGAAGGCAAAAGCATCGTCTTGTTCAACCTCAACTGGGAACGGGCACCGGGGCAACTCAATGTTTTTGCCACTCTGCACAGGTCTGCAGATGACCATGAAAGCTGTCAGTACTGATGTGGGGGTTACAACTACATTTTAGCAAGTGAATTAACAAATACAGAATCTGCGAATAATGAGGACTGACTGCATGTCAATGAGCTCTAGTCTATAAAATCAGTGTCTGAAATAATTCTGTCCTGAAAAGTCTGTATTATCTATTATTGTATACTAAAAAAAGTTACCAAGTTAATGACTTACTGTCCAAAATTTGATAAAATACTGTAAATCTGTTGCTGCAATAAAAAGGCAGTAGAGCAGAGAATAAGCCAAGAAAAGGAGGAAGAACTTGTAATTTGAAAATCCAACACAATTGTTCACCCTGTTAATAAAACAAAAACATTTCCAGTGAGTTTTACATCTTCAACCTACATCTGCATATGCTCAAGCAAGTATTTAGCTTCCTCTCACTTTTAATTTATTGGCATTTCTTTAACTATGACTCATATGATTTCTTTAAGTATACAATCGTTTAAAATCTATTTCACTAAAAAACATTTTATATTTATAAAACATGATATCTAATATTTCTTTAATCAGTCATAAGCAATGTAACTGCATGTCATGTCAAATTATGCAATTATACTCATTCCTCAAAGCACAGAGCCTGTGAGACCCTAATCAGGCCAGGCAGATTAGGTGAATTTACTAAACCCTTCCTCTACGCTATCTTTGGGTTTGATTTTCAACTATGATTAATTAAGTTAAAATCTTTCAAGTGCTCCCAAATTAAATGAAATTTCTTCACAAATTATTCTCTGCTCTGAAGCAAGCAGACTGCCAAAGTCTATTAAATGGGAACTTTAAGAAAAGAAGTAGGAATGGCAGTTAAGACAGCTGGGTCAGAATGCCCATTTGACACTAAGTAATGCTGTGGCCTGAGGAAGTGAAATCATCTATTAGAATTTCATTTTCTTGGCTGGGCAAGGTGGCTCACGCCTGTAATCCTAGCACTTTGGGAGGCCAAGGTGGTGGGTGGATCACGAAATTAAGAGATTGAGACCATCCTGGCCCAGCCTGTTGAAATCTCATCTCTACTAAAAATACAAAAATTAGCTGGGCATGGTGATGCATGTCTGTAGTCCCAGCTACTAGGGAGGCTGAGGCAGGAGAATCGCTTGAACCCAGTAGGCGGAGGATGCAGTGAGCCAAGATCACACCACTGCACTCCAGCCTGGCAACAAAGCGAAACTCGGTCTCAAAAAAAAAATAAAGAAGAATTTCATTTTCTTTATGTATAAGATAAACACTCTGAGGTCATTTCCAAAAGTCAGCTCTAAATAGGCTATAATTCCAAATATGGAAATTTATAAATCTCAGTTCTCACTCCAAAGTGAGTGGGAGATAAACTATCGTCTCAATAAACAAGTACAAATACAATTCATTTTTATAAGCTCATTTTCTTTTTCTTAAAGATTTTCCTTTTAAACATTATTTATTTATATTTGATTTTACTTTAAGTTTTGGGATACAAGTGCAGGTTTGTTACACAGGTGAACTTGAGTCACAGGGGTTTGTAGTATAGATTATTTCATCACCCAGGTATTAAGCCTAGTACCCACTAGTTGTTTTTCTTAGTCCTCTTCTTCTTTCCACCCTCCTCCCTCCAAAAGGCCCCAGGTGTGTGTTGTTCCGTCTTCTGTGTCCATGTGTTCTCATCATTTACCTCCAACTTAAAAGCTCACTTTCTTTCTATCAAAGTTTTTTATTTCCTTTTCGTAAAGACAAGGGCATTACTGGATGACCTTGTGTCAATGTGATACAACACCATGTAGAATTAGCTAATGATTTCATATGGAGAAACAAAACATGTTCTGGGTAAACATCCTTCTTATGTTGTTTAAGTTCAGTGTAAAACACAGCTATTGGCTCTGTTTCTGGGAAATTGCTTTCTGACTTTAAATTGGAAAAAGGACATAACATATTGGAAGAAGTGTGGCCCTTGATGTCCAAAAAAATTTCCTTTGTGACTTTGAACCCACTCTTTCTCTTTTCTGAGCCTCATTTTTTTCCCCTTTAAAATGAGACAAATAATTTCTACTTCTTTCTGTCACTGTTAAAAGTGTTACAGATTAAATGCATGGCCTCTAGAACATAATTGACACTCAATAAATCAAAGCTCAAATAGTTTGCTTTTATTTGTGTTACCTAATCTTTGGAAAGCATGTGAACATATTATTAATATTATATAATTAATTAAAATTTTATAGTAAAGGAAAAAAACACTTTGATAGAAAACCCAATAAAGCAAATAGTATAAAATCTGTTTTAGTTAAAACACAGTATGAGATTGAACCCTGGAATTCTGGTGGGTAATATTAAGTGGCCAGAGGAGAGATTGAGAAGTCATTGAAAAATAAAGAGGTATTGTTGATCTAATGTTTCAAATGTTCAAAGGTGACAGATGTTAAGGTTCAAAAGACCTGTTTAAAATACCCATATAAAAAGGTTGCCACTAGGTCTGAAAACATCCTAGAAGTTTTTTAATAAGTGACTGTTAATTAGACTAATATGTTCACACCAAGCCTGAAGAAAAAGACTTTTTATGTATTCATATGGAAACATTTCCAGGAAATATCAAGTGAAGAAAATAAAAAGAAACAGATTGTCAAAAGTGTAGTTACTTCTACTAAAAAAAAAAGGTGGGGGTAGGGAGGCTATGCACATGTACACACACACACATTGATATCTGAGAAGTGCCATGACATTAACAACACTGGTTCTGTGTATTTAGGGGAAGAAGGTGGAGAGAAGGACTGGGAAGAACATGTCCACCTGCTTTATTTTTGAATTTGGAACCAAAAGCATGCTATTAGCTATAGACTTTTTAATTTAAAATTTCAATTTGAAATGAAAAAATTAAATATGATGGCTGCTTCATTCAGCTAGCACCAAGTGAGTATTAGGCCCTTGGCATCAAATCCTGCACAAGTCAACACGACTGCTGCTTTCTGCAAGGGAGTACCCAGAGCTACGATAGTGGCAGGGACAGTGGATGCAGCAACAGAAGTGATGGGGAAGTGAACAATTTGACATAGACATTAAAGGTATCAGTCAGTTCATTCACCTTCTCACACTGCCACCTAAAGGTGGAGAAACAGCACGTAGTGTGCAGATATGCCACGTGAACCTATTTTTTAAAATTATAGGGTCTCATTTCTGTTGTTCTCCTTCACTTATTTAACAGGATCTGTGAAAACTGGAAAGTCTATCAAATTGTAAGTTTCTCACGGGGCCAAATTAACTGTTGATTTAGAAAAAATACTAAAATGGCAAACCTCCGCCTCCCAGGTTCAAGCAATTCTCCTGCTTCAGCCTCAAGAGTAGCAAGGATTACAGGCATGTGCCACCACACCCAGCTAATTTTTTGTATTTTTAGTAGAAACAGTGAAATAATTTATTTCACTGTGATAGCCAGGATGTTTTCAATCTCCTGATCTCACCATGATCTGCCCACTTCGGCCTTGCAAAGTGCTTGGATTACAGGCGTGAGCCACTGCACCTGGCCCAAAAATGCCATTCTCATAGGAGTTTACTAGCTTGAACGCTTTAAAGGAGAAAATCAAGGTGGAGAAAAGAAAGGGGTATACTGGTGAGAGATAAAGGATACTGTAATCTCTACATTTCCCTAGGAATCTTTCCTGCTACTAAGAGAACCATTCCCTACATATATTTCACCCTATACCTACTGTGGACTTGGGGGGATGTCTACCTTTCTGTAGGGTCATCTCTAGAAGAAGACTTGAAGAATAAGTGTTACTCATGCCCAAATCCAACCCAGCCAGCAATCTGGGCATGACAGTCAGAAATATGTATAAACTGAGAGAGGGAAAGGAAGGAAAATTAACCTTACTAATCAGATATTTCAAAGAATCCTCTATTAAATTACCTAATTTCGTGACTTATAAATACTAGCAAATACTAATGAATTCTGAGTGGGAACTCTTTTTTAAACTTATCTGTGCATTTGTGTATCTGTGTAGTTGCTTTTCTACTCCTTAATATTAAGTTTTGCGTAAAATAATTGTTAAAGCTTTAGATGACTTAATTCTTTATTAGTACCTTCCAGTGAGGTACTATGTATAATTTACATGTACATCTTTGTATATATTTCTGTGAAATATTTTGGAATCTCTATATTTATGCACGTGCATACAAAGAAACACTTTGTTCTGAGCTAACATGCGATATTAACTTTTATATTGTTAACCTACTGGTTTTAAAAGTATTTCATGGAAACTCCCCTAAATAAAGGCTCTTTTAAGTTAATTAAACAAATATTAGAAACTAAATCTGAGAGTTCCTCCTGCATCGACTAAAGTTATATTTCATTTGTGAAAAGATTTACATGGATAAATAATTCAATTTATTAGCATTTATAAGGGACACAAACTTGTTTAAGGATAGAGCCATACTCACCATGGGCAATGATGATCCATCTTCAAAATACATCTAAAAAACAAAGCAAAACACAAAACCCAATACCCCATGAAATTACAATAATATTAAATTATAAAATAAAATATAAATTATGGTTAGTTCAAAGAGTTGTGGCAAGTAAAATATTGCAAATTATTTACTTATCTAAGAATTGGATAATGACAGAAGTTCTCATGTAAAATAAACACTAAATCCAATTCATTAAAATAATACAACTTTAATTCAAAATATACATGCTTAAGATGCAAAGCAACTTATTTTCTAAAAACAGTATAATGTACTAATATACAACTATCTTATGCTAAAGAAAGTACAAAACTGCAATAGATTTACAGAAGGTCTAGATAAAACTTCTCCTTCAGTATCAATCCTTAAGCCAAGTAATATTGCCTTTGGAATATATTAAATATAACAACATCTGACTGTCATGAAGTCAACTGAGTTATCTTTATAAAAATGAAAAACACTCATAGACGTCTTTCCTAAATCGAACTAGCCAAGTCAGAACTGCTAAAAATCATGTACTTCATGGCATCGTGAATCTGGGGAAAAACAGACAATTGACTGTGACCTTAAGCCACACTGGTATGAATGCAAGTGGGTTATACCAACTATATTTCCTAAATAAAGGGCTGAGAAGCAAGAATATGAAGAAAATAAGATAATCAGGAAAACAGTGAGAAAAGAAACATAATGAAGAAAAAGACCACCAGCATGTAGATATTTTAGAAGTTAAAGGTTCTCTTACTTATCACAGACGGAACAGTGATGGCAGCGATCTGGTTTTATAAGTTGGCATCTGTCACAATATCGGATTGCTAGGGACAAAAAGCTCCACTTAGTCTTAGAGTTAACACTGAATTGAATATGCAATTAAATGGGTTTATCATCTCTCCAAATTTAAATTTTAAAATGCATATAAAATTTAAATTTGGTAAAAAATAAGATATTTGATGCTGTTTGAATGCAAAAATGGAATGACTTGCCTACAGCCATAGTTCTCTGGAGGTTTAACAAGAACAAAGAATCTCCCAAGGAAAGTTTTCTAATGCTTTTTCAATTGTCAGTAGTTATAATACAAAGGGTACAAATATGTCCATTTTAATCAAAATAAATATAATGTCTCCCTCAATTAAACCAATTGATTTCCTGTACTTTGCTATTTATCAAAAAAAGTTTTAAATTAGACTAGGAATAATAATACCAGATTTTGCACCTTTTACTGTCACTAGCTTTGGAAACTCAGCAATAATTTATTTATAGGGGACTTAAATTTTCTCAGTATTTGTTTAGATGTACAAGGTAAATATACCTAAACATATATAAGCACATCTCTGTCTTTGTAGGATAAAACCAATGTCATATTAACCAGGAAACTGCCACTTGATGATCAAAAACTAGTGAAAATAAACAGGATAAAAATTATGTGTTAGACTTACAGTTAGATTCAATTATGATTCTAAAGTGAGTCAGAAACAAATATTAGTAATATAAAAATCTTTTTTTTTTTTTTTTGAGATGAAATCTCACTGTTGCCCAGGCTGGAGTACAGTGATGTCATCTCAGGTCACTGCAGCCTCTGCCTCCTGGGTTCAAGCAATTCTCCCGCCTCAGCCTTCCGAGTAGCTGGGACTACGGGTGTCCGCCATCATGCCTGGCTGATTTTTTTGTATTTTTAGTAGAGATGGGTATTCACCATATTATCCAGAATGGTCTTGGACTCCTGACCTCAGGTGATCTGCCCACCTCAGCCTCCCAAAGTGCTGGGATTACAGGCATGAGTCACCACACCCAGTCAAAAATCTTAATGAGTTTTAAAATTTTTTTTTTTTTTTTTTTTTTTGAGACGGAGTTTCGCTCTTGATACCCAGGCTGGAGCGCAATGGCGCGATCTCGGCTCACCGCAATCTCCGCCTCCTGGGTTCAGGCAATTCTCCTGCCTCAGCCTCCTGAGTAGCTGGGATTACAGGCACGCGCCACCGTGCCCAGCTAATTTTTTTTGTATTAGTAGAGACGGGGTTTCACCATGTTGACCAGGATGGTCTCGATCTCTTGACCTCGTGATCCACCCGCCTCGGCCTCCCAAAGTGCTGGGATTACAGGCTTGAGCCACCGCGCCCGGCCGAGTTTTAAAATTTTTTAAAATTCATTTTTTACAGATAGGGTCTCACTTTGTCATCCAGGCAGCAGTTCAGTGGTGCAATCACAACTCATTGTAACTTCTAACTCCTGAGCTCAAGCAATCTTCCACCTGAGGCTCCCGAGTTGCTGGGATTACAGGCACAAGCCACTGTGTCAGCCCATTAATGAGATATTTTATATAATTTTTCACACTAAGTCTTTGAAACCAGTGTGTATTTTATACTTAGAGCACATCTCAATTTGAACTGGCTGTATTTTAAGTGCTCAACAATCACATGGGGCTAGCAGCTACCATAATGGGCAGCAGAGGTCTGAAGTCACAGAAGTTCTGTGCAAGTCTTGGTGGGCAAGTATCACTAGTCCATGTACATCAGTTTTAAGACAATTGTTTAATTGGATAGTTGTTAAATTACCTTAAAATATGTCCCAAACGAGATTTATTAATTTATTGCATTTGAAGAAAATTTTAAAGATAGATAAAAAATCATACCAATACCTAAATGAAGTTTTACATCATCTATATGCCTGTTCTAAATTTATGAAAAAATACATGTAAAATATTAATTTTATATTCATTACAGATAGTGCCCCCTTAAATTAAATATGAATGGGAAAGTCTACAATTAAATCCTTAAACATGAGTACTACTATAAATGAAGATTTCAGCAGTTCTCACACCTTCATGGAGTTACAACTAAGTAGGCAGAACAGGATTAAAGTCAGTTCTGATTTCCCTGAGATCTCTTTGCCACAGTGTTATTCATGTTCCCATTCTGTTTTATGGATTCATACAGGAAAGATTTAACAGCAACTCAAGAAATAACAAAGTATTCTGAAATGAGTGTTTTACCATTTCAAGTATATAAACACACTTTCTTACAGTCACCTTAACGAGGTTATTTGCATATCATTGCAAAGCACCCACTATCGACATTTACCTCCAGACATGGTCCTGGTATAGATGGGAAGATCCTTGGCTGCTCGCCTAAGAACTTCCTGATGGGCTTCTCCTCTTGGCTCTCTCTCCAACAATTCTTTCTCTGCATAAGAGAGATGGAACTGTGGAATAAATTTAAATTTTAATCAGTATTTTCAAAGAAATGATGACATACTGGTCTTCTCTACCATACCCAGAAGAGGGTATTTATAAAATATTAATGGTATATTGTACATTCACAGAGACAATAGAGTTTGAAATATGGACAAGTCTGTTCACCTCACAGGTCATTAACTTATACATCTAGAAAAAGGGTATAATAATCATCATCATAATACAATTATATCCACTTCCTCTGGTGTTTATGTAATTCAAAAGGAACAGAGTACATAAAAATGCTTATAATCTGCAGAGTTCCAACAAAACATTAGTTAAATTGATAGATAAAATGATCCAATAAATAAATACAATTCGATGAATAACTTTTTTATTTAGATAATTAAGAACAAAAGTAGAAACAAATTCATTAAGCATATTTTCTTACCTAAGTGAGTTTTAACTTATGGATAATCATTACATGAAATCTCTCCCAGCACTTCTAAAGGAACTAATTATTCATTTTACTTCTTATATTGACAATTTGGCCCAGCTAATTTTAAAATATTTGAGAAAAATAAAATTTGGGCTCCTAATATCTCTCTCTCACTCTCACACACACACCTGTATAAACTTCTATAAATGTGCACCAGGAGACATGTACAAGAAAAATCTCAGTACCATTGTTTGAAATACAAAACAACTAAACACAACTCAAATGTCCATCAAAAGGATAACCGATAAATTGGGGTATGATGTATCCAAATAACGGAATAGTATTGGAATTTAACAATAAACTGTAGGTATGTACAGCGAAGGAAAGAACTTCAATACTGAACAACAATAAACAATCTTACATAACATATATACAAGGATTTCATTCATATATAATTTTAAAACCAGCAAGCTAAACAGTATATAAATTGTTTAGAGATACATATACATGTGGTAAAACTATAAAGAAAAAGGAATCATTAATGGAAAATGCAAGATGGTTGTTACTTTTTGAGGAATAAAGGGAAAGCACTGGGAAACACACAGCAGAGATGAAAAACATGAACAATGTTTGACATATTGGCTGGGTGACTGCTTAGGTGTTTTCACTTAATTATTCTTTAAGTAGTGTATTAGATATATGTTTTTGTATATATATAAAAATATGTATAAAATATTTTACAATTTTAAAAACTTTTTAAAAGTGATATGTCAATGAAAGAAGGAAAAACAATTTAATAAAAATTAGGTAATTATATTTGAGTCTAAATCTTTATGTTAAGAGAAATAAAATTTAAATATCTTTGTTTAGAAAATGACAATTCTACTGAGGTCATTTTAAAAATAGAAACAAATCTCCAGCTTTCAAATGTAAATAATTTTTAAATTGCCATAATATTCCTGTATGCGTAGCCTTTCGTTTAATATCATTGTAAAATTTCAAACCCATTAAGGTAAAAGAAAATAAAAAGTTTTCTCTAAGTAGAAAATTTACATGATATCAATGATTTTAAATTAGTGTATCAAGTTTTCTAGCATTAAAGCAGTAGATATGTTACGGTTATGTTCCTGAAGAGTGTCTCAGGTATCTGAAAGAAAAGAGTCTTCTAGTTTAACTATTCCTTCTCTTATAAAGTCATAGCATTTGCTTACCTATTAACTAATTCCACAATGTTTCGAATTACACTTCAATAAGTCAAGGCCACGTTTATGAAAACTTAGTGTATTCTATTAGCGGCTCTTCAATAGCTTGCTACCTTAAAGCTTCAGTTAAAAAAATGAAGTATATTTACACAAATACTCTGATCGCTAGAATATATAAATAAGGGTGGTGTGTGGCTGTGAGCAGTGTTGAGTGTGGAAGCCTAGATATGGGCCATGAAGCCTAATTCTACAGGCTAGACAGGAGCAGCCACAGATCTAAATATCCTGGAATCAAAGAAAAGGCTGGGAACCACATTTGCAACAGATGGAAAACTATCTCCCGATTCGATAATAGATTCCCAGAATACATTTCGCTATTTTCAGTTACTCTGAAAAAGCACTTTAATGGGAAGCTAACGCAGTGAGAATGTTGTCATCCTTCAGATCTTAGTAACAGAATTCAAGAAGTGAGAAAGTAAAATTCAAGCTATTTATTGATCTATCATATACAATCATATTGATTTACCAGATTTTCTTTCTTACTAAAAAATTCTAGGTTGGAGTACAAAAATACAGTTAGATTGAAAGATTAAGATCTAGTATTTAGTGGCACAACAGGGAGGCTATAGTTAACAATAATTTACTGAGTATTTCAAGATAACTAGGAGAGTAGATTTGGAATGTTCCCAACACAAAGGAATGATAACTATTTGAGGTGATGAATACCCCAATTACTCTCATTTGATCAGTACGCATTGCATGTTTGTATCAAAATATCACAGGTACCTTACAAATATGCATAGCTGTTATAGATTTATAAACATTTTTAAGAAGAAGAAAAACAAATTCTAGGTTGGGCATTATGTAGCTGTAAAATACTTTAAAATTTAAAATGCAGTTTTTTGAAACACATACACACACACACATACATGTACTGATGGTCTTAATAGAACTGGGTATCTTATTGGAAATACCTGTCTTGTATAAGAAGCATAATACCAAATGATGCTGTGATGCTATAATAATAAATGGCAGGGTCATTCCATAGAAAGTATCTATCAACTTTGCATATGCGGATTCCTCTACCTAGAATGCTGTTCTTCACAAGCTTTTTATGAAGCGTTCCTTCACATTTTGCAGGTTTCTGCCTAAATGTCATCTTCTCAAAGAACGTCTGTGACTTCCTTACTCAACTGGGTACCCTGACAATTCTGTCCCTTCTCCTGTCACACCCTGCATCAGGTCCATGTGTGTTTTCTTTATGTTCCATACCACAGTTTGAAATTATTTTGTTTGTTCATTTGTCCTTCGTCCCTCTCTCTCATAAGCATTTAACTCCACAAGGGCAGGGGTCAATTCTGGGCTCACAGTGCATACTTTATTATAATTGTGTAATAGACAAAGGAGCTAATGTCAGTAGGCCAAGGTCAAATCACTGCATATTGGCCGGGCACGGTGGCTCACGCCTGTAATCCCAGCACTTTGGGAGGTCAAGGTGGGCAGATCACCTGAGGTCAGGAGTTTCAGACCAGCCTGGCCAACATGGTCAAACCCCATCTCTACTAAAAATACAAAATTAGCCAGACGTGGTGGCATGTGCCTAATCCCAGCTACTCAGGAGCCTGAGGCAGGAGAATCACTTGAAACTGGGAGGTAGAGGTTGCAGTGAGTCGAGATTGTGCCACTGCACTTCAGCCTGGGTGACACAGCAAGACTGCCCCCTACCCAAAAAAATAATTACGTATTAAGGAAAAAGTTGTTTTGTATCCTAGTCTCCAACTTTCTATTCTCAGAAACAGGATTCTCATTATTCAGGCAGATATATCCCCCTTCCTTACTTCTAAAATTAATTTAAAGCCTGGCATTAGAAATTAAATTAGTAAAATATTCAATAATAAATGGATTAAAGTCATCAGCATTCTATTACCTTTTTCTACAGAGTTCTGGGTCTTCATCACCTTAGAGAAAAGTTTTAGAGAGTGCTAGCACTGAAGACTCACAGTATGCTCAATGTTTTTATTAAAAAATGAACATACCCAACATCAGCTTTAAGAAAACAAATATAGTTTCGTGGTATTATTACTCATATAATTCGGATGTCAACAAATATATTTCTACCTTGAAATATACCAAATATATGGTCCCCTCCATGAAACAAAACTTTTATATATACAAAAGCATGTCACATAATAGATTTGATGAAAGATGCCATTTGGAGAAATCTGAAGGAATGAAAGATCTCTTAGGATGAAGCAGGTAACATATCTGACCTGCCACCAACCTTCAGATGTGGCAGTTCTTTGGTGGGTTGATAAATGCTCTTTTTTGTTTAAATAGTTCTATTTTAAAATAAAACACTTCAGAGTTAAAGAAAAATTGAGAAAATAGTATAAAGTTCCCACATACTCCCTTCACTGTTTCCCATATTATGAGCATCTTAACTTAGTATAGTACACTTGGTACATTAATGAACCAATATGGATACATTATTATTAACTAAAGTGCACAGTTTATTCGGATTTCCTTGGTTTTTACTGAATATCTTTTTCTGTTCCTGAATCCCAGCCAGGATACCACAGTACCTTTACTTGTCTTTTCTCCTTGGGTTCCTCTCGGCTCTGACAGTTCCATAGATATTCCCTTTTTTTGTTGTTGTTTTTGACTTTGATAATTTCTAGTAGTAGGATGCCCCTCTATTGGAATTTGTCTGATATTTTTCTCATGATTAGACTGGGTTTATGGGCTGCTGGGAAGAAACCCACAGAGGTAAAGAGCCATGCTTAGTACATCATAATAAGGTATATTTTATTTTTATTTTTATTTTTTGAGACCGAGTCTTGGTCTGTCACCCAGGCTGGAGTGCAGTGGCATGATCTCAGTTTACTGCAACCTCCGCCTCCCTGGTTCAAGTGATTCTACTGCCTCAGCCTCGCAAGTATCTGGGACTACAGGTAAGCACCACAATGCCCAGCTAATTTCTGTGTTTTTAGTAGAGATGGGGTTTAGCCATGTTGGCCAGGTTGGCCTTGAACTCCTGACCTTAAGCGATCCTCCCACCTCAGCCTCCCCAAGTGGTGAGATTATAGGTGTAAGCCACTGTGCCTGGTCCCATGGGTACATTCTATCAACATGACTTATCACTGTTAATGCTGACTTCAATCACCTAGTTCAGGAAGTTTTTGTCAAGTTTCTCCACCGTACTCATTACTTCCCCTTTTCCATCTTGTTCTCTGGAAGGAATTCAGCATATGTAGCTCACGTTTAAGAAGTGCAGATTTATTCCTCATCTCCTTGACAGCAAAGTATCTATATACATTATTTGGAATTATTCTATAAGACAGATTTTACTCTTCTCATTTATTTTTTATTCCTTCAATTATTTTTTTTCCATCAGTAATCTCATATTTATTTTATACTTTGGGTTATAATCCAATGCTACTTTATTTTTGTTGCTCAAATTGTTCCAGCTTAGCTACTGAGAGTTCCTTCAGTTGGCTTCTTTATCCATTTGATGCATCACCGCCATTTTTTTTTCCTGTATCTCTGTCACTATAAGATGCTTCAGGCTCATCTCAACTATTTCCCGCCGAAGTCCTAGAATCAGCCACTTGTCCAAGGAGCCTCCTTTTCTTTTAATGGAGAATATTATCAGACTGTTTCCAGATAATGATAGTATAATTTTTTTAAAGAATATACAAATTAAGGACAAACTACTATCTACTAATATGAACAGAAAATTCAAAGAACTGTATTTCCCTTTCTGCTAGTTGTTTTTCATTGAGTACAAAAATAAACATAACTTCACTAGTATCTTACATATATATATTTAAACATAAAATTTTTTTGCTGGCCGGGCGTGATGGCTCTCATCTGTAATCCCAGCACTTTAGGAGGCTGAGGCAGGCAGATCACTTGAGGTCAGGAGCTCCCAACCAGCCTGGCCAACATGGTGAAACCCTGTTTCTAGTAAAAATACAAAAATGAGCCAGGCGTCATGGCAGGTGCCTGTAATCCCAGCTGTCCAGGAGACTGAGGCAGGAGAATTGCTTGAACCTAGGAGATGGAGGCTACAGTGAGCCGATTTGTACCACTGCAGTCCATCCTGGACAACAGAGTGAGACTCCATCTCAAAAAAAAAAAAAAAAAGGTGTGGTAGCTCATGCCTGTAATCCCAGCACTTTGCGAGGCCAAAGCTGGTGGATCGCCTGAGGTCAGGAGTTTGAGACCAGCTTGGCCAACATGGTGAAACCCCATCTCTACTGAAAATACAGAAAATTAGCTAGGCATGGTGGCAGGCACCTGCAATCCCAGCTACTTGGGAGGCAGAGGCAGGAAGCGGAGGTTGCAGTGAGCCAAGATCATGCCACTGCACTACAGCCTGGGAAACAAAGCAAGACTCCGTCTCAAAAAATAATAACAATAAAGTTTTTGCTGATTAAATTGGCAACAAAGAGTCTCTTAATAATAACATACGATACCAAGGGTCCAATAAGGCTGGTTACATTGTAAATTGCTATAATCCTTTGGGAAAAAATTGGGCAAATGACTTATATTTCCTTGATCTAGTTTTTCTACCTCTGATATTTACATTAAGGAAATGATTCCAAATATAAGTAAAGCTCTATGTATAAACATGTTAATGACAGGATTATTTATAATATGAAAAACTGGGATCAGTCTAAAAATACAAATTGGAGTGTGGCATTAAATTTTTATATATTTCACTAATAATATGCTGTTATTAAAAATGCCAATAGGTCACTGATGGACTACTAAATTTAAAAAATGAGAACAGGTACACGCTGAATACCAAAATAAAAATAAAAGGTTTTTGACTGTAGTCTCTGCATCTATGATGGCATCTCTGGACCCACCAGGGCCTGAGGAAACTCTCCACCCTGAATGGAAGGACACAAGTTTGGCTGACTTTGCTACCTACTGACTGCAGAGCCCTTGAGCCTTGAGTGAACATAGGTGGGGGAGCCAGGTAGTGGACACAGTGGGCCTTGGGTGAGACCCAATGATATTCTGACTTTGGGTCTGACTGAGCACAGTCCTTGTAGTATTGGCCACAGAGGTACTTATGCCCTCCACCAGCTCCAGGCAGCTCAGCACAGAGAGAGAGCCTCTGTTTGTTTGGAAGAAAATAAGGAAAGCTCTGTTTGTATGGAAGAAAGTACTGGGCAGGAGTCTCTGCCCAGTAATCCAGAGAATTCTTCCAAATCTTATCCAAGACCACCAAGGCAGTACACATCTACCAGTCTGTAAGAACCACAGTATTAATGGGATTGGGGTCCCTCTTAATGCAGTTTCAGCTTAGATCACAACACCTAACCTGGAAAGCCTTCCCCAGAAGGACACATACTAACACTTACATGGAACCTCAAAAGACCCAGAATAGCCAAAGCTATCCTGAGTAAAAGGAACAAAACTGGAAGAAACACATTACCTGACTTCAAATTATATGACAGAGTTTAGTGTAGTGGAGTAACCCAAATAGCATGGTACTGGTATAAGACTAGCATTTGTACACAGTAACCAAAACAGCATGGGACTGGCATAAGAACAAACACATAGATCAGTGGAACAGAAGAGAGAACCCAGAAACAAATCCATATGTCTACAGTAAACTCATTTTCAACAAAGGTGCCAAAAACACACACTGGGGAAAGGACAGTCTCTTCAATAAGTGCTGCTGGGGAAACTGGATATCCATATGCAGAAGAATGAAACTAGACCCCTATCTTTTGCCCTACACAAAAATCAAATCAAAATGGATTAAATACTTAAATCTAAGACCACAAATTATGAAACCAATAAAAGAAAACATTGGGAAAACTCTCCAGGACATTGGTGTGGGCAAGGATTTCTTGAGTCATACACCAAAAGCATAGGCAACCAAAGCAAAAATAGATGAATGGGATCAAATCAAATTAAAAGGCTTCTGCACAGCAAAATAAACAATCAACAAAGTGAAGAGACAACCCAGAGAATGGGAGAAAATACTTGCCTACTCCCCATCTGATAAAGTATTAATAACCAGAATGTATAAGGAGCTCAAATAACTCTACTAGAAAAAAATCAAATAATCCAATTTAAAAATGAGCAAAAGATATGAAGAGACATTTCTCAAAAGAAGACACATAAATGGCAAACAGGTATATGAAGATGTGCTCAACATCCTTGGTCATCAGAAAAATGCAAATCAAAACTACAATGAGATATCATTGCACTCAGTTAAAATAGCTGTTATCCAAAAGACAGCCAAAGGGCAGGTGCAGTGGCTCATGCCTATAATTCCAGCACGTTGGGAGGCCAAGGCAGGAGGATCATTTGAACCCAGGAGTTTAAGCTAGCCTAGGCAACAGAGTGAAACCTCATCTCTACAAAAAATTTTAAAAAAATAAGGTAAGCATGGTGATGCATGCTTGCAGTCCCAGCCACTGAGAAGGCTAAGGTGGGAGTACTGCCTGAACCCAGGAGGTCAAAGCTGCAGCGAGCTGTAACTGCAGCACTGCAGTTCAGCCTAGACAACAATGCAAGACTCTGTCTCAAAAAATAATAACTAAAAAAGGCAGTAACAAATGCTGGTGAGGTAGTGGAAAAAAGGGAACACTTGTATATTGTTGGTAAGAATGTAAATTATTACTGCTATGAGGGTTTCCCAAAAAACCAAAAATAGAGCTACCACATGATCCAGCAGTTAGTATATACTCAAAAGAAAGGAAGTAAGTATGTTAAAGAGATATCTACACTCCCATGTTTATTGTGGCACTATTCACAATAGCCGAGATTTGAAAGGAACCTCAGTGTCCATCAACAGATGAATGAATAATGAACATAATGGTGTTTATTTACACAATGGAATATATTCAGCCACAAAAAAAAAAAGAATGAGTCCCATTTGCAGTAACATGAATGGAACTGGAGGTCATTATATTAAGTAAAATAAGCCAGGCAGAGAAAGGTAAACTTGACATGTTCTCAATTATTTGTGGGAGCTAAAAATTAAAACAACTAAACTCAAGAGATAGAGAATAAAAGGATGGCAACCAGAGGCTGGGAAGGGTAGTGGGGAGCTGGGACAGAAGTAGGGATGCTTAATGGTATCAGAAAAAAAAGTCAGAAAAATGAGTAACACTGGGCGTAATGGCTCACGCCTGTAATCCCAGCACTTTGGGAGGCCAAGGAGGTAGATCACTTGAGTTAGGAGTTCAAGACCAGCCTGGCCAACATGGCGAAAACTCTTCTCTACTAAAAAATTAGCCAGACGTGATGGTGAGCACCAGTAATCCCAGCTACTCAGGAGGCTGAGGCAGGAGAATAGCTTGAACCCAGAAGGCGGAGGCTGCAGTGAGCCAAGATTGTGCCATTGCTCTCCAGCCTGGGTGACAGAGCAAAACTTCATGTTTAAAAAAAAAAAAAAAAAAAAAGAATGAATGAGAGCTAGTATTTGACAGCACAATAGGGTGGCTACAGTCAAAAATAATTTTAATTGTACATTTAAAATAACTAAAATAGTATAATTGGATTTTTTGTAACACAAAAGATAAATGTTTGTGGTGACTAATACCCCATTTGCCCTGATGTGATTATTACACATTGTATGCCTATATCAAAATACCTCATGTACCCCATATATATAAAATATGTTTTATATATATATTATATATGTGTTATATAATATATAATATATATTACTATTTAATATATACTATTTAATATATATATACTATATAATATATAATATATATTACTATTAATATAATACTATATTATATAATATATAGTACTATATATTATATATTATATATATATAATGTACTCACAAATTTTTCTTTAAACTACAAATTCAGAATGTAAAGTGGTTGAATTGATATAATGGATTTTTTTTTCTTTTTGCTCTAGTCACCATTTTCAAAATATAATTTAGTGCAGTTATATTACTTTTATATTGAGAAAATCTTACCAATGAGAAACTATTACCACTTTAACAATCTTGCTGTGAAAAGGGCAAACTTTTATTCATGTGTTCTAAGTTCAGCATCCTCATTTTACAAGCGAGAGGTCTCTGATAGCTGATCAATTAAAAGCATAGCCCAAGACTTTGCATTTTATAAATATTCTAAGATTCTTCACTACCAAAGAAGAGCTCTTTCTTCCTAACAATGGTCTCCAAACTCTTTTGATCATATTCCCCTAACAGTAAAAAATAACATGAGACCACATGGCTAACAGATGAGTATTTATTGCTATATTTTCTTTTTCTGTTTTTTGAGACAGAGTCTCAATTTGTTGCCCAGGCTGGAGTGCAGTGGCACGATCACGGCTCACTGCAACCTCTGCCTCCCAGGTCCAAGTGTATTGGTATATATTTTATCAGCTAATACCTTATGTACCTCATATATAAAACTTTTAAAAATACAAATATTAAATGAATAATATATAAAAAAACTTTTCTATATTTTCCCCCATGCTTCAATTGAAGTCCTGAACACTCTCACCCCATTGTGTTTACTTTCCATACTACAGTATGGTATAGGGAAGAGAAAGTGTCCTTGAGGGTTGAAAGGACTTTGGTTTGAATCTTAGCTCTCCCACACAGAAGCACTAGATACCTTAAGATAATAATTTCATGTTCAAAGCCAATGGCTCCATCTGTAAAATAGTAATAAATAATATTTATCTCACACAATTGTAAGAATAAGATCTATCTTTTGTAGAAAAATCATCCAACAAAGCCTGATACTGTTATAATTTCACTATCATCAATTTTGACTACTCCTTCAATGCTATGTTCTTTCTTCTGTATTTGTGTCTCATTTCCATTTGCCACTCTGTCCAATCCACTATTTGAAACCTTCTCTACTCTCCTAAACCCTAATTAACCCACTTAACTCTTCATTGTTAGCCAGTGATGTCATATACAATTTTAGAGAGAAGTCAGAAGTCACTTCAACTTTCTGCCAAAGCCATAAAAATAAACCTGCATCGGTATGCATAACTTCTTCCCTATTTCAGTCACTTAAAAAATATCTCTCAGGTACCTTTTATAGGTCAGATACTGCTTTAGGCACTGGTGATGAAGTCGTGGACAAAGATAAATTTCATGCCCTTATAGAACTTACATTCTAGTGATGGTGTATTTTTAAAAGTATTAAACAAATAAATATGGAGTGTGTTGCATGATGGTAAATGTTACTGAGAAAAATCCAGCAAGGTAAGGTGCAGGGAATGCTGGGGGAAGGGGGAGTTGCTACTCTACACAGAGTCATCATAGCCTCAATGATAAGGTACCATTCGTATAGAGACATCAAAAGGGAGGGATCTGCCTTGTCTTTTGAAAGGATCACTTGGGCTACTGTGCTGAAAATACACAGGAGGAGGGGAAGAAAACAAAACAAAACAAAAACCCTGTGAAGAGGCTACTGCAAATATATAAAAGAGAGGATGGTGGCTTGCACCAGGGTGGGAGCAGTGCAGGGCATGAGTTCACACTGTGGCCATACTCTGAGGGTGAAGCTATAACATTTTCTGATTAACTAGATGTTAACTAGGCGTTCCAGAGAAAACAGCCAAAGATGACACCAAGGTTTCTGGCCTAAAGAGAAGAGTGAAATTGTCACTACTGAGGTAAGAAAACTTTAGAACTAGGAGAACTGGGAAATTAAACAAGAAATCAGAAGTTTTTTTTTAGTTTTGTTGAACTTGAAATTTCTACTAGATGTCAAATAGGTAGCTGGAAATGTGTCACGCATTTATTAGCAAGCACCAGGCTATATATGAATCTGAGAGTTGCAGCACCAGGGTGACACACAAAGTCATGGAACTAAATGAAATCCACAAGGGAATAAACACAGGTATTTAAGAAAAGAGGTCCAGAGATTAAGCTTTGGAACACTCCAATGCTTCGGGAGTCTAGGAGCTGAGGAGGAACCAGCAAAGGAGACCAAGAAGGAGCTGCCAGTATGAATGGAAAAATAATATTTGATGAGTAAGGGGGTAAGAGTATTTTGGAAAAGAAATAATGCCATGTTGGCTGGGTGAGGTGGCTCACGCCTGTAATCCCAACACTTTGGGAGGCCAAGGCGGGTGGATCACCTGAGATTGGGAGTTCAAGACCAGCCTGATCAACATGGAGAAACCTGTCTCTACTAAAAATATAAAAAATTAGCTGGGCGGGGTGATGCATGCCTGTAATTCCAGCTACTTGGGAGGCTGAGGCAGGGGAATCACTTGAACCCGGGAGTCGGAAGTTGCAGTGAGCCGAGATCGTGCCATTGCGCTCCAGCCTAGGCAACAAGAGCGAAACTCCGTCTCAAAAAATAAAAATAAATAAAAATTTAAAATGTCATGTTGTATACAGGAAACTATGTGTAGTTAAGAACTACTTGAGTATAAATCTGAAAGTCATGTACACGAATGTTCATTGCAGCACAGTTTACAATAGCAAAGACCTGGAACCAACCCAAATGCCCATCGATGATAGACTGGAAAGGGAAAATGTGGCACATATACATCATGGAATATTATGCAGCCATCAAAAACGATGAGTTTGCGTCCTTTGTAGGGACATGGATGAACCTGGAAACCATCATTCTCAGCAAACTGACACAAGAACACAAAATCAAACACCGCATGTTCTCACTCATAGGCAGGTGTTAAACAACGAGAACACATGGACACAGGGAGGGGTGCACTACACACTGGGGTCTGTTGGGGGGAAACAGGGGAGGGACAGCAGGGGGTGGGGAGTTGGGGAGAGATAGCATGGGGAGAAATGCCAGATATAGGTGAAGGGGAGGAAGGCAGCAAATCACACTGCCACGTATGCACCTATGCAACAATCTTGCATGTTCTTCACATGTACCCCAAAACCTAAAATGCAATTAAAAAAAAAATCTGAAAGTCAGAAATTAAGACAAGAGCTGCTATCGCTAGGCAGGAGAGACGGAGCTTTCCTTGGTGGGATATGTGGAATCGCAACAGACACAGGCAGTAGAGTGAAGGCATTACATTTGTTTTTAGGTGGACCACACCAGCTTCAGGGTGGAGGATGAAGTTTTGTAGGGTTCTGGGAAGGAAAGGCAGGCAAGACTGTAAACAGAAGACACACCAGGAGAAGAATACAATGTCTCAAACAAGGGAGATGATGAAGACGCAGAATTAGAGCAGTGATAAACTGCCCATTAACTGGCATAAGAAAGAGATGAGTCACAATTTGGGGATGGAGAAGGTGATGACATCTGTTTTTGATGTTTTGAATTTGAGGTGTCAGTGGAACTAACAAGAAGCTATGCTTGGCATTGAAACTTAAGGGGGAGTTTAGAACTCAAAATAGATTTGGGAGTTATCAATACAGAGGTTGTAAGTAAAGTACCACAGTGGATGAGATTACCTGTGATGGAAGTCAGTATTTTTCTTTAAACACGCTACTAAGGCCAGGATGAGGGTAAGAGAGATGATAGAAAAGAAGCAAATATGGTAGGAGGAAGGAAAAAAAAGACTGGGAAAGAAAAAGAAGTGGAGAATAGAAGAAAAACAAGTGATAGATCCATAGATAGAGCATTCTAAGCTAGGCATACCATTAATTCTGTGCAAATATCTGTGGTTTTTACTATCCCTTCCCAAGACAAATAGCATATTTATTGGCTTTTCTGACCAAAGTTGCATTTCAAACTGATTACTTCAGGGAACAGTCTACAGAGATGCTTTTTTGTTGTTGTTGTTGTTGTTAAACTTGGTTTACTGAAACTACACTGTTATTACTGTTAGCAAAGTATATTTTTATTCAGCAATGTACTGGGCTAAATGCCAAGGATACAAAAATGAGTAAGACACAATTCTTTGCTTCAGGAACATATAGCCAGGATGGAGGATCCAGAAACAAATGAAATAATCTTTTCAACATGCAAATATGATCACATCCCTTTACTTAAAACCCTCTGGAGCAGAGACTGCTAGTTGTCTCTCAGTAACCATATTTCTCTTCTTCCCTCATGTTTAACATTGCCATCGAGAAGAAAGACTACACTCCCACCTTCCATGTTGGTAGATGTGGCCATATAACTAACATCTAAATGTAAGTGGAAATGACAGCAATGTCTAGAAAGTGTTCTTACAGAGAAGGACATTTGCTTTTCCTCTTTCCCACTTTCCTTGGTCTGCTGGCTAAAACATAGATGTGATGGGTGGAACTGGAGCATCCATCTTAGACCAAGAGTGGACCTTGGAAATGAAGCCTACACATGGCAGAGCAACAAGACAGAAGGAGTTTGGGTGCCTGGAAGCTGTGGACTAGCTATGGACTTTTTGAATGCAGGGAAGATTAGCTAAGCCCTTATTTTGTTGTTGTTGTTGTTGTTGTTGTTTCTGGTGGCTGAAAACCAACTAAAACACCTTTAATATGATCATTATAATAGAATTATGTCTACCTTTCAGCTCTATTTTATCTATTATTTATCTTTGTCTACCTATCCATTCATCCTGACATCTGACTCTAAAGTGGAAATGGAATGCATAACTGATTTAATAAGAAAATTCAGTGCTCATCTGGTAAAAAATATTTCCAGGTAAAAATTCAAGTATTTAGTAACAGACATATTCATTTTTTAAATCTAAAAAAATCACTACACTCAATAAGTGTGCAACATTAAAAATAAAATTCATTCTTCAATAACACAAGAGAATTACTGATTTCTATCTTTAGAATAATTTTATTGATATTTTAACTTACTTCTTTCGAAGGATTCATTGGTAATGTAAAGATAGTTTTCCAGTATGACCAGACAAACATTGCAAAAAGTAGATGATAGGCCATCAGACACACAGCTAAAATGAGAGAAACATAATTTTCATCATAATATGCAAATACATACTAAAATTATGGCATTCACAAAGATCTACTTTTTTAAAAATAACCAAATTACCAATTATAATAAATTATGAAAGTTCCTTTACTTCATACTAGAATAAACACAACTCAACAAATTTATTTCCAAAGCCAAGAGTTTTTTTTTTAATTTCTAAATGCATAATGAGTTCTCTGCCCATGAATAAAAGCCTCCCATCTGTAGACAGACCATATATTGGCAAAATGACTAACAAGGATCTTTTCTAAATTGTAAAAATAAGGCAGTTATGCCTGCAACTTCAAACAGCAAACACAGCATTAAACAAGTATTAAAACACTCAGGCTTTAAGAACTTTTCTTTACTGACATAGATAACAAAGGCAGTTCCTATTTGAGAAGCTGTTTGCTTATTTGCTTGGCCGTAGTCAAAGCTGGTGTAATGATAACATATTTAAACAGAGAACATCTGGACAAAGAGATTTCCTCCAGTGGGAGCTCAAGTGTCTTATTTACCACATGGGACAATTGTTTAAGAAAGTATTCTGAATACTTTTTTCAGTAATGCATGCAAACACACTCTGTGTGGTGTTACAAAGTCTTAAAATACTACGCAAATTTCTTTTCTTTTCTTTTCTTTTCTTTTCTTTTGAGACAGGGTCTCACGCTGTCACCCAGGCTGGAGTGCAGTGGCTCAGTGCCACCTCTGCCCCAGGGGCTCAAGCAATCCTCCTACCTCAGCCTCCCGAGTGGCTGGGATTACAGGCATGCCCCACCACACTTGGCTAATTTTTGTGGTTTTTTTTTTTTTGTGTGTTTGTTTTAGCAGAGACAGGATTTCATCATGTGGCCAGGCTAGGCTTGAACTCCTGGTCTCAAATGATCTGCCCGCTTTGGCCTCCCAAAGTGTTGCAATTATAGGGATGAGCCGCTGTGCCCGGCCCAAATTTTAAATATTAATTTTGTATATGATAAGAATTCCTTCTGGGTAATACATTAATACACAATTTACTTCTGTAAGATAGCATTGAATAAAATATGATAATTTAAATGCAACATATTTGGTATTTTAAAACTTTAATAGCAATTTTTAATTTTTCTAAAGAATGATGATACTCACAGAATCATTAAAAATTTGAATTATTCAACAAGGCACTTAAATCAGTGTGAGATGACTAAAGCAACGATATTTTTTCACAACTTAGGTAGGTAACTCAGTTACAAAGTAATATTCCGAATTAGGAAAGGAAATTGTTGATATCCCTATACCTCAAAGCCTTAAGAATCTTTGGCCCAATTATAGCCATTTCAGGATAGAATTCTTTGCCAAGTGTCTGAAAGAATTCAATCTGCAAACTTAGAAAAATGAGGTATCTTTAACCCTAGCTTGTCTCCACATTCTCAAAGAATAACTTATTAATCCCAACCAAATCAAAGTAAATACAACTTGTTTTTTCCAACTATTTAAAAAATCGATGATAACATTCATATAATCTAGCTTACCTTGTTCACCAGTGTTTTCCATGGACACTATAAATAGAAAAACAGGTAATAGGTTATATGAAGCTTATGGCAAACAGGGTTTGACATAGACATAAGGCATTTAAATTGCTTAATAATTTGGCTTTCCTTCAAACCAACATTCTGTAAATATTCATTCAACTTTATTTGGTGGAGGAAAAGACTGGTGGCTGCAATCAGCCATGCCTCCATTGCGCCCTTTAGCCCTGGCTCCTGTGCAGCCAACAAAATTGCCAAGCGTGCCCTTGAGGGTCTTATTCCTGTATCATTTGGTTGATTGGTTTTCCTTCCAACTATAGAGTTCAGATAAAAGCAATGCTCTCCAGGTCATTATATTTCCACAGGCATTTATTGCTCTTTATAAACTAGCAACCACCTGGTGAGCTTTCCACAAAGAAGAAAATGTTGTGTCCACAGCAGATACTCTTTTCTCCCCCCTAATTTCTAAAAGTACAAATGCTTATGCACAATGACTTTACTTGCTTCCTATGGCACAATGAGAGGACAGGCAGTGCTGGGAAACTGCCATTCCTCACAGGCTGTTGTAAATATGCCAAGCTAGCAGGTATTATAGATTAGGTCAGGGGCTACAAGCGCTAAAGCAAGCTGAGACAAGAAGCTGTATTTAGTTATCAAGACATCTGTATGCCTTTTGTATTGTGTATTTGTTTTCCCATTTGGTCTCTCTCTTTGTACTAAAGTCTTGCCTTATCTCAGCTGTACCAAGTCAGACTTTGTATATTTTTGCCCTTATTCAGCTTTTTAAAAGGGCACAGGATCTCAGGCCTTAGTGCTGGAATGAAATGCCACTGCCGTCTGAAGCCTGGACCAGAGGGTAGTGTGAGAAGTTTTTAAGACTGCTCAATCCATCCAGAGCTACCAAATATAAGTTCAGGCATTTCTAGAGCTAGCAGGAGCCCATAGCTTTTTGGAGGGCAGCTCATTCCACTACTGAATTGCGGTTAGAATAAGAAACTTTATCCTTCCAGTGTGCTGAAATTTGCTGCTTTTTTATTTTTATCTGTGATATCGAGGCTTCTAAACCATACCAATAAACGGAAAATCTAAATGACAGATCTTCAAATATTTGACGTTATTGTATCTCCCTTAAATGTTCTAGTTCAAACCAACTAATACATGGTTTCCAGATCTCTTACCAATCCAGATGTGACATCTGTAAATGCTTCCTAGGTTCTCCATTCCCTTTAGCATTTTTGATCCCCAGAATGGGACAGGCAGGCATGGAAGATCTTTGACTTATGAATGGCCTGTTGTACAAGTCCGCTTGTAAATGAGAGGCTAGTCAGAGTTTGCTTTCTCATAAATCCCCGAAGTGGCTCAACTGAAGGCACAGGAAAGGCTTGAGGCAAGTCTGTTTTTTAATATCTGAACCTACTGCCACAGTTGCACATTTCTCTCTAGCTACTGACTACCCTGTCTTCAAAAGTGCTCCAAAATTGACAACAACTCTTTTCTGGGTCAAAATTTCCAATCTTTCAGTGGAGCTAATCTAAGGAAAGGAAACGCAATTTGACTCCACTTGTGCATTTATGTATCAATGACCCTTGTTGACCATTCCAGAGGAGCTGGTGCTTTAATAAAAATGTGTTTGCTATTCCATTGTCTTGAGTTGAGAAAATTAAAAACTGTAAAACAAAATGATAGTTTTAAAAAGGTATAGTTGGGGGCTGGGCACAGTGGCACACACCTGTAATTCCAGCATTTTGGGAGGCCGAGGTGGGTGGATCACCTGAGGTCAAGAGTTCGAGACCAGCCTGGCCAATATGGGTATGGTGATGTGCACCTGTAATCCCAGCTACTTGGAGGCTGAGGCACGAGAATTGCTTGAATCTGGGAGGCAGAGGTTGCAGTGAACCAACGTTGTGCCACTGTACTCCCGCCTGGGCGACAGAGCAAGACTCTGTCCTGAAAAAATTTAAAAAAAGGTATAGTTGATATGAGCTGCTAATCTTTTTGACCTGGACCACTACGCTATTAGCTTGATAAGCATTCGAAGACTTTGCTTTTAAAGCAATTTTTGTTTTTTGGCCATTCACACCTTGCTTTTCCCTAAATGTACTTCAAAATCCACAGATGCTCTATTTTTTAAAAAGTACACAACTTACACATAAACACACGCTTATAGTAAATAATTCTGTAACATTTGTAGAATGAAATGGAACAGTTCAAAAGGCTGTATCCAATTACACTTTCACCAAGATTATGAGCCTATTCAATTTCCCATAAACATAAATCTGTTTAATTTTTGTCGACACCATAGGCCAAAATAAAAGTCATTCTTTTACTATTCAGTTTCCTTATTATTAGTGAACTTTGGCATTATCTTAAAAATGTGATGATTGGCTTTTCCTTTCTCTTCTAAGTGAGTGATTATTTTCCTATTGGCCTACGTAGTTATTGAGAACCTTTTATATATTCTAAAGAGAAATCTCCTGTTATACATATTGTAAATAATGCTGCATACAGCTATTTTAAATGATTTAATAAACAATAGCAAAATTTTTATCATTTATCACTGATTAAATAATACCATCAAAGTTTACAAATTAACTTATTTCATTAACAGATATACGGACTACACAAGGTTTTGCTTTGTGATACTCAGAAATGAATGTTCTCCCAACTGTGTTTATTTAATCGGTAAATCAGGTGATTTAGCTTATAATTTTCAGTTTAATAGCAGAGTTGTCAAGCACAAAGTTTCCTTTCTCACAGTGTAAAAACACATAAAATGCAATGTTATTGTTAAATGCAAATATTTTTGTTCAAAAGTAACTGAGCAATTTTATTCAAAATTGCTCAAATTTAGCCTCAAACACTTTTCTAATATATATGCGTATAAAGATAATATATGGAAAACAGAGACTCATTTTTGAAATAATATAGATGGTAATCAAATATAATTTGATTATTTATACCCATACAAAAACTAAACAGCAATACTGAACATAATTGGGACAAACCTAAAAGTAACTATTGGTTTTAATGTGAATTTTGACTTTTACTCCAGAATTGTTTAATTTTCTTACTCCGCAGACAGAATTTCACTTTGGTCTACCTAGCAATGATGCTGATGCCTATTCTCCAATTTTACCACAGAGAAATTTCAAGTGTTGTACAGTCTTCTTTATCTCATTTCCTTTAAACCAGCTATTGAGATAAATGTATAGTTATTTCAATTTTTGTCAACAGAAAAGTGAGGTTTGCTCAGTTTTTACCAAAGCAAATGAGCTTTATACTCAAAGTCAAAATGAGTAAGCACATTCATTCTACCCTAGAAATTCTTTTATTTTCAATTTAAACATTTCCTGCATGTGACAAAAAACGTTACAACCTTGAGTTCTGCTGGATCATATTAAAATGAATTCCTCATTAAAGCACAATAACTGGCACACAGCATCTGCCCCATAAATGTTTACTGAGTAAGAGACTGACTCAGACAAACAGATGATGACAACTAATTTGAATCACATAAAAGTAGTATATCAAAGTAGACATATGACAAGTTGTCATTCTTCTTTTGTGGGCCTGAGAAACTCCAGAGAAAAGTTATTTCTTTTACTATGTTAGCTTAGCACACTGTAGGACTCAACTCATAGTTGACAAAAACAAAAGTAATCTCTTCTGTAAGGTGAAGAAAATACCTCTCTTAAGACAGGAGAGAGGGAGAAGACAAAATGGTTCCTGTTCGTTTAAAAAGGAAAAGGTCGAGGGAGATATTGGCTTCAACTGGGCTTCAGGCAACTTTGAAAACAGAAATGGTCTATAAGTTTACAGGGTTCCCTCCACCTCCACCTTTGGTTTTGGATCTTCCTTAGGATTTTACTTTTTTTTATAGCTGAATTTGTCAAAATGGAAAAGAGATTATTACCAAGCATGGTAGTTCCAAAGAGCAATGGCTCAGAATAAAGAAGGCAAGGTCCAATCCTGTCTCTGCCACTTGCTCACTTACACAACCTACCCCACTTACTGCACTACAAAATGAGGGTGATAACCACAACAATATCATTAGGGCTGCAGTGAGAATTAAAAGGGATAATAAAGGAATGTACTTAACATAGTGCCTGGGGTATAAGCCCCATGAATACACAAGGATAACATATAATCTTTCATTTGGCTAATATTAACTGTAATTGTATAACATATAGGAAAGGGGGCTAAAAAATAAACAAAAATTACGAAGAGATAAGTAATATTTGTACAGGTTCCTGAAAGAAATCAATGCAAAATGTTGAATAAAAATAGACTTTGTAAGCAAAAATAAAAGGTGAAAAAAATTTAAATCTGAAACATCTTGTAAGTCACTTGCCTTTTTATACGGATGTGTCATTTCAGAAACTTGTTTAAATCACAAAGGTGGTCTTCATTCTTAATGCAGAGTAACGATGAGACATTAAAGCTTCGATCTTAATGTGCCAGTTAGTCATTTTGAGAACTTAAATGTGAAAGAATCTACTTTGGATCAGCACTGTTAAACTTAATGAATAAAAACAATATTTTTTTTAAAAAATGAAGACCTAAATATTATATTCAGCCCAAAGTCAGGTGCAGTTTATTCCTGGGAATTAAGAGCACTGCTATTATTACACTAAAATATTTACCAATCTTACATCTGGTGGATGGTACCATTCATACCATTGAAATACACACAATAGTAACACTGTGAATCACAATTTTAATTTTAATTTCAAACACTTGTTTGACTAATTTTCTTGTAGATTAGCCCAATTTCTTTTTCGTCCATGTCCTACAATGATAATATTTTGCTTCAGTAATTTCTAATCTTCTAATATACCTCCAGAACTTCAAATTCCTCTGTGATTAATTGTGGGAATCACAGCACTTTCTTGGCCCTGATGGTAAATAGGAAGAGAGAAAGTGAAAATTACTACTATAGTTACCAAGAATGTTACTGTTTGCCAAAAGTAAAATTAAGGTCTTTGGGAATTACACTTTGAGCCAGGCATGGTGGCTCACGCATGTAATCCCAGCACTTTGGGAGGCCAAAGTGGGAAGATTAATTAAGGCCAAGAGTTGGAAATCAGCCCAGTCAACACACTGAGGCCATGTGTCTCCACAAAAAAAATAAAAATAAAAAAAAAAAAATATATATATATATATATATTTTAAATTAGCTGTGTGTGGTGGCACTGCCTGTGGTCCCAGCTACTTGGGAGACTGAGGCAGAAGAAATGACTGAGCCCAGTAGTTCAAGACTGCAGTAAGCTATCATCATATCACTGCACTCCAGCCTGTGCAACAGAGCAAGACTCTGTCTCTTAAAACAAAAAAAAGAAGAAGAAATAAAAGAAAAAAAGAACTTCATCTTAAAATCTAGAACCATCATCAATACTACAAAGCTTGTAGTTTGGGTCATCAGTTGTATTGTCTGGCTACACTTTATGCTTACCCCCTCCCCAGCCAATAATCATTCCTGTAAGAAACAGAGGAGAGCTAGGCACAGTGACTCACACCTGTAATCCTAGCACTTTGGGAGGCTGAGGTGAGAGCATCATTTGAGGCCAGGAGTTTGAGACTGACCTGGGCAACATAGTGAGACACTATCTCTACAAAAAATTTAAAAATTAGCCAGGCATGGTGGTGCCCACCCATGGTCCCAGCTACTAGGGAGGCTGAGGTGGGAGGATCGCTTGAGCCCAGGAGGTCAAGGCTGCAGTGAGCTGTGATCCTGCCACTGTACTCATGCCTGGGCAACAGACTGTGACCCTGTCTCAAAAAACAGAGAGAAAGAAACAGAGGGGGACAACAGATAAAAAGGCTGAACTAGTCAGTCCTCAGTTTAGAATTGGTAAGACTGATAAGAGTGAAAGTTTTTTTGTTACAGCATTAATTGTTCTTTAAGAAATCCTTATGTAAAAATAAAACAGGTAAAATGGAAGTTAAAGAGTGAGACTGTCAGTCAAAGTAATAACCCATAATACAGAAAAGGATGACAAACTGCTCCTTAATCCAACCTGGCTTGAATGAACCATCCTTTCAAATGTATGCCTCCCTTATCTCTTTTGACTGAACTATCAAACAATCATTTAGTCCAGGTGTCGGTAAACTGGAACCCTTGGTCCAAACACAGCTAGACGCCTGTTTCTGTAAATAAAGTTTTATTGAAATATGTATGCATCCATTAACTTACGTCTACTTGTGTGCTACAATGGCAGTTAGGTAGCTGAGACAGGGACAGTATGGACTGCAAAACCTAAAATATTTACAGTCTAGTCTTCTATAAAGTAAGTATTCCAGCCCCTATGTATTAGTCAGGGTTCTCCACAGAAAAAGACTTCATAGGATGTGTGTGTATGTGTATGTATATACTGTATTAGAATTCATTTAGTCTAGAATTATTTAAATTCAACCTTGATTAAAAGTAGGGGATCATCTCAACTATTATTCTAGTCCTATATTTGTATCAATTGATTTTTTTTAATTGGCTTCGGTGATTATTATTACATAAAGTGTTACTGTCCTAAATAGTATCTATTGAGATGCAGCAGCCCAGTAAACTGACGGTAACTTAAATCTAGTTGAACTTTTAGTCATAAATACATCCAAAATTCAAGCTTTCAGATACCAAGCTACACCTTCAATAATAGACAAAAAAATGTACTCCCCCATTTAAATTAGCAAAGAACAGTTACGTTTTTCTAAAACAATGTGATTTGGGGGTATTTTATTGCAAATGTACATTGCTATAATTTTTAAATTTATTTTCTTTTTTTTTTTTTTTTTTTTTTTTTTTGAGACGGAGTTTCGCTCTTGTTACCCAGGCTGGAGTGCAATGGCGCGATCTCGGCTCACCGCAACCTCCGCCTCCTGGGTTCAGGCAATTCTCCTGCCTCAGCCTCCTGAGTAGCTGGGATTACAGGCACGCGCCACCATGCCCAGCTAATTTTTTGTATTAGTAGAGACGGGGTTTCACCATGTTGACCAGGATAGTCTCGATCTCTTGACCTCGTGATCCACCCGCCTCGGCCTCCCAAAGTGCTGGGATTACAGGCTTGAGCCACCGCGCCCGGCCTAAATTTATTTTCTTAATCTGAATTTTATTTTTCTTGCCTTTAAATTCAATCTCTCTCCTTTGGAGGAATAAGTTACCTTTATTGCTCATACATAGTAACTTTTCAATATAAAACTACTGTGCAGTATCCAGATTCATTCTCACACAGGTACACTCTAGCCTCAGATACCTGATAATGAAGAATATCAAACCCAAACACACACACACACACACACACACACACACACACACACCCCAAAACAGAGACTTGGTTCTAATGAATGAATCTTACAGATAATTTTATAGCCAAGCTCTATTTTTTTTTCTGTTTATCTTTAACTCATTTACTGAGAAACACTGACTATACCATGCTTACACTGGTGAGAACAAAATGGTAAATAAGACCACCTCTGAGCTGAAGCTTATCGTTTATAATATCATTTTATTTAGAAGTAAAAACTAACTGAAAAATCAGGGATGTAGTTATGAAAACATTTTCAGTTAATCCACAGAAATAGTTCACATTCAAAAGATTAAGACAAACATACTTTATGCTTTAATATCTTTATGACATGCTTTAACATCTTCTGTCTCAACAAAATCTGTCCCTTGACTTCATGTCTCTAGCTGCCATTCCACTTTCTGGCCTTTTCACAGGAAAATTTAACAATCATTTAAAATCACTGTCCCTACTCCCAGCCTCCTTTTACCTCCTCTTCCAAGTCCAATTGGTCTAATTCCCCAACATTCCACTGCAATCACCCATGTCAAGGTCACCAACTCCCTCCCTAAGCTAATTTTCTGTACTCAAATTACTCTAAGTAATTATGCTCTTCTTTTGGAAATAGTCTGTCAAATTCATAGTGAATTCTTTGACAAAATTGGCCAGGGGAAGCCCTTGAAGCCAAATCCTTTGTCCTTTTAGCTACTTTCCAAAAAGCTCTGGTTCATTTTTAGTGCATTAGAGGTCAAAATGGACATTGCTGCCAGATCTTAGTTAATGACACGTAAGAAAAAAATGTTATTCACATTAACATGTTCAGTTTAATCGCAACTGTACCCTTTTCTTCCTAATACACTTTTTAAATTTATTTTCTTTACAATCTATCTACTTATATTTTTAAAAGTATTTATCAAACTGTTTTTTTTCTTTGCAGTGCTCATATGTTGTGACTTTACTGATTACTCAAAGCGCCTGCCTTTCTCTCCAATCTCACCTCACACCTCTTTCCTCTTGTACATGATGCTTCTGTCACTCTGGGCTTTCTTACATTTTTAACAAGCTAACATTGTGTAGCTCCCTGGATCCTCTGCACTGGCAGTGAACTGGGCAGTCAGAGACCTGGACTCTAGCCCAATCCTCCCATTATGTGAGATCTTCATCATGACACTCAGCGGAGTGGTGCTTTAATTTTATTGTTTAAACAAAAATTTGCACTTTATCTTGAAGGTTTCTCTGGCTATAAAATTATCTTAAGTTCTACCCTGCTGTATTGTGGAAGAAAAAAAACCTTGACTTTTAAATTTACTGATAAATCTAAGGCATTTATCAGTAAATTAGCAGGAACTGTTTTCTCAAGGACAGATAAGTAGCTTCAGAATAGAAGCAAAGGTTAAGGATAAGGTTTCAATGGTGTAAAACTTGAATCCCAAACACACGGTTTGCAGTTTGTACTTTCTCAGTTAACATAAAAGCCCGTCCTATATTCCTAACAGTCTAACCACAGTCAGGAAGCAAGGCAATCGACTTCCTCATTGGATCCCCACATAGCTCCTTGAAAACTCATTTTGCATTAAGAAAACCATGATCTCATTTAAAGTGCAATTCAATGATATCATCTCACTAAAAACCCTCCCAAGGCTTTGCACTCCATTTACAGTAAAATACAAGTCCTATTTCCTTACTTCACCCTCAGTGGTCAAGCACGATCAGGCTCTTCCTCCTTCTCCTCCAAGACCACTTCTGGTCACTAGCTCCTTTGGCTAAGCTGCAGCCATACTGAGCTCCTGACTGTTTCTAAAACACAGCAAACCTTAGTGTCTATGCCCAGTCTGAAAAGCTCCACACCCGACTCCACTGCCACTAATCTCACTCTTTATCATCCTTCAGGCTGCAGTTTAAACGCCAGCTTTTCCTGTCTGGTTAGACCCTGCAATCACTATGGCAATACATTATTTCTCTCTTAGCATCTCACACAACCTGTATTTTCATTTGTTTGTTTCTTTTCCATGACCCTCACTAAGGTTTGAATCCTGTCTGATGTTTTACCTTAAACAAGTTACCTAGACTCTCTGAACATTACCTCAATGTTTATCTCACTGAGCTCTTTTGAGAATTAAACTAGAAGGTAAAAGCACCTAGAATAGAATTTGGCGCATTATTGAGAGCTGCCCATCAAACACGGAGGATAAATTCATCATTAAACTGTGACATGTTAAGAGTAGGAGTTCCCTAAAGTTTAGTGCCAACAGTTTATTAACAATCTAGGGAAAGAAGTACACAGTGAATATTTAGCATGTAGTAATGCTAAAGTTTCTGCAGCGTGAAATGCCAAGTTGTTAGGAATAAACTGCTGGAAGACCTTTTAAGTGTGAATAAGCAGAAAAATGCAGGTGAATTAAATCTGGGCAAATTAGTAGAATGAGAAAAAATGAAACCAGGAAATTTTTAAACTTTTGTCCTACCTCTCCCAGCGCTCCTTTCCTGTCAACGCTACCCATACTTGGAATTCACTATGCCTGGTCCAGATTCTGATGGGGCCTGCCATATCTTGGCCATGTGCCAACGCCCTATGGAGTTTGATGATTTCCCCAGCCTCTATCTCAGAATACATATTGAAACAACTGTACTGAGCTAAACTATGTGCTAGCCATTATCAAAAAACCATGGAAAATGGCCCAGAAGAAAAGCACAATGTGGCTGGGCACGGTGGCTCACACCTGTAATACCAGCACTCTAAGGCAGTGGGACTGCTTGAGTGCAGGAGTTTGAGACCAGTCTGGGCAACAGGGTGAAACCCTGACTCTTCCAAAACAAACAAACAGACAAACAAAACCCTATAATTAGCTGGGTGTAGTGGTGCATGCCTGTGGTCCCAGCTACTCAGGAGGCTGAGGTAGAAGAATCCCTTGAGCCCAGGAGGCGGAGGTTGCAGTATGCTGAGATGGTGCCACTGCACTCCAGCCTGGGCAACAGAGCCAGACCACGTCTCAAAATAAATAAATAAAAGAACAGCAAAATACCAAACACAAAAATGAATAATACTAAGTTAAATCACATAAACCAAGATATGGGAAGTCTCTTAAGGGTAGCTTATGGTCCAAAAGATTTGTTTTCTGTGGTTTGGCGTCTAGATCAGCCATCAAAAGCTTCTGCATAACAGTATTAACAATATTACAAAAACTAGTGACTCTGTGTTAAGGGAAGCCTACTGGGTTTGCAACATCCAAACACACCTCCCTTCCAACACAGCAGGACTGAGGCTGCCCTGATTTTCTCCCCTAACCTGCTGGGCTATAAGAGCAGGTGTTCATCCCATTCCAAGTCTTCAGTGATAACACCTGTATTTGCTACAGCTGTCATAACAAAGTGTCACAGACTGTGTACCTTAAACAGAAATCTATGTTCTCACATTTCTGGACTCCAGAAGATGGAGATCAAGCTGTCGGCAGGGTTGGTTTCTTCCTAGGTCTCTCTCCTTTGCTTGAAATGACACCTTTTCTCTGTATCTTCACATCATTTTCCCTCGGTGCCTCTCTGTGTCCAGATTTCTTCTTTTAAGGACAGCAAGTCATGTTGCATAAGGGCTTACTCTGATGATCTTGTTTTAACTTAATTATTTCTTTAAGGACCCTTTCTCCAAATAAATTCTGAAGTCCTGGAGTTCAGGACTTTCACCTAAGAATTTTGGAGGGACACAATACAGCTTGCAGCATCCTCCAAAATGAGACTGAAGCTTTACAGGAGGAGCATTTGTTTAATGCTCTCTATGCCAAATTTGTGCTCAATTCCTTTCTTTTTTTTTTTTTTTTGAGACAGAGTCTTGCTCTGTCACCAGGCTGGAGTGCAGTGGTGCAATCTCGGCTCACTGCAACCTACGCCTCCTGGGTTCAAGCAATTCTTCTGCCTCAGCCTCCCGAGTAGCTGGGACCACAGGTGCATGCCACCATGCCCTGCTAATTTATCATTTTAATTTGTTTGTTTGTTTTTGTAGAGATGAGGTCTCCCGATGTTGTCTAGGCTGTTCTTCAACTCCTGGGCTCAAGTGATTCTCCCTCCTCAGCTTCCCAAAGTGCTGGGATGACAGGTATGAGCCAACAAACCCTGCCTTGTGCTCAATTTGTTGAACGTTTATCTCATTTAAACTTTACAACAATCTGTGAGGTTGGTATTATCATTTCAAATGCTGAGAAAACAGTCTCACAGAGGTATGGTAACTTGTAACATCATCCAAGTCATCATAGGATCTATATATAGTTCTGTCTGGCCCCAAAACTCTTGCAAGGATTCCATGTGACCTCCCAGGATCTATGACATCGGATGCATCCCGGCCACTGGACTGCTCTGTCCTGGGCAGCCACTCCCTTCCCTGGTTGCTCCAAGTTCTTGGTCTGTCTGTGTTTGATACTCTTGCCACTCCCTGCTACTTCTGATCTGGGTCACTCTAGAAAGTAGGGCTTAAAATGTCCTCTTCTTGTCACCCTTGCTCCATCAACCAACTTGAAACCTCTGCAAACAGATAATTTTACAAACTTTTGGACACAAAAAAAATTTAAATATTTGGCCATACTTCAGGGCAGTACCTGAATCCAGACTTTCCTACCCATCCCATTTCAAGAATTTGGGTAGGAACAGGGCTCTAGGTTACTAGAGCAAGAGTGAAAAGTTGATACTAGAAAGAGTAAGAGATGGGATAGGGATTTCCTGACCTCCATCCTCAGCAGAAGAGAGGAAGAAAGATAATTACTCAGGTTTGGACGACACAGACACACTCCTAAGGTACAGTCTTCACATGTAGACACTGACATTAAGAGGGACAGAATATGGATCTGTCCTGGATGGTAACTCTTAATCCTTATATTTATGAAAGTCTCCAGGTTATAAGTGTTCCTCTCCCCCTCCACTCAGCAACATCATTTCTTTATTATTATAATTTATTGCGATAAGATGATGTGAGATCTACTCTCTTAAACGATTCTAAGTGCATAATACAGTATTGCTGAGTACAGGCCCAAGGATGTAGAACAGAGCTCTATAACTTATTCATCTAACATAACTGAAACTTTATACCTACTGACTGCACCTCCCCCGACCTTATTCTCCCTCCAGCCTCTGGCAACCACCAAACATTCTCTCTGTTTCTTTTAGTTTGACTATTTTAGATACCTCATACAAGTGGAAGAATGCCATATCTATCCTTTTGTGACTGGCTTGTCTCATTTAGCCCAGTGTCTTCCAGGTTCATCCATGTTGTCATATGTGGTGGAATTCAACATCATTTTTTTAGCAATTTGATGACCAAATCATTGCTCTAAATAGCTAAGCAGCTCTAGTGTACAGAAACAGATGGTGTAAAATCTAACTTATCTAATTGAAAGCTGGGAAAACATTCACTGAATGTTTGTATTTAAATCATTAGGAATGTGTGGGTCTTTCAATTTATCAGTTCTGAAAAAGGAATAAACACATCCCCTCATGATGGTGGCCCTGAAAAACTCACTGCCACTTTCATCTCGGCAAAGGGAAGGACAATTACTGAATCACTGACTGCACTAAGCAATGTAGATAAATATGGAAATCTGATCTCAGGGCTGGTCCCTTGATCTTAGTGTCCTCATTTCAAAGCTTACTCAATGGAATCCTATAATCCCTGTCTCAAATTAAAATAGAAGAGACTCCCAGTGCCAGCAAGTTGTGCAGATTTCAGCGCAGGTATAAGTTTACTTCTCCTGTTTAGACAGAGTTGTATAGGTCCTTCCTTTTCTACACATAGCTACCACTCAGCTCCAAGTTCCTACAATCAGAATCTTTTCAACTCCCACGCCCTTCCTTTCCAATTCCAGATGCCCTCCTTGAGAGCAGAGAGGCCATGACTGACTGCTTAGAACCATGTAAATCTATGACGGATACTACACTCTCAAAAAAGATCTGCCTGCTTTCCACATAATGATTGTCTACGAGCAAGGGATTTCTATCCTGAAACACTCCCCTTACTAGTCAAAACCAAAATTTTAGAGTTGGAAATGCCTCAATGATTATTTTGCCCAATACTACTCAACTTTCTTATATACATGTGGACAAATTTATTTATTGGCAGCATGCAAAAAGTCTCACATGTATATCGGTTATTTCACCATTAAAAAAATATATACAGTCAAGTAGAAACAATTTTTGTAGATTATTTTTTAACTTAGATAAGTTTCTTATTATCTGATATACTCAGAATTATCATAGACGACAATGTTGAGAGTTCCTTATTTTTCCTGACCAAAAGTTGGCTATTTGATTTATTAAGCAGAAAAACCAATGCTGCTTCTTTGCATCTCCAAGGAAACAGGCAACGTTCTAAAACCATCTCGCAGGGTTAGAAGCTGTGTTGAGTACTGTACAACCAGAGTACATGCACACATAACACATTTAAAAATTAAACCAATTATTTCTAGGTTCATAAAATTATTTGACACTTATGAGTACTTTATAACTCTCCAGAGAAAGAAACTATATAAGGATGAAATTCCCACCTTTGTGTTTATGATGCTCATTGGAATAAAATTTACAGTGGCACACTTGAAGAGACGAATTCAAAGATTTAAACTAACACTAGCACCAGCAGTAACTGCTGCATGATAGCACTGGGTCACCATATCTATTAAAACATTCAAGAGTATCCAGCTATTCCCTAGCTCACCCTTCAGTATAGGATCACTGAGAAGTACTATTTTCTTCTGTATCCTCACTGTCATATATTCATAAAGTAAACATACACAATCTTTCTTTGATCCCAGCTGGAATTATCCAAGTCCTTTCTCTTTTTACTTGCAGCAAATCATACTCTCGCCCAACACTGTATTCACCTATAGCACTAACCCAATCTCTCTGACAGCAATTGCTGAAACAGTATGTATATTCAGTCACAGCCAAAACAAATTTGACACTGTCATTATCTGGCCACCCACAATTGAAAGAGTTCCACGACTACTGCTTAAAGACACAACACTTTGTAATAGTGTAATATTATACAACTACCACCTGTTTACACACGAGATGTATTCATTAATGTAAGTGAGAAGTTCTAAAAAAAATGACACAAGGAACTGAAGAATACAGTCATCAATATTTGGAATGAGTCTCTTCCTTTGCTCAATGTGTAAACTGCATCTCACGTTTCCTGCCTGTATCTCTCTCCTAATGTATGGATTTATGCCTTCTCTTACTAAAATCATTTCACTTACTCTGGATCTGTAGGCAATACAAAATCCTGGGTCTTCATTTATAAATCACATTCTATCCCTGTGCTCTGGAACAGAATTAACACCATGGATTACCAATGCATTCACATCGTATTTCCCCCTCCTCTTCACCAGCTCCTGTTTATCAGTTTTCATGCCATTTGCACTTGCTAATATGTTCTTTCAAGATTAAATTTCCATCTGTCATTTATGTGCTCTGGACTCTGGTTACTCAAAAACTGTTGTTGAATTCCTGACTATGTACAGTAAGCTAGAGGCTCTTGAGTTTTCTGCCCTGGACACGCCTGATGACCAGCACTCTCATGAGGAAGACACTATCCAGTAATGAGGGATACCATATGGGCAAAATGGGACTTTTCACAATTCCCTGCGCCCCCCCTCCCCGCCCATCACCTTTTCTGCTGAACCACGAAATGGCAAGATGGAAAAAAAAAAAGCTGCAGTGACATTGATACATCTCATGGATACCTCTAGAGACCATCAAATTTAGATATGTTTACAAGGGCATATATAGGCTTCTCTGCAATGACACTTCCATCAAAAATCACCTGCTCCAGAAAAGCAGGATGGTGGCCTCAAAAAAATGAAACACGGAATTACCTTATGCTGACCAATTTCACTCTTAGGTATCTATCAAAAGGATTTAAAGTAGGGACTCAAACAGATCTTTGTATATACTGTTCATAGCAGCTATTCACAATAGCCAAAAAGGTAGAAACAACTCAAACCTCTATTAATGAATAAACAAAATCTGATATATGCATACAATAAAATATTATTCAGCCTTTGAAAAAATGAAATTCTGACATATGCAACAACACAAATGAACTCTGAAGATATTATATAAGTGAAATAAACTAGACTCAAAAGGACAAATATTGTATGATTCCACTCATACAAGATACCTGGAACAGTCGGACTCATCGAGGCAGAAAGTCAAACGGTGGCTGCCAGGGGATGGGGGAGGGAAGAATGAGGGTTAGTGTTAGCGGCACAGCAATGCAGTTTGGGAAGATGACAAACTTGGAAAATGGATGGTGGTGACGATCGCACAGCATTTGGAATGTACTTAGTGCCACTAATATGTATACTTAAAAATGGTTAACACGGAAATTTTTTATGTTATCGATATTTTACCACAATAAAAACTAAAAAATCATCTGCTCTACAGTTTATTCTCAAAAACAAATTAAGTTAAAAATCAACATTAGCTAAAGTTTTGTCACCTTTGGTCATTCCCATGCTGAAAAGTTTTCATTGCTGTTTAGTATCTCAAAGAAGTAACCCCAGAAGTGATAAGCAGAGAAAACAAAGCTTTGTCGAGCTGTGTATGCCTAGCTAGGCATTTCCGCATGCTAAGTGGCTCATTCATGAGTCTCCCCAGATTCTTGGTGCTTGAGTTTCAAAAAATGCCAAGCTAAAATTCCAGCCTTCCTTGACCTTTTTCAGTCAATAGGAAATAGATGAAATTGAATGTAAAATCCTAGAACTCCAAGGGTCTTGGGTACTAGCTTGATACATGCATCTATCTCAGATTTATAGCCTTAAGTCAGTGTTAAATTATATTCAGTATACGCTTAGAAGGCTGGGACAAAGAAAAGGAAAATTGAAACATATTTTAGAAGGTTCTTTTTCATCTAAAAAGGGTAACAATTTTAGCACATTAAGGGCAGGGGTGGGGGTTAATTATCTGAAAACTACTAAAATGGACGACAGTATCTCTAGGCAATGTTGTTGGAGTGTTTCCTGCAAATGCATTTCAGTTATTTTTTTGTGATGATTTTATAAGAATACTGGGGCAAAAATTTTACATTCTAAATTGCTCTCATTATTTTTATTATAGATTATGAGGATATTATTGTATTATACATATAAAGATAATTTATCTTTTAAATCTTAAAGTGAGTTCTACAATTAATTTTATCATCTAAATTCTCATTACAGTTGATAACATTTTAACGTCCGGAAAGAAAAAATGGTTTTTTATTGTTACATGTGAAATCATAAAAATATTACAAGCTTCTTTATAAACATCTGGATGATCAAATAGTAAAAAGCCAAAAATAGATCATCCTCTCATGTAGGAGTCAACATTCTTTGTTGCTTGAAATGTCCACCCTGCACAGAAGGTTCAAACTGAACAAGTCCAGCTGGCACTCATCCGTTGATTCATCCAAGAAACATATGTCCCAAATGTTACTGTGTCAACCTCTGTGTTAGGCATCGGGGCTATAATGGTGCAAACACCAGACATGGTTACTGCTCATGAAATTTTCTGTGGATTATTTTCAGCTAATAAGAAAGTAAAGCTTGCCTAACAGAGTAAAGACTTTTTAATTTGAATTGAATTAATTCAGATATCCCAGCAACTCATATACTGGTATATAAGATTCTTTTTCATAACCTTGTAAGTTACATTCAAAGTCATAAGAGTCAGTAATAAGTTCAAAACAAGGGTTCAATGTGCACATTGTTAAATTCTCAGTCCTCACCCGTTTGACAGGCCAGTACGTGTGTCAATGTTGATTCCTCCCTCTCCTTGATACCCTTTCCTCCCCAGGCTTCAGGACACCACATTTTCTTAGTTTTCCTCCCCTTCACTGGGTGCTCCTTCTCAGTCTTCTTTGCTGGTTCCTACTCATCTCCTGAACTCTCAGTGTTGGTCATCTTTGATCCAATTCTCTGCTCATTTACATTCCCACATGTGGTGGAACAAATGTATCCAGTGCTGGTCTTTAAATCTACTTATATGCTGAAGACTCCCAAATTTATTCCCACATTCTATGCTCCTCTTCCAAATGCCAACTGCTTACTCAGCATCTCTATTTCAATGACAGCACATCCACTCCGGATCTAAGACAACCCTCCATACCATCTAACTGATGGCTTCTGCATCTCAATTGATCATCTTTTCAGTTGTTTGGGCCAAAAACACTGGAATTATTTTTGACTCCTTTCTTTCTTTCACAACTCACACCTGTCTGTCAGGAAGTTCTGCTGTCGCTACTGTAAAATACATCCAGAATCTGACCACCCCTCTCCATTTCCAACGCCCACACCATGGTCTGACACATCATCATTGCTCACCTGGATTGAGGCAGTAGCCTAGGTTCACAGCGGCCAGAAAGATCTTTTTTAAATCTAAGTCGCAGCACATAAGCTCTGCACTCAACACCCTGCAGTGGATTCTCATGTCACTCCAAGTTAAGCCAAAGTCCTCACAGTGGCCTACAAGCCCTCCATGATCTACGCTTTCTCCCCACATCTCTGACCTGTCACCTACTTCCCTTTCCCTTGTGCACTACACTTCAGCCAAAACGACCTCCTTGTCCTTCCTAAAACATGCTGGGGCTGACCCCTGCCTCCAAGCTTGTAAATGAAAGTCCCTTGGCCTGAGATACATTTCTCCGCAATACCAGCGTGGTTAGATCTTTCAGCTCCTTCAGGTCTCTGCTTAAATTTCATGAGTCCTTCTTCTACAGCCATTGTATTTAAAATCGAAATCTTCCTTTGGCATTCTCAGTCCTTCTTGCCCTACTTTTTGCTTTGTGTCACGACACTGATGATCCTCTAACAAATTATATAATTTACTTATGCTTTTTATTCATTCTCCTTCCCCTAATTAGAAATGTAAGATCCAAGACCTGTCAATAGATATTTTTTGAATGAATAAATTAAAAGCGTGTCCAATGAATTATGGCTGGTTAACATACATTCAGTTCTTGGATTTTGCAATGATTTGTTAAAGGGCAAGTTTATGGGAGGCTACAGCAAATCCCTACGCATCCCGCTCCTTTGACTGACATACAAGTTCTACATATCTTAATTTTCAGTAGGTACTAGTCCTGAAATAAGTTGCATTTCATTAAAATATGCTATAATTTAGACCTTGCTTAAGTCAAAATGGTCCCTGCCCTATATCTTTTCCCATTAACTGACCTCTCTGGAGATGCCCTGGCTAATCACTAGTCATAGTTAAGTACATAAATCCCCGACTGCCTTTCTTCCTAAAACAGGTCACATGGAGTTGCCCATTTAGTAGTAAACTTGATCACAAATTAGCCCCTACAATTTCGAGCCAGCTTATGACTTTCCATTGGAAACTCATAATTGAAATCTTTTCCATGCTCTGCAAATGGCCTCAGGTGTTTCTCATTACAGCCCCATCTCAGCTGTTCTGGAGTGGGCTGTCTTTCCCACTAAAGTACTTCCAATATGCCACATACATTACAAACACAATTCCAAATCACACCATTCCTCACATCCCTACATATCTGGTGAAAAGCCATACTTAGATTCAGTTACCTACCTCTTTGAGAGGACCCATGGGATCCAAATGGATGAGGGACACAGTTCAGCCTGAATTTTAAGTCACCCTACTCCATACATACCCTTTAAATACTATGAAAATCCACTCACATAATGCAGTAAACACAGACACAGAATTTAATTTGATCTGTACATAAGAAAATAGGCAATCATGATAAAGCCATTCTGGTTTCCCAAGTTTCACTGAATAATAATCAAATACAATTCTTGAAACTATGTGAACTTATTTTTATAAGGATTATATCTTTTATAAGATGATCACGGACATAGACAACTACCTTGAAACTATTTTATTCTTTGGATGTTTGGTTTTAAAAGAATTAGAGAAAAAGGGTGTTGTTTTTTTTTTTTAATTGTTTAGTATGTATTTTGCTAATGAACTCCTCTGCACCATTCTGTTCCTCTGGGGTGGCAATGCTCGTGAATAAAAGGCCTAATTAATTTAAGTATGGCAGGAATACTTAATTGTACACTTCACATGAGGAGAAACTTCAGGATACCAAAAACAAATACTGACAAAGAAATAAAACCCAGCCATCTATAAAAGCACTTATTCATTTGCATTTTAAAAATGTAATCCAATCAATAACGTATCTAAAACGAACTACCATTAAGTATGCATTTCAGCGTGAAGTGCTAAGATGACAAATGCAGCATATATTTTTGCTTAAGAGTATCTCCCAAATAAAAATGGATTTTATAACACTTCAGGCACTAATATTCATAACTGAATTTAAAAGTCACAGCCAGATAAAAAAGTCAAATTAGGAAAAATGCTACATAAATGATATAAAATGTGACATTATGACTGTGAAAGGCAAATTCTCAAGCAATCCTGTCTGGTTTCTTTACAGCTTTCCTATTCTTCTTAAGAAATCAGAGCATCTATCTCCTCCCCAGCGCCCCCTACTCCCACCCCCTGCGCTGATAATTTCACCCTTCTCACTTTTGGCATTTGATTGAAACAATAATTAAGACAATTATAATAAAATTCCCTTAAAGGAATTAGGAAAAAATTTTCAACAATTTTCTAATGGACTACTAAAAACTTCATTCAATTATTTTATGCTTTCATTATAAATTCTCTGTAATATTTCTAAATGGTAATATATAATAACAGAATTCCACATCATATTAAATCTGTCTTTCTAATGATCTTCGGAATATTGTTTTTCCAACAGACAGCATTAAGAATCTATACTATATTCTAATCTGTCATTTTGCAAGTTAGACAAGATAGAATATCTACACTCATCACGAACAGTACTGGAATCCCTGGGGACCCATGAATCCAGCATTTCCTGGAGAAGAGAGGGCTGGGAGATGTGATACAACTGTCAAAACGCAGTAGTATAAATCAGCAGCATAAATTATGAAATGTTAGTATGGTTCTATTTTTTCTGAGAAGGAAAATCACAAATTCTCCATCAAGGTAAAAAATAAAAACAAATGAAAAAAAATAGATGAGGACCATCTCATGGCGAATCCCTTGCCCCCATATATACTCATACATACTCATCTCTGGGATAAATTTGTCTTTTTTTTCCCTCACTAGCACACTGCTCCCCATGGTAACAAAAAAAAATCAAACACCTGAGTTCGCTGGACCATGCAGTCTGGGATGTGGGCACAACCACCTCAGCCCTGCCAGCTGGACACTGCTCAGACCGGAATACTGGACCTGCTTACCAAGCTGGGGGAGCAGAGGTGGTTCCAGTGCTCTGTGGTGATTGGCTGCCAGGGCTGCCACTCTTTCCAAAGGCCGTTCCTCAGGTGTAATTCAGCTCTACTTCACCCACCTGCCCCTGGTTTCTGTCCATTTCTAAGCTAGGCTCTCCAGGCTTCCCATGGATTCAGTGAGTTGCATTCATTAAGTTCCCTGCCCAGTTTCACCCACCACGTACAGGCCCTGAGCCAAGAGCAGAGTAAAAGTGGCCCAAGCATTGGGTAAGAAGTGAGGGAGCTAAAACAGCCTCCTAGTTTACAGCAGAGGCAAACAGTGCTGCTTATAATCTTACTCTGAGACTACATCAACCACTAAATATATGTAGTAAGATCTGTAACAGGACTTAAAATTCATTTCTCCTTACATGCTCCCCAAAAGCGCTTTCTGCCTGCTTCATTGCTTATCCTTTTCCATTGGCCCAGCAGCCAATTCACATATCTAGGACTGAGACGTTTTGCTTTCCATTTCTGCTTTCCTACCACTCTGCTGTGGACATGGCATCTGGAAAGGTGACAACCCCTTTCCTCTTGCCTAGTCAGCTAGAAAGCTTTGGTTTTGGATTTTTTCCCAGAGGCAATTTTTATTCTTGGCTACTAGGAGAAGATCTCTATTAAGTTCTCGTCTAAATCATTTCTGTGGCGGGAAATGCCTGGCAAATAAATGTTTTTGAATGAACCCTACTCAAACCCTTAAGAAGCTGCCTTCTTTCTAACCTCATGGAAACACACCTTCTCTAGAGACAATTAATTATCTTGATTTAAGAAACCATCCGGTCAGCTTCTGTTTAATTACTGGAAACACTCCTCCAAGTATCAATTTAATGGCATGGCTGACATTCTCAGTAAGCAATTGCAAGGAAATCTTTCTACAATAAGCCTTAAACTGAGGTTTGACCCCTAGATCCTGTTCTCTCAATTATTTGCATTATACAATTGAATAAGACTAAGTAGAAACCACGAGATTAATTCATTCAACATTTATTGTGCACCTCTACATGCTAAGACTGTGCTAATTGCCTTACATGTTTCTATCTAATAGGGTTTAATAGCAAATAGTAATGCTGCATTGTCCAGTACATCAAAAGGAAGTCTCTGACACACTAAATGGAACCAAGAAAGCTTAAGTAGAGTCTTTTCTCTTACTCTCTTTCTTGACCTGATCATTTATGCTAAAGTAAAATGGCAGCACAGATCCAGAGTTTGGAACATATCATATTTTAGACATCTGAATTCTGGATTTGAAGAAATGTTGAGTTTTTATCACTCTACTCACATAAATTCAAATCTTTAAAATATTCAACAGTATCAAGAAAAGCCACAAAACTAATATATTTTGAATCATACTGCCAACAATATAATTTCTTTTTTAAAAAAAATTTTTGAGACAGGGTCTCATGATGTCACCCAGGCTGGAGTACAGTGGTGTGATCTCATCTCACTGCAGCCTCTGCCTCCCAGGTTCAAACAATTCTCCTGCCTCAGCCTCCTGAGTAGCTGGAACAAGCACACACCACCACGTCAAGCCATATTTGTACTTCTTGGTAAAGATGGGGTTTCTCTATGTTGGCTAGGCTGGTCTCAAACTCCTGATCTCAAGTGATCCTCCCACCTCGGCCTCCCAAAGTGCTGAGATTACAGGTGTTAGCCACCATGCCAGTCAAAAGTAGTAATTTCTAAAGTGATTTAGTCATTAAATGTTTTGCAAGCATCACTATGGGTGTGCCCTGTATTCCACTTTAAACTATTTTTTTTTTTTTTTTGAGACGGAGTTTCACTCTTGTTACCCAGGCTGGAGTGCAATGGCGCAATCTCGGCTCACCGCAACCTCTGCCTCCTGGGTTCAGGCAATTCTCCTGCCTCAGCCTCCTGAGTAGCTGGGATTACAGGCACGCACCACCATGCCCAGCTAATTTTTTTGTATTTTTAGTAGAGACAGGGTTTCACCATGTTGACCAGGATGGTCTCGATCTCTTGACCCCGTGATCCACCCGCCTCGGCCTCCCAAAGTGCTGGGATTACAGGTGTGAGCCAACGCGCCAGCTAAACTATTTTAATACTTAAAACAGCTGGCAAACCCAAGTAAAGGTAAAAACTGCAATTACTTTTGCATCAACCTAATAAAACATTTGTAATCCCAAGATCTTCTACCTGTTTTTTTTTTAATGCTTTATTGTCCTACATAGTTTTTAAGGTAATAGTTTAAATATCAGGAATAGCAAGATATTATTAATATAAAGTGATAGTTTAAATATCAATAACAAGAATACATTTCTTCTTCTGTGTAACTCAAATTCATTTCATGGTGGAAAGCAATTGAGAGCCCCAGTAGTCTCTATGCTTGAGCTTGCCGTGGCCTTGAATTAATGGTGGGTCATAACTTCACAGAATCCAAGTGGGAGGCTTTATGTTTTTTGTTCTTAGGGATGTTTGTTTGCTTGTTTAAAAGTACGAAAACATGGCCGTGTATCTCTCAAACTGATCCCTAAGTATCATAATCACTGTGGAATATAATAGGGTGTGATCACTGCTGAGGGATGTTTATTAATAAAGACAGCAAAACTGTGAGTAAAACCTCAAGATTCTAGTGGTCTAACTTCTAACATATTCCAAAGTTCAGCCAGCTATTGCCCAAGGGCCAAGGCTAGCTAAACACTTTTGTTAAATAAAAGCCACACCTATTTGTTGAAGTATTTTCTATGGCTGCTCTCTACAATAGTAGAGTTCAGTGGTTGGAACAGAGATCATAAGGCCCAAAATATTTACTATATAGCCCAAAACTACAAGGCCCTTTAAAACTCTGAAATTATTGTGTAAAACTGTTGACTTATTTTCAGAGCTCTGTCAACTCTTTGTAAACAACAGCAATGTTAAAAAGAGTTGCTAACTTCACTGGGCTAAGGAGATTTGGTGAGGGGTTTGGTGGGAAAAGGAGACATCTGGACATCTGAATCACAGCAGCTAAAGTCATAGCTGACACCTCTGCTAGGTAACTTGGAGAAAGAACACTGAACTTGTGGCAACTCTGGAACATTTAACTCTTTCATTTAGAAATACAGGAGGGGTTAGCCTGGATGCCTTCTAAGCTGTTCAATCTTCATGATTGTTTAAAATGACTTAACTAAAACCATAAGCAAACTCAGAACCATATGAGTATGCAACATCATAATAAATGTCCCTGCCAGTGCAGTGGCTCACGCCTGTAATCCCAGCACTTTGGGAGGCAGAGGCAGGCGGATCACGAGGTCAAGCGATCCAGACCATCCTGGCCAATGTGGTGAAACCCCATCTCTAGTAAAAATACAAAAAAAAATTAGCTGGGCATGGTGGCGTGCACATGTAGTCCCAGCTACTTGGGAGGCTGAGGCCAGAGAATCGCTTGAACCCAGGAGACAGAGGTTGCAGTGAGCCGATATTGCGCCATTGTACTCCAGCCTGGGTGACAGAGTGAGACTTTGTCTCGAAATAAATAAATAAATACCCCGTAGCCTTTACCTAAGAAGCCGGAAAGTAATGTATTTCAGAAAAATGGGAACTGAAATGGTTACACAAGGGCATGTGGAAGTTTCTTGTACCATTGAAACTTTTCAGTAAATCTGAAATACCTCAATAAAATGGTATGAAAGAGTTAAAATAATGTAAATGTTAGCACTTAAAAGGGGAAACTTCAGTGACCTTCTTCCACAAGCAAAGTTAACACAGCAGCAGCCATACGGGATCTGTGAAACCCACCTCAACCATGTCGTGTGCCCAGTAAATCGAGCATGCCTGAGGCTGCAGACCACCCTTATTCCCTGTCAGAGTGCATCCTAAAGTTCCCTGTATAAATTTTACCTTTGAGTTTATCTTACTTGATGGAAATCAAGCTAATAACTAAAGAGAACAAGGACAGTTAAGACACAAAAGAAACCAGGAGTGGAGAGAAGGACAGGAGGGACAGCAGAGATGGAAGAGGAGTGGTAAGGGAAGGGAAGGATGGAGGGGGAGGAACAGGAATAGAAGAGCCTAGTTAATCAATAAACTAGATAAACGTGGTCCAAATGATTAGCAGATAACTGTCTTTTGTGATCTTTTCTTTGGCAGAATAGGAAGCTGACTTCACCAGAAATACTTGACTCTCACACAATATATGTGCATCCCATATATTTTACATATACACATATTCCAAAAAGGGAGGTTATTTTTATAAAATACAAACACTAAGGAAAAATTATGCTAACTGAAAAAGTGCCTAGAGAGCCATATACATCCACGTTGTTAAATATAGAAACTAACTGTAATGAGAATCATTATCTCCAGTTTCCAAGGATACCAGGATAAGCACTACTCCTAAATTGCAGTTCATTCAGCAAAGGGCACAGAATAATTTATATTCAGGGTCATCCCTAGCTGAGAGCAGATGTGGAAGGAGGACCAGGGCAAATCACCCTGTTTCTTTTATTCCATTTGCAACCTGATCCAGTTCCCAGTCCCTGACCCCCACACTCTGGTCCACCTTGGCCAATGTCTTATGGAAAAAATTTGGAAAGTCTGCTTGTAAATGGCAACTTCCAAGAGAAAAAGAATCTTCAAAAGGCAGGGCAATCTGAGATGTGATTAATGCTAGGGGTGGGGTGGGGGCTGGCATTTCCATTTGCTTTGTCTGTGAAAAGGAACGGGGGCTGGTTTTGTGTGTCAGTCACACTAGTCGCCATCTTTCCAAGTGCCTATAAAGAAACTGTACAGTTAATTTCAACTTCCCACTCAACCAAGGCTACGCAAAGCTTGCCACTCCTAAACTGCCATGGTCTCTAGAATCAAATTCAGTTTCAATTTGTTCATCCTTCTTAAAACTCTAGAATCTACATCTTTTGTAACAATTACTTGTTGTTTCTACAGCAATAAAAATATAAAAGCTACTTTCTGAAAATCTAGGAGATATTCAGAAAGTAGCCGCTGAATCATTTATTTGTTTATTCAAGACCGCTTACTGTTGCTTTCAATGTGGCAGGCACTGCGCAGCAAGGCCAGGCAGACAGGCATAGTGCCAGGCAGGCAGGGACGAGAAGTGATAGGTAAAGTATCAATAACAGACCACGCCACTTAGGCAGTTTTAAAAGAGGCATTCTTCCTCTTAGTAAAATCATCACTAAAATAATGATGGGGATTTTATGGATACTCTAGATTTGTCTTAAACTTACAGAAAGTACCTATAAACACACGATTCAGATATAATAGCAATTTTCCATTTAGTTCCTTCTCCATCACCTGTCTACCCAATATAATAGTAAGACTTGCCATGTAGCACCTCAGCTAGGCACAGACATCCTTGTAATGGGCAGAAAAGCTCTCTCTGCCTTCAAATGCTTCCTCCAAATGAACATGAGACACTGTACTAAGCTAAGCTTCTTAGCTTAATGTGATAATACAGGAGAATAAGCTGCCTATTTTGATAATGAAGGTCTTCCAGGATGTCCCTTCTTTGCAGGTAATATTAATTGATATTATTCACTGTTTTTAAGAGGGTGAAGGAATGAAATACAACAAAGGTTCCCAACAGTTATGTAACCTATATAGTCTATCTCGATAAGGCAAGCTATTTTAATATTAACAGTTAACACAAAATTTACTACCCATCCTTTCCTATACATTTTAGATGACTTGATGACCACATACCTAAATGCATTCTCACGATGATGCCTGTACAGCTTTGTCTTTTCCTAACAACAGATTCAAGAGGGTTTTTTTTTTTTTTACTATTAAGCTTGTTTCTAAATCCCTTAAAGTAATAATAGCAAAATTTAAAACTATCAAAACTATATGAAATAAAAGTTAGTTCTCCTTAAACTTACATCAGTGATTATTCTGATGTATTATTACGACTTTCTCACAAGGGGCAACATTTTGAGGTGAGATGGCTTCAGACAAGATTTTATGTCTGATTCTTGAGACTTTGAAAATGCTTAGATTTGAAGGGTCAATGTAATAGGCCACTATTTAATCTTTTCCCTTGTCCCACCCAAAGCTAGTGCTTGGTAGGGCAAAAACATAGACACTTTGTTAAGTGGAATACCAAACACAGAAAGCATTTACAAGTCACTGGCAGAAAGGTCATTCTCTGTTTTAACATCTTTTTCTGATAACCCACATTAGTTTTCACAGAACCTCTGAAGGTAGAAACCAGCTTACATTAAGCGGTATAATTGCACTCCCTACTTGTGTATAATAACCAACTTTTTTTAAAAATTGTAATCTTCTGCGTTAAAAGTACCCTACCCACCAATTCGGGAACCCAGAACTCAGACTGGAGCCCCTTGGCTCTCTGGATGTAAAAACCTCAGACGATCACCTCGTTTTTTCTCTCCCTGCTGTTCAAACACCTAAATTATGGTTTGGTGTATTGCACATGTCCTCAAAAATACTTCCTAGTAGCTCACCTCCTCCACATCCTTTTTAACTAGAAAAGTGTCCAACTGGCAGCCCTCAAATCATAAAGGCAGCAAAAACACCCCTAAGCGCTGTCACAAATTTTTAACGAGTGGATTGACGCCAACCACCAAGGGATCCAGCTCCACCGCCGCCGAGGCCAGCACCCCCGCGCGGGTCTGGCGCAGCTCGAGGCCCGGCCCAGCTCGGAGCCCTCCAGCCCCCGGCGCACCCCGCTGGCCTCGGCCTTTCCTCTCCACCGCGGTCCCAGGGACCGTCCGCCCCTCTAGGGGGTGTGGCCGGGGCGGCGGCGGTGAGCGGAAGGCGGCGGGAGGCTCGGCAGCGAGCGCGGGTGGAGGCGACACCGTAACCCTAGAGTTGGGAGGGGAGGGCGAGGGGCGTGCGCGAGGAAGGAGCTGCCCGGAGGCTGCTTTCGGCCGCGGGGCCGGGGGGTTGGGGGACGCGTTGGGTTGGCGACTCCCAGGCGGGGTGCACCCGGGGGGCGAGAGCGGAGGCGCGGCTGAGCGTCCCGGGACTGTCGGGGTGGGCGGCGCGGGGGCGCCGGGGCGGAAGCGCACTCACCTATGCACAGCTGGATGGCGTAGGCGTAGTAGGACCAGCCGAGCAGGAGGCTGATGAACACCACCGGGATCCAGTACAGCACCCGCCGGCACCGCCGCCTAGCGCTGCTGCCCGGGCCCGAGGGCGCCATCTTCCAGCCGCATCCACCTGCCCAGCTCTGCCGCCGCCCGCGGGCCTGGCTCCGGGGCGGGCTGGGCGCGCCCGGCACCCCCGGCGGGACGGGCCCCAGGGCGGCGGCTGGGTGCGCTGCGGCCACTGCCGCCGCCGTGGCGCTAACTCCCCATCCCGCAGCCCCGAGCCGGCGCCGCGGACTCCCGGCTCCTCAGCCCGGCGGAGGCGGCGGCTGCGAGCGGAGGACGAGGAGGCGGAGGGGGGCGGTGAGGCGGCGGCGTCGAGAGGCTGCGCTCCGCCCCCGCCGTTCCCCGCCCGGCCGCCTCCCCTGGCGTGGCCGGCTGCGCCCGCGAGCAGGCTGTGCGGGGATAAGGGGGCCCTCCCTCGGGCCACCTCGGGGTCGCCCACTGTGGCCCCGCCGCCTCCGGCTTGGCCCCTGGATTCCGGGGAGGCGGGGGCTGTTCGGCGCTGGCCCCGGTGGCGGCCCTTCCCCAGGCGCTCGGCACTCGGGGCAGTTGGGTCGCGGTTGCCGCCGCACTGGACGTAGGGAAGCGCACGGTGGTCGGAGGCGAGGCCGGCAGAGAAGCCGTTGCGCGCGGAACTCCGCGCCCGCCCCGACCCAGGTGCCCCGAGGAAGTCTGCAGCGCTGAGGCCCGAGTTCTCGCAGCAGCCGGCGTGGAACCCTCGCGCTTCAACTTGGGGGTCCCGGGGAGCACGCGGGGGCCGCGAGGAGCATCCCTTTACTACTCGGGTTTTAGGAGTAAGCAGAAATGCACCGCGAAGAGGGGGTGCCGAGCGGGCGCCCGGCGTGGGAGGGGCTGTGGAGAGCGACGAAGAAGCATTTTTAGTTGTGACTCCAGTCACCCCTGGAGTTAGAAACAATAGTTCTTTGCTCTGAGAATGCTGACGCTTTGGCTAAATGATTGAGTGATTGTGACAGGGGCCGTTCCCACCGTCCCCTCCCTAGAGTCCGGTGGTTCCTTCCACCGAGTGTTTATTTTTTTCCTCAACCCTCTCTTCACTACGGTGTTTACTTTCGTGGTGGCAATTCCAAACTTAGTAGGTAGCTGATTCCAAAGCGGTTTCCAAAGAACTCCGAAAGGGAACCTAAAGGTAGTCAAACCAAACCTCTGATTTTATGATTCATGAAATGGAAAATAGACGAATGCCTCCTTTGTTTTTCCTTCATCTAATTATGAACGCACCTGATTCCACAGGGAAACGCTTCAATCAATGAGTATATGTAAATTATGCGCCTCACTACTATACATAATAGGCACAATTTTCTTAACATTAGTGAATATGTGTATTTACACCACACAGCAACCATAGTGAATGAAATTACTTCTTATTCATGTGTAGAAGTTAAAAAAAAATACTGATTTACATGAATTCAGTCAAAGAAATGTAGCTCTGGTGTCTGCGATTATCCTTCTGTGACTGGATTACACAAGCTAATCTCTCCTGAAATAGCTGCTACGTTACACACACACCCCACATCTCTTTCCATTTCTCTTCAAAAATGCATAGAAAATGCCAGTCAAGCTTCTGTGGGACATTAAATAATTGAAAGGAGAGAAATATTATGTCCCAGTGAATCACTTGATTTTGGTGTAGCATTTTATATTCTCTTTGGATATTCTGTATATTAATATAAAATTGTAACTTGTCTGGCTTCCTTAAGGTTTTCCATGGATATTAACCTTGTGTGCCCCCCAATCAGAAGAGAGTAAGAACAGGAAATAAAAGTTCCTCTGGGACTGAAATACCCTCACAAAGATGAGCAAATCGAGTAATTGAAAGTCAGTAGAGACTATCAAGGAATGAAAAGGAAGGGGTCGGATTTTCCATACTGGAGACTGGAGAAAGTGCAAATAGTGCCTCTGTAGATCCTAGATGCTCCAGTGCCCCGTGCTTTTCCTCCTCTCACTGTCTTACAGGGTCTTGAAATCAGAAATGGAATAGCATTTTGCCCTGTTTTCACATCTTTTACCCTTTTGGAAAAATACTCAGGTGTCATATCTTCGAAGGAGGCCATATTTTTATTACTAAGATGTTGTTCAGTTGTACCTATTTGTAATAAATATTTGTGAAATATTTTCAACCTTTTTTTGTTATTGCCATTTTAAGGATACTATTACTGGGGTTCTCAAGTTCTCTTTTTAAAAAAAAAAAAGTCTGGAGTAGGGAGAAGCATCTCTAAAGCCACAAGATAACAGGATTGATCTCTGCATAGTCTCTAATTAGGCATAAGCACTTAGGTGCAAATGTAAGGTCTTTGGTGAGCAGCCAGTCTCTAGATACTGGGCTTTGATGAGAGTGGAAGGAGAACTTTTATTTTGAGGAATAGAGAGCCTTTGATTCCTTTTCTTTTTCTTTAGGACTGTACATCAACAGAAAAATAATTTGAAGGTCATAGACAATTAAAAAGAAACTTCACTAGAGACTTACTCTTTAGAAATACGGAAGATTCAACTCACGAATTTTAATTTAGATGTTCAAGAAGCAAAAGAAATTATAGGTTTCATGTGTAACTGTGATTAAACTGATATGGCCATTTATGGGGAAAAAAAAAAAAAAAAAAGCCAGCCACAGCAAAGGAGGAAGAAGGCAACACTAAGAAGAGAAGAGGCCAGTGGACAGCTAGGCAGGAAGGAGAGTGAGGGGAGTGACTGAGAACAGGAGAAAGGCTCCCTTGCTGGATTCACCCAGTCCTTAATGACCTTGACTCTAACCTCACTAGGCCTCTGCCTGTATGCTCCTTGCACTCAGAGGTCTAGCAACGTCATTCACCTCTCAAACTTTCAGGACTCTTATTATCATATCCTGGCCCATGAAGGAATCTTAAACGTTCCTCCTCTCCCTCCAGCCCAGTCCCCCAAATTCTTCAGTTCCCAAACCCCAAATCTACCTTGCTTTAATAGTTAATACACCCAATCTTCCTCCTGCTTCTAGATTCAGATTAACATTTTAACATAGTCCCTTGCATAATATGAATCAAACATAGCATGCTAGCCAAGCCTAGAAAGCCATGGACTCACCTGCTTCTAGCGAGCACAGATCTCCCTTAATGCTGCTTACGCCAACCTCCTCTCAACCTTTTCAGCCAAACCACCTACCAGAAACTTTATTAGGACACCTGCTTGATGTTTGTGTCTTCCTTTAGGAAGAGTTCTTAGAGGGCAACGTTGCAACAAGAATTTATCTTTTAAATATGACGTCAATTGTCTTAGTCTCATGTATATAAGAAGTTGATTGTCTTGATTTTGCTAACAGGGTATGATATTTCACAAATACTACAAGGAGTTCTAACTCTTACAAGGATTGGATGGAATGAAGCTGAGGTCTCGATCTATGTCTTACTCGTGGCACTCCCATCCTTACTAAAGTGGTCTGCATAAATACTGATAGATTCTCTTTCATTGTTATCTCAAACTTAATCTTCTCACTCTTTGGAGGGAGAAGAGCTCTTTAGAAGCCAGCAATCCATGACATCAGTGACTCCAGTGTCAATGTGTATGTTTATAATAGTGGTCAAAACATTCTTCATGAGAGAATAATAGCATCCCTAAACCACTTTTTGTTTCTGGAGATATGTAAAATAAAATAAAAGAATTGTGCTTAGTGAATGTAGGAATGAACTAATGCTTAGATATGTTTTGGCTCTCAGAGATTTATGTTTGCAATTCAGCTATAATGATATTGAATAAAATGGGAGATAATTTCCAAAGTCTAAGGAAGTCTCTCTCTATAGATGATTGAGTCAAAACATTGGGAAAATGTAAAGTGGAGCAAACTGTCCCTGGCAAACCTGCCTTTCATGCACTCTAGGATTTCCACAGTAGCATTAATGTGTCCTGCCACTAGATGGTAGGCACACACCAAGCAGTGCAGCTCTCTTGAACTTTTCTCCGTAGATTTCATAGATTTTAATAGTATCAACTGTTAGCTTAACCAAGGCAATTATAAATATGAATTATAGCTTCATGACCAATAATATTGTAACTAATTAAAATTATGTTATGATTGGCCAGGCGTGGTGGCTCATGCCTATAATCCCAGCACTTTGGGAGGCCGAGATGGGTGGATCACCTGAGATAAGGAATTTGAGAACAGCCTGGCCAACATGGCAAAACCCCATCTGTACTAAAAATACAAAAAAATTGGCCAAGCATGGTGGTGGGAGCCTGTAATCCCAGCTACTCGGAAGGCTGAGGCAGGAGAATTGCTTGAACCTGGGAGGTGGAAGCTGCAGTGAGCCGAGATCATACCACTGCACTCCAGCCTGGGCAACAAGAGTGAAACTCTGTCTTAAAACAACAGAAAATTATATTATATAATTTTTATATTATAATTTAATGGCTAAAGATTAATAAAAAATACCAACCATATTCAAAAATTTAAAAGACTTAAAACATCTTTCTATATAGCAAATCATTCTGATTCTGCGTCCACTTCTTTAGAATTTGCACTAAGGTCAATCTCTTTGGAAATAAAATAGAAAATTTTCATTGAAATAAATACTTTTGCTTACACTGATTTCCTTCTTTGCCCCTAAATGTGGAGGGCCACTGTCTATAAACCCAAAAGGTGAGCAGATATTTCCTTCCAATGGACTGACAGCTATACCATGGATCTCTAAGGGGTGATACAAGTCCAACTGGAGATTATTAGAAGTGGCTATTGCAGAGAGTGACCAAGGGCAGCAGAATTCTGCAGTGTAGTGGCAAGTGTCCAGGGACGTCACAGCCAGCAATGGCATCCTTGGTTGACTGTTCATGGTGGCAAGATCTTGGCCATTCACCAGCTTCCTTTGTTCCAGCTCAAGCTTGATTCTCCAGGCTTCGTTTTGATTTTGGAGGAGTGTCTATATAACTGCAAAATATTTTTTTGTGTAAGTCAACTAGAGTTGACTTGTGTTTACAACCAAGAACTCTGACTGGCATGTTGTTTTAATTTCATTCTGCATCTCATTGCTTAAACAGTTTCAACTCATGGAAACAAAGGCAGCTTGAGAAATAGGGATACAGGAATTTGGGGGTGAAGAAGCTTACTTGGTGCCATTCACATCACACTCTCTCAACTTGCATTGTCCGATAAGTACCCACTAACAACATATACCTACTCAAATTTGTTAAAATTAACATGAAATGAAATTAAAAATAAGTTTCTTAGTTGCAATAGCCACATGTGGCTAGCGGCTAATGCATTGGATGCTGCAGATCTAGAACATTTCCATCATTGAAGAAAATTCTGTTGGACAGAACTGGCTAGACATTTTCTCTTGCCTGAATATTCATAAGGCTTTATATTTGTAAATATAAGAAACAAAAATGTCTCCTATATAGTAATTCCTTCACTGTTTTATAGAAACATAATGAGAGGTAATCAGAAGTTGAAAACAATTTTACGTTTTTGGTATAGGAGATTTCTTCCTTTGAAGACGAATCTAAAGAGTAAAGAACCGCCTTTTTGCTGTGTCTACTGTGAAAATGAAGACCATTCTCTGCAACCAGACTGTCCACATTCCAGAAAATGTAGACATCACTCTGAAGGGACACCCAGTAATTGTGAAGGGCCCTAGAGAAACCCTGCAGAGGGACTTCAATCACATCAATGTAGACATCAGTCTCCTTGGAAAGAAAAAAATGAGGTTCTGAGATTGACAAAAAATGGTGGGGAAACCAGCTGCCATTTGCACTGTGCATAGTCATGCATAGAACACGGTCAAGGATGTCGCACTGGGCTTCTGTTACAAGATGAGCTCTGTGTGTACTCACTTCTCCATCAATGTTGTTATCCAGAAGAATGGGTCTCTGGTTGAGATCCGAAATTTCCTGGGTGAAAAATAAATCCACAGGGTTCAAAGGAGGCCGAGTGTTGCTTGTTCAGTATCTCAAGCCCAGAAAGATGAATTAACACTTGAAGGAAATGACATTGGTCTTGCTGCAAATTCAGCTGCTTTGATTCAGAAAGCCGCGATGATTAAATAAAAACAAGGATATCAGAAAATGTGTGGTTCGTATTTATGTCTCTGTAAAAGGAACAGTACAGCAGACTGCTGGATAAGACCTAAGAGTCGTCCAGCTACAGAAACAAGATGCCGGATGATTCCTAAGACCTACTTATGATATTTAAATGATGCAATAAAAGACCTATTGATTTGGGTAGAAAAGAGTAAGGTACCATTTGGATCATAGAAAAAACACTGTACGTAGATTTCTTCAACCTGAGACTTAGGTACACATGATTACTTTCAAAATATATGCATGGAGAAACTTAGAATGCTATCTATGTCCAGATTCCTTTACATAAAGCTAAATGTAAGATTTAAAATTTAAACCAACAGTGCTTGAAGATATAGCTTTATTGCTGCATAACTCCAGCCTTGAAACACAGAATGGTCTCTCTTTATGCAGTAGCTTTAAGACACTTTCTGTTCTGTTGGTTGAGCAGGTAATCACTGGGGCACCTGAAGAATAACTGCTTATATTGAATTCTGTCTCTGTCAAATTGTAGGCTAGATTAGTCATGCTGGGTTTTCTGTACAGCAGATGTGAGCGGAGGTGGAGTTAATGTGTCTTGCCCAGTGGTTTGTGCAAACCCACATTGGCTCTGGTTCAAGACACGCTCCCCTGGATAATAAGAAAAGAAAATACATCAAATAATTTTTTTTTTTTTTTTGAGATGGCGTCTCACTCTGTCACCCAGGCTGGAGTGCAGTGGCATGATCTCAGAGCACTGCAACCTCCTCCTCCCGGGTTCAAGTGAGTCTCCTGCCTCAGCCTCCCAAGTAGCTGGGACTACAGGCACGTGCCTCCATGCCTGGCTAATTTTTGTATTTTTAGTAGAGACGGCGTTTCACCATGTTGGCCAGGCTGGTCTCAAACTCCTGACCTCAGGTGATCCACTTGCCTTGGCCTCCCAAATTGCTGGGATTACAAGTGTGAGCTACTGCACTCAGCCTAATATTTTATTGTAATAAGTATGTCCAAGTATCGTCCAAGACTTTAAATGTAAGTTGGAGATTAAGCTTACACTGCAATTTATAACTGTAGAAGGAAAAAAGTCTAACAGTTTTCTCCAGCCTTCAAAAAGAGCAGGCAAAATAAAGAATAAATATTTAATGATGACATTTAACAAAAAAGACTTGTTGGCTTCGCATTTGTAAGAGAAAAATTTTTATCATCAGAGATTCTTCCATAAGCTAGAATTTATCCAGTGTAATTAGGTTCTATAGCTCAAAGACCTTGAATTATTATTTTCAAGTGATACTCAGGCACTCTGTATTCTGAATTTCTTTGGATTATTTTACTGGTTGATAAAATCTTTCTCTCTTTGGCAATGGGTTGTGTTATATGAAATGCTAGGTTGGTAGTGGAATATCAATAGCCTTTATAGCTGGAATATGAGACAGTATGTGTTTTTGTTTTTCAAACATTCAATATAGATGTTGAAGGTTCTGAATCCAAATGATTAGAGATTTAGTATTTTATGCTTTAAGCCAAATAATATGTTTGGGTAATACATATTTATTCTTTTAAGCTTTCTCTTGAATTTAATAAAATGTTAAAGATGCCATTTTTTAATTTTCAGAAATCATAAAAGATTTGGCAACTTGTCAAAATCACTGTGAATTGTTGAAAGAATATGTTGATTTAATTATGATGTAGAAATTACACATTTCTAAAGTATTTTTTAATGAAGAGAAAAGGTAAATTGGACTTTATATCTTCTATGGTGTGTGTGTGTGTGTGTGTGTGTGTGTGTGTGTGTGTGTGTGTATGCTTCCAGTGGTAACACTAGTGACCTATTCCTAATTATAGGAATTTATAATTATTCTTTAATGAGCAGCATTTTGGAATATGAATTCACAAACCTGAATACAAATTCCAATGACTGAAACTAAAGTTAAAACAGCAATATTCCACTATTCGGTGAAATATAGTAAGCACTGCAATGAATTATACTGCAACCAACACTGAAATAAAATATCTAGTTCAGCTAAAGTTATTAATTCATTTTCTTTATAAAGAGGTCAGTTATAACTGTTTTCATTATAAAACAACTAAAGTATCTGATATGTTTGCAAAATTTAAGAATCATGACCCTATTAAAGCTGCTTAAATATAACTAGAAATTTTTCAAAATTTTATAGTATATTATTTAACATTTGCTAATTGCCTGCTGTGTGCCCAGATATTGGTGATATTCAAATTTAAAAATTTAGTTTTTCACTTCAAAGAGCTTCTGGATTAGTGAGGAGACCAATGTGCAAACATTTTCTATAATAAGATAAATGCACATTGCAGTAATACACCAAGTACACTGGCAGCAAAGAAGAAGTGACTCAATGTGCCTGGAATAGTCAGGAAAACCTTGAGAGAAAAGTAGAATTTGTGCTAAAGCTTAAAAAACATGTAGGAGTTTGCATCATGGAGAAAGGAAGGGATGTTTTCCTTGTGCAGGGAATGCCTTCTCTTCTTGAGAGGCCCATTTTGAGAACTAGAAGGAAATATTACATAGGGATTTCAATGGGAGGAATTTAAAACAGGAAATCAAATTCAAAGATGTTGGAACAGTTGAACGAACAATTAGGATGAGGTGAAACAAATACAAAGATTAGCAGCTGTAGAAAATCAATACCACCTCTAGGACTGGAAGGACAAAGGAAAGGTGGTGTTACTGCAGCCCAAGATGAATGATGTGTTGCCTGGTAGTTGTTGGGGACCCTGGTGGTGATTTACCCACTACTAGAGACATGGCCTGAGACAGAGAGAGAGAGGAGGGAGAGAAAAAGACAGTGAGCCTGCAAATTTACCTGAAAGTGAGATGGCATGAGAGCATGGGCAATGTAGTTTGCAGGGGTCAGTGCCCTGTGTATAAAGTGAAGCAAAAGAAAAATAAGAAATAGTCTGAAACTGGCTGGGCATGGTGGCTCACACCTGTAATCCCAGCACTTTGGGAGGCCAAGGTAGGTGGATCACCTGAGGTCAGGAGTTCAAGACCAGCCTGACCAACATGGTGAAACCCCATCTCTACTAAAAATACAAAAATTAGCTGGGTGTGGTGGCACGCGCCTGTAGTCCCAGGTCCTCGGGAGGCTGAGGCAGAAGAATTGCTTGAACCCAAGAGGCAGAGGTTGCAGTGAGCAGAGATCGTGCCATTGCACTCCAGCCCAGGCAACAAGAGCAAAACTCCGTCTCAAAAAAAAAATTTTAAGACCAAATAGGCAACCGACTAGAACAAGTGAGCTTGGAATACCCCTGCCTGTAACACCAGCACTTTGGCTTTGGGTAGGTTGAGGCAGGTGGATCACTTGAGGTCAGGAGTTTGAGACCAGCCTGGCCAACATCGTGAAACCCCGTCTCCACTAAAAATAGAAAAGTTAGCCAGACATGGTGGTAGGCGCCTGTAGTCCCAGCTACTCAAGAGGCTGAAGAAGGAGAATCGCTTGAACCTGGAAGGCAGAGGTTGCAGTGATCCCAGATTGTGCCACTGCACTCCAGCCTGCGCCACAGAAGGAGACTCCGTCTCAAAAAAAAAAAAAAATGAAAAAAAATGAAATCTTGAACTGGGACAATGGCAAGAGGAATGGAGAGGAAGAAACAGATTCCAGGAAAGGCCCAGGGACCAGTTAGCTAATAGACGTGAAAGACACAAAGGAGCAAGTGTCCTACATTTTGGGAAAGAAAAATCTGCAGAAAGGAAATCCAAGGGAAAGGCTTTCAAGGTAAATGGGCTCATCACACTCTACGGGGCTCACCGTGAACTAAGGAAGAAAAATGTCTTTGGCCACCATATCTACTATTAACTACAACCTTCATGAGACTATGACCTCCAAGCGAGATGCAGAAAAGAGACACAGAGTTGGGAAGTGGGAATGGTTATTTCTGCTTCAGAAGAGTCTACGCATGCCCATCCCATTTAGGTGTTAACTGAGGTCATAGCTGAAGTTTTCTTTTGGGATTTTATCCTTCCATCATTCCTTCAAATGTTTAACAATAACTCTTCCATTTGGCTCTGGTTTGTTTAGCTCTGCCACTACTCAGAGAGTGTTAGGGCTGCAGCTTCGAGAAATTATTTCATTGTGTCCACCCTTTCTCATGTTACAGATGAGAAAACAGGAGCACAAAGAAATTAAATGAGTTGCCCAAGGTCACACTGCTATGTCGACAAGCCAAGAACCTAGGTCTCCTGACGCCCAGTCTGCTGTTCCTCCCACTCCACCACAAGCCCAAGACGATCAGCTTGTTTTCACTTAGACTCCAAGTGAGGCAAGCTTAATTGAAGAAGCTAAGCCCAGGAATTTAAAATTCACAGGGGCAGCCAAGTAAAATGTCATGGTTAGGTTTTATTAAAAATATTAAATATACCCAGGATAGTTGATATTTTTGGGTAAAAGATCTAACCTAGAAAAAGCAGAAGAACCACTCAGGGGCTAAGATGCTGTGGCATTGGGAGCATGACAATTATTCATTGTATGGGACTGTCCTGAGCGCTGCCGGCCATTCAGGATGTCTGGTTCTTTTGCACAACTAAATACAGAGCCACCCCCTTTCCTAGGCAGTTGGACAAACAAAACCATCCTCCTACTGGGTGGGGATTGGGAGTGGGAGGGGGTTTGGAAAGAGTACCGTCTTCGAGACAACCGCTGTTAGACTAAAAAAAATGGTACAGAAGTTCCATCTTAAATAGGCGGTGGTGGGTGGGATTATTTTTACCAGCATGTTCTCTCATACAGAAAAAGAATACTTTCATGTCAACTATATAATGAAATATTCTCAGTTGGAAGAACATTACATTTGTTTCCAGAGACAGTGAAGAGAAGATAAAGTTTTATCATGTTTCCACTGCAAAGGAATGGTCATATTTCAGGCTAGATATTTAGAAATACAACTGAAATACCAGTGTAAGAGTGTGGTTTTCCTCGGAGGGTTGCAATGGAAACATCTGCGCTTGAATTATAGTTCTGTCACCTGCTAGCTGTTTGATCTTAAGCAAGTTACTTAAACTTTCCAACATTTCTTGAGCCATTTCTTATTTCCTCAACAAGAAAATAGGGAAACTAACATGTAAAATGGACCTTTAATAGGCCCATCTATTCATCCATTCAACACATTTTGATGACTTCCTGTGTTTCAGGTATTGTGCTAGCTGATGGTTATATGGTGTGCAAAAAAATAAGCCCAACCAAACCAAAAACAAGGAGCTTGCCTTTGAGAAGTTCATAATACAAATAAAGAAAATGTCTGCTTCTATATCTCTTATTTGAATGGAGATAATTTTATCAGGAGGTCTACTGGTATGAGTATTACTGAAAATGTCCTGTTGGTTTGTACACTGTCTCTGCTTAAATAACACTTGCTATAAGATGTGTATTAGCTTCGTGCAAAAGTAATTGCGTTTTTGCCACTACTTTTTTTTTTTTTTAAGACGGAGTTTTTTTCTTATTGCCCAGGCTGGAGGGCATTAGCGCTATCTCGGCTCACCACAACCTCCGCCTCCTAGGTTCAAGTGATTCTCTTGCCTCAGCCTCCCAAGTAGCTGGGAGTATAGGCATGCACCACTGCACCCGGCTAATTTTTTGTATATTTAGTAGAGATGGGGTATCTCCATGTTGCCCAGGCTGGTCTCAAACTCTCGACCTCAGGTGATCCACCCACCTCAGCCTCCCAAAGTGCTGGGATTACAGGCATGAGCCACCACACCCGACCAGTTTTTGCCATTAATCTGGTGGCAGCCGCCTGTAATTCCAGTACTTTTAGTGGCAAAAACACAATTACTTTTGCACCAACCTAATATATCCAGATTCAAGAATCAGTTTGAATTGTCATGACCTAAACCACAGACAGTCTGTTTGTGTCTAAAAGAGCAATCATCCATAATTAGTGGGCTACCTGGACATGCTTCTGTGAATCCTTTGATGCCAAAATACATATTCCTCAAATATTGCTGGTGTAAATTTTTAGTATAAAGATATAGATTGTGGCCAGGCATGGTGGCTCATGCTTGTAATCACAGCACTTTGGGAGGCCGAAGTGGGCAGATCACCTGAGGTCAGTAGTTCAAGACCAGCCTGGTCAACATGGTAAAACCCCATCTCTACTAAAAATACAAAAATTAGCCGGGCATAATGCCAAGTGCCTATGATCACAGCTACTTGGGAGGCTAAGGCAGGAGAATCACTTGAACCTGGGAGGCAGAGGTTGCAGTGAGTTGAGATTGCGCCACTGCCCTCCATCCCGGGTGACAGAAGGAGACTTTTTCAACAACGACAAAAAAAGATGTAGACTGTATGCAAGAGCTTTGGAAACTTATCATCAAAGCAGCACATGCTCCACCTCCGTAAAACTGTTCCTTTATTGATATTTCCATTTGCTTTTCTAGATGCATTCTCCACCCTTCTTTGTGTTATGGAAGGCTCACCCCTTAAGAGCTAGGGCTCCTTCGTGTTCTGGATTTCGGTTGTTTCAACCAATGGGAGGTAGGCAGTGGATCAGAGGCAAGACAAATATATGGGGATATTCTTTCCACCTCCCCCAGTCTGACACCGAAGATCACAGCTTCTTTTGAGATACAGTACCTGTCCCTCCTTGTCCCTCAGACCTGGGGTGGGGGTTAGCACCTAACTCCAGAGGGTGCTCAATCACACTCTGTCAGTTTCCATTATTTAAATTCTTCTCAGTTACCACGTTTGAGTGCATCATTTTATTCCCTTACTAACACCCGTACAGCCTGTCAATCTCAGTACAGTCTATTTTTTGCTGCACAGAAAAAAAATACATAAAAGTTGTCCAGGCGCGATGGCTCACGGTGTAATCCTAGCACTTTGGGAGGCTGAGGCAGGCAGATCACTTGAGGTCAGGAGTTCCAGATAAGCCTGGCCAACATGGTGAAACCTAGCATCTACTAAAAGTACAAAAAATAGCTGGGTGTGGTGGCAGGCACCTGTAGTCCCAGCTACTCAGGAGGCTAAGGCAGGAGAATCACTTGAACCCAGGAGGCAGAGGCTGCAGTGAGTGGACATCGCATCACTGCACTCCAGCCTAACAACAGAGCAAGACTGTCTCAAAAAAAAAAAGCCTACTAAATTCCTTATTTAGAAAGTCAATATTATCTTTATCTCTTTTAAAATAAAAAATAACAAAATTATATATAGCAGAACAATACATAACAGTTATAGAGCAGAAACTTTGAAAACAGAGAGACAAAAACTTCCCATGATTATACCAATTAGCACAACCATTGTTATTTTAGTTTCCATCTTGTCTCTTTTTGTGTATTTTCTTTTTAGAGTTGAAATGATAGCCTACATACAATTTGTGTTCTCATAAATATTCATTACAAACTTTTTTTATGCTACTACACAGGCTTCAGATTTATTTTATTAAATTAAAAAGAAGTTTTTTGAGGCAGGATCTTGCTCTGTTGTCCAGGCTGCAGTGCAGTGGCATGATCATTAGCTCACTGTAGCCTCAAACTCCTGGGCTCAAGTGAACCTCCTGCCTCAGCCTCCCAAAGTGCTGGGCTTACCACATACCCAGTCTAGAATAATTTAAAATATCTGCACAGTATTCTATTTTGTAGACATTCTATAATTCATTGAACCATTCCCCTATTGCTAATTATGTAGGTGTTTTCTAGTTTTTCACTGGTATAACATATCATAAATAACTCAGCTCATCTAGCATTTCCCTTATATTTTGTTGTTTTCTCTGGATAGGGCCCCAGAAGTAAAATTACATCAAAGAGTCAAACAGTTTGAAAAACTATGTGGCTGTGATTATTTTAAATATGTGCACAAGTTCTTTGATACTTCTTCTTTCAAGAAGTTAAGGCTAATCCCCTACCCTTGAGTGTTGAGTGGACTTAGTATCTTAGTCCATTCTGGCTGCTATAATAAAATATCATAAACTAGGTAGCTTCTAAACAACAGAAATTTCTTTCTCACAATTCTGGAGGCTGGGAAGTCTAGGATCAATCTACTGGCAGATTTGATGTCTGGTGAAGGCCAGCTTTCTGGTTCCTCAAAAGTGCCTTTTCTCTGCACTCTCACATAGTAGAAGGGAACAACACACTTGGTAGGGCCTCTTTTATAAGGGCATTAACTTCATTCATGAGGGCTCCATCCTCAGGACCTAGTTACCTCCCAAAGGCTCTGATATTGTTCACCTGTGTCCACCCAAATCTCAACCAAATCGTAGCTCCCATAATTTCCATGTATTGTGGGAGGGGCCCAGTTAGAGATAATTGAATCATGGGGGCCGTTTCCCCATACTGTTCTTGTGGTAGTGAATACATCTCACAAGATCTGAGGATTTTTTACGGGAAAATCCCCTTCACTTGGCTCTCATTCTCTCTTTGCCTGCCACCATGTTAAGATGTGCCTTTCGCCTTCTACCATGATTGTGAGGCCTCCCAGCCACAGTGGAGTCCATTAAACCTCTTTTGGTCTATAAATTACCCAGTCTTATGTATGTCCTTATCAGCAGTGTGAAAATGGACTAACACAGGCTGCACCCCTAAAAGCTGCCATCACCTGGGGGTTAGGATTTTAACATACGAATTTTGGCAGGACACAAACATTCAGACCGTAGCACTTAGTGACTCACTTCTAATGAATAAAATAAAGCAGAATTAATAGCGGGCGATTTGAAAGACTAGTTCAAAAAAAGACCCCGTGGCTTCCTCCTCACCCTCACATCACTTGCCCTGTGAGAAGTTAGCTTTCCTGTCATGAGCAGCTCCATGGAGAGCGCCATGTAGCAGAGGACGGGGGTCGCCATGTGAGTGAATGTTCCGGAAGTCCGTCCTCAAACTGCATTCCTTCCGATGCCTGTAGTGCGAGTCAACAGCTTGACTGCACCCTCACAAGAGACCCTGAGCCAGAATCACCCAGCAAAGCTGCTCCTGACTGACTCAGAAACTGTGTGAAATAATAAATGTCTGTTTTCTTAGGGGGCTGCAATTTGGGGTAATTTGCAATGCAGCCATAGATAAACAATACAGCAACAACGGAACTATTGTTTTGGAGCATTTGTTTTAACTCGGTTCAAGCATGAGGCACTTAACGGACAACCCAACTCAGTTAATCACAGCAAATTACTGCCACTTAAGGTATATCCAGAGAGCCAGTGAGGGACATAGGGAGGATGAACACGGAGAGAAAAGAAGAGAGAAGAGAGTAAGAGAGGAAAAAAGTAAGTTAGCAAGAGAGGGGCATGGGAAAGATGACTACGTGACCTAGTTTAGCTTGGAGAGTCCCAGTTTGTAGCACTGTCTTGATGTAATTGTGCATAGGGTCCCCTTTTCACTTTCAGAACTGTCCTGGTTTGGATGATAAATTATATGACCCTAGATATAGGCCAATATCTCGGCCTTCCCCCAACCCAGTTCTTTGCTTTAATATTCCGTCTTTCATGGCCGGGCGTAGTGGCTTTCGCCTGTAATCCTAGCACTTTGGGAAGCTGAGGAGAGCGGATCACTAGGTCAGGAGTTTGAGACCAGCCTGACCAACATGGTGAAACGCCGTCTCTACTAAAAATACAAAAATTAGCCAGGCATGGTGGCACGCACCTGTAGTCCCAGCTATTCATGATGCTGAGGCAGTAAAATCGCTTGAATCTGGGAGGCGGAGGTTGCAGTGAGCCGAGATCACGACATTGCACCCCAGCCTGGGCGATAGAGTGAGTGAGACGCCGTCTCCGAAAAAAAAAAAAAATTCTATCTTTCCCCGATGCCTCGTGCTGAGTCTGCTCCAGCTCCATAGCACTTGCTCAGAGTCCTAAATTTCCCACCAAACCATAGTCTCACTGGCACCTCTTCCAAGGCTTAGAAGTCACCTCCGTTTCCTTCCCAGTATTCTTGCATCACCGTAAGGAATTCACCATAGTGGTTAAGAGCTTGGCTCAGGAATTAGGCAAACCTGGGTCTGAGTCTTGCTATACAACCCTAGGGAAATTACTTAAGTTATTTATGCCTCAGCTGTAAGCTGGGGCATATATTATCTACTATCTCAGGAACGTTGAGGATATTAATAAGACTATGTGAATAAATGCTCAACATAGTGTCTGGCATATACGTATGTGTATATATGCTATGCATTTTATATGCATAATATACATGATGACTATATGTTAGTTACTATCAGCATTTAGTATTCCAGAAAAAAAATCCATCTCATGGAGATGCTTTTTAGTTGTTGGGACATGCATTTTACTAGAAAACTCTCAAGTATGTCATTGTATTTATTTGTTTTAATGTTAGGAGGCAGAAAAGTTAGGAAACGTGTCAAGCAGTAAAGGAAAAGTCAAGCAAAGACTATATTTACCCTTCAGGCTTCATATGCCTTACTTTGCTCATTCATTAATTCATTCACTCACTTATACATTCATTCACTTATACATTCATTCACTTATTTTTCAACAAATATATATTGGTTATCTATCAAATACCAGGCACTATGTTAAGCACAGGCTTGAACAATGCCTTTCAAAAAAAAAAAAACCTAAAGCTTTATTTCCATTTCTTAAAGGAAAATCTCACATTTAAAAAAAAGCTGTTGTGTGGCAGTACTAAGTAAGTAGGGGTTTGAAGCCAAATTTGGAAATTATATATATACACATATATGTTTTTCTGATGATCAAATCTTTCAAATTGGCTTTGAGCAATAGGAGTAATTTTCTGCTATAAAAAGGAATGTATTTTAGCTTTTCACCTAATGATTAAAAAAACAAACTAAGAGTGGGAAAATGCAAATTATGTGAATATATAATTTGGCATCGGTGAGATATCAGCAGAAGGAACTGCTGACAGGAAGACAGTTATTTTCTTTTTTAGCCATAGGCACTCCTCATTTCTGTTTTTAGGAAATGGAAAACTAGTAGACAGAAATATCCCTGGGTACATGGACTACATATTTTACAAGCACAGCATAAAATACTTAATAAAACTAAAGAGATGCCTGAAAATCGAGACTTCAATAGATGAAGGTGCTCACAACAATTAAAATCCATCCTTTCTTCCCCCTCATGGAACAGAACAATGAAGTGTAGAGAAAATGCATAGGATTGCTTTAAACTATTTGGCAATATTTGTCAGATGAAATTTTGAAAAAGTTTCTTTTCACTGTTGTCATTCATCTTGAATAATGAGTATCACAGTATATGTTTTGATAGCCCATGAATTTTTATCTTTATTTTAATCTTTAAGGTCAAGCTAGCATTGATTACTAATAAACGGATTCTAAATGAATAGTATTATTATTTTAGGAATAAAAGTAATTAACATTTACTAAATGTTTACTATGTGCTAAGTTCAGTGCTTTAAAGGCAATTTCCTATGTAGTTCTCACCACCACTCAAGGACACAGCTGCTATCATGATCTCACTTACACATGAAAAAGCAGAGGGGTAAGTATTACAACCTTGCTTAATTACAAACAAAATTAGCAAAAAAGCCAAGATTTGAACTGGAAGAACCCTGACTCCAGAGCCCATGCTTACCCACCACACTATTCTGAATGGAAGGGCTTAACTAATTCACCTGTTTATTCAAACTTTCTAATTTGTTCTTTCTGAAATAGTTATGCCTGTTCAGATTCCACTTTTAGTCCTTGCCCATTTTCTCAATTATATGCAAGTCTCATTTAACTTTATAGTTATGCAAGGCCACACCTGTCTGAATGATACGCTGACTCATTCATTTAGTTGAAAGGTAGACACCAAATTGATTTTTAAAAGGACATAGGAAACTAATTGAAAAAAAATTCATGAATCACCTTAATGAGGAATTGGTACCAGGAAATCAAGTACAGAGAACCTCAGACAATTGGCTTTTGGAAAAGTGCTAATCAACTACATATTCATCTGGAATGAAAATGCCTCTCTAGCAAGACATTGTGTAACAAGGAAGTACAAGAGGTGAAACCCATTTCAGTGACTTATAAACATTTGTTTCTCATTCTTCTGGGTATGAAGACGATGATGTATATATTTATTACTGAAAAGTGAGGTTACCAGTATTCTTCCAGAATTAGGTAAATGAAAAACAAAGTGGACATCATTTGAGAATTCTTGCATGTTTTTCTTTGCAGCTGTTGTTCATCATTTCCTTCCATAATTTGTTCCAAGACTAGCTGATCTATCACAGTCATTTCGTCGTGGTCCACCGCTCTGACATAACAGTTGAAGGTACGTTCCCTGTTCTTTAAATCCCTATTTTTTTTTTCCTAAACAGCTTCTGCCTCATGCAAAATAAAAACATTATAACATCTTGCTATTATCTGTTTTACATATATTTATATTCTGCTGGAGTTACACCCCTTTTAACGCAAACCTATTGGGAATTTCGTTGTTGAGTCCCTAATTCTTATCGATGAATTCAAGAAATCAGATCAGACAGTTCATCATAACTCCTTAAACATCAAATTCTCTTAGAGTTTATCACTTTGTGGGTGACATGTTTGGTATCATGAGCATATTTACCATCTTAATATTCCTTCCTCCATTGTAAGTTTGAAAAAATCAATATCTACTTCCATATAATAGAAAATATTACTCTTTCCCTTATCTGTTTCTTACCATCCTATATTTATTCAAACTCAGACATACTTGCACACTGGCCCAAATTTCCATATCCCAGGAAAGAATAGGCTACGTAGTTTTTGGAGCCCAGTGTAAAATGAAAATACAGGGCCATTTTTTTTTAAAAAAAGCAGGAAATAGTGTGGTTTAAGGTATTAAATATAAAACTTTTTCCTTCCTTCTATGGTCTGAGTCTCTCAACTTGTCATAGTGTTTTTTATGTGCTATTTAATGTCATTCTAAGTCAATAAAAATTTTAAAAAATTTATTAGTATGATGTTCTCACAGGCACTGGGGAGGAAAACAATAGTATAATGTTTACTGTTTATGTTGGGCAATGCCAGTTTTAAATGCAAATATCAGAACATTTAGCTCCTATGCGGAATCACTGAAATTACATAATTCATAGCCCTGATAACCCAATCTACAGTGGATAGGCAACCCCAAGGGTATTGCAACCTTTGGGCTAGAAGCCTTTAAGTACTTGGATTAAAGATGAGTGAAAGAAAGGTTTGGCTGGGCACGGTGTAATCTCAGCACTTTGGGAGGCCGAGGTGGACAGATCATGAAGTCAAGAGATAGAGACCATCCTGGCCAACAAAGTGAAACCCTGTCTCTACTGAAAATACAAAAATTACCTGGGTGTGGTTGTGCATGCCTGTATCCCAGCTACTTGGGAGGCTGAGACAGGAAAACTGCTTGAACCCGGGATGCAGAGGTTGCAGTGAGCTGAGATCGTGCCACTGGACTCCAGCCTGGCGTCAGAGCGAGACTCTGTCTCAAAAAAAAAAAAAAAAAAAAGATTTGCACCATGGCACTGCCGGCCTAGGGCGGAATGGCTTCCCATACTCTGCCTGAAGACTTTCTGGGTCATGGGTGCCCTACCCAACTTGTATCCACACCTGCACCCAGGCCCCTGTTGGGGAATAGGGACTGGTGACAGTAGCTGGACAGGATGGGGAGGGTGAGGCCAGTCAAGGCAGAGGGTCGCCAAGAATCCCAGAAAGGTGGGGAGGGATGGGAAGGAGAGCCATGAGTGAGCAGAGGCTCTAATCGCCTGTACAAGCTCTATTGTCCCACTGACTTCATATACAAAAACAAATTCAAAAAAACTTAAAAATTGTTAAGAATTTCAAAAGGGTACCTGCAGAGGATTAAAACCCATGTGTGGGGTCCTTGTGACATGGGGCTTTGTGCAGCTGCACTGGTCACATGGCCATGAACCCAACCCAACTGTATGCAGGAGTTAGTATTTAACCCAAGGAGGTGCGTATAAGCAAACATTGCTTTACAATAAAACATTGAAAAATAACTTTTTTATTGTTTCTGTCAATGATTAATATATAAAATTTAAAAATACCTACTTTATTTTTTTTTATTGTACTTTAGGTTATGGGGTACATGTGCAGATCATGCAGGATTGTTGCATAGGTACACACATGGCAATGTGGTTTGCTGCCTCCATCCCCCTGTCACCTATATCTGGCATTTCTCCCCATGTAATCCCTCCCTGACCTCTCCACCCACCTGCTGTCCCTCCCTTGGCCCCCCCCAACAGACCCCAGTGTGTGATGCTCCCCTCCCTGTGTCCATGTGTTCTCATTGTTCAACACCCACCTATGAGTGAGAACATGCAATGTTTGATTTTCTGTTCTTTTCTCAGTTTGCTGGGAATGATGGTTTCCAGATTCATCCATGTCCATACAAAGGGCACAAACTCATCGTTTTTTATGGCTGCATAGTATTCCATGGTGTATATGTGCCACATTTTCCTTGTCCAGTCTATCGTCGATGGGCATTTGGGTTGGTTCCAGGTCTTTGCTATTGTAAACAGTGCTGCTATGAACATATGTGTGCATGTGGCTTTATAATAAAATGATTTATAATCCTTTGGGTATATACCCAGTAATGGGATTGCTGGGTCAAATGGAATTTCTATTTCTAAGTCCTTGAGGAAGCGCCACACTGTCTTCCACAATGGTTGAGCTAGTTTAAATATATGAGAAATGTCCCTCTCATGAATATAAAAAAACTCTTAGGGAAATACAATTTTCCCTACTCTAACCGTATTCTACCCTATTGGTCAGTAACAATAATGGTAATATTAGCTGAACATACCCTTTGTGTTGGACATCATGCTAGTCATTTTATGTGAATTTACTTTATGTGATTTATCTCAACTATGTCCAATAACATGGAGTAAGTACAATTTTTACCCCTACTTTATAGATGAAGAAGCTAATATAGAGAAGCCAACTTGTCCAAGACCAGAAAATGAAAAGAATGATCTATTTGAGTTTATTACAATAACGTAGAATAATTTAATATAGGAAGCCTATAAAAATATATTACCTCTGGAGGTCAAACTGGAAAAATGACATAATCATATCAGTGGATGCTTAAAAGTATTTGAGATGATTCAACACTTACTCCTTTTTCTGGGTTCTTCCAAATCCAGGAAACAAAGGATACCTTCTTAAACATGATAAAGTATTTGTTTCCTATCAACAGCAAAATGTTAATTTGAAGCATTATAGAGACCATCCTATTAAAATGGGAATTCAAAGGATTTCTGCTGCTTCTATTAGTATTTTATGCTCTTCTGGAAGCTATGATAAATGCAATAATACAGGAAATAGAAATAGAAGCAATAATGTAGACAGGGCAAAGATACATTTGCCTTAGTTTGCATGTAATATGACTGTCCAGCAGAAAACCTAACAGAATCAGTTGAAAAACTTTCAGAACTACCAAGAGTTCAGTTAAGTGCTGAACAAATAAAATCAGCTGCTTCTCTGTATACCAGCAATAATCAGGTAGAAAATCTAATGGGAAAAATGTCCTTTTTTTTTTTTGAAATGAAGTCTCACTTTGTCACCCAGGCTGGAGTGCAGTGGCACGATCTCGGCTCACTGCACCCTCCGCCTCCCAGGTTCAAGCAATTCTCATGCCTCGGCCTCCTGAGTAGCTGGGACTATAGGCAGCCACCAACATGCCTGGCTAATTTTTGTATTTTCAGTGGAGAGGCGGTTTCGCCATATTGTCCAGGCTGGTCTTGAATTCCTGACCGTGTGATTTGCCCACCTCGGCTTCCCAAAGTGCCGGGATTATAGGTGTGAGCTACCGCACCTGGCCAAATGTCCATTCTTAAAAGCAACAATAGGTGTGCATATTCTAGGAAAGACCATAATTGTAAGAAGCAGGTATGACCTGGATAATGAAACCCATAAATCTTGACTTGTAAGTAGAATATATAACTAAACTAATTATTGCTGAATGAAAGGGAATAGTATAAAGGTGTTGTGATGGTTAATGTTATGTGTCCACTTGACTGGGTCATTTGGTGCCCAGATATTTGATCAAACATTATTCTGGGTGTGTCTGTGAGGGTGTTTCTGGAGGAGTTTAACATTTAAATCAGTAGACTAAAGTAGATTGCTCTCCCTAATGTGGGTTGGCCACATCCAATCATTTGAAAGTCTGAAGAGAACAAAAAGGCTGACTGTCTTCTGAGTAAGAGAATTCCTTTGCCCAACTGCTTTCAAGCTGAAATATTAGCTCTTGCTAGATTTTAAGCCTGCCAGCCTTTGGACTAGAACTACACCATTGGCTTTCCTGGTTCTCAGGTTTTAGGATTGAGAGAGGAAAGACAACATCTCACCTGAGTCTCCAGCCTGCCACCTCTCCCTGCACATATTGGGATTTGTCAGCCTCCATAATCACATGTGACAATTTCTTACAATAAACCTCTTTTTATGTACATCCCATTGGTTCTGTTTCTCTGGAGAACCATAATACAAGTGTCAATCATTCCAAATTAATTTATAATTTTAATATGATTAAATGAAATCCCATTTGGAGAAGATAAAACAATTCTAACATTCATCTGAAAGGATAAACCAGTACAAATAGTTTTTAAAAATTAAAAAGAAGAGGAATTTAAGTGTGGCTGTTGAAGAGGGAGGCATACTAGTCTTACAGAATAGTGTAACAGATTACAAAGTAATTAAAACAATGTGGTTACAAGAATAGCCAGATAGTCCAAATTAATAGAATAGTTCATCATTTACATCCCCCAACCAAGGAGTATGTTGAAGTAGATTTAGGTATGTAAAAATCTTTTTAAATATTTAAAATATATATTGCATTATATTTGGTGGCAAAAAGGAAGAATTATTCTGTAAATAGTGCTGGATAAGTTGATTAGATATTTGTGGGTCAGACAAACTAGGTCCTCATTTTTTACTGTGTAACAAAATTAGTCCCAGGTGGATTTTTAAGTTAAATGCAAAGAAAATAGAAACAATAAAATATATGACAGAATATTTATTAAATTGGATGAGATATTTCTAAGCTTAAAAGCAGTAAGGAAATGGAAAATAAAAAGATCACATCTGAATACATAAAAATAAAAGCCATACACACACACACACACACACACACACACACACACACACGGAAATAAAACTGAAATAATACACTGGAAGAATACTTGCAACTTATAGAACAGCCAAATGATCTGTATATTTGATATACAAAGAGAGTGAATGAGTAGATTTCTTAAAATATATGCGAAAAAAGAAATAGATAATCCGTAAATAACAAAAATCTCAATGGTAAGCAAAAAAATGTCAGTAACAAAGGGATTTGTTTCTAGCTTCTGTTAATAGTGGAATAGTTTGATTGGGCTAATCCTCCAATAAAAACAAACAAATAACTAGATAGTACACTTTCCCTATCATAACCAGAATACATGGGTTTGGGAATCAAAAGTAGGATGTAAGAATGGCTCCTCTAACTATTATATTTGTCTTAGTCTGTTTCTGCTGCTGTAAGAAAATGCCTTATACCGGGTAATTCATGAACAACAGAAACTTATTTCTCACGGTTTTCGAGGTTGGGAAATCCCAGATCAAACAGATTCAGTGTTTTGTGAGGGCTTGCTCTCTGCTTCCAATATGGCCTCTTCTTGTTGCTCTTCACCTGGAGGAAGGGGTGAACAGTTCCCTTGCACCTCTTTTACCAAGGCACTAATCTCATTCATGAGGGCTCCACTCTTATGACTTAATCACTTCCTAAAGGCCCCACTTCTTAATACTATCACATTTGTGATTACATTTCAACATATAAATTTTGGGAGGTCACCAACCTTCAGACCAGAGCAACACTAACACATTTGCAGAATATTTGCTTCTTCTGGTATCTTTGAACTCTGCCATTTCAGAGATCTGAGTCCTTATACGGAGTGTGGTTCCACCATGAGACAATGGTTCTATTGAATTGGAGAAAGATTTCCACTTGGCAGTTTTGGATTCCTTATGCTACTGAATCAACAGGCAGAAAGGTGGATCGCTCTTCTAGGTGGAGTGATTGATCCCTATCGCCAAGAGGAAACCGGGTTGCCTTTATACATTAGGGGCAAGGAGGACTATGTCTGTAACTCAGGAGACAGTTTGGGGTGTATATTAGTACTCCGTATGCAATAGAAAAGTTTAGTGGAAAAGTGCATAAACAAAACAAAACAAAAAAGGCAGGATAATTGAGGACTTGGACCTTTCAGAAGTGAGAGTTTCAATTACTCTACTAGGTTCTGGCTGAAGGTGGGTGAAATCAATGAATAGTAGAAAAAGGAAGCCATAGGTAAGTTAGGACCAGGTGACCAATTGCAGAAAAAATGGCTGTAGTCACTTTGCATATTTCCTTTTTGCTTTTCATATATATGTACTTATGTGTATATGCTCACATTTTCCTCTTGTTGGTTCCTTCCTATTAACAAAAATTTGATATGCAAGTTGCTAGAGGTTAAGTTTACAATTAGTCTTTAGGCAACAGACTATCCAGTGGAACTGTGATGGATTCTGAAGGGCCATTAATATAACCACAGCACCGTATGCAATGATTGTTGCATCTCTTCATTTTGAAGATGATGAGTATCCTGTTAGGTGAAATGTAGAGTTATTATTGTACGGCATTCAAGTGTGTGTAGAAGGTATATATGGACAGTGAGTACTCAAAGGGGCAGACTATGCTGTTTATTGATTTCCTTTTAGCTCCAAATTCACCATTTTTTGGCCTACTTTGTAATAAATGAAGAAGGATTTTGTAAAAATGTCTCCTTTGCTAGCCAGCCTAGTGTTAAAGCTTGTCAGTAGAGGGTTCTGGAGGGACACTGGAGGAGGAAGGGATTTTCCTTTGCTGGTTCTGGTATGCTCACTCTCTAGGCTCTTGTAGGGCACACTCCACCCTCCACCACCATGCATGCTTATTCCCTGTGTGGTTTCTCCCATGCCGCAGGTTGCAACTTTTCTCCAGTGTTTAGCTGGAGATAGGGATGGTGTATCTGGGATTTCCCACACAGTATGACCCTGCACACCAAACCAGGTCGCTGCTCCCCACATCTTTTCAGCCCTAGAATCCCAGGGCCATCCTGCAAGTATGCTGGGCTCCTACAGAGAGCTGCTTCTCCAGATTCCAGGTCCAGTGGTGCCCAGGCACCATCAGCTCCCTCTGACATTCAGTGAGTTCACTCTGATGATTAAGACTCCACTTTCATGTGGATGGCTTCCCTGGTATCCCAGAAACTTCTAGCAACTCCCACTTACGCTCCCACTTATGAGGCACATCAGTGACTTTTCCACCATCCAGTGAATCAAAGTTGTGCCCTTTCCAAAGACATTTGGATTTCAGCTCTAGGGAGAGTAAAGCTCTATATTGGGAGCTCTATCTCAGTCTTAGCCATAATAGTTGCTCCTCATATCTGCTACTCTTTTGTTAAAATTATCTTTAACTTTCACTAGTCAATTTGCCATTATTCCAATCATTTCTCCCATTAAACTTTCCCTGTTTAAATCATTGTGTGGTTTTTGCCTCCTAACTGGACCCCAACTAATACATCTGGTAATATTCCTTGCCTTGACTTCATTTTGTCTGATGTTAATATAACCGCTCCAGTTTCTTACTAGTGTTTAAGTGGTATATTTTTTCTCTATCATTTTACATAAATGCTATCCATGTCTTTATATATAAAAGACATATTTTCTACACAGAAGATAATCTTCATTAAAAATTGGTAACATCTGAGTTTTGGAATGTTTAGTGACCTTACATTTAATGTAATTATTAATTTGGTTGAATTTATGTAATCACTTTGCTATTTTATTCTATTTGTTGTACCCATTTTTTAATTTCCTACTTTCCTGCCTTATGGGTTAGCCATTTAAAAAAATTACTATATTTTTAACTCACTTATGGTTCTATGGGTCACAGTATATATTAACTGAATTAATACTAGTCCATTGTGCCTACAATGTAATCTTATAACAGTATACTTCTATTTACCCCTTTCTGTTCTTTGCGATATTATCAAATATTTTAGTGATAATCTCAGCAATGCATTATTTTCATTTTAAAGAGTCAATTGCCTTTTTTTTGGAGATGGAGTCTGCTCTGTTGCCTAGGCTGGAGTGCAATGGCATGATCTTGGCTTACTGCAACCTTGACCTCAGTCAAACGATTCTTGTGCCTCGGCCTCCCAAGTAGGTGGGTTACAGGTGCGCACCACCACGCCCAGCTAATTTTTGCATTTTTTAGTAGAGAAGGGGTTTCACCATGTTGATCAGGCTGGTCTTGAATTCCTGACCTCAGGTGATCCATCCACCTCAGTCCCCAAGTACTGGGATTACACCTGGCCTCAATTGCCTTTTTATATGCTTAAGGGAAAACACTGTATATTTACTAAACATTTATAATTTATGTGATGAACTTTATTATTTTGAATACATCAAAATTTCTGGCTAGTTTCATTTCCCAACTGCCTAAAGAAGTTCTTTAAGCTTTTCTTGTGTACAGGTCTGCTGATTACATTCTCCCTGATAATATTTATCTGAAGGTGTCCATATATAACCATTATTTTAAAAGGTTATTTTACTGTATATACTATTCTAGTTTGACATTTATTTCCACCCTTTAAAGACATTATCAATTATTTTCTGTTCTCCATTGTTACTGATGAGAAGTCAGCACTTATTCTTATCATTACCCTGGTATATATCTTTTGCCTCTGAATTTTTTCTTCTTTTTTTTTGCTTTCTAGCAATTTAACTAGGATATGACCAGATGTAGGTTTGTTTGGGGTTTGTTAAACTTCTTGAAGCTCTGGCTTATCCATTTCTTCAAATTTGGGAAGAATTTTGGCGAGTACTTTTTCAATTTTTCTTTTACTCTCCCTCCCTTTTCCCCTCTGCTTGATCTCCAATTACACTTACAGTAGTCTGCTTTATATGGTTCCATAGACCACTAAGACACTATTCTTTTCTTTTTCTCAGTAGTTTTTCTTTTTGTGCATCAGTTTGGATAGCTTGCATTTCCCTGCCTTTAAGTTTACTGATCATTTCTTCTGTCTCCAATCTTCTATTAGGCTCATACAATGAATTTTTATTTCAAATATTGTATTTTTCACTTCTAAAATTTTCATTTGGTTTTCATAGTTTTCATTTTTCTGTCTGTAACTATGGTCTCCTTTCCTATTATGCTATTAATTTTACTTAAACCCTTGAACATGTTTATAATAGTTCTTAAAGTTTTTATTCGCTAATTCAATATGTGGGTCATCTCTGGGCCTGTTTCTTTGAATGACTTTCTCCCCTGGCTAAGGGTCACGTTTTCCTGCTTAGCCTATATAATATTGGCTTACTTTATAGTGGATGTTGTGGATACTACACTGTTGACAATAGGAGTTTGCCATCTTCCTATACGAGTATTGAGTTTTGTTCTGGCAGGTAGCTGGCAGTACTGATAGGATAGCTTGATCCTGTCAAGGCTTAATTTAGGATAGTTCAAGAGTTGTCTTTACTTTACAGCTACAGTAAAGCTGTGACCTTTACTTAATTCTTGGGTTGTTCAGTGAGCCCTTCACACACTGGCTGATTTGAACTCTGATGGCTCCTAGCACTATGTGACCTCCAGCGACTGTTTTCTGCCGTGCCCCATGACATCTTGCCTTGCTTATGTACAGCTTAGTATTCAGTCAGACTTAAGAGTACCCCTATGCAGATTTTTGGTGCTTCTTTTCTGCACAGCTCCCCATCCGTGGTACTATGTCCCACCAATTTCAGCTACCTGAGCTATTCTTAACTCTGGTCCCATTTCTACCATCCCATACAACTGTTTTTTGTCTGAGCTCCATTTACTTTTGCTGCAGTTTGGAAAGCTCTCCCAGGAAGAAAGCCAGTGAATGCAGAGGTCACCACATGGTTTTCCCTTCTTTCAAGGATCAAAGCCCTGAATTATTTGTTGTACAATGTCATAATTGTTTATGGTAGAAGGATAAGTCTAAGAGACATGACTCTCCAACGGAGGTTTTGATTTCAGCAACTGTTTATTTCTAGAAATTCTATCTCATAAGTATATCTATTTAAACCCTAGTTTTCTCATTTTGTATACCCATTTTTGAAATTTCAAAGTTAATTTCACACATAGCTCTTCTGTATTTTGCATTCAGTTCCAACATCTGCATTCTTTGCAGTCTAAATTTATTGTTGCTGTTGATTTTCACTTAATAGTGGCTAGGTTTATCTGGATTTGGTAGAATTCTTTAAAAGTTTATGCTTGATTATCATCTAAGACTCTTTTGGGATAGTTTCTTCTCCTTCAGTCTGGTGTGTGTATGTGTACACTAGTCTCAGGAACTTTTGGGATTCCCTTAAAAGTTTTAACTCAGAAGAGGGGGTCCCATTCAGGTCCTCTCCCTCACTGCTGCTTCAAAGCTCAATGTGCTCACATACTGTCAGTATAGAACTCTGGCTTCAGGGCAATATCTCCTCTACATAAAGCCCACAGGCTCCCAACAATTCTAGTTCCAACCATCTGTGAACTCTGTTGCTCTAGCTGGGGATCCTCACCTTACATGGTCTGGTTCTTGGTGATTTCTGGCAAGTCCAATTCAGGCTCTAAACTGATAGTTTCCACTCCTGGCTACTTGGGGCTCAGCTCTTAGATTTTTAAAAGATTATTTTTATCCCTTTCTGGTTTTGTTTTTTCATTTTTGAAGGGATAAAAATCACTGGAGACTAGAAATGGTTCAGTGTATGTTGTATTTGGGGTTTAGCTACTGTGGAGCAGAAATTAACCTAAGCTTTTAAAACATTACATACCTGGAGCAAAACACATGTGTTAATTTGATAATCAGTCATATAACAAAAATAAAAGGCAATAAATACCCCTATCTGAGTTACTAACATACATCTTTATGTGGCAATTTATCGCCATGAGAAGCTGAATTATTAGCATAATTTATTTAGCATTTTCCATTTGCTTAATTAATTTACTTCTCAGTCCAAATACTAAAGGATACTTCCATAGGCTGAATCTTTGTAAATTTTAGAAAAACATATTTAAGTTGACAAATGAAGGCTGACATTTGGCTATTCTTTAATAGGCTGAAAATCAAGCAAATCCTATTCCTTTATTTGTTCATTTTGCAGTAAGTCTTGACATCACCTTCTCCTCTTTCTTAAATTTGCTTACTTAGCAGGGTACAATGCAGTTTTCATCTGCAATCTGATTTCAAAAGAATCTTTGTGACAGCTAATCTTCTGTACACTCACTGTAATTAAATATTACAGCACAAATGATATGTAAGATACTCACTTTCTTGAGAACTTCTCAGCACCAAAGAGCAATGACACAAAAAAGTATAGATTTTCAGAGTGCTTTTTATAGATTTTTCAGCTTGAATGTTTAACTCTTATAGCACCTAGAGCTTGCAAAAACATGATATAGCATAGACTCAAAATATCTTTACTGTCTTTTAATCTGTACTAAACTCTCATTTTACCTCAGTTTAAAATCTGCTAGCAGACTGATCTGCTTACCATTTTTTTTTTTTTGAGACAGAGTCTCGCTCTGTCACCCAGGCTGGAGTGCAGTGGCATGATCTCGGCTCACTGCAACCTCTGCCTCCCAGGTTCAAGCAATTCTTCTGCCTCAGCCTCCCGAGTAGCTGGGATTATACATAGGTATGTGCCACCATGCCCGGATAATTTTTTTGTATTTTTAGGGGTTTTACCATATTAGCCAGGCTAGTCTTGAACTCCTGACCTTGTGATCTGCCCACCTTGGCCACCCACAGTGTTGGGATTACAGGCGTGAGCCACTGCGCCTGGCCTAATCTGCTTACCTTTAAGCTACTTGCTTCATTCCTAAAACGTATGCATATAGGAAATGCCATACTGAATTAGATTAATAATTAAGTTCAGTTGTCTCTGATGGTAAATGTGACCAGAATATACTGTGTCAGAGAGTATGGCTGCCATCTTAACCTTTTTTAACCCAGTAACTGATTCCCACTGATGTTCCTTGATCAATTAATTCCTTCTCCAGTCCTACCATACAAGCTTAAACTGTGTGGTAGCTCCACAAATTTACAATCAACATTCTACTTTTATTTTTTCTTCAAACCATCTCTTCCTACTTCAAGAAGTAATCTAATTCTAGATTTGGTGAATATATTCACCCAATACATGATCTTCATGATTTATTCCCACTTTTAGCAGACTGAGATCCTAAGTTTTAAAAATATGCTTTTCTTAAAAAGTAAACACAAGAAGTGTTAACTTACTATTGTAAGTTAATTACTATAGTAAGTAGGATAATAACTATTATATTTTGAAACATTTTTAGGTGTGGTCTTAGTAAGATGATACCTACAAAATTAATACTCCATTAAGTCACATGTAAACTTTCTGAAAAGGTTTCCAGTACCAACAACCACAGTTCTGTAATTTAGGAATTCCTATGATATACTTTGAGTGGCTTTATAGCTTTGTGATTTACTTACCCACAAAGGTGTTGATGAGATAAATGTCACTGGTATGTGTTGCCTCAGAGGAGGGAGTAAGATCAAAAGAGGTTTAGTAACCCATAAGATGTCCAAAGTTTGAAGGTAACATTTTCAGAAAGTCATTATTGTCCATAGATACATATGAAAGCCAAGTACAATGTTTCTTGATTCAAGGGCAGGAATATTTATTTTAAGATAATATAAGAATGCAAGACAGGTTGCTTTACAATTTACAATAAGAACAGTAAATTGGAACTTAAGCTAAATAAATTTCTTACTATGAAATGATTCTGAAAAGTACCATAAACTGTTTATCATGTATGCCTTCTGTAAAAGTTTAATGTTAATTTTAAGTATAACTTAATTTTTCCAAAGAACAGTCTGTAGAAGGAAACACTGACAATAAGAGCATACATGTAGTTAGTGCATTATTATTTTCAAATCATTAATAAATTTTAAATTGATATAAGCCACAATTCAGTGAGATATTTTTATCACTTATTTTATAGATGATACAATTCAAGAGTGATAATATGAAAGGAATCACTGTAATTTACCACTTTCTTTTCTATTTTAATTGATCAGGATATTTATTTATTTACATTTTAATATTATGTTACAGTCTTACAAATGTTTTCATCCACTCACTCTGATAAGCAATAAGGAATAAAATAAAGATTGCATATGTACTATGGTATTATTCCTTGGGAGAACGATAGAATTATAAAGGATTTTAATGGGGCAATTTAATTTTTACACTATATTTGCAGGATTTTCCATGTATGGTAGATAGTATAACTTATAGTCAAGAATTAAAGGAAACTGCATCTTTTTCAATTACTTTAGGTACCAAATCATATTGAGAACATTCAGTGTAAGGTAAAATAGACCTGGCATATGTTATATGAGTGGGTAGGCATTTTCATTTCATAAATCAATTAATAAGATAAAATAGACCTGGGGTATGTTATATGAGTGGGTAGGCATTTTCATTTCATAAATCAATTAAATCAACTTTCAAAGCAGGTGAAATTAAATTATTATACTATATGGGATCCTTGTACTTATGGATAATATATTCTTAAATTATTGTAATAAATAATATCAGATAAAGAATGTAAAAAGTCTAACATACAAAATTAATACTAATAGTAACATCTTCTTGGAAATAACATTTCTTTTATAAATAAGCTGATGCAGATCAATTTCACATTTAATAACTTATAAAAACAAAGTCAGTGCTATTTTCATATGTAAAAGCAAAGTAATAGTTGGAGTGTATTTAACTTACATTAAATATGTCTTATAAAGGAAGATAAATGAACTTCCACATGCAATATGTAAATATATTAATTTAGATTAATTGTTCTATTTTTGTATAGTATCCTTGTATAACCTAAGCATTTTTAATTGAACAAATTTCTATTAAATATTATCAAATTGTTTTTCTATGTAAAAATCTAATTTTGTTGTGATTCAACAGAAAGGTTTTATTTTCCCTTTTAAGACATATTTTTTTGAAATAATAAATTATATTTGAATTATTATTACTGGCTGTTTAGCATCACTTTTGCATGTGGTCCTTTTGCAAGAAACAAAATATTAGCTTCTACTTAATATATATATCAGTCTTCTGAACCATTTTATATTAGTCTTTTACAATACTCATTTAATGCTAGACATACATTAACAATATGCAATAAGTTACAGAGTGTAAGACATTATTTTTACTAGTTTTATTAACATGTACCACCTACAATTAGGAGCAGCTTCACGTTTAAGAAGATAACGACAATGACAATGATTATCGATACAACTACCACTGCTTCTACTATGAACACGTGACTTTTGGGGAGAAAAATTCTACACTTTAAATTTCCTTACTGTATACATAAAAGAATAACAGACATTCTGTTGACTTTGGCAAATCAACAAAAATTTTTAAAAACTTTATACAAGTCAAACAACATATGTTAAGTACTTTTAAAAGTTAAAAGTACATGTAAACAATTGTTTTATATAGTAGCTTAATTTCTATTTGTTTTGAAAATCATCTCAGTGTAATTAAAAACTCGGCAAATAACAGGAATTTAATAACAATTCTAAAGGTCTTATAAATCTCAAGCAATATTCATCCACAAAAATAAGTTCACAGTCCAAAACCAAAGAAAATACGATGTTTGTTTTTAGGCGATCAACATTCCATGAATCAAAAATTATTTTGAAATGAGGCAAATTTCTAATAAATAAATAAATAAATAATATACATTCATATGTAGTCACTAGAAGTATCTACATACTTCTGAAGGGAATGAAAAAGTGCAGAGTTCAGCAAATCAAGGCAAAAACTCAATTTGATTTTATATATATAACATTTGTAGTATCAAGATGCATTTTATCTGTTTTATGTTTAAGAATTCAGTTCCAGGAAAAAATATCAATTTCATAGCATTCACCTTTTCCTTCATTCTCTACTTGTTCTTATCTCAGACCTGCTTTCCACTCTGAAAATTTTGCTTCTTGTTATTTGTCAGATAGTAATCCTTTAAACTTTGTTTTAGGAGTATCTAATTAAAAAAATAGTAACACAAAAGCCATATTTATTTAGGATATAATTCTCAGGTGATGGCATTCATCAAATATTCTTATGGTAATAATATGAAAGTTAGGAATTCAACAAAAATACCCCACATAAAATATAAGACACAAATACTTAAAAGCTAAGCGTTGTTTAGTAATTGGGCTAATCCTCAGTCTTAGGCTTAGAAAAAGGTAGCCACTTCCAGGTATGGCTCTGTGCACTATTACTTAGAATCAATAGTGCCAGTGTGATACTACTACAAGCTGGTCAGGAACCCTACCTGTGTGGAATAGTCCTACTTTTTTTTTTGTTTAGTTTAAGAATTCATAAGGTAGTTTAAAAGTCCTTAAAATGGAGATTAAGAAGACCTGACTTCTTTTGTTAACTCAGCTACAACAGTTACCACCTTAAACAAATAAATAAGCCTGCTTGCCTCTAAACATTTTAGACGAGTATTTCCCAAAATGGGTTCCATAAAACACTAGATCTCAAACCTAATCTGCAAAATGCTGAATACTGCCATTTCCGTTTAGCAACACAAAATGAATAGTAGCAGATTACAATCAATAAACTCTATGGGGAAGAAACTTACTTAACCTCTTTTTTTTTTTTTTTTTCTGAGACGGAGTTTCGCTCTTGTTACCCGGGCTGGAGTGCAATGGCGCGATCTCGGCTCACCACAACCTCCGCCTCCTAGGTTCAGGCAATTGTCCTGCCTCAGCCTCCTGAGTACCTGGGATTACAGGAACGCACCACCATGCCCAGCTAATTTTTTGTATTTTTAGTAGAGACGGGGTTTCACCATGTTGACCAGGATGGTCTCGATCTCTTGACCTCGAGATCCACCCGCCTCGGCCTCCCAAAGTGCTGGGATTACAGGCGTGAGCCACCGCGCCCGGCCTTAACCTCTTTTATTATATTTCTTAAACTTGATTAAGCAACTCTTTTTTTTTTTTTAAAGTATGCATTCATGTGCTGAGAAACCACTTTGGGAAACACTGCTCTCTCTCTCTCTCTCTCTCTCTCTATATATAGATAGATAGATAGATAGATAGATAGATAGATAGATAGATATAGATAGATACATACATACATACACACACACACACAACACACATGTGCTTCAAGCTTGAGAAAAACAGCAGGAAACATAACATGAATATACTTGCACGCATTTTTAGATAAACAATAAAATCTCCATTGCAAAAATCTAACTAATCAAAACCCCAAACTGACCAAAATTTTATAGCTACACTTGACTTTTTGAAAGAAAAAAAATACCTTATTTGGAGATTAGAAATATGTCTGGCACATTTCTTTGGGTCTTAAATAATAGATAGTATGTGATAAAGAATAATAAGATACAATAAATAGGAAGTAATAAATGAGTAAGATAGAATGAAGCTTAAATCCTGGGTTTCCACTGACTAGCAAGTTATCCTAGACAAGGTACTTGTTAAACACCGATTTTTCTCTGCTGTTAAATGGGATATCTGTGAGAATTAAATGAGATACTACCTGTGGAAGAACACTTAACATAGTGCCAGGCAACTAAAATAACTAAAAAAATAAGCTGTTATTTTCTGTGGATGCTCAGAATCACGATCCTAAAAAACAGTAACAAATATTCTTTGGGTGTTAATTATCCTATATTTAAAAAGTCCAATTTGGATTTCTTACACTGGGTCTGCTCACATACAAAACTTCATGTTTAATGTAAAATCTGTCAATCAAGATACTCTAATGACCTAAAAATTAAAAATAAATTAGATAATTCGAATTTCTTTCAGCTATTTTCTAAACATTATAACAGAAAAATAAATTATGATTCCTATTGTTATTGAATATATTTAGACAAATAGAAGCGAACATACTATCTGCTGTGAAGTTCCTTCTTCAGGCAGGATTTGAAAGTGGGATACTTCTGGACTGTTTTATAACCCTGTAGAATAGAAAAGCAAAGTGTGCAAATGTACAGAAAGACAAATACAGTGTGATTTCACTTATATGTGAAATCTAAATAGTCAAACTCATACAAGTGGAGAGTAGAATGTTAGTTACCAAAGGCTCGAGGGCTGGGAACTGGGGAGGAGAGGGGAGAAGTTGACCAAAGGATACAAAGTTCCAGTTAGACAGGAGGAATATGTTTTTCAGATCTATTGCACAGCAAGGTGACCATAGTTAGTAATCACGTATTTCATATTTTAAAACTGCTTTTAAAAAGCACACTTAAAATGTTCTCACAACAACAAGTATGTGAGCTGATGGATTTGTTAATAAGTTTGATATAATCTTTTCACTACATATATATATGTATATATATATACACACATATATATCTCAAAACATCACATTTACCCCATAAATACATATTTATATACTATTATTTGTCGATTAAAAATAAAAAATGTGCAAATGCAAATAAAATGCTAAAGGCCACAGGTATGCAATAAATAAATAAAAATAAAAACACAACAATCAAGAGAGCAATAGTGTCAAACATCTGTAGCATAGTTTATATTTAATTTGATCTTCCTACTCTAAAATTTTCGAGGCAAAATAAATCATTTTCAGTGTAGTTGTTTCAGGTACTTCTGGCATCATCTAAAATGTTAACAGCTAACCACTAGGTGGCAGTTAAGTACACAGCATCTTTACTCAAGCAGCTTGGACTTAAAAGTCATTAAAAATCTTTAAAATCATTGTCTAAGATGAATCTTGAGTTTTCGTATATATAACCTTTTCTCTTTTAAAATGTATAATACTGGCTGGTGTGGTAGCTCATGCCTGTAATCCCAACATTTTGGGAGATCGAGGCAGGCAGATTACTTGAGGCGAGAAGTTTGAGACCAGCCTGGCTAACATAATGAAACCTCGTCTCTACTAAAAATACAAAAAAGTAGTCCAGCGTGGTGGTGCGTGCCCGTAATTCCAGCCATTCTGTAGGCTGAGGCAAGCTTGAACCCGGGAGGCGAAGGTTGCAGTGAGCCAAGATTGCACCACTGCACTCCAGCCTGGGCGACAGAGCAAGACTCCGTCTCAAAAAAAAAAAAAAAGTATAAAACTTAAGGATATTCTTTCTTGACAGAAGGAAGATTGAATATTCTAGCTCTTAATTTTAATAGATTTTTTTCTCTTCTTCTATTTGTGGATATTCACAATACATTAGATATGTACACATTTATTCATACTGTATTTCTAGCTTTAAAATATGTTTTTTGGGGAAAAATCACTGAATTTCAGATAACTATATTTTTACTATAAGATTTCAATAGACAAAAAAATGTTAACTTTTTTTCATATTAAAAAGTACTGACTATGCAGTGACTTAAGGGCCTCAAGTTGCCTAGAGGAAATCTGTCTCATCTAAAATGAGAAATAGTGGCCAGGTCGGTGTCTCATGCCTGTAATCTTTGTACTTTGGGAGGTCAAGGCAGGAGAATTGCTTGAGCCCAGGAGTTCAACACCAGCCAGGGCAACAGTCCAGAGTCATTTTTTAATTTTTAATTTTTAATCTATAAATAATAGTATATAAATATGTATTTATGGGGTAAATGTGATGTTTTGAGATATATATATATATAGCGGAATGATTATATCAAACTTATTAACAAATCCATCAGCTCACACACTTATTTTGCTGGGAGGACATTCTAAATGCACTTTTAAAAAGCAGTTTTAGTTGCTACTTAAAAAAAAAATTATAAATTAGCCAGGCATGGTGGCATGCACCTATAGTCCCAGCTACTTGGGAGGCTGAAGCAGGAGGCTCACTTGAGCCCAGCAGTTCTAGGCTGCGGTGAGCTGTGATCATGCCTCTGCACTCCAGCCTGGGTGGCAGAGTAAGACTCTGTCTCTAAAGGAATAAATAAAATAAAATAAAATGACAAATAGTGATATTTATTTGTATAGTAACAAGTCTGAAAAGCTAACATGCAGACTAAATTTTCTGAAAATATTTGGCAACATTTTTCCTCCACAAACTAGGATGAAGACATTAGATTAATTGAATACGAAAATAAATTATTATAAAGTCAAACTGATTTTACACTTTCTAAAAAGCATTCTCTTTTATCACCTCAAAAAACGTTTTTTTTAAGGGCACTAAGGCCTATGTTTTTTTCTTTTCAAATAAAGCATTCATGTTTATATCCTTAGGAAATCAAGATAAGTTATTTTTCAACTTAGATGGATTTATTTCCCTCAGACTTTAAAAGGATATCAATAGGTCTAAAATGTGTAGGTTTACCCGGAATCCTCTATGGAGTCTGTCTTTCATAATTCCAATAAATTCTTTATAACTTAATTGATCATCTTTGTCAACATCAAAAATCTTGAAGACAGTATTCACCAAATGTGGTGAAAGTCTGAGTCCAGTAGCTACATAGACAGCACGCTTAAATTCATCTAGATAAATGTTACATAGGAAAAGAACAGACTGTTATTATTTTTATAACATGTTAATTACTAGAAAGGTTGTAAAAAAGTTGTTTTCTAAATGTGAATCATGATCTGATGTAACACATGGCTTTTCAGTAATCATGCTGTCTTTTAGGTAATACATATTTGGGGGTTTAAATGAAAAGAGCCAAGCAGCTTAGGTTAATAATGCATGCATATTCAATAACCATTTAATGAGCACCTACTATTGGTGACAGATACTTCAGAAGTTACTAAGATGAATAGGTTTTCAAGAAACTTAGAGTTCAGATGAGAGATGAGACCCCTGCCCAAATAATCATTGCACAGGGCCACACAAAAAGTACCAATAAAGTGCTATGAAAATCTGGAGATGAGTAATCACTGCTGTGTGTAGCATAGAGCAGGGAGAGAAAGGTAGTGGTTAGGAAAAGGCTGTGATTTTTGTCTTTGAGCTGAACGCAAAAGGACAATTTCAGCTCATAGAGATGACAGAAATGGCAGATGAGATGACATGAATGAACTAAGGCATGCGGGGAGGTAGGAGGGCACAAAACATGTTCAGAAAACAGTGAATCTGGTCTGGGTGGAGTTGGGAACATCTAGTATCTGGAGAAGCTCTGCACAAAGACTCTGAGGCAGGGAGCCAGAACATTCTTCAACAGGCAACTGGAAAATGTAAGAGTTTTCCACTGCAGATGTGTCATAGAAAAGTTACTTTTTTAAGAAAAATTATTCTGTCAGGTGAGTAGGAAACATTAAAGTGGAAAGTAGCTAGTGGCAGGATTGCCACTTTGGTGGCTACAGGAATATTCCTTTTAAGAGGTAATAATTTGAATAAAGATACTTGTGGTAGCAAAAAGGGATGGACGTATTTTTAGCACCTGCAAGACAGGTGACACCATCAACTTTTTTTCATTTCACAGTTCTAAAAAAATAACAGCTTTTCCATTCTGAACCCAGTAACCAGATATTGATTTGTTTCTTTACACACTGATTAGGTTTATCATGGCAGTAAAGGCTAGTCTGTAGAGGTGGAGTTCCCAAAGGTTTTGGTTTTAAAACACTAAAATGGGTTGAGAAGATGCCTTATTTGAACATCTAGACTACAGGAAGGGTAAAACATAAAATTTTTCAGGTTTCTCTTATTCAACGAATAAATGAATAAGGCCATATAATGAAATCAGTATCTATGTTCTTGGGAAAGAGATAATTCTCATCAGTACTTAGGGACTGCAGTTTGGCTTCTCTCTAGAACATAATAATAAAGAAACAAAGACTGTCCTCTGGGATTTAAGCTTGTGCATGAACATATATTAAATTATGGCAGACAGGTATATCACCTTAAAGATAAACAAAGTCCCCACATGGCAAGAATTTTTAAAAAGGACATGGCCATGAGGGGAGGAAAGACGATCACAGCCACAGGATCCTAGGACAGAGACTTGGCTTTTTCTACAGGCTAAGACACCTGGCTCTGAGGACACCAGCATTCTGAATTCAGTGACCATTGTATTTCTTTGAAAATTACGCAAAACTGATGCTCAATTTTACAGGTTAGTTGGTTAATATAAGTCCATGGCTAAGAGGTGGCTCTGCTGAGAAAAATTCCAGTTTCTGAGTCAGCAGGAACTAAATTAGTAAAATAAATCCATCCTGTGAGAATAGGGCATGACCAGCTGGCTCTTCCATAGGTAGACACAAGTCCCTCAGTGTCACCCAGTGGCCATGAGTTTTCTTCCTTATGACTGTTTTAAGTACTAGAACTGATTTATTTGTCATTGAAAGTATACACCAGACTTTCACACACAAGCTGATATGTGATATGTCACATTTAATTAATTAGTTCCAAAATCTCTAGAAACAATGTAGGATTTTTTTTTTTTTTGCTTTTAATTTTTGTAGATCATTACTTACCTTGCCCTATGGAACGACTTGCAAAGTTATACATATTCAGAGCTATTGCAAAGTCTTCTAGGTTGTTTAAAAACTGGAAAAATGACCTGAATTCATCAAATGTGATGCCCTATATTGGGAAAATAAATGAAAATACATTTAGCATTGCCAAATTTATTAAAATAAGTATCAACACAGAAGAGAAATAAACAGATTAAGCATTTGCAATGTATCTTGTAGCTAAACATTTCCAGGCCACATTTTGAAGTTGTTCTCCAACTGGAAGGTAAAATTCACTCAGACTTACTTTCACTGGGTAGTGCTGCTACCACTACAATAATAGGGAAAATATTTTTAAAACACTGTCATATAAGCACAAAATTCCAAAAAAAAGTGCCAATAAAAAAGAATTAAAAAGTTTCAATTTTGCAAATCCTCTATTTGAGACTTGATTTTTTTAACCTTTAAAGTAAATACAATAATAAAGAAAAAAAACAAAAAAAGCCAAAAAAAAAAACGTTTTCCCTACACATGTACTACTCAAATGTGATTCAGCATTAGATCACAAATATCTTTATAACGACAATGCAAAATCAAAGTGCTGACTCCGAGTCAACGCAGCCTATTCACACTTGCTCCTGTCACTATAGCACTGCCAGGGCAGCAGCAGGAAGTGCAGTGACCTCAGAGACACAGTTCTGGGCACCTCCACACTAGGCTTGTGTGGACTCATGTAAAGGACTGGTAGTCAGGTTGGCCTCTTCGGGAATGTCATGTGTATAAACTGCAATTATTGCCATTGCAGTTGAATAGGGAAAGTCTTTTAAATAAGTACAATGTATCTCAGAGAATACATATTTGGACAAGAGAAGGTGCATTTAGTTAATGTGTTTGTTCTCAGCAAATTAACATAATTGAGAAAGACAGAAGAGCAGAAGGCTGAGTTTAGACCTAACAAATTCTTAGTTTAATAGGAGGGTGAACGAGGAAGGGACACTAACAAGGCCATGTTGGAAGGCCAGGGAAAGAACCACAGGGGTCTAGTTTCATATAAGCCAGCTACTGATTAGATCAAATGATTTTTACCCAAACACCCAACTTTTGGTATATGTTACTTCAATTAACAACTCATCTTTTACTTGCAACATGAGATCCTTACTGTCTTTTCTCCTCACATTTTTTTACTTCCTCTTTCCTTATATTCATTTATGACCATTCCAATCCTGGATCCTGCCTTTGTGACCCTATCCCACGCATCATGTTTGAATCAGTTAGGAGGACTGTACCAGAAAGTTTGTCTTGATGTGGAGAGCTTGTTGCCAAAAGAAGAAAAAAAAACTGGTCACTGCTGTGGTTCTGCACCAGTTTATGCTGTGACCTGCTAACATTACAGCAGTCTCTGGGTGACAGGCTACTGTTGGTAGGAGTAAAACACACGAGGATGGGATATTTTTAAATAAAGGGAAAACAAAATATCAATATATTGGGGGGCAGGCTTGAAATTAAGAAATAAATTTAAAAATGACAGACTACAATGTTCAACTTCTGAACTTTTAGATTTTTCAACACATGGTTCTCATGTTTGGAAAGACAGGTCAAATTCAGAACCATACAATCATTCTTTTGGTATAGATTAAATACTTTGTGTTTAGAAATACAAAGTTATAAAATAACAAATGGAACATTTATTTTGAGGGAGATAATTTGAAGCAATGTTTCTTAATGGCTGAGAGGGACAGACAGTCTGGGAGAGGGACAGAGAAAAAAGGTGTGGCCATTTCTTCTCTTTACCATCCTTGCCCCCAGAATCACTAATGGAATAAACCATCAGGACTTGAATGGAATTTTCCCAGTTAGAAATAAGGTGAAAAGAAGTAGCTTATATGCTAACAAAAATAAAACAATGATAACTCAAAAGTTGAAAGCATCAAAAAATACATGCACTGAGAATACAGAAATAAACCCAAATATCTATGGTCAACTCACTTTCAATAAGGATGTTGATGTGGTCTGGCTCTGTGTCCTCACCCAAAGCTCATCTCAAATTATAATCCCCACGAGCTGAGGGAGGGAAGGACCTATAATCCCCACACGTTGAGGGAGGGAAGTGAATGGATTATGGGGGCAGTTCCCCCCATGCTGATAGTGGGTGAATTCTCATAAGATCTGATGGTTTTATAAATGGCAGTTTTTCCTGTGTGTTCTCTCTCTCTCTCCTGCTGCCTTGTTTTCTCTCTCTTCTCCTTTGCCTTCTGCCATGATTGTAAGTTATCTGAGGCCTCCCCAGCCTTGTGGAACTGAGTCAATTAAACCTCTTTCCTTTATAAATTACCCAGTCTCAGACATCTCTTTATAGCAGTGTGAAAATGGACTAATACAGATGTCAAAAATACCATTTATTGGGGAAGGAACTGTTTCTTTAATAAATGGCGCTATGACAACTGGATATCCACACACAAAAGAAAGAAGCTAGACTCTAATTTCATACCACTTATAAAAACTAACTCAAAACAGATCAAAGATCTAAATTTAATAGGTAAAGCTGTAAGACTTACAAAATAACCACATAAAACTTCATGACCTTGAATTGGCAACAGCTGCTAACGACACCAAACACATAAGGAACAAAATAAAAATAGATAAACTAGACTTCATCAAACTAAAAGCATGTGCATTAATGAACATTACCAAAATTAGCTGGGTGTGGTAGCATGGGCCTGTACTCCTAGCTACCTGGGAGGCTGAGGCAGGAGGATCACTGGAGCCCAGGAGTTTGAGGTTGCAGTGAGCATGATTGTGCCACTGCAATCCTGCCTGGGCAACACAGTAAAGGCCCTCTCTGTAGAAAAAAATTAAAAATAAATAATAAATAAAAAGAAAGCGAAAAGACAATCCACAAAATGGGAGAAAATATCTGCAAATCATGTATCTGATAAGGCACTAGAATCCAGTTTATATAAAGAAGATGTACAAAGCCATAACAAAAAGATAAACAACTTAATTTAAAAATGGGCAAAGGACTTGAAAAGTCATTTCTCCAAAGAAATGGCCAATAAGCATATAAAAAGATAATGAATATAATTATTCCCTAGGGAAATACAAATCAAAACTACATGTGCACATATATTCATAGCAGCACTACTCACAATAGCCAAAGGTAGAAATAGCCCAAATGTCTATGAAAGGATGAATGGATAAACAAATTTTAGTATGTACATAAAATAAAAATTATTATTCAGCCATAGCAAAGAATAAAATACTGGTATGTGCTACAATGTGGATGAACCTCAAAAATACTATCAGACCAGGGATGGTGGCTCACCCCTGTAATTCCACTACTTTGGGAAGCCGAGGTGGGAAGATCACTTGAAGTCAGGAGTTTGAGACAAGCCTAGGCAAAAAAACCCAAAACCCTGTCTCTACAAAAAAAAAAAAAAAAAAGCCAGGCAGCTACTTGGGAGTCTAAGGTGGGAGGATCACTTGAGCCAAGGAGTTGGAGGCTGCAGTGAGCTATGGTTGCACCACTGTACCCCAGCCTGGGTGACAGAGAAAGACCTCGTTTCTTAAAACAACTAAATAAAAGTGAATAATTTAAAAATACTATGAAAGAAGTCAAACAGAAAGGTTATATGCTGTATAATTCCATTTACATGAAATATCTAGAATAAGTACATCTATGGAGACAAAAAGCAGAGTGATGATTGCCAGGGACTGAGGAGAGAAGGAAATGGGAAGGGACTGCTTAATAGGTATGGGGCTTAGTTTCGGTATGATAAAAATGTTTTAGAAGTAGACAGAAGTGGTGGTTATACAATATTGTGAATTCACTAAATCCCACTGAATTAATTATTCAGTTTAAAATGGTTAATTTGATGTTACGCAAATTTTACCTCAACAAAATAAAAAACACAACACTAGAAAGAAGAAAAGACCAACTCAAAAACTCCAAATAAATCATTACAATATACTACTGACTAAATACAAATAGACGTTCAGAAAACATGGTCTTATGGGACTTTCAAGTATATATAAGCCACGTTTGTTTTCAGCACAAAATTCATGCTGATCCCATAACTTATGCCACTATGTATATATACACTATTCAAAGTTTATTGGTAACTGATATAAATAGCAACTATATAATAACTTTTAGAAAAAAAATGAGTTTAAAAGGTTAGGAGAAATAAATCCAAACTCTAAAATTTACTGGCTGAATGACCTAAGGTAAGCCAGTTAAATCTTTCTGAATATCCATTTCCTTAAAGCTTAACTACAATAATTATACTACTTTCTTGTTAATATTTGCATTACATGGTTATGATGAGAAGTCATCTTTCCATCCCTTCTGGTCACTATCTACATTATCTCCTAGATAAGTTTACCTAGTCCTATGGCATTTAAATTTTTTTATTTATTTAATATGACAATATATTCACTTGTTCAAAATTCAAAAGGCACAAGAGATTGTATAGTACAAAATCTTCCTTCCACCCTTAGCCATGTAGTTTCTTTCCTTAGAGGAAACAATTTCTAGTTCTGTGAATCCTTCCGGAGTTAGCATAAGCTTTGTATATGCTACAAATGGCTCTAAATCATGCTCTTTTCACACTTAGTGTATCTTGGAGATTGTTCTATACTAGTAAAGAATTTTCTTGATCTCTTTTCAGCTGCACCTTAATCCATTCTATAGATATATCATGACATATTTGATCAGCAACTTTCTGAAAGACATTTAGGTATTGCCAACCTGTTGCTATTAGAAACAACATTATAATGAATAACCTTGTACATGCGCCATTTCATCATAAGTGAATATATCTGTAGGTAAAATTCACAAAAACAAATAAGCTTTAAGTTCTACATTTTAAAATACCAACTATCCATCAATTAACAGGAGTTCAATGTAATATATATATGCATACATATACATAAAATATATTTGTATAAGGAAATAAGCAAATTATACAGTATGTTAGAATATGATAATGCAATGGAAATAAAAACAGATTAAGGTAGGAAGGAATAGAGAATGCCAGGAGAGGGAGTATCATTTACATAATAGGTTATATATTATTCATATAATAGGTTATTATTTATATTTTAGGTTAGAAACGGTAGGCATCATTGAGAAATAGCATAACGAGCATGTGGATATTAAGGGAAGAACATTCTCATTAGAGAGGACAACATATACAAAACCCCCAAGAGAGAAGATGTGAGAAACTGTAGTTTCTGTGGCTGGTGCAGAGTGAGTGAGGAGGATCAGAATATAGGAAGTGAGGTCAAAGGTAATGAGGGAGCAGTGTGTGTAGGATCCACTGTAAGGATTTTGGCTTTTACTTTGAGAAGAATGGAGATCTTACTGTGGTATGATCTAAATTACAGTGAAAAGCATTTCTGTAAATGCTAAATGAAGAATGGACTGCAGGGAGGCAAAGTCGGAGGCAGAAGGATGATCTGGGAGGCAACTGCAATAATCCAGGCAGAATGGTGACTTGGGTGGTAGCAGCGCAGGTGGCTAAGAGTGGTTAAATTCTGATATGGGTATTATCAGTAGGATTTGTTGATGGGACTGATTTTATGTAGAATGTGAAAAGAGGGAGTCCAAAATTTTGGCCACAAGAATTAAGAAGAATGGAGTTTCTATGAACTGAAACAGAGTAGATGGTTTGTGGAACACGTTTTATGGGAATGATCAGAAGTTCAGGTTTGCAACCATTAAGTCTAAGATATCTACTGGATCTTCAAGTGGAGATGCTGACTAGGCAGTACAGTGTAAAAGCCTGAAATTCGGGGGAGAAGTTTAAGCTGGAGACAATGCGAAAGTTTATACACTAAGGACTACTAACCAGTAGTCCTGCCTGCACCCTTGACTGCTATATTCACATATCCAACTTGCCTGCTTAATTCTTCATTTAGATATCTATTTAAAATCTCAAATATAACTGGTCCCTAATAAAACTCTTGATTCTCTCCTAACCCTAAATTCATGGTTGTGCTTAGCTCAGCAAATGGCACTGGTTCAGCTTATGGTTCAAGCCAAAGCCCTAGGAGTTCACAGTTCATCTTTTTCCCTTATACTGAATTATAATCCATGAACAGGTACTATCAACTCTACTTTTTAAATGATCCGATCAATATCTGACCCCTTTTCCCTGCTCTTACCCTGGTCCAAGCCATGCTTATCTATTGCCTGGGCACCGATAGCAGTACCTTAAGCTGTCTATTCCTTTCAAAGGCAGGCCACCTAAAATCTATTCTGTTACGTAGCAGCCAAGATATCTTTTGAAACATGAATCAGATTTTATCTGGCGCATGAATTAGACCACATCTGAGTGCCATAGTTGGTTGTCAATACTTGCTGAATAAATATTTTTTGAATGAGCATCATGCCTATGCTCTAAAGCAAGGTGCACAAGCTTTTTCTCTAAAGGGCCAGAGAGTAAATATTTTCATTTTTGCTGACTACATGGTCTCTGTTGCCTCAACTTTACCATCATGGTACAAAAATAGTTGCAGACAATATATTAAATGAATGAGCATGGCTGTGTTACAATACAATTTTACTTACAAAAATAGGAAGTGAGGCAGTTTGCTGACTTCCTGCTTTAAAGTTTAAGTACTATAGTGGCTTCTCATTACTCTTAGAGTCACTATTCGAATAAAATCTAAACTTCTTACCTTAGCCTACAGAGTCATAAGATTTGACCCGTATCTACCTCTCCTTACTCATCTCCTCCAATTTTCCTGTCCACTTACTTTATCTTTTGGCATTTTCTCAAATAAACTAAGCTTCTCTGTCCTCAGGTCCTTGGTATTTGCTGTTACCTCTGCCTGGAAGACTCTTTACCCAGAACTTTCCATAGCTTATTCCTCACAAAAGCTACCTCTTAACTCTTCAGCAAAGCTCTTCCTGACAGTCTACCTTCTTTTCCAGTCCCCATGACTCTTGCTCTCTTTCATAACATTTATCAGTATCTGGAAGTATGTCATTTTTTCACTTGTTTATTGTGTCTCTCCACTAAGATATACTTCCACGAGAGAAGGATTTTGCTTATGTTGCCACTTTAACCCCAGTGGTTAGAATAAAGCCAAGTAAATAGTAGATGCTCAATAAATATCTGCTATGTAAACAAATGAAAATGAAAGTAATTTAAAAATCTAAAGTGCTATTCAAATATTAGTAGCTATTATTCTTCTGGAGAGAAGGAGATGAGATGGAAGGAAGGGAAAGAGTTGAGTAGGTGGAAGGAAGGGAAAGACATAAGTAGAGCGTGGAAAGAATATCACAGGCTTAGAAAGCCTTGGATATGAATTCTTAACAAGTGCCTAAGTACCTGAAAGCCTCAGCTTCTCCTGTTCTAAAAGAAAGATGTCAAAAAAAGCTGTCAAGCCTGGAAGGTTACTCTGAGGATCGATGAGGTAATGTAGAAAAAATCAATCAACGAGAGTCAATTCATTCTGGTTCATGCGCAAATTTGTCCTTTTCTACAGTAATCATTTGTGGTGCTTCAGATACTTCTAGAAATTAGAAGTTTTCAGAAACTGTATATAACTTAAAGAAACTTAACTTTTTAAGTTACAGATTTTAATACTTCCATTTAGTAAAAGCAAAAAAAAAAAAAAAAAAAAAATGCAGATTCAAGGCCCTAAGTAATACCCCAGTAGCTGAAAAATTGCACTACTAGGACAGTACAATTTTCAATATTTATTTTTAGGGAAGTACCTATGAATTGGAAAGATTCAGTTTAACATGGAAACAGATAAAAAGTACTCTAATTTGGAGATAATGTAAACTAATTGCCAAATGCATCAAGTCCTTTTATTTTTTTCATTCCTTAGGGGACATGGAGAATTGTTAACATTGTCACAGTGTATCCATTCTAAACAAAGTCAAACTACTTGCAAGTTTTTCTTGGATGATTAACCTGATCCTTGTATAAACACAAATAGAAGGCAATATATCTAAAACATCCCATGCTTGTAACAATAGTTCTATTTGGTTGCAATGAAGCATTCAACTACCACTAGATAATGCAACTGTTCAGAAGTGCTGACAACACATTTGTTACTAAACAAATAGACAATCAGTTGTCCCAGGTTCTTAACCATTCATGCCATCCAAACTCTTTGAAAAACTTCACTTTAGCCGATGATAAGATCACTCACTCATCAAAGGTGGTCTTCAAATGACCTTTTATTAAGGGTGTTATGGAAAGGAATAGAGTGTGACAGAAATGATGTCAACATAAACTTTTTTATGTGGTGATGTTTTGGTAGTAGTCAAAGCATATAGCTAAGTGGAATTCTCCTGAAAAATAATATTGCTAATTTGAATAAAACAATTGCTAACAGCCTAAAGGATTTTCGAAATACCTAAGAAAAATGTAGATATCTACCCAGAATTTACAATTAATTCATTTATTAAAATGTAGCCAGGGCACTTAGGACACAGAATGAAATACATCTAAGAGATTTTTTAATCCACAGAGAAGCAAAAGAACTAACAAAAGGCAGTGTGTTTTATAGGCACATATTACAAAACAGTAACATAACCAATTAAATATAAAGATTAGATACCTTTTCTTCAGGTATACTGTAACGCACATTTTCTAAAAATACTGATGTATTTTCCACATTTGTATATCGTAAAAGAATATGAGCAAAATCTTCTTCACTGATGGTATTCATTCCATTAGAGTAGGAAAGGAATTCTATTTCTAGAACTTCTGTTTGGAGATTATCCATGAATCTATGACAAAAATGTAATAAAGAATGAAAAAGATAAATGGAGAGTAATGGTAACAGGAGATGATCAAATACTCACTGTCCCAGAAAAGGTTACATGAAAATGATTGTATGATGACACAAAGATTAATAAATGTTTCTCCCTGTAAATGAGAATGAAAAGAGCACACGATTTGTGAGGCTTTACCACTTAATGACTGCAGCACCTGGGGCAAATAACCTAGCTTTTCAGGGGTTTAGTTTCCTCATCTATAACATGAGGATAACAAAAGTAACTTCCGGAGTAGCAATGATACTTAAACTACTTGTTATTATCACCGTGGCTTATTGAAACTAAGAAATAGGCAACATACTTTCTTTTCAATATATAGGAGATAACAATCAATCTAGAGATCTGGAATTTAAAAAAATCATTCAGTAACTTCCTGTTATAATTATCAATATAACCACTGGTATGTAGGTACTGATAAATGTGAGTATTTATTATAAAGAGTATCTTATTTAAGATTAAAGTAACAAAGAGATATTGCTGTACTGACAATTTCTAAAGAGCCTTCTGACTTCAGTATGCTAATAATTTTTAAGAAAAATATAAAAATAAGCTCACCTATAAAAATCTTCAAAGTTGAGCTCAGCTTTTCCTTTCTTTCCAAAAAAGTGTACAAGAAGTGTAGTATCTGTTACTAAACTTGTGATGTCATCAGCACGCTTAAAAAAAAATCACAATTTAAAAGTTAGCTTCAATAAAAGAAACAGAATAAGGATATCCAATATCTCTCAAAGGATTTTGTTATCAACATATAAGCATCAAGAATGTAAATATATTAATATTGGAATGAAAAACCCAGGCATATTAATACATGCAATTGTAGTTAAAGCTCACACTTTAATAATAGAATTTTGAATGAAACTGATCTTTGTACTGAAAACTTTTTAGATATGATTTAAGAATTGTTTAATCTCAAATTATGCATATAAGATTCTATCTTTTAAATTATCTAAAATAACTGAAATCGTTTAGTGAGCATCTATTCTATTTTTATTTAAGTAATTTAGTTTGGATTTTCCTAACCTGAAAAATATATATTTTTAAATGATGTTCAAAAGAGATAAACTCTTCAGATATATTGACAATATGGGGCTGACTTAAGAATGGTCCAAGATTCACAAAACAGCTTCCTTTAACCATTATATTCCATAATTATGATACTTTAAATGGATACTGTATTTGGAAAGAGAAAAACTAAAGTAATAATATGATGTCGAAATTTATATTATCTATAATTTTTCAAAGTCTTACATAACTTGTCAAATGGATAAAAAATTAATTCCAGATGATTTTTCCTTTCCCACTCAAGTTAATAAACTAAGTTCCAAGTATTTTCTTAAAACTGCTTGTTTATAGTCCTTATAAAGTATAATGGCCTATGAAAATCATCCACCTTCCTTTAATGTAGCGTTATAGATCTTCCTTTTCTTTCCTTCCCTTCCTTCCTTCTTCAGTTGGCCATTAAATCATCTCATAAACTCAGGTTCAAAAAGCATAAAATTCAAAGGATTGTTAACTCTCCTATAAATCATCCTAGGAAATGCGGAAAAAAAAAGAATTTAAATAATACTATTTTTTATTCAAGAAAAATAGCTGTAGATAGGTACACAGTTTTATTACTTCTTGTCTAGAATCCTGATAGTACTCCATAGGAAACATAAGACAGAAAACAAATACTTCTCTACAAAGGATCAGTCTTCTGTGGTTGTTGATCAAAAATCTCATTCACCCATCTTCCATACACTAAATTTTCATATTCCCTTGATTCCTCACAGCTCTCTTCCAAATGTTTCATAAAGATAATGATTTTATCTTTCATAACATTTGTTGAATCTTTATTTCCTTTCTCCATGGACCAAACTTCTCTTTTAATGAATAACATGGAGTAACAGGGATCACATCTGATTTCCCCTCCACATGCCCCCTTTTAATGCATTAAAATCTTTTTCTAAAGTGACTAAGTATTCACATCTCTCTTAAAAACTCCAGCATGTAGGGTATATATAAATTATCTAAAATTGTTGACATTCTTTAGTAATCATCTAAATATTCTATTTATATTTAAGTAATTTAGTTTAGATTTTCCTAATCATTTCCAGCATATAACCTTATCATTGGTTTGGTAGATCTCTACAACTACTTCTCAGTTTATTTTGCTGAGAAATCCCAAGTATTCTCTGTAGCTGGGATACCTGAGAAGTTCTCTATAATATAACCAACTTATTTGAGGATCTGATAGTGGTTTGGTCTGTTTGCTGGGAGAAAAAAAATACAGCCAGGTAGCCAAGTGTCACATACTATGTTTTAAATGCATTTACTTGAACAAGCTTCTTATGAAAGTTGAGGAATATTAGTGGTGCCAGCCATGTGGGCTCCGTAAGTGAGGGGAGACTAGTATAACTGGAGTAGCTCTCAAAGGCATTACTTTCCCCAGGAGCTTTAAGTTGAAGAGAGAACAAGATTTAAAATTAGAGACCTGGGTCATTAACTTTTCTTTCTTTCTTTCTTTTTTTACCTTGAGCTTTCTTATCTATAAAATGGGAATAATCCTAACCACAACAACCGTTTTGAGGATAAAGTTAAAATATAAGCAAACAAATGTTCTTATTAGTAGTCGTAAGATGCAAATAACTTTTGGGAAAAAAGAAATCTGACATTAATATAGACACTCTTTTTGTGATTTAACAGAGTCTAGCTTAATATGTTTATTATCTTATTATCAGCTTAAATTACTAGTAGGAGGAAGTATGTCAGAGGTGATTCCATGCCTGAGTGCGGCATGAGAATAGAGGCTCTCGCCTCTATCTGGAAGCTAGAGGAATGGGATGGGAGGAAAGGAGACAGAGTGGGATCCGAAGGGGGAAATGTTGTTTTTGAAAAAGTTACTTACTTCACAAATAGGCAGTATTGTGGTGAGCAAATAGGATGAATTCAAGAGTCAGATAGCTGGCTTTCAGACACTTCTCATTATTTAAGTGACCTCAAAGAAGTTCATCTATCTTAAGGAATAATAATAGTATCTATCCTAAAGGTTGTGGTAAGGATTAGATAACACATTTAAGTCATTTAGCCCTGTGACTAGGGTACTGCAAATGCTCAGTAAAGTATTAGCTGTTATTATGTATTTTTGTCAAATATATTTCAGGACACTGAAAAGGGACTAGACAAGACAGAAAAGATAATAATATTCAATCTTAATAAAAAAAGATTTTTACATTGTTCACTCTTATTTTTTGCTGTTGAAAGTACATATTATATACATCTGAAGAAAAAAAAGTCTTAAAATGAGTGGCTACAGGAACACCAAAAGTTAGTGAATTCAGATAACATAATTAAGGAATGTTTTCTTACACTGTGGGATGTCCTTTTCAAGACACAGTATACTAATATGAGATGGCTTTATCTTATTCGGGTTTTAAATAATGACCTCATTCAGCCAGTTTTTCTCATGCCCACTGAGCAGAGCAGATCTTCACTTAACAGTCTTTCAGCGTCAAAATCTTATGAGATGTATGTTGCATTTATCCAGATAATCCAGATCCAATGAGGCATAAGTAACATGACATCAGAGAAAAAAAATTGGAAAATGAAAACAGGGAAAACTTTTCCCCCATTTAGTGAAACAGAGTACTGCTCAGTCACTGAAAACCATACCAGTGTCCTTGGTGTTCTAACAGTGTTATATAACAAATCACTCAAGGATTGAGACAAAAATAGAGACTTTATCCCTGTGATTCTTGTGCTCATTGTTAAAATGAATTCAGGTGTTTTCATAACAAAGGGAGAAAAAGCCACAATAGAACCCCATGGGCCATTTATACAAAAGCCATTATCTTACTTTGATTAACAATTATTTAAAATGATTTCATCAATAATAAAATAAACTTGCATGAAACATATCAAACTATTAAAGGGTTTAAAATATTCTTTTAACATATTTTTATTGATTATAATGTGATAATAACTCTATGAGGTATCCAAGGGCTGGAGGAAATCTTCAAGCTTTTGAGTTTGTTAATAAAGTTTTTGAATAATCGACTGAAATTTACTAAGAATATGTAATTTAAAGCAAATTTAAAGCAAAATTTTAATTTAATCTGTAGAACTCAAAATAGCATTTATAATGTTGACACTGACAGAATGTATTCAACAGCTGCATAATATACTGCACTAAGAATTTATTATATATGATTTTGGTTAGAAAGTGGTCTTAACGGTGATATTCAAATTTTCATTATATGGTTTCACAATTGGAGACACAGAGTTTTACTGTAATTTCAAAAATCTATGGCTAGAAACAGCTCCAGACTAGAATGTGAAAGGCTAATATCCAGTTTCCCTATAATATTTACAGATTTTATCTCAATAATTACATATTAAATAAATAACAAAGAAATATAATTACCAAATAGATTTCCAAGCCTTGTTTCTGAACCAAATTGAATCCTGAAATGCTAATACTATAAACAATTCTATATTCCACTGGTATTCACAATAACCTATAAGGATTTATAATTACTTGTAACTGAACTGTAGTTAATTCTCAATTATTCTAATGTGGGAGGGTAGTAACAGATAATCCCCAAGTAATTATTTTATTTTGGAACATGATATAAGTTTTCTTTTCTTCTTTTACCCCTCTTTCTTCTCTCCATCAGAGATTTACTTTCATGAAATTTGACTCAATTCATTCATTAATTTAGCAGCTTAGGATCATAGTGTGGATTAATTACAGCCAAAAGTGTGCTGGCAAACGGAGTTATCCAGAAAAAAGAAAAGACTGATTTGTAATGTTGGCCAGTTTCTGTGGTATTTATACTCCTATCACTGCCACTTTCAAGTACCAAAGGGGTGTCACAGAATGTTGAGTTGGGAAGAGGTTTCCAGAATTAATTAGCTTTGGGAAGCTGTAAAGGCCCACCAGCTCCAGCCTATCTACAATAGAACCATATACATTTTCCAAAGATCTTACACAAATCATATAATTTTCTGAGTACACAGGACCTGACTGGTCTTCTATTAAACTTCCCAAGATTTAAATTAAATTCAACATCGAATTAGCAGATTTTGTCTAACTGAAAATGTCTACTAGAGTTAAATGGAATTAAGACGGTTGGAGGCTGGCAGGTGGATACTCTAGTATGGGGGAGAGACAACAATGATAGGACTTGATTTGATGCCTGGAAGCTAGGTCACAGTTGACTTGCAGGGACTCTTAAGAGGTAATGTTCCTAGTTGCTCTTATTTTTAAGCACTGACTATTATAATGTACTTACATAAATGATTACACAATAAAGTGCTTCTAAAATATCTGTAAATGGAACATCTGCCACTTCATACCTAAACATGGCTGATATTCAAAAGGGATATCAGAGACATATTAAACATAAGACAAAATACTTTATTTATTTGCTTTGGGACTTTAAAATTTAACAAGGGAAACAAAATTAACATTTTCAAGTATTTGCCCTAGTCTAGACACATCAATAGAGTAACACTATATATATGGATAATAGAAGTCACAACTGTAACTAGTTTAGTTCTCTAGATACTTTTAGGTGTAACTTTTAAAAGTTAAATTTAAAGTTTAGAAAAAGAAATGAGAAGGCCACTTTGAAAAGAGAGAGAGAATGAAAAATAAATCTCAGTATTTATTGAAAAGTTTTTTTCTGGTAAGACTGCTAAGCTGCCTCTAATAAAGTTCTTAGGAAAAATTCTTAATAAGAAATACAAAACAGTGTTTCTAAGATACAGCCCATCTTTAAAAACTAGAAATCCCTATTGACAATGGCATAAGAATGGGATAATGGAAGCAGTCCACTCCAATGCAGCAGTTAAGATGCAGCTTTGTATCAAATTCAAAAACAGCAATAAAACTAAATAAGGTTGGTCTGCTTTTTATTTTCACTATGCACTGGCAATCTTAATGTCAAGGTAAAATATTCCTCCCTTCCTCGACTGACTGTTCCTACCATACCTTCTCACCTTTCCATACCTCTAGCCCTTGGTAAGCCACTCACTATTAATATTAGGAAATTTGTTTAAATCTAACATAACTTTGAAGAGTCAGGTATCTTTTTCTGGGAGAAACATTTCAGCATTTCATGTAACATGGTAAATTGTAAACTTAAAAGATTCAGTGAAACTTTAAAATATATATATATGTGTGTATATATAATTTCTAGAAAGTAATCCTTAAGTAAAAAGAAATAGCATTTCCTTTTAATTAAGTTGAACTGTCAAAGCTGAGGTATTCAAATACAGTTTATATATAGTAATTATTGCTGTACTAAAAAATGGAAAATGTAACATACATTTTGGGTTTCATCACTATGACTCTAAAATGAAATAAGGACTAGATTAACAAAATGGCAAATAGTACAAGGACCTTGTTGAGGTTTAATTATACCTCTGCGAGGTCTGAAAAGAGTGCTTGGCTTGTGTTACGTCTCAGTGTATCCCAATAGCTTCTGGAGACAAGTTCTTCAGCATCTGTTTTAATTACCTGTAGAAGTTTTAAGAAGCAAAACTGAAATCTGAAGAATAGTCACAAAGAATAATTTATACACTTTATATCTAACCAACCTTGAAAAGAAAACACATTAGCTTACCTTTTTTTGTTTTGTTTTGTTTTCTACTGTGCACAACAGTATTGTATTACGCTGCTGGTAACTCACGTACTTGCAAAGGTGTAATGGTATATAACCACTATTTCTAAGTACAATGTAGCTTTGTCGAAAAGAATCAAATTCTGCGATCCCTCCCTCTGCCCTTCTACTGAAAGGTGTATAACTTCTAAGAAAGAGTGAAAAAAATTCTATTCGCACCTGTGTGAAGTAAATTTGTTTGGGAAAATTTTGGTAACTTTATAGCAACCTATTAAAAGATAAATTATTGTTGGCTATCATACATCTTGCGAGTGTATCAAAGATTCAACTCTCCATACTTTTGACAAACAAAGTTTAAATTGATCGAAAACTTGTCAAAAAGAATCAGAGCTGTTTTAAGTCAAAGCACTCAAAGCCACTTGAGATTTGGTAGGTATGTCTATTGTGAATGGTTAAGATACTTCTTACTCTTATTACAAGGACAGGATACTAAATTCTATCTGATAATAGAAGGAGATACCAAGAAGTGTAGATTAAGAAGTGTAGTCTAATCACCCTAGAAGATGTCAAACTGCAAGCCTAACTTGGATCCCCATAAACAAAAATAATTAAACACGGTTTCTGTCAGGACTAATCAGGGAAGATTTCACAGGTTCTCGGGTGGTCTTTTGGTTAATGTGAGATGAAAATGCTGCATTGGGTACTCAAAAATGACTGGATGATAAGAGAACTTCTCTTTCTTTCATTTTGCGTTAATCTTTAAAAGTCCAGTGCTACTAATAAAATTACATGCATCTAGGAATTACATCAAAGATATCCTAAGTTTTAATTCACTATTATTAACTAGAAACACTGCCCTCTGCTTATGTTTTAATAAAATCTTAATGTTAATAAAGCATTATTTAGCAGGAACCCTTTACATAACATAGACATAAATATTACCATAACTATAAATGTAGCAAACTGACAGAGAATCTGCATCACTCCCTTTAATAATTATATAAGCTTTAACTAAGCATATAATTATAAACTAAACAGGTAAAACTAGCTAAATATACAACTAATACAGTTCATTTTCTTTTAAATAGGTATGGAATAATCTCAATAAATAATAGCTAGATTAAATGCTTAGTCTGATGGATGACTTTTAAAACTGCATCTCAGAAGGTTAGTATGTGATAAAGAAAGGGATCGTTAAACCCACCAAAGTAGAAAATAAGGCTAACTGGGCACTATTAGGAGAGTAATAGGAATGATTCACTTTGTGAAGCCATGCCTCGTCCTTACTTCCAAACACTGTCCACTCTCTCTCTCTCTCTCTCTCTCTCTCACACATACACACACACACACAAATATATTTACAACATATTAAGAGAGAAAATTAGTTTAACCAACCATATATTTTGTGGGCAAGAAAAAGAAGTAACTATATTAAAATATATTAATTATCTCCAAATGATGGGGTTAGGATATTTTAAATTTTCTTCTTTTTGATTTCCCATATTTGAAAATATTTTCAAAATGTGTATTTATCTATCAGGATAATATACAACTTTTTAAATTTAAAAACTCTTATTTAGCCGCTGCAGAAAGCTTTCCAGTTCATCATTTAGCCTCAGGGATTTATGCTAGAATATACTACTGAATTGCTGTAACTGGATATATTTGTTTTTGTTTTATCTTACATCATTTTAAAAATAATTATAAAGTTTCTGAGGGCAGAAACAATATCCTTACAGCAACTACTGCTGCAGGAAAAAATAGCTAATAAATCGGTGATATACCTAGCACACTCGCTGATTCCTATAGATGTATCTGTTCTGGAGATAGTTTTAAATTTTTTAATCAAAAATTTGAATGATGAAATTAAGAGTAAATTCTCAGAAATGCAAACTAGTAGGTAGTTTTATCACCAAGAAAATATAATATAATGAGGATATTTTACATAAACTTAAAGTAGCAATGAAAATCAGACTAGATTTTAACAGCAAGAAATGCAAAGCAAATAAAACCAGAACATATCTATTCATACAGGCTAAGTAAGGAAAGGCTGATACAGAAAAATGCCCAGGTGTAACTGGGCACTGTGAAGGCTGTGAAACAGATAACTATGATGCTTTGATATGTAACTAGTAGGCGAATTTGCAAAGACTTCCTGAAGTTTTCTTGGTTATCTTTGTTTGCTATCTGAGCTACTGGCCCCTTTACCAGATGTCATGTTAAGTGTGTCGACATTCACTGAAAGAGGTAAAAGAATAAACAGATAGGTAGCCCAGAACTTCACAAATGAATGGCACAGGCAAAACGATGTCCTGGATGTAGTGTGCCCTGAAAGTCTGACACATTTTCTGCTTAAGTTCAGAGTCTATCATTGACAGAACTTCCTTAAACTTTGTAGTTTTGGTCTAAATTTCCCGATGCCTTTTTGTCTGAGCCAAAGCAAGACCCCGTTCAAGGCATTCCAGGATACATATGACTGAAAGGAAGGGAGGAAGGAAGGAAGAAAGGAAGGAAGGAAATAAAAAAGGGAGGGAGGAAGCAAAGAAGGAAATAGAGAAGGAAGAAAGGAAGGAAAAAGGAAGTTAGGAGGAAAGAAGACTGATTTAGAGATGGTTAATATATCACTGTGGTAAGCAGAATAATGGCTCCCTAAAGTTGCCCATGTTCAGACATGCAAATACCCTGTCTGAATAAATGGTCTGAGAAGGTATATTCAGAGATTAAACAAACTAGGGGAAAAATAAAATAACAGCTCATAGGAACAGACAGTAAACTGTCTTTGCTATTAGTGATATTTGAACACAGACACACACACATGCGTGCACACACACACATGCAAATTAAAACTATATAATTCGTGTCACTATGACAACCAAGGCCCTAAAAACTGTAATCTGAGACCTATTTAAAGTTACATGGGACTTCACCCTAGGTATGTCATAGGAAAAAAAGAAAAAGAAAACTAAACACAATCCTCTCAGGAAGAACATACCCATAATCTAGTCCTTAAAGAATCCGAACAGAGACATTCTAACAAATGTATGCTCACAACGCAAAATTGCTAAAGACATAAGAACATAAGCTACCCTAAGTGAGACCCAGCAGAAACAAACAGAACCAGATGTTCAGACTTTTAATATTGAAATGATTAGACATGGAATACAAAATAAGTCTGATAACTTTAAAAAGTATGAAGCTAGATTTGAAACGATTATTCAGGAAAAAAAAAGACTATCAGAAATTATTATACTCTTAGAAAAATAGCCAAATAAAAGTCTTCGAGCCAGGCGCGGTGGCTCACGCCTGTAATCCCAGCACTTTGGGAGGCCGAGGCGGGTGGATCACGAGGTCAAGAGATCGGGACCATCCTGATCAACATGGTGAAACCCCGTCTCTACTAAAAATACAAAAAATTAGCTGGGCATGGTGGCACGTGCCTGTAGTCCCAGCTACTCAGGAGGCTGAGGCAGGAGAATTGCCTGAACCCAGGAGGCGGAGGTTGTGGTGAGCCGAGATCGCGCCATTGCACTCCAGCCTGGGTAATGAGCAAAACTCCGTCTCAAAAAAAAAAAAAAAAAGTCTTCGAAATTTAGCCACTGAAATTTAATATCAGATTATATATCTCTGGTAGAATTAATGGACTAGAAGATAAATATGAAGAATTATACAGAATGCAGCATGAAAAGTTAAAAATATGGCAAAAACTATAAAAGAGAAATTAAGAGGCATAGAAGAATGAGTATCTTTTTAATATTTGGTGTAATGAGCAGGAAGTATGCATACAGCACTACTGCTGCATATTGAAGTACCATGTTGTTTTGAGAAAGAACACGTGTATGATGGTTTGTGTTGCAAGCTGAACTAGCCACTTTTTTCATGAGATACCACTTTGAACAACTAATAGATAAACCATGTTATTCAGACTTCAGTATCTGGTAGACATGTTTTTAGAAAATGAACCGATTGAGCCTGTTACCTCAAAATAAACAACTGCCAGTATTTATTGCCAAAATAACATGTTGCAACAGATTGAATGCAAAAACAGCTATGAGAAACCAGCTGTCTTCTACTAAGCCAGACATTAAAGAGATTTGCAAAAAATGTAAAACAATACCACTCTCCTCCCTGCATTTTTGAAGTCACTTTTCCTAAATTGTTTATGTTAACATATACTGACTTTTTAAATTATTGTTTTAAAATAGACTAATATTTTTAAATTCTCAGTTTTAACTTCTCATAATGGTGAATATATAATATATAACCTATGTAAACAAAATCTCTTTTGGATCCTCAACAACTTTCAACAATGTAATGGGATCACAAGACCGCAATGCTTGAACGCCACTGTTTACAGCAAAAAAAATGGACTACATACAACACAAATGAAATACAAAATCATGGTTTTGAGCCAAAGAAACAAGAGACAGAAACAGTCATATAAAATGATTCCAGTTATATAAAGTACAAAAAGGGGTAAAACTAAACTACATTTTTAGGATCCCTAAGTAGTTGATAAAACCACAGAACAAAGCAAATAAGTGATTTACATAAAAGTCATGATTGTGTTTATCTTTTGAAGGACACTGAGGGATTACGAATGGGGACACATATGAAGGGGATTCATGGTATATGGCAGTATTTTATTTCTTGATCTATATGATGGTTATAATTTTATTTTTATTGTATATTTACATTTTAATTATAGAAAATTCCTGAACTAAAATATATTTTAAAACTCAGAGAAAACTTCGTCATCACTACAGGAAAAAACAAAGTAGTACAAAACATTAAAATAGAGGTAGGTAGTGTATTTATTTTGATAACTAAAAGAGATTTTAGGGCAAAACACATTTCTAGAGATCTAGGGATAGCATATAATAGAAGATTCAATTCACTAAGACAATATAAATAATCTATAATCTTATACAGGTAACAACAATTCAAAATATATAAAATTAAGAAAATTCTAAGTAGAAGTTAGCAAATCCATTATGATGTGTAATTTAACATACTAGTTGAAAAATCAAGCAGACAAAAACATTAGTAATGACAGAGAAGATTTAAAACACATCACTAACATGCTTGGTAATAGATATTAGTATATATTACAACCCCATACCCCAAATTGGAGAATACACATTCTTTTCAAATACAGATCATTTAGGAATATCAATACTGTTTTAGTCCATTAAAAAGTCTCAATATACATCAAATACTTGGTATAAAAACTGGTATATTTTCTGTCGGCAATGAAACTAGGAGAATTCAGAACAATCTTTTTAAAAATCCTGTAATGCATGCCAAACTCAAATCTACTTGACTTTTGGCATTATTTATCCATTTCAATGTTTGTACTTCTTTTCATCACTGTGCAATGATGAAATTAAGAGTTGGCCATATGAGAAATATGAAAAGAATCAGGGTTATTTGGAACAGAAAAGGTTATAAGGCAACAGCTATCTTCATCAATACGAAGGTGTATGCTCACTCTTACAGTGTAGCAGGAAACAATGTGATGGAAAATAGGCAGACTCTACTGTAAGAGTGATTAAATTTTGGAACAGTCTACTCCAGAGACCACAGAATTTCTATCTCCATAGTAAAAAGCCAAGCAGGTCACTGCTTTCCTTGAGGAAACTTCTTGCTAAAGGTAGAAACTGGCTATTATAAATCTCTTAGGTTATATCCAGCTCCGTGATCTACACTCAGATTAGATTCTTGAGTTAATTCACAACTCTGGAAACTAGCAGGTAACTCCTAGTTAATTCATAACACCATACTAATAGATTTATGTAATACTTACATCAATGATATTTCATATACATTTTCAGGCTGTTGGAATTTTTTTCTAATTTTAAATGAATTTCCCTGTTTGCTTGTAGTTTATGAAAATAGTAACCCCTTATTGAACAAAAATGTCTCTATCATAGGAAGTAAAGTTAGTTTATCTAACTAAGTAAACTCCTAAGAGAGTTGAAAAATCATGTAACATTTAAGACTGTGTATAAAAGTGACATCAAGTTACATCACCTTAATGTGCATTTTACATGTGAGAAAAAGCCATCTTCTATACAATGATATAAAGACAAAATATATTACCACAATGAAATGTAAAATCATAAATATTTTTTATTAAACAGGTATAATGTAAATGAAATTTGCAATTTAAGTCTGCTTCTCAATATTATTCTCTTAATGTCTGAGTGACTGTAATTTGCATATATAGTTTAAACTAGAGCAATATTTGCATCTATTTTCTTTTAGTAATATTATTCTGAAATGCAATTTTTTAAAAAAATGCATAATCACTCATATAAAAATTACTTATGAGATTAAGGGAAAAATAGAAGTTGTCAAAGTTAGAAAAATGGTTCATATAATGATGGCATATTACATTAGAAATATAAATCATAAAGTCCTAAGTATTATTAACATTTATTAAGATTTACAGGGAATATGGCATTATAATCTGTGATCTTCATCTTATACATTCTAGAAATTTTTAAAATCATTAACAGAATAATCCTTTAAAATTTTAAAGGAAATGACAGGCTTTATTTAATGGAAAAGGGTAGTGATGTTTATAGAAAATATTTAAAGTATCTTGTAAGTAATCAAAACAATTAGTTATATGGATCCCATGGACTTGGCTTGTTTCCCAACCCATTCTAGGTCCATTTTGTATGACGAGGATAAACATCTTAGGTTTACTTTATGCTAATCAGCCTCCAGTAGGTATTTAAATCTGTAGCAAGAATTAGTTTTTATAGTTTGGAATTTTGATTGGGAGACAACATATCTACTTTTAGAATTGTACACTACAACTAGAACACTTTTAGCAGGTAACGTTAAATCAGTGACCCTGAATTCAAAAGCTCCTAGGGTAGAATTTCTATAAATTGAGGGATCCTTTTAGGAGGCTTAGGGATCCTTGGGGAAATTAAGTGACCTGCACATGTTTACATTCAAAAAAGGCCATGGCCTGTTGTTCTTTAGTAGCTAGGCTAACCTAAAGTGCTGACTTTCTTTGGAGAAAAGAATGAAGAAAGCTCAGCATAAGGAGAAGAGTACAACTGGAAATTCATCTACAGAAATTCTCAATTTTTTCAAGACAAGGAGTCTGAAAATCATTATTCTCTTTAGAAATAATATGATAAACTGATACAAACATATCAAGTAGCAGCTGACACCAGATTTTTGTGTAGACCAGAGGAAACAGGCAGGGAACAAAGGCTTTAAAAAAAATTTTTGAGCAAAAGTGAAAACTGAAAAAAGCCTATCCATAGAGACACTTCTTTATTAGAATTAAACAAAGACTGTACTATAAGTTGAATAGATCTGGTTCACAAAATACCTGTGTTCTGCAGGAAGATAGCCTGAGAATCTGCTCTCCCTACATAACTCTTCAAAGACTGCCAAAAAATATACAATTTCAATTATTATGTTTTAGTTGTTGTACACTTACCTTTTCCTTATTTTAATCTAAAGTTAAAGATACACAATTGTTCTGCATATTTTAGTGTTCCCATAAATCTAGGAATTAAATGTAAAATTATGGCTTCATTGCACCTATTGTAGTCAATAAATTCCAAAACATTGTATTTAAAAACAGCAGATCTAGCTTTATATAAAGAAATAACATTATCAAGTATAACAGGTGAGGGCAATATACATAAAGAACATTTAAAGTATTGTACATACACTATTAGTAGGAGAATGGTATCCATAAAGTTGAAGACGCTGACATACAGCACAAAGGGCCAAATGAAGTGTCATATTTCAGAATGAACCCAAGTACAGCGAAAGAAAAAAGGAAAAAGACGACAAAATAATCAATTAGGAAGGGCAAATCATTATGCTACATTCTATATAGAGCACACAAACAAGTGGGATAAATGTTAAAGATGAGTAGCAAAGTTTTAAAAATCTCAGATAATTAAACATTAAATGAATTTGTGCTCATTTCAACCATTTCATTTTAACCTTCTAATAGAACTACTGCTTTAGTAAAACATGTTGTCCTTAAGTATGCAGTTTGATTTGGACATGCTTCCGCAATGCTACATGGCATGGGGGAAATCCAGATGCAGCAGCATGGCAGTGGAAATGGTATGAGAGACCTGTGCTAGAATCCTGCTATACTATTATCAGTGCTGTGATATTAGGCACATTAATCTCTCTGAGACTGTTTTCTTATCTGCAAAGCAGGTATCATACTTACCTGGTAGAACTGTCATGAGGACTAAATGCGAGTAACATTTACAATGAGCATAGCATGGAGCTTAGCACATAGTAAGTGTCCCAAGAAATGTGATGTTCATTTATCTTTTCCCTTCTGAAGCGCAGTTTTATTTTGGCATATATTTTTAACTTTAGTTTTGATGTAATTTTTATTTGGGTATGTTAAATTCAGTTTAAAGTAGCTGCATGGTTCTACTAATTAAAGAATAACTTTAAGTTTTCCTATTAGCTAACCTTTTTGAGTGTTTATTATATTTCATATGGTTAAGTGGCTATGTGCTTTAACCTCCATACTAATCACATGTGGTCATTACTCCTAATGCCCCCATTGTATAAATGAAGAAAACCGAGGAACAGAGAGGTTAAGGACATTGTCCAAGGTCACCCAGGTAATGAGTGGCAAAGCTAATACTTAAACCCCAAAAATCTGACTCCTGAGCCTGTTCTATGCTATCTCTCTTATGTAATTAATATATTTTCACAATAAGCTAAATTTTAATTGCTTCAACACTCAGCAAAATGTTATAAGAATATGCGGAATCTTATTGTCATTTCCATCACCTTGATAACATCGCCTTACATTTTACATAATCTTTTCTAAGTAAAGTAGTATAAATAAAATCTTTGGTAACTAAAGTAGTATAAAATAACACCTCCCTGATTCAGATTTGCATTATTTAAAATGTGATTAATTAACAATGTTAACACTAACTGTCATTATTGCTAAACACAGTAATTTGTAGAGAGCTGTATTTCTGTACTAAATATTATTTCTGAATTGTTTTAAGGAAGAGTTCTGATAGCTAAATTATAAAAGGAAGATTTTAGAAGCACTATTTAAGTTATATAAAATGAATACTTCTGAGGTATCTGTGGATATCAAAGACTTTAATAAGCATTCATTTATATATAAACAAATTATATACTACTTAAAAGTTATTTTAATCTGTTCTTTAAAACAAGTCTCCTTCCCCATATATTTGCTAGAGAATGGTTCATTAACCCATATAAAAGTAAAATAATACAATTTAGGGTATGCTGGTATAATTTAGACTTTATAATTCAGATGAACTTTCCCTAATTAATCTAAGTTAATGAGGTTTTACTATATCACTGTTATAAAATATTTGCATTAAATCAATATTAAATTTCTTATACCTTGGCTGCAGTGATGCTCAGAGCTAACTTTTGTGCTAACATTGTACATTTTCCCAGTGTGCATTGTCTGCTATTATTTTTCCCTTTTTTAAAATCTCCTTTTATTACTTGATGGCTAGATTAGTAAATGTTAATGATTAGAATACTACTGTATTTTTACTGTAAGATGCTTAAGTCCTCTCTGGAAGTAGTATAAGTAAACAAGTAAATAAAACAATTATATTTATATCCATTGAAATACTATCTACTTTATCATTAAAGTATATCAATAGATATATTAACATTATTCAACCTCCTTAAATAGTATTTTATTAACAACTTGCCTATTCAGTCAATTATAGTTAGAGGTAATCTATCAAAGTTAACCTATCACAGTTAATTTTTAACCATTTACTCATTTAGTATATTATCTACAGGAAATAAAATTCAGGAAGGTATTAAATTCTCTAGTCTCCTTTGCTAATACTCTAACGGTTGCATTTATGGGGCTATTCATGTAGGATTTATTAATCACAATTTGAAAACCATGAGACCTGAATTAAGTAGAGAACTACTATTGCCCCTTTTAATACTTGACAAACATTACAATCAATTCTTTTATTTTTTTAAGACTGTCTTCCATAACCTTTGTCAATAGTACACTGAGGGATGTTCAATGACTACTGAGAATTACAGCATAGTCAAATATCCTACAAAGCAGTAAGTGCTACACAATCCTGATAATCTGCTTTTATTCAACTAAATATAAATGTATACTTCATAAATCTATTGGGATTGAATATGGCACACATCTGCTATAGATAATCTATGTTAAGAAAAACCTAATGCATATTCTTATAACAATAAGAATAATAAAATTTTAGCTCTCTGAAGTTAATCATTTGAATTTCATGTAGGACAATTAAACTACTGCACAGGGCCATTAATTTGCAAATAAAATAATTATCATTTACATGCCAACAAAATTCATTGTATTTCTAGTTACCTAAGTACCAAAGAAATATATCAGAGTAGATAAAAGTGAGGTTTTGGAGCTGGCCAAACACAGGTTCAAATCTTTGGCTTTGCCATTTAATAACTATGTAACTTTGGACATGTAACCTTCCCAATGATCAGTTTTCTCATCTATAATTATGGATAATAAGAGAACTGCTGGGTGGATTAAATGAGACATGTATGGAAAGCACCTAGAATAGTGCCTGATGGTAAGGTCTTAGTAGCTGTTTGTTATTTTTATTACGTGAACCTGGCCTATGGTCAGGCTGAAATACTTCAGACAAAAAGAAAACTAGTTAGGAAGATGGAGGGCAATGGTTGTTTAACTCTAACTTCAGAAAAAGATGAAAATATTATATACCCCAGGAGAACAATCTCTAATATATATATCCCTCTAAGAATGCAAAAAAAAGTATTTCCTTGTATTTGTTTCAACAGTCATATTTTTATATTACCACTAAATTCTCTCACATTATAATTAAATCTTTGCAATTCACCTTTAAATTTTTACATGCATAATGATCTGTATTAATCTATTGTATGATATACCCTTCAAATCTCACAGATAACAATATGGATGAAAATGATTTAATGAATGATTATGGATACAGATGTTTAATATCAATATTTGAAGTAAATATTGATATCAATGCATATAAATACTGAAGCAATTTTTCTACATAAAAACTTTAGATAAAGTTTTCAAGAAAGGGACAGCTTCAAAGTTACAAACTTTAATTATTGTTTCTTAACATGAATAAAATAATTGTTGCCTAGAAAATCCACCTAAAGCTACTATAAAGTATTCTTACCAGCATTGCACGCTTTTCTTCATCTCCTTTAGTTTCTCTCTTTTCATTTTTTTTCCTGAATATCTCTTGTAGCTGACAAAGAAAGCAATCAAGAATCAAATATCCAACAAGAGTTTCTGGGCACCAGAATATACTATTCTGGACCAGGTATATTCCAAAAACAAAAAAACAGCTTCATCCACCAAGAACATTTAAACAGCTATAGATACATTTTCTGATTTCAGTTTTTTCTACTAAGAAAATATATCCTTTGGTATTGGTAACCCATAATTAGGTTAAATGTACTTAATGTTACAGTTTTACTTCATCTCTAAAATGCAGACATCCACACAGGCAACTTCTAATGAACTGAGTTCCAAAAGTTAATCTTTTACTTGAAGTCTGGGGGATGGAACTTGGCAGTGTAGACATACAATGTTACGTAGAAAAAACAGGCCCAGACCCATTCTGAAAGTTCCTAAAATACAGTTGTGCACTCTCATAAGAAAATGACACTAAACTTGGCCATTTTCAGATGGTAGAAACACATGTATAACTATTGTCATCAAATTGAAAACTGCCATCTCCCCATCATTCTGCCAAATGCTGAAATGAAGGCTCCAGCTCCAGTGGCTTGGCTCAGGGACTACACCTGGGCAAGGGCTGCGTGGGTGACAGTTTAAGCCTTCTGATAAATCCCAGTAATTAGTCTGATTGTTTCCCTTTGAATGGCTACTAATTAGCTTCTGATGAGGATTTTTCTTTTCTCTTTCCTACTAAGAAAAAGAATGATGTCATAGACTTCTTAGTTTCAGCTTCTGAAGTAAATATGAAGCTCTTTCAGAGGTTTTCTAAGGAATTTTAAACAGCTATGTTACAAAGGAAAAGTAGAAAATAAAATGGCTGTTCAGCAGGTAGGGCCATAATTAAAAAAAAAAGAAGAAGAAAAGAAAAATGACTGTTGATTTCCCTTTCTTTTACTAGGAGAGTGTAGGTAAAGACAGAGTGTAATATGTATGTTACTCTAAGAAAGAAATTAATATTTTTTCTATTTCAAAGAAAAAAAACAGACTAACCATTTTGTCACAAAAAAAGATGCAAAATACATGGGTAAAAAGAAAGAGAAAAATTCTGGAAGGAGGGTATGGGAAGTTGAGTGAGCAACTGAAGTCACTATCAGACCAGCACCAGAGCTGGACCAGTCAAAGAAACGTCAAAAGGTAAATACCTAAGAACTATCAGCCTTTGGTCAAAGATAAGAGAAAGGAACAGGGAAGTGGGAACAAGACTGAAATATAAGGCAGGAGTAAGTGGAAAAGAAAAGAAAAAAAAATCATGAATCCTATATTGAGAAGGAAGAGAAGCTCCTATGGAAGGAGTTGTGCCTAGGTGGCTGAAATGATGGGGACTGAATATTAACAGGGCATATATAACCTGAGGACTGCCTGTTATCCACCCAACAGAAAACTCCTGATACATTTCACACTTTTAGGTAATGTAAAAACAACAATAATCATCATATACTGAATGTAATTTATATTTGTATAATATAAATGCTGTTCAAATACCTGAGTATATACTTTATTAAATAAAGGCAAAAGCATAAGCTTTTCCTTACAGTAGTATTGCCAAGAAGGCAAAAATGTAAAACTTTAAGTAAGCAATATTTAACTATTGATAAAATGGAGCATATAACATACATACCACCAAAAACTCTTTTTTATCCACCATCTCATTGCCATCAGTGTCAAACATGTTGAAAGCTATTCTGAACCCTGCATGTGGCTCTGCCAGAAAAAACAAAGAAGGTATTCATAAAATGGAAAAATGTATCTTAAAGTACAAAATCCATAATTTGTTGTAAAGTTACTTACATTCTGTACAGAAAAAGTTTCTTTATCCAAGAAATTAAAAGTAACATGTTACTACTGGTTAAATATAGTTAAATATAATAAAAGCATATGAAAGTATATATAGTTCTGCTTTACATATTAGTACACTTAATACAAATTGATAATACACTTTAAAAGTACTGCTGTGATACTTGTTGCATAGCACTGAAAGAAAAATTTGAATACTTTCCTTATTTCTAAAAATCAGTACTTCTCTTTCTTATCCAAAATCTGTTGGTTTGTTTAAAAGGAAAATATCAACTCATCATATTTTAAATATATTTAATATGTTCAGCTACTCTGTGTGGCAGAAAAAAAATGTGACACAATGGACTAGTTCCAATTTTTGGGAAAATTCTAACTGAAATGACATATGAAAATAAATGTTATAAACTTCTAGAGGCTTCAAAAACAGAAATATAAAACAAAAGAAAACTGAGTATGTAATTACCAATTCCCCCAAAATACAAGGAACTATTGCTTTTCTGAAAAAGACAGACTTTGACATACTATGAAATGCTTCAATTTCATGAACCTTGTAATAATGAGGTTCAATCTCTTTCTCCTTTTCACTTCTAGAGCATAAAGGAGAAAACTTGGACGTAAAACTTTTAAGTGTCCTTCAAAGAGAAGCTCAGTGGACATGCCTTTCTCAAAACACTGGATCTTTTCTTTTGAGATGACTGTGGGGGAGGGGCACAACGTTTAAAAAGGGACCCCCCACAGATACATTTGCTACCACCTGTTGTGAAATCTTGAACCTGAAAGAGAGGCACAGATAGTGTCCTACTTTCTTAACTGGTAACAGTTGTCTCTGAAAATAACAGAAACAGAAGCCAGTCCTTTATGCAAGCTCACTTCTTGCATGTATTTTAGGAATCTAAACTTACTTTCATTTTCATTTATTTCTTTGACAAAAAAATACAAATTTATGCCATTTCTCTCTATATCCAAGTTTAAAAATTTAAAAAGATCTTGAAAATACATAGAGAAAATAAGTCCTCCTTACAAGCATTGTTTGGAGGGAAAAATACAGTACAAAGTAAAGAGGAGACACTTATAGACAGGTAACCAAGTTGATGTAGCTCACCTTCTGCCAGCCCTCTTCTCACATTTTTCTTAGTTCTAGTCTAAACAATATCCCATAATTTTTCAATTCACACTCTTAGAAGCTTCTGTTGGTGAGACCTAAACTCCAAAGAAAGTTTCACAGCACCCAAAGATCCTAACCTTTCTGTGCCAAAATCCACTATATATGTTTTTTCTGACACTCCTAAACTATACCCTGTTGCATCTCAAGTGGCTTTCCTAGCCAACATTATTTTTATTCTTGCCTATCACACTGCCGGTTTAGGTACATAATTTAACTATTAATATTGCATCCATCATTGTTCTGGCAAACAAGTTAACTTTTCAACACATCTTGGAGATGCTCCTTCGCACCCGCTCTAATTCTCAGGGTAGCAACATTGACTGGACTCGCTTCATTACTATGCCTTTGCAGAGTGGATCAACGACAGGTAGCCCTGTTACAAAATGTACAATACTAGCTCTTCAGCACTAGCACTAACATTTTCATTCATTTTAAGTCTGAAACTGCCATTGCAAAATTATATGGAGACAGTGAAAGAGATCTGACTGACTAACTCCATCTTGTTTTAACCTCCAAGCTGTGTTCATTCAGTTGGCCCTTGTTTAGTTAGTTAGGCCAAACTAACTTTGGGAGGAACTTACAGTTAAAAACAAAGATGATAAGAGCCCTTTCCCAAAACAAACCTCCTTCTTGCCTGGGGACTAGACTGCCTTTCTAGGACTAACAAATTACCCACAAGATTAGAAATTATAGTTTAGGAGTCATGCAGCTTGAGCTACAAGATTCTGACCCTCCATAAATTGCTCCTGGGGATAACATCACTATTGTAAAACCTAAGACCTGTGCTTGAGATATTTTGTAGACCCCACACTTGATGGATCAGCTGGCACTACACAGAATGATAAACTGGCTCATCTGGTCTTGTGGCCCCCACCCAGGAACTAACTCAGCGAAAGAAAAAAGCATCGACTCCCTATGATTTTATCTTTGACCTGACCAACCAGCACTTCCGACTCACCCACCCGCTACCCACCAAATTATCCTTAAGAACTCTGATCCCTGAATGCTCAAGAAACTCATTTGAGTAATAATAAAACTCCAGTCTCCTGCACAGCCAGCTCAGTGTGAACTACTCTTTCTTTTTGCATCCCCTGTCTTGATAAACTGGCTCAGTCTAGGCAGTGAGCAATGTGACAAGTCCAAGAGAAAAAAATAAAGGAAGATAATTTTTGAAACACATATGTGAGTGCATGTACACATTCCTTCTTCTCAAAAGTTACTTTAACAGAAAATGTTAACATCATTCCTCAATGTTGCAAAGTTAAGAATAACACAGTGGTGTGAATTTTTTAATCAAAGAAGTACAAGGTATTTTTAGATTTGTTTCTAATGACAGTTTTATTGATGTTCTTGTCTCCATGCATCGCCACAAATCCTCACAATTGGAAATTCCACTAGCAATATTCTTTCATATATTCCTTTCTTCATTCATTTACTAACTACTTTTTGGGTTAGTGTACCATGTGCAAGATACTGTCGTTAATACAGAGATGAACACATAAGATAAAATCTTTGCCATAATGGACCTTGCATTCAACTGTCAGGAGACAAACAAGGGCATGTAAACCAATAATACTTCCAAATAGTCTGATATGAAGAAAATGAAACAGATTAAAGAGATATAAAGAGAGAGGGAGCTATTTTAGAGAGGTTGGCCAAGTAAGGATTTGCTCAGTCTTCACATTTGAAAGGAAACCTGAAGGATCTTTATTATCATGGGGATCTTGAGGATAAGTACTGATGGCACAGGAAGCAGAAGGTACAAATCCTTGAGGTGGGATTTCAAGGAACAGAAAGGCCAGGTGGCTGGAACACAGTAAACTATAACAAAATTTTCTCATTAAATGCAAATAAATTTAACTGAAAACCTAGCAAACCCTTCATACATTTCCTAAGAAATGCTGCACATGAGAGGAAGAAAAAGTTTTGGATGTGAATAATGAGTATTCTCATAGACTCAAGAGACTCACTCACTTTCTCACATCAGTCTTACAGAAAATATGATTCAAATGAGTACAGTAGGAAATTTACAAATTATTATATGCCATGATCTTTGGAGTCTCAGGTAGGTTAAAGCCAGAAGAATTGATATATAGTATTAAATTTATAATTTATAAGCACTTATTTACTATACTGTAAGTTGTAACATTTATGTTTTTGACTCTTCACAGTGCTATGCTTAGCATTTTTCTATGGCATTAAACATGAATTTTGCAGAACACCACCGATATTGATTTTCAAGAGTAAGAGAATCTAAGAAAGATCTGCTTTGTGAGATTCTGTTTAAAAAATAAAGCTGCATCTAGAAATAAATTTAATAAGTATACTTACTTGTTAAAATACATAAAAGAAAAAGATATTCTGTGTAAGAAATCACACCTACAAGAAAAATAGTATCAGTTATATGTATGAAATATTATTCTAATAGCAATAAATGCTATAAATAGCTTATAGTTTTGAAAACAGATACTAGATATTATTTTAAATAATTATTATAAAATTATAGCAAATGAAGCAACAAATTTAATTTTACTTAATTGTTCCACATGCCTCTGTAGAAACCCATATAAAATCATTATGCTCTCAAATATATTGGCAAAAAAAGCAAAATCATAATGTATACTTATAGCAGTAACTTTTAAACTTGTTGCTAGTTTCTAATGCATGACTGTTAACTTAAAATGAAAAGGTTGTCAAGTCCAACAGAGCTTAAAGGAAAAAAAAAAGAAAAAAAAAGAAGTAAAAATAAAAAGCCTAGAAATGGTTAATTAACACTGGAAAGTGCTTAATTACTCTTTAGTAACATTTGGATAAAACATTTAGACACTGTTGCTTAGAAATTTGATTTTTGCTTTGCATTTTAAGAATAAAGCTCTATAGTCACTTTTCTGGCTTTCAAATTATCTTCAATGCTTCTATTAAATTTACTCCAAGAAGTTTTTATTGTAACTAAATGGCTTATACTTTCTGTACATCACATCCTGAGTTCTCTGTAACTCCAAACTTACAAACTTTAAAAGGAGTGTGTTTGAAGTAAATAAAAATGTGCATTCCGTTATTTGAATTCTTGCTTTTGGAATACAACACCCAAAACTAGATTTAGTGCTTTAACTGACCTTCCAAGTAGATAGTGAGAAGATTAACAGCAGGAGTATGTATCTACAATAGTTATTTAGATACCAGATAGTTCTGATGCTTGGTAAAAGAGTATAGAAATCCTTAAATTAACCAGATTGTGAACTTTAAAACTCCATTTATCTGGTGTTCTTTGAGGCTGCCTTCTTTGTTACAGAACAAAGAGAAGAGGAGTCACTGTCAGGCAGTTTGTCAGAGACGTGAAGGGCACTACCCAGGAGGCCCTGAAAGCATTCATTCCCTTCTTTTGTTTATACTAGAATATTGTGACCTATAGACAGATAGTTCTGGTTGATTGCCATGAATGTTATGGTAGAAAGATTCTGGAATGGTCAATGTATATAAAGATAAAATACTTAAGAGTCCATAGGGATCCCTAAAACAAGGAAAGAAAAGCATAAAAGAAGCGGAGGAAAAGGAAATGGGATGGGAAATGGGCATTCTGTCTCCATAATCCCATCTCACTAACTGTTGTTCTAGTTGACCTGGTAGAATACACAGGAGATGTTGGTTGGTATAAAGAATTTTAATAGCTGCTATGCATCTTTTATTTGATCGTTAACTCAAGATTTCTCTCAAGTAAAGGACTACTTAATATTAAGTGTCCTGACCATGACTATCATGGTAGGCACTTGTCTGTAAGACTACATAGATAATGAGGCAACTTAAACCACAGGGAAGAAAAATGAAGTGAAACTCATGATACATTATAATAATTTAATAAAAATGGTCAAGGAAAAGAGAAAATACTATTGAAGTAATAAAAATATACTGAACTGTATATTTTTAATGCTTTCCAACTACAAAACTGGAATACTACAAATCTATGTCTTCAATTTATTTATGGCATCCAGGATTAAAAAAAAAATGTTAGGCATATAGTAATGGTGTGATCTTTAGAAACAGAGGATAAGAAAGATGTCAACTAGGTTTCTTTTGAAAATTCAATCCAAACAAATTTTAAGGGAAGTTCCTTAAAAGCATTACATTGTTAAATTCCTATACATGACACATTAGAGTTGGCTAGTTATAATTCTCTATATGTTTTCATAAATGCATATAATTTTTAGTGTTTAAATGCATAATGTTTTCTCACTAGGTAATATTTTAAGTAGATAAACTTTTAATTTTAAAATTAGTCTTCAGCCAGGTGAGGTGGCTCACTATAATCCCAGCACCTTGGGAAGCCGAGGCAAGAGGACTGAGTCCAGGAGTTTGAAACCAGCCTGGGCAACACGGTGAGACTTTATCTCTACAAAAAATCAAAAAATGAGGTGGAAAAATTGTTTGAGCCCAGGAGGTCAAGGCTGCAATGAGCCATGACTGCATCACTGCACTCTTGCCTGGGTGACCAAGTGAGACCCTGGCTCAATAAATAAATAAAATAAAAATAAAAATAAAAATTAGTCTTCAATAACTCTAAAGATTTAGTCTTAAAATTTCTCTGCCACTTAATCACTATTAAGAAAAAGCAAGGCTCTTTTTACTTCTCTATTTCACCTAATGATTCTAAAAGTTTCTGAGATCATGCATTACCCTGATGATCGTATCGGTATGATATAGATATGCATTGTACTACAGGGTGTAGCTATTTAAATTTAAAATATTTAAAATCAAATAAAACTAAAACTTAAGGTCCTCAGTTATGCTAGTCACATTTCAAGTGCTCAATAGCCGTATTTGGCTAGTAGCTACCATATGAGACAGCACAGAAATAGAACATTTTCGTCATATGGCACAGAATAGGTTCTATCCCCTGAAGAAAACGCAAACCTGCATATAACATGAGAAGGATTAGGACATGTCTAAACCTAGGACTTCCAGATTAAACCCTTCCCTTAACTAAAAACAGATTCCTTCTTCCATGCATTATTTTTCTCGGATTATATTTGATCCAACTTATATTATCCCATGAGGTATATTAAGAAAAATATTTGAAATTCCCCATCCTTACTTGATCCTTCCGAGATTTGAAATTTCCTCATCCTATTATCTCACCCTAAGATCTGAATGGCAATCTTTTAAGATAACATCTATGAAAAAAATTTCTAAGAGTTTTTTAAGACATTTTGGCCTAGATTTCTTCAAGATTTAAAAATCTTACTTATGAAACGCCTACAATAAAAGATATGGTGTCTCTTCTTTTCAGATTCTATGTAAACCATGGGGAAGCAATTTGAACTTTCTAATTCTACTTAAATAAAATATATGAATTATAACTACTCCTTCAAAGTATTTATCTTCAGGCTGAAGCACATTACTGTCAGACCAATATTGGTTAAAACTGATGAAAAGGGAAAATATAATTGCTTATATAATTTCTTTAATATTTTTATTTTGCATATTCCTATATTTGAGAATAGAAAAAAATGTATTTCCAAGAAACATTACTTAAGATTAAAAACATTAATAATTTTTTTCTACAAATGTGTAAAAAAGTACATTGTAAAAGAAAATTACAATAAAAGCCAAATACCTTGATTGCCAGGAAATACATAAATTAATAAATCAACCTTATATTGATATTAATAATAAAGCAAGTTGAAACAGGTATATTTGCAGTAAGTGTTGCCTTTAAAGGAAACATGTCCAAAGTAGGCTGTCAAAGGATACATCCACTAAATTTTTCCTGTTGATTACTTTAGGAATATCTATAATTCCCTCAGAGCAAAATGCAAGAAAGAAAAATTGACCTTTGAAGATCTAGTTTTTTTTTTTTTTTTTTTTAGACGTAGTTTCGCTCTTGTTACCCAGGCTGGAGTGCAATGACGCGATCTCGGCTCACCGCAACTTCCGCCTCCAGGGTTCAGGCAATTCTCCTGCCTCAGCCTCCTGAGTAGCTGGGATTACAGGCACGCGCCACCATGCCCAACTAATTTTTTTGTATTTTTAGTAGAGACGGGGTTTCACCATATTGACCAGGATGGTCTCGATCTCTTGACCTCGTGATCCACCCGCCTCGGCCTCCCAAATTGCTGGGATTACAGGTGTGAGCCACCGCACCCGGCGAAGATCTAGTATTTTTGTAAAATGCTTTCTTTGGGTAAATATAAAAATACTTTTCAATACGGTTATAGAACAATTTGTTAAACTATGTAAGTCCATTTAGTTGTAAAAGAAATTTGGAAGATACAAATAATACATAAACAATAACATGAAAACCACCTTTAATGGAGGGTGGAATTATCCAAGAACCACATTAATACCCAGAAATGTTAATATTTTGCTGTTTTCTTCTTTAGTTTTTTTCTCTATGCATACACATACATATAATTTTAAAATTATTTTAGGTATGAGAAAATATGCATATATAAACAGCATATAAAATACAGTTTTAAAAAAGGACAAGTACTAAGGTTAACTCACCTCTTTCTTTAAGATTTCGAAATAGCTTTGATGAACCTTTCCAAACTGGTGGTGTTTCTGCGAGCATTTGATTTAATTCCTGTGACAGAAGTTATTATCCTACTGATGAATTGGTAAACCACTTACTTATAAAATAGATCAAAAACATGTTTAAATGTCCATGCAAAATTCTCCACTTTAAAGACCTGAAACATGGCATTATTTATCGTATGTTATGCCTGTGGCTCATTCAAGCACGCAACCCAATATTTGCGCACAGTTCAAACATAAAAGAAATGATGAAGAGGCTACATTAAATTTAATTAGAGATACCTAAAATTTCAGATAAGTTTAATAACGGCAGGTTATATATGAGACAGCCAAATCAAGATAAAATGGTGACTTTAAGTTCTGGAGCCAGTTATAAAGGGATCATTTTATGAAAGCCATGGAAAAACGTGGATTTCCATATCAAGGTCAGAGATGGTCATGTCACCTGGCTTCCTGTAATGTCTATTCTTTGTAACATATTTGGATTTAGAGGGCTTTGTGTAGAGGAAATAAATGAACAAAGGATTATGTTAGAAAAGAATGAAGAGTATTTTAATGATTAGTGACTTAAAGAATGATGACATTGGATGAAGCAGAAAAATGGGTATTGAGTTATTGTGGTCACTGTTTCAATTTGTTCCTAATTTTAACTTAAATATTAAAGAACACAGACTTCAACTGCTGCTTAGCTTGTCCTTTTTTAAAAAAATCAATCTATCAAGTGCTGCTGAAAAAATATCGGAGAATTTAAATATTTGAATCATTACTCATATACTAAATCAATTTTGAATTTATTGTGGATAGTCTTAAAAACAACTAAGTGAAAACTATAATTTGGTTAATTGTGAAGAAAAATGATTAAAGGATTTGGTGAGAGAACTTGAAATTTGGTGAGATAATTTGAAATAATAAAATTAGTCTGCTTAGAAACACATGAAACAAACATAGAACCCACTTCTATTTTCAGATCTGATCCCCACTACCCAGTGCATGTGGCGCCTCAAAAGTTTGAGCATCACCTGGGAGTTTGTGCAAAATGCAGAATCTCTGCCCATCACAGACCTACAGAATCACAACCTGCATTTTTAACAAGATCTTCTAATTTTTACATACATTCAAGTTTGGGAAGCATTTCAGACAAATCCTTCCCAATGAAGCTGTACCTAAAAATGCCTTCTGACATTTATACATTTTTTTTTTAACTGCAAAGCTGAGCTAGCAGGAAAAGAAAATTTTTGGTATGTCAAAGGCAGGAACAGCATTTTTGTTTTGAGATGGAGTCTCACACTGTCATTCAGGCTGAATTGCAGTGGCATAATCTCAGCTCACTGCAACCTCTGCCTCCCAGGTTCCAGCAATTCTTCTTGCCTCAGCCTCCCAAGTAGCTGGGATTACAGGTGCCCGCAACCACATCTGGCTAATTTTTTTGTATTTTTAGTAGAGACAAGGTTTCACTATATTGGCCATGCTGGCCTTGAACTCCTGACCTTGTGATCTGCCCACCTCAGCCTCCCAAAGTGCTGGGATTATAAGCGTGCGTCACCATGCCTGGCCGGAACAGCATTTTTAGGGGATTTATGGACGCCTTGAAGCCCATATGCGGATTCTTGTGTCATTTTCTTTATGTTTCTATATCTGCACTGCAAGTAAAAAATGCCACCAGATAATCAGTGCATCTAATTATAGTATAGCAATGGCACAGAATAATTCAGGTCCAAATTGAAATAAGAATCTGGGATATTTATTGTTTAGGCAACAGTAAACTCAAACATTTTTGTCAGAGTAAGAGATTTAATAAAACATTCTGGGTTGGGATCGGTGGCTCACACCTATAATTTTAGCCCTTCAGGAGGCCGAGGTGTGTAGATCCCTGGAGCCTAGGAGCTTGAGACTAGCCTGGGCAACATGGTGAAACCCCGTCTCACAAACAAACAAGCCAACATCAGCTGGGCATAGTAGCATTCATCTGTAGTCCCAGCTGCTCAGGAGGCTGAGGTGGGAGAATCACTTGAGCTCAGGAAGTGGAGGCTACAATGAGCCACGATGACACCGCTGCACTCCAGCCTAGGCAACAAACCCTGTCTCAAAAAAATTTTTTTTAATTTAACAAACAACATTCCAAACACATTTTATGTAGCTTAATTTATACCATTTCTATTGTAACTGTATAAATATTAACTAATCTTTCTCTATTTTAGTGTTTCCATGTCTTCCAACCTCATCTGTTCTAGCTTAAACTCAGCTACAGTGTAAGACTGAAAAATCAAAATGTAAGATTGAAAAATCATAGCTAGCTTTTATTGTGTGCCCTCTATGTATCTGGCAATAGGCTCATACAATATCCCATTCTTAAAACAACCCTCATTATGCATATTTTACCGAGACTTAAAGTGGGTAAGTAACACCCAAGGTCACAGAGCTAATAAATGACAGAGCCAGACCCTTACTGACTCCAAGTAGCTTATTTTAGTAATATTTTAGTTTCTCCTGGTCTAAATCATCCAATCAACACATTCATCTTGTCTTCTCTGTTAACGTTAAGAACTTCTAAAATTTATTAAAATCTTTATATTTTCACCCATGTTGGGAATCTCCCTAAGCCCAATTCCCAGCTTGGTTTCGTATGCAGCAGTGCTATATTATAAAGAATTTGGCCTTTGTCCCTGGTTCCTAGAAGGAGATTATAAATCCTTGGTTCATACCTGAGTTTATGCTAAGAAGATGACTCAGGAGGGGAGTTGCTTACTAGAAAGAATAACTGTGATTAGAGAGTTGGGCCTGTAGCTTGACCTCTGGGGAGAAGAGAGGCTACAGATAATGTTCAGTCACACAGCCAATAATTCAATCAATCATGCCTATCCTAGTAAAAATTCTAGGTACCAAGCGCAGTGGAGCTTTCTGGTTGGTGAACATGCTGCTGGGCAAGGAAGGTGACACACCCCAACTCCATGTTCTTAAAGAGGGCATAGAAGTTCTGTGTTTCAGGACCTTCCCAGACCTTGCCTTGTCTCTTCATCTGGCTGGTCTTACTCTGTATTCTTTCTAATAAAACCATAAACGTAGGTGCTGCATTTTCTGAGTTCTATGAGTCATTCCAGCAAATGATTAAACCTGAGGGGAGCTGTGGCAACCTCTCAGACTTGTAGACAGTAAGGTCAGAGTGTGGGTAGCCTGGAGCCCCCAAACTTGCAACAAGCATCTGAAATGAGGGCAGTCTTGTTAGGCACTATGCTTAACCTCGGAGTGGTTAGTGTTAGAATTATATTGTAGGCAGAAAATAAATATTTGCTGAATTAAATTCAGTTTCCTAGAATCACAGTTGCCTTTTAAAGGAGTCACACAATTTTCTTAAATAAGTACTATTTTAATAAAATTATACAGTTAATACATATATATTATAGAAAAATTAGTAAGTACAGAAAACAAAAACTAATTGTAATACAGGGATGACAAACAAGTTTTAAACCAAACTTAATTGAGTCTCTAGGGGTGGCAAGTTAAACACACACACACACACACACACTTTATTTAACATTCTTTTAGTCCAATTTCCTAGCTAGGCATATTTATATAGTAATTTGGTATTGTTGCAAATATTAAATCATTCTCTACATACTGTTTTATAACTCACCCTTGGCATTTAATTATATTATCATAAGCATATTTTCCTGTCAAATATTCTTCATTTTCATTTTAATGGCTACATAGCAGTTGTCTATAGTAGCAGTTCTGAAAGGCAACTCTTCGCATTCTTAAAAATATTATGAACCCAAAAGATATATTGTTTATATGGGTTATATCTATCAATATTTAATTTACTTGAAAATGAAAACAAATTTTAGAACACAAGAATACACAAACACACATTCTATTAGTTGGTAGAGCAATGGCATCATTACCAAACAGCCTCTAGAAAACTCCACCATATACTCATGAGAGAATTTCAGTAAATAAAACAAGTTACCTTCTCAGTATTATGATGAAAATAGTTTTGACTTCATGGACCTTTGAAAAGGTCTTTGCACTTTAAATGACTGCCAGTTAATATTATTTTGCAACTTGCTCTTTTACTCAACCTTAAGTTTTCTTGGTCTACTCATGTTAATACACATAGCTAAAATGTATTTATTCATTTTAACTCTGTATTTCTACATTTAGCCTGGGTTTCTCTATTTTACAAATCTTTCATTCACTTCCCTGATGACTGACATCATACTGTTCCCAAATTTTTGCTACTACAATTGATGTTCAAGAAACATGTATAGCAGTAGTCCCCACTCTTTTTGGCAACAGGGACTGGTTTCTCAGAAAACAATTTTTCCACAGACTGGGAAGGGGGAAGGGGAAATGTTCTGGGGATCATCAAGTTCATTACATTTATTGTGCACTTTATTTCTATTGTTATTACAATGTAACATATAATGAAAAAATTATATAACTCATCATCATGTAGAATCAATGGGAGCCCTGAGCTTGTTTTCCTGCAACTAGATGGTCCCATCTGAAGGTGATGGGAGACAGTGACAGATCATCAGGCATTAGATTCTCATAAGGAGCATGCAACCTAGATCCTTCATATGCCAGTTCACAATAGGGTTTGGGTTGCTATGAGAAGCTAATGCTGCTGCTGCTGATCTAACAGGAGGCAGAGCTCAGCCAGTAATGTGAGCAATCAGTGAGGGAAAGCGGCTGTAAATACAGATGAAGCTTCGTGAGAAGGTCAGGGGGCTCTGATATATAGGATTTCTGTCACAAACACAAAAACATTTTTCTAGTATGCATTTCTAGAAGAAGGATTCCTCATATGCATTTTCAACATTATTAGGTATTGACAAGTTTCTCTCAAAAGTAAATATACCCCAGTCTGGGTAACATAGCGAAATCCTGTCTCTTCTAAAAATACAAAAATTAGCTGAGCATGGTGGTGTGCGCCTGTGGTCCCAGCTACTCCGGATGCTGAGGTTGGAGGATCACTTGAGCCCAGGAGGCAGAGGTTGCAGTGAGCCAGGATAGCACCACTGCATTCCAGCCTGTGCAACAGGGAGAGACTCTATCTCAAAAAATTTTTAAAAAATAAAATACCAATTTACATTCTTACCTGGTTCCTTCTTCTTGTCCTTGCTAATTATTGGTATTGTCAGATTTCTGGAAGCTAACAATCTGATGGGTGTGAAATAGTATCATATCATTGGTTTAATTTGCATACCCTACTTACTAGTAAGGCTGACCTCCTTTACATATATTTAGTGGCCATTGTAGGTACATTTGTCTATTTTTTTCTTATTGAGCCAATTATCTTTTTTATAAAGATAAAAAAAGGAGTTCTACATGACTTTCTACAAGACACTTACTCTACTCTGTTAATATGTTGCATGCATATTCTCCTGTCCATTATACATCTTTTAACATTGCTTACACTGTCTTTTGATGCTAAAGCTTAAAATATTTAATTTAGTAAAAACTGCCGATAATTTTGAGTTTTGCTTTATGTGTCTTATCTAAAAAAATAACTCTTATGCCTCCCATTTTTGCTTGTAATCTTATAGAATTTTTGTCACAAATAAGAACTTAATCCATCTGAAATTAGCTTTTGTATATGGTAGTAAATTTGAGACTTAATTTTGTCCCCACCATGGAAAATTAATTATTCAAACATCTGATTGAGAGGTCACTCTTTTTGCCAGCGATTTGTAGATCTATCCAATATGCCTGGATCTGTTTCTGAATTCTATATTCTATTACCTTGATCTAGTTTTGAAAATTATCTTTGCAATGATGCAATACTACTTTATTATAGCTCTATTTCTAATCTTAACATGTGATAAACCCCATTATTCTCAACTCAATGTTTTTTTCCCCCTCTTTCCCCCTCTTTCCTTTTTAGAATTGTTATAAATATTTGGGGCCTTTACTGAGATTAATTTTTAAAGTTAATTTCGAATCAATTTGGTTGGGATTTTTATTGGAGTTACTCTGCATTTACAGATAGATTTGGAAAATCATTATTATAAGGAAATGGCTTATTACCAATATGAACATGATATAGTTCTCCATTTACTTGTCTTTTTAAAAAGAAAATTTAATAATGTTTTGTATATCTTCTTTAGGTATGCTTTTAAGTACCTAATAGTTCTTGTTTCTATTATGAAATGCATTTTATTAAATACTAGTTTCTAATTGTTCTCACTGGTGTGGAGCTTATTATTAAGTTTGGTTTATTGCTCTTATATCCAGTAGCAACCCTGCTAAATTTTTATCAAATTTAAGCAAATTTAAAATTTATATATTTTTCCATTTTTTTGTCCAGTCATATTGTTTTCCTCTATTCTAATCCTTTGAGCCTGTTTTTTTCATGCTGCATATTATGGTCTCAAATGTTCATATGTTGAAGTCCTAAGCCCCAGTACCTCAGATTCTGACTGTTTTGGAGAGAGAATCTTTCTTTAAAGAGGTAATTAGGTTATTATATAAGGTCATCAGGATGAGCCTAATCCAATATGACTGATGTCCTTATAAGAAGAGATTAGGACACAGACATGCCCAGAGGAAAGAACATGTGAAGACAGAAGACGAAGATAGCCACCTAAAAGCCAAGGAGAGAGGCCTCAGAAGAAACTAACCTGCTGACACCTGGATCTCAGACTTCCAGTCCCCAGAACCATGAGAAAATAAATGTCTGTTGTTTAACCCACTCTGTGATACTTTGTCATAGCAGCCCTAGTATACTATACTAGCCTAGACTTCCAGTAAAATGCTATGCAAGAGTTGTGACGGCAGGCATATTTGCATTGTGAGGTAGTTCCCCTTATTTGTGGCTTAGCTTTCCACAGTTTCTGTGACCCTCAGTCAACCGCAGTCCAAAAACATTAAATGGAATGTTCCAAAAATAAACAATTTATAAGTTTTAAGTTGTGTACTGTTCTATGCAGCATGATAAAATCTCACACTGTCCAGCTCTGTCCTACTCAGGACATGAATCATCCCTTTGCCCAGTATATCCACGCTGTATACACTACCCACCTGTTAGGCACCCAGTAGTTGTCTCATCTATCAGATTAAAAAAACATAGTATGTATAAGGTTCAGTACTCTTTAAATTTTCAGCATTCACTACCAGGGGTTTTAGTGCATGTTACCCACTGATAAAGGGGGACTAATATACCTAACTTTAAAGAGAATGCCTCTGAAGTTTCACAAATGACCATGACATTTACTATAGGCTTTTGGAGGACTCCCTTTAAGTAGTTAAGGACGTTCTCCAGATTTCTAATACTATTTTTTTAAATAATAAAATCATATGTATAAAAGTATAACAGGAATATATATGCAATTTAAAGTTAGAAATAGTTAAGTTAAAAAATAGAAAATGATCAGTACTTTAGAAGCTTCTTTGAGTCCATCACTGATATTTCCCACTGTCATCCTTAAGATGAATACTATCTTGAATTTAGTTAATTCTTCCTTAGTTTTCCCACATGTGAATGTATCCTAAATAATGATTTCATTTTCCAAGTTTTGAACTTTATACAAATAGAATGATACTTTATATTTTTGAATTGCTTATTTTGTTTACCATTATGTTTTTGAGACTCATCCAGTTAAAGCACTGTTATAATTCATTTGTTTTCACTATTGTATAGTATACTATATGAATATATCAAAATTTATTTATGGTCTAGTATTGATATATTAAAGTTTTGGGGCCACTACATATAATCTAGAAACATTCTTATGAACCTCTCCTGCATATAAGCAAGAGTTTCCCTAGGTATATACACTGGTATATACTAGATACCAGTGTATTTAGTCTAGAAATTACTAGATTACAGAGTATATTCAAGCTCAACTTTACAAGGTATATGTGCAAGCACTATTGCAGAATTTAAATGCAGGCATGCATTTACTAGGTATAGGGTAGGCATATCTTCAATTTTAGTAGATAATGCCAAATTGTTTTTCAAAGTGGGTATACCAGTTTTATGGTAAATCTTATGTTTGCACATGAGATTTACCAGTAATCTACATTTTCACCAACTCTTAGAAAGGTCCCTCTTTTTTTTTTCCCCTGACAATCTGGAGGATAAAAAAGGCAACCTGATGTGATTCAATTTGCAAAAAAATTATAAAATGTATAAAAGTATGTAATATATTTTATGAAATACATATTTAAATTATATACACATAAATGCATGCACATATAAAATTTGTGTATATCCACCAAGAGCTTTAACTCACCTGTTTGGAAAGTGACTTCCAAGTTTTGGCAACTAAAATAAACAAATATAAGATAATTAGATAATAAATACATCATGTAATATATACCCATATTTGCTAATCATCTATAACCATAACTGATAACCAAACTTTTATGTCCAAAAGGCAAGTTTTTTTAACCTCAAAATTTGGATCTGTAATATAATCTTACATATATTATCTATTTGTTTTATATACTATGCACTGTTTATAAGTATCAGTGATATAGGAAACATTTCTCCACAGTGATATCATCTTAATTTGGGGCTTTCTGGACTAATAAAGTAACCCTAACTTTCTCCATGTTAAACATCTTGTGGGCTGAAAAGTAAAAATAATGATTCTTATGAAATATTCAAACTAGAATATAAAATAATATTAACACAGATAAACTATAATTTTAAGGTATTATTTGTGATCTTTCCTATACTATTGTTCCATGACATAATTCATAGGCCAGGTCTCTCTAGGGTGAAGAAGGATTGGAGAAAGAGAAAAAGAAAGGAAAGGAAATGGAGGTTATGTGAAGTGATGGGGAAATTTGTCCTGTTTCATTATTCTTCCCTACAACTATTCAAGAAGCATCTCTGAAGTAAGAGTGTTATAGCTGAATAAGATATCAGGGATCACTTTCTTTTTCTGATTCCTCCTCATATCCCCAAAGATCTCGAACACTAGAAAACTTACAATATTGGGACAAATGTGTAGTCAGTATTGCTATTTCCTTTGCTCAGATTTGTAAATATTTAATGTAAATATTTAATGCCTGCCTAAGAATTAACGCCAGCTTTACATGCGATGAAGCCCTATAATACAGCTGTGTTAGGAAACTGGTAAATATTAATTATTTCAGCTACATTACAATAATGCCAACCAACATCTTTTTTTACCTGGTAATGGTGCTATTTCATATAATTAATAATATATCAAATTCAAAATAACAAAAAAAGCAATTTTTGCTATGTAATTTTTCTTTATTAGGCAATAAAACAACTCAATTTAAAATCAAAAGAGAAGAAATATGTTTCTAATGATAGAGTTCTTCTTTACGTAACAACAACATCCTTCCTCTATCCAAGACCGTTTATACAAATGTGTAATCAAGTGATTCAAGTCACAGGTCTAGACATTAGAATTTAGCACGTAACCTTAACTATGATACTATCTACGTTCATTTTGCAAAGACACTTCCCTTTTAACAAAGAATAGAACAATACAAATAATACTTATTATTCTGTTGCTCTCAAAATATAGCAGTAAGAAGAAAAATAAATGGCAGAAAAGTACATGCACATGCTCTTATGCAATGCTAAGAAGATATTAATCAAAAGAGGAAGTTAGATGTACTCTTGAGTTTTGTAGGGTTTATGAGATTTCCATGGTAAATTATTCACAAAAGCCATATTCATTCTGCCGGAAATGTCACCATGTTCAGTATTATTAGCTTTTTAAATAAAGACTAAAGAGCCATCAAGATTGTTCTTCAAAGGATTTTCTGACTTTCTAAATTCCTTATTTCATATGAAGTTACTGCATATATAAATATAACTTAGGTAGAGAAGGACTTCAATTCCATTGGAAATATTATTTCTTAAGCTGTAGGTTGATGTTCATTATATTTTAAATATATTTCTGTATGTCTGAAAATTTTAACAATAAATGTTTAAAAATCTAAATTGAAATAATTCTTGATGCTATGTTGGAAAATAATTACTGATTTTAGTTCTAGAAAAGAAAGTCACCATTTAGGTTCTATTTAAGTAAGCAAAACAAGATTGTAATGCAAAATTATAATCAACAATCAGGTATCTCAACATTTATTTGATCTATAACTTTAAAGCAAATATTTACACAGCATACCATCTTTTCCCTGTTGAATGTCATCATAAAATGATATCAAAGACTTTTAAAAATCATGACTATGATTTTAGACAGGGAAAAAAATGAATGTTGTATAAATATTTGCTTAAAAATTATCATGGCTATGGGCTGGGTGTGGTGGCTCACACCTGTAATCCCAACACTTTGGGAGGCTGAGGCTGGCAGATCACCTGAGGTCAGAAGTTTGAGACCAGCCTGGCCAAAATGGTGAAATCCTGTCTCTACAAAAATACAAAAATTAGCCAGCCATGATGACAGGTGCCTGTAATCCCAGCTACTTGGGAGACTGAGGCGGGAGAATTGCTTGAACCCAGGAGGAGGAGGCTGCAGAAAGCCGAGATCAGGCCATTGTGCTCCAGCCTGGGTGACAGAGCTTGACTCCATCTTGGGGAAAAAAAAACTCATGGCTATGAATTCAAATGATGATGATGATGATAATGACATAACAATATTAAATGTTTACTGTGTACCACATACTAGACTAAGCAGAATTGATTAATTATATCTTCAAAAAAATCATGAGGCTATTATTTTTATAAATGAAGAAACAGAAGATTAAATAACCAAGTTTTCAAAGCCAGTAAGTGCCCAGGATTAAACACAAATCAAATTTCATTATGCCACATTTTTAATGTATCTGATTTAATACTCACTCCATGAAACATTTTTCTATTCTTTTTCTTTTCTAAAACCCCAACTTTCAAAACAGGTTTTATGAATATCTTGATCTTATGTGATTGTTCTTAATTATGTTTGAAAAGTGGTGGTTAGAAATTAACTGAGGTTGTGGTTGTAAAATATCCTGAATACATTTTTTGTAATATTAAACCAGTTTTTTACTCTTAATTTATGGTTTTCAAATACTTATCAGAAGAATCACCATAAAAGTTATTTCCAAAAAGCAAAGTCCAACAGTGTGCTTCCAGTGAGTGTTTTGTGAAGAAAAAAATTCTAGGAAATAATGAAGTACAAGTTTTCAAAATATGAAATTGAGGCCAGGCACAGTGGCTCATGTCTGTAATCCGAGCACTTTCAGAGGCTGAGGCAGGTGGACTGCTTGAGCCTGGGCAACATAGCAAAACCCTGTCTCCACAAAACGATTTAAAAATTAGCTGGTGGCATGGTGGCGTGTGCCTGTAGTCCCAGCCACTTGGGAGGCTGAGGTGGGAGGATCACTTGAGCCTGGGAGGTTGAGGCTGCAGGGAGCTATGAACACATCACAGCACTCCAGACTGGGGGACAGGGCAAGGCCCTGACTCAAAAAAATGATAGATTATCAAGTATCATTTAAAGAATAGCTTTCAAATATGTTTGAAAAAATTATGGAATTGGATATAAAATACCATTTAGCATCTAAGAAATTCCTTCATTCAAGACATATTTATTGTATACCTATCATGTGCCAGGTAACCATATTCTACCTTGGAGCTGGTTGTTTCTGTATCTTATGTCCTCTCATAATATTGTAAGTTTCCTGAGTGCACAGACTTTTTATCCCCCGTAGCACACAGAAAAGGCCCTTAATACAGAAGTAGATGTATAGATATTCCATACGTTTTTATTTAATTGATTTGGTACAACATAGATTATTTATATTTATTAATAAATTAGTATTAAATCTATACTAATTCAGTAATACAGAATCTATGTTGTATCAAATGGATTAAATATAAGGGATATAATCCTTATCCTAGGCCTTCAAATTTTTAAAAGAAAAAAAAGAACACCACTTAATTTTCGACCTTTTCTATCACTATATAATCCTACACATTCCTTAAGTGGCTACATGACTATACCATATACTGTCTTGATTTCATGTTTTTGCTTATGTAGTTTCCATTCCTTTAGATGCTACCCTCATAGTTTCTGGTTAAAATTTTTTTTTAATTTAAAATCTTGCATGAGCAAAAGTGTCTACTTTAAATTCCATTCCAGCTACCTTTCAGTTCCTTTCTCTTTTGCAACTAAATATTTAAGAGTCCTTTACACTCATCGTCTTCATTTCTTCATCTGCTACTCACTCCTGCAATTGCCCTAATGACTCCACTGAAACATCATTTTAAAAAACCATCAATAGCCTTCATGTTACTATATCTAGTGGGCATTTTCCCATCCTCAATTAACTTGAATTCTCAGTAGCATTCCACTCAATTGGCAATTCTGGCTATTTTACTTGGCTTCTGTGACTACATACCCTTATGATTTTCTTCCTATGTCTCTGGCCACTCCTATGTCTCCTTTTGAAGCTCATCCTTTCAAAGCCCTTTGTCCATTCATCTTTCAAAGAACAGAAATTCCTCAAGGCCTAGTCTTTGGTTATCTATATTCTCATCCTATACAGCTTTCCTACGCAATGTCATTCATGTATATTGTATTAGTTAGCAGTCATGCAAAGATGAATCCTAAATACGTACCTGTATCTCTCCCTTGATAGCCAGTGGAAATAATTCCAAGAATCGAAAATTCATTAAAAGCTAATCTGTCAAGTAGCCAATATGCCAAGTTATTAAGGATTTATTTTAAGGTTCATTTTTGCCATATCGCTGACTCTGGAGAAAAAAATGGCTCTAACTGTTTTAGTCTAAGTTAAAGTATTTGTGTGAGTTTTAAGCACATATGGGTCAAACAAATGATTATTTGGTATACTGATTTTTAGTGAGTTATCTTTCAGTGAACTGAAATGAATTATTTTAAAAAAAAATCCTACTGCATCCTTTTACATATCCAAGGTGTCTCAAATAGATCATGACCAAAATTGAAACTGTGATTTTTCTCCCCAAACCTCATCCCTACTGCTATCCATCCAGGTAAGCCAGCCAGAAACCCTTAGTCCTCATTACTCTTTTACCACCATCTGTAGAGGCTTTTGAAGCCTAAACTATCACTAGCCAATTGTGATACAGTATCAAAGGAGAGTATCCATAATTATCTAAAAAGGCTATTAAAATATTTTTTTTACTACCTATATCTGTGAGGTAGCTTTTCTTCATATACTTAATGGAAAACAACATATTGTAACAGATCAAATAAAAAAGCACATGTGAGAATACAGATGTCTTCTGTTAAGTTAGATATTAAGAGATTTGTAAGAATGTACATACTGCCAAAAAGTTTGAGAACCATTGGTCTAATGTGTGAAAAGGTGCGAAATAATTAAACTATTATTAATATATTAACACTACAGGAGCTATGACAAATTTAGAAGAGATACAGGTATAATTCTTGCCCAGGGCTAACCTCAAAGCCAGTTCTCTGAATTACTCTGTTCAGGTTTGATATAAGAATGAATAGGCAGAATATGAGTCTTTTATAAAGAGTATCAAAAGTAAGATGATGTTATGCTGAGAAAGATAGAGCAATTGAAAGTTTCTGAAAAGAGAGGTAAGAGTTTGTTAAGAAATATCAGTTTGATAACATTGAATAGCACAATATTATGTGAAATACCACATTATTCAGTTCTTCTAAAAAAACTTATACAAGTTAGAGATAAAAAAAATTATAAAATTATTAAGATAATTTCAAAAGTATACTCACACTTGGGCTCATCTGTTGTGACAGCCAAAATAAAATCATATGGAGTCATGAATAACTGCCCTTCACATTCTACAGAAGCAAATAAACGAAATCGCCTCTCCCGAGATGTGGCATAAAGGTCTAAGTCTTCAGTGTCTGTTCTGCCAATAGCAACCTAAAGTTGAGAAAGTAAATAAATTTGGATCATGTGAATTAATACCTCCTTCTAGAAGATAAATACTTTTAATTATGTTAAAAGTGAATTAACAGAGTAAATGAAGAAGGGTGAGAATATCATCTTCTGAAAAATATTAATCACTTTATTAATAAATTATTCACATACATAAAATTAATTTTCAAAAGATCCTATAATAAGTATCATTAAGAGCTTAAGGATTTTAAACTGGCACTTTGAAGAAGTGATTTGTGATTTTTTTTGTTTATTTCTTAAGCTTCAGTCTTAAGAGAACATTTAATTATGGAGCCAATGGTACCTTTAGAAGGAACACCAGCACCTGCTGAATGTCTACTATGCACTCTTACAGGCTAATGTATTTAATTACAAGTCTATTCACAACAGCCATTATTTTTCTAAAAGAAGAAAGTAAAACCCCAATAGGCCACTTATAATTACCACTAAGGAAACCATTTAGTGGTCATATTTAGATTCAAAGTGAAACTGCTAATTCTAGATCACTAAAGGATAGTGACCATCACTGGTCTGAATTTTACCTAGAATTAAAGTTTGCTGAAAATTAATATAATTAGAAAGTGTGTTGTATATGGGGGGAGGGGTCTCTTTTCCTTCATTTCGAGCTTTCTTTATAGATATTCCACTGTTATTTTCTCTCTGAAGTAACCAGAGCAAATTATTTTTTTTAATAAAACAATTTATTTTCCTGATTACAGGAGTAATGCATGGCTATTACATGCAACTTAGAAGACAGAATTTTTAAAAATTTGTAAGTATAATTTTATTTTTGGCAAAAAAGTACGATTTTACCACACATGCTGTTCAGTAACCTGATATTTTTCACTTATCAATTATCAGGGCCATTTTTCTATGTCACTAAATATTCTAGTAGTTACTGTATGAAATTGGAAAACAGACTTTAAAAGTTTATAGATATAATTGTTTTTGCTTTCTTTTGGCAAAGAAAATGGGATTATACCATATATATTGTTCAGTAATCTGGCTTTTTTACTTACTAAAACTTCAGGACTATTTTCCTAGGTCACTATTCTTGTAGAAGACCATTTTTGTTAACTGTATAATATTTCACAGTAAATGTTTATAGTAAAACATAAACAATTCCACGTGGTTATTCAGTTAATTTCTAATCTTTTGCTATTGTAAAACAATGGTACAATGCTGAACCCTGAAAATATCTAGAAATATCCATAAACAGTTACACAGGATACATTTTTTTTTTTTGAGACAGTCTCACTCTCACCCAGGCTGGAGCGCAGTGGCAAGATCTCAGCTCACTGCAACCTCTGCCTCCCGAGTTCAGTTCTCCTGCCTAGCCTCCCTTAATCCTAAGGAGTGAAACTGATTGGTCAAAGAAGATCTTTTAGTCAAACTGTCTTCAGGGAGTTTATAGCAATTTACATGATTATCAATAATACACAAATTATATTTTCACTTATTTCATAAAAATTATTTCATATAAGGAAAAAACTATTTAAATATTTAGTACCTTGAGAAGCCATAGCAAAAACAATCCATAGAAACTTTTAGCAAGAATACTACTTTATTTCTAAGTTACACCTTATTAAATGAAAAGCCAGGCAAATGATTAATCTTTTTCATCATCCTGAAGACTAAGACTTCTCAAAACATTACAGTAGCAGTTAAATAAAAACTGAAAAAAAGTTTGGCTCCCCACTTTTAACAGTGTAAGAAATGGAATTTGTGGTGTCTGTCTTTAAGGAATGAATACCAATCTATATGGAAAGACAGAATGCTAGTTGGAGAGACAAAAGGCACAGAGAAAGGGAATAGGTTAAATGCAAGCAAACAAGAAAGGGAGAAGACGGTGAGCTTAAAAAGAACGTTTCAGGAAAAATTACAAATTTTAATGCCAGAAAAGATATGAACATTTGGGGTTTCTACAGCATTATTTAAAAGACGGTCATAATCTTCCTGAGCAGAGGATTCACATTAATGGAAAAGTGTGGTAAAAGTATGGCAAGCTAATGATTTCTGAATGCCAGACTAAAGCCCTGGAGCTGAATTTGACAGTAAACAAATGGTCTTAGGAGTTGCTGAAGTGGAGCAATGACTCAAAGAAAATGGTGCTTTAGAAAGATAAAGTAGCCTAGTACCAAAGACAAGTTGGCTCAGCAGTATATATTGATAACAATTGTTCAGGTATCCACAGGTACTGGGAAATTGTTTTGGCTCTGCCGTGGGTGAGACATGAGATACTGAACAACTCACTGGGAAAAATGAGCAATAATTTCCCTGAATAATCCTCAGGGATCAGACTACCATATTAGTCCCCTTGTACACGCATATACCAGGGGTTTCTTTTTCCTCTCAAGGTGGGAAAACAATCTTATCTGTAACTAGAGTTGACTTTTCCGCCTTTTTCTTGCTAGGCCATTTCCCTGGGCCTAGGTGACATCAATCAACCATGATTTCTCACCAGTGAATTTCATGGAGGACCACTCAGCCTGGAGCTCCCACTGTTTATGCACCATGATCTGAAGCATGCCTTGGTCTAACATTCTGCACCCCAAGTTTCAGCCTATAACATCTATATTTGCTCTGACCTAATCCAGACTTGATCTGTGGCTTCTGTCTCTACCTGGTGTTGCCACTACTGCTCCTGAGATGCCTGTTTTCTCATCAAATTTTCTGTCCTTAAGCATAGTCTATCAATGCCCCAGCTTACCAAACCTGCCTGACCACTGCTGCTGGGAATATGATCCACCTTCTATATAAGCTAATGCTGGCAACCCCTCCTCCTCCTTTACCTCTCCTAACAATCAATTAACAAAGCCTGTAGTCCTGTCTCTAATTTCACACATCAAAACCACTGCCACCACCTTTGTTCAGGGACTCATTATTACTTCCCTACAGTTTTATAGTAATGGCCTGTGATTGTTACTTCTAATCCATCCTATGCCGAAGTAAGAGAAAATAAGCAGAACTATAGAAAAGATTGCATTCTTTAACCCCGACTAAGGGTATGAGAAGAAATCTCACCAAGCAGAGTTGAACGTTGTCATTAAAACTCCACTGTATGAATCCACTCCTGTTGTCTTAGCAATGGTATTAGGTGGGGTTTTGATAATGGTATTAGGTGGGTGCCCATATTTCTATATAGCACCACTTTAAAAGAAGATCAGGAAGGAGTTTGGAAAGGGTTTGTGCCTCAGGCACAAATATATATATATATATATATATATTCACCGCTCAGATGAAAAAGGGACTGGTAAAAAGTATATAACGGCCAGGCGCAGTGGCTCACGCCTGTAATCACAGCACTTTGGGAGAACAAGGCAAGAGGATCACTTGAGGTCAGGAGTTCGAGACCAGCCTGGCCAACATGGTGAAACCTCATCTCTATTAAAAATACAAAAATTGGCTGGGTGTGGTGGCACATGCCTGTAATCCCAGCTACCTGGGAGGCTGAGGCAGGAAAATCACTTGAAACCTGTAAGGCAGAGGCTGCAGTGAGTCAAGATCACGCCACTGCACTCCAGTCTGGGTGACACAGCAAGACTCTGTCTCAAAAAAAAAAAAAGTAAATAACAATTTCCCCATGATAACCCAGTAAACTGGTCTGATCGCAGAATAGTCTACTTATCTTCAACTAGGAGAACTCAGCTCATCTGGTTGGAGAATGAGATGGGATGGAGAGCAGGACAGAAAACCAATACTTGGGTTGGTTTTTAAGTTTTCTATTCTCTTCTACTGACTTGTCTCTTCCTACTCAAATACCATATTGTTTTAATGGCTATATCTTTGGAATATGTTTTGACATTAAGTAAAACAAGACTGTACCTGTCAGTCTTTTTTGTTGAGACAGAGAGTTGCTCTGTCGCCAGGATGGAGTGCAGTGGCATAATCTTGGTTCACTGCAACCTCCGCACCCTCCTACTCCAGTTTTAAGTGACTCTCCTGCCTCAGCCTCCCAAGTAGCTGGGACTACAGGTACACCATCACGCCCAGCTAATTTTTGTATTTTTGGTAGAGACAGGGTTTCACCATGTTGGCCAGGATGGTCTCAATCTCTTGACCTCATGATCCGCCTGCCTCAGCCTCCCAAAGTGCTGGGATTACAGGTGTCAGCCACCACGCCTGGCCACTGTCAATCTTTTAAAAAATATTTGTGATGACTGATATGTAATTTAGAAATCAGTGTATCAAGTTCTATTTTAAAAATCCTACTGGTATTTTGTTTGAGATGATATTAAATTTTGGGAGAATTGATAGTCTCACAATATTGAATTTTCCAACCTAGGAACACAGATGTCTACATATTCAAGTCCTCACGTATGTCTTTCAATAAAATTTTGAGTTTTCTTCACATAAATTAAAAAATTTTTTTGGTAGAGTTACTCCTAAGCATTTCATAGTCTGTGTAATTTGAACAGGGAATGAGACCTTTTATTTCTATTACATTTTCAATTGGTTATTTCTTATGTGTGGGAAGGCTATTAACTTTAGTATATTTGCTTCATATCCAACTATCTTATTAAATTCCTTCACTAATCTTAACTTTTTTTCTCAGATTTTCTAAGCAGATAATCACAAATTCTTTCAAAATGGCGACAGTTGTAGCTTCTCCTTTTGAACATTTATATCTCATTTTCATTGCCTTAATTGCTAGAGGTGTAGGTCTATAAAAGTAATGTTAAATATTATCAGTAATATGAAGCACTCTTGACTTTTTCTATGTTTTGAAGAGAATGCTTCCAATGAATTGCCAATAAAAGCAACGTCTGCTGTCAGTTTTGATAATTATTGTCTACCTTATATCAGGAATGGGTATTCATCTGGTCTCGTTTGTTCTCTGAAAATGAGTTTAGAGTTAGAATGGTCCTTAGAGATCATTTGGTCCTCTTGCTTCTTCGCCTTTTTACCAGAATAGAAACATAAATATTAGTCCTCAAACAAACATTTAAAATGTGTTGGGTGAGCAGAAGCATAAATAGAAATCCCCAAACAAAAACTCAAACTATATTGGACAAAACTCTATTATTTGCATTATCTTTTAAACCTGTATAGTTTCTAAGATGAATATTTAACATCAACAAATGACTTAATGGAAATTCATTCACTCATTCAACAGGTATTTGTTGTTTGTCTACTATATACAAATGAATTATTGTAAAATAATTAGTCAACTGGAAGATTACCAACATTAACTAAAACTGTTTTCGGAGAAAAACAAATAAATAAGCTTGGTTTAATCATGTTCTGCCTACATATACCTAACTACTTTCAAACACTTAGAGAATCCATCTGCTTTTTTCTCTGGAGTTTATCAATAGACTGTTTACTTAGAGAATGCTCTAATGGCATAAGATGAATAATTTATCATTTGTTACTGTGATACAGTTCTAACCAAGCTAAACTTCAGAGTACACAGGAGGCTGACTTGCAGCAGTCCATGAAGTTCTGCTGAACATACCTGATCTACTGGAACCTCTGAGAAAGAGGTGGCAGCTGGCCAGCAGACTATCAAAGTGTCACAAGGAACTCAGACCTTTAAGAGATTTAGCTTTGCTTCTGAATTTTCCAAAGTTCAAAAAAACCCAAACTCTTTAAAGTTTTAACATCACTATTATGAACAGTCAAGAAAAAAAAAACCCAACAATAATAAAGGTGGAACATGACATCAAACCAGTTTATTAAACCTCTTGTGAGTCTTGGTTGCTTACAACTGACAATGATCTTGTAACATGTTAATGTTCTGGACCTTTTAAAAAACAAATATAGCCATTTCACTGGAGCACAATGAATCTGTGATTCTGTGATGAGGAGTGTATCCTTAGATTACTAGGACTAGGTTTCACTGGCTGATCTATTTCATTTTAAATACCCTTTTTGCTTACTTAGACCAATATATCTTTTAAAGGTTAATTACTAATTTAAAAATCCTAAAATCAACAAAAACATCTTTCATTACTATGTACTATTTCAGTAAATGGTACGTTTGGTATCACAAATTGCCAATGCAGTGAAAACTCATCAATAAGTATAATATGTCAAAGGTCAATATGGCACTTTGGGAGGCCGAGGTGCGTGATCACCTGAGGTCAGGAGTTCAGGACCAGCCTGGCCAACATGGTGAAACCCCACCTCTACTACAAATACAAAAAAATTAGCCAGGCATGGTGGTGGGCGCCAGTAATCTCAGCTACTCAGGAAGCTGAGGCAGGAGAATCACTTGAACCCAGGAGGCGCAGGTTGCAGTGAGCTGAGATGGTGCCATTGCACTCCAGCCTAGGCAACAAGAGCAAAACTTTTTCTCAGGAAAAAAAAAAAAAGAAAGAAAAAAAAGTCAGTAGGGAAAGCTAACATGAAAGCCAAGAAAATCTGAATTATATAAATTCAGTTGTTAAAACATTAATTGCTAAACTGAAAATCATTACCATCAATTCTGTATTACATACTTGGAAACATATGAGGAGACCATTTGTGAATTGGTAGGGAAAAGACTGAAAGGAACATAGAAGAAAGGATTTATATAAGAAAAATTCTTAATTTCTATAGATTACAGTCAATCTAATTTCAATAGATGACAGTCAAACTAAAAAACATATATTTGGGAAGTGACAATCTTTAAACTTAAGATTTAAAGAGAAAACCCTTAAGCTTATAATAGCTACAAAGAGAAATATAGCCTTTCTGAGAAGCTGAAAGATAGGAGAAGCAATGATGGAGCTGAAGACTGAACTAGCTTAGATTCTAAGAAATAATCTCCCCAAAGTAAACACACAAAACAAAATTTCCATGTTCCATCTTTCCTGGAGATGCCTCTTTTTCTTTCTTCTTTCTTTTTTAGAGATGGAGTCTATGTTCTGTCAGGTGAAATCTTTTCTCTGCATGTCTTTCTTTGGAGTTTATTTTAGTGTCAGCAGCAGACCTTATTGAAGAAGCTCTTAAATACAGAAATAATAGAACAATAAGTTTTTCTTAGGCAATAAACAGCAAACCCATTCATGGAGGCTATCTTATTCTAGCTTATTAATCATAAGTTATAGCTGATTATCAGCGTTAAAAATTTGCTATAATTAAAAATTCTTATTGAATATAATTAATATTGTTTAAACCTTGAATTCCTGTTTATATATGAGTTTCGGAACCAAACCTGTTCCAAGTTGGAGGTAACCACATACTCTTAGGCCAGATCTGGGTGTTGCCTGTTATATTCTGGAAACAAGAACTGAGCTCCTGATTTGCTCCTTATCCTTAGAACCAATCCATTCCTGACTTCCCAATATCCATACCTGGGTTCCTGTTAACCTGTGCCTGACATGTCCTCCTACTTCACAGGTTCCCTCTGGAACTGCAGTACATGCTTACCTACCCACAACAGCGCTTGGGTTAGGCTGCTTCTTACCAGATCTACTTAATGCTTCTCTCTAAACTCTGTCTGTTTAGAGCTCAGCTAGTTATCAACACATTCAATGGTTATTTACTGATAGAACTTCATAAAATCAACTAAGCTAATATTAGCCAAAGTCTAGGCTTAACCTGTTGACAGAAACAAGAATGAGTCTAATTTCCATCTGAGCTTAGGATAAACTCCAGAAACTGTAATGGTCTCCGCTATGGCCAGCTCCAGTAATATTTTAGATCTACTTCAGTTCCCTGCTTAGCTTTGCAATTTCTTTGGCGATGAGCCCAATACCTTTCCAGTTATTGCCAAGGAAATGAATCCATGGTGTTCCATATCAAATGGAACACGTGATTCTTTGGCGATGAGCCCAATACCTTTCCAGTTATTGCCAAGGAAATGAATCCATGGTGTTCCATATCAAATGGAACACGTGATTCTTTTACTCACTCTCAGAAAGGCCACCTGACAGAAAACTGCTACCATACCCTCTCTACTGTATAAGCTACTGCTCCTAATCGATCATAATGAATCACATCCCTTGTGATAGCACACCTTATACTCTGACCACACAGCTTCCCTGAGAGCCAACACAGTATCTGGATAAATCTTAGCAATTTCCTTTACATATCCCTGTTATATCACTTATACTCCTTTCCTCCATTCACACCAGGTTGCAATTATCTGTTTATGTATTTGTCTCTTCCATTCAATCATGAATTCCTTGAGCTGTAAGTTCTTGCTTTTATAGCCCCAGTGGATACCACAGTACCTGACACATATAAGAGGCTCAGTACATGGTTGCTTTGTGAATAAATGAATGCTTGTGGGAACTGGGTAATAAGCAACTAAAGGGATATCGAGTCTTGGCCAGAGAGCAGTTAAGGACAACCAGAAGAAAGTTTTCTGATTCCAAAGTAGGCCCTTAGTCTGATATATTAAAAGAGAATCTAAAGCTTTGGTGAGAAAAACATCACATTACAACATAGAAATCCATCTTTTAAAAGTTATTCAAATATGTCATCTTTAATGTTGGTTACTGTTTTAAGTTTAGCTAATGCAATAAGAAGGCATATGGGGTTTGTTTTCACTTTTATTGCTTATTATTTTAATAGAGTAAAAAGTCTGGTTAAAATGTACCTCTTAAGCAGAGACGCAGGCAAAAGCAACTGTGGCTTAGATCTTGAAGTTTGGAATACTCAATTCTCAGGCACCCCTCCAAAGTAACTGCAACATATAACAACTGGGGTTTTTTTTCATATTTAGATTTTACAAGAAGTTTCTATGTACTTTTTTTTTTTTTTTGAGACAGGGTCTTGCTCTGTCACTCAGGCTGAAGTGTAGTGGCGCAATCATGGCTTACTGCAACCTTTACCTCCTGGGCTCAAGTGATCCTCCCACCTCAGCCTCCCAAATAGCTGGGACCACAGATGCAGGCCAGCATGCACCACTATGCCAAGCTAATTTTTGCTATTTTTTGAAGAGGCAGGGTTTCACCATGATACCCAGGCTGGTCTCGAACTCTCAAGTGCAAGCAATCTCCTGTCTCAATCTCCCAAAGTGCTGAGATTATGTTTAGCCGCTGTGCCTGGCCCTTAAAATTTTAAAGTAACTACCTTGCTAGTTACTACTTTGCTAGGAGCTTCATAACACTTCAGTTGGTTTCTTTCAGTTACACATGATCAATTATTTTCTAGAACAAAGAGTAATTTCTGGTTTTATAATATCTTTCTTAAAAGGATTCATAAAATTCACAAATTCTTCTAAGTTTGACTAGAGGAATAACAGGAACCAACAGACAGCATATCTGGTGATAATTTTATCAGTATACACATTAGGGAAGGCAAAAAAGGGAGAATACAGCTTTTCAAATGTGAATTAATACTGGGAGTTCTAACGTTAAGAGAAGGCAGTTGGTTATGTTGGAGAAAAAGAAAAACGTAAATGTAACTTGAAAGAGGCTCAAATGAGTAAGACTGCAGGAAAGCAACCTACTTGGAAGACTTCAGGAACGGGCAGCAGTGGAGGGAACAAGAAGCCAGACAGGAAAGGTATGGGAGATGCAGCGTATGATTCATTTGGCACAATCCTAAACCAAGTTCAAGACCCAGACTGCGGACCTCAGCCAAGAACAGAGGAGGTTCAAGCAGCAGGCAAATGGACTGAAGTCCAGTATTCAAAGAAGAGAGAAGTAGATAAGAGGAGCCTGGATTCAGTAAGAAGCAATGTAGTCCCTGGGGAATTGGCATAAGGTCATTGGGATCTTTTAAGTGCCTTCTAAAGTAAGAATCCAAAACAGGGGATTGGGATATAAGACTGGGGCTAAGTCACAGGGATCCATCAGTTACATTAATAATGTCCAAGTGGCCAATTAGCTATCATTCTAAAGCTCCTTATATTCTGCAGGTCTTATAGGGTGTGTGGTGAGGTTGAACCTACAGGCAGGCAGTTAGGTGAACTTCCACACTAGGAGAACTTAAGAGACATGTCTAGCTGACAGTTAATTCACCTTTATCCAAAAACAATCATCTCCCTTCTCAATGATAAAGACCTTTACCAATTAATCGTTTCTCTACTGTATTAGACAGGTAGGCTAACTTCCTCAAATGTAATGGCTCCAACACAACACAAGTGTGTTTCTTTCTTTCTCACATAAGAGTCCAGAGAGAACACACTAAGACTGGGGTTGGGAGTGGGATCAAGGAGCTCTGCTTCACATAGCCATTCAGAGACGCAGGGAGATGATGACTGTCATTATCAACCAAGGAAGAGGGAAATAAAGTATGAAAGAAGTTCATGTGAGAAGCTTTTATAGGCCAGTCCTGGAAGTGGTATAAATCACTTCTGCTCACCTTTAGCTGAAAACAACTTAGTCACACAGCCACACTTAAGTGCAAGGAATGATGGAAAATGAAGAAGAGCTGGACTTCTATACCCTAAGTATTATGGAAAAGGAGTAGAAATCGTGGTCAACAGTTTGCAGTCTCTGTCATACCAACTTTGGGTGACAATATCGGGGACTCACGGAATATAAAGGACTAAAAACAAAAAACATTAGAATAAGTTTAGGAAAGACTTGGAGAGATTCACTTTCAAAACGAACCACATCTATAGATTTAAAAGCCTCATGGGAGGTAATACTTCTAAATCACCTTCACCAATGTTTCAGGAAACACTAAACTGCTGTGATTCACTTAGGTTGACAGTTCTAAGTGAATTTTTTATTTTATTTTATCCTTTGCAGACTGTATCTCTCTTTCTAAATTCTTAGACATAGCCACAACTGGCTTGAAATTTAATGTTATTTGCATTTGTACTCTCTCCCTGGCTTTGTTTCTCCAAATTTGGCAAAATGCTTCTGTAACTCTGATCTTTTCTCAAAACACTGCAGTGAGATTAAGAAAATATTTGGGGCTGGGCGCGGTGGCTCAAGCCTGTAATCCCAGCCCTTTGGGAGGCTGAGGTGAGCAGATCAGGAGGTCAGGAGACTGAGACCATCCTGGCCAACACGGTGAAACCCTGTCTCTACTAAAAATACAAAAATTAGCTGGGTATGCTGGCAGCTGCCTGTAATCCCAGCTATTTGAGAGGCTGAGGCAGAGAATCACTTGAACCCAGGAGGCAGCGGTTGCAGTGAGCTGAGATTGCACCACTACACTCCAGCCTGGTGACAGAGCGAGGCTCCGTCTCAAAAAAAGAAAAGAAAAGAAAAGAAAATATTTGGGTCTGGTCCTCAGTCCTTGAATGTTGAGAGATTCAACATTTGTGGAGTGTAAACAAATGCTTTTTGCTCTGCCTCCACAAACCTACCCACTTATCTAAGGGAGACTGAATAGTAAGTACTATTACTGTCCTATGGTTTAATTTACAAAAACTGACTCAACTATCTATAGCTAACAAGATCATGGTCTTAACATTTTCACTCTATAATTATAAAACTGAATTATTCCTAAATTTGGTGGCAGACTGCTATACTCAAAGTATCTAACAAAAATAACCAAAACTTCTAAATCTAAAATCTAAGTAACAGAAACAAAATATAAAACTCCCTGCAAATACACATATGTATATAAACTTAAGTTTTAAATCCTAACAACTTCATTTCTTTCATTTATATAGTGAAATCCATTCTGAAAATAAAATATAATCATCAAACTTCAAAATAATGAAACCATGGCATGTATGATTTTGTCAAATATTACCTATTAAATGTAATAATATTATAATTTCTTGGCTTTACATGGGAATATTCTAACTAGATATATAAAACTTTTCATAGTCCTATTTTTCACAGAATAGGAAAATACAGAGATTGTAAAGTTCAAGATAAGGTATCACTGCAGTATTTTTAGATGTGGCAAATTTTGCTGAAATGGATTTTTTTTTTCATCAAAAAGACCTTGCAAAGCTCCTGCAGAAAACTGCTCAAGCACAGACCACAGATTTGGCACATGACTTATTTGTAAGTGTGGGACCACACAGGAGAAACATAAAATCACAGAACTCAAGAGCTAGAAGATAACTGAAATTTGCCATTTCATGTTATTCCTTCTAGGAAATTATGCTTTACACCTTCTAGGAAATTATTTTTTTGGTAATTGCTTGACACCCTTTTCACATTTGCTAAAAACATTTAGGGAATCTTCTTCTTTCTGCCTCTAGAAAGCTCTATTTTTTTCTGTTTTACTAAGAAATTGTGAGCTATTTATGAGAATTTGTGTGGAAATAATAAAAATATACATGATTTCTTCATAAAAATTAAGTAATGATTCTTTTTAGGTAACTATGTGGATGCTCTAAACTAAGATGAGAAGCTTAAAAAATGAGAAAAAAGTTGCATTTTAAAATTACCTCATCTTTCCAAGAGAAATAAAAATATTGTGTCCATACAATTATCTTCTCTGGAATTTCCAAACTCAGATCTTTGCAACTAGTACTTAGATGTTACTTGTTAATGTAGTGAAGCTAGGGCCTTCAGGCAACAGAGTACATCATTATCTTTCCTACAAAAAACAGTAAGCAAAGGTTCACTGCCAAGGCACAGGCTCACGTTACTTCAGGTCAGCAATTCGAAAATTTACTCTGTGGTAAGGTCTAGTTTTCCCAGGGAGGTAAGATTAAATGTCAGATACAGGATTCACTACTTGACAATTAGAGAAACTTATGCCTACTAGCTGATAATACCCTAAAGAGTCAACTGAAAACAATTATGTCAATTATCTGAACTGCATAATACCTTACACTGCATAATACCTTGCCTTTTAGCAACCATGAAACAGAAATGAGAAGAATGAAAGAAGAAAAAATTAAAATAATTTGTATTAACTGAAATTATTTAGATTACCCATCCTTATTAGTTTCTTTAAGACACATTTGTTTTACACTAAATCAAATTTAAAAATTTAAAAATAAAGAGTGATTTTAAAATGTATTAATTTCATGTAGAAAATTAAGCACTGGTATTAGGATTTACCTCATGTTGGCAAATGTACGAACATTTTTATAAAACATAAAAGTAAATAATCTTGCAAATTTATGTTTCTACTTGACATTATCTGGGCAAGAATCTTATGGACTTGCACGGGATTCTATTCAAGTAGCTAAAAACGATGTTCATGGAAGTATTACATTTGGTTTTCCCAAACGGCTTCAGGCTTATTTAAAGGCATCTTGAAGATAAAAGACGTAGGATTTTCTTTGCTTGCTGGGTGGTCGAAAGGTTAAACCTCAAAGTCCCAGTGTGGGAAAATCCCAAAGTACTCTAAGTGAAATGTTTTGATGCTTAGTAAATGTGTCTGTGTGGAAATACACACAGCTGAAGACAAGCCAATAGTGTTTCCCTGGCTGAGATCAAAGTTTTTAAAAGTTGCTAGATAAAGCAACTGACCATTTATGATTTTTAAGGCCTCTAACTGTTCAATTATAGTTACCAGACTATGGAAAGGGTTGAGTGGGGGTTGGGGAAATGAGGACAGATTGGTTAATGAGTATAAATATAATAAGATAGAAGAAATAAATTCTAGAGTTCAATAGCACTATAGGGTGTGCTTAGATTATTATTATTATCTATTATTATTATTATCTATAGGGTGACTATAGATAATAAAATATCATATATTTCAAAATAGCTAGAAGAGAAGATTTGAAATGTTCTTGACACAAAGAAATGATATATGTTCAAGGGGATGGATAACCTAAATACCTTTATTTGATCATTACACACTGTATGCATGTATCAAAATATCACACCCCATAAATACATACAAATATTATGTATCATATTTTAAAACATAAAAATGTTCAAGTCTCTACTCGTATTATTATAGTATCTTACACTACAGGGTTCTTTACAAGTTTAATAAATACTTTCACATATATTATCTTATTATTTGACTGAAAGATAATATAAATGAAACTCTTCTTCTCTACAGGCAGTATAGCGTAGTGATTCTGTGTGTAGACCTCATCTTTTCCTGCCTAAAGACTTTGCTTCAGCAATACTGCCCTAGCCCTGTCAAGCTATTTTTTCCTCTTCCACTGTATACTTCTCTTCAATATACACACGTTGCTATTCCTCCCACCTTAGAAAGCGCCCTCTCCCACGTCTTTATTTAGCTACCTTTGCTCTCCTCCCTGCCATTTCTCTCCTTCCCTTTACAGCAAGGCTACTGGAGAGTGCTGTCTACATTTCCTCTCATTGTCTTTTGATCTTACTCCAGCAAGGCTCTCCCTTCTACCATGCCATCAAAACTGTTTGTCAAGGTCATCAATGACCTCCTTGTTGCTAAATCCAAAGGTCACTTCTCAATTTTCATCTTATAGCATCTGACACAGTTGGTGGCTCATTTCCCCTTGAAATAATTTATTTTCTGTTTCTAAGATTTCACTCTCTTGCTTTTCCTCCTACCCCTCTGGGTATCCCTGTTGGTATTTTTGCTGGTACTTCCCAACTACATATTGCCCTCGGGCCAATCCTTGAACCTCTTTTCCTTTTTTAAATCTACAATTACCTGCTTGATGATCTCATCTAGCCTTCAAATACTGTAAATATGCTGATAAATCCAAAATTTGTCTTCTGCATTCCACAATATAAATTCCACAAAGGTAGGAATTTTTTGTTTACTTGGTATAGAGTACCTAGAATAGTTTTTGGCTTGCATCAGGCTCTCAAATATTTGCTGAATAAATCAATGAGTGAATGTGGTTATAGAGCTTACTAAGCTTATTGTAATTGTTAAATGATGATTTCTTCAAAAATTAAAATATAACAAAATTAAAACGTAATATTATAAAACCAATACCTATGTGGTACTAATACTGTAGTTGGTTTTGGAAAAATATGAGGTGGGGAGGCCCATGTAATAAAACATGTTCAATGAACTGTCTTTTTTGGAACAAAAAATTTTCTGATACTGAGTTTTCCTCAAATTTCAGTTGTACATATATTAAAAACTGGGTAAATGTATGTGTAACGAATTGAGGACCAGAAACAGGATGTATAACTTTTAAACTACTAGAGGGAGAGAAATAATAAGAAAGAGGACCAATCTAATGTCAGGTGATAAAGAAGTAATACATGCTCATAATAATACAGCAAAAATAAATCCAAGCATGTTCTCAATCATGATATATAGGATAGGTTTAAACTCTTCCACTGAAAAACAGCAACTCTTCTACTGTGTTTTTTAAGAAGCCATAAAAATGTCCCCTACAAGAGTCACAGTTAAACATTACCCAGAATGTTAAAAAATACATGGAATTAAGAGTCAAAAGCATTAAATGGGACAAAGAAAAACTCACCAAAAAAGATATTACACACATGAACCAAATAGCTTAAAATCACATAGTGGAAAAAATATTAGAGAATGGCAGTGAAAATTTATCAATTCACAATCATGGCTGAGATCTGAATAGATCTCAGCTAGAAATGGACAGATCAAATAGAGAAACCAAGTAAGAAAAAGGATCTGAGTAACAAACTAAGGTGCTTGTTAACTTTGTCTTTAATAAACAGGGACTATATAAACTGACCATTTATCAGTCTTTACAAAAATATCAATAAAAATGGAAATTATATCAGTTTAATGAAATATTAATAAAGTAGTATATCTTACTGTAGTAAATCAACTAGAAGTATATATATCAATATGTATAAATTTCCTAAATAAAATAGAAAATAATACATATACATTATAGAAGGGCATATTATTATTATTATTATTATTATTTTTGAGATGGAGTTTTGCTCTTGTTACCTAGGCTGAAGTGCAATGGCACAATCTCGGCTCACCGCAACCTCCGCCTCCTGGGTTCAGGCAATTCTCCTGCCTCAGCCTCCTGAGTAGCTGGGATTACAGGCACGCGCCACCATGCCCAGCTAATTTTTTGTATTTTTAGTAGAGACGGGGTTTCACCATGTTGACCAATTATTTTTAAAATTTACAAAAATATGTGTATATTGTTCAGGGATACAGCACTTGTAAGAAAACTGCTCATTACTTATTACATGTATTAGTAAATCTTAGCTGAAAAATAATTTTTTAAAGTTTCTATTAAAATTTAATAGCTATGGACCCAGCAATTTAACATTTGCATGTACTTAAGATCCCTGGATAGTCACTGCCCCATGTTTCCAATAGTGAAAAAATAGAAACAATCAAAATTTCCAGCAGCAGGACAATGGTTAAATAAATTATGGCACACCCATGGAATAGTTTGTGACAGTCACAAGATACACATTGGGTGAAAAAATCAGGTTGTAGAAAAATGGATTTAAAAAAAAGTTCATGTTTTATAGGAATATATGTATGTAAAGATAAATCTTGAAATAGAGTATTATTTTTTTAAAGGCAGGCAGGTAGGCAATTACATATATTATTAGCTCAACCATACAAAAGAGTTAATCTATAGGGGCCTTCAACAGGGTCACACAGGCAGCAAATGGGTCTGGAACCAGAACTTGGGTATTACCACACACAACCCAGTGTTTTTTCATATTACATAACTTGGTATATTAGAATGAAAGTGTATGGATTTTGCAATCCTTCAGGGCTATATTCAAATCCCAGCTTCATCCCTTCCTAGTTAGGTTACCTTGAGAAAAATAATTTACTTTCTGTGAACTTTAGCATTTTCAACTATAAAATGGACAAATAAATACTAAGCCCACAAACTGTAAAGATTAAATGAAAACTAGATGCAAATACTGCCTTTTCCTTTAGCTCACAGAATCAAGAGAATCTACTCTTGATGTACTATTAACTAGCTAGGTCCAGAAATAGTCTTTGGCTACTCAACTCCAGGCACAAAGTTTATAAGTATCTAGAACTTCTGTGGCACTGTAAGTTAGATGTTCTCCAAATCCGTCCAAGGTGATAAAACCATCCAATTGCCTGGCTTTTTCTTCTGAGTTTCACTGCCTCATGCTTTACCACCCTTCCCTCAGTCTTCCCGGCTCAGTGTTCCAGGATATAATGGAACACTAGGCATAAACCAGTTAAAATTTTTACTTAAAGAGCGTTGTTGAGAGATTTAGTCTTATCCTCTAAGAGAAAAGTCTGAAATATTCCCAGTCTGAAATATTCAGTTACCTATGAAAGAAGAGGAAAAAGGCTGACGTTCAAATAAATGGAATAAGTTCTCTATCTCCGAAATATAGAACTGTGTACTGTTTATTTGCATGGAACCATAATAAGCTCATACATTTCCAGCACACTACAGAGTATATGTACCTAGAAAATGGGTCTAGACAAGGTTCAAAGATGTAGGTCGGGCGTGGTTGCTCACGTCTATAATCTCAGCACTTTGGGAGGCTGAGGTGGGAGGATCACTTGAGACGCGGAGTTTGGGACCAGCCTGGGCAACACAGTCACAACCTGTCTCTACAATTATTTTTTTAAAAATTAGCAGGGTGTGGTGATGTATGCCATAATCCCAACTACTCAGGAAGCTGAGGCATCTTGACCCCAGGAGGTTGGAGATCACACTACTGTACTCCAGCGTAGGTGAGAGTGGGACTCTGCCTCAATAAAATAAAATGAAATAAAGAAGTGGTAGTTGTGGAGAAAATTCAATTCAAACTCTCATCTTGAATTGTAGCTCCTATAATTCCCACGTGTCATTGGAGGGTCCCAGTAGGAGGTAACTAAATCATGGGGGCAGGTTTTTCCAGTGCTGTTCTTGTGATAGTGAATAAATCACACAAGATCTGATGGTTTCATAAAGGGAAGTTCCCCTGCACATGCTCTTTCCTGCCTCCAAGTAAGATGTGACTTTGCTTCTTTGCCTTCTTTAAGGTCAGTGAATTTATATTTTATTTTTCTATTGTGTTTCCTTTTTCTTATTAATTTGTAGATCTATGCATTTACAATATGTAGACCTTGTGAGGGCTATGTACTATAAATATCTTCTTCCATTCCAGGACTTCTTTTTATTTTATTAAATACTTTAAGTGAAGTGAAATGTAGGAATGTTTTCCATTCTAGATTTTGCTTTATAATCTTGTTTCAAACATCAAAACATATATATTCCTCTAAATACCTCAAAGTTTTACTTATCACACATATGATTCTAAGCTACCTGGATAATGATGACATGAAGGAGGGATTTTAGTCTCCCCGATGAAACACTTTAACTCATCTTGCCCCACTGTCTTGTATATCAGTTGTTCAATGTTTGAAATCCACTTATTTTAACTCCTTGTAAAATAATTATTGTTATGTAAAATCAATGGCTAAGAACTGCTCTCATTTTTACTAATTTGTTTATTGCTTCTTGAATTTCACTTCTTTTATTTTAATTCATTTCATTTCTTCCTGATATGTACTCTTCAATGGTTCTTTCAATGAGGACCTGCTACTAGCAAACTCTTAAGTCTCTTATGAAAATGAATTTATTTTGTTCTCATTCCTAAATAACTTACTGAGGCATAGAAATCTAAGTTGGCAGTTATTTTCTCCCACTTTTGAAGACATGAGCCCACTGTCCTCTGGCTTCTATCTGTTGTGATGGATTAGTCTATCATCAGGAAAACTGCAGTCCCTTTGTAATCTGTCTGATCTCTCTTTACCTTTGATTTTACAGTTTCACTTCAATGTGACTAAATATTTTATTTATCTTGCTCAGGACTTCCTGAATCTGAAGATGAATGTCTTTGTTCCTTTCTGGGAACTTTTCAATCATTATCTCTTGGGATACTGGCTTTCTCATTCCCTCTCCTCCTCATCTGTAATGCCTAATAGATGAATTTTAGACTGTGTCAGTCTATTTTCCACATTTTAAAAACAGTTCATATTATTTGAGATATCTTCATTTCTGTGTTATATTCTGTGCCCAGTTTCTTCAAAATCATCTTCCAGATTATCAACTATTGCTTCAGTTATATCTTACATGCTGTCTAGCCTACCTGGCCTACAATGGCTGTATTTTACATTTCTAGAAGTTATATTTGATTCTTTACTGCAATCTACTCTTTTACATACGAATTTTTCATTGTATCTTCAATCATTTTGAATATACTTAATTTATAGACTCAACCAAATTATCCTACTATTAAATTGTTAGGAATCCAAACATTCAGTTTACTGACTCTTGATCACAGAACTTCATATATTTTGGACTTCTGGATTACGAGCTCATTCTCATCTAGATTTTATCTGTAGGAATTACATATAGCCAGTGTTAAGGGCTTTTCCTTCCAAATTAGTTTTGCATTTCTTTCGGCCAGCTATGTCTCCTCCTTCTCTGCTTGGGTAATGTAAGTTCTAACCCTGAACCCACATGAAGTGGTATGGAGTCACGTGTATACATTCTCAAGAGAGTCTTCTTTCCTATTCTGAGCCCAGGAGGAAATCTGCAGGTTTCATGCCATCAACTTATACCAGACATAGGATTTTTTCCTAGTCCATCCTTTTGATAAGAATTCTGGCTTCAGGTAGGTGGCATCTCACTTCCAACTTCCCAAGGTCTAGTTTCCTGTCCCCACATGAGCACTGAAGTCCAAGTCCCTAGAATTCCATGAATCATGACCCCTCTCCTTCCCCAAGTAAGCCACAGTTCACACACCATTGCAGTTATTAGTTCCTTATTTCTGTCCCTGGCAATTTCCTTCAATTTCTTTTAAGTACAGTGTGGTATTTAGTTATATTTAAAATATTTTTATGACTAATTCTATATTACCAAAACCAAAAGTATAAACCATTTATTTTATCAAATAGATATTTGTTCGTAAAAACTTAAACCATGTTTTTCCTCTGTTCTCAGACTAACACAACAATCATCACAGAAGCCTTCTGTGACCAAATGTGAGGTGGGAGGAAGTTCTCCCCATCATCAAGTAATCAATCAGTTCTGCAGCAGACACCAACTGGGTGTCTTCCAATCAATTCTGACACAGTGTACCTAGAGATAGTGCCATATCCCACAGGTTAAGAGCTCAGTCACTAAGATTGCCCCCTTCAGTGCAATTTCTAAGTCCAGGCCTCCAGAACTTCTGACTGACTGGCTCTAAGTTGGGGTTCACATGACCCCTTTTTGGATTCAAATAATTTGCTACAGCAGCTCACAGAACTCAGGGAAACACTTACTTACATTTATCAGTTTATTATAAAGGATACTGCAAAGCATACAGATGAAGAGATGCTATAGTATGGCTGTGTCCCCACCCAAATCTCATTTTTAATTGTAGCTACCGTAATTCCCACATGTCATGGGAGGGATCCAATGGGAGGTACTTGAATGATGGGGGCGGGTCTTTCCCATGCTGTTTTCATGATAGTGATTAAGTCTCATGATATCTGATGGTTTTATAAACAGGAGTTCCCCTGTACATGTCTTCTTGCCTGTCTCCATGTAAGATGTGACTTTGCTTCTTCTTTGCCTTCTGCCATGATTGTGGAACTGTGAGTCCATTAAGCCTCTTTTCTTTATAAATTACCCAGTCTCAGGTATGTCTTTATCAGCAGCATGAGAACACACTAATACAGATGTGTAGGATGGAGTATGGGGAAAGGGGCACAGAGCTTCCCTGCCGTCCGTGGGTATGCCACCCTCCAGGAACCTCAACATGTTCAGCTATCTGGAAACTCTCAAACTCTGCCCTCTTGGGTCTTTTTATTGGGACTTCACTGGTAACTTTTTATGAGGCCTTTTTATGGGGACTTTACAGGCATGACTGAAACATGGACAACCATGTTGAAATGTAACTGGACAAAAATGGTATGATCTAAACCCAGCAAGGCCTGTCTGTTCAGCTTCATCTTGACCTCTCTGTGCAGCATTTTTTCCTCCAGAGTATGGGACAGGATACTCCTTGGAACCAGAGAGTCTTATGACCCACGATCAGATTAGAGTCCTGCTATGGGCAAGTGAAAGGAAGGCAGGAGAAGGTCGGAGAGAGATTCTGTTTACTCTAACAAGGGCTATGGTAGTTGTGAGTCAGGAACTGCAGATAAAAATGTATGTTATCTATCTATCTCATAACATCTAAGTATTCCATAATTTATTTTTGAACATTTTCATTTTCATTTCATTTAAAAGCCGCTTCTCAGCACAACAGGCTTCACCTAAGAGAGACTAAGTCCCGTTATTCATTCTCCAATTTTCCTTAAATAAAGAGCCCAGGATTTTAGCCAAACATATGAAATAAACGTTACCTTTTTCAGGCTTTGTTGCAGTTAGGCAGGGCCATTTGACCAAGTTTTGGCCAGTGAAGTACAGATAAAATTGTTTTCTGAGAATTCCTGGAAGGCCAATTAAAAGGTGCTCCTTCAGCTCCAGGAACATAGGTAAGGAATGGCAGCATCATGATTTTGATTCAGGTCTCCTGATCCACCTGAAGCCAACTGCTCTTTATTACACCTGCTTTCACTTATTTCAACCTATGTTATTTCCATAATCACTTTAATCTCTGAGCCTGAAGCTGCTGTAGAAGGCAACCCTAAGTAGAAATGGGCAAGGAGGTCACTGTAAAGTCAGGACACATGGGAAGGAAAAAGGAGGAAGATCTATATTTTCCCAAGCACAAGCTAAACAACTACATGACGATCCACACTGCTTTGGACTAGGATGTAGTACCGTGAATCAGTCAGTAAATATACCACAATGTTGTCACCAGTTTTTCTAGGTTACATTCCCCTGATCCTTCTGTATCCCAGTGCTTTGATTTCCAAAAAAATTTAAACTTCCTAGGGAACTACTATGCTCTACTACAATTAAGAAAACACTGCTGAAGAAGATACTTGAATTACATAGTACCATCTAAGAATGCTACTTTCTCTGTAGATCCTAAGAGACTGCTTCCTGAGTGAAACCTATCACAAAAATATATGAGACATGTTTTTATGACTTCTGTATTAGCCTGAAATCAAACAATATACTCCTACTACCTGAGTAACTTCTGCTCTTATATAACTGACATTCAGATAATCACTTTCAGGTTCACGTCTCCACTCTACTGAACATCAATGTTCAACCCAATTTATGGCTTTAACCATGTTCCTAATTCTGCTGTGTGAGAGGTTTGCGTATAAGAAAAAAGACACAAATTGTTGCCCTCCTACCATTTGCAAGCAAAAGGCAAAAACCTTAAGTATGCCTTCTTGCCTAAGGTTTTGTAAATATTTACAAACAACTACTATAATTCAGAATAACCTCTGGATTGTAATCATGTGGTGACATATACATTGGCTATTTTTCATAGTTAACTACTTGTTGCACAATAGCACCCAATACTTGTACTTATAACTCACAAAATTTAGAATATTGAATCGAAGTATGAAGTATATATTTTACCCTTCTCTCTAAATAGGATGTCTTGACTTTGATTTGTTAAGTCCATATTATAAAAGACTTGAGCTAAAACTTTTACCTGACTTTTGTAATGATCAATTAATCTACAAAGCTGGCAGACAGAGAGAACAAGACAGGCATAGTTAATAGCTTACCTTCACAGTACTGGAACAAAAGGTTACTAAGTGTATTCTTTACTATGAGAACATAAAATCCTAATGTGACCCATTTATTTTGGATAGAAAGCAGTCTGGAAGAGGTCACATGACAACAAGATTGAGTCCAGAAAGGAAGTAATGTTTAGGTCACACTGATCTCCATTCACCACATGCCGTAGTCCAAAACCTGCCTATCACTGTCCTTATGACTATATTTTTAAGCTTGATGGTAGTAATATCTCAAAACCTTTCTTAATCGCCTAGGGACAATATACACATATGGACAATTACAAGTAACCTCTCATTGTCAGATTAGTAAGAACAAATTTAAAAGTTGGAAGAGGTTTAGATGATATTTTAAAATAACTAATTTTAATAGGTTGGAGCTAGCTTAAACTGTGCCTAACTTGTAAGGACCTTTCTGATCCGAGGTGAAGCCCATTAGAAAAATTCACTTTGAATTGTGACAAGCAGTTTAAACAATCTATTATATCCCTTCCAGGAAAAGGGACCATCCAAATATCTCACCTAGTCAATACCTGCAGTGTCAATTGGATAGATATCCTTAATCAAAAAGGAAAAAAATGAATGTTTTGAAATTCTTTTACATATACTTCCTGTATTCTAAATTCTAGAGATGGAGTTTGAGTATTAAAATGGCTAAAAGGCAATTAGTAAATAGGAAAAAAAAAAAGCAGAAAATATGGATTCTACTATTCTAGTTTGGAAAAATAACCCTTTAATGAGCAAAAATACTACTATGCTATGGTAGCACTACTATGCTAACCAATTAAACAATTCAGCACTAAAGTTCCATATTTTACTTAGCTTACATAATATATTGATACATTAGAAAATAAAGGAGTAAGGACTTACTTAAAAGAGGAAAGGGAGGAAAATAATAAATCTAGAAAATCCTGTTTACTACACAAATGACTAGCCATTTTCTTTAATGCTAGATAATGCCATAAATAGAGCTTGTTTGATTTTTTTAAACATATTTTTTCTTTATCACAAGAGTGTTCACACAAAATAAAGTTACTCAAATTCTCAGTGTTTGGCGTAACAATTAGAGGAGAGCAGAGAAATCTAATATTATCCAGTTACAACTTGTCTATCAAGTTTAAACAAAAAGAACAAAATCTGTATCATAAGTTTGGTGCATTTGCCGTGTAAGTTAAATATTACATCACGGGTAAAGTAAGTATTAATTAGATCAGATTACTAAGGTTTATACAAATCAAAAAAGGGATAAATCAGCAACTTATAAATTAGAACAGTAAAAGTTGTGACCATGTAAAAACTGCATTTCATGAGCAAGTTAAAAATTATTTACACTGTTAAAAGCTCATATTGAACCTTGCAATTACAAAATATGAACAAATTTAAAGATTTCATGGTTTTCTAGTGTTTTAAAGTGGCTAGGTTAATCCTCCACTCTCCCCCAAACCTCTATCATAGTTACTCTATATTTCTGTATGTTGTTCTCAGAAGATGACATAACCTCCTATTTCATAGAGAAAACAGAAGTCAACAGGCAAGAAGAACACCTTCAACTACTTGCCACTAAGGATATATACAGTGTGCTTCCATCCCAACCTTCTGTGATAATGGAAACAGCATCCCTCCTATTATCTAAGATTAAACTCTTCCCTTGTGCTTTAATTTTTATCTCCTACTCCCACCTGGCTCCTTAGCAAATCAATTATTATGTCGTTCCTTTAAATTTAATCTTCCTTTATCCAACAGCATTTAAACACAATCAAGGGTCTTCCACCTTTAAAAAAAAAAAAATCAATTCCATGTCCCTCAGGCTACCTTTTCAGAGCCAAACTCTTAAAATAGCTGTCAACACTTACCTCACTTTGTACACCTTACCTTTTCTATACCTTTACTGAGCTTATCCAAGTAATCTGATTTTCACCTCCAAGGTCTTCAGAAAATCACCTATGACTTCCTGTTGCTAAATCCAATGCACACTTTCTATCTCAGTTGACCTCCTTGGGTAGCATTCAGTATAACTGATTGCTTCCTTTCTGAAAGTACAGTGCTATCTTTTTTTGACTTCATGGCCCCCCTGGCTTTTTTTTTTTAAGCTGTCTGGACCCAACTTTTCAGATTTTGCAGACTTTCCTTTCTCTGCCAGCCCTTCAAGTCACGGATGCTCACCAGAGTTCTCTCCTTAGATGCTTTCTCTTCTCATTCTACATATTCTAAACGATGTCATCCATTCTTATGATTTTTAATATGTGATGATTCCCAAATCTATTTCCATAGTAAGATTTCTCTCCTGAGCTTTTGACCTATGTATTCAAATGGAAATTTACCTTTAGCTGTCCAAAAGACACTCTGATCTACTGTACAAGTTACAAACTTATCCGTGCCCATTATCCCCAACCTGGTTTTTCTCGTGAGGGCTAGTCTCAGTGAACTGTAGCAAATCTAAGACAAAAACTTGAACACCCTAGATTCTTCCATTTCCCTGATCCCTAAAATCCTAGAATTTTCCACTTACTATTTTTAGACAGCGGTTGGTCGGTGGTAACTGAAATCTTGGAAAGTTAATCTGCAGATAGTGTGGGACTACCATATATAATTTTACATATGCCACCATCTAAAAGAGAAACATTAAAGCATTTGACCAGCCACTAATACTGAAGTCTAAGGATACCTCTAAAGGAAGTATTTTTTTCTCATATGTTTTTGGGGAAGAAAACAAAAATGTATAATCTCTGCATCTGCTATTTCATGAAATTGTAATTAGTTACTAAATTCACAGTTACTGCTAAAGCTAGTATGACTCAGGGTCCAGTCATTAATCCTCACAAGTAACATAAAGCAACAGACATCTATTATTTCACCTTCTGTTAGGATGTTTAGATGATCTACTGATCTCCATAAAGTCAAATGCAAATTTGCATGAATGAAATGATTTTGTAAAAGTAAGATTTTGAAAGAACTGTAATAATCAGAAAAACTGTCATTTATTTCTGGATTTCTAATTAATTCAGTCATTAAATAAGGTTTTATTAAAATCTTTTGAGATACAAGACTTACATGTTATAGTGTGGTAATGAATAAATCTTCCTCAAAGAAGCTTAAAAATTTTTAAGTTAAAAATGATAAGATAATGGATAAGCAAAGGCCACAAATAAATGGTAAGAATACAAGATGATAGATATGTTAATTAGCTTGATTTAATCACTCTACAAGATATACATATATCAAAATGCCATAAATATACTGTGCCATAAATATATAAAATTTTAAAAAGTAGGATTAATATAATTGTTTAATGATCCCAAATGTTTTCTTTAATCATTGGGTAGAAAATAGCATTTGTTTCTTAAAAATTACTAGAGATAAATTACATATTCAATCTATGAGAGGGCAGCTACATATTACTTAGTACTTATAAAATAGTTCAGCCCCAAATTAGTAAGTAGAATTATATGAGAATCAATTAAGAAGACACATTAATTCAAATACTTAATACAACTGAAATCCAATTCCAAATACAATTCAATATTTGTATGTTTTAAGGTGGAGATTACATAGACCAAGAAAAAAATTGTTATATACCTTCATTCATCTGTATTTGTTTTTTTCTCTTCATACTGTGCTATGTTTTTTCCTATACAGATAGTCCCGACTTAACAATGGTACAACTCAAATGATTTTTTGACTTTACAATCATGCAAAAGGGAAACACAGTCAGTAAACTGCTCTACTGATGATGATTGCTCTACTGACTGCTGTACATTATTTGAAATTTTCCAAGTGCTGGGAAAGAATAAATAAGTTTTTTTAAAAAATTTAAGTACAAGATTATAACTATTTCATGTGCTGATTCCCAATGTTAATTTGAATAAAAGGACATCCACAAAACGCTGTAACTAGCTTTCCCAGAAACCCAGACTAGAACTGTACACAACTCCAGGTTTGTGTAATCAGAAAGATGAAATTGTTTTTTCCAAATTGATCCAAATTTTACTCTGTGATTTACCTAGGGAAACGTAATCTATACTCAAAGCGTTGTATGTGAATGTATAAGATGGTCAAGCCATTATAAGGCATCCAGGCTCTTGTGGACTTGTCACAAAGCTATTGAACAAACTAAGGAGTATCAGCTAGCTTAGCTTCTCATACAACAATGCTATTCTATATAGAATTAGCTTATCTTCAATTTCATGTCTATGCAACTTCCCTCACTATGAAAAACTGGGACTTTTCTCTATCTACAGGCATACTTCGGATATACTGCAGGTTTGGTTCCACACCACTACCGTAAAGCAAATACTGCAACAAAGGGAACCACATAACGTTCTGGTTTCACAGTGCACATAAAAGTTATGTTTATGCTATAATTAGCCTATTAAGTGTGCAACAGCATTATGTCTACAAAAGTACATACCTTGATTTAAAAATATTTTATTGCTAAAAAAGTGCTAATAATCATCTGAGCCTTCAGCAAATCAAAATTTTTTCATGCTGAAGGGTCTTGCCTTGATGTTGATGGCCACTAACTGATCAGAGTGCTGGCTGCTGAAGTTTGAGGTGGCTGTGTCAATTTCTTACATAAGACAACAATGAAGTCTGCCACATTGATGGGCTCTTCCTTTCATGAAAGAAGGATTTCTCCGATAGCATTTTACCCACAGTAGAACTTCTTCCAAAACTGATGTCAATCCTCTCAAACCTTATGTATTAGTCTGTTCTCATGCTGTTAATAAAGACATACCCAAGACTGGGTAATTTATAAGGAAGAGGTTTAATTGACTAACAGTTTCACATGGCTGGGGAGGCCTCACAATCATGTTGGAAGGCAAATGAGAAGCAAAGTCATGTCTTAGATGGTGACAGTCAAGAGAACATGTGCAGAGGAACTCTCCTCTATAAAACCATCAGATCTTGTGAGACTTACTACCAGGAAAACAGCATGGGAAAAACCCACCCCCACAATTCAATTACCTCCCACTGGGTCCCTCCAATGACACATGGTGATTATTACAATTCAAGGTGAGATTTGGGTGGGACACAGAGCCAAACCATATTATGCCACCTCTGGCCTCTCTCAAATCTCATGTCCTCACATTCCAAAACCAATCATGCCTTCCAACAATCCCCCAAAGTCTTAACTCATTTCAGCATTAACTCAAAAGTCCACAGTCCAAAGTCTCATCTGAGACAAGGCAAGTCCCTTCCGCCTGTGATCCTGTAAAATCAAAAGCAAGATAGTTACTTCCTAGATACAATGAGGGTACAGACATTGGGTAAATACACCCATTCCAAACGGGAGAAACTGGCCAAAACAAAGGGGCTACACACCCCATGAAAGTCCAAAATCCAACAGGACAGTCAAATCTTAAAGCTCCAAAATGATTTCCTTTGATGCCATGTTTCACATCCAGATTCACATTGATGCAAGAGGTGGGCTCCCACAGCCTTGGGCAGCTCTGTCCCTGTGGCTTTGCGGGGTACAGCCCCACTCCTGGCTGCTTTCATGGGCTGGTGTTGAGTGTCTGCAGCTTTTCCAGGTGCACGATGCAAGCTGTCAGTGGATTTACCATTCTGGAGTCTGGAGGATGGTAGCCCTCTTGTCAAAGCTCCACTAGGCAATGCCCCAGTAAGGACTTTGTGTGTGAGCTCTGACCCCACATATCCCTTCTGCACTGTCCTAGCAGAGGTTCTGCATGAGGGCTCTGTCCCTGCAGCAGACTTCTGCCTGGACATCCAGGCATTTCCATACATCCTCTGAAATCTAGGCAGGGATTCCCAAACCTCAATTCTTACTTCTGTGAATCCACAGGCCCAACATTACATGGAAGCCTCCAAGGCTTGGGCTTGCACCTTTGAAGCAATGGCCTGAGCTCTACACTAGCCCCTTTTAGCTATGGCTGGGACACAGAGTACCAAGTCCCAAGAATGCACAAAGCAGCAAAATCCTAGTCCCAGCCCATTTTTTTCCTCTTAAGCTTCTAGGTCTGTGATGGGAGGGGCTGTAATGAAGACTTCTGATCTTCCCTGGAGACATTCTTCCTATTGTCTTGGTGATTAACATTTGGCATCTTGTTACTTATAAAATTTCTGCAGCTGGCTTGAATTTCTCCTGAGAAAAGGGTTTTTATTTTCTATTGCATTATCAGGATGCAAATTTTCCAAACTTTTTATGCACTGCTTTCCTTTTAAACATAAGTTCCAATTCCAAACCACATATTTGCGAATACATAAAACTGAGTGCTTTTAACAGCACCCAAGGCACATCTTGAACACTTTATTGCTTAGAAATTTCTTCCACCAGATACCCTAAATTATCTCTTTCAAGTTCAAAATTCCACAAATCTCTAAGGCAGGAATGAAATGCCACTAATCTCTTTGCTAAAATATACCAAGAGTCACCTTTCCTCCAGTTTCCAACAAGTTCCTCAACTCCATTAGAGACCAGCTCAGCCCAGACTTTATTGTTCACATCACTATCAGCATTTTGGTCAAAGCCACTCAACAAGTCTCTAGGAAGTTCCAAGTTTTCCCGTATCTTCTTGTCTTCTTCTAAGCCCTCCAAACTGTTCCAACCTCTGCCTGTTACCCAGTTCCAAAGCCACTTCCATGTTTTCAGGTATCTTTAGACCAGCAACCCACTCTACCAGTACCAATTTATTGTCTTAGTCTGTTCTCACACTGCTAATAAAGACATACCCAAGATTGGGTAATTTATAAAGTCAAGATGTTTAATTGACTCACAGTTCCACATGGCTGGGGAGGCCTCACAATCATGGCAAAAGGCAAAGGAGGAGCAAAGCCACATCTTACATGGTGGCAGGCAAGACAGCATGTGCAGGGGAACTCCCCTTTATAAAACCACCAGATCCTGTGAGACTTATTCACTATCACAACAATAGCATGGGAAAAACCCACCCCATGATTCAATTACCTCCCACCAGGTCCCTCCCATGACACATGGGGATTATTACAATTCAAGGTAAGATTTGGGTGGGACACAGAACCAAACCATATCAACTTGCCACTGCTTTATCAACTAAGTTCGTGGAATATTGAAATCTTTGTTGTCATTTCAACAATGTTCACAGCAGCTCCACCAGGATTAGATCACATCTCAAAAAACCATTTTCTTTGTCCACTCATAGGAAGCCAGTCCTCATCTGTTAAAGTTTTATCATGAAATTGCAGCAATTCAGTCATATCTTTAGGTTCCATTTCTAATTGTAGTTCTCTTGGTATTTCACTATCTCTGCAGATACTTCCTTCACTGAAATTTTGAATCCCTTGCGGTCATCCATGAGGGCTGGAATTAACTTTTCCAAACTCCTGCTAATGTTGATATTTTTACCTTCTCCCATGAATCACAAATGTTCTTAATGGCATCTAAAATGGTGAATCCTGTCCAGAAAGTTTTCAGTTCACTTTGCCCAGATCCATCAGAGGAATCACTATCTACAGCAACTATAGTCTTACAAAATGTATTTCTTTAATAATGAGATGTGAAAGTCAAAATTACCCTTGATCCATGGACTGCAGAATGAATTCTGTGTTAGCAGGCATAAAAACATTCATCTCTTTGTAAATCTCCATCAGACCCCTTGGGTGACTAGGTACAATGTCAATAAGAAGTAATATTTGGAAATGAATCTTTTTTTCTAAGCAGTAGGTCTCAACAGTGGGCTTAAAATATTCAGTAAACCATGCTGTAAACAGATGTGTTGTCATCTAGGCTTTGTTGTTCCCTTTATGTAACAAAGGTAGGGTCAATTTAGCGTAATTCTTAAGGGCCCTAGCATTTTCAGAATGGTAAATGAGCACTGGCTTCAACTTTTAAGTCACCAGCTGCATTAGCCCCTAACAAAAGAATCAGCCTATCCTTTGAAGCTTTGAAGCCAGGCATTGACTTCTCTCTAGCTATCAAAGTCCTAGATGGCATCTTCTTCCAAGAGAAGGCTGTTTCATCTCTACTGAAAATCTGTCGTTCAGTGTAACCACCTTCATCAATTATCCTAGCTAAATCTTCTGGATCACCTGCTACATCTTGTACATCATAATTTGCCACTTCACCTTGCACTTTTATGTTATGGAGATGGCTACTTTCCTTAAAACTCATGAACCAATCTCTAACTTCCAACTTTTCTTCTGCAGCATCCTTAATTTTCTCAGCTTTAAAAGAATTGGTGATAGTTAGGGCCTTGCTCTGGATTAAGCTCTGTATTAAGGGAATATTGTGGTTTGCTCTTCTATCCAGACCACTAAAACTTGCTCCATCTCAGCAGTAAGGCTGTTTTGTCTTCTTATGATTTGTGTGTTCACAAAGAGCACTTTTAATTTCCTTCAAAAACTTTTCTGTTGCATTCACAACTTGGCTAACTCTTTGTGCAACATGCCTTCCTCATTAAGCTAAATAATTTCTAGCTTTTGATTTAAAGTGAGAGATGTGCAACTCTTCCTTTCATCTGAACACTTAGAGGCCCTTCTAGGGTTAGTAACTGACCTAATTTCACTATTGACCCAGGGATCAGGGAGGCCTGAGAAGGTGAGAGACTAGGGAACAGCTGGTCCGTGGAAGTAAAGCATGCATAACATTTATTCTTTGCTGTCTTATATGGGTGTGGTTCATGTTGCCCCCAATTACAATAGTAACATCAAAGATAACTGATCACAGATTACCATAACAGATACAATAATAAATAAGAATTATTAAAATGTGACAAAGAAACATTAAGTGAGCATATAATGTTGGAAAAATGGTGCCAACAGATTTGCTCAATTCATTGTTGCCACAAACCTTGAACTTGTAAAAAATGCAGTTATCTGTGAAGGACAAAAAAATGAAGCACAGCAAAATGAGATATGCCTGTATGCACCTGGCAAATTCTTCAATATTCTGGAAAAAAGCAAGAATATCCTCACATCTCAAGACATGCTGACTTGAGAAAGAAGCTGGAAAAGAGAGTGAAAGAAACTTAACAATGTATGATTAATTATAGATTTGAAAGACACACAAAATTCGTCTAACTTGTTTCCCACTCGAGTAATATGCAAACATGTTACTTGAAGCTTCTTCAGATGAACAAATCATAAAACAGATGTCTTCTGTACAATAAGTAAAACACTTAAGTATATTAAGCAATTTAATCGTTTTTTTAATTGTGGTCCAGAAAAAAAAGGCAGTTCTAGTATAAAAATTTTTCCCACAAATAAAAATAGTGCATTAAGGCTAAAACTTTGAGGTTCTAAACAGAATCTTGTCAACATCTTTGTAATATATATAAAGGTCAAAGCCATAGTTATACTAAAATATTTTGGCAACTCAAACTTGCACAATTAAAGTAAGTACAGTGCCACGTGATATGATTTCCCAAAGCCTGGAATTTTGACCTTTCCTGAAGTCGTCCCAATTCAAATGCTATAAATAACTACTTTAGCTGAACAAAATATTAAACTCAATTTTCACAGTTTGTATGTTCCATACACATATTTAGCATGAGCTTATCTATTCAACAAATACATATTGTGCCTATCAGGCTAGGACCCTTATCAGGCAATGAAGATATAAAGGTGACCAAGACCAACACAGTGCCTCTCCTTAAAGGGCTAAGACAAGTAAAGAAGACAAACAATGAACAAATAATTACAAAGAAGTCATTATCTGAAAGTATAGAGAGATATTTTAACAAATCTATGGAGTCAGGGAAGGCCTTCTGAAGTTCAGAGCCAATATCTTTAACATAAAAATCTTCAAGGCTATTGTAAGAGAACTGTATTTCTGTAAGTTACTGCTGTTCACTTCCATCAGTTAAATTATTCTTACAACAGATACAGGTTAATGCTCAGCAGCATATTATACTTAAAAGAGGCTTTAAAAATCAGAAGTTCTTAGCTATAGTTTTAAACATCAAAATGAATGGGCTGAGCGTAGTGGCTCATGACTGTAATCCCAGCACTATGGGAGGCTGAGGCAAGTGGATCACTTGAGGTCAGAAGTTCAAGACCAGCTTGGCCAACATAGTGAGACCTTGTCTCTATTAAAAATACTAGAAAATTAGCCAGGTGTGGTGGCAGGTACCTGTAATCCTAGCTACTCGGGAGGCTGAGGCAGAACAATCACTTGAACCTGGTAGGGGGAGGTTGCAGTGAGCTAAGGTAATGCCACTGTACTCCAGCCTGGGCGACAGAGCAACACTCCATCTCAAAATAATAATAAGAATAATAAATGAAGTGGGAGCATAGGTTTAAAATAAAATTTATTTTTCCTTTTCAAGAAAAGTCATGCTCTGTGTCCCAGGCTGGAATGGAGTGGCGTGATAACAGCCCATAGTAGCCTTGAATTCCTGGGCTCACGTGGTCTTCCTGTCTCAGCCCCCTGAGTAGCTGGGACTACAGGCACATGCGACTAAAACCATATTTCTGAAAAATGGCAGATTGACCCCATGATTCTTTTTCAACATCTTCTTCCCTTAACCACATTAAATTCACAGTAAAGAAATATAAAAAGGTCAAAAATACAAAAGAGGTAAGAAAAAGGGGAGACTAAAACATTCAAGATAATTAATTTCTAAAAATTTTTATAAAATTGAAGAAATGAAGGAGTGATAATTGACTTAAGAGAACAGAGGCACTACCTGAGTACTGCAGAGAAGACCAAATAGAAGTAAGATATTAATATTTGCTGTACAGAATCCCAAAATGGACAAGGCCTTGGGAACCAATGAGCTACAGAGTCAAATAAGTAGTGGGGCTAAAAGCAGAGGATTAGATAACAATACCTAAGTATATCATTAGATGGCAACATACATGCTCTTAACACATATGTGCACATGTGCCTGCCTCCAGAAGACTACTGCGCCTCCTATCTCTCCTATTTTTTGTAGAAGTTCAACAGCATCAGAGACAAAGAGCTATAAAATACTGACATTTGGATGCTACACTAATAAAAAGCCCAGATCACCAAATGAAAGGCCATGTTAAGGACAAAGACCTTCTGAGAGGTTCTCAAATAATAGGTAACAACCACAGATATGTGAGGAAAACCTCTAAAATGAAAGCGAGAGCTTATAAAATCAAACAGAAATAAAAAAGAACCTGGAAGAAGTAAAGCAATGCACAGAGAAGGCAAAACAAAGTTATAATTTATATCCTTACAGCAAAAAGAGAAAATATAGCAGGCACGAAGCAAAATAGAATGCTGTAACTCATAAATATCAGAGAACACAAAATCACTCATTGAATTAAAAAGTAGAATAGCAGAAATAAAAAATTCACTAGGAAGGCTGGAAGATAAAGTCCAGGATATCTCTTATAAAAACAAATAGACAAAAATATATTTCAAATATATTTCAGTTTTGAAAACTGAAATATGATACTGACTAGAATTAGATTAGAGTCTGGGTGTGGTGGCTCATGCCTATAATCCCAGCACTTTGGGAGGCCGAGGCAGGTGGATCATGAGGTCAAGAGATCGAGACCATCCTGGTCAACATGGTGAAACCCCATCTCTACTAAAAATACAAAAATTAGCTGGGCATGGTGGCATGCGCCTGTAGTCCCAGCTACTTGGGACGCTGAGGCAGGAGAATTGCCTGAACCCAGGAGGTGGAGGTTGCGGTGAGCCAAGATCACGCCATTGCACTCCAGCCTGGGTAACAAGAGTGAAACTCCATCTCAAAACAAACAAACAAACAACAACAACAACAACAAAAAGAATTAGATTAGGATCTGTCAGGAAATTTAACTTCAAACAATCAGCAGTTTCAGAAAAAAAGAAGAGAAAGAGGGTGAAGAAAAAAATCATTAAAGAAATAATACAAGAAAATTACCCAGAACTTTTAGACAAGGATTTCCATATTGAAAGGCCCCTTAAGAACCTACCTAGCACAATCAATGAAAAAATACCCACACCAAAGCTCATTACTGGAAAAATTTCAAGCAGCAGGGATATAGATAAGATCATAAAAGCTTTCAGAGAGGGAAATACAAGAGGTATGACCGTCAGAATGCAGGACTAGAGGCTAGGGAAGGGTAAGACACAGGACTTTAGCATTATTTGACTTCTAAAACAATGAACAGAAATTTTCTTTTCTTTCTTTTTTTTTTTGAGACAGAATCTTGCTCTGTCTCCAGGGCTGGAGCACAGTAGCACGATCGTGGCTCCCCACACCGCAACCTCCACCTACCAGGTTCAAGTGATTTTCCTGCCTCAGCCTCCCCAGTAGCTGGGATTACAGGTGAGCGCCACTGCCAGGCTAATTTTTGTATTTTTAGTAGAGACGGGGTTTTACCATGTTGGTCAGGCTGCTCCTGAACTCCCACCCCATGATCCGCCCTCCTCAGCCTCCCAAAGTGCTGGGATTACAGACATGAGCCACCAAGCCCAGCCAATGAACAGAAATTTTCGTAAACACTAAACAATAATAATGTAAGTGCACAAAAGTGGACAATAATGAATAAAAAATTTATTGAATGTTCTCTAGTGATACCGTTTTTTAAAAATATACTGGGTTAACTCATTTAACTCTCATAACACCCTAGGAGACTATTAGCTTCATTTCACAGGTGAGGAAACAGACATGGACAGGTTAAGTAATTTCTCCATAATGACACAAGTAGCAAGTGGTGGAGCCAGAGTTCTAGCTTTCTGAACGTGGTCTTTTTAAAAACTGTGTGATACCATCTCTCAACCATAAAAGTAAAATTAATTTTAAGAAAGAAAGGAAAATACTACCTGAATTCCCTACCTTGCTGATCTGTTCCTAGATCAACTATGGGTAATTAAAAGTTCTGTCATCATGAATAATTCTAACACTATGCTCTTTGCCAAGCCACAAAAGTGTATGTGTATGTGTGTAGGGGGCGGAGGTGGAGGTTGAGGGTATTTCCTAGTACTTTAAATATATATGTATAAAAGCACTTTATTATGTTATGTGCTTGTGATCTGCTGCTACGTAGTCCATACAGTAGATTCTGTAACCTAATTGCATTGACAACCTCCACCAAAGGAACTGATGTACCTAAATCAGATCACCACTGTGTATTAAGAACAAAGGCTATGTAAATTTTATTAAAGTTAAAAACAGCATAGCTGCCTGTTTTCTAAATTATTTTCATCTAAGTCTTTCACACTCTGTGAGTCTTGCAAGGAAATTTTCCCTAAACAATTTTCCTAGTCATTTACATGACTATTAAATATACTGAGGTTACAAAAAAAATCACGCCCCTTTACTCGCTCTTGCCTTTCACACAATCTTTACCTTATATTATTAACTACATAATGACAGATGACCGTTTTCATGTGACTTTCTTCTGTCGGAGTTAGCATCATTCAAAACCTCCTACATTTGCTGTCCTATCCATTCTGTATTTTATTGTATCTACTAACGAGATTCTAGATTTAGTCGGAGAGGGAAAAAGAGATAAATGCATATGCTCTTTTTGAATAATTTTTTTTTCTTTTCCGATCTGGTAACATCATCATTCCTTGTGTATGGTAAGGAGGTTAGTATGCAGGTTTAGCATTTCCTCTCTTGGGACTAATAAATTCCCAGATGCTAATATAGTGGTTTTTGAGATCTCAGACCAATGCTTCGAAACTCATCCTAAAGCACCAGACCTCCTGGGTCATTTGCTGTCACTCTGCACAGTCTAGGGGTTTCTTTTTCCCAAATCTACAGCGGTCCACTTTCTGCCTGTCACGGCCTTTATTTCTAAATCTTTTTTTTTTTTTTTTTTTTTTTTTTAACAGGGGAGGGGTGTTGGTTTTGGGTTTGCATTGATACTTGGTAGCTGCAGCCACCTTGATGGTCCTGATGCATCAGTGACAGCATCACTTGTCTTCCCAACACGTGGGTGATCGGCTCCCAGGCTATCCGGCCTAGGTGTCAGCCTCGCTCACAAGGGGATTCCCCACCCGCGGCCACAGCGCTCGCACCGTCCCCGCAGCCTCCAGGGTCCTGCGCACCAGCAGAAAGGTCACAGCCCCGCGCAGGTGGGACGCGCGCCCGCGCACTCACCGTCTCCTTGGCAGCGGCCACCGGGATGGGGAGCAGCCCCCGGCCGCGGGGTGGGTCCTCGGGCTCCGCGGCCGCGCTCTCCGAGGGCCACCCAGTCGCCGGCGACCCGGCCCTGGGGTCCCCGTACAGCTGGTAACACACGAGACCGACCAGCCCCCCGCCGGCAGCAGCCGCCACGCTCAGCTCTCCCCAGCGCCGCCGCCGCCGCCAAGCCGCCTCCGCCACAGCCCTCTCCTCATCCTCCCGGCAGGAGAAGGGCCGGCCAGGAAGGCCTGGGGCGTTCCCTGCAGGCCGCCCCCACGGCCCAAGAAGGGGCTGGTGAAAGCAGAGCGGAGGCGGCAGCCGGGGCGGCGGCCACAGGAGCCTTCGTAGCGCAGCCATAGCGGAAGCCGCCCTCTCCGGAGCTGGGAGGGGGCGAAGGACAGAGGAGCAGGGGCGGAGTGGGGGCGCCGAAGCCTCGCGAGAAGTCGGTGCCGAGAGCTAGGCCGCCGGCCGAGAGCGACCCCTACACTCGCGCGGCCCGGGGTATCCGCGACGCTACTTTGAGCACGGGGTCTCAGGGGCTCAGCCCGGGAAGAGCCTGGAAGAGGCGGCGGATCACTGCTGCTCCCCGGCCCCGCAACCCCAGCCGAACCAAGTAGTCATAAATAACTGCGCCAGCCCCGGCGACACCGCGGGCACAGCCAGGTCAGCGGAACTGAGGCGCCGCCTTGTGCTGGGCTGCCGGGCGCCCCCGGCTCTCTGGGGCCCGCGCGCTGCCACGCGGGGTGGGTCTCCGAGCAGGGGTCAGCGCCCCTCTGGGACACTCACATACTCTAATGATCTCCTGACCTCCTGACTCAAGGTTGTGAACGATTTGCAATTGTATCTTCACCTACACGACAAAAATGAGGTATAAGCGTTTGGCTCAAGTCATAACGATTGCAAATTAAGGAAACATTTTGACGACTCAAGGGCAGCTTCTGGACTTTTGATGGGGGAAGGCTAATGCTGTTTTTTAGAAGCATTAGCACACCCGCAGTCACTTAATTCAACAAATCACAAGTGTCTTCTGCATATAAAATTAAGGATTTTAAACATTCTGTGAATAAAGATAAAATCTTGAATGATACCATCATTTTTGAGGGAAGTACTGTTGGTATAAATATAAAGAAATGATAAGCGTATTGTGTCATCTTTTTGTTTTTGTTTTTGTTATACTTTTTGTTTGCTATATGGTATCAGTTTTTTGAGAAAGTGTAGATGAAGTTCCTGTCCGTTTGTCAACCCTGACCCCAGTTTTGGTAACTGAAGAAAATGCTAGCTTTTTTCTTCATGCTATGGAATGGTGTCAGGAGCCCCTAAAATATCGTCTATCTAAGGGTATAGACAGCTAAATTCAGTGGTCTCAACTGGGCTGCAGTGACAAAAGAATACAAGATCAGTTGATTCTGGCGATTCTTAAAAAGACTAAAGGCTTTCAGAGATGACCAAAATGAGTTTCTTTTCTGGCTCAGGCCCTGCAATTTCTATTAATCACTAACACCTTGCATGCAAGTAGCCCATCAGGTACACCCCATTACCTCTTGTTTTAATAGAGGTTAATGGCATTTTAGTTTCTTAAAGCGCTAAAAGTGGTAAAAAGAACAATCTTCTGTAGCAGATGAACAAATTGTGTCTGTTTTAAAAGCCATCTCTGGGTTTTCTTCAGTTTCAGACTGTTGGTTTTATGTAATAAATGCTTAAGGAAGACTCAGTGATAGCTTCTTGCTTTATTCACCAATTTTCCTCAATTTATGCTGTCTGTATATTCTGGAGAATTTTAGTGTCCCCAAATTAATTATTTTCTGGATAATAATTATATATAAAATATAATATAAAAATTATAATAGTTCTGACATTGTTTACTTTTAACTCAACATGATTTCCTGATTTTCTCATAAATTCCCAGTGTAGCCTAATGCCAGAATTCTTGGACAGACTGATCAATCTTTATTGTTCATGTTAAAATCTGAGTAGCTCTAAAGGAGATTAGGGAGGTAGTACAATAACATCACATTAAGATGACAAATGCACATACACACACATACGTAGAGATATCTATGTAGTTTCTCTATAGTTTTCTAAATTTGATAGAGCTCCTGCAAATAATTTCTCTGGTTAGAAACTAAGTACTGCTGTGAGAAGGGCTAAGTTTGTTTGTAGAGCAGTCAGAGAGCTTTGTATAAAATGTCTCACACGTGCAAAAGTAACTTTACTAATAACTTTCAACAGTACCTTCCCTATAAAGGCCAAATTTCCTTAAGAATAGTTACTGTCTTCTTCCCATGTTTGATGCTCTGTAACTATAGCTACACACAAGTAACCCAATTCCCTTATGTGGATATTTTTCTGAATTTAATTCCCAGGGGAAAAATTTTAAGAAAATATAATATTAGGAATTTGGAATCTTTTGTGAAATTTCAGGTAATATTATTGGATCAATATAGCCAGCCCAATATTCCTTATCTTTTATGTCAATTCTACTGAGCATTAAGAATACCCTCCAAAAGGCCCCTACTCCACAGTGAGAGCCCACACCTTGAAAGAAATATCCAGTTAACGTTTGCTATGGTCTAAGTAAAAAGAAATGTTCTGAAACATTAAAAAATGTTTAAAACAGTAGAGATTCAGCCAAAAAGGGTTTTTCAGGAAAGCATATACCTCAGTGGATAAGCAAAAAATTAGAAGTCAAGAAATCTGGACTCTAGCCTTGGATTTGCTACATCTTAATTAAAACACTTTGGAAGCCACAGTCTCTAAAATAGTGAAGCTGAAATCAGTGATCATCTCTAAACCCATCTTTCTAATTAACTAAAATTATCCTTATCAGTAAACCATAGAAAGATGCTTCATAGCATTTTTCATGTGTCATTTCTCTTCTGAAAATCTATAATTGGCCTATGATTGCTTTCTTCTTTCAACTTAAAATTCCATCCCCTGACCAGGCAGGCTAATGCCTGTAATCCCAGCAGTTTAGGAGCCCAAGGTGAGTTGATCACTTAGGAGTTCGAGACCAACCTGGACAACATGGCAAAACTCTGTCTTTACAAAAACAAAAAACAAAAATTAGCCAGGCCTGGTGGTGTGTGCTTGTGGTCCCAGCTACTAGGGAGGCTGAAATGGGAGTATTGCTTGAACTGAGGAGGAGGAGCTTGCAGTGAGCCATGATCGAGCCAATGCATTCCAACCTGGGTGACAGAGCAAGACTCTGTTAAAACAAAACAAAACAAAAACCCATTCCCTGACCTAATTATTTTAAGCGTCTACTGCATTTAAAATTGCAAATACATTAGTGATTTTGAAAATTGTGAATATGTGAGATGTAACTGTAATAGGCAGAAATGTCTTGTTTAACAAAACTTCTATTAAAATATACTGCTTTCCTTATTTTGCTCATTCTCAGCTCCAGATTCTTGACTAGTTGAAAGAGTAGCAGTTACATCTGAGATCTATATCAGGGCACACGAAACACCCCATCCCCAGGTCCACTCAAATCTACCAGCAAAGAGCAAGGCTGCAATGATCTCCTTCCCTCTTGGGAAAGTTGTCATCAATTTCTCAAATTGTCCCCTATCTTTAATGCTGTCTTCCTTGTGGGAAATTGACAAAGGAGACAGTGCTGGGGAAGGTATGTTCTTGCTCTGTTGTTTTCAAAGTGCTAGCCACCAGCAATCTGGAACTCAATTCCTCAGCATTCACGGCTATGGAAACCAGGTTACCTAAAACACGGAGGGTCTGTTCTCTGTTTTGATGAGCTCCCACTCATCACAAGACAGTGATTTGCATCTCACCCTTTTTCCATTAGGCAAAGCCGAGTCTAAGCAACATGAGGCTAGGGCATGCATCTTCTATCCCAGTTCCTGGCACACATTAGGACTTTAATTATGTTTATTAAATGAAAAAGAATTTATTAGTCTTGAGAAGAGGGAAAGTGGAAGGCCAACATTGGAAGGCAAGTTAGGAGACAAGGAAATAGAGTGGCTCATCAGACACTAAAGAAGCTGACGAACCAAGCAGCACACCAATCAGGAAATGCAATCAATCAACACAGATGGGAGGCCAAAGAGAAAAAGCAAGGGACTGGTAAAGAAGGATCAGAGACAGAGTGTGGGCTGGGCATAATGGCTCACACTTGTAATCCCAGCACTTTGGGAGGCCAAGGCAGGAGAATAATTTGAGGCCAGGAGTTCACGACCAGCCAGAGCAACATAGTGAGAACCTGTCTCTACAAAAATAAAAAATAAAATTAGCCCGGAGTGGTGGTACATGCCTGTAGTCCCAGCTACTCAGGAGGCTGAGATGGGGTGATTGCTTTCACCAGGAGTTTGAGGCTACAGTGAGCTATGATCATGCAATTGCACTCCAGCCCCTGGGTGACAAAGCAAGACCCTGCCTCTAAAAAGAAGAAAAGGGGAGGGAACAAAGTATGATCATAGAGATGGCTTGATTCAAGAACAAACTTTGTGATTTAGAGATTCTAGCACTAAAGTTATCCTGTTACTTCTTATTTGGCAGTATCCTCTTGGACTAGAGCCTTAAAGCAATAGGCTTCCCCCCAAGGCTCCATCCATTCTTTTGGTCCTCAGAGGAAAATGCAGCATCATCCGTGGCCAAATGTCAGTGACTTGACTGACCACACCTCCCCTTTTGTTCTTAGATCCTTCACTCGTGGCAGTGACCAAGCCAGCAGTTGTATGTATTTAACTACCTAACTTCCAAACCAGTAACACCCTCACTTTGATTACTACATCTGTCCCGTCCATTTCACATAATTTCCAGGAACTTTGCTGACAGTGTCTCATTGTTTGATTCCTGTTGTTTAAGTCCCAAATCTCCTGTGTGTTTGTTTTCCATTTGGTAGTAGTGACTTGGAAGACAGGGAATAGCTGGTCGCACTTACTACTAGCAAAGCCTTCCACCCAAAAACAAGGAAGCTCTTTCTCAATTGCCATTTCCTATTTTCATGTCTGATAGCAATGAAAGCTTCTATGCCCATCAAAAGGTGTTTCCTGGTACAGAATAACCTCATAGTAACATAATGATCACCCTTTACACAAGCATGACACTTTGGTAGCAAAATGTTACAGGATCTTTGGGGTGTTGTTTTCCTAGCCAGAAACCTTTGTGGCCAGTGGTGCCTTCCCCTGAATTTTGTTTGGGCCCACTGGGCTTGTTCTGCCTTCTTGGCCTGGCAGGCTGCACTGCACTCACACTACCAACCTGGATTCCATGCCTCCAAGGGAGACTATGAGTCAGGTGTGGGGTGGAGTGGCGTGGGGTGTGTGAATGAGTGTGGGGTCCAGCCACTGCACACAGACACACTGGCTGCTGCCGAAGGGTGGGCAGCTCCAAGTGTCCACATGGGCACCAGTTCTCTGCGAAGCTGTGGCTGGAACAGGCACACCGCAAGCAGCTTCCCCAGTTGGCAACGGGGAATGCAGTGGTGCCCAGAAACTTGAAGACACCAGGAATTTCAGGTCCCGAAAAAGGGAGTCACAGCCCTGGCTCGGGGAACCCCAGGTCTGGTCTCCCCAAGACACTGCAGCTCTTCACCCACAACATGGCTAGGGGCATGTTTTATCCTTGGTGTTAGCCACTATTCAGTGGGTCCTGAGTTTTTGTCCTGTAACCAGGAGGAATGAGGTATGCAGACAAGTGGAGGGTGATAGCTCCTCTCTGCAGCTGATTGTCCCATGGTCTGCCCTGCTCTGGCTGAGCCTCAGGCTTTTATGGGTCTCAGAGGGGAAGAAGTTGACACCAATGGGTCCATGGGCGGCCATGGGTGGCCTGAAAAAGGCACCAGAATTATCCAGTCTGGTCCACAGGACTGGCAGCCTGGTCCCCAGCCTTCAGGCCCTCCCATTACACCCAGGAGCCTGTCTGCCTCCTGCCTAGCTGTCCATGGTGCCCAGGCTGCTTGCAGCAAGGGACACCAGCAGGCCAGCAACAAGCCACCCTCAGCACACTCTCGCCTTTCCCCATGCTTGTTGGTGCCCAAAGTCTAGAGGGGGCTGAGGCGCCAGGGAGCTGGCGTGTCAGTGCTGCCCCAAGCATACACACAGCCAGCTGGGCTGTGACGGTGCCCAGGTGTGTCCCCAACTGTGCTCTGAGATTGGATAGGATGCTGAGAGCAGAGAGAGGCCAGGCAGTAGGAGCAGACATCCCTGAGCCTGCCAGGGCAGTGGGGGCATTCCTGGGCCCCACGGGTGCAGAGTGCAGAGATGCCCCTGTTCTGTGCCTGGGAGGATGGGGCTCCTACCAGCTCCTCATAGGCTAGGGTAGGAGCTCCAGGTCCTCGCTGAGCCCCTCTCTGCCTGCCCCTCCGTGCCTGACCAGCTGATCCCCCTCTGGCAGGTGGTTGGGCCCAGCCCTGTCACAGTGGCCCTGAGGGTGGCAGGCTCTAGGGGTGCTCCTGCTTGTCCCTGGTTCCCTTTGGCTCTGTGGAGGGCAGCACTGCTCCAGGCCCAGCTCCACCTCCTCCCCACACCCTCCCCACAGTGGTGGTATGCGAGAGAGTGGGAGACAGCAGCGACACAGGGTCAGGGACCAAAGTGGCAGAGGCTCCGGGCCTGGGGGCAGGTCCCGCCCGGGTGCATGAGTGTCTGGGCAGGGCAGTCGTCTGCCTGGGGGATGTAGGGCACAGGGGACCCACCTCCACCATTGTTGCTCTCGCAGCCGCTCCAGCCGTCACCACATGAATCTCCCTGCTGCAGCCAGCTCAATGGCAGTGGCCGCTCTGGATGGCCTGCTGCTGCCATCAAAAATGTATAATATTTCTAAAACTATTAACAGTGTCTGCTAGAGCTGGACATATACATGTCCTATGACCCATCAATTTCACTTTTTAGATGAAATACTCATGAAGAGAAATTAGTCTTTATGTCCATCAAAAGATGCATAGAGGAACATTCATGGTAGTACCATTTCTAATTGGCAACAAATAGAAACTATTCATATGTTCATCAACAGTGGCCCGGATTATTAAAAAATGTGGCATATTCACATATCAAATGATATAAGGCAATGAAAATTACTGAATTGCAATTACATGCAATCACTTGGATAAATTTTAAAGCAAAAGTGAGTCAAATAAGGCAGACACAAAAGAACCAACTGTATTATTGTATTTGAAATGCTCAACAACAATAACAAATAGATATAAATAATGTTAGAGATCAGGATAGTGGTTTCCCTCAGTGCAGGGTAGTGGTTAGAAGGGAAAAAAGGAGCTTTGGGAGTTCCGTGTATGTTCTGTGTCTTGACATGGGTGTCAATGTTACGTGTATTTACCCAGTAAAAATTCATAGAACTGTCCACTTACAATTTGTATAACCTTTTTATATATGTAACACTTCAATAAAAAGTTTATATATAAAAAAATAGGTTTTCTTCCTAATGCTCTTTTACTAATATGTTATTTACTAGAGAACATTGCTCAGTTATGAACTATACAACTTAGAAGGAATGTGTGGTGCTTGAAAAGAGTTCAACGAACAAGAATAAAATTGATTGAAGAGTTGGAAACTAAAGGAAAAGTTACATAAGTTTCATATAGCCTAAGGAGATTTAACCAAGGAATATCTTAATAAACATCGTAAACGATGTTTACTACTTGAAGACTAAGAAGATACTGTTAGTAATTTTTCTTATTTACTAAGGAAAAGACCAAAAGGAACTTGGTGTCTTAAGCAAACAACCTAGTGTTTTATCTTCCTTAACTTGCAGCATGTTCTCCTCTGAAATGTCCATATGGACAGACCCAGTAGGTATGTGGTCCTAAGGCCTAGTGCAACCAGTACATACCCTTGTTTATGGCTCTGATCCCAGACTGTCAGGTGTTGGATGGGGAAATTGCTTTAAGAACAGATAACCAAATAGAAGGTCAGTCTTCAGAATAGATGGAAAGCTCAACATAAAGAGGGAACTGTTAGAGATATCAAGAATAGCATAAGGTTAGTCAGTGTACATACCTGCAGAAGCTTAGTGGGATGGCAAACCAATGTCATCCTCTGCCAACTTCAGTTGGTTGATATTAGTTATCCAGAACACTGTGATAAGCCAAATTATCAGGCTAGGCCCAGAATTCACAGAAAAAAGTAGGTGAGTATCTCCGCTAAAAGTGGACTATCAGATTGGGACTGAGTTGAATTGTAAGACCACCATGGTTCTTTTGAAACTCTCTACTAAGAGAAGATGATGGAGACAACAGCAGGAACAGAAAAGCTGAAAAAATATTCAAATGTTTTTGTAAAATGCATGGGAACATTTGATATTTACCCTGGAAAGTTATAGAAGACCAAAAAGAATTTAGAGATAGTCTGGAAATTTTTTAACCTTTCTAAGTTTTTGTCGGGGGATGGTGGGCGTGGGGTGGGGAAGGGAGTGATTAGTGAAAACTGTGGAAAGAAATCTTATTTCTTAAGCCCCCAAATACAAAGTAGGTAACAGCAGAGTGTCTCTAGTTGAAAAGGAAGGAAATCTGGACCTTGTCCACTTAAAGACTCCTTTTAAACTCCCATAGTGGAGCCTGAGGTACCTCTGTAGACTACTAGGGCTTAAATACCACTAAAATATATACTCTTTCCATTTTTACTGATGAGGAAACTGCAAGGCTGCTACGTTAAAGAATTTTCTCTGGGTTATACTACCAGGAATTGAGCCTAGATATTCTGCCCTTCCTGTATTTGAATCATCAGAAACAGAGAATTTAAGACTGTTTTTCTTAAGGAATATTAATTTGCAAGGAATAGAAAGTAATTACATTAGCTCAAGTAAAAGACACATTTTAAGGATAAAATTGTATAGAATCTAGAAAAAAGCGGTACTATGAGGTGTCAGGAGGTGTGGTAACCAGGTCAGCTCTAGGGACCTTCATCATCAGTGCTCAAGGACATTCACTGTAGCACACTGCTGTGAGCATGACTTGGCTACTAATTCTGTCAGTCTCTATGAATCTTAGTGCAAATTCTAAAGAGGAAGCATTAGCTTGGTCTGGCCTATGAATGTTTTCTTCCTCTGTTAGTTTTTCACTCCTAGGCCAACCAGCTGTGTCTGGGAGGAAAGATGTGGAGTCATACAGAGATGCAGTTTCTGGAAAGGGAGAACAACTTCCCTTAGGGGCCCTGTGGGCAGGTACAGTGGTGTGCTGGTAAAGTGTTAACAAAGGGTTCTGGGGTAGAAGAGGTGGGGAGTCCCGACTTAAAGCATTTTCAGATTTCCATGGCATAAATACTCCCTCCATGGTGATTTCAGACTACCAATAGGACATTACTGATTGCAGAGTTGGGAAGAGATGCATGGTAGCATATTGTCATGCAGATTTCCACTATCTACATCATATAAAAGACATAATAGATAATGGTAAAGTAAAAGTGATTTTTTAGTACTTACTACATTTTATATTTATTTTATTAATATTAATTAGTTAATTATATTGAATAATTAATATTTATATGAACTAATATATTTATATTAATTTTAATATGATTATCTAATTTTAAGTTTACATAATTTAATTTTTAATATTGTCTCTAACAACGGGCTCAAAAACTCCTGAAAATTTAACAATCAGCCCTAGTGAGTTAGTGTAAGCTGGCTCCAGCCCACCAATATAGTATTTAAAGATCACCATCTCCATTTGAGTTTGGAGGTTCTTGAAGACTGCTTTCAACATAAGAAAAGAAAAGGGTGAGTGAGACATATGACTAAGCCAAAAAAGATTAGGATTAAGAATTTGCATTTATGGAAGGATCACTTGCACCCAGGAGTTAAAGATCATAGTGAGCTACGTTCACGTCCCTGCACTCCAGCCTGAGCGGCAGTGAGACCCCGTCTCCAAAAAGAGTAAAAATAAAAACAGGCTGAGCGCTGTGGCCCACACCTGTAATCCCAGCAGTTTAGGAGGCTGAGGAAGGCCGATCGGTTGGGCCCGGGAGTTAGAGACCAGCCTGGGCAACATGGTGAAACCTGGTTTCTACAAAAAAAAAAAAAAAAAAAATTAGCAGGGCATGGTAGTGTATTTCTGTAGTCCAAGCTACTCCAGAGGATAAGGCCAAAAGATTGCTTGAACCTGGAAGGCAGAGCCTACAGTGAGCCTATATTGTGCCAATGCATTCAAGTGTGGGCAACAGAGCCAGACCCTGTCTCAAAAAATAAAAAATAAATAAAATAACGATAATAATTTGACTTTAGCCACAAAGGGCAAAATGAATTTACCTATCCTTTAATCAAGAGGAGGGAAACAATCCTTCTCACCTTCCTGTGATTGTTAATTGGCTTCAATTAAATGGACAGATACTACTATGGAATTATTTTTACTCTCTCAAATTAATTCTATTTCTTGTTTCAAAGACTTGAAACTAAGGGTCATCTCAGGTCTGTAGATACTGACAGGTACAACTAACTAATCAGACTTGGTAGAGATTATTTTTGAGCTGAGTTTTTAGATATTCAGTTAAAAAGCTGTGCATTTAACAGCTGATATCCAATAGGAACCAGCTGTCATTTGATATTGCCAGGTAATTAAGCCTTGCTTTAGGCTAAGGTCAATTTTTAGGTTTGATCAAAATATATGATTTCAAATTTACATCTAATCAATTCTTAAATTTATTATACTTAAAATTCATATTTTGTCCACATGAAGGTATTCATTCTTAAGCCAAAGTAATCACTGAATGTTTAGGTCACTTTGCAATATATTTTTCTGTTAAAATAAATTAGTTTGCTCCAAACACTAGAGATTGATCTAAAAGCAAGTCTGAAAATATGGGTCTTCATAAATTCCTTGGCAACTGAAGCATATCAAAACTCTTGCACTTCAAAAATAATTGCAATTTTTTTTCAGGATGATCTCAAATCTTATGTTCAGGAACCTAAAACCTTGAACCACCACATCAAGGGAAATGAAGTGAACCTTTCACTTGATGACAAGACTTTGTAGAAAACCACTAAATTAACTACCCTAACATCATCACACAGGTGCACGGGTCTCCTTTAACAAATTATTCCAGAATAAGATGGCCTGTTCCTCCACCATTCCAGCGTTATACAAGAATGTACCAGGTTTGATTAGGATTTCATTGTGTTTAGTATTTGTTTCAGGGCATATGCTTTGATCAAAATCTATGTAATAAAGACCTATATTCCATGATATCTTGAATTAATCATTGAATTATGGCTATGGCTAAACATGAACGTTACACTGATTTACTTATTAAACACCTATTTGCCTGTGAACAGTTTGTCTCTAAAAGTGAATTTTAAATATAGAGGAACACCAAACAATAATAAAAACAACTCATAAAACTCGAGGTTATTTTCTAAATCGGGTGCTTTTTTAAACTGAAAACCAAATAAAGAAGGAAAGCTGAAAGATGTACTAATAGAACACTTCATTATTTTAAGTCCTACGAAAGTAGAAACACATGAGAAATGAATTTCAGCATATGGTGGGAATGCTCTTTTATTCTTACTTCCAGTCTATATATTAAAATTAAATTTTCTTCTAATCTTTCTTCAATAATTATGAAAGACTGAGATGACATTCAACCAGAAGAGCAACTGGGCAGTTGGAGAAGTGAAACTATAGCCTTGGGAGAGAGGTCTTAAAGGTGGTAACTGATTACTGCATGAAGCCCTGTATTGAAATTTAGCTGAGTTTCTAACATGAGATTAGTAAAAAGAAAAAAATGCTTTGAAAGTTTATACATGCAACAAGTGGATTATGTTGGAGTCAAAAATTATAAATTACATGGCATTTATGTAATAGTGAGTGGGAACTTGGAGATTTATCTACAGAAATAACTGTTAGAATTAAGAGAACTTCAGAAATTGGAAGGTCATATATCTATAAAAATATTTTATCTGCATATTTGTTTTGATGAAATCAGTCAAATATCAAATCAACATAGGAGTCCCATAATTAGAACCTTTCTTATCTTCTTTAAAGCTCTGATTTTAAGGGAAGGAGAATTTAAGTAATTTGAGGAGACAGGCTGTGAAAATTAGTCTACAAAGCAAAGTTACTGAATTCTCTTTTTCCATTACATTTTGTCTTCAGATTTGGATAGACAATCATAGAATGCTAGACTGAATGGAACGACAGAGATAATCTAATCTAGGGACTGTGTTTTAGACAGGAGGAAACAAGAATGAATCAGGCCTTACCAGGGGAAATGTCCTGATCTGTTCCGTCTGTTTCCCGTCCTTTTTCTGGTACTCCCTAACACAACTCGGCTTAGATGTAACTTCTTCCAAAATGCCTCACCTTTCCCAAGGCTGGTTTAGCACATGCTGCTGCCTACTTTTTATTTATTTATTTATTTAACTTATTTTAAGTTCAGAGGCACATGTGCATGTTTGTTACATAGGTAAATTTGTGTCTTAGGGGTTTGTTGTGTAGATTATTTCATCACCGAGGTATTAAGCCTAATACCCATTAATTATTTTTCCTGATCCTCTCCCTCCTACTCTCCACCCTCTGATAGGCCCCAGTGTATGTTGTTCCCCTCTATGTGTCCATGTGTTCTCATCATTTAGCTCCCACTTATAGGTGAGAACATGCAGTATTTGATTTTCTGTTCCTGCATTAGTTTGCTAAGAATAATGGCCTCCAGCTTCATTAGTATCCCTCTACAAAGGACATGATCTCATTTCTTTTATGGCTGCATAGTATTCCATGGTGTATATGTACCACATTTTCTTTATCTGGTTTATCATTGATGGAGGAAAATTTTTGCAAGCTATGTATCTAACAAAGGTCTGATATACAGCATCTATAAGAAACTTAAACAAATTTACAAGAAAAGAACAACCCCATTAAAAAGAAGACATATGGCCGGCCACGGTAGCTCAGGCCTGTAATCCCAGCACTTTGGGAAGCCAAGACAAGGTAGATCGCCTGAGGTCAGGAGTTCGAGACAAGCCTGGCCAATATGGCGAAACTCCAACTCTACTAAAAATACAAAAATTAGCCAGACCTGATGGTGGATGCCTGTAATCCCAGCTACTTGGGAGGCTGAGGCAGGAGAAATGCTTGAATCCAGGAGACAGAGGTTGCAGTGAGCCAAGACCATGCCATTGCACTCCAGCCTGGGCAACGAGAGCAAAACTCCGTTTCAAAAAAAAAAAAAAGACATACATACAATCAACAATCAATCATGAAAAAAAGCTCAACATCACTGATCATCAGAGAAATGCAAATCAAAACCACAATGAGATACCATCTCACACCAGTCAGAATGACTATGATTAAAAAGTCAAAATAGATGCTGGTGAGGTTGCAGAGAAAAAGGAACCCTTATACACTGTTGGTGTGAATACAAATTAGTTCAAACACTGTGTAAGACAGTGTGGCAATTCCTCAAAGACTTAAAAACCTAAATACTCTTGGATCCAGCTATCTCATTACTGGGTATATATCCAAAGGAATATAAATTGTTTTATTGTAAAAACATGTGTAAGAGTATGTTCACTGCAGCACTATTCACAGTAGCTGCTCCCTACTTTTAATAAAGCATCTTAAACTTCCCCAGTCATAGCACTACCGCTAGAATGTAACATGCTTCTTTACTTGCTTGTCTCCACTAGCTGGACTAGAAGCTTCAGGAGGGCAGAGATCGTATTTGCCTTTAATGAACACAGACATTCCCTATTGTGTAATACAAATTTACATATTTTTTGATGAATGACAAATACAGCATTTGTTTTTGTAAAATTACTGAGAATTCACACAAATCTAACATGAATAGAAGTTCTTCCTTCAGGATAATAGAGATATAGATTGAACTATTGTTCAAAATTCAGAAACCCAAGTCAGTCAACTACTAGATCAAAACATGATTGCCCTGCAAAATACATTTCTATTGTAATTGTTCATTAGAAATACTTACGGTGTACTATATGAGTAACTTTGAGGAAATAATAGTAGATCTGAAGTTTACTGAAGTCAATCATAAAAGGCTGCTCTCTGAACTTTTCATCTCTTATTTTAAAAAATTCAGAGGTTGCTGATGTGATTGTGTCTTTTTGTTGCTAATGCTGATAAAATGCAGTTTTATAGGTGATGCTGTTGTCAAGAAGAGCTTCTTTTTACTTGTTTTGTATGACAGCAAACAACTCCAAATCCAGTTCCTTTCCATTTCATTCACTCAACTCAGCTCCTTGTTCTTAAGCTGGTTTCACAATTTCATTGCCAGCTAGAAACTTTTATAGCCTTATTCACAGGAAGAATTTGAGTCAAATATTTTCAGCGTCAACAGTTTCGTAGTGTCCTGACGACTGCACAGTATCTGCTGAGCCACTTTTTATTCCTCCTTAAGACTGACATTTTCACAATTTTTCTGTGATTTTTATCTTTGCTAGCGACCTGCTCATGACAATTGTGCTGGTTTTCTTTTTTTCATTTTTGGAGTGAGGCTTGCATGAGTAATTTACCAACAGTATAACTAGAAGCTGGAGAAGTGAAACTTGGAAGCATTCATGCCTGCCTATCAAGGTCCCTCTTGGCCTTATCAAGGATTTGACAGCGCATGTGACCACATCGTCCTCTAGTGGCTGACCCCAGGAGAGGCTGGTGGCCACTCCCCCTCTGTGGCAAAGACCGTCCTTTCAGTGCATGGCTTTATGGCTAGAGGTTGTTATTTTTAAGGTAAAGGATAGTTTTCTTAGTAAGCACCTATTTTCTAACAGTCAAGTTAAATTTTACGTTTTCAAACAAACATCCTATGACTTAGAACTATCCTTAGTTGGAGGAAATGTAAAAATTAATTCAAGGAATCAAAGCAATATTTCAGATGTCTGAAACAGTTTTAAGGAGCATATTGATCAATCAACAGATACTTATCAGGTATGCAAAATATGCTGGGCATTGTTGTAGGTGCCTGATGTACATTAATGACCAAAATAGAAGAAGATCCCTGTCTGCATGGAGCTTACATTCTAGTATGAGGACTCCACAAATGAATGTGCGTTTCTCCCAGGCTATCCTCAAACCAGACAGACTCCTTGTAAATGTGACGTATTTCAATAATCATATTCCGTGTTCTGTAAACTGTATCCTGAATATTCAGCAGTGTAATTGTTTTTATCTTATCTGCTCCAGATCCCCTTCAGGGCAAATAGGAGGTGACTGGCAACACATCACATATAAAGCTGGTGGCAACACATTGCATATTAATCACATATTAATCACATATCAATCATGCCTAATCATTCAGAAGTGTTACTCAGCTCTCATGTACTAGTGTTTCTTACTTCAGAGTGATCATTATAGAAAGCTTTTTATGTCTTCTAAAATTGTGTGTCAAAATTTAAGAAATGCCTTTTAGTCCTTTTTCTAGTCTCTTCTCCCAGTTAACCCTCCTGTAGGGATGGAGGTTTATTTCTACTTCTCCAGCTGTCATTTGGGTAAACTCTGGACGGGCAGGTTTTGCTTAAGGCCAGATTTCAGTTGGCATAAACAGAACTAGCTACCTCAGGCCTCTAGTTAGGACACAGAGGTGAGTAAATAAGGCTTTAATTATTCCTGTCACTTTACTTTGCTTGAGAGAATGAAATTTCAAGGTAGTTTAATAAATCATGATGTCATTTTCTGACTTTTAAAGACAATGCAATTTATCTCTATTTTTGATCTTACCATAGATTAAACATTTGTATCTCCATTCCTGTAATGGTACTTTTTATTTATAGCTAATTCTAAGGAGAGACAATTAATAAATACATTAATTGCATATATCCATTGACTTCTTAAATTTTATGAATATATATATTTTTTGAGACAGGGTGTCACTCTGTGGCCCAGGCTGGAGTGCAGTGGCGCTGTGATCTTGGCTCACTTGCAGCCTCATCCTCCTGGGCTCAAGGCATCCTCCCACCTCGACCACCCGAGTAACTGGGACTACTGGTGCGCGCCACCACGCCCAGCTAATTTTTGTATTTTTTGTAGAGATGGGGTTTCACCTTGTTGCCCACATTTGTCTTGAATTCCTAGGCTAAAGTGATGAACCTACCTCAGCCTCCCAAAGTGTTGGGACTATAGGCATGAGCAACCACACCTCACCATGAATAGATTCTTTATAAAAGTACAATTTTAAAAAAGAAGAATTTCGATGGCAATTATATGCCTTTGGAAAGTGCAATATAGCTGATTTTAAAAAAATTTTAACCTCCACAGAACTGCCAAAGCTGAATATTGATGATTTAATTTTTAAATTCTTCTTATTAAAATACTCCTCTCGGCTGGGTACAGTGGCTCATGCCTATAATCCCAACACTTTGGGAAGCCAAGATGGGTAGATCACCTGAGGTCGGGAGTTCGAGACCAGCCTGGCCAACATGGCGAAACCTTGTCTCTACTAAAAACACAAAAATTAGCTGGGCATGGTGGTGCATGCCTGTAATTCCAGCTGCTCAGGAGGCTGAGGCAGGAGAATGGGTTAATCCTGGCTGGCAGAGGTCAGAGTGAGCTCGTGCCATTGCACTCCAGCATGGGCAACAAGAGTGAAACTCCATCTCAAAAAAAAAAAAAAATACTCCTCTAATGTTTACATTGCCATTGTCTTTCAGAAGAAATGCAGTGCATGTAATTTAAAATACTGTTTATTTGAAAATGGAAATATTAAAAACAAGGAGGCTTAATAGCATTTGTGGATATATTGATAATAAGCAAGTAATAAAGAAATGGAAAAATGCCACCTATAATTATTTTTCTTACACATTGTTTATTTGTTGATTCTGGAAACAACCAATTATAGTTATGCATATAAACAGTGATGTCAATTTGAATTACATTTTTTTAGGTATGCTTCATTTGGTCTAGAGAATCAATGTTTATTACTATTTGGGTATTTGCAGTATGATTTAGTGAGAACACTGGAATTGGATGTGAAATACTTCAGTTAGGATTTTTCCCATTAACTAAGTGAGATTAACCTGAAAGCCATCTTCCTCATCTGTAAAATGAAGGTGTTTGGTTAAAGTGATCTGGCAAGTTTCTTTTATACAGTGAAAAAATATAAAATACTTACACCATATAATTTTGTGATATATTTAAATGATAATAACAGAAGATTATGTGTAACACAAATGAATGAATTTACAGGAACATGTAGCACTGATGAATGTATTTAGCCAGGTCCTATAAAATAGGCTACTTCCAAAATAACTTATTTTAGAAGTATGTTTAATTCCTTCATATCCATCTCAAAATACTATTTTAGCATTTAACATTTTACTATAGGAAGCATAAAAAATTATTTTTTCTGTGCTCCAAATAAAGAGCATTGTTAATTTTGATGATGCTATGATACCACAAATCATTTTTATCTTTTTGCTTCCTGGAGCAGAACATGGAATTTTAAGTGGACTAAAACCCAGGGAAAATTGATAATGATTATCGCCATTAAAGTGATTACTTAGATGTTGTAGCACTAATGGATTTTCATACCCATTTATCCATGTAATTCCTATATCATGTTTGAAAGTTGGATAGATCATACGTTGTTTTCCTAACTTTAAAGGAAAAACCCAAGTTCCAAGAAGGTCATGCAATCTTCCCCAAGGTCTTATAACTAGTGAGTATCAGCATTCTGCTTACACCTAGCAAAGTGAGAAAGGAAAAAAAAAATACAAGGTAACAAAATCAAATGATATGTTATTAGTCTTTCCTGTTGTTCTTTGTTGGGGATAAAATGCAGAGTGGGGCTGGATTAGAGTAGCTGCCGTTCCTGAAATAAGCAAATAATAATCAAGATGTTCAAGTTGTGCCAAATTTGCATTCTGCCTGAATATGATCCCTCAAATTATGTGACTTCATGGTCAATTAATAGTCCTCTTTTCATGTGTACTCAATACTACCCATGGAAAATACCCAATCTGCTCTGGTTAAGGTGTGGGATTTTGTGCAGATTGGAACTCTTCTATACAAGTCGTTCAAATTTGGGAACTCTTAAATAATAGCTGTGGAATTTAGATTTTCTCTCTTATAGTGCTTCTAAGTCATGACTAAATAATGTACATAAAACTTTTGATATAATTCCATATTTACAGTAAAGTTACAAGAATAGTATAAAGAACTGCACATACCCTTTACTTAAATTCTTCATTTATTAACATTTTCTTTTCTTTTTTCTCTTTCTCCTTCCTTCCTTCTTTCCTTCTCTCTCTCTCTCCCTTTTTCTTTCCTTTCTTTTCTTTCTTTCTCTCTTTCTTTTCTTTCTTTTTCTTTTTCTTTCTTTCTTCTGTCTGTCTGTCTGTCTGTCTGTCTGTCTGTCTTGCTATGTCTCCCAGGCGACAGTGCAGTGGCGCAATCATAGCTCACCACAGCCTTCAATCCCTGGGCTCAAGTCATCCTTCTGCCTCAGCCTCCAAGTCCTGGCTAACTTTTTTTTTTTTTAATTAGTTTTTGTGGAGACAAGTCCTCACTATGTCACTTACATTGGTTTCAAATACCTGGCCTCAAGTGATCCTCACACCTTGGCCACCCAAATTGCTGGGATTACAGGCATGAGCCACCGCACTCAGCCAATAGTTAACATATCACTCTATTAGCTTGATCATTTGCACTCTCTCTCTCTCTGTCTCTCGTTCTGTAAGTTTATTTATACGTATATAGTTTTCTGAATGATTCAAGAATAATTTGCAGACATCATGCCTCTTTATCCTTAAAGTCTTATTTTGTATTTCTTAAGACTTTTCCTTATGCAACCACAGTTCAATCATCAAAATTTGGAATTTTAACAATGATATAATACTTTTTTTTAACGTTTATTTTATTATTATTATTTTTTGAGATGGAGTTTTGCTCTTGTTGCCCAGGCTGAAATGCAATGGTGCAATCTCGGCTCACCACAACTTCTGCCTCCTGGGTTTAAGCAATTCTCCTGCCTTAGCCTTCTGGGTAGCTGGGATTACAGGTTTGCACCACCACACCTAGCTAATTTTTGTATTTTTAGTAGAGATGGAGTTTTTCCATGTTGGTCAGGTTGATCTCAAACTCCCGACCTCAGGTGATCCGCCTGCCTTGGCTTCCCAAAGTGCTGGGATTACAGGCATGAACCACTGCGCCTGGCTCCTTTTTTGACTTTTACTTTAGGTTCAAGGGCACATGTGCAAGTTTGTTATATAAGTAAATTGCATGTCATGGGGCTTTGGGGTACAGATTATTTCATCACCCAGGTAATAAGCATAGTACCTGATAGGTAGTTTTTCGATCCTCTCCTTCCTCTTGCTTTCCAACCTCAGGTAGGTCCCTGTGTCTGTTCTTCTCTTCTTTGTGTCCATGTGTACTCAATATTATTATTGAGTCCCACTTATAAGTGGGAACATTCAGTATTTGGTTTTTTGTTCCTGAGTTAGTTTAGGATTATGGCCTTCTGTCTGATCCATGTTGCTGCAAAGGACATGATCTCATTCTGTTTAATGGCCGCATAGTATTCTATGGTGTGTATCTACCATATTTTGTTTATTTAGTCTATCACTGATGAACATTTAGGTTGATTCCATTACTTTGCTGTTGTGAATAGGGCTGCGATGGGCATACATGTGCATGTGTCCTTATAGTAGAGATATTTATATTCCTTTGAGTATATGACCAATAATGGGATTGCTGGGTCTAATGACAATTCCGTTTTAAGTTTTTTGAGAAATTGCCATACTGTTTTCCACAATGGCTGAACTAATTTACATTCTCACCGGCAATGTATAAACGTTCCCTTTCCTCCACAACCTTGCCAGCATGCTATTTTTTTACTTTTTAATAACAGCCATTGTGACTGGTATGAGATGGTATCTCACCATGGTTTTCATTTCCATTTCTCGAATAATTAGTGATGCTGAGTATTTTTGTGTGTGTGTGTGTTTGTTGGCCACATGTATGTCTTCTTTTGAAAAGTGTTCATATCTTTTGCTCACTTTTTAATGGGTTTTCTTTTTGGCTTGTTAATTTAAGTTTCTTATAGATTCTGGATATTAGACCTTTGTCAGATGGATAGCTTGAAAGTGTTTTATCTTGTTCTGCAGGTTGTCTATTTACTTTGTTGGTAGTTTCTTTTGCTGTGCAGAAGCGCTTTAGATTTCATTTGTTAGTTTTTGTTTTTGTTGCAATTGCTTTTGGCATCTACATCATGAAATCTTTGTCATGTCGTATGTCCAGAATGGTATTTCCTAGGTTATCTCCAGGGTTTTTACAGTTTTGGGTTTTACATTTAAGTCTTTAATCCATTGAACATCAAATACATATACATAATTTTTGTACATGTTGTAAGGAAGAGTACAGCTTTAATCTTCTACATATGGCTAGCCAATTATTGCAGCATAGCCAATTATTGCAGCACTATTTATATAATAATATTTTCAAATACACACTCCATACTGTTCTTTATCATTCTTACTGTTATTTTTTGGTTCAGGCCCCATACCAAGATCATATATCATATTCAGTTTTCATGTCTCTTTAGTTGCATTTTTATTTTTTATTTTTTTGAGACAGAGTCTTGCTCTGTCACCCAGGCTGGAGTGCAGTGGCTCACTGCACTCAACCTTTGTTTTCCAGATTCAAGAGATTCTCCTGCCTCAGCCTCCTGAGTAGCTCAGATTACAGGCATGCACCATCATGTCTGGCTAATTTTTGTATTTTTAGTAGAGAGGAGGTTTTACCATGTTGGCCAGGCTGGTCTGGAACTCCTGGCCTCTAGTGCTATACCTGCCTTGGCCTCCCAAAATGCTGAGATTACAGGTGTGAGCCACCATACCCAGGCTTTACTTGGTTTTAGTCCGAGACAGTTTTTTAACTGTTGTCTTTTATGATTTTGACATTTTGGAAGATCACAGCCAGTTGTAGGATGTCCCTCAATTGGGGTTTCTTCATGATTAGATTCAGATTATGGATTTTTGATAGGAACAACATGTAAGTAACATTGTATTCTTCCTAGGGTACACATGGGGTTGGTTTGTCCCATTACTGTTATTCACTTTTATTATGTGGTTAAGATAGTATTGTATTCAGTAGATTAATTCACAATAAAGTTACTATTTTCTCTTTGTAATAAAGATTCTTCTTCATCACACTTTTATCCACAAGTTTTAGCATGCATTGATGTTTTTGTCTGGACCAGCAATGATCCTAGGATGGATGCAAAGTGGTCCTTTTTCTAATTGTTTCAATATTTATTAGTTGGTATTCTGCCATGAGAAAAAGTTTTCCCTTCTCCCTTATTAATTGGTTTGTTTGGTTGTTTGTGTACTTAAATGGTTGCACTCAAATATTTTTATTTGAGTAAATATCTTGTTCCTATCATTATTTATTTTGATGCTCAAATTGCCCCAGATTTGGCTTATGTCCCTTGGACATGTCCTCATTCTTTTTTTTTTTTCAGTACTTCCCTGCCTTCCGGCACACAAAATAATGGCCCAGTTCTGGAACCAGACATTTCTCCTAGGTTCTGTTGATCATTTTAGTAGGATACTGAATTGAGAAACCAAGACTTAGATGCTAGATATGCTCACTGACTTGGGATATGTTTGCTTCTAGCCCCTTTTAGTGGACAGGGCTATGATAGCCACATACACATGCACATACATATACACAGGCGCCATGTGTTAATACTGACAGCTGCAATTCCAACTTAACACTACAGGGTTCATTCCAGTCTTCCTTCTTTTCATATCTGAACTCTATTCTTTAATAATGAAACCCCTAGCTCTCATTATCTTCAATATGTTTATTCATTTGTTCAATCCTACAACATACTAACTTCTCCTCCTACTGAGGAAAACAATTTTTCTCATTGAAGTTGGAGATTTGTTTATGTGGTTTTTCTTTAGACTTTGATTATGTCATCAAAAGACTGAATTTGATAATTACTTGGGTTTCTTTCTTTCTCAGAAAATAATCTATTATTGTTCCCTTCTGTGTGGTTGCATTATTCACTTTAATACAGTTAGGTCCATTTGCTCCTGGTTTTATTCCATCCTCACTTCTCCCTTATTTTTGTTTATTTCATTTTTTAAAAAATGTAAAACATTAACATTTTCCCAAAAGTCAAAACTTTATAAAACGTTTTCAGACCAGTGTCACTCTTCCATGCCTTCCATTCCATTCCATTCACATCCATCCCCTGGTAACCAATTAGCCAGGTAACCAAGTTAGTTAGTTTTTGGTTTATCCATTCTGTGTTTATTTTTAGAATAAATAAGCATATAGATGTAGAAGGTTCCTATTTCTTTCTTTCTTACAGAAAAGGCAGACACTATGTATATTCTTTGCTATTTTCACTTAACAGTATATCCTGAAAATATGCCATGTTAGTTCATAGAGATCTTTCTCATTCTTTGTTTTTCCCAGCTGTATAATGCTCCATTGTGTGAATGTACCATAATTTATTCAGTTTCCTATGCATGGAAATTTATGCTGTTGCTAATATTTTCTAATTATAAACAATGAGTAATATGCAAATATACTTTTATTTTATTGGGGGTGTAAATCATGATTGTTAAAACAACTCTATTTCTTTTTCTCAAATTAAACACATGTATGGACATCAATAGGTGTGAACTCCTCATGTGTAAAAACAAAGATTCATGACAATATATCATCTGAAAAGCTATATAGAGATTATATGGTCTGGAAAACTGTAACTACATTTTGTGGAAGTAGAAGTTGTACCACATATTTGTATAACAGCAAGGCAAGTGTGGTCTCTAGGAAGCATAGGTAAAGTTGATTAGATTGCAGTGTATACTTAAAAGCTGAATAATGCTCTCTTGTAAAACACTCTTCAAAATTATTTAACTTCCCATGATATCATCACAGCATGTGCAAAAAAAAAATCTTTAGTGTTATCTTTTCCTGTCACATGACTAGTGCAAACAAAAGAAATCCTTATCTTTTTGTTTCTAGTCTGGTCCTTTATAAAACGGCATTAAGCACCATTCAAAACTTACACATTAAAGGTTTGGTTTGGCAAAAAAAAGATTTATTTTCTATTTCAGAGCAGTTATATTTGCTAAGTTATAAAGCAAAAATTTCACAACTAAAGTTGTCTAGCATGTTCTATGCATAAAAAACTATAGTTTTAAAACCACTTTCCTATATATTTTTACATTTAAGTCTCATAGCAACTCTAGGCATGGTGAACTAGGCTGAAGTTATACTCTTCTTATTTTACAAAAGAGAAAATAGAGGCATTTAGAGGATTTAAGGAAATTGCCCTGTGTGTTGGACTCTGGACTAAACTAGAATCTAGGACCATATTTTTTCCTTTATAAAGTCGAATGTGTCTATGTCATATGGTCATTGTGGTGATAAAATAAGGCAATACACACGTAAATACCAAGGTGTACAAAGAGAAGGTGATTATATTATGAAAGTATTTGAAGTTTCATGACTGTAAGAAATTCCCCATATTTTAGTATATGTATATATACATATATATAAGAAATACAAGAGATTTGAACAGTCTAAGAGCTATAGCTCACAGGACTAAAGTGTTCATGTGGGAAAATAGTTTATAGACTGAACTAGTACCTCTAGAAGCAGATGATGATAATATATATCCACTGTGGAATAATTAACAGCATTATACGTTGCACAGAACTTAGACCTTGAAACAAACCTCATTAAAAGGCACTTGATCTAAGTTTAAAACCTTTAAGTATCTCCTCTTTAAAAGTGATCAATGGATGTACTGGCTACTTCAGTTATCCTGCTATGAGATTCACACAACTTTGATCTAACTTTCTTTGATTTAACACTGCAATTAAGAAGATTTGGTTCAAAGTTAAAGCTCATTGGTTGATGTTTTACACTGATGTGATAATGTTTACACAGATGTGCTTTGAAATCTTGATTATGGTGGATTTGGGGTCCTACCACAAGACAGACTGCTGTTATTTGAAAGGTAAAATAATATGACATTTACCTGGTACAACCTTTAAAACAGACTTAGCCATATACATTTCTAAAGTGATTTATCTGTTTATTGTTGTTAGCCTGTGTTTTTGTTTTATTTCATATCTATCAACAGTAAATCACTTGCTTTAAGAACTCTTTTATAACTTGGTTGCACAGGGTCAGTACTTAGGCCTGTAGTGATGAAAATGTGTAACTATACCCACTTTACAGCACCTGCCAATTAGTTAGAAAAAAATCCTTCAGAGCAAATAAAATAAACCAGTCAAATCCAGCTGAGCTCCCAGGTTTAGGCTTTTGTGGAACAGACCATGAAACAAGCCTGAAAAACTAATCTTCAGCGATTCCCTAAAAATTTTGCTCATAAATCTGCCCAGTGATTCTCAACTCTTTTGCCACTGAAAAATTTTAACAGAAAGATCTTGAATTTAGCTAGAGGTGCAAAACCAGTTTCAACATTTCAATGGACATGTATCTAACTTCTTTGCTTCCATGGTTTTTTATTTTACAAATATGCACAAGTGGTCTTCAATTTTACCAGTAACTTTTGAAGTCTCAAAACACATCATGTTATTTTTAGATTTTGTAATTAAAATGTAAACAAAAACTCTAGCTTTTACAAAAATGCAACTAAGAAAAACAGGAAAGTGCTCTTAGATTGTATAAGGGCCCAAGAGGCCACTCATCATTTATGACAATATTCCAGATACTCATTTTCTATTCATGGCAAATATAGGAATGTAAACCATTTCTTTCCAACCTATTTGGATTTACTCTAAATCGTTTGATTCATGATTATATTGTTATTATTTTATAGCTAATTAGAAGTTCATGACCTTAGCACACAATTAAAAATACGTATGTGTGTATATATATATATATACACACATATATATGACATGACAATATTGGTTATATTATGTGCTGAGTAAAGATAAATATTAAAGGGAAATTGTAATGGTGGGAGGGAGGGTGTTCCTTACCTAACCTTGATTATGTAAAGAAAATCCCCCATCTAAATGATAAAAGAAAAGAGTAATGCTTGTACATTTTATTAGTGTTTTAAAATTAGTGAGTTAAACTGTCAGAGCTTTGATTTTTCTTTCATGTGTGTCTGGGCAGGTCTGCAAGCCTCAGGTAACGCCCTTTTTCCTTCTCCCTGGCTTACCTTTCTTTGCACCTGTCCACTGCAGGCTCCCAGCGGCTTCCAAGGAGTCCAATTCTTCTCTTCTTTTTCCTCCTACCGATGCCCTCCTTCCTCTCTCTCTCTCTCTCTCCCTCCCCGCCTTCCCTCCTCCTCCCTTCCTCTTCTATATACCTGCCAAGTTGGGCTCCTTTTAGCGCCGATCTATCACTGCAAAGCTCACATCAAAGGCGGTTGCAGGGCTGCAGCTGAACAGCATCACCAATGTCCCAAAGACAACCCCAAAGAGGGGCCTCCACTGCGCCTCCTCGAAGTTGCTGGCTGGATTTGGCCAAGTGCAGGAATGATTTTTGCTAGGGCATGGATGGAGAAGAGCCAAGGGCCTCTTTTGGTCACTTCCGAAGAGCAAAAACGTGTTGAGAGGAGGCCGGTTTAAGATTTCAAACAGAACCTCCCCAGCGCGCATGAAAGGACTTGATTAGCATATGTCAAGAGGACCCACTTATATACTCGGTGTGTATGTACACAGGACTCTGATCTGATCAGTTTGCGGAGTTGGAGCCCCAGCCCCCAGCCCCAGTCCTAGTATTGGCAGCGGCAGCTATAGATATTTCGGCAGAGCCAGCAGCCGGCTCCCACCTACCCAAGGAGAGAAGATCGCTCCAAGACAGGGAGTGCTTCCCTGCCATTTCAGTGCAAAGTCCCTCCAGCGACCTCAGAGGAGTCACCGGGCCTTAACTTTTTGCGCTCGTTTTGCTATAATTTTTCTCTATCCACCTCCATCCCACCCCCGCAACACTTTATTGGGGGTGGGGTTGTGTTCCGGATCTCCCCCTACATGGCTCCCTTAGCCGAAGTCGGGGGCTTTCTGGGCGGCCTGGAGGGCTTGGGCCACCAGGTGGGCTCGCATTTCCTGTTGCCTCTTGCCGGGGAGCGGCCGCCCCTGCTGAGCGAGCGCAAGAGCGCAGCGGAGCGGAGCACGCGCGGCGGGCCGGGGGCTGCGGAGCTGGCGCACCTGCACGGCATCCTGCGCCGCCGGCAGCTCTACTGCCGCACCGGCTTCCACCTGCAGATCCTGCCCGACGGCAGCGTGCAGGGCACCCGGCAGGACCACAGCCTCTTCGGTACGTACCAGCATCCCGACCCCACCCCCACCCGCGCCCCAGCTGGGCTCCTCGTCCCCTCCCCGTGCACCTCCCTGCCAAGGGCGTCAGCACTGCGCGGAGCCCGGAGCTCCCCTGGACCCAACCGGTGCAAGTTGCAGGCTGGGGCTGAAGGGCGGGCCAGAGCATGCACCGGCAGAAATTTTCCTGCTCGTTTGTTGCCGCAGCCTCTAGCAAGGCAGCAGCTCCAGACGCTGGGGGCGGCAGGAGAAAGGGTGGGCGCTCCGCAGGCTCCTTCCTGCCTTCCCCTTGCTCTTCCCACTGCCAGGGACACCAAGACCTGGTGCACTCGGCATCATAGTTCTGCACTGCTTACCTCGCAGGCAGTGTAAAAAAAAAAAAAATCCCTATATGTTTTTCTCCGATTTCCTTTCTCATTTCCCCCCATGCCTTCCACTTTACAAAAATTAACTACAGGAAGCACTGCGCTTCTTTAAACATGCCCCACTGTTACGCAGCTGATTATGCACCCGGGGCTGCTGCTCGCTCAGGTCGTTGCTCTTGGCTTGGGTGGCGAGCATTTACGCGTCTACCTAGAGACTTGCAAATGTTCGCTCAAAGAGGTAGCACATTAACTTTGCGTGGGCAGCTTCGCTACCGTCGGGCTCACCTGTCTGAGATTCTCTGAGCTCCTAAGTTCTATCTGAGTGAGAAAAGAAAAGGAATGGGGGAGGGGTGGGGGAGGGGGAAGACTGCCCGGCTACTGAGCATGCCCAGTTTTTCAGCCAGGCTCCTCTTTAGAAATTGTGCAACCTGAAAGCAAGGATCTTGGTGTTGACCTTAGGAAAGAGGAAATGGGAAAACGAAAGAAGATATGGGTGGGAACACAGAGGGACGTATTTCAGAATACCTCCAGCAGTGCCTGGGAAGAGAAGGGGTTAAAAGAAAGAAACAAGCAAAAGATTGTTAAGGCAGTGTCTGTTAAGGTACTAGATTGGGAGGGTCTCTCCTGTTAATGACTTCCTAACTAGCTGTGTAACTAGAAAGTGCCCTCATCAGTCTGAGGCTTCTTTTCTGTACAAAGATGGGGTTAAATTATATGATCTCTTTTAGGTGCTCTGCGGTTCTAATATCCCAGGATCTTTCCCCCATAGCTGAAGTTTCCATTCTATTAGAGTTAACCAGCAAGCAATCTCAAAGGATTTTGATCCTCAGATATCATTGGAAAAATCCATTACATTTTTAAAAAAGATTCCATTAATTTGTCAGCCACAATCCGTAGTGCAATGGCATTCTTTGAGAATCCACCCATCTCTGAATGGCCCTCTCTTATCTCATCCTCACTGCCTTGTTCTTATGATTATTCCTTTCTTGGCTTGTAGGACTCATTAAAACTTTGGAGAAGTGTAAATCTCAGTTTGATGGGGGCATTTGTAACTCTAGATATAGAAATAAGCATGTGGTGGTCGTTTGGTAGCACTTAAAGGCTTAGAAAATTGACTTTTTAAAACCCACATGTTTGCAGCTTCCACTGATCTCTTCCAAATTCCCATTGACCATCAGTCAAGAGTGTCATGACCTAGTGGCCAACCTGGGGTCACTTTTAGAAAGTGGTTTTTAAATTGAAGAGGCTTGAGATTTTTTTAACTCCTGGCCTTGGGCAATCTTTCCGCCTTGGCTTTCCAAAGTACTGGGATTACAGGCATGAGCCACTGTGCCTGACCCTGCGATTTCCATTCTGAAGAACTTTGCTGACACCAGGTGGCTCAGTTCTCTTGTCTTTAAAGATGACTTCACTCCACTCGTCATAGAAAAATCTTCCAACTACCAGAAAGATTTAGAAATAAACACAAATATGATAATACTTAAAGGTAGAGCAGGTAGAAGTTAAGCTTAGGTAATATTCAGACTTTCACCCTGGAATACACAGTGTAGTCTTGGAAGTTCTACTTGTAAGATACTTGTAATTAAACTGTAATCGCCTCAATAACAGAAAAAAACAGGTCTTTTCTGCTTTGTGACTGTTTATAAGACTGACCCTATGGGGAGAGATAAGTAAATATTTGTAAACTTGTTAAAATTCATTCATGGCATTTAATGGCATTTCTTTAGGAATGGAAGTTGCATATCAGAATTATTATCGTACTAGCACATTTTGTTTTTGCTAAACTTGTGTTAATTATTTAGTAGTTGGAAAAAAAAAAAGACATTGAATTTGTGCCAGTGTAAGTCACTCTATAGTGGGAGGCTATGTATAGGAACAAAATACTCACCGTTAAACAAAAGGAAGATAACCTAGATTACTCTGGGAACCAAAAGGAGTGAATGGCCTCCTTATGATATATGATAGTGTATCCTAGTGGTCTTCAATAGCTTAGACATCATAATGTACTACGAGAGAGTGTAGGTAAGAAGAAAATTTATGTTCAACCTATATAACATTGTATGCTTCTGTTTGTTTGCCTTCTTTTGCTAGTGCTTCACTTACTATTATTTTATTTTTTGATTTTTAAAAAACTCTTATCTTTGTTATCAGAGTGACAATTTTGAAAAACTCAGGGATGGCTATTTGAGATTTAAAGAAATAACTTTATTTTTTTTGCCAATTTTATACTAATTTGGTCATATCTGTGTATTTATAATGGAGATTTTCTGCACAGTAGTACAGTAGGAAGACTTTACCTAATACGTAAACATGGAATCATTTCTTTAAAAAAAAAAAGTTTAGCTTGAGATCAAACATATTTCTTTAAAGGCTTTTCCTTTATTCTCCACTATTCTCCATAGATTTGTCTGATGTGGTTGCATTGTGGGTTGACTCACCTGTTTATTATGATTATTAAAAAGGCTGGCTTTGAAAGTGATACCAGAAAGACAAAGTACCTCCAGGCCTTTTTATGGGACACTGGGCATTAGAAAATCTATCTAAAATCTGTGATTACCTCTTAAGGAAAGTTTTTCATGTCTGCTCTTTGTAAAGGAATTAGCTTGGTTGCCACCTCATATTATAAATAAGAAAGACTTGTCAAATCTCATTTAAGAATCAAATGATTACAAATTACTATGTGGTATACTATTTCCTCAAGGAGAGAAAGGATCAGAATTTAAAAGTGTGACTAAAATCTTTAAGAGGAAGACACACAAAAAACACGTAACCTCTTTCCCATCAGTCCCATGAGCCATTGCCAAATTATTTATGCCTGGTTATATATAAGTTTTTGAATATTGTTTAATAAAGTTAAAACTATTGCATATAATTATTCTAAGAACATATGTAATCTTTTGTCTTTCTACAACTACATATTTTTTGGCAAGATGACAGCATTAAGATAAGAATTAAAGTATAGGTGGTTTACCTTTTAGTTTTCCAAGAAAAATGAACACTTTATGAGATCTGTTAGATAATTAGCTTATATGGAAATTAAAGCTTTATTTTATTGTAGTTGAAAACTTATTCCATTCTACATTCTAATCACTTAATCAGTTCCTGTTCTTTGCAAGACAAGAGAATCTTAATGTTAATCAGATACTTAAAGGGAATTAAGTTGCATTTCAGCTACAGTACACTTTTTAATTTGAATGTAACATTCAATACAAAGTAACTATAAATTTGTAATTATATCCTGAATGAAATTACATTAATATATATATTTTCTACCAATTATGTTTTGGGCCTATGTTTTTGTATCTGGCAGGACTCTTTTGCTAATGAACTTGGCCGTGAGTTTGATTTTCCTTCACTCCCCACCTCCGTATTTGTCATTATGATGGCTGTCCCATGGAGTCTGAGCCTTCTTGCTATATCTTATCTTCTTTCTACGCTAGGCTTTCAATGAGGAATCCTGGCTCTTTCAAGCCACTTAGAGACTATTTAGCAGTGTATTGTTGCTGTAAGATCCTTGATAGCTCTAGTGTTCTACATGATCTCCTAATAGTTTGAAAGAGCTCATTTGTCTTGCTAAGAATCTATGTTTCTGCCAAAGAGTGAATTAGGCTTTGGATAGAATAGAGCCCTGCATATCAGCAAATAGTCAGATTCTGTACTTTCCCTTGGCCTTGGGAGTATCACGTGTCCAAACAGGAACTTGTACAATAAATCAAGAAATGACTTAAGAGCAAGAGTCAGGCTAAATGGTACACATTTATACTGTTTGTAGAGCTCAGGATGGGGTGAAGGGGTGAAGGTAGTATGCTATTGAGGAAGGCGGCTCCAAGCATAGAAAGTACAGCTATGCTTTTTCAGCAGAGTCGAAGAGGGAAGAATGAGACAAAGGCATTAGTCCAAAGTTTAGTGTGCGCAGAAAAAAAAAAGGGTGATTCAGAGGGAGACATTAAGTTTATAGTTTTTAAACTATGGTGTATCAGCATATTTAGGGAAGAGTTTTTGTTCTCAGTTTATCTACTGATAAATGGAAATAATTCTAGAAAGTTATTGATAGCAAATCTACTTGCATGCCAAATTCATTATATTTGGCTATCAGATTTAATGAATTATAAAGTCCTTTTTCTTCTCTGAACTATGCAATTTGATTTTAAAAATTATATAGCAGGAAACATAGCATGTTATATAATCTATAAAGTCTTGAAACTACTGTATTGTCCTCAAGAAACAGTGTCCTGAAGAAGGAACACTGGATTAGGGCTGAGAATGGAAGTTTAAGTATCAGTTCTACCAGTTACAAACATCATGTCCCTTAGGCAAGTCAGTAAGCCTTTCTGAACCTTAGTTTCTTTATATGTAAAATCAGGATAATACTATCTTCTCTATTTATTTTAAGGGCTTGTTTTTTAAGTCCAGATGAGAAAATAGAAACAGATGCCCTTTATTAACTATAAAACACTGTTATACCCAATAAGGGATGCTGCTGCTCCTAGAAACAGATTGATGTGATTTATTGTAAATAAAAACAAACAATGAATAGAAAATGGTTATAATTAACTAAGGGGATCATCGAAAACTGAGAATACCTCTATTATATACAATTTCTAATAATAATAGCTTCCATTTGTTGAATGCCTAAATGTGTGTGCAGAAAAAAATCCTCACCCATCGCCTTTAGGGAGGCATTTTATCCATTTTGCATATGAGGAGATTAAAGTTCAAAGAAGACAAATGACTTGCCTACTCAACTTAGTTAGTAAGTTCCTGAACTGGAATTTAAACCCAGCTCACTCTGGTGTAAGGCTTCACATCCTTCATATTATGCTACTGTTGTAGGACTTTCTCCTTAGTTCAGTTAAAAGCAGAGGTCCTTGTCACATGACCAGAAAAGAGTAGGCTCATGGACACATAGAAGGGTGAGAAAAATGGAATTTACTGGACGAAAAGAAAAAAAAATAAGCAAAGCAAGAGAGGTTTCTGTTACCAGGCCCTCATCTCACAGATTGAATCCCAGGTTACAGGAAAGGCCAGGCGCCTCCCTGTTGCAAAGAACGTGAATTTCCCAAGGCTCCATCCCATTGTCCTAGTGCGCTGGCTGGTCAGAGGTTCTCTGGGGTCCCCTTTATACTTGGCTCATATGATTAGCAATTTTTTTCTTTTTTTGTCTTTTTTCATCTGCCATAAAATAATTGCCTAGCTGTTTCTAGTTTACAAAGAACTTATACATATATATCATTACATTTAGCAATAATGGCCAACTTCTGTTACTATTTGGAAGATTTTTGTTAGTCATATGCTCATTCATAAATACAAAACATAATGTTTTTGTAAATTGTTTACATATGCAGGTATTTTGGAATTCATCAGTGTGGCAGTGGGACTGGTCAGTATTAGAGGTGTGGACAGTGGTCTCTATCTTGGAATGAATGACAAAGGAGAACTCTATGGATCAGTATGTATTATTTCTATTTTTTATTTTTATTGTAATTCTTAAAATAATGACTATCCAATATGTAATTAAAATGTCTACCAATAATGTCTGTTAGAAGAATATAAAATATACTTATGTAGAAATTAGAAATCTATATCCTGCTAAATCTCCATGTGTCTGGGCAAGAGTCTAGTAACCCAGTTATGTTTTTAAAAACCCCCAACCATTATTGATATTGATATTTGGCTATAGTATTTAATGAATTATAAAGTCCTTTTTCTTCTCTGAACTATACAAGTTAATTTTAAAAATTAGAATTTTTAAAATTTGCCTTCAGCTCACTAGCTCTTCCTACACATTATTTTCAGTCTTTCTAGCTTCCTCTGTATTTTAATCATTCACTCCAGAGACAGAGTTAAATGGGAGAATTTTTTTTCTTGCCATGTTAGACTCTCTCACCTTTATGTTTATTTAAGGTAAACTCTCTCTATCTGTTATCATCTTCCACAGCTAAATATACATCACTTATTTGCTGACCTTTGTATGTAGAAAATAAGTGAATAAAGTTGTGAGATATTGCAAGTACCAAGAGAAGATGGCAAACACACTGGTTCTTCTATGCCTGTAGTCTTAAAAATTACCATAGCCATGGGCTCACTCAAAGTTGTATTGGGCAATTTTTAACTTGCTGCTAGGGATAAGTGCACGTCTGTGAGTCTACTATGAATGTTTAAATATGGCACTTAAGTTATATTTTTCAGGTTAATATTTCATCAATATAAGTTTTATTTTTAGAACAAAGCTGCAATACCAACACAAGAATTAAAATAACAGGACAATATGACACCGTACCTTATATAACAGTATGGATTTTTCTCTTTCATTGTTAACATTTTTTATTGGTATACATTTGCTTATATGCTTTTACAAGAATTGATAAGACAAAAATATATGCCAGTATCCCACACTTTTTATGTGAACAATCTTCTCGAACTGGAAGTCTTTGTAATTATTTTTATGATTAAGCAGATGGCACTATCTAGTACCTTCTTTTTTCTTAAAAGTTCAACTGGAACCACAGTATTCAGTTAGAGTCTTAATATACACTGAGAAAAATTGGTGATGATATTGAAGTAGACAAATATTTGTCCTTTGTAAGGGTAAAACTTGTTTTTTCTAGGCTCCCTGTCAGGTCAGAACAAAGAAAAACAATGCAATGTATGATAATCGTAAGTGTAGAATTATAGTAAAATTAATAGAATTACAATAGAAAAAAATCATGCATACAATATTCATGTATATGTTAGATTTAAAAAAAGCAACTGTGGTTTATCCCTTAGTACAATATACAGTCCATTTTGAAAAGACGAAAAATCATTGGGCTTTTATCTTAGTAGTAAGAGATCCAGGTAAAGTTAATCATGGGGAATGTATCATCAGACAATTAGTAAATTCATGAAGAGAAGTTATATGATTTGGAGTGATGATCGTGAATTTGGAATTTGGTTCTTAGCGAGATCTTGAAATGTTCCAAGGTGAGAATAGAAGTTTGATAGGTAGAACTCTGGCATCTAATGATGGAAAAAGGTAAACTACAGGTCTGCTTGGTAGTGATGGTGGTAATAGGGTGATAATATGGGACATGAGAAAATTCAGGGTATTTATTAAGTATTTGAAAATAATATTGGGAATTGACATTTGACTTAAAGTTCTTAAAGGAGGGGTCCCCACCCCTGGGCCACTGACTGATACATGTCTGTGGCCTGTTAGAAACTGGGCTGCACAGCAGGAGGTGAGCAGCAGGCAAGTAAGTGAAGCTTCATGTGTATTTGCAGCTGCTCTCCATTGCTCACGTTACCACCTAAGCTCCGCCTCCTGTCAGATCAGTTGCGGGATTAGATTCTCACAGGAGCATGAACCCTATTGTGAACTGTGCATGCAAGAGATCTAGGTTGCATGCTTCTTATGAGAATCTAATACTTGATGATCTGTCACTGTGTCCCATCACCTCCAGATGAGACTGTCTAGTTGCAGGAAAACAAGCTCAGGGCTCCCACTGATTCTACATTATGATGAGTTGTATAATTATCTCATTATATATTACAATGTAATAATAATAGGAATGAAGTGCACAATAAATGTAATGCACCTGAATAATCCTGAAACCATTCTCCCTCCTCCTCCTGGTTCGTGGAAAAATTGTCTTCCACAAAACTGGTCCCTGATGCCAAAAATGTTGGGGACTGCTGCTTTAAAGTATACTGCCAGATGAAGTCAACTGCATGAAGAATTAGAGATAACATATGAACTAAAACAAAGCAAAACCAATTTAACCTTTTTCTTTCTTTGATGAGGATGTAGTGATAGGCAAAGAAATGAAAATACAGAGTTAAAACTTGCAAAGAAATTATCTCAAAGGTATTTTTTTAAAATAATAGTTATCTTCTCTGTTTCAGGAGAAACTTACTTCCGAATGCATCTTTAGGGAGCAATTTGAAGAGAACTGGTACAACACCTATTCATCCAACATATATAAACATGGAGACACTGGCCGCAGGTATTTTGTGGCACTTAACAAAGACGGAACTCCTAGAGATGGTGCCAGGTCCAAAAGACATCAGAAGTTTACACATTTCTTACCTAGACCAGTGGATCCAGAAAGAGTTCCAGAATTGTACAAGGACCTACTGATGTACACTTGAAGTGTGATAGTGACTTTATGAAAGAGTCGAACCACAGCTATTCTTTCTTATCACAGTTCCCATCATAAATAATAACCCAAGAAGACATTCAGAATATTAGAGTCTATTTTCTACTGGGAGACTGAATTTGGAAAGAATATTTAGAAAAAACAAAAAACCATTTTGACCAGAAATAGATGATGATCACTCTTTATAGATGGATTAAGTTTCCTTAGATACGTTGGCTCAGTCCTTACCAGTAGACTGAAGTCAATAATCTGTCAAGTTGTGGATAATGGGAACCCCTACATGGTTGCTGCTGGTGCCTCACCTCTCTGGACTATGTTTACTTTAAGATTTATGTTAAAAATAGAGACTTCATGTTGAAGAAATGGATTGACTTAGCTAGCCAAGACCATTGCTACATATATTCTGAGGACCTTGTAGAATTCACAGGTTATGGCATTATATGTTAAAACTAAACAAAACAAAACCTGAGTAAAACTATGAACTATGAAACATGCCACACCAAGACAGAACATTTTTTAAAAGAATGGACCTATTTATACATTTTCAATTTGAAAATATTTATTATATATTTATTTATTAAAGAGTTTATTTTTTACTGGGATATGAAGATAATACAAAGAGTAAAAAAGAACAAACATTTCTTTATTGTGCCGTTACTTTATTGTGGTGTCTTGCTTTGTAAAGAAGACATTTCTATACCACATTAACCATAGAGATTTTGAATTTCTTTTTAAAAACATAGCGTAGATTATATTTTTTATGCAATTAATTGCCTTGCCTTCTAAATGTAACATTGGTTCCTTTTGGCCCAGAAAAATGCTTTATTGATTTGTGTTAAATTCAACACACATTCAAAAGGGAATTAAACATTTTAATTTAATGTTTTGACTTGAAAGTTCTCCTATTTATACAACATTTAAAAAATGACAAAATTCTAAATGTCCTAGAGAAAGACTTTGGTATTTAAGGAACTTCTAATGTTGAAAAGTGTTGAACATTACAGTCAACTTATGTTTACTTATTTTCTTAATTCAGGGTGGCAAAGACCATTTCTTTCACCCAGTATGATTGTAGAAAGAATGAGTCTTTGTGGCACCTCTGTTAACAATGGTAAGTCCCCATCTACCTGAGTCTGGTATTCTTGTCATTATATCTGTTATTTAGTCATTTATTCAGTGAACATTTTTAAAAAATTTTTTTAATTAATTTTTTTTTTTTTTGGTTGAGGTAGAGTCTTTCTATGTTACCCAGACTTGTCTCAAACTCCTGGCCTCAAGTGATGTTCCCACCTCAGTCTCCCAAAGTGTTGGGACTATAGGCGTAAGCCACCATGCCTGGCACAGCAAATGTTCATTAAAGGCTACTATACACCAGATACTGTGTTAGGCTGTAGGGGAAATGGGGTGATTCAGGTAGAGGTGGGCCCTATATCATGGAGCCTAACGGCTGGTAGGAAGGACAGATAGTAAACAAATAAATAAACAAATAGCTTAACTATGAATTGTGATTTATTCTAAGAGGAAAACAAGGTTCAGACAAAGAAAGAACAAATTAAGGATGGGTCAAAGAAAGCTTTTCTAGGGAGATGACATTTCTGATGGGCCCTAAAGGGTAAGAAGGGGCTAGCCAGGTCAAGAGAAGGATAAGAACCTTCCAGGGAGGAAGGATAAGAACCCCAGTGAGTCTGGGGTTCCTAAGACAGGAAATAGCTTTGTGGCTGGAGTTTAGTGAGCTATTGGGAGAATGGCACGGATGAGTTTAGAAAGCTAAGCAGATACAAATTCTGGTAGATTTGTAGAAGTTCTGAGGTTTTATTTCCTGGTTTCCAGCAGTTGTCAATGCCACCGCCCTCATGGTTGAGTGTGTGGTCATGATAACAGGACCAGCTGCCACTCTTTACCAACCTGGAGAGCTGGGTAAGACATGGATTGTTGGCCTCTACCCCCAGAGTTTCTGATGTGGAGTTCTAGGATGGGGTCTAAAAATTTGTATTTCTAGTTTCACCTAGTTTCCTAGATGATGTTGACCACACTTTGAGAGTCACTAGTCTGGAACAGTGTTTCTAACGTTTAATGTATATATCAATCACCTAGGGGTTTTTATTAGAGGATGGTCTGGGATTTTGCCTTTTTATAATGTCCCAGGTGATGCTTGATGCTGCTAGATCTTGAAGCATACTTTGAATGACAAGACTATTGCTTTAATGTCATCTTATTTCTATATTCGTTCACCTTCTCATACTTACATAAATTAATGCTGATGTGTAGGGTGAGAGGAGAGAGTTCAACATATGACTTTAATAAAGCTATATGTGAATCTGTGTGTATGTGAAGAGTTGGGTGTGCACTCAGGTGTGTATATGGGAGAGATAGAGAATGAAATGGTTTAGCTCAAAATCTCTTGGTTTTATGAATATAAAAAATAATAAAAGTTTAGCAGTAGTAATTTAATAATCTTCAAAATAACTCCATTTTTACTTTTATTTCTAAACTAAAAAGTAAAAAAACTACTTTTGGTTCAATGTTTGACATCCATAGTTAAAATACACGCCCTAAAGCAAGCATTAAGCAAATATTTTAAGTCTTTTGCAAAATGGTGCTGGTGGCTAAACTTGTAACTATATATTGGCATCCATTCCTATGTCAGAAGAATAATTTGCCTTTGCTGAACTGCCACTATTTGAAGAAATGATTATTGGGTATCCAAAGAGATTTTACTTGATACTACTAAATGGAAGTGATATGTGAACTTATTAATTAACTTATACATGGAGAGATAAGAAGAATTTATTATCAAAGCAATATTTTGAAAACAATTTATTCTCAGGATGCTAGGGAGAGACATCATCTATTAGTTATTCTTTTTTTATCTTTATTTTTATTTTCTTCATTTAAAATGTAATATTAGTAATTATAAATTAACTTACATTTTTCATTGTATTTTTCTTGGAATATTAACTACAAATTGCCAAACTTCTCTACATTTTTTTGCAATGATAAGAGAAATCTAAGCACATGGGGATGGAGGAAACTCTTGGTCTGTTGATTATAACAGATTTGGTTTTCAGACAAATGCGATGTTGAAACAAGGAATTTATTTATTTGTTTATTTTTTATTTTACTTTAAGTTCTGGGATACATGTGCAGAAAGTGCAAATTTTTTTCATAGGTATACATGTGCCATGGAGGTTTGCTGCACCTATCAACCTGTCATCTGGGTTTTAAGCCTGGCATGCATTAGGTATTGGTCCTAATGGTCTCCCTCCCCTTCTCCCCCACCACCCGACAGGCCCTGGTGTGTGATACTCCCCTCCCTGTGCCCATTGTTCTTGTTGTTTAACTCCCACTTATGAGTGAGAACATGTGGTGTTTGGTTTTCTGTTCCTGTGTTATAAAACAAGAAATTTAAAGCCACCAATCCTTTATGAGATTATAGATCTATCATAAACTTAGAGTATAAAGTAAGAAAGCCATTCAGGCTATCACGTACATTTATAATGCAGTTATGGCAATTTCCAGTTTTGTGAATTAGCTAATCATCAGAAATATCTCATATACACCAAAAGCCTGACTTCAATAGAAAAGTTGTTAGGCCTACAAATATAAGGAGTATTCACTTAATGTTATTGATATATTCTTGGAAGCTGTGATATTAAGCAAAATGACATATAATGAAACTAATATATTTTTTTTTTGAGATGGAGTCTCCCTCTGTCTCCAGACTGCAGTGCAGTGGCCCTGTCTTGGCTCATTGCAACCTCTGCCTCCTGGGTTCAAGCAATTCTCCTGCCTCAGCCTCCCTAGTAGCTGGGACTACAGGTGCACACCACCACGCCCAGCTAATTTTTTTTTTTTGACTTTTTAGTAAAGATGGGGTTTCACCATGTTGACCAGGATGGTCTCGATCAGTCTCTTGACCTCATGGTCTGCCTGCCTCAGCCTCCCAAAGTGCTGGGATTACAGGCATGAGCCACCACACCTGGTCAATGCAATCAGTTTTACTGTGAGATAATTTATATAACATTGCTATGGCATATTTCTTATCTCAAAAATATCACCAAATCTCTGACTAAGTCAAAATAAAAATTTAGAGATGCATCTCTAAGCTTAACATTTTGTTGGGGAAGCAAGAATAGCCATGTAGATCTTTCGTATGTCTGAAGAAGAAAGAGAAGGTTAGAGGTTTCACAAAAAGGAGAAGTGTTCTGTATCATTTTGAAAGAAGGTTCGATTGGCACTAGTAAAAGGTGGGGAGCTGACAAGCTCTGACTGGTGAGTGACTGCAGTGGATAAAGCTAGTCTTAGAGTCCTAACAGGTTGTTTCCGTAGCTATTAGATAAAACTGGTTTTGAGTTACAGCAGGCAGTTTCAGCAGCCAGGATTGCAGAGAATTATATTCTTGGGGCAATGATTATACGCCCTGAGTGTTTTCTTCCCCCTGGCTTCTTGACTCTGTTTTAGTTGGACATGACATTAATGACTCAGTTTATATGCTTAACTTTCACACTAAAGACCCAAAACACTTTTAATGTTGAACATTGAAATAAATGTGAGTCACACGTACATTTAAGATAGATTCATTCAAAACATAATGTGATGCTAATTATTTACTCAATTTTTGGTGAATCAGTAAATGACGGTTGTTGTAGTGGTAGTAGGTTAAATCAAGGAATAAATGTTGGCAAAGCAAAAATTTTGGGAGCACCTCTTACCACCATGCAGTTCACAAACAAACAATAAATGTGGCGGGCTTGCTGAGTACTTTCCTATGTCATCTATTGCCCTGCGTTGGCATGATTATTGTGTATTTAACAAATTTTTATTTTACAATAATTTGTATCCATTCATTCATTTTTCAACTCTCTTATTCAAGTTCAGGGTCATAAGTGGCTGGAGTATATTCCAGCAGCTCCAGAGACAAGGTAGGAACCATCCTGGATAGGATGTCATGCCACCCAGGGCACATTTATGCACATACATATACACACACACACACTCATACAGGGACTATTTAGACATACCAATTAAACTAATGTGCACATTTTTGGGAAATGGGAGAAAACCGGAGTACCTGGATAAAGCCCACGCAAAAATGGAGCTAATGTGCCAACTCCACACAGACAGTGGCTGTGCTCTGGCACCATTTGTTTTATCATCAACTTTATAATAAAATGACCTTGAATGAAATGATTTTATGTGAGGACCTGCTGTACATAATCTCTAATTTCTAATAATAAAAATTTAAAAGCCATTACATAATCTTGGTAAGTAAGAAGTTAGTCCGTTAAATAACCTTTATGTGTTCAGTGCATACTGCTTCCACTAGCCAAAATAGTTGGGGCAGCCAGTGACATTTAGTCCAAATTAATCCTGATTTCAAGATTCTGACAGTCAACAATTAGACTAATAAAAATATTATGACCTCAAAGAGGATTGAGCTCTGTTGTTCCTAAGAGATACTTCTGGATCCTTTGGCATATATTTGCATTCTAAATCATATTTTAAAATTTTAAGTGGGAGTTTTTAGATGATCAATTACACTAAAATATTGTTGACCCCTTATTGTGTTTTTTTTTTTTTTAAAGAGAGGGTTCTTAGTGAGATCTAATCTTTTCTAGCATAAGCACCAGTTTGAGAGACTCACACTGATAGGAGGAGGTTTATAGGATTGTATTAGTTTTCCATTGCTATGTAACAAATTGCAGCAAACACAGACACTTAAAACAACATCCATGTATTACCTCACAGCGCTGTTGGTCAGAGGCCAGGAAAGCTTGTCTGGGTTCTCTGCTCAGGTTCTCTAAAATCAAACTTTTATACATTTTCAATACCTTCCATTAATGTCTTCAAAACTATTAATAACCAGGCAATGTTTTTGCATCCATGAATATTTAAAGTTTACTTTAAGATATTTAAAGTTCACACTGCTTGGGGTGCAGGAGTTTCGTCTCCTTCAAATATATTTTTTGTATTGAATGCCCCTCCTCTGGTGGAGATGCTGGTCTGTCTGCTCTTTCTGCTGGGCTGGGGAAACAGGTGGAATTACATCTACCGATTGCAGATGTCTGGAGCTGGAATAGAGCATTTATTATTTATGAAGCAGTGAAGGAGTTGGCATGGAGAAGCTGATGTAGAAGTTAGAGGATCAGGTACATGCAAATGAGCTTTTAGTTGCTTGGAGCCAAATCTGAAACTCTCCATTGTAATGCAGGGCCATAACATTTTCTGTGTAATACGACTAAACATTTTAGGGGCCAGATGGTGGATTTTAAAAGTTGTCCAGTTCTAGTGAGACTAATTATAACTTAAGTTCTAGAGATAAATACAAGGCCCAGGTTGACCAGTCTTACTTATAATCTTAGCCATGGTTTTTATTTTATTTTATTTATTAATTAATTTATTTTTGAGAAGGCATCTTGCTCTATTGCCCTGGCTGGAGTGCAGTAGCACGATCTCGGCTCACTACAACCTCCACCGCCTGGGTCCAAGAGATTCTACTGCCTCAGACTCCTGAGTTGCTGGGATTATAGGCATGCACTGCCACACTTGGCTAACTTTTGTATTTTTAGTAGTGACGGGGTTTCACTATATTGGCCAGGCTGGTCTTGAACTCCTGACCTGAAGTGATCCACTCACTTCTGTCTCCCAAAGTGCTGGGATTACAGGAGTCAGCTGCTGTTCTTCGTCGGCCATAGTATTTAAATTAAGGATTGGCATGTGATCCAAGCATGCCAACTAAAACCTTGCCTGGTGTTCCTGCTGAAACTCTAAGGAAAGATGAGTTCGCCCCTGAGATGGCAGGGATTTAGAACAATGTAAGTTTAGAACTTTAGGTCCATCTGTGCTGCCTTGAAGGGAAATCCCACCCAAAGCTAAAGCCAAAACTAAGGAAAGTAGAACAGATAGATAGGGAGGGACATGGAAGATGACTCCCAGGTCTTGAAACCTCATCAAGGACCTCCCAACATTGTTCTGACCAGATTTCAGAATTGCTATAAACAAGTAACTCCTTTGTACCTTCCATTTCTTTCTTTTTGAATAGAAATGTTAATAGCTTTTGTGCCTATTCTATCATTGGGTGTGTTGGGGAAATAAAACTTGTCTTTTTAGTCTCATGGGGCCATAGATTGAGAAGAATGATGTGCTAGAATTTGTACCTAAACTAATTATGCCCCAGGAATCTCTTCCAAATCTACAGCTGGTTTTTTTAAATTTAAAATTGGCTGGGCATGGTGGCTCATATCTGTAATCCCAGCACTTTGGGAGGTCGAGGCAGGTGGATCACAAGGTCAGGAGTTCAAGATCAGCCCGGCCAAGATGGTGAAACCCCATCTCTACTAAAAATACAAAAATTAGCTGGGCATGGCAGCAGACACCTGTAATCCAGCTACTTGGGAGGCTGAGTCAGGGAATTGCTTGAACCCGGGAGGCGGAGGTTGACTGCACTCCAGCCTGGCGATAGAGCAAGATTCTGCCTCAAAAAAAGAAGAAAAAAAAAAGCCCAAGAAACAAAAAACAAACTAAAATTTATTTATTTTTTGTTCTTATGGATTTAGGGGGTACAAGTGCAGTTTTGTGGCATGGATGTATCGTGTAGTGGTGAAGTCTGGGTTTTTCGTGTAGCCATTACCCCAGTAGTGTACATTGAACCCATTTGCATCCCTCATCCCATCCCACTGTCCCACCTTCTAAGTCTCCAACGTCTATTATTCCACTGTCTATGCCATGCTACATCTGATTAAGATTATGAAATTTTGGACTTTCAGATGTTACAATGGGTTGATACTTTGGAAAAACTTGGGAGAGAGTGAATGTATTTTTCATGCAAAAGGGACATGAATCATTGGAGCCAGAAGTGGACTGTAGGGGACAAATTCGAAAGTGCTCCTCCCTGCAATCCCTGCCTTTTGGTGCTCATGCTTTTGTGTAATTCCCTGTGGGGCACTTGTGACTTATTTCCAGAAATAGAATATAGCAAAGCGGGGGGATGTCATGCCTATTATCATGCTGTATAAGACTCTGCTTTGCTAGTCGATTTGCTCTAGAGACTCATTGCTGAGTTGATGAAGTAAGCAGCTGGGAAAAGTAGGAGTGGTGAACTGCAGGTGGCCTCTAGGAGCTGAAAGCAGCCTTCAGTCAATAGAGAGCCACAAGCTGGGGACCTCAGTCCTACAACAGCAAGAAATTAAATTCTCCCAGTGATGTGAGTGAGCTTGGGGGTAGATTCTTCACCATTCAAGCCTCAAGATAAAAATGCAGTCTTCTGGTTACAGATTTGTGAAACCCTGAGCTGAGGGCCCTGTTAAACTCTGCTTGAAATCCTGACACACAGAAACAGTGAGATAATCAATGCATATTATTTTAAGTCACTAAGTTTATAGTAATGTATTTCACAGAAATAGGCAACACATACGTTTATTAATTCAAGGGAACATTTATTTTTTATTTTTTTTTCTTTTGAGACAGAGTCTCTCTCTTTCTCCCAGGCTGGAGTGCAGTGGCACCATCTCAGCTCATTGCCATCTCTGCCTCCTGGGTTCAAGCAATTCTCATGTCTCAGCTTCCTGAGTAGCTAGGATTACAGGCATGTGCCACCATGCCCAGCTAATTTTTGTATTTTTAGTAGAGACAGGGTTTCACCATGTTGGCCAGGCTGGTCTCAAACTCCTGCTCTCAGGCGATCCACCTGCCTTGGCCTCCCAAAGTGTGGAACATTTATTGTTAATCATATAAATGTTTAACAATAAACATTCTGAGTTATTTGCTGGTGTCTTTTTTTTTATTTCTACACTCTAAGCAATAGAGGCAATACATCTTCATCTCTGACCCTAGCCTTGGAGTTATTACTCAAATGAAATGCATTCTTGGACATGTCCCATAATTGTGGCATGGTTACTTCTCTGCCTGAATGAAGTGGCTTAACTTCTTCCTTTATTACTGAGATGATGATAGTGCTGATAATAATAACATTAAATCAAATTTATTTTTTCTCATCTGGCACATTAAGATATACGCTTCCTCTGCTTTTTAACATGAATATTACAAAGGAACAGGTGTGCATGGTCTTTCATGATATAGAAAGATATCACATGTTTGTTTCCAACTCTTTTATATGTTATTCAAATTATTTTTTGGTGATTAAATGGTCCAGGCCTTGTTGGTACCATTCTCTTGGAACATTGGTCCATATTTTCCCAGATGAAGGCACTTTTGTTACACGGCAAATGGTCAAGAGTTCCTCCAGCCTGCAAATGAAGGATTTGCCCTACCATGTTCAACCCTCGATTTTTCTATTGACTGGGAACGAATGGATGCAATATTCTTTGAGTCATGATTTTATTTTATGTTTGGTCACTATCCAAAGTAAAATGAGTGAAGGGAATTTGTGTCTCTCTAATTTAATAACAACCTAAAATAGGCAAAATAATGACACTTGGCCCATCAATAACAAGGGCACAAACTTCCAAGGCTGGACACGTCTACTGAAGCAGCTAGAAGACCATTCTTTATAAGTACTCAACTCGTTATTTATTGGGACATTATATTCTTCATGTTTTCAAGTTTATTAAATTTTATTTCTAATGGCCTTTTCATCTAGTATTCAGTTTTTATGAGGTGGTTCTATTTCCATTCTTTTCCAACAAAGATATACAACCAGAAGCTGGGCCCAATTAACTTCAGACTTTTGGTTCCAGAGATTAGCAGAAATTATATCTTGGCCCTCAAGATATATGCCACTTTCCTCTAGTCAGAATACCCTCCAAATTAGGGTAGTTTGGTGAATATTATAATGTTTATTAGTGTAATTATTTAATGCATGTAATTCCTTTTCCCAATGTTAGATTGCACAGCCTTTTCCTATTGACAGATGGGACTCAGTATGACACTTCTAGTTCTTTAGAATAAGTTGATATTAAAAAAAATTTTTTTTGAGACAAGGTCTTGCTCTGTCATCCATGCTGGGGTGCAGTGGTACGATCATAGCCCACTGAAGCCTTAATCTGGGCTCAAGCTATCCTTTTTGCCTCAGCTTCATGGGTAGCTAGGACTAGAGGTGTGTGCCACCATGCCAGCTAGTTTTTAAAACTTTTAGTAGAGATAAGGTCTAATTATATTGCCCAGGCTGGTCTCAAACTCCTGAGCTCAAGCGATTCTCCTACCTCAGCCTCTCAAGGTGCTGGGATTACAGGCATGAACCACCGCACCCTGCCAATCCAAATATTTTTATGGAACTTACAACTAATACTATTCTAAGATTTCCAAGCTGAGGCTATTTACCAAACCTACTGTAATGAGTAACGTGTACAGGGTTAAGGCTAAAGAAGCTGAAGTAGAGCAAGGGAGATACATATTTAATTAAATTAGTTCAACAGTTCTACTTCTTATTGAACAGAATATTTCTGCATGCCACACATGGATGTTGTAAGTTCCTTAACAGTTTATTTTTTCTTTTAAATGGCTGGAAATATATAAATAATACCATAATATGATACTACATGAAGGAACAGTTTTGATCTGATAATGTTTATACCTAGTGTAGCAGGATATTTCCCGGATCCCTTTGTGGGACTTGTGAAGGGGTTGCTCTGTTTACTCAGCCCACAGCTCTCAGCTCCTCATGGGAGAGAGCACGTGAGTGAATGAGGTGGGAACTGGAATACACAAGTATTGAAATCCGCTGGCTACTCTGGTGCCAGCAGGACTGAACTCCATTCAGTTCGGCCTGCTGCATTCCCCCCTCACAGGAGGGGGCATGCAGTTGAATGGGCACAGGAGCTGGGACAAGTGCTTTTGGGCATCTGTAGGAGCCAACTCTGTGCCAGCCATGTACAGTGTATTGGGGCCAGGGGTGCCTGTGACCTCTGAAATCCCAGAGGGAGTGTTACAGTGCTCTTTTAGTTTTGCCACCCATGGATGGCTTAAGTGTTAACAGCTCAGTGGGCCCTCTGCCTTTTCACATGAGGAGGCTGCCTTCCGCCAGTGAGGGCAAAGGGCAAGTATGAGCCTTTTGCATCTACACTCATGGTTCTCAAGTTCTTGTCTGGTGTCCAGGAGAAATGAGGTCGCATGAATGAGTTGAAGGATGGTAAATACAGGGGATTTTATTGTCAATGGAGGTGGCTCTCCATGGGAAGGGGAGCTGAACAGGGGATGGAGCAGAAAGGTTAATCTTCCCCTGAAGTCCACCCATCTCCGGCAAGATTCTTCTCTGAAGTTATGCCATCAGGCAGTCCCTTTGAAGTCAAGCTGCTTCTCTCCAAAGTCCAGATGCTTTTCCTCCCTCTGCCAGCTGAGTCTAGGTGTTTTTATGGGCACAGGATGCAGGACGGGCTGGGCATAATGAAGTTACATCTTCATCTGTTATAGCAATGTCCATCAACAGAGTAGAAGTGTTAGAGAATTTTTATGGGCACAGGATGGGACAGGCTGGGTATAGTGAAGTTGTATCTTCATCTTGTATATTAATATCCATCAATGGAATAGAAGTATTAGAGAACTATGCTAGAAAAAAAAATAGGGCCATGGGTTGTTTTGGAAAAGGCAACATTCGGGTGGGAAAAGAGAAATAAAAGTTCTTGCTTTGGGTTTCAGTTTCAGGATCGAGAGTGGGATTATGTTGGGAAACTGCCCTTTTCTGCCTAGAATTTCTCTGCCTCCTCTCCCTATCACTAGTACCAATTCATCTCCTAGCATGTACTTACAAAGTGTGTAATATGATTTATTTTGAAACATTGCTTTTTATTTTTTCTAAAGCAGGTTAGAGTAAGTTTCATTGTTTTTGTGGTTACTTTCTTCCCAACATAACTCAAGTTTAAGGGCACAAACAAATTTTGCACAGTCTGACTCATAAAAGTACCCATATGTTCATTGGCTGGCTTTTCCTAACTGCAGTTCTGTAAGAGAATGAAGCTCTATAGAAAATGATGACAGTGGCTGTTTTCTTAATTCTTCCAGGGAACATATCTGGTACCACTTTAGATGTATAGAAGCTGATGTATTACACATAATGGGTTTTTTAGGGCTTAATTCTCTCAGGAATCCTGTTGAGAGCTTATTGTAAGTCTGGCTCTAGTATTCTTAGAGTATCCTCGTGTCTCTGGAAGAATTGACTATTTATTTCTCTTAGAAGTCAGGTGTGTTAATATAATTCTATTGTAACTTAACCAAAATTTCTTATGTCACAAGATTTTTAAAGTTTTGGGTAGTGTCAGGGTAATCTGGGTATGACTCCAAAGCCAATTAGATCTAATGAGACTCTAAAGGTTCTGTTCTATTTTATATCTTTTGCATTACTCCCCAAGATGCCCCATCAGATTGCAATGCAATGTTTCAGTTACATGGAGCACCTGCATTGCCTGGGACTCATTATAAGACATGCTTACTGAATATTCTACCCAGTAAATAGAAATACTCAATTTACATTATAGTATTGTTGAAAATATTCTAGTATTCTTTTTGATTGTGTTAATACACTAATTTCCCAGAGACTATCTAGAATGTCTTCAACTCAGTTTTCATTAGCATTGATTAGCTTTTCAATACTAAACCAAGAAAAAGTTGCTGTAATAGAAAAGATTGATCTCTTTCCAGGTTGAGTGTGTTCCCTATGTCCCAGTGATTGCCTATAGATGCTGTTCAATATATAAGTGAATATAATCAATACTTTGAGACCATGGCTCTTCTCCATATAGAACCTATGGCATAGGAGGCTGAAACTTGTCAAATAGTGCATGATGGCTGGACTGTTAAAAGCTTCCATATATGCTGAAAGTAGCCTTTGCTTATCAGAGTAAGAAACCTTACATTCAGGTCCCCAAAGTGCAGTAGATTGGGACAAGTTGGGCATAGTGAAGTTATATCTACATCTTGTATAATAATATCTGTCACTGGAGTAGAAGTATTAGAGAACTATGTTTGGAAAAAAATAGCCAAAGCCTTCCTAGATTTAAGAGATTTCTGGTTTTTAAATTAAAATTCCTTTGAATTCCCAGGCAAGATGGCTGAATAGGAACAGCTCCCATCTGCAGCTCCCAGCAAGACCAACACAGAAGGTGGGTGATTTCTGCGTTTCCAACTGAGGTACCTGGTTCGTCTCACTGGGACTGGTTGGTTAGACAGTGGTGCAGCCCATGGAGGGTGAGCAGAAGCAGGATGGGGCATTGCCTCACCTGGGAAGTGCAAGGGGTAAGAGAACTCCCTCCCCTAGCCAAGGGAAGCTGTGAGGGACCGTGCTATGAGGAACAGTGTGATTTGGCCCAGATACGATGCTTTTCCCATGGTCTTTACAACCAGCAGACCAGGATATTCCCTCTGGAGATGCCACCAGAGCCCTGGGTTTCAAACACAAAACTGGGTGGCCATTTAAGCAGACACCGAGCTAGCTGCAGGAGTTATCTTTTCATACCCCAGTGGTGCCTGGAATGTCAGTGAGACAGAACCGTTAATTCCCCTGGAAAAATGGCTGAAGCCAGGAAGCTGAGTGGTCTTGCTCAGTGGTTCCCACCCCCATGGAGCCCAGCAAGCTAAGATCCACTGGCTTGAAATTCTCACTGCTAGCACAGCAGTCTGAGGTTGACCTGGGATGCTCAAGCTTGGTGGGGGCAGAGGGTGTCCACCATTACTGAGGCTTGAGTAGGCGGTTTTCCACTCACAGTGTAAACAAAGCCACCAGGAAGTTCAGATTGGACAGAGCCCACCACAGCATGCCAAAACCACTGTACTCAGACTGCCTCTCTAGATTCCTCCTCTGTGGGCAGGGCATCTCTCAAAGAAAGACAGCAGCCCCAGTTAGGGACTTATAGATAAAACTCCCATCTCCCTGGGACAGAGCACCTGGAGGAAGGGTTGGCTTTGGGCACAGCTTCAGCAGACTTAGATGTTCCTGCCTGCAAGTCTGAAGACAGCAGTTATACCAAGGGGCAGACTGCCTCCTCAAGTGGGTCCCTGACCCCCATTCCTCTTGATAGGGAGACACCTCCCATTAGAGGTCAACAGACACCTCGTACAAGTCTGGCTGGCATCTGGTGGGTGCCTCTCTGGGACAAAGCTTCCAGAGGAAGGAACAGGCAGCAATCTTTGCTGTTCTGCACCCTACACTGGTGATACCCAGGCAAAGAGGATCTGGAGTAGACCTCCAGCAAACTCCAGCAGACCTGCAGCAGAGGGGCTTGACTGTTGGAAAACTAACAAACAGAAAGTAAAAGCATCAACATCAACAAAAAGGACAACCATGCAAAAACCCCATCTGAAGGTCACCAACAGCAAAGACTAAAGGTAGATAAATCCATGAAGATGAGGAAAAACCAGCGAAAAAGGCTGAACATTTCAAAAGCCAGAATGCCTCCTCTCCTTAAAAGTATCACATCTCCTCATCAGCAAGGGAACAAAACTGGATGGAGAATGAGTTTGATGAATTAACAGAAGTGGGCTTCAGGAGGCGGGTAATAACAAACTCCTCTGAGCTAAAGGAGTATGCTCTAACCCAATGCAAGGAAGCTAAGAACCTTGATGTAAGGTTAAAGGAACTGGTAATTAGAATAACCAGTTTAGAGAAGAACATAAATTACCCAATGGAGCTGAAAAATACAGCACGACAACTTTAATGAAATAAAGCATGAAGACAAGGTTAGAGAAAAAAGAATTAAATGGAATGAACAAAGCCTCCAAGAAATATGGGACTATGTGAAAAGACCAAACCTATGTTTGATTGATGTACCTGAAAGTGATGGGGAGAATGGAACCAAGCTGGAAAATACACTTCAGGATATTATCCAGGAAAACTCTCCCAACCTAGCAAGACAGGCCAACATTCAAATTCAGAAAATACAGAGAACACCACAAAGATACTCCTCGAGAAGAGCAACCCAAAGACACATAATCATCAGATTCACCAAGGTTGAAATGAAGGTAAAAAAATGTTAAGGTCAGCCAGAGAGAAAGGTTGAGTTATCCACGAAGGGAAGCCTATCAGACTAACAGCAGATCTCTGCGCAGAAACCCTACAAGCCAGAAGATAGTAGGGGCAAATATTCAACATTCTTAAAGAAAAGAATTTTCAATGAAGAATTTCATATCCAGCCTAACTAAGCTTCATAAACGAAGGAGAAATAAAATCCTTTACAGACAAACAAATGCTGAGGGATTTTGTCACCACCAGGCCTGCCTTAAAAGAGCTCCTGAAGGAAGCACTAAATATGCAAAGGAACAACTGGTACCAGCCACTGTAAAAACAATCCAAAATGTAAAGATCATCAACACTATGAAGAAATGGCATCAATGAATGGGCAAAATATCTAGCTAGCATCATAATGACAGGATCAAATTCATACAATATTAACCTTAAATATAAATGGGCTAAATGCCCCAATTAAAAGAACAGACTGGCAGATTGTATAGAGTCAAGACCCATCAGTGTGCTGTATTCAGGAGATCCATCTCATGTGCGAAGACACACATAGGCTCAAAATAAAGGGATGGAGAACTATTTATCAAGAAAATGGAAAGCATAAAGAAAACACGGGTTGCAATCCTAGTCTCTGATAAAACAGATTTTAAATCAACCAAGATCAAAATAAGACAAAGAAGGGTATTACATAATGGTAAATAAATCAACTTAAGAAGAAGAGGTAACTATCCTAAATATATAGACACCCAATACGGGAGCACCCAGATACATAAAGCAAGTTCTTAGAGACCTACAAAGAGACTTAGAGTCCCACACAATAATAGTGGGAGATTTTAACACCCTACTGTCAATATTAGACAGATTAATGAGACAGAAAATTAACAAGGATATTCAAAACTTGAACTCAACTCTGGACCAAGCAGACCTAATAGACATTTACAGAACTCTCCACCCAAAATCAACAGAATATACATTCTCAGCACCACGTAGCACTTATTCTAAAATTGGCCACATAATTGGAAATTAAACACTCCTCAGCAAATGCAAAATATTGGAAATCTTAACAGTCTTTCAGACCACAGTGCAATCAAATTAGAACTCAGGATTAATAAACTCACTCAAAACCGCACAACTACATGGAAACTGAACAACCTGGTACTGAGTGACTACTGGGAAATTAACAGAATTAAGGCAAAATAAATAAGTTCTTTGAAACCAACGAGAACAAAGACACAATGTACCAGAATCTTTGGGACGCAGCTAAAGCAGTGTTTAGAGGGAATTGTATAGCACTAAATGCACACAGGAGAAAGCGAGAAAGACCTAAAATTGACACCCTAATATCACAATTAAAAGAACTAGAGAAGCAAGAGCAAACAAATTCAAAAGCTAGCAGAAGCCAAGAAATAACTAAGATCAGAGCAGAACTGAAGGAGATAGAGACACAAAAACCACTTCAAAAAATCAATGAATCCAGGAGCTGGTGTTTTGAAAAGATTAACAAAATAGACTGCTAGCCAGACTAATAAAGAAGAAAAGAGAGAAGGATCAAATAGACACAGTAAAAAATGATAAAGGGGATATCACCACTGATCCCACAGAAATACAAACTATCATCAGAGAATACTATAAACACCTCTAAACAAATAAACTAGAAAATCTAGAAAGAAATGGATAACTTTGTGGACATATACACCCTCCCAATACTAAACCAAGAAAAAGTCGAATCCCTGAATAGATCAATAGCAAGTGTTGAAATTGAGGCAGTAGTTAATAGCATACCAACTAAAAATAGCCCAGGACCAAATGGATTCACAGCCAAATTCTACAAAGAGGGGCTGGTACCATTCCTTCTAAAACTATTCCAAACAATAGAAAAGAAGGGACTCCTCCTGAACTCATTTTATGAGGCCAGCATCATCCTGATACCAAAACCTGGCAGACACAACAAAAAAAGAAAATTTCATGCCAATATCCCTGATGAACGTTGATGTGAAAATCCTCCATAAAATATTGGCATACTAAATCCAGCAGCACATTAAAAAGCTTATCCACCACCATCAAGCCAGCTTTATTCCTGGGATGCAAGGCTGGTTCAACATATGCAAATCAATACATGTAATCCATCACATAAACAGAACCAATGATGAAAACCACATGATTATCTCAGTAGATGCAGAAAAGGCCTTTGAGAAAATTCAACACCTCTTCATGTTAAAAACATTCAATAAACTAGGTATTGATGGAGCGTATCTCAAAATAATGAGCTATTTATGACAAACCCACAGCCAGTATCATACTGAATGAGCAAAAGCTGGAAGCATTCTCTTTGAAAACCAGCACAAAACAAGAATGCCTTCTCTCACCACTCCTATTCAACATAGTGTTAGAAGTTCTGGCCAGAGCAATCAGGCAAGAAAAAGAAATAAAGTGTATTTAAATAGGAAGAGAGGAAGTCAAATTATCTCCGTTTGCAGATGATATGATTGTTTATTTAGAAAACCCCATCATCTCAGCCCAAAAACTCCTTAAGCTGATAAGCAACTTCAGCAAAGTCTCAGGATATGAAATCGATGTGCAAAAATCACATACATCACCAGGCGCAGTGGCTCACGCCTTTAATCCTAGAACTTTGGGAGGCTGAGGCAGGCACATCATGAGGTCAGGAGATTGAGATCATCCTGGCTAACATGGTGAAACCCTATGTATGCTAAAAACACAAAAAATTAGCCGGGTGTGGTGGCATGCGCCTGTAGTCCCAGCTACTTGAGAGGCTGAGGCAGGAGAATCGCTTGAACCAGGAGGTGGAGATTGCAGTGAGCTGAGATTGTGGCACTGTACTCTAGCTTGGTTGACAGAGTGAGACTCCATCTCAAAAAAAAAAAAAAAAAAAAAGAAAGAAAAATCACAAGCATTCCTATACACCAATCATAGATAAACAGAGAGGTATTTAAATATTTATTTTAACATATCTGGCACTCAGAAACAATATCTGTCCTTCTTTTATCAACAGAATCTTTCCCAACATGGTAAAAAAAAAAAAAACAAAACCCTTGGAACCATGTATTTCCTTTTACTATTTTAACCAACTAATTTTTTCCCCAATGAACCATTACTCTCTGTTCCAATTCAGTAAATAAGTCAGCTCTATTACTTTCTCTCCAGTGTTTTAATGAAGAAGGACTCATGACTTAGCATTAGGAAAAACACCTAATGTAGATGACAGGTTAATGGATGCATCAAACCACCATGGCACATGTATGTCTATATAACAAACCCACATGTTCTCCACATGTATCCCAGAACTTAAAGTATAATTAAAAAATAAAAGCAAAAAAATGTAAAGTTCCTTTGTCTCTTTTTGGCAAAATACTTAGTATTTCCAGGTTCTTCAACCTATAAATCTCCTTTTACATCTTGGCTAATCATTCTCTATTACATCAGATCTCTTCATGGTGGTGAATATGGCCAACTATGTCTGAGACTCAGTGTTACCTCATCTTGTTCGCCATGGGGCCTGAGTTATGAGATGTGGTACCATGAAAGGAGAAATTACTGAGAAGGTAAATAGTTTTTTGAGTAAGACTCTACTTCCAATCATTTTGTTTGCCCTGAAGCTGGGATTTGGGTGGTTATAACTTATACTGTTTGAAATAATGGTCTTGGGGATGTATTAGAGTGAAAAGTACAGAGGTCAAGGATAGTGTTTCTTAGAAGCAATGTACCTTTGGAATCAGTGAGGATGTCCTTCCAAGAACTGGTCTCCAACAGGGCAGCACAATCTGTGATGGCTTCCCATCTCTTTGGAGATGAACTTACTCTCTATTGATGGTACTGTTTTCATTTAACAATGGAAATGTCATTTGCTCATTCCTCCTTGAGAGTAATGAGGTTTCAGATATAATCCAATTCATGGCAGTAGCAAAGGACTTGATATTCTCTTTATGAATTGCTGTTTTAACCATGGCACAGTAAGTGGCTGGCAATTGACTTCCAAAATGAGAACACTATTTGGCAGACTGAACAGCTTTGTCATTTGATTAGGGACACGCCGATGGTTCCACATCAAGGGCAGAGAGGTCAGAAAGTTGCTTGTGCAAGCTTTAAGGCATTTTGTTGTTCAAGATTCTGAGTAATCGAATGATGAGCCTACAGCCTAACAACCTGATATATCAATATCCACACATGACACTAGATTTCTTTGCCTTCTGTTTGGTAATGTGGATCTCAAGGATAAAATTTTTGTCTCACTCAGTCCATAATTTGTGTGCTCCAAATAATGCTACTCTCACAAAAGTTATTGTTTGGTGAAGGGCTCTTGAATTTTTTTCCTCTTAAATTGTTCTAGCATTTTTAGTCATCAAACTAATGAGGGATTCAGTTATAATTATGTCTGACTGCTGATTAATATGATATTTATGAAAGGAATGAAATTTCTCCTTGAATTAGGGTAAGGCTCCTGTTTAAATTTTACCTTATTAGATTATAACAGAGTGTTGGAGAGTTTATCCCTGTAGTAGTACAATAAAGGAATAATTATTTAACATCTATCTCTATTATATGATTTAATGTACTTCTAATGAAACTTGGTACTATTTCATATTTACAATTGTGGTAATACTGGGCTGCTCTAGAGATTCCCTTTCAGCATGCCGTTAGGCTTCTACTCTTTAATTTTTTAAGAAGGTTCTTACCTTTCCTAAAATTGCAATGAATTCCTTGCAATCACACATTCATAGTATGGAGATGCCACCCCAGGAAAATTGCTTTGGCTCTCTATGTCCAGCAATTTTCACAACCTGGCAACTTCAGCTACTTTTTCTCTACATCCTTAAATAGTCAAAAGAATTTCTCTCCTTGTAGTCAAGCTTCCTAGAATTGATGTTATCTTTGATCCTGTACCTGAAATTTCCTGATATTCTTGAATATTGTCCTTCATTCAAAGCAGGTCACAAGGTATAGGGTCTCTCTAGACAGAACCGATGTTTAATGGATCTGCATGTTAAGGACTTTGGGATAATTTGTCCTTCCCTTTGGGAGACTGGGCTTGATTCCCCAGACTTTAAGGCCAGGCTTCTTAAATTCAGAGAGATCAGAAAAAAATCAAAGAAAATGCTTTAGATGCTGTCTTTGTTTTTCTTGTGTGGGGAGGAGTTTATCCTTAAGATTTATGAAGTCCTTGTCTCAGTGTTCCCTCTCTTGGCTCCACTCCCAGTGATTTTGAAGTGGCTTGTTACTATCTGTGCGGAGGATTTGCCAAGGTTGTTGCCATGGCTGCAGTGCCTGCAAGTTTAGCTGATTCTTGTGTCCTATTGATCTCCTCTGAATCTTAGCAACTTGCCAGTGTTCCTCTTATGAATTTGCGGTCATATTAGCCCCAAATCTAACGACCACAGGGAAATTATTGTGCAGACAGCGCATCAAATCCAAATCCAAATATTTCCATTTAGCCAGTTTTGCAGCAATTTCTCATGAAATTCATGCTTCCATTAAAAGCTTTGGCGAGGTGGAAATGTATTCCTCACGAAGCAGACTTAAGATGCAAATTTCTAAAGGTGATAATCAGGTCATTGGGTTCACCTAACCTGCTGATCAGGACAGTAGGTATTTGAAGTTCCTCCTTTCAAATCTCCTTGATCCTTTGTTTACATGTTTTGTGTTTTCACGGCCAGGATTGCGCCACTATTCCTTGCAAATCAGCTTGTGTTGGTTTCCATGCTTTCCCTACCCATGAAACAAAGCATTCATTTGATTGGGATATCCACTTTCCCCTCTCGCATATTGTATTCACTACTCCTCCTTTTCTATTGTGTTAAAATACATGTAGCATAACATTTACCATTTCAACAATTTTTCAAGTGTACAGTTGTATTAGTCCATTTTCACGCTGCTAATAGAGACATACCCAAGACTGGGCAATTTACAAAAGAAAGAAGTTTAATAGACTCACAGTTCTATATGGCTGAGGAGGCCTCACAATCATGGTGGAAGGTGAAAGGCATGTCTTACATGGTGGCAGATAAGAGAAGAGAACTTGTGCAGGGAACCTCCCCTTTGTAAAACCGTCGTATCTTGTGAGACTTACTCACTATCATGAGAATAGCACAGGAAAAACCCACCCCCATGATTCAGTGACCTCCCACCAGGTCTCTCCCACAACATGGAATTGTGGGAGCTTCAATTCAAGGGACTTGGGTGGGGACACAGCCAAACCATATCAACAGTTCTGTGGCATTAAGTACACTCACATTGTTTTGCAACCATCATCACCATCCATTTCCAGAATGTTTTCATCTTCTTCTGTTCTCATTAGTTACTGAAACTCTTTACCTATTAGTTACTAACTCCCCATTTCCTTCTCTCCCTAGCCCCTGGTAAACATCATTCTATGAATTTGACTACTCTAGGAAACACATATAAATAGAACCATACGATATTTGTCCTTTTGTGACTGGCTTATTTCATTTAGCATTATGTTTTTAAAGGTCATCCATGTTGCGACGTGTCCGAATTTCATCCCTTGTTAAAGATGAACAATATTTCATTGTATTTATTCACCACATTGTTTATCTGTGCATCTGTTGAGGATCATATGGGTTATTTCTACTATTTAGCTATTGTGCCAAGTTGCCATGAACATGAATATACAAATATGTGTTCAAGTCTCTGTTTACAATTTGTTTGCTACCCCTTCTTTAAAAAAATTCAACATTCTTTTTTAAAAAAACTTTGAGTTATAATCTACATAGAATAACTCAAAGATTTTAAGTATAGTATTTTATGACTTTCAAAAATATATACACCTGTGTAACCACCTCCACATTCACTATATAGAATATTTTCAGCAAGCCACAATGTTTCCCCTTGTCTAAATGTGAGTCATTATCCATTTTGTTCACTCCCAACCTTGACCCACAGCCAGAGGAAAGCACTGACCTACTTGTTGTCACTACAGATTAGCTTTTATTTTCTAAAATTTAGTATAGATGGAGCCATTCACTATGAGCTCTTATTGTTTCTGAGATTAATCCATATCGTGGCATGTATCAGAGGTATCATTCTCTTTATTGCTGAGTTCTGTTCCCTTGTAAGGATATACTACAATTTGTTTTTCCATTCGACCATTGATGGACATTTGATTGTTTCCAGTTTAGGTCTATTATGAATGAAACGGTTGTGAACATAGGTTTTCAATTATCTTGGATAAATTTCTAGGAGTAAAATTGCTGAGTTGTATTAATAATGAACTCCCAGCTGGTTTTCCAAAGCAATTGTTCTATTTTACATTTAAAATAACATTGTTTAAGAGTTCTAATTGTCTCATATCCTCATTAATGCTTTGTATGAACTGTCTTTTTAGTTTTAGAAATTCCAGTATCTCGTGTTGTTTTAATTTGCAGATGATTTTCATTTAAAATGCATTTTAATTTAATTAATTACATTCCTTAGTGACTAATGGTGTTGACCATATTTTCATGGACTTGTATTTGCCATCTGTACATCTTCTTTGGTAAAGCAGCAGTTCAGATGCTTTGCCCATATTTATTGGGCTATTTATTTTATCATTGAGTTCTGAGAATTATTTATGTATTCAAAGACTTTTTTGAATATAGATTTAAAAAATATTTTCTCCCAGTCTGTGGCTTTTTTTTTTTTAAATTGACAGTGTCTTTCACTGAGCAGAAGTTAAAATTAGATGAAGTCTAATTTATTGATTTTTTTTTTTTGCTCATGCTGTTTGTTTTGTATTTAAGAAATCTTTGTTAAACCCAAAGTCACTACGAATTTCTTCTATGCTTTCTTCTTGAAGTTTTTCTAGTTGTAACTCATACACTTAGATCAATGTTCCATTTTGAGATAATTTTTACCTGTGAAATTTTTAGAATTTAAAAATATATAATGTACATTTTCTATACATAATAGCTAAGGATATTTGAAAATTTATATAATGCCACTTCAATTATCATAGCACTAAAAGTACAAACCTAGGAGTAATTTTAAAACATATACTAGAAATGCTCGTACATATAGAGCTGTGAAAATGTCCTGAGCTATACTCTGTGGTCTCCCGTGGCTCATTCTCCTGCCCTGAGTCTCATTCAGAAAAAATAATCCAAGTTGGGTTCTTTTACACTCATTATTATTATTATTATTACTTTTTCAGGTGGAGTCTCATTCTCTTGCCTAGGCTGGAGAGCAGTGGCACAATCTTGGATCACTGCAACCTCCACTTCCTGGGTTCAAGTGATTCTCCTGTTTCAGCCGCCCAAGTAGCCGGGACTACAAGTGCCCACCACCACGCTCGGCTACTTTTTGTATTTTTAGTAGACATGGGGTTTCACCATGTTGGCCAGGCTGGTCTTGAACACCTGATCTCAGGTAATCCACCTAACTTGGTCTCCCAAAGTGCTGGGATTACAGGCATGAGCCACTGTGCCTGTCCGGGTTCTACACTCTGAGATAATAAAGAGTAGACAATGTTTATTAAGCAATGCTATTGGGATCCACAATTGTGGAAGCAAAGGCAAAAACATAAGATGGGACAGAAGAAGTTGATTTGTGACCCAGACATGACATCAAGCTTGATAATCTTGAAATGAGCTATTGAACTAAAATGGCTCTAACTCCCTGAGCTGAATTGGCTGAAAACTTTTACACATGCTTGCATCCATTGCTGGATGTGGGTCACCCCAAAAAGTGCAGGCAGTTCCTGAAGGGGCTGACATCACTTGGACAGTTGGGCCAGTAAACTCTTTCTTGCAGAGGAAAGTAGGTAGCACGTCTCCATGTCCATTATAGTCTACCCCTTGTTGCTCAGATCCACATTCTGATAAATATTTGGAAAACCCTCTTCCAGAATTCCATTAGGCTTCTTTTTGTGGGGGAAACGTAGAAGAGGAGCAGTGGTGGCACAAATGGTAGTTGTTGGTAAACCTGGTCTCAGAGCTGTAAATGATACTTGTTGCCTCCTCATAGCATGACCCGATCTAGACTAGCCCTCTCTCTTAGCCCTCTGCTGCTCTGGGTGACTTTAAGGGGTGAGCATCAGACTCTAACATTAAGGACTTTAAGTCCCTTGTCACTGGGGTCATTTAATTTGTCTTTTTGCTTTCACAATTTTCAGGGACTCTTTAAGGATGCCCACACCTGGGCTCTGCATGTATTTGTCTATATTCCAATGATATAATAGCAGCCCATTCCTTCCTGATGATCAAGACTTACTGCCTCTGTCAAGATGACTATCTTCTCTTTTTCTTTCTGGTTCCTGGACATAAGGAAAATCAAGTGTCAGGAGCAGCCATAGTTACAGCTTAATGGACTTTTGCTGTGTCCACTAGAAGAAGTATTCTCCTTTGGGGACCAGGACCTTCAATGCTGCAGGATTGAAAGGGCGGATGTATAAATTCCACAAGTGATATTTAGAGTGATGCAAACACGGATATGTCTCCCGACATTTCTCAATTCCTTCTTACTGGGGACACTGCACAACATAGAAATCTTTGAACCATGGTATATGCTGCATTCTGGAGGATGTTGCATCACTTTTGTAAAGTATCACCTCTGAGCTGGTATTTCCATGATCCTGTCACCAGGTTAAACATTCTATCAGGATGGCAGCTTCTAGATGGGTTAGAACTTGTTATAACTGATGCATTCCTCTGTTATGGGCCTGCTCCCATATCCATTCTGCTGTATGTGGGACCCTGTGCAGATGGAATAGGCCCTCTGTGGGCAAGAAAGGCAAATCCATACCCAGAAGGTCTATTCCTTCTGTGATTGATCAGAATAAATCACAGAGCTTTTTAGGATGGAAGGGACCTAGTGTAGACAACTTGCTATCAAGTGGCTAGATAGTGTTCTTGAGGGATAGCACTTTTTTTTGTTGCTAGCACATTGGTCATTGAGAGGCAGCAGTAGTTAGATTCATCAGGAAAATGAGCAGCCCATGCTGCTGTGCTGATGTCTAACCTCTGTCTCTATCACTATGACCACTTTTTTATGCATCTATTGTTCCAGCACTGAAATGACCAAAGTCAGGCTGGCTAACATCAACCGGCTGAGGCATTTTATCTACTTCATTGTTAAGTGCCTCTTCCATGGTGGGAGCTCTTGGATTGGTGTTAACCTTTAATATGAAGATTCTCCCACTTTATGCCCATTCCTGTTTATCCATACATATAGTAATGCTTGGTATCCATGGGAGATTTGTTCTAGGATCCCCACAAATACCAAAATCTGTGGATGCTCAAGTCTCTTTTATAAAATGGCATAATATTTGCATATAACCCACGCACATTTTCCTGTGTACTTTAAAACATATCTAGATTATTTACGGTACCTAACACAATGCCTATACCTTACTTTGTTTGAGTGGATTCAACCTGCTACTCACTGCATGACAAAATTCAAATTTTATTTTTGGAAAGTTGTGGGATTTTTTTCCCTCAACATTTTTAATCAATGGTTGTTTGAATCCACAGATGTAGAACCCTCAGATACAGAGGGCCAACTGTATTCCTTTCTGCCAGGCTGTTTTGTCTTTGATCTTCCAATCTTTTTTTTTTTCTAGGATTTTGACCAGCTAGCCATTCCATTCGCCACTACCTAGGAGTCCTTATATGTTCTAATCTCAGACTACTTCTTTTATTACACAAAGTGGATGGCAGATGTACTGCCCCAAACTCTGCAAATTGAAATAATGTCTCTGAGTTAGGCTGTAGTGCCTTGCATCCATATACTGAGCTGACTAGTCTGTAAAGCAGTCTTGGTCGCTTTGATCATCTATCAGTTAGTCCTCAGGGATTTCCCTTCTGGGCCATGGGAGTGAGATGAGGAAGAGGTGTTGGCGCAACAGTGGTGTATGACTTGTGGTCTGAGCCTAGCTGAGCTGGTGGATATGACAGGATCAAGCTCAAGATGGGAAATTCTAGCCACATGGTCACATGGTGTCCCATAGTCTGGCTGTCAGTTTGTATGATGGCTCAGTAACGTGCCACGAGTTGCATTTCAAAAGATGTACATTCTCCATTGCAAGCTATGTGACTTTGCTCTAGTATCCCAGGAGCCTGTGTTGTGATTTTCCCAGTGGGGGCTTCCCATCAATTCCACTAGTGTCTTTCCCCACCATTGTAATATAAGAAGATCTGATGGCTCAAGTGGTAAGGTACAACTTGATCCTGACAAACAGTCCTGAAATCTCTTTGGTTTGATTTTATTTTAACTCTGTTACTCTTTTAGCACCATCTCCAAGGGCTGTGAATAAGGATCTGAGCAAAGTGCCTTCCCAGGGCAGAAGCTTTAGCTGAGCTGTCAAGTGAGACACCTGATATGGATTCTGAGAAGGGCTCTGTTTACTCTGTGGTCCCTAGAGGATGCTGTCTGCTGTCCTTAATAGATTAGAAATGCTTATGTCCATAATGGACATCTGGTGGTGGCGGTAGGGGTGGTGGTATGGTATGTGTATATATGTTTACTAGAATTGGAGTGGAGAGGGAAATATAGAAGAAGAGTATAGCGGGATGGTGAAAGTCCTTCAAATTAGCTTCTTTTTCATGCTAAGAAGTGGTCATGAGTTACTGTTTTGTATTTCCACCCCTCAGAGATGCAAAAATGACCCCAGATCTCCTACTACACCAGTTTGATACACTAAACACTGATGAATCCAAAGTAAAAAAAAAAAATGTAAAACATGGGAATAATATATACTGTTACTTTTCCTTGTGAGAAATGAAAAATATGTACTATTTATTCTAAAATCACAAATATTACAATTTTTAGTGCTTGAAGATATCTTAGCTATCATCTCATTCAATCTCTTCATTTTACGAATGAGGAATATCTTTCATTGACTCTTCAATAAAACCATGAAACAGTTTGTTTATAAGTTAGTAAGTATATTCTTATGCTTTTTTAGGGTTCTTTTATGATTTTGGCTAGCAGTGATGAAATTAGCATGTTTTGATCTCTGTGCAAGTTGTTCAGAAAGAACTTGAAAGAAGTATTTAGGAAAATCCAAGTGCTGAAACATTTAAGATATGCTTTGTGGTCTCAATTTTGTGTGATTGTCAGCCAGGAAGTTTTCTGATTAAGATGACTTGCCAATTCCCTGCCAAATACATTATTTATTACACTAATGGGGATTTCCGATTTGGGATGTTAAAGATAAAAATGTTACTGATACCACCATTTCCCATAAAATAATTGATGTAGGCCAATTGATACATTCTAATAAATTAAAATCAGAACAAGATAGAGGTCCATAAAGTCATATTGGTATTTTATTGGCATATACTTATTCAAATATGCCAGATTTAGTTATATTAAAGATTTCTACCTCATTATTGACAGTGAAACTTGAAGCTGAATGTAATTGAATTTATATTTTTTTCTTATATCTATTTTTTAGTAGGAATGAGATAACTTTTAGCAAGGACTGAATTTTATTGGATTAAATTGGCAGTTATAATACCGCGATGATGTATATGAAATATTTATTTCATGAGTTCCCCAAATTTATAGAGTGACTTCTGCATCTTCGTGTGTTTCTGTGTATGTGTGTGTATGTGTGTGTGTATGTGTATGTGTGTGTATGTGTATGTGTATGTATATGTGTCTGTGTGTGTGTGTGTCTGTGTGTGTATGTGTATGTGTGTGTATGTGTATGTGTGTGTGTGTGTATGTGTATGTGTATGTGTATGTGTGCTTATAGTGATACCTCCAAAGGGAGATGGATTTTAAGCATCTAGTAAAGCATATATACATGTAGGTAATTAAACTAACAAATACTCTAAATTACACCTGGTTTTAACCAGATGGCAAAAGCAATTTTTTTTAAGAGACAGTCTCATCCTCTCACACAAGCTGGAGAACAATGGCAAGATCAGAGCTTACTGCAGGCTTGGATCTCCTGGGTTCATGCGACCCTCCCACCTCAGCCTCCTGAGTAGGGAATAGCTGAAACTACAGGCACACGCCATCATGCTAATTTTTAAAAATGTTTTGTAGAAATGGAGTCTCTATTTTGTTGCCTGGGCTGTTCTTGAAGTCCTGGCTTTAAGCCAGGGGTGTCCAATCTTTTGGCTTCCCTGGGCCACATTGAAAGAAGAATTGTCTTGGGCCTCACATGAAATATACTAATGATAGCTGATGAGCTAAAAAAAAGAAAATCGCAAAAAAACCTCATAATGTTTTAAGAAAGTTTACGAATTTGTGTTGGGCTGCATTCAAAGCTGTCCTGGGCTGCATGCAGCATGTGGGCTGTGGGTTGCTTTGAGTGATCCTCTTGCCTTGTTTTCCCAAAGTGCTGGGATTATATGCATGGGCCACAGGCACTCAGCTGAAAAAGTTTTGAATAATTACACATATGTAATTTATTTGTAAAATTAAAATAAACTTTAAAATTCCAGCTTGTGGTCAGTGCTATGAAGGAAAAGAACAAGACTGTAAGAAAGATCACAGAGGCATCTCCTTTAGTTGAGACAATCAGAAAAGATCTTTATGAAGGATGAATAGGAGTTCAAAACAGAGTCTGTGCAATTTGGATGTGGGAGGCAGGCTGTGTATAGACAGCAATCTAGAGAATAGCATGATAAAGGTCTTGCAGTTGGAAAAGAGTGTGACATGTTCCAGAAACTGAAAGGCCAGGATGGCTAAGTACTTAATGGCGCCAGCATAACATGAGATGAAATTGAAGAGATTGACATCGACGGGTCATATCATGACAGCCCCTATGGGTCACACTAAGTTATTTGAGTCTCTTTTTAGTGCAATGGAAAGTCATAGAAGAATTTTAAGCAGGAAAGTGACACCATTTCATCTATATCTTTAAAAGACCACATTGGGGTGGGATCTGTGGCTCATACCTGTAAACCTAGCACTCAGGGAGACTGAGACAGGAGGATTGCTTGAGCCCAGGAGTTCAAAACCAGCCTGGGAAATAGAGCAAAACCCCATCCCTATTAAAAAATAATACAAGTTAGCTAGTCATGGTGGTGCATGCCTCTAGTCCCAGCTACTTGGGAGGCTGAGGCAGGAGGACCCATTGAACTCAGAAATTCCAGGTTGCACTGAGCAGAGATCATGCCACTGTATTCCAGACTGGGCAACAGAGCCAGGCCCTATCTCAAAAAACAAACAAACAAACAAACCAAAAAACAACCCACATTGGCTGCAAAATGAACATTGGATTGGATTGAGGTAAAAGTGGAAGAAAACAGACATTGTTTGGAGACAATTGCATTAGCCTAGGTGAAAGAGTTGGAACAGTTTGGACTGGCATGCTGACAATGAACAGGGACAGTAATGGATGGACTTGGGGCGTTCTGAAGATAAAATTAGTGGATCTTAGTAATATATTGAATGTTGGGATAAGAGAGAGCTAAATCAAGATATGCCTAGATTTTTGGCTCGAGTAAATAGATGTGTGTGTGTGTGTGTGTGTGTGTGTGTGAGAGAGAGAGAGAGAGAGAGAGGAAGAAAGAAAGAGAGATAGAGAGAGAGGGAGTCTTATTTATTAATATGAGACTGAAGGATAAACAATTGGGGAGAAAATAAAAAGTTCAGTTTTGGAAATGTTCATTTTGTTATGTGAGTGAGATGATCAAGTGACTAGGTCAAGTAAGGAACTGAACATGTATGAGTCTGGAAATGTAAGCTAGAGATAGAATTTTAAAGTCATTGGCATATAGATACTAGGGAGAGAAAAATGAAAGTTCTGAGTCACATTAGGTCAGACGGAAGAGAAAGATTATTTAAAGAAAGGGAAGGAGATGCTAGATAAGAAAATCAGGAGAGTGTTACATCATATAGATCAAAAGAGTATTTCTAGGAGTGAATAATCAATTGTGTTGTGTGCTACTGGAAGGTCAGAGAAGATGAGGGCTAAGAAACTATTAATCACGTTTGGCAATATGGGAGTTAATGGGGACTTTGAGAACAGAGGGACAGTTGTCATTTTGAAGTGAGTTGATGAGTGAAAGCGAGATGAGCAGGGGGAGAAAAGATGTAAGACAAGTGGGGTGAACACTTTGTTACCTGCAGTTATTTCCCCAATACTAATAGAACACCTGCTCTTTCAGTGGTATTAGAGTGGTCAGATTCCTTAAGGAAGCTTGTGCATCTTCCAAATTGTAGGGAGTGAAGTGGTATTGTCCAAATCAATCATAGTAGTTTCATTCATCTTACTACATGATTGGTATATCCATGAGCACATTCCACAATCTGGCCAGTATCTTCCTCCCAGTCTTAACATAGGATAACACCAACATTCTAATAAAATATCATCATATTTAACAAAATAGCTTTAATTTGGGAGTGTAATTTCAAAACTCCAGTATTGCTCATAAGCAATTACTCTACCCCGAAAAATCTTTAACTATCTAACATAAAAACAATTATAATTATTATACTTTATTGCTTTCTTGCTATATGCCAGACATGGTACAATGTGCTCTATGTATACAATATTTCAGCCAAACCCCCAACAACCTTGTGAAGCAACATTACTCTTATTTTTCAAACAAGTTATTTAAGACATGGAGAAATTAAGTAAAATACTCAAGGTGATAATCAGGTAAGTGGGAGAAGCCATTGGTGACTTACTCAACCCATCAGAGATTACTGATGCCCTACAAAACGAAATACACTTTCTATTGCATCTATTAGAGGGATGTTTACCCTTGTGCTCATCTACTCTTGCCTGTTTTCTTCCTTGCTCAGACTTGCCCTTTTGATTCTATTGGCTTTCAGCCAACTATTGCACATGAAGATTAAATATGTTTTTACCAGGCAGAGCCTACTGTAATGATAAGCTTTCTCTGAAGATATTGGAGAGGGGGTTGGTCTATTTAAGAATTGATCATAATAAGAAGCATAAATGAACAATTTTGTTACCATGCAAATTTATATTAGACTAAAGGAAAGAAGTGAATATTATAAAGTGAAATCAAAGAAATATTATACAGAATTATACAACACTGACAAAATTGAATTTTGGCAGAATATTTAAATTTTCTATTGCAAAGTATGCAAATACATAGTGTTTTGAAAATGAAGAGTAGCTAATTAATGCAAAGCGTACTCTGCCAGGAATCAGATAACCACACTTTTATTTAAGTGTTCTAAGTATACTAGTAGACTAGTAGGACTCATAACTATTTTGCCTCTGTTCCCTCATCTGTAAAATGGACATAAAATTGTCTTATTTTCAAGACTGAAGTTCAAATGAAACAATATAAAACAAAGTATCCTGGTCATAGTAAAGCATTCATACAGCAGTTGGTTATTTAATGTCTACTTTGTTTTAGGTACTGTAGTAACCTATAGTTTACTATAGATTGTGAAACAAATATAACAAATACATAAATGATATGTAAATAGATGGTAAGTGTTGTAGTGAAAATGTGCAAAGTTCTACAGAATACAGGATGGTAGATGGGGTGAGAATGAGGCTGAAATAGTAAATTGGGCAGATAATATAAAAGGCATGAATGATTTGGGCTGTTATTCACCACAATGTTCTTATTGAAAATTTCTTAGTATAGAAATAATATAAGATATATGAATGTAATAAAGATGAAAACTTTTGGACAAATTCAAAGGGGAAGTGTGAGAGTTACAGAAATCAGTTAGTTTGCTATTTCCAAAACCCAGAAGAGACTTGGAGAGGCTAAAGTAGGCTTGTCAACATAGATAGGAAGGGATGGTGTCTCTGTTAGCTTTTGCTGCTTAGAAAACCACTCTAAACTAAGGGGCTGCAGTAAAGAATGATTTATTATTTCTCATCAATCTATGGGTTGGCTAGATGATTCTACCACTGTTCTTTCTTGGGCTCATTCCTGTGGTTGCATTCATATTACGGCTGGAAAGCCTGCATGGTTTAAGATGGATTTACTCATGTATCTGGCTGTTGGTGCTAACTGTGGTCTAAGGCATCTCTCCTCTCTTTTATGTGGCCTTTCCTCCTGGACGCTAGACTAACTTCCTTTCATCATGGTGGTCTCACAGCAGTTTCAAGAGGACAAGCCGCAAGGTCCATGTGCTTATCAGAACTCTTAGCCCACTTTTGGATGGGATTCTTTTTTCTATCTGATTTGTTTGAGTTCATTGTAGATTCTGGATATTAGTCCTTTGTCAGATGTATAGATTGTGAATATTTTCTCCCACTCTGTGTGTTGTCTGTTTACTCTGCTGAGTGTTCCTTTTGTTGTACGAGAGTTCTTAAGTTTACTTAGTTTAACTATTTATCTTTATTTTTCTTGTATTTGCTTTTGGGTTCTTGGTCATTAAATCCTTGCCTAAGCCAATGTCTAGAAGGGTTTTTCCAATGTTGTCACCTGAAGATATTTTTTAATTCAAGGAAAAAATGTCAAGTGATGAATAAGTTTTCTGATATAAATTCATAACTGAGTATTTCATACTGAGATAGAAAGTTTATAGCCATTGAGACAACAGGAAAGGTCATTTGAAAATTAACACTGATCACAATATCTCTCTGAATCATATACAGTGATAGCATAAAACTATACCTGAATCTGACTGAACAGTGTTAATAGAAAATCCAAAGGAACAGTTAATATCACTGAATAGCTGTTGAGTGAGGGGTGGAAAGCTAATTAGATTTTTAAAAAAATTCTTAATACCTATTATTTAAATCTTTAGTTTAAAAAATTTTCCCTGCAGAACCGTATGAATGGTAATAAGAATGAGATGATGCAACCCACCACATTATTTCTAAGAACTAACCCACATACACTGTGGACTTAAACATGGGCACTACCTTTGCATGAATGCTCAGAGTCTGATTCAGACCTAGATTCAGAAGTCAATTTCCTAAGTCATTTTATGGTGGCTACATGAGGGAGGGATTGCAGAGTCTGGACAGTTGATTTTAGTCTCCAGTTAGTATTGTTGAATTGTCTGTTTCTCCCATCTTTTCTGTAAGTTTTTGCTTCATGTATTTTGAGGCTCTGTTGTTAGGCACATGTAGGTTTATAATTATTATGTCTTCCTGATGAATTGATTCTTTTATTATTATAAAATGTCCTTTATGTCTCTAATAACAATTGTCTTAAAATCTATTTTATCTGATACTAGTGTAACCACTGCAGCTCTCTTGTAGTTACTCTTTGCATGGTGTGTCTTTTTTCTATGCTTTTACTTTCAACTCATTTGTGTTTTTAAGTCTAAGTGTATCTCTTGTAGATATATGCATGTTGTTGGATCCTTTAAAAAAAATCCATGCTGGCCGGGTGCGGTGGCTCACGCCTGTAATCCCAGCACTTTGGGAGGCCGAGGCGGGTGGATCACAAGGTCAAGAGATCGAGACCATCCTGGTCAACATGGTGAAACCCCGTCTCTACTAAAAATACAAAAAAAAAATTAGCTGGGCATGGTGGTGCGTGCCTGTAATCCCAGCTACTCAGGAGGCTGAGGCAGGAGAATTGCCTGAACCCAGGAGGTGGAGGTTGCGGTGAGCCGAGATCGCGCCATTGCACTCCAGCCTGGGTAACAAGAGCGAAACTCTGTCTAAAAAAAAAAAAAAAAAAAAAAAAAATCCATGCTGCTAATATATGCCATTTGGTTGGAGTGTTTTGTCCATTTATATTTAATGAAATTATTGATAAGGTAATATATGTGTCTGACATTCCCTATTTTCTATACACCTTGTATCTTCTTTGTTCCTCTTTATCTCAATTATTGCTTTCTTTTATTCTAAATAGATATTTTCAAGTTTACCATGTTCATTCCCTTGTTGCTTTGTTTACTATGTTTTCTGAGTTATTTATCATATTTTAAAGTAACATTTAGAATCACCTAGGTTGAGAATCACCTTCATGAGAATCGCCTCAATTGCTTGGCATAAATGAAAATTTCCTGGCCTTATGTTAGATTTACTGCATCAAAATTTTTGGTTTTTATTTTCCTGAAATTTGTCTTTTTCACAAATTCCATGTGATTCTTAACGCTCCTTAATTTGAGAATAAATACATGTAGAAAACACTTTTATTTCTGGTCTCAAATATTAGGAAAGAAAGAGGAAAGTAGGGTTAATTAAAGTTTCAGTACACCAGCTTCTGTACTAGACATTTAAAATACGTTACTTCTTTACTCATCACAAAACCTCTGTGGTATCCATATTATCCTCGTCTCTTGTTAATTAACTTTCCTAGCACATACAGATAATAAGTAACAGGATCAAAATTTAAATTCAAGTTTCTCTAGTGAACAAAGAGGAAAAGGTAATTCCAGACAATGTAGGACTAATTAGAGAAAAATCAAATACCCAGTGGAATATTAAAGGAAAGGGAATACATGTGCTTTGTTTTCTCTTCCTGGTAAGAGATTCTAATGATTGTTTTATGCAAAAGGGCTTAGGCATGCCGTTTGAATTCTGGTACTAATCCACGTGAGAAAAATCAGAGAAGCCTAAGATTTAAAAATTGTCTATGCCCTGTAATTCTTAAAATACCTACAGTTAAATTGAAACTCACAACTTTTGAAACCTAGACCTGTTACTGTCTTGCCAAAGTCTCAGAAGCAAGTTATCAGTGTGATTAAAATTCCCATGAGTTTTAGATGTTTATTTTCTTTAAAGTTAGTTATGCACATGTGATAAACTTTCTATACCAAACAAGATCAGGCCATAGATGAAGAGTCCTGTAATCTGTGTTCATCTTTAGATATAAGAGAGAGTATAGACTTGTAGTGAGAAAGTATGAGTCTGAGTTCTGATTTTACCACTTATTAGTTGCATGATCTTAGGCAAATAAATAATGTTAGCCTTAATTCTGTCATTATGGAAAGGGGTATAGTAATAATCTTGCTTGTTTCATAGTCAGTGAAATGATCAAATGTGATAATATACATATATGAAATTATTTAGTATTTGTAAATGGGGTGCCATCTATCACTTTATGGGTATTTGAGCTTTATGTTTTAGAATCATCTTTAGAATGAGTGTTAATAATAATAATTAATTCTTCTTATGTAGTAGAAAGAGGGTCTAGAATTAATGAAACTCAAATCTGCATATCTTTACAAATCTGTAAATAGTTTTCATCTTGTTTTAACAAAATTAATTTTTAATAGTGGTGATTAATTACCTCAAAATTTTACAAATGCTATTCTATGCTTTAGTTCATTAATTTAAAAAATGAGAATAAGTCTGATGGTTTTATTTATTGTGAATATTGTTAGATGAGGCATGCAAATGTGTTTTATAAGCTAGAGAGAGCAACCCAAATGCTGTTAAATATTATCTGTGATTTTGGAAACATGTATTTTACTAAGCAATTAACTAAACAGTGTTTTAACATTTGTATCATATTTTAAAAATTAGTAAACTTAATTTTTTATAAAAGTTTTAGGTTCAAAGCAAAATTGGGCAGAAAGTAGAGAGAGTTCTAATGTACCTGGTGTCCCCAAGCATACTCAATCTCTTCCACTATTGACACCATTCACTCTAATGGTACATTTGTTGACATGCAATTGAGACATTGACATATATACATTGATATATGCCTGTTAGCCCAAATATATAGTTAACATTGTAACTCACTATTGGTGTTGTACATTCTCCAGGTTTTGAAAAATGTATGATATGTATCCATCTTATAGTATCACACAGAGTATTTTCACTGCCCTAAAAACCCTCTGTGTTCTGCGTATTCACCTCTCTTCCCTAACCCTATCTCCCAGCAACCACTGATCTTTTTACTGTCTCCATAGTGTTGCCTCTTCCAGAATGTCATATTGTCTGAATCATACAGTATGTAGTATTTTCAGATTGGCTTCTTTTACTTTGAATATGCATTTAAGTTTCTTTATGTATTTTCATGTTTGATAGTCATTTCTTTTTTTTTTTTTTCTTAAAAGAAATCATATATGGAGAGGGTGAAAGTGTAGACTTCTTACAAGCACGTAATGCCTAGTAGTGAAGTCTGGAGTTTTAGTGTACCCATTACATGAATAGTGAACATTGTAACCAATACGTAATTTTTCAACCCTCAACTCCCTCTCACCCTCCCACATTTTGTAGTCTCTTTTCTTTTTAGTCATTTGAATACCCCATTGTCAGGATATATCACAGTTTGTTTATACATTCATCTACAGAATGGCATCTTGGTTGCTTCCAAGGTTTGTCAAGCATGAAGAAAGGTGCTATAAACATCTGTGTGCAGGTTTTTGTGTAGACGTAGTTTTCAACTCACTTGGGTAAATAACAAGGTGCTTACTTGCTGGATTGTGTGGTAAGAGAATGTATACTTTTATAAGAAACTGATAAACCATCTTCGAAGGTGCCTGTCCCAATTTGCATTTCCACTAGCAATGAATGAGTGTTCCTGTTGCTCCCCATCTTTACCAGCATTTGGTGTTAGTGTTTTGAATTTTGGCCATTCTGATACATATGTAGTGACATCTCCTTGTTGTTTTATTATTATTTAAAAAATATTTTTACTTTTAATTTTGTGGGTAAATAATAGGTATATATATATTTATGGGTTATGTGAGATATTTCAGTATAGGCATGCAATTTGTAATGCTAACACCATGGAGAATGGGGCATCCATCCCCTCAAGCATTTATCCTTTGTATTGCAAACAATCCAATTATACTCTTTTAGTTATTTTAAAATGGTACAATTAGATTATTATTGATAATAATAATAACTATAGTCCCCTTGTTGTGCTATCAAATACTAGGCCTTATTTATTCTAACTATTTTTTTGCAACTATTAACCATCCCCACCTCCTCTCATCCCCACAGTAACTTTCCCAGCCTCTGATAACCACCCTTCTTTTCTTAATCTCCATGAGTTCAATTGTGTTGATGCTCAGATCCAACAGACAAATAAGAACATGCAATGTTTGTCTTTCTGTGAGTGCCTGGCTTATTTCACTTAACATAATGACCTTCAGTTCTATCCATGATGTTGCAAATGATAGAATCTCATTCTTTTTATGGTTGAATAGCACTCCATTTTTCATTAGTACTATATTTTCTTTATCCATTTGTCTGTTGATGCAGGGGTGGACAGGTACTGATCTTTGTGGCCTGTAGGAACTGGGCCACCACAGTAGGAAGTGAATGGCAGGTGCAGGAGCATTACCACCTGAGCTCCACCTTCTGTCAGATCATCATTAGTTAGATTCTCATAGGAGTATGAATCCTATTGTGAACTGTGTTTGTGAGGGATCTAGGTTGCACCCTCCTTATGAGAATCTAATGTCTAATGATCTGTGGTGAAATGGTTTCATGCTGATACCATCCCCTGCCAACATGTCTGTAAAAAATTGTCTTCTATAAACCTGGTCCCTGGTGCCAAAAAGGCTGGGGGCCGCTATGCTGATGGACACTTAGGTTGCTTCCACATGTTGGCTACTGTGAACAGTGCTGCAAAAAAAAAATGGGAGTGCAGATATCTCTGTGATACATAGATTGTCTTTTGAGTATATACCCAGCAGTGGGATTGCTTGATGATATGGCAGCTCTATTTTTAGTTTCTTTGTGGAAACTCCAAACTGTTCTCCATAGTGTTTGTACTAATTTACATTCTCACCAATATTGTATGACAGTTTCCTTTTCTTCACGTCCTCACCAGCATTTGTTATTGCCTGACTTTTGGATAAAAGCCATTTTAACTGGGGTGAGATGATATCTCATTGCGGTTTTGATTTGTGTTTCTCTGATGATCCATGATGTTTTCATATGCCTGTTTGCCATTTGTATGTCTTCTTTTGAGAAATGTCTGTTAAAATATATTGTCCATTTTAAAATCAAGTTATTAGATTTTTTCACTATAGAGTTGTTTCAGCTCCTTATATTTTGTATTTATTAATCCCTTGTCAGATGAGTAGTTTGCAAATGTTTTCTTCCATTCTGTGGGGTGTCTTTTCACTTTGTTGATTGTTTTCTTTGCTGTGAAGAAGGTTTCTAACTCAATGTAATCCTATTTGTCCATTTTTGTCTTGGTTGCCTGTGCTAGTGGGGTATTACTCAAGAAATTTGTGCCCAGACTAATGTCCTGTATAATTTCCCCAGTGTTTTCTTGTAGTAGTTTCATTGTTTGAGATCTTAGATTTAAGTCTTTAATCCATTTTGATATGATTTTTGTGTAGGTCAAAAGAGATGGGTCTCATTTCATTCTTCTACATATGGATATCCAGTTTTCAAAACACCATTTATTGAAGAGAATATCTTTTCCCCAATGTATATTCTTGGCACGTTTGTTGAAAATGAGTTCACTTAAGGTATGTGGATTTGTTACTGGCTTATCTAATCTGTGTCATTGGTCTATGTGTCTGTTTTTATGCTAGTACCGTGCTGTTTTAGTACTATAGCTCTGTAGCATAATTTGAAGTCAAGTAATGTGATTCCTCCAGTTTTGTTGTTTTTACTCAGGATAGCGATAGCTATTCTGGGTCTTTTGTGATTCCATATAAATTTTAGTATTTTTTTCTGTTTCTGTCAAGAATGTCATTGGTATTTTGATAGGGATTACATTGAATCTGTAGATTGCTTTAGGTAGTATGGACATTTTAACAATATTGATACTTCCAATTCATAAACATGGAATATCTTTTTTTTTTTTTTGAGTGTGTCCTCTTCAATTTCTTTCATCAGTGTTTTGTAGTTTTCATTATAGAGATCTTTCACTTCTTTGGTTAATTCCTAGGTATTTAGTTTCATTTGTGGCTATTGTAAATGGGATTACTTTATTTCTTTTTCAGATTGTTGACTCTGGCATATAGATATTTTATTGATTTTTGTGTATTGATTGCTCTAGCCAGGACTTTCAATACAATATTGAATAACAGTTAAAAGTGGATATCCTTGTGATGTTCCAGATCTTACAGGAGAGGTTTTCAATTTTTTCCCATTTAGTGTGACACTAATTGTGTGTCTGTGATTTATGGCTTTATTATGTTGAAGTATGTTCTGTCTATACCCAGTTTTTAGGCAGGTTTATGCTAAAGGGATGTTGAACTGTATCAAATAGTTTTTCAACATCATTTGAAAGGATCATGTGGTTTTTGTCTTTCATTCTGTTTACATCATACATTACATTAATTGATTTCCATATGTTGAACCATCCTTATATCCCTGGGATAAATTCCACTTGGTCATGATGAGTGATTTTTTTAAATGTACTATTGAATTCAATTTACTAGTATTTTGTTGAGGATTTTTGCATCAATGTTCATCAGAGATAATGGCCCATAGTTTCCTTTTGTGTGTGTCTTTGGTTTTGATATCAGGGTAATACTGGTCTTCTAGAATGAGTTTGAAAGTATTCCCTCCTCCTCTATTTTTTTGGAAGAGTTTGAGTAGGATTACTTCTTCTTTGAGTGTTTGGTAGAATTGCACAGTGAAGCTATCAGGTCCTGGGCTCTTCTTTATGGGGACACTTTTTATTATGGCTTTAATCTCATTACTTGTTATTGGTCTGTTCATGTTTTGAATTTCTTCATGGTTTATTCTTGGTAGGTTGTATGTGTCTAGGAATTTATTCATTTCTTCTAGATTTTCCAATGTTTTGGCTGATAGTTGCTCATAGTAGCCACGAATGGTCCTTTGAATTTCTGTCGTGTCAGTTGTAATGTTTCCTTTTTCACTTTTGATTTAATTTATTTGGATCTTTTATCCTTTTGCTCAGTCTGGCTAAGGGTTTTTCAATTTTGTTTATCTTCTCCAAAAGCGAGCTTTTGTTTCATTAATCTCTTATGTTGTTCTTTTCATTTCAAAATAATTTATTTCTGCTATGATTTTTATTATTTCTTTTATTCTACTAATTTTGGGTTTGGTTGCTCTTGCTTTATAGTTCTTTAATATGCATCATTAGGTTATTTATTCGAAGTTTGTTTTTTTTTTCTTTTTGATGTAGGCATTTATGGCTATTAATTCCTCTTTTAGTACTGCTTTCACTGTATCCCATAGATTTTGGTATGTTGGGTTTCCATTATAATTTATTTCAAGGAAATTTTCAATTTCCTCTTTAATTTCTTTATTGACACATTGGTCATTCAGGAGCATATTGTTTGATTTCCACATGTGTATATAATTTTCAAAATTCCTCTTGTTATTGATTTCTAGCTTTATTCCATTGTGTTCAGAGAAAATGCTTGATATTATTTCAATTTTTTGAATGGTTTAAAACTTGTTTTGTGATTTAACATATGATCTATCATTAAGAATGATCCCCATGCTGAGGAGGAGTATGTGTATTCTGCAGCCACTGGATATGTTCTGTAAATATTTATTAGGTCTATTTTTTTTATATAGTGCAGATTAAATTTGATGTTTCTTTGTTGATTTTCTGTCTGGGAGATATGTCCATTCCTGAAGGTGGGGTGTTAAAGTCTCTAGCTATTATTGTACTGAGGTCTCTCCCTTTTCAGCTCTGATAATATTTACTTTAATTATCTGGGTGCTCCAGTGTTGGGTGCATATATATTTATACTTGTTATATCTTCTTGCTGAATCAACCCCTTTATCATTATATAGTAACTTCTTTGCCTCTTTTTATAACTTGTGTATTGAAATCTATAGTCTATGTGTATCTTTATAGGTGGAATGTGTTTCTTGTAGGCCACAGATCATTGGGTCTTGTTTTTTCATCCATTCAGCTACACTATTTCTTTTGATTGGATAATTTAGTCCATTTACATTCAGTGTTATTGATTAGTATGGACTTACACATTTTGCTATTTGTTTTCTGGTGTTTTGTTGTCTTCGCTTCCTTCTTTCCCTTCTTTCTGTCTTCCCTTTAGTGAAGGTGATTTTCCCTGATGGTGTGCTCTAATTTATTGCTTTTTATTTGCTGTGTATTTATTGTATGTTTTTTTTGATTTGAGGGTACCATGAGGCTTGCCAATACTCTCTTATAACCCATTATTTTAAACTGATAACAACTTAACACTGATTGGATAAACAAACATATAATGCAAAAAGTAAACTCATAAAAACTCAACACTTTAACTTTGTTTACCTGCTTTTAACTTCTTATTGTTTCTCTTTATGTTTTATTATATTGTCAATGTCCTGAAAAGTTGTAGTTATTGTTTTTGGTTGGCTCATCATTTAGTCTTTCTGCTTAAGGCAAGAGTAGTTTACACACCACAATTATAGTGTAATACCATTCTGTGTTTTTCTGTGTGCTTACTATTACCAGTGAGTTTTGTACCTTCAGATAGTTTCTTCTTGCTCACTGACATCCTTTACTTTCAGGTTGAAGAACTCCCTTTAGAATTTCTTGTAGGACAGGTCTGACATTGATGAAGTCTCTCTTTATTGGGGAAAATATTTATTTGTTCTTCATGATTGAAGGATATTTTCACTGGATATACTATTTAGGGTAAAAGTTTTCTTCCTTGAGCACTTTAAATATGTCATGCTGTTCTTGCCTAGCCTGTAAGGTTTCTACTGAAAAGTCTGCTGCCAGACTTTTCTTTTGCTGCTTTTAGAATCCTTTCTTTATGCTTGACCTTTGGGAGTTTGATTATTAAATGACCAGAGGAATTCTTTTTTGTGTTAAATCTGCTTGGTGTTCTATAAACTTCTTTTACTGGAATGCGGATATCTTTCTCTAGGTTTTGGAAGTTATCTGATATCCCTTTGAATAAACTTTCTACCCCTGTTCTTTTTTCTACCTCCTCCTTAAGGTCCATAACTCTTAGACTTGCTCTTTTGAGGCTATTTCCTAGATCTTATAGATGTCCCTCATTGTCTTTTGTTCTTTTTATCTTTTGTCTCCTCTGTGTATTTTCAAATAGCCTGTCTTCAAACTCATTAATACTTTCTTCTGCTTGATGAATTCTGCTGTTAATAGACTCTGATACATTCTTCAGCATGTCAATTGTATTTTTCAACTCTAGAATTTCTTCTTCATTCTTTTTAATTATTTCAACCTTTTTGACTCTACCCTGATATCCAAGATGCAAGACAAAGTCCTCTTTACTATTTGCTCTCCTTTTCTTAAGCAGAGAGAGGAATTACTTTCATTGCTGTGAGCTGCACTGTCTGGAGTTGGGGGAGGGATGGCATAAGTGTTCTCTTAGCTGTACCAGCTGGTATCTTCCTAGGTCACATGCCACCTTGGTTCACTGGCCCTAAGCCTAGCCTAGCACTAGGAGTTGCCTAGGAATTGGAGTCCTTGTGTCCTAGACTGCCTTTCAAGTTTACCCAGGACCCCAAAGCACTTCAGCCCACAGTGGCAAGGCTTGCTGAGAAACTCAAGTTCTGATCACTGGAATGGGGAATTCCCCTTTGGCTAGGGCTGGTCAATAGCTGTCTCCGTACACAGGTGCTGGCTGAGCCTACCATGGCTTTATTCTCCTCTGTGACAGGGCAGCACTGCATTCAATGTAAAGTCTCTTAGTCACTGTGCTCTCCCTTCCCAAAGTGCACATATTCTCTCTTTGAGCCACATGGGAGAGGGTTCATCTCTCCTGCCCTTCTCAATGCCTCTTTCAGTTACATCAAGTTAAAACTAGGTACTGTAATTATGTACCTGATTTTTGGTTCTTGTGATGCCACGGTGCTTTTCTATGTGCAAATAGTTGTTAAAATTTGGTGTTTTGGGTGGTGGAATGAGCCGAATGATGTAGGCTTCTATTCCACCATCTTGCTGTGTCCCCTCTCATTGTGGTTTTGATTTGCAATTGCCTAGTAATATGTGATGTTAAGCATCTTTTTATGTGCTTGCTTGTTATCTATATATCTTCTTTGGTGAAGTGTTTGTTCATGACTTTTGCCAATTTTTAAAATCAAGCTTTTTTTTTTTCTATAGTGTTGATTTTTGAGAGATCTTTGTATATTTTGAATAACAGTCTTTTGTTAGATGTGTCTCTTGGAAATATTTCTTCTGGTCTGTTGCATGTCTTCTTATGGTCATGACATTATCTTTCACAGAACAGAAGTTTTAAATTTTAATAAAGTCCAGCCTGTCAATTATTTCTTTCTTGATCAAGTCTTTGGTGTTGTGTCTAAAAGGTCATCACCATACCCAAGGTCTTCTATGCTTTCTCGTATGTTATCATTAAGAGTTTTAGAGTTCTGCATTTTACATTTAGATCTATGATCTGTTTTGAGTTAACTTTTGTGATGCATGTAAAGCCTGCTTCTAGATTCATTTTTTTTTTCATATGAGAAATATATTTCTGTCTTGTTGAAGCCACTGTTGTTTGTGTGTTATGCTATTTGCAGGTAAACCTCATCTTATCTTCTACTTGATGAACTCCTTGATGATGTAGACCTCTGTTTATTTTATTTGATGTTACTGTTAGTGTGGTGCTTGGCATATAGGGAAGGTGAACAATAGACCAGGACTAAACAGAACTGAGGAAGTATAAATTGGGACAATGTTTACATGAGAAAACTGTTGGATGGTCCCGTATCATGAAGCATCTGAGTTAACTCTTATAACAAGCAGAAATGGGCACTTTAAACTTGAATGAGGGCAATACAAACTGGAACAACTCTTTTAAATATATTATATGTATATATATATATATACACACACACACTCATATATGAAATATTTATATATTTGAAAGTTAATATATGTAGCTATCAATTTATAATCTATCACATATTAAATACATTTACATATAATTATATATTACATAAATATATATTTGCATATCAAACATAAAGTATAAATATATAAAGTATACATGTATTTTATATTTACATAAAATATAAATATATAATAATATAAACTAATATATAAATAACTGAAACATAGGAACACAGTTTAGAAGTGCACTAAAACATTTATAGAGATAATATTTGTGAGTTGGAATGAATGAATAATGTCCTCTTATCCTTCATGTAATTTTTTTCTGTATTCCACATTTTCCTTAAGGGCTATGATTTCTATAATTCCTTAAATGTTTAATCAGGAAAGAAAATAGGAAGCTAAAGCTTGGGCAATAGCACAAATCTTAGAAGAGCTGGTAGATTGCTATTTAGTTGTATTTTTAGGCATGTATTTAAATTGATATCATTGTTATGTATGCTATTAGTCTATTCTCAAAGGTATCAGTGATGTTTTTAATGCATTCTGGTTCTTGAGTCTCAAATTGACTTGGGCTTACATAAACATTTCAGTGTTCTTTGAATCACAAAGGTTACTGCAATGTCATTTTATATATAAGATTCTGACTTCCTTATATATTTTAAATCACAAAATCATGAAATGAAAAAATTCATTTTCATGAATCTTGTAACTCAAAACAAGAATGTTTTATGTGCATACTGTCAGATCACCCAAGCTGTTTTACCATTTTAGATTACCCATTTGAAAGAAAATTCACCTGAGTACTACTTTCAAAGAATGTTTTGGGGTAGTAATGAAATCAGGTGATTACAGGCTGAATTAACTGCTGAGTAAATTAAGAAACCATCAAAGCACAGAACTGTATTGACTAGTTTCTTCCTTCACAACATTCTTCTTTCACAACAGGGCTCTAAGTCAGACTAACAAATAGGTTGAGTACCTTTGATTTGTTTAAGCACATCCCTCTCACAGAGAACACTTCTTGCAGGGAGGTAGAGAGAGCATAGAGAGAAAACAAAACTGAAAGATGAGAAATGCAAAATAAAGTAGGAGAAGGTAGTAAAAAGGGGAGAAGTGTTAACCATCTAAAGAAACTCTATTGTTCTAACCCCAGAAGATAATAAATTCAGAGATTCAGCCTGTCATAGAGCCATAGGGTCAAGGAAATGTAAGTCTTCTTTGGGATACCAGATCCTGTAGGGCAACCTAAACTTACCAAGAAAAACATAGGTAACCGAAACATTGGACTTGCCATCCTTCAACATTGATAGGTTACTTATAGGTTACTTAAAGTCTCCTGTTGCAACATTGCAATTCCAAATGATGATTCACTCCCTGGAGGTAACAAGAAGATAGTGAGGAGGAGGAGTCACTTGGGGACACACAGCTTCATTCTCATTAAAGGCAAATTCTCATTCTCATGTATGTTTCAAATAGTGCATGGCATGATCAATCTTAGATGAAGATAAAAACTAACAAATAATTCATATTCATAGGATTATTTACATTCAAAAAGTCTTTGAAGTTTAAAAATATATCAATCCCAAGAAATTACACACTGAGTTACCTTGTGCAGTCAACCGAAGGAAATATGTAAACACCTCCAAGGCTTTTGTGAAAGAAGTAATGTAATGCAAAGGAAAAAGGAGCAAAAATCCTCCTTTCTAAGTCTATATTTTAACAGAAAAGCTATAGATCTCCAGGAAAAAGAAGACATATATAAAGTAACAGGCTGAAATATGGTTCAGATATAACTCATGATAGGAAAAATCTCATTACAAATTAAGTGGGCCTTTAATTAGCAGGGAGACACTTTTTGCCTATAGAAGATGCCACATTTATCATGATATAATTTTGCAAACTTTTTATCATTTATCTATGAAGCTACTATTTAAAACACTTGCTAATGATAGTGATAAGGTATATCAACCTAAGCAAATTGCTACTTCAGTTATTTTCTCTTAACATATAGACTTTTTTGATACAGTATCAAAGTATTAAGCTGTCTGATTTTTTTTTTTTTGCTTTTCTCATTATCCAAAATTTTATTTTTTTGATATTTAAAAAAATAAGTTCTGGGGCATAGGTGCAGAACGTGCAGGTTTGTTACATAGGTATACATGTGCCTTGGTGGTTTGCTGCATCAATCCCCCTGTCATCTACATTAGATATTTCTCCTAATGTTATCCCTCCCCAATCCCTCCACCCTCTGCTATCCCTCCCCCAGCCCCAAACCTCCTGATAGGCCCCAGTGTGTGATGTTTCCCTCCCTGTGTCCATGTGTTCTCATTGTTCAACACCCACTTATGAGTGAGAACACGCGGTGTTTGCTTTTCTGTTAAGCTGGTCTGATTTTTAATGAAAGGTTTGCCTGACTATGAACATTAGCACATCCTACCAGTGATGACCATGGATATTATCACATACTCAGAAAAGAGAATTACTTTTGACACTTTGAACCAGATCTTGTCGGCAACCCTGCAAGAGGGGAGGCTCAAGCGCCATGTGCAAAACGTGAAAATAGCTGTAGTAGTTGAAGCTTGTGTGCTGTGATCAAGCCCCAAGACTCAACCCTGCTTTCATTCTTGTTCTGACAATCTCAGCTCTTTGGTTTTTTATCAGGTAATTGGAAGGACCATTTTCCAGACCAAAGAGCTAAGGCTCACGGAGGATAAGGATATATGGACTGCGATCATATAATTAGCAATTAGCATAAGTGGGGTTCAAATACAAGTAGTCTGACTTCAGTCACTTGGTTTACTCACTAAATTGTCTTGTCTATAGTAATAAGTTACTGTCATCACCATCAGTTCTCTTCACTCTGCTGCCCACTACAAATTATGGCTACAGTTGGAGGCAGACAAATATATGCTGAATGCATGCTTGAACTATGCTTTTTGTTTTTTATTTTAAAAAATTTCCCTTTCTTTCACACTTGAGACTTCAGGTATACAAAAACCTGAAAAAACATTTTTTTAAAAAGCATTTTTTTTTTTTTTTTTTTTTTTTTTTTTGAGACGGAGTCTCACTCTGTTGCCAGGCTGGAGCGCAGTGTGGCGATCTCGGCTCACTGCACCCTCGGCCTCTTGGGTGCAAGCGATTCTCTTGCTTCAGCCTCCTGAGCAGCTGGGACTACAGGCGCGTGCCACCATGCCCGGCTAATTTTTGTATTTTTAGTAGAGACGGGGTTTCACCATGTTGGCCAGGATGGTTTCGATCTCTTGACGTTGTGATCCGCTTGCCTCGGCCTCCCAAAGTGCTGAGATTACAGGCATGAGACACCGCGCCCGGCCTTAAACATTCTTTAATGACGGAGTCTGCTCCCGCCCCCGGGCTGCAGACTGGTTCCTGTGACCTGTTGGGAATCGGGCCGCACAGCAGGAGGTGAGCAGCGGGCAGGCGAGCGTTACAGCCTGAGCTCCGCCTCCTGTTAGATCAGCGGTGGCATTACATTGTCAAAGGAGCGTGAAACCTATTGTGAACTGCGCATGTGAGGGATCTGGGCTGTGTGCTCCTCATGAGAATCTAATGCCTGAAAATGTGAGGTGGAACAGTTTCATCCCCAAACCATCCATCCCCAGCTTTTGTGGAAAAATTGGTTTCCTGAAACCAGCTCCCGGTGCCAAAAATGCTGGGGATCACTGCTTTTCTGTGTCTGAAAAATCTCATTTTTCCTTCCTACCTAAATAAACTCAATTTTCAAGTCCCAGGTTAAATGCCATTTTGTCTGTGAAACATTCCCTAGCTCCTTGATTTTCCAGCATTGTATTGATGCCTCAATTTCAGCACATACTTTTCTGTTTTGAACTGAGCTATATAAATATCATCTGCATTACTAAACAATGAGCTCCTTAGGACATGGGCAATGTTTTCTTTTACTTATGTTATCTCTGTGCCAAATAGAGTGGATACCTAGTGGGCAATTAAAACAAGGTGAATTACTGAAGAAGGCTTGTGAGATGCTGAAATCCATCTCTGAGTGTCTCTGAATATTTTTTTAAATGTTAATGAGTTACTTTTTTTGCCACTATAAAATTTCTTTGCAATCCCTTTCAGAAGTGGTGGAATAGCATAAATAATGTCCTATTTTTAATGCTGTTATTCAATTATGCATGGACAGTTACATAAAATGTATAATACTTGTATGTTTGTAGACATGCAAGTATGCAAGAATTTATCGAAATAAAATAATGCAGTTTCTTTGCCCATATAAGTGCCGTAAAATAGCATAAGTCAAATTATATTTGGTAAAAGAAATGAGGTTCTAGATTTAGAAACAGCAGTTCTATTCATGAACAATACACTATCTCCTCCAAATAAGTTTATTGTAATGTTATGTGTAAGAAGAAACTATGATGGCACTTATATAGTTAGATTCCGTGAAATAATTCTGCTCTATTCTGAAAGATACTAGAAAACAGAAAAAGTTTTAAAATATGGTTCCTCCTAGCACTTTGGGAGGCCGAGGCGGGTGGATCACGAGGTCAAGAGATCGAGACCATCCTGGTCAACATGGTGAAACCCCGTCTCTACTAAAAATACAAAAAATTAGCTGGGCATGGTGGTGCGTGCCTGTAATCCCAGCTACTCAGGAGGCTGAGGCAGGAGAATTGCCTGAATCCGGGAGGCGGAGATTGCGGTGAGCCGAGATAGCGCCATTGCACTCCAGTCTGGGTAACGAGCGAAACTCCGTCTCAAAAATAAAAAATAAAAAAAAAAGAAATAAAAAAAAAAAAAAAGAAATTTGAGAGAAGAAGAACCATCCCTCTAAGCTTCAATAAGGTCTACATGAATGAAAATCAAGTTGTGTCCATATGAAAATGTCAGCAATAATGCATTAATTAGCTGCATCTTCTTTTTAAAACATATAATTAATAGATACCAAAATCAGAGACCTGTTAGTCTTTCGTGTCAATGAAATAGCATTTAAAGAGTCCCTCTGCTCTGAAATCTTTAAATGAGAGGATGCACTTAGAAAAAACCCCCAACAATAAAGTTGTGTATGTCTTCTCAGAGCCACAGTATGTTTTAGAACAAAAACAAGTAAACATAGAAAAGCAGGAATTTCAAGAACCAGTAACAGGTACTACATCATAGCATGTTAAAATGCAACACTACTCATTCATTAATAATATCAGGATACAAGTTGATGAGAAGTATTGACAGCTGTGATTAAGGACAGTCACCCAATTCCATGTGGACCACACAATAAGAAACAATAACAGGGTGACAGAAACCAGTGATCTGGTTAGAAAGAAGTAGGTAATTAGGTAAAACAGCACAGTTGAAATTTACTCCCTCTTCACAATTAATTCATTACCAAAAATAAACCTACTGAGGTGAAACTGAAAGAGATTTCATGAAGAATTAATAAAATATTTAAGTTGTGTAATCCCAGCACTTTGGGAGGCCAAGGCGGGTGGATCACGAGGCCAAGAGATCGAGACCATCCTGGTCAACATGATGAAACACCGTCTCTATTAAAAATACAAAAAATTAGCTGGGCACGGTGGCGCGTGCCTGTAATCCCAGCTACTCAGGAGGCTGAGGCAGGAGAATTGCCTGAACCCAGGAGGCGGAGGTTGCGGTGAGCCGAGATTGCACCATTGCACTCCAGCCTGGGTAACAAGAGCGAAACTCTGTCTCAAATAAAAAAATATATATATTAAAGTTGATCCCACCTGCTATATCTTAACAGTCTAGAGGAGTTTCAAATAATAAAAAAGTGTTTCCAAAATGGTGAAGACCATAGACAGCAACACATATATTAATAATTATCAAACCCTGCCTCTGTCACTCATTTCCTCAGCAACACTTTACAATAACTGTAACCTCTCTACAATTTCAATTCCATGCATCCCATGTGGTGACCACCATTACCTATCTTTCCATTCCACTGTCAGTGTCCTGTACACAATGATCTTCCAACCCCACAGGTGCCTGCAGTCCATTCATCATAACATCCTTTTAATACCTGTCACATCCTTCATGTCCTTACTCCTCTTCTTACTTGACTTACATTTCATGGCCAATCATTATGATGACTTCATTATGATGACTCTTGCTTTGTTGAACTTGTATGCCCTTGCCAAAATTCCAGTCTTGGTTAAATCCAACTCTGCCTACTCTCTGTCTGCACCTCGGAAGCTGAATGTGGCTGGAAAAAGGCATTTGACCATGACCACGAACCTTGGGTGGTCTCTTAATGCTAGGCAATCACACTGTATTTCCCTAGAGCATTCACCATCCCATTCTCTCTAAGACACTTTTTCACCTGCTAGCATCTTTACCTAGACACTCTGTTTTTCTGCTTCAACTTTTAGCATTGCTATCTAAGATTAATCCCTTTGCTCCTGTGTTAGATCCCATTTTCTCTCATCTGCTCAAGGGCATTGCTTTAGCAATTCTCCCCTCTCTCTCCTGCATCATATATATATATATATTCTCTCTACTGGATCATGCCAACTGGCACACAATCATGCTGTCATTTCCTCATCTTAATAATAAAAATGATAAACTTTTTCTTGATCCCACTTCACTGACCAGTTACCAGGACATTTTCTTTCTTGCATTAACATTAGACATCGATGCTTCCTTGGTTTTCTCCAGTATCACTCAGGCTTCCTTCTTCATCTCCTCTGCTGGTAGCTCCTCCTTAATTTTTAAATTTTTTAATTTCCCAGTGCTCAGATCTTGATTATCTTCTTTTTTCCCCTCTACATTCTACCCTTGATGATCTCATCCAGTCTTATAGGTTTAAATATCAGAGTTAAGCTGGTGACTCCCAATTACATATCTCTAACCTGATCTTCTCTCTAAACCCCAGACTAAAATATTCAAATGCCCTCTTGACATTTCTTTTGGCTGTTTCATCTTAAACTAGACATGTTCAAAACTACTCTTCCCCCTCAAACTTATTTTACCCATAGCCTTTGCCATCTCATTTAATGACAATTCCATCCTGCCAGTTGCTCAGGCTAAAAACCTTGGATTCATTTTTCACTTACTTCACTTTCTTGCATCTTCAATGCAACCTGTCTAGAACTCCATCAGTTCTATCTTCAAATTATATCTAGAGGCTGGCCTCTTCTTACCACCTCCATTGCTGGAATTCTGGTCCAAGACACTGTCATCATTGTATGGTGGTCCAATGGTCTCCTAAAGGCTCTCCCTCTTTTCACCCCAGCCGCAATTTTTGGCTGCTGAATTATACAGGAGCCAGAGTGATGCTTTTAAAACCTGTTTCAGATAGGATGACTTCTCTGTTCAAAACCTCGCAATGTGTTCCCATTTTAGGCATAGTAACAGTCAAGGTTCTTACAATAGTTCTCAAGGCCCTTGTGTCAGTCTATTCTCACATTGTTAATAAAGACATACTTGAGGCTGGGTAATTTATAGAGGAAAGAGGTTTAATTGACTCACAGTTCCACATGGTTGTGGAGGCCTCACAATCATGGTGGAAGGTAAATGAATAGCTAAGTCATGTCTTACGTGGGGGCAGGCAAGAGAGCATGTGCAGGGAAACTCCACTTCGTAAAGCCATCTGATCTCATGAGACTTATTCACTATCACAAGAACAGGACAAGAAATACCTGCTCCCTTGATTCAGTTACCTCTCGTCGGGTCCCTCCCATGACACGTGGGAATGATGGGAGCTAAAATTCAAGATGAGATTCGGGTGGGGACAGAGCCAACGCATATCAGCCCTACATTATCTGCTTTCTCTTCCCACGTGTTCCCCTTTTTGGTTTCATTTCTTATTCATCTAGCCATTTTCCCTTTATTTCAGCAATATCCTGGCCTTTTGCTTTAACTGTTTCCTCTGCCTGGAGCAGTCTTCCTTCAGTTTTCTACCTGACAAATTCCTCACCTCCTTCCAGTCTTTGCTCAATGCCATTTTTTTCACTGATACCTATGTTGATTTTCCTATCTAATGTTACATTTTGACTTCCTACCTCAGCACTCCTGATTCTCTCTTTATTCTATTTTATATTATTTTCTATATGCACATTCATTACTTTCTAACATACTAGATCATTTACTAATATATTACTTCCGTTGCACTTTAAATGTCTTCTACCTTTGGAACATAAGCTCCAGGCAGGCAGGGAACTTTGTTTTGATCATATGTGTAACTGAAGTATCTAGAAATGAAGCATCTGACACTGAATCAGTGATCAACACATTTTTTAATGAATAAATGGACATAAATGTAATTTTGTGTGCTGTTAAATGTTTTCAAAAATTATATCTAAGTTTAGATGGATACATTAAAAACATAGTAGAGAACTTGCACATAAATACCTTTTAGCACATTTGATTTTCTTTTGCAAATTCTAAGAGATATCATATCTCCCACCAAAGTGTTAAACTTTGGTTTTGGATGTGTGCTGCCATCTAATGAGGTAAATATAAATTACAGAAATTTATTTTTCTTCTGCTGTTTCTCTATCCTTGAAGAGAACATTAACTAGCAAATTCTGATCCAGATCTTTGAATGCATGCAAGTAGAAGCATGCAAACAGTTCTCTTGAAGTCTGAAAGCACCCAATGTACAAAGCCGATGCAGAGTAACAGATTATATCAATTACAAATGTATTATCTCTACTTCAAATAACATTTGCACAAGAAAATGAAACAAATCATTTTATGGGTCACACTTTTATTTACAAAATAAACCTCTAGTTTGACCTTGTACTGACCTGAAACAGGGGGAATTTCTTTACTGCAAAATGGAGCCCCCAGGGAAGATTTGCAGGAGATGTAAGAGAGTGAAAGTGCAGGACTTATTTTGTTCTCTACACCTGGGAATCTAAAGCTCACCTGGGGCTGGACTTTCAGAGGTAGTAGACCACAACAGATTTTATTCAGAAGCCAACTTTGCATGAAATATCTTGCAGGTTTATAGACGTGGTTAAGCTTTGAGAAGCTTGTGACAAAGGAAGCTTACTGGGGGGGCAGAGTCTATCTCATGACCTTGATTGAGGATGTAGCAACATTCTGGAACAGCTAAATGAAGACTCGCTCATAACATAAAATATCATATAATAATTTAGGCGAGTCACAGTGGCTCACTGGTAATCCTGGTACTTTGGAAGATCAAGAGAAGAGGATTGCTTGAGCCCAGGAGTTTGAGGTTGCAGTGAGTTATGATTGCTCCACTGCTCTCCAGCCTGAACAACAGAGCAAGACTCTGTCTCTAAAAAATTTTTAAAAATTAAGGAAATTATATTTTTCCTATGGATCTAATACCTATCACTTATTATAATATGAGAGTCTCTCATGAGCTAAAAAATTATCCACAGTGGCTATTTCATAGTCTGCCTTAATTCATTTTTCCTGGTGTTCTTTATGATTGCGAAAAAAAGAGTTTTCTCTACTTTTTGAATATTTTTAACTTAAACTGTGTATGTGTAGAATATATGTAATTTTGAATTAGGAATTGATATCTTAAAAAGTCATCTTTATTTATAAACTACAAAACCATGTCATTATTATTTACTATCATAATCCAAAATAATAATTTTAAGGCTTTTGGCTTGTTTCTTCTTCAATTAATTTAATAGAAAATGCTCTAACTTTTAGTGATTGAATGGTATCATATACAAAGTTAAAAATCAACATCCCAGCTAAAATTCTACACAAAACACAAATTGCTACTTAATTGTATTTTAATAAATCCATTCTCTTTCAGTTTTTTCTTTTTTATTCTTTTTTTTTTGGGGGGTTTTCTTCTTCTTTTTCTTTTTCCTTTTTTTGATACAGAGTCTCATTCTGTTGCCAAGGGTGGAGTGCAGTGGCACAATGATGGCTCACTGCAGCTTTGTCCTTCCTGGATCCAGGAGGACATTCCTGGATCCTCCCATCTCAGCCTCTTGAGTAGCTGGGACCACACGTGTGCACCACTACACATGGCTAATTTTTAAATTATTTGTAGAGACAGGGTTTCACTATCTTGCCCAGACTGGTTTCGAACTCCTGGGCTCAGGTGATCCTCCAACCTTTGCCTCCCAAAGCATTAGGATTACAGGTGGAAGCCACTATGCCCAGCCTCTTCCACTTATTTTTTTGATCAAGTATCTAAAAATAAATTTACTAAGAAAACATTGGTATATAATTCCAGATCATTGATACTTTGATTGGTGCCCCTGATAGTATGACAAACACTTAGGGAGCTTCTGGGTCAGTATTTAACTGACCTAAATTTTTACTCTCTGTTCCTCCTTCCTCTATAAATCATTTTGCCTACTTGAGTGGTTGAAAGCTCAATTCTATTCTTCCTGTCTTCTGTCTCATGGCAGAAGACTGCACTAGAGAATTACAATAATCTACAGTATTGTATGAGTGGCAGAAACACTGCTCTAAGTAACCCAAAAGGCTCTGCTTGTATAAACTGAGTTGTCTCTTATAATGCTGTTAGTCTTGACTTTGTTTCTAGAATGAAATATTAATTTATTTAAATTATTTTATAATATGAAAACAAAAAATAAAACCATTTTATATTTCTATTCTTAGAAGTAATAGAAATCTATTGATAGCTTTTTGGAAGTTCCTCAGTTGCCATTTATGTTGGAAAAATACGAGTCATGTATCATATTGTTCCCTTAATGTAATTAATACACAAGTCAAAGTGAAAAGCTGTTATAGATGCTGATTATCTTTCATGACCTTTTCACTTTTAGAAATTTTTGTCTTTTTCAAAGCATGTGAAATTTATCTTCAGATAGTCTATTTCTTTTTTCTGTTTCAATACTAGCATATATTTTAGAGCATATGATAACTTGAAACAAGCAGAAACTCACTGTAGATGTTGTCAGGCATCCTCTTCGCTGTTCAAATCTATTCATTCCTCCCCAAATTATTCATTTGGTTGGAGTGTTTAACCCTCCCAGATAGATGAGAAAAACCATCTCTTGTCAAGGACATGAGTGACTATGAATGCTTCTTGCAAACTCAAAAAAGGACTGAGTCAGAAGATAATTATATCTTTCTGATTTCAACGAATAATCATTGAGTATGTGCAACCCATTTCTGAACCAGAGCATGGAAAAAGAAGAGTTATAGAATTTGCTCATTCTTGTGGAGCTCAGGGTTGGTCTAATCCTTTTTGGTGAGATGTGGGTAAAAGGCTAAATTTCAGAGGCAGTCTAAAGTGAACAAATAACCCATATGTTTAATGAGGAAACAGAGTACAATTTAATTCATCACCAACAACTAGAATTAGCTCTAGGCAGTGCATAATCACCAACATGGAATAATGGCATTGGCCAGTTACCAAGAAATAGGGAAAATTTTGTTCTACACAATAGTCCTCCTCTTCAGCATAGTTCTATAAATGCTCATGTCTTGCAGCAAAATGCCCAATTCTCTTTAGTGTTTGACTTAAAATGTAATTTCCTTCTAAAACCTAATCTCCACCTCTCAGCATTTATCGGTATTGAGCGAAACAAGGATTTTCTGCATGTTCTTATTTGTGTGCGGCTATCTCACGTTAGACTGTAAATTCCACAGGGTTGAAACAAAGTCTCTTTTACTTGTTGCATCTTTATTGCCTATCACACGGTTCCTAGCTCATAATAAATATTCAGTAAATAATTGTCAAACAAATAAAACTGATGACATAGTTTTAATGTGTGCCAGAAAATGCTTTCAGTGTAACTAGACATGTCTGAATTCCAGTGATGAGCACAGCTTATGGTCAAATATCACCTCTTCCCCTGCTTCCATATACCCATGACAGAAAATAATACACATGTGAAGTAACAAGAGCTGGAACACATTAAAGGTGAAAAAATGGGGCAGGGGGAGCTTCTTTAATTATAACAATTTAGAACAAAAATAATTCCTACCATAAGAATGTTGCTAATCTGGCAGGAGGCAGCAGAACCAGCAAGGTGTCATGGAAAGTGTGATCACTGGTTAAGACTCAAGCTCCAGCTATTGCATTTAGTGAATACAATGACCTTGGACAAGTAACTTAGTTTCCATGAGTTTTAATTCCTTCATTCAATAGATGAAGGGGCTTGACTAGATGGTGAATAGTTTATTCCTATTTATCAATTCTTGTTATGCCATAGACTCTTGGATAAACATGGACACAGAGATTTGACTTTTCTTTAGCAAGAACAGAAGATAACTAGAGATGATGGCTGCCCTAGAGATCTTGACACCTGATAAAAAATATAAAGTCAGGAAACATGAGGACTTAGAAAATGTGGCACATATACACCATGGAATACTATGCAGCCATAAAAAACGATGAGTTCATGTCCTTTGTAGGGACATGGATAAACCTGGAAACCATCATTCTCAGCAAACTGACACAAGAACAGAAAATCAAACACCGTTGAACTCAGGTGGGTGTTGAACAATGAGAACACGTGGACACAGGGAGGGGAGCATCACACACTGGAGTCTGTAGGGGGGAAATAGGGGAGGGACAGTGGAGGGTGGGGAGTTGGGAAGGGATAACATGGGGAGAAATACCAGATATAGGTGATGGGGAGGGAGGCAGCAAACCACACTGCCATTTGTGTACCTATGCAACAATCTTACATGTTCTTCACATATACCCCAAAACCTAAAATACAATTATATATATATATATATAAAATGTATGACAAAAGCATATATAGCAGGAAAAATCTAGTATCCCAATCGAGCCACTAGGATAATTAGAATACTTCAGTTAGTAATACTGCCAGTGCACTGCTGGACTTTATACTCTGCTTTTCATTCTCTGAATAATCTTCAGCTAGCTATTTGTTTTCTTCCGTCACTCCCTAAATATGCAAGGTCTCAGGAGTAACAAATCAACCAGGCCCAAGTTCCTTGCTCTTGACCTGTCTCCCTGAAATCTCTGTCTCTCTTTCCCTTTCTACAGAGAGATCCAAGGCCTTGCATCCTTCCTGGGGTAGCTGATCGGTTTCTGGGTAGACAAAAATATCGAGCATTTATCATATCCCATTTGTGACAAAATAATAATCTAGTGGGTTATTTAAGCTTAGAATTCTGAGGTTGGTTAATGTAGGTCGATGGCATGGATCCAAGCTTAGAAAACACCTCTCAGGCAGAACTAGGGGGGAATGGTTTATGTGCCAGCCCTTGTTCCTGTGAATCCCAGCACTCCCACTGTTCCGAAAGCTGCTGCTCTGGGTTTTCCAGAGAGTCAGAGGAGGATGTGCTTTTCTGGCACTGCCAGCAGCAGCCCAGAGCCCGCGTTCTTGAGGAAGAACCATTTGTCATCTACTCCCGTGCTTATTCCAGTGTCTTACTGCTCTGAGCTTTAGAAAATTTACTTTTATTTGTTCTATTTTTTTAATTAATTAATTAATTAATTTGTTTTTGAGACAGAGCTTTGTACTGATGCCCACACTGGAGTGCAGTGCACTGTCATAGCTCACTGCAGCCTTGAACTCCTGGTCTCAAGTGATCCTCTCACTTCAGCCTCCTGAGTAGCTGGCACTGCAGGCATGTGCCACTGTGCTTGGCTATTAAAAATTTTTTTGGTAGAGATGGGTATTTTTGTGGAGATGAGGTCTTGCTATTTTACCCAGGCTGGTCTCAAACCCCTGGCTTCAAGCAATCCTCCTGCCTCAGACTCCCAAAGTGCTGGGATTACAGATGTAAGCCACCATGCCTGGCCCTGAAATTTTACTTCGTGCTATAATGTTAAAAATGCATTCCATTGGAATGTGTGCTTGTGACTACTCTTATGTTATCTGGTGGTCTCAGGGAACTCCTGGCCAGTAAGGGGGTTATGTCAAAGTTTCAGATTGACTTGATCTCAATGAAAGAAATAATCTGACATAATTTCAAGCATCCTTTTATATGTGACTAGGCCCACTCTACCCAGCCAACTTTCTTAGACCCGATCCCCAAAGTTTGAATTATATCTTGTAGTGTTTTATTTAAACTTTGTGATTACATACATATCTATATAGAGTTACTGTAAATTCTTTATGGACAATATCACCATAATAATTCACTTAACAAATAATTAGGTACATGCAGTGTTCCAGGCTCTGAGTATACAACTGATGAACAAAATTCAGTTTCTATTCTCAAATAGCATATAACCTTGTGATGCACACATGTATGTATAAAAATAATTATAGTGCAGTCTTATGAGGCATGGTATATACACTTAGATTCTGCCCTTCCTGTCACAGGAGCACAGTGGATGGGTACTCAGATCGTCAGTGAGTAAGAGGGAGAAAGTGTTATGGCTTTTTCAGAGAAGCTGACAATTAATCTGAAACCAAGAGGAAGGAAAATGATTTTCTAATAGGAAAGGCATGAAAATGATATTTTCGGTTATGAGACAATATATGAAAAGGAACAGAGACATGAGTGAGCATGGCATATTTGGCAAGTAGAAGGTAGTTTGGTTATGATTGGTTCATATTTAGTTTAGATTTTATCATTGGTGATGTATAATTTTTGGTATGAAATGGACATGATCAGATTTGAGCTTTAGGCAGATCACTTTGGTGGCAATCACTGTGGAAGATGAGGGGAAATGCGTAAAGGGAATTAATCTATAAATGGTCAGCTATACATGATTACTAATTTCAAATTAAATAAAAGGCTTATGTGTTTAGATAAAACCACAAGAGATGTACATTTCCTCAGTAGGGCTCTGTTTGCAAGCTTGAAGCATCTAGCATTGATAATATGTGAACACATATGCCACTGGGTGGAACATTTGTTGGTTTACACACATAAAGACAGTGTGGATCTCAGAGCCATCTGTCAGATGCTTGGCTAGATGGTGTTAGAAAATCAGCAAATCTTTGAGGTGGCTGAGGAGTAAGAAGCTGAAATAATATCTAGTGTTAGTCCCAAGAGGACGTAAAACTATTTGATTCTTTTGATTAATGGCCATTGTTTATTTACTTTTAAATCTTACTCATTGTTGAGCATGTGATCATAGACATGATGTAGGAAAAATGGGCAAATACTGCTTCTGGTTTCATTTTTTTCCTGCCTTCTCCCTTTTTGTTGTGTGTTTGTTATCTTCCAGGCTCTGAGCTGCATGCCAGGGTGTTCAGGAAGACGAAGTTATAGATCTGATCTCAAGGAACTCAATTTCTCTTAGAGGAAGCTGGCTGGACAAGAACTAATTATAATTTAAGTTAAATTAAATTACATTAAATACAATTTAATAAGTATTACAATAATGGCATAAGCCAAGATTTCAAAGAGCAGAGAAAAGAACAGTTCATTATTGCTGTCCAGCAGGACTGCAAGAGTTATCACAGAGAAGGTGACACCTGACCTGGGTGTTGAAGGATGGACAAGATTTTCCCTTGTTAGAAGATGTCAACAGGGAATTGCAGACTTCAGACAGACCATAGTTTCCTTGCTATTCAAAAGAGCCTCTCGAATCTGTGTTCAGTGATGCAAGAACATGAGGACATATGTTAATTCTAACGCAGGAAACTCATTAAATTCTAATATTGAATAAAAACTGGGACTTACATCTGGGTATGCTGCTGATATGGAGAAGAAAAGGACAAACTGTATGCTGATTGCTACTATTTGCCAGTTGCTTAATATAACTGATCTCAGTTAGTCCAAATAGTCAATTTAAGTAGGTATTAGTACCTATTCATTTCTAAAGATAAGAAAAATGTTCAAGGTCGCCCAGTAGTAGCAACCAGTATTTAGACTTGAATCTTTCTGACTACAACAAATAATGAAATTTTCATGTACACAGTTTTCTCTGTCTTGAGTATACATTCTATATATCTTCATGTGTTATAATACATGTATTATAAGCATATATAGTATAAATACACATGTAAATATACACATGTATATCTTGTTTGTGTCATTTACCATGGTATACATCTATGTTGTTGGAATATTTTTGTTCACTAACATAAGTGATTTGAAAATCAAATTTAGTATGCTTTTCAAGATAAATACATGATTGGAGAATGACTTTGGAAGCTTGTGTAGTGGACATTATAATGGACAATGTCTTATGTTTTATTTTTGTACAAAATATTAGTCAGACAGCCTGTACCTATGGCAAGACTCAGCCCATCTCTGTGCCTTTTTATTGAGAGACTTTCAACACATAGCTCACTTACTGTTTACAAACACTTACAAGTGTTAAAATCTTTCATGTCAACAGGTTGGGGATCTGGCTGTTGAGTCAATGGGGGCATTTTGTTGACTTCATAGGGTTTTCACAGAGGAGATCAAAGGGATGCATTATGTTTCAATACATAACTTTATAGGACAGATGGAATCCACCTTGAAAGACCCATGACACTTAAAGCCAGATTATCAAAAGTTTCAGACACTAAAACCTATTAGCTTGCTCCAGCCTGATCCTCACACTGTCAACCCTTTGTACCTTCATTTATAGGTAGTGGACAGTCCGATTTGAATTTTAACTCCTGCTAAAGTTCAGTCGTGGGTTAGCAGGGTGGCCACTGAAACATGGGTTGTTAAGATGATGCTCTGGTTTGGTATGAAGACTTGCTCTTTTAAATGGTGATATCACACAAATGACTAAGTCAATTTATTTGAATAAAAAATTACCTACTTGCAACTTTTGGGAAGAATTCCAGAGCTTAGAATAGTATTTGGCTAGGTGGTAACTTTGCAAATCTGTTCTATCTCTGATGAGAAAAGAGCATAAAAGAAAGTTGTTTCTTCTTTTATCTTCCAGAAACTCCAAAGGGATTCTGTTTCTTTCCACATCTAACACTTGAAATACACACAACCTTTGAGTTTTCCCCCCTCAAGCCTTGAAACAGATTGCAGCGTTACAAATGAGGGTGGTGTACTTGAGTATTCCTATTTTTTATCTGTGAAATAAATGATTTCTGTGCATACAAACTATTAAAGCTTAACAAAAATATAGTTTTGTAAAAACCAGTTAGCTATACCATATATATACTAATTGAAGACAATTGTTTTATAAATTAAGATACTTAAAAGACATCTTATTGGTTAATGATGTAGGAATTTAATCCAGTGTTTGAAAGTATTCTTAAGTGTAATTAAGTTCCAATTGCCTTAACATATACAAAGTCTTAGTACTATACTACTATACTGTTCTTTCAAGTGGTGCTGCAAAGTGGAAAATTTTGGTTTTTCTATAATGTGATACTTCAAGTTGTACAATTATTAGATTTTAAAATTTTTCTCACACTTTAAAATAAGTAGTTTGATTAAACATTTTCCCAAAAAGATAGTGTATTTGTTCATTTTGTCATGATTCATTTATTCATCAACTCGAGGTTTAAAAAAGGTAGGTTAAAACAATTATATATTATTTAAAAAATAGTCTGAATACATAAGGTATCAAATTAAGTATGCAAATGTGTAAGCTCTATAAATGATATGTCTTTGTCTTTCAAAAGTATTTTTTTCAGAAACATATATGCTGTATTTATGCTTCATAACTTTTCTAGTGATAAATAAAAATCGGTTACCACGTGATATTAGGCTCTGCGTCCTCACCCAGATCTCATCTTGATTGTAATCCCCACATGTTGAGGGAGGGAAGTCACTGGATGATGGCGTGGTTTCCCTTATGCTGGTTTGGTATGTGGACTTGCTTGTATGTGATAGGGAGTGAATTCCCACGAGATCTAATGGTTTTTTATAAATTGCAGCTTTTCCTGCATTCTCTCACAAGCTCCCTCACCTGCTACCACATAAGACGTGCCTGCTTCCCCTTACACCATGATAGTAAGTTTCCCGACGCCTCCCCAGCCTTGCAGAACTATGAGCCAATTAAACTTCTTTCCTTTATAAATTGCCCAGTCTTGGGCAGTTCTTTATAGCAGTGTGAGAATGAACTAATATACCCTATATGCTACAAAATTTCATAAGTTGAGTTTGCTTTAAATAATAACTTGTCTTCTTTTGGTATTTTTAGAAACCTACTTTCCTTTTTTTTTTTCTGGTTTGGTTAGGAGCAATTGTGAATTCCGGTTTTCTTTTTTTTAAAATTAATATGAAGTTTCCTTTCCAGCATGTTGCCAGATATATTCTATAATTAAATTTAAGCCTTGTAATATAGAGTAGATTTGTTTGCCTGTCCTTCTTAGTGCGTCTCTGAGGAGCACTCTCTTCCATTTCTGCCTTGTGGGGACCCATCAGGAGAAGAAGAGGTTAAAGGCATCCACCCATCAGCAGGTGTGTCTGGAGAAGTTTCTGTCTTCCTTTGTTGGAGGCCCTGAAAGTGCAGGTGTTGTACATCAGCATCATCATTCTGTTTGATAGTTAGGCTTTGCGTGTGTCAGGTGGGGACATTTACACTAAATCTGAAGGGAAAAACCTATCATAACTTTGTTGTCTAGGCTGAGAAGCATAAAACAGATTTCTTTTTTTTTTTTACTGGTTTAAAGCTGAAAAGATTGGTGTGGCTTTACCTGTCAAGCTTACAGGTAAGAGTCTTGTTTTAACTTGACCATAAAAACAGATACAGTTTATTCCTTATTTAAAAAATACATTAAACTGCTCTAAATAGAACAGTAGATACTTCCAGCATTTAGCCAAGAGTTCTTGGACACAGTGGAAGGCAAAGTGGACGGCTTGCTCTGGTTGCAAAATATACTGCTTTTAAGACATTTGTATTGGTTCAAATCCTTTGGGTTTTAGCTGTAATTGTACTTTGTTTTTTATCACAGTACCTGTCGCCTTAAATTAAGACGTATGTAGCACCAGGTCAGAGGCACTAAAAAAAAAATCTCCTTTTAAAACACAGAAATTATCTTTGGTATCTTTTGGCCGCCCTGGCTCGAATCCAGCTGTCACTTCTGCTCCATGATTCATTCTGATAATGTTAACCAGCTGTCGATTAAAATATCTATTATTGCTGGAGGTCACTGCAGGCTTCTTGGTTCCTTCTGAAATAGCCAAACTAATATAATATTGATTTGGTATTCTTTATCCCAAAATATGTTATTGCCATTTAAGAAATCCAGGTGAAAAGTATATCTATCAGGCTTTAATTACCTTCATGTCTGAGCATGACCCAAAAGGAAAAATAATTCTTTTGTTTGCATCTTAGGGAAAAGTATCAGAAAGCTTTCCAAGCCTCCATAGTGTCAACGTGACAACAGAGATTCTCCCAAACGTTTTCAATATTCCATGTTCCTTTTGAAAACAATCAGTTAACATATCTATTAGGTGGGGGAAGAGGCCATGTGGCTCAACAAATGCCAAGAATATGGAAAATTATACAGCGTTTGTCTCTCTAATTAAGTTGATCTCCTAAGTCACAGCAGTTGGTAGTAAGATGAAGAGATATTCAAGGCTTTTAAAATGTCCACACATTTTTAATGTTCAGTTTTGGTTATGATACAAATTAAATATTGTGCACTGTAATAAGAATGTTCATGTGAAGATTGAATAACAATAATAATGATAAAAGCGACTATTTATTTTGGGCCTAATTTGTGTGAATTAGCTCTGTTAATCTTCATTTTAAAGATTATACAAAGTATGAGAAAACTGAGAAGAGGAAAGCTTGTGACTTGAAATCACCAGCTAATAAGTGACTGCTAAAATTTTAATCTGGACTCATCAATGCTCAAATAGTTTCTTCTTCTTCTTCTTCTTTTTTTTTTTAATCGTGGCACATGCTTCCCAGTAAATGAAAAAAAAATTCTCTGTTGAAAGGAAAGAATTGTGTAATATGGTGTTAGAATTAATTGCATTTTTAGGTTAGACTATATTCATTAACAAAAATCTGCATTGGGTTGACTTTATGACCAGAAGATTTCTAGCACGTGCTTGCGTATACACACACACACGCGCGTGCACACACACACACACATATGGCATGAGTGCTTTAAAAGAATATGGTAAAACTAAGTCGATATTATAATGAATGCCTCCCACGTGTTTGGCATAGATCATATCATTAAATTATCAAAACCACCCCATGGAGTAGATACTGCTATTATGATTCCTATTTTACTCAGGTGAAGGCACTGAAGTCTGATAATTTAGCAAGCAGAAAAGTCAGGACTTGAACACAGCCCTTTGTTTTTCTAGGACGTAGGCTATATTGCCTGCTAGCCTTACTTTAAAGGTCAACTTTTTGCTGTACAGATTTGAATGTACAGGGTTCACAGGGTTTGAGGTTAAATTTATTCTGAACCCAGGATATAATTTAACAGTTGTACGTATTTGTTTAATTAAATCTAACAATTAGTTTGTGTGTGTGTGTGTGATTTGCCATGGTCTCCCAAAATTGTAAGAAGAAAAGCAGTTACTTAGGGGTTCTAGTGTCATTACTGAGGTTTTACTGCATTTTGAATCTCACCTCTGCAAACTTATATTGGTAAAAAGAATAGAGGTAGGAAGGATGGTTCTTCTTGCTTCAAATATTGCCTGTTTCACCTGAGCAGCCCCTTGCTCTGGAGTCAGCCAGCTCTGGAGAGAAATATTTGTAAAAGTTTAGTCATAGATGGGCAGAATGAGAAACTGATGTTGTTTATATTCTCTGTGGGAATATTACTGTGTGCTGAGCTTTCTTACATATTTTATGGTTATTTTATTTTCACCATCTTTCTAAGTATTTTGGCCCTTCTTTCTTAGAGTATGAGAAGATTATGGAGAAAATAGCTAATCACAGGTGGATTGAGGAGCTCAAATGTGTTCATAAATGCAGGGTGACTAGCTCTGTGTCTTGCTTACAACAGAGACTCCACAAATGTTTGGTTCCTACTTTTAATTAAATACAGAATTTCCTTTTAAAAAAAAAATTTTTTTTTTTTTTTTTTTTTGAGATGGATTCTTGCTCTGTTGCCAGGCTGGAGTGCAGTGGTGCGATCTTGGCTCACTGTAGCCTCCGCCTCCTGGGTTCAAGCGATTCTCCTGCCTTAGCCTCCCGAATAGTTGGGACTACAGGCGTGTGCCACCATGCCCAGCTAATTTTTGTATTTTTAGTAGAGATGAGGTTTCATTCTGTGGGCCAGGATGGTCTTGATCTGTTGACCTTGTGATCCACCCACCTTGGCCTCCCAAAGTGCTGGGATTACAGGTGTGAGCCACCACTCCTGACTTTTTTTTTTTTTTTTTGAGATAGGATCTCACTCTGTTGCCCAGGATGGAGTGCAGTGGTATGAACACAGCTCACTGCAGCCTCAATATCCCTGGCTCAAGCTATCCTCCCGCCTCACCTCCCCAGTAGCTGCGACTACAGGTTGTGCCACCAAGCCCAGGTAATTTTCCTGATTTTTGGTAAAAGTCAGGTTTTGCTATGTCAGATGGTCTTAAACGCCAGAGCTCAAGGGATCCTTGTGCCTTGGCATCTAAAATTGCTGAGATGACAGGCGTGAGCCACCACACCTGGCCAGGAGCTTACTATATTTACATCCAGACCAATTTTTCCACCTTCATTTTTATGTCCATCATAGTATGGTTATCTATTCTATGAGGCCAATTAACATAGATGTTACAAAAACATTAACTTGTCAAGATGACAGGTAACTTCTCTATCCAGGTCATTTTGTTAAGCAATTCTTTCTAACTTTAAAAGTTGTCTTTTGTTAACACAAATTATTAAAGCTATGTAGCCAGGTTTGATCTTTGTTATAGAGTTCATACACTCATATTAATAAATTTTAATTATATCATGAAAACAATACATTGCTAAGACTCTAATGCATTCTACTACTGTAATCATTAAATAGTCCAATGTGAGTGTGTTTATAAACATATATGCGTGTTTCCCCACTTGAAGCTGTAATATTTTTATATGATTAAAAAACTGTATGTTTTTCACATTCAGGTAAACTTGAAAAAATTATGTGCTCATAATTTTTTGGAAGTTAGTTGAATTTTGGGTTTTTGAGATAATTTCTTTTTCTATCCTATTCTTTACCGTTTCTCTTGGAAATATTATTATTTGTTCTTTTCTCAGTTGTCCCAGGACTTAAAGTAAAGGCAACACGTTAATACAAAGTATACATATTTTTTGTTAAATAAAATCAAATACATACATTACATAAAATCAAATACATTTTTTGATAAATAAAATCAAATACATCAAACACATATAAAACGTTACGTGTACATTTGTACATATAAGGTACAATGGAAACGCCTTCTTGTGTTATGTAACCAGTTTTTTTCTGTTATTGTTTTATTTCGTTTTTTTGTTTTTTGTTTTTTTTGATACAAGGTATCGCTCTGTGTCTAGGTTGGAGTGCAATGGGGCAATCACAGCTCACTGCAGCCTTGACCTCCCAGACTCAAGCGATCCTCCCACCTCTTTGTATGCCAGGCATAAAAACAGTTTGTATTAACTGAACATATTTAAATATGTAGGCATCTTCATGACTTCTACTAAGAAATAAAGTCTCTAATTTTTCTGGAAACTAATTGATGTTTGTATCAATCTGCCATCTTCCTACTGTTGAAAGGAAGATTTGGATGTAAGAGAAACTATCGTGTTTTGTTCTAAATCTGTAACAGGAAGAAAAATAGCACAAGCACAGTGATAGAAGGTAGCTGACACAATTTCACTGCAGAGAATGATAGGGATGGTGTCACACTTGAGAGCATATGGCCTGGCTAAAGGGGACATTGGATATGCAGGTCGAGTTGATTGTTACTATTTCTGACTCTTTTAGAAGCAAGAAATTCAAATTTTTATGTGAAATATTCCAATATTAAAAAATTCCCAGTGAATTAAGAATGTAAAAACACCATTCTTGCTAGAATGAGTCAAATAAAGCAAACTTACCCACAGGCCTCCAGTTTGTGGCAATTTGGCCTATTTTTCTTTTCACATGGTTTGCCCAAAGAAATGGATAGGTTGCCAGTCAGCCCAAGAAATACTATTTCCTTCCTCTCCAAATATTTCCCTCTCAGTTAGCATCATTCATGACATTATTGTTATTTGTTTCATAGAAACATTAGCATCCAAGGATCCGGGTTAGCTACTTTAAGGCTCTTTGTTTAGTCAAAAATTTTAGAACAAATTTAGTCTACTTTCTTCATTTTATAAATGAGAAGAGTAAGACACAGGAGCACTTATTCTTTTATGCCTCATTTTATAGTCTGACCTGGAACATTTCTTTCAGATTTTTTTTTACATAGTAAATTTCACTTTAGTTCACAAGTCTTGCATTACAATATTTTCAGAATGTGGTTTTTTAAAAAAATTATCTATTTTGTTTACTGGGGTTGCTGTTGTAAATATTGTCCGCTTTATCCTTTAATATCACATTGATGAGAAACCCCCCTGGAGAAACTACTATTGGATCTCTGGAAAGGAGAAGCATGGCTTCTCTGTGCAAGCAGGGTATTTAGTCTTACGATCGTTTGGCTTCTGTATCTGACAGTCTTTCCTCTGTGCTTTGCCCTCTGTTGCCCACTAGCAAAGTCAGAGTCAAATTAGCAACTGAAATTTAAAAACTGACTTTAAGGGCAGTGAGGCCTGCTTTTATTTGCTTGAACTTTCTGTTGATCTTTTCTACCTCTACACTTTCTCTAAATCTCTGATTATAAATATTTTTATTAGTTTGCGTTGTATGTATTTCTATATCTTACTGGAAATATTCTGCAGAATTCATGAAAAATATATGATTGTGTGGATACAGCAATACATATGCATTTATATTATATAAAGCACTTCTTTAAAATAGGTTGTATGCTATTATATTCTTCCTAGGTATCTGTTAATTTTAGTAATTATCATTTAAAAAATTAATAACAGGCCAGGAATGGTTGCTCACACCTGTAATCCCAGCAGTTTAGGAGGCCACAGAGGGTGGATCGCCTGAGATCAGGAGTTTGAGACCAGACTGGCCAACATGGTGAAATCCATCTCTACTAAAAATACAAAAATTAGCTGGGCGTGGCGGCACGTGCCTGTAATCCCAGCTACTCTGGAGGCTGAGGCAGGAGAATCTCTTAAATTTGGGAGTGAGCTGAGATTACGCATTGCACTCCAGCCTGGGTGACAGGAGTGAAACTCCATCTCAAAAAATAAAAGTTAATAATTCACAATAAACATGTAATTTATTTCCTAAGGCATTGTTTTTCTACTATGTTCACTGAACAAAGGGTGAGTGGTTTTTCAAGCAAGTTATCATTATTTAAGACCAGGATACCATTTTTTAGGGTAGCACATAAAAACTCTTATGGAAATGGATATCCACTTCATATACAGGTGTTTTAGAGTTTATCTGTCTTCTTTACCTAGGATTATAGAGTTCCTAAAGAAGGCATAAAGCTGCTTCAATATGCCTTATACATTATAAAACATTGTTTCTCACCCAGACACTTAAAAAAGCATTTAGTGATGGGAGTAGTTGGATGATTTTCATCCCATAAGGGAGAGTGCTATTGTTCTTATTTTCACTAGGAATTTAAGTAAATGGAAACATTGTTGAGAATCTGTAACTTTCTAGGTATGCTCTCCATAATCTTATTAATCTTTCAGTATTCTTAAAACAGGTTATTTACCTAGACTCTGACTTGCCTGAGGTCATGCAATGAGTGATTCCCCAAACTGGAGATCAAACTTCATTCATCTATGTTCCCCGCATTGTATGAGATTACTTTTCAGCAAGACTCATTTTAGGAATTTATCTGAATCTATTTTATGCTCATCTCCCATTAACTCAGCTGTGCAACATAGTGTTTTAATGCTCAGATGAAGAAAAGATTTGGTGGGTTTGTAGGGGTCTATGTACAGTTAGGTCCAGTGAAAATGTGATTAAAGACACTTATACATATTTGTCTCAATTGAACCCAGAAGACAAAATCGTTTAATTTAGAACAATTAGAGTAATTTAGGGTGCTATCTTCCTCATAAAGGTGTTTAATTCAAATCCAAGTGCCCCTGGTTTGGTTAAAAATTTTGAGTATAAAACATTTAAATTCCTTTTCAGTTAAATATAAAAGAGGGATTGCCTTTGCCTTAAATACAGTCTCAAGCTATGCCCTGACCTTTCTCCTAGGACCTATGACTTAATAATAGCATTAAACATTTATTACCTACTCTGTATTTGCATCTACAGGACTGCATCTCTTTACATACTTATGACAAATGATTCTATTAAAATAGCGATTATTTCTTATTGGCTTGTTTCTAAACAGCCACTGTCTAACTTAACAACTTAATATGATGCTTATATAATTTTAGAACAATAGATTTTTTTAAAATAGATTACTCAGTGACAAATGGCTGACCTAATGGCACAGGCAAATATAACTTTGCATTTAAATTCCTAAAAGATAGTAACTTTGCTGGCTACTCAATTTTTCCATTGTGTTTAATGCCATTGTAAATAATTTAAGTTTCCACTAAATAATTTATTTAACCCCAAAAGATTACTATAGGAAAAATAATCCCAATTGACATTTAACTTCTTCCTTTTGTTTGCATTGTGAAAATTTTCTACAATGAGCATGTGTTATTTACATGATCAAGGAGAAGTGATGACTATGTTGGCATTTTAAACGAAAATGAACCAGGGGGTCTATAAGCCACTTTTTTTGTGTGTGTATGGATTAAGTTGTAGATGAAATAATTCCTGGGAAGAAAGCCTTGTGTTTTATGGCTTTTTGCAGATTTTTTGGAAATCATTTACAAAAAAGCAGCATAAATACAGAATAAACATGTTGTATTAAGGGTTGATTTTATATTTCAAGATTTTTTTGTATTTTATCTTTATTGGGAGAATGAAGACCCCAATTCTGTTGTCAATATTATTTATGCTGTGTGTAGTAAAAAGATCTTAAGACTTTTCATGATTGCCCTTGGAAATTCTATAAATTTGGTTGAGACAAAGTGCAAGAATAACTTAGAAGGCTGTGAAACAAAATGTGAACTTAACCTAATGGTGTGTTTTTAACCTAAGGACTCAATATGAAATGTTGTATCAGATTGGAATGAAAAAAAATTCAGGCTTGTAACCATTGGGATTAATCTGAAGAAAAAAAACTATTTATTATCAATAAATTTTAAAAATATATTTTGGTACTCATTAGTTCACCTACAAAATAGATAGAAATGAATCTGTAGAAGAGAAACCCCTTTAAAACAAGTAGGGGCACACAGGGGTTTAAGATGATATCCCTAATGAAATACAGAGCTTCAGCACTGTGAGAAAATTAAGACTTGGGCCAAGAATCAAAGAGGAGCTGAATAGCCTTCAGAAGGCGTTTTTATAGTCTGGGATCAAGGAGGTTTCATCTGCTGAAGTGCCGAGGACTAGTAATGGTCTGGTAATCTATGAGGTGCTTTTATATTGTTTTCTTTGCAATTTTGGAGACTGTTAAAGCTCAGAGTAAGAGGTTGCAGGCTGGAAATCAGAGGTCCTCTAGATGCAAGGTGTTCCACCTTATTTCAGTGTCGTATGACGTTCGGGAGAACGTGGAATGCTTTTAGGGCTCCCTTAAAGGTTAAAGATGTTAAAACATTCTCAGCCACTTCAATCACATTCAACAGACCAAAAAAAAAAAAAAAAAAAAAAAAAAAAAAAGAATAGAAGAGGAGGATCTAAAGGCATAGCCAGCTATTCTGTTTTTCGAAATTGAGTAACAATCTGCATATATCTATATCTATATCTATGTATTTGGATACATGGCATTTGATTCTTCCACAGCAAAGTGCAGTGGCCAGTATAAATTGAGTATATATTTGCATGTCAATTAATTGGAATGTACACTTCAGAATCAAAATCAATGTTTTAAAACTGGAATTTGATCTTCTTAATTAAAAGAACAGTAAAGATGATTTGCTTCCATTTTGAATACAGTGGTGCCACATCTTATCAGAGGCTAATTTCTTAAGTTAGAGCATACAAGTATCGCACAGAGTCAAAATTATGTTGAAAATTACTTAGATCTCCCATGAGGTAGAGCATATGTGGTTTTATATAAACAGCCTTGTACAATAATTATATGTATATTAAATAATAATACATAAAAGTGAGTATGCAAAGCACAATTTTGTAGTATACAAAATTTTTTCAAATGCATTTTTATTTTATTTATTCATTTTTACAAAGCACATATTTGTACAAATTAAATATGCTGCTGATGAAACTGTATTCTGAAGAAAAAACAATTAAATATATGACAGAGTTAAAGAAAAAGTTCTTTGGTTTTCTAACATCAGTGTAGCAGGAATACCAAAAACATAAATGTTGCCTTGGCATATTTAATATATATTACCATTCTGTTGATTAGTTAAATCATAACCATTGGTCTCAGCATGGCTACCCTCAGGAAAGTGCTGAGTGCTTTAAAAAACTACCCCAAATGACTTTGAAAAGATGATTTCAGCAGTTAGATCCATAAAGTAAATAGAATACCCCTAATCCTATCATCTCCTCTCTGTTAAAAATTTAGAACACTGACCAAGACAAATATGGCAGTAAACAACTTACTAAGAATGTTTAAAATTCTAGTAAAAAGCAAAGCTGAAAAAATTGCTACACTCTTTTTACTTTCCATTTTTTTCATCTACTGTCTATAAAAATCTTCTGCCTTGAAAATGATCACCACTACCAGAAGAGTCATCGTTTTTAATAGTTAAATAGCAAAAAATAGGGTTTCCTCTTATTTTACTTTTAGAATGCCTAATGGTAAGAATAGAAATAGACTACATCTAAAAATATAGAAAACATTTTTTTAGTATTTTACATATACCCAAGGGTGTGTTACATCCTACTGCAGTCACCTGTTTTCCTCCATGGCTATTTGAAAAAATATGAATGATTTTAGCTATTAGCACAACAGCATTTGGACTTGGCGAGTTTTCTCTTTTAAATTAGGCTGAAGTGAAGGCAGCTATAGCCCTGGGTTTGAGTCTGGTTCCACTACATGATCAGTACAAAATGTGCACATCTCTCTGAAAAGTCATTGTCAGTATTAAATAAAATAACTTTGAAAGTTCTTTGGGTACCTTAAAGCACTTTATGTTTTGGAGGCACTATTGCATAATGCAGATTAAGGGCTTTACTCTTGGGCAGTTAAAACTTCAGCTCTTCAGCAAACTGTGTTGGCTTTCCCAACTTACCTAACCTCTTTAACTCCAGATGAAAAATGAACATCATAATAATATCTACCAAATGAAGATGTGCAGATGAAATGAAATAATGCATGTAAAGCTTATGGTCCAATGTCCAGCACATCATTTACTACAAAACTTAGTTCCTGAGGATCTTAAAGAATTATTCTTTAAAAACCAAACATTGAACACCTAACATGAGCTGGTTCAGTGTGTTCAGTGTTTGGTTTTTAATGCATCATTCTTTAAGATTTTTAGGAATGAAGAAAGTTTTATAGCAAATGCGCACATGCACACAAATATATTTTCTTATATAAATCTATATATTACAATAGTTTTGAATACTTTTAAAAATAAAATTTAACACAATCAAAACAATCAAATAATATATTGTTCATTAATTGTACTCTGTTTGCTTGAATTTTCTACTACCTGCTACATTTCCCAAAAACTCAATAACTGACTGAAAAGATCTTTCAAAAGAAAGATCATCAAATGACTTTTTCAGTCAAAAGTCATCTGATATCAACGCAACTCATAAAGCCAAGATGTTTTTCTGAGCGGACCTAGAACAGGCTTGCTTTGTTAATTGTGTGTGTGTGTGTGTGTGTAATGGAGCTGTGGATCTTAACTAACCAATCTTAAAGTGGGATGATTTCTAATAGTTCAAATCTTATTGAAGCCATTTGCTTAAATTAAATAGGTGATTTCTAACCATGGCCAACATAGCTTTGAATGCAGAGTACAGCCTCCTAATATTAATCTGAAGATTCACAAATTGCATCTCATTTGCTTGTATCTAAAAAAATAAGATTTTAAAATATGACTTGGTATTAAGACATGAAAACTGCATGAAATCTAAGCATATGATGTAATTCAAATATAATGTTACTTGTTGATAAGCCCAGTGGTTTCACGTGGATTCAAGAGTTTGGTTCAAATTAACCAACACTTAAAAAATAAAAATGAAAAAAGAGGAACATTTTGTAACCTCCTTATATATTTTACCACTTAATAGATATACACTACATACTTTTTATTTTATTTTATTTTTTATTTTCATTTTTTGAGACAGAGTCTTGCTCTGTCACCCAGGCTGGAGTGCAATGGTGTGATCTCAGCTCACTGCACCCTCCACCTTCTGGGTTTAAGTGATTCTCCTGAGTCAGCCTCCCAGGTAGCTGGAATTACAGGCACCCATCATCATGCGCAGCTCACAGTTGTATTTTTAGTAGAGACATGGTTTCACCATGTTGGCCAGGCTGGTCTTAAACTCCTGACATCAGGTGATCTGCCCACTTCGACCTCCCAAAGTGCTGGGATTACAGGCATGAGCCAACGTGCCCAGACAATACTATACACTTTAAAATTCAAGAAAGTGTTGTTATATACTGTAATTTATAAGAATGTATAGCTTTCACCCTATGAGGACAAATGGCCCAGACAGCCTCCACACCCTACCTACTCGGTGACTGTCTTACAAATGTGGTTGAATTGGTGTCCTTGGGGCCTTCAAGCAGGCCAGTTCCTTCCCTGGGAGAATGGCTTGCAAAGGACCAGTCTTGGATAAGTTAACGATGATCTTTCAGTAATCACATCAGCATCTTCCAACACTTCCCAATTAAATTGATTTTCAGATTACTTTTACATTTCCATAAATAGAGAATTACTCTTAACAACAGTGCTACTTGTAATGGTGCTGAACTTCTCAGCAGTTACTGAACTTATGGGCAATTAAATTATTTTGTAGTTATTTTAATTCTTTATACAACTATTCAAGATTCAACATCTCTGTTCTATACTGGGTAACAAAAGCTATATATTGGAAGGCTATGTTTGATTAAATCAAACCCAATCCTTCAGGTTGGCAAAGAGGCAGCATTTTATAATACAGTTGAGCATAGTTCTGTTGTCAGGGTGCCTGGGTTTTTTTATTAAGTAATCTCTGACTATCTTTATTTTCTCACATGAAAAATGTAATCAGTGATAGTAATTATAATTACTGAATGAGTTAATGTGTGTTTAGAATGGTACCTGACACATAGCAAGTACTTTCCCAATGTCGTTTGTTTTTTATTAATAAAATGAAAGTTGCTATGCATACCAGGGGTATATAGTGAGTTTTAACAAACTCATTTTATTTGCTCAAGGTGAATTTCCATAAGGATTCAATAAAGATATTCTATATCCTAAGCATCTTCCCACCTCAGATGTCCCCCTTAGGCACCTAGTTTCTTCCCTTTTCTCAGACTTAAAGTGGTCTGTTGGTTATAGATGTCTCAGTGGTCGTAGGGGTGTTTCTGCCTGTGGTGGTCTTGGGGGTGTAGATAACATTGGGCATTTGCACAGAGGGGAGCCAGAACCACCAGCAGGTGTTCATCTCCTCTATCTAAATTCAGGCATGGTTTAGCTGGGAGATCAGACAGGGCCAGGCTAGGCCTGCTGGTCGCCAGAGATCCCTGGTGACCTTGGTGTAGAGCATGGATAGTGTGTGTGATGGTGATGGTCCCTGCTGGCTTGGGCAATGATACTTGGAGCCATGCTGCTAGATTAAGCATTAATATGGTGGGGGGCAGAGTATTGGTGTGGGCTACTCATAGAACTAGGGACAGTGGCTATTTCCTAATTAGTATGAAAATACTTTCAATGTTTTAATGATAAATAACAATTTACCAATATATAATGATATTGGTTGAATGTTTTCTCTGATTATAGAAAGAGATGAAATAAGCTGATAAAATGTTGTGATTCAAGACATTTCTCAAAAGAAGATATATAAATGGCCCACAACATATGAAAAAATGTTCAGCATCACTAATCAGGGAAATGAAAATTAAAATCACAATGCGATACCATCTTACCCAACCAGGATGGCCATTATTAAGGAGTCAAAGAACAACACATATTGGTGTGGATGTGGTGAAAAGCTGGGAATGTAAATTAGTACAACCTCTAGGGAAAACAATATGAAGATTTCTCAAAGAACTAAAAGTAGATCTACCATTTGATTCAGCAATCCCACTACTGAGTATTTAACTAAAGGAAAAGAAGTCACTATATCTGAAAGACACCTGCATGCATATGTTTATCACAGCACAATTCACAATTGTGAAGATATGGAATCAACCTAGGTACCCACCAAACAGAGTGGATAAAGAAAATGTGATATATATATGTATATGTGTACACACACACACACACACACACACACACACACACCCTGTGGAATATTACTTAGCCATAAAAATAATGAAATAATGTCTTTTGCAACAACTTGGATGAAACTGGAGGCCATTATTCTAAGTGAAGTAACTCAGAAATTGAAACCTAAATACTGCAAGTTCTCACTTATAAGTGGGAGCTAAGCTATCAGTATGCAAAGTTATACAGAGTGGCATAATGGGCATGAAGACTCAGAAGAGGGTGGTGGGAGGAGAGTGAGGGATACAAAACCACCTGTTGGGTACAATGTACACTACTTGGGTGAGGAGTGCTCTAAAATCCTAGACTTCACCACTGTTCAAGTTATCCATGTAACCAAAAATCACTGGTACTCCTAACGCTATTGAAATTTAAAAAAACAAGCAAATAAAACAAGTTAAGATTCAGTGATCCCACCTCTGTGTTTTAGATAATATGAAAGACTTTAGAGCAACTTTCTAGGAATGAGTTAAGCTTATGAAGAGACTTGATTATTAGTATCAGTGTTTATTTGTTTATTCAGCAATTTTTACTAAGGGCCCCCCATTTACAATATGTCTGCCAACTGCTATGATAAAGACGTAGAAGTTAAGGCATGGCTCTCTCAATTCCCAAGAAGCTAAAGTCATCTTTTAGCTGACGACACAGGAGGTTAAATGGGACATAATTAAGATTCTATTATCTTCTTCATCTAAATTATTGAGTCAAATTTACACAAACACAAGTAATTATTACTTATTTTAGCAGGCGCATAGACAATGCTGTCACTTTGTTCTTTGGCCTATTTGTGGGGACTGGGGCCCAAGTTCTAGGATAAGGGGACTATAATATAAAAGTTAAAAGTTAAAAGCATCTATATCCAAGGAATGTCAGTATGTTGAAGAGATATTTGCATTCCCATGTTTGTTGCAGCGTTATTTACAGTAGCCAAGATATGGACTCAACCTCAGTGTCCATGAATGGATAAATGGAAGAAGAAAATGTGACACCCTCCCCATAGAATATTATTCACCCTTAAAAAAGAAAGAAATCCTCTTATTTGTGACAACATGGACAAACTTGGAGGACATCATATTAGGTGAAATCAGCCAGGCACTGGAAGACAAACGTCACTTGATCTCGCTTACATGTGGAATCTAAAAAAGTTATATTCATAAAAATGGAGTGTAAAATGGTAGTCACCAGAGGCTGTGGGAATTGGGGAGATGTTGATCAAAGGGCACAAAATTTCAGTTACATAGGAAGAATAAGTTAAAGAGTTCCACTGTACATCATGGTGACTGTAGTTAATAATGTATATTGAGAATTGCTGAGAGAGTATATTTTAAGTGTTCTTACCACAAAAATAAGTATGTGAGGTAATGCATGTATTAAAAAGCTTGACTTTGTGCAATTTGTAAATATAGCAAAACATCATGTTGTATACCATAAATATATGCAATTTGTATTTGTCAATTAAAAATAATTTGAAAAACCCTAACAAGCTAAAATATCCACAGAACTTTGTAACACAATTCAGCACCATAAAATTTAATAGCCTTGACGCTAGTGGCTTTGGCAAGAATAGGATAGAAACGTCAGTACCTATTCATAATAGCACCAGTTGTTTGTCATTGGGCACATTTCTGGCATCCCTCAGTAGGTTAGGCAACAGACATCCTTATAGGGATCTAGTATAAAGCAGGAGAGATGCCAGATATTACATGAGAGTGGAGGAGGTTTTTAAATGAACACATGTGAGACATCCCAAAGTACTTGCAGAAATAGCTAAGAGGGAATTTTAGCCAGGACTAGAATTTGGTAAGGAAAAAGCCAGTAAAATATCATTAAATGGATCTAAAATTAGTTTACATATAGCTGAATAGAGGATAAGTGAAATGGAAGATAGTTCAATGCAAAATATCCAGATTAATCATATTTATTTTTTGTATTTGTTTAGTATACTTTAAGTTCTGGGGTACATGTGCAGATCGTGCAGGTTTGTTACATAGGTATACATGTGCCATGGTGGTTGGTTTGCTGCATCCATCGCCTCATCATCTACATTAAGTATTTCTCCTAAGGCTATCCCTCCCCTAGCCCCCACCCCGCTGCTAACCCTCCCTTAGCCCCCCGCCCCCATCCCTGATAGGCCCTGGTGTGTGATGTTCCTGTCCCTGTGTCCATGTGTTCTCATTGTTCAACACGCACTTATGGGTGAGAACATGCAGTGCTGGTTTTCTGTTCTTGTGTCGGCTGCTAAGAATGATGGTTTCCAGCTTCATCCATGTCCCTGCAAAGGGCATGAACTCATACTTTTTTATGGCTGCATAGCATTCCATGTTGTGTATGTGCCACATTTTCTTTATCCAGTCTATCATTGATGGGCATTTGGGTTGGTTCCAAGTCTTTGCTATTGTGAACAGTGCTGCAATAAACATAGGTGTGCATGTGTCTTTATAATAGAATGATTTATAATCCTTCGGGCATATACCCAGAATTGGGATTGCTGGGTCAAATGGTATTTCGAGTCTTAGATCCTTGAGGAATCACCACACTGTCTTCCACAATGGTTGAACTAATTTATATTCCCACCAACGGTATAAAAGCGTTCCTATTTCTCCACATCCTCTCCAGCATCTGTTGTCTCCTTATTTTTTAATGATTGCCAGTTGGTACCTCATTGTGGTTTTTGAATTGCATTTCTCTAATGACCAGTGATGATGAGCTTGTTTTCATAAGTTTGTTGGCTGCATAAATGGCTTCTTTTGAGAAGTGTCTGTTCATATCCGTCGCCTATTTTTTGATGGGGTTGTTGTTTTCTTGTAAATTTGTTTAAGTTCTTTGTAGATTCTGGATATTAGCCCTTTGTCAGATGGGTGGATTGCAAAAATTTTTTTCCCATAGAATGGATAATCTTACAAAACCAGGTTTAGAAAAAGGACAATGTAGATTAGAGTATATACTATAGAATTTTAGTTATATAAAATAAAAAATATGCAAAAATAATATATAGCTTTAGAATTTAGGACAGTGGTAAACTTTGGGAAGGAGGGCTGGGTAATAACTTGAAATTCATCTTCTACAACAGTGGTTTTCAATCTTAAAAAAAATGCAGCCAGATCTTTTAAAATCAAGTTAACTGTCGTGTGAACCTCAAACCAAACTCAAAACATCCAGCAGTTAAAAGGTGAGCCCTCTAGTATACCAGAGAGGGAGGATCTGAGCCTAGTCTACGTTGCTTCCCTGTGTGCCTTTCCTGACCTTCAGCTGAGACCTATTTGACCTTGAAAAGTAGAACTCCTTGATAGGGCTCCCTGAAAGAAAATTGAAAAGGATTTAACTGAAATTCCATTTTTAAAGCTAAAATTTGCTATTTCCAAATTTGCTATTTCATTCCCTTGTTTAAAAGTCTTTGATATTTCTCTTTGCCAGTGATACACATCCAACTTCTTAAACTGTGTCCAAGCTCTCTAAGTTCTGGCCTTGATTTAACTTTATGGCTAACCCCTGCATTTCTACCTTCCTATGGCAACTTCTGAAAGGCTCAAACCATACCATGTAACTTTCCCAGGTGAGAAAGTACCGTTCACGTTGAGCCTTTACCTGAGCCTTTACCCATGCACATGCTAATCTCTTTGTCTGGAATCCTTTTTCCCTTCTTGCCTATATCTAACTCCTGGTAATTGTTTCTTCAAGGCTTTCCACCCCTCTCTGTAAAGTTTTCTCTCTGAGACTAGCTGGAACAATGAACTCTTTCTTACTCTAAGCATCCCTCTTCCTCAGTGGTCTATAAAATCCTCAAGGACCAGAAACTTCTTTGCATCTTTGTATCTTCCCTTCCCTTCTTTTCTTTTTTTTCTTTTTTGAGATGGAGTCTTACTCTGTTCCCAGGGCTGGAGTGCAGTGGGGCGATCTCAGCTCACTGTGACCTCTGTCTTCCAGGTTCAAGCGATTCTCCTGCCTAAGCCTCCTGAGTAGCTGGGATTCCAGGTGCCTACCACTACGCCCAACTGATTGTTTGTATTTTTAGTAGAGACGGGGTTTCACCATGTTGGCCAAGCTGGTCTCGAACTCCTGACCTTGTGATTCACCCACCTCAGCCTCCCAAAGTGCTGGGATTACAGGTGTGAGCCACAGTGCCTGGCCTCTTCCCTTCTTTTCTATTAACCACAATCTCTATAGTGAGTGCATATTATCTTATTCTTTTTGATAACATTGAACCATTTTGAATAATTTTTAAATGCTTTATTTTAAAATATAATGTTTATTTACCATCAGAATTTTTTTTTAAGCCAAAGCAATGCACTTTTCTACTCATAATATATACCTATGGTAAGAGAGTAATCCTAGCCCAGCAAAAGATCTGCTCACTAAGAGATGTTGCTGCATGTTCACTTCAAAAAGAAATAGTGCCTCTTTCAGAGAGCTCCAATTCTGAATCTCTGCCCAGTCCTTAAAACTCAAAGAAAATTCTCACTTAATCTTAGATTTTAGTCCTATTTTTTGAGCTTTAAATTCTGCCATAATCTCTTGTCTGGAGTGCTAATCTTTACCACTTGAAGGGACACTTAGCATCATTATTATTTGACTGTAGAGGTTAATCCTTAACTGTAGGTTTGTGGTTGAGGGGCCTTTTGAGAAAAGCTGTATTTTGGCAGAAACCTTAACCACAAATATTTAGGGGGTTTTCTTTGTAGCTCAATGACCTTACAAGACCCAAGCAAAATAGATGATATCAAGTACTTGTTTATTCTTTAGAAGGCAAACCCTTTTGGGGGAAGTCAACATTTTTTTTTTAATTGAATACTCATTCACTGCTCATGACCATGATCTTTAAAAAAATGAATTTTCTCTCCAGAATATGGAAGTAATGAGAGTTTATTCACATGAGATGACTCTGAGAGTTTTGACATTAAAGACAATTCTATCTGATAGGTTCCACTCAAGTGGCAATATTGTTTTAAGAAATGTAGTTAGAGAGACAGCAATTTATTGGCTGTAAAAAGTTACTGGTGGGGGAGGATCCAAGATGGCCGAATAGAAACAGCTCTGGAGTGCAGTTCCCAGGGAGAACAATGCAGAGGGTGAGTGATCACATGTTTTCAAATGAGTTATTAGTGCCCACAGACCGGGAGATTCCTGGGCTGAAAAGTGCCATGAGTTTCCAGTATGGCTGTTTCAGCTGGTGCAGTGGGTCTCCACACAAAAACTCACACAAATCTGGGCAGTCATTTCAACTGGTGTCTGGAACACCTGGAAGACAGAGCTACCCATTCAACTGAAAAAAAAAAAGGCCTGAAACAGGGAGCCAGGTGATCTGGCTCAGCGGGTCCCATCCCCTCAAAGACCAGCAATCTGAAATGTTCTGGATTGAGAGTTTTGCAGCAAGCGCAGCTGGACCCAGGACAATCCAGTTCTGTGGGGGGAAGGGCATCTGCCATTACTAAGGCAGTCCACCACAACCAAGGCAGTCTGCCATTACCAAGGCAGTCTGCCATTACCGAGGCAATCCGCCATTACTGAGGCAGTCCACCATTACTGAGGCAGTTCTAACTATACCTCTATAAACAAAACTACAAGGAAGTTCATGCAGCAGCTGGGCAGAGCCACGGCAGCTCAGCAACGCCTCTGCTGGCAGACTGTGATTAGGCTACCTCCTTGCTGGGCAGGGCATCTCTGAAAAAAGGCAGCAGCACATCAGGAACTTATAAATAGAGCCCCACATTCCTAGGACAGCACCTGGGAAAGAAGGTGGTTATGAGTTCCACTGCAGCAGACTTAAATGTACCTGCCCAGCAGCTCTGAATGGAACAACAGAGCTCACAGCTCAGCACTTGAGCTCCTATAAGGGACAGGCTGTCTCCTCAAGCAGCTCCCTGACCCCCATATATTCAGAGACACCTCATAAAGGAGAGCTCAGGCTGACATCTGGCAGATATCCTTCTAGGACAAAGAGAACAGAAGAAGAAAGTGGCAGCAACCCTTACTGTTCTGCAGCCACTGCAGGTGATCCCCAGGCAAGCAGGTTCTGGAGTGGACCTCCAGCTGTCCTAGATCAGAGGGGCCTGACTGTTAGAAAGAAAAATAAAAGACAAAGAAATAACTTCAACATCAACAAAAAGGACGTCCACTTAGAGACCCCATCTAAAAGTCACCAACTACAAAGACCACAGGTAGATAAATCCACAAAGATGGGAAGAAACCAGTGCAAAAAGGATGAAAACACCAAAAATAAGAATGGCTCTCCTCCTCCAAGGGATCATAACTCCTCCCCAGGTAGGGATCAAAGATGGATGGAGAATGAATCTGATGAATTGACAGAAACAGGCTTCAACAGGTGGGTAATAACAAACTTCTCTGAACTAAAAGAACATGTTCTAACCCAATGCAAAGAAACTAAGAACCTTGAAAAAAAGTTTGATGAAATGCTAATGAGAATAAACAGCTTAGAGAAGAATATAAATGACTTAATGGAGCTGAAAAATACAACACGAGAACTTCACAAAGCATACACACAAGTTTCAATAGCCAAATTGACCAAGAAGAAGAAAGGATATCAGAGATCGAAGATCAACTCAATGAAATAAAATGAGAAGGCAAGATTAGAGAAAAAAGAGTGAAAAGAAATGAACAAAGTCTACAAGAAATAAGGGATCATGTGAAAAGACCTAATCTACATTTGATAGCTGTAACTGAATGTGATGGAGAGAATGAATCCAAGCTGGAAAACACTCTTCAGGATATTAACCAGGAGAACTACCCCTACCTAGCAAGGCAGGCCAATATTCAAGTCCAGGAAATACAGAGACCACCACAAAGATAGTCCTCAAGAAGAGCAACCCCAAGGCACATAATCGTCAGATTCACCAGGGTTGAAATGAAAGAAAAAATGCTAAGGGCAGCCAGAGAGAAAGATCAGATTACCCACAAAGGGAAGCCCATCAGACTCACAGCTGATCTCTCAGCAGAAACCCCAGAAGCCAGAAGAGAGTAGGGTCCGATATTCAACATCCTTAAAGAAAAGAACTTTCAACCCAGAATTTCATATCCAGCCAAACTAAGCTTCATAAGCAAAGGAGAAATAAAATCCTTTACAGATAAGCAATTGCTGAGAGATTTCATCACCACCAGGCCTGTCTTACAAGAGCTCCTGAAAGAAGCACTAAACATAGAAAGGAACAACCAGTACAGCCACTCCAAAAATGTACCAAATGGTAAAGACCATCAACACAATGAAGAAACTGTGTCAACTAACAGGCAAAACAACTAGCTAGCATCAAAATGGCAGGATAAAATTCACACATAATAATATTAACCTTAAATGTAAATGGGCTCAATGTCCCAATCAAAAGACACAGACTGGCAAATTGGAGAAAAAGTCAAAACCCATCAGTGTACTGTATCCAGGAAACCCATCTCATGCACACATAGGCTCAAAATAAAGGGATGGAGGAAGATTTACCAAGAAAATGGAGAGCAAAAAAAAAAAAAAAAAAAAAAAGGAGTTGCAATCCTAGTCTCTGATAAAATAGACTTTAAACCAACAAAGATCAAAAGAGAGAAAGAAGGGCATTACATAATGGTAAAAGGATCAATGCAACAAAAAGAGCTAACGATCCTACATATATATGCACCCAATACAGGACCACCCAGATACATAAAGCAAGTTCTTAATGACCTACAAAGAGACTTAGACTCCCACACAGTAATAGTGGTAGACTTTAACACTCCACTCTCAATATTAGATCAACAAGACAGAAAATTAACAAGGATATACAGGACTTGAACTTAGATCTGGACCAAGCAGACCTAATAGACATCCACAGAACTCTCCACCCCAAATCCACAGAATATACATTCTTCTCAGCACCACATCGCACCTACTCTAAAATTGACCACATAATTGGAAGTAAATCACTCCTCAGCAAATGCAAAAGAATGGAAATCATAACAAACAGTCTCTCAGACCACAGTGCAATCAAATTAGAACTCAGGATTAAGAAATTAACTCGGAACCACACAACTTCATGGAAACTGAACAACTGGCTCCTGAATGTCAGCTGGATAAACAATAAAATGAAGGCAGAAAGAAAGATGTTCTTTGAAACCAATGAGAACAAAGACACAATGCATCACAATCTCTGGGACACATTTATAGCAGTGTCTAGAGGAAAATTTATAGCAATAAATGCCCACATGAGAAGCCAGAAAGGATCTAAAATCAACACCCTATCATCAAAATTGAAAGAGCTACAGGAGCAAGATGAAAAAAACTCAAAAGCCATCAGAAGACAAGAAATAACTAAGATCAGAGCAGAACTGAAGGAGATAGAGACACGAAAAACCTTTCAAAAATCAATAAATCCAGGAGCTGGTTTTTTGAAAAGAGCAACAAAATAGACCACTAGCCAAATTAATAAAAAAGAAAAGGGAGAAGAATCAAATAGATGCAATAAAAAACGATAAAGGGGATATCACCACCGATTCCACAGAAATACAAACCACCATCAGAGATTACTACAAACAACTCTATGCACATAAACCAGTAAACCTAGAAGAAATGGATAAATTCCTGGACATTGGCATCCTCCCAAGCCTAAACCAGGAAGTCAAAACCCTGAATAGACCAATAACAAGGGCTGAAGTTGAGGCAGCAATTAATAGCCTACCAACCAAAAAAAGCCCATATCCAGATGGGTTCACAGCTGAATTCTACCAGACATACAAAGAGGAGCTGGTACCACTCCTTCTGAAACTATTCTGAACAATCCGAAAAGATTTGGAATCCTTGCCAAATCATTTTATGAGACCAACATCATCCTGATACCAAAACCCAGCAGAGATTCAACAAGAAAAGAAAACTTCAGACCAATATCCATGATGAACATAGATGCAAAAATCTTCAATAAAATACTGGCAAACCAATTGCAACAGCACATCAAAAAGCTTATCCATCACAATCAAGTAGGATTCATCCCGGGGATACAAGGCTGGTTCAGCATACGCAAGTCTATAAACGAAATTCACCACATAAACAGAACCAAAGACAAAACCACATGATTATCTCAATAGAGGCAGAGAAGGCCTTTGACAAAATTCAACAGCCTTCACGCTAAAAACTCTCAATAAACTAGGTATTGATGGAACATATCTCAAAATAATAAAAGCTATTTATGACAAACCCACAGCCAATATCATAATGAATGGGCAAAAACTGGAAGCATTCCCTTTGAAATCTGGCACTAGACAAGGATGCCCTCTCTCACCACTCGTATTCAACATAGTATTGGAAGTTCTAGCCAGAGCAATCAGGCAAGAAAAAGAAATAAAGGGTATTCAATTAGGAAAGGAGGAAGCCAAATTGTCTCTATTTGCAGACGACATGATTGTATATTTAGAAGACCCCATCATCTCGGCCCCAAATCTCCTGAAACTGATAAGCAACTTCAGCAAAGTCTCAGGATACAAAATCAATGTGCAGAAATCACAAGCATTCCTATACACCAATAACAGACTTAAAGAGAGCCAAATCAAGAATGAACTGCCATTCACAATTGCCACAAAGAGAATAAAATACCTAGGAATACAACTAACAAAGGATGTAAAGGACCTCTTCAAGGAGAAATACAAACCACTGCTCAAGGAAATAAGAGAGGACACAAACAGATGGAAAAACATTCCATGCTCATGGTTAGGAAGAATCAGTATCTTGAAAATGGCCATACCGCTCAAAGTAATTTATAGGTTCAATGCTATCCCTATCAAGCTACCAATGACTTTCTTCACAGAACTGGAAAAAGCCACCTTAAACTTCATATGGAACCAAAAGAGAGCCCTCATAGCCAAGACAATTCTAAGCAAAAAGAACAAATCTGGAGGCGTCACGCTACCTGATTTCAAACTATACTACAAGGCTACAGTAATCAAAACAGCATGGTACTGGTACCAAAACAGAGATATAGACGAATGGAACAGAACAGAGACCTCAGAGGCAATGCCACAATCTACAACCATCTGATCTTTGACAAACCTGGCAAAAACAAACAATGGGGAAAGGATTTCCTGTTTAATAAATGATGTTGGGATAACTGGCTAGCCATGTGCAGAAAGCAGAAACTGGACTCCTTCCTGACACCTTACACTAAAATTAACTCCAGATAGATGAAAGATTTATCTGCAATGAGAACATAGGAGGTTTTTCATAGCAAAAGAAACTATCATCAGAGTGACCAAACAACCTACAGGATGAAAGAAAATGTTTGCAATCCATCCATCTGACGAAGGTCTAATATCCAGAATCTACAAGGAACTTAAACAAATTTACAAGAGAAAAACAAACAACTCCATTAAAAAGTGGGCAAGGACATGAAGAGACACTTCTCAAAAGAAGACATTTATGCAGCCAACGAACATATGTAAAAAAGCTGAACATCACGGACCATTAGAGAAATGCAAATCAAAACCACAAGGAGATACCATCTCAAGCCAATCAGAATGGCAATTATTAAAAAGTCAATAAACAACAGATGCTGGCAATGCTTTAGAGAAACAGGGATGCTTTTACACTGTTGGTGGGAGTGTAAATTAGTTCAATCATTGTGGAAGAAAGTGTGGCAATTCCTCAAAGACCTAGAACCAGAAATACCATTTGGCCCACCAATCCCATTAGTGAATATATGCCCCAAGGAATGTAAATCATATTAGAAAGATACATGAACACATATGTTCACGGCAGCACTATTCACAATAGCAAAGACATAGAATCAAGCCAAATTCTCTTCAATGACGGACTGGATAAAGAAAATGTGGTATATATTGGCCCAGCAATCCCATTACTGGATGTATGCCCCAAGGAATATACATCATTCTATTAAAAAGTTACATGCATATGTATGTTCATTGCAGCACAATTCACAATAGCAAAGACATAGAACCAAGCCAAATTCTCTTCAATGATAGACTGGATAAAGAAAATGTGGTACATATATGCCATGGAATACGCTGCAGCCGTAAAAAGGAATGAGATCATGTCCTTTGCAGGGACATGGATAGATCTTGAAGTCATTATCCTCAGCAAACAAACACAGGAACAGAAAACCAAACACTACATGTTCTTTCTTATAAGTGGGAGCTGAGCAATGAGAACACATGGACACAGGGAGGGAAATAGCACACACTGGGGCCATTTTGCAGGAGGAGGGAGAGCATAAGGATAAACAGCTAATGCATATGGGGCTTAATATCTTGGTGATGGGTTGGTAGGTACAGGAAACCACCATGGCACACGTTTATCTATGCAACAAACCTGCATGTCCTGCACATGTATTCCAGAACTTAAAATTAAAAAAAGAAAATATGTGAGTTCAGAGGCATTTGTTTAAATTTGAGTTGGAAGCAGATTATATCATGAAATGTGAAAACTCATGTAGCACTTTGTGCATAATGTATAGGACTCATCTTTAAATATTATTTTCTCTCCCCTTGTTTCTTCTTTTCACAGTCCTCTCTCCCTAGCTTCATCCCTTCTGTTTGAATTTGGGCTGAGATTGAAGACATAGGTATAGAACCTGACAGCATATGTAGAAACTGCTTTTGTTGGTGTGAAATAGCCATCTGTAAACTCCATTTAAATGTTGAGTTTGCAGATGCATAATGCCTAATTTGTTACACACACACACACACACACACACACACACGTAAATACAAAAATACACATATAAAAATATGTCTATGTATATATATGCGTCTCTGTCTATATATAATGTATATATACTTATTTCCAAGAACAATGTTTTTGATTACTAAATTTTAAAAAAGTAATGATGGGAGTGATTCACTTCCAAATGGTCTTATACTTCTTTATCATGGCAATTCAATAGAAAGCAAATGTGGAAATGATGCCACTGATTTAAAAGGAGGAGAACATATAAGCAATATATCATGCTTCTTTATTAATACAAGAGATAGAGAAATAGTTTTGCTACTTTTTTCCATCTTTATCATTTTTCTCTGGACTTGAACTTTAAAAATATAATTATTAAGTTCAGTTTTTATATTTTTCATTTTTAATTTTTGTGGGAACATAGTAGGTGTATGTATTTGTGAAGTACTGATATATTTTGTTACAGGCATGCAATTTTAAATAATTACATCATGAATAACGGGATAGCCATCTCTTCAAGCATTTCTTTGTGTTACAATCCAATTATACTCTTTTAGTTATTTCACAATGTACAACTAAATTATTACTGACTATAATCATCTTGTTGTGTTATCAAATAGTAGGTCTTATTAGTTTTGATATTAAAAAAATACTTTGAAAGAAGGTTATGTAAAGCTTTACAGCTTGACTATTGCTCTTTTATACACCCTGGGTGGTTAAAGCTTTAAACACCTCAGGTGTCTTGAGGGACTATCAATGGACCATTAAACAGCTATATTATGCCATAAAGCTATATTCCTGGCAGCACTTGACCCGTGTTATCGTGTCCTTCCTTGCACGTCTTCTAAAATAACAGTCCGACAGCTTTATGTACCCATGTGTAGCATGGTAATGTGATCTCAGGAAGGTTGTAGGGATCATATTCAGCTCAGATATGTTGACCTGTGGTCAAACAATGGGTAATATGTCAGTCACAGAAGTCATTTCCAATGCAAGAACTTTGTTCTTAACCATGACATACTTTGGCGTATGTCACTTTTGTGTAAATCTTTAGCTGCAATTATAATTTTGAGGAAAAGATATGGGTAAATGTATTTCTGAGTCCCTTCTGTTTTTCTTCTCTTAATGTGTGCACCCCAATCAGCTGCCAGTCAGATTCATGGAATTCACTTCATGCATATCTTTGGGAATGCTTTACGGCCATGAGAGTGAGATGAAAAAGGTCACAAACAGAGGAAAGGAAAATGACTCCTAAGGAACACATGAGAGATAAATTGAATGATGCACAATTTATTGCCTTGAAAGATGGATAGGATATAGATTGGTAAAATCGATTTGCTATGTTGGGCACAGAAGCTTAGGTTTTATATGGAAGACAAGATTTTGGAGACGAGTAGAAACCTGACACGAATCAGTATTTTAGAAAGATTAATTAATAAAGCAGTGGGCCACAGGAAAGCCAGGAGTAGGAGATGATTAGAAAGGGGAGAATTTAAATGTATTAGCCTGCAAGTCTTGAGGTAAGACACAAAGAGCTTAAAAGGAGGGTGGTACCCGATAAGAGAGAAAGAGGCAAATTCAAAAGGAATATTACTTGAATCTTTAGAATTTGGAACTGGCACGTGATTGGCTAAATGAAGTGGTAGTAGTAGGAGTCTACGAATTGGGTAACCTGAAATGCATATTTCTAAATATTTCTCCTTAAGTTGTGTTTTGATAAAATAGTAAATGATATCAGCTCACATATTTCTACATATAGGCCACTCACATCTAGAAAGTTACAAAAGTATGTTAATAATTGAGGAACAAGAGAAATAATTTGGGATTGAAGATAGTGAAAGGAGATCACAGCTGGAGAGCAGGAATAGGTTTTTCCCTACAAAATAGCCTTGGGCTGTATAAAGACAGTAGGTGCTTTGAAATTCTATTTCTGTGCCCAAGAGTGAGAAGCCTGCAAAAGCCAGGTCAGAAGTTGTTAAGTACTTAACCGGCTTAGAGTTATCATGGGCAGACCTAAAAAGTCTTTAACTCGGCATTACGAGAAAGGTGGTTGAAGAAATACCATGGCAAAGTCTTGTGATAGCACATATCGGTTTTCTCTGTGCTAGGAACTTATCTAAGACCTTCACGTATTTTCACTTGGCTATCGCAATAATTTTATGATATAGGTGTTTTTACTATCCCCCCCATCTCACCTATTCTCATGTTAGAGGTGAGAAATCAGAGACCCGGAGAGGTTAAGTGAATTGGTTTGTGTAACATAGCTGATGAACATTAGATCAGAATTAAAGCTCTGGTGGTCTGACTTCAAGATCTTTGGACTCTTGGACAATATGTTAAACTGTCTGTCTCATGCTGTATACATAGAGCTATCCTTAATTATCCTGAGTTAAATAAGTCAATGACAGTTACCCAAAGCTTTCTCTACAACATGTATCAAACATATACTGAATAGCTGGGGCCCCTTTAAAATCAGAATGTGGGAGTCAATGAAATACAGTTGTTTGATTTCATGCTTGTATTGGATAATACTGGCATCTGCCCTTATGCTTGTTCCTACAAAATCTGTTCTTCTTACCCTGGCACGGCTCACCTCCTTCCATCTACGGGCTGCAGGCTCTCCATGCTCTGGGGTTTCTGTGTTGCCAAGAAGCAGGTATACAAGCTGAGGCATAAGGCATCCTTATCCTCTTGTGACTAGAGTTCTAATCTCTCAGATCCCTAGGCTGCCTCCCTGAATTTCTGATATCCCCATTTCCATGTAGACTAAATTCCTGATACTCCAACCGTAGTAAATAGACTGTCAGCAGGAGCATCACTTCAGCTCTTACCCTAGAACTGTTAAATCAGAAGCTGCACTTCAATACGATTCTCAGGTAACATGTGTGCACGTTCAAATTTGAGAAGCACTGTTCTAAATGTTTTTACCACTTAGCAGCTGACCTATCTGTGTGGTACCTGATTTCAAATGTAGTTTCTGGTGTACTGTGAAAACTTCGTTTCTGGCACTTGGGAATGATTGGTTTGTAGGTATCTAAGTGGTTTCTCAAACATATCTCTGTCCAGACTTCTAATGTTTGCACATTTCTCTATTTTTTCCATTCCTGGTTTCTTGTTCTGTCTCCTCCATGATCCATCTCTACTTGTGCTCTTAGAACTAAAGAAATAATAATAATTATGTTACTTGTTTTCTTATAAAAATCACAAAATGAAGATATGTAACCAAAGGAGCTATTAAGCCAGGTGGAAATTTGTATCAATTATTCAGACTGATCTTTTAGCTGTTTTTGACCATAGCAATGTAGTAAATCAACAGCGCCCTCTTTCCCTCCATTCATTCCATATCTGCAGGATGAGGTATTATATGTGAAAGGAGAACTTGGTAATAGTTCTTATTTTCTCATTATGTTAAAAAAAGACAAATAATCATTTATCATTTTTCAGTGGATGATGATTAATGAATTTCTTTGATTGCCTTTCTCAGAAGTGTAGCAGAAGTCAATTGGCTGATTCCTCTGTTGCAACTTCTAGGATTCCTATGGTGTGTGAGATATTTATTCAATTTAAGTATTAGTCATCCATGGGGATTTCCTGTGTAATAACTTTTACAGGTATAATTTCAAAGAAGAGCATAAAAGTGTGTTTATAGACATCCACCCACACCCCTTTCCCTGAAGAGAGTGCTTTTTAAGTGTTACTGTGATGAGTCTTCTTTGAAGATTCAACATCAGGTAGAATCTTAAAAAAAGAAAAGGTTTTTCTCAGTAGAATTACAAAAAAAAAGTTTTATCTATTGAGTTTAGAAAATGGCACAGGGTTAGGTACAGAAGAAGATTCAAAATGCATAGTACTTTTAAAATTATGAATTGAGATTTCAGAAACTAAATGATAGAGTCATGAGAAACAAGGGATTATTCTTTTATGCTGTAGTTATGGCATTTGTGCAATTGTTACTATTCTATTCCCTTACTTATTTTTCACTGGCCTGTAATGAAGAGAGTACACAAAGCCTCTGTCAAATGACATCTCTACATATCCCACCAACACTACAAAGGTTGCACATTTGGAAAGATTCTAATCTTAAAAGGAGAGTCTGCAGCTGGGGACCAGTAGCATACAGAATTAAACTTCCGGGAAAATCCCTGGGTCACTTTGTAACATTTTAAGAACAACTTTATCCTAAATTGATCTCCAAAAGCAAAGGCAAGTAATAACAACAAGAAATGCAAAGGCAAATAATTACAAGAAACACAGGCTTATTTTTCTAGGTGGCTGAAATCAAGCTTTTTAAAAACATATTTTTAAGTGATGCCCTAGGACTCTGAGGCTGTGCCATCACATAGTGAGCAAAGAGTTTCGTTCTTTGATTTCATTTCTGGTTCATGGTTTTATTATAAAATCTTCATCATCTCCAGTGATTAGTAGAGTGAAGCTGATTGCGTGGGAAGCCATACTGAATTTTGCAAAACTGACAGGATAGTCATTGATGGGTAGAGATATAGCTTCTGATCGTGCTATATGGATTTTCCACTGAGGCAAAAACTAATTTTAAGCCCTATTTAGGGAAAACACAAGGACTAGAGTAATTTTCTAAAAATGTGATAGACGCGGTTTCAAACTTTGCAATCTCAGAATGCAGCAGTAGTCAGAGGAAAGGGCAGTGCTTACGATATAATAATTTTTAAATCTTATAAAATAGAAACATGCCTGGAGTGCTCCTTTTGACAAGGAGCTATGTACAAAATGAGACAGTACTTTTCTTGACATAATTACTGTATCTATTGGTACAGATGTTTGATTTTTGTTCTGACCTCCTATTCACATAATTTTATTTTTATACACCAATCTATCTAAATTCAATCCATCTTTCAAGGCCAAGCACTATGCATTTTATTATGTTATTTTTCAATGATGTTCTTCTTTCATGGTGTCAATGTTGTCTGAGTCAGTCCTCTGAGTAAGCACAGGATTTTCCTTTTTTTTCTAGAAGTCATCACATAGCTAACCTAGTTCAAATCACTCAGTTTTAGTTGAAAGAAGAGAAGCCCCAAAAGATTATGTAATCCATGGCTCAGGCAGCACGAAGATCTTTGTTTGTGTTGGTGTTAATAATCTTTATACCTTTTAATGCTACATCACTTGGCACTTAGAGAAATACTACTTTGCAATATTTGTCAATTTTAAAATGTGCTTTTATAATTTTTCCCAAACTAGAAGATCCTTGAAGGTAGGAATACAGGTTCCCTCAGAAGCTGTACAAAGAGTAGCACAGTGGCTATCACGTAGTACAATGAATCCTATATGCAATAAAGGGAAATCCTATGTATTAGCTAGCAATTGCTATAATAAAGCTGTGTAATATCCTCCAATATTTGGTGGCTTAAAACAGCAATCATTTATAATATGTGAGTTGGTTACAAATTGGCTGATTTAAATTGGGCATGCCTGGCTCTGCTGCAAGCCATAGGTCCACTTGGGCTTTGTGTCTCCCTGAAGGCTGGGCTCAGGCTTATGCCACGTGTATTAATTCTACAGTTCAGGCTGAAGGAATAAGACCTATCCAAGGGAAGCTCATATTGTCTGATGGTAGAGGTGTGAGAGGGTAAGTTCAACAGCCAGTTCACATTTCCAACCTCATTTTGCATCACTTCTGCTATGATCTCCTTGGCCAAAGCAAGCTTGAGGCCAAAGTTAAGGAGTCAGAATTCTTTTTTTCCACTTTTAGGCTAAAGCAAGTCCCATAGGTGAAGGGGAGAATGGATTACATGCTGAATAAGAATCTACCACAACCATGATCCTATACCCTGAAGGCATTCCTGTTTTTCTAATAGTCTCTCCACTCTTGGTAGATTTTTGAGAAAGAAGAGAGAGGCTGGGGACAGTGGCTCACACCTGTAATCCCAGGACTTTGGGAGGCCCATGCAGGTAGATCACGAGGTCAGGATTTCAAGAACAGCCTGGCCAATATTATGAAACCCTGTCTCTACTAAAAATACAAAAATTAGCCGGGTGTGATGGTATGTGCCTGTAGTTCCAGCTACTTGAGAGGCTGAGACAGAAGAATCACTTGAACCTGAGAGGTGAAGGTTGCAGTGAGCAGAGATTGCACCACTGCACTCCAGCCTGGGTGACGGAGTGAGACTCCATCTAAAAAATAAAAAATAGCATTTTCTTTCTTTTGGTGTGAAATATGCCACTATTGCCAGCTTTTAATTTTCTTCCTTGGGTGAGCCTAAGCTCTCCTGTTGCCTAGACTTTGCTGTCCTGAATAGTCTGGACAATGCCCCCTTTTCTTGTTCTTAATGGTTTTCTGAAGTCTTGTGGTCAAGCATCTTTTGGTTGCAAGTAATTAAAATTCACACAGAACTAACAAATGAGATTTTTTAGTAAGGTGACTGTATTAGTTTTTTAGGGCTGTTGCAATGAAGAACCATAAATTGGGTGGCTTAAACGACGCTATTTTTTTGTCTCATGGTTCTGAAGGCTAGAAGTCTACAGTCAAGGTGTTGGCAAGGTTGGCTCCTTCTGAGGCCTGTGAGGGAAAAATCTGCTCCAGGCCTCCCTTCTTGACTTGCAGATGGCTGTCTCCATGTTCACATGGCGCTCTCCCTGTATGCATGTCTGTTTCCACACATGCCCTTTTTTTTTTGAGTCAAAGTCTCACTGGTGACCAAGGCTGGGGTGCAGTGGCACGATCTTGGCTCACTGCAACCTCTGCCTCCCGGGTTCAAGTGATTCTCCTGCCTCAGCCTCCCCAGTAGCTGGGATTATAGGCACCTGCCACCATGCCCAGCTAATTTTTGTATTTTTAGTAGAGGCGGGGTTTCACCATGTTGGCCAGGCTGATCTGGAACTCCTGACCTCAGATGATCTACCCACCCCAGCCTCCCAAAGTTCTGGGATTACAGAGGTGAGCTACCACGCCCAGCCTACGTACCCTCTTTCTATAAGGATATGAGTCATATTGGATGAAATGACCTCATTTTACCCTAATGACCTCATTTTAACTCAGTTCCCTCTGTAAAGTCCCTGTCTTCAAATAAAATCAGATTCTGAAGTACTGAAGGTTAGAACTTCAACATATAAATTTGAAGAGGGGATATAATTCAACCTGTCACAGTGACTGTAGGTGTTTCCCCCGGACAGTCCCAGCTTATTATTTGTTTCCCTGAAGTAATCATGAATAGCGCCCCCTTTCAATGTCTATAATGTACTAGTTTTACTGAGACATTTCATGATCCCTCCAATTAGGAAAATACAGGGGCAGCGCTTTAAATTTGCAATCAGTTATTCTAATCCATTGGCAACAGTTCAGCATTTAAACTGAAGTATGAGCAACTGTAGGTGTCAATAGCAAGAACTTTCCAAAAATAGTAGGAAGCACAAAAAATAAACGAAGAAAATGATTCTGGAGACAGTAATGCCATCAGATAAAACAGAGAAGAATCAGTATTAGCTCTAAAAGGAGGAATTAAATGCAGAGGTTTCAGGGGGATATTTCGGCCAGAACCTGGAAACGATCTGGTAACACTGCATTTATTGCTCTGTGTCATACTGTTTTTTCATTTATGTGAATGATGTCATGAACTAGACTACATGTGTTTGTAAAAGTCTGTAACTCCTACCAACATGCTTAGTGGATACTTTACAATTTAAGAGTTTAAAAACAGGCTGGGTGCAGTGGCTCATGCCTGTAATCCCAACACTTTGGGAGGCTGTGGTGGGTGGATCACTTGAGGTCAGAAGTTCGAGACCAGCCTGGCTAACATGGTAAAATCTCATCTCTACTAAAAATACAAAAAAATTAGCTGGGTGTGGTGGCACGCACCTATAATCCCAACTACCTGGGAGAATCACTTGAAACCAGGAGGCTGAGGTTGCAGTGAGCTGAGAGCACGCTAGTGCCCTCCAGCCTGGGCTACAGATTGAGACTCATCTCAAAAAACAAAACAAAACAAAAATGAGTTTTAAAGTTTTAAGAAAATGTTTGTGTTTGTACATTATTATTGTGTGTACATTACATACAAAATGTACACATATATTATATATACACTTATATGTAGTATATACATTATATATTATATATAAATACCATACATAAACACACATACACATATACCATACATACATAAATACACATACACATACATAAATACAGTTATGCCTTGCTTAATGACAGTAATATCTTCTGAGAAATGTGTCAAATGAATTCATTGTCATGCAAACACCATAAAGCATACTTACACAAACCTAAATGGTAGAGCCTGCTATATAGCTAGGTTACATGGCATAGCCCATCACCCCTAGGCTACAAACCTATATAGCATGTTTCTCTACCGAAAACTGTAGGAAACTATAACATAAGGATAAATATTTGTATATCTAAACATATATGAATATAGAAAAGGTACAGTAAAATATAGTATAAAAGATGGTACAGTAAAAGTATAGTATAAAAGATAAAATATGGTCCACCTGTATAGGGCACTTATCATGAATGGAGCTTGCAGGACTGGGAGTTGCTCTGGGCGAGTGAGTGGTGAGTGAATGTGAAGGCCTAGGACATTACTGTACACTACTATAGACTTTATAAACACTGTACACTTAGGGTACACTGAATTTATAAAACAATTTTTTGTTTCTTAAATAATTTTTTGTTTGTTTGTGTTTTTGAGATGGAGTCTCACTCTCTTGCCAGGCTGGAGTGCAGTGGCACTATCTCAGCTCACTGCAACCTCTGACTCCCAGGTTCAAGCGATTCTCCTTCCTCAGCCCCCTGAGTAGCTAGGATTACAGGCGTGCACCACTATGCCTGACTAATTTTTATATTTTTAGTAGAGACGGGGTTTCACCATGTTGGCCAGGATGGTCCTGATCTCCTGACCTCGTGGTCTGCCTGCGTTGGCCTCCCAAAGTGCTGGGATTATAGGCATAAACCACCATGCCTGCCCTGTTTCGTCAATAATTAATTAACCTTAGCTTAATGTAACTTTTTTACTTTATAGACTTTTAAATTAAAAAAACTTACACTTTTATAATAATTTAACTTAAAGTACACATTATATAGCTGCGTACAAATATTTTTTTATCCTAATTCTATAAGCCTTTTCTGTTTTTAATTTTGTTTTACTTTTTAAACTTTATTATTAAAAATGAAAATACAAACATGCACATTACCTTAGATCTGCCCAAGGCCAGGATTGTCAGTATCAGTGTCTTCCACCTCCACATCTTTTCTGGCTGGAAGATCTTCAGGGTCAATGAACACGTAAGAGTTACCTGCTAGGATAACAATGCCTTCTTCTTCGTCTTCTTTCTTTTTTTTTTGGAGATAGGGTTTTACTCTGTTGCCCAGGCTGGAGTGTAGTGGTATAGTCTTGGCTCACTGCAACCTCTGTCTCCCAGGCTCAAGCGATTATCCTGTCTTAGTCCCTCAAGTAGCTGGGAGTACAGCTGCGAGCCACCATGCCTGGCTAATTTTTGTATTTTTTGTAGAGATGGGGTTTTGCCATGTATCCCAGGCTGGTCTCAAGTTCCTGAGCTCAGGCAATCCACCCTCCTCGGCCTCCCAAAGTGCTGGGATAACAGGCATTAGCCACCGCACCTGGCCAACAATACCTTCTTCTGGAATATTCCTGATGACCTGCCTGGGGCTGTTTTTTAGTTAGCTTAAAAAAAAAAAGTAGAAGGAGTACATTCTAAAATAATGAAAAAAGATGTAGTAAATACATAAACCAGTAACATAGTGGTTTATCATCATGATCAAGTATTATGCACCATATATAACACACGTGCTATACTTTTATATGACTGGCAGCACGGTTGGCTGGTTTGTACCGTATCATCACAAATGTGAGTAATGTGTTGCAGTGTGACATTTGATGCCTATGTTACTAGCTAGTTTTCGGCTCAACTATAATCTAATGGGACCACCACTGTATATGTGGTCCATCCTTGTCCCTAATGTCACAATTACGACTGTATATTTCTATAGAATTTTCCTTTAAGGATTTAATCATTTGCTTCCATCAATTCCCATAACATTTCTCTAAGCAGGTTTGGAAGTGAAATTCATAAGCACCGTTGTAAACTTTTATACATAAAGAGAACCTAAGGAAATCAGTATGCAAGACAGCATAAGGCCGCTCTGTATGTGATTGAAGCAGGTAACACAAACACTCTCTTTGACCAAATGCTCTTTAGTTAAACAGACTTCTTGGCACAGTTAAGTCAGCTTTTTAAGCAAACCTAGGTCCTCTTAGTCCTTACCTTGTTCAAAGGACATTATAGGAGTTTCAACAAATAAATGGAAAGCAGATAAAGAGATTTTGGTTAATTGAAAAAACAAATGAAGAAGAGATAAGAGGCTTTTAGGAAAGATAACCTGCCACTGTCAGGTGAGGGGACCAATTCGACCATAAGAGGGAGGAAGGTGGGGCTGTGTGGTCTTAATGCACAGAGTAAATGCTTCCCTGAAACAAGCTCTGAAGATGTGAAAATATAGATAATTTCAGGAAAGGGACTCTAAAAGAGGCTTTAAAGGTAGGCTCTTTCTTGGCTTCTGTTCTTTGAGACCGGAAATACTGAGTTTGCATCAGCAGGTGAGTGATGGAATGGGAGATGAAGCCAGGACTCCTGACTCCTGTTTTAATACACAGCATTATTGTAACATTCTCAAAACAAGCAAATAATCATCAATAGAAATAAGATGCGTTTTTAATCATTTCAACAGAATTACTTCTTTTCTACCAAATATGTAAGAAAGTGCTTTTTAAAAGGTAGGATATACATTTAAATGTGTGACTTTAAAATATCAGGTTAAATCCAATTGTAATGAAGACCATTTTAACAAAAATACTGGTATAAAAGAATTCTCCAACACTCACTTGCACCCCATTCATCCTTTCTCCCACTCTGCCAGGGTCTACTACAGATCTTTATTTTAAAAAAATTATTTTATTTTACTTTAAGTTCTGGGATACATGTGCAGATGTGCAGGTTTGTTAAATAGGTATACATGTGCCATGGTGGTCTGCTGCACCCATCAACCCGTCATCTAGGTTTTAAGCCCTGCATGCATTGGGTATTTGTCCTAATGCTCTCTCTCCTCTTGCCCTCCACCCCCTGACAGGCCCCGGTGACTGATATTCCCCTCCCTGTGTCCATGTGTTCTCATTGTTCAACTCTCACTTATGAGTGAGAACATGTGGGATGAAGCTGACAGCTTTTAAAATATGAAATATATACAGAGACATATATAGATAGACAGATGCTTTCCAAATCTACCTGACACTGACCCCATGCTTTCATTTCTGCCTGCTTATGAAACAGTGTGTATGTATTGTTCCCACTTCAAATGCAGTATTGCTAGAAAAATTATAGTCAATTTTTCTTTTCCACAAACCAGATTTCTTTTGGAAGTTCCACATTCCCCAATAGTACTATCATTTTTCTGCATCTTAGGATCATTCTTCCTTTCTACTTATCTGTTAGTCACTCCACCCATAGTTGCTGATTGAATCTGTGACTTTGTTTTTCTATGTGATACTGTTGAAGATTCTGTCTCCCTTGTCATTCAAATGATTTCTACTTCCTGTTCATACATCAGTCACTCCTAACCTGACTGTGGTGACAACCTCTTAACTGGATCCCCTGCCTATGCACAACCTTCTTTTTCCAATCTATTCTAGATCATATTGTTCTTGAAAATAAAAATCTTTAAAAAAATTTTTTAACATCTGTTCAAATACCTTCAATGTCTATGATTAGAAGAATAAGTCCAAGTTCTTAAGTTAACAATCTTAGCTTCCTCTACTTTCTACATTCTTAGCTTCGTCTCTACTTTCTTTTCTTACAATTTATTTTTTTTCAGATAAAAAATCATTTAGTTATATTCCTTCAGTTCTCCTTAAAAATGAGATGTTTTATGATGGTTTTATCTTGTTAACATTGATTTTTAATTTTAAAATAATAACTAAATTTTAAAGATTAAAATTTCAATACTGTTTTTAACTTATAAAATGTAAATTTTACGTTCCAGATTAATTTGGGTGAAGAATCACACTTCATTGGTTTAACCATCCTCTTATTTTGAAGTAGAAGTGATGTTATATGTTCTTTACTGGCTGTTCAAACACTGACCTTCAAGATAACCCAGAGCATATCTGAAAATGTGATAACCTAAGTCCCTCTCTATGATTCTTAATTGGCATGATGGCTTTCTAGAATAGATGTGTCTTGAGCTGAAACTTGAAGGATTTATATCATTGAGGAAGTCAGAAAAAAAAGGGAGGAATCTGGGTTAAAGTAGGAGCATGACAAAATGAGAAAGGTAGAAATAATTATTGTTTAAGTGGGGACAGAAAGACTTTCTTGGAAAAGAGAAAATGTGGTAGAATAATAGAGATAAAAATTGCACAAAATGTGGAGTGTGTTGAATTATAAATGAAGGCTCTGAGAGTGATTGAGCTGTTCTTGGACAAGGAAGTCATGAAGATAATGAAAGTAATGTTTTGTGAGAATCAGTCTTATGTACAGCTTATATGCAGATTTGAATGAGAAGAGAAACCAGACAGAGCTGGAGACGTCAAATAGGAGGCCATGTAGTTGTCCAGAAGAAAGGAAATGAAGGCCTCACTGGGTTGATGGGCATGGAAATGGATAAAGCAAGTCAGATGTGAGAATTATTTTGAAAGAAAAATTGACAAAATTTATGACAGACTAAATGTAGAGGATGGGGAGCAGCTTTCTTTTAAAAATTCTAATATCATTTACCTGAAAACAGGGAATTGATTTAGGACTGATTTAGGAAGAAAGGTGATAAAGTTAGATTCAAACATATTGAGTTGAAATGTGTGATAATGAAATACTCAAATGGAGATAGAGAACTTAACATTTAAGTGAACGGGTAGAAGTGTAACTATAAATAGATTAGAGGTAAGGATTGAAACTGTGGAAATCGATGAGCTCATTAAAGAAGAGATTATAACATAAGAAGATCAGAGGGCTTTGAACTTGTCAGAAAAGTCCTTTGCTCCCCAATCTACACTCATCATCTATTCAGATATCTTCACTTTTATAACTTCGTTTCTATCTCTTTGTTATTTTGACTGTTTTGTCTCCTTTTTCAACTCTTGCTAAACTCTCAAGATGAGGATCATGGCTCTTATTCTGACCTCCATAATCTATCTGCTTTTCCTTGATTTCCATTAGCTTATGGACTAATAACTTGATCTATTGCCTTTCATATTTTTCTTCCATCTTAGTTACTTAGCTGCTGACCATATAAGACATTGTGATACAGTCTTGATCTGTGCACAAGAAAAGAAAAAAAACTAGTGAAACTTGTGCAGGAGTAGTTATAAAAATGAGAACCAGAATTATACATTATAAAAGTAAATAGGGAAAGAAGAAGACAGTTCAGAAACTCATGAGGATTTATATTATCAAATGCAATATAAATGTCATAAGAATACCAGTAAATTATTGGGGCATCATAGGGACTTTTATTCCTTCACAAATAGACATCACAAATCATACTAAAATGTAGAAAAAATCACAATTCAATAAAAACTGGCCATTATAGGAAGTGAAGCTCTCATAGCATTGCAATTTAGCAAGCTTACTTTCTTAATACTGCTGAATGCATTTTCATTTGACCAAGCATAGGATTGTATTTTTTGGGATTTCAATCCTAATGGCATCTGTCAGATTGAGGTAGGAATTGGGACTTGACTCTGGAGGAGGGCTCAGACACTGGACCAAATTGAGGAGTAACTAAAAAAGATGAGACAGAAATAGTTTTCCTTTAAACACAACCACCAGTATGCCATGTCAATTACCACTGTCATGGCAATACCCAGGCGTTGCCACCCGTTTCTATGGCAATGACCTGACAATCCAAATTTCTGCATAAACTTCCTCTAAATCTACATGTAATTAAAAGTAGGTATAAATATGACTGTAAAACTGCCCTGAGCTGCTACTGTCAGCACACTGCCTAACTGCCCATGGAATAGCCTAGCTCTGCAGGAGTAGTGATGGAGCTGTAACACCACTGGAACTATAACTCTGCCACTTCAATAAAGCTGTTTTCTTCTATCCTACCACTGGCTTATCCTTGAATTCTTCCCTGAGCAAAGCCAAGAACCCTTGCAGGCTAAGCCCCACTTTGAAGCTCACCTGCCCTGCATCAAGGTTACTTCTGGCTTATGGGGTCAGGACTGAAAAAACTCTATTTAAACCAGAAGATCCTTCATTCATTTCTTTTGTAAATACTTCTCATAAGTTGCAATGTAACATCCATGGTTTGATGGTAAGCAAAAAATACCAATTACATATGATTTTTGAAAAATTGTGAAAGACCTTTTGGAAAATCCTAGTTCAATGTTAAGGTAGTTGAATGGCAAATGCAAAATATATTATGCCTCTATGGTCAACATCCCACTAATTAAGGATTTACTTATTCTTGGATAGCTTCAGGCAATGTAAATATAGATCTTGTGTCTGTTTCTAGATAGTGGTAGACTGCTGGTCAGGTGCATTTCAATCTCATTATTTTAAGCTCATCTTTAGATGCCTTATCCTTTCTCCAGTCAATTCTCTGCCTTTCAAAACCTACTAAACTGTTTTCTCTTTTCAGCTGTCCTAGTAATAACTATCATTTCAACTGTACACAGATAATTTAACACCAGTCTAATCTTACAGTCTTATAATCCATAGACTTAATGCCCCACCTGCAAATGATCTAGAACTATTACCTGTGGATAATGGTACTGACAATTATCCACAGTATGTCTGATTTTGCAGACAATGTAAATTGCTAACGAAATTCTCATACTTCCGAGTTGTGGGGGGTTAATTTCTGATAAGAAAATGTTGTTTAATGCAGGATTTTTCTTGAGCTTCTTGCCCTCTTTTTGCACTTGGTTTTGATGATAATACTATTGTCAAAGAAATTTTCACCAAGGGCAGGAACTCCAATACAGGTTAAGGAGGAGATGAACTATATTCTTACTTCATTCCCTCCGTTCTGTCCTGCTCATTCCCCACTGCATTGTCATGATTGTCACCAAGTTGAGACCTATGGATCAGAGGACGTGGAGGAACTTTCACCAAGGAGATCAACATTTGCCTTGAGCTTATTTTCATTACATATGACATCAAGATTAAAAGTGTCTTCCATCCCAAGACTCACAGTCTCCTTTCAATCCCAGGTGGTTTGTTCCATTTGTAAAAAGAGCTTCTGTAATTTATTTTAAAAGTACACAAAGAACTGCAGTGATTTATGCTTTTGTGTGTGAGCAAAAACTTTTAAAGATATACATTAGATGAAATAAATGCTTCTTGTTCAATAACAAGCAAAATCAGAAAAAGCACAATTTGGATCATTACAAATATGACTCAGAAAAATAAAGCAATATTAACACCAAATATTGTTTTAACATGCTGTAAAATGAAACAACTATAATCTTTCAAAGTACAAAGACAGGGCAACCTAGTAACTTCTAGAGGACCTTGCCACAACCATTAGAAAGGGGAGTTCTGAATGGAACTAAGTTAATTTAAAAGGGTATCTCAGTGATTAGACATTGACATTAGTAACTAAACCTACTGACTTTTCTCCATGATCACTTACCTATGTTCTCTCTCTTTCCTCTTTCATTTCCTCCTCCTTCTCCCTTCTCGCTCCCTTTCCACTCCTCTCTCCCTCCTTTCCTTCCTTCTTGCCTGCTGTTCTTCATAATTTGTTTCTCTTTATAGGTCTCTTGGTCTCTGAATGTTCCTGCTTCTATCTCTGTTGAAATCTCAATTTATCATTGCTACGTTTAGAGTTTTATGCTCTTTTTTGTTAGTCTGAAAGATGAACAAATATTTCCTTTAATATTTCTCTTGCTGGGAAAAAACCCAACTCACATTGAATTGAATTATATTTTGCCAATAGAGGAAATAAACAGAGGGAGCAACAATGAGTAAAATATGGAGACAAAGATAGATGAGAAAAGAAATAATACAAAAGAAAATATAAGAAGATGGGTGAAAGAACAGAAGTAAAAACATGTATAAAGTGGGCAGGAACAGAAGGGTAAGAGTAAGTTTAGGGGGTGATGGAATGGATTAATAATGGATTAATATTACTGAAGGAGGTTCAGGTTCATATTTGGCATCTTTAACTTAACCGTGTAGACCCAAATTTTAATTTTTTCTTATTAACACCTGTTATATTAATTAAAATTATTTAAAATGCAGTGTTGGGTAAAAAAGAGGCACCTTTAAATGAGGTCTCTTGATAATTTACACCTTTGGCTATTTAAACCATTAATACTGAGAACCATTATGTTCTAATATTAGAACACAAAGTAAAATTTTTTTCTCAGTATAGTTAATTCATTCTTATTTTTAGTATGTCGAAACAGAATTCTTGGACTTTGACAACGAAGTGAAGTTTCTACACAAGTATCATTTTATTATTTTCTTTCCATTTGAAAACATCTATTTTTACTAAGAAGTAGCATCATTTTAACGGTTTGTTAACATTTTAATAGCCATTTTAATGGTAAGTTTAATAGTATTTGCCTTTTTAAAAAATCCTTGTTTTTATTTATTTATTTATTTATTTTTAAAAAATTGAAAGTGTCTCATTCTTGTCCCCTAGGCTGGAGTGCAGTAGTGGAATCATAGCTCATGGCAGGCTCAACTTCCCAGGCTCAAGCTATCCTCCTGCCTCAGCCTCCTGAGTACTGGGACTACAGGCACACACTACCATGCCTGTCTAATTATTGCATTTTCATTTGTTGTAGAAACAGGGTTTTGTCCTGTTGCCCAGGCTGGTCTTGAACTCCTGGGCTCCAGCAGTCTGTGTCCCCTACGCCTCCAAAGTGCTGGGATTACAGGGATGAACCACCGTGTCTGGCCCCAAATCTCTATTTTTAAATAGTTTTATTGAAGTGTAAAGTGTATAAACACACATATTTAAAGTATACAATATGGTATGTTTTTGATATGTAAATACTAATGCAACCTCACTTATAGTCAAGTTAATGCACGTATTGGTAAAAGTTTCCTAGAGTTCCTTTGTAATTCCTCACTGTCACGTCACTCCTTCTCTTCCATGCCTTCACTATCCCTGAGGCAGCCATGATTATTAAACATTAGTTTGAGTTAATTTTTGTGTGAGATATGAATTGAGTTCACTTTTTTTCATATGGATATCCTGTTGTTCTAGAACAAATAGTTGAAAAGAGTATGCTTTCTCCATAGAATTGCCTTTGCATCATTGATGAAATCTGCTGTCCTTATATGTGTGTGTCTATTTCTAAACTTTATTATGTTCTATTCATTAGTTTGTTATCTTTATACCAATATCAAACTGTCTTGACTACTATAGTATAGTTTATAGTAAATCTTTAAATCAGATCATATAAATTTCATATGGAAATGTACAGAACCCAGAACAGTCAAAATAACTTTGAAGAATAAAATTAAAATTGGAGTAGGAACATAATTTGATTGACTTATGATATTTTTTCAAAAATAAAAATTAGACTTACCGGTTTCTTTAAAAACACAGGCTAGAATCTTGATTGGAATTAACTTGAATCTTGACATTAGTTTGAAAAAACTGACATCGTACCTATAGTGAGTCTTATGACCCATGAACATAACATGTCTTAATTTATTTAGAATTTCTTTAATTTCTGTCAATAATATTTCATAGTTTTTAGCGTATAGATCTTTCAAATTATCAGATTTATCTCTATTTCATATTTTTGTTGCTATTGTAAATAATGTTTTAAAATGTCAATTTCTGCTTGTTTTAAGCTAGTAAGTAGAACTAAACTGAGTTTTAAATTGATCTTGTATTCTGCAAATTTGTTAGTGTATTCATATCTTTTTTGAAGCTTCCATTAGATTTTCTATATAGATGATGATGCCATCTGTAAATAAAAGTTTTGCTTTTTTGTTTTAATCTGAATACCTTTTATAACCCTCCCATTGTAGCTAGAAATTCTTGTACAATGTTTAACTGAAATGATAAGGCTGATCCTCCTTTTCTTGTTCCTGACCTCATGGGGAAACCATTCAGTCTTTCACTGTTAAGGATGATGTCAGTTGTAGTCATTTTCATAGATGTTTTTTGTCAGAATGAGGCCATTTCTTTCTATTTGTGTCTTCATTTTTGAAGTATGTTTTTTACAGGCACTGTAGAGTTGGATCTTGCATTTTTATCTGATTTGACAATTTTTGCCTTTTATTTAGACTATTTAGACCATTTATACTTAATATTATTATTGATATGGTTCAGGTTAAGTCTATATTCTTGCTATTTGTTTCTATTTGTCCATCTGTTCCTTGTCCTTTTTACTTCTTTTTCTTCCTTATTTTGAATTAAGTGAATAATTTTTATTATTCCATCTCCTTTGTTGATTTATCATGTATAATTAATTGTTTTGTTATTCCGGTGCTTACTTTGGGGCTTATGTTATACATCTTTAACTTATTACGGTCTACCTTCAAGTGATATTGTATCATTTCACATATAGTACAGAATGGTAAACCCCATTTCTCCCATCCTGAACTTTATGTTATTGTTGTTATACATCTTATTTTTATATGTTAGAAACCCCATACTATATTTAATTATTTTTGTTAATGTCAACTATGTTTTAAAGAGACTTACATAACAAGAGATTTAAATAGTAAGGTTTTTACTTATCCACATAACTTCCATTTCTAGTGCTTATTACTTTGTGTAGGTCAATAAGTTTTTTTCTGGTATATATTTGTTTTCTACTTTCCCTTAACATTTATTGTGGTTCAGATTTCTAGTCCTGAATAATTTTAGTTTTTGTATGTCTAAATTTTTTTTATTTTGCCATGATTCTTAAAGGTATTTTCACTGAATATAGAATTATGAATTGAAATTTTAATTTTCTTTAGTACTTCAAAGATATTTCTCCATTCTTTTCTCTTGTGCATCGTTTCTTACTGGAAATCTAATGTTGTTCTTATCTTTGCTCCTCCATATATAACATACTATTTGTTCTGTTTGATTTTAAGATTTTCTCTGTATTGCTTGATTAAGCAATTTGGTCTTGATGTGCATGTATGTATTTTCCCTCATGTTTCTTGTAGTTGGGGTTCATCAAGATTCTTAGATTTGTGTGTTTATAAATTTGGAAAAATTTGGAGCATAATTTCTTTAAATAGTTTTTTTCTGACTCTCCAACCCCTTTGAGGATGCCAGTTAAATATATATTTGGCTATAGTTGTACAACAGCTTACTGTTATCTCTTCCCTTTAAAAATTCTCTCCCTGTGCTTCATTTTACATAGTGTTTATTGCTATGTCTCAAAGTTCACTATTAATTTCTTCTGTGTAATCTTTTGTTCATTCATGTATTTTCTATGTCATTCATTGCAGTTTTCATCTCTGGAAATTCAATTTGGGTGTTGTTTTTATATCTTCTGTATCTGTACTTTGCCTTTTGGATATATAAAATACAATTAAACCATTTTAATGCCATGTCTGCTAATTCTAAATTCTGTGTCAGTTCTGGGTCACTTCAGATTAATTTTTATCCTCATTTTGGATAGTTTTTTACTGCTTCTTTATGTGCCTGATAATTTTTTTAAATTAATGCCAGATATTGTGAATTTTACCTAATTGGATGGATAGTTTTGTTGTGGAAATAGGTCCTTTTAGATATCACTTTTGCAATTTCTTTGGTAGGACTGGATCAGTGCACAGAGAACTGCACAGCAATTAAGTCTAAGTATTCCCCACACAGGGCAAGACCTTTCTGTGTATTTTACCTAATGTCACATGATTGTTGAGGTCTGACTAATAGAAATCAGCACTATTCTTAGGTCCTGTGTGTTTCTTTTCCTAGCCTCATGCACATACTTTTGTGCATTTTGTTGATTAGTACTCAGCTGAGTACTCAAGGGAGACCTTGCCAGATCTCTGGAATTCTCTCTTCATGCAGCTTTCTTTTCTTTGGCACTCTGTCCCAAGACTTCTTGCTGTTTTGGTTTTCCTGGACTCTCATCTCCAACTCCTCAACTCAAAGAGTCTACTGGGCTCCACTTGGGTTTCTTCTCTCTGCACACAGCCTGGAAACTACTTCACAGCAGTACACTGGTACAGTCATAGGTTTCACCTCTTTCAAAGATCATTGTCTTTCATTGCCTGATGTACAGTGTCTTGCCAAACTTGTTCCATATATTTTTGTATTTTTTCAAGGAGAATAATTCCTTTGTGTTTTCCTCCATCTTCTCCAAAACTGAAAGGCCCTTGAAACAGCATCATCCTACATTTTATTTTATTTAAAATTGCCTTTATAATTTTAGGAAGTAAATTATATGCTTAGGTAATTTTAAGGAAACATTTTTTAAAGTAAAAATGTGAAGTTATATGCGAGGTTACCTGTATACATAATTGAATATCTTGTGCTGATTAAGACATTCATGCTCCCATAGAACCCAGTTAGTATGTAGAATTTGAAATAACTAGTTCACCTAGACTTCATAAATGACAAATTTTAAAATTTCAAAATATATGTGATTTATCACTAGTTTTAAATAAGGCTAAGTTATTGACTTCAAAATTTATTCTTGTTTATAAGAAAATAAGAGAGAAACAAAGTCTATGTATGTATACCTCTTATGCATTCATTCATTTTTTTGTCAGCTTGCATGATCTGTTTCAATGGATTTGATATAGACAAACCAGGTTGTGTAGACCATGGGAAAAGTGCAATATCTAAGCTGGAGTGCCGGAGTGTTGAGAGAAGTCCCTAATGGCTTCCCTTGGCTGGGAGAGTAAGTTCTCCTCCCCTTGCACCTCCTGGGTGAGGCAGTGCCCCACCCTGCTTCAGTTTGTCCACCTTGGGCTGTTACCACTGTCCAACCAGTCCCAATGAGGTGAACCTGGTACCTCAGTTGGAAATGCGGAGCTCACTTGTCTTCTGGCATGCTTTCACTGGGAACTGCAGACCGGAGCTGCTCCTATTTGGCCACCTTGGTGGAAGTCCTCAGTAGTTTCTTCTTCTAGACAAAGAATGATTGCTTACTGCTTGCTTTAATAGTAGTGGCATCCTAAACTCAGTGTTCCTCAACTACAGTGCAAATTCACTGTGTATGTAGCATCCATGTTGGTCATACAGTATCACTTCTATGGGACATGTGGGTAAGGAGAACTGACACAAATGTTACAATGCTCACTTTGCTTGCTGCGCCTTGAGCAATTAAGACCTTGGTCTCTGATACAGAGATCTTGTGTCTTCTGTTTTGCCTCCATGAAACAGTTGCATTCTATTTAGTAGATTTATTAGTTTTTAAGTAGGATAAAGTCAAATCCCAGACTGAATAATAGTTTTCCAGTCATTTCACTCTGGTATTTATCTTCTTTAGTTATATGAAAATGATAACCTTAGCAAAACTTCACTTTGTAGTTAAAGATCAAAGAAATTTTCTTTCTTTTCTGTTCTTTTTTTTTTTGAGACATGGTCTAGCTCTGTCACCCAGGATGGAGTGCAGTGGCATGATCTCAGCTCACTGTATCCTTCGGCTTGCTGTTTCAAGCCATTGTCGTGCCTCAGCCTCCAGAGTAGCTGGGATTACAGGCATGTGTCACCATGCTCATCTAAGTTTTGTATTTTTAGTAGAGATGGGGTTTTGCCACATTGGCCAGGCTAGTCTTGAACTCCTGACCTCAAGTTATCTGCCCATCTCCACCTCCCAAAGTACTGGGATTACAGGCATGAGCCACTGTGTCCGGCCTCAAAGACATTTTCAAAGGTTTTTTTCCCATCTGATTGTGGCAGAATTAAAATAAAAATGTGGATTGAAAAATATGAATTGATTTTTCACATAATGATCATTCCAACAGTCTAGTTCTTTATTTCACATTATTTGGAAATCTTTCAAAATAGATTAATTAGATACAGTGTACTATGACTTATTTAGCCAAATGCCTTGTATCTTACATGAATGTATGGTATAAGCTTCTATGCACCCAGAAGGAGAAAGATAAACACAAAAAGAAAAAATAAATTCAATTAATAGAAGCATGATGCAGAATTGTAAAATTTATATTTCTTTCCCAATCTTTATTCTCTCTTATTTTAGAGGTATTTCATATTTTCCATAAGGATTCTACCATTCCAGTACTAATGCTTTCTCTAATTGCATATGTGTTTACTTTCTGTTAAATGTTAGGTGTTTTATTTTATCTTTCCCTGTACTTAAATATAAAGACTTGAAAGATGTCATTATCTATTCTTAAGAAGCATTTGATAACTGTTTGGTGAAGTCTTTCATTTACTTTGATATTTTGATCTCTTACTTCAAGCCATAACTAGTTCTAGGGCCTGTTGGTCTGGCAAGGTTTGAAACCACTTGGCAATTTTCAATCAGTTTTGTTGAAATAACTGTTTCTCATTTTCTCAATCTTTATAATTTAAGAGCCCTAGAAAAATTTATACCAAATTAGAATGCCATTATAATTTTAGAAAGTAAAATTAGACACTTTGAATATTTTAAGGAAGCATTTATTTTAAAAGACAAATAAGTGAGACCAGAGATATATACTCATCAATATCTGATGAATAGGAAAAAATGATGACTGTTTAGGTTTGGCACACACATTTATCAGCTACTTCCTAGAAAGCCAATAGCTTTGCTGCTTTAGAGCCCAGATGTGGACTCCCAGTCATTTGCATTTTGTGTCATTTGGCCTAAATGTATTAAGTTTCATTTGGTCAGATAATAATAATTAAAAATGGATGTTTCCAAAAGAATCTTTCCTCTGCTCTGCTTCTCATAAAATTATCCAAAATTGAAAGTATCATCTTTCTCTAGTTCAGCCATGAGCTACAAATGAGTCCCATGGGCTCTATGATAACCTCAAATATATTTCAGAGAATTTATTAATGATTCTAAATTAGAGTTAGATTAGAACTGGATGCAAAAAGAATATACGCAATATTCTTAGCATTAGGATCAACATTGTTTTACTTAATCACAAAAACCCATTCATAATTGATGACTAGCACTTCATAATTTGAACATTTCAGATTTCCTCTCTTTTACACTCTGCCATTTAATGATTAGTACTAAGGCGGCAAGTGTATTAATTCCTACTCAAATTTATATCAGTACTGTTTTACTCAGGATTTGTAGATATCTCTTCAGTTTGTTTCCTTATTAATAGTTAGGTTTTTAGATAGAAAGCCTCTGGTAAGAAAACAATGCCTTCAGCACCTTTGGATGTGAGGGTGGTAAAGTGATTGATGCTTTAAAAGAGAATGTTTGTTAAGGTTAATAATGGATGGTCTTATTTAGAATATTGGACATTCTGTAGATAGAACTCATCTTAAAAAAGAAATTTTCTTATTTCCATCTTGCTAGTCTCTCTTTTTTAAAATTGATCCTAATAAACATTTTATTCCTTCCAAGGAGCTGTTCTCAGCACCATTGATAATGAATTTGTACATCTTAATTATGTGGAGTCTTTGGAATTTGGGTTAAGATAATTCTCTCTCAGATAACTAGGTGTTAAAAGAACTCTTTAAATATGCATGTGCTTTGGCCTTTCTGAGAACAAGATTCTTTTTAAATCTGGCTGCACCAAAAGACTATGGGAAATTTGGCTGCAGACTGTGACCTCAGTTTAGAAGGAAGGCAGCTGATCCACCTAAACTCACCTTTGCCAAGTAAAGATATCCTTTGTCCCATCCTAGCAGGAAAACTCTTAGTAACTTTCTTCTCTATTTCAAGCTCCAGGACAGTAAAACATGCTCTGCTAATCTCTTACAGAGTGTAGATGTATCTAGACTAAATAGTATAGCACTTATGAAAACTTGGTATTTACTAAATTCAGAATTAAAATGGTCTCAGTTTAATTTATTCTTTCAGAATCACAGGAACTCCATCAAAGGAATTAGACTTAAAAGAAAGCTTTGGGATATTTAAATGATGCGTGTAGTTCGCTTTCCCTTACATATTTAAAACATCGGCGTCTGTATGACTGGCCTTCTTTGATCACTGCCACCATAATCCCAACTGGCTTTAGTGTACACATGGATGGAACGGCTAATGGCATGGCCTCTTCGTTTGGGACTCTCTTCATCTCCTATCACCATCTCCTCCTCTGTACCTGAGCCAGTGGTTCCCATACACAAGCCACTCACCTTTAGTAGGACAATAAACGTCTTCACCCACCAGCTCATTAATTCAAATATCCTACTCTATCATTACAACCTCTTCTCTCCCCAGTGAACTTATTCAGCTTTCCCTACTCCAATAATTCTTTGACCTCATCTGAACCTTCAATGCACATATTGTCGCTTTTCTTCCAATCTTCTCTCTCTGCCACATTCAATACATTTACTCCCCATCCCCATCTAACATTCTGGTTCACCTGTCTGGCAAAACCCAACTGAAGATGAACCTTGTATGCATGTTTTTCTGCACCTGCGTCTGAATAGGAGAGCACTTTTGGAGAATGTCATACAATGAGATTTGTTGGTTTCATAATTCATTTTTGATAATGACTTTGAATGGGCTTTCAACACTGTAGATCATCTATCTCAGGTCAACAGGCTCTTCCACTATACTCATAGATGGATTGATCTTAAATAGGAGAAACAGCTTTTTTTAAATTGTAACGGGAGGCATGTTGCCAAGATGGGTGAAGCTATAAATATATCTGTGAGTTGGTATAGGAAATACAAAATGAAAATGCCTTCTTATTCATTTTAGTAGGATAACCATCCCATAAATAAGAATAATATTAACCAGGCCTGGCATGGTGACAGCCTCCCAGCCTCCCAGCACTTTGGGAGGCCAAGGTGGGAGAATCACTTGAGGGCAGGAATTCAAGATTCATCTGGGCAACACAGTGAGATATAACCTCCACATAAAACAAAAACAAACAGCTGGGCATGGTGGCATGTGCCTGTAGTCCCAGTTACTTGGGAGGCTGAGATGGGAGGATTCTTTGGGCCTGGGGGGTTGAGGCTGCTATGAGCCATGATCACGCCACTGCGCTCCAGCCTGGGTGAAAAAAAAATCAAACCATAGATAGTTTTATGTATTAGCTTAGTCTTTCCTATGAAGAAAGATTGTTAACATTATTTTCTACCTATCTGTTATAAATTATTACCCACAATGGGTGAATTAGAAAACTTTTGTTCAGGTTTCTGGTATAAAGATTTGCTGAAGTGTGCTTCAAGTTATGAAGCAGTATTTTCACAAATGACAAACAGCAACAGATAAAATCACCTGGAAAGTTCACATCTCTGGGCATTTCCCTTCCAATCGTACTTTGAACTGATAACCCCTAATATATCGTTTTGATTACATCACTTCTCTTCTGCAAACCTACCGTGGGTTCCACTGCCTGCTATATTATGTCTCAACAGTAAAACATGGTCCTTCAAAGTCATCTATAATTTGATCCCATTCAATGCATTTAACATGATCCTTTACCATATAGTAGCCTTATTTCAAACCCCTTTGATTCTGTCCATTGCCTGTCTCCTAATTTTCTTTCCCCATGTCTCTCCCTTTGTGAATCTATGTTAGCCAGATTGACTTGGAAACTGCGCAGGCACAAACTAGGAGCTGTAGGTAGAATTTCCTATTCATTTTTTTCCTGTTCAGAACCAGCTAATCCATAATCATGAGGCAGAATCAGCCCATGACCTGAGAAATAAAATCTGGAGAGAAGAATGTGGGCCAGGAAAAGGAGAGAACATGGATACACTAGAAGTTTCCAGAGCTGACTTTCAGGGAGGCCATTCAGATTGGGCACAATAATAATTCAAGCTATTGGTTATCATATGATTTCTTCTATGATCATTTTCTTTGGGCTTGGAGAGGGGGCAATTCTCAGGTCAGGGTGGAGGACAAAAATACCAAATTCTTAACCCGTATTCTCAAATCATGGTGGGCCATTTCTGAGTTGTAACACACACACACATACACACACACACACACACATTGAAGGTGAACTGCTAGCACGTCCACACTTCCTTAATCCATCTCTCAACCTTTTGCTCTCACCCATAGGCTAAACAACTTTCCAGCTAAAGTGGAGGAGTGCTGGTAATAAAGTAAGAAGGGTTAGGAGTGAACATGTGACTCAGCACCTTTTCTTCCACTCCCCAGAACACGGGGCAGGTCTTTGTAAGAAGTAACATGAAGGAATTTATTTTTTGCAGATTCAAGTCCTGTCTGGGCCTTATTAGCAGCTTTACAGAGATGATGGACAGGATATTAGTAGCAGAATGAGAGTTTGCTGACAATCCCAGATCTCTCAAGGACACCAGGAAGATGTGGCAGAATTGTTCAATTAATGTGTTATCTGCAAGGGTATAGAAGAGGGGAGAGAGTGCTGGTGAACCCCCCAAAAGATTAAACCATAGATAGTTTTATATATTAGCATAGTCTTTCCTATGAAGAAAGATTGTTAACATTATTTTCTACCTGTCTGTTATAAATTATTACCCACGATGGGTGAATTAGGAAACTTTTCTTTACTAGGAGAAAGAGAGAGAGAGAGAGAAGAGAGAGAGAGAGAGATGATGTTTCAATATGTTGCTCAGGCTGGTCTCAAACCTCTGAGTTCAAGCAATCTTCCCACCTGAGCCTCCTGAGCAGCTGGAATCACAGGTGTGCACCACCACCGTGTGTACCTCTCTGGCTCCGGTTTTATGATATGGGTTATATACCCAGTGGCCTTCACCCCATGATACCCTAAAGGCAACAGTGAGCCTTTATAAGAAGCTCCCTTTTCTTTACATTCCTATATATTACCCTCAATATGTTTTACCTCCACCCAAACTCCTCTCGTGTTTTTGTCAACCTTTCCTCAATGAATCCACTCTTTCTCTACACCTTCATTTTTAGTCTTTATATATCTATTCCACACCTATTACTGAATTCCAATACAAACCAGCAGCATGGAAACACCAAGACTGCAACAGATGCCTTCAATCTTCATGTTGTTTAGAGCCCCTCAGAGAAGACTGACGACACAGTTCCACAGAAGGAGAGAAAGGGATGTCTTTATCTTGAACGTCTAAGCAGATGTTAAAAATTCATGGAGCACTGGAATAGTCCATTAGACCTTGAATGGGGAGAGGGGTCTTCTGTTGAATTCTAGCTTTTCTCTTATTGACATGCCAGATGGGTCTGTGGGATGCGATATGAATTCAGTGGGACAGATGCTGGCTAGAGGTGGGAGGAAATCAGAGGGGTTGTGGGTGAACTTTAGATTCAGGATGTAGGTACCAATCCAAACTCCATCAGTAAGTCATAATTAGAAGGAAGTCTCTGTCTCAGTTTCTTCACCTGGAAAACTAAAGGAGTTGATCCATGATCTTCCTTGGTTTTAGATGATTAGAAATGGTAGGTAGGAGGCAATGTGCATGGGATCAGACATAAAAGTATAAGCTTTACTTTTCAATAAATAAAAGTAATGAATGATACTTTTCATAGTTTCCATTCTGCTTCCGGGGGTGTAAGTAATAAAAATAGATAAAGGCTGATACTGAACATGCCTATATCCTTACCTCTGGTCCTCTGAACACCTAAAATTTAGAATAATTGGAGAAACACTTCAAGTTGGAAATAATCCTTAATTTATTTCGAAGCCTACTCTATGTGTTTTCTCTGAGATAAAAAAACAGTTCTAGCATAGTAGTGTTTCTTGGGTTTCCAGTTTGAGATAATCTGAAGGACAGGAATTTAGCCCGTAGTGTTCATTAAACGCTCAATTCCTTTCTTATGCCAACAAACCTTTCCCCTTTTTAGGATTCCCACTATTCTCGGCACCTTTCTAACTTCCTCACTGAAGTGATGTGCTAATGGGCTTAGATCTCCATGGAATTTTTCTGACAATGTAGATGGTAAACTCTACAGAGTGTAAACTCAGGACCTGTTGACTTTGATAACAAAGTCCAAAAAAGGAGACTCTTCTTGGTGCTTTGCAGGCACCTGTCTGTATAAACACACCGCACTCCAGGTGAATAGTAAGCCCAAACAGAGGCCACAGAGATGAACGATCTCACCTCTTGACTGGGGAAAAAAAGAGCAGATCAACTCATAGGGTGATACAAAAATGAGAGCATTTGGAACAAAAGGTTATTATAGTCTCACTGTGGGGAGAATTTTACTTCTGTTGCTATGATTTTTCTACCAACATCTTTTGATTAGCAGTGTATAAGGGGTTAGAAATTTTGAAATTTATCCTCCCACTGTCATTTACAAAATCATTCCCTATTGTGATATATTATAAAAAAGAAAAAGCGTACAGGGCCAAATGTTGCCAGTAAATCCACTTGAAGAATCCTAGATGGGCTCTTTCCTTCCCTCTCCACCCTCCAGACCAGACAATCAGAAGTGTTTGTAATAAGCAAATGCCGCTGCTTAAAAATCCTGCCAAAAAACTCCACTGAGGTTTAAATTAGATTATTGTAAAGGCCAACAGATACGAATGTTCAAAACATAATAGTTCCTTGAAATGTGAAATCTTGTGCTATTTTCTCCTAAGAATTATTAACAGTTTGATACCAAATGGAAATAAGGCAAAAGCATAAGCTCTTGGCAAAGGTCAAAAGATGAGGATCTCAAACTCAGTTCCTATCCATCAATTAACAGTATGTTGGGACTTTACATCCTGAAAAAGTGTCAATTAGTTTGGAGAAAATTCATATATGCAAACCTTTCAGCTTCTCTTCAGATGCAGTTTGGGGTTGTTTAGGGGGAAGTTCACATTGGAATTCTAGCTAAAAGCTCTTTTCTTTAATGGCATGATCTATCCTGGGAGAAGCAAAGTATCCAGTTAGCTCCTGTTTAGCGCTGCTGGGATCCAGATAGAATCTCCGTTGCTTGTCACATTGCTGCACAGTGAACATTGAGCATGAAGTGATAGCCACTGGTATCTACTAATGACGGCTTATGGTGATCTTGTTAGTGGCTTTGTTTGGTGTGTCCCTGTTGAACAGGTCTTACTCACCTGAGGATAAAAGGATGATGAAATGCTGTCCTTGTATTGCTGCTGTTTCTTATCTCCATTTCCTACACGCTGGTTCAAGAAAAAAGAAAATCAGCTTTTGTCATCTGTTACTAGAATGGAGAGAGGTAAGAATGGTGGCACTAATTTTCAAGGCATATTCTGCCCCCACCATCAAAAACAATGAAAATTTCCCATTGCAATTTCAATACAGAGTGTGCTAGACGTATTTTTTTTTTTTTTTTGACGGAGTCTTGCTCTTGTCGTCCAGGCTGGAGTGCAGTGGCATAATGTCAGCTCACTGCAACCTCCACCTCCCAGGTTCAAGCGATTCTCCTGCCTCAGCCTTCCAAGTAGCTGGGATTACAGGTGCCTGCTACGATGCCCGGCTAATTTTTGTATTTCTAGTAGAGATGGGGTTTCACCATGTTGGCCAGGTTGGTCTTGAACTCCTGATCTCGTGATCTGCCTGCCTCGGCCTTCCAAAGTGTTGTGATTACAGGCATGAGCCACCATACCTGGCCTTTTTTTTTAATACCGAAAAAACTTTATACTGGGCCACGTTTTTGCTCTGGCTGTTGCTGCAGCAATGAAGAATGTTGCTGCAGACACAACCTCACAGCACCAAGCTTCAGCTGCCTTGCTTATCTTTTGTTTTTTTTTCCTTCTTGACTTTTCCATTCCGCCCCTGCAAACTTGGACCAATGGGGGTGGGAGCCAGAAGATAAATAGCCTTTGCTTTCATATCTTTGGGTGGATAATCAGAGGCATATTATAGGTAGTACCTCGGAGATTTCCCTGTTAAGTTGCCAGATAAAATACAAGATGCCTAGGAAAATTTGAATGTCAGATAAACGACACATACTTTTAAAAAGTATGACTATGTCCCCAATACTGCTTGAGATATACTAAAAAAAAAGTATTTGTTATTTAGCTGACATTCAAATTTAGCCAAGTGTTGGGAAATTTTGTTTGTTTGTTTTGAGACAGGGTCTTGCTCTGTTGCCCAGGCTGAAGTGCACTGCAGCCTCGACCTCCTGGGTTCAGGTGATTCTCCCATCTCAGCCTTTCAAGTAGCTGGAACTACAGGCACGTGCCACCATGCCCAGCTAATTTTTGTATTTTTGGTAGAGACGGGATTTCACCATCTTGGCCAGGCTGGTCTCAAACTCCTGAGCTCAAGTGATCCACCCACCTTGGCCTTTCAAAGTGCTCGGATGACAGTCACGAGCAACCTCGCCCAGGTGTTGGGTATTTTTATTTGCTAAATGTGGCAGCCCTCTTGCCAAAGGGATGGAGGTCTAGATATCCATAGCGGTAACCAGTGCAGCACCACACCCCTGGGATTGGATTTGCTTCTTTCCTCATTTCATTCTTTCTAGTCTCCTCCAGTTCTGGTTCTTGGCCTTACATCCTCCAATACACCATCCAGGAGCAAAGGCTTGTCCCAGGTTATGCTTTTTTGGAAACCCAAACTAAAATATAAGGCTGACTCTAAAGTACTATTGAGTGTAATCCACTGGAGTTATAGTTGAGTCTTAGTATTTTCTAAATAATCCACCTATCTCCCAAGTTCTCTTTTATTGTTATATAACAGTTGTATATATTTTTCGAGTATCTGTGATACTTTGATACCTGTATACAATATGTACCAGTCAAACAGGGTAATTGAATTATCTATCCCCTCGAATACTTATATTTTCTTTGCATTGGAAATATTTTAATTATTCTTTTCTAGATATTTTGAAATATACAATAAATCATTGTTTACTGTAATTTTTCCACTATACTATTAGATATTAGAACTTATTCCTTCTATCTAACTGTATTTTTCTACTCCTTAGACAACGTCTCTTCGTCACCGCTATCCTTTGCCCTTTCTAGCCTCTGGTATCCGCTGTTCTACCCTATCTTCATGAGATCCACTTTTTTTAATCTCCCACCCTATGAGTGAGAACGTGCAATATTTATATTTCTGTGTCTGGCTTATTTCACTTAACACAATGACCTCCAGTTCCATCCACGGTGTGTCAAATGACAGGGTTTCATTCTTTTTATGGCTAAATAATATTTCATTGTGTGTGTGTGTATATATGTATATATTTATTGTTTGAAATTAAGAGAAGATTGATTAGAACTGCCGAATTAATGCTCTGTGAGGGTCCAGAGCTGCCCCCGTCATCCATAGACATCTGTAATTTCTGAGATGCTACTGTTTTTATAGTTACATCTGTTGTAAACTCTTGATTCTGTGAATCAGTTCAGTTTATGGATTATTTCACCCTCCTGAATGCCCTGTTTTAGTTCTGCCCACTGACAATCCAGAAGTGAAAATCAGCTACTTACTCAATCCCCAACCAAGAATTGAAAGCCAACTCCAACCAAGAAGTAACCAGCTAAACAAACAAAATCAGAAAAGGAATTTATAAAAGCAGTAAAATTTTTATTTGTTATTTTGTTTTGATTTTAATTTTTATGGGTACTTAGTAGGTGTATATGTTTATCAGTTACACAAGATATTCGGATACAGGCATGAAATGTATAATAATCACATCAGCATAAATGGGGCATTCATTATCTCAGTCATTTATCCTTGGTGTTATAAACAGTTCAATTATACTCCTTTAGTTATTTTAAGTGGTTAACTTTTATGTTTTGGGGTACAATGTGCAGGTTTGTTATACAGGTAAACTTATGCCATGGAGTGGTAGTTATATAGATCACACAGATATTAAGCCTAGTACCCATTTATTATTTTTCCTCATCTTCTTCTTCTTTCCACCCTCCACCCTCTGAATGGCCCCAGTATGTGTTGTTCCTCGCTATGTGTCCATGTGTTATCATCATTCAGCTCCCACTTACAAGTGAGAACACGCAATATTTGGTTTTCTGTTCCTGAGTTAGTTTGCTAAGGATAATGGTCTCCAGCTCCATCCACATCCCTGCAAAGGACAAAATCTCATTCTTTTTTTTATGGCTGCGTGGTGTTTCATGGTGTATACATACCACACTTTCTTTATCCATTCTATCACTGATGGGCATTTAAGTTGATGTCTTTGCTATTGTGAATAATGCTGAAATGAACATATACATGCATGTATTTTTATAATACAATAATCTATATGCCTTTGAGTATATGCCCAGTATCGAGATTGCTAGGTCAAATGGTATTTCTGTCTTTAGGTCTTTGAGGAGTCAACACGTTTTTTTTTTCTTGTAGATTTTTAAGTTTCTTATAGATGCTGGCTATTAGACCTTTGTGAGATGCATAGTTTGCAAAACTTTTCTCTCATTCTGTAGGTTGTCTGTTTCCACAGTTGATAGTTTCTTTTGCTGTGCAGAAGAATGAGATTGAATTAATCTTTTAGTTATTTTAAAATGTACCATTAAATCATGTTTGACTATAGTCACCCTGTTGTGCTAGCAAATACTTGCTCTTATTCATTCTTAAAAGCAGTAAACTTGACTGCGCATTTGAGTCAGGGTAGAGAACTACATCTTATTGGAGCAAGGCAAATGCTTTCACATTGAACACTGCAAATCCTTTTTCTAAAAACATTCCTTTGGTCTTGCCTTCACTGGGAATTGTTCACTGGCTTCTTCATTCCTCATAGCGCTTTACACTGTCTCTCCAGCTCCTCTTTCCAGCCATCCCCCCACCCCCCAGGTTTTTGCAAAATGTATAGCACAATGCCTGTCATATGATGAATGCTTGTTAAGTCTGTGGTTGAACACAGTGCTTTTTATGCCCACAGTTTCATTTTTGTTTTATTTTACTTTTTGTATTTTATTTTATTTTAGATTCTGGAGGCATGCGTAGGTTTGTTACGTGGGTATATTGCATAATGGTGGGGGTTGGGCCTCTAGTGAACACGTCACTCAAATAGTGAACATTATACCCAACAGGCAGTTTTTCAGTATCTATTCATCTTTATCGCTGTGTGTACCCATTGTTTATCTCTCACTTATAAATGAGAACGTGTGGTATTTGATTTTCTGTTTCTGAGTTATTTCACTTAGAATAAATGACCTCTAGCTCCATCCATGTTGTTGCAAAGGACATGATGTCATTCCTTTTTATGCACACTCAAAAAAAAAATTTTTTTTTTGAGGTGGAGTCTCACTCTGTTTCCCAGGCTGGAGTGCAATGTTACGATCTTGGCTCACCGCAACTTCCGCCTCCTGGGTTCAAGAGATTCTTCTGCCTTAGCCTCCTGAGTAGCTGGAATTACAGGCACCTGCCACCATGTCCAGCTAATTTTTGTATTTTTAGTAGAGGCAGGGTTTCACCATGTTGGCCAGGCTGATCTTGAACTCCTGACCTCAGGTGATCCACCTGCCTTGGCCTCCCAAAGTGCTGGAATTACAGTCATAAGTCACCACGGCTGGCCCACGCTCATAATTTTAAAATGTAAACTTGTACAAATTATCTTCTCTCTGTAGCACATAATGGAAGTGAAAAGAGTCATTTAATTCTATTTATTTTGAAGTTTTCATTTTTGTCTTCCTCTTTATTTCCCCCTAAGAGAGAAACAACATAGGAAAAAAAATAGAGAAGAAACCCACTGTGTATCTACAGAACACTTCTCACAGCATGTAACATTCAACAAATTCGTTACTGCATTCAGAAGCACCCTTTGGAATAAATTTTGCATGTTGAAAGAACTTACAATAGAAAGCTTATTGCAGAGTATCAAGGATTAGTTCTAAGCATTGATAGTAGAAAAACATGATAGTGTTTTACCATTTATGATACACTGTTACATATGTGCATTTTTCTGATACTCGTAAAAACTTGTAGATGATTAAATTAATAAAATTGAGAGCTAAGATTTCAATCTGAGTTTCCTTGCCCCTCCTTTAATACTGCTTCTTATACAAATTCCTAGTCCTTTCTCTCTCTACTTATGAATGCAATTTATATATACAAACATGAATGTATTAAGTTGGTAATTGTGGTTTGGCCATTAAAAGCAATGGCAAAAACCATTACTATCACGAGTACATCTATAGTTACAAATACATATCCGCATTGACGTATGAATATATTGACAATTAACTATTTATATTGCAAATGATATTCAGTAAAGAATGAATGTCCAGAGTGTATGGGATGAGTGGCTTATACTCTATGTCCATTTTCAAACAAAAAAGCAGAGAAGAATTCTCTTTTTAAATACGAATGACTTTTTGTTTCCGGGTACAACTATAAATGGTTGAAAAAGTCTCAAAATATTCCTTTTCCACATCATTATTCATAGGTGAAGCTTAATTATTATAACTCTTTGGCTTTGTTATAATATAGAAGTCATTTTCCTTTTGGTCTTTGAACTCTAACTTCTTAAATATCTTTAATGTTGATAGGCAAAAGATATTGTTAGTAGGTAAGAGGCACATAGATGCTTTGCATTTTTGAATTCTGTTACTGTTTTTGTTTTTTTTTTTAAGCCCAAGAGAGAAAACTGAAACTTTATTTTAGATTTTAGAATGAATATCTGATATCTGTTCATCAACTTTGTATTCAACATAAAACTAAATACTTTTTATTTCACTATCACTTCTTGGAGTGATTCTTTTCTTTTGCAAAGTGCAACCTCCAATCAGCTTATTTCATTAATGTTAAAATTTTGTTTGTGTGAATTTAGCTTTTCTTATATTTTGGAGAGAAACCATACCAAGAGGGATATATATATTTGTTTTCACACTTTTAGTTTTGTTTATTTAGTAAAATTGGCTTCCAATTACATGTGTGTTGCAGGTAGGGCTGCTTGCACTATTCTATTAATTCTGTCATAGGTATAATTTAACTTGTTCTTTGTTCCTGGTGTTTTGCAAGAGATTGGGCCAAATGATGGTAACCAAGAACCAATAATACCACCAGGAATTGAAAAACTCTTCTCCACCTTGTGAATGAAGTCTGGAGTGGCACAAATCTTGTTTGAAGAGCTTATTTAGCTTTATCTCAGCAATAACGTGCAAAGACTTTTTCTAATCTCGAATGTTTCTCCTAACTTGCCTTTCTTCTCTTGAGTTTGCTTATATTGTGGTGCTGGAGAATTAGTTTTTGACTATAAACCTCCTTCTCTTTCCTTAATCAGATAAACTGTCTGGCCTGAAACACAGGTCTTTTATTTTCACAGACAGGTCTGTGAAACTATCTATGGTCTGTTTTCTTTCCCCAAGAGGTTTTGTACAGCATAAGGACATATTTCAGTCAAGAGGAGAGCACATTCAATTTGTATAATTTCATTCACCTTATAATGGTTGTGGGAGAGAAAACTCTCTCTCTATATATGTATATGTGTGTGTGTGTATATATATATATATAAATATATATAAAATTTTCAGGAATATCTGAGGTAAGAAAATTATTTGCATTTTACTACTTTGTTCAAGTTGTTCAAGTATAACTAGACTATTTTATTTTTTAAAAAGGTGTTTGTTTCACCAATTTTTCAATGGAGAGTACAACTATAAATGGTTGAAAAAGTCTCAAAATATTCCTTTTCCACATCATTATTCATAGGTGAAGCTTAATTATAATGGTAAAGACATAGCTCTTATTTTGCAATAATAATTATGTAGGTTATATTTAATTTTTTTACTTGACATTTGTAATTTTTTGACTTTTTAATTTTTCTCTATGGCTGAATGGCTAAAAGATATTCTAATATTATATCATAATTTTTATTTTTTTAAACCAACTGTTCACCAAGTGTTTGGCAATGAAATTGCTGTTTTTCTTCCCTTTCTCTCCCTACTTTCCTTTCTTCTTTAATTTTTAAAGCTTCTGTAGATAGCTAGCCTATAAATAAAATATTGTCTTTGATATTATTGTAAGACATAGTTTTATGATTGTATTAGTTGTTTTCATGCTGCTGACAAAGATATACCTGAGACTGGGCAAGTTGCAAAAGATCGAAGTTTAATGGACTCTCAGTTCCATGTCGCTGGGGAGGCCTTACAATCATGGTAGAAGGTGAAAGGCATGTCTTACATGGCGGTAGACAAGAGAAGAATGAGAGCCAAGTGAAAGGGGTTTCCCCTTATAAAACCATCAGATCTCATGAGGCTTATTCACTACCATGAGAACAGTTTGGGGGAAACCACCCCCATCATTCAGTTATCTCTCACCAGGTCCCTCCCACAACCTGAGGGAATTATAGGAGCAACAAAAATTTAAGATGAGATTTGGGTGGGGACACAGCCAAACCATATAAATAACTCTTCTTATATATTTTGTAAATACTTTCTTAACAGATTAGCCAATTTATTACATTTACTTATGAACAATTATTTTCTTATATATGAAATATGTTTATAGTACATGTAAAAATGGAGATGTGGGGAAGACAATGGGGCATCCCCTAGTGTGGTGGGCAGCTTCCGTGGAGCATGAGTGATCTCCACCAGGCATTCACAGTTTCATATACTCCCCTTCCCTTGAGTAATTTGCTTCTAACCAATAGAATATGGTAACATTGAAGGGATGCTACTTTTGCAATTCGGTAATGAAAGATCATCACTTCTGTCTTGCTATTGACACTCTCTTGTTGGCTTTGATAAAGCAAGTTACATGTTAAAGAGGCCCATATAGGAAGGAACTGAGAGTAGCTTCTGGTGACAGCCAGCAAAGAACCCTCAGTCCAGCAATCCTCAAGGAAGTGAGTCCTGACAATGCCCATGTAAGTGAGCGTGAAAGTGGATTAATCTGGCCTGGCACAGTGGCTCGCACCTGTAATCCCAGTACTTTGGGAGGCGAAGGCAGGCAGATCACGAGGTCAGGATATTGAGACAATCCTGGCCAACGTGGTGAAACCCTATCACTACTAAAAATACAAAAATTAGTGGGGCATGGTGGTAGGCGCCTATAATCCCAGCTACTCTGGAGGCTGAGGTAAGAGAATCACTTGAACCCAAGAGGCGGAGGTTGCAGTGAGCTGAAATTGCACCACTCCACTCCAGCCTGGTGACAGAGCAAGACTCCATCTCAAATAAAAAAAAAAAAAAGAAAGTGAACTCATTCCAGTTGAGCCTTTGAGGGAGGCTTCAGGCCTGGTCAACAACTTCATCCTTGTAAGGAAACTCTAAAATAGAAATACCAGCTAAGCTGTGCCTGGATTCTTGGCTCACAAAAACAGTTAAGAAATAAATGTTCATTGTTTTAAGTTGCTAAGTTTTGGGGGTAATTTGTTATACAGCAATATATAACTAATAAAATTGATGATATTTCATTGCTTTCAAGTCTTTTTTCTAAGGAATAAACATATACATATTAAAAGTGGGATAATGAAGCCAGGCATGGTGGTTCACACCTGTAATCCCAGCATTTTGGGAGACCAAGGCAGATGGATCACTTGAGGTCAGGAGTTTGAGACTGGCCTGACCAACATGGTGAAACCCCGTCCCTACAATAAATACAAAAATTAGCTGAGTGTGGTGGTGGGTGCTTGTAACCCCAGCTACTCAGGAGGCTGAGGCATGAGAATCTCTTCAACCTGGGAGACAGAGGTTTCAGTGAGCTGAGACTGTGCCACTGCATTCCAGCCTGGGCAACAAGAGCAAACCTCCATCTGGGAAAAAAAAAAGTGGGTTAATGAAAACACAGTTTTGCTTTCTGATTTTTTCCATACATTTCTATAATGCTAAATAATCCTTCAAAGCAAGTTTTTTTTGAGACAGGGTCTCACTCTGTCAGCTAGGCTGCTGGAGTACAGTGGCATAATCATAACTCACTGTAGCCTCAAACTCCTGGGTTCATATTGCTGATCTATGATTTTTATTTATCATATTAATCAAAAAATGAATTACTTTAAGAACATTTTAAAGGATGATAAATCATATTCCCAAATTCCATTCTGGGAAGATTACGCTGATTTCTTCTTCCCACTGGAGATGTGTAAGACCAATTCCCTTATCCTATAATGGCCAATGCTGCTATTATAATGATTTTTCTTATTTAATAACTTAATAGGTAAAGTATTTTATTTATTTTAACTTGCATTTTTGATTTCTAACAAATTTGATCAATTTTTATAGTTTGATAGACTCTTTACTTGGATATTCTATTTTTAGTGAAATTCTGGGTTAATATTTTCATCTTTTTCATTGTATTTATCCTTTTAAATTGATTTTAAGGGGCATTCTCTTTTAAAATCATTTATTAGATAGTATACAAATAGTTTTTAAAAATAATGTATTGTACTTTGAAAATCATTGTGTTTTAAAATTATGTTTACTTTGATCTTGATTTTGGAACAAAAGGAACCAATATATTGCTTTTTTTTTTGAAGTCTTGTTCTGTCACCCAGGCTGGAGTGCAGTGGCATGATCTCGGCTCACTTTAACTTCCACCTCCTGGGTTCAAGTGATTCTTCTGCCACAGCCTCCCAAGTAGCTGGGACTACAGGCCCGTGCCGCCATGCCTGGCTAATTTTTGTACTTTTAGTAGAGACCAGGTTTCACCATGTTGGCCAAGATGGTCTTGAACTCCTGATCCAAAACTGCAGCTGGCTCATCAGCAGTTCTGTAAAGCATAGGAATCCGCGGTGCTTCCAATGTACGTATTTTTTATAGTCACTTGTAAGAGAATTTCATAAGAAAGAGTCAGAAGAAAATTTTTCTTTTAGTCTCTTTCTCTTTCTCTGTAGGGTATCTATTTGAAGAATTTAAAATAAGTAAAAAAGATCAAGATAAAAACAACTTAAGTGTGACGTTTTAGACTAAACATCTATTCCAATTATTTACAATATTTATAGAACAGAGAGCTAGAGGACATGTATGTGTGTGTGTGTGTGTGTGTCTTTACATTTTTGTATTTTATGCAGATAGTAAAGGTCTTAGCAGTAAGAATAAGGGAAAATGTGTCAGCCTAGTTCATCTCTGCAGGGCATTTCTGGGGATCCCACAGGATTCTGAAGAACAAAGTTGGAAAGTCTATGCCACAGAGGATACATATTTTACTTTTACTTTTTTATTGGATAAATCTGAAGTAGTCATAGATTCTGTGCATGAGCATGGATATGTGTATATCTACAAACGATATTTATTACGTAGAGTAATTAGTTATAGGGTAGAGCTGTTTAAATACTAAACGTAAATTGTGATTCTGTCATTCTTGTTAGTTTCTGCAGGAAGAAATTGCAAGTGGTAATAATTATTTATTTTCATCATGTTCTATAGAAGAGAATTTAAAAACTTTTTTCTGAAAAAATGAAAATACTAAATATGAACTACTAATTACACTCCAAACATACACACATGTACACTCACACAACTAAAATCCATTCATTTCTTTTGGTTAGTAGTTTACCTGTGACTCACTTTTAATTTTCTTTTTTAGGAATCTCCCTGTGCTGCTCATGGTTTTCTTGAACTCCTGGGCTCCAGGGATCCTCCCACCTTAGCCTCCCAAAGTGTTGGGATTATAGGCATGAGCCACTGTGTCCCAATCCTGTGACTCACTTTTAAATTAAAATGCACGAGATGAGATGTGAATATCCTGGAGTAATCTCCTCTTTAGTGGGCTTCCTGATGAAAGTGACCAATCTTTAAACTTCAAAGCACCAGGAAAGATGTAAGCAATTAAATTAAATCAATAATTAAAACTGAATAATGGCATGTTACAAAACGTTAGCCATATCGTAGCTGAATGCGTGGCGAAATTGTATGGTGCAGGGTAGAGTCATGTGTGCACACTGGCCCTATTTAAAATTGTGTAATTTGGAGACATTTCTTGAGAAATCAGCTGGATGACTGCCAGTTTTGATCAGAGGTGAAGCTTCTGGCAGAATGCTATAAATCCCTAAGATATTGGGATGTTTATAGCAGTTATCTCAGCCGAAGAATTACACAAATACACAGAACATGTTGACACGATTAATGAATGAGAAAGACTTTTAAAAAAGAAATAATTTCAAAAGGATGAAACTTCTGAATGTCAATATTGATTGTTCTATTTTAGGGTCAAAACACGTATATAATTAATATTCATGGGTATCTCCTTTCTTTCAAAGACGCAAAATGTCATTCAGAAGAATTAGATCTTTGAAAAATTTTAATTGTGGTATTCTCTTTAATACCAAACACTATACCCTAAAAAAATAAGAACCATCTGCATGCCTGGTAATTTCCATTCAGTAAGTACAACTATCCACACACACATGCTGCAGCACCATCTAGCTAAATTCCAAGGTAATTCATGACAACTTTGCTTCTGGTCTGTAATTATTTCAACTTTTCTTTCCACCTTTAATGACACTGTATTATATAGATTTTTTGTTTTCTCTTCTTAGATGCAGCCTTTGGGGCTTTTTAAAATCCCTATTTAAATGTATAATGTGGCAAATGAAGTCGTACTCCTATGAAGGAGAATTTATTAGTGATTTAAAGTCCTGGCATATTATAAAAGCATTTGGTTATATAATAAATATAAGGCTCTGATTTGGTTTGCATTTTGGGAGTCTCTTCCACGGAGTTACTAAAATTCCAAGGATAGTTGCCTGTACTTACACTTGAAATACATTTTTGATGGTCTAGACCACGTTAGGATAAGACCGTATCTTTAAATAGTACAAATTTTCCCAACAGATCAACTCTGGCAGGACTTCAATGTCAGGGTAAAGAGAGAATGCAGCAATAGAATGTAAGGTGAGTTAGGGGTTGCTGGTGAAAAAGGCAGGATCTGAGAGGCTGATCCTCTCAGATGACTTTAAAAAGGAGAATCAGCCAGGCGTGGCGACTCATGCCTATAATGCCAGCACGTTGGGAGGCTGAGGTGGGTGGGTCACCTGAGGTCAGGAGTTCGAGACCAGCCTGGCCAGCATGGCCAAATCCCATCTCTACTAGAAATACAAAATTAGCCGGGTGTGGTGACGCACGCCTGTAATCCTAGCTACTCTGGAGGCTGAAGCAAGAGAATCGCTTGAACCCGGGAGGCAGAGGTTGCAGTGAGCCGAGATCACACCACTGCATTGCAGCCTGGGCGAGAGAGTGAGACTCCATCTCAAAAAAAAAAAAAAAAAAAAGCCAAGAGACTTAAAAAGGAGAGTGTGGAAAGAGGAGATGGGAAATACTAAACAGAGAAATCAGACCCAGGGATGGACAAGAGTTGACCTAGGACGCAGAAAGAATAAGAATAAAGGAGGTCCAACAAAGAATACAAAAAAATAATGAGGGAATAATAGAAGAAGCCAAGAATAGAGATTTATTTTCATCTTCAGAGTTAACATTCATATGTGATACTACCTATTTGAAAACCAGGATCCATAAACTGGAACCAAATCAACACTGTTGATAGCTAAGTAACCCCACTAACATCCACTTTTTTGATTTTAACTTGATAGGTAGAAATTTACACCAGTGGACAAGACATTTTGAAATACGAAGTTAGTGCTTTTTTGTATTTTTTGTTTTTTAATTATCAGGGTCAGTTTACATCCCTGAAAGGAAAAATTACTTAAAGTGAGATTTAGTATGAAAAATATGCTACATATTAATAATCTTTCCTTTTCCATAGTCAGAGATGCTGAGATGTTCACAGGTCTCCACAAGGTGTTGAGAGATATTCACAGCTTCCTCCATGGGAATAGATTGTTTTAATGTATAAAATCACATTTCAAATGGCTGTTCTTACAGACCTCTAAGGGCCTTACGCAACGAGGCAATTCATAGCACATACATGCAAGGATTTTTGGCAGTTCCTTAATGTAAAAAAATATGAATATGGGGGAGACTTTTATAAGTATCTTTGAAAAAGAAATGTTTTTTATTTTGTTTCTGTTTTTGAGACAGAGTCTCACTCTGTCACTCAGACCAGGGTACAATGACAAGATCACGGCTCACTGCAGCCTCAACCTCTCATGCTCAAGTGATCCCCCACCTCATCCTGCAGAGTAGCTGTGACTACAGCTACGTGCCACCAAACACACACACAGACACACACACACACACATATATATATTTTTTATGGTAGACATGGGGTCTCACTGTGTTGCCCAGGCTGGTCTCAACCTGCTGGGCTCAAATGATCCTCCTGACTCAGCCTCTCAAAGTGCTAGGATAATAGGCATGAGCCACTGCACCAGGCCAGAAATGTTATTTTAGAGATACTATGTAACCAAAATTGTTAGTGTTTTTAGATTTCTGTAATAATAGTTTTATAAAAAATGTTTACCATTTTTCATTTAATAATGTGTATCATCTAATTTTCTCTTTAATTCTTAGCAACATCTCTTTGGCAAGTACAGATCAACATCACCCACCCCGCCCACTCTAACCACTTCTGTTTTATACCACATGCAGCATGTGCAGAAGGTACTTCATCAATGACTCTATTACCTATCAATATTCTTTTGGTACCTCTTTGATTCTCAGCTTGCTGTATAACTCACCCCACTCTCTATGTTTTGCTTAGGAAACACTCTATCCTGAATGCCATTTGTACTTCCAGATGGCTTTTTACTAATGTCTGTTCATCTATGAACTGATAATTAAGATATTAGCAGACAGTGAGTTAAGACTTAACTCTTTCCACATAATTTTTTTGGAAAGGTATTTCGATATGGGATTATTCAAGGAAAGACATCTCCAAGGTCCCAAGGAAGAAAAAAGATACAATAGGCAGTAGAATATACATTTTTAGATGAAACTCCTTCCGTCACTACAGATGTCTACTGGTAAGGTAGCCCTATTCAGGTCTTTTGCAGAATCTCTGTGTAAATTTTAGCATCACTGCATTTAAAACCCTACAGGGATTTCTCAGTAGGGCCTGGGCCATGTGGCCCAGAGAATTGTAGAAACTTCTAATTTTGGCCCTGTCTGCCATGACCCAGTTTCTCTTTTGGTCTTTCACATGGATCATCTCATTTAATTATTACAGCAATCATATCCAGTAAGTTTCATTATATTTCCATTTTGCAGACGAGACAGAGGCATATTGAGGTCAAGCACTTTTGCTGCCTACTAACAGAGATTTCAAGGTATCTCTGTTAGCAGGCAGCAAAACTGAAATTGGAACTCAGGGCATTCGATTCCATAAAGTCATGGATTTACCACCAGATTATACATGTGATGTGATAATTTAGATATAAACTAATATTATTTCTTCAAAGTCATCTATGTTTTCTTTCAGTGAAGTGGTTGAAGAATAGGCATTCTTGTGGTAAGATTCTGGGTTCAACATTATATAACATATATATGTTATATATGTGTTAACTATATATGTTAACTTTATATAACATCTATGTTATATATATTAATTATATGTGTGTGTATATATATGTATATATACACACATACATATATATATATATATATATAAAGTTAAAGGGGCAAATTGCCTAAATTAGATTCCCTTAAAAAGATCTCTTCTAAATTGAATGTGTTGTTTTCAAGGTTCTGTCTCTTTAGACAGGTTGACATGAAGCAATTTGGTAGATACTGCTTTTTGACACGTAACAAATCTATTTTCAATTTTAATGAAGTTTTGAATTGACAATAAATTTCCTAAAGCAGACCACAAGATCAGAGTCTTTCTTCAGAATCAACGGACAAAGTCAAGGACAGTACACTTTATTATTATGTGAGACTGCAATTCTTGAATTCTTAAATTTCTTTGAGTGTTGCATTAAGTGAGTTTTAGAATTTAAGGACTGTGAAGGTTAATACTGCATGTGAACTTGATTGGATTGAGGCATACAAAGTATCAATCCTGGGTGTGTCTGTTTGGGTGTTGCCAAAAGGGATTAACATTTGAGTCCCTGGGCTGGGGAAGGCAGATCCACCCTTAATCTGGTGGGTACAATCTAATCAGCTTCCAGCAAATATACAGCAGGCAGTAAAACGTGAAAAGGAGAGATGGGCCTAGCTTCCCAGCCTACATCTTTCTCCTGTGCTGGATGCTTCCTGGCCTCAACATTGGACTCCACGTTCTTCAGTTTTGGGACTCGGACTGGCTCTCCTTGCTCATTCAGCTTGCAGACAGTCTATTGTGGTACCTCGTGATCATGTAAGTTAATACTTAATAGACTCCCCTATAAATATATGTCCTATTAGGTCTGTCCCTTTAAGAGAACCCTAATACAAACAGTTAGTAATTTGGAGTGTTTCTAGAGTTTAGAAATGTGTATTCCACATTTTTGGCATTTTCATAATTTACTTTCACAGATGAAAATGTGTGAGGTTGAAGGGGATTTTTATGTCTACCAGCGTCCCATGCATTTGCAGGATGGACCTAAATGCTCATAATGAAGACAGGTAGCTACTCAGGTTGTTGATTTGTTGGAAATGATAATTCAACTTAATTTAACACCAAACCTTTGTGTTCTTGAAAAGAAGAGATTTAGATCCTGCTTTCCAGTGACTTAATCCTGTGGCAAAGTGGAAACATACAAAACTTATTCTGATATCTTGTGGGTAAATGGCGACCGAGGAAACCAATCATTGTGCTATGGGGATATATGGCTGGGGAAGTTAACTTATGATTGAGACGATTTCTGGGGGATGTCTTAAGAGAGGGAATTTGAACTTAATTTTAAAGGGTGTGCAGGATCTTGAGAGAGATGTATGGGAGGAAATATCACTGTATAGCTTTGGAATCAGATAGACCAGGCTAAGAAGAGTGTCCAAGTTGTTTAGTCTCTGTGTAATATTGGGTAAGTTTCTTCACCTTTTCCCACCTCACTTTGCTCATCTGAAAAAAGAGAATAATATTTACATCGTAGCATTTTGTGAAGATGAGATCTGAAAGAAGAGTCTAATACAGTACCAACAATGTTACAGGCATTTGGTAACCCATGTGGATATAAGTTTACATATTTTCAGTATTTTGCTGGAAAATTGCTACTTGATTATCAGAACTGAATGATTTTTGTTCAGTCATTTGCTGTTTCTCATTGCTCTTTAAGTGATTCTTATGTGGTTTGCCAATCTCCTTTTTGTCATCCAAAAAAGAGATCCTAGATTATTCTGGAAATTAAGGTTTTCAAGGAAAAGCAGGAGCTGAATAGGGGCAGAAAGGTTAACAGCAGATATAGCCCTTTTACAAGTTTTTTCACCTGTTTCCTATGTAATAAAAAGCAAAATCTGCTTTGTTGAATGACTACTCTTTTATGTGGGAGGTAAATATTTTTATTCCTGAAGGAAGAGAGCAACTATTGACCTGTGAATGAGGGTAGTTACCTGAAAGTATAGAGAGTGGGCTGTGAGTCTCCTGCTGGGTAGTCCAGGGTGGCGTAAACGATGAAATGGAGTGAGAATACTTTCTTCCGTAGTCCTCACGGGCAGGTTGAAGGAGCCTGGCTTTTAAATGAAATGAGAACATCATTGAGAATGTCTGCCAGGAGATGAAGAGGTTTTGATCTCTGAGTGGATCTAGCCAGGGTAAGGCCCAGGGAGCACTGACTCATCTATTGGAATGACTAGAAATGGGGCACGGTGCCCAGAAATTAGGTCAGAGCCCTTGGATGTCACAAAGAGGGTTTTCAGAGTGTGTGTGTGTGTGTGTGTGTGTGTGTGTGTCTCTTTACATTTTTGTATTTTATGCAGATAGTAAAGGGGTGTGTGTGTGTGTGTGTTTATCTGAAGTTATACATACATCTGTATATGTATATTTCTGGCATCATCGCCTGACTATGGAAAGCAAATAGATATTGTAGGAATTTTCTCCTGGACTTAGATTTTTTAGTTGAGGAATCAATTCAGATTAAAAAAACATACTATTTTGTCTTAATAAACAATGTACTCTGAGTAATACTGGGTGACATCAAAGTTAGTAGGATTCTGTCCAGTTTTTGCTGCTTAAAAGCAGTATTTCTTTATTATTTAGTATGAATTTAAAAAAATGTAACCTGAGTACCTCTTCCAAAGAGTTGCTTTTGACAAGATGGAAATTGGAAATAATTATATTAGACATAATTTATCCTGGAAATGTTCTATTAAGAATCTTCTTTAATCGTTATTATATTAAAGATCCCTCTTACCAGAGAGTGATAGAGTATTTTAAGTGGCTTATGTTTAAAATTACTGCCCTTATAAAAGATTTTCAGGCCGGGCGCGGTGGCTCAAGCCTGTAATCCCAGCACTTTGGGAGGCCGAGGCGGGTGGATCACGAGGTCGAGAGATCGAGACCATCCTGGTCAACATTGTGAAACCCCGTCTCTATTAATACAAAAAAATTAGCTGGGCACGGTGGCGCGTGCCTGTAATCCCAGCTACTCAGGAGGCTGAGGCAGGAGAATTGCCTGAACCCAGGAGGCGGAGGTTGCGGTGAGCCGAGATCGCGCCATTGCACTCCAGCATGGGTAACAAGAGCGAGACTCCGTCTCAAAAAAAAAAAAAAAAAAAAAAAAGATTTTCAGATACCAACTGTAATGTTTAATAGAGATATTTTTAACTATGTGTAAATTAGGAAGTATCTGTATTGCTTGAAAGCTAATTCCACCAAATGTGTGCTTCTCTCCAGTCATTGATATCATGTGATCTTCAGTTTATTTTGAGCCCTTTACTTAAAGGACTTGGAAAATAACAAGATTTTTTAAAGTTAATATCAAGAAAAGAGAAACTAGGAGAGTCTTGGTGGAAATTGTTACCAACAGTTTGCTTTTAGACACAAATCTTGATTTTATGACATTATTGTGCCCCATTTTATCTGAAAACAGAATACTATGGAATCCACAAAAAGTTATTTTAAAAGATTTTAACATTTATTTAAAATAAAAAATAAGGACTCTATTATAAAATACTTTGGTTCTGGGGTCAGTGAAGACAATATTTTTCATTCATTATATGGTAATTGTTTTTTAAATAATGATATGAATATTTATATATTGTGATCGTTGATAAATGTGTTGTTAGATTTTTTGCCAATTTCCCCCAAAAATAAAAGCTATTTTTTAATTTCTCCTGTTCAAACATGGAAATTTAAGTGAACTGAAAGATAAATAATTATTATTACATATTTTCTGTGAGTCATGGAGGCTCTTTTTAAAAATTGTTTTAGTTTTACAATGTAAACACATACACACATACATACACACACCTCTGGAAATTTGTGTTAAAGTTTTCATCAATGTAAAGTAAACTTATAGAAGTCCTTGGGTTATGTATTGTGAAAAAAGGAGGTTTTTAAAAAATTCCTGTTTTTGAGGAATTAACATTCAAGCTGGAGAATACACAACAGATGTGTAAATTATGTAGTGTGGGAGAACATGCAAAGTGCTGTGAAAGATAGAACAAAGGAAAAATCACGCAGGGGAAAGGAAGTGAAATTAAGACTTTTTTGGCCGGGCGCGGTGGCTCAAGCCTGTAATCCCAGCACTTTGGGAGGCCGAGGCGGGTGGATCACGAGGTCAAGAGATCGAGACCATCCTGGTCAACATGGTGAAACCCCGTCTCTACTAATACAAAAAACTAGCTGGGCATGGTGGCGCGTGCCTGTAATCCCAGCTACTCAGGAGGCTGAGGCAGGAGAATTGCCTGAACCCAGGAGGCGGAGGTTGCAGTGAGCCGAGATCGCGCCATTGCACTCCAGCATGGGTAACGAGCGAAACTCCGTCTCAAAAAAAAAAAAAAAAAAAGACTTTTTTTTAGGAGAACACATTTTTTTAAAGTTTTCTTATACCGGTAGCTCATTTGGCAAATAAAAGACAGTAGCTCTTGTTAATTTTTCAAGACGGTCTTAGCCATTTTTGGCCATTTGTGTTTCCATGTAAATTTTAGAGTCCACCTGCCCATTACCATAAAACAATCTATTGAAATTTTTATTGGGATTTCATTCGATCTGTAGATCCATTTGGGATAATTTGTATCTCTGAATTTTCCCATCTATGAACAAGGTACATATCTCTGTTTATTTAGGATTTGTTTTATTTCTGTTAATGTTTTTTATTTTGCTCAATAGAATTCTTATGTCTCCTCCATTATCTTTATTCCTAAGCAGTTGAAGTTTTTTTTCTTTCATTCTTTTCTGTTTTTGTTAAGAATGTTGTCACATTTTCTCATTAACTTTTTGAAAATGTTTTCTCCAGTGAGTTTTTATTATCTGCAGGAAAGTGACACCATTCTTTTTCATCACTTTCTTATTGAGTTTGACATAGCTCTCTCAAAAAATAAAATATCAGACAAAAAATCAGTAAGGATACAGGAGATCTGAACAATACTGAACAAAATTGAATGAATGGACACTTACCCAAAATCTTTGTATGAAGGCAGAATGTAATCCTCTTATTCTATCTATATTTGAAGAAGATGAATTTTCCCACCTGGTACCAGGCAGTTCCAGCAGTGTGTATGTTTTGAAGGTGAAATGAAAATATGTCAGAGTCAGTATCCTGGAGCTCTCTTCTCTATTTCAGCAAAGGCCTTAATATATGGCCCCTCTCTGTACTTACTTTTTCTCTGGCTCTCAGACCTTACATGAATTCAGAAGTTTCTAACCCCAGCTCTGAGCTTTTCAGAACGCATCATATTCTTTATCTTCCAAAATATTGGACTCACCTTTAGAAGCTGAATTTTGCTGAAGCTTTCAAGTCCAGATACACCTGCTATGTTTTGTACTTTCTGAACTTACTTTTTGCTAACTTCTGGGTACTTTCTGGACCTACTGTCTCTACCATTTCACCATAATCATACTCTGTTCAATCTCAAAACAGTCTTCTCACAGGTAGGGACTTCTCCTTTGGGTGGTAATATTTGATTAAGGTTTCTGGGGGCTTCCTGTCCCTAGGAACTTTTACACTTTTGTTCTTTCTCAAAGCTAATCCTTGTGGGGTTTTTTTGGTCTGGTATTGCTCTGTCAGCACATATATACTATTTGGAATAATACTAGAACTTCCTATATTTTTTTATTTGAGTAGTGAGAATCACATATTATTTCTACAACTGAAATAAGGAAAGAAGAAAAAATTGCTCTATTTCTTAAGTTTTTGAAAAGGAAAGAAGACATGGTTATAAGTATCTGTGGACTGGGCATTGTGGCATATACCTGTAATCCCAGCATTTTGGGATGCTGAGTCCAGTGGATTGCTTGAGCCCAAGAGTTTAAGACCAGCTTGAGCAAGAAGATGAAACTCTGTTTCTACAAGAAAAAAAAAATTACAAAAAACTAGCTGTGTATAGTGGCATGTACCTGTGGTCCCCGCTACTTAGGGAGGCCAAGATGGAGGACTGATAGCGCCACCACACTCCAGTCTGGGAAACAGAATGAGACCCTGTCTCAAAATATGAATAAATAAAAGAAATCTGTGATATGGTACTTATCCAAGTCTTTAAAAGAGCATCTGTGTTATAAACTGACAGAAACATAAATTTGGTGTTTAATCATAATACAGACTATCCCAATACAGGCTCTTGCTGCCAGGTAGTGGTGTTACCCAAATTTCTTTCAACCATTCCATTTAGTTCCGAGACAACGCTTAAGTTGTTCTACTTTTAAAATCTCTTCAGTTTAAAACCCATTGTTCTCTATTTCATTGACATATTTATCTTGATTTTCTCTTTAGTGCAGATCAAAATAAATTTTGTTGTTTACCAAAAATGCAACTGATACCTTTTCTTTTGTTGTGAAGTTTATGATTTTCTAGACCATTATGATATGATTTTGAGGCAAAAGTTTACAAATATTTTCTTTGGTTCAATTTCAAATGAATACAATTTATAAATTGGGGCTTAAGCCATTTATGTTATTTTTCAATGTGGCACCCAGATAGAAATTCAATGATTAACCCCTGCTTCTGACTTAACTCCTTCAGAGATCAAAGAATAACTTGTTAAGCACTTAGAAAATACAACAGATTTGCTAAAACCTATACAATCCTGAACTGTTTAGAATTTCCAGTTACCTGTCATACTTTGAACTAGAGAAAAGGGACAAGTTTAAAGGATGGAACAAAACATCTATCTAACTTCTCTACTGACAATGATAAAACATTAATTCATAGATATCCTGCACATGAGTGTTGTACTCAAAATATTACAATGCAGCCTTCATGATAGTTTTGCAGAATATTTACAGTATAGTAATGTTATTTTTCTGAAAACAAAATGACCTACATTGTCTCAAATAAAAATAGGTAAACATTGAGATCTAATCTTTTCTCCATATTATATATTCCTAGAGCATTTTGGATATTATTCAAGTACTTTGCAGTTTAAATTCTTTAATTATTTTGAAAGTTCGTTTAATGTCTATTTTGTCCATCTATATCATTAGTTACACAGAAAAAGATTATGTCTCCTTTTGTCAAAAATTATTTCCACTTCCTAGGACAGTGTCTAGCACTCAGTGTCTATTTATTCGCTAACAAACATTGAGCTGGATAAAAGTGTGTTGAAATCTTTTCAGCATCTCTGAGTTAGGCATGTGATGGAGCACTTGGAATTGAAAATCACAGATAAACATTAATGCTCAAAGTCTTATGCATAGGCTGCTCTTTCAGTACCTTCTGCAGTTAGGATTTCCATGTAACTGCTAATAAACAGCACCTATTATAAACGTACCTCCCTCTAAAATATGCTGCTCGGTTTCATCTTTTTCTTTTCTAGTCTTTTGCTACCATTTTATTATCTTTTCTATGAGACACTGGGCATCTTTAGGGTAGGACTTGGTATTTCCAGCAAGGACTCAGAAATAATTCTTGACTGATTGATAGATTGAATGGGTAAAAAAAATCACCAGCCCATTATTAACATGAATGTCCTTACTAAGTAGATTCCCACACAGGAAAGAATTAAAAAGCAAAAGTTATACTTTGATTTAAATATATTGCCTCTGGTCTTCTTGATGTGGAGAGAAAAATTACAAAATAATATATTAAAAAATGATTTGTTTATAAATAAAACAAGCTTAAACTCAATATTCAAATAAATTATATCACTATTTAAGCCCTCCCTTTAAAAATAAACTATGTTAAATTTAAGTTTACTTATACATACTAGAAATGTCTTGATTTTTGAGAGTTAATGTTGGTGACTGATATAGTTTGGCTATGTCCCCGCCCAAACCTCATCAGCTGTAATCCAAATTGTAATCCCCACATGTTGAGGGAGGGACCTGTCGGAAGGTGACTGGCTCATCGGGAGGGTTTCCTCCATGCTATTCTCGTGATAGTGAGTAAGTTCTCACAAGATCTGGTTATTTAAGTGTCTGACACTTCCCACTCTGCCCTTTCTCACTCCCCCCATGCCCCTCTGTCTTGTTTGCCCACCATGTAAGATGTGCCTTGCTTCTCCTTCCCCTTCTGCCATGATTTTAAGTTTCCTGAGGCTTCCCCAGCCATACAGAACTGAGTCAATTATACCTCCTTTCTGTATAAATCACCCAGTCCCAGGTAATATCTTTATAGTACTGTGAGAACAGACAAATACCATGATTCATCTGGGTAAAATCATCTTATTGTTACAATTTAACAAGACTACCATTCTCATGAGAATTATAATCAGACTCTGAAGGGATTTTAAAGCAATACTTTCAAAAAACACTTGTAGTGATGATTATTAATTGAAATAAGTGTATAATGTCTTGAAGGAAGCTTGGCTGACAGATTTCACAGGTGTTTACTAACAAATACTCATTATAGCATGAATGTAAAATACTTGTGCAATACCTCTGAATTTATAAAGTATATTTCATGTTGCATATCAGAGAATTCTCAAAACCATGTGAGTTATTTAGTATCCTCTTTATTTTACAAAATAGAAAACTGAAGTAACAGAGGCATTAAGGGGTTACTCGTGACCTCCTATTTTTACAATACAGATTTTTATACCCTAGCTTTTTGAGGAAAGGTGGGACAGTATTCTTTGTGTTTGAATAGGTGTCTTTCCTAGATAAACAACACAGGTTAGGATGGTTCGGTTTCTTACATTCGGGGTATAGAAGGTAAGTACTACGAAGCAGTGTTTCTACCATCCCAAGATAGAATCAAAGGTGAAAAGAAAAAGGAACAGAATCTGCCTCACATTATGGTTAAGTTCTCAAAGGTGTTTAAAAATGCTTTCTTCGATGTAACTTCATTTTTTTAGTAGTATGAGACCTTTAGCCACCAAATTATGGAGTTTATTGTTGCATACAATCACAGGAGAAAAATCTGTAAAATTTGAAAAATTTATTATTTTATTCTTTTTCTCATTTAGATTCTTTTTCTGTTTCTCTCATTTGTCATACATGCATCTCCCGTAAAGTTTCCATATACAAGATATTATACAATTAATCATTTGTTTGCTTACATACCCATTCCTAAGATATTAATTTTGAGGCCCTTATTCATTGAGAAGTTGCTGGGACATTTGGAAAGGAGTGCTTTCACTGCAAAGAGAAACTTCAAATTAGGTAATCAATAGATTTTGGATTTTTACTTTAGTTACAGTAGGATTTTATCATGCAATATGTTTTCTTTTACCAAGTGTATGGCTTGAGAAAAGGATTTGAAAGGTATGGTTCATCCAGGGTCACTTAAGAGCTTCAAAATGACCCTAGATGGCAACTGCGGCATTTGGATTACCAAAAGAAATAAACATGTCTAAGAAAATTTCATCTCGTTGTTATCTAAATTTAAGACATTGACAAGCATTTGACCTTGACGGTCCTAGTAAAAAGTGATAGTAAACGTATGAAGAAGTATTGCTTCTCTTTGTTTCTCTGCTTTCTCTATTGCCCAGACTTAAAGCAGCATTAAGTAAGATGAGAGGTTTTTTTTCTAATTGATATATAATAGTTGCACATATTTTTTTAGAATTTTTTGATTGTGACATTCTCAATGCTATCTGAAATAAATAAGGGCAGTATTTATTTCATGTGTTGAACCACTAATATATTCATTATTTAAATTTGTGTTCATAAGCTATGATAGAAGTACTGGACATTTTAGAATTCTAATTTCTTTCATGCAGTGGATCTCTAGAAGGAAAATTTCAGAAAATGATGACAAAACTATTACCTCTCTGTGATATCCCAATTTATTGTAGAACTTGGAATCCCATGTTCTACAATATTTAATTTATTTTGGGTAGAATTAAGAATAAAATGATAAATAAAATTAGTGTTAATATTTAGTATTTGACTAAGTGGAAATTGTAGAATCTTCTACATAACTTTAAGATATGTATTTACCAGTTAAAAAAAAAAGATCTGTATTTACCATCTCATTGCCAATTAATTATCAATTACTTAAGCAAACATTGCACCATGGTTTGCCAGGTTCTGTTATAGGCTCTTGTGATTTATAGGCTAATAAAACATATAAATCTGCTCACCAGGCATTTATATATAAAGTGTACAAACATTTGATACACATTTATATGGTGTTAACAATGTATGTAAACATTTAATATATTGTATAACACAGTATATAATGCCAGTGGTGCATCTAAAAGTTCAAGGAACCATCGGAAACACAGTCACAATGTTGGAGAACCTTTTATTCATTATCTAACAAATATTTTGTGAACTCACCAAATATAGAAATGCTATGTTGAAAACTTTCTGTACTGATTTTAGTGATTCTAAGACTCATACAGTTGTAAATTATATAAATGTAATAATCTGGTATGGAAGATAGATGAGCAAAACTCAGTAAGAGCACTAATTCATGCAATTGCTGTGATAATCATCAATAATGTAGTGCATTTTTTTTTTCTTGATGAAGTGGACTTGTCAAGTCACAGAACAGTGTGGCTTATAGTGGCTGGGATCTGCACACACCATTTGGGTCAAGCCAAAATATCCCTCTGGGCATCATGCTCTACTGATCAAAGGAGGGTGAAAAAAGAAATGTTACCATCCTCTCCACCCCCAGGAATGCTTTTTTACATTGTGGTTTCAGAATATCTCTAGAAAAATACGAATATTTTATTGAAAGCTTTTTTTACATTGTGGTTTAAGAATATCTCTAGAAAAATGCAAATCTTTTATTTAAATATAAAATATGATTTCACCAAATAAATTATATATCCTACACTAATTTTAAAACATTGTTGGCCAGATGTGATGGCTCATGCCTATAATCCCAGCACTTTGGGAGGCCGAGGAGGGAGAATCACGAGGTCAAGGGTTTGAGACCAGCCTGGCCAACATGGTGAAAACCTGTCTCTACTAAAAATACAAAAAATAGCTGGTCGTGGTGACAGGCGCCTGTAATCCCAGCTACTCAGGAGGCTGAGGCAGAATTGTTTGAATCTGGGTGGCAGAGGTTGCAGTGAGCTGAGATCATGCCATTGCACTCCAGCCTGGGTGACAGGGCAAGACTCCATCTCAAACAAACAAAAAACAAAAACCAAACAACCAAACAAACAAAATTCCTGTAGGCTTTAAAAATATTATTAAATGACTTATTTATACATTTATATTTTTGCATTCAGAAATACATTGAAAAAAGAAAAAAATTAGGTGAATTTAAGAACATATAGAAAAGATTAAAATACCTTCCTTCTACATTGATAACTAAATAGAGTCGATAGTTATGTAAATGACTATCTGATTGTTTAGACACATTAAGTGAGGCAACCAAGCTCAGATAAAGTCATTCCAACAATCCCCTTCAAAAAGCCAGCAAGTCACCCAACTTAACCATTTTAATAAAAAAGAAAGCTCTGTTCCTGTTGCTTTTATCGCAGAATCGGGATGTGGGGGGCAAGGGACAATCTATAGAGTAAGCCTTTATAAGCAGACAAAATGATATTTTCCTTTAGAATGGGCAAGGAAAGTTTCATTGAAAAGAACACATCTCAGGTGAAGCTAGTTTTACTTTTATTCTTTGTCTTCTTAAAGGTGGCTGTAGAGAAGCTCATTGTGTTGCCCTATACTTTTTGTTCAAGGCACCTGAGCAATACACAATGTATCACTTATCAGTAGAACAAAAGGCTCCTTCATCAGTCAAACTCAGGCGAAGAGGACAGCTGCAAATTCAGAAATGCACTAGGCAGGTACTTTGCTTGAGACAGAACAGGAAATAGACCATTCATGTGGACTTTCATGTCTAACCCTATTTAATGTGACTCAAGCAAGATTAGTCTCTTTCAAAACATATCTATGTTTAATTGTAATCTTAGATGTTTGTTTCTTATAAGACACTTGGTTCAGAAAATGCAGAAAACATTGTATTATGTGGGTTTTACAGTAGAGACAATGGCTGTTTTTATTTAGCTGAAGAGTGCTGCTGTAGATGAAGATTTCTACATTGTAGAAAGATAACTTTATTGTAAAAATTACAATATAAAAATATTTTTTATCTAAATGTAAGACCAAAGAAAATCAGGAAGGTTTTGTCCTATTGATAGTATAAATGAACATTAAAAAAAAAACTTTCATTGTCTTGCAAAGACACAATTAAAATTACAGTTTAAATGCAAATATTAATCTTATCATTGAATATATTCTTTTTCCTTTAATGTAGATATATTTATCCTTTTATGATTCTAATATTATGCTCACATTTCCATTAAATTAAAAAAATCTGTTTGGAAGGTTATTAAAATGTAGAAGCCCAAATTCTTGAGAAATTGTGAAATAAATAACTATTTCCTTAATAATTCAAGGATTTCTTAGCTGCTATGTAGGCTACCCCATATGGGAATAATTTAATACAGAATATTTCATCACAAGAAGTCAACACCAATCACATTTTTCTTTTAATTCTGTTTTGTGTGTCTCTGACATAAATGTTTGAGTAAGCACACATTAGAATAATAAAATGTATTGATGCTTATGCTATAATTTACTCCATGCCAATAGTATAAACAGAATGTTGTCATACATTTGCAAGATGAATAATTGCAGGACTTCATTAATTTGGGATGCTCTTGGGGAAGGAAAGATAATCTATATTAAAAAATGTAGAAAAACAAAAAAAATTACACCAACTACTTACATGTATAGCTCGACTCTTATGTGACTTAGAGACTTAAAGACGGCATACAGAGGTTCTTGTTGAAAGAAATAGTTCAAAATTGTTTATAATTAGCATATCTGTTTTTGCCAGTAGGTGCCTCTATCTGCTTGAAAATTCTTCTTTCTACAGTGATCTCTTGATCTCCTACAATATTTCTGGCACTGATTTAGATAATGAGGATAGCTATAAATAAAACAAAATGATTTATTTTCGGTAGCTTGATCACAAGTGCTATGAGATATTTTGTATTAGTCATTTAAATCACTGAATGACTGAAATTAACTTTAACTCAGTATAATTACAAACTTAGGTTTTATGCAGATCTAACTTTTCATTTAGTGTTTCTCATTTGTGTAGGTTGGAAAATTGCTTCCCAGTTAAGTAAGTAGTGCTTAAAATTTCAAATTGATATTGCTATAATCTGGCAGGTGATTGTATGTGCATGTCTATCTTATATTTATCTATTTGACATACAGATTGCATATATCTATATATTTGAATATAGGCATATCTATCTATGTATATATAGATTATCTATTTATAGACATACAGATGCTCCTCTACTTACAATGGAGTTATGTCCTGATATATCTATTGTTAAATTGAAAATATTGTGAGTTGAAAATGCATTCAATACAGGTAACCAGTGAACATTATAGTTTTAACGGGCTGACCTTACATGTGCTCAGGACATTAACATTGGCCTACAGTTGTGCAAAACCATCTAACAGAGAGCCCATTTTATAATAAAGTGTGGAATAGCTCATGTGATTTATTGAATACTGTACTGAAAGTAAAAAACGGAATGGTTGCCTGAGTAGTCAAAGTGCAGTTCATATTGGATGTATATTGCTTTCGCACCATCATAAAGTTGAAAAATTGTTAAATCAGGAGTGTCCAATCTTTTGGCTTCCCTGGGCCACATGGAAAGAATTGTCTTGGACCACACATAAAATACTCTAATGCTAACAATAGCTGATAAGGTTAAAAAAAAAAAACTAAAAAAAACTCTCATAATGTTTTAAGAAACTTTACAAATTTATGTTGGGCCACATTCAAAGCCATCCTCGGCTGCGTGCAGCCCGTGAGCTGCAGGTTAGACAATTTTGAGTTAAACCATCATATGCTGGGGATAGTCTGTGTGGATATAGACATATACACTCTGGTTTATATGCCAAAGGCCCAATTAAACTGATCTTACAGAATTCCAAAAAGCATCATATACCTTGCCTCTTTAAAAATATTTCCTTTTTGTGTGCTTTACATAAGATTCTTGTTAAATGGAATTTTTTTTTTTTTTTTTTGAGACGGAGTTTCTCTCTTGTTACCCAGGCTGGAGTGCAATGGCGCGATCTCGGCTCACCGCAACCTCCGCCTCCTGGGTTCAGGCAATTCTCCTGTCTCAGCCTCCTGAGTAGCTGGGATTACAGGCACGCGCCACCATGCCCAGCTAATTTTTTGTATTTTTAGTAGAGACGGGGTTTCACCATGTTGACCAGGATGGTCTCGATCTCTTGACCTCGTGATCCACCCGCCTCAGCCTCCCAAAGTGCTGGGATTACAGGGGTGAGCCACCGCGCCCGGCCCATTAAATGGAAATTTTAAAATTAAAGCAGCCAAAACAAGTTTGAGTTGAAAATTGGATTCTGAAGGTTTTGGTTTCGGTTCTTGTTGAGGACTTATTTCTTTAGGCATTTCTGCTTTTGGTAACGTTATTTGGGTATTATTATGTTATATTCTCCTCCATGATCTTTCTCCCTGCGCTACTCCTCACCTCCTATTTCAAAAGCAGCCAACTCACAGCAGTCTCCCAGTTGTCTTCCTTTATCTATAGCTAGAGGTAGAATTTAACCAGGAATACTTTTTCAGAATACTCCAATTTTTTTTGTTCTGCCCCATTCTCAGACTGTCTGACCCCTGTACACTGATCATAGTGTATGATATATACTGTGTACATATAAGCCTTGCACATCTTTTTTTTCAGGTTTTTGTCTAAAAGCTATTGATCAAAACTTGAGACACTTTTAGTAATACTTCCTTTTCTCTTCACAAACCTCTTTCTTAGTCCCATGGCTACTTTTGTGGCTATTAGAAAACCAGTTCACTTTTTATGATGAAATAGAAATAACTCCTGATAAGGGTATATAGTGGTTCTGTGAATGTTCAGATCATTCCATATGTTCCTATAAACTTCTGCTGAAATATCTAAGGACAATCATTATTAGAAAAACATTAACTTTTTTTCAGTTACTGAGGCTTATTTTTTTTTTTTGTTATTTTGGATATAGGATCTTGTTATGTTTCCCAGACTGTTCTTGAACTCCTGGGCTCACGTGATCCTCCAGCCTCAACCTCTAGAGTAGCTGGGATTTTAGGCATGAGCCACTGTGCCTGGTTTCATTTGTCTTAGTATTATTCTTCTGTCAGGGAAATGATTTTTGTAAACTGCATCATATGTTGAAAAAATAGAAATTATCAGTATGTTAATAACATAAGCTATGAGAAAATTAGGAAAACATAAAATGTAAAAGAAATCATTTTTAACAGAGTTAACTTAGAATGACTGCTTCATTCATGAATGGGTATCACAGCTCTGTGAGAAGCTTCTAGTAATTATCACTCTTAAAATTACAGTGGTACCGTAAAATGGCTAATCATGATGGCATTTGAATTTCAACTTTAAAATAATTACGTTATACATTTCTTTACACTTATTTCTTCAATCACCTATTATAGCCAAGACACTCTGAGAAAGGGATCTACTCACAGAAGGGGCAGTGGAGAGCATCACAGAGACAGACACTCACCAAGAGAGGAAGGGACAAGACAAAACATGTCCTTCCTTGAGAAGGCAGCAAATAGCCCCAGGTGACAGGAGGGGAGGAGGGAATCTGAGATGACTTCTACAATGTGTTCATAAAACAGTGTGTCATAAATCTCACGAGACAAGCACACCAAAAAATTATGGGAAGTCAGAGAGGAGATGCTAATAGAAACTGTGTTCACTCATAGCAACTGTACTTCAGTGTTTTTCAGAACAATCAAATTGATATATGGGTTTGCAATAAAAATGCCAACAGAGACCTACCTTAAAGTTGCTCGTTGCCAATTTCAAGAAATCTCTGCCCTGGAGTTTTGGAGCTGAGGGAATTTTTTTTTTTTTTTTTTTCAATGGTGCGATCTTTGCTCACTACAATATCCACCTCCCGGGTTTAAGCGATTCTCCTGCCTCAGCCTCCCAAGTAGCTGGGACTACAGGTGCACACCACCACGCTGAGCTACTTTTTGTATTTTTAGTAGAGATGGGGTTTCACCATGTTGGCCATGATGTTCTTGATCTCTTGACCTCGTGATCCACCTGCCTCGGCCTCCCAAAGTGTTGGAATTACAGGTGTGAGCCACCGCGCCCAGCCAGAGAGGGGTCTTTGAGTCTACTTTCCTCCTTGTGCAGGGAGGGGAAGTAAGAATGGGAGACACCGAATGGCTCTAAGATGAATTTTCCCTCCCATATACTCTTGAGACCATTTGTGCTCTGGGCACCGGGGACTTGCTGATATCCATCTGTAGTTGGTGCTTTGCAGTTCTCTTCAGGACACAGGGCTTCCTTAGCACTCCTTCCATTTCAAGTGCTCTCCTGTCTTGGTTTTCTTACCATTGCTCAGTTCTGCATCTCCTCATTTTCCTTTGCAGCTTCTTTTAAGCCTCCTTTATTGGCTCCTCTTCCCCTGCCTTTCCTGGAATAGTTGGTCTTCTATAGAATTCTTTCTCCATTCTCCCTGTTTTCTTGATTTTACTTCAGGAGTGTATGAGTTTCCTTTCATGTGTGCATTATCCAGTGCAGCAGCCCTCAATATCTGCTTATCTCTTCAGCTAAGATCGTGTCAAATTTTACTTTTTTAGTTTGCATTAGTTGTATTGACTATGTTTCAAAAACTATACAACGATGAAAATCATGGCCTCTCCTTCTCCCCCTTCTACTTAGGCTGGGAAAATCATGGTTTAAATACTCTAAACTGTGCAATTTTATCTGCTCTCATGGCTTTAGCTATAACCTCTATACTGAAATATCCCAGATCTATTACTTATTCTGACATGTCTTTCATTTCCAACTTTTCTCTACTCATGTCTGAATTATTTTCTGCTTTAAATTTGGCCTTTCTCTTTCATCAATGTGCATGTACCTGTGTGTGTGTGTGTGTGTGTGTGTGTGTGTGTGTGTATACATTCATGTCTCCACTGATGCCTTGTATCCATTTGATCACTTATTCCCATTAATTCGATTTCTGAAATCATCTTTCTGTCCTCCGTTCTTTTTCACTACTTTCTTGTCTGGACTATTTTATTTGTTTCCCAACTGCTCTTCTCATGGGCAATTCTATCATTTCCTAGATATCCTATTTCTTCATGTTGCTCTTAGAGTTATTTTTTGATGTGGAGTTTTCCTTTCACAAATTTAAGCCGTCAGTGTGTAAACAAATAAACAAACCTCAATGTGTCAAAAAAAGAAAACACACACACACACACACACACACCCCCCAAAACAAAATCTGTCGCAAACTGGCCCCAACCTACCAAGGCAGCCTCACCTCTCGTTGTTGGTCACCTCCTTGTTGGTTCAGAAGAATTGATAGCCACACAGAACCTGCACATGGTGGATACTTGGCAAACGATTGTTGGTGAATGAAAAATACTGTTTAGGTAAATTAACCAAGTAGCAATATAAAAATAAACTTTTCCCCTAGACAAATAGAAATGCGTGAATTCTGTAGTGATGCAAGGGTCCAACTCATCAGCTCTCAAACTTTAGTAGTGAGCGTCAGAATTCCCCAGTAGGCTTGTCAAAACCCATCTTGCTGGGCCCTAACCCCAAATTTGTGTTTCAATAGGTCTCAAAGAAGTCAGAGACAAGGTCCCAAGATGGTTATGTTTCCAGTCTGGGGACCATATTTTATGATTTACTAGTCTAGTTAATACTACTTACATGGTTAACTAAATTAAAAGTCATTAGCTTTTTCTCTGTTGCTCTGCCGCTGCACATCTAATTAAAGAGTCTACTCTTGTTTATGGCACCTGATATGGTTTGGCTCTTTGTCGCCATCCAAATCTCACCTTGAATTGTAATGATCGAGGGCAGGGCTAGGTGGAGACAACTGAATCATGGGGGCAGTTTCCCCCATACTGTTCTCATAATAGTGAGTTCTCACAAGATCTGATGGTTTTATAAGCATCTGGCATTTCCCCTGCTCGTACATTCTCTCTTTGTCTGCTGCCATCCATGTGAGAAGTGATTTGCTCCTCTTTGCCTTCCACCATGATTGTGAGGCTTCCCTAGCTATATGGAACTGTAAGTCAATTAAACCTCTTTCTTTTGTAAATTGCCCAGTCTCAGGTATGTCTTTATCAGCAGCATGAAAATGGACTAATACAGTAAATTGGTACCAGTAGAGTAGGGCATTGCTAAAAAGATACACCAAAATGTGGAAGCAACTTTGGAACTGGGTAACAGGCAGAGACTGGAACAGTTTGGAGGACACAGAAGAAGATAAAAAAATGTGGGAAATGGTGGCTAACGCCTATAATCCCAGCACTTTGGGAGGCTGAGGCGGGTGGATCATGAGGTCAAGAGATCGAGACCATACCGGTCAACATGGTGAAACCCCATCTCTACTAAAAATACAAAAAAATTAGCTGGGCATGGTGGCACACACCTGTAGTCCCAGCTACTAGGGAGGCTGAGGCAGGAGAATTGCTTGAACTCAGGAGGCGGAAGTTGCAGTGAGCCAAGATCACGCCATTGCACTCCAACCTGGGTAACAAGAGCAAAACTCCGTCTCGAAAAAAAGAAAAAAAAATGTAGGAAAGTTTGGAATATCCTAGAGACTTGCTGAATGGCTTTGACAAAAATGCTGATAGTGATATAAACAATAAAGTCCAGGTTGAGGTGGTCTCAGATGGAGATGAGGAGCTTGTTGAGAACTGAAACAAAGCTTACTCTTGTTATGCTTTAGCAAAGAGATGGTAGCATTTTGCCCCTGCCCTAGAGGTTTGTGGAACTTTGAACTTGGGAGAGATGATTTAGGGTATCTGGCAGAAGAAATTTCCAAGCTGCAAAGCATTCAAGAGGTGACTTGGGTGCTGTAAAAGGCATTCAATTTTATAAGGGAGGCAGAGCATAAAATTTCAGAAAATTTGTAGCTTGACTATGTATTAGAAAAGAAAATCCCATTTTCTGAAAAGCAATTCAAGATGGCTGTAGAAATTTAAATAAGTAACAAGGAACTTAATGTTAATCCCCAAGACAATGGGGAAAATGTCTCCAAGACATGTCAGAAGTCTTCACAGCAGCCCCTCCAATTACAGGCCTAGAGGCTTAGGAGGCAAAAATGGTTTTGTGAGACAGGCCAAGGGTCCCTGTGCTGTGTGCAGCCTAGGGACTTGGTGCCTTGCATCCCAGCTGCTCCAGCCATGACTGAAAGGGGCAAAGGTACAGCTTGGACCATGGCTTCAGAGGGTGCAAACCCCAAGCCTTGGCAGCTTCCACATGGTGTTGAGCCTGTCGGTGCAAAGAAGTCAATAAATCAGGTTTGGGAACCTCCGCCTAGATTTCAGAAGATGTATCGAAATGTCTGGATATCCAGGCAGAAATTTGCTGCAGGGGTGGGACTCTCACGGAGAACCTTTGCTAGGGCAGTGTGGAAGGGAAATGTGGAGTCGGAGCCCCCACACAGAGTCCCTTCTGGGGTGCCATCCACTGGAGCTACGAGAAGTGGGTCACCATCCTCTAGACCCTAGAATGGTAGATCCACCCATAGCTTGCACCGTGTACCTGGAAAAGCCACAGATACTCAATGTCAGCCTGTGAAAGCAGCCAGGAAGGAGGCTGTACCCTGCAAAGCCACAGGGATGGAGCTGCCCAAGACCATATGAACCCATCTCTTGCATCAGCATGACCTGGATTTGAGACCTGGAGTCAAAGGATATTATTTTGGAGCTTTAAAATTTGACTATCCTTCTGGATTTCAGACTTGCATGGGCCCTATAAATTTGTTTTGGCAAAATTTTCCCATTTGGAATGGCTGTATTTACCCAATACCTGTACCCCCCCACCCCCCACCTTGTATCTAGGAAGTAATGAGTTGCTTTTGATTTTGCAGGCTCATAGGTGGAAGGGACTTGCCTTGTCTCAGATGAGACTTGGGACTTTGGACTTTTGGATTAATTCTAGAATGAGTTAAGACTTTGGGGGACTGTTGGGAAGGCATGATTGGTTTGGTTTTGAAATGTGAAGACATGAGATTTGGAAAGGGAAGAATGATATGGTTTGGTTCTGTACCCCCACCCAAGTCTCACCTTGTATTGTAATAATTCCCACATGTCAAGGGTGGGGCCAGGTGGAGATAATTGAATCACAGGGGCAGTTCCCCCCATACTGTTCTCATGATAGTGAGTTCTCACAAGATCTGATGGTTTTTATAAGCATCTGGCATTTCCCCTGCTCATATATTCTCTCTTTACCTGCTGCCATCCATGTAAGATGTGACTTGCTCCTCCTTGCCTTATGCCATGATCGTGAGGCTTCCTCAGCCATGTGGAACTATAAGTTGATTAAATCTCTTTCTTTTGTAAATTGCCCAGTCTCAGGTATGTTTTTATCAGCAGCGTGAAAACAGACTGATACAGCACCTATATACCATCAACATAATTTCTGCTGGTATTGTGAAGTCTTCCAAGGCCTCCTGTGATGGTTAATTTTGTGTTAATTTGGCTAGGCCATGGTATGTATGTATTTGCTCAAACACCAGTCTGCATGTCTTTGTGAAAATCTTTAAAAAATTTAAATCAGTAGATTTTGAGCAAAGCAGATGTCCCTCCTGTTAATGGGAGTGAGCTTCATCCAATCAGTTGAAGGCCATGGGAGAAAAGACTGAGGCCCCTGAAGCAGAGGAATTGTGCTTTCAGACTGCAATGTCAACCCCTCCCTGGGTCTCCAGACTGCTGGCCTGCCCTGCAGGTTTTGGACTTGCTAGCCCCTACAATTGTGTGAACCAATTCCTTAAAATCTTTCTTTTTTCTACTTTCACATCTCATTCATTTTATTTTATTTTTTTTGGTTCTTTGGAGAACTCTGACTAATATACCACCTATGTCTTTAACCACTGTAGGCTGCTGCAGGATTGGAAATTAACTGGAATCTACTTTCTGTCTTTTGCCATACACATGTTAAGTGGATTAATATCTTAAAGACTCCTAGTATTTCAGCTGGGAAATGACATAAGCAATATTCAAATGTAAATTATATCATTTATATGGGTCCTAAAATTTTTAATCTTTGTTTAGATGAACCAGTACTACTGATTTTTTTCTTGTTTTGGCTTTTTAGAAAAGTACCAAGCATACAAGTGAAATATAATTGAATATAAAAGAAGAAATGAAGAAATGTGTTTTCTTTTCTTTCAAATGCTAAATTTTTTAATTAGCTGGTCAAGGTCAGTCAGCAAGAGGGACAAAATTAATGGTCACTACAGCTATTAACAAAACAGGGACAGTGAAACTAGTTTCATTCTTTCCCCCAATATCTTTAAATGAACATCTTAGCAGTACTTGTGTCTTTGTGTTGGTTTTATAAGGAGATACTATTTCAAGGAGAAACTGAATCCTGGTGATGTAAAATGGAAAAGTAATGAAAATGTGTTTCCATCTCAAGCTTCCTGTTCATTTCAACAAAATTATTTTCTCATTATACCTTAGTTGTAGGTACCACGGTGGCATAATTATTTTTTAGCGGAAAGAAGAGATCAGCAATGGGACAGCATTTTGTCCAATTTCACACTAAGGAACATGATCATCAATTTTTTTTCTTCTCTCTAGCTTATACTAACAGGAATGCAAGGATTACACAAAATAATTGCATGAATGATGACTTCCTGCCAATATAAAATGTCACTGAACACAATGGCAGGGCCTATTTCCAAATGACTGCTGACTTTCTGGTCTGACCTATGAATATAAATCACATAAGCTACTTAAAGCTGGAATCATAATCTTTCAAGATTAAAATGATGAAAGGTTTAAAGCTGGCCTGATGCCACATTTCAATTTCCTGTTGTACCTTCAGGGCATAGTGTGGTGAATTTTGGAAAATTGTTCTTTTCGATGTTTTTTTCAGATACTTTTGTGCAATTCATTCCAACTTAGCCACTGTCATATTTTAAAAGCTGGCTAGTTTTTGGTTAGTTAATATGTATGAAGAAACCTGACACTTTAGTATGGTTTTCTCATTTATTTGTAATGAGGCCATGTAGCATAGAGTCTAAGAGCACAGATTTTGGAAAGAGAGAAGAATAGGTTCTTTTTTTTTATTAGTTCAGTGATGTGGGACAAGTTAATTAGCATCTAGATAAAAATTATAAATAAAGGTGCTTTAAGAATCATCTCGAATGAGATGATGCATGTACTTACTGTGGTACTGGTCACTATGGTATCAATTAAGAACATAAACACATTTTCACTTTAATGAGTACTAGGCATTCCCAAATTAATATGTCTAGTGCTGGACCCTGATCTCCACTCTTAGTGTACCTCACCTGCAACTCTCCCCATCTCAGGTGGGGAAACTTCATCTTTCTACTTTCTCAGGCCTAACCTTTTTCATATCCCACATCAATCCTTGAGGAAAGCCTTTGAATCTATTTCCAAAATATTTCAGGAATGTAACCGCTACTTCCACTACAGTCACTGTGATCGAATACATCATCATCTTTCAGCTGGCTGACTGCAATGGCCTCCCAATCTGTTTCTCTGCTTCCACCCTTGACCCACTATAGTTTATTTTCAATAGAGCAACTTTAGTGTTCTTTTCAAAAATATGTAATGGATCATGTCACATCAGCTCAGAAACCTCTAGTGGTTACTTATTTCTCTCAGAGTAAATGCCCAAGTCCTTAAAGGCTCATCTGGTTCTCTGTGTTTTAGGCACTATAATTCCTGCATTAGCATCTCTGTGACCTTGCCACCACCTCCTGTCCCTCATGTCCCCTTTACCTGGGCTCTGGTGTCACCGTCTCAGGGAAGCCTACCTTGACTGCAGAACTCTTAATTCCTCTTACTTTCCTATAATTTTCCATAGCATTCACCACCTTTTCATACATCCGATAATGTATTATTTATATGTTATTTACCATATGTTTATCATGTTTTTTGTCTCTGTCTTTCCTCTAAAATATAAAGCCCACAGTAGCCTAGATTTTTTCACTTTTCCTGGACGTATACCCGGTTCCTAGAACAATGCCTGTCACGTAGGAAGTCGATGCATTGTCATTTATTTATAATCAATCTGATGATGGTTCGTTATCATTTAACTATTTCACAGAACATTTTCATTTATATTATTTCCTTTTGGCTTATAAATTGTCTTGCCTAGTAAATAACACCACGTAAATTGCACAGCAAAGATTTGAATTTAGGTTTTCTGAGGCCATTCTTATTCCTCTTCTTCTATTTAATTTGCATTTTATACAAGCTGATCTAGCAAAAGAGATCTTCAGAACTAATTATCCACAGACACTATGTCAAGCGTGTATCAGTTAGAATGAATTCAGTTGCATGTAACACAAAACCTAAATCAAGTGAGTTAACACCATAATGCAATTAATTTGCTCACAAAATAGGAAGTTCTGAATTAGGAAAGGCTTTGCAGTTGGCGGATCCAGAGGAGCAATCATTCATCAAGAACTTAGCTTTTCCTAGTTCCCTGAATTCCCCTTCTCCAGTTTCCATTTTATCCTAAGCTGCTTCCCCTTTAAATTGTAGGATTGCTGTCAGTAGCATTGGTCTGAATGCCTCCTTGTTCTTATTCAATAGAAGGGAGTGTGGATTTTTCTAAGACTGTCTTAAGAGGTAGAAGATTTTTCATAATTCCCAGCGAAATTTTCCTTCTAAATCATGAACCTTAAGTGGGTCATTTACCCATTCCTGAACCAATCTGTATTTCCAGAAAAATCCCTTGTGCTGATGATTTAAGGTCGATGCTTCTGAACCAACTAACAAAAACAAGAAAAAAAATAAAGGAATCTCATGAATGGTTTCACTGAATACAGGCCTAGCTCTGTTAAACAGTACTGTTGCTATGGAATTGTGTGGGGGAAAGGTGAAATGAATGTTTAGGGAAATTGGATTATGATGTGCAATACAACTTTTTTAACAAAATACTTTAGTGTTAAATATGTATATATTTATAATATGAATAATTTAATATGTTATATAATATATAAGCATATATATTATATATATGAATATATATGTTCAGATTCCAAGAAGAAATAAGTATCTGGATGAGAGAATAGACTGTTTGTTACTCACAGAACATGACAGTTCTCACAGAGCTCCAATCTCTATGGGGTGGCACAGTAAAGGCCTTATATTACCCTGCACATGCAGAAGATATTCATGCAGAAGGTATTATACCTCAAGAGAGGAACTCTGAAATTTTGATTCTTGGAAGTCAAGTAGACTGGCTGGTGTAACATCCCATCTTCCCTCCTATAGAGAGAGAGGGAGAGAGAGAGAGGGACACCTTTTCCCTTTATGCTGGAATGTAAACAGATCTTCTCCAACGAGGAAAGGGAAAGTTAGCCTGGAATATAAGCAAATGGCTGTAGGGAGATAACACTACATTTCTCTGGAACAATATATTCTCTCTAACTTCCAAAGCATATTTGTTCTTAGGCATCCTTTAACCAATGCCCTTTGTTCAGAAAGCCTAGATTGTCCAGAAATCTAAAAATATTCATAGAAAATAATCTCCTGATAGCTAAACAAAATTCTTCCAATAGAGATTATAGAGTGGCATAATAATCTGGTAGGCAGTGAAGTATTGGAAATCCTTATGCTTTGATGAGATCAAGTTGAATTGAATTGCCACATGTTTCTCAACACTTACCTCTTTTAGAACTTAAGTGACAAAAACATTTTATGTCTTCATTTTATTAACTCAAAGACAAATCACTTAGTATAAACTAAGAGCAAGTCAATACTGAGAAGTGATTAGAACATTGCCTTTTCCTAAGGGAGCATACAAATTAATAAAAAGTTCAGTTGACCCTTGAACGATGCCAGAGTTAGAGACATCAACTCCCTGTGCAGTTGAAAATTTGAGTATAGCTTTTGACTACCCAATAGCTTAACTACTAATAGCCTACTCTTGACCAGAAGCATTATTTATAACATAAAGTCAATTAATACATATTTTGTATGTCATATATATTATATACTATAACCTTACAATAACATAAGTTAGAGAAAAGAAAATGTTATTAAGAAAATACAAGGAAGAGAAAATACTGTTACGGTGACACTGTACTTGTGAACACCAGAAATTTATTCATCTGTTTCAATGTGAATTGTCTTTCTGAAATGGCAGCAACCACAGTGGCAGACCTTAATCTATAGTACATGTCAAGCAATTCAACTTTTTCTTGTAATGTCACAACTTTGCTCCTTGGGAACACCTCCAGTATCACTATTAGCACTTCGTATGGGTCCCATGGTGTTATTTAAGGCTTATGGCATCGCACTAAACAAAATGAAAGCTATGGGAGAACCACGAGAGATCAGTTTTTACTGTGACATTTACTGGAGAGAGGAACAGCTCATGTTGGATGATTAGTGACACATGATGTTTTAAGTGGATACTCATGATACGAGCTCACTGTAACAGCAGCAGGAGGTGGCTATGAAATTATTACAGTAATAAAGTATGTACCAGTTAATTTTATGCAGTTATGATTTTATACTGTATTAATGTGTCTTTTGACTGTGAATGCAGTTATGTCCATTCTGTATTTGTGTATTTATTGAAAAAAATCCATATATAAGTGGACTCATGCAGTTCAAACCTGGGTTGTTGAAGGGTCAACAGTACAGAAGGTTTCCATGATCTGCGCTTTTGCTTTCTGATGCTTCAGTTACTTGAGATCAACAGGGATTTAAAACTGTAAGTGGAAAATTCCAGAAATAAACAATTCGTAAATTTTGAATCACTCGCTGTTCTGAGTAGTTTAATGAAATTGTTTACCAACCTGCTCCAGCCAGCCCAGGATGTGGATCATCCCTTTGTCCAGCATTTCCATGTTGTCTGTGTTATTGGCCTGTTAGTTACTTAGTGGCCTTCTTGGTGGCCAGATGGACTGTCATGGTGTTGTGGTGCTTGGGTTCAAGTCACGCTTATTTTACTTAATAATGTCCCCAAAGTGCAAGAATAGTGATGCTGACAATGTAGATATGCCAAAGGAAAGTCATAGAGTGCTGCTTTTCAGACAGAAGTATGTGTGTGTCGGGGGAACCAAAGCAAAAACAGACAAATGGGATATCAAGTTAAAGAGTTTCTGCACAGCAAAGGACACAAGAAACAAAGTAAAGAAGGAACCCACAGAATGGGAGAAAATATTTGCAAACTACCCATCTAACAAGGGATTTGTAAGCAGAATATATAAGGAAGTGAAACAACTCTATAGGAAAACAATGTAATGATCCAGTCAAAAAAGGGCAAAAGATTTGAATAGACATTTCTCAAAAGGAGACATACAAATGGGAAGCAGACATATGAAAAGGTGCTCAACATAATGGCCCATCAGAGAAACGCAAAGCAAAACTACACTGAGATATCATCTCACCCCGGTTAAAATGGCTTTTATCCAAAAGTCGGGCAATAACAAATGCTGGCAAGGATGTGGAGAAAAGGGACCCCTTGTACACCACTGTGAGCAGGAATGTAAATTAGCACAACCACTATGAAGAACGGTTTGGAGGTTCCTAAAAAAACTGAAAGTAGGGCTACCATATGATCCTGCAATCCCATTGCTGGGCATTTACCCAAAAGAAAGGAAATCAGTACAGTGAAGAGATATCTGCTCTCTCATGTCTTTTGCAGCACTGTTCCCAATACCCAAGTTGTGGAAGTAAACTAAGTGTCCAACAACAGGTGAATGGATAAAGAAGATGAAGTACATGTGCACAATGGAATGCTATTCAGCCATAAGAGAGGAAGAGATCCTGTCATTTGCAGCAACATGGTTGGAATTGGAGGTTGTTAAGTGAAATAAGCCAGATGCAGAAAGACAAACATTGCATGTTCTCACTTATTAGTGGGATCTAAAAGTCAAAACAATTGAACTCATTGACATAGAGATTAGAAGAAGGTTTCCCAGAGATTAATGGGTACAAAAAAATAGAAAGAATAAATAAGACCTCGTATTTGATAGCACAACAAGGTGATGATAGTCAACAATAACTTAATTGTACATTTTAAAATAACTGAAAGAGTGTGATAGGATTGTTTGTAACACAAGGATAAATGCTTGAGGGACTAGCTACCCCATTTCACATGATGTGATTATTAGACATTGCATGTCTATATCAAAATATCTTATGTAGGCCGGGCGTGGTGGCTTATGCCTGTAATCCCAGCACTTTGGGAGAGTGAGGTGGGCAGTCCACTTGAGGTCAGAAGTTTGAGACAAGCCTGGCCGACATGGTGATACCCCATTTCTACTAAAAATACAAAAATTAGCTGGGTGTGGTGGTGGGTGCCTATAATCCCAGCTACCTGGGAGGCTGAGGCAGGAGAATCGCTTGAACCCAGGAGATGGAGGTTGCAGTGAGCCGAGATTGCACCACTGCACTCCAGCCTGGGTGACAGAGACTCCATCTCAAAAAACAGAAACAAAAACAAAAACAACAAAATCTTGTGTATCCCGTAAGTATATACTCCTATGTACCTACAAATATTAAAGATATTATTTTTTAAGAAAGAGAAAAGGTGAAAGTTCTTGACTTAATAAGGAAAGAAGAAAGGAATCATGTCCTGAGGTTGCCAAGATTTATGGTACAGACAATCTTCTATCTGTGAAATTGTGAAGAAGGAAAAAGAAATTCATGCATATCTATATCTATATCTATATCTATATCTATATCTATATCTATATCTATATCTATGTAGAGAGAGAGAGAGAGAGAGCTTGGTATACATAGAGTTTGGTACTGTCCACAGTTTCAGCTATCCATTGGGGGTCTTGAAACACATCTCCTGTGGATAAGGGGAGACGACCGTAACTGTCATTTAAGTAGATTAAACTCCCTTTCTTGGTTTCATTCTTGCATGAGTTGACAATTTAACAACTCTCATTTCTTATCTTAATTAAAATGCTTTTCCCCTCTCTCACTCCCCTGGAAATCTCTTTCATTTTTCTCCATCAAACTAATTCTGTTTATTGAAATCTTCCTGGAAAATTGTGCATAGCTGTATTCACTGTAAGGTTCTATCCATTTCAGTTATATTAATTTCTAATTCTGGAGAGCTATATGAGAGTCTTTGTATGTTTTTGCACTTCTGCTACATGTTTTATTAGAATTTTAAAAAGCCAGCAGTTATTAAATGCTTACTAGGTATGAGGCTTTTTGCTTTTTCTTATAGTCTCTCATTTAATCCTCACAAGGACATTAGAGGGTAATGCTCTAGCTTTACAACTGGTAAACTGTAGGCAAGAAGAAAGTGGGTAATTTTACAGCAGTCACATAATTAGCAAGTGGCAGAGCTTGTGCTTATCAAATAAAAAAATGCACACGGAAGCCCAGTGTGGGGGCATGTGTCTGTAGTCCCAGCTCCTCGGGAGGCTGAGGTGGGAGGATTGTTTGAACCCAGATGTTGGAGGTGACAGTGAGCTCTAATTGTGCCACTGCACTCCAGCCTGGGTGATACACCAAGATCTTGTCTCAAAAACAAACAAACAAACAAAAGAAAAAGGAAAGTGTATATGTCCGCAGAGTGCCCTTTGCAAGCTATGTACCGCCTCGCAAGTTGCTAGGGTTAGAATTATTTATTCTTCCATCTCTCCTATTAGATTTGAAATGACTTTAGGGTAGGTAGGAAATTGCAAAGTGAGAAATTTTCTACAGTCTTTGCCCCTATGTTCCCAGAATAATTCATATTTAGTCTTGAGTGACCAGATGATTATCTTTGCTTAGAAAAGCAATTGTTTCATGAGTTCAAGAAAAGCAAAAAATCTAACATTCACTAGCAAATGCCAGCAGCAGTACAAGCCAAACTATCTTGCTCATGAAAGTTTAGCAGAGTCCTGGTAAAGAGGCAGTTGCTTCTCTTTAGGCAATTTACTCGCCACTTCACAGCCACTGCCAGTAACTTTGCCAAGCTAGTCCCGGCTGTTCTATAACCCACTCTTTAATGTAGATCATTTACCAGAAGTAAATCTATCTTACAATGGTCATCCTTCAAATGACTTGGAGAAAGACTCAAGGCAGCAATTATTCAACTTTATTGCTTCAGTGACTAAAGCATTTTTTGCTTTAATGGGCTGCCAAGCTATATAGAGAGAAAGTGCTGGTGGCAGGACTGGAAAGAGGAGAACACATTGAGAGTTAGAAAGCAAACTCCACTCCCTGGGGCTTCAGCTGAATAGCTGGCTTTGAGATTTGCGTGTTTCATGAAACTCTCCTATTGGCAGCTACGATTGGCTATTTGACCCTCTTTATCACCTGTTCATGTTAACACAGAGGTTCACAGTGTTGTTTCTTGTCAAAAGAACTATGCTAAGATAGAGAAGCCTAATTGCGTATTTTGTCAGGCTGATATTAACAACCAAGGGGAAGGCAGAGCACCAAAACAAATTGTGTGGAGTGAACATTTTACAAAGGTGGCAACCCATGGCGCACAGTGCCCTGAAATGATGGGATTCGGGCAAAACAACCCAGATCTCAGATTTATTTGTTTCCTCCTGTTTACTTTCTGTGGGCAACAGGTGCCTAACGTATCATTTCAATAGGAACAAATCACTATTTTTTTTCTAATTCAGGGGTGCTGTTATCAACAGATAGAAGTGTATTAAGTGCATCTCAAAAGAACACTCCAAATGGATAAGGTAATAGGTATTTGATCCCTAATGAAGACTTTTATCTCACTTTCTATTACTCTAACTGTGTATTATATTGCCTCAGGTCAATTTGACTCACAATATTGTTGAATACAGTACCATTTAAACTAGCTCCAGGAAATTTGGTCTGCCTTACATGATTTTGTACTTAGCTATGGAGGATATAATGTAAGATTTAAGGCAGTTGAAAACAAAGAACCCAGCTGGTGATTTCAAGGCTATGGTTCTTTTTAGGTTGAGAAAGAAATGAAAAAAAAAAAAAAAAGGTTCCTATGACTATCTCTATGAGATTCAGCTACAATTATAACTTCAACACAAAGGGTCATGAACTAGAATTAAGCAGAGAAATAAATTGAAGCTCTAATTTTCTTTTTCACAAATAATAGTAGAGGTACAAAATAGCTTGTTAAAGGTAGTGATGTCCAAACTGAGTCTGACATACTTGAGTGAACAACAAAAAAAGAATAAAACTTTACTGAAGAAAGAAGTTTGAAGCAGTGGGATTTAGTGTCAAGGTTTTTAAAGGGTATATATAGTCTTTATTTTTCTTGGGTAATTCTAACATTAGATCATTATATAGAATTTTCCTTCTTCCTTTTGTTTTTAGAAAGAGAGAGATGATAGTTTCTCACTATGTGACTAGTCTGTTCTTAAACTCCTGGGCTCAGAAGATCCTCTTGCCTCTGCTGGGACTACAGATGTGTGCCAATGTATTCAGCTTTAATATACAGTATTTTATTAAACTGTCCATGACTTGTATAGTAATAAAAATTACCCTAAGAATTATTGCAGAGAATATATGAATTTTATAGTTTATTTTCTTACATTTTAAACAACATGCTTTCCTAGGATTTTGCATCTTACATTTGACAAAGATACAAACTAAGATTTGACTAAGAAATAAGATACATTAATAATTTAGTACATATAATTTTTTTAATAGAACAAAGTTTATGGCCAGTTCCTTTTTTTTTTTTCTTTTTCTTTTTAGATGGAGTCTCGTTCTGTCTCCCAGGCTGGAGTGCAGTGGCATGATCTTGGCTCACTGCAACCTTTGCCTCCTGGGTTCAAGCAATTCTCCCAACACAGCCTCCCAAGTAGCTGGGACTACAGGCACCTGCCGCCATGCCCAGCTGATTTTTATATTTTTAGTAGAGACGAGGTTTCACTATGTTGGCCATGCTGGTCTCAAACTCCTGACCTCAAGTGATCCGCCCACCTCGGCCTCCCAAAGTGTTGGGATTACAGGCGTGAGCCACCGCACCCAACCTAGTTCTGTTATATGGTAGCTTCTGTGGTCTAGTTTCAAGTTATATGCAAGACATTTTTTTCTTCCTAAAACTTTTAAAGCTCACAGATAATATTGATATGTAGCCTATGTAAGATCAGGAATGGTAATATTATCATAAAAGAGGGGGATTGCAGGTGGAATGTCTAAAAAGTAGTGAAAATATCAGGAGATGACAAATAAAAATGTTTGCATATTATTCTCTGTTGAGAAAAGTTGTGATACTGTTTTTACGTTGGGTAGGAGAAGAGTTCAGTAATCAATGACTGCCATGGAATAGAGAAATGTGGGATATTTGTCATTTATTTGCTGAAGTTGTAAGTAAAAGAGTGCCTTGATTATATTCTAAAGAGTAGAGAATAGTAATTCATTAGGGTAGCATAGGTTGATAGAAATATTCTGTAAGTGACTGCACTATTTAATATTCTTACCAATATGAAGGTTCTTTCCAATTTCTCCAAGTCTTTAGCATTTTCTGCATTTGATTTATTGATATTCTAGGGGTGTGAAGTGGGATTCCATTGTGGTGTTAATTTGACTCTCCCCAATGAATAATGATGATGAACTTCTTTTCATGTTTGTGTTGGCCATTTCGATATCATCTTCTCTGATGAAATGTCTGTTAAAATCTTTTGCCCATTATTTTTAGTGTTTTTATTTTAAAAGATGGGGTCTCACTCTGTTGCTTAGGCTGGAGTGTGCAGTGGTATGATCATGGCCCATTGCAGCCTCCGCCTCACAGGCTGAAGTGATCTACCTCATTCTCCCGAGTAGCTGAGACTACAGATGTGCACCACCACATTTGGCTAATTTTTTAAAAAATATTTTTTTGTAGAGACAAAGTCTTGCTATGTTGCCCAGGCTAGCCTTGAAGTCCTGGACTTAAGCCGTCTTCTCATCTCTACCTTCTAAAGTGCTAGGACTACAGGTGTGAACCACTGTGCCCAGCGTTTGACCACTTTTTAATTGGGTTGTATGCCATCTTAATTATGGAGTTGTAAGAGTTTTTCTTTTTATACTTTAGATACAAGTTTATTATTGGAGATATGATTTTAAAACATTTCTTCTAGTCCATGGCTTGTCTTTTTACTTTCGTGATTGTATGTTTTGAAGTGAAAAGCTTTTGAATTTCAATGATGCCTATTTATTAATGTTTTCCTTTATTACTTGTGTGTTTGCTTTTGTAAAATTATTACATAATCCAAGATCACTACTCCTATGTTTTCTTCTGAGAGTTTATAGTTTAGTTTAGTTCTTACTTGTAAGTCTACAATCTAGTTCAAGTTACTCTTTGCATATGGTGTGAAGTAAGGGTTCAAGTTCATTACTCCACATGTAGGTATCTAATCATCTCAGCACCATTTGTTGAAAAAACAACTCTTTCCTTTACTTAAAGGTATTAGTACCTTTGTCCAGGGAGCGTTTCTTGTTGTGCATAATTCTCATAGCAAATCAATGCACTTGAATCTGGCTACTATATACTGCAGTTAGTATCCTCATCAGGTTCACAAAGAAACTGAAAGGCAATGCTAAACCTATACATTTCTGATATATAAGACACTGTGCTTTTGTGTTAAGTCCTTGATATTATACAGGCCATATCTAAATACAGGGCAGTGGCTATAGACATTAATCAAATAATAATATATGTATGGTTATGAACTGTGGTAAGTGCTGAAATTATTTTTGTTTCTAAAAATATAATTCAATAGTAAAGCTATTATCAACTGTGCTTTTCTTATAGTACTGGGATATACATTGCTAATTGCTTTTATATTTTTAAACCTGGAAAATAGTCATATTCGTTAGTTTAGTCATAGTCATATTCATAATTTTAGTTGTGTTGGTTGTAAAAAAAAAGCTGCATAATAAAAGTCTTCTAAAAATTCAGTGGAAATGAATTTATTCATTAGATTCCATTGAACCCTGAGTTAAGTGTTGGGCATCTATATTATTCTTTTGCAAATGTTTGCATTTTAATTTTTCTTTGAGGGTTAAATCTGAGATGGACTTTGTTCTCGTGCCTCTGAGTAAGTCAGTGTGCCTTAACTCTGTGCCTCAGCGTTATTTTGTCTTAAATCGTGGTATGAATCTCATACAATTCTTGTGAGGATAAAATATGTTAATTTATATAAAATACTAAAAACAGTGCTTGATGCATAGTAAGCGTTGACTACTATCCATCACTTGAATGTAAGCCCTTTGAGGGCAGAGATTTTTGTTACTTGAATTTATTAATATATTCTAACCCCTTAAACACATACCTGACACATACCTTGTGTTTAAAAACTGTAGAATGAATTATATAAGACAGAAAATGCTAGTTTTTAATAGGGCAAATTGTGGGAATTTTGTTAGACTTACGGTAATGGGCTCATCCTGTCACTGAAAATCTTTTCCCTATTCTCTCTCCCTCTTTTTTTTTTTTTTGAGATGGAGTTTTGCTCTGTCACTTAGGCTGAAGTGCAGTGGTTTGATCTCGGCTCAGTGCAAGCAAAAACCATTTCATTTTTTAATTTATTAATTCACCAAAGGTTTTTTTTTGTCATTGTTTTTTTGAGATGGAGTCTCACTCTGTCACCCAGGCTGAGCATAGTGGTGCTATCTCGGCTCACTGTAACCTCCACTTCCCAGGTTCAAGAGATTCTCCTGCCTCAGTCTCCCAAGTAGCTGGGATTATAGGCACCTGCCACCATGCCAGGCTAATTTTTGTATTTTTAGTAGAGACAGGGTTTCACCACCTTGACCAGGCTGGTCTCAAACTCCTGACCTCTGCTGATCCACCTGTCGTGGCCTCTCAAAGTCCTGGGATTACAAGCGTGATCCACCGTGCTGGGCCCCCATTCTTTACCTGTTATGACTTGCAAGAGTGTATGATGTGCTAATAGGGTACACCAGATTGGAGTTACTTTTGTAAACCCTAGATTTGGAATGATGTCATATAAGAGAATGGGCAGTTTTACAAAGACTTACAGACTAAATTGAGATACATGTAGAGCAACTCATAAATAAAATTGGAAAACAATCCTGTTCTCCCAACATACCCACTTAAAAAACAGACACAATTTTTTCAATTTTGGAGAAAAACTCTGGCAGAACTACCAGATGGTAGTGAGGAATGTGAAGTAAAAGTGTGGCAGAGAAAAGATGAGTTGGAATGAAAACACCCCTTGGCTTTTGCACAGTTCCCTACAAATGTATTGAATTTCCAATAACATTTAGGATGTTTTGAGAGATGAAGAATCCATTTCTAGAAATAAATTTAAATTTGAATCCCATAGTCAGAGACGCCTTGGAAACTCTCATTGTTTGCTACTTGGAGCTGCATATCGTCAAGTCTAGATTCTATCAAATGAAGATTCTTTAAAAGCAAAGAGAAATTTGATCACTGCATGGAGTAGGTAAAGTCAATTGCTGAAATGAATAGGAAAAGGACACAGTTTCAAAGAGAAAGTGAGAGTATCAGAGTTGGCTCTTTCAATATGCTTCTTGACAGATGTGCCATCTTCCAGCTTCTTTTCTCGAGTGAGTTAAGGAAGCCAGTCTCTAACAAAGAAGGACTCTCATGTGTCTCCCTGTATGGAAGACAGCGCCTCTAATCACCTTTGGTTACTTTTAAAAGCACTTGTTCTTGTGGCTTGAGCTCTTGTCGTTTTCAAGAAGAAGTCTGAGGAAAGCAAATATATTTATTTTCAGAAACCAAAGAGGCAGATGCCATTAAAATGTGTCCAATACATCTTTTAAAATGGAAATATAATGTTAAATGTCTTTGGAGCAAGTGACTTAATAATGCAAGGTGTTGCCTTGCAATCTGGATTAATTCTCTTATTCTAATGTCTTCCTGTTATTTCAATGGGTTTGCTGTGATCTAAATATGTATATATTGATTGAAATTTTGATTTGTTTTGAGAGAAGAACAATTCTTGTTCAGGTCAATTCTGTAGATTTATCCTCTACAGGCAGGAAGTGGATGACAAGTATGGCTGAGGTTCTCCTAGGAAGTTCAGTATCTGCCATACTGGGCATTGGCTGGGAGATGAGGATTGTGGATCTAGTTTTCATAAAATCAAACCAAGCCAAACAAAGTAAAAAAAAGAAATAAGGGAAAGCCGAGAGGTTGCCAAGCAACCAAAATTGGGAATTCTTGCTTCAGTTGGAGGAGAGTTCATGAATCTGATATCATAATAATAAGATAATGCTACATCTGTGTGAGTACTTTCAGCTGTGGAAGCTTTCTCACCTGCGTTATTACATGTGATCCTCAGAACATGGTTAGGGCAATGGCAGGGCAAGTTGTGTCTTCATTAAAACCATTTGTCAGTGGTGAAACTGAGTGTATTAGTTTCCTAGGGCTGCCATAACAAATGTCCACAAACATGGTGGCTTCAAACCACAGAAAGTTATTCTCTTATAGCTCTGGAAGCTACAAGTCAGAAATCAAGTCAGTAGGGCTGTGATCCTTCTGGAGACTCTAGGGCAGCGGTCCCCAACCTTTTTGGCACCAGGGACCTGTTTTGTGGAAGACAGTTTTTCCATAGACAGGGGATGGGGATGGTTTGGGAATGATTCAAGCACATTACATTTATTGTGCACCTTATTTCTATTATTATTACATTGTAATATATAATGAAATAACTATACAACTCATCATCATGTAGAATCAGTGGGAGCCCTGAGCTTGTTTTCCTACAACTAAACGGTCCCATCTGGAGGTGACGGGAGGCAGTGTCGGATCATCAGGCATTAGATTCTCATAAGGAGCATGCAACCTAGATCCCTCATATGCCAGTTCACAATAGGATTTGTGCTCCTGTGGGAATCTGTGAATAATGATGCTGCTGATCTGACAAAAGGCAGAGCTCAGGTGGTAATGCAACAATGGGGAGTGGCTGTAAATACAGATGAAGCTTTGCTAGTTTACCCACCTCTCATTTCCTGTTGTGCAGCCCAGTTCCTAATAGGCTAAGGACCAGTCCAGTCCATGGCATGGGGAATGGGGACCCCTACTCTAGGGTATAATTGATTTCTTGCCTCTACTGGCTTCTGATGGCTGCCAGCATACCCTGCCTTGTGGCCACGTCCCTCCCATTTCTGCCTCTGTGACCACATTGCCTCCTCCTCTATGGTGTCTTCTCCTCTTCTGTGTCTCAAATCTCCCTCTACCTTTCTCATATAAGGATAGTTGTCATTGGCTTTAGGGCCCACTCAGATAGCCTGGAATGATCTCTTCATCTCAGGATGCCTATGTGCTTTCAATAGTTTGATGTCCCATGTATGTACGAGAAAAATGAAATGGTCTCATTTCAAGAAAATTAACACCTTAAATGAAGAGTACAAAAATGAAATAATAAAAATGAGAATGACTGCTAAACTCAAGGGTCAAGAGGACTTGTATATTTGGGATTCATCATGTTAAAAGAAATGAAACAGACTTTTAAATTACAAATATGTCAAGGCCCTTAATATGCTTCAGTGCTTTTTGGATTTCCAAGGCAAATGTAATGTTTCCCAAAATTAAATGAAGAAGAGAATTCCTTTTTGCTAGACTTCAGAGACTAGTGGGCTTCAAAAAACAGTTTAGGAACACAGTGCATTCCCTGCTTGACAAAGAGAAATTTAGCTCAATTACAGTGAATGGCCTAGGAGAAGAGTTAGACAGGTAGCTATCATTTATTGAGTATTTACGATGAGTTAGGTACATATTAAATGCTTTAGATGCATTAACATTTAATCTTTACAACACACTTTTGAGGTAGGTTCTATTATAATTATTTTACAACTGGGGAAACTGAGGGAAAGAGATTTACACAACTCGTCCAGGTTTTCACAGCTAGTAAGTGGTTGAGTTTGGATTCTAATCAAGGTAACCTTCTTAATCAAGCCTGCTATCATAACCACTGTATTATTCTAATATTAAAATATTCTAACAAAGCAGCTCCAGTGTGACCAAGTAGCTAATAAATAAATATGGAAACATATGCATATCACATATATATTTTTTCAATCTCAAGACTTTGGAAAGGGGTGCCTAGGCTACTTTGGTCTGTATTCAGCACCAGGGAATTTAGGCTTGCTGTCCAATCCGTCTGTCATTGTTTCTGTCATTTGGGTTCTGAGAAGCTGCGACGCTAGTGTTCTGAAGGAGGAAAAGAAATATGTTGCTATGTTCTCAAGACATATGTCAAAGATGTTTCAGTCCTCAGGTAATTTACTAGGTCTGCTTCTATTCCTACTTACTTCAAAGTTTCGGTAAAAATGAAAGAGATGCCAAATAGTGTTGAGTTTAGACAAGATACATCTGGACCCTTCTCCTGGATCTGGTCTTGCTGATGGGAAGTTTCCCCTGATGATCGCAGGGCTGTGCTGAGGTGGAAGAAATTTCTTTGCTCCTAAGATAAAATTTCGAATTATTATTTTTTGAAAATTCTCCATCAAATTTTCTGTAGTGCACTTAAAGCTTGTCCCTGCAGTTAGCAACTACTGCCATCACTTAACATTTATTTTAGGAATGAAAGCTGAATTATTTAAGGATGAAGAAGAGATTACTAGGTAGAACAAGACCACAGAGCGCTATTTCAGGGCTGGCATTAAGCTCAGAGGATCGAATCAGTGATTGTTAGCAAAGCTCTTTGAACAGTGACTGCCACACATAAGGGCTTGCTTACTAACTAAATAGATCAAAACAAATCTGAGGGAGCGTGTGCCTTCTCTGGGGATAGTCCTGGGATTTCTGAGAAAATCCTAAAGGACTCAGCTATTGCCCCCAAAGAAGAAATTTGTTTGCAGGTGAGCTGAACTCAACTTGCAATATGTGGTTATTTCTAACCCTTAAGCCTTGGTGGTTTGGTGCAGTGACAAATGCTTCTAAACGATGGCTAGCTTCCATACAGATGGAAGAAGGAAGGACCATCGAATCTCCAGGGAGCCTCAGGAAATATACTGAGATATTATTACCACTGTTTTCCAGACATGGAAATTGAGTCTCAAAGTGGTTAAGTTTCTTGCTCAAGTTCACGTAGATTGAAGATTTAAGCCCACACCTCTCTCACGCCCACATCAAGATGCTTCCACTGCACTACGCAGGGCAACCAGGCATGACTAGTAGATAATCTCATTAGAACAAGTAGGTTTGTATATGTTTATTTATTTCTACTTCTCTTTTTGATCTTACGGAACACTCTTCCTCATGAGATAATAATTCTTGTTGCATGCTTTAAATTGACGAGGTTTCTTTGACTGAACTAATGCTTTCCACGGTGGACTCAGATTATAGAGTGCTTGTTAGGTGATATGTGACCTGGGAGAGACTGTTACATGCTTTGGGAAAATGGGGATTTGTATCTCCTTTTTAAAAAGTAACTGGTTGAATCAGGGAAATAATTAACAGTTTGGCTGTGTCTGATCAGGGTTCACTCATTTGGCAAGCATTTTTTTGAAAGCAGACTTTCACGTGAGAGACTCTACTGGGGTTGGGAAATAAATATCAGAAAGACTTGCATCTTGTAATGAGCTCACAACCTACCGTATACACAATCTAATCGTATAACTTTGTTATTCAAGGCACTAAATATTTTAAATGAAATGAAAATTATTATTCAACCACTGAGCTAATATGTGCCATCAAAAATTAATCTGTTACAGCAAAAAGTTTTATGTATGCATGCAAATAGAGACACATAAAGGTATGTATAGATATTTACAATCACTTTCTCTCTTATGTGTGTCAAAGTCTAGCCATAATGAGTAGCAAAAGGCTAGGACAATTTATATTAGAAGTGAGATAAAAATGCTAATAAAAAGGTGACAAAATAAATCCAATCAAACCAAATTATACTTACACTATGATAATGACTACTAGCTACTATTTGTGGAATAGCTAGCTAATCTGAGTCAGACACCATGTATTTTTCATACTATGGCTCATTTGTTTACTTATTGTGGGGTATTTTCCACATTATAAACCAATGATATCTTTCACTTGCTGTCTGTGACTGGCAATACAGTAATCCAAGTACCATGATCTATTACGTTTTCATCCTCATCAGATAACGTTCATGAAACATGTAGCCAGCATAAGCATCTTATCCTTCTCTCTTCACTCATTGAAAATACATATTGGACATTTGCTATTAACTATGCTGTATATCTCCTAATATTTTCATAAGACTTAAATTTCAGGGAACCAGAGGTAAAATATTGTAAAAAGCCCACATTTTGCTTTTCATTTAAAAAACTACAAAGCATGGTATGTATGTTCTAATTTTATAGATGGTATGAAAATGGTTTTGAAATTAATTTTTAAATTGCACATATCATGAGAAGATGATTATTTCTAGACACCCTAAGCCTAAATGTGCTTTAGAATAAACTACTGAATAACAGGAATTACAATGATGAGGTGAAATCATTACCTCATTTTAATCTTTCTATGCCTGTTCTTTACTTCCTAAAACTGATGTTTTTTTCTATTTAGTTCTTCGAATCTATTTTTGCTTTAGCATAATGAATAACTTTTATTTTCTGCAACTGCCGGAGCCTATACCTTATTCTTCAAGATAAGTGGCTGAACGATGAATGCTTTGGGCTGTCTTTTCAGAAAAAAACATTCAGGATGAATCTGTAGAACAACCTGTGTCTTTTGTGTCTGTTATTTTTCACGGAGGGCAAATGGATCTACCTCACCCTCAGACCCCCACCAGGCAAGTTCGCCTTTCCTTTTCCCATCCGCAAGACAAATTAAGAATGCTGAAACCTTTCACTCATAACAAAACAGTGATAAAGCAGGTAACAAGACCTCACATTAATCAGGTCTTTCAAAGAAGAGGCCCCAACCTGCACCCTTTGTCTAGCCTGCTGGTAGGTGGGTTTTTTTCAGGCTCTTTTTAGGGGCCTAGCATTCTTTAGTTCGGCAGCACATTCTCCTTGGAAATGTTTCACTTTTCAGACAGGCTCTGTGCTGATCAAAAAACCCAGAGAGCCACTACAGAAATCTGAACTTCTAATGATCTTCTTTTATATTTTCTTACAATGGACAATGGCTCTCTCAACGCTAATGGCATCAGTACACAGGCAACAATGCAAAGAGATGGAGGGTGGAGAGAGTAGCCACTCTCACAAGATGTGCTGTATCATCTTGGTGGAAAAAAAAAATCCTGTTTTCTGTAGCCAAATTGTTGCTGTCTCTTGTTGGAAATACTCAAGGTTCCTGCAAACCAATGCTAAGATGAGAAAAGATAAGAGTAGATGAGTAATTTTCTTCTCAGGAGGAGAACATTACCTTCAATTAAATGGTAATAGAGCAGTTTTCTTGTACTATTCTAATCCTTTTCACTAACAACACAAAAACAGAATAATTTATCCTTAACTTTCTTCCATTCAGCCGTTGACCTGTTCCCAGGCTAAATTGTGTGTATGCTGTACTTACAATTATGTTGAGTCAAGCTCGCCCTCTACTGATCGATAAAAATATTACCAAACAGGACTCACCAGGATACTGAACTCAAAGATATTTTGGGCAGTTTTATTTGCGAGTGTGTTTTTCCAACATCACAAACATTAGAAAATTGTAAAAATTTGTATGTTATATTTCATAGAAACATAATTAAGTTTAAATTAATTTTAAAAAATAATTTAACTGTACTATTAATAGTAATTTACAAATTGCCAAGAGTTTGATCAGAAAAATTGAAATAGCTTCACTTCACCTCTTCTCTTAAAAGTTTTTTTTTTTCTTTTGAAGAAACTAACATTTTAACAATACGTGGAAAGTTATTTTTATAAAGGAAGGGTTGGCAAACTTTTTCTGCGGTGAACCAAGTAGTAAATACCCAAGGCTTCGCTGAGCCATAAAGTCTCTGTTGCAACTACTTAACTCTACTATTAGTGTGCAAGATTAGTCATAGACAATATGTGAATGAATTTATGTGACTGTGTTACAATAAAACTTTATTTACAAACACAAACCAGGCTGGATTGATTTGGTCTATAAAATGGTGAACTTGAAGGTTTGTTGAACCATAAAAGAACGTAAACACCTGCCAGGCATGGTCCTCATGCCTATAATCCCAGCAGTTTGGGAGCCCAAGGCAGGTGGATCACCTGAGGTGAGGAGTTCAAGACCAGCCTGGTCCACATGGTGAAACCTCGTCTCTACTAAAAATACAAAAATTGGCCGGGTGTGATTGTGTGTGCCTGTAATCCCAGCTACTCAGGAGGCTGAGACAGGACAATTACCTGAACCTGGGAGGCAGAGGTTGCAGCGAGCTGAGATCTGCCATTGCACTCCAGCCTGGGTGACAAAGCAAGACTCAGTCTTTGTCGGGGTGGGAAGGCGCTGTGGGGTCGGGGGAGAAACAATGTAAACACCTCCAAAGTGTTGCATTCTTTAAGAAAAAAAGTTACTTTGGAGTAGGTGGCTGTAATTTTGGCTTGAAGCCTGCTGCCATGACTTCGAAACATTACTTACAAACATTGCTAAAAATAATGAAAGTTTAGAACCCACGCGCCCTCAAAGATCATATATTGCAATTATCTAGTTTACAGATGAGGAGACTGAAGCCTTGAGTATTTCCTGAATACTACTCCAGCCTTCCACATTATCTTCTGGATCAGCTGTCAATGACCTTTGGCTATTTTGATACGTTAATGTGTGGAATAATTTCACAAACTAGAAGGAATTAAATATGATTGTTATTAACAAGTTAAGAAAAGAACATTAGAGACATTTGTATTTTCTCACCCTTTGAAGATCACGTCTGCATGAATGATAAAACTACAGCATGTCAATAACATCTCCCTCATTGTAACCACCACAAGTATTAGCAATATTAACTCATACAGATATTTTGTGTATCATAATTTCATAGATTTTAGAAACTTTATTGGCAGTTGGGTACAGAGATGACTGTAATTTTTCTTGGTATCTGAGCAAAATTATGAATTATTTGTGTTGATGCATGATAACCAAAGATAGATGTCTTCACTGTTAAATTATTCTTATGTTATTATTATTTTTTTTTGAGATGAAGTCTTACTCTGTTGCCCAGGCTGGAGTGCAGTGGTGCGATCTTGGCTCACTGCAACCTCTGCCTCCCAGGTTTAAATGATTCTCATGCCTTAGTCTGACTAGCTGGGATTACAGACGTGCACCACCATGCCTGGCTAATTTTTGTAGTTTTGATAGAGACAGGGTTTTGTCATGTTGCCCAGGATGTTCTGGAACTCCTGGCCTCAAATGATCTGCCTGCCTCAGCCTCCCAAAGTGCTGGGATTATGGGTATGAGCCACTGTGCCTGGCCTTACATTATTTTTCAATGGCAGATAACCAAAAAGGGTGTTTTTTTTTCTGTTGGATTGTTTTTGGCAAGGGATGTCATTATGTGAAGACAGATCCCTGTGGCCACTACATAGAAATAAAATTTCCTTGAACTTCATTCATATAATGCTGTATATTCTGACCAAATGGTGAATTTCAAATGTCTTTCAAATTAACACTAACAATGAAGACTTAAAATAAATCAATTCAGTAATTACTTCTTTATTTAACATTCATTAAAAATAGCGGAGCTGGGTGAGGTGGCTCATGCTTGTAATCCCAGCACTTTGGGAGGCCATGGTGGGTGGATCACGAGGTCAGGAGTTTGAGAAAAACCTGGCCAACACAGTGAAACCCCATCTCTAATGAAAATACAAAAATTAACTGGGTGTGGTGGGGCATGCCTGTAGTCCCATCTACTTGGGAGGCTGAGGCAGGAAAATCACTTGAACCCAGGAGGTGGAGATTTCAGTGAGCCAAGATCGTGCCACTGCACTCCAGCCTGGCGCCTGGAGGCAGAGTGAGACTCTGTCTCAAACAAACAAACAAACAAGCAAACAAAATAAAAGTTAGTGAAGGGCACTGTGTTAAGTGGTGGCGATACAGTTCTGATCAACAAAGCCTACTTGGTTTTTGCTGTTATTGAGCTTTCAGACTATGGAGAAATTATTATTGATACAGCCTGTTTCAGTCTGTTTGAATTGCTGTAACAAAATACCATAAGCTGGGTAGCTTATGAACAACAGAAATTAATTTTTTTCAGAATTTCTCGAACTGGAAAGTCTGAGATAAAGGTGCTGGCAGATTCAATGTCTAGTGAGGGCCCTTTCTCATAGATGGCATCTTCTTGCTGGGTCTTACATGGTGAAAGAGGAGAGGCAGCTCTCTGCAGACCTTTTTCATAGGGGCACTCATTCCCTTTATGAAGGATCTGCCCTCATCCCCTAATCACCTCTCAAAGGCCCTACCTCCTGCCATCATCACATTGGCAAATAGGTTTCATCATATGAGTCTTGGGGGGATATAAATAATCAAACCATAGCAGACCTCGAGCTCTGAGTTTGAAAATACAAAAACCATCATGACATTTTTATTTTATGCCATCTCATTAGTCTCGTTTTTACTCTTTCTCTATAAATTCCCTGACAAGTTTGCTGTTAAAAAATTTATAGAGTATAAATGAGAGTAATCAGATGACAATAATAATATAATAAATATAAAATGAGAATAGTTAATAGTAATTATATAATAATAAAATAATAAATATATTTATTAACCATTAAGTGAGAATAATAGTAATAAATAATAATAACTAAAAATTCATCTAGGGAGGAGGTGAATTCTTTATAGAATCCCAAAGAGGGCTTTGTAGCAGCATATCTGATCCAGGCTTTGAAGGCTGAACAGGATTTAACATGTAGAAATGAAGCAGGAGAGGAAAGAATAGGCATATTCTTTTTTTATTTGTATAAATTTAAGGGGTAAAAGTGCAATTTTGTCACACGGATATTGAACTTAGTGGTGCAGCCTGAGCTTTTAGTGTAACCATCACACAGTGTGTGTTTTATATTAAGTATTTTCTCATTCTTCACCTTCTTCTCACCCTGCTCCCCTTTCATATCTCCAGCGTCTGTTATTACATACTTTATGTTCATGTGTATACATTGTTCAGCTCCCACTTTTAAGTGATAACATGTGGTATTTGTCTTTATGTTTCTGATTTATTTCACTTAAGATAATGGCCTCCAGTTCCATTCATGTTGCAGCAAAAGATAGGAGTTCATGCTTTTTTTTAATGGCTGAATTGTGTGTGTGGTGTGTGTGTGTGTGTGATGTGTGTGTGTGTTGTGTGTTGTGTGTGTGTTTTGTGGTGTGTGTGTGTGGGGTGTGTGTGTGTGTTGTGTGTTGTGTGTGTGTTGTGTGTGGTGTGTGTGTGGTGTGTGTGTGTGGGGTGTGTGTGTGTGAGCATGTGTGCACACCTCACTTGGTTTATCTCATCCATTGATGAACACTCAAGCTTATTCATATCTTTGCTATTGTGAATAGTGTGGCAATAAACACAGGAGTCTTAACAGAATAAGTGTCATCGTGAAAAACATAAAATGAAACGTGGTTGGAGAACAGTGAATAAAGCATTGTGGCTTGACTGTGTGTACTTTTGTGGGGCGATTATGACAGGGAGATTGTTTGGACCAGATCGTGCGGGATATTGAAAAGAACAAAAGGAGATTGAGAGGGTACTAGAGAACCATGGGAGGTTTTTTAAGTTGGTGGTGACATGGTCAAAACTTTAATTGGGATGGCAAACTGAGCATCTAATCTTGAGGAGATTGGCTGTTATTAAGATAACTTGGGAGATTGGGAAAAAAGTATCATGGGCTTGAACTTCTCAGTGTTGTGTGTGTGAATGGACAGAAAGAAATAAGATTTAATTCCCAAGGTGGAGAGAAATCTACAGAACTGAGTGACTGATTAACCAAGGGACTCTTTGATAAAGGGAGAAATAAATATGATTGTTAACCTTTGTTGTGTATATGTAATGGCAGAAATGTGATGGATAAAGAATCAGAAAAAGATACCAGTTCAACAGGGAGAATAGAAGTTTTCTTTTGGCCCCACTGGATTTGAAGTGAGAATACAGTGTCCACATAAAGGTAGACTACTGGAATTTGCCAGTACATTTCTGATTTTTAAAAGAGATTAGAATTTACAAGTCATTTAGAAGTCACCAGTTACCAAAGCAGTGGAAATAATGCTTTTACCTTATTGCTTTAATGTTTTCATTTTAATAGGACTAAACTTCTCATTTGAGTCAAATTAGAAGTTTCTGTGGAAACCTTTGATATCGTGAATCCATATATTCTTTGATAAGAACTTTTTTGATACTTAAGTTAGAAAGAAGTCCTTTAGGATGTTAGGACTTTGAACTCAGCAACTTTTTACCCCCTACATGAGTTAGGAAGAAGAGCTAGATATTAGTTTGAAAGGAATGCTTAAAATGATGGTATAGTGGAGATAGATGTTGCCTATTTATCAATAGGATGGAATCGAAAGAAAGATTGTTGAGGTGAAAAGATTAATGGCTAGCCTGAAAGACTCCCATTTGAACTTAGAAACTTAATATTCAGTTAAAAGAGGAATAAAGTCTAATAAGAATTGGTGATATTTTGTGGACGGAAGATTCAGCAGCTCACTTTGAACTAAGGAAGTAAGTCAACATTTGACAAGAAAAACAAAACACAGAACAGGGTTTTATAAAATCAATAAGAAGATAGAGAAGAGACCAACTTCATCCTCCCTAACTGCCTATAGCTTCCTCTCTCTACCTTCTCAGTCTCAGATAAAAGAAGAGCAGAGCAAGTGTAGCCTATCAGTACCCAGTCATCGTACTGACCCTCTGATGGTGAGACAACACTCTTAGGTCTCAGATAAGATGAGGTTCAAGGAGGCCTCACACAGGGACAAACAGAAGAGCTGCCATGTCTAATATGAGTGAGATGAGAAGAAATAGGATAACAACGATGAGAAGTTCCTATGGTTATTTAAAAAATGAAATAAATGACCTTCTCATGCATAGTACTCTAAATGAGTACATGCCTTGGAAAGCAAAAGAAAAACATTCACAACTTATGCTTTGCATTTTTAAAGAAATTATAAAGTGTTTAGAATATCTGAAACTATAACTCAAAACCTAGAGGGCCAAGGTGTTGACTCTACAGGCATAGTGAGTCATCTAAATTGATGACAGCAGTTGAGTGCTACAATTTTCAGTACATTAAGGGTGTCTGATGTTCTGATGGCGTATGATCTGAACTATCAAGGGAGTTTTAGGAAGTAGGGGTAAGATGTTTGGATGTAGCAAGGAGGAAAAAATCTGACATCTAATCTACGGTTAGGTTTGGTGGCACATATAGTATGGAGAAAAATCACCTCTTCTTGAGAGTTAGAGAAAATCCATGACCCTAGAAGAAAGACTGCATTTGTGAAAAAGGATGAATAATGCTCAGAGAAGATGCAGACTATGAGTTTCAGAGAGGGAATATAGGGGATTTGGGAGAGGTTGGGTATTGGATTTAGATTATAGATGTACCAAGTGTTAGGAGGTTAAAAATCTGGGTAGAGCAGTGTGCGAGATATGATTGGATTGTTGAGGTGAACAGAATGAAGGAATAGTGTTGGGCTCTTAGGAGCAATGAGGGAACAGTGAATTATATGTGCCATACAACAGACTTCTTTTTGTCTGTAAGTTACTTTACTGTGGTAAATGAGAATGCTGCAGCAGTTTGTAGGTGAGAGTGAGTAGGAAAGTTGCATAGGCTGTTCTCTGGGACTCTTTAAGTCTTATTTAAGATGGTAAGACCAGAAGAAAACAGTATTACTTGGGCCACAACAGAAAATGCCTTGTACAAAGCCAACATAAAAACATTATCAAAGCCTAACAAAGACACACACACACATGCCCTCCTATGACCAATCATTCTTGTGGATACTAATTCAAAATTTTAAATGAAACATACCTAATAGATATACCATTGTTTTTTTCTTTGAAAATGATGGATGTTCAAATAGGATTTTTGGGGGGTGCACATTTGTGGGTTCTTGGCTGCAGTCCTTTCATGTGGGAGATTCAGTCTCCAGCTAACCTCTTGTGATTCATCCTCAGAGCCTCTGTGAGGCAGGATAGGTAGTTATGGAAGCAGCCATGTCCTTGGGATGCATCAACCGTGCTGACCATACAGTCAAAACAGTAAGTCCCCACATTTGTATTGCAGTCCAGCTCATTAAAGCAAAGCTATCCCTACTAGGGAATTTCCCCTGTAGGGAGCATGTGCATTTTGATTTTATCTGTCCTCAGACTGACACTGTGCTCATTATAATACTAAAAAACATATACCCTGGGTGGACATTTAAGATGCTAATGAGACACGTGACATATGAACAAGCATGTACAGCTACTGTGCATGTGTGCCCAGAGGACCACCCAGACACCTCTTCCCGCTTGCTCATGAATATTTATGTAAGATTCCCATAAAGGGAGTCTCCCTGGTGCCAGTCTTTGCTGTCTCAGCCTCACGGGATGTCAGCCCACCCTGACTCCTCTCTCAGTGTGTATTGCCTACTCTGCACTTTCAAAACATTCCTTTTACCTTTGCAATAAATTACTCTATGCTGCTTCTCTTTTGTGGTGTGTCGCTTGTTTAGATTATTTTAAACCAAGAAGAAAAGAATCAAGGTCTCACAACAGGCATCAGCACCCAGAGGTACCACCCATAGCTTCTTATTGCTGAGGTCCCCTCACCCTGGCTGTTTGTTTTGTTTCTTCTTTTTATTTTTTGGGAATGAGCTCTTCAGGAGGCTTCGACCTGTTGAACTTCTTCTAGAACATTCACTTTTCTCTCAGGCAACTCATGCATCATTGCCAACCTAAATTATGAAAGAAAAGCTGCTTTCTTTGCTGCTCTTTCCTTGCCCTGACATTGCAAGCAGCTCACAGGATAGATTTTTGAATTTGCTCTGCTCAGTCTTGGGTCCGACACCAGCTTCTTTGCTTCTCACACAATAGGTAGCTCTTCTCAAATCTCCTCGTTTTAGACTTATGGCAAAGAGGAGTGGGTGGGAGAATGCCTCAGTTATCCAGCTTTCGTGTATTTCACCTTCTTCTACTACCAACCTTGACTGATTGTGAACAAAGGCTCATACAAATAGTGTTTAAACATCCTTTTTGTAAAATTTGAAACTTTGATTTTTGTTTCTGAGTCTTTGGGGACCTCACCAAAAGTTGGCGCAAAAAAAGTTTTCGTTTTAACATGCTGTTATACTGTTATTGCCAAAGAACTAGATATATCCTTAGCAAAGGCCCTCCACCCTTTCTGCCAAGATCTCAGTCTATGAAAAATGAAGCTTAAATGGGATTATCAAATATATACTACTTATATATTAAAGGTATTGATTTCATTTTGACTGTAGTTGAAATTAGTATAGTGAAGTAGTTGGTTTTGGTATCAGACTGACAAAGTTCTAATTCTGGCCCCATGATTTATAAGTTATGACCCTTGGGAAGTGAATTAATCATTCTGTAAAATGATGATAATGGTGTGCCTCATATTGTTTTCATGAAGATTTAAGAGTTAAAATATGTTAATATGTGTTAATCATGTTAAATAAATAGTACCAATTTAATACAACCTTTTCCAGAAAATCTTTCCAAAGAAATTTCAAGGAAACTACAAGCCAATGGCTAAATAAACATGGATGCAAAAATTTTGCAAACACTTTAGTAAATCAAAGCCAACCTTTTTTTTTTTTTTTTTTTTTGAGACACAGTCTCACTCTGTTGCCCAGGCTGGAGTGCAGTGGTGATCTCGGCTCATTGTAACCTCTGCCCTCTGGGTTCAAGCAATTCTCCTGCCTCGGTCTCCAGAGTAGTTGGAATTACAGGTGGGCACTAGCTGATTTTCATATTTTTAGTAGACACAGGATTTCACCATGTTGGTCAGACTGGTCTCAGACTCCTGGCCTCAAGTGATCCATTCCCCTTGGCCTCCCAAAGTGCTGGGATTACAGGTGTGAGCCACTGCACCCAGCCAAACCCAACAATATTTTAAAAAGATATTACACAGTGATCCAGCAGAATTCATCCAAGACTGCAAGGTTGCTTTCACACTGAAAATCAGCCTATGCAATTCACCATATCAACAGATTACAAAAGAACTATATGATCATCTCAGTAGAAGTGGAAAAAGCTTTGGCAAAATCCAACATTCATTTCTGAAAAAAACTATTAGCAGAGAAGGAAACTTTGTTAACCTAATAAAGGGTATCTGTGAGAAACCTACAGTTCACATCAAACTCGATGGTGAAAGACTGAATGTTTTCCTTCTAAGAGTAGAAAGAAAATAAGTATGTCTGCTTTAACTACTTTTGCTCAGTTATGTACTAGAGGTTCTGTCTAATGCAATAGGCAAGAAAAACAAAAGTAGTGCAGATAAAAAAGGCAGAAGTAAAACTAATTGTGTTTACAGATGACAAGAGACAAATACAAAATTAAACTGTATTTGTATATATGGGTGGCAGACAATTAGGAATAGAAATATAGAAAGTACATTAAAAATAGCATAATTGGAATAATGAGGAATGCACTTAACAAAAGATTTGCAAGACCTATACTTGGAAAACTACCGATCTTTGCTAAGATAATTTAAAGAAAGCCTAAATAATTGTAGAAATACACTGTGTTTAAATCATAAGTTTCAATGTTATTATCAATTATCCCCAAAATGATCTATGTATGTAATACAATGATAACCAAAACCTTAGAAATATTTTTTCAATCAATAGACAGCATTATTCTAAAATTTATATAGAAATTCAATGGATGTAGAAATTCCAAAACAACTTCGAAAAAGAACAAAGTTGGAGGTCTTCAGTAACTGATTTTAAAACTTAGTATATAAATCTGCAGTGAGCAGGAGAGTGTGATTTTGGGGTAAGGAAAGAAAAATAGGTTAATGGAATTCGTGTAATGAGAAAAGGATAATCTTTTCAACAAATGGTTTGGGAACAATCATGTAGCCACATGCAGAAACTCAATATTCAACTCTTACCTGCCAACATCAACAAAAATTACATTTAAAAGGTGCATAGACTTAAATATAAAAACTAAAATTGCCTGGTGTGGTGGCTCATGCCTGTAATCCCAGCACTTTGGGAGGCTGAGGCAGGCAGATTATCAAGGTCAGGAGTTTGAGACCAGCCTGGCCAACAAGGTGAAACCCTGTCTCTACTAAAAATACAAAAATTAGCTGGATGTGGTGGCAGGCACCTGAAATCCCAGCTAGTTGGGAGGCTGAGGCAGGAGAATCGCTTGAACCCCAGAGGTGGAGGTTGCAGTGAGCTGAGATCTCGCCGTTACACTCCAGCCTAGGGGAGAAGAGTGAAACTTCATCTCAAAAAAAACCCCAAAAAAACAAAAAGTATAGGACTTCTAGAGGATGACAGGATAACACAGGAGAAAACTTTAGTGGTCTTGGCCTTGGAAAAGATTTCTTAAATATAGCACCAAAAACAATTCATAAGAGAAAAAAATCAATATTGTACATTACCAACTAAAACATTTTATACTGTTAAGAAAATAAACCAGGAAAAATATTGCAAACATGAATCTGATAAATAACTTGAATTTGAATATAAAAATGAATATAAAAATTATTGAATATAAAATTTGAATATAAAAATGTTTTCTAATAAAAATAAATAGCCTAGTAGAAAATGGGCATGATATCCAAACAGATATTTTATCAAAGGCATTATACTGACGATAAATAAACACATCAAAAGATGCTTAAGATCATTAGTCACTAGGGAAATAAAAATTAGACCACAATGAGTTACTACTACTCACCCACTGAAATGACTGAAATTTTAAAAGTTTGAGCCTATCACATGTTGAGGGGCTGAAAACTTTTTTTTTCTTAAATTTTCCTTTAAGTTCTGGGATACATGTGCAGAACGTGCAGGTTTGTTACACAGGTATAATGTGCCATGGTGGTTTGCTGCACCTATCAACCCATCATCTACATTTCAAGCCCTGGATACATTAGGTATTTGTCCTAATGCTCTCTCTCTCCTTGTCCTCCACTCCCCGATAGGCCCCGGTGTGTGATGTACCCCTCCCTATGTCCCCGTGTTCTCATTGTTCAGCTCCCACTTATGAGTGAGAACTTCCTGTGTTTGGTTTTCTGTTCCTTGTTAGTTTGCTGGGGGGACGGTAAACTCTTATGTATTACTGGTGGGAATGTAAAATAATAAAACCACTTTAGAAAAGTTTGGCATTTTCTTAAAAAGATGCATGTACACCTGCCATGTGACCCCTCCATTCCACTCCTAGGAATAGTATAGGGAAAATGGAAACATACGTCCATTAAAAAGCTCGTACCTTAATACTCACAGAGACTTTGTGGTGGTTACAAACCAGAAACAACCAAAATTTCCATCACCCATTGAATGGATTAAGGTATATTCATACAATAAAAATGAATGAATTATCAATATATGCAACAATATGAATGAATTTCAAAACAATTATGTTGAGTGAATGAAGCCAAGCAAAGTACATATGTTACGATTCAATTTATCTAAATTTGTAAAGCATGCAGACTAATCTATCACGATAGCAAGAAGATCAGCTGTCTGGGAATGAGAAAGCAGGGAATGGTGGGAGGGAGGGATTGCACCATAAGTAGATAATAGTAGCTTAATATTTTAGCTATTGTTATTGTTAGCCTCTCACCTCCACAAATGGAAAAGGAATGAAAGAGAGGGAATATTGAGACTGCATAAGGAATGACTGAGAAAACCTAGGAGTTTGTTTTCAGTGATTAGACCAAACTTCTGTTATTATGTGAAATAGTGTATTGAAATCGAGGTTGAGTCATAGAAAAAGAAGAAAATAATTTTATTTTTTGATAACACAGAGAGTCTGAAATATTCTATCTTTTACACCCACAACACATAACCACACTGTGGCTGTCAATCCTGTTTTGTATTTTTCTGAGTCTAATCAATGATCATTTTTATGTTGAGGGCCATATATCATAGTTCTGTATTTTCAATGCCAAACTCTAAAGCTGCATGATCGCAGCAGGAACCACTACCACACATTTCACATACCTTTCCTGGCTTTGCCTCCTGTCTTCCTCGCTGGATGTAGTGAACCCCACCAGCAATCAGTGTATGCTTGTTGACTGGTGGACTCAAAGTGCCTGTGAGTTTGTTGTCTTCCTTGATGTTTCTCTATTTTTGACAATCTCTGGGCTAAGTGAGAGATAAAGATTCTAGGAATTTTGGCATGGTTTTTGACAAGGGGTTTTACTGTTTTTCCTAGGGGTGTGTTTGAAAATGTGCAGTGCTCTACTGGTGTTTTGAAGGTGAGACCAAAGTTGTTAACTTATCTTGCAATTGTGAGATAATCCTCAACAACCAAGAACTGCCTTGTCAAAGGCTAAAAGCGCCACTGTGGGGAAACAGAGTCCTAGTCAATGGTATTATACAGTTAAGGAAACAGAGGCCACAGTGATGTTGAACCAAATGATCTTCACGCTCTCTCAAGTGTATTTCTTTGATACATGGAGGTTTGGGCTCATGTTTTATACTCTGTTATGGTTGCCTAGCAGTGGGCATGAGGAACATATCCACTTTATTGATGAATATTATATCCTATTATATCCCCATTGACTTCAGTACTGCACCATAAGGCTTCAATACCAAGAGCACTAGACAAGGTGTTTTAGTCCGTTTTCATGCTGCTGATAAAGACATACCCCATACTGGGCATTTTGCAAAAGAAAGAGGTTTAGTGGACTTAGAGTTCCTCGTGGCTAGGGAGGCCTCACAATCATGGCAGAAGATGAAAGGCAGCACACAGGAGAAGAGAGCTTAAGCAGGGAAACTCTTGTTTTTAAAGCTGTCAGATCTGGCGAGACTTACTCACTGTCACAAGAACATCATGGGAAAGCCCCACCCCCATGATTCAGGTATCTCCCACCGGGTTCCTCCAACACATGGGAATTGTGGGAGCTACAGGATGAGATTTGGGTGGGGACATACAGCCAAACTGTATCACAAGGATACAGGTCGTTTTACTGGAAAGATCAAAAACTGGTTTGAAGTCAAAGGGGAGGTAAAGACAGAAAAAGAGCTCAGGGCTTCTGATTCTCACTTCAGTTCTAACACTGAATTGGGAAGTTTGAAATTTCTTGAAAATGAGCCAATAAATAATATAAAGTATAACAGCACTTGCATTCTCCTTAAAAACACTGAGAAATTTGTGTTCACTTTATATTGTGCTGTTTTCTGTTTTCATTCAGAGCTTAAGAGCATGGCCTCCAGAGTCTGACTTCCTGGCACAAATTCCAGCTCTGCTATTTCTGTGGTGAAGGTTCAGTTTCTTCATCTGTATCAAGGAGAAAGCACAGGACTGTTTTGGGGATTATGGAAGATAATTTATATCAGGCCCTTACCAGTGCCTAGAACATGGTGAGTCCTCAAATGTTGGCATACATTTTATTTAATCTCTGCCTAGGTGCTGATATCCTAATGAATAAAGCATGCATTACAGTACAGTTAAAAGCCTCAAATCTGTTGTTCTCTAGACTTTTACTCGACCTATAATAGAAACCATACAATTTGCAAATTATTATATATGGTTATAAGAATCCTATAATTGCCTTTGAAAATGACATGATTTAAAAGCACAGTTGGTTGGCTGCAGTGGCTCACATCTGTAATACTAGCACCTTGTGGGGCTGAGATGGGAGGATTACTTGAGCTCAGGAGCTTGAGGCTGCAGTGAACTAGGATTGCACCACTGTATTGGCTCTGGACTGTGTAACAGAAGAGCAAGAGCCTGTCTTTAAAAAAAAGAAAAAGAAATAAAGGAAAAAACTGCGCCATCTACAGAGCTGATGGTGGAAAATACCCAATAATTGCCTGAAACTGGGGAACATCAGTATGGTAATTCTTGTGGTCTTGAGGATTTTTTATACACACAGATGTTTAATCATCTGGCTAAATGTTCTTCATGCTTTTAACAGTTTGCCTCCTCTCTCTTTTATTGCCTACATTTACTTCTGAATGTATTGTTGGTGACTGTAGCTTTCCCTTTCTCCATGAAAGAATGTGGAATTATTTTCAAGTTTTAATGGGCTTCGTTAGTGAGAGCTAATTATCGATATTCCTGTTTTGTCGCTCACTCTATGTATCCATTATGACATTTTACTGCATCGATGACAAATTTGACTGTAAAAATCAAAATTTTTGAGATGTCCACTAGGGGGAGGCCTTGCTCTTCCATTCAATGTAGATTCTCTTTAAAAATACAAGTGAAATTTAGATTTCTCTCCTTGTGAAAAGCTGAATGCTTTAGTCCTGGTATTAAGAACTCTGTTTAACGCCATGGTTGTAGCTTGGCTCTGCTGAGGTTGACGATGCAGAATTCGCTTGAGGAGGAAAGACATCTGTTGATCTGTGGACAGTGTTTCGTTTCCTTGTTTCTTTATCCTTCACGGACTACTGAAGCAACAGTCTAACATAAAATACTGTTTTTCACAGAAATGTCACACTGCTCTAAAGACTAAATCGAAGAGCTCGCTTCTGCCTCTTTACGGAGATGACTTACTGAAGGATCTCTGTGTCATATAATTGTACTTACTAGTCTCGATCTCTTCACCATGTTGATGGAACTTTTAAGAAGAGATGTAGGAGGGATATGAATGCTTCTTTTTAAAGCAGAGTTACAAAAAAAAAAAAGAAAAAAAGAAAGATAAGTTTTAATGGCCCATTTGAATTTAAATATCCAAATAGTTCCAAGTAACCAGCATTTAATTTTAGCGTCATACAGATTAATTGTACTTATCAAATTATATCACTTTAGCAATAGATGGGATAATATGAAATGATAGAATGATGGAAATATATTAACTGGTAAGAGCTAAGAGGTGGTAGAGGTTTATGGTCTATTTTGGTTAGCAAATGTAGGCTTGTTCAAAGCACCATGATTACCATTTACCTGGTACTCTGGAAATGTATAGTTTAAGGTAGAATGATGGTGTAGTTACTTTAGAAAAGTTTGGCAGTCTCTTAAAATGTCAAATGTAAATATGCAATAAGATCCAGCGATTTCAATTCTAGTTACCTACCTAAGAAAAATAAAATTATGGCCGGGTGCGGTGGCTCATGCCTGTAATCCTAGCACTTTGGGAGGCCGAGGCAAGTGGATTGCCTGAGCTCAGGAGTTCGAAATCATCCTGGCCAACATGGTGAAACCTTGTCTCTACTAAAAATACAAACGAATTAGTCGAGTGTGGCGGTGTGTACCTGTATTCCGAGCTACTCCGGAGGCTGAGGCAGGAGAATCGCTTGAACCTGGGAGGTGGAGGTTGCAGTGAGCCGAGATCGTGCCACTGCACTCCAGCCTGGGCGACAGAGTGAGACTCTATCTCTTAAAAAAAAGAAAGAGAAAAAGAAAATTATATATTCACACAAAGACTTGTATGTAAATGTTCATTAGGAATTTTATTGATATTAGCCAGAAAATTGAAAGAACCCAAATGTCCATTAGCTGATGAGTAGACAAAAAATGGTGTATCCACACAACACAGTCTATTGGCCAATGGAAAGGCGTGGAGTACTGATACACGCTACAGCATGTATGAACCTCAAAAACACGGTGCTAAGCAGAATCAGCCAGACACAAGAGATCACATATTGTACAATTCCATTTAAAGGAAAAGTCCAGAATAGGTAAATTTATAGTGATTAGAAAGTAGGTTCATGGTAACCTGGGAGCTGGAGCAGTAATAAGGAGTGCCTGCTTGAAGTTCCTTTCCGGAGTGATGGAGATGTGTTAAAATTGGATTGTAGTGATGGTTGCACAACTGTGTACACTTCCTAGCAGCCAGTGAATTGTACACTTAAAACTTATTGTGTGTTTAAAGCTATTAAAAACGAGTAGAATGAATCTGAAGATCAAATGTTTCATGGACATTTTGTAGGGAAGAAATCAAACTCATCAGATATTTCAGCTTCCCAGGCCAGGCCAGCTTTTTGTCTTCAAGAATCAGAAAAGAGTAGGAACGCATGACTTTCATTTCTGTCACCTTGAGAAAAACAGCCAAAAACTTCTAAACAAAAGCATCAGAATTCAAGCTATAGCACTCTTGTTTGCCTGTGACCTGTAAAACATTCCTTTAACTCACACAGTCTACCACTCTCTGAACTCGACGAGACTCTATTAGTTGCAGTCCTTTCTCTCAAGGAGCATGAACATCATGTTGTTTGCTTATCTTGAGGAATTAAATATTATTATTGGGAGGTGGGGTGTATACAAAAAATTTATTCTTGTTTTTAGAGGCAGGGTCTCACTCTGTCACCCAGGCTGCAGTGCAGTGGCATGATCATGACTCACTGCATCCTTGAACTCCTGGGCTCAAGTAGTCCTCCTGCTTCAGTTTCCCACGTAGCCGAGACTACAGGTGCACGCTACCATGCCCAGCTACTTTTAAAAGGTTTTTCTTTTTTTTTTTTTTTTGGTAGAGATAGGGTCTTGCTATGTTGCCCAAGCTGGTCTTGAACTCCTGGCCTCAAATGATCCTCTTGCCTTGGCCTCCCAAAGTGCTGGGAGTGCAGTCATGAGCCACTGTGGCTGGCAAGAATTTTTTTTTTTATTTTTCCAGCTAACTTCTGACAAACTTAAACCTTGGCCATGATTTTCAGTATGTCTTTGAAATCTTCTTTTGCCCTTATCTGTCCAGAAGAATGGGTTATATTTTCTGATATCGCAGGTCCAGAATTTTGGCATGACTTAGTTCTAAAACCACTTAAGACAGAAATCTTCAAGGAAAATATATTAAATAAAACAGTACTCACAAATATAGTGATTTTTGCTTATGAAAGTGAATCTATTATTATCTCTCTCCCTCAGGCCTTATCACTAATCACAACTATTTTGAAAGTCATTGAAAATGTTTGAAATTAGTTTTACAAAACCCATCAAAAAGCTGCTTAGATTTAAAAGGAAGTAATGGTGTGTCTATGTACGTTTATTTGTCATGTCCATCTTGGTGAGCAAATACCTTTTCTTATATGTTGTTGAGAAATTTTCCTTGCAGGAGTTATCTTGTAAGTGTTCACGCATCCCATTGGTGGTTAGACTGCATTCCATAAGCTACTCTACTTTTTAGCCCAAACTTTCTATCTTTCAATCATTTGATAACTCGGAGCTAGACCCAGCTCTGATGTTGTTATAGCAGCCAACCAATCTCATACAGTTCCTGTCTTCAAAACCCATTTTTAATGAATAAGACCAAATATTTGATAATACACCAGGGTGACTATAGTCAGTAATAATTTACTTGTACTTTAAAAATAACTAAAAGAGTACAATTGAATTATAACACAAAGGATGAATGCTTGAGTGGATAGATACCCAATTTATCCTGATGTGATTATTATGCATTGCATGTTTGTATCAAGATATCTCATGAATCCAATAATATATGTACCTACCATGTACCCACAAAAATGAAAAAAAAAAAAAATTTGTAAAGATAATCTTTAAACATAAATCAATAGATGATCAACCAAGGAAAAATTTAGAATCTCCATTTATCTTAAAAAAATTTTTTTAAGATAGAAGTTTAAATAAAACATGTTTGCAAACCACTGGTTTAGTTTATTAGTGATACTAACAGGTGGCTTGTGAGAAATTTTAGACCCTCATTGACCCAATTTACTCTCACAGGAATAAGGAACTCCTCTAAATGCATACCAAATAAACAATAAATATAAGCCAAACATTGTGCTTACTATTTAAATGCAGCTTCAATATAAGTCCCCTATCCACTGTATCTTCTAATCCCTTCTCTGTCTGAAGTACTTTAAATAGTGAAAATTTATGGCAGTAGCATGATCTCATTCATTCCTGTCCATGTAGCACTAAGCAATTACAGTACTGCGTGGAGAGGAATGAGTATTAGGAATGTTGGCAGCACACAGCAGGGGCAGGCTAGTCAGTTCCTGGAGTTAGAAGAAATTTTTTTATGGATGTAGCCTCTAACCTGAAACTTGAAGGCTATGTAGAATTTTTTATTGAAGCAGTAGGAAAAAAGAGCCTTCTGAGAAGACACCGAGTGGAAGCCGTTCTACTAATAGGATTAAAGAACAGCATGCAAATTTGAGGTTATTAATAGTATGGTTATTAATAGTATGCAGTGGCTTATGCCTGTAATCCCAACACTGTGGGATGCTGAGGTGGGAGGATTGCTTGTGGCCAGGAGTTTGAAACCAGCTTGGGCAACATGGCAGGTCCTGTCTATGGGACCAAGAAGCGTGAAGACCTTCTGCAGTTGGTTTTAGTCCAAAGGAGAGATGGCATCCGGCATTAAATTAGTGGTAGTGAGGACAGAGAGTATTGACATGTTTAAGACGTAGAATACACAGGAGATGCTGGTTGATTTTGACCTGGGGGATGAGGACTATGACAGCTAGGTTACTGAGATACAGAAAATAAACAGGGTTTTCAATTGGAGAAAGACAACTGGATTTTGAGAATTATGGAATTTAAGGTGTCTGCAGGGTGTCTAAGAGAGCCAGTATACATTTTGATATATAGACCTGAATTTCTGTTCAGAATTCTGAGCTGAAGATAGAGATTTCAGGGTTGTCTTCATAAATATAGAAACTGAAACTACATGAGTGGGTGAGGGGGCCCAGGCTGAATATGTAGAGTGTGAAGAGAAGCGGCTGGGAACAGAGTCCCGAGGAAGTCCAACACTTGATGGCTCAGTAAAAGAAGAGTAGCTCGCAGAGGGAGCTGTGAGATCAGAGAACGAGGAAAAGAGGAGAGTGTAATGCCCTCATATCCAAAGAGTGGGATTATTTCAAATGGAGAAAGATGTCAAATGGAGAATACTGTAGAGAATACGATAATAACCAAAAATAACCACATGGTCGCCTTAACAAGAGAGCTTTAGTGAAGTGATGGGAACAGATATAGGACTTGGACAAGTAAAGTGTAAAACATCTTTTCCCAGAAATCTTTATATGCACGTCTCTAATAATTGAAAAGAGATGGCCGGGCACGGTGACTTGTGCCTGTAATTCTAGCACTTTGGGAGGCCAAGGCAGGTGGATTACTTGAGGTCAGGAATTCTAGACCAGCCTGGCTAACATGGTGAAACTCTATCCCTAATAAAAATACAAGAATTAGCTGGGCATGGTGGCACATGCTTGTAATCCCAGCTGCTCGGGAGGCTGAGGCAGGAGAATCTCCTGAACCTGGGATGCGGAGGTTATAGTGAGCCAAGATTGTACCACTGCACTCCAGTCTGGGCAACAGAGTGAGACTCTGTCTCAAGAAAAAAAAAAAGAAAAAGAAAAAGAAAATAAACAGTAATGATCTTGAGTGACTGAATTAATTCCTTCACTTTATTAATGTGTTCCACTTCCTAGAAAACATAACAGCCTAGTTAATGTACATATGTCCTTAGAAAGCCCCTAAAGTAGTTAAGGGTAAGAATGCCTGGCTCTAAAGAAGACTGGAGACAAAGGTCTTTAATTTCTGTCTAAAGGAAGTTTCACGGTCTTAAAGATCACTACATAGTCAGTGGCCTGCTTTTCCTATAGAGAAGGCTAGAACTTGTGGTGAATTTTGCTTTTCTTTTTTCTTATACCGTGAATCCAGTCAATTACCTCCTGTCATTTGCTCTGCACTATTTTTAGTACTTGATTTTTATAATCATCAGTCCTTGTTTTTTATAATTATCAGTAATTGTCCAGATTGTTAACTAATAGGAAGCCAGAATACTGAAACACAAACTGCTGGAGTGCAGTCTAGTAGTGGGATATAATTGCTCAGGTCCTGATACTGGATTGACACTGCACCAAGCCTCAGTTTCCCTATCTGTAAAATGTGGGAGTTCACAGTGAGCTCCCATGTTGTTGTAATGTTTAAATCAGTCAAGATGTATGTAAAGCACTTAGTTGGCTGGCCTGCTGTAAACATCCAAATAAAAGTTAATCACTAGATAAATTATTGTTTCATTTAAAAAAAAAGTCATTTCAAAAAGGCTTTCTGTGTACAGAGAAGCCATTCCAAGGTCAGGATTAAAGTCAATATCAGGGTTGTAAGAATAAAGTTGATAGTGTGTTTATCTGCAATATTCATTTGACTGCTGTATTGAAAATCCAGAGATAATCTTCTTAGTGTCAGTCAACCCTCTACTGCTTCTGCCTTGCATTAGCAAAAACTCAGCTGTCCTTTTCTGGTTTATGTTGCCAATTTATGATTGCTGGCATTCCCACTTCCTGTAGAGGAATTATGATCTTTTTGGGTGTCACTGAAATATTATAAGGCTCAGCTGAATCTGCTTAAGAAATTCCAAGTCACTGAGCACAAGAGTTCTCAGTTGTGCGATGATGTTTGGAAGGTCCTTAGGCAGAGCTGGCAGAGCCTAGGGGTGTATCCTATACACTTAACCGTGTTGGAAGTTCAGTTCATAGTACTTTGAAGACCAAAAGATACTGAGATATGTCTCAGATCATTAGCATTATGAATCTGTTAGCCACCGACATCAAACACACAAGGCTGTTAGAGCAAACACAGAGAAAAAATAATCTTCAACTGCCAACAAAGGGAAAATGGAAAAAAAGGTAAAAATGCAAATATCTATTCTCAGTGTAAAGAATAATTGAAAAATTCTGGATTGGCTAACATGTATTCTACATGTTATGCAATGGGCTCTGGAAAGACTGAATAAAAATGAAATACTAATGCTTTAAGTAATCACTAGCCCATTCTAGTATCTCTCATTAATTTAACAATTAACAGAAACTTAGAAGAGAAGGAAGAACGCTGGCTCAAAAAAGTTGGAAATATTGACAAAGTGTGAACAATGTGATGCATGATGGATGATAGAATCTAAGCAATTAGTATAGAAAATGAAGCAGGATGAGTTTGAAAAGGCTCCAAGAAAGCAGAGGAGACAGTAGACCTGGAAATTAAAAGATGTGCTAGAGTAAGAATTTAATATGTCAAAGACCAATTCTAGATAAGAGGTGGTAAGACTTAAGCCTCTAGCCTTGTCTAATTGTCCTATTCTTGCTTATCTGCAGCATTGCTACCTTGACTGTTACTTTTGGAGACAATAGGAACTAGAGATAAGTTAGCTTTATAGCATTTGAAATATTTAGCAGGATGTTAGCTTACCCTTAGGGGAATGAGTCATTTTCCCTATTACAGTGTAGAGATACCACTCTGTCTTCCTACATAAAGTTTTACGCTAATTTAACTGTTTCGTGATGTGATTTGGGATCATTTGGATTCAAAGAATCCCATACATGAGCCACTATTTTGTGATAATATTTTCTAATTTTGATTAAATTTTTTTTTTGCATGCAGTTTCCAGAATTACCTGAAAAAGAGTGGTTCAGAAACACGTTCTATAAAAACTGGGTGTTAAAAAAAATTCGTTGCATTCTCAATTGCATAGTAATTCTTAGAATTTTTAATGGCAGGAATTTGTGAGCTATAGACCGCAACATGATCAAAGAGCCATTAGCGCTAACCTTACTTCTATTTGTAGTCATCATCATGGTCCCCAGCCCTGACTGCAACTCTTGTTCAACTTCAGTCGTCCGGAACCCATCACTGAGGTTTCAATGCATTGGCTTATTCTCTTACTTAAAGTTTCACTGATGAATGTTTTTTCCTATTTGGTGCCTGCCTTTGGAAAGATAGCTGCAAGCAAGAAACGCTCATTAACTCAGTTATGCATGGGGAAAGCGTTGAAGAAAGGCAAACTTTTCTGACTGATGTAAAGTCATTTTTGGAACTATTAAACCTCTAGAGGTGAAAATGATTTTGCAGCGCATATTCCATGCCTTGTAGAGTCTGTCACAAACACAGCTTCTGAAGTTTAAAGATGCTATTTAAGAAAACACAGCTGGTAGGCATAATATTTAAATATTGCCCCACCGTGCTGCCCCCCAGCTGCTGCTGCCTAACATTTGAAGTGCCTAACAGTCAAAGTGAGAGCAGTCTCCAGGGAGGTGTTCAGAGAGCGTGAACTGAAACTTGTTCTCTAGTTTTTTTCTCCCTGATGGAAAGTAATGGCATGGGGAGAGGGCACGGAGGAAGGGAGAGATGTGGAAAGGTAGATTCTGCTGTGTAGGTGAGTAGATGAGATAATGAAGCAAGTTAATTTGGACTTTGCTGACTTATTTATCTGTCCCTGGCACTTTTCTCTGCACAAGCCCAGGAAGCCATCTCCTTCGTGAAGTTTTTAATGAAACAATTTACTCGAAATAATAATAAAAAAGAGCTTCACATGCTGCTTGCATTTTAAATTAGAGTCTTTCTTCTCCAGAGTAGGCTTTGTAATTGATTAGTAACACTGGGATGAAAATATCCCAACTGTCTCTGAGAAAGGTGGATTAATTCACTTGTGATATGTTAAGTGATTTGGATTGTTTATCTCCATCTCAAAATGTGACCAAGATAGACTTTGAGAAAGTTAATGAGCGTATGTTTCTTTTCCTTCTTAAAAAGAAGACAGCTATTTAAAAACCAAAATAAGAAAAAAATACTATTTGTTTTATGAGATGGTGATCAATATTTCTCCCAAGAAATTGTATAATTCTGACTTTAAAACCGTGGTGACCCATGTTTCTCCCTGAAAGCTGTGTAATTCTGACTTTAAAACGGATTTATAATTCAAAATTTAAAATGGATTCAGACTGACTCTTTGTAATGTTCAGATTATACCATTCTATGTAGAATGTGAACCCAGAGAGGGCAAGCACTTTATTTTGGGAATGTTTTACCTAGTGCCAGGTAATCTGTGAGCACAAAGTGTTACTTTGTGTTGTTGACTCCAGAGAGATTTATGTTTGGGATTACATTTTTGAATACTGAATTTATTTTAAAAACCGTGTCGGATTGAAGCACATATCTTTTTGTGTTTAAATTTTTACAGTGATATTCTTTACTTTTCCAATTACTTGTACCACTCTTTGAGAATCACTAGTGTTAGCAAACTCTTCATTATATTTAAATACATTTACAGAATCACAGGTCTCCTCTTTAAGATGCCATTTCTTTGCTCCTAGGTAGCACTCAGAGAACTCACTACAGCATTTAAAAACATGAAATCATATGGAAGCAACTTGTGATTTTCTTGTATATTACATTCCAGTGTCAATAACTTTTACAGTTGGGAACTTTTTCTTGCCAAAACTAAATTATTCCCCTTAAATTTTTAGCCTATATATCAGAACCCAGAACAAGACCCTGTCTACCTACCTCGTACAGAGCTATCATTCTCTTTTTCACCTGGAACGGCGAGACAGAAAAAAAAAAAAACTGTTTGGTTTCCCATAAGAAGACAATTTTTCATCTTGACAAACTTGTGTGATTACTGTATTTACTGATATAGTTCCATGACCAATCTTTGAGTCATCTCTTTGGCGATTTTACCACTTTTGACTGTAAGGGAAGAGAAAGTTATGTGGTGCTATTTCTCCAAGAGGATCTAGCACTTGCAGAACAAATGCTGTGGGATAATAATTTCACCCAGCAGGCTATAGGATACTAACAGCAGCTTTCTAGGTGATTAAAATTTCAAAAGACCCAGATACTCGTTTAAACGTAATGGGAAAGTGCTCAGGGTGTTTGGTTTTCCTTAGGATCTAGCCTAGACTTGTTAAAGCTAATGTCCAATTAGAGGACAATGTCCATTCTTAGCCTAAAGGTTTCTCTAAATTCCCATTTTCACTGCAAATCTAATTATCACAAACATATTAAATTATTGGGGATGAGTAGAGCAAAGAGGAGAGGATAATTGTTGCATGTTCACCATAGCTTCCATTTATAAAGACAGTGCACTGTTGGAGATCAAAAGGCAGCCAAGACAGCGTTCTTGTTTTTAAAGACTGAATGTTCTTGAAGGTGCAAAAGTTAAGTACAAAAGTATGGCTTTCATAATGTGAGAAAAGAAGAAACCCAGAAATGGAAGAGAAACAGTCGTCGCTGGGGAAAGACCAGTAAATCCAGCCACAAAGTGCTGAGCCACAGGGGTGAGGAAGTATGAGGAATCGAAGAAGAAAAGATCTTACTTGAATTTAGAGCTCTGGCTACTTTGAATAGCAGCAGGATCTGTACAAATAACTCTTTAAGTGACACGAATGAAAGGACATAGTCAGATTTGTATAAAAAAAGTTTCCAAGTCTTTCTTTGAATTTATAATGGCTAATTTTATTGCTTCATGATTTAGGATTACTGCCATATTGAAGAAAATGAGAACAAAACCTTTTCAGTCTTTCCAGAAAATTGCCTGGAAGGAGAAACAGAAGCCATAAGTGAACATGACAAATCAATGAGTCCAGGTGGTCATAGGATGTTACTATTATTTCAAAGTTAAGGCTGGTTTGTGTCTTTTGCATTGCCTGGTTGTCTTAAAATCAGTTTACCTTAAAAGTTTACCTCTCAACCAAAGAATAAATAATAATCAAAATGTGTATTTTAATATAGCATGCTTCTTTAAAACGTTCATTTTATTTTTCACATTCTTGGTAAGTGAAAAGTAGTTAAAACGTGATGTAAGGGAAAGAGCAGTGCCTGAGAGTTGGGAGATGTGTTGAAGTCCTGTCTCATGACTAGTCTGAGGCTGTTTCCTTACCTGTGATGGCTATGCTGTTAGTTTTGACAAAGGATTGTGTAATGCACAGATCTGAATAACTTAGCAGCTGCTTTTTGTCACCTGGGTTGCCAAGGAGTAACTGTGATGCAGAGGACGATTAAGGCAAACATGTTTTTTTTCTGCTGAGGATTTGATCATGAGTTACCCTGTGTTGGCCAGGCATGGTGACTCACACCTGTAATCCCAGCCCTTTGGGAAGCCAAGGCAGGTGGATTGCTTGAGGCCAGGAGTTCAAGACCAGCCTAGCCAACATGATGAAATCTTGTCTCTACTAAAAATACAAAAATTAGCTGAGCATGGTGGCACATGCCTGTAATCCCAGCTAATTGGGGGGCTGAGGCAGGAGAATTGCTTGAACCTGAGAGGTGGAGGTTGCAGTGAGCTGAGATTGTGCTGCTTCACTCCAGCGTGAGTGACAGAACTAGATTCTGACTCAACAAAAACAAACAAACAAACAAAAAAGCACCCTATGTTGTATCCTACTGTGGTAAACAGAGTGAACAGAATGAATGTGAGCCTTCAAAGGTCATTTTCCTGCTTAGCTAAAGGATTAGATGAGAAGCAGACTTGGTGGCCTCTTTATTTCCTTACTCTTGACTCCTGTGGTCTTACCTCTCTGATGAGATTAGAGGGAACATAAAGATGAATACAAGGTAGAAAGAACATTCCTTTTTTGAGATATTACGGAAGAGCTAGCTGAAGCCATTCAAAGCATGGTTGTTTTTCCTTGGATTCTACCACGACCTTGCTAGGTCTTCGAGGGTGCCTCACTCATGCACCAAGGAGGAAATCCACATCACAGGGGAGGTAAGAGAGTAAAAGAAAAGCAACAAGCACACAAACAAAAACAGATAAACAAATTGTGTCACTCAAGTAAAGTATGCAAAGAGAGAGAATAATTGAACATAAGGTAATCCAGACAAATCATTTCAAGTAGATGGCTGGCCCACTGATTTGTTTCTTCATGGAAATCTTGCATAGTGTCTGCTGGGTATCAGGTACTTCCTTAGTGTCTAAGACAGACAAGGATGCTTCATTCATGGAAGTTACATTTTAGTGGGATGGGAGAAACAATAAACAAGTAGATGTGTAGCTGAATAATATAATTTCTTATGATTGTAAAAATTATTAAGAAAATAAAATATGGGCTGAGAGCAGTGGCTCACACCTGTAATCCTAACACTTTGGGAGGCCCGAGGCTTGAACCCAGGAGTTTGAGGCTGCAGTGAGCTATGATGGTACCACTGTACTCAACCTAGGTGACAGAGTAAGACCCTATCTCTAGAAAAATAGAAATAAAAATAAATAAGTAAAAATAAAATGAAATATGGTGGTGTGATAGTGAATGGAGGGGGCTGAGTTGAGTCTGACAAAATCTTTAGAGAACGTGGCATTACCATCTCATGAATACTGACAGATTTGGTGTCTATCAAGTAGTAGGCATTGATCCCATTGATCACTGCCTTTTTCACCAAAAGCCCTTTCCCTGATTTTCGGTCTAAGTTCTATCTGGTTTCTGTGACACTATCTGGGTACTATACTCTTTAGTCTCTGCCTACAGGCTAACACATATGACTAGTGTCTGCACATTAAGACTGCTGGATCAGGTGAGATCATATGAGATCATATACAGGAATCTCTTTTATAAAAGCTATTCAACAGCTATTTATTGTACACCTTCTATATGCCAGACATACATTAGTGAATACCATACACACACACACACACACACACACACTGCTTGTGGAGTTTACAGTGTATTTAAAGATATTATTCCATTTTTTTACAAAAAGGCAAACTTAATGCTAGAATTTCTATAATGAAGCCATTTTAATTTGTGTTCGATTACATTGAGATTTCAAATATTTGCAAAGCAAATACTGCATTATATTTATTTAAAGGCATTTTCACGTGACCTTCCTATACCTTGCATAATTGCTGTATTCTGAATCAGGTTTGGTCATTGAGCAAGGTGAGATTTCTATTTTAACTTGATCATTCAGTGTTTTGTATTTCTAGCCTTCTGGTTTATCCTACAATTTTATGTTGTAAAGAATTTGTCTATTTTTGAAGTTATTTATTATAGTATAAGCATACATGAATCTGTAACTTCTATATGCCTTATGGTTCAATCTGCTGCCTCAAAACAGCTAGGTGAGTCTATTTATCTTTCCTACTTTCTAATGTATTTTAGCAGACTAAGGAATATTGGTTGAAGATGCAGAAACATACATCTTATGAGAAAATGGGCCGGCTTAACACCTTCAACTTTGAAGTGGGCATGTGGCCCAAAATATTCACAGCAATAAAACTATTCCTTAACTTGTAATGATTAATGACAAGAAGGTGCCTATTTACCTCAGCTAAATTCTCCAGATGACAGAGCAAATGGGAGAGAAGAAATAAAACTTGCTTCAAGTTTTTTCATGACCCTAGTGAAGGTTAAAATAACAGGAAGCTGATGGGTCATAGAATGTCTACTTTCCACTAGGTAAAAAAACCTCATTCCACTACTGTATTAGTCCATTTTCACACTGCTTATAAAGACATATCTGAGGCTGGGTAATTTATAAAGGAAGAGGGTTAATGGATTCACAGTTCCACGTGGGTGGAGAGGCCTCACAATCATGGTGGAAGGTGAAAGGCTTGTCTTACATGGCATCAAATGAGAGAATGAGAGCCAAGCGAATGGGAAAATTCCTTATAACATCATCAGATCTCATGAGATTTATTCACTACCAGCAGAACAGTATAGGGGAAACCATTCCCATGATACAATTATTTCCCACTTTGTCCCTTCTGCAACACATGGGAATTATGGGAGCTATAGTTTAAGATGAGATTTGGGTGGGGATACAGCCAAACCATATCAACTAACAACCTGCAAACTCCCACAGGCAAGTGAACTGCATTTAAGGTGCACAGGCAAATGACACTCACAGAAAAAATGGAATCTGTTTTTAAAAATGTACTCCATAATCTGTACTCACAATTTTTTTGCAGTGAAAATGAAGTAATCGGTATAAAATTAACTTTGCATTCTAGGATTTTCTTTGAAAATGCTCAGCTCCCCTAAGTATCAGAGAACAAATAGTATTAAATTAGAAAAAGGACGTAGAGGAAAATAACTAAAAAGAGTCAGACACAAGAGTTAACACAGAAAAAGAAAAAAAAATTAAAAGAAAGTATGACTCAGATCTCCCATGGTTCCCCCATCATTTCAACTAAAGTAAACAACAAACTATTGTGAAATTCTTCCTAATCCATTTTTTGAAAATGGCTGACACATTCATGATAATATCTTAGATAGAACCTTTTAAGATTGGGAGACTTTTTTTTTTTTTTTCAAATCACAGTGTGACCAGACATTTTCAGATTCTGGCTGTGATGTTGCCTAGCCTCTAGATAAGGGCAAATAGGTGACTGTCAAAAAAAGAAAATCAGTGAAAAAGGACTGGTTGGTAGTGACATTAGATAGAAGAATTGAAAAAAGATGAGCAGAAAAATAAGTCTGATGAGGCTTTTTATTTCAGATAATGGTACTTTTTTGTGGTGTATTTTTTTTTTTTTGTAAATGTTATTTTCTAATCCTATGTGTCAAGATAGACTGCTATGTGTTGTTTTCTGCTTAGCTTATCTAGAACAATCAGGCAGGTGCATGCAAGAATATTTTCCTCCTTTTTGTGCCATCAAATCTGTTTTCTATCATCAAGAGATTGTTCAACCCAAGGCATCTCTGACAGGCAGATATATGATTACAAAACAGTATGTTTTCGCCCCCATAACATTAGTTTTGCTGATACCTCTACTACTGTGATAACTGCTATATTGAAAAAGCACAGATTATACCTGAGGACAGAGTTGTTGCTTTAGCAACTTGAGGTGGAAATTAATCAATCTGACATTCTGCAAAATTTTTCAGAAACTGCTGGCTTTAAATTTGAATTTTGCTTTTTTTTTTCCAGGGGGCACTGAGTGAATTTTTTTATACTCAAGGACAATAATTAGCCCTTGCCTGTCAAAGAAGGAAAATTCTGCTTCATTAATAGACTCAAGAGAGGAGGCTCTCTGAACTTGCTTTAACATCCAGCTGGTAGAATCAGGATTCAGCAGAGAAACATCTGGGCTACAAAGGGATTGGGAGCACTGGGAGGCTTTCCTCCCAGGGACTAAAACACTGCTTATTGTAAAAATTTCTATTATATTAGGGTCAAGGGGAATTGAAAAATAAGAAGAAAGAATCAATCCTGGGCAGCCAGATTTTATTTCTCCTGTGGGCACATATGATGCCTGGGATTTATTATGTTAAGCATAAACTTAATGAATTTTTTTTTTCCCAATTCTCCCTATTATAATTACATATGCAAGAAAAAAAATTGCATATTCACTCAAGGATATTGGGTTCCAGATTAAAGGTGCCCTACCATCTGACAGTTCAAAAGATGCTGCTGGACCAAACTCATTTCTGTGAGAACTTAGCAATAGGTTAAGAAAAATGGCAGTTTCAATGTTTTTCTCTTCCCTTTATTTCCTGGTTTGCTAGTATAATGAAGTCAGGGTATCTTAGTCAATGCTGTCCCATAGAACTTTCTGTGATGATGGAAATGTTCTATACCTGCGTTGTCTACTATGGTAGCCACTAACGAGATGTGTCTACTGAGCATTTGAAGTGTGGCTAGTGAGACTAATAAATACATTTTAAATTTTATTTAATTTTAGCTGATTTAAATTTGAATCACTAAATGTGGCTAGATGCTATGGCATTGATAGAAAGATCTGAAGGGTGGAATAAAACCATTAATGATGCATTGATCTACATTGATTAGACTTCTTTGGTGCTAGAATTAGAATTATTAAAATGTCATGTAGTGTTGTCACTTCACAAAAATAAATTTGCTTTGCCTTTTGATTTTTGAACCAAGAGAGGAACACGCATTTTTAGATCAGATGAGCGGTTCAGTGAATATGCTTTCCTGAACAATATTACGTCTCCTATTTGGTGTAGGAAATTGATCTCTGAGTCATGTAAAGGGAACTCTTTGCTCCTGGAGAAGACACATCATGACACTCAGCGGTAATTGAACATGAATTGTCTGAAAGTTGCAATGTCTCAGTTTAGTTCAGGATTAGACTTGCTTTCTTCAACAGGCAAGGACAACTGTCACTATTAGGTGAAGGGTATCAGGTGAAGTGTTCAGGCGTCCTGAACTTTTCTTGTTACAATTGTGTTTGTATAACCAGTGGTGGACTTTTTGTACTGCAATTGTAGTTGTAAAAAAAAAAAAAAAGTCAATAGTAGGTCGGGCGCAGTGGCTCACACTTGTAATCCGAGCACTTTGGGAGGACAAGGAGGGCGGATCACCTGAGGTCAGGAGTTCGAAACTAGCCTTGACCAACATGGTGAAATTCCGTCTCTACTAAAAATACAAAAATTAGCCAGATGTGGTGGCATCTGCCTGTAATTCCAGCAACTAGGAAGACTGAGGCAGGAGAATCTCTTGAACCTGGGAGGTGGAGGTTGCAGTGAGCCGAGATGGTGCCATTGCACTCCAGCTTGGGCAACAAGAGTGAAACTCTTGTCTCAAAAAAAAAGTAGATATTTAATATTTTTTCACTAATTATTTATTACAGTGAATTCTGTTATGTGATCTTTTGCATTCATGTGTTAACTATATCATGAGAGCCAAGACATTGCCTCACATCAAGAACCAGAAATTTCTCTCTCTCAGGATGATAGAGAGAACATACCCTATCTTAATCTCATATAGATACCAGCATGTTTTCATAACAGATAATTTATAGCATGCCAGCAAAAGATGCAAATATAAATGTGAGCTACTGAAATGAATTTCTGTTCCTGTGAACTTTCATTGTGCACCATGTGGGAATTATCTAGGTGTTAAAGGTTTCATTCCACAATGCATGAAAGTTGCATTTATATAAGAATGGTGGCAAAACGATAATAGCAAGCATTGTGGTGGCTAACAATTTGGCCTTCTTACCACCATATTCGCTGTCATCCTCATTCTCCCTGTTTCCAAAGAAGACACTGTCAGTGCTGTGCTGGAGTGTTCATGATGGTTAACCAGAACTGACTGCATAGCTTTTATCAGCTCCATGTTCAGTGTTACCGTGTTGGGAGCTTGAAATGGGCTATGTTTGGAGTATTTACACCAAGAAATTGTCAAATGCTACAAATCAAGGATGTTGTATTTTGGGAGAGATGTTTGTTAAACACTTACCAGCATACTACTAGATATAGAGGTGACCAGCTGTATGCTAATTATAATGGTTGGGACAGAGGTAGCGGCGACAGGAGATCAGGGAGCTATTTCTTTTCTAATCCTGTCTCCTCATTCAATGTTCTATTTGCCAATCGGGGAGAAATAAAGTCTGAGCCAAAATATTCCATGGTTGTCTGTACAGGCTTGATGGTAAGCTTTAAATAATTATTTAGGCCAGGTGTGGTGGCTCAGACCTGTAATCCTGGCACTTTGGGAGGCCAAGGCAGGAAGACAGCTTGAGCCCAAGAGTTCAAGAACAGCAGTGGGCAGCATAGCATGACCTTGTCTCTTAAAAAAAACACAGAAAATTAGCTCAGCATGGTGGTGTGTACCTGTAGTTCAAGTTACTTGGGCAGCTGGCGCAGGAGGATCACTTGGGCGCAGGAGGATCACTTGAGCCCAGGAGTTTGAGGCTGTAATGAGCCATGATCCTGCCACTGCATTCCAGCCTGGGCAGCAGAGTGAGACCCTATCTCAAAAAAATTTTTTTAAATTAATTAAAAAACAATTATTTGTAAGCCTCTTATAGAAATAGAACCCCCATTGTGAAGAGTTTAAAGGAATTTGTAATAAAAGTTGGAACATCCCAAAGCTGCGGCCAAGCCTTGTCAGTGACCAGTCTTGTTTAGAACCCTCTAGTAATTACAGCTATTGCCAAATCCTTTCATGTTCATGGAGAACATTGAGATTAAGAACTTAAATATGACTCTGTACTATAGCCATGCAAAGTAAACCCTGTGTAAGTTTATGGTGGGGTTTGATAACACATGGAAAAAATATGCACCCTTTCCAATCCTAAAAGTGAGCTCAAGTTCATTATACCCATTGTGGGGTTAATAAGGGCTCCTTTCTGTTAGGTATAGTTCATCACTGTTTATAATTTTAGTCTTAATTCTGGGTCTGTGTTTTTCTATCATAATACTTTACCTTATTTCCACAGACTTCAATGTCTTCTTGACTCAGGAAATGAAAAGTGGATGAAGCTGGGAATTGAGGGACTCTAGGAAATTTAATGGATAGATTTTGAATATTTATGAATTATTTCACATCCTCTCTTCCATTTCCTCCTTGTCAACTTTCTTCTACAAATATTTTGCTAAGGTAGAAAGAGCAATCAATTTCAATATATGAAATATGTAAAATTCTGTCAGCCTGAAGAATTGCCCCTTATAACATTACTTTTAAGATGTTTCTAGACAAGAAAAGTAAAATTGCACTCAAGATATCTACTAAGAATGAGTTTGTTGTAGTAATACTTTTTACTAAAGGAACTTACTCATTTCTTTTTCTCCTCTTTCCTCATTTTGAACTTTGTCCCATTTACTAAACCCTCTTGTGTTGTATTATAGCTCCCCTTCTCCTCATTAAATAAAAAAATCTGAAAACTCATGTTCTTCAGAATATTTGGAGAGAAGGTATCAGAAAAACTCACTTATCTTACCTAAATATATTCTAGAAAGATCTCACTGCCGGTGCTGTCCATTGAAAACCTTCCTAATATACTTCAATACTTCCCATTCTGAGCTCTACAACTGTGGATAATATAGTTCAAGAGAATTTGTGGGTGAGAGTGTGTTCAGGGAGATGCAATGTCAGATTCTGAAAGCCGATTGTTTCATTAGGGAGACTAGGAATGTTGGCAGCACTGAAATAACATTTTCTTTTGGAAGGTGTTCTTGTAACAGTAATTCCACTCCAGGTGCAAATCAGCACATGGTAAAATAATAATCCTGGAATTCTGATTCTTTTGCAGGGTTGGAGATAAGTAGGAGTTCAACTCCTGTTTCTCTAGTAGAAGTTAACACATTTCAGAAAGCAATCTACCTTTTGGAGAATATAGCAATAAAACAACCCGTTTTTCAAGTAAAAATCCAAACAGTAACAAGTTTTCCTGTAGAGCTCCCTTTCAGAGCATGTCTTAGGAGACTAAAGGAAAGGTAGAAAGGAAAAGAATGAAAGCAAAAATCTTTGACAACTTACAAGACATAAATAAAACAAACCTGAAGAGGCTCCGTACAGCAAATACTCAACAGAGGCATGCTTACAAAACATTGCATGGTGTTCAGTTTGACTCTAGACAAGATGACTTAGGAAGTGTTAAAGCGAATTCTAATTTTTCACACAACCACACTTTTTATCCTAACATTTAAATAGCAGTCAGAAATTCCTGGTGCTTGAACTCCAGTTGCTCTTTAGCTGCATTTCTAAATTCCATAAGCCTTCTTCCTTTATATATATATAAGATTAAGATAATCATGATGCTTATTTCATAGGTTTATTATTGTCATTATTACTTATTTTTGTTTTTACTTCCAAATCATACTGTGATTCTATTTACTTGTTTTCATATCTGTTGCCATTGTTCTAGCCTAGCTGTCAATCATCTCTTACCTGGAACACTGCAATAATTTCCTACTGGTCTTTCTCTTTCTCTTTTGACTTTCTCCATTTCTTAACCTATTGCACAGACATTTTTTTTTCTAGAAAATAGAAGTAAAATTGAACTCAAGGTGTCTACTAAGAATGAGTTGTTATAGTAATACTTTTTACTAAAGGAACTTAATTTTTTTTCCTCTTGCCTCATTTTGAACTTTGTTCCACTTACTAAACTCTCTTGTGTTGTATCAGAGCTCTCTTTCTCCTAATTAAATAAAAAAATCTCAAAACTCATGTTTTTCAGAATATTTGGAGAGAAGGTATCAGGAAAACTCACTTACATTACCTAAACATTCCAGAAATATCTCATTCCCAGTGCTGTCCATTGAGAATCTTCTTAATATACTTCAATACTTCCCATTTTAAGTTCTACAACCGTGCAGATAAATTTATGTGCAACAGGGTAAGAAATGAATAAAATAAAGATTAAAAATAATCAGATTATTTACCCTCTCAATTAAAATAATTCAGCATTTTCCTTTGGCTCTTAAGATAAAATCTGAATTCCTTTTCATGGCCTGCAAGGATTTAAGAGATCCTGACTTTCATTTTATCTTCTCTAGGCTTTTGTAGTTGCTCCTTCTGCCTGGAATGTTTTTTTATTTCCAGTTCTTGGTATGGATGGCTCATTGTCCTCTGCTGGGCCCATCTCAAATGATGGTCTTCCTTACGCCTTCTTCTCACTTGTCCACACCTAGCTATTGCCAATCTAACCACCATGCTTATTTTCTTTAGTGCAGTATAAACTTATCTTTAAACATATATTGCTTTCTTGTTTGTGTTTTATTTCCCCATAGGAATATAAGCTTTACTGAGGTAAGGAAACTTGGATATCTTGATCACCATTATATTTCCAGTGCCCAGTAATCATGTGGAATGTAGCTGTCATGCACAGTAACAACTAGGACATATTGAGAACTCACTTTGTGATAGGCATTCTTCCAAGAGCTTTAGGTGCACAAACTCATTTGCCTCTCACAACTTGTGGGGTAGCTATTATTTTTACCCCATTTTACAGATAGGAATTTAAATATTATGGCCAAGGTCATTTAGTTAAAAATGGTAGCCCAAGAGAGACTAGCTGCAGTGTTCAACAATATAATTGTTTTGCGAGTCCTAATTAATATTTGTTGAACAAGTGACTGTTTATCGAATTGTACATGTTTAGCATTCTAACAAGTGTTACAAAAGTTAAAGCTATTATTAATATTATTTTATTAATATTGGAACCTTTTATTCTTATTGACATGCTTTCTCAAAGCTGTAGTGATCAGGGTATGAGTTAAAGCTGTTAGAAACTTGCATGATTACAAGGCAGGCGGATCACGAGCTCAGGAGTTCAAGACCAGCCTGACCAATATGGTGAAACCCTGTCTCTACTAAAAATAATAACAACAAAAATTAGCGTGCGTGGTAGCGTGTGCCCCTAGTCCCAGTTACTCAGGAGGCTAAGGCAGGAGAATCACTTGAACTCGGGAGGCAGAGGTTGCAGTGAGCTGAGATCATGCCACTGCACTCCTCCAGTCTGGATGACAGAGTGAGAATCCGTCTCAAAAAAACCATAAAAAACAAAAAAGCAAAAATAAAAAAAGTTGCATGAGTTGCTGACCAGACTGAAAGTTCTCTCAAGTTAGCTATCTATTTATAATAATTCTGTGGCAGACCTACCTGGAGTCAAATCAGCTGATTTGGCTTAAAGCTATCTCAAATAGCCTTGTGGAATGTGACTCTTCATCTTCAATTTGAGAATCTAATGCGGCTTGGTGTTTCACAAATCTTACTTATAATCAATGTCACACTTCTATGGAAGCTATAAAACATATTTCGGTGACTGGAAGCCATTCAAAAGATTATCTCGAGATTTACTACTTTTAAATTGAAAGCAGAATAAGTTCTGGGGTTGAGCAACAGAGGGGAAACTCCAGGGCTGAATCTTCATCTGATCCCCATTGCATCATCTTGTGTTGGCCTTTGCTCACGTCGATCAAATTTGACCTTTAATAAGGACTTAAAACAACAAAAGGAGGTGAATACTCCCTTAAAGGTTAAGTTATTGTACCAATTTAGACTAACAACACATCCAAAAAAGACTAGTTAAGATGCTGGAGATGTAAAGCATGTCTGGACGGAATTCTGTTCACAGAGTAGTGGGTGTCTCACCTTCACTCTAAGTATTAGATAGGAAGTCCTGATGGTCTTGTCTCACAGGATGATTATGCAGATTTGAAAATAATAATACATGTAAGAAATTTGTGCAGTACCAGACATATAGTAAATGGTATCATTTTTCCAAATACCCCCCAGCCTTTTCTTTGAGGCAGGGGCTCACTCTCTTGCTCAGCCCGGGCACAGTCTTGTGCAGTGGCACAATCACAGCTCACTGTAGCCTCAAATTCCTCAACTCAAGTGATTCTCCCACTTCAGCCTCCCAAGTAGCTAGACTACAGATGCCTGCCACCATGCCCAGCTAATTTTTGTATTTTTTTTTTTTTGTAGAGACAGGGTTTCGCAGTGTTGTCTAGGTTGATCTCTAAATCCTGAGCTCAAGCAGTCCACTTGCCTCAGCCTCTCAAAGTGCTGGGATTATAGGCGTGAGCCGCCACATCTGACTAATTATCTTGAGGGCTTTTTTTTTTTATTTTAAATTTGAGACTTCCTGGAGACCTAAAGGAATGTGTGAATGTATAGAGAATGACTCACTCTTACCAGTTTGTGCAGTAACACACAGGGTGATTTATATATGTTAAGGCAGATAATGTAAGTCTTACCAAACAGGACACAATAATGACTCAAAGGACACAAGCCCAGAGTTAAGTGCAGACTTGGCCTTCCTCTCTGAAGGGGCCTGGATCCATCAGAGACAAATTCCTACTTATCCCTTTTCCCACTGGGATGCATTGTGGTTTCTGAGAAGCACTAACAATGTGTGCAAAACACAAGAGCTCAGAGGCAGCTGTTTAGGACTTGTTAGTTATCACTAGCTGCCATAACAAATGGTCATAAATTTAGTGGCCTAAAACAAAATTTATGATCTCACAGTTATTTAGGCTGGACATCTGGTAGGCTCAGCTGGTTTTTCTGCTGGGGATGCCACAAAGCTGTAAGCTGAAAGCTGTGGGGGAGAATCTGCTTTTAGGGCTTATTCAGGTTTTAGCAGAATTCAGTTCTAGGTGGTTGTAGGACTGAAGTTTCTCTTTTCTTGCTGGCTTGCAGTCAGGAGTTGTTCTTGGCTTTTCACGGCTGCCCACATTTCTTGGCTCATGGACCTCCATGTCTTCAAAGCCATTTACAGTGGGTTGAGTCCTTGTCAAGCCTCATCTCTCCTGCCTGATCTTCTGCTGCATCTCTCTTTCTCTCTCTTTCTGCAGCCAGCAAAAGTTATCCATTTTTAGGATTTCATGTGATTAGATTGGTCCCCTAGGATAATTCAGGATTATCTCCCTCATCTTAATTGCATTGACAAAGTCCTTTTTGCCAGGTATATTAGTCTATGTTCACACTGCTGTAAAGATACTACATGAGACTGGGTAATTTAAAAAGAGGTTTAATTCCCTCACAGTTCCAAATGGCTGGGAGGCCTCAAGAAACTTACAATCATGGCGGAAGGCAAAGGGAAAGCAAGGCGTGTCTTACACTGCCAGAAGAGAGAAAGGGCATGGGGAAACTGCCAGTTTTAAAACCATCAGATCTCAGGCCAGTGTGGTGGCTCATGCCTATAATCCTTGCAGTTTGGGAGGCTGAGGCAGCTGGATCACTTGAGGCCAGGAGTTTGAGACCAGTACAGCCAAAATGGTGAAACCATGTCTCTACTAAAAGTAGAAAAATCAGCCAGGCATGGTGGCCTGATCCCATCTACTCAGGAGGCTGAGACAGGAGAATTGTTTGAACCCAGGAGGTGGAGGTTTCAGTGTGCTGAGACTGTGCCACCAAACTCCAGCCTGGGTGAGAGAGTGAGAATCTGTCTCAAAACCAACCAACCAACCAAGAAACAAGAAAACAAACCCATCAGATCTCCTGAGAACTCCCTCACTATCATGAGAACAGCATGGGGGAAACCACCTTCATGATCCAATTACCTTCCACCAGATCCCTCCCTTCACATGTAGGGATTGCAATTCAAGATGAGATTTGGATGGGGACACAGAACCAAGCCATATCACCAGGTGAGGTAACATATTTACAGGTTCTGATGTTTCTTGCTGTGTTCTTACACAGCCTTTCATCTGGGCTACACAGAGAGTGAGAGCAAGCAATCCCTCTGAGGTCTCTACTTATAAAAACTCTATTCCTATTGTATCAGGGTCCCATTTTTATGACCTTATTAGCCTTAATTACTTCCTTAGAGACCCCATGTCCAAACACAGACTCACTGGGAGTTAGGGCTTCACCATATGGATTTTGGGGGAGACACAAACATTCAGTTCATAACATGGATGTTGAGTGGGCAATGGAAAAATAAGCCTGGAATTTGGGAGACATGTCTAGACTGGAGATATAAATTATACATTTGGGAATTATCTGCAGGTAGATGAAAATCATAAACACGAGACAGATGAGATTGTCATGGAAAGAAATGCAGATAGAGAATGGGACTAAAGACAGATGCCTGAGGTTTTACAGTAGGTTTAAGAGAGAAATTGGAGACCAGGGATAAAGATATCTTTTGAGGAGCTTTGATGCAAAGGAAAGCAAAGAAATATGGTTCTATCTAATGAAAAACTGACATCAAGATTTTTTCTTTAAAAGATGGAATATTAATAGAATATCAACTGATAGAAATAATCCAATAGGGAGGAAAAATTGATGGTGTAGCAAAGCAAGGAAAAAATCATTTAAGTGCTATCCTCATATAAGGTAAAGGGGGTGGGTTATAGTGTACAAGCCCAATAAGTCTCTTTGGAAAGGAGAGGGAGTCATTAATCTCAGGGAAAAGTTGGGAAGGCAGAATGAGTGAAGATGCTGGTTGGAGGGTCTATAGATTGTAGGAGTTCTTTTCTGATTGATAAAGTAGGAAGCCAGATTGGCTGCTGAGAATGAAATAAAGTGCTGAAGGTTTGATGATGGAGAGAAGATGGGAAATAGTCATCGCGAGAGACTGGAGTATGAATGGGCATGAGAAAGTATAATATGATTTCCAGAAAGCATTAAGGGCTTGGTTCATGGTCATGAATATAAAGCAACTTAAATGTGGGTTTTTCTTTATCTAGATTCGTCCACCCATGTGCAGGTGAGAGAGTAGGCAGATAGTTGGATTTAAATGGTATGCGATTGCCAGAGAAAGTCAAAAGAAAAAAGGAGTAAAGTCATCGTGTATGCAACAGTGTGATGATAATAATTGATAGTGGAATTTCACCTGAGTAAAGAGGGCACAGTGGCTCATGGGTAATACCAGCACTTTGGGAGGGCGAGGCAGGAGGATTGCTTGTACCCAGGAGTTTGAGACCAGCCTGGGCAACATCATGAGACCTTGTCTCAATTAAAAAAACATAAATAAATAAAACAGGATGTAGAATGTAGGGGATGTTCAAAATATCATGGTGGTGATGATAATGGATTGGAAGTGCTGGTGAAGTCTAAAGATTGTTTGAACTGGTGTGCTAGAGGAATTGAGATAGAAAGACCCAAGGTGGTAATGAAAGAGTAGGAATCTTGACATTGAGATTATAAAGAAAATGCTGTTCTTGCTGTTGACAAAGTCTGAAATGGCCATGGGAGTAACTGTAAACTCATTGTGTGTGTGTGTGTGTGTGTATGCATGTTTTAATGTGCTCTGTGGAAAGAAAGAATAGTACTGTATCACCATAGCAGGGGGTATTGAACCTATGTAAAATTTCTAGAAGGTAGGTAATAAGAAACAGTGCATGATCCCACCTCATTTCTATTAAAATATGGCCTTGATAACTAGTAATGATTTTTTAAGAGTTTAATATGAGAAAGTGATTTATGGTTAATAACAGCAGTTCTGAATCTGTAAAAATGCAGAACTTTGAAAAGTGTCTTCATCTCAAGTAACTTTTATATATATATCTATATCTATCTATCTATATATATATATATAAATTTTTTTCTTTTCTTCAAAGTTTTGAAATGCATGGTCACTGTGCAGCTCACTAGCCATCTGGAACCTACTCAATTCATAGACATTTTCAATCTGGTTTCTAGGCAGTTCTCTTAGCAATGAAGCAGTACCTCCATGAATACAAAATGATTTATGGATAAACTGGAACCATAGCTTTTCTGCTCTTCTTCTGACCTTTTAGAGTCAAATGCAAAATCCAATATCACAGACGACAAATTTTTATAGGATCACAGCATGACCTGGACTTATTTTCATTGCACTTAAGTAGTTGCACTCTGATCTAGAAAATCATAGCTTATTCAGATCAATGGCTTTTCATTATTTTTTGCTTGATATTATAGGTTTAAGTTCAACTTTAAATACATCACATTTGTGAGAAAGGTGTTGGTTTTAATGTGTGCTGATGACTTTTAATATTACTTCAATAATCTTTTCATTTCACTGAAATATGTTTGTAGTAATCATGTTGTTCAGACCAGAAAACTATGTCTAAGATACAATTTGATTCAATTATCTGCAACCTTTTGCTGATGGCATTTCATTTTAAAAATGTATTTAGTTGTTTATTTGTGTTTTTATGTATTTATATTCATTCCATATTACAGAAAAGAAGTAAGGCAGCTTATAACTGTCTGTATTTGTTATGGAAACTTCTTTACCTTCTTTTCCCATTAAATCCTCATCAGTGCTTATTTACCAGTTAGGTTTACACAGACTTCTCCACTTCTTAATTGTATTTGCAAATAGAATTCCCTGCTTTTTGAGCTTTCTAAGACAAGTTCTAAACTCATGATTTTAACTTTCTTTTTGGTCCTTAGCATTTAGTGCCAGCCAGGCTAAACTTATCAACAATACCCCCTTGGCAACAATACCCCACAGGTAAAAGTAGTACCACATTTATATTTATTTATGCCATTATGTGACATGTGAGGCAATATAAATAAGTTCTGGAATGAGCAAACCATGTAAGCCAAGTGATACAGGAATTTAATAGAGAGTTAGGATTTGGCAGGAATGTTTCTTTGCTTTTGTTTTGAGAGGATGTTTAATTTTCAGGGTCTTCTCAAATCCTAAATATCAGAAGCTACAAAGTCTTTCTTTGACTTGGAAACTTTTTTTCTTGATGACAGTTGCAAGTGCTTTTGCAACTTTTTGACCAGATTTCTGGTTCTGGTCTCAAAATACAGAAAGATGAGAATGGAAAGAATATAGTAAATAAAAGAAAAGTTTTAACATTGTTATTTTCTTTTGAGAAGGTTAGTATTAGCTTCTATATGAAGCTTTCAGATTCCTTAAACCTCTCAAATACTTTCTCCATTAACCCCTCATTGTCTGATATTTTCCCCATTAACTTTCTCTTCAATGGTTTAAAGCTTTATTCCCAGTTAAAATACAAATGCCTATAATTCAACCTACCCAATCGTTTCAGGCAAGTGTTATACACTTGGCAACTCCCAGTCCTCAGAGCTGGTTTTGAAAGAGATCTAGTAGAAGGAGTGATGATGGTGGAAACCACTCACTCTCATTTTCTTACAATCAAACTTTCTCCTCAGCCATACTCATCATATTCGTGCCTTATTCTCTCTCTTACTCCCTCCCTCTTTTCCTTCTTCTTTTTTCCTCCTTCTTTTCCTCACCTTCCTTTCTCCTTTCTGCTTTTCCTGACCTGTTGAACTAAATCATTTGTGAAATTCAGAAAGATTTCCAGGATATGCCTCAGTTTTTTTTTTTTTTTTTTTTTTTTTGCAGACAGAGTGTCTTGCTCTGTCACCCAGGCTGGATTGCAGTGGTGTGGTCTCGGCTCACTGCAACCTCTGCCTCCCGAGTTCAAGCAATTCTCCTGCCTCAGCCTCCTGAGTAGCTGGGATTACAGATGTGTGCCACCACGCCTGGCTGATTTTTATATTTTCAGTAGAGACAACATTTCACCATGTTGGCCAGGCTGGTCTCGAACTGCTGACCTAGTGGTCCTCCCACCTTGGCCTCCCAAAGTGCTGGGATTACAGGTGTGAGCCACTGCTCCTGGGCCATGTCTCAGTTTTAATAATTCTTTTTCATAATCATTTTCATTTTCTCAAACATGGTAGGCTTATTTAATTGGTGGACCCACTTTTTCCCTTGCTTTTCATGGAAATTTTCTTGTAATATATAAAAAGGAACTATTTATAGAATATTCCATTTATAGAATAGAACACAAGATTTCCCCAGAAAGAAGAACAATTGATTTTCTTTTGCTGGATCATTATTATCTGTCTGACTTATCTACTAACTTTCTTCTAAGTGATTAGTAATCTCTGTCTTTGCTCTCTGTATTCATTTGTCCTGTGATTCAATATTTGGCCCCATATGTTATGTTTTCTGCTATTTTTATTTATATATAACTTTTGTTACAGTGTTTTTTTATCCTCGGTTTCTCTTTTTTTAAAAAAACTTTGCAATCTTGTTTTTCACCTTCATTCTGTTACCTTATCCTTTCAGCGAGTGTCTTATTTTATTGATTTCACATTGACCATATGAGTTCTTCTAAAATACAAATTGCTCATTGTAGAGACTTCTCCTCACTATTCTTTAAGTAGTATTTAATTCCATAATCGATTCTTCCTTTTTGTTCCTTGTCTTTAAACAAATTTTGCTTATCCTTTCCCTTTTTATTTAATTTGATTAAAATTTAAAAATAAAATAATTACACTTTTCTTGTAATTAGAGAAAACTACAGAGGTGTATAAAGAATTTTTTTGGACCCCCCCAACTCCAAGGTTACTGTTGTATATATTTCCACATTTTTTTTGTGCTATTAAATATACATATTAATACATATTAATATATGTATGCATACATAAACACACACACAGCATACAGATGTATATAAACATACACATACACTTTTCTATTTCTTTGAAAATTAGGATCCTACTCCATATACTTAATTTCAAAAAATTATTTAGTTTTAATTTTTGCAAATTAAATTCTGTCATTTACTTCTTTGAAATTTGCTTCTTTGAAATTACTTTTTAAAAATTTGCTTTCTTCAATTTAATAATCTATAATAAACACCCTTTCAAACCACTGATTTAACTCATTTTTAAAAAAATAGCTGCTTAATAGTCTATTTTATAGATAGATATGCTATATTAAATTATACTTTTGTTGAGATACAGTATGGATTTTTGAGTAATGGTTTTTTTTTCTACTATATACTATGTATATATATATTTTGCTTTAGTAGATACCAATGTACAGATATTCTTATATATTAATGCTTTTATATCTGTTGAATTAACTCTAGAAGAAGAATTATTGGGGAAGAGGCTATGTACATTTAGTTATTGAATTACTTTCTAGAAAGTTCTTAATAGTTTGTATTTGCATCAGCATTGCATGTGAGTGCACGTTTCCACATCTACTAGCCAATCCTAGATGTTATAAAATTTTATTTCTGCTAATATTATGGATAAAAAATGATCTCTCCTAGCTAGTTTGATTTGCATTTCTTGGGCTGTAAGTGAGAATGATCAACTTTTCAAATGTTTACTGGCATTTTCTCTTTCATAAATTATCTCATTATGCCCTTCTTATTTTTCTATCAAGTTGCCTGTTATTTATGTATACATTTGTATTTGTTCCTTGGGCATAAATTCATTTTTCTGCATGTTGCATGTGTTCTCCTAGTCTTTGTGTACCTTTGAATTTTATTTATAAAATATTTTATCTTAATTTAATTTTTATTTGTAGTATTGTGACCTCATGAAAATTGTTCTCTGTAGAATTAAATATTAGGTCTTAATCACATGTTCTCTCATACTTTTTTTTTTTTTTTTTTAAACAGAATTTTGCTCTTGTTTCCCAGACTGGAGTGCAATGGCATGGTCTCAGCTCACTGCAAACCCCACCTCTCAGGTTCAAGCAATTCTTTTGCCTCAGCCTACTAAGTAGCTGGGATCACCGGCAACCGCCACCACCCCTGGCTAATTTTTGTATTTTTAGTGGAGACAGGGTTTCACCATGTTGGCCAGGCTGGCCTCAAACTCCTGACCTTAGGTGATTCACCAGCCTCAGCCTCCCAAAATGCTGGGATTACAGGTATGAGCCACCACTCCCAGACCAGTTTTAAACTTTGTTAATTTCCCTCTGGAGTTTCTAATACTTGTGCCTTTGAAAGTTCGGTCTATTTCTTTTCTGATTTTTAATCTCTTCTAACCCATCTCATCTATGGCACTCCCGTTTAAGCCTAGAGCCTCTCTTCTGAAGTCCTCTTTTCTTGTGTTCTTCCTTTTTGGATTAATTTATATCAACCTGCTGCACCATTGTTGAAGTTCTCCCCTTCATTGTCTTCGCTATGACTTTACTGCTCCTGATTTTTCTTTTCCTGATACTGTTTGGTTTACCCCCGACTTGGCTGCATGGTATCCTCAACCAACTTTCTAAGGAAAGTGTGTAAAATGTAAAATTTAGATGTTCTTGTTATAACTGAAAATGAAATATTACTTTACCTGTGTAATTTACAATTTTAGTTGGGTAGACAATTTTAGGTTGAAAATGATTTTTCTCTCCATTGTTTTATGATACCCAATTATGTCCATTAAACGTTTAATTTAAGTATAATTCTTGTTCCTTTGTAGATGACTTGTTCTAACTTCCTACTCAATGTCTTATGAAAGATGAGAACATCTTCTTCTTATCCTGTCCTTAAATTTTACTATGAGATGTAGAACTTAAAAAAAAAATCTACCTGGCATTCACTAAGTTCTTTCAATTTTAAAATTTATGTCTCTTTTGAGTTTTTGTTACATTTCTTGCATGCATTGAAAAATAATTCACTTCCTGTTATGGACTGAACTGTTGTCTCCTTCAAATTCATATGGTGAAGCCGTAACCCCTATTCTGACTATATTTAGAGATAAGGCCTTTATGGAGATAAACAAGATTAAATGAGGTCATAAGGGTGGAGCCCTAATCTAATAGGATTGGCGTCTTGATATAAGGAGAGACATCATAGCGTGTTTTCCCTGTCTGTGGACGTATAGAGAAACGCCGTGTGAAGACAGAGTGTGAAGGCAGCCATCTGCAAGTCAGGATGAAAGCAAACCTACTGGCATCTAGCTCTTGGGTTTCAAGCCTCCAGAGATGTGAAAAAATAAATTTATGTTTTTTAAGCCACCCAGTCTGTGGGATTCTGTTACGGCAAACTGAACTCACTAATATGCTTCCTTCCTCTCCATTTTCTGTTTCTTTTTTGGGAATTTCCATTAGTTGAACTCGTACTTCTGGGAGAAATTGTCTGTGTCCTTTATCTTTTCTTTCTTATTTTCTAGCTCTTATTTTTTGACAGCACATTTACATGGTGCCTTGATTTTACCTTCTCATGCTATTAAATTAATATTTTTGAAAGTATCTTTCTCATTTCTATGAACTTTGCTTTCTGATGGTTCCATCTCATTCTCAAATTACCCTGAGTAAATAATGACAATACTCTAAAAGTTATTGTTTTGCTACAAAATAAGTTCTGTAGTTCTTTTTTTTCTTTCCCTGGAATTAGTTTTCCTTTGTTTATATTGGACTTTTTCTTTCACTTTACAACATATTCAAACTATTGTTCAGCAAAGACTTTTGAGCTCTCATTGCATATCAGGCATGTTCTAGGCACTACAGACACTGTGGTAAGCAAAAGAGACAACCGTGCTCCTGGGACTTATATCCTTGAGCAGGAGAATGATAATATATGAGTATCAGTATGCAAGTAAAAATAAACATACTAAGTATATATAGCTGTAACGTAAAGACAGTTCCAACTATGGGAGGTTTTCCGTGGGATCGAGAGAGTCTGGGTGGTCGGGAAAGACTTCTCTAAGGAAACTGAGACCCAAAGAGAAAAATACTGGACAGAAAGAAGAACACTTACAAATGTCCCGAGCTTGGAGTAGTCTTTGGTAACCTTGAATGAACCCAAGACTAATGTGTTTACAGCAGAGTGAGAAAGAGGACGATGACCTGATATGAAGTAAGGGAAGGTGGCAGGGACAGTAATACCTATGGCTTTGGGAAAAGATTTGGGTTTCATTTTGAGTGACAAAGAAAGAAGTCAGTTGGATGGAATCCAGGGGCATATCATTTTTTTTTTTTTTTTTTTAATTTTGGATGCGAGGTCTCAGTCTATTACCCAGGCTGGAGTAAAGTGGTCCTAACATGGCTCACTGCAGCCTTGAACTCCTGGGCTCAAGTGATCCCCCCATTTCAGCCTCCTGAGGCCCTGGGACCAGAGGCATGGCCATCACACCTTGCTACTTTATTTTCATTTTTATTTTTTGTACAGACTGGGTCTTACTCTGTTGCCCAGGTTGGTCTCAAGTTCCTGGCCTCAAATGATCCTCCTGCCTCAGCCTCCCGAAGTTTTGGGATTACAGACTTGAACTACTGCGCCTGGCCTGACAAGTTTTGATTTACATTTTAAAAAGAAAACTCTGGCTTCTCAACTGAGACTCCATTGTAGGAAATCAGAATGAAAGCCAGGGATAGTGGCAGGGCAGTTAGTTGTGGGAATCTAGATTGAAGATTATATTGACTTGAATTTCAGTGGTTTCAGTGGAGCAAGGGAAATTGGATTGGTGTGGGATAGTTTTGGAGTCAAAATTGACAGAACTTGTTTACGGAATGAGGAAAAATTCAGTGGTTTTGGCTTGAGCCACTGAGCGGCTGGTTCAATGGCTCTGGTTAGATAGAGAAAGGAGGAGATTTGGTGGGTGATACATTACAAGTTCTTTGCTTTTTGAGGTTTGAGAAGAATATAAAACAGGCATTGGGACATAAATTTTGGTGGTACCAGCATAACTGTGGTACTTGCAACAATGGGATTTATTTTGTCCATATAAAGGGAGACTCAGTAGAGAGTCTGACAGAGATTTCTGGGTAGGTGGGCAGGGCTAGTGGGCTGCCAGGCTTTGTTCTAGTGACAGCAGACAGGGAGCTGGTCTGAATTCCAGAGCACTAATGCCAAAATTCAGAGGACCTCACTGAGTGTCAGCACTTGTTTTGGCTGTCCTAGTTGTCTGCAGACAATTCATTCTATCATTACATTATTATTAGCAAAGGCTATTTATTTCTCCCTGGAGTATAAATGTTTGGCTCCTGGCACTCTGCCTATAATAGATTTAAGTTGGTATGGGTTAAAAATCTTATATAGGGATCTTTAACCCAGGCTCTCATGCTCAGTTTCTCACTGTAGTTAATGTCCAGATCTTTCTGAGGTTTCCAATGAGCAGGCTGGTGCCTTCCATTGTTGCAGGATACTGCTTTATTTTGACTCCTACATGGAATGTCTTATTTTTCTGGAACTTGGTTGGAATATGCCATTCCTTTCTCTTTATTATTCTTAAATTATAGCTTTGTTGTGCTCTTATTGTGATTTTATCAAGATTGCAGAAGAAAGAGAGAGAAACACTGGTATAAATTCTGCCATCTTGAAATGGAATATTTTTATTTTTAGGTAAAGGAAAATGTTTGTTTTCTACAGAGTTGGTTCTTCAGGTTTTTAAAAACATATTTATTTATCTTTATTATTTTATGTAAAATGTTCATAGTTTACATTCCATTTCATTCAACTGCATCAACATGAATGTGAGCAGGTCTTTACAGATTTTCTGTGTAATGTTTTAGTTCTGTTGGACTCTTTCCTCATCTTATCGGAGACATGACAGTCTTCTTGGAGCTCCAGAATGGTTTCTGAAGAGCTGGCGCAGAGGCTCACCAAGAACTGTGGGCTGTCGTCAATGGTGTACTTGGCTTTTGTTCCTTTTTTCCTTGTAAACTAAATTTGATCCTGCACATTTTCACTTCTTTTAGCGACTATGACCACTATATTTGACATTTTAAAGGAAGAATTCTTTTTTTTTTTTTTTTTTTTGAGACTGAGTTTCACTCTTGTTACCCAGGCTGGAGTGCAATGGCTCAATCTTGGCTCACCGCAACCTCCGTCTCCTGGGTTCAAGCAATTCTCCTGCCTCAGCCTCCCGAGTAGCTGGGACTACAGGCATGCGCCACCATGCCCAGCTAATTTTTGTATTTTTAGTAGAGACGGGGTTTTACCTTGTTGACCAGGATGGTCTCGATCTCTTGACCTCGTGATCCACCCGTCTCGGCCTCCCTAAAGGTAGAATTCTTGTTTGATTAGTCTGTGTATCCCAAAGTCTCTGACCCTGAACTATAAACATAGGAATTCAAGAAAGGCTTGATGAAACGAATAGCTAAAAAGAATATCTTTCTTTACTCCTTCTACTAACTGTACTTTTTACTCATCCATTAAAAAAGCATTTACTGAATAACTAATATATTCCGAGCCCTGAACACTGTTATATGCTTGGGATGCCATGCCGAACAAAGCCTCCGTGCTTTCTAGAAATTAAGGGATGATGCATACATCATCTTTTGTTTTGCCCTCTGTTAAATTTTTGAAATTACCTTCTACCCAATAAAAAGATGGTTCAGGGTGAAAGTTATTTCCTACATTTCTTTGATACTCATTCCCAGGTCAAAAAAAAATGTGTATTTCTTGTAGATACATGGTCCTTCCTGGTCTATGTTCTGCTGCTGGCTGAGATTTTAAGATGCTTACTCCGACAGTGTATGTTCTCTGTATAGCTCCTTCTTAAAGGCATACTCATGGCTCTCTTATTTATATGTTTCTTCAGTACTTTTTAAATATTATGTGTTCAAAAATGTTATCAAATTAAATATCATGGTAGAGATGGTATTAAGTTATATGAGGTGTTACCTGGAACAGGGTTGTAATTTGTTTTCATTTGAGCAGTGTTCAGGTGGGACAAGGCAGGTTCGGAGTTTAAGGAAATGATATTCAGGTATAGAATAAATGCAAGTTGGGTTTTGGGAGTGATCTCTTAGCATGTTTGAGTAGCTCTTTCCATTTCCTTGAGTCAAGCACAGAAGACCAAGAAAAGAAAACACAGTGTGAGTGTCTTAGTCTGTTTAGTGTTGCTATAAAGGGATTACCGAGGCTGGGTAATTTATAAAGAAAAGAGATTTATTTGGCTCACAATTCTGCTGGCTGGACTATTGGGCATCTTGTGCAAGCCTCAAGGCAGGCTGCTTTCACTCAAGGCGGAGGGCAAAAGGAAGCAGGCTGTGCAGAGATTACATGGCAAGAGAGGAAGCCAGAGACGGGTAGGGGAGGTACCAGGCTATTTTTAACAACCAACTCTGGAGGAAACTAACAGAGCAAGATATTACTCATCCCTGCCTACCCTAGCAGGGGGCTCAATCTATTCAGGAGAGATCCTCCTCCATCACTCAAGCACCTCCCATTAGGCTCCGCCTCCAACATTAGGGATCAAATTTCAACATGAGGCTTGCAGGGACAAACATCCAAACTATAGCAGTGAGTAACAGATGGTGCCCGGGTTCTGTTGCCAGTTTAGTTGTCCTCTCCTTGACAATTTGCTCTGCCCTAGATTTTTATCATTCTTTTCTAGTGAAACTTACAGAAGACCTACTTATTATCTAATTGTTTTTGTTTTTCCACTGCTGAGAAATTGGGTGTGTCATTATGTCTTAAATTTTTATATTTTCTCTTAACTAAAAAAATTGTGGTGAAGGTGGGGGCAGGTCTTGAGGTAATTGTCGTATAGATTACTTCACTATGGTATGTATGTTTATATATAATACAATATGATGTAACATAGTATAATATAGCACAAAATCATGCACAGAATTCTTCCTACCTATTAAGAGAGCTCAAATTTAATTCGGCCTGAAGTCTTCCTTGAATGAACATCTAGAGGTCCTCTCTCTTACCATCTGTAATATGTATTTGGCACTTAGCTAATTATACAAGGCAATTTATGATATCTGTTTAAATATTAATAATAATAATAATGATAGGTACTATATATTGAGTGTTCATTGTATGCTGGGCATAGTAACAGACAAACCCAGATGTAAATTTCCTGTAGGTAAGAACAATGTATTTGAGGTCATTGTATCCTCATATCATAGAATCTGTATACAAAAATGAACATTGAACAAGGTGGCTCACGCCTGTAATCCCAGCACTTTGGGAGGCCAAGGTGGGTGAATCGTGAGGTCAGGAGTGGGAGACTAGCCTGGCTAACATGATGAAACCCCGTTTCCACTAAAAGTACAAACATTAGCCAGGCGTGGTGGCAGGCACCTGTAGTCCCAGCTACTTGGGAGGCTGAGGCAGGAGAATCTCGTGAACCCGGGAGGCGGAGGTTGCAGTGAGCCAAGATCATGCCACTGCACTCCAGCCTGGGCGACAGAATGAGATTCCTTCTAAAATATATATATATATAAATGATAATAAAATTATTGCTTGATATTGTAGATAACTTTCTTTTGAAAATTTGTTTTCAAATTAAATCAAGAATCTTAGAAGTATTTTATCATTAGTTTTCTAAAATAGTTGAAAATACAAATAACATTGAATTTTACTCATTAGAGAGTCAGAACTTAAGTATGACTAGTCTGTTGTATATTCTTGAAATAGAGTGATAGTAATTGATAACATTTATTGATTACTTATTATCTCGTAGACATTGCAGTAATAACTTTGAAAGATTAGTTCCTTTAATCTTTATTACAATTCTATGTGCTAACTATCCTTATTACCCCCAATTTCAAATTAAGAAATTAAACCTCTCTATGCCAAGCTGTCAATTAACATATAGTATTCTGGTTTTGTGTTTATACACTTTATTTTTGTGTGTGTGTCAGCTATGGTATTTGCTGTAATGTAAAGTATAACTATGTTTCTATGAGAAACTAAAGAAAAAATGCACAGAAGAATGTATTCTTAATAGTGTGACTTCTTTAGAAAGACAATTTTGATTTGTTTTTTGTTTTTAATTTTCTTTTTTTTTTTTTCCGAGACAGAGTCTCACTCTGTTGCCCAGGTTGGAGTGCAGTGGCATGATCACTGCTCACTGCAGCCTCAATCTCTTGGGCTCAAGGGATCCTCCCATCTCAGCCTCCTGAGTAGCTGGAATTCCAGGCATGTACCACCATACTGGTTAATTTTTGTATGCTTAGTAGAAAACATGGAATTTTGCCATGTTGCCAAGGCTAGTCTTGAACTCCTGGACTCATGAGATCTGCCTACCTCAGCCTCCCAAAGTGCAGGGATTACAGGCATAAGCCACTGTGCCTAGCCAAGAACAATTGTTGATTGAAGAGCTATATTAGTATAACCACTGATAAGGGGGCCACTTTAGAATAAAAGGATACTTTGGTAAGGTTATGGAATTATATGAATTAATTCATTGTCCCATTCGAGATTAAGCTACTGCAGCAAAAAACTTGATACCGAAAAAAATCACAAACGAATGCAAATGTTAGTGTGTTAAATTTTTATAAAATTAAAATAAATTTCACATCTGAGCAAATGAGTGTAAGCTTACCCATGGATGAAGTGAAATAACTTTTTTACATTAAGGTTTAGTAGGAATGTATTGATCTAGAATATTAACATGGTGGTTCTGCTTATTAAAGACCGTCTTCTTCTTTGATTTATTTTCTCCTCATTTTTGCTGTAATCGAGTATGAGAAAGTCATGATACCTACGATTTAAAAAAGTTTATTTGAATATACTGAGAACTTCAAGCAGAGCTGTGCTTCTTCTTGGCTTCACAGTAAAGTATGAGTTAATCAACACAGCATCCTAGAGATTTGGGATCAAATATTATTCTCACTTCGCAGGCTGCTTTAGGCACAGACCAGATAACTGTCTTATCAGATATTGTTGGCAAGCCAGGGGCAGAGCCAGAATTAGAATGTCAAACTCTGGATGCTTCATCTTGGCTTTAGTCAAAAGAGTCTCACCAACTCCTGGGCAAACCCCATGGCAAATGGGGATGCAAAGATAGAACCAACAATCAGTGATATCTGAGTCTGCTTGAGGCTCTCACTGTGAATTTCTGTGTCTTGGGGTTAAGAACCCAGGAGCCTATAAAGTAACCTCAGATAATAACATAAACAATCCATTTTTTCAAGTACATATATTTCTTTGAGCTGACAGCCTCATCTCCCTAGTTAACTGCCAAAGGCTAGTACTGTGCTGAGCTCCACCATGAAAATTTTTATCACTCTAGAAAACATCTGAACAAAAATAAAATGACATTTTTTCTCTTCAGTTAAACCTATAGCTCTGTGCGTTCTAGAAAAGTGCAATGCTTACTGAAAAACATCTATGATTTTTACTATATATTTGTTAAAAATGAATCTATATTGGGTATAAAAAAGGCATAAATCAGTCAACTAAAATTCAGCAAAACTGGAAAGCTAGAGTGAGACGATAAAAGACTGGAGGCAAATTTACATTTCCAAAATATTTATGGCTTTACATTAAAAGCTAAAAGCACTACTGAACAGTCTGCATATTGAAAACAGATGCTCACATTCTGAAGTTTCAGTTTTTAAGGAAAGTTATGAAAACATAAATTGCCCAATATTTTCTTTATAGGCAAAATGGCAAATTTGATTTATGAAATTGTCAGTTGTAATAAAACAGATCATAACATAATCATCTTAATTTTGATTATGCATATTACTTGTTAGTACTATTACTAATAAGTAATATTACTTTAGTAATAAGTAATATTAGTATGTTATTAATGTTTATACTAATAAGTATACTAATACACTTATAAGTAGTACTAAATATAAGTGCATATTACTTATTAGCATAATATCTGCATATTACTTATTAGTTTACTAATAAGTAATATAGTATTAGTTTACTAATAAGTAATATGCAGATATTAGCAAGAAAGTACTAATTAGTAAGTACCAATTAGTCAGTGCTAATAAGTACTTACTAATAAGTAATATGCAGATATTATACTAATAAGTAATAAGCACTTATACTAATGAGTAATATGATATTCTAAATTCTTAACTCTAAACATTACTAAAATCATATTTGTAATATTTAATCATTCAAAGATTAATCGATCTAAATCAAGAGCTCTAGGCAGTCCAAAGCAAATGCAACTGATCAAGAAAGTGGCTGAAGTCAAGGGCTTCTCATTTTCTAATCTCCAGCCATATGTGACTTCAATGATTGCAAAATGGTGCACCACCTCTAGGTCTCCTGTCTATATCATATTTATATTGAAGCAGGGAAGGGCAAGAAGCAAAGGTGACAGTCGTTTTTTTTAATTTTTTCCTTTGAGACAGATTCTCACTCTGTCACCTGGGCTGAAGTGCAGTGGCCTGATCTTGGCTTGCTGTGACCTAAAAAATTGCTCCACTCAGGACATTTCTGTTTTCATTCCATTTCTAAGAACTGTGTCATGTGGCCACCCATAGCTGCAATAGACATATGTATTTTTCATTGGTGCTAATCTTCATGTGCTCATAAAATTGGGATAAGTTGATAAAGAAGATAGAGAAAATAGACATTGTGAAGGATACAGGTACTGATACAGTTTCTTTCTTGTACCATGAGTGTTCTCTTCCCAATCTTTAATTTTAGAGTTGGCAGATCAACTCCTAGTTAAGTTTTGTATTTTCATTTGCCATTTATCACTTTTTGTAATATTTGGACTTTTTTGTCTCTCATTTAATATTGTATTGCTAGGATTCGTTTCATATTTTTTTAAATGCATTTCTTTTTGCATTTTAAATTGTTTTCTTTTAGCTGTGATGAACTTGACAATGACCCAATAGTGATTTAATTAAATTAAGTAGTTTATTTGCCTAGTTTAATTAACTGCCACTGCAACAAATTTTTGAGAGAGCTGGGTCCAAACTTTTATTTGTCGTGATTGTGAAATAATAGATTCTGTTAAATTCAATTGTAATTTGATTAAAAGGTCTTTGCTACAATTAATAAAATATAAACATAGCCTTTTTAGTTAACATAGTAGGACATTTTCTGAGATGCACCATATGTGACAATTTTAGCAATATATCATAAACTTCATGGATTTGTAGTCATCTCCCTAACCAGAATAAACACTAAGTATGTTTAAAGTAGTAAACAGATGTTACAGTTACAGCTGCACATAAAGATGAAATTTGGGCCAGGCACAGTGGTTTAAGCCTGTAATCTTAGCACTTTGGGAGGCCAAGGCAGGAAGATCTCTTGACCCTAGGAGTTCACTACCAGCCTGGGCAATATAGTGAGACCTCATCTCTACAAAAAATCAAAAAATTAGTTGGGTGTGGTGGCACATGCTTATGATATCAGCTACTTGGGGGACTGAGGTGGCAGGATCACTAGAACCCAGGAGGTTAAGACTGCAGTGAGCCACGACTGTGCCACTGTACTCTAGCCTGGGTGACTAAATGAGACCCTGTCTCAAAAGAAACAAGATGAAATTTTGGGTGATACCTTAATCTGCCAGAGATTAATCAAGTTTGCTAGAGAAAATTTGTAATATTTAATCATTCAAACATTAAAAAAATTACCCTAAAAGCCTTGGACTTTTGGGCCTAAGTTGAAAGAATTATAATTGCTCAATATCTTAAGGAAGTATGTAATTCCACATCCATTTTTTTTTTCTGGTATGAAATCACATCATAAGGAAGGTTTCTTGAGTTTTTCTGTCTTTCCTGAGTGAATTGAGAAAAATAATGAGACAAGTCTTAATCATTTTAGGAGGTTTGTTTGCCGAAGTTAAGGATGTACACCTGGGCTACAGGTCCCTGAAGATGATTTTGAGGGCTCAAATTTAAAGGGGAAAGCATGGGATTTTGAGATATATGTAATTTTCATGTGAGAGGGGAGTAGGGAAAATAGTCATTCATGCCTTTGCCTGGCTCAGTGAATCTGCATTTTTCACATAAGATGACATAGACAATTGGGGCTGAAGAAAAATACAGGGAATCTGTATTTTTGCGTAATATAACATAGACAAAATGGAACAGAACAATCAGATACGTATTTGTGTCAGGTGGGGAGGGGTGTGACTGCACCTGTACAAATAAGCTATCGATTTACATTGCCATGATGAAATTTTAACAGAAACACTTCAGGGAAAAGATCTTGGACTTCACTAGGAATTACTTTTTGGGCAAAATATGGAGAAGGTGGGTAGCTTTTCATCTTGTAGACATCTTATTTAGGAAGCAAAAGGGGAAGGTGTAAGAGTTAAAGAAAGAGAAAAGAAAGACGAAAAGCGGCTCAACAGTCAAGGACGGGTTTATTTTGGTGAATAAACCTGAGAGGGGCTTCTGGCGATTCTGATCTGGAGCGATATCTCTTATAGACTAAGAGTTTTTAAAGGTTCAAGGTGAGAGAACTTATCATAGGCTTGGAATATTTGTGTGGAGGATAAGTTTATTGCAGGGTTGGAATATCTCTGGTTGGAGGGGAGGTTATCTTGGGGCTGGCATATCTATGGTCAGGGAGGGGTTTATCTTAGGGTTGGAATGTTTCTGGTTGGAGATGTCATTTGTGATTTATGGTCATGCTGACCTTAGCCATTAGGCTGATGCCCTTTGGATTTAGGCAATTTTTGGTCAAGGGGAACTTTAAAATGGTGGTGCTTGTCTAAGATGGTGTTGCTCCTGCTCTGTCAGGAGGCAGGTTTGCATGACCCAGTTTCCAGCTTAACTTTTCCCTTTGGCTTAATGAGTTTGGGGTCCCAAGATTTAATTTCCTTTCACACCTGGACAGTGACGTTTTTGGTACTTGGTACTCTTCCATGCTTGTGATGCTTAGACAGCCACCTAAGATCATGCACAGTTAGGTTATCAATAATACAAGCCCTTTTGGTGATGAATTCCAGATATATTAGATTCTCATTTACATTTTAATATAACATTTGTATTATTTCCAATTCATATTTTGTAGTGTGGCATGAAAAGCCTAAAATATGAATATTTAAAATCCACCCTTTTAACTAATCTGAATTATAGAATATTTATAAAGTCATTTTATTTACTTTAAGTATATATAGTAATTTGGATTACATAGGCATCCTCATTTTGCTTTAATGAAGAAATGAGAATGATTTGTGATGAGTACTTCAATTGTTTGTTTGCAGTGCCTGAAAATAATTTGTTCTAGCAACTGTTAGACTGAAGTTTCCTCTTTTAATTTTATTTCCTCTAAAAGGGTTTAGAAAAACTGTTCTCTCTTACAGAGGACATAGCGGGTAGTAGTTTCAAGAATGTCTTCTGGAATCAAAACTTATGGGTACAAAGCCAAATTCTTGCTCTTCTGCGTATTTAGCTGTGTGATATTGAGAAAGTTGTTTAACTTCATTAAGGCACAGTTTAAATTTAAACATGTTTTTAGTTGGCATGTAATAATTGTACATATTTATGGGAAATAAAGTGATATTTTGATATATGTATATGATGTGTAATGATCAAATCAGGGAAATTAGCATATTCATCTCCATCCACATGTATAATTTCTTTTTTGTTGTAAACATTCAAAATGCTCTCTTTGAGGGGAACAACACCCACCAGGGCCTGTTGGGAGGTAGGGGTGAGGGGAGGGAACTTAGAGGATGGGTCAGTAGGTGCAGCAAACCACCATGGCACATGTATACCTGTGTAACGAACCTGCACATTCTGCACATGTATTCCGTTTATTTGCTTTAGAAGAAATCAAGAAAAAAATCAAAATAAAGCAGAATGAAAAAAAGAACAAAATCCTTTTTTCTGGCTTTTTGAAAATATACGGTAAATTGTTGTTAACTATATTTACCCAACAGTGCTACACAACACTAGAACTTATTCCTCCTGTCTAGCTGTACTTTTGTATCCATTAACCAACCTCTCCCTGTTTGCCTCTCCCTCCAACTCTTCCCAAAGTCTAATACTAACAATTGTCTTCTTTAAGTTCAATTACTTTTTAGCTCCCACATATGAGTGCGAACATTGAGGCAGGATAAGTAAGGTTAGGGGGCCATACTGGCTTGCCCCCTTTTGTGAAGTCCTGTGGACCAGTGGACTGCCAGATGGTTACAAGTTCCTAATACCTGGTATGGCCCGGGAAAAAGAACAAAAGGCCCTAGTCCCTTATTCTTTTTGTTGTTGTTGTTTTGGTTGGTTGTTTTTGAGACACGGTCCCACTCTGTGGCCCAGGCTGGAGTCTGTGGTGTGATCATAGCTCACTGCACCTCTGTCTCCCAAACTCAAGCTATCCTCTGGCCCCAGCCTCCTGAGTAGCTGGGACTATAGACGTGCACCACCACACCTGGCTAATTTTTGTATATTTTTTAGAGACGAGGTTTTGCCATGTAGCCCAGGCTGATCTCAAACTCCTGGGCTTAAGCAATTCTTCTGCCTCAGCCTCCCAAACTGCTAGGATTATAGGTGTGAACCATCATGCCTGTCCAAGTTCTTTTTCTTGATGTAGCTTTCTGAAGCTCCAGCCAATTAGCACCAAAAGCCCAAGAAACTGTTAGCTACAAATTCTTGCCTTGGGGTTGAGGGCTCGGAACTTCTCCAGGATCCCACATGTGCAGCTAGGCTGAAGGTTTAGCTTATCGTGACCTTTTCCTCATTTTAATAGTAAAATGTACACCTCTAGGTGGAGATTTTATATGCTAATGATACATGCAATGCATGTGAGAGCATGTAGATGCTGAGGGCATGCACCAACTACAGGTCCTCTTTTGCATACTTGACCTCACCAATATTTTATGAATGTGAATGCACAGCTCCAATAAAGGGAATTCCCCTGAAGGCACTAGCTGCTGTTTCTCTGAGCAGTTCGCTGTCTCTCTCAAGAGTATAATTTCACTTTGCAATAAATTTCTTTGCCTACTCTTACTTTAAACTCATTCTCAAATTCTTTTGTGTGCCAAAGTCAAGAACCTGAACCAGCCCACTGACCACAGTATTCATCTTTCTGAAGGCACAGTTTTTTGATCTCTAAAATGGTATAATAGTCCCTATCTAATAAGTTGTTATGAAGAATAAATGATGTATAGCAGGACCTTAAATAATGTCATGTCTTTTCTTTACAAGGTTGATGAGGAAAAAAAATTGCTTCCCAGTGGGTCCACATCTGTGTGGAGTTGGCATTTTCTCCCCATGCCTGCGTGGGTTTCCTCCCGTATCCCAAAGCTATGCCATTAGGTGAATCAGCCACGTTGCCCCCATCTGCAAGAGTATGAGTGTGTGAGTGGCCCTGCTTTGGGATGAAGTCCTGGTTGTGGCTGGTTCTTGCCTTGTATCCTCAGTTGCGGAACAGGCTGCAGCCACCCAGGACCTTGAACTGGAAAAAGCAGGTTAGAAAATGAATGAAGGTATGTACCAAAAAATCATTGTCAAATACAAATTTGTCAAATAGATGATAATCACACAAGTGCATAAGAATAAATGACGCCATGCAAAGTGCTCAGCAAGCTGCCCCATTTGTGATTGTTTTTGAACTACACGGTGGAAGGAGATACTTCTGACAGTTTTCACTTCATGAACATTTTATCCCTTGATTTTGCCCACCACTGCTAGGACTGTTAGCAATTGTCGAGTCATCAAAAATTGGCTTAATCATTATCTTGTTTCGATTAATCTTCCTTTTTTAAAAAATATATTTTATTGCGTTTTAGGTTTTGGGGTACGTGTGAAGAACATGCAAGATTGTTGCATAGGTACATACATGGCAATGTGGTTTGCTGCCTTCCTCCCCATCACCTATATCTGGCATTTCTCCCCATGTTATCCCTCCCCATCTCCCCACTCCCGACTGTCTCTCCCCTAGTTCCCTCCCACAGACCCCAGTGTGTGATGCTCCCCTCCCTGTGTCCATGTGTTCTCATTGTTCAATACCTGCCTATGGGTGAGAATATGAGGTGCTTAATTTTCTGTTCTTGTGTCAGTTTGCTGAGATTGATGGTTTCCAGGTTCATCCATGTTCCTACAAAGGACACGAACTCATTGTTTTTTATGGCTTTCTTAAATGCATGTATAGCTCACATTTATTTCAATGTTTAATATTACAAGTGTTTTGGATCTTCATTTAGAAATTTGATGATGTTTTTGTGACCAGAAATATACCTTAGAAACTTCATTCTTGTTTATATCACTATATGGCAAAATTGACTTCATTATATGTCATTTCCTTTAAAGTCATAGTTTCCAAGAACTGATCAATGATGCTGGGTGAGGTCTTACAGTAAGGTAAGGTTAGTCATGTGTTTACTTTACTAGATACAAAGTTTTCAACATTTTGGCTACAAGGTAAGTGGAACTTAGACTTGCGCCAGAGTAATAGCTACACTAATTTATTTTTTTTCTGTAATGGGATCAAATTTTCTAAATTAGTGGATTTCCTTTGAATGTTTATGTGTGTTGATGACTTAATCATTGGAGCATTCCAATATGTGTATGAGGAAGGACTTCCAACATTTCTGGCCATTTGCACCTTTAGCTGAGGGTTCACATGGCAAGAAATAGCTACACAGAGGTGTCTGATTACTTCTTTTAACTCATGTCCTATGTCAAGTTTTCCTCAGGAGATGGGACAATAAATTGCCTAGGTTTGCTCATGCTCCCTTTCTTACTGTAGATATGACTTACTAAAGCAAATGCTGAGTTTTTAATTGGCTTCTGAACGATTTAATCAGACAGTGTTTATGCTCTGGTCATAAAGAATGCCCTGCGATGGGCTTGCCATCTGTTCAAAATAAAGACGAAATCCCCTTTGAAGACGTAGGCAACTGATAGAAAGATTTTAATGAATGGCTAATGTTTCTGGATCTATGTGAGGGGCTTGCCATGACAGTAACATAAATGTTGTCTAAGCCTGAGGGCTCAATCTTAGTATTTCAGTTCTTATTAAGTCTCTGTTGGAGCACTGTATAAATTTCTGAAGTTGTATACCAAAGTGATAGAGGCGGGGATTGAGTCCAGTGAAGTGTTTGCCCCAGTCAAATTCTGTTTTGAATCTCTGCTCACCCCTGCCTGGTTACTGCTGTCTAATATGAGTGTTTTGACTGCAAAGTAGTTTTCTCCTTCAGCAACCAATCTTTTTTCAGATATTGTTTATTTTATAAATTATGCTTTAAGGATTTTAGCCAACGTTTTCATCTCTTTGGAATCTAAACTATGTTATCCTGCTATTCTGATATGTAGTCATTTCCTTTCTGATATACATTATAACTATACTTAACTCATGTTTGAATGACCTTGTATTCTCCTTCCTGACATTTTGTTTCCAAAACGGGGGCTCATTATAGCATCCTGCACGTCTTCTTTGACCATTGTTGTCTCTTCGAATTGGAGTACACAGTCCTAGCAAACCCAGTAAGAGGTCTAGCCAGGGAACAATTTTCTAATTTAAGACTGTCACTGCATACGGTTTAGTTTTCCCTTGGATTTCTGATTGAGGTTGTTACAAGCGTATTATAAAAGAGGGAAGAAAAAAGCTTTTCCCCAAAAGTGATATCATGAAGTATATAAACTTGACCTACAATGTGAAAATTTAGTGTACTTTCCTCAGTATAAAATGCTATTTGGCACAGTGGATGTTTCCCAGTGTCATTTTGCTATAGAATAGTTGCCTATTTGTCAGAAGCTATTTGTCAGTTTTCTCAGTATCTGCAGGTGGTAAGTATGCTTCAGAATTCAGAGATGGAAAATTGTATGCTCACAGGGATTTGTGCGAGTGCTTGACAAAAAATAAGACCTTATTTCTGAATTCTTCCACAGTCTGAATGTGCATAATCAGAATATTTGCTAGATTTCTTGTTATCAGGAACAGTTTAATCCATCTTAATTGATGATGGTGGTCGTCATCACAATTTGGACATCAAAAATTTTCCAACATGTATTTTATCTTCTAATGATAACATTTCACATAAATAAATATAATTTGCATGTAAAAGAAAGCAAAGAGAATCAGGTATCTATGAGGAGAAATTCTGCTAATGTAGATGTTAGGATACGGTAGCATGGACATACTTATGACAATGGCCTTGTGGATTGGAGCACAAGCCAAGCAAGATATAAATTAGGGTTCTTTTGGCTGCAAATAATAGAATAACATGCTAAATGCAGCTTTGGAAATAAAGGCTTACAATTTCATATGAGAAGTTCAGAGACAGGCAGTTTCAGAACAGATTTAATGCTCCGTGGTATCAGGTTTCTGTATTTTTTTTCCTTCCAGGGAAGAAATTCTGTCCTAGAAGGTCCCAGCAGACTTCTCCTTACACCTCACTGCTCAGAATTAGATACCAAGCCTCCTACCAAACCATGCTATAACAAGCGTCCAAGAAAGGGAAGGGTAGACTTGTGACAGGTTCAAAACAATCACGATTAATTCCTCGGTGCTGGGCCCTTTCCCTGAGCATGCTGACATCTCCACAAAATTGGAGCTCTGTTAACAAGAAAGATTGGGATGGGGTGGAGGTGACTGCTGTGTATAACAAATAGCATTTTCTAGCCAAAGAGCATAGATCAAGAGTATGAATGGAGGAAACAGCTCGTCAAAAAATACATGGTTCACAGGCTATTTTTTAAATTATTATCTTAGGGCATGTTATGTAACAAAAATGTATTTTGATTTGTATTTCAGAAACTAAAAAATACATTGTTGAAAGGAAAAAAAGAGTATGCATGGAAACAGTAAGGGCCATTTTTGGTTTGTTGAAAGGAAAAAAAAGAGTATGCATGGAAACAGTAAGGGCCATTTTTGGTTTGTTGAAAGGAAAAAAAAGAGTATGCATGGAAACAGTAAGGGCCATTTTTGACTGTTTTACATACTGTGTGCAAATGTGAAGATATGATTAATTAGGTAACATAATGAGTTTGCTAGTTTGATAGGGGTGGCTTTAAATAATTATTTTCTGCTCTATTTGTGATTAAATGTATTGCTTCTCCCCTGGTTTTAAAGCACTAACCTCTCTTAGAATATCTCAATTTGGTGCCATCAGGTGAAATGTGTCTTCTTGGGTAAAATTATTTTGCAGATGCTCAGTGTACAAACTGGAAGTGTAAAAGGAAGAAAACAAGGCTCCGAGAAATTTTTGGTAGCATTTACCTAATCATGCCAGCTGAAATTGGTTTACCTTTAATGCATTAATTCTCTTATGTTGAGGGAAATTAAGAGAACTCCTGCACTTTAAGAGGGCTGGGCTGTTAAATAAATCGTCAAAACCAGTTTTCACTTGTAGAAAACTCAGTAAAATTTTCTATTTGAGTCATAAAACTTAAAAAAAATCCATAGCATGGTCAGAAACATGCATTTATTACATTTTGTGAAAAGGCTTTAGTAAACATTGGGTGACATTGCATTTTATTTATTTATCTATTTAGAGACAGGGTCTTGCTCTGTCACCCAGGCTGTTGTGCACAGTCATAGCTCACTGTAACCTTGAACTCCTGAACTCAAGCAATCCTCCCACTTCTGCCACCCTAGTAGCTGGGCCTACAGGTGAGTCCACGAAAATCTGATAATTTTTGTATTTTTTGTAGACAGGGGTTCCACTATATTGCCCAGGCTGGTCTTGAACTCCTGGCCTCAAGTAATCCTCCTGCCTCAGTCTTCCAGTTTTTATTTTAAAAATAAAATCTCAGATAGACTGACAACATTGCATAGTCGCTGAAAGCATAGCCTTTGGAGCCAACCTGTCTGGGTTTTAATCCTTGCTCTGCCACTAACTAGTTTTGAGGCTTTGAGGGGGTTATACCTCAGCTTTCTCAAACACAAAATGGGGATATTTACCTACATCATGGGATTATTATGAGGATTAATTTGTTTTTAAGTTCTTCAAATATCACTTGGCACACAGTAATATTTAGGTGTTAAAAAATACAGATATGCCTTGAATTATCATTGCATGCTTTCTTATTAAATATATTAGGAGAATCAAATTTTTTTTTCAGAAAAAATTACTCTAAATATACCATTCCTATGGCATATAATATTTTCTATTATTTTTTTCATGATGTGTGAATATATGAAATAAATTATTCAACATATTTCTAATGAGTATCTATATTGCATTATTCTTTCTAGATGTAAGCTTATTGAGAGTAGCAAGAACTTCTTAATAGTTGGACAGACAACATATTGTACCACTTTATCATGCTGATGATATTAGGTAATTAATATGTTCCATAATGTGCATGGAGAAGTTCAAATTGTCAAATTCATTGCCAATGTCAGCATGTCTAGACAAATGAAAATTATAGCTGGCAAAGTTAGTGACCCGAAGAGCAAACTTTAACATTTATACACTTCTATTGGACTATAACATATATACCCTAATACTTTCAGTAACTGTCCATTAGTATTTTAATATAATAGACAAGCTTTTAAGGATTAATGATGGTAGGTCATATATCTATTTTGACATATTTATAAGATATATGGTTTTTCAGGGTCATATATCTTATAAAAGCAAAAATAAAAAAATCATAAACTAAATATAACTAAAGGAAATAAAACTGAAAACTGTTAATAGTCCCATGTGAATGGCTAAAGGATGACAATCTACAGAATGAAAGAATTTTCCATGGAGATTGGTTAGGTCCTGAAGGTCAGATTTGGATGAATGTATGCAATGGTGAGTAGAGTGCTGAGGACATTCCAGGGCAGGAGGGAGACCCTAGCCAAGGTCTCACATGGGGCTTGTCATTGTTCTTATGTTATTGACATGGACATTGTATATTAAAGGAACGGCTCTGATTGAAGTACATAGGAAATTTTTCCCATCTGATTTTTTTTTCCTGATTTTAGAGACTGAGCATATATTTCAGAGGTTTTTCTTTGGTTATACATAATCACATTCTAATATTAGAAGAGTATTCAGAAAGTCCTTAAATGGACGTATTTCATCTTGCTCTTGTTTGGCATTGGCGTATATTGAAAAAATATATATATTGTTGAAGGATGAGGATATTTGCTTGGTTTGGGTGGCCATGAAGTTCTCACTCTTGTGGTTTGCAGTCTGGCCTAAAGAACTGAATAAAGTCTTTACAGGTCAGATTACCTCATCCATCTTTGCTGCCATCCGCAGTCAGGTGATATTAATGGCTAAGTTAGTATGTTTATAGTAAAGTTATAATGTGGAAAACTGGTGTCTTAAAAACATATAAGGAAGATGGCCGATTAGGAGCAGCTCAGGATTCCAGGTCTGAGTGAAAGTGCAAAGGGTGAGTGGATGCCACATTTCCAGATGGATTTTTACTGCCCACAGACCAGGAGATTCCCAGGTGGAGGAACCCCACGGGTTGCCAGGGCAGCTGTTGTGGCCAGCGTGGCTGTTTTGCCTGCGCCCTGGTGCAGCAGTTCCCAGTGCAGAGTAAACGAGACTGTGTCCCCTCTTAGCCAGCAAGAGGAGCTGAAACAGGGAGCCAGGCCAGGAGATTCCTGGGCAAAAAAGTGCCACGAATCTCAGAGCCACGGTTTCAGCCGGCGCAGTGGGTCGCCGCAAGGGAAATCACACAGATCCCAGCACCTATTCAACAGGCGACCAGGTCACCTGGTAGAGAGCCGACCGTTCAACTAAAAAACAAAAGGCTCTGAGGCAGGGAGCCAGGTGATCAGGCCCGGCTGGTCCCACCCCCACAAAAATAAAAACAAAAACAAAAAAACAGCAATTGGAAACGCTCTGGGTTAAGACTTTCACAGCAAGCACAGCTGAACCCGGGACGGTCCAGCTCTGTGGGGGAGGGGCGTCTGCCATTATGGAGGCACTCTACCACTACAGAGACAGTCCGTCATTCCTGGGGCAGCCTGCAGTTGCTGAGGCAACCCACCATTGCCAAGGCAACCCGCCATTACAGAGAGAGTCTGTCAGTACAGAGGCGGGTGACCATTCCTGAGGCAGTTCTAATTACACCTATATAAACAGGACTGCAGGGAAGTTCACACAGCAGCTGGGCAGAGCCCACAGCAGCTCAGCAAAGCCTCTGCAAGCTGAGAGTGACTAGGCTGCCTCCTTGTGGGCAGGGCAGCCCTGAAGAAAAAAAAAGGCAGCAGCACAGCAGAAACTTATAAAGCCCTAACTCCCTGGGACAGAACACCTGGGGAAAAAAAAGGGGTTTATGAGTCCTGCTGCTGCAGACTTAAATTTACTGGCCCAGCAGCTCTGAATGAACAACGGGGCTCACAGCTCAGCACCTGATATAATATAAAGGACAGACTGTTTCCTCAAGCAGCTCCCTGACCCCCGTATATCCAAAGAGTCACCTCATAAAGGAGAGCTCAGACTGACATTTGGCAGGTATCCTTCTGGGACAAAGCAGAAGAAGAAACTGGTAGCAACCTTTACTGTTCGGCAGCTGCTGCAAGTGATCCCCAGGCAAGCAGGGCCTGGAGTGGACCTCAGCAGTCCTACAGCAGAGAGCCCAGACAGTTAAAAGGAAAACTAAGAAACAGAAATAACTTCATCAACAACAAACAGGACGTCCACTCAGAGACCCAATCAGAAAGTCAACAACTACAAAGCCGACAGGTGGATAAATCCACAAAGATGGGAAGAAACCAGCGCAAAAAGGATGAAAACACCCGAAACCAGAACACCTCTCCTCCTACAAGGGATCACAACTCCTCACCAGCAAGGGAACAAGACTGGATGGAGAATGAGTGTGATGAAATGACAGAATCAGCCTTCAGAAAGTGGGTAATAAGAAACTTTCATGAGCTAAAGGAACATGTTCTAACCCAATGCAAAGAAACTAAGAACCTTGGAAAAAGATTTGACGAAATGCTAATGAGAATGGACAATTTGGAGAGGAATATAGGTGAATTGATGGAGCTGAAAAACACAACACAAGAACTTCACGAAACGTGCACAAGTTTCAACAGCCGAATTGACCAGGCAGAGGAAAGGATATCAGAGGTTGAAGATCAATTCAATGAAATGAAACGAGAAGGCAAGATTAGAGAAAACAGGGTAAAAAGGAATGAACAAAGTTAACAAGAAATATGAGACTATGTGAAAAGACCTAATCTACATTTGATAGGTGTACCTGAATGTGACGAAGAGAATGAATCCAAGCTGGAAAATACTCTTCAGGATATTATCCAGGAGAACTTCACCAACCTAGAACTGGAAAAAACCACCTTAAACTTCATATGGAACCAAAAGAGAGCCCTCATAGCCAAGTCAATTCTAAGCAAAAAGAACAAAGCAGGAGGCATCACACTACCAGACATCAAACTATACTACAAGGCTACAGTAATCAAAACAGCATGGTACTGGTACCAAAACAGAGATATAGACCAATGGAATAGAACAGAGGCCTCGGAGGCAACACAACATATCTACAACCATCCGATCTTTGACAAACCTGATAAAAACAAGCAATGGGGAAAGGATTCCCTGTTTAATAAGTGGTGTTGGGAAAACTGGCTAGCCATATGCAGAAAGCAGAAACTGGACCCCTTCCTGATACCTTACATGAAAATTAACTCCAGATGGATTAAATACTTAAACATAAGACCTAACACCATAAAAACCCTAGAAGAAAACCTAGGCAAAACCATTCAGGGCATAGGCGTAGGCAAGGACTTCATGACCAAAAGCATTGGCAACAAAAGCCAAAATAGACAAATGGGACCTAATCAAACTCCACAGGTTCTGCATGGCAAAAGAAAGAGTCATTAGAGTGAATTGGCAACCAACAGAATGGGAAAAAATTTTTGCAGCCTACCCATCTGACAAAGGGCTGATATCCAGAATTTACAATGAACTAAAACAGATTTACAAGAAAAAAAAACAAGCCCATTCAAAAGTGGGCAAAGGATATGAACAGATACTTTACAAAAGAAGATATACATGAGGCCAACAAGCATATGAAAAAATGCTCATCATCACTGGTCATTAGAGAAATGCAAATCAAAACTACATTGAGATACCATCTCACGCCAGTTAGAACGGCGATCATTAAAAAATCTGGAGACAACAAATGCTGGAGAGGATGTGGAGAAATAGGAACACTTTTACACTGTTGGTGGGAGTGTAAATTAGTTCAACCATTGTGGAAGACAGTGTGGCGATTCCTCAAGGACCTAGAAATAGAAATTCCATTTGACCCAGCAATCCCATTACTGGGTATATATCCAAAAAATTATAAATCATTCTACTATAAGGACACATGCACACGAGTATTCACTGCAGCACAGTTTACAATAGCAAAGACCTGGAACCAACCCAAATGCCCATCGATGATAGACTGGACAGGGAAACTATGGCACATATACACCATGGAATATTATGCAGCCATCAAAAACGATGAGTTCGCGTCCTTTGTAGGGACATGGATGAACCTGGAAACCATCATTCTCAGCAAACTGACACAAGAACACAAAATCAAACACCGCATGTTCTCACTCATAGACGGATGTTGAACAATGGGAACAAACGAACACAGGGAGGGGAGCACTATACACTCGGGTCTGTTGGGGGGGAGTGGGGGGGGACAGCGGGGGGTGGGGAGTTGGGGAGAGATAGCATGGGGAGAAATGCCACATATAGGTGAAGGGGAGGAAGGCAGCAAATCACACTGCCACGTATGCACCTATGCAACAATCTTGCATGTTTTTCACATGTACCCCAAAAACCTAAAATGCAATAAAAAAAAAAACATATAAGAAGATCCTTCAGGGAAATGCCTTAGTATTTTTGTTCCCATCAAAGAAAGGTAAATAATTCAACAAAAGTGGAAGCAAATAATCCAATGTATAAATCACAAACACATAATTAAAAACCAGACTACACATATATATCTGCATATATATATATATATAAAAGTCACATAGCTCCAGAGCTCCATAGGGGGACAAGTATGGGGATGTTCACTGTAGTGTTTAACTATAGATAGTTGGAGACAAAATGGGTGTCCATTACAGAGGGATGAACAGGAAAGCATATGCCCATCTTGGAGTATCATGCAGCAGTTAGCAGGAGTGGACTAGATATACACATAGAAATATGGGTAATTTTTGTCCTAGTCCTTTTGGGCTTTTGTAACAAAACACCATAAACAGGATGGCTAATAAAGAGCAGTAATTTATTTCTTACAGTTCTGGAGGCTAGGAGATCCAAGAAAATTTGCCAGCAAATTCAGTGTCTGGTGAGAGCCCAGTCATCATAAATGGTGCTTTTTCACTGCATGCTTCCATGATAGAAAGGGCTGGTTTCCGGGATCTCTTTTATTGTGACACTAATCTCATCTAATCACTTCTCCAAAGCCCCATCCCTCAATACTATCACACTGGGGATTAGTTACAATATATTAATTTTGGGAGGATGCAAACATTCAAACTATAGCATATTTGAAGATAAAATTTTGAGAAAAAAGAAACAAATTGAAATATATAACACAGCCATATTTGTACAAATAAAATACATAAAAACTAAGCTCATATATGTTATAAGAATATAGCAAGCAAAATGACATGTATTGAACATATGAAAATGGTTGCCTGTGGGGGGGGGGAGGAAAATAGGAACTGAGAAGGAGGAATGACATAAAAAAAAAAACAAAAAAATGGGATTAAAGATGACAATATTCTCTATGAACAGAAGAGTATAATTTCCTGACCTCTGCTCCTTCCATCTAATAAAATCTGTCCCAGTCTCCAGCCTCCTCTTTCCTCTGCCAAATATATAAAATAGATTAAATAAACAAAAAAGCAATGCTTGAGTGTCTAGTGTATTCTTTCTTTGTAAACTTAGCTTCTTGCAAAGTGATTTTGATCGTTCATTCTGGTGTCAATTTGCTTATGTTTATGTAAACATCCATGTAAGTAGTTCTTCACTAACAAAGTTTACTTCTCTTTTTGAGGTTGAAAAGTTTTAAAAAAGACCGATCTGAAGCACATCTTTTCTTGGTGCAAAAAATCTTGAAGCAATATTCAAGATTTTTTGCATGAAAACACTACCTTCTGTGTTCTCTTGTGCCAAGGCTGTCCACTGTGTCTCAACCTTGTCAAGGACGTCTCAGCTGAATATTTCCTTCTAACATTACTCTTATCTGAAATTTCTTCATCATGATGCATTAGTGCCTGTTGCAATGGTGCTTTGCTTTAGTTGATGCCAGTCAAATACTTCAAACTGCAAATATTAAAGGATACTGCCTGTCAGAAATTTAAGGGCTCATACTTTCATTGAAAAACAGCTGATGTTTCTATGTTGAATAGCGTGGTCTCAGAATATTAGGAGTAAATTTCTCAGAAAATTTGAGTTTAATATATTTTTATTAAACAAATTCTGTAGAACTGATGTTTCTTATTTTGGTTAGTGATATCCAGGAAACCAACTTGATAACGGGCCGGAACCAGAATTTCTCAATTTTATAAGCATATTTTGTTAGTTTGGTTCTCCCAGGAATACCTTCCCGGAATTGCATTATGAGCTTTTATCAATTCATTCAAGAAATAATCAGCACCTACCATCCTACTATGTTCCTGGTGCTGTTCTACATGTCCAGACCATATCAGAGCCCCACACGACGTTCCCTGTCCTTCTGGGTATTCCATACTAGCAAGGGGAGAAAGACGAAAAACAATTAACATAATACATGAGTGAATTATATTGTATGTTAGAAGGTGATAAGCAATATAAAAAATTTTTAAAACGGTAAAGGGGATTAGGAGGGTCGGAAAATTGTGGGGAAGGAGCTTGGAAAGATGTAGTATTGAATTTGTAGTCACTGAACAGATAAAACATATTAACAAATCTTGAAACAGGTGAGGATGTTGCCAAATGATAGTTGGGAGAAGAGCTTTCCAGTCAGAGAAAACAACTTAGAGCTCAGGTCTGAAGGCAAGGAGAGCACCCCGTTGTTCTCAAAACAAGGAGGCCAGTGTGGCTGTGCAGAGTTGGGGAAGAGAAAGTGGAGATGAAGCCGGGGAAGTAATGGAGGGGCCGGTAGTTGTAGAGTCTTGTGGTACCTTGTAGGGACTTTGGATTCACTACAAGTGAATGGCGAATCACTGTATGGTTTTGGACAGAAAGGTGCCTCAGGATTTAACTGATGTTTTAAAAGGCTCACGCTGGCTTCCATGTGAAAAACAGACTGTGGAGATGCCATGGTGGAAAAAAGAAGACCTAATGCTGGAGACCTTAAGTTAGAGAGGTTGGTGGCTTGTATAGCAGTGAAAAGGGGTAAGAAGATTTTGTATTCTGGAAATATTTTAAAGCTAGATCCAAGAGAATATCTAATGGATTTAATAAAGGGTGGGAAAGAAAAAGTCAAAGATAATTCCAGAGCTTTGACCTGAATAACTGGAAGGATGGTGTCACCATCAACAGACAGGGAAAGCTATAAGTTAAACATGTTTGAGAGGAAAATCCTGAGTTTGGTTTTAGAAATTTGACTTTGAAATGTTTATTAGACATTCAGGGGGCAATGTTGAGATGTCAGATATATGAGTCTTGAAGTTGGGATAGTAGTCTAGGCTGGCAATACAAATTTGGGACTGGCCAGCATATAGATGGTATTTAAAGCTATGAAACTGGATGTGATCCAAGGAAAAGAGAGTACATAGAGAAGAGAATGGACCAAGGGCTGAACACACCATAATTACAAGTTAAGGAACAAGACGGAAGACTGGCAATCTGTGATTAGTGTGGTAGAATAAAACTCAATTAAGGGGAATATTCTCAAATCAAGGATATATTCAACTGTTAATCGAAGATTGAAACAAGAAATAATTATGTAGAATGAACTCTTCATTGTCTAGAAAATTGTCTTGGAAGATATTTTCTTTTGTATTGCTTGATGAATTTTTCACATAATGCCATAGGACATTTCCCTGAAAGTAGGACTGTGAAAAGCGTGTATCTTTTAAAGGATTATACAGATTACCTTTAAAAGAAACCCAAGAATCTCAAGGTACTGTTTACTTGTTTATGCGTACTGCTATGGTTTGGATGTTTATCCCCTCCAAACCACATGTTTTGGTGATGGGGTGGATTCCTCATGTCTTGTGATGTGACATCTGCACACGCTGGCTCCCTTTAGTCTTCTGCCATGAATGGAAGAAGCCTGAGGCACTCACCAGATGCAGATGCCCACTCTTGAACTTTCTAGGTATCAGAATCGTGAGTCAAACAAACCTTTTTTTTTTTCTTTTTTGTAAATCACCCAGCCTCAAGTATTCCTTTATAGCAACACAAAATAGAGTAAGACATATATTTTGATCCATAAATTAAAAAAAGAATTAGAGAATTGGAGTTGACTTTTAGATATACCTAAGGTGTTGGGAAAGAAGTAATAAGATAATCTAATGCCAAATGGAAGATTCAGGGACAGAAGCATGACAGAAAGTCATTTTCATTTGTAAGAAGGGGATCAAAACCCTGATTTGGACCTTGCAGTAGCTAGAACAAACAGAGAAACATTAAGCAGTTGAAATAATGACTCTGTCCATAAGATAAAAATGAGAACTCTTTCTAGTACTAAAATCGTAGTGAAGTTTTTCTCATGGGCACTCATAAAAAGGCTCTGTATGTTTTAGTGGAAGGTGTAATCTGTAACAGTCTTGTGATATCCATTGATAAGTTTCACAGAGCTATTTCTCATTATTTCTCACCTTAGAGATTATGATATCATAGAGAAATTTCTTTAGATCATTCAGCGAAGAATCAAATCAGTGTTATTATTGTCTGGATTGATCCAAGAATTACATTAAATGCCTGGATATTAGTTTCAGTCTCTCTTGTCTGTTCCCTTTTGACTCACTTTATAGATGTCTAAAAATTGTGTGTGTGTCTAGCTGTGTACTCATGGTAAAAGGAGTGATGTGAATATTTAATCAAGATGGCTTTTTGGATTTTTATTTTTCCATTTGGGAGAAAAGGAAAATTGGAAAAGTTAGGACAAGACATTTCTAAGAAGGGAAATAGTGGCTATATTTGTGTAATACATTTAAGTCATACAGATCTTTCTGTACTTGATAAGGCCTGTTATACTGATCAGACTAGACTTCCACTATATTCTGGACCTTTATGCTGAGAGTAGCAGCAGTTCTTGTGCTATGCTGAGAAAGGAGATTGAATTCTTTAAGCCACTCAGTCATTAAATTATATTCTAATGTTCAGTGATGTTTTAAAAGGGATCCTTATTATTATGATATTAGTGTACTTGAATTTGATACTGTACCATGGTTTTGAACTAGTCCTGCTACTAGTACAGATAAATTAAGAATACAGGAAAGAATTATCTGTAGCTTGCTTTTATGAGGGAAGCAGTGTTATTTAGTGTAAAAAAAAACTACTTGGCAAAAGACCCACTATTTCTTTCTCCTCTTCTTACTCAGAGAGTGGCTTGGGCTGAGATGACTTGAAGTAGGGGAAATATAAGGGAAGGCATTCAGTTTAATTATTATAATGGTGTGATGTTTATTGTGTTTAGAGAAAACATGAAATACTAAATAAGTGATCACAGAAGACCAAGAATTCATTTTTTACTTGTTGGGTAGATGTTAGTGTAGTCATTATATAATTACTGCAAAATACACATTTGGGCAATAATAATAGTATTTCAAATCAGTAAATAGATGTGATACAGTAATAGTGCATTTTTCTCCTATCTCTCGAGTACATATCAAACATACACAGAATATATCTGATATATTTCTTCGGTGAATGGGAGAACCATTTTCTGGGAAGTGGTTGTGATTCTTGAAATAGAGAATTATATGACATTTAAAAATATCATTAATAACAGATTCACTGAAATGCATATAATATGTCAATTTTTCTGAAAAAAGTAAATGTAATACCATTTCACCAACAGCCATGATATAATGTTGAAATGTGTTAGGATCTTGGGTGCTAACCACTTAATGTTTCATGTATCAGGAGCAGTTATGCAAGCAATAATAATTTACATACTTGTCATGACAAACTGAATACAAAGCAGAGGAAAAAAAGATAAATTCAGGTATCCATTTAGTTTTTCGTGAATTACGAGAACATGCACTTACTGAGGTCATAGCATGGTCTTCGTGTCATTCAGTTGCTGGCATATGGATAATGGAGAGCATTTCATCAGTATTTGAGTGAATGCTATTTCATTGACTTTTGTTCAAGTCCTCCTTTTCACTCCATTGATTTCACATTTTCTACTTGCTGTCTTATTCTTGATTTCCCACTCTTTTGATTTTCTCAGTAGAGCACTTCATCTCACTCCTAAGTAGCTCCAATAGTTTCAGTACACAGTTCAGTGAGTCAAGTTGATCAAGCATTCAGGTTGCAAAATACCACTGATTTTTTTTTCTTAAAAGTTATATTTAGATGGAAAATATTCCTGAGAAAACCTTGAGAAGCACTAGAATACAGTAGAATTTTACTTTCATGTGACTTCTATCAGTGCAGCTAGACTGGATTTCATTTTCAAATTGTTCCATCCTAAAATTGATCCCACTGTGTTCACAGTTAAATCCTTTTTTTTATCAAGTGAATTTTAGCTATGTTATCTATCTTCTCATTCTGTACATATGCAATTATTTTTTTGAACATAAACACAGTACTTTAAATTCACCTTTTGAGCTTGAGATCAAATCTCTCATAGTGATATTTAATTTTCGTTTTATTATTAGGTTCTTAAAAAGGTAATTGTGTTTTTTGCCATTCAAAGCCACAGTTACCTTTGCACCAACCTAGTATATTATTCTACTTTCCAGTTCTCTGAAATCTGTACATTTGATGAGAATAAATTTCATTTTTATTTTTTATATTTGTTATTTTTTGGTGTGTTTTCCACATGTTCTAACTTTTTTCTATTTTATTTTAATTTTTTTCTGTTTATTATTTTAATTTTTTGATAAAGAATAAATTTTATGTTTAATCTTAAATAATTAGTTAATTTTTTAAGTATGAGTATATTAAGTATATAAAGTCTGTTACAAGTTTTCATAGTATAACTGATAGGCACAGTCAATGAAGCTATTGCAAAAAAAAAAAAAAAAGACACCTGTGAAACTTAAATGTAGGTTCATGAAAAGACAATAGAAATATCCAGAAGGTATAGAAGGTCAGAATAAAACTGGCTATACTGAAGGAGAATTTAAGCAATATCTTGCAAAGTGCTCAAGAGTGAACTATGGGAGATCCTCAAATAGTCAAGAAAGAAAACCAGCTATATAATTAATGCTACTACTTAATCAGAGCAAATTTGGGATTCGGCAATGAAAAGGAGATAGATGGATAGATACATAGAATAATATGTTTTTTGCCTGACTCCTTATTGAAAGATGTGGGAAGAAAAATCTTTTTATTAAAATATCCCTGTGCATATTTTTATTAGATACATTCCTTTATTAAATACATTTTAGAACTTACATATTTTACACAGTACTTATTTTTACAGCTACAACAAATGTGACCTATTAATCTTGAACTCCATTCAATAATTATTAATGTATATAGTAAAGTTACAAAATGACTTCTAATATGTCTTCCAGTTTAATGTAATTTTCTTTATTAGTGGGGAAATAATTTTCTACAATTCCATGAAGTATTCCTTCTGAGTTAATTGGGAACACGAAAGAGCATAAAATGCAAGCTTTCACAATATGAGTATATGTTGCTTTTGCTTCTTCATTCATTCCATAGGCATTCATTTAGTAGTTTCCATGCTGGGGATATGTAGTGCCTTCCTGAAGCATTGCACATCGTACAGTGTTTATAGTCTCTTTTGCAGCTAGAGCTGTGTGTGATTCCTTTTTCAGATCTCGTTGTTAATCTCAAAGTAAATGTGACTCTTACTCCTGTGGCCCAATTGGAAGCACAGTCTCAATGTGAATCATGAAACAAAGGCTGTGATGGATGCTGCAATGTTCACAAAACACGATTAGTATGCAAATAATTGGGCAATACAACTGTGGGGTAAACCTACCATCTACATTGAAAGAGCAGTTCATTTAAATTACCACTATTGAGGAATGACTTCATAGCGTGTACTTTTTAGCTACTTACAGCCATTTTAATTTTTATTAGTGAAATTGTTGTAGAACAATAGCTAATTGTCAAAAAATACTGATAATATTTTTTAGTTTAAGTGTACATTTTATAGAAGAATCTTTTATCAAGTACTTGCTGTTTCAAATAATGCCACTGTTAAATTATGAAATTATTCAACTTATTTTACTGGAGAAACCAGTACTTTCTTTAGATGACTATACTCTTCCCTTCTTTGAGGTGGAATGGAAATAAGATCATATTAAAATATTTGGTCAATCTGTATTTTACTAAAACATTTCAAGGACTACTAAGCTCCTTGACCTAGAAGGCAATTTATGGAGGGAAAAATTGTTTATTTAAAATGTTATATTAAAGTTTAGAGACAAAGTTATTTTTGGATATTCTTCTTTACTATAATTTATAATTTTATTTACTTTCTGTTTTTTTTTTAAGTAGGTTTTATTTTGTAGAGTAGTTTTAGGTTTTCAGCTAAACTGAGCAGAAGGTACAGAGATTTCCCATATAGCCCCTGCCCTCACACATGTGTAACATTTTCCATTATCAACATCTCCCACCAGACCAGTGCATTGCTGCAATTGATGAACCTACATTGACACATTATCATCCAGAGTCCATAATTTACTTTAGGGCTCACTCTTGGTATTGCATATTCTGTGGGTTTGGACAAATGTCTGACATGTATCTACGCTGCAGGATCATACAGAGTAATTTCACTGTCCTAAAAATCCTTTGTACTTTGCCTATTTTTTCCTTCTTCCTCTCAAATTCTGGCAACTTCTGGTCTTTTTTACTGTTTCCATAGTTTTAGCTTTGCCAGCATGTAATGTTGGAATCATACAGTGTGTAGCCGTTTCTGATTGGCTTCTTTCACTTAGTAACACGCATTTAAGTTTCCTCTATTCATGACTTGATTGCTTATTTCTTTTTAGTACTGAATTATCTTCCATTGTCTGAATATAACACAGTTTATTTTGTTTTGGGGTGTGTGTGTGTGTGTGTGTTCCACAGTTAGAATATAGAATGTAAGCATCGTTGAAAAAAAAAAAATGGATTTTGTCTGTTTTTTCATTACTCTAATCTCTAAGCCCTGGTACAGAGCAGATGCTTTCAAAAAATTTTTCCCCAATGATTGAAATGGAAATTAAAACTCTCAGGAGGAATTAAAGCAAATCAAAACAAATTCTCTCACTTTTTTTTTTTTGAGATAGGTCTCTCTCTGTTGCCCAGGCTTGAGTACAGTGGTGTGAAAACTGCTAACTGCAGCAGCCTCAGCCTCTTTGTTTAAGCGTTCCTTCTGCCTCAGCTTCCCATGTAGCTGGGACCATAGGCACACACAACTACGCCGACTAATCTTTTGACTTTTTTGTAGAGACAGAGTCTCACTGTGTTGCCTAGGCTGGTCTCAAACTCCTGGGCTCAAACAATCCTGCCTTGATCTCCCACTGTTGGGATTACAGGCATGAGCTGCCACACCTAGCCTCACATATGTTAAGTGGTTTAGGAGCCACAGAAAGGTGAGGAAGGGCAGAAGAGAGTAGCTAACACTTGGGCATTAAAGGCGTTCTGCATTTCTTCTTTATAAAGGATAAAAATATTTGAGGGGGCAGAGATCATATTTTTTCTTCTACTACTAATTTCAGAGTTGTTAGAAAAATGCAGTCCAAGTATATGCTAGGAGTGGCATCTTCTTTTTCTTTTATTTTTTTAAGGTAGGAGTTGAATCTTATTGTCATTATGTTCTTCCAAACATTAAGGCTATGCTTAGCAATAGACTTAAGCACTGTCATATATACCTGGGAAGTCAACATACAATTGTTGAACTAATGTCAATGTCTTAAAGGCAGTGGGGGCCGGGTGCAGTGGCTCATGCCTGTAATCCCAGCACTTTGGGAAGCCGAGGTGGGCAGATCACGAGGTCAAGAGATCGAGACCATCCAGGCCAACATGATGAAACCCTGTCTCTACTGAAAAATACAAAAAATTATCTGGGCGTGGTGGCGCGTGCCTGGCAGGAGAACTGCTTGAACCCGGGAGGCGGAGGTTGCAGTGAGCCGAGATCGCGCCACTCCACTCCAGCCTGGCGCCTGGTGACAGAGTGAGACTCTGTCAAAAAAAAAAAAAAAAAAAAAAAAAAAAAAAAAAAAAAAAAAAAAACCGCAATGGGGAATAAGATACACTGGGAGAAGTTCTCATCGGAAGAGGGCTAAAGAAGGTCAAATACACATTGATAGACTATCAGGAGATCTGTGCAACCTGAGTCTTAACATTTAATTTGATTTTAAAGTATGTTTATTCTCATTCTTGTTCTGTTTTAGGTTGGTTCTGTAGAAGCAGAGCCTGAAATAGGAATTCAGGTGCCAGTGATTTATTTATTGAGGAAGTGATTTTCAGGAAAAACCCTTTAGTGGAGGGAGTGAAGCAGGATAGAGAAGAGAGGGAAGAAAGGAAGGAGAAAGAGCCTGAAAAGGATGTAGTATCAGATGAAGGCTGGGCGTGGTCCGATACATGGAGACTGGGTATATGTGTGGGGCATGGGGATCTGGGAACTCTAGAGCATTCACTGCTGTGGCAAGGTGGTTGACCTTTTGTACTCCAGAATCATTCAGTAATTAACTGGTAGCCGTGGCTGTGGAAGCCATGGCAAGGCAGATTTTGCCAGCTGAGGCAATTCCCGGGGAAGGGGGCAGCTGTGAGCTCTTATCTGCCAGTGCAATGGAATTCTACCCTTGCTCCCAAGGTTAAGGGTAGAAATTTTTCACATAGCAGGACCAAAAGAGTTTGCTGAAGCACTGTTAAGAAAATAGAAATTATAGGAATTATATGGCAGATTCTGACTTTGCCTTTCTTTTGACACAGGTTGTATTTCCTGTAAGACAATAAAGTTAGAAATGATTTAACTGGATAGACATGGAATTTCTCTATTGATTTATATTGAAACTTATGGCACCTTGTACTTTATCACTAGTTGCTTTACCTCTGATTATAGCTTCTGCCAGCCACAGCTCATCACGTGCCTGAGGCTGGAATACCTGGAAGTGACAGTTCTATGATAGGAACTTATTTTAAATCAAAAACCAGATCCAGTTCAATTTCTCTGACAATGGGCTCTTCAAATGCTCTGAAGAACAATAGTTTCAGAAGTTAAGGTTCTCTGGCCTTGTAAATTTCTCTCCTAGCAAGGATTACTGAAATTTCCTGAAAGTCCTGTGTTTTTTGCTGTATCCAAAAGAACTTGTATTTGTTTGATTGCTTAAGTTGCAATATACCCAGTCTCTGGAGACTCTGTAATCCATGATTAGATATGAAATTTGTCACTTGTAGAATTCCAATGATGTCAATAATTAATCAATGATTACTACTACAGTTTCTATAAACAGTGGGTTCAAAAAAATGTTCCTTTGGAAATCACCTTCATTGTAAATCGCCAGGTTTATTTTTATTATTTTTGAATGCTTCAAATAAAAAAAAACACTTTCTAATACATATGAAGACTCATTGATCCTCCTGTAATCTGTTTAAAGGCTAGAAGGTATGATAGTATTTTGGTACATAAATTACGTATGTCTTAATATATATTTATTGCAGAATGACTGGATACCAATTATGTTTAAAATGTCTAAAATGATTCAAAAATATAACCATCTTATGGTATGTTTAGACATTAGAGGAAAATCTGTTATCATTCATAATCTTACTGTTCATATCATTTTGTTTTAATTTTCCCTTCCAAGCTTATTTTGTTCCTGATAGTTGTAAATAAAATTTGTACAATTTTATAACCAGGCTTAGCACTTATGTCATGAATGTGGTCCATGTTATATATTATCTACAACCACCATTTAAAAAATATCATTCTGTTTTTGAACAGAAACATTATGCATGTTCATTGGAGAAAATGAAAAGAATAAAAATGTCAATCCTAGAACCACTGATCACTATTGCTCTGTGTCCACTTATGTTTCCAAGTGTGGACCTTGTCTTTGAATGTGGCTGGCAAAGGATATGGCCCTCACAACCTCTCTTGGGCTCTCCTGAGGCTGAGATTGGGTCACAGGTACTTCTTAGGGAGAAATCTTGCTGGTTCTCCTAGCAAATGTCTGAAACATACATACTTTAGCAGATTTACCTAACTATAGCCCTTTCAGGTTGTTGACTTTTTCTTAGCCACTGTCAGAAGAGGCTGATTTTAAACATTTTTTAATTGTATATTTTTTTCCTTTTATTTTTAGCTGACATGTCATAATTGTGCATATTTATGGGATACAGAGTGATATTTCCATATGTGTATACAACGCATAATGAGCAAATCAGGGAAATTAGCATGTCTATCACAAAGAATTTATTATTTTCTTTGTGTTGAGAATATTCAGAATCCTCTTTTGGAACTTTTTGAAAATATACAATATATTGCAGTTAATCATATTCACCCTACAGTGAGTGCTGCAGAACACCAGAGCTCATTCCTTCTATCCAGCTACAATTTTGTATCCCTTTCCCACCCTCTCCTTAACCTCTCCTCCTCCTACCCTTCCCAGCTTCAAATACCCACAGTTCTACTCTCTTACATGTGGCAGCTAAAAAACAATTGAATTCATTTTAGCTGCCACATGTAAGTAAAAGCATGTGGTATTGATCTTTCTGTGCTTGACTTATTTCACTTAATATAGACTCATCCTTGTTGCTGTGAATGACATTATTTCATTCTTCTTTTGTGGCATAACAGTATTCCATTGTGTATGTATACCACGACTTGCTTTATACACTGTCTGTCGATGGACATTTATGTTGATTCCCTATCTTGGCTATTATGAATAGTGCTATAGTAAACATGGGGTGCAGCTATCCCTTTGATATATTGGGTTCCTTTCCTTTGGATAAATAATCAGTAGTGAGAATGCTAGATTATATAGTAGTTCTGTTTGTAGTTTTTTGAGAACCCTTCATACTGTTTTCTATAATGGCTACGCTAATTTACATTCCCATCAACAATGTTCTTGACTATTCTATTTCTACCATGCTGTTACCTCAGACATTGGCTCTTCTCATTGGTTTCTTTCCTTAGAATTGCCTGTTAGAAGTCTGCAAATGTTAATTGGCTCAACTGTTTTTATTTTAGTCAAATATTCTTCTGGCCAAGGCTTATAGATAAGTACACAATGATCATAATTTATTACATATTTAAAAATAAGATATACTCAATATGTAACCTAAACAGAATCATTTTGTCTGTTACCTCTCTCTCAGAAGAGAAAGTGATACAAACTTTCTGCAGAAAATTCCTGATACTCAGGCTGATAGCTGGTTCTTTTTGTGTTACACTCCAAGATAAGATGATTAAAATTATAATTTTAGAAATCCTTTAAACAAATGGTTATGAGGCTTTTTTTTCTTTTGAGATTTGCCTATTTATGTGTATATGTGGTTTTTGTCTGTTCTTTTTGTTTTTAACAGTAGTGTTTATGCTTAAAAATATATTTACAAATAAAATACTTTCTTCATTATGCACTTTGCAAAATATTCCAGCTTGTTAAATAACATTTTGTATGTATTTACCATTCAATAATTGTTTATAAAATTTTAATTCTTTTTAAATAATGGCATTTACAACAAGTTAGACTTACTTGTGTATAGAAGTGATGAGATGTCACTATCAGGCAACGTTTCTCCACCTTGATTTCTCTGTTCCTGAGTTCTTGATTTCAGTCTGTCTCATGGTTACATAGAATATGTCTCTAAATAGTTTTTATAAAATAAGTAACATGTTTACTTTGTGAGAGTATTTGAGAATGCCTTCTTGCCTAACACGTGAAACATTGACTTTTGTTTGTTCTAGAATTTCTAATATATAACATTTTGCTTCTCACGAATCTGTATTCTTCTTTCATACTGTTCTCACAAATAATAAGCAGAACAGTCTGTGGCCAGTTTTTATATTTGTCTTTTGTTTTTCTGCATGGATGCTTGCATGATTTTTTTTTTTTTGGAATTGATGCTAAAGTTTTATTTACCAGGGTATGTTAGTTTTTTTCCTTTATTTTAAAATTTTGTTTCTGGAAAGTTATAAGTTTCTTGAGGTGTGAAGATTGTAGCCTTCATCTAGGGGTTGTGTAATATTTATGAGATATGAAATATTTAAAAATATGTATCATATATTTGATTGTTGCTTCTGTTTCGTTTTTTTACAGTCTCTTTTTTAGTGATGTCAAATAGCCTATCATAATTTCTCTTGCAGTTTTCATTTCTGTCTTATTTCAGTGCCTTCTGGTAGTTGTAGTAAATAGGTTAATTTCATATCTTAGATGAAACCTTCTGATGTATTTTGGCTTCTGTAAGACTGCTTTTATCCATGGCATTTCTAACTTTTTTACATTTTTTTCTGTGTCTTATTCAGCTCTGTTTTACTATTTCATCATCCTTTCTTTTTCTCCTATTTTAAGTACTTCATATTTCATAGAGTTCTACTGTGAACTTATTAATACATCATAATTTACCTATGTTTTCTTAGGAAAGATCAATAACAAGCAATATTCTTTTGCTTCTTCAACTTTGCACAGTGAAATCTGGGTGTGATGTTGGATTTTGTTGGTACACCAGTCCAGCCTGGTATTAATCAGAAACAGAAGCTTTGTTTGTATCCTCTCACTGTCCATAAGGATGCTATTAGAATTCTTCTCTAGTGTGTTTTGCAGAAGAAATTTTTTATTAAAGGTGACTTTATCAGCTCTGTGATCCATTGCCTGGGATAAGAGGAAATAAACAGACTTTATTTTAGTACAGTTTGTTCTCTGTAGGCAGTTATGCTTCTTGAGGAAAGACATGCTTTTATCTGTAATTTTTTACTGAGCCTTCATTCTCAGTAGAATGAGAGGGAACAGGCGTGATGTCCACCATCATCCTGGTAAGACTGCCTACCATGTCAAGGAAAGGCTTTGCTACTGGGCTGCTTATTTCACACGGTTGTGTCCCAGGGCAAACCTCAAAGTTGGAGTTCGGCCTGAGAAGTCACATAGTTTCTTGGCTTTGCACAGGAAGGAATTCAAGAGTGAGCAGACAGAGTTAAGTGAGAGCAAGTTATCAAGACATTAAAGAATGAAAGGGTGATTGGCTATTTTTATGACTTTTATTATATTTATGGTTATTTCTTGATCAAATGCTAGACAAGGGGTGGATTACTTATGAGTTTTCCAGGAATAGGGTGTGGAATTCCTGGAACTGAGGGTTCCTCTTCCTTTCAGACCATATAAGGTAACTTCTGGGTGTTGCCATGGCATTTGTAAACTGTCATGGTGCTGGTGGGAGTGTCTTTTAGCATGCTAATGCTTTATATAATTAGTGTATAGTGAGCAGTGAGAACCACCAGAAGTGGCTTTTGTTGCTGTCTTAGATTTGTTGGGTTTGGCCAGCTTCTTTACTGCATCCTGTTTTATCCACGCAGTCTTGTACAACAAGCTCTGCTGAACTCCTAGCTTAGGGCGTGTGCCTCTGAATATAGCTGATGTCAACAAGGTTTTGATTGTTTGCTATCAGTTTCATATTCTTCCTGACCCCCTAGGATTCCTTATAGAAATTTATGATTTTCAAAGAATTTACTAGATCTTTAGAACTTTATGTGGAACTTCCTCAAAGACTGTGCCACATGAATGTCACCTTGTTTTGTAATCAGTGTTCTATAATGACTCCTCTATTTTATTTTTCTTTCATCATTTTGATTGGGATTTGAGGGAAACAGTAAGATCCCTGTACCAATGTTATAGTAAGTCTAGAAGTACTCTATTATTTTTAATAGCAACATAATATGTTACCAATTGGATGTGTTTAATATTTTAAAGATTTTGTACATTAGATTGGGTTTACTATTTGTATAAATATGTATTTTTTCTAATATGTGAAATTTTGATGCAACAAATTTATTTTTCTTTGTTGAGCCTCTTTTTTTTTTTTGTTTAGGTACCTAATAATTTTTATTTCCTGTAATTTTCTTATATGGTAAACTTTTTGAGGAATGAAATTCATGGGACAAATAATATATGTTAAAAGAATGGATTGCTTATCTTGATTTGCTATTAGGATGCAAATCAGCCAACTAGAGCTCTAAGCCTTACTTTCTCTCTGTCACATGCTCTGATTTTCAAGTGCAGGACAGGTTCATTTGCCCCTCAATTGGCCTCCCCAACTGGGAGTCCCTTCTCATCTTCTTGTCACTGTTTTTGGAGAAGGAAAGCATATGCCATTATTTGCAAAAGCTCGGGCTTGTAGGCCACTCATAGAACATTGAACACTGACCCTTTACTTGCAATGCTTGTCACTAAACTTGTGATGGAAATTTCTATTTTCCCTGTGGCATTCAAATCTATGTAATTTCAAGGGTTCTACAGGAATGAAATGTAAAGAAAATACCCTGACCTCCTGTGTTAACCAGCCTTATAGAAGAAGCATATAAATGTACATTCCCTAAATCTCTTAGGGTTGTAAACTGTAGAAAGTAATAAATTGCCTTACTTGGTTCTTTTAATTCCCCAAAGGTTTGCTGAGACTCAGAATGCTCCTATTTTTAAAGTTTTCAGGGCCTTTGCTATCATTTCATGCATCTCCAAAGGCGTGGTGTCATGTGATGTACCTTTATTTTGATATATTACTTTCCATAATTGTAGCATATGTTTTTCTGTGCCTATTAAATCAAAATGAAACTATCAGAGAAAATGAAGATTTCCCCTAATGATTTGCTTAGTTCACATATTGTTTGTTGCTTATGTTCAACACCAACCATGCCTTTTTTTTTTTTCCTGGAGTTATTTTACTATGTTCTATGGGCTTAGTTGCTGAATGGTTTGTAAAAAAGTATGTTAGAAACATCCAAAATGGAATTGCAGAACCAGAAAATATCTGGAAGAAAACCAATTAATTGGACTGTTTAGCACATTCACAAAAGTGATTAGGAATGGAATACCCTTTTGTGAAGCCCCTTTTTAAACTGACATTTAGATCCTCCATCTTTGTGAGGGCAACTTGTGGTTGACGGATAATGGGAAATAAATAACATTTTGCCTTGCAGATTCTAAGGATGTAGTTTTATCCTCACACTACAGAAAGCATTTGTGAGTAGCAAGTGTTAAACCTACCTCATAGAACTATGTTTTTTTTTTTTTTTTTTTTTTTTTTTTTTTTTTTTTTTTGAGGCGGAGTTTCGCTCGTTACCCAGGCTGGAGTGCAATGGCGCGATCTCGGCTCACCGCAACCTCCGCCTCCTGGGTTCAGGCAATTCTCCTGCCTCAGCCTCCTGAGTAGCTGGGATTACAGGCACGCGCCACCATGCCCAGCTAATTTTTTGTATTAGTAGAGACGGGGTTTCACCATGTTGACCAGGACGGTCTCGATCTCTTGACCTCGTGATCCACCCGTCTCGGCCTCCCAAAGTGCTGGGATTACAGGCTTGAGCCACCGCGCCCGGCCAGAACTATGTTTTTAAAATTTATTATTATACTTTTTTAGAGACAGGATCTCACTGTGTTGTTGCCCAGGCTGGAATGCAGTGGCACAGTCACAGCTCAAACACCTGGGCTAACCTCAAACACCTGGGCTCAAGCAATCCTTCTGTCTCAGACCAAGGTTTTTAAGAGTTTGTATGGCCCAAATACTTCTTTTCATTTTGGTAGCATTTATTCCTTCCCCTTGATTTTTCTGCCTTGCACCACTGTAAGAACTATTTATCACGGTACATGATAAACATTGAGGCTATTATCCTGGAGAATTTTTGTTATTTATTAGTCATCTTTTGCAGGGATTGCTCCCTTCTTTAAGCATGTTTCTTCCTAAATTACTTCTTTCTCTCAGAACTCCAGGACATCGATACAGTCAAATGAGCCTGGGGCTGTCTCTCTTTTAGGAAAGTTTTCTGCAACTTTAGAAGCCAAATATGGTCAAGGTTAAGACACAGAAGAAATGACAGAATGAGATGCCCTAGTGAGAAGAGTATTTTTATTGGTTTATCTTTTTATGCCTCTTATCACCATCAGAATATTAAGAGCTATAGGGGCAGGATCAGCTGGAGAGCCTAGGGAATAAAAAAATGGAAGCTCGTATTTATTGCATGCTCATTACCAGCTAGTAATTTTCTAAGCCTTTCCCATTTGTTTTATTACCACAAAAACTTGGTCTTATCTTCCATATGTGTGCTCTAGGAACACATGGCATTCTTGACCCATCTGATCCAGTCGTCTCTCAAGAGTGAGAGTGAAGACAAGAATTTGGAGCCCAATCATGATTAATATTGAGAAATGTTTCTCTGCCAGCTCACCTCCTCTGTATTTATTCTTTGGCACCTTTTAGGGAGGTAATGTGTAGGCTAAAGATTTGAGGACTCAAAATTTTGGCCAATTCGTCTCTATCTCAGAGATGTTCCTGCTATGAAGATTTAGAAAAATCTGCGACTCTGAGGCTATCCTAAATTCTTTATATAAAAGCATCATTTTTATACTTGATTGCAGTCTTTAGCCTCGGATATAAAGAGATGAAGACCTTGTGATCAATTTTACTTCAACTCTGAAAAAGTTGGCACCTTGGTTAGTTTCTTTTCCTTTAGTTAACACTAGAGGGAATTATTGAGAGTGACTTTTTTCTTTTCTAAGGGTTTTCAGAATTTATTTGTCAGCAGAGGTTATTTCATGGCCATGTCATAGCCTCAGAATCTATAATTCATCTCTCTTGTAAAATTTCTCTTAAAATACTATTATGATTAATATATGCTGAAAATAAATATATAGATGCTCCTTGACTTACGATGGGGTTATGTCCCAGTAAAAAATTGAAAATATCATTAAGTGGAAAGTGTGTTTAATACACCTAACTGAACATCATAGCTTAGCTTAGATTACCTTAAACATGCTCAGAACACATACCTTAGCCTGCTGTTGGGCAAAAGCATCTAACTTGAAGCCTATTTTATCATAAAGTGTTAAATATCTCCTATAATTTATTAAATATTATACTGAAAGTGGAAAACAGAAAGGTTGTATGAGTATTTGAAATATGGCTTCTACTGAACGCATATTGCTTTTGTGCAATCATAAAGTTGAAAAATTGTAAATTGAACCAACGTAAGTTTGGAACTGTTTATGTTTAAATTATTTTCTCATAGACTCTTGCCTGAGCTTCAGTAAACAAATTTGACATGGAGAGTTTCAGATGATGTTCAGTGACAAATCTGAATCTCAGACAATTTGGGATTCAGAAGAATATTTTGCTATGACGTTGGATCAACTTGATTATGTAGTAATTAACAAGATCTGCCTCAAGTACAAAAATTTGAACACATGCAAATATACACTTATCACTCAGTGTTTTTAGTGGCTGGAAAGCAGTGGACTGTCTTTCCTCTTGAAGGGGAACTTTGTCATCAGAGACCAAAGAAATGGGTCTGGTGATTAGTCCAAAGTTATTGTATGGTGATAGCTGGGTAAAATGTCCAAGAACAGGAATTCATTTTTGTTCAGGACTCTGTTGGTTTCTTGTATTATACCATAACATTAAATGCCCACTTGTTATGCTGCATTGACATCAGCTAATGCTAAGCTTCTCTCCTGCCTGAAGTCTGTTTTCAATACCACATCTGTTTTCAATACTACCATCCTTCTTCTTTGCTTGCCTTCATTTAGAGGAACAGTTTCATCCCTTACTGGGTAGACTGAGAAACATGTGGCCTTGGTCCTTTTTGAATGGCATCATTACAGGTATGCAGAAATATTTCTGATTTCAGTAAATATTTAGTTGACTTCTTTCCTGGAGATGCTAGGCCAAGAAGGTACAGCAAAGTCAACAAAAGGGTAATGGACAATTATAGACACATTCAATAGCAATAGCAATACTATTTGCAACAGTGCTAAACTGGTAACAACCCAACCCAGTAGAATAGGTAAATTTTTATATATTCATACAATGGTATAATTCAGTAACAGAAAAATTTTAAAAATGCAATGGCATGGATAAAGCTGACAAACATAATATTGGGTGAAAGGACCCACACTCAAAAAATATGCACCATATGAATCCATTTATGTATATTTCAAAAAACAAGCAAAACAAATCAATTGTATTAGAACTTGAGATAGTGGTTACCATTGGAGGCTTCTATCTGGAAGGGGACACTCCAGGGCTTCAGGGGTTCGGTAATAATGCTCTGTTTCTTGGTGCTTATCTGGTGGATGTATTCAGTTTGAAAATCCACTGGGCTGAATTTTCTTATTTGTTTGTTATGCTTTAACAAGAAGTTTTACATTATAAAGAAGACAGAGAAAGCAAGCAAGCAATCAAGAAAGGGTGGTAGTGAGAAGCCTAGAGCGATGTGCCAACTTGCAATCGCATTTCCGCTGACATATTAAAGTATTTGTGTTTTAACAAGTGTCCTTTTGCTTAAATGAAATAGGTATCTACTTCCATATATGTGTCATGTGGTGGACAGTTACTTTTGTTTTTGGCAAATTTTTAAGAGGGAAATTGAGTTAATCCCAGTGGCATAAAGCAAGAAAGAGAATCAATTCATTAAGGATCCCATCTGATGACATATGTAGGTTAATAGCAAGAAACTACTAATTAAGACTAATAATAATACTAGCCCCATTGTCCTATGTTTTCTGGATAATTCTTGATTTGTATCCTTTTTGATCTAAATTGTCGTTTCTGAATATAATTGCACATGTCTTCATTGTTTATTTGAAAGAGAGAGAAAGAATATCTTCACCGATAAAGAATATCAATATATTCTCTTCTCAAATGATTAAGGAGACCTTATTAATCCACTAGATTTTTTGTTGAAAATGTGTGAATGCATTTTATGCCTTCACTCGCATTTATTTTTTTTTCCAGGTGGACTTTTGGGGATTTGTCTAATGGACTTCCTTTTCTTAGAACATTTCTAGATTTACAGAAAAATTAAGAAGACAGTAAAGAGGGTTCTCACATAGTCTATGTGCACTTTCCTCTATTATTAACATCTTACGTTAGTATGGGGCATCTGTTACAATTAGTGAACCAATATTTGTGTATTGTTACTCACATATGCATCCACGGTTTATTCAGATTTCTTTAGTTTTTACCTCGTCTTTTCTTTTTCTGCACCAGGATCCCATTCAGGCACCATGTTACATTTTGTTGCCATATCTCTTTAGGCTTGTCTTAGCTGTCACAGCCTTTTAGACGTTTCTTGTTTTTTGATGACCGTGACAATTTTGAGGAATCCTGGTTGGATGTTCTAGAGGATACCCAATGTGGGAATTTGTCTGATTATTTTCTTATGATAAAACTAGTGCTATAGTTATTGGAAGGAAAAACAGGTATGACATCATTTTCATCACCTTGTATCAAGGATACATGCACCAACATAACTCATGACTGTTGACGTTGACCTTGACCAATTGGCAGAAGTAGTATTTGTTAGGTTTCTCTACTGTAAAGTTCCCTTTTTTGTCCTCTCTCCTTACTGTGAATTGATAGTAAACCACAAATTGAATTACCCTCCCCTGTATAAAAATGAACTCATGCTATTAGAAGCACAAAATTTTCTTGCTTTTCAGAAGATAGAAATTATAGGGGCATAAATGGCAAGATCAACAAAGTCTTAAACATCAAATTGATGTTTCTTGTGCCATTTCTCTATGGGGTTATTGATTTTTGAGTCACTGAGGCAGATGATTTGAGTAATAGATACTGTCTGGCATTTTGAGACTATTTGGGTAATTGAATCTTAATTCGTTTAATCTCTTTGAATATGATTTTGAATTATCTACAAAACCTGCCTGATGCATAGATCTTTTAAAATAATTGGTGGTACTAATACCTCTATTTCATATTACTACAAGTTATAAACAAATATGAAAATGTATTATCTTTACAGTAATACTTATAACTTTTATAAATATCAGGTGAGTTACATTTTGAGAAGATTTACCTGAAAAAGACAGGACAATCCTGCTAATACAGAAAGCTTATCCTGTATGCTGTGGAAGGGAAACTTCTCTGTTACATATTTTTGATGAAATTAGAATACTTGGGAAGAAATGCTGAGTGTCACAAACTGCTGACATGGAAAATGAAAGTGATTATAGGTTTAAACAGAAAAACTGGTTGTAAGGTTTCTAAAGTTGAGCCAGAGGATTTTGAGTAAAGCTTTATGAATCATTGCATTAGACAACAAAGTTTATCACTTTTTCATAGTAAGTTCACAGTGATTTTCCATTTTGTGTTTTAGTTTATGACACAGCAGAATTCTTAACAATAAATCTCTTAATTCCTTTAGAGTAAATAGTTCCCATTACATCTAGAAATGTATGAAATATATTTACACAGTAAAACAGTTCTTTTAAAAACAATTATGTTTATTTAAAAACGGCTAGATGAAATTTAATCAGGCTGTTTTAATTGATTCATAACACAATTTTAAAGATTAAAACCAAATGTTGAAATACTAAAATAGTGCTGAATTTTTTGGTAAATATGATTAGCTCAAAATGGTCTTTATATTAATAACATTAAAAAACATATTCTTTCTGCTGACATTGATTATAGCTAAGTTGGCATTGTGAGAGTTAAACGCAGTTTATTGAAACCTGAGATAGTTGAGTTGCCTGGTCTAGTAATGGAGTTAAGGTCATTTTATTTGACAGTACTAGGTTTACTGCGTAAGTAAAGCTGGCAGAGTTATACTTGCCTTACTTGCAGCTACCACATTTAAATGCCTTCCAGGTGAAAGCATGTTGGTTAAATGAACCCTGTCAAATTTTTTATTCTGGCTACCTCCATCTCCATTGAAGTTGACCAAGCTTGTGGCTGGTGATACCCCGGGCTTCCTTGTAGCTGAAGAAAACTGAAGAAATGAGGATACTACATTATAAGTAGAAGAGAATACAGTTGCAAAGAGACAGAAACCAAGTGTACACACACACACACACACACACACACACACACACACACACACACAGTGATTTCGGGTGCCATATCAGAGACATTTTGTGCCTGTGTATGTGTGAATACTTGGTTTCTGTCTCTTTGCAACTGTTTTGAAATAAGATCACACATAGCATATCTACTTGCCTCTTGCATTGCAAAGCAGATTTTAAAGTTAAGTCATTCTTCTGACTGAGGTTCATGAACATTGATAACATTGAGAAATAAAAGTAAAAAATAATCCAGTATTTTTACAATTTCAAAAGCACAAAATGATGTAGTAGAAAGTATTCTAGATTTAGGAAATCTGATGTTTATCTCAGATGTTTCCCTCCTAGCTGGGTGACATTAGGAAGTCATTCAACTCTTTAGTGTGTCAATTTGTTCATTTAAAGAATAGTTTTGGATTAGATAATAAATCCGCAATAAGTGGTTAGTATTATTATGTGCCTGCCATACATACAGATGATATACATTGTGATGTTTATTCCTCATAAGAGTTCTATGAGATGGTCTTCTGCAAATGAGTAAACTGAGGCTGAGCAGGCTTAAGTAGCTTACTCAAGATCACCTGATTTGAATGGGGCTGAGTTCAGGAACATAAATGAAATGTTATTTTACTCAAACTCAAAGTTAGCAAGTTATTTTTTAAAATTTTGTAATTAATGAAAGCATGTGTTGTGGATTGAATTATGTTCTCCCCAAATATATGCTGAAGTCCTAACCTCCAGGACCTATGTGAATGTGACCTTATTTAGAAATACAATTTTGGCAGATATGATCAAGTTAATACACCGTCACACTGAATCAGGGTGGGTCCTAAATCCAGTGATTGGTGTCCTTATAAGAAGGCAACCAGAAGAGTCAGAGATGCCCTTGTAAAGACAGATGCAGAGTCTGAAATTTTGCATCTGCAGGCCAAGGAACCCCAAAGTTTCTCAGTAGCAAACAAACCAGGAGGAAACAGACTTTCTCCCTCTGAGCCTCCAGAAGGCACCAACCTTGCAGGCACCTTGATTTTGGACTTTTGGTCTCCAGAACAACAAGCGATTACATTTCTGTTTTTTTTTTTTTAAATGTTTTAAGCCACCCTGTTAGTGGTACTTTGTTGCAGTAGCCCCAGGACCCTAACACAAAAGGCTTATTTTATTTTTATTTTTGTATCTATTTTTTTTTGTCTTTTTGAGACGGAGTCTTGCCTTTTTGCCCAGGCTAAGTACAGTGGTGTGGTCTCCGCTCACGGCAACCTCTGCCTCCCAGGTTCAAGCGATTCTCCTGCCTCAGCCTCCCAAGAGCTAGGATTACAGGTGTGTATCACCACGTCCGGCTAATTTTTTTGTATTTTTAGTAGAGACAGAGTTTCACCATGTTGCCTAGGCTAGTCGTGAACTCCTGACCTCAAGTGATTCTTAATTTGTTATTTTGCACGTACTTTGAAAGGGCCACGTCATTAGTGAAAAGACTGACTGTTGTGAGGTTACTGTTTTCCCTTTCTTCAAATGCATTGTTACTTTGCTGCTGGAACTGGGGAAGAATTTCTTTTTGTGTGTTGGTAAGCATTCTTACAGAGTGTGATAATGAAGAGAAAGCAATTTGTTCTTAAGGTTGTAGAATAAAAGAGAATAAACTGTCATTCTGTTCAAAGTGCGGTGTGTACATTTTAATAGGTAATATTTTTATTCTATTATCTCAAAAAGCTCTCATTAAAAGTGTCATTCTTTCACAAACTTGGTGAGTTAATTTGGATTTTGTTTGTTTGGTTTTGATAATACAGTAAGGAGACAATGCATTTTTCTCCTGTCCTGAACTATCAGGAAAGATAAATGGTCTCCCTTTAGATGCCTTGTCAGCATTAAAGAAGTAAAATAGTGGCTTTTCACTCTGTTAGAGGGTGGTATAATCGCTGCAGAAAATTGATATTTCTCATGAACTCTCAGAAAATATTGTTTGCAGCTGAAGTTACAAAAAAGCCCAGTCCATTTAAAACAAGGCAGCAACATAACCAGAAATGGCACTTGAAAACATGACCAAATTTGACACATTGCACCATTAACGGCATAGTCAGCCACATTGAAGTTCATTTTGATGATAAGGCATCAGTGAAATCTGTTCATTTTAACTTGTTACTCTATTTGTTCCCCACAGCAGCAGTACATCTAAATCACCTGCAATTTTTAAAAAGATCTATATATTAAATTCCTGGGCCTTCCTCTGAGATTCTGGTTCAAAGGTGTTGAGTGAGGCCTGGGTATATGTAATTTTGAAAACTCTATATGGGATTCTAATGTGCAGCCAAGGTTGGGAACCAGGGCTATAACGGAAGTGATGATTGTTAATAAAAAAAAAGAGGCATCTCCTTTGACTATGAATATAGCGAAAGTTCAGCATGCCAAAATAGTCTTCTGGTTTTGTAGCAGAATTTTCATAACTGCTTAATTGTAATTACCCTTCAAAGTTGATTTTTAACCCAAACTAGCCCACTCTTCAACAGACCATAATTTTTGTTAAATGATTAATTCATACATTTGAACATCTGGAGAACCACGGCAAAGAATTGTGACAAGCCTACTATTAATTAAAATAGTGATCAGGCAACTAGGTTCTTTCAATTTATTATGACAATTTTACATTATTTCTCACTCTTGAAGATATATCAATATCAAAATGAAATGTAATTTATATGTAACTAATAATTGAGTTGTAGCTTACAGGATGACACAATGCTGTGCTGGCAGAAATTACGTAATTTAAAAAAATTTTTATTTTTTTCATATTTTTGAGTCATTGTTTTCCTCCCAGATCTCAAATATATGTATATTTTTTGGCCACTGTGAAAGGAGTGGTTGCTAGATCCTAGGTTAATAGGGTTTAATGTTAAAAAGATCCTGGGGGTATTGAAACTACCCTTGGAATTTGGTCCAAGATATTTGCTGACATCTTTCAAAACCACTTGATTGCTCCTCTCACAGTATAATGTGAAATATAATAGATTTCAATGAAACCCTAAATAGAGTATAAAGGGAATGTAAGGACTTCTGAGAGTTGGATGCTGTGGCACTTGAAAACACAAAAAACAAGAAATAGCTTTATTTTCAGGTACTTGTAATTAAAGTCATGAGGCATATGCACAGAATGACTTGTCAGAGTTACCTGAAATGGCAGAATGCAATAATTAGATCAGAACATCACACAGCACAATAGCTGGGCTCCAATTATTAGACCACACAGTGGCTGATGTATACATATAACATGCACACACACATACACTGCTCTATAATGACCTGCTACTTTGGATATGCCAGCTCTGGAAATCTGAAGGAACAGTTATCTCACCTCATGAAATGTCAGTTACATAAGTGCAATTCTTTTATTGTTCCAAGGAAACTGACTTTCCTTTTGGGAATCATAAAAGCTGCCTTTGATGCAGCTGGATGGATTTTATGAACATTTCACTGAATATTGTATCATTTTCTGTACTATGCTCTTAATTCTAAAATCTTGGGCTATTCACATAAAATGTGCTCTCATTATAATAATAAACATCAGTTGAAAGGACACCCTTTGCCTGGAGCATTTTTGCAGATCTGAATTTGAAGCTGGATGATGAATTGAAGAAAATACTTCAAAGGACAGATACAGCATATCAAGACACAAAACACAGACACAGTTACACACACACATTCATGAATGCATATCCTGATGTTATGTAGTGCTTACTACTCAAGATGACAAAATGTTTTATTATCGTTCTTGCCACTGACCAGCTGTGTCTATTCTGAATCTGATATTCCCTCTGTCATTCTCTTTATTGGATTCTACCAAGTTATCAAATGTACCACAGCAGATCTGCTAAAAGTAAAAATGAGAAACTCTCTCTGATGGTATCAACATAGAAGCAATTTATTTTCTTTAGCTGTAATAAGGGAAGACATAACTTTCTCTTGTTACCAAAGGCTGCGTTGTTGAAAACTTATGGGTGATTCTATCATCGTTCTTGATATGATGAGACAATGTTACGATCTGGCCAGACGTGCAGACGCTGTAGCCTTGGATTCAGTTGCAACTCCACCCCTCACTGCTGAGCAATCCTGGACAAGTATATAACTCTTTGTGCTGCAGACCCCTGGCCTATAAAATGAAGCTAATCATAGTACCTGCCTCAGAGAATTGATGTGAGGACACAATAAGCCGAGAACTGCTAAGCACTTAGTGTGGTATCTGGCACAATCAGAAAAGATTAACCATTGCTATTCTGTGAATCCTTAGAATACATTTTTCATGTCAATTTAAACAACATTTTTGCCTTTAATTTTCTTCTCCATGATTTCAGCTGGTGAAAATAAAATTAGAGGCCACTAACTCATTCCATATATTATGAAAAATCAGCATAAAGGTCAAAGTATTAATTTCTGACTGAGCTCAAAGAGAAAATGATATTTATGCCACTATGCATGTGGGAAGGGCTCTGTACTGAGTAACAAAATACAGTAACCAAAGAAAGCTTAGGATGAATAAGGACATTTTCTTTCATATAAAACTCATTTTTCAAATATTCACCAATTTATTGAATTAAGTTCAGCAAAAAAGAGAAAGATAATATAAATTAGCAAGTGGCTATTAGAGTCAGTTATGAACTGGGCAAATGAAGACTAATTTCTGATGATCTGCTGAGGTTTACAGTTTTGAGTTTTGAGGAAAATAGTCATCTTCATCTAAATAACTTTGAATATAATATCATTAACTTCATGATCTATTAAATTAAAATGTACATTGTAGATAACATGAAAATGCAAAAAAATTATTAAAAATATTTCCTTTATAATTTTGTGGTATTTTGATTTAAAATTTAATATCCACTCACAGTTTGGACCCCACTTTATAAAATAATGTTGTATCCTAGTTTTACTTTTATTCAAGTGTTGCACTAGAGAAATTTGCCAAATATTCTGTTAAGCATGATTTTTAACAACTGATTTGTATTTTAGTATATGTCTCAATCATAATTATTTTTGTTATTTCTCTTTTGTGTGAAGTTTAGATTTTTAAATTTTTGCAATTGTAAATACAGTGGCAGTGAGCATTCTTTCATGAAAATCTCTTATCTCATGTATTATTGTTGCCTTAAGGTAGATTTCTAGACATGAAATTGCTGCAGCAAAAGGACAGCATAATGTTAACACGCTTGAGACAGATGAATAAATTGTTTCCTGCAGTTTGTTTGAGTTTACACACTTCTAACTGTATGGAGATGTACATCTCACTGAAATGTCATCTCATGTTGACAACGGGTATTATAATTTTTTAGAATATTTTAAATTTGATAGAAATATGTATATGTTTACTGATTCCAGTTGCATTCTTGGATCACTAGGGAGGTTTACATTTAAATGCTTTTAATGACTTTTCTTTCTTCTTTTTATAATGTTTTGCTTCTGTCTACCAATTTTTCCTTCGGGGCACTCATCATTTTGATTACTTACATATGCGTCTTATGTAAGTGGTACAAACTGCCAGTTGATTCCTCACTATCCATTCACCCCTTTTTATACATCATAGAGTTTTGGAATCAGCACAGCTAAGGTTTATATTTTCCAGCTTCCTTTGTAGCTAGGTATGGACATGTGACGAAACTATGGTCAATGAGATCTGAATGAAAATGAACTATGACGTTTTGGGTTGTGCTTTAACAGCATGTGATATGGTCTCGTTCTCCATTCCCAGGGTAGAAACTGGAGCCACTGTCTTAGAGCAAAAGCTGGAAGAAGCTTCTCTTGAACATTAAAGGGACACAAGACAGAAGTCGTCTGTGTCCCTGAGGACTTAGCAGAGGAGAGTTGACATACTTTCGTGGGCTTCTTGGAACATCTATTTTGTCTAAGGTAAACATTGTTACTTTTAGGATTCCCTAAGTAGTCCAAAGCCATATTTGAGCTATCACTAGGCTTAGTACAATGCCTGGAAATGGGACACCTTAACAGAACCTAAAACTTGATGCATAGGCTCAGTGCTAATGCAGGTGGCAATAGCAAGGGTACAGATATTGCAGGCTTGCTAACAGGTGACACTTATTATGTCCTACCAATATGTGTGACAAATCCATTATCTGTGATACCTTGGAAGTCAGTTTGTATGCCTACAGAGCACATGTTAAGAAAAATGCAGAAATGTGATGTATGTTGGATGTTTTTACCATTTGTAGTAAAGTCCTATTAGTGAAATGAATTTGGGCTATAATACATCATTTTGCTTGCTGAGATGAAAAGGTTGTCAACAGAATGAAATCTAATAATGGAACATCTGGGTTTTAAAATCCAGTGTTGAAAAAGCCAATTGCTTCCTATTTCAAAATGAAGCCTTCATATGCGATGGCTCTGAACAGATAGCGTTGCTGGACACAAAATTCTAGGCCCAAACTCGTCACAAGCAGCTTCCCTTAATTTTTCCTTGGCAGACCACAGACACCATCCAGAAACTAACAAAGGGATATTCTTTTTTCCTTACTGTAAATGACATGTCAACATGACCACCACTAAATTGAAAGGGATAAAAGTGGTAAGAACACAGAGGCCAGTAAATAAATGATCAGAGTTTTCAGGTTTAAAAATTTTCCCCAGTTGAAAACTTCAGCTGTGGTAATGTGAATACGTAACCAACTAGAAGCAAATAGAACAGAAGTTTCTGAGGGGTTGGTGCCAAAGAACTGAAAAATCTGGCTTGTAGTAACCTGTTATTATTTGGCTTCTGAAGCCACAGCTAAGCCTCAAAACCATATTAATATAAAGCAATCACCAAGATGTGACTTAAAAGTCTTCTGCATTTGTGACCATTAAAGAAAATGAACAAGGAAGAATGTCACAGACAGTAAAGTCCAGAAAAACAGACAAGAACAGATAAGGGGCTCCTTTCATAAATAACTGAGTATATTCCAACTCCAAGCCAGGATACTTTGTCATAGTTATCTCTTTTCTACTCCGTAATTGTATTTTGAGTGTATACATGTATGCATATGTGTGTGTGGATGTGGGTGTGTGAGAGAGAGTGTATGTGTGCCTGTGTGTTTGTGTGTATGTTAATGACTTATCTTTTTGTTTAATAGGTGTTTGAACCCCATGCAATTTCCCTATGAGGTCTGGATGTGGTTCCTTATGGTCCAGAGATCTATACACAATAAGGAAAACTTTCTAGGAAGAAGCTATGACTCTCAATTTGTTAGCTTTCTGTAAATGTTCTCTATATATTTTTGCAAAATACTTTCTAATCATTTCTTTACTCTTTACCTAATACATATTAATTGCACACAATTAAGAGAAAAATTTATAAATTGGAAGGAGGTTTCAAAAATAGCTTATATCCTCTTGTCACTAGTTAATTAGATAATTAATAATGTGTACATAATACATGTTTATTATATAATATGTAGAAAAGCAAAAAGACAAGAAGTCTTAAATCTTATTTTTCATAGGAATTCATGGATACTATTTAGGAAAAGTCTATTGTAGAATTCAGATTGGGTAGGATAATATGCCTTTTTCATTTAATATATTTTGAAGAATGTTTTATTAACTATTCTTCAGTAACTTTAATAGATGTCTAGAATTTGATTATCAAGGTTTCTATGATCATAATTCTTCTATTTCTGTTTTAGTAGATAATTTAGTTTGTTTATAACATTTTGCCATTGAAAGGAATGTTTTTTTAAAAAATTTATTTGTATTTCAGTAGCTTTCCAGGTCCAAGTGGTTTTTGGTTACACAGATACAGTGGATAGTGATGAAGTCTGAGCTTTTAGGATGCCTACATCATGGGAACAGTGTGCAGTATATCCAATATAGGAGAAAACAATGCTGCACTGTAAATATTTATAGCTAACCCCTTTGTTCATATCCTTCATCATTTCCTGCATAAAACTGTAGTCACTGGATCAAAATATATGTATATTTTATGACTGTTTTCTTGGGAATTAAGAAAACAGCTTAATTCATTGGTACACTTTTTACTGAAAACAGTTAATATTCTTGCTATGGAAATAATGCTTGATATTGATAATTAAAACTAATGCTGGAAAAAATTAATCCATACTTTTTTTAACTTATCTTTTGATTGAGCTTATGATTTTAATAATTTTTCAATCAAATCTGTGAAGCATTTCTGATATACCTCTGTTTAATGAAGGACTAAGATTGCATAAATATTCCCCTGCACTCTCATCTAGGTATTTTGTGATTTCTTAAAATATTCTCAATCATTATGGAAGTTATTTAGTATATTGCTTGGGGTTCTAACAGTTTTAATATTATCATTTTCATGAGCTCATTGGTTAACCACTCATCTCAGTTGAACGTTTTTGATTAATCCATCCATTTATTTACCTTTCCCTGATTTGAGAGGGCACATCATATATTAAACGTGTGGAACTCATATATCATCAAAGGTCCTCTTGCCCTTTGGGGACCCAGGTATATTCTGTTCCTGTCTTCACTGATTTGATGTGTGCTCCTTTGGCCTTCCCAGGAAGCTATCATCCCATTTCTGGCACTTCACTGCCTCATGGCCTGTCCTGCTGAGCTCCTGTTTCTGAACACAGAACCCCTTCATCAAACCAATTTAATCCAAAAGTAAAACTTATTATTAGTTTTCTGAATTTCTCTAAAATAGTCCATTTACCCCAATCATTCAGATCATAGCTCATTGCAGCTGAACCCCTGGGGTCAAGCAGTCCTCCCACCTCAGCCTCCAGTGCAGCTGGCACTACAACTATATGCCACTGTTCCTGGCTAATTTTCTTTCTTTTCTTTTTTTTAAAATTTATTTGTTTTACTTTAGGCTATGCAGCCATAAAAAACGATGATTCCTGGCTAATTTTCTAATTTTGTGGAGATGGTGTCTCACCGTGTGGCCCAGGCTGGTCTCGAACTCCTGGTCTCTAGCAATCCTCCTACCTCTATCTCCCAAAGTGCTGGAATTACAGATATGAGACACTTAGCTTAGAGTTTTATAAAAATTTTTTTATACTTTCTAACATATCCTTTATATCTAATTTATCAGTTTTCTTATTCATTTGTGTTTCCTTCCTTTACATGATAAGAGATATTTTGTCTGACTTGCTTTCCTGTAGCCACCCAGGGGAGGAGAAAGCCCTAAATAACACTATGGTTGTTTTAATGTTGCTCCCAACTTTTTGAGGTACAAGGTCTTGGAATCTTCTATTAAGGTTTCCTGACAGTGGATTGAGCAGTGAGCCTTTACTAGTGAGCCGTCTTGAACTTATTCCTTCTTTTATTTTGATCTCACTTGTGCTTTGTATAGCAACAATTCTTCAAAACTGGTAAAAGTGCATAACAAGTTAGCTAGTTTTCCATGCTGATATAAGGTTTTACTTATTTTTATATTCACTTGTTTTCCTCAAGCATTAGTGGTGGTGTGGGGAGTTGGTGTTGCAGTGGGATTTGGTCAAGAGTGTTAGATGCTTTTCCTACATCACCAGTTTATTGGAATTTCCACATTTAACTTTTCACAACTATTCAAATCAATTTTTGAGAACAGTGTCAAACTCAATTTTTTTCCCTAGTACTCAATTTTCCCAACACAATTTCTTCAATAATTGACAATTTTTGGGTTGATTGATGATGCTTCTTATATCATGTAGTAATTTAATATATAGTAGGTTCCATTCAGAACTTTTCCTATTTGTGTTATTTTTGTACTAGGCATATGATATCTTTATAATATGTATTACATATCCAGTCTGATTTCCAAACAGACTCCTCTCTGCTTTTATAACACATTTTATGTCATGTTCCAAACATGAATCTCTCTATCAGCTTCTGAGCCCCAGTAGGACTTACTCGATCTAGAATTCTTTATGTTAACACAATGCCTTTTAAGTCATGGATGTTATAATGGTCAGTTTTATGCATGATCGTTGCTAACCTATAGTACCCAGTTTTTCAATTAAACACTAACTATAGTGTTGCTATGAAAGTATTTTGTAAATGTGGTTAACATCTACAATCAGTTAACTTTCAGTAAAGGAGATTGTCTTTGATTATCTGGGTTGGCCTCATCCAATCAGTTGAAAGGCATTAAGAACAAAACAGAGGCTTTTCTGAGGAAGAAGAAACTGAGTATAGATTATAGTGTCACTTCCTATGGGAGACTGTCTAATCTGTCAACGTGCCCTACAGATTTAGCACTTGCCAGCCCTACAATTGTGAAAGCCAATTCCTTGAAATCTCTCTCTCTCTCTCCTTCTTCCTCATTCTCTCCCTCTACTTCTCTTTACCTTTATCATCTCTATCTCATCTCTCTCTATATCTGGTAGAACCTTGACTAACACAAGTGCCTTTAAATCCATAAATGTTCCTTCAGTGTCAGAGGATACTTTTTCTCTATACATTTTACATGCCACTGCTGTAATCTACTGTATTAAAAAGCCAAATACTGTTATTTTATCATCTTATATATCTGTGAAAACTTATAACTAGTCTTAGGATTCAAGCAGAGAAAGAGTATATTTTTTCTACCCACTACAATGATAAACTAACTCAAGCCAATACTTTCTTTACCAGCCAACAGCAACACAAAGAGTGTATTTTGTTCTCCCAAGGTGAGATAACAATCATTCAAAAAATAAATAAAAGGTAAGAGTTTATTTTATATAAGTTCCATTGAAATGTATTTATTGAACAACTAGCATAGATGTCCTCTTACAATAGTAGATCGGTGACTAAGATAATGAGGATATTCACTTTAGCATAAATACCTCTTCACTGGTGTCTTCTTTCAGTAACCAGGAGTGTTTACATCTTTTAGATGAGAAGATAAAGCAAGTGTGTTACTGATTCACAGGAATAGATGTACCGACATGACTTTGCTATTTTCAAGTGAATGCATTTTGATGTGAGAAACACTTCTCAGAATTGAGATAACATTTGCTTCTCTTTTTAGATTAAACACCAGACTCCTGTGGATACACAGTGCTTGCTTTTCTAGGGTAGATTCACATTAACGCATATCCATCCTAAAACTCATTGGTATGGCCTTTTTATAACTAAAACACGATTCCAAAAGGCTGAAAACTCAAATGACTGCTCCATAAACATAGGCACATTATCAGAAATTGGTACCACTGGTACTACACAAATGGGCAAACAGAGCACTAAACATGTTCTTACTCTTTTCCTGGGGTTGTAATGGCATTCAGAAATTTAAAGAATGATTATTAGAGAATAAAATCAATATTTCTACACTTTAGCAATCTTCAAAAGAAATCAACTAAGAAATAGGAATAGAGATATTAGCTTTACACGGTATTGTTTTTCAATACACATAAACAGTAGTTATTTGACAGTAAATGATTCTTACTTTAGGAAAAAATGCAGTTGCTTTAGCTGGGTTAGTAACTACAGAATGGCACATTTCTTTCACTACGCTGTTATGGTTGATTGTATGTCTTTGCAATAAATCTGTTTTACTTTATGTTTGTGTTGGTGTGTATGTGTGTATACGTATGTTTGAAAATTGCTTATGCCAGATGTTCTGTTAATTGAGTATAGCATATACAAATAATACATTATTCCTTAATCTGAAGATAGTTTTCTGTACTTCATCTTCAAGTTGCTACTCTGTGCTACCTATACAGAATAATTAGAGTTGTAAAAGTAGAAGAATTTACAGTTATGTGTGTGTGTGTGTATGTGTGTGTGTTGGGGAGAATTTATAGAACACACAAACTATTAACTATATTGAAAATATTATTTTTGTGGAAATTTTGTTGTTCAGATGCCTCTCAATTTTCATCTTGTTTTGGAAATGCTGCATCAGCAACAGGATCCTTTTAATTATTCATCATTTAGATGTGCTGAAAGATGAGGTGATTCTTTTGAAGAGAAGAAGGCAACCCAATGTACCAGATTTACATTTGGTCAGAAATGCCACACTCCAGAAGAGTGAACATGCTTGCATGGGCATATAAATATGCTATTCAGTCTATATTGGAAAATTTTAATTTTGTTCATTTACTAACTTAGGTAACCTTCCACTTTTTTTTTTTTGTCTCCTTTGAGCTTCTCCTCTAGACTTCTGCAAATCTCCTCTTGAATTTACTATAATTCCACAATTTTTTCTCTTTAGCGAATCCAATAATCAATATGCAGGTCTCATTGTACTGCATTTGTCAGTAGCATTTGACAACAGTCAATTATTCTTCCCTCTTTAATCATTTGGCTTCAGAACAGCACTAATTGTAATTTTCCATGATTACTCTCTGTGTTGTTTTCCCATTACTGTGTCATAAGTTACCACAGATTTTGTGGCTTAAAATAATACTCATTTGTTATCTTACAGTTTCTCCTGGCCAAAAATCTGGTTCAGGGTCTCACAAGGCTAAAATCAAAGTGTTGGCTGGGGTATTTTCTCATCTAGAGGCTTGTCTGGAAAAGAATTCACTTTCAGGTTCATTCATGTTATTGTCAGAACTCATTTCTTGCAGCTTTAAGACTGAGGCCTCTGTTGTTTTGTTGGCTGTTAGATCAGGATCACTCTCACTGCTAAGACTGTTTTCAGGGCTTTGCTGCATGGCCCTCTCAAAACTCTCTCAAATCATGGCTGTGGAATTCTTCAAGCCCAGGATGAGAATATTTTACAATTCTTGTGGGGTGGAGTGGCTCACCTGTAATCCTAGCACTCTGGAAAACTGAGGGGGGTGGATCACTTGAGTCCACGAGTTTGAAAGCAGCCTAGGTAACATGGCGAAACCCTGTCTCTACAAAAAAAATAAAAAAAAATTAGCCAGGCATGTTGATGTGTGTCCATAGTTCCAGCTACTCAAGAGGCTGAAGTGGGAGGATCACCTGAGCTCAGGAGGTCAAGGCTGCAGTGAGCAGTGACCACGCTACTGTACTCCAGTCTAAGTGATAGACAAGACCCTTTCTCACAAAATAAAATAATAATAATAATAATAAAATAAAATAAGAAGACCTTGCTGGATTAGGTCAGGCCTATATAGAATAAGCTCCTTTTATTGGTAAATTAAATCTACTGATTAGGGACCTTAATTACATCTGCTGAATCCCTACACCTTTGCCCTAAGATATAACCTAATCATCAGAGTAAAATCTAGTTATATTAATAAGTCTCACCTACAGTCAAGGGAGGAAATTATTTGGGGTTGGTACACCAGGAGACGGGAATCAAAGAATTCTGTCTACTGTACTCCTTCTAAACCTTCTTCTCTCCTCTCTACGATGGCTTGGTGCTCCAGGAACACAGGGTTCAGACTCCGGTTTTCCTTCTCTATCTTTGCTTACTCCCTAGATGATCATATCATTCTCACCTATTTAAGTACTATTGAATGCTGATGAATACCAACCTTAGATCCCCAGTTCACATTTCTTCTTTTATGTCAGACTCACGTATCCAACTCTGTATTTGGCTTGGATGTATATTAGACATCTCCCTACTAATGAATCTCAGACTGACCTTTAATCCCTCTCTGTAATCCACTTGTTTTGTGGTATCCCCTTAATTTGTTATTTTTCACAAATCCTATCAAATTGCACTGCTAGGCTTCTTTCCATCTTTATAAAAGCAGTATCCTTTAATCTTCCTCTCTCAAATTATTATTCTACATCTGCCTTACAAACTTCCAACCCAAGATCAATCCTTTTATCTCTTTGTACTATTTTTTACCAAGTGAGTTGAACAGTCATAGAGAACATGACATAGATATGCATTTTTTGGTGTCACTTTGTGCCACTGCAAGTAAATGATCTCCAACTCCAAGGGGGCCTCATGCTTTTGAGGAATAAGTTTACTTGTCTATTCTATCTTTGTATGTTTCTGATATAAATGCTTTAAAAGATTTATCATTCTTTTAACTTCTGTGCACCAATAAGAGTTCCCCACAAGCAGGAGGTGCTGGTGCCTCCTACCTAATATCTAATGCCCATACTCATGAATACTCATTCCACTGTCTTCCTGTGATCTCAGATAAGTAATTCTACAAATGTTCCCATTTTCTTTCTATTTTTGATGCTTTCCTTTCCAGTGGCTCTTTCCCTTAGGTGATAAATATGTACACATCTATTGCATCTAAAAAAGAACTAAAAAAAAGAAAAACCACCTTCTTTGTCCTTGGGTACCTCTCTGCTTGCTACCTTGATTTCCTTACTCACTATTCAGTCAATCATCTTGACAGGGTGCTCTTATTTACCCTATTATTTTTTGACCTGTTTACTGCACGACTGTCAGGCTTCCCAAAATACCATTAAACTGCTCTCTCTCAAAAGTTACTAATAACTGCTAAATTGTAACACCCATGGACATTTTTCAGATCTCTTCTATTCCCATCCGACTGTATCTGTCACTTCTGTCTTCTTGGAACAATAGAATTATTTGGCTGTAGTTCCACTTCGACCTCTCAGATTGCTTTTAATTACCTTAGACATTTATTTACTCATTCTGTGTCCCTTCGTTTCTTTCTTTATTGTAACATCTTATTATTTCCTCATCTAGTCCCACAACTTTATGTCAAATAGATTGGTGACTCGGCTACATAAATTTATTTTTTAGATCTAGCGTCTAGTCTAGATTCTTATTACCAATCTAGATATTAGATAGACTCCACAAAACTTCGACTCATGCCCGATTCTCTTTTTCCTCCCACAACATATTTGCCCTTCTGAAATGTTAGTCTTGGCTTATTTATCCAGTCACAAAACCAAAAGCCATTTGATTTTTTAATTTATTAATTCACCAGAGATTTTTTTTGTTTCTTCTTCTTCTACTTCATTTTTTTTTTTTTTTTTTTTTTTTGAGACGGAGTTTCGCTCTTGTTACCCAGGCTGGAGTGCAATGGCGCGATCTTGGCTCACTGCAACCTCCGCCTCCTGGGTTCAGGCAATTCTCCTGCCTCAGCCTCCTGAGTAGCTGGGATTACAGGCACGCGCCACCATGCCCAGCTAATTTTTTGCATTTTTAGTAGAGACGAGGTTTCACCATGTTGACCAGGATGGTCTCGATCTCTTGACCTCGTGATCCACCCGCCTCGGCCTCCCAAAGTGCTGGGATTACAGGCATGAGTCACCGCGCCTGGCCTTGTTTCTTCTTTTTTACGATGGAGTCTCACTCTGTCACCGAGGCTCACTGCAACTTCCACCTCCCTGGTTCAAGAGAGTCTCCTGCCTCAGCCTACCAAGTAGCTGGGATTACAAGCACGTGCCACCACGCCTGGCTAACTTTTAAAAATATTTTTAGTAGAGAAGGGGTCTCACCATCTTGGCCAGGCTGGTCTTGAACTCCTAACTTCGTGATCCACCCACCTTGGCTTCCCAAAGTCCTGGGATTACAGGTGTGAACCACCACTCCTGGCCAGTATTTTTGAGTGTTACTTGTACACTATGCATGCACTGTGTCAAAGGCTGGCAGGATATTAATGAAACAAAGAGTTGCAGTTTTTAATTTTTTTTTTTTTTTACCAAACGTTTACTTTATATTCTAGTGGGAGAGAAAAAGACAGGCAAACATGCAAATTAATAATTGCTTCTTTGATAATTTTTCTGAATAAAATAAACACTAGACTGAGTCAGAGTATAATGGTGAAAAGTTTGCCCTAGAAAAAGTGATAAACAGCCTTTCTGGGATGGTGAATATGAAGAGTATGGTAAGATCTTTCTTAGTTCACAGGACGGTTTGTGCAAAGACCCTGAGGCATAAAACTACTTAGCCAGTTTTAAGACCTGATAAGTCCCAAGAAGGAGGTTATAATTAGAAGTAATCAATCATGTGTCTACCCAAGAAATTATCCAAACTAACTCCTGCCTGCCCTTTATTTCTTTTAAATTCATTTTATTTTATTTTTATGAGGGTGGAATGTGGTGTCTGTATTCTGCACTGGGAAAACCTCACCTAGGATATTGTGTTCTCTTCTGGACAGCTCACCTTTGGCGGTCTTTTAATCAAATTGAAGAATATTGAAGGGCAAGGAATGAGAATATTTCTGGGTCGTTGTAAATCACATGAGAAGGTACCTGAAACAGCTGGGAATGTTTCTTCTGGAGAAAGAAAGAATTAGGAACTTGATAGCTCTTTTTGATTATCTTAAGCACTCATGTGTAGGAAGGTTTGGATTGATTTTGAGAGGTTCTGGAGGAGACAACTAGGATAAAAGGTAGAAATGATGGGAGGGAAAATTTAACTTAACATAAAACAATTTCCCACCATTAAAGAACATCTCAAAATGAATCAGACTACTCTAGAGAATAAATTCCTCAATCCTGTATGTGCTTAATGATAGAGAGACGCTTTCATAAAGAATTAATCTAGATTACCTCTTAAGTGATAAAGTCCTTTTTACATTCATGTTTTATCATAATATTGTTTTAAAAATAATTTCAAAATTTATTTTAGAATCAGCAGGTCCATGAAAGAGTTTATTGCACGATGCTGAGGTTTGGAGTAAGATTGATCCTGTCATCCAGGTATTGAGCATAGTACCCAAGAATTAGTTTTGTTTTTCTTTTTGAGACAGAGTCTTGCTCTGTCTACTTATTTGATAGTGTTTGTATCAGATGAAAAAGAATATCTTAGATCCTTTTTAAAGAAATGATTCCACCCATAGCAAGGAGTGTGATTAGCTGTCAGCCTCTAGCTGGTAGCTCCTTTAGGGTCTACCTTAGGTTTTGAGCTGAGGTTACTTTCTTCTTGCCAATGACTGAACCCAACATGAAGCTCTTCTAAAATCAAATCTTTGTTCTAGAGCTTCCCATTGGGTTGGCCAATACTTTGTGAGATCTTAAATCACGGTCTGATGGGTCCTTCTCTGTAAACCTTTCTCCTTTCCTTTCTAAGATGTTACTTGTCAATGCAACTTTTGTAATTCTAACTTTATCTCAATGTCCAATGTCTGATTGCTGGAGAACCCGACTAGCATAGTTGGCATGAGGAGTGGTTTGATAATGAAAGCCGTGGTCAACTAGCAAGTCATTGAAAACTAAGGATGAGAGCCAGAGCAGCTTACAAAGAAGCCCTTATCTCTTGCAGTAGATTAGCAGAAAAAGCTGAAGACAAAACCCTTGTCTAAGACTCAGAGCAGGTGAACTTTCAACACAGGTGAATGCACAGATGCAGCTGTGACATGTCAAAGTCAGGGCCCTAGTTAGAGGACCAGGAACTGCACCCCAATGATAGTGTTATCTGGGTGAACTTATTCCCCCTCCAGTTTGATTCTTCAGACTTCTTTGAATCTTCTGAGCTTTCAGAAGTACCTTTCTCCCACTCCAACAGGCACTAACACTATCCCTGTGCAGAAAGCAATATAGAGGGACAGAGAGGGAGGGAGAGCATGAGTACCAGTTATTTTGACTATGGGGGGATAGCTGGTCTGGTCCAGTAACACCATTGTGGCTGGAATCAAAATTTTTTCCTTTAACTTTTTAAATAGACTTATTTTTTACATCAGTTTGAGGTTCACAGCAAAACTAAGTGGAAGATACATGGATTTCCTATATATCCCCTGCACCCACATGTACACAACCTCCCCTACCATCAAAATCCTCACCAGAGTGGTACATTTGTTGCAATCAATGAATCTATATTGATACATCATTATCAAAGTCCATGGTGTATGTCACTCTTGGTGTAATACATTCCATGGGTTTTGATAAGTTTGTAATGACATATATACAGCATTAGTACCATACAGGATAGTTTCACTGACCTGAAAATCCTCTGTGCTCCAGTTATTCTCCTTCTTTCCCTCACTGTCAAACACTGATCATTTCACTGTCTCTGTAAGTTTTACCTTTTCCATGCTGTCATATAGTTGGAATCATACAGTATGTAGTCTTTTTAGATTGGCTTCTTTCACTTAGTAATGTGAATTTATGGTTCCTCCCTAAGTAGTCTTTTCATGACTTAATAGATCATTAATTTTTAGTGCTGAATAATGTTCCATTTCTGGATTCTGCTTTCTTTTGATATGTTAGCATGATATATTTTTCTTAATCTATTACTTTTAATGTATATGTGTCTTTATATTTAAAGTGTATTTCTTGGAAACAGCATATAGTTAGGTCTTATTTTTTGTTCATTCTGACAATCCTTGTCTTTTAATTGGTGTATTTAGACCATTGATATTTAATTATTAACATACATGGAATAATATCTATCATATTCACTAGTGTTTTCTATTTGTTAACCTAGTCCTTTATTTATAGTTTTGAATCTACTCATTTTCTTCCATTTGTGCTTTTGATTGAGCATTTCATTTAATACCATTTTATTTCCTTTCTTAGCATATCAGTATACTTTTTTCATATATTTAAGTGGTTGCCCTAGAGTTTGCAATATAGATTTACAATTCATTAAAATCCACTGTCAAATAACACTATGCTGCTTTATGGCACTGTGAGTACTTTATAGTAATAAAATAACCCATGTTAACTGAATTATTGCTGTCATTTATTTTATTTATACAAATAAATTGGTTACATTTAATCCTAATTGGTTACAAATAAATCCTCAAATTTTGTCAGAAGTGGTGTTTATTTCTCTTTCACTTTTGAAGGATAATTTCATAGGACTCAGAATTTTAGGTTTGTGGGATATTTTTTCTCTTTTAACACATTAAATGTTTGACTTTGTTCTCTTTTTGCTTGCATGGTTTCTGATAAGTAATTGGTATGATTCTTACTTTTGCTCCTATTTAAGTAAGGTGTTTTGTTTCCCCTGGTTTCTTTCAAGATGTTTTCTTTATCTTTGATATTCTGAGTTTAAGCACAATATGACTACATGTAGGTTTTTAAGTTTTTTTATTTTTCCATTTATCCTGTTTGGTGTTCTCTGAGCTTCTTGGATATGTGGTTTGGTGTCTGACTTTAATTTAGGGGGAATTTTCATCCATTATTACTTCAAGTATTTCTTCTTTTCTTTTTCTCTCACTGATTTTCTTCTCCTTTCTTCTCAGTATGCATATGTTACATGTTTTGTAGTTCTTCCACAGTTCTTAAGTACTGTTCAGGTTCTTAAGCCGTTTTTCTCTTTGCTCTTCAGTGTTTGAAATTTTCATTGAGTATTCTCAAGTTCAGAGATTCTTTCCTCAGCTGTGTTCAGTCTAATAATAAACCTATCAAAGGCATTCTTCATTTCTATTAGTGTGTTTTTGATCTCTAGCATTTCTTTTTTATTCTTCCTTAGAACTTCTGCTGACATTGCTCATCTGTTCTGATGTGTTATCTCCTTTATCCATTAGAGCCCTTAGCATAGTAATCATAGTTGGTTGGAATTTCTGGTCTGATAGTTCCAACATCTCTGCCATATGAGTTTGGTTCTTGCTTGCTCTACCTCTTCAAACTACGTTTGTGACTTTTAGTATGCCTTGTGATTTTTTCCTGATAGCTGGACATGGTGTCCTAGGTAACAGAAAGTAAGCTAAATAGGCCTTTAGAAGTGAGGTGGCAAGGTGTGAGAGGAGGGAAAGTGTCCTATAGTTGCCTGATTAGGTCTCAGTGTTTTAATGAGCTTATGCCTCTGGACTGTGAACCTCGCATGTACTTCTCACTTCTCCCATGGAGTCCCCTATCCCTGGCCCCAGGTGGGACAGAACAGCTAGACTGGACTGGAGCTGGGTATTTTTCTTCTTCTATGCAGAAAGTTAGAGAAGGCTAGAGTTGGGCATTTCCCTTCCCCCAGGTTAGTTAGGCTCCAAAACAAAACAAAAAGTAGTCTAGGCTGTGGGAAAACAGTTTCTTCTGGGGGCAGGCCTTATCAGAGTAGAATACTTTGGTAAATTTCAAAAAGATTACTTTTCTCTTCACCCTTGCAAGAAGCATGAGGACATTTTTCTCACTGTGAAGACCTGATTTAGCTGCAGAAACTAAAGCTGACAAAAGTGTAGGGGTACTCCTTTAACTGGGTTTTCCTGGACTTTTTGACGCTCAAAATAATCTACATTGAGCCTCTAGTAATTTATTAATTACAGCTCAGGTTTTCTTACCCAGCACTGGTCCCCATGGAGGTTTCAGTTTGTGGGTCTCTGCTCTGGTGAGTTGTGATTCTCTGTATTCACCTATTTGTCTCTCCAATTTGGGGGGACAGTGATTTTTCTCTGTGACTTTACTTCTCTGACAGTTCTAAAAACGTTGTTGAGTTTTCAGTTGGTTCAGCTTTTACTTGTTGGTAGGAATGAATGACAACTTCTAAGCTCTCTACCTACCAGACTGTAAATTGAAAGTTTGTCCTTAAAATGTCAATTCAAGTTTTTAAAACATTATTACTACCACATATCTTTTCAGAATAAGATATCTACTAGTTCATTAACTAAGCTATATTTTATTATTGTTCAATCTGTATTTTGAATGTTAAGTTTGAAGTCTTCTTTACTTATAAATATGCTGGGCTCTCTCCCAAATCTTACTTGTTTTCTAGAGACTCTTGTTCTCAGTTTTTTTTCTTTTCTTTAGATATATAAAATAGTCTGATAATTCTGATATTTAGGTTCTTTGAGGGTATTCCGTCATTTTTAATGTTGTTTCTTTTATGATTTTTGACTCTAAACTGCTTGTTTCCCTTGGAACTTTATACATGGAAAGTTTTGTTTCCTGAATTGATGTTGCACATCCCTAGAGATGATTTTACTTTCTTCTATCAGTCATCAGGGAGCACTGCAAAACTTAACCATACTTTAAATTAAAATTTCAGCTTCAAGTTTTACTCCTGAACATGCAGGTAGCATAAATTCAAGCAAAAATCTATGTGACATTCAGTTTGTGGTTACAAAATCTCATGGGAGATTTTATTTTCTTTCATCCAGTTCCAGGTTTAAAATGGATAAGTATTTTTGCGTCCCTTCTTTATAATGGGCTAATTTTTCATTCATTCTTTCACTTAATGTAGGGTACTTTGGGTAGCAGATTTATCAGACATATTTTATTAAACTACCCATGTCACATTAAAAACTTCTGTTCTTTCTAGCCATGCAGTCCTAGAACAAGAGGAAACTTTAATCTCCCAAAATTTGGAGGAAATTTTCAGAATAAAAGCTGAATTTTACACACTTGATTTGCTTCTCAGTTTCTGTTTACATTTTATTTTAGCCCTCTGTACTTTCTTCACTATGTCTACAGCTTAATGATGTATTTATATATATTTAAATTTTCCCAGCTTATATATGTATGTTTCTCATCAGGAGGCTTATTTTATAAAATAATGATTTTGTTCTTTGTTTCAGCTTACACAATTTGTATTAGACACTTATTTTTCATACTTATCTCTACTTAGAGATAGTAAATTGCATTTTGATTTTATCCTATTAGATCTATGTGTTCAATCATATAAGTCAGAATGTTATATGGACTTAGTAAAACTGTTTTGCAAATAGATTTAATCAATGATTTAATTCATCCTCTGTTATTTCATTACATTGATTATGGCCTGCTTATTCTGTATAGTGAATATTAATTGAAAACATTTACGTCCATAGTTAAACAGAATTACAATGTTCCTAAAAACAACTTTCCTGAGAAGAACTGCAACATATTTTCATGATATCAAGAAGGCTTTATGTTCCTGTAAGAAAGTTTGGCTGTAAGTTCCTATCAAGATTCTACAAAGTCATTTTTATATGTCGCTGTAAAAATGTCATCTAATGTGCTGTGTTATGATGATGTTTATTTAGTTTGCCCTGTTATTCTCTTCTTTCTTATCCCTAAATAGAGTTTATTGCTGAAGTTATTTCTTTATGGAAATTTATGGTATACTTGCCAGTGTTTTGTTCTGTCAGGGCGCTGGAGTGCAATTCAGTAAGTAATGTACCTATGAGCACTCTCAAGGCCTCATTGGAGCAATGTATCTGAGGAGCTCTGATTTACAAGCAAAGAGGCAGCCAGGCAGAATGTTGCTGGATGAAAGGTTCAAAACTCTAAATAATATATAGAAATAAAAATAAAATAGAATACATCTCATTGCATCTACTTATTAGAACTTTTTTTGAGTTAAATCTTTTAAGAGTAAGCCTACTTTAATTCCTTAGAGAAAAGTTACTAAATAAATCTAAGTGGTTATGAAAACTTCAAAATATATTTTCTTCTTAGAAAAAATAAATATACTTTGGAAGATACACAAAAATAACTTTTCATAGGAATTTGAAATATATACTTGGATAAATATTTTCAAGATCCCTGGTTTTAAGAGTGTTTTCTGCCATTAAATATTTTCTAATTTGAAATAATCCTACAGTTAAGAGATGGCTTTAAAGTAAAGAAAATAATATTTAGGCTTTTATGAGAATGAAAGAAACTTCAAAATTTTATCTTATCTATGAAAGACAAGTTCCTTTCATAGATATGATATATAATATCATATACAAAGTTTATTTTCTACAACATACTCTTTTATTTGGTATATATTGTAGAAAATAAACTTTTCTAAAAGCACATTAAAAGGGCCTTTTCTTTCAATATGGCAGCCATAATTCTCAAAGGTCTGAACATATCCTAGACTATGATGAATATTTTATTTAGAAATAAAGTCACCTTTAGTAATTGAAATTCTGTTAAACAGAAAGAAAAAAAAATGAAAATTAGTATCAAATCAACATATCACGTGTACCTGGGGTTGATAATTGTTTTATGAGCAATAAGGGTTTTATCCAATGATAATGTAGACTAGTAGATATGAATATATTTTTGTCATTAAAATCAGCTTGCCAGCCTTTTGATTCATGATATGATGATGAATCAGTATGTGTTACCACTTCCCTTTCCTCGTATTCAACCTTATAAGTGTCCCAAAGTTAGACAGAGGAAGATGACAGGCTGTTTTTTTTTTAGAGATAGGTCTTATCTTGTACCTTAGGTTGAAGTGAAGTGGCACAATTATAGCTCATTGTAGCCTCAAACTCCAGGGCTTAAGTGATACTCCTACCTTAGCTTCTGAAGTAGCTGGGACTACAGGTGCATGCCACCATACCTACTAATTTTTATTTTTGTAGAAACCAGATCTCTCTATATTGCCCAGGCTGGTCTCAAACTGCTGGTCTCAGGTGATCTTCTTGCCTTGGCCTCCCAAATGTCTGGAATTACAGGTGTGAGTCACTACACACAGCTGGCTCTCTTAACCTGAGATTAAAATAGCATAAGCCAAAAAAAATGCACACACAAACAAAATGCCTAGATCTAAAAGAAGTATAAGAGTCACTGGGGAAGAAATAGCAGTCCAAAAAGGAAGAGGACTACAGAATATGGATATGCAGATGGGGGGATTTTGCTTTTTGTTTCTGTTACAGAATGATGGTTCATTGCTGCTACTCTGGTCACTATGAAAAAGTCCAAACCCTAGCAAAAAAGGGAGCTGCCCACAAAAAGAACCCCAGATATCTGTGGAGAGTTAACTTCAGGATTTATCTGAATATTATCAGTGCATACCTTAGAGAAAAGAGCCCCAGCCTGGGCATAAATCAGTCAATCAATCAATCTGAAGCAACTAAAAGGGTCAGTGCCTGGTACTCACACAGGAGTGGGAATAATGCCTATTCACAACAGTTAGACTGAAAAGCTCATAATCCACAGGGCATTGGGTAGTCTATGCATAGTATCTTGTCTCAGTGGTGAGTAATAATTAACCCTACACTGAGGACCACTCCAGACCCACTAAAAATCATAAAAGCAACACCCAAGAGGATCAGACAGTTTCTCAGTAATTTAAAGTGAATTTCAAAAAAACCTTCAAGAATATAAGAATTTTCAAATCCAGCAGCTATCAAGGTAAAATTCATAATGTATTGTATCCATTCAATGATGACCAGGCATGAAAAGTGAAACCAGAAAGCAAGACCAATATGAGGAGATTAATCAATTGACTCGGAATTTGTACAGTTGTTAGAATTAGCAGACAACTACATTAAAACTTACTGTAAAATGTTTCATAGTTTCAAAAGTTAAACTGAAACAATAAGATACCATTTCACACTGTTTTGAATATCTAAAATTAAAAGGACTGATAATGCTACGTGCTGGGAAAAATGTGGAAGAAAGGTAATTCTCACCCTTTCTTATTAGAGATACAAAATATCACAAAATCTAACGATTTTGTAATTGCTTATAACACTAAATATACATCTACCCTATGACCCAGCAATTCCCACTTCTAGGTACTTATCTAAGAGAAATTAAATCACATTGTCACAAAAAGCCTTGTGTATCAATTTACATGGTAGATATGTTAATCATATTCAAAACCTGGAAACACCCCAGTGCATCAACATGAAAAGGAGTGAGTAAACTGCATAAAATAGAATGATGATATAGTAAAATGCAATGTTAAAGTGGAACAGAACTGACAGATTAAAAGGAGGAACTGCTGATACAAACACAACACAGATGAATAGCACAGATATTATACTGACTGGAAGAAATAAGAAGCAAAAAATATATATATAATGTATGATTTGATTCCATAAAGTTCTATAACAGGCAAATAATGGAAAGCAGAACAGTAGTTGATTTGGGGGGCAGGGGTGGGATTGACTTGATAATGCCATTATTTAACTTTCAAAGGTGATAGAAATGTTCTATATCTTCAATACAGGTATGAGTTACATGTTCACGAAACAACCATACATATTTTTGAAGACTACATACAGACAAAAACATTTATTAAACACTTTACATTGGTGGGCTAAATGCCCCAATTAAAAGACATGGACATTCTGCACAGAATTAGAAAAAGAACTACTTTAAAATTCATATGGAACCAAAAAAGAGCTCACATAATTAGGACAATCCTAAGCAAAAAGAACTAAGCTGGAAGCATCACACTGCCTGACTTCAAACTATACTACAAGGCTACAGTAACCCAAACAGCATGGTACTGATACCAAAGCAGACATATAGACCAATGGAACAGAATAGAGACCTCAGAGGTAAGACCACACATCTATAACCATCTGATCTTTGACAAACCTGAAAAAAGCAAGCAATGGGAAAAGGATTCCCTATTTAATAAATGGTGCTGGGAAAACTGGCTAGCCATATGCAGAAAATGGAAATCCCTTCCTCACACCTTATACAAAAATTAACTCAAGATGGATTAAAGACTTAAATGTAAAACCCCAAACTATAAAAACCCTAGAAGAAAACCTAGGCAATACTATTCAGGACATAGCCATGGGCAAAGATTTTATGATGAATTCACCAAAAGCAATGACAACAAAAGCTAAAATTGACAAATAGGATCTAATTAAACTAAAGAGCTTGTGCACAGCAGAAGAAACTATCATCAAAGCAAACAGGCACCTCCAGAATGGGAGAAAATTTTTGCGATCTACCCATCTGACAAAGGTCTAATATCCAGAATTTACAAGGAACTTAAACAAATTTACAAAAACAAAAACAACCCATCAAAAAGTGGGCAAAGGATATGAACAGACATTTCTCCCAAGAAGACATTTATGTGGCCAACAAACATATGAAAAAATAGCTCAATATCACTGATCTTTAGAGAAATGCAAATCAAAATTACAATGAGATACTATCTCATGCCAGTGAATGGCGATTATTAAAAAGTCAATAAACAACAGTTGCTGGAGAGGCTGTGAAGTAGGAATGCTTTTACACTGTTGGTGGGAATGCAAATTAGTTCAACCATTGTGAAAGACAGTGTGGTAATTCCGCAAGGATCTAGAATCAGAAATACCATTTGACCCAGCAATCTCATTACTGGGTATATACCCAAACGAACATAAATCATTCTATTATAAAGACACATGCACACGTATGTTTATTGCAGTACTGTTCGCAATGGCAAAGACATGGAACCAATCCAAATGGCCATCATTAATAGACTTTATAAAGAAAATGTGGTACATATATACTATGGAATACTGTGCAGCCATAAAAAGGAATGAGATCATGTCCTTTGTAGGGACATGGATGAAGCTGGAAATCATCATCCTCAGCAAACTAACACAGAAACAGAAAACCAAACACTGCATGTTCTAATTCATAAGTGGGAGTTGAACAATGAGAACATATGGACACAGGGAAGGGAAGAACATACACCAGGACCTGTTGGAGGTGGGGGGTGCAAGGGGAGAGAGAGCATCAGAACAAATAGATAGTGCATGTGGAGCTTAAAATCTACATGATGGGTAGATAGGTACAGCAAACCACCATGGCCACATATACCTATGTAACAAATCTGCACATTCTGCACATGTATTCTGGAACTTAAAGTAAAAAAAACACAAAACAAAAAAACACAAAACAAAAAACACTGTACATTGGATAATATATGGGTATGGGAATAAAAAGTAATAAATAATTATGTAAAAACTTATAGTGGCTCTGCTCAGATAATGATCATTATATGCCCTGAAATTATGACTATGAGTAACTCACCTCTTTGCTTAAATCAATAAAGAAAAAATACAAGTATTTTAGAGCTAGAGGGCTTTGTAATTTCACCAAAGGACTTTCCTTTCATGCTGTGTAAATTGCTGCAAGTTGATTAGATATCTGAAAAACATGTCATATGAATAATGCCTATCTTTAGGCAGGCAGAACAATTTTTGTTTATGTACATATATACAATAGGTTCATTTGTTCATATTGGTGACAAGTTAGAGAAAAATTAGCACATAATTTTAATTAATATAGTGAATTGTCATTTCTAATTCTTAAAAATGTTAGCAATCATTTTTATAATTCTGTTTTTATGTATTCTCAACTGTCAGCAATGTTTTGTAGAACTTCGCATTCTGTATTTTATATATCTAAAATAGTAGCTCAAACCATTTTCAAACTACCTATGTGTGGCCCTCTTTCCCATCATTTACTCCAGAGATCCTTTCACCTTTCCATGAGTATATCTGTCTCCTCGCTAACCAATATTAATAGAAATAAGCAGTGAGAAAAATATTTTTAAAAATAGGAATTCTGTAGTTCAGTGAGAAGCTCTGTTGCTAGCACAACTATTTAACTTTTCCAAATATTGGCTTGCTTATCTTTGCCAACCTATTAACTTTCCTGGTGATTTTCATAGCTTTGATTCTATCAATTTACCTACTTCCCGACACTTGTTCTGAGTATTAAGCACTCTACCTGGTTCTTAATTGATCTTCATTTAAACCATTTATCTTACTGATAGAATTTCTAACCTTGTACTTACTTTCATTTCTCCCCTAATTGTGTCAAGTAGATCTGAATTATCTTTTAAAAGGGATAAATGTAATATCATTGCGTTTCCTGGTAGCTATTCCCACTGCACTCATTCTGCATCACTACTTCTGGATGAATGAGCTCTATTTTGTGATGTAAATATTAAAGGGGCCCACTTCCTTTTGCTTTTGAAATGAACGAGGCAGCAAGATCTAGATCAACAAAATTAAAGATTTAAGAACTAATAGAACCAACAAAATGTTTATCTTCTTCTTACAAAATTCCTGCATTAGACACTGAATGTATATTGCAATGTGGAGGACCCAGCTCCTACAGACTGTGATTTTTGCCCCCTAAAAGATTGCCTCTAAGTCTGATATTATATAAGGGAACACAGACTCCACTTATATGGAATAACTTCAGAATATTTTTGACAGTTATTTTTCCTCTTCATATTTTTTCCTAAGACTGTGTGACTGCAAAAACACCCTTTGAAGTAGTTGGTCCAGAAACACTGAAGGTTTGTATAAACCTTCCACCCTGTCTCTTCTATCACATAGCAATGACTGATAAACTGGAAAATTTAAAGAAGACATAAAGGCTAAAATCCATGACAAACATCTCAGTGGACTAGTCTAAATAAAAGTGCAAAACAGTAAATGTGTACTGAAGTGCAAAACCAACTGAGTTCTACATGACTAAATATAAGCATAGATGGCCAGAAATTCAGCTCCTACAAAGAAAACTGGAACCAATGTGTATGACCCTTGCCAAAAAATAGAGACAGTCTTGGCTATGAAAATAGTCCTGGTCACAGCCCCCACCAAGAAATGAAAACTTAAAATCATGATAATTTTAAAAGCTGGGATCTAGTTTTTCGGGCCAAGGAAAGTTTTGCACTGAGTTATTTGAGATAATGGAAGAAAACTCAGACATCTGTGTAGCCACCACAGGTAACTCAGGAACTGAATGGTATGCCCTGTTAGGATTAGAGACTTGAGATGTCTTACATAGCAATAAACTTAAGCTATCAGTGGCAGGCAAAGAAAACCCAAAGAAAGCAGAAGAAAAGAAATAATAAGTACTAAATGTGAAATCAGTAATTTTAAGAAGAATATACAACTCAACAGAATGAAAGATAAGTTCTCCAAAAAGACAAATAAAATGGATGAACTTTGGCATAAATAAAAATAATACTAAATTATTAATTTTTTATGTCACATATTTCTATATTGAAATAACATTAAATATAATACAAAATTTAAAATGAATAAAGAACAAAAGAGAAGAAACAAATTACTGATAGTAGAAATAAAAATGAGAACATAATCATAGATCCTACAGACATTAAAAAGACAATACATGATTCCTAAAATTTATATGGAAAGGTAAATGACATACATAAGACATATTAAAAAGGAAGAATAGAGTGGGGGTAAATGTTCTGCTGGAAGTTAAAAAATACTGTAGAGCTGAAATAATAAAAAAAGCATCAAGTGTTACTGGCAGAGTGATCAACACATAGGTTAGTGGAACAGCATAAAGAACACATAATAAGTGTCCCACACAAATAATGGCCAAATGATTTTTTTTGTTTTGTTTTGCTTTTTTTTTTTTTTTTTAAATAGATTGGTCTTGCTTTATTGCTTAGGCTGGCATGCATCAGTACAATAATAGCTCACTGCCATCTTAAATTCCTGGGCTTAAGTGATTCTCCTGCCTCAGCCTCCTGAGTAACTGGGGCTACAGGTGTACACTGCTGTGCCCAACTAATGATTTTTATGTTTTAAATTTTTTAGTAGAGACAGAGTTTTACCATCTTGCCCAGGTTGGTCTAGAACTCCTGGGCTCAAGGAGCCTTTCTGTCTTGGACTCTCAAAGTGCTAGGATACAGGCATGAGCCACCAAACCCAGCCCAAAAGGACAATTGAATAAAAGGACAGCATTTTCAACAATTGGTGCTGACCCAATTGGACAACATGACAAAAAATAAAAAGAATCTTAAGAAATACGCCTTTTAACATTAACTTACAATGAATCATGGACTTAAACGCAAAATGTAAAACTGAAACACTTTTAGAAGATAAGAGAGGATAAAATCTTTGAGAATTAGGGCTAGGCAGTCTTTAGAGTTGATACTCTAAAAAGCATGATTTAAAAAAGAAAAAACATAAATTGTACATTATCAAAATTCAAGCTTTTTCTCTATAAAAGACCCTGGTAAGAGTATGAAAACACAAGCTACGTACACGGAGAAAATATTTACAAACCATATATCTGACAAGAAATTTGTATCTATAACACATAAATAACTCTAAAAATTTAAGACTCATAAATCAAATAATCCAATTAGAAAATATACAAAAGACATGAACAGGCAGTTCACCAAAGAAAATATAAAGATGCCAAATAAGCACATGAAAAGATATTCCACATTACTGGCCACTAGGGAAATGCAAATGAAAATAATGAGCTATCACTACATACCAATTAGAATAGCTAAAATAACAAAAATTTCAAATAGTGATAACACCAAATCCTGGTGAGGATGTGGAGAATCTAGGTTACTCATACATTGCTGGTAATCATATAAAATGGTACAGCATTCTAGAACATAGTTTGGTAGTTTACTATAAGAATAAACATACACTTATCCTAATGACCCACCAATTACCCTCTTAGGCATATATCTCAGAGAAACCAAAAATGATATTCACATAGAAACCTGCATGTAAGTGTTCATAGCAGCTTTATTTATAATAGCTCAAAACTGGAAACAACTCAGATGCCCTGTCATAGGTGAATGGTTATGCAAATTGTGGTACTTCCATACAATAGAATATTACTTAGCAATAAAAGACACAACATGTTGATAACACTTAATAACTTAGATGTATTGTTGAATGAAAATAGCCAATCTAAAAACGTTATATTTTATAATTATACACTGTATAATTCCATTTATATAGTGTTTGACATAAAATTATAGAGAACAGATTAGTGGACACCATGGTTAGAATTGGGGAAAAACATATAGGGATGGCTGTAAAGAGGTAGCACAAGGAAGCTTTGTATCATGAAATAGTTCTGCAACCCCACTGTGGTGATGGTTACACCAATCTATTTATGTGACAAAATTGCATAAAGCTACATACACACAGAGATACACACACACACATACACACACACACACATACACTCTCACTCTTGAAAAAATGCGTGCATTTAAAACTGGTAAAATCCCAGTAATCTCTGTGGATTGTATTTATGTTAATTTCTAGTTTTAATATGGTACTATAGATATGCAAGATTTTACCATTGGGAGAAACTGAGTGAGAGTCAACAAGACTTCTATGTACATTTTTTTTTTGCAACTTCTTGTGAATCTATAATTATTTAAAAGAAAAATTTAACTCCCTTCCTAAAAAGACAACAACCTGGGTTTGAACATCAATCAATACATTTGACAATTGAGATAAAATGGGCAAAATTCTGAAAAATCTTAACTTTAAAAACATGCACAGAAGCCAGTATAAACTTGTGTTTTTCTAAAAATAAATTTATTATTTATAAACTTTCTCAAATGAAAACCATACGGCATTGCAAGATAATTCTATCAAACACCTAAGCAACAACACATCTTCTAGAGAATAGAAAAGGAAAAAAATGTTTCCAAATGCATTTCTGAGGCTGCTATGACCCGATACTGAAACTTGAGTCATTACAAGAAAGGAAAACTGCAGATCAAACTCTCTTATGATTATGGATACAAAAATCTAAAGGAATCTTAGAAAAACTAATCCAGTAATATATATATAAAGGTCAATTCAACAAGACCAAGTGGGTTTTATTTTAGGAATTCAAAGTTGATTAGAAGGTGAAACTCAATCAGTGTAACTCCAAATTTCAATAGAAAATGAAGAAAAGTATGTAAGCATATCCACAGATGGAGAAACATAAATTTGGAAAATTTGACAGTCGTTCCTAATAAAACGTCTTAGAAAGATAAATGAAGTAATCCTTCTAAAGAGTAGTTAGAAACAAACCTACAGCCAACTCCATACTTAGCAGTAAAATATTAATAGATTTCTCCCTAAGACCAAGAGTAAAATTAGGACATCTCTTATCACTTCTTCTATTCAATAATGTACAGGATTTTCCAGCCAGTGATGGATAAAAAAATTTGTTAATTGGCCAATCAGGTATAAATATTAGAAAGTAAGAAATACAATTAATTTATAAAACAGATAACACAATAGTGTATATAGAAGATTCAAACTGCTAAACTATTAAAAAATTTCCAAACTTAAAAGTATTGAATGATTTAGAAAGTATGCTGGATGCACATTATATTTTATATACCATCAATAAGCAAATAGAAAATAAAATGTATAAATAATATCATGTGTAGACTATAAAATACCAAATATCCAGAAACAGAATAAAAATGTTTGAGAGGTTGATATTGAAAACTACAAATAAATCGCTGCTGAGAGGCCAAAGAAAACCTAATTAAATGGAATAATATAAAATGTTCATGTAATAAAAGCCTTGCTTTTATAAAGTTGTCAATTTCCTCCATAGTGATTTATACATTGAATGCAACTGTATAAAATCTCTTTTGTTATATCTTGTGGAAACTGACAAATGATTCTAAAATCATGAGGAGATACAAGAGGCCAAGAGTATCTAAGGCGGCTTTCAGGAAGAACAAAGCTAGAAGACTCACCATGTCAGACATGAAGACATTAAGAACTATAGAAATTAATATGCATGGTATTGGCAAAATACAGACAAAGAGAATAAAGAGGCCAGAAACCAATATAAATAAATACAGTCTCCTGTTTCATAAGTGGCAATGATGAAAGACTGTCTTTTTGATAAACAAAGATGAGTCAATTAGGTGTCTATCTATATGCAGACAAAAAACAAACTTTCCTTGCACCTTTTACAAAAATCAGTTCCAAGGTGATTTCAGATCTGAATGTGAAAGATCAAACAATAAAACTTTTATAATAAAATAGGTGGATATCTTTATGCTAATGCCTCATGCTAATATTCCTTAAACCAGACAGAATATATTACTCATAAAAGAAAAATGATAAATTTTTGTATTTAAATTATGTTCACCAAAAGATAACACTAAGAGAAGAAAGGCAAACTAAACATTTGGAGGATGCATATGCAGTACATATATCTCACAAAGAACCGCCAATGGTATATAAAAATGATTTCTGCAAAGAAAACTACAGTCAATCTAAAAGAGAAGAGTAACATATGAACAGGCACTTTACAAAAGATGATATCCAAGTAGGCAACAAACATATGACAAGATGTGCAATATCATTAGTCATCATGGAAATGCAAATTAAAGTCAATATGAGGTATCCATATGTAACCACAAGAATGACTAAAATCAAATACTGGGGCAAGACCAAGTATTGTCAAGAACGCAGAGCAAATGAAATTTTCATATACTGCTGGTGAGATACATAGACATAGAAGAGAAAAAACTGCCAAAAATCAAAGTTAAAATAAAATCTTGAAAGGAGAGGAGAAGGGTGGAGGAGAAAGAGAATGGGGGATATAGTTAAAACACCTACAGAGAAACTAATGTTAGAATTATAAGACAGTAAGAAGACAGTAGAACAATATTGAAAACAAACAAAACCTGTCAATCCACCATTCTATAGCCAGAAAAATTATTTTTAAACAATGAAGGTAACGATATTTTGAGACAAAAAGCTGAAATAATTTGTGAAAGCTATATATCACCTTCCCAGTTTACTCAAATTGAAGACTTGTAGCGATGATATAATTCAAGAGAAGTGATTTGGGTAATAACATTTCCAGTGTATGGAACTGCATAGAGATAAATAACATAATATTATTTTAAAACAATTTAGCACTGACCCTGATGGCTTTCTGAGTCTACTCATCCCACAGTTGTGGACACTAAGACTGTGGTAGGCTGGGTGCTGTGGCTCAGGCCTGTAATCCCAGCAGTTTGGGAGGTCAAGGCAGGAGGATCACTTAAGGCCAGGTGTTTAAGACCAGCCTGGGCAACATAGCAAGACGTCATTTCTAATTAGCCAGGCATGCGGCAAGCACCTGCAGTCCCAGCCACTCAAAAGGCTGAGGTGGTAGGATCACTTAGGCCCAAGAGGTTGAGGTTTCAGTGGTCCACGATAGTGCCACCACCCTGTGAAAGAGTGAAGAGTGAGACTCTGAGAAAGAAAGAATGAAAGGAAGGAAGGAAGGAAGGAAGTAGGGAAGGGGACTATGGTACACAAAATTTCATGGATCTAGATTTATTGTCAATAAAAGAGGGCAAATATTGCTCATGTTTTATCAAGTCTCATCTGAAAAGAAGTTGGTAAGATACTCCAGCCTGAGCATTAGGATATATTTGTTATGTGTTGGTAATCTTTAAGGAAATGTGTATGTTTGTGTAGTAATATTAGAAATAATAGTTTGATTATATGTGGTAGCAGAGCTTATATAAATTATAGAACATTGCATAAGTAACAACTTTTAGAAAAGCAGTATCAAGAAGTATCTCAAAAGGTGCAATAAATTTAATGCATGCCATGCATTTAGAAATAAGATGGAAGAAGCAGCCTCAGAGACAGAAAAGAGATAATTTGATGCAGATCTAGTTTAAGGTCTGGTGATGACAAAAATGGCTAAAGTGAGTCTAAGACTATAGAGCTGTAGAGGTAAGAAAGTATAAAATCTTTAACCTACATTTTCTTTATGTAGAAAGTATAATCACACGCACGCACGCACGCACACACACACACACAGTCTTTCTCTCTCTCTCCCCTCTTCCAAAGATGGTTAATAAAATAGTGACTAGGACCAGAGCCTGTGAACTTATAATTAGCACATGTAGCGAAATGGGTTCCTAAGATATGATTTGGTTAACCAGATATTGTGAAATGCAGAATTCTAAGTCATAATTTGTGAACTTTGAGAAACTAAAGTCTGAAAATATTGTCTTTGAACAGAGAAACAAAGAATGTATGTGTTGATCCATGATGAAAAATAAAAATTCAGGAATCAGATTTACATCTGCACAGTAAGATTTGAAGGATTATTTGTAGGTAAAAGTGACTTGCAGATATCCAGACTTTGTAAGTTTAATGTTATCGGCATTGAAATGCAACCATCTATCACTTTACTTATTGATATTCAGCAGAAAACAGTATCTGATCTAGGGTTTGCATGTGTTTGTTGGTTAAGTTTCCGTGTTTTATTGGCTAGACAGGAGAGTTTCAAATCCATGTATCTATTTCTTCTCCTTTTGGTTCCAGGGTAATTTATATATTGACTTAAGCAAATTATTTTTCTTTTCAAATAGAAAGGAGATGCATTACATTTCTGTTGATCTGGTTAATGTAAATCACCTTAAAAAAGGTGACAAAACAAATTAAAAATAGAAATATAAAAATAAGAAGAGCACCAGACAAAAAGCAGAATGTTACCAGAAATTGTAGGCCAATATTAATAAATTAGATCAAAAAGAATTTTTCATAATGACAAAAAGTCAATTTTTAATCAAAATGTTACTCATGAAAAAACAGAATATTAAGGAAATAAACTATTACAAACATAAATTATTAAGTATACTTTATTTTCTCATAATAAATTATTAGAATATAAGAAGAAAGGAACAGGAATACAATTGGATATTAAACTTTAATGAAATACTTTTGATTTTTGTAGGATCAAAAAAAATAAGATATTGAGAATTATAATATTAAACTATGTCTTCAACTTAATGGTATATGCCAGTTTCAGTTTCTAATGAGAATTCACCTGTTTTTAAAAGTCCATGAAATCTTTTTTAAAAAGTACTCACATATTCAACAAGCTAATAAATCTAAAGAAGTGAATTGTTTAATATGACATGTAGTCTGATTACACTAAAAAAACCTGGAAATTAGCAACAGACTAAAAATTACTTTCTTAAAACCCTGTGGAGTTATGAAACATATTGCAAAATAATTTCATGGTCAAAAAAGAAATTAATTTTCAATTACACAGTATTTCTATTATAACATTTTATATTAAAACATATAAACGGTGACAAATCAACAACCAGAAGCAAATGTTAATTCATCGAATAACTTTCATTATTAAACAAAATTAAACAAAAAAATGAATAAAAATAAGTGAGCTAACACATTTAACTTTGGAAATTAGTACATGAGCAAATGCCTTGAAACCTCTAAACAAAAATGTAATGAAATGAGGAAAAAGTTTTGTAAAGATTCAAGAAGAAATGAAAGCATTATAAAAGAGAGAAAGTCAAGAATTGGTAAATATTACTGTCTTTCTATTTCACACAACATTAGGCATTTAAGATTTATTGAAATTTGAGGTTTTACGTTATACCCAATTCATCTAACTTGAGTAAACAACTACTGTATCTTTGTAATTCTCTCAGTGATAGACATGTATCAATTGTCTTCTTAGCAAACAAGAATTTTATGAGGATCTTTACACATGTCCCATTATGGTACTGCAAAATTTCTCAGGCATATTTCTACTTTATTCATTCTACTCCTAAGTCCAGCCAGCTCATCTCTGATGTAGCTATTTCTGCCTACACGCCCAGAAGTAGTACCTGAGGTTTCTACCTCTCTGTCAATACTTGTCATTATTCAGCTTTCTTATGTTTGCCAATCTTATATGTACAAATTGTATTAAAAGATAAACTTACATACATTAACATTTTAAGGGGTTTATTTGGGCCTTCAACTATTCATGAGCATGAAAATACCAAACCTCAAACGATTTAGCATTCCATTGATGAGGCTAGAATGGAAAACTTTATAAAACGCAAAAGAAAATATATTTGATAGATAAAAGTGGAAAAAGTCCTTAGTAAGAGATTAGTTTGGCAGCTTCTGATTGGTTAAGCTTAAATTCCATTTTACTATTTGCATTGAGTTGGGCTTGGGTTTGCTTCTATAGGAAACCAAGCCATCCAGCTTCATAGCCTGATGGTTGTTTTTCATAACCGATGACATATTTTTGTTTAAGTTGCAGTGCTTCACTCTTCAATGAGGTTGAACATACCCTGTGTACTTGACACACTTTTGCACTTCCTGAAGGACCCATTTGTATTTCCTTGTAGTGTCTTGTTTGTCTTTGGAATTCAGATTATTTGATTATCTGTGACCTCAGGTTCTTGATGGGTTCGAGAAAATTGTTTTGCAGTTTTCCCAGCATAAAAGGAGGTAGTTTTGAAAGGGTGGTGGTGGTGAAAATGCTGAGGCAGAGATTTGGGTTGATAAGATTTGAGAGATTCATAGAAGCAAAGAAGTTAAGAGTAGAAAAGAAGATGTGAGAGGATGGGAAGGACATAGGGAAGGGAGGGATTTGTTAAAGGATATGAAATTACAGCTAGATAGGAGAATTAAGTTCCAATGTTCTATACCACTGTAGGATGACTACAGTTGACAATAATATATTATATAGTTCCAAATATCTAGAAGGAGATTACTGAATGTTCCCAACACAAGAAAATGATCAATGTTGGATATGATGGCTATGTTAATTCCCCTGATGTTACATGTACTGAAACTTCACTGTGTACCCCATGACTATGTAAAATTATAATTTGTCAATTAAAAAATAAAAATGATAACTAATGTAGAGATAATTGCTAGGAGAATAGAAAGAATGAAAGCCAGGGGAGAAGATTAAGCCTGAAGTTGAAAAGGCTGTGATTCAAAGGACAGAACAAGAGTCATAATCAAAATACATATACCTCTCTTGTTATTTCTCAAGAGGTCATAGTATATAGTGGTTAAGAGCCTAGGCTTTTGAAACCAGACATCTGGGATTTGAATCATGACAATACAGCTGTATTACTCTGTGCATAAGTTTGTCACCCTAAAACAGGGAAGTTAATACTACCTACTTCCCAGGATTATTGTAAAAATTAAATGAGTTCATATATAAAATGTCATTACATTTGAATACTTCCAGGGTGCCTGCCACTCATTTTATCTTCATAGTCACTTTATCTTACCTAGATTTTTCTTTTACTAATGCAAAAGCTTAGAAAAGTGGCTTCCTGAGGGTAGCTCAATGTTAAATGATGGAGTTAAATGATGTGGTAAAATGAGTTCAACCCCATTAAATCAAAATGTTTAAAGCAGCAGTAAATGAAAGTCTGATTACAGCTGTTAACTCACTGGGTACCACTACTTGAATAGTCATTCACCAGAAAAAGAAAAAGAAATAATGAAAAAAGTGAATATAAACACAGATCACAGTTTTCTAGTGCATTTTATAAAACTGTTACATAGTTTATACTTTTTTTCTTTTTTGGATTGAATGGCTAGCTGAATTACAGTCAAGAATTAGGCTAAGAGTATTTACTGTCATGGGTTCTTAGGAGACAAACCTAGATACTTATGATAGAATGGGAATGAAACAAAAAGGTTGGGAAGAGGAGAATCTATGTACTTAGATTTGTATGGAAGAATGGAGGAACAAATCTCCCTCCCTACCAAACAGACAGAGATAAAGGAAAGAAATCAACAAATTAGATACGAATAATTTTAAAAAGTGAATAATAAATCCTAAGTGCTGGTTTATTGAAAAATTAATCAAATGAACACATTCATGAATTGACTAGTTGAGGAAAATAACAAGGAAGAAGACACAAATAAACAAAATGGAGAATTCACTTATTTATTTAGGCAATTTTTTATAAAGCACTTACATTGTACTGAGCACTCTTCAATATGGTGGGTATGTTACAGTATAAAAAAATAATAGCCCAAACACCATGCTCCCAGGGAACGTTAATTAGAGTAGGCAGAGATTAATAAAGTTTAAAATAAATAGGAAACCACACAGTATGTTAGATGATGATGATGAGCGCTGTGGTGCAACATAAAGGGGAATGTGATAGTTGCAATTTTAAATAGGATGGTGTGAGAAGGCCACACCAAGGGAGTAATATTTGAGTCAACCCTTGACTCGTGGAGAGTGAGTAATGTGGACATCTGAGGAAAGACTGTTTTGGGAAGAGGGAAAAAACAATGCAGAATGAATTAGGGTAAATTATAAGAGACAGAATTATTGACAAAAATAATAAAACCATCTTATGAACACTAGATAAATTCAGTGATGTTTTAATGCAGAGCAATGATTAACTTAAAAAGACCTAATCTGGTAGAATTTGAGGAACCAGGGTAGTCCAGTTAGAGAGATGGTTGAGAGTCCAGTCAGAGAGAGGTTCTAGGAACTCCCAAATAGTTGTTTAGTTAGCTTTCATTTAGTGTGGGCTCTGTATCCAGGACTCTAAGTGAAACCAAAACGTAAAAATAAAATATTCCTGGCTTGAGGACATTAGGAAATTGGCATTAGGACAGTTAATATGCTTCAAAAATATAGGCTTAAGTATGCTTTATTTTCACTGCCAGTGCCAGGGGTGTTATATGATGATTGCTTCAAAACTGTGAATTCAAGCAAACACAATGCAAATTATATTTGAAGAGCTGGAGACAAGTTTTCTCAAATAGCTGTTCCACCTAAAAGTAGGGATTTAGGTACTTTACATAGAAGAGTGCAATTTATCTGTAAAGTTTACTAGTATTTAAATCTGTTTTTGTTTCTTTTGCAACATATTTTGTTATTTTTATTTTAAATATAACTTACATTATATGTAAGTATAATCGACATTTTTAGTTATAAATGTTGATACTTGCATCCTATAGGAAATTCTGTGCTGGCCTAAGTTCATGGCTTAGGCTGTCAATTTTTGCTGATGGGCATACAGAAAACACGAATATGTAAAAATAGAAGCAACAAAAAACAAAATTAGAAAATGAAGTTATTAAATATAGTGAAATTAAAAAAATAAATGTTTATTAACTCAAGATTGTGTCTTCTGAGGAGCAATAGTTCTATTGAAAGAAACTACTATTAATTGATGGTTCTGTAAATATACTCTTCATTCTTAAAATACTAAGTTTTAAGTCTATCTTAGTTAGAATTTATAACATCAACAGGTGTAAAGGCTGCTATCTGAAATACTTCATGAAAGATTTAGATGATATTCTGTCCAAGTTGGTATAGCCACAGTAAAGTCAGGTCATTTAAGAGCCTAATAAATATATTTTAAAAAGACTGCTTGTCTCTTACAATAATGTGTGCACCTGGCTGTTAAGTTTAATTTTAAATTCAAAGAAAAATTAAAAAAAATTGCCCACTACTAAAGTTAAAAAGGTAAAGTCTAGTCTCAGTTTAACAATTCCTTATGGCTAAAGGGTGGGCAGAAGTGAAATGACATGCACACTTAAAATGCGATTTCCTTTACAAAGAAAAAGGTTACATTAGAAGTTAGGAGACCAGAGTTGTTTCCCTATCAGTGAATAACTTTCAGTTTTGCTTTGGGCAAGTGCTTTAATCTGTAGGCACAATCTGAGCACGGTGAATAAAAATACATGGCACTTTTCCCTCATTAATGTTGGGATTTTGCAGTGCTGCCAGGAAAGAGCTTTAGGAATTTTTTCTTGTTTGTTTTTTTCTCAGCTGTGTAACAGATCATAGTAGCCAACTTTACTCCTCAAAATATTTGAGAAATATTTTTGCTTTTTTTACTATGGGGATTTTAAAATGGATACTGTATTGATGCTATGTTATTAATTCAACTAGAAGTTGATTGAATAGTACTTGGCTTCTTGAAAACTGGAATTTGTGTACATGTAGAGATTCCTTTAATTTGTTTTTTCAGATTTGTGAAAGTGATGCCTTATTTTGTGGAAAAATTTGAAAGCACAAAAAAACACAGAAGTATGTATTTTGTGGCAATAATAATATGTAATGCCTAATTATGTAATCCTGACATGCTTGTTGCTTCCTTCCATTTTTTTCTTTAAAGCAATTGAAATAATTAAAATAGGAATATTTAAATTATATATATAGTCATACTTTTAAATTATTTTTCATTTAACATTGTATCAAAGTATTTTCTCAACACTTCTTTGAAAATTCACAAGTTTTAATTATTGCAACATATTTACTTCTTTGGAAACAATAGTGTAATCAATGTTTGTTAATTTTTCTTTTTTTTCTTTTTATTTTTTTAGAGATGGGGTTTCTACATGTTGGTCAGTTTGGTCTTGAACTCCTGACCTCAGGTGATCTGCCCACCTTGGCCTCCCGAAGTACTGGGATTATAGGCCTGAGCCACTGCTCCCCACCATTAATTTTTCTTTTTGTTGTTAACTTTTACAAATAATATTTTAGTAAACAACATTATTTAAAACTTTGCTTAAATCTTCTCGTTTTCTTGAGGTGAATTTATGCTTATTCTTAGAGAATAGTGCAATGATTATTTTGTTCCAATAAAGAGAGAAGTTAGCAGAATGTAAACATTTAAGATATTTAAGTTTATATCACTCCTTTGAGACTTAGCATGTATTCTTATAAAATTACTAAATACTTTTTGCCTTCTTGTTTTTAAGTTTCTAACATTTTACTAATGAAGACAAACTAATACAATACAAAATAAAATAAGTTTAGGAGTGGAAAAACCAAAGCCAGCTAGGGGAGAGGTGTTTCTGGTGCTATGATCTTTAGAGCGAGGAGGAGGCTCTTGCTTCCATGAATGGAAGCAGGAAGCAGTTTAAGGAATAGAAATGCAAATATTGGGGAAGGGAATGGGGTGGAGAGACTCAACCATGAGCTTTGTGGCCCAAATGTCTATGGGGCATACCCTGGTAGTTTAGAGGGTGCTTTGAACATGATTCTCCCTCAAAATAAGTTAATGAAGTTTTAGATATGACAAATAACTATTTTCACAGAAGTAATGACTAGAATAACACCTATCATCAGCCACCAGCCATCTTGATGCAGACTGTGAGAACATCTCTTTGTGCCACAGAAAATTGTGGAGTAAGAGCTTCAGGGTTTCCTCATTTTTCTTTCTTTGTCCACTGTATTGCCAATAGACAAGTCTATTTTTCCAGAGTTAGAGGGTAAAAAGTATGTAATTCTATCTACCCATTTAGGGAGATTAGGATGTATTATTCATCACAGTAGATTTTTAACTGTCTGCAATGGCTGGAATTAGAACAGCATATGAATATATGAAAAGCATTTGATTTTATAGTATTTATAAAGCACTTTTTTAATTTTTGATTTTAGTGGGTACATTCGTGTTTTTATTGGGTACCTGAGGTACTTTGATACAAGCATGCGTGCATAATAATCATGTCACGATAAATTAGGTATCCATCCCCTCAAGCATTTATTTTTTGTTATAAACAATCCAATTGTATTCTTTTAGTTGTTTTTAAATGTGCAATTAAATTATTATTGACTATAGTCACCCTGTTGTGCTATCAAATACTAGTTCTTAATCATTCTTTCTAATTATTTTTTACATCTATTAACCATCCCCACTTCTCCCCCAAACCCCATTACACTTCCCAGCCTCTGGTAACCGTCCTTTTACTTATTCTCTATCTTCATGTGTTCAATTGTTTTATTTTTTAGCTCCCACAAATAAGTGAGAACATATAAAGCATTATTTTGATTCCAATATTTAAATAGATATTTTTCCTTAAGTACAGAAAAACAAAAAGTGAAAAGATTACCTTGATTCCACATCCTCCAGCATATCAGTTACTGTTTACATTTTGATATAAACATATTTGATAAAATGTATTTCTTCCAGTTTTCTAAATACACATTTATTAATGATCTCAGGCTTAATTGTGCTGCAGTAACAGAACACTAAACAGAGATCTATAATGGTTTCTTGCTCAGACTATATAATTGAGACCAGCTGGTGCTCATTCTTTATAAGATCTTGAGTCAGGAACCCAGGCAATGAGGAGCTTCACATGTGTCAGTGCTGGGAAGTAAAGAGGTAGAAGATGAGACAGTGTTTGCACCTGGTGCGTGGAAGAGCCCCCGTAACTTCTGTTCGCATTTCATTGGCTAATTTGAGTCACGTGATAAAGTCACATTGTGGAAACTGTTATTAAAGAGGCAACTGAGTGTGTGGTCAGGTTAGAGTGGAGGGGGGTTGATTCATAAGTTAACAGTTCTTTCCATGATTGTGGAGGAGCTGTTTGATGCCTGAGCATTCAGCGCCAGTAGCAGCAGGGATCTTCCTGTGTAACGATGGTTCTCAAAGCCAGGTAGGCTTTTGTAAGATTTTTTTATACTTATGTTCATCCTGGATCTTTATATTCTCCTGGAAAATTGCAGAATCACAGAATTTTAAGGTCAACAAGAATGAGTACAATAAACGTGTTTGTACAATATATAAATATCTGAAAATAACTTTGCCATAAAAAGTAATGCCAATGTAGTTTTTTCTTTTCGTTACTGCATTTTAAATCAAAACATACATTTGGGAGGTTAAGCAGTATAGGAAATGACTTGAATTTAACAATGAAACTTGTAGCCAAGTCAAGTAAGTGAAACACTGTATTACAGCAATCTAGCCTGATTTATTCTCAGTGGTTCCTCTTACCATCAGATATTAGTCCACTCATTTCATGATAAATTGTACCTCTCTGGGTCAGAAAAAAGCATTCAAATAGAAATAATTTCAGCAATTTTCTGATGTCACACTCTGTTTTTTTCTTCTACATTTTGAATTATTTTATTGGGATGCTTACCTATATGAGCTCATCTTACCACCGAAGCAGGTTGCTAAGTAATTGGAGTTTCAGATTATGCTGTTGTCATCATCTTCTTGGATGTTATATCTTTAAGACAGTTTCTATTTGGCTAATAGCATTCTTTATCTCCTCTACTTCAGGCTTACCTTAAGTGAACCAACATTGAATATATTGTCTTATTTTCACAATTTTCAATAAAGACATGACCTCAATCATAAACACATTAGGCTTTCTTTAGCAGAGCTAGTACAAATATAAATGTAGAAAGAGAAAAACTACTTGATGAACAGCTTAGTGGGTTTTTGCATTGTTTACGTGAAAATGAATCTTGTTTTTGGTAGCCATTTCTCAGAAAACCTTACTAACACACGTTTCTATATCCTCATTATTCAATTCAGGTTTCCTTAATTATAAAATCAGCAGAGAGATCCGTTTCTATTCATTTTCACAAAAGTATGACTTATAAAATTGTGAACTTAGAAATTGCTAGACTGGAATTAATTTCTTCTTATAAACCCCAATAATTTAATAATAGAATCCAGATAAACAAGTATAGGATAGATAGAAATAGAAATTGAACTAGAACATTAAAACAGAGTGCTAACTACAAGTTCTAATATTTGTGGTTTTGTTTTATATGTTCAAGTTTTCATGCATGCATAAAATACTTTGTGGAATTTAAATAATTTCTTATTGGAAATATGTTGTTTTTAATGATGGCTAATTTGTTTTAAAACTACAGAAAGAATCCAGAAAAAAAAGGCATAATTTAGTAGTTGCCTAAATTGTACTTTCTACAGAGGTTCTGTGTTTATTAAAATCAGTTATTTATTAATTATTTGCCTAAAACATTAGCATATCACACTAAAGGTGAAGGATCAAAACTCAAAAAGTTAGATAGATAAAAACTATTATGGTTTTTTGTTCCTTCAGGGATTTTTAAGAACTTTCAGTCATTTGCAGTACTATTGTGAAACCAACAACTGGTTGTTATTTAGAATCTCAAAAAGGCATTAGAATTTGGGGTTCTAACACTAAATGACATTGACCCAAAGGAATTAAAATAAACAAAAATTTGAAAACGTAAAATGAAGATATATTCAAAGCAATGTCTTCTTCTCTTTTGAAATGTGTAATGCAGCTAAAAATAGGTATAGTTGCATTTCCTGACATTAGTTTTGAGTTACAGAAGAGGGGCCAGTTTAGAATGGTCTAGTCTGGATGTTAATTATGCGCAGAAATCCACTGGCTTTGTGCTGAAGATATCTGGGTATTTGGGATAGGATTCGAGGGGTTATAATTGCAAAGGAAAACCCTTGCTTGGGAATTCCTTTGACCTTTCTGACTTAGGTATCTAAATATTGCAAAATAATTTAAATAAGTGTAACTTGAATATTGGCTTTAGGCATAGAAGGATTTTAGAGATGAGAAAAAGTTGTCCATATATGAATATCTGCTACAATTTCCCCCATCATTTTAGTATCAACTTTCTTTTCTGAGAAATGAATTCATTCATTCCACAAATAGAAGTAAGGATGATTCATCAATTTTAGGTGGAGTAGAGAGGAAGATGAAGATGAATTTCCTTTAGACAGATGAGAAATTTCTACAGCAGGGACTCAAATTGGAACTTGTGTATGTTATTGTGCAGGGAGGTGTAAGCAAGCTGAGTGATCAGCCTGGGAAGTCAGATCTTTTGTTGGCATCACAGCTTGTAGCCCAGACTTTAGGATAGGTGTAACAATTTCACAAGTATTTTCAGGCTGGGCGCAGTGGCTCATGGCTGTAATTCCAGCACTTTGGGAGGCCGAGGTGGGCAGATCATGAGGTTAGAAGTTTGAGAGGAGCCTGACCAACATGGTGAAATCCTGTCTCTAATAAAAATACAAAAATTAGCTGGGCGAGGCGTCATGCACCTGTAATCCCAGCTACTCAGGAGGCTGAGTCAGGAGAATCACTTGAACCTGGGAGGCAGAGGTTTAAGTGAGCCGAGATCAAACCTCTGCACTCCAGCCTCGGTGAAAGAGCAAGACTCTCCAAAACAAAACAAACAAACAAACAAAAAACAAGAAATTTCAGTCTCTTGGGCACAGCTGGCTCTAAATGAAAGTGTGAAGAAGATAGTTACATCAGCATACTCCCACCGGCTTTCAAGTATTTTCTCCTTTCCCCACTTCGGCAAATGGCCTAAAGGTGCTGCTAGCTTCCATATCCCACCTGGTATCCTAAAACTTTTCATGAGCTCTCTTTGATCTATGTTCCTCAATGTCTTCTGAATTCTGCTTTCAATTCTGGTATTCAATACTAATCCATTGACTATGGTATGGTCAATACCATACCAAGGATCTGATAAAATAATACAGAATTATATACCAGTAGGTAAAAATATTTTTCTTTACAGGGGTTTTTGCATTTTAATGCAGAGCAGTGAGGATCAACTTAAAAAGACCTAATGTGGTAGAATTTGAGGAACCAGTGTAGTCCAGTTAGAGAGATGGTTGGAAATGAGTAGGTCCTAGGAACTCTCAAATAGTTGTTTAGTTAGCTTTCATTTAATGTTGGCTCTATATCTGGGACTATAAGTAAAACCAAAATGTAAAAATAAAATATTCCTGGCATGAAGCTATTAACAGATTGGCATTAGGACAGTTAATATGCTTCAAAAATATAGGCTTAAATACACTTTGATTTATTTTCACCACCAGTGCCAGGAGCATTATGGGATGATTGCTTCAAAACTTTGAATTCAAGCAACCACAATGCAAATTATATTTGAAGAGCTGGAGATAGGTTTTCTCAAATAGATGTCCCAGCTAAAAGTAGGGATTTAGGCACTTTACATAGAACTTTGCAATTTATCTGTAGTTTAAAGTTTACCAGTAGTTAAATCTATTTTTTCTTTTGTAACTATTTTATTATTTTGATAAAATTCAACCTCTGTTTTAGATACTGGGGTACACATTTAGGTTTGTTTCATAGGTATATTGTATCCAGATAGTGAGCATAGTACACAAATAGTTTTATCAACCCATGTCCCCCTCTCTTCCTCCCTGCTCTAGTAATCTGCAGTGTCTATTGTTCCCATATTTCTGTCCATGTATGCTCAATGTTTAGCTCCCACTTATAAGTGAAAGTGTGCCATATTTGGGTTTTTGTTTCTGTGATAACTCACCTATGATTATGACCTCTAGCCCCATTCACATTGCTGCAAAGAACATGATTTCATTCTTTTCTATGGCTATGTTGTAGTTCATAGTGTATATATACACTACATTTTAAAAAATTAATTCCATTATTGATGGGCATCTAGGTTGATTCCATGTCTTTGCTATTGTGATTAGCACAGAGAGGAACATATGAGTACATGTGTTTTTAGGTATAATGATCTCTTTTCATTTGGGGATATGTATACAATAATGGGATTATTGGGTCAAATAGCAGCTCACTATATACAGATATTAACTCGAGATGGATTTAAGATATCAACATAGTGGGCGACTGTGTTAAGGAAAAAAAAACTCTTCCCAGTTCCACAAGGGGCATAGTTTCAAAGGCAAGAGTTTCCCAGCGCCATGCCTCCATTGCCACCCCCCATCATCCACGCCCCCATCTGGGATCGTAAAGTTCTTTGTCTAGGTTTCCCGTGGGCTAGGTAGAGGAATCCAGGTTGGCTTCTTTGTCCAAAAAAGCAGAAAGCTCCGGGGGACTCTCTTGCGGACCAAGCAGCCAATCCAGTATCAGAGTCAAAGATCAATCACTCCAGAGGAAGTTTGAAAGAACTCCTCTCGGGGCACGGTGGCTCACACCTGTAATCCCAGCACTCTGGAAGGCCGAGGCGGAAGGATCACTTGAGGTCGGGAGTTCAAGACCAGCCTGACCAACATGGTGAAACCCTGTCTTAGAAACAAACAAACAAACAAACAAACAAACAAAAAACTCCTCTCATTGGATGAGAACATGAACGAGGAGGGTATAATGCCAGTGAAAACTCTGCTGCTCCTTACCTGTAGGATATCCCCGATGCCCCTCACACATTAGTGTGGTAGCTCACTCTTGCTAGTTCTCTGGCTAATAAATTGCTTTTTCTTCAAAAGTCTTTGGGTCCACGACATTTATTCAAATAGTAAGCTCACTGCACCTCCGGAGCCCCTTTCCCCAATTAGTTCTTCAGAGTAAGAGAGGCCAAGGACCTCAGATTGGGGTATTGGGAAGGTCTTCGAGATGCCCCTGCTCCCTCCCCTGGTTACAGTAGAACTTCAAACTTTTAAACTTATAGAAGAAAGCCTTAGAAATACCCTTCTCAATATTGGCCTTGGCAAAGAATTTTTGACTAAGTTCCTAGAAGGAATTTCATTAACAACGACAAAAAAAAAAAATTGACAAGCAAGACCTAATTAAGCTAAAGAGCTTCTACGCAGCAAAAGAAACAAACTGTTGATAAATAGACAACCTACAGCATGGGGGAAAATATTTACAAACTATGCATACAACAAAGTCTAATATCTAGAATGTATAAGGAACTCAATTCAACAAGCAAAGAACAAGTAATTCCATTAAAAAATGGGCAAGGACATGGATAGACACTTCTCAAAAGAAGACATACAAGTGGCCAACAGACATGAAAAAATGCTCATCATCACTAATCATCAGAGAAATACAAATTAAAACCACAATAAGATACCATCTCACACTGGTCAGAATGTCTGTTATTAAAAAGTAAAAACAAAAACAAAAACCAACAGCTACTGGTAAGGGTGTTGAGAAAAGGGAATGCTCATACACTGTTGGTGGCTGTGTAAATTAGTCCAACAACTGTGGAAAACAGTTTGAAGATTTCCCAAATTTGTTTTTCATTATTTATTAGAATTAAGATAATTTTAAAACAAGTTTTAAGTCAAAATTCAAAGTAATTTAAACTGTAAAACTTTCCTTCAATTTATTCTACACTTTAAAACTGTCTGTCTAGTCCATTCACTTGAGACCATATTGTTAAAGGAATTAACAGTTAAATATTCCAGCAGGGCAGTCAAATGTAGAATTAGATGTTTGAGGTTTCTTCCAGAATTCGAATCTTTTATATCTCAGAAGACTATTCAATAGTCTACTTTGATTCTGTTACAGCGATGTTGTCTTCTGTTTCCTGTTCATAAACCCGCTTGTAGGAGAGTTTCCAATTTATGCCAAGACTGCAAATTAGCACAAGCTGCTGCTGCTTTCCAGCAAATCAACCCAAGGGAAATTGTGGGGGAGAAGGGAAACACAATGCAGACTCATAAAAATGTGAGAAATCCTTAGCATAAAAGACAGTTACTTTGAACTGGTATGTGGAAAGGCAGGTAGATGGCTGTAGCTGACAGCAAAGGGCTTTTGGCTCAGCTGTTAAAGCATAAATTAGGAAAGAGCAGTTGAAATAGCATCTTGGCTTCCCTGTTGCCTTCTTGTTTGTTGCAGGATTTGGCAATGGATGCCTAAACCTTTGAAGCCAATACCTCCAATGGCCCATCCTTCTGCTGGAGGTGCCAACAGGGATAAAATCAAGGCAATGCAAAAACCCTGAGAGGGTGGAGAATTGAGGAAAACTAATTGATGAAGACTCACCAGCCATGGCTTTCTCTCTTTCTTTTTCTTTTTTTTTTTTTGAGACGGAGTTTCGCTCTTGTTACCCAGGCTGGAGTGCAATGGCGCGATCTCGGCTCACCGCAACCTCCACCTCCCGGGTTCAGGCAATTCTCCTGCCTCAGCCTCCTGAGTAGCTGGGATTACAGGCACACACCACTATGCCCAGCTAATTTTTTGTATTTTTAGTAGAGATGGGGTTTCACCACGTTGACCAGGATGGTCTCGATCTCTTGACCTCGTGATCCACCCGCCTCGGCCTCCCAAAGTGCTGGGATTACAGGCGTGAGCCACCGCACCCGGCCGGCTTTCTCTCTTTCATTCAGTTTTCTCCAAACTTCCAGGGTTGATGGGTAACAATTTAGGCAGTCTTCCTTTTCCTTGGTGTTTGAATGTAGAGTGTTAACTTGAAAAGTTACTTGGTGCAGTTAAACGAAATAGGAGTGGTTAATTCTGGTTTGCGGTAACTTGAGTTCTTCACCTGAAAGCCATCCCTTCATAAACATTTGACCTCTAAGGATTGACCTAGGCTAGACTTTTTCTTCTGCCCCTCCCCACTTCATATTACTAGGCAACGTATCTGTCTCTTCAGGGATAAGTCAAATTAATAATATTATTAAATGCCCAAATACTAAGATATAACTTCTTTAAACATTTCAGGAATTTATCTTCCTTAAATTAAAAATGGTAAATTGTACAATGTATCAGCAGATGCAGTAAAATTGAAGAGTCAGAATTTGAAATAGACAAAATATGCAACAAGGAACAGGGGAAGATATTAATAGGAAACAAGAATAAGATGTACCGAAGTATAATCAAGTAGAAACACTAGGTGCAAAGAAGTTAACAGTTGAATAAAAAGCCTAATAGATAGATTGCATATGAGAATGAAGATAGCTGAAAAATGAATTCATTAGTTGTAAGATGAGATACCAGTACATTCCTAGAAGGAAACAAATATGATTGAACAGCTGAGAAATAGCTATAGAAGTGCAAATATCCAGAGATAGAATTTCTAGACAGAAAATAATAATAAAGGTAATTTCTAGGAATTAAAATTCAAAAGTCTATAAAATTAAAATATCCCTTACAGTGTAAAACAAGAAAGCCTTAGGTGTTTTGCAATGGCTTGGATGAAGTGATCTAGAGGTGGTATGCAAACTTCTTAGGGTCACCAGATATGCAAGCTAGATGTCCAGTAATCCCTGTGGGGTATGCAGATGATGCTCTGAAAGGCACTTAAAAGCAGGGTTTGCTAATGGGAAAATGTGACTGGAGACATCTTTGGTGGTATACAATAAATACAGACTCTCTTCAAGTAATAAGAGATTGTTGTTCTGATTAAGTAGATTGTGGAAGTAGAGATTTTGGTTCCCTCTAACTCCCTTTTCTAATGTCTTGTCTGGTCAGTACATAAGACAGATGGATCCTAGAGGTTAACAATATCAAGGATTAAACAAGTTGGTGTTTCTGATTAACTTCATTGTAATTTGTAGGGAATCCATGAGCCCCACACATTGGGTGCCAGAATGTAGGGATCCATGAGCCCCACATTGGGCACCAGAATGTTGGGAGCCAGCTCTACATCACCCGTGGGTACCTTGAGTTTGTTGGCGACAAAGGAATGAGAAAAAGACAGATTATGAGAGATAGTGGGACCAGGGAGCCATCACTCATTACTTTGGAGGAGACACTGAAGGCCCTGAGCTCTGATCATCCACACTATTTATTGATTACAATCACTTTGATCTATAGGGTAGGGGTGGGGTTGTGGTGAGGAGAGGGTGACGTGATGGTGGAGTGATCAGTGAGCTGGAAGTGAATCGGTGGGCCAAAACTGGTGTGTCATTCTAAGGATTGATAACAGTGGCTGTTTGGGAGTTTCACAAAACAATAACGTGGTTATCTTTAGTTTATTATCTATGTACAGCTGGTGGAACACGGACCTTACAAGGAGCCTACAAGTCTGGCTACATCATAGTGCTATGAAGGGGTTTTACATCCTTGAGCACAATGTTTATGGTAACAGAGCCGAGGTCACCCTGCACTGGAACATGAGGCATGGAGAGGCCTTCCTCCTCAGAGGCCTCCTGCGGCCTTCCACAGTTTGTTATTCCTTGTTTATATGTTACTCATAACCAATTTATGTAGTCACTCTGTAAGTCCTTTCTCCTTTGCTGCTTTTCCCATCATAATTGATATTGTAAAGGCTATAAAGGAAGTTCTTCAGATCATGGGGGATGGTATGCTATTGTTAAGAAAAACTATAGACAAATTAAATTTAGTAGACTTTATTTGAGCAGAGAATGATTTCACAAATTGGACAGCACTTTGAACCAGGGGAGATTCAGAGAGCTTCATCCAGCCATGTGGCAAGCAGTTATTATAGACAGGAAAAGGAAGTAACAACTTTTATTGGTTACAGTTGACTGTGTGCCTAGTTTGCATGGTGTCATGAGACATTGGCCCTATATGGACATGGTCTGATTATTTGGCAGCCTGTGTTTATCTGGAGCTTAGCTGCTGCGATTGGCTGAGACTCAGCTATTTGTTTCAAAAATAAACTCTTAGGTTACAGTTCATTATTTAGGGACTCAAAATATGAAGGTAGCTTCAGGCCAAATTTAATTTAATTTAGCACTATTATAGCCATTCCAATTTGGGAACCCAGCCAGGGACAATTTGCATTCTTGTAGAAAGTGAATCAGTATTTATTTCATGCATTGACTTGGGGATTTTAAAATTTGCTAGCATTTGCCATATTCTCATGAAGGATTTGGAGTTAAAAATCACTAACAGAAAATCAGTGTGCTACACTGACAATATGAGAATTGCCTCTTCAGAGAAAGATCAGGTTAAGCTAAAGATCAGAGGCACCTAGATAAAAAACAGGCTGGCTGATAAATCCTGCTAAAATTTAAGGTCTAGTCAAATCCATGAAATTCTGAAGAATTCATATAGACTGGAAAAACCAGAGATCGTCCTTCTACTTTGAGAAGTAAGTTACTGTTTCTCCCATATACTGGAAATAGGCAAGAAACTTAGAGACTAAAGGGCTTTGTGGGTTTGGGTTGAATCATATTTACTTGTTAATCTTGATGACCTGAACCATAGCATCACTAAAAATAAATCTGAATTTGAGTGGTGCTTTTGCAGAAAAAAATGTTAAAGATACACTAAGTGTGTTGGCACAGACATTTTCACTGGACACTTATGATCCATCTGCTCAGATAATATTTGAAGTTGTAACCAGTACATATGCAGACTGCAGGAATTTGCAGAAAGTGAATAGGGCTATCCAGTGAGTTCTCTTGGAGTTTGGCTAAAACTGCTGAGTTGTTTATCATTTCAAGAGATATAAGTGAGATTGTTACTGAGGATTGGTTCAAACCACTCCCACTACTGAAGGGCATCAGAAAATTCCAAGGACAGAAATACTGATCATGCCATGGGTGATATCAGAGGGATATTCGGATAGGGAGAGTACAGCTTAGCAAAGCTTGTTCACCAAGTAGAAATGGTATATTAGAAAGATACTAAGAGGGTAACTTAAGAGGAGTCTACTGCTTTATATTAGCAGTTGCTTCACTGACTATAGAACCAAAAATAGAGCCCACTAAGGATATTGTGTAGTCTGGGTCTTATGATTCTCTCCCAGTCATGGAAAAGGTAGCTTCTTAGTCCACTGAAAGGAGCCTCTAGAGTAAGAATACAGAATAAGGGCCATGGGGCTGTTTTGTAAAACCTTGAAGAAGGAAGCAACTTTGAGTTTCTACAAGGGCAATAGCTGTGGAATTACCAGGGAAATAATTTTTAGGCTTTCATAGGGGAGTGTTTGGATATTTACAGACTACTGTACTTTAACCAAAAATCCTGCTGTATGATCTGGCAAATGGGTCGTAAATGAATGAACAATAAAGAACACATCTGCATGGTTTCTTGTATGGACATATCTGGAAGCTGACTTGAAAATTAAAGTGATGCACTTTAATGCCTGCCCAAAGTAAAAACAAAAATTTCAGGTCTTCTGACTTCTACCTAAGAATGTAGACATCTAGAAGGAGTACCCATCTGCCTTATAGCAAGAAAGGTCTATTAGACTGTTGTTCTAGCCTGTATGTATCGAATAATTTCATGCCTGATGTTTACATGTCCTAGACTCTGAATGTTCACGTATTTAATTGAAAACTATTTTTGTATTATTAAAGGAGTATTTTTTTAATGCTTTTTAAGATACCAATTGAATCGTTATTAGTATTTTCTTGTATTCCTGAGTTGTCTTTGTTATTCTCACTTCATTTCTCAGTTTTTTTTTTTAATGTATTTTTTCTCATTTGCTGACATATTATTCTTATTTATTTGGAAATCTTTAGTAGAACAACTATGAGTCTCTGGTCACAAATATAGATGCATGAGAAATATAACTTATTTATTCTAATCAGATTCAATGTCTGTTTTTATTTCTTAGTCATTGCAGAATACCTCTCATCCCCAGTGGTTGTAAATGATATTTCACAGATTTGCATAGCACTGTGGCATTTGGATGGAGTTGGCATATGTGCTGTTGTTTTCATTTATCTATGTTGGCATATACTTAAATATCATAATTCCCATTGGTTCATGCATGTGCCTGATATTCCACCTTGTCTTAAGTTGGAGTAGTCTTCATGTTCATTGTCTCTCTCTCTCACGTGACTTTCATTAGGAACAGAGGACTCTAATTCTACCTTCAGTCCATCCCCCTACTTTTTTGCTGTGTACTCTACCACTCTGGGACTTTGTTGTCCCTTACACTTACTCTGGGTCTGAGATTTACATCAGTTCTCTTAGGTGAAACCATTTTTTCATATACTTGGGGACTCTGTGAAGTGGAGGGTATGGAGTGCTTTCTCAGGAATCCCAATGACATTTCAGTTCTCTTTCCTTTCCTTTCTATTCTTTCATTCTCTTTCATATATTCTGGGCAAAGGAACATAAGTCAAGCATTCTTTGAGATCTTTTCTTATTTTTGAACCATCACTTTTGAAAGTCAAAATACAAGAAATTGGATCTTTTATTGTCTATATTCTTCCATTTTTTTTTTTTCCTGAGGACAGAGCCCCAACTCTGTCAGGGGGAGAAATACAGGAAGAAGGACTGAAGTGTGACTGATTTTTCCATTAGAAAAACAGAACTCAGAACTAACTTACAGTTAGAACTCTGTCTTGAATAGCTTTCGTTTCAGGTATAGCATTCATTTATTTTGTGCATATTCTGGATGGCAACTTCCTCTGCTCTAATGTATTCATCAACTCTATAGTATCCTCTTTACGTCCTGCAGAAACCTGTTCAAATGTAAAGTAGTTTGAGTTAGGCCAACACATTCTTCCATCACAGCTTTATTGTATTATATAAAACATTACTTTTCTTCACCCCTTAAATGAAGATTAACACATATAGTAAAGGGCAGAAAGTATACTGGTTGTAAATACACAAGTCATTAATTTAAACCTCAGGGCATTTTTACATATATGTAAGCTTATACAACTCTGTCAACCTATAATGTTCTCTTGTGCTACTTCCATGTCATTAACTGCCTTTCTCCACTCCCACCAATGAGGTAACCTATATTCTGACTATAGATTAGTTTTGTCTGCTAATATATTTTGTATACATGAAATCATAGTTTGTATCATTTTTTTGGTAACTAGCTTCTTCCACTCAACAAAGTGCTGGTAAGCTTCATCCTTGCTGGTGCATATATCAATAGTTTTTAATCTTTCTTTTAAAAACTGCAATATAGTAGCCCATTGTATGAATATATGACGAAATTTTTAAATTGAAAATGGAGGGCAGGACCTTGTATGTGTTTAGTTAGCTCTCTTGTATGAAAGTTGTATGGTTCTCATAATACAATACGTCAAATCTGTCTTGTGTTGTATGTGGTTATATTGTCACCCTCAAAAGACTGAGTTACTTGAGTAGAGAAATATGTATTGTTATATTTTCTATGTTTTAAAAATGTCTTACATATATCATGTAGTTAGAATTCAATTAATATATACTCAAAAGCAGAAACTTTAAGTACATTTCTGCTTCAAAAATAGGTTAAATTAAAAATAATACATTTTTTTCTCTCACAGGCTAAGTAGGATTTCTTTAATATCAAGTGGTATAGCAAATTAAGCATGTTATTTATGTGTGCTGATTTATATCTGTGCCCAATTACACCCTATTTTGAGGATTTACTTAAAGTCTAATAGCACTGAAAAGAAAATTTTAAAACATAACATTTTTCCAATCTGTATTATAGAAACTTCCAGAGAATGTATAGTGTACATAAGCATTGATGTAGTGAATTGGTTTGGCAGAGAAAAAGTCTAAAAACATTTACAGCATAAATTGTTGTTGCTGATCATTCATAACTACTGTTACTGAAATTTTAGATTAAAAGATGATTTAAATTAACTTTTCCTTGAATGATCTATTTTCATAAATAGATGGTAATGAGGGCTATTATAGCATTTTGACAATGCATTAGCATTTAAAATAAGATAAATTGAATATTATATTTCATTTTGAACAGACCATGTTGGGTGATAGAATCTGATCTGCAAAAGCACAACTAAGGGGGAAAAATAGATGTGGGAAATATCCATGAGATATTATTTGCCCTCAAGGAACAATAGCCTCTGCTTTGCAGATTGTGCTGTGACTGTGTCCTTTGTTCGTTGTTTTAGTATTTCTCCTCATATATAAATATATTCAGCAACTAGTATTTTTTGTGATAGATTTTCTAGCTACAAGAAGAGACTGTAGCTAAGACAACATATGCTTGTTTCTAATGCATTAAATTCAGACACGTTAAAATCTGGGGATGTGCTGAGGAAAACAAAATACTATTAAAGTTTCTATGTCTCTGTGATATCCCCAGGGAGATTTCTCTCAGCTGAAAAGTTAGCTTTCACAAAGCTACTTCTAAAGCCATTCAGCGGCTTGCCTCCTGTTAATAGAACTTTAGCGGAAATAAAACCTAATGCATAAGGCAAAACAACAAAATTTCTATTCAAGACTTTCAAAAAGCTAAAGTATAAATTAAGTGGCAAAGTAAATGTGAAGAGTGCATCAACATTAATTAATATTTGAGGTAGCATTTGACATGGAAAAGAGAATACTTCCTTCAGGTGTGGCTATAGTGTAATTTCTTTGGCCAATGAAGGAGGTATTTCATGTTTATATGTGAAAATGGCACTCTTCAGTGGCAAACAATAGAATATGGATTGGAAAAAATTCCTCATGTTACTTAATCAATTATCAAGATAGAAGTAGTGAGGGCTAATCCAGAACTATCTTGTCCTGAAAAGGAAAATGAAATTGTTTATCATTAATTTAATTAAGGCCAAAACTACATATGGTTTTTATGATTAGAACTCTGCTTCGGTTGAGATTCATTCTAATCTTTTGCATGCCAAGAGAGACAGCTAAACAAGACCCAATGTGGATATTTTGATCAAGTAGTAAAGGAAGTAATGAATACATGAATTGGTACAAAGAACACTATGTTTTGTCATTTATCTGTGTGAATTTTATGCAGGTTAATTTGCTTTAGTTTTGTCTGTAACAACAGATATACTCCTAATTTTCAAAAGAGTTTTGCTAAATAAAAGGGGTAAATATTAGGAAACTATTCAGACAAATGCCTGAAACAGAATAAGCTATACATCATTTTCAATTTTGTTTTTGTTTTGAAATGGACGAATTTTATTGACATGCAGACATACAATAAAGGCACATTTCTTAGCTGTATTTTGACAAAAATGTAGGTCATTTAACTGAAACAATAAACAATGTCAGAGTAAACATAAACTAATAGTATCTTTGAATAAGGAAGCTAAAGCTTCTGGTTTTCAAACATGGTTTTTCTTGGAAAACATCAGAATATGTTCTTGGGTTGCTTTGTCTGGAGTTGGATATCTCATGATAAATATCTGTAATTTTTCATAGCTTTTAATTTAATGGAATGAATTACCTATTTTTCTACAAATTAGGTATTTGTTGGAATTTTCCAGTAATCACAGTCTCAAAACAAAAGTAAGTTTTTGGAGAATAATTTAAAAATCCCCCCTCACCAAAAAACAAAACAAAACAAACAACAACACCAAAACCCCTGAGCAAATTATTGGGAGGAATTTGGATGGAAAATACCTTTAGAAATATACTCACTGAAGCTTTGGTCTCCTGATAAATGGATCCTAAATCACAGGAAATTTGGCCACCAATTATTCATACAGTAATTTATTATGCTAAAGAGTAGGCAGCTTTTCTTAGAAAAGTCATAAAACAGGCCGGGCGCGGTGGCTCAAGCCTGTAATCCCAGCACTTTGGGAGGCCGAGGCGGGTGGATCACGAGGTCGAGAGATCGAGACCATCCTGGTCAACATTGTGAAACCCCGTCTCTATTAATACAAAAAAATTAGCTGGGCACGGTGGCGCGTGCCTGTAATCCCAGCTACTCAGGAGGCTGAGGCAGGAGAATTGCCTGAACCCAGGAGGCGGAGGTTGCGGTGAGCCGAGATCGCGCCATTGCACTCCAGCCTGGGTAACAAGAGTGAGACTCCGTCTCAAAAAAAAAAAAAAAAGAAAAGTCATAAAACAGTGTTTCTTGTACCAAAAATGAGCAACAGTCTCAACCTTGTTTAGATTGAATTCAGTAACTTACTCAATTTTTACAAGATGGAAAATTGATGTTGCAACCATGAACTCCCCCTTCACTTTTGAAGAAATGTCAGAATAGTTTGATTTTAAAGAATATTCCATTTGTAAATATATTCTTCTATTCTATACATATGTTTTTCTTGAGACTGTGATTTAAAGTTATAGGGCAAAATGATGTGAAAATAAGCTAAAAAGCTAGGAATATAATTGAAATATAAAACAATATTTTGAGAAAATTAAGCAAAGCCAATTCATGATCATGAAATAAGAGAAAATCTTATCTGTCAAATTTCAGAAATTCAGTAATATTTACATTGTATTTATGTGTAACATGGTGAATGTATAATTAGTCCTGAACATAACCTGCTTTGATTCAAATCCTCTCATTTATAGCTGTGTGGTTTGGGGGAAGTTATTTATCTTTTATGTTACTTTGATTTCTCTAGATAAAATGAGGATAATAGTAATATCTTCTAGTGCTATTAGGAGGATTATAGAAATTAGTAAGTGAAAGCATGCAGAACAATGCTTGACATTTAGTAAACCCTGAAAAAAGGTTACTGGTTCCTTAATTTTATGGAGTTTCAGTTTTTTTTTTTTTTTTTTGAGACGGAGTTTCGCTCTCGTTACCCAGGCTGGAGTGTGCAATGGCGCGATCTCGGCTCACCGCGACCTCCGCCTCCTGGGTTCAGGCAATTCTCCTGCCTCAGCCTCCTGAGTAGCTGGGATTACAGGCACACGCCACCATGCCCAGCTAATTTTTTGTATTTTTAGTAGAGACGGGGTTTCACCATGTTGACCAGGATGGTCTCCATCTCTTGACCTCGTGATCCACCCGCCTCGGCCTCCCAAAGAGCTGGGATTACAGGCGTGAGCCGGAGTTTCAGTTTTAAACTAACTGTAATGTGAATTTTAATTTTGTGTTAGACATTTTAGTTTCTTGGAGATCTTTCATGAACCTCAACTCCATAGTCATCTCTGTTTGTGCTTGTATTTCCCTGATGGAAAAAGTGCTCTAGTGTTAAGTATGTGGCTTCTGGAGCCAGAATCTGTTGGTTCAAATTCCAGTTCTATGAAATCATTCTTGTACAATTATGGACAAGTTACCTAAGTCTTTTGTTTCTGTTTCCACATCTGCAAAACTGGGAGAGTAGTAATATCAGTGTTATAGAGTTTTAGAGAGAATTGAATTTATAGATTGCCATAAAAAAAAAACCCTTAGGCTCCGTGCAACTTTAACTGTTATTTTCACTTAAAAAATAATAAACAAGCTTTATTCCTAGTATGCTTTTCTGTTCTTGTCTATTAGCATGTCTTTTGCATCTTATCAAAGGAGAGCAAGCTGACATTTTTAAGTTTCTTTTTATTTGATGCTGAAGTGTTTTTACAAGTCTGCTTTTCAATATGACTCTTTTATATGCTTTAAAAAATAGATATAAATGTTCACTTTTTTTTAGGTAGGGGAGAGATTTTATTGGGCTCCAAATTTGCTGTTGAGGTATTAGAAAATTTGTAGATCACACTTGACTTTTTTGCTTTGTTCAAGAGCTGGCTAAGTCCTTTTTCCTATTTATGGCTGAAAGGAGTTTTAATGTGAGTGCTTCTTAACCCAACATACTGCAGTGTTGCAAGACTTTAGTGGATTCTCTCTTAATTCCGATGATTACTCCTTTGATGGAATCTGTGGAGAAACTGTCAAACTCTAATACTGGAAATGAGATGTTCTTTCTTTCATATGATCAGCAGTAATTACTCTTCTGTTTTTATATGAGTTTATTTATTTACTTATTTTTTGAGACAGGGTCTTATTCTGTTGCCTAAGATGGAGTGCAGTGGCCTAGTCATGGTTCAATGCAGCCTCAACCTCCTGGGTTCAGGTGATCTTCTGGTCTAAGCCTCCTGAGTGGCTGGGGCTATAGGCACACATCACCATGCCCAGCTAATTTTTGTATTTTTTTTGTAGAGATAGGGTCTCACTATGATGCCCAAGCTGGTCTCAAGCTTCTGGTGATTGACCCACCTCGGCCTCCCAAAGAGCTGGGAATATAGTTGTGAGCCACTGTGCCAGGCCCTGTGACTCTTAAATAGAAATGTCTATTGTTTGTCTATTCTATAGAAGGGTCCACATTTCTTTTTACCCAGTGATCTGAGACTAGGAAAAGTGATTGGTTTACGTACACGTGACACAAATTCTCCCTTTCTTATAGGGGAGCACCCTGTCTGTAGTACACAGCATTCCTCACTCCTTCCTACAGTACGTTTACAGGGGCAACTCTTTCTCTCCAAGGCAACAGCATACCATTGCCCATGTATTCTGATGGTGACCACAGGGTAAATTTATTTGTGAGAATAAAGTTTTTGGAAACTTATTTCTAACTATATTTCAAGCTATGTTCTGTAGCCTGATTTTACCAGTGATAAAGTTAATGTTTTTTAATGCTCCTCTGAATTAATTCTGCTTGCTTTCCCCCTTTTCTCTTTCTTCTTTTCCCCCCTTCTTTTTTTTCTACTTACCTTTGTTCCTATTTTTTCCTCCTCCTTCTGTTCCTTTTCTTTTGTAAATGTTCTATGTACCAATAAAGAATATGGGGTAGTGCTCTATAAATATGAATGAGAAAGGGTTAGCGAAAAATGTTTATTTTATAGCCTCGCTGATGTTTTATTTTGTTGTTCTTTTAGTTACTGACAGAGGTGTCTTCAAACCCCAAACTCAAGTTAAGCATTTTTAAATTTCTCCTCTTAGGTCTGACAATTTCTATTTTGAAGCCCATGTTATTACATACTTACAGATTCAGGATTATTATTTCTTCATGATGAATTGGACCTTAATCATTATGAAATTTACTTTTTCTAATAATATGTTTTCTCTTTAAACCTATTTTGTCTGATACTAACGTAGCCACACCATGTTTAGTTAACATTTTCATGGTATTCCTTTTTCGATACTTTTTCTTCCATCATAAAGACTTTCTGTGTTTTTATATTTAAAGTGTATCTCTTGTAAACAGAATAGATTGGGTCTTTTTCAGAACTCTTATGAAAACATTTCACTTTTAATTGAGATGTGTAATTCATTTACATTTATTACAATTACAGATACATTTGAGCTTAGTTCTGCCATCTTTCTATTTGTTTCCAATTTTACAATCTTTCCTCTTCCCTTTGGTCCTATTCTCATCTTTCCATTCCTTCTTTTGGATTCGTTAAGACAAAAAAAAAAAAAAAAAAACCACTTACCTCCTTTATGAGCATTTTATCACTATGTTTTTAAAGTTCATTTATTGGTCACCTAGAGATAATAATATACATCTTTTCTTTTTATAATTTGCCTCAATTATTTTATCACTTTTCATATAAGAAACTTAAAACAGTAATTTCTTTTACCTACCTTTGAGCTACTGTCATATACGGTACTTCAGTATATCTTATCAACCCTCAAGACATTTATATTGCTGGTCTAAGCAGTTAAGATTATTTTGTATTTACTCTTGTATTTGACCTTTCTGGTTCTCTCTAGTCCTTCCTAAAGTTTTGTCCTTTTTCTCTGCTATGAGTCTGCTTATGACAAATGTTCTTGTCTTTATTTCACCTTAATTTTTGGAACTTTTTGTTTTTTGACTTACAGAAAAGTTCCAAAGATAGTAACTGATTATTCCTATATGCTCTTTACCCAGTTTTCTCTAATGTTAGCATTTTATATACTCATGGTATAATTTTCAAAACTAAGAGTTGACAATGATACGATACTATTATCTGAACTATAGACTTTTTGTGGATTCCATAAATTTTTACATCAGTGTCTGTTTTTTAAGAATCCAATCTGGGACACCATTTTGCATTTAGTTGTCACGTCTGTTTTGTCTCTCCCAATCTGTGACAGTTTCTCCGTCTTTATGTGTTTTTATAATCTTGATCCTTTTGAAGAGTACCGGTCAGACATTTTGTAGAATGTTCTTCATTTTCTCATAATTAAGTTTATATATTTTGAGAGAATGCTACAAAGATGATGTGCCCTTATCATTTCAAGTGTAGCATGATATCAATATGACTAATTATTGGTGATGCTAGCCTTAAAATCACTTGATTACAGTAATGTCTGCCAGTTTCTCTACTGTGAAGTTACTGTTTTTCCCTTTGTAGACTCTTTGTTGAAAGTGAGTCATTAAGAGAAGTAATTCCACACTCAAGGAGAGACAAATTAAGTTCTACCCCTTAAAGAGAGAATTACCAAAAATTTCATACGTATATATTAAAATCACAATGAGAATTTAAAAAAATAGAGTGATATCTGAAGCTAGGCCAATATCCTGTTTTTTTCTTAAACTTTTGCTGCCCACTATAGCATAGAGCGTTGAATCTTGCCAGCAGAAATTATTACAGTGGTGTTTTAATAGTCATTTTTCTATTTCCCACATTTCTTCTGTAGTTATTAATTGGAATTATTCCATAAAGAAGAGTTGTCTCTTTCTTTTTAGCTACATTTTATTATTAAGGGCTCATGGATACTTCAATTCAGTGCAATACTTATAATCCATAATGTGTTATTTCTTCTATTGCTTGATTGTTCCAGCTCTGGCCATAGAAAAATTTGGCAACTGTGTCATTTTGATGTGCTTTTATCCTTTTTATTTTTATTTAAACATTTTAGTGCTTTCATTTCTTTCTTTGTTTTGGTACCACAAGAAGTTCCAGGCTCATTGTATAAGCATACATTGTACATTCTCTGTTTCAGTCTCCCAATCAACCATGGAGCATTGGTTCCTTTTTTAAAGGAATTGTATATAAAAATAATTGATTATAATCTGGGTGCCACTAGCTCATAAAACCTGAATTTTGTATGCAGATTTGTTATATTTATATTCTGTTCTATTTTTCAGTTTTGTATTCACCAGAAAGTCATTCATGTGTAATTTTTAGTAACATAATGTTTTCTATCACTGCAACTTTAGAATATGTACTGCTCTCAACTATACTTTTTAGTAGGATATAACATGCTGTGATAGTCTAATTATCTGATTGAATTGAATTGGCCTTCAAAGAGTCTTGGAAGAGGGCAGACACATTTTCTTGGAGACAGGCTATTTGGCATTTGACCAAAAATAATGGATGAATCAATGAGCCATGAAGATGTCTCTTTGCTTGAAGTCATATAAAATAACAATTAAATATTAATAAAAAAATCCTGGATATTGTTTTGACACAGATCAATATTCAAGTTAGCAAGAATGAGTTGAAAGAAATTGATTTGTATTCAAACTCAGAAGCAGTTTCATTCAGCGACTGTTTCTGGTGAGACAGCAGTTCCTCTAGTACATAACATGAAGGATGGACAAGTTACACTCAAGCATGGCAAAGAGAGAGAGAAAAAAGACATTGCCAAGGGAAAAATGACTCTCTAGTCTTAGAGACCATGGAAGAAATAGAGATAATAACTGTTACAACAGATTTCTGCTAAAATAGGAGCATAGAAAAAATTGAAAAGAAATAGGAAAGAACATAAGTCTAGGATTATAAGAATAGTTGTACTGCTTACCAGCGTGTGCCTTCATTAAAAAGTGGTCGTTTAGAATATTTAAATTCAACATTAATTCTTTGAGCACAAGATATATGTCAACTAAGGAGCCAAGCCAAAGGAAATACAATGAGCATTACCAGTAGTGCCTGCCAGTAAGCCTTCCTTCCAGTCTGAGACATAGGTGGGGTTATGGTCTCAGTGGAACCTATCAGACTTTCTCCTGAAATTATGAGTGATAGACAGAGGCTAAGAAGCATATGAATCTGTTGGATGCTAAGCTATCCTGATAGTAGTCAAGGTTCATGAGTTCCTGCTATAGAGAGAAGAAGTGGCTTTGATTCTAGATTTTATTTTTTATTTTTAAATTTTATTTTTATTTTTGTAGAGACAGGGTCTTGCTATGTTGTTCAGGCTGTTCTTGAACTCCTGGGCTCAAATAATCCTCCTGCATCGGTCTCCCAAAGAGCTGGGATTAAAGGTGTGAGCTACAACGCCTGGCTGATTTCAGATGTTTTTTGAAGGCCTGGTCATTCCAGTTTTTCTTTGTTACTGTAAGCTTCTCAGTATCTTTCAAAATAAATTTTTTAAAATAAATCACTGAGATAGCTGGAATCACCCAATCCCTTGAGAACCTGAATAGAATAAAAAGGCAAAGGAAGGGAGAATTCGCTTTTCTCCTTGAGCTACAGTGTCCATTTTCTCTTGCCTATGGACATGGGATAGGAGCTTCTAGTTTTCCAGCCTCCAGACCCAGTTTGAATTACACCACTTGCTTTCCTGGTTTTCCAGCTTGCAGATGGTAGATCATGGAACTTCTTGGTTCCATAATCACTTGAGCCAATTCCTATAATTAATGTCCTATTATATATGCCCATATCCTATTGGTTCTCTTTCTCTGGAAGCCTAATGCAACCGCACTGTTCATAATGTAGCGGCTCCTTGAGCTTTTGCAGTTCTGTTTCTGTTTCATTTTTCGGGTTCCGCATTCCGGTAAACTAAGAAACATCTCTCTGAGGTCTGAACACCTCATCAGACACTGCCTTGGACTAGTTAGTGCACCAGCCTCTGGTACGAAGATTGAAGACTCTCTCTTTTTCCTATTTGGTGGAAACTTGCATCTGCTGCAAAGATACTTTCTCTGCTCCCTTCTGCCCAGGTCTCCCATCAGTCTCTTCATTTTGCTTAGACTTTTGTGAAAGACAAGCTTCTTTGGCCTTTTCTTAATCTTACTGCTTCCAAAATCTCTGATTCAAGAAATGAAAAAAGTCTGGCTACCTAATTGAAATGAAAAGAGTAGACAGGTATAAGATAAATTTACCAAGCAAAATAAAATGTAAGATCTCAAAAGATCAGTGCATCAGAATTAAATACTAGGCAATGCCTAGGCAAGAATTTGAAAATTTATTATGCAGTCACTCAGTAGAGGTGGGTAAAAGTTGAACGATGAGGATGTTTGTTGACTCTGGCTGCTGACCTCCATATTTTTCTAAATGCCAAATTTGCCTTCACCTGTAAATATAGGCCAACCCCTTCATCTAGATCAATTTTGATCTCAGATAAATTGCTGTCTGAAAGAGCCTGGAATCAGAATTGCATTGAAGCCCTCTACCTCTGATGCTCTAGTTTCTTGATTCCTGGTATGCACTCTGGTTATTCATCTCCTTGTGTTGAAACCCGAGATCCCTGTTGCTAATAATGTGTCTCTTTGCAGCTCTATTACTGCCAATTGTTGGTCTCTTTTGCTTGATAACCATCTGGATTGACATCCCAGAGAACCATTCGATGTGTACATTTTAACCTCTGTTTAATCTTCCTGATGAGTTCTCGGACTCATGTTCATGAAATCCATCCTTAGATAGGCATCACCTTAGCCATATCCTTACAAAGCCTTTCATTATTAGAAATATTTGTATTGAACTTAGAAGACTGTTTGTCAATTCTGCTGACTTTGAGTCCTGGAAATGGCAGAATGGCGAGCAAAAATAATAAATAGATGTTCTGGATCTACTGGTACTGACACAACCATTCATGGACATCTTTACTTCTGCCTTTGTTCTGGATATTTAGGTAAGCTATTAATCAAAACGTAAAAAGAACCTTGATGGGGACAGTTTCCGTTGCAGTGGAAATTTACCCATTTCAAGGACACTGCTGTTCAATGAATCTGATTCGTGACTTTACCCTTGTGAGCTAGTTGTAGTACTTAGTTCTGTTATTAGAAGATGATTTTGAAAGGGCAGCACAAATTTGTCTGGTAATAAGATAAGCAGACAAAAGGTTAAAGAGCCACTGCCAAAGAGATTGTTTGCTGAGAATCGAAGACAGGCTTCCGGTTTCAAATGGTATCTAGGGAAATTTCCATTAACTCCAATGCCAGTAGAATGAAACTGAAAGTGCAATTGGTAGGTCAGCAGTACTGCGCCAACAGCAAAGTAGGTAGAAATTTACTTTGTTTCTTCTTTGCTGTGTGCACTTCACCAAAACTTCAGGGTCTCTAGCAAACAAAAAAACAGAGTAGCCATCCTTCTACAGAAAAAAAAAATACATATAAATATGTATATATAATTTATTGGGCACCAAACCTCATATTCATGTTAGATTCATTAGGTGGGTACAGCCCTAAAAAACTAGTGGTTATGAAAGTGACTAATTTTAACTATGCAGCATACCTTTTCCACATAATTAGTCTCATAAAACTGAATGGATACAAGAAGAATCCTGGTGGCAGACAGAAGAGTGGATTTTAATTTTTCTCAAAGTTCAGAATATTTAGTAAATGCTGGCAAGAAATCTTATTTACAACACACGGGTGGCTGTTAAGAGGCTGGAAGTTGTTAGAGAAATCCTACTCTCCCGCCCTTTCTGCAAGGAAGAGATTTGAAAAACATCCAAGTGGTTCTTGAGTGAAAGAATAGTAATCACATGCTTCCCATTTTGACAAAACTTGTGTCTGGTTAGATTTTGACTTGTTTAAAAATAAGTATAAAGGAAATAGCATATTGGAACATAAAAGTTATGTTTAGAGAGTATATTAGTTTTCTGTTGCTACTCTACCAAATTACCACAAACTTAAACCACCACAAATGTATTATCTTAAATTTCATGAAGTCATAAATCTGAAATAGATCTCTGTCGGCTATGATCAAGGAGACAGCAGTGCCACTTCCTTCTGGAGACCCTAGGGAGGATCCATTCCTTTTCCTTCTTGTACAGGCCACCCATATTCCTTGGCTCATGGCCCCCTTTCTACATCATCAAACCCCGCATACAACTGAGTCTTTGTCCTGTTGCCATCTCTCTGGCGCTTTCACATTTCTGTCCCTTTCACTTATAAGGACCCTTGTGATTACACTGGGCCTGCCCTGTTAATCCCAGTATAATCTCCCCATCTAAAAAGTCAACTAACTTTAATTGTCTCTGCTGCCTTAATTTCTCTTTGCCATACAATTCTAACATATTTGTGGATTCTAGAGATGTAGACTTGGACATCTTTGCATCTCTGTTATTCTGCAACCACAGAGGGCAATCAAATTAAGGCTGTACATTCAAAGCTCTATAAATTGCTTATTATATGAATGAGAAGAAAATTTTAGAAATTAAAATCTTCAAAAATGTTTTCATAGGTAAATAATATGCTCTCGTGATAATTGCTAATTTTACTTATTCCTTCTTAACTTTTATAATTATTGTATCATCTACATCTCTGGAACAATAGAAAATAATAGTCACGATGAAGGAAAAGGCAAAAGAAAAGAAAAATACCTCAAACAATATCAACAATATAAAAATTAAATAAGTGGCTGCGTACAAAAGTAATAATATATGGAAATGACTGAAACGGGAAAAGTTTTCCTTTACCCTCCTCACAGGGCATGTAACAGGGGGAGTGACCCCCTTCTTTGGTGCCTGACAGCAAAGAACCCTTAGGGGGAGCATGCAGATGGACAGGTCGTGGGGATTGTGGGCTTCAACCCCACGGCAGCATCTAGGGTTCAGTGTTTACAGCTCCCGAGAACCCAGTGGGCATGTGTTACAGTGTGTTCTTTCAGATTAGCCGTCCACAGGCAGCTTGTGTTAATCAGCTTAATTAGACCCCTCTGCCTTATCGCAAGGACAGAGGGCTTTCTGTATCCCCGGGTTCTTGCCCTAGTGTACCAGAAAAATCAGATCTCACGTGGGTTTGGAGAATTAATGCAAGGTTTTACTGAGTGGTGGAAGTGGTTCTCAGCAGCTGGATGGGGAGTCAGGAGGGGGATGGAATGGGAAGTTGGTCCTCCCATGATTCAGGCTGCTTATTCAGTGGCCAAGTTCCTCTCCCAGTGCCCTCGGCTGAATTTCCCTCGGCATCCGTGTTGTTTTGCTGACGATGGCCTGCTCGTGGCCTCTGTTGGTGTGTTCTTCTGCCCCTGTGTTCCTCTCAATGTCCGGCTGTTTGTGTGTGTGCCCACTAGGGTATTGGGGTGGTTTTTATAGGCACAGTGTATTGTGTTGCCCTACAGGGTGGTCTTGGAAAATGCAACATTTGGGTGCAAAAACAGGAGAGCCTGTCCTCACCTAGGTCCATGGGCACAGGCCTAAGGGTGTAGCCTTCACCGGGGACCCTGCCTTTCTCTACCCAGCACTTCCCTGCCCCCTTCCCATATCATTACAATACATAAATACATATATAATGCAATTTATATATGTGTATATAATATCATATAGACAATAATGTGTGTATGTATACATTTATATATATACCTATATATAATATTGTTTTTATATATGTACAAATAATATTTTAGAGCAAAAGGTCTCATATCAATAGGAATATAAATTTCATTTCCATGTTTACAAAATGGCATATGCAATGCAGAACTCCTTGAAGCAACATTATAATAGAAAAAGATTGGAAACAGCCTAAAAGTTTTTAAGTATCTGACAATCAAATAATCTGATGACAAATAATATAGTTTTTTTTTTTTTTTGGTCCTACACTAAAATGGAAATGTTTCCAGTCTTCAGCAGTAAGTATCCTGCTGGCTTTTAATTCTAGGACTAAATTTAGTTTAGGAATAGGAAAATGGAGAAAGCCGTTCTTCTACAAACCCAAGTCTATGAATATAAACTTTAAGTACATCTGTATATGCACACTAACAGACATTCATGTTATACAGGCATAGTAAACATATTTTAAGGAAAATGTTAACAGGGTTTCTCTGGTGCATGCAAATTCGATTTCAGAGAAAATATTTCACTTTATCACAGTCTGCACTTCTAGATTTTACCATGAATATCATTAATTTTAAAGTTTAAAAATGTTAAGATACTTTTAAGAATAACAAGATTGACATGGGCATGTTTTTGTCATAAGCAGAATTGATACTTCTGTAATATAGACAGTGGTATGAATGGCAACAACGAGGAGCTCATTAAGAAGGCAAAGAAAAATCATAAAGGGTAAAGACTGTGAAGGAGAAAAAAGATGTGGAAGACAAAAAAAAAGAACTAACAAAACCAAATAATGATATTTCTACAATAGCCCAAAAGTTACAAATATAGGCAATTTTCAAATACTGAACAGAACATTTCATTTCTTCTGATTTGAAGCGGGACCTGTATATATAAATTGATGAATTCTTAACATTCCAGGAAAAATCAATTAATGAGCTGTATCTACACTCTTTTCCTTTGCATTAATAAAAAGGATTCCAGTCATATGGAAACTTTACCTTTGAGGGGATATATAAATTGGATTTCTTTGGATTACCTATGAAAAATTCCAAATAAATTGATTTATAAAACTAAGGGGCAGAAATCAATAACTTTTTTAGTTTTGAGTAAAACAAACAGCCTTCATTTTGGTTTTATTTTTTTACCTAGACATTGGCTAATGTGCTACGCAATGCACAAAGATGGGCATATCTGAGGCTACTGTTAATATCGCACTGTGGTACATATGATAAGGGAAATGGAAAAATCATAGTCATCGTGTAACTTCATTATTTAGCATCACAGTCTAAGTAGATGGCATGAGTACTATCATTTTTACTTCCAGCAAGATATAATTGAGCAGAGTCAAGAGCTCTGTATTATATTGAATATACACAGAATTTTCTCCTTACAATCTCCTACCTGCAATGTATTCTAGTTTTTTCCTACTCTGCAAGGCCTAATCCCTGAAGCAACAATAGAATCATGATCTATGATGCTGTTTTTGCTGTGTAGAGGTGAAAAATCAATATGATATAAAATTATTATTAATATCAGCTGGAAATAACATACGTCATATATATATATTGCTGTTATGCCGAAATTACTGTTGTGTTGCCCTACAGACCCACACGATTGATTAATTTCAAATTAAAAGTAAATAAAAAAGTTTGACTTTTGTGTAATTAAAAGGTACTTTAAAGGAAAAATAAATAAGAAGACCTAAAGCTTTAGAAGTAAAATCTCATATTTAATAATTCAGATTTTGGAATTTGTTAGAGAATATTTTTCTTGAAGAATGTTTTCTTTTTTTTTTTCTCCTGGGGAAATATATTACTAACTTTTATCCAAATCTAACTGGATGTGTGTACTTCTTCACAGGAACACATAGGACTCCATGAGTGCTTCAGAAATGAAATGTGCTTTGCTATATCTGTGATGAGAGTTCAAGATGTATTTTTTGATATCATTATCAGTCTAGGGAGTGGTCAGCCCTGAGGTAAAGTTTGGGTAGTCTTCACTTCCCCACATGATCTCCATGAATTATACCACTGACTTCAAATTCTTTGATGCAAAACAAATAGATTTTCAGTCTTCTGTAAAGGGTCACCAAGATGTAGAGTCAAGAAAAGTCCCCATATGCCGCCCAATACAAAAACCAGGCAATCACTGTAAGCCTCTCTTAATAAATTTAAAGCTGCCACTGACTACTGAATGTGGCTATGTCTAAGTTATTTCTAAGAACAATATGTATAATTTGTCCTTCAGAAATGCTTTGCAATAAGATAATTACTGCAGTCAAAGAGACACCTTGCAGCTTTTAATGGGGCATTTTGTCTTTTCTGGGAGCACGAAAGGTGTTGCGAATGTGTCTGAAAATAGTGTTTGTTCAGTAAATATGTTTTTGCTAGAGCACAGTTTTGGTGGCTGTAACAGTGGAGTGATCCCTTCTAAGTCTTGATGTGATGTTACTGGAACTTAATAAAATAGAAGAGATAATTCTTTAGTTCTGATTTTTACAGGAAAATGTGTGGCTGGAAGCTCTCTAACCACTTTTTTTTTCTCTCTCTCTGGAGGATTGATACTCCTTTGCGATGTGGTTCGGACATATGCTCTATGGGGTGTGAAGTGGGCAGAAGGAAAGACAATAGGAAAAATGATCTTAAATGATGTGAGCAATCAGCATAATTTATAAGAGTTAAAGTTGCCATGGGAACACAGAGAAGAGGAAAGTTTACTGCTAGAATTAAGTAGGCACACAACACACACAGAACACACACACACACACACACACACACACACACACACACATACACACACACACAGGCTTCCAAAGGTCTAAGATTTTTTCTTTTTCTTTTTTTGTTTTTTAACTGTATCTCCAGTACCCATAACACTGTGTGTCTGTGTTTGGAAAGGCAGCTTGTGCCTAACTGGATTTTGAAGATATCAGGCATTCTAGGATTGAGACTGAGAATTCTCTGTTATAACAGGCAAAAGTAAAAGCCAATAAATAAAAGAATACTACATTTTAATTTTCAAAGATGCTATTCTTTAATTCAGAGCTACATTTAATAGCTCTAAAATCAGGATGTATCTTAGAATTAATAGTATGTTCCATGTGAATTGCCAGTGTTTAAAAAAAATTGTTGAGGGTAAATCAGATAACAGTGTATCTTATAACTGACGGCATCTTACATAAGATGAAATACGGTATTTTGATAGTGTGTAATATGTTTCTGGTTTGCAATTTATTAATTTATTTTAGTTTTCTGTGACTGCTGATGTAGTTGCCTGGTGATTTATTTCAATTTGAGCATTCAGAGTTTGAAGGTGAACTCATTAGCCAAGTAAGTGCATATCCATCTCTCAATGTATGGTACTCACAGCATCAAACAACTACAGCTTTCTTGCTAGAGTATTCAACGTATTGGTAATAGCCATTTTTTGGAAAATTGTATTTAACGTGTTTAGGCTGTATTGCCACATTTAAAAATCGTCAACTATTTTGTCTACTTCAATATGGCAAAATTAAGTTGAAAGGTCACCTTTATGTCTTTGTGTGTCCTTTATATCTTACTGTCTTATTTTTACAGTTATTTAAATTCCAAATGTACCTTGAGTCTAAATGGAGTAAAGAAGGGTGACTAATTTAAAGAATCAGATGACAAAGGGGTCCTGAAAATCTCAAAACTAAAGAGAATTAATATGGTGCTAATCACGTGGCCACTTTAGGATGTTGTACATTTGATAACAATTTTCTAAGAGATGATATTATTTTAGACATAGATTTTAATAGTTCCTTTTTTGTAGTAAATATCACATTTTATAAAAAAATTTATTCATTTATAATATAATTTAATTTTCTAACATACAATTGGCAGCCAGCTGATCGTTTCTATTGTTCTGTTTTTAGGAGAGTTGCTCTTTCTGCTGTTTTGGAAATTACGTTTTATTTTTCTCCTGGGTGATAGAAAATTATCAGAACTTAGAGGGCAATTTTATTCCTTTCTAAAGTAGTTAAAATTTATTCAGACAGTCAATTTGTGTCTCCCTTTTATATCATTTGCATCCTATTTTGAGTTTTTCCTCTTTTGTTAAAATTTTGTTAGTATGTTTCTCCCTTGATAGATGCCTCGGAAATTTTTTCTTGATCTGAACTTGAGTTCTTGCTCTATGTTATTGTAACCACTACTTTTTTGTTGGAGAATAGCTTATATTTATTTACTCCCATTTAACCATGTGGAATATGTACTCCCATGAAGAAAATTCAAGCACATTTCAGGTATTATCGTATTTTCTGTGGCTCGTTTCTCCATCTGTAATCTAAAGAAGTGTTCATGGGCAGAGGCTCTCTAAATAGCTTGTTTGAGGTAGGAAAGAGAGTGTGGCCCTCTAACTACTGTGGAAGATAGGAGAAACCACACTTATTTCTATTTTTCATCTGGATTCTCTACAAGTTAAAAGATAAAATAATATTTGGAAAGGAATGAAAGGATGAAAAATCATGGAATGTTTGTGCTGTTAGAGGTAGTTCAGAGAAAAGAAAATTTCTAATGTCTATTGAACTCTTGCAATGCTATAACAAGAACAGAACTATCTTACTAATACTCTCTATAGTTAGTGCTTTACTTCTTATTTAATCTTCAAAACACCTTTTTATGTTAGATGTTAATATCATGCTTACTTTAGAGATTAGACAATTGAAGCTTAGAACTTCACTAGTTTGCTCCAACCCATGCAGCTGTTTTAAGAGTGAGGATTCGAAATGAGGTTTATTTTGCTATAAAGTTCATATCTACTTTATTTTTTCTACATATGTTATCTGTGTTCAGTTAAGTTATTAAATAATTTAAAACATCTAAGTGACATTATTGGATTTTTGTGTTAGAATATCACCCTGGTATCAGTGTAGAGACAGTTTTGATGCAAGGGAGTAATAACAGAGCCAAGAAATCTTGAAAGCCAGTAAGAGATTTAGTTCAGTAAGACGATTAATGTGTGAATTACAGTGGTGGTAATAATAACATTAATAATGTGTATGTGACATTATAAATATTTGTAATGTTAGTATTATCATAATTGTAGTATTTGTATTATTTATAGTATTTGTAAGTAACAAAAGACTGATGAAAAACACTCCTCTGCTGAGGACGACTTGAAAACCTGGATTAAACAATACAAACAAAAGCTTTCTATTTAAAAAGACATAAGAGTGTTAATGAAGAAATACCAGCCTAGGATTCAAGAAAAGAAGAAAACCAAGATTGGTGAATTCCTGGATTAGTGATAATCCTGGAACAGTTGACAGGCAGCTGAATTTTGCTATTGATAGTCTCACATCTAGAGTAATAGGGTTTAAAGTCCAGGTCCCATCAAAAGCAGTGGTTCTGGTAAACACCCTTTACCAGAGGGCCCCAAAATTACACCTTTGAAAAGAAAAGAACTAGGAATAAATAGACCTTTGCAGGTCAACTATGAATCATTTTAATCTTTGGAATTGAATTGAAGTGATCCCAGATTGTTAGTGAATCCAAGTACCTGAGAAAAGCAGCCTAATTCCTCTCTAGAGGAAGGTGATGTGGTAGCTCTCAAATAATTTTCTACAACAATTTTACAAATATAATGTCTGGGATGAGAAAGGGATCAGGTACAAAGGATGGCAAGACGTCATGGATGACAGCGAAAAGCAGACAAAAGAAACAGATTCAGAAGTGCCTTAGATAATAAAGACAGACTTTAAAATAACAGCTCACCTCCTAAAAGAGAAAATAAGTGATTGAGAAGTTTTGGAGAAAAACTTAAAAAAATTGTAGCTGAAAACCACAGTATTATTATTTAAAATATCAAAGGAATTTTTTGTTTGTTCGTTTTTTGAGATTGGGTCTCTCTCCATCACCCAGGCTGGAGTGCAGTGGTGTGATCAAAGCTCACTGCAGCTTCTACCTCCTAGGCTCAAGCAATCCTCCCACCTCAGCCTCCTACTAGCTGGGACCACAGGTGCATACCACCATGCCAGGTTAATTTTTAAAATTTTTTGTAGGACGAGATCTTTCTGTGTTGCCAAGGCTGATCTCAGACTCCTGGGCTCGAGTGATCCTGCCACCGTGGCCTCTCAGTGTTAGAATTACAGGCATGAGCCACTGCACCCAGCCCAAGGACAGTATTTAGGAGAAAAAGAAATGCAAATGAAGATAAATTCATGAACTCTGGTTTGTCAGAAGAAAAATATATATAAAACATATCACATATGAATGAAATGGTAAGAAATCCTAAACTTTGTAGTTAGAGTTGAGAAAAAAACAGACGAATGTAGTATTTGAAGATGTTTCGCTTTGCTGAAACTTATTAAAATTAATAGAAGACATCATGCAACAGACGTAAGAGGTCTTATGAATGAGAAAAACTCAAATCATAGTATACATCTTTTAGCTATACTTTTTTTTTTTTTTTTTTTTTTTAGCTATATATTTTAAGAATAGCTTAGTGGGTGAATCGGAAAGTAGTAATTTCAAAGATCACATTCTGTGGTTCTCTTACTGACATTTCACTTTGGCCACGTTGGTGTTTGCTTTATAAGCATCTCATGCTTTCAACCTATAGCAAAATGTAGAAGAAACTTTGGGACCTTGAATGTTCATTCATTTGTGTATTGTAGCAGATCCAAGACAATTTTCTGAGAAAAATCCCATCACTGTCATCAGATTCACCTTGGTTTGACTTGGGAAGACTTGTGATGGCCCCTTGAAATCTCCCTCTCTTAGAAATTCATGATGCAGACTGCTTGGGTGACTCGCGGACATCTAAAGTAAAAAACAAAGTTGTTTTAACTGCTTAATTTAGATAAACCTTAAACTTTCCAAGCTCGACATCAGAACCCTTTTTGTGTGTAACAGTTGTGACTCAGGGACATCCTTTGGGGAACATTATTCAACTCAATTTTGTTCTTACTAAGATAAGAACCTTTGACTCAGTTAAAGTGAATCTCTTAAGGTTCCACAGTGAAGAGCAGAGCAAAGAATGAAAGTTTGCTTATTTTTTGGTTTGATTTTTTGTTTTTCTTTTAATTTGCCATAGTTTTTTTTTTTCTTAATATAGCTCTATTAAAGTGGAAATCCTGAAGTGCTCAGTCCCACTTGGCAACTGAAATCACTCGTAACCCTGCCAGCTATATCTTCTGGTGGCAATCTCTACATTTCTAAGTTATATGCATATGTATATAACTATAGTATATAGTGTTATATGTGTTATACAAATTATAATTATCTTTTATGTATCATGATTTATTGATTTTAGACTATAGCATAATTTGTATTTGTGTTAGATTAAGACTTAACTCACTTGGAGCACTTCACCACATCCTGTTTCTTCTTAAGTAAATTATAACACATTAGTTATATTACAAACTTTTTAGAAGATTCATATTGAACTATCATATTGTTCAGTTTCTAAATATGTAAGAATTATCCAGATAACTTTCTATAATAAAGACTGATTCCTGTTTTGATGCTTGATCACTGTCCTCTTTGAAGCTCTACGCCTCCTTCTTTCCCTTTTGCCCCACTTCTGGGAAAACTGATTTAAAAAAAAAACTCAGTAGCTCCCTCCCTTGGCATTGGCAGAGGAGTTCAAACCATGCAATCCCTGCCTGGTTTTACCTCTTAATCCAATAAAAGCTAGGGTCATCTACCCCACTCAAGGTTATTTTACTCAGAAGGAACCGAAGCCCTTTCCAGGAGAATACTTTTGCCATTTACTATATGAGTAATAAACTTTATTTCATATTTATTCGTGTCTGTATGTCTTTCTTCCTGATAACCCCAAATTTCTGGGCAGAATATAGTAGAATACGCTAGTTTCCAAAATAAAACACTTTCTGCTATTGATTAGATTCCATTGTGGTAAGAGAAGATACGATTTTAATCCTTTTGTTATGGAATAAGATTTGTTTTATGGCTTAGCATATTTTTTATTTGGGGTGAATGTTTCATGAATAGCAAGTAAAGTATTTCCTGTCATTTTTGGGTGGAGGATTCTGTAAATCTCAACTAGGTCAAGGTGGCTGATAGTATTATTCAAAGTTTCTGTACTCTTACTGATCTTATATTCATGTATACTGATGATTACTGAGAGAGGATAATTTAGATTTAAAATCCAGCTAGAATTATAGTTTTCTCTATTTCTCCTCTCATTTCAGTTCCATCAGTTTTTATATTGGAGTTCTGTTATGTACACATATTTACCATTAATTTTTTTATGAATTGATTTTTTAATCATTAGGTAATGTCCTCCTTTATCCCTGATAACATTTTCTTTTCAAAAGTATATTTTTTCTATTCAAAAGATTACTTAGTATGATCTTCATGGCACCACTCCAGTCTTCATTTGAGTAGTGCTATGTATGTGTGTATATGTATATTTGTGTGTATGTATATATTATATGTACATATTTGTGTGTGTGTATATATACATATATACACAAATATACATATATCCACAAATAAATACATATATATGCATACCCACATGTTTTTTTTCTCTCCAATGCTTTTATTTATGTCTTCATAAAGTTTTTTCCCTCTACAACATGCAGGTGGATCTGCTGTTTTACACAATCTGGCTATCTCTGCTTTTCATTTGGACTGGTTAGATCATTTACTCTTAATGTAGTTATTGACATAGGTGGATTTCAGTCTACCATTTTAATAGTTGTTTCTTTTTACTTCATCTAGGTCTTTGTTCTTTTTTTTCCCTTTCAGACCTTTTAAAAAATAGTGAGTAGTACATATAATCCCTTTTTAGTTCTACCATTGGCTTATTAATTACATAGCTTTATTACCATTCTAGTGGTTGCTAAAGGTTGATAATAGGCATACCTTGGAGCCATTGCAGGATTGATTTTGGTTCATTACAATCATAAAAATTTTACAATAAAGTGTGCCACACAATTTTTTTTGTTTCCCAGTGCATATAAAAGTTATGTTTATACAATGTGAAATAGCATTGTGTGTAAATGATGTATATAAGTAAATTAAAAAATACTTAATAAAAATTTTTCATTAAAAAATACTGAGAAAGAGACAGTACATGTTGTAGGAAAAATGGCATCACTGATGGACTTTCTTGATGCAGTTGTGCCACAGACCTTCAATTTGTAAAACACACAGTATCTGCAAAGCACAATAAAGCAAAGAGCTATAACACAAGGTATGCCTGTACGTCTTTAATTTACCACAGTTTGCTTTAGATAATGTTGTGCCACTTCACATATAATATATGAACTTTATAACCGTATGCCTCTATTTCCTCATTTTATTCTCTGGGCTATTGTTGCCATATAGTTAATTAATACATATATTATAAACCTCATAATATATAGTTACTCTTCAGAAAATCAAACTGTTTTAAACAACTAAAAGTTGGTGGGGGGGAAAGGACATTTACATCTACCCTTATTTTAATGATTACTGGCAGTCTTAATTGCTTTGTGTAGATCCACATTCCTTCTGCCTGAAGATCATAATATTTAATCTAACATTTCTGCTACTGCAGTTCAAATGGCAATGAGGTCTTTGAACTTCTGTCTGAAAAGACCTTTATCTCACTATCATTTTTGAATGATATTTTGGCCAGGTATAGAATTTTGAGTTGACAGGGTTTATTTTAGTGCTTTAAAGTCTTCTTTTATGTTTAGGCTTGCATAGTTTTACAAAAGGAATCTAATATCATTTCTATCCTTTTAATTTCCATATAATGTTTCTTTTTTTTTCTAGCTGCCTTCAAAAGCTTCCTTTTTTCTTTGTTTTTCAGCAATGTAATCATGATTCATTTAGGTTTTTAAAAGTTCATTCAATTTTTCAAGTTCTGTAAACTTCTTGGATCTGTGATTTAACATTGTTCACTAATTTTCTGAAGAAAATTCTTCACTCTTATTCCTTCAAGTATTTATTTGCCCCATTCTCTCTTTTTTTCCTTTTGAGACTCCTGTTGCACATGTGATAGACTGTTTGGCATTGTTTCACGTATCTTGGATTCTCCATTTGTTTTCTTTCTTTGTTTTCCCTTTTTGTGTTTCAGCTCAGATAATTTCTGTTGCCTGTACTCTAGGTCAGTTATTATTTCTTTAGGTGTTTAAAATGCCCCGATGATTCCATCTAAGGAATTACTAATTTCTGACATTGTAATTTTAGGTATATTTCCATTTGGCTGTTCCTAAAATAATTTCTTACTTTTGGTTGAAATTCTCCATCTATTCATCTATTTTTGTTTACTTTTTCCATGATATCTTTAACATATTAATCACAATTACTTTAATTTCCCTGTCTGATAGTTTCAATGTGTAATGTAGTTTACTCCAGGAATTCTTGGTTAAAGGATTATGAAGGTTCCTAGTTAGAGAATAGGTGTATGGTTCCTGGTTTAGGATGTTCCTTCTTTCCTTACTCAAAAAATTGGGTTTCTCATTGCAATTCTTATGTTTTATGTTTTAATTAATTGGTTTAGTTAAGTAAGCTCCTGAAAAAAGAGAAGGGAACAATAGAAGAAGAGAAAAGGGAAGAAAATATTTCCTGGGATACCTTGACTCTGGAATTAATTACATCAGATATTAAATTTTCACCAGGATGTATGCTACAAAGCACTCAAGGATGAAGATTTTGATTTTGATTTTTAACTTTTATTTTAAGTTCAGGGACATACGTGCAGGCTTGTTATATATGTGAACTTGTGTCATGGGCATTTGTTGTATGGAATATTTCATCATCCGAGTATTAAGCCTAATACCCATTAGTTATTTTTCCTGATCCTTTCCCTCATCCCACACTTCATCCTCCAATAGGCCCCAGTGTCTGTGGTTCCCCTCTCTGTGTCCATGAGTTCTCGTCATTAAGCTCCTACTTACAAGTGAGGACATGTGGTATTTAATTTTCTGTTCCTGTGTTAGTTTGCTAAGGACAATGGCCTCCAGCTCCATCCATGTTCCTGCAAAGAATATAATCTCATTATTTTTCATGGCTGCAGAGTATTCCATGATGTAAATGTACCACATTTTCTTTATTCAGTTTATCGTTGATGGGCATTTAGGTTGATATCATGTCTTTGCTATTGTGAATACTGCTACAATGAATGTACATGTGCATGTGTCTCTATGGTCAAACAATTTACATTTCTTTGGGTATATACCCAGTAATGGAATTGCTAGGTGAAATGGTAGTTCTGTTTTTAGGTCTTTGAGGAATTGCTGCATTGTTCTACACCACTGAACTAATTTATACTCCCACCAACAGTATAAGTGTTCCCTTTTCTCTGTAACCTTACCAGCACCTGTTATTTTTTGACTTTTTTATATATAGCCATTCTGACTGAGATGGTGAGATGATATCTCATTGTGGTTTTGATTTGCATTTCTCTAATGATTAGTATTGTTGAGCTTTTTTCTCAGATGCTTCTTGGCTTCATGTATTTTTTATCTTAAAAGTGCCTGTTCATGTACTTTGCCCCACTTTTTAATGAGTTTGTATTTTTTCTTGTAAATGTGTTTAAGTTCCTTATAGATGCTGCATATTAGACCTTTGTCAGATTAATAGTTTGCAAAAATTTTCCACTATTCTGTAGGTTGTCTGCTGACTCTGTTGATAGTTTCTTTTGCTTTGCAGAATTTCTTTAGTTAGAAAGAAAGATGGAGAAAAATGCTAAAGTATTTACCTTTTCCAACTCCAGCCTAATCTTTTCAGTGAATGCTGGTTTATAAGAATTTCCTCATTCATCTCACCATTATTTTATATAATTCTTTTGTTGAAAGGAAAAATTAAAAAGTAGTATGAGGGAAAGAACACAATATAAGTAAAATATCTCCCCCATTACCATAATGGTATACTTTACTGTATATAAAATCTATTTTTACTATATTCAGAACATAACCATAGTTAGCATTTGTATAGTGTGGCAAGGATTACAAAGTATTTTCAGATGCTCTGCGTCATTGAACCTGAGGCAAAAACTTGAGCTTACTATAAGTAGCAGATGAAACAGATCTTAAAAGATAACAGGGCTAACCCACAGTAACATCACTAGAAAGTGGCAGAGCTAGGCCTCAAAAATAGCTTTTCTTTCAACATCCCTTTATGATTAAAAACTCTCAACAAATTGGGTACAGAAGAAACATACCTCAACATGATAAAGACTATATAGCAGATGCACAGCTAGTATCATACTGAATGAGGAAAACCTGAAAGCCTTTCCTCTAAGATTTGGAATAAGTCAAGGATGCAAACTTTCACCACTATTATTCAACATAGTACTAAAAGTTTTAGCAGAGCAATTTGACAAAATAAAAAATCAAAGCATATCCAATTTGGAAAGGAAGAAGTCAAATTATCCTTGTTTGCAGACCATCTGATCTCATATTTAGTAAAACCAAAGACTCCACCAAAAAAAATCTCAGAGCTGATAGGCAAATTCAGTAAATTTCTAGGATACAAGATCAACAAACAAAAATCAATAGCATTTCTATATGGTAGCAGTGAACAACTTTAAAAAAAAAATAATAAGAAAGCAATCACATTTAAAGTATGTACAAAAATAATTAAAATAAAATAAAATAAATATATGAATAAGCTTAACCAAAGTAGTGCAAGATCTCTGCAATGAAAACTATAAAACATTAATGGAAAAAAATTGAAGAAGACACAAAGAATGGAAAGATGTCCCATGATCGTGTGTTGGAAGAATCAGTACTGTAAAAATATCCATATTACCCCAAAGCAATCTACAGATTCAGTGCAATCTCTATCAAAATACCAATGACATTTTTCACAGAAGTAGAAAAAAGAATTCTAAAATTTATATAGAATCACAAAAGACCCTAAGTAGCCAAAGCAATCCTAAGCAAAAATAACGAATCTAGAAGCCGCATTACCTGACTTCAAATTATACTGTGAAACTATATTAACCAAAACAGCATGAAACTGGCGTGAAAACAGACACATAGACCAATGGAATAGAATAGAGAATCGAGAAATAAACCCATGCATTTACAGTAAGCTGGTTTTTGCCAAAGGCACCAAGAACATACACTGGTGAAAAGGACAGCCTCTTCAATAAATGGTGCTGGAAAAACTAGATGTACATATACCAAAGAGTAAAACTAGACCTCTATTTCTTACCATATATAAAAATCAAATCAAAATGGATTAAAGACTTATATCTGTGACCTTAAAGTACAAAACTACTAGAAGAAAACATTGGGGAAATCTTCAGGATATTGGTCTGCACAACAATTTCTTGAGTAAGACCTCGAAAGCATGGGTGACCGAAGCAAAAATGGATAAATGGGATTATATCAATCTAAAAGCTTCTTAATAGCAAAGAAAACAATCAATAAAGTGAAAAGAGAATCTACATAATGGGAGAAAATTGCAAACTATTCAACTTACAAGGAATTAATAATTAGAATGTATAAGGAACTCAAACAACACAATAGCAAAAAAAAAAAAAATCTAACTGAAAAATGGGCAAAATATCTGAATAGACATTTTGCAAAAAAAGACATCCAAATGACCAACAGGTATATGAAAAATGCTCAACACTATTAAGCAGACAAATGCAGATCAAAACTACAATGAGATATCATCTCATCCCAATTAAAATGGCTTTCATCAAAAAGACAAAAAATAACAGATGCTGATGAGAATGTGAAGAAAGGAGAATGCTCATACACTTTTGGTGGGTATGTGAATTAGTTCAGTCACTATGGAAAACAGTCTGGAGGTTCCTCAAATAATTGAAAATAGCACTGCTATATGATTTGGCAATTTCACTGCTGAGTATATATCCAAAAGAGAAAGAAAATCAGTGTATCAAAGAGATATCTGCACTCCTATGTTTATTGCAACTCTATTCACAATAGCCAAGGTATGGAATCAACCTAAATGTCCATCAATGAATGGATAAAGCAAACGTGGTACATATACATAATGGAATATTTTTCAGACACAAAAAAAGAATGAAATCCTGTTATTTGCAGCAACATGAATGCTATTGAACATTATGTTAAATAAGCCAAGCAGAGAGAGACAAATATATTTTTTCACTCATCTGTGGGAGCTACAATTTTGATTTTATGGAGGTAGATAGTAGAATGATGGTTACCAGAGAAGGCTGAGAAAGGTAGTGGGGTGGGGATAAAGAGGGTTAGTTAATGGGTACAAAAATACAGTTAGATGGAATAAATAAGATCTAGTGTTTTGTAGCACAATAGGGCAACCAAAATAAGAAATATAAATATAAAGTAATTATATTTCAGAATAACTAGAGGAGTGGATTTGTGATGTTCCTAAGGTGAAGAAATAAATGTTTGAGGTGATGAATATTTCAGCAGCCCAGATTTTATCATGACACATTGTATACTTGTATTGAAATACCACATGTATCTCATAAATATGTAAAACGTTTGTGTATTCATAAAAATAAAAATAAAATATCTTCTGATTTAACATCTCATGGGCATCACCATACCAATTGTTTCTCAGGTCCTTGGGATCTGCTGAATTTATTTAAGAATATCTGTGATATTATTAAACTACATGAATATCCGGAGGACTCCATAATAATTATATTTTAACCTACCTGTTAATTGTGTTAAGGTAAAAGGAATCTTAGTGGTTTGGGGTTTTAATTCTGTATCCCGTAAACATGCTATTAAAACATCTGCTATCAAAAGAGTTTCTATTCCACCTAAATTTTTGGGTGATAGAATGATGACTCCTCAGCATACTTCTGGAAGTAGTCTAAAAACACTCTCATTTAAAAATTCTAAACAATAAGCATTTGTCCCTGGTCCTAGTTTAGTTCATAGTAGAATTAGAAGTTTACTAAAGCATCAGAAACCTTTTCATGTCACTAAGACTACATTTGGTGTTTGTACTGTCATTGACAAAGGGGAATGTATTTGTAAAACTCCTGAGAAGGAGGAGTTTATAGACAGGCATGTCAATATTCATTAATATAATGAATACTGGAGTTTTTGAAGAGACTCTCCTGGAAATATTACAGATTCCAGGAAAGAGCCACATCATTTTGTAGCAGATGTTAGTGCTGCAACAACTACGCAAAAATATATTTCAAAGCAACAAGAATTGGAGATGAAACAGTTTATGCCTGGCCTGTAAGCACAAGAAGATGTTGAAAAGCAGTTTGAAACTAGAATGTTAGCACCATTGTTAACAGTCAGGGACGTTGACTGTGGGAAATATAAATCAAATTTTGAGATTTTACTTGGAAAAGCAATGTATTTAAAGCATATTTGGTACTTATATAATATACAGAAAGATTACCTCATCAGGCTTAAGAACCAAGGGAAGCTTTAGGATGCAGCCAGTAGAACTTCCACCACTGGCTGTTCCTCTGAGAGGGCTCAATATTAATGAAGGGTTTTAGATTCTATCATGGATTGTGTAAATAGTTCCAGTTGGCTTTGTAACTGAATCATTTCTGAAAAATTCAAACTGTTGGACATGCAGTTGGCTAAGCCTAGGTCATTTGTCTGTGATTCTATGATGTAAGAGGGTTATCTGGTGCCAGAGTTGGGTAGCTTTTAAATTAACACCTTCCCTACTTATGTCAGCCAAGGTTTGTAGTTTTTGTCTACCCCAAGATCCCTGACTGACAACAGTGATGTTTGCTTTATAGCTCTAAAAATATTTTTTTACCTATTTATTTACTTGGGAAACAGGCTTACACTTTGCATATAGTTTGGCAATATTCAAGAACGATACAGTTTTTCCATGGAATCTATAGTAATAGTTGAGAACTTTGAAAAAAAGTTTGCTGGATAATAATAACAATAAGACAAAGTTCTACAATTACATTTTAATTTTCCATTTCCTAGCCTCTTGATAAAGCTTGTCAGATATTTCTTTGACTTTTTTTTTTGGTGGGGACAATAGGGTTTGGTAGAATGTTTAGAATTTTCTTTTTTTTAAAAAACTCTATTTTAGGCTTAAGGTTACATATGCAGGCTTGTTATATAGGTAAACTCATGACTCCAGGGATATGGCATACAGATTATGTTACCCAAGTACTAAGCTTAGTATCCAATGGTTATTTTTACTGATGCTCTTCCTCCCCCACCATCCACCCTCTAATAGGCCCCAGTGTCTGTTGTTCCCTTTTTTGTGTCCATGTGTTTCCATCATTTATCTCCCATTTATAAGGGAGAAAATGTGGTATTTGGTTTTCTGCTCCTCTATTAGTTCACTAAGGATAGTGTCCTCCAGCGCCATCCTTGTTTTTGCAAAGGACACGATCTCATTTGTTTTTATGGTAGCGTAGTATTCAAGGGTGTATATGTACCACATTTTCTTTATCCAGTCTACTGCTGATGGGCATTTAGGTTGATTCATGTGTTTACTGTTGTGCATAGTGCTGCAGTGAACATATGCATGCATTTGTCTTTATGGTAGAACGATTTATATTGCTTTGGGTATACACCCAGGAATGAGATTGGTAGGTTGAGTGGTAGTTCTGTTTTTAGTCACACTGTTTTCCACCATAGTTGAACTAATTTACACTCCCATTAGCAGTGTAAAGTGATCCTTTTTCTCTGCAACCTGGTATCTCATTGTGGTTTCAGTTTGCATTTATCTAGTGATTAGTAATACTGATCTTTTCTTCATATGCTTGTTGGCTGTATGCATGCCTTCCTTTGAAAAGTGTCTATGCATGTCCTTTGCCTCCTTTTTAATGGGTTTGCCACAAAACAAATAAAATAGGTAGGAATACAGATAATCAGGGAGGTAAAAGATCTCTACATTGAGAATTACGAAATACTGCTTAAAGAAATCAGAGATAACACAATCAAATGGTAAAACATGTCATGTTCATGGATGGGAAGAATCAATATCATTATACTGACCATACTGCACAAAGCAGTTTATGGATTCAATGCTATTCCTGTCAAACTACCAATGACATTCTTCTCAGAACTAGCAAAAACTTCTCACAATACTGGATATTTAAAAAACTAGAAAAAATTATTTTCAAATTCATATGGAACCAAAAAAGAGACTGAACAGCCAAGACAATCCTAAGCAAAAAGAACAAAGCAGGATGCATCATATTCCCCGACTTCAAACTATACTGCAGGGCTACCAAAACAGCATGGTACTGGTACAAAAGTAGACACACTGACCAGTGGAACAGAAGGGAGAGCCTAGAAATAATGCTGCACACCTACAACCATCTGATCTTTGACATCGCTGATGAAAATAAAAAATAGGGGAGAGGACTCCCTATTCAATAAGCGGTGCTGAGATAACTGGCTAGTCATACGCAGAAGATGGAAACTGGACCTTTTCCTTACAACATATACAAAATTCTACTCAAGATGGATTAAGGACATAAATGTAAACTCCCAAACTATGAAAACCCTGGAAGATAATCTAGTAAATACCATTTTGGACATAGGAACTGGCAAAGATTTTATACCGAGATGTCAAAAGCAATTGCAAGAAAAGCAAAAATTGTCAAATGGGATCTGATTAAACTGAAGAGCTTCTGCACAGCAAAAGAGATCATTATGAGGGTAAACAGACAACCTACAAAATGGGAGTATTTGCAAACTATGCATCTGACAAAGGTCTAATATTCAGCATCTATAAGGAACTTAAACAAATTGATAGGCTGGGCACAGTGGCTCACACCTGTAATCCCAGCACTTTGGGAGGCCCAGGTGGGTGGATCACAAGGTCAAGAGATCGAGACCATCCTGGCCAACATGATGAAACCTCGTCTCTACTAAAAAATACAAAAATTAGCTCGGTATGGTGGCGTGCACCTGTAGTCCCAGCTACTCGGGAGGCTGAGGCAGGAGAATTGCTTGAACCCAGGAGGTGGAGATTGCAGTGAGCCAAGATTGCACCACTGCATTCCAGCCTGGCATGTGGTGACAGAGCAAGACTCTGTCTCAAAAAAACAAAAAAACAACAAAAAAAAAACACCAAATTGATAGAATTTTGTAAGACTTGATTGCATGTTGGGAAAAGAGAAGCAAGTAACTGAAAAACTAACGAGTAGAATGTAATTCCTAAAGAATGATGCCCTAAGTTGTCATGTGACCTTCCACCAAGTCAGAGATGATGGGGATGGGACTGAGAATGACTTGTGAAACAAGCCTTATGCCTTTAAGAGTCAAGATTCTCTAACAAACTGATTATGCTTTTAATATGAAGAACTTGGGAGAAATTTAAGGGAGCTTTACAAATACAAATTATTAATATTTAGTATTTATCCTTATTTTCTTAAGCATCAAGCATCAACATACATATATCTTGAATTTCATAAAAATGATGCTTGATTTCTCCTTCTCACATTTACTGTGATTGGAAGAACAGCATTTTTCTAAATGGAAAAGTTCAAGAGGCATATTTAATGAAAGGAACAATAGCTCAATTAAGTGCAATACAGAGAAATGACTACTTAATATAAATAAATGAAACCAGATTTCATTTGCATTTCAGACATCAGCATGAAGCATTACTTTCTGAATTGGTTTTATTGAAAACTGCTAGGAGCAATTTTTTCAATGAAGTATATTACTCTGACATCCTCTATTTCCTGTGGCACCTTCTCCAAATCTTAATAGTATGAGACACATATCCCCTGACCTACGATGACACTTCTTTTCAGGTATTTGAATATCAATGTCTTTTTAAGTCAACCATATTTAGCAATCTGTAGTTACCTAAAAGGTAAAGTATGGTTAAACTTCATAAACAATCTATACTCACTTGTCTGGGAAAAAATGAAAAACTATTGCTTTCATAAGTTTTAAGAATATTGAGTGAAATTACAGAAGTCAATAAATAATGTACTCAATAGGCTAAGTCTTAACCTTGAAAACAAATGGAGTGTTCTTTATTGAAAAAAAGTTTTTACGAGTAATACCTAAAATAGATGCACCCTCTTTTATTATTGAAGGTGATCGTCTTAGAATTTCTCCTAGTAGATGTGGTGTTCCTAGCATTTTGCACAAAAGACACCAGAGCATCTTGGAAAATAAAGTAAAAGGTACAATTAAACTGAGAGACAAAGACTCATTAAAGAACTCATTTGAAGAAATGGCATCTCCACTCTATTACACAAAAATTGCTTCCAGATACTAAATAAGCTCTCTCTTTGTGAAAAAAGCAAATCAGTCATGTTGATTTCGTGAACATTTATCTTTAGTTCTTTAGTGCAATTAAAGAAACTAGAAAGGCTGCCCTACTTAAGATGAAAGACATGAAAAATCTTTACTTTCTTTACTTTTCATAAATTAGAATGTATTTAAGTGAAATAGGACAAACAGAATCTCTTATCATTTTCAGTATTAGTTATCATTAGCTTTCTTTCTCAAAGAAAAAGTTTGAGTGATATAAAATTTTAATGCTACATGTGCACTTTGGGTAAGTTAAACCAGTCAGTCTTTATGTCAATACCACTTTAAAACTTATCTTTAATATCTTATCTACTTATCAAATCAATTCTATCTTAGAGACATGAAATAGAAAAATAATTATTGAGAAACTTACTTTGATGAGATGAGCATGTAAATGAAAGAACTTTTATATTGACAAGTGACTGTTTTAATTATGAAGCTAGGTTTTTAAAGATGAACTTTTAGCAGTAATCATATTTGTTATGATTTTGTTCATGTTTTATAATCCTTTATCATATGTTGCAAGAAATGCTTTGCTAGTATTTGTCAAGGATTTTATCTTTCATACTAATGAGATATATTGGTCTGTAGTTTTCTAGGGATCTTTTTTTTTTTCAGTGTCAGGGTAGTGCAGGCCTCAGAATGGATGAGGACTAATTCTATTTTTTGAAATAATGAAGGGTTTGGGCTAACTCCTCTTTTTGTTCAACTCTCTTTTAAATCAGGTAGGAGAAAAAAATGTTGCAAACAAAATAGACACTTATAATATCCCTTATATTTACCTTTGTTCTTTATTTACCTTTACCAATGCTCTTTATTTCTTTATGTGGATTTAAGTCATTGTCTAGTGTGTTTTCATTACATTTCGAAGGAGTCTCTTTAAGATTTCTTATAGGGAAATATGCTAGTAACAAATTTTCTCAGTATATATAAATCTTGAAGTGTACATACTTTTGCTAAATATAGAATAATTGGTTGACCTTTGACTATATCATATTGCTTCCTTCTGTCACAATGGTTTATAATAAAAAATTAATGTTAATCTTAGAATCTTAGGATCTTGGAATATTATTAGCCATTTTTCTTTTGCCGTTTTAAAGATTCTCTCATTGTCTTTGGCTTTTAACAGTTTGATTATAATGTTTCTCAGTGTGGATTTCTTGAATTTATTCTCTCACTTTAATTTTTTTGAGCTTCTTGGATGTAGAGTTTCATGTGTTTCATATATTTGAGAATTTTTCTACAATTATTTCTTCAAATATTCTTTCTGCCTCTTTCTTTCTCTTCTGCTTCTGGGACTGTCATTATGCACATTAGGTGCGCTTGCTGGTGTCTCACAGGTCTGTAAGGCTCTGTTCACTTATCTTCAGTCTTTTTCCTTTTTTCCTTAGACCGACTTCTTTGTAAGTTTGTTAATTCTTTTGCCTCTTAAAATATGCTGTTGAGCCCATTTAGTAACTTTTTCACTTCAAAATTTCTATCATTTTAATAATTTATATCTTCTTATTGATGTTCTTTATTTGTTGAGAACTTATTTCCATGGGTTGTTTTAGTGTTTTATACATGATTTATTTTAGTTCTTTGAACATGTTTTAAATAACTGATTTAAAGTATTTTTTTAGTATGTTTAATGAGATTTCTTCAGGGACAGTTTCTATTGACTGATTTTTTTTTTTTCACTACCTCCATGTGGGCCATAATCTCTTGCTTCTTTGAGTGTCTAATAATTTATTTTTTGAAAACTGTACATCTTTATAATACAGTTTTTAAAATCTGGTCATCAGATTTTTCTTCCTTCCTTAGGGTTTGCCTTAGATGTTTGTTGTTACTGTTACTACTCCTGTTAATGACTGTCTTGAACTAATTCTGTGTCGCCTCTGAAATCTCTGCTCAGTTAGCTTATTTGTGAGCTAGTGACAAGACAGATTTCCTTAACTCTCTAGAAACATTGTCTCCTAATCTTGGTAAAGGGCTTTCTGTGACTGTTACAGAATGCTATTAACATTCAGCTAGGCGGTTTATAATTTCTTCTTATCTGTCACTTCCTCCTTATGCAGAACTTCAAGGTCAGAGACAAGAAGTCAGGGTCTTCTCAGGTCTATTCTGAGTGTTTACACAGACCTAGTATGTGTGTGGCCTTTTGGATTCTCAAGAATATCAAGAATATTTAAGAACTTTTCAAATCCTCCTATGAACATCTCATTTTCAAGATCTTCCTTTTCATAGTTTTTTTTTTTTTTTTTTTTTTTTTGCCCCAACTGTTTTCACTGTGTAAGGCAACGTTAAACAATTGCTGCTGTTTTCACAAATGCTCTTGGGGAACAGATTGTCCAGTTGGTGAGCTTGAAGTGAGGACAAATAAAGACAAGAGTTGTGTGTAGGTTTTTATGTACCTGCCAGACAGGTAAAATAATGAAAATTGTTTGAGAATAGGGATTTGAAAGAGCCTCAGCCCTGTCTGACCCCTAGTGGCTAATAGTCTACTGGTTTTCACAAAAATTGGTGGCTGTGGATGTTCCATGCTACTACAGAATGAGAAGAGGGGATGGGAATAACATAATTTAAAATAACACAAGATTATTTGTTTTTTCCAAGGTGTAGTTTCTTTTTTTGAAAAATTGTTCCAAGTATGGGCACAAGCTTTTGGTTAATTTCTAGAGTTTTGAAAAAGTTGATTTGGAGAAATTTTACAAGCCTTGTCATTGCACTTTTGGAGGAAAGAAAATTTGGGGGTCATTACTTCATTATTCCTGATTCTGTCTTGACAAGTTTAAACTATTATTTTCATTCTAATATGCTATCATTGGTATATACTACAGAATATTTTATAGTTCCCATGTTCTTAAGGTTTTTTGGTTACTTGTTCTTGAAAGAGGGTGATTTTATTCTTGCCTGCTAACAATAGTATAGATATATTAAAAAGTAGATCATATTCCTTTTTTTTTCCCTTGGTGCCATTAGCATTTTAAAATAACATCTTAGCTGGCTGAGTGGAAGAATTAGTTTTAAATAATTATTTCAATCATTTTCCTTAGTCAGTGGTGGTGACTCATAAATTGTGAGACTGAGGAGTATTCAGCAATAGATAGTTGGTAGGGAATTACACAAGCTCAGGAAGGAGGTGCTGTTTTGCTGTTTTTCTTCATGCCTATTGAAACTGCTGTGGAAGAAAGAAGGTGCAGATGTGTCTGGTATTATTCATAGATCTTCCATCCACCGACTAGAAGTTGTATCTTTCCCCTCTTAAAAATAAACAATCTTCTCTCTAGTGATAGAAATTACTCCTACACATTAAGAGCAAACATGCCACTTAGTGAGAAATTAATCAGAGGGAAGCTCTATCCCTTGCATTTCTTGACTTACATAGTCTTATGTAATTCCATTCCCAACTCGTTTAAAACTGTTTAAATTTTAACACAAAGACAAAAATGCCCACCTCTCCCCCCGCAGAAATATAAACTGGGAAGGTAAAAATCAACTTTAAACAGAAAAAAAAGCTTTGAAATTCCAATAGCACTTAATTTATGCTAGGCTGAAATGATTAAGAGAAAACAAAAACCTATGATCCAATATTATATACTTATTTACCATTGACATAAAGTGTTCAAAGACATATTAGAAAATAAAACTCATTCATATATTAAGAAAATAATAAAAATAGTCACTAGGAAGTTTTTCAGAAATGCAAAATTGGGCCAATAACAGAAAGTTATTTTATTCATTTGTGTCACTGTGACTAAAGAAAAAGTATATATCTGAGCTAAGTAGGAGTAGTTTATTTTCATGACTACAAACCTCCAATGGGTATTTGAAACTGCATATCAATTAAAGTGGGTTTCCTTGTAAGTTGAATCAGAGCTAGCATATATACCTGCTTCTACCTAACTTGAAGGTTTAAGGTTTTTTTTATTTTTGTTTTTTACTGTATACCATGCTATAGTATAGAAATGTATTATTTTCAAGCCATTGTTATTGGTACCTGTAAGCATGAGTAGCTACTGTTTTTGTAGTGAGCGAGTCAAGACTTGACTTGGAAACTTTTCTGCTACTTAGGAAGGTGCATTGTGCCCCAAGTTTTGCCATTTCTTGTGACAGATGCAAGTCCCTTTGGGAGAGGAGCATTCAATAGTTGCCACTCTTGTATTTAAATATAGAATTCCAGACTTTCTCAGTTAAAAGAAACCTATTTAGCATCATCGCCCTTCAAATTAAATACAGATGCCATATTCATGCATGTTTAAATTAATATTGATAGAACACAAATTATGTTCCAGGTAAGAAGCAGTGAAAAAGTAAAGCACAGTGCTCTGATAGTGCTTACATTCTAGTGAGGAAGACAGACAACAGATAAATAGCAATATAATAAAATTTCCGGTAGGGATTAGTATATGACCCCAAGTAATACTAGGTAAGGAGTAGAGAGTCATGGAGTAGGAGGGTCTATTTTAAAAGTGGTGGTTAGTAGAAGCGTTTTGAATGAGGAGGTATCTAAGCAGAGAAGAGTCATGAACCCAGCAAGTAGAGGACTGTTTGCAAGCATGGGACTCTACAGTGAGAGAACAGCAGAGCAAAGGTCCTGCAGTGGAAATCTACTTGGAATACTTGGATCACCAAGTCTTGACAAGTGGAGAAGAAAGGCATTAGGAAGTGAAGTTGTAAAAGATAGGAATAGTCAGGGATGAGGCTCCCAAACATTATTTTTTAAAAATCTCAGGACTCTTTATATTTTAAAAAAATTAATGAGGATCCCAAACAACTCTCAGTCATGTGGGTTGTCATGTGATAGTCATATATATCAGTAAACAATTAGAAATACAACTTTAGCAGTTTAAAAAATAATCCAAAATTTAGACAGAGCACTTTAAACTATTTATTAATTCAATTGCAATTAATAATCAATTAAATGTTACTGTAAATAACATACTTTCAGTGAAAATAACTGTATTTCCAAAACAAAAAATAGCGAGAACAGTGACATTGCTTTGCCTGTGTGAAAAATCTCTTTAATATAAAGCTCAATAGAAGTTAGCTGAATTCTTATATCTGTTTCTGTATTCAATCTGTTGAAATATGTTGTTTTGGTTGAAATATATGAAGAAAATTTGCCTTCAGAAAGATATGAAACTAAAGGAAAAATATTTCTATAGACTTTTAAATTGACTATGGATATTCTTATTTGATACTACTTCACAACTCTGCACATGGTAGTTTCTTGAAGATTTGTTGTAATGTGAAATAGGAAAGCACATCAATAATACCATTGTATTTTGTTACATTTAAAATTCATTGGTTCATCTTGCACTTTGAATGGCTCTTTTCACCCCTGGATGATTTTGTAACATCGTATATTAAACATTTGGAAAGTATTGGTCCATGGAGCTATGCATCTTCTAAATGTTGACACATTTTGTTATATAATATGTAGTTTTTAAGCCACATCTTTTAAATCACTATCCATCTCATCAGAAGGGTCTTTTAAATATTGGGAAGCTGTCAAACTCAGGTGACTGATATGAGTGACAGGCTTACATTGTTTTCAAGAAAATATCTGCCAAATTTGCAATCTGATAACCACAGTTTGTACTGGTCAGTAATTTTTGCAAGTAAAAATATTTTTCTTCCCATTTTGTTGGTTGCCAGTTCACTCTAATGATTGTTTCTTTTGCTGTGCAGAAAGTTTTGCAATCTACCCATCTGACAAAGGGCTAATAATCAGAATCTACAAAGTCCCAAAGCAGATTTACAAGAAAAAGACAAACGCATTCAAAAGTGGGCAAAGGATATGAACAGACACTTTTCAAAAGAAGACATTTATGAGGCCAATAAATGTGAAAAAATGCTCATCATCACTGGTCATTAGAGAAATGCAACTTAAAACCACATTGAGATACCATCTCACACCAGTTAGAATGGCGATCATTAAAAAACCTGGAGATAACAGATGCTGGAGAGGATGTGGAGAATTAGGAACACTTTTACACTGTTGGTGGGAGTATAAATTAGTTCAACCATTGTGTAAGACAGTGTGGTGATTCCTCAAGGATCTAGAAATAGAAATTCCATTTGACCCAGCAATCCCATTACTGGGTATATACCCAAAGGATTGTAAATTGTTCTACTGTAAAGATACATGCATGCGTATGTTCATTGCGTCACTGTTTACAACAGCAAAGACCCAAATGCTCATCAACGATAGACTGGACAAGGAAAATGTGACACATAGACAATATGGAATACTATGCAGCCATAAAAAACGTTGACTTCAGGTCCTTTGTAGGGACATGGATAAATCTGGAAACCATCATTCTCAGCAAGCTGACACAAGAACAGAAAACCAAACACTGCATGTTCTCACTCACAGGTGGGTGTTGAACAATGAGAACACATGGACACAGGGAGTGGAACATCACACACTGGGGTATGTTGGGGATGGGGGGCCAGGGGAGGGACAGCGGGGAGGTTGGGGAGGGATAACACTGGGATAAATGCCTGATGTAGGTGGTGGGGGGATGGAGATAGCAAACCACTATGACATGTGTGTACCCATGCAAGAATCCTGCAAGAGCTGCACATGTACCCTAGAACTTAAAGTACAATTAAAAAAATATTTTTCTATGAAAAAGTGGCAGTTTCAATTTGCAACTTAGTGTCATCCAAGTGTTTTTCTGGAGACACTCATCATACTTGAATATCACATGCAGCAGAAATGCTTTATATCTGCTTCCCCTTTTATCACACTGAATATTAAAAAGATGTATGCTTAAGTGTTAAGACTTAATAAGACACTAATATTTTACTGTTGTATATCACCATCTATATTCTTGAGTGAAATTGACTTTTTTCTTTCTTTGTGTGGACGTGAAGAATAGACAACTACTAAACAGCTTAATGCCCTGTCTCAACCTTGATTTTGCTGAAGCTCCAACGGTTTTACCTGCTGTCATTTTGCATCATCAGTGCAAATGAAAACATACTTAAGAAGGCAATTCATTTTTTTGATATCATTATAAAAACAGTCTTGACATCAGAGATCCCGTGAAGGAGTCTGAGAGAAGGGAAGATGTGTGGGGATTACCTAAATGAAAAAATAACAGTAGGGGAGTTAACTTTCTTCAATATTTTTGACAGAGAGTTTATGGATATAAATCTGTTCAGATTATACTAATCATTTTTGTGTCAACTCATTTGTGACACAAACGTGAATTTATCACAGCTGTGATAATTACAATGTTGTATTTGTGATAATCACAACTGTTATAATTACAATGCAATCAGATTAAATAAGCATGATAGAAATACAGTCATTGAAATGGCTGTAAATGAAATATAAATAAGTTATATCAGAAGAAAACCAAGTAAATCCACCCAAACAAGCAGTAGCATTGCTAACCCTGGAACACCAGAGAGAATATATTGAAATTAGGTTATTGATCCAGTAGTAAGGAAGCTGTGCCTATTTGTAAAGTTAAATGATCCCTTCTGGACAAATAATGAAATGGGAGTTGGGCTCCCTTCTGGTCAAAGTCATTTCATAAGGGATTAAAAAGGGTAAAATTAAATCCAATGGCAAAGGGACAAGTCAGAACAAGAAGCTCTCAGTGAAAACCACAAAGCACAACCTAGAAAGAAGGCAGCATTGAACAGATGGTGTTACATTAACAAGGTTGCTTTTCTTGGTAAATTAGTAACTTTTAACTTTGAGTGGACTCAGGCCTTATGCCACCCTGGTAAGGTCACAACTCTGTCTTTATTCTGCTGACAAATCCCTAATGGCTTCAGTGTCTTGACCAGGAACACACTTGTTGTTAAGGATTTGTTATTTCGCAAAGCTGTGATAAATTCACGTTTGGTTATAAGGTCATTAGAGATCATCTTTTCCAACCCTAGTATTTTACAGATGAAAAAATGAGCTCCTTCTAGGTCTAGGTTACATGGTTTAAAATATTACAAATCAGCACTAGAACTCAGATATTCTTATTGTTTCATATAGCGGTGTTAATTGAGTATCATCTGAGATTCATCAAACAGAGAGTATATCTAGTCTATTTAAACCTGTTTTTTAAAGGTTAAATATTCTACAATGTATAATTTTTACTACATCTCAATCACCCTAATAATGGACTTAACTATGTTCAAAGCTGCTGGACTGTGACAATGTTAGGTTACTCAGGCAAGGGAACAAGTAGGATCCCTTTTTACATATTATATGGTAGGAACATAAAAAGCTTTTGTTCTATATTATAATTTCTTAAGCTGAAATAATAGGTATGTATTTTTGCTTTTATGCACAGTTATTTTTTAAAATTTAACCCATCAAAAACAAATATGCTTCCATTTCTGGAGCTTGAATTCAGGAGCCATTCTAATAAGCTTTGAAGACTGATTTTACCACATGTCATATATGTGGCCTTGGGTAAGACAGTTAATCAATTTGTACCTCAGTTACCGTATCTGTAAAATGGAAGTAATTAATAATAGAATGTAAAGGTCAAATGAATTAACATATGTAAAGGGCTTAATACAGTGTTAGTACAGAGTCATCACTATATAGCTGACAGTCATTATTGCAATTACAACCATTATTTTTATTATGACAATTTATAGATGTTTTCGAGAGAAAAATAGTATACTTTGAGATGCTGCTTAAGTTGATAATATTTAATGCATCCTAGGATGACACGGGTACTTCAGGTTAGTATCCCATGTTTTTTATGCTAGAGTGTGCATAACAATTTTGTTGTGAATCTCTGTCAAAAATCAAAACATGATATGTAATTCCCCCACCCAGGAAAAATATAAGAATACAGGCCACACATAACTTGGATTAAGATTCATTTTATTCCTATTGGTGTAGAATGTTGATATTCATGCAATAAGTTTGCTCAGTATTCTGCTTAAGGATTAATGTTTCTGAAACTAAGTAGGTATGAGCTTGGTAAGCTGATATTCCTGTGCATAAATATAAAGCTGCAGTTAATGTACAAGTGTTGACAAGACTAGAGAGTTTTCAGTTATTTATATTTAAGCTATATTTTGAACCATATCTACAAAAATACCAACCATTAATCTACAGCAAAATTCACAATTACTAACTTGTTACTTTCTTTTATATATACATATGCACTATATGAGTTTTGTTTTTTAGTAACATATTTAAGTACAGAAGTCTAATTCTCGACATTCAAAAAACCTCAATTAAATATCCAGGAAATTAAATATCTTAGTTAAATAAACCAAGAAAGTATAAAGGGTATATTAGAAACGTTGAGAGTCTATGCTTTCTTTCTGATACAATTTAGATAGATGATCCTGTAGAAAGGCATCAAAGACGTTACTAGGGTAAAATTAATATTCTAATATCCACAAATTTGAACAAAATAATTATACATTATATTTTAGAAATATATTTATAAGGTAAATAGCCCTGTAATGCAGATAAGAATTGGAAATATGTCCACATATTGTTACAGTGAAGATACTTGAATACAATGGGAAAAAACCAAGATTTACAAATGTTTCAGATTTTACTTATGTTTCTGATGGTTACTTAACTTCAACAATAACCCAATCAACTTATCTTCAAGTATTCCTGCTTTGAAGATTACTGAGTTTTTAAATTACCAACTAATTTGGAACATTTTATGTTTGCCAACTTTAGAATCAGGATTAAAAATTTGGACCCATATATCTAATGTTTAGCTTTGATAAAACGTGGCATAATGCAGAACAAATTCAAGTTAACTACAAAGAGCCTCCTGCATCTTTAGCCAATGAAGCTATTACCATGGAGACTGTACCATGAAGGTGACATGAGTGTCATAGCACACTCTTGAAGCTGGATGCAGCCTTCCTATTGAATTCTCTAGAAACTAATCAAGTGTTCCATCTGATGAACCCCAAATCTTTCCAGTTCTAATATACAGCAGTGACAGTAAAACATTTTTATTCTACTATTCTTATTATACTAATAAGAATAAAGATACTTTTCTAATAATAAGTATTCATTTTGTTGTATGTTTGTATGTCAGAGGAAACATTTAAGGCAAAAAGCTGTAAAAAGAACAATTTTAAATACTTTATGTCTCCTTAAAAATAAAAAGCATTGACAACAAAAGCCAAAATAGACAAATGGGATCTAATTAAACTTCAGAGCTTCTGCACAGCAAAAGAAACAATCATTACAGTGAACTGGCAACCAACAGAATGCGAAAAAATTTTTGCAATCTACTCATCTGACAAAGGGCTAATATCCAGAATCTACAAAGAACTAAAACAGATTTACAAGAAAAAAACAAACCCATTCAAAAGTGGGTGAAGGATATGAACAGACACGTTTCATAAGAAGACATAAATAAGGCCAACAAACATATGAAAAAATGCTCATCTTCACTGGTCATTAGAGAAATGCAAATCAAAACTACATTGAGATGCCATCTCAGGCCAGTTAGAATGACGATCATTAAAAAATCCAGAGACAACAAATGCTGGAGCGGATGTGGAGAAATATCTTTTACACTTTTACACTATTGGTGGGAGTATAAATTAGTTCAACCATTGTGTAAGACAGTGTGGCGATCCCTCAAGGACCTAGAAATAGAAATTTCATTTGACCCAGCAATCCCATTACTGGGTATATATCCAAAGGATTATAAATCATTCTATTATAAGAACACATGCACACGAATGTTCATTGCAGCACAGTTTACAATAGCAAAGTCTCGGAACCAATCCAAGTGCCCATTAATGATAGACTGGACAGGGAAAATGTGGCAGATATACACCATGGAATACTATGCAGCCATAAAAAAACGATGAGTTTGTGTCCTTTGTAGGGACATGGATGAACCTGGAAACCATCATTCTCAGCAAACTGACACAAGAACAGAAAATCAAACACCACATCTTCTCACTCATAGGCAGGTGTTGAACAATGAGAACATATGGACACAAGGAGGGGAGCAACACACACTGAGGTCTGTGGTTGGGGGGGAACTAAGGGAAGGACAGTGGGGAGTGGGGAGTTGGGGAGGGATAACATGGGGAGAAATGCTGGATATAGATGATGGGGAGGAAGGCAGCAAACCATATTGCCATATATGTACCTGTGCAACAATCCTGCATGTTCTTCACATGTACCCAAATCTAAAACGAATAAAATATATTTTTAAAATTATGAAGAAAATAATCAGAAGGGATCTTTTTAAAAATCATGCCCACTTGGGAACATCCTAAAATAACCAATAACAAAACTTCTCTGTTTAGTCATTTTTCTATTGGTAGTCCAAGAGTCAAAGTTTAGCATAAAATTAAGCTAATGACCATAGAAAAAGAAAGACTGATTAGCTAGACTACTGGCCACTTTATTTATTCATTAAAACTGTCCATTAATAAAGGGACCTTAACTGCATTTTCCTTTTTTTACTCAAGAAATTTCCCTAATGCCTCAAGTACAAATTGCTGCTCTAAAATGATTTTCTTCTTCACAGTGTTCTGTAAAGACTTTAGTAGCCACACCTTGGTCATTGAATAGGGAATGAGTAATAGTTAACAAGGTGACAGAGGACCTGGATTATGTATCATTTATTTCTTTAACCTTTTTTGGTGACATTGGAAATACTGTTTCAACTCACTGGGCCCTAATTTTTGTCATTTATAAAATGAAGGAGAAACAAATAAGAAAATTCCCTTCCAGTTCTAAAATTGGAAACCTCTTTTTTTTTTTTTTTTAAATTATAAGTTGACCCTATCTGAATGTGTAGAAAGAACTTTCACTGAAGGAACGAATAGATCTTCGCATTTTCTCTCAGGTTTTCCATTGTTTTATCAGCTTAAAATTTTCCAACATGCAAAGTTGAGGTCTCAGGCAAAGTTCTGATTTCTGTGGAATGATATCTGAGATTTGAGCCTATGGAGATTAGAAGTGTTAATGGAAAGAGGCTAATAATAACAAACTTATGTCATATTCACAGTATCAGAGACTGATAGAAAACGGGGGCCAGGCACAGTGGCTCACACCTGTAATCTCAGCACTTCGGTAGGCCAAAGTGGGTGGATCCCCTGAGATCAGGAGTTCGAAACCAGCCTGGCCAATATGGCGAAACCCCATCTCTACTAAAAATACAAAAATTAATGTGGCGTAGTGGCAGGCACCTGTAATCCCAGCTACTTGGGAGGCTGAGGCATGAGAATCGCTTGAACCCAGGAGGCAGAGTTTGCAGTCAGCCAAGATCGCACCACTGCTCTGCAGCCTGAAGGGAAAGGAAGGAATGGAGGGAGGGAGGGAGGGATGGAGGAAGGGAGGGGTTAAAGGGCTAAGCTAACTAACTGTGTTTGTTCTTGTCCCAGTTTAAGGGACTTTTTAAAAGCAGTATCCTGAGTACAAACCACCTTATTTTCATGGTTGTAGAATGTCAATAAAAAGACTGGGGATGGAAGGCATATTTTGAGTCCCAATTTATTGGTCCAGTTAGAAACACATGACATTGTAGGGATAGATTGTAAAACTAATACTTCACAATGTTTCCTGTAAGACCATTCTTTGAAGAGGAAAACTTGAAAGCTATATCAAAGAGCTATGGAAAACAAAGGAAGAACATTTGAAATCCACCTTCTTTCTATATAAAGCCACAGTACTTCAGAGCCAAATATCTATGGAAATGGGAAATGGGCCTGTAGGTTCTAAATAAATTATTTCAGCCTGCACAATTGAAATACTGTGTTCTTTTGTGGAAGCATTTAGTCAGAATGGTCCTTTCAATTAGAATGTAAGTTTACCTGAATATAAAATTTGGATAGGTAATAAGAATGCAACTTTTTGAAACTAATTTGAATTACATCTTCCTGTATTGAGTCACTAGCTGAAACTTCATAATCCAAGGATTTGGGAAAAAGCAGCCAAGTTGAATTCTTTAAAAATATGGGTCTATGCAGTTGTTCCTGAAAGAATAATAATGTTTCTTTCAGTATTCTTCTCTCACCCTACAAAGATTGTACGGAGCTAACCTAGCATATTCAGCCGCTGAATACCTTACCTCATTACCCATGAGTTAAATTGGAACTAGGAATGATTTCAGATGATTTATATGCTAATTAGAATTCTCTTGAAAAACAAATAGAAAACGTGGGTTATGGTGGTGTAATGAAATCTTCAAAACAAAGATCCAGAACTTTCTCATGGTGTGCACTAAATAAGAGAGCTAGTGAACTGGGGGATGGAATGTTTTTGTCAATAAAATTGATGTCATTTCATACTACTTGTATAAGCCTCATCTCTTTTTACAAATAAGAATCTGCAGTTAATTTGAGCTTGTCAATGCAACAGTATCTGTTGTGGTTCATTGATTTGTCTGATGATAGTAAAGGATGTTTATGTTTTTCATGGGCAGACATTTTATATTTTGAAGTTACAGAAAAACTTCCAAAAACCCACACTTGTTTAGTTTTAGTTTAGAAAGGAGAAAGTATGTACAGCAATTTAAATAGTCTTATTTCCATAAAATTAGCAAATACTTTGAAACTCAAAAATTTAAATATGAAACCATTATTTAAAGTTATTTGCAAGGGTATAATTGGTTGAAAACATTTCTCCAGCCTTACAAAGTTTCTATAACCTTGAAATCATTACAAATTTAATACAACTTTGGAATCTAATGATTTTCTACTGGATGTATTGCTGTGAGGGTTAGAAAATGCATTCATTCTAAATACTGTCTTGTCTGTCTCACTGCAAAGTTGCAATATTGTTTGTTTGTCAAACAGCTTGAAAAGCTAGACAATGCTGTTAGGAGCAATATGGAAATGATAGGTAGAAAGATTATTTTTACCTGCTGCTTTGTTATTTGGTAAAGTCATGATGGCAATGGTTTTCTTATCCTTTCATTCCTAATGAATTGGTATAATAAAAACTGCAGCCTACTTAAAGAAAATCACTGTGTAATCACAGCAGTGGTAGCAGATTCATTTCAGAAACATAACATCCAGTCACTTCTGTGAAGACGTTTATAAAATTTTTTGAGAAATAATGAACTCATATTAGACAAATGAGTTTTATATACTCTTCATTTAAAATTTTTTCATTGCCTTCTGCTACCTATATCTATAGATGATTTTGATGTACTATTCAGTTGAGTATTTTATTTCTCACTATTTCTACTTTTCTGTACTTTTTTGCTTTTCCTCACATAAAGAAAGGATGTTAAGTTTAGAATTTTAATGGTTTCATATAGAACAATGAATATGATAACCTCTTAGTTATTTGGTTTACGGCATAGTAGGATGAAGTACAAAATTTCATGAATGTGATAGAGGGGGTAATTCTGCTTTCCTTTCCAATTATTTATTGACACCATCTCAATGCCTCGTAACTGTATTTATTAGCCAATTAAGAGTAATCATAGGATTGGATTTGTGTAAAACAGAGATATTTAGGGATTCTTTTGGTTAAGGTCAAGGAGAAGGAGGGAGAAAGTAAAGGTATTTTTTAATTTTCAGTCTTACAATTGTGTTATATCAGAAAAATCCCACCAGAACATAGGAAAAAGAGGTTTGGGTGCTAGATGGAATAGCAGGCTGACTGCTGTGTCATTTAAAGCAGTAACACAGATAGGAGGCTCAGTAATGCAGGACAAAGAGAATTTGAATACGTATATTTGTTATGCTAATATTAAATTTCTTATGTTACATTAATCTTTTTCTAGGCCTGAGGTGTATCTTTTTCCATGGTGAAATCATTCCAACATGATGTTAACATGATTAATAACTTCTCCAGACCTGGCTAACTCCCTAGGCTTGCACCAAGGTAGGCGTGGAGGTGGGGCTGGGGTATGAAAATATCTTTGCCCTCCACCCCCACGCCACAGAGCAATACTTCCTTATTTCTAGGAGGAAAAAACAGTAATATCTTAGCAACAGAAAAAATATGAAACATGAGAGTTTATAAAAATGCATTAAAAAACAAATAAAAATCAAGTGACACTTCATTTTGTTTGAGGACAGTATGAATAATGCCTTTACTTTCTCTAACGAGAGAATTTGTTTTCCAAAACCATAGAAATTTAAGTACCTCCTGATTCATCTCCTAGCAAGAGCTAACTGTATTACTGTGGATTATTATTATTATTTTTTCTCACTGCTTCTGAAGACACTGATTACTATAGATTATGCCTCTCCAATTGTATTACTTCTTTCAGTGGCTCTGGTTGTGATTTGTAGGATAAAAGAAAGGACATTTAGGAACTGAAAATTAAGGTCCACTTACTCTTACAGCAACATTCTAAAGAACACCCACTCATATCACCTACAAAGGGCAGGAATATCCTGCTCACACTTCCTAAGCAGAAAGCTTGCATTTAATTTTAAATTACAGTAGTTCCCCCTAGATGGGTTTGCTTTCTGCAGTTTCAGTTATTCGTGGTCCATCGTGGTCCAAAAATATTAAGTGAAAAATTTTAGAAATAAACGATTCATGAGTTTTAAATTATGTGCTGATGGAAGTAGTTTCATGAAATCTCACTTGGGTCTTGCATCATCCCTCTCCAACACGCTTTGTCCAGTTCATCCACACTGTCCATGCTACCCATCCATTAGCTACTAAAAGTCATGTTAGTTATCAGATGGACTGTTGTAGTGTCCTAGTGCTTGCAAGTGGCCTTTATTTTATTTAACAATAGCACCAAAGTGCAAGAGTACTGTGTCTAATTTATAAAACAAAGTGTATTATTGGTATATATGTATAGAGAAAAACACTGTACACAGGATTCAGAACTATCTGCAGTTTCAGGCATCCGTTGGGGATCTTAGAACATATCCCCTGCAGTTAAGCAGGGCTCTTATATTCCTTCACTTTTCCTGTTAATTTATAGTAAATAGAATAGCAATATTGAACTGTATCCAAAGGCCAGTGAGCCCTCTCTGACATGTCTGGAAGGCATTGCTGGATCAGGGTGAAGACCAAAGGAAGTCACCCAAAGAGAAAGGCAGTATCTGAGTGTCTTCCCTATCTTCCCAAATCACCTTTTCGTTAAAGTGGGGGAACAGTTTATTTGACTCAAGAAATTCCTGAGAATCTGGTGTCACTGGGCTTTTGTAGAATGTGGCTTCTTCCTTTTTCTGTGTTTCTCGAGGATTGACTATGCTCAGCGGCGCTGGGCTCAACTTTCAGGTGAAGTCCCCATGAGGTAAGCAAATGAGGCCAGGCCAGCTCACTTCACTGTGCTCTTTGTTCAGCTTGCTTTCCTATCATGCCATATGTTAATTCAGGTTCCACAGTCACTGTGGTCTCAGCATTGGCGCAGCAAGCAACAGGATGCATTTTTATTAGGGTCTGTGCTGTATTTTCCATCTGCTTCATCATGGATCCCTGTGATGATGATGAGGGGTCTCTCTGAAATTCTCTCCATTCTTTGTTTTTCTACTTCATTGCACAGAACCCTTGATGTAAGTAGGAATGTACCTTGAAAATGACCATAACTATATATTAGTGTAGAAGTGGTATTATAATTGGAGATAATTCCTATACCAGGGGATCAGTTTGCATTGTTTTACATTCTTGGCTGTGGGTGACTTTTCTGCTGATATAAGTGAATTTATGCTAAAATGAATGAAATATAGGTTTTTGAAACTCAGTCCCTTAATCACACAGAAACACTTTTAGCCTTAGAGCTATTTAGTAAATAATGAAATTAAGTAGGTAATAGTGTAATTAATTCTAATATAGTTATTTGTTTACTTGCAAGTGCCAATATACAACTGAATATAATAAATTGTGGTATCTCTGGGATCTCAATAAATATTAAAGTAGACATTTCCAAGAATGTGAAATATGTGTGTTAATATGCATATCTACTTATGAGTTGTATTAAACTGATATAAAGATAAATGCTATAATTATATAATTCTTGATTTTTAAGTGGTTTTAATATTGTAGATTTGTAGTGAAAAAGACTAGGAATCCCAAGCTGTAAATATATCCCAAGTCCATTCAATTTGTGCAAGTTTATAATGATTTCAAGAAATAATTTCAAAAATAATTCATCATTCCTAATGGCTAAATGTTCAAAAGGTTGACTGCATTTTGACCAAACATTCTCTGTCTGTTAGCAATCTAAAAAGCTTGAGTTGTTTTATAATTATTTGTTTGTATGTCTAGTGGTGTTTATTTTTTATTTTCCGTAGTTATTAAATACTAGATTTAAATTAAATTTATTTATCTCAGACTGAATAAATATTACAAATTAATTAATGGTCTTATGTGAAAGAACTTTATCTTAATTCCCTACCTTGAATCATTTTCTAATTTCTCGTTCTTCTTTAATTTTATACACACTTGGCATTAATTTTATTAGTACAGTATTCTAAGTACATTAATCTTTTCTGTCCTAATTAGATTGTCAAAAAAAGCATTAATATTAGTTCATTTATAACATCCATTTAACATTTACATATCACAAAAACAAAATCAAGAAATTATGGGTACATGAGAAAGGGTACAGGATGGTAGAAGTTAGTTATATAAGACAACTAAGCAAAAAAAAAAAGTTAGAATTGAAAACAAAATTTTTCTTGGAGCTTTTTGGCTTCCAGTGCAAAAAAGGACCCATGACTTACATTTGACTGGCTCTTATTAGGTAATAAAATGGAATATACTAGTTCAAAAGGTAGGAAAATGTTACTTTGATACAGATTTCTGAGAGGGATTTATTGCATGAGTTTGCTATTTCTTCCGTAAAACTGTAATCCTTCACTCTGCAGTTGCTATTTGCAACAGCAGAGTAAAATATTAAAGGACATTTATCAAAAGAGCTTTCTGAGATTAGTTAAGGAAACTTGGGAATTATCCCTGATTCCTTCCTGTGCTTCCATGCTCCATGTCACTTAACAAAATAGCATTCCAAAAATTTCCCAGATCACCATTTTACTTTATTATCTTTCACATATCACATCGTTACACCATCTTTCATATTTCACAGTGTTGCATCACCTTTCAAATTGTCATTACCTGTATCACATACAACAGGCTCCTAAGTGTTTTCTCTCTTTCTACATTTTGCTCCTCTCCAATTTATTCTTCACATTGCAATCAGAGTGAGTTATCTTAAAATTCAAATTTGAAAATTGCTTCCCTTATACCTCATTCATTACTCGTTTCACTTAGCACAAATTTAAACTTACTAAGCTAACATACAAAAATTTCAAAAAATAGTCAATTAATGATTCTATATATTTATAAGGTACAATGTAAAGTTCTGATATATGTGTGCCTTGTGAAATAATCAAGGTTATTAACATATCTGTAACCTCACATATTTTTTTTGTAGTGAGAACAGTTAAAATCATTGTTTTAGAAATTGTGAAATATACGATACATTATTAGCAACTATGGTCACTGTATTGTGTAATTGATTTCAAAAAATTATTCCTCTTGTCCGACTGAAATTTTATACCTTTTGACCGGCATTTCCCCATTTCCCACCCTCCACCCCTAGATGCTAGTAACCACGATTATACTCTTTACTACTGTAGGTTTTACTTTCTTACATTTTACATGTAAATGAGATCATGTAGTTTGTCTGTCTGTACTGGGCTAATTTCACTTAGCATAATGTCCTCCAAGTTCATCCACATTGCTGCAAATGACAAAAATTTCCTTTTTAAGGCTGAATAGTATTCCATTGTGTGTATATATATATATATATTCCATATATATATATATATATATATATTCCATTTGGATCATTCATTCCACTTCTGGGTATTTGAGGAACTTCTGTTTCTTACAAGTGTTTTTCATAATGTCTGTACTAACCTACGTTCCCATCAACAGGGTTGTTTCTTCCATATCCTTGCCAATACTTATCTTTCATCTTTTTGATAACAGGCATTCTATCAAGTATGAGGTGATATTTTATTTTGGATTTAATTTAGACTTCCCTAATGATTAGTGATGTTGAACATTTTTTCATAAACTTATTTACAAAGTACCCTCAATCTTTTGTCTCTAATATATATTTTTTTAAGTAGAGATGGGGTTTCTCCAAGTTTGTCAGATTGGTCTCGAACTCCTGACCTCAGGTTATCCACCCGCCTCGGCCTCCCAAAGTGCAGGGATTACAGGCATGAGCCACTGCGCCCGGCCTTGTCTCTAAATTTGATGGCTTCATTTCTCCCAATTTTGAGTATAGAATGCAGTCTAATTTATTAAACTTCTTAGAAGTTCTTCATGACTCCTCATTGCTCTAATATTTCTTGCATCTGGATATTTGCCATTGTATTTCCTCTGCCTCTGATACCTGTACAGCCTCTTAAAGTATCCTTTATCAAGATACTTTATCCTTTAATATTAATAATAACTTAATATTTATCAAGTATATTAGTCTAGATATCAATTTGTGGAGAAACCTACCTTCATGTTAAAAGGTAGGTTAGGAGGTCCCACCCCTGTGCTCTTCAAGTGCAAAGTACTTATCTCCACAACTACATTAACTGAACTTAATTGCATCTAACACATTGATGCCAGCCTTCTCCTAGTGTCTAGTGGAATGAGGAAGGTCTTGTACTCTGAGCCAGATTGCCCAGATTAATATCTAGACTTAACTCTTAAAAGTTGTTAAGTGCTGTATGATCTTGAGCAAGTTACTTACTCTTTCTGAGTCTCATTGTCACTATCTGTGGAATGGAGATAATAATAGTGTTCACTTCTTAGGGGGTTTAGAAAGTGTATATATGTTAAGTGTATATATATTGCTTATTATAGTGTTTAGCACATAGAAAGTGCTTTATAGATACTGGATGTTTTATTACAATCCCAGTACCTGGTACAGAGTACATAGTATATATGCAATAAATGATTGTGGAACGAGCAATTCTTCCCATTGTGAAGTAACCCGATTCAGAATTAATACAGTTTTAAATCTTGGAGAGGCTAAATAAGTGTCACTTAGACTATCCCTCTAAATAGGCAATCTCATTCCATGTTTTTAAAGGACTATAAGGCAGAAAATGAAAAAATGTATGAAAAACTATCAAATAAAAATATATTTAAAGTAAACTTTTCAATTCAATTAATAACATACATTAAAATAATTTTGGTAGTTTTTTTGTTAATAAATTGACAATTATACACTAAGATGTATTCATTTGAAAAATATAAATTAAGGTAAAGTAGGGGCCGGGCGCAGTGACTCACGCCTGTAATCCCAGCACTTTGGGAGGCTGAGGCGGGTGGATCACGAGGTCAAGAGATCGAGACCATCCTGGTCAACATGGTGAAACCCCGTCTCTACTAAAAATACAAAAAATTAGCTGGGCATGGTGGCGCGTGCCTGTAATCCCAGCTACTCAGGAGGCTGAGGCAGGAGAATTGCCTGAACCCAGGAGGCAGAGGTTGCGGTGAGCCGAGATCGCACCATTGCACTCCAGCCTGGGTAACAAGAGCGAAACTCCGTCTCAAAAAAAAAATTAAAAAAAAAAATAATAAAGTAGGATCGATTTAACAATGAACAAAAATGTTTTACTGCTTTATATTCCTTTTTTTTTCCATTGCACTAAAAATGGCAAGTAGGCATATTAATGCTGAGAAATTTATACTTTGTGTTTTAGAAGATTTTAGAAATGCAGCGGGACAAATATCTATGAAGTGAATACTTGCAATTATCATTTTAACTTAAAAACATTTTAATCAAATTTGAAAAGTTTTCAGTCATTATTTCTGCCTCTTTCTATTTCCCTTCTTTTCTGGGGCTCCTATTATGCATATGTTGATATACCTGATGGTATCTCACAGATCTCTGAGATTGCATTCATTTTCCTTCCTTCTTTTCTCTTTCTCTTCTTTAGACTGGGCAATTTCAATGACCTACCTTCAACTTCACAAATTATATCTTCTGCCAATGCAGATCTGATGTGTCTCCCTGTAATGATTTTTTCCTTTCAGTTATTTTAATTTTCAACTCCAGAATTTCTATGTAGCTATTTTTTAAATATAATTTGTGTCTCCTTAATGATATTCTCTATTTGCTAAGACACACTTCATACTTTAGTTATTTAGGCAGGGATTCTTTCAGTTCTTACAACATATTTGCAATAACTGATTTAAAGTTGTTTGTTTAGTAAATACAATATCTAGGCTTCCATAGGGACAGTTTTTATTGACTACATTTTTTCCCTTCGTGTCTTATAACCTTGTTGAAAATTGGACATTCTGTAATGTAATAATTGTGGAAATCAGGTTTTCTGCTTCCCCAGGGATGTTGTTGTCATTTAATGTTTTTCTTTCTGTTTGTTTGGCAGCTTTGCTGTATGAATTCTACAAAGTCTCTATTTCCTGTCATGAACAGCACTGAAGTCATGGCTTGGTTAGTTTACTGGTCAGCTAAAGGTAGGACAGAGATTTTCTTAAACTGATTTTTACTTGAAACAACGTATCTTACTCTTTTCAGAGGAGCTCTGTATGTATTAGGGCCTTTAATATTCAAGCAGTTTAAAATTGTGTCTTAGCCTTTACTTTTTGCTTAGAGATTAGGGCCTTTTGGGGTTTTCCTGGGTACATGCACAGCTTTGGACACACATGGGGCTTTCTAGATCCCCAGTAATACATTGGAGCTTTTCTATGCCCACTACAAACATCTCATTCTCATCTTCCTTTATGCTCAACCTCTTGTTTGCCTTGGTTACCATGTTAAACAATTCGTTTTAACAAATGTTTTGGAGATAAGACTTTTCCTATTGAATACTGAACTAGAGGAAATAAGGGAAAGCCTTGTAAATGGAGATTTCCCAAGGAGCTTCCAGACAGATTACATATCTGAGGACAAGCATTCTGAGGAGATTCAAACCCAGTTAGCTATGTCTAGTAGCTGCCAGTCTCTTTGCTTTCACTACCATGACTGTGAGGCTGCTGGTATTCAGGGTTATTGTGGAACTGGGGAAAATGATATAAGAATAGGGCAGGTTAAAATGGTACAAGCCTTGTTGTTTTTTACTGACATTCAACCATTTTACTTGAAGAAATTCCCTGCCGAGTGATGGCAGTTTTGGGTTAACTTCTGGAATTAAAAAAAAATATATATAGACAGTTTTTGCAAGTGTTGTCATTAGCTTTACAGAGAAGCAGATTTTTAAGGTCCTAACTACCATTCTGAGAGTCACTGCACTCTAAGAGTGTTTCACAACTTTATATTTTTCACATTTTCACTGGGACCTGGCACAAGTGCTGAACCTATCAACTCTTGGAGGTAGGAATTTGCTCACTTACTGGAGGTCATCTTCAGTAAGTTGACCCACTCCTGGATGGTTCTTTCTTGGAACTCCATCCTCAAATACCTCAACCACTATCAGTGTTCCGAAGTGCTTAGGGCCTGTGTGGATGTTGAGTTCCTGCTTTTTTTCCCACTAAGATGTCAGAATGAAGCTGTTGGATCATATTTGCTCTTAGATAGCCTTGTTGAACTTCATCTGAAGTTACCTGGTGCTGAGATCATAAAGCTTTTGAAAATTTGAGTCGATGAGCTGTGCTTTCTAACAAAATCATTTAAAAAATTATTTGTATGAGTTTAAGGATTTAAAGGATATTATATATTGCATAGCAGTAAATACATTGTGTAAGTCAGGGCTGATGGGTTCCATTTTCCACTGTTTTATTTTGTAAACTTGAAAGCTTCAGTAACTAGGATGTTATTACAGTAGCTCAATGAGAATGAACGAACAGCAGATCTTTTAATTGGAACTGCTTCTTCAGAGCAATAATTATCATTGGGGTGCAGGCATGTGAGAGTAATTTGTATTTAAAAATGAAAAAGTCCAACTTGTAATTCAGTGACTGTCCAAAACAGGGAAAGAAAGCATCATGATGAAACAGATGAATAATACCAAGTGAATAAAGCATCAGCTCTCAGTTTTGAGTCCATAATCTGACTTGGCTTATCTTTTTTCATGTAGTGAACTAATGGGGAGAAATACACATTTGTTTTACCATGCCATTGTTTTTCACATTCATTAAGGCAAAAAGAAATTAGATCAAACCATGTATCAGTGGCTAATCCTCACACTTTCATTAACAAAAGAAACTTTTCTGACAAAAGTTGCTGAATCAAGGTTGAGTCACCCACTTAACTTACTTCACAGTTACTTTCTTGGCAGGACAAATATGTTTTCACAAGAGAAAACTAGTGTTGTATTTAATTATCTCTTCAGATACAATACATCAGTACAATTGTAATTAAGAAATTTCTTTGAGTATGTTAGAAGCATGCTATTCAGAAGACTCTTGAAACTTTTAAGTAGCAAGGACGCCTCCAGGCAATGTTTCAAATGTATTTTTCCTTCTTTTTCTCTTCACTCAAGGGAATGCTATAGTTGCTTTGCTGATGTGCCTTGGTTCTATTTAGTTTTAAAATTGCATATATTAATTGTATATCCATATGTGTTCATAACAGTACTCTCTAGATGTAAGAAAGCCTCCTTTGTTTTTATAATAAAATAACAAATTTTACTCTTTAAAACTTACAGCATTAGAATTATTCCAATTCACCTCATTCTTTATCATATTTGTTTCTGTAATGTAAGTGCAAATCTGCTAGCATTTTAGACATTATTTGCAATTATGAAAATAGTAAACTTGGCCAAACAATAAAAACTCAGAGTCATGATTCTGCCATTGTGGAGTGACATTATAACAATCTGAGCTAACCCTTGATATATTTTTAATATCAAGAGAGATATATATTAAAACACTTTAGAAATTAAGCATAATTCAAATGTAATGTGAAATCGCTACTTTAATACTAAGTTTGGTAAACTTACTGGAAACTGTGGCTTTGATGCAGAAAAATGATATAATCTTGAGCAGATAACTGTCAGAAGAATAATACCGATTTTTGAAAATAAGATAAAAAGTTTTTATTTTATGTCTGAGCTAGACTGAAAGAACTGTGCTAAGATAGGTAATCTCAAATATGTGGCTTCTTGGAAAGTGAATTGCTCAATACGATCATTAAGGTAATGAGATTTTTGTTTTCAAAAAATACATTGGTCAATATCTTTGTTAAAATCCATATAAATTACATATATTTTTGACTGTTCATTTTAGAAGAGAATAATTGTTGCCAATATCACTGCATTTAGGTAGACAATGAGAATCGGTTTTGGTCTTTTAAAATATAACCTTTTATAAGTATAAATGGAGCATGAAATTTAAACTAATGTCAAAGAAATTATCTCTCCAGCAATAAACTAGATGGCAATTTAAGCTCATTTGTTTCACAAGATGATCAATATCTTTTTTACAAACTATCATTTCTTTACTAACAATATATCACTCTGATGAGGTCTCAGCTGAATACATATTTGTTATTTTTTAGATTTTTTTCTGCCTTCCAAAAAACTACCACTGACCTAATATCTTTGCCTAGTCTAACCTCATATTTGAAAATACAAAGAGTGCTCATCTCATCACCCTTGGGAAAAGGAAAAAGCTTTCCATAAAATATAGAGAATCAGAAGCTCTAACTTGGGGGAACTATTTAGAAAAGATAAGCATATATTGCCTGACTGCTGTTTTGTACTAGACCTACCAGTGTAATTTTGATTAAAATTTATCAAATGTGTTGGAAAGGTAAGATAGAATAGAAAAGAGATATTTGTCATATGTGTCAGAAATCTCTCTTCTGGTCCTAGCCTGATCCACTAACCCAAACAAAATAAATCACTAATACAGCTCTACCTTAACCCAATTATCAAACATGCCTGTAGCCGCAACATTATAGTGCAATTTTATGTATTTTTGTCGGGTCGGGCTAGAGATTGAAATTGGCATAGAAAGTGGTAGTCATCTTCATTGAATTTAATATATCTTAGTTTTAGAAAGTGTTCATAAATATACGATAGTAACTTCTTAGTAAATCTTCCTTTGTAAATGAGATAATTAAAAACTCGGAGTTGCTTCATATTGAAAATCATGAAGTTCCCCATGACAACATGATAAGGACTAGAATTTCTCCTATTACCTCTGCAGTAAAAGTTCAAAATCATTTGCAATTGTTTGTACTTAATTACTTGTTATATTATCAGCATTGGTGTATCAACACTAATATTAATATAAAATTGCACAAAGTAATATAATAATATTAGCATTATTAGTAGTATTAATACTAGCATACTATTAACATTAGTATTATTAGTGTCATTGAAGCATTCCTTGTGAAAGAATAGTTCTGAAAGTAAACTATGCCACCAAGCTGTAAGAACTTCCACCTGTAAAACAGGCTTACTAAGTTTTTTTATTGAATTTTTTTTACCTACTGAATTTTCTTACAATGAAAGTGAAATAGTTGTATAGAAAATAATACAGCATACTAAAAAAATGACAGGCTTTGGAACCAGAGGAACATTAATTCAAATTCCACTTTGAATTTGAAATTTTTCATATACTAGCTACTTAGCCTTGTCACTTTGGGTGAAATGAAGAAAATAATGCTACCTTGTAGCTTTATTGAGAGGGTTAACAAGCACAGACAGAATAGACTCTCCTTAAATTTAATTTTCCTTTTCTTTCTTTGTATTGGCATATAAAAAATTTTAAACATGATTTTTCTTATCCAGGAGCAATTTATGTATATGGCACATGAAGATTTTAATTTGTTCAAACTTTAACAAATTAACTTTAATGTTTTTTATTTCATTAAATTTAAAAAATAATAATACAAAACAGTACACTATTTTAAAGTGAAGCTAACAACATTGGAGGTATAAAAAGGAAAATATTCTCTTGATGTACTTCGAATTAAGTTGTTACCCAGGCAGTATCAGGTTTGGATTCAGAAAATGTCATTTTGAAAAACTCAACAATAATCTATTGGGAGAAAAAATGTCAATGATATATTGTAGACATAGCTACTTGATAGGAAACCACGTGGAAGAAGTAGGGTAAACACTACTTCAATAGCTTAGATCTTAGAAACACACTGTAGTGATAGAAATGACACCTATGAGAGTTAATGAAACACCAGGACATATTTATTGTGGAAGCACTCTAAAAAAGAAATGGGATTGCCTGCACACTTGTGCCATCAAAATGTAATTTTCAAAGTAGTCAGCAAATCAGTCACTTGAATTTTGTTCTCAAATATTGGGCAGAAGAGCACTAATCAAACACTGTGTGGAAACACAGTCCTTACAGCATGTAGAGATCATTGTTCTGAAAACAGGAGTATCTACATAAGCTCAGTTGTATATATAGGCACGTTCTTTAACCTCAGTGATTAATACTGCTTGGAAATTGTATGTACAGTAGACCTATGACTGTTTCTTAAGACATACCCTTAAGAATTCATGTCGTGAGCAGATCACTTGAGGTTAGGAGTTAGAGACTGGTCTGGCCAACATGGCAAAACCATGTCTCTACTAAAAATGTATATATAAAAAAAATTAGCTGGGCATGGTGGTGGATGCCTGTAATCCCAGCTGCTCAGGAGGCTGAAGCAGGAGAATCTCTGAAACCCAGGAGGCAGAGGTTGCAGTGAGCCGAGATCATGCTACTACACCCCAGCCTGGGCAACAGAGTGACACTCTGTCTCAAATCAAACAAACAGACAAACAAACAAAAATTCATGTTGCATGCAGTTTTACAGACTTTCTTGTTTGTCCCTGTGTAGGTCAGAAAGAATAAGTTCATTTAGATTATTTTTATTTTATTTATTTATTTTTTGAGATGGAGTCTCACTTTGTCGCCTAGGCTGGAATGCAGTGGTGTGATCTCAGCTCACTGCAACCTCCACCTCCCACGTTCAAGCGACATTTAGATTTATTAATTGATGCTACTGCCGAATATAACATTTCATTATTTTATTTTAACCATAAAATGTTTTGTGCCTAAACATCATCAGTTTCTCAGATTTAACTATTTTCTTACTTCAGTCATCAGTACTAGGAGTTGATTTTTTTAAACAGGGACAAATACTTTTTAATTAAAAATTATTTTTTTAAGTGTTAATACATATAGAATATAAAGTAAGAGTAGTATGGCCATATAGTAGGTACAAATAGTAGGTGGTTTGAGGGTTAACTTCATAGCCTAAGGCCTGGATAGTGCATGAGATTTAAATATGACTCTTACTGCTATTTATATCTGTGGACTGTGTGGAGTTGTTTCTGAGACTCCTGTGTTTGATTAGTGCTGTTCTGCCCAATATTTGAGAACAAAATTCGGGTAATTTGATAGGCTGACTACTTTGAAACGGTCTCCAATTCCATCCAGGTTGCTGTGAATGCCATTAATTCATTTCTTTTTTTATGGCCGAGTAGTAGTATATGTAAACCATAGTTTCTGTATCCACTTGTTGACTGACGGGCATTTGGGCTGGTTCTGTATTTTTGCAATTTCAAATTGCGCTGCTCTAAACATGCATGTGCAATTATCTTTTTTGTATAATGACTTTTTTTTCTCTGGGTAGATACCCAGTAGTGGGATTGCTGGATCAAATGGTAATTCTACTTTTAGTTCTTTAAGGAATCTCCTCACTGTTTGCTATAGTGGCTGTACTAATTTACATTCGCACCAGCAGTGTGGAAGTGTTTCCTTTTCACTGCATCCATGTCAACACATTTTTAGTCTTAACTACTGTTTTCTCCCTTTTTTCTTTCTCTCAGAGCCCATTCCAATTTTAGCCTTCTGTATCTCAGTTCATAGCAAGTCCAATGTTCTCTCAGAGCCCATTCCAATTTTAGCCTTCTGTATCTCAGTTCATAGCAAGTCCAATGTTCCCAAAACATTGGAATTATCCTTAATTCCTGTCTTTTTCTCACACCCATTATAATGTGCTGGGAAATCTGTTGACTTTCCAGAATGTGACCACTTCTAATCACCTCCACTTCTGTCATATTGATCTGAACAACCTTTATCTCCTACTTGGATCACTGTGCTATTTCTGTCTTGTTATCCTGCAGCTATTAACACAAAAGTAAGAATAATTTTCATAACTAAAGTTATACCATGCTAACTCTGTGCTCAGGGTCTTATACTGGCTTACACTTTACTCAAGGTAAAAGGCAAATATTTGAAAATGGTGCATAAGACTTCACACAATCTTATTTTTGCTGCCCCTACAAGAGCAGTTTTCAGTTGCTGGCTGATTTTGCTCCTCCAGGGAAAACTGGATACTTTTTGATGATCATTACTGGGTGGCAGTGGGGGTAGGGAGCTGGGGGGTGGATGCTGCTGCCATCCAGTGAATGGAGCCCAGGGATGTTGCTAAATATCCTAGAATGTCCAGCTTACCTCCTTACATCAAAGAAATACTGAATTTTAAATAACATTTGAGAATCCCAGATGTAAAGCCTCATTTCCAAATGTTCTCCTTTTTCTCTCAACTCCAACATTGGCATTCTTGTTGACCTTGGAAAACACAGGGATATGAAAACCTCACAGTCTTTTCACTTTGTTTTCCCTCGGCCTGGAATATTTTCCTTCTAGAAATTCACATGGTTTGCTTCTTTGCTTTTTCCAATCTCTGTTCCAGTATCGTAACTCATTGGGTTTGTCTTTCATCACCTGACATAAACTGGAATTCCCCAGAATTCTTTTTCCCTTAACCAATCTTGATTGGACTTTTAAACATCAGCTATCTAGAAATTGTATTATTTATTGTCTGCTTCTCCTTATTAGAATGTAAAGTCCTACTGAGTGGCTATTGTTTGTATTTTGCTTACTTCTTTTCCCTCTAGAGCAATGACCGGCCTATAGAAGGTACTCAGAAATAATCACAATATAAAGCAATGAAGTAGAGAAAACCAACAGAGTCTTTCAAAGAATTGTAAGGCAAACATCAAACTCATGTTGGCTGAAGCAATGTCTAATTTGGTCGTGGAAGGATGTCTGATTTGTTTGGTGAAAAGGGTGGTTCTTGCGTCTGTGTACTTCAGGTATAGGACATAGCATGTTCACAAGTCTTGGAATTAAAGAAAGTGTGTTTCCTTGGAGAAATGGCTGGGATAAAGCCTCAGAGAGACCAGAATGAGTCAAAAGAAATGAAGTGGGAGAGTTGAGCAAGGGAAGGAACACGCAAGGCCTTCTAAACTACTGCAAATCTGGATTCCTTGAACACAGTAGGAATAAGGAGTTAAGTCATGTAAACATTTTAAGTCAGAGTGCCCTCATGATAGCTGCATTTTAGAATGGTCAGCATCACTGTGCAGTGGATCCTGAGCTGGAGGAGGAGGCAACAATGAAAAGTAAGAAAATCAATTAGGACACAGCTCTAGTAATTAGACGAGATGGTCGTGCTTTTTAAATATTTTACTTACTATACATCTTCATGTTTTAAAAAATTTCTAAAGTCGACCTGTGTTACTTTTAATAAAAATGCTTAGATTTGAATAATTTGTAGATTTAAGTAACAAATGAAAATACACCTCAGAAATTAGGAAACAGGAAAATGATGCAGTATCCTAGATCTCTTGTCTAGAATCTGGTGAAGGAATAAGACCAAAAATTACTTTCTTTGAAATTAGATATTCTAATTAGTCACTGATTTCATGAATCTCAGAGTTTCTTGTAGCATTTCTTGTGAGATGAGGTTCCTCACTTTCTTTACATTTGCTGCTATGATCCAATTGTCTTTGTGCCACCCTCCAAATTCGTGTGTTGAAATCCTAATGCTCAAGGCGATGGTATTATGAGGTGGATCTTTGGGAGGGAATAGGGAATTGTGCCTTTCTGAAAAAAGACCCCAGAGTGCTAACTCACCCCTCAGCCATGTAAGAACAGAAAGAAGGAGCCCTCACTGAATCAGAAAGTGAACCCTCACCAGAAACAATCTGTGGCTCTTTGATCTTGGACTTCTCAGCCTCCAGAACAGTAAGAAATTATTTTCCATGTTTTAGAAGCCACCCAGTTTATATTATTTGGTTTTCTCTGCTTGTCTGTGAGTTTGTGTGTGTGTGTGTGTGTGTGTGTGTGTGTGTGAGAGAGAGAGAGAGAGACAGAGAGAGAGAGAGAGAGAGAGAGAGAGAGAGAGAGAGAGAGAATGTTTTGCTTCAAATTAAAGTGTTTTATTCATTCTTATTTCATTGGTCCCCATGCTGTTGAAAACACTTTGGTACTTTAAGAAATAAACCAATGCAATATAGTTCCTCTAGCAATATTTAGTAGTGTATATGAACTGGCACAGAACTCTCTCTTCCTAAAACTCCCTGTTTACAAGCCACTTGCTGGGAATAAACCATTTTTTTAAGTTATTAAATCATTCTGATTAGGAAGAAGTCTCACTTAATATTTGGGTTTTGAATTTTAGTCATTGCATTTATTAATACTTGAAATAATCTTACATATTTATTTATCTGCTTGGCTGCTTGGTAGTTAGGTCTCAGCTGGTCTATCTTTCTAGAGTGAAATCTGCTTTAGTTCTTTGTCTTGTCCTGTACCTAGAAGAGCGCCTGGTACAGAGTGCCTGATTTGGTGAGTGTTTTGGCTGATTGAATTACTAGTTTGATATTAGAAAATTTCTTTTGAAAATTTTGTTTTGAAAATTTGTTATTTTGCTATTTGGTCTTAAAGTACAGAAAAGTCATAACTACTGCCAGAAAAAAAGATTCTCAAAGAATACAGATTAAGGCAGTGCTTTCTGCTTACATATCGAAACGTAAGGAAGCGTTTTTTGGGCTTTCAGCATTTGATTTTACAAACTCTATCAATAATTTCACTCTATTAAGCAAAATTGTAACCATTATAGCCAAGATTGCTTATCCATAAAATAAAATGATTGAATTAGACTATCTTTCTGCTCTAAATTTCTATGCTCATAGGTCCAGCTGGATGATAATATTAGTTACAAATCACATATCTATCTTCTAGTTTAAATTTTCTCTGTAGGTCCTTGATTTTTTGCTCAGTGTTTATGTTTTGAAGATCTTTAATTTCTTCATGTGAAAAGTAATAGGATTTAAATAGATGATTCATTTTCAATATCTATGAAATTCTATAACATTTATACTTCTTAAATTATAGAAATATTTAAAGCTACGAATATGGGTTTATTGTACTGTCTTACGGTGTTTCAGAATGATAAAGTAAGGATTGTTAAAGAAACATTTCTGCAATTCGCAGTTAGGCTCATAATCCAAGAAAGATTTCAGTTCAGAAGGTAAGTGAGTAACATGAGAGCTATTATTCTTTGGAAGTCTTAGGTGTTGAAATCCAAAGATGAGTACACTTGACCCTGGAGTTCTTTTGTCTCCTGTTCCAGATATTCTGGCTTTTTCTTTTAGTACCATTAACAAGAACACTTGTATTGATTTTTACTTGTCATATAAATTGTAGGAGTTAAGACTTGAGATGTTTCCCTTATAGGGAAGGAATTTAATCTAGTATAAAAGCCAGTTAATGAACTATTTAGAAAAATAGGTGATAGACACTGGGACTACTTTATTGTAAGCCACAAATCCTTAATTTGCCCTTGATTAATGTTATATTAGAGCCAGAACCCACAAATTTTTATTTAGAGAACCTTTAGGATTATGTAAATCTATTGGGCATAAATGCCTTTGAGATTGCAAACCTGTAGTTTACCATTGTTTAGACACAAAAATAAGATTAGTATACATTTATTTCCTAGTTACCTCAAATTCTTTCCCCATTGTATTTAAGAAAAATTTACACTTATTTTATGTTTCATTATCTGCAAATTGAGTTTCTGGCTAAGTCCATTCACCAAAATGAGCAATGTAGTTTTTCTAATATTCAAAAGTTTTTTTAGTATTGACTGTGAAATTATAAATTTGAGAATATAAAATTTTATCATTAGAAGTAATATGTTTTAGCATGCTTATTACTGAAAACTGTTTACATGCTTTTGTATATAATACTGAGGTTGCTTATAATGACAACAATTTGCTAAAATTAGGAACATAAAAAAAGATACCCAACTTCATAAAAAGTTATCACAAAATTCAGACCAGTATCTGTACGTTAAATTTAAAACAGAATGCAAAATTTTGATGATTATTACATCCAATTTTAAGAAAGCTTTTTTGCACCCATACAGAAAGCACAATGAATATGGAGACACAAACTTGAAAGAAATAGCTGAAAACGTAAAAAGAAAAATAAATTTATATTTGTATTCAGAGTCAAGACATTTTTGTATTGGTTGTGTGTCATGATAGTTTCGCTAAATAGTTGGAATCATTATATTTATTTTTGTTTCTTTAGAAATATTTTAAAATCTATTGAAATCATACATTCATATTACTACTACTCATTTTATCGAGAACTAAACAGTATTTTCATATATTACAAGCTAATCATTTATTAGCAGATGTCAGTCTATAGCCAGAGTATTAGGGCATTCAAGATACTGATCAAAATACTGAAGTCCAGATATATGAGGTTTACATGTCATTATGACTATTTAACTGATCTATGTTTTAGCACTGAAATTTACAGATAGTATATTTATAATTCTTTCCTCAGATCAATATGTTCTTGAAGTTCCCCCCAGATTTCTGCAGTATCTTTGAAAAGCAGAGATGCTTTATGAAAAAAATTTGATGGTAACAGTACAATCATGGCTGTGACTTGCTTTTTAGTCACCAGGGACCATTAGAAAAATAACCAGCTAGAGCTGGCTTCCTTTGCCTCAATGGATGCCTTTTGGCTGTACCTTTCACCTTCAAACGTACACTCACTTTTCCTTCTCTTGTTCCTCCTTTGTCTCACCTGTGTTGTTTTTCTCTGTTTAACTTCTTTAGATTATATTAGGGTATGGGATTCTGTGCCTGGCTTTGATTTTTGTACCGGGAAGTGGTTTCTCAGATCAGTCTTTTAGTCTCTGCACAAATGCTCTATGGCTGTGTGACACCTAAATCTTTTTGGTGGCAACTATTTTTGTCTGGGAGGAAGCACCTGGTATTACTAAGAATTATGCTTCCTGTCAATGATACTGACCTGAGTCCAGTAGAAAGAAGCACAGAGACATTATATAACCATAAGTTTTAAAAGAGAGGTGAATTTTTGTGTTTTATCTTTAAATAAATGAAAAGTTGGCATTTTTTCATGGTTAATGGCAATTTGTCTTATTATGTCTATGTCATAATTAGTTGAAACAGTTGAGATTAAATCAAAGAAACAGAATCCTACTGATATATGTGGTATGAAACTTATGATAAGAATTTGACCTTATGCAGTTGTAGGAGCTGGTTAAAGTCTGTATAAAACTGTTTTGTGCTTGTTATTGGAGCCTAAAGTCAGTAGGGCAGGTAGTCAGGAAGGCAAGATGATACTAAGTAGACTAGAGGATGGATAAGCTGGAATCCACGACGGCAAATTGAAAGCTGCATTATTTCTCCCTCTGCCTCCAAGACTTCAACTTTGATGATAAGAATACCTTCTATAAGAACACGGTATCCTTCTTCACAGAGTTAAATTCACCTCTCTTTTAAAACTTACGGTTATATAATGTCTCTGTGCTTTCTTTCTACTGAACTCAGGTCAGTATCATTGAAAGGAAGCATAATTCTTAGTAATACCAGGTGCTTCCTCCCAGAAAAAAATAGATGCCACCAAAAAGAGTGAAATGTCCTTGGGGCAGGTACCCTATCTCAAGTAGGATCCTGCAGGAGCTACAGGATGAGTAAGTGCTGTGGGCTGAATGATGCCCCATATAGCCCCAGTGAGCCAGCAGCAACTGACAGTATGTGTAAGCTGAATTAGTACCTGGTGTTCTCAAGTCATGTTTCAAGCATAAGTATGTAGCTGCTGTTTCCCTTTCACCTGCAATCTCTTGCACAAAGTATCTTTCTCTTGTGGCTTGCATTAACTCAGACCTGTGCAAGAGAGCAATGCTGGGAAACATAACTTGGTCTAGCTAAATTGACAGCACAAATTCACCCGACTGCATACAGCAACTGCCATATAAATTTACATGACCACAAACTGTATATAAGAATTCCTATCGGGCTCCTCATTCTCACCAATATTTGTTTTTGTTCATCTTTGTTTTTATATTTTTGCTGTGATGCTCATTATAAAATTATAGCTCTTTTTGGTTGGCTTTAACTTGTACTTTTCTAATTAGTGATGGATTGAATGTATCACCATGTGCTTACTGACCACTTGTGTTTCTTCTATGGAATTGCCTGTTCATATCCCTTGCTCTATATTTCTATTGGGTGGCCTTCTATTTGTCAATGTGAAGGAGAAATTTTTAGATTCATCTTATTAATTTTCTTATGATATATAATTTTCAAGTATTTTTTTCCAATTTATGGTTTGCTTTTCATGTTTTAAAAGATGTCTGTTCATGAACACATTTTTTTTAAATTTTGTGATGATGAAATTTTAAGAGTTTTTAAGAAGCATTTTATAGTTTATATTTAAGGCATACAACATGATTTTTTTACTATACATAATGAAATAGTTCCTGTAGTCAGGCAAATTAACATATCTATCATCTCACAGTTACCTCTTGGAGAGTTTGTGTGTGCATGTGTGTGTGTGTGTGTGTGGGGGGGGGTAATATCACCTAAAATCTACTCTTTCAGCACATTTCCAGTATACAAAGCAATATTATCAGCCATTATCCTTGTGCTATACATTAAATCTCTAAACTTATTCATTCTACTAATTGTAACTTAGCAGCCCTGGCACTACATATCCCCATTTTCTCCCTACCCTAAGAGTTCTTAATATAATTACTTCTTGATATTTTGTTTAGAACATCATTCTGTATATTAGGCCATAAACAATTCTAAGGTTTACACATTTCTTTTTTTCTCTCCTGTTCTAAAGCATGCTGTGAGATAAGAGTTATACTACTATTACTGTTGTTTGACCCATATGGATAACACATTGTCTCAGCATTGATTATTAAGTCCTTCTTTCTCTCTTATACATAATATATTATATGTAACAAGTTTCCGTACAGGTTGTTTCTGTTTTGGGGTTCTATAAAAATTACTTTAGCTTTGTAATAAACCTTGATAATACTTCTTAGTAAGTACTTTAGCTGTTACTGGCCATGAGATTTTCAAATAAATTTTCAAATCATCATATCAGTTAACTAAAGAAATGTATTGTAGTTTCCATTTGGAATTGTATTAAATGCATAAGCCAGTTTGGGTTGAACTAATTGTCTTATCTCTCCATTTATTATAGGATGCTTTAATATACAAAATTTTATCATTTGTAGATATAAAGTTCTTGTCTAACTTTATGTGGGATTATTTCTAGGTGGTAAATAGATGTTAATTTTCTAAAAATGACTATATCTGATAATAAAAGAATCAATTGATTTAATATTCTTACCATAGTTTCTCTACATTTGCTATGTTTATATTATATAATCATGCATCTGCAAATAATGACAGTCTCTTTTACTTTCCAATTATTAAATCTTTTATTTCTTTTTCTGGCCTTATGACACTGTCTAGATCCTTTAGTACAATCTTTTTTTTTAATTTTTTTATTATGGTAAAAAACACATTTATTTAGGCAGTTAGTGAGGGTAAGAGAGTCCTCAGTAAGGCTTCCCTTTTAACAAAAAGGCAGCCACCAAATCATTTGTTTTCTAACAGAGCAGCCAGTAAAATTGTACTACAGACATAGATAAGCAAGTCGGAAGCTTGCATGGGTGAATGACTGCAGCTGTGCCAATAGGAAAAGGCTACCTGGAGGCCAGGTATGTTCAACATGGAGGCTACCTGTTATTTCATATGGATATTTTTGTTCTTTCTTCTCGTTTTGTGATTTGCACTTCTTAATCTTTTTGGTATGTAAAAACCCCAAAATCATTATTGTGACATTGAAAGTTGGTGGCTAATGAAGTAAACAAAAACATTAACATTGGACAGCTTTGTAGAATATCTGGCACAATGATTGACCCTCAGAAAGTGACTACTAGTATAAATAATTTTGAATGTTAACAGCTATATACAAATAGAGAATGATTCTTGCCGCACTTATATAGGATTTCATTTTTTTGGATAGTATCTATGTATACTATTATTATAATCAAAATCATTTTTGTTCAACTTCTGGAGTATCTATTATTGAAATTAAATTGTATCACCCTTTGAATGACAATTTGTTCCTTTGCGGTAAAAAACAATTTCTCTTTATACTTTAGTATTTTATAAAATATTCTTTACTATTAAAGATCTGTTGTGAAAATAAACAGATACAATAACCCATATCTCTTTATTTTCTCATGATAATGATTCAAATTATGATACCTATTAAAATTCATATGCAGTGCTATAATTAGTAATAGGGGAAAGCAGATGGCGTATTACTTAAAATTCTGTTTTACAAAGGAAACTACATGTACTAAAGGAACCTAATTGTAACATTTTAACATGTTTAGATATTGAAAGCCTATTGCATTTTATAATCTTGTTAACATTTTCTGCCAAGAATATGATTACATGAAGAAGGTGTAAAAATAATTTGAATGACTCCTCCATGTATAATTCACCAAGACAACCTACGAAAAAAGACAATAAGGAGTTAGCAAGTTATTTAAAAATTTTTAATTTTACTCCATCCTTTAAGAAACAGCAGATGCTGAGGAGGATAAGGAGAAAAAGGAATGATTTCACACTGTTGGTGAGAGTATAAGTTAGTTCAACCATTGTGGAAGACAGTGTGGCAGTTCCTCAAAGATCTAGAAGCAGAAATACCATTTGACCCAGCAATCCCATTACCGAGTACATAGCCAAAGGAATATAAATCATTCTATTATAAAAGTACATGAGTGCATATGTTCATTGCAGCATTAACCACAATAGCAAAGACATGGAATCCCCCCAAATGCCCATCAGTGATAGACTGGGTAAAAAAAAAAATGTGGTACATATACAACATGGAATACTATGCAGCCATAAAAAGGAATGAGATTATGTACTTTGCAGCAGGGATGTGGATTAAGGTGGAAGCCATTATCATCAGCAAAGTGACTCAGGAACAGAAACCAAACACCCCATGTTCTCACTTATAAGTGGAAGCTGAAGGAGAGAATACATGGACACATGGGGGTGGGTAACACACACTGAGGCCTAATGGGGGCGGGGAGGGAGAGCATCAGGAAGAATAACTAATGGATCCTGGGCTTAATACCTAGGAGATGGGTTGATAGGTGCAGCAAACCACTATGGCGCACATTTACCTATGTGACAGACTTACCCATCCTGCACATGCAACCTGGAATTTAAAATAAAAGTTGAAAAAATATTTAGGTAAAAATGTGAATTAAACAGACTACTCCTTTAAAATTTAAAAGATACAGTCATAGAAAAATCAGTGGGTTATGAAAGTGTACAGTATGATTGAACCCAATTTGGTTTATCATATGTTTAGGTGAACTGTGGGTTAGTTATATTAACATTTACCTAATTAATATAGTAACCTTAAAAATTAGATACTACATCCTCATTTTACAAATGGAAGAAATAACCACATAAGGTTAAGTAGTTTTCCTAAGGCTATACAATAGCAAGTGAGGTGCTTAAAATATAGGTACTTAAGTTAATGAAAAACCCTCATTAACAATGTGTACTCTGCCTGAAGGGGAAGAAGCTCTGATATCATGTGAACATGATATTGCTGGTTATTGGTAAGGACAGAGCACTCTGTTGACATAGATTGAATATGTGGAATTATTTAACAAATAATTTTAAAGAGCTCCTATGAAATAAAGTGTGTGCTAAATGTTGAAAATATAGCAGTAAACAAGATGGAAAAAAATGCTCTCAATTTGGAGACTTAAGCAAATTGGTACCGGATTTGGGTGTTGTCAAACAAGGATTAGCTCTCCAGTCAGAAAGAAAACAACATGTTTTTACATTACGTTTCTTTTTCAAAAGCATCTTAGCAAGTTTTTGTCATTATGTAGAACATAATGTTCTATAACTTTATTCTGATTATAAAAACAACACATGCTTCCTAAAGACATGCTGGAGAAAGAAAAACAACATGACCAATTATATAATTATCTAATGTTAACATTTCTAGGCTCACATTTTGTCCCTTGAATTAAGATAATACTGGGAATGCACTTTGCTGTTTCTTTCATTTTACAGTACATTTTGAATAATTATTAAGTTATTTAATACCAACTATGAAATGATTAAAAATATATAGAAGCACAAAGAAGAAAAGAGCCTCTAGTTATAATGTAACCTTCCCAAGTTTATTACTATATTTTGTTGTCTTTTTTATACATTTAGATTATAGTAATTATTACAGTAATTTAAAATTTGACATATAGAAAAGTTAGTATCTTTATTTTTTACATCATAAGTACTTGATAGTCCATTTCCCTAATTGAGGTTAGTAAGATTTATAAAGCTGTGAGATAGAACTGTTTGTTTATACATCTTCATCCATAGATCTGAATTTTCAGATGATGGATTTGTTGAACTGGAGTAAGTTCATGCTAATGAATCTAAGCATTTTCGGTGGATTGAGTATACACGGTCTAATGGCTTTTTTCTTTTTTTTTTGAGACGGAGTCTTGCCCCGTCCTTCAGGCTGGAGTGCTGGAGTGCAGTGGCACAGTCTCGGCTCACGGCAACCTCTGCCTCCCAGGTTCAAGCAATTCTCCTGCCTCAGCCTCCCGAGTAGCTATGACTACCCAGCTAATTTTTGGATTTTTAGTAGTGACAGGGTTTCACCATGTTGGCCAGGCTGGTCTCGAACTCCTAACCTCTAGTTATTCATCCACCTCAACCTCCCAAAGTGTTGGGATTATAGGCGTGAGCCACTGTGCCTGGCTGTCTAATGGCTTTTCAGAATGTTCTTAATTTAAATTCCTAAAAGTAGTGTCTGATAGATTTGTAGCCCTGAATTATTATTGCTAACATTGAGCTGTGAAACGTCAGGATATTTTAGACAAATGATATCATTTTTGTCTGCTAACTTTCAGTTATTTACTTGTAGCCTGCTTAAACCTTTTCCATATCTTAAGTGGACATTAGAATTATTTGCTATGGCATTTTTTTTTCTTTTTCAACTTTTGTTTTTCGTTATATGGTATATTGCATGGGTTTGGGATATAATTAAACCCATCACCCAGGTAGTGAGCACGACACTCAAAAGGTGGTTTTTCAGCCCTTTCCTCCTTCCCTCTCTCCCTCCTCTAGTAGTTCCCAGTGCCTGTTTTTCCCCTATTTATGTCTATATGTAGCCTAGGTTGAGCTCCCACTTATACGTTAGAACATATGATATTTGGTTTTCTGTTTCTACATTGCTTCACTCAAGATAATGGCCTCCAGCTGCATCCATGACCACAGCTTTACCAGGATATTTCTTTGACAATGTCCTGGGGTTGGCCAGTACAGACCATGGGAGCAGAGGGAACCAAACAGCCAGCAGGCAGTCAGCTTGTGAGGATGCATAGACCACAGCTCCAGTGTGGGTTCGAATCTTGACTCTGTCCCCTACCAGATGTGTGACTTTGGTTCTTAGTGCGTCAGTTTTCTCATAGGACATTCCAATTATTGTATTTAGCTCTAACATTTATACTTGGTTCTGTTTTATAATTTCTATATTTGTATTCAGATTGTCTATGCCATCACTATCATGTAATTCTCTTGGTTTCCTTTAGCTCCTTGGCCACGATGTCCTTTCTTTTTTTGAGCATCTTTGTGGGTCGGTAGGGGATACTTTAAAGATTGTATTGAGGAAAAACATGATAATGCATATGGAACACTTAATATAATACTTGGGCTACCCATAGAAACCTCTCAAAAAGTATCAGTTCATTGTTAGTGAAGACCAATCCTGACGCAACCATAGATTTGGTGCTATCAATCTTTTAGCATAATCTCTGATGAAGGCTCTTTATAATCACATAAAATTTCTAGCTGATGAATGGGCCACTGTTGCTATGAGTTTAGGTAAATCTCAATGAGGAATATTGGTTTTTATGTAAGCCTTTGCTGATACCTATAAGATGAATAAACAGTATATAGAGCCTCTTACAGTAACAAATAACACTGTTCTAATGTTGGTAAGGCCATATTAGCCTTTTAAAAATAAAAGAAGTTGCTACTGGTGAAAAATCAAAGAGATGGATCAACAGAAAGCCCAGAACATTAAAAAATTCATACATCACTGGAGAAGAGAATTCCTGTTTAGTAAATTCTGTGAGATACATGCTTACCAAGTTTGATGAAAACAGCAATTTAAATTCTCACCTTGACATTACAAATTTATTTAAATTTCATAATATCAAAGAGTTATACTTTTTAAACATCTTTGGAAAGATTAGGAAAAAATTTCTATCAAGACCTTGAAGGATGTTTCCTACTGTTTAAAATTATGAAAAATCAAATATATTTTAAATAATGTTTAGAAATATAAAAAATTTAACGCCCAAAAAAAACTGTCACAGTTGTGATATATTATGAATATTATCATCATATGCAAAAATCTCATAGAAATAAACATGAAAACATTTTCCTTAGCTTAGTCAATTCTCAAGAGGATCCAATTCTATATGAGGAAGAACAAAGGGAACAAAGATGAATCAGTTTCTAGATTCTTGTTGGGTTCTGTATATAAGTTGACTAAATGTCACAAAAAAGCCTTGAAGTACAAATATATTTCCACCTATTTGGTAAAGAGATTGAAACTAAGGGAGATTCAGTAACTTGCTCATATCTATATTTTAATAATAATAGAGAAGGCACAGTCTTTTCCTACACATATATGGGGCAAATTCATTCTCACTCAGGATCTTATTAAGGGAAAATAAAAAATCATGTAATATTTTTATTGAAGAGTATAAATTTATTTTCAAAGAAAAATTCCAAATCTTGTGTATTATCATAACACCATTTATAAATTAAGGAAAAAATATATAAAATATGGGATATACTTTTGATGAGTTTTTTTGCATTATTAAATGAATGGTTATATAGATGGCTACATGAAAAATTACTTGACATAAATATTAGAATAAAATGAAATATACAATTCATTCGGTGACCTCATCTAGCTTTAAAAAAAGTAAAAAATCATTTTGTGCTGATAATGGTTGTTGTCCGTTTTCTCAGTTTTCTCTGTTATGTATTTGTTTCTTCTATTTGAAACATTAAATATCAATTTAAAGAAGAAAATGAAAGAATGGCATGAATATGCCAGTTTAAGAAAGTCTGTTATCATTTTCTTTCATCCCTTCCTTACTAAGGCAACATTGTTCTCTTTTCTAACTTGAAATGTATCAAAGATCATCTGGGTTATTTATATTCATATTCTCTGCACAATGGGAATATAGATTCATATTTACACAGATGAATTGGGGGCAAGAGGTAGCAGGTACTGCTTTACACCAGAGAGATTTTGCTGTTGCAAATTCTCATAATTTTTAAAATTACTTTATCTGTATAAAGTTTGACGATTCAGAATTCTTGATATATGATTTGAATTTTTTAAGGATTTGCTAGCTAGTGAGTATAAATGATAAAATATTAATATTAGGGGTCTCAATTTTAATGACTTTCACTAACATGTACACTAAATGATAATTTGATCATTTAACCCTTAGTCTCCACATAATTCTGAGCATCTTCAAGGTGTGTCCTTGTGACACATGTCTGACTCAATTAAAGTACTCTTGGAAAAATATTAATAGATAAGAATAAAATGTCCATCTAGAAATTACTGTAGAATAATACATTAGTCTTTGTTGGGTCCTTTATATGCCTGCCTCATCCTTTCCATCCATAGCTAGCTAAATCAGTGAGTAAAAACAGGAAAATGTAGATAATTCTATAATGTATAATTATCCTCTCTACTTTTGCCAGTTAATTCTTTTAGAAGAATTTTGCAATTGATTTTTCAACAATGTTTTCTTGTATAGTGTTGTTATGTTGCCGGTTACCACCTTTTGTGAATGCTGTTATAATAACGTATTTGTCTTCAACAATGAACATGTTTTTCTAGAATCACACTTTGCCATTGAATTTTGATTGTTTAATGTTTATTGCACAGAGGTGAAATTAGTGACTAAGAAGACCAAAATGTGATATAAAACAAAACTTGAAATTCATCTTTTATAACAAAAGATCCAGCTTATGATTAAATAATTACATATTTGAAAAGAAGTAACATTTCCAAAAAAATGCTGTTATTTTAAGGAACAGGCAAAAATAATTCCTTAATACATTAAAAAATTGACACTAAAATTATAGTTTATTTCCCCAAAAGTTATTGTTCATACGTAGTTTATGATAGTGCTATCATTTTTCTTAAAGTAGAGATAGATATTCAACCATATAGAGGAACTAATACTTGTAATTTTTTTTTTTTTTGAGATGAAGTCTCACTCTGTCACCCAGGCTGGAGTGCAGTGGTACAATCTCAACTCACAGAAACCTCCACCTCCTAGGTTCATGCAGTTCTCCTGCCTCAGCCTCCTGAGTATCTGGGATTACAGGTGCCTGCTACCGCAACTGGCTATTTTTTGTATTTTTAGTGGAAATGGGGCTTAACCATGTTGGCCAGACTGGTTTCAAACTTCTGACCTCAAGTGATAGGCCTGCCTCGATCTCCCAAAGTATTGGCATTAGAGGCATGAGCCACGTGCCCAGCTTGTAATTTATTAAAAAGGGCTATAAAATTTAAATGATTGGATATAAGTTGCAATTAAAAAACATTTTAAATGTCTTCTATAACATATGATATGTCAGTGAGTACTTCTTCAGTAGTGGAAATCACTTGTTTTGGTGTAGAGGAAGAACTTCAGGCATCCATGTAACCCATAGCAATTTATTTTATCTTCAGTTACTATAATGCATTTCTTTTGATTATCTATTGCCATGTAACAAATTGTGACAAACTTAGTGGCTTAAAACAACAAACACTCATTATATCACAGTTTCTTGGGTCAGGAATCAGGGCATAGATTAGCAGGGTCCTGAACTGAAACCTGTCAACATTTCATAAGCTGAAATCAATGGTGACAGTAGAGTGGTGGTCTCATCTGTGGCTCAACTGGAGAAGGATCTGCTTGCAGGTTCATGTGGTTGACAGCATTCAGTTCTTTGTGAATCGTTGAATTGAGGGCCTCAGATCTTTTCTGGCCATGAGCCAGAGACCATAGTTGGTCTCTTGCCAGCACATGAGACTGTCCACATTTCAGCTTATTTCATCAAAACCAGCAAGGAAATGACACAATACAGAGAGTTTGCTGGCCACATAGAAGTTACAGTCTTATGTAATGCAATCGTGGAATTAACATCCCATAACATTTGCTTTCTTCTATTGGTTTTAAGAAGGTCATGGGTCCTGCCCACACTCAAAGGAAAATTACATAAGACATGCATATCGGGAGTCAGGATAACTGGTGATCATTTTAGAGTTTGTCCACTATGGTTTTAAATATAGGGAAATATCCTAGGAATAATAGGCAACATATATACGTAATTGTATAAGAGAAAAGAACACATGAATAATCATTGATTTTCTTCATTGTTTTGGTATCAGCTATTTACTCAATGAGAAATGGGGGCATTTTAATAAATAATACTGTAATGATACATTGAAATCATATTACAGAACAGGCTTTTTTTTAGGATACAGAATTTCTAATTTTTACATAAATATTAATACTTTAAATAGCAATACTTGTAATGACAAGAAACACGGTTACTTTTGCATCAACCTAATATTATGAATAAAAAAAGAATGCTTAAATAGCATAAGAAAAGATTTGAGCAAAGTAAAAACAATACTGTATTTTATCCAAGCTAAGGTGCATTAATTGTAAGATGCACTATTGTCTTACATACCACTAAAAGCAATACTGTTAGTTTTGCACCATGACACAATACTTTTTTTCTAAGAATTGTGTATTTACTGAAGGATCTCTTTTAGGCTTAATTTGTTATACAAATGTTCGTTTATTTATGTTTCATATATATAAAAAATAAAGTGAAACAAATTAGGTAAAATATTCCTAAAATTTCTTCATATCTGGAATCTGACTTTTCTGAATTGACCTTTTGATACCGAGTAATCCAGGTGCATGTTTTCACACACATTATGGTCCTCCCTGGCTCTGTAATACTCTGTAATACCAGAGATTTAGGGGAACAGCATTTCTAAAGGAATCTATAAAATAATTTAAAGCTTTTTGTGCTGAACTCTAAAACTGGCTTTGCGAGTATGTAGAGCTGGTCTACTTTTTCTCCTTCTCTAAGACCGTTCCTAAATATATCAAGCCACTATAGATCCCACCTCTCCCTCACAATCACTTTCTCCTGGGGATGAGATGTGTTTATTCCGCTATTGAATCCAAGTTTTCTATCCAAGCATTGACTTACATCCTACTAGTTTTGACCCTGAAACTTTTATTGCTTGCTCACGTTTAGGCAGTGACAACTCCATCATGCCAGGCCAACAGCCATTGTTGGGTGTTTATTGAGTTCAAGAATTATAAAATGTGAAGGAAACGTACATCATAATACTCTGTGAAGTACAATAAGTGTTATACCCACCAGTTAAACTCAGATTTATATTGGACCAAAGCATATTATCTTTTCTATCCATCATATGAACTTCAAAAATAGCTGTCTACAAAATTAAAGGATTCTTGACTGTAGTGTGAAGCTCTTTTAGATATTTTTAGCTATTTCCACCTCGTGATAGTAAAACCTACAAAAAAAACTTGATGTTTCTCATATCTTGCAAATAATCTAAGGAAAATGTTATTTTCCCAGGCAAATTTGAAGTTATTCCTATAGCTTATATTTTAGAGTCTGTAAAGATGTTCTGAACTCAGTAGCACATTGTATCCAAAAGTGCTTTGATTGCAGATTTCTGTCAAGGTATGGGATATAATAATAAATACATAAACAAAAATACAAAACTGGGCTTTGTAAGAAAATCAGTTCAGAATTTTAAAGCTGTATGTTGAACCTTTTCTAAAATTTAGTTTCGAATTTTAAAAATGCCTCATTATTTTTACTTTGTACTTTATTTATATATTATAAATGATATATTGCTGTTATAAAAATGTTCTACTTCTCTGCAGAGTTCACAGAAAAAAGAAAAAAATGTTCTTGGCAATATAACATAACTAAAACAGTGCAATCATTTAATTAATGCTTGTAGTAACTTAATATTTACATGGGCATTTGCTATAAAAATAAGCTGGAGTACCTATGCTGTCTTAGAACAGAGTTTAGGTAATAGGATAAAAATATGGAATTAATAAAAACATCATACATAATCAAATATTTTACAAAAGAATCATAGAGGGAGAAATATCAATGTAACTCTACCAATGATGCAAGTCTCAAAAACTTTATGATAAAATAAATGGGTATATCCATCCTCCGTTTTTAATAAATATTCAAGAGTAAAATTGGAAATGTTGGAAAAGAATGTATATATCCCAGATGAATGCATTAAAAAAAAAAATAAGAAAAAAGGGCCCAGGTAGCTGTAATTGTTACTGAATTTGGTCTATAGCACTATTTTCTTTAAAAGAATAAAATGGTGACTATTATCATCAGTTAAGGATTTTTGGTTATGGCAGTTGAAATTGACTCTGATTAACTTAAGTAGAAATTTAAGTTTTCTGAAAGTTTATTGTTCAGTTCAGATAATTGATGGGAATTCTCAGGAAAGAACTCCTCATAGAAAAGAGTAGGAGGTTGCATTTACTATGAAGTAATGAAACTGAAGTTTCAAGTTTTTCCAAGGCTTTATAAGTAGTTTTTGTAATTTTGCTTTCTTTAGTTTTCAAGTGGATCCTCCAAACAGTGTAAGCTGTGGTCCCACATAACTTGGAACCTCTCGACTTTAGGAAGCACAGTGATTCCATTCATGAGAATACCGTCAGACTACAAAAATGCGATGAATAGACTCTAACTGTCTTTCCATCTTTACATTATTCTGCTTAAGAGTTAAGTTCCTAGAAGAGAGAGAACCCAGTAGGCCTAGCTTTCTTAGGTCATGAGAACACACTGTAACCAGAAGTTACGGGTGAATGCCGGCAGTTGTGCCAACAGGAAAGGGGCTACCTCGGAACTAGGTATTTTCAAAATGGCAGCTCCATCTTCCCGTCTCTTTGCCAGCCCCATGTACAGTAAGGGGCAGGCAAGATGGCCAGGGTCAAGCAAAGAGTCTATTTGCATAGTAAGATTTCTAGCCTAGGAAGGCTACCCATAGTGGAGAAGAAATTCATGAAGGTTTACCCCTACATCTATCCTCATCTTTAGTCCTAAACATATGCTTTCAATAAACTTCCCACCGGACATATGCAAACATTCCATATAAAAATAGAATTGTCATCCTACCCCTAAGAAAAATATTTTCCAGCTTTAATTCCAAGATTTCTAAGTGGTATTCATTGTCCTTAATTTCCACCATGATCTTGTTCAGGTATATTGGCTAAATATATCACTGGCAAATGGTAAAGTTAACCATCAACAGCATATTCCTTATGCAATAGTGGGGAAAAGAAAATGAAAGGGAAATTTGAAATATATGTAGAATACTAGAACTTATTCCTTCTATTTAGCTGTAATTTTGTGTCCTTTAAGAAATCTCTGCGGGGTGCGGTGGCTCACATCTGTAACCTCAGCACTTTGGGAAGCCAGTGGATCACAAGGTCAAGAATTCAAGACCAGCCTGGCCAAGATGGTGAAACCCTGTGTCTAATATAAACACAAAAATTAGCCAGGTGTGGTGGCAGGCGCCTGTAATCCCTGCTACTTGGGATGCTGAGGCAGAGAATTGCTTGAACCCGGGAAGTGGAGGATGCAGTGAGCCAAGATCATGCCAGTGCAATCCAGCCTTGGTGATAGAGCAAAACTGTCTCTAAAAAAAAAAAAAGAAAAGAAAAGAAAGAAAGAAATCTTTCCCATAGCACTAGAGGATGTTAAAAAGGAATTATTTAGGCAGATAGTGAGGGCAAAGAAACCCTCAGTAAGGTTTTCCTTTCATGAAAAGCAGCCCCCAAATCATTTTCTTTTCTAACAAAGAGCAGCCTGTAAAATCAAGCTGCAGACATAAAAAGGAACACTAGAAGCTTGCATGGGCGAATGCCGGCAGTCGTGCCGATAGGAAAGGGGCTACCTGGGAACCAGGCGTTTTCAAAATGGCAGCTTCATCTTCCCTTCTCTTTACCAGTCCCTAGTACAGTAAGGAGCACCCAAGATGGCCACGACCAAGCAAATACTCTATTTGCATATAAGAAGATTAGGTTAGAGGGGCCAGTTTCCTTTGGTGCTATTTAAACATCATGCCTGGTCCAACCAATCTGTGGCCCCTATGTAAATCAGACCCAGCTTCCTCAAGCTTGTCCGTATAATCTGTTGCACTCCACTGTTGGCTGGAATTCCCACTCAGTTGCTGGTCACTCTTACAGGAGAGAGAGCTATTCTCTGTTCCCTTTATTTTGCCTATTACACCTCCACTCTTAACCTCACTCCGTGTGTGTCTGAGTCCTTGATTTCCTTGGTATTAGGCGGTGAACCTCCAGTATTTACCGCATACAATGACGCTGCTTCAGTAATATGTTGTATAGTTTCAAATAGCTAGAAGGAGGATATTGAATATTCCAATGCAAAGATCTGACACGTTTGAAATTATGAATATGCTAATTACCCTAATCTTATCACTATGTGATTGAAACATTCTATGCACCCTATGAGTAGGTACAATTATGTGTCAATTAAAAAATTAAATTTAGAAAAGAAAAAATTAAATTCTTTACATAATTAAAAAAAGAAATACGTATATGAAGGAGGATGAGTAGTAGTCACAAATAGCTCATATTACAACTTAGATATCCAGAAAAAATAGATTGCAAAATACCTACAATCTTTCTCCTGTGCTCTGACATTCTGATTAGCAGGAAAATGATTACCTGAATGTCAAATAAGATTAAGTTTCGTCTGAACTGGTAATCAAGAATTTTTTTAGATTGTGCTTCATCTTTCATGTGGCTAAAAATGCTCAGTTTCTCAGATCCCTCTCCTTCCTCTGCTTCTCTCCTTATGTTCAAGTGGGTAAGTATCGAAGGAGAATGCACGTTTCTGGCTTGGGGAATGAGGTAAGATGCAGCACCCTGGCCTCATGCTGGTGTGGAAGGTATACAATGGTTTTACGTTTCATCCGAGTAAATTTCTGTCCTTTTAGTATGTTCCTGGTCCTGAAGTGTGTAATGAGCGATCATGGTTCTCTTGGTCCATTGCTAACCTTTCAGTACATATTAGCTAAATGGTCTCAGCTCAGTTCCTACTGATGGCAGATGGTGAGGCTCTGTGTGTTTTCCATTCTGTGACAGCCTGATTCCAGCATCAGCTAAGAAGCCACCTCATGTTACTCTGACAGAGCTGGTGGCAAACTCACTGGGTCTTCAAATAGCTCCCTGATTCACAGTGTACTGAAGACAGCCTAGGAGAGCTAAACTCCAGTGCCTGCCTCACTGCGCATGAGCACACTAGATGTGGGCATGCTAAATCATTGCTCAGTAAATTATTTGCTTCTTGTTGCCCTCCATTTGTCTAACTGCCCTGCTCTGTGAACCTGTTTCCAAAGAAGAAAAATCAAGTGATGTATGTATAGGTATATGGTCCTTTGCCTTGATATCATGTTCCTACAATCGCCTCTATCTGAAAAGAGCAGGCTTTCCCTCCATCATAATATTAATAACATCTCCTCCTTCCTAGCTCCAAGAGATGAATAGGTATCTAAGCCTTAATGGAAAATAGAGATATTCTAATTAATTACGCTAATTAATTTATGGGACAATCTATGATCTGAGTCCTCCAAACTCCATTATGATAGAATTGGGAATATCTTTTTTCTATACAATTGCTTGGCTTTTGGAACTATGTAATCCTATTTTTGTGAATGATTGAATCTGAATATTGTAGTTTTCTTCATCCTGGCATGCCAAATTCTACTTTCCTGGGCTTGTGGTTGTCTGGAACATTATAATCATGCCATTGGCTACAAAGAAAGTACAGTACAAAAATCTAAATCTCCCAATATGAAGAGATGATCAAATGCTACAAAATATACATTACCAATTAATTCTGGCAGAACAGTGTAGCTAGATGTAGTTATTTTCCCAATGAAGTGTTATAAGCTCTTGACAGTTCTGTTCCTAGAGAAGTTATTTTCATAATTAAAAAATAAATATATGTGTGTGTGTATATATATATGAAGGAGGAAGAGTAGTAATCACAAATCAGGCAGAATATGTACAATTACAATTGTACATATTCTAAGGGTAGGAACAAATCTTCACTTCTGAGCATGGTGGGGTAAGGGGGTAATATCCAGGGTCCATTGATATAAGTCTTTGATCCAATTATAGAGTAGCAATCCCCTTTTCCCTGTGAGCATGGGTCCATAACTTCTTCTGACTCCATATTATCCTTTTCTGTATATTTATCTAACTGCTATCATAGTTTCCAATCCAGTGGAAACACTATTTTGTCCGTTGGTGGAAATAATCCCCTTGAGAACCGAAATATCAAAACAATAGTGAAAACCAGAATAAAATGTTTTGCTACTGAGTCATTAACCATTGCTTCACTGGGTTCTAGACTATGGGAAAAACAGCAACACATATGGGATGCTTGTACTGCAGCTAGGTCTTGCTAGGAGTGTTTATTGCTTTAGATCCCCCTAAAACTCTTTTCTGGCCACTTTGGTATATGGGTCCAAATTGGTATAAGTTACTTTCAAAATTTAAAAAAGTCAGTAAATGTGATGAAGCAAATCTTCTTAAGACTACAACATGTAGCAAGTTTTTTCTCACTCTGAAGTGAATGTACTATGGTTATTGATTCTCAGTTGAAAGTTAATTGATAAGGCAGATTCTTCCATTTTCAGATAATCAATTTCCCCTCTTCAGTATGACTGTGACTTACCAAGGCCATTTAGGATGGTTTCTACTCTTCTCTCCAGATTCTATTAGCATGATGTTATCAACAGATCGCATCAACATCATGCCTTGTGGGATGATGTGCTTCTAAAGTCCCGCAGATGATGATGTAGCATAGAACCTTAGTGTTGATACCCTCAGGATCAGATGTTACTGGTATATGATTGTTCCTACCAGTTAGGGCAAACAGATTTTTATGATCTCTGTTTATTAAAATGTGCAAAAATGCATAGGTCAGGATAATAGCTACATATCACTTATGAAGGACTGTATTAATATTCTCCAAGAAATAGACAACACTGAAAACAGTAGCTGTAAGTAGTGTCGCCAGCTGACAAAAGTTATAAGAATCCACTACTAATTTCCCAAACCTATACTCTGCAGCATGGGCTAAAATGTTGGAAGTAAATTGAGATATACTGGAATCATAGCCCCTGAATATTTCAAGCCTCTCATGGTACCACTAATGCATGCATTTTTCTCTAGAGATTCTGATTTGTGGGGTTGTTTCCTGTCTTTATCCTTCACTAAACTATTTGCTCCATGAAGGCTGAAATTATATGTGGTTTATTAGTAATTATATCCTAAGCAGCCTCTTTAACTTTCAAATTTCTCCTGGGCTGGAAGCCCTTATGATATGTCCTTTGCCAGAGATCTGAATTCAAAATTGAATAAACAGGTTCCTTTGAGATAGTATGATGAATCCTCTTTCAGTTGGAATATACACATGAACTATAGGGCAATGTCCCTGATGTTCTACTGAGCATCAGTACAACCAAATGTACCTTAGGCTATGTGGTCCTTTGGTGGAAATAGTCCTCTGTATTACCAAAATATAAAAAACATAGTATGGTGCATGCACATCTTAAATAATTTTATAGTGATCATCCATAGAGACTTTCTAAATATCTCAATGGGAAAGAGTATTAAACTTTATACAAATGGTTACAAATTTAATTGCAGAACACTATCTGCAAAACTCTCATTTGGATACTACAGAATTAAATTTTCTGATGTATACTTTAGAAAGTGTGTTATGAAGAATTATATTAAAATCTATATAGAGAAAGGTGAATATCAACTGACCAGTTAGATATGACTCAGGTCAGAGGATTTATGTCTTAGCAAGATTACCTACTTACCAAGTGAAGTCAGGCAAATTGTCACCTCTATGAACCATTTCAGTCCCATCATTACATCACTCTCGAAGATATCTTTATAGATTCAGGAGTCTTTAAAACTGGAACAGCCTGAGACTTTCCTTTCAATGTGGATGAATATCTCACACATTACTTTTAAATAAATGGGGCAGAAATTTGTTGAAATGAACAGCATTGTCTTGTTGTGAAAAAAAAAAAAAAATAGAATAGGCATTTTTCCCCCTTAGCTCAGATTCAATTTAAAAAACTCTATTTTTGGCCTTCTTATGTAAATCTTTGTCCCTTAACCATAGCACAGCTACATCAATTTATATAAATTAATAGTCAATAATACATCAAGATCATTCTAAACCAATGATTTGACCCTTATATATTTTCTCTTCTCCTTTCCATTCGCTGTAGTTTTTTTTTTAAATCTTATTCTGAGAATAAATGAGCTCATTTTTATATCCTTGTAGAACTTTTTCTTGATCTAAAATACTATTCCAATTTCTAATCTCTCTCAGTATTTCGCTATGAGACTTTAAAGTTTCCATTTTCACATTTGCATATAGTAAGAGGAAAAGGAGGCAGGGCAAATGCATTTTACGTGCCATGTCTCAATAGAAATGTATTATTTCAATAGAAATATAACTATAGAAATAACTGTAGGAATTTAGGTGTCAGGATATTTCTGTTTCATATATATCAGCTTAAATGCTATCCAGAGGAGAGCATTGAAAAAGAATTTCTGTTAGATACAAGGTACTTGGAGGTTAAATTTAGTAACAGTGGCTGAAATAATAGATTCAAGGGGAAAAAAATTCTGCCATACCAGGGTATGGCAGAAAGTCTCTAATTCTTCAAAATGCAGAGCTAGAGATGTGAGCTAGAGATTAGGGCAGACTGTGGCAAAATTGGGAATCCACAGTTCGCATCTTTTTTTTCATCTTAGAGTGGCACTTAAGAGCAACAGCACTGAGGCCCCAGGAGAGAGACTGCAGCTGTACCTATGGATCTGCCAATGACTCCTCACACATCAGACAGCACACTTTGGAGAGCGGCAGAGTCACACCTGGAATGGAGGTTGAGCTCCTGATGGAATCTAAACTTAAATGAGACATCTCACTCTCTTAGTCTGCATACTTAATTACTATCACCAAACATATTGGTAACTATATTTTTACATTTTAGGAGACTGAGAAGACCTTGTAAATCAGTTACCAAAATCAGAAATTATAACTAAAATTATTGATGTGTGTTGCTACACAAAGCTAGATATTTACCTATCACAAAAATAGTTACAGAAAATAAACAAATGGCAAGTCTGTAAATATTTTTGACACATATGAAGCTATGATAATATCCATCAAATATAAAGTCATTAAAGATTGAAAAAGTAATAACAAAAGGAAATGAGTAATGTGTATGGCAAAGCCATTCACAAAATAAGTACAAATAACAAAAAAGGTTCAGCTGCTTCTGTAATCGAAGAACTAGCTAAATCTGATATAATTTTCCCCATATGCTATATTCATATATTTAAATCCTACAATGTCACAAATATCATGAACTGCATTTATATTAGCAAAGAAAAATTAAAACAGGAGTTATATTCTTTAAAGGTGTAAATATTATTTTCAAAACTATATTTTTTCCATTACTTAGTTTTTCAACCAAAAAAATGTGTATGTATAGAAAAATGCCAGGAAGGATATGAAACATGTTTCTTTTTTTAATTGTATTTGGGCTCTGGGGTACATGTGCACATCCTGCATCCTGCAGGATTGTTGCATAGGTACATCATACATGCCATGGTGGTTGGCTATCTCCAACCCCGCACCCCTCTCCCCCCACCCAGTCACCTATACAGGCATTTCTCCCGGTGTTATCCCCTTTGCTGTCCCTCCCCTCCACCCCGCAACTTCATCCTGTGAGTGTTGTTCCCTTCCCTGTGCCCGAGTGTTCTCACTGTTCATCACCTGCCTATGAGTGAAAACGTGGTGTTTGTTTTTCTGTTCTTGTGTCAGTTTGCTGAGAATAATGGTTTCTAGATTCATCCACGTCTCTACAAAGGACACAAACTCGTCGTTTTTTATGGCTGCATAGTATTCCATGGTGTATATGTGCCACATTGTCTTTGTCCAATCTATCATCGATGGGCATCTGGGCTGGTTCCCGGTCTTTGCTATTGTAAACAGCACCACAATGAACATATTTGTGCATGTGTCCTTATAATAGAATGATTTACAATCCTTTGGGTATATACCGAGTAATGGGATTGCTGGGTCAAATGGATTTTTTATTTCTAGGTGCTTGAGGAATCGCCACACTGTCTACCACAATGATTGAACTAATTTACACTCCCACCAACAGTGTAAAAGTGTTCCTATTTCTCCACATCCTCTCCAGCATCTGTTGTCTGCAGATTTTTTAATGATCGCCATTCTAACTGATGTGAGATGGTATCTCAATGTGGTTTTGAGTTGCATTTCTCTAATGACCAATGATGATGAGTATTTTTTTCATATGTTTGTTGGCCTCATATTTGTCTTCTTTTGAAAAGTGTCTTTTCATATCCTTTGCCCACTTTTGAATGTGTTTGTTTGTTTTTTTCTTGTCAATCTGCTTTAGTTCTTTGTAGATTCTGGATATTAGCTCTTTGTCTGATGGGTAGATTGCAAAAATTTTTTTCCCATTCTGTTGGTTGCCAGTTTACTCTAGTGATTGTTTCTTTTGCTGTGCAGAAACTCTTGAATTTAATTAGATCTCATTTGTCTATTTTGGCTTTTGTTGCCATTGCTTTTGGTGTTTTAGTCATGAAGTCCTTGCTTATGCCTGTGTCCTGAATGGTTTTGCCTAGGTTTTCTTCTAGAGTTTTTATGGTGTTAGTTCTTATGTTTAAATCTTTAATCCATCTGGAGTTAATTTTTGTATAAGGTATAAGGAAGGGGTCCAGTTTCAGCTTCCTACATATGGCTAGCCAGTTTTCCCAACACCGTTTATTAAACAGGGAATCCTTTCCCCATTGCTTGTTTTTGTCCAGTTTGTCAAAGATCAGATGGTTGTAGATGTATGGCATTGCTTCTGAGGCCTCTGTTCTGTTCCATTGGTCTATATCTCTGTTTTGGTACCAGTATCATGCTGTTTTGATTACTGTAGCCTTGTAGTATAGTTTGAAGTCAGGTGGCCTGATGCCTGCAGCTTTGTTCTTTTTGCTTAGGACTTTCTTGGCTGTGTGGGCTCTCTTTTTATTCCATATGAAGTTCAAGGTGTTTTTTTCAAGTTCTGTGAAGAAGGTCAATGGTAGGTAGCTTGATGGGGATAGCATTGAATCTATAAATTACTTTGGGCAGTATGGCTATTTTCACAAGATTGATTCCTCCTAACCATGAGCATGGAATTGTTTTTCATCTGTTTGTGTCCTCTCTTATTTCCTTGAGCAGTGTAGTTTGTAGTTCTCCTTGAAGAGACCTTTTCATCCTTTGTTAGTTTTAGTCCTAGGTATTTTATTCTCTTTGTAACAATTGTAAATGGGAGTTTGTTCATGATTTGGCTCTCTAATTGTCTGTTGTTCGTGTATAGGATTGCTTGTGATTTCTGCACATTGATTTTTATATCTTGAGACTTTGCTGAAGTTGCTTATCAGCTTAAGGAGGTTTTGGGCTGAAGCAATGGGGTCTTATAAATATACAATCATATTGTCTGCAAATAGGGACAATTTGACTTCTTCTTTCCCTAATTGAATGCCCTTTATTTCTTTTTCCTGACTAATTGCTCAGGCTAGAACTTCCAATACTATATCGAATAGAAGTGGTGAGAGAGGGCATCCTTGTCTAGTGCCAATTTTTAAAGGGAATGCTTCTAGTTTTTGCCCATTAAGTATGATATTGGCTGTGGGTTTCTGGTAAATAGCTTTTATTGTTTTGAGACACGTTCCATTGATACCTAGTTTATTGAGAGATTTTAGCATAAAGGGTTGTTGAATTTTGTCGAAGGCCTTCTCTGCATCTATTGAGATAATCATGTGGTTTCGGTCGTTGGTTCTGTTTATGTGGTGAATTACGTTTATAGATTTGCATATGTTGAACCAGCCTTGCATCCCTGGGATGAAGCCTACTTGATCATGGTGGATAAACTTTTTGATGTGTAACAATATGTTTCATAATGAATTTGGAGGATGAAACTCCAGATGGGATGATTATAGCTGTTTTCTTTTTTGTGATTGACAATATTTGTAAATTTATTTATTTATTTATTTAGAGACAGAGTCTCCCTCTGTCTCTCAGACTGGAGGGCAGTGGTGTGATCTTGGCTCACTGCAACCTGTGCCTCCCAGGCTCAAGCAATTCTCCTGCCTCAGTCTCCTGAGTAGCTGAAACTACAGGTGTGTGCCACCATGCCTAGCTAATTTTTTGTATTTTTTGTAGAGATGGGTTTTACCATGTTGGCCAGCTTGGTATCAAACTCTGGACTTCAAGCAATCTGCCTGCCTCAGCCTCCCACAGTGCTGGGATTACAGGTGTGAGCCACCGCACCCAGCCTATTTTTACATTTTCTAAAAGTAATGTATGTAAACTAATGTACTGTAAGACTGCTGTGCAAATTTGAATGAAAGTAATGCATATTTCGGTGGACTTAGTAATAAGTATGAGTCAGAGTAGGTGCATGAGCATAAATCACCTTAAAAATATCTGAGACATATTATCAAAACTAATGTAGGGACCAGATGGCTTTCCAAGTTTATTTTCTTTAAATACAAAAAGTAAATCACTCCAATGCAATTGGTAAGCAACTGAGTAAATATAATATAGTATGCTCACACAATTGAATGTTATATGGCTGTCAAAATGAATGAATAGAACTATATTAAAGAATACAAGTGAATATTTTCATTTTACTGATTGAAGAAAGTAAATAACAGAGAGTTATTTAAAACATGAAACTTGGCCAGGCGCGGTGGCTCACGCCTGTAATCCCAGCACTTTGGGAGGCTGAGGCGGGTGGATCACGAGGTCAAGAGATCGAGACCAGCCTGGCCAACATAGTGAAACCCTGTCTCTACTAAAATATAAAAATTAGCTGGGCATGGTGGCACACATCTGTAGTCCCAGATACTCGGGAGGCTGAGGCAGGAGAATTGCTTGAACCCAGGAAGCGGAGGTTGCAGTGAGCCGAGATCGCGCCACTGTACTCCAGCCTGGTGCCTCGCGACAGAGCAAGACTCTGTCTAAAAAAAAAAATTGGATCGATCCAAGATGGCCACTTAAGAGGAAGTCGGGATTGCAGCTCCGAGAGAAGGCGCAGAGGGTGAGTGGACGCCGCATTTCCAGACGGACTTTTACTGCCCACAGACCAGGAGATTCACAGCAGGAAAAGTCCCACGGGTCTCCAGCGCCGCTGGTTTGAGCGGAGTGGCCGCTCAGCCTACGCCCTGGAGCGGGGGGTAGTGGCTTCTTGCGCAGAGCGAGAGAGACAGAGTTCCCTCTGAGCCAGAAAGGGGAGCTGAAGCAGGGAGCCAAGCCAGGAGACCCCTGGGCAAGGGAGTGCCACGAATCTCAGAGCCGCTGCTTCGGCTGACGCAGCGGCACACAGGGCAGCGGATTTTAATTGCGTGGAGAAGCTCCCCGCATTCCCAGCGCCGCTGGTTGGCCCGGAGCAGCCGCTCGGCCTGCACGGGGGGCGGGGAGCAGCGGCTCCTTGAACAAAGTGAACGAGACTGTGTCCCCTCTGGGCCAGCAAGGGGAACTGTGGCAAGGAGGCAAGCCAAGAGATTACAGGACAAAGAGGGCCCCTCTAGAAACACGGCTGAACCCGGGACGGTTCAGCTCTGTGGGGGAGGGGCGTCCTCCATCGGGAAACACCCTGCAGTTCCCGGGGAAATTTTCCGTAACCAAGACAACCCGCCACTACAGAGACTCCGTCACTACAGGGGCGGGCCAGCATAGCGGAAGCAGTTCTAAATACACCCACAGGACTGCTGGGAAGCTCACACGGAAGCTGGGCGGAGCCCACAGCAGCTCAGCGAAGCCTCTGCAGGCTGAGTGTGACTAGACTGCCACCTTGTGGGCAGGGAAAATGGTAGCAACACAGCTGAAAAATATAAAGTGCTAAACCCCTGGGCCAGAACACCTGGGGAGAAGAAAAGGGGGTTTATGAGTTCAGCTGCTGCAGACTTAAAATTACCAAAATCAGAAAGACAGCAACTACAAAGTCAATAGGCGGATAAATCCACAAAGATGGGAAGAAACCAGCGCAAAAAGGATGAAAACACCCAAAACCAGAACACCTCTCCCCCTACAAGGCAGCATAACTCCTCACCAGCACGGGAACAAGACTGGACGGAGAATGAGTGTGATGAAATGACAGAATCAGCTTTCAGAAAATGGATAATAAGAAACTTCTGTGAGCTAAAAGAACATGTTCTAACCCAATGCAAAGAAACTAAGAACCTTGAAAAAAGACTTGACGAAATGCTAACGAGAATGGACAACTTAGAGAGGAATATGAATGAATTGATGGAGCTGAAAAACACAACACGAGAACTTCGCGAAGCATGTACAAGTTTCAACAGCAGAATTGACCAAGCAGAAGAAAGGATATCAGAAGTTGAAGATCAACTCAATGAAATAAAACGAGAAGGGAAGATTAGAGAAAACAAGGTAAAAAGGAATGAACAGAGTCAACAAGAAATATGGGACTACGTGAAAAGACCTAATCTACGTGTGATAGGTGTACCTGAATGTGACGAAGAGAATGCATCCAAGCTGGAAAATACTCTTCAGGATATTATCCAGGAAAACTTCCCCAACCTAGCAAGGCAGGCCAAGATTCAAGTCCAAGAAATACAGAGAACACCACAAAGATATTCCTCTAGAAGAGCAACCCCAAGGCACATAATCATCAGATTCACCAGGGTTGAAATGAAGGAGAAAATACTAAGGGCAGCCAGAGAGAAAGGTCGGGTTACCCACAAAGGGAAACCCATCAGACTCACAGCAGATCTCTCAGCAGAAACCCTACAGGCCAGAAGAGAGTGGGGGCCGATATTCAACATCCTTAAAGAAAAGAACTTTCAACCCAGAATTTCATATCCAGCCAAACTAAGCTTCATAAGTGAAGGAAAAATAAAATCCTTTGTGAACAAGCAAGTACTCACAGATTTCATCACCACCAGACCAGCTTTACAAGAGCTCCTGAAGGAGACACTACACATAGAAAAAAACAACCAGCACCAGCCACTCCAAAAACGCACGAAATGGTAAAGAGCAGCAACACAATGAAGAATCTCCATCAACCAATGGGAAAAACAGCCAGCTAGCATCAAAATGACAGGACCAAACTCAAACATAACAATATTAACCCTAAATGTAAATGGACTAAATGCCCCAATCAAAAGACATAGACTGGCAAATTGGATAAAAAGCCAAAACCCATCAGTGTGCTGTATCCAGGAAACCCACCTCACATGCAAGGATACACAAAGGCTCAAAATAAAGGGATGGAGGAAGATTTACCAAGCAAATGGAGAGCAAAAAAAAGCAGGAGTTGCAATTCTCATCTCTGATAAAATAGACTTTAAAGCAACAAAGATCAAAAGAGACAAAGAAGGACATTACATAATGGTAAAAGGATCAATGCAACAAGAAGAGCTAACGATCCTAAATATATATGCACCTAATACAGGAGCACCCAGATACATAAGGCAAGTTCTTAAAGACTTACAAAGAGACATAGACTCCCACACATTAATACTGGGAGACTTCAACACACCGTTGTCAATATTAGACAGATCAACGAGACAGAAAATTAATAAGGATATCCAGGACTTGAACTCAGACCTGGAACAAGCAAACCTAATAGATATTTACAGAACTCTCCAGCCCAAATCCAGAGAATATACATTCTTCTCAGCACCACATCACACCTACTCTAAAATTGACCACATAATTGGAAGTAAATCACTCCTCAGCAAATGCAAAAGAACAGAAACCATAACAAACAGTCTCTCAGACCACAGTGCAATCAAGTTAGAACTCAGAATTCAGAAGCTCACCCAGAACCGCACATCCTCATGGAAATTGAACAACTTTCTCCTGAATGTTGACTGGATAAACACTGAAATGAAGGCAGAAATAAAGATGTTCTTCGAAACCAACGAGAATGAAGACACCACATACCAGAATCTCTGGGACACATTTAAAGCAGTCTCTAGAGGAAAATATATAGCAATAAGTGCCCACATGAGAAGAAAGGAGAGAACTAAAATTGACACCCTATCATCAAAATTGAAAGAGCTAGAGGAGCAAGATCAAAAAAACTCAAAACCTAGCAGAAGACAAGAAATAACTAAGATCAAAGCAGAATTGAAGGAGATAGAGACACGAAAAACCCTACAAAAAATCAATAAATCCAGGAGCTGGTTTTTTGAAAAGATCAACAAAATAGACAGACCACTAGCCAAACTAATAAAAAAGAAAAGAGAGAATAACCAAATAGATGCAATAAAAAATGATAAAGGGGATATCACCACAGATGCCACAGAAATTCAAACCATCATCAGAGATTATTACAAACAACTCTATGCACATAAATTAGAAAACCTGGAAGAAATGGATAAATTCCTGGACAGTAGTCTCCTCCCATGCCTAAACCAGGAAGAAGTCGAAACCCTGAATAGACCAATAACAAGGTCTGAAGTCGAGGCAGCAATTAAGAGCCTACCACCCAAAAAAAGCCCAGGCCCAGATGGTCTCACAGCCGAATTCTACCAGACATACAAAGAGGAACTGGTACCATTCCTACTGAAACTATTCCAAATAATCCAAAAAGAGGGAATCCTTCCCAAATCATTTTATGAGACCAACATCATCCTAATACCAAAACCCGGCAGAGACTCAACAAGAAAAGAAAACTACAGGCCAATATCCATGATGAACATAGATGCAAAAATCTTCAATAAAATACTGGCAAGCCGATTACAACAGCACATCAAAAAGCCTATCCACCATGATCAAGTAGGATTCATCCCGGGGATGCAAGGCTGGTTCAATATACGCAAGTCTATAAATGTAATTCACCACATAAACAGAACCAAAGACAAAAACCACATGATTATCTCAATTGATGCAGAGAAGGCCTTCGACAAAATTCAACAGCCCTTTATGCTAAAAACCCTCAATAAACTAGGTATCGATGGAACGTATCTCAAAATAATAAAAGCTATTTATGACAAACCGACAGCCAATATCATACTGAATGGGCAAAAACTGGAAGCATTCCCTTTGAAATCCGGCACTAGACAAGGATGCCCTCTCTCACCACTCCTATTCAATATAGTACTGGAAGTTCTAGCCAGATCAATCAGGCAAGAAAAAGAAATAAAGGGTATTCAATTAGGAAAGGAGGAAGTCAAATTGTCTCTATTTGCAGACGACATGATTGTATATCTAGAAGACCCTATCACCTCAGCCCAAAATCTCCTGAAACTGATAAGCAACTTCAGCAAAGTCTCAGGATACAAAATCAATGTGCAAAAATCACAAGCATTCCTATACACCAATAACAGACTTAAAGAGAGCCAAATCAAGAACGAACTGCCATTCACAATTGCTACAAAGAGAATAAAATACCTAGGAACACAACTAACAAGGAACGTAAAGGACCTCTTCAAGGAGAACTACAAATCACTGCTCAACGAAATAAGAGAGGACACAAACAGATGGAGAAACATTCCATGTTCATGGTTAGGAAGAATTAATATTGTGAAAATGGCCATACTGCCCAAAGTAATTTACAGATTCAACGCTATCCCCATCAAGCTACCAATGACCTTCCTCACAGAACTGGAAAAAATCACCTTAAACTTCATATGGAACCAAAAGAGAGCCCGCATAGCCAAGTCAATTCTAAGCAAAAAGAACAAAGCAGGAGGCATCACACTACCGGACTTCAAACTCTACTACAAGGCTACAGTAATCAAAACAGCATGGTACTGGTACCAAAACAGAGATATAGACCAATGGAACAGAACAGAGACGTCGGAGGCGACACAACATATCTACAACCACCTGATCTTTGACAAACCTGAAAAAAACAATCAATGGGGAAAGGATTCCATGTTCAATAAGTGGTGTTGGGAAAACTGGCTAGCCATATGCAGAAAGCAGAAACTGGACCCCTTCCTGACACCTTACACTAAAATTGACTCCAGATGGATTAAAGACTTAAACATAAGACGTAACACCATAAAAACACTAGAAGGAAACCTAGGCAAAACCATTCAGGACATAGGCGTAGGCAAGGACTTTATGACCAAAACACCAAAAGCATTGGCAACAAAAGCCAAAATAGACAAATGGGACCTAATCAAACTCCACAGCTTTTGCACGGCAAAAGAAACAGTCAATAGAGTGAATCGGCAACCAACAGAATGGGAAAAAATTTTTGCAGCCTACCCGTCTGACAAAGGGCTGATATCCAGAATTTACAATGAACTAAAAAAGATTTACAAGAAAAAAACAAACAAGCCCATTCAAAAATGGGCGAAGGATATGAACAGATACTTTACAAAAGAAGACATACATGAGGCCAACAAACATATGAAAAAATGCTCATCATCACTGGTCATTAGAGAAATGCAAATCAAAACTACATTGAGATACCATCTCACGCCAGTTAGAATGGCGATCATTAAAAAATCTGGAGAAAACAGATGCTGGAGAGGATGTGGAGAAATAGGAACACTTTTACACTGTTGGTGGGAGTGTAAATTAGTTCAACCACTGTGGAAAACAGTGTGGCGATTCCTCAAGGACCTAGAAATAGAAATTCCATTTGACCCAGCAATCCCATTACTGGGCATATATCCAAAGGATTATAAATCGTTCTACTATAAGGACACATGCACACGAATGTTCATTGCAGCACAGTTTACAATAGCAAAGACCTGGAACCAGCCCAAATGCCCATCGATGATAGACTGGACAGGAAAAATGTGGCACATATACACCATGGAATATTATGCAGCCATTAAAAAGGAGGAGTTCACATCCTTCGTAGGGACATGGATGAACCTGGAAAACATCATCCTCAGCAAACTGACACAAGAACACAAAATCAAACACCACATGTTCTCACTCATAGGCGGGTGTTGAACAAGGAGAACACATGGACACAGGGAGGGGAGCACTATACACGGGGGTCTGTTGGGGGAGGGGGGATAGTGGGGGGGTGGGGAGTTGGGGAGGGATAGCATGGGGAGAAATGCCAGATATAGGTGAAGGGGAGGGAGGCAGCAAATCATACTGCCAGGTGTGCACCTGTGCAACAACCTTGCATGTTCTTCACATGTACCCCAAAACCTAAAATGCAATAAAAAAAAAAAAAAAAAAAAAAAAAAAAAAAAAAAAAAAAAAAAAAAAAATTAATAAATAAAAAGAAAAAGAAAACATGAAACTTTTTTTTTTTTTTTTTGTAAAGAGAAAAAACCCCTAAAACTGAGCAGTAAATTTTTTTAGAAGCAGAGTGACATGACTTTAAAAATCATAATGTAAAACCGCATCACAAACACAGACTGCAGAAGAATGACTGTCTCAGGTTGGGAGGATGGCTAGTTTGAGGGATGAGGAAAGAAGTGGATATAAATTCTTGTTAAGTTTTCTATCCTTAGTGATGGGTGATAAATGAGGTTTATTTATTGTTGATCTATGAATGAAAATGAGAGACATCCTTATATCAAGGATGAGACTATGTCATGGACCAGTTGTATGTTAAATTTAAATTTGTTCGCAAAAGGACTACTAAAATATAAAGTAAAAAGAATTCTCAGAATGAATATTCATCTGTTATAATATATTGTATAAATATTTATAGAATATTAGAAAAATGTGAAAGTGTTTTTACTTCATTTTGCTGATATTGTCACTTTCTTAACACAATAAGTGTTAAGAAAATAGAGCAAAATTAATTAATGTGTTAAAGGGAAAGTAGTAAATGAAATTATGTTTATTTTTGAAGTGAATGAAAACACAAGATAGCATGCATCTAAAACAAAGCTTAGAGGGAAACATAGTTTTCAGTGTATAAGCATATTAATTTTTGCTTAATTACTAAATGCCCATTAAAGCCATCTTGATACGCAATTTAAACTCTATTGAATTATTAAAAGCTAAAAATTCTCACAGCATTATTAATAGCAGAACAACAAAAACTTTTATAGAAGTCACATAAATTATAAAACCACCAAGGCTGATTTTCCCTTTAACACATTAATTATTTAGTAGTGTGTGACTACTACCAAAATACAAATCCTTTGTTAAAGATCTAGCTATCTGTCTGTTACTGATTTTTTTTAAATTGTACTTTGGGCTCTGGGGTACATGTGCACATCCCGCATCCTGCAGGATTGTTGCATAGGTACATACATGCCATGGTGGTTTGCTGTCTCCATTCCCGCCCCCTACCCCTGTCACCTACATCAAGCATTTCTCCTGGTGTTATCCCTTCCCATCCTCCCCGACCCCACCTTGTCCCTCCCCTCCCCTCCCCTCCACCCCCCAAGCCCAGTGAGTGTTGTTCTCTTCTCTGTGCCCAAGTGTTCTCATTGTTCATCACCCGCCTATGAGTGAAAACATGTGGTGTTTGGTTTTCTGTTCTTGTGTCAATTTGCTGAGAATGATGGTTTCTAGATTCATCCATGTCTCCACAAAGGACACGAACTCATCATTTTTTATGGCTGCATAGTATTCCATGGTGTATATGTGCCACATTTTCCTTGTTCTGTCTGTTATTGATGGGCATTTGGGTTGGTTCCAGGTCTTTGCTATCGTAAACAGCACCACAATGAACATACACCGCAATGAAAGACACCACGTGTCTTTATAATAGAATGATTCATAATCCTTTGGGTATATACCCAGTAATGGGATTGCTGGGTCAAATGGAATTTCTATTTCTAGATCCTTGAGGAATTGTCACACTGTCTTTCATAAAGGTTGAATGAATTTATACTCCCACCAACAGTGTAAAAGTGTTCCTATTTCTCCACATCCTCTCCAGCATCTGTTGTCTCCAGCTTTTTAATGATTTCCATTCTAACTTGTGTGAGATGGAATCTCAATGTGGTTTTGATTTGCATTTCTCTAATGACCGGTGGTGATGAGCATTTTTTCATGTTTGTTGGCTGCATATATGTCTTCTTTTGAAAAGTGTCTGTTCATATTCTTCTTGTTTAATTCCACTGTGGTCACATAACATGCTCTACGTGATTTTAGTCCTTTGAAATTTGTTGAAACTTAGTGTACAGTAGAGTATATTATCTGTGTGTATCATGGAGCATCGAAGAGTATTGGTGAATGGTCAATTTTGTAAATGGTCTACGTCGGCAAATGTCACATGTGTACTTATAAAGAACGTGTATAAGGCAAATGTTGAATATAAGGTTCGACATATGGAAATTTGCCCAACTTTGTCTTTAAATATTTTGTTCCCTTACTGATCTTTTACTTACTTGTTTTTGTGACATCCTGAGTCACAAAATTATATTTTCATATAATTCATGAAAGTATCCAACTGTGGCATGGAACTTACCTATTTCTATTTTTAGTTCTGTCAACTTTTGCTTTATGTAATTTGAAGCTGTAGCATCATATGTATATAATGTTAGTATTATGTCTTGCTGTGGCATTGAAACTTTTATTATTAAAACTCACTCTCCTAACCTTCAGTGATAAGTATTGCCTTAAATTTTGGTTTGCATGGTATCAAAATAGTTATGCAAACTTTGTTTATGTTTTTCAAGATACAACATAACATCATTTTCCATGCTTTTTCTTTCAATGTTTTCCATGGCTATATTTATAATGTATGTTTTTTGGCATGCAGCATATATTGGAATCATTATTAAAACTCTAGTCTGAGAATCTTTTATTTGGGACATTTATTTCATTTACATTTAATAAAGTTACTGATAGAAATATGGTTACGCCTGAATTTAGCTATTTGTTTTCTATTTGAAGTGTCCATTCCGTGTTCCTTTATTTCTCCTTTCTTGCCTTTTTTTGGATCAATCAAACATGTTTCTATTATTCATTGTTTTTCCATAATCTTTTAAGTTAGGCATATTTCATTTAGAGTGGTCATCCTAGAGATTTCAGTGTGGATCCTTGTCTCAGTACTGGCTAATTCAATTGGTACATTTGCTACTCCCTGAAACATGTAAATATCTTATGATAGTTTAAATCAATTGTTTCTTCCTTTTCACCCTTTGCACTATCATTATTCTTGTCATTTCTTTTTCATCTGCATGTTGTAAAGCCCATGAGACATTATTCTTGTATCTGCTTTATCTCATAACGATTATTTATATTTACTCATTGAAAAAAGTCTTTTTAGTGCTCTTTTGTCCTTCCTGCATGTTCACACTTCTGTCTGGAATCATTTGTCTTCAGTCTGAAGCACATCCTTTAATAGTAGTAGTATTTTTTGTAGTGGATCTGTTAGCAATACATTAACACAACTTTTCTTGTTTTGAAACATATTTTCCCTGGGTAGTTGATTCAAATATAGAAGATTATTTTTCTTTCATCACTTTAAAATATTATTCCCTGTTTTTTTCACTTTTTCAGATAAAAAAATGAACCAAAGTTTTATTGTTGTTCCTTTGAAGAAAACATTTTTATTTTCTCTGACTACTTTTAAGATTGTTTTGGTGTCTTCAATTCAAGTGATTGATGATTATGTGTATAGGTATAGTTTATGTTTTGTTTTTTAAAATATTTCTTTCCAGACGTAGGCTGAACTTCTAGAATCCATAAATTGGTATATTTTTAAAATCATATATGGAAAATTCTGAGCCATTATTTTAAAAAATATTGCTCTTGCCTATATTCTTTTTTCTTCCTAGGATCCAATTACATTTTTGGTAAAACATTTGACAGCGTTCCATACATTTGTCTCAGTCTATTATTATTTTTTTAATTTTCATTATTCTTTATCTCTGTACCTCAATTGGATTATTTACTACTGAACTTTCTTAGTTTACTACTTTCACCTCCTACTGTGTCCAGACTGTTTTTAACCTATCCATTGAGTTTTTATTGCAGATATTTTATTTTCTGCTTACATAATACTTATTTGGTTGCTTTTATGTAGATTCCAATTTTCCATTGACATTCTTGATTTCTTCATTATGTTGTATCCTAAGTCTGTTCAGACTGCTATAAAAATTATCATAAACTGGGTAGCTTATAAACAATAGAAATTTATTTCTCACAGTTCTAGGAGCTGGGAAGCTCCAGATCAAGGCAGATCTGGTGTCTGTTGAGGGTCTGCTTTCTGGCTCAAAGACAGTGCCTTCTGCTGTGTCCTCACAGATGGAAGAGGCCAATACACTCTCTGGAATCTCTTTTATAAGGGTACTAATCCCACTCATGTGTTCATTAGGGCTCCACCCTCATGACCTTAAATCCTCTCCTAAACGCCCCATCTCCTACTGTCATCACCTTGGTGGTTTGGATTTCAACCTATAAATTTTGAGAGTGACAGAAACATTCAATCCATTACATATCTTTCTTTTCTATTTTGAATATATTAAACATGCTTATTTTAAAATTTTCTATCTATTAATTCCAATATATGAAAACCTGTGGGTGTTTCTAAAATATGTGCCTTTTCCTCTTGGTTTTTAGTTATTTTGAATTCTAGCATGCCTCATACATTTTTATTGGATTTCAGACATTGAGAGTAAGAAACTGTAGCATCTCTGCATGGCATTAGATTTACTTGAGAATGAGAAAAATTTTTATAACAAGCAGATAAAGTAACAGTGTGTTACCTTGCCTCCTTCAAAGTGTGATTTTTAAACTTTGTTAATGTTGTTCCTATAAATTTGCTCTTGCTTTTAAGTCATGGGTCATAATCTTAGGTGACAACCCTATCTCCAGGGTCATGGTCCTTCTTGAGACTCGCATAAAATCTCAGTGTATTTATAAAGATATTTTAATCTTTCTAAGGCTTGAACTAATCTCTTTTCAGATCATGTTGCTGAGGCAATCCCTGCTCGGGCTCCCAGATGCTATTTTCCACTGGGTTTCTTGGCATTTCATCCTGTGCATGTGGAGCTTACAAGTTAATGCATTTCAGTCAGGCATGTATCTAGGAGGAAAAAGGATGTTTCACTGGCTATGTGTATTTTTCAGGCAGGATCAGTAGGATTATGGAGCTAAACTGACTTGTCCCCTTGTATAATGCCCCACGGACCCCTTGTGCAGAGGGCTTTGCATCTCTTGCCGTTTCCTGCACCAGCATCGAGCTCTTTTGCAAGATAAGCAATCCTACAGTATACCAGCAGTTTACCAGATGGTTACAAGTTCCTGATACACGGTATGTCCTGGGAAAGAGAACAGGAGCCCCTTATTCCTGATATAGCTCCCACAATCTCCAGCCAATCAGCACTAAAAGCCCAGGAAACTATTAGCTACAAATTCCTGCTTGGGAGTGAGGGGTTTCTCCGGGGTCCTGCATGTGCAGCTAGGCTCAAGATTTAGCTTATCGTGACCTTTCTTTCATTTTCATGGTAAAAAACACACTCCCACGTGGAGATTTTTATACGCTAATGATACGTGCAATACATGTGAGAGCATGTAGATGTTGAGCACATGTTCCAACCACAGGTTTGCCTTTGCATGTCTGACCTCTCCAGTATTTTATGAATGTTTTTGTACAACTCCCATAAAAGGAATTCCTCTTAGGACACTAGCTGTCATCTCTCCCTTTGAGCGGCTCATGCTGCCTCTCAGAGTGTACTTTGCTTTGCAATAAACTTTTTTGTCTACTCTTACTTTGGACTTGGTTTCAAATTCTTTGTGTGGTGAATGAAGTCAAGAACCTGAACCAGCCCACTGGCGACATTTTCAAATTAGTAAATACCAGCAAGTAATTTACCAAAGTGGATTAAATAGTTCATGTTTCCACTAATAAGGATAAAATTTCTTATTGTTTCACATCTTTGTTAATTCTGCACATTATAGTACAATTTTATTACTGGATTTTCCCACCAAATGACAAGGTAGTTGTATCCTAATCATTACTACAACCAAAAGCTGGTCCCTACATTTCTAAATGCACCTTGGGAAAAGTAATATCTCTTTTGATAACCACTAAAATATTCTCTTGTTGGATAGTCAAATAAAGCTATTTAGATTCCAAGGGAATTTTCCAAAGTTGAGGGCAGCAGTGTAGAGCTCTTAACATGTGACAACCTTTACTGCTATTTTATTGTACTCATCACTTTTTTTGATGATTATTTGTTTAAACCCGTCTCCACATTTAACTGTAAACTTTATGAGCTGGTTTGTTTGCTACTGTTGCTGGCAAGTGACAATCAATAAATTCTTGTGGATTGAAATAATTTCTGAATGCTTAATACTTTAATTGATCAGAAAGATGCCATGGCAGAGAAAGAGAGAGATTAATTAACAGTGAGATCCCGGATGGGAAAATGAGGTCACTGTGTTTGCCATCAGTGGGCGTGCAAAGCTTTACAAGAAAACAGAGGCCATCCTCAGGGCTAGAACTTGGGTTTAAAGCCTCCTGCATACCCAAGTATTCTGTTGTGAATAGAATATTCTATCTTGAATGGAAAGGTCTCAGTTTGACTTTGCATAAAGCATGCTTTGTGAACTTGTTACCAGGATTAATATGGAGTCCATATTATTTTCCAATTACCTATTTTGAACAACAACGACAAACATGAAGTAATCTTATAGATTCCGATGGCTCATTATTCCTCTCAGCACATCTATATGATAAGCTTTCCAATTCCCATTTAACAGGTGAGGAAAGTCACTGAAACATTTTCTTGGATGCGGACAGATGTTTTAAAACAGTCTCTGTACTATTTTTAAAAAGAATATCACCTACTCAGCTATGTGACAACTTTATTGACACTGTAGTCACATGAAACTTAGGTTTGATGGTTTCCCTTTTACCTGTAAATTAACTAATCATGGAAGTTACTTGACCCAGACAGAGCCCTAAATCAATTTCACTGTCATTTGACCTTTGATCTAGTGGTGAAATAAATAGCAGTGTATCTACCACTGCTGTGAAGACCTCTTGGTACATCAGTGTTTAGTGATAACAACTTTGGAAAAATAAAACACCATGCCAATTGGTGATAACCATATGCTGAAACATGGCAGCTTTAATTTTTTTACTATATGAACAGCCAGAGGTTTTTTTATTATTATTACTAAGTGTGTTTTGATCCACTGTGCTGTACTTATTTTCTAAATAAAGAAATCTATACTATTGATGAAGACTTAAATCTTCCAACTTTAGTTGATTGATATTTGCATATGGTGTTAATCTCATTTGTTCTACTTGGTGGAACTTTTATAAAATTCTTATTTTAGTTGTGTTCAGCAGCCCAAATGTACTTTTTATAGTCTCTTCTTTTTCTTTTAATTGTTTCTAATATATAACTATGGCCACAAAAACATATATGATTTTTGAGATTTGTATTTTGTGGTTATCTTGGTAGACTAGTTGATAGAAGGGGCTTAATTGTTTTACTGCCAGAGATCAGACTTTGATTTTGAGATTTTTATATTTGAAGCACAACTATGTAATTACAAGATGTTCATACGAAGCCTTGGTCACATATCATGTGTTTTATATCAAAAGCAAGATAATTTGTATTTAGAGGATCTACCCTAGCAGGAAAATTCAAAGTTAAGATCTCATTAATAGCAGCTATGTCACAGTTGTTTTCCGTTCATCATATGCTGGCTGGGTTTTGCAAGGATTTGGCTATATTAGAGAGAGTTTTGAAATCAGAAAAAAAAAAAAAAAAAAAAAAAAAAGTCCTAGTATTGTAACCTGTGAGGTCCCAGAAATGTCAGGGAAAAATAATGTTTTTATAATTTTTGTGAGTGAATCTTGGATTTCTGAATTGTTAACTCCAGAAATAACTCTCTATGTAGACTGGCTTCTCTGGATGATTTGAACCCCCTACACTCTGTTTTAATGAACTGTAAATACACTGCAAAATATACAGGCATTTTAGCAGTTAAGAAAAACTCAACAGCTAATACAGTGCCTCATGTGTCTTCAATTTTATATTACAAACATTTAAAATGCATATGTGTATTTTATAGATTTAATCATAGAATGTATAGAGTTTAGTATGCTGGTAAATTCAGTTAACCTGTAATTAACATCTTAATACTGTTTTTATTTTAAATGAACTTTGCAATGTTATTGTCTACTCTTTCTTGTATCTTTGTCACCCAAGAAAAAGGTAAACTTCTCAAGTAAGAGATTTGCTTTAATTATCTTTCATGTTACTTAAAATCATTTGTGCAATTTGTGTTTTCCGCATCAATACTGATGGAAAAAGTAAAACAGCAGTAAGAACGCAGCAGATACGTATTGCATGAACTCTATGGAACACAGTGTAGTAAATGTGGAAGGATATGGGAAAGAGTTCAATCTGACATTTTGGACTTTGCAATCTAAGAAGGAAGAGATAGAAATCATATTACAAAGAAGAAAGGAAAATGGTAAATGGAAGTCCAACTACATGATATATTCATGTAGAAGAAGGACTCCCTAAAATCAAGAAAAATGGTGGAAGAAGAAACAGGGAGGTAGTCAGAGAAGATGAGTTAAATGTGAGCTGAATTTTGGGGGAAATAGAGAAGAATAGAATTTCCAGAGGGGGATAAGAAAGAATGAGCTATCCAGGTTGGGAGAGGAAAACATTCCTCTTCAGTTTTTTTTTTTTCAGATTACTTTTGTTGTTATTTGTGGAACAAGATAAAAAACTATTAATAGATAGAATTTGTGAGTTTATAGCATTGTCATATGTAGACAACAGAATCTCTCTAGGTAGGAATATAGTTTAATTCTACAAGAAAAAAGGAACTGGGATTTTGAAACATACTGTGAACAAAAAGGCTGTAAAAACATGTTATTACTTAGTAATTAATACTATTTTTTTCCATAATTTAAAAACATCCAGTGAATTAGAATGCCTGAAAACTAATTAAGTATGAAAAATTTGTTTTTTGTTGACACAGTAAAAACTAAATGGAAAATTTTTCTTAATATTCTGTCTTGCTACACTTTTTATTACTTTCAAAATACATTAACTATGCATTTAATTTACATTTTACTTTGTCCTTTAGAGAGTTTCATAAATTTTAAGTTTTTCTTCTAATATGCTCTCTGTGTTTATTGTTTAGAAATACTGCATAATGTATAATTCTGGTGCATATATATATATACATATTTTTATAAATATTGTTAGAATTGTGTGTATATGAAAAAATCAAAGTTTTATATCTGTTTATTGCATTATAATGAAACACATTAATAATAAATAGGAAAAAATTGTTGGAATAAGAAAGTATTTATTGAACACAGAAATTTAGTAGGAAAGGAAATAGAAAATACTATTTATTTGTTCACACTAATAAGGAAATGCCATAAGGTAAAGTATATAACAAATTATAAAAGTACGTATTTAATAATTTATACATGATATATCTTAAACATTGAATAAAGGACTCAATGGAAAATTCTTAGATCGTTTACAATATTGTTCTTGAAACTTTAAAAATATTTATGTATATCTGTATATTTGAGACTCTTGGTGCCTATAATTTATCTTTATTTAATCATCTTTTGGAACTTTTTTGGCCTGAAACAATTTCTTCAAATTAATAAGATTTATACTGTATCTAACTTTAGCAGTAGATGAATTATGAGTCTTTCTAATTCTGCATTTTATGGGATTTGATGGCATAGAATATGCTGTCATTTTCCATTAAATAAATATACAAAAAATTTGTGTAAATACTTTCATATTTACAAAATCTCAAAATAGAAATATTCATTAGTCATATGATCTCTTTCCCTATTTAATTATATCGACATTAATTATTTGGGATCTAAACTGCTACCCATTTAAAAACAACTTTTTGAGAGAAAAACACACACTACAAATATAAAAATCTTATCAATTGTCGAAACATCAATATGGGCAAAGTCTACAGAGATATGAGTATATATTTGTCTATAGGGAGACGTATGCCTGTATTCCATAGCTAGCAGTTATTCACTTATTTAACAGAAATACTGAGTCCCTACCGTATGTATGGAAAAGAGTAGGTTTCAACAATAGGAAAATGAATTAGAGGTAGTCTGTACCTGAGAATTTGCAATCTCTTACCCGAGATAAATAATTACAATAAAATGTGTTATAATAGAGATGTGGCTAAAATACTAAAAAGGAGCCCTCATAATGTTCCCTATTAATATTACTACAAGAGTGGTTTATGAGGTAAAATACCCATTGTTCTACTGGCATGGCTTGAGCCATTCAAATATTAAAGGGAATTGTGGGGTTTCTTTGATTTTAGCAAAGGGATACAATGAGTTGTTCTCATTATTGCCTGGCCATTGCCAGAGAGTTTTACATAATGTTACTGTTGAGAATCCCCGGCCAGACCTCGCTCTTATTCAGAAACTAAGCTTACATCATTTTATAATAGAAACGTAATGGGCTAGAAGGTCCCAAACAAGGCAAACTGAGCCTGCACTAGATGCCTCTGGCTGTAAGGAATTGGAGCTTGGAGTCTAAGTTTTCTCTCACCACACCCCATCTGCCATCTCTCTCTCCATCCATGCCATTTCATGCAGTTGCTGCCTGTCCTAGAGGGGTGAACATGTTAGATGGAGAAGTTTCAGTTGCAGGAACATTGTTCAAGAACAAATCGTCAGCCACATTTCCTTGACTTCAGATTTATGAAACTTAATCCATTTATTTTCATTCCTCTTTGGAGGCCAGGGACAGATGTGTCTCTCTCCTACTTCGATATGTATTTATTATTTTCTATCTATCTGCCTATTTATCATCTATATGCCTATTTAACATCTATACATATGTACATATGTGTATATACATGTACGTGTGTGTATATGATTTCATGTTTGTTTCAACTACTTTACTTTAGAATATAAAATCCCTCACTTCATATTTCTTTTTGTAAATGATGTTTCAATTTTACATTAGAGAACAGCAAAATGTAATGTGCTTGTTAATAAATTGTTCCTTTGTGCTTCCCATGCCCCGTGTACTCTTTCCTATTTTGCCTTAATGTCAATTGCAATATTCCCTACTGAGAATGAAATTGATGTAAAATATAAGATTCGTGATTTAATTTTCATAACGCAATTGCTGAATTGGAAGGCACTTGGCATTTATAATGTGCCAATTTTAAAAATAGCTAAGACATGTTTTTGTGTCACATCGATTATTCTTAATAAAAATGTATATATTTACTCAATCCCTTATTTTTGCAGAACATATTGATGCTCTGAAAGATGACTCCAGAAGAGTTTGAGGAGACATACACCGTCTACACAGGACTACAAGGTAATTTTTAGAAATTGTGCAGGTTTGGTGCCTATGGGGAGCCAGAAATCATAATCACCGCATAGCAGAAAAAACAATCAGCTGGTAATAGTGAGTTACTAAGCAGACAAAGACAATATTGATAAGGACAGCCTTGTGACAATAATAACAGGATCAGGCCCAGTAATTAGGCAGTTTGTAGCAGTTGATAGGAAAAGACAAAGAGTTATCTGTGATTAACCTACATACCCAGGCACTTAGATTGCTGAAGAATCACAGATGGCACAAAAAAATAGAAGAGATGAGTCCCAAATTGTGTGCACTGAAAATACAAGTTGATGTATTTTTCTAAAAGAAGGCCATTTTATACTATTCTTACACAGAATCACAAAGTTGTTTAGAAAAAACATCAGAAAGAACAAAAGGAAATGGAAGGATATGCAATCATAGTAAAGGGAGAAACAGAAAAGAGTGATCAAAAGGAACTCCCCACAATCAACCTATACAAATACAAACAAAATGATTCAGAAGTTGTTCCTGTCCTCAAGGGGTTTATAGGTTAATGCAGGACACATGCTCATGTGCGTAAACACACACACACGCGTGCACAAATGTGTAAATATCTATAAATAAGATTTTATAAATGCTACAATAAAGTTTAAAAACATGTCTGGGTACTGAGAATTTAGTAATTCTTTTTATGTGTGAGGGTGGGAGATTTTAAAAAGGCCAAATGAAACGTGATGTTGATGCTACAGCTTGATAATTGAGAAGAGTTTGGAGAAGTAATGTGGACAGAACATAGGAAATGCAGAATTTGAAATTAGTGCCCAAGGTCAGAGGGGACGAGACAAGAGAATGATTCAATGTAGAGATTGCAGCCAATGAACAAGATTGTATGTTCGTTTACATATGTGTGTGTGTGTGTGTTTCCTGCCACTAGCTTTCCTAGGGTCAGATATGATGACAGAACCTCAAATGGGAATGAGTGTGAACATTGATTGTTAGAAAGTCTAGCTGCTAAAAATAAAAAAAGTGTGGTGGTTAGAGCTGGGCAGGTCACTTAAGCTTTGCTAATTCTTCAACACAAACAGTTTGCAAGAGATACATCCTAGTTAGGTGAGCAGAGAGTACTTGTGAAAGGTCATAAGCTCCCAGTGTACGTCCAGTACTTGTCTAAATCATTCTACATAAACTAGAATATCCTATCACTGAAATATTACAGTGAATATTATTGCTTATCCTTATCTATTAGGAAAAGAAAGCTAGAAGGGAGAAATTCTCAAGTTATTTTCCAGGTGACTATTTAATTTATCTAATGATAAGAAACTACACAAATCTTCAAAAAATAGCTTCTTTCTTCAGATTTACAATAAATGAACCAAAGCCTTATTGGCAAAATACTATAATAATTAAGATTACTCTAAAATGGTTGAGATTAGACAAACTCTGAGATAAAGCAAATGAGCTAAGTAGTACAGAAAAAGTAATCTGCCTTGAATCCTGTTTTCTCTTTATTTGACCCCAAACAGCTGAATACAACTGGTGAAGTTTCAGTCTCTTTAATACGGAAATAGATTTTGGTATCTGATGGTATCATCAGGAGCTATGTCTCTTGTGTGAATGATTTTTTTACTGTGAAAACCAAGGTGGTGTATTCTTTGCCTATTGCTGTGTAACAAATCATCCCTGAACTTAGCAATTTAAAATAGTAAACAGTTGATGTTTCATGATTTCTTTGGGTCAGGGATCTGTGTGTGGCTTAGTTGTATGTTTGCGGTTCAGTGTCTCTCACCAGGCTGAAATCAAGGTGGTGGCCAGGGCCACAGTCCTTTCAAGGCTCACCTGGGTGAAGAAGGATCTGCTTTGAAGGATCCTTGGGTCATTGTCAGGCCTCAGAAGACCCATTTCCAGGCTCACTCACATGCTTACTGTCAAACATCAAGACTTTGCTCGTTGTTAACCGGAGATCTCTCTGAGTTGGTTTCCTCCCACGTGGCCTCTCCGTAGGACAGCTGAAAATATGATAACTGGCTTCCCTTCAAGCAAGAAATTAAGAGAAGAAGAGAGATCATCTAAGAGAGAAGCAAAAGTCTAACCTCAGAAGTGGCATCCCGTCATTTATGTTGTATCCTACTCATTAGATGCAAGTCACTAGGTCTAGCCCACACTCAAGGGAAAGAGATGTCACAAAGGAGGGAATACCAGGAAGTGGGGATCACTGAGGGTCATAATGGAAGTTACCCACTACATTATGGCCTCAGGTGTTAGTTTCTTTGAAAAATCATTCACACACTCCAAAACCCCAGTTAATGGTTTTGTAACTCACTAAATAATCCTCTGTTTGATTTGCTATCAAGTTTTTAGTTGTCTGTATTTATTATGATAAGTGGCAGCATTTTTTTATTTATGAAAATAAGGACATTGAAAACACGAAGGTGTTGAAGAATATGGGAAATCTATACTTATCAAATGCATGAAAGATGATGCAAAATACCAGCAACATCCCATTTCTCTTGTGAAATTTGTTATCAGTGGAGGGAAAATAATGCTATGCTTAAAAGCCTGTAGGTAACAGCAAATGGTCAAAGTCAAAACAGTTTTGATTTATTCTTCAGAGGGTGTCTAAACTGGACATATAGTTGAAATTTTGTATTAAATGCAGTTGAATTGGTTCATGGGTTTCTTCTTTAAGTATATTTACTAATACTGTTGTATTACAAATGCTGTATTTTATAAGATCCATAGTGTATTTTGTTTTTATCTATCTTTGAAGAGCAACCAAGAGACACAAAATCAGATAATCAGAAATTTGAGGAAGAGTCTTTAGGGATTACATATATATTTGTTTCCAAAAGTGGACAGATCTTACTGATAGGTAATAATTACTAATGGATAGAGCTTAGTAACTGGTTTTTAATATTTCAAAATTGCTAATGTAAAATGAATATTTTACCATGATAAAATTGTATGGACTAAATCATTAGTTTATTTGCTTTTATCTGTAGTTATCTCACTGAAATATGAACAACATAACATCACATATATACACACACACATACACATATACACTCATACATACATATATTCACATATACATATGCACATCCACAAATATATGCTAATGAGAACTCCTGATACATGACAATTTTCATATTACTGTCTTTCAATCCATGAATAGCTTATGTATCTCAATTATTTATGTTTTAGTTTCTCTAAGCAATGTTTTATCATTTCAAGTATACAGGTCTTGCACATATTTTGCTGTATATTGTAAGTATTTGATGTTTTGTCATGTGATTATAACTTATAATTTTAATTTAAATTTCCAATTGTTCATCATCAGTATGTAGAAATACAATTGATTTTTGTATATTGCTGTTATGCCGTGTTGCTCTGCTAAACTGACTTAATAGTTTCTTTTAGTAGATTCTTTAATGTTTTCTACAAAGAAGATAGCATCTTCATTCTATACAGACACTTTTACGTCTTTCTTTTTAATTTTTATGCCTATTACTGCTTTTTCTTCTTTACTGCACTACCTAAGACCTCAAGTAGTCCATGATCATGAAATGCAACAGTTGTAATACATAATGTATTATCCTGAAGCAGCTGGCCCCATAGAGCCCCGTCACAGCCTTCTAAAAGCACAGATAAAATGCCAATTTAGAGGCAACACTCTGAAAGAATGGGTGTTGTCCTTCTGGTTGCATTACATGCATTAAATTAAAGATTTATGTGGTTCATTGTCCTCAATAAAAAAGAATGCCAAGGAATGAAAAGCGATATACAATCAGTCTCTTAGACTTAGATAGTTTGTGTTATGCATCTCCACAACTCTAACTTCTGTTGAACTGAAGATCGTGGTTCCCAGTGGGGCACACTTTTGCCAGAGTCAAATAAAGAACCCCACTGGGTCAGAAGTTAGGGCAACTGCCAGGGATCTTTGGATTTTTTGTGACCAGGAACCAGCAGGTAAGAAGAGGAGTCACCATAAATCAGAGGCAATTGACTCTGAAGGACAAGAAGAGGTAATATTGCTTCCAATAGTGAGCACAGGGAGGCTGTAGATGTGCTGAACTCAGGTGATGTACTAGGTTCCTCTGGGTACTAAATACATATAGCAATACAGGCCTGGCAAGAGTGTGATTTCCAGGACTCAGATACTATAGAGATAATGGTTTGGGTCACACCAGATAAGACAGTAAGACCTGTCAAGGTGAGAGCGAGGATGAGAAGACTTTAAAATGGGTAATGGAGGAGAAATAGAAGGAGTAGCAATGTGGCCCTGAGCATGAATTTTCAAACAGGTCAGCAGCTAGTTCTACCAACTTTCCTTTTCTACATTTACCCTCAGAGAGAGAGAGAGAGAGAGAGAGAGAGAGAGAGAAAGACTTGAAACCACAGAGGAGTATTGCTACCTACAGAAAGAAGGTTTGTGGGGTGGAGTGGGAAATGGGGGCTGTATTCTCCTGCTGAGAAGGTGTAACTGACAGCAGGCCCATGCCATCTTCTGGTACCATCCTCACATTTGCCCTGAGGCAATGCTTCCCAGTGCTATGTATACCCATGATGGAGCATACCAGCAGTGCTAATGCAGGCCCATTCCCATGAGATGAGGGACTCCTCAATGGATTACTTTGGCTTCAAGACTCCCCATCAACTCTTCTAAGTATTTTCCATATGATGCTGCAGTAGTTGGAGACTCTCCCTACCCAATTCTTTTTCCTTCCCATTTCCTTTTCTTCATAGGTGTCGGACCAGCATTGTGGTCTGAAGATTGCCTTGCTCTCTGAGGCTTTCCCTTTTTTTTCCCACAGCTTTTCCCCCAATAAATCTCTTGCATGTCTCTTCTCATTTTAGCATTTGCTTTTTGGAGGACCCCAACTAACAGATAAGTCAATATAAAATGAGCAATTATTTTAGACTTTTGAGTTAACATTCTTACAAAGAAAGATACACAAATGGCCAAAAAAACCCCATGTGAGTTACCAGAAAATGTAAATTAAAGTCATAATTACATGTCATCTAACACCCACTAGGACTAAAATTAGAAATATTTGCAATAATAAATGTTGGTGAAAAGTTACAAATAGAACTCTCAATGATTGCTGGTGGTTATAAAAATGATTGCTAAAACTTTGAAAGTATGTTTAGCAATTTCTTACACAGTTAATTATACATGTACTTTTTGAGGCAAGAACTGCACTTATATTACTATAAATGCATAAATCAAAGTTTTTGTCTAAAGAAGGATTTCTACAAGAACATTCATGGCATCTTTATTCATAATGAAAAAAATTTGGTAGCAGCCCAAACATCCATCAAAAGAATGAATAAAAATATTTTATAGATTTATACAATAGATAATATTAATCAATAAAATGAAATATAATACTGAATCAGAAAACAACATGTGTCTGTCTCATAACCACTGAACCAGATACGAAGGAGGACGTACTTTATGATTTTCTTTATCTGCAATTCTAAAAAATGAAAATTAGTCTGTAGCAACAGAGAACAGATGAGTAGTCATCTAGGATGGGTCAGGGTGGTGGAGGCACAGAGACCCTGCAAAGAGGCGGGGGGAGGCTTTGTAGGCAAAGAAAATGTTCTGTAACTTGATTATGGCAGTGGCTTCCCCAGTACATCAACTGTTAAAATTAATTGAACTTCCAATTAAGATCACTCAATGTGCTGTACATAAATAATACCTTAATCAAATTGATGAAAATATTTCCACACATGTAGATTCATCAAACACATTGAAAATAAACTGAATGTTCTAATTTGATGGAATACAACTCCCATTGTTTTGAAGCTATGCGTTCACAAATAAAAACTCAGAGATAAAGATATGTAAAAAATTAAGTATTAAAAACTATGCACTAGAAAGAAAACTTTCTAATATTACTGACATTTTTATGGTCTCATGGCTCATAAAACTGATCTGTGTTTGTGTAAAGTGCAGAGGGTTTGTGATGTTTTGTATTAGGTTAGAATCAGAATTTCAAACATTTGTTACATTCTTCATTTTCTTGTATCATGTGATTTTATATAAATGCATTTGTTGCATATGTACTTGAATTTATTATGAGTAAACAAACTTGAAAAATTTTACATCACTAGTAAATTATTGAAAGTGCTGAGAACAAAGTTATTCTATATTCAGTAAATTTTTTAAAACCCATCATTAAAACTTGTCTAAAAGACATTTCTGGAGATAATTCTGATTATTATGCTCATAAGTAATGATTCCATCATTTAAAATGAAATACTATTAACATTTTAAATGGTATATTAAAACAGTATTTCATCTACTAAGTTTCCATAATTCTTAATAAGTGCTACAGTATTAAAATGCAGCTATATTTTAGTTTGTATCTAGAAGAACACTATATCTATTTCAATAACACAACGTTTGCTTTATAATATTATGGCTGTATGTATAGTTTATTTACAATGCTTTCTGTAATAATAGGATTATAGTTATGGAATATAATTACTGTAATTTATTTATACAGCAGCTTTTTACAGTAAGATATTATTGCTGTTATTCTGAGCATTTTTAAAAAAAAAAAATGGGAGTGAAGAGGTGGTTCAAGAAATAATGTGCAAGGACTGTGAATTCAGAGCCTGTCTTTCTACTTATCCACAAAATCAATTTTCTGTTTCTTGTCATTTCTTTAACTATATAAATGTACATTTCTCTATTTCTGAAGGGGGATGATTTGTAATAAAGGGTATTATCCCATGCCACAAAGAGAAGAGAGATGAGTTGAAAATTCTGAAGCCTGTTCAAATAGTTTCGTTTTGTGTTCTGTGATTGAAGAAGTGAAAAACATTGTAGTCTTCCAGCATTCAGTGTGTGTACACGTACTGAGATCTTAATGCTTGAGTCTGTGTCACCATTGTGCTTGGATTTGTTGATCACTTTGTAGTATGATATCCAGAAATGAGTGCAGTGAAACAATGTTGTGAGTCAAGACAGTGTTTTAGGTAAGTTTGAGTGTCATGGGGTGGTAGGTTGGAGAAATGTATATTCTTAAATATTTAATGTGAAAGAATATGTATGAATAGTAGTGAGAAACAGCCATTCATGGCAAATACATTAATGATGAAGGGCAAGAGGAGAAGTCCGGGGCAGGTGGGATTCAGAGGAGAATGGGGCAGAGGATGTAAGCAATTCAGGTAGATAATTGGAAATTAAGGGAATTACCTTCTGGTGAAACTTCTCATTTTAATATATCATTCAAGTAAAACCAAAATCATCAAATGACTTAGTAGGTTTGTAGGAGAATCAGAGTTTAGGTTTGGATCAGACATTTCGCCTTCCAGAGAATAGGAGAGTGAGTTTATTAAAGACATTTAGAAGAAATGCCTGCTGAGTTTAGAGTTATTCTACAAGGCTTCAATGACAAAATGCATAATGTATTGTTTGGTAGACTAAAACATATTGAAATGGTACTCCATTTACCATGTTTCTATAATTCTTAAAACAAAGCAAAATAAATGAAACTGTTAAAATGCAGTTATAAAATGACATGTATTCTTTATGAAGTTTTCAGTGAATTACAGCTCTATGTTTTAATCGGTAGATTTGGTCAGTTAGTGAAACATTAATCACTACAGAAAGTTAGACAATTTCAAATTTAATCTTTTGTATGTGTAAAAGGAGTTAGACAAAGTTTCTTGTTCAAATTCCTTGCTGGCACATAGTAAAAATGGAGCTCAGAAATTTTTATTTTCCAGCCCACTGATTCAGTCACACTGATGAGGCAAAAACAATTCTCTCTGGTAAAACTAGTTTAAACATGGCAATAAATCAATCTAAAAGCAACTTATAGATTCCTTCATTTCTTTTTTTCTGACAGATTCGGCTATTGACATTATGAAATTTCTGTGTAACAGGAAACTGTTTTGTGTGTTCTATCAGGTGAAGCTTACTCACATCTTAAACGGTTTCAACATCCAAATTCCTAAGTAAGGCTTTAAATGAAGACAGAAAATATCAACGTACACCAGATCTTTCAAAGTGACCTTGTTTTAATTAACCATTTGAATTTTTATTACCACACATCACAAACACAACTCCTTCATCCCCAAATTCTACCACTGGTCATTTCACAAACCCATTTTATGACATAGCAAACATGAACTTCTACATAGTACACTTTTCCCAAAAAACTGCCTCGGAAAGTTCTAGTCACTTTACTCTGCTACTCCCTCTGCCAAGCAAGTGTCTCTAGTCATGTCTACAAACCATTAAAAAATAGACAAAACCTGAACAGACATTTTCTCTTCATTCTTTCTTTTCTTTTTTCTTTTCTTTCTCTTCCTTCCTCTCCCTCTCTCCCTCCCTCCCTTTTTTTTCTTTCTTCCTTCCTTTTTTCTTTTCTCTCTTTTTTTCTTTTCTTTTCCCTTGTTTCTTTGTTTTCTTTCTTTCTTTTTTTGATGGAATCTCACCCTGATGCCCAAGGCTGGAGGGCAGTCGTGCAATCTTAGCTCACTGCAACCACTGCCTCCTGGGCTCAAGCGATCCATCCTCTCACTTCAGCCTCCTGAGTAGCTGGGGCCACATGCACAAGCCACCATGAATGCCTGGCTATTTTTTTGTTGTTGTTGTTGTTATACTTTAAGTTCTGGGGTATATGTGCAGATCATGCAGTATTGTTACATAGGTATACACATGCCATGGTGGTTTGCTGCATCCATCTCCCCATCACCTACATTACGTATTTCTCCTAATGCTATCCCTCCCCTAGCCCCAACCCTGCTATCCTTCCCCTAGCTCCCCCACCTCCCAATAGGCCCTGGTGTGTGATGTTCCCCTCCCTGTGTCCATGTGTTCTCATGATTCAACACCCACTTATGAGTGAGAACATGCGGTGTTTGGCTTTCTATTCTTGTGTCAGTTTGATGAGAATGATGGTTTCCAGCTTCATCCATGTCCCTGCAAAGGACATGAACTCATCCTTTTTTATGGCTGCATAGTATTCCATGGTGTATATCTGCCACATTTTCTTTGTCCAGTCCATCATTGATGGGCATTTGGGTCGGTTACAAGTCTTTGCTATTGTAAACATTACCACAATGAATATACATGTGCATGTGTCTTCATAATAGAACAATTTATAATCCTTTAGGTATATATGCCTGGCTAATTTTTTGTATTTTTTTTGTAGAGATGGGGTTTTGCCACATTGCCTAGGTTAGTCCTGAACTTTTTTTTTTTTTTGAAAGAAAAAGAAAGGAAGAAAGAAAGAAAAAAAGAAAAGAATGAAAGAAAGAAAAAAAGAAAGAGGAAGAAAAAGCGAGAGAGAGAACGGGAATCTTGTTCTATTGCCCAGGCTAGAGTGCAGTCTAAAAATGGATATTAAAAACCTCTTTTATGCCAATAATTGTGCTTAACAATGGAGACAGGAGGGAATAAGGGAAGAAAATAACAAATAAACAGCCAACTAATATTTCAATTAAACCTGTGAAATGCTATGCAATTGCTGAGGAGTGATTTACTTCCAATTATGTGATCACTTTTAGAATAGGTGTGATGTGATACTGAGAAAAATGTATATTTTGTGGATTTGGGGTGAAGAGTTCTGTAAATATTTGTTAAGTTTACTTGTTCCAGGTCTGAGTTTAAGTCCTGGATATCCTTGTTAATTTTCTATCTCGTTGATCTGTCTAATATTTACGATGTAATAGTAAAGACTCCCACTATTATTGTGTGGGAGTCTAAGTCTCTTTGTAAGTCATTAAGAACTTGCCTTATGTATCTGGGTGCTCCTGTATTGGGTGCATATATATTTAGGATCGTTAGCTCTTCTTGTTGCATTGATCCTTTTACCATTATGTAATGTCCTTCTTTGTCTCTTTTAGTCTTTGTTGCTTTAAAGTCTATTTTATCAGAGACGAGAATGGCATCTTCTGGTTTTTTCCCTTTGTTTTAAGTCTTTGTGTATCCTTGCATGTGAGATGGGTCTGGATACAACATACCGATGGGTTTTGGCTTTTTATTCAATTTGCCTGTCTAAGTCTTTTGATTGGAGCATTTAGTCCATTGAAATTTAGGATTAATATTGATTTATGTGAGTTTAATACTGCCATTTAATGCTGGCTGGCTGTTTTGCCCATCAATTGATGTAGATTCTTCATTATGGTGATGCTCTTTACCTTTTGGTATGTTTTTGGAATGGCTGTTACTGGTTGTTCCTTTTATGTGTAGTGCTTCTTTCAGAAGCTCTTGTAAAGCAGGCCTGGTGGTGATGAAATCTCTGAGTACTTGCTCGTTTGCAAAAAATATTAGTTTTCCTTCACTTATGAAGCTTAATTTGGCTGGATATGAAATTCTGGGTTGAAAGTTCTTTTCTTTGAGGATGTTGAATATTGGCCCTCACTCTCTTCTGGCTTGTAGGGTTTCTGCTGAGAGATCTGCTGTGAATCTGATAGGTTTCCCTTTGTGGGTAACCTGACCTTTCTCTGTAGCTGCCCTTGGTATTTTCTCCTTTATTTCAACCCTGGTGAATCTAACGATTATGTGCCTTGGGGTTGCAGAGCACTGGGCAGATAGTCCTGAACTTTTGAGCTCTAGTGATCTTCCCACCTTGGCCTTGCAAAGTGCTGGGATTTACAGGCCACCATGCTTGGCCCATACATTTTCAAGAAAAGAGATACAAATGGACAACAGGAATATGAGAAATGCTCAACATCTCCAGTCATCAGGGAAGTGCAAGCTAAAACCATAGAAATACCATCTCACTCCTGTTAGAATGGCTATGATAAATTAAAAAAAAATGAATGATAGCATGTGTTGGCAAGGGAGAAAAGGAGACCCTTGTACATTGTCAGTGGGAATATAAATTAGTACAGCCATTTTGGAAAATATTTTGGAGTTTCCTCAAAAAATTAAAAATACAATTACTGTATTATTCAGCAATCCTACTATAGAGCATATATGCGAAAAAACTGAAGTTGATATGTGGAAGAGATACCTGTACTCGTATGTCTATTTCAGGATTATCAACAATAGCCAAGATATGGAGGCAACTTAAGTGTACGTCAACACATAAATATATTTTTTAAATGTGGCATTCCATTTTAAACAATGAAATATTATACAGCCTTTAAAAAGGATATGCTATCATTTGTGATAACATGGATGAAACTGGAGAACACTATGCTAAATAGAATAAGACAAAACAACAACTAGTATATAATCCCACTTATATGTGCAACCTAAAAATGTCAATCTCATTGAAACAGAGAGTAGGAAGGTGATTACCAGAGGCTTGGAAGTGTAGGGGAGGAGAAGGGTAAGGGACAAAGGAGATACTGATCAAAGGGTACGAATTTTCATTTAGACCAGAAGATTAATTTTTAGTCCAATAATCTATTGCACTGCATGTTGACCACAGTTAATAATGTATTGCGTATTTCAAAATTGCTGGAAAAATAGATTTTTAACACTCTTACCACAAAAGAATAATATGATGAGGTAATAGATATATTAATATGCTTGGTTGAAACGTTCTATGATGTGTACATAAATCAGAATATCATGTTTTACTTTATAAATATATACAGTTATTTGGCAATTACATAAAATAAAAAAAAAAAACTTTTTTGGAAAATCTTAAAACATGAAGGATTAGCAAATGGTCAAATATTAATGGATTAGAGGTAGATAAGGAGACAGGAGGATGTACGGAGGGTAAGCCACTAAGCCAAGATAGGACTCTGGGGAAAGGCCTGGGTGCACATGGCACCTGGTCCATTATTATAGTCATCATTTGACATGAGGACCAGAAAGTGAGAGGAACAGGAATTACTGAAAATAAGGAGATATAATAGATGCAAGGTGCATTTCAATTATTTTTAAACTTTTAAGACTATTTTCTCCTTTAATTTTATATAGGTATTTAGGGGCATCCTCTGCTCTTTTTATGATAATACTATTCATATTGCTGTGCACTAATTCTTATTTAAGTCCTTGTTAATTTCCTTTGATCATGTCCTAGATGCATTGCTTTTTAAAACGTTCCTCGTACTTGCTGTCAAACTAGAAACATTGGACCAAATTACATTAGTTTGCAACATGTTAGTTTTAGTTCTGTCAATACTATTCAATGATTTTTCCATCAATTCTGACATCAATACCACTCAGTTATTAGAACAATATATTTTTAGATTTGATCATCATGTTTTTACTCTTTTTAAAAAACTTGTGTTGTCATTCTTCTGACCTTCACATTCTAATCAAGATTCCTCAACTTTGGCAACTGTTAATGTTTTGGACCCGATAATTCTTTCTTGTAGGCATTATTTAGGAGAGAATGTTTGGTAGGATCTCTGGCCTCTACCAGCTGGATACCAGTGGGAATAACCATGGTTGTGATGACTAAACATGTCTTTAGACATTATCCAGTGACTCCTGGGGGTAAATAGTTCCTTTTCAAGAATGACTGTTGTAAATAAACTGTGATATCATTTTTTTTTAAATTGAAAAGTAAATCCCATTAGCAATTTCAGTTGGCATTGAATTAATCTTATAGATAAAAGGGTAAAACATAAACTTCTTGACAACATCTGTTATTCTTAATCAAAGTATTTTGGTGCCAAACCTTAGTTTCTAACTTTGCTTTCTCAGTGATTCACAGATTTTCTATCCTGTCCTGAAAAATATGCATTATCCACTGATATTATTGCTGCTGTATGCCATATATGAGATTTCTTCTGGACATTGCCAATAAGTAGGCTAGGAGTGCTGGTAATTTTAATTTGTGAAGTATTTTGTGAATGTGTATGAGTGTGTACATGCATGTCTCTGTATGTATGTCTGTGTGAACATAAGACTATGATATTTTTATGGAAAATTAGGAAGGCTAAATTAATGAAACTCCATTTGAAACACAAGCAGAGGCTCAGCAGTTTGAAAAGCTCTCTGTCAATAGTGGGACAGAGTCAAGGCAATGTAAAATGGATTGCCAAGGTTGGAAAAAGTGAACACGTAAGTGATACCAATTGTTTCGTGGAATCTAGATATGATCAGTATTGAAAAACATTCTCTTTGTGGGTCTATTTGACTTATTTCTCCCATTGTGCTGGATCCTACATGAAGAAATTTTTTTTTTTTTTTTGAGGTGGAGTTTCACTCTTGTTACCCAGGCTGGAGTGCAATGGCGCGATCTCGGCTCACTGCAACCTCCGCCTCCTGGGTTCAGGCAATTCTCCTCCCTCAGCCTCCTGAGTAGCTGGGATTACAGGCACGCGCCACCGTGCCCAGCTAATTTTTGTATTTTTAGTAGAGACGGGGTTTCACCGTGTTGACCAGGATGGTCTCAATCTCTTGACCTCGTGATCCACCCGCCTCGGCCTCCCAAAGTGCTGGGATTACAGGCTTGAGCCACCGCGCCCGGCTAATTATTTTACCCATGATAAAGCCGGACACTAATTAAAATGGTAAGGACAGATTTCAATCAATAATAATTATTGCAATAAGAAAAAGAGTCCACGGGTCCATGGTGGACTGAACTCAACTTTGATTCGTACAGAGGTGACAGGAAATTCTAAAGAGAGAACAAGGGAGTAAATAGGAAAAGAGGTCAGCATGAGTTTGATAGAGTCAAGGATGTGAAAAAATACAAAGGGTTAGTTAGTGTGACTGTGGTTAGGCTGGCTGTTCTAGCTTGAGATTATAAAGATATTTATCATCCCAGAGAGACTGGGAGACAGAGGCTCTGTCCTCAGGTGTTGGCTGAAACAAATAGTAAAATTTTTGGCAGCCTTGAGTTTCTCAAGCAGGCACTATCAGGGGGCCTAGGGTCATCTTAAGGATGTGGCCTGGAGGTGTTAGAAATGATGTTAGTGTTTGTTGAACTCTTCATGGGCCAAAGTTAAAACCTAGTGGAACAGAAGGCTCAAAGGAACCTGGCTGGAGTTTGGTCAAGGAGAGAATCTTTGTTAGTTCCACAGAGATTAACGTCATCAATTTTCCCAGGTATTGCATGTTTACTGTCAGTGCTTGTTTGTTGAAAAGTTAAATTAACCATCGGAGAAAAGGAAATGTGAAAAATGTAAAACTGAGATAAAATGGAACTTGCATCTGTATTCTTACTCAAAAATACATCATGCTTTGCATATCAGAAACCTATAATTAATCTTGAAGATTATACACATTTTGTGTAATATGGTTGGAAATATTTCCTTGACTGCTACTACTACCTGTATAAGTTTGGTATGAATTTAGAATGCCATTTATGCTTCATGTAGGGAAGATTATGTCTCGCTTTGCTCCAGAACCTAACAAGATGCATTCAACTATAAAATACAAAATGTAAATATATAGTCTATTTCAAAATCTTCAGAATTTAATATGATGTATTATCTAATATTAATGCCAGGATGTTTTAAATGTTTGACTTAATATCCTTGAATTATAGAGACAATGACTTTTAGAAACTGAGTGCAATGTCTATATCATTGAAAATCCTTAATCTTATAAATCTCTAAAATTGCCTTTAACTATAAGTGATTTAACTGAGATCTAGATAAATTCCAAGTAACAGAAAGAAAAATGTCTTTAAAGAGAAAATCAGAATATTAGATAAGAAACAAAAACACAAGATATGTCTTAGTATAAAAATATTTTCTCTTAGCAATAATTTTTCATATTGATAAAAGAATGTTCTTCCTGAAGCAGGACTCAGTGCTGGGGCTTATAAAATTGTTCCTGATGCTATAAATTTTTACGGCCAAGAGTCTTAAGAGTTATAGATAGTCAGATTCTGTAAACTAAAGCCATCTTCCAAAGTGTGAGGTTTTGAGTTGCATCTTTACTGTATTTACTCAGGCTGCCGCCATATATAAAGGAGTGCAGGAGTCCATAAAACTTACTCCCTCTGCTCTTGAAGGTGAACAGCACACTTTAGTAGCAAAAGCAAATTGACATTGAAAGCAAAACAAGGAAAGAAATCTCTCTGGGCCCCACTTCTATCTCTTAAAAACTCTTAAAAAATAAGTCCATTTCATTTTAATGATAATAAATAGACATATGACTTAAATAAAGACCAGTTCAATTTTGAAAAAGAAGAAAGTAACTTCAAAAAATGATTAATATTTAAGATACTCTCTTTAGAAATACTGTATAGACTTAAATAATATGGATTTTTTTTCTTGGAAATGATCATAATTTCTGAAACTATTTTAACAGGCATGGAAATGTGCTTTAGGTTTTTTGTGTAATCAAAATGGAAATGACTGGCCCAGCATCTGTCTTAGTCTGGCTGCTTTAACAGAAATACCGTAAATTGGCTGGATTAAACAACAAGCATTTATTTCTCATTGTTCTGGAGGCTGGGAAGTCTAAGAGGAAGGTGCCAGCAGATTCAGTGTCTGGTGGGGCCCACTTCCTGTTTTATAGAGGCTGTTCTCTTGCTGTGTCCTCACCGTGGCAAGCAAAGAGGCAAGAGAGCTTTTTGGGCTTTCTTTTATAAGGGCACTAATTCTATTTATGATGATCCACCTTCATGATCTGATCATCTCCCAAAGGCCCTACCTCTTAATACCATCACAGTAGGGGTTAAGATTTCAGCATATGATTTTAGAGGGACATAAACATTCAGTCCTTAACAGCATCCACACACTCAAGTTGCAGCAAAGTTCTAAATAGGACATGCATTTGAATGATCTGTCCCGAAGGATATTTGCAAAGTGTATCATCTTTACAAATACATCATTCTCTGAAAAGCACTTTCTACATGCCCTAAATGTGTGCCAGTGGAAAAACAAGCTCATATATTGAATATTAAGCATAGCTTGTCAGGTTTCTTTCATTAGATACAATTGATTTCTAAACTTATGACCATGGATATTGCTATCATTCTTTTTAAGGCTTTTCTTCATTAATTATTCTAAGAAACATACAAAAGACCTTCAGAATGACTAGACAGCATCTTGAGATCCTCTATCATTGCTGATGTTTTTAAGTGTAAGGAAAGGAGCATTGTCTGAGAAGTGGCCCCTTTCCAACCATGAAAAGTATTTTTACTTTTTCTATGTATTAAGTGACAGATTATTACATTTAATGTGTATCTCTACTTCCGTTTTCTAATCATATGTCACTTTTAAGTCTCTAGGTTTGCTTCTAATTGCTGCTGTTCCACCGTTACTGGATATCAGTTAAAGTCAGTAGAAAAGTGCATTTTACCAGTAGTGTTTTGTTAACACATACAAACTGAAAATGAAAACAAGATAAAATTACAGTTCTCCCTCTATGTTCTAGAAATTTAGGCAGTCAACATTTTAAAGAGATAGATAATTATAATTTTTAATAATATATAAACCTAATGTATAAAGACAGAATTTCTCTGTAAATTATGTATGTCCTCTAAACAAATGTTACTTTAACTACATGGATGTTTATTTTCTTGATATTTCTATACAATGATTCTTCTTTCATATTCATTGATTTATCTCCATCCCTGATTCTGTGTCCTTGTACTCATAACCACTGATTAGACATCAAAAATGGAAAGCAGGTTTAATTCATACATTCACTGATTCAATGAACAATTAAAATTGAGTTCCTGTAGTGTTCCAGGCATTGTCCTAAGCATGAAGGTAATCGATAGATTAACAAAACTGACCTGCTCCCTGAACCCAGTCAGCCTATTGCTTACTAGATGTTGGGCCTAACATTTCACACATTATTCCACTTAATTTTCACCAAAATCCTGTGAAACATATAGTATTACAATCTAGTTCTATAGATGAACAAATTCAAGAACTTTTACTTGACATGGCTATGTCGTCTGACTAGAAAAGCACCAGGGCTGATTAGCTCACAGTACATAAATGTCATCAGGATAGTTTTTATTTTTTAAATTGGTTGAAGAATACACAAACAAACAAACTGGCAGGTCAAACCATTGAATACAGAAGATAAAACCATGATGAAGGCATTGTTTTTCACTCTCCTTTGAAAAGCATATTTTATTTATGTGCTCAGGTTTTTTAGTATTCTCTAATAAATGAATAAATTAAATCTGAATTAATAATAATACAAATAGAAGTTTTGCATTTTAATTGTAAATTAACAATTTGAGGAAAAGCTCTGGGTCTGAAGTAAACTGTACCATATGATATTGAATAGCCAATTGAGAAGGAAGGCAAAAATTTTAAAAATTTATTAAAGTGAATTATTCTTCAAAATGAAATGAAGCTTCTAATCAGAGTTGTTTTCAGATTTTGTTCATTTCCTCTTCACATCATACAAAAAAAAAACAAACCCGGCATAACATGTACTACAAAACGTTGTGCTGGTTGACAAAAAAATATTTTGGGTTATTTTTATTTGCCAGTTGGGTGATGGATGAGGTTTATCATTCTACTTTAGGTTTCCTCACCCACAGATTTAAGTGCAACTTTGAATGAAGGTAAGTGATTTCTAAGGATGATTTTTAAAATTTCTATGATGACTTTCTTATTACTCAGATTACAAAATAAAACAGAAAGGATTTGGTCTATGACTTATGAAGTGGTTTTTAGAATTAGAGCCAAGCTTCTTAGAACTATCACAGGTCAAACTCATAAACTTTCAAATGGAAAATGGTCTCTGCCAAACAGTATTGACCAATTATCATTACAATTATATTTAGAAAATCATAGTAAGGAAATTGATGTGCTGTTTTGTTTGGACTCTATTTGAGAACTAATTAAAATGATCTAAAAAATTGGACCGAACTTTATATTAAAATCTTAGTTACTGGTTTTTATTTTGATCACTTATTTTTCAATTCTTTGGATAGTCATTCAAATTATGTGAAATAAAAATTTCAAATTGCTTTAGTTAATGTATTTCCACTAGTTTTGTTCATTTTTACATGAAACGGTACTATTACCTGTATAAGATAAATGTAGCTGGAAGATTTATAGATGTTATCATGAATATAAATGGCCATAATAATCATCAGGAGTTTTGAATGCTGTAATTACCCTCTGGAATGGACTAGTGGTGAGTTTGACTACACAGAATTTTCCCTTAAGCCTTGTGTGAAACATTTCCTACATGATGTCAACTCACTGATATTACAGTAATGGAATTCTGGAGTAAATACTGATTGTGTGTGTGTTTTGTATCACATGTTCTTGATAGTTCAATACATCATGACACTCTACAAGGCAGGATTCAGGAGGGGGTGCTAACTTGCTGCAAAACTCTCACTTTTTAATTTACTTTAGTGACTCATTTGGAGATTCAATGTCACATAAGTCAGACCACATCTTGTGTCATTCTTATTCTGATAAGAAACCATTTGGCATTTTGAAAAATGACCTCCATGTAATCACAATCAGAATACATAAGGATGTTTTAATGGGGAAAAATTCAATCTGTGTGTATGTGTGTGTTTCTTCTCATAAGCCACTAAATAAGCTGCAAATTTTAGCAGATAAAGTTTAACTCAGTTTGTTCAGTGCATTTGTCTTTAGATACTACTTGGAATAGTATGAACAGGGTAATCAGCCTCTCCAAACTATTGCCTACTATCTAACATAACATGAATAAAATAGATATCACATTATACATATGAAAAATGATTTCAAGGGTAAATTCAATTTTATTTTCCTGAGCAGCTAGTACTTTAAAAAATATAATATTGAATATGAAATACAGTATTAAAATATAAATTAAGGTAAGAAAAATGATCAAAAGCAAAAAAAAACTAGGTAGAAAAGTGGATGAACCTTTTTAAGTTTTTAGGGTAAAATCATATAAAGGCATCTGTGTGTATGATCTTATCTCTGCAACATGTATTGCAATTACTTACAAGATTAATATTATAAACATGTTTTTCATTGACTGGTAATGATAAGATTAATATTTTTTTGTTATTCATCAGAAACAAATTAAGATTAAATATATCATAAAAGGTTTACAATGTAATCCATTATGTGCACTGTGCTGACCACTCAGCAATGTTTCCCAGGAGCATATTAACAATCACTAAATGCCTTGGTTCCTGATAGTACTTTGTGAGTGAGCAAGTGTTTTAGAAAGTGCTCTAAAGAGGGAAAATTTTGCCTCAAATATTGTATGGAATTATAGGGAACAGGATCAAGTAAACTGGGGTTGAGAAAGTGAGAACTCAGGGCTGCAAGATGATTTACTGGAGGGCAGAAGTAGTAATTATTGAATGACTCAGTAAGTAAATAAGATAGGTCCTCAACAAGCACAAGGTAAAGCAATGGAGAGAATCTCAATTCAATATAACCAATCAGCATATATATATATATATACAATTTATTCATTCAAATTGTGTATCTATATATATAGAGAGATATGTGTGCATATGTATAGATATATAAATACTGTATGTGTGTATCTATAGATATACATATAGCTATATATTGTGTATATCTATATACATATAGATATATATTGTGTATATAATTGTATCTATACACTATATATCTATCTATAGATATATACACACACAATTCTATATATAATCTATATATTGTATAGATTATATATAATGAATAAACATAAATATATCTATAGAATATATATAGTATAGATAGATTCTATATATATCTATTCATTCATCTATAGATTGTATATAAAATATATATATAGACTCTATCTCTATATAGGTATATACATGCATACAATTTATTCATTCAACAATTAGAAAAAAATATTTATCATGCCCTAGGCACTCTTATGAGAGATGGGGATACAGCAATCAGCAAAAAAGGCAAAAATACCTGTTCTTATGGCCTTCACAAAATGAACAAAATATAACGTACATTAGTTAGAAGTTAATGCTATGGAGAAACTAAAACAGCGGAGAGGGTAAAGGAATGTTGGAAAGGGGGTTAAACTTGATAGGTTTTACTTTTTTATTGCTGCTGTAACAAATTGCCACACATTTAAGAACTTAAAACAACACAAACTTACTACCTTTTGGTTGTGTAGGGTCATATAGACCCTGTGTATGATGGGTCTCACTGGGCTAAAATCAGGAGATTGGCAGGGCTGCATTCCCATCAGGCTGCTCTAGGGGAAAGTTCATTTTCTGGTCTTTTCTCACTTCTAGGGACCATTCACATTCATTGTTGACTCATGACTTTCTTCCTCCATCTTCAACACTAGCAAAGCTGCCTGTTTCTGTGTGTTTCTTCTATAGTTACAACTCCCTCTGGCTCTCCTCTTCTGCCTCACTCTTCTACTTTGAAGTACTCTTGGGATTCTGTGGAGCCCACGTGGATAATACAGGATGATCTCCTTGTTGTAAAGTCGACTGACTAGCAACCTTAGTTCTATTTACAACTTTAATTTCCCTTTGCCATGTAACCTAACATATTCACAGGTTTGGGGGATTAGGATGTGGACACCTTTTTTTCTGCCTATAATGAATATACAAGAAAAGGAGACAAGACTAGCCAATAAAAGCCTCACTCACATTTGAGTAAAGATGGAATGAAAAACTAATTCCTGGAGGAAGGTCATTCCACACAAAAGGGAAGCAGCGGCAAGGGCTCTGAAGCAGGGATTTACCAAGGCATTCCAGAAATAGTGTGGCTGAAATGAAGAGCTCAGGATAACAACATGAGCAATAGGAGAGGTGTTCAAAGAATTAATGGCAAAATTTGGAGGCAAAGTAGTATCTTGTAGCAAAAACAAACAAACAAACAACAAAAAAGCAAAAAACTGATTTCTATACTGAGTGAGATAAAAATCCATATAGTATTTTAAGGAGAAAAGTTAACATTCTGCCAAAGATTTAAAAAAGATTATCCGGGCAGCTTGTTGATGGTCAAAGGCAGAATGTAGAAAAGACCAACCCAAAGGTATAGCAAGAATCTTTATAGAAAGTGAGCAGGGCCAGGGCCCAGCAGTAGTAGCACTAAGAAGTGAGAAGCAGCTGGATGCTGACCATATGTCCAAAGTAGAGCTGGCAAGATTTGCTGGGGGTTTACAGCTGTAGTATAAATAAAAGTAGTTAAGAAAATCTCCAGCATAGTTTGCTTTTACATTTAGAGAAACTCATTTGCCCTTTATTGGGATGGGTAAGATTATTAGAAGAACACTACGATTTTATTTTATTTGTTTTTTTAGGAACAGAGTCACTGTTTGTAAAAGTTTCATTGCGGCCTCAAACTCCTGGGCTCAAGCAATCCTCCTGCCTCCTCTTCCCAATAGCTGAGATTACAGGCATGTGTCACTATGCCCAGCAACAGTGTGTTTTTGATGGAAGATAATATTAGGAGTTAATCTTGAACATGTAAAGCTTAAAATGGCTGTTAGATATCCAAATTAAGATAGCACAAAGAGAGTTGAATAGATGAGTCTAGAATTCAGAGAATACATAAATGATAATAAGTGACAGACTGTGTATGGTTGTGAAAGCCATGATATTGATTGAGGCACTCAACCGAGAGTTTAGATTAGAAATAGAAGAGACTAAAGACTAAACACTGGGGCACACCAAATGGAAGTCAGGGGTAGGAAGAGGAACCAGGAAGGAAGACTGAAACATAAGAGACGTTGGACAAGACCACAATGAAGAGAGTCCTGAGAGCCTAGAGAAAAAAATGCTTTCAAGAGTCGTGATTACTGTGTCACGCTGTTGTGTCAAGCGAGCAGATGTTGAAGAACAACCACTGGATTTAGTAATGTCAAGGGGTTTTGTTGATAGGCACAGCTGCAGTGGGAGGCAAACTGTAATTGGGGTGAATAGAAAACTGGGGGAAGAAAATCAGAGACAACAAATGAAACTTTGTATACATTTTTCTTTGTAGACATAAAATGCTCTGTACACATTTTGCTATAAAAAATTAAATAGTGAAGGAGGAATGGGGTAAATGTAGCATTCTAAGAAAAGAGAAGTAATATTTATTTTTGGAGAGTGAGTTGCTAGAGATGAAAACTTCAGACATGAAAAAATGGAGAATTGCTAGAATATTCCTGAGTGTAGGTGGGAGAGGAATGAATTCTAGTGCTCAATAGACATCTTGACCTTGGCTAGTAGAACATGAAGTTTATCCATAGGTATTAAAAAGGAGGCAAAGAATGTGTGCACAGATGCTGAAACTATAAGTGGTGGTGATCTTACGAAGGATTTTTGGGATGGCCTCAGTGTTTTTAGTGAAACAAAACACAACACCAGCTCATATAGAGAATGAGGTTTTGGTGGTGTGTATTTGAAGTTAAAAGGCAGTGAGGCAGTGAGAGCATAGATGACTTAAATAAATATGGAAAAAATTTGTGTCACCATTATGGTTTAACTGAAGTTAGTGACAGGGAATTTAGAGAAAAGTAGTTATCATGGTTCTCTGCTTTTTTCCATCCCCATTCAGCTCTATCAGTACAGAGATACAGTATTGCGGAGGAACCAAATTTAACTAGGGTTGTGGTTTAAGCAAGGAACTGTGACAAAGTGATAGAGGCAGTGGATTGGAGTACAGGCAGACCTGCTTTCATTGTGCCTCACTTTACAGTGCTTCACAGATCTCACGGGTTTTTTGTTTTTTGTTTGTTTCTTTTTTCTTTTTTTTATTGCATTTTAGGTTTTGGGGTACATGTGAAGAACATGTAGGAATGTTGCATGGGTACACACACAGCAGTGTGATTTGCTGCCTTCCTCCCCATCACCTATATCTGGCATTTTGAGACAGAGCCTCACTCTGTCACCTAGGCTGTTGTGCAGTGGCACAATCTTGGCTCACTGAAACCTTCACCTCCCAGGTTCAAATGATTCTCATGCCTCAGCCTCCCGAGTAGCTGGAATTACAGGCATGCACCACCAAGCCAAGCTAATTTTTGTATTTTTAGTAGAGATGTGGTTTTGCCATGTTGACTAGGCTGGTCTCAAACTCCTGACCTCAAGTGATCTGCCTGCCTTGGCCTCCCAAAGAGCTGGTGTTACAGGTGTGGGCCACCATACCTGGCCTGCAATTTTACAAACTGAAGGTTTATGGCAACCCTGTGTTAAGCAAATCTATCAGCATCATTTTTTTTTTTCAGTAGCACATGGTCAGTTTGAGTCCCTGTGTCACATTTTCATAATTCTCACAATATTTCAAACTTTTTCATTGTTGTATCTGTATGTTGGCCTATGATCGGTGATTTTAATGTTACTGTTGTAATTGGGGAACCATGAACTGTACCCATATAAGGCAGCAAACTTAATAAATGTGTGAGTTCTGACTGCTCCACCAGCTGTCCATTTCCTCATCTCTCTCCCTCACATATTGGTGTGTGTCTCTCCTGACACACACCAAATAACAACCATATTATATAGACTCTAAGAGTTCAAGTGAAAGAAAAAGTCATACATACCTCACTTTAAATCAAAAGCTAGAAATGATTAAGTATAGTGAGAAAGGCACATTGAAGGCTGAGCTAGGCCAAAAGTTTACACCTCTTGTACGAGTTGGTTAGCCGAGCTGTGAATGCAAAGAAAAAGTTATTGAAGAAAATTAGAAGTGCTACTCCAGTGAACACAAGAATGATAAAAAGGCAAAGTTGCCTTATTGCTGATACTGAGAAAGTTTTAGTGATCTGGACAGATCAAAACAGTCACTACATTTGCTTAAGCCCAAGCCTAATCCAGAGCAAGGTCCTAACTTTTAAATTCTATAAAGACTGAGAGAGGTGAAGAAGCTGCGGAAAAAAAGCTGGACACTGGCAGAGTTTGGTTCATAAGGTTCCAAAGAAGACATCTCTATAACATAAAAGTGCAAGGTTAAGCAGTAAGCGCTGATGAAGAAACTGCAGCAAGTTGTCCAGAAGATCTAGCTAAGATCATTGATGAAAATGGCTACAATCACCAACAGACTTTCAGTGTAGACAAAATAGCCTTCCACTGGAAGAAGATACCATCTAGGACTTCCATTGCTACAGAGGAGGAGCCTACGCTTGGCTTCCAAACTTCAAAGGACAGGCTGACTCTCTTGTTAGGGGCTAGTGCAGCTGGTGATTTTAAGTTGAAGCCAATGCTCATTTACCATTCTGAAATCCTATAACCCTTAAGAATTAAGCTAAATCTGTTCTGCCTGGGCTCTATAAATGGAACAAGAAAGCCTAGATGTCAGCACATCTGTTTACAGCACAGTTTCCTGATTATTTTAAGACCACTATGGAAAAATGTTTCTTTCAAAATATTACTGCTCATTAACAATGCACCTGGTTACCCCAGAGCTCAGTTGGAGATATACAAGGAAATGAATGCTGTTTCATAAGTGATAACACAATATCCATTATGTAGGTCATAAATGAAAGACTAATTTTGACTTTGAAGTCTTTTTATTTGTGAAATACATTTTGTAAGTATATAGCTGCCATATATATAATGATCCTGATGGATTTGAGCAGAGTAAATTGAAAGCCTTCTGAAAAGAATTTGCCCTTTTAGACACCATTAAGAACATTTGTGATTCATGGGAGGATATTAAAATATTAACATTAACAGAAGTTCAGAAGAAGTTGATTCCAGCCCTCACGGATGACTTTGTGAGGTTCAAGACTTCAGTGGAGGAAGTAACTGCAGATGTGATGGAAATAGCAAGAGAACTAGAATTAGAAGTGTAGCCTGAAGATGTGACTGAATTCCTGTAACCTCATGACAAAACTTGAATGGATGAGGAGTTGCTTCCTATAGATGAACAAAGAAAGTGGTTTCTTGAGAGGGAATCTACTCGTGATGAAGATGCTGTGGACACTGTTGAGATGAAAACAAATCAATATTCCATAAGTGTAGTTGATAAAGCAGTGGTGAGGTTGAGAAGATTGACTTCAATTTTGACAGAAGTACTGTAGGTAAAATGCTATTGAAAAGTGTTAAATGCTACAGAGAAGTTTTTCTTGAGAGGAAGAGTCGATTGATGTGGCAAACTTCATTGTTGTCTCATTTTTAAAGATTGCCACAGCCACCCCAACCTTCAGCAACCATCCTGATCAGTCAGTAGCCATCAGCACTGAGGTAAGACCATCCAGCAGCCAAAACATCATTACTCAAAGAAGTCTTATGTGATTGCTGGCATTTTTTAGCAATAAAGTATTTTAAAATTAAGGTACTTTTTTAGACATAATGCTATTGCACACTTAGACTACAGTATGTTGTACACATGCTATTTTTTTACTGTACTTTAGGTTCTGGGGTACATGTGCAGATCATGCAGGATTGTTGCATAGGTACATACATGGCAAGGTGGTTTACTGGCATCATCCCCCCATCACCTATATCTGGCATTTCTCCCCATATTATCCCTCCTCAACCTCCCCGCCCCACTGTCCCTCCCCTAGCCACCCCCAACAGACCCCAGTGGTACACATACTATATTTAAGCACTGGGAAACCAAAAAATGTATGTGATTCACTTTATTGTGATCTTTGCTGAATTGTGGTGGCCTGGAACTATACCCACAATTTTTCCAAGATATGACTATATATCCTTTTCTATGATATTTAACCCATTTAAGAGGAGATATCAGGGTATTACTGAGATGAGAGACCATAAAATAATGCGAACATCAATGGAATAGTGTTTTAAACAGTCGGAAAGCAACCACTAACGGGAAGGAGCTAAAACAATGCCACTGGCATTAAAGATGAATATTTGAAATAATGGTCACTGAAAGCGTGCAGCTATTGGTAATGTCAGGTCTTGGGTGTAACCGTGGAAGTGGTGGATGAGGTTGGGTGAGGTCCTGGGCAAGTTGTCAGATGAGAGATGACTCATTAGTTAGATACACGACGCTGTGGCTATAAACACAACCCCAAAAATATATCACTCCATTTTCAAAAGATGTTTCTAGTTGGTGGTCAGTATTCTTCCAATGGGAGAAATAATTCAGGAACCCAGACTCCACCTACCTTTTAAATTTCCTCAAACCCTTATTTGTATTACATCCTATACGCAGGAGAGTGAAGAGGGTATAGAGGAGGCCAGCAGACTTTTAAAAGCCTTGAACCTGAAGTGGCACAGATCAGCTTTGATCATATTTTATTAGTGAGAACTAGTAACATGACTATACCTTAATAAAAACTTAGAGAAAAATTGTGTGACATGTGGTCTTTTGGTCTTTATTTAATTTGAAATTTTATTCATGGAAGGAGAGAATGGGTCTTAGTTGCCATTTCTGTCTTTGCCATGGGAGGACCTGGGAGGAAAGGATTAGGGAATTTAAAAGATCATGTACATTAGTATAGAAATCAGCAAGACATATGACAGAGGTACTGTTGAAGAAAGAGACTTTGATCAGGAGCCAAAGGGAATGAAATGAGTGTCCCAGGAAGTGATAGATGTGTGTTGTAAGGAGGAATAATGTGTAGTAGGGTCTGATGACACAATAAACAGAAGTGGGTGTTTGTGGGATTTGAGAGCAAGAATCATCTGGAAGTGAACATAAGGAACAATGAGGATGTGAACTATGTCTTCTAGCCATAGTTGTGAGGGGTGTGGGAGAGATCACGACCACTACCTACAGCTGCAGCAGGAGCAATGTGTTAGGCAAGATTTGGACTTTATTTGTGTAAGAAAGCAAAGGAAGCTTTCACAGAAGAATTTGAGGCCACAACAGATTTTGCTATTGATGGAACTGAAATTCCAGAGTGCATAGTGAAAGAGTTCAGAAGATGGGGAGTGTCATAAGGTGGAAGGAAAGTCAACCTTCCCAGTTATTTGAGGGTTAGGGACCCAGGAGATGAGGGACAAATGTTGACTCCCAGGGTTCTCGTGGTGACTGACCTGAACAGAAATGAATCTTAATGATACCACGACACAGTGGGAAAGGGACTGTGAGCATCAGCAGAGGAGGGGCTCCCCTCAATTCCTGCTGTCAGGGCATGGAGTCCTTCAGAGAGGCAGCCATATTGCCCATTGTAGGCACTCTCTTGACCACTGCCACGGGGTCCTGCAGGGTGTGGCCTTTCTCATAGTATATGGGATTCCCCTTGACTTCTGCAGAAGAAATCCTCTTGGCTTACATGGGGTGGACTCACTCTGACCTCTCAGACTCCCTTTTTCACTTCAAAGCTTCTTTCATTTTCACTTAGCTTCATTCTAATTAAGGTTTCCTGCTCACTGCATTACAAATGAGCTCAAGGAAAGCATCTAGTGACCTCCATGTTGTTAAACCAAACAACGAGGCTCAGTCCTCATCTTAATTGACCAGTCCCCAACATTTGACAAGTTAATTCTTTCTTTTTCCTTGAAACACTTTTTTCTCTTGGCTTCAAAAATAGCAAATGTAAATCCAGCCCCTCATTCCCACCTTTGTCTCTGACTTTTCCTTCTAAGTCTTCTTTCCCGCACACTATTTATCTCTCTGAGCTTCAAATCTTTAAAAGTCCCAGAACTCAGCCCTTTCTCCTCCTATTCTTTCTCCTCCTCCTCCTTCTCCTAGTCCTCCTTCCTCTTCCCCTACTACTCCTTCTTTTTCTTCTTCATCCTCCTCCTTCTTCTTCCTCTTGTTCTTTCTCTTTCTTCTTCCCATCTTCCTCCTCTTCCTCCTCTTCTTTCCCCTCTTCCTCTTCTTCTCCTTCTCCTCCTTCTTCTTCTTTTCATTCCTTGTCGAGACAGGGTCTCACTCTGTCACCCAGGCTGGAGTGCAATGGTGTGATCATGGCTCATTGCAGTCTCAACCTCCCTGGGCTCAGGTCATCCTCCAACCTCAGCCTCTGGAGTAGCTGAGACTTTAGGCATGTGCCACCATGCCTGGTTATTGTTTTTTTTGATTTTTTTTGTTGAGAGATAGGATGGTTTGGAACTCCTGGGCTCAAGCCATGTGGCTACCTTGGCCTCTCTAAGTGCTTGGATTACAGGCATAAGCCACTGCACCCAGCCTCAAGGGTCTTCTTTTTGATCACTCTGTACCTAGTCATACTGGCTTTTTGTTTCTCTCATGCACCAATTCAGGGCCATTGTGCTTATGGTCCCCTCCTTGTGTGTTTTTCTTACATACACATGGTGTGTACTACAGCTTTCGAGACTCTGCTCAAATATAATTTTATTTAAATGTCTTCTCTACCAATCTTATAAAAAGAAATCTTAATTGCCTGGGCCTTGTTATTTCCCGTATTGCTTTGTTCCTTTTCATAGCCACACATCACTCTATTACCCATTTATATGTGTGTTTGTTTTTTCTACCTCTTCCTACCAGAATATAGTCTTCATAAGTATGGAAACTTTATATTTTTTCACTGCTATTACACCAGCTTCTATAATGGTGCCTTGCATGTAGATAACTGACACTCAATAAATGTTGTTTTTTTTTTTAAATACATAGATGAAATAATCCAGTTGAAGTACCTGAAGCCTAATGTGAGTAGACGATAGAACACAGAGTTGGTAGATCACACCAGCTACAAGATTAGGGCCATGATTCCAAGACTTGTAATGAAAACATAAGATAACTTAAATTCCTGCACCCTACTGGTGTATGTGGTAAGATTTATCCAAATTTCCGCATGTATTAACAGGCCAGAAATTTTTAAGTGAATGCAATGGATAAACTGACTTTTTTTATATTGAATTGTTATTCTTACACCATGTCCCTCTGAAGACCATTTGTAAGGTTTTTATGTGCTGGCTCATTACAAATTTGATGATGTGAAGATAATGTATTTAGCATCTGATGATTTTTCTCAGTTTGAATAGAAGATGTTATGAAATAATATTAGTGAATGGCATATCAAATTTGCTAGATAAAAATAGTAAGGTTCCTGCAAATATTGAATGTAACTTCGAGATTTTTTATCATTAATTCAGAGTTAAAACCAAGGAACCTGGCTGGGTGACTTCCCTCTAGCATGCTTTATGGATTAAGGCATGGGGGATGGAGCTATTTGGCTTTATCTAGAGCTAGAGTCTTATCAAGTAAGTACCAAGAACAGAGGGATAGGCAAGGAAGCTGAGGTCCTTTGCAAGCAAGTGGTTATAAAAATGGACCAGGGAGAAATAGGAACACTTTTACACTGTTGGAGGGAGTGTAAATTAATTCAACCATTGTGGAAGACAGTGTGGCGATTCATCAAGGATCTAGAAATAGAAATTCCATTTGACCCAGCAATACCATTACTGGGTATATACTCAAAAGGATTACAAAACATTCTGTTATAAGGACATATGCACACATACGTTTATTGTGGCACTGTTTACAATAGCAAAGACTTGGAACCAACCCAAATGCCCATCAAAGATAGGCTGGATAAGGAAAATGTGCCACATTTTCCTTATGGAATACTATGCAGCCATAAAAAAGGATGCGTTCATGTCCTTTGCAGGGACATGGATGAAACTGGAAACCATCATTCTCAGTAAATTGACACAAGAACAGAAAACTAAACATTGCATGTCCTCACTCTTAAGTGGGTGTTGAACAATGAAAACACATGGACACAGGAAGGGGGACATCACATGCTGGGCCCCATCAGGGGTTGGGGGACTAGGGGAGGAATAGCAGGGGTTGGGGGAATTGGGGAGGGATAACATTAGGAGAAATACGTAATGTAGATGATGGGGGGATAGATGCAGCAAACCACCAAGGCATGTGTATACCTATGTAACAAACCTGCACGTTTTGCATATGTACCCCAGAACTTAAAATATAATAAATAAATAAATAAGAAATGGACCAGGGCATCTAAGATGAAAATGATAACTGCAAAAAATGAGGAAGCTAATATATTGTGAGCACTCAAACTTGTATTTACCTCGCAGACCCATGCTTTTTCTGCAATTAACCATAACCTCAAAGAAAATATCTACTGACAATCATCATGTTTTAACCCTTCACAATTTATTAAAAATGTGTTTTTATAAATGTGAAGCACTCAAAGTATAAACTTATTAAGTTTATAATATGTATTTATGTTCATTTCTAATCTCTGGATACACAAGATGAGTAAGATATATCCCAACCATCAATGAGCACATAGCCTAATAGGGAAGATGGACATGTAAAGGAATTACTAAAAAATGTTAAGCACCTTATGAAAATATGATAGAATGCAGAGAAAGAAGAATGATCATAATACCCTCTCTGATCAATAGCCAGCATTATAAATGCAGAGTACTATTAAATGAGTGCATGATTTCAGCAACGGTATGCATAGAAAAAGCTTGCAAACATTTATTATTCATTTATTTGATTCAAGAAAGATTAGGACTGGCTTAAAAGCACTGACATTTAAAATCTGAAAAGCGCTGTTATCAACCTGAATGTCACTTGGCCCGGACTCATGACTTTTTTATAGATGTAAAAATTTCTCCACATAAAAACTTTTAAAGAGAGTGCAAATATTTACCAGTTTTTCTTCCTTTGTGCCTTTACTCATATCTAAAGAAAATAATACAAAGAATAATGCAGAAGTGATCATTCAAAGTTTCTTGGTGATTTCAGACATCATATCTCATTAAATATTAGAGTATGTTCTGTGTCCACATGGCGTTATTACAGATATTCCTGCTATAGGGATTAAATGAAATAACACATAAATAGTCTTAGCAGAGTTCTGGAAAAAAGAAAGCAGTCAATTCTCATCAGCTATACTGTGACGTATTGCTGACATTTTATAATTACTGTTTTCCAGGTTTTTTAATCTCTTAAAAATTTCTTTTTTCCTCTACCTATTTACTCTACACTCTCCTTAGGTAATTTTATCCACTGATATAAGTTTTATTATTGTCTACATGCTAACAATTACAGAGCATATATCAAGACTAAAAACAAAGTGAAATTTCAGAAGAAGAGTCTAAGCTTGATATACTTATTTGAGAATTATTAGCATATTCATAATATACAGAAAGTGATTAAAGATATGGTGAACTTGAAATATCATTGACACATGTAAATGGAAATAACTGGTAAGCCTATTGTTAAACAAAAAAATTCTTTGTGACCTTCTGAAGTTCTAGTTCTTTCCATCTGAGCAAATGCCTTCACTATCTACTTAGCCACTAATTCTGGAAACTAGAGGTTGTACTCTAGTTTTTAAATTGCTGTTACCTAGTGTAGGATCTGAGCCAATCAATCACAAAGACATCTATATAAAATAGAATTCATCTAATTCTTTCTTTCCTCACTATTACTACCTTGATCTAATTCATATTGCCTCTTCCCTCTCTTAGAGTAATAATCCTAAAATAAGACTCTCAATAGCCACTCTCAAATAAACTGTATCCTTGAAAAGATTAGGCATCACATTTCTGCTATATTTTTGCCTTATTAACATATCCTTTGTGGGTACACCTGAGAACTGAAGATGTTAAGAAAGTATCAGTAGAAATGTGGGAAGTTTGCTTTTTGGAGATATGTGCCAGCAAACATGCTCCTTGTTTAGGTTTAGATTTGATGTGTAGTTTTTAGAATTTAAATCTTCACTGATATTTCAAAGTATTAGGGGTTTACCTTTGCTGCATTGAGCTCTCTGTCTGGCTAGTCCTTGGGACTTCATTCACTATCTTTCACCTGTTATATATAATTTGTTCAAATAATTGTTGCAGGGATATCAGAAATCTACATCACTGGAGTAATTTTATAGGGTCCTATATGATAATAAAAATAATAACTATCATTACAACAAAACCCTAGAATATGCAAGAAATTTTACATGCAGAATCTCTAAGTATCACTGCAACCTTGCAAATTAGGTGTTTGGGTGGTATATTTGGAGGCATTATCATGTTTTAAAATCTACGTATTCTCCCCTACCACTCCCACTTCCCTATCCTCCCATTTCATATGAGCAAATGGTCAGACTTGTGCTTATTTTGAGTGAGTTTTGAAACAAAGTAGAATGCAGTCTGCTTTTGCCAGTCTTTCTAAACTCCAAAGACATGAGAAGATTGAGATATAGATAAACTATCTTAAACGTAAACACAAAAACAGAAGGATTTCACTGAAATTAGAGTTTTCCCGGCTTGGCATGAAGAGAAATTGGATAATGGAGTGGTTTGGGGGTTTCAAAGCACAAGGGATGTGTAGAGAAGCCAGAAGGCCAGGGATATTCCAGAGGAGAATTGGCCACAAGAGTCATTTAAGGCCAGGTGTGGCTCATGCCTGTAATCCCAGCACTTTGAGAGGCCAAGGCAGGTGAATCACTGAGGTCAGGAGTTTGAGACCAGCTTGGCCAACATGGTGAAACCTCGTCTCTACTAAAAATACAAAAATTAGCAGGGAGTGGTGTTGAGCACCTGTAATCCCAGCTACTTGGGAGGCTGAGGCAGGAGACTCACTTGAACCCAGGTGGCAGAAGTTGCAGTGAGCCAAGATTGCACTACTGCACTCCAGTATGGGAGACAAGAGTGAAACTCCTTAAAAAAAATTAGCTGGGTGTGGTGGCCCGTGCCTGTAATCCCAGCCACTTGGGAGCCTGAGGCAGGAGAATCACTTGAACTGGGAGGCAGAGGTTGCAGTGAGCTGAGATCACCCAACTGCACTCCAGCCTGGGCAACAGTGAGATTCCATTTCAAGAAAAGCAAACAAACAAACAAGCAAACAGACAGTGATTTAAGTAAGCAGAACCACTGGTTACCCCAAGGAAGATCTCAGAATCCCATGTAGAACTTGGACTCTTTCAAGCTCATCCAGGTCCTCAGAGTCATGCTCATGAGAAGGACAGTGCCTGTCAGAATAAATGACTCTTGGACCACAGGGTATCTGCCTCAGAACTGCATAGGATTCTAAAATAGGAGCATGAATTCTGAGGAAGAGATAGACCTCTCCCCCAACCTCTCCTAAACATGCTAAATAAAATAAGAATGGGCCTGCCCAGAATGGTAACTCTTTCTCGACTTTTTGTTTCTTGTGACAACTAAGGAAAATTGCTGAAAATACCAGCCATATTTAGAAGATATATTTAATGAATTGAATTAACAATGGAGTAATTTAGAGATCTAATTCTTTCATTCTCATATAATAATGCCCTGTGGCTATAAGTGTATCTATTTTTCAGTGATTATATATTTTCTGGATCCTCACCTGAATCAAATTCTTATCTAATTGAAAGTACATTGGAGTTGGATATAGTAAAGAAATGTAATTCTTCATGATTCCTTTCTGTCATGAATTTAGCAAGTAAAGTTTGTTTTGCATTTTAAGGAATAAAATTGCAGCAGCTGACACTCATTACAGTACATTCTAAAGCCTAATTTATGGTGTGCCTATAAATTTCCATGCTAATGTATTTCTATTGTTATGTTTTTGCTTACGAAGATTTTAGTGTCACTTTATTTAATTGAAGTCAAATGATGTTATTTACCTTTTAGTGATGCAGAAAAAATTGCATTTGTAAGCTACTATTATTCAAATTGAATTTTCTTGTACATTGCTGGATGTCTTGAGTGCAGAAAATTTCAGATATAAATTTAAAACAAGTACTAAACTGTGACATTTACTCTGTCAGACCAACAATAGATATGGTAGCTGAGATTGTAATTGATTATGTACAAAGCATTTGTTGAATCATCAAATAACATAAGATTTCAACAAATCATTCTAAGTGTAAAAATTGCAATATCTGTTATCTATAGACATTATCATCACTTTATATAACATGCTTAGTTAAACAAAGTACTATGACAATAACATTCCATAATGTTCTGTAGCTTCAGCAGCATTGTATGATTACTTTGGGGTTTTTAAAATTACTAGAATGTATATTTTGGAAAATAATTTAGAAACTCACTTATACATTTAGCATGCTGGGAGAGGTGCTTGTTTATGACTAGCTCTATGAGTTACTTGTATGTGAAAAACAGATGTACAATTATTTCCAATTAAACTGATGTCTGATACCATTCTGAAAGTTATGAGTGACTGAGGAATTTGGTAAACATTCATATACATTTCTTGCTTTCTCAACTGGATGAGCATCATTTTCTGTGTCTTTAGGCTCAAGTGGCTACCTTGATTCTGAGTTAGAAGGTTCCTGCCAAACCCAATAAAATTGAGGAAATAAATGGAATACTTGTTTTTTTAAGTCAAGTTCCATATTTATTTATCTTCTCACTAAAAAAAAGTTTTAGACTCAAGTGAATACTGATTTAGCACCACTTATGGACCAAAATAGCTTTATGAAAACTTGAGAATCCAGGTAAGAGGTTACAACACTCCAGGATGGCACAAAACCAATAACAACCACATTAAAATGGCAAGATGAGCAGTTTGACATCACCCACTCCCTCAATCCAGCACACCCTCGTTCGGAGGAAGATTTCCTCAATCTGTGATTTCTCCCATGGGTAAAGGGAATCAGTAGGCATTTAACATCTCCAGCCTCTTGTGGGTGCACTGCTCAAAAGACCTGCTTTTGTCTTGTCACACTCAGAGTGCTAAGGGAATCCAGCATAGTTAGAATGCCTGAGGGAAGCTAAGAACAAAGAAAAGGGGTAAGTGGGTCTCAGCAGCTGGTGCAGATGTTAACAGCCAGTGTAGCTCTCAGCAGCTGACAAGAATCTTAATTGACAGAGTGGATCTTATCTGATGGGGCAAATATCCATAGCATATGCAGCTCTCAAGCTGATGACACAGATCTTAGCAGATGGTTTGGATCTCAGCAGCTGATACAAGTCTCAACAGATGGTGTGGATCTAGGAGTCAGTGCAGCTCTCAGCACTGGTGTGGCTTTTAGCAGATGACATGGATCTTAGCAGCCAGCACATTCAGCTCTTAGTTGGATGTGTAGACCTCAGAAGCTGGCTTAGTTCAGTGGGATTGGGAGAAGGTACATGATTCTGAAACTTCTTGTATAGGCAGGAGGAAAAGAAGTGTAATATGTACTCAATGTACCAACATTTTATTGAGCTGCCCCAGGGAAAAGAAGCCTATGGCTTTCAGCACCTGGCATTGATCTGAGGGATTAGGAGAAGATGCACAATCTTGAGATTTCTCCTCAGCAGGTAGGGAGAAGTGAAAGTGTGCACATACATACAAAAGATTTTGGATACTTCCAGAATCACTAGGAAGGTTAATTGAGGAGATCTTTCCCTGCCAAAGCAAGGAGTGTAAAGGCCTGATGAAGTGGTTATACTTCAGATGCACAAATAGTAACTCAAATCTGAAGTCAAACAAAGAATCAGGGAAACATGACACTACCAAAAAACCACAGTAAATCTCTAGTAACTGATCTTAAGGAAATGGAGATCTATGAATTGCCTGACAAAAAATTCTAAATAATCGTGTTAAAGAAACAGAAACTCTGGAGTTGAACAGTACATACAATAACTGAACTGAAAAATATAGACCTTCAGCAGCAGACCTTATTAAGGAGAATAAATAGTCTTCAAACTTGGAGACAAGTAATTTGGAATTATCAAGTTAGATGAACAAAAAGAAAAAGAATGTGGAAGAGTGAAGAAAGCCCACAGGTCTTATGGGGCATCATTAGGAGAACAAATAAGCACCTTATGAAAGTTCCAGAATAAGAAGAGGGAAAAGGGAAGAAAGCATATTTAAAGAAATAATGACTGAAAACATCTCAAGTCTGGGGAGGAAAATGGACATCTAGATTCATTAAGCTCAAAAGATCCCAAATCGGATGAATCTAAAAAAATTGATACCAAAGAAGACAAATATTATAATCAAATTGCCAAAATTCAAGGACACAGATAATTTTGAAAGCAGCTAGTGAAAAGCCACTTATCACTTATCAATAGGGTACCAAGAATATGCAATAGGGAAATGACAGTCTCTTCAACAAATGGTTTTGAGAAAACTAGATATCTACATAGAGAAGAATGAAATTAGGCTACTACCTTACTCCACACAGAAAAATCAACTCAAAGTGGATTAAAAGCCTAAACGTAAGATCTAAAATCACAAACTCTTAGGAGAAAACATAAGGGAAACACTTCATAAACCTGGCTTGACAATGATTTCCTGAATATCATGATACAAAAAGCACAGGCAACAAAGCAAAAACAGAGAATTGGGACTACCTCAAACTAAAAATCTTCTGCATAGCAAAGCAAACAAATAGCGGAGTAAAAAGAAACCTATGGACTGGGAGAAAATATTTGCAAACCATTTATCTGATGATGGGTTAATATTTAAACTATAAGAAACTCCTACAATTTAATGGCAAAACAAAAAATGGAATAACATGACTACAAACGAGTAAAAGAGTTAAATAGACATTTCTCCAAAGAGGGCATACACGTGGGCATTAGGTATATGAAAAGGTGCTCAATTATCACTGATCATCAGAGAAATACAAGTCAAAACCACAGCGAGGTATCACCTCACATCTGTGTGGGATGGCTAGTTTCAAACAAAAGATGACCCCAAAACCTGAAACGCAATAAAATATATATTAAAAAAAAGAAATGAAAAGAAACAAACAAACAAAAAAGATGACACGTGATGATGAGGATGTGGGGAAATTTGAACCCTTGTATACTACCGATGAGAATGTAAAAGTATGCAGATACTATGAGAAATAGTATGAAAGTCCTCAATTAAAGGTAAAAATACTATATAGTCCAGTGGTAACTACTGGAGGGGAAGGTGGGGGGAAAGGATTGCAAAACTGTCTATTGGGTGCTTTGCTCACTATGTGGGTGATGTATCATTCCTATCCCAAACTTCAGCATCACACAACACAACCACACAACAAATCTGCACATTTTGCCCCCTGAATCTAAAGTAAATATTGAAATTATTAAATAAAAAGAAATACCATGTAATATGAAAATCCAACTTCTGAGTATGTATATTTAAAAAAATTAAAATCAATATTTTGAGGAGCTATGTGCACTCCCATGTTCATCACTGCATTGTTCATAATATCCAATGTATGAAAACAGTCCACATGTCTATCAAAAGATGACTGAATTAAAAGGCAGCATTTAAGACAGATAATAGAGTATAGTTTAGCCTTAAAAAGGAGATAGCTGCCAGTTGTGACAATGTGGATGAACCTGAAGGACAGTCTGCCATGTAAAATAAGCCAGTCTCAGAAAGTCAAATATTGTATGATTCTATTCACATGAGTTATCTAAACTGGTCATTCTCATGAAAGCAGATAATAGAATGCTAGTTGCCAGGGGCCTGGATGAGGGGGAAATGGGGAGTTGCTGATGTGTATAAAGTATCAGTTATGTGAGACAAATAACAGAATCTAGAGATCTATTGTACAATGTAGCACCTATAGTGAACAACATGATATGGTGGAGTTAGAAATTCATTAAAAGAGTAGATATTGGCTGGCGCGGTGGCTCACGCCTGTACTCCCAGCACTTTGGGAGGCCAAGGCGAGTGGATCACGAGGTCTGGAGTTCGAGACTAGCCTGGCCAATAAGGTGAAACCCCGTCTCTACTAAAAATATAAAAAAAATTAGCCGAGCATGGTGGCAGGCACCTGTAGTCCCAGCTATTCAGGAGGCTGAGGCAGGAGAATTGCTTGAACCTGGGAGGTGGAGTTTGCAGTGAGCCAAGATCACACCACTGCACTCCAGCCTGGGTGACAGAGTGAGACTCCATCTCAAAAAAAAAAAAAAAACCAAAAAGTAGATCTCATGATAGGCATTCTTACCATACCAAAAAAAAAAAAAAAAAGGGACACAAGAAAACTTTAGACATAATGATATGTTTACTACCTCGAATATCATGAGTATATGCATATGTACAGTTATCAAATGTATCCATTAAATATCAGTCTTGGTATATCAGTTAAACCCTAGGAAAATTGTTAAAAACAAAAGTAAAAATAAAATTTCTAGCAGGTTTTTTTTGTAGTAAAAAATGAGACAACATAGTTGTAACTTATAGAGGAATAATTAAATTGTGGCATAATCCAACTGTAGAATATTGAATAACTGTGGACATGAATGATCTAGAGTTACTACAATCCGCATGTTTAGGGGGGAAAAAGTTGTAGACAAATGCATACTATATAGTGTACATGTATATTGCATAAAATTTAAAGCACGGAAATCAAAAACTCATTATTTGAGAATCAAACCGAGGTCTATAGCTGCATTGGAATAAGAAGCAGCAGATAAAATAGTGGATCCCTTTGCAAGAAGAAGATGATGATTTATTTTTTAAGGTGATAGATAAAAGCAGCGATATATGCCATATTATATTTATGCTTCTTGTCTGTCTTAAATATTCCATAATAAAATGTTAACATCTTGAAAATAATTAATGAATCACCATGATAGAGTGATTATTATAAGCACAGATCTGGAGTCTCAGAGACCAGGGTTCAAATATAACTTTTATTATTTACTAATTGTCTGTGTGACTTTGGCAATAAAGATGGTTTGAGCTTTATTTATTTATTTAGTTAGTTGGTTTGTAAATTGAAGCTTAAAAAGTTGTTTTAGGCTCACTGAGATGTGCTAAGGCACCTGGCATAGATCTTCAGAGCTAGTGGAGCCTCAACACATGTGTTTCACATTAATGCATGAGCTGTGAGGAAAAAGGCTTTGGAGACTTTTGAATAGGAGGGAAAAAACGTAAATCAAAGGTGTGGTTGAACAAGATTAAAGATAAGATTTGCTTCCTTGTGATTTTATCTATAACTAATCCATGCCTTAATGTATAGAAGATAAGTCTTTTTTTGAAAACAAATAAAGAACAATGCCTAAAGTATGCAAACTTTCAGCTTGTAAAAAGAAGAAAACCAAAGTTTTAACCACAAAGAATTAAATCTCTGAATGATTTATGGAAGGAGGTTGTAAGAATTGTGTAATGTATGTATACATGTATGCATTCATAAATACATGCATGTATTTATGAGTAATGTATGTATACAATACATGTATGTATTCACAAATACATACATGTGAATAATGTGTGCATGTGCCTATCAGTCTTCAATGAACAAACACTGTTCATTTGATTATTGATATGTTTAGAAACAAGTTGATATTCCAAGTTATCACTTGGCATTTTTATGTTTTGTAGGAATATACCCAAATAGATAGGGGAAGTCAAAAATATACAAAAACACCCAGGTAGATTAGGGAAGTCAAAATTATCTGCTATGAGGCATTGCCTACAAAAGATCTCTTCTTCCCAGTTGGAAGTTTAGCAAAAGTTTGATTGAATACATTTAGACATGCATTAAAAGCAGGCCATTGTGACTCAATAGAGAAAACACTATACAGACAGATTTAAATATTGTGTATCCCATTCAGATATTTACCTTTACGTGTGTTATATCTATAGGTTTGCATTTGTTACTTTTAATATCTCAATTTTCATTCAGTAATTTTTACCGCATTATTCTTTTTGTCCTTTGAAATACAGAAATGGAGATGTTTCTATTAAAAACTTAGAATTGTTTTTAGTCAGTTTTGAATATCAAATAGCAATCAGAAATTTTAATTGACTTCTTAATGTTTTCTTTATTTTTTCAATAAGCATTTATTACTTTAATAATTAAGAAATTGAATATGGTATTTAAACATTTTAAGAACCAAAGTTATAAATGACAATCTAAAATCAAACAGTAAATCACAGTGAGAATTTGGGGAACTTCTATTAAGCTTTAAAAATGCATGCTCATTTTGAAATCAATGTTCCTCACATTATTGTGAAAAATTCTTCATTTAATTGTATTTTAAATGTAACAATTCAGTTACAAAAAGTTAGTGGTATTTATCACTCTTTGCTAAGACTACAAGTGATATTGCTTTTCATTCATTGTAATTTTCTGACTTTTAAATAGCAAACATAATTATTTGTTAACATTTGAATTAAAAATAAGCCATGCAAAAATATATGTCAGTAGACTATAATAAAGTATGAAAGGTTTACTAAAATGTGCTTTATATGACATGATAATTCAATTAAAAGAAAGAGCACTTGGGTTTCTATGTCACACTAACCAAGATTTTATAAAACTGTGTATCATAAGGAAAAGGCAGTGATGATCAAGAAAAATGTGGAAGCTTTACATATGTAAGAACATTTATAATCTTCAATTGCATATGAAATTAATCTATTCATAGTTTACTACTGACTACTTTCTTAATTGCACAATTAGTAATTAATTTGAAAACATTTAAAATAGCAGCACTTTTTATTTGCCAATCAGGCTGCTATTAGTTTTATATATATATTCATAACATGGCTATAAAATATTATATATAAAACATGGCAGGCAAAAATATGACACAGTTTATTAGCTGTATGCTAATTGTATTCTTTTTTTCTTGTAAACTGTTTGAAAATTTGAGAGATCCTACTGATCTCATGACTATGGGATAATAATTTCAACAAAGTAAGATGTATAGAGTAAGATAATAGAATTCTTGTTCTCAGTAGCTTATCATTTATGTGGAAAATTTAAACACAACCAATCCAGTTTATTACCCATGATTATAGTGTGCATGAAAGTTGGTATGCTTTTTGAATGGGATATTCAATGAGCAATTCTTTAACTGTTCTTTGTTTATATTTTTATACAAGTTAATTTCTTGAATAAGACCTTCTACCTTAATGTATAGTAATTTCAATGAAAATGATTTTGAGTTATGTGTTCTGTAAATTATAGACATTATAATTATGAACACCATATATACTCATTATATACATGTACATATTGTAATTATAAGCTTTCTGGTCAATACAGCAAAGCCTGTAGTTTTAATTGGAAATGGTCTTCCGTAGTAAGATTTCACAGAAGACAGAAAGCTTCTTTTCCTCTTCCAGAGCCCTCCAATACCTCCGCCTGTGTCAAGGGACTTTACTTTTTATACTTTTAGGAGAACCAACTGATTGCGGTTAATGGTGTGTGAAATGAAAATCAAGACGTTTTGGTTTTGGAATTAGGTACTTGATTCTTCTTCTTTACTCCTACTGATATTTACAGCCTTTACTAGGACTCTCTCCACTAAGACCCTAATTCTTACTAGGACCCTCTTCACTGAGACCCTGATTGTTCTTCTTAGGTTTGTAAACTGATATTTACAGCCTTTACTAGGACCCTCTCCACTGAGACCCTGATAGCACAGCAATGTAAATGTTTCCACTTTACTTCTCTACATTCTAAGACATTTTCAACAACCTCACCACCAAAAAGAATCTGCCCAAGAGCAGAAATAATGACATTTCCATGCGACTAACAACAAATAATTAGTGACATAAATTGGGTTCAATCTGAGTGCCCTTTAATTACATCCATTAAACATTTACAAAACATATTTATTTTATTACACAGTCATGTTCAAGACCGTCTCCATTTCCTTAAGGTCAGTTACTAGAGAATTACTGTGGTTTTTTGGTAGCGTCATGTTTCCCTGATTCTTTGTTTTACTTTAGATTTTATTCTGGAATAAATTTTTTTATTCCAGAATAAATATTTTTGGAATTTTCCATCAATTATTCTGGAATATATTCCAGAATATGACATATTCCAGAAAAATTCATAGAGAATACTTTGAGAGAGAAAAAGACTTGAGTGATATATCATAATGTTTTGGTATTAATGTCTGGTGGTGATATGGATGACTATTATTTTATTCTTTGTGTTTGTCTATACTTTCATATTTTTCTACAGTTGTCATAAATTATTTTTATTATCTCTAAATCCAGATACAATCACACATTTAAATAACCTTTCATTTTCCTCTTGGTCTATTTATTCTTTGTCAAATTCATTCACCTGAATTTGTTTTCCTATTAGGTTGAATTCTTTTTCAGTACTATGCCTAAATACATACCCAGTCAGAAACAGTTTTGTGTGTGTGTGTGTTTGTACATATGAAAATGAATTTCTAGTGTTAAATAAAATTCATCTAACCAAAAAAGAGTTTGTGCTAGGTGCTATTTTATTTTGCTATCAGAAAGATGAGTTGTGGTGATGTATTTAATTTATAGCATAATACAAGTGCTGTCCTTTGATGAGTTATTACTATAATGTATCATAAAAGCCCCCATGGCTTTGATATAGTAAACTATCATTATGTTTTTTGAACAAAAGAAGTTAAATCATTTATTAAAATAACGCTATTCTACTGTTTAAGAACCACTCAAAAAGGTAAACAAAATACTCTTAAAGACTAGGAAAACTTACTAAACTTTAAGGTCACTGAAAATATAAGAAGAGATACTTATTTTTTTTGTTATGAAACAATGTCAAAGCCAAGGTCTTGAAACCTTCAGTGAATCAGGATAACTCTTATTTTCTTGTAAGGAGTTTGTGTTTTGTTCTGGTTTTCTTAAAAAACAACAGAAAAGTACATTTTAATCATATAATATTTGACAATGTATAAAATCTATATGCTGATTTTGCCTTCATTCAGATATTAAGACCTTTTATTCTCCTAAAAACATATAGAAATTTTACATTGTAATCTTGGTTGTTGGGTGAGTATGGAGAGAAATGTAATCATGTCATATTCAATGAATGATTTTGCGGCTATGTTTCATTTATCATCTCCACTGAAGCATTGTATGAATATGTATAATCTTGCTTTCTTTACTGAGCCTTTACAGTGTAATTTCACAAGTAAATGATAAATGCTGTATTTAGATGATTGGCTGGATTCCCAGCTTTGTTTTGCTTTATTCTTTTGTTTTCTGAAATTCAAGAGCAATACAGACTGATTTTTTTTCTACATATGCTTTGTCTTTTATATAATTAATTTACATCATGTCATTTCTAATGACTTTAGTGAATGATGTAGTAATAATCTCAATTATTTTTCTTTTGATTTTACAGTCTAGGGCATACTTCATATATTAACCTATCTGTAAAGTTATTTGTGTTTTGTGGTTAATGGTAAAGATAGACATTTATTGAGCTCTTTTGTGCCATGTGCAATGACAACTACTTTACTTGAATTTACTGCAGTCCTATACCACAGTGACATTTTTTTTTCATCCTATTTGGATTTTAGAAAACTAAAGGCTACCCAGAGGGTAGATATTAAATCAGGATCTAAACACAGTTGGACTTTACAGCTCCCAGGATCGTAACACCTAACTTTTTCCAAAAAGTGAAATGACATTACTCCTAATTTCCTCTGTGCATCTGATATCATTTTAAAATAGTGTCTGAAGGTATATTATTTTTCTTTTTTGGGGGGGAGGGTATACTATATTTCAAGCGCTGTTCCTAAGTATCCAGTTACACAGTAAACATTATAGGCAAGGTTTGTGGTCTTAGTCCACTGTTCGAATAGGAAAAGACATCAACATGGGGCCAAATAAATAATAATGAGATAAAACTTAAGAAAGTCTTAAGTGCATCAGAAAACAAAAAACATAAAGCAATGTCCTGGGATAGAGGTTGGCTGGTATGTGTTATGTTTGATATAATAATCAGAAAAAACAAAATTAATATTTGTTAATGGATCTGAAGTTTGAGAAGCTATAATATAAAGATCATATGATAAAGATCTAGTGAATGAATATAAAGATATAAAGATCTAGTGAATGAATATAAAGATATAATATAAAGATCTAGTGAATGAATATTCTAGGCAGGGCACAGATAATTAAATTTAGTTTAAATCTTTTCAGTGAGGAGAGGTGAAGAGCCTCTACTGAGTACCCATTTAAAATCCTACATGATTTGTAGGATTGGATCTTAGGAAGCACCAAGACTTAGCAGTTTTATGGGGAGGGGTGAAGGAGTAAGAGAGAGATTTGTTGGGCCTTGTGAGTTCCCATTGGATTAATATTCATCTTCTCTTGTACTTGAGAGATGAGAAGAAATGTGAATACTGTAAATGGGAAAACACTTAGGTTTTTTATAAGCATTTTGCTTCCTTATAGCTGAGGAGGTTAATTTGCATACTTCATGGCTTGGATGGTTTCTTTAAAACTCTCATCAATAAAGAGGATGGTGTAACTGAAGCCCCTTTAAAGTAACCTCACCTCTGAGCACAGAATCACAAGGCAGGAAACTCAGACCTGACTCTACCAATCCTTTCTGTCTTTGCCCTAGTCTTGTCAAAAAGTGATACTTTATCCACTCCCTTATCTTTCCCAAGACTCTGGTAACGTTTCTGCCTTTGCCCTTATTTCTGAATTCCCTCTTTCTATCATTAACAAATAAAATAGCCCTACATTTCTCTTCTTTATCTTCAATTTTTAATACACTAATAAAAATACCACAAAAAAATCAAGTAGGAAAAGAGTCATAGACACCACAAAATACATATTTTTTAAGTAATTTGGAGAAAGTTTTCTCTATAATTTCTATAGGAAGATGTTAATTTGCCAAATTCCTGATTCTCTTTACATTTGAGTCCTTGTAAACTTCAAACTTACATGATTAATTTATATAAATAAGTGTATCCTTTAATATAAATATATAGATGAATAGAAAGATCGTAGTGAAATTTTAATGTCCTTACTTTGTTCAGTATAACTCTTACATTCTTTGTTCTTGGAAAGTAAATTAGCTTTGTCATCTCTTTATTCTCTTATATATATATTTTTATTTTCTTCAGTTTCCCAAGTATTGCAGTTTTTTTTTTTGAAGGAGTAGCTTAGCCCCTAGATGTATTATAAGTATAAAAACAGAAAAAATAGAAATGTTCATTATCTGAGTTCTATGAAACATAGAAAAAGGACTTTTCTAATGAGGTCTTAAATATAACATAAATCTTGTATTTAATCACTTTTAAAATGGCAAGCTTTTAAAGTTAAAAATTATAAATAATTAAAGATGACTGATGTACAATTACAATTCCATTACCTATACTGAAACATTTTAATGGAGAAGATAGATGGTATAAATGACCAACTAATTATTTTCTTTTAGAGAGGCAACTCCTAATTGAAAGGCCACTAGAAAATGAAAATGAAGAAACATACTGTTTTTGATCAGGTAGTGTTTGGGGAATGCATGGGTAGACTGCATGTTACAGAAGTCAAGAAAGGGTAATAAAGCAATAACATGCTTATGAACTTTTAAAAAATTAAAGCTGAGCTGGCTGAAAGACATAATTTTTCTGAAATAGTTTAATGTTCAAATTTTTCACACAACTTTTCAATTTAAGATATATCCAACAAACCATTATTTTCTATATTCATGACATGTCAATCATAGGCCAGGAAGTATATTGAATGTAAAATCAGATACTTTTCTTGATATTAACTATATGACAGTGTTGTTACAATGATATGTCGTCCTATTTTTAATGTTCTGCCTTGCTACTTTGTCTGTCTCTGCACATATAAATTCTGTTAAGTAATCAGAGAGTCCAATACACATCGGGAGAAAGGAAGTCAACCAAAAATTTAGAGTTTTAAAATTTAAAATTTTAAAATTTAAAACTGTCCTTCAGTTTTCACAAGTGCACCCAACAAGTTAATTTTATTTGAATTAAATAAAGCCCATCTACAACTCTTTATTTCTGGTATTCAATTCTTTGTACTCCTGATCATTTTTTAATCTGAAAATACTTAAATGTCTTAGTGAGAGCCACTTTGTGATTCTCTTAAGTGAGATGAATTGTGTAACCACAGCTGTAGAGAAATACTTGGTCTGCATTCAGCCCAGCTGGAAAAGACAAAGAACAGTTACATGAGCATTACAAACAAATAATATAGCAGTCATTGAAAATCTTAGAATGTACTGAAAATTCTATGTATTATATGAAATAAATATTGTATCTATTTTAGACTAAGGAAAGTAAAAGCCACAATCCAAGGATGCCATCTCAGTTGGAAAATTGCACCTAGTTTTGTTCTGGATACTGTCCTTCTTGAAGGACTTTGATAAGTTAGTATATACTAGGATCAAGAAAACTAGAAAAGAGAGGAGACTTTGCGATTGCAGACTTTTACTGTGTTTCAGACTTTATTCTGAAGTTCTCACATATGTTACCTCATTAAAATGCTAAGCCTTATTAAAGTGTTGTAATGGTAATATTTCAATGCACTTTTGCTTCAGAAAACTTGGAATGACATAAGATAATTAATTTGAGCGAAATCACACTACTCCATCTTAGTTATTTCTCCTAAATACCTTAGCTTCTAATTCAAATATACATTGGCAACTTCTACAAGTGACACTGTAGATATTTAGCCACCAGAATGAGTCAGCAAACACTTGACCAAACTGATTGCCCTTTCTTTCACTTCACTAAGCTTAGCTGACACATTTGAAATGGGGACCATTTGGAGTTTTGGCACTCATGCTGTTTAGGACACTCTCCATGAAGCGACATCGTTTGTCTGGGGTAATACCTGAGGTTTGTTGCCTCACCCCAAGGAAATCAAGGATGTGGACACAAAAGGAGTGAGGTTAAGAGTGGAGGTTTAATAGGTGAGAGAAAGGAAAAAGCTGTCTCTCCTGCACAGAGAGAGGCTCCAGAGTTGGTCTTCTGGTTCCATGGTGAAATGCATGGGCTTTTATAGACAAGCTTGAGAAGGTGGTGTCTGATTAACACAGGGCCCAAAAGACTGGTTGGACCAGTGGTGTTATTTACATAATGCACAAGAGGCTGGCTGGCCACCCCTATCCTAACCTTTTATTATGCAGATGGCTTCTCTCCCTGGCTAGTGGCCATGTTGCCTGCTTCTTTTTTTTTTTGGGAAGGAGTTTCACTCTTGTTGCCCAGGCTGGAGTGCAATGGCAAGGTCTTGGCTCACTGCAGTCTCCACCTCCGGAGTATCTGAGACTAGAGGCATGCACCACCATGCCCGGCTAATTTTGTATTTTTATTAGAGACAGGGTTTCTCCATGTTGGTCAGGCTGGTCTCAAACTCCCGACCTCAGGTGATCTGCCTGCCTCGGCCCCACAAAGTGCTGGGATTACAGGCATGAGCCACCATGCCTGGCCTTTTGCCTGCTTCTTTACTGCACATGTGGCAGAGAAGGGAAGAGGGAGGCTTCATGTTGAACATACGTGGCTTCCAGGTATCCCTTTTCTGTTGGCACAGCTGTTGGCATTCACTTGTGCAGGCTTCTAACTTGCTTTTCTATGTCTGCAGCTTGATTTTTCAGGCTGCTCTTTGTTAGAAAAGAAATGAATCGGGAGCTGCTTTTTATTAAAAGGGAAACTTTACCAAGGACTCTCTTACCCTCACTAACTGCTCTTTAAATAATTTTTTTTTTTAGCTCCTCTATCAATCATTCAGATTCCAAACTCGTGAGGGTGTGGTTATCTCTAAGTTGTCATCCAAACCTAATAATCTTGAATTCTGGGAACCGAGGAAAACAAAGCTGACACACTAGAGTATTATAACTTGTGATAAATAATCTCTAGAGCATCTACAGACTGAAGAAGAGGGAAAGCAGATGGGAACCACCACAGGGTTCTTTTCCCACCCTTTGTCTAATTTTCAGTTGCTTTTCTGATCCAGAGTTTGTCTCCCTTCCCTTAACTAAATATGGTTATATGAGTTCAACTTGATGAGAATTTTTGTTTTATTTTCCCAAACTTACATTATTTGTGTGCTTATTGGTATTTTATTTTATGTATCTGGATGTTGCTTTTGGTCCTGTAATTATTCCTTGTTACAAACTACAATCTATGACTTTCTATACCTTGTCTTGACTTCATGGCTGCATAAGCTTACAGAGGAAATGTTTTTCTATGAATCTATTAGTTTAAACTCAATAATGTTTACATTTTCTTTTTCTTCCTGTGTTTATTTCATTTCTCCCAGTTTGTTTTCACTGTTTGTTCATTTTGAGCCTTTGTTTTGTAATAAAGATATTCTTGATTATCAGGTGATCATAGGCTATCCCTTCATATGTAAGAAAGAAGCGTGACAATTTTTGAGCATAGACAGAACTTGTAAAATTGTGGTTTTTATTGTAGTGTGAGTGGTTGAGATCCCACCAGAGGTTTTCATTGCAACGATATTTTAGACATATTTATATTAGTTATGTTTATATTTGGGTAAGGTAGTAATTCATCATATAGGTAACATATCATGTTCAACTGGGAGTCTTTCTCATGACTTAGGGTCTTTCATTTTCTTCGGATCTCAGTGTGGCTTCATCATTCCAGTTCTTCAAATTCTACACAAATTTAAAGAAACAATTATTGGACTTAATGTTTTACCTTGGCCAAATCATTACTTTTAGTCTCCTCTTGGACATATTAGAGCATATGTCAAATTCTTAAAATCTGTTTGTATCCCTTTAGGGCCCCACAGTATTAATTCTCATGCTCAGAAGTGGACATTTCAAATCCTATAAAGTTCTATAAATTACAGAATTAATAAATCAAATAAGTAGAAAACATTTTGAGATGATTCAAACCACTGAAGAATGAATCAGTGATCTGATTACTATTGAGAAATGGAATATAAAACTTCTCCTAGGAAGTCACACATATGGACACACACACACTCATACATATACATATGTGTATGCATATATATACATATACAATCTATTTTTACATAATTCTAATGTTATATATAATATTTTGCACTTATGGGCATTTATGTACAATCAGTAAGTTTAATTGCTCAATAGTCAAGTGGGTCTGTTTTAAGCCTCTAATTCTTTAATTGAGTGGCTTTTATGTGTTAGATGCTGTTCTAGTAAAATTATAAGCTCCAGTGCTGTACTTTTGGACCTTATATTTTATTGAGGAAGACTATATATACACACATATATATATACACATATATATACATGTCAATATACATGTCAGTATAAATGTCAATATACACATATATATGTGTATATATATAAATATGTTTTTTTGTGTGTATATATATACACATATATATGTGTATATGTTTATCTTTTCATATATATACACACACATATATATGTATATATGAAACGATAAATGTAGTTAAAGTCAGAACAAAGACGGGCTTTTTTCATAAAAATATCACTACCTGAAATGTAATTATACAACTATTTATATATATGTGTGTGTATATATGTTTTGTATGTGTGTGTATATATATATACACATATATATATATATATACTTCCTCAATAAAATATAAGGTCCAAAAGTACAGCACTGGAGCTTATAATTTTACTAGAACAGCATCTAACACATAAAAGCCACTCAATTAAAGAATTAGAGGCTTAAAACAGACCCACTTGACTATTGAGCAATTAAACTTACTGATTGTACACAAATACTCATAAGTGCAAACTATTATATATAATATTAGAATTATGTAAAAATATATATATGTATATATATACACACACAAAAAAACATATTTATGTATATATATACACACACACATACACACACATATATATAAATAGTTGTATAATTACATTTCAGGTAGTGATATTTTTATGAAAAAAGCCTGTCTTTGTTCTGGCTTTAACTACATTTATCTTTTCATATTTGTCAGATTTTCTTGATCTTCATTGATTGCATAATGTAATTCTCAATTCTCATTTTCTTCACTAGGATTGATTGCTTTTTGTATTACTGTTTGTTGATTTTTCATTTTTCCCTGCAGTTTGCTGTGGTGTCAACTCTTGGTCATGTTAAGGATGTTTCATATTTCTAATATAATCAGTAAAATAATAAATAGCTCTGAGCTCAATACTATGAACTTACTCTTTGCTATATCTTCTTTGTCATTTTTGCTTCAATTTTATAAGTCTATATTTACTTTCCACGTATTTTTTAAATTTTAAGTTTTTAAAAATTTTATTGCACTTTAGGTTCTGGGGTACACGTAAAGAACATGCAGGATTGTTGCATAGGTACATACATGGCAATGTGGTTTGCTGCCTCCATCCCCATCACTTATATCTGGCATTTCTCCCCATGTTATCCCTCTCCAACTCCCTATCCCACGCTGTCCCTCCCCTAGTCCCCCTTAACAGACTCCAGTGTATGATACTCCCCTCCCTGTGTCCATGTGTTCTCACTGTTCATCACCTGCCTATGAGTGAGAACATGAGGTGTTTGATTTTCTGTTCTTGTGTCAGTTTGCTGAGAATGAGGGTTTCCAGGTATTGTTTCCAAGAGTCAATATTTTGGTCTTTGGCAATGAGAAAGACTTAACAATAATATTGATCAAAAAATTCACTAATGGATGCAGTGTCACATGAAAGTTTTCTGTCATTGGATACAAACCTGGAAACCATGATGCATCCTGTGAAACCTGAAACTCCTCCCCAGTTTGATTTCAATAGTGTAGTCTTTGTTAGTAATTTCACATTCAGCACTTGGGTGAACCACACAGAAACACAGATACATTGATATTTTAGGATTCATATATATTTTATCGAGTAAACAGATTAACAGATTCTCTTGCTTTCTCTCTTTTGGGAAAAAGCATGTGTGAGTATGTGTGTATGTATGTATGAAGTGCATATATATATACATGCAGGAAACATGTATAATACACGTATATACGACATGGTTAAAAATAGTTGCAACAAGAAGAATTCATATCTAGACCCTGTGTCCTCTGTTTTCTAACTTTCTTTTTCCCTTCCTTTTGACACTGTTCTCAGGTCATACATGTTTGTTTAGAAAAGACTTATTCCTCTGTTGTACAAATGATTGCACTGCAGATACTGTTCTGTACCATAGTAAGATACTCTAGACTAAGCTGCACTAAGAAATTAATTCTCGAATGTCAATGTCAAACAGTTATTTGTTGATTGAAGTTTATATCCAGCCTGGGTTGACAGCCAGGAGTGAGAGTACCCCAGTGCTCTGCTCTCTTCTGTCACTCCGGGACCTGAGTTGCCAGTCTCCAACTTTCTTTTTGGTTCCCTTCTCCCCTGCAGAGCCAGAGTGGGAGAGGGTGTCATTCAGAAGCAATTAAGTACTTCAATTAAGTCAATCAGAAGCAATTAAGAGGCATAAGTCTCTTATGCTCACAACCCTTTGGCCATAACTGGTCGCATGATGCTACAGCAGAAAAAGACTAGGTAATATGATCTTTCTGAAAATCATAGCCTTCTCTGTGCCCAGAAAATAAAATATATTGAGCACGAGTTTATCATCTGTATCTCAAATTTTTATTAAAAAAAAAACTATCTATCTGGCTATCTAGCTATTATCTATCATCTATCATCTACTATCTATCTAATCTATCTTTCTATCGTCTATCTAATCGATGTATGTATATATGTATGTATGTATGTATGTATCTATCTATCTATCTATCTGCCTACCTACCTACCTACCTCTCTTCTGGAACTTATTTGTTAGTATATGCAACTCTTATTTTAAAGCTTAATAATGTCACATTATATGAAAATCCCAAATTTTACTTAAATAGTCCTGCACTAGATTGTCTCTAATTGTTTGCCACTATAACAATACTGCCATGAATGTCCTTCGTGAACAAATACAAGAATGTTACTATGATATATTTCTGGAAATAAAATTTTTGGGTCAAATTGTATGGGTATTTAAAATTTTGAAAGACTTATATTTAAAAGCTACTTATATTTCCATGTTGGTTGCATCTTCAGAATATTTCTTTTTTTATTTGTAGGAGCTGATTTATATGTTGTTTTGATTTATGACAATTCATGCTGAGTTACTTGGAGCATAGACCTTGATAACTATTGTATCATCATAAGAAAGTTCCAATTCCGTCACACTTCTCAAGCTAGCACTCAATTTGTTTTTTTCTTTAGAATGTGGCCCCTGCTTTCAGTTTGTTGTGTTATTATTTTATTTCCTTGTATTATTATTTTGTGGCATTTTGTTTATATTATGCCCTCTTTCCTATTCCTGCCTTTGCAACTACTTTAGTTTCTTTACAGTAAAGTATTGGGTTTTGCCTTGGCATTCAATTTAATTATCTTTATCTTGGCTGGGCGTGGTGGCTCATGCCTGTAATCCAAGCACTTTGGAGGCCAAGTCAGGCGGATCACCTGAGGTCAGGAGTTCAAGACCAGCCTGACCAACATGTTGAAACCCTGTCTTTATATATTAAAAAAAAAAATTATCTTTATCTTTTAGTGGGCAAATTTAGCCAATTTACAATACTTACCAAATTTAGTCTTTCTTTTGCCATTTGTTTGTGTTGTTTTCACTCTTAAGTAGTTATACGATTTATTTTATTTCCTTTGTTTCTTTTTATTTCTTTTGATAATTAGGAAGAATTGTAATGTTTTTAGAACTTCCCTTTTTAGCTAAACTCTTTCACTTATGTGTATATAATACTTAAATTTCATATTTTAATATAATTAATTTTAATATATTTATAAATTTCCTATCATAATCACTGATAAAATTAGTATTATTCATATTTTTATTTACCTAATTTTATTAACTATATTTCTTAATATTTTCTTAGTCATGCTACTTGAATTATTAGTTGTAAATGATGCATTTTGATACTTTAGGTGTGAAATAGAGGAAATTCAGAATTCCTACAATATTTGACACTTTTTTCTGTTTCGCTTTCAATTTTTATTAGTTTTGTTAATTTATACCTTACCAGGGCATATAAAAATATATTCTCTTATCAATGTCTCATATTTGTTTTATCCTAAGTTTATCTAAATAGATTAAGACTTCCATTCAAATAACCTCGCTGTATATTTTCTACCTCTTGGTTGTTAGAAGTTTATTCTGTAGTTCCAAAAGAAGATTCTACATAAAGGGATTCATGGGAACAACATTTCCTAAGGTTTTTCAGGATCTCGTTTCATGTATTTCCAACTTTTGTTTAAATTGGAACACGTATGAGAGTGAGAGTGGTGTGCTATTAATAATTATTCCGGGACAGTGGGTTTCAACTGAACTATGTCTTGATCAAATAAGAATCTATAGGCATGCTACTTGTTTGACAGTATGTAGTTTTAATCCACAGATTATATAATAGCTTATAATAGCTTATCTTGTAATTTTTTAATTCTGTTGTTAGAAAAGTGTTTTATTACGTACTTTTTCCTCTCATTCCCAACTTGGTGACTACAATGATATGTATACATGTATAATTGTGTGTGTGTATATATACATATACATAAATTGTGTGTATACATATATAGTGCATATAATATATAATTGTGTATATTTAAAATTGTATATATATAGTATATATAATATATAATTGGATATATATGTATAATTGTGTGTGTGTGTGTGTGTGCATGCTAAGTGAAATAAGCTAGTCACAGAATGACAAATACTGTTAAATTTATTAATGCTATTTTACCGTAAAATCTGTTGACTTTTCTGTTTTGTGTTACTGTAACACCTGAGACTGGGTAATTTATAAAGAAAAGAGGTTTATTTAGCTCATAGTTCCATAGGCTGGGACATTCAAGGGCATGACCCTGGCTTCTGGAAAAGGCTTTCATACTGTGTCATAACATGGCAGAGATGGTCAAAGGGGAAGTGGACAGTGGAGGGAGACAAAACTCAAGAGATGTGCTGGCCTTATAAAACTCACTCTTCAGGGAATGAATCCATTTCCCATGGGAAGTCATCCATTCTTGAGAAAACTAATTCAGACTTACTAGAGTGAGAACTCACTATTAATTCAAGAGTCTTGAATTAGTAGTAATTGATATTAATTAGAATTACTACAAGAACACACCAACCCACCTATGGGAGTAGTGCCTTCATAACCCACACATATCTCTTGAAAACTGTCTTTAGTTCTCTATCATACGGCTAGACTGTCATTTTCCAAATTTTTATGATCTATTTTTCTTGTAATCATAAATTCTGCCTTTAGAGTATTTATTTTCAGCCTTAACTGAGTGTAAGCTTTAAAAAGTAACCACATTGCTTTTCAAGTGGCTTAGAAAATTCTTCTGCCAGATAGTTCACTTCATCAGTCTTAAATTTGTCCTTTCACAAAGCCTAGAGCATGGACACAATGAAGCCATGTGCTTTGCAACTACAGAAGTCTGAACTTTGCTCCAGTTTCCAAATAAATACTCAGATTCATCCAAATGGCCAATGGCCTTTACTGTCCATATTTCTATCAGTGTTTTATTGTAATCCCCTAACCATTCACTAAGAAATCAGATTCCTCACCAGAATTACCTTTAGTGCTCTGTTCATGTCAGTACATTCTCTTTCTAGCCTGCTTCTGCAATGTCTTTCAACCTTTACTCATTATCAAGTTTCGAAGTCTCTCTCACATATTTGAATATCTTTATAGCAACACCCTCCTCTTGGTATCAGTTTTCTATTTTAATCCATTTTGTGTTGCTATAATTTAAAACCTGAGTCTGAGTAATTTACAAAGAAAAGAGGTTTATTTAGCTCACAATTGTGCAGGCTGGGAATTTCATGGCCCTTGCTGCATCAAAACATGGCAGAGACAGTCAAAGAAAGAGATAATGTGCAAATGAACAAAACCTGAAGGGTTCCCTGGCTTCATGCCAGTCCACTGGTGGAAATTAATTAATTCCCATAAGAACTTATCTAGTTTCACCGGAGCTAGAACTCATTCACTACTACCAGAAAGATATTACTCTCAAGGGTAAGGCCCTCATGACCCAGACACTTCCCAATAGGCCCTAGCTCTCAACGCCACCACACTGGGGATCAAGTTTCAAAATAAGTTTTTGTGGGGACAAGCAAGTCATATGCAAACCATAGCTATTGTTGGTACAATATCAATATAGCTACATCAGCGTTCTTTTTCTTAGTATGTTACATGCTATCTCTTTATCTGTTGCTTTGTCATTCTACGTTCTCGTATTCTATATTTGTGTCTTCAAACAACCTCATGTTGAATTTAAAAAACCAAATCTTTTAATATTTCTGCCTTAATTACTATTTTCATTTAATATCATTAGTCACATTGGTGGTAAATTCACCAATTTAATTTTGGCTATTTGTCCCACCTGTTTTGCTTCAATTTTTTCCCTTTATGCTGCCTTTGAGATACCTTGATTTTTTTTATTCATTTGAAAAGAATTATTAATGTATTATTTCAATTTGTTTAGTCATTGTCATAGAAATCACAGAAATAATACAAAACTAATAAAAGTTGAAAGTAAAATGAACTCTAGCCATTTCCCCAGCAACAATTGAGATCCTAAACCCTTTTATCTTTACTTGATTCCCTTATGGCTTCCCTGTTATTTTTGTCACATATTCTAATTGTTGTTTTTGTTGTTTAAAAAGCTCTGGGGATGCACAAATGCAGGTATGATACCTCTAGGTGTGTGGATAGCTGATTTACTTCTGCTTAAGCTTTATTCCGTGGGTATCATAACTTAATTTGGGAGATCACTTCTTAAGCTGTAAGACTTGATCAGGTCTTGGACTCAGACATCAGTTTCATTCCACAAGAATCCTCAACTGAAGTCCAAGTTTGCTTGAATGTTTAATTTTCTCTGTATTAAATGAACTTTGGTGCTCTTGTGTCAACAAGCATGTTTGGGACCTCCTTTTTCAATAACTTTGTATTGATAGTGCTTACTATTTTTTTATTTTTTTTTTTATTATTATTTTCAATATTTTGATCTTCCTAAAAACTATACAATCATAAATCTATCACTTTTAGTTGTTTTCAGCAAGTGGAGAAAGGCCTTCGTTCAAATTATGATGGTTTTCTTCATTGTAATTCACCTCTGTAAAGGAAGGTCTGTTGCCGATGTGGTATTTTCTGAGAAAGCCCCAGTTGGCATTTTAGAATAATCATTTAATTTTTATCTCTCTTACATATGCCTCTCTACTCCTACTGTGTGGAAATGGTCAGTTGGGATTATCCTTGACCGCTTACATTAAGTCTCAACTCTTCTTGGCAGGTTTCCTGAGCCATGCTTGTCCACAGTAAACTTTTCCTCTATCTCCTTCTCTCTCTTGAACCCCCATGAGTGCTTTCCAAGTACCTCCAAAATGAAGTTATTAGCATAAAGCAGGGTCTTTTTATAGTTCATTGTACACCTGAAGCAACTAGAAAAATGCACAGTACAAAAACATCTAATATTCCTCTTCAGAAACATTTTGTACACTGTAAGATGGTTATGATGGAAATTTAAAAAATCTTGTTGTATTATTTTCACTTCATGCTATAGAATATAGTGACTTTTACTAAACATTAGAATATTGTATTTCTGTAGAAAAAGTAAAACAAATGAACAATTAAAAGTCAGCAAAAAAAGCACATTATTATGGATACAATTCTGTTGTTAATTAGATTATTTAAGCAACAAGACTCATTTTATGTTTTCTGTGAATGCATATGGTATTCAATTGTATTGGATTTAAAATACTTCACAGTTTGGACATGAAAATGTTAAATCATTTTGGAGTTTGTTCATGTCATTCCTGAAGACACTTTTAAAGCTATTGTTTTGGTGATTCCTTTTGTCATAATGATTTTATGGAGTTCTTCATATTCTTTTCTGTGTATAATTTCTCTATAACTGAAACAATAGATAATCGTTTGATAAAATAACAACTTTTTCCATCAGTTTTCAATTCGTTTTAGAAGAAAATATTATCTGTCTTTACAAAGGAACTTAGTGACATTTGAGGTTAAACAGAATGATCTAATAGAAAATATATCAGTTAGAACTACAAGATTTGTAATTGAAAGCATCACGCTGAGTTCTCAGAATATGACAAGACTATTGATTAAAATATATTCCCAAAATGAATTATCAAATTTGTTTAATTGGTAAGATGTTTACAAAAAGAATTGATATAGCTGGTTAATTTTCTAGGTAACATATAATGTTAATATAATTTAAGACCCTTCCTTAAGAAATGAATCCTATATTTGTATAGCTCAAGTGAAGTCAGAAGCTTTGAATTGCAAATCATTAAACTATACAAAATTTAATTTAAATAGAATCTGAGAGCCCAGTCAAGCCTCTTGAATTTAACTAAGGGGAAACTGAGGGCTACTGTTTATAATGGAATAATAAAATTAATAGCTTAAATAAAGGTTTAAGAATGAACTCTTATTCATTTATTTGCTTCATTAACAGAGCATTTCAGTATTATTTACATTTTAAAAGTTCTTCATTAAGAGTGTTACATCTTTAAAAATGAAAAGTTCCACTTCTAACATTGGTAGTGGGTACTTCTTTCTGTCAAAGAAACTGCATCTGTATATTGTTTTATATTTAAAATTTATGTAGTATATCAATCATTTAAAAGAGAATAGAGAATTTTATAATCAACTCCCATGTGTTCAAGTTAAAATTCCTCTCCATTTATTTTAAATTATGCATATTTTTGTAATAAAACATCATGATTTTGCTCCCTCGGGCCTTTGTGTGTCATTTTTCAGATTGTGTGTGCAGTGTTCACATACCCTGAACTCTAAGGGAGATCATGGTCACAGGTCATGCAGAACACACCCTGCAAAGCCTAAGGCAGCCCTTATACCTTCTTTTAAATAACTAGTCATTATTCTGTATTTGGATTTATAGTTTCCAGCTATGCTGAACTGTATACACATGCAGACCCTAATTTACTAAACAGGAATCAGTAAGGGTATGAAACAGAAGTACCTTAATTTTCTCCACGTATAGTCTCTAACCATCTTTTAAGAAGATCTTTTTCCACTCTCAACTTCTCAAAACTAAATGTATTTAATATATATGGATTTATTCAGATTTTTATTTCTTGAGACTTTTAGTAACTTGTATCTTCTAGAAATAGATACTCAATAGTTAATTATTTTTTCGAATTTAATGGTTTAACATAATACATACTGTCTTTAATGAACTACTAAATGAAGAAATACATGTGCCATACTTAGAAAAATGCTTGGCATATCATAAGGGCCATATAAAACTTATTTACTAATGTATCAACAGTTTAGTAATTATATCAATTTTCTTCCAAATTATTTGGTGATTTTTTCCCGTTTTTATTAAATAATGCTTTCAAAATATTTTGCTGTTTTGTCTTATATTCCTCTTTATTTTTAAATTCTTAAATTTACAACATCCTCATTTCACAAAACTATCACTGAAACTACTGAGTATTTCTAACCCCCTTCCTAAGATCTTAGGTAGCTTTAAATCTGTTCATTTTCCCTCTCTTATTCTTATGTTCCTGGCTCCATTATTAAAGTTCTAACCTTTATAAAACGGCTAAATAGAATTCCTTTTTTAATTGTTTCACACAATCAGCAGTTGTTTAGTTTTAACCATAGTTTATATTTGTTTTTCCTCCTCTCTTTTAGGGTTCAATGTACTTATTCTTGAAGAAAGTCTTTTCAAAAAATATTAGTGCTAATAACTTTCAGCCTTCTCATCAAAACATCTATACAACTCTTGAACAGTATCTTAGCTGGTGTGGTGTTAGAATGCCAGAGGAAACCAGGTGTTTCCACTCAACACCAGAAGACATTTCTCAAATGCCTTTTGGCTTCTTTTTTATGCCACTAACCAGGCTACTTGTTAGGATCACTGTCATTTCTTTGTTGCTAATATCTGTTTTCTAAGTTTGTTTTATTTAGATTCTCTTGTTTTTGAAGTTCTATAGTTTAATGCATGTATTAAGGTGAGATTTCTTTTTACCATGTTAAAGAAATTCTGTGCTTCTTGAATGTGAAGATTTAAGTCTTGGAAAATTTATGTCATGGAAAATTGATTGTCATTAGCCTCTTCGAATATTACCTGATCTAGTTTGGTTCTGCGTCCTCCCCCGAATTTCACCTTGAATGGTAATAATTCCCACATGTCAAGGGTAAGATCAGGTGAAGATAATTGAATAATGGGGGCGGTTTTCCCTATGCTATTCTCCTGGTAGTGAGTTCTCACGAGATCTGACGGTTTTAAAAGGGGCTTCTCCACCTGCTTCCCGCCACACTTTCTCCTGCCGCGGTGAAGAGAGGTGCTTTCCGCCATGATTTTAAGTTCCTGAGGCTTCTCCAGCCGAACGAAACTGTGAGTCAGTTAAACCTCTTTTTTTTGTTGTTGTTGTTAATAAGTTACCAGTTTGGGGTATTTCTTCACTGCCGTGTGAGAATTAATACATCGCGTCTCTGCTATTCTCTTCCTTTTCTTTTAGAACTCCAGTTAGATGTTGGTAAGATGTTACCACAGTTTCTCTCATGCTGTTCTAACAGATGTCAGCATTTCCCACTTCATCTCCCTTTACTGCTTTCTTAGTGGTATCTTCAAGTTTACCTTTGAATACCCGAATTCCTTCGTTAGCTGTTGATAGTATCCTTTCATAATAACTTACTGGATTTTTTATTTCCAGAATTGCATTTTTTCTTTCGAAGTTACCTGATTATTTTCATGTTATTACTTTTATATTTTTACTAAAAAACGTCTATTAGGATTCCACTAACTGAAGTCCTCGGATAGGCTTGTTTCTTCATGTATATATTACTTTGGAGTTTAAGGGTTGGTTGTTTGTTTTTAATTCTATAGCTTTATACTTGGGGAGGTTATGTATGGGAATGTAGCAAGATCTGTTTGATAATGTTCCCACTGTAGCAGATACGTTTTTACTTCTGTTAAAATGAGTCAGCTTTTGGTCTCCTCTCTCACCTGGGTTTCTCAGAAAACACAAGTGACCTTCATTTTCAGGAGATTTTTCTCTCTACTCCACTTCCCCACACCTGCCGCCCCTAGCAACCCAGGGCGCATGTCAAGACAGGAAAATTTCCTTCTACTCACCCTAGGCTGGTGGAAATATTTTTCTCAAACCATCTTAGGGTGAAGCAGCCTTTCCAAAGGACCTGATTTTATATCCAAATCTCGATTATGACTAACTTCCCAGAGAATCCTACTACGTGCTTCTTGCTCTATTTTGTTAGCCTCTTCTTGATTTGAGGGTCAGGTGGCTTCCTGCTTCCCATATTTTCCAGAGGATTCAGCTGTGCATTGAGAAAAGATCGTTTGTTATATTATAACTTTGATTTTAAGGTATTGGGAGCATTTTCAGATTTTTTTTTTTTTATGTTGACTTTAGAACATGATGTTTTGTTCATTTGAGAGATTAATCACTGTTGTTTGGCTGGGTTGGGGATAATTTTTAAGGTGGTAGAGGATAACAAAATGGTTGTCTCCTAAGTCAGTTAAAGCTTGCATATAAATTATTATTGCACATATTAATACATATAACTCCTAACAAAAGTAGGATGAACAAGGAAATAGGATTGTAAAATAGAACTATATCTAAGTGATATAAGTGTGTGTATATATAAATATATATATATATATAACATCCATGAAATTTCTACCAGATATATTACGTGGTTTTATAATTTTCAGGATTTATCTCCCAAATAAAAATAAAATCATATATATTTGAATAATTATGCACATGTAATATCATTTAATGATTATAGTACATTTTTAACATTTGGGGGATTAATATCAAGATAATTTGTAATTCAGATAATACAAATTAATAAAATATATAGACACAGAACAGAGCAATGGAAATGACCTGAGGTTTATTTTTATTTTTTTCCAAAATTTTTTTTTTTTTTTTTATAATTTAAGTTCTGGGTTACATATGCAGAATGTGCAGGTTTGAATATAAAAACATAAAGGTAAATCCACTTCCTTGAGGATATGCTCATGAGAAAATGTTGTGTATTACAAGTTTAAAATATACATGGGTCCATTTTGTAATGTTTCATTTCACCAAAATAGTACAAATGAGTATCTGTATGGTCAGGGGATTATAGATGTTTAATTATTTTATTTTGATATTTTGCTGCATTTTCTAGATTTTCCACAGTATGCTTTATTATTTTTAATAGTAAGGAAATCCAATAACTGGTATAAAAAGTGCTTCTATTTAAGTGTTTTCCAACTTTGTGACACTTTAGAAATACAACTTTAATTTGTTTATTAGCTAGATATAATTTTGTGGCTGTCACAGGCTTATCAACTATCTCAAATATAATAATATTGTAAGTCGATAGTCTTCCTGAGGGTCACAAGAAGACTACATTTTTTATATAATGTGAATGCCATATAAATATTTCAGTATGTACCAAGACATTTAAATCAAAATGCATCTTACTTAGTTGAAAATTATAAATAATTTTAAAGAACAATAATAATTTTATTTAAAAATAGCTAATGAGATTCAGGTTATAATATTGTGATGGCATTAAAGTTTTAGATACACAAATTTGAATAGTTAAAACCTGAAATGTCATATATTAGCTTAAATTATTTAGCTTAAAATTTCATACTCTTGAAACCATACCTTATGCAAATAAACCTCATGTAGTCACAGTCTCTTTAAGATTACTCTTTTTGTAATTATATTACTTTGATCACAAAAGGAACTAAAGAGGATTTTATAATGAGAAAATACATGATTATCTTTATCTCTATCCCCTAACACAATGCCTGGATCTCAAAAATAACACTTCTAATCCTCTTGTGCATCTAAACCAAAACATAAACTCCATTCCACCCTACCCTTGGTACTGTATGGAAATTTAAATAAAATTAAGCAAAGAAATTATCAATTTTCTTTTTTAGGCTGCAAATGTGTAACTTACTGGGGATACAGTTGCTAGCTAAAATACATACTTCATTGTCAGAAAAAAACTCTCAGCTTTGCCACTTCTTAGCTCTGTGGAAAATCAAAGAACCTTCTTCCTAGCGTTATTACATATTTAATTTAAGTCTTGTATTAAAAATACAGGCAGCTAGTAATGTATCAGTTACTATTGTCATTGTTTGTTCTTTCATTTTATATTTATACAGAAATACTTTAGAGCAATGTTGTTTTGGGGTCATCATTTCTTTTCCTTGAAAAATGGCTGCACAATTTGAGGTAGTATGTAAAAATGTTCGCCCTATTTATGTAAAGGCTTCGAAGTATATCTACACGTGTGTTTTTCTTTGACTCGCAATTAATGTTGGTGGAGACTGTGACAGTATGTTTGAGATGGGGACAGATACTGTTCAGTGCACTTTTCTACTTTATAATGACTGCAGAACTCAGAGTAAATTTGGCAGATCAAATAGCTGATGATCAAATCTGTTAATAGTTAGGAAAATCATGTGTTAATCTAATAGTTGTACCAATCAGAATTTTAAGAGAAGCATAACCTTGGAGTGAGTAAGCTCTTTAGGACTTTTACAAAAGCACAGGCATTCTGTAATTCTTCAAGTTGTAAATAAACTCATTTCCTGTTACTTAAGAAGAACACTTAACTAATTTTGCTGTATAAGAATTACTTATAAAAATGAAATAAAATACATCATGTCCAGGAATAAACAAAATTATGTGTAATTGATATAAAACTGTGTAAATGCATTCCCCCTGGGAAATGTTTCTCATTATGTATTTGAAATTGAAAATACTTAGCATACAATATATGTGGTAGTGTGAAGGTAGCAGAGTTATTTAAATACAATAAATGTAAAGCAATGTTGACACCAATGTTTACTTTTTCTTATAAATCTCAAAAACTATACATTTAATAAGGTTTCCATTTGGAAATATTTATATTCAAGAAATTAAATAAGTAGCATATTGACATGTACACTGTTAAGAGTTTGACTACTACTTGGTGAGATTATTCATGGCCCAAGGAACAGAGAGATGCCATTAATAATTTATGTACATATATGAGTTACATATATGTATGTGTGTGTGTATGTATATATGTTTCTTAGCATGGTAGGAACTTAAAATTTTTCCAAAATTGTAAAGACAATCTTATTACAGTTAAACAATATACGCTGAAAATACATGTTTGTTGAGACTCTGTGCTCAGAGAAATTCCTGCCAATGGGAAAAGTTTGGTTAGAGGCATTAACCCTCCATAGAAATGAGTATTAGAAATTATGGTGAATGCAGTGGAGGCCTGTTTTTCTCTGGAGTCTGTGCAAGGTCTTATGTATGAATGTCCTTTACTTAGATTGCAGAAGTAGAGAAATCATGTCTCCTCGTTTTTTCATTTTAAGTATCTATTAGTATATCATAAGATTCTATATGAGTGTTTTTAGAATATGAAGAATAGAAAAGGATATTTACCTCTACTCCCTCTTTATGGCTATCAAAATAATGTTTTGGAGGACTGGCTACTTTGTTTATATTTTTCCATGTTATATTCAACTCTTAGCATTCCCAGAAGATAAATTACATTATTTATTTTATAAATTTGGAATCTGAAATGCAGAGAAGCTAAATAAGTTATTCGAGATCAGAGAGCCAAGAGTTAAACATGCTCCAAAATGGTTTCTTTAGGACAAAAAAATAAAATAAAAAATAAGAAGCATCCAGATTCCAGCAAGAAAGAAAGGTGGAAGTTATATGCACTCTCTTAAAAAACGCATTCCAGAAGTTGCGGAGCTCATTTTTGATTCTATACCATTAGCCACGTGTTAGTAACAGGGCCCCACTGAAACACAGGGAAGTCTGGAAAACACATAGAGTCTTTATTCAGGAAGGCTGTGCTCATCTAAAATGATATAAAGGCGTATTTTGGTGGATAACTCAAAAACAAATTTCAGTCAAGTTGTTCCAGTCAGTTATCCTCATTCTTTTGAGTGTCTTTCATGACTTCATCAGTTGAATCTGTCACTGAAAAGCCTTGTAAATTAATGACTGAATAGTGTACATTTTCAGTTGCTAGGTTTTTCCACAGATTTAACTCCAGGAATAATCTTCTGACTTGGATTAATGAGGATTTACCTAGACACAAGAAGCAACATGTACATTCATCTGTTGAATTATTGCTAAATGAACTTTATACTGAAAAACCCCAAAACATTGGATTTATTTTCTATCATGTACTGGGGAATTGAAAAATTTCATGATCAATTTCGAATTCCACTGTTTAAGGCAACAGAGTATAGGGGGTTTTGGAAGGATAGACATAGGATTTTAATTCTTTTCTTCATACTGCCTGTACAACCTTGGGACTTAGATTTCTTATCTGGAAAGTATGCCTAATAATAAATGCTTAAGTGATTTTGAGAGTATTATACTCAGTAAGGGGTATATATGGGTGTATGTGCATATGTGTTAGTGTCTGTGTATGTTTACCTATGGTTGTTAAAATGAAAACGGTCAAATATTATGTTAATACATGGTAACTTGATTTTCCTATATATTGCATATTGTAAGATTTTGTTGTATTATGTTGTTAGAATGGAAACAATAAGGCAAAGTTAGAAGGGTCAGACATTCTGGGATAAAGTAGAGTTCTTTTTTTTTTTAATTATTATACTTTAAGTTCTGGAATACATGTACAGAACATCCAGATTTGTTACATAGGTATGCACATGCCATGGTGGTTTGCTGCACCCATCAACCTGTCATCTACTTTAGGTATTTCTCCTAATGCTCTCGAGCTCCCCACCCCCTGACAGGCCCCAGGGTATAATGTTCCTCTCCCTGTGTCCGTATGTTCTCTCATGGTTCAACTCCCACTTATGAGTGACAACATGCAGTGTTTGGTTTTCTGTTCCTGTGTTAGTTTGTTGAGAATGATGGTTTCCAGCTTCATCCACGTCCCTGCAAAGGACATGAACTCATCTTTTTTTATGGCTGCAAAGTATTCCATGGTGTATGTGTCCAGTCTATCACTGATGGGCATTTGGGTTGGTTCCAAGTCTTTGCTATTGTGAACAGTGCTGCAATAAACATGTATGCATGTATCTTTATAGTAGAATGATTTATAATCTTTTGGGTATATATCCAGTAATGAGGTTGCTGGGTTAAATGATATTTCTGGTTAGATCTTTAAGAAATCGCCGCACTGTCTTCCATAATGGTTGAACTAATTTACACTCCCACCAACAGTGTAAAAGCATTCCTATTTCTATTTTAAATGCAAGAGTTCTGAGTAATCTTCTATGAGAAAGTGATGTTCAGGCAAAGATGTATAAAATGGTAAAAGAGATAGCCAAGTAGATTTCTTGGATAAGGGAATTATAAGGTGAAGGAGCAGTCGGTGAAAAGGTCATGAAGTGACTGTGTGCCTGCCTTAGTTGTGGAGCAGCAAGAATGCCCTGTGTAGAAGGAGAAGGCAGGGAAGAAGAGGCAAGACATGTACTTGAACGCTAACAGGAAGCTGAGTGCCCTAGTGTACATGTTTAGGACTTTGGCTTTTCCCATGAAGCCAATGTGGAATCACTGCAGGATTTTGAGCAGAGAAGAGCCATAGTCTGATTTATGTTTCCAAAGGACATCTTGGCTGCTGTACTTTGAATAGACCATAGAGGATGTTATGCTCTTAATGTGTCCCCCAGAATTTATGTGTTGGAAACTTAATCCTCAATGCAACAGTGTTGGGAGGTGGGGCCTTCTGAGAGGTGTTTAGGTCATGAAGATTCTGCCCTTATGAATAGATTAATGCAGTTATAAAAGGGCTTGACCAGGGAGTTTGGCCCCTTTTGCCCCTCCACTTTCTCCCATGTGAGGCCACATCAAGCAGGCATTCACCAGACACCAGATGCCTGCTCCTTGATCTGAGAATTTTCAGCCTTCAGAATTGTTTGAAACAAATTTCTGTTCTATATAATTACCCAGTCTGTGGTATTTTGTGATAGCAACATAAATGTATTCAGACAGAGGGCAGTCATGTATGCCGAGAGCAGTATTTCAGGGGAAGTGTCATGTGGCATGATGACTCACATGAGGGTGGTAATAGAGGAGGTTGGGAAAGTTGACAATTCTGGATGCGTTATGTAACTAGATGCAACTGGGTCATCTAAAGGATTACATAGGGTTTGTGAAAGACAGAGAGGAGTTGAAGATTTCACCAGGGTTTCTGGACTAAACAACAGGTGGAACAGAGTGTCATCAGCTGAAGGGAGAGACTGTGGGAGGACAACCATGAGAGAAGATCACAGGTTACTTTGTGAACATACTAAGGTTGAGATGTCTGTTAATATCCAAATGTAGAATTTTAAGGAGAGCTTGGGTGTAAAAGTCTAGATTTCAGGGAAGAGTTTTAGGATGGGGACATAAATTTGAGAGGCATGAGCAGATGGATGATATTTACAATGACAGTGTATGTGAGTACATTTAAGTAATGAAGAGGGCCAGACATTTAGCCCTGAAAGTCCTCCTAAGTTGAGAGGTGGAGAAATAGAACCAGGTAAAGGAAACCTAGAGGGAGCTCTCAGAGTGGCAGAAGCAAAATTTGGCAGGTGTTGTGTCTGAGATGCTGACCCATCAAGCACAGATCTGGACTGATAATTTACCTTGGGTTTAGCAATGTGTAGATTATAGGAACATAGGTAAGACCAATTGCACTTAAGTGGTAGAGTAAATGCTTGGTTGATGTATTGGTTTGGTAAGACTGCTTTAGCCAAGAAACACAAACTGAGTGGCATAAACAACAGAAGTTGATTGCCTCACATCTCTGGAGGTTAGAAATGGGGAATCGGCCAGCTGTGGTGGCTCACCCCTGTAATCCCAGAACTTTGGGAAGCCAAGGTGGGCAGATTACCTGAGGTCAGGAGTTTGAGACCAGCCTGATGAACATGGAGAAACCCTGTCTCTTCTAAAAATACAAAATTAGCAGAGTGTGGTGGCACATAGCTATAATCCCAGCAACTGGGGAGGCTGAGGCAGGAGAATTGCTTGAACCTGGGTGGCAGAGGTTGCAGTGAGCCCAGATTGTGCCATTGCACTCTAGCCTGAGCAACAAGAGTGAAACTGCATCTCGGGGGGAAAAAAAAAGGGAAATCAAGCTGTTAGCAGGGTTGGTTCCTTTCAAGGGCTAGGAGGAAGAATCAGTTCCTGCAATTAAGATAAAAGATAATTGAAGGATCATGAGGATATATATTAAAATGAAAGGATCTTATTTTAGAAATACAGAAGTAGAAAGCAGGGAATTGGGAGCCGAATCATAGAAAAGTGATGGGTTGACTTAAGAATGAGTGGGTTAACAGCAGAAATGAGTAGTCATGAGAAATGGGTAGCCAGGACAGTACATGTCATGTAATAGAGTCTATTGACATAGAGTCTTAATGGAAGTCCTAATGATTTTTCAATAATCTTTCGTATTCTGTGACTTGTAGAATCAGCACCCTGATCTATACCCTGATCTGTACAAGGTGCTTGAGGGGTGTCTGTGTGTGTGTGTGTCCAGGTTTCCCTTTTTAATAAGAACAAGAGTCATATTGGATTAGCGAACTAATCTACTGCAGTATAACCTCATCTTGTACAACTACATCTTCAACAACCATATTTCTGAATAAGGTCACATTCTGAGATACTGAGGGTTAAGACTTCAACATATGGATTTGTAGAAGGAACAATTCAATTCATAATGATTGTAGAGAAGTTAAAAGATAATAGATAGGGAAAACATTGGAAAGAGGAGACAGTGAGTATGGAACACTCTTTTGGGGGTTTTCCTGTAAAGTAGCACAGAGAAATGGTGCAGTGACTGGCAAGAAGTGGATTTAAGAGCTTTTTTACATAGTTTTATTGTGTTTTTATAATAGAAAATATCAAGTTGATGTACTTGTAAGACTGATTTGGGAGAGAGGAAGAAGTGTGTGGTTATATCTGAGAGAGGGGAGACATTCTGGAGCATTAAGCAAGCAATGAGAAATAAGATCAAGTACCCACTGAAGGGGCTGACTTTAGGCAGAAGACACACAGTTAATTCCTAGAAACAGATGGCAGGGATTTATATACAGATACTTGGGAGGTGGGGCCTATGTGGTGGTGGCATTCTTTGAAATTTTACTAGTGGTCACTTCATTTTTCTCAATGAAGAAATCAAGATTATCAGCTTAGAAGGAAGGTGGGGAAAGAGATAATCAAGGTTTGAAGAGATAAGAGAAGTGTAAAACTGAAATACAGAATACAGGAAAAGTAATTGGACTAGGAAGAGTATCATGCTTGAATAAAAGCAAGCATGCTTTTAACTGCAAAGCTTTTAACTCCAGCCACATTTAACTGCACAGGTGCAGGCTCTGACAGGTAAAGAATAGGAATTTATCAGGATTATGCTTTTTTTTTTCAAGTGAATATGGCAGTGAGAAAGAGGCAGGATAATTGGTATTGTATGCTAGGTGTGATTATAGGTTTGCCCTCACGGAAATTTGTCCTGTATATAAGCAGGGCAGAGGGGCAACCTGTGGGTGTGAGAGACAGTGAAAAGATGGGAGGATTAATGGGTTGATAAACATGGTGTAGGAGTTGTGTACTGCAGAAAACAAATTAAAAAGATAGGAGACTGTGATCAGTAAGATGCCTGCAATTAAGATAACAGAAGTTATGTATGTTGGTAATGACCAGGTCTAGAGGGTGATTATGGAAATGAGTTGCTAAGTGAAGGCAACAATATAATATCTTGGGAATAGAGAAGTTTGAGAAACTGAGAACCCAGTTTGATTGAAGGATCATGAGGATGTACATTTCTTCGTTTTAGAAATGAAGAAATAGAAAGCAGGGAGTCAGGAGCCAAGTCATAGAAAAGTGATGGATTTACCCAAGAATGAGTGGATAAAAGCAGAAATGGGTAGTCATGACAGCACATGTCACATAACAGAGTCTATTGACATAGAGTCTTAATGGAAGTTTTAGGTAGGCAAGAGGGAAAACAATCTGGGACTGACATAAAAGAGCATGGTGGTTTTACTGCTCAACTATGCACTCAAAGGTACATACAAAGGGCGGGGGAGGGAAATTGGATGGGTAGTAAGGAAAGCAGTGTCCTTAGAAGAGCTTAGTTTCTGTTAAATCAAGAAAATCAACTCAGTATATGGAAAAGAGATTCAGGGTAAAGAGACTTGCTGACAGTAGACCAATAAGTCCACAGTGCACAGTGGAATCTTCCAGCTCTTGGGAGGGGTGAATAGTGGGGCAGAATACTGGTTGTGAAGAGTCTCATGGGGATTAGAGGGTAGTGGCTAACATGTGACTGAGATGTCTGGAACTTCTCATGGTTATGAGTGTCTTAGTTTGTTAGGGCTGCCTTAAAGTACCAACAGTGAGGTAGGTTAAAACAACAGAAATTTACTGAACCACAGTTCTGGAGGCTAGAAGTCCTAAGTCAAGATGTCAACAGGGTTGTCTTCCCTCTGGCAGCTCTAGGGAGAAATCATAACTTGCCTTTTCTAGCTACTGATTCTTGCCGGGAACACTTGATGATCCTTGGCTTGTGGATGTATCACTGCAGTGGCATGGTTGTCTTCTCCCCGTGTGTCTTCACATTGCTTTTTCTGTTTGTGTTTTTTCCCCGTGTCCAAATTTCTCCCTTTTATAAGGATGACAGTCATATTAGAGTCCACCCTAATAATCTCATCTTAACTTGAATATCTATGTATCTATGTAAAGACTCTGTTTTCAAATGAGATCACATTATGAGGTACTGGAAGTTAGGACTTTAATAGGGGGAAGGGATCAATTTAATCTATAGCAGTGACATATAGAGGAGGGAGGGCATACAGTTACATGTAGTGGACTTGGGGTAACTAGAGTTAGCCAGGCTGTGAGATGAGGGACAGAGAGGGGTGGGTGACTGGTTTCTTTTTCACCCATTTTGTAGAACAAAAAAGGCTTGGAAAACACGTGCTTTTTCTCAGCTAAAGTGTTCACCCTTGCCTACAACTGAAGGAGCCCTGAGTCCTAGGAGACATATCTTACCAATTTCTAACAAATTTTAAAAATGTTCTTAAATAGCATGTTCTCCTTTCAGTTATGCTAAACAACTTCAGACTGACTTTGATCAGCTCTTCAAATTCACTTTCATGAAGCTTTAAAATTGAGTTTGGCACATGAAGTAATTCACTAGCAGATTTAAAAGAATATTTTTTCATTAGTTTTATTAGTTCCACTATTTATCTAACTCTAATGACTTCTTTAATTTCATGTGCATAGCTTTTGCTCATTATTGAGCAGCCAATTTCTGCAATAAGGAAAATGAAGGATTCTAGGCAGGTATAACTGATGGAACTGAAATCCAGGTAAGCCCAATGTATTTCAGAGTCTGAAAAGCCACTGGTTATCTAGGATGCGAAATGTTTGGTGAAAAGAATATCCTAAATCTGTAACTTTTAATGCCTTTCACATAGGATTTATTTTCTACTACTTGCTACCTATACTTAGGCATGTTCAGGGTGAAAGTTGACATTACATAAAGAAATGAACTGTGGCGTTCTCAAGCACAGCCCTGTGCACACTCAAGGCACAGAGAATAATTTTCATGGGCAAAAAAAAAAAAAAAAAAAAAAAAGGATCACACTAATAATAAAGCAATTTCTTCTAAGTTATTTTTATATTAATTCTTTTAACAAGTTAATCTCTAAAGCTGATAAAGAGGTTAAGTATGTGAATTGAGGTACTAAGAATACAGCATGGTAGAAATAGAACTTTAAAAGGCTGTTTTATCACTTTCTCTTAAATTTATTTCCTGTCATTAGTAAAACAGTTTTTTTAAAGGGTACAGAGCAAAAGGTGAAAGTTACTTTTCAACTCCTTCCTCTCCACCCATTTACTTTCCAACACAGAAAAATGAGCAATCTATTATTTGTTTAATCCTTTATTAGAGTACATATATGTAAGAAGGATATGCACAAAAACATCCTTATGTAAAATAAAGTTCTAAGAAAATATATTGTGCTGCTTGCTTACTTCTCTTGTCAATGTCTTAGATACTTTTCATATTAGTGTTTGTCTTAGTTCATGCTGTGTTGTTATAATAGAATACCTGAGACTGGGTAATTAATAGACAATAGAAGTATATTTAGCTTACAGTTCTGCATGGGCAATCCAAGAGTATGGTGCTAGCATCTGCTGAGGGCCTTTGTATTGCATCATCTTATGGCAGAAGGCAGAAGGGCAACAGAGAGAAAAAGAGCAAGAGGGGACTATACTCACTTTTAGAATAAGTCCACTATTATGATAATGAATCCACTCTGTGATAACAACATTAAGGGTAGAGGTTTGATGATCTAATCACCTCTTGTTAGGCTCCACATCCCAATACTGTTGCATTGGGAATTACGTTTCTAACATGAATTTATGACATATTCAAACAGTAGCAATGTTTATCATTCTAGGCCATTCCTTGTAACTGTTAAATAGCATTTGTTTATGTATAAGTTTAGTTAACTAGTTCCTATTGATAGACAGTTCAGTCATTTTCAGTTTTTCACTGGGACATATAATATTACAGTGATCTCCCTTGTACATTTCTCTTTAGTTTACTTCCTTGGGCTTCTCAAAATAAAATGAACTCTTAATTCCTATGTGATACACATTATAGCATTTTAGTGAATATTGTCAAATTCCCTCCAGAAAGAATTTGTAAATTTAGACCGTCACCAGCAGTGAATTAATGCAGCAGTTTTTTCATGTGCTTGAAAGTTCCATCTCTCTGATCTATCAGAAATGTACTTTTAATTTCAATATGTGGTGGGCATATATTTATAATAGGAAAATTGGATATTTTCACCAATGACTTACACTATTCTATGATAATCTTTTATATATTTACATAAGGCTGTTTCTGAACATTTAAATCTCTTTCATTCTGCACAAGTAACACTTTTTTAGTGACTCTAGTTTTATGTTCTGCTTTGTAACTTGTTGTACTCCATACTTTCTCTCTTTCCAATAATTTACAAAGTTGTCAAATTTCATAAAGATTTTTTTGAATGTTTGCTGAATTTATAAATTTATCAGGAAAATTTGACACTTCAAAATGTACAGTTGACCTTTAAATAATGTGGGAATTAGGGGCACCAACCCCATGTGAGGTCAAAAATCTGCATATAAATTTGACTCTCCAAAAACTTAACTACTAATAGCGTACTGTTGACCACAAGCTCATAGCGGAAACAATTGATTAATACCTCTTATGGTCTTTTGGCAATGATATTATGGATAGTAAACACCTATTTTGTATATATATTACATACCATATTCTTACAACAAAGAAAGCTGGAGAAAAGAAACTTCTCTTATGATTATGATTTTCTTAATCATAAGAAAAAATGTTTTTTATCAACTACAAATGTATTATCACAAAGGTCTTCATTCTTGTCTTCATGTTGAGTGGGCTGAGGAGGAGGAAGAGGAGTGGTTGGTCTTGTTACCTCAGGGATGGCAGAAGTAAAAGAAAACCTACATATAAATGGACCTGCATAGATCAAACTTGTGCTGTTCAAGGGTTGATGTTATTTTTCCATCCTGTATCTTGGTAAATGTTTCCATTAATTGAGATTAAGTGTTATGATTTTTCAGTTGTATTTAATAGATTACTAGCTATGTCATATAAATTTGATTATTAATTTGTGTTTTATAAATGTTGCTTTGTGAATGAAGTATTTTGGATTCGTTACATTTTTAATTGGTTACTAATAGTGTTTAGCAATGTATTAATTTTGTCATTGTGATGGATTGAGTAATCTTGCTAAAGTTTCTTCTTAATACTTAGTTTAAAATGATTTGTGTTGATTTTTTTATATAGGGTATCATCTCTACAAATAAAAACAGCTTTGTCTTTTTCTTTATTCTTTCTTCATTGTTTTGGATTGGTTGAATTCTTGACTTAATGGAAACATTTCTATTAATAGTTGTTGAACATAAAGTGTTAATTTTTGTATGTTTCCTATACTTTATCACGTTTTGAAAATTCTACAAATTATACTCCAAATGTTACATGTAGACCTCATTTTACTAATTGCCAAGTTGTATATCATTTTCTTTCTTTCTTAAAGTCCTTACTTAGCAATTGATATTTGTTATTTCCTTTATATCTTATTCTTTATTCTTTACTCTGTTTTTCTTAGATTTCTTATAGTGTATTCATTTGTATTCACCTTTTGACACCAACTTTTGATGTTTATTATCAATATGCTCTTTATTGATTTGCATTTATCATTTATCATCTTAAAGTTAATGACCTTTATTCTCATTTATTTCTACATGCTTTGGATTTTTTTTCTGATTTCTCTAGTTAAGGGCTGTATTCATCTCCTAGGCAGCCATAATAAATTACACAAACTTGGTGGCTTAAACTGTCAGAAATTTATTCTCTCACAATTTAGAGGAGAATCCTTGTGTCTTCCCAGTTCCTGTTGGTTTATGGCCGATCTTTGGCATTCATTGACTTAGAGGTGCATAACCCCTCTCTCTGACTTGATTGTCATATGATATTCACCCTGTGTGTGTCTATCTTCACATAGGCCTCTTCTTATAAGACACCGGTCATATTTGGTTAGAGACCTGCCTCACTTCATTATGATCTCATCTTAGCTAATCACATCTGCAGGTTTTTCCAAATAAGGTCATATTGTAAGGTAATGGGGTTTAGAAGTTTAACATCTCTTTTTTGAGGAGACACAATTTAACTTACAACAAATGTTTAGCTTCTTTATCAGTAATTTTTTTCCATTTCTATTAATTAATACTATCAATTCTCAACTAAGTATTGCTATGACCATATCTCATAAGATTTGATATGTACCTTAAGAAAAACATGCACAAAGATACAGTTGTATTTTATTAACTATTACTAAAGAAACTTTAGAACTATTGGAAGAATTTTTCTTGATAAAGATTATCAGAGAAGGAATAGAAAGATAAAAAATTAGCCTCAGAGAGTGTTGCCAGAATGTAAGGTGAGAGATAGAATGTGAAGACTATAAATAAAAAGTAGGATATTTGTTATTGAAATACCATAATGGAGACAAAACATGACACAATTAAAGGTCAATAGGAGAAGAACAGAGGCAATATTGTAAAGCCAATTACGCAGACAAGTGACATTGAGAATTTCTGGCAAATGACAATGCCTCTACCATGACACAGACCATTGGCCATGATGGGAACTTCCAGGATGGGACTGATGGGAGTAAAGCAGTGCTTAGTGTTATAAAGAAATTGAATTGTAGGAAAGTTTCCAAAGTGAAATCTCAGAAAACTAAATTATTTAGTATTTAAACTGTATAGAAGTGTAGACTAGATCTGAAAAGTAATGTAATTTTAGAAGTAGAATGGGGGACAGCAAGATCACAAGTGAATTTCATCATGAAGTTTCTGACGCTTAGCTGCACTGGCTTGAGCAAGAACGATTTAAATCTTTGTAAATTTTCATTAGAAAGATACCTATGTGAGTCAAGTTGCAATTAGGTGGTTTTGCAGCTAGCATTGTATCTGCTATACATTAGTAGGCACTTACAAAAGATTTCTTAAAAGAAAAAAATTGAGTTAATGATTACAGTTTTTAGAGATAAGGACTGCATCAATTGATGGCATGTGTATACCTATGTAATCTGCACATTCTGTACATGTATCCCAGAACTTAAAGTATAATTAAAAAAAGAAAGGAAGTAGTAAAGCATAAATTTCTAATAAAGCAATATGCCATAATGGTTTGTTTGCATATGTAGTATTGAATTATATGAAAGGAGCAAAAGTTGTTCAAAATAGAGCAGAGACTTTGGGAAACCTTGAACATTTTACTCACCTCAGTTATAATTTTTAATGTCTATTTTATTACCAAACAGAACTATAAAGATCACTTAGGATCATAATGAATAAATTCTACAGTTTTATGTGTGTAATCCTGCATCTAGCTATACAAAAAGCTTTTCAAGCTCAATAAATTTGATAGTTACATAATGCTAGATTTAAAGCAAATGAAACATCAAATTTGAAATAATGCTGGTATTATGTAAAGTTTAAACATAGCATTGCTAGGTTTACACTTAAATATTTATGTATAATACATTCCCAACTGCAGGGAAACTCAAGAAAGCATTTATGATGATACACTTTACACTTCAGAATTAATAATGTGAAACTTCTCACTACATTTCTTATATAATTTGAGTAAAAATAGTAGAAAGAAAGGTATATGAACTCTTCATTTAAAGAGGGAATAGATCACTATATCAAGACTGCTTGTAGATTTGATATTCGTGAGGTAGAAAGATTGCATTAAAGTACTCATTTTGCAGTTACTATGAATTTTCTAAGCAATTCTGTTTATAGAATTCGTGTATTAGCAAATGTTGTTGCAAAGCTTTTATTTTTGCAAGATCCACTACTGCATACTACTAGGAATCTGATCCATTGGGAAATAGCAAAGGGATCACAAGTGAGAAGTGGATGCATCACCTTTGTTTGTAATGCAATGTACTGAGTGAATATGGAAATAGAAAAGATGCTGCTGCTGAGATCTGAACCAAAAATAAACCCTTTATTTTTTTGAGAACTGTTTTTTCATTTCATATGATATGTTGCTTATTCAGGCAAAATTATTCTGCACTTTTTTCTATAGCGACACACAGTTTTCAAATGAAATCAACAGTTGTTTCAAGAATGATGTTTTCATTATTATGGTCACTTAAATGACACCTCAAGAGTTTCATCTCCCTTCTCTTTCTTTAACATCCTAATTCCACTTTGGTTTATTCTTTTCTCTCACTATAGACAGTAAGCCTCTGGTAAAATATGTGTGTGTGTGTGTGTGTGTGTGTGTGTGTTTGCAAAACTAAAATTAAAAAAAAAATACTCTCTCGACAACTGTAATTCTTGGCTTGGTTAAACCTTATTCATCCTAAGTTTTAGTTTTCAAATTACAGGGCATTTCCTCAGAGAGATTTCTTGACTCTCTGTTAAGTTAGACTTCCTTCTATTAGTTTGTATCCTAGTCAATTTATACTTTTATATTTGTAATTTTATATTATTTGTGCATTTACCATGTTACGGAATGTGTCTGCAAGGATTATAGATCATTGTGAGTTTACATATTGTTTTGTGCATAGTAGGCTTATTATATTTGTTAAATAAAAATGAATAAACGAGTGGACTTTTAGTATCCCATTTAAGTCTACAATTCAGTGTTTTCCTATAAAAAGATTTTTGAATAAATAAAAATTAAAAATTTTTCAAACTTCTGCATGCTAACAGACAAATACAAAGATAATGTATTTCACAATTTTTTTGGGTATTGGGATTTTCCTCAAGAAAAGGTGATATTTGGAAACGCTGGGGAAAAAGAAGCAGACATAATCTCTATCATATTTTTTATACCTCAAACCATATTTTTTAGGGTGAGGGATATTTTCATTGTTGTAGAGGGAATACAACTGACTCTTTGAACTCTCGGTCTGGGTTAAGACATATGTTAAATTATTTAATGCTTTATATTTTATAAAATAATGATGGGATAAATTGCTATCCTCTTTAGGGTCTAGTCTCAGTGCTGTACCGTGACCACTTCTTCATGAGGTTCTGGATCCCATGGGATTTAAATTCTTAGCTCAGGGAGCTGGAAGATATTTCAGATTGTTTGCTCTGTTGGCTAACTGAAACTTGATCTCAGGGGTACACTGTAATAAAGGATTTGGGTGATCCAGAAATTCTTTAGTATTGTGAAAGGAGGCATCTAAAGGCTTAGGAAAGTAGGTATGTTAGAAGAGATTTATTATGTGTGACAGTTGTTTATTGCCATCCCTCCCTTCTGCTACAGACCTCATCCCTAGAGATTGTTTTCATCCCCTAGACACTGAGAGATACACTGGTGTCAGGAACGTCAGCATACTTCAGTGCACTTCAGTGACTGCCCTTTGTAAACCAGTGATGTAAGAAGGACATGATCCATTGGGACAAGCTCCCTGACTTCAGGAAGAAAGTAACAGCACAGTAGGCAAAGTGGGAGTAGTTGTAATGGCTGTGGTCCTGAACAAAATGATTACACTTTTGCAAATCATTGTTGGAGGCCAATTGATTATAATGTCTGTAGAACTCCAAAGATGGGAAGCTCATTGAGTTCTTACTCTTTTTAACTGTACAAGCTCTAGGTATAATGGAAAAAAGAGACAAAATTAACACTGAGGTACCACCCTGGGAAGTCATGAACCCTCACCCATTTCTCACATCAGAATCATTGCATAGCCCCCACACATCCCTTTCAGTGAATGGCAATGTGGGTACGTCTGAAAAAGACTGTTGTGAAAACATCATTAGTTTATATTATAGATTTTACTGCTATCTTTTCCTAAAGACACCAAGAACCTTTTGTGAGAGTATTTGGAAGATATTGACCACTGGCTCTGAGATGACTCTAGAACTTGGGGCACATAACACCATTCTTGTCTTCCAGGCAGTGTTGTGTGTTATAGGCATCAGTTGTTAGGTGGAGTTTTGTCCCAATTCTGTGTCACAGTCAGCCCAGGGGCTGTGACACAGTTCTGAGTTTTTGTTTCCCAAGTACTCCAGAATATTGCTGGCACTGTAGCCAGTGGCAAGATGATGGTCAGAGTGCTAGGTTTTGATGATGGAGGTGAGATATAGTGCTTTTCACACAGTGAAGAAATGACATTAGAGGTCTGGAATCCTGAGCATCTTCTGTCAAGGGACACAGGTTAGGATAAAACAAAGAAACTTGTGCAGACACATCCACAGAGAGATCAGGCCTCAGGAATGTAGATTGGATCACCTCATAAGGGAGGAAGCTTGGCCCACTGAGTTGAAGGCTGAACCAAAAGGGAATATTGAATAGATCAGGGAGGATAACATTATAAACTGATGCAATCCTGGTGAACAGGTGCAGAAATGAGAACAGTAATAGCTCCTCAACTCTTCTTGCATGATTATATTTAGAAGTAACTAATTATCATTCATGTTGTTCTTTTATACTTCTGTAGTATTTGATACTGAATTTTTTGTTGTGGTTATGTTTATAATTGGTCTAAGATAGCATTGAAACTGGAAGAGAAGACAATTAACATTACCTAGAGTTAAGTATGTTAATTGATGTGACTTTGGATCTTCCCTTTCATGGAAACAGTGAATACACTTTCATTTATCTGAGATCTCACTGTGCTATCTATGTGGAAGCATGCATTGTTGCAGTTCCTTGGGAGTTTAAATATGAGAAGAAACCTGTGTGTAAATGTAGAGTAGCCAAGGGCCAGTAGTATAGATTGTCTTGGTCAAATTTATTCTAGTACCCAGAGCTAGGGTCCAAAGATGACTTAGTTTCTACTGGAACAAAGCTTTGATTCAGAGCTGAGTTATACTGAGAGAGGCAAGTGTCCACGTTGCTGACCTCCATCTTGAGAGGTGGTATGGCTCTGGCCTGAGCAGCCATGTTGACAACTTCAGATTTTGTTGCTGTTTAACTGTGCTGGAATCAAGTTACCTTGTTGCCCTAATGCTGCCTAGATTCTGTTTCTGTACCTTTCAAACAACTCTCTGAAGAAGTCATGCTCCCTATTAAGCCTATTTTTATTTTATTTTATATATATATATATATACACACACACACACACACATATATACACACACACACACATATATATATATATATATGTACGTATGTATGTATAAATTGCACTTTAGGTTCTGGGGTACATGTGCAGAACATGCAGGATTGCTGCATAGGTACCTACCTGGCAATGTGGTTTGCCACCTCCATCCCCCCTCCACCCTGTCACCTATATCTGGTATTTCTCCACATGTTATCTCTCCCCAACCTCCCTACCCCCACTGTCCCTCCCCTATTCCCCCGCAACAGACCCCAGTGTGTGATGCTTCCCTCCCTGTGTCCATGTGTTCTCATTGTTCAACACCCGCCTATGAGTGAGAATATGTGGTGTTTGATTTTCTGTACTTGTGTCAGTTTGCTGAGAATGATTGTTTCTATATTCATCCATGTCCCTTCAAAGGAGACAAACTCATCGTTTTTTATGGTTGCATAGTATTGCGTGGTATAGATGTGCCACATTTTCCTTGTCGAGTCTATCATCAATGGACATTTGGGTTGGTTCCAGGTCTTTGCTATTGTAAACAGTGCCACAATGAGCATACCTGTGCATGTGACTTTATTATAGAACGATTTATAATCATTTGGATATATACCCAGTAATGGGATTGCTGGGTCAAATGGAATTTCTATTTCTAGGTCCTTGAGGGATTGCCACACTGTCTTCCACAATGGTTGAACTAATTTGCACTCCCACCAACAATGTAAAAGTGTTCCTATTTCTCCACATCCTCTCTAGCATCTGTTGTCACCATATTTTTTAATGATCACCATTCTAACTGGCATGACATGGTATCTCAGTGTGGTTTTGATTTGTATTTCTCTAATGACCAGTGATGATGAACATTTTTTCATGTGTTTGTTGGCCTTATATATGTTGTCTTTTGAAAAGTGTCTGTTCATATCCTTTGCCCACGTTTAAATGGGTTTGTTTTTTTTCTTATAAATCTGTTGTAGTTCTTTGTAGATTCTGGATATTAGCCCTTTGTCACATGGGTAGATTGCAAAAATGTTTTCCAATTCTGTTGGTTGCTGGTTCACTCTAATGATTGTTTCTTTTGCTGTACAGAAGCTCTGGAGTTTAATTAGATCCCATTTGTCTTTTTTGGCTTTTGTTGCCAATGTGTTTTGTTGCCAATAGTGTTTTGGTCTTTTAGTCTGAAGTCGTTGCCTGTGCCTATGTCCTGAATGGTTTTGCCTAGGTTTTCTTCTAGGGTTTTTATGGTGTTAGGGCTTATGTTTAAGTCTTTAATCCATCTGGAGTTAATTTTAGTGTAAGGTGTCAGGAAGGGGTCCAGTTTCTGCTTTCTGCACACTGATAGCCAGTTTTCCCAACACCATTTATTAAACAGGGAATCTTTTTCCCATTGTTTGTTTTTGTCAGGTTTGTCAAAGATCAAATGGATGTAGACGTGTGGCATTGCCTCAGAGGCCTCTGTTCTGTTCCATTGTTCCATATATCTCTGTTTTGGTACCAGTACCATGCTGTTTTAATTACTGTAGCCTTGTAGCATAGTTTGAAGTCAGGTAGAGTGATGCCTCCAGCTTTGTTCTTTCTGCTTAGAATTGTCTTGGTTATGTGGGCTCTCTTTTGGTTCCATATGAAGTTTAAGGTGGTTTTTTACAGTTCTGTGAAGAGGGTTATACGTAGCTTGATGGGGATAGTGTTTAATGTATAAATTACTTTGGGCAGTATGACCATTTTCGCAATATTGATTCTTCCTAACCATGAGCATGGAATGTTTTTCCATCTGTTTATGTCCTTTATTATTTCGTTGAGCAGTGGTTTGTAGTTCTCCTTGAAATTGTCCTTTACATCCTTTGTTAGTTGTATTCCTAGGTATTTTATTGTCTCTGTAGCAATTGTGAATGGGAGTTTGTTCTTCATCTGGCTCTCTTTAAGTCTGTTATTGGTGTATAGGAATGCTTGTGATTTCTGCACATTGATTGTGTATCCTGAGACTTTGCTAAAGTTGCTTATCAGTTTCAGGAGATTTTTGGGCTGAGATGATAGGGTCTTCTATATATACAATCATGTCATCTGCAAATAGAGACAATTTGACTTCCTCCTTTCCTAATTGAATACCCTTTTTTTCTTTTCCTTGCCTGATTGCTCTGGCTAGAACTTCCAGTACTATATTGAATAGTAGTGGTGAGAGGGCATCCTTGTCTAGTGCTATATTTCAAAGGGAATACTTCCAGTTTTTACCCATTCAGTATGATCTGGCTGTGGCTTTGTCATAAATTAGCTTTTATTATTTTGAGATATGTTCCATTGATGCCTAGTTTATTGAGAGTTTTTAGCGTAAAGGGCTGTTGAATTTTGTCAAAGGCCTTCTCTGTGTCTGTTGAGATAATCATGTGCTTTTTGTCTTTGGTTCTGTTTATGTGGTGGATTATATTTATAGACTTGCATATGCTGAACCAGCCTTGCATCCCCAGGATGAAGCCTACTTAATGGATAAGCTTTTTGATATGCTGTTGCCATTGGTTTGCCAATATTTTATTGAAGATTTTTGCGTCTTTGTTCATCATGGATATTGGCCTGAAGTTTTCTTTTTTTTGTTGAGTCTCTGCCAAGTTTTGGTATCAGGATGATGTTGGTCTCATAAAATGATTTGGGAAGGATTCTCACTTTTTGGATTGTTTGGAATAGTTTTAGAAGGCATGGTACCACCTCCTCTTTGCATGTCTGGTAGAATTCAACTGTGAACCTATCTGGACCTGGGCTTTTTTTGGTTGGTAGGCTATTGATTGCTGCCTCAACTTCAGCCCTTGTTATTGGTCTATTCAGGGTTACAACTTCTTCCTAGTTTAGGCTTGGGAGGGTGCAAGTGTCCAGGAATTTATCCATTTGTTCCAGGTTTACTGGTTTATGTGCATAGAGTTGTTTGTAGTAATCTCTGTTGGTAGTTTGTATTTCTATGGAATCTGTGGCTATATCCCCTTTATCATTTTTTGTTGAATCTATTTGATTCTTCTCTCTCTTCTTTTTTATTAATCTGGCTAGTGATCTGTTTTGTTGATCTTTTCAAAAAACCAGTTCCTGGATTGTTTTTTTGAAGGACTTTTTGTGTCTCTATCTCCTTCAGTTTTGCTCTGATCTTAGTTATTTCTTGCCTTCTGCTAGCTTTTGAGTTTTTTTTTTATCTTTCTTCTCTAGCTCTTTCAATTTTGATGAAAGGGTGTCAATTTTAGATCTTGCCTTCTCATGTGGGCATTTATTGCTGTAAATTTTCCTCTATACACTGCTTTAAACATGTCCCAGAGATTCTGGTACATTGTGTCTTCATTCTCATTGGTTTCAAAGAATATCTTTATTTCTGCCTTCATTTCATTGTTTATCCAGTCAACTTCAAGAGCCAGTTGTTCAGTTTCCATGAAGTTGTGTGGTTCTGAGTTAGTTTCTTAATCCTGAGTTTTAATTTGATTGCACTGTGGTCTGAGACACTGTTATGATTTCTGTTCTTTTGCATTTGCTGAGGAGTGATTTACTTCCAATTATGTGGTCAATTTTAGAATAGGTGTGATGTGCTGAGAAGAATGTATATTCTGTGGATTTGGGGTTGAGAGTTCTGTAGATGTCTATTAGGTTTGCTTGGTACAGATCTGAGGTCAAGTCCTGGGTATCCTTCTTGATTTTCTGTCTCTTTGATCTGTCTAATACTGACAGTGTAGTGCTAAAGTTTCCCAATATTATTGTGTGGGAGTCTAAGTCTGTTTGTAGGTCATTAAGAACTTGCTGGCCGGGCGCGGTGGCTCACGCCTGTAATCCCAGCACTTTGGGAGGCTGAGGCAGGTGTCATGAGGTCAAGAGATTGAGACCATCCTGGTCAACATGGTGAAACCCCGTCTCTACTAAAAATACAAAAAATTAGCTGGGCATGGTGGCGCGTGCCTGTAATCCCAGCTACTCAGGAGGCTGAGGCAGGAGAATTGCCTGAACCCAGGAGGCAGAGGTTGTGGTGAGCCGAGATCGCGCCATTGCACTCCAGCCTGGGTAACGAGAGCGAAACTCCGTCTCAAAAAAAAAAAAAAAAAAAAAAAACTTGCTTTATGTATCTGGGTGCTCCTGTATTGGGTGTGTATATGTTTAGGATGGTTAGCTCTTGTGGCATTGATCCTTTTACTATTATGTAATGCCCTTCTTTGTCTCTTTTGATCTTGGTTGGTTTAAAGTCTATTTTATCAGAGACTGGGATTGCAAGGCCTATTACTTAAAAATAAATGTGAAATGCTTTGTCTTATCTGAAACTAAGACCACTGGCTCATATAGAGGATAATGTTACACTGTTGTATCATGTTAGAGTTCAATTAAAAACACAAATTTAAAGAATTTATCACACATATCTAAAGCTTCTCATGCACTTCTAATATAGGGGTATTTACTCAGTTCTGCCCATATTAAATGACTGGTATAAAAAATAGCTGAAAAATGAATGTAAAAATTATTAGGAACTTTAAAGTCACATAAATAAAATGTAAAGGTTAATGTCAACCTACAAATAGCTATAAGAGAATAGGGTTGTTGTTGAATATGAAACCACTATAAGTTGAGAAGGGGAACTTGTCAGTATTTAAATGCTTCTAGAAAAGTCTCAAAAGCATGTATGTATGAAAAATATCTGGAATGTCAGTATTCACTAAATTCTTAAAGGTAAAAAGAAGCACAGATAATCCACATAAATCATGGAGAGAAAAGATAAAACAATGGAAAGTCATCTTCAAAACTTATTCTGTAATTAATAAATAAAATTGTGGTTGAGACAAAGTATTTTTAAAATATAAAAGTGAGAACAGAGGCAAAACATGAAAAGATAATTGCCAAAGATTTTGTATATATTAAATGTTTCCAAAATATTCTTTGTTTCAGAAACTGAATTAAACAATTTCATACTACAATATCAAAATTTGAACTATATTTTAATATGAAAAGAGCAAAGAGGTCAGAATACACAGCACAGGCTCTGAGACAGCTTCTTTTGTTTGTATTCTTCACAGTAACTTAAGTGCTCAGCATTACGTGTCAATAATTATTTGTCAGTACTATAATTGCGGACGTCATACAGAAACGTAGAAGATCATTTCACTTTCCAGTGAGAAAAATATAAATTAAGGTTGTATTTTTAACTAATGGCAAAGGAAATCTAAGTCACAGTTTAAACCAATAATATATAAGAAAAGCAAAGATATGTCCTTACAAAATGGAAAAATAATTTAAAATGGTGAAATTATACAGCAAATCTTGTAACATGTGAATTTCCTGCCTTTTTGTGTGTAATATGTATGCTTTTAATGTATTGAAAAGTATACATTTATCACAAACATACACAATATATAAATTTGATTTAAATTTGATCCCAGTGTATATAGGTAAAGGGACAAAGTTAGACTTGCATTTTTATTTTTTTGAATTTTTGAATTTTTAAATTTTACTCTATTTTGGGTTTCAAGATACACATGCAGAATGTTCAGGATTGTTACACAGATACATGACTTGTGTCATGGTGGTTTGTTGCACCTATCAACCCATCACCTAGCCCCACATGCATTAGCTATTTATCCTGATGCTCTCCAACCCCCCAAACCCTGACAGGCCCTGGTGTGTTTTGTTTCCCCACCCTGTGTCCATGTGTTCCCATTGTATACTTCCCACTTACGAGTGATAATATGCGGGGCTTGGTTGGTTTTCTGTTCCTATGTTAATTAGCTGAGGTTGATGGCTTCCAGCTTTATCCATGTCCCTGCAAAGAACATGTTGTCATTCTTTTTTATGGTTGCATGGTAGTCCATGGTGTATATATACCACATTTTCTTTATCCAATCTATCACTGATGGGAATTTGGGTTGATTCCATTAGACTTGCATTTAAATCTACTTCACCAACTAGAGTTTGTAGCTGTACGACCTTAGAAAACATCCTTAATATCTTAGACCTGTGTACGTCTTATTATTCAAATGATTTTTTATATTTATTTTTATTATTTTAAAATTCTGAATTATTTTCTTGTTTTTGAATCACTGTTTCTTCATTGCATTATATTTCTATTTACTGTATGCCATATTAACTTGACTCTGAAATTTCATTTTTTCTTTTTTTTCTTAAAATTCTTTTCATTTTCTAAATTACCTGTTTTCTGTTAGGTCAGTCCTCATCTCTTTTTGTCTTGAATTCTCTCTTCATGGTATTATATTTTCCCCAAATGTCCAATAACTGTATTAAGGAATGGAGTTTCAGGCTGATTATTCCATTCTCTGGAATAATTACTTTGAGTGTGTAGATCTGATTTCACAATCATTCATTCTCCTCAAAGAGAGGTCTGAGTGTGAGATCCAAGTTAATGAGCTGAATATTTTTGACGTGAATGCTCCTTTTGCTTTTGGACAGAACAAGGTTCCTTTCATTTTTTAGGCAGATTTTGCTGTGTGGCTGGAGTAGAGGAAGCGTTAAACTGACAGCTAATCTTTACATCATTATTTAATAAATTATTTGTAGCAGACTGTATTTTACAAATACAACCACAACAATATCTCCCATTCCTCATATAATGTGACTTTAACTCTTCTCACTAAAAGTGAATTCTTTTATTCCTCCTCTTGAATCTGGGTGGTGGATATGCCTTATGAGGCTAGATGGTAAGAAGCTGTACAACTTCTGTTTCTTCTTAGGACACTCATTCTTGGAAATTCACCACCATGCTGTAAGGAAGCCCAACCAACCGTATGGAGAGGCTATGTATAGATGTTCCAGCCAGCAGTAACAGTTGAGTTCCCAGTTGATGGATGGTATCAACCATCAGTCCTGTGAGACTTTGTATAATGCCAACCCCCCACCGTGGAATGCCTCCTATTCTTTGAGTTACCCCAGTCATTGAATTAGCTTCAAATTTAGAATCTTTTCAGCTAAGGCTCCAGATATTGTAGAGCAGAGACAAGGCAACACTTTCCAAATATTTAACCCACTGGCAGAATCTGTAAGAATAATAAGAGGATTACTGTCTTGGGGTGTGTTTTGCCACTATGTCTGTGGTGTTCTTCACCATTTATGAAGATTTCAGCACTACTCTCACTTACTGTCACAAGTCTTTTGTGTCTGTTTACTGATTTGGCTCTGACCTAGAAACTTGTTTGTGCTTTACAGATGAAAAAGACTTCTGACTCTGAGGCACCTTCTTTCATGCATGTGTTCAGCCTGGTAACTATTGTGCTGGGCCTTATTCAACAATGTAAGTCACCAACTGCCTGTCTTTAGGAAGCTCATTTGTACCTCTGTTTACTCAGTGTAACTTGTGCTTTGTTAGGGATTTATGTAATTGTGCAAATTCAGTGGAGACTGAATAAGATGGTGAGTATATTTGATCTCTCTGCCATCTTGTTAACCAAAAAAGTCTGGTTAACAGGTGCTTCAAAAACTTTCTTCAGAAATATATAAAATAAATTTCTGCTAATCAGTAAAATCTAAATCATAGTTAGGCAATGTGAAATGATGAACAATAGGACTGAAGATTAGGACTGCTTGGAAAAATATTATCAGCCAGATCCTGCCATTAAACCAGTTACAATTAAGGGCTCAATTCTTTGGGAGTCATTGATTCTGGAAGTTCACTAATGTTTCATGAAAGAAATTACTGATTGATTTTTTCTAATGATTTGTGAGACTCTTTAATGAATTAAAATGTGGCAAAGACTAGCTTACTGTCTGGAAATGGACAAAGTCAAAAAGTTGTTACATTACGTTTTCCTTCATCAATATTTGGAAATCAAATGGGTTATTTAGAGTTGGCCAAAATTAACTCTTTACTAGCATACTCATGTATTTGCATAGATTTTAAAAAATCGGTGTAGAGCCAGTCATCAGGTGTTTTCATGCTATATTACTTTGTACTTTCAAATAATTATAATTATTAAAAACCAATATATACATTGACATAACATTTGACCTTTGCTGGAGGCATTCAGTCAGAGGTTAGAGATCATCTGTTGTAGGCATTGTATAAGGAAAATATTAGACCTAGTGACTTTTAAGATACATTTAAACTCCAGATTTTTTTTTTCTTTTTCTTTTGGTGGTTGAGGGAACAGGGTCTTAATCTATTGTCAAGACTGGAGTGCCGTGGTACAATCACACTTCACCGCAGCCTATACCTCCCAGGCTGAAGTAATCCTCCCAACTCAGCCTCCTTATTAGCTGGGACCACAGGTACTCACCACCATGCCTGGCTATTTTTTTAAAAATTTTTTGTAGAGACAGAATATCACTGTCTTGCCCAGTCTGGTCTTGAACTGCTGGGCTCAAATTATCCTCCCACCTTGACCTCCCAAAGTGCTGGGATTACAGGTGTAAGTCACAGTGCCCAGACTAAATATTTTGATGACATGAAAACATTATGGAAATATTTGTAAATTTTTGGTTACACTTAATTTTTAAAGTAAATTTTAAACATTTTCTTTGAAAACAAACACAATTTGTTACCAGAATTATAGTTTATTTGTTGAGTCTTAGAAATTTTACTTATGAAGCACTAAAGTCTTCAATGATAATGGCTCTTGCTTTAAATTTCTAAAACGAAGTCAAATGATTCACATGAATTTCATATTCATACATATGTATATATATATACTTAAATTTGGAAATTAACTGGATCAGGAGAAAATTCAATCATTTCAATATGGCTTTAAGAAATGACATATTTCAAAACATTATATTCTCTATAATATTTAGTGCCTTCCACAACTGTTAAACTGTCAAACTTGAAAGACATATGTACATTAAATCATAAAAAATGTTTGACCATATTATAAGAATGACAATCATGAGTTCATAAATTATGAAGGCACTATTACTTTATGCATCATTGCTGATAAATATGTTAGCATTTTTATATACCAAATGTTGCAATATGTGTCCAATACAATTTTTATTTTGGTTATGTGCATATTAACACTGCCAAGATTTGTCCTCCAACAAATACAACCTGAAGGTCTAGATTAGCAATTATAATATGATATTAAAGTACAATAGTGTTTAGGTATCCATGTAATCTTTTCCAATCATAAATGTATGCCTTTTCTATATCTTCTGTAACAGATGACTACAGACTTAGCAGTTGAAGCAACACAATTCACTGTACTATACTTCTGTTAATCAGAGGTCAGACATGGTCTCAGTGAACTAAAAGGAAGGTGCTGGCGAAGTTGCATTTCTTTATGGAGGCTCCAGAAGAGAATCTGTTAACTTAATCCTTTTGTTGTCGGCAGAATTCAGTTCCTTGCACAGAATAAGTCCTTTTTTCTTGCTGGCTGTTGGCCAAGGGCTTTTCCTGTTTTCTAGAGGTCACTCCTGCTTTGTCCTGCCTCCTCTGTCTTCCAAGCCTCCCTTTTGCAAGTGATAAAGGGAGTCCTCATGTACATTTCTCTGGTTGATACTTTTGCCCTCATCTTTTGCTTTTAAGAACTTATGTTATTAAATTGGGTCTACTGAAATAATCCAGGATTCTTTTTCCATCTCAAGGCCATAGTCTTAATTACATCTGCAGAGTCCTCCTGTTATAAGGATTTGAACATGGATATCTGTAGGGGGCCAGTATTCTGCCTTGATACAATAGATACATAGATCAAAGTAACCGATGATCATAGAACTACTAATCATATCTATTTCAACCTTGAAAGAGCATATGCATTAAAGATTTTGTTCCTATTATCAAATTAACATTTCTTTTAATTCAAACTTTAGGCTCTCAAATTAGAGAGTTAAATTTTTACTGCTTCAAGTGCAGTTCTTTTATCACAGTCTACTCCATGAGAGGATTTTCTGTTCTTTCATCTCTTCTTCTCATTTCCCCTCCTTTTCCTAATTTCTGAGGTGCTAACTAATCCAATCATCATCATCATCATCATCATCATCATAACCAAAACAATAACAACAATAACAATGGTAACTCCCCTTTCCTGATGGTCTAATATGGGCCTTTACTGTGCTATAAGCACTAGTGCACCATCTTGAAGATCTGTAGTAGCCCCAGGAAAGCTTCATAAGTTATCAAAATGTTGCAGGTAGAAAGTCAAAAATTAAAGTCAGTCACAGCTAACTTCACAGTCTACAGATTTTTACAACATGAAATTGTTTACCATTTTAAAGTGTAATTTAAGTTTGAAAATATAAATTTGAGTTAGAAGTAAAAATCAAAGAAATTTTATGTAAATTTTGAATATTGGTATAATTACCTTCTTTTTATAAAAGGTTTACTCCATGATTAAAGAATAGTACTTCATTAAGATTTTATCTGTAAAAAGAGAGATTATTATTATCACTTTAAAGATTATACTAAAATGCTATTTTATTTTTCTAAAATGTTACTTTATTGTCCTTTGAGTTTTCAATTTTAATTCTAATTATATGCAAATTTAACTATCAAGTCTGTATTAGTCTGTTTTCATGCTGCTGATGAAGATGGACCTGAGACTGGGCAATTTACAAAAGAAAGGGTTTTAATGAACTTAAAATTCCACATGGCTCAGGAGGCCTCACAATCATGGCAGAAGGTGAAAGGCACATCTCACATGGTGGCAGACAAGAGAAGAGAGCTTGTGCTGGGAAACTCCACTGTATAAAACAATCAGATTTTGTGAGACTTACTCATTATCAGGAAAACAGCATGGGAAAGACCTGCCCCAAGATTCAGTTACCTCCCACCAGGTCCCTCTTACAACACATGGAAATTCAAGGTAAGATTTGGGTAAGGGCACAGCCAAACTGTATCATTCTGCGCTGGACCCTCCCAAATCTCTTGTCTTCATATTTCCAAACCAATCATCACTTCCCAAGAGTACCCCAAAAGTCAGCATTAACTAAAAAGTTCACAGTCCAAAGTCTCATCTGAGACAGGTAAATCCCTTTCACCTATGAGCCTGTAAGATCAAAAGCATGTTAGTTACTTTCTACATATAATAGAGATACAGGCATTGGGTAAATATAGCCGTTCCAAATGGCAGAAATTTACCATAACAAAGGCACTACAGGCCCCATGCAAGTCTGAAATCCAGTGGAGCAGTCAAATCTAAAGGCTCCAGAATGATCTCCTATGACTCCAAACCTTAAATCAAGGTCATAGTGATGCAAGAGGTGGATTCCCATGGTCTTGGGCAGCTCTGCCCCTGTGGCTTTGAAGGGAATAGCCTCTTTCATGGCTGCTTTGATGGGCTGGTATTGAGTGACTGCAGCTTTTCCAGGTGCATGATGCAAGCTATCAGTGGATCCACCATTCTGGGATCTGGGACGATGGCCCTCTTCTCACAGCTCCACTAAGTGGTGCCCCAGTAGGGACTCTGTGTAGGGGCTTGAACACCACATTTCCTTTCCATAATGCCCTAGCAGAAGTTCTCCATGAGGGCCTTGCTCCTGCATCAAATTTCTGCATGGACATCCAGGTATTTCCATATTCCTTTGAAATCTACCTGTAGGTTCCCAAACCCCAATTATTGACTTCTGTGCTCATTCAGGCTCAGCACCATGTGAAAGCTGCCAAGGCTTCAGGCTTGCACCCTCTGAAGCCACAGCCCAAGCCCTATGTTGGCCCCTTTCAGCCACATCTGGAGCAGCTGGAATGCAGGGCATGAAGTCTGTAGGCTTCACACAGCATGGGGACCCTAGTCCCAGTCCAAGAAACCAGGTTTTCCTCCTAAACCTCCAATGGGAGGGGCTGCTGTGAAGATTTCTGACGTACACTGGAGGCATTTTCCCCATTGTCTTGGAGATTAACATTTGGCTTGTCATTATTGATGCTGATTTCTGCAGCTGGCTTGAGTTTCTCCTCAGAAAATGAGATTGTCTTTTCTATCATATTGACAGGCTGGAAATTTCCCAAACTCTGAAGCTCTGTTTCCCTTTTAAAACTGAACGCCTTTAACAGCACCCATGTGACATCTTGAATGCTTTGCTCCTTAGAAATTTCTACCAGTTACCCTAAATCATCTCTCTCAAGTTCAAAGTTCCACAAATCTATAGGGCAGGGGTAAAATTCTGCCAGTCTCTTTGCTAAAACATAACAAGAGCTACCTTTGCTCCAGCTTCCAACAACTTCATTTCCATCTGAGACCACAATAGCCTGGGTTTTATTGTCCATATCGCTATCAGCATTTTGGTCAAAGCCATTCAACAAGTCTCTATGAAGTTCCAAACTTTCCCACATTTTCCTTTCATCTTCTGAGCCCTCCAAACTGTTGCAGCCTCTTTCTGTTACCAGTTCCAAAGTTGCTTCCACATTTTCAGGTATCCTTACAGCAGTACCTCACTTTTCCAGTGCCAGTTAACTGCCTGTTTTCACACTGGTGATAAAGACATATCTTAACTTGGCAATTGACAAAAAAAAAGAGGTTTAATAGACTTACAGTTCCACATGACTGGGGAGGCCTCATAATCATGGTGGAAGGTGAAAAGCATGTCTCATATGGTAACAGACAAGAGAAGAGAAATTGTACAGGGAAACTCTCCTTTACAAAACAATCAGATATTGTGAGACTTATTCACTATATGAGAACAGCATGACAAAAACCTGCCCCCATAATTCATTTACCTCCCACTAGATCTCTCCCACGACATGGGGGAATTCAAGATGGGAATTCAAGTGGGGACGTAGCCATACCATATCAAAGTCTAACTTCATAACAATTTTTGGCACTAAAAATGAGAGTGAAGCAAGATTGTTGAACAGAAGCCAGAAGCCTTTTCCAATCATCCTGCCAACAGAAACTACCAACTTTGATAACTATCTACACACAAAAAAATAACTTCATAAGAACCAAAAAGCAGATGAGCAATCACAGCATCTGGTTTTAAATTTGTATCAGTGAAAGAGGCAGTGAAGAAGGTAGGAAAGACAGTATTGAATCACTGATGCCACTCCTTCATCATCCCCTAGCAGCAGCCGTGTGGCCCAGAAGAATCTGTGCAGTTGGCAGAGGGAGATCACTGTGATTGTGGGACCTTGCATTGAACTCAGTACTGCCGTGTCACGGCAGAAAGCAATACCTTGTTTAGCTAAGCCAATGCCCAGACATGGAGGGAGCATTTAGACCAGTCCTAGCGAGAGGGGTGTCACCCATTCCATTGGTTGGAACTTGAATTCCAACAAGCCTTGCCACGTAAGCTAACATGCTCTTGAGTCTTAGGTAAACTTGAAAGGCAGTTAAGGCCATAAAGACCGTGGCTCCTAGGCAACTCCTAGGCCTGTGCTGAGTTGTTGCCAATGAACATAGGGGGCACATGACCTAATGAGAAACCAGATGGTAGTGGATAAGGGAGTGCTTGTGTTATTTTGTTAAAATATACAATTGTGTGCTTAGATATCATATTCTGCAAGAGTACCAATTTTCATAGAAATGTAAGTTGTGCATACCAGATCAGAGCCCTCTGTGCATCTATATGAAGGCTTTTACAGAAAGTACAGTGTTTGTCAGATTCTCATGCTGTCCTTCCATGCCAAGCATTATTAAACTATGACTTTCTTTAAAAAATGGTTAATGCATTTATTGAAGAAAGAGAAGAAGAGGGAAGAGGAGGAGGAAGGAGAAAAGGAAGGAAAGAATGAAGGGAAGGAGAAGAAGGAAACAAGGAAGGGAGGAAGGAAGGAAATACCAAATCTGCTAAAATCATTTTAACAAATACTGAGATATTTGTCGCTGGGGTAGGAAAAGCTAGCATAATTCCTATGTCCGACAGGAGACTCAGGACACAGAAAATTAGGAGAGAGTCTTATTTCTTCAAATCAAGGACCTTTTCTACTTTAGTGCTACTTATCCAAAAATCCTTTTAATTCTAGGATTAAGTCCAAAAATACCTAAGAGAATAGTGCCAAGGAGACCATGGGGAGAGGTAGTCATAGTGTATAAACAGAAAATCCCTCAAAACATTGTTTTTAGGGATAGAGATGTATTGAAATGGGGGACTTCTACATTGTATTCTTAATTTTGTACTGTTGGGTTTGCTAAAATTTTACTAAATGTATACATGATATATATATTTTTCAAGATGGTGTTTCACTCTTGTTGCCCAGGCTGGAGTGCAGTGCTGTGATCTCAACTCATTGCAACCTTTGCCTCCCAGGTTTAAGCAATTCTTCTGCTTCAATCTCCCAAGTAGCTGGGATTACAGCTGCGTGCCACTATGCCTGGCTAATTTTTGTATTTTTAGGAGTGCCAGGGTTTCACCATGTTGGACAGGCTGGTCTCGAACTCTTGACCTCAGGTGATCCAACCACCTTGGCCTCCCAAAGTGCTGGGATTATAGGTGTGAGCCACTGTGCCCAACTTACATTGTATGTTTGATGAAGATGTGAAAAAGTATTATAATTTTCAAAGCATGATAAATAATACTTTTACTTTAAATACGTGTCTGAATAATTTTATACTTCATCATTGCACATAATTTATAGACATTTGATTAGGCAGAGAAAAGTGTATCCTGATTTGTTTTATGTGTTCATTCCCAAGAGTTTCTGTTCCCACTTTTACTTAGTTGATTCTTCACAATATTAAATCAATAAAACAGTATTACTATCTCCTTCAGGCTGTGATGGAGAGGATCCTGCAGTCACCAAATCTTAGCTGGGATTCTCCTACCACTGAGTTTACAACTTATTACAGGAAGAGACAAAACAAACTAAAGGCTAAACAAAATAGAATAAAATATTAATAATTGTGGCTACGTGTAAGGAACAGAAGGAGCAGATTTCTGTGAGACAGAAAAAAAATAGTATGTGGGAGTCTAGCTCACATTGGGAGACCAGGACATGCATACCTGAAAATAAAAGTGTCCTAAAGTGTGACCTAAGTTATAAATATAAGTTAGGTGCAGAATTGTGAAAGAGATTGTTAAGCACTATATAGGAAATGGTTTTACTAAGCACTTTCTCCTGAAACTTTTCTGTATCTGACACACACACACACACACACACACACACACACACGCGAAACATTGAATGGATTGAAACAGACTTCTGAGAGCTGGAAAGTAGATGAACAAGAGTTTTTAATAAAGCAAGTAATAGAGCCAGGAAACAAGCTGATTTGCACCAGCAGATAAAGAGACATTAGAATTAGACTTCGCCAGGTACCTCTGCAAGTAGGGACAAAGGTGAGGCTGAAAACAGGCAGCTGGGTTGAGAATCAGTTCAATATACAAGTATATTAAATGCATTTTCTACTTAATGATATTTTCAATTTACGATGAGTTTATCTGAACATAAACTCATCATAAATCAAGGTACATCTGGATAAGAATCTTTGAGGTGATTATTCCAGAAAGTTATTTTTAAAGAGGCTGACTCAGCTAGGAGGCAGGCAACTTTTTGCCCTTCCTATCTTTCTCAAGAATGGAGGAATAGAAACCCTATTCTAAGAATAATAAAGAAGAAAGACACAGAGAGACCTGATCTGTGATGCGTGAGGAATTTCTCTACCAGCCCTGGATGGCTGACCTTTTAGATTTCTTGAAAAAGGAAAAGGGAGAGGGAGAGGGAGATGTATGGGGTTGGTGGAAAGCTATTTTTTATTTGATTAAAGTTATTTGGATTTTCAAGTTTTTATTAATACTGATAGAACTCTCAGTGTTATATCATTTGTTTTAATACAAGGTCCTCAACATGTATCTCCCTCGTATTTTCGCCTACTTGGAATATCTTCAGATTTGCATTTTAAGACCCACTCTGTCTTTTACTGTAGAGTTCCTTTGCAGTATAGAGTAAATTTATTTGTATTTTCCATTTTACTACACTCCTTGTTAAAATATACGATTGTGTGCTTTCATGTCATAGCAATGCTATTAAAGGTCTAAATGCATATTCTCAATTTATACTCAGTTTCCCTATTTGTCTTGTCCCAGAGCAGCAGTGGCGTGTGCATTACATTTCCACTAGCACCACCTTAAGGGAGATAACTATATCTCTGTCATCTGTATCTATATATAATCGAATATTTTATTTTATTCATCACAACTCACTTGAACAACATTTAGTTAGGTGTAAAACTGCAACCTTATCTGCACTTGGAAAGGAGGAAGCAAACCAGACCCAAGTGCTTTTACTTCTGAACAGTTTTTTTTCAACTTCTCTATAGAAAAAAAAATTGAAGTCATTCTGATTTTTTTAAAATTAGTATGCAATATTTGCATTTCAAACTATTTTGATTTTTCAAACTGGATATTCCTAGGATTATTTTTTGTTCTTGATGTCAAAACTTTCATCAAGATATATCCAGATATTAGTACATTTCAATTATAATTTTGTTGATAATTAATGAATAGTCACATAGATTGATTCAGTTCAGAATAGTTCTCTTCTACAAGAGATTCTTTTATTTTTTTGTTATCTTGCTTTCCCATTTATCATAGTTTGGATCTCCAGCCTGTCTTATGTCTCACTCATGTTTTTTCTCTTTCATTTTCTGATTAAGAGTGACCTTCAATATCACTGATGTGATTTCTCCAGTAGAAGTAAAGCTTTCCTTTAAAGCTTCATGACCATGACAATGACATATTTAATCTATTGAGAAAGGCTCCTAGAAACTTTCTCCTGATTGCTTTTATATGCCCACTTCAGAGTTAGTCTTAATAATTTCGTTTGTTTTCTCTAAAACAAATTGAGATGAATTGAGCCATATTATGGCACTTTTCTATAATAAGTGAGTTTAAACTTACTACAGTTTCTTTTGTCTTCAAATTTCCTAAAATTTTGCTGTGTAGTTTTAGGATATGCATAAGATATTTCAAAAAGCAGTTTCCTACTTTACACATTCGGGGGCTGTATTTCCTTTCCTTTGTATAATCTTCCACCTGTTCTATCATTTTCTTATCTTTCTGGTATAATCTTAGTTTAAGTTTATAAAGCATTCTTCAAGGAAGTACTGTCGACATTGAATCAATAAAGAGATGTGCATTCAGCAACATTTTCTTTCAGGCTTTATGTGCATTTATTATTATTCATAATTTAACATTTATTGAGCAATAAGAATTTTTTTCTGTCTGGAACAGAGAAGTAGATGCTATCTTTTCCCAGCAGGCTTAGATCTTCATGGTTAATTTCATTTTTAAGAAGTCTCCAAAGTTAACCCTCCCTGTTAGGTAAACCAAGGGAGAAAAGAAAAACACAATACAATTTTAACAAACTTTGTATTAAAATGTATTTTTGCCCATAAAATCCTGACCTGATGTTTACATAGAGATTAGAATCTTGCTAAAAGTGTGATTGACATGCCAAAGTATTAACTAAAAGATATGACTTTGATATATGCAATATAATATTATAGGATTGAACTCTAAGTGAATTCCATTAAAACTGGGTTGAACAGAATAAGCTATCTGACCCAGATACAAAGTCATTTGTATTTCAAAGCATTCCAGATAATCTTGGTCTGTTTCATTGTTGCTGTAAACACTCAGTTATAGTTTCAAGTGGGTTTTAGCATCCATTTTAATTCAGAAATTTGGTAACTTATCTAGTTTATTCTGAGAAAGTCAGATTCTGGAGGTAATTCTATAATTTATACACCTTGCTTGACACTTATGAATTAGGTATAATATTAATGTAGATTAAAACTGATCAAAATAAGAAAGAATGCTTATTGACTAAAAGCAAGCTCTCTCTGCCCCATTTTTATCCTATTGCAACCTGAAAGTACATTCTTGTTTCTGATCAAATACAAAAATTGAATCACGAGAATGAAGTATTGGTCAGATAGCTATTGATGCTTTACCATTTTCTAATGATTGTCTTCTAACGAAGCTGATAAATTGATCTGCTATTTGCAGTATTGAAAGCAGAAAGCACTTAAAAGAATACATCATAAATCTGCAACTTCAAAAAACTGTAATTGATTCAATTAATTTCATCTTCTCTGAGTCATATATTTACAGGTAAAGGTTAGCACTCAGGTCTCTGGAAATTTAAATAATCTCATAACAGTCTAAGATTGGTATATCCATCTCAATTCTGCAAGCATAGCTTTTGCTGAGAAATGACGGATTACTAGTAAATTAGTATGTAAATAAATCACAATACTTCATGTGAGTGAGCCTATAAACTTAAAGGGTGCATGGCAGATCATGAATCTGAAGCAAAGATAACATATTGGGTGCCTTCATCTTCAAGAGATAGGTTAAGAAATACCCTTAATGGTTTGACCCAGCAATCCCATTACTGGATATATATCCAAAGGATTATAAATTGTTCTATTATAAGGACACATGCACATGTATGTTCACTGAAGCACTGTTTACAATAGCAAAGACTTGGAACCAACCCAAATGCCCATTGATGATAGACTGGACAAGGAAAGTGTGGCACATATACACCATGGAATACTATGCAACCATAAAAGACGATGAGTTCATGTCCTTTGTAGGGACATGGATAACCTGGAAACCATCATTCTCAGCAAACTGACCCAAGAACAGAAAATCAAACACTGTATGTTCTCACTCATAGGCAGGTGTTGAACAGTGAGAACACATGGACACAGGGAGGGAAGCATCACACACTGGGGTCTGTTTAGGGGGGGAACAGGGGAGGAACAGCAGGGGGGTAGGGAGTTGGGGAGGGATAACATGAGGAGAAATGCCAGATATAGGTGATGGGGAGGAAGGCAGCAAACCACACTGCTATGTGTGTACCTATGCAACAATCTTACATGTTCTTTACATGTACCCCAAAACCTAAAATGCAATAAAAAAAAGAAATATGCTTAATGGTAACAAAATTAATTACCTTCTTCTACAAGAAGTTGAAAGATAGGGAAGACTCCAGGTACAGTACATCAGCTCTCTGGGCTTTCCTGGTTGTCATAATTCTCTTAGTTTGACTTTCATCGCTCCCTTTCAGTGCCAAGTTGGTGGAAATTTAGCTGTGGCAGTTCCAAACATTGTATACAGCAATGCCAGTGTCCTGAAAACAATAAGAGTTCGATTATTCTGTGTCTCATATCAAGGCAAGGAGTGTTTCTGAGGATTTCTTTAATGGCAAACCCTCCCCACTTCCTGTTAAATGGAACTATGCCATTTGACCTTCCCTAACCATTCACTATAAAGAGATGTTAGCTGCCGTGGATGGATATTGAAAATGGAATCACAGGAACCATTGCACACTGTCATTTGTATAGCATAAGAGCACATGTAGAAGTAGGTATCTTAATTTGAACTTTTCAGAAGTGATACATTGATAATGTCTTTGCCCTTTTTGTTTGTTTGTTTTTGAGATAGGGTCTCTGTCACCTCATCTATAGTGCAGTAGTACAGTCATTGGGTCACTGCAACCTCAACCTCCCAAGCTCAAATGATCCTCCCACCTCACCCTCTTCAGTTGCTAGGACTACAGGTGTGCGCCATGATGCCCAGAGAATTTTTTATTTTGTGTAGAGACAAGGTCTCACTATGTTTCCTAGGATGGTCTTGCACTCCTGGGCTCAAACAATCCTCCCATCTTGGCCTTTGAAAGTGCTTGGATTGCAGATGAGAACCACCATGCCCTGCCTATATCTTTGCCTTTTTAGGAATAATATGCTGTTATTCTTTAGTGGTTATCTTTGCTTTCTGGTTTTGAGTAAAATACCTTTATTTCAATTACTGAATTCCTTATATTTTTGTCTGATACAGTGTCTATGAATCTCATACCCCTCAGCTTTATGTTTTTACTTAAAATTTCATCTATAAAAGAGATGTTGTTGATAGTTTCTTTTCTTTTTCTTTCTTTCTTTGTTTTTTTTAGACAGAGTTTCACTGTTGTTGACCAGGATGCAATGCAATGCCACGATGTTAGCTCACTGCAACCTGCCTCCTGGGTTCAAGTGATTCTTATGCCTTAGCCTCCCAAGTAGCTGGGATTATAGACACCTACCACCACGCCCAGCTAATTTTTTGTATTTTTTGTAGAGATGAGCTTTCACCACGTTGGCCAGGCTGGTCTCGAACTCCTGACCTTAGTTGATCCGCCCACCTCAGCCTCCCGACATGCTGGGATTACAGGCATGAGCCACTGAGCTTGGGAGTTGATAGTTTCTTGATCTTTTTCCTTAACCTTGAAATGTGGAAGTTTTAACTTTTTGAACTTCCAATACTTAAAAATTTGTTTTTGAACTTAACAGTACTTTCCCTCATAAACTCAGTGGATGTGGAAAAAGAGATGATAATCAGATGACTACACAATAACATAGAGTTGTAATAGATATGCATGAATGTAGGAGCATGACGTTAGAGAAGAGGCATAGGAGGGGAAACAAGACTATAGTCAAGGGAAGAGGGTAAAACCAAAAATGATGATTACCAGCCAAAATAATTATCCCTCACTCTGCTGAGAAGGTCTTGGCATCTTGTGTGTTACTTGGGTAGACAGTAGGCTAGAAAAGAAGTTAAGTGCTTCTTAGACTATGACTTCCCCAAGGGAGTCAAGTTTTTGAAAACATATCAAATTTTTGGGAAGATAGTTCCAGAAAGAGCAGGGTGGAGAGAGGCCAGGCAGAAGGAGAATGCTGGAAGCTTTTATGGGGCAGATGTGATGAGTCCTGAGAAACTTGTAGACTGAATTTGGAAGGCTGGTCATACCACTTTCTATCAGAAGTGGTCTAGAAAGATAAAAAAGAATGCTAGTGAGTGAGTGGTAAAGATGGGTTAAGTAAATTGATTTGTATTCTCAGAGGGTGCAAATATGCTCAATTAATTTACCTTTTGATTAAAAAATACTTAAGAATTCACTTTGTACCAGGTGTGTGCAAATTGCTTTGTAAAGATTATTTTACTTAATATACATAACAGTCCTATCACCTGTGATATGATCTCTGTTTCATGGATAAAGAAACTGAAGCTTGGAACTTTGTGGCTATGAAATGCTTCTAAATACTGTTAACCACTATGTTATTTTGCTTCATAATAATTATAGTGTATCTTTATATGTCTTCAGGTTAAGAGTTCTTGTTTTATATCTCAGATACCACAAAAGTTTGGCAAGTAGAAAGGGATATTACATTGTGGACACATTCTGAAAGTAATTGCTATGGTAGAATATATGAACAATTTAACAAATATGAGTCCTACACATGTTGAAGGCAAATAATAGGGTAAATATATGGGACACATGTAGAACTTCAGAAAACTGGAGACAGAATGACTATTTCAAAACAATATTTTGAATGTATTATCTCAATACCACCTATGCAAGGAATTTTCTTTTAAATTAGTTCATTCCCCAGTGGGAAAAAATAGAATACAAAGAAACATTAACTTTCATGAGTGATGACTATTTATACAGGGGCCAGCATGCTTAAGTGCATTGCTGCCTTGGACTCCCAACATTAGAACTAGAAGGTTGCTTCTATCTTCTGCCCTTGGCAGGCATGATCAATAGATTAGGATCCTCTTTTTTCCTGAGTTCAGATTTAATTTCAAAAATCTCAGGAACTGGCACACCAAATTGCCATTACCTATCAATACATTATAGTTAATCCAAGAGATGACACCTATTTCCAACTTTGTGTTAGGAGCTTCCCAAACAGGGCTTCATTCTCAGTTGTGTAATTTAAGTTTTAATATAAAATTGACAAAGAACTATGTAAATTTTGTGCAGAATATTGCTGTTATAAATAGAATGTCAGTTGCCTCAATGTTTTTCAAAGCCATTCCACCCACAGGAAGTCTGCAACCAATTTTTTTAAAAATAACTTCCTCAGTGTTGGACTACATTTCATTTAATTTTGACAGTCAACTTTGTTTTGCTTTGGAACTCTGAAAAGAGTAAAGCCTGAGGTGGAACAAAGAGGAAAAGATAGCTTTTGTTAAACATGGTTGTTGCTGTTGTTGTTAAACACATCTTCTTTGTTAAACACATTTTTGACAAACAGTGATGAGCCCTAAGAAAGAGGAAACCTGATAGTGTGAAAAATAGATTTGCTTTTACATATCTGCTTCATTTGCATGTGTTGTAACCCCCTCAAATCAGTACTATAGAAATATCTACCTTTTAATTGTTGGCCTGGCTGCCTTTTCTGCTTCAGTCCCTTAACTGCAACTAAATATTTATTTCTTATAAAAAATACAGAATATGCATTTTATAACAGAGTGTCAACTCCTCACACATAACACATTACATGGCCAATTCCATAAGGCACTACTAAATTGCTGAGAAGAGAAAATGACATTTGGATGAGTGTAAACTAATGTTGAATGAATAATTATATCTCTGACTTTTAATACATTGACTAGAGAACATGTACAACACATGTTTTAAAAAGCTAAACCCTTTAGCTATAGTTTCATCAAAACCCCAAATCTGTTGTATTTGTCATTCTGCTCTGAAGGCTAATAACTAGCTTTATTGGAAACACTATGACACATTTATAGTCCCGTCACTGAAATGTGGTCACTGAAAGGCAGCCAAGGGAATCCCAGACAAGCACCATCAACAGAGCACACCACCAACCTTTTCTCTCCATAACAGTCTGTAGGTGGTGTGAGCTCTTTGTTTCTCTTTTCTTAAGCTTTAATGTGAGTACCATAGCCCTCAGAGGAAAGGTGTGCAATATCAGATTTTTTAAATACAGGCTAGTCCAATATAGGATTTGATGAATCCTAGTAGTTTACAAAAATGATACAAATGAGATTTGATTAGTTGTGGACCTCAATCAGTCTCCCTGATCTGTAGTCTTATGAGATGCCTGTGTACTGCTTATGGCGTTTCGAGTAGTATTCTTTGCAATTTTAAATAAAATTTACAGTGGTCAAAGACATATCCATCTGTCATCCTTATATATTTTGGATTTCTATGGCCAGTTCTTTATAAAATGTGTGCAATAATTTAGAAAGTCGACAATGTGGATCGTTCCTTATCTGGGATAAAACAAGACTCAAAACCCTTTCTTCCAACTCAAAAGATCCAGAACACACACTGTTTATCTTGAGACTATTTAAACTCTTAATTAAAATCAGTTTTTCTATATAAACTGCCACCATAGTCTCCTTCAGACTTGCATTAAATCAACCCTCAATTTAGAAAATCTTACAGTAGTGGTTTTTTGATCTAATGCTTATCTTAATGCACATGCTTTGAGTCCATACAATTTATATTTTAGCATGGTCTTCTGAAGACTTTTTGATCAAGTTTGGCCATGTTATAGTTCTCAGCTAATTCATATTTGCATTACAATTAAGTTCAATAAAAGCAATTTAATCAGAAATAGGAAATGAGCTTCAACAAAATCTACAGCAATCAGTTCTTTTCTGCTGACACTGCTATGAAAACAGGATTGTGAGGCACAGAATGAATTAGCTGTATGTATAAGAGACTTCAGAATATCTTTTGATATGATTTAGAGCAGAATTTACAAAACCAGCATTTAAAACTTAATTAAAGATAATGTTTTGCTAAATTTAATAATCTGTAAGTCTGGTCTCCTTAAATACTTTTGCTCAGTATTGCAAAATATTTTAAGTGTCTCATAGAGTTAATTATTTTAAAATAACACCTAAGCACATCTATCAATATGATAGGTACTGTTTACATCAGAGATAAAAAGAGGTAAAAATCTGTTGTCTCGTGGAGTATTATAGAGAAAGGGGTACAAGCAATAAGATAACTATATAAAAATTTATAACACATTCTTGATAAATTTTGAGAGATAAAGTCAAATAGGGAAACGATCGTGTAGTCAGGCGAACAGGGGTGATTCTTCCTGGAGTAGCCTTACTGAAATGATTATTTCAGAAGGAAGTTATGGATTAAAAAATGAATATATCTGGATAGAGGATGAATTCTAGGGAGAGGAAATGGCAACTACAAAGACCCTGAGATGGTTTCCGGTCTCATATTTCAAGGAGCCGAAAGATGGTCAACCTTTCTGACTGGAGGAGAGAAAATAAGAGAAGATATCAGATCAGGAGCAAAGTTAAGAGGTGAGGTCAGAGAAGCAACAGAAGGGCTGAGCTTCCTGGGTCTTGACAGTCACATAAAGATGTTGATTTTTATTCTGAAAGATACAAAAACTGCTGGAAAGTTTTGAACTCAAGAGTGAAATGATCCCCTAATTTTACAGGATCACCCTTACTAAGAAGTAAGTTAGAAAGTTATAACAACGATTTAGTGGAGAGAAGAGAGTATCTTGAACCAGGGTCCTGGGTTTGCAGCCACCTTTGCAAAGATTACAATGGTAAGAGAAATCTAGCTTGGCTGACTCCACTTTGCCTCTAGCTTCACAGGTTGGCTGTCCTTGGTCATTCCTGGATGTAGACAAGCTAACCATAGACAGAATTTAGTTTAGTTTTTAAATTTGAAGCAAGAATAATAGTTCCTCCATTAAACTAATGCCCTCCTTGCTTGGGACAAAAAACACCTTTGTAAGACTAATGAAAGGCCATGAAATTAGGATTATGGAAGGGGCCTGAGGGCTGCTAAGATGTAGGTGTGGTTTTTCAGACTTCTGTATTCTGGCAACTGACTGACCCCACCTGGACCCATGACTCATGACTCAACCAGTCCTGTGGCCTCCATCCATAGGCAATGCACAGTAACTGTTTTCCTTGTTCCTTTGATTTCAGCCCAACTAATCAGCAACACACATATCCTAGCACTCTGCCTACACAATTGTAATAAAAACTCTAGCTGCTCAATTTACAAGGAGACTGATATTAGTAATAACTCTAGTCCTTATGCTTGGCTAGCACTGCATTCATTAAACTCTTTATTGCAATATCACAGTCTTAGCAAATTGGTTTTGTTTGTGCAGCAGGAAGGAAGAACCCATTGGGTGATTGCAGTTGGAAATAACAAGAAGTGATTTATTTCTGGACACATTTTTTTGTTTTTATTTATTCAGGTAAAATTCACATAGCATAAAATTAATCATGCTAAAATGTGACATTTAGTACATTCATCTCTGTCTAGTTCCAAGACAGTTTATACGTTCCAAAAGAAAACCCCGTACCATTTAAGCAGTCGTTTGCCATACCCCTCTCCTCTCCTTCCCCTGGCACCACTAATCTGCCATCTGCCTTTCTGAATTCCCTATTCTGGACATTTCATATAAATAGAATTATACAGTTAAAAACTTCAGACAAATTACATTCAACAGAGTTTATTTAAACAATGAACAATTCATGAATCAGACAGCACTCAGGACTAGGAGAGGTCCAGAGAGCTCCACCCAGCAGCATTAGCAGCGAGTTTTTATAGGCTGAACACAAAAGCAAAGTAATGAAATCATTGGATTGGCTGCAGCTAGGCGTTTACCTTATTTGGGCATGGATCTGACTGTACCAGCTGTTTGTTCTTGGCTGACTTTTGGCTGTTTTTTTACAAAAATGTATGTACTTCTAAGATAGATTTTGGTGTGTTCCTTAGGAACTGAAAGTATGAGACAGCCTCAGGACAATGGCCTTCTACTAATTTAATCCAAGTATAAAATATGTGACCTTTGTGACTGGCTTCTTTCATTTAGAAAAATGCTTCTAAGTTCATCCATGTTGTAGCATATGTCAGTAATTAATTCCCTTTAATGACAGAATGGTATGCCATTGTTTAGATACAACACATGTTTATCTTTTCATCAGTTGATGGACTATATATTGTTTCTATCTTTCGACTATTTTGAACAGTGCTCTGGATACATTTTAAAGTTGGAGTAAGTAAGATTTTCTAATACTCTGGAATCAGACTATGAAATAAAGAGATAAATCGAATGCCATGGATTTTAGCCTGAGCAGTGTAGACCCACAGTAACCACCACTAGAAGGGATAAATCTCTGATAGAATAAATCTTCAATTTGGAAGGGGAGATTTAATAGCAGTGACTCAGTTTGGGACCTAAAAATTTCAAGATGTCAATTCCGAGTGGGTGTATCATAGAGGCAGATGGATATATGATTCTGGAGTCCAGGAAATTGTCATTAGGTGGTACATGAAGCCATGAAAATATATTGGAACCTGCAGGGACTTAGTGTGGAGAAAAAAAAAGATTTTTTTTTCTATTGTACTTTAGGTTCTGGGGTACATGTATAGATCATGCAGGATTGTTGCATAGGTACATACATGGCAAGGTGGTTTGCTGCCTTCATTCCCCCATCACCTATATCTGGCATGTCTCCCCTTGTTATCCCTCCCCACCCTCCCCAACCCCCGCTGTCCCTCCCCTAGACCCCCCAAAACTGACCATAGTATGGGATGCTTCCCTCCCTGTGTCCACATGTTCTAATTGTTCAACACCTGCCTATGAGTGATAACATGTGGTGTTTGGTTTTCTGTTCTTGTGTCAGTTTACTGAGAATGATGGTTTCCAGATTCATCCATGTCACAATGAAGGACACAAACTCATCATTTTTAATGGCTGTGTAGTATTCCATGGTGTATATATGCCACATTTTCTTTATCCAGTCTATTGTTAATGGACATTTGGGTTGGTTCCAGTTCTTTGCTATTGTAAACAGTGCCGCAATGAACATGCGCGTGTATGTGTCTTTATAATAGAACAATTTATAATTCTTTGGGTACATACCCAGTAATGAGATTGCTGGATCAAATGGAATTTCTATTTCAAGGTCCTTGAGGAATTGCCACACTGTCTTCCACAATGATTGCGCTAATTTGCACTCCCACCAACAGTGTAAAAGTGTTCCTATTTCTCCACATCCTCTCTAGCATCTGTTGCCTCCAGAATTTTTAATGATAGCCATTCTAACTGGTGTGAGATGGTATCTCAATGTGGTTTTGATTTGTATTTCTCTAATGACCAGTGATGATGAACATTTTTTCATGTGTTTGTTGGCCTCATATATGTCTTCTTTTGAAAAGTATCTGTTCATATCCTTTGCCCACGTTTAAATGGGTTTGTTTTTTTTTTCTTGTAAATCTCTTGTAGTTCTTTGTAGATTCTGGATATTAGCCCTTTGTCACATGGGTAGATTGCAAAAATATTTTCCCATTCTGTTGGTTGCTGGTTTACTCTAATGATTGTTTCTTTTGCTGTACAGAAGCTCTGGAGTTTAATTAGATCCCATTTGTCTATTTTGGCTTTCGTTGTCATTGCTTTTGGTGTTTTAGCCATGAAGTCCTTGCCTATGCCTGTGTCCTGAATGGTTTTGCCTAGGTTTTCTTCTAGTGTCTTTATGGTGTTAGGTCTTATGTTTAGATCTTTAATCCATCTGGAGTTAATTTTAGTGTAAGGTGTCAGGAAGGGGTCCAGTTTCTGCTTTCTGCATATTGCTAGCCAGTTTTCCCAACACCATTTATTAAACAGGGAATCCTTTCCCCATTGCTTATTTTTCTCAGATTTGTCAAAGATCAGATGATTGTAGATGTGTGGTGTTGCTTCTGAGGCCTCTGTTGTGTTCTGTTGGTCTATGTCTCCGTTTTGGTACCAGCACCATGCTGTTTTGATTACTGTGGCCTTGTAATATAGTTTGAAGTCAGCAGCATGATGCCTCCAGCTTTGTTCTTTTTGCTTAGAATTGTCTTGGCTATGCGGGCTCTCTTTTGGTTCCATATGAAGTTTGAAGTGGTTTTTCCCAGTTCTGTGAAGGTCATTGGTAGGTTGATGAGGATAGCATTGAATATATAAATTACTTTGGGCAGTATGGCCATTTTCACAATGTTGATTCTTCCCAACCATGAGCATGGAATGTTTTTCAATATGTTTGTGTCCTCTCTTATTTCATTGAGCAGTGGTTTGTAGTTCTCCTTGAAGACATCCTTTATATCCTTTGTTAGTTGTATTCCTAGGTATTTTATTCTCTTTGTAGCAATTGTGAATGGGAATTCACTTTTGATTTGGCTCTCTGTTTGTCTGTTATTGGTGTATAGAAATGCTTGTGATTTTTGTACATTGATTTTGTATCCTGAGACTGCTGAAGTTGCTTATCAGTTTTAGGAGATTTTGGGCTGAGATGATAGGGTCTTCTATATATACAATCATATCATCTGCAAATAGAGACAATTTGTCTTCCTTTTTCCTGATTGAATGCCCTTTATTTCTTTTTCTTGCCTAATTGCTCTGATTAGAACTTCCAATACTATATTGAATATGAGGGTGAGAGAGGGCATCCTTGTCTAGTGCCAGATTTCAAAGGGAATGCTTAAAGTTTTTGCCTGTTCAGTATGATATTGGCTGTGGGTTTGTTTTAAATAGTGTTTATTATCTTGTGATGCGTTCCATCGATACCTAGTTTACTGAGGATTTTTTAGCATAAAGGGCTGTTGAATTTTGTCAAAGGCCTTCTCTGCGTCTGTTGAGAAAATCATGTGATTTTTGTCTTGGTTCTGTTTATGTGGTGGATTACATTTGTAGACTTGCTTATGTTGAACCAGCCTTGCATCCATTCATTGTGATGGATAAGGTTTTTGATATGCTGTTGCCATCGGTTTGCCAGTATTTTATTGAAGCTTTTCGCATCGATGTTCATCATGGATATTGACCTGAAGTTTTCTTTTTTTGTTGCATGTCTTCCAGGTTTTGGTATTAGGATGATGTTGGTCTCATAAAATGAGTTGGGAGGATTCCCTTTTTTTGTATTGTTTGGAATAGTTTCAGAAGGAATGGTACCAGATCCTCTTTGTACATCTGGTAGAATTCAGCTGTAATCCTGTCTGAACCTGGGCTTTTTTTAGTTAGTAGTCTATTAATTGCTGACTCAACTTCAGCCCTTGTTGTTGGTCTATTCAGGGTTTCAACTTCTTCCTGGTTTAGTCTTGGTAAGTGCAAGTGTCCAGAAATTTATCCGTTTCTTCCAGATTTACTGTTTTGTGTGCATAGAGTCGTTTGTAGTAATCTCTGATGGTAGTTTGTATTTCTGTAGAATCGGTGGTGATTTCCCCTTTGTTTTTTATTGTATCTATTTGATTCTTCTTTTTTATTAGTATGGCTAGCAGTCTCTGTTGTGTTGATCTTTTCAAAAAAACCAGCTCCTGGATTTACTGATTTTTTTGAAGGATTTTTTGTGTCTCTATCTCCTTCGGTTCTGCTCTGGTCTTAGTTATTTCTTGTCTTCTGCTAGCTTTTGAGTTTTTTTGATCTTGCTCCTCTAACTCTTTCAATTTTGATGATAGGGTATTGATTTTAGACCTTTCCTTGCTCATCATGTGGGCATTTATTGCTATGAATTTCTCTCTAGACACTGCTTTAAATGTGTCCCAGAGATTCTGGTACATTGTGTCTTTGTTCTCATTGGTTTTGAAGAACATCTTTATTTCTGCCTTCATTTCATTGTTTATTGAGTCGACATTCAGGAGCTAGTTGTTCATTTTCCATGAAGTTGTGTTGTTTGAGTTAGTTTCTTAATCCTGAGTTCTAATTTGATTGCACTGTGGTCTTAGAGACTGTTGGTTATGATTTCTGTTCCTTTGCATTTGCTGAGAAGTGATTTACTTCCAATTATGTGGTCAATTTTAGAGTAAGTGGGATGTGGTGCTGAGAAGAATGTATATTCTGTGGATTTGGGATTGAGAGTTCTGTAAATGTCTATTCAGGTCACTTGGTCCAGATCTGCATTCAAGTCCTGGATTTCCTTGTTGATTTTCTGTCTCATTGATCTGTCTAATATTGACAGTGGAGTGTTAAGGTCTCCCACTATAACTGTGCCGGAGTCTGAGTCTCTTTGTAGTCATTAAGGACTTGCTTTTTGTATCTTGGTGCTCTTATATTGGGTGCATATATATTTAGAATAGTTAGCTCTTCTTGTTGTGTTGATCCTTTTACCATTATGTAATGCCCTTCTTTGTCTCTTTTGATCTTTGTTGGTTTAAAGTCCATTTTATCAGAGACTAGGACTGCCACCTGTGCTCTTTTTTGCTCTCCATTTGCTTGGTGAATCTTCTTCCATCCCTTTATTTTGAGTCTGTGTGTGTCTTTGCATGTGAGATGGGTCTCCTGAATACAGCACACCAATGACTCTTGGCTTTTTATCCAATTTGCTAGTTTGTGTCTTTTGATTGGGGCATTTAGTCCATTTACCTTTAATGTTAATATTGTTATATGTGAATTGGATTGTGCCATTTTATTACTGGTTGGTTGTTTTGCCCTTTGGTTGGCGTAATTATTTCATTGTGGAGGTGACCTTTACCATTTGGTTCTTTTTTGCAGTGGCTGGTACTGGTTTTTCTTTTCTGTGTTTAGTGCTTCCTTCAGGAGCTCTTGTAGGGCAGGTCTGGTAGTGACAAAATCTGTCAGCAATTGCTTGTCCATAAAGGATTTTATTTCTCCATCACTTATAAAGCTTAGTTTGGCTGGATATGAAATTCTGTGTTGAAAATTATTTTCTTTAAGGATGTTGAATATTGGCCCCCACTCTCTTCTGGTTTGTAGGGTTTCTGCTGAGAGATCCACTGTGAGTCTGATGTGCTTTGGTTTGTGGGTCACCCAACCTTTGTCTCTGACTGCTCTTAGTACTTTTTCCTTCATTTTAACCCTGTTGAATCTGATTATTATGTGCCTTGGGGTTGCTCTTCTAGAGGAGTATTGTTGTGGTGTTCTCTGTATTTCCTGTATTTGAATGTTGGCCTGCCTTGCTAGGCTTGGGGAAGTTCTCCTGGATAATATCCTGAAGAGTATTTTCCAGCTTGGATTCATTCTCCCCATCATCTTCTGGTACACCAATCAAGCGTGGATTAGGTCTTTTCACATAATCCTATATTTCTTGAAGGCATTGTTCATTTCTTTTCACTCTGTGTTCTCTTTTCTTGACTTCTTGTTTTATTTCATTGAGTTGATCTTCAGTCTCTGATATCCTTTCTTCTGCTTGATCTATTCGGCTATTGAAACTTGTGTATGCTTCTGGAAGTTATTGTCCTGTGTTGTTGAGCTCCATCAAGTCGTTTATGTTCTTCTCTAAGCTGGTTGTTCTAGTTAGCATTTCTTCTAACCTTTTTTCAGTGATTTTAGTTTCTTTACATTGGGATAGAACATGTACCTTTAATTCAGAGAAGTTTGTTATTACCCACCTTCTGAAGCCTGCTTCTGTCAATTTGTCAAATTAATTCTCCATCCAGCTTTGTTCCCTTGCCGATGAGGAGTTGTGATCTCCTGGTGGGGGAGTGTTGTTCTGGTTTTTGATGGTTTCACTCTTTGTGCGCTGGTTTCTTCCCATCTTGTTGGATTTATATAGTTTTGGTCTCAGGTAGCTGCTTGAGGAGGTGACCTTTCCTTTGTCTGCCTGCAGAGGAGCTGCTGGGCCGCTACGAATTCAGTGGAGCTGCTGCCGTCTTTTATTTACTCAAGAAAGTTAGGCCAGGTTCTGCAATGGCAACTTCCCTTCCCCTCGCCGAGCTCAATTGTTCCTGGTTGCTCTCTAACTGACGTTCTGGGTGTGAAACTCTGTAGTGAGAGTTTTTTAACCTGCTGGACTGTGTGTGTGTGTGTGTGTGTGTGTGTGTGTGTGTGTTTGTGTGGGGGCGGGGGGGAGGTGCGGGACCTGTCCTGCTATATGGGCTGTTTCCCTGTTTTCATTACCCCTTCTTTCTGGGGGGCGGGTGGTTCCATCCAGCGGGCTTTCTGACTTTGGCATCAGCCAGTGCTTCTGCCTATTATCTATGCTGACTGCCTGGCGCTGGCTGAAGTTGCTGTTCTGCCCTGTTCAGGCAGCTCACTGAGGCTTTTCAGCCTGGTGAAGATCTCCTGTTCTGTGGGTTGTAGAGGGCTTGGGTGGAGTGCTGTATCCAAACAGAAGTCCCAGCCAGGGAGATCCCGTGGTCCTCTGGTTGGTTGCACACACCTCCTGGGTGAGGCAGTGCCCCACCTTGCCTCAACTTGCCCTATTTGATTTATGCCCACTGTCCAACCACTCACAAAATGAACCTGGTACCTCTTTGGGAATTGCGGGGAGCACTTGGCTTCTACATCTCTCTCGCTGGGAGCTGCTTTCTGGAGCTGCTTCTTATTCGACCATCTTGGGATTCCTCAAGAAAGATTTTTGAAGGGTAATTTCTGAGGCCTCCCAATGTTTAAAAATTAGGGAAATAAAAAAGAAACAATAAAGGAAATTGACTATAAAGTGGTCAGAATAGGTAGAAAACAGGAACATTGTGGAGTTAGAATTTAATATAGATTATGAAAATAATGTGAAATGAAAATTGTTAAATTCATTAAACAAAATATTTCTTTTATAGTTGCCGTATGCATATTTTTCCTTTAGTATCTCAGATACATTTAAAAGTTGCTGATCGGGCTGGGCGCGGTGGCTCACGCCTGTACTCCCAGCACTTTGGGAGGCCGAGGCGGGTGGATCACGAGGTCAAGAGATCGAGACCATCCTGGTCAACACGGTGAAACCCCGTCTCTACTAAAAATACAAAAAATTAGCTGGGCATGGTGGCGCGTGCCTGTAATCCCAGCTACTCAGGAGGCTGAGGCAGGAGAATTGCCTGAACCCAGGAGGCGGAGGTTGCAGTGAGCCGAGATCGCGCCATTGCACTCCAGCCTGGGTAACAAGAGCGAAACTACGTCTCAAAAAAAAAAAAAAAAAAAAAAAAAAAAGTTGCTGATCATTTAATGACATAATAATGTAGGAAGATGCAGCTGCTGTATTTAAATGAGGATCTACACTATTTTAAAATAGATTTTATTGTAAAAATGTTGAAATAGAAACAGCAAGAAATAGATTTTACTAGTTTTAATATTTAATTAAAGTTAATTCTGACAATCACATTTCTGTTGTAAAACCATCAGGGAGGGAAAAACACATATGTTACATGATGGAGTGTGTCTTCATATCTAGGCAAATTGGATTCATTTCATAAAAACAGAAATGATACTTGGGTGAATCAACTGGAGCTGACTGTTAATCCAGTGTGATAAAATAAAAATCAATCCAATTTTGTTCCAGTACTTTAGAAACAAAGCCCTGTAGAAAGGCACCTGAGTTAATGGTAAGGAGAATTATCATGGGCCAGCTTTGCTCTGCGGAGTTCCAGTTCAGATTTTTGATACAACCTTGACAATTAATAGCTCTTCTTTTACTCTCAAAAGCATTTCATTTTGGAAGATACATGGAATATGCTTATTCTAAGGAAATATAAATGGTGGATAAGGAACACAAAAGATAGTGTTGATGTTGTCTCATTTACCCAAGGAAATATAACCCATTCTGAACTATCAAATTATGGAATGTACATTTTAATGGGCAAATAATTACTTTTGAGATTTTTTCTTTTCAAAGGTTTTCACATAATTGAAATTTCTTTTTCTAAGGAATACTATCACCAGAACTATGACATATTAGTTTGTACCACACATTTGTTAATATTCAATCATGATTGATAGAAATCAGAAATTTTATATAACCCAAGCTAATAAATCAAAGATATATATCTTAGTAATTTCTTACTGTATCTTAAATATCTCTTGATAGACATAACATCAACTACCCCCTCAAACAGATTTAATCCCCTTTCTTTCTATAGATGGAAATGATTTTACCAAATACTTTATATATTCCTAACATTTAGTCTAATATAGAGGCAGATCCTTTTGCTTTGAGTAACATTCGATGACATTTTCTAATTCCTAAAGATATAATTGTATCAGTCCACACCATACATTAACAAACTCCATCCTGCTAGAGCACTTGGAATGTAAAGTGAAGGTGTTCCCTCAGCAATTTAATATTATTTAAATAGCATAAATAATATTATTTAAATAGCATATATCCCCAAAATATGCAGGATAAGACAGAGTATAGATATGAGAACTAATGTGCAAGGGGCTGGTATTCTTCACAGAGTGACATTTGGGTGGATGACCATCTTTTGCTTAAAAAAGGTTGTTGCTAAATGGACTTGTGAACAGTTTTAAGTTTTTCTTATTTTTATTGCAAGTGAGTTAGAGGAAATTTGCAGATGTTAAAATTTAAACAATATTTGAGCACAGTTTGGTAGATGAGAGAAAGAAACATATAAAAAGGAATTCTCCAGTGAAAAAATAATTAGAATACTTGGAGAAGAGTAAGATTTTGATATTGCTGTTATGGCTACAATAGAATCATCAGAAAACATGATGGGGAAAGATAGACAAGTATGAAAAGAATGTTTTTTGCCAAGAAGTTTGAGTTCTTCAGTTTGCATTGGGTCATTCTAAAAGTCAGTAAATGAGAAAGAAACATAATCAGAAATGTGATTTACATCTGCATTATTGATAGCAGCTAAAGAATATAGTGGAGGAAACAATTACTTCAGAAAACATCACCCTAGTCCACATTAAAGAATAGGACATTGCAGTATATTTACATCACACATATAAATTGGTAATAATACTTTAAGCTTACTATGATATTTGATAGTGGGTTAGCTTAATTCTAGGAAAGACATTTATATTGTTTCTAAGTAAATATTTTACTTGATTTAATAGACATGTCATTGGAATATAGACAAGTGAAATATTTTGAAAATTTGATAGCTTATCATAGACGGCAAAGGTCTCATGTAAAAATTGTTAAACGAATTAACCCTAGGTCTCCTAAATCTGATTAGCCAATGATTCTCTGTTAACTCTCACAAGATTTAACAATTCAATTTTCAAGATTTGTTTAATGCTTAGTGCACATTTCATAATAGACACTGTAGAGAGAGTATAAATGAAGTGTAATACGTTTACCTAAATGAGTTTTCAAGTTGAATGGAGAGCATAATCTGCATTCAATATTAGACTCAATGATAATATCAGATTGGATATAATGAAGGGCAAACTGAATGATTGGACAGAAGGTGTTGTAAAAGCTCAACAGAACAGTATGGAATGGAATAGTTGCAGAAAACATCATGAAGTAAAGTAATCTTAGGATTTTCCCAGGTTTTTATTTTTTTTTTATGATTATTACTGTTCCATTATTCCTAAGTGATTACATTAAGTATTTCTGCAGCACACTGATACAGAATTATTAACAAATAAAATGCTTGTGTTAGGTTTTCTTTTGCTCACAAAAAGAAATAATTATCAAAATGTAATTTGAGTGCCTACATTTGTTTTTTGAATTACTTCCTTTCATCTTTTTATGATTGAAATATATTCATCAACACCATTGAAGCACTGATATCCAAATTTAGTTTTATTAAATTCATTAGCTAGGCATAGCCTTGAAATATTTCAAAGCCACTGAAACTATTAACTGATGAAATACCATATTAGTGTCATATCAAAGAATGATTTGTTTTTCAAAGAAACCTTTAACATTGTAGATGGCATATTTATTCATTTATCAGTGGATGTGGAGAATTTTTTTTTTAAATGAGTCAATTATACGATAAAATGTCTTACCATTCTGATTTGAAGTATTAAAAAAAGGATTTAGTAGATTGGTTTTGCATAAAATGTAATGATATGTTATGTTGAAATCTAATGTAAGAACTTTCAATGTTGATATATAAAAAACAAAAACAAAAAAACGGTTTCTCTGTTCTTAGTTTTGCCAGAGTGGTTGATGAACACTATGCATGTTTTTCTTTTCTATGGTCAATCTTCTTTTGGAGGACATCAATTGATTTTTCTTCTACTAGCTAAAATTTCCTTGAGGGAGAGGGGATTGTTCCACCTCCACATCCATCTGTGAGGTTACGTTGGAGCTTACCATTGACAAATCCTGCCTCACTACCCAAAGTTGGGCATATGCCACAAGCCTGGTCCCATTCTATAACACAACTTATCTAAGAAGGGAAGGCCTCTTTTTTCTCTGATGTAAATATCAGAACTTAGAGCTGCTGAAGGCCTTGTCTTCTTCATGCAGTGGAATCTGAGAGAAGGTAACCAACAAGTTGCCCTGACTGCCAAAACTTCCTGTTGAATATTATATTAGAATTACCAGAATTGTACATTTCTGTTTCTACATGCAATTGTAGTATCCTTCCATGAATCCCCTCTTTTACTTAAGCTAGGGAGCTGTTTCTTTAGAAGTTGAAACCTACAAGTTTTACCTATTACATATCTGCCATGACAGGATGTGAAAAAAAATGACACATCCACAATATGTTATTCTAAATCCCTGGGGCTAGATATGGTTCAGAATTTGAATACTTCATGTAAAAGTCCAGAAATGTCAGGGTAGCACTCTGGAGTCAAACCTATTAAGTTTTTTGCAGTGACGTGAATCAACACTCACACACTAAATGGGATTAAAAAGAGTTATAAACGACTTGTTGTCAATTCAGTTCAGCTTTGTAGTCAATTGAGCTTTGACACACCAGACCTAGGAGAACACTTGTTGTTTTTCAGGGCTTCTTGGATTTTGGAATTACAGAAAATGAGTGGGAGCTGTGCTTTAGTCTAAACTATTATTGAGGAATAAATCCTCTCCTAATCTTAAAGATATGGTTTGCAGAACCCTGTTGGGTGAAAATTTGTAGTAACTATCTCATACATTGCTTCCAGCTACTCCTTCCTCCAACCCAAAAGCTGCTCCCTAGTGAGGCAATATGGCATACAGGGGAGAAAGACTGGCTGCCAGAATCAGGCACATCTGTGTCTAGATTCTGGAGTGGCTAAACGTGTCCTTTTAATTTGAGGATGAAATGTAAGCAGCAATAAGTTCTATCCAACATAAAATACCGTTCTGAAAGCTAACAAGAAACCCTGTACTATTTTAGACAGTAGAGTTTATCTGTTCATTCTCTATGACAAAAAAAAAAGAATCATGAGCCCATAGTAATTTTCTTTAGAAAGATGTTTGGTTTGATAATAACAAGATTTAAAAATTGATAAATCTATCCATTTTGTGCTTTTTCTTTTTTTTTTTCAAGACAGTTTGTTTCAAGCAACTTTAAGAAAAAAACATTCATGTGGAGGCAGATCACAAAATTACATATCAATTATGCACAAGGAACTTGAGTATTTTTGTTAATAGTGGATAAAAATCCATAAAATAATCTGTTAGTAATCATCATCATAAAGATCATCTTAAGAGCTAATATTTACTGAGATTTAATTAATTCATTTACTCTGAGCTATGGCACTCTGCTAACACTTGACATTTTCTCCTTTAATTTTTACAAAAACCTTGTAGAGTAGGTGATATAATTCTATTTATTTTACAAATGGAAACATTGTGGTTTAGATAAAATAACTCTCTAAAGCAGCATGTGATATGAGTTCCTAACCTCTATTTAGAGGTCAGGAGAAGCTTTTCATATGAGGCAAATATCTGAGTTGAGATCTAAAACAAGATTTAGTTGAGTGAGAAAAACAAAAACAAAACTCTGGACAAAAGATCTCAAATACAAGAGTAACTGCACATGTGAAGAATGGAAACTCTATCAACATTTTGTGGTTACAAAGGAGATGAGAGGAGACGCTGAAGCAGTAAAAACAGCTGATGTCAAGCTGGGTGTTCTAACACATGAAGGAGCTTGGACATTATCCTGAAGGCCACAAGGAGCTGCTGAAATGCTTATGCTAAAGAGCAAATGATTGTAATTTTCATTTAATTTATATTTCAGGTTATATCATGAAAAGAATGGATTAGAAAGGAGAAAGAACACTAGAAACTCAAATTCACTTAAAAGGCAATACTCTAGCTATCGGGTGAAATTGGTAGCATTGTTGAGATTTTGGGATTGTAGAATCTATAGGAATTGATGGTTTGTTTTATGGTATAGAATAGGAGAGATTATGTCCTGTGATGAGGGTTCAGTCATGGGCCTCAGAGAAGATATTAGTGACATTTACTGAGCTAAAGAACATGGGAGCTGGAGAAGGGATTGGGATTAGCATAGAAAACCATTTTTCTAGAAGATGAGTTTGAACTTCCACTGAAATATCCCAAAGGAGAAATACAGTATTTGGGTATATTAATCTGCAGCCGAAGTGTTCATTTTGGGAGACATCAGTAAATAAAAGGACTTGAAGTTGGAGTTGTGGGTATCAGAACACCTGGACTGAGATTATCCCATGAGAGAAGAAATGCCTAAGAACAAAATGGAAAACACCAGCAGCTCCAAAGACAGAACACTGAAGCATTAGAGAAGCCAATGGAAGAAAATGTTTTGAGGAAGATGATAACATAAAATTAAGTGTGATACTGACATGAGTATCTAGAAATGATATTAGAGCAATTTCAGCAGAACTGGGGGGACAGAACCCAGCGTGCAGTGGGTTCTAGAAAGAATAAGGCATAGACATTCTGGTTGAGGAATTTTGGTGGTCCTAAGACCCTCAACAATAAAGGTGCCACCACCAAAATACCTTGCAACTCTGGCTTGCTTGGGAGATTGTTAGTATCTTCTTGCTTATCAGGTTGCTTACTATTTTCAATTTCAATAGGCTTTGGGGGAACAGGTACTGTTTGATTACATGAATAAATTCTTCAGTGATGATTTCTGAGATTCTGTTGCACCCATCACTGGAGCAGTGTACACAGTACCCAATGTGTAGTCTTTAACCCTCCTCTCCCTCCCACTCTTTGAGTGCCCAAGGTTCATTGTATCATTTTATGTGTTTGCATCCTCATAGCTTAACTTCCACTTATAAGTGAGAACATATGTTTGGTTTTTCATTCCTGAGTTACTTCACTTAGAATGATGGTCTCCAACTCCCGCCATTAATTGTTTCCTTTTTATGGCTGAGTAGTATTCTATGGTACATACATACCACATTTTCTTTATCTGCTTGTTGATTAATGGGCATTTATTTTTCAAGGCCAAATAGGTGCCTGGAACTTCCCTCTAAGGGACTCAAGATTTTTTAAAAATTTCCATGCTTGAGCGGACCAGCATATGCTAAGTGGGGTCCTTACTCCATGTCACACTTCTATATTTTATTTTTGTGATTTTCTTTTTTAAATTCCTGCCTTGGCACCTTAAACATTTGGTTCTGTATTCAAAGTAATGAGGGCCAGAGTACAAGTGCAAATAATGACCTAAAAAACACAGCTGTCAGCAGGGGAGAAATAGAAGAGCAGAAGGTGCTGCCAAAGAAGGGGGCTTTTTGTGTTTTTTTATCTGTTCTATTTTTGTGATAGAAGAGAAGTGCACACACTTAGATTTCATTAAAAGTTATATAAAAAATAAATTACAAACAGGAGAGGAAAAATGATAAACCCAGCAAGTGTCTAAGTATAGAAGAAAAAAATTGGACACAGAACACAGCTAGTTGGATTCTCCTTGGACAGGAGGCAAGTTACTTTCTTTATATGAACAGAAAGAAATGAGGAAATCAAAGAGGAGTGTGGAGGTTTGGGAATTTAAAAGTTCAGTGGTTTTATCACAGAGCATTTGTTTTGCCTACATGATAGGAGGCTGCTGAAAGTAAAGAGAAGAGATGGAGTAGAAGGCTTAATAATTGTTCAGGAAAAACTACAATAGTTGTGAAGAGTGGTTGAAGTTACTAACTAGGAGGACACAGAGTATTGAAGGTGGCTGTAAGGGCTCAACTGTGTGGAAGAATATGGTTACAGGGTGTGTATTTGTCAGGGCTTTCCAAAAAAAATAGAACTAATAGGAGAGACAGATTTTAAGGAACTAACTGAAGCAATTACGGAGACTCGCAAGTCCAAAATCTGCAGAGCCAATGCCCAGTTTGAATCCAAGGGCTGGAAGCTGCTGTAGAACCAAGAAGAGCTGATTCCCCAATCTGAAGGCCATTTTAGGGAAGGAGGATCTCCCTCTTACTTGGCACAGAGGCAGCCTTTTGCTTTACTCTGGTCTTAACTCCTTGTATGAGGCCCACTCACACTGTGAAGGGTACTCTGCTTTACCCAGTCTATTGATTTAAATATTAATCTTAGCAGGGCATGGTGGCTTATACTTCTAATCCCAGCACTTTGTGAGACTGAGGCAGAAGGATCGCTTGAGCCCAGGAGTTTCAGATCAGCCTGGGCAACATATTGAGACTCCATCTGTACTGGAAATAAAATTTAAAAAATTAGCCAGGCATGGGTGGCTTATTCCTATAGTCCCAGCTACTTGGGAGGCTGAGGTGAGAGAAGATCACTTAAGTCCTGGAGGTTGATACTACAGTGAGCTGAGATCACACCACTGCACTCCAGCCTGGGTGACCGAGCAAGACTCTGTCTTAAATACATAAACAAATAAATAAATAAATATAAATCTCATCCAAAAAATCCCTCATGGAAACATCTAGAATAACGTTTTATCAAATATATAACCCATGACCCAGTCAAATTGACATGTAAAATTAACCATCATAGGGTGGTACAAATATTTTCTATCTGGAAATGCTTTGGAATGTTATATATAAATGTATATAAAAACAGTAATAATTTTCTCTCCCATTATGTGTTCACTTATTACTGTTCTGCTAAATGAAAACAGATAAACTCAATCGTAGGGTATCTCATTTATTTGAAAATCATGCTCTTTGGCTTTTAGTAATTCAGTAATTTAATATGGTTCATAATCTTTTCATTATCACTGACACTTTTCTGTGGTTCCTCTTTGAGATCTAAGCATTATTCTCAAGTTTAAGGAAAGAATAACTGAGTTTATGTACATTAACTTATTTTTGTGAAAGCCAAATGTTGGCAGGTTGTCATATGAAACATTGCCTACATTTTGATTGTTAAAGAACTCAGTGAAGAATTCAGGACATAAGATTTTGTCTTTGTTCTTACAAACTTAGAAATAAGATTGATTTTGCAATTGACTTTTGTTTTCCAGAATTGATTTGATCATATTTATGTCATGTCCACATTACTTTTGTGACGGTACCTTATAAAGGTCCTACCTCACTGTCCTATATGGCTCAATGCAGATTTGACCTTGATATATTTTTGGGGGGGATTAAATATATGGCATCAAAAAATAGTCTATGCCCCCAATTTCAGTTATTTGGGCTTAAAATTTTTATTTTATTTCAAGTTAAAAATAAATACTGTTTTGTTTCCATCCCCCAAAAAAGGTATGGAAATGACCTGTGTTGGATAAGCACACATTCTTCAAGAATGACATTTGTAATCTGCAAAAGAAAATTTCTAGTTCTAGAAAATGATAATCTGTTATGTATAGTAAATTCCATCAACCAACCATGCAGAATCATTTCAAATTGTCATTCAGCTGTATCCCCCAAAATAAGACTGCTATTACCAATGATACTATTTTTTATTCATAAAGACCATGAATGTCCTATTTAAATAAATCAAAAGTCACTGTAGAGTTGCATACTAGTTAATTCCACATAAATATAAATATAAATACTTACTCTGTGCCAGGCACTCAGGATGGAAAGGTAAATGTGCCTGAGATGGTCCCTGCCCACACATAAAATATAAATTGCAGGACATGTTTTGGCTTATTTGCTGAGAGCCATCTGTTTGTTTTTCTAGCATGGTCTGGGCACTGGTTCTTCCTTCATTCATTGCTGCTGTTGCTCTGATTGCTGTTTACCCAATTCCAAAAGAAATGTTTCTTGAGAGCTATGTTCAAACATTAAAAATTAAGTGTATTTTTTAATAGGAAAATCAGCTTACATTTATTGAAGTGGATCTATGCTATCACATATAAAGATATAGATAGTATACGCACTATGAGAAAATGTCAGAGAAGCATTTTTGTTGTTTTCTTAATAGAAATTTTTAACCTTATCATATGAGATAGTTTGATTTTTTTAAAAATCACCACTGCCATATGTTAAATAATGCCTTTAAGGTTAAATGATAGAAGAGTTACAAGAAACTTAAAGGCAAAACAATTTAAGTTGCAAACAGCAAGACTGAAACAGAAGTAAATGCTCCCCTATAGGGAAGTAAGCTGATTAAAGGTGATTACTAGATGCAAACACAAAGCAAAAATACATAGATTATATAAGGTCATAGCAAAAACTGTAAGCAGCAAGTCAGCAGTCAAGCCAATACTTAGTCCTTAGAGGTGTAGACCCATGTTTAAAGATTCAGATTTGAATTATTGGGTCCACCCCTCTAGTTTTTTAAGTTATAATACCCTAGTGTCATCATGTCATGCATACATATTACTTAGCACATCCAAACAATAAAAACATTCAAATTACACTGGGTGGATTTCGTCACAGACTGTTAGACATTTCAACACTGAGACAGTTTAGGTTTTTACATCGGGCAATTCAATTGCTTCTCAAACTATTCCGTAAGGTCCAAAATATCCATACTATGAAAATCTTAAAAGTTAAGCAGATCCTCAATTTTTAAAAATATAGTCTAAGCATAAATTTGTCACACTGAATAGAACAAAGTAAAAACTACAGAGAAGGAAACAGGAAATTAATATGAAAGTCTAAATTGAATGTCTCTTCTGTGAGTTCAAAAATAGGCATACCCCATTTCACATGTGAAGGAGGACACGTGAATATTCATTTACGACTGTACGATCTAGTTTGCTTCCTCAAGTAAGTGTAGCTAACAGTTATAATTTGCACAATTATCAACTTAAAATTTTCACTTTCATCTTCCGTTTGAAAATTTAGAGAATTTCAATGACCCATACTAATTTGTGGAGTAATGTATACAGAACTCATATCTAAAAAGGAAGTTTCAGTGGTACACTTAGTTTGAATAATCTGAGGTATTTTTCCCAAGAAATTTATTCTACTTTCCATTTAATAATTATTATGAAGCATTAGTGGGGAGGTCACAGCAGGGCAAGACTGTAGCAGAGAAATGTATACATCATGTTTCTCCCTAAAGCATGCTTATAATCTGGTTGGAGAAATGATTTGCACAAATATGTAGCAAATTCCCACTGATGATCCTGCACACTTAGCTAGCATGCCACCTCCTCCAGTAAGCCTTCCTGGACCTCCCAGACAGAGTCAACATCTCCCTCTGTGTGTAGCCCATGCCAGGATTTACACTTAAGTGCTGTAATTACACACTTATTTGCTGTCCCCTTCCTGATGGGACCTAGAGCTGCGTCCACCTTAGCTTGAGTTAGTGTAATATATGAATTTGGTAAAATAAGTAAAGTAGAAAGTACATCTATTCTTCCAACCTCTAACAGAGGACTGAGAATTACAATGCTTTCTGAAGCTAAGATCTGGTGGTCACATACTCAGTAGTCTACATTGTGTCTGCTTCATCAGAAACAATCAAACCTGATACATCTGCTCCAACTCCTATTCTCAGCTGTACCCATCACATGACCTTCTTCTCTCACTCCTTCATACATAATCTGTTCCTGAGTACAATCCATTTCATTCTCTCTCTCTCTAATATTCAACTTACCCTATCAACTATACCATTCTAGTTCAAACTATTTTCTCTCACTTGGACAAAAGAAATACTTCTCCAACTTTTCTTTTACCCCTTTGATGCTTCTCTCTTCATTGAAGCCAATGTGATATCTTTTTTTTTTTTTTTTTTGAGATGGAGTGTTGCTCTGTCACCCAGGCTGGGGTGCAGCGGCGTGATCTTGGCTCACTGCAACCTCCGCCTCCTGAGTTCAAGCAGTTCTCTGCCTCAGTCTCCCAGGTAGGTGGGATTACAGGTGCCCACCACCATGCCCAGCTTATTTCTGTATTTTTAGTAGAGACGAGGTTTCACCATCTTGGCCAGGATGAGTCTTGAACTCTTGACCTCGTGGTCTACCCGCCTCAGCCTCCCAAAGTGCTGGGATTACTGGTGTGAGCCACCATGCCCAGCTGTCAGTGTGATATCTTGAACATTCAGATCAGATTAGAGTAATTCCCCTTCAGTGGCTTCTCACTCCTCGGAGAAGACCATGATCTTCAATGTCACTTGTAACATAATACATGAATCTGCCCTGCTAGTGTCCCCAGTTGCAAATCCTACCAATTTCCTCTTTGCTCCATGCACTGAATTACACCTGTACTCTCTCAGTTCTTTCACCATGCTAAGCTTTTTATCTAACTTAGGGCCTTTATATCTGCATTTCTCTCTGCTTTTGCTCCTCTGTTTGTCTGCATCACCACAGCGGCCCAGCTCGCTCCATTCATCCTTCAGATAATAGCCCAATATTCTTCTTCCAGGAGAGCTTTCTCTGTCCTCTTGATTAAATCTGATCTCTGTACTCATTCAACACTTGTATATTTCCTTTAATACTTCTCACTGCAACCTGCAACCATATACTCAAATATGTAATTATCTCATTAATCTTTCTCACCCCTACTATATTAAAAGTACCATAGAGATTAGGGTTGTTTTGCTAGACATATTCATAATGACTGTGATAGGGCCTGCGATATAGTAGGTCCTTGTTGAAAAAATAAATTTAACATTTCAACAAAAACCAAATTGAAGAATCATGAGTAAAACAAGAATTTGGGCTGTTAGTAAGAACAAAGACAAGGGAAAAGAAATTACTAGATCATCATGCTGAAAACTGAAAGTGGGGAGTGAGAGCTGGATTTAGAGTTTAAATACAGGTTAGACAATCTGGAAATCAATTCAGAAATAAAGGGACCTTATTAGATTCATTAAGGATGCCTCATGTGATTTCATTTCCCCCAGGCATCCTTGATTTATGAAAGATAAACAAGACTGACAAATGTTTAGCTGCACTAATTAAGCAAAAAAGAGATAAGATTCAAATAAGTAAAATCAGACTCACATCTATAATCCTAACAGTTTGAGAGGCTGAGGCAGGAGGATTACTTGAGGCCAGGAGTTCAAGACCAGCCTGGTCAACGTAGCAAATCCCTAGTTCTCCAAAAAAAAAGAAAAAAATGGTAAATGAGAGAGGAGACATTACAACTGATGCCACAGAAATAAGAAAAATCATTAGAAACTACTATGAACAATTATACACAAACTGAATTACCTGGAAGAAATGGACAAATTCCTAGAAACATAAAACATATCAAGACTGAATTATGAAGAACTATGAAGTCTGAACAGAGCTATATAGAGATGATATCAGTAATCAAATCTCCCATAAAGAAAAAGCCCAGGACTTGATGACTTCATGGGTGACTTCTATCTAACATGCGAAGAAGAATGAACATCAGTCACTCTGAAACTCTTCCGAAACAATTGAAGAGGAAGAAACACTTAAATTCATTTTATGAAGCAAACATAACCCAGATACCACAGCCAGGCAAAGACACCACAAGAGAGCTACAGGCCAGTATTATTGATGAATACAGATGCAAAACATCTTCAACAAAATACAAGCAAACCTACACATTATAAGGACCATACCCCATGACCAAGTCAGATTTATCCCTGGAATAAAAGGATGGCTAATCTAAAAATCGGTTATGTGATATACCACATTAACAGACAAAACGACAAAAAAAAAACATTTCAATGGTACAATAAAATCATATGATAAAAGTAAACACCTTTCCATAATAAAAACTTTTGAAACACTAGAAATAGAAGCAAAGTAACTCAAAATAATAAAAGCCATATATTAAAAGCCTCTTCATTAAACTCGATGGTATAAATGGGAAACTGTCTTATGATTAGGAACAATGCATGGATGCCCTCTCTCTTCAGTTCTATTTAACATAGTACTGAAAGTGCTTGCAACATTAGTTAGGCAAGAAAAAAAGGCATCCCTATTGGAAAATAAGAAGTAAAATTGTTTCTGTTTACTGAGGACATGTTCTTATATATAGAACACCCTAAAGACTCTACTAAAAAACTGTTAGAACTAATAATGAATTCAGTGAAGTTACAAAAATCAATTGCATTTCCATATGTTAAAAACAAGCTATCTGAAAAAAATTAGGAAAATAATCTCACATACAATAGCGTGAAATATTAAAATACTTAGGAGTAAACTTAAAGAAGGGAAAGGTTTATACACTGAAAACTGCAAAACTTTTATGAAAGAAATTAAGATGAAAACATTTATTTTTATAGATTGGAAGGCTTACTATTTTTAAGATATCCATATTCCCAAAAAGATTTGCACATGTAATTCAATTTCTATCAAAATTCCAATGTCATTTTTCTTAGAGAAAATACCATCTAATATGATACGGAGTCATAAAAGACCTTGAATAGACAAATCAATCTTGAGAAAGAAAGCTGAAAGCGTTACACTTTCTGATTTCAAAAAATATAACCAAGTTATAGTAATTTAAATAGTGTGATACTGGCATAAAAACACATATAGACCAGTGGAACAAAATTGAAAGCCCAGAAATAAATTGACACACAAATGGTCAACTAATCTTAGATAAGATTGCAGAGAATACGCAATGGGGACAGGATAGTCTTTCAGAAAAGACATTGGGAAACTGAATATCCACATGCAGATGAACACAATTGGGTCCTTATTTTACACAATACATGAAAATCCACTGAAAATGGAGCAAAGGCTTAAGCGTAAGACCAGAAACTTATAAACTCTCTGGAAGAAAGCATCAGGGAAAAGCTTTATGACTTTGGTTTTGTGAATGACTTCATGGCTATGACACCAAAAGGATAGGCAACAGAAGGAAAAAAAATGAGTGGGACTACATCAAATTAAAAAGCTTGTGTACATTAAAGAAAATCCATAGATTGAAAAAATAATCTACAAAATGGGAGAACATCTTTACAAACTCTATATATGACAAAGAGTTAATTTCTAAAATATGTAAGGAAATCTTACAACTCAAAAGCAGAAAACCTAATAACCTGATTTAAAAATGAGCTAAGGAGTTAGACATCTCTCCAAAGAAGACGTAAAAATGACCACCAGGCATAAGAAAAAGTGTTCAATATCACTAAATCACAGAAATGTAAATCAAAACCGTAATGTGATATTATCTCATAACCTGTGTGGATGACGTATTAAAAAAAAAGTCAAGCTTATTAGTGAGAATGTGGAGAAATTGAAAACCTTGCACACTGTGGGTAGGATGCAAGATGGTGCAGCCATTTTGGAAAACAGCATGGAGATTCCTTCAAAAATTAAAATAGAATCACCATATGATCTAGCAATCTCACTCTTGGTCTTTATCCCAAAGAATTAAAATCAGGGTCTCAAAGAGGTATTAGCACTCCTATGTTCATTGCAGCACTATTCATACTAGTTAAGATGTAGAAACAACTGTAACCTTCATCAACAAATGAACAAATGAAGTTTAACAAGTACATACAGTGGAATATTACTCAGCCTTAAAATAGGAAACTCTGTCATTTGCAACAACATTGATGAACTAGGAGGAGATTATGCTAAGCAAAATAAGCTAGTCACAGAAGTAAAAATGATCTATGATTCTACATACATGAAGTATCTAAAATAGTTAAACTTGTAGAACCAAGTTGCAGAATTGGTGTTGTCAGGGGTTGGGAAGAAGAAGAAATGGGAGTCATGAATCAATAATTGTGAAGTTTTGGCTATGCAAGATGAATAAGTTCTAGAGATCTGTTTTAAACCTAGTGTATGTATGTATGTATGTATGTATGTATTTATTTATTTAGAGACAGTTTTGCTCATTACCCAGGCTGGAGTGCAATGGCACTATCTTGGCTCACTGCAGTGTCCTCCCTGGTTCAAGCAATTCTCCTGCCTCAGCCTCCTGAGTAGCTGGGATTATAGGCGCCTCCCACTACGCCTGGCTAATTTTTTATGTATTTTTTTAAGTAGAGATGGGGTTTCACCATGTTGGCGAGGCTGGTCTCAAACTCCTGACAGCAGATGATCCATCTGCCTCAGCCTCCCAAAGTGCTGGTATTACAAGTGTGAGCCACTGTGCCCAGATGTACCTATAATTAATAATATGGCATTGTACACTTAAAAATGTGTTAAGAGGGTAGTTCTTAAGTGCTCTTTCGATGAAAAACCCAAATTTTACAAATGAAGATGCTTCTGTTACCCCCAAATAACTGATTAGGCATACGTAGGGCTGAGAGTTTTCATTATAGACTTTGCACAAAGAATGAAGGGGACAGAAGATGAACACTACATGTGTGACAACATTGTATGGTCACGTGAAAAGAAGTACTAAAATGGAATGACTAAGTGTGAGATTCAACCTAATAACTAATATTTATTCCCCTTTTGCTAATAGATATTAGTGTAAACAAGATAAAGTGAAAACTAATGGCAGGAACGTATTAAGTTACCTAAACACATGTTTTGGCACAAAGAATGTTGTGAGGAGGAGAAAAGGCAGGGTAAATAAGAGAAGTTTTCATAGCAGACATGGGTCCTAATTAGAGAGAGTAGGGTTCTTCCCTGTGTCAGAAATAACTAGGACAAAGACTTTGATAAGAACAAAAATGAGATGAATAGCTTTCTTATTCTTAGCAGATTAGAGAATTAGAAAATTAGAAGATCTTGGTTAATTTCACTGAAAGAAATCTTGGTTACTTCCATTGTCGGCTGTCACACAGACATAGCCAGACATAGATTTTCAGGGTTAACAGTTGGATATTCCCCAAAGAAGTGGACTTTTTGAAACTTAATTTCCCTAAAATGTAAAAGGAAGAAATGCTGGCAGCGAAGCAATGAATAAAGAAGGAAAGGACTATTTAGGAAGAGTGTTTTCTATGTGGTTTTCAAAATTCCTTGACTAGGGTTTATCTAATATTTCAGGGCTTAAATTTTACTTTTTCTATCTTTGTATTTTTTCTGTGAATGTTAAATTATAATAGCGATTGGTTTCTCCATTACATTTCTCCGCTTACAATCAATATTTGTTTTAACTTTGTTTTCTTCATTGTTTTCACAGAGTGCTTATTTTACTTCTCACCATTGATTTATGTTGCCAAAACAAAGAGGTCAGTAATTTGTGGCCAAATTCTTCTTTTACTATTTCAAATGTGAAAATTCCAAAAATGAAGCAAAAGCAGCATTTTGTCAGCTTTCTGGCAGAGATGCTTATGCTAGACAATCATTTGTGTTGTTTCTGAAAAAGGAGAGCTAAGAATCTTACTAATTTGGACTATGTGACAATCTTTAATGCCAACTCCAATGTGTTAGAATTTCAGCAGCTGAATATTTTTCTGAAATGTCAGTATTCTCTGTTGCTGTGGCTTTACAAAAAAAGCACCCATCACCTCATTCAACACTGTAATCATTCATCAGGTTATCTGCTTTCTTCTTAAGCCAGATATATTGGTTCCGAAATTCAGTTAGGGTCAATGTGGCTTGAATAGCCAAACTATGGATGTTAGTAGCTGTGTGCTGAATTAATCTGTTCCTCTTTTTTCTTGTCTCCTCCAAAAATGCCTTCCATTTCATTTTTTCCCACCTAAGCATAATTCCCTGTGGATGTTGGTTAGAATTTGAAAAATAGGAGCTCAGACTATCCTTTGCCGGCCCCACCACAATTTTGGGAAGTAATTTGGCATGATTGACCTAGTGTCTTAACATCCTTTACAACTTAACCTGTGAAGTGAAAACCTTAGGCTACCTAGTAGATTAATCCTGTATAATAATCCTGCAGCAGTAATTTCTGGCACTTTATAATAATATACTTCTTCATTCTCTATATAACCTGTTTCACTCCTTTGGTGTTGGTAGGGTCAGACCCCCAGTATGGTGAATAATATGGGTTCATAGGCAAACACAGGTCTGAGACAAGGATGTTGAATCTGTTTCCTGCTGTGCTGTCTGATCAAGCTGCTTTCTGCAGTGGTTTCCTCTGTTGTCCTCTCTATTTGCATATTTCTAACATTCTGAATATACAAATGATGTCATTTCATTGCATTGCATTGCATTGTCTGTTTGGAGGAAATGCAAGACTGTATGTAGAGGGTACAGCATAGATTTGTGTTTGTGGAATACAGCCAAATTTTAAATCTACAGTGTCATGATCTCAGCTCACTGCAACTTCCATCTCCCGGGTTCAAACAATTCTGCCTTTGCCTCCAAAGTAACTGGAACTACAGGCACATGCCGCCACATCCGGCTAAATTTTTTTGTAGTTTAGTAGAGACGGGGTTTCACCGTGTTGCCCAGGCTGGTCTTGAACTTCTGAGCTCAGATAATCGGCCCGCTTCGGCCTCCCAAAGTGCTAAGATTACAGGTGTGAGCCATCATGAGCCCAGCCTAAAGCAATTTTTAAAGAGACATTGCGTTTCAGTTTATGTAAATTCCGTATGCTGACTGAATACTGAAGTCTAAAACTTCAGCTGTTGTCTTCAATATGATAGAAAAGATTAATTGCTTCTTGGGATTTGTTGTTCCCTTTGCCAAACTTAGTGCAAATTTGGGGATGATGGCATTCCATTAAGCTTTCTATGATACAAAGACACACCTGGAGATTTCTAAACATGACAATGTCCTTTTATTTGCTCTGAGAAAGATAGATTTATATTTCCAAATGGGGGTTTATTGCAAACATCGTAAGTAGAAAATTTCTAACAAAACAACAGATATTTTATTAAATAAGGTAATAATGTATGCATAGTACTCACCACCTAATAGAAACTGTTTAGGAAATGCAAATATTTTTGTTTTCTAATCTAAGCTAGGAATTATAGAACAAAATTTCAGAAAAATATTAAGAATATGCCTTTCCATTTTATAACGATCAAAAAAATGTACAGCATTTCCAATTGCCTGCTATGAGATTTTGTATTTGTAGTGGGCTTTTGGAAATATTTTGTGTTTGAATATTAATTAGTTATGAAATATATAAATTCCATAAAAGTTTAATAAATTGATAATCATTAATTGTAATATTCTTCTAGAATATTAATTATGAAACTATACTCAGAAAATTTAAGTGGCAGAAGTTGTCACAATCTCTTTTTCTGCTTAAACAGCTGTACTTTCAATAATTTTATTTTAGAGTTGAAAGAAGCCTTTAAAGGAAATTTTCTTTGGTCGTTTCACTTCTATCACGTTAATATTTTTGTGGCTAAATGTACTTCAAGTGCTTTTTTCAAACTTACACAGTTTGCTTCCAGGTTGAAGCAATTTCAAATATCAGAAAAGTGGCTCAAGTAGAAAATTTTATCTTTGTAATAAATGAACAAAATCAATTAGGAAAATGTGTAACTCCAGAAATTTGACCAGGTACTGTAGTTGGCTTCCGTTTTTGTAGCATCATCCACTTAGTGTATTATAAGTAAAATGTACTCAAATACATTGTTTTTGAAATGGGCCATGAGATACCATTATTTAATCAGCAGAAAAAAATTGTCAAGGGGATAAATTGTTATGTGAACCCTGCAGGTTTAATCTAAACCTAAATCTTGGTTCCTAGTACACCTGACAGCTTGTCCAGAAGCCTAGAAGGATGAGCTCTCCAAGGACCACAAGTGGAGAAGAACATCTCTCATCCAAAGTTAATTGCAGTGACCTGCCCCTCTCATTAGAATAATACTAAGCAAATGATGAGTTCTTCAAACTGGAGATTGGGTTTTACTGTTGGTAAAATATTTTTATCTGAATTTTCTTGAGTTAATATATAATTTTGTAAAATATGGTATCATATGCTACAACTATTAGAAAAATATTTGTCTTTGGAATTTTCATAATTCTGTTTTTTATAGTATTTACTTGAAGACAGATAGTTTTAGCACTTGGCAACATTAGTATTCAGCATATATATATATACACACACACACATAGACACATACACATATGCACACACAAAATGATTCTTCACTCCCTTGTATTGTGTGCATGTATGTGTATAAAACATACATGAAACATTTCTATATATGTGCTATATTTATGAGAAACACATATATATACACATATGCAACATATATCAGAAACACATTGCTAATATAAAATACAATTACTGAGGAAAAAAATTAGTTAATTGATTTTAATTTTTAACAAAGTTTCACTAAATAATAGGTTAGCATTCTTAAAGGAATCATTTATCTGCAAAAATCATTAAAAATATTTGACCCTGATAAAACATTATGCTAAATTAATACATATTACAATCCATGGTTACTATGCCACATTTTTGTGAATATTGATCATTTAAAAGCAGCATAAGTTTTTCAGTTTTACAGCTTAAAATTTGCTGAACACAAATGTGAAGTGGGAGGGCTGATAGTGTATCTTTGTCCCTCTTCTGGGATCATCTCCATTCAGTTTATTAATCCAAGTAAGAGAGATTATTTTGAACACTGTGTCTAAAGAGTTAACAATTTGCAAGTGACAGGGACAGTTTCATAAACAGGTGATGGATGAGGAAGTAGAAGGCCCCCAGTCTACTTGTGTCTGTCACACTGGCCATTTGAGAGTTCTCCAGTGTGCATATCTTTGGAGATGAGAATGCAGATGTTACTAAGATGTTTGAGAATGATATTGGCAAATGGAAACAGATCCAAAGGCAAATAATCAGGTTTATGTATGTCTAAGAAATACACAATATGAAGTGTTGTGATAGGAACTGTGCTACTAACATGAGCAAAACAGAATAATTTGTAAGAGGGCAATTATTTCTTTCTCAATCTAAGAAAGCATGCCCTGCACAAGAGAGAATGTGGCACATGAATTCTAGGTGGCATCAAAGGTAGAAACAGAAACAGTGGCTGAAAATAATAATAAATTCAGTATCAATAAATGTATAGAGAAGACTTTACGATTTCAGTGGTCCAAAATGAAATGAGCTGCCACAGGAGATAATGATGTCTTTGTCAAATTGAAGTACTTAGGCACAAGTTAGAAACCACATGCTGGGGATACAGAAAGTAAAGCTGACACTTACATGATGTTGTATATGTCAGGTCCTAAAGCCAGTGCTTAACATATCATCAATGCTTTTAATCCTGACAACAATGTTAGATGGTAAATTCTTCCATCACCCCATTTTAAAGATGAAGAAAAGAAAATTTTAAGTAAATCCTAGGTCATATAAGTAGTACTTATGGAGATGGGTTTTGAATTTATGTAGTTTGGCTCCAGAATTCATTCTCTTAACTGTTATGCTCCATTCTCAGAGAGGTTTGTTCCTATTGCTGATATTAATGTCATAGAAGTATTTATATATATGATAAAACTGGGGGGTAAATTAGTATGAAAAGGAAAAGGAAATCAGAAGAAGTAGAATATTGCTGTAAATACCACTCAAAATAACACCTCAAGTCAGATTTAGAAGACTCCCTGAACAATCTTCCATATATTTTAGGCCGATCACTGTTTATAGATTATAATCAAGAATGAAATATCAGTCTTTCTCAGATAGAAGATTGTGAAATAAAATCAAACAAAGTGAACTTCAAAGGAATCTATTTTATCATTTCCTCAATACCCTGTAGTTTTTCACACCTTAAGTATAACTTTATATCCCCCATGTTGGACCTTATTCTAATATTCAAATCCTTGAGTGAGACTGATTTTTCTCACCTTACTCGTCCTCCTTCCATATTCTCCATAAACATGTTACTTTCATTTAGCCTCTGTTCCTTTGCTTATGTTTTCTGTCAATGTAAAGTAACCTCCTTTCATTCAGATCCTACCTCCCCTACTAGGGCACATTACTTTTGATCTCTTGAAGGCTTTCTAAAGTTGCCCATACCAATTTTTCCTCACTCTCCATTATGAGTATAAATATAATCCATAGATTTAACATTACTTAGTTCTGTAATTAGTTCTCTCCATGTACAGTGTAAGCTATTATATATACTTTGACAGTTGAAATCAGTACTAGTATTTTTGCTACTGTGGGTATCTGGTAGGTATTTATTTTTCTAAATTTCTTTAATTGTCTGATGCTGTAATTTCTCGAGGGGTTAATAGTGAGTAGTGTTCATCCTCTAACAAATTTCTGTTGGATTTTGAAAAATGTGAAAGAATACATTATCTGGTATTCTGGTTGTTTGTCTGCTGGCTCTCAGCTTCATTCAAACCCTTCTTTGCTTTTCTAAGGCAGGGAGCTGAAAGAATGCCAAGGAGTTTTCTTAGGCTCCCTTGCTAGCAAGTTTCCAGTAAGATTTGGCCAATGCGAAGCACTTGGAGGAGATTTTTTTTTAAGGAGGAAGAAAGAATAATTCTTTATTTTCTGTTTCTGTGGTGTCACTGCACAGTGATAGCATGGGGAGGTGTCTATGAGCTCTGGGAGCAACTTTAGGTGACAGGGTCACCAACATATCAGTGGGGGTTTCAGTAGCTTCCTTAGAATCCGTGTTCCTGTGTTTCTGCAACATCTTTAGCAGATCAACTGGAGAGATGGCTGGTGTGTTTCAGTCTTGAGTTGAAAAGATAGCCCTGATAGATAAGTAACATTCCCTTCTCCCTTTCACTCTTCCAATATTCCAATATCTCAGTAATTACTCTTTTTGTTCCCCTTCCAACAATTTTGTTGTTTATTCCCTGCTTTTGGCCCCTCTTGACTTGGAACATCTAGAGTCATTCCTATTTTTATTACTTGACACTGACCCATTCTCTGTCTGGTGCTGGGATCATTTCTTGGACATCTTCTCAAGCAGATATCTTATTGAATGTTACACTCATGACAATACAGGCTATTTTTCAAAAGCTTCCATTTTAAAAAAGTTTTCTATTATATTAACTTTAACTCTTCCTTGCTGTATTTTCCTTCCAATTCTATTCAAGAGGTTCAGAACAAACAAGTAATACCCCTTATCCATGACAGAATTCTGAGACTATTAGAGTTGGATCAAAGACACATAGAAGCACTTAAAATTGTTTACTTTGAATATTGACAAACCATGTGAGAAATGTAGATTCAGAACTTTGACCAAATGGACATGCTGATAATGTGACACATAATATGAAATTTATCCATTCAGTTACTGACTCAACAGACTCATTTTTCATTTGTTAAATGTTTGTAAGTGTGTGTTAAACACTTCTGGAGCCCATCCTATAATCCAGGCATATTTCCAAATATGTGGGATGATACCAGTGAAACAAATAGGCTGGCTCCATAAATAGCAGAAGAGGAGAGGCTGAGGTGAGCAGATCTGATTTTTTGTGTGCCAAATCTACCAATTAAAGGAACCAGTCCTCCTTTTCCAACAAGAGTGAATGGAAATCATGGAGAGAAACCAGAAGGTAGCTGAAGTCGAGGGATGAAGGTCTCTATTTGGAAACATGAAGCAGGGAGAATAAGGTTCCCTTTGGCTTAATCTAGGTGTAGCCAATACTAAAATGCAAACAGTGATGCAACAGAGCAAACCTTATCTTTCATTTACATATCAGTCTGATATTCTATGAATAGCATTTTTAAATGGGTATCAGTTAAAGACCCTAGAAACACTGGAGATTGTGATTTTCAAAATATTTAACAAACAGTTTGTAATGAATACCGACCAGTCCAAGTGGACCCTGGTGGTAAGCTTCCCTATGGCCACACCAGTCTATCAGGTGAACCTTGTCATTGGACGCAAAGTAACTGAGGAGAGAAGCTCAAGGCAGTAATAAGGGGGAATTTGGAGTTACTAAAGATAAAGTCACTCATTCTTGTTTACTGACACCTGGCTGGAACACAACTCTGATTCTAATTTTAATAAATGATACAATCAAGAGTCACTTTTACTTTGAAATGTAAAAGATAGCATTCAACTTTTAAATTACTTGGAAACATAGTCACTTTCCCATACATTCCAGAAATAGCTTTTTATTTGAAACTCTATTAAATGTGTATTTTGCTCCTTAACTAACTAGAGTTTTGAGCAGGTTTCTAGCTGTGCAAGTAATCATTGATGCATATGCTTATTCTTATTTAAAATTAGTTTATTTCATGTTTTCATTATTTTATATATTTGTATTATTTATACAATGTTAAGGAAATATTTGATGCAATTGAAATAATCTTATTGATTTGCCATTGTCAATACTAGTTCCTTGTAAGGCATTTTTTTTTCAGAAGACTAATTTGTAAATATTGTAAAAATCTTAATAACTTAAATCATATATACAGCTATCTAAAAATGTGCGTTAATGATTGGTGGGGCTTTTGTCATTAGATCAGTGTATTGAGCTCCTTTTCCTTGGAGAGGCTGCAGACTTGAGAGGGACCTGGAGTCTCCAGGAGTGAGGGTTTAACATATAAGCCAGCAATATCCTTACAAAGATGTGCCCATTTTACATATAAAGAAACTGAGTCCTAAAGAAATTCAGTACTCTACCTTAGGTCAGAGACCATGGAGAGGAGCTAGTATTTGAACCATGCCTTAGCCAGTTTGATGCTGGGATGGGATGGGGGTGAGAACTCAGGCCCTTGGCCCCTGTGATTCCAAGTACAGGATGGGTGTGATGGCTAGCTGGCTGGGGGTGGAATGGGATGGGCTGGCCAAGTTTAAAGGCTAGCAGCTTCCTGCCTGCAAACCCCCATCCAGCCTTGAATTCAGGTTAGCAGGCTGGGAAGGATAGCCCTGTACTAGACTATTCGGAACTCCCAGGCACCCCTTGTGGTCAGGACAGCCAAAGCGAATCACTTAATTTCTTGGAGCTGAAAACCCATATCTGGTCTGGAATGGAACAAGCACCCAGTCTGGGCCTCTTATCCCTCCATCAGGTAAAAATAATTCAGTGGCTAACAGAGGAACTCTGTGTCTCATGCTCAGCACTCCAGTTGGAACAGAAGACACCCAAAACCCATGCCTGCATCATCTGTGTTCTCCATAGCCTCTACCAAGCCAGGTCTGGCCTAGGGCAAGGGATCAGGTAAGTTTGCAGCAGTGAGCTCTGGAAGGCCAGAGGACCAAGGGAGGAATGTACCCAATGGATCTGCCCTCTGCTGCCCTCATCTAAATGGAGTTAGGCTATTGTTTTCACCAGGTGACAACCCCTAGAATTTTAATAGCTGTGCCCAAAGAGTACCAATAAAGGGAAAGTAGGGATGGGCCAAGGTAATGGGGTGGGACAGAAGCTAATAGACCCCGCTAACTTGGCTATTCCTGGCAGGTCACCAGTGTCCACTAGCCCCCGCCTAGTGCTGACACATGTACATAGGGTCTTGTTTCCCGCCTTATGCAAGTGAGGCCTAACACAGAAGCCTTTTAGCCTTCACTCTGTGCCCCACCCGATCCCTTAGCTCTGGTCTCTGGATCACCTGTCTCAAGGCTCCAAAACCCAGCTTACTCCTCCTGAGGTCCCTTGGAGTGCAGCTTATGGGAGATGCTGTCTTGCAGGCTGCTCTGCTGGGTCTCAGTAGTGCTTCTTCAGGAGCCAGGCTTTGAGCTGCTGGTCAAAGTAGCCCTTGACTTGCAGGGTACCTGTCACCTCTTTGACATGGGGTAATGCATGTCCTTGCCAGCAGTAGGCCCCAAAAATCTTCCGCATCCTCCACATTCTTCTGCAGTGCTCAAATATGCTCCTCCCCCTTCCTGACCAGTTGTAGATAGGGATGTTGTACATCTGAGAGCAATGTACTAAGTAAGGCAAATTGGATATGGGTCTTTGAGAGGCTGCCAGCTACTAAGACTGAGATACTGTTCATGCTTTGAGGGTATTAAGGTTCTGGATTGCAGTAATAGGGGCTCAACAAATTGGTAGTTATTTACACACTCTACAAACCTGGAGTAATCTGGAGACTCCTGAATCTGGCTCAGCTACGTGGCGAACAGCCAGACTGGACACTACTGGTTCTCCAGCCTGGCAGCACAGCCCAGAACGTGGACATTGCCCTGTTCTGGCCTTGGGCTCTAAGGCAATTTTCAATGAGGCCAAAGCTGTTAAAATAAATTTATGCAAAGTTGTTTCCATTTTATAATGCAAAATATTGTGACTATATAAAACTTTTTCTAGATGACTTTCTTATTTATAATTTCAATGTTTTCAACCCTGTCAAAACATGATTTGCTTTTATAATTAGAAAAATATTTGCATTATTTAAATACTTCATACATATAATCTTGACACATTGGATTAGTATTTTTTTTAAGTCTAGCACATATTTATTAAAATTGGAGAATTTTATAGTAAACATATTTCTATCTGTATTGTTTTAAGAAACAACACAGCTGTATTCTCAGCTTTTGGTAAATATGTGTTTGCGTCAGCTAAGAACTTAGGAGATTTATTCTGAAGTCAATAATAAAAACATAATTCCTTTCTAAGCTTGTTGCTAACAGGGTCTTCCAGAGGTGTATTGATCTAGTTTAGTATTAGAGTGGCTTCATGGCCAGGAATCTCAACACAGATAAAAGGGCAATTGCTAGATTTTTAATTAGAAAAATAAACAACAATGGCACTATTGTCTTGGCACGTATATACACACACACACACACACATACACATACATATACACAAATATATACATACATATTTTAGTTTTATAAACAAAGACCTTTGGATTTCACAACGTACTTTGTTTTTATTAATTTGAATGTCAGTATTGGATGATTTAGTCCTTTAAAATGTTAAACCATCATAATATATAAGAAGACATTCATTTTTTTAGCTTATATTTTTAACACCAAAAATTGTGATCTTTAGGACAAAAAACTAACCGGCCAAGTTATAAGGACTAGAGCTGTAATACAACATAGAACAAACTGTTTTTCCACAAGTCGTCTCCAAATTCTCCAAATTATTACCTGATATTGAACTGATTTAATTAACAAAAGTGAAATGATAGTTCAACTCTACTCAGCCAGAAAACTTATACTTCCAAGAAGACAGAGTTTCTAAAGATCACATTGACACATACTCGGTCCATGGATTTTCTACTGTGATTTAGTTGGATAAGTTTATGCTACACATCAGTGTAATAAGAATAAAATGATCAATTTGTATGAAATGTAAATTAAGTTTTCAATCTTTACCATTGGAAATGGGTGGTTTCTATTTTTGTTTGTTCTCACTTCAGGACTGCTTGAATTTCCCCCACCCTCTAGGACACTGTGATTATTAAGTTTCAGTGTCAGTGAGTGAGAAAGAAAAGAGGAAGGATGGGTAAGAAAGGGCTTGGAGAGTCTGGGAGCCTATGTGGGCTGTGTCCAAAGCATATTAACTCTGCCTCTGCCCAAGGTTTACAAAGAAGATATTCATGTATATAATAATTGTCTAACTAGCTTTGGAATGTATGGAAGCTAATATGTAATGGTGGTTAAGAATACAAACTCTAGCATCACGTATGGGTTCAAATCTTCAGTTCTTACAATCTATGTGGATTGGACAGTTTAATTTTCTTCTGTGTCAGTTTCCTTAGTTTAAAATAAGCATTTTAATGGTCTCTAATGTAGAGGCAATAATGCCTATAAAAACTCATTACAGTAAGCACATGATAGTAATTTCTATTCCCTCTCAAATGTTGAATACTGGAATGTGAATATTTAGAAATGATCCTCATTGAGTTGATTCATTATTGTAAATGAATTTAGCTTCTCTGACCACCTGATTTTGTTACCAATCCAAATTGATTATAATCACCTTTGCAATTGTGTTTTACTCATTATCTTTGAAAATATAATTTGAGTCTTTGCATTTAAAAGAAGGAATAACACTTTCTTTTATTGAATGAAGTTAAATGAAATTCATCTCATTTTTCCTCCTAATTTCAAAAACTAAATTGAGATATTAAAATTTGAGATTAAAAATGTTTCTGTGTTTAAATATTGTTTACATCATGTCCTGGAATAGAATGAGAGTTAGAAATAAATATATATGCCTTTATGGTGCGTAAATAAATGCATAAGCCTTATGGTATGCAATAAATGCTTCTTTATTTAAATGTCAAGTTATACTGACATACCATAGCTCTGAAAATGAATAATTGGTCCTTATAAAAAAGAGGAAATTGGGATATAGAGACAGACACACAGAGGAAAGAAACTGTGAAGACACCAGTAATGAACAGCCATGTGACTGGAGTGATTCATTTACAAATCAAAGAATGCCTGAGGCTACCAAAAACTGGGAGAAGGGCCTGAAAAAGACCCTTGTGGAGAGTTTTCACAGGGAACATGTCCTGCAGATGGCTTGATTTTGGACATCTAACCTCCTGAACTGTGAGACAGTAAATTCTTGTGTTCTAAACCACCCAATTTATGGGACTTTGTTACAGCTGCCCTATCAAACTAATACTGGACTTAAGATCAAACTTAAGGATTGAAAATTTTAGATTCCTTTCCTGCAGCAAGCAGAAAGAACAAGAATCTTCAGGGTTTTACCCTGTTTCTCACCAACACTCAGCCAGCACTAAATGTAAAGTTGCCATAATGAAAATTTGCTATATGTAGTTTGCATGAGGGTTGTTTTCTCACACAGTTTGTTTCCACCTCCCCAAGTATCTAGGACTTTGAATTAAGAAAAAAAAAATCTGTCAAGAAATTCTTGGGAATGTTGTATGCAATCAACAGGATTTATCAATTGTATTAGTTTTTTATAACTGTTGCAACAAATTACTGTAAACTTAGTGGATGGCAATAACACACATTTATTATTTTACAGTTCTGAAAGGCAGAGGTCTAGAGTCAGTCTCACTGGGCTAAAGTCAAGGTGTAAGCAGAACTGTTTTCTCTGGAGGTTCTAGGTGAGACTCAATTTCCTTGCCTTTGCCACCTCCTAAACTCTCCACATTTTTCAGCTAGTAGCCTGTTATTCCACCTTGAAATATAGCAGCATATCATCTTCTAATCCCTCTCTCCTCTCTCTTTGCTTCTACTGTCAGATTACATTTACTGTCTTTGAACTATAAACCAGAAAATGTATTCTAAGCCCCCCAGCCAACTGAATGGATCTCCTCTCTTGGCCAGGGGCATTCCAAAGAAAACCTGAAAAACTAGTTCGGGCTATGATTGGAAGGAAAGGTCAGACATGTCTCATTATGCTCACCTCTCTTTGGAGTTTGGGCACAACTGATCAATAACATTAAAACAGAGATCTAAGACTGAGTAAACAGACTCTAGAAATAAGATACCAGATTCCAGCCTGATTCTAGCACAGCATCACATGAAAGAAAGCAGGTTCTGAAAGAAATGAAAGTATTTTACCCCCATATATATTTCTTTTACATATGTTGAAATGGTCCTGCTAAGAGCTGTCTCTTCCAGGAAAAAATCTGCATTTGATAGAGAATGTAGATTGTCTACCTGTAGATCCTTTCTAGGTCTTTTCCTGATCCAGGAGAGATTGTTTGGCACCTTTTTAGGACTGATTAGAAATATTTCACATCTATTCTCTCTGAAGTCTAATACTGAGAGATTTATTTGCATAATAAGCTCCTTAGTCTCCACAACTTCTTATTTTAGCCCAGACACTCCTTTCTATTGATTCCAGGTTTTTAGATAATAACATCTTTTTCAACCAATTGCCAATCAGATAATCTTTGACTCTAACTCTGAATGAGACCCGCCCTCCTCCTTTCCCCCACCCCCACCTATGAGTTGCTCTGCCTTTTTGGACCAAACGAGTGTATATCTTACATGTATTGATTATTGTGTTGTGTCTCCCTAAAATGTGTAAAACCAAACTGTAATGCAACCATGTTGGGCATATGTTCTCTGGACCTCCTGAGGCTGTGTAATGGGCCTTAGTCAGTTATATTTGGCTCGAAACAAGTCTCTAAATATTTTAGAGTTTGATTTGTTTTGTTGTCAGAACCTCCTACCTTTCACTCATAAGAACCCTTGTAACTACGTGGGGCTTACCCAGATAATACAGAATAATTTCCGCGTCAAGATCCTTAACTTATTCATACTGCAAAGCCTCTCTTGCCATGTAAAATAACATATTCATAGATTCTGGGGATCAGGATGTATACATTTTAGGAGGTCCATTATACAGTCCACCATACCAATAAATAGTATCTGCAAAGTATTTTGCTCTAAATGTCAATTAAATTGTAAAGGAAACTTAGAAAAAATTGGTTTTTCACAACTATGCCTGCAGAAAAGCCAACAGAAGAAACCTACAGACTTAGTGCATCTACTATGTTCTTTCTATGATCTGTTTATTTCTTCTGGAAACATTTATGAAACATCGGCTGATTTATAAGCACTTCTTAGGTTGCTCCTTCATGCACGCTAGTTGAGGAGGGAGACTATAGCAAGGAAACAAATAAATAAATGCTACACTTTCAGGTCCTGAGAAGTGCTATAAGACAGAAGTTAAAGTTAAATAAGGGAACTGATAATGAATGATGGATTGCTATTTTAGATGGGGACATACCTCTGCAGAAAGTCACATTTGTACAGGCTTGAATTAAATGTGGAAGGAAGAAAAGTAAATAATTGTGTATGGATTTTTCCAGGGAAGAAAATTTATATTAGGAAGTTGTTTACATCAAAGACACATTGTTCTTAAGTGAGTGATAATTCTTTATACCTTAATCAAAACAAGAGATTGTTTTTAATAAGTTGTCATGCCAAATATAGCCTAAGAGATTCTGACACAAAGTAACAAATGATGCTTCCTCACATACACTTGTGTGGAAATAGACTCCCAGATAGGTAGATACAATCATCTTCATAATCTAAAAGAGTAGAGCTCAGGGTCATTACATAGCTCTTGCTCTTAAAAGTCCTGGGCACATTTTGCACAAAATATTCTTTACTCATTGAGGTGACCTGTAGTAGCATCTATAGAAATGAATATAACGTTCATCATCAAAATGGCTTTGTTTGTTTAAGTGATGGTGCATGCAACCCTTGGAGCTCTTTTGCTAAATCAGGGCCAAGGTACTTCCTCATGCAGCAAAGAAGCACATCAAGAGCTGTATCGGGGAGCCAAGACTTCATGCTTCCTCTCTACTTCATCATTATGTATATGAAATTGAAACTGGTAATGAAGCACAATACTGTGTAAAATCTCTGCTTCTTGTGAGTCTGATTTGGCAAACCATTTCTTTATATTTTCTCATTGCCAATTTCTTTTTCTTAAAAGAACCACTGATGTTACTCAATTTAATTCAATAAGTGTTCATTTAAGGGTACCAATTTGCAGCACAAAATTAGATAATATGCAAATTCATAATAAATGAGTGAAATAATTACTTTTTCAAGGGACTTAAAATCCACTTGAATCATTTCAATTACAACTTCATAAATATCAGAACATCACTTGAAGAAGCCTCTGTGAGCTCATGACAGTTTTACACACAGTAGGTTTTCAAGAATTGTTGACGGAGAGTGATTGAGTCATTGCTGAGGCTAAGTTAGAAAATTATTAAGTCTAGTTCATCGTCCTCTGCTTCTATCCTCTCTAACAATGCAATAAGAATAAAGCCAATTCGATAAGATGAAGTCCAACCTGACAGATCAAGAATAAATACATATGAGAACTATATCATTATTGTGCTGGGAGAAAATTGGAAAAACTGATTTAGACATCCTATTATCCTTTAATATGTAACACTTCAATTTTGAAAAATAGGTTTTATTTTGTGAGGCTGCATATAAAATCACTATAAATTTCTAGGTTGATAACAGCAAGGAGAACAAAATAAAAATGAACTGAGGATATTTAAATTTTCTAAAACTACTGCCAATAATCAGGGTTTAATATCGCATTAATTTCCTATAGATTAAAACTGAAAGTGACTTACATAATTAACTGAGATTATTGATTGATATATGTAGTATAGTGATTCCTTAATGTATATAATAATTACTTTTTAAAGGTTTTTAGAAATATTTCAAATTTTATATCAATTTAGAGCTCTATTATTTTAATGTCTGTATTCTTTTTGTTCTAATTTCGCTTGGGAAAAAACCCATGGTGAATTGAATCTCCACAGTTTGATGTGAGGATATTGAACACTTACTGTGTTTCAGGTACACAGGCTTTATGATCACGTCCATTATGTCATTTATGTCTTTCAGCAATCTGATGAGGTCTGTATTTTATAGCCTTTGTTTAATATACGAGAAAATGAGAGTCAAGGAAAATTAGATTCCTTGCCTTGTTAAAACATCCAGGACATAGGAAACTTGGAATTAGAACACCTGCCTGTGACACCAGTGCATGCTTTTAACAACAACCTTGATAGCTTCTCACTTTTACTTCCTCCCTTGTTTACCCAGTCTGTCCACCTGCAAATGCTAGTTCATTTAAAGCTCAGATCAAAGGTCATTTCCCATCAGAATGTTTCTCTGACTATTCCAGGCACAGTGTAATGCATCATCCTATTGGTGACCTGTAGAGAACATTAAAAGGTTGTTTAATTTTAAGCTTTTCTATGGTTGAGAGAGTTATTTGATGGCAGAAAGTTCTTTATGAACTGAGAAGTACAGGATTCCTGTGATGTGCAATTTACAACTAGAATAAGAATAGCTAGACACTACTTAACAAGAACTTTTAATGCCTTTAACAATTTCAAGGGATTTGCAGGCATCAAAATGGATGTAGTAACACAGTGAATGTCCAGATAGATAGATTTGATTTCTAAAATTGCTCATTGTTCTGACTATTGAGAATTCCCCAATTTATATATCACTTTACTCTATTTGCGTCGCTTTCAATGTGCTGACTCTAATAGCAGTACCACCTCTCCCTCCCTTCATCCAAGCCTCTGTCTCCCAGAGATAGCTGCTTTCCCAAGAAAATGGTTTTCAGCATATTCTTCTTTAATAACCCACAAAAAGCAACACATTGCAGGTGTAGTAACTGTATCTACCAGCAAAATGTCAAGATTGGATGTATAAACTAATTAATGAAATTAACCTGTTAGGCAACCTAAAGATATTAGGAAATCACTTTGCCCACCATTGAAATGGAGTCATTGGGATGGTTTCCTGTGATGGGCAGCACTAAGCACCTTGGCGAGTATACCTGGCTCTAAGATCAGTTTAATACAGAGATTTTGGAACATGTTAAGTTGTATTAATACATAAAACAATGCTAACTAAAATAAAATTGAAATATGTTATTTGTCCCTCTTATCCTGGGGTAATAGTCTTGTGATTGAGTCAGAAGACAATGCATTGTCTTTGAAGCGTTGTATTTTCCTGATTCATGGTTACCTGGGTGCATACCCTGACATCTTTGGGACATCAGCTATGTGTGGTGCTGTTGTTGAATCCAAACTGAGTAATTAGACCACAGCAATTGGATAAAAGCCAAAATCTGATAACATAGGTCAATTTCTCAGATTATTCTGGGACTATTTTCTGCAACGGGCAGTATTTTCGTTGTTTAAAAAGATTGTAGTTATGCTTACTAACAAGTGAAAGCCTTTTTTTTCAATAATTAAAAAACGTTCGATAGTTTTAGGTGTACAAGTGATTTTGGTTATAGAGTGGTAAGGTCTGAAATTTTAGTGCACCATCACCTGAGGAGTGTGCATTGTACCTAATATGTAGTTTTTTTATCCTTCACCCTCTTCCCACTCTCTTCTCCTCTGAGTTTCTAATGTCCATTATGCTACTCTCTATGCTTTTGTGTACCCATAGCTTACTGCCACTTAATGTGTAAGAACATACTGTGTTTCACTTTCCATTTCTGAGTTACTTCACTTAAAGTAGTGGCCTCCAGCTCCATCCAAATTGCTGCAAAAGACATTATTTCATTCTTTTTTTTATAGCTGAGTAGTATTCCATGAGTAGTATTCTATTGTGGTATATACATACCATATTTTATTCACTCATTGGTTGATGGGAACTTAGGTTGGTTCTATATCTTTGCAATTGTGAATTGAGCTGCAATAAACTTACGTATACAGTTGTCTTTTTGATACAATGACTTCTTTTCCTTTGGGTAGAAACTCAGAGTGGAATTCCTCGATCAAATGGTAGATCTACATTTTTAGAGAAATCTCCATAGAGGTTGTACTAATTTAAATTCCCACCAGGAGTATATAAACATTCCCTTTCCACCACATCTATGCTAATATCTATTGCTTTTTGACTTTTTAATAATGAATATTCTGGCATAAATAAGGTGATATGTCATTGTGGTTTTAATTTGCATTTTCCTAATGATTAGTGATGTTAAGCATTTTTTCATTGTTGGCCATTTGTTTTCTTCTTTTAAGAAATGTCTGTTCACGCCATTCACTCCCTTGTTGGTGAGATTTCCTGTTTTTTGCTCATTGATTTGTTTGAGTGCCTTATAGTTTGTGAATGTTAGTCCTTTGTTGAATGCATAATTTGCAAATATTTTCTTCCGTTCTGTGCGTTATCTGTTTACTCTGATTATTATTCCTTTGGCTGTGGGGAAGACTTTTACTTTAATTAGGTCCCATTTGTTTTTAGTTGTGTTTTTCTTTTGGGGTCTCAGTCATAAATTCTTCATGTAGGCCAATATTCAGAAGAGCTTTTCCTAGGTTTTCTTCTGGGATTTTTATAGTTGCACGTTTTATATTTAAGATAAATTTAATTAATCTTGGGTTGGTTTTTATATGGTGAGAGATAGGATCCAGCTTCATTATTCCACATGTGGCTTTCCCAGTACCGTTTACTGAACTGGTTGTCCTTTCTCCAATTTATGTTTTTGTTTGTTTTGTTGAAGATCAGTTAGTGGTAAGTATTTGCTTTTATTGCTGGGTTCTCTCTTCTGTTTCATTGGTCTATGTATCTACTTTTATACTAGTGTCTTGCTTTCTTTGTTGTTACTAAAGCCTGATAGTATATTTTGAAGTCAGATAATGTGATGTCTCCAGATTCATTCTGTTTACTTAGGATTGTTTTGGCTACTGAGGCTCTTTATTTGGTTCTATATAAATTTTAGGATTCTTTTTCTCTAATTCTGTGAAAAATGCTGTTGACATTTTGATAGGAAGAGTATTGAAATCTGTAGATTGCTTTTAGACAGTATGGTCATTTTCATGATACTGATTCTTCCAATCCATAAGCTTGGAATATATTTCCATTTCGTTGTATCATCTGTGATTTATTTCAGCAGTATTTTGTAGTTCTTCTTGTAGAGATTGTTCACATGTTTGTTAAGTATATTTCTAGGTATTTTAGTTTTTTGCAGCTATGGTGAAAGTGGTTGAATTCTTAATTTGATTCTCAGCTTGGTCATTATTGCTGTATAGCAGTGCTACTGATCTGTGTACACTGATTTTGTAGTCTGAGATTTCATTGAATTCATTTATCAAATCTAGAAGTCTTTCAGAGAAGTCTTCAGGGGTTTTGTTTTCTTATTTTTTTATATTATACTTTAAGTTCTGGGGTACATGTGCAGAAAGTACAGGTTTGTTACATAGGTATACATGTGTCTTGGTGGTTTGCTGCATCTATCCTCCCATCATCTACATTAGGTATTTCTCCTAATGTTATCCCTCCCTAATCCTCCCACCCGCTGCTATCCCTCCCTGCTGATAGGCCCCAGTGTATGATGTTCCCCTCCCTGTGTCCATGAGTTCTCATTGTCCAATACCCACTTATGAGTGAGAACATGCAGTGTTTGGTTTTCTGTTCTTGTGTCAGTTTGCTGTGCATGATGGTTTTGGCTTCATCTATGTCCTTACAAAGGACATGAACTTATCCTTTTTTATGGCTGCATAATATTCCATGGTATATATGTGCCACATTTTCCTTATCCATTCTATCTTTGATGATCATTTGGGTTGGTTCCAGGTCTTTTCTATTTTAAACAGTGACACAATAAACATACCTGGGCATGCGTCTTTTTAATAGTATGTTTTATAATCCTTTGGGTATATACCTAGTAATGGCGTTGCTGAGTCAAATGGTATTTCTATTTCTAGATCCTTGAGGAATCACCACATTGTCTTCCACAATGGTTGAACTAATTTCCCCTCTCATGAACAGTGTAAAAGTGTTCCTATTTCTCCACATCCTCTCCAGCATCTGTTGTCTTCTGATTTTTTAATGATAGCCAATCTAACTGGTGTGAGATGGTATCTCAATGTGGTTTGGATTTGCATTTATCTAATGACCAGTGATGAGGAGCTTTTTTTCATATGTTTGTTGGCTGCATAAATGTCTTCCTTTGAAAAGTGTGTGTTCTTATCTTTTGCCCACTTTTTGATGGGGTTGTTTATTTTTCTCTTGTAAATTTAAGTTCTTTGTAGATCCTGATTAGCCCTTTGTCAGATGGGTAGATTGCAAAAATATTTTCCCATTCTGTTGGTTGCCAGTTTACTCTAATGGTTGCTTCTTTTGCTGTGCAGAAGCTCTTAAGTTTAATTAGATTCCATTTGTCTGTTTTGGCTTTTGTTGCCAATGCTTTTGGTGTTTTAGTCATAAAGTCCTTGCCTATACCTGTGTCCTGAATGGTATTACCTAGGTTTTCTTGTAGTGTTTTTCTGGTGTTCAGTCTTATGTTTAATTGCTAATCTATCTGGAGTTAATTTAGTGTAAGGTGTAAGGAAGGGATCCAGTTTCGGTTTTCTGCACATGGCTAGCCTGTTTTCCCAACACCACTTATTAAATAGGGTATCCTTCCCATTGCTTTTTTTTTGGCAGGTTTGTCAAAGATCAGGTGGTTGTAGATGTGTGATATTGCTTCGAGGGCCTCTGTTCTGTTCCATTGGTCTATGTCTATGTTTTAGTACCAGTACCATGCTGTTTTGATTACTGTAGCCTTGTAGTAGTATAGTTTGAAGTCAGGTAGTGTGATGCCTCCAGCTTTGTTCTTTTTGCTTAGGATTGTCTTGGCTATGTGGGCTCTCTTTTGGTTCCATATGAAGTTTAAGGTGTTTTTTTCTAATTCTGAGAAGAAAGTTAGTGGTAGTTTGATGGGGATAGCATTGAATATATCAATAACTTTTGGCAGTATGGCCATTTTCATGATACTGATTCTTCCTAACCATTAACATGGAATGTTTTTCCATCTGTTTTTGTCCTCTCTTATTTCCTTGAGCAGTGGTTTGTAGTTCTCCTTGAAGAGGTCCTTCACATCCTTTGTTAGTTGTATTCCTAGGTGTTTTATTCTCTTTATAGCAATTGTGAATGGGAGTTCACTCATGATTTGGCTCTCTGTTAGTCCGTTATTGATGTATAGGAATGCTTGTGGTTTCTGCGCATTGATTTTGTATCCTGAGACTTTGCTGAAGTTCCTTACCATCTTAAGCAGATTTTGGGCTGAGATGATGGAGTCTTCTAAATATACAACCATGTGGTCTGCAAATAGAGACAACTTGACTTCCTCTTATCCTAATTGAATATGCTTTATTTCTTTTTATTGTCTGATTGCCCTGGCCAGAACTTCCAATACTATGTCGAATAGGAGTGGTGAGAGAGGGCATCCTTGTCTTGTGCCAGCTTTCAAAGGGAATATTTCCGGTTTTTGCCCATTCAGTATGATATTGGCTGTGGGTTGTCATAAATAGCTTTTATTATTTTGAGATACATTCCATCGATATCTAGTTTATTAAGAGTTTTTAGCATAATGGGCTGTAGAATTTTGTTGAAGGCCTTCTCTGCATCTATTAAGGTGATCATGTGGTTTTTGTCTTTGGTTCTGTTTATGTGATGGATTAAATTTGTAGATTTGCATATGTTGTACCAGCCTTGCATCCCAGGAATGAAACCAACTTGATCATGATGGATAGGCTTTTTGATGTGCTGATGAATTCAGTTTGCCAGTATTTTATTGAGGATTTTCGCATCAATATTCATCATGGATATTGGCCTGAAATTTTCTTTTTTAATTGTTTCTCTGCCAGATTTTGGTATCAGGATGATGTTGGTCTCATAAAATGAGTTAGGGATGATTTCCTCTTTTCATATTTTTTCAATAGTTTCAGAAGGAATGGTACCAGTTCCTCTTTATACCTCTAGTAGAATTCAGCTGTGAACTCGTCTGGTTCTGGACTTTTTTTTGGTTGGTACGCTATTAATTGCTGCCTCAACTTCAGATCTTGTTATTGGTCTATTCAGGGACTCAACTTCTTCCTGGTTTAGTCTTGGGAGAGTGCAAATGTCCAGAATTTATTCATTTCTTCCAGATTTACTGGTTTGTGTGCATAGAGTCGTTTGTAGTAATCTCTGATGGTAGTTTGTATTTCTGTGGAATCAGTGATGATATCCCCTTTATCATTTTTTATTACATCTTTCAATTCTTCTCTCTTTTCTTTTTTATTAGTGTGGCTAGCAGTCTGTCTGATTTGTTGATCTTTTCAGAAAACAAGCTCCTGGATTTGTTGATTTTTTTTGAAGGTTTTTTTGTGTGTCTATCTACTTCAGTTCTGTTCTGATATTAGTTATTTCTTCTGCTAGTTTTTGAATTTGTTTGATCTTACTCCCTTTTAATCATGACATTAGGGTGTCAATTTTAGATCTTTCCTCACTTCTCATGTGGGCATTTAGTGCTATAAATTTCCCTCTAGACACTGCTTTAAATGTGTCTCAGAGATTCTGGTACTTTGTGTCTTCATTCTTACTGGTTTCAAATAATATCTTTATTTCTGCCTTTATTTCATTATTCAGTAGTCATTCAAGAGCAGGTTGTTCAGTTTCCATGTAATTGTGTGGTTTTGAGTGAATTTCTTAATCTTGAGTTCTAATTTGATTGTACTGTGGTTTGAGAGACTGTTACGAATTCTGTTCTTTTGTATTTGCTGAGGAGTGTTTTACTTCCAATTATGTGATCAATTTTAGAGTTAGTGCAATGTGGTGGTGAGAAGAATGTATAATCTGTGGATTTGGGGTAGAGAGTTCTGTAAATGTTTATTAGGTCTGCTTGGTCCAGATCTGATTTCAAGTCCTGGATATCCTTGTTAATTTTCTGTCCATTAATTTGTCAGATATTGACAGTGGATTGTTAAAGTCTCCCACTATTATTGTGTGGGAATCTAAGTCTCTTTGTTGGTCATTGAGAACTTGCTTTATGTATCTGGGTGCTCCTGTATTGGGTGCATGTATATTTAGGATAGTTAGCTCTTCTTGTTGCATTGACACCTTTACCATTATGTAATACCCTTTGTCTCTTTTGATTTTTGTTTCTCTGAAGTCTATTTTATCAGAGGCTAGGATTGCAACTTTTGCTTTTTTTGCTCTCCATTTGCTTGGTAATTTTTCCTCCATTCCTTTATTTTGAGCCTATATGTGTCTTTGCACTTCAGATGGGTCTCCTGAATACAGCACACCAATGGGTCTTAACACTTTATCTGAGTTGCCAGTCTTTGTCTTTTGATTGGATCATTTAGCCCATTTACATTTAAGATTCATATTGTTATGTGTGAATTTTATCCTGACATTTTGATGCTAGCTGGTGGTTTTGCCTGTTAGTTGATGCAGTTTCTTCATAGTGTCAATGGCCTTTACAATTTGGTATGTTTTGGCAATGGCTGGTACTGGTTGTTCCTGTCCATGTTTAGTGCTTCCTTCAGGATCTCTTTTAAGGCAGGTCTAGCAGAAATCTCTCAGCAGTTGCTTGTCCATAAAGGATTTTATTTCTCCTTCAGTTATGAAGCTTAGTTTGGCTGGATATGAAATTCTGGGTTGAAAATTCTTTCCTTTAAAGATGTTGAATATTGGCCCCCACTCTCTTCTGGCTTGTAGGGTTTCTGCTGAGAGATCTGCTGTGAGTCTGATGGGCTTCCCGTGGGTCACCCAATCTTTCTCTCTGGCTGGCCTTAATATTTTTTCCTTCATTTCAACCCTGGTGAATTATGTGCCTTGGTGTTGCTCTTCTGGAGGAATATCTTTGTGGTGTTCTCTGTATTTCCTGAATTTGAATGTTGGCCTGACTTACTAGGTTGGGGAAGTTCTCCTGGGTAATATCCTGAAGAGTGTTTTATAGCTTGGATTCTTTCTCTCCATTACATTCAGGTACACCAATCAAACACAGATTTGGTCTTTCACCTAATTCCTTATTTCTTGGAGGCTTTCTTCATTTCTTTTCACTCTTTTCACTCTAATCTTGCTTTCTCACTTTATTTAATTGAGTTTCTCTTCAATCTCTGATATCCTTTCTTCTGCTTGATCAGATCAGCTATTGAAACTTGTGTATGCATCAGGAAGTTCTCATGCTGTGTTTTTCAGCTCTATCAAGTTGTTTATATTCTTCTCTATGCTGGCTATTCTAGTTAGCATTTTGTCTAACCTTTTTTCGATGTTCTTAGTTTCCTTGCATGAGTTAGAATATGCTTCTTTAGCTCAGAGAAGTTTGTTATTACCCATCTTCTCAAGCCTGCTTCTGTCAGTTGGTCAAACTCATTCTCCATCCAGGTTTGTTCCCTTTCTGATTAGGAGATGTGACCCTTGGAGAAGAGGCTTTCTGGTTTTTGGTGATTTCAGACTTTTTGCACTGTTTTCTTCCCATCTTCATTGATTTATCTACCTTTGGACTTTGCAGTTGGTGACTTTTGGATGGGGTGTCTGAGAGGATGTCCTTTGTGTTGATGTTGAAGCTATCTCTTTTTTAGTTTTCCTTCTAACAGTCAGGCCCCCCTGCTGTAGGTCTGCTGGAGGTCCACTCCAGACCCTGCTTGCTTGGGAATCACCCACAGGGGCTGCAGAACAGCAAAAAATGCTGCCTGTTCCTTCCTCCGGTAGCTTCATCCCAGAAGGGTACTCTACAGATGTCAGCCAGAGCTCTCCTGTATGAGGTGTCTTTTCAGATAAACAGCGGTCAGAGAACCACTTGAGCAGGCAGTCTGTCCCTTATCAGAGCTGAAGTGCTGTGATGGGAGATCCATTGCTCCCTTCAGAGCTTCTGGGCAGGGATGTTTAAGTCTGCTGAAGGTGGACCCACAACTACCCCTTTTCTAGTTATATAATCATATAATCGGCAAACAGAGAAGTTTGATTTCTTTATTTCCAATTTGGATGCCTTTTATTTTTTTTCTCTTGTCTAGCTGCTTTGACTAGGACTTCCAGTGATAGCATTTGTAGAGGTATAACTATTCCTAATAGACTTTCAGCCTTCCCAGCCAGAGACAATTACTACTAGAGATATATTCACACATATCTCAATATCTCATCACTAATAACTTTCATTCCTCTTATTTCCTAGCTTGATATTATGACCTTTGAGCGAATCACCATTTTCTTTTAGACGATGATTTGAAGACAAAGGCAGAATGTGATTCCTCTAGGACTTGAGATCATCTTGAAACAACCAACACTGCGTGACATCCAGTATCTTACTGAGAATCTAAACTATACTTGAGCAATGTATTTTAAAACTTAGTCATTATTATTAGAAACTGAGAATGACTTTTTTTTTTTAAATGGAGTTTCACTCTTACTGCCCAGGCTGGAGTGCAGTGGCACAATTTCTGCTCACTGCAACCTTCGTCTCCAAGGTTCAAGCAATTTTTGTGCCTCAGCCTTCCGAGTAGCTGGGATTACAGGTGTGTGCCTGTAATCCCACCTGGCTAATTTTTATATTTTTAGTAGAGACAGGGTTTCACCATGTTGGCCAGGATGGTCTTGAACTCCTGACCTCATGATCTGCCCAACTTGGCCTTTCAAAGTGTTGGGATTTCAGGCGTGAGCCACCATGCCTGGCCGAAACTGAGAACGACTTTAAAAAATTTCTTAATTCTTTATAAAAGCATCACTCTGATTTCTTTTCTTTTTTTTTTTTTTGAGACGGAGTTTTGCTCGTTACCCAGGCTGGAGTGCAATGGCGCGATCTCGGCTCACTGCAACCTCTGCCTCCTGGGTTCAGGCAATTCTCCTGCCTCAGCCTCCTGAGTAGCTGGGATTACAGGCACGCGCCACCATGCCCAGCTAGTTTTTTTTTTTTGTATTAGTAGAGACGGGGTTTCACCATGTTGACCAGGATGGTCTCGATCTCTTGACCTCGTGATCCACCCGCCTCGGCCTCCCAAAGTGCTGGGATTACAGGCTTGAGCCACCGCGCCCGGCCTGATTTCTTCTTCCAAAATTGCTTAATCTAATAATTGGGGCCATTAACTTGCCCACTTAGAAATGTATATCAGTGTAGCTAAAAAGAAGACAGAGTGGGTGAAATAAATGCATTTTATTAATATTATGCTTATTGAGTTACTCAATTGTAGCAAATGACAAGTCATTGTTGCTTAGATCTGGGAGAAATTCTCAGTTTCTTTATTCAGATTCAGCTTCCTAAACCCAGGCTGAAATTTGCAGTTACTCGAAGTGATGTTGTACTAAATTTCCTTCGAGGATGTTTTCTTATGCAAAGTTCGATGCTTCCACTTAGCGTATTTTTTTTGTAAGAATAAAAATGTAGAATATTTTAAGCAAGTATGGCTTTTGAAACCAATCCTGTACAAATGGATTCTCACAAGTAGATATAAATGTATGTGGGAGTGGGAGTATAATATAGTGTCAAATCACATAACTGAATATATGGTCAAGAGAATATTAAAAAATAAGAAAATATCAAAATCAATTTTTAAAAATTCGGGGTTGTGTATTTCCTGGGGGTGCCATAACAAAGAAAAACAGAGTGACTTGGAACAACCGTTCTGGATGCTAGAAATATGAAATGAAGGTGTTGGCAGGCTCTCCTCTCTCTGGAACCTGTAGGGCATGGATCCTTTCTTGCATTTTTCAGCTGCTGCCAGCCCTAGGGGTTCCTTGGCTTGTGGCAGCATCACTCCAGCTTGCAGTGATTGTCCTTTGTCTTTTCACACTGTGTTCTCCCCATGCATGTCTGTCTCTGTGCCCACGTTTCCCCTCTTTCTTTGTAAGGATATCTGTCATATTGGATTATGACCCACCATAACGACTTCATTTTAACTTATCTCTGTGAACACCCTATCTCCCTATAAATTCACATGCTGAAGGACTGTGCATTTGCATATGGACAACACCTTTTTTTAGGGAGAACATAATGGGATATAAGCATTTTTACTTTATATATATTTACTTTATATATATTAGCACATAATGGGATATAAGTGTTTTTACTTTAATTTGGAAAAAATTTCAGGATTTCTCCTTAAAAGCCTATACATTTTACCTTTTTTATGACACAAAGTATTGTCAAATTCCATTGAAATGGTATTTCTGCTGTTTGTGAAACATTGGAATTTTGTCTGATAATAGCAAAAGATTTATTAGACCTGACTTTGCTTCATAGGCATGGTTTGAGGCAAAGTGTGACAGAATCATATAATAATGATTTATGAGAATCAAATTCTAATAGTTGCTTTACATAAGTCCCTGTTTAAAGGAAGGTAAATAAATTACTTTTGCCTAAGAATTTTGCTGAACATAAATTGCTGTTGTCCATATTATGTAATTTTCAAATACTTTTATAAACCAATGTTTTTCTTCCATTTTGGCAGTCTGCAGTCTTACCCACCTATGTTCGTGGATGATTGGAGATTCTAATAAAGCAAAAAGGCAATGATCTATCAAACCCTGTTTTTGGAAAAATTGCCTTTATCCTCTCCTTGCCAGAGAAGCATAGCACTGGGGAAGCTGTTCCATTGTTACTTTGTAAGTACTAGCAAAGGATTGCATTGTCTAAGTATTAGCACTTCCTTATTGGGTATTTCAAAATAGCAACTTGACATTTTTATTGCAGTAAACTTAGCATGCAACTTTTATTGAGAAATAAATGAGGAAGATCTGTTTTAACATCTTCTGAGTCTATTCGAAATATTTATTTAGAGATGGGGGATTAGTCTATCACCCAGGCTGGAATGCAGTGGTGTGATATGCTGCCTGGGTTCAAACAGTTCTCCTGCCTCAGCCTCCCTAGTCTTCTAATGAAAGATAATACTGCAATTTGGGATCCTGGGAAGCTCACCCTTTGATGGCATTTACTATGCAGTGTGTTTATTGGGGAGTTCCCTTGGGATCAGCATTCCAGGAATATGGAAGGGGCAGCGGTATTGGGCAGAGAAAGCTACTGAACTGTGATGTGGACCCAAGACAATCTTGGTTAACCCCATGGAAAGTTTTGGAGGTAGAATGACCCATCAGAATTGTCTTTAGTTGGGACAAAATCTCTAGGCCATTATAATCTCTCAAAGATCAATAATTGGGCATGAGGGACCCTGAGAAGAGGCACAGTCTTGGGGAGATAACCTTCTTAGCTAAGGTGATCTGCGAAGGAGCTAATGGCTAGCAGACATCTGCTCACTGTCTTCTCAATAACTGCCGCAGTGAGTTCTTACTTGCTAGGGCATCTGAGTAACATTACAGTGTGCACACAAAGATTCATAGGATAATTTTGCAATGTGCTTTCAACTATGTTTTTGCTGGCTATGCACTATTAATAGGAATTTATACAAGCTATGAAAAAAATTTAGAGTTGTATTTATTGCATAATAGCAAAAGAATCTGGTTTCTATTTTTGTTTTTACTTCCCATATTAATCTTCTTGGAACACCATATAACTGAATATTGCTTCACCTCCATGGTGACTTGTGTTCACTGAATGAGAGAATGTGTATATGGGGTTATTTCTACTAAAAAAGGCTAACTCCTATAAATGATACCATCATCCTCATCTAATACATTTTTTAGAATGTGAAGAAATGTGTGTGTGTTGTGTGTGTGTGTCTGTGTGTGTGTATAAATGGGGACATGCATGTAGTCCCAAGGAAATGCTACTTAGAACAGAATATGGAAGCCTGTGGATATCATTCATGACGTTAAAAAGCACTTTGCATTTGTCTTTGCTGTAAGTGCATTTGTCTTCCCACATTCTTAACACTGCTTCTGAACCCTCCTTGAAGCAAAAGATACCTTGGGCTCACAAAGTCCAAATCTATTTTACAGGATTTTCACCTTGAATATAAATAATATCCTTTTAAAAATTTAATAGAGAATTAGTAAACATTCAGTTTTGTTGGCAGATTATTATGAGTTGTGCTAAATAAGAGGCTGGAAGAGTACACTTGCTTTTCAGTAATAAGGGGAATGATTTTTAGGAAAAAATAAATATATTTGAACTTATGAATCAACACCATTGATGTAAAAGTTTCAAAGAGAGAGCAAAGATTTAACCCTGTTGCCATTTATTATTTTCCCTGTCATATTTGTCTTAAAGCACACAAGAGAAAATCTGGTCACTCATAACTATGTGCTGCTAACTAATATACAGTGTCTGCTTAGTATTGATTTTCCTCTATTCTGAGGTTCAGCTAAATTAACTTTACAACATCTTCTAAAATATTACAAGATTTTCCATTCCAATCTAGTTAGTGAAAATGCCTGTTTGGATTATTGAAATGGATTTCTATCTGCTTTCCCTACCTCTCCTCAAAATCAGAAACAGTCAGTTTAATTTTGTAAATATGCAGCTGTATTTGAATCACATCCCTCCTCCAAAATCTCTGCACACCTCAGTGCATACAAAATTAAGTCAAACTTTTTCATCTTAAATTCAGAATCATTCGTAAGTTTGTTTCAGTCCATATATATGCTCTTACTTTACACTACTCTAAATGATGGTCCCCATTGTGTTACAGTCTTTTAATTTTCAGCCTGCATGAGCCCAATCAATTTAAGCATAATTGAACTCCAGGAGCTTAAATTAGAAGTTCATGTGATGATGTAGACCCTCCTTCCCTCTCTCATGTTGAGAAGTAAGTTAATTGAATCACCTTTTAATACTTTTCTTAAGTTTAGTGTTCTGAAATTTTAACAAAAATATTTACTTTTATTTAGTTATCTGAATTATGCATTTACTTTCTTCCTTTCCTTTTATTTTTGTTACACACCCTGTATTTTTTTTCTGTGAACTTCTTTAAAAAATTTTTTTAGTTTAGGTTCAAGGGTACTTTTGAAGGTTTATTACATATATAACCTCATGTCATGGGGTTTGTTGTAGAGTTCATTTTATCACCCAGGTATTAAGCCCAGTACCCAATAGTTACCTTTTCTGCTCCTCTCCCTCCTCCCACCCTTCACCCTCAAGTAGACCTCACTATCTGTTGTTTCCTTCTTTGTGTTCCTAAGTTCTAATCATTTAGCTCCCACTTATAAGTGAGAACATGTATTTGGTTTTTTGTTCCTGCATTAGTTTGCTAGGAGTAATAGCATCCAGCTCTATCCGTGTTCCCACAAAAGACATAATCTTGCATTCTTTTTTATGGCTACATAGTATTCCACGATGTATATGTATTTTACTTTCTTTATGCATTATATCCTTGATTCCATGTCACTGATTTTGTGTCCTGAGACTTTGCTGAAGTTGTTTATCAGCTGAAGGAGCTTTGGGGCTGAAATGATGGGGTTTTCTAGATACAGAATCATGTTGTCTGAAGAGATAGTATGACTTCCTTTCTTTCTATTTGGGTGGCCTTCATTTCTTTATCTTGCCCAATTGCTCTGGCTGGGACTTCTAATACTGTGTTGAATAGGAGTGGTGAGAGAGGGCATCCTTGTCTTGTGTAGGTTTTTAAGGGGAGTGCCACCAGCTTTTGCACATTCAGTACAATGTTGGAACTTGTTTGATGTTTGCAATTTCATCCACGGAATATGCAGGACAATATTGAACAGTGTATTCTAAGATGGAATGGACTCGTAAATATCATGTTCACAGCATTACTGTATGAGTTCAATATACTTTTTAATGTTCTATAAATTATTTTGCTTACTTTAAAAAGTGACACATCATCTTTCTGAATTGATACTCACACAAACAGACACACATTTATTCCATGATTTACTTTTCAGTGTTTTTCATAAATCTTACTCAGTATGGCAGTCTGTCAATAATCATTATATTTCACCATTCTTTTATTTGAGCAGATCATTTGAACTTTGTGCATAAGTATAATCTTCTAGTCCATCAGTGTTAAAAATTCTGTTTTTTAGTCTCCTTTATATGCAAAAATCTGCTTAGTGTCTTAGACAACTAAGTTGATAATTAGAGCAATGTTTTTTGATAAATTTTCCAAAAATGCACATTGTAAACAAATGTAAATAATGTGATAAAATTATTTTTAAGTAATTGTGTCAGAAATATAAGAATAATTATAATTTTGAGGAATACATAAAAAATGTGACAGAAACAATAGTTGAACATTGAAAACTGTAAAACTTTCCTCAGGCAAAGAAAGCCCAGGAAGAAATGTTAGGATACAATCTGTAAGTATCCTTGCAGGAAAGAAAAAATAATTAATCTACAAAAGAGACAAAAATTAAGCTGGCTGCAGACTTCTTAACAGCTCTATCACAAGACAATGGAGAAATATATGAAATGTTTTAAAAGAAAAAATGCCATCTTTCTTGTATAAAGGTAGTAGGAAAACAATTTTGTTTATATGGGAACTTAAAAATATGCATGTTCTTAAAGTACTTAAATTTGATGATCAGCAAACTGAAATGTTGAACAAAATTAAGAATCTAAGAAAACAAAACTTATACCATAGAATACCTGGTTCTAAGCACCCAAACCAAATAGCAACAATATAGATAGCTACGTTATTGTCAGTCAAGCTACAAAAGTTGAACATAAATGTTAAAAATTGATACTTAAACTAAATATTCTCATTTTAAAATTAGTCATCCAGTCTTTAGAATCTATGAACATGTATAGGGAAGTCGTTAGACAAGAAATAAGAAGAAAATTAATAAATAGATATCCTCCCATCCTTTGTATGTTTGCGTGCACGTGCCAAAAGTACTTAATATGATAAAAGCAAATTATTCAAGACATTGAAGTCTACCTCAAAAATAAGACCTCAAATAGAAGCAAAATAGAGAAAGCAAATGTGTGTGTGTGTGTGTGTGTGTGTGTGTGTGTGTGTGTATATATTTTTTTCATTTTCCTTTTTTTTTTTTAATTTTACTTTAGGTGCACACTGTATCTGCATTTCTCCCCATGTTATCCCTCCCAATCCTCCTCACCCCCTGCTGTCTCTCTTCTACCCCCTACCCAGCCACCGCCCCTAATGTGTGATGCTCCTCTCCCTGAGTCCACATGTTTTCATTGTAAAACACCCACCTATGAGTGAGAACATGTGGTATTTGGCTTTTTGTTCTTGTGTCAGTTTGCTGAAAATGATGGTTTCCAGATTCATCCTAGTCCCTACAAAGGACATGAACTCATCGTTTTTTATGGCTGCGTAGTATTCCATGGTGTATATGTACCACATTTTCTTTGTCCAGTCTGTCATTGATGGGCATTTGGGGTGGTTCCAGGTCTTTGCTATTGTATACAAGCTGCAATGAACATATGTGTGCATGTGTCTTTATAGTAGAATGATTTATAGTTCTTTGGGTATATACCCAGTAATGGGATTGCTGGGTCAAATGGAATTTCTATCTCCAGATGCTTGAGAAATCGCCACACTGTCTTCCACAATGGTTGAAGTAATTTACACTCCCACCACTTGTGTAAGAGTATTCATATTTCTACACATCCTTTCCAGCATCTGTTGTCTCCAGATTTTTTGATGATTGCCATTCTAACTGGTGTGAGATGATATCTCAGTGTGGTTGGGATTTACGTTTCTCTAATGACCAGTGATGATGAGCATTTTTTCATGTTTGTTGGCCTCATTTCAAAAAGTGTCTGTTTATATCCTTCTCCCACTTTGGAAAAGTGTCTGTTTATATCCTTCTCCCACTTTTGAATGGGGTTGTTTGTTTTTTTCTTGTATATCTGTTTTAGTTCTTTGTAGATTCTGGATATTAGCCCTTTGTCATATGGGTAGGCTGCAAAAATTTTTTCCCATTCTGTTGGTTGCCAGTTTGTTCTAATGATGGTTTATTTTGCTCTACAGAAGCTCTGAATTTTAATTAGATCCAATTTGTCTATCTTGACTTTTATTGCCATTGCTTTTGGTGTTTTATTCATGAAGTCCTTGCCTATACCTATGTCCTGGATGATCTTGCCTACATTTTCTTCTAGTGTTTTTATGGTGTTAGGTTTTATGTTTAAATCTTTAATCCATCTGGAGTTAATTTTAGTGTAAGGTGACAGGTAGGGGTCCAGTTTCTGTTTTCTGCACATTCCTAGCCACTTTTCCTAACACCATTTATTAAACATGGAGTCCTTTTCCCATTACTTACTTTTGACAGGTTTGTCAAAGATCAGATGGTTGTAGATGTGTGGTGTTGCTTCTGGGGCCTCTGTTCTGTTCCCTTGGTTTGTGTCTCTGTTTTGGCACAAGTACCATGCTGTTTGGATTACTGTAGCCTTGTAGTATAGTTTGAAGTCCGGCAGTGTGATGCCTCCAGCTTTGTTCTTTTTGCTTAGGATTGTCTTGGCTATGTGGGCTCTCTTTTGGTTCCATGTGAAGTTTAAAGTGGGTTTTTTCCAGTTCTGTGAAGAAGGTCATTGGTAGCTTGATGGGGATAGCATTGAATCTGTAGATTAGTTTTGGCAGTATGGCCATTTTCACGATATTAATTCTTCCTAACCATGAGCATGGAATGTTTTTCCATCTGTTTGTGTCCTCTCTTATTTCGTTGAGCAGTGGTTTGTAGTTCTCCTTGAAGAGGTCCTTTACATCCTTTGTTAGTTGTATTCCTAGGTATTGTATTCTCTTTGTAGCAATTGTGAATGGGAGTTTGCTCTTGTTTTGGCTCTCTGTTTGTCTGCTATTGATACAAGGAATGCTTGTGATTTCTGCACATTGATTTTGTATCCTGAGACTTTGCTGAAGTTGCTTATCAGTTTGAGAAGATTTTGGACTGAGATGATGGGGTCTTAGAGATACACAATCATGTTGTCTGCAAATAGAGACAGTTTGACTTCCTCCTTTCCTAATTGAATACCCTTTATTTCTTTTTCTTGCCTGATTGCTCTGGCTAGAACTTCCAATACTATACTGAATAGGAGTTGTGAGAGAGGGCATCCAGCTTTTGCCCATTCAGTATGATATTGGCTGTAGGTTTGTCATAAATGGCTTTTATCATTTTATGATACATTCCTTCGATACCTAGTTTATTGAGAGTTTTAGCATAAAGGGCTGTCGAATTTTGTTGAAGGCCTTCTCTGCATCTATTGAGATAATCATATGGTTTTTGTCTTTGGTTCCGTTTATGTGATGGATTATGTTTATGGATTTCCGTATGTTGAACCAGCCTTGCATCCCCAGGATGAAGCCTACTTGATCATGATGGATAAGCTTTTTGATGTGCTGTTGCAATCTGTTTGCCAGTATTTTATTGAAGATTTTTGCTTCTGTGTTCATCGTGGATATTGGCCTGAAGTTTTCCTTTTTAGTTGAATCTCCGCCAGGTTTTGGTATCAGGATGATGTTGGTCTCATAAAATGAGTTAGGGGGGATTCCCTCCTTTTGTATTGTTTGGTACAGTTTCAGAAGGAATGGAACCAGCTCTTCTATGTACGTCTGGTAGAATTCGGCTGTGAACCCGTCTGGACCTGGACTTTTTTTGTTTGGTAGGCCATTGATTGCTGCCCCTACTTCAGCCCTTGTTATTGGTCTATTCAGGGTTTCAACTTACTTCTGATTTAGTCTTGGTGGAGTTCAAGTGTCCAGGAATTTGTCCATTTCTTCCTGGTTTACTGGTTTATATGCATGGAGCTATTTGTAGTAATCTCTGATGGTAGTTTGTATTTCTGTGGGATCAGTGGTGATGTCCCCCTGTTTTTATTGCATCTATTTGATTCTTCTCTCTTTTCTTTTTTATTAGTCTGGCTAGCAGTCTATTTTGTTGATCTTTTCAAAAAAACCAGCTCTTGGATTTATTGATTTTTTTTTTGAAGGGTTTTTTTGTGTCTCTATCTCCTTCAGTTCTGCTCTGATCTGTTATTTCTTGTCTTCTGCTAGCTTTTGAGTTTTTTGGATCTTCCTCCTGTAGCTCTTTCAATTTTGATGATAGAGTATCAATTTTAGATCTTTCGTTGTTTCTCATGTGGGCATTTATTGCTATAAATTTCCCTCTCAACACTGCTTTAAAGGTGTTCCAGAGATTCTGGTAAGTTGTGTCTTCATTCTGATTGGTTTTGAAGAACATCTTTATTTCTGCCTTCATTTCATTGTTTATCCAGTCGACACTTATAAGCAAGTTGTTCAGTTTCCAAGTGGTTGTGCAGGTTTGAGTGTGTTTCTTAATCCTGAGTTCTAGTCTGATTGCGCCATGGTCTGATAGAAAGTTTGTTATGCTTTCTGTTCTTTTGCATTTACTGAGGAGTGATTTGCTTCCAATGATGTGGTCAATTTTAGATTAAGTGCAATGTGGTGCTGAGAAAAATGTATATTCTGTTGATTTGGGGTGGAGCATTCTGCATATGTCTATTAGGTCCACTTGGTCCAGCTCTGCATTCAAGTCCTGGATGTCCTTGTTAATTTTCTGTTTCCTTGATCTAATATTGACAGTGGAGTGTTGAAGTCTCCCACTATTATTGTGTGGGAGTCTAAATCTCATTTTAGGTTATTAAGAACTTGCTTTATATATCTGGGTGCTCCTGTTTTGGGTGCGTATGTATTTAGGATAGTTAGCTCTTCTTGTTGGATTGATCCTTTTACCATTATGTAGTGTCCTTCTTTGTCTCTTTTGATCTTTGTTGGTTTGAAGTCCATTTTATCAGAGATTAGGATTGCAACCCCTGCTTTTTTTTTGTTCTTCATTTGCTTGGTAAATCTTCTTCCAACCCTTTATTTTGAATCTATGTGTGTCTTTGTATGTGAGACGGGTTTCCTGAATACAGCACACTGATGGATCTTGACTTTTTATCCAGTTTGCCAGTCTGTGTCTTTTGAGTCGGACATTTAGGCCATTTACATTAAATGTTAATATTGTTATCTGTGAATTTGATCCTGCCATTTTGTTACTGGCTGGTTTTCTTTCCCGTTAGTTGACTCATTTTCTTCATTGCATTTTTGGTCTTTGCCAACTAGTTTGCTTTTGCAGTGACTGGTACTTGTTCCTTTCCATGCTTAGTGGTTCTTTCAGGAGCTCTTACAGGGCAGGTCTGGTGGTGATGAAATCTCTCAGTAATTGCTTGTCCATAAAGAATTTTATTTCTCCTTCACTTATGAAGCTTAGTTTGGCTGGATATGAAATTCTGGGTTGAAAGTTTTTTTCTTTAATGATATTGAATACTGGCCCCCACTCTCATCTCGCTTGTAGGGTTTCTGCTGAGAGATCTGCTGTGAGTCTGATTGGCTTCCCTCTGTGGATGACCTGACCTTTCTCTCTGGCTGCACTTAGCATTTTTTCCTTCATTTCAACCCTGGTGAATCTGACGATTATGTGCCTTGGGGTTGCTCTTCTTGAGGAATATCTTCGTGGAGTTCTCTGTATTTCTTGAATTTGAATGTTGGACTGCCTTGCTAGGCTTGGGAAGTTCTCCTGGATAATATCCTGGAGTGTGTTTTCCAGCTTGGATTCATTCTCCCCATCATATTCAGGTACACTGATCAAGCATAGATTAGGTCTTTTTGCATAATCCCATATTTCTTGGAGGCTTTGTTCATTTCTTTTCACTCTTTTTTCTCTTGTCTTGCCTTCTCTTTTTATTTCATTGAGTTGATCTTCAATCTGTGATATCCTTTCTTCTGCTTGATCAATTCGGCTATTAAAACTTGTGTTTGCTTCCCATAGTTCTCATGCTGTGTTTTTCAACTCCATCAAGTTGTTTATGTTCTTCTCTAAGCTGGTTATTCTAGTTAGCATTTTGTCTAACCTTTTTTCAAGGTTTTTGGTTTCTTTGCATTGAATTAGAACGTGTTTCTTTAGCTCAGGAAAGTTTTTTATTATCCACCTGCTGAAGCCTGTTTCTGTCAATTTGTCGCACTCTTTCTTGGTCATGTTGTGTTCCCATGTTGTTGAGGGGTTGTGATCCCTTGAAGAAGGAGAAGTTTGCTGGTCTTTGATGGTTTCAACTTTTTTGTGCTGGTTTTTTCCCATCTTCATGGACTTACCTGGCTGTGTTCTCAGGGAGCTGCTTGATGACGTACTACGGAGTTTCTAGGGACTCCTTCAGGTTACTAGGGAAGCTTCCTGTGTCTTTTTTGTTTACACTGGAAGATTAGGCTTGCCTCTTCTGCTGACCTGGCAGCACTGCCGGGTGGTCAAGAAGACAGTCCCATTGCTACGTAGGCTTCCTGTGTTTTTTGTTATAACATGTACCCCAGTCCCACCCCTTAATGGTGGGTTGTGCCCTTCCTCCACTGGGCTGGATTATTCAGATTTTAGCTCAGACTGTGGTACTGGTTGCGCAACCCACTAGAGTCGGAGTTTCAGCCCTCTGGGATCTGTGGGGGAGGGTAGGGACCTGCCCAGCTGTGTCTGGCCATCTCCCCCTTTCAGCTGCCTCTCTCTCCAGTCATGGGGTAGGGACCTGCCCAGCTACTCCATCAGTCCTCCTGCTAACAGCTCCCTCTCTCTCTGGGCAGGAGTAGGGGGTGATAGCTGGGTCTGCAGGCTCTCCCGGCTGGCTTTTGGGCTTATGCATCTGTTTAGGTCTGTGCGCCAATCTGGGACACCGTCCTGGGTTATTATTCAACTCCACGCTTGAAATTCCCAGTGCTTGACTGACAAAGATCCCCCGTTTTGTGTATTGCTGAGACTTTGGGGGAAGCACTGTATCTGGACCAGAGTGCCAGATGGGGAGCCTCTGACTTGCCGGTCAGATGCACTTTCTGGGTGAAGCAGCACCCCTCCCCACCTCGATCTGCCCTGCCTGGGCTTTGTTCACCCTTAGACCGGACCCATTGAAATGCACCTTGTACCTCAGATGGAGCTAGGAGATCTCTGGATTTCTGCATCTCTCTTGCTGGGTGTTGTGTGCCAGAGTTGTGTCTATTCGGCCATCTTGGAGAGTCTTGAAAGCAAAATATTAACATTAAAGATGAGTAAAAATATAACCCATGACAATAAAGCTAAATAAATTTAAAGAATGATTTCTCTTTGAAAGAAAAGCAGATGATGAGGCAGTGCTGTAACCAGAGATTGCTGCAACAGGGCTCACCTCAGGCATGGAGGGGCTGTGATAGGGAACAAGCCAAGTAGCCATCATAACCCAAAGACGTGGGAGAACTTCCCCTTGGATGCACAAGCAGGGATAACCAAACCTCTGACAAAGGCCAATACGATGAGAGCCAATAGACTCTACAATTGGGAGAAACCCTCATGGAAGAAATAGAGATAATAGTGGACAGTAAAGCAAGTATATTTAATACCCTCGTAGAGGCAAGGGGTGAATTGGATTTATTATCTAACAAGAACACATTTTAGTGCCATGATGTGCAGAAATTAGTAGTAAAATATGGAAAATTTAGAAATATAAAACCTAAGTTTTGAAATTAAATTACATATTAAGATGGGCTAAATAAATGAGCTAGTATTAAATTGAGACAAAACAAACTAGGTGGGAGATGTTCCTGAAGATAGAACAATGGGAGATACAGAGGAAGCAAGTATGAAAAAAAGTTAAAAGGTATTAAATACACACACACACACACACACGCACGCACACAACTCAGTGTGTTTTAAAGAAGTTCCAGAAAGAAATAATACACAGGAGCAGCTACCATGGATATGATAATAAATAGTAGCAAAACACAGTACCAAAAAGTAATGGAGGAGAGCAGAGTACACAAAACATGTCATACACCTGTCCAGAAGAACAAAATTTTGTAGTGAAGGCATTTCATTCCCTGCAAAGATATGTCCTTAGAAAAGGCATTAATAAAAATACAATCTTTCCTAAGTTAAAATGGCTTTCATCCAAAAGACAAGCCATAATAAATCTGGCAAGCATGTGGAATAAAGGGAACCCTTGTAAACTGTTGGTTGGAATGGATATTAGTACAAGGACTGTGTAGAACACTTTGGAGGTTCCTCAGCAAATTAAAAGTAGAGCTCTCATATGATCCAGTAATCCCACTGCTGGGCATATACTGAAAAGAAAGGAAGTCAGTAGGATATCACAAGGATATCAAAAACTCCCATGTTTGTTGCAGCACTATTCACAATAGCCAAGATTTGGAAGCAATCTACATGTTATCAACAGATGAATGGGTAAAGAAAATGTGGTACATATACACAATAAAGTACTATTCAGCCATTAAAAAAACAATGAGGTCTTGTCATTTGCAACAATCTGGATGGAACTAGACATTATTAGGTTGAATTAAACCAGCTATGGAAAGACAAACATTGCATGTTTTTATTTATTTGTGGGATCTAAAAATCAAAACAATTGAACTTACGGACATAGAGATTAGAAGGATGGTTACCAGAGGCTGGGAAGAGTAGTGAGGGAGTGGAAGGGAGTTAGAGTGGGTAAAAAAATAGAAAAATGAGTAAGATCAACCATTTGATAGCACAACAGGATGAGTACAGTCAATAGTCATTTAATTCTACATTTAAAAATAACTAAAAGAGTGTAATAGAACTGTTTGTAACACAAGAATAAATGCTTGAGGGGATGGATACCTCATTCTTCATGATGTGATTATTACACATTGCATGCCTGTATCAAAACATTTTATGTACCCCATAAATAAGTATAGTAGGTACCCACAGAAATTAAAAATTAAAAAAAAATACAAATTCACATTTAAGAGATAAGGAAGCAAGCTGATAAAACCTGAGTTAAATACGGAAAAATAAATTTTTGAGGTAAGAAACCATGAGACCACAATAAACATCATTGAATATCAAGTAAGTAACTTAGAATGAGTCTGAATAGAACAGTTTTGGGCACAGCTGAAAAGTAAATATAAGCATGATAAAAATGCTTGTGATAGAGAGAGGCAATAGACATGTAATTAACATAATTACAGAGAAGCTGTTAGATACTAACAGCAGAAAGAATATATCTGCCATAAAAAGCAAATATTTATTTCTAGACTAGAGAATCTAACAAATGGAACAAAAATGATTATCTGTATATTAGAGACAAAAGCACTATTTAAGAGCTTTCTCTGCAGACTGAAAGATAAATTGAAAGAACAATATAAGACACTAAAATAAAATTTGATACTAAGATACATCTGGCTTATTAATGATATGCAGGGTTAAAGAAAGAATTCCACAAGTAACCAATCAGAAATAAAACAAGTCACACACAAAAGGAAAAAAGTCAAAATTACATGATTTTTTCGTAGTATCTTTCAGTGTTATGAATAATCATGTACTATCTAGACATTCTGAGGGAAAGAAATTATTACCTAAATCTATTAAACAGAATGGTTGACCCTTGAACAACATGGGGTTTGGGGGTGTCAATCTCCTACTCAGTAAAAAATCGACATACAACTTTTGACTCACCAGACACTTAACTACTAGAAGTTGACCAGAAGCCTTACTGATAACATCAACAGTCAATTTACACATATTTTGCATGCTAAATGTATTTCATACTGTATTCTTACAATAAAGTAAGCTAGAGAAAAAATGATATTAAGCAAATCATCAGGAAAATAAAATATATTTAAGTGAAAATAGATTGTCATAAAGGTCTTCATCCTTATCGTCTTCACACAGAGCTGACTGAGGAGGAGGGGGAAGAAGAGATGTTTTGCTGTCTCAGGGGTGGAATAAGTTGAAAACAATCCATATAAAAGTGGACCTGCACAGTCTAAATAAAGTGCAATTTGTATTCAAGTTCAAAGGCAGTAAGCAGACAGTCTCAAAATTCCTTCATCTCCTGCTCCCTTCTTCCTTGTTTTCTTGCCCTTTTCTTTCACAATGTTTCTACATACCTCCTGTGTTCTGTGAACTACTTGTAACTAAAGATGAAGTGGTGAACAAAATAAAGGTCTGCTCTGTGGAAAAAAAGCATTTGTGTGTGAGACAATAAACAAGTGATAAATAATACAATTTCATACAATTTTAAGTGTTGAATTTCATAGAGCATTAAGTGTTATAAAGAAAATGGAGCCAATCATAGGACCAAGAACGATGACTGGTGTCTTTTTTTTTTTTTTTTTTCCCTGAGATGGAGTCTTGCGCTGTAGCCCAGGCTAGAGTGCAGTGGCACAACTTTGGCTCACTGCAACCTCCACCTCCTGGGTCCTGGTTCAAGTAATTCTCCTGCCTTAGTCTCCCGAGTAGCTGGAATTACAGGCACACGCCACCATGCCCAGCTAATTTTTGTATTTTTAATAGAGATGTAGTTTCACTATGTTGGCCATGCTGGTCTTGAACTCCTGACCTTGTGATCTGCCCACCTCAGCCTCCCAGAGTGCTGGGATTATAGACATAAGCCACTGCACTTGGCCAACTGGTGACTATTTTTGAATGTTTGGAGGAGACCTCCTTGGAGAGAGGGCATGTGAAAAATCCAAGCATTTAACAGCCTTACACAGATCTGGTAAGACTGAATTCTGGGCAGAATGAACAACAAATATAATGTCCCATTGAAGGATAGAAGTTTGGCCATTCAAAAGAGATTGGAAGTGTGGAAGGAGATGATTGGTGTAAGGTAAAAGTGAGAGAGGAAGGCAGGAGCCATCTTCTGTGTTTAACTGTGGGGCAAGTGACACACCTGTTTCCTCCTCTGTTGATGGTAGTAGGGGAGTCTGTTCTATGGAGAATAGCAAATAGCCAAATAATGCTCCTACCAGGACATCCAACTCGCTCCATGGTTCAGGGTATCCAAGAAAGACACAGCCTGCAGGCACGGGGTGAAGCAATGCTTTGCTCACATGCAGAAAGGCAGGGCCAGATCAGCTTCCCTTGTGGCTGTGGGTCTCCCATGGCCAGAAGATGCTCCTTCTACAGCTTACCTATCTTGTGTTGCAGGAGAAGGGCTTCATAGTTTACATGTACTAGTGGAGTTGGTGAGGTGCCACATGATATGTATGCTTAAGTAGAACAAAGGAACACATACTGAGATCAGCAGAAAGGGTGACATTCCCACACATGGCTGTAAGGCCAGCACAGACTGTGAGTGCTCTTTCTGTCTTGTTAAGAAAATGTCTCCTTCCCCAAGACCATTCTTGTGCAGCCCAGCGTTACCAAAAGACCATGCATGTGACTGCCTTTCCTAACATGAGAGATTTTCTAGGACATGGTAAAACAGTTTTATTTAATTTTACATGTAACAAGTAGTTATTGGATGTGTTTGAACTGAATAACATGGTGTTTTCTTTAATATTTTAGGTAGAAAATTCCTCCAGATTATTTAAATATGTAAACAATATTTTAGTAAGCTGGTGACACAGTTAAGTGGCTGTATTTCTAATGTCCAGAAAAGGGCTTACTAAATTAATTAATGAACGTGAAAGATCTTTATGGAGGAAATCATGATATTTCAATGAGAGACATCAAAAAATACTTGCCTAACATTGCTATTTCCTAAATTTGTGCCATCACATTATACGAACCACTAACCCTCTTGTCAAAATCATCTCCCATTTCTATCACCCCTTAAGGTTTCAGAACCAGGCCTACTCTCTCTTGTGACATTTTTATTTGTTGATGACTCTTCTAATAATTTGACTTCTCAATAATTTGGTCTTCTCTCCTCATATCCAGTTACTGACTTTAATTACTCAGCCCTGTGATGCTCTAAAACTGCCATTACAAAGAAATTCACCATCTCTATAATCAAAATTTCAAGGATTTCAATCTCTAACTATTACATCTTACTCCTCAGTTCAATTCCCCTAGTTTACTGACTGCAGGAATTTTTTTACACTGCTAGATGTAATTTCCATTGATACTATTTTCTTCTCACTGTCTCTCATTGCTTCATATCCCTAATTTCATCCCTGTTACTTTAAATTACACAAATAATCATTTAATAATTCCCATTCTACATTCACTCAACTCTTTTGCTCATTTCTGCTTCCATCATACTCTCCTAGTGAAATACTAATTCTAATGTATTTCTCCATTTATTCCTGCTCAGAGTCACTGAATTGATTAGAAATAAACATATATGCATGGGAATTGAAATGACTGTAAATACTGAGTGAGCTAAGAGTCTTACAAACACACTTCTCTGTCACTCATTTAAAGGATTATTTCACATCTTCTCTTCACTCCTTTTAGCGCATCACTCTCAACTTACAACCTTACTTCCTATTTACTGACAGAGACAGAAATAATCAGAAGAAAAATTTTGTAAGTTCCCATTACCACATATACCACCACCATAGAATTGCTGTAATTCTTATCCTGTTATTATAAATAGGCTCTCACAACTGCTACTTAGGGCTAATTGCTACAGTTGGACACTAGATGAATCCCCTATCTCACAGATGCAGCTATTTCCTGCTCTACCAACCATGACATCCATTTTCTTATACAGGATTGTTCTTAATATTCAAATATGCTTGACTCTCACTTAAAAAATAACACCCTGTCTTATTTGAATAGGTGAAATAGATTATAACAAGCAAAGACTACCAATGACAATAAGTAGAAAACCTAGCAAAACCTACAAAAATATCACATCCTATCTTCAGAGAATCACAGAAGATAATGGGAGACCAAGATTGTAAACATGAGTGAGTCCTTAAGAGATGAGACAAGAATCTGATGCTGTTTTTCTTCTGGGGCTTCTGTCAGTTCTGGGTATTTGTTGTGGGCTCATCATTTGGATTTAGCTGATGCAAAAGATTGCTATGTGGAGCTTCTAGTGGGCACAAAGACATGAAATGGCAAAATTACACAACTATGGGCCTCAAGAGGAGGCAGTTTGTCCCTCAAGATTTGTGCTAAATTCTAAAGCTGTGCGGGGTTAGCAGCTAATGAGTTAAGGTAAAATCGTTCCGAAAAGCAGAGCAAAATTTCTCAGCCTGGTAGAGATTAGGAGACAAAGCAGCTCTGAGGGAGAAACCCTGGGAATACAGAAAGTAAAAGACAAAAGTGTTGGAGGTGGCCATGACTTGATGCTGCCTACAAAGCCGGTCATCAAGTAAAACTTGTAGACTAGGAGGAAATGGAGACGTTTATACTGTTTGTAAGACACATTTTACAAGTAAGGACACAAAACAATAGAAAATAAATGTAAAAGGAGAAGATGTATCACAAAACACTAATGTCTAGAAAAGTTATCACTATACTAACCAACAGACAAAACAAACTTTAAGTCAGGCAGTGTTTATAGAGAAAAAGAGACATATAAGAGTCAGTTCAAAAGAAAGATAGTACAATTTAAAATCTTCATGTTCCCCAAAATATAATTTCAAATGATATAAATAAAAATTATATAGAACTATAAAAGGAAATCATGGGGTAAGTTTTGATGATAAAAATGGAAAAGCTATAGAAAGTCTGATCCATGCCCATGAGAATGATGACCTAATTGAGAAACCTGGAATATTGTAACCACCAATGAAATAACTACAAATCTCTTCAAATACTTATGGAACATAGGTGGTGAAAGCGATTATCCACCCTAAAGAAATCTCATAAGTCTCCAAAGAACTGAAATAATAAGGAGCATATTCTCTAAAAAATAGTAGAATTAATTCAGAAACCCATTCAAAAACAATAAAAAAATTAGCAAATGCCCACTGCCTAAAATTAATATACTTCTAAATAATTCCTGAGTCAGAAAAGTCAGTGGAAATTAGAAAATAGTTTGAACTTAATAATTATAAAAATAATACATAACTAGTGACATGCAGCAAAAGCAGTATTTAGATAGAATTTTATAACCAGAAATAAATGTGTCAGAATGGAAGGCTGAAATCAAATGAACTGACTTCAATCTCAAAAAGTTAGAAAAATAAATAGTATACCCAATCAATAAAAAAGAAAGGGATTAGTAAAGATAAAAACAGGAATGAATTTTAAAAACTAATACTATTTATAGCAAAGAACATCAAGAAAGCAGAAACAATGAGGTTACAAAAAATTAACATCAATTTTTAGTATCTCATTCAGGCTTATCAAAGAAAACAAAACTCATATTACTAACATAAAAATTGAAATTAAGTGAAATATCAAAGTGGATCCTGCATACAGTAAAAAGTAATGAGAGAGAGATTCTGCTTTCCCTTGGTGGATACAGTTAATTCACTATTGGAACATCCATCCTTATTCAATCAACATAGACAATATTTGATAGACAACTGCACTTCCACACAAGGTGCTAACAATAACATATAATTTCAATTGTGTTAATTACTGCATATTTCTGAAGTAAGAAGAATAAATTTACATAAATACGTCTGTGATGACTAATTTAAAACACTGATACTAATTTATTGTAATTGATTTAATGGCACAAATAAGCAGTTATATAAACTGAAATATGTATTTAATGTTACCAAGCCAAAGCCAAGGATTTATGCACCTTGATAATAGATCATGTAATTTTGAAACAAAGGAACAGAATAATACCTTTTTTTCTCACAAAAATACTCTGTACTTAAAGTGTAGAACAGGAATAAAGATGATGATATGGTTCTGATCATATTGGAAACATTCTACTGATTCATAGTTGATAGTCTAACAGAATGTGTTCTTCAAACATACAGTAAAATAACAAGTATATAAGATCCTCAAAACTCCTTGTGAATGATCAACTGCATTTTGGTAAAGCTGGCTGTGTTCAATTCCACTAAGTTGTTCATTTCTATTCGAATTTAATCTGTTGCCACCTTAATTTTATAAAATAAGGTGCTAATGTGTTATCTTAACGATGCAGTCTCTCTGTTTGCTTTGGTATATTTCTTTCTCTCACTTTTGAAGTTGTTCTGTAATACTTGTAATATCAACTTGTAACTGTGCTTCACAATGTACTAGGTCCTGGAGACAAACTAGTGCAGAAGGCAACCATCTCAGTCCTCATAGGACTTTCAGAAAGCTCTCAGTCTAGAATGTGATGTATTTAGGGTTTGTCTGAAGGTTCTTCCTAATACAGTAAGGGAGCTGTTATTTTAAAAAGCAGAACATAGAAGTTAGAAGACCTGAGTTCTAATCCTTCTCCTCCTCCTCAAAGATTATGATTATGAAAGATTCCTGTTTCCCACTGTTCTTTTCTTATTGAAAGGACAAAATTAGGAGTTCTCACACTGACTTCAGCAGAGCTCTGCATGTCCTGTGGCTGCGCCTCCATGGCCAAAGGCCCTATTGAGCATTGCTCCAGCCCAGTGTTGTCTCCATGGAGCTTACAGCCTAACAGCAAGCACATAGAAGTGTTTATAGTATTCTTTGGTGGAAGTTTGTGTTTCTGTGGATTAGTGGTGATATTCCCTTTATCATTTTTTTACTGTGTCTATTTCATTCTTCTCGCTTTTCTTCTTTATTAGTCTGGCTAGTAGTCTTTTATTTTGTTGATCTTTTCAGAACACCAGCTCTTGGATTCATTGATTTTTTTTAAAGGGTCTTGTCTCTGTGTCCTTCAGTTTGGCTCTGATCTTAGTTACTTCTTGTCTTCTGCTAGCTTTTGAATTTGTTTGTTCTTGCTTCTCTAATTATTTTAATTATGATGGTAGGGTGTCAGTTTTAGATCTTTCCTGCTTTCTCTTGTGGGCATTTAGTGTGCATTTTATTTCTATTATTATTCCATTACAATATATGATGAAATCATTATGCAACTCATAATAATTAGAGTCAATGGGAGCCCTGAGCTTGTTTTCCTGCAACTAGACAGTCCCATTGGAGGTGATGTGAGACAGTGACAGATCATCAGGCATTAGATTCTCATAAGGAGGATGCATGGAACCTAGATCCCTCCTATGTGCAGTTCATAATAGGATTCGTGCCCCTCTGAGAATCTAATGCCACTGCTGATCTGACAGGAGGTGGAGCTCAGGTGATAATGTGAGCCATGGGGGATGGCTGTAAATATAGATGACACTTCTCCCACCAGCCTGTCACTCACCTCCTGCTGTGTAGCCCATTCCTAACAGGCCATGGACCAGTATGGGTTTTTGGCCTGGTAGTTGGGGATCCCTGCTTTAGAAGTTCCCCTTTACTCCTAAGCCCTTTTTTCTTGTCTATCATTAGCATGTGTTTACAGATAGAAAACCTTTTACAAAAATCTAAGCAATTACTATTCAAAGACATGGTATTTGTCCTGTTAACACAATGTATGTGGTTAAGATGTCTATACAAATTTTATCACACATTTCTATGAGATACACATAATTAAATATAAAATATGGTTTTATTACCTACAGATTAACAGGTGCTCCTAATCACATGAAGGGTATTTTTAAGCAAGCATTTTGTCTGCCATCTCATTTTTGAGTTGCAAACTGAAAAAATTGATTCAAATAAGCCAAAAATTACCTGTGTAATTGAATAGACTTGAATTAAACTTCCTTTTATTTTGCATGATAATGAGATTTGTTTTCTGATTGGTGGGAAGAGTTAAAACTATTTTGCAGCCTTTACAGCCTTTGCAGCACCCAAAAAAGGACAATTGCAGCAAAATTCTTTTAATTAAATAAGATTCTTGGGAACACAAATCTGCAGAGTCAGAAGACTACTTAGCTCTGCTCATTCTTTGGGAAAATTACACATTTAAAGCGTAAAGTAAAAGAATAGAATTATATCACCATGAAAAAAGCTATATAGTTAAATATAAATTTATAATGATATATATAAAACTAATGCAGTATTTATGTTAAATATCCAGCTCCTAATAGAACTATGTTTAATATTGCTAAAAACTATGGGTAATTATTTTTGCACATTGTCAGATTGAGGCAATACAATTCTGTAAATGCATTTAATTTTTTATTTTCTGAATGTTTCCTCAGTGTAAAATAAGCCACAAAGCCCATCTGTACATCTAACTTCAGTAGACAGTGACTTGATATTTAATGACTGCAGGAAGCAGTCTCATGAGATCAAAGATGTTCTGTACCTTTTGATAACATTGTCCCAGATGGGGATGGCATGAAGCAAGTTGTATGTTATATTACTTGTAGAAGAATATATTTTTAAGATTATGAGAATGAAAGATGAAATATATCAAAATAATGTGTCTGGGATTCTATATTTTATTAAGTGGTAACTGGGTTGTCAGCATAATACGTATAACACAGATATAAAAAACATATCACATAATTGCTTATTACTAATGATTTCCCATTCCATTGTATTAAGAGTTATTTTTTTAAAAAATCTGTAAATATGAATTAATATCTAATTGCATATTTGGTTTCTGGCAATAATGTAAATATCTCATAAGAACATCACTCATACCTAACATCCAAAAACAAGCCCAATAATCTACAACATCATTGTTGCTTTTGTTTGTTTTTTACTATTAAAAAACTCAGTTTTTGGTGAAAGTTAATGAACTAAATTCTAAATAGTGGCAAACACTTTACAAGAAACAAAAGAATCATAATGGATCTCATCAACTCATCCCTGGTGGAGTGGTGGGAGGACTAGAAATTCACCATTGAAAGGGTTAAAGAGAACTTCCCTCAATTTTAATGAGATGGTAATGATTGTATTCGGGCTGGAACACTGAACAGAGGCTGCTACAGTGTAAGTCAGCACCTAGCTACCAATTCTTCTCCACAGGTGTTCACTGGGGGCCTGGGGAGCATCACAGAAGACCAGGGTCAGGGCAGGGTTAACTTCCCCAAGGCACTTCAGACTTTTAGAAACTGGTGGTGGGAAATGGTTCAAGAGAACTGAGATAAATTCCACAAGGCATGATTGGAGGGCTAAAAGCAGAAAACCTGAGATAAATTTCTCCTAAATATCCTCCTCACCCATCACAAAGTGTAAGGTATCTGTACTTTGAAGACTGGAGACAGGGCAGGAAGCTAGAGAAACATCCAGAAGCCAGGACAGGAAGTCAGTGTGAGAACAAGCCAAGATCAGGACTAGAGAACAGTCTCTCCTTGGTTCAAAAGTTGAAAGCCTCTCTGTGAAGCAGAGATCTTATAATTCCTAAAAGTGGATCCAGGCTGTAAAGAGTGAATGGTTTATCAGAATAACATCAGTGTTCATGCCCTATTGAAGGAATACTTCTAATCTTGCACTCAAAATGATAGAAGTCAATGCAGATTGAATCAAATAAAATTTGCAATAAATCTCAGACAACTTCTACCATACATCTTATTGATTCAAGTTATTAACTCTAGCAGCCTAGCAGAATACGGAAGTATTTCTTCACAGGTTTGTTTTAACATCAGTATTAATTTTATTCAGAATAACTAGTACCCCCTGAATTACAAGAAAAGTGAAAATAAAAAGCAAGAGTGAGAGACCCATAATCAAGAAGATAAGCAGTCAGTAATATAAACGTATGTGGAAATGACTTAAATATCAGGAATGACAGAGGGTCTTTAAAATGAATATAATAAAAATTCTAACATCTAGTGGGAAAACTGACAATATATAGAAAAAGGTGGAACTTTTGAAAATATAATACATAAAATAAAAATGTGTTTGATGGCCTTAGTGGCAGAGTAGATGCAACAAAGGTAAGACTTAATCAGCTTGAATACAGATCAAGAGAAAGATCCAAACTGAAACACAAAGGGAAAAAAAGAAAGGAGAGAACAAAACAAGCTAAAGGAAAATAGAGCAGCCAGTGTATGTGGGAAAATATCAAATGGTGTAATACACATGAGCATGGGGCAGAAGAAATACTTGAAGAGATATCGTACAAGTACAACCCAAAATTGTCACGTAGTACCAAATTGCACATCTAAGTGACTGAACAAATCTAAGGAGGATAAACAAAAAGAGATGGAACGAGACATGATTGCATTACAGAAAAGCCACACAATATTTCAGGGTTTTATAGTGAAAAAAGGCCACCTTAGTCTTTGTATTATATTATTCAAAATGCATAATGATCTCTGGGTCCCCAAGGTTTCTACAAGCAGGAAGTAGTCTTAGAAGATTGCTCCAAGGGTCTAACTTCTAATAAAGTGTCAAAAGTGGCTAAGAAAATTGAAAAAGGAAGGGCATCCCAGAATGTGGAACCAATAGTCATAGAGAACATTGGTCTGGAAAGATACTTCCAAGAAGTATAAATAAGGCTTTGAACAGGAAACATTCCAGATCAGAAGAATCTTGCAACACTGGCTCAGCAGCAGAATTTCAGAATTGATAGGAACCAGTGACTATTATGTTTCTTTTTAAAATCCCTCTTTTTGAATAATAGCATTTATTGCAGTCTTCCTACCTTTGTCTCATAGTTTGGTATGTGGGAATTGGATAGCTTATCTTTTTAGTTTATCTTCACATCTAGAGGAACCACATCTGAAGAGCTCCATCTGGACCTGAAGCAGATGATAATATCCTGGACTCAAAGCTTAATGCATGATTAGATGAAGTTTTAGAGATCCTGGGTGGAGTGGGGCATATTTTGCATATAAGAGGGGTGGGGTCAGAGGGAAAAGTGTGATAGAGTAATTACATTGATGGCCTAATGTTCATTTTTCCTATTGTAATAATCTCAACCATCTTTCGATTCTGGGCTCAGTCATATGAACAATTTGGCCAACTGGGTCAGCAAATATGATGCAAACAGTTTCCAAACTGCTTGCAATTTCTGCCTTTCTCTCTTGCTGCTCTTGAACCCAGGCTTTCACCGTGAGAAAATTCTCAGGTTAGTCTACTAGAGGGATGTGAGAAATATGTTTAAAAGAGTTGCAACATCCCATTTATGTTCATTTATGCTAGCTGGCCTAACTGTTCCTGTTGACATGAGCTGAAAATAGTGGTATCCAGCTGATACCTGAACATGTATAGGATTTCAGAGATGCCAAGAAAACCCATCTAGGCAGGCACACTATAAGTTATTGATCCAAAGTGAGCTGTATGTATGATTGTTTTTTAAAGCAATGGGATATTTGATAAATTGTTAGGCAGAAATAGCTAATAAATTCACAAAAAATATAGTATCTGTCTGTTTCTCTAGTCGAATGATACATTCCGAAAAGGAGAATAAAATAGTGCTGGGAGATTCCTAGTATTCATAGATTCCCTTGCCAGCTATTCACTTTTCATTTTTTTAAGACTTTTATAGTTCTGAAATCCACTGTCTTCCCTTTCTGTGAAAACAACTGCATTTTCCAATTTCCAGAGATCTCACTAATCACCCCAGTTGCAATTACTTTAACAAAGCTTTTAAAAAGGAAAATGAAGTCTCACAATTCTCTAAGTTTTTATCTCCTTTTATAACTCCAGCTTTCTTGGAATTAATTCTTTGTAGAATTTCGGGAGGTTATTCTACTGAACCCTGCACATAGTGTGAAATACAAGTTATTAAAAACTTCAATGCTTCAAGGACTTTAAGATGCTGAATGTTCAGGGGCATTGAAAGTAGATATTGTTCCTCTGTATGTTTCATTGGTTCATCATAACATTTCTTTCTGGTGTTTTGTAATAGCACGTTTTACAGTGAAATTTAATCTTAAAATTCTGATGATTAAAACTTCTCTAATTTAATTTCAGTTGTGACATAGTTCTTTTTTGAGTTTCCTAAAATTGTCATTTGTAGTGGACCGTTTATCATTTCTAGTCCAGTTTATAACTTGTGAGCTTCTGAGTCTCTAAAGCTTTAAATATTGTAATTAAAATTGGTTTGTTTTAGGTTTTTAAAAACTAATGCCCTAAATGTTAGCATATTAAATTCTATTGTTTTGTTAAATTTAGATACAATGTTTTCTACTAATTATGCAACTTTCTTAGAGGGTATATGTAATTTTTAATATTCTATCACAAAGTCAAGGAAGTATGTTTTCTTTGAAAGAAGAGGAGCTTGGGAATATACTGGCATTAAATGCTGTCTTCTATTTGTTGAGACATTGAAATTATTTCCATGCAACAAATAGTCTCTGGAAATAAATAAAATTTCAGAATAATTACTCCAAATGTATAAGAGTGTAAGAGAGAGAGAGTGTGTGTGTGTGTGTATGTATCATGTAGTACATGCTGGGTGTGAGTAGAATGAGTAGTATATACATATACATATGTGCATATGTGTGTGTGTGTGTATATATATATATATTCTGTTTTATGAAGATTGAATTTTTCTCTTGGATACAAAATCTGGAGGATTACTATGCTCAGTCATCACCATCTAATGATTAAATTTTCATAACCATAATTTTTTCCTGTTTTTTTCTGTTTTAGCCTTTTGGGTCTACTCTTTCATTAAAGAAAATAGTTCCTAGCTGGGCACAGTGGCTGATGCCTGTAATCCCAGCCTTTTGAGAGGCCAAGGTGAAAGGATTGCCTGAGGCTAGGAGTTCAAGACTAGCCTGGGCAACATAGCAGGACCCTGTCTCTACAAAAAGTTTTTTTAAAAATTAGACAAGCATGGTGGCACATGCCTGTAGTGCTACTGTTTGGTAGGCTGAGGCAGGAAGATTGGTTGAACCCAGGAGTTCAAGGCTGTAATGAGCTATGATGGCACCACTGCACTCCAGCCTTGGGCAACAGAGTGAGATTTTGTCTCTTAAAAAAAAATGTAAGATTTTTTATGTCTCTTCTTAAATAGTCAAGAGACTTGTATAGAGACAAGTTCTCTTGATCAGATTGTTTTTTACATGAAGCTCTTTGCCTGAACAAATGGAGAGAAAATTGTATTTTTCTGTTTAAGAGTTTGAAAACATTACTTGAATTTTCTTAAAGGTAAAATAAAGCAATCAAATAAGAAATAAGGCAGAAGTCTCAGGATTTTCTATGATAAATATTTCTTCTATAAAATCCCAATTTGTGCCTCTGTCATCATCTTGCCTCCATATTGATACCTTGACAATTTAAGAAATATGCTAAGAAATATACCTGTTAGTTTGGTTGGGTATTTTTCCCCCACACTATTTTCTGGTGGTCTGACTGGAAATGTCTGCCTGGAGGCGGACTTCATTGAAATGTGAAAATTTTCTCTACCCTCTTATGAGAAATAGGGCTGTATGCTCGTGTTCATTGTATATAACATTTGTTCCTTAAAGCAGGCTATTTTCTGACAAAAATCGAAATTTGACTGAATTTTTACATTCGTTTTCTCCTTTCTGAAGCATCCTGGCGTTCAATTTGGAGTTTGACACCTTGTTTAATAATTTCTTTAAAAATATCTCAACATTTTCCAATTTGTTTGTGTCATATAATTTTTATTCTAGGTTGTTCACAACTTATTAAAGATAATAAGAACATTGTTCTTCAACATCTATAAAACTTCTAGTGGTTCTCAGGTGTATCTAGTAAAGAAGCATTTTAAAAATTAACAGTATATATTCTTAACCACATATTACAAATGTGTGTTTTTAAGAGAAGACATAATTGAACTTTCTAATGGATCACTTGAAGTTGACAAAAGGATATAAAAACTGATACTAACTGTATTGTTTCTTGTTACATTCAGAATTATTAAAAGGCAACATGAGACAATGTATTGTTTGGAAAAGTTTATTCCTTAAGAAAGTACACTTTTTTACAGAAATACACTTTTTTCTTTATTTCATAAACTGTAGTTAAATGTTACATGATGATTCTGAATAACACGTTGCTTACAAGATATGTAATTTAAACATCGAATGTAATTATATATTTTTATGATAATTTGAACAAATATAAATTTGAAATTACTTTGGTGGCACTTTCTATGAAAGAACAGCTGATAGTAACTGAACCCTTAAATAGCTCTGGAAATGGTATAAATTTGACATTCGTTTTGATCTTGACATATTTATAATTTGAGAATGAGAAATGTTAAGAGATATTGGCAAGTAATAATAGGGAGATCAAAGAACAAAATCAATTATACAGAGAGGATATTTACAAAGGCTTTGTATTATTCAGAGAACTCATTCATTATCACTGACCTTCAAAAATTCTCACTGATAAATAAACAAATGATAAGCAAGAGGTGTCTGCCAAGTTATTTTTATCTCTGTCTTCTATTATGGTTATAAAGTCTTTCAACAAAACCATTATCTACCAGCTTAATAATGGTTAACCTAATCTTACTTAACTTTCTGAACTTCAGTTTCTCCTCATATAAAATGAAAATGATACTAACTATTTTAGACAGGTCATTCTGAATGTTAAATAATATATAATATCAACATATACCCCTAAATAGTCAGGTAATGCAGTCTTGTCTTTCTTTTGTCTCTTCTCTTTTTGGAAATTTAATTGCCTATCACATTGTTGGTAATTAATATTCCATTACCATTTTCTGTTTTTATCACTTGTTTAAAGTAATTTTTCAGTAATTATAAAGGGAAAACTTGTATATTTGTAATATTTAGTGCAGTATGAATGTTTTAGATTTTATTTGAGTATTCTTTTGATCATGAATGCAGGTGATTTAGCAGGGGGTGGCATATTTACCTGTAGATTAAGAGATACTGCCAGAAGGTATTCCCAAAATAAAACCTTAATTTAAGTAGCACTTTTTTCTTTCTGATTTATTCTGGGTAGTATTACTGGAAAAGGAAAGAAAAGTAGATTTAGATAAATATATCTTTTGAATTTTAATGTAGTCATTTTAATGTTTAGAAGGTGTACTCATGGTTGATCATTTAAGTTCAAGTAGCAAATTTAAAAATACATGTTATGCTCTTCTCATATTTAATTCATTTTCAAAAGAATGAGGATATTTCCCCCTTCAGAATGGATGATGACACACATTGATTGAAAAATCACTCAATACTTCTCAAAGATTATCAAGGAACGTTTGAATCAGGTTTATCCTCAGCTTGAAGGATTGGAAACAAGGGAAGAGTTGCAACTATTCAGTTTCTGACAGCAGACTAGAAAGGACTGCACTGAGTTAATTTGGTGAAAATTAGTAAACTAAGCTGTAAAATTGAAGAAATTATTTAAACCTAGCAAAAAATATAATCTCCCTTAGATGTTAATTAATCTTAAACATTGGAAAAGGTGAGGTAATGCAGAATAGAAGGAGCGGAAAGTATCTTGTCAGCCTGAGACAGCCTGAAAGAGAATAAAAAATATTACAGACCAGGCGCGGTGGCTCACGCCTGTAATCCCAGCACTTTGGGAGGCCTAGGCGGGTGGATCACGAGGTCAAGAGATCGAGACCATCCTGGTCAACATGGTGAAACCCCGTCTTTACTAAAAATACAAAAAAAATAGCTGGGTACGGTGGCGTGTGCCTGTAATCCCAGCTACTCAGGAGGCTGAGGCAGGAGAATTGCCTGAACCCAGGAGGTGGAAGTTGCGGTGAGCCGAGATCGCGCCATTGCACTCCAGCCTGGGTAACAAGAGCGAAACTCCGTCTCAAAAAAAAAAAAAAATAAAAAATTACAGACTGAGTTAAGCCAATTGAGCAGTGTGGCACCACAGCTGGGAATTTGTCATCTCTTTATGTTACAGAATTTCTTCACTATAAAAATAGATCCGCCCCCGACAAAAAAAAAAAAACCCTTTTTCATTGCACAATACGGTAACTAACACTGGAAATCCATACTTGTGCACATTCCCAGTCCTCACTTGCATATATTAACTAAGACTTCATGATCTTTTGATGTAGATTTTGTTCCTTCTGGAATAGAAGTATTTCCCAGTCAGGCGCTACCAAGTTTTTTAATCTTACTCCTCAGAAACAATGAGAGGTGGGAGCAGATCTTGAGGAAGACAAGCACTGATCACCTGCCTTAGATGAGGAATGTGCATAGCCTCCAGGAATTCTTTTAGAGGGAGATGGGACCACTTTTACTAGCCCAGAGGATTTAGGGCAATCTAGTTTCCTGACTTTATCGTAGGACCTTGTTAGAGCTGCCAATGTGGCTTTCTTTGGAACTCTGTCATTGTTACAGTTCAATCCTGGACTCAATTTTCAGCACAGTTTGTTTCCAACTGCTGGAAATGCAAGGCCCCCTCGATACTGACATGGAAACTTCCTGGCATTGACACCATGCCTTGAGTTGATAGTTGACTACCATGATCCTGCCATTATCTTCAGTAAAGGTTTCATTGGCAGTTAATAACAGTAAGCTGATTTCATAACTCTTACGTATTTACCAATTTACTCAAGTCTCTTATGCAGTATGTTGCATCAATCAGTCCATCCCTTTTTATAGGATATTAATTCCAATTCCCTTCAGGTAATTGGGCAGTCAGGTATTATTACCATTCTTAATCACTGTCAGTAATAGGGCCTGTGTTGCCATCTGGCAGGTGAGTAAACAGATTCCAAAATTCCATTCTGAGGGATCTGTTTTTTAGGACCACTTCTTGTACCACTAGTTCTTTCGATTGCACTGAGATAAAAGAGGTAAGACATGGAAACCAATAACATGATTATGTTACCAAGTAAGTGATCTCTGTGGTCAACTTCAGATCAAACCTATTAGGAAAATCTGGGAAGCCATAGAACATGCCTCAGAATTGTGTTACCAGAGGGGAGAAACAGCTAAGAAAGTCTCCATTTTCCATTAGTCAATGTTTGACTCATGCTATTGGAATGTATTAGTTCCTAGCCACTTCTGGATAGCCTGTAAGAGCCCAGAGAAAGTCCTTAGGCAGAATTAAAGGCATTGACAATTAAAACTTAGAATGGCAATGTAAGGAGTGTTAGGTTGGCATGGACAGAACAATGACAGAATGTACTAGAAGAAAAAAGTTAAAACGTCCAACGCTGCTTCTACTAGTGACAAAAAGGGTAAAAATTTTGATTAACATATGTCTTTGATAATTATGCATGTCTTCATTTCTGGAATAATCAATTTAAAAGACAGTTCTTTGTAATGTGTACCATGTTCTACTCATAATGTCCTTTTACATCCAAGATTAAAGATGTCCTTGATAGGCCAAATGCAAAACTTGGTCCCTTTTCCATTGGGACAAATTCTCCAAAAGCTGTTACTCTCTATAGTTTGTATCAATTTACCAGGTATGCTTAGAAATATCAAAATCTCTTGGAATTAACCTGAAATAATTATGTCATATTAATACATTAGAATAATTTTCTGAGATATATAGAAATTCAGAAAATACTCAATACACTTGAAAAAATTAGAAATTTAAATCTGATTAAATATTTTTATACCCAGGCTCATGCCACATATTAACGAAAGAAAATGAGATTGTCATCAGACTTTTAGATACTAATATTCAAAATTAGTAAACAGTTGAACTACATCTAATGATAAGTTTTGAGCCAAGAATTTTAGAATTCACTAGCCTTTCATTCAAATCGAACAAAATATTTTTGTACAAACAATAAACCAGGAAACATTGGCTTTGTGATGACTCTAGGTGCTAACTAAGGATATATTTCACTTAAAACACTGGGAAAACTACATTAGGCAAATTGGTGGTGAACACTGAATATGATTAATTATAAGTTCAGAACAAAAGAGGCTGGTATAGGAGAGACAATGTTATTTTTTTCCTTTATTTTAGACAAAATTTATTATACTTTAAGTTCTGGGGTACATGTGCATATTGTATATGTTTGTTGCATAGGCATACAAGTGCCATGGTCATGGTTTGTTGCATCCATCGCCCCGGCATCTACATTAGATAATTCTATTACTATCCTTCCCCTATCCTCCCACCCCCTGCTGTTCCTCGCCTAGCTCCCCCCCCCCCAGGACCCTCTGTGTGATGTTCCCTTCCCTGTGTTCCTGTGTTCTCATTGTTCAACACCCATTTATAAGTGAGAATAGGTAGTGTTTGGTTTTCTGTTCTTCTGTCAGTTTGCTGAGAATGATGGTTTCCAGATTCATCTGGAGTCTCCACAAAGATTATCTGGAGTCCCTACAAAGAACATGAACTCATCCTTTTTTATGGCTGCATAGTATTCCGTGGTGTATATGTGCCACATTTTCTTTATCCAGCCTATCTTTGATGGGCATTTGGGTTGGCTCCAAGTCTTTTCTATTGTGAACAGTGTCACAATAAACATATGTTTGCATATGTCTTTGTAATAGAATGCTTTATAATCCTTTGGATATATACCCAATAATGAGATTGCTGGGTCAAATGATATTTCTATTTCTAGATCCTTGAAGAGTCATCGCCACACTGTCTTCCACAATGGTTGAATTAATTTACACTTCCACCAACAGTGTAAAATTGTTCCTATTTCTCCACATCATCTCCAGCACCTGTTTTCTTCTGACTTTTTAATGATCACTGTTCTAACTGGCATGAGGTGGTATCTCAATGTGGTTTTGATTTGATTTTCTCCAATGACCAGTGATGATGAGCATTCTTTAATATGTTTGTTAGCTGCATAAATGTCCTCTTTTGAAAAGTGTCCATTCATATCCTTTGCCCACTTTTTGATGGGGTTGCTTTTTGTTGTAAATTTGTTTAAGTTTGCCATAGATTCTGGATATTAGCCCTTTGACAGATGGGTAGATTGCAAAAATTTTTTCCCATTCTACTAGTTGCCAGTTTACTATATTGATAGTTTCTTCTGATATGCAGAAGCTCTGAAGTTTAATTAGATCCCATTTGTCTATTTTGGCTTTTGTTGCCATTGCTTTTGGTGTTTTAGTCATGAACTCCTTGCCCATGCCTGTGTCCTCAATGGTATTGCCTAGGTTTTCTTCTAGAGATTTTATGGTGTTAGACCTCATGTTTAAATCTTTAATCCATCTAGAGTTATTTTTTTATATGGTGTAAGGAAGGGAATCAGTTTCAGCTTTCTGCATATGGCTAGCCAGTTTTCCCAATACCATTTATTAAATAGGAAATCCTTTCCCCATTGCTTACTTTTGTCTGATTTGCCAAAGATCAGATGGTTGTAGTTGTGGGGCATTCTTTCTTAGGTCTCTGTTCTGTTCCATTGGTCTATATCTCTGTTTTGGTGCCAGTACCATGCTGTTTTGAATATAGTAGCCTTGTAATACAGTGATTCCTCCAGCTTTTTTTTTCTTTTTTAGCTTAGGGTTGTCTTGGCTATGCAGGCTCTTTTTTGGTTCCATTTGAAGTTTAAGGTGTTTTTTTCCAATTCTGAGAAGAAAGTCATTGGCAGCATGATGAGGATAACACTGAATCTATAAATTACTTGGGGCATTGTGGCCATTTTCATGATATTGATTCTTCCTAACTACGAGTGTGGAATGTTTTTTCATCTGTTTGTGTCCGCTCTTGTTTCCTTGAGCAGTGGTTTGTAGTTCTTCTTGAAGATGTCCTTCACATCCCTTATTAGTTGTATTCCTAGGTATTTTATTCTCTTTGTAGCAATTGTGAATGGGAGTTCACTCAAAATTTGGCTCTGTTTCCATCAGGCAAGAGTATTCAAAGGGTATTTGAATAGGAAGAGAGGGCATCACGTTGTCCCTGTTTGCAGATGACATGATTGTGTATTTAGAAAACCGCATCTTCTTAGACCAAAATCTCCTTAAGCTGATAAGCAACTTCAGCAAAGTCTCCGGATACAAAATCAATGTGCAAATATAGACAGAATGTTATAGCTCAGAGAAAAACATCAGAAATTTAAAGAGGTTAGATGATAGATAGATAGATAGATAGATAGATAGATGATAGATAGATAGATTATAGAAAGATAGACAAATGGATGATATTTTTAAAGTATATATGTATTTGCAGTATTTGCATATATGTAGTATATACCCATATATGTTATACATTTATATATAGATATAAATTCACATAAGGTGAATATATATGAAAGAGTTGATGTGTGTATACGTAAATACACATACACAAACACACTCAAACACACACAGACACACAATAATCACTGTGGTCAACTCCAGGTCAAACCTGTTAGAAAAATCTGGCATGCAGTAGAACGTATCTCAGAATTAAACTTTCAGAGCAGTGAAAGAGCTGGGAAAATTGAATGCTTGACTAGTCATGTGTATATACATATACATATATACACATACATAACATATAAATGTTATATGTTGAGATCCTTCAGCTAACAAAATATAGAAACAGTGTATTATAAAATAAGGCTACTTATTGCCTCATAGTGATCACTTAAAAGCATTTTACTAAAGTTGATAAAAAGTAAAAGCAGAAGCATTTTTCGAACACAAAGATATATATCAAAAAAGGATAACATTATTGACTAAATGAGTATGAAAGAGGATAGGAAAGGATAGAAGGAGAACAAATTTTATTTTTTTCATAAAATAAAGAGGAGACAAGATATTAATGTAAAAATCACAGCAAAGGTATGCAAGTGTTCAAAATAATAGAATGATAATGGCAAAAATAACACAGAGAAACACACCAGATACTGTAAAAGTGTGTGTGCATATATACTTGTGTGTACATATATACTTGTGTGTATATATGTATATTTATATATGAATCTATATCACATACAATAAATATATAGTAGATGTGTCTGCATATATACATACATACATGTACATAATATACATATACACACACATATATGTGAGATTCTTAGGTAGTTTTCTCTTTGTATTTCTCAAGTACTTTATCTTATATTATTTGGCTTGGCAAGTATAAAGCTACAGATGGAGACACTGTGTATACGATATAAAGTATCAAGGTAGTTTTGTTACCTAAAAAAAAAAAAAAAATCTACACATTTTTCTTCACCCTGTTAAAATGGCAAGTTTTTTTTTCTGGGAAGTTATCCAGGTTTACTTGAATTTTATTTCTTTGAACAATAATTTTCTCCTTTTATGATGCAGAATCCAAATATATATTTTGGTGGCATTTCAGAAAATTCTATGCAATTTAGTTTTTAAAAAATTGCAATAGTCTCTTACTAACCACCTCTACCCAGAAAAGGATATTAGGTAGAAACTTACTATTTTATCTTCAGAACTTCACAATACTAAACTGAGGCTTTACGGTCTGTCAACAAACCTAAAATTGAAATCATCCTGCCCTTAATGATTCTCATCTAAGTGTGCTTTGTGATTCCTCTTTTCTGTGATGGTACCATGCGTTTCCAAGTCCATCAAATTCAAAACTTTCATGTTTCTCACCACTCGCCTTCTGGTATTAATCGGTTATGATGTCTTAGTCATTTTTTCACAATGCTGCCTCACATTTCATACACAGGCTTTCCATTTCCTCATCACTGCCCACTCAGTTTCACAATCATGAGAGCTTCCTAACTTGAAAGGTCTCTCTCACACGCTATGCACACTGCTGCCTCATGAATCATTTGAAATTCTGCTCTTACCATCTCACTCCTCAGCTTGGAAAATTTTAGTAATTCTTGTGATTTTTCAAATTAAATCCAAACCCCTCGACCTAGCATCTAATGCCAAACAAACTCTAATTCTGATCACCATCTCATATTTTCTATAATTACACCAAGCTGACCTATTTATTGCTTCCCACACCAAATTGCATTTACCAAAAGGCTATAGGGTGGTATAGAACATATATTCTGTTGCTAAAGTTTCTGGCTGTGAATCTTGGCTTTGCACTTGGGATCTGGGTGAACCTAGGCATTTTTTTAATTTCTTCATGCCTTTGTTTTGAGTAATTGACATAATGATAGTGGCTGCATTTTTGAGTTGTGAGGATTTAAGAAAGCAGTAAATATAAAATACTTCTAATGGGGTCTAACACATGGTAAGTGCTTATCGAATGTTGAAATAAAGCATGTCTGGATGTTTTGATCTTTGTATTTCTATTTGTTTTTATTTAGTAATTTTTTTGTTCATTTTGCTTTACAAAGTTACCCTATGAATAAACATAGTTTTAATTGGTTAATTTTGAGTAAGTGTAAATAATGACAAAAGTAAATTACTGATTTAAATATGCTAAAAGAGAATCTTAGAGGACCTTACTTATTAAATGTTTCTGAGAAGAAAAAAACTGGGGAGGAGGCTGTTTGCTTGGTTGTCAAATGTAAGAATTTGCTTCATATATGGATTTATTATTCCTAATATTTACACAATCATGTGACTTTATAAAAACTGTCTAGCACTTTGTTGGCTTAGTAATTGAATAATTTGAACATTTTAAAATGTTTTAAAACATTAAGATAATATGACATTAGTTTTTCCAATGTATTTGATACCTTCCTCTTTAAAATCTATCAAGTAAGCATTGTGTTTTAATTTGTGACTTAAGAAAAAATGAAGTTTATAACAAATTCAGAAATTTTGAGTTGAAAGGGAACTGGAAGACAGTTTTGTCCAATTTTTTTGTTTAAGTGAGAATACTTGACTTGCCCAGGATCACAGAGTTCACATGTCAAATCCAAGATGAAAACTCAGATTTGCTAACTCCATGTGTTTTGCAGATTTCGACATACATAAGCATTGTTGGCTTGTACAGTACAAAATCAAAGACTCAGGATTCTTTTCTATTATTCAGTGACCTAAGTATTGTATAGTGAGTATTTTGAATATTAGTTCAATACATTTTGTGTTTCACTTAAGCATTAGTAAAGCAGTCTTGGTCTCTTCTAAACATTCTATTATTTTAAGGATTTAGTCAGAATTTCATGGGAGTGTGGGGGCATGACTCACTACATTTAAAGTCACCCATGGGGCCATGCTTATAGAATTGTCTGGATATATGTCTAGACTTACTCATAAAGTAAGTCTACATGTGATGGCTATGATTTGAATGTGTCCTCCTGAAAAAGCATGCATTGAAAACATAATTCTCAGTGCAGCAGTGTTGGGAGATGAAGCCAAATGAGAGGTGATTAGGTCATGAAGGAGGAGTGAATGGATTCATGCTGTTACCTCAGAAGTGGTTTCATTAGTGTGGAAATTAGTTCAATATAAAAGGGAACATTGGGTTTCTTTGACTTTCTCTCTTGAATTTTCTTGCTCTTCTGCCTTCTACCATGGAATGACATAGGAAAAAAATCTTTGCCAGATACCAGATCCTCAGTCTTGGACCTCCCAGCCTCTAGAACCATGAGCCAGTAAATTCCTATTCATTATAATTACACAGTCTCAGGTATTCTGTTATAGCAGCACAAAACAAAATAAAACAGTGATTTATTGTATATTTCAGACCTTCCTACTATATTTAAGCTATATAACATTTGTTTACCCTAATATTTTTTATTCTATTGTCTTTTTTTAAAATGTTTAAAACTTATATTTACACTAAATTATAATGTATGTGTTTATTGTGTTTTCCAAAAGTCTGCATCCTTAAGGCACCATGTTTAATCAGTGAATTTCAACATAAGGCTTCATTTCATGTAATATGCAACAGAGTTTTGCACCATCTATATCAGGATTTCCAGCAAAGCAAGGTGTTTTTTTATCCTTTGAGTACAATTATCATCTATTCAAGTGTGCTTGGTTAATTTGGTTAACTTCATTTTCTATAGAAGAGCAGATGCTTACCTTTTATCCTGAATCACTGTGGTAACAGCAGGCTGGTGAGAAGTCGTGCGTCCATGGAGAACAGAACACCATACAGTGCCATAGTTCCATAATCATTGCCTTCCTTAACTCAAAGTGGAGAGTCGTTAAATTTTTGTTGCTCCATTTGGAATCCATTAAATCAAAAATATCACTTCTGAGAATATTTATAAAGCAGTTTAACTACTAAGTAACTTTATTTATTTAAAAATATATTTTCTAGAATAGCAATAAGCACATTAAAGACTCCCTTAATTAATTCTCATAACATCCCTGTTAAGCAGATACCTCTGGTGGAACAGAAGAACTCATTACACACACGAGCAGTTTGAGGCAGTGGGAAGTTTGGTGGTAATGCCAAACACCATGTCAGCAATAAGGCCTAGGAGCATAAGCAAAATTTTGTAATTCCTGATAGTGCTCTTGCCCCTAAAACTCATGATTTCCTCTTTAAGAATGCAAAACCATTTTGCAAGTTTAAGTGTGATATCGTCTTTATTCTCTAATGGAGTAAGGCATTTATTTGCTAATCAAAACAGCATTTCCAGTAACAAACATCTTTGCACAATGCAGGGGAATTTGATATTAGATGATACAGTTGGAACCCAGATCAAGGTCTGTGAGCAGCCACAGTTTCAAACTTCTGGAAAATTTGTTCATTTTCTGACAAGGAAATGTGTGGGCCAATAACTTGCATATAGTTGTGATCATGTCACTGTGTATTAAGATTGCAAAAATGTAGATATTTGACCTGGATAATCCTACCTGGTTTTCAACTAATCATTTATTAATACTGTTTTTAAAACTTTTTTTCGTTTTTAATCATTGGCACAGAAATTCAGGGTATACTATGGAAAACTAAAGAAAACAGTGAATTCCAGCTTATTTAAGGAACATGCTTTAAATCTCAAGTGACTTTTTTTTCAGGTTTATTTTATGAGTCAAAGGTCAACAACTAGCTATATGTTATCACAATGCAGTCAATTTTGTTTCCTATGTGTTTTTGATCTTGTATAAAATTGACCAATTGTTTGGGATAAGAGAAAGGAAGGCAGTATTTTGCTATATATAAGTAATTCTAGGCTTTGTGTCACAGTAGCTTTGAGAATCAATTTCAAAAGATTTCTCCAAAGTGATACAAGTGGCTTGTGACAAAATTGTAAATAGAAACCAGATACATGTATTCCCATGCCAGCAGTTGACTTGAAATTCTATGTGGAATCATTGCAGAGGGTATGAAACACTGTAAATAAATCAGTTGCCCAAATTAGATGATTGCAAGATACAAGATATATGGCTTAGAACAGTGTTTCATGCAGTTAGCATTCAATACAGATTTGTTTATCAAGAATGTATTTTCACTTAGGACATTTTGACTAGAAAACAGTTTAAATCAGGCATATAAAAGCAAACAAAAAAATCTTTAAAATTCAGTCATTACTTCTGGCCAAATACTTAATATTCAGTAGCAAATATACGTGTTACAAAACAATATTTTTGAACATCTTCACTTGCTTTTCCCTATAGTTAGCCCACTTCCATGCAATTAATCAAATACCACTCATAAAAATCACTGTACTAGTTGTTCTATGACTGTGCATTTTAATATCATAGGCACTAGCCCCAAGCAGTATTGATCCCATGAAATGCATAACTAATGTAATCAAAACACTGAATTTTAAATTTTAATTAATTTTAATTTAAAAGTCAAAGCACTATAAAATATTTTCATATTAGAAACATCTTACTGTACTGTAGGAATTTTTTTAGTGTAACCATTGCATCAAGTTAGTTATTGCTACATTGTAGTTCTTAGGCATGTGTATTGTTTCTATTATTACAAATAAACTCATTAGCATCATACTCAGTGTCAACAGATTCATTTAAAGTATCTTTTCCTACACATCTAATAAAACATTTTAATACATTTATTTGGATATTGCATACGTAACATGAAGTTAGCCATAATTAGGTAAATTATAATGGCAATTAAATTGAAATATGTGTTACATTCATTTTAATGTAATTAAAGTATATTTCTATTTTAAATATTAAGCATGAACAGATTTTCAAATTTAAAGGCATAATACTCATGTTCAACCAAGTAGAGATACAGAAACCAGTGCTCTGTTGCAAATTTCATAATGAATGGCAATTGGAAATAACATTTTTTTTTAAATGAACATAAAGTTGTTCGTTGTGAACAAAGTCAGCTATATCACAGTGAATAATTTTAAGGGATGTTTTCAGCAAATATATAGTAGTTTGATTTAAAATTTTTTTGATAATTATAAAAGATTTTATAAGATGAAACATCTGAAATTATAACTAAACATGTAATGAACTTTTTAAAATGACTTAATAGGTTCTTTGTTGGTGGCTTTACCCACTGTAAATGGATAACTTGTGTTCGTGAAAACAAAAAGCAAGAATAAAGAAAAAAAGCAGGTGGAGAGATGGTAGAATAGCTATTTCAACTAAAAATTTGTGTTAGAAAACTGTAAGGAAAGGTATACGCACACATACACACAAAATAATAAGTAAAAACTTACAATTAAGCTGGCAAAGAGTATATGGGTTATAAGACATTTTTATAATATCAAATGTCAATTGATTCAAATTTTCAAAAATTGCAGTAATAGCATGTCTCTAATAGGGCCTTATTAGCTGAAATACTAGTGTTAAAAGACATACCGAGCAGTCCTATAACCAGCCTATAGCCACCAATTTATAATGTGATTGAGATATAAACCTTTTTTGTTTTAAGTTACCTACATATGCTTTTTCTTTTGTTTTGTTACCATGGTACAACCTACTATGAACTGTTATAAAGGTGTTATTGGAAGCTCTGTGTTCCTAAGTGCTTGCTCAACCAGCAGATATTAAAAATACAACTACTTTCAAATGTCTGTCATTATACCCTTTTTTCATATTAAAAGGTGTCCTAATACAGTAAATACTCAAAATCTGTGTTCCAAGTCAGTTTGTCCCAAGAGGAGCTAAAATATGATATGATGTGAATTACCCATGTAAACATGTACCCATGTTTGTTTTTCTTTTTCTTCTTTTATTTTTGAGTTGGAGTCTCGCTCTGTCACCCAGGCTAGAGTGCAGTTGCGCACTCTGAGCTCACCACAACCTCCACCTCCCACGTTCAAGTGATTCCCCTGCCTCAGCCTCCCAAGTAACTGAAATTACAGGTGTGCAGCAGCATTAGCCTGGCTAATTTTTGTATTTTTAGTAGATTCGGGGTTTCACCATGTTAGGCTGCTCTCAAAATCCTGACCTCGTGATCTGCCCACCTCAGCCTCCCAAAATGTTGGGATTATGTATGTGAGCCACCGCACCCATTACCATGTTTATTTTTCATGAACATATGTTATCTATTTGTGAATTCATGTTTCTTTCTACTAGTACCTTAGGAATTACTGAAGTCTTATTTGAGCAAAGACCCTGATGATCTGTGAATCCAGTTGATAAATTCTACCTCCCAGAATAAAACATAAAAGTAGGAGGGGCCATCATGAAAACCAAGTAATATTTATAGAAGAGAGTTGAGAATGTAAAATGAAACTACTGTGTAAAGTATAACAGATATCTTACATACAGAAATGCTGAACATTCTGCATATGTACTCTATTAGTCCTTTCTGCTGCTGTTAAAAGGGCATAACTGAGACTATGCAATTTATAAAGGAAAGGTTTACTTGACTCACAGTTCTGCATGGCTAGGGTAGTCTCAGGAAACTTACGATCATGGTGGAAGGGGAAGAAAACATGTCCTGCTTCATGTGGTGGCAGGAAGGAGAAAAATGAGTGCCATTCAAAGGGGGAAGACCTTATAAAACCATCAGATCTTGAAATAATTGACTATCATGAGAAAAGAATGAGGTAAACTGCCCCCATGCTTCAAGTATCTCTACATGGTCCTTCCCATGACATGGGGGGATTATGGGAACTAAAATTCAAGATGAGATTTGGGTAGGGACATAGCCAAATCATATCATATCATCCCTGGTCCCCCTAAACCTCTTGTCCTCACATTTCAAAACACAATCATACCCTTCTAACAGTCCCCCAAAGTCTTAGCTCATTCCAGCATTAACTCGAATGTCCAAGTCCAAAGTCTCATTGGAGACAAGGCAAGTTACTTCCACCTATGAGCCTGTAAAATCAAAAACAAGTTAGTTAATTCCCAGATAAAATGGGTTTACAGGCATCAGGTAAATATACCCATTCCAAATGGAAGAAATTGGCCAAAACAAAGGTATTATAGCTCTCATGCAAGTTCAGTATCCAATGGGGCAGTCATTAAGCCTTAAAGTTCCAAAATTATCTCCTTTGACTCCATGTGTTATATCCAGGACACGCTGATGGAAGAGGTAGGTCCCCATGGCCTTGGGCAGGTCTGCCTCTCTGGCTTTGCAGGGTACAGCCTCCTTAATGGCTGCTTTCACAGGTTGGTGTTCAGTGTCTGTGAATTTTCCAGGCCCATGATGCAAGCTCTCAGTAGATATACCATTCTAGGGCCTGGAAGACAGTGAACCTCTTCTCACAGCTCCACTAGGCAATACCTCAGTGGAGATTCCGTGTTGGGGCTTCAACTCCACATTTCTCTTCAGCACTGCCACAGTAGAGTTTCTCCATTTGGGTCCCACCCCTGCAGCAAACTTCTGCTTGGACATCCAGAAATTTCCACCAATCTGAAATCTAGACAGATATTCCCAACCTCAATTCTTCTATGCACCCACAGGCTCAACACCATGTGCAAGCCACCAAGGCTTGGAGCATTCACCTTCTGAAGTAATGGTCCAAGCCCCTTGTGGCCATGGCTGGAGCAGATGCAGCTGGGACATGGGGTACCATGTCCATAGGCTGCATAGAGTAGGGGAGCCCTGGGTTAGGCCTAGAAAACTATTTCTTCCTCCTAGGCCTCCAGGCCTATGAAGGGAGGGGGCTGCCATGAAGGTCTCTGACATGCCCTGGAAACATTTTTTCCATTGTCTTGGTGGTTAACATTTGGCTCCTCATTACTTATGCGAATGTCTGCAACTGGCTTGAATTTGTCCCCAGAAAATACGGTTTTGTTTGTTTTTTGTTTCTTTCTTCTTCTTCTTCTTCTTTTTTTTGAGACAGAGTCTCATTCGGTTGCCCTGGCTGGAGTATAGTGGTGTGATCTCAGCTCACAGCAGCCTCCACCTCCAGGGATCAAGCAATTCTCCTGCCTCAGCCTCCCAAGTAGTTGAGATTACAGGCACATGTCACTACACCTAACTAATTTTTGTATTTTTTTCTCTAGTAGAGACAGGGTTTCATCATGTTTTCCTGGATTGCCTCTAATTCCTGACCTCGGGTAATCCACCTCCCTTGGCCTTCTAAAGTGCTGAGGTTTTCTTTTCTATCTCATCATCAGGCTGCAAAATTTTCAAATGTGTATGTTTGCTTCCTCTTGAATGCTTTACTGCTTAGAAATTTCTTCTGCCAGATACCCTAAATCATCTCTCTTAAGCTCAGAGTTACACAGATCTCTAGGGCAGGGTCAAAATACCAGCAGTCTCTTTGTACAGCAATAGTGACCTTTACTTCAGTTCCCAACAATTTCCTTGTCTTCATCTGAGACCATCTTAGCCTGACCTTCATTTTCCATATCATTATGAAGCATTTGGGTCAGCCATTCAACAAGAAGTCTCTATGAAGTCCCAAACTTTTCCACGTTTCTGTCTTCTTCTTAGCCCTCCAATTGGTTCCAACCGCTGCCTGTTACCCAGTTCCAAAGTTGTTTCCACATATTCAGATATTTTTACAGTAGCATCCCCACTATTCCAAGTACCAATTTGCTGTATTAGTCTGTTCTCCCTCTGCTATAAAGATATACCTGAGACTGCTTAATCTGTAAAGGAAAAAGGTTTAATTGACTCACAGTTCTATAGGGCTAGGTAGGCCACAGGAGACTTACAGTCATGGTGGAAGGGAAAGCAAACACATAGTTCTTCACATGGCAGCGGGAAGGAGAAGAGAGTGCCCAGCAGAGTAGGAAGCCCCTCATAAAACCGTCAGATCTCAGGAAAACTAACTCACTATCACAAGAGCAGGATGGGAAAAACTGCCCCCATGACTCAAGTATCTCCACCAAGTCCCTCCCATGACATATGGGGATTATGGGAACTACAGAATGAGATTTGGATGAGGGCACAGTCAAACCATATCATGTGCTTTGTTATATGTGGAAAGCCCTTTCATTGTTATTCAGAGGAAGAAATAGTTAAGAATTAAAGTGCAACTGACATTGTCTTAGCTTGAATTCACTAGAGAGTGTATCTTCAAGAAATGGATGATAATGAAAACTTTTAGGAAGTGAAATAAAACCAGACAAATGCAGGAACAGTTTGAAAAATAATTGCTCATAGAAATTTAGTCTAGTTTGAATGTTGGATCTCAAAGCTTAAGTATCAGGCAAATGAGGTTCTCTTACATTTTCATATTTTAAATTTATTTTTTTCCTAAAATGTTTTGAGACATGACCTTGTGAACCTAATGAGAAGTAGGATAGACAAAGACAGAAATGTTAAAACAAATAGAGTGAACATGTGGTCAGCTGGTAATGAGAAGAACACACTTGTACAAGGCTCCTCTCCCATTGCTTGTTTCCTGCTATATCACCCTGATGATAAATAGAGCAAAAACCATAGTAAAAACTACCCTGAAATCCATTACAGTTTCAATGGAAAGTAAAATGAGACTCTAAAAAAGAGCATGTTGAGATATGTTTAGTTTATGGTGTTTGGAAAGATTAATATAAAAATCTCTAGCAACGTCATGAGGTCCCTGTATAATTCTGGACAAAAATATATTAGGATACTACCTATCTGGTTTAGGGTTGTTCAAAATTCATGTCGTTATGAATTTTGAAACATTTGTAAAACCTCAATTTTGTAATGTTCACATTAATCAGTAATTTATTGGGACTCTTAAGTACCAACCTTCTAACCTCATGTTTTTCAGTATTTTCTGTGATTAAATCACTTGGTAGTATCCATTCCACATATGGCAGTGTATACTTCAAAAAGAAAATAGATGCTTATGTATCTACAACTCATTAGGACTCGTTGTTGTTGTTTGTTTTTTTCTGATTTAGACAACCCCCTGATAAGAAAAAGCAATGAGGAGATATTACTGAGATTCATATAAACATTAGTGTTTTATCATTTAAGAAAAGTATGCATTAGTTATGATAGAACCAGCTTTGCTGACAAGAAACACATATCCAAATACCTCTGTGGCTTAAGGCAATAAAAAGGTTTGTTTCACAGTATATCACAGGCAGGTCAGAATAGGGCTCTGCTCCATCAGACATTATGAACTCAGGCTGTCAGGGGAGATACTGTCTTTCATGATACACACAAGAATATGTTAACTCTGTTGCTCTATCATGAGATGAAACAACCGAGAGAAGGTTGTTCTGGGAACTAAAGGCTTCAGTCAGGAAATCACACTTGCCACATATGCTTGCCACCTTTTGGCAGAAATAGAGATATGGCCCCAACTAAGTGAAATTTCAGTAGAGTTTTCTGGTTATCTAGAAGACAAAACAAAGACAAAAAGATTGATATTGGTGAGAGATGCTAATATCTCAGCTGTTAACTCATTTACATTTTTAAAAATTCTGAAGATCTCTGAAGCAAACATTGTGTCAGATACTGTATTTTACACAGAAATAAGCAAGATGCAGTCACTGACTAGAGCAGATTCAGTCTAACTGAGCTAGCATATTTACACCACCATAATAACGAAAGGTAGAATGTAATACCATATTAAATTTGACATTGACTCCAAAATTTTATAGGGGTCAAAAAGTACAATTGTAAGGTAAAGTTTAGGAGATGCTAAATGACTATTCACTTGTCTTAATTCTTTTATGGCTCCGCATTTACAAAGACATCTATATTTCACAATAAGAAACTGATTTAGTAATTTGGTAAATATTTTACTTTAGTGAATAGTGGTGCTTAAACAATACAAGACAAATATAGAAAGAATAGCATATAAAATTACCTAAAGTTTCCTTATGCTAAATAATTTTATGAATTGCCTTATTTGTTCATGATTTTTCTTCCTCATATCATTTAATGTGTCTGTCTCAGGGATATGAATCCTGTATTTTAAATTTTTTATAAGTTACAGGCTATTTCCTCTTTCAGTTTTTCATTCTAAAATCCCTAAAGGAGATTTGAAAGAATGGCTTTAGAGAGAGCCAAATAATATATGCATGCTTGGTAGTTCCATAGAGATAATTCAAATCATCCAGAAGACACAATTCAATAAAATAATAAACTAATTCCATAAAATAATTTTCTCAGAATAATTTTTACTGTCATGGTGTAGGTTATTTTTAGTAAAGTAATTATTTGTAAATTAGATTGTTTAAGCTGGTATGCACCTAACAATTGTACTTCTTTCTATTGCTTTTATGTTGTCAAAATTGATGTATTCTTTGTTATATGTAGGAAATTTAAAATATCATCTAGGTTATCTAATGTATTATCTGCCGGTTCTTCAAACAAATAAGACCTAAATTCAGTCAGCAAATATTTTTTACAAACCTGCTCAGGCAATGCCCCAGTTAACTTTCCAACTTCATTTTAAAAATCCTTCTCTCATTTTTCTCCTCCACACCCTGTATATATTCCATTCTTTGTGCATACTATCCTTCCACCTAAAATATTCACTCAGATGGGCATTTTCAGGTCTGATTTTACTTAAGCTTCAAATTCTCAGTACTAATTTATTCTCTCCAATAAATCTTCTGCTGGCCTGATTATCTCATTTATTTTGTTGATGCCAAGGTTTTATGAAGATGTCAACGTAACCTGTTTGATATCTTACAACACACTCATCATAGTACTTGGCATATCATAATCACTAATTTATTTATTTATTTATTTTTTGAGATTAAGTCTCGCTTTTGTTGCCCAGGTTGAAATGCAGTGGCATGATCTTGGCTCACTGCAGTCTCCACCTCCCAGGTTTGAGCACTTATCCTGCCTCAGCCTCCTGAGTAGCTAGAATACTGGTATTTTTAGTAGACCATGTTGGCCAGGCTACTCTAGAACTCCTGATCTCAGGTGATCCACCCAGCTAGGCCTCCCAAAATACTGGGATTACAGGCATGAGCCACCATGTTCAGCCACTCAATATGTTTAAATAACTAATTGAAGAAATCAGACACTAAAGAATGGGTGCCATGCTTAGTGGAAATCCTGGGCATGAGAGGTGTCAGTGGCTCTTTAAAAAGAAGATAAAATTTTAGTATAGTTTTAAAGGATGCATAAGTATATAAAATATGGATAAGGAAGGGAGATGAAAGTTTACTAAAGAGAACGACATAATTCTATGAAGTTGCATGTTAGACTTCATTCTGTCAATGGGTAATCACATTAAATGTTACTATAAGACTTAGGGTTTGAGATCAGTGAGAATACAAGATTAAGTTTTTCGATAGTGTTCTATCATTTGACAAATTTGATAAATTCCTTAAAATACATCAATTACTAAAACTGACAAAAGATGAAATAAAAGACCTGAATAGTCCTATATTAAAAAGTTTGAATTTGTAATTTAAAACTGTTCCATAAAGAAACTACAGGCTTAGGTGGCTTTTCTCCCAATGATATCCAGACTTTATGGCAGGAATAATATTGATTCTATGCAAACTCTTTCAGAAAACAAGAAACATTTAGAAATGTTTTAGGTCTGTTTTATTCTGATCTGCAAACAAGAAAACAGCATTAGGAAAAGAAACTACATGCTAATATTCTTCATAAAAATGGAAACAAAGATCATTAATAAAACATTAGAAAAATCAAACAATACATTAAAAAGATGCCATACTTGGTCATGTGTGGTTTATCCCAAAAATGCAATGTTAATTTAATATTCACATACTCAAAATATTAGTCAATACAATTCAGCATTTTAACAAAATAAAGAAAAGTTATATGCTCATCTCAATAGATAAAGAGCATTTGAAAATATTCAACTACCAGTCATGATTTTTTTTTTAATTTCCTATATAATTTAGGAATCAAGGGGTTGGGGAGAGGAGGAACTTCCACAGCCTAACCAAGGGCATTTATTTAAAAGAAAGAAAAAAATACCTGCAGGTAACACCATACCTGACACTAAAACATTGGAGTGTTTTCCGTAAGATTTGGGAAGAGATGTGTACTCTAACCATTTATATTTAGCATTTTATTGAAGGTCTTATTCTATGAAATAAGGCAGGGAGGGAAAAAAAGCATAAAGATTATAAATAAAGAAGCAAGACAATGATGCACAGTTTTACTATGTTATTTGACAGTGTGGCTCTTCCTCTGCAAAACAGTCCTTTTGTGTTTGGTAAAACCCTGAATAGAAGGTTACTATTTAGTCTGACTTCCATCAGACTAAATAGTCAGACGTGTTCAGACATTGTCCCAAGTACACAATGCTGGGAATTTCCTTCCCTGGAGAAAGAAAGGTCATGTGATTAGAATTTAGATAGTAAGCAATGTTTAGCTTAAATTGCAATAGAAGTTAGACAGTAGTGACACATTTGAGAGGAATGATGGTGGTTATTAAGGCATGCACCCTGGTTACAGCCAGGTTAAATCTGCTGCAGTTGTCTTCATATCCATGCTGTTTGAATGCTATTTTGAGACCTCAGACTTTCTCTTTTCATTGATCAAAAGATAATTGTAGGAGTCAGCAACACAGCTTTGCCATAGTTTAGAAGGAGCCACTCATACTAAATCTGCAGTCATTAGATAGATGATTATATATTTGCCTACAATATTAGTAATAGTTGATGCTTACTCTGCATTTATTATGCAAAGAATGTTTTCTATGAGATGGACCCATGATAATTAAATGAATTCCCTCAAAAACTAATGAGGTCAGTTTTATTTTCCCCTTATTTTACAAAGAGGAAAGTGGCACAGAGAGTTTAAGTAATTGTCAAAATTTGATTTATAAACATAAGCTCCTTGGAGACCAAAAATGCAATTGTCCAAAAATAATGAAAACATCTTCTGTTTTGTTCACAGTATTGAAATTAATAACTCCCTTTTCATCATTTACTTGTTTACATCCAGAATGTTCAATTAAGGTAAAACATTGAAGTGAGCCATAGTTAATTACAGTACACTTCCCATAATATGTTCAAGTTAATCTGGAAGTCATTCTGTAACAGAATGAATTCTAGATATGATAATCCTACAAATCTTTTTTTCACTTATCTTTAATAAGATGCTTTACTTTAAAAGTTCTTTATTATTTTTTAGAATAGTTCTTTATTTTTCTCACTATCTTGGGAAAACACCACATGATAAAAAAAATTTATTAGATAATAGTCTATACAATTTTATTTTTTAATAATTTTGAATTTGATAATTAAGATTGCTTACACTACAGTTTCAAGATCGTTTAATCAAGCAACACATACTTATTTTTCACCAGCCCTCTTCATAGAGATGAATATTCACAGTAAAATTGATTTCATAAAGAACTAGCTAAGAAAATAAGGAGAAATGAAAATATTAAGAATAATAAAAAACTATAGAGGAGAGATTATAAATAAAGGAGAGAAAACTGAGCACTGCTTTATCAATATATTTTAAACTTAGAAATAATGATCAATTCCAAGAAAAACATAGCTCCCACAACTAATTCAAGATATAGGGTGGATAGATTTATAACCAGTTAAAGAATTTGAACACATTTAAAAATATTTAACAAATAATTTTGAATAACTTTAAAGTTTAGTTTTGCCATACTATCAATAAACAAATAATTCTTGTAAATACGTAATTCTTCTTATGTACACAAATTTCCAGAGAAAATAGACTACTATACCATTCTTTTTATGAGACTTATATAAGTGTGTCACCAATATGAGACAAGGTAATCAATCTTATTTATTAACCCTGATGCCAAAAGTACCCATTCAAGATTGTTCAATAAGGGCTTTAATGTGGTAAAGTTTATTAACCTACTTCTTAAATTCCTAAATTAATTTACCTAATTTTTGAGAAATTCATCTACTTCATTTCCTAAGTTAGCGAACTTAGAATTCCCTAAATTAGGAAGACTGCCATAATATCACCTCAATAGATATTTTCAAAGCATTTGAAAAATTGAATGCAATATTATTTTAAAAATAATTTGCAAACTAGAAACAGAATGAATACTACACATCTTAATTATTGATCATGGATATACTACTAATAATGAATGATAAAATATTAAAAGCATTTTTAAAATAAGAAAAAATTTGCTATTATGGCTTCTATTTAACATTTGCTTGTTGAATAAAAAAATAAAAATATAAAGAAATATTTAAATGTTTTAAAAGACACTAAATCAATACTAGTCACAGATAATATAACTGACTACACAACACATTTGAAGAACTTAGAGAAAAAAATTTATAATTCATTTTACCAAGTGGCTGATTAAAATTTACCAAGTGGCTGATTAAAAATCAATTGCATTCATCTTTGAAAACAATCTAAAAATCTTCCTGATAGACATTTACCACTGAGTTATGCTTATAGAATATAAATCAGACCAAAACAAATGGAGAAAATCTGACACATGGATGGAAAGAGTCACTATCAAAGATATCTTTTCTGAAATTCATTAAAATAATCAATAGACTTCAATTAAAATTTCAACAATGATATTTGTGGAACTTGCCAAGATTCTCACCTTCATGAAGATATGGACTAAGAGGAATGCTTATATACTGCAAGTAGTTATGTAACATTGTACATGAACTTTGAAAATTCTATCTGACATTTTCTTGTAGAGTTAAAAACACGTATACCCTGTACCTCTACAAAATTCTAGAGAAACTATTGCCATATATGCCAAGAGACACCATCAAGCATGTTCATTGCAGCTTTGTATTAAAAAAAAAACTAGAAATCCAAATAATGGTCACTATGAAAATTAATAAATTCCCTACATTATAATCATCCTAGAGAATAATATACAAAGATAAAATTGAGATGCCAGCTTTTCTAACTAGTCAGAATGACTAAATTACAAAAACACAGTGATATGATAGAAGAGTGAATATAACACAGTATCATTTATACAAAGCCTATAAACATACAATACTTAACTCTGGTATTTTGGAGACAGGTGTATATGTAGTTAATCCATAGTAAAACATGGGAATAATCATATTAACCCTTTGATGGAAAAAAGTAAATTATTAAAGAGGGTACAAAGAGTCTTAAGGGTTTTAGTACTTAATTGCTGAATCTGGCAGTGGAGATATATATATATATATTAAATTATTCTTTATACTTTAAATATACATTACATATTATTTTGTGCGTTCAAAATATTAAATAAAACTTAAAGCAGAATAGTTACGTGAGCATCGGGGTTGGCATGGGGGTAGTCTAAAGGCAGGGAGGTATTCTAAGCAGAGGCACCATGCTGTTCAGAAAGCAGAGGCAGCAAATTACAAGAATTGGGAGATAAAAATGTATATCAATTTTCAGGGCATTTCTTCCTCTCTGACTAAAATTATCCTTCAGGAATGAATAGGTTATTGAATCTTCACAAAGTATCTCATATAGTAGGGAACTTTCTTCTTTCTATATTTTCAACAAACATAATTTTTGAGGGCAACACAGAATAGTCTAAAATTACCCAGTCCATAACAATTTTAAATAGTTATAGAGTCTGACTGAGTAAATCAGAAAGACAAGGACTGTGGACCAATCATAATCTTACTGTAGATACCTACTGACAGTTGTATTTTTTCACCTTCTTTTTTCACTTAACCCTTCCACAATTTATCTGAATAGATACTTAGAAAACATTAAAATTCTGCAAGTCATGAACTCTTTTATTTGAGAGGTAAAGGATTTTAAAACTGTATTTAAAATTTAGCTTCAGGAATCAGTTTTGATGAAAGAGAATGTAAAAATGCAAATTTCAGTAACCATTGCAAATTGTTGTTTTATGTATTGCCACACATATGCTGGAAGATTTAAGTAATATAATAAATTTAAATGTAAACACATTTAAATTCACTGATGATTCCTTGTTGATTCTTTCTGCTGATTGTAGCTTTATTTCATCTTTCAATAAAGAATGAAAAGAAATGTCTCAGAGTTTGGCGAAGCTATTTGGGTTTTATGCTTGTACTGCTTTGAAAGACTGAGTAAAACATTGCCTGAAAAAAATTATTTTCTCTCTACTATAACTGGATACCACTACATGGAGCTTTTAACCAGGCCATAAACACTTTGAAATATATGTCTTTTAAAAGAATATAACAACTTTAACTTATATTTATCAATTTTCTTCCACATTATAGCATTAAACCATGCTTGTGTAAGTGTTGGATAACGTATGACTTTATTATTGCTGGAGCTCTGGTCCAGACCAGACCTCATAAATCCCAGAGAATAAATATTTTTCACTCGAAACCCTCACCTGGGACAAAGGTTTTTGAATAGTCAGAAAAGATTTGGTTTGCACCTTTTTTGACTTGAATGTTTCTTTTAAGCTTTCCCCAGATATTCATGCTTGCCAAATCTATTAAGTAAAGTACTTAGTGTTTTTGGACTCATGGTGAACAAGTAGAGCCTCGTTCCCTATAATCATATAAAATCAGAGACGCTTCCATTTGCTGAACAGCATGATGTAGGATTCTATCAACCATTGTGCCTCTCAAAGACAAGGTAAATGTGGTTGCTGCTAAATTAACCTTTCCTTAAAACAAAACTAAATTGTGTTTTCTGGTGGCTAATCACAAAATGGGTAAATTCTATGGCTCAGGATAGCTCAGGATAAATACCACCTGCTGATAATAGTTATTTCCTTATTCTCAGTTTTTTTTTTTTTTTTTTTTTTTTTTTTTTTTTTTTTTGAGACAGAGTTTCACTCTTGTTACCCAGGCTGGAGTGCAATGGCGCGATCTCGGCTCACCGCAACCTCCGCCTCCTGGGTTCAGGCAATTCTCCTGCCTCAGCTTTCCTGAGTAGCTGGAATTACAGGCACGCGCCACCATGCCCAGCTATTTTTTTGTATTTTTAGTAGAGACGGGGTTTCACCATGTTGACCGGGATGGTCTCGATCTCTTGACCTCGTGATCCACCCGCCTCGGCCTCCCAAAGTGCTGGGATTACAGGCGTGAGCCACCGTGCCCGGCCTTATTCTCAGTTTTAATTAATTATATTGTCAAAATGTTTCAGCAAACTCTTGGAAAACTGTACCATAGATAATACCTATAAGTTAAATAAACAAAAGAACTTACATTTCAGCATTAAAACCCCAAAGCGATAATCACACCACTAGATTTATTGTCTGATAAAATGTACAAGAGTAACAAATAGGTAGAATTTGCCAACATGTGACTTTTTGTTGAAATATGCTTTTCTCACATAGCAAATCGCCAGGTTGATTAAAAGGTAAAAAAAAAAATGAGATTTTAATCAAATGTTACAATATGCTATTTTTGTAAGAAGGAAGAACTATTTAACATCTCCAGCTAGAAATAATTAGCATTCTGCTTAATAGCCCACTGCTTATGTATGTAAAGGAGAATACTAAAGTGAAAGACATTCATATGGAAATAGTCATGTTTGGCAAAAGTCCATGACCATTTTGTTTAGAATTACAGAGGAAAAACCATACATTTTGTAATATAAAGTATATTATTAAGATAACATTTACTTCATTTCTTCAGATTTCTATCTTCTGATAAAATACAGTAATTTTGTAGGTTAAACATTTTATGGTCTCTTGTTAATAGTTAAAAAATTTGTCATCTTTATTATGCCCTTGATAAAATTGTTAAGAATTATTTGGCCAATATAATAGGATTATGAAGAGATTTTTTGGAAAGAATAAAAATTAAAGGGTTGTCATTGAAATCTCATTTTGAAGATGTGATTGTTTAAGAGTACTGTTTATACATCCAAAAAATTAAAAACGCAAGCTTCAAGAAGAGTATTTTGAAAGCTGTTGTTTGAAATAAAACCTACAAAAGTCAATACTTTGGAAAAATGGAGAAAAAGCCAGAATGATGTACTCATGCCAAGACATAAGAGCATCTCCAATTCCAGGCTCCATGATCCCTCACTATGCATTGGATGGGTGCCATATTATCATCTTTCTACAGAGTAATAACTATTTTATATTTTAGGTGGCTATGACAAAAGTTCTATAAAATAGAGCAAAATAAATGTAAGCTTTTAAATCAGGCTAGTTTCAGTACTTCATCTTCATTCTTGTTGCCCGGTAGTATAGTACCCACCTACCCAGAACTTCCACTGACATACATTATGACAGGTCAAGAAACTGAACTGCCTTAACATAGCCACTTGATAAATATGTATTGAATTAAATAAGGATATTGTCAGTGTCCTACCATATTTGAGCTGTCATCTATCATGGACACTGAGTTTCAATGAAATTAAAATATTTCCTTGTGTTTTTTTAGAGATTGCTTTTTTGAAGTTGTCGTTGTTTTTCTCGATATCTCTTCTATCTATGAATTGCAAGAAACACAGTCACTTTGAGGAAGATAGAACATAGGCACATAAAAACAACAAAAGCAAAAAAAAAAAAAAATAGATGAAAGAGAGTTTGTCTTTTTATTCCTGGATTTTTCCCTAGGTAGTTTAGATATTCCTCTATGCCTCAGAGAACAATATTAGAGCATGAAAGGAAGACTTTTTGTTATTTTAATTTTTTCTTACCTCCTATTCTATATTATCACAGTTGGTATTATTGATGAGACAATTTTAGCTAATAGGTAGTTCCATTAAAATGAGAAAATCCATTCAAGAAACAATTATGGGAACCTCACAATTTTGTAAGTAACATTTTTACTAAGTAAGTGGTATTTAACTTGCAATAAGGTGAAATAGAACATGGATTTGAAGATATAGAGTGTTACTTTTGGGTCTCAGAATTAAAAATTTGGCAATCAACTCAATTCTAAGTGTCTGATCCTTACTTATAAGTGGAAATGGTGGGCTTTTACAGTTGTAAAGTTACAGTAGCTTCTAAGAATGTAGCACAGTACCTGATGAATAATAAATACATAGTAAATATTGGCTATTATTAGTATTACACTTACCAAACTTTGACAAAATGTTCATGATTAAAAAGTATGACATAAGAGTCAACAAATTATATATAAAGGGACATGTGTCATCCTATTGATTACCAGGGTGACTTCAGTGATTTTGGTTATTAAGCACCATTTCATGTGCATCACTAAACAAAACATATCTCATTGAAAAGCATAAATCTTTCCCAAAAAGAAAAAGGGTAATTCCTGTTTCAGTAATTGACTAGTAGCTGCACTGCCTTGCTGAAACCATTAACCAAGATCTGTAGATCAATTTATGAAAAAAAAAATCTGTCCTCTGCTTCCTTAGAAGGTAAAGGATGCTGTTCATAAATGTAGGTGATTCTAAGGCTGTGATGAAGAGGAGAAGTACATTCCTGGTGGCCTTTTAACAGCATGCAGTCCAAATGGGGCCTCAGGAATGAAGCCAAGATCAGGCCTAGGAAAGCAGTCTTGGCAGGAGAAGCTTCAGATACTGAGTCAAATAACAAGGAATGATTAGAGAGTGCACAAAGTTAAAGTATTTCATTCACCAGTTTGTCTTTTTATTCATAGTTTAAATGACTTAAGAAAGATCTGGTGTAGTCTTCTCTTTTTCCTTCAGCTTTTAAGTTCTGGGGTACACGTGCAGGTTGTGCAGGTTTGTTACATAGATAAACGTGTACCATGGTGGTTTGCTGCACAGATCAAGCCATCACCGTGCTATTAAGCCCAGCGTCCATTAGCTATTCTTCCTGGTGATCTCCCTCTTCCCACACCCCTCAACAGGCTCCAGTTTGTCTTGTTTCCCACCATGTGCCCATGAGTTCCATCGTTCACCTCCTACTTATAAGTCAAAATAGGCAACGTTTGGTTTTCTGTTCTTGCATTAGTTTGCTGAGGATAATGGCTTCAGCTTCATCAAGATCTAGGCAGAAATACTATTGACCCAGCAATCTCATTACTGGATATATACCCAAAGGAATATAAATCATTCTATTATAAAGATACATGCATGTGTATGTTCATTGTAGCACTATTCACAATAGCAAAGACATGGGAACTAGTAAAGTGTTAAAGGGTCAGAATAAAAGAAAGTCATTTAAATGCATTTTAATTTTGAATGAAAAATGCAAAACCATTTTCCAGAGCTCCAGGTTCAAATGAGGTCACATCTTACAACTGTAGTTTGCTGGCTTGAATGAGCAGGGGACAATGATTCCTACCATTTGGATTAAACTCCTTTAAAGTATTATAGCTTTTCCCCCAGTAATTTAGAAATAGCTTTTTTGAAATTTTTCTAGTCGTCACTTAAATGCATACGAGGGCAAGACCAAAGCTGAGTTAAAGCAACAGGAACTATAAACTACAAAGACTATTCCCCTTTTGATTATCAAGAATCTATTCCTGAATTAATGTTATTTTCTGGGCAACTTCTTTCAAAATGTTTAGACCAAAATTTCTCATAGGAAGCATGCAGTCACCCACATAGATAGACTTCAGTAAGCTCATTCAGTCTATCAGTTTTCTGACACACAGTTTCAGATGTCTGGAACCCAGTATATATCCAAGACAACCTTTGCCTTAATATGAATAGAATTATATCAGTCTGGTACCATCAGGCTTCCAAATTATGTCCAGATATACTGAACATCCTATTAATGTACAGATAAAGCTAAGTTTAAGTAAGATTCCTGTTACATTCAAAATTGTGGGGATGATGCAGTTTAACCCATTTACCAAAGTCATCCCATTAATTTCTCATTTTATTCTATTTTGGGCTATCAGAGTCTGCAAGGTTTGTATACATCATCAACTAGCTACATTTGAAATAAATTTCTAAAGTGAAGTACTAAAATATGGCTTTCGGAATAGTAAAAAGGTCATGTATGTCATCAATCAGTTAAAAAATAATACATTCAAAATATGAGACTGTTTCGACTGCGTCGATTTTTTCCTACAAGTCAAATAGTAGATTTAGTTAAGCCTATTTTATACTGAACTATTTTTGCAGGGTTTATGTGAACTACCTGAAGTAAGAAAAGAAAGCAAAATTGCTTTTGACAATAAGAATGGGAAATAGTGAACGTCTCAAGGAATGGAGTCAGTCTAGATATGAGCAGCAGACAGGGCAAGGGTCTTAACTACTTAAGATGTTATGCAGCACTTTGGGAGGCTGAGATGGGTGGATCACGAGTTCAAGAGATCGAGACCATCCTGGTCAACATGGTGAAACCCCGTCTCTACTAAAAATACAAAAATTAGCTGGGCATGGTGGTGCACGCCTGTAGTCCTAGCTACTCGGGAGGCTGAGGCAGGAGAATTGCTTGAACCCAGGAGGCGGAGGTTGCAGTGAGCCAAGATTGCGACACTGCACTCCAGCCTGGGCAGCAAGAGTGAAACTCTGTCTCAAAAAAAAAGATGTTATGAATGCAGAATGCAGTGAGAATTGCAGTGCTCCACAGAGACATTCTTAGTTATAATCACATGCTGGATATCACATAATTATTAATTAGTAACAATGCGTTATAGCAAGAATCATTTTTGTGTGTTAAGCTATAGCTAATACTTCTACAAATAGCATTCCAGAAAGCAACCTCTAGAAGAGGGTCATGATAAAAGCACTGTTTAAAAATCTTCAGTCCCTTTTTTGGCCTACTATAGATAATAATTAAATAAGAAAATTTTTGTTAGGGTTAATTCAAGGTTCCAGGTCTTGACGTTATGAACTCAATTTCCCTTTACAACCTCATTCTTCTACTTTTAGCCATATTGACAGTTCTCTTTAATTTTCTTAGGAAAATGCTCTGTTTGCTACCATGATCATGTCCACAGCCATCTGTCTTCCTTCCCTCCCTCTCTCCCTCCTTCCTTCCTTCCCTCCTTCCCTCCCTCCCCGCTTCCTTCCTTCCCTTCTTTCCTCCTTCCTTCCCTTCTTTCCTCCTTCCTTCCCTCCTTTCCTCCTTCCCTCTCTCCCTCCTTCCCTCCTTCCTTCCATCCCTCCTTCCCTCCCTTCCTCCTTCCTTCCCTCCTTCCTTCCTTCTCTCCTTCCTTCCCTCCCTCTTTCCTTCCCTCCCTCTCTCCTTTCTTCCCTCCTTCCCTCCCTCCTTCTTTCCTTTTCCCCCTCCCTCCCTTCCTCCCCTCTCCTCCCTCCCCTCTCCTCCCTCCCATCTTTCCTTTGGCAGATTTTCACTCTTGTTGCCCAGGCTGGAGTGCAGTGGCACAATCTGCGCTCACTGCAACATCTTGCTCCCGGGTTTGAGCGACTTTCCTACCTCAGCCTCCCAAGTAGCTGAGATTAAAGGTATGCGCTACCGTGCCCTGCTAATTTTGTATTTTTAATAGAGATGGGATTTCTCCATGTTGGTCAGGCTGCTCTCAAACTCCTGACCTCAGGTGATCTGCCTGCCTCAGCCTCCCAAAGTGATGGGATAACACATCACTGGCCTCCACAGCATTTTTAAATTTCTGAAATGCTTCCTCATGTCTATCAAGCTCCAGTAAAATTCCAGCACAATTCTTAACCAGTTCTTTAAAAACTCTTCATAAAGATGTCTATAATGACTTTTTTCCTCTAAAATTGTACCACTCATCCACTCAGTATACCACTGCTTTAGCAATGAATCATATTCTTCCTCATAAAATATGTGTACTGCCATTTAATATTTCATAACTTTACAAAACTTTATATCACCACCTTCAGCAAATCATAAAACCCAGATAGGCAGAGACCTGAGTTTGCTTTCTACTGTTAAATAACACTTTTCAATACAAAAATCTTAAGTAATCATTTATTTTTAAGTGAACATGATCATAATTGGCCAAAATATGTATGCTATCTCTGAAGCTAACCAGATAATCATAAAATGTTGGACTAAATAAAAGTTTTTATCCAAACTAATTATGAGATTAATAATGCCTCTTGTTTAAATAGTAGAGCAATCAAATAAATATTTTGCATTAATAAGGGTTTATGGTTTTAAGCAGTAAAGTCTAACTCCAGATGATGTTAAGTTCTAAAAAAGGAGTTTAATAAATGTGTATTATCCAGCAATTCTATGGCTAGGTACTCTCTCAACTGATATGAAAGCATATGTCCACAAAAAGATGTGTATGCATGTTCAGAGTAGATTAATTCATCATAGTAGCCCCAAACTGAAAAGAAATAAAATGTACGTCACAGGAGAATGAAGAAACAAATTGTAACATATTCTTACAAAGGAATACATCTTAGTAATAACATGAGTGAAAAGTCTCAAAAGTAATAGGTTGAGCAAATAGGCCAGCCATTGAAGATAAATAATTTATTGTTCCATTCACACAAAGCTTGTATTGCCAGGATTAATCTACAGGGATAAAAAATCAGAACAGTGCTTCGCCCAAGGGTGGCGGTACCACAGGAAAGGGGCATGAGAAGCATTCGGCAATTATGCAAATATTCTATATATTAATGAGAGATGGTTACGTTGATGGGTGCATTTTTTCAAATCTCAAACAGTACATGTAAGTTCTGTACATTTTAATCTATGCAAGATAAATGTCCATAATAAAAAGGATATGGAATTGCTTTAAAAATACTACTGGGAGTCCTCAATAACAAGTGACAAAACCATTCCTTACCTATTTTATAATGAGAATACTGAAAAGTTTTTATGTCACCACTGACCTTCAGATCCCAAAGTTTGCACATCTGGCACATACAGATGTGTACGTATGTTTGTGTGTGGTGTGCACACATGCACACATTTTTGAGTGTGCCTTACTGCATTTGCTGACCTTGCTTCAACTTGATTACCTCTGTAATGTCCCCATCTTCAAGTAAGGCCACATTCTGAACTATTGGGGTTAGGACTTCAACATATGAATTTGGGGTAGTGGGGACACAATTCAATTCATGACATGTAGGCAGCAGAAAACATAAAGTATAATACATCTTATGATATCTTTCAGCAGCAAATTAAAATATTTATCTCTGAAATCATTAGCCAGAACTTGTCACATGGCTCTATCATACTTCTGTGTGTATGGGAAATTGAGATCCTACTCTACATCAGGGAGATAGGGAGCCAAAAGTATATGGTGAATAGCATTAATGATCATTTGTCCTAGTATTTGATTCTTTTAATAAATATATCAGTATTTTTATACTAAGTAAAGGAAGGATTAACAACTGATATGGCTTGGCTGTTGCCCTACCAAAATTTCATCTTGAATTGTACTTCCCATAATCCCCACGTGTTAGGGGAGGGACACATTGGGAAGTAATTGAATCATGAGGGTGATTGCCTCCATGCTGTTCTCATGGTTGGGAATGAGTTCTCATAAGATCTGATGGTTTTATAAGAGAGTTTTCCCCTTTTGCTTGGCACTTCTCCTTCCTACTGTCATGTGAAGAAGGATGTGTTTGCTTCCCATTCCACCATGATACCTGAGGCCTCCCCAGCCATGTGGAACTGTAAGTCAATTAAACCTCTTTCTTTTGTAAGTTACCCAGTTGCAGACTGTTATTTATAGCAGCCTAAAAACAGACTCATACAGCAACCAAGGCAAGTTACCAGTGATCAAGTTCTTTTTCTACACAATAGTAATTTTCTATACATTGAATGTTCTGTTATTTCGTTTTAGTTTCCTTTGTTTATAGAAAAAGTAAGGGCATAATAACAGTGATATTCTGATTATTCGTGGAGTTAACATTGCTGGAAAACTACAAAAATTCTAGATCGAGGCAAATATCTTAAAAATTATACCACATGAACTTCCATTGAAGAAAAGTTTTCAGGAAATCATAGTGAAAGTAAGTCTTATTAAGGTTTAGAAATTGGTTTTCTGAAGAATGGGACATTCTACATTGTATCATTTTGCTATTTAAGTTCTAAATAAATTAAAAACCCTTTTCTCCTTGATATGATGAGTAATGTAATATGCATGCTAAAATACACAGTTCAAAGCTAACACATACTGTATGGTTAATGCACTGTGGAAACTTGTTTTCTTACTATTAAATTTTATCTTGTATATTTAATATTTAATTCCAGGGCAAAGTATCATTTATTTGGTTTTTCTTATTTTTGTTACTACCGTAACAGCCTATAATTCAGTGACCCAAAGTTATCCTCTTATATTCCTTTTCTTTAATATTGTAAGCTACAAATGTGTCCCCGTTCAGGTACTGATATCATCTATCACAAAGGCTGTTTTCTGTAGGTGTATATGTTCCTTTGTTTGGTGACCTTAGTTTATTGTTACCAGAACTTACTAAATGTGATTCCCTGTCTACATAAACGTTATTTTTTTTTCCATTTAATAGTGAGGGTTACAATGCAAGGGCACTTTCACATATTCCTGGGGATATTCATGAACAAATATAAAGGAATGCTGTGTGAAATGAATAAATATTGGCAACAGAGTAGAGAGAATAGACTTCTGAAAGTACAACACATTTAAAATAAATTTAATTTTTATGAATTTATAGCTTATTTAAGGTCTGCTTATATAAAATCTATTATTGAAAACCCATTTTGTTATATAAAATATTTTCCTTACAGTACTTTAAAACCAAAATCATATAGTAATTTACAGAAGGAAGTGATAGGGGAACAATATTTATTACTAAATTTAGGAAGAGGAGATATCTTTTTTCTTTTTTTTTCTTTTTTTGAGACAGGGTCTCACTCTGTCACCAAGGCTGGAGTGCAATGGCAATCTTGGCTCACTCACCAAAACTTTCCTCATGTTCTCAAATTCAAGCAATTCTCCCACCTCAGCCTCCCAAGTAGTTGGGACTACAGGCACTTCCCACCATGCCCTGCTAATATTTTTGTGGTTTTTTTTTTTTTTTTGGTAGAGACAGGGTTTCACCATGTTGGAAAGGCTGGTCTTGAACTCCTGACCTCAGGTGATCTGCCCACCTTGGCCTCCCAAGGTGTTGAAATTAAAGGTTTGAGCCACTGCGCCTCCTTGCATAGGAAGAGGAGATATCTATGTTGTTTCCTAAAAAGCCAAAAAACTATATAAAAAAAAAATAGGAATATGTATTGAAAAATGCACACAAATAATCAAAAATAAGTAGAAATATGTAGAGGATTGCTTTCATCATAACATATCCAATATCTGAGACACATTTAGTTTGATACCCAATAATTGTATTAAATGTCAGGTGATTAAACTGTAAAAAGAATAATTTTTACTTAGCTAAAACACATCTGAATATTTGTGCTATCATTTGATTAGTTCTCTGGTTTTATTGTTAAGCTACTAAACAACATCCACCGTATTGTTTATTCAACTCTAACTTAATAATCAATTGAGACTCATCCTTGAGAAGTGGAGGAGAGGTGGAGGGAAAAGTGAAGAAACATCCATTACTGCTGTTCACAGCATTCTTGTTATAGGGGCCAAAAAACCATGTGGGAATGAAGGTCAATGACTATTAAGGGAGGACTTGGAAATGACTAGGGCAAGTCCAAGACATAACGAAGTGAACCCTCTGTGCAAATGCATAAAGAAAATTGAAATTTTATGTTTTCTTCTCATCAACATAATTCTTCCATTATTCCACATTCCTCTGCCTAAATTGCCTTCTTTGTGGAATATGGTAGTCGTCTTCTTTCTGCCAGCTGCTAGACCACAATAGAATTTGAAAAACTGACTGTTGATGGATTGTAGTTGGGTAAAAAGTAAAAGAGGTGTTTGCATGTATGTATTAGCCTTTTTATGTCTTGGTTTAGTTGACTTTATGAACTTTTAATTGCTTTATCTACTTCTTTTATTAGTATATAAAAGTAAATAAAAGAAGAAGAAATTAAAACAATATTCAAGTATAAAATTGATGATACTGAAAGACAATTGGAAGTGTTTGAAGTAATAATTAGGATAATGAGGAAAAATCACTTTTCAGTTTTCCAATGTGTTTTCTTGGTATGTAATTGCCTTAAATCATCCTGATCCATATTGAACCATAAAAATTTAAACAAACAACTAAACAGGCTACTATGACTAGGAAAGTATCTGAGAGAAGTGCTAAAGAAAATCTGGCATATAAAGATGCAAAGAGTAAAGGAATTGATTTTTAATAAAGTTGGATGACATAATCAAAACATACTCTTATTTCTTGATCATTATTGTAAAATAAGTCGGTAAACCCTGCTAAAAATGTGCAGTGAGTTTTAATCTATTTTTTCAAATTGACTAGCAAAATATATATTAGCATAGTTAATTAACCATAAAACACATTATCCATTGTTTTATTCAAAGATGCTTGTGTAAAAACCTTGCTATGTATACCTGAAGCTATAACTAAAAGAACAAACATAAAACTGACTTTTCTTTCTGAGTCATACAAATCATGTAAAAACAATTCCACAAATTAAAGAAAATCATACCTCTTTGGCACTACACTTTTGTTTTATATGAGTATTACATTCTCTCAAATATTATACCCAGGTTTAGCACTGAGATGTTCTTATTCACACTTGACTGTACTTCAGTGTAATTTGCCCCTACTCAGTATTTCATTGTACAGTGAGCTGCTAGTTAATGTCTTATTAATTTCAGTCTTGATCAGAGTTTCTGGGTCTTCTTTAGGAGGCATTCCTTCACATGACATTCTCACATAGTCAACATTTTTCAATGGATTTTCTCTGCTAGAAATAGATTTGTATTCCTCATGAAGCTTTCGTCTTTGTCTCTGGGCCTTTGTTTACATTTTAGTAACAGGTATTAGTCTATGTTAACTGTATAAGTGGACTAGCAGAGTAAATAACACACATAGGATGATCAACACACATAAGGTGACCAATGGTCCTGTTTTGCCTGGAACTGAACAGTTTGTAGGACACAGGATTTTCAGTACTAGAACCAAAAAAAAAAAAAATAGAAAAAATCAGGCAAATTAGGAAGATTTGGTCACTTTAAATCTAATATTTTCAATAAGGTAGAATTCCTTTACTCATACCTCTTTCAGTATTTCTTAATTCAAATAAAAAAATATATCCCCTATCCTTGAAGCATTTGGAAGATTTGTGTTCATGAAATTCCCTTCATCTAATGCCACCGTGTTCTCTCCTATAAATCATTGTATTGGCCCTGAGCCTTCGTACATAGCTATAAGTGGTTGTTTTGTGTGAGTGCTGTTGCTGACGGGCTTGTAAACCATGGCAATGAGCAGATACAAAAACACCTCTGTGTTTGTACTTGAGAATTTTAATGTATAAGGACCTGTACATTTTGGCTGTGGGGATCAAGTGAGGTCAGTGCCTAAAAAATTGCAAAGCGTTCTACTCAATTATTGTAGTTGGATATTCAGTTTAAGCTTTTTGTTTTGTTTTGTTTTCTCCATCCTGTGACTCAAGGATGTGGCCTAGTTGTGTTCATTCTCCCTTGGCTCATGGAAAGATTACAAAGGTCAAAGACAACTTCTATGTCTACAGATAGGTTTCTGAAGCCATGCTAGAAAGATGGGCTAGAAAAAGTAGCGAGAGAAGGAAACCATGCCATGGCTGGGGACAAAGGTCGTCTATATAATTGTGGATTCCAGTGCAAAATAAAAATGCAGGGCCCCTTGTTCAAAAAGAAGGAAAAATGCTTCATTCTTCCTTTTGTGATTTCTCTATAAATGGTCATGATGTTTTACAAATTTATCTTAATTTTTCACTCAGCACAGAGATACTTAGAGAAGAACACAGGCCCTCACAAGTGCCTGGGGCCCAACTCTGTAACTAGGCTCATGGGGCATGTTCCCAACCCTGACACTGTTCACATCCATACCCAGAACCCCTCTGAGGATAGAGGGTGTCAGTGGTCATTGGTTGGAGACTGCGAAGCCAGCTTCCAAGAACTACTCCAGGGCAGGCCAGAAAGCCCCAAGGCAAGACCATGTGTGTGTGTCAGTGCTCCAAGGTTCCGGGGCATGCTTTATTCCCCCATTATACGTCATTTTACAGTTCAAATTTAAAGGTCAAGTTATTAAAAGTGTTAAGAGAACAACCAGAGAGCATCAAACCCCAAGTCTCTGACTATGGAACCCTTTCCAGTTGCACTGATCCCATAGCCATGAAGCTGCCCCTGGAAGGGGGAGGTTCCCTATGACTAGAATCCTGGAGAAGAATCTATGAGTTTTGCAGCTGACAGGGGAGTGAAAGGTATTCATGTTCCACTGATGATATTCTCTAAAGGAAAAGAAACTCTTTTCTGTAATTCTATAAAATAACTCAGAGGAGATGGACATCTAGAGAGACAGCTAACTGGTCTTTCTGAATCCCAAAACTGTTGAAAAATTATCTTGCTTAAATTTTACTTTAAAGGGTCGTGTGATCTTGGACAGTAGAGATATCAGTGACAATGGCAACTTCAACATGTCCTTGCCAAGTTTCGGGCAAATGCACGATGATCTCAGATACTCGTTCAAGGGTACAGGGAAGCACCATTGCAAATGATAGCAATTTTTATTTCCAGGCATTCAAACAGGATGGTAGATGCAGATTTAATGTGATTTAGTGAAACTAATGCAGAATGAATTTTTTTTATACACAGAGTTTGGAAATAATAAGAGGAAATGGCTGCTTTGCTACAAATTTTGAATATATCGTTGTTTATATAAACAGCTAGTAATATTAATAGTTAACATTTAGTGTTTAATTGCTATGCTTCAGATGCTGTACTATTCATTTTATATGCATTATTTTATATAATACTTACAGCACCCATGTAAATGATGTAATACTATTAACCCCCTTTTACATATGAGAAAATGAATACAGACAGCATTTAATGCATTCTCTAAAGTGATACATCTAGCAATTGTGGATTCAGGATTTGACCACAAATAAATAGGCTCCAGACCCTGTCATATGGACTATTATTAATTGGCTTATGTTTAAAATAAAATGAAGGTCTTTGCTACACTTTACCTTCATTTCAATGTTGTTTATGTTTGTACCCAGCTGAGAACTGATGGTAGACACATGCAGAAAGCTGAAACTGGACCCCTTCCTTACACCTTATACAAAAATTTAACTCCACATGGATTAAACATTTAAGCATAAGACCTAACACCATAAAACCTCTAGAAGAAAACCTAGGTAATACCATTCAGGACATAGGCATGGGCAAGGACTTCATGATGAAAACACCAAAAGTTATGGCAACAAAAGCAAAATAGACAAATGGTATCTAATTAAACTTAAAAGCTTTTGCACAGTAAAATAAATAATCATTAGAGTGAACCAGCAACCAATAGAATGGGAAAAAATTTTTGCAGTCTACCCATCTGACAAAGGGCTAATATGCAGAATCTATAATGAGCTTAAACAAATTTACAAGAAAAAAACAACCCCATCAAAAAAATGGGCAAAGGATATGAACAGTCGCTTTTCAAAAGAAGAAATTTTGCAGCCAACAAACATATGAAAGGATGCTCATCATCACTTGTCATTAGAGAAATGCAAATCAAAACCACATGAGATACCATCTCTGCCAATTAGAATGACAATCATTAAAAAATCTGGAGACAAAAGATGCTGAAGAGGATCTAGAGAAATAGGAACGCTTTTACACTGTTGGTGGGAGTGTAAATTCGTTCAACCATTGTGGAAGACAGTGTGGCGATTCCTCAAGGATCTAGAAATAGAAATACCATTTGACCTAGCAATCCCATTACTGAGTATATACCCAAAGGCTTGTAAATCATTCTGTTATAAAGACACGTGAACACTTATGTTCATTGCGGCACTGTTTACAATAGGAAAGACTTGGAACCAACCCATATGCCCATCAATGATAGACTGAATAAAGAAAATGTGGCACATATACATAAGTGGGTGTTGAACAATGGGAACACATGGACACAGGTAGGGGAACATAACACATTGGGGTCTGTTTTGGGGTGGGGAGACTAGGGGAGGAATATCAAGGGGTGGGGGGATTGGGGAGGGATAACATTAGGAGAAATACCTAATGTAGGTGACAAGGGGATGGATGCAGCAAACTACCATGGCATGTGTATACCTATGTAACAATCCAGTACATGTATCCCAGTGTACATGGCATGTGTATACCTATGTAACAATCTGTACATGTATCCCAGAACTTAAAGTATAGTAAAAATAAATAAATAAATAAATGTATGAAAGAAAATAAATACAAACCTTAGACAAATGTAACATAGTTTAATTGAGCAAAGGACAATTAGCACATTGGGCAGTCCCTCTAAACCAGAATAGTTTCAGAAAGACTCAAGGGCTGTAATGTGATTGGGGAGGACTTATGGACAGAAAAAGGAAGGTGACCTACTGAAAATGGATGTGAGGTACAGAAACAGCCTATCTATTACAGCTTGGCATTTGCCTCATTTGAACACAGCTTGACTAGTTGGCTGCTTGTGAGTGGTTGAAGTCTGGCTTCTCTTACTGGCTGAACCTTGCCTACTTGTTACATTAGAAGATTTCAGCATGTTTGTAAATCCTGTTAGGTCATAATTCACTATATATGGAGAACCTTAATGCCAAACTTACAAGAAGGCAGTTTTATGTTAAACTAAATTTAACAAAGGGTATCTCCATCTTTGGCTCTAGAAGTAGATCAAATGATCTGGCAGTCTAAGCAGCACCAGAAGGCCTCAGTCAAGTAGATAGTTCAGGGGTGAGTATGTGGTACAAGTTAGTCCCATCAGGGTTACTTTGAAGTACTGCAGTGCTGTGTGGAAATGCTCTCTTCCTTTCAGGAACTGAAATGTGGAAGATATGTGTTTTAATTTTTATGACTGCATTAAAAAGTTACCACAGGCCACATGCTAGTGGCTCATGCCTATAATCCCAGCATTTTGAGAGGCCAAGGCGAGTGGATCACCTGAGGTCAGGAGTTCAAGACCAGCCTGTCCAACATGGTGAAAACCCATCTCTACTAAGAATAAAAAAAAAAAAAAAAAAAAAAAAAAAAGCCGGGTGTAGTGCTGAATGCCTGTAAACCCAGCTACTCAAGAGGCTGAGGCAGGAGAATCAAGGCAGAGGTTGTAGTGAACTGAAATCTTACCACTGAACTTCAGCCTGGGTGACAGAGAGAGACCCCCCTGTCTCAAAAAAAAAAAGTTACCACAAACTTAGTGGCTTGAAACATTGTTCCTTTGTTCTCTCACAGTTTCCATGAGTCAGGATTTCAGGTGCAGATTAGCAGCATTCTCTGTTAAAGCCTAATGTAGCTGGGATCAAGGTTTCAGCCACAGCTGTGGTCCCATCAAAGGCTTCAGGTTCCCTTCCATGTTCATCCAGGTTGCAAGCAGAATTCAATACCTTGCAGAAGAAGCACTACCAGTGGCTTCCATTTTCTCTGAGACCAACAGGAGAGTATCTCTCTAATGCTTTGCCTTCTTTTAAAGGGCTTATCTGATTCAGTCAGTGTGATGGTTAATTTTATGTGCCAACTTTGCTGAGCCAGATTGACCAGATACGCAATCAAATGATACTCTAGATGTTTCTGTGAGTGTGTCTTTGGGTAAGATTAGCATTCAAGTCAGTGGACTTTGAGTAAAGTAGATTTTCCTCCATAATATCAGTGGACCCCATCTGATATGGTTTGGCTTTGTGTCTCCACCCAAATCTCATCTTGAAGCTCCCATAATTCCCACCTGTTGTAGAAGGGACCCAGTGGGAGATAATCAAATCATGTGGCAGGTCTTTCCCATGTTGTTCTCATCCAGATCTGATGGATTAAAAACTGGAGTTTCCCTGCACAAGCTCTCTCTCTTTGCCTGCTGCTGTCCATGTAAGATGTGACTTGCTCCTCCTTGCCTCCTTCTATGATTGTGAGGCTTCCCCAGCCACATGGGACTGTAAATTCATTAAATCTCATTCCTTTGTACATTGCCCAGTATCAGGTATGTCTTTATCAGAAGCTTGAAAAGGACTAATACACCATTCAATGAGATTGGAAGAACCACAGCCCATTTTTGTGCAACTCTACAATTTTTTTTTTATTTCCTGAAGACAATATATTTTCCATTGTCAATGGAAAGATGGCATGACTTCATTCCTATGTCTGAAGTATCTTTCTTTTTTGTGGGCGAGAAAGTAAGATGATTAGAATTGTGTTCTTAAATGAACCCCTATATGCTAATTTCATTGCCAGTGTTTGGAGATCCTCCATGGATTCTTGCAGAAAAAACTTAGAGGTAATCTTAACTTCCTTTAGATGTGAGGTATTTGCCACCAGATGGCTTCCAAAAGGCCACTCAGTAACATAAGAGCTGGCAGTGGCATAATAATGTGTTCTAAATTATCTGGCAAATTTTACTTTGTGTAGAAGACTGTCCAGTCAATTCAGACAAAGACAAATTTAATTATTGCATCAGAAGACTTCTTGGCAAAATTACATTTTCTGAATTTCATTTTAAGCAACTCCAAATTCATAGGTTAATATGTGCCAATCCTTCTCTTGTTTTGGGTGGTTTGTTTTTACAACAATGTGTTTGCTATGTTCAAAGGATAATTCTCAATCAAGTGTGTAAACATGTTTTGTGAATTTCAATGTAATGCAAATGAAGCATGAAGTAGAGTTTAGCAAATTGCACATTTAATTCATTGCAATACCATATATTTAATCCATCAATATAGGCAGTTCTGAATAAAGCCGTAACTGAATCTAAATCTTCCTTTGGTAAAATTATTTGGTCAGTTAGGTTATCCTTATACTGAACAAAGTATTTTTGTCATCCACCTTCAGTTCTCTGTGATTATAGTTAAAATGAATTATATTTCAAAAAACTTTAGAAGATTAATCATGTATAACTTTGTCTTTTTAGGTGGGTTTAAATCATACAATGCTGCATAATAGCTTAATAAGAAAATCACTTAAATTATAGTGTCTCTTATTGAGAAACAGAAATGCAGCATGCCTTTGAATTGGCAGCACTAGGATTTTTTTTCTTGCATTTTTTGTATTAAATCACCTATCTCCAAAACTATTTTTAAAAATACAACTCATACAACCATGTAAGTATAAAAAATACCTTTTATTCCATGGAATCATATAAAGTTATTAAATTTATAATATTTGTCTTTGAATCTTAATTTTACTAGTAGTGAAAAATTTTAAAAAATATGCACATAGTATGTAATGTATAAATAGACAAATATTTATACATGCATATGTATATAATTTTTTTAATTGTAGGGACTTCTGCATCTATAAATTTATTTGTAAATAACAATAAAACATTCTAGAGGTAGATGGCAAATCCATTGTTATTAATTGAAAACATATTTTCACATAGAAAAAAAAATGCTCTGAAGTCAGATCTTAAAAGGGAGTTCAAATGCTTTCTTAATCCTTACTAAATGCATAGTTCAGATGTTACCAGGTGAATGCACTATGTAATCCATCAGACATTGTTATGACTGTTGGACTACACCTTAATTTTCAACCTGCACAGTGAGGAACGGATTGCCTTGCAACACTGGAGGATACAGTAGCAAACATGTTGACTTCAGAACTCTGACAGCAGCAACAAACACACTGTTTCAGGCACTCATGCAATAAGAAATTGAAGAAAAGCAACTGTGAGAAACATGACCACCTTCTTGACAAGAGCACTGCATTAAATATGCAAGTATTTTGTATTGGAGAACGTACAGATAGATTGTTCTACAAAGTTTGATGGTAGTAATTGTAAATGCATACCTATGTAGATATCCATGTGTGCAGGCAACTATATTATAGAGAGGCACCAGAAAACACCAACTTAGGTTTCATTTAAGGATAGAGAAGTAATGGCTATGATTTCAGCAGCTGGTGTCAGAATGATGGTTATAATGGCTACACAGCTTGCTAGTTCTGTAAACTTAGGCAAGTTAAGTAAGCTCTGTAATGAATGTCATCTGTAATCTGAGGGTACCTAGAGACTGGAGTGAGACTTCATCTGTTACACGCCCAAACTGATACCTGACATGGTAGATGCTCAATGAATGTTAGTTACTACATTTGTTATTTATTGCTGCATAAAGAACTGCCCCAAAACTTAGTGGCTTAAAACAAGCAATGTTTATTTGGCATACAATTCTGTAAATTGACAGTTTGGGCTGGCTTTATTAGAATGATTTGTCTGCACCTCAACCAGACCCAGGCATCCAGCTGAAGATTACTTCCAGGGTTGGCTAGCTGTCTCTTAAAATCCAATAGATTAACCTTGGCTTCTTTGCCAGAGCAGTTCACAATTTCAAGGGCGTTTCAAGAGAGCAAGAGAGAAAGCTGCAAGACTTCTGGAGGTCTAGTCTTATAACTGGCACAATGTCACTGCTGTAACAATTGCTTAAAACAGGTCATAAAGCCAGCTTAGATCATAGCAGTGGGGAAAGAGGCTCTATCACTTGATGTAGAGTTGGTTGCCAAGCACTGTGGTGGCCCCTTTTGCAATTTTTACACCTAGAATTATTATTATTCTCTGTATTTTCATGTAATATGTAATGTATACATGAATGTTGAAAGGATACATTTGTTTCAAATTTATGTATTTTTATGTATAAAATTTAGATGTGAAAACAATCGAAACAAGTATTTGTCCATTATATACAATAAACTTAAAGCATTTTGGAACAGTTGAACTGAAAGTGGCTTTTGAAATGGATAAATCAATGACTGTTTTTGGTAAACCAATAACAAGAGGTCCATTGAAACTGACTGTCATCCTCATGATAAGTAATAGAGTGACTTAGTGTCTCAGGACTAGAACACCAGGTTCCATGCTTATATATTCAGTGTTCTTTACACTTGAAGGAAGTCATTACAACTCAGATGATCAGAATTTCTTACTATATAAAAACAAGATATTAATGGAAGACACTATCCATCAGTTAGTAGTGGATTATTTGCATACTGTATGAAAATATATTAATTTAAGTATAATAGTTATTCTCTGACTCTTCATCCTACTTGTCCCTGTGTCAGCTAATTTACATGGAAAGTAAACAAGCATTCATAATTTTTCAAAGGCATATTATGGATCTTTTGATAAAATTTGTAATAAAAATGTAGAATGTGATTTAATAGCGAAATTACTGTCTCTTTAGAAAAGCTGAAAATGAAATCAAAATTACTATATATGCAACATCAAAATACCTCAGGATGATGGATAAAGATGACATTTACAAGGTTTGGTAATGCAGAATAGTAAACTTTACAGGAAATTAATCTAATATTAGAGACATATCATTTTTCACAGGAGCTGAATCATAATTCAGCTGTCTCCCACTGACAAGGTCAAAATTTACCACTAGGCACACTCGAATGCTGAAGCTGGAGAACTTTCATCACATCCTAAATCAGTTTCTGTATAATTTCATATATAAAATCAAATTCGGTATAAAGTATCTGTCCTTACTACATTAAAAAAGCAAACACGAAAAACCTTGGAAACTTTATGTTCAACTATTATGGAAGAAAAGAAAACTGTAGTTTGATACATAATTAATCAGAATTATCAGCAGCTGGGTTTCATCCATATTGCTGATAATTCTAAGGCAAAACAAAGCCAGCTGTTTCTTTCAGCATATCGACTCCATGACTGTCTCAAGAGCTATTCTGATTAAGGCTAACATGATGTGATCACTTTCATCACTTCACAGCTGCTCTTACAGTCTTTAGATTTCAAAATCAGCATATGCTCTATATTCAGAAACCTAAGTTAAATGAAATTCACATCTGTGTTATTTAGATGGTTCGAGAACTAATTGGCATGTGTTCATCAACATGGTAGGTATTTTTCTTTCCTCCAAGTTGGTATATGCTATTTAATGAGGAGATGTATTTTGAGTAGGGATTAAGCTCATTTCATAGAGGTTTGTGAAATAATGTAGAGCACCTTATAAAGTGCATGGCACTTGCAAAATATGAAAATGAGGTCAAGACCTGTTACGTACTGGGCATGAGAAGATAAATATAATGAAGGAACAATATTCGTGTTCACATTTTTAAATTTTGAAATGGCATTAAACAATGCTGACAAATTCAGAATTTGTTCACTGGGTTTACTATGACATTCCATTTCTTAAAGCAATCTTTGATTAATCCAAATGAGTAATTGTTCCATTTACTTTGAATATATATTTTTTGTTTTCATCAAGAAAACTTACGGTTCATACCAGTAGATACAGATACCTTCCCACCATCATCCCAGACATACCTTAAGCAGCACTTCATTTAGCTGCGTGTGCTTGTTTTACAAACCTATATTAGTCATATGTTCTAACAAGTTTACTATAGGAAATTAAAGAAAATAAACATTAAGCAGGCATCTTACTCCTCAAGAATAATTCTACCACTTATATTGAAGGCGCCTTCCATTTGTGCATGTCTGAGAAAGTCTTTCAATCATTCTTTTTCCACTGGATGCTCAGTCTGTTGACAAGCTCACTTTTATAAAAACCAACTTTTAAATTCATGATAGAAACTAACATCTTCCTTTGATTAGCCATCCTAAAATATGAACATACACAGAACGCACTTACCAAACTCTCAGAAATTCACTTTCTATGTGGGGTATGGAAGGACAGTGAATTCAAATAAGTACTGCAGAGGACACATCCATACTTAAAAATATTGTTCTAAATTCCTCGTTTATTTGGATTTCTGAAATGTCTATTATATTCTACTCTGCTACTCATCCATACACGAGTCTACATTCTCACCACTAAGTTGCTGGTGGGAATGTAAAATGGTACAGCCACTGTGGAAAACAGTATGGCAGTTTCCCATGAAATTAAAAACAGAAGTACCATATAATCCAGCAATTCCAATGCCAAGTTTAGACCCCAAAGAGTTAAAAGCAGAGACCCAAAAAGATAGCTATACATCCACTTTCATAATATTATTATTTATAATAGCCAAAAGGTGGAAGCAAATCAAGTTTCATCCACAGATGAATGATAAACAGATTGTTGTATATTAAATACAATGGAATATTATTCAGCATTAAAATAATGACGCATTCTAAAAGCATGGGTAAACATTGTTGACATTACACTAACTGAGATAAGATATTCAGAAAAGGACATATACTGTATGATTCCACTTACAAGAGATAGCTAGAGTAGTCGAATCAGAGACACAAAGTAGAATGGTGGTTGACAGGTGCTAGGAGAAACAAGTTATTGCTAATGGGCGGGCATAGGGTTTCAGTTTGGGAAGATGAAAAAGTTCTTGAGGTGGATGTGGTTATGGTTAGGCGAATGTAAACTTAAAATGATTGAAAAGAGTAAAATTTTGATATATATATTTACCATTTACATTTAATTTATATGTAATATAAAAAACATGGAGTATTATTTTCTTTGCATGTCTGGAGGCTGTAATTAAACCAAGGTGAAGTAAGATATGCATGGTAAAATCAGATTAAATATGCATGATAATTTGAGGAAAGCGATTATAGGAGATAAAAGTTTCAACTTTCAAATTAATACAAAAAATATAGAAAAGGCAAGACAAAGGAATACAAAAAGTAAGATAGTAGAAGCAGGTCAAATATATCAATAGTTGCATAAATATACATGATTTAAATTTATTGGTTAAAAGAATAAGAACTATCACGTTCAAGCAAAAGCATTTACAAAATATAGTCTTAGGTGTTCTAAAAAGATATCTAAAGCATCAAATAAATACATGAAAATTTTAAAATAGAAAAAGATGTACTAGGAAAAATGCCAACCCAAGAAAACCTGGTAATGGTTAATATCATCAGACAAAGCAACCTTAAGGAAAAAAAACATTGTTGTGAATTAAAAGGCACTTATATATATATAATATATACACACACACATATATATACACACGTGGTTATATAAGTCTATTTGCAACAGTGTGTGTGTGTGTATATATATATTAGCCTCTTTATTCACATGTGTGCGTGTATACACATATATATTAAATGTTCAACTGGAAGATAAGATTCGAAATGTGTATCCATGTTATAAATTAGTCTCCTTCTATATAATACAAATCTGGAAGAATTTATTATCCTATTATTAGATTTACATGGCCAACCAAAGGACAAAGAGGAGCTAAGATAGTCCTGAAAAAGTATTTACATGATAAAGTAGAGGGATTTTCCTTTAAAATATCAATATTTAGTCCATATAACCTAATTAAAATATTATGGCAGTGAGAGAGAGGGATAGACAATGGTCACTAAAGTGCATTGGAAAATCTGGGAAGACTCATTTATATATGCAACCTAGATAATGCAAAACAGATGGCATTGTTAATCAGTAAGCAAAGAGAGGGCTATTCAGTATGTGGTGTTTAGACACTTGTATATCCATATTTTGGGAAAAATACATACCTTATACAATAATTTCCTACTTTGTGCAATTCCAAAAATTAAATGCTAGATAGAATAGGAATTAAAGGTGAAAGCAAGACAGGTAATTCTTGCTTGCATGGTAGTGCAGAACCCTCTGAAAGACTGAGAAAGTTTAAACTGTGCAAAATGATCATAATCAGTGACAAAAGTTATAAACATTTCATGACCATTAAAAATTTTCCCAAAACATCTAAACAGTCTTACTGTTGTTTTTAAGTGTACAGGAAAAATATATAAAACTAAAATTTATTTATTGCAGTGTTAATGTGAAACATAGGAACACTGAGAATTACAGTGTTTTGTTTATTTGGAAAAAAGTACCTATCAAATGGGGCTCAAACAATGTCTGCCTTGTTACTGTGTAATTGTTGGTATGAAGCTCATGTTTTCTATGTGTTGATGAATTGCCAGAAGTTTAGATTAGCTTTCATTATTTTATCCTTTGTGCTCTGACAGTTGTAAAATATCTATAATGGTTACATTAATATAAGTTTTTTTTTTTAACCAATGTCATTTTCTCTGGGATATCTTCTTTGGCATCACAATCACTTTCTTCATTTACATTGATAAGTTTGCTGTCACCAAGTTCCTCATGCCTTATACCTAGAGTCTTTCAAATGTCAGCAGTGTCAACATTCTAATGAAAGCTGTCAGATAACTCCATTTCTGTCCTTTTAACAAACTTAACTTCCAGAACAATTACTTTTCTTTCTTTTACTACATTTTTACAATTGTGGTTCTATATACCCCTGTGATGATCAATTTTTTAATATCATATATCACTGGAAAACAGGTAACACACCTACATACCCTCTATATGAACCAAATAAGATATGTACAATGACAACTATTAATAGACCTTGAAAGAAGTGATACAATTTTTCACTGATTAGGGTGTGCATCTATTACTTATAGTTGTTTTTGCACTGAAAAAATTACAAGTTTGTATTTTGCACAATTGTTCATAGTTAACAAACAATGATGACTAAAATTTAAACTGTGTTGTTGGGGCACTGGTACTACTTATCTGTGGTAACTAAAATTTGTGCAAATTAGAATTCTAAAAGCAAGGGATGCCTATGTTTTAAAATGTTTAGGAAGAAATAAAGAACATTTTTATGCTCTTGGGATAGAGAATTATTTTGCAAGCTAGATATCAACATTTATTAAGTATCAGCAAATGTTATATATAAAATTATTATGGACTAATAGACATCTTAAAACAAATAGTCACATACATAACCTTAAAAAGCTAGTTTTGCAAGATAGAAATAATTAAAGTCAAAGCAATAAAAAATGTGCAAAGAAAACAAATGGGCAATGGAAGAAGGAACATATAGTCAATAAACAAAAAGATATTTGTACAGAGTTGAATGTGTATTAAGATTATAATCAGACCTACTACCTTGGTAAAAATAAAAAATCTAATACCAAGGTTTACACAGGATAATTCTGTGAAACTATTAATGTGGTTTAGATGTTTGTCCTCTCCAAATCTCATATTGAAATGTGATTCCCAGTGCTGGAAGTGAGGCCTTGAATTATGGGGGTGAATGCTTCATAAAGAGCTTAGCACCATTCCCTTGGTGATAAGTGAGTTCTTGCTTAGTCAGTTCGCATGAGATCTGCTTGTTTAAAAGTCTGGGAGGGACCTTCCCCACTCTCTTACTTCTTCTGTTACCATGTGATATGCTGGTTCCACCTTTGCCTTCACCATGCTTGGAAGCTTCCTGAGGCCCTCACAAGAAGCCAAGCAGATGTCAGCACTACACTTCTTGTACAGGCAGCAGAACCATGAGCCACTTAAACCTCTGCTCTTTATAATTACCCAGCCTCAGGTATTTCTTTGTAGTGATGGAAAAATGGCCTAACACAACTATTGAGCATTATCTCATGAAAACTGAATTTTTGCATTCTCAACCTTTCTATCTGGAAATATTATGTCACCATTCTTAAAAGAAGATATTTTTGCTGGGTAAAAAATTTTCTGAGTTGACATTAACATTTTTTTTTTTAGTACTATAGGATTATATTCTGTTGTCTTCTAGCATTCATTGTTTCTAATATGAAAACTGCAGTCACCCTGATCCTTTATTCTCTATAAAGAACATATCTCTTTTTCATTGTTGCTTTTAAGATTTTTCTGTATCATTAGCTTTAAGCATTTGATTATACTGCACTTTAGTGTAGTTTCCTTCATGTTTCTTCTGTTTGGCATTTGTTGAGTTTTTGGAACTATGGGTTGATATATTTCATCAACTTGGAACATTCTTCAGCTGTTATTTTTCAGTGTTTTTTGTTATCCTTCCTGTCTCTCCTTTCCTTTGAGGATTTCAGTTGCACATATATTTAGCCACCTTAAATTGTTTCTCATCTCACTGATATCCTGGGCTTTTGTTGTTGTTGTTGCTATTGTTTGTGTGTTCATTTTACATACTTTTCTCACTATATTTTATTTTAGATAGTATTTATTTTTATGTATTCAAGTTCACTAATCTTCATTATGCATTGTTTAATCTATCATCAAACATATCTAATGTTTCTTTTGAAATCTAAGACATCGTACTTTTCAACTCCAATTAGATTTGAGTATTTTTTTTATATCTCCCATGCCTTCTAAATACATGCTCAATTTTTCCTTTAGCTTCTTAAACAGTTTGCAGCCATAATAACTATTTTAATGTCATTAACTACTAATTTTATTCCTTGTATCATTTTTGAGTCATTTTCTAGTTTTTTTCCTTAGGTTGCAATTTCTATTTCATTTCATCCTGATATATTTGTATTAGATGCCAGATGGTACTGAATATTTTCATTTTCCTAAAAATATTTCATCCTTTCTGTGAGATGTAATTAAATTACTTGAATATAGTTTGCTACTTTGATGTCTTGCTTTTAATCTTTGTCAGGAAAGATCTGCATAGTATTTACTCTAGGGCTAAATTTGAATTTTTATTAAAGGTAAGACCCTTCCTAATACTCTATCTGATTCCCCATTAATTATAAAATTTTCTACTCTGTGTTGAAATGAGCATTATTCCCAACACTGTGTGATCTGTGAGCACTATTCTCTTTAATCTTTTTGAAACCACCTTTGCAAATATCATAATTGAGAAAATGATAACAGTGAAAGAGTTCTGACCTAACCAACTACATCTTGCTTCTAACTTCCAAGCCATCCTTGTTCATTCCTAGGCATAGACCAAACTAACTTTGGGAGGAACTTAGTTTATAGTTTAAATTCAAAATAAAGATGATAACAACCCTTTCCCAAAACAAACCCTCTTCCTACCTGGGGACTATACTGTCTTTGCACGACTAATAAGCTAGCTACAAAATTAGAATTTATGGTTTAGGAGTCATGCAGCCAGCGGCTTTAAGACTCTGAATCTCCTCTCATTGTTCCTGGAGATAACATCTCTATTATAAAACTGACTACCAGTACTTGAGATGTTTTGCAGACCCTGTATTTGATGCATCAGCTTGCACCACCCAGATAGATAACTGGCTCATGTGGTTTTGTGGCCCCTACCCGAAAACCAAAGTGCAAAAGGACAACTTCTGTTCTCTATGATTTCATCTCTGACCCAACCAATCAACACTCCTGACTCACTGGCCCCCTACCCATCAAATTATCTTTAAAAATCCCTGAATTCTCAGGGAGACTAATTTGATAATAATAAAACTCTGGTCTCCAATACAGTTGGCTTCGCATGAATTATTCTTTCTGTATTGGAATTTCCCTGTCTTGAGAAATTGACTCTGTCTAGGCAGCCGGCAAGGAGAACCCATTGGTAACATTTTGAGTAGGTTTCTTACTAAGCCTCAAATTGCTTCCTCAAATGCATCTTTCAATACATCACTATGTAATTCAAAGAAAATGACTGAGGCAAGTCTCAAAAATTGTAGAATTTAATTTTTCCAAAGTTGAGCCTGCCTGGTATTAAAGAGAATTAAATATGGCCGGAGAAAGACTCTATACTTCATATTTGAGTCCTTGTGGACAAACCGTAACCTAATGTAATAGCCAGAAAAGGTTGAAAACCTAACAAGAGTATGTGCACATAACAATAGCTGAGTCCTGGCCAATCCCAGCAGCCATGCTTCAACCACTTATACACTGGTGAGTGTTCGAACTATGTTCAAATAAGATGATGCCACGCTGCAGCCAACCCAACTATTTCTGAACCACAATTCTGATTTCTGCACACCACTTTCCTTTTTTGTTTATAAATTTGTTCTGACCATAAGGTATCCCCGGAGTCCCACTGAACCAGCTGTGATTCTGGGGGCTGCCCAATTCATGATTTTTTTTTCCTTGTGCAGTTAAACCCTGTTAAATTAATTTGTCTGAGGTTTTTTTTTTAACACTGAAAAAAAGAAACAGAAAACCACGGGAATGTGTGTGATCTAAATTTTTTCCAAAGATAGTCTGGGGATTTCTGTATTTAAAATAGAAAGGGTAGGCAGTAGGGGAAAGAGGAAAGGAGAAGAAAAAAAAGAAAGGGAGGATAGATAAAAGGGGCAAGAGGTTGCACAGCTGCATTCTTTTGAGTCTTTGATCAGCTTTCAATGAAACTACATTTTACATTTGAAAGGAAGGGGTCAGTAAATTATGCATGCCACTCATGCTCAGTGAATCTGCATTTTTATATAAGATAGAGTAAACATAGAGTAGAGAAAGCAGTCAAATGTGCAGTTGTCTCAGGTGAGCAGAGGGATGGTTTCGAGTTCTATCCTTTGTCCTGTACCTGTGAAGATAAGCTGTTTATTTACATTGTCAGGGTGAAATTCAACACATCTGGGGAAAGATGTGGGGGCCCACAGGAAATTTCCTGGTGATCATATTGTGAGAGAGGTATGTAAACTTTCATGTTTGTAGCTATTTAGGAACAAAATGGGAAGTAGTTTTGTGTGACTCACTTTTCAAGCTTGACTTTTCCCTTTGGCATACTGAGTTTTGGGTCCTGAGATTTTTATTTTTCTTTCACAAGTACTTAATTGAATCCTTGAGAGGGACTCTTCACATCTAAGGAGTTCTCTTTCTGAGTGGCTTTCTTCTATCCAGTATTCTACCCAGTATATGACAGAGACTTTTGCTTCTCCAGATTCCTGATTCTGTCTCCTTGAAGTTCTGCCTGGGTTTCCTCTTCGTAAGCCATCATCTTGACACTCTCTCCAGCAAGCAAATGGGCTTCCACAGGAGTTATGTCATTATTTTCTGTACCTCAGGAATCCCTGTTTTGTTGTTGTTGAATGACCAGTGTCTTCAATGCCAATGTTTATCTATTTTGTCTCTTGGTTATATGTCACATGGGAGTAGAAATCTAGTCCCTGCTATTCCAACTGGAATCAACCTTTCTGTTATTTATAAGTTTAATATGTTGTAACCAATATAAAAATTGCTGTAGATGTCTTGCTACATAACTCAAAATATCCTGCAATGTCTTAATAGTTAGGTAGCTCACAGCAAGTACATAGATATCGCAGGTATTGCAGGTTGTATTGCTATATACCTTTCTTGTGTCAGAGAAAATATTTGCCAAACTGTCACCTTTGAAAACTTGAAAATCAAGCCATATGCCTACTAAGCTTGCAGTTCTAGGGCAAGCATTTGTATAGAAGCAGAATATCAATTTATATCAGTGGTGTTTCTCAAGGCTTACAGCAAAGTACTGTTTATAAACATAAAGATGAGCTTTGGAAAAACTGGATGTTTTACAGGTGATAGAAAGAATTTATAAATTCAAGACATTAAAGGTTGGGAAGCAGACTGCAAGTACATTTCCTACCAGGGCAAGTGTTTCAGATAGCCTCAAGTGATACACTGTCGTGTGTGTGTGTGTGTGCGTGTGTGTGTGTGTGTGTGTGTGTATGTGCAGTGAACAAAAGTAAAGAAATACAGCAGGAATAAATACAATATCTGGAAAATATTTTGATGTGATTATTATCCTGTAGATATGACTGTAATGAAATTTTCCAGAAATCTGTATTTTTGAGAGAATTATATTACTGGTCAAACCTCAAGATTGGCCTGAAAAGTCTGTGACTAATCAACACTTATATTATGACTCTTCAGATCCCAAATATATTAAATCACCTTTGCAAAAATATAACAATGAGAAAATTATAGCAGTGGGGGAGATCTGATCTGGCCAACCCCCATTCTGCCTTTGGTCTTTAAGTTGCCCTTAATTGTTCTTGGGCTTAGGCCAAGGTTACTTTCAGAGACATTTATATTACAGTTTAAATGATAACAGCCCTTCTCCCAGGCTCAATTGTCTTTGTAAAGCTAATGAAAGACCACCAGGCTATAGGGATAGAGGAGCCTGATTTCTGCTGAGGTGTTGACTAAAATCCAGAGGTTAGACATAATTACAGCCATTATTCCAGAGGTCACAAGATATGTAGCTTCCCCAGTTGCTCCTGCAGACAACCTAACTGTTGTAGAACCTAAGATTGGCATTTTGAGATACTTTTCAGTGTTTTTGCATTTCCGATGACTTATGGCTCCACCTGGACCCACCAATGGCTCCTGTGGCCTCTATCAGAAGTGGCTCAGCATGCAGGAGGACCATTTCCCACACCTTTATGATTTCACCCACAACAAGTCAACAGTGAGCACCTATTGCCTAGCAGCCTCCCATCCCTTCACCCAAACTACTTGTGAAAAATCCTAGCCCCCAAATGCTCAGATAGATTGATTTCAGTAATAACTCCACTTCCCTCATGGTGTGGCCAGCTTTGAATAAATTAAACTCTTTTTTTACTGCAATGCTATGGTCTCCATGAGAGATTGATTTTGTTTTACAGTAGGTAGGACGAACCCATCGGGTGGTCACACATATATTAGGCTGCAAAAGGTTCTGGTTCCCCAAGAAAGGTATACTTTCTTATGTTCACAGTGGCAGGAGAGGATTATGACCAAGGAAGAACATTTCAGAAAGCAAAGCTAAAGCCAAAAAAGGAAGGGATTATGTATTTCTACTGTTCAAGTTATCTTCTCCATTAATAGGGAAGAATATCTTCCCATTCATATCCAACAGTATTCCATTATTGTTATGGTTTGATTTCTATTAATTCCTATTTTCCCTTTACTGTTGGGATTCACTAGAGGTGGCTGGCAAAATATTCAGGAAATATTAAGGAAAGTTATAAGATTATAGCCTCAAACCTTTTAGAAGGCTGAAAGGTTTTAATGGAACAAGCTGAATGCAGCCAATTAATTATGTTAGAACTTTAAGTCATAAGGTAAAAGATTAGGATAATAAAACCTTCCACAGTTAAGTCTGTTTGTCCCACGTTCCTTTGACTCTACTCTGTTTACTCATGTAAACTTTGTGCTGCATGGTTCTCTCAAGAGGAAATCAAAGAATTACCCATTAATAGTGTTTACTCTAGGCCCCAGAACCAAAAGCTTTTATCATTCGTAAAACCACTCTTTTAACCATGTTAATTATCTACAAGCATGTTGACTTAGAACCTCTGTTATTAAATCTATACTGAATAAATGTAAAGAGAAGCAGCCAGTAGTAGTCAGTTAGCTGCAACCACCCTCTGAGAGCAGCATACAACCATCTCTAGCCCAATTGACACTGTATTCTGTGTGGGTAAGTACGTTCATCCATCCATCACTGAGTCAAGGTTCGTAGGACAGACCTCCACAGGTGATGATCAGTGTCTCAGGTAGTGACCCCGATGTGATACTTGTCACAGCTGGCAATTGAAAGGCTTTGTTGCTTTCATTGCTATCTTGTTCTTTGTCACCATATATATTGGTAGAATCTCATCTTTAATTCATTAGATTTCTGAAGATCCACTTGCACACCTGATGTAGAGGACTGACTGTCACCCAGATATTCTAAATTGGAGCTGAATACAGTGTCTCTATTGGACATTGTCTTCTTCACAGAGTAAGGGAGTATACTATAAAGGTGGGAAAAATGCAGACGGTCATTTGATGGCCAGGGGTAGAGAGTGGCAAAGATTGATGGCTGGCCACAAAATTCACTGGCTTTTTCATGAGCAAACAGGGTACCTTTCCAAGCCTCCCTTGAGCTTAATGCTTAATTTTGACAATGTATTTAAACCTGGGCAAGGTAATGTAACTACTAGTGATGTGGGCTAATCTGGCTATTGAAGCAGAAGCATGTCTCTACACAGACTTTCTCCTTCTGAAAATCCATGTAGATCACAGTAAGACATTAGTAGTTGGAAGAGCCACACAACAGAAGAAGGCTGGATTCTTGAATCACCACATGGATCAGATCCATTTGCCCACTAAATTTGTGCTCACAATAATCCTTGCAAAACAAAAACACCTCTTTTATCTTTGAACTTTCATATTCTCTTATCTCTTAAACTGATTTAGCCTGTTACAGTTAATGTATTCTAACATCTAACAAGTCCTCTCTTATGATAAATACTTGAGAATCTCTGCTTATATGCACCACGGCATGTATGTAAGAATGTTCAAAGTAGTACAGGGCATTAAAGTAGATATCCAGCAATAACTGAGTAACCTCTAATTAGGAGAATAAACAGTTGAATATTTATTAAATAGAATATGGAACATAAGCAAATTTGAGTTGTATGCAGTATCATGAATAAATCTTAAATACCTGGCATTATGTGATAAAAGCCAGACCCAGAAGACAAATTGCAGTATAATACATTTTAAAGCTTAGAAATAAGCATAGCTTAAAAATTTTATGTTTAAAATTAGATACATAAGTGAGTAAGTTTAAAAATAGAAACAAGGAATTGATAAACAAAATTGAAAGTGGGAAAAATCATACTAATCTAGGTAGGGTATTGACAAAGTTTTAATCCTTGAGCTACATATTGGTTTCATAGGTGTGCATTATATTATGATGTTTAATAATTCACATATATGTTATATGCAGTGTTTTATACTTATCCAATGTTATATATAAAATGTAATAAAGAAAACAATCCAAAGCAATTATTATTGATGCAACAAAGTACTTTCTGAAATCCCCTTTGCACTCTCATTATTTCAAATGTAAACTTCATTGTCATTCCACACAAACGTATCAAGGCTCATAGGGTGTTGAGCATGCGAGTGTGCATCGATGATGAATGAGGAAGCCATTTGGGGACAATGTGGAAAGATGTAGAAGAAACTATACTATGGTGGATCAAAATTGAGTTAAAAAATTAATCCACCTCCCAGTTCTGTCCCAGAGGACAGAAATTGGAACTGCCTCCTTTCCAAGCATAAAGCCTTTAAAATAATGGCAAAGGGACTATTGTTACACTTGGTTCGGCAGCCCATTCTACGTCCCTTCGGAGAATAAAACTTTCATTCTCAATCAAGAAAATGAAATTTCTCATGTATAAATAGGAGATCAGTAAATATTTAATCAAAATAAATGCCAAATAGGAATGGTGAGAGAGGGCATCCTTGTCTTGTTTTCAAAAGGAATGCTTCCAGCTTTTGCCCATTCAATATGATATTGGCTATGGGTTTGTGATAAATAACCCTTATTATTTTGAGATGTTCCATCAATACCTAGTTTACTGAGAGTTTTTAACATGTAGAAATGTTGAATTTTATCAGAGGTCTTCTCTGCATCTTTTGAGATAATCATGTGGTTTTAGTCTTTGGTTCTTTTTATGTGATGAATTATATTTATTGTTTTGTGTATGTTGAATCAGCCTTGCATTCCAGGGATGAAGCTGACTTGATCATGGTAGATTCGTTTTTGGATGTGCTGCTGGATTTGGTTTGCCAGTATTTTGTTGAAGATTTTCGCATGGATGTGCATCAGGGATATTGGCCTGAAGTTGGCCTTTTTTGTTGTGTGTCTGCCATGTTTCTGTATCAGGATGATGATAGCTTCATAAAATGAGTTAGGGAGAAGACCCTCCTTTTCAGTTGTTTGAAATAGCTTCAGAAGGAATGGTATCAGCTCCTTTTTATACCTCTGATAGAATTCAGCTGTGAATCCTTCTAATACTGGGCTTTTTTTTTTTTTTTTTTTTTTGGTTGGTAGGCTATTAATTACTGCCTCAATATCAGGACGTGTTATTGTTCTATTCAGGAATTCTGCTTCCTGGTTTAGTCTTGGGAGGGTGTATGTGTCCAGCAATTTATCTATTTCTTCTAGATTTTCTAATTTATTTGTGCAGAAGTGTTTGTAGTATTCTCTGATGGTAGTTTGCACTTCTGTGGGATGAGTGGTGATACCTACTTTATCATTTTTTATTATGTCTATTTGATTGTTCTCTCTTTCCTTCTTCATTAGTCTAGCTAGCAATCTATCTATTTTGTTAATCTTTTCAAAAAACAGCTCCTGGATTCATTGATTTTTTTTTTTTGGAATTTTTTCTATGTCTCTATTTCCTTCAATTCTGCTCTGGTCTTAGTTATTTGTTGTAATTTGCTAGCTTTTGAATTGGTTTGTTTTTGCCTCTCTAGCTCTTTTAATTGTGATGTTAGGGTGTCAATTTGAGATCTTTCTAGCTTTCTGACAAGAGTACCAAAGTCAACAACAATTTACACCAGAAGAAAATGAGTTGGTAGTACATGTAGATCAAACCATGAGATCTACTCACATTCATTAATTTAAAAAATTAAATATTTGGTCAAATTACTAAAGGGGGACTTCTAAACTGAAATATTTAGCTAATAGACTTATCCAAAACACAGAACCAAAATTTTAAAAATAATAATACTTAGCATAAAAAAAAGTGTGGATAGAACCTGGGAGGAAGAAATAGTCTCCAGATTGAGAGAGTTTACTTAGAGCTGAGACGGATGGATAGAAAAGAGCTAAAACAGACAAAATACAGTGTGAGTCAAGAAATTCTAAAGAAAAGAAGAACCTAAAACCTTTCTGATAATAAAACAATAGAAACAAATAGGCTCCCTACCAAAAAAAAAAAAAAAAAAAAGAACAAGAATAGGAAAGAAAAAGTTGCACCTTTCAGTGGTAAAAATGAAAATCACCAAGTATGAATCAGTGCCTTCATGTCTTCATGCTTGGGAAGGAAAATATTCAAAAGATGTACAGTCTTATCTCATGTGAAACCAGCATTATAGCATGAGTGAAAATGATTTGATATTATCAAATCATTAGAGGGGAAAAAAATCAGAAAAAAAGAGAAATCAAAGAAAAATGATTAGGACAGGATAATAAAAAGGAAAAATTAAATCCAACTGTATTTTCCATCTCATATATCCAATCATATCAAATATCATAAAATTATCTAAAATCATATACTAAGATTAAATTATTCCATTTTAAACTTTTAGATTTGTTTTAAAACATTTAATTTTATGATATATAGAAACAACATGAAATAAAAATAACACATGCATCAGAAATATCTAGCAAGGTAAGGATTTTTCCTTCTGCAAAATTTCAATCCAAAAAAAAAAAAAAAAACAGAGCTAGTTGATGATATGGTCAAATATACTTCTATTACTCTGTTGTACTTTCTACTTTTTATTCTTATTGCTATCTGCTGCTTCAGCAGCAGTCTGAATCTGTTCCCCTAAAATTTATATTGAAACTTAATCAGCAATATGATAATATTCAGAGGTTAAGCCCTTAAGAGATAATTAACTCATAAGATCAGAGCCCAAATGAATGACATTAGTGACCTTATAACAGATGTCAAAGCAGCTTTTCATTTCCTTTCCGCCCTTCTGCCATCTGGAACACAGAGTTGAAGACACCTTCTTAGAAACAGAGATTGTTACCCTCACCAGACACCAAACCCTCTGCCATCTTGATCTTGAGCTTTCCAGCCTCCAGAAACGTGGGCAATAAATTTTGCAGTTTTTAAATTACTCAGTCCCAGATACTTTGTTATAGCATGATGCATGGACTAGAACACTATGCTTACAGACAGTAAGTTTGCTTGATGTCTGTCTTGTTTATTAGTAGTGCAGAAGGTGTTCCTTAGAGACTTTCTATCACCTCTTCATTTTTGAAATGGAGGAAAATGGGTGTTTAGAGAGATTTCATGGCTGGCAGAGGACCACACTGTCTGATTCTTTCCTCGTTCTCGTCCAATGACAGCATATGTTCTATTTATTGCCTTTCAAAATTATATACTCTAACTATTCCAATAAGTTTATTTCTAATAGAGATATCATCCCAGTTCAATCTATAATAAGAAGAGACACCTCTGATTTTTCTGAACTCATTCTAGCAAAAAATTTACCTATTAAAAAATCCCCAATGATTCAGGTACACCCTTTTTGGAAGCACAGGGAAATGAGTTACTAATGAATAGACCTTATTGTCACATAGGTCAGGGCATGTTAAATGTTATGATTCCATATTACGTAATTTCCTAGTAGGCTGGGCAATCAAGTACCTATAGCTCTTTTTTTCCCCCAAATGACTTAAATTTAATCATCAGAAACAAATTAAATGGAAATCTTACAATGGAGAAGTATTACAAGTCAGTGTCTTTTGCAAACTGAGCTGGGACAGGAAGGGACTGAGTACTGCCTCTCAATCTAATCCCTTCCAAAGACATGTACAGTGTCCTTAATATTCTTGCTCAGGAAAAGGGGAGAATCTGCTGGTTCTGTGTCTTGAAGTCAACTTGCCCACCACTCACTCTTTGCTAGCACCAGGAGCCTCACCTTGCTGGCCCTGGTCATCGCCCTTATTTTCATGCCCTGCAACGATGTCATCAATCCATAATAGCAGAACTACAGTCTCCATTGCTTTCTTAGGTGTGTGCACTTCACAGCTCCTATATGCCCAGTTCCTTCATCTCCACCAAAATACCTGTCTCACCACCTACACCCCAGGCCTTACAGTTCTCCTAGGTGTGCTTGGTCTGAAGGGAGGTATTATAACAATAAGCAGGTGGATGTTAATGGTCCCACAGTTCTGGATTAGGATATGAAGGATGACCTCTACAACCTGGATAACAGCCCTGTATGGCCATTGTTCATACTAGTCATGACCTTGGATTTTTCTGGGTCAAGATACGGACCCAGCCATCTCAGAGGCCCCACCCCCTGGCATCAAATGCGGGTAGAAAAGGAAGTTGCAACAAACTTGCACAGCATCCTGGAAGTTGTGCTCTGCTTCAGAGAGAGTCTCTTTGCCATTCCCCTCGAGGAGAATGGTGCAGACCTTGGTGTCTTTGCATTTACTGATGAATGTAAAGTCCTCAACTACAATTTTCTTGATTTTCAGCATGCCTACTCTTGTTCCTGTATTAAATGAGATATCGACATGGATTTCAGGAACTCTCCTACGATATACATAATCACTGTCATTTGATGTGATTGTTACTGTATTTGAAATCCTCCAGTGGGCTAAGATGAGGCTGATGAGTTAATACAACAGTAATTTCAACTTAATGCACCCAGTTTCCCAAGAGGCTTCTTTATTTTGTCTTAGAATGTCATGACAAAACAGTCTAAACAGTCAGTGATGGCAGTTGTTAGGATCCTGGCCCTTACCTTTACATTGCATCATATCTTATTCATAAGATGATCTAAAGTGAAGAATCAGCAGGACAACCATAAAATTACATCAGTGTTTTCAAATATATTAGTTTTGCCAAAAAACACATGGTAAGAAAAAAATAAGAATTTAGTTGCACTGAACAAGGGAAATAATAGCTATTTAAACTTTTACCTTATGGTTTTTAAAAAATGTGTTATACAAAGTAACAGAGTGGAAATCCTTTTTGTTATATTTAGTCTTTTAAAACTTTATATAACACTCTGTTTTTGAAATAATTTTTTAAAAAATCAATGCAAAAATCCTTTTGGTGAATGGTGTTTTGATAACCTCTCCACAAAGGCTGTTCTGGGCATCCTTCACCACTTGCCTGAGTGCATTATCTGTAATTGTCTTTTAATAGACTGAGACTAAATTATTAGAAAAAAATTGCATCACCAGGGAATAAGGGTTGTCAGATACTACTGAGATGTAATACATCAAATGCTCAGGTGTTCAGCTTTATCTTATACGCTGTTCATTTCAAGACACACATTTTTTAAAAAAGTTTTCAACCTTTCTAACCTGTTCTGATTTCAAATGAGCAAAGAAATGAGCACTAACAACAAAGAGAACAATAGAATTAATGAGTCCTGGACAACAGCAACATATTAGATAAAGGATTTGTGACTAAAAGGAAGATAATTCAAGCCTTCTTTACCAAGGAGCACATTGCACTTAAAACTAATTAAAAGTTCCCTAAAAGGAATGTTCTTTTATAGTCAGGACTTAAAATAGCTTCAAAGTTTCAAGAAAAATACAAAAGTTTTCAAATGGAAAACTTCGTGGTAATCAATGATTTAATTTTTGTCTTAGTCTCATAAATGTAGTAAAATTATGTAAATGCAACCTGTGTTTAAAGAAGTTCTACATGTCCAAAAACTAACAATAATTAAAAGTTTGATATAATGAATAATTACAGGTCTAGAATTTTAAAAATTAATTTTTAATTCCAGGTTAATTTTCTTTCAGTTGAACTCCATTCACCTTGATCATTTTTCATCTTTCTGGACATTATCTGTTCCCCATATCAGGTACAAATACCTTTGCATAACTATTGTCTTCTTCATCACATATGATAGTTTCTTTCGTGTTTTTTCCATTAAGTTTGTTCTTTTATGATCTGGCTTTGTAATTTACTTCCTTGACTAGAATTGCTTCTTTGCTTGCATTGAAGCAATCAAATGACCACCTTCTTGTCCTTTGCAACACTGATCATTATTCAGCTTCTCAATCTTGTAATTTTCTGAGTAGAAACAAGCTGAGAGCATCTTGTTTTTGATCTAAATGTAAACAGTCTATTCCAATCCACAATGATTTTTTCTCATTTCCGTTTTTTACAAAATGCTGAAAGTTACTAGCGTGAAAACTCTCAATATTATGTTCTCCTTGAGCCAATAATTCCACTTTTTGGAGTTTTTCCAGTGAAACTGTGTGCAAAGATTTTCAATGGTGATGTTAAATAAGAATCAGTGGGAGGCCAAAGTCCAACGGATGGAAATTGACTAAATAAATTATAATGGGCTGATTTATTAATTCATAAAATGAAAATAATAATTTATTGAAAATATATTTTAAGTGAACAAAACTAAATAAAAATGTATTCAGCACCTATTCTTGTTTTCAAAAATATTTATGTTTTGAAAGAAAGACTGGAAAATATTTCATCATATTCTATACATCATCTTTATTTAGTAGGATGAAATAATTTTCTCTTTTGGTTTTGAAAAGAAAAATGTGATACAAAAATACTTCAAGGTTGGTTTATTTTTTTCTCCTTATGAAAAGAGCTTTTATTTCTAACCAAGGCTCACTCTTCATAAAAAAACTATTGTTGGCTTTTTTTTTCTTGCAAAAAGCATGAGCAATGCCATGAATGACCATTTCTCTGCATATTAATAACCTTAGGTCTACATTCAGACTCAAAACCTGAGGGAAACTGTAATCCTCTTTAATTTTTATAGTCTTGCATTGTACAATGACATTTTGATCAATGATTAACTGTATATATGATGGTGGCCCCATAAAATTATCATATCGTATTTTTACTGTACCTTTACTATGTTTAAAAATGTTTAGATACACAAATACCATTGAATTAAAATTGCCCACAGTATCAGGACAGTAACATACTATTCAGATCTATAGCCTAGGAACACTAGGCTGTACCATATGGCCTAGGTATATAGTAGGCTGTCCCATCTAGGTTTGTGTGAATATAGGCTAGGATGTTCACACAGTGACAGAATTGCCTAAAAATGCATTTCTCAGAATGTGTCCCCATTGTTAAATAATGCATAACTATATTTTAATCACACTTTCATTAATATGAGTAAAACTTTAGCAAAAGGGACTTTCAGATTGTTTACACTTAGAGAAATTCTTAACAACCCTGTTTGCACCTCTGTTTATCAAATTCTTGAAGGCAAGATATATATAACAAATTGCTTCTCTGTTCACCTTCATATCCAGGCTTATGAGTACTATTTATGTGTTTAATTAAATCCATTAAGAATATAATTAGATTTATGTCAATGTAATTTTTAAAAATTATTTTTTAATAAAGAAAGTTTATTTATAATGCCCCCATTCTGAATAATCACTTTTAATGATTTTATCCATAAATTTCCAGACACTTTTCTACATTCATTTGTAGAATGTTGTGTACAGTATATGAATTGCCTTTATGGTGTTTAAAAAGTTTGAAACAATATGTTGTTTTAAATTTTTATATTGTGGAATTTATTTTTCCATCATGATTTCTACATTGGGGGATCATTATATGTATGTGTGTGTATATATAATGTATATGTTATATCTATCTATATATCTACCCTTATATGTAGTATTACGTTTCTGTGATTTTACTTTTTATGGCAAAATATTCAAATCTTTATAAATGTTTTAATATATCAGAATTAGATATGAGTTTACTATTCTTAGAAATTTTAAGTGGGTTATCTTAATAATATTCATTGAAAAATCAATGTTATGCACAGTCTCATCAAGTTCCATTGCCTTCTTCATTTTTAAAAAATGTGCTTATCAACTCCTTAATCCACACACTAATATTGTGAAGTAATATCTTACTCACACTCCCTCCACCACTATACGTTATGAGTACACATAGGATATGTATTCGTAACCATTTGTAACTTCCTTCCTCAAGTTTCAGAGGATAGGTTATTTAATCACTTGAAAGCCATTTATCATGAATTCTTTGGCATCAAGGTAATATTTTCTTTCCATTTAAAACATCTTTCTGATTTCCTTGGTTTTAATAAACAGGAAGAAATGGAAACATAGTTTTGAAAACCTAGACTCTTACATTTTCAAAGAAAAGATTTGACAAGTGATTTCTTGCATGAAGTCACATTCTTCTGAAAAGCATAATAATAACATAGTAGCTGATGAGATATTATGTCTGGGAAACGTGAAGTTCAGGTTCCTCAAAAGCTTCAGTCTAATTTAACAGTAAAAAAACAGTGTAACCTTGGAAAATTAAGGCAATTTCTTATCTCATTCATTGAAAGCAGTTTCTTTCAGTTTAATGTTGTTTGGAAAACTAGTAGGGCAAATTATTTACGACAACAACTGTGAAAGAAAAGATGAAATTTGGAGAAGCTTCTTTTGTAGACTAAAGACTTTGTGTATTTCCTCCTCCAACACTTCCTTTGATTTTTTCTAAACAATGATGTTTCAAAAAATAAGTAATAATGGCGGTTTTGTATCTTGTAAATCTTGGGTAGATGATGCCAGTGACAATTTTATGTAAATTATGCTTTAATAGACTAATGAAGCAGATCAAGTAGTTACATCACACATACAGAGGGACAGGAAAGAAAGTGAGAGAGAAAGAAAGACCTCTTTCTCCACTAATAATGTTTTTACTCTTAGCTTTTTATTTTATTTCTTATCACATTCTTTTTCAATAAATGTTTAATAACATATTGATGCACTAATGGATTCATTTTAATTCCTGGGTTTTGTTTTTGTTTTTTGCTAATACCCTGGCCCTTCTTCCAATCAATGTAAACCTTTAAGTTGACACAATTTGAGGATGAATAATATACTTGTCTTTGGATGCCGAAATAGTGGATGAAATTTATAGCACAAGAAATCATTTTGAAGTCAGAAGACTTGACTTCTAAGAGTATACTAATTCATAGCAGGCTAACCAAGTCTTGAAGAAGGAAGGGAATATAATGTTTGTCTCCTAATCAGTAGATTGTGAAGAGGACATGAATATGCAAAAACAGTAGTCACTAAATTCTAATAACCAATGTGGTTGTATATTTACTTGTAAAAGGCCTCCACAGTAAATAAGGAGATAGTGAGGATGTCTGAAAGCTGTGAAAGGTAGAGAGAGAGAACTAAGAAAGAAAGGATGCATTGGATTCCATATTTTCTGGGTGAATCCAATACAAAAAAATTATTTACAAAAGCCAGTTTCATCTGTTTACAATCTGAATATCAAATATTAGTAGTTGGGTTTATAATATCCCATTTACGAGTACAATTGAACTATGTCAAAACCCAATTTAACACATTATAGCTTTTGGTTAAACCAACCAGTGCAATTAACTTTTTGCAATTGGAATAGTTTTCAGTCACTTGTCAAAAGCACAAGTGTTTTATTTTTAAAAAATTCAATTGAAACTATTGAAAATGATGTAACTATAAATGATTTAAGTGTATCAAGAAGAAAAAGCAGGAGAACAACTGAACATATCAAGTTGTGCGAATAATTTTCAATGATTTCTGCTTTGTGATTCTCTAGAGGCTAGAAATTCTTTGTGAAAGTAAGACCTGGACACATATTCATAAGATTACATATTCCATCAAATTCCTTGCTTTCTCTCTGAACAATTGTGAAGTGGAGGCAACATAATATGGCCCAGATACTTAAATTATTTCACAGGATAGGGTCTCTGGTCACCATGAAAAATTTGAAGTGTTCTCAGTATTATAAAATTGTTAAAACCCTTCATCATTAGGCTGAACATTCAACTAATCAAGTGCTATTCTCGTTTTTCTTAGAACCACTATGTTAGAAAATGCATTTAAATCTGCCAAGAGTCTTCCATGCATATAAAAATAATCAAAGTTAATATAAAGTACACTTAAGGTATTTTAATCTGTACTACCTCCGAAATAAATGCATGAAAATGAAGTGTTAGAATCCATTTTATATTATGTGGTTTAATAACTTAGTTTAGCTAAGATGTGTTAGCCTATCTCTAATAAAAAATATATGAGAAATTTGAAAGATGCTAAAATACTTTTCACTAAAGGGTAGGTGTATACTTGCTTCAAAATGTTTTCCAAATTAATAATTGAGCTTGATTTTTCAAGCATGTAATTGTTGCTTAATAAATTTTGCAGCTGTGCACTCACAATCTCTAGCTTTCTAAAAGGGTTAAAAGAGCTTCCAAAACTGACAAATTCACTCCCAAGTTACAGCTTATGCCTTGGGAAAAACACGGATCATGCTGCAACCTTATGACTAAGCTATGTATTTCCAGAGCCAGTAACAGGCAGTTAAGTTCACTGCCTTTCCCTAGCAAGGCTATGTTGAAAGGAAATGGTGAGAATAACTAGCAATTAATTGGTAATTTTTTATAAGTAAGCAAAAATGTTGATTGACCTATTTTCTATTTCCAATACAATAAAATCAAATTTTATTGCTCTTCCAATATTTTACTGGTTCTTGAAATTTAAGTGTATATAAATACATTTTGTTGAGATTTCATATGATACTTGATATAATAGTAAAAACAATGTGTCAAATAATTTCATACTGGTTATACATTTCATTGTGAAGAGCATCATAGTAAAGGATAGCTAATGTTGTAATTCTGGGCATATATATGTCAATTGCTATTGCATTTGGTGGTGTTAATTATAATCATGGGAGATACATTTGATTAAATATTGTCTTAACTTAAAAGATCTAAGTTAATAAATCACTCCCTAATTTAAATGTATGTAATCATCTTATAATATTTAATACAATATAATACTCAGAAGTAAATACCCCTTGAATAAACTTTTGGCGTCTCATTAGGAGAGTTCAAAATATATTTTACAGGAGAAATTCTTAAAAGATGGCAAAGGGTATTGGAGAGCCATATTTTAAATTTCTCAGGGAGGGAGCATCACACACTGAGGTCTGTTGCGGGGGACTAAGGAGGGACAGTGGGGGGTAGGGAGTTGGGGAGGGATAACATAGGGATAAATGCCAGATGTAGGTGATGAGGATGGAGGCAGCAAACCACATTGCCATGTATGTACCTATGCAACAATCCTGCATGTTCTGCACATGTACCCCAGAACCTAAAGTGCAATAAAATACATATATATAAAATAAACATAAAATAAATTTCTCATTAAAAACATCATGGATTTACCAGAAACTAAGAGCTGTTATATATATGTCTATACATATTTATTTGTATAATAAATATATTTATCTTATATACATTTACATATTTTTTAATGAGTTCTGATTACAAGAGTAATCAGAAAATTTAAATATATAGAAATAAATATAACCAAATATATGTAATTATATAATAACTTTATAAAGAGAGTGAGAAAGAGAATTGTTTATTTTACTTTACCATGGGATACAATAAAATATTTACATATACATTAAATGTTCTCTGAAGGAGCTGGAGCATCATTGTATTATTCTGAGATATTTTTACCCTTACTTAATCACCATTTGCTATTCTAGGGAAAATAAAAACAAAAACAAAAAACACACACAAAAAATGTCCTATCCAGTGACTAGTGTTTCCAGCAGCAACTTGAGACTGTGGTGCGGAGAGATTTGGATCTCATCCAGGTTCCACAGTAGCATATCCGCATGACATTGAACAAATTACCTACCTTCTCTGATCATTAAACTTCATCTCTACAATGGGAATACCCCATGTCCCTGTTGGCAAGACAGAACTGAGCTAGTAGACACAATGTGCCTATTAACAATATTTGGGACTTGATAAATATTAAGTTATAGTTTATATCATCTTCATTTTTGCCTTCATGTCACTAATAAGGGTTTTCTGTGTTACTTGAGAAAATGCAATTCTGCTAGAGAAAACAGGAAAACAAAACAGGATGGAATAAAGTATTATGTATAGATGGTAAGTAAATAAACTACCATGTGAATATGGAAAGGATTCATGAGATACATAGAGAGTAATTTAGTAGCTTGTAAGATATGCTAAAGATAAAATAAGTGGCCTACATAGTAGAACCTGACAAACTTTTTATTCCTAGATCAAAAGGAATAGAAAGGCCAAAAGACCAAATCACACAGCTTCCACCTCTGGGTCTCTAAATCAACCACCTTTGGTAACCAACAGTACTGTTGCTTCCCTGCTCCCTACACCTGTCTCGAGGTGAGTTGGCAACTCCAGCTGGGATTAAGTATAATTGCCCCTCCAACTCTCTAATAGGGCAAGGATGTGTTGGCCACAGCATGTTCCTTCTGTCAAGCCCTCATTCTCAATTCTGGTTCCCTTGGACCGTGCCCCTAGTGTATTAGAGGTGTAGGAATGTGAGAACGTAGCTGGCTTCCTGCTCCAAACCCATAGAACCACAAATCCAGCCTGCAAAGAGAAAATGGTAGCTTATGAGGTTTCTAGAATTCAAGCTAAAAAACATATAACTATGGAATAATTGCAAAATTGAAACTGTTTGCTGTTAAGAGACCTACTACCCAGCAACAAAGTGAGTTTCAATATTGCACATTTAAAGTCAGCGCCTGAAAAATAATAGGACCTTTTCTTTTATATCTATAAAGAGTTGAGACTCCTATAATCACCAGTTTTACCGGTAATAAAACTATAATTAACCTAGTCATTAACAATTACTACAGATTTTCTTAGATATTTTCAAATTAATGCAAAAAATATAATCTATGCCCTCTAAATAAATTTATCTCACTCAAATTATCTCACTCTTGTTGAAAATAAAATACTTTTTTAATATTGTTGATTGCTTTCAGTTAGGAAGAAGGAGGAAAGGCTACAACGTTATCAGTTGGTGGATTTTTAGTTTTGATTTCTCTTACTGTACTATAGCATCAGTTTTTAATCTCCTTTTTTGAAAAGTACTTAAAATTATTTATAAAAGCAATAAAGAATACTAGTGTCTAAAGACAGGAGATCATGTGTTCTTAGATGCCTGTGTACACGTCTTACCCTCCAAGCTGATTATTTTTGGGAAAATTACTCTCTGAGCATACCAAGAGCCTGGCAGTTCCATTCTTTCTCTATACCAATGCCATCATCTCTGTAGAAGATATGGGTCCTCCTTGGTAGGGAAGATCTTCAGAAGACATAATGGGCACAACTGTTTTTGATTGTTTTCTATATATATATAAACACAAAATACCTCAACATTTTATTGAAAAGTCTCAGTTTTTAAGAAAAGTACTGATGTGTGAAACATTGTATGATGTCGTAAAGGAAATATTTTGAAAGTGTGTCCTTTGCTCACTTGTTATTGGGCAAAAGTTATAATAAGGCAACCATGGTATGGACAAGACTTTTTGGCAAATTTAGAAATTTAATTCCGTGCCATAAAGAGAAAGGCTGTAAAACAAAATGTTCTTTACCTCCTATTAATGGATAATACGTTTCTTTACATAAAAAGACATTTTCCTAATGATCGTCATTCTAACTGGCGTGAGATGGTATCTCAATGTAGTTTTGATTTGCATTTCTCTAATGACCAGTGATGAGCTTTTTTTCATGTTTGTTGGCCTCATATATGTCTTCTTTTGAAAAGTGTCTGTTCATATCCTTCGCCACTTTTGAATGGGCTTGTTTTTTTCTTGTAAATCTGTTTTAGTTCTTTGTAGATTCTCGATATTAGCCCTTTGTCAGATGGGTAGATTGCAAAAATTTTTTCCTGTTCTGTTGGTTGCCAGTTCACTCTAATGATTGTTTCTTTTGCTGTGCAGAAGCTGTGGAGTTTGATTAGCTCCCATTTGTCTATTTTGGCTTTTGTTGCCAATGCTTTTGGTGTTTTAGTCATGATTATAAATCGTTCTATTATAAGTACACAGGCACACAAATAATCATTGTGGCACTGTTTACAATAGCAGACTTGGAGCCAACCCAAATGCCCATCGATGATAGACTGGACAGGGAAAATGTGGCACATATACACCATGGAATACTATGCAGCCATAAAAAATGATGAGTTCATGTCCTTTGTAGGGACGTGGATGAATCTGGAAACCATCACTCTCAGCAAACTGACACAAGAACAGAAAATGAAACACTGCATGTTCTCACTCATAGGTGGGTGTTGAACAATGAGAACGCATGGACACAGGGAGGGGAGCATCACACACTGGGGTCTGTTGAGGGGGAAATAGGAGTGGGACAGCGAGGAGTCGGAGTTGTGGAGGGATAACATGGGGAGAAATGCCAGATATAGGTGATGATGAGGAAGGCAGAAAACCACAGTGCCATGCGTGTACCTATGCAACAGTCTTACATGTTCTTTACATGTACCCCAAAACTAAAATGCAATAAAAAAAGACATTTTCCTTTGTCTGAATGTACATATAATCTGGCCCAAACCTGTAAAGAACAAAATGTGTCCATAAATTGGGAATAAATGATAACTTTATTAACACAGTAGATAGTATAAACATAAAATCATCAGCAGATATCACATTTAATAATGAAATATGGAAAGCGATTTGCAAGAGTGGGAATAATACAGGAATGCATGTTCTTATGTCTTCTATTCATTGTCTCTGATATTTTCATGAATGCAGTAAAACAAGAAAAAAATTTAATTATTGGAAAGGAAGAAGTAAACATTATTGGAGATAGTTATCACTGTGTTATGTAGAGTATAAAAATATACATTCAGTCTTGTTTCTCTTTTTATGATGATTGCGAAGCTTTGAAATATTATTATGTAATATTGATAGACATGGTGGATCATACCCGAATATTGTAGCCAAGAATCCAATGCCTAGAAGGATTAAGCAATACACATTTATAGAAGTCTTCACAAACAAGGCTTATTTCTGTCTTGGAGTACAAAATTTTGAAAACCTTGTGACAGCAAATGTTTTCATTTAATCTTTACCACATTTGTAGGAAGAAGACATACTTATTAAAAAGGTAATAAGTAGTTACCTTTTTAAAGGAGTAGAAAATAAAGCACAGAGCAATGCCATGATTTGTAGTAGTTACGACTAACATAGTTTATTTGTTTAACAGCATAAAGCCATTTCACTAATTCTTAAAGAGAAATGCAATCATCACAAAGGTGGAAATGATTGAGTCAGCATGAGCAGTACATTTTTTCTGTACCAGAAGATTATAGAAATCCCTTCGTGAAACAGATTTAGAATGAGGGAAATTAAATAGATCAAGTGATAAATGGCATCTAATTAATCAGATTCCCTAGTTAACAATGGGAATGACGTGACCAACAGGACAGAACATAGTCAAAGTGGATTACACCCTATGTGTGTCTCTATACAAGAGATAGTCTTGCTATTACAGCTGTAAGTACCCCAAATCTTGCTGCCAAGGTTTCTTCTTCTTTAGAAAAGGCTTAGATTTTTCCAGTGTTTGTCTCTGTTGCTCACAAAGACATACTTCTGAAGATTCAGATGCAGTATGTTTATCCAGTCTTAATCTTTAATCATGACCATTGCACCTTACTGGCAGAATTTGAAGTAAAATGGCTTTGCATGTTAAAAGAATACTATTTCTAATTGAGGTAATACATATTTACTTGCATTTGTGCTTTTGTTGTCATGTTTATTTTCCAGTGATGGTTACTTTAAATACAAGAGCAGGCCAGTCTGAGAATCCCTGCACCCTAAATCTGAATCTTCCACTAGAGACTGGCAGAGCCTGAGTAGAATTGGATGTACTGTTAATCTCAAAGGGAAAACTATTACAACTCTTAGAACATGATACTTGGGACATGGCTACAGCACATATTGGATGGGCAGATGACTAAAGCCATTGAAGTTGGTTACAACCTATTAAATAAATTCTTGAGAAAGACTTATTCTGAAATCCTCATTTTCCTTTACTAATAAGAATGCCAAAAGTCACCTGTTTTCCAAAGGTACATGCCACCAGATCAGGGAAAAGCATTAGAAGGCAGCCCCAAAATGATTAATCAGGTGTCCTGACAGGAATATAGTGAACCACCAAGGTCTATGTGAAAATTGATTTGCTGCAGGCAGGAACATCAGGGTGAGACTTTTTCTTTTACTTCAAGTATAATATATAGCAAAACTCCAGTTCCTGGGCTAAGATAAAAGGAAAGGATTAGAGTCCATGGGATGTCAGATTTGCAAACATGCCAAATTCTCAGTTACAAATATTTGAGAGAAATCTTCCAAGACTAAAAGAGAAAAACCTTTTAGCTCATTGGTTATCAAAACCAGGACTCCAAATCAAACTGGAATCTAGTAAGTGACTTGAAGATGTATCTTGGAAAACTTAACAGAATAACTGCACACTGAGCAGGGCTTAGTTTGCATGTTTGTGGGATTGGATTCTACCCATTTTAAGAAGGTTTTCTAGAAATGTCGTCATTTATTTGTATCATCCAGGAGTTCACTTTTATGACAAAACTCAAATATCAGCCACAGCCACTTGAATCCAGTAAACAACTAAGCATTATGAAAAAAAAAAAAAACTCGGGACCCCAATTTACTTTGTCAAAAGAAAAATGAAGCTGAAAGCTGAGTCATTAAAGAATCTGCTTTCCTTTTGTTCATGAAGCAGATAGCTACACAGGAAAGATTAAATATCTGTACTCTGTGTTCACTTTTATCTTATGTGAAGTGTAGATTTACTGAGCAGGAGAGGAATGCATGAATGACAATTCCCTTACCTGCTCATTTTCTCTTGCAACATGTCTGTTACCATACTCACCCTCTGCTTTTCTTTCCAGCCTGCTTTTTCCCTTTAAATATTGAACCTCTCAAAATCATCATTGGAGAAAACAACAGACCACAGACTGTTTCTGTGAATCTGTGTTATTTTCTTTTGGGAATGTTCTTAAGCTTGGCAAAATAAACTTCTAAATTGACTGAGGCCTGCCTCAGTTTTTGGTTTGCAGACTTAATTCAAGCCAAACATCTTGTGCAAAAAGAATATGAATTTAAAATATATCATTGAACAAAACAAAATCCTAATTAAAATATCTGAAAAATATTTATGTCATCTCAGTAAATATGTTTTTGTGAAAATATGAAAATATTCCTTTAAGTATATACCCAGTAATAGGATTGCTGGGTCAAATGGTATTTCTAGTTCCAGATCCTTGAGGAATCGCCACACTGTATTCCACAATGGTTGAACTAATTTACACTCCCACCAACAGTGTAAAAGCATTCCTATTTACTCCACATCCTCTCCAGCATCTGTCTCCTGATTTTTTTAATGATCGCCATTCTAACTGGCATGAGATGGTACCTCAATGTGGTTTTGATTTGCATTTCTCTAATGACCAGTGATTATGAGGGTTTTTTTTTTTCATGTTTTTTTGGCTGCATAAATGTCTTCTTTTGAGAAGTGTCTGTTCATATCCTTCATCCACTTTTCTATGGGGTTGCTTTTTTCTTGTAAATTTGTTGAAGTTCTATTATAAAGACACGTGCACATGTATGTTTATTGCAGCACTGTTTGCAATAGCAAAAACTTGTAACCAACCCAAATGGCCATCAGTGATAGACTGGATAAAGAAAATGTGGCACATAAACGCCATGGAATACTGTGCAGCCATAGAAAAGGATGAGTTCATGTCTTTTGCAAGGACATGGATAAAGCTGGAAACCATCATTCTCAGCAAACTGTAACAAGAACAGAAACCCAAACACTGCATGTTTTCCCTCCTAAGTGGGTGTTGAACAATGAGAATGAACACATGGACATAGGGAGGGGAACATCACACACTGGGGCCTTTCAGGGATTGGGGGGCTAGGGGAGGGATAGTGAAGGGTGGGGATATAGGGGAGGGATAGCATTAGGAGAAATACCTAATGTAGATGACGGGGCAATGGCAGCACCATCATCATGGCAGCAACCACCATGACACATGTATACTTATGTAACAAACCTGCACGTTCTGCACATGTACCCCAGAACTTAAAGTAGAGTAGCAAAATAAATATCATTTAGCAGAAACACTTAAAGAAAATATTGAGGAATTAACTCATGATTTTTTTCAAAGACATATTTTTAAATGTAGATTTAACTATAGAATAACAAAATTTTGTAAGAAAAAGAAAAATAGTATTAAATAAACAAATTAAAAAGATAGAACTCTATGTAGCTAGTGTGTTTAAACAGAGAATAAGTTATAAATTTAAATTTAAATTATAAATAGATATTTTTCCCTTTTCTATGTAGCAGTCTTTGATATAGGTTTTTTTTGAAATTGAAGCTTCAGCTATATAAAAAACAAATACCTAGAAAAAGATGTATGGTTAAAGGCTAGAGCATTGAAGATTCAATGAACTGTTAAAAGTAATTGCTTAGATTTATAAAAATATTACAAATTAAAATTGACAGAATTATCTAATATTTAAGAAAATATATTTTATTTGGTGTTACCTAGTTAAGGTACTGGTTAGCCAACTATTACAATGCTGTTTATAAGTCATTCTTTTCCCCAGTGATTTTACATGTCTCATATCACATACCAAATTCTTCCTCAAATAGTTTTTAGATTTCTGTTCTAAACCATTGTATTTCTTGTCTGTTTCTGAGCTAATAATATCAAGTAAGTAAACTATTTTCTCATTTTTATTTTAAAAGTGTTTTTGAATAGTTTATAGTTATTCTAGATAACTTTAGGATAATGTCATAAAGATTTAATTGAAAACAAAACACAAAATGTCTCATTTCAAACCTGATTTGAAAAAACATTACAAGTATTGGCATCTTGGGGATATTTAATCTCATTTAAGCTCACGGGATACATCTCTAATAATTCAGTCTCTACTTGAAGAAGTTTTATCTTTCCATATTTTTTCCAAAATATTTCTTGCAAGTTTAGCATTACTTTTTAAATTGTTTAATCAACTTACTATCATGAATAGAATCATTAGGCTTATCATTTGTAACTCATCACTTTGGGTAATGTATTTGACTTTATTTTTTAACAAAATAGAACAATAGCACAGAGCTGGTTTTTGTAGAACTGGAGAGATATGTTGTGATGAGTTAATTATATTCATCTTAAAAATGAATAATTATAGAAATTTATTTACTCATGGTTACATACATCCCTCAAATCAGATCGTCATCATTTGACCCTGCAATTTTTGTAAAATAAATAAAATATAACCTCAGAATTATATCTGGATTAACTAATGAATTGTTAATACATAACTACTTCCTAATTTAAAAAATGCTTTAATCGTGTATTTCCATTCAAGTGTATTCAATATGTTTTAAGCAATCTTTGGTAATCGGGAAAATCTTAGGATATTTATTTCTAGTTTTATTAGTCTGAGACTTTTATAAAATGTGAAAATTTGTTGCTATATCCCTTTTGGTAAAAGAGAGATGCATGACCAGAGGGTGGGGAACCAAAAAGCCAGAAAGGCAACAAATTCTTTTGGCTTGCTGGGAGATCACCACTTCCTCAGCACAAATGATGAGCTGCTGGCAAGTGTCATCATGAAAGATGCCAATGACTCCACATGAAACCACAGACATCTTTTTCATGTCTGTGGGCATGAAACCACAGACATGTTTTTCATCTGGCTTTCTGTAGAATTTTGACTAGACCATTGCAAGACAAATTGTTAAAATCCTCGTGTTTCCTTTTTATTGTTAATATGGTTTGCGTTTACAGAGAAAAAGAGCTTTTATATAACATAAAGCACTTTCTTGTGTTACTTTCAACTAATGTTCTATTTGTTTTGAAGACAATTCATCTTAAATTGATCTAGAGAACCTAGAGTGCAAATGAAAGTATGATTTTGTCCAATTGTCAGTTAATCAGGAGTTAAAAGCACTTGAGCAGAGAATTGGCTAGACCCTCCAGTCAGAGGAAAACAGGGACCTTCTTTGTCATATAAATGAAGACATTTCCCACTGAGGGGAAAAAACTCATAAAAAATGAATAGGCATTATTGTCACATTACCCACATCATTTAATTTTGTTTTCTCCTCTCATAAAATTTGTCACAGAACAAACAGATGACATTGGATGTATGTGTATTACCACTGGTGACACAGCTATCAGCATGATTTAGGGATTCTTCTATAGCTGGGCATATCTTTTCCTTTGATGCTTTGAAAATTAAAGCAGATTCTATCACCCCTCCTCAGTCATAATCATTTGCATTTTAGTCTTCTCTTCTTGTGGGACCTTAAATTTGGCAAGGATGTTATTTCCCAGTTCAAGGAGAAACAGTCCCTGTCAGAATGCAATTGTACATTTGCATAGAAATAAGTTGATTTTAACAACTATTTACAAGTGCAACAAAAACTTTGGACAAAGTGAGATGTCATCTTTTACTGTGGTATGAATGTGGCCACAATCATCTTATAGTTGCAAATGTAATTTATAGTCTTCCTTAAACAGTTAAGTCTCTTGTCTGTATTACATTCTGTTATATAATCAAGGATAGTCTTATCTTTCCAGTGTCATATAGGCTGTGGTGGCTTCCCTTATCTTTTGGGCACTTGAAGAATATTGGTGAGTTTAATAATTTTTGAAGAAAGTCCTAAACGATGGCATAAACATAGAAGGACTGATGTACATACCATTGTCCTTCATTTTCAGATAGCATCTTATAGGTAATGTTGCTATCAGTATGTGCAGGGAGAATTTAAAAGGCCCAAAAAGATGACAGGCAGTTGTGTCCAGTTGCATACAAATGAGGACTGATTTTACTTTGCCTCTAAACTCATACCGACAGTCACCCTTCTCTTCCTCTTCAAGATTTACCTATCGTGAACCATGGAGTTCCTTAGTGGTTATGGGCGGTGTTGTGTTCTTCCTGCTACTGTTCAGTCGCAGCTTCTTTGCATCCATTAAATTTGGGTTCTTATGAAAGCTGACAATGTGTTTTGACTTGTAGCCTTCTGGGGCTTCTTTTGGCTACCCTGTCTAAAGTAATTTCATTTTACCTGCAGTATAGCAGCTGTTTATGTATCCTTTACTCATTCATCCTGCACACATTAGCACATATTCTGTACTCAAGGCAATAAAAAGGTGACTTACTGCTAATAGAATTCCAGGAATTCATTTGTAGAGAATCCACCTGAAGCTTAAAAATTATTAGAACTGTGGCCAGGCATGGAGGCTCATGCCTGTAATCCCAGTGCTCTGGGAAACCAAGGCATGAGGATTGCTTGAGACCAGGAGTTTGAGACCCAGGCAACACAGCAAGATCCTATTTCTACAAAAAAATTAAAAATTAGCTGGCCATGGTGATGCATGCCTGTAGTCCCAGCTACTTGGGAGGCTGAGGCGGGAGAATTGCTTTAGTCCAGGGATTCAAAGCTGTATCACATCACTGCACTCCAGCCTGAATGATAGAGTGAGAACAGGCCTTGGAAAAAGAAATAGAACCTTACTTAGGGTTTAAAAAACATTTCTGTATTATCCTAATTTTGCCATGACCATCCTCATTATCATCAACATTACAGACACCAATGGAGCAGTTACTTTTTTGGGTGGAAGGCACTCAGCTAAGGCACTGTCAGCATCAGCTCATGTATTACTCTCCCTTACAAAAAAACATAAAGGGTGAGAGAAGTATGATGAAGAGATTCATAATTAGAATACATAATTATCTTTCTCGGAGTTATAAAAATGGGTAAGCATGTGAGTCAAAACTATGAAAGAGTGATAAGTGACCTTTTAGAGTTGTTAGGAATACAGATAAAAATTACTAATGGAACAAAATGTTTCAATTCAGTGCATCACAATTTTCTTTTTTTAAAGTGCATATATTGGTAATTTTTTTCATGGGTTTTTAAGATGCAAAAGAATTCATGTATTATGTTTATAATATTTCCTGGCACATACTAAATAATAAGCATTTTGTAATTTTTGGCATTTTTGCTGGTTTAGTTTGCAGGTCAGAACTATAATGATACAGTTATCTTTCAGATATCTAAAGAACACTAATTATAATTTGCTCTAAGTAATGTATATTAAGTGTTATTAATTACTTTTCACTTTATTAGTTTGGTAGATACTTTTGAGTGCCTATGATAAAGAATTAAAGCTTAAATACAGATTTTTTTTCTTAAAAATATATTTCCTCTATATTTCTCTTTATGATTGGGCTTATTTTCACTGCAGTTAACTCAATTGTATTTAAAGAATTGTGTCTAACTTTGATATTGCAACATTAAATAAATGTTACCCTGGTCATATCAGCAACAATTGTTAACCTTACGGAAAAGGTTAAGAGACTGTTGAAATCTTGGCATAATTATCAAAGTCATCAACAGGACTTAAATTATTTAGGATCTAAAATATCTTTATTTTGGAAAAGCGCATGGCTGAAATAATGTGAGTTTATACCTTTCTGATTTGCTTTGTTGGAAACAAAGAATGAAGCAAATGAGAGTGAATTTGAATGGAGAATAGCTTTAAGATGTATTAGAATGTAGAAGAGCTTCACGTTTGCTTATAAATCCCAGTTCTGCTGACAGCATCAAACACTTTGGTAAATAATATTGAACCAAATATATCTTTATATGGAAAAAAGGTATAATACCACAACAAGATTATAAAAATAGAGAATATTTTTTATGAGTAAGAATAGTGCTCTCTAATGGATGAAAAAAAAAAATTCCAAAAGTTTTACTGTGATAGATGCCTTTTCTTTAGAGTACCAGAAATGAAATGCTAGATAGTAATTCCTATAGAATTATTTCTATTAAAAATAATACAGATATATTACTTAAAACATTCATGGCGATCTTCTTTGCTAACCACCACTTATTTTTAAAAACTACTTGCATATTAATCTTCATACTTTGGACAAGTAATTTCTTGAGAAAACAAAAATACTGCTATCCTTAAATTGATGAATAATTTTTCCATTGCCTTTTTGTGTTTTACTCAATGGATTCATATTTTAGATTCCAAAATAAAATTAGTGTAAACAATATAAAGAGAAATTTCAGTGGTTTTGAACCATCATTTTCTGTTTAAATATCGCCTCTTTATTCTGAATCTCCAACAAGATGGATATTAGACGTTTTATTCTCAGTCTCATGACATGGTTTCCTATTTTTTCACTCTGCCCTGTACTGCATTATGCTTAATTTCTTCAGATACAGCTTTATATTCAATAATTCCCTCTTCAGTTTCATCTTCTGTTTAATCTACCCATTGAGGCTTTTTCACAATTCTTCAACAATTATGCTTTTCATTTTTAGAATTTCTTTTTTTTTTTTGCAACAGAGTCTCGCTCTGTCTCCCATGCTGGAGTGCAATGGCACAGTCTTGCTCACTGTAACCTCCGTCTCCCAGGTTTAAGCAATTCTCCTGACTCAGCCTCCTGAGTAGCTGGGATTACAGGTGTGCACCACCATGCCTGGCTAATTTTGTATTTTTAATAGAGACGGAATTTTACCATGTTGGTCAGGCTGATCTCGAACTGCTGACCTCGTGACCTCGGCATCCCAAAGTGCTGGTATTACAGGCTTGAGCCACCATGCCCAGCCCCTGGTCTGTTCTTTCTTGATAGTCTCTAAATGCCACCTCACATGTGTTAATAATGTTATCCATAATTATTCTATATTGAATAATTCTAATTCTCCAGTCTCTGTTTCTTCCCCAAAATTTCTTTGTGGGCCTACTCAGCAGTTCATTGTTTGTGCTGATGTTCAGTCTTGTGACTTGCTTCCCTGTGTTTTGGTGATACTTGTGAACTCATATTTGCTTATTCTCCATCTCTGTGCTCTTGAGTTGCTATATTGGGCATATTCTTTCCCAGAAAAGTTTCATGTCCACTTTTGCTAGAGGTTGGGGTGCTTCAAGTCAGCATGTTTGAAGGAGGAAAACATCAGCTCTTTATCCTTCTTCAAGCCGTAGCATGATGTGAACTCTCAGGTTTAGTTCCTTTAGTTCTAATGGAAGATGGACCACTGTAAAGTGGCCAATACAGAAATGGTGCTTTATCATGATCACTGCAGAACCCAGTCTCTGTTAGTCTATAGTGTATCATTATGATTTACACAATCTCAGTCACAGAAACGTGGGTAGATAGGACTTAGAAAAAGAGAGGACCAGGCAGGAAAATGCGTACAGATTGTCTTGCTCCACTGACCAGAGGCTCAGTTTGGAATTGGAACATTATAAGTAGCATTTGTTGTCAGGCAAAGTTTATTCTCCAGCTTCCCTGTTCCTCACTACCACTGAATACAGCTTTGGCTGATAGTTTGTTTCCTATTTTACGTATCTTTTGGAGGAGGCAGGCCAAGATCATTGGAGATATTTCTAATATCTGTCTGTCTTAGAGCATGAGGCCAAGGAAGAATATTTTGTCTCCATTAGTTAGGTGGCAAAATCCATTTATAATACCACACCCGTTTGGCTTAAATGCAGAATACCAAGACCCCTGTGGGCCATTGAGCCCCAGATGAATGACTGCACTGGCAAGGACTAATTTCTTTATTCATTTTCTTGCCTGATTCTCTCTTTTTCTGTGCCCCATCCATCTGTGTTCCTGTGGCTGAGATTATGTCAGTCATAACAATACACTGTGTATTAACAGTGACTGGGTTCTGCAATGATCATGATAAAGCAACATTCTATATTGGCTACTTTCCACTGGCCCACTTTCCATTAGAATTAGGTTTCCAAAGTGTCTAAGCTAACTGTGTTGACAATTGACATAATACCACAGTATCACTTTATAGTTCACATAAACCACATTATCTACTCAGGAAATTACAGGTTTTCTGTTTCTTCTTGAAGTAGAGAAATACTTGAACTTTTGTTTAGATTATGCTCTGCTTCAATCAAGGTAGATGAAATAGCGTATATAAGGCAAGAATGAAGGGAAGTGTCTAGATTTCTAATGCACCTATTTGGGAAAATTAAATTTAATAAGAATGTCATATTGATTTCATGTCCCATAATACACATACTAATTTTAGTTTTTTTCTATTTTTCTTTCTTTTTTTTTTTTTGTGGTTTCATGGCAGGAAAAAAAACAGTAAAATGAAAAGGAAGCCCCATTGAAAATTACCTAAGAGAAAGGCAATTATTTACAAGTTTCTGTAGAGATTTTTGGAATCCTTTTTCCTCTTTTTAATTTCCAAACTTCTAAACACATTAATTTTACAAAATTCATTATGTCTTGGTGAAATAAACAGCTTAATAAAAATACATGATATATTTCTCTAAGGGATGGAAGTAAATAGAATATAAGTTGAATCTATCTAATGGTAAAAAAAAATAATGTAATGCCTCTTAGAATATTAAGGAAGTGAAAAAATATAGTTTGTAGTTATCCATCACGTAATATTGAGTTAGTGAAAAAAATGGGAGACCATCTCCGAATAAATGTATGCTGTTTTAAAACAACATCCATGATACAGAATGAGCACATACAATATCTTGTTTCAAGTAGTCTTCCAGGGTCAAAACTCAGAAACATCTTTTCAGATGTCTGTTCATATTCCCATTGGATATTTGTCATAATGTCTTTTGATTCAACACACAGAATTTCTTGTTACTGTCTGTAAGACTAAAAGTTACAACTGGGAAAAATAACATAGCTTAATTTTTTTCCCTGGGAAATTTGGTGCCTCCAACCAAGTCAACATATCTTTTAATCACCTGTGATATTGCAGAATAATGGTAACTACCATGAGAAGATGAAATAAATATGGTGCTGTAAAAACCAGGAGACCCTAGAGGCATTTTACCCTTGCCATTTCTGAGGAGTTCATTGCCTACAGATCCAAGTGTACATTTTATCATATTGATGGAATTTAACGCAATTGAAATGTGTGATAAATAACATGCAGAGGGTTCATAAAAATAAAATGATGAAAAACAGAGGCTCGAGAAACCTGAAAATTGAAACATCAGATAAGAAATAAACTGGCGAAGCAACCTAAGAAAAGTAGGCCAGAATTGTTGATTGGAAGCATGGAAAATGTAGTGTCACAGAAGCCAAGGAAAGTGTTAGAAGTTGTAAACTGTGTGAAATACTCTAAAATTATCAATATCGTAAGGACTGAAACTCTAGAATAGGGATTATTTATATGTATCTCATTGGTGACCTTAATGAGCGGTGTGAACAGAAGCCAGATTGCAGAATAAAATGGAGATGGGCAAATAGAAAGTGTGCCTGTGGATACAACTCACTTAAGAGACTTGACTTTCGATTGAAGCAGAGCATGACAACACACAGTGAAGAATTAAGAAGAGGTTTTAATTTCATTAATATATTCCAGAAATTTAATCAGGAGTCTTCTATATTCCAGGCCCTCTTCTAAGGAACGGAAATAAAATGCTGAACAAGAATGAGAAAACCTGTCTTCCCATGGAGGTTACATTCTAGTAGTGAGAGACAAAAAGAGGGATAAGTAAGATATATAATGTATTATCTGGTGGTTAGTAACTATCAGGAACGTTCTTCCAACTCATATGCTCTTTATCAGTATCCATAAGATAGCACTCTTGGGTCTTTACTCAAAAGCCACTTTCTCAGTGAGGCATTTCCCCTGTCTCCATGGGCATTTTTGATTGCTCCTCTTTGATTCTGTTTTATTTTTCCTGATAGCAGTTATCGCCAGAATCAAAGAGGAGCCATGGCAAATGTCAATGGAGATTGGGGAAATATTTCACTGAGGAACTGGCTTTTGAGCAAAGACCCAAAGGAAACAAGAGCGTGGTCTTGTGTACACTGGTGAAGAGCATCTTAGTTGGAGGAAAGTTCATGTACGAAGACCCTGAAGAGAGAATGTGTCTCATTTTTCCACCAGCAGAAAGGAAGCTACTGTGACTGGATAGAAGGAAAAATAAAATCAGATCAGATCGACTTTGAAGTGCAGAACATACACATTCTATTGGGCTGTGGTACAGAATTTACCTTTTACTCTGAGACAGGAAGACACTAGAAGATTTTGAGCAGAGGAAGGGCGTGCTAAGACTTACCTTTTAACACACTCACTGTGACTGAGGTATTATGAATACTCTCGAGAGGCAAGAGCACAAGTCAGGAGTTTATTTTAACAAATGAAGAGAGGAAACATGGGGCTGGGATCAGAGTGGTGCCTGTTGGGTTAGTGAGGAGTGTTAGAATTCTGGATCCATTTTTAAGGCAGAGCTGACAGCAGTTGCTGATGGAGTAAGTAGGGCTTTTAACGGAAAGAAGGAGTTAAACGTGGCTACAAAGTTCTTAGCACAATTGAATTGCCATTAATAAGACATGGACAATAGAGAGTAGAGCACTTTCTGGAAAGGAATGGGAATATCACTAGCTCACATTTGTTAAATTGAAGTTGCCTGTTAGACATCTGTGTAGACATAGCAACTATTGTAGATAATGATTGGACATATGGGCCTGAAGTTCAGGAGGATATGTGGACTTGAGATATAAATGTAGGTTGTAGATGATCTTTAAAGCAATGAGATTAAATGGAATACCAGGGAGTAAGTGTGGATAGAAAAGTTAAGAGGCCAGTAGTGAGATCAGAGTTACACCGAATTTAAAGGCTGAGACATGAGAAGTAAAATAGCAAAGGAGTCTCAATGTGAATAACCAGAAAGGTAGGAGGAAAGCCAGGTGATTTGGTGTCTTGTGAAGGAAGTGTGTCAAAAAGGGTAAAAATCAGCTATGTCGAATGCTGCTACATTAACTGAGGTAGCAACTGCAAAATGACAGTCTGTAGTGACCCAGACCTGAGAAGAGCAACTCTTAAGAAAATGCAAATTAAAACCATATGGTGTTTCTAACAAAGAATTATGATTTTTGATTTTTTAAAATCTGTCATCATCAAGCATTCCAAACGTAAAAAAAAAACACATAAAACTATGCAATCTTGATAGGAATAAAAATAACAAACTCCTAACAAAACTATTTTGCATTTTTTTGCAAATACAAAGATGGGCATATACTATCACTCTGCAAGCCCTACCTAGATAAATACCTAGGGAAATATTTGCACTTCATATACAAGAACGTTTGTAGCTGCCTCTGTGAATAATAGTTCCAAACTGGGAATAATTGAAATGGTAATTAAGAGTAGAATGTATAAATTGATTGGTGACAGTTTCTACAATGAAATACGAATCAGCACAGAAAGAATGAAGTATAGTTATAAGATGCAATATAGATGATTCTTAGGAACATAATATTGAGGAAAAAGTCAAATCTCATAGAAGTCTTAGAATAGTTTCTATTTTGATGTGATGAATAAACTTAAGCAACGGAAACATTCAGGTTAAAAATATATGTTGCAAAATTATAAATTAAGGCAATTAAATTACAAACATCAAATTTATGATAGGGGTCCCATCAAGGGAAAAGAAAATTTATTGGTTTTAGGAAGCACCATAGGAGACTTAGAGATAATGGCAAACTGTATTTCAGAACCTCAGTAGTGAGCATATGCATATTTATTAATACCATACCTCACATTCTCTTCATATGTTACAAATATCAGTGTGAATCTACTCAATGTTTAATAAAAATAAAGTCTTTAGTAATCTATTAACTTGTATTAGTCTTAAGATATCTTATATATAGATCAATTCCCTATATTATATAATCTCATAGTTTCATGTAGCCCTTTTTTGTTTCATTTATAAAGTTCTAATTTTACGTTTATCTATGCAAATCTTTTTATCTGCTTTCTTACTAGGGAATATATTTCATAGAGTATGAAAGAATTTGAAGCTGTGCTTTTTGTCCCCTCTTATACAACATTTTAGTATACTTTTATTAAATACCATTGTATGTATGTATAAGTAAATGAATGAATGAAAGAAAATACTAGCTTGTGAATGCACTCATCTTAAAATTCCTTTTGACTCTAGTATTTTAGAGCTTACAAATTAAATTGGTTGCCACATTTGAATATGATCTTCTTTTTCCCATAACCTCATTTTAGTTCAAGTTTATGTAGAGGTTTTTACAGACCCTGCTGAGCAAAGCAGTATATTATCCACCCACCCACTCATGTATGCAGCAATTCTTTGTCAAGTTACCATGACATGGTGGGTCAGATTAGGGGTGCCTGTGATTCAGTAGCAGACAATGTAGACGACGGCCCTAATTTAGTGGATATTTTAATCCAAACAAGTAAATGAATGTGAAAAGTTCACTTACTGTTAAGTGTGACCAAAAAAACTAAACATAGCAATGGAATAAAAAGAGCTTGAGAACTGATGGGCAGGAAGGCTTCTGGGTGGTCAGAGAGTCCTCATAGTTGAGATGAGACTTGAATGAGAAAAAGGAAGGGGCCATGGAAAGTCCTAGGATAACTGCAGTTCACACCGAAACAATATAAAGAACTGTGACAAGTATCAGCTTGGCTAATTCAAGGAACAGGAAAAGGCCACAATAGCTAGAACAGTCTTAGTGACGACAGTCAAGGTAAGGAAGGTACAAACAACATGGATCATGCAGGTTTAATAGACGCAGTTCATATTAGATGTAAATTCCAATTGCAATAAGATGCCACTGAAGAATTTTAAGTAGGAAAATCATATGGGCAGAAGGAACTAAAAGGGCACAAGAGAAGAAAAGAGTACTATAGTTACATTTTTGGAAATGCATATCGGTTAGAATGGCAAGTATTGTTTTGTTAGGATTTGTCATGATTTATCATGTTGTCCCAGAAAAATTGTTTCCTAGGTTGGATAGTACATTTTCTGGTCTTTCTGGTATCTGTTCACGTATTGCAAAACTTTCTAAAATATTTGTTAAAACATCGCACACAAAATATTTTCCTTTCATTTGAATTTGAAAAAGATAGAGAATAATTTTCATTAGAATGATTTAGGCCTCACTCCACCTGGAGCTAACAGGGTACTTTTGTACTAGATTTCTATTTCAGTTCCACTCCAGTATTAAGATTTTATGAATTGTGTTATTTCACATTAGCTTGAGACTTATGAGACAATTCTAAACCTGCTTGAAGAAATTATCCAAATACATGATAAATCATCTTTTTCATTATCCTTACAGTTGCTGCTGAACTGTTTAGATAGGAAAGAAGTATCAGACTCTTTTATTAGCTTGGACAAAAGTGGGAAAGCAATAAAATGCCCAGATAAGTGCCACACAGGGGCAATAAAGTTGTGATAAAAATGACTTGGATTTTGTTATTCATATCTGCTGTTTGGCACCCAGTGCTTAGAAAACAGGCAAGGGTCTTATATTACAGACAATAAATTATTCAAAACCAGTGGGGTATAAAACTTAAGCCCTGAAGTTCTAAGTATTCTTTCTTCCCTCACCTTCTCTTTCCTACTTTCTTTCTTTACTCGGAAACTAGTGCTTAAACTACATGAAATGGAATCTGAAAAGGAAGAGCAAATAAAATATGAAGCAGCTTACTTCCACCAGAGGAGCAAAAGGCAACAAAACTGCAGCCATTAAAATCTAGAATGTTTAAAACACTCAGAAACCCAGTCCAAATGAAATTCTCTAGGAACCCAACCACACATGGTGTTCTTGGCAATATTTAGATGTTTTGCTATTTACATATCTATTGCAGTCACAATAAGATAACATTTTTTTGGGTTTCTAATATTTTTATGTTGTAAATAGTCTAAAATATAAAACTTACTGATATCAGATCTAAAACACAAATTATATTGAAATTAACTGTGAACATAATTGTAAAACAAATGAAAAAATGCAAATATCGCACTCAGCTGCACATCCTACAAATACCTCTTGGGTTTTATCTGGACACGATTGTTTCATTCCTGTTTCAACCCATTGGCATCATTATTTTTTCTCTTGTGAAGGCACCTTTGAAGGGCTCTGATAGAGGTGCTGTGATGGTTTTAACATTAGGAAAGTGATCGATTCTAGACAATTATACCTGAGGTGGAAATTAAATTTCTAAAACAATTTCTTAATTAGATTATTATTTTACAAGTTTTAATAATATCTAGTAGCCCAGGTAGTATTTTTTTTTTTATTTTTTATTTTTTGAGACTGAGTTTCACTCTTGTTACCCAGGCTGGAGTGCAATGGCGCGATCTCGGCTCACCGCAACCTCCGCCTCCTGGGTTCAGGCAATTCTCCTGCCTCAGCTTCCTGAGTAGCTGGGATTACAGGCACGTGCCACCATGCCCAGCTAATTTTTTGTATTTTTAGTAGAGACGGGGTTTCACCATGTTGACCAGGATGGTCTCGATCTCTTGACCTCGTGATCCACCTGCCTCGGCCTCCCAAAGTGCTGGGATTACAGGCGTGAGTATTATCTTAATATATGTTACAAAAATCTCGTTTAATACACCAACGATTCTTTTAACTTCCACCAGTAGCCTCACAATGAATCCTAAGTTTAATCGCATGCATTTTGCATGCTTCACGGTTTTACTCATTTTATTTCTCCTCTAATGCTTGATTTTTAAGATGACATTAAGTGATCTCTTTTCTTTGAAGATTTCCATGACTTCAGACTCCAGGGAAGAATGAATCTCTCCCCCATCGTTTCCCATAGCACCAACGTTAGGGGAAATGGCACTAGTGGCTGTAGTCATGTTATATGCACTAAGCACAGTAGCTGGGCTCGTGGTATGATATGGTTTGGCTCTGTGTCCCCATGCAGTTCTCAGCTTGCAGCTCCCAGAATTCCCACACGTAGTAGTAGGGAGCCGGTGGGAGATCACTGAATCATGAGGGCAAATCTTTCCTGTGCTGTTCTTGTGACAGTGAATGGGTCTCAAAATATCTGATGGTTGTAAAAACAGGCATTTCTCTCCACCAGCCCTCTTTGCCTGCTGCCATCCACATAAGAAGTGACTTGCTTCTCCTTGTCTTCTGCCATGATTGTGAGGCCTCCCCAGCCATGTGGAACTGTAAGTCCAGTAAACCTCTTTCTTTCGTAAATTGCTCAGTCTTGGGTATGTCTTTATCAGCAGTGGCAAAATGGACTAATATATGGTATCAGTCTTGTGATTGCATTAATCCTCAGGCCCACACTGTGTGAAGTGGATATTGTTTCTACTACCATACAGTGAAAGAAATGGACACTCAGAAAGGCAATGTGCATTCCAAAAGTTAAAGCCCTGTTAAGACGGGCAGCTATGATTCACCATCACCTGTGACGTAATCTGTACCCTGTGCAGTCTTTTTATGCAGTTTCATCTGATTATATTTTATTAAAGTCATTTTTTTCCAGTCACCTTAGTAGGCCCATTGAATGTCTGTGAGCGCAAAGAAAGAGATCCATATATTTATATTTGAAATATTTAGAGTTTGAAATTATCTCTCATGCCCAGACTATGTTCAGCCCAGGGCCTTGCAGTCAGCTCAGCCAGCATCACCTTCGCCCTGCTCAGGCTAAAGCTGAAAGTGCAACTTTTACTACCTCTCATCTCCCTCCAGCCCTGCAGCCTGTGAGCCTCAGGGACACCCATGATTGGCTGAGGCAGAGTAGGATAAAGGTAGCCTGTGCCTAGGGTGAAAACTGCCTGAACCAGGATGTAGAGCTGGCAACCAGGTCTTTTTCCATCCTCAAAACTTCCCTTTTTATACAGGTTTTCCAGGCAATTCTAAATGCCTCCCAAACAACCCCCATGTGGACTGAGGGGAGGGCAGAAACAGGGTGGTCTTGGGAGATTGCCAGCTTAGACACCTGCACTGGGGAATTTGGGGTGGTTGGATGTAAAAGACATGGTCATCCTCTCTCTGGCCACTCTTCACACCTCCCCACATGTCTTCATTTTCCTCACCCAGTCCCCCCCATCCTGAGGAGTACACTTTCTGCTCTCCGGTATTTTCTTTTGGTTCAATAGGTTGCTAAATGGTTCCATAACTTTCTCACAATACCATCCCTTTAAGTCCTTAATGTTTCAAAGCTTGTGAACCTTCTAAGGCTTGGAACACAGGAAAGGAGCCCCTGGTGACCAAGTCTGGAGATGTCACTGATCTTAGCTAGATGCCGTTTACAAGGACTGGGTTCTAGTCACCTTTTTACAGTCTCTGAAAAATATTAGGGGCTGAATGATTGTTAGATAAATTTTAATGAGATAAAATATGCTTTGTATTTTAATCATCATTAACAGAGAAGTTGTTTTATCCCCACGGACACATACATAGTAGATTCATAATTTCAGAGATATGTAATAGCCACTTAAAAATTCACATGCTGCTTCCTCTGACTCATAAGCCTTGTACATTGATGTTCAATTATTGTCATGTTCTTCCTGTTTTTACTCTTTATTTATTTAATTTTTTGTATATTTTTGCCAGTAGGAGAGTTAATTGGCATTGCTCAAATGACTTCTCCATATTATCAAAGATGTCCTGGTACTTATGCAACATACATAGAGATTATATAGCCTTGATACACTGGAAAATACTACTTTTTCTTAAACATACAATTCCACAGATTCTTAATAAAACCAGTTGCTGTCAAGGAATTTATTCATTTAGTCATTTTACAAATACTTAGGACCTGGTCTATGCTAATCACTGAATGTACAGCAGTGAATAACACGCTGTTCTAATTGATCTCTAATATTACATTCCCTCCCTTACAATCTATTCTTCTCAGAGTATCAAAGATGATATCTTAAAAACATAAATCAATGAATGTTATTCCCATGTTTAAACTTTCCAATGCCTTTCTAGTACACTAATCTAGGCTCTTGGCCCATATATTCTAGGATCTTCCTGATCCCTGGTATTTTTTTTTTTTTAGAAAGGGTCTCTGTCACCCAGGCTGGAGTGCAATGGAAACATCATGGCTCACTGCAGCCTCCACTTCCTGAGCTCAAGTGGTCCTCCTACATCAGCCTCTAGAGTAGCTGGGACAGCAGGGAGTCACCACCATGACTGGCCAATTTTTGTATTTTTTGGAGAGATGAGGTCTGGCCAGGTTTCCCAGGCTGGTCTTGAATTTGAGTGATCCTCCCACCTCAGACTCCGAAAGTGATGAGATTACAGGCATGAGCCACCACACCTGGCCATTGGGTCCTTTTTAATCTCTACTGCACGTGCTGCCATTTTCTCTCCTCTCTCCAGACACCCTGGTCTTTCTGCCCTTTAATACACCAAGCTTGTTCCTACCTCAGTGCCTTTGTATATGAAGTTTCTCAGTCTGGAGATTTTTCTCCCAAACTGTTACAGTATCCCAAGTCTCAACTATAAAGTTACCTCCTCAGAGATGTGATACCTAGTCTACTTTTCAAAAATTGACCTCCACCCATACCTTAGTCCCCTAAGTCATTGGTAACATATCTTTTTTTGTTGAAATGGGGTCTCATTCTGTCGTGCAGACTTTAGTGCAGTAGCACAGTTTTGGCTCACTGCAGCCATGACCACCTGGGCTGAAGTGACCCTCCCACCTCAGCCTCCTGAATAGCTTGGACAACAGGTACAGGCTGCCATGCCTGGCTAATTTTTAAAAAATATTTGTGGAGGCCGGGCACGGTGGCTCACGCCTGTAATCCCAGTACTTTGAGGCCAAGGCAGCGGATTACAAGATCAAGAGATCGAGATCATCCTGGCCAACATGGTGAAACCCGTCTCTACTAAAAATACAAAAAAATTAGCTGGGCCTGTTGGCATTCACCTGTAGTCCCAGCTACTCGGGAGGCTGAAGCAAGAGAATTGCTTGAACCTGGGAGGCGGAGGCTGCAGTGAGCTGAGATCATGCCACTGCACTCCAGCCTGGCGTCTGGTGATGGAGTGAAACTCTGTCTCAAAAAAAAAAACATTGTGGAGATGGGATCTTGCTGTATTGCCTAGGCTGGTCTCAAACTCCTGCCTTGGTGGAAACACATCTTATGTTCTGCATAGCAATCATATGTATATGAAAGTCTCTTACTTAAAAATGATTTTATATGAATGCCTTGTAGTCTCTTCTACAGAGAACTTATTTCTAAATTCAAACAAGGGAATCTGTGACAGTGGTGTGGAGTTAAGCATAAAATTGCATTTTCTGAATCAATAAATGTTGAGTTGATATCATCACATTGAGAGGAGATTAAGGACACCTTTTACCAAAAATATGCTATGACTCCACAGCCATAATTTCAGGAAATGACTGTATTAGTTCATTTTCACACTGCTATAAATTGCCCAATATTGGGTAATTTATAAAGGAAAGAGGTTTAATTGACTCAGAGTTGAACATGGCTTGGGAGGCTTCAGGAAACTTACAATCATGGCAGAATGCAAAGGGGAAGCAAAGCACCTTCTTCACAGGCAACAGGAAGGAGAATGAACACAGGAGGAACTACCACATACTTATAAAACCATATCTCATGGAACTCACTGAATATCGCAAAAACAGCACGGGAGAAACCACCCCTATGACTGAGTTACCTCCACTTGGTCTCTTCCTTGACACATGAAATTATGAGGATTACAATTCAAGGTGAAGTTTTGGGTGGGGACACAGTCAAATCCTATCAATGACACTTTATATAGGTCAATGATTTCAGCTTTGTTTTTCCCATTCCAGTTACTCCGAATATGGGATTCCTTTTTTCCTTTTTGTTGATGTGTTTTGTTACCTTTGACTTGAGCTAGTAAATGCTTGTTTCACAATTACTTCAGGATTTATATGTGTGTGTGTGTGTGTGTGTGTGTGTGTGAATGGAAATTTTTAAAAAATTATTTAATGTGTAACTCAGTGTGTATTTGAAATGCCATTACCTAACTTGAAAAATGCAGAGAAGCCTGCTGAAGATCTCTGGTATGCACTTAATGCTATCTGTTTTGGTTTATTAAGGAGATATATCCTGAGGGGAGGCAGTGGAAATACTCAAAGGCACATAAAGTGCTAAGATTGTAAAAACGAAAACAGTTTTACCTGATTTCCTCAGGAGGATATTAAATTTGGGAGTTAGTTGCCCTTGGTTACGTACTTTTTTTCTTTGTGTTTGTAATCTTCAACTTATGGAATGCTATATTTTTTTTTCTCAAAATGCTTTGCCTACTTGTAAGGAATTAGTTAGAGATAATCCATATCTTTCTATCTAATTGTGTTTCTAACCTTTTTCTTGGATAGTGGCCTTTATATTTAGAGAATTGCATAAAATAGAATAATATATCTAAAAAATACCAGAATGTTTGGTAGCTCATTTCTGAAAACCCATTATACTTAAGAACTGGTGGAAAGTTTTTTTTGGGGGGGGGAGGGGATTTGCTGTTTTAAAAAAACTCTGTATCATTTAAAACCTCCAGGTGAATTATTATAGTGACTGTATTAATTTTCTAGGGCTGCCACAATGCAGTACCATAATCTGAGTTACATGATTGTCTCACAGTGCTACAGGCTTGAAGTCAAAAGTCAAGATGTTGGCAGGGTAGGTTCCTTCTGAGGAAGGAATATCATAAACATTTGGGTCAACATCATTTCAGATATTAGGTACTTATCCATCTACTTGTCTCTCTAGCTGTATAGCTACAAAAACTGTACTGGTTATGAACACTCTTTTATATTAATAACTGGGCTTATTTCACTAACTATATGCCAAGAAAATGTTACATGCCAATAAGTGTATACACACGTACAACACATGTACATATAGTTATATATTTTTAAGAATCTCTGATATATATGAACACAGAGACATATATTGCCTTTTTAACAACTGGATATTTTATTTTTATTATGTTAACTTTGAAATAGGTAATAATAATGTAATGTATATAACAGTTTAAGTAATAATAAATCATCTATAAGCCCAATACACTCCTAAAAAGTAAATTATTGTTCATAACACTCAAATTGGGAAGCAACCAAAATGTTCTTCAGCAGGTGATGGATAAACTGTGGTACACTCATACAATGGAATATTACCTAGTGATAAAAACCAAGGAGCTATCAAGTCAGAAAAAGACGTGGGGGAACTGTAAATGCATATTGCTAAGTGAGAAAGTCAGTCTGTCTATACGCTGTATTATTTTGATTTTATGACATTCTAGAAAATACAAAACTATGGAGAATACTAAAAAATCAGGAGTTAATAAGGGCTTGGGAGGAAAAGGGAGGGATAAATAAATGGATCACAAATAATTTTTAGGGCAGTGAAATCTCTCTATATAATATAACGATGGATGCATGTCATGGTACAATGTGAAAACTCACACAAGGTACAGAGTGAAACCTAGTCTAAATTGTAAACTTTAATTTATAATAATTAATCGGTATTGGCCAATCAGCTATAACCAATGTACCACATAAAGCAAGATAGTAACAATAGGGAAAACTGAAATGGTTGGGGTCGGGGGGTACAGATAAAAGGCTTTGAAGGAGCTCTGTACTTTCTGCTCAATATTCTGTAAATCTAAAACTGTTCTGAAAAATAATTTTTTTGAGACAAATTCACAGTCTGTTGCCCAGGCTGGAGTGCAGTGGCACAGTTACAGCTCACTGCAGTCCCAATAGCTCACTGCAAGCTCGAACTCTTGGGCTCAAGCTAGGCTCCCACCTTAGCCTCCCAAATAGCTGGTACTACAGGTGCATGCCACCGTGCCTAACTAATTTTATTTTTGCAGAGGTGAGAGTCTTGCTAGTTTAGCCAGACTGGTCTTGAACTCCTGGCCTCCAGAGATCCTTCTGCCTCAGCCTCCTAATGTATTGAGATCACAGGCACATGCCTGACCTCAAAATCTATTTCTGAAAACACAATAGTGTGTCACCAGCTCCTCTGAACCCAATATTTTCCCAGATGGCAGTCTGAAATTTACCCAATCGTGATCCGGAATTTTGTGTTTATAATTCACCTATTTCACTTTGTGGTTTTACCAGTATCCCCCAAATAAAATATTTAGTTTTTCCAGTTTCTACAGTTTTTAAAAACAAAATATATCTTCATCTAGAATTAATGTTTTACTCAATATGCTCCTGAAGCATGTTTATGCTGACTGGCTCTTTCTTATTAATTTTATCTCCTTTTAGTAAGCCATTAAATCATTTGATCCAATTTAAGTATTTGTTTTGCTGTTACTGGATATTGGAATTCTTTATTTTATTTATTTATTTATTTTTGGCTTTTTGGCTTGTTTTCTGTTATAATTAACTATGCTACTATCAAGAGTCTTATCCAGGCTTCTTCACACTCTGCAACTTGTCTTTGTATTTTCCTAACACTATCTTTCAAAAACCAGACATTTAATATTTGACAAAATTTAGTTTAACATTTTGTTATTTTATGGATCATGCTCTTCTTGTCACCACTAAGAAACCTTTACTACCTGCCAAAGTTAGCAAACTAATTCAACAACCTAATGACGTATAAAACATGTTTTTCAGAAAAAGGTTTGGTTTACTCTAGGATTGCAAGGTTATTCATCATGACAAAATCTATTAAACAAATTAAACAAATTGAAGTAATAAATCATATCTCAATAAACTCAGAATGAGAGCATTTGATAAAATTGGACACATTTATGATAATTCCTGGTGAACTAGACACACAGTTAACCTTCCTCAAATTCAGACAGAAGATTCAGAGAAAACATAATTGCAAAATGTTAAAAGCATTCCCTTTAATATTTGGGAAAAAAAAGAAGGGCACCCCCTATAAATTCTTGTATTCAGCTTTGCACTTGCGCATGTTGACTCTCCAGTGAAAAAAGATAAATGTAGTCTGAAATTATTTGAAACAGGTAACAAAATTATCATTATTCAAAAGTAATATGTTTTTATATAAAAACCCAAAAGAGAAACAACAAAAATTTAGTAAATTGTTAGGTAAAAATTCAATATGTAAAACTTCATTTCTGTACACAGCAAACCACAAAAACGCAAATATGTTACTTAGGAGTAAATCTAATGAGAAACATGCAGTCATCTACAAAAAAAATCTTAAAGATGCTAAGTTCCAAATAAATGGAAAGACATACAATGTTTATTGATCAGCAGGCATAACATTATTGAAGTATAAATTCTTTACAAATTGATGTATAGATTCAATGTGATTTTAAAGGACTAAAAGGGTTGTTTTGTAGAATTTGTTTTTTCCCAACAATTATATCAATACATAAAGAGCCAGGAATAGCCACAGTATTCTCAAACATAGATAAAACTCAAAATAATTATGTTGAGTGCCTGAAGCCTGACAAGAAAAGGCACCTGCTATATATATGATTCCATTTATATAAAATTTTAGAAAATATACACCAAATTTGGTGACAAAAAACAGATCACTGTTGCCTGGTAACTGGAGAAGGAGTGTGGAAGAGTGCAGGAGGGTGGGATTTCAAGGGAGCATGAGGACATTCTGAAGGATGATGGATATGTTCTTTAAATTGATTCTGGTTATGGTTTCATGGATGTATACAGATCAAATTTATCACATGTTACACTTTATTTTTAGCCAGTTATATGTCAATTATGCCTCATTAACATTGTTAAGATAATTAACCATCAATTGAAAACAACAATGATTAACAGATGTCCTTTTCTTTGTAAGTGACATTTTTGTATGCAAGGTGAGTGGCTGTGAAGTCATTTGAGCAATACAAAAAATAAACATAAAAAAGGCGCTAGAATGATTCATCTCACTATCATATTCAAAAGCTTGAAATGTGACTAGTAAAGCCTCTATTTGTCAGCAAGACTGTCAGAAACTAAAAGTAACTACTGGATACCCGCTGAATGGTTCTGGAACTGGACCAGAGCTAATATGTGAAATACATTAACCTGTTGTCTACAGCTGGGTGAATATCTATGGTCTGAACTGATATCAGTTCTCATTTTTAATTTGGATTGGTTTTCCTAATAACTGAAGCAATGCTTTAACTGTCTGAGGACCTATCCCAGAAAATATTCTGTTTGGACCCCCAGCTTGTATAACATGTGATTGTTGGAACCATTTTAGTGTAGGCACAATTTATTTTTATTTTATTTATTTACATTTATTCATTTTTTGAGTCACAGTTTCACTCCTGTCACCTAGGCTTGAGTGCAGTGGCGTGATCTTGGCTCACTGCAACCTCCGCCTCCTGGGATTCAAGCAATTCTCCTGACTCAGTCTCCTGAGTAGCTGGGATTACAGGCACCCGCCACCAAGCCCAGCTGATTTTTGTATTTTTAATAGAGATGGGGTTTTACCATGTTGGCCAGGCTGGTCTCAAACTCCTGACCTCAGGTGCTCCTCAGCCTCCCAAAGTGCTGCAATTACTGGTGTGACCCACTGTGCCTGGCCCTAGTGTAGGCACAATTTTACAGTGATCTAAGAAGCATCATATAGAATATATGGGCTAATCCTATATACTTAAATAGGCTATAGGTATATAGGAAGGAAGTGGACTGTTCTCTATCCTCAAGGAAGTAGACTGATTCGTAATTAAAACTGATATTTGAAATACCTACTACCAAAATGCTGAGGTAAGAAAAGACTAAAAACTTGGTTGACACAATTGAACTTAAGTGTGCTAAAGTTTAATATGCATGGAAATAAAGAGGGATTGCTGTTTTCTAGACCGTGGAAGTAGTACAGGGAAAATGGGGGAGACAGGATGAGAGACGACACAGGAATTTACATAAACTTCTTTCCTACTTCTGTTTATTTTTTTTCTGCCTGATCCTGTAGAACCAGCATTTGGATTATATTTATGGGTTCCACCTAAAGATTTGGTTCTAAATATTACCCACACATGACATCAAACTTCTATTATTCCACTTTATTTATTTACTTATTTATTTTTGAGACAGAGTTTCACTCTTGTCACCAAGGCTGGAGTGCAGTGGCACAATCTTGGCTCACTGAAACCTCTTCCTTCCAGGTTCAAGTGATATTCCTGCCTCCTGAGTGGTTAGGATTACAGGCACACACCATCACGCCAGGCTAATTTTTGTAGTTTTAGTAGAGACAGGGTTTCACCATGTTGACCAAGTTGGTCTCAAACTTCCTGCCTCAAGTGATCTGCCCGCCGTGGCCTCCCAAAGATTACAGGTGTGTGCCTGACTATATTATCCCACTTCCTAAGCGGGTAGTGGGGAAGAGTTATTGTGTTACTCACCTGTCCAAGCTAGGATGAATGGTTTCTGCCTCTCTCTCGATGAGGGGATTAAATAGTCATACAAGCTTGGACTTAGCCAACCTACTACATGGAGCTGGGAATGAAAGTAGAGAGACAGACTGGCTAGGTTCATAGAGCTGTCAGTTCTGCGGGTCAGTCCTTTGATAAAACCTGATGGCCCTCCCTTAGAGGTTTTGGGTGAAAACTAGTAACAAATGGAAGGAAGAAGTGATTGCTCCTAGAAAGAAACTGATAAGTAACCCAAAAAGGAAATACCTATTTTACCTTGGTACCTCATAAGAGACTGAGAGCAAGAAAATGATACTACCTCTTAGTTTTATTTCCCAGTCTCCATATGGGTAAAACTAATTGTCTGCAGAAATTGCCACTTTTTTTTTTTTTAGCTGAAGGTCCACATGGACCTCAGATCATTGGAGAGGTTTCAATCTGGAGTCATTTATATGTTATGTGGAGATGACACTAACTAAAGGCCTTGTAAAGAAATACTTAGAATAATTCAAATGTGGCTTTATCTGCTCAAGGGCAATGACTTGGTATTATGGCAGCAGAAGTGGAAGGAATGATTTTGTGGGAGACTTATGGTCCCTATAGCCTATGAGATTTCATAATAAGAATATGTAATTGGCATAGGGGGGTCCTCTAAATGCCAAGCCCCCAGATGTAAACAAAAGCCATATATATCCAACAGTGTAGTTAGTTGGAACTGGGAATCTATTAAACTTGACTAGACTTTACCAATGAGAAGAAATGAGCATTGCTTAAAGAAAAGATACATTTGGAACTCGTATTTGTACAGCCTTAGAGCATAAAACAAGACGTATGGCTCTTCCCATAAGAGATCTGGAATCCAAAATTAGCCGAGATTTCACTTTTGATTGACACCTTAATCCGTGACATGTTTTATATAGGCATAGGCTGTTTTTGTTGGAAAGCCTGAGAAAACATTATACCGAAAACTGACTAACTTTCTAATAATCATATTCTAATTCCTAATGCCACTGTTTTTCATCATAATATTGCTATAGTTGGTACAATGAATTGAATTGATGTTACTTATATTGATGAGCAAATGAAAATCTCCACAAAATGTCCTGTCACAAACTGGTTGTCTAGAGGAGAAACAAGACTTGATTAATTATTAGATAATTATTACTTGAGTTAATCTGTTGATAGCATTCACAAAGTTCAAATTTTAGTGCTAAAAGGAGGCAAAGAAGTTGTTGAGCTTTTGCATGATTACAAACGAGTTTGGCATGGAATATTTGGAAATTGAAATGTGTTTGAAGCAAATCACACCTTATTGAATGATACAAATAATTAATATCAAATCATTGGATATTATCCTTTGATTTTCTGTTTTACAAATGGTGAAAAAGAAATAGAACACGTGATAATGAATGATTTATAATTTCATGAGTTCAAACCAGAATCAAAAGTGTGGACTACATGATATAAAATTATCCTACAGCTAAATTAGTCTACAGCTAATTGGACTACATAAGATAAAATTATTCTACAGCCCTTGCTCATCTTTGGAGATATGTAGAAGTCTGGTATTGACCCTTTGCCAAGATTAGGATAAGATGGACTAGACTGTGATTGATGATGTGCTATTCAAAGTTCAGATTATCCTTGTGACACCAGGACCTAGCCTGCTTGCATTCCATAGAATGATGACCTACCCCTGGCCTTATCAGCGTTAGAGGCTGGCTTGGCTACATGGCCAGTGTGCATAAAAGGTTCCATTGAAAATTGTTGTCCAGGTACTCCTGAAGCTAAGGTTTCTCCAGCATGTCTTGGTTTTTCATAATCTGAAGATGAAGCACATCCTGTTGTCCCAAGAAAGGCCATTGTGGGACTGCACCTGAAAACTTCTCTTATCCCAATGCTGCCTGCATTCTTCCTCCTCCTTTACTCTCTTCTTTACTTTTATTAAAGCCTTACATGATGCAATACACACTAAGGAGTCTCGTGAATCCCTTCAGTTATCCCATCCTGTGTAGTCAATACACATCTGTACAGTTTAATGTCTATAAAATATGATTTTGTGCTATACATAATTATAGCCATTTTTTAAATGATTTCTGGTTTTAATATTAGTAATATCTAACATTTGTTATGTATCAGACATTGTTCTAGATAACTTTTAGTTATTAATTTATTTGATCCTCAAATAAACATTGCATGCAGCTTAAAAAAAAGTTGTTTTATTGTTGGCAGTTTTCACATAAGGAAATAGGAGTGCTGATGTCCTAAGAAGTTCATTCTTCCAGGTTACACTTGTTAGTTGAGATACAAACCACAGCGGTTGGGCTGTAAGGTCAATGTACTTCCCCTCCATTCTTTGGTGCCTAATACAGTATGGTAGCAAAATTTTATAAATTTGTCTCGACCTAAAGTTATAAAAATATTTGTACATAATTTTTCTCCTGTTCTCACTTCTTCCATACTAAATTATTATTTGTAGTTTCTTAAATGTGTGTATTTTCTATTTCCACCTTATTTTGCTTTTATCTTTTGCTCTACAGAGAAAACCTTCTTCTATTGCATAATCTTTTTTATTGAGTTAATTCTGCTTTTTACTTAAGACTCTCCCTTTTCCATAGCAGTCTGAGCATAATGCCCTATTTCATGTTTCAGTGGTGATAACTGCACACCTATGCCATAGCACAGATAATAGTGAGGTTTAATTTTCTTTTTTTCCCCTAATGTGCATATATTTTTCTAATGCATATTTTGACTCTAAAATGTAAACTCCTGAGGTCAGGATTATGCCTTTTTGCATCTACAAGGTCCAACAAAATTTCTGAGACATAGTACTTGTTCAGTAAATATGTGTTAACAATGAGTATGCCAGGGTTTACATTTCTATTTTAAATAATTCTGCCTCTTTTTGACAAGTATTATGGGTTCTCTTGTTATTTGGTCATTTACTATCCCTGCCTCAGTCAGATAATACCACCTGCTTACATTAATTTTTCTTTATAAGATAGCAACAACCAAACCATCAATATTCACTTCACTTCTTCTTTAGTTTAAATAAATGTGGCATGAAATATTATATAAAAATAACCTAAGAGGGTTAAACAAATGAAAAAATAGGCATAAACTTGTATTTAGTGTATGGTAAAAACTTACTGTTTTTAAAGAGGAAAAAAATAAATTCCAAAGGCCCTACTTTAAAGAGTATGCTGGGTTTCCTTTTCTTCTCTAGACTTTATGATACGTCTCTTATATCTCATTACAAGAAAATGCACTCTGAATTTCCTAAAGAATATTGCAAATGATCTCTTCTTTAAGAAGGAGATGAGAATCTTAATGGACACAACTAGGTTATATATTAAGTATGCTTGCCTTAGAATGCTGGGCCTTGAATTAATGAGTTAAGAGATCAGTTTGAACTGGTTTTAGTCAAACACAAAAGCCCTAGGAAGCTAAAGAAATTCTGAGCTGGTTTAAGAGTCAATAACACAGTGAGATTTTAGACCCTGTTGTATTATGTAACAGCCTTGCAATAGATGAAACATTTAGCATGTAGCAACCCCAGTATAGATAGAACTGCCGGTCTTTGCTTACCATATTCATTTAGCCTGGATAGAACTCAGTCCTAGAACACTACTGACTTTGATTGTAATGGAAGCCACAAATTGGCAGAGACAGCACAGCCAAGTCATGTATAACAGGGACCAAGGGCATCACACTCATCACCATTCACATTTGCGCCATAAGAAAAAAATACTTAGATTATAAGAATTTTTCATGCCCTAGCTCCAATTGAGAGAACAGGGCTGCCTCCTACGCTTTATGCTTGTAATAGAACCCATTGCCTTATTTATTTATTAACTTGATTCTTTCTTTGTAATACTATTTAACCATATATTAGGATCTATTTTTATCAATTCAGTAACTTTATATTAAATATTTCTTGCTTTTTAAAATTTATCTTACTCTCGTTTCCTAAGTCTCAGCATTGATTGTTAAATCAATGCAGAATATATTCCAGCAGTGCTTCTCTGGACACTCAATCTGGATTTCACTAGGTCATGTCAGTATGCCAGCCTTATGGGAGGGAGAAAACCAAGGCATTAAATATCCCTGCCCATTTGATCTAGCAGTATTGAAGCTGCTTCCCTCTGTAAGTGCAAGACAAAGGATTCCATGACACAGCTCAACTTTCACCTGAAAAAATTCTATAATCTAAAGTACTTTTTTTTCTCCTGAAATATTCCTAAAGTCTGGGACTCCACTGGTTTCCTTCATGAGCTCACTTCTACCTTTCCGTCGGATCTCTTTTTTGACATTGTTATTTTTGTTTTTGTTTTTCTTGCTATGAAGTCTTGCTCTGTCATCCAGGCTGGAGTGCAGTGGCAAGAGCGCTAGGCTCACTGTAACCTCTGCCTTCTATATTCAAGCAATTCTCCTGCCTCATCCTCCTCAGAAGCTGGGATTACAAGCATGCACCACCACGCCTGGCTAAGTTTTTTCTATTTTTTTGTAGAGACAGGGTTTCACCATGTTGGCCAGGCTGGTCTCAAACTCCTGACCTAAAGTGATCCACCTGCCTGGGTCTCCCAAAGTGCTGAGATTACAGGTGTGAGCCACCACACCTGGCCCAGATCTCTTTCAAGAGCATTTCCTTCCCTTGCTAATGGGCCCAGATCTTTGAATCTTGGTTTGCCTCTGCAACTCATCCACCCAGATCATTCCTTGACACTAATGTCAAAACAATGTGGTCATGCACATGTCTGGATCTTCAGGGCAGAATAATCCTGAAGTTTTTGTAACATTTCCAAGGAAAGAGTTCTGGGAAACATGTCTATAATATTGAGACTGGGATAAAATTAAGTCAGGTTTCCTGACAGGAATCCATACAAGTGTTGTAATGCTGGCTTCCTTTTCTGATCCTTTTTTCCCCTAACATCAGACTTTTGTAGCTAAGCAGTATGTAGGAAAGGGTCTAATGAACTGTTTCACAAATGGTGTGTGGCCATTATTGTTTTTTTTTAAAAAAATATATATTTTATTGCGTTTTAGGTTTTGGTGTACATGTGAAGAACAAGCAAGATTGTTGCATAGGTACATACATGGCAATGTGGTTTGCTGCCTTCCTCCCCATCACCTATATCTGACGTTTCTCCCCATGTTATCCCTCCCCAACTTCCCACCCCACCGCTGTCCCTCCCCTAATTCTCCCCTCACAGACCCCAGTGTGTGATGTTCCCCTCCCTGTGTCCATGTGTTCCCATTGCTCAACACCCACCAATGAGTGAAAACATACGGTGTTTGATTTTCTGTTCTTGTGTCAGTTTGCTGAGAGGGATGGTTTCCAGGTTCATCCATGTCCCTGCAAAGGACACGAACTCATCGTTTTTTACGGCTGCATAGTATTCCATGGTGTATATGTGCCACATTTTCCCTGTCCAATCTATCATCAATGAGCAATTGTGTTGGTTCCAGGTCTTTGCTATTGTAACAGTGCCACAATGAAAATTCGTGTGCATGTGTCCTTATAATAGAACAATTTATAATCCTTTGGATATATACTCAGTAATGGGATTGCTGGGCCAAATGGAGTTTCTATTTCTAGGTCCTTAAGGAATTGCCACACTGTCTTCCACAGTTGTTGAACTAATTTACACTCCCACCAACAGTGTAAAAGTGTTCCTAATTCTCCACATTCTCTCCAGCATCTGCTGTCTCCAGATTTTTTAATTATTTCCATTCTAACTGGTGTGAGATGGTATCTCAATATAGTTTTGATTTGCATTTCTCTAATGACCAGTGATGATGAGCATTTTTTCATATGTTTGTTGGCCTCATATATGTCTTCTTTTGAAAAGTGTCAGTTCATATCCTTCGCCCCCTTTTGAATGGGCTTGTTTATTTTTTTCTTGTGAATCTGTTTTAGTTCTTTGTAGATTCTGGATATCAGCCCTTTGTCAGATGGGTGGATTGCAAACATTTTTTCGCATTCTGTTGGTTGCCGATTCACTCTAACGATTGTTTCTTTTGCTGTGCAGAAGTTCTGGAGTTTAATTAGGTCCCATTTGTCTATTTTGGCTTTTGTTGCCAATGCTTTTGGTGTTTTAGTCGTGAAGTCCTTGCCTATGCCTATGTCCTGGATGGTTTCGCCTAGATTTTCTTCTAGGGTTTTATGGTGTTAGATTGTATGTTTAAGTCTTTAATCCATCTGGAGTTAATTTTAGTGTAGGGTGTCAGGAAGGGGTCTAGTTTCTACTTTCTGCACATGGCTAGCCAGTTTTCCCAACATCATTTATTAAACAGGGAATCCTTTTCCCATTGCTTGTTTTTGTGAGGTTTGTCAAAAATCAGATGGTTGTGGATGTGTGGCATTGCCTCTGAGGCCTCTGTTCTGTTCCCTTGGTCTATATCTCTGTTTGGTACCAGTACCATGCTGTTTTGATTACTGTAGCCTTGTAGTATAGTTTGAAGTCAGGTAGTGTGATGCCTCTAGCTTTGTTCTTTTTGATTAGAATTGACTTGGCTATGTGGGCTCTCTTTTGGTTCCATATGAAGTTTAAGGTGATTTTTTCCAGTTCTGTGAAGAAAGTCATTGGTAGCTTGATGGGGATAGCATTGAATCTATAGATTACTTTGGGCAGTATGGCCATCGTTAATATCTCTGTTTTAAAGATGAGGAAACATGCTTATAAATAGAGTGTCTCGGTTTTGTTTCAAATTCTTATTCAGACTTTAAACTTAACCCTCAAGAGGTTAAGGCTTTAAAATAGAAACTTTTTTTCCTAACAGGATGCTTCAAAATACCACATCAGATGTGAAAAACTTAAAAATATTACCAACATTATAAGAGAATGATGGATCGTGGGGTATATTTTATGATGCACTTGTCTTATTTCAGCGTCTGCCTTAGCAAATATATCTGGATTACAATGAACAATCTTGAAGGTAAATTAATAAAAGTTTTCTTGATTAGTGTGTAGAAGGGTTGGGTATAATTCTTTTCCTCAGTGATACTAATTAAGACAAAGAGAGAGACAAGAGGTCTGAACTTACTGCATACTCTTGATGCTTAAATTCAACCAGTATTAATCCGATAGCTACCATCTGTTCTCCTAGTCAATGCCTCTTAATTAGGAGAAACCACAGATTCAGTCCATGAGTATTTTCACTTTAGACCTGGTTGTATGATGACCAGCAGAAAATGTTAGAGAGTGAGGTAAAAAGATGATGATTCTCTTCTACTTACCAAGGTGTTCCACAGTGACCAGCCCAGTGATCAGGACCAGACTCTCTTACCATCACCTCACTCCTTTGTTCAATTTTGTTTGACCATTTCATAGGTTGACAAGCATCAAAACATGGACTCCCACTTTTGAAGGGATAACATGGGGAGAAATGCCAGATAAAGGTGATGGGGAGGAAGGCAGCAAACCACATTGCCATGTATATATCTATGCAACAATCTTGCATGTTCTTCACATGTACCCCAAAACCTAAAATGCAATATATATATATATATATATATATATATAAATAAATAAATAAACATGGACTCCCATATACTGGGCAAGTAGCTAGGCCTTCCTCCAGTGTTCCAAAGGCCACTGCTGCCAGAGTTTTCAGTCAGAATTACCAAGATCAACCAAGACAGGAGGCTTGCTTAAGACCAGGAGTTCGAGACCAGCCTGGCAACATAGCAAGACCCTGTCTGTGTTGAAAAAAGAAAAATTAATTACTAAGATCAAACTTACTGGAAAAGTGGTTCTCAATTGTCATTGAAAATAAGCCCTTGTTATTTTAAATGCTTTTGTGTCTTCTATTAAACTTAGTGAGACTTATCTTTTCATTTCCTCTACATTAGTGTAACCTAAAATAGTCCCTGATCTTGATTTCTTCTCAGTTGAAGTTCAACGTTCTATAGGCGGGAAATGTGGATCGATTGCCTGGCCTCATTTAATGTGAGAAACATATTGATTTGCTTAGATTTACTCATTTATTCTTAACATACACTATATTTTCTTAAAGCTAAAAAATTATTGAATACCAATTTTGACTCAATTGAGAAAATAACAGAGTAAATCATGCTGCAAATTTCCATTTTAATAAAAGTATGAAGAAGAAAATCGAGATTCTTCTCCCCCCTCAGCTCAGTTCATTCTTTCAGATCCATTTTTTCAATCACCAACTATTTGTTCTTAATGATAATGGGAAGGGAATGCATATAAAATACACAATTCTTTACAGGACTGTCATTTTCTATGAACTTAAAATATGATTGTGGTATTATTCACTTTTATTTGATTCTTCATATTTAGACCAACACACTAATGGTTTTCATGCAGAATCAATCAAACAGGCAACAGACACTCTAGTCTAATAACTACATTTAGGTATACTTTGGCCTAAATAACATGTTTATTAAATTTCTAAAAGGTTTCTCTAGATTTTTGTTTAAAGAAATATTTTCAACACTTTAGAAGCACACACAAAAAGAAGGGTACTATTTTTAAAGGGTGAGGGCAAAATTGTTCAATTCTAGGTTAAAGATTTTTATTTTCTTTTTTGAGACAGAGTCTTACTCTGCTGCCCAGGCTGGAGTGCAGTGTCACTATCCCAGCTCACTGCAAACTCCGCCTCCAGGGTTCAAGTGATTCTCCTGCCTCAGCCTCCCAAGTAGCTAGAATTACAGGCACCCACAACAACACGCAGCTAATTTTTGTATTTTTGGTAGAGATGGGGTTTCACCATGTTGGCCAGGCTGGTCTCAATCTCCTGACCTCAAGTGATCTGCCTGCCTCAGCCTCCCAAATTGTTGGGATTCTAGGCATGAGCCACCACACCCAGCCAGGACATTTCTAAAGATGGGAATTATTAGTGGGTCAAAGACCTGATGTTAAAGACCCATTCTCAGCCACAGCATTTGAAAACAGAACAAAGAATACACAGAATTAACAACTGTCTGCCCTCCCCACCACAGCCCAGTTTCTCCCACTGTCTGCTGAATTATTTGCGTTCCAGGATAGTCTCCACTTGAAGTTAAACCATCCATGCTTCTCCCTGCACTTCAGTCTGAAAATCCTTTTAAGACAATAAGCAGAGGCAAACATCCTCTAGGTTCCCCTCTGAGGAATCACTGTCTTGTGCTGCCTTGTGTCAGCTGTTTGAAAATCATTTTCATATATTTTATCAAGTTATATAGTTGTTTCAGGCAAGAGGGTAAATTCAGTCTCTGTTACCCCATTGTAACTATAAATCAAAGTTGCATTTGTTTCATTAAAAATCTAATTTTAAAAACAGATCAAATTTCTGTTGGTATTTTTTTATGCAGATCAAAATTGGCTATCTCCATTGCTCCTTGAATCCTATGCTGTGTCAGGAGTTATCCTGAGATAAAAACCTAAGATTCTTAATGCAAGAGGGTTGGCAATGGCATAATTTCCCTTTCAGCATATAAAATTAACATGACTGCCTGTGCAGTGGCTCAGGCTTGTAATCCCAGTGCTTTGGGAAGCCGAGGTGGGCGAATCACCTGAGGTCAAAAGTTCGAGACCAGGCTAGCCAACATGACAAAACCCCATCTCTACAAAAAATAAAAAATTAGCCAGGCATGGTGGCAGTTGCCTGTAATCTCAGCTACTTGCAAGGCTGAGGCAGGGGAATCACTTGAAACTGGGAGGCAGAGGTTGCAGTGAGTCAAGATCAAGGCATTGCATTCCCACCTGGGCAACAAGAGCAAAACTCTATCTCGAAAAAAAAAAGTAACATAACATTTCTAGATAAGCAGAACTATAGTTTCTGTTACTTAGAGTTAAGTGCATTGAATGGTCAAATGTTCTAAAATTTTACCAAGACAAGCCACATATTGAAGATAATTAAGAACAAGAGAAAATGAGGAAATAGTTTAGCCATCACATGATAGAGTGTGAACTCTTCATCAGGCATATTATGAGGCAATAATGATGACCTAATTGAGTATGAGAAGTTGCAAAAAAATTAAATGTTTGATTATCCTGAAATATAAATTTACATTTATTATTATGAAAAATGAATTGCATTATAAATGGGTTCTTGGAGATATTAGCTAGTAATACTTTGAAAACATATGGTTAGCATGACATTTTAACAAGTACGACAGACAGGCTGATAAAACAAGAGCCCAGAAAAAGAACCATGTGTAGAGGGTCATTTGATTTTTGGCACAGCTTACACTGCAATGTTGTTGGGATGCAAATGTCTTTTCAGTAAGTGGTGCGAGGTTAATTAGGTAACTACATAGAAAAGACCAAATCAAACCTCTTATGATACAATACACAAAAGTCAGTTCTAGCAATGTTGTAGATCTCACATTAAAGTGAAAAAGCTTTTGGAGGATAACATAATACCCTTAAGACCTTGGTAAAAGCAAAGATTTCTTCAAAAGGGATAAACTTAAAGAGAGTTAAGAGAGATAAAAGCCAACTACCATCTTAAAAGAAGATATTTACTATCTATATTTGAGAAAGGACTCATACAGAATATAGAAAAATCTCCTATAAATGCAAAAGATAAAGTGTCAACCCAGTAGAAAAAGGGACAAAAACTCAAAAAGTATTTTACAAATGATGATAACCAAAAGCCAAAAAAAACATATTAAATGATGCTAAAATTTATTAGTCATCAGGAAAATGTGAATAAAAACCACATAAATACAGAGTGACTAAAATGAAAAAGGCAGGAAACACCAAATTAGTAAGAACTAGTACCTAAAAAAGTAATTTCCCTGCTAGTGTGAGTATAAATTGGTATAAACATTTTGGAAGACAGATTATTATCTCATAAACCTGAAAGTATGCATGCCTATTATCCTTCAATTTACTCTTTCATAATCACCTTAAAATGTGAATATTAATATGCATCTTTAGTGGGAACACACTAAAACATATATGCAAGAATGTTCATAGAAACATCTTTTAAAGTAACCCAATGTGAAAAGCAACCTAGAAGTTAATTTATAGTGAAATGGACAAGTTAATTTATAGTAAAATGGGCAAATTAATTTGTATTCTTACAATGGGATACTATATAGCAATTGCAATTGTGGAATGAACTACAACCGAATGCCTCAGTAATTCACAAACATAATATTGTGAGAAAAAAATCTAAACACAAAGTATACTATATAATTCTATTTTTGATACTCAAAAAGAAGCAACACTAATCTATGGTGTTAAAATTGAGATTATGGAATCTTTTTCCCCTTGTATTTGCTAACTACAAATACACAAAAAAGATAAATTATTTGAAAAAGTATAAACAGAATTCAAACTTTCTTATCACTAAAAACTACAGCTAATTTAAAATAATTTTAAAATAATTCATAAATAACTTTATTGAGGGAAATATTAAAGATAATTTTAATTATGTTATAAATATATAATCTATAAGGCTTAGTAAGAGAACCACTAGAAATATCTATAATAAAAATAGATAAAATCAAAGTCATAACTTTGAATTCTAGCATTCTTTTGGAAGCATTTGATCCTTTTAGTTTTCGTTATTTTCTTCAAGCCAAGAGTTGAATAAGTATTTATAAACAATAACACTAATAATAAACAAGTTTCACAAAGATGAAAATTTTCCCATTTACACCCTGTAGTTGCTGTATACAAGCTCCTGAGTTTAATATTAAAATTTTATCCACTCTAATATTTCAGCGTGGTTTTCTTAATTTCTTACAATATATTTCCGTCATGTTTTTATAGTGATAATTCCAAGCAGGTATAACCAATTAAAGTAAAACCTATGAAACCTCACCTAGCAATCTTTAACAAAAAAGGGAATAAGTAGAGAAGAAGATTCTTTATTCTCTACTTCTCAGAAGTTTTCTTTCCTTCTGGTCTCTCATTCACTGGTAGAAAACACTAATTTAGCTTCTGGCTCTCTGAGTGACTGTCTAAGCTTGAGTATAATTATTTATTAATGCATTAGTCTATTCATTCAAACATTTGCTGTTAACATTTATTCTGGATTGTGCATTAATCTAAGGTGAAATATTAAAAAGATACAGAAGGTATAGCCAGTTTCTCTACACCTTACAGTCAACTGTGGACCTATAGATAAAATTCTCCCCTAGCTCAGCAAGTGATGCACCAGTGGACTCAGGCTAGATAAAAGTTCACAGAGAGTTTGAAACAACAGGAAACAAGGGGACAAGAAGCACTGGCTGGTAAGGAAAGTCCATGCTTGTAAATGTCTGTCGTAATTCTTACTCTTTAGTTTCAGCTTCACCTCAGGCAGAAGAGTGAAGTGTGCTCCTGCAAAGAACGATTTAATACCATTTGCTTTGTTTTAGCAACCCGCCCCCCACCAAGAAAAATCTGATTCAATTGCTCATGTGCAGGTAGTTTAAAAAAATAAAGAGAGAGAGAGAAAGAGAACAAAGGGATCCTAGTGACAGACCTGGGAAGTTGGAAAAAGGAAGAAGGAAAAACAGTATAGGGATATTTTATCGATGGGTCTGTTTTATAGATTTCTTATGCTCAAGCTCATATAAAGTGTGTCTGAGAATTATCCACCTGGAGAAAGGAGTAAATTCATGTACCCATCAATTTCTGTACCCTACTAGTCAAGGATAGCCCTACTTTATAAAAACTAACTCCGCAGGCATGTTTATGAGTGTCATCATCAGTAAAACACAAGGGGAGAAAGCAAAAGGTACATGGTAATGGCTTTGGGCAAATCTAGATATTGCCCAGTTTCTGGTTGAAGCCTGCTATGAACCGGATAGTCCAGTAACAATTGGAACAAAAGTTGGGGCAGATCATGCAGCTATGTACAAAAGGTGTCCAGTGAAAGTTTCAAACATTGGAGAGCATTACTTTTAATAGTACAGATAACTAGTAATGAGACACGTAATGGAATATTGTTTGAATTTACTATAGTTTGCTCAATCTCCACATTAGGTTGGAAGAAGAAACATGTAAAGGACAAACATATTTCCTCCTTACAGTTTTACAAAATCATGCCTTATTATTTTCCACATTGGTTTCCCTGATTATTTTGAATATCTAAAGCAGGGGTTAGAATACTTAATAAATCAGATAGTGGCACAAAGCTTTGTTTTTCTATTAATTTTGACCAGATAATGTCCAATACACATGTTTAGAAATTATATATTTCCAAATGAAAATTAAGCAAGATATCATGGAGAAGTCTAAGATCTAGTCAACTTTAAAATGTGCTTTCCAGTTGTAATAGAAACACATGGAATATTCAGTGAATCAGAGAATCAGATTGCAGAAATGCTTAAAAAAAAAAAAAGTTTTAGAGTGAGGTCTGTGATTGAGTCAAGTAAGAAAAGAGTCTATATCATATTACAAACTTACTAGGACTACAACAAAAATTCATTGGAAATTAATATGTGTAAAAAGTAAAAGCTCTGCAGACTTATTGAAACCACATTTGCAAAATTATGACAGTAAGAGAAATCTGACATGGCTGATTCCATCTTGCTTCTACCCTCACAGAATGGCTGCCTTCACTCATTCCTGGGCATGGAAGAAGCTAAGTTTGGGAGAAGTTTAGTTTATAGTTTAAATTGTAATATCCCTTTTCCCAAAAACTAAACTACCCTTGTAAAGCTAATGAAAGTCCACCAAGTTAGGAGGCTGAGAGGGACCTAAATTCTACTAAGATGTAGGCATAGTTAAATAATTACCAGTCATTATTCTGGAGGTCATAAGACTGCAACTTCCCCAGTTACTTCTGTAAATTACATCACTGTCGTACCACCTAAGATTAGCCTTTTGGGATGTCTTTTTAGGCTTTTGCATTTGTAACCACCAGATGGCGACAGATGGACTTGTATCTCAACCAGTCCTGCGGCACCACCTGGAAGCAGAGGCAGCACTTGAGGACCAAATGAGGACCAAAATCCACACCCCTACCAACATATTAAGTGGTAGCAAGAAGAGTGATCCCTAAAGCCGTTTGTGATTAACAGTTACTCTAGCTAACATAAAAGAAATCTTAAATTAAAAACTGAAAAAACACAAATACTAAAACAATGAGCAATCACAAAAGTCCTAAAAGTTCACAGAGTAAAATTTCAAACTTTAAATATGTGAACTTTGAGGCACCTCACTAGTACTCAAAAGAACATAAAACACAAGTAGATAGTATAGGCCATTTATAAAACTGGTGAATATAATTTTTGAATGATTATACCACCAACTGCTGCTGTAAAACAGGAAAACCTTATTTTGCTGGTTAAAATGTACACTAACACTAATTTTCTGAATCCTAGGTTACATACTGTAAGAAGTCCACCTTTAAGATTCTTTCCTAGAAAAAGTGTTGGTAATATGTATACCAATTTATATATAAAAACAATTTTATTGAAGATCTGGTTACCATATTTAAGTTCCAGAAAATCTATATAAAATAGAAGAATATTAAATAAGTCAGTAACTATAGTGGCATAATAGGCAGTCAATTAATATGTCTTATCTAAGACTAGAGACATGGAAAAAATGTTCATAGCATAAGATGAAATTTACAATGCAATAAAACGTATACATGGACTATGATCTTAATTAAATAGTAAATACTTTATAATTTGAAAAATAATGCCTGGCTGAAAATATTCCAACACATTAATGAACTTTGTTTCTAAGAAAATGCAAGTTAATTTTTGATTTATAAAATTTCAAATTATAATGTCCATGTTTTATTTTCAGAACATAAAATTACATTATAATTTGTAAATTAAAAAATACTGCACATTAAATTTTGTATCTCATTTGCTCTTAAAAATAACTGGAACATTTTCACTTCAACTACAGTGTTGCTATATATATATTTTATATATAATAAATATATATTATAATATGAGTAAACACATAATATATAGCCTGTGACACATTATAACAATATTTTATCTTTCTATAATTATATTTTCAATTATTTACATTAAAAAATTCATATTTACTGTCATTTTCAAGAATAAAACTCTTACTCATTTTGTGAGGCTTATCTGAATACCAGTGTTTAGGAGACTTTCCCTCAACTTATTTTGAAACAAAAATTTGCCAATCACTTATTAACAAATAGCATGAGCATGGCCCACACAGACAGACCCAGCTCCTCACTTCTTGGAATGCTGGTGAACATCCGCCAGGGTAGCTTTAGGGCAACACAGTCAAATGGCCTTTGCAATCAATTAGAGGCACCAGTCCTGCAACAGGAAATTACGGCTATCCTACTCTATAAAAAAAGCAAAGCAGAAGCTTCTGTTATTAACCAGATTATTTTGTAAAAGAAGAAGAACATTTGAATCTTGTTAAAGCTTTTCTAAGTAACTACAGTTTATCACTACACTTATCCACTAATGTTCCAAAATCTAAGAAAAGATCAGAGAAAGAGGCTTATTACTCTGCACTTTGACTACCAAGAAAGTCTAGCTAATCAGTGGTTGCTGTCGTACACCGAGTTTCCAGTGCCTCTGTAACCAGTACCGTGATACTACTCTCATCAGTAACATATGTTACTCTGTAAGTAAAATGTCTACTAGAAAAAATATCAAGGGATAAATTTCTGTATTTCTGTCTTTATTAGAGAGGCAAGGTGTTCAAACTTAAGATACAAAACTGTAATGGATAAAATTCAAGCTGTTGCTTACAAGGAAAGTGAGGTGTGTTGAACTAAATGTAAACTAATCTGCAATAAAAACGTGTAAAAAGACAAAACACAGATTTTCATCACTAAACAACTCAGAAGGAAACCAATGAGGCTTTATATTTTCAAAATGTATTACTGTACATTAAAATAAAAGCAATTAAAACTTTTGAAATTTTATTAGAGGTAGAAGGTTTAGCAACACTGAGGAATTAAGAAACATGTCTATTAAACTTATGTTCATTGATTAAGCAGATTTAGAAGAATTTGATTATAGAGGTGCTATAAAGATATGGCTATCATAAAAAGATACAGTTCTTACATAGTATTACCTCACATTAACTTGTTTTAATCAAGTAAAAATCTACAGGTTACAGTCAAAGGGAGAAAGAAAAGGATCTTTAATTTTCCATGTTTTGAGTGAATTAAGATGAGAAAGAAAGATGTCAAGATGTCAGTCTGGGCATATTAAGCCTGAGCTATCTGAGAGAGATCCATCTCTAATTGCTGAGCAGCCATTTGGCTAAATGAACTTGGAACTCATCGGGGCTGAAAATGTAAAACTAGGAACTTCTGATATCTGTTGAGGTATGTTTGAAAATAAAGAATGAAAAAAGATGATACTTGAAAGAAATTCAATATCTAAGAGATTATATGAAAAGAGAAACTTGAAAGAGAGACACACTGTGAAGCATTTCAGATTATAGGAAGAAAATGGTTAGGATGGTGATATAAGAGCCAAGAGAGGAGAAAAGTTGAAGGAAGGGGATGCATGCAACTGAATCAAATGCTGTTGAGGTGTCTGGTAGGATAAGAACTAAAACCTGCTCATTAGATTTTGCAAAATGGGTGCTTGAGTTTGGCAGCCAGATTGGAGTAGGATATGACCATTGAGAAAGTAGAGACACCAAGGCACCATGTGTAGATTACTCTTTGAATAAATTACCAATAATAAGGAGTAGAGGATGGAGTGGAAAAGTGGAGGGTTAAACAATTTTTCTTTGAATTAGAAACAGTAAAATATAGCTGGGCACAGTGGCTCACACCTGTAATCCCAGCACTTTGGGAGGCCAACATGGGTGGTTCACTTGAGTTCAGGAGTTCGACACCGGACTGGTCTACATGGTTAAACCCCATCTCTACTAAAAATACAAAATTAGCTGGGTGTAGTGGTGTGCACCTGTAATCTCAGTTACTCAGGAGGCTGAGGCAGGAGAATCATTTGAACCCAGGAGGTGGAGGTTGCAGTGTGCTAAGATTGTGCCACTGCACTCGTGCCTGGGCTATGGAGCAAGACTCTCTGTACTGGCATACTGATGGGAATTATTTATTTGAAAGAGTTACACAATATTAAACAGATGAACAAATGACCCACAGCCTGAGAGGATTTGTTGAGCTTTCTAGCTGCCATCATTTGAGGGAGCTCTAAAACCACTACTTCCAAATTGTCAAATAGAGCTAAGGGGTAGAACTCCCCTAGGGTGTGGCTTAAAGATTCCCCTGTAACCACTCATTTGCCCATACTCAGTAATGTCACCTGATAGATGACACAGGGACCACCCCACCAATAAGCAAAGCATTTGCAATTACAGTGCTGAGAAAATGAACACTCTCCCTCTGTGTTCTGCATCTGCCATTACCTCAAGAACCATCCATTATAAATCAGACTACTGTTGAACTTTGTTTCAATACTCATCTTTCAAGTCTCAGATGAGAGACAGTGTATTTTGGCACTTTTCTCTGGAGTGGAAGAGCTTGGAGATGAATTAATGTGCTGTGTTCTTCCATTTATCCAATACTGATTCAATAAATATTTATTAAACACAACTTTAGGTTCACAGGGAACTTTGCAATCCCTAACTTACAGTAGGTTCTTCAAGAAAATTAATTTATTGAATTAATATTTTATTCATACCTCATTCATAATTACTCTAATAGAATGAGCAGTCAGAATTGTATTTTGTGGTACTTATTTTTATAGGGTACATTTTTTTTCTTTTTTTATGGCTGATTTTTTTTTTTATTGTACTTTAGGTTCTGGGGTACATGTGCAGATCATGCAGGATTGTTGCATAGGTACATACATGGCAATGTGGCTTGCTGCCTCCATCCCCCGTCACGTATATCTGGCATTTCTCCCCATATTATCCCTCCTCAACCTCCCCACTTCCCACTGTCCTTCCCCTAGGCCCCTAACAGATCCCATTTTATGATGCTCCTCATCCCTGTGTCCATGTGTTCTCATTGTTCAACACCTGCCTATCAGTGAGAACATGCTGTGTTTGGTTTTCTGTTCTTGTGTCAATTTGCTGAGAATGATGGTTTCCAAATTCATCCATGTCCCTACAAAGGACACAAACCCATTGTTTTTTATGGCTACATAGTATTCCATGGTGTATATGTGCCACATTTTCCCTGTCCAGTATATCACTGATGGTCATTTGGGTTGGTTCCAGGTCTTTGCTATTGTAAACAGTGCCACAATGAACATACGTGTGGATGTGTCTTTATAATAGAACGATTTATAATCCTTTGGGTGTAAATGCAGTAATGGGATTGCTGGGTCAAATGGAATTTCTATTTCTAGGTCCTTGAGGAATCACCACACTGTCTTCCACAATGGTTGAACTAATTTACACTCCCACCAATAGTGTAAAAGTGTATCTATTTCTCCACATCCTCTCCAGCATCGATTGTCTCCTGGTATTTTAAAGATTGCCATTCTAACTGGCATGAGATGGTATCCCAATGTGGTTTTGATTTGCATTTCTCTAATGACCAGTGATGATGTGTATTTTTTCATGTTTGTTGACCTCATATATGTCTTCTTTTGAAAAGTGTCTGTTTCTGTCCTTCACCCACTTTTGAATGGGTTTGTTTTTTTCTTGTAAATCTGTTTTAGTTCTTTGTAGATTCTGAATATTATCCTTTGTCAGATGGGTAGATTGCAAAAATTTATTCCCATTCTGTTGGTTGCTGGTTCACTGTAATGATTGTTTCTTTTGCTGTACAGAAGCTCTAGAGTTTAATTAAATCCCATTTGTCTATTTTGGCTTCTGTTGCCAATGCTTTTGGTGTTTTAGTCATGAAGTACTTGCCTATGCCTATGTCCTGAATGTTTTTGCCTAGGTTTTCTTCTAGGGTTTTTATAGTGTTAGGTCTTATGTTTAAGTCTTTAATGAATCTGGAGTTAATTTTAGCGTAGGTGTCAGGAAGGAGTCCAGTTTCTGCTTTCTGCACATGGCTAGCCAGTTTTCCCAACACCATTTGTTAAACAGGGAATCCTTTCCTATTGCATGTTTTTATCGGGTTTGTGAAAGATCATATGGTTCTTTGACAAACCATATGTTTGTGTGGCATTGCCTCCGAGGCCTCTGTTCTGTTCCATTGGTCTTTGTCTCTGTTTTGGTACCAGTACCATGCTGTTTTGATTACTGTAGCCTTGTAGTATAGTTTGAAGTCAGGTAGCATGATGCCTCCAGCTTTGTTCTTTTTGCTTAGAATTGTCTTGGCTATACGGGCTCTCTTTTGGTTCCATATGAAGTTTAAGGTGATTTTTTTCCAGTTCTGTGAAGAAAGTCATTGGTAGCTTGATGGGGATAGTGTTGAATGTATAAATTACTTTGGGCAGTATGGCTATTTTCACGTATTGATTCTTCCTAACCATGAGCATGGAATGTTTCTCCATCTGTTTGTGTCCTCTCTTATTTCATTGAGCAGTGGTTTGTAGTTCTCCTTGAAGAGGTCCTTTACATCCTTTGTTAGTTGTATTCCTAGGTATTTTATTCTCTTTGTAGCAGTTGTGAATGGAAGTTTGCTCATGATTTGGCTCTCTGTTAGTCTGTTATTGGTGTACAGAAATGCTTGTGATTTCTGCATACTGATTTTGTATCCTGAGACTTCACCAAAGTTGCTTATCAGCTTAAGGAGGTTTTGGACTGAGATGATGGGGTCTTCAAAATACACCATCATGTCATCTGCAAAGAGACAGTTCAACTTCCTCCATTCCAGATTGAATATCATTTATTTCTTTTTCTTGCCTGATTGCTCTGGCTAGAACTTCCAATACTATATTGAATAGGAGTGGTTAGAGAGGCATCCTTGTCTAATGCTAGTTTTTAAAGGGAATGCTTCCAGTTTTTGCCCATTCAGTGTGACATTGGGTGTGGGTTTGTCATAAATAGCTTTTATTATTTTGAGATATATTCCATTAGATACGTAGTTTATTGAGAGATTTTAGCTTAAAGCCTCTTGAATTTTGTTGAAGGCTTTCTCTGCATCTATTGAGATAATCATGTGGTTTTTATCTTTGATTCTATTTATGTGGTGGATTACATTTATAGACTTGTGTATGTTGAACCAGCCTTGCATCCCCAGGATGAAGCCTACTCGATCATGATGGATAAGCTTTTAGATGTGCTGTTGCATTTGGTTTGCCAGTATTTTATTGAAGATTTTTGCATCTATGTTCATCATGGATTTTGGCCTGAAGTTTTCTTTTTTTGTTGAGTCTCTTCTGGGTTTTGGTATCAGGATGATGTTGGTCTCATAAAATGATTTGGGAAAGATTCCCTCTTTTTGGATTGTTTGGAATAGTTTCCGAAGGAGTGATACCAGCTCCTCTTTGTACGTCTGGTAGAATTCGTCTGTGAACCCATCTGGACCTGGGTTTTTTTTTGTTTTTGTTTTTTTTTGTTTTTTTTTTTTTCAGATGGTAGGCTATTAATTGCTGTCTCAACTTCAGCCTTTGTTATTGATCTTCATGGTTTTGACTTTTTCCTGGTTTAGGCTAGGGAGGATGCAAGTGTCCAGGAATTTATCTATTTCTTCCAGGTTTACTGGTTTATGTGCATAGAGTTGTTTGTAGTAATCTCTGATTATAGTTTTTATTTCTGTGCAATTGGTGGTGATATCCCCATTATCATTTTTTTATTGCATCTATTTGATTCTTCTCTCTTTTCTTTTTTGTTAATCTGGCTAGTGGTCTGTCTATTTTATTGATCTTTTAAGAAAAAAAACAGCTCCTGGATTTGTTGATTTTTTGAAGGGTTTTTTGTGTCTCTACCTCCTTCAGTTCTGCTCTGATCTTAGTTATTTCTTGTCTTCTGCTAGCTTTTGAGTTTTTTTGATCTTGCTCCTCTAGCTCTTTCCATTTTGATGATAGGGTGTCAATTTTAGATCTTTCCTTGCTTCTCGTGTGGCCATTTATTGCTATAAATTTCCCTCTAGACACTGCTTTAAATGTGTGCCAAAGATTCTCATACATTGTGTCATCATTCTTACTGGTTTTGAAGAACATCTTTATTTCTGCCTTCATTTCATTGTTTATCCAGTTGACTTTCAGGAGCCAGTTGTTCAGTGTCCATGAAGTTGTGCAATTCTCAGTTGCCTTCTTAATCCTGAGTTCTAATTTGATTGCACTGCGGTCTGAGAGACTATTTGTTATCATTTTGGTTCTTTTGCATTTACTGAGGAGTGATTTACTTCCAAATATGTGGTCAATTTTAGAGCAGGTGTGATGTGTTGAGAAGAATGTATATTCTGTGGATTTGGGGTGGAGAGTTCTGTAGATGTCTATTAGGTTTGCTTGGTCCAGATCTGAGTTCAAGTCCTGGATATTCTTGTTAATTTTCTGTCTCCTTGATCTGCCTAATATTGACAGTGGAGTGTTAAAGTCTCCCACTATTATTGTGTGGGAGTCTAAGGCTCTTTGTAGGTCATTAAGACTTGCTTTATGTATCTGGGTGCTCCTGTATTGGGTGTGTATATATTATGATTGTTAGCTCTTCTTATTGCATTGATCCTTTTACTGTTATGTAATGCCTTTCTTTATTTCTTTTGATCTTTGTAGGTCTGAAGTCCGTTTTATCAGGGACTAGGATTGCAACTCCTACTTTTCTTTGCTCTCCATTTGCTTGGTAAATCTTCCTCCATCCCTTTATTTTGAGCCTACGTGTGTCCTTGCACATGAGATGGATCTTGACTTTTTATCCAGTTTGCCAGTCTGTGTCTTTTAATTGGGGCATTTAGCCCATTTACATTTAAGGTTAATATTGTTATGTGTGAATTTGGTCCTGCCATTTTGATGCTAGCTGGTTCTTTTGCCTGTTGGTTGATGCAGTTTCTTCATTGTGTTGATGGTCTTTACCATTTGGTACATTTTTGGAGTGGCTGGTATTGGTTTTTCCTTTCCATATTTAGTGCTTATTTCAGGAGCTCTTGTAAAGCAGGCCTGGTGGGGTTGTAATCTATCAGCAATTGCTTGTCCATAAAGGATTTTCTTTCTTCTTCATTTATGAAGCTTAGTTTGGCTGGATATGAAATTCTAGGTTGAAAGTTCTTTTCTTTAAGGATGTTGAATATTGGCACCCCCTCTCTTCTGGCTTTTGGGGTTTCTGCCGAGAGACCCACTGTGAGTCTGTTGGGATTCCCTTTGTGGATAACCCAACCTTTCTCTCTGGCTGTCCTTAGCATTTTTTCCTTCATTTCAACCCTGGTGAATCTGATGATTATGTGCCTTAGGGTTGCTCTTCTTGAGGAATATCTTTGTGTTGTTCTCTGATTTTCCTGGACTTGAATATTGGCCTGCCTGGCTAGGTTGGGGAAGTTTTCCTCAATAATATCCTGAAGAGTGTTTTCCATCTTGGATTCATTCTCTCCGTCACATTCAAGTACACTTATCAAATGTAGATTAGGTCTTTTCACATAATCCCTTATTTCTTGGAGGCTTTGTTCATTTCTTTTCACTCTTTTTTCTCTATTCTTGCCTTCTCATTTTATTTCATTGAGTTGATCTTCAGTCTCTGATATCCTTTCTTCTGCTTGGTCAGTTCAGCTATTGAAACTTGTGTATGCTTTGAGAGGTTCTCATGCTGTGTTTTTCAGCTCCATCAAGTCATTTATATTCTCTAAGCTGTTTATTCTAGTTAGCATCTCATCTACCCTTTTTTCTAAGTTCTTAGTTTCATTGCATTGGGTTAGCACATGCTCTTTAGCTCTGAGAAATTTGTTATTACCCACCTTCTGAAGCCTGTTTCTGTCAATTAATCAGATTCATTCTCCATCCATCTTTGATCCCTAGCTGGTGAGGAGTTGTGATCCCTTGGAGGAGGAGAGGCGTCCTGGTTTTTAGCATTTTCATCCTTTTTCTGCTGGTTTCTTCCCATCTTAGTGGCTTTATCTACTTGTGGTCTTTGTAGTTGGTGACTTTCAGATGGGGTCTCTGAGTGGTTGTCCTTTTTGTTGATGTTGAAGCTGTTTGTTTCTGTTTTTTAGTTTTCTTTCTAACAGTCAGGCCCCTCTGCTGCAGGACTGCTGGAGGTCCACTCCAGACCCTGATTGCCTGAGGATCTCCCACAGGGGCTACAGAACAGTAAGGATTGCTGCCAGTTTTTTCTTCTGTTATCTTTGTCCCAGAAGGGTGCCCACCAGATGTCAGCCTGAGAGCTCTCCTTTATGAGGTGTCTCTTTGGCTATTTGGGGGGTTGGAGCTGTTTGATGAGACAGTCTGTCCCATACAGGAGCTCAAGTGCTGTGCTGTGAGCTCCTTTGTTCTATTCAGAGCTGCTGGGCAGGTACATTTAAGTCTGCTGCAGCAGAACTCATAACCACCTCTTTTCCCAGGTTCTCTTTCCTGGGAAGGTGGGGCTTTATTTATAAGTTCCTGACGTGCTGCTGCCTTTTTTCAAAGATGCCCTGACCAGCAAGGAGGTAGTCTATTCACAGTCCACCAGCAGAGGCATTGCTGAGCTGCCGCGGCTCTGCCCAGCTGCTGTGTAAACTTCCTTGTAGATTTGTTTACAGAATACAGTTAGAACTATCTCTGTAATGGTGGTCTGCCTCAGTAATGTCAGACTGCCTTGGTATCAGCAAACTGACTCAGTAATGGCGAATTGCCTCCTTAATGATGGACTGCCTCAGTAATGACTTTCCCCCCACCAAGCTGGACTGTACCATGTCTATCTGTGCTTGCTGTGAAACTCTGAATCCAGAGCATTTCAGATTGCTGATCTTTGTGGAGATGGTACCCCCTGAGCCAGATCACCTGGCTCCCTATTTCAGCCCCCTCTTTTTCAGTTGAATGGGCGGCTTTGTCTCCCAGGCAGTCCAGGTGCCAGTTGAAACAGCTGCTCAGATTTGTGTGGGTTTTTGTGTGGAAACCTGCTACTCTGGCAGCCATGCTGGAAATTCATGGCGCTTTTTGGTCTGGGAATCTCCTGGTCTGTGGGCATTAAAAATTTGTTTGGAAATGCAGTGATCACTCACCCTCTGCATTGTTCTCACTTGGAACTGCACTCCAGAGCTGTTCCTCTTCAGTCATCTTGGCCAGAGTACATTGTTTATTCTTGAACTTTGATATTAATGTGCTGCAAGTTTTTCTTATGCTCACTTTTCAAAAATTACATCCTTTATAAAACATTGAATCTGTTGTGCACTTATGTGAACCTTTAAAATACCATCTTTATTAAGAAATTCTTGAAGCATTTTAAATGCATTCTTTTATGCAACAAGTTAATTTTCCCCTAAGCCCACATGATGTGCCACATAAGCAGCGTATAAGAATAATCCTCAGCTGGGCATGGTGGCTCATGCCTATAATCCTAGCACTTTGGGACACCAAAGTGGGTGGATCACTTGAGGTCAGGAGTTCAAAACCAGCATGGTCAACATGAGGAAACCCCATCTTTACTAAAAATACAAAAATTAACTGGATATGGTGGTGCATGCCTATAATCTCAGCTACTTGGGAGGCTGAGGCAAGAAAATTGCTTGAACCCAGGAGGCAGAGGTTGCAGAGAGTCAAGATCGTGGCAATAAGAAAAGTAAATCCAGAGGGAAAGAGTAAAATGCAAGAAGCAGGTGTGAGAGAGAATACCATGTAAATATAAACCAGTTGGTATAAAATATAGAGTATGTAAAATGTCATATAAAATATATTTATATTCTACTTGTTTTGTTGTTTATATTAAAAATGATATGACTTCAAATTTTACACAAACATTACAAGAAGGAAATGGCAAATAGATAACTAAAGAATATCCATATCTTATGTAGCAATATGATAGTGATACCAAAAATAGAAATTTTTCTTTAAAAATAGAGTATTAAACATTAGCGGTTATTGGTAAAATAAGAAAAATACAATGTACAATTTCCAAATCAAGAAAGTGCAAAAAGGGACAATTTAGGAAAAACTATTGACCTTCTTTCTTCCACTATTCGTCCCTTTCCTTGAGTCCAATTATTCACTGCACATCACTTTAAGGCTCCAAGAACTGGAGATGAGTGGAGAGGTGCTATAGTTTGAATGCTGGCTTCCCCTCAAAATTCACATGTGAAAACCCATCCTGTAAGGTGGTGGTATTAACAGGTGGGGCTTTGGGGAGGTGGTTAGGTTATGAGGATAGAGCCCTTCTGAATGGAATTGGCACCTTTAGATCTGAAGGAGATTCGTTGTCCCTTTACCATGTTGAAGACACAGCTGGAAGGCTCTGTCTCTGAAGCAGAGAGCTCTCACCAAACACTGAATCTGCAGGCACCTTAATCTTCCCAGCCTCTAGACCTGTGAGCAATAAATTTCTCCTTTTATAAATTACCCAATCTAAGGTATTTTGTTATAACAACCTGAATGAACTAAGACCCAAGATGGAGTGAGAGGCAGAATCCATTCTTGTGGTTGCAATTTTATTAATATTTGTGTTTAAAACCAGAAACAAAAATAAAATAAATTTAAAATAGTTGATGGAAATTCCAGAGTCCACTTTAAATATTTGCCTAGCAAGGGAATTGGTTTATAAAGGAATAGGCACAGTGTGTAAGAAATTCTCAGAAAGGAAGAAAAAGTCTGGAATAAACAGATATGAGAGCAGAAGCTGGAGCTTGACAATTGTATGACATCAAGGTAGACTGGGGACAGTGCAACTTCAGAAGCTAGGGGATTAAAACCTGACTTTTATCTTTTAACCTATGTGCACACATCTGCAAAATGTTGAGCAAATGCTATAGTGGTACCATGGGAAACTGTCAATATTGATATAGCCTATGGATAAAGGGAACTCACAATTTAAAAACAGACTAAGCAAACCAACTTCACTATGTCAAAGAATTCCAATTACGATCATTTTTGAGAACTGCCCCATGTGAATATCTATTTGTCATGCCTTTCACTAAGATTATCATCAAATCTATATCTTTTAATTTAATTATAATTTGTTTGATTTTTTTAAAAGTCATGTGGTCTTTTTTAGTTTCTTGGTCATGCTATCTCAGATCATAACTTATAAAATGATGCTATCTTGCTGGATAGTTCAGCCAATCAGAGCAATGCGTTTAATTAAAGTTTTCTTTCTATCATTCTGTCTTGTGTTTTAGAAGAAAATTATAGTATTTTTTCTTCATGTAGATTTTTATTATATCTTAATTACTGCTGTATTTTCCCAGTATGTGCAGACTGTTACCTGGATAAAAAAGCACTAAAGCGTCTTCTAAAATCACCTACTTTAAATATAGTCAGTCCTCCCTTTCATGGTAGTATGAGACAATAAAATAATCATGAAAGTTGAACATGTGATAAGTAAACTTGGTCAATAAAAAATGGCAATTGTCCTATTAGCTTTAAAATTTTTTGTTCAAACATTAAAAATTCTTTTACTCTCCACTATAAATATATACAAAAGTTTAAAAAATAGTAGTTTAATACACTGAAATTTAAAACATTAGAAACTGAGGACTTAAGTGTTTTATTTGTTTGTTAAAAAAGTAGGAGTCATTTGAAAGTGTTTTCATTGTATAATTTATAGTATAGAGAAAGGCTTTTATCATGTTTGGTAATTTGTCATACCCATTTCTACGTCTACTTTAAACATTCTATCCTTTTGCCTTCAAGTTGTGAAATATCCCTCAGAGTTTCTTTAATGTGAAATTTTTGTCAGCGTCAATTTCTCTCTAATGTTTTAATTGCCAGGATAACAAGACAAGGGAAAAGAATTAAAGGGTATTCAAATAGGAAGTCAAACTATTCCTGTTTGCAGATGGCATGATCCTATATCTAGAAAACCCCATCATCTCAGCCCCAAAGCATCTTAAGCTGATAAGCAACATCAGCAAATTTTCAAAATACAAAATCATTGTGAAAAACTTGCTAGCATTCCTATACACCAACAACAGTCAAGCTAAGATCCAAATCATGAGTTAGCTTCCATTCACAATTGCCACAAAAAGAATAAAATACCTAGGAATACAGCTAACAACGGAAGTGAAGGACTTCTACAAGGAGAACTACAAACCACTGCTCAAAGAAATCCTAGATGATACAAGCAAATAGAAAAACATTCCATGCTTATGGATAGGAAGAATCAATATTGTGAAAATGGCCATACTGACCAAAGCAATTTACAGATTCAGGTTATTCCCTTTAAACTACTATTGACATTCACAGAACTAGAAAGAATCATTTTAAAATTTATATGGAACCAAAAAAGAGCTTGAATAACATAGGAAATTCTAAGCAAAATGAATGAAGCTGGAGACATCATAATACCTGACCTCAAACTTTTCTACAGGACTATGGTAACCAAAACAGCATGGTATTGGTACAAGCACAGACACATAGACCAATGGAACAGAATAGAGAACACAGAAATAAGACCACATACCTACAGCTATCTGGTGTTCAAGAAACCTGACAAAAAGAAGCAATGGGGAAAGCACCTGTTTAATTAATGATGCTGTGATAACCGGCTAGCCATATGTAGAAAACTGAAATTGAATCCCTTTCTTATGTACAAAACTTAAGATGGATTAAAGACTTAAATTTAAAACTCAAAACTATAAAAACCCTAGAAAACAACCTAGGAAATACCATTCACAAAATAGATATGGTCAAAGGTTTCATGAGGAAGACTCCAAAACCAATTGCAATAAAAAGCAAATTTTGACAAATGGGATCTAATTAAGGAACTTCTGCACAGCAAAATAAACTATCATCAGAGTGAACAGACAACCTAAAGAATGGGAAAAAAATTTTGCAAACTATGCATCTGACAAAGGTCTTAGATCCAGCACCTGTGAGGAATTTAAGAAAAAAAAAACCATTAGAAATCAAACAACTCCATTAAAGAGTGTACAAAGAACATGAATGGATGCTTCTCAAAGAAGACATATGTGTAGCCAACAATCATACAGAAAAAAAAAACTCAACATCACTGATCATTAGAGAAATGCAAATCAAAACCACAATGAGATACTATCTCACACCAGTCAGAATAGTTATTACTAAAAAATATAAAAATAACAGATGCTGGAAAGGTTGTTGAGAAAAAGGAATGCTTTTACACTGTTAATGGGAGTGTAAATTAGTTAAACCATTGTAGAAGACACCGTGGCGCCGGGCGCGGTGGCTCACGCCTGTAATCCTAGCACTCTGGGAGACCGACGTGGGTGGATCACCTGAGGTCAGGAGTTCAAGAAGACACCGTGGCAATTCCTCAAAGACTTTGAGAAAGAAATAACATTTGATCCCAAAATCCATAACTGAGTAGATACCAAAAAATATATAAATTGTTCAATTATAAAGACATATGCACGTGTATGTTTATTGCAACACTATTCACAGTAGCAAAGACATGAAATCAACCTAAATGCCCATTAATGATAGACTGGATAAAATTAATGTGGTACACATACACCATGGAATACTTTGCAGCCATAAGAAAGAACGAGATCATGCTCTTTGTAGGGACATGGATGGAGCTGAAGGACATTATCCTTAGCAAACTAGAGCAGAAACAGAAAAGCAAATGCCGCATGTTCTCACTTATAAGTGCAAACTAAATGATGACTTTAGAACACATGGATACAGAGGGAAACAACATACTGGAACCTATTGGAGAGTGGATGGTGAGAGAAGAGAAAGGATCAGGCAAAATAACTAGTAGATATTAGGCTTAATACCTGGGTGATGAAATGATCTGTACAGCAAACCCCCAGAAGACACAAGTTTACCTATGTAACAAACTTGCACATGTACCCCTGAACTTAAAAACCAGAAAGGACAAACTTATAGAGACACAAAATTGATTATTGGTTGCTGGGAACTGAAAGTGGGAATGAGAATTGACTGTAAATCAGCAGTGAGAGTCACAGAGAGGTAACAAATGTTTAAAATTAGATTGTGGTGATAGTTGCACAATGCTGTAAATTTATTAAAAATCAGATAGATAAAACAGGTGAATTTTCTAGTATGTAATTTATTATATCTAATAAGTCTGGGTTTTTAAAAAGTATATGATGAGAGAAACTGCAGTGTGACTAAAGACTGCTTTTAAAGAATTATTATGGTTGTAAAGGCAAATAGAGAAATAAGTGATTTGTAGAATTTGCATTATCAGTGGTATAGTATTTTGTTTTGTTTTATTTAATGATGAGAAATTTTTACAACTTTTACCTTATGTCCCCTGCATTTAGGGCATTTTGTGGAGGGCAAAGGTATTTTTCTAACTATACATATCTCAGGGTTATTGAATTTCTACCTTTGGAAAGTTTCTATCTCCTTTACATACCACTAACAATTGGGAAGAGTGTAAAAATCACTGAGTCACAGGAATTTCACTGAGGACTCTGAAGATACTGCTTTACTGTTATTTTAGCATTGAAGGGAAAGTGGAAAAATCTGCTTTTTCCCTCTTTAATACATGACTTGATTTTTCAACTGGATATCCTGTAGGATTGCTACTTTTGTAGTTAATTACCATTACCAGTAATTAACTGTACTGATGTTCATTGATATTCATTTTTTATTCAATACTTCCTCTGGAAAATGAACACTTACAAACAATAGATTTCTATTTTTGATTTCAAGATACTGAAAGTTTTGGCCACTTGATTTGTTCTATTGTTTTACTTTATAGGGATACTAATTATCTCTATGTTGTACGTAGTTTAAACTCCTTGCTCTTCACTCATTTATTTTGACCATACTCTCCTCCCTGTGCTTAACTGTGCTACCTGTGGAATGTGTTCGTATTTCTCCTCTTGTAGAGAATAGCCTTGATTTTTTAAATCATTTTCTTACTGGTTTATGGCAGATTACTGTTTGTTGTTTTAAATGACTCTCCTCTTTGAGATTTTGTGTCTCTTGTTTCAGCTTTTGTTTCAGATAACAGGTTTTCTTTAATTTCTTTGTTTTGTTGGAGTAATGCTTATTCATAGTATTCGCCCATTTTTTATATCTTTCATATTCATCTGCCATTCGTTTCCATGGTTCTGTTAGTGCTTTTTCTTGTCCTTACATGCATCCATGTTTAACCCCTTCCAGATATAACTTATCATTGAATGGGGAATTTTTATATTAAATATTCCTTAAAAGATGGAATGAAGAGGGGGTCAGGAGAGGGAAGCGTTGTTTACATCTCACATGCTTCACTCGATGTTCTCTAAATTTCACTCTAACAACAATCAGTTTTAGGTATCCCATTGCAGTAGTCTAGTTTTTCTTAACCTTTCTGGCTTTAAAGTAAAGCTCTGTCTCTCCATGTGTTTTAGTCCATTTTCTTTTACTATAAGAGAATGTCACAAACTGGGTAATTTATAAACAATAGAAATGTATTTGGCTTACAGCTCTGGAGCTGGGAAATCCAGGAGCATGGTGCTGACATCTGGCGATGGTCTTTCCACAGCAGAGGTATTACATGGCAAGAGAGCATGTGAGAGACAAAGAGAAAATGGGGACTAAACTTCCGTGATAACAGCATTAATTCATTCATGGGGATAGAGCCTTCATGACCTAAACACCTCTTAAAAGTCACCACCTGTTAACAATGGTACAATGGTAATTAAATTTCAATGTGAGTTCTGGAGGAGACATGCAAATCACAGAATTATTTTTATTATTCATTTATTTTCTTTCTTTAATTGAAAAAGTCCTCTCTATCACCTAGACTGGAGTGCAGTGGCATGATCATAGCTCACTGCAGCCTTCAACTCCTGGGCTCAAGCAATCCTCGTGCCTCAGCCTCCCAAGTAGGTGGAACTATAGGTGTACATCATCATACCTGACTGATTTTTTTTTTTTTTTTTTTTTTTTTAGTAAAAATCAGGACTTGCTATGTTGCTCAGGTTGTTGTTTAATATTTTTATTCCTCACAAGATCAGAGGTGACTATGTTGTTTATATTATAGTTTTTGTCCCATAGTCTCCACCATACCATTCCAGCAGCCTGCTTTACATAAAAATTATTCCTCTTTGTTTCTCATGTTTTTAGTTAGTAACACAAAATAAAGATCTAACATACAGCAAGCCACGTAACTACTCAGCCAAACTCTTCTTTCCAAGTAAGGGAACTCTGATTGAGCTCATGATATGATGTCTATTTTGGGGTAACTTTCTGAGTTAGTATCTGTGTATGCTTCTCTTCATCAAGGAAAAATTTTACTAAAATTCACAATCCTGTCTTTGGAGATTGCAATTGGAGTTATGATTGCTTTCTTATTTTGTCAATGGTGCAGTCATCATTTTTAAAAATTGTTTTAATTGATTTTAGAAGGGAGAGAGATAACTTTTTCCACCACTTTATATTTGAAATACTTTAAGTTTCATAAACGTTAAATTTAAAATAATTTCAGGAAATTGAAAGGTAAAAATATCCAGAAAAAAATGAATGTATGTGTGAATTTCAACTTACACTGTCAAAGTACTGTGTGGATTCTGGATCAAGAGACAAGAATCAGGGTTTCTTTTATAGAAGTGCTTCTAAGAATCATGAAATCCTTGAACTTGCATAGGCAGAGAACATTTTGTGAAAAGTAAAGCAAAAAATAAACCAAGAAATAGATAGTGAAATTGGCTGAGAAAAATGTTCAATGGTATGGGAGCAGAAACAGAAGTTAAAGGAGGAGAAATTTCTAATGAGCGATCTAAGGCTCACTGGTGACTTTAGAATATTTTCTCTGATGATGAGGATGAAGGCACATTGCAGTTGATTGAGAAATCATGTGGTAAGAATGAAAAGAAGAGAGAGTGACATAGGTTGAGGAGAATGTCAAAGAGAAATTTTAATTTTAAAATATTTATTTGCTTACTTTTATTAAGATTTTTTTCATAAACCAAGGAGAAAGTGCTGAAAGAACTAGAAAACTGAAAAGAAAAAAAAGAAAAAGCACAGTTGCTTGGAAAGACTTACGAAGCTACAGAAAGAGGCAGAATTCAGGACAGAGGGAATATGTTACTTATTTCTGAACAGCAGAGTTTGTAGGGATAAAGTTACCTTCTGGCATTAGTGGCAAGCTGGAAGAAAACATATCTAGATAAATGTGCATTTGGAGTCAGTATCTAGAGGGCGATCAAGCTTCTTAACCTCATTTTTCTCAGGAAGGCATGAAATTTGATATTTTGCTGAGTATAAAGGAAAAGTGAAGTTTGATTGGAGCTTGAAAAGACTACCAAAAAGCTTAGATTAGATCCTGAAGGGTTAAATAACAAGTAAAGAGATTGGCCTGTTAAGGTGCATCAATTAAATTGGAAATAATAAATTTGGAGTGCAGCCTCAGCAGCCCTGGAGTAGAAACCAAAAGTTCATGTCACAGGTTTGATGAAAATTGGTGATTTGAAGGGCAGTCCATTCAAACAATAATGGAAAGTTTGGTGAAACTGTGAGTGATCAAGTAGTTCTAATTGTTAAACTTTGTCTCCTGATAGTCAGGAAGAGTAGGAAGCAAAAACTTGGAGAAAATTTAAAGATCAAGTGCTGTATTGCCTCCAAAGGTAAAATAATTTATAATTGGTGTTAGGTAAACTTCTGACAAATTCTTTCATTCTCAAAATTCCAGCTACTGAATATGAATGTGTGTCCCATGTTGTCTGTCAAACATTTTTAAATGAGGCTCTATCCTCTGAAATATTATAGGACCACATTTTAAAACTTTATGCATTTATGTCTAGAATGTGTACACTTGAGTGGTGTTTTTTTTTAAATCATAGCAAGACAATTACTTAATGAATAGTATTCCCAAATCAGAGGAATTCACATGCGAATTATAGTTCAGTTGCGCATAGATGTCCCCAGTTTTTGAAAGGCATCAGTGAAATGTGAAAAAAGCAATTTAGAAGTTTTCAACCCTTTAAGACTCAAATGAGTACTTGAAATGTGATACTTAAACAAGAGGACAGCTGGATTACTTAGGTTTAAGAGTAGTTAAGCCAGATGCATTGGTTCACGCTTCTATTCCCAGTGCTTTGGGAGTCCAAGGTATGTGGATCGCTTGAGCCCAGGGGTTTGAGACCACCCAGAGCAACACAGGGAGACCCTATCTCTACAAAACATACAGAAATTAGCTGGACTGGGTGGAACCTGCCTTTGGTCCCAGCTATTTGGGAGGCTGAAGGAGGAGAATCACTTGAGCCCAAGAGGTTGAGGCTGCAGCTAGCTGAGATAGCACTACTGTACTACAGCCCGAGACACAGCAAGATCATGTTTAAAAAATATATCAAAGAGTAAGAGTAGTTGAGGGTAAAGATAACTAATCAAGAGAAGAACCATTTATTTTATGTTGAATAAAGTTTTCGCTTTTTTCAGTATTCCAAATTTGAAGTTTCTATATCTTAAACAATGCTAACAGTCTTGCTACTGTACTTAGAATCATTGTTAAACAGTTCTTATCCCATCTGGAAAGAACATAAAATGTGTATGTTATAATGCCAGTATTATATGTATATTTTATTTATGGATGCTACAATTGTGTTCTTCCCCTGTCTATGACTCTGCTTAGATTGGCGTGCATGCCAAATCTAGTTACTTCGCACACTCTGATTTAAGAAACTTTGTATTTATTTCTGATAGTGATGCACATCATTGTGTCAAATTTAGAATACACAGCTATTAACTTTATTGCTCCCCAGCTCAAAGTCAGCAGTTTTTCAGTTTGTTAGATTTACAGTCCATCCTTACAAGACTTGAGATTATTAAATTCATCAGACAACAAACAGAAGGAATCAATATTATTAAAGAATGGATGGCAGGAAAAAAATTGAGCTCTAGAATGGAGGTTGGGTTAACTGTTAAATACTTTTCCTTAAACATCTTATTTCTGAATTTTAAAATCTAACAAGAATACAAAGTATGTTTTCATGTTTTCAAGCTATTTTCTTGGCTTATATGAATTCAAATTAGATACAGTTTTATTCTATTTGCGCTCAACACAGAAAAGTTTTCAAAAAATATGTATCTAATAGCTTTATGAACATTAAAATACACAAGTTGATGTTCAATAGAAACTGAAAATACTGAGAATATTCTATTTTTAAAAAGGCTAAGAATTTCTAGCTTCAACCCTGATACCAACGTTACCTCATAAGAATTATAACTTTTTTCTTACCTCCTGATTTACTGACATTGAAATTGACTAGTTCTATCTGAGCTTTTATTCTCAGCATCATCTAAAATTTTAGTGTCAAAAAATTATGAAGTAATTATTTAATCAGATTCTATTTCCAAATTGTATAATTTTAAACAAAATACCTTATTCACTTTTTTGTTAGAATGCATTTTTTCACATATACTATAGATTTTATAGTGACAAAATATTAAATGATTTAGTGACATTTTTGTGTATCTAGAAAATATATCTTTTTGAAGAAAATATTTTTAGTGACTATCAGAGATCCACATTTACCTGGCTTATTCCAGAACCACAATATGTGACTTTTTCACAGCACACACTACATCTCTGAAAACTTTTATTTTCCTCCTAATATTTTAATGATTCCTTTCCTGTGTCCTCATAGTAGCCATTTCAAATTTAATTATTGCATTCTTTTCATAGCCTTATTTCTAAATCACACATTCTTCAACTCACTGTCTTTATGTCCTTACTTCCCTGCTTTTATTCTGTCCTTCTCAACTACAGCAATTCCACCTGTGATGTAAGAATCAATAACTAGCCATATTTTTCTCTGACAAAATTATCAATGGCCTCTTCATAGTGTTTCCTGTGTCAACTAACCTGGCATTAACTATACATGTATTAATTATGTAGATATAGATATAATAACATACATATTTGTGTACTATTTTAGTTTGCTAAGACCTTTATATGCTTTCTAATTTGATTGTTACAACCATTGTTGAATGAACACAGTCATGACTACATGCATGAACAAATTAACTAATGGATGTCCTTAATATCTGGAAACCAATAAATATATGCTAATTTTTTAGAAAACTGTCCTTTTAACAAAAGCTTCAGTAATGTTTAGTTCAACCTAAAACATTCACACTCTATTACTGCTCAAAAGTAAAACAGTGTTAGGAAAATTACAAGATCTAGTCTCTACCTTCAATTTCTAAATGAGAGTAAAAATCAAGGAATTAGGCTTGGATGTAAACCTACCTAGGTAACCTAGGAACTCTCATAATTAGGGAAATACGTAATTTTTCTTTTCTTAAATAAGATTTTTTTTTAGCAGTGATGCCCAGGTGGATTTTACGAAAAGTTAGTAAGAATTAAAAATCTATACCAAAAACAAAACAGTCTGTACTATATTTTTTTTTTTGAGATGAAGTTTCACTCTTTGTTTCCCAGGCTGGAGTGTAGTGGCATAATCTCGGCTCACTGCAATCTCCACCTCCTGGGGTCAAGCGATTCTCCTGTCTCAGACTCCCAAGTAACTGGGATTGCAGGCACCTGCCACCATGCCCAGCTAATTTTTGTATTTTTAGTAGAGACGAGGTTTCACCATGTTGGCCAGGCTGGTCTCGAACTCCTGACCTCAGGTGATCCACTGGCTTTGGTCTCCCAAAGTGTGTGCTTTTTTCTTTAATTAACATTTGTAAGTTTAACATTTGTTGAAATAATTTTTGCAGTATTATCTAGGTTTTTAATTGTATGTGTCTTGAGTCCATTTTTCTTATCAGCACCTGAGGATTACATTCTTTTCAGAGATCCTGTTCAATAAAATGCAGAAAAAATTTAGAAGTTTCTCTGTATATAGCTAAATAATAGTCTCATTGATGTTGGTACCATGATGATGGTGTGTGATCCGTTAGGTTTTCTCTCTAGCTAAGTGATGCTCCGATACACCAACCTCACCACATGTGTCATCCAAATTTCTGTCTCAGCTAATTTGCAAATTAATACATATTCTGAACCTCCAGGTCATTTTTTCAAGTAGTCAAGCCTCAACTACAAAGAGTCTGTAGTACCTTTTCTTGAGCTGATGTGCCTTCTCATGATCTTTAGATTCTGTCACTAGAGAAAGGTTTAAAAGTAAGCTTCTTTCTCAGGCATGCAAATTATAGGGCAGATAAGGTTAAGGGCACCTCATTATGCTCTTTGGAAAAGACAAGGAGAATGGTGACCCATAGATTTAATAATAGGTGAAACAAATTAAGCTATAACTTGCCAGGCAAAAAAAATCAAATAAAGTAAATTGAGCATCATAAGTAGAAGAAATTTTATTTCGCACGAAGTGAGGGTGGCACATGAATATAGAAAAGAGACAAGTTATAAAGAACATGAACATTCTCAGGTGGCTTTTCACATCTCTAGGGGAAAAATAAACCATATAATGAGGGATGGGGGAGAATCTGACTAAAACTAGACCCTTCTTTGGCACTAACCAAGTTTAGAAAAGAAATACAAGCCAGAATAAATGTTAATTCATCAATTTTGTTACTTAATTTTGACATGTGATATCAATACAGAAAGGTAAATGAAATGATATGTAGAGTTTGAGAAAGTATTACAAGATAAACAGCTATGAAACCACTCAAACCCAGAAATAGATCAGAAATAAATGGGCTCCCAGAAGCCCATCATCTCCTCCTCCCCAATTACAGCAGCATCCCTTCATGGGAGGTAACTACTGGTAGGACTTTAGTGATAAGCAGGCACCTCAGTGTTTCTTTGGTTTATCACATCTATGCATCCCTAAACAGTTCTGTTTTACCCATTTCAGAAAGTTAGCTGATTAAAATAACTGTATGTGTTATGTAGGCATTGCTTCATTTGTTTTCAAAATTATAGCCAGGAGATTGAGTTTTCTGCATCTTTATCTTACATATTTTCATTGATGAGTAACATCCCATTATAACAATACACTAAACCAGTAATCCTCAAAGTGTGGCCTGCTAATCTCTTGTGTTCTCAAATCTTTTTCAGGGGGTCCACAAGGTCAAACTATTTTTATTAAAATACTGTAATGCTATTTGACTTTTTAACTGTTTAATTTGCATGGATATTGCAAAGTAACAACTAGGTAACACTGCTAGTGACATAATATGTATCAATTCAGTGGCAACAAACTGTCACAGTAGCCATTGTGCAACAGTTTAAATTGTGAACTAAACTCATGACTTTTTCATGAAACATTATTTTTACTAAAATAATTACAATTGCCTATAATCCCAACCCTTTGGGGGGGTCAAGGCAGGTGGATCACTTAAGCCCAGGAGTTCAAGACCAGTTTAGGCAACATGCTAAAACCCTTTCTCTACAAACAAACAAAAAAACAAAAAAATTATCCAGGCACAGTGGTGCATACCTGTAATTCCAGCTACTCGAGAGGCTGAGGCAAAAGGATCACCTGAATCCAAGGAGGTTGAGGCTGCAGTGAGCCGTGGTCATGCCACTACACTCCAGTATGGGCAATAGACTGAGACCCTGACTCAAACAAAACAAAACCAGCTATATATATATATAACAAACATATATATACACACACACACATATTCCTGTCTGGATAACAATATACATATATTATATTACAAATATATACATTTTATATATAATATGATATGTATATATTTGTAATAAGATGAATAGTTATGTGAATCAGTGCACCACAATATATTTTAATTTTATTCTTAAGGGGTACTTGGGTTATTTCTAACAGGGGTTGTAATGAACATTTCTTTGAAGGTTATGGTACATGTTTCTTGGTGCACATGTGCAAAAATTTCTCTCAGGTATTTACCTAGAAGCAAAATTACTGAATTACCATATCTTCTATTACTAGGTAATTATTTTTAGAAATATTTTATATAGTCTAGATACTAGGCCTTTTCAGAGTAGGCATATTACAAATATTTTCTCTCACTCACATTTTTCTTTTCATTTAGATTCTTTCCAAAAACAGTAACAAAAAAAGACAGGAAATGAAATCATAAAAGCTTGATAGATTTGATTACAAGTATTTTTTTAAAAATCATATTCTTAAAACACCACAATAGACATAACCAAATGCCAAAAAAAAAAGCTAGGGGGATAACAGTCAAAATACAGAGTCCTTGTTTTTGGTGTACAAGTTGTCATAAAATCATTGAGGACAAAGAAAAACTAACCTAATTAATGAGCTTATACAATGGGAAAGTGATTCACAAAATAAACATAGATGACCAATGCACTAAGAAAATAAGATTAACTGCACTTACAATCAGATGAACGTGCAAAACATATCAAAAAGAAAAGAAGATTAACCAGCCATGGTGGCTAACGCCTGTAATCCCAGCACTTTGGGAGGCCAAGGCAGGAGAATTACTTGAGGCTAGGAGTTTGAGACTGGCCTAGGCAGAATAGCAAGACTCCATCTCTACAAAAACATTTTTTAAAAAAAATAGCTAAGTGTGATGGTGCTTGCCTATAGTACTAGCTGCCCGCGTGGCTGAGGCAGGAGAACTGCTTGAGCCTGGGAGTTGGAGGCTGCAGTGAGCCAAGATCTTGCCACTGCACTCCATCCGGGACCACAGAGTGTGATCCCATCTCAAAGAAAAAAAAAATGAAATTTTTTTAAAAAGAAAAAAATGAAGAAAGAAATCTCATTTATTAATTTGAAAAATTATTTAAAATAATATAATTTTGATAATTTAATTATTAAAAATAATAGAACAAACTTGAGAACAATAAAGGTTTAAGGAACCAGATATTTACTCCTTTAAATTGCTAATGAAGGGCAAATTGGCATAATTCTTTTAGAATGGTTCTTATAACCATTTGATTTAGACGTTTTGAGAAGCTTAAATGTATTTTTGGAATAAAATTAATTTACTTTGTTAAATCCTATGATAGATGCACCAATAACATTTCTACAGTTTTTCTTTTGTTTTAGTAAATAACAGAAAATGTCTTGAGTGCATGTGATTTATGAACAAAAGGGTATTGTTTTTCACAGAATCTATGAATCTCATAAAATTGATTTCATTTTAAAGGTGTTTCAAAACGTTTCTGAGATTTCCCTAAAACTCATTTATATAGAATTTTATATTACTACTGAAAAAGTTAATGTTGGTTTTATAATGTCAAATATTAATACTTTAATTTGCCATTTACAATTTTACAGTACATTTATAGAGGAAATACTAAATGTCAAGCATGATTATATGTATTTTTTTAATAAACTTAATTCTAAGAGGTCCTTTTCCAATCCTCATTTTACTAAGGAAAAACTGAGGTTAAGTAACTTTTAAGATATTACACAGTTAGTAAATTCCAGAGGCAAGATTCTTCCTTGTTATTCATATAAAAATTTTGTGTATAAAAAAGAATGAATTATCATAAAGTATAAAAATGTTTGGTTCCTGCAAAGTGTTGAGATTCTACAATTTATTTCTTAAAAAACCCACACTGTTTCTTTATTGAAATCGTTTTTTACTAGCTGACTTTAGAGGCCCTAACTTGTTCATTTTTCATGTTGTATGAATATAACAAGTGATTTGGATGCAAGGAGTTTATTTCAAGGTGTAGATATGATCATGTCAGTACCCACCTTTCTAGCAATTATCCTTAGCTAGTAGTTATTTAAAAAATTTAAGAAATACAGTGTTTTTGTTATAGGTTTTATAGTCAGCCTGGACTATTTGATACACTAGCTTCCACTATTGTAAAACAAAATAAAATGAGGAAATAAACAAACAAAAATCTCTTTCATATGATGTCAAAACAGCTAGAGAAGCCTCTTTGGTTAAGATAGTTCCATGTGAAGTCCTGTGTAAATTCACTGTAGGCATTATGGCAGAATGGGAAGAAGTCATTTACATTTTGAGAAAGCTTCTGCCTTGCAAAGGAATTTTCTTAAGATAATTTGTATTCATATCTAAATAATAAAAGGCTCAAAATTAAGCACTCCAATTGCCATTTATAGTGCAAAGAAAAATGCAATCTTGAGCCATTTAGTTACTTTTTTTTATTTTTCTGAGTCATCATCTTCTTTTAACTATTATTCAAAAGATGGTGTTTTCTTTCTGTCCTTTGTGGGGTATCCTGCATTTTGGCTGATGATTAAAAAGTTGTCATTTCCTTTCATTCTCATTACCATACTCATTGTTTTCTTTAGTTGGGTGCTTTTTGGATGACATTCGTGTCCTGCAGAGAGCTGCAGGACTCCATCAGATCTGTTCAGGCACCTGAGCCTAATTAAGGAAGTTCTAACTACTCTTTTTATCACAGATTTGGTAAATAAGGATGTTTACACCTGAGTCTCTTACGATTGAGTAAATACTTTAAAATAGATCATTGCTAAAGATCACAAAGCATATCATATATTCACGTTACATATCTAATAAAGAGAGAGAATATGACACATTCTCATGTAACAATCTGTTTATTCATAGTGCCCATGGTGTGGTAGAGATGGCATACCATTTATACAGTTACAGTCGGAATAGTGTAAACTGCTGAATTGTGAACTATAACAACTGAATTGAAAAAGAGAGAAAAAAAAAGAAATAGTCCTGGACAGTGGAAATTAAAGAAGAGTAATTGGTATTCTTCTGATCATCTGGTTTCTCTATGTTGGCTTCTCTTTGGTTACATCAAGTATCATTAGCAATATGGTTGTAAGAACTCTGGCTAATGTAAGCAGCAAAGAAATATACTGGAAGAATATCTGACCCCTTAGAGAATCACTGAAGAGACTGAAGAGCCCAGCTAGAGAAAAGAGCATTCAGGAAGCAAAGAATGCTAAGCACACAAGCCCGGAGCCTCCTTCAGTTAAGGAGGTTGCTAATAGCAGGATCAGCACAGGATGTGGGATAATAAAGCTTCCGCTGGACTCTCATTATGGTCATTGCTATGAATTGTTTATTATCTATTTGAACATCTTCATATTATTTTTTTCAAGACTTAAAATCCAGGAAAAATTAAGTCATAGGCTTGACCTAGGTCACAGCCTACACTGCAATTATCAAGAAACGGAAAGGGAATCCCTGATGCTTTCAGCCTTGTGATGGGGAAATGGTCCTTGCTTCCCCAAAAGGCATTTGCAAGGAAGACCTCCAATGTTGTTTAGTTGAAAGACCATGGCCCACTTCAATCATCACTGTCATATCCACAGATAATAGAGTGTTGGAAAGAACCTAACTGAAAAACAACTGTGTTCTAATTCAAATTCAGTTTTTCAGCATTGTGTGACCTTCTGTACTCCTTGGTGTCCTCAGTGTTAAACTGGGATACTATTATTCTGCCCCAAATATCTCATTTCATTGTAAGGAGTCAAATGAGATAATTTATTAAGGCTTCTTTAAGTTTCTTTTCATTCAAAAAATGTAGTAAGGGTCTACCTGTGTGAGCAAAATAAAAAGAAAAAGGAAGAAAGAAAGTAATAGTAACCATTTATTTGCTAAGAAATATATACATGGGAGGTATGAGGTATTATCAGCAACATTTTAATTTAAACATATATTGAGAATATTTTTATTCTTCATTGTTTGAAAATTAAGACAAATGGATGAAAAAACAAACAGTGCTATGATAAATATGAAAAACTTAGGAGAACAGAAAATTAATGCTGAGGTATTACCCTGCATTGGGGATCTTTCTCCCAACCCAACCATCCCATTTTTGTGAGTAAGGGAGTTGACATTCTTATTAAACCTCACCTGTAAAAAGAAGTGACCGGTCTAATGATGCATCTTTCACCAAACATGACCAATCAGAATTCGCTCCCAAAGCTTTGAAACTTGGAACCATCTATAAAGTGTGTTCCTGATCAGAAGCAAGATTGTGTAGTGTGCATCATTGTTGAATAGATATGCAGTGTCTGCTCATTGTGGTGCTGGGGGAATCACTGAAGCAGGAGAGTGAAGTCCACATCCTTAGTAAGTGCTTTTTCCATAGAGGATTAAACGTTCTTCCCTGGAAGAGATCAGGTGTAATCAGTGTGCAGCCAGATGACCAGCTGGGCCATCTCAGGAGTTTTCAGTGTTTGCTTCTGCTATTTGCATATTGGAAACTCAGGAGTACAGTATCCAGACCAGCTTGTTGAGTTTTCAGCCTCTGCTATTTGCGTATTGGAAACTTGGAACACCAGTATCTAGATCGGCTTTTTGAGAAAAACCTACATTGTTCAGCCCATGAACCACTTCAGTCTCCTCTGCACGGCCATTTTGCATATGCTATGGGTAGGGCAAAAGCTGACTGACTTTCACCAGATAGGTCACCTTGTCAACCAGATTGCTGGTTCTATGTAGTGTGTGCCCTCTAGTGGACATTAGCACAGAAAATGAATGTTTTCACATGGTTGCCCATTTTGAGAATTTCAGTCACATATCATTCCCCACAGGATCACAATCTTGCAACATTAGTATTTGATGGTGACCCTGATGTCACCAGTTCTCCCAGAGATGCAATATTGTTTTTGGATTACTGTCTTGGTGGGGAGGAGTCCTTTCATTGGCTTCCATTTGGCCCTTCTACCATAAGAGTTTCCACTCCACAGATCAGGAAGCAAATATGGATTCTGCCAATAATTAGATAAATATCTTCTTCGTTCACATTTTGTGTCTGTAGAAATAACTACCAGTTGAGTCTACAGTTCCACAGGACTTACAGTAAGATGCAATTGGGTCAAGACTTTCCATAGTGCTCAAGATGGTCAGGGTTCTGAGCCTCTATGAATAAACCCCAGTAAGTAGCTTTGTTATATTACCTAGGGACCCTCTAGAGATGGCTTCAAGGAAGGTTTTATAATGTAGCTCTTGTTTTGAATTGAAACATCGCCTCTAAATCCTAGTCCTGAATACCTCAGGATGTGACTGTATTTGGAGATGGGACCTTTAAAGAGGTAATTAAGCTGAAATGAGGCCATTAGGGTGGCCATAATCCAATCTGACTAGTGTCCTTATAAGGCAAGGAAATTTGAACACATTTGAAAAAACATACCAGAAGTGCTCATGCACAGAGTGACAACCACGTGAAAGAACATTGGCATCTGCAAGCCAAGGAGAGGATTCTCAGGGGAAGCCAGAGCTGCTGACACCTTGCTCTTGGTTTTTCAGACTCCAGAATTGTGAGAGATAAATTTCTGATTTTTAAGCTACTCAGCATGAGGTATTTTGTTGTGACACCCAAGCGGATTAGTACAATTCTCTGCTGTAACAAAGCAGCACTTAGTAGCTTAAAATAACACAAATTTGTTGTCTTATATTTCTACAAATTAGATGTTCAAATCTGTCAACCTGGGCTAAAATCAAGTTGTCAACATGGCTGCATTCCTTTCTGGATACTCAGGGAGAAAATCTATTTCTCTGCCTTTTCCAGCTTCCAGAGGCCACACACATCCTTTGGCCTGTAGTTTCCTTTTTTCCATCATCAAAGTCAACAACCTTGCATCTTTCTGTTCATTCTTCCCATCACATTATTTTCTGTGAATCTCTTCTGCTTCCCTCTGCTGCTTTTAAAGATCTTTGCGACTGAATTGGACTTACTCATTTAATCCAGAATAACTTCCCTATTTTAATGTCATCTGAACGAGCCCATTGTAACCATAATTCCATGTGTAATCTTAATTTTCCTTTGCCTTATAATGTAATATTGTTCTGGAAGTTCAGATATGGACACCTTTGTGGGGAGGGCATGAGTCTGCCCATCCCAGTCCTAGTAGCCAAGTTGCTGGTTGTTCCTATAGGGGCTGATCACTGAAGAAGTAGGAGATTTTTGACAATTAGGTTCCCACTGAGTAGACTTGAAAATCTTTGGATTATGTAAGCCAAGTAACTCATTAAGAGGCTACCCAACATTCCCATACCATAAATATTTATTTCACTTTTAGATAATTAATATGGAGGGTTCTCTCTCCTCTGTCTCACAAATCTCCCACTAGCCTTCCAGTCTGCCAAACCTTATCAGGAACTAGGGGTCAAGGGAACCATTTGATTCTGTCCAAAAAGATCATCATTTTGGAGAAAGAAGAAGGGCAGAGAGTGGATCTGGAGTGATAAATGAAAAAGGTTCTATCCCCCAGCAGAGACTAGGAGACAGAAGTCTTACCCTTTCCAATGACTACATTTCAAAGGAATGGCTTTCAGGTCCTTGGAAAAAAATACTCCCAGGTCATTGAGGAAGACACTCCTAGGTGATAGAAAACATATGTATATCTCAAAGGAACAAAGAGAGAATTCAAAATTGTAAGCCCTTTTCTATGTTCTAATACAGGAGGCCAGGGACCTATTGTCAGGTATTGGCTAGAACAAACAGTAAATTCAGTAACAGTCTTGAGCTATCCTAGGCAGGAACTCAAAAGAGGGTTGGGTGGCCCCAGAGATATGGCTTTGAGCTGCTAGAAGCCATGTTAAAGTTTGGCGATTCCTTCTTTAAGAGTAGATAATAGAAAACAAAACATGTTTGGTGAAGTCTCTAGTGCAGGGGTTTGAATGGAGTGTCCCTATCTATCATTTACACAGTTCTCATCACCAGGTTAGAATTTGCCAATGAGTGGTGCTCCCAAGTGATTTGGGGAGCAAAAGAGAAAAAGACATGTATATTCTGATTGTAGGCAGATCAAACAGCAGAGGACAGATTTGAGCTTTGAAGGTGTAAACCAGAAAGCATCTGAGACAGGTCTCAATTAATTTAGATGTTTATTTTGCCAAGGTTAAGGATATTTCTGGAAAAAAAGAACACAGAGTCACGGAAATCATCTCTGGTTTGTGACTTTCTCCATAGGTGATTTTGAGGACTTCCATATTTAAAGGGGAAAAGCTGGCTGGAGAGAAAAGAGAAAGGGTATGGCAGTCCACATCTTGCAAGAGAAATGGAGCAGGTGGTGGAATAATCAATCATATATTTCACTCTTGCTCAGTAAATCTACACTTTGCATAAGATAAGGTGAACATAAAATAACTACCTGTGGAGATATTTAATCTTTTATCTGTATCTATCTGCCTAGGAACAAAATGAAAGGCAGTTTCTTGCATGACTCAGCTTTCACCGTTTTTTTTTTCTTTTGTCAAAGTTAATTGGGTTCCTGAGTTCTTATTTTCCTTTCACAAAGCCCGTCTTGGAACTTTAAGCAGTTTATGGCGGTATTATGAGCGGAACAGAAGATGTTTACAATAAGCAATAATGTATGTTTATGAAGGCTACTTGACCCATGTGACTTAGTAGAAAGAACATCACAGAACAAACATTCTAGTTCATGCTGTGTCTCTAGCCAGGTGGCCCTAGATAATTTATTAAAGAGCCTTTAAGTTTTCTCATTGCAAAATAAAGAAGGTTTGCTATGAAAATAAAAGACAGTGGAGCATGCAAAATTGCTATGAAGTCAATGGCATTCAACTAGCAACAATCGATTTGACTATAGTATAAATTCTGTTCTCTCTTTTGTGCTCCTAGGCTGACATTCCATCATGATTTCACAGACTTCTGGTTAAGAATTTGCTTAATGTATTTTGCTCTGGCTTAAATTAATTGACACTTCTACAGCTTTGAAACTCATTCAAACTTTCATGTAATTCTGAAGCCATACTTCCCTAAACACAGTGCAGTGTGCATTTATGTTTTTAAAATAGCACATAAAAATGATCTCAAAATCACTTTTTGCATGTTTGTGTCTTTTTAGTTAAGACATCATCACGAGGAAAGAGTGAATTGTCGAATGTTGCTTGCAGGAGACAGCTGATCTGGCAAGGAAATTAGTCATTCGTATTTTGGGCATATGTTATGCATTCTACTTCCCTAATTGTCTGAGGACAGTGTAACTTTTGGGGTCTTAGATACGCTTACTTACCTTTTAGTGTGAGGTTGTATATTAATCTAGCTAGGAGTTGGGTTGCGTCGAACATTTCCTGTAGGTACAGCTGTCAGAAGCTAAAACTACCTGTTGTGTCTTTTTATTGCCTCTACTCTATTTAGGTTCCCTACAAACTTCCCTTTCAAAAAAACCTTGCATCTCTTTCAGCCGTCATCTGCTGTAATTATACTGGAGCTCCGTTGATGGAGGGGTGAGGTTTGGGGATTGGGGGAAGCATTCTATAGTCTTATGATTAAATCTCTATCTTTTAATGGGCCCTTGTCCCTGGACTATGAACTTCATCAGTGTTTCTAAACTTTTTTTTTTCCTTTTTCTCTGTCAAGTTGAATTGGAACTGGAAGCCTAGAGGAAGCTAGAGTTGCATAGTTTCCCTTCAGCTGCTTAGGTAAGATAACGCTCTTAATAAAATCTTTTCGCTGGGGGAGTAAGCCTTTGTTACGGGAAATGCTCTAATTATATTTTTAAATGATTAGTTTTCCCCTCTCTATGCCAGGGACATCAGGTGATAGTTTTTGGTACATACCCTGAGAACCAAGTGGGATTCTTGGAATTAAAGCCTGTAAGTGTGTAGGGGCTCCTCTAAGACTGCAGCCCCCAGGAGGCTCCAGTGCTCACTCTGCTCCATATTCAGCCTCTTGCCAAATTCCTGCTTAGGTGTTACTGCCAGTTTGTCATTCCACTGACATCTGCTGCAGGTAATCTGATCTTTGCTGTGATGTTCTGTAATCTCCTGTCTTTCCTGGGTTCAGGCTGGTGGTTTCCCTGAGACCTCAATTCTCTGATAGGTCTAAGATTTCACTGATTTTCAGTTTCTCCAGCCTTTTTTGTGGTGTAGGGGTATGAGTGATGACTTCTAAGCTCTTCAATGTTGAAGCTGAAACTAGAAGTCTTCCATGTACTTTCTTCTAAAAATAGTATGGCATAGTGCAGTGTTTCTCAAAAGAAAATACACATATTGATCTCTACACCTAAGCGTTGATATATTATTTTATTACTATTTTATGTTAAAATATAGAAACATACAGCGAGGGGAACATCACACACTGTGGCCTTTTGGGGTTTGGGGCTAGGGGAGGAGTAACGATAGGAGAAATACCTAATGTAGATGACTAGGGGGATAGACGCAGTAAACCACCAAGGCACGTGTATACCTGTGTAACAAACCTGCACGATCTGCACATGTGCCCCAGAACTTAAAGTATAATAAAAAATAAAATAATTTTTAAAAAGTCAAATGATAAAAAAATTTAAAAAATAAAATAATGTAGAAACACAAACTTAGACCTAAATGCCATAAGCCTACAGTTCTTAACCAAGTTTCTGAAATATAATGCATCTGTTACATTTTAAAATCTCACAAAATATTAAAGTTTTAACTAACACCACCAATTTAAGATTGTGTGGGTGAGCCAAAATGTTATTATAGGTTTAATAGAAGGAAGATACTATTTAGTTCTGATATTATCCTTGGTCTGTTTCTGCTTTTTTAGCTTCAATAGGAAAGCCCTGTTTAATAAGGCTATGTAAAATGTTACTGGTAACATCACAGTTTTCTACTTATGATATCAAACAGAAAGCTCTGCCATTATGCACTTTTTCAATATCAATTTTAATGAAGTGTGTTTTGATAATTCTGTAAATGTATTACAATCACATGGCAATATATGTCCATTGCAGCATTATTAAAATCTGTATTTAAATCACTATTTACTTATTCCTTTGAATTCAGAACATGAAAAAATTTATCTCTATAATTATTATCAAATATTAATATTAATGTAATATATCAAAATATATTAATGGTATAATTAATATATCAAAATATATTAATGACATATGACTAATGTATGGTATACATATGATAAAGTTCATAATATATAACAATATTAACTACATGCATATTATGTTATACGTAGTTAATATATTATGACTAACAACCTGTTGCAACTTTAAACATACAAAATATCTCTTAATGAGTGTAAAATGTTAAATCTTTTAAGTTCAGTATACCTCTACCACAATGAGCCCTAGGATGTTTTAATCAATTCTTTCAAGCCATTTGTCTATTTGATTATGAATCTCTATTTGGTCACTGGGCATAATCTTACATAGATCTCATTCTAGACACAAACATCCACAAGCAACAAAAATGAAGCAATCGGGATCCATTAAAGTAACTGTTAACATGATCTGGAATTTGCACATATCTGTGGTTTGTTTTCTGTATGCTGTTTTTGATAAAGATATTACAGTCCCCTAATAATACATACATCTAGTTCACATTAAGAAAAAACTATATTTTGCCAAATTCCATAATCAAACTGGGTTTAAAAACCAGCTCTGAAGACTCATAACTCTATGATCTTGAGATATTTACTTAAAATCTCTAAACTTTAATTTCTGAATTAGGGAAGTCATATGACAAAGTTGCTGTGAAGTCAAATGAAGAATGAATGCAAAGTCCCAAACTTCAGACATTCCCTCTGTTCTTTCAATTAGTCATTAGCTTAAACTGAACATTTTTTACATGGTTCTCTGGTAAAGGTGTTTTTACATATAGTAAGACCTAATAGATAATATTATGTTACATAATATATGATTATTTTATATAAAACTATATATAAATAAATATATAGTATGTATTTAGACATGTAGAAAGGAAATTTTTTTTAATGAAAAATTAGATTGGCTGAAGAAAGTGGATATCATCACGTAGAGAAGTGGTTAGCATTGTGGAAGTACAGATATATACCAAACAATATTACAGAGACATACTCGAAATAAACCACACTGACAGAAAGAAATCTCATTAGGAGAGAATTTTGGAAGATTGGTGTCTTCACTTGTTATTCCCAGAGTCTGACCTTTCTTATCATGTACTATTGTCAGGGATATCTAAATTTAACAATATATGAAGGAGTTCTTAAACTTTGGATTTTATAATAATTATAATAGGAAAGAGTATGAGTCTTGTAGTCTCCATTTCCACTTCAATAAGAATTTGATGAGGAATAGCCAATAGCATTCACACTGGTCAAGGCTGGATCAAATTGTGATCCTACTTCTTATCTTAAAGCTGCCTGTTTAGAAATTATGCAGCTTGCTTTGATGCCTGTCTTACTCTTACTGTTAGCCATTTAGTGCTTACCTTAAGAATGACTTAATAATACTGTTACTTTGCATCTCTCAAAGGCCATGCCCTGTTCCTGCATGCTTTCTTCCAGATGCATTGTCTTCTGAAGGATGGGCATGGCAATTTGGGGCATCTTTTGGTAGGAAGTATGATTTCTCCTGTTTGGGCACAGAGAAGTGCATATGGAATATAAACTAAACGCATTCTCCCAGAAGACTCAGTTGTAAAAGTTAGCTCATTAATGTAGTGTTGAATGTTTTTATGTGAGTCATACTTGACCTTCTTGAATGTAAGTAAATAACTGAGGTGAATTGTATAAAACCCTGAGGGATAGCAGAAGGGAAAGGGCATCCCTTTTATCTGATCCCATGCCTGAGATTCCTTCCCTCTACCATCCTACTGAAAATAAACAACTTGTCAAGTGCTCCAAAAATTAATGCTTATGTCAGTATAGAGAGAGTAGAAGTGAGTGTTATTATTTTATTACTTGTACTTACTGGGCATCATATTCTTTCTTCATGTGTTTTGCATTTGAGGCTAGAGATGAAGGTAGAGGAAAAGGATTTTAAAAAAACAAATTACTTAAACATGGAGTCCTTTTTTTCTTTTTTTTTGGAAACAGAGTCTTGCTCACTCTATCCCCCAGGCTGGAGTGTAGTGATGCGATCTCATCTCACTGCAACCTCCACCTCCTGGGTTCAAGAGATTCTCTTGCCTCAGCCTCCTGAGCAGCTGAAATTCCAGGCATGTGCCACCACGCCTGGCTAATTTTCATATTTTTAGTAGAAACGGGGTTTCGCCATGTTGGCCAGACTGGTCTTGAACTCCTGACCTCAAGTGATCCACCCACCTCAGCCACCCAAAGTCCTGGGATTATAGGCGTGAGCCCCTGTGCTCAGTCAAACATGGAGTCTTTACTCAACATTATAATAATGTGAAAGAAGAGATCATGAGAATTAATGAATGTTTTGGAAGGCATACATGAATACATTACTTAGAAAAAAGGAAAGCTCAATCTGCCGTAAATTATGTGCCTTGTTTCAGCAACCCTTCTTTCTTTTCCTTTACACTTCTCTTTTTTTTTTTTTCTGTAGTGTCCTAAATGGGGCAAAGAGTGAGTTATGTGACAAATTTAGATTTTGCAAACCTGGGCATTGATGAGAGTGCTATTGAAACACATTAAGAAATATTTTCAACACACAAATGTGTCATTTCCTTCTTCATGTCCCAGATGCTGAAATACTACGAGATAAAGATTTTAGGTTTCAATTGTAAAGAGAGAGAAGTGGATAAATCAGTGCTGCTTTCTTTCGGACCAAAGGTAAAAAAAAAAAAAAAAAAAAAAAAGGCTTATTTTAATGTTTTCTTTTCCAGAATTGCTTCTATTGTGTGTGTGTGTGCATGCATGTGTGTGATATGTGATTTTTTAATATATATATAAATATATATATCATATATATATAAAAATATATATATCATATATATATAAATATATATATCATATATATATCATATATATAATATATATCATATATATATATCATATATATATAAATATATATCATATATATATATCATATATATATAAATATATATATATCATATATATATATCATATATATATATATATGAGATCAATAATTTCTAGTAGAATGCTTTATTCTATCACCAACAATTTGATTTGGTTGTTTTTGATAATCAAAAAATAGAGATGTCAGCTAAATTTTCCATGAGTGAAAAACATGTATTCACAAATACACATGAAATACACTGAATGTTGTATAGTTTGAAGTAGCAAGATTTTTTTTTTATATCATGATGCATATATTGTTTAAAATATTGGCTTTATTCAAAGTATAATTTGATATATTTCAGTATTCTCCTTTCCTAACTTTTAATGGAACATTTTTGGTTTTAATGCCTTTTATTATCTTTCCTTGATTATATAGCAAATACTGGCTGGGTATCTACTATATGCTCTTCATTGAACTAGATGTGGGGAAAGGATACAAAAGATAAAATACAGTTCTTTTTGTATTTATGAATCTTATGATTTAAAACATATCCTCAAATAGGCATAATGTAATTTGAGAACCTCAAGTAGTATGAAAGTGCTATTGCTAATTACTCTGAAAATATAGATGAGACCAGAATTACTACTCTGGGAGAAAAGACTACCAAAAAATAAATCTTCATGGAGATATCCGATTAATCTTGAAGAATAATTAAGATTCACACAGCATATAATGGGGGTGTTGACCAGGTAAAAATAGTTACAGAAAAATCATAGAACTGAAGTTATGAATGTTTCTTGCGTTGATTAGCAGTTTTATGCCGTGGGTAAGAGCTGATCTGGGAATAGACTATGTTCAAATTCCTGCTCCCCCATTCCCTAGCTGAGTAACATTGACTAGTTACTTACACATTTCAGGCCTTAGCTCCCTAACATGTAAAATGGAGAAAATACTACTGTATACTTCATGAATATAGTGTGAGAACAAAATAAAAACAGCTCATATTTAAAAAATGGTATTTTAAAACAACAGTGATTCATACGTTGATGGTTTTCTGTGTACCAGGCAATTTGCAGAAATTATTTTTAATTCTAACAGTAATTATTTAAATTTATATTGTGATCATATTTTGTGTATCTAAAGAAACTTCAATTCAAATAAGTTAAAATATTTGCCTAAGGTCACACAGCTAAATACTGTCACAGCCAATATTCAATCTACATTTCAGATTCAAAACTTAATGCTCTTTCTTCTTTGCTACCAAGGATGAATATCAGTGATATCAGGCACAGTATAAATATTTCTGTTTCTTACTAAAACCTTTTTTACAGAAAAGTTCCTTAAGCATAAAGCTGTTGGTTTCACAAATAATATTAATTTAATTTTCATTTTAAATATACATTCAATTGCTGTTACAAAGATCAAAGTTTTTATTTTATATAATAAGGAGGATCACAGGGTTATTATTTATTCTAAATCTTAAAGATAAAATTTACCTTAACAATATGATTAAAAAAACTGAATAGGGAAAAATCTTAGAAAAATAATACATGTCAAATATGAAAAGATAGATGGTCAATATGTATTAATATAAAGACCATATTCACATGCACAGGTAAAAGAAACCTGTGGGGATGTATAAGCGATGAATATGAATAAATAATAACCCAAGAGGAAAAATACATGATGAACAATTACATGGAAATCTCTCTCTTACATTAATAATAAAAAAATAAAAATGAAAACCATTTTTAGGTGTTATTTAACTCATCAAAATCTAAATGATTCTGAAATAAGCTTTATTATTTAATGGTAATAAATTTTGCTTAAAACTGCCATATTCATATATATGACTGGAATATTTATAAATTTGTGTGATCTTTTTAAAGATCACTGACACGGTAGAGAGCCAGAAGTTCAAAATAGTTTCCTTTCATCTTTTAGTTTCACATATGGTGAATTATCCTAAAGAAACATTTTAAAAGAAGAAAGCTAAATTATGAAAATATTGGCTGGGTGTGGTGGTTCACTCCTGTAATCCCAGCACTTTGGGTGGCTGAGGTGGGTGGATCACCTAAGGTCAGGAATTTAAGACCAGTCTGACCAACATGGTGAAACCCTGTCTCTACTAAAAATACAAAAATGAACTAGGCATGGTGGCAAGCGCATGTAATCCCAGCTACTTGGGAGGCTGAGTCAGGAGAATTATGTGAGCCCAGGAGGTGGAGGGTGCAGTGAGCTGAAATCACACAATTTCACTCCAGCCTGGGTGACAAAATGAGACTCCATCTCAAAAAAAAAAAGCGAAAATATTTATCACATCCTTATTTACATCAGTGAAGCATTGCCCCCTGACAAAAGAAAAAACAAATTTAAAAGAAAAAATTTTATTTTAGAAAAATGGCTGTATAAATAAAAACATATTCATATGTATGTATATATATATATTTGATGAATTATTGTGTAGCAAAGACTTGGAACCAACCCAAATGCCCATCAATGATAGAGTGGATAAAGAAAATGGGGCACATATACACCATGAAATACTATGCAGCCGTAAAGAAGAATGAGCTCATGTCCTGTGCAGGGACATGGATGAAGCTGGAAACCATCATTCTCAGCAAACTAACACAGGAACAGAAAACCAAACACCACATGTTCTCACTCATTAGTGGGAGTTGAGCAAGGAGAACACATGGACACAGGAAGGGGAGCATCACACACCAGGGCCTGTCCGTGGGTGGGTGGCAAGGGGAGGAAAAGCCTTAGGAGAAATACTTGATGTATTTGGGGCTTAAAACCTAGATGACGGGTTGATGGGTGCAGCAAACCACCATGGCACATGTATACCTATGTAACAAACCTGCACATTCTGCACATGTATCGCAGAACTTAGAGTATAATAAAAAAAAAAATCATTTCAAATTTGAAAAATTCATTTGAAATATTAAAATAATGAGATGATTTTAAGGAAAATGCATAATATCATGCATGATATGTGCATGACGACATGAACTATGTTATATGTATACATCTGTCCAAAGACTCAAGTTTCATTTAAAAAATTAAGGGTTTTTTCCTTTATTAGGGTAATGAGATGACAGAAATTTTATCCCAACTTATCTATAATATTATTATAATGTTTTCTAATAAAAACAAAAAAGTAAGGTGTATGGTTCCAAACAAATTAACCTTGAAATTCTTTCATTATGAATTTCCTGTTGTGGTTTCTGTAAACTTTTCACCCACGTGATAAAAAGCTGATATTACAGAAACGTGTTTCACTTCTCATGAAAACATGCTTTTAATAGATTACACAAACTCAAAGGATTTCACAATCCTTTATCAGTACATTGACATTTGGTAGGAAATGTAACTTTATGTGAAGCTCCTTTTTTCCCAACTTTGGAAATGATATTAAAAGGCACACTTGAATGATGGGAGTTGTTCACTGCCTGCTAATGAAGGCTCATGCATGTATGTATGCTAATGTTACTAAAAAATTACAATGATTATAACCAGAGTAAGGAGCTAAAATAATCTGGTAATTTTAATAATAAATGCTTTTGAAGCAAAGTGGGTTCACTGAGGTTAATATTTTTTGTTTCAGTTTGCTAGTTACATGCAGTGCAGAGAGAAGTATTTTATTTTCCAATGTGTAACAGAATTTAAAAAATTCCCACTTTGGTGAACTGCAAACTCTTCTTGAGGCATAACCCAAGACATAAAATCCAGTCATCTTGAAAAATATCTTGCCTTTCATTTATTTATGTAATTTTAAATACTGCATGGTGTATGTAATGAGCACCTTCAGGAAGTCTCTGATCACTGAACCAAAGAGATAAAAACTCTGCGTCATGGATCTGATGTGAGAGGAGACAGACGATAGACAAGACGAATACGGAAAATTTGTTTTGTGTTAGATGGTGATATGTTTTGGGGAGAAAAACAAATCAAGCCAGGAGGGGGAAGAGAAAGCCCCAACTGGTTGTAAGTTGAAATCTGATGTTCCGGAATGTTCTCCTTCCTTCCTCTTCCCCTCCTTCCTTTCTCTCTTTCTTTCTCTTTCTTACTTTTCCTTTTTCTTTCTCTCTCTTTCTCTCTTTCTCTCCTTCTCTCTTTCCCTTTTTTTTTTTTTTTTTTTTTTTTTCTGAGATAGGGTTTCATTCTTGTTGTCCTGGCTGGAATGCAGTGGCCTGATCTCAGCTCACTGCAACCTCTGACTCCTGGGTTCAAGTAAGTCTCCTGCCTCAGCCTCCTGAGTTCCTGGGATTACAGGCACCCACCACCATGCTCAGCTAATTTTTTGTATTTTTAGTAGAGATGGGTTTTCATCATGCTGTCCAGACTGGTCTCAAACTCCTGACCTCAGGTGATCCATCCACCTGGACCTCCCATGGTGTAGGGATTTCAAGTGATCTGCTTTGTTGAGACAGAGACTTTAGTGAGAGCCTGAGTGAGACGAGAAGGCATTCAGGGGCTTTGAGCATGGGAGTGACTCAGTCTGCCTTACTTTTTAAGAGGATTCTTCTGGAAGCTGTGTGGAGAATTAATTCAAGAATGTAAGAGTGAAAGTCAGGGAGCAATTAAAATCCTCAAGGTGAGGCCACAATCAATAGCTCATGCCCGTAATCCCAACACTTTGGGAGGCTGAGCTGGGAAGATTGCTTGAGGCTAAAGAGTTTGAGATCAGCCTGGTCAACATAGCAAGACCCCATCTCTAGAAAAAAATAAGTAACTGGGCATGGTGGCATGCACCAGTAGTCCCAGCTACTCAGGAGGCTGAGTTGGGAGGATTGCTTGCACCCAGCAGGTCAAGGCTGCAGTGATGTGATCACACGGCTACACTCCAGCCTGGGCAAGAGAGCAAGACCTTGTCTCAAAAAAAAGAATGTCAGGGTAAAAAAAGATGATGGGGCTTGGACAGGGTGGTAGCAAGGAAGTGACAAGAAGCACTCAGTTTCCGCATAGGGTTTGAGAACAAAGCAACGGGATCGGATGAGGGATTGGATGTGGTGGACGAGAAAAGGCAAGGAGCAAGGAAGACCCCTAGTTTTGGACCATATTCTAATCAGAGGTGTTGTTAGGAAGTGGCATATATGGGCCTGGAGTTGAGAGGTGAGGTGTGGGCAAGAGATAAAGACTTAAGAGTCATCAGCCTTCTAGATTATATTTAGAGCAATGAGGCTAGTGAGATCACCAAGGGAGTGGATATAGAAGGAGAGAAAAGAGAACAGAAACTGGGCCCTGGCTTACTCTGCTGTTGAGAGGTTGGGGAGATGAGGAGGAATACCCAGAAATAAGCAAAACTTCCCCGGATGTACTATTTCAGTGCATTCATCAGTATTTCTCTTCTCAACAGAAAACCATGAGCATGAGCAGATTTCAGTCATGCAATCAGGGACTTTCATTTTTATACGTTTACTACTGCCTATCTTGCAAGGATTTTTGTTTGTTTGTTTGTTTTTTGCTTCTACCACACAAGAAAAACAACTTAAATTCTATGTGACAGGTTACAGATTTCTTGCATGCCACAATCTTCTTTGTTCTTTTCCATGACCCTGACTGTTTCTTGTTTTTCACTGCATTGTCAAAAAAAGTTCTTCGTTGTCTTTCATACTGAGTCTTCCTCTACTCACCCACTGAATATGTTTTTTCAAGTTTATGTCTCGTGTTTTTTTCCTGAAAAAAGGGATTTTCTACTCTTTAATTTTTTCCTCCTATTCTTTGTTAAAGTGCTATGTTTTAGATCCTATTAATTTGTCCTCTTTCTTAATGCCCTTGGATTTTCTTCTTAATTGCCTGCATCATTGCTGCTACCAAAGGTGCTGGGCTGGGGTAGATAAAAATAAGTTGAAGTCCAAAATTGGAATAGAGTGTAAGGAATGGAAATCAGGAGTTTTTGTGCAATCAAATATGGGTCTTATAGGTGAGAGTGGTCTAGAAACGAAGCTTTGGCTTCTGATTTGAGTGACTGTGCTTTGCTGGCATATGCCTAACTGTATCATGTATTCTCCACTACACAGTAAGGAGATGATCATAGTAAGTGGTTATGATAATAAATAGATGATGTAAATGGATGATATGCCATCAGTGAAAAATCTGGAAAAAGGAGAGTTAGGCTGCTGTAGAAAATGCACCTTTGTAGCTAGTTGTATTATGTAAAACAAAAGCCAATTCCGAGATTGAGATCTGGGTTGGCTATATCGGCTCCATCAGCACACAGGCAGTAGTTCAAGTCATGGAAGTAGGTGACATTCTCAGAGAGACTGTGCAGAATAAGACAAAACAAAGTAAATCAGAAAATGCCACAAATCCTGTGACTGCATTGTCTATGATGAACATGATCTTGTTTTTTTGGATAATATAGATAACAATATTTCTCACAATTCATGATAAACCAGTCTCTTTTGAGCGTTGCCCCAGAAAGCAAACAGGACTTCCCATGGTGCACAAATGTAGCCATAGGGAATACTGATCATTCCTCATTCCACTGAGTATGCTTTAGTGTTCACCTCCCTTCTGGCCCACTACACCTGTCAGGGGCATTTTATAGACCAATTATTGTCAGTTATGCTGAACCTCATAGATATTTACTAGAGGGTTTTCTTCTTCAGAGTTTAAATAAATCTTCTCAAGGTAACCACAGTTTAAAATAGAGTAATCCTGGGCGCAGTGGCTCACGCCTGTAATTCTAGCACTTTGGGAGGCAGAGGTGGGTGGATCACCTGAGGACAGGAGTTCGAGACCAGCCTAGCCAACAAGGTGAAACCTCATCTCTACTAAAAATACAAAAACTAACAAGGCATGGTGGTGTGTGCCTGTAATCCCAGCTACTCAGGAGGCTGAGGCAGGAGAATCGCTTGAATCCGGGAGGCGGAGGTTGCAGTGAGCAACCAAGATTTGGTTCAGGTCCAAGGATGCTATCAAAAGAGTAAGAATATAGAATAGGAAAAAACCCATCTAGATTATAGGCAAAATTATTTGCCAAGAATTCTGTGCCAAAAGAAGCATACATTTTTCATCTCACTATTATCCAAACATCTAATTTAAAAACAAAAATAAAAACCAAAACTAATATATGACTATCATTTGACAAAAAAAAAATCAGATCATTCATTCAACAAATATATATTCAGTATATTCCATGTTCCAGGTTGCTTTCAGCTCTAGCAACATAATGTGGACAAAAAGAGACATGGTCCCTACCCTTTCAGAATTCATGGTGTACAGATATTTATCAGATTAGAAAGGTTTCACCTTTTTCCATAAACATTCTTATCTGGTAAATAGAATAATCTGAGATGGCTCTTTTGCATTTCAGTAAAAATGGAGCCAGAATATCTCAAATGTGAGGATAAAAGCCATAATCAAACATATGGAGAAGGGGCCAGTAGGTAGCCTGAAAGGAAACCATTTCTAGTTATAGACGTGTACTATGTAATAATATTTCAGTCAACACAGGACCATATGTACAATGGTGGTCTCATAGATTATAATGGAGTTGAAAAGTTCTATCACCTATTGACATTGTGGCTGTCATAAGGTTGTAGCACACTGCATTAGTCACATATTTGTGGTGATGCTGGTGTAAACAAGCCTACTGCTCTGTCAGTCATTTAAAAGTATAGCATATACAATTATGTAAGTATGTGATACTTGGTAATAAATGTTAGTGGTTTACATATTTCCCGTACTGTACTTTTTAATCATTATTTTAGTGTGTACTCCTCCTACTTATATAAAAAGATTCAACTGTAAAACAGCCTCAGGCAGGTCCTTTAGGAGGTATTCTGGAAGAAGGCGTTGTTATCATAGGAGATGACAGCTCCATACCTGTTACTGCTTCTGAAGACCTTTCAGTGGGAGAAGATATGGAGGGAAAGACAGTGACATTGATGAGCCTGACCCTGTGTAGACCTAAGCTGATGTGTGTGTTTGTGTCATAGTTTTCAACAAAAAAAGTTGAAGAAGGAGACATTTTTTAAAAAGTTAAAAAAGGTTATAGGATAAAGCTGTTTAGAAAGAAATTATTTTTGTACAGCTATACAATTTATGGTTTAAGCTAAGTGTTATTACAACAGAGTCGAAATGGTTTTTAAAAGAAGTTTATAAAGTAAAAAAGGCACTGTAAACTAGGACTTATTGAAGAAAGAAATTTTTTTATACATTTAGTGTAGCTTAAGTGTACAATGTTGATATAGTCTACAATATCTTGCATTCACTCACCACTCACTCATTCACTCACTCACCCAGAGCAACTCCCAATTCTGTGAGCTTCATTTATCCTAATTGCCCTGTACAGATGTACAACTTTTTATCTTTTATACCCTATTTTTACTGCATTTCTCTATGTTTAGATAGGTTAGTGCCGAGTCTGTCCTGCAGACTGGCTGAGCAATGGATGAAAGGAGTACTTAGTCACGGGTATTTTTTGTGAGAGCAGCTAGGGGACTGCTGGAGAGAACAGACCCAATAAGCTGGCCCCACATGTATTTACTCAGTGCTGGTATAATGTCAAAGGCTTGGAGCCAACACAGTCTGTGGGTAATTGACATTGTCATCCTCCTTTGCAGGGAGCAGTCTTGTGGGGGAATGATCACAGGTCCGTCTTTGGATGACATGAATAAACATACCTAGATAGATTTCTTTACATTCCGTTGTTACCTACTCCTTGCCTTTAGCCTTAAAGTAAGAGAATTAGCTGCCTTCAGCTTTATTCTTGTCTGAAGCTTTATAGAGCCTTCTGACCTTTCACAAGGGCTGCTTCTTTCCTTATAACTTCTCGCATCACCCAGACCGAACTACTACATGATAGGAACACAGATACTTACCATTGTGTTCCAATTGCCTACAGGATTCAGTACAGTATAACATGCTATATAGATTTTTAGCCAGGAGCAATAGGCTAGACCACACAGCCTGGGTGTGTAGTAGGCTAGACCATCTAGGTTTATGTAAGTGCACTCTGATGTTTACACAGCAATGAAATTGCCTAACAATGCATCTCTCTGAACATATCTTTGTCGTTAAATGACACATATCTATACATACCAGGTATACATGAACACAATTTTTGTGAATCCATCTTTTACAAACCGAGTTCGAAGTTAAAAAGTATTTTTACAAAGTTCCAATTGCCTTAAACTACAGGGTTTATTCTTCACTTTTTTTAAATTATACTTTAAGTTCTGGGATACATGTGCAGAATGTGTATGTTTGTTAGCTAGGTATACACATGCCATGGTGGTTTGATGCACCAATCAACCCGCCATCTATATTAGGTATTTCTCCTAATGCTATCCCTCTCCTTGCCTCCCACCTGCTGACAGGCCCCAGTGTCTGATGTTCCCCTTCCTGTGTCCATGTGTTCTCATTGTTCAACTCCCACTTATGAGTGAGAACATGCAGTGTTTGTTTTTTGGTTCCTATGTTTGCTGCAAATGATGGTTTGCAGCTTCATCCATGTCCCTGCAAAGGACATGAACTCATCCTGTTTTATGGCTGCATAGTATTTCATGGTGTATATGTGCCCCATTTTCTTTATCCAGTCTATCACTGATGAGCATTTGGATTTGTTCGAAGAATGGCAATCATTAAAAAGTCAAGAAACAACAGATGCTGAAAAGGATGTGGAGAAATAGGAAAAGTTTTACCTTGTTGGTGGGGGTGTAAATTAGTTCAACCATTGTGGAAGACAGTGTGGCAATTCATCAAGGATTTAGAACCAGAAATACCGTTTGACCCAGCAATCCCATTACTGGGTATATGTCCAAAGGATTATAAATCATTCAACTATAGTTTTAAAGTGAATTCTGCTAAGTTTTATTGTCATTTCAGGGTTTTTTTGTTTTTTGGTTTTTTTTTTTTTTGAGATGGAGTCTCCTTCTGTCACCCAGGCTGGAGTACAGTGGCAGGATCTTGGCTCACTGTGACTTCCACCTCCCATGTTCAAGCAATTCTCCTGCTTCAGCTTCCCAAGTAGCTGGGATTACAGGCACCTGCTGCCATGCCTGGCCAATTTTTTATATTTTAGTATAGTTGGGGTTTCACTGTGTTGCCCTGGCTGGTCTCTGACTCTGGAGTTCAGGCAGTCCGCTTGCCTTGGCCTCCTAGAGTGCTAGGATTACAGGTGTAAGACACTGTGCCCGGCCAGATTTTTTTTGTTAATATTTTGGTTTTTTGTTGATTTGGTTTGCTTGGTGAGTAAAACTACTATTTAAATCTAATAGAGTAAATTTAATAGTAGGAAATAGAGAAGAATGTGAATCTAAATAATCTGACTTCTTACAATAGTTCATTTTCCCAGATAATTGTTTAGTTATTTTACTTTGCCTCTACCTGAGAAAAGAGAAGATTTGGGTTCTATGCCTACTTCCCTTCATTCCCTTTCTCCACAGTGGTCAAATCCATTAAAGGACACAGTCCTTTGTCAGAACAACGTAGGATTCATGAAAACTAACTCTCAGAGAGGAGGAATATGCAAAGGTTGTTACTGCAAACTGCCACATAAAGAATCTCCTTAGTGATAGGTTCAAAATATATTGACAGGAGTTGAGTCATATCCTTACATGTCACTGCCTCTCCCCACAGTGGGAGGAATATTTGCATCTGAATGATTGGCCCTCATTTCCTGGGCTGGATTTGAGTTTGCTGTCCTGAAGCTGTGCTAAATGCATTACTCAGCATTCAAGAAAACAAGAAATGATCAGAAGATGTTGGCTTTGTGCTAAATTTATCAGTCAGATGAACTGAACTGTGTCCAACCTAAGAAGGCATATAATTTCTTTTTATGAAAAAGGTTCTTAAAATGTGGTCCTCAGACCAACTACATCACCTCTTGAGAATTTGTCGGAATTGCAAGTTCTCAAGACACCCACCCCAAATATCAGAAACTCTGGGGGGTGAGGCTCATCAGTCTCTTTTTATGAAACCTTTCCAATAGATTTGACCACTGAGAAGGAAGAGGATGGAGGAAGGTAGGCATAGGGCCCATATCCTCTTTTCTCAGGTGGAGGCAAATAAAATAATTTTCTGGAAAAATGGACTTTTGTAAGAAGCCAAATCTGATTATTCAGATTCAGACCCGTCTTTTTTCCTTTCTTTTGCTTTATTAAATTACTGATAAAATCATTCTACAAGTTATTTTCTGTCACTTGTTAAAAAAGTTTTCAACTAAGAAAGAAGAGCTACCTCTTTCCCCACACTCAAAAAACACACATCTACAAATAGAGATACACATTTGTGTATAGAAATATACATGAGAGGGATCCACGTAAATCTGTCTTTTCACATGGAAGTTAAAACTTATGATTAAGTTTAATACGTTGTTGTATATGACAGATATACACATTTAATTATGGGGGGTTTTTTGCTAAAATTAAATTTTTTTATTATAGATTGTGTCACAGAATAAAGATTCAATTTCAAACTGAAATTTCAATTTGAAACATTATGCAAAGAGCCCTGGCCACTTCATGTGGAATTAATATATTTTTCCATTTGTTTCATAGAAGTATGGAGCAGTTGGATGGCTTTCGTGATCAACAGGAGGACACTGATAGCTGCTCCGAGTCTGTGAAATTTGATGCTCGCTCAATGACAGCTTTGCTTCCTCCCTGTAAGTAGAAGGCGATGGGCTGCTCATGGAGGTTGTTCTTAGAGTTATTGACAATCTATAAAATTATAGCCTTCATACTTACCTTAAATGTAGATGGATGTTAAAATAAGACGTATTTGACAAATAGGGGTATTCTTGAGGTGGAATAAAAATAAGCTTATATTAAAGTAAGGCATAATTATCATATGAAATTAAATTAATCTACATTACCAGTTGAGCCCTCTGACTTCCTAGCTACAATATTAGGTCCTGGAGATAAATATGATCCGAGCAAAATATGACCCGTGAACTAATATTTGAAAATCATTGGTGGTAGGTGCCTATTTTAGTTTTCTAGAGTTGTTGTAGTAAATAGTCACAAATTAGGAGACTTAAAACAACAGAAATGTATTCTCTCACAGTTCTGAGATCGAGACTCTAAAATGCAGGTGTCGGGAAGGCCACGTGCCCTTTTGAAGGCTCTAGGGAAGAATCTTCCATGCCTCCTCCTAGTTCTAGTGGCTCCTGGCAATCCTTAGTGTTCCTTCCCTTTGTACCTCACCACTCTCATCGCTCCCTCTTCCTTTATATGTTTTTTCTTCTCTGTGTAGCTGTTTGTTCTTTTCTTATAAAGACATCAGTAATTAGATTGGGGTTCACCCTATTCCAATATAACTTCATCTTAACTTGATTATACCTCCAAAGACCCTATTTCCAAATAAACTCACTTTCACAGGTACCTACAGTTAAAACCGCAACATATCTTTTAAGGGCACACCATTCAATCTATATACCAGTGGTGAAACACATTTGCAAGATTTCAACAGCTCAAAAGTAGCAATACTCAGCTGTATCTGAACAGGAGCATTTAAGTTGTCGTGACAGAATTACTTATAATTGTAGTAAACCTCTAAGTATAAATACATATCGATAAGGGGATGGGTGGAGGCAGAAAAGACAGAGAACACATTTCAGTTTGAAGAAGCAGCATATACAAAGTTAAAGGATCACATAGGAGCTGTTACACAGCAAACCTGAAATACAGATTGCAACTCCAGGGCACAGTGGATCTTGTGCTCTGTGCAAAGGGTGGATGGGAGGATGTAGTACAAGTGGGACACATACAAAAACAGATAATAGTGAGGGCTGTTACAGACAGAAATGATGAGAGTTTGAGGAAGGAGAAGAGAGACACTGGGAGCAGAGAAAAAGCAACCAATATTTTTGAGAGCTATTTAAAGGTAGAATTCACATTTGCGATTATAAATTAGAGATGAAGAAGGTGACTGCTACTTTTCAGGCTTAGTCAACCTGGCAGGTGGACTATATCTCAACTTGCTTCTATTATGGGTTCTTTTCCTTTTTTTCCTTAAATCTTTTCTTTCCTTTCCTTTCTCTCTTTTTCTTTTTTTTTTAAATTTTTTTACTTTTGAGACAGGCTCTTACTTTGTCACTTAGGCTGGAGTGCAGTGGTGCAGTCATAGCCCATTACAGCCTTGACCTCCTGGTCTCAAGCAGTTTTCTCGCCTCAGCCTCCTGAGTAGCTTGGGTTACAGGCACATGCCATCATGCTTGGCTGATTTTTGTATTTTTCGTAGAGACAGGGTTTCTCCATGTTGCTCAGGCTGGTCTCAAACACCTGGCTGAAGCCATTCTCCCCACTCAGCCTCCCAAAGTGCTGGGATTAGAGGTGAGAGCCACCCCAGCCAGATCTTTTCTTTGCTTTTAAGAAATTTTCTCTCTTTTCCTTTCAATCCCATATAGAACATTATTGAATGATGTCTAAACTTTGTTTTTAATTTAATAATTTGCAACCTGAAAGCAAAATTTACTTTTTCTTAATTGATCGATAAAAGCAATGACCATAGAAAAGAAATTTTTAATGACCATTGTATTCACCTAATCAGAGAAAGGTCTTCGTCATCTACTGTTTCCCTCAATATTGATTTGTCTCTACTACAGTTACAATTATTATTCCATTATACAAATCACAGTGCTGTATAAATGCATATGAATAAAAGGTTACTATTATTAAAATATGTTCTGAAACATAGAGAGGGTGGGCATCATTGATCCATTCTAAAGTTAAGTCAAAATGTGTATCACTTACTTTATTTAATTCTTCTTAAATATTGTTTACATTATATTGAAATCATAAGAGGTATCCAAATACAAAACTATTAAGAAAATTATTTTAATATCATAGTCGTTGAAAATAAATATTTGCCCTGATTTTAAGATATTAAAAAATTATATAGTTACTTTAGAAAATTTTATTGTCACCCAGAATATATTCCCATGCGAACAATGAGTAAATGAATAAAATTTATGTTTGCATATGTAAGTATTGATATTAAAATTTCTTAACTAATTCCAAAAAATCAGACAAGCACAACTTGTAGATCACGGTAACTTCGTTGTGGATGTTTAGTTAGTGGATAAGTCAATCAAGCGTCTATAATGATAGATACCTGGACTGGCATTTCCTGTGACTGTCCCTTTGCTTTCTATTGGATAAATGTGGACCAATTTTTCCTCTTTTTTATTTCAGTAGGCTTGGTAGTAACAGTATAATTGGAGATTAAAAGTATTTTAATTATGGAACAAGATAACATTTTCTAACCATAGGCTGGGTTTTGTGTTTTATTAGATCCTAAAAACAGCGCTTCCCTTCAAGAGAAACTGAAGTCCTTCAAAGCTGCACTGATTGCCCTTTACCTCCTTGTGTTTGCAGTTCTCATTCCTCTCATTGGAATAGTGGCAGGTAATGTAATCCAGAGTTTTTAAAATTAACAACTCATCCCGTGAGTTACTCTTTGCCAAAGCAAAAAAAGGAGCATTCGGTCTTTTGTATATGGTACATTTATAAAGAAAATACTGTGTTACAAAGTGTCCTACAAATTTATTAAATTAAAAAACAGATTCTGCAAAGTTAAGTAGAAAAAGTTTTAAAATTAGTAAAAAGGAAACAGAAAAAGTAAGTGCAAGATAAAAATATAGATTTGTAAAAGTAAAATGAAAAGGATTAAACTCTTTCAAAAATATATTATCCTCTAGAGTCCACTCCTTCTAATGTGGGTGACAAATTTCAAAAGTATTCACTTTGCCAATGTAAAGAAATTACATGATCATTTATATTAATAATGGCTATAATATTAAAAACAAGCCTGTTGTCCAGGAGAAGCTCTTAAATTTTTAGTACTGAGAGCAGACAAAATATTTCTGTTAGTCTTCAAAGAGAGGAGACCTTGTAGAATAGTGACCTACAGTTTAGCAAAATCCAGTTTATATGACCACACTTTTCATAGGGATGTTACTTAAAATATCTCTAAAAATAAACTGATAGCATCCTCTCTAAGAAAAAATAATAGAACATGTTACTTGGGTTCAAAATGATGTTCTTGAGGTATGTATATTTTTGGAGAGTCTGACTTGAACCGGGGATAGATTTGACTGTTTCTATGAGGGTGAATAGCTTGTATACACCTTAAGCACATATGTAAATTTCATTCCTCTAGGAGAATTTTGGATGGATTTGATGTATTTTGATTAGTATTTGAATTTATGTGCCTTGTAGCTCTCCTCTTCTCTATGTGACTGATAAAATGTCTGCCCATATTCTCTAACAAGAGATAGCCTGGGAATAAGATACATTTTTATGTGCATACTAAGCAGCTTAACAACAACAACAAAACATGTTCCTAGATGCCAGGCCAAACTTCCTCTGCTACAGAGCAGTCTAAGAAAGTATTCCAAGACACAGTGAAAATTCCACTAAGAAAGAAATAATAAAAACAATAATACACCCTTAAATTTACCCTCCATACAGATGCTATAATTATTCTCATCATCCAAATAAGAAAATTGAGACAGCTCAGTGTTGGAGCTAGAGTTCCCATCCCAGACTTCTGAACCCTATCCTCTGGTCTATTGTCTTCCTGTTTAATTAAGTTTTTATAAAACAACATGGTTGACCAATAAAAAACAAAACAAAAAACAAAGTCACCACAGGAAAATATTTTCCACAGGTAACAATTAAGTTCTTTTTGCCCATTAAAAATAAACTAAAACAAAAATCCAACCATAACAACCAAACCAACTAACCAAACTACTGTTGTCTGAGTAAAAGGAGCTGACATGTTTGGCATTAAACAATTATCTAGTAAATCAAGGTTATCTGTATGTTTGTTTATGTCTATGCTTATCTATAACTTGAAATGCATAACTAAAGGATGCTTCATTGTTGGGATTGTTAGCCATAAGCCAATTAGAATTTGGGTAGATTTCATCAATTTTATACAAACCACTGCCTGCAGAACCAACACCAGGGACTACTGCTTCTCATAGGCTCATGGAGAGTACAAACAGGAGTCGGAAAAGAATTCAAGGTTCTAACCAAGTTCAAAGTCTCTGAGTTATTAGAAAATACTACCAGTCCACACAGTTGTTCTGAAGTTGACAATGGTTGATCTAAAGTAGTTTGTTTACTAAAACTACAATAGGTATATACTAAAATTGAGGAGACACTAAAAATGTTCCAATTGTATAAGTTCACATCAGTATCAGGTTTACCAAAATTTGGAAAAGATCTTACTGTGCTTATCATGTATTAACAATAAACAATTGACAATCCACTTACAACTTTAGTTTGTAGATCAGTATATTTTCAAAAAGAAACTAAAAGGCAATATGTAACTCTACTTGGCATAAAAATTACAAATGTAGACAAAATATATCCCTAAAATGATAGAAGTTTGGCAAATATGAATTGATGGGTAAAATAGAATGTTGTACATAAAACTCTAAATATATATTGAGAGCTATTTTCTTAATTATTAGGTTTATTCCATTTACTACCTTTTCTTAAAGAAGCTGCTGAAACACTGTCAGAGTGTAACCACATAATATTGTGTCAGAACAATAAGATAAAATCTAAAATTTATATATATACATATATGTATATATATAACAATTATATATATATATACGTGTATATATGTATAATTGTTATTGAAATAGTAAAAATTCTTTAGCTGAAAACAATATACATTGGGGGTGGAAAAAGATAATTCCAACATGAAAGAGTAGGTATGATCTTTAGAATCAAATATAACCCTGTCCTTAGGTTTTTATAAAAGTCTGTCTCCTTTCATATGTGGAATAGAAAAGTCACAAAATGCCATCTCTCCAATAAAAATAAGTGAACTTTTGAAGATATAAACCCTGGCATTCTTTACCTAGATATATGATAAAAAGTTAACATTCTGAAGGAAATTAGTTTTCACTCAGGATTGGATGAAACAGGCAATTTGTGTTTTTAGATCTATAAACAAAATGTAGTATTTACTGTCAACTCATGTTTAACCCGTTGTCAAAATCAAAAATAGTTGGTCACATGACTTTAGTCAAATTGGGTCTTCCCTTTCCATATTTTTTGTGAAAAATATTTGCTTTACTGATACAAAATAAAACTTATTTCCAGTGAAAGTAAAATTATATGGTTGAGCAAGCAAAGCAATGTGCGTAGTAAAATAAAGCACAGAGATGGCTGTCCTCATGGGAACATCCAACTCCAGAAAAAGTTTTTTATCACAATGCTAATTCCCCATAGTTAATCAGTATTGGGCATATAGGTACTTGAATCACACATATTGAATCCAAATATTAATAATAGCAAAAACCTGAAACTTATCAAATGCTTATTATGTGCCAGTAAGTGGTCTAAGTATTTTACATAGAGTTCATTTAATTATCTGGACACTGACTATTAGTATCCCATTTATACAGATGGTGAAATAGAAGCAATGACAGATTAAATAATTTGTTCAATGCCATAGTTGATAAAGGGCAGCACCTGAATTGCTAACCCAGGCAGTTCTATTCTAGAATACAAATTCTTAACTGCTACTTCAAAGGAAATAATAATCAAAAAAGGACAATGTTAGAGGATTTTTTTATTATTATTATTATACTTTGAGTTCTGGGGTACATCTGCAGATCTTGCAGGATTGTTACATAGGTATACAGATGCCATGGTGGTTTGCTGCCTCCATCCCCCCGTCACCTACATCAGGTATTTCTTCTAATATTATCCCTCCCCAATCTCCCCAACCCCCAAAGGACCCCAGTGTGTGATGTTCCCCTCCCTGTGTTCATGTGTTCTCATTGTTCAGTACCCATTTATGAGTGAGAACATGTGGTGTTTTGTTTTCTGTTCTTGTGTCAGTTTGCTGAGAATGATGGTTTCCAGATTCATCCATTTCCCTGCAAAGGACATGAACTCATCGTTTTTTAAGGCTGCGTAATATTCCATGGTGTATATGGGGCACATTATCTTTATCCAGTCTACTATCAATGGGTATTTGGGTTGGCTCCAAGTCTTTGCTATAGTAAACATTGCCACAGTGAATGTACGTGCATGTGTCTTTTTAATAGAATGATTTATAATGCTTTGGGTATGTACCCAGTAATGGGATTGCTGGTTAAATGGTATTTCCATTTCTAGATGTTAGAAGAAAACTTTGAAGTAATTTTGTTAAAATTGTTTATTTGGACTTCTAATTGTTGTCAAATTTCATTCCCAACTGTTCTTTTATTCCCAGAGTTACTCAAACAATGCTTTACACATAATAAGTATGTAATAAATAAATTATAGAATTAATGAATGCATGGATGAGGCTGTCAACCCCATACTTGCTCCCCACAGTGAATTTAATAAATGTGATGAGATGCAGTTAAAAAATATACTTGTATGTCCAAGTTATTGATAAATTAAGAAATATAGAATAATATACTCACACAATCTCTATTATAGATCACATGAAAATATTGTCACACATATTTTATTATATCAAATTAGCTAATATTAAATTAATACAACCAGGAAAACTATGGTATCATGCATTTTTTGAAATTAGAATTTAATTACGTATTTAATTAGAATTGTAGTTTAATTACATATTTAACATTCCTAATGTAATGATAGCTACAGTAGTAACCCTCATCAAACAACCTCTTTAAGTAAAGATAAAAAATACATAGGACTCTATAACTGAGATAACATCTCTCACATATAAGGCTCTTTAGAAGAATAGATATGCCTATTTCTTTTGTGCTCAACACCACTGTTGAGGTCATTGTTACTTTTACAAATTGAGAAAACCAAAGCTAGGAGAGGGATGGGTAACTTGCTCAGAGTAACCTAGTTGGTAATGGAGGAGTGGAGGAAGTTTCTAGAATCAGGGAGCTAGATCCTATGTAAACACCAAGTTCTCATTTATGGAACAGAATCCTTGAGTTAGGGTAGAACTAAATGTTTTTCATGTGTTGTTTAATCCTCAAAAATCTAAAAAACTGGTACTGTCACCTTATCACTTTTACTAAGAAAATTGATAGACTCAGGTGGAGCTGCATATATTTTTGAGGCATATGAAATTATTCTTTTTAGTGTTCCATAATTGTCAAATGTGGAAAATCTTTTACATCCAATCTAATATGAATATGACTAATATAAATTTGATAAAAGGTATAAATAGATACATAGAGTTACAGAAAAATAAAAAATCTTAACCATCACTGAATGATAAGATTGTGTTTAACATTTTCCTCATTGTCCATAATTATGCCTTATTTTTGTATAAAAAGTTAATGTTTATGCCTTTTATTTTTTTTGAAACTATAAAACATATTGCTCTAAATTATTTCAGAATGATAATTAGCTTGTTTAGAGAACATATGCCCATTTGGGGATATCTGTCAGCAGCTCTGTACGTTCCTAAAATACTATTTTGAAATATAATTTTTTTCTTTGGGAAATAGTTAATCACAAGGTTGTTCATCCAAACCTTGACTATATTACTGAAAACAGAGGCAAACTAAATGCAGTTGTTTTTTAAATAAATCTGGCAGATCTATACATAGAATACAATAGAATTTTTAAAATTATTTTTGTAGAACAATATTAAACATTAGTAATATGAAAAAGTACTTATGACAGAACATTAAATTAAAAAGTGGTTTCCAGATTGTATACAAATGTTATATTGTAAGATAATAATATGATAATAGAAGCAGAGCCAGGGTTGAGACACATACACCAAAATGTTATAGTTTAAGCTAGGACAGTGAGATTCATGGTAAGTTATTTTTCCTTTTCTAAATTTTCTGCTGTAAATATATATTTTACAATAGTTAAAAAGGAGTCCTATAAAAATAGTACCTTTGTAAAGAGAAAAAATGTATTTGCCCAATTTCCTGCTCCACCGACTGTGAATCAGGTCTGTGTTAACCGAAAGTGACATTTCTCTGGCAGCTTAAGTGAAAGAATGAAGAAGATAAACCAACAATTTATCCATGCTGTGCATGACATCACGATTTTACCACATATTGCTTTTGTGGTCATCGTGATCATCAGCAGCATCATTAACATATTCAACATGCTTACTTTAGAAACTGTATTAAGCATGTCTGTTTTATTCTAACCACAGTTGCATAGATACATTGCCTTTCATAATCTATAGAATTTGTTTGAATTGGAAAAGCCAAAATCGATAGCCAAGAAGATTCAGATAAGCAGCAATTCAGAAAGCATGATATAATTCTGTAATCAATCTTAATGTAAAATAGGAAAGGGAGAATGTATGCTTCTCAGCAATATACTTATTGTAGTTCACATGTTGTAGATTTAAAACGAATACTCGAATGTTGGAATGTAATGGAATAGAATAAAATGAACAGAATGGAACAATATGGGATGAGGTAGTGTATGCATTTAAGTATCAGGCCATGACTGGTTTATTTTTACTTAAATATACAGCTCAACTCCTAAAGTGGGAAACGAAGAATTGCTCAGTTGGTTCGACTAATGTAAATGATGTAACACAAAATCTTATGGGAAAAGGAAATGACAGTGAAGAGGAAATGAGATTTCAAGAACTCTTTATGGAACACATGAGCAACATGGAGAGGAGAATCCAACATATTTCAGATGCAGAAGCCAACCTCGTAGAATCAGAGCATTTCCAAAATTTCAGCCTGATAATTGATCAAAGATTTAATGACGTTCTTCTCCAGCTACGTACCTTGTTTTCCTCAGTCCAGGGACATGAGAACGCAGTAGATGAAATCTCCAAGTCCTTAATAAGTTTGAATACCACATTGCTTGATTTGCAGTTCAACATGGAAAAGCTGAATGGCAGAATGCAAGAGAGTACCTTTAAGCAACAAGAGGTAAGAGTTTTTGCACTACAAGTTCATATGCTGGAATTGAATCCATCCAGATCTTTTCTCCTTAGGCAGTAAGAAAAGTGAAAGTTGCAAACCCTATTTTATCATCCTGTTTACCCTGATTTCTTTGGTGAACTTATCAAAAGATTTTGAATGAGTGTTAAAGGATTTGAAATGGATTTCCTTTTCCAAACTCTTAGAAAAAGGGGGAGTTTTTTTCCCATTGAATGTAGACTCCCTTTATATATTCTATAAATACTGTTAAAATGTCTTATTAGACTGCCTAAACCAATCATAATTTTTAGATTATCTTAGCAGATCTTGAGAAGTGAACACCCCATATTTGTGAATTCTGCAACAGACCCAGTATTTCTTCATCATCAAAGGAATGGAAACCTTTTATTTTATATGAATGTCCTAAAAAAATCTAAATTTTAAATAATTTATTTTGCCACTCCCAACAGGTATATATATGATGTTATGTGTATAAATAACTGGAAATAATTAAATTTTGAATGTGCACATATCATCATGGAGTCATAGGATAATAATGTATATTCATTATCATCATAAGATCAAATACACATTAAGTTTTCTATTTCTATGCAAGGTATGGTATTAATTAAACAGCAAGAAGCCCGCGAAAAAAGCACCATCACAATCAGTCTGTAGAATCATCTGATATCCCTTTCATTATTGCACCACCACTCTAAACCAATTGTTGGCAGAGTTTCATTGTAAAAGGCCAGATGGAAACATTTTAGGCTTTCAGGATCATATGGTCTCTATTGTCACTACTCATTGCTGCCATTGTAGTGCAAAAGCAGGCACAGAAAATACATGGACGTGTGAGCAGAGCTGTGATAGAAAAAATGTTTCTTTGCAAAAACAGAGTATGAACTGAATTTAGCCCACAGACCATAATTTTCTGATCTCTGCTCCAGACCACTTTGTGGCCAGCCCGGGTTAAGGTCTGGATTATTTTGTATTGATGTGAAAAGAGTTAAGAAGCAGATCACTTATTTCAAAATTGTATATCCTTTTTGTTGAATAATTTGTTTCTTTCCATGGAAAATAAATATTTGACTACAACTTTGCTATGCACATGAAAAAATAACTTTTATATTAAAAATACCTAAGACCCAAGATTATAATTAATGTGGTCTATAAAATTTTTATTATTAGTTAAGCAATGCTGTCATCTTTCAAGTAAATTTTATTGAATAGACCAATTCCTACTTAATGAGGCTCTTTTCTGTATAAATACAGTATTATAATACAAATATAATATGTTATACAGTAGTGATTTTTTAAAATGGATGTTACTTATAGAGCAAAGATAAATCTATGAAGTTGTAACATCAGATCAAAACCAACTAAATTATTGATTAGAGAATAAACAGGTTAATAAATTTTATATTTTTTTATTTGTAAATTTAAAACACTCAGAACTTTTGAGCTTGTACATGCTCCTCACCTTAAGGTGTCAAAACAAAATGATATTACAGTCTGTGTATGGAGATTCTGTTGGTGAACCTCATCCCAACACCTTGATACTCTGTTTCTATTTCATGTCACTTCTAAAATCTATCAGTGTTTCCTACATTGCTAATAAGTATCTAAGCATATCAAAGGGTATTGGGATAACAAAGATGGGCTATAGGAAGATTAGAGAAAGTGTACAAAGAAGAAACTGTTCATAGGTTTGAAGAATACAAGAAAGAGAGGAAGCTAAAATGCTGGTTATCAGGATAGACATTTATTGAGTTGGAGGGAAAGAAAAGTGGAGAAGAAATACTATTTTATGTAGAAATAGAGTCAGAGGAGCACTGAGATGAGGTAAGGAAAGAGGGAAGGTGGATGAGATGGAAGAAGGAGGATACATTGGATTCTGTCAATGCATCAAATCCTGCAGAGACCATGGAATGTTTTTGTTTGTTTGTTTTGAAATAGAGTCTCACTCTGTTTCCCAGGCTGGAGTGCAATGGCATGATCTTGGCTCACTGCAACCTCTGCCTCCTGGGTTCAAGTGGTTCTTGTGCCTCAACCTCCTGTGTAGCTGGGATCACAGGCATGTGCCACCACACTCAGATAATTTTTGTATTTTTAGTAGAGACAGGGTTTGTACCATGTTGGCCAGGCTGGTCTTGAACTCCTGTCCTCAGGTGATCCACCCATCTTGGCCTCCCAAAGTGCTGGGATTACAGGTATGAGCTACTGCCCCTGGCCAACCATGGAATGCTTTTGAACCCACATGTGTGAGGAATTGAAAGCAAATTGGAAGCCATTTGGAAGGTGGTAGAAATTTTGAACCTCTTTGAAGAGATAATTAATGGAAACAATCAAAATCTGGTGATCAGTGAGCTGTTTGAGTTTCGATAGATTACTCTTATGTTTTGGAGGGAATTCTAACATTAGAAAAGGAAATACGAGGGAATGGTGAAACTTTCAGAACTATATATATCTTTAAAAACAGTAGTCACTCACAGAGACTTAGAAACTAGGTCAGTACCAGAGAGAGAGAGACAGAGAGAGAGAGAGTAAGTGAGTATGTGTGTGTACTCCTGTGTACACTGAAAAACAACATTGGGACTCTCATCCCCTTTGCTTGAATAATTTTATTGGTCTTTGAATATTTAGCCCAATGCAGAATTAATGCCTTAATTTGTAAATGATGTTTGACGAAATGGCTTATAAGTGATACCAGCATAACATTTATCAAGGACACACCAAACACTAATTTGAAAAAAAAAGGAAGAACATTGGCACCAAATGAAAGATGGGGTGCCATTTATCGTCTCCTTTGACAGAGGTGAAAAGGACTGTTTGACTGCAAAATTAAATGCCTGTTTCTAGGAAGGTCACAGGTGGCAGTGGGTGGAGGGTCTGCATGGATGCTATATAGGATTTTTAAAAATTAAATACACTTTTCCTCCTCCCAGTAAAAATAATTTCCAATGAAATTTGACCAATGTAAGCACCATATGTGGTTTTCAAGGAAGGGAAAAAGAAGGTAGCCTCAGCTTTTATGTATGAAAAACTTAAGTAATTCCTAGTTTCTAGGGAGCAAAATCACTTTCTGGTCCCTTAACTCTTTTTGCTGAATGCCTGGAACTACCTGTCATATTTGCAGCAATTTTTAGCCACCTAAATTAAGTCAAGTATATTTATCACCGTGCTGTGCCCTCCAAACATCCATGCTCACTGTTTCACCTTTATTATAATGATGGTATTGTACAGAAAATGTCAAATGGTCAGGGAAGGAGGAGGTGCGAATAGAGAAATTCTAGTCTAGAATAAGGTTTTGGTTGGAAGAAGGCACAGTTAGAGCAATGAAAGCTGATAAGCCTCTCTGTTTAAGTATGGTGCCATTGGAGGACAAACCTAGATGCACATTCATTTATTGTCAAAGGTCTTACACCCTGACCATCTTAAACCTCTCGCCTCAACTTGTCTAGTTCAGTCCAGTTCAAAAGAATGTAATTTTCACTTTACATCTGGATCAAAGAAAAATATACCACAGGCCTATTTCCATGTGCAAATAGGAAATGAGTATCATCAACTTTAGAACATAAAAGTACTTAATAAAGCATACAATGAGACAAAAATGAGATAAAAATAGAACAGAGAGACACAAAATATTACCAGAATAGATGAGAAGATTTGGTTCATCACAAAGAGACAGCCCAACACCAAAAGAGAAAAACAAGCAAAGGATCTAAAAGAAAAATTAATAAATATTGTCAAAAATTTAATTACTGGATACTTCAACCTCATTATAATTTGAAAAACAAGTTAAATGATAATGATTTACTACGTACCTACTCTTACTCTGCAAACTTAAATATATTAATGGTACCTAGTAGTTAGCTGCAAAAAGTGGATACTGATACACAGTAAGAGGGAAAAAAAAATGGTAGCATATACTTGGCGAGGAGTATGGCAATGTTTGAACAAAATGCTGTTTAATTTTTAGTCTCTGGTCAAATCCACCTTCCAGGAAGGTTCTGTAAAAGTACTTGTATCAGTATATAAATATATTTAAAATGGTGTTCATGACTGCATTGTTTAAGGTTGTAGAAAAGTACACAGCTCAGAACACTATGAATAGGAATCCTAAATAAATTTTGAGAAATAGATTCACTTCCACTAAATTACTGAAAATGTCAGTCTCTAAAGTATTTTAATAGGTAAATATTCTTAATACATTACTAAGTAAAATAAAAAAGCATATTCCAGCCTATAGGGAGATCCTCTCTCTTTTTAAAACTGTAAATATATGAATGTATATGTATAAATATACACAAAATGTGTATATATTTGAAAACACAAAACACTAATGATGCCTCAAATACAGAGGCAATGCAAACTGAAAGTAAAGCACTGTTAATATGCTAGTTTGAGGTTTTGTTGAGTATGAAAATCTATTGTCAATGTTCATCACCACTGAGGATTATGACATTAAGCTTTGCTTATTACTATAAAACAGTTTCCCATATAAATCCATCAAATTTATGGAGTTGGAGTATGTTGTCACTCTTCAGTATGAAGACATTATACTTCAGATAAATTAAAACCATATGATGTTTGTTTTATTGTTAGGATTTTGACATCTATATATATGGGAATAGAAACATATCTTAAATATGTTAAATGGATTCTTTGAAGGGGGTTGTGATTGTAAACATTCAGCCATTCGGTCAAAAGAGGAAATGTTTTACAATTATAGAATTACTACTTTAAAATGTTTCCTAATTTCTGTATTCTTATTCCATAAAATTCCTGTAATATGTTTTTAAAAACCTGAACTCCCAGGGTTTCTTTAACTTTCATATTTGATAATTATATATGTAGCAAAGGTTGTGAATGCTCACTTATGTTTTATAGGAAATCAGTAAATTAGAGGGGCGTGTTTACAATATATCAGCAGAAATAATGGCTATGAAAGAAGAACAAGTGCATTTGGAACAGGAAATAAGAGGAGAAGTGAAAGTACTGAATAACATCACTAATGATCTCAGACTGAAAGATTGGGAACATTCTCAGACACTGAGAAATATCACTTTAATTCAAGGTAAAATGTCTTGTCATTCCTCCAGAAAATGATATATATTCAAATACACTGATACATGCAGAGATTTGTATTTGAAATCCTATGGTTTGAAAGAAATAGTTTTTGAGCATACATTTACTGCAGATAGCCAGAGGAAAAAATATTAAAATCAGATCAAGAGAGGGTAAAATAACAGTAGCCTTGTATCCTTCAAATTGAAAGAGATAAGCAAAATATATCTTAAGATCTAATGATTTTCTCGTTTTTAAAAACTACCTCAAAAGTACTTAAGACAAATACAAATTTTCTGTAATTACAAGTTTCTTCACATGTTCACAGATCAGGCTTATTAATACTGTTTTTTCAAAACTTCCAGTCTTTTTTACTTCTTACCTGACTGTATTATTAATTAAAAAGATCTTTTGAACTCCCCAAAATAATGATGGATTTGTCCATTTCTTCTGCAGTACCTGTTAGTAAAATAAGATAGGGTGAATTGAATCTTACTAATTTATATATATATATATATATATATATATATATATATATATATATACACACACACACACACACACACACACACACGTGACATATATATATCCGTGTGTGTATATATTTACACACACACGCACATATGCTTTTAGTTTTAGCTTTACATTGTAGATATTTTAGCTTTAGCTTTACGTTATAGTTTTTTCTGTATTTTGATTTCAACCATTTGCAGATATTTTTCTATATTTTGATTGCAGCCTTTTGCCTTTTAGTATCCTTTGTTTTTGGTTTGTCTCTTGTAATGAATGCTTACCTTTTATTTTAAAAAAATACACAATCTGACAATATCTTTTCACTGTATTTATTTCTAGTATCTTATTATGTGCTCTGTTTTTCTCCAGTTCATTTTATGTTTCTTTTGCTTTCCTTTATTGCCACTTTCAGATCGATTAATATTTTTATCTTGGTGAATTTTTCTCTCTACCAAAGTTATCAAAAAGGTTTTAGAAACTTTGTAGTGTATTTCTATTTTTATTGATTGTTGACCTTAACACTTATCTTGAAGTCTCAAGTTGATCAGTAACTTAACGTTCATCCTAAAATACACAAGAAACAGAAAATGCTTTGATGGTCCTCCTACCTAGTTTCCTACTAATATTTTTAGTATAGTTCATTCTACTTTATTGTTTTGTTTTGTTTTGTTTTGTTTTTATCAAGAGCTTAGTCAATATGATATTTCTTTTTTTATACAGACAATATTTTTGTGACCTAATTAGGGAAAATTAGTCAAGCTGGTGGGACTAGGGAAAGCAAAAAGAAAATGAAGCTAAGCTATAAATCTGCCTTTCTTCATGGTCCAGAACATGCAACCCTCCTGCGTGAAAATTATCAACAGATACCTATAAGTTACCTCATTGTAACCTTGGCTTATCAGTACTGCACAAGCTCTCTTCAGCATGCAGTATAAACACTATTCTATAAAATCTCCAGCAAGCCTTTGTTTCCCGGAAGTCAGCTTCTCTTCTGCTGGTCTGCTCGTTGCCTCCTTGCAACATATTTTCCTACTTTGACTAATAAATCTGCCTGTCTTTATCTACAACTATCGTGGTAAATTCTTTTAACTCTGCACCACCTCCTCAGATAGTCATCACCAAACACAATAAATATTTATTTAAATTTGCCCATGAATTTACCAGTTGTTCTCCCTTCTAAATGCAAATGCATCTCAGTCATTTCTTCTGGGATTATTTTCCTTTTGCCTGAAGTATATCTTTTGGAAGTTCATTTAGTGAAAGTAAATTTATAGTGAAACCTTTGATTTCATTTTATTTTGTGTTGATCTTTGAAATTATTTTACTACATATACACTTCTTAGGTTGACAGTTATTTTGATTACTTCTATCAGTGTGCTGAAAAAATTAGTACCCTGGCTTCAAGCTTTTAATGAGGCTCTTAAAATGACTGCCACCAATCTGTTTGTTATTCTCTTTGTCTTTTATATCTGCAGTTTTACTAATCTGTTTTTTTGTATTGATAAGTTATCCATTTAACATTTGTTGTACTTCTTACATTAGTGGATTTGTGTCTGTCAGTTTGGGAATATAACCAGCTTCAATCACTTTGACTATTGCTTCACAATTCTCTCTCTCCTTTCCTCTGTAACTGACATAAAATTCATATTGAATGTTCTCATTCCAGTTTCCATGTCTGTTAATCTCTATTTCATGATTTTAATATTTTATCTCATGTTGTATCATTAGCAATTAGAAAAATAGAACAAAGAACTTCATGTGATATCATTTCGAACACACTAGTTTGAGAAAATTAAGAAGTCTAATAATCAAGTGATGACAAGAAAAAAGTAAAAAGTCTCAGAAAACTATAGACAATTTTTAATTCTAATACTCATAGTAAAATTAAATAATGTACATCTGCAGACACATGTAATTTAATGATTGTAATTTAATGATTGTTTTAAAATTTAAGAAAATGATACAAAATTCAGTGTGATGTTTATGAAAAGGAAATAGATGAATGAGATGGGGGAACATCTAGGTAGATACCTATTTCTTGGTTTGTGATGTTGCAAGGGTATTCTTTTTATTGTTTACTTTATAGCTTGCTTATCTAGAACACATATTACATATAGTATTTATCACATTAAAACAGATGATTAAGAAATATTTGAATTAATCAGATTTTTCTCTAACAATTAGATAACTCCACTTTGGATTTCAAATAAATGCCCAAAGCTTTACAAATTCAAAACCAAATCCTTGCTTCTTAACTAGCCACCCTGTCCACCTCCCCAGATCTGTTTCATTTTCAGGTTTTTTTTTATGGTTTCAACTACTTGCTCACTCCATGATCTTAGAAGCTATCTTTGACTTCTTGCTCTCATTCTCTAGATAATCTATTTGTAAGTCCTACTAGTTATTGTTGCATATAATATCTCAAATAAAACTTCTCCTTATTCTCTAGTACTACTCGAATTCAAGCAATCATATTCTAGTCTGGTGTACTGCATCCACTTCTCAGTTGGTGTCCCTGCTTCCACTCTAAATGCATTCTAAATAGAGCAAAAAAAGAAAAATCTATTTAAGAAAACCCACACCGATTACTAGATGTGTGTGGTTACTCTCTTTACACTAAATGTGTCTTTTCTCTCTCTTGCTTAAGGCACTCCAATATTTTCTCATTAGACTTGGGATAAAATCCAAACTTCTAGTTGGTCTGTCACCTGTCTACTTCCCTGCTCTAATTTTCTAAATCTTCCCTCAGTCATCCTTCTGCCTAGCTTGGAAATGTGGAAGAATTAAATGCGATGATCAAGAAAGGTTGATAAGGAGGAAGTGCCTGTTTCACTTTGTGCTGTCTGTAATGAACACTAGACATTTTCTCTTTTTCTTGAAACATTCTCTACATCTTTACTCCTTGGCTCCACTTGAAGTTACCTCCTCTGCCTTCCAACATTCTTTTTCTAACTTCTCCCATCTCTCTCTACCATGATTTGCTTTAATTTCCTCATAGTACTTACCACTGCATGAAATTATGTCATCTATACATTTGCTTATTTGTTTAGCATGTAGATTTTCCAGTAGAATATGAGCTCTGTGAGGTTAAGTCTTCTCCTTCTTGTCACCTCTGCATTCCCAATTCCCAATGCCTGTAATAGTGTCTGAAAAATGGTGGGTGAGCAATTATATATGTGTTGAATGAACAAGTGAAACTAACACTTTCTTCTTAGCAAGTTACACTCTGTAATAGGAGTGTCATTCTTCCAGGTTTCCAAGCTACCAATTTTAATTATTTTTATTATATCTCCCAAGACCACCATTAGTTCTTAACATTCTGTATTCTCTATTCCCTTGTCATTTCTTTATATCCTCATATAAATTATTCTTGTCACTTCTTTCCCAGACTTGAAGTTGTTCCTGCCCGGACTATAATCCTTTTTGCACCCTTGTTGAATATAGTCTTCCTAAGGAGAAGGCTTAGATTGCATAAAGACTGTCTGTTGCCTCCTCATTAGACATACATTTTTGTCTGTAGCACTCAAGGTCATCTTCAGTGTGTCTCTTAACTAATCTTGAATGCTTCATTCCCTCCCTTGTCTTTTTTGTATACCAAATGTTTCAACTAATTTGACTGTGATTCTAATACCCAGTACTATCTACATCATGCCTCATGCTTTTACCTTTATGTGAAATATTTTCTCTTTGATATGTATTCGAAAATATCTTATTTATCATTCAATGCCTATCTAAGATGCTACCTCTTGCATGAAGCCTTTGCTGGTTATACCAAGAGTAATGTTCAGCTGACGTTTATTTCTGTCTTAATACGGAACATTAAGTATTCTCTTACAAGAGAAGTCTTAATATAATAATATGTTTAAAAATATCTCATATTGTCTTCCAGAAGAGTGCTAACTCTTTGGACACAAGTTACTTCAATTAGAAACTGTTCTTTATATCTCTTATAGCACCTAGCCATAAAATATATATTTACTAAATTATAATTTAAGAAGCATATTTTAGGAATTAATGAGTGCTTTATCCCTTATCATATGTTGATTGTAGGATTAGTGTAATTACTTTGTGTTCTCTTTTCCCTTATATTAATAGTCACTAAATATATAGTCAAAGAGACAAAGATTTTTTAATACATTTTTCAAGCAGTTATAATAATTAGAGTCTTTAAGAACTACATTAAATTTCATTGTGGAAATGGTGAGGTAGAGTTTGGTGGAGAGTTGGGAACAACATGATTTAAAGAAGCAAAGCGATGAACTCTAGAGAAAGGTATTTAAGAGAAATAAAATATAACATGGCTCTATGGTGAGAAAAGCTAACCTTCATTTGAAAACTGTTTAGATATATTGGCTTTCTAGGATATAAAAGCACCAAAAAAGAAATACTGATTATCATAGTAGAGAAAATGAAAAAGCAACTGATGACATTTGAATTTGGAGTTTTATACAATTAATTATTGAGATTTTCACAGCTGGACTATAGGCTAGAAGTGGTGGCTCACGCCTGTAAGCCCAGAACTTTGCGAGGCTGAGACAAGAGGGCCATTTGAGCCCAGGAGTTCAAGACCAGCCTAGGCAACGTAACTGAATTGTGAGTTTAACCACTATGTAAAGGAAAAATTCACCTCAGGAATAACGGAAGAACAGATAAGGAAAATGAAGTCAATTACATTTATAACAGGGTAGCATAGGATGTCAGGAAAGAAGTGAGTGAAATGTTCTCATTCTGATTTTACCAAACCAGCTTTAAGACCTTGGGCAACTCACTCTCTAATTCGCTATAAATATGTTTAGTTAAACAATATTTAAATATCTTCCAGATTAAACATATCTAAATCAGAGCATGAAAACTGGAAAAAAAAAAAAAGCAGGTTTAGGCAGCAGTGGCTTAGAAGATGTGGCAGACTTTGATGATGATCTGAATATGAAACGAGACAGAAAACAAAGTAGATAATGCTCATAATGAATAAAAACTAAAGAAGCATAGCTCTGGAAACTTAGTCAAATATTATTAGTGTTATGTTATCTGAGGATTTTAAATGATATGATACACCTGGGTTTGCTTTTCTAGTAAATTGGGTAATTTTGGTCTATGATATTTATGATTATCAATATTCTATATCAGTACATTTTTTGTGGTTATATAAAAATCTTAATTTTCCTTTTTAAGAAATAATCATGGGAAAGCTAAATAGTAGATTTTGTACGTGTGTTTTACAGAAGTAATTGTTCATGGTAGATTATTATAATAGCATTTATGAATTATTCCTATACCTGTAAACCTGTAATTTAAAATATTAAAGATGAAAAATAATATAAATTTTATGGCTTCTTGAACTAGAGTAAATCATATTTTGGCTAATATCAGCCCAGTTTTTTTTTTTTTTTTTTTTACATATTTCAAAAAGGGAGCTGGCAGGTAGCATTTTGTCCATTTATTGATGCAAAGAGGCAGTTATTATGTCAATATGGAACAAAATTTTGAAAAGACTAAATGGAAACTAAGAACAAAGAAGGTGACTACAAGAGACTCTAAGTCTTCATGCTTTTTCCCATAATACGGCTGAATAGATTACTGCATTTCCTTAATTTGATGGCGACATTGCAAAACAGATTCTTATCAAAAAGAAGAAAGCCAACACTGAAGGAAATTGGAGGTGAAATACACAAAATACATTCAGACCAGATAAAAAAGTCTAGCAATAGTCCACCTGTGTGATGGTGAAGATGTGAGCTACAATAGAGATGGACAGGAGGCTAATTTTGGAAGGCGGCAAGGTAGTGGATAATGTTCTCAAAAGTTCTGCATCAGAAACTAAGAGTAAAGTGGTATATTATTTGTTATTTTATTCCCCCAGTGTATCTAAAAGACACTTAAAACATTTATTGAGATCCTTCCCACATTCTGTTGGAAACAGTAAAAGAGCTATAACAATGTAAAAAATGGAACATAATAAGTGAGATTAATGTTACATGAAGAATAGAATGACAATAAAAATGTACTTTCAACATGCCTAGTTAGAACTCTAATAAAAAACTTTACCTGGTTTTCTTATTCTAGGATTCAAATACCAGGTGTCAGTGTTTTTATATAAAAATGCAAAGCGGGATTTTTGACTCCAAATTTTGTAAAATAACACAGATGTATTTGCTGTGACTGAACTAATATTCCAAAATGAAAGCTGTATACAGTTCCCATAATTACTCGTAATATAATGGACAGGATAGTAATTAGGAGAGCTCCTTCTGTCTCTTACTTACCAAAGAAATGGTGAGAAGTCCACTTCAGAGGCTAATAGCCGAGATCTATTCTCTGTGTCCCTTTGTTTCTTCTTGGCTCTGTTCCAGTTTTTCCTAGAATGTCTTTGTCTTGCTTTGGATCCTTAGTTACTAAACTGAGGTCTTTGCTTGTGCACTTTTTTCAAAACACCATCCTTGAGTACTGTGGTTGTGCTTCCGTTCAATTAGTTCAACAAAATTCAGGCTGTAAATTGAGTGTCTGTCCTGCTTTCCCCCGATTCACTGCTGTGTAGTAATGAATGGAGTGTTCATGGTTGTGCAAGGTTTCTTAACCTCTTTTCTTGGGAAGTACTACATTCTTCTGGAGCAAATAGGAGGCGCATACAGATTTTCTTTGATGTAGAAACCTGACATTTCTTGTGCTGCACTTAAATATATGTCTCACAACAATTCAGCTACACCTTAGGATATAATGCACTGGTTAATTTCTAAATCCCTGGTAGTACATTGTTTGCATGACAATTACATGAAAACACACACACACACACTTAGAAATGAAATGTTAATGATCTTTTTAAAATTTATTTATTATATTTTAAGTTCTGGGTACATGTGCAGATCATGCAGGTTTCTTACATAGGTATACACATGCCATGGTGGTGGTTTGCTGCATCCATTGCTCCATCATCTACATTATGTATTCCTTCTAATGCTATCCCCTCCCCAATCTGTTCACACCCTGCTATTCCTCCCATAGCCCCCCACCCCAGGCCCCAGTATGTGATGTTTGCCTCCCTGTGTCCACGTGTTCTCATTGTTCAACACCCACTTATGAGTGAGAACATGCGGTGTTTGGTTTTCTATTCTTGTGTCAGTTTGCTGAGAATGTTGGTTTCCAACTTCATCCATGTCCCTGCAAAGGACATGAACTCATCCTTTTTTATGGCTGCATAATATTCGATGGTATATTTGTGCCATATTTTCTTTATCCAGCCTATCATTGATGGGCATTTGGGATGGTTCCAAGTCTTTGTTACTGTGAACAGTGCCGCAATAAACAAGTGTACATGTGTCTTTATAATAGAATGTTTTAAAATCCTTTGGGTATATACCCAGTAATGAAATTGCTGGGTCCAATGGTATTTCTATTTCTAGATCCTTGAGGAATTGCCACACTGTATTCCACAATGATTGAAATAATTTACACTCCCACCAACAAAAATAACACAACTATGAATTATATTTGTCCTCATGCCTTGTCTAGGCTTTTATATTTCTTATGAGTAGAGTTGCTTTTACAATAAAAATATAACTAAATATGTGTCCAATGTTGCATGTGAAGAGAAAGGGACATTCCATTGAGAAGAGTAATGATATCTTGATCTTCTAAAACCCAAATTGGACCTTAGAAAATAGGACGTAGAAGATAAATAGATAGAAATAGAGTCAAGGTTGTAAAAATAAGCAACAAAAAATGGGCAACGTATACTTATTCATGAGATAATCTTTATCTATTCATGTGGCCCCCTCTTAGATTTCTTCACATATTATGTCTCCCCACCTGATTAAAACTTGTAAACAAGTGCATTCTAACCAGGGATGCTGTATATATTTGTATGTTGTCCTTGGATTATATAGGTGACCAAACAGTAGCAATTGAAAATGTTTCCTTTAAAATGTCACTATGGAATAATGTTCCTTTCTGTTTCTTTATTTTGGTGTTGGAAAGCAAACTAAGTTTTCTTCTTAAATAAAGAAAAGAATATTTGTCATGTGTACTCCATATGGAACAGAGAATGTTGGTAGGATTACCTTTCATTTCTAAAAACATACTGGGTATAATCATTTTAAAGACATGATGACCAGATATCTGTCTTGCTGGACAAAGAAAATACAAATGACTAAATCAGTGTTGTTTAATTGCAGCTGTCGGGAAAGCCACCTGAAAAAATTATGAGACCAAAGTTTTCATTGCAGTGTCTCCATTTTTTTATAGTACCTGTATCAATCTAGGAACTCTACTTAATATTTTACTTGAAAAAATAATTCCTCTACTCATTTTCACCTTCCTGCCTTTCCTCATATCTTTCTCACTCCCTAGGAATTATCTTCCTTCTCCTTCTATTTATTCTTGAAAGTACCCCTCATATCCTACCTTCTCAATAAAGGCTTCAACCACCACCACTCACTCTGATCTCCAGCTCACTAACAAATATCTGAGTTTATGGTCAGTTCCAACAAAGTGCTTGTCTACTGTGTGTGAATTTTCCTTTTTCCTTGAGTCTTTTAAGTTCGTACTTACACATTTTCCATTTAGTAGCTAACTCCATGTTATATCTAACTCAGTGTCTAACTGCCTAGGATGTATACAACACTAATGTGACTTTGTGCCAGCCTGTTGTCTTTTCTCTGTCCCCAGATTCTCAGAACCTAGAGGAGTGTTAGGCACACTCAGATTTAATATATCATTAGGTTGTTTATTTTGAGGCAATGTCATCCTTATTAGTATAGGGCATTATATTCCTGAATAGCAGAATTCTTCTCCATTCAGGAAGTTTAGTCTTATTCATTCTATATTATTGCACAACAAATAAAAGACTTTGGATTTCCTTATATAAGTATATTTATGGAGGACTAACCCATTTTTTCCCTATGCTTTACAACTATGATAAGTAACTGTAATTTTTTTTAAAGGTCCTCCTGGACCCCCAGGTGAAAAAGGAGATCGAGGTCCCCCTGGAGAAAGTGGTCCACGAGGCTTTCCAGGTCCAATAGGTATGGTAATCATAGTTATTTAATCATATACTGTGAGGATAGATGATAAACATCCAGGTACATGTTTAGGGGAAGACTATTTTATTTATATCCTGCAGAGGGTGTGAGTGAGTATGTGCGTGTACGTGTGCGTGTGTGTGTGTATGTGTGTTGGGGAGGTATTAAATGTTCTAGTGGCCAAATCATATAATATACTGAATGGTAAGCATTACTCATGATTTTTGAAGAAAATAAATGGTTTAACCAGAGTAACCAAATGGAATTGTTCATAAGACTAGGGAGTGTCATGTATATAATAGACAGCAAACAGTATAAGGCAGACCTAACCTTAGATCATATATGAAGGGGAGTACAAAAATTACCTTCATGTTGAATAAATCATCTTCACATTTACAAGCTCTCTGATTTTTAAGACATAGAAACTTATACTAGTAGTGAATTATGAATCACAAGAAAATTGGACTATATTTCTTGTATAGTCTTTGACTGGAATATATCTGTTTAAGCTAATGAAATCTGAATGTAAATATTGGTTAAAATATGGATAACATTTACCTTTGCTGTCAGTCATTCTCTGTATTTTACTAAGAGCAAAGTTGTTTCAGATTACTTTTCCCAAAGTTATAATCTTCAAAAAATTATTTTGAAAGAAGACAATAGAAGACAGAAGAGAGAACATCAGCTATCTTTGCTTAAAAAAAGATAATAACATAATTGTCATGTTAGCCTTGGCTAGAAATAAACTGTCCTGAATGCTATCTGAAAGTAGGAAGTATGTGGCAAGGTCTAATTATAACTAGAATGGTTTGTCTTACCAAAAAAAATGTCTAAATACCACGTACTTCATCTTATTTTCCTGTCTTTTAATGATATAAAAGGTTCTTCTTTCTGATCAATTTATTGACTAGCCCTGGTCACATCAGACAAGTAATTTTTGAAAATGAATAGCACGACTAATGCTAAGCAGATATTAACAATGGTGCATTAATGTCATAAGCAAGGGAAAGAAATAGTATTAAATCAGCTGCCAGAACTACTATTGTCAAGGGTCGGTTAGCTCCTCCATGCAAACTGCAGTTGTCAGACTTTCATAACTCAACCATGAAAGTTTAGTCTGGGCTACAACTTGCCATACAATGCTTCATCTTGGAGCATCTTCTGCAGCTGTTTCTGAACTATGAATGTATGAAATAGAAGGATTTGTAAATTTCAGCTTGTGTTAATGTTATAAATAGACACCATTGCAAAGAATCTTTGATTTTTTTTTAAATTTTTTGTAAATTAACAATTTGTCATGGTTTAAATTTACAGGGTAAAAAGTGATGTCATAATTTGTTGCTTTTGATACTGTTCATTTACACAAACAGGCATTACCCAGGTCCTTATAAAAGACAGTTAGGTCGAGTTCCTGGGGGTAATCAAATGACTGGGGTAATCAAACGACTCTTTTAGGTTATCAAGTTATCATTTAGTTTGGTACACTGAAAAGTATCCAAAATACCGGGTATCTTTCCTAATGAATTATTCCCTGATTACTTGGTACAGTCTGTTTATTTCTTTGCCAGATTGTCTAATTGCCTCATTTTTTTATATGAAAATCAGGAAGCAAAAAGTATATGATGGACAGCCATAATAATTCTACTTTCTAATTTGAGCAGGTTTACTGAGTCCCCATCTCTACATCCATTTGAGCCCACTAAACTCAGCTTGAACAAGTCAGGCTCACCAAGACTCACAACCATGATGCAAATACCTGCAAAACCTAAGTAGTTGTCCAGTGGCCCCAGATAACTAATACATTAAATATAGTAGAATTAATTACTTATATAGTGGGGTGGATATTATGTTTAAATATGCTTTATTGCCCAAATAATAAGAAATTTGAGAGGGCTATTTCCTTGAAAGCATGCCAGGGAAAATGACCTATCACTTTTCACTCACAATAATATGTACTGAACACTTTCTCCAAGCCTGGTGTTCTACAATGCCCTATAGAGAATTTGTAAACAGATACAGAGTCTCTGACTTTATAGAGCTTCCAGGATGATAAAGTAATATTATGAGGGAAGCGAATGCCATGATCAAGGATTTTTTTTTTTTTTTTTTTTTTTGAGACGGAGTTTCGCTCTTGTTACCCAGACTGGAGTGCAATGGTGCGATCTCGGCTCACCGCAACCTCCGCCTCCTGGGTTCAGGCAATTCTCCTCCCTCAGCCTCCTGAGTAGCTGGGATTACAGGCACGCGCCACCATGCCCAGCTAATTTTTTGTATTAGTAGAGATGGGGTTTCGCCATGTTGACCAGGATGGTCTCGATCTTTTAACCTCGTGGTCCACCCGTCTCGGCCTCCCAAAGTGCTGGGATTACAGGCGTGAGCCACCGCGCCCAGCCTGATCAAGGATTTTTTTTATCTCATATGAGCTCCTTTTAAAGGTCTGACTTTAGAGTTGTTGTCCCTTGACAGCAATACTTTGAAGGAGAAACAACTCTTTCTTTTCTAAAGGAAACTGTTTGTGTGCCATCTAAGGAACTGTTTATGCCCAATGTGATCAATAATAAGGTAACCTAACCTGTAGGCATGGGAGGGGCTACCTACATAAGATGCCCTGGGAGAAAACTGAAGGCTCCTCTGGCTACAGAATTTTCAACATCAACCAGTACTATTTAATTTCCTTACATAGTCTGAATTTTCCACTATAGGAATCATGCCTCTGGAAGAGAAAATAAAGCTCTCTTAACCACAGATATTGGAAGAGAGGAACCATGTTTTATTAATTTGGAAGAGAGGAACCAATTTAATTTTTATATCCACATATATCTTTACCCCATCCTACCCATTCCCATAAGTTGTGGCCAAAGAAGACCCCTCCCTCAGGCTCCAATGAGGACAGGATCCCTAAATATACACCTGAATAAGGAGTGTTGCCTGGCTGCAGGCTGTTGCTCTATGCCCGAGTATTGAAAGCGGATTTCTTCTGGAGGTAACAAATTGTGCCAATGAATCAAAGAATTCACTGCTAATTGTAAACATATCATTAAATATAGGAAGTAGAAAAGTTCCTCTTTAAAGTTCCCTTTCTTGTTAAAGAATAAATCAAAAGTGTTAGAAATAATAGTTTGTTTTAAACACTTTCTTGAAAGCCTTCTTGCTTTTTGCTAATAACTCTTTTTTAAGCCCTATCCTGTGTAGCTGTTAGACTTGCTCCCAGGCACGTAGTACATTCTATGTCCTAGATATTTGTGCTAGACATGCTCACAGGCACGTAGCACATTCTATGTCCTTGTACTTTAACCAAGATTTTATGCTATTACTTTTCTAGCAAGCAATTTCCTGTCCCTTCCTTATTTGGACTTCCTCTTTTCCTTTTGTTCTCCATTGCCTTTACCTACCTAGTCAATAAAGTTTTAAGCTATTAGTCAGTCAGGTTCATTTTTAGATTGTGAAGTCCGGCTCCAACCAACAGAGATCATACACAGCAGTAAGGACAACCCCAAATGCATAAAAGATAAATATGTCTGTTTTTTTTTTGTTGTTGTTGTTATATTCTCATGGCAAGACTGCTGGTGAAGGTGCCCTTTCTGCGGGAAGTAGAGATTGCCTTGCTGAGAGATCCTTTGTCCCAGTGCTGACTTTTCTTTGCAGCACCAAAAATTCACATGTAACATTAAATAAAACTAAATTTAGAAGGCTTTACAAAGGCTGATGAAAATAATAATTGTATTTTTGGGGAGGATGTTGAGGAGGAGATGGAGAAGAACAAGAAAAGCTAACATTTACTAAGTATTCATTACGTGCCAGGCACTTTTCTAAGTGTTTTACATGTATGGAGCTCTTTAAATTATCGCATCAGCCTGATGATGCAGAAACAAATAATATACCCATTTTACAGGTGCAATGCACAGGGAGGTCAAATGAGTTGCTCAAGGTCAGTCAGCAACTGGTAAGTGGCAAAGCTGGTATTTGAACCTCGATGGGCATGAGTGCAGAGTCCATGCCCTTAACCAGTCCGCTAGATTGCAAAAAGGAGCTTGAAAAGAGCAGGGCACCCAGGATATGTGAAAAATTATCAGGCCAGTTTTACATAAGTGATTTGATCGCTCTGGTCTATGGTACTGTCTCTGTAAAATGATGGATTCTGACTGGATGATATCTAAGGTTTCTTGGAACATCCCATGGCTGAGATTCCATATAATTGTACTTATATTGTCCATGAGTTAGAAGCAGGTGCCAGGCTCTTTCCCATTGCCACAGATTATTGTAGGAAATTAGTTAATTGCCTCCTGAAAGGCTCTGGGTATCTGATCTTACGGAATAAAGTTCAACAGCAGTGCTTGTATTTGGGGGACTACATTTTCAAACATCATTAAACAAACAAGTCACATAAATCCATAGGCCACAGAGAGTCTGCTTAACCATTTCCTAGAACAGAGGTCTGTGACTTCCCGATTTCTACGAAAGTATCTTAGACTCTTCCTTTTTGAAAATGTACTTGATTTGTAGTTGAACAACCTTGATTTTTAGTTGAACAGCTGTATTCCGAGCATCACTGTAAGGTACTTGAGAAGTCATCATTGGAGAGGCTTCTCTGATGCTCCTGTCTAAAGCAGGCCCCGTGGCATTTGCTATTCTATTACCCAGTTTTTCTAAAATTATAACCCCCAAATTGCCTTTTTTCTTGCTACTTTCCTCACTATCTGACTCTCATTGTTTCTCCACCCTGGAAGATCTGTTTGGATAAGGATATTTTTAACTCTAGGAATATACTAAGATGTGTACAATATATATTTCTTAAATTAAAGAAAGAAATAGTAAAAGCAGAGGTTACTTGTGAATGGCACTCTACAAAAAGTAGGAGAATGTTTTCAAATTTTTTTAATTGGCAGAATTTACTGTCAGTGTTTTTATTTGTAAATTGGAATGACAGATCTCGGTAACTACCAGTGCAGAAGTCTCACTACCTTGCTTCTATAGTGAAGGAAGGTATAAATATTAATCAGCTTGTACTGAGAACAGATGTTAGGTCTTTTTTAGGCTGTAAGATATGAAGTCCAGCCAATATATATTACTTTGTAGTTAAATTGAGTTGAAATGTCCTGACTTTATTAATGTTTCTATACATAGTTTATCACTTTATTGCTTTGGAAGCAGTAGTTCTAAACATAGTATACTACTTTATCGCTTTGGAAGTTTGCTTAATTTCTGTTGGAATAAAAGTTTTACACTGGGTCAAATAATATTTTTTACTAGTAAGAATAATGTACTTCTTAAATCGATCACTTCTTAGAGGACAATTAGCGCATTTTTAAATGTCTTTATTAATAAACCTCAAGAAAAGATTTTTAAAATGAATTTAATATGTATAAGTCCTGTCTTCTGGAAGTTATAAACTAAAAGTAATATTCTAAAATGTTGATATTGGGAAAAAATGTATAATCAATTTCTTACAATATGCCTCCCCAAGGAATCAAGTGAAGTTGGGTTAATGGGGTCTCTCTGAATTGATAATGACACAAAATAAGATCCTTAAACTGTGTTACAATAGTTTATCAAGAACCACTATACTCTAGCATAAAATATTCTATTTCATAGGAATGTAACATTTTCTTTTATATGCAGTTTTTATGTTCACCATAGTAATATTGGGTAAAAAGGAGCCATTTTCAGTTTTCGTATAAGCATATAACACCCTGGATTTCTGTAAGTATATAGTACATACTCACAAGTAAATCTGTGTATTGTGTGTGTGTGTGTTTATTTACTCTAGGATTACAATGAAATATGTAAGAACAGGCCCATGATAGATAAAGTAATATATTTCAGAGCCAAGACACCAATTTATCTTATGAACACTCTTTGATACTTTACATTGCTTGGGTTGCATTTTTTTTCTAAGGCAAATCTTAAGAATTCAATTTTCCCCATGTATAGTGCTCCCCTCCCTGTGTCCATGTGTTCTCCTTGTTCAACACCCTCCTATGAGTGAGAACATGTGGTGTTTGATTTTGTGTTCTTGTGTCAGTTTGCTGAGAATGATGGTTTCCAGGTTCATCCATGTCCCTACAAAGGACGTGAACTCTTCATTTTTAATGGCTGCCTAATATTCCATGGTGTATATGTGCCACATTTTTCCTGTCCAGTCTATCATCGATGGGCATTTGGGTTGGTTCCAGGTCTTTGCTATTGTAAACTGTGCTGCAATGAACATTCGTGTGCATGTGTCCTTATAGTAGAACGATTTAGGGGGGACAGTGGGGGGGGGGAGTTGGGGAGGGATAGCATGGGGAGAAATGCCAGATATGGGTGAGGGGGAGGGAGGCAGCAAATCACACTGCCACGTATGCACCTATGCAACAACCTTGCATGTTTTTCACATGTACCCCAAAATCTAAAATGCAATAAAAAAATAAATAAATAAAAATAAATTCTGAACTTCAAAAAAAAAAAAAAAAGAATTCAATTTTCAGCTTATGTATTTTAAAGTTGTCATTTCAGCTACAGCAAAATCCTGCCATTTGATGATTACCGATTGACTACATAAGCCTTCTAGTTAAAACCCCAAGATTTATTTTTTCTAATGTGCTTTTATTTCTACTAATAATATGTTATTTATTGAATAGCTACAATATGCTAAATATACTAAGGTTTATATTTATTGCTTATATTATCTTTCAATGTCACACATTAAATTCTAGGAAACAACTTATTCCTCCATCTGGAGATTCTCTAATTTCATATTTACTGATAAAACTAGATTTTTTCATTATACTCTCAATTCTCTATGAAAAATGAATTATTACCTTCTTTTCTTCTTCATTAATAATGTAGGTACTCCAGGTCTTAAAGGCGATCGGGGAGCAATTGGATTTCCTGGAAGTCGAGGATTCCCAGGACATACAGGAAGGCCAGGTATTGTGATAATGTGTATTTTCTTTATAGGATATGTAGAAGAAACACCAGATAATTTATATAAATACATAATACTGTATATATGTAGTATACATATTTTAAAATTCTTGGATGATAAAAAGTGATTATTATTTTCTGAATAGTAGTATTCACATGCAGTTATTATGTGGTCTAAAACTGATTTCTGAAATCAGATTATTGAAACTGACTTCTGTTCACCTAAGGAAAGTTTCTATATCCCAAAGGAAAATCACAAAAAAACACACACAGGATTTATAAACTCTTCACAATCATAGATCATCATGAACAATGATATCCATCTTTGAACAAAGAGAGTTGAAAGACTGGCAAATAAAAAAAAAAAAAAGAAGCAAAGTATAAATACCTGTTTAATCACAACTGGCCAAACTTTGTGAAGTTACAGTTAGCAAAATACAGAGAAGTCTGAAATTCTCCCCTATGCAAAATAAATTATATGCTATTATTTGCTAGTGCTTAATAATCAAGGTTGAGTTCAGCATTTTGAAATGTACATATGGTGATATTATTTCCATCAGTTCTTCCAGTAGCCTAAGCTTCAATTGCAAACTTTGAACAGAAGTGAATTGCTTTGCAATTTTAGAAAGAGCTAGGCTACTATCTACTATTTGCTTCTTTTTTTTTCCCAAAGTGAATCATCATCAGGATAATAGAGTCACGCCAAGTGCAGAGCTGTGCACCTGTGGTCCCAGCTAGTTGAGACACTGAGGTGGGAAGATTGCTCGAGCTCAGGAGTTTGAGACCAACCTGAGCATTCTAGTGAGGCCCTGTCTCTAAAAAATAAGGAAAAGAAAAAAAAAAAAGAATAGAGTCTCTATCATTGAGGTATTTTAGAAATACATTTTATTTTTAGAACAGTTTTACATATAAAAAAAACTGCACAGAAAGTATAGAGAGTTCCCGGAAACCACCCATGCACACATGGTTTCCTCTATTACTGACATCTTGCGTTAGTGCGGTACATATGTAACATTAATAAGCCTGCATTGATATATCATTACTAACCAAAATCTGTTATGTACATTAGTGGCCACTCTTTGTGTTGTGCATTTTATGTGTTTCAGCATATGTATAATGTCACGTATCCATCATTACAGTATTAGACAGAATAGTTTCACTGCCCTAAAGAACCCCTGTGCTCCACCAACTCTATCAATCTCCTGGAAGCCACTAATCTTTTTACTGACTCCATAGTTTTGCCTTTTCCAGAATGTCATATGGTTGGAATCATACAGCATGTAGCCTTTTCATACTGGCTTCTTTCACTTAGCAATATGAATTCAAGTTTTCTTTATGTGTTTTCGTAGTCTGATTGCTCATTTTTTAAATTATTCAATAGTATTTCATTTTATGGGTTTGCCAAAACGTTTCTCCATTCATCTATTAAAGTATATTTTGGTTGTTTCAAAGTTTTAGGCTGGGCATAGTGGCTCACACCTATAATCCTAGCACTTTTGGAGGCCAAGGTGGGTAGGTCACTGAGGTGGGCGGGTCACTTGAGGTCAACATTTCAAGACCAGCCTTGCCAACATGGTGAAACCCTGTCTCTGCCAAAAAATACAAAAATTAGCCAGGCATGGTGGCACATGCCTATAGTCCTAGCTATTTAGGAGGCTGAGGTGGGAGGATCACTTGAACCCGGGAGGCAGAGGTTGCAATGAGCTGAGATCATGCCATTTCACTCCAGCCTGGGCAACAAAGTGAGACCCTGACTAAAAAAAAAAAAAAAAAAAGGTTTTAGAAATTATGCATAAAGCAGCTGTAAACTTTAATGTGCTGGCTTTTGTGTGGACAGAAATTTACCTAGGAGTGTGATTGCTGGATCAAAGCGTAAACCTATGTTTAGCTTTGGAGAGTATTATTTCATTCATTTACCCAGCCCACACAGTTGATGAGGGGTCGCTGTGTGCTGGAGATAAATACAGCACAGCTGCTATCCTTAAGGAGCTAGAGACAGAAACAAATGCATAAGCAATTAGCTATAATTCCATGTGGTAAGTAAACAACCTTGGTGGGGTTAGCCAAATGCTGTATTGAATTAGTATGGAGTGATTAACTTCATCCTGTAAGAAAATGTGTTACACAGACAGTAGTGTTTGTCACTTCATGTCCTCACTCGTAAGTGGGTGTTGAACAGTGAGAACCCATGGACACAGGGAGGGGAACATCACACACTGGGGCCTGTTGGCTCGTGGAAGGGCTAGGGGAGGGATGGCAGGGTTTTGGGGGATTGGGGAGGGATAACATTAGGAGAAATATCTAATGTAGATGACGGGGATGGATGCAGCAAATCACCATGGCACACGTATACCTATGTAACAATCCTGCATGATCTGCACATGGACCCCAGAACTTAAAGTATAATTAAAAGAAAAATTAAAAGAAAAAAATACTTAAAACAGAAACAAAAACACTTTATTTAAACAATTACATGAAAAAAAAGAAAGTAGTGTTTGTTAGTGCTGGCCTAAAAGAGGCCTAGAATAAGCCGGGCGTGGTGGCTCTAGCCTGTAATCCCAGCACTTTGGGAGGCCGAGGTGGGTGGATCACGAGGTCAAGAGATCGAGACCATCCTGGTCAACATGGTGAAACCCCGTCTCTACTAATAGAAAAAAATTAGCTGGGCATGGTGGCACGTGCCTGTAATCCCAGCTACTCAGGAGGCTGAGGGAGGAGAATTGCCTGAACCCAGGAGGCGGAGGTTGCGGTGAGCCGAGATCGCGCCATTGCACTCCAGCCTGGGTAACAAGAGCGAAACTCCGTCTCAAAAAAAAAAAAAAAAAAAAGAGGCCTAGAATTTCTTTAGGTTTATATTTCTCAAACTTTAGCGGGCATCAGAATCACTAGGAAAATCTGTGAATATAGCTTCCAGGACGATTGGGCTCACCATCCTCACCAATTTCCAGATGAAGGTGATACTATTAATCCAGGGACGACATTTTGAGAACCATATGTTTAGGTAGAAAAAAGAAGTGAGACAAAGTAACCATGCACAAAGAAAAGCTCGGGCAGTGGTAATAAGTTCCTTGACAAAACATATCCTTAAGACATTACTTCTTATAAAAGACACCAGTCTGGTAGAGATGTGAGCAGCAGTGCCGGATGATGCTCTAGTTGTTCTGCAGACTACAAGAAGGAACAATACAATCTTTCCTCTGCAAGAGTCTGAAGAAGGTGGTAAAATTAGAAATAAGTCTGACAACTGTCAAATACGAAATACGTAAAAACAGGTCCATGATAGATAAAGTAATATATTTCAGAGCTAAGACCCCGATTTATGTTATAAACACTCTGATACTTTACATTGCTTGAGTTGTATTTTTTCACAATCTGGACTCTGTAAATGGCATCAAAAATATTATCAGATTCTGAAGCGAAATATTCAGATAGAACATCCTCTGTTTTCCATCCTCCACTCCTTTTCTTCCCACCTTGCCGTTTCCTTCTGCATGTATGAAGTACACACTGGTCAGATAGGATACGTGCTAAAAACAGGGAAATGAAAGGTGAGTAAGACAGTCTACAACTGAAAAGATACACAAACATGAGAAGAGAAAGATAAGAGTTTATACTTTCTCCATGCATAGCAGATCTATAGAGTAGCGCATTCATAAGACCTGACATAGTTACTTCATTAAGTTTGGAGGATTTAATTGAAGGGAAGCCTTGCATGTCTTCATAATCCATAGAAGGCTCTGTTCTACCTTGTTAAACAAAGTAGAACTTTCAGCATCTAGATAATGTGCTTCTGTCCATTTTGCCTCTTGAAGTCCATTCAAAGTCTGATTGTTTTTCTCAGAGTAAGTTATGGTCATTTTCAGGAGTGTCTAAAATATTAGACCATACATAGGTCATTTGTTAATTCAACACATTTACTGAACATTTCATGCAGCTATTTATAGATGGTTAGACACAAGAGTCTGAAGTTTAGAGGACAGTTTAAAAGACAGTTTAGCTATGATCATATAAATGTTCTTCAGAATCACTGATTTCAATAATATTTTATGGGTACAGACTGGGAAGGTACAAAGAGAAGGGGCCTAGCATAAAGCTTTACGTAGTCCCAGAAGTACAGACTGAGAAATATAAACAAAGTAGCAGAAGGAAGAGAGGTAGCCCAAATGAAGAAGAAAACCCAGAGAACAGGGCATGAAAAAAGACAAAAACAGAGAGTTTCAAAAGGTGGTCAAGTAAGGTGAAGTCTACAAAAAGCTCTTTGCAACTGCTAATGTGGGGATGTTGCCTTTATTCAAAGCAGATTCTATGAGATGGGGTGATAACCAGATTAGGGTATGTGGAGAGGGGAATGGTTGATAAGGGTGGGAGATGGGGTTAGAGCCAACTCTTTAGGTGTCTTGCTATGCAGAGGAGGAGAAAGAGATCCACTTTTTGTTATGGTTTTTTTTTCATTTGATTCTTTTTTCTTTGAAGGAGGGATCTGAGTACCATTTAAATGCTGATGGAAAGATAGACTAGAGGAGGGGTGGTTGAAGATACAGAGGAAAGAAAAGAAAAAGATAGTATAAGGTTAATAAGAAGGAATAAGGTGAACAATTCAGGGACCAGGAAGAAGCACTAGGCTTAGGAAAGAGGATGATCACATTTCACAATAGCTTAAAAAAAGACAGGGTGGGGAGGCAGGCTAGAGCTGCAGAAAATTTGGTTAATATAATTAAGGCATGTATGCAAAAATGTCTAACCTGGTAACTGGCTCATAGAAGAGGCACTAAAAAATGCTTGAAATCATGATGATATCATTGAAGACACTCATCTTACATTCTTTCAAGTTAGAATATCATATTACATATGATCTCCTTCTTATTTTTAAATGGCTTGTAGAAATATAAGTTAATTTTTATTAAAGACTGATACCTAGGACAGGAGTTACTTAACTCTAGGTTTGGACCAAGCCCTTGCATTCCTTTTTAACCAAAGGTATCATTCTAAGGGACCAATGCATTTCTCTCCCTTAGAAAGGATGGTTTTGATGTTTTCAAGTGTGAGAAAAGATTTCCAAATATCATCTGTAAGAAAATCTCTGAATCATGTTAAAATGACCTAAAACATTTATGTTTCTTTATAAGGAGATAAGGTATTTTATTGTACCATCTTTAAAAAGAAAAGTCACAGTGGTATAAGAACAAAAGCAAAATAATGTAAAACTAATTATTTATTTATCATAGAATCTGAGAGCTACAAGGACCTTACGTGGGTCAATGCTCTGGGTTAAGCATTTCTATTCTGAAATATAAGGCAAGTTGCTGTGTGAAAAGACTTCCAAGAACAATGCATAGTTGCTTTCTTTTTTCTGATTGTGAAATCAAGTTGAAATAATGAAATTAAGCTTGCTTAGTCTGTTCTCTCTTTGAAAATAATTAGAACTGATCAGGTACACTTTAACTCCTCCCTTCCCAAATTTTTAACAATTTCTTAGACCTTTTTCCTCTTGGAAAATTTGGTGTTCTGTTTCATTAAAGGATGCTCTCAAAAAAATAGGAAAAGTTTTGGGTACTTTGTGCTAAAAATGATTTTTGCCGATTTAACAGTAGCTGACACAGCTCAATTACAATTAAGAAGTGAATTTAATGATATAAAATATATTCACATTATACACAGCAATTAGAGAATTAGAAATTTGGTATTAGGACCCTGATGGTTGGCGTTTCATTAAATCTTCAAAATAATATTTCAATTGGGAATAACTTATACTCTTTAAGTGCCTCGGGTTTCATGCTATTAATTATACATTGTATTACATATATATATATTTTAGTTGGTAAATTAAGGGCCAAAAATCCTCTCTGAGAAATACATAATGGCACATGTTCAAAATAAAGCACAGATAAAGATGCTGTAGACTAGATAAATCAAAAATAAATAAATATAAACATTAAAATTCTGTATAATTATACCATAACAAATCAACTGAGGGCCAGTCACAGTGGCTTACGCCTGTAATTCCAGCACTTTCAGAGGCCGAGGTGGGTGGGTCATGAGTTCAGGAGATTGAAACCATCCTGGGAAACATGGTGAAACCCCGTCTCTACTGAAATACAAAAATTAGCTGTGCGTGGTGACAGGCACCTGTAATCCCAGCTACTATAGAGGTCAAGGCAGGGGAATTTCTTGAACCTGGGAGGTGGAGGTTGTAGTGAGTCAAGATCACACCACTGTGCTCCAGCCTGGTGACAAAGCAAGACTCCTTCAAACGAAAAAAAAAAAAAAAAAGGAGAGCTGAGATGAAAAAGCTGTTCTCTCTCATTCACTGAGAATAAAATCGCAGAGAGAAGATTCCAGCTAAGCTTTAGGAGGTGAAGAATAGAAATAATAAGAACTAAATCTTTTATGTGTTTCTCTTATGGGCAAAGTGCTTAATGAACATTGTTGCTAGTTTTCAAGGGAACTCTACAATGCAAAGTATTATTTTTTCATTTTATAGAAGAATAAACTTTAGCTCAGAAAGATTTAAAGACTTGTCCTGAGTCACATACCCAGTAAGTGGCAGAGCAAAATAATTAAACACAAGGGTTTCTAAATTATTACTATTAATATTTTGAAGTCCATGATTGTTAAACTATATCCTCTGAGCTCTTGGATGAAAAGGTGGTTTCTCAGTTTTACTAGAGGGAATCAAAAACATTAACAAAGATTTGACTTAGAGACAGGGAGCACTAGGATCATTTATGTCAAGACAATAATTACTTGCAAGATCTGATTGTATCTGATGGCTGTTGGAAAAAAATCAGTAAGCAAGAATAGCACCAAACTTATAAGATGCAATATTTTCTTGGTACTAAAGAAAGATCTCCTGCGACTCCTTTAAAAGTGGGACAGTGTGTGAAGTAGCAACCCATTGGCAAAGACCAAGATCTAGCCATGTTTCCACCTCTGCTTGAAGCCCCGACCCTCATATAAAATATTTGTGCCAAATCCCTGTATAAATGGATGAGGTTTCTCAAAACCAAAGGTGATCAGCCTAGAAATGGGAATGCCCCAAGAATGTTCCTACCTTTCCTTGACTGAGAATCTCAACACTCCCAGAAATTCATTGGCAACCCAGTTTTTTGGGATGGTGCACTCTAAAGAAATGAAAACAATAAATTGTAATGTGAATAGAAGAACGTGATATGGGAGGTGATGGAAGTCACTGGACTTCCTGGGGGTTGTGAGTAAGACCCAATCAAAGGAAGAGGAGAAAAGGAGGATGAATAAGTACAAAACAAACTGCTTATTCTTCAGCTTTGCTTGATTTAGGAAAATGGGGCATTTAGTGCCTTGTAAATAATATGAAATATCACCATACCAGGTTCATAATGGAGTTTCCTAAGTAGTAACTATTCTTATTAGTAACATCAGTGTTATTATACATTTCAATATCTGTCAGCTTTTATACATTAATATTTTAATTACCTTGTATGATCTGTCTCCAGTTCAAGCAAACATTGTGAATTTTCCTGATTAAAAGCAATTATTTTTCTTCTTTTCTCAAGGAAATTCTGGACCAAAAGGCCAGAAAGGGGAAAAGGGGAGTGGAAACACACTAAGTAAGTATATAGTATTTTGTTTCTTATGTGAATTCTTGTAATAAATGTCTATAATACAAGAGATCTAGGCTTGAGGCAAAGGTTGGGAACTTCAGCACAGATCCATAGAGACTCTGTGGAAGCCAACCACAATTTTCTACAAATAAGCATACTAATTGGGGTAAAACAAATAGATTTTATTATACAACTCTTTCAATCTCATTATCCATTTGTCTTGACTTTTTGTGATGAACACTATTTTCTAAAAATTCCGCATAGAAAATTGTTCAATTTTCAAGTCAATTTCTATCCACTGAGGAAAAATCAAGCTTATGAATAGAAACAATTACAAACTCCTTCCTTACTAAATGAAACCTTAAATAGAATTTGGACAGTTTAAGAACCCTGAAAAATTAACTCTTTGATGGCTGGGGCTTTTCATTTTGTTTATTTTACTAGAAACTTGAAAAGCGGTATTCCATGTTCTAAACCTTTACACCTGCAACAGAATAGATTTCACAAGAAGAGTATTTGTCAGTTGAATACCAACCTCATGTTGCGGTATACAGAATCTGTTAATTGGACCTTAAAAACTAAACATTAGATGAGATGTCTTCTATTTGCCATGCCGTAAGTCAATTGTTGTGTCTAGGCTGAATCTATACTGACATCATGAAGGGATTATGAAGAGGAATGTGGAATCCCCACTAAACTTCTCAGAATCAAAAGGCTCCTCCCTCTGTATTCCCAATAGGAACTACATGCGGTGTGTGTGTGTCTGTTGTCCATGGGATAGCTGATACAAACAGGGTGATCATATTTAATCATCAGGGTTCTGTTTTCGACAGATAATGGCAAATCCTTTTATGTACCAAAATCTAGCAAGTTTTAGTTATAATCATTAGCTAGAAATATACAGTACCTATTTCTCTGCCTTACAAAACCTAATTATTTTGACCTACTTCTGTATACGGATGCCGTATTTAGACAAAGTAGGACATTGTCATGAATAAACAGCCATTAGATAGTCATTAATGTAATCATGATACTTTCAAAGTACAACAGAGTATTGTGCGCCTTCTGAGTACTTTAGTGTTACTTAATGACTATTATATATTATTATTATATTAAAATAATAGTAACATTTGTCTATCTTTTCTCCTTTGTGTCCATTTGTTCTTTAATGTGGTCACTTTTGCCTGCTGTATACTTTTTACTCTACTTCTTTTTCTCCTTTTCACTCCATTTACTTTCAGTTAAGCTCCTCTTGTAACATTCTCCTCCCTATTCTTTTGTTTATCTTCATCTTTATCTCTGCCTTTATCTTTTGTTTTTCTTTATCTTCTTTTCCTGAGGCTTAAGATTGACTCTAGTCAAGTTTTGCAAATAAGAAACATTTCTTCTTTATTTTTAGTATGCAAACAGCACCCCACTGTCTTCTGTTACCTAAGGTTATCAAATGCTTTGAACATTTTCTTCAGATATGTTCAGAAATGTTTTCAGTTACAGATATTTTCATGGCTGTTTTGGAGTTTATGCACATACTTTCTTTGAGGAAGCAGTAAGAGAGGCGTTTCCATGTATAAATATATACAGCCTCTGAATTCTCCACCATGCCCTCTCTTCTCATGTAGAGTATATTACAACTGCATAATGCTTAAAAAAGAGAGAAAGAATGATATACATAAGCATCTAATGTGGTATATTCTGCTTTTTGCTTACGTCAGTATGTCAGTCATCTGTTTGCATCATTGTATATGGCTCTACCTATTTTCTCTCAAGGGCTATACATTATACTATTACTCAGCTATACCATTATTACCATAATATAGCCATTCACTCCTCTAGTCCTGAACACTAAATGATTTTTGTTTGCTTTGGTCAGGCTTTAATAAACAATGCTACATTCAACATTCTCACATATACTTTTGAAGGAATACTTTTTAATAGGGAATTTGCTAGAAGTAGAATCAATGGTTCAAAGGTTATTTATCATTTTACAGTTTCTTGTAAATGGCTGCTAAAAGGTTGTACCAACTTATTCTGTATGAAAGTGCCCGATTCCCCACATCTTTAGTTAATTCTGCTATGTGAAAATTTATATTGAATTTTTAATATGCATTTAAAAAATTCTTTAGGCTTTCTTTAAATATGATAAAAATAATAATTAATTTCCTCTTTTATATGTGTGTCAGGACCAGTACAACTCCCTGATCCTATTAGGGCAGGGCCCTTTTAAGATCAGGTGGGTTGGGCGGGACATCCTCTGCTACCATCTCATTAAAAGGCCCTTCACCTCTGGACAAGTCATCTGCACAACTGACTTCCAAGATCCTTTTTCAACTCCTTCAGATGACTTTGGTTCCCGTGTTGTACCTGGCTTCCACATGGCTTCCTGTCCTGGTCCCTGGTGCTGTGGGTCCTCTGCTCCCATGCTTATACCTCTTCTTACTCCAATTCCTCCATCATCACCTCTCTCCCCTACCACCCCCAGCCTGGACATGTCTCATGCACAGACTGGAGGACTGCTCCAACCCTCAGTTCTGTGCCATCCATTCACCTAGAGTCTTGCTACAGCCAATTTAATCCATTGGGTTGTAGGAGAACTGACATGGGTACTGATAATATATGTGGGTTCTTTATATTCAAAACATTATTCTCAATCAGAGATAGGGATGTCATAGAAGAAAATCATTAAATCATTAATTCATTCATTCACATATCCATTGTGTACCTCCATGAGCTGGACATAACAGCTAATAAGATAGAAACTGTAGCTGGTTTTACAGAGCTAATTGTCCCTGAGAGATGTAGACAAATGAACAGGCAATTACAATACATCTAAGCTATATTGGGGGAAAAATAGCTCTAGACAGGTGTGTAGAGCAGATAAAGATTTTTTAATTTCTTAGAATATTTTTTAAAAATTTATTTGATTTAGTTTACCTTGTCATTATTCTCCAAATTACAGCATATTTTTTTTAAAAGTTTTGAAGTGAAGTAGAGCTTGAGCAATTTATCCAACGTATTTAAACCAAAAATAAAACTTTTATTATATTACCTGGTCATTTCAAACAAAAATATTTTGATCATGAAAATAATAATACCAATGTTCTTCCATTCTAAAAAGTTCTTTGCATATCATGCTTTAAATATGCAGCATAGATCCTAAAGTAAAAGCAATATTTCAATAAAACTGGAGATAGTTTGTGTGGGTGAAGAAAGGGAAGAAAATGAGAAGGAAGAGAAAAGTCAAATGAAAAAAGAATAGGAAAAATATGGGATTCCATGGCTTTTTTGTTTCTTTCTTTCTACTGATTTACAGACTACATTTTCAAAACTTTCTTTCCTTTAAGTTTTAGCAGTTAGACCCAAGATTCATATAATTAAGATTCTAGTAGAACTCTAAATAGTATGTCTGTGTGTATCTTGCCATTTCCACTTCTACCCTTGTATAATGAACATGTTAACACCTACCTCACAGGGTTGTTGTGAGGATGAGGTAAGACATTGTGTGTGTTAAGATGCTCTGTGAAACCATAAAGTGCTTTAAAGATGTAAGCTACGCTCCACAGTGATCTCTCTCAACTGGAACAGCTTTTCCTCACTGGCATAATGCAGACATTTTTAATCTGTAATCAGAATAGGAGTGAAAGCAAATTGAAAATGCAAGAAGCTGAATAAATGTCATGGCAAAAAGGGAGATGCTAGAAAAAAAGAAGATTTCATATTAGATAGAACAATGCAAGTGTGACCAGATTGCAAATCAATGAGTTTGTCTGAGTCGAACAGAAGAGCATTAGTTATAAATAAAAGAAGCGACTAAACAGAGTGCACGCCAGAGGCCAGAAGCTGTCCACAGAGGTCAGAACAAAATGTCAGGCTAATAAAACAAGAGTCCAGTCTCTGAAGGACAAAGCGTGAGCCCAAGACACAGCTGATGAGAAAATTCCAAGAAAGTTTGAAACAAGTTAGAGTTGTCAGTGGTACTCTGCTTTTATGCCTGCATAACATGAAAATCTCCAGGAATGAAAGAGAGAGAAGAATTAGCCATTTGTTCAGATACTCCTGAATATTAGCAAGCTAGCAACATTGAACAGCCAGTTTATACAAATATCTAGAGATAAGTTGTGTCTCTTTGTCCATGGTTTGATTTGATGAGACTTCCTGTCCCACTTTGCACTGAAGGTCAGGTAGAGTATGAGCAGTTTTCTTCAGCAGACCTTGGTCCACATCAGCCATAGGATGGCCTGGGTCACAGAGATGCTGGGAGACAATTCCAGGGATTCAGTTAAAAAGTCATCTGATATCCTAGAGGCCGGGCATGGTATCTCACACCTGTAATCTCAGCACTTTGGGAGGCTGAGGCAGGCGAATGACCTGAGGTTGGGAGTTTGAGATCAGTCTGACCAACGTGGAGGAACCCTATCTCTACTAAAAATACAAAATTAACAGGTGTGGTGATGCATGCCTGTAATCCCAGCTACTTGGGAGGCTGAGACAGGAGAATCACTTGAATCTCAGGAGGCAGAGATTGTGGTGAGTCGACAGTGCGCCATTACACTCCAGCCTGGGCAACAAGAGTGAAACTCCATCTCAAAAAAAAAAAAAAAAGAGTCATCAGACATCCTAGACTAAATATCAATATTTTAGTGTGAAAATCTAATGCAAACTTCTTAAATTGGGGAAGAAAGGCTTTTCTTCTCTCTAGACAAAAAATAGATGCTGAATGCCCTGTTCAAATTATTAGCACAAGTGGCACAAATTTTATCATTTTTAAAAATGTATAATGAAGAGAAAAGAAGTCTGCACTAAGCTCTGATGCTAGTCATAGTGATTCATCTGCTGTGTTCTCACCCTAACTTGCAAGAATGAAGTTTCAGTCAAGCAAAATGATTCCAACCGTACCATATAACACTTGTGTGAGGCTCTGTTCTAAATATCTCAATTACCAATGTATGGTTTGGTAGTATTTCTCACCATGCTTTGCTCTTACACAATGAGACTACAACTAGGATGTGAATTTTAAGTATCCCATCTACAACTCATACAATGATACAGAAAAATCAATTCATTTTTCATTTGGTTTTTACTGAGGACTCAGCTCAATCTTAAATGAATACTGGTCTTTCTCCAAAGCATTTTTGATCAAAGTAAAGCCTGTGAGGCAAGGGCTTTTTTTTTTTTTCTTTTTCTTTTTTTAAGAGACAGGCTTGCTCTGTTGCACAGGCTAGACTACAGTGGCACCACCATAGCTCACTTCAGCTTTGAACTCCTGGGCTTAAATTATCCTTCCGCCTCAGCCTCCGGAGTAGCTAGAACTTCAGGCACACACCACCTTGCCTGCCTATTAAATAAAAAAAAAATTTAGAGATGAGATCTCACTATATTGCCCAGGCTGGTCTCAAACTCTTGGCCTCAAGTGATCCTCCTGCCTCAACCTCCCAAAATGTTGAGATTACAGGTGTGAGCTGCCACACCCAACCCAAGAGGATTTCTGATGTATTATACATATCATCCTCAGAAGAGCGTTTGGGTGAAGGACTATTATCCCAATTTCTAAATTTATAAACTGAGACTTACTGCTAATAAGTGGAAGAGCAGAAACTCAAAGACAGGTCTTTAAATATCTAAAGTCCTTGACTCCATTCAGTACTCCCACACTAATGCTATGTATTTTTATATATAAACATCACAGATATGTCATGTGGAGGATGTGCAAAGAGAAAGAGAGGGAGAGAGAGAAAGAGACAGGGAAAGAGAAAGGAAGAAAAGGAAGAAATCTGTAATCCGCAGTTTGTTTTTCTAGAATGGGCCTAGTAATTTGAAGACCTAAAGAGATAAAAATTCTTACAGCAGATCAAATTCCAAATAAGCATTCTCAATTATTCTTTATTTGTTTATGTTTCCACCTTCATAACTACTCCAGCTATTGCCTCTAGTCTCCTTCCTAAGGATATTACTCAGAAACATAGTCTTCCTGGAATGCTCACAAAGCTTCCATTATCACTAATGAGAGCTACTTATGAGTGCCAGGGGAAGAGCTACCTGTTAATATTCTATCTTTATTTTGGTAACTGGCTCAGCCGCAATATTTTTCACTATTATTTGGATGCCACAATGTCTCTCTCTTTTTATTGTGTCTTTATTTTTTAACTCCATAATGTACTTTCTTAGTAGCAGTAATTATGAGTTAGCAGAACTGAGTATACCTGAGCAGGGATGGTTCCAGGTAACTTAGATAAATGCTGCTCATCCTTGACAGTTACGTGGTGTTTAAAGCTTTCTATAGATTACAAATTAGCAGTGGCTCACACCTATATTCCCAGCACTTTGGGAAGCCAAGGTGGGCGGATCACAAGGTCAAGAGATCGAGACCAGCATGGCCAACACGGTGAATCCCTGTTTCTACTAAAAATTACAAAAATTAGCTGGGTGTGATGGTGCCTGTAGTTCCAGCTACTCGGGAGGCTGAGGCAGGAGACTCGCTTGAACCTGGGAGGCAGAGGTTGCAGTGAGCTATGATTGCACCACTGCACTCTAGCGTAGCGACAGAGCGAGACTCTATCTCAAAACAAACAAACAAAAAAACTGCAGCATTCCTTTAACACAAAAGATGTGTTCCTTAATAGAGTGTTTAGCTAATACAGACACACTGTGGAGATACTGTGGGTTTAGTCCCAGACCACAGCTAAAAAAGCGATTATCACAATGAACAATCAGACAAATGTTTTGGTTTCTCAGTGTGTACGATAGTTATACTACACTGGAGTCTATTAAGTGTGCCATAGCATTAAGTCTTAATAATGCAGATTCTTTAATTTTAAAATATTTTATTGCTAAAAAATGCTAACAATGATTTGAGCCTTCTGCAAGTTGTAATCTTTTTGCTGGTGGAGGGTCTTGCCTCAGTGTTGATGGCTGCTGACTGATCGACGTGATGGTTTCTGAAGATTGGGGTGGCTGTGGCAATTTCTTAAAATAAGACCACAGTGAAATGTGCCACATCAATTGAGTCTTCTGCTCATGAGAGATTTCTCTGCTGCATGTAATGGATGCTACTTGATAGCATTTACCCACATTAGAACTTTTTACAAAATTAAAATCAGTGCTCTCAAACTCTGCTGCTGCTTGATCAACTAAATTTATATAAATACTCTAATATCTTTGTTGTTATCTCAACAATGTTCACAGCATCTTCCCCTCAGGAGTAGGTTCCATCTCAAGAAACCACTTTCTTTGCTCATCCATAATAAGAGGCAACCCCTAATCAGCTGAAGTTTTATCATCAGGTTGAAGATATTCAGCCACATCCTCAGGCTCCACTTCTAATTCTAGTTCTCTACTATTCTTATTATTTATACCACATCTGTAGTGACTTTCTCCATTAAAATTTTGAACCTCCCACAGTCATTCATGAGGGCTAGAATGGACTTCTTCCAAATTCCAGTTAACCTTGATACTTTGACCTTCTCCCATGAATTATAAATTCTTTTAATGCCGTCTAGGATTGTGAATCCTTTCCAAGAGGTTTTCAATTAACTTTGCCCAGACACATCAGAGGAATCACCTTCTATGGCACCTATAGCCTTTTGTGTGTGTGTGTGTTTCTTAAATAATAAGACTTGAAAGTAAAAATTACTCTTTGATCCATGGTCTTCAGAATGGATATTTTGTTAGCAGCATGAAAACACCACCAGTCTCCTTGTTCATCTCCATCAGAGCTCTTCGGTGAGCAGGTGCACTGTCAATGAGCAGTAATATTTTGGAAGGATTTTTTTTTTTTTAGCAATAAGTCTCAACAGTGGGCTTAAAATATTCAGCAAACCGTGCTGTCAACAGACGTGCTATCATCCAGGCCTCAATGTCCTATGTCTACAACACAGGCAGAGTACATTTAGCATAACTCTTAAGGGCCCTAGAATTTTCAGAATAGTAAATGAGCATTTGCTTCAACTTAAAGTCACCAGCTGCATTAGCCCCTAACAAGGGAATTAGCCTATACTTTAAAGCTTTGAAGTCAGGCATTAACTTCTCCTCTCTAGCTATATAAAAGTTATAGATGGCATCTTTTTCAACAGAATCTGTTTCATCTACATTGAAAATCTGTTGTTTAGTGTAGTCACCTTCATCAACTATCCTAACTAGATCTTCTGGACAATTTTCTGCAGCTTCTATATCCACACTTGCTGCTTTACCTTGTACTTTTGTGTTATGGAGATGACTCTTTCCTTACAGCTTATGAACCAACCTCTGCTAGCTTCCAACTTTTCTCCTGCAGTTTCCTTAACTTTCTCAGCCTTCATAGAATTAAAGAGAGTTAGAGGCTTGCTCTGGACTTGAACTTGTCTTTAGTGAATGTCATGGTTGTTTTGATCATATATGAAGGCCACTAACTAAAACTTTGTATCAGCAATAAGGTGGTTTGCTTTCCTATCATTTTTGTGTTCATTGGAGTAGTGCTTTTAATTGCTGTCAAGGACTTTTTCTCGCATTTACAACTTAGGTAACTTTCATACTTTCAGCCTATCTTGACTTTCAACATGCCTTTCTCACTAAGCTTATTTATAGCATTTGATTTAAAATGAGAGATGTGCAACACTTGCTTTCACTGGAACACCTGTTTTGTTACTAATTTGCCTAATTTCAATATTGATGTATCTCAGGGAATAGGGATGACTGAAGAGAGGAAGAGAGACAAAAGGGGAACAGCCAGTTAGTGGAGCAGTCAGAATACACACAACATTATTAAGATTGCCGTCTTTTATGAGCATGGTTTGTGGTTTCCCAAACTAATTACAGTAATAATCTCAAAGATCACTGATTGCCACAACAAATACAAGGGGTCTTCAAAAAATTCATGGAAAATATGTACTATGAAAACACTATGCATGGATTTCAAAAATTCTGCACTAAAACAAGCTAACATTATAACATGTCTGAATAGAATCTAATTTGATGCACTAAGAAGAAAAAGGTATCTGTTTAAAAAGAGCCCCTATCACAACCACTTAAATATTGCTAAAATGGAACCAAAAACATACATCAAAGTTATAATGAAGTTTGTTTTGAAGAATGGTGAAATCACTGATGCTTTATGAAAAGTTTATAGGTGCAGTGTCCCAAAGGAATCAGCAGCTTACAAAACATAACTCAGTTTTACAAAGGAATAATAAAATGTTGAAAATCAAGCCTGCAGCAGGTGACTGTCGACATCAATTTGTGAGGAAAAAAATTCATCTTGTTTGTGCCTTAATTGAACAGAACTGAGACAGCAGAACAACAGCCAACACCACAGACATTTCAGTTGGTTTGGCTTGCACAATTTTGACTTAGAAATTAAAGTTGAGCAAAGTTTTCTCTAGATGGTTGCTAAAACTATTGTGTCCAAATCAGCTGCAGACAAGAGCAAAGCTTTCATTGGAAATTTTAAACAAGTGCGGTCATGATCCTGAGGCATTTGTTTGAAGAATTATAGCAGAAGATAAAACATAGATTTGCCAGTATAATCCTGAAGACAATACATAATCAAAGCAATGGCTACCAAGAGGTAGAAGTGTTGCAGGCAAAGCAAAAGCCAACCAGTCAAGAACAAAAGTTCTCACAACAGGTTCTGAGGATGCTCAAGTGATTTTGCTTGTTGACTCCATGGGGAGCCAAAGAATGATAAGCCAGGCTTACTGTGAGAGTGTTTGGAGAAAGTTATCCAAAGCTTTAACAGAATAACTTCCAAGAAAGTCTCCTCAGAGAGTCTCCATCATGACAGTGCTCTTGCTAATTTCTCTCATCAGACAAGGGCAATTTTGGGGAGAGTTTCGATGGGAAATCATTGGGCATCTAGCTTACAAACTTAGTTTGTCTCCTTCTGACTTCCTTTTGCTTCCTACTTTCAAAATATTTTTAAAGGATACCACTTTTTCTTCTGTTAATAATGAAAAGATGAAGCATTGATATAGTTAAATTCCTAAGATCCTCAGGTCATTAGGGATGGACTAAATGGCTAGTATCATCACCTATAAAAGTGTCTTCAACTTGATCGAGCTTATGTTGAGAAATAAAGTTTATATTTTGTGCTTTTACCTTTTAATTGCATTTTCCACAAACTTTGTTTTAGTCTCCCCATATTCTACTAATAATGGGAAAGTTTGCAACTCATTTAATGTGATTTACTGCATATAACTAAAAACAAAAACTACATGATGATCTCAAAAGATACAGTAAATGCTTCTGATAAAATTCGGTATCTCTTTACGTTAAAAACTCTCAATACACTAGGTATTAAGGGAACTTACCACAAAATAATAAGAGCCATCTATGAGAAACCCACAGCTGACATCATATTAAATGGGCAAAAGCTGGAAATATTCCCCTTGAAAACCAGCACAAGCTAATGATGCCCTGTCCACTACTCCTGTTCAGCATGGTATTGGAAGTCCTGGACAAAGCAATCAGGCAAGAGAAAGAAATACAAGGCATCTATTTTGGGAGGCCAAGGCAAGCAGATCACCTGAGGTCAGGAGTTCCAGACCAGCCTGGCCAAATGGTGAAACCCTGTCTCAACTAAAAATACAAAAATTAGTCAGTGTGGTGGTGGAAGCCTGTAGTACCCACTACTCAGGAGGCTGAGGCAGGAGAATTGCTTGAACCCAGGAGGCAGGGGTTGCAGTGAGCCAAAATCATGCCATTACACTCCAGCCCAGGTAACAGAATGAGACTCTGTATTAAAAAAAAAAAAAAAGAAATATGGAAATACAGAGCATCCAAATAGGAAGGGAGGAAGTCAAGTTAAAGTATCGCTGTTTATAGACATGATTCTATATCTAGAAAACCCCATAGTCTTGACCCAAAAGCTCTTTCCAGCTGATACACAACTTCAACAAAATTTCAGAATACAAAATCATTGTACAAAAATCACTAGCATTACTGTACACCAATAACAGGCAAGCTGAGAGCTAAATCAGGCATGCTATCCCATTCACAATTGCCACAAAAAGAATAAAATACCTGGGAATACAGCTAACAAAGAAGGTGAAGGACTTCTACAAGGAGAACTACAAACCACTGTTCAAAGAAGTCCTAGTTGATGCAAACAAATAGAAAAACATTCCATGCTCATGGATAGGAAGAATCAGTATCATTAAAATGGCCATACTGCCCAAGCAATTTATACATTCAACGCTATTCCTATCAAACTACCAATGACATTCTTCACAGAATTAGGAGGAAAAAAAGCCTACTTTAAAATGTATGTGGAACCAAACAAGAGCCCAAAGAGCCAAGCAATTTTAAGAAAAAGAACAAAGCTGGAGACATTATGGTACCTGACTTCAAACTATATTATAGGGCTACAGAAAGAAAACAGCATGATACTAGTACAAAAACAAATGCATAGACCAGTAGAACAGAGTAGAGAACCCAGAAACATTGCCAGCCACCTAAAACCATCTGATTTTTGACAAAGCTCACAAAAACAAGCAATAGGAAAAGATGCCCTTTTGAATAAATGGTGCTGGGATTACTGATTAGCCATATGCAGAAGATTGAAACTGAAGTCTTTCCTTATACCATGTACAAAAATCAACTCAAGATGGATTAAAAACTTTAAAGCCTAATACTACAAAAACTCTGGAAGATAACCTATGAAATATCATTCTGAACATAGGACCTGATAATGATTTCATGATGAAGATGCCAAAAGCAATGCAAAATAAAATAAAAATTAACAAATGGATCCTCACTAAACTAGAGAGCTTCTGCACAGCAAAGCAAACTATCAGCAGAGTAAACAGGTACCTTAAAAATGGGAGAAAAATATTTGCAAACAATGTATTGACAAATGTCTAATATCCAGAATCTATAAGGAACTTAACAAGTAAAAAATAAACTGAATAAAAAAATGAGCAAAGGACATGAACAGATAATTTTCAAAAGAAGACATATGCTTGGCCAACAAGCATATGAAAAAATGTTCTACATCACTAATCACTAGAGAAATGCAAATCAAAAGCACAATGAGATACCACCTCACACCAGGCAGAATAGCTGTTTATTAAAAAGTCAAAAAACTACAGATGCTGTGTTGACAAGCTTGTGGAGAAAAGAGAATCCTTATCGTCTGCTCATGAAAATGTAAATTAGTTCAGTCATCATGGAAAGCACTTTGGTGATTTTTCAAACACAATTACCATTTGACCCAGCAATCCCATTACTAAGTACCTACACAAAGAATATAAATTGTTTTACCATAAAAACGCAAACTCGCATATGTTCATCACAGCGCTATTCACAATAGCAAAGACATGGAATCAACCTAAATGCCCATCATTGGTAGACTGGACAAAGAATATGTGGTACATACACATCCCATGGAATACCATGCAGCCATACAAAAGAATGAGTCATGTTCATTGAAGGAATATGGATGGCGCTGTGTGCCATGATCCTTAGCAAACTAACACAGAAGCAGAAAGCCAAATAACTCATATTCTCACCTGTAAGTGGGAACTAAACTTTGAGTAGATATGGACACAAAGAAGGGAACATCAGACTGTGGGGTCTACTTGAGGGTGGAGGCTGGGAGGAGGGTGAGGATCGAAAAACTGTCAGGTACTATGCTTTTTATTTCAATGACAGAAATAATCTGATACCAAACTGCCATGACATGCAACTTACCTATATAATCAACCTGCACAGGCACGCTTGAACTAATATAAAAGTTAAAAAAAATGAAATGAATCAATTTGTCACCATGTTAATATACTTAAAAAAAGAGTTATCATCTAAATAGGTGCAGAGAAAAGCACTTGAAACAAACGGAAAAGTTTGAAATACTGTGAGAATTTCCAAAATGTGACACAGAGACACAAAGCACATGCTGTTGGAAAAATGACACTGACAGACTTACCGGACACAGAATTGCCACAAACTTTCAATTTGTAAAAATGCAGTATCTGTGAAGTGCAAAAAAGTGAAGACCAGTAAAACAGGATATGCCTGTATGTTTTGTCATTTGAAGTAGAGATTTAAATCAGTTATGGATCCAGCAGTTAGCACTTGTCCTGCTTAGTCCCTATCCCAGCTAACTCTCACAGCCTCTCACCAGAACCCATTAGAAGGAAACACATCAGCCCAGCTTCTCATACCAGCAAAAGTGGAAATTCATGCAGTTATGTGCAGGAATGCAGATGAAGCAGAGAGGCCCAACACGCCACTTCCCTTTCCTCCACAACCTGAGTACCAAGTAACTTTCCTGTCTTTCTTTGAATAAATGACTTCTGGCTTCCTATTCTGCAGTAAAAAAATTTAGCCTGATACTCACACAAGATTATTTATTTTGCTCAAATTAAAATACTTTCCTTGTATAGGTTCACAGCCTATTATTTCCTACCCTCCCAGCCTAGCATCTCTGGAAATATGTTGCCCTTAAGATGTAAATCTTCTTATGGGGGAGGAAGGGTTGGGGAGGCAGTCTTGCTCCATTACCCAGGCTGGAGTGCAGTGGCATGATCTTGGCTCACTGCAACCTCTGCCTCCTGGGCTCAAGTGATCCTCCCGGGCTCAAGTGATCCTCCCATCTCAGCTTCCCAAGTAGCTGGAACTACAGGTATTTTAAAATACCTGTAGGTCACCATACTCAGCTATTTAAAAAAAAAAAATTTTGTAGGGAATGGGTTTTGCTATCTTGCCCAGGCTGGTCTATAACTGCTGAACTCAAATGATCTGCCCTCCTTGACCTCCCAGAGTGCAGGGATTAGACTAGAGCCATGGCACTCGACCTGAGGTGAATCTTAAGACCGAATTTCCTGTAACGACACAGTTGACTTGCTTCACATGGAGTCTCCAACAAACTCCCCCACCATGGCTTAGCCTACAGACTCTTAATCCTTTCCTGGGTGCTGCAGTTATTTTCATTTTCTGCTTCTTACTCACATCCTGCTTAATCCATGCCAAAGTAAAATACTTGAACCTCAGGTATATTAGGGACCTATTTAATGGAATTCTAATGTGAACTATTTAGCAAAATGATCGTATTTCCCAGTGATGTTGTGAATAATTCTGAGTTTTATTTCCTAGAAATGCTAAAAGACAAACCTCTTTAACTGCATACAAATATTCAGTTTCTATATACAGTATTTTCACAAAAACATAACATGGTTTACATCAAAACTTATTTGTCCCCTATAAAATGATTATCTGTTCTATTATAAAACATCTTCTACCCCACACTCTTTCCTGTTGCATTTTCACCTAATCCTGTTACTGACTACGTTACCTCCACCTAGAAATACTATTTCTGCACCAAAAGAATATGTACTTGATTAATCACAGAGCGTAAGCTAACAAACATTTATTATTAATCTATTTAAACATAGGTACTTTGTAAATACTTCTGTCTTTTTTTTTTTTCTTTTTGAGACAGAGTCTCACTCTTGTCACCCAGGCTGGATGTGCAGTGGCACAATCTCGGCTCACTGCAACTCCACCTTCTAGGTTCAAGCCATTCTCCTGCCTCAGCCTTCAGAGTAACTGGGACTACAGGCATCTGCCACCATGCCTGGCTATTTTTTTTTTTTTTTTTTGTATTTTTAGTAGAGACAGGGTTTCACCGTGTTAGGATGGTCTCGATCTCCTGACCTTGTGTCCACCCGCCTTGACCTCCCAAAGTGCTGGGATTACAGGCATGAGCCACCACACCCGGCCCTGTCAGTGTGTTTATTTATATTTTTAAATAAAAATCTAAGCCTTTAAGTGCTTTAGGGACAAAGTGACTATTTTCAGAAAAGAGATCTTCAGTGTGTTCAAATCACCACAGAGCAAGTATGGCAGCTTAACTCTGCCTATAAATTAAAGAAGAAACTCGTATTTTTAAGTTTATATGCACTGAAGTATGCTATTTCTCCTTTGCAAATAAAAATGCACAACGTAAGTGAAAACAAAAATGTATTAGTCTGCTTGGGCTGCCAGAACAGAATACCACAAAGAATGTAGCTTAAATTATAGACATTTATTTCCTCACATTTCTGGATATTGGAAGCCCACGATCAAGTCGGGGGCAAGGTTGATTTCTCCTGAGGCCTCTCTTTGCCTTGCAGATGGCCACCTTCTCATTGTGACTTTATGAGGCAGTCTCTGTGTGAGCACTGAGCAGGTATCTTTTTCTCTTTTTATAGGGCACCCATCCTACCGAGTTAGGATTCTGCCCTTATGACCTCATTTAACGTGAATTACCTCCATAAAGGCTCTGACTTTCCATACAGTCACAGTGGAGGTTAGGACTTCAACATATGAATATTGAGAGACACAATTCAGTACATAATATGAAGGCATCAAGAATCGATCTTGTGTCTGTGGGCAGGATCTCTGCAGCACACAGTTGGAACTGTTTCAGGATGAATTCAGTTTTCTTTGCCTATCTTTCTGTAATTTTGTTCTTTAAGAGGGCCTAAATTGCACCATAAATAGATTTGATGCATTCTGGTGTTTTTATAATTATGAGAACAACTTTGCTTTTGTTTATTGCCAATATTGTGTTTTTACATTCCTGTGATGTTCTTTTAGATTATGTCTCATGAAATAATATAAATTACCAGAATAATGCAGTTTAAGTAGACAAAAACCAATGATGATGGGATTTATGACAAACAGAATGACCTGGGCAATCACTGCTAATATTGTTTGTCAAATAATCACCGTCAAAGTATTTGTAAGAACTGTTAAATAGAAAGTAATAGAAACATACTTAATCACAAAATAGAGTTTATTGGTTTATATAATTAAGAATTCCAGTACCAACAGATGGCTTCAGGCATAGCAGAATCCAGGTGTTCAAAGTAAATCATTTGGACTCATTCTCCATCTCTCTCTTTAGATATATTATATTCATTGTGAAGTCAGCTCTTGCTGTGTGGCATTATCTTTACATCTAGCCATGTCTAAGAAAGAATGCCACATTTATTCCTTCAAAATAACTGTTTTCGTCTCTACTTTTGATCCTGAGCTTCCCCTTGACTAGCTATTGTGTCTAGAGACAAGATATAATCATTACCTAACCTGACTAGATAAATACCAAATGGTGGATAAGATAAGATTTCCTTTAAGAATCTCAGAGTGCAGGACCCAGGGCACTAAAAGGTGGATCAAACTCACTATCTTGTTCAATCATATTTAGAAACATTTTTGCTGATTGCTTATTGGGAAGCGATGTGTTAGTTTAATTCTTCGATAATGTGAATAATTTGTAACTCTCTAAGTAATTATATGTATCCTAGTATTGTTCTAGAAGTTGTGCTCAGGCTATAGTGAATAACATAATGACCCATGAGGCTTTTATCATATAAAGATGACTGGATATGACATACAGATATTCTGAATTCAGAAAGTTTGCGTTGTGGATTTGATTCATGTGATTTCTTTCTTTCTTTCTTTCTTTCTTTCTTTCTTTTGAGTTAAAGTCTCGCTCTGTCACCCAGACTGGAGTGCAGTGGCACAATCTTAGCTCACTGCCACCTCCGCCTCCCCAGGTTCAACAATTCTCTGCCTCAGCCTCCTGAGTAGCTGGGATTACAAGTGCCTGCCACCACGCCTGGCTAGTTGTTTTTTTTTTTTTTTTTTTTTTTTTTTTTTGTATTTTAAGTAGAAACAGGGTTTCACCATTTGGCTAGGCTGGTCTTGAACTCCTGACCTCATGATCCACCGGCCTCGACCTCCCAAAGTGCTGGGATTACAGGTTTGAGCCACTGTACCTGACCAATACATGTGTTTTCTAAAAGTTCTCCTTGGGATACTGAAGCACAAAGTGGTTGAGAAACTGTTATTTAATATATGATACTTTTGTCCTCCTGTCACCATTGCCCATCATTAGACCAGAAATCTGAATTTTTAAGAAATAATACGATCAATCATACCTATAATATATAGAATGGACCCTCTGTACCAGACGCTCTCTAAAGCACTATACATACCTCCTTCACTTAATCTTCACAAGGAATCTATCCCTCTGATGTTATCCCCATCAGGATTTAGAACCATTAAGTAAACTGTGCAAAATTACACCTATGGCTAGGTGCAGTGGCCCATGCCTGTAATCCCTGTACTTTGGGACGACAAAGTAAGCAAATCGCTTGAGCTCAGGAGTTGGAGACCAGCCTAGGCTACATGGTGAAACTCTGTCTCTTCAAAAAAGACAAAAATTAGCCAGGTGTGGTGAATTATAACTGTAGTCCCAGCCATTTGGGAGACTGAAGTAGAAGGATTACTTCAGCCCAAGAGGTTGAGGTAATTTTTCTCCATAAGACCCACATCTTATATCCCATACAGTCAAGAATTTCACAGGCTCTCAGAATATCTTCCGGAATAAAATACAATTAATCATTCAATTACTACTGTTTATATAGTACTTCATAGTTTGAAATACATTTTGTTCACATATTATCACATTGGAAACCTCCATTCTTATAGGAAGTTATTATACTTAATTTATAATTGTGTAATTGAAGGCACAAATTTATAATTGAAGGCACTTAATTTATAATTGGGTAATTGAAGGCATTTATCAGTGCCTAAACGTCTTATAATGAGGGACATGAGGACTTTTACAAGGTCTAGTTGAGGCCTGGAGTTTTCAGAAATCTAAAATAATGGTAATAGAATTTATGTTATTTTATGATGAGGGCTTTCAAAACAAATTCTGTTCAGTGTCCTAATAAATGACTTAATTATTTCTGAGACCCAGGGTTTTAAGTGGAAAGTAAACATTTAAATGTCCTATAAATAGGTAAATAAAATTCTCCTTCATAAAATTTAAAACTTTTTTCTTCTAAGTAACTCTAGAAATTAAGACTCAATAAAATAGTAAATGACAAGATTGCTCTAAAATGACAGCAAATATCTCAATATGTGAACACTGTCCTTGAAAACACCAGTATGCTCCTTGAAATGCAGCCATTTTCATTTAATTGGCAATTTTGGAAATCCAGTGGTAGACACAGAATTATAGTTTACAATACGCTGAAGAGAACTTACACTGACAACCGTGTTCTGCTTTGGTCTCACCTGGCTTTTCAGTTTTGTTTGCTTTTTTCTCCCACATAGACTTATTCATAATCACATCCTTGTGGTGTTCTATAGAATGAGAGAGATGTTCTTTTTAAACATACAATTCTTCTTTTATCGTAAGTATTTACCAGTTTTTAAGCAAGACTATTTTAAAGTCCTATCTTACAATTCAATTCAAATCAAACTCCACAGCTTCTGCACGGCAAAAGAAACAGTCAATAGAGTGAATCGGCAACCAACAGAATGGGAAAAAATTTTTGCAGTCTACCCATCTGACAAAGGGCTGATATCCAGAATATACAACGAGCTAAAAAAGATTTACAAGAAAAAAACAAACAAGCCCATTCAAAAATGGGTGAAGGATATGAACAGATACTTTACAAAAGAAGACATACATGAGGCCAACAAACATATGAAAAAATGCTCATCATCACTGGTCATTAGAGAAATGCAAATCAAAACTACATTGAGATACCATCTCACGCCAGTTAGAATGGCGATCATTAAAAAATCTGGAGACAACAGATGCTGGAGAGGATGTGGAGAAATAGGAACACTTTTACACTGTTGGTGGGAGTGTAAATTAGTTCAACCATTATGGAAAACAGTGTGGCAATTCCTCAAGGACCTAGAAATAGAAATTCCATTTGACCCAGCAATCCCATTACTGGGCATATATCCAAAGGATTATAAATCGTTCTACTATAAGGACACATGCACACGAATGTTCATTGCAGCACAATTTACAATAGCAAAGACCTGGAACCAACCCAAATGCCCATCGATGATAGACTGGACAGGAAAAATGTGGCACATATACACCATGGAATATTATGCGGCCATTAAAAACGAGGAATTCGTGTCCTTTGTAGGGACATGGATGAACCTGGAAACCATCATTCTCAGCAAACTGACACAAGAACACAAAATCAAACACCACATGTTCTCACTCATAGGTGGGTGTTGAACAAGGAGAACACATGGACACAGGGAGGGGAGCACTATACACGGGGGTCTGTTGGGGGGAGTGGGGGGGATGGCGGGGGGGGTGGGGAGTTGGGGAGGGACAGCATGGGGAGAAATGCCTGATATAGGTGAAGGGGAGGAAGGCAGCAAAGCACACTGCCACGTATGCACCTATGCAACAACCTTGCATGTTTTTCACATGTACCCCAAAACCTAAAATGCAATAAAAAATAAATAAATAAATAAAAAATAAAAAAGATATAAGAAACAGTGGTCTACTTTTTAATTTTCTTAAATTGAAATAATTAACTTTTACACAAAATTGAGTTAAACTTACTCAATGTCCACTGAGTTTATTTTGAAGCAACAGATTTTCAATCTTTATTTTAGTTGTTCAGCAGGTGAACTATGGATGTTCAGTATGATCATGGTTGACTTTGCTAACTAATTAATTTCCGACATAACCATCACTACTACTAAGCTATTCTGCATATCTTGGGGTCATTTTGTTGTCTAGTAAGGAGAGAAAATTTAGCACCAACACCATATTCTAAGGCAATTCCAGAGCCCCTTAGCTGCAACAGTTTAATGAAGATTCAGAAAAATTATATTCTTTTATGTCTTGTATCTCAGCCAGCTCTATAGTTGTGAGTTTAATAGTGTTTCCAAAACTTCATGTTCACCTGAAACTTCAGAATATGGCCTTATTTGGAAACAGAATCTTTGCAGTTATAATTAAGCTGATATGAGGAGGTCATACTAGATTAGAGTGAACCATAATGTCTTTAAGAAGAAGACACAGAGACATAGGGAAGAAGGTCATGTCAAGATGGAGGCAGAAATGAGAATGATGCAACTACAATTCAAACACTGCCAGGAATTGTTGGAAGCCACCAGAAGCTACAAGGGGAAGGAAGGATTCTTCCCCGGAACTTTCAGAGGGAGCATGACCCTGCAGACATCCTGACGCAGACTTCTGTCCTCTGGAACAGTGAAAGAATAAATTTCTCTTTCAAGCCATGCAGTTTGTGATAATTTGTTATGGTGGCCCTAAGAAACTAACACACCTAGGCACCTTTGGCTGAGACCTTTCATACTGCTTTATTTTAACGAGCACCACTTTTCTCCCTTTATTTGAGGATGTGCCCTACCTCCACTTGGGCATCTAAGAGAATTTTACTGAAGATTTACTTAGCATCTAAGAGAAGTTAAGCAGAAGGGTGTATCTAGAAAAGTCTATTGTCTTGAAATTCTTCAGCTAATTTAAACACCCAGTTTTCCTCCCTGGCCCTTGTCCTCAGCCCTGTTGCTATTATAAGACTTTCAGACACTAAAATTCTCCACCAAAATTCTCTTCCTCTGGTTATGTCCTCTTGCCTCTGCCCCAGGATCTCCCAAATACTTGTCTCCCTGGCTTTAGGGGTAGCACTTACAATCTGTTATTTTTCTAGAGAAATTTAACTCAGTGACTTCAGGTTCTGATATTTGGGTTGTACATTTCATCGCTAAGTATCTCATTAAGGTAATTATCTTAAAGAATCAGTTATCTTCTTACAGGAATTTTGCCATGTTGTGAGAACTTCCAGGTCAAACTACAACCAGATTTTTTTTTTTCATTTCTGTGTTCCTGGTGGATTTCGAATATCATAACCACCATTGTAATAAATTTAACCCTAAATCTTAATTCCAATAAAGGATACAAAAAAGAAATCATGACTGTGAATAAAAAATAGAATAATAACTGAAATGAAATAGTTATGCTCCTCAAAAGTCATTTCTAACTTCAGTTATTTGTTTCCATTGAGTAGTGGTAATTGACACGTGGAAAGAACATGTTACCTGACTTTTTAAATTTGAATGTTGTCTTTCTAATAGAGATTAATAGATTCATAATATCTTTTCTCTAACTTTTAAGGATAGACTTGTATATGGACACTTTAAATGATTTGTTCAGGGTTCAGATATGGCTCTGTCAACATTGCTGTGAATGTGTTGTTTCCTTCATTAAATAAAATATATTTCAAACAGAAAAAGTTTGTAATAAACACCTAATACATAGTCATGTGTATACCACTTGGATTTTTGAAATGTTCACATTTACCATGTTGACTACAAGTATTTGTATTTTAAGAAATACAATGCTGGCTGGGTGCAGTGGCTCATACCTGTAATCGTATCACCTTGGGAGGCCGAAGCAGGAGGATCACTTGAGCTTAGAAGTTTGAGACTAGCCTGGGAAACATAGCAAGACCCCTTCTCTACAAAAAAAATTTAACATTAGCTGGTCATGGTGGCATGTGCCTGTAGTCCCAGCTAGTTGGGAGGCTGATGCAGGAGGATCACTAGAGCCCAGGAGTTTGAGGTTGCAATGAGGTATGATTGCAAAATGGCACTTCAGTCTGGGAGACACAGGGATACCTTGTCACTCAAAGATTTTTTTTCTATTTTTTAAAAGAAATATAATGTTATGAACACAGTTGAAGTCCCAGTGTGTCTACCTCTCTTCTTTTCCAGGGTAAATTTTTATCCTGGAGTTTATATGTTTCCTTCCATTCATGTTTTTATGCATTTACCACATATGTATGTATGCATAAACAGATGGCATTGTTTTGTGTGTTATTATACATAAATAGCTTATACTATGTCTCTCATTCCGAGCATGGTCTTGCACTGCAATTTTATAAATTTCAGCTTTATTCGAGTCATGAATAAAGATGTAAAGATAGTGAATAGCCTTATCACCATTTATTTTAATTAAATTAATTTTAGTTTAAAAGACAATATAATTACAGAAAGTAGAAAAAAGATTATATCTTCAATTTCTGTCACATATACAAAATTATTGTCAATATACTTGGGAACTTCCAGCCCTGTTATATAGCAAAATTTTTAAACAATTTTAATCAAATTTTAAAATCTTAATGTAGTCACAATGTAGTATTATTGTCTTTTTCCTCCATTTTCTACATGGTCATATGGACAGTTATGTTTAATGCCCCTAAAACTATGCATCAAATATAAATACTATAGTTAAACTATCTGTGTATTATGAGATAGTTAGTAGATTTATCTTTTAACTCCCCCTTTAAAAATAAGGCTTCAATAAACAAAACAAAGATAACCACTTATATTGTCAATTTTTACTATATTTGTTGTAATTTCCTCAGTTTAGATTATAAAAATATTTCTTCTTTTGCAAATTATCTGCTGTATTGTTTATTTTTCTTTTTGTGTCTTAAGGTCATAGAAACATGAATCAGCTATCTGTCTAATAACTTCTATATACATTGCAAATTTTGTACACAGATTTTTAGAAGTATGAAGATGTTATTAGCACTATCCCTTTTCTAAAGAACTGAGACATAAGAATAGTGAGATAGACTTTAAAAAGTTAAACTATAGGCCAGGCGCAGTGGCTCATTCCTATAATCCCAGCACTTTGGGAGGCCGAGATGGGTGGATCAGGAGGTCAGGAGCTCAAGACCACCCTGGCCAAGATGCTGAAACCGCATATCTACTAAAAACACAAAAATTTAGCCGGGCGTGATGGCAGCTGCCTATAATCCCAGCAACTTGGGAGGCTGAGGCAGAGAATTGCTTGAACCTGGAGGCAGAGGTTGCAGTGAGCTGAGAGATCACATCACTGCACTCCACCCTGGGAAACAGAAGAAGACTCTGTCTCAAATAAAAAGAGAAAAAAATTAGACTATAGAATGAACATTCAGTGAGTCAGCAGAGATATGTCAAATCATTTAAGCTGACTGAATGTATTAACATATATAAAGAAAAACATGTTAACCAAAGATCACTGGCCAGTCCCAGAAGCAAAATCTCACTGCTAGGTCTCATTGTAAATTAATAAATTAATTAAACTAAGAGTTCACTGCTTGTGATTTAGCTTCCCATGCAGATTGCCCAAGGGGAGAAAATGGCCTTGTCAAACAGATTCAAATATTCTAGTTTTTGAGGCAATTACATTTCTCATTGTAAATTGAATTGACATTTTAGTCCCAAGATTCTGTTTAACATTAGTCTGCCTCTAAGAGATAGATCTGCTCACTGAGCTGACAAAATCAGATTTTCTAACGTCTAAGCCTTCTCTGATCAGAGCCTCCACTAAATCCTCATATTTGGAAAAGCCCTTAGTAGCCAGCCATGTGGGTTTTATCCATAAAAACACTCATGTTTATGCCAGTTAAATTGATCTTTCCTTCATGGTTTTTCTGTTTCTACACATAGAAACTATATTCTATTCTCTCTAAAGACTTGTGAAATATTAAAATCTGTTTCTTATATTATTTGGTATTTTAAGCATTTGTCAATTTAATCTCACTGGGTAATGCAGTCCATGTATCAAGAGAAGCTCACCATTCATTCGTTTACTCATTCATGCCATAACTCTTCATCAAGTGACTACTAAGTGACAGCCTGCATTCTGTCAGACACTGAAAAGATGACCATAAGGGGTTTCTTTCAGACTAATGGGGAAAACAAGTTTACAGAGATTTGGTATAGCATTTGTCATAGTGCTATAGAGTAACCAATCCAAATTTGGAGATTGAGAGTGGAGAAATGAGAGGGGAAGAGGGAAGGGAAGAAGGAACATTCCAGACAGGAACAAAAGCCCCAGAAATAAAGAAGAATGAGACTTATTTGAAAAATGTGAAGAGTTATCTAACTAAAGTAAAAAGACAGAAATGCAGGGGAGGAGAATTTCTCAAGGGTTAGATTGGAAAGGTGAGCAGAGATTAATCATCACCTTATTTATTCCAGAAGTCACTTGGCAAGAATATCCCCATGAAATCCTCTATCATTCTAGTCTATTGTGTTTGTAATACTACCAGGGATTCCCAAACCTTTTCTGTAGAGAAACAGATAGGAGGCTGGGCGTGGTAGCTCATGCCTTTAATCTTAGCACTTTGAGAGGCCAAGGTGGGCGGATCACCTGAAGTCAAGAGTTCGAGACCAGCCTGACCAACATGGAGAAACCCCATCCCTACTAAAAAAAAAAAAAAATACAAAAAATTAGCCAGGCGTGATGGCGGATGCCTGTAATCCCAGCTACTCAGATGGCGGATGCCTGTAATCCCAGCTACTCAGGAGGCTGAAGCAGGAGAATTGCTTGAAACTAGAAGGAGGAGGTTGCAGTGAGCCGAGATCAGGTTACTGCACTCCACCTGAGCAACAAGAGCAAGACTCATCTCAAAAAAAAAAAAAAAAAAAGAAATAGCAAATATTTGCATAAATGCACCAAGATTATTAAAATAATAATCTTCTAGGCCATAGGATAACTTCCCTGGATATTTTAGAATCTATCACTAAGAAATAGGCTGTAAAATATCAAGTTAGGTGATTCAGAACTGTGAGTCTGTCACTGAGAAAGAGACAGTAACTGTCACTGAAAACTCTAAAATGTAAGCATAGGAGCTGTTAGCAGACATGTTCTATCAAGTGAACTGGAGAGCAATGATACGTAGCTTGCAACAAAAAAAGAATAATAAAGCAACCTACAAAAGAAGCTTGGACACAAGTTGAAGACTCCTAGATGGATTCAAGTCTTGGTCAGCTATTCCAGATACCTAACTATAATCTTATCCTTTGGTTCTATGAAATATCCCACAATCCTTAAAATGCATTATTATTTCCATTTTGGTTTAAGTTACTGTAGTTCCTGTTTCTGTTTAAGTAATAATACAGGGAATCATTGTTTATGCACATAGTCAGTGCTTATGTGTGTTTATTTGATTTGAATCTAGAAAATGTCTACAAAAATAAAGAGGTAACGGTTATCCAGAAAAAAAATTATATATATATTACTGTCTTCTGAAATCTTTATATATGAGATAAAAATTCCCAAATGGAAAAAAAAAAAACTGTCAGACTAAATATATTAGTTTGATGCCAAAGAAACCATAGACATTCTTTACATCTCTATGACAATGAGTTAGGTAGTTTCAGAGAAGATCTGAACAGAGAAAACGCTATGATCGGCTGGGCATGGTGGCTCACACCTGTAATCCCAGCATTTTTGGAGACCAAGGTGGGTGGATTACCTGAGGCCAGAAGTTCGAGACCAGCCTGACCAACCTGGTGAAAGCCTGTCTCTACTGAAAATACAAAAATTAGCTGGACATGGTGGCGGGTGCCTGTAATCCTAGCTACTCGGGAGACTGAGGCAAGAGAATCACTTGAACCTAGGAGGTGAGGTTGCAGTGAGCCTAGATGGCACCATTGCACTCCAGCCTGGGCAACAGATCGATACTCTGTCTCAAAGAAAAGGAAAAAGAAAAGACTATGATCGAGGTTGTTGACAAAATGAACCTTTCCATGCTACCAAAACAGAACAGTTGAATGGTAGGTGAAGCCAACTCTCAAATGAGTCTACTGACCAATATTTAGAGACCTTCTTTGTATTAGTTTGACCATCTCAGAGATGGTCAAGGATCAGTAATGTGTGGTCACTTGTCAATAGTTGATTTGTAACTGAAAAATATTTCTGGTGACAGATAAGGATTAGCATACTCAATCATATTTGGCTCTAAAGAATTTGAATAGAAGTACCTGCCCCTCCTCAAGATCCCTTGAGCATAGGGAATTTTCTAGAAATTTACAGTCAGTCATTCTTTTTGCAATAAATGAGATCAAATGATTGATTGCATCAGCAGCCCCATGTGTTTCTGTTATAATATGTCTCCTCTTCTAAATATATACTGCAGTCATCTAGGTTAGTGGGTCTCATGGTCCCTGGACCAACAGCATTAGCTGTTGTGAGTTTGTTAGAAGTGCAAATTATTGAGCCCTACTCAAGGTGTACTGAATCAAAAACTCAGCATGAGGTTACTCTGTCATTCTACTGCGTATTAACCATTGCTCCAGGACAAGTAAAGCTCATTAATGACATTTTGGAAGGAGTAAGAGGTAAATAACAGGCAGTGAGAATGCTTACATACACTTATTTGGACAATAGGTCAAGTAGGCTTATATAATCAAATATTTGAATATGTCTTTTTTTCATAGCATGCATGATAAATATATTATTTTTGGACATAGTTGACTTGTATAAAAATAAACATTTGAACATCACACTAGTTAATAAAATACGACTCTAACGTGTAAAGACTTTACACAATCCATTCTTAGATTTTTCTTTCTCATTTTCTTTAGGCAATTACAGGGAATTATTGGGCCACTCAGGAATTTTACTAGTAATTGAAAGTTGAAATACTGTAATAACAAATTATTTTCATTTTTTAAAATGTTTTTAATTTATGCTTATTAAGTGAAGAACGGCTTATGCACTCAGACATGATTACACCAATTCAGTATTTAGCACTGAATTATATTTTGGAAGAATGAACAGAGTAATTGTAATTATATATATTAACATGCCACCTTTTATCTTTCTGCATGGCTCAGGTCACTCAGTTTCATTACAGGAAATTGTCAGTAATCTAATAACTTTAAATGTTATTAAATTGCTGTTAAAACAATAATAAGCATAAGTTAAAAAACATTTGTTAGAACCGTAATCTAGCAACCTTAAATATTATTAGATTACTATTCTAATAAACTGAATCTGAATTGGAGAAAAAAAAGTTACTGAATATTTCTTCAATTAATGGAGTTCCAAAAAAACCATACTGTAAATCTCCGTTTTCACATTAGAGAGATATTTTTGTTGTGACAATTACATCTTGCTTTTTTTGTAATGCATTTCTTAAACTGATATTTGAAAAGATACATTTAAATAGAATTGCATTTATTCATTTGTTTGTATGATTAGAAAATATTATTTGTATTTGGTATTAACTAAATTTAAAAAAATATTTTTCATCTCTGCCTTTCATGTTCTTTAGCCAAATAATTTTCTACATAAATACTTAGCAGAATAATACAGGCTGCTTAAAGAATTTTGATACTCCAAGTGAACTGCTCTTATATTTGTTGTACTATTTTATTTAATCTGTCTTTAGGTCAAAGTGTGTGTGTGTGTGTGTATATATATATATACGTGTGTGTGTGTGTGTGTGTGTTTTCAAAAATAGAAAAGAACCATTTTGTATTTATGTAAATCTTTCTGTAGCATGATGAAGATTTTACAAAAGTTTATTGTACATATGGTCATTTTGATTAGACATTACAGAATAAAATTAATAGTTATAAACAAAGTTTCTTTGTAGTTTACTACTTTAGTGATTTCTCAAAACACACAAAATTGTGTGATTTTTTAATCTCGTTAATATTTTTTCTAAAAATGAAAACCACAAAAAACTTTGGTACAAAATCCAGGAACCCCACAACAAGGAAATTCTTTGCTATTTCTAAATGAATGTTGTTACTATAGTCACCTTGTTTCCCTTGGTAAAAGATATGAGTTTGGTCACCTATTTTTGTATTTATGATATTCTAAAATATCTGCTCCTGGACCTCCTATTGAAAGTCTCTGCATTATATGTTCATAAGTTTGTATATTTGTATATCAAGAAAATAATGAACCATTTACTTATAAATTTTTTAATAGTGTGAAAAATCTATATGGCATTAGTTAACTTGTATCTGTTAAAATTGAAAGTCGTTGGAACAAAATCTTTGAAGTGTCCTCGTATATATAAATTACATGTAAGACAGATTGGATTTTGCACTTCAGCTTTGAAAACTGCAGTATTTGCAGTTAAACTCTTTACCAATAGGTGGTGCTAGAAAGTTTAATATTTATTCCAATAGTTGAACTTATTGCAAAAATGTGTTAAAATGTTTTTTTGTGTGTGTTAAAAAAAAGTGTTATAAAACAATATGTACGTAATTAATACTTGCTTGTCTTTTTTTACAGCTCCATTTAAGAAAGTTCGACTGGTTGGTGGGAGCGGTCCTCACGAAGGGAGAGTGGAGATACTCCACAGCGGCCAATGGGGTACAGTTTGTGACGATCGCTGGGAAGTGCGAGTTGGACAGGTCATCTGTAGGAGTTTAGGATACCCGGGTGTTCAAGCCGTGTACAAAGCAGCTCATTTTGGACAAGGTAAGTTAAAAAAAATCTTGTTTGTTTAAAAATGAAATATAGGCATTCTCTAATGACACAGAACAAAGTAGGGACAGGAGCTTAGTCTAGGCTGGGTAGAGTGGCTCATGCCTGTAGTCCCAGCACTTTAGGAGGCTGAAGCAGGCAGATCACCCAAATAAAGGTGTTCATGACCAGCATGGACAACATAGTAAGACCCTGTCTATACCAAAAATAAAAATTAAAAAAATAGCCAAGCATGATAGCATGTACCTGCAGTCCTAGCTACTACAGAGGCTGAGGTGGGAGGGTTCTTGGGCTAAGGAGTTCCAGGTTACATGAGCTATTGTCACGCTGCTGCACTCCAGCGTAGGTGACAGAGCAAGCCATGTCTCTTGACAAAAGAATTTTTATAGAAAACTAGAAAAAGGTAAGATGAATTTCTCAAATGCCTAGAAGATATTACCAAGTGCTATTATGCTGTGATTTATTGAGTAATGACTATATGCCAGGTACTGTGCTAAATACCTGAATAGTATGAATAATAGGTCATAATTACATCCTTTACTATTTTACCTAAAATAATTCTCATATTAGGCCATCTGTGGTGGCTCATCCGTGTAATCATAGCACTTTGGGAGGCCAAGGTGTGTGGCTCACTTGAGGTCAGGAGTTCGAGACCAACCTGGCCAACATGGCAAAACGCCATCTCTACTAAAAATACAAAAATTAGCCAGGCATGGTTGTACATGCATGTGATCTCAGCTACTTGGGAGGGTGAGGCAGGAGATTGCTTGAACCTGGGAGGCAGAGGTTGGTTGCAGTGAGCCAAGATCATGCTATTACACTCCAGCCTGGCTGACAGAGCGAGACTCCATCTCAAAAAAAAAAAAAAAAGAAGAAGAAGAATTATTATATTAGGTTTAAGAGGTGGACTTAAGCAGAGGTATCAGGTTCTAAAGTCTTCAGAGGCCAGAAAGATAATTTGATTTCACGAAGAGAGAAGACGTCAGAAAATAGTGGTAATGTGCAAAACTTCCACATCCACATTCAGCCCCTGGCCCTAGTTTTTAACTTGTACCTTAAAGGTTTACGTAGAAGAAACAAAGGAAATAAATAGCTTCAAATAGCTCCTGGGAGTTTCCAAATTTTCCATTTCTGTCCCATATTTAGAACTTTATCCAAGTTGAAAAGTATGGGATTGAAATCATTCTTGCACCTGTAAAATTATCTCCAATAGTAAAATGTTTTCAAGGTCAACAGCTAGATTTTTGCTTTTGTTTTACTTCCTTGTTTTTCTTTTTTGTTTTTTTAGAGAAGAGGAAAAAGAAAAAAAAATCCTCAACTCTTGATCACTAGAGAATTGAATGATGCCATCAGTTATTTCACAAGACTGAGCTCCCAATCTGAGTTTCCACATTGTTTTTTTGTTTTGGTTTTTGGTTTTGGAGACAGGTCTCCCTTTGTCACGCAGGCTGGAGTGCAGTGGTGTGATCTCAGCTCACTGCAACCTGTGCCTCCTGGGTTCAAGTGATTCTTTCACCTCAGCCTCCTAGATGCTGTGACTACAGGTATGCACCACCACGCTCAGCTAGTTTTTGTATTTTTGGTAGAGACAGGGTTTCACCATGTAGCCCAGGCTGGTCTCAAACTCCTTGACTCAAGTGATCTACGTGCCTTGGCTTCCCAAACTGCTGGGATTATGGCTATGAGCCACCACACCCACCCCAAGTTTCCACATTGTTTTGTGGGGGCAGAATCCATTTCTGTGATAACTAACATCCACAGAATGAAAGACCATTTATTTTAAATACATAATTGTATAAAGCATTTCAACTAATGATTACCATCTATGAAGGGACAGCCACAGTTTTAACAGAGGACATATGATTCTTATCCACGCTCTTACCCGGTAAATGACGAAAGATTCTTCAGCCTTAGAAATAAAAATATGTGAATGCTTTGGATTCTCAAGATGTGCCTTTGTTGACAAAATGAAATATAAAATCTGCCAATTATTTAGATAATATAATCAATACAGACAAGCTCAATATAAAAAAAGAAAAATATCCTAAAATACCTCTGGTCTGGATGAATTATTTTGATGCTTACATTATGCAGAGATTTGATAACTCTGCATTTAGCATTGTTTCTTTAAGACAGTGGTCCCCAACCTTTTTGGCACCAGGGACCAGTTTCATGGAAGACAGTTTTTCCACGGACCAGGGGTGGGCGAAGGTTTGGGGATGATTCAAGCACGTTACATTTACTGTGCACATTATTTATATTTTTATTACACTATAATATATAATGAAATAATTAGACAACTCAATATGATGTAGATTATACCACTCACTATGTAGAATCAGTGGGAGCTCTGAGCTTGCTTTCCTGCAACTAGACGGTCCCATCTGGGGTTGATGGGAGACAGTGACACCCAAAGTGTGTTGTTTATGTCCAGTCTACTCCATAACCTCCTTTGGTTGCTGTCACTGCAGAAAACCCCGCTTTACAAAGATAGGATTTAGGAAATGCGAGCAGGCTTTTCAGTGCTCTTGTGGCAATTTCAGTATATTCATCCTTGACTTTAATCCAGAATGCATGGATATTTGAAGTTGTCTTAAACATACTCTTAAGTCCACCAAATGCAGCTGTGTAATTGAAGTACATCAACTCACTTGCTACTATAAAGCCTGCCACCAGATGTAGCTTGTCACTTGTCACTCACTGATAGAGTTTTGATACGAGTCTGCAAGCAATTGGTTTATTATTGCCTCTGTGCCATCAAACCTCTCTGCTAATGTTAATCTTTATTTTGAGCCACTCCCCAGCTCTAGTATCCCAGCCACAGCTCCGTATCAGATCATCAGACATTAGATTTTCATAAGGAGAGTGCAACCTAGATTCCTCTCATGTGCAGTTCACAATACGGTTTGTGTTCCTATGAGAATCTACTGCTGCCACTGATCTGACAGGAGGCGGAACTCAGGCTGTAATGTGAGTGATAGGGAGCGGCTGTAAATACAGATGAAGTTTTCTCGCTTGCCTGCTGCTCACTTCCTGCCATGCAACCCTGTTTCTAACAGGTCATGGACCACTACTGGTCCATGGTCTGTGGACTGGGGACCCCTGCTTTGAAAAACTAGCCAAGTAGTACAGTGGTTGAGGTGAGACTTTGTCATCTATTACAAAGAGAAAATCAAATTGAGAGCAACAGTAGTCGTATGTGTACTTTAATTCAAGGAAAACTAGTAAGTGCTGGCAAAATACAGCCTGTGGTATGAAAGTGAACAAGACTTCATCTCTAGCTTTATTTCTTCTCTGAGCATGAAGCTTTGCCATGGACTTCAAAGGTATTTTTCCACTGGAGTTACAAACAGGTGAGAAACACGTAGTTGGAGACTATTGTCTTAAAATTGCATTAACTTTAAGGCCTAGTCTCATGAGTAAAATATTATTTTCCTCAAAGCTTTTATTCATTCCTGCTTATATCTCTATAAGCTAGGGATTTCTGGTCTAAAAAACTCTTGAGAAAGGGTGACAATAAGTATACTGAGATACTAAGAAGAAAAATGTTTTTTTTTAGTTTAAATAAGAAGTAAAATGACAGAGTTTAGTCTCATGTGAAATTATTTACTTGGCTATGAGGAAATAAGTCTCTCAAGTTTTCTTGACATAACTTGTCTCAATTTTCAGGAGGCTGTTTGTTTATGGTAGTTGGTGATGCTGTACATTGTCCCAGAGTTTTATTATAATCCAACAATAAAGTAAGTCAGGATTTTGGTTTCTTTTTACATTTTTCAGCACCTAGTGAAGCAAATTAGAAAGATAAGGAGTTTTCTAACTTAAAAAAAAATGCAACTTTAACTGTAGTTATTGTGGTTCAGAGTTTCAGTTGCCTTTCCAATAAAATGAAAATAATACCAACCTGGCAGACTTGTTTTGAAGCTTAAGTTAACTAGCATATGGAAAGCATGCACTACAAAATCTGACTCACAGTGTTTCTCAGTACTGAAGGAGACCACTGCTAGCAGCAATACAAACTGTACAATCACACATTTATTTGCTATTCTGTTTGAAAGAGTCAGATCACTATTACATTGCATATTCCAAGGTAATCTCCTTACACGGTACTGACTTAGATTTTGTTTGTTTGTTTCTTTTTTATAGACAGGGTCTTACTCTGTCACATAGGCTGTAGTGCAGTGTTACAATCACAGCTCAGTGCAGCCTCAAACTCCTACGCTCAAGTCATCCTCCCGTCTTAGCCTCCATAGTTGCTGAGACCACAAGCATGTACCACATACCTGGCTAATTTTTTAAAATTTTAATTTCTTATAGAGACAGGGTCTTGATAGGTTGCTCAGGCTCATCTAAAACTCCTAAACTCAAGCAATCCTCCTGCATCAGCCTCCCAGAGTCCTGAATTACAGGTGTGAGCCACTACACCTGGTTTGACTTAGCTCTCGTTTCCACTCCCTGCCTAGAGTTCAGTACCAAACAACTGAAGAATAATGAAGAGAATTTTCAAATAACAAAGTAAAATGAGCTAGGAGAAAACTAAAATAGAACTGCCATTATTTGTTCTGAAGAAAAAAATTGGAAAAGTAAGTTTTATGATCTGCTTCACTAGACATTGTATTTTAAGAAACAGGCTTACATGGTTAACTGATGGAGGGTTAGACATGGCAAACGAGCTTCTTATGTAAAGCCGTTTAAAACATTCCTGATTTTTTCACTTCTTCACCTTAAATTTGCAGTTTCACTCAGTAGGAAAAGAAAAGGCAATTCTGAATGCAGAGCAGAGACCAGAAGGGAAACTTAGAAATACAAGTGGATGAGTAGAGAAGTGAAAGAGAAACATACTTAATGTTTTAATTATTTGTCATTTTCTTAGGAAAGTAAGAAGAATCAGGTTCATACCATATTGTACATCATTACCAAAGTTAAAGCAAAAAGGAGAAGAGTTTAAATGCATCCTCTTTATATAATCCCCTATTATAGAAAGAATATCATTTTTAGACAGTCTCCCCATATTTTTTTCTGATTTTAAATAGCAAACCTGGATTAGCAGATAGAATTCTTGTTAGTTTTAAGAACAATTAGTTTTGCAACTGCAAGTAAAATGACTTACAGGAATAAAGTTCCAAGCATGCTCCTTGAGATAGGTTCTCTCATTTGGATGCACCTTTTTTCTGAGTTGTCACAACAAGTTTAATTAAGGAAGCTCCGAAGGGCATCTACTCATCAATGCATAGGGCAGGGAAAGGAGAGTTAGTCACTTTTTGCCCCGTATCCAGGCTTTCCAAGCTCTTGTGCCTGTGGTTTCCCTGCAGGAAACTTGAATGAGCTTTACCAGACAGCAGTGGTACCTCTGAGAATTTGGTCCAGGTATATCTGAGCCTGTATGGATGCTGGTGAGGGAAATAAGACCTGGAGCAACTATCGCATCTTCTCCTGAGTTTAGAGTGCTGAAACTCCAAACCTGAAAACAGGAACAAAAGTAATATCCAAACATAAATGCCATTTAAAGGTCATTCTTAGCTGACTTTTCTTGGCTTTTTTATTACCACTTTTACATACCATAATCAATTTTCCATGTAATTTTTTTAACCCGAAAACCATAAGGGTAAACAGAAGGCAATCAAAAAATGCAACTCTACACCTCTGAACTATCCTTTAGTGAATGGAAGTAAAAATAATGTCAAAGGTAAATAAAATATATCAATGGTTAACAACTCAAATTCTTATATACTGCTTCTTGCACACTGAAAGTTTTTAAATGGAAACGTTTGAGTGTTAAATATTATGGAAAGTAATGTAGGACTGGCCTATAGAACTGGGTAATCATAGAAAAATAACATTTTCTTCACAGAGAAAATAGGTAGGACTAGCAGAGGTCACCAAACTTGTACAAATTTATGTAGTCACTATGGTGGTCTGTGGCAGGGGTTGGGGGTAGGAGGGTCGAGACGCATGCCTTGACCTGGTTCTCATACCATGCTTTTTCCACCAGATGGAGTATCCCTCCAAATCCTTTATACTTAGAACCAGATTTCTAAAGAGCTTGCTTCTTCAGAATCTTAGAATCATGAAATGTTAAAGGTAGACAAACTGTTCAAGCTATCTTAGCCTTACCCCTTTATTCTGCATATCATAAAATTGAGGAAAAAGAAGTGGTTTCTCTATAATCACAAAACTAGAATCCAAACTATAGGCTATATTGATGCATTCTTCCCTATTTTGATTCCCATGGAATTTTCAATTTTAATTCACAATGTTTTTCTCAAAGGAGACATTGTTCACAAAACTTCCCAACTAGGCTTAAAAGTGATACAAATGTATGTCACTTAGCCATGACTAGATATAATGCAAATACATGTTCAGATACTTTGAACCATTCATGATGTTTGCTTTCCCATTTATCTATTCAGCAGCTGATCTCACATCTCATCATTTTACAATATATCTGGGTGACGTATGAAAACTAATTACCTTTTATTTTTCATGGAAATGCTGGTAAGATTAAAGATACTCAAATCGCCTGAAGAAATATCAGTATCTTTCATTTTTTGTAAAGAGGTTAAGAGGAAATAGTATCATCTGTGAGGTATGCTCTGAAGCATCATAAATCAAGATTGTAAAACTTATTTTAGTTTTAAAGGCAGAAGCCATGCCTTTATTGTTGCCTGCTGTTAGAAACACAAAATCAGGCTGGGCATGGTGGCTCATGCCTGTAATCCGAGCACTTTGAGAGGCAAAAGTGGGAAGATCACTTGAGGTCAGGAGTTTTGAGACCAGCCTTGCCAACTTGGTAAAACCCTGTCTCTACTAAAAATATAAAAATTAGCTGGGCATGGTGGTGCACACGTATAATTCCAGCTACTTAGGAGGCTGAGGTGGGAAGTTTGCTTGAACCTGGGAGGCAGATGCTGCAGTGAGCCGAAATCACACTATTGCACCCCAGCCTGAGTGACAGAGCAAGACTCTGTCTCAAGGAAGAAAAATAAAAAATTTGAAATAAATCCCAACAATTCTCAAATTATAAAGGAAATCATAGATGTATATATGGCTAGGTATATAGGTGGAAAGATGAGAGAAGGAGAGAGAGGAAGAGAATTAGAGACTAACATATCTAAGAAACACACATCAGTTTTGTATATCTTTGCATTGAACAAAAAATAGTTCAGAGGCACACAAAAAAATTATTACAGTGACAGCCCCAACAATGAAAGTCCTTGAGTAACAGTTATTATCTAAAGAAATAAAAACAAACTTGTTTTATCTCATAGGTTTACATGAGGATCCAATTTTATGAATTTTATGCTATCTTTACATTAATTTTTTAATGCAGAAAACAATTTGGATTGAGATAGAAAATATGTATTAAATGAATTTCTCTCCTGGCTCAATAGTCTTGAATATATTAATGTAAAAATAAAACAACATATCTTTGGAAATTATTTATGTAATTCTATCTAGACATCTGTGTAGCCAATGAATATTACTAAGCTTTTTATTATTATTATGCTTAAATTCTGGGGTACATGTGCAGAACATGCGGGTTTGTTACACAGGTATACATGTGCCATGGTGGTTTGCTGCATCCATCACCCCGTCATCTACATTAGGTATTTCTCCTAATGATATCTCTTCCCTATCCGCTACCCACTGCTATCCCTCCCCGAATTCCCCACCCACTGACAGGCCCCAGTGTGTGATGTTCCCCTCCCTGTATCCATGTGTTCTCATTGTTCAACACCCAGCTTTTTGGTTTTCTGTTCTTGTGTCGGTTTGCTGAGTTTGGTTTCCAGCTTTATCCATGTTCCTGCAAAGGCAAAGAACTCATCCTTTTTTATGGCTGTGTAGTATTCTGTGGTGTTTATGTGCCACATTTTCTTTATCCAGTCTATCATTGATGGGTATTTGGGTTGGTTCCAAGTCTTTGCTATTGTGAATAGTGCAGCAATAAACATACGTGTGCATGTGTCTTTGTAACAGAATGATTTACAATCCTTTGGGTATATACCCAATAATGGGATTGCTGGGTCAAATGGTATTTCTAATTCTAGATCCTTGAGGAATTGCCACACTGACTTCTAGAATGATTGAACTAATTTACACTCCCTCCAATAGTGAAAAAGCATTTCTATTGCTCCACATCCTCTCCAGCATCTGTAGTCTCCTGATTTTTTAATGTTCGCCATTCTAACTGGCATGAGATGGTATCTCAATGTGGTTTTGATTTGCATTTCTCTAATGACCAGAGATAATGAGCTTTTTTTCATATGTTTGTTGGCTGCATACATGTCTTCTTCTGAGAAGTGTCTGTTCATATCTTTTGACCACTTTTTGGTGGGATTGTTTGTTTTTTTCTTGTAAATTTGTTTAGGTTCATTGTAGATTCCTGATATTAGCCTTTTGTCAAATGGGCAGATTGCAAAAATTTTTTCTCATTCTGTTGGTTGCCTGTTCACTCTGATGGTAGTTCTTTTGCTATGCAGAAGCTTTTTAGTTTAATTAGATTCCATTTGTCAATTCTGGCTTTTGATGTCATTGCTTTTAGTATTTTAGTCATGAAGTCCTTGCCCATGCCTGTGTCCTGAATGGTATTGCCTAGGTTTTCTTCTAGGATTTTTATGGTGTTAAGTCTTATGTTTAAACCTTTAACCCATCTAGAGTTAATTTTTGTATAAGGTGTAAGGAAGGGATCCAGTTTCAGCTTTCTGCATATGGCTAGCCAGTTTTCACAAATCATGAATGAGCTCCCATTCACAGTTGCTACAAAGGGAATAAAATGCCTAGGAATACAACTAACAAGAGATGTGAAAGACTTCTTCAAGAAGAACTACAAATCACTGCTCAAGGAAATAAGAGAGGACACAAACAGATGGAAAAATTTTCTGTGCTCATGGTTAGGAAGAATTAATATGAAAATGGCCATATTGCCCAAAGTATGTTATAGATTCAATGCTGTCCCCATCAAGCTACCAATGGCTTTCTAAACAGAATTGGAAAAAAAAGAAAAGAAAAGAAAACCTTAAATTTCACATGGAACCAAAAAAGAGCTTGCATAGCCAAGCCTAAGGAAAAAAAAAAAAAAAGCTGGAGGCATCATGCTGCTTGACTTCAAACTATGCTACAAGGCTACAGTAGTCAAAACAGCATGGTACTGGTAACAAAACAGAGATATAGACCAATGGAACAGAACACAGTCCTCATAAGTAATGCCACACATTTACAACCACCTGATCTTTGACAAACCTGACAAAAACAAGCAATAGGTAAAGGATTCCCTATTTAATGAATATCACTAAGCTTTAAGTTTCATCATGTTCTGTTGCTTGGATCTATTCTTTGTAATTTTGAGAAGGTCATACACCCTTTCTGAATTTCAATTTATGTATCTATGAAATGGAGATAATTGCCGCTGTGTAACAAGGTTATTATTAAAAGAAAATTTAGAAATGTATGTTAAAAGACCTAGCATATTACCTTATAAAATATTCACTATGTCTGAATCTTTTCCACATGCCAAAAGAGAGAGATACCAAAATGGACAATACATTTATCACATCCTTGTGTCCTCAGAAGAAAAATAACTAAAATAAGAATCAGAGGCTCTAGATGCAGGTATTTGCCTGTCATGATTGCCTATGTGACCTCAGTTGCTTCATCTACCTAGAACATAAGCACTCCCTAGAAAGTCAGTCCATGAGAACATGGGGTTTGGTCTTGTTCACTCATGTAGGCACTCAAAGCAGATGTGCTAAATAACTAAGTCTAATAATGAAAGAATTTGCAGTAAGTCATTGATTAAAGACACTGGCTCAGGGTAGACACAGAGTGGGAATGCTGTGTGACCTTGAGCACAGTTTCTTATTCTCTCAGATTTTCAGTTACCTAACCAGTAAAATGATATAAAAATGGCATTGAATTTTTGAAAGTTGAGGATTTCATGGAATAATACATCAATAGTGAAAGTGCTTCCTGCTACATAGTAAGTTCTTAAAAGAGTGGACTTAAATTTTCATTATTATGATCACAACCTTGGTATTCTAACATTCATGAATTCCCTTACTGCAGTTTCTTAAAACATGTGCTTACATGTGAGCACATTAATCAACTAAATAATTTCTTTCCTTTGCTGTCCCTGTTGGGATTGCCTTACTGGTGCTGTAGACATTGGGAGAATTCCCACTCTGTTTTCTTTCCCTGGATTGTGCAAATTCTGCACTACTGAAATCTAAATTCACTGACTAAATTTATATAATGCAAAAGTATCACAGTAGTCTGGGTTCAGAATTCCTGAAGCCATTCTCTCACTCTCCAAATTATGACAGAGCCATGGCTGTCACCAAAAGTTTGATTTCTGTTTATTTATACAATTTATAAATGACAATAAATATAATAGATATACTTTATAAATGTCTCAGTACTTTGGCTTCCTCCCGTATTAACATGGGAATAGTCTTACTATTTGTGCAATTGTTTTTATTTGCCTGAATTTTTAAGTAGCCCTTTGAGACTTTCAAAAAGTTTTTATAGATATTATATACTTAAAAGAAAACACAGATATACAAACACATAGAAACATACTCAGACACACAATCACACACACAAAAGGGAACATGCCATGCCTAGTAAGATTAATTCCGAAACTCAAAAGTGTCCCTAGCAAGGTTTCTGATTTTGAGAATATATTCCTTTATTCTTTTCCTTCTTCTGCCTTAAAATTTCAAGTCAAGGAGGCTCAATATTGTTATAAACATATCAAAAAATACTTGGGCTCTCCAACTTACTATTAACACTCTTATAATGGATCAGCTCAGGAAAACCTTTTTTCCTCTGTCGCTTTCTTGCTGTTTGCTTGTGCTTGCAATTAGTAACATTCTTAATCCATGGTCTTCTTATAGGATGATTTGTAGGCCCTTTGCTGATTAGATTAGTGTTAGTTTAATTAAAAATAGATAATGTATTTGATAAACCAGGCACACATAAATTGAAATACAAGGGAAGATAAGAAAAGGAAGAAGATGCTACTATTGAGTTCTCTTTTTTCTAGTTTATCTTATGAGCAACTATACCCCTAGACCCTTTGACATACAGATACATTTGGATCATCAGGTTATTACATATACCCATGATTATTAAGGCTGAAACTTTCTTTTTTATTTTTAGATTAATAACAAAACTAATTTGTTAAATCCTTAAAACCATTCTTAATCTGTATTTTCATAGAACTGTGTAGGTACCTTTGTTATAGCTCTTATTACTTTGGATTTTAGTTGTTTACATATGAACAGAGTATAAAGAGTTCTCAGGCGGATTAGTTTTTGATTCCTCCTAGAGAGCACAGAACTTGCATATAGAATTTGTGTTTAATTAGTGAAGGAATTAATGGCTTTGCCCCACACAAACAGAAACACTGAACTATGCTTACTAATACAGTCACACCTCATTATTGCAGGTACTGGTCCAATATGGCTGAATGAAGTGTTTTGTTTTGGGAGAGAATCATCTATTGAAGAATGTAAAATTCAACAATGGGGCACAAGAGTCTGTACACATTCTGAAGATGCTGGAGTCACTTGCACTTTATAATGCATCCTTTTCATTCACATCTATGAAATCGCTGCTCAAAAATGATTTTATTACCTTGCTTCTATAAAATCCATTTAATGAATATTTAAGATATTAAGAATATTGCCCAAATAATATTTTTTTATTTACAGGATAAACATATTGAACACCTTCATACTTACTATATGTCTATATTTAAACCATTTTAGCTTCTGTAGGTAATTTAATGGAATTTTCTAATATAATGACTTATATATTGAATCGAACATATTGCAGTTTAAGGCTTCCAGATTACAAAGGCCAAGGGTAACAGAAATGCATACCAATAATTGGCTCCATTTCATAGTATCTTCACCAGGAGATTATAGTTTTTTGCTCTTCTTGTCTTTGCAATCTATTTAGTTGATCTTAATTACTTTCTGAATAATGGAAGGGTTGAGAAGATATCTTTTGTGCCTAGATTGCAAAATCTGCAATCCATACATATTATTTTAAAGGAAGAATGTTATCCAACTATTAAGATCTCTCAATGTGCAGTAACATGTGTATTAGATATCAATGTTAATGATACGTCTTGGTCAGGATTGGCCAGGGAGCTTATTTTTCTTCTCATGTACTTACAACTGTTTAATGGAATCATGAAGTAAATTGAAAGCAGGATATATGAGAACACTGACTGTCATTATATTTGTCCAGATAATTGGTGGATCAAAAATGCCATTTGTTAACGGGAAGCTTAGTTTGTTAGGCATTTTAAATTAAGTTGAATAATTAGCTTGTTACAATTCTAGGACATGGTGTTTAAAATTTAAATCTAATTACTCCATTTCAACAAACAGAATGCAAACATCTTGAGTGTGGAAGGAAGAGAAGTTTCAACTCTTTGGAGTCTTTTATGAAGTGAGTCAACATTTACAACCAGAGAGAGAGAGAGAGAGTGAGAGAGAGAGAGAGAGAGAGAGAGAGAGAGAGGGAGAGAGAGGATCTTTAGCCTTAAAGGGACAATAACCCTGAGTGTGCCCCAAAAAGTAGCTTAGCAACCTTTTGTTAATAGGTAACCCATCCCCAGGACCATAGTGTAGAATGTGAAAAGCTGTGCTGAAACCTAGTAATTAATTCTACCCTGAAAGTGACTGCTGCAGAAAAACCAGCAGTTGATAATAAAGCCTAAATGAATTCAACCTCAGCCCTGAAAAGAACATAATTCTCAAGTTTCCTATGACCAATTCACAGAAAAATGTAATTGTAAAATGGTACTATTATGGAATTACTCTACTTTCTTTAATAGCGGCAAATGAAAGCATAAGCTTAAGCACTTTTTCGTATTCTAAGGTCTCACCACACATAGTAACCAAGTAGTAGATTCACAGCCCTCCAACTTGAAAAAGCCAAAACCTTACCTTGGAATTAGAATTATTGTAAACAGCCTACTGAAAATGCACTTTTATCATGTAACATCCTTTTACTTGTTGAACATGCTGATTTTCTCTGGCAGCCTAATTTTGTGGTTAAGGGAATTAATTCTGAATGTATACTTTCTGTCTCAAACCCTGGCTCTACTTTCAGCTAGTTATTAATTCTTTGTCCTCAAATCCACTATCTAGGAATTTTCTTCAAAAGGTGAATACAATGGTTTTTGAAAGAATCATTTGCATTATCAGCCTGCTTGGGATGCCTGAGCTCAGTGCCTATGGGTTGTTAATATTATATTGCTCTATGGTATATGTATGCTGATTTCCCACTTACACATTGAGTGTTATATCTTTAATAAGTAATCTAAAAATCCTTTTTGTATTTGAGAGAATATACTACGTTCAGTCCAGTCTAGGAAAGAACTTAATAGCACCAATAGAAATAGAGGATTTAATTTACTTTGGAATGTTGAATTGCATTAGCTCCGTTAAAACAAACAAACAAACAAAAACCAGAAATTTGCGATTTGGTTTTTTTGAAAAAAGAGATCAGCTGACTAGAATGAATGTATCCTACTTGTTGAACCATCTAGCATCACATTAAATTCAAAATGTTTATTTAAATAAAAGAAGAAGAAAGAGCAAAGGGGTGTTGAAATGAAGAATAACCTTTGATATCTAAGAGCCAAACACATTCCACCTAAGTTATCTGAATAAATAGTTTCCAATAAAAACTTGCCATCTTTTTCAAAATGCATGGACCATAGTTGTTTGTACTCAAGTAAAGTATTACATTAAAGCCTGTGCCTATTACAAATCATATACAGTTGACCCTTGAACAACATAGAGGTTGGGAGCATTGACCCCTTGCACAGTGAAAAATCCACATATAACTTTGTACTCTCCTGAAACAGCCACAAATAGCCCAGTGGTGTCCAGAATCCTTACCAAGAACAAATAGTCAATTAATAATTAATACATTTTATATTACTAAGAATGTGGTCAATTAACACATTTTATATGCATGATATCCTGTGTTTTTACAATAAAATAAACTGGAGAAAAGAAAATATTTGAAAAAATCCTGAGGAAGAGAAATATATTTGCTGTTAATCAAGAGAAAGTGAATCATCATAAAGTTCTTCATCCTTCATTGTTGTTTCCATATTGAGTAGGCTGAGGAGGAGAAAGAGGAAGAGTTGGATTTGCTGTCTCAGGGGTTGCAGAGATGGAGGATCCATATATAAGTAGAACAGTGCACAGTTCAAACCCATACTGTTTAAGAGTTGACTGTAATAATATTTGCTATTAAGGGTAAAATGAAATATTTGTAGCCTCAGTAATTTGTTTGATCAGGATGGCAGTGATGTGTATGCCCAAAGCAATCACAGTGAAGAGATACAAATTTACCACCACTGGGTTACAATAATAAGCATATTTACTGCCAGAGTTGGAGAACCTCAAGGCTGGTGAAGCTCAAGATCCCATATTAACTAAATAAAATCAAGATTCTGGCAGAGAGGAGGAAAAAGTCAATGTCTGTCAGGTAGACAGTTACCAATGTTCCCTTAGAAAAGCACAATTAAGAGGTGATTATGTTGACTTTTTTAAATTCATTGAGACAGTATGTAGAAATTTTAGGAATATTTGTTTGGCAAAGATATGGCTTTGGCTTTTAATCACACAAGTAACTATAATATCACCTATTTTTTTTCCAACTATGCATTTTCTTTGCATTTTTTCTTTAGTGAATGTTAGGTAATAGATTTTTAAATGTTTTTTTCTTTAACCAAACCAATCTGCTCACATAACATAGTGAAATATGCATTCCTTTTTTATATTTGTCAGCTATTTTATATTTAAAACTTTTGTAGAATTTATATGATTAAAATGTTAATATCTCAATAAGAACTTATTTTAGGTATATGTTATTGTTGAGTACATTTACTTAAACAAACAAACAAAAACAAAAAACAGTATTAACTAAATGATGGAGTAGGCAGCTTCACCCTGCCTCCTCCTGGATGCAGCAATGTTTCTTGTCTTGAGGCAGTATTGGACAGTCTACATTTGTAGTTTGGGCCCTTGGTCCCTGATTCCAGAGGAAGCAGAGATGACCTTCTTCACAAATGGCTGTGTATGTCTGTTTTAATTTGTCTAAGAAATTGCCTGAAGGACTGATTCAAAGACCTGGTAGCAAAAGCTGAAGAGAGTTTATTTGGGAAATAAGGGTGTCTAAAAAAAATGAGTACAGGGAAATGTAGAAAGGCCCATGCATGCTCAGGGCAAAACACATGCCTAGAAAAGACCTGAAAAGAACCTAAGCTTTCACCTTGGGCTGATCTCTAGGCTTAGTGCAAGTCTGACTAAGTGTTGAAGGAGTGCCCAGGCACAGAAACAATCTGCAAACACTGGAAGAGATGGATTGTTGTTGGTTGTGTTTGTTTGTTGCAGGTTTTGTATTTTGTCTTTTGTTTTTATTTTTAGTGATTGGCATTCAAAAACACTAACTTAACACAAAGCAAAAAAAAGAAACTTCAGTGATCACCAACAGTACAGAACACAGTCTTGGTAAAAATCATTCAGGATAGTCACAAAACAAAAACAAGTGAAATAAATTCAAAGAATGGTTACTGAGGAAGTACAGATGTTATACCTACTTGAAAAGACATCAAAACAACTGTCTAAAATGTGCTTTAAAAAGTAATGGGCAAAGTATGAACGGAAATAAGAAAAATAATGTATTAGCAATATTAGAATATCAATAAAGAGACACAAATTACATAAAAAAGAGCCAAACAGAAACTGTGTCTGAAAGTACAATTATTAAAATGAAAACATTATTAGAGGGCTTTAACAGCAGATCAACAAGCAGGAGAATCAGTTCATCTGAAAACAGGACAATTTAAATTGAGTCTGAGAAGCAGATAGAAAAAAATAATGAAGAAAAGTAAAAAGAGCTTAAGGGACATCTGGGACACCATGAAGTGGGCCGAAATATGCATTATGAGAGCCCCAGAGATAGAGAGACAGAAGAAAGAATATCTAAAGAAATACTAAACAAGATTTCCCAAATTTGATGGTAGGCATGAATCTGCAAGTCCAAGAATCTCAAAAAACTCCCACACCAAGAGACCCACACCAAGACAAATTGGTCAAACTGACAAAAGAAAAAGACAAAGAGAATCTTGAAAGTAGCAAGGGAGAAGCAACTTGTCATATACAATGGACCTTCAAAAAGGTTAATAGCTGATTTCCCATCATCAGAAACTATAAGGCCAGAAGACATTTGGATGACATATTTAAAGTGTTGAAAGGAAAAGAAGAAACAAATCTCCAAAACCTGTTTACCAAGAATATCATGTCTTGTAAAAATGTCCTTCAAAAGTGAGAGAGAAATTAAGACTTTCCCATATAAACAAAAGCTGAGGAAATTTATTGCCACTAAATCCTGCCCTCTGAGATATGCTAAAGGGAGTCCTTCAGATTGAAATAAAAGAACAGTAGACATTAAATTAAAGTCATATAAAGAAATAAAGATCTTCAGTAAAGATAGTTACATAAGAAAATATTAAAGTTACTATTGCATTATGTGTTTATAATTTCATTTTTTAATTTCTTGTGTGATTTAAAAGATAGAAGTGTTAAAAATATACATTTATTGTATTATACACACAATATATAAAGATGTAATTTGTGACAACAACATAAAGTGTGGGAAATATGGAGTGCTTAGAGGCAGAGTTTTTTTGTTTTTCATTGTTTTTTCTTTTTAGATGAAATTTCACTCTTGTTGCCCAGGCTGGAGTGCAATGGTATGATCTCGGCTCACCACAACCTCCACCTCCTGGATTAAAGTGAATATCCTGCCTCATCCTCCCAAATAGCTGGGATTACAGGCATGTGCCACCATGCCCAGCTAATTTTGTATTTTTATTAGAGATGGAGTTTCTCCATCTTGGTCAGGCTGGTTTTGAACTCCCAATCTCAGTCAGTCTGCTCACCTCAGCCTCCCAAAGTACTGGGATTACAGGAGCGAGCCACCATGCCTGGCCAAAACAGAGTTTTTAAATGTTATTGAAGTCAAGTTGGTATCAATTTAAGATAAATGTCATAAATTTAGGATGTTAATTAATCACCAGGGTAGTCATTAGAAAAAAATCTAGAAATATTTACACAAAAGGGAACAAGAAGAAAATCAAAACAGTTCACTACAAAAAAGTCCACTAAATACAAAAGAAGGCAGTAATGGAAGAAATGAGAACCATAAAGATATAAAGCATATAGAAAATGTCAATATTTCAAAAGTTAGTTCTTTCTTGTCAGAATTACATTAAATTCAAATGGATTAGGTTCTTTAAGGCAGCAATTGGAAGAATGAAATTAAAAAAAAAAATGGTAACTACATGTTGTCTGCATGAAACTCACTTTAGATTAAAAGACATGAACACATTGAAAATGAAGTGACAAAAAAAAGGTTATTTCATGCAATAGTAACCAGAAGAGAAGTGAAATGGTTCTTTCAAAATCAGACAAAATATAATTTAAGTCAAAAACTGTTAAAAATGAAAATTATTTAATCATTATATATTGATTAAAGGACACTATATATCGATAATAGAGACAACGCTTAAATTCATCCAAAAGATGTAATAATGATAAACATATATGCACCAAAACTGTGAGTCCCAAAATATATGAAGCAAACATTGACAGAATAAAGGGAGAAATAAACCGTTTTACAATAGTAGTTGAAGACTTCAATACAATACTTTCAAAGATGCTTAACACTTCTAGAAAGAAGATCAATAAGGTGATAGAGGACTTGAACCACCCTATGCAACAACTGGACCTAACAAGAATATATGTATAACATTTCACCCAACAGCAGCAAAATTCACATTCTTCTCAAGTGCACATGAAATGTTCTCTGTTATACAACATATTTGTGACTGAATGGCCACCCTAAAATCTCAATAAATCTTAAAAGACTGAAATTGTAGAAGTACCTTTTCCAGCCCCAGTAGAATAAAACTAGAAATTATCATAATTATTGCATTATTATACAAAGAAAATTGGAAGATATATAAATATGTGGAAATTAACACACTCTTGACCAACAGGTCAAAAAATAACTGATACGGGAAATTAGAAATACTTGGAGGATGTGAATGAAAATAAAAACATAATAAACCAACACTTAGGGAATGCAGTATAAGCAGTACTCAAAGGAAAATTTACAGCTGTAAATACATACATGAAAAAGAGTGATCTTTTGGTGTTATGATATATATGTTGGTTTTCATCCAAATCTTCTGGCTTATAACTTCCATAGGCCTTGTTACAGTCTTTTGTTATAATGTTGAGTGTGTTAGACCACAGGAGAAAGTTGCTGATCTTTTTCCTACCTTCTTTTCACCTGCCCCAAGGCAGGACTCTAGCCTTTCCTCAGCTTTCTGATTGTGGGTCTTAAGACCTTCCAACAGAGAGAATCCTACCCTATACTCTGGGGGAAGGAACGTTGATATCATGAAACTTTAACAAAAACCCAAACGGACTGAGTTTGAAGAGCTTCCAGATAGCTGAACATGTGGAGGTTCCTGGAGGGTGGCATGCCCAGAGAAACCGTGAAAGCTCTGCACCCCTTCCCCTGTACTTAATTCTATGCATCTTTTTATCTGTAACCTTTGCAATATTCTTTATACTAAACTGGTAAATGTAAGTAAGTGTTTCCCTGAGTTCTATAAGCTTCTCCAGAAAATTAAATGAACCCAATTATAGGAAGGAGATGTGGAGACCTCAACTTGAAGCCAGTTCGTCAGAAGTTGTAGAGGCCCAAACTTGCAAGTGGTGTTTGAGGGTATGGGGGACAGTCTTAGTGAGTGAGCCTCCAACCTGGTAAATAATGTCAGAGCTGAATTAGCAGACACCCAGCTGGTGTCTGCAGCTTAATACTTGGGAGAAAAAAACCCACATACATGGTCACATAATTCTCCTTCTGTGTCAATGATCATTGTTTTGGTGTGACAGTAGAGGATCTAGCTAGAGCCATTATACAAGAAAAGGAAATGATAGGCATCCAAATAAGGAAGGAAGAAATAAAACTATCTCTCTGCACAGGTGACATTACACTATGTGTAGAAAATCCCAAAGAACTCACAATCCTACACAATCTGCACATGTACTCCAGAACTTAAAGTATATTAAAAAAAAGAATGCTTATTAGAGATGATAAATTCAGCAAAACTGCAGGGTATAAAATTATTATGTGAAAGTTCTGTTTCTTTACACCTATATTAAATCATCAGAAAAGGAAATTAGTAAATTAATAAATATAACTATCAGTTGATTAGTATACAGCATACATAAAGAATTCCTACAGACTAATTTCTAAAAACAGTTTTCTCAGAAAGAGAAACCTAAATATCCAAAGACAAATAATAAATTGCTTAGTCTCACAAGTAATTAGGAAAATACTAATTAAAATGAGATACTTCTGTCCTACATTTTTATACTCATTGGATGAACAAAAATTAATGTCTATTAATACTGCATGTTTGTGCAAGGAAATGAAACAAACACAAACTATGTGTTTGCATGGAGCTCTTGCATATTGCTTGTGGAAATATAGACCGGCATCATGTCTTTTGAGAACAATTTGGTATCTAGTGACATTAAATAATATGCTTAACCCATAACCCAGCAAATATACTTTCTGAAATCTATTTTTTTGAGACAGGGTCTCACTCTGTGGCCCAGACTGGAGTGCAGTGGTGTAATAGTGGCTCACTACACACTCTTACCTCTCAAGTTCAAGCAGTCCTTCCACTTTAGCCTTTCAAGTAGCTGCGACCGCAGGTGCACACTACCACATAGGCTAATTTTTGTATTTTTTGTAGAGACAGGGTTTTACCATATTGCTCAGGTAAGTCTCAAACTCCTGGACTCACGAAATCTACCCACCTTGGCATCTCAAAGTGATCGTATTACAGGCATAAGCCACCATGCCTAGCTGAAATTTACTTTTTAAAAAACATCCCCCTTATGTATATAGGCATCCTGTCAAGAATGTTTTCTGACATTTTTTTAAAGTAATGATTTCCTAATTATCCTACAGTGGCAACTGGATTAATAAAACTGTTTCCTTTTTACTGTAGAATACTATATAAAAATGCAATGAATAAATCAGATCTTCATATAAAAATTTCATAAAATATGCATTGACTACAACAATTCCAAAATGATACATGCAGTATGATTCTTTATGTCTGTGTTAATGTTCAAATATTTAAAACAATATTGTTTAGGGACTCAAATATGTGTTAATATCCATAATCGTGTATTAAAACTTAACCCCAACGTAGTGGGAACCTTTCAAAAGACTACAAAAAAAATCCCTATTTCCCAAATGCTCCTTTTTAAGACAGTTTGAATGGTGCACTTGATCCAATAAAGAAGACTGACACCTCCAAAAAACAAGTAGGCAAGATGGTGGGTCCAGAGAGAGCGGGCAGTGCTGCAGTGCATCCTGGGAGGCATGGAGCCCATGAATATAATCCTGTAAAAAGAAAGGTGATGTCTGATCCCCAGAGGACACGTTCTGAGGACTTTAGTTTTTCGTATGTTCAGCCATGTTTTTTATGCTTAGAAAATTCCTGCAAGGGCAGCAGTACACTGATACATCCACAGACTGTCGCTCCATCTGTTAAGAAAATCAGCAAGCCTGGTAGCAGGGTCTGAAAAGTGGCTTTTTTTTTTTTTTTTTTTTTTTTTTTATAAAACCAGAAGAAGGTCTACTAAACACTGGGAATTATGATAGAGCTTTGGATTTTCTACCATAAACACGTATTATTTATATAACCAGTTTTTTTCTAATTTGAAAAAAGTTTTAAAAATCATAAATTATCTCATCCAATATGTTTTTACAGATAGTGCAATTGTGGTACAAATAAAATAGAGTATTTGTTCAAGGTTGCCCAGCTATTAGAGAGAAGTAGCACCAAGATGTCTTATTCTCAAGTTGTTGTTTTTTCAACTGACCAGTGATGTGATGATTCACTCGTAGACTTGTATGGGCATTAGTAAGCAAGTCAACTGTATCTATTTTGTTTCTTTAATGCAGTTCCACAGTCAGATATTACAACTGGTGGGAAGAGAACAAATCAATAAACTCTGACTATAGCTACTTTACAGGAACGCTGTATATTTTTTAAACGTTAGAATGTATAAAGCAGAATCAAACAAACATGATAAAAAATTGTTATAGTAGTTTTTCTCAACTTCTTCCCCCTCCAAACTACCAAACACATAAAACACCAAACAAACAAAACGCCCTGCAATAGCTAAACTGAATTTTCCCTGGCTCTTTCACAATGGTGGTAGGTTTCTATTCCAACAGCATAGCTAAGCTGGAGCTTTATCCTCCAGTATTCCCCTTCCTCTGTTGTTCTGGTTTACCATCAATCACAAAAGACATTTTGCATGGGATTTGGAAACTGAGAATTTAAGAGCAGCCGTGTTTTTTATTCTTAGACTATCACTGCAGGGGCAGCAGAGCACTGATGCATCCACAGATTGTCACTGCTCTGCTAGCTCACCTGCTTTGCAGGGGGCAGCAGCTCCTGTAGTCCTGGAAGTTCCCTCTGGAGCCTCCTTCGGTTTCTCTCTCTCCTGGGCCAGAGGCCTGTTTAGCTCCATGCTGAATTCACCACCTTTCTCCTGCAGGCCACCTAAAGCATCAAAGCTGGAGGCAGCAAGAAACTAATGCAGGGTCCTGCACTTTCATGGGTTCTCTTTTGTACTGGTTCTTCCTCAGTTCACGTCCATCTTACTCGTAAACTGCCAACCATGCTGACTTCAGACCCAGCATAAGGCACAAAAACAGCAGACTTGCTTAAACTACTTAATCAGCAACCCAAATCCACAATTGTCTAAGATTGAATCTCTTTAATAAATCCCTTACGTTGGCCAGATGCAGGGGCTCATGCCTGTAATCCTAGCACTTTGGGAGGCTGAGGCGGGAGGATTAGTTGAGCCCAGGAATTCAAGGTCAGCTTGAAAAACATAGTGAGACCCCTTCTCTATTATAAAAAGAAAAGAACCCATCATTTATATTATTTATATTTGCTTCTCTGATCAAACTCTAACCACTACAGCCACACAAAGAGGAAAGACTCTACTTTTTTTCCTCGTGAAGTGGAGGGCTGTTGAATTGATTGACTCAGCAAAGAAATGGAAAGGAGAGCAAAGGAGAGGAAAAAAAAACCCATATGAGCTGGGCAAACATGAAGATTTGCTGTGGATTGTGAGACTATGGCCTTAGGCAGAAAAGTGGACTGGTGAATTTACAGCATTTCAAGATTGTAACTGTGAGCTGGATATTTACATTCTCTTCTAGTTTATAAATCATACAAGTAAACATATATAGTTATTTTTATTTAGTTGGCTACCAAACTGTGCTTTCTAAAGGCAATACTATGCTGAGACTGAAATTGGGTTCTGGGTTTTAAGGTAGTTACATAAAGTCTCAAACTATCCATGCTTGAGACTATGGATATATGTAACAAACCTGCACGTTCTGCACATGTATCCCACAACTTAAAGAAAAATATGTTTTAAACATCTCAAATTATTGTTCAGTAGGTTTTTCTACAAAAATGTCTAATACAAAGAATTTTAAAAGTTAAATTACTATATTATTTTTAATAACTCTAGAATTGAATGCGACTTTAAAGCTCTTCAAGATTCCCTGAATAAAAAAATTTAGAATTACATGCCTAGAATAACTTTAGAGGGGGAAAAAAAAGCCAAAAATACATCTGCTAATCATCCATTAAGAACATCCCTAGGGTCAAGTAGGTTCAGTCAAACCAACTGTAACACATTCAAACTTTTTCACAAAATGTCTTTGATGCTTACATCATTTCCCTAAAAAGATCGTTAAAATAAATGACATAAATTGCTCATTTCTTTTCTTAAATTGAAAAAAATATATACTAGTTTAAATTTTCAATGGCAGGATAAAGTAAAAACCCAGCTATTATTATTAATTAGGTCCTATTAGAGAAGTCGAGACTTGCTGTTTCCCAGAGAACTAATATGTTACATATCCAAGTCAGCTGCCACAGTGATTAGATTAGTGGAAGAAATGGATTGACTGTGGCGTGCCGAATAAAAGATAAAGAAAGGAAAAAGGAGGGAGGTGAAGAAAGGAGAGAGGGAGGGAAGGAAGGAGTGAGAGAAAGAAAAGAAAAGAAAAAGAGAGAGATAAAAAAAAGGAAGGAAGGAAAGGAGGAGGAGAAAGAAGGAAGGCAGGCAGGCAGGAAGGAAAGGGAAGGAGGAGAAGGAGAAGAAGAGGAAGGAAAAGAAGGAGGAGGAGGGGAAGAAAGGAAAGAAGGAAGGAAGGGAAGGAGAGAAAGGAAAAGAAGGAGAAGGGGAAGAAAGGAAGGACTAAGAAATAGCAAATTTGCTAATCAACTCCATTAGATGCTGAAGATAGAAGGTAGGTTTATTCGTAATATTTTAAAAATATACTTAAGAGATGAGATAACAAATTAATGGAAAAAACCCTTGGAAATGTAGTAGTATTAGACAATTACTTTTTTTTTTTTTTTTTGAGATGGAGTCTTGCTCTGTTACCTAGGCTGGAGTGCGGTGGCATGATATTGGATCACTGCAACCTCCACCTCTGGGTTCAAGCTATTCTCCTGCCTCAGCCTCCTGAGTAGCTGGGATTACAGGCATCCTCCACCATGCCCAGCTAATTTTTTATATTTTTAGTAGAGACAGGGTTTCACCTTGTTGTCCAGGCAGGTCTCGAACTCCTGACCTCAGTGATCCACCTGCCTCAGCTTCCCAAAGTCCTGGGATTACAGGCACGAGCCACTGCACCCAGCTAACAATTACTTTTATAATATTCAAATTCTAATGTTTACTCCTTACTTAAAATCAGTCTCATTCCACATTGCAGGTAATAAGAAAGTCAAGAAGTTTAAGGGAAAGAAATTTATCATATAAAAATTTTCTACCAGCGTATGTGTACTCTGATTAAGTTTGGAGAAGATCTTTACCCAAAAATGTGACTTGCATTTACATGTGGACAACAGAACAATCATTGGTTATGCTTGAACACCATTTGTTATGTTTTTTTATTTCAAAGTAAAATATAACTATCACATTTTAATCATTAACAATGAAAAGTTATAGCACACTGAGATACAGCACAAATGCGTAACATTCTCTGTCTAAGGATGATGGTGTTATAGAGAAGAAAAACTGTTTCTTTTCGTTTGCCAAATGCTTTCTCCATGAACAAAAGCAGTGTCCGTTCAGGGAAAGGCTGACTAGTATTTATTAGAATGCCATGTAATACAATCAGTATACCAGGCAGGAGAGGAAAGAGCCGTATTTCTGTACTGGCTCTGCCTCTTGCTGACTGCATGTTCTAGGGAGTCACTTAACCTCTAATCCTCAGCCTCTGGCAGGTAAAATGGGAATGGTTATACGTGACCTGTCTAATTCAGACTGTCATTGTAAGAACTAGAGGTGAACATGAATTACTAAAAGGAAAAAGTTAATAATTTTCAAGCACCTGTAATATTTACTAACCGTTCCACATTTAGTGGTGTTAATGCAAGTATAGAAATTAAATTACTTTGAAGTCGCTTTTGTTTTCCAGACTTTGATCTTTTCATTTTGACCTGACTCTAAGACTCCCATATATTATAGTTTTAATAAGATTCAAAATGTGATAGTGCTCCATAAATTAAAATAGAAACTTTTTTGTGTAGATAGAACTTTTCATTTGCCCAGTTTTAAAAAAATAATAATTTCGTTTTTAGAAACAAGGGTCTCATTCTGTTGCTCATGCCGGAGGGCAGTGGTGCAATCGTAGCTCACCATAACCTCCAAGTCCTGGCCTCAAAATGAATTTGCTCAGGACTTTAAGGAGGGAAAAAATGCTCTGTGAACCAGCTTAGTCTAATTTAGTGAATGAAATGCCTTGTAAAGTGAAGAACATAAAAAACACTAAGAGAGACATCTCTGAGGTTGTATGAGGATAATTGGCTTGTCTAGTTTAGAAGCCCAGCTCTAGGCCTCCATAGGGGTTTCAGGAATAAAAAGAAAGAAGGTAGAAAGAGGAATTGTCACAGAGACTGATCCTACAGGAAGCCGTAGTAGAAATTTCAGATCGAGAAGTGTTGGCAGGCTGGGTTCAGTGACTCATACCTGTAGCCTCAGAACTTTGGGACACTGAACTGGGAGGCCTGTTTGAGCCCAGGAGTTTGAGACCAGCCTGGGCAACATAGTAAGATCCATCTCTACAAAAAATAAAAAAAATTTAGCCAATCGTGGTGGTCCATGCCTGTGGTCACAGCCACATGGTAGGCTGAGCTGGGAGGGTTACTTGAGCCCAGGAGGTCAATGCTACCCTTTTACCTGCCAGGAGGCTAAAGTATGATCTCACTGCATTCCAGCCTGAGTGACAGAATAAGATCCTATGGCATATATACACCATGGAATACTACGCAGCCATAAAAAAGGATGAGTTCATGTTCTTTGCAGGGTCATGGATGAAGCTGGAAACCATCATTCTCAGCAAACGAACACAGGAACAGAAAACCAAACACTACATGTTCTCACTCATAAGTGGGAGTTGAACAGTGAGAACACATGGACACACGGAGGGGAACATCACACACCAGGGCCTGTTGGGGGTGGGAGGCAAGGGGAGGGAGAGCATTATGACAAATACCTAATGCATGCAGGGCTTAAAACCTAGACAATGGGTTGATAAGTGCAGCAAACCACCATGGCACATGTATACCTATATAACAAACCTGCACGTTCTGCACATGTATCCCAGCCCTTAAAGCAAAATAAAATAAAATGGAAAGGAAAAAAAGGAGAAGAGGGAGGAGAAGGAGGAATAGAAGAAGGAGAAGGAGGAAGAAAAAGAAGTATTGGCAAAAGCACTCCCCAGATGAATCTACTTCCTCCTGCCTTCCAAAGTGTTACCCCTTTTGTGCTCCTTCATGTCACCTCTTTCCTATTGCCACCGTTTTTTTTTTAACTTTCTCTTCTCACTCCAGAAAAGGCATGGGGTTTAATTTAAAAGCTGCTAAACTAAATCTACCCAGCCCTAGAGAATGTCTGCCAAAGTCTCCATTCAAACCACTTACTCATTAAATTGGTCTGCCAGCATCTGACACAGCTACACCATCATCCAAGGCAAGCTGCGGAAAGTTACTAAGAAGTTGGCAACGAAAAAATAAAAGAAGAAGAAACTTGGCCCCTTCTTTGGAGTGATAAGGATCTAAAGGAGAAGAATGTGATCTGGCACAGAGCAGATTTTTATAGACAGTGCCATGCAGGATAAAACTTCAGCAACCAGCGTAGAACACCGAAAGCTGAAAACAAACAAACTGCTAGAAGAATGAAAACTCAGGAGATTTTCATTGATTTAAGAGGCATCTGGGAACCACTGGAAAGTCATAGAAAGGAAAGTACTATCTAATGATAATTGTGACTAGAAAGAAAACTCATTATATGCAGGCTTAGGGGACTGGTTAGACACTAATACCAGCTTGATAATGGGGCTTAGTTAAGCTGAAAGTGATATTTCTCACAGTGGCTCCACAGCAATTTAAAACTGGCCACAAACTGGAACTGGAGCCTAAGTAATGCCCCTGATAAGTAGGGTGAAATTAACCAAGCCTTTGACACTTTCTCTGCTTAACATTGTTTTATCTTATTATTATTATTATTATACTTCAAGTTCTGGGTTACATGTGCTGATGGTGCAGTTTTCTTACTTAGGTATACTCGTGCAGTGGCGGTTTGCTGCATCCATCACCCCGTCATCTACATTATGTATTTTTCCTAATGCTATCCCTTCCCTATCCTCCCACCCACTGCTATCCCTCCCCTAACCCCCACCCCTGACAGGCCCTAGTGTGTGATGTTCCCCTCCCTGTGTCCATGGATTCTCATTGTTGAACACCCACTTATGAGTGAGAACATGTGGCGTTTGGTTTTCTATTCTTGTGTCAGTTTGCTGAGAATGATGGTTTCCTGCTTCATCCATGTCCCTGCAAAGACATGAACTCATCCTTTTTTATGGCTGCACAGTATTCCATGGTGTATATGTGCCACATTTTCTTTATCCAGTCTATCATTGATGGGCATTTGGGTTGGTTCCAAGTCTTTGCTATTGTGAATAGTGCTGCAATAAACATACGTGTGCATGTGTCTTTATAATACAATGATATACAAGCCTTTGGATATATACCCACCAATGGAATTACTGGGTCAAATGGTATTTTTATTTTTACATCCTTGAGGAATCGCCACACTGTCTTCCACAATGGTTGAACTAATTTACACTCCCACCAACAGTGTAAAAGCCTTCCTATTTCTCCACATCCTCTCCGGCATCTGTTGTCTCCTGATTTTTTAATGATCGCCATTCTAAGTGGCGTGAGATGGTTGGTCTCTCAATGTGGTTTTGATTTGCATTTCTCTAATGACCAGTGATGAGCTCTTTTTCATATGTTTGTTGGCTGCTTAAATGTCTTCTTCTGAGAAGTATCTTTTCATAAAGATATTTCTACATCAACTTTCTACCTCACAGTGTCAGTGTTGTGATAAAATTAGACTCTGATGTGAAAATCTATGTGAATTGAAGTCTAGTAACAATGAAATTAGTAATGTTATTATTACTGTCTAGGAAGAGAAGGTGAGAAAGAGGCAGGGGGAAAACCCTTGCTTCTGTGTTGCACTTAAGGAGTGAGTCTGGCTTGATATAATTTTATACTCAAAAGTGTACATGTGGGTAGGGCAAATTTTTAATATATGATAACAATAATATTAAATTCTTAGTCATTCTGATGAGTCATTTTAGCCTAGTTATCTGGCTTTATTGTATAATATATGTTATGACTTTGCCACGTGCCAGCATCCTTAGTGTTAGAGACTCTGCTTTTATGTCTGTATTTTTCTTAAAGGGCTTAAGCAAGGGCCCCCTTGGCATATAAAACATGCAGCATTGGACCCGATACAGTGGCTCATGCCAGTAATCCCAGCACTTTGGGAGGCCAAGGTGGCAGATTACCTGGGGTCAGGAGTTCGAGACCAGCCTGGCCAACATGGTGAAACCCTGTCTCTACTAAAAATACAAAAATTAGCCAGTCATGGTGGTGGGTACCTATAATCTCAGCTACTCAGCTACTCTCAATACTCCTGAGGCAGGAGAATCGGTTGAACCCTGGAGGCAGGGGTTGAGTGAGCTGAGATAGTACCATGGCACTCCAGCCTGGGTGACAAGAGTGAAACTCCATCTCAAAATAAGAAAAAATAGGTGCAGTGTTGTGTGGGAAATTTAGGGAATCAGTTTTGGGCACAAGTCATGACTCATCTCTCACTTACCAATCCCCCTGTTCTTTTAGTCTCATGACCAGAAGATGTGAGGTTTGTGCTGGTTCCACTGCAAACCAATTAAACCTCTGAAGTGCCAGTCCGTGAGTATCCATCTTCTCACAGGCATATATGGGAACAATTAAAGTACTTTCGAGCTTGTTGTTAACTTAAAGAAAAGAAAAAAGGAATGTGAGAGCAATTAAGGATGATTTTTAAATATTGTTCTATTGGAAGTAATCGTGAAATACAATATTGTCAGGGATTGTATTAAAAGATTTTGTAACAAGAAGAATGGAGAGAATTCTATATACTCACTTTAATTCTCATGGGTTGAAAGTCTAGCTTTCCACCCCTAGATTCTTTAAATATGAAATTTTCCAACCTGAATATATGCAATAAGATGCTAACTTACAAAATTCATCATTCTGAAGGATTTTGAATGTGTTTTCATGGTGATCAGAACTTCCTTAAGGTCTGGAATTTTTTTAATGCCAGATCCATAATGGATTACAAAGTGGGAAGATAAGATATGTAGAGAATTTCTCTTTGTTCTGATGGTTTGAAACTGGGGTGTCTTAAAAAATTAACAAATTATTTACATTGACATTAAACTGATTTCCTTCCCAACCCCTCCTACCCTTTTCTAAATTTTACTGTAGTTAACAGTCAGAACTTAAGTTTTTTACCTGGTGAACCTGGATTCTCATTCCCGTTGCTTCTGAATTAGTTACATTTGGGGTTCATCTTAGTGTTCCAAGAATATGTTTCTTTCCTTCATTGTCTAGTGTGGACACAACTTGAATTCCATTATGTTCAAAATATCACAAACAGAATGCCCCAGAGTTTAGAGAAACAGGTAAGTTCCCAATGACATGAACAACTCCAAACCAAATACTAAGCATCCCTATTGATAGAATTTCCCCACCAGTGGGACTTTCATTTGTTTCTCAGCTACTTCTTTCCTCAACTCCTCTTTCGTCTCCAGCTCTAACCTAGCACTCAAGTGCCTATTAATTGCTTGCACATCACAGAACTTCATTTATTTATTTATTATTTATTTTTTGAGACAGAGTCTTGCTCTGTTGCCAGGCTAAATGCAGCGGCGCAATCTCGGTTCACTGCAACCTCCGCCTCCCAGGTTCAAGTCATTCTCCTGCCTCAGCCTCCCGAGTAGCTGGGATTACAGGTGCATGCCACCACACCCAGCTAATTTTTTAAAATTTTTAGTAGAGATGGGGTTTCACCATGTTGGCCAGGATGGTCTCAATCTCTTGACCTCATGATCCACCTGCCTCGTCCTCCCAAAGTGCTGGGATTACAGGCGTGAGCCACCGCACCTGGCCAGATCTTCATTAATTTTTTTTAACTGTGTCCCTGACTAAGGAGTTCCATTTTCCACCTATAACTATAACCAAAAAATGTTTAGCTTTCTGTCTAAGGGTATCTATTTTGAGCTGTTCAAACAATCTTCTGTCCCATCCCACAAGCTAGTGTTTGAGACTCTAATCCTACATTTACTAAGAACTGAAAACAGGCAAGCATTTATCCATGTACTGTGGGGGAAAACACAAGTGAAAAAGGTATACTGGTAAATAAGGGATGAATAGGAAGAAAGAACAAGGTTTTAGAGGTACTGAGTTTATTCAGATTTTGTAGAAGGCTTCAGCAAACAACTAGACTTTGTTACTTAATAATTTACTCAGGTGAATTTTGGAAATAAAACTGAAAATGTGCTAGAAGCTCACTTCCCACCAGGCAGGTGCAATATCAAATCACTAATGCAACCATAATCCTGGTAGGCACCCTATTTCCAGAGAGTCCTGGGTGTCTTTGTGCCTCAGAAACTGCCTTCTCGATATCCCTACCCTGTTAGCTGGCCAAGCTACTGGATGTCTGCCTGCATGCCTGGTTATCATCAGGGTTCCCTGTTAGCCTGGAGGACTTCTCAGGACACTGCCCAGTTTGATGGCTTTTTATGGTCCTATTTATTCCATGACCACAACCTTTCCATTTTGGTTCTGCTGGATCTTCTAATTCAATAAACTCTAATTGCATTTCTGCTCATAATGAGGGAAATCATAAACACAACAACCCCTGTATTCTAATTCCTGGTGTTGTCACTTAGTGTTTGAACCTAACTGAATGATCAGTCGTTTTGATGATAATTCAGCATTCAGAAGTGGTGAAGCTCCCTTTCTTCACTTCCTGCCATCTTAGGCACCAAACTCATTGATCCTGCAGTATGTCTTCAGTTATCATTGGAAAACAGTTAAACTTTTTCTATCATTTATTCTACTAGCAATGTAATACATAACTTTATAGTCCAGAACTTTTTAACAATGCTTCATTTAGAAGATAACATAGATAACTACTAGTTCAAGGGCAGAATTATTAATGGACCATAAAAAGATATTTATTCATACAGAGTATCACTTATTGCTTTCTTACTGTACCCTTTATCTAATCACTGTGTTGATGTCTCTGTGCAGTAATAATTTCATTTTTGAACTTTAAAATAAGCCTTGAAATGACTTAAGCGTCTGCTTCGCCAAGAAGGCATAACTTTCCCTGAGTGTTGGTACCAGCGCCTATTAGCTGGGCTCCCCGAGCATTTTCTGACTTCTCGCAGTACATTTTAATAAATTAAAGGTAATGTAAAACGACTTACAACTTTAAGAGCAGACAGACTGAAAAGATAATAAATTAGTTGTAAAATTTTTTCTATCGCTGAGTGTTCTCTCAAAAATGAAAGTGATGACATCTCAAAATCAGTAACTTTTATATAATAGAAATAGGTGGAAGGAAATAAAAATAAAAAGAAAGATTGTAGAATGGGAAAATTTTGTGATTTCCCAGCATTTGTAATGTCCAAGGATTCATCAGTAAGGCAGAGCGGTAGGGGAAGATGGGGGATAGCACCCTTTCCTAAGCCAGAAGAGAATGGGACATTGGATGCATCTAGTTGAAAGAGACTTGTCAAAGTTTAGACACACAGTTTGCCCTGAAGCATCTAAAATAGTGCAGTAAGATCATCCAAGGGATAGGCTGAACATCAGAGTGGGAAAATTAAATACATACCATGGTAGGTGAGAAAGCAGTAGGCGAAGGACACATCTGAAGTCCAGGAGACCTAGTTTTAAGTCCTGACTGTCTTATGTTAGTGCAGTAGTTTTATAAATGTGGGCAAGTTATTTAACCTTCATAAGACTCACTGTCCTTATGAATAACATTAATATAATAATAATTATTATAAAGAACTATGGGATCTGAGGGCCTTGATTATTGGAAACCTTACAAAATGTTATATATTGCATTCTAGTAGAGTCCCTGGAAAAGCAAACCAGGGATCAGCCTGAGGAATGTTTGCTCAGAAATAATAGGATGAGACTTTGGGCCAAAGGGAGGCAGGGAAGGGACTAGCCAGAGATTAGAGCTTGTTAAAAACTCAAACTAGTGTTAAAATGGAAAGAAAAAGTTGGGGCAGAATCCAGGTGGGATGTGCTAAGTCATTCCAAGTGGGGTAAGCAATCTGGGGTCCTAGGGTTCAGCACTGGAACATAATGAGCTGCTGAGCTATGCAGGAAGGAGAACGGTGAGCCCCGCACCACGTGGGAGCCAAGGAGGTGGCACCACTGCCGTGTCCCAGCTTAACCTAACAGAGGCAGCAGTGGCATCTAAGAAATTTCTCTACTCTTCTGCCTGAAGCTTGCTTCAGACTGCCCTCCTTCACAGTTAGACTGGAACTCAAACTGACTAAAGGCTATATTGTCAATGAGAAGAGAATGTTGCTCATTCTTGATTTCCCTCATAGAATTATAAATACCTTCATTGACTATTTCTCCATCAAGCCCTTAAAAAAATAGTCTTTGCTATTTAGGGGTTCATTGCTTGGGCTTTGTTAATCTTGCAGTGCTTTCTGGGCTAGCCATCTGGGTATCACTGAAGCGCTGTCTCTAAAATCTGCAATATAATCTACAGAATCCATCTTATTATGATAAAGTTCAGAAACAGAGGCCAATATATTAAGAAACCAAGAGATAAACTGGAAGTCTGGCTTTTCGATCCCAGCTTTGAACCAGATTTTTCTGTCATCCCTACACTCGGCTGCGTTATACCACTGAACGTGTTCCTAAGTCTCTTTCTGCAGGCAGGAGAGAGGTATCTTGCTATTTTCCCTTTGTTATCCCTGCAAGTCAAGTTTTAGCTGTGTGAGGATGATGGAAGACAGCCAATGTGGGTCCGTACATCCACAGAAAGTCTAACCTAGCATGGTTATGATCATCTCTCTTTCTGCTTCTTGTCTGTATCTTTTAGGTAGGGAATAACATGAGAAGAGCAAGTATTGAGACATATGCTGGTTTGTTTCTACATTCAATATCTCTACCCCAATACTAATCAAGAGGTAAATCTTAAATGTTTGTGAAAAATCTCATAATAATATGAAAATAGCTTTTGAGGAAAATTTGAAAGATATTGTGAGTGGGTGCACCAAGAGGCAGACACTAAGATGTAATTAGAAATGCAGCATATTTGTCAGGGGAAACATCTGAAGGATAAATGGGAGAAGAAAGTGAGGGAGCTTTAGACTGTGATGCAGGTTGCATGCCTGTAGAAAAAAAGGGGGGGCCAGGCGCAGTGGCTCACGCCTATAATCCCAGCACTTTGGGAGGCCGAGGTGGGTGGATCACGAGGTCAAGAGATCGAGACCATCCTGGTCAACAAGGTGAAACCCTGTCTCTACTAAAAATAAAAAATAATAATAATAAAAAAAAATTAGCAGGGCATGGTGGTGCTTGCCTGTAGTCCCAGCTACTCGGGAGGCTGAGGCAGGAGAATTACTTGAACCCAGGAGGCGGAGGTTGCGGTGAGCCGAGATAGTGCCATTGCACTCCAGTCTGGGTAAGAACAGCGAAACTCCGTCTCAAAAAAAAAGAAAGAAAGAAAAAGAAAAAAGAAAAAAAGGAGGAAGGAATAGTCTCAGACCACAAAGCAAATCTAAGAAAGTTTCCATCAGACCAATGGGGAATCCTTGAGCCAAAGTTACTTCTCAGAGGAGACCTTAATTAAGCTGGAATGGACATGTATTAGTACCCCGCTGTGCTCAATCATTGGCCAAAAGCAACCTGCGGGAAATGCAGTGTCAGCTGCATGAACTTGGTGATGGATCCAGAGCAGCAGCAACTGGAACCTTCATCAGTCAATCGTACTTTCTATAGCAGAAGATCAGGAAAGTGCATTTTCATGGTCACTGCAATATTAAAAAATCTATGAGTAAGTAGCAAGAGATTCCATGTTTATGAATAGAAAGTTTGAATTTTATATTTTAAAAAATTCCCAATTCTTCCCAATTCTTCCCAGATTTATCTAAACTCAATGGAATTCCAATTAAAATGTTAACAGAATTTTAAAATTTGTGTGTTGTTTGTTTTAGTGGAACTCGATAGGGCTGTCTTCAAAATTACATGGAGAAAAAGGAAAAACAACCCCAAAACAAAAACACAGGCACCTTGAAGAAGAAAGACCAAGTTGGCAAAATTTGCCTTTTCGAGAGTCAAAGCACTTTAACACTGTGCTAATTAAGAGATGATGATATTAGTTCTGAAATACACAAATAGAATAATGGGCTAAAAGTTAAAGTCTATAGTAGACCAACACACATATAGAGAGACTTAATATGTGTTAGAAATTTCAAACAGTTGTTCTCCATTATTATGTTGAGAAAACTAGTCATCCATATATGGGAAGAAATGAAATTAATTTCTGACTTACACCATGCATAATCATCAATTCCTGGTCAATTAAAGATTTAGATGTTAATGCCAACCTATAAAAATAAGACCAAAAAAAAAACACAGGAGGATTATCTGTATAAATCTTTGTAGAGAAATATTTCTTGAATGAGACAAAAAAAATAAACTCTAATGCAATAATTAATAAATTTTGCTACATTGAAAAAGTATAGGAATCCAAGTATATAAAACCAAGAAAGAAAAGACAAGCCAAAAATTGATATATTTGTCATGCTAATCAGAAAATAGTTTCCATAAAACTATAGAACATCTAAAATCAGTATAGATAAAACAAATGACCATAGAAAAGTGGACAAAAGATATTAAGAGGTAACAGACAGAAAACTAAGTAGTAACTAAGAAAACCAAGCTAAATCACAATAAAACACCATTTAACTGTTGGAAAAAATTAAAAAACTAACTATTCCAAGTATTGGCAAAGATGTGAAGGAAAGAGAAAATTGTGAGTTTCTAATAGAAATGTATTTTAACAAATACTTTTAGATCAAATGTTCTAGGCAAATTTCTAGCAAAATTACTAGGTAAATTTTAAATAGTTGCAAATAATTATTTACTCAAACTCTTAAATTTGTGTAAAGTTTTCCTTTTAACAAGTTAAATAAGTTTTAACTGCATTTGTAATGTTTTAACTCAAAATAGATGTGCATTTGTTATAATCATTTCTTAGACTTCTTAGCTTCTTAAAAAGTGGTGTTGCAGAATTGTTTGTAGTGGCATTGGAATCAATTGCTTGACACAGAATGTGGATTTTTTGTGCTGAGAGTTTAAACGCAATTGCATTGCCCCTGTGTTAGACAACCAAACTGTTCCCTGCTTTGCAAGGCTTAACTTAAAATCATCCAACCCAGGTCCTAGAACTTTATACATATCATCCTCTACTTTCTCTCTTTCTGAAACAATTTTAACCCTATGTTATTATTGTATTCTCCTTTACTGCAGTCAATCCAATAAACTTTCTTTGACCAAGTTTTTCACGTAGTCTTTTGGGCAGTCAACAGTAGTATACTTAATAAATATGATTATAAAAAATGACCTAGAACTACACATATCAATGTGAATAAATCTCATACAGAGAGTACTGACTTAAAAACACTAACGATACAACAAAAACTGCTATAGAGACATACAGTTTAGTTCCATTTATATAAAATGTAAGTACATGAAAATAATAGTATACATTACTTAAGGAAACATGAAATTACGATCAAGTTGAATAAATAAAGATAGATAATATACAGTCCTGGTCTGTCAACACCAAGTCAAGGGTTTAGGGAGTGAGGAGTAAGAAAGATTATAGTCAGGAGATTGTTAAAAAGTTTAGCCTAGGCCAGGTGCGGTGGCTTATGCCTGTAATCCCAACACTTTGGGAGGCCAAAGCAAGCAGGTCGCTTAAGCCCAGGAGTCCGAGACAAGCCTGGGAAACATGGCAAAAACCCTATCTCTACAAAAAATACAAAAATTAGCCAGGCATGGTGGTTCCTGCCTGTAGTCCCAGTTACCCAGGAGGCTGAGGTAGGAGGATCGCCTGAGCCCAGGAGGTCAAGGCTGCAGTGAATTGTGATCGAACCACTGTACTCTACCCTGGGCAACAGAGTGAAATCCTGTCTCAAAACAACAACAACAACAAAAAACTAGATAGATAGATGATAGATAGATAGATAGATAGATAGATAGATAGATAGATAGATAGATAATGTTTAGCCTAAAGCTGCCTCCTTAGGTATTTTAAGTCTGGGCTAGAGGTTTCTTTGTACATAGTGAACTGTAACTTCACTGGATGAGTAAACAGACTGTAACTTACTCTTGTACTAATCACTGAGTTGTGGCCAACTGTTCGAACTGTGTTCCAATCAGGCAAATACCGTAATCAATTTGGCTGTTTCAGCACCTCACTTCAATTTTCTGTATGTCACTTTCCTTTTTCTGTCCATAAATCCTCTGCAGCCATGAAGTAGCACAGAGTCTCTCTGAACCTATTCCAGTCCATTGGGCTGCCTATTTATGAATTATTCTTTGTTCAACTAAACTCTGTTAAATCTAATTTTTCTAAAGTTTTTCTTTTAACAAGATACACAGGAAGTTTTAACTGTATATGTAATATTTTAACTCTCAAGATAGATGGTCGCCTCATAGGTGTTTCTATTATTATTCAAACGTTTTGTAATTTTAATTACTTCATTACAATGTTTAAAGGAAAAAGTATTGTAGTGATGTTACTGGAAAGGGGTCCCCACCCACACCCCAAGAGAGGGTTCTTGGATCTTGTGCAAGAAAGAATTTGGGGCTAGTCCATAGAGTAAAGTGAAAACAAGTTTATTAAGAAAATAAAGAAATAAAGAATGGCTACTCGATAGGCAGAGAAGCAGCATGGACTGTTCAGCTGCTTATACTTATTGTTACTTTTTAATTATATGCTAAGTAAGGGATGGATTATTCATGAGTTTTCTGCAAGGGAGAACAATTCCCAAAACTAAGAGTTCCTCCCCTTTTAGATCATATAGGGTAACTTCCTGACATTGCCATGGCATTTGAAACTGTCATGGTGCTGGTGGGAGTATCTTCTAGCATACTAGTGCATTATAATTAGCATATAATGAGCAGTGAGGATGGTCAGGGGTCACTCTGTTCACCATCTTGGTTATCGTAGGACCAGCTTCTTTACTGCAACCTGTTTTATCAGCAAGGTCTTTGTGACCTGTACCTTGTGCCAGCCTCCTGTCTCATCCTGTGACTAAGAATGCCTTAACCTCCTGGAAATGTAGCCCAGTAGGTCTCAGCCTTATTTTGCCCAGCCCCTATTCAAGATGGAGCTACTCTGGTTCAAACGCCTCTCACCGGTATATTTGAAAGTGGTAGTTTCCAGAGAGAGGGAATGGTGATAGTATCAAATGCTGCAGAGAGTTCTAATGTGAGAAGTAACAAGTGTCCTTCGGATGGAAGGACCTAGTTATATCCTTGTTGACTTGGCAGTTGTCTGAGTGGTGTGATAGGAATGCTGGTTGAGAAGAGATTGGAAATTGTGAGGTAGAGACAAGGAAAACCAACCACATATATGAAAGATATATTTATTCCAACAGAATTCTGTTGTAAGATGGCCTGGGCACAGTTCAAAAGTAGACCTAGACTGAAGAGGTTTATCGCATGTGCTTTTCTCTGTGTGTATTCCCATTGCACTTTAAACCAACACACATTGTAAGCAGTTTCTCTGCTGAGAAGCAGTAAAAATGCCGCAAGTGCTTGTAGTCATGCAGTATGCATTTTTACAAACCTTGACTGCTTTGACTTTAGGCCACTATAGATAAATGACAAGGAGCCAATAAAAGTTCAACAGGATGGGTACATTGGGGCAGATTTACCCTAAGTGGGAATGAACTAGAGGTGAGAGGGGAGTTTCCAATTGTTGAATCCATTTAAGGGGTTAGGAGGAAAACAAAAGATGGAGACGAATAGATTTAGGATTCAGGAAGAGACAAATGAGAATAGGAGAAATAAAATAGTATGAAAAATGAGGATTAGGAAAAGCCTTCCTCACTTTGCAATTCTTGACCCATGAGAGTACATTTAATGCTTCCCTTGCCTTCAATAAATACATCCACAATTAAAAATGCATTATCTGTGCATAACACATTGTGAAACTACGTGCTGTCTTCTTGAAGCAGCCAAGCTAAGGTATTTAACTAAGTGCTTACAAAAATGTTAATCCTGTGGCAACAATGACCAGAAGATTTTGTATACCAAGTAAAGTCAGAAATAAATGATCACAAATGAAGGTTAAGCCAGAACACCATCCTAAAATGTAAAGGTGGGAGATAAGAGTTTAATAGCAGTAATCAAAATGAAAGACAGTCAATGAGCTGTTGTTAATAGGATAGCCAGATTTAGCAAAGATGACAGGATGACCAGTTGAATTTGAATTTAAAATAAACAACACATAATTTTTATAGTATAAATACGTTCCATGCAATATTTAGAACAGACTTGTATTGGAAACCTTAATGTGCTGTTTATATGAACTTCAGTTTTAACTGAGTGTACTGTATTTTATATAAAACAGTTCCAGTTCTCAGGTGCTCTCACTGATCTTTGGAGTTAAACAGTTACCTCCTTTCTGTGTCTTACTCTATTTCATTTTCAATTTTTCTGTCATATCTTTCTCTTCTTTTAATATACATCTTTCAGGGAAGTAACAAATGGAATGAGGTTTCATTTCTCTGAGATCTTATGTTTTAGACTAATTGCTTTACTTAGAAACTTCTCTAAATTATCTAGTCACACTTTGACATATTTCTCGTAATAGAGTTCATTAGTATTCTATTCCTCCTTAAAATTAATTTTGTTCAGAAGACCTAGTTCTAACTTTCATGACTTTGAATTTTGGCTTTTCAGTAAACTCAGTTGAAAAACTCTTTAGTTATACCACCATGCATTTTGCTACAGATGCAAGAAATGTTAGCATCATGTTGACAAATGGCAAAGACTCTCTCTTTGACTAAACTTTAGTCAGCCTCCTCCTAAATCTTTTCTCAATTAGACCCTGACATTTGAACTTTCGTGTTCATCTCTATATTGTCCAATTTTAGCAAGATATCTAAGTCAGTTTAGCAATAATCCCCCATCCTCAATATCTGATCACCTTGATGTCTAATCAGGTTTCTCCTTCTCCATCACCAAGGTGAGGCCTGATCATCCTGTCTGGCCATCAGCAAGAATCCTGTAGGTCAGTTTAGCCCAAATCCACCCTTACTCCTGCTTTTTCCCCCACTGACTCTCCACCTTTACCCTGATTTTACTACCTGGGTATAAATTTTCACATTTCTTTGTTATATTTAGAATTGAGCCCCATCTCTCTCCTCTATTACAAAAGCTTATTGTAGTAGCCTCCCTCAAATGAAGTCTTCCTTACTGTTTTTAATAAGTGTCATGAATAGCTTTCCCTTCAATACAGAAACAACTAATTTCAAAAAAAGTAAAAGAAATCTACTCTGGGAAATAGACATGGCTAAATATGTTAATAAGGATTACTTTTGCAAATGTGGCTCATGTGGAACTCTACTATAATTTCCATCAACCCCTCTTCTTTATGCAATAAAACAGAGTCAAGGTATTCATTTAAGAAAATCAATCCTCCAAACCTAAGATAGATTTCGTCACTTAATACTGTCTCCAAATACAAATATAAAAATTGATTAAAATGATTTATTCCAGAGCAATGCATTTCTCTTAGTAAGTTTTAAGTGCAATAAGTTTTACTTTGTTATATGAAAATTGTGTTAAAATGCACTGGATTTTACAAAACTTTTCCATGCTTTGCAATTGTGTTCAGATCTTTGTCTTCATTTTGTTTGAAATTATCCATGTGAAGTAAACATTTATAATTTCATTCTTACTAAACATAACTATTAACATTTTGAAGTGTTCTTCTTAAGGTAAATAGCTTTCTAAACGTAAATAACATTTTATTCCTTTCCAAATAAAGGATATATCATATTATTGAATATATTAATTTATCTTCCCAATATCACCAAAGAAGTACAAGGCTTTGCAGTAAAACTAACATGGGACTTAGCCCTCGCTCCATTCATTTCTGCTCTGTGAGTTTATTTCAATTTTTATTTTTGTAAAAGTGATCTAATTAGAACAGTTTTGTAAGGATACTGTGAAAGTTAAAAATATTAATGCAAGCAAAACACTTTTAATGCCTGGATGATTCTGAGTGTTCGTGGTATCACTTATCAGTGGGAAATCTTAATCTGAGTCTTTTTTTTTACATTTAGAAGGCATTAACCTTTATTATATGGACATTCACAATCATTTGGGATTCCTTACGCCTTCCATATAGAAAGGTGAATATATAGCAAAGTAGAAAGAATATTGTCAGGAAACCTTCCAATGCCTTTTTCTAGTCTTACTTTTCATCTTGTCATCCTCTTCCTCTGTCCCAGCTACTCAATGTCTTTATGTTGGCTCTTATAACATGTGTAAGAAGAGGATGGGGAAAGTATTTTTCTTAGTGGCATATCACCTACCTGGATCTATAAAACTTAGATCTTCAGAACTACCCTCTTGCAAACTCCTACCTCTGTTAGCATTTATATGATGCATTATTTAGAGCTCAACTGTGAGTCTCAGATCAGATCTCTCTTATCTTTCCTTTTGTGGCAAAAAAAAAAAAAAAAAAAAAAAAAGCTACTACAAAACCTGCTTGCCTTCCTCTTAGTAATGCAGGTTCAGGTAGGTATGACCATGCTACTGAGTTCTGACTAAAGAAGTGTGGTTAGAAATAATACACACTACTCACAGGCATCATCCATAACATTTCCCTCTGAATCTTTCCTTCCCTCTCTCATTCCTCCTCCATTTTCAGCCTGAAAGGTATCAATAAAGAAGCCAAATTATAGAAATCAGACACTCTTCCAGTGTTATGAACTGAATATTTGTGTCTCCCCCAATTCCTATTCTGAAATCCTAATTCCCAGTGTAATGGCATTAGGAGGTGGAGATAGGGCCTTTGAAAGACAATTAGATCATAAGTGTGCAGCCCTTATGAATGGAGTTAGTGTCCTTCTAAGAAGAAACACAAGATGGATGATTTCTGTCTTGACCATGTGAGAATACAACAAAAACATGGCCATCTGTAAACTGAGAAGAGAGACTTCACCAAGAATTGACCATTGTGGCAACCTAATCTGGAACTCATTTCCAGCCTTCAGAATTGTGAGAAGTAAATATTGTTCAAGCCCCACAGTCTATGGTACTCAGTTATGGCAGTCCCCACTGACTAAAACAGAAATTGGTACTGAGAAGTGGAGCACTGCTGCAATAAATACCTAACAATGTGGAAGCAGCTCTGTTACTAGGTAATGGGTAGAGGCTAGAAGGGTTTTGAGCTGCATGCTAGAAAAGGCTGCCATTATTATTAAGTGACTTATAAGGGTGATTATGGTGAGGGCTCAGAAAGAAAAGGGGACAGCTGGAAATTCTTAGAGAATACACAAATAATCAGCTATAGAGTATGGGTAAAAATATGAATATGAATAGTGACTCTGATACAGTGTCAGATAGCAATGAGGAACATGTTATTGGACAATGGAGAAAAAGAGATCCTGATCAGAAAGTGGCAAAGAGCTTGGCTGAATTGTGTTTGTGTTCTCATGTTTTATGACAAGTCAATGTTGAGAGGAAGGAAATTGAATGTTCAGCTGAAGAAAATTCTAAACAAAGTGTTGGAGGAGCAGCTTGGTTCCTCCTGACTGCTTATGGTAGAATGTGAGAAAAGAAGAAAGAAAATAAGTTGAAAATTACGTTGTTAAGCAAAAGGAATCAGAACTAAAGATCTGACAAATTCTCAGCCTGTCCACATTAGAAGAAATGTGAAAGTGCATTGGAAAGAGAACACAAGGGGTATGACAAACTTGCCATTTGATAGATTACAGTGGATAAGAACCACAGATTCAATTTGCCATCTTAACAGAAGCCAGGACTAGAGATGGCTCGTATCAGCAGATACCCTGACAACTGGGACTAATGGAGACACAAAGTGAGACAAAATGAAGGAAGACTGTGAATGTGTGCTGTCCTTCAAGAAAGGGGAAGAAGAACCCAAAAGTGATTTGGAAACCACTTGGGCCATTGCTTAGGTTTCAACATGACAGGTGGTTTCCAACAGAAGTTGTGAGAATGGGCCACCTGGAGTTGTGTGCAGGGGGGTGCATAGGAGAGCCTTTGGGGCACTATCCTAACCCCAAAGAGCAGTGATTTGGGCAGGGCCTTGCTGAGCCATGGGGGTGACGTTGTCACCCTAGTGGGTCCAGAAGTCAGCTCATCAAGCCAAAGAAGATTATTAACAAGACTTAGGATCTCATAGAGTTTGCCCTGCCAAGTTTTGGGCTGCTTGGGACCCAACATCCTTTCCTTTCTTCTCATTTCTCTCTTTTTGGATGGGAATATTTATCCCACATCTATCCTATCATTGTGTTTTGGAAGAACATGACTGTGGTCGCCTGCATTTGGTGCTAATACGGAGTGAGTATGGATGATAAACTGCTATGGAGTAATGAGAGAATTTCACTATTCCCAAAGAAGCTTAAAAAACAACAGGCAAGTCAGGGTCAAGAGAAATAGTTATACATGAACCCAGCCATCAAGAATATTAAAGAAATATATCTGTGTTTATAGTTACACAATAGCTGAATGTCATGGAAAATTAGAAAGATAAAAATATTTATTTGAGGTAGTAAAGTTATCGAAGTGAAAATAGGCGAATGGAAGCACACTAGAACAGCTAACTTCAAGGAGTTTAACAGTTCAGAATTTTGGAAGGAAGTATTTTACAGGTAATAGAAAATTACAGAGGGGTGACTTAAATTCAGTACAATATGTGCAAGGGTTAAGGGCACTGAAGATTGTTAAAGGAGGATGCAAGTTGAATACCCATTGAAACAAGGGAGTAGGAAAGGCTTTCTGAAGGAAGTGTTTGCACCTTCTTTGGTGATTAAGAACCTAAAGATAATTTAGAGGAATTTTGGAATGTTTATACCGAAGTAAAGATGGTCAAAGATACCCACATCCTCCTTCCCTGAAGCCATAAATATGTTAAGTTACATGACAAAGAAAATTAAATTTACAGGTAGAATTATAGAAGTAAGGATGGTCAAAGATGCTCACATCCTTATTTCCAAAAGCCATGAGTATTATATTATGCTATATGGCAAAGAAAGATTAAAGTTACAGTTATAATTAAGGTGCTTATCAGCTGACTTTAATATAGGAAAACTATCCTGGATTATCCTTGTGAGCCCAGTGTAGTCCTTTAAAACTGTAAGAGGGAGACAGAAGAGGAGGTAAAGCAGTGTGAGGAGGACTCTTCCCACCATTGCTGGCTCTGAAGATGGAGGAAGAAAACCTTGGACCAAGGAATGCAGGAGCATCTAGAAGCTGGAAAAGGTAAGAAAAAGGATTTTCCTCTGAAGCCTCCAAAAAAAAAAAAAAAGGGAACTGCTGAGATCTCGATCTTTACTCATTAATATCCATGTCAGACTCTAAATGTATTTGTATCGTGTTAAACCACTAAAGTTGTGCTCATTTCTTACTCTTCCAACTTCAGGCAACTACTTGACTTGTAGCTGCGTCACCGCAATCTCTTCCTCCAAGGTCGCATTGCCTCCTCCCTCTTCATTCTGTGTCAGACCTCTCTGCCACGCAAATGTCGTTAGATTTAGGAACCACACAAGAAAGTCCAGGATAATCTTCTCACATGCAAAACTACCAAAAAGAAAGAAAAAAGCAATCCTGTTCTGATTTCTAAATTCTGAAAATACTTTGCATGCTACTGAGAAGCTAAAGTCAAAATTCCAGGTAATAGCAAGCCAATAAATTTGAAACAGAAATGCCAAAAATAACAAATGAAAAACTTTTAGAAGAATCAACTCTTTAGACAGCACATATGTTATAAATTTGAGAAATATATTAGTTTATAATTTTTAAAAAGTTCTATTGGTGGAGAGAGAGGAAGAAAGACAGCTCTACAATATAAACTTTGGGAAAACCATTGCCCTTTCTAATCTAATGGGTTCTTCTGTTTGTTTCAGGAATGTTGTTTTTTTCCTCATATTGGGGAAAAATCACAACTGTTTATATTAATTTTTATTAATTTCAATGACAAATATCGATTAATAGACACTTTGAAACATCACAACTGAGACATTCAGTGCCACAGCTTGGTAAGAGCCCATGTTACCTATCTTATAGATAAAAAGATTAAAGCTAAGGGTGTAAGTCATATAGAATACAGAAGAACTAAAACTAGAACACGGTTCAAGTTAAGACCTGCTGTGAAATACCAGCTGCCTTTTACAAATTCTACACCATTTAACACTGCCATTATGGAAAATGAAGTTTCCTTATATCCCACTGCTATTTTCTTGTTGTTGTTGTTTTGTTTTCAGATGGAGTTTTGCTCTTGTCGCCCAGGCTGGAGTACAGTGGCGTGATCTCAGCTCACTGCAACTTCTGCCTCCCGGGTTCAAGCAATTCTCCTGCCTCAGCCCCCAAGTAGCTGGGATTATAGGCAACTGCCACCACGCCCATCTAATTTTTGTATTTTTGGTAGAAACAGAGTTTCACCATGTTGGCCAGGCTGGGGTCTCGAACTCCTGACCTCAGGTGACCCACCCGCTTCAGCCTCCCAAAGCGCTGGGATTACAGGCATGAGCCACTGTGCCCGGCCCCCAGTGCTATTAAGGAAAGTAGTGTTTTCTTATATCTACAAAGTTAAAGATAAGTACAATATTATGCAGAGCTTATGTTGAACTCAACTCTAATAGCTCTCATGATTCCTTTCTTTCTGAATCCATGTACTTCAAGCTGCCTTACTTACAAAGAATTTTCCTCGATGCTACAGTTTCAGGGAGAGCATTGGCATCAGAAAAACATAATTGCTTCACTGACCCAGTTCATGACATGAGTTACATCCATGTCTACAAATTGAGTGGATCGATTGTTGCAGTCAGCTCACTGAGTTCAGGATTCCATTACCCACACCCTGCTGGGGATTGGTCATTGTAGGAGGCTGACCTAGTCTCCTTTGTTGTGGTTGCCTTCTGTATTTTATCTTAACTTCTTGTCTAGGTCTTTGAACCACCTTTATCTTCCTATTGATTATCTTACTACTTGACTGTTTTTGACACATTGTCTCATTCCCATTTATGGTGAAACAAGTTTCTAATGACTATGTTGCCCCCTCAGAAATAGATTAGGGTGAAGATATTTAAAAGTTTTAGAAATTAGCTTATTAATGTTTCTATTAATTTTTATGATGATGTCCCCACATTAGTAATCAGTGAAAATCAACTTTAAGTTATCTAGATCCAAAATGAAGAAGAAATCTCATTATCTATTTCTCTCAATTATTCCTGTCCTCCTGTTGACATTATTCTGATGCCCAGAGAGGTCCCCACTCCCAGGCTGCCCTGTTTTCTGAATAGAATCACAGTCCTTCTCTGTTACTATTCTGCTGTCTTAAACTATGATTGAAATGCCATTATCTTATCTTGGCTTGCATATATTCTGCTTTTCTCCCATTTGTCTCTTTCCAGGGACCTTTCTTATTCCATTTGTCCAAACCAGAGAAGACCCTCATGCTCTATAAGAATTTTACTCCCAAATCTTCCCCCACCTCCTTTTTCTGTGCATTACATTTATAACGCATTCCCCTCTAGTTAAGAATTACTGTAAAACTCTTAAGTACAGGCAGTCCTGACTTAGGATGCTTTGACTTAATTCTTTGACTTTACAATGGTGCTAAATTATCACAATTTTGACATAATATAGAGTTTTCAATGAATTACATGAGATATTGGATACTTTATTATAAAATACCCTTTGTGTGAGATGTTTCTGCCCAAGTATAGGCTAATGTAAATGTTCTTAGCACATTTAAGGTAGTCTAGGCTAAGTTATGACATTTGATGGTTTAAGTATATTAAATACATTTTCAATTTATGGTATTTTCAGTGTGTGATGAGTTTATTGGGACATAACCTCATTCTAAGTCTTGAAGTATCTGTGTAGAGTTTTGCAAATGAAAATTATAAAGTTAAAAGTTAAACATATATAAATCCATATACATATATAGAATAATTTCCTCTCTGTAAAATGTTTAAGGTGATGGTAAAGAAAGGAATAACATAAAATAGTAACAGATAAGATCAGGGCAAAAGCAGAGACAGGATACAAATTTATATTTAATACTATGTTAGAACCATTTGTCACGATGTGGGGCTCAGAGTACTGAGATGATGAGTAGGAATATTCAACCAAGAGATTTGGAGACAAGGATGATTTGATAACTGGGACTGATAGGCCGGGTGTCTACCAGTCATTCCATTTAATATAGCTACTTTTAAACACATGGACAGAACTTTAATCAGGCCACCCACGATAAAGAAGCCTCTCAGATCACTCCCATCTCAATATTTCCTGAGTAAGCCTCATGATATCATTAGTTTATCCCCAAATCAGAAAATGGTTGGTTCCAGCCTGCAATCCCAGAAGGGGCTCATCTTTTGTCAATCAAGAGCAATCAAAAAGCCTTTTTTTCCCTCTTCCTCCACGCTTTTCTGTTACCTGTTTCTTCTCTGGGTCAAAATTTTGGGGAGGGTAAAGGAGAAAGAATGATATCTTTGTAGAAGTACTCTGTCTTTGTTTTAGAGTCACTCCTAGGAAAACATTAGCACAGAATTATTTATTTTGACAGAAACTTTAATAGGTGATTCAAAAATCAAATGTAGGACAAATGTCAACCAAAAACTGATTTTTTTTTGAGTTCCAGAATTAGATTTTTTAATTATCTTTAATTTTAATTATCTTTAATTTTAATTATCTTTTTTAAGATACAGACAAAGCCTAGATTATGCTTTGTAAAAATGTGGAAGTATAAAGCATGGCAGAGAAGAGGCCTTCTCTGCAGACTCTGTCTCATGGGTGGACACGTGATAAATCCCTTAAATTGCTTCCCAGGTGCTCACAAGCCTCAGTAAGAAAGCTGAGTGGTGTGGTTTCTGCTGGAATGACTATTCGAGAACAGTAAACTTTGCTGACTCTGATTGATTGAGTGAGAAAGAAAGTACTTGTTAAATGGCTAAGAGAGCTGTGCTCCAGGGCAGAGAGAAGCAACCACTCCTGTTTAACAGACCTTATAGAAAGAATAGTTATTGGAAGCTGCCATGTTTGCAATTTTCTTCCAAGATGCAATTTATGGTTTAAAACTTTTAAATTGTTAGTGCTTTCAATAGATTCATCTCTATATATTACATTTTAATTGAGAAATTATTCTCTCTGCAGGTGCAAACTCTGCTAGATAGAATATATTTTGAATTCTATTTTTTGTAATAAAATGCATACATACTTCAGGTAAGATGGTTACAAAAATGTTGTTTTTGCCTCCTTTCAGAGTACCTTTATAAACATTTTTGCAAGATCAGGGTAATTTGTTTCTATTTATGGTACTTTAAAATGTTTTGTAAAATTTAGATGCTAGAAAATCATGGTCCTTCTCATTTCATTGCAGTGCAGAAGTGAATACAAATGTATCCAATTATAAAAAGAAGTACAATCAAAAGATTCTTCCCACATGTTGAAATATTCCAAAGCCTGCATATAATTTCAAAATTACATTTTTTACCCTGAGCTTTCATCAGTTAATTCGCTCAGTCTCATCCTTGCTCTTTCTGGGATAACTTTAATCATCTTTCTGTTTGCAACCTTTGTTTTCAAAGATATTTTGGCACTTGTTGATATTTTTATGTGATTTTTGTAATTACATTCACAATGATGTCTGCTAGTTCACCTTTGACAAGAAAAGCCCTGAGTTACTGACAACAATGGATACGGGAGGAACATCTCGTGAATGTATAATCATTCAAAATTATGAGAAAACAGCCTTAAAGAATCTGTAAAACCTTTCCAGAGATCATAATAAGGAAGACCATTTCCTTCCCATCTATTTTCCATATTGATTTAAAATGCATACTGGAGAGAATTATTGACTGATTCATTTATACTCAAATCATTTTCTACTAGCACCAAATTGTTTCACTCCAACCCCCTACATTAGGTGAAGATGCTCCTAACAGTTTTGGTTATCAGGAAACTTAGCCTCACATCTCAAGCTTCAGCCAAAAGCAAAAGCAAAACGTGGGTTCAGACATAGCTTTTTAATGAGAAAAAATGTGTAGACACATTCCTCACTAACACTGCATGGGGAACTTTTGGTTCCTATGAACTTATGTCAATTAATAAAAGAAATGTTAGTTTGGACTAATAATGGTACAAAAAAACTAGATTAATAAAAAATGATATAAATCGGTATAAACTAGGAAAAGGGGGGAAATTGGGTGTCCTACGCTACACTGATTTGACCCATTAGTACTCTATACATTTAATGAAAGATAAAAATATTAAGATTACATAGGCATCCCACATACATGTAACCATCTCATAATGATAATCAGAGATTCTTTTGGCCAGAGAGTTCCTTGAGAACAACACTGTATCAAAGATTCTATCACGTCCTCACTCCTGACAGCTCAAGGCTAACCAGGTTCTATGAATATCTCTAAGTACAAGAAAGCAATGCTTCTCCATTACTTGAGAATAACATTAAAAACATTACAGTCACAGTTTCAATGAAATCTTTTTAAAGCATAACATTGCCCTAGTCCCTTGATATCTAAGTCAATTAGTGACAATAGTGGCTGCTGCTCCAGTTGCAAAAAAAAAAAAAAAAAAAAAATGGTGGCATTCAATATTTGATTTCTAGGCAGCCTTGCCAACTTATAAAGCTCTTTGTCTACTTAACACATTGGTTTTTGCATGAGACGGACTCAGTATATGTTTGGCAATTAAGCTGGAAAACATGCATATGAATTATTTCTGGAAATCAATTTTTAACACAATGTCAATTTATGTGAGTATATATATTGGTACCTTAGAATTGAGTCTCTTTATTTTGCTGACAGTTTCTTGAACTTTCAAAGCCTATTACTTCCCTAAGCTCTATTTTAATCTTGAGAAACTTCATTTTCCTTTCCTGTACATGTACTATTATTTTAGCTGGGAATAAATACCCAGAGCATTGAACAACATTCTGCAAATTCCATGAAGTTTGAGAATACGACTTTCTTCTCCAAAGTGGCTATTGAAAGAGTTGTTCATCTGACAGGTTTAAATGGTATTGAATCACTTTCCTCCTTCTCATATTGGAAAATGTGTTTGCTTTACTCATACAATTGAAAAATATTGCCATTATTTTGAATTATCTTGTCTTTTAAAAGAATTTTATCTTGGGAGTTACTTGAGCTCCTTTTCAATATATATACTTTTTAACCTGTCTATTTTCTAGAGTGTAAGTATGCTTTTCTTATTTCTCTGGTATCTTTGACTGATTTATAAGGTTTTATTTTTAACTTATAAGTTGTAGTTTTTCAGTTCTAGGGTTAAGGAGGTGATTTTTTCTTACTATGATGAGTTCCTTTACAAAGAACATTTTTAGTGTCTTCTACCTTTTCTATGGTCACAGCTCACTTTTATATTTCCTGATATTTTTCTTCTAACCTTACTCCTTTCCTATAAAAGTCAATTTTTGAACTCTTTCACATTTCTTGCCAGAATGAACTGTTTTCTTTTCTGATTCCTTCTGTTTTATTCTAGGCTCTTCTGCTCCATTTTTGATGCTAGCTTTCTCATCTTCTCTCATTTATCTATTTCTGCCTACCTTCCCACATTGCATTACAGTGATTATTTAAAATGTTTGTTGTAGACATCTCTCTGAGCCGGGTCGTTGCCTTTTATGTATTTGAAAATATAGTTTATCTCCAAATCTACTTCTCCATTGTTGGAGAAGTTCTTTGGCGCCTTCTCTACCATACAAAGTTGGAAAGTTTACAAGGTAGCAACAGTCTGAATTCAGGAATTCTGGGGATGCACACATGTGAATAAAGATAAGTAACAATTTGGAATAATGAGAGAAGAAAAGCTAATAGCAAATGATAAAGTGAACTTTAAGAGAAATAAAAAATAACAAAATGAACAAATAAGATTATAAGAAATGTTAGGCAAATCTACTTTCCTGATTTTGTATGTTAAACATATTAAAGAAGTAGAAGCAAGTTTCTCATCAAAATATTTAATTCTAAGTGAATATTATTTAATACAGAATATCCCAGGCAGCAGGTATGGATCTGGAGGTGGGATTTTAGGAGCCAGAAAAGAATGGTGTGCACTTCATGCCTTCTGGGAGTTTAGTTTACTTATGGTGAGAAAACCTACAACACAAATAATTGCACAAGAAAATAAGGGGTAATGCAAGGTTACTTTTGATTAAGTGGCAAGTAAATGGAACAAGCCATCAGAACTCTAAAATAAGAGGAGAAAGGAGTTTTATGACTTAGACCAGTGCCTTGATACTATTGTATTATTATTTTAAATGCATTGTTATTAAATAATAATGCACACTTTTTTATACTTTTTTACTTTTTATATATGATTTTTAAGAGCAATAACTTGTTGATTATTAAAAACTCAAACATCCTTGGTTAATTAAAAAGACCGTCTCAGTCTAGCTAGAGGTTATTCATTTTATTATCATTTAAAAGTATTAGCTTTGAGCCTGAAAAGGCAGATATGATCTCACTTTTATATGGAATTTTTAAACAGTTGAACTCTCAGAAGTAGAGAGTAGAATGGTATTTACCAGGAGTGCGTGTGGGAGGGTTGGGTTGGGTTGATGTTGGTCAAAGGATACCATAGCAGAGGGAAAAAGTTCAAGAGATTTATTATATTATCATAGCTAATAACAATACACGGTATTCTTGTGAATTGCTAAGAGAATAGATTTTAAGTGTTTTCATCACAAAAGTATGATAAGTCTATGAGGTAAAGATATGTTACCTCATTTACTCTTGATTTAGCTATTTCAAACTGTATACATATTTAGCTTGATTTAGCCGTTTCATAATGTATACATATTTATAAACATATTTTATGTAATAAATATGTACATTTTAATAAATTAAAAAATAACTTTTTAAAAAGAAAAAGGAGTTTCAAATGTCTGCAACAAAAAGTTTGAAATGTTTGCAATTTAATTAAAGACAGAATAATCACAAAATATGTGTATAAAAGGGCAGTCTTTAATAAGCATCCATCACCACTTAGAACTGTAGATCTAAATATGCAACTGCCCAGGTGTTTGGTAATCAGAAACTAATAAATGCTTGCTCCTGGGATGCCGGTTGCAGAAGGCCGGACGGTCTAAACATAAGAAAGAAAACTGAAAGTGAAATTGAAGGTTGTAGCGAAATCATAGATTGCGTTAAATAAATGATAAAACAGCAGGGTTTGAGAGAGAGGTTGTCAGTAACTGGAAGCCATTCTAACTGCTTTCTTTTTAAAAAAAAATTCTTCAATTTTCCACTTTTTCTGCTGAAGCTATCAAGGAAGATCACTGCAATTGGGTATGAAGTGTTCCACAATTTTTCCATGGCACTAATTAAAACATAATGTCAAATATTTTGAGCTGCGCCCACATCTACCTGCAAATGGATCATAATCACGATAAACAGTTGAAGTCTGTCTCAAGAAATAATGTGCTACCATTAGACATTTGGGGTGACAGGAAGAATGCACTGAGTAAGTGCCTTCATTCTGATATTATTTGGGGTCCTTCTCCACCAGCATTTCAAATTGCAATAGTAAAACTTGGATGCACTCAAAATATACACCAAAGGGAATGGACTTGAGCTTACAGAAATTCGTGGAGAGAGGCTCACAAACAGCTGTGAGTGAGTCTGCATACACCTTGCATCTCCTCTTTAAGCAGTGCTGCCCACACAAAGCCTGACTGGTAAGGTTTGAAGCAATTAATGGGCTCAGCACTTCCCCAGCAGGAGATGCTCCTGGGAAGACAGTGTCAGGCTGTTTGCTTACAAAACTATTTGGGAAGGGATCAAAATTTTTTTTTAAATTTGCTTATTTGTTTATAGATTTCCTTAGAAAGTCCCTAATCAATCAACTAGTATCAGAAACAATTTTTATTTTTATTATTAGTATTTTTTTGATCCAGAGTCTCACTCTATCACCCAGGCTGGAGTACAGTGGCATGATCTCAGCTCACTGCAACCTCTGTCTCCTGGGTTCAAGTGATTCTCCTGACTCAGCATTCCGAGTAGCTGGGATTATGCACGGGCATCACCATGCCAGGCTAATTTTTTGTATTTTTAATAGAGACAGGGTTACCCCATGCTGGGCAAGCTGGTCTCGAACTCCTGACCTCAGGTGATCCGCCTGCCTTGGCTTCCCACAGTGCTGGGACTACAGGCATGAGACATCACGCTCAGCTGGAAACAATATTTAAAGCAGAACAGGTCACTTTATTTACTGTTTTGAAAACCCTTGAAGGGGAGCATTGCCTACAAGATAAAATACATGATGCCTACCACAGAATGGAAGACCCTTTAAAATCTTTCCTGACGTCTAATGCTTCCACTGCCTCAAACTGTGCTGCTTTTGCTCCTGCATCAGTGTATTAGTCATTCTCATGCTGCTAATATCCGAAACTGGGTAATTTTTAAAAGAAAGAGGTTTAATGGACTCACAGTTCCACATGGCTGGAGAGGCCCCACAATCCCAGCAGAAGACAAAGGAAGAGCAAAGGCAGACTATTACATGGCTATGGGCAAGGGTTTGTGCAGGGGAACCCCCATTTATAAAACGAGCAGATACGATGAGACTTATTCACAACCACGAGAACAGCATGGGGGAAGCCGCCCCCACGATTCAATTATCTCCACCCAGGCCTGCCCTTGGCACGTGGGAATTATTATGACTCAAGAGTAGATTTGGGTAAGGACACAGGCAAACCGTATCAATGAGCTAGAGTCGGCTACTCACCTCCACCAACACCGTTTGCATTTTCATAGCTCTGTTCACTTGCTTCATTTTTCCCTTTGCTTAAAATGTCCTCCTCACTTCTCTGGTAGACTCTCAAAAAATTAACAGAATGTTTCCAGTGCATCCATTCCACCCTTGACCCTCCAAGGAACTGTCCCTTTCTTCCTCTGGTCTTCCCCACAGTACCTTGTAAATATTTTATTGTTGACTTATTATATTAATGCTATTTTAGTTTAATCTCCTCTACAAATGGCAGGAATTGTGCCTGTATCACTGGAGCTAAGCATGGTGATGGGCACATGGTAGAAACTCATCAAACATTTGTAGAAAGAAACAACCAAAAAGAAAGGAAGACGCAGAGGTTGGGAAGGAGAGAAAGAAGAAAAGAGATAGTAAAATGAGAATATAAAGAAGAAAAAGGAAAGAAAGGGAATAGAGGGTTGGAGCGTAGGGAAGGGGGAATTACATAAACAGAAAATAAGTCTCCAACCATGTGAGTAAAATTAAAATGTCACTATTCATCAAATATAAAAAATCCAAATTCAATATGTGCTAATTTGGGAATAGTAAATACCTATAATAAATATCATGGTGGGTAGCACTTAGCCAATAAATTGAGAGTGACGATGAAACTATTCCAGAGTCCTGAAGTCAAAAGGATTAGTTAATGTTTTGTCAACATAGATCTACTTTTATTAGAATCAAAAATACAAATAAGGCTGTTGTCATCACTTAGGGGTGAAGACACCAACATCAGTTTCTGAGCCTGAAATAAACATTTTTGAGAAACGTCCTAGTAACATGTACCCCTGACAATCATGTTAAGGACAATGACATTTATGCTAAGATTATCTTTTAGAATTTGCTGGCAAAAGTAGAGTGATGATAATGGAAATAATAGGATAGAAAAAAGGAGGAAAAAGAAAAATCAAAGATATTTTATCCTAACATATGCATATGATTAAGTTAAGTCTATTCAGAATACTTTATATATCAAACCTGCATTGGCTCAGATCAGGAATGAAAAATATATCAAGTCAAGTAGAACTCACTTGGTGAGATGCAAATCATTTGGGTTGCTATGGTAGGTTTTTAATTTCTCTCATAGTCCAGTAGCTTTCATTTCCGTTTCCTCGGATCAGGACTTTATTATATCAGATTAATGGAAGAAATCTGTTTCTATCATATGTATGGTTACTTCTGGATTAATTTGTTAAATAGGCTTTCATTTTATTGTTTCCTCAAATCTCTCTCTAACCTGAAGCTTCCTTCTAAGTATTTGCCTAATATATCAGGGTGACATACTTTATAGAACTTGATTATTCACTACGTGCGCATCTATGTTTAACTTTCTGTCTGCGGTTAATGGGTTATCTGAGTTCACCTCACTGTAATAAGTTTGGTCATGTTTGCCCACTACATGAAAATGTAATGACATTTTGCTCAACCAAGATTGTATTTGAGAGGGGAAAAAGTGAAAGAGAAGAGATGCTTCTGTTTTCTTTCCATTGTTATTTTATTTCTTTAGTCTTTCATTACATTGAGTTGAAAACAGGAAAAACTGGGCTTGCTGGAAAAAAGACAGAAGCTTGGCAAACAATTAAAATTATACAAGGAAATTACTTCTAAAATACTTTGCTGCAATTTTCTCCCTGGCCAGCACAAATTTCTCTTTAGAAGAATATTAGAGAACCACATTTTCTTTTCAACACTTTCAAACAGTTGCTTCCTTTTAAAGAAACCACTGGTCCCGGAAACGGTAATCACTTATGACTGTCCTTGCAATCACTGTTAGTGGAGTATTGATGGCAGGTTCCAGACAATTCCCAGAAACAAAACAAAAGTATTACCTGAAGTATTTTTCACATAGCTTCTGTGAATATCTCTAAATTTGATTTTCTCTTCTTTGTGACAGAGACTTCCAAACAGTTCTAGAAAAACATACTGTTCCACAAATTTCTTCCACACCAACTAAGTCTCCCTGGGATTTAATTATTTTAGCAACAAATTCATTATAAAAGTTATGGCCTAAAATGAACTTGCACTCTTCCATTGGAAGCCAGTTATCAGCAGTGTGCATTTGAAATTATTTTTGTTGATTCCTTCCTTCATTTATGGTAAAAAAGAAATCTGCTCATTCAACCTTGATAACATTGTCAGTGTTTTTTTCCAGTTTTTAAAGCAAAAATATGTCAATAGACCTCAGTCCTCAAATTGGCTTCAGTTCTGTAATTTCCAGAATCTCTATTTTGTCTGCACTATTCACTGCCTGCATCAGCTTAAAGCAAAGCAAGCAAACAAACAAGCAAATAATAATTCTTAAAGTGAAAATAATTTGATATATTTAGGAAGAACTTTAATAGTTTTTAACATAAAAGAATAAAACATATAAGATACAAGGCAAATTGCAATATGCCTGTGAGAAAGCTTTAATTTTATTATCCATGGTGCAGTGTGAGTAGGGTTTAGGATGAATAACTTATATCTGGAAATAATCCAAGCACTTCACTTTGTGAGTGTCCCAACTGCCTCCTCATCATTCTCGTCCAAAGGCTAGTGACGCATTGTTCACTGTTCAGGTAATGAGTTCACTAAAATCCCAGATTTGCCACCATGTAATACATGCATGTAACAAAACTGCACTTGTACTCCCTGAATTTATAAGAATAATAATGAAATGCATAAAAAGAAAAATTGATGCACTTGAATTTCACCTTTTAAAATTTCTCTATTCTCTCCTGATGTGCTGCCAATATCCTCTAAAACGATCCTGAGGAATGCATTGGTGTGGTGGGTGGGGACTCCTATCAAACCATAAAACTAGATAATTAGAACCTGAATTAATGGACTTTCTGACCTCCCAGGGAGTTCTTAAATACCCTGGGAGTTGAATTTCATCCTTTATTGCATGTTTCTTCTTGCCAGTGGCATAGCAGAAGGCATGGAGAAGAGAATTCCTTTTGGATACAGCATTAGCAGAAAGAGGCCTTCATGGTATAGTGAGCTGTTCCAGGGGAAACATTGCTTCTTATACTACTTGGATGCCTGTTGCCTGACTTACTAGGCACACAGTAATGAGTGACAAATGAATAAATTAATAGTCAGTGAGCAAAAATGAGAATTCCATTTGATGCTTGCACGACCTGCTTCTAGTTAAGTGAACATGCACGTGCCATTTCACCTACTTAAATATCAGTTTTCTCATCTAAGAAATTATAACAGAAATAAGAGTTCCAGCTAGTTAAATAGCTGGAACTGCGGTCACTCTGAGCTTCACATGAGATAATGGATGTGAAACACTTGAAATCCTACACATGTCATATGTTTTGGACATTTTGTCCCCTCAAGATGACATGTTGAATGTGATCCTCGATGTCAGAGGTAAGGTCTAGTGGGAGGTGTTTGGGTCATGAGTGTGTATCCCTCATGAATGGTGTTTTAGTCTAGTCTCATGCTACTAAAAAAGAGATAGTCAAGACTGGTAATTTATAAAGGAAAGAGGTTTAATTGACTCACAGTTCCACATGTCTGGGGAGGATTCACAATCATGGATGAAGGTGAATGAGGAGTAAAGTCACATCTTACATGGCAACAGGCAAGAGAGGCTGTGTAGGGGAACTCCCATTTATAAAACCATCAGATCTTGTGAGACTTATTTACTACCATGAGAATGGTATGGGGGAGGCCACCCCTGTGATTTCATTATCTCCACATGGCCCCACCCTTGATGGGTGGGGGTTACTACAATTCAAGGTGAGATTTGAGTGGGGACACAGCCAAACTATATCAAATGGCTTGGGACCCTCCCCACAGTAATAAGTGAGTTTTCACTCTGTTACCACAAAGGTTGGTTATTTAAAAGAGCACGGGGGTGGAGTGCAGTGGCTCATGCCTGTAATCCCAGCATTTTGGGAAGCTGAGGTAGGAGGATCTCTTGAGCCCAGGAATGTTACCAGCCCTGGCCACATAACAAGACCCCACCTCTAAAAAAAATAAAATAAGCATAAAAACATTAGCTGGCAAGGTTGTATACATGTTTATAGTCTGGAGGCTGAGGCAGGAGGACCACTTGAGCCCAGAAGTTTGAGGCTGCAATGGGCTATTACTATGCCACTGTACTCCAGCTTAGGTGACAGAGCAAAACCCATCTCAAAAATAAATAAATAAAGAGCATGGTTTTGCTCTCTTGCTCCCTCTCTTGCTGTGGGATATACCTGCTCCCACTTCACTGTCAGCCACGAGTAAAAGTTTCCTGTGGGCCTTACCAGAAGTAGATACCAGCCCTATGCTTCTTGTACACTCTGTAGAACTATAAGCTAAATAAATCTTTCTTCGTAAATTACTCAGTTTCAGGTATTCCCTTATAGCAATGAAAGTTGGACTAACACACCATATTAGAATGAAAATGACAATATGTACCTTTTCCCGCAGGACCTGCTGGCATAATTTATATATATACCATCTTCTCTTCATGGTACTGCTTAACTTAAGGAAGCCAGCTAGCCAGGCTGGATTGGCTTAGTCCTCAGTGACGCCATATTAATACATTGGCAAAGCTGGGTTTGGCTCTTCCTCACCTGCTCCTAATTTGCACATAGGTCTGTTAAAAATTGCCTGACATGATTTCTATTCGATTTCTCAGAATATTGAAGCGAGTATCTTATTTCCCTTTCCTCTAACCTTTGAACACACAACATTAAATAGGCTCCAAACCCTTGTTGGTGTCTCAATAGGTAGCTGTTGGCCCTGCCCTGGAGCTGATCTCGCTCTGTACATCTTTCCTCTATATTTGTCCTCAACCCTGATTCGAATCTTAGCATCTTTTTATATCTACAGTATCAGGATGGCCACACTGATGCTTAAAAATAGGCGCTCCAGACACCGGGTCTCAGAGCCTTCCTGAGCTAATCCCACTGCTGTGGAGAGCATCGCATCACAGAATCCATTCACACTAGATCCAAAGTGGCTGTCTTAGAAACCCCTGGACTTTCTTTTCTTTTTAAGAAATATTTATTAGCATCTACAGAGTTTAAACTGTATTTTAAAAATATGCACAAAAATCTAATTTCTCTAACTTACTCTCATTGTCTTCCTCTGTTCCTTAATAGATAAGTTTTGTTTGTTTACTCTTCCAGTGTCTGTTCAAATACAAGACAATAAGATACACACACACATTCTTTTTTTTTTGAGATGGAGTTTCGCTTTTGTTACCCAGGCCGGAGTGCAATGGCGCGATCTCGGCTCACCGCAACCTCCGCCTCCTGGGTTCAGGCAATTCTCCTGCCGCAGCCTCCTGAGTAGCTGGGATTACAGGCACGCACCACCGTGCCCAGCTAATTTTTTGTATTAGTAGAGACGGGTTTCACCATGTTGACCAGGATGGTCTCGATCTCTTGACCTCGTGATCCACCCGCCTCGGCCTCCCAAAGTGCTGGGATTACAGGCTTGAGCCACCGTGCCTGGCCCACACACACATTCTTATTTTTCCCACATTCTTCCATGAAAGCATATATTGTACACTTTTCTTACCTATAAATCTTCACTCAACAATACATACCTATAAGTACATAGATATTCTCCAAAACGTTTTTCAACTGCATAATATTCCATAGTGAGATACGTACTATCAATTTTTCCACCAGTCTCCTACGAGTGGGGTCCCAGCTGCTTCCAGTCTTCTATTATGAATGATGCTACAAAAAAATAACCTGGACGTGCTATGTCTTCATACATGTGGTCGCAGGAACATGGAATTGCCTTGTCAAAGCATTAATGTGTCTGTCATATTCCTAGTTTATAGGCATTACTAATCTTCACTCATAGAATTTGTTGCATTTTGTACTCCCAAAGTGTGAATATTTTCACACTTTGCCATTTCTCTTTTGACTTTTCTTATGTTTGTGTTTTTGCTCTGCAGAAATTTCTATAATTTAGCAAATATTTTCTTTTATGGTTTCTGGATTTTGAGTCATCAGGCCTTTCAGGTAGCTTTTTTTGTATTGATTATTTAGCATTTATGAAGCATCACTTTGTGGACGAGAACATGGCCAATTTTTATGTATGTTCCACATGTGTTTGAAAATTATGTCTAATCCATTTTTCCGTACAAAATTCTAGATGTGCATATCCTTTTGAGGCTACTAATCAACTTTTAAGAATATTCTATAACTTTACTTTTTCTTTCTATGTGCTCTATCAATTTCTGAAAACTGTAAGTTAAAAATCTCCAAATGCATTTTTATTTATCTATTTCCCTCTGGAATTCTGTCAGGTGTTGCTTTTTTTTTTTTGAGGCGGAGTTTCGCTCGTTACCCAGGCTGGAGTGCAATGGTGTGATCACGGCTCACTGCAACCTCCGCCTCCTGGGTTCAGGCAATTCTCCTGCCGCAGCCTCCTGAGTAGCTGGGATTACAGGCACGCGCCACCATGCCCAGCTAATTTTTTGTATTAGTAGAGACGGGGTTTCACCATGTTGACGAGGATGGTCTCGATCTCTTGACCTCGTGATCCACCCGTCTCGGCCTCCCAAAGTGCTGGGATTACAGGCTTGAGAGGTGTTGCTTTTTATATGACTATATTGTTCTGGCACACGTGTCTATGATCAATTTTTTTTTTTTTTTTTTTTTTGCTAAATGTCGTTTTTATCTGTATGTAACTTCTCTTCTTTGTTCCTTATGACTTTCCCCCTTAATTTTCCCTAGGAAGAATCTGATAATCTGCTTTTGGGGGATTAGGGATGAGCTAACCCAGGTGTTAGCTTTTTCCTTTTCTACCTATTTAGAGACTTTGGTAACATGGGCTTTAGGGTGGAGCATTTTTGATATTTAATACAGTTCTAAAACCTTCCAATCACACCTTCCCTACTGCTGTCGTTTGGATGTTTGTCCCTTTCAAATCTCATGTTGAAATTTGATCCTTAATGTTGGAGGTGGGGCCTAGTGGAAGGTGTTTAGGTCATGGGAGTGGATCTCATGAATATATTAATCAGATGAATGCCCGCCCTCAGGAGTGAGTGAGCTCTTTACTAGTTCCCAAAAGAGCTGGTTGTCAAAAAGAGCATGGCCTCTCCTTCTTGCTCTGTCTTGCTCTCTCTCTTGCCATGTATCTCTGTGCAGCTTGCTCAGCCTCACCTTCTTCCTTGAGTGGAAGTAGCTTGAGACCCTCACCAGAGACAGATACTGACACCATGCTTTTTGTGCAGCCTGCAGAACTATGAGCCAAATAATCTCCTCTTTGACACCATCTCAGGTGGTATTCTTTTACAGCAATACAAAACTGACTAAGATGCTTTCTATCTAGCAATTTTGTATTCGAGGGTATCTGTTAATATGTCAACTCTAGGTACTGTTTTCAAAGAACTACCCTGGGTATATCCATCCAGATGAGGTAAATGACAGTGGAATTCATAGTGGCCAACCTATCAACATTAAGTAGAGCTGTTACAATTTACTCATTAGTAACACCTCCTTGATGTTACCCCAGTGAGTCCAGTCACCGATGAACTGCTCTTACTGCTTTTTTGGCCCCCAAATGGATCTAGCACAATCAATGATCCAACCAGGGCACAATCAGAAGAGCTGGCAAGGGGATCTCTTTGGTACTCATTCTTTCTACCAGGATTTTCATTTCCTGAACTTACGTTAGGTCCCAGTCATCATCTAGCAAATCAACAATTTCTTGTAGTTTGAGTATTAACTTCTGGGATAAATAAACATTCTGTTGTTTCTGTGATGCCAGCAGGGTCATATGTGGGGATGGGAATCAGCAGCTATTAGTTCACCATCTTGTCTAAAGTAGTCATTTTGTCTCTCCCATGCTTTCTAATAAATGTATATTTCACAGTTTACAGTGAACTTCACAACATCTATCCTGGAATGGTGACAGAACATATTTTTGAAAACAGAAAAATCCTAAGGCTTTATTGCATATCCATTTTAAAAATAATTTAAATAGATAGGCTTCTTGAAATTGAGATCATATTTGATTAAGCATTGAATTTTTTGAAATATCTGCTTTGAGCATAGTAGGTGCATTATAAAAGATATTTGATTTAATAGGCATTTTCAGCATAACAATTTCATAAGGACACCTTTTACACATGGACAAGGCATATGGAAATTTATGCCATCTCAAATATGCCATCCGGATTATTTGGTATATGAGAAGGATATTTTCTCTCTGTCATGTGGTTTCTGAATGAAATGTTTCATGAATATTATAGTTTAAATTATCTCAATTTCATTAGTTTAAAAGCTCAAAGCAGAAATCTAGTGAAAAAAACCTTTCACTGAAACACTAAAGAGCTGTATACTCTTGTGTTTTTTAATAATCTAAAACATAACCATGCCACAGGTTGAGCTCAGAAAATACAAGTCAAAAACTCAATTTTTGAAAAAGAAATAGTACTTCCTAGTGTTAAAATCTTGGACTTTAAAATATAGTTATTAAGCAATCATATTTTTTTTCTCCAAGATGAACAAATAGGGAGAAATTCAAGATAATGAAGTAAAAGTGGAAAATGAGGGAAAAAAGCAGAGTCTAGGATAACTTTAAGCTTTGGGCCATTTGAAATACCAGGAAAAAAATATCAGTCACCCATGCATCTGGTAAAAAAAACCCACCTGGAGAAAGTGAACAGTAAAACAGAGCTACTGATGAAGCTATAGCAACACTACCAGGAAATCAGTTCTTTACATACAAACATGAGTACTTTCTTGCCAAAATTCTAAAGTTGCCTGGCAGTCCTTTGTTTACACCATCGGTTGTACCCATTTTTGTTGCTAGTACCTGGATAGCTGAATACAACTGGGGAAAATGATATAAAATGAATGGCTATAACCATAAATGCACACTTATTAGATCTTAAAACTGCTTACTGGCTGAGCATGGTGGCTTGCACCTATAATCCCGGTGCTTTGGGAGGCCAAGGTGGGTGGATCACTTGAGCTCAGGAGTTTGAGACCAACCTGGTCAACACAGTGAAACCCTGTCTCTACAAAAAATACAAAAATTAGCCAGGCGTGGTGGCACGTGCTTGTAATCCCAGCTACTGGGGAAGCTGACATGGGAGGATCACTTCTGTCTGGGAGGTCGAGGCTGCAGTGAGTCATGATCACACCATTGCACTCCTGCCTAGGTGACAGAGACACTGTCTCAGAAAAATGATACAAAATGAATGGATATAACTATAAATGCAAACTTATTAGATCTTAAAACTGCTTACTGGCTAGGCATGGTGGCTTACACCTGTAATCCCAGCACTTTGGCAGTGCTGGGATTAAAAAAACACACACACAAATCTTCTTACTCTATTTCTTTAGTTAACTAATTTTTATGCTCCCTGCTATGACAGTTAGAAAGCTTTCTATAATTTCTTCCGACTTCCTAGCCTAGACTATAGCCTCCTAAATCTCCCCAATTGTCTTGCTCCTCTCAGATAAACTCTTCATGAACAGCTAGTGAACTTTATGTCTTCTTTAGCTTTTTATTAAAGTATAACATACATGCTCAAAATTCCAGATATCACAAGTATGGCACTTCATAAATTTCTCCAAGCTGAAAATAGTCATATAATCATTAGCAGTCAAGAAACAGAACATTGCTGGCTTGCAGCATGTTTAGTTTTGTCTATTTCTGTGCTTTGTATAAATGGATTTATAGTGAATGTATTCTTTATTGACTGGCTTTTTCGCTGGGAATGATGATTATAAAATGTAATCCATGTTGTAGTGTGTATTGTATAATAGTATTTTATGTGAATATATGTTTGGTATGTACTATTACATACTTTTATTGTATGGATATACTAATGTATACTTAGCCACCTTTAAATGCCCATGCATATAGTAGACATTTGGTTAGTTTACAATTTAAGCATATCGTGTAGTAGTATTGCCATCAACATTTCCATTGATATCTTTTGGTGAGCATATATGTGCTGTACTATTGCATATGTATCAATTCAATTGTACTGAAACGTGCAGTTTTTCAGTTTTACTGTATATTTTCAGTTTACCAAAATTTAACACCAATTTACATTAACAACAGCATGAAATTATAGTTTCATTTACAACTATAAATGAAAGTGGCGGCTGTTTCAAATATCTGTTGGCGCTTGATGTCGTCGGTCTAGTTTTCCTTTTTTTTTTTTTTGGCATTTTCAAAAACAGTTTTATTGGTATAAAATTCACATACCATACAATTTACCTACTTAAAGTGGACACTTCCATGATTTTTATTATATTCATATTAATGTGCAATCATCACAATTGATTTCAGAACACTTTTATCATCTCAAAAAGAACTTCATCCCAAGAAAAAGAAGAGAAAAAGAAACCTGATATCCTTTAGCTATCACTATCTATCCTTCTTCCCAACTCCCACCACAGCCCTGAGCAGGCACTTACCTACTTTCTGTCTGCATAGCTGTTCTTTTTTTATTTTATGTTGTTGGTTCGTTTGTTTGTTTTGAGACAGGGTCTCACTCTGTCATCCAAGCTGGATGTAGTGCAGTGGCACAATCAGAACTCACTGCAGTCTCTATCTCCTGGGCTGAGGTGATCCTCCTGCCTCAGACTCCCAGGTAGCTAGGACTACAGGTGTGTGGCATCATGCCCAGCTAATATTCATGTTTTTTGTAGAGACCAGGTTTCACCATGTTGTCCAGGCTAGTCTTGAACTCCTGGGCTAAAGTGATCCACCTGTTTTGGCCTCCTAAAGTGCTGGGATTACAGGCATGAGCCACCATGCTGGCCTCTATAACTGTTCATATTTGGGACTTTCATATAAATGGAATCATACAGTATGTGGTCTTCTATGATGGGTTTCTTTCACTTAGCATAATGTTTTCAAGATTCATTCATGTTGTAGCATGTGTCAGTACTTTATTTTATAGCCAGATAATCTATTGTCTTGATATACAGCATTGTATTTATCCAATCATCCAAGAAAATTGGGTTCTTTTCACCTTTTGGTTACTATGAATAATGCTTCTGTAAACATCTGTGCACAGGTTTTGGTGTGGGTATATGTTTTCATTTTTCCTGAGTACCATACCTAGGAGTGGAATTGCTGAATCATAGGAGAGTTCTATGTTTAATCATTTGAGGAGCTGCCAGACTGTTTTTCAAAGTGAATTCACCATTTACACTTCCACCAGCAGAAATGGTGGCATGAGGGCTCCAAGTTCTTCTCATCTTTCCAACTCTTGCTGAATTTTTGATTTGGGCCATTCTACTAGTTTTCATGCAAAAGCACTTGAAATGGAGAAAAGGTTGTTCCACCACTTCAGGCAGGGAAACACGGCTGCCTGGTCGGCACTGGCAGTACGGGAGACAGAGAAGAGTACGCTGAAAACAGTAACCTGGAATTACCCTTGATATCTGGCTCACCATTAACTCTCATATTGAATAAGTTGTTATGTTCTGTCAATTCCATCTCCTGAGTGTTCCTGGATTATGCCCTTAGTCACTAAATCCACTGCCATTTCTCTTGTTCAGTTACTGTCGTCTCTCCATGAGTCCACTGTGGTAATCTCCTCCCTGGTGGTTTCCCCACTTCCCTTCTTCCCCACGTTAATCTATTTCAGCAGTCAAAGTGATTTTCTAAAGCACTGACCCAATTATGTCATTTTCCTGATGAAAATCTTTCACTGGCTTCCTAGTGCCCTGAAGACACAACCCTAACTCCTCATAGGGGTTTGTCAGTTCCGTCAGCATTCAGGTACCACTGATTTCTCCACCCACGTCTTCTTCCCTTGCTTTTCTTTTCTTTTCTTTTTTTTTTTTTACATTAAGTTCTAGGGTACATGTGCAGATCTTGCAGGATTATTACATAGGTATACACATGCCATGGTGGTTTGCTGTCTCCATTCCCCCCACCACCTATATTAGGTATTTCTTATAATGTTATCCTTCCCCAATCTCCCCACACCCTGCTATCCCTCCCCTAGTCCCCCACCCCCCAGGCCCCAGTGTATGATGTTCCCCTCCTTGTGTCCACATGTTCTCATTGTTCAACACCCACTTTTGAGTGAGTACATGTGGTGTTTGGTTTTTCTGTTCTTGTGTTAGTTTGCCGAGAATGATGGTTTCCTGCTTCATCCATGTCCCTGCAAAGGACATGAACTCATCCTTTCTTATGGCTGCATATTATTCCCTGGTGTAATCATTCTTGAGGATGTAGTTTCCATTTGCATGTCTCTGATAACTAATGAAGTTGAAAACATTGTTATGTTTACTGAATATTTGATACGTTCTTTTTTGAGTGGTAGAAGTGTCTTTTGTAAGCCATAATTAACCCTTTGTAACCATACCTGAATTTGTGCTAATGAGGTGATACATGGTACATCCCTACATATCTTCCAAATGAGCATAGTCACAAGTGAAACAAATATGTAATTAGAGAGTTGGAAATTTCAACCCTGCCTTCCAAGCTTCAGGGGAAGAAAGGGGCTGGAGATTGACTTCAATTTCCAATGACCAATAATTTAACCAATCATGTCTATGTAATAAAACCCCATGTAAAAACTATGAACATTGAGGCTCAGTGAAGCTTCCATGTTGATGAAACATTGATGTGCAGGGATAGTGACACATTTGGATTTCATGAGGAGAGGGCATAGAAGCACTGCATATACCCACCACCCTAGAGCTTGTCCAATGCATTTCTTTTGTTTAGCTATTCCTGAGTTGGATCTTTTATGATAAAATTGTAATCCTAAGTATAACTCTTTTAGTGAGTTTTGTTAGTCTTTCTAGCCAATTGTGAAACCAAAAGGTGGCTCATGGGAGTTCCTGAACTTTTAGCAAAGTCAGACAGGAGGGCAGATAACCTGGTGCTTTGGACTAAATTGTGTTCCTCCAAAATTCAAGTGTAAGCCCTGATCCTCAATGTGATAGTGTTTGGAGATGGAACCTTTGGGAGGTAATTAGGTCCAGATGAAGTAATGATTATGGGACTTCATGATGGGATTAGTGTCCTTGTAAGAAGTAACACCAGAGAGTTTCTCTCTGTTTTCCACATAAGCACGTGAGCATTTGCAAGGTAGGAAGAGAGCCCTTGCCAGAAACTGAATAGGCCAGCACTTTCATCTTAGACTTCCCAGCCTCCAGACTGTGAAAAGAATACGTTTCTATTTCAACCATTCAGTTCAAATCATGTTTTTTTATTCCAGTCCAGATTAAGACTCCTAGGAACCCTAAGGTGGCTGGCATCTAAAGTATGGACAGTCTTGTGAAAGACTGATCTTAACTTGTAGTGCCTGCTCTAACACCAGGTAGTTAGTACAGAATGGAATTGAATTGGAGGACACTCAGCTTATGTTAAAAAAAAAAAAAAAAAAGGTGGGCCGGGCGCAGTGGCTCACGTCTGTAATCCCAGCACTTTGGGAGGCCGGGGCGGCTGGATCATGAGGTCAAGAGATCGAGACAATCCTGGTCAACATGGTGAAACCCCGTCTCTACTGAAAATACAGAAAATTAGCTGGTCATGGTGGCACGTGCCTGTAATCCCAGCTACTCAGGAGGCTGAGGCAGGAGAATTGACTGAACCCAGGAGGCGGAGGTTGCGGTGAGCCGAGATCGCTCCATTGCACTCCAGCCTGGGTAACAAGAGCGAAACTGTGTCTCAAAAAAAAAAAAAAAAAAAAAAAAAAAGTTGAGATTCTGTATCAAATGCACAGCAATCTTAACTTTTTTCTCTCCAATATTCCTGAGGTACAGAGCAGGGCAACCAATAACATGTGGTATCTGAACTTCCCCTATGGCAAAATATAAGCATCTATAATCTTCAAACTGCTTTCAATTTCATTGCCTGCATCCTTAGGTCTATCCCCAGCACTTAAAGGAATGCTGGCACACAGCAGATGCTCAATAAATATCTGTTGAATAAAATGAATAAACCAACAGGTTTTTTTTTTTTTTTCAGAAAATGAGCTTATTATTGTAAATGCTATGAGATTTTTAAAACTATTTTTATAAGGTTTTCTAAAATGCATTGTATACTTGCTGCTTAGGTTTAATCTAAATGGAATTTTCTTAGTTTATTAAATCTGGAATTGCCTAAAACCTCCAACTTCCGAATATGGCAAAGCCTTAAGCCCTGTACTCACACACAAAAAAATAACTGTGCTAATTTATAAAAGTTTTTATTTCTGTGGTTTCCTTCAGTTGCTGTCTTGCTTTTGATAGCGTGTATATGCTTTCTGCTGTCTCTTATACAAAGCTTTATTTTTAATTGATCAGTACACACACTTATGCACACATAGCACACACCTCTAAACAAAACATTTTGTAAACTTAATGTGTTAGTCAGGGTTCTCTAGAGGAACAGAACTAATAGGTTAGATGGATATATGAAAGAGAGTTTATTAAGGAGAACTGACTCACATGATCACAAGGTAAAGTCCTACGACAGGTCATCTGCAAGTTGAAGAGCAAGGAAGCCAGTGGTGGATCAGTCCAAGTCCCAAAACCTCAAAGGTAGGGAAACCGACAGTGCAGCCTTAAGTCTGTGGCCAAAGGCATGAGAGCCCCTGACAAACCACTGATGTAAATCCAAGAGTCCAAAAGCTGAAGAACTTGGGAGTCTGATGTTCGAGGGCAGGAAGCATCCAGCCCAGGAGAAAGATGGAGTCCAGAAAACTCAGCAAGTCTAGTCCTTCCATGTTCCTCTGTCTGCTTTTATCATAGCCACACTGGCAGCTGATTAGATGATGGCCACCCAGATTGAGGATGGGTCTGCTTCTCCCAGTCCACTGACTGAAATGTTAATCTCTTTTGGCAACACCCTCACAGACACACCCAGGAACAGTTCTATGCATCCTTCAATCTGATCAAGTTGACATGAATATTAACCAGCACACTTAAAAGCTTTACATCTTATTTGGGGGTAGAGTCTGGGAAGTCACGTGACAGTAGATTATTCTTTTCTTCCTGTTGCTCCCCTGGGTTATCTGATCTCTGACGTCCTAATAGCGGGATCATGTCCCTGCCCTACAGATACTCATTTTCCCAAGTGGTCTAATCACCTCATTTTCCAAACAAAGGCAGCTTGATCCCTAAGTAGCTTTTTCCTATCAGCTTTAAGAACTCAATTTTCTCCCTCATTACATTCTCCCATGAGCAAAACAGTTACAGCTCCTTGCAAATTTATTTTATTAATTCTCTCCTTGAACCTTAACGTAAGTAAAAGAAAGGCAGGAGGGTGACAAACAGGCCCACGCAGTCAGTCCAGACTCTCGTCTTTCTCGTCTGGAGTTGGGCAGGACTCTTTTCTGAGCTCCCAGAAGGTAACTGTTTCCAGAAGTCTCCCTGTTGTCTACTGTCCTCCTTTTAGGGGTATTAATTACCCACTGTCATCCTCTTCTGCATTCAAGACTAGCAAGCAGCTTCCCCAGCCCCTAATGTAACAGCACGATTGTCTTGTGGGCCAAAAACACGGCTGAGAAATATACAAACATATTTATGTATTTGATTAAAACAAAAGCGCTATGAGATTTATAATTTCAGAAAAAAAATGGTAAAATTAATTCTCATTCAGTCTTTCAACACGCTACCACCATTCACAAAACAAGGCCCAAAGCTTTTGTGTCCAATCCACCTATATGAGGAAAATATCAGCAACATCAGCCTCCAGATCAAGGGGCCAACAAAGCTTACCTCTCTCTGATCCCACCTCCTAGTTTCCAACCTTGCTATCTAGAGAGCACTTACCACTAGAACTCCATTCTCTCTGTCACCATAGCCCCTGGAAATACCGTGCTTTCTCCTGCACCTGCCCCACACAGACTATAGCCTGTTAGATGCCAGGATATGTATGTCCATCATTCCTTAAGATCCTGTTTCTCACAATATTCTCCATGCGATAGGCAAATTGATAGGCATGATCTCAGCCCAGGTCATGGGACTAACTCTAGGGATTTGATCCACTGGAAGTAGAGGTCTCCTGACTTCCACTACATGGGGCCTTGCTTGTTGTGTCTTTAAGACATTGAATATACCCATTATATCCAACTTCCAAGTTTGAAGTCTTCAGTCTCAATTCTACTCTGACTCTTTTCGTGGATAGAAGTTAATGTTACTTCCCTTTAAGGTAGCTTCACTAATATTGAGTCCATATGTAGCTCACTGTAAAAGTGTAATTTAGCAATATGCAGGGATCTTTTCTCCTAGGGCTATAAAAAGATTGTAGTTGGAATGTGAATATCCAAGTCCCTAAGATTATCTGTATTATTGTTACCACTGGGAGCATGGCCAGACATTCTGCTTAGAAATAGCTAGATTTGTAACCACACATAACTCTTAAGGATAGTCCCTAAAAAAGATTTTACCAGCCATGTTTTCCGTCTCCACCTTGGAGGGCTGACAGTCCTGTAACAATTTAGTGGCATATTCTTCCCATCTCCAAATCTTTCTCTGCAACTTTCAGACCAGCACCACTTGGGAATGTCTCTGGTTTCTTACAGAGAAATGCCCTAAAGAATGCTGAATAAACAGAACCATGACAGCTATCTGCTTTCTAGGGGATTACATCTTATCTTTAAAGTGGGGCAGGAATTATTTGAGAGTCTTATATAACAGCCATAGACCTCTTTTAGTTCACCCATGAAAAATTCATTTTTAAAAGACATAATTGTGTACTTCTTGCTGCATAGTACTTCTGTTTTGCCTGTTTGTTCATTGAGATACTTCATGAATTTTGTCACTCTTGTAAGCTTGTATAATATTGATCTTTATAACAAGCTGCCCCAAAAGCTATGTCCATTATCAGATAGCTTTTATTTTTAAGTTGTATTCCCAGGACCATAATGACCCAGGCAGGGCTATTCTCTATTTCTTTAAGTGCCTATGGCCAACAGTTTTCAAGTCAGATTGACATTGCACTTCTACTGGGCTAGTGTGCAAATTTCATCCAATACAAGGCAGGGAAGTGTACTTTCAGTTCATACTTCCTGGAAGAGCTCCTAAAACACAGTGGTAACGGCAAAGGCCCTTCCAACCTTGAGATCAAAAGAGAGTGGCTTCATCTAATAACTCTTTGATGTGGGAGGGTCTAATCTCCCCTAGAATTCTGCTTTATCCTTGGGTTCTTATGGTTTTCTTCTGCTCTTGGCTCCTCAACCCTCATAACGTTCTTTCAATTTCACCCCATTGCAGTCCAGATGCAAGAGATTAACCTCTTTCCCAATTTCAACCTAAGTATAAACTCACTGGTATGGTTTGGAAGTTTGTCCCTCCAAACTTCATGTTGAAATGTGAGCAGTGGGGCCTGGTAGAGGTGGGGCCTGGTGATGTTAGGGTCTTGGAGATGGATCCTCCATGAACATCTTGGTGTCATCCTTTGGTAATGATGGGTTCTTGCTCTATTGGTTACCATGAGATCTGGTTTATTAAAAAGAGTCATATGCCTCCCTCCCCTCTCTTTTTCTTTCTCCCTTGCTCCCTCTCTTGCCATGTGATATGCCTGTTCCCTCTTCCCCTTCCACCATGAGTACTCATCAGAAGCCAACAGTTGTTGGGGCCTTGCTTGTACAGCCTGCAGAACTAATTGTAAGCCAAACTAGCTGCTTCATAAACCCAGCCTCAGGTATGCCTTTATAGCAGTGCAAAGTGGACTAATACACTCACTGAGGATTTTCACGATTGATAACTTCCTTAAGTTGTGAGGGGTCACAAGGAGTTGCATGCTGCAGTGAACACAGTCTTCTCAGATTACCGGGACCCCCTCCATTTATTCCACTCCCCCCAACTCCATTCTTTCCTCCTCACTCCTGCAAGCAAACAAATGTCTCTCATTTTCTTAAGCCAAGTAGTTTTCCTCTCTTACATAGTGCCTGTGCTTAGCTATTCTAAATACAGCATTTTCCAAAGTCTATGTGCTCCTTATATTTGAAAAAAAATTCCTTTTATTATTGGTAGAAAATATATTTAATTATCATTTGCAGAAATGCATAATGAATAAAGTAACTGTTAATGAAAATGTAAAGAACCTGCCACATAAACATTTTGATAAATCTAATTTTGGTCTTTTAAAAAATACATTCTTTCACATATACACACACACAAATGGCATCACATCAGGTATTACAAAATGTTCTCCTCTTTTTATGATTAAACATCATGTGGTTAGACATTCTTATGTAAATAAATGTTAATAAGCATATAGCACTCTGTTACATGTATGCTCCTTATTTTACCAATACTCCGTAATTGTTGAGCATTTAGGTTTTTTCAAAATTGTGTAGCTATAAGCAATGCTATGAAAAATAACTATTTCATAACTATAAATTTTCACATAGAAAGTTATGATGGTGCTCTCACATTTAGGCAAAAAGAATCAATGCATTTGGTCTACTATAAAACAGAACAGACAATTAAAAAGCTAAGGAAAAGGAAAAAAAGGTAAAAAAATTTACAAATTGACTATCTTCAATATAAACTGAGAGAATGCTTATATATTTTTAGGGAACTGTTTCTTCTTTTCTAATGCAGAGCACACTATCAGATAACATGATGAATTCACTGGCAGATTTTATTTGAAGCATGACAGCTAAACCATCTATAGATATTCACTGCAAACCAGTGGCAGAATTTCATGATACTTGTTTTAATAAAACAGGAGATCAGATTCTTAGAAGCAATTCTTTTCTGTTCTAAAAAAAAATCCAAGGGAAAGTGATCTTTTCAAAGCTACAGTCACCAGGAAATTCTTTTTAGTAAGCATTGGAATCTTGGAGAACTTGAGGATTGGAAGACTGAAAGAATAGGCCACGAACCATCTGCATTTTTGAAATCACTCAAAAAAAAAAAAAATAGGAAAAGGAGAAGAAAACCCTAAGCACCTACACAAAACAGCTGAAGAACAGCTCACCAGTTACTTCAGGAAACTTCTACTACCTTTTATAGAGGCTGACACACCTAAATATTATTGGTGTAGGAAAATTTATACATATATGTATACACACATACACAAACTCATTGATTTTATATATATGTGACTGTATTTTACTATCATTGACAGATATAAAACTACTTTATTTCAGCCAGGCACAGTGGCTCATGCCTATAATCCCAGTACTTTGGGAGGCCGAGGTGGGTGGATCACGAGGTCAAGAGTTCAAGACCAGCCTGACCAACATGGTGAAACCCCATCTCTACTAAAAATACAAAAATTAGCCAGGCATGGTGGTGTACCTGTAATCCCAGCTGCTCAGGAGGCTGAGGCAGGAGAATCCCTTGAACCAAGGAGGTGGAGGTTGCAGTGAGCCGAGATCATGCCACTGTACTCCAGCCTGGACAACAGAATGAGACTCCATATCAAAAATAAATAAATAAAAATAATAATCATAACTTTAAAAACTACTTTATTTCATGTGGAGAGACTTGATACAATGTAGTGGTGTGTGGGTGTGGGTGTGGGTGTGTGCATATGCACTAAAATATTTTACTTTCCTGTGTTAAAGGAAGATAATAAAGACCAGTTATAAAGTTTTAAAATATTTTATTTTCACTAGGCAGAAGATAACTTTTAAAAATAATTTTATTCTGGTGAAGTTTTGTCTTTCCATAAGGTTTGCATTTTCTCTTCCAAAATTGAAACTGGTTATAACACATCAGGTTTTTCTTTTTGTAATAATTTTGAGAAAGCTTAAACACAAATTTAAAATAATCCTGAATATTGTCATGGCATTTGTGTCTCCCTCTCCTTTGCTTCTGACTTTCTGTGTCTACTGCATTATTACAGCAGTTTGCTGGGCATATGGTAGCAGAAGCTTGAGAAAGTGATAATAGTGATAGAACAGTAATATAATTACACCCTTTCTTATAAAACATTTAAGAAAACTTTGTAAAAAGGATCTGGAAAAAGGAAAGATTTCATGTAACAACAGTAATGGGGGAACAGTTGTCTGTTTCTTTTGTGTCACACATTTCTCCTGAGTAGAAAATAATATTAAATATTCCAAAAAGATTAGAACCAAAGTTTATATGCTTACCCTTGGCCAACTCTGAGTGGTAATCTAAAGAAATATTATTTCAATTATTTTCAATGCAGTTTCAGCAGTTTGCCACTAGGTTTTTATCTAAAAAGAAAAAATCAAATTGTACATCATTAAGTATTACTTATATATATATATTAGTTTTGATTTACTTTTGCTTTCAATTATCTCCTCAAACTGTAAAAAATACATTGAAAAAAAAGTTTAGTAAGCTTAAGTGAATGGTACTCCTCTTAAAAAATTATGCTTTTTCTCCCAATGCTCTTATCTAAGACAAAATCCATAGTTACAAAGGTATAGAAAAATAAATAGGAGAATTAAAATTGTAATCCCAACAGTTCAATTCAAAACACTATCTGGCCATTTTATGAGAAGGTATTGTTTGACCTGATTGATTAATGTAATTGGTCACTTAATAATGATTAACTTCTTTCTACTGTATTCAGAGACAATTATAATAATAGCCAATAACATGTAAAACATATGTATTGATGAATGAGAACAGGGTCATCAAGTCAAGAAATTACCATAGTTAAATGTGTTTAATCAGGAAAAGCTTCTTAAAGTACTTCTGTATTGAGCTGTGTTTTGTAAGGAAGGGAAAAAAAAAAAATGGATTGCCTGAAAGTCTAGGAAAGGCCTTGCAGACAAGGTATAGTGGATAATGGATGCACATTAGAACAAACCGTAATTTTCCATTCAACTTTGCTCTCTTAGGCCTAGCCTAAATAAAGAAGTATTAAATGAATACCTCAGAGTCATTTAGCTCTTGAAAGTAAGACTAATTTGTTCTCAGACACAGATTTCCAATAGTTCACCTAAAAGTAGTTTCTCCTGCTTCTCACACAGACTATAATGCACTATTGATTTTTGTAAGCTTTGCAATTTCTATTTTTTCTGTCTACCATCTCTTTCATGGTCTGGTTTAGAACTTATCTCACCTGCTGGGCATACTGCTGGTGGAAACATTTAATCTGAATTTCAGCCATTTTCCATCTGGGACTCAAAGAAGAATAGGGTTTTTTGATATCTGTTCATTTATTTACGGGGTAAAAAAATGTTAACACATCCCAGAAAGAATGAACTGAACCCAAATTATATTGAGATAGCAAAACAGGTTTTGATGAGGTGCCTACCATGTTGCTGGCCTAGTATGCTTAATGGTCTGTGTGAGCAAATTGGTTCCTTTGCAAATTGGCCTGCAATACTTACAAACTGCAGGAAAGAAAATTGAGATATGCTTTTTTTGAGACCAAAACATTTGAAAGGGCAACTTGCAAAATCTTGCAAAACAGTCCAAGAAAATCCAAAAATGAACTTCAATATTGATCTAATCTTTTAATGTTGGACTGGAAAACAGCTCTGAAAGAAAAATCCCTTAAAACTTTTGCATATAAAATAAAACGGCATGGAAAATAGCTTTGTAAACAATACAAGTATGAAAGCATTTATCATATTCTACAGAAAGGTCTCTGTAAAGAGATGAAAACATAGTAAGTAACCAATATATAAGTGAAAACAAAGTGATCAGGAAATGGACAGAAGATGAATGAAATATAACAGTAAATATAAGGACATATTTTAACACTTATAAACCAAGAACAAAAATTGCCAAGTGGGTTCATTTTGGTAGAATTCATTCATTCATTTTTTGGGTACTCCCTAATGTTGGCAAAGGTGCAGAGAAAAAAAAATGTTAACACTTGGGGTAAGTCATCCCTCTTCAGACCACTCATGCTGGGAAAATAATATAATTGGAATATGGGACCCCACCCAATTCTCATAGTGACTTGTAATCCCCAGTATCGCAGGTGGAGTCTGGTGAAAGGTGATTTGATCATGGGGTCAGGTTTCTCATTAATGGTTTAGCACCACCACTTGGTGCTGTCCTCGTGTTAGTAAGTGAATTCCGGCAAGATCTGGTTGTTTAAAAGTGCATAGCCCTTTGCTCTGTCTCTTGCTATGTGATGTACCCACTTCCCCTTTGCCTCTGCCATGAGTAAAAGCTCCTTGAGGACTTCCAAGAAGCAGATGCCGCTATGTTTCTTGCACAGTCTGCAGAACCGTGAGTCAATTAAACCTCTTTTCTTACCCAGTCTCAGGTATTTCTTTATAGCAATGCAAGCATGGATTAATGCCAAAAATAATTGAAATGAGAAAAGGTGTTACATACTCGAATTTTTTTTTTTTAAGCAACAGAGTCTTGCTCCAGGCTGGAGTATAGTAGAATGGTATAGCTTACTCTAGCCTCGAACTCCTGGGCTCAAACTATCCTCCTTCATCCTTCTGAGTGCCTGGGGCCACAGGTTGCACTACCATGTCTGGCCAATTTTTTGTTTTTTTGTATAGAGAGGGTCTTGCTATGTTTCCCAACCTGGTCTTGAACTCCTGGCTTCAAGCAATCCTCTGACCTTGGCTTTCCAAAGTGCTGGGATTTCAGGCATGAACCACTGCAGCTGGCCCACCCAAAGATTTCTAAAGCATTTTAAAAATAATAAAAAGCTAAAAACCAACCTCAATGTAAGTAGTGATGGCACATGCAAACATTAAAAAGAGCAATTGTGAATACCATATATCACAAGAAAAATGCTGCTGGTAATACTAAATAAAAATCTGGATCCAAAAATAAATGTGCATGATTATATGTGTGGAGGGGATGGGAACAAGGGTGATTTAAACATTTCTTGCTCTGTCCAGTGATAGAAAAAATAATTAAAATTTTAAACTTGAATCAAGATTAATGTCACAAGTAAAGCAATTTTCAATATAATTAACAAAAAGCATTTATAAAATAATAAGATTAATCCATAACTTTTTCTTGAATTCATATTTTTAAAAGGTAGGAAAAGGAGCGTTTTTCTTAGTGGTATAATTGCTTTCTGTTCTGAAAGTTTTCTTTGCAATTGGTGTATCTGCCAAATTGTAAATAAACCCAGGTTCTGCTTTGGGGTGATGAAAATAACGTAAGAATATTATTTTGGTGAACTGTTAAAATTCTTTAAACTGGAGCCATAGGCTTCTCTTTTATAAAATGGAAATTAGGCCAGGTGCGGCAGCTCACGCCTGTAATCCCAGCACTTTGGGAGGTAGAGGTGATGGATCACCTGAGGTCAATAGTTTGACAACAGCTTGGCCAACGTGGTGAAACCCAGTCTCTACTACAATTTCAAAAATTGGCTGGGCATTGTGGCAGGTGCCTGTGATCCCAGCTACTCGGGAGGCTGAGGCAGGAGAATTGCTTGAACCTGAGAGGCGGAGGTTGCAGTAACATGAGATTGCGCCACTGCACTCCAGCCTGGGTGACTGTGCAAGACTCTGTCTCGAAATAAAAAAGGGAGGGTGATCATGTGTTTTACTTATTTGGATTCTGATAAGGATTAAATGAAATACAAGTAGCTCCATTAATATAAAGGTATTTGTTTTCCTATTCTAAGTAGTTAGAGAAATAATCAGAAAAGTATATGATAAAATTCCCTGCTCTAAGAGGTAAGAAATCTGGTTCTTATTCATGCCTGTGAATTTTCCAAATGTGTGCCTCTTGGATATTTATCCTCTTTCAATGTCGATTGTCTCATCTACAAAATGGAGTTGGTCTGGATGACTTACTGATGTCTAACTTTATCGCTCCGCAAGAGTGAGAGTTTGTATAATAACATGCATAATTACACGTTTTTTCCACACTTCACCTTAATAGATCCTTACCTAAAAAATTTACAGTTTACTAGACATATTTGTCTTTAATCAAGATTTTCCCAATTCTCACATTTATAACCAGAGCAGTCTTTAAAACACCAGATATCTAGTTAAAAATTGAAAAACCACCACTGCTTAGATAAACTTTAGCTTTTATTTGACTATTGTATGTAAGATTGCATAAACTAAGAAATCTTCTTGGACAGTTTTGAGCCTGTGTGAACTCAGAAATCCATGTGAGGGATCCCTGGTCCCTACTCCCAATCTCCCAACTCAATCAAAATCATCTTCTGTATTTAAAACTATTAATTTACCATATGTTACAAATAATATATTTCATAATTATTCCAATTGCATAAGATAAACCCTCTGCATGATCATGTTAGTACCTTAGAAGTCTTAGAAATCATGGGATTTGAAGACAAGCCATTTTATCTAGCTGTAGACACAGGATTGGTTTGAACTAAATGCAGAAGAGAAAACTAAAAGGAAAGCAAAACCCATTTTTGTGAAGAGAGAGTCATCAAACCGGAGTAGTAAATACCCAAGCTCCACTTGAAAATCAGAGTTTCTCTTTTTACTGGGAATAAAAACAATTTGAAGAGGGAAGGAAATATAAAGGGAATACAGAAAGGAGATGAAGTCCCTCTAAACAGAAGAGCAGAGTTTATTTATAACCAAAGAGTGTGGACTCAATCAGATGCCGGCATCATGGAAGTCAGGGAAGAGCAGGGAGCACCGTGAGAGCTGTCCTGGTGACATGAGTGGCTGGTAAATGCATCCTTAAGTCAGAGTTCCACAAAGGAAGTTGTGTGTTATAAATCAGGGTATAGATTTAAAACTCACAGGTGCTTTAAGAACACACTCCATGGTGTGAGTGTTGGTAAGCATGTGATTATAAAATAGGACTGAAGAAAATGTGCAGACTGGAATGAAAGAAAGGAAGATTTTGTGCACTTTTTTTTTTTTTTAACACATCCAAGCCTGTTTGATTATGCAGATCACTAGTACCAGCAGTCTTGCAGTAGACGCATTACTGGCAAGGTCTTCCAGAGCACACCATACTCCAGTTTTATGGTTTCCTTTATTATAGCAAATATTATCTAATTAGGAAAATATATTTTATTGCCTATTTTATTTTACTGTAAAAGTCAAAGTGTTTTCAGGAAATAAACATAGCATCTTTCCAAGGTGCTTAGCTAAATGAGAGTTTCAAAGAGTGGCAACTGACAAAATCCTCCCTTTTCCTGTGAATAACTGGAGAAAAGATACTGCTTGAAAAAAAAATCCTGTTTATGTAGATTTAATCTTTCATATTCAAAGTTGTAAAACTGTTCAATGCATTTTATGCAAGCATCAGCCTACATAGGAATGGCAGATTTGAACTTGTATGTTCATTTCATTTCATTATGTGCTATGCACCAGCATTGTGCTGGGTATTAACAGAATCAAGATGGCTCTATGAATACAGTACTGCTCATCTCTTCATATCATTTCTGAACCCGTTAAGAAATAAGACAAAAGCAGAAAGGCAGGTGGAGACCAAAGTATCATCTTAACTGCTAATAAAGCTGATTTTGGAGAATGTAGTCTAATATTTGCAGGCAAGTGGTTTTTCTAATGACAAACCCTAGAATTAAACAGATACCCACCCTGCTGCAGGGAATGCCAAAATGCTATAGGCCTCTCTGTCAGGGTTTTGGATAGAAATCCCATTTTGTAGATCTGGTATGAACAACTGGATTCCAAGAGAAAGTAAAGAAAAGGGACTACATAACACATGTCCTCTGTCTCTACTTAAAGCCACTCATCAGCTGGTGTCATTCTTCCTGAGCAAAGGAAGAGTGATTGAAAGAGTTCAGAGAGGCCTTGAAGATTACACCAGTGGGGCTCCCTTCTATGGAAGCAAACAGGAAAAAGCCTTCCTTATGAAATGCAGCATATTTTCTTCACCTACAGATACTCCAGGCTCTGAAGGAAATAGACAGCTCTTCCCCTTCTTCCCCACTAATCCCCCACTGTAGGGTTGCTTTCTCCTAATTATTTTGCCTGCACAGTGGCCACCAGTCCCTAACAGACATATCCCAGGAGACTTGTTAAGCGATTTCCCTTAAGAAATCCCACCAAGGCACCCTGCTCACTTCATAGATCGCCTATCCCCATGAAGGCTCTCAATGAGTAGTTCTCCTAAGATACACCAAAGGTAGACCATAAGTTTTTCCCAAAGATACTAATAAAGCAACATTAATAACATAGGGAGGCTGAGGAGGGAGGAATGCTTGAGGCCAGGAGTTTGAGACCAGCCTGGGCAATATAGCAAGACCCTGTCTCTACCAAAAAAAAAAAAAAATTTTAATTAGCTGAGCATGGTGGCACCTGTCTGTAGCCCCAGCTACTCAGGAGGCTGAGGGGGGAAGATCACTTGAGCCCAGAAGTTCAATGTTGCAGTGTGCTTTAATCATGCCACTGCACTCTAGCCTGGGCAACAGATCAAGACTGTCTCCAACAAAATAATTTAAAAAAAGAAAAACAAAATAGAAAGGATTACAGAGAGGGAGGGAAGAAGAAGGTTTTGGTAGATAGAGTCCGGGACTTCTGTGCAGCTATGCAAAAGTTTCCTCCAGGCTGATGGACTGTGATGATCCACCTGCCATGCTTGGTAATTTGCTGGGATCAACCTCAGGAAGGCAAGACCTTAAAATAAATGTAACGTCACCCAGAGGGCAGCGGTGTGGTTGATAATCAACTATGACCTTCCCCCCACATTGAGAGACCAAGGTGTTGCATTTCTGTGACTGCTATAATAATACAGAGATTATGAATTTTTTCCCTTCTTAAAAAAGGTCAGTCAGTATGGTTTTTGTTGTTGTTTTTCCGCTTTTTTTAAGGTTATATATTGGTAGAAAACTAACTCAGCCTTTTTATCTACAAATGTCTTTGTTTCATCTTCATGCTTTGAACATATTCACTGTATAAAAATACTGTGTTGACAGATATTGCTTGTCAGTACTTTGTAAATGTTATTGCGTGCTTATCTAGCTTTCATTTTATAGCATGAAGTCAGTTTTCAGTCTCAGGCTCTGTTTTAACATAAATTATCTTCTGGTTGCTGTTAGGATTGTTATTTTTGATGTTCTGCAATTTCACTGCAATGTGCCTAGGTGTAATTTTGTTGTATTTATATTCACTGAGATTTGCTGGTATTACTGAATCTGGGCATTTATTTCTTTTACCAATTCAGGATACTGTTTTCTTTAGTTCTACCCACCTCTGTTAGCTCTTTCTGTAACTCAAACTTCACTTATATTCAACCTTATTCCTCCAATTGTTGGGAGGTACCCAGGGATAGTTTTTGCTCATCCACAGGAAGAGCTGATGATAAATTTGGTGTTTCTGAAGTTATCCTACATTGCCTAAGGAATTATTGAAGGTTTAGTTTTTCATGCCAGAAATGTTTGAGAAGAGTTGGTGCATACTTGAAGAATATTTTCTTTGCTAATATTCAAACATGATAAAGGCAGATTTATATGATGATCTGTAAGCTTCTTTGGATCTCAAAATTCTATTATTATGTTAATAAAATAATGTTCAAATAATTTTACGTCTAAAGCCTCAAGTGTTGTTAAATATAAGACTTTAACCTAAATCCCACAGCAATATGTGTAAAAAGGGCCTACCTTGCTATTCTTTCAAGAATGCTAAAATTAACTTAAAATATTCTAGACAGGTGACCTTGATGTTCACTTAGCATGAATTAATGTTGACATGAATAGTACAGTTACGTGTGAAAATTATTTTATATTATTTCAGAGTTCTTATGAAGCTTTAATCAATTTAGAAGACTGTTTTAAAGGAGTGTAATTTCCTTTTTTGGCTATGGTTTCCATTTATTGTTCTGTAATTTGTTTTTAATTCTTGCCTATAGAACTTTTGTTGTCCTTGAAAAAAAGACACCAAGTATCAAGGGAAAAAAGAGGCAGTGAAATTATTGAAAGGAACTATATAATAGCAATTAGGAAGAACAATTCTTCTCTTGTTTGTCCAAATATTTGTCTTCTGAAAGTGTTTCTGTGGCCACTGCCCATGCTTCCTGTACTTTTTAGATTTATAACATAATTCGCATCAACCTACATTTCCCCATAATGTTAAGCTGTCTTTATTGTCACTTTCTTCTAAATCCAACCAGAAAGTAAACAAGTATTTAAAACAATACCTGGAGCATAATGTGTTCAATAAATATTGCTCTGCGACTTTAACAGAGCTGTAATACCGTCCTCAGAGTCTGTGTTCATGGTACCTCCATGATTGTGTATTCTACAGGTCATGTAGCCACATGTTGAGATCTTGCTCTTAAGTGTATCTGGCAAAAAGGTATCACATTTTCTTAATGAGACAAGAAAAATATTATCTTTGCATGGGTGGCAAAGAAATTCAAAAACTATGACAACCACTCTGAACCAATTCCAGTAACATTAACTATTAAATTGCATTCATTCAAATCAAGTATGATATTTACTGATACGTATGTGTGCGGTAATTCGTACTTTTTGAAAAGTTAAAGCAACATATCTCATGCAAATACAAAATAAACATGTCAGCCATTTTATTCTACTCAGGGATTAAAGAGTGAACCAATATAAGATGGTAAAGACTGATTCAGAACAGAATCTGAAGAACATATATCTGTATAGGTATATACATACACACACACACATATATATATGTTAAAATAAATATTGACACTAAACTGGTTCATATTTTTAGGGCAATAAAGTGTGGTGTGTATGATTATCTTTTATACTTGGCAGAAATTACTTGTATGTACACCAATCAAAATTCATGTATGTCACTATTGACAAATATTTTTCACATACTAACAGTTCTCTACAAATAATTTCTAACCCACAACATTATGAAATAGCCTACAAATACAAAATCAATTAAATGTCCACCCCCATATAGAGTGAGATTATTTCTGAAGGAATTCCTAGATAACACCCACTAAAAGTCTTTGCTCATTTCCAAGTGTCAGCTCAGAGAACTACAGAGAATATAAGGAATACAGAACATGTGAATGTGGTAAGAGACCCATGAATCTTATTGTCCTGGAGCTGTTTTCTCTGAATTTATAAATGAATGCTGGATCTGTTTTGTTGCTTATTTATATAATTATATTTATCTTGGAGCTAAGTATAGTATTTCGTCTTGAGGGACAATATTTTTCTTATATGGTCTTTCTAGCTTAATACTTCGTGTGTGTGTGTGTGTGTGAGAGAGAGAGAGAAAAAAAAATATGTATTTTTAACATACTGCATAGAATAAAATTGAGATGTAAGCTCAAACAAAATAAGTAAAAAGTCATTGTCACCAAGCCCAATGTAACTCTCGATAAACATATTATGTGCTAATCCTATTTGCTGCAATAGTTCATATAATGATTTCAGTGAATATGGTCTCACAATGGAGGAAGTTTTCTTGCAGAAAGCTAAGGAATAAATACATTTGCAAAATTTCCCCATAATTTTAAACATGATCCATGCTAGTATGTTTGCCAGTTGAGCTTGAATTTGTTTTAAGCTGTCTTAAAATGCTGATTTTTTTTTTAAGGGTGAGATACACTCTGTGTTTTCTTCATATCATGTTCTCCATCTTTGATCATATTCCAAATCATTGATTGACTCATGCTTATTAATAGGCAGTCATGATAGCCTGAAATGTATGTGTTTACTTCTCTCCTGCTTCCTATTACTTCCAGGAGACATCAGTAAGCCAACTGTCTTAGTTTATTTGGGCCACTATAACAAGAGACCTTAGACAGGGTAATTTAAATACTGTAGAAATGTATTTCTCACAGTTCTAAAGGCTGGGAAGTCCAAAATCAAGTTGCTGGAAGATTCAGTGTCCATGAGGGTCTTCTTCCTTACAGATGGTGGCCGTGTATCCTCACGTGGTGGAGGGGAAGGAATTAACAAGCTCCCTTAAGCCTCTTCTATGAAGGCACTAATCCCTCATGGCCTAATCACCTCCCAAAGAGCCCAACTTATAATGTTGTCACCTTGGTGATTAGATTTCAACATATGGATTTCTAGAGAGACACACGCATTCAGAAGACCATGGCACCAACTAACTGTCCTGCCATGTACTATCTTCCTGGCATACACATCAAAGGAAGACTAGTCATCACTTTGGGTTGTGCTGCCAGATAGAAGGAAGTAAATTTACAAGACTAGGGTTTAGGCTGATGGAAAGATGCTCTGTTAGGTTCCAGCAAGCTGCATGCTCCAACAGTGTTTTACCAGGGCTCTGATCTGAAGGTATTAGACACTGGTCTAGCTATTAATATAGTGGTTGCTTTTTGTCCCATGAGTCTTACTATGCTTTTTTGGGTACTGACTTCTTTCGGGATGTCTATGTAGAGAAGGGATTGGTATCTTCATGCATACACCTAATAGTAGTCACTATTGATTCTTTCTGCACAATGCATCTATTGGCTAATATTTGCTGGAGATGGCTGGACTTTCACATCAAAGCTGTTTGTGTGACATAAAAAGAAGATAAGTTTGCTTTTAATTAATAAGAATGGAACAGAGGTTTTCACAGAACGTTTTTCTCAACGTTCTCCCCATATATGCCAAAATGGCATCAAAATGAATACTTAGAATATAATACAAAAGCAAAAAAAAGAAAGCAAATCCAAAGAAAAGAAAAGGTTTACATTGTCTATCAGGGGCTCTGGCCCTCTGTGAGAGGCAGAATGTTGCTGTGATGCAGGTTTAGATTTAAAAATCATATTACCTGGATTCCTAACCTTCCACCACTTGCTGGCTAGGCAACCTGGACAAATTATATATAACCTCTCTCTGCTCCTAAATTTTCTCATCTGAAAAATGGAAATAATAATGATTGCTGACGATCTAGGTAATTACTATATCTAAAATATATTGTAAGTGACATGATTTTATATTCTCATCTTTAATTTTCACAGTGATCCTCTGAGAATCACTCAGCATTTCTATGACAAAAAGCAATTAATAAGAAATACCATATCTAAATTACTGACACTTTGCCTCTGTCATACAGGATGTAAATCTGTGTCTATATTTGAGATTTATGACAAACAAAATAAAATATGTGACTAATTTAGAAATGATCAAAAGTTAGCAAGTATTGCTCTCTAAACATTGAATTTATTATTTTTTTCTCGTAAAGATAGAGCTAACAGTATAGCAAAGAGAAGTAACATGCTAAGTAATGTTCTCTGTGTTTAAGGAAGACAGACAAGAAGAGACGTTCCATTTGGAGAAAGGTTAAATTCCACTTACAAAGTCTTCCTGAGTATAGTGGCCACTACTTAACTTTTCCAAAGGACTATCGTTATTTCTGACATATCTCCATTTTCTTGGCAAATAGCACTATTTGCTTTTTTCCACATGTGCCCTATTATTTCTTGTCTCTGTGATAGGTGTTGTGATGCTGCCTCAAACCTAGAAAATGTATTATCTCTGATTTATTATAATTATTCTTTCAAGTCAGTCAGAATGCAAACATTTCCAAGAATCCTTGACTAAATCTTCCAAACGGGTGCAATCTCTCCCTTCTCTAAACAGACCTCAGCCTTGATCTGCTTGCCTTTTTTGGCACTTTTCACTTTATATTTTCCCGGTCAAGGGAAGAAATCACCAGTTACAGGCTAAGCTGTGTCTGAGTATGCCATTTAGTGGATGCATCTGGGAAATCACTGCGTCTGTTAAGCCCACAACTACTTAAATCTCTTACTACGTAGTTTCCAAGGAGATGATCTCTTCTAAGACAAAATGGTGCTGAATGTGATAAAGATTTATCTTACAGGAGCATGGTAAATATTGCTTGATGTCTTTCATTTGAATTTGATGTTGGATATGTCTGTGCCTACTATGTTGAAGACAAAAGGGTGGAGGAAAGGCTGTAGGTTAAAACTGGAAGATGCTTTACTAAAACTCTGTAAGAAGTTGGACTATAAACAATATACTTTGGTATCATAATCACAGTGCATTGCACAAGGAGAAAAGTGGCATTTTCCGTCATTGTGCTTTATAACTTTGATGTGTTGCGAGCTATAGTGCATCCATGGTGGTACCTGGCAGGAAGCTAAGAATCAGCAGCAGTGCCCCTTCAACATTGATGGTGGTGACTGAAGAATGTGGGTATGTCTACTGGAAAAAGCTGTAAATCCCCATGACAACTTTGAGCCTAGAGAATGCACTGGAATCCAGTGAAATGGGCAGGGATCCCTCAAAACTCACATTACCTGGAAGAAATAATAGTGACAACAGAGGGAACAGGAGAGCAGATGGCAGAGCCCATCATCTGTTACATGTGGGAAAATTCCTGGTCAGTCTTGAAAATATTTGATGGTGAATAATTCTACTGTAGGCCAAGATACTAACCTAGAAAATAAAGGTCAATGCTAGTAAATTATGGCTTATCCATGTAACATCAGTACATTCTATAGAATTCCTGTCTCCCCTACTATAATAGGACTGTTAAGAAGAAAGCTACAGAGAATTAGTCCCCATAGTTGCAAACCTAGGATCATGTGTGCAGGAAGGTAAATAAAAATTTAAGATGTGAATGAATGAAAATGGAACAGTTTAAAAGTCCTAGGATTCCTGAATTTTAGATCCCTACTGTATGTCTGGCAACAAAGGTATATTGGTTATTTCTTTATTTATTGTGTACAAATTATATATGGGAAACTGTATTAGGTACTGAGAGACACTATAAATGAAAATAGTTGATGATATGGTTTGGCTGCATCCTCACCCAAATCTCATTTGAATTGTAGCTCCCACAATTCCTATGTGTTGTGGGAGGGACCTGGTGGGAGGTAATTGAATCATGGCAGGGGGCGGGGTGTCTTTCCCATGCCGTTCTTGTGATAGTGAATAAGTCTCATGAGATCTGATGGTTTTATAAAAGGGAGTTTTTCTGCACAAGCTCTCTCTTTGCTGCCATCCATGTAAAACATGGCTTGCTCCTCCTTGCCTTCTGCCATCATTGTGAGGCTTCCCTAGCCATGCAGAACTGTGAGTCCATTAAACTTCTCTTCTGCATAAATTACTCATTCTTGGGTATGTCTTTATTAGCAGCATGAAAATGGACTAATACAATTGATTCCTGTGAAAACAATCTACTTAGCAAGAGAACAGGTCTAATAGGTTATTAGGAATTAGGCAAACTGGATATCTAACACTAATTTACTTCAACAGCCTTTTTGTTGGCCCTAAGTTTTACTCAATTTTTCAGTATATCAGAAATGTAAGGGAATACATAATTCATATTTTGGCAAGAAATAAGGCACACATAGTTTAAAAACTGGTTCATATTATCTTTTCTTTTCTTTCTTTTTTTTTTAAAACTGAGTTTCCTTCTGTCATCCAGATTGTGCAGTGGCACAATCTCAGCTCACTGCAACCTCCACCTCACATGTGCCAGTGATTCTCCTGCTTCAGCCTCCTGAGTAGCTGGGACTACAGGCATGCACTACCATGCCCAGCGAATTTTTGTATTTTTAGTACAGACAAGGTTTTGCTGTGCTGGCAAGGCTGGTCTTGAACTCCTGGCCTCGAGTGATTCACCTATCTAGGCCTCCCAAAGGGCTGGGATTAAAGGAGTGAGCCACCACACCCAGCCTCTTTTGTATTATTATTAATAATGTATGAAACATTCATGACGTATGGCTCCTTTTTCTTTTCTGAGAGAGAGTTTCGCTCATATTGCCCAGACTAGAGTGCAATGGTGCGATCTTAACTTACCACAACCTCCACCTTCCAGGTTCAAGTGATTTTCCTGCCTCAGCCTCCTAAGTAACTGGGACTCCAGGTGTGTGCCACCATGCCTGGCTAATTTTTGTGCTTTTAGTAGAGACAAAGTTTTGCCATGCTGGCTAGGCTGGTCTTGAACTCCTGGCCTCAAGTGATTCACCTACATAGGCCTCCCAAAGGGCTGGGATTACAGGCATGAGCCACCGCAGCCAGCCCGTTTTGTATTATTATTAACAATGTATGAAACATTCATGACATGACATACAGCTTTTTTTTTTGGAGACGAAGTTTCGTTCTTGCCCAGACTAGAGTGCAATGGTGCGATCTCAGGTCACCACAACCTCCACCTCCCAAGTTCAAGCAATTCTCCTTCCTCACCCTCCTGAGTAGTTGAGATTACAGGTGCCTGCCACCATGCCAGGCTAATTTTTTTTGTATTTTTAGTAGAGACAGGGTTCTTCATGTTGATCAGGCTGGTCTCAAACTCTCGACCTCGTATGATACACCTGCCTTGGCCTCCCAAAATGCTGGGATTACAGGTGTGAGCCACCGTGCCTGGCAAGGGACATATGGCTTCTTTTGAGAACGAATCCTGAAGCCAAATGCAAAAATATTGCTTTATATTCCATTTTCTTGGAGATTCACAAAACATATGCATTTTAAAGACCCCAATATCAATTACAGTAAATAATCCTAATGAAAGTAATCACCGTAGTCAAAGTTACTTGAGTAAAGACTTACTTTTTTTAAAATAATACACTGATAGTCTGCTGAAATGGATTTGGAAAATGCTGGTTTTTTGAAAAATATTAATTTAATGAAAATAAAATTATTAAAATGCAAGTATCACTTTATTCCCAATTCTTTTTTGACTGTTAACCAAAATTTATAACAATACTTGATAATTTTTTACTTCTTAGGAAGTTTAAGTATATATGATTAATTATCTCAAGTAATAAACTCCACCTTCATGACCCTGAAAAAAAACTCATCTAACATTTATACTTTAATAGAGACATAAGTCCAGAATTACAAATTCATGTGAACAGATTGAATTGTTCAATGACTCAATCAAAAATTAAATAATTTGAAGAACAATGCAGTCAAATTCTTACATTAATACATAGACAAATGTAGGAATGTGTATTTTAGTTAAAATGTCAATGTAAAATGAAGCCATCAAACTTTGAAGAAAATAGTGGAAATGTGTAACTAATATATAATTATAAACTGTATATGAACAATGAATACACATATGTGTGTAAGTATAAATTGTTTGAGATAGGGTCTCACTCTGTCACCCAGGCTAGAGAGCAGAGTACAGTGGAATGATCATAGCTCACTGTAGCCTCAACCACCCAGGCTCAAGTGATCCTCCAGCCTCAGTTCCCTGAGAAGCTGGGACCACAGGTGCATGCCACCATGCCTGGATAACTTTTTAAAATTTTTTTTGTAAAGATGGCTTTTTAGTATGTTGCTCAGGCTGGCCTCAAACTCATGGCCTCAAGCAGTCCTCCTACCTTGGCCTCCCAAAATGCTGGGATTACAGGTGTGAGCCACCATGCCCAGCCATGATTATATTTTTTAAAGTCAAGTGTATCTGACTATACTGGTATAAAAATATCTGCACTTTGGAAAGATCATTAAAAAGGTTAAAAAGAAAATACCAAGTTGAGAAAGATGCCACATGTGTGAAGGACTCAATCTATCGTTGCTGACTTTGGAGGTCTAGGAAGTGGGCATGAGCCAAGGAATGAGGAAGGTCTCTGAAAGCTGGAAAAGAGAAGGAAAACAATTTTCTTCTGGAACCTCCAAAAGCAGCACAGCTCTTCAACACCTTTAGCCCTGTGAGATCTGTTGGAAACTTCTGTTTTTTTTTTTTTTTTGTTTTTTTGTTTTTTTGTTTTTTTTTTTGTGAGACGGAGTTTTGCTCTTGTTACCCAGGCTGGCGTGCAATGGCGTGATCTCGGCTCACCGCAACTTCCGCCTCCTCGGTTCAGGCAATTCTCCTGCCTCAGCCTCCTGAGTAGCTGGGATTACGGGCACGCACCACCATGCCCAGCTAATTTTTTGTATTTTTAGTAGAGACGGGGTTTCACCATGTTGACCAGGATGGTCTCGATCTCTTGACCAAATTGTAAATCATCTGTGTTGCTTTTAGCCACTAAATTTGTGATAGTTTATCATAGCACCAATTTAAAAAACTGATATAATAAGCATAACTAAATGTATTCTGTGACTTGGATCTCATCCTAATACTTCCAAAGGCGGCAATTTATTCTAAAGAAAAAAGAGTAGAGAAAAGTAAGAGCCTTCTCACGTCTCTGACATAAAGTTTGAGGTTCTCTGAGTTCTGGATTCAGCTAGAGACCATGTCATTCCATCTGAAGGGTGTCTCTCAAAAATTATAATTTAGTTCAAAACAGAGATCATTCACTGGGCAGATGACTGAGGGAGAACTGAGAAACAAATCTACTTTTTGGATAGCCAAAATCATTGTAATCCTATTTAAATATTAAATTAAGGCATTCTTTTCTGTGTAGTTATCTTTTGATTGCACCTTTTGGGATACCTCAGCAGGAGAGACATAATTATAAGGTGTAAGATGAGCTCTTTTGTTTTCCTTTCTATTTATTCACTGACTAAGAATGGTTGAAAATTGTCCTCTTCTTTTTCTGGTGTAGTATTCAGATAGTCTGATTTGAATAAGACTGCAAATGGGTTACTGAGCAATTACTTTGCTCACACATTGAAACCACAGCCCTCATTAAAATATAATCATCAAATTCTATTTTATACAATAATAGAAACACGATGCATTTAATGCTGTAAGAAAGAAAGAGATATTTATGGAAGAAAACCTGCGTCTTTAGGAGCAAATTATGAATTCCTTCTAAATCTATGAATGTCAATACTCTAACAAGTATCCAAGTCTACAAAAAGTTTAAATTGACAAGATTGAGAATGACTCATACTTACTTTCAAAGCAATATACCTATTTGCCTGTGTAATATACATAGGAATATGAACTCTTAGGAAAAAAACGTTTTTTGAACATCATTGATGAAGGTAATATATAATAAATGTGACCTATTTTATTTGCTGATATTCAGTAATATAGCTCATTGTTTGCCTGCTTCACATGAAAAGCTAAATGATCTTACAAAACTTGTAGCGCTATGATGAAAGATGCCAGACGCCTAAGCATTCCCACATTCTTGTTGTTAGAATAATGGGATTTTTTATTTGTTTAAAACAATAGATGAATTCATAAACATGTAACTAACTATATTTAATCAAACAACATGTGGAACTGAAGACTTCACTTTAGTAAACACCAACAAATATGCACATTTGTGGATGTATATACATATGTGTATTTATATATGTATATGTATGTATAAACAGATCACCACACCATGTCACATGCAACATAAATTCTACAATTAAGGTTATTTGTAATCAGAACGTTTTTAAGCCAAAACGTATTCTAGTCATTAAAACTATATAATTAAATCATAAGATTATGTAGTCAAACATCCTTTTATTATAAAGGACCCAAAAATGTTAAGAAACCAAACTGTAGACAAACCAGAGCTAAAACTCAGGTCTTTCTGGGCTTTCACCTGCTTTTCCTTTGATTTGATATACGTGAATTTTACAAGGATGTACAAATTTTAGATTTTTAAATAGGAATAAATCTGGCTCAAAATCTTTCATTTATGAAAGGATGCCTGTGAGGCCTCTAATTATTAAATATATATCTTACATATCTAATGATATGTACAAATATAGCTCATATATAAAATATGTCCCAAATATATCATATATGATATGTATCTTAAGTATATTAAGATACATAAATATTTATAATATATAAAAATATATATATTAAGATATATACATATTTCAGATATATAAAAACTAAAGATTTACAAATTCATGTTTAACATATCTGGCTTAGATAATCAATACATTCATTCAAATATTTCCCAGTTATGTATGACACAGTATGTTCACGTACTGAATTAATTTGCTCTTTTTTGTTAACATTCTTTCTTCCACACTTTTTCTCCAGCCACATGAGAGTAAAAATTAAATGAATTTACAATGAAATAAATGGGAGACTTTGTGCAAATGATTTAGAAAACTAAACCCTTCCTACTATTTTATCTGTTTCAAGACTTTCAATCTAATTTCATCTAAGACCGATAAAAATTGAAAATATTCTAATATCCTTTAATAATATTTAATGACTTTATTAAATGTTTTTGGTTTTGTTTCCTGATACCCTGCATGATGGTAGAGTAAGTTAAGCACTGTGACCAGACATGGAAACAATATGTTTTTCTGTACCTCTCCCAAAATTTTTCTTCTGAACTTTCTGTTCCTTTCTTTTGTTTCTACCCCATGTGACACCTTGTCTCTTAATTTGTGTTCCCCTCCATCAAGCACCACTGTAGGTGTATGTAAGTACACGTAGGCATCTCGTTAAATTGATTGTTCACTGAGGTTATCTCTGCCTATCCCAAATTGCTGCAAGTTGAAAATCAAATCTGTGATTTAATGTTATTTAGTTATGATTAATAACTTAGCATTTATTGATACATATACATGCAATGCATTCTTTTGAATTTTATACTTTAAAAATATATAAGTCATGCAAAGACAATCTGTTGATTCATATTCTTCACCCTGTTGAAACCATGGTCCACAGAAGAATGCTGTAGAAAGAATAACACAAATGGCATCAAGAGATCTCAACATCGTTCATAGACTTTTTGGCATTTTTTTCAACACAAATACTCTACAGTGATATTCCTTGATCATTCTACTTCTGTCTGTTTTTCTCATTCTCTCACCACTGTTCTTGTCTTCACCAACTCTCCCCATTTCTTGCATCCTTAAACTTCCAGAAAATGTATGAAACCTATACTACATATGTGTCAAGTACTGGAGAAAGAATTCTGAACCAGAGACTTGCGCCCCATGGAGCTTTTATTCTAGTGAGAGAGTAAGATGATATACATGTACGTAAATGACCTAATAAAGATAAAGGAAGATAAAGGATTATAGAGCAACTAGTGAGTCAAGTGACTTCTGGGACCCAAAGGGATTGGGGACCAAGACAGGCCTGGCACTTTGTAGTCCAAACAAAGAGAACTAGTAAGAAACCCTCCCTCCTTTGCAGAGAAATTATTTCCCTGACCTTAAAAATGCCGAGGAGTAGCTGGCATAGTGAAATGCCTAGCAATTTTCTCCTAAAACTGGAAGTTTAAGGAAATCCACACTGCTTGTGACTCAATCTGGGGACCTTTGCAGGGCATGGGACACATTTCTTCTTATGATAGCGGTCTATGGGGTACAGACAGCTTTGACCTCCATCACTTGTGAGATTCCTCTATTTGGCCTGAACCTCAACATTCCCAGAAAGAAAATAGCCACCTATCTAAAAGCTACCTGCATTCAAAGAGTGACCAGAAAAATCAGAATGCATATCCAGAGAAGTAAAGCTGCTAAGGAATATAGACAATTCAATTAAAAATAAGAAACATTTTAGAGGAGAATCAAGTGTGGCACATCCCAGATAAAGAGTATTTGGTGATTAACAACGTGATTTCTCAACCAAACAGTTCTGCAAATGATTTGAAGGAGAGGATGTTTACTACTCATGTGTGTGTCCTGGAAAATCAAGTACAAAAACACAGAAAGATCAAGTACCAAAGCACAGAAAAACAATTACAAAGAAATAAAAATCATGTGGAGGGGAAATGAATCTTGGAGGATATGACAGGAGACAGTAAAAGATGTACCAGTCAGAGAAAAAGACAGATGGAGGATTGTCCATAAAAATAAAATAATAGAATTTATTTTTTTTTTCCTAAACAAAAACCTGATATCCCAGATTAAATGGTTTCTGTGAGGTCCAGGTCAGATTGATAAGAAATAGGACATTCTATAAAACTCCTGAATTCTAAGGAAGGGGAAAAATATGACAAGTTTCAAGGTAGAAAAAAGCAAAGGAAAAAAATGTCAGAATCCTCATCTGAAACAGTGGAAGCCTGAAGACAGTGAAAGAGCAGCTACCAACCACTGTGAGAAAAATGGTGCCATTCATGAATTGTAGACCCAGCTAAGACTTTATTACATTTTGAGGTTAAGGAAAAATATAAGAGAAACTGCCATCCAAGTATTCTCTCTAAAAGAAAAAATAGTAAAGCGTCTTAACTAAGCAAACTGGAATAGAAACCTAAAGGTGGCAGGAAAGAAAGAAAAGATCAAGTGGAGATTAATCAACAAATCTTTTTTTTTTTTTTTTCTTTTTTTTTTTTTTTTAATTGCATTTTAGGTTTTGGGGTACATGTGAAAAACATGCAAAGTTGTTGCATAGGTGCATACATGGCAGTGTGATTTGCTGCCTCCCTCCCCCTCACCCATATCTGGCATTTCTCCCCATGCTATCCCTCCCCAACTCCCCCCCCACTGTCCCCCCCACTCCCCCGCAACAGACCCCCGTGTATAGTGCTCCCCTCCCTGTGTCCATGTGTTCTCCTTGTTCAACACCCTCCTATGAGTGAGAACATGTGGTGTTTGGTTTTGTGTTCTTGTGTCAGTTTGCTGAGAATGATGGTTTCCAGGTTCATCCATGTCCCTACAAAGGACGCGAACTCCTCATTTTTAATGGCTGCATAATATTCCATGGTGTATATGTGCCACATTTTTCCTGTCCAGTCTATCATCGATGGGCATTTGGGTTGGTTCCAGGTCTTTGCTATTGTAAACTGTGCTGCAATGAACATTCGTGTGCATGTGTCCTTATAGTAGAACGATTTATAATCCTTTGGATATATGCCCAGTAATGGGATTGCTGGGTCAAATGGAATTTCTATTTCTAGGTCCTTGAGGAATCGCCACACTGTTTTCCACAGTGGCTGAACTAATTTACACTCCCACCAACAGTGTAAAAGTGTTCCTATTTCTCCACATCCTCTCCAGCATCTATTTTCTCCAGATTTTTTAATGATCGCCATTCTAACTGGCATGAGATGGTATCTCAACGTAGTTTTGATTTGCATTTCTCTAATGACCAGTGATGATGAGCATTTTTTCATATGTTTGTTGGCCTCTTGTATGTCTTCTTTTGTAAAGTATCTGTTCATATCCTTTGCCCATTTTTGAATGGGCTTGTTTGTTTTTTTCTTGTAAATCTGTTTTAGTTCGTTGTAAATTCTGGATATCAGCCCTTTGTCAGATGGGTAGGCTGCAAAATTTTTTTCCCATTCTGTTGGTTGCCGATTCACTCTATTGACTGTTTCTTTTGCCGTGCAGAAGCTGTGGAGTTTGATTAGGTCCCATTTGTCTATTTTGGCTTTTGTTGCCAATGCTTTTGGTGTTTTGGTCATAAAGTCCTTGCCTACGCCTATGTCCTGAATGGTTTTGCCTAGGTTTCCTTCTAGTGTTTTTATGGTGTTAGGCCTTATGTTTAAGTCTTTAATCCATCTGGAGTCAATTTTAGTGTAAGGTGTCAGGAAGGGGTTGAGTTTCTGCTTTCTGCATATGGTTAGCCAGTTTTCCCAACACCACTTATTGAACAGGGAATCCTTTCCCCATTGCTTGTTTTTATCAGGTTTGTCAAAGATCGGGTGGTTGTAGATATGTTGTGTCGCCTCCGACGCCTCTGTTCTGTTCCATTGGTCTATATCTCTGTTTTGGTACCAGTACCATGCTGTTTTGATTACCGTAGCCTTGTAGTAGAGTTTGAAGTCCGGTAGTGTGATGCCTCCTGCTTTGTTCTTTTTGCTTAGAATTGACTTGGCTATGCGGGCTCTCTTTTGGTTCCATATGAAGTTTAAGGTGGTTTTTTCCAGTTCTATGAAGAAGGTCATTGGTAGCTTGATGGGGATAGCGTTGAATCTGTAAATTACTTTGGGCAGTATGGCCATTTTCACGATATTAATTCTTCCTAACCATGAACATGGAATGTTTCTCCATCTGTTTGTGTCCTCTCTTATTTCATTGAGCAGTGGTTTGTAGTTCTCCTTGAAGAGGTCCTTTACGTTCCTTGTTAGTTGTATTCCTAGGTATTTTATTCTCTTTGTAGCAATTGTGAATGGCAGTTCGTTCTTGATTTGGCTCTCTTTAAGTCTATTATTGGTGTATAGGAATGCTTGTGATTTTTGCACATTGATTTTGTATCCTGAGACTTTGCTGAAGTTGCTTATCAGTTTCAGGAGATTTTGGGCTGAGATGATGGGGTCTTCTAGATATACAATCATGTCGTCTGCAAATAGAGACAATTTGACTTCCTCCTTTCCTAATTGAATACCCTTTATTTCTTTTTCTTGCCTGATTGCTCTGGCTAGAACTTCCAGTACTATATTGAACAGGAGTGGTGAGAGAGGGCATCCTTGTCTAGTGCCCAATTTCAAAGGGAATGCTTCCAGTTTTTGCCCATTCAGTATGATATTGGCTGTTGGTTTGTCATAAATAGCTTTTATTATTTTGAGGTACGTTCCATCGATACCTAGTTTATTGAGAGTTTTTAGCATAAAGGGCTGTTGAATTTTGTCGAAGGCCTTCTCTGCATCAATTGAGATAATCATGTGGTTTTTGTCTTTGGTTCTGTTTATGTGGTGAATTACATTTATAGACTTGCGTATATTGAACCAGCCTTGCATCCCCAGGATGAATCCTACTTGATCATGGTGGATAAGCTTTTTGATGTGCTGTTGCAATCGGCTTGCCAGTATTTTATTGAAGATTTTTGCATCTATGTTCATCATGGATATTGGCCTGTAGTTTTCTTTTCTTGTTGAGTCTCTGCCGGGTTTTGGTATTAGGATGATGTTGGTCTCATAAAATGATTTGGGAAGGATTCCTTCTTTTTGGATTATTTGAAATAGTTTCAGTAGGAATGGTACCAGTTCCTCTTTGTATGTCTGGTAGAATTCGGCTGTGAACCCATCTGGACCTGGGCTTTTTTTGGGTGGTAGGCTCTTAATTGCTGCCTCAACTTCAGACCTTGTTATTGGTCTATTCAGGGTTTCGACTTCTTCCTGGTTTAGGCTTGGGAGGAGGCAAGTGTCCAGGAATTTATCCATTTCTTCCAGGTTTTCTAGTTTATGTGCATAGAGTTGTTTGTAATAATCTCTGATGATGCTTTGAATTTCTCTGGCATCTGTGATGATATCCCCTTTATCATTTTTTACTGCATCTATTTGGTTATTCTCGCTTTTCTTTTTTATTAGTCTGGCTAGTGGTCTGTCTATTTTGTTGATCTTTTCAAAAAACCAGCTCCTGGATTTATTGATTTTTTTGAAGGGTTTTTCGTGTCTCTATCTCCTTCAATTCTGCTTTGATCTTAGTTATTTCTTGTCTTCTGCTAGGTTTTGAGTTTTTTTGATCTTGCTCCTCTAGCTCTTTCAATTTTGATGATAGAGTGTCAATTTTAGATCTCTCCTTTCTTCTCATGTGGGCACCTATTGCTATATATTTTCCTCTAGAGACTGCTTTAAATGTGTCCCAGAGATTCTGGTATGTGGTGTCTTCATTCTCGTTGGTTTCGAAGAACATCTTTATTTCTGCCTTCATTTCAGTGTTTATCCAGTCAACATTCAGGAGAAAGTTGTTCAATTTCCATGAGGCTGTGCGGTTCTGGGTTGGCTTCTGAATTCTGAGTTCTAACTTGATTGCACTGTGGTCTGAGAGACTGTTTGTTATGGTTTCCGTTCTTTTGCATTTGCTGAGGAGTGATTTACTTCCAATTATGTGGTCAATTTTAGAGTAGGTGTGATGTGGTGCTGAGAAGAATGTATATTCTGTGGATTTGGGGTAGAGAGTTCTGCAAATGTCTATTAGGTTTGCTTGTTCCAGGTCTGAGTTCAAGTCCTGGATATCCTTGTTAATTTTCTGTCTCGTTGATCTGTCTAATATTGACAATGGGGTGTTGAAGTCTCCCACTATTATTGTGTGGGAGTCTAGGTCTCTTTGTAAGTCTTTAAGAACTTGCCTTATGTATCTAGGTGCTCCTGTATTAGGTGCATATATATTTAGGATCGTTAGCTCTTCTTGTTGCATTGATCCTTTTACCATTATGTAATGTCCTTCTTTGTCTCTTTTGATCTTTGTTGCTTTAAAGTCTATTTTATCAGAGATGAGAATTGCAACTCCTGCTTTTTTTTGTTCTCCATTTGCTTGGTAAATCTTCCTCCATCCCTTTATTTTGAGCCTTTGTGTATCCTTGCTTGTGAGGTGGGTTTCCTGGATACAGCACACTGATGGGTTTTGGCTTTTTATCCAATTTGCCAATCTGTGTCTTTTGATTGGGGCATTTAGTCCATTTACATTTAGGGTTAATATTTTTATGTGTGAATTTGATCCTGTCATTTTGATGCTAGCTGGCTGTTTTTCCCATTGGTTGATGCAGATTCTTCATTGTGTTGATGCTCTTTACCATTTCGTGCATTTTTGGAGTGGCTGGTACTGGTTGTTTTTTTCTATGTTTAGTGCCTCCTTCAGGAGCTCTTGTAAAGCTGGTCTGGTGGTGATGAAATCTCTGAGTGCTTGCTTGTTCTCAAAGGATTTTATTTTTCCTTCACTTATGAAGCTTAGTTTGGCTGGATATGAAATTCTGGGTTGAAAGTTCTTTTCTTTAAGGATGTTGAATATCGGCCCCCACTCCCTTCTGGCCTGTAGGGTTTCTGCTGAGAGATTTGCTGTAAGTCTGATGGGCTTCCCTTTGTGGGTTACCCGACCTTTCTCTCTGGCTGCCCTTAGTATTTTCTCCTTCATTTCAACCCTGGCGAATCTGATGATTATGTGCCTTGGGGTTGCTCTTCTAGAGGAATATCTTTGTGGTGTTCTCTGTATTTCCTGGACTTGAATATTGGCCTGCCTTGCTAGGTTGGGGAAGTTTTCCTGGATAATATCCTGAAGAGTATTTTCCAGCTTGGATGCATTCTCTTCGTCACATTCAGGTACACCTATCAAACGTAGATTAGGTCTTTTCACATAGTCCCATATTTCTTGTTGACTCTGTTCATTCCTTTTTACCCTGTTTTCTCTAATCTTGCCTTCTCGTTTTATTTCATTGAGTTGATCTTCGACCTCTGATATCCTTTCTTCTGCTTGGTCAATTCGGCTGTTGAAACTTGTGCATGCTTCGCGAAGTTCTCGTGTTGTGTTTTTCAGCTCCATCAATTCGCTCATATTCCTCTCTAAGTTGTCCATTCTCGTTAACATTTCGTCAAGTCTTTTTTCAAGGTTCTTAGTTTCTTTGCATTGGGTTAGAACATGTTCTTTTAGCTCACGGAAGTTTCTTATTATCCACTTTCTGAAAGCTGATTCTGTCATTTCATCACGCTCATTCTCCATCCAGTCTTGTTCCCTTGCTGGTGAGGAGTTGTGCTCCCTTGTAGGAGGAGAGGTGTTCTGGTTTTGGGTGTTTTCATCCTTTTTGCGCTGGTTTCTTCCCATCTTTGTGGATTTATCCACCTATCGACTTTGTAGTTGCTGTCTTTCTGATTTTGGTAATTTTAAGTCTGTAGTAGCTGAACTCATAAACCCCCTTTTCTTCCCCCTAGGTGGTCTGTCCCAGGGAATTAGGGCGTTATGATTTTCCGCTGTTGCAATGGTTTTCCCTGCCCACAAGGTGGCAGCCTAGTCACACTCAGCCTGCAGAGGCTTCGTTGAGCTGCTGTGGGCAAATTGTCCTGGGAACTGCAGGGTGTTTCCCGGTGGGTGACGCCCCTCCTCCACAGAGCTGGACCGTCCCGTGTTCAGCCGTGTTTCCGGAGGCGTCCTCTTTGCCCAGGAAACTCTTGGGTTGAGTCCCTGCCTCAGTTCCCCTTGCTGGCCCAGAGGGGATCCGGTCTCGCTCACTCTGCACAAGGGGCCGCTGCTCCCTGCCTCGGGTGCAGGCAGAGCAGCCACGCCAGTCCAACCAGCGGCGCTGGCAACCCGTGGAGCTTTGCCACCTGTGAATCTCCTGGTCTGTGGGCAGTAAAAATCCACTGCCCTGTGAGCCGCTGCATCAGCCAAAGCAGCGGCTCTGAGATTCTTGGTGCGCCCTTGCCCGGGAGTGTCCTGGCTTGAATCCCTGCTTCAGCTCCCCTTGCTGGCTCAGAGGTGATTCAGTCTCTCTCGCTCTGTACGTGGATCCGCCGCCCCCCACCTCAGGGCGTAGGCCGAGCGGCGCACCGCTCCGCTCAAACCAGCGGCGCTGGTGTCCCGTGCGGCTCCTCCTCCTGTTAATCCCCTGGTCTGTGGTCAGTAAAAATCTGTCTGGAAATGCGGCGTCCACTCACCCTCTGCGCCTTCTTTCGGAGCTGCGATCCCGACTTCCTCCTAATCGGCCATCTTGAAAACCTCCTCCAATCAACAAATCTTTACATATAGATACAGATATAGATACATTTGGGGTGTGTGTGTGTGTGTGTGTGTGTGTGTGTGTTAGTGTGTGAATACTAAGCCAAGTGTAATACAGTTTTCTTTTTTTCTTCTCTTTAATGTTGTCTTGACCCAATTTTGAGACCCTGACTAGTGACTGTCGGTTACCCTTCCTGGGCAGTTGATTAAATCTGTGCTACAAGCACAACCCTTATCCAGCTCTCACAATCAGGGCCACCAACCATCTGCCCTAATTTCTCTGGTCCCAGTTACTAGAAAACTAGAGACAGTCCCTATGCCTTGGAGCTCAGAGCCCTGGAAATTATTCAAATTAGCCAGTCCACAGAGATACAGAGAAACCTAGGTAATCCCATCCTACCTGCCATACATCAACAGCCCCTACAGTAGTTCCAGTTTGCTGTTCCCTGTCTCCTGGTGCAGTTGCCTGTGTGACTGTCTTTCATTTGAGAATGAAAGTAACAGTTGCTTTCTTCTGACTATCACTATGTTGTATCCACCATGAAAAGAATCATTAAATCTCATCAAAGTGTGAAACTGCAATATATTTCTAAATAAGAAGTCATTAAAGAAAAAAAATGCACTCTTTAGGAATTCCTGATAATATCCTATAGTTAAAAATACTAAATTACTTGCAGAAAATCTAAGTCAAGTATGGTGGAGTAGAGTTGGAGATGCTTGAAAGCAATCATTTGCAAGGGTGAGGGAAGTCATGAGTTCTATTTTAGGTATATCAAATTGCAACTTCTTATTGGACATCATACTAGATTTATTTATTTTATTTTATTTTATTTTTGAGATGGAGTCTTGCTCTGTCACCCAGGCTGGTGTGCAGTGGCACAATCTTGGCTTTCTGCAACTTCCGCCTTTCGGGTTCAAGTGATTCTCCTGCCTCAGCCTCCTGAGTAGCTGGGATTACAGGTGTGTGCCACCGCACCTGGCTGATTTTTGTATTTTTAGTAGAGACGGGGTTTCACCATGCTGGTCAGGCTGATCTCGAACTCCTGATCTCGTGATCCGCCCACCTCAGCATCCCAAAGTGCTAGGATTACAGGCATGAGCCACTGCACCTGGCCCTTGCTAGATATATTTATTAAGCAGGTGGATTTTTTAGTCTGGAACTCAATTACTAAGTCATCAGTGTTATCACTATAAATTGCATGTTAAGGAGCTGTAGAACTTGAGGAGATTATCTAAAGATGCCATGTGGAAGAATAAACCCTGGGCATGCCAATATTTAAGATCAGGAAAGGAAGGAGCTCCAGTGAAACTGATGAATAGAATCTTTCATTTTATTAGCAGATTCCAGAGAGGTAGGAGCAAAACATGAACAGTGTGGTCTCCCAGGAGCCACATTAAGAAGGCATGTCAAGAATGAGAGAAAAAGAAATTAACTGTACCAAATGCTGCAGAAAGTTAAATATGGCAAATACTAAGAACTGGGCATTGCCTTTGAAAAGTTGGAGGGCTTGAGTGACCTTGGCTGAAGTAGTTTCAGCATGCTTGGAAAAGGTTCTAGAAAGAATGGAAGGGCTAAGTGTAGAGACAGCAAATAAAGAACACTATCAAAGATTTTTCTGTAAGAGGGAGACGTGAAATCAAGCAGCGGAGAGTTGAAAATGTAGGATCTAGCAAATGTTTTGTTTTAAAATGAAAGATAATTCATCTTATTCCAATTTAATTGATCCTAAAGTGGGGGTAAACGTTGAGGTGGGGAGGGGTCAAAAAGAGGGAGAAGAGATGGAGAGAGAATTTTTGTAGGAATAAAACCATTAAGTAGGCAATCATAAATGTTATACTACACATAAATGAAGGGATTAATGTAGGGAGGAGCAGAAGACTACATTTTTATAACCCAAAGAAAGGTAAATTATTTGGGTCCATACGCAGATAGGAAGGTTTGGTAGAGGAAGGGTGAGTACATTTTTTCTGATTGTTTCAAGTTTTAAATAAAATAAGAAGCATATTCGTCAGCTGAGAGTGAGATGTGAAGGGAATGTTGATGACCAGAAAAGGCAGAGAGTGGAAGAGTTTACTAACTAGGGAGATCAATGATTGAAGAGCAGTGTTAAGGCACAAGTGGAGATTAATTATGAGCACTTAAGGTAAGTAAACATGACTATATTTTTCTTTGTTCACAGTTGCCTTTTGGGGAGTATTTGTGCAGATTGAATTAGTTACAGTTGAGTTTGGTCAGACCAGTACCGTGGAGAGAGTTTAGGGAACGGAGGGTGACAGATCATGGACTCTTAACCAGGAAAGGTGAAATTTGAGGACATTTCTCAATCCTGCCCGCAGGACTTTTTGTCTTTGTGTTACTCCTCCATTCCCCCTAGCTTCTTCAAATTCTATCTCACAAGATTTTGAAAAACCGAAAACATTTTCTGTGAAAGGTAGGAAACAATAGGAAATAGGACCAGACAAAGCTAGAACCCTTTTGAGCAGCAGAATGAGAAGGCCTGAACTGTGTGATTATCTTAACAATTTCTATACCTGATTTGTTTTATTCTTCTTACTTAAGCTTTGTTGGGGTTTAGAAAATGGTATCCCAAAATATGACACTTTGGCATGCCTCTTGCTTTGAATTAAAGGAAGTTGAAAGGCCTCAGAAATAAGCCTCAAACTAAGGTCTCTCTCTCACCTTCTGTACTCCTGCCTCTCTGATCCTCTCTTTCCTGAGCCCACGAGGAAATTTCCTTACATGATTAAGGAAAGTTCCAACAGAAGAAATGCAATTGTCTTGATAGTCCCTCCTTAGGCACTTCATCTAATAACCAGAAAAGACTAATCGCTAAAAGCCATCACTATACTCAAAGAGCCTTTTTATTTATTATCCTGAGTGTAGCTCTTAGAGATTACTTGGGAGATAATCAGCATTTTTGCTCACAGTGACATTCCGCCCCTCACCTTCCTGCAATTTGCCACCACCTCCCCTAGAGCTCAGAGGAAATTTGTCCCAAGCCAAATGTCTGTTCTTTGGGCTATTTCAGTTCTCCTAAAATTATTTATAGTCCTTCAAATTGCCTGTATTTCCCCCATCCTCCTCCCCATCATGAAGAGGGCAGATAAGCCTCAACCGTCTAGCTTTTCTGAATCTCATGTTTTATATAGCTTCTATGCTTATGGATGTTAATAAATTTGCATGCCCATTCTCCTGTTAGTCTGTCAGTTGTCATTCATTTCAGTGAACCTTCGGAGAGCATAGATGGGAGGCTTTCCCTCCATCTCTATAGTTCTGTGATTTCTAGTACCTTTTACCAGTGTGGAAATGAAAGTAAAATGCTATAGTGTTTTACATAGCAAGCTAATCATTATTGGTAAATGTAACTAATCACAAGGTGTAAAACTTCAATAGTTCCTAGATTTATTGCCTAGGCACTGTACACAATCCCCTGCTCCGTCCTTTGTTGATAGGATCCATCAAGTAGAATGAAATAAATCATATTAGGAGTTGTACACAAAACCAATAATTTCATCTCTAAAATATACATTTGAACTCCTATTTTTTGTAAAATGCTATTTATCATTTAGGAGTCTACCGGAGAGTCTTAATTATCACTTTCTTAACCTCTAAGATGGAGAGGATTTTAATAATTTTCACTATAGGCTACTGAGAGCTTTTTAAACATAATAACTCAAAAGATGATAAAGGAAGAGGATTTTAGTAGCAATGTACTTCATTATGGCTCTTAGAAACCCTGCAGCATAAAGTACTACAGCGAAATCATACACAGATTGTTTTTATTTAGGCACAAGATAAAGTAAGAAATGAAAAAACCAAAGAACTCCTCAAAGTCATTTGTAACAGCCAGGTCAGGAATTTAAGAAACAAAGCTTTATTATACAAATAACCAGTTCAACTCACTTCAATTAGCCCACCTTCTCTAGAACAGGCAATCTCTTCTAAAAATCTTTATAAATATGGGAAACTAGATTATTGGATTGGATCATGTTTCCATTCACTGATTGCTTTGTGTGATTTCACCAACCTCACTGCCTAGCAAGGAGCTTTATACCTTTATCCCTCTGTTGCATGCCTTGTCTAAGAAAATGAGTTTCCCAGAAAGACGAGGACAGCTTTTCTTTTCAGCCATATAGCATAATTGTTTTTTTTTCAGCCTTAATCTTCAAACACTCCAAAGTGACCAACAAACAGTGCCTTCCAGTGCAATGAGATTTAAACATTGGAAGAGCAATTGCCAGAGCATGCAACTCAGAATTAAATAATATTAAAATAACATGCTTTGTGTAAATGAGCCTGCCTTTCTGTGTTTATACTCATCCACAGCCTCGTGTATGCACAGACAATATCACACTGTGTTTTGACTGATGCTTCCATTAAGATAGTTGGTAATCGTTTTGTGATCCCATTCTTACTTGCATAAACCATTGATTTTTTTTTGGATACAGAAAAAGAGAATCTAGTATGTATATGAAATAAAAACCACATAACTTCTATATTTTCGCAGATGCGCTGGATACTTTTGCAAAGATCTCCTTGTTCCCGTACGCGTAGGGTTGAGAGAGAGGGGAACCAGTCAGAGCCTAACAGCATTTGAGAACTGTATAGTAGGCACTGTGCCTTACAGACACGTGAAAAAGTCTGTTGTCTCTTTGGAGTCTTTGCCTTGCTTATGCACTGCCTCAAAAACACTTTTCCTAGGACTATGCATGGTCTTTTCCTTCCCTTTCTTGAAGGTTTAGGTAAAAATTTACTCCTCCCCGCAGGCAGTCTGTGATCATCCTATTTGAACGCTATGCCACATAATGCTATTCCCCATTCCTTCCATTGTTATTCTTCATAGCCCTTCTCATCATTGGGCTATTGTACATTTATTTGTTTTGTTTTTTATCTGTCCTTTCTAACTACCTCCTCTGACACACACACACTACAACACAATTTTGATGAGCTCAGAGATTATCTTATTGCCTGTTGTATCTCCAATATCTAGAAGACAGCCCAGCACTCATGTGTTGAATAAATGCATAAGTTCTTCATCCGCCCTTAAGTCCTACTAAATCAAATTTCCTTACTTGGAGTCTTTGCTAAACTTTCGGATTTACTGATTAAATGCTTTGTTATCCAAAATTTAAATCCCTCAGTTTACTGAGCTTTTACTTTGATGTCAGCACGCCATCTATTTAGAAGTCAGAGGAGAAGGGAGGAAACAAATTTGTAATAACCTGTGCAACACAAACTGTAATATCCCACATGGACTGTGACTTGGGATTCTTCATACAATACAGCTGTTTGTTCGTTTCTTCTTCAATAAATCCATCATTATTTATGATGCTTAATGGGCGCACAAGTGGAGATATTGAGAAGGCAATATGACTTAAAACCTTGAGTTCAAGAGAGAGGCCCAGACCAAAGACAGAATTGAGAATCATCAGCATTTTAATGGTATTTAAAACCATAATACTGCATGAGATCACCAAGAAAGCACGTGTAGGTAGAAACAAGAAAAGGACCCGAAAAGGACCCTGACACCTGGGCTCGCCAACATTCAGAGGCTAGGTGTTGAGAGAGTAGCAGTAGAGACTGAATAGGAGTTTCAGAGAAGCAAGAGGAAAAAACAGGTAACGGTGGGGTCTGAAATTCAACTGAAGATAGTGTGTCAAGTAGAGGAGAGAGGGAGGAGTGGGGTCTATCTGAGTTAAATGCTACTGATGTTTAAAAAAGATAGGAATCGTGAACTGGTTATTTGCTTCAGCAATAAAGGAAATTTATGGCCTTGATAGGAAGAATTTAGTTACAGTCATGTGAGCATGAGAGTTAGAAAAGACAAGAATGACAGACAGTTCTCTTGAGTTGCTTTTGTATAAAGTGAAGGAGAAAAATAGCAGAAGCTAGAGTAGAAAGAGAAAATGGTTGTTGTGGTTATTTTTAAAATAAGAGAAATAATAGCATGTTATCATCTGCTGTAGTCCCCTTTCCACAAGCGAACTGCAGAAAAGATTTGCCTTCTTCAACTTCAAGCAATTATATTATATGTTTTAGTTACTTCAAATTCCAGAATTCACGTGATAAGAATTTCTTAGCAGCAAAGGACACTAACACCTCATGAGTCAACGCATTGCATTCTACCAGGCAGTATTGGTTTTCCAACATATGAAAGGGAAAGGAGCTTAACATCGACGAGAGAGCAATTTATTTGGCTGGCTTTATTTTATTAAAATTGAATGAAAATGAATTTATTGAGCCAGATACCTCTACAGCACTAAGAATTTTCTGGTTAAATTAATCCCCTTTAAAGCTATTGTATAACAGAAATATATTGCTCCATAGCACTTGGATTCCAGATAATGTCATTTTTTAAAAATATTGGCCGAAGTCTCCAAACATCAAAGTTGGTGGAATTTTCAAAAGCTCCATTCCCACTTCTTTTATTATGTAAGAACCCTAGGATTTGCCTCATATTTTAAAACATCCTGAGAAATAGGGCAAGTTCTGGTGGCCAGTGTCAGGATCCCTGTTTGAATCCTTGTAGTCCAGCCAATGCCAGCAACAATGCTGAAAGCTTTCTCCAGGGGACCAAGTTTGAATACAGGAGGTGCCAGGCCAGGAGTACAGAGCTCAGTGTTCAGTATCTACAAGCCACCAAGCAGACATCCCCATCCAGAACCCAAGCCTTCAGAGGAGCTGTTAGGGCAGGTATAACTCATTGTAATTTGGAAAATCCCTTATCCTCCTTCCCAGTTAGGGAGGCTCCAATGCCATCCTTTCAGAATCTCTCTCCACCACTAACCATCTGCATTTAGATAAGCTTAGTTTAATCACTTACATAAGTCTAAGGCCTTCAAAAACAAAAGCCTCTTTACAGATTTCCTTCTGGGCACTCTCTCTACCCTGAAATTTCCCTTTTCTGCCAACAAATGCACAAAAAGACTTTACTCTTGGAACATAGAGATTTTAAAGATGAAGGACCACCCGGGGTAGAGCAAGGCATCAGGACAGAGCCTTCTCAAATGAATCACCCTGCTGAAATAGCATTCTAAATTGTAATCACAGACTAAACCATTAGTCAGAAGTTGGAAACGATTATATTCTTTTCAGTTATTCTTTATTGTTTTTCTATAGCTCTAAAAGGCAGAGGTTCTGCAGATTGTAAGATTTGTTCTTCTTAGTCACTACCAGTTGAGTGTGAGTCACACCATGCCGGGCCATGGTCAGGTACTGATTGTCAGCTGTGCTTTCTGAGAGACTGATGCAGTTGGGTGTTAAGGTGATGCTGTGTCCCACACAGTGCTGCTAAATACATCTTCCAATCCAACTAGAAGAAAAGCTTTATTGCCAGTCTTGCTTACAACTGTATTTCAAACACCCAATAAGATCTTGATAAATATTTGATGAATGAATGGAACCAAAAGATAAGCTAAACCTATAGAATTGGTGAAGAAGTAGTCATGAAAGCAAAATGATAGTTGATGTGAAGAAATTGTATATTGGTAAAGTGGCATGATTAAACGCAGGCTTTTGAAAGATTAATCTGATAGCTCTATAGGTGCATGTTGGAAAGTTGGTTTAACTGAAAAGGTGGCAGAGCAGCAATGGATACTACATATAACGCTTACAGTCCTCTTATTCTAAAGTTGGAGTACTGATGGAGAAAGAATAGGATCCTGAGAATTCGTAGGCTTATGTGATTGTGCCTGAATACTGAGAAACCACGTATCTCCTCAATGACCTGGCTAGCAGAAGGACTCCTTTCTCTCTTGCTACAGAAAACCAGCTAAGTCATGTCAGGACACCTTGCAAGGACCGTATTCAAGGTCCTTACAAGACAATATATGTCCTTCTCCAGATATGGCCCCACCTTCTTTCATTGCATACGTGTCGATAAATAGGGTCAGGTCTCAGCTCAGGCCAAAAGCAAAAACACTGTCTCTGATATGAGATGAAGTCACTCCTTCACTGAAAGAATTGAGGACCCAGCAAATATGTACTCTCGGGAACCAGGGCAACACATGTGGGAGTGAATCTGCAGGGTGTTGGACCAAAGAAGAGGTGGAATATAAAGTTAGATAGGACTTTATTGATGTAGGCACTTCTCCAAGACTTGAGATTTTTAGCAACATTAAGAAAAATGTTCTTAAAGGTGGGCCAGTAAATTTGCTTAGTCCATACACTCTCTACCTCTGGCCTGACTAGAGATTTATATCCCAAAATTTTCTCTATCTTCTTTTATTCTTCTAGTTGTGTTCATGTTTAAAATGTGCTTTTGGAAAGCTTTAGAAGAAACCTAGGCACTTCAAATAATGTCTCATTGAGAATCTTATGGGATCATCCACCACTTCAACCACTTGCATTTTTTTTCTTTCTTTTTTTTCTCTTTTGAGACAAGGTCTTACTCTCCACCCAGGCTGGAGTTCCTTGGTGCAATCCAGCTCACTACAACCTCCACCTCCCAGGCTCAAGCGATCCTCCCACCTCAGCCTCCCAAGTAGTTGAGACCAGAGGCATGCACCACCATGCCCTGCTAATTTTTTATATTTTTGTCGAGACAGGGTTCTGCCATGTTGCCCAAGCTGGTCTTAAACTCCTGGGCTCAAGGGATCTGCCGACTTTGGCCTTCCAAAGTGCTGGGATTACAGGCGTGAGCTGCCATGCCTGGCCTGCATTTCTTTATGGTAATGTTGCTAATAAAGTAGTTCTATGCCGTGGAAAAATAAAATAATCAACCTGTACCCATTTTATTTTAATATTTTATTTTTCCTTAGTTAGATTGACAGATATGTTTCAACCTTATTATGGTTAATTTTATGTGTAAACTCAACCATGGAGTGTCCAGATTAAGCATTATTTCTATGTGTGTCTGTGAGGGTGTTTCTGGATAAGACTGGCATTTGAATTGGTAGACTCAGTAAAGTAGATTGCCCTCCCCAGTGTGGCTGGGCATCATCAAATCTATTGAAGGCATGAATAGAATAAAAGATAGAGAGAGGGGAAATTCCCTCCTTTTGCTTCTGGGGTGACTGCTTGAGCTAGGACATTTTCTCTCATCTTTTTCGGTCCACTCACTTAGATTTACACTATCAGCTCCCCTGGTTCTCAGGCCTTTGGACTCTGATTGAATTACACTACTGGCTTTCCTGTGTCTCCAGCTTACAGATGGCAGATCATGGGATTTCTCAGCCTCCATAATTATATGAGCCAACTCTTTATGATAAATCTCATATATCTTCTTGCTGCCCACTGACTCTGTTTCTCCGGAGAATCCTGACTAATACAAACCCAAAAATTCTGCTATCTAGTTATAACATTATAAATATAACATTATAAATTACATTTCACTTATATCATTATAATTTATTATAATTTACATTTGCATTTATATATGCCTTTGGTCATCTCACATTGGCTCTAAAAATAAGGAAATGCATGTCTGTCATAGCAAAATGTCTATGGCTAATGTGGCTGCAGATGAGTTGCAGGCATCAAGAACAAAGTCATCAAATGACCAGGTTATTTCCCTCCTTTGCTTTATCATCCTCCATGTTTTGTCTTTGCCCTCAGATTGTTTGTCTTCCTTCCTTTGGCCGTCAGATTGTTCGTCTTCCTTCCTTGTTGCAAGAGGTCTGAAGAAGTTCCCAGATTCAGATCTAGACTCAGTATACCTGTGGAAAGTGGGAGAGAGGAGGAAAAGCACAACTCTTTAGTGTCTCCTTATCAAGAGCTAGAAAAATCATTTTTGGAACCCCCTCCAAAAGATTGCTTGTCTCATGTGGGTTACTTGCCCAACAAAAACAATAACAGGCAAAGAAACTAGGACAATTTCTATCAACTAATTTATCCCAAGCTTTGGGTAAGATTATCTTTCCTGTGGTCTTGTGGTAACTGAACGAAGTCAAGATTTTGTTAGTGACGGAGAAGGGGAAGTTAATGATACGTAGCATTGTATCAGCCATCTGATTTTCAACAAAACTAACAAAAATAAGCAGTGGGCAAAGGACTCCCTATTCAATAAATGGTGCTGGGCTAGATGACTAGCCAAATCGAGTAAAGATTTAAATGTGAGACCTCAAACTATAGGGATCCTAGAAGAAAACCTTGGAAACACTATTCTGTACATGAGCCTTAGGAAAGAATTTATGACTAACTCCTCAAAAACAATTTCAACAAAAACAAATATTGACAAGTGAAACCTAATGAAATGAAAGAGTTTCTGTATAGCGAAAGAAACTATCAATAAGACAAACTACAGAATATAGTAATGAGACAAACTGTAGAATGGCTAAAAATATTCACAATCTATGTATCCACCAAAGCTCTAATAGCCAGACCAGAATCTGTATTGCTTAAGGGAATTTAAGCAACTGAACAATCAAGAAAACAAATAACTTCATTCAATAGTGGGCAAAATATATGAGCAGACATACAAAGAAGAAGACATACAAGCAGCCAACAAGCATATGAAAAATACTCCACATTACTAATTATCAGAGAAATGCAAATCAAAACCACAATGCGATACCGTCTCACACTAGTCAGAATGGCTATTATTTCAAAGTCAAAAAAACTGATGTTGGAGAGGCTGGAGAGGAAAGGGAACACATATACACTGTCGGTGGGAATGTAAATTACTTCAAGCCGCCGTAGAAAGCAGTTTGGAGTTTTCTCAAAGCACTTAAAACAGAACTACCCGATAATATCATTACCGGGTATATACCCAAATAAATCATTCTTCCAAAAAGATGCATGCACTCACACATTCATCGCAGGGCTATTCACAATAGCAAAGACACGGAATCGACCTAGGTGTCCATCAGCAGTGTATTGGATAAATAAAGTGTGCTATGTAGACACCATGAAGTACTATCCAACCATAAAATGAAGGAAAATCCTTTGCAGCAACAAGAAGGCAGCTGGAAGCCGTTATCCTAAGAGAATTAACAGGAACAGAAAAACAAATACTGCATATTCTCACTTACAAATGACAGTTAAACATAGAGAACTCAAGGATGTAAAAATGGGAACAACAGACACTGGGGACTACTGGGGGAGGGAGGGAGCGGGGGAGGGAGGTGGGCAAGGGTTAAAAAACTTTTGGGTAGTATGCTTAGTATCTGAGTGACAGGATCAATCGTATCCCAAACCTCAGCATCGCACGATATACTCAGGTAACAAATCTCCACATAAACCCCCTGAATCTAAAATAAAAGTTGAAATCATTTTGAAAAAATCAGCTACATCTGCTCTTCACAACTTTTAGTGCGGAGGCTGAGAGCAGATCATGAAGGTGTTATCCAGGCAACATTCAGCAAAACCAGCCAAGTTCACGGTAGGTGCTCCATAGCAATGTGCTCTAGCAATTGCTGTCCATCATTCTGACTGTGGCTGCAGAAACAGAGAGTAGTTGGTACTTCAGTTCTGCTATTATGGCATAAGGGACTAGAGTCTTGTGACCTCAACTCAACATTTGAAGGCAACCTGAGAATACTACCAAAAAGAGGATGATAAAACAATAGCAGAAGAAGCAGCTTTGTTTTGTGCTGTTGGCCACAGCAAATGTGTTTGGTATATCACTGGCATTTGCAACTCTCACCATCAGTCCCACATGGTATTAAAGAAAGATGTTTCTAAATATCTCTGCACAGCTGATTACCATAGCCTTGCATCCACACCAAGCACTTAATATAAGTCAGGTCTTTTAGAGTTGACAATTCATATGTGGACTTTGGTATACCTTGCTTTATGTTTGCAAAATATGTCTGAAACAAATGTTGTATCGATCAAATTATATTTTAACTTGATCCTTGAGCTACCTCTTAGAGCAAAACTACAGGGAAAATCGGTAAATTAAGAAAATCCTAGCTGAAGTAAATACTACCTTCCTCCTTTGTGTAAATTTAGATTTATGCATGCTGAGTTTTATATTCAGTTAGACTGAATTTAATTGTTCTCTGTAGTTTCAAGTATCTATCTTCATGATTGTCATACCATATAGGAATGTTAAAATAATTTCACATGTAAGAACATTTTTTATCTGAAAAAGGATTAAATTCTACAAGATGAAAATACACAAAAGTGTTTGAAAGTTAAATTTTGAAATGTAAAATACAAAATTATCAAACCCATTCAGTAGATCTACATTTCTGCAATCAACCTTCATAAAAAATGATCTTTCATTACTTATCCTATTCATGAAACAAAACTATTGAATTGAATATATAAAAATCTTTGCACATGCATTTTGTATTCTTTATGCTTACTGTTTTTGAGTCACTTAGTTCAGCCAGATTCAAAGACATGTTAGTTTCATGTAAAGAATCACACTCCCACAGATTGCAACAACCTTAAACCAACCTTTGCTATAAGGGGAACTAGTTTTGTAATTGCTCTACTTTTAATGTGCTCCTACAGAGTGTGGGTGTTCACACTGGCAATATGTGTATTAGATTGAATGGATTAACAAACTTGATTGACCTCCACAGTCCTTGTTTTGTTTTCTTGTTGTTTATATGTATGCTTAGTGGTGGGTTTTTGGGTTGGTTGGTTGGTTGGTTTGAGGATGAAAATGCCAAATGAAACCATAGTATAGTATTCCATGTAATAACACAAAAGCTATTTGTATCTTTTGGAATTGGGTACACTCCATATTATAGAAAAAGAAAAGTAAATAGATAAGCAAGGCTTAAACAAGATAGAGTTTTATTTTTCTCATAGGCAAAGTGAATCTGGAGGATGCAGTCAAAAATATGGAAGTTCCAGGATCATCAGGCTCATGCTCTTTCCTTATCTCTGTTCTACCTCTGAGCCTGTGGCTTCTGTCATCGAGGTAAACTCACAGTCCAAGTCAGCTGCCAAAAGTTCTGTCATTCAGTTCACAATCCAGGAAGCAGTTGAGTCAGCTTCTCTTTAGCAGTATTCCCAGAAAGTCCACACAATGCATTTGTTAACACCTTATTGACGAGAACTACTAGAAAATGAAATACCTTAGATGGATACATTACATCCCCAAATAAAATTTACATTCTCCAACTAAGGATGAAAGCAAAAATGTATGGTATTAGGACGTAGCCTTCTTCATATGCTTCTAGAGCAAAGAGGACAAATGAAGAGGGTTGGGGGAAGAAACAGAGAAAGGAGAAAAGAAGTTTTGAATGCATTTTTAAAAAAGTGTCTGGGGTAAAGAAGTGATTTATTTACTGCAGAGATGGTAAATGGGATACCATTCCTGTCAAAATTCAGCTGTCTGCTTAAACAGATCTCAGATTTTGACTGACATCTCCCAAATACTCAAATCCAAGGCATATCCTACTACCTTCCTAACAAGCCCAAACCTTATTTTCCACATTTTGCTTACGTTTACCAACTGCATCCATTATTATAATAAATAAAGTGAGTAGGTGACAGTTCAATTATCAGCTGTAATAGGGCCAAAGAGGGGTAACTTATAATCACATTAGGAAGTTCATTTCTTTTTTGACAGTTTATAACATCCCGAACTAAAGTACTTCCCGATTGCAACTAGTTTTCTAACTTAAACCAGATTTTTCTCAATAAATAGTAGAGAAAATGAAAATATTAATATTATGAGAGAATTAAACTTTGGTTATGGCAAAGGTTTCCCGTCAATTCTCATAAACACCCAAAGAGAAAAACACCACTAAGCCAGTCTCTAGTTTTCTAGACGCTGTTCAGACATGCTTTAAATGGATCTCTTAGGAATAAGTGCTCTTATACAATTTTTTAAAATGTAGGTACAGTTTTTTCCTTTTTAAAATCAGAGCAATTAACCTAGTTGGGGCAGACATCATAGCAATAATTATCAGAATATATTTAGAAAAGGTGACACAAGTGTGGTTCCATAGTCTTTTATCAGACATGAAAGCTTCCTTTTGTCAGCTACGTTAAAATTACTTGTACATTTTGGGTGCGGTGGCTCATGCCTGTAATCCCAGCACTTTGGGAGGCTGAGACTGGCAGATCGCCTGAGGTCAGGAGTTCAAGACCAGCCTGGCCAACATGGTGAAACCCATCTCTACTAAAAATACAAGAATTAGCTGGGTGCTGTGGCCAGTGCCTGTAATCCCAGTTACTCGGGAGGCTGAGGCAGGAGAATCACCTGAACCCAGGAGGCGGAGATTGCAGTGAGCCAAGATTGCACCATTGCACTCTAGCCTGGGCAACAGAGTAAGACTCTGTCTCATTTGTACCTTTTCTATTTTGAGTTCAATTCAGGTGGCATGAGGGTGGTGGAGAAGAGAGGCAAAATAAGAAAATTAAGCATTGACCAAGTACCACTATATGCCATGTACCATATTAATTGTTATGCATGTATTTTCATATTTATCTACCATAATTAATTTATGAGCATGTTTTTAGTCCTATTTTATTGGCAAGAATAAAAATGCAGACAGAATAAGGTCTTTCTTAACAGGTTTACTGGGTGGACAAGCAGCCTGTGTTGCCCCAGTCTGCCTGGTTCCCACTTTCTCCTTTGGGACAGCTCACCTAGCATGTTTGTTCAAGTTCTTACATCCTCAGAAGTTATGCATATATTTAAAAGCCTCTTAGAGACAAACAGGGTAGGGACTACAGGAGGGAAGAGGAAATACACTTCCAAGCAAGGATTTAGGGACCAAATTTACTCCTTTCTGGAAAGTGAGGTAAAAAACAGAACTTGGTAGCTTTGGAGCCAAGATAGTGAAAATGGAGTTCCTTGCAGCTAAAAGTCAGGGCTAGAATTCCAGAGGCTTTCTGGAGTATGTTGTATAAAATCACATTTCTGCATTCTGCAAAATAAATAAGCAGTTGATTGGAGTGGAGCAAGAGATAATTCTTGCTAGATACGCTTTCATAGGGTGGTGGTGGTGGTTCAGGGACTTTGGGAATTTGGATAGTGGCAGAAAACAGGAAGTCTAGTAAGAGTAACACAAACAGCAAAAGAATTGGGTCCAGTGGTGCAGAGCAAGCAAAAAGCATTTCATCACAGGGTGAACTTATGAGAAGCCGTGGTGAATAGGCAGGACGACAGGGTGTGTCTTCTCTGGGTGTCGCTGAAGCCTTTGATCCATTGTGTTTAAGAAAATAGAATCTCAGGATCTCAAACTCACTATGCCAAAGAAAAAGTTAAGCTTGGGAACTGAGTCACGCAAAAATTTGCCTGCCTTTTGTTCCCAAGCAGATAGCTGCAACTTCACAACCCTAAGCCATAGCTTCAGCCTTAAATTAGTTTACTGCAGTGATAACAGGTCATGTCTCTCCCCAGATTGCCTCGCTCACAAATTGCTTACAAGGAAATTCCATGTTAGCCCCTAAATATTTCAGAATACATATCGTCTCTATAACTAGCCCTAAAACAGAGTTCTGTTGAATCTCACCCTGACAATGTAAATTACTAGCTTGTCTTCACAGGTATGGAACAAGGATAAGCCTAGAAATCAGCCTCTGCCCACCCCAAGACAAATGTATAATTTGCTTCTTCCTCTACTCTGTCTTTTCATGTTTACTTTATCTTATGTAAAATGTAGATTTACTGAGCACAAGACATATATAATTGACTTTTCTTCTACCCCTCTTTTCACATATAAAATGTAGATTCACTCAGCACTAATCAAAGCCTCCCAAGAATATAAACACTTGCCTCATTGCCTACCCTCCCCACCCCATTTTTCTTCTTTTTCCTAAATCCATGGAGACCTGCCTCAGACACTTTTTGGTTTACAAGTGTTAAACAGACACACTTTAGAAGGAGTCTGAGGACTATGTCAATATTTATAAACCAGGAGGCACACAGGATGTTGAAGATAAAGAAACTCATGAACCACTGCCGGAACCTCCCCACGCAGTGAAAGCATTTACATGAGTTTCATAATAAATTGCAGCCAACCTGAAGTAAGGGGGCCTAGTTTAAGACACACTGCTTCATTAATGATCTCATACACGCACGCGCGCGCACACACACACACACCCCACTTTCTATCATCTAAAACAATTTTGCTCTCTAACTCTCATTATCATAAAGGTGAAGAGAAAGAATGAGGAAATAAACTAATCACTGCTAAAAATAAAGCATCCTTCATTCCAGTTTGTTCTTGATGCCTGATTGGGCTGTTTATGAGGAGGCAGAAATAAAGAGAATGTGGGCCAAAAATGGTCAGGTCACTTTCTTTGGAATATACAGCTCATCATGACACCTTTTCAATTTTGTATCTTCAAGAAGCCACTGTCTTGCAGAATGTACCTAGTTGGTTATTTTGCTATTTCCTTTTTCAAGCAATTTCAAGTGATCTCAATACTCTTCATTATCTCTTTGGAGATTTCACATATTTCCTGTCTATTCAGTTTTTATTTGATACAGGAAGCTCCTAAATAATAGCTAAAATTTTACAGAAATATTTAAGGGTAAATGCTTCTGTGACTATACATTCAAATTGCTTCTCCATCTAAAATGGATTAGGGCAGCAACACTGCTTTCTGCAGTTGGCCCACAATTCCACATAGGTGAATAACTCTAAATAAAAGACAGCAGAAAAAAGTATAATTGGTTAGTGACATTTACTGAATGCTTTTTCTTCCCATTGTATTGAACCCAGCACATGCTGTTCATGGAAGTGTAATACATGTTGCCACCAAGTGGAACAGAACTTTAAAGTTGAATATTTTTAATCCATAGGAAGAAGTACTTTTAATTTCCAGGGTAAGAAAACTAAATTTAATATCTAATCAGTTTTCTTAAAAATACAGTAATTACTCTTATTGTTAATGGAAAGAGTTTTTACTTCTAGTAAATCATAAAACTTCAAACATGAGCTGGGCATGGTGGTGCATGCTTATAGTATTAGCTACTTGAGAGACTGAGGTAGGAAGATTACTTGAGCCCAGGAGTTCAAGGATGCAGTGAGCTATGATCACACCAGTGCACTTCAGCCTGGCTGATGGAGTGAGAGCCCACCTCCAAACAAATCAATTTAATTTTTTTAACTGTAGTTTAAATTCTGGGGTACATGTGCAGAACGTGCAGATATGTTACATAGTTATACACATGTCATGGTAGTTTGCTGCATCCATCACCCCATCATCTACATGAGGTATTTCTCCTAATGCTATCCCACCAGCAGCCCCACTGCCTGACAGGCCCCGGTGTGTGATGTTCCCCTCCCTGAGTCCATGTGTTCTCATTGTTCAACTCCCACTTATGAGTGAGAACATGCGGTGATTGGTTTTCTGTTCTTGTGTTAGTTTGCTGAGAATGATGGTTTCCAGTTTCATCCATATCCCTGCAAAGACTTGAACTCATTGCTTTTTATGGCTGTGTAGTATTCCATGGTGTATAAGTGCCAGTCTACTATTGATGGGCATTTGGGTTGGTTCCAAGTCTTTGCTATTGTGAACAGTGCCACAACAAACATACATGTGCATATGTCTTTATAATAGAATGATTTATAATTCTTTAAGTACATACCCAGCAAAAGGATTGCTGAGTCAGATTTTTTTTTCAATAATAAATAACAAAAAGACTCTCAAACATGATCTGGGAAAATGAACAGCATAGCCATACTTTATAATAGCCAGTTCCCTCTTGGTACTGCAGATCTATTGTTTGAAACAATGTAAAGCAAAAGCCAACACAAACCCTGTTTTCATTTCCTTGTGACAAAGATGAATTGAGTGGCTGATTTGGAAAATAGAAACTTTATGGTAGACTGAGAGGTTTTCTAGCCATATATGAATGACTAGAAAGTGCCATGTGTAATATTTCCACCGGCCAGATAAGAGCGTCTTTCAAAGTGTTGTGGATAAAGTGGCCACAGAGTTCATTTAACACAGAATTAGTGACACTGAACTACAAGTAAATCTTGGTAAACCAATAAATAAATAAATAAAAATAAAAGCTTACTAAAGAACACAGGAAGAGACAGGAGTTCTCTTTGAGAGAACACACTCAAAGTCTGGAGTTACACACACAGGTCCTGAGGCTAGAGTCTTTAGCTTTAAAAAAGGAATTTACTAGATGTCCACTGTCCACTAGTTTGTCCTTTCTTACTGCCCGCTCTTAACTCCAAACCCCATTCTTTGAAGTTAAGATCAGCTGAAGACTCTAGGAGAAACCCTGGAGATCTTGTGTGTTTGTACACAGTAACCGATGGCTCTTAGATTTTTCTGCCCCCAAGGAGGATTTATGCTTCACAGTCCTGACCCTTGTAAGTGGGGCATAACCAACTGATAGATTTTCAGTCATTCAAGAAGAAAGCATGCTTCAGGCATTTTTAAGCAATTCAAAAAGGAGACATTATTTATAACTAACAAATTAGCAGTTATTGAAATATGTCTGGATCTGTGCTGACCATTAGCCTTGCCTTGGCAGGCTTTCCATGCTCACATCTTCACATTTTAGGCAGATGATGATCTGTTGAATGTGGCATAATGTACCAGGTGTAACAAGATATAATTGGACTCCTAGGAAATCACAGAAGAGGAAATGACTACCTCTCTATATAAGAGGGAGCAACTACCTCTGTATGAGACTCAAGAACCACTATGTAGAAAAGATAGCTTTTGAAATCCAAGTAGGAACTTGCCAAGTAGGGATTGGAGTGCATATATAGGAAGGCATTCCAGAAGGACAAATCAATATTTGCAAATAATTTGAAGTATGCTTGAGAAGTGATGAGTAATTCAATATGGCTAAAATATAGCATTTATAAACAGGAATGGCAGAAGATGAGGTTGGAGACACGTGTAAGAGTGAGCCATGGTATGAAGGACTCAGCAACTACTGCATAGAGCACAATGACTGCCTTCAATGGGGACAAAGTCGTGTTGTTTCTCTTACTTCCCACACTTTGTTTCTTCCACCATTTCCTCTGTGTCCACTCAGGCACTTCATTTTCCTTATTCAATAGAACCAGATTTAGAATGGAATGAGCAGGATGCCCAGCAACTCTAGAGACAGGAATCTCCATCCTTGATTTGCTAAGATCATGAGCAGAAACAGAGGCATTCTTGGAAACCATCTGTGTTATGAATCATTGTTTATAAGCAGAATAGATTTTGTTGAAATACTGGAAACAGAGTCTAACAGATGAAGATAGACAAATGCTTAGCTTTACACACAAAGAACTGGAGTTTTTGCTTCCAATCACTATATAAAAAATCTTCAAAGAAAATTACTCCAATCAATGAGAAAAGACAGGATAAAATACAAAATTATGAGTGTTTATGAGCTCATCAGAGAGCTGAGATCACAAGGCAACCTAACAGTCTGAATTTCAGAAGGGACAAGACTTTTGAAAGTAAAATAAAGCATATGAAGTGCCTCAGCTGTGGCATATCATGAGGAAAAGAACTAATCACTGCAAACATAAATAAGAAAAAAATCAGTAAAATTTTAACAAATCACTAAAGGTTAAGTGTGTACTAGTGTGTCCATCTGGAAGAGCTGAAAGACCCAAACACAAGGCAATTTTATATTTATAAGCTCATTTTCACAGGTTTCCATGGGATGTTCGTGAGAAAGATTGCAGGGTGGACAGGAAACTACAAACAAAGCTCCTCTCACTGGGAGGGTAAAGTGATGATTGTTATGAACTAAATTGTAACCCACCAAAACTTTCCATTTCCTGATGCAAAACTTGCATTTCCCTGTGATGATTGGTAATATTGAGCAAAGCTTGAGGCATCACACTACTTGGTTTCAAAATAAACTATAAAGCTATAGTAATCAAAACAGCATGATCCTGGCATAAACACTGACATGTAGACCAGTGGAACACAGAATAGAGAACCCAGAAATAAATTCATTCATTCATGGTTAATTCCTCTCTGGCAAAGAAACCTAGAACACACAATGAGAATAGGACCTTCTCTTCAATAAATGGTGTTGGCAAAACTAGATATTCATATGCAGAGGAATAAAATTGGACCATTGTCTCATACCACATACAAAAATTTATTCAAATTGATTATAGACTTAAACATAAGACCCCAAACTGTAAAACTACTAAAAGAAAACATGGGGAAAAACTTTATGACTTCAGTGTGGGCAATGAATATGATCCTAAAGGCAACAAAAGCAAAAATAGACAAATGGGATTGCATCAATCTAGGAGCTTCTGTACAGCAAAGGAAAGTCAGTTGAGTGAAGAGAAAACCCATGGAATGGGAGAAAATGTATGTAAACCATACAACTGATAAGAGATTAGTATCCAAAATATATAAGGAACTCAAACAATTCAATAGCAAGAAAACAAGTAACTCAATTTAAGGAATGGGCAAAAGACTTGAATAGATGTTTTTTCAAATAAGGCATGTAATTATTACTTAATTGTCCTTCTGCCCAATTTTTCCCAGCTTCTCTTTGTTGACCACCACAATTTCATTCAAATTAGATTAGAACGACTCCTCTTTTAGAATTATTAAATGGCTTCCTACCACTCTAAGAATAAAGGCCAAACCTCGTTCATGGTCCACAAAGCCCTACATCATTTGGCTCTGCTTAACCTTCCAGCCGTCCCTCTTTTGAGTCAAGCTATTTCTCATATAGGGTCCTATATATTTGGTATTCCCTCTGTTTGGAATTTTCTTCCACCAGATCATCATGTAACAAGTTTGATGAAAAGCCATTATTCATATATGTGAGAAAATAAGACACTTGAGCTTCACAAGTCAATGGAAAGCTCTTACATCTGATCACCTGCCACTGTTTAAATTTGCCCAAAACATATATATATGTAATATGTGTGTGTGTATGTGTGTGTAATATATATGCCATGCTAATTTTAAAATATTTTAGTCATTATTTTTTATAGTTCAGTCAGGTTCTTAAAACATCAGCTATGTCTCGGGTCTTCACTCACCCTCCTACCTAGCATAGTTGCCCACTGCCACCACCGTCCCCACCAGCAGCATTTTATCACAGAATTCTGCACTATCTTCACAGCATATGGGATTTCCAAAATGATCTAGTTTATAGTTTTTTTAAATTGTCTGAATTTATCGCATCCTCATTCCCTAGAATAAGAACAGACATGGTTTCTATTATGAAAAAGCCAATTCCTTGTGTCTGTGTTTCCATGTCCCCCCAGTAAAGAATGTATAATATTTTAATATTTTGGCTTTAAATATAGGTTCTAATATTGCAATGTGAGCATGGTCTACAAGTGGTTTTCTGCTGAATGCATTAATTTGCAGTTGAAGGAACCACAGCTCCGTAAAGATCCCAATAATATGTGGATAGTGGCAAGCATAGTCTTTGAATATGGAAAGGTAGAGCCACTGCCAACTTGATTTACTGTTGTCAATTCTAAAATGGCAGCTAACTTTGAGTTTCGCCAGAAAAGGTTAAAAGATCTAGAAAATATCATGATTAAATATCTGGCTAATGATTCAGAAATCCATGAAACTGTTCTCAAATGAAAAAATAATTTGCATCATTCATATTCCAGCAATGATCGCCACAGCACATTTAAAATAAAGTGATGTGACATATTTTAAAGATTTTTAAATGCTACCTAAAACAGGAGGAAATTTTTTAAAAGAATTATTCTATATAAAAAATTTTTCAGCTAAAGAAAAAAGTACTATATTCTTTGTTATGCATAGTTTATCCTTTAGGTATTTCCATTATAAAAGTAAATTATACAGAGTGATTTAATAAACTACTTCAATTTAAATAGCTATGCTTTCTTTTCCCTTGAAGATATCCCTCTTTTGTGATTAATGCTTAAAGAAAAGTAAAACAATTTCTGTGCTAATCTACGGAGTGCTAGGAACCAGCAGCCAAGAAAACATGAGGCAAATTTTTAAAGCAGTCCAAAGTTCAGTCCTCTCAGGAACTTTAAGGCAATCAACAGGAGATTGTTATGAAACAAAAGCAAAAAAATCTCATAAAACCTCATTTTTAAAGATCTATTGATGCACTGTGGTGTTGGCACAACTTTACAACACTGCGTATCTCATCACTGGGTGAACAAGAGCAATTCCATAAAGCCATGAAATACTATTACTGAGTTTTCATTAAATTATTATTAGCTCAGTAAAACCATCACACCTGATACTTGAGTAATTAACATGGCTGAGTTATGGTTCTGAAATAAAATGATGTGTAGCTGCCCAGAGGCAGTAATAAAGCCACCAAGTAAGGTAGCAAAGAGTAACAGAATGCTAAGTAGCACTGGCATCAATAAGAAGGGATATCTTTGTTTGCAAAAAATACTGACACTTTCATCTGAAACCATGACCTAAGTAACCTGGCATATTTTGTTTGCCTAATGGGTTTTTTTCCTGAACTTGCATGATTACAATAAAGAAACAACATATTGAGCATATGTTCTCACTATCTGTGAATAAACTAGCAAGTTGATTGACCTTTTCAAACTTTCTTCTTTTCTTTCTGTTTTTCTTTTTAACTGAATAAATTTGAGTGTTCATGAAAGTTCATGGACTGACAGCTCCGGAGACAGTTGCTCCCTGTATTCATAAGTACTGATTTGTAATTGGCAGTGTGGATGCTGCCCAGGGGATGGGTTCAGTCTGAGTGCCTGATGAGCTCTGAGTTTGCCAATGAAGTTGTTGACAAAGATGACAATTAGCATCAGGAAGACAGAGGTCAATACAGCAAAATCTAAGAGGATAGCTGAATTTCTGTTTAGTGTGCATACATATAACCACTGGCCTATAAATCAAAATTGAGGAACCCAGGAAAGATAATGCTATTTTGTTCAGATCATAGTATAATGGCAGATATTATATGCCACCTTGCCTTTTGGGTGTTTAAAATTCATTTCTGTACTGGTAGAGCAAAGGTAAGTTTAGAAAAAACAATGGAACAGTAAGGGTTTTGTCCTCCTAATTAAATCAACAGTTGGATATCTATATCTCCTTTCTCCAGGTTCCGAAATACCACAGGCATATCTCTTTTTAAATATTCAAAATTTTAGGAAAAAAATTAAAAGGCACCAAGCAATTAGAACTGAAGGACACCATATTCAACTGAAAAGATTCTGACTTTAAACAAAAAATATAATATACTACAAAGGCTTCACATTCACCTATGATTTTTTTCATAGATTTTTGGTTTCCTCATTCATTTTTGCCAATGCCTCCTCTACCCAAACCTATTCAGTATGCAGTATTTCTCAAAATATCAACTTATTAAAATGTTTAGTGGAAAGCCGGGAATCAGTTACCAGTTTGGTGAACTCAGAAGACCACAAATTGAAATCAGTCAAGCCTGAGTTTACCAAACCAGACCTACTAATTCTAAATGAATGACCTTGAACAAAGATTACCACCACTATGAAGATCTATTTTCCTAAATGTAAAATGAGAGCAAAATAATATAGTTAATGTAAAAAAGGATAATAGCTATAGAAAGTATTGCCATTCAGTATCCATGATGACCACAGATGCAAAAATCTTCAATAAAATACTGACAAACCAAGGGCAATAGCACTTGAAAAAGCTTACCCATCAGGATCAAGTAGGTTTCATTCCAGGGAGGCAAGGCTGGTTCAACATCAGCAAGTCTATTAATGTAATCCACCACATAAACAGAACCAAAGACAAAAACCACATGATTATCTCAATAGATGCAGAGAAGGCCTTCGACAAAATTCCACAGCCCTTTATGCTAAAAACTCTCAATAAACTAGGTATCGAAGGAACATATCTCAAAACAATAAAAGCTGTTTATGACAAACCTACAGCCAATATCATACTGAATGGGCAAAAACTGGAAGCATTCCCTTTGAAATCCGGCACTAGACAAGAATGCCCTCTCTCACCACTCCTATTCAGTATAGTATTGGAAGTTCTAGCCAGAACAATTAGGCAAGAAAAGGAAAATAAAGGGTATTCAATTAGGAAAGGAGGAAGTCAAATTGTCTCTATTTGCAGATGACATGATTGTATATTTAGAAGATCCTATCATCTCAGCCCAAAATCTCCTTAAACTGATAAGCAACTTCAGCAAAGTCCCAGGATACAAAATCAATGTGCAGAAATCACAAGCATTTCTACACACCAATAACAGACTAACAGAGAGCCAAATCATGAGCTAACTCCTATTCACAATTGCTACAAAGAGAATAAAGTACCTAGGAATACAACTAAGAAAGGATGTAAAGGATCTCTTCAAAGTAATTCATAGATTCAACGCTATTTCCATCAAGCTGCCTTCTTCACGGAACTGGAAAAAAACCACCTTAAACTTCATATGGAACCAAAAGAGAGCCCGCATAACCAAGACAATCCTAAGCAAAAAGAACAAAGCCGGAGGCATCACGCTACCTGATTTCAAACTATAATACAAGGCTACAGTACTATATGGTTCTGGTACCAAAACAGAGATGAAGACCAGTGGAACAGAACAGAGGCCTCGGAGGCAATGCCACACATCTACAACCATCTGATCTTTGACAAACCTGACAAAAACAAGCAATGGGGAAAGGATTCCCTGTTTAATAAATGGTGTTGGGAAAACTGGCTAACAGTTTGCAGAAAGCAGAAACTGGACCCCTTCCTGACACCTTACACTAAAATTAACTCCAGATGGATTAAAGATTTAAACATTAAAGACTTAAACACCATATAAACCCTAGACTAGGCAAAACCATTCAGGACATAGGCATAGGCAAGAACTTCATGACTAAAACACCAAAAGCATTGGCAACAAGAGCCAAAATAGACAAATGGGACCTAATTAAACTCCAGAGCTTCTGTACAGCAAAAGAAATAATAATTAGAATGAACCGGCAACCAACAGAGTGGGAAAAAATTTTTGCAATCTACCCATCTGACAAAGGGCTAATATCCAGAATCTACAAAGAACTAAAACAGATTTACGAGAAAAAAAACAAACAAGCCCATCCAAAAGTGGGAGAAGGATATTAACAGATACTTTTCAAAAGGAGACATATATGAGGCCAACAAACATATGAAAAAATGCTCATCATCACTGATTATTAGAGAAATGCAAATCAAAACCACATTGAGATACCACCTCACGCCAGTTAGAATAGTGGTCATTAAAAAATCTGGAGACAACAGATGCTGGAGAGGACGTGGAGAAATAGGAACACTTTTACACTGTTGGTGGGAGTGTAAACTAGTTCAACCATTATGGAAGATGGTGTGGTGCTTCCTCAAGGACCTAGAAATAGAAATTCCATTTGACCAGCAATCCTATTACTGCTTATATAACCAAAGGATTATAAATGGTTCTATTATAAAGACACATGCACAGGTATGTTCATTGGGGCGCTGTTTACAATAGCAAAGACCTGGAACCAACCCAAATGTCCATCAATGATAGACTGGACAGGGAAAATATGGCACATATACGCCATGGGATACTATGCAGCAATAAAAAATGATGAGTTCATGTCCTTTGTAGGGACATGGATGAATCTGGAAACCATCATTCTCAGCAAACTGACACAAGAACAGAAAATCAAGCACCGTATGTTCTCACTCATAGGTGAGTGTTGAACAATGACAACACATGGACACAGGGAGGGGAGCATCACACACTGGGATCTCTTGGGGGAGGTGCCAAGGGAGGGACAGCAGCGGGGTGGAGAGGTCGGGGAGGGATACATGGAGAGAAATGCCATGTAATGGGGGGAGGAAGGCAGCAAACCACATTGCAATGTGTGTACCTATGCAACAACCCTGCATTATCTGCACATGTACCCCAGAACCTAAAGTACAATTAAAAAAAAAAAGTATTGCCATTTAATAGAGTAGTTTATAAATTTTAATAATGTGATGTACAATCTAATCAAACTCTTCTGTAGATAATATATACTAATACTAATGAGTTAAATTTTGTGTATGTCTAATCAAATAGCGATTTTTAAATTTGAGCACATCAAAACAAGTAAAAGTGGAGTAATAAGACTAGTTTACAAAAAATTTTAAAAAATTGGCCCTTCTATCTAATGCTTATTATACCTATTCAAAGAACCTGTGTTTATTATGACATTTTGGAGAATTTTCTTTAGGAAGTTTTGGGCTGTCATCAGATAATGTATGACATTAGTCAGTAGGCTAACTGTAGGGGAGGATATAATGAATACATGTGGAATAGAAAATTATTTCAATAGCTTTTGCTTTACTATTATGGTCCATGTAATCAAATGATAATCCCTTGCTAGCCTCACCTCACTCCAGGGGATCTAATTTTTCTCTGCTCATAGAAGGACAGATCATACTCTTCTTCTCCCTTACTTTACCTTGTTGAGCAAATGTTTGCATATAATCTTTGCATGGTAATTGTTAGAGATGGCTGTTTGGTTTGAACTGGAACAGATAAATGGCACAGGAACTAACACTATGGAAACACTTTTTGAGAAATACTGCAATAGGGAAAATTATATTTTTTCCCTACATTACAGAATGTGTATTGGGTGCTTTAATTCTAACACAAATATTTAATTTTCTGTGCTTTTATTAGAATTTCAGAAATTGAATGAAATTGAATAATATGGAACAAGAAAGAACTCCTTCATGGTGACTCTGAAAGAATATTATAGAACCCAGAGTCTCTATCATATTATCCTGGTTAATTACAACCACTTAATAACATGGAGCCTTCATTGTACTGAAATTAACCACCTTTTTTTTTTTTTTTTTTGGCACTTAGAGCAATATGAAAGCAGTCTGGCAGCATTATGAGTAAAAATGCTCGTCATTATTAACCCTATTATTATACTTCTAATTGTATATACAGAAGAAATAATTTAAAAGAAACAAAGAATCCTTATGTCAATATATTTATTGCAGAGTTATTTATGTTTCTAAAAATACTGAAAACAACATATAGGGCCAGCAATAGATAAACAGTAATATAAATTCAGGTTTTTTTGTAATATGAGAAATTATATAGCCATAATAATGTTTATAGAACTATACCAGAACATATGCTCGTGTTGCCATATTAAGTGAAAAAGTCATAATAAAAATTTTTATATATATTATTTCAACTGTGTCCAAAATATTCAAAGGACAAAGGTTAAAAGTAATACATCAAAATGTTAATGCTTATTTCTTGTGTAAAGAGAATTTTTTTCTATTTCTTTGAACTCATGTACTTTATTACTGTAGTATATATTCCTTCATAATTAGAAGCAGTGTATAAACAATAAAATAATATGGGCATCAATAAGCTCCAGAAGAAAAGAAAGTTCAGGGAAATTTAAAAATTGCCTAGGTGTTTACAGATTAAATCTCAGGAGAAATAAACTTTAAAAAAAAAACTGAAACTAGACTGTTGGAAAAAAATGCTTTTGATTCATTGCTGAGTTATTCCTCCTGTATATCAGCAAATCTGATAAGGCTCTAAAAGTCTTTGAAACTTCTCTATCAAAAGCATCTTTTCACCTCCTAAATCAACCTGAAAAAGAAAGTGTTGATGATTTTTTAAAATATGCCAGTCTATGTACCACCTTTGGAATGCTTGCTATGGTATCTGATATTCTAGTAATATATCACTGTGCTGTGTCACCTAGTAAAGACAGCCTGATGAGAGATCACTTGCAAGACATTGAGTGGTTTCTCTAATAATATGCTGCTTGAATACATCCTTGACACTCACTGGAGAAGAAATTTTCTAAAACAAACAAACAAACAAAAAAACCAAGACTTTCATAAGAAAAAAAATGCCTGGTTTAATTTAAATGCCATATTATTTTAAGAGAGAGAAACATTAGCATGAGTATATATAACACACAGAGGATACTTGATAATACAAAGAATGTCTACCCATGAAGCATGATTCTAAAAAGGAACTTAAGTTTTGACCATCAACTGAGTAGAAACCATTCCAAACAGATGAGAAACAATCATGAATAGGAATGAATTCCATAGTGTTTCTACCTAACCCATTTTATTCTGAATATACACCATAGAAAGAGGTTATTTTTTAAATAAATGCAGTGAGTTTTACATACTGATTCACATTGTCTCTCTCTCATGTGGGACAACAAAGAGACCTTAATGACAGGGAAATACTGTCTTCCCATAAATGGATAGGATTTGGGAATCTATTTTAACTTCCGAAGTTAATTTAGATAATATAAGGACACGTAATAAATGAGAAACAAATTTTACAATATAAATTACATTGAGAAAGCAAACTATTGTCATTTGTAATATGAGAGCCGAAATATAAACAGATGGTAAACTAGATAGATAGATAGATAACCCTCACCCCCCCAAATAAAAAGAATCTCATGTCCTGAGAAGTGACAACTTAGAACAATTCATGAAGTCACCAGTAGATCCACTAATAGCTTTACATCCACAAGGATACAATGGGGAGTAGAGAGAAGGTTTTCCCCAAGAGGTAGCTGGGAAAGGATCTTCATCATTGCTGAGATCCTTGCTTTGACTTTTGTCTCTACTCCTTTCTGCTTTTCGGTTTCTTTTTCTCTTAAAGACTGGCTTCCTCTCAAAGAGGACAGCATGGACTCCAGCAGTTCCCAGCTCCCATCTGACTGTCCCACCACCGTGCCAACTCAACTCCTCCTTAGTTCTATTTTTTTTTCTTTTTTACTTTAAGTTCCATGATACATGTGCAGAATGTGCAGGTTTGTTACATAGGTTAACGTGTGCCATGGTGGTTTGCTGCACCTATTAACCCGTCACCTAGGTATTAAGCCCCACATGCATTATCTATTTGTCCTAATGTTCTCCCTCCCCTCATCACCACTGACTGGCCCTGGTGTGTGATGTTCCCCTCCCTGTGTCCATGTGTTCTCATTGTTCAGCTCCCACTTATGAGTGAGAGAATGTGGTGTTTGGTTTTCTGTTCCTATGTTAGTTGGCTGAGGATGATGGTTTCCAGCTTCATCCATATCCCTGCAAAAGACATGATTTCATTTCTTTTTATGGCTGCATAGTATTCCATGGTACATATACACCATGTTTTCTTTATTCAGTTTATCGTTGATGGGTATTTGGGTTGGTTCCTTGTCTTTGCTGTTGTGAATAGTGCTGCAGTAAACATATGTGTGCATATATCTTTGTAACAGAATGATTCATATTCCTTTGGGTATCCCAGTAATGGGATTGCTGGGTCAAAAAGTATTTCAATAGATGCAGAAAAGGCCTTCAATATAATTCAAAATCCCTTCCTGTTAAAAAAAACTCTCAATAAACTAGGTATTAATGGAACATATCTCAAAATAATAAGGGCTAATTTATGGCAAACCACAGCCAATATACTGAATGGACCAAAGCTGGAAGCATTCCCTTTGAAAACTGGCACAAGACAAGGATGTCCTCTCTCACCACTCCTATTCAACATAGTATTGGAAATTATGGCCAGGGCAATCAGGCAAGAGAAAGAAATAAAGGGTATTCAATTAGGAAGAGAGGAAGTCAAATTGCCTCTGTCCGACATGATTCTATATTTAGAAAACCCCATCAACTCAGCCCAAAAGCTCCTTAAGCTGATTAGTAACTTCAGCAAAACTTCAGAATGCAGAATCAGTGTGCACACATCACAAGCATCCCTATATATCAACAATAAACAAGCAGAGAGCCAAATCATGAATGAACTCCCATTCACAACTGCTACAAAGAGAATGAAATACCAAGGAATGCAGCTAACAAGGAACATGAAGGACCTCTTCAAAAACTACAAACCACTGCTCAAGGAAATAAGAGAGGACACAAGCAAATGGAAAAACATTCCATCCTCATGGACAGGAAGAATCAATATCATGAAAATAGCCATACTGACAAAAGTAATTTATAGATTCAGTGATATTCCCATCAAATTACCCCTTAGTTCCAATGTGCAAATTCCTGGGTAGGATTCTAACAAGCCCAATTTTGCCCATTATTTCTCTCTGAATTCATTATCTATGGCCAGGGCAGCAGAGTCACTTCCAGAGCCAGGTTCTCTGTGGATTGAAACATTGCAAGTAAATGTTTTCTATTTGATAGTTTTTGGTCTTTTAGGAAATGGCACCTTGGTGTTTTCATAGTGGAGCACAACCAGGAAACATTTTGCATGATGCAACTGCTGGATTTTCTGCTTAGGAAATTCAAAGTTTTATAAAACTCATTCTTTGCTAATGCACCTATTTTTTCCACACAGTCCCATAATATCATTGTCAACTATATGCCTTAATAAATACTAACATGTGAATCTACATAAGAATAATTATCCCATAATCCTCCCAGATAGGGAGAGGAGAGAGATAAAATTATACAGGAGAGCTGGAATCCAGGTAAGTATATTCAAGCTGCCAAACTGAAACTTGTTTTGTATTGTACACCCCTCCCACAGCACCCCAATGTACACATCTGAACACATTCATTCGTTTATAAAGGGTTTTTGCAGTGTTATTTTTGTTCTCTTCTTTAGTTGTTTTGTTTTGTTTTGTTTTGTTTTGTTTTGTTTTTGAGAAGGAGTCTCCCCCTGTTGCCCAGGCTGGAGTGTGCAGTGGTGTGAGCTTGGCTCACTGAAATCTCCACTTCCTGGGTTCAAGTGATTCTCCTGCCTCAGCCTCCTGAGTAGTTGGGACACCTGCCACCACTCCTGGCTAATTTTTATATTTTAGTCTAGACAGGTTTTACCATGTTGGCCAGGCTTGTTTCGAACTCCTGACCTAAAGTGATCCGCCTGCCTCGGCCTCCCAAAGTGCTGGGATTACAGACTGGGACAACAGTCTTCTTGTTATCAGAACTAAATTTTTGGAACAAGATGCATTTGAACATCTTGTTCAGTTTCCTCCATTCTCTTTACATGGTAAACATAGCAACCCATGATTAAAGCATGACGATGTCTATCCAAAGTTTAACCTTTATTTTTCAATAATACAAGTCCTGTTTTGTTCCCTAACACTTACCCAGAAATCCATGGAATCAGCATTCATCAACCTTTCTACAGGATGACACAAATAAAAAGTGACAGTATTTGTAAGGTACACAGGATGATCAGACTAGCACATGAGCAACCTGACATATCAGGCCCAAGTATTGCAGCAGCCAAAGCTGAGAGCAATGACTAGCAACTCTGTAGCACCTCCATCGGCTGCAACCCATCATGCATCACTTGGGATGTTGTTAGAAATGAAAATTCTTGGGCCCTACTCTAGACCTAATGAAACAAAAACTGGAAGCACATTTCATCCATCTGCATTTAAACAAGTTCTCCAGGTGATTCTGACATGCACTAATATTAGAAAACCAGTAACCTATGGAATACTAACTGGGCAGCTCTACACTAAATTGCCCTAAAAAGTCATTGTATAACACAAGATTGAAAAATGGCAAAGAAGTTAGGAGGAAAATAACTGGACTGACAGAGTTTTAGAATCAGGAGTGGTATCCACAATTCCATAATAAAACATGCTCACCAATCAATGGTGATTATGCTAACAATCAGAATGGACACATGCCGGTGTGTACTGCTTGAAAAGACCGCCTTTAGACTGCAGTGCAATTTTGCTCTATTTTTCCATGGTTTTTCCATGTGCATACTAGAATTGGTCCTGGTTTGTCTAGGTCCTATTATCTAACTGCCCCATCCGATAATGAGAATTTGACAACTAAAATGTCACAGATAATCTTACAAAATCAAATCTTCCTTCATGGGATCCAGGGAGGTATCCAATGGCCCAAAACATCAGGTTCTCCATAAAGTATTTTTACATACTGATTTCAAAGTATTAATAATCCATAGAAAGAGATATTAATATTGGGAAGTCACAAAACTTCATTCTAACTTCTCTGTAACAGTATGATTTTGTTAAGAATGAAAGCTCACATCACATAAACCCAAAGCAATTCACGGCCAGTGCCTTTTGCAAATGAGTAAACAGTTGAGAGAGAATATATTGGTGACACTACATGTACATATTGATTAATGCCTTGCCTAATTCCAAGTTTATTCACAGAACATAAGTATATACAGTACACTTTATCTAAATTTACTCTGATTTGCACCCTGCTTTCCTTCTTTCTACAACTACACACAAACTTATGTCATGTGAGCTATATGGGCCACTTTGTAAAAAATACCTGATGGATAAATAAAATATTTAAAACACCAAAAGAAATACAGCAAGCCCTTCCATAGAGAGTTCTTGCCCTTCCATCTTAGTCCATTTCTGTTCCTATAACAGAATACTTGAGACTCAGTAATTTACACTTAAAAAAATATTTCTTACAGTTCTAGAGGTTGGGAAGTCCAAAGGTAAGAGGCCCATGTCTGGTGAGGGCTTTCTTGCTGGTGAGACTCTCTGAAGAGTCTCAAGGTGGTACAGAGCATCTCAAGGTGGTACAGTGACTGACCTATTCTTCATTCCTATAGCTTGGTCATTTTGAGGATGTTATTTAAGTGGAATCATATATTATTTAACTTTTGGGGATTGGCTTTTTTCACTCAGCATAAATTGCTTGAGATTCATTCAAGTGATGATTGCATATATCAATAATTTGTGCCTTTTTACTACTGAGTAATGTTCCATGGTATGGGTGTACCAAAGTTTAGCTATATACTCAATGAAGGATATCCGAGTTGTTTCCACTTTGCGTATACTGAACAAAGCTATTACAGACATTTGTGCAGAGTTTTCTTGTTTGTTTGTTTTAGATAGAGTTTCAATTTTTTTCCCAGGCTGGAGTGCAAGGGCACAATCTCTGCTCACTGCAACCTCCACCTCCCGGGTACAAGCAGTTCTCCTGTCTCAGCCTCTCAAGTAGCTGAGATACAGATATGTACCACCACATCCAGCTAATTTTGTATTTGAGTAGAGACTGGGTCTCACTATGCTGGCTAGGCTGGTTTCTAACTCCTCACCTCAGGTTATCCACCTGCCTCAGCCGCCCAAAGGGCTGGGATTACAGGCAGGAGCCCCTGCACCCAGTGCTGTTATTTTTTTCTTTTCTTTTCTTTTTCTTTTTTTCTTTTTCTTTTTTTTAACATAAACAGGGTTTTTATTTCTCTGGAATAAATTCCCAAGTGTCCAACAACTAGGTCATGTAGTACTTCATGTTTAGTTGTATAAGAAACTATCAAACTGTTTTCCAAAGTGTCTGTATTATCTTCCATGCCTACCAGCAATGTAAAGGTAATCCAGTTTCTCTGCATGCCTATCAGCATTTGGTGTTATCACTATTTTTTTTAATATTAGCCATTCTAATAGGTACTCAGTGGAGACAATGAGGGGTATCTCATTGTCATTTCAATTTTCTTTTCCCTAATGGCTAATGATACTGATTTTTAAAATTTGCTTATTTGCCATCTGTATATTCTCTTCAGTGAAATGTTTCTTATGTCTTTTACCCAATTTCTAGTTAGGTCTTTGATTTTCTTTCCATTTTTAACTGTTGAGTGTTGAGAGTTCTTTACATAGTTTGAATACTAGTCCTTTGTCAAATATGTGTTTTACAAATATTTTCTTCCAGTCTATAACTTGTTTTTTCATCCTCTTACCAGTGTCTTTCCCTTGTGGAATAAAGATTTTTAATTTTGATGAGGTCCCATTATCAATTTTTCCCCCAAAATAGTTATGCTTTTGATGTGAATCTAAGAACTCTGACTAGACCTGAAATCTTTCTCCTGCCTTTTTCTAAGTTGTACAGCCTTATGCTTAACATTTAAAACCATAATCTTTCTTAATATTCTTATATGGTGTGAGGTTTAATTTTTTCCCCTTGCTTGTCCAATTGTTCTAGCAGCATCTGTTATAAAGGCTATCCTTTCTCTGTTTAATTGCTTGCACATTTGTAAAAAAAGAAATCAACTGAGTATATTTCTGTGGATTTATCTATTCTGTTCTATTGATCTGCAGCTACCCCTCTGCCACTACCACACTGTCTTGACTACTATAGTTATATTGTAGGCATTAATATCAGGTAGAGTGTTCCCTCTCATTTTTTCCTTCCTTTTTAATATGTAGTTTTTTCTTTCTCAAGAATAGTTTTAGTTACCTTGTTCCTCTATCTCTATAAATTTTAGAATAAATTGTCTATGTCTACAAAAAGCATTGCTGAGATTTTGAGCATGAAAAATTTTTCAACATTTAGGAAATAAAACACAGAATTTTCCGAAAGAAACAAAAATAGAACACAAATTTTGAAAAAAAAATAAAAAAAGAAACTTTTTAACATTCTGTACAATCTGGGTGTCCAGTATTTTAATTGATTGTGTAGATATAGCATTTCTTACCTTAAGTCTCCAAATTTCTGTTCTATAGCAGAGTTCTCACATTTTTTACAGGTTGTAAAAACAGAAATAATATGAAACACAGGCCATATGTAAGGCCACAAAGCCTGAAACATATGTGTCTCTTTACAGAAAAAGCTCACTGACCTCTGTCCTACAGTGTCACCCATTTGCATTATTGAGAATAAAAGGACATAAATTGTTACAAACTTAAAAATATAAATCCCTTAATAATAACTAAATTCACCAACATATAATCTTCTCTTTTGTCATGTTAAAATCACCAAGTAAATAAATCTCTAAGCTGCTGAATGTAACACTTAAAATTATGTTACTAATTTAAATGTCCAATTTAATGTAGTTTTATAAACTGAAAAGCACTACCCTATCTACATACAAGGTATTATTATCATTCACATTATTAATGTAAGATAGTGTTACAGAAACAGAGTACTTCTAACAACAAGCATTCCTGAGCCAATTGCTTTGAGTTTGAATCCCAGCTTTGCCCCTAACTAGCTGTGTTCTAAAGCAAGTATCTTAACTTTTCTGAGCTTCAATTTCCTCAGCTGTAATATGAAGATAAAGATTGTATTATAGTGTCAGAGCCAAGATTAAACATATAAAAAGTATTACGGTGGTTAAAACAGTTTTCTATGTAATAATAGGTGTTTCCTAGCATAATGTTATTATTTATATGCCACACTATTTATTCATTGTTAACATGGTCCGGAAATCAACAACTTATTCATTTCACCAAAATCTTAAGGAGCTGATTTTTTTCATGGTACTTTTTTATTTATGTATTTAAATTAGTGGTTGTGACATAATTATTCATTCAACAGATGTTGGTTAATAAACTAGCACGGCAGGCCAGGCATAGTGGCTCACACCTGTCATCCCAGCACTTTGGGAGGCTAAGGAGGACAGATCACCTGAATTCAGGAGTTTGAGACCAGCCTGGCCAACATGACGAAACCCTGTCTCTACTAAAAATACAAAAAACTAGCCAGATGTAGTGATGTGTGCCTGTAATCTAAGCCATGTGGGAGGCTGAGGCAGGAGAATCACTTGAACCCGGGAGGCAGAGGTTGCAGGGAGCCAAGATCGTGCCACTATACTCCAGCCTAGGTGATGAAAGAGAGACTCCATCTCAAAAATATAAACAAACAAACTAGCACAGCAGTAGGCACTATGAGGTGAAGCTATGGCAAAAGATGTAGGTCTTGCCTTCATTAGGACTTCACAAAGGGTATCCTTGAAATTAGTGCAAGGATAAAACTGAATATGCTACTCAATATAAAGGCAAGTAAATAACACTTCTGTAACATCTAACTGCCAACATATATGTTACAATACAGTTAAGCATATTCATATCAACAAAATGGATTTTTATTACCCATAAACCAGAAATCATAAAAATATAAGCAAAAAACTAAAAGGAAATTGCTCTGTGAATATGGAAATACCAAAAGGTTAGACTTTTTCTTTGCAACATTAAACATTACCACAAGCTCTGTGCTACAGAGATAAATCATAAACCTAATTGTGGCACAAAGTTATATAGAATTTTTATATGAAAATAGTGAAGTAGACATGAAAAAGAATGCCTGATTTGTCATCGAGTTTATAAACCGCATCTATATAGGAAAACAAATTTATGACTGTCAAAAGTTACACCAAACTGACAAATCAGAGTAGGGAGGCAAACTAAGTCTTTTCAATGCAGGTTGAATTCCCCAGGGTTACCCAGCTGCAGGCTAAAATCCAGTTAAACACAAGAATAAGGATTTTTTTCCATTGTCATTTTTAGTATATTTGGTTACCTTTCAAATTCAGTTCTAATAACTTTTTAAAGTCTTGGTTCATTATTTTTAAGAGCTGAAATGTTATGTGTACTTTATGTAAGAGAAAAGGAAACCTTTCTCCTCCTTCCTCCTTCACCTGTGCCTAGTATCCAGTCATCCATTCTGATCAATGTCTTTATACCAAAGAACTAAAAACCTTTTCCAGAAAAAAAATTGTTGAATTATGAAAATGTAGGAAATATAAACATATATATCTGTGAAAAGACAAGTTCAAATGAAAAAATGTTATAAAAACATCTCTAACATTTCCTACAAGATATTAACTTGTTTGTAAACCAGTGAATGAAAAGATAAAATATGTTGTGTTTCTGTAAAAAATCCTTCCATTCCAGATAAGCTATTCCACATAAGAAGTACTAAAAAGATTTAAATAAAGTTTCCAAAGTCTTGCTTCCTATTAATTACATATCTTTTGTCACTAAATCTTTAACTTTTCTGGCCAGAAGGCAAGGCTGCTGACACTAGCATACAGTCAGAGCTAAACCAGATGGAGAGGGTTTTTAGATTTCTGCATATATTAAGCAATAATATTCCACTCGAGATATCCTTTGCCTTTGTGCTTCATAAATACTTCATTAGAATATAACAGGAATCCTAACTTCTCTGTAATAGAAAATACCTCCCAACCCACTAAATCTCTAGACAAATATCCCTCAATCTGGCTTTTGCTTAAATCCAAGATACTTAATCCCATACCAGAGTCATACCATGCTCACTTGGAAGACCTCAGAAAGAATTAATATGTAGAAAAATACTAACAAAAAGTTTAGTGATTTAATAAGCACCAAATTTCACTTTGCTTTAAAAATATAATTTTAGGTCCCTTAAATGTATGAAATGTTTTTATAATAAAATAGTTAAATGTCTTCATTAAGCATAGAATTGTTACTGAACTGAATTTCCATGGTTTGTCAGACATTTAATGATCAAAGTTCATTTGACCTAAATTACTTAATGATAGGCATACTCTAGCTAAACACGTTAGAAGATGTATTTTTATTTGTAGAAGCATCCTCTTAAGCCTCAAATCTTAAAAGATAATTTCTGTCACCAAATTGGAGGTAGAGTAACTATTCAGTAATTTGTTGAAATATCTGTGTATACTTAACACCATAAATGCAGAGACGCATAGCAGAAAGTAATTACAACCGTGTATTTACATCTGATTGTATTAAGACAAAGCATATTGTAGAAGCAAGGGGTAACTACATAGTTTGCATTTAACAAGTTATCAGTCAGGCAGCTGTCATTCTGGTTAAGATAAGGGAGCCACATATCAAATGTAAATTACTTTTCACCTCATTGATCAGAGTCAAAAAAAAATGTGCTTAAAAGTAAACAAAACCATCATGATGCTTCACTCTCTATATGATAAAAGTCAACAGTTGGCATGACTGCAGAAGAGAAGTAAGAAATTAAAAACATAGACGACTCACTCTTCATTCCTAGACTGATAATTTTCAGAAAGTCAATTCAATTAAACAAATATTTATTAAGCGCCTACTATGGGGAAGGCAGAGTAGGCTTCTCTCCATTTAAAAGTTTATACTCTAATAAGTAGGAAAAGAAATGAGCTAAAGAGTAAAGAAAAAGGAAGCAGAGAGAGACCTGATATGAGATTGCAAATAACTATGTAACATATGCACAGTGCCATGAAAATTCAAGGGAAGAAGTAATCTCTAATACTGAAAAACAGTGGCCAAGTGTAAATAGCTACATCAGATCCTCAGTCTAAGTTTTAAGAAAATAAAGGCAGCGTGGTATAGAAGGCAATGTCCTTTTATGCGAAGGTCTGATGAAGCTATAGGTAAATCTTGAATCAAACATCAACCAGGGGTCCATAGTAGGTCTGTTAACTACTGAGTTAACAATCCCAAATTAACAAATCTGATTTTTTCATCTCATGAAGTCCCTGCCAAATACCACACTAAGATCACTTTAAGCTTTATGGTTCTATGAAAATTACAGACTAAACTAAAAAATAGCTACCCAACAATTCATGTATCTATGGGTCTGATCATCCACATTTCCAAACAAAGATATAACTAGAACAAGATTTTATAAAGATGGAAGGAAATCCCTCAACCACATATCTTTAATGATTAATTTCAGAATCACCTGGCACAATCTCCCTTTTACTGATACTGGTTCTGGGTTTTTTTTAATTGAGTTTAGTGTATAGGTTGAAGTGGTTCTTTTCAACATGCCATCTGTCTGGCCAAAAATGATTGTCTAAAGATTTCAATAAAATAAAAGCTGTCTACATCAGATTGAGGTAGTTTTAGCTACATGTAACAGAGAGTCGAAATATCAAATAAAAGAGGTGTAGATAATAGAGACGTGGGTTTTGCTCTCATGTAAAAGCCTAGAGGCAGCCATTCCAGGCCTGGAAATGCAGTACTGAGACACAGGGTTCATAAGTACCCAAAATTGGCCAGGAGCAGTAGCTCAGGCCTGTTATCCCAGCACTTTGGAGGGTGAGGTGGGCAGATCACGAGGTCAAGAGATCAAGACCATTCTGGCCAACATGGTGAAACCCTGTCTCTACTACAAATACAAAAATTAGCTGGGCATGGTGGCACACACCTGTAGTCCCAGCTACTTGGGAGGCTGAGGCAGGAGAATTGCTTGAACCTGAGAGGCGGAAGTTGCAATGAGCTGAGATCGTGCCACTGCACAGAGTGAAACTCAGTCTCAAAAAAAAAAGTACCCATAATCCTTCCACTTCATCACTCTAGGACATCATCCATTACTTAGGATGATAGTGCCTTTATCTTTATGTAAGAGGAAAGGAAATCTTTTCTTACCGTCACATCCAAGTTCCAGAAAGCTACAAGGGGAAGAAATAAAGAGGATGAGGCAAAGAGCATCCATAAGTTATCATCCAGAAAGTTTCTTGGAGACTGTCACACAGCACACATATATCCTATTTCATCTTATGAAGCAGATGTGAGTCGCATGGCTATCCTTGGTTGAAAAGGAGCCTAAGATGTGTCATCTGTCTTCCAAATGGCCCTGTGTCCACAACACATCAGGACTTGCACTAGAATGAAGGGGAGAATGGATATTGGCCTCTTCCACTTTGGCTGAAAAAGTTATCATAAAGCGACAGATATCTTTGTCCAATGGCCTTTTCCTAATCAGTAAAGTGCACTTTGCTAAGCTAACAAGTTATTTGGAAACTTTATTCAGCAATTTCACTCCTGGGAATATATTTAGGTGAAAGCAAAATATGAAAAATGCTAAATGCATAAAGATACCTAGGCACAGTGTTATAACAGGAAAATTAGGAAAGTAAAATTACCAAAAGTAGACAAATAGTTATGTAATATTTATGCAAGGAAAAACAAACAGCTTTTCTGTATACTCAGGGTCAATACAGAACACTTCTGTGATCAAGTGTATGTGGGGGTTTTCTCTTACAACCAATTCCCCATCTCTCCAGACACCCACTGGGTTTCCTAAAAATCAGTTCAATCTGACACCACCCACTTGGGGTTTGTGCAGATTCCATAGGATAGGAGTGCAGTCCCATAAGACTGCCCCTGCTTCAGATGCCAATCTAAAGCTAAAAATTGGAGGCTCCCACAATCCTCCTTTGTATTTGATTATTTGCTAGAAAGTTCACAGAACTCAGGAAATCAGTTACATACTAGATTGCTGCTTTATGATAAAAGGTTACAACTCAGGAATAGCCACGTGGAATAGGTGCCTAGGACAAGGCACAGGAGACAGATGCAGAGTTTTTACGCCCTCACCAGGCATGCTATCCTCTGGGTGCTCCACTGTGTTCTGCAACTCATAAGTTCGCCAAACCCCATCCTTCTGAATTTGTATAGTGGTTCCATTACCTTGGCATAATTAACTAAATCACTGGCTATTAGTGATTAACGCAACCTCCAACCTCTCTCCTTCCTGGAGGTTATGGGTTAGGCCAAAAAGTCTCAACCCTCTAATCACGTAGTTGGTTTCTGAGGCAACCAGCTTCTCATCCTTAGAGGCTTACCAAAAGCCACCTTATTAACATAAACTCAGGTGTGGTTGAAAGGAGCGTCTCATAAATAACAACAGATGCCCTATTCACTTTTATCAAGTTTTAAGAGCTTTGGCTAGGAGCTTGGAATGAAGACCAAAATGCAGTCAAATGCTGCATAACGTTCAGTCCATGATGAACAGTTATATGTATGCCTGTGTAGACATAACATTATAATGGAGCTGAAAAGTTCCTGTCGCGTCATGATGTCAAAGCTGTCATAACATTATAGTACAATTACTTTATTTTTAATACATTTAGCGTAGTGTAGTATAAGTCTACAGTAGTGTGCTAGAACTTCACATTCACGCACTACTTACTCACTGAGTCACCCAGAGCAACTTCCAGTCCTGCAAGCTCCATTGTCATAACGAGTGCCCTAAGCAGGTGGACCATTTTTTCTATTTTATAGTGCATTTTTACTGCGCCTTTTCTACATTTAGATATATTTAGATACACAAGTACTTACCATTCTATTCCAGTTGCCTACAGTATTCAGTAGAGTAATATGCTGTACAGATTTGTAGCCTAGGAGCAGTAGGCCATACCATATAACCATTGTGTATAGTAGGGTCTACCATCTGGAGTTTGGGGTTTGCCAAACCCTTTCCTGTAATGTTCATACAGTTATAAAATACCTAATGACGTATTTCTCAGAATGTATCCCTGTCATTAAGGAATGTGTAACGGTATATATTGCTTATTATATCACAATGGACAATTCTGCATAATAGCATGCAGCAGTAAAAAAAGTAAAATGAATTTTATGTAGATTCAAGGAATATATTAAGTGAAGAAGTATATAAAAGGCTTGTCTTAATTAGGGCTGCCATGACAAAAATGCCGTACACAAGGAGGCTTGAACAACAAATATTTATTTCTCACAGTTCTAGAAGCTGGAAGTCTGAGATTAGGATGCCAGCACAGTCAGGTTCTTGGTAAAGGCCCTCTTCCTGGTTTTTAGATGGCCATCTTCTCATTGTATTCTCATGTAGTGGGGAACAAAGAGAAAGCAGGAAGAAGCAAACTGACCCATTGATAGAATTCCATCCCCATGACCTAAGTGCTTTCAGAGGACCTCATCTACAAATATCATCACATTGGGGATTAGGGTTTCAACATATGAATTTTAGGGGGACACGACCATTTAGTCCATAGCAATGCTTATACACAATTGTAGTAATTCAATAAGAATATATATGCATGGGAAAAATTTGAAGGATATTCACCAAAATAATACCAATATGTATTTTGGGGAGGCAGGAATAAGAGTTTTTCTTTTCTCTTGTGTTTCATTTATAATGCAATTTAACATTAAAATATAGTACTAATCAAATGATTATTTTGTGTTTTTCCATTTTTCAATCCATGATATGCAATTTTTATTCGAATTTCACTATTCTGTATAGTCATAGCTTTTAAGTGTAATGCCCCATCATATGTGAAGCTTTGTTATATCAAATATGAATAACTTCATTAGTTAGGTAAATTAAATTTATAAATAAATAGAACTTTCACTGCTGCATATAGTATTTAGCATACTATTTAACTGTTTTTTAAAAAATGCTATTGTTTGGAAACTAATAGCTCCAGTTTTTGAATAACCATGCTGAAAGGCTTTCAGTTTTTAGTGAGATTTATATTTTTTTTCTGTTTTATTAATGTAGGGGCTTGACTAAATATGAACTGCTCCTGCCAGTGCTATGTACATCATTTGGGGCCTGGGGATTAAGTTACCCACTTATAAGATACAAACTGGCTGAATGAATTTTTTAAAAGCCCCATAATGGGCTGCCTACAAGAAACTCACTTCATCTGCAAAGACACATATAGAGTGAACATGAAGGAAAAAGATATTCCACACAAACAGAAACAAATAGTGGGCAAGAATAGCTGCACTTAAAGAAAATAAAATAGAACTTAAGCCAAAACAGTAGAAATGGAAAAAGAAAGTCATTATATAATGATAAAGGGAATAATTCCGTAAGAGGATAAAATAATTTAAAAATACATGCACTCAACACTGGACCATCTAGATAGATAAATAAAAAATTATTAAATCTAAAGGAAGAGGCAGACTCCAATACAATGAAATTGGTGACGTCAGCACCCCACTCAGTAGTGAACAGAACATCTAGACAGAAAATCGGAAAAACACTGAATGCAAATTGCACTTTAGACCAAGTAGACCTAATAGACACTTACAAAGCATTCCATCCAACAGATGCAGAACATACAATCTTCTGATCAGAATAGGAAACATTCTCCAGAACAGAGTATATGTTAGAACACAAAACAAGTCTCAGCAAATTTTAAATGATCAAAATCCTATCAGGCATCTTTTAATGATCTGTAAGAAGTGTGAGGCATCTTTTAATTGCCCAAAATCCTATCAGGCTTATTCTGATAGGAATAAAACTATAAATGAATAACAAGAAGTACATTAAAAACTGTTCAAACACATAAAAATTAAACAACATGTTCTTGAATGACTGTTGGGTCAATAAAGAAATTAAGAAAGAAATCAAAATTCCTAAAACAAATAAAAATGGAAACACATCTGATATGGATTGAATCTGTGTCCCTAACCAAATCTCATCTTGAATTATAATCCCCATAATCCCCACATGTTGAGGGAAGGACCCAGTTGGAAGTGACTAGATCACAGGGGCAGTTTTCCCCATGCTATTCTCGTAATTTCTGATGATTTCATAAGTGTTTGGCAGTTCCTCTTCCTCTCTCTCCTCTCCTTTTTTTTTTTTTTAACACTTTAAAAAATCTTTATTTTTTAATAAAGGAAGAAGGTTGTTGCTTCTCCTTCAACTTCCACCAGGATTGTAAGTTTCCTGAGGCCTCCCCAACCATATGGAACTCTGAGTCAATTAAATCTCTTTCCTTTATAAATTACCCAATCTCATGAAAGTTCTTTATAGCAGTGTGAGAATGTACTGATACAAAAACATAACAAAACCTATGAGATACAGCAAAAACAATGCTAAGAGAAAATTTTATAGCAATAAACACTTACATCAACGAATAGAAAGAGTTTAAATAAACAACCTAATAATGCACCCCAAGTAACAAGAAAAGCAAGAACAAACTGACCCCAAAATTAATGGAAGGGAACAATAAAGATCAAATCAGAATTAAACAAAATAGAGATTTAAAAAAAACAAAAAAAGGACAAATCAAACCAAAATTTTATTTTTTGAAAAGATAAAATTGATAAACTGCTAGCTAGACTAACCAAGAAAAAAAAAAAAACAAAAACAGAAAAACCCAAATAAACAGAATCAGAAACAAAACAGAAGACATTACAACTGATATCACAGAAATACAAAGGATCATCAGAGACTATTAGAAACAACTATATGACAACAGATTGGAAAATTTAAGAGAAATAAATAAATTTCTGAACATATACAAGCTCCCAAGATCAAACCAAGAAGAAAAAGAAAACATAAACAGACAAATAGCAGGTAATAACTTCTAATCAGTATTTTTAAAAAAAGAAAAAAAATTCTCCCAATAAAGAAAAGCTCATGACCAGATTTCTTTACTGTGTAATTCTATCAAACTCATAAAGAAAACCTAATACCAATTCTTCTCAAACTATTTAAAAGTACAGAATTCTACAGGGCTAGCATTACCATAATACCAAAACCAGACAAGGAAACACATGCACGTGCACACACACACACACACACACACACGCAATGAACACACAAACTAAAGGCCAGTATCTCTGATGAACATAGAGAGAAAAATCCTTAACAAAATACTGGTAAACTGAATCTAATAGCACATCAAAACATAGTACACCACCACCAAGTGGGGCTTATCCCAGGGATGCAACAATGTTCAATATACAAAATTCAATAAAAGTAACACATCATATCAACAGAATGAATGATTTAAAAAGTATGACTATCACTACAGATGCAGAAGAAGCATTTGGTAAAATTCAACACCCTTTCTCAGCAAATTAGGCAACATGATTTCGCAACATAATAAAGGCCATATATGACAAACCACCTAACAACATACTGAATGGAGAAAGGATGAAAGCCTTTCCTCTAAGAACTGTAGCAAGACAAGGATGGCCACCGTCGCCAGTTTTATTCAATGTAGTATTGTAAGTCTTAACCAGAGCAGTCAGGAAAGAGAAAGGAATAAAAGGCATTGAAATGTGAAAAGGGAAAATTAAATTGTCCCTCTTTGCAGACATGACCTTGTGTATAGAAAAAGCTATAAAGACTCTATGAAAAAACTGTTTCAATCAATAAAATAATTTGGTAAGATTGCAGGATCCAAAATCAACATATGAAAATCAGTAGTGTTTCCATAAACCAATAACAAACTAGCTAAAAAAGAAATCAAGGAAGCAACTCTGTTTACTATGACTACAAGAAAGTAAAATACCTAGGAATGATTTTAACCAAGGAGGGTAAAGACCTCTACAAGGAAAACTACAACACACTGATGAAATAAATGGAAAAGAATGCAAACAAATGGAAAAACATCCCATGCTTGTGGAACAGAAGAAATAAAATTGTTAAAATGACCGTACTACCCCCAAAAATCTACAGATTCAGTGCAATCTTTATCAAAGTCCCAGTGACATTCTTCACAGAAATAGAAAAAGCAATCTGCAAATTTGTATGAAACCACTGAAGGTCACAAATAGCCAAGGCAATGCCAAGCAAAAAGAATAAAGCTGGAACTATTACACTATCAGACTGCAAAATATAATCCAAAGCTATAGAAACCAAAACAGCATGGTATTTGCATTAAAACAGACACACAGACCATGGGGCAGAATAGAAAACCCAGAAATAAATCCATATATTTACAGTCAACTGATTTTTGACAAAGGCATCAAGAACATACATTGGGAACAGGATACCTTTTTCAATAAATGGTGCTAGTAAAACTGCATACCCATGTGCAGAAGAATATAACCAAATCCCTATATATCACCAAATATAAAAGTCAACTCAACATGAATTAAAACTTAAATACAAGACCCAAAACTATACAACTAGTAGAAGAAAACACAGGGCAAGTGTTTCAGGACATTGATCTAGGCAAAGATTGTATGGCACACTAGAATACTGTTCAGTCATAAAAAAGAATAAAATATTGTCATCTGTGGCAACATGGATGGAACTGGAGGTTATTGTGTTACATGAGTAAGCCAAACACAGAAAGACAAATATCACATTTTCTCACTCATACTTTGGAGGTAAAAATTTGATCTCTTGGAGACAGAGAGTAGAATGATAGAGGTTAGGAAGGTTATGGGGGTGGGATGAAGGGAGGTTCATTAATGGGTACAAACATTTGGTTAGACAGAAAAAACAAGTTCTATTGTTTGATAGCACTGGACTGTGAGTATGGTTTGCAACAATATGTTGTATATTTTCATATAACTAGAGAAGATTTGGAATGGTCCCAACACAGAGAACTGATAAGTATTTGAGGTGATGGATATCCTAAATACCATGATTTGATCATTATGCATTGTACTGCATGTTTCAAAAATCATGTGTACCCCGTAAATATTTACCAATATTATATATCATTAGAATTTTTAATAAAAAATAAAAAAGAATGTGATAAATTGCTTTGTAAACATGCTAACTAATCAATTTTTCTAAGTGATGTCTGCCAGCTATTTAACATTCATGCAAACCAGTCATGGGCATATTATTGCTTTTTAGTCACTTATCATGTATTATTCAGTATCAGTGGCCGTAATTTATTGGGTTTATGTGGGAGAAGATGTCTGTAGCCAAAGTAAATCCAGGAAGCGATGGGAACTATTTAAATAATTTAGGCCAAATGATTACTTTCACTGTTTCCTAGACTCTGGACAGCCCTCCTGTGAGCTATATAGATATCTAAATGTGTCCTCAAAAAACAAGGGAAACAAAATGAATCATCTTTTCCAAAGGATCACTCAACAAAGGATAGTGAAAGTTACATGATACAAGCTGTCAACTGATATTTAACTTTACGAATAATGTTTTTGTGCTTTTGCACATGGGAATAATAGCACACAAAGAGCAAACGTTGAATAAATTAGAAGAATGGTAAAAGAAAAACAAAAATGACTCAGCTCCAGGTTGACTTTCCTCTTTGTAAAACAGACTGGGAAAATTTCCATAATTCTAAAGAATTCACATATGGGAGCCTTGCTTCTATGAGCCAATTCAAGCACCCTGAAGACACCCTATAATGTTCATAAATACCTGTAGAATTTGAGCACAAATTCTTACATTGAGAGAGACAAGTTTGACAGAGAAACAGTAAGGAGGAAAAGAGAGCCTGTATTAAAAGGACATGGGCTCATACACAATACTATATGCTTCTGTCACAGACTCAAATATAAATCGTGTATTTCTATTTAATATAACTTCAGAAACACCACAATTTTAAGACAAGCATTATGAATAGGAAAAGTCACTTAATTGATGTGCAGCCACTCTCAACTGTGCATATAAGTGATCTCTGCAAGAGAATTTTATAGAATTATTCAGACCCAAGAGAAAGTTTTCTAGCATTGGCACAGGCATCATTACAGTCACTCACGTAAACAGAGTGACCTCTGCCAACTCACAGGGGGTTTCCTGTCTGATCAGTCAGTCTCCCACACCATGAAGAATATCCTATGTGGACACATCCTGACATCATTAATACACTTCATCATTGTGCCAATTTACAATGCCATTCCTTTAGACTTACTCACATTTTCAACCACACGTTTTATTACCGGGCTGCTTAAAAGATTCAACTAGGTTCATAAATGAAAAGTTAGATTATTTTGGATTGACAGTTTTGCCAAAGGAAGAAAATGTGTAATTGCTAGGGAAGTATGTTCAAAAGTGATACAGTAGGTAAATTAAAAACACAAGCTGCTATAAGCAGAGGGGTGATTATTAGGATTATAGTTAATGGGCAGGGCGGAAATGTAGGGAACATAATGATATCAGGGAAGTGTGAGAACTGGCTTGTTAGTTCTTAATGAGGAAAATGGTTATATTCCCCCAAAGTCCTATCATGCTCCTTTCGGTGACTCTAATTGATTGGCTGGGTTAGTTAATGAGGTACTGTGCACTAGTAATTCTAAGCAAAGACCTGTATTCTTATTTTATGATAGCACAGATTGATTGCAGAGTATTCACTGGAGACTGGCAGACGTTTCTGAATGTTTGATGTATTTTATTTTATATCTGTGGTGCTGAGATACTGTTCCGTGCTGGGAAAATTGACACTGAATACTAACTTTAACAGAAAATGTAGCAACTTCTTAAAAATTTTAACTTCATGATAGTAACACCACTTTACTTTCAGTCTGAAGAGAGAAAACTTTTAGTAAACATATATTTAATAGAAATAAAAAACGTAAGTGTAAATTAAAAATATGTCATGTAATTACTAAGAAAACTTAGCAAAGTGATTTCCCCCTCAAAAATTATTTATTGCATCCAAGTATTTTCACACCCAGACACACTGTGTTCATGGTTGCATGATGTAAATATATGTGAACTTCTATTAAAAACAGAAACATCCATAAAATACCCAGAAATGACATATTTCTTAGGCAAATAAAAAATCAAACAGAAATATAATTCTAAGCCTTTTCAAGAATGAACAGCTTGTTCAAAAGTAAAAGATAGTTACTTATTATTGCCTAGAATAACCCCACACAAAATTTCCAAATGGCAAGGGACCTCCTCAACCCTTGCTGAATTTTTTTTTTACTTTTTATTTATTTGAGATTACAATAAAATCTGTATATTTTCATAAAGGTAATTCTGTGAGAATTTAGGAGTCAGAACATACACTGGGCTGAATTCTAGCCCAATGGTTTGTGCTTGGTACAGTGCCTGGCATATATAGGTACTCAGAATATGTTTGCTGTTTTAAATCTATCATCGACAGGATGTGGTGGCTCAGGCCTATAATCTCAGCACTTTGGGAGGCCAAGGCAGGCAGACCATGAGGTCAAGAGTTTGAGACCAGCCTGGTCAACCTGGCGAAATCGGGTCTCTACTAAAAAATACAAAAAATTAGCTGGGCATGGTGGCGCATGCCTGTAATCCCAGGAGGCTGAGGCAGGAGAATTGCTTAATCCTGGGAAGCAGAGGTTGCAGTGAGCCGAGATCGTGCCACTGCTCTCCAGCCTGGACAACAGAGTGAGACTCCATCTCCAAAAAAAAAAAATCTATTGTTCATACAAACTATAAATTGTATAAAAGAGGAAACTGTAAATCATGTGTGCTGGACATAGGATGATAGAGACCATACCCAACAAAAAGATTTGGTATAAACTTTATTCAGCCTTAACAAAAAAGCTTCAGTAAAAGAAAGAAATATGAAACATGATCATTTATATGTTCAGATATATTGTAAATACTCAAATTGAATGGCTAACTTTCTAGCAATTCATCATGCCTAAGTATAATACATCTTTGTATGTAATAGCATCGAGCACTGCAAATAGAAATAATGAATGTGTTGTCTTTCAAGATCACTTCAAAACGTATGTGAATATAAACATACAGTTAGTAGAAATTCACTTTTAATATAATTCATAATTAATGCATTTAATAATTCACTTGTTTCTTCATTTTTTGAAGTCATATGCTGGGTCTGTTCTTAGCTTTTTAAATCTGTTTAGAGTGAGACATGATAGTGCAGTGCTTAAGTATATTAACCATTGCAGAGCTACATAGGAAGATACTTCTATAAGTATCTTCAAAATGAATCTTGAAATGTTGCATTATCTAAGCACCTCATGGAGCAGAGCCCTCACAGATAGGTTAGCAAGCGTGGAAGTCACATGATAGCCTCATTGCTCTCACGCTTAGACCCTACTGTTATTAGGTGAACCCATTTCAGGACTTATATAAAGTGCTGCTTGCCTTGATGAGAGCAGGGCAAGTGTGTGTGGGTTTACTCAGATCAGTGCTTTTGGGTGGGGATGCTACTCAATGGTTTGTCATCAATCAAACAAGACTCTATTCTCCTCCTCTTCCCTAAAACACTGTTATAAGTAGAATATTCTGCCAAATCATAAAATTCTATTCCCTCCAAGTCCAGCAGATTAGCAGCTGTCTCAAATTTTGGTTACTCTTGAAAAGAGACTCTGAGATATTTCTACTTTTCATTTATTGGTTAGTGATCTTAGAACCATTTGTGAAGGATGAGGTTATCATGATTCAGCAGATACAGAAGTTTACTGTGGTACAGTTGAAATAAAGGCCACAGACAATCCTTTGGGGATGCTCTCATAATGTTCTAAATTGAAACAAGGGGATTCCTGAAGACAAGTTGGTAGATATAAGCTGTTCCCAGGGAAAGGCATAACCTCAAAAGCAAATGCTCCCTTCAGCTTAAGGCAGTACCTGGGGAGGAACACTGCTGGGAACTGTAAGCAGGTTATATTCCCAAGTACTGGGAGAACCTGGGTATGTTGAGTACATGGAGAAATATAATTCTTATGTTTCAATATTAAGTAAGTGGGTTGGATGCCACTAACCAGAATAGGAATTACAGGAAGTGAAATAGGTTTGGGGGTAAGGGGTAGGGATGATTTCAAGGTGGTTGTAAGATGTCAAAGTGGAAATTGCCAGGAGGCACTTACAAATATAGGTCTGGAGTTCCAGAGGAAGATCAGATTTAAAGATCCTCATCTGAGAGAAAGTGAAGGGATTATTTAGAAAGAAATTAAGGAAGAAGAATCAAGTGATAGGTTGGGAGGGTTAACGGCCAACTGCAAAGAATGAATGAGAGTCATCAGAAATGCACAAATAGACTCAAGAGGGAATGAAGCTATAACCATCTAGGGAGGTTCCGTAACAGCAGTGGTAAATGGGGCAAAATATTGCAGTCTGGAAAACAGAATTGGGACTGAAACATGTTCATTTGAACTGGAAATTAAAAAGAAATTGTGATCTCATTGCAGACATTTTGATATAGTCTTGTGAGTGGAACCAAATTGTTCAAGATAGAAAATGAAACCATGGGTTGGAAAATGCTTAATTTTGTGTGGCAGAGAAAAAATATCTACACCTAGCAGAGAGACAATGAGTATTTGTTGAAAAACAATAGTGTATAGGCATAAAAACAAAATATAAAGTAAAAGAACAAAGAACTTCCTGAAGATTTAAAAAAAAAAAGAATATTCTCTCTAATTTTATGGGATCAATATTTTCTTTTTCTAATATTCAGGAGGCTTCCAAACTAGATTGCATTTGGGCATTCCATTTTTGGCTACCTGGGTTACTCGTTTACCTTTCAAGAGACAAAGGTAGAAAACATCCTGTTTGGAACAAACTGGCATCATTTTTTTATAACATGATGTGTTGAGAATGACACATAACCTTCCGTGGTATCCTTGCACAAAATGCATCATCTGAATCTCATCATGAGGAAACATCAGACAAATCAAATTGAGGGACGTTCTACAAAATAACCAACCTGTACTCTTCAAAAATGTCAAGGGAAAGAAAAATAAAGTCTGAGGATGAAAGAAAATTAAAGCAATATGGCAAATATTCACATACATGATGATAAATTGATTCTTCATGGGAAACACAGCTACAAAAGGCATTTATGAGGCAGTGGGCGGTTATCTGCATATGGACTGTGAAACAGATAATATTGTTGTACCAGTGCTCAAATATCTGATTTTAAGAACTGTCATGTGGCTATGTAAAAGAAAGTTTTTGTTCTTAAGAAAAATAATTATTTCAGGGTAAATAAGTGCATCTCCAGTTTACTGTCAGTTAAGAAGAAAATTACAGAATAGAAGAATTATGAATTAAATTGAATAAAATGTAAATTGGCGAATCTGGGTAAAGAATATATGAAGTTTCTTATATTATTTTTGACACTCTTGTATAAGTTAAAAATTATATCAAAACAAGTTACACAAAATAATCCTAGAAAGTATAACACAGAATTTTATTTTGAAAGGTAAATCCCTATGCTGGGAATTTTCATTAAATTCAAAAAAAATCAATGTACTACAATAAGGATACTGCATAGCAAATGCAAAAATGATTCTGAGGAGAATGGAAAAGAGCCATTTAAAGTTGTAATAAGCAAAGAAAATATAGGAATGAGCACATTTCAGGTGAACAATGTTTGTGCAGCCTATTGAAACTGTCAGAAAGTAAGTCCATGAAACGTGTCAGAAAATTCATCCACATAAAAACTACTCAAACTAAAATGATGAAATGGAATAAGCTCACTGAGCTTTATGAGCTCTAAAATTTATATTGATGCCATTTTCAAAGAAGGGACAGTCAAGCATGTTTTTGTTTTCCTTGACTTTGTGAGGTTTGGAAATTGATGTATTCAACAGTACATTGATGTATCCTAACGGTTTGAAAAGAGGTAACATAAGAAAAGATATGCAGGGAGTTATTTAAAAATGGTTGTTGAATAGGACAAGAATCACTGTCTGCAAATGAGAAATTGACAACTTTTCCAAAGATCACTCTGAAAGGTAACATTGACAGTTACAGTGATTTTAAGAGGCATTACTACCCTTCACTGGTGTTCATGGAGGTCTCTTCTTTCATGTCTGTAACGTATTTTTAATTTCAAAGAATGTGCTACAAAGAGGCTAAGTTCACTTCCCTTGTGAACTAGCAGCCACAAGTAGTAAGTTTATTATATTTTAAATATTCAGGTTCCTTTTTAAGCATCCAGGGACTACATGGCTATTTCACAGAAAGGTAAAGCTTTTGGGAATACATGACTAAGTCAAAGTTGACATAGACCCTGGCACATTTCTGCCCAATTTACCACCTTACCTTTTGTGAAACATGCACATGAACACACATGCGTGTGCGTGCACACTCACACACATAGAGCTTTCTAGTTACACTCTAATATCCTGTAGTGTAGACATCACTCCCATGGAATCAAGTGCTATTTAAATTATCTCTGTCAAGATCCTAAAACAAACTAAGGGAAAGCAGGTATTTTACTGTACAGAATGCATGCGAAGTTGTAACTTTAGATGTCTTCATATGTTTCTTATGATTTTTCAGACTTACAACAAAAATACATATTTATTAAAATAGCCTAACAGAACAAATATTATCTGGCTTACTGTTTAATATTAACCATATTAAGCCAAAACAAGTGTGAGTGACACTATTTTGTCTGGGAACTAGTGTGAGTGTGAGTTTCATGAAAAGCAGACTCAGTGACAATTAAACTTTAAAAATATGTCAGCTTTAATTTCATCTTTTGAGAAAATAGAGTCAAGAATAGTAATAATAATAGGTGGTTTATCAAAAGTAACTCAATTAGAAAAGAAACCTTCATAGACTGTTGGTAGGAATGTGAATAGTTCACCCACTATGGAAAACAATATGGAGATTCTTCAAAAAACTAAAAACAGAACTACCATATAATCCAGCAATTCCACTATTGAGTATATACCCAAAGGAAAGGAAGTCAATATATCAAAGAGATATCTACACTCTTATGTAAGCACTATTCACAATAGCCAAAATGTGGACTCAACCTAAATGTCCATCAATGGATGATGGATAAAGAAACTGTGGTATATGTGCATACACACACACACACACACACACACACACAATGAACATTATTCAGCTATTAAAAAATGAAATCCTGTCATTGTCAGCCATATGAATGGAACTGGAGGGCATTATGCTAAGTAAAATAAGCCAATCACAGAAGGACAAAAGTCACATGTTCTCACTCACATTTGGGACCTAAAAAGGTTAATTGAGATTGAGAGCAGATTGGCAGTTGCCAGACTCCAGGAAGTGTAAAGGAGAGGAGAGGATAAAGTGATTAATGGGTACCAATATATAGTTAGATAGAAAAAATAAGACCTAGTGTTCAATACATCCATAGGATGGCTATAGTTAACAATAATGTATTATATATTTCAAAATAGCTACAAGAGAATAATTCAGATGTTCCTAGTGTAAAAGAAAGATGAATATTTAAGATGAAGGATAGCCAAGTTACCTTGATTTGATCTTTACACATTATATGAATGTATCAAATGATCACATGTTCCCTGAAAATATGTACGTATATTATGCATCAATAAAAATATAAAGGACTCAATTCAGCAAATGAAGAAAATGTTGAGAATATTGGTCCTCTTTGCTTGATTTCATGCTTTAATAAAATATAAAGTCAATGTTAAAATGATTTGATAGTTTAATATTAGGATTTTCAATTCTTTGTTAAAAACATATTTATAGTCATTTAGCTGAAGAAAATTGAAGGATTGCATTTAAACACTTCTAAATCTTCTCCCTCCTCAAAATTCTATGATTATCTGATTTATTTAATATTCTTGCTGTTTAAACAAATGGGAATTTTTTTTTATATTCCCAATTGTGGGAAAGTTTGCTTTATGTATCATAAGATTATGTTTATTCTCTGGCTGTAATTCTCCAGCCATGTCTTCAAAACAGATGTTATAGATATAAGTAATAATTATCATCAGGTTGAGAATATTTCAAGTCTTCCTTCACTTATATAAAATACAAAGATTGTAATGAGGATATTAATTTTACATGTTATTTATTTGAACTCATCTGCGTATTTTTTTTTTTTTTTTTACCCAGAAGTATTGGCTCCTAGGACATTCAGGCTGCACTGTGATTTTGTGATAAAGGAAAAAAAATGGATTTAAAGGTGCCTTAGGCTTGTTCCTTATTTGTGCTTTCTATTACTTTCTCTAGGGAAGGCTGGCAGAATAAAATAGATATATTTTCTGCTAAATTTATACTGTTGAATCACCCTTGTTTTTCAAAAGCTCTCTCTACTTTTAGTATTTGGAGAAAGAAGTATCTGTGAACTATCATGTTATAAAAAAAGAATTTCACGTTTCTTAACATTTAAAACTGAGATCATTCAATCATGATTCATGTCTCAATTTACTGTTTGCATTTTACACTGTCTATATATTTTGCTCCTAAATTTCAACATATTATTACTGATTTTGCTAGTAATTTATAGGAGAAAAAAAAACAAAAGAAACTGTCAACTATGAGTGGAGAAATAAATATAATTTGGGGGACCATGACCAAAAATTTTTTCTTATTTTTAAATGGCTGATCTAGCAGAAAAAAATTGGAGTGAAAAAGGATGTTACTTTTTAATACTATCACAACATCGATCTACTATTTCCAGTTATTTACTAGCTCTGGAAATTAGTAGCAAGCAATGGATGCCTATTATTACATTAGATTTTTTTAATGAAATTGTAGGATTTTTGACTGAATACTCAAGCTTTTTAACTCACAGAGCATGTAGACAGTAAAATATGTTTTCTGGTGGACAAAAACATCAGTCATTTTGGAAGATGTCTTGAAAAGATAAGAACATAAATAAGTTGCTGTGGACTGTGGAAACTTGGATTTGTTTTGTTTGTTTATTTCTGAGGCTGCCACCAACTAAGTTGCCATGAACTTGAGTCCAAGGTATGGATGATATTCTGAGTATGTTTTTCAGAAGCCATTGAAAAGAATTATTAACGCTGCCTTTACCGTCTTAGGTTCTCTGAGTTTATGCCACTTTGCTTGCAATGATATTTCATTCCTGACCAGCATTGACAGGCTACATCAGAGCCTTCTATGGGGAAAAGAGAATATTTTATGAATATATTGGTTAAGGATCAAAAATTCAGAAATAATGATAAGGACCCAGGGCTAAATTTTAATGTAGCTGGAGTTCAGATTTAGAATCCACCCCCTCCTCTTCTTAGCCCACTTTTCATACTTTCTGATTTTTCCTGCCCCAGATTAGGTCATGTCATACTTTTCTTCTGTAGCTGACTCACATCTAATATCACACACCTCTAAAGTACCCTATTCTCAGATATTTTCCTTCACTCATATCTTAACTTTTCTGTGGTATATATCCCTACTTTTTTGCTAGCTGCCATTTAGAAAGCCATTCTGATGAAATCATCTTACCAAAAATATTATTGACTAATAACCTTAGTTTTCCAATGGAATTTGCATTTAACAGATTTCTCTTGGAAAAAGTGAATTGAAATCTAAAGAAGTGAATCACTAATGATAAAATCTCATGCAGAACTAACAGCAACTGCATCTGGCTGATCTTTTTTATGTCTCAAGTTATATAACTCTTAGCTTTGACTAAATGTTCCTGAGCACTGTCTATATTACTTTTTCCAATAACTTTCTTATTTATTGAACCTACAGTTAGTTTGAGCTTTGTCTGACTTTAGAAGGGCTGAAATATTATATATACATGTATATATAACCCTGCAGTAAATTAATCATAAATATTTGACTAAACACAATTCTATGCCAAAACACAGTGCTAGAATTTTTTTAGTTAAAGATTTTCTTTAAAGAAAGCAAATACCAAACTAAAAAATGTTTCTGTCTTATGAGATTTGCAGTGTGAAAAGGAGTCAGGTACAAAATTCAGCAAGTGTAGCACATTGTGATAAGGGATATAAAAGAGAGAATAAAAACATAGATGCTGCTCGGAGAGAACTGGTATCTTAAGTCTAAGAAGAGAACTCTAGACAGAGTAGAGTTCCATTATTTGGATTATATAGACACCAGTAGAAAATGTAAATGGGAACAATGTGAAGGAGTCAGTAACTGCCTATAATGGATGCGGTCGTGTGCTGCCCAAATCCCCTTTCAGAAATAAAAGACTTACTTTCCAGGTACTTGGAGTGCTACCAACAGACAACCTTCAGCTACAGAGTGTCCAGGGTACCACCCGTCTTGGGGCAGCCTCCAACTCATAACCAGTTGATGCAGAGTTCACCACAGTTTCAGAGCTTCACATGGGGTTTTATGCATTGAGGACCAACTTCCTAATACAAGTTCTTCTCCTTCCCTTACATGAGTGTTGACAGAGGGAGGACTCCCTGGGAAACATCAGGAAACCTCATCGTCAATCATAATTTGCTTCACGGTGACCTCAACCTGTGATAGCTGGTATCAGAAGTGGTCTGAAGAGGAAGACAGTAGGTAGAATTTGAGAGTTGGATCACCCCACCCAGATGGTGGTGCCAGACTAAACCCCATCACTGAAGTTAGAAGGAACACAGATAGTCCCTGCCATGGGTACAGGGTAATTATCAAACCTTTCACAGGGAATTGAATTCAGCTGGGATTGAATTCCAGTGGAAGAAAATGCACAATCAGACAAGATACATCAAGCATTTGAGATAATGAAGAATATAATAAATATAAGTACAATGAAATAGGGTGGCTGTTTCTAAACATAATTGATATTTTGGAGAAAGATAAACTCATTTTTTAAAAAATTAAGATGTGTGAAAACCAGGGGGTGGTCCTAAAGTATATAAGGAAACTTTCATCTCCTGAAGCAGAGAGCAAAAAAAGCCATGGACCACACCTAGCTCTTAATCATATGAGTAGCAGAGTCCTGGAAGATGAAAATCTCAAACTAAATGGGACTCCTATAACAAGGTCGAGGTCCTGGATGGAAAAAAATGAATTCCTAACGTATAGGATATGGATGTCTTGACTGATACACTCCAAAATATCTTATGCCCAGATTCCTTTAAATTCTCTGAGCCTATAAAGTAGTATAATCATGTCCATTAAGGTCTCAAAGATGGCACAGAGTTCTTCTCCCATCTCTCATCTGACCGCTAGGCTAATAACTAGAGTTACTCACAGTGATCTGGGGGAGTCCTGGGCCTGTCTAGGAGCTAGAATATACATACCTATCTTGGGAGCTGAAATTGTACATAACACACTGGATTCTGAAGGTGTAGATCAATAGGGATTAAACACAATGCTAGGAAAAAATGAATCATGGAAAAGGAGATGGCCCATACTATGTGAGGTAGAAATGCCAGAATTGTTATGGCAGATGGTGAAAGGGTAGATTAAAAGATTCAGAGAAGTCAATAAGCTATGTAATGCTTGAGATTCCAACAAATGACCATTCTACTAGAAGGCTTAGAGAAGACACCACTTACTAAAGCAACTAGGAATATGGAGCTGAAGGAGACACCAGAATTATGAAGAATTCAATGGCAGATATTCTCTATAATGTACCACACTGATAAAAATGGGGATGATAACACCACAAAACAGGAGAGAACAGAAAGATGATGGCACTTAACTAAGGCGAGTGTAATTAATTCTCAAAATATGTGTTAGATCAGTGGCAGCCAGAAGGCATGGTCTGCCAACAGTTATGGACATGGTCAGTAGAACCATGCTTCCCTTGGGACAAAATAGAAGAGCACCAACTATGTTATTAATATGTACAATTAAAAGTAATCAGGATCAGAGAGACTAAGAGTAGTCAAACAAATGACAACTGGAAGATTTTTTTTTTCCCAAGTTCTGCATCTGAGCCACTTTTCAGATCTGGAACCCAGTGACAGGAGGAGAGTTTGAGTCCCCATAAGGAAGAACCCTACAACCTAATAAAAGCATATACAGCAGCTCTCAAGTTGTATGAAACTCAAAGTAACATAATGGGCCCCCAGTTAGAGTGGGAGCCTATGAGAAATGTTAACAAATGGAGTACTGACCCAGCTCTGGGACACAGTGGACACATTGGGTCTGTGGGACCACCTAGTAATTAATTTTTTAGTTTCCTTATTTATAATCGAAATAGAGCTAGTTGGTAATTGATATAGTCCCACGTTGATTTTTACCTGTAGGAGGAGAGCTATCCTAGTGAGGAAAGCAGATAGAAGCCTCTGAATTTGTCCCCACATCTTGAAGGAAATGGCAGAAAATTCTTACCATCCTGAGAAGGCTAAACATATTTTTATTTAATTCATCAGCCTGGCAAAAAAAATAAATAAGTATCTCCTCCAGCAAATGTCTTAGTCTGTTTTGAGACTGGGTAATTTGTAAATCACAGATATTTATTTCTTACAGTTCTAAAGGCTGAGAAGTCCAAGGTCGAGGGGCTAGCATCTGGTAAGAACCTTCATACTGTGTCCCATGGTGGAAGGCAGGGGTGCAAGAGAACATGCATAAACAAGAGAGGAACGGGAACTAAACTTATTCTTTCATCAGGAACCCATACCTGCAATAACAAACTCATTCTCACAAGGATGGAATTAACCCATCACCCTTTAAAGGTCCCACCTCTCAGCAGTGTTGAGGTGGGGACTAATCTTCCAACACATGAACTTTGGGATACACATAGAACCATAGTAGCAAGACCCTGGGCTCAAACAAAATCAGGCAGATAATATGCCAGATGTGATGTCTTTGTTATAGAAGATTAACATGGCCTCAGGTACAGATTATTCATCTTGTGAATGCCTTAATTTTTCAACTTCTATAAGAAAAAGAGATTAAAGTCACCCACATTGGTTTTGGACATACAAAAGTACACATTTACAGTTTTCCTCATGACTACAATAACTCTTCCACCTTCTTTCCCAATATAGTCCAAAAAGATCTAGGCCAGCTGGACATTCTCAGAATTCTCACCTCACCCACTATATTATTTACAGTTGGCTAATTCAACTGGATAAACAAAACTTGGCTAGTACAACAGAGACTCTGCTAAAAACACATGTGCTTCAGAGTGAAAGATAAATTTCATGAAGATTCAGTGGTTGACGACATCAACAAAACATTAGGAATAAAGAAGTCTGGGACATTCTAGGGTGTCTCCTCCAAAGTAACATCTTATTGCATGTTGCACTTCCACTACAAAGCGAGCAAAATCCCACTTGGGGAGTTCTGAAAGCAGCATATTTACACCTGGAAACACTGCTGTAACCCAAATACCAGGAAATACGTAAAACTGCCAGCTTTTAGTAGAATCTAGAGTAATAAAGGGCTCTGAAGTTGTTCTAAGCTGTGATACAAGCAGCTCTGCCACTTTGCTCATATAACCTAAAAGATTCTATGATATTAGAGAATACAAGTAGTGGGAAAATAACATCATGTGGAGTTTAGTATAGGTCTCAATGAAATAATTACAGCCCAGATCCCTAAAGTTAAATAACAAGACCATCTTTAGTGGAGAATTATAGACCATTTGAAAAATGCCTTGTGTGTTCTGAACCCTGGCAGAAACAGTGACCATGTGTCTAGAACTGCCAGAGTCATCCAATAAAGTGCGCCTACAGAAGTCTATCATAATATGTAAGTCTTACAGCAAGGATTGAGCATAAGGAAGGACAAAGGGCAAAATCAAGTCACGCAAATACATAGTCCAGACCCACAGGTTCAACCACCACTGTTGTATCCCTCAGCTTAATCTCTGGCCACATCGGAAGAGGAGCTATGACCATATAAAAAAGGAGAAAGGAAAAAAAAACTTGGTTCACAAATGGGTTGGCTCAATATGTGCGTGTCAGCCATAAATCAAAAATAACCGCACTACAGACCCACTCAAACATGACCTGAGGCTAAAATATACATAAACTCATGGGCATTAGAGAATTATTTAGCCAATCGTTCAAGGGTCTGAAGAAAGAAAGAAGACAGAGTACCAAAAAGTTTAGAATAAAGACATAAGAATGGACCTATGGAGGTGCAAAATCTTCTTACTTCATGTTGACATCAGTCTCAAAGTGTTCACCATGGAAGAGGCACTAAACAGCAACTGCACAAGTAGACAGAATTTCTTGACCAGTTTGCAGCAGCCATTGATTACTACCATATTCCAGATTGCAATATGTGCTTTAAATCAACGGCCTTAGATGGTGCTGTCCCCATTAGGTAGAATTCATGTATCCGTGAACCAAGAGGAGGAAGCAGATTGGCTTTGCTTACCAGCACTCTTGGCAATGCACTTGAGAAGTCTGTGCTTCTCCTCCCAACAAATCTGAATTCTATAGTATTAGAGCCCTTATTCCCAAGGGAAGAGTATGTCCACAGAAAACACAGCAAGGAACCCAATGAACAATAAGCTGTGATTGCTTATAGTTCATGACACTTTTATTATTATTATTATTATTTGCTTGTTTGAGACAACATCTTATTCCCCCAAGTGGGAGTGCAGTGGAACAATCATAACTCACTGCAGCCTTGAACTCCCAGGCTCAAGTGATCCTCCTGACTCAGCCACCTGAGTAGTTAGAACTACATGCCATCATGTCTGGCTATTTTATTTTTTTTTAATGTTTTTGTAGAGACAGGGTCTCTTTCTATGTTGCCTAGGCTGGTCTCAAATGCCTGCCCTCAAGTGATCCTCCCACCTTAGCCTCCCAAAGTGTTCAGATTACAGGCATAAGGCACCACTTTAGGATCCTCATTCCAAGAGACTAGCTGGCAAGACAAGGAGTCACCATTCTGGTGGGTCTATTTATACAGATCATCAAATGGCTTAGGGATGCTGTATCAGCCCATTCTCATGCTGCTAATAAAGACAAACCCAAAACTGGGTAATTTATAAAGGAAGGAGGTTCCATTACTCACAGTTCAGCATGACTAGGGAGGCGTCAGAAAACTTACAATCATGGAGAAGGGGAAGCAAACATGTCCTTCTTCACATGGTGGCAGCAAGGAGAATTGCCGAGCAAAGTGGGAGAAGCCCCTTATAAAACCATCAGATCTCATGAGAACTGACTCACTAACTTGAGAACAGTGTAAGGGTAACCGCGTCCATGATTCAATTATGTCCCACTGGGTCCCTCCCACAACACGTGGGAATTATGGGAACTACAAGATGAAATTTGGGTGAGAACGCAGCCAAACCATATCAGATGCTGTTAGAAATAGGGACAGGGAAGGACATATTTCACATCCAGATGCTTCCCTTTGGTTGCCTATTCATATGCCGTTGCATGGTTTTAACAAAAAAAGGACAAGTGCAGAAACTATTGCCCAAGAAGGGGCTTAGTACCAGGGGCTCAGACTTCTCAGGTTTGAGGGTGTAGGTCATGCTGCCGGGTAAGCCACTGAAACACGGCGAGATGGTGGCCAAGGGTAAAGGGAACTGAGAATGGTGGGTAGAGGAATGTGATGGTGAGTGTCAGCTGCATCTGTAAGACCGTCTGAAGCATTGTAGCAGTAGTTTGTCCTACTGGCCTCCTCTTCTAACTTTCTCACAAAAAGAGGGTCTCCAAATTCTTAAAGGAGCTGCTCTGAGAACATACATGAAGTAGATCTGAGTGATAAAAGCAGCAGGGGACTGTGGTAGACACCGATGTAATACGGGTTCCCCTGCATGACTGAAGGACTTATTCCCTTAGTCACTGGCAGTGTTGCTGGCAGAGAGGCCTGACCTATCACCCCGTTCAGGAAACGGCTCAGCTACAGAGAGTCACACCCCTTCCTGGGAAGCCTATATTCACTGTTGATGTAGGGGCCACCCAACTTTAGAGCTCCCTATGGATTTGGCTGAAACCTTTATTGAAACTGCATCTTTTATAATTTATTAATGAAGTTGCTTCCTCAGTATCCATTTTTAGTCAGCATGTAAGTTGTTTAAAACCCAGTTGTACCCCATCACCTTTGACCTAGTTAAAACTTTTGCTCCTTCTGTGGTTGTTCGCATTATAACTTGCTTGTTCCTCATCTTACTGATCCACAGCCCAACACAACCCACAGCTGCTGACCACTGTAAAATGTAAGGGTCGAGCCAGAGCCATGCAAAAGAGTTCTCGCTCCCTGCATGAATCTTCTTGACACTAACCAATACACAACCTTCACGGAAAACCTTGAGGAAAAATGCTCATGGACCTTAAAAAGGCATAGTCTCACACACTTGTCCTCTCTCTCTCTCTCTCTCTCTCTCTCTCTCTCTGTCTACCCTTCCATTCCTCCTCACTCTCCTCCCTTCACTCGCTGGTTGAACTCCCCACCCACTCTGGGCTTTCCATTGGCCTCTCTTTGGCATCCTTTAGCTTTCTTTTGTTTTCCTGAGACAGAGTCTTGCACTGTTGCCCAGGCTGTAGTGCAATGACATGATCTCAGCTCACTGCAATCTCCGCCTCCTGGGTTCAAGCAATTCTCCTGCCTCAGCCTCCTGAGTAGCTGGGACTACTGGCGTGTGCCACCACACCCAGCTAATATTTTTGTACTTTTAGTAGAGACGGAGTTTCATCCTGTTGGCCAGGATGGTCTCGATCTCCTGACCTCGTGATCTGCCCTCCTCGGCCTCCCAAAGTTCTGGGATTACAGGCGTGAGCCACCGCGCCTGGCCCCCTTAGCTCTTAACCTCTCTGGGACCATTGAGTAACCAATTTCTGCTCATGCATTTTCATTTCACTTCCTCATTGTGTCTCACCTGACACACACACACACACGCCCCTGCTCCTAACCTGCTTTCCATTCAGAGCTCTCTTAGAGAGTAATTATATTGGCAGGAATAAAGTGAACACTGATCAGACAAGAGCCGCAAGGGCATCTGCCAATATAAACAAGATTCCTGTGAGAGGAACACCTGATTACGGGTCAGCATTTAGGCATCAGGCTATCTGCCAGGATAAAGGAGCATTCTGTGAATGCACGTTGTGAACACCCATGGCCAAATTCCTTGAAATTCCCATCAGGCAAGGGGAAAGCTTATGCCCAGCCTCAAGAGAACAACATCAAGATCAAATTAGAAAAAAAGCATAACAATGAAAATCAAAACAGCATCCCAGCCCAACTACTTTCTCTATCCAATCCTGCTTCTTTCCTTTCCCTTCCAAGGGCAGCTCCTAATAAAATTTCTATACATCATCGCTTACAGTCTGTTTCTCAGGGAATATAACATGTGCCTCTACCTTTTATTACCAATATCTGATTCTCCCAGCTCTATAAACTCTTCCTCCCTGAGCCTTCTCTAGGCAACCTAATCAAGAATACTTAGAAATCCAGATTTATGGTTGACAGAAATTTACACACAGGTCACAATCTCATTCCTTCCCATCACCAACATTACCCACTTTCTTCCAAAACATTGGAAGTCTGTTTGGGTTTGTATGCTCAATATTCTAACTTGCTTTTCTCTTTGTTCCCGAATTTAGGCTTTGATTACTGTTAGTATTATGAGACCAAAAGCAAGTCATAGAGACACCTTTATTAAATCTTTTCATGCATATGGTAACAGAGTCAAGTTTTTCCCCAACCTCTCCAAAAATGGTCTTTGACAAACCTTCGGGATAAAACCCCAAGGTAAACATATGGTCTCCACACGTCTTCTCCATACAACTCTGCCATTTTCCAGTGAGTGAATATTTCAGTGGGTGAATATCAGATTTGTTAATTTTCCAGGAATTTTGCAAGTGGTTGGGAACTCTTTACCAAGTCTATTAAACATGATGCTGGCAGAGTGTTTTACAGCATGCTTGCCTTTTGTTCTCTTTTTATTACTATTCTCTTTGCACTTACAAAATAAATGTAAATTACCTACTAAAATAATAGAAATCTAAAGCTTTTTAAAAAAGCAGTATCGAGGGCAAAAAGAGATATTTGGAGATGGTGTTAGAAAGACAGAGAGAGATAAGGTGCAATTAAAAGGTTAGCAAAAAATATTACTGCATAAAATTTTCACATTTGAAAGATAGTGTCTTTAGGTGACAATGTTGCAAGTAAACAAACAGGATGAATGTGAGATGCCTCCGGTATAAATAAAACAGGAAAATAGAAGAGGGTGTTTAATAAATATAACAGCATAGTGTTTGCTTATAAATAATGTAAATAATGTAACGCAGGTAAAAATAAATAGTAGAGCATTGACATCACAGCTTTTATGAATGTCTCTTTTAAACCATTTCTGCTAGTGCTGGCAAGGACCGGAGAAAATGTATGCTTAGAAACAAGAGTTGTGAAGTATCTGACCCATCTCATTAGCTCTGTTACATAAAGATAACCCAATACATAGGTAGGCTTGTATACTGCAATTTTCAGCAATAGTATTTTGGGACAACCGTATAAAATTGCTCAAGTGCAACCTGCAATACTAGAATAGAAGCATCACAATAGATGAGACACCCACATTTTATGCCACAATTTTTTAAATCAAGAATTCCACTTTTAAAAGAAAAAATGACCTCCAATTCCTGGGTATCCACTGTGTGATTAAGGAGAGACTGCATTAATCTGTTGTTGTTACTTGTGATTGCACAACAGTGCCGAAAGAAGCTATACCTGCCGTGTGATTTGCAAGGCTCCGTCTCGCATGACCCCTCTCCTGACTCTCCTCTTTCTTTTCTAGTAACTTATCTGAGCTTCTTTCACAGCTCTTTACCTACTCACCCCTAAAATAGTTGTGGTCATCTCTTCATGCACATGCTCTCCCTGGGTAGTTGCTTCCCATTCTCGTAGGTTCAGTTACTACATACGCAAATCTGTATCTGTATCCTGACCTCTCTTCTGAGCACAAGATTCAGATATTCAGCTGCCTACTCAATACATGTAATGGGAATGCCCATAGGCAATTCAAATTCAACTAGAACACCACAAAGCTGAGGGCTTCTGATCTCTTTTCCAACTTGTCTGCAAACTTGCTGTTATTCTCATAAGGCCTATTTTGGTGAGCAAGATGAAATATTCCAATTCCATCTGCACCCTTTTTCTCCAGACTTTCTCTTTTTACTGTATCACCTAAGCCTCCTCTCCATCCACTCCTCCTGCACGCTCATTAGATCATTGCAGAGCTGTTACCGCAAGCCACCCTCTCTGCAAACCTCTGCATCTAATCCACCCTGAACCATCTGATAACCAGATTCCCTACAAAAATATCCTTGATGCTTTTGCATTACTATGAATAAAGTTCAAAGAATAAACTATGACTTTTCACGCCCTTTATAACTGGGTCCAGCTCTACATCTGACCTGCCCATCGCCATCATCTGCCATGCTGCTACATGCACCTATGAGCTTCCGGGCTTATTATTTGGGATTTTCTCTCTGCCTATAGTATTTTTGTTCTTATCCTACTTGATGAATGCCTTAAATTACAGTTTGAACCTTCAGTCACCATCTCTGTGAGGCCATGCTTCTACGCATGCTAAGTTATCGTAGGTACTGTCCCATCATGCCATGCCATTTGCTGTTCATGTGTCTTATAGCACTTGTCATGTTGCAGTAGCCTCATGTTTGTCTCCCTTTCTCAGAAACTTATTGGAAGGACAAAGATCATGTCTTGTCATGTGCTGTGTTGAATATACTGCCTAGGTTATGTTGCCTGCTCTTTATGAGTGTTGAATTCCTAAATGTAATTTTAAACATGTAAACAATAGAGGCATTCTGAATCTATTTTTTAGTTGACATCATATTGCTCAGCCAAACTAAAAAGCTATTTTTTCCCATTTTTTATTTCAATTTTAGTTTTTTTAAAATTTTTTAAAATTAAAATACTTTTTTGTTGTTAATTTGACCCTGGCTCTGTGAACCCTTGGAGGACCCAATATTAAGTTTATCAGCCAGTGTCATTTATCCCACATTCGATGCTGTCACCAACGTCCTTGCTGCCTCACCTGTTTTCACACATCTCCAGACTCTGTTACCTGCTACTTCCAAATGCGATCCAAAGACAGTTTATTATCTATGGTGCTTAATACCAGATTTAAAAAAACGTTAATTCCTTCATAATTGTATTTAATATATGAAAACATTATTTAGTTAACATGTATTTTGGGTTAAATGTGTTTATTGAAAGTTTTAAAACCTAAAGAACACATAAATATTGATTTATCTGCACATAACAGAAAACAATAATAGAACTGAACACATATTTTCTAATCTCTATAAAGTAAAAGTTGTTTTGACCTAGTGTTCCTCTTTTGATTACAGTCCTGTTTATTCTAAAAACTGATATTCCTGGATGTCAGTCATATCATTTTCAGTGTTGATGTATACAGTTATATTTAATGCCTTTGCTTTTACATCCTTAAAGGAATGACTTTTCTTTGCTTGTTATCTACCATTTTTTCCTTCTAATAAAATTGGTTTATTTCATACTTCTGTTTAAAGTTTAGCATTACTCACTTTCATGTAAATCATATCAGTCACAATTAAGAAAACAAAAATCTAAATCTCTAATGGAAATAATATGGTATTTAAAATAGTTATTCAGAGTAAAGTCAGCATTGTTTTACCTTATTAAATTATAAATATCTTCCACTTAAAGCATTTTATATAATGTTCAATTTTCTGCTCAATGATGAGTATAAAAATACATTACACTTTTTAAACTATTTTATATGTACTACTTAACAATGAAAATTTCTAAATACATTTAGAAACAACATGAAAATTTAGTGTAAATATTGTAAGAGGTAAGAAAAAATACTGTTTCAAATTATATATAAAATACCATATGATGACAAGAATATTAAGTAGTAATATGTAACTCAGAATCACAGCAATTCTTGTATAAACAAGACTGTGACAAATTAATAACATCAAGCTTACCAAGCCAAAAAGTCTCATCTTAAAGTATAGTGATTCAAATATAAATAAACATAAAACATTAACTCTGATAAAATATGCAAGCATTTCTAACTAGGACCAATGAATGTCTCAAAGTAATTGCTTCATTTTAAATCATTATACAATCATGTATGAATACATACATAATTTGAGTCTTATAATTACCTTTTATTGGAAATAGTAACTATAACATCTCCATATTTTATCTCTTTTTAAATCTGTATGTATGCCTAAGGATAGTGGAATACATTTGAAGAAATTTTACCTGTGGGAATAGAGCTTCAACTTTATAACAACATAAGGAAAGGTTAATGTGGTACTCTGTGGTTAATTAGAGTCCCGAATAGTCTTCTTTTTAATTAAGGGGATGTTCTAAATAGGATGCTCATTTTATCTTGTTTTCAGTTACGTCCCATGGTCCTGGCTTGCCAGTGTAATAGCTAGAGAAAAGATTCTCATCATGCTGTACTCCATGTGCCTTCACGGTCAAGAAAAATGTATTCCTCTGTAATCAAGCCATCCCCAGAAATTAAATGCTTGCCCGTCTTCATTGCCTCATATGGACCCTGAATAAATTTAGAAGTCAAGATTAATAAACACATCTGTTGAAAATTAGCTGGAAGCTTCTTGAAGGCACAGTTGTATTCTTACTCATCTCTTTAGCACCCCATTCTCCATTCCCTGAGGCATAGAAGTTACTAGTAAACTATTTAATGGCACTTATTAGATAAAACCCTAGGAATATAACACAACTCATTTATTCCAGGACACAAATAATCCCTTCCTCCTATACCTCCTCACAGCCTTTATTTTAGAACTTTCTCCTAGCTCTTAGTGTCCTAAACAGATGACCAGGTGTCTGGTTCATTTCTGTTGTCATGGAATGCTTATTTGCAGTACTTCCTTTTCTCAAAAGTGACCTTGCTTGGAGATTGTGATAGGCAATGTCCCCCAAGGATTCCTGTGTTCTAATGCCTGAAACCTGTAAATATATTACCTTACTTGGCAAAAGGACTTTGTAGATATGATTAAGAGTAAGGATCTCGAAATGTGAAATTATCCTGGATTGATTTGGTAGGCCTAATCTAGTCACATGAGTTCTTAAAAGCAGAGACTCTTTCTGGGTGACTCAGAAAGATGTGGCAGAAAGGGAAGGAGGAAAGATTTCAGACATGAGAGGGATTCAACCTATCATGGTCAGCCCCAAAGGTGGAAATCAGGAACAAGAGTCATAGAATGTGGGTGGCCCGGAGAGGCTGGGAATAATCCTCTAATCACAATCAGAAAGAAAATGGGGCCCTTGGTTTTACAGACACATGAAACTGAAGCCTGCCAACAACTCAAATTAGGAAGAACACGAATCTTCCCTCACAGCCTCAGATACGGGTTGGATCTTGGTCCCCGCCAAATATCTTGTTGAAATGTGATTTCCAATTGTATTAGTCAGGATTCTCTAGAGGGACAGAACTAATAGGATAGATGCATATATAAAGGTGAATGTATTAAGGAGTATTGACTCACACGATCAGAAGGTGAGGTCCCCCAGTAGGTCATCTACAAGCCAAGGAGCAAGGAGGCCAGCTTGAGTCTCAAAACCTCGAAAGTAGGAAAGCTGACAGTGCAGCCTTCAGTCTGTGGTTGAAGGTCCAAGAGTCCCAAAGCTGAAGAACTTAGAGTCCAATGTTTGAAGGCAGGAAGCATCCACCAAGGGAGAAAGATGGAGGCCAGAAGACTCAGCCAGTCTATTATTTCCACATTCTTCTGCCTGCTTTTATTCTAGCCACACTGGCAGCTGATTAGATTGTGCTCACCCAGATTGAGGGTGGGTCTGCCTTTCCCAGTCCAGTGACTCAAATGTTAATCTTTTTTGGCAACACCCTCACAGACACACCCAGGAACAATACTTTGCATTTTTCAATCTAATCAACTTGACTCTCAATATTAACCATCACACCAATGTTGGAAGTGGAAGGTGATTGGATCACGGGGGTGGATCCCTCATCAGTGGTTTAGTACCATCTTCTTGGTGTTAGGTGAGTTCTTGCTCAGTTAGTTCATGTAAGATCTGGTTGTTTAAAAGAGTATTGGAATTTCCCCTTCTCTCTCTTGCTTCCTCTCTTACTGTGTGACACATTAGCTCTCTGTTGCCTTCCATGATGACTGTAAACTTCCTGAGGTCCTCACAACAAATGGATGCTAGCAATACACTTCCTGTACAGCCTGTAGAAACATAAGTGAAAATAAATCTCTTTTCTTTATAAATTACCCAGTCTCAGATGTTTCTTTATAGAAATGCAAGAATGGACTAACAAAGCCTCCAAGTAGGAACTCACCCTAACAATACTGTTTATTTTAGACTAATGAGACTTGTACTGTATTTGGTACTCCCACAAAACTTTAAGGTAATAAATTTGTTTCAGCCACTAAATTTGTGTTAATTTGTTAGGACAGTAGCAGAAAATTAATAGAGACATTAATTACATAGCCACCTGAGTCAGCAAGCTGTGTCAGGACCCATGAACACAAAACCTGCACAGTAAGAGCTTAAATCATAAACTCACTTCAAGAGTCAGACTGAGGGCCGGGCGCGGTGGCTCAAGCCTGTAATCCCAGCACTTTGGGAGGCCGAGGCGGGTGGATCACGAGGTCAAGAGATCGAGACCATCCTGGTCAACATGGTGAAACCCCGTCTCTACTAATACAAAAAATTAGCTGGGCATGGTGGCGCGTGCCTGTAATCCCAGCTACTCAGGAGACTGAGGCAGGAGAATTGCCTGAACCCAGGAGGCGGAGGTTGCGGTGAGCCGAGATCGCGCCATTGCACTCCAGCCTGGGTATCAAGAGCGAAACTCCGTCTCAAAAAAAAAAAAAAAAAAAAGAGTCAGACTGAGTGTGTGTATAGATAGGCAATGATATGGTTTGGCTGTGTCCGCACCCAAAGTCTCATCTTGAATTGTAAGCCCCATAATCTCCATAATCCCCACCTGTCAATGGAGAGACCAGGTGGAGGTAATTGAATCATGGGGGCAGTTTCCCACATGCTGTTCTCGTGTTAGTGACTGAGTTCTCACAATATCTGATGGTTTTATAAGTGTGTGGTAGTTTTGCCTACATTTTTTCTCCTTCCTGCCTTCTGTGAAAGGTGCCTTTCTTCCTCTTCACCTTCTGCCATCGTTGTAAGTTTGCTGAGGGCTCCCCAGCCATGTGAAACTGTGAGTCAATTAAACCTCCTTCTTTTATAAGTTACCCAGTCTCGAGCAGTTCTTTATAGCAGTGGGAAAATGGATTAATACGGGCAACTTCTCCAACCTTTTTAGAATCTGTCTCCATGCCCTTCTGGTCTGGACGAACAGTATCAGAGTATATTTTCCATACAGCAAGATATCAGGTGGTGCTGGTTTATGCGATTAGAGGTTGAAAATTTAATTTTATCTCTTCAGAAGAACTAGTTTACAGATGGATACGGAAATGACAATGTTGGCATTTTTGAGAGGATCATAATGCAGTTGGATGAATATGAGTTATATGAAACACGAAAGCACTTAAATGTTAGTAAAAAGCTGTGTCAGCTGCTTTGGCTTTCCATTGATTGAGTGCTGACTTCTGCAACTGCCTTTGCAGCTGTTTCAGGCTCAAGTGCTACTTTGTCTTTCAATTTCACATTCTAGAAATTAGTTACTTTAGTTTTAACCAGCTCATTTATTATTAAGCAATGAAGTCCATCTTTTCAGAACATCATTTTTCTTCTTAGGAAAAGAAAGTGCATACATAACATAAATACACAGCTTTGCACATCCAGTGGCAAATTCGCTTCTGTTGCAAAGCCTACAAGGTCCTGAAGAAAGGTATGTTCTCGTCCTGAAAGGTGGATCACACGGGAATAAGATAGGTACCTAGTAGCCTGGTTGGAGATGAGGACAATATGAGGATGGGGTAATATTTATCAGAAAAATGAGGAAGCTTGAGTACTTCCCATCGTGCAATGCCATGGTTTTCACAGTGCAATCCCTAAACCACTGCACCATCTAAGAGCTTGTTAGAAATGGAAAGTCTTGGGCTCTATTCACGACCCACTGAATGAAAAACTCTGGGGTGAAGCCCAATAATCTACAAAAAAATCTACAAAAGCCATGGAGGTTGTACCAATATGGGGTAATGTTGGAGAAACAATGCCCTAATAAAATTCTGGGAACTCCAATTACTTTCTAAATTGTTCTGTTGGCTTTCTCCAAAGTTGTCTCATGAGGAACCTTTAGGAATACAAACAGAGGCTGCTCTTACGAGGTTGCTGCCCCTGAAAGGTTTTTCTCTTGGGGAAATGTGCACCAGTGGTAGAATTCTTACTATATGTCCAATAAGATTCTTACCATAGTAGGTGGCTAATAAATAGGAAACAATAATTATAATTGATAATAAGAGAAGCACATTTTTAATGGGTAGGAATCCAGAAGAAAAGAAAAATCATTGTGCATATTAGTCTCAAGTTCGTTCAACTGGCTTTCTACATTTTAGATTATACTTTATTTGCTAATATACTAAGAAAATGTTGTAGTGAAATATAGTTCTTAAAGTACAGATGGAAGATTCAGAAGCCTGTTTCCATTCCTGCATATTTACGTAAGTTTGTTTTGGAGCCTTTAATGATTTTGACATTTGAGCTTTTATATTTGTATATTATAAATATACATTTGTCATTGAAACACATTATTAGACATTTCTTTTCTTCTTGGTTCATAGTTTTTTCTAAAAGAAAATATGGATATGAAAATAATTGAATTCATAGAAGGAAATTATTCTTCTACCAAGACGTCACTTTTTCTCGACTAGTGAAGGGAAACCACCCTTGCTCTTTGATTCTCTAAGATGCTGGATAGTCCTTAAGCCATGAAAAGGAGTGAAGTAACATGGGAAGACTAACTGTGTGACTCAAGGGCAAATAAACTTAATCTCTCTATTTCCACATCTAAAAGTATAAGAGATTTTCACTTGGAGACTTTCTAACTTTACATTTCTATGCATCTGTATTTGCCTGAAGTTTACTTTTTTTATTGAGTCTCTGCTGGGTTTTGGTATCAGGATGATGTTGGTCTCATAAAATTATTTGGGGGCCAGGCGCGGTGGCTCACACCTGTAATCCCAGCACTTTGGGAGGCCAAGGTGGGTGGATCATGAGGTCAAGAGATCGAGACCATCCTGGTCAACATGGTGAAACCCCGTCTCTACTAAAAATACAAAAAATTAGCTGGGCATGGTGGCGCGTGCCTGTAATCCCAGCTACTCAGGAGGCTGAAGCAGGAGAATTGCCCGAACCCAGGAGGTGGAAGTTGCGGTGAGCCGAGATCACGCCATTGCACTCCAGGCTGGGTAACAAGAGCGAAACTCCGTCTCAAAAAAAAAAAATATATTTGGGAGGGATTCCCTCTTTTTGTTTTGTTTGGAATAGTTTCAGAAGGAGTGGTACCAGCTCCTGTTTGTACGTCTGGTAGAATTCCGTGTGAACCTGTCTGGACCTGGGCTTTTTTTTGGTTGGAAGGCTATTAATTGCTGCCTCAACTTCAGCCCTTTTTATTGGTCTATTCAGAGTTTCAACTTCTTTCTGGTTTAGTCTTGGGAGGGTGCAAGTGTCCAGGAATTTATATGTTTCTTCCAGATTTACTGGTTTATGTGCATAGAGTTGTTTGTAGTAATCTCTGACGGTAGTTTGTATTTCTGTGGAATTGGTGGTGATATCCCCTTTATCGTTTTTTATTGCATCTATTTGATTATTCTCTCTTTTCTTTTTTATTAGTCTGGCTAGTGGTCTATTTTGTTGATCGTTTCAAAAAACCAGCTCCTGGATTTATTGATTTTTTGAAGGGCTTTTTGTGTCTCTATCTCCTTCAGTTCTGCTCTGATCTTAGTTATTTCTTGTCTTCTGCTAGCTTTTGGTTTTTTTGATCTTGCTCCTCTAGCTCTTTCAATTTTGACAATAGAGTGTCAATTTTAAATCTTCCCTTGCTTCTCACGTGGGCATTTATTGCTATAAATTACCGTCTAGACACTGCTTTAAATGTGTCCCAGAGATTCTGGTACGTTGCGTCTTTGTTCTCATTGGTTTCGAAGAACATCTTTATTTCTGCCTTCATTTCATTGTTTATCCAGTTGACATTCAGGAGCCAGTTGTTGAGTTTCCATGGGGTTGTGTGGCTCTGAGTTAGTTTCTTAATCCTGAGTTCTAATTTTATTGCACTGTGGTCTGAGAGACTGTTTGTTATGATTTTCGTTCTTTTGCATTTGCTGAGGAGTGATTTACTTCCAATTATGTGGTCAGTTTTAGAGTAGGTGCGATGTGGTGCTGAGAAGAACGTATATTCTGTGGATTTGGGGTAGAGAGTTCTGTAGATGTCTATTAGGTCCACTGGCCCAGATCTGAGATCAAGTCCTGGATATCCTTGTTAATTTTCTGTCTCGTTGATCTGTCTAATATTGACAGTGGAGTGTTAATGTCTCCCACTATTATTGTGTGGGAGTCTAAGTCTCTTTGTAGGTCGTTAAGAACTTGCTTTATGTATCTGGGTGCTCCTGTATTGGATGCATATCTATTTAAGATCATTAGCTCTTCTTGTTGCATTGATCCTTTTACCATTATGTAATGCCTTTCTTTATTTCTTTTGATCTTTGTTGGTTTAAAGTCCATTTTATCAGAGACTAGGATTGCAACTCCTGCTTTTTTTTTTTTTTTTTTTTTTTTTTTGCTCTTCATTTGCTTGACAAATCTTCCTCCATCCCTTTATCTTGAGCCTGTGTTTGTCCTTGCACTTCTTTAAGGTTCCATCAATGTGTTTGTTTTGGTTGCTAAACAGAAAGGACTAGAAAGAAAACAAGATTAGAAATATGTATGTTCCAGCCTCCATTTTCCTTGAGTTCCCTCCTTCCACTAAAAACCAAGCCAAATAAAACAGAGATCATCTTAATATAGGGAAGCAGAATACAAAAAACAAGGATTTGTAGTCAGAGGTGGATTCAAGTAACAATTCTACCACCAACAAGTTGTATGATCTTAGTTAAATATAACGCCTCTAAACCTTCTAAAGTGATATCATAATGCTCCCCTCTCTGGGTTGATAAGAAGTTTGAATGAAATAATGAAATTCTGTATGATCTCCCCATAGGGAAATATATCTATATTTAAAGATAATTACCATCCCTCTCAACACTACTAAGTTCATAACTTTACGGGGATTCCCAAAGGGATAAAGCTATACAGAAATATTCACATGTTCTCATTCATATGTGGGAGTTGAACAATGAGAATACTTGGACACAGGGAGGGGAACATCACACACCAGAGCCTGTCAGGAGGTAGTGGGGCAGGGGGAGGGATAGCATTAGGAGAAATACCTGATGTGGATGACTAGTTGATCAGTGCAGCAAACCACCTTAGCACGTGTTTACCTATGTAACAAACCTGCACGCTTTGCACATGTACCCTAGAATGTAAAGTATACTAAGAAGAAAAAAAGAAACATCTTGAGGATGACGGGATAGCTAAAAACAGATGGACCTGAATTACTCTTCAAACCCAATTCTTCCACCTGTGAAGAAGGCAATGAATATAGTCCTGGGAGGTTGCAGCACATGAACTACGAACCAAATGGAAGTGACTGGCTGTATAAGAACAGAATGTGAAGTATATGTGATAATAATATTCTGGAGTATAAAATAAGACAGTGGATATATAGAACAATGTTTTTTACTGTATTGGGACTAGCCATTCATATCCCCTCAATTTCCCTCTTCCTTCTTCTGAACCTAGGCCCCTCTGCTGATGATCACTCCTTGTGTGCTTTTCTTGCACTGGTAAAGATGTTCTCCCAGTGAACTTAGTAAAGGTTAATTCTCATTGAAAATAACATATAGCATTCCTATGAACTAATTCATCTATTTATCTCCCTGTATTGATTTTTTTTTTTTTTTTTTTTTTTTTTTGCCAAAAATAGCCTTTTCATACCACAGAGAAGCTTCTCATAAGCAGGAGTCAAAATGATTTCTACTCAAATCTTTGATTGTCACCTGGTTTTCAAATGCTCACTCCTTTAGCATATTTTTCAAATCCTTAAAAACAGCATTTTTTCTTAATTTATGTCTCAATGTTAAGACCTCACTTTTGACAAGATAAGTGTTTCTATCTACTCTTCTTTTGCTTCAAAGTAGATTTCTGGTCTGTATTTCCTGTGTACATGAAAAGATCAGGAGAAAAGGACTTGCCTTGTTTCTAATACCCTTACGAGATTCTTCTTAACTCTGTGTTATCAGGCATTAACAGTTCCAGTTATGGAAATCATTAGAATTTATTTTTTCTGACAGGTAATTGACCCATAGTTCTCAAGGGTGGAGTGAGTGGAAGAGAAAAATGAGATCCCAAGCAAAAATAAACTTTCAATAATTAACCCCAGAGGAACAAGTTCTGCTGCTGGCATTTCATTGTCCCCTACTGATTGTGAGAACCCAGTGTTCTCAATCATCCTCAAGCTCAGACGCTGCATATGATTATACCCTTCCACCCACTGAAGGAGTCAGACGAGGGCAGACCTAACCATTATCTTGGCATTTCACTGTTTCCCAAACAGTATGCTCCTTAGAACTTCAATTTAGAGAGATGCTGATGGGTATTAAGCAATAAGTTTATATAGTCAAATTCTTTTGAGAAAAACCTAGTCACAGAAATTAAAGAGACATCTTTGTTATAAGACTTTTCAGAGCATTTAATACCAAATGTGTAATATGACTCTCCTGAAGAAAGATATAGTAACATAATTCATAGCTTGTATGTTTCCAAGGAGTTCTTCATTGTTTTTTACAAAATACACTATATATTGGTAGCAAATCCATATCAATACCACAAATACATCAGTTTAAAATACTTCTAAACAAAAATCTGTACTGAAAATTTCACCAGTAAGTCCCGTCATTTGTGCAATGAGCACCAATTTACTCTTTACCAAAATACTCATTTAGCATGGATCTAGAGTCAAGAAATAATGACTATATAGCTAGCTCTGTTAAGAATAAGATTTAATGGGTTTTTTAATTGTTATTTTTCAAGTTCAACAGTTAATTCAGATAAATTAGTTTCTAAATCAGATTTGTAATTACTACCTTACTGATGCAATTTAAGTTACATAGCACAATTGACTCGTTCAAAGAATAAAATAATTTTATTAACCAGCTCCTGGTTATACTGAAAAGCACAGGATTACTCTATAAATAAAAGAAGAATTAACATCTCTATAGGAACCATCTCTAGGGAAATGTTCATAAACATGCAAAAAAATTATTCAATAAATATCAAATAGGAGGCATAGGATCCTCACTCAGAAAAAAATATATTTATTAGTTATTTGAGTTGTAATATTTTATAGAGAAAATTGTTAATACTGGAATTTTAGATACTACATTTAAATTAAAAATTTTATAGAGAATATGCAAATAATAATCAAAATATTTGGATAGTTAATCCCAAATATGATAAACTCGGATATGACAATATATGACGTTTTCTTAGAAAAAAAGCCAAAATGTTATTCTTGTGGATTTTGTAGATAGTTGAGTTTATAATGAAGTTTATTTTTATGACTTGTTTCCATTTTTTTCTTACCAATACTTTTTTACTCTCTCCAAATGCTAAATATTTCATAATTTTTTGTAATGGAAAAAAAAGTAACTATTTTATATTGTATAAGTTATATCACATTTGAGATTTAGATTTTTATTAATTAAAGATAATACCAGGATTACTGAAAGAATTAAATGAAAGAAGGTCTGCAAGGTATATATTCTAAACATTAATGCATCAGATGATCAAAAGGTATAAATATAGGCATTACCTTTTTAATATAATGTTTAGAAGGTGCTTTACAGACATCAACAGGGGAGTTGAATCAATAATTTATATCTATTCTGATTTTAGAATCTAAAACCCATGTAATATAAAACTATCTCCCTTATCCTTGAAACAACAGAAGTTATTTCATAAACTACTTTTAAGGCTACAGAAACTCTTATTAGTTCTCCTTGTGTTTGAGGTCCTAGCCAGTACAATGACACATAAAAAAGAAATAAAAGGCGTACAGAGTAGAAATAGATTATAATCTGTTCACAGACAAGAAAAATGTGTAAAAAATCCTAAGGAATCTACAAAAGTAAAATTGATAGAAATAATAGATTTTAGCAAATTCACAGGATGCAAAGTCAAGACACATTCAATTTTTTTTTATATACTAGCAACAAACAATTGAAAAAAATTTTTAAATAAAACCATCTACAGATCTACAGTCACATCTAAAAGCATGAAATATCTGAAAATAAATTTAGCAAGGTATGGGCAAGATCTTACCCAGAAAACTGTCAGACATTGCTGAGAGAAATAAGAGAAGATAAATAAATGGAGAGATACAAATTTCATAGAGCAAAAGACTAAATGTTATGGGGATATCAGTTCTCCACAAATATGTAAAGAGATTCAATACAATTCCAGTTAAAATCCCAGCAAGCAGTAATGTATAATTTAATTTAAAAAATTCTGAAACTTGCCTGAAAATGTAAATGCTTAGGAAAAAGAAAAAATGTTTTAAGGCTTAATATGAATCTTTAAAAAATTAAGAGGGTGTACTATTTGAATCATAATAAAATATAAATCAACAAAATAGAGTCCAGAAATAAACCACACATATATTATTAGTTGATTTTCAAAAAAGATTCAAGGCTGGGAATGGGGGCTGATGCCTGAAATTCCAGTGCTTTGGAGGCCAAGGGGTAAGGATCACTTGAGCCCAGGGGTTTGAAAACAGCCTGAGCAATATAGCGTGACCCATCTCTACAGAAAAATAAAAAATAAAAATGAGTCGGCCATGATGGCATGTGCCTATAGTCTCACTACTTAGGAGGCTGAGGTGGGAGGATTGCTTGAGCCTGGGAAGTTGAGGCTGCAGTGAGCCATGATAGTGCCACTGCACTCCAGCCCAGTGATAGAACAAGACCCTGCCTCAGAAGCAAACAACAAAAGATTCAAGATAATTCAGTGGGGATGTAATAATCTTATCAATAAATGATGCTGAAGTAATTAGATATCTATATGAGAAAAATAGGAACCTTGCCATTAACATTCACATTGTACCCCAAAATTAATTTAAAATAAGATATAAAAACTAAAATTACAGAAAGGTTAGAATAAAATAGAAGATCTTTCCGACTTTGATGTAGGCAATCATTTCTTAGATAGGACACAGATCATGAAAGAAAAAATAATAAATTTGGCTTCATTAAAATTAAAAACTTTTTCAACAATACTATTAATAAAATGAAAATGCAAGCTATGGATGGGGAAACAATGTTTAAAATACATGGTTCTGACGAAGAACTTGTATCTACAACACCAACACGTAGGGAACTTTTACAAGACAATAATATGTTTATAAAATTGGCAAAATAGGCCGGGCACAGTGGTTCATGCCTGTAATCCCAACTCTTTGGGAGGTCAAGCGGGCAGATCACCTGAGGTCAGTAGTTGGAGACCAACCTAGCCAACATGGTGAAACCCCATCTCCACCAAAAATAAAACAATTAGCTGGGCGTGGTGGCGGGTGCTTGTAGTCCCAGCTACTCAGGAGGCTGAGGCAGGAGAATCGCTTGAACCCAGGAGGCAGAGGTTCCAGTGAGCCGAGATCGCGCCACTGCTCTCCAGTCTGGGCGACAAGAGTGAGACTCCATCTCAAAAAAGAAAAGGCAAAATATTTGAACAGACACTTTCCCAAGGAAAATATACAAATGGTTACTAAGCATATGAAGAGATGCTTATTATTTTTTTATCAGGGAAATGCAAGTTAATGGTAAAATGAGAAACATTACAAACCCATTAGAATGGCTAAAATGAAAAACCTGGCAAGGATGTGAAGGAACTGGCATTATCATCCTTTGCTGAGTGAAATGTAAAATGATACAACCACCTTGGAAAACAATTTTGACATTTCCCTATAAAGTTAGTCAAGCTCTTATTCAATAAAACAACACAAATATCCATCATCAGGTGAACGGATAAGCAAATTTTAGTATATTCATACAACAGAATAGTATTAGCAATACAAAGGTATGAAATAGTGCTACCACAAACAACATGCAGGAATTTTAAAACCATTATGAGAAGTCAAAACAAAAGAGTACATATCACATGATTTCATTTATATAAAATTCCAGGATAGGCTAAATTCATCTATAGTAACGAAAAGCAGATCTATGATTGCCTGGTTCTGGAATCAGAGATGATATTGATTGCAAAGGGCATGAGGAAAAGTAATGGGAATGTATTGCCTCCTGATTGTGGTGAAGACTATATGGGTATCAACATCAGACAAAACTTATTGAATTGAATACTTACAGCAGTGCATTTTATTGTGCACAAATTATATGACAATAAAATTGATTTAAAGGACAAAAACAAGGCTGGGTGCTGTGGCTCACATCTGTAATCCCAGCACTTTGGGAGGCCAAGGTGGGTGGATCACTTGAGGTCAGGAGTTCAAGACCAGCCTGGCCAACATGGTGGAACCCTGTCTGTACTTGAAATACAAAAAATTAGCTGACATGGTGGCAGGTTCCTGTAATCCCAGCAATCAGGAGGCTGAGTCAGGAGAATCACTTGAACCCAGGAGGCACAGGTGTCAGTGAGCCAAGATCACATCACTGCATACCAACCAGGGCTACAGTGAGATTCCATCTCAAAAAAAAAAAAAAGAAAAAGAAGAGGAAAATGAGAGTCAGCCCACACCAGACCAAGTGCCCCAGTAGAGGGAAGCTATTTTTCTGGCATACTATGCCTTGCTTTGGTAGAGCACCATAGAGGCAAGATCCCCAAGGCAAATTCTTGTGGAGTATATTGAGTCATAAGGCCTTGACAGAGCCACAGAAGTTCATATGCCCAGCATGGCTTGGCTTGTAAGCAGCAGAATTGTCCCCTGCCTTGAGAATGATGAGGGATTCGAAGAAGCTTTAAAGTACTGCACAGACAATTATGTCACTCGGCATGGTGCAGAAGTGGTAGATAAATCTCTTGCTGAGAAGAGGACAACAGGATCTTTCTGATAGGCATGAGAAGTGACACAGCCACAACCTGTGTGTGCTGACAGTTGGGACCCAGGTGTGATGCCAACATGTTCAAAGGTTAACTGGGATCAAGTCTTCTCAGTGTTAGAGGCCTGGGCAACTAAAGTCTCAGACTTTAGACAAAAATCTATGGGAAGGGAGTGGGAACGCCAGATTGCCACCTCACACAACAGTGGGGGTGACTACTAGTTATTGAGTTGTGTTGTAGAAAAATAAATTGGAGCTCTCTCACATCTGAGGTTTAAACTGAGATCTGTACTTTGTATTATCGATGATCTTCAAGTGAATTTTTGTAGGTAGATGTTCTCTTTTCGTTTTAATGAGGAACATAACAGAGATCACCAATGTTTTAAATGTAATCTCCTTCCCTTAACTCTTTCATTTAAAAAAAAAATCACAAACGGTGCTATGACCCTTAAAATTTATTTTTGGTAGGAGTAAGAAATCATCAACCCAATGTGGATGGATATACATCTCTCACAAAAAGATTATACAACCCAGGCTCCTTGTGCTGCCAAATTCAGAGTCCTCAAGCCAACCTGGAAGCCTTCCTGCCACTCTTGCACAGTTGAGATGGAACCAGGTCAGCCTGTGGCTTTGGAAGAAGCTGCTTGACTAAGGAAAGGAGAACGTGTTGAGAAGGAGGCAGGAGGAGCATGAAGAAAAAGAGCATAGGAACAGTAGAGGCTTTGCAGGAATTTTGAGAAGAATCAAACTTTTCCTATCTTGACTATCAGCCTCCAAAGAGAAAGCCAAAAAGAAAAATCTATGTTAATGTATTTTCTGCTTCATAAAGCATCAGTCTCAAGGGGAAAATGCAGAGTGGATTACACAGCCTTCTCAAGATATTTCTTTTTTTTTTTTTTTTTTTTTTTTTGGCAGAGCTAGCTGAGGTTTTATTTTGGACAAAAAAAAAAAAAAAAGGAATTGAATTGTTTTGCAGCTGGAGGCATGGGCAAAGGGGGTCCCCAGGCAGTAAACTCCTCTGCGGATGGGCTGAGGGCTAGGGCTGAGCCTCAGGTGTGTCTCCTGTTCCCCGTGCTCCCCTGCACAGCGGCCTCCCTCCCGGGCTCTGGGGCAGCCTCAGGAACTGCAGCCGCAGCTGTTCACTTGGACAGGACGTCAGAGGACTCAGACACCAGCCTCTCATCGCGGGTCTCAATCTTCTTCACAACCACGGCCTTGGTGGTGCTGGTGAGGCCGAAGGAGCAGCAGCCCACACCAGAGCCAAAGCTGGAACCCAAGCCTTAGCTGAGGCTGGGGCTTGTGAGGCTCCCATACGCTGAGCTCAGACCACCTGCATAGCCGCTGGTGGTCTTCGTATGGATACTCATGTTCTGCATCCCAAACTCCAGCTGGCTCGCCTCACCCTCCAGCAGCTTCCTGTAGGTGGCGATCTCAATGTCCAGGGCCATCTTGACGTTCGTCAGCTCCTGGTACTCACACAGCTACCACTCCATGTCCTGCTTGGCCTGCTGCAGGGTGGCCTCCAGCTCGGACAGCTTGGCGTTGGCATCCTTAATGGCCAGCTCCCCACGCTGCTCAGCATCTGCAATGGTGGCCTCCAGGGAAGCCCTCTGGCCTTTGAGGCCCTCGGTCTCAGCCTGGAGCCGCTGATGTTCTGGTTTATCTCAGAGTTCTTAGTCTTTGTATGCCGCAGGTCATCCCTGTGCTTCCCAGCCTGCATCTGCAGCTCCTCATACTTGATCTGATACATGCTCTCCGCCTCAGCCCGGCTGCGGTTGGCAATCTCATGTACTGTGCCTTGACCTCAGTGACGATGCTGTCCATGTCCAGAGAGTGGCTGTTGTCCATGGACAGCACCACAGACATGTCCTGAGATCTGGGACTGCCCCTCCCGGATCCCCTCTTCACACAGCTGCCTGAGGACGTTGATCCCGTCAGTCAGCCCTTCCAGGCGAGACTCCGGCTCTACCTTGTTCATGTAAGCTTCATCCACATCCTTCTTGATGAGGACAAATTCATTCTCCATCTCTGTATCCTTATTAACCTCATCCTCATACTTGTTCTTGAAGTCCTCCACTAGCCCCTGCATGCTGCGAATCTGCGCCTCCACCTTCAGCTTCTCCTGGCTCAGAGTCTCCAGCTGCCATGTAAGGTGGTTGATGTAGCTCTGGAACATGTTGTCCATGTTGCTCCCAGCCATCTTCTGCTGCTGCAAGAGGCTCCACTTGGCCTCCAGCATCTTGTTCTGCTGCTCCAGGAACTGTAACTTGTTGATGAAGGAGGCAAACTTATTGTTGAGGGTCTTGATCTGCTCCTTCTCCTGGGTACCCATGGCCTAGATGTTGGGGTCCACTTCCAGATTAAGGGAGCTCAGCAGGCTCTTGTTGACCATGACGGTGGTGATGTCTCCCATGCCCATGCCCACACCCATGCCGCTGGCCCCACCATAGCCTGCACCCAGGCCGCCCCGGAAGCTGCTGCTGCCCACTCAGGAGAAGCTCAAGGAGCTGATGCGGGCACTGGGCCCACTTGTGTAGTAGTGGCTGCTGAAGGCCCGGGAGCCAAAGGTGGACACCTTGTAGGACTTCTGGGTCACCCTGATGGACATGGTGGAGGTAGGAGTGGAGCCGGAGGGCTGAACCAGGCAGAGATTCCTGAAGGAGCAGGAAAAATACCAAAGGTAGAAGAATCATAATTGGAAGCTGCTACCCACAGTCCATGGAAGCATCTGAACTCCAGTAGATTTGATTAACTGCTCATTAGAGGGTCATTCACTTCCACTCTACCCACTGTTAAGCTATTTCCATATGTAAACTGTACTATTATATCTGCATATAAAGCTTCTATTGTTCATACCAATTCCTGCTTTCTTATTCTTTATTCTTTAAATAATTCCCTAGTTAATAATGAATAAAAGTCTTTTTTCCCTTCTCCTATATTTCTATGTAAGTTTTCTTACACCTGAACTGTAACTATGCTGCTTCATAGAAAAGTATTCCTTGAACTGACTGCAAGTGTTTTATTTTTCTAATAACCATAACAGTGTTAAACATAAAGATAATTCTAACATTTGTGGCATAAAATAGAAGCCTTGTTTAACAGAGACCACTAAAATATAATTGTTGTGATGTTGAAATTTACTTTTATATGTAGAGCTCTCTCACATCTGAGGTTTGAACTGAGTTTATCATACTTTGTTTATCAATGATCTTCAAATGAATTTTTGTTTGTAGATAGAGTTTCTCTTTTCCCTAGTGATTCCTGAGGAGATTTTTGGAGAAATTATTTGTACCCGAAAGGAACTCTGAAATCGTTTGTCAGAAAGTGACTAAAGACAACAATACACAGAAAAAGACAGCTGCAAGAAAAAGAATTGTTAATAATTTTTGTATTTGGACATGGCAGCCAAACCATTGGCCATAGATTAATTCATTAAACAAATATTTACTAAACACTAATTTTGTGATTAAATGTACAGAATGACAGATTTCCTAAGATAGATGATGGGTTATACCACAATAGCAACATTTTCAAGTTCTCTCATTTAAGATCCTGAGATTGATTTTGTCAAAGCAGTGGTTTTCAAACAGGGATTTTGTTGGCATGCGTGGCAGGAGTATGGATATCACTGGAAAGATGATATTAGAACTATCTGGGTAGGTTTTTCAGGTTTCAATTCTCAAATTCTGGTTCGCCTATAGGAGAATGGTGTAGACACTAAAACAATTCCCCTAGGCAAGCTTAATATGTGTTCTCTACTCCCATCCTTAACCCCCCGTCACCAGACTGAGAGGCACTGTGTTAGATCATTTTGCTTATCCATTAGATGGGCTTCACTGAGTAATGGGCAGGGTTAAGGGAAGGGAGTCAGCCTTTACAGCTCAGTATGTAAGTGTAGCTATAGTACTGAGCACTTTTCGTTAAATGGGGCTCAAGAAGGTCTCCAGCAATGACATCGCTGGAATCTTTAATTCCCTCAAGTAGGATTTAGCGAATTAGCATTCAGTGATTCTAACATAGAATGATCTAAGTTGTCCCCAGGGACACTGGATAAAAGTATTGGTCCCCAAATGGCCTCCTTTTGCAAAATGTTGTATAATAGCAATAAGTGCTCTGAATATATCATGTTCTTTGATTGGCAGACCCTGGGGGTGGTTTGCTCAGAAATATACTTTGGAGCAGAAATGACCAATAAGCCATTTACTAACTTAAATCTGTTGTTACTCAGAAGCATTGTATTGCAAGATTGAAAATCTAGGGAAATATTCAAACAATCTAACAATTAGAAATACATTTATAGTTTAAATATTGAAACAGTGAGCAAGTGGGCGATAATATCACAGTGTTCTTTAAGGTTTGCTTTCTATGTCTCTTATTCTCCAAGTGAAAAACTTCAGCCTATGTATCTTTATTTCTTTAAAGTATAATTAACATAGTCTAGTTTTTTATGAGAATGAGAAGAATTGAAAATTAGTTGCATATATAGGGGATCATTAAATAATTTGGGGGCTGGGGTACTGACCACTGCACAGTCAAAAATCTGTGCAGTTGCAACTGGTTAATGTATCTTTTAAACCTCTTTTAACCTGTAAGTTTCCCCTCCACCTCTCTTTTCTTTCTTTTCAATTATTTGTTGAAGAAGCTGTTGTTGGTCCTGTTGTCCCCTATAGTCTGGCCTGTGCTGATTGCATCCCTGTGGTGTAGTTTAACGAGTTCCTGTGTTCTCTGAATTGCTGTAAATTGAGAGTTGGATCCAGAAGTTACATTGTGTTCATATTCCAATTTTATCACAAGACTGCTTCATAGGCAGTGATACCCTCATCCTTCTTTTCGTTATGTTAACAATCACTGATGCTCAATGTCTAGATGTGGCAGCATTTTTTTTCTCATGAAGATTTAACAGGAATATCTGGATGCTTGACCTTTTTAGAAAAAAAAAAATAATCCACTAAAAATGAGCAAGAGTAGCAGCTACCACTTAAGATGGAATATGTGTTCTCTGTGCCCAGAAGTCCCCATAAACCCACTCCCCGGTGATCGGCACTTGGTCTTCGCCTTCGTGTGTACGATCTGCTGATCTCCAGTAGGGCTTTAACAACTTGAGCAGAATTTCCTGCCTAAAAGGAAACAACATAGAGAGTTGAAGTTTTTTGTTAGTTTGTTTTAATTAAAGCAAGTAAACAAAGAAGGATTAGAGCAGAACAAGAAAGAAATACAATATTGTGGAAAATACTTGTATTGAAGAATGAAAATGCTTTTGGTAAAAGAAAATAAAATGTAGTAAATATGAGTAACTAGTAAAGCAAACATACACTTAGTTCAAATATTTGTAGTTTGAATATATACTATGTCAGAATGACAACTGAAGGAGAATTTAACAATCTCTCAAACATTTCTCTTGCACGGACTGAAATATTTTATCCATGTGCAGTCTAGAATCATGATAGGTTTAATTTACTCCAGTCTTGTAGTTTCAAGGTATCATTTTCTAAATACAATTTTACTCTGCCAAGTTTTAAATTACATTAGTTTAAATTGTATCTTCATCCATCTTACCTTCATCCTTCAGTTATGAATCCTTTACACTAAGACACTCTGGGCTTCACAGTAAGTTCTCTGATCATCTGAGTCTGGCTTACTTGTTTATAAATACAAAGTATTTTAAACCATAAACAATGTGCCAGAGGAGAAAGTAACCAACAAACATTGAGGTAAATCATACTTTGAATGTTCATTGAAACCCATGAAAAAAAGAAAAGACAAATATTCTCCAGTCTAGTTAACCACAATAATAAAACAGTAAGATCATTTGAAATGGTAAAATCACTGTGCGCCTAGACAATCTTATTGAACATTATTTTGGTTTTTATTCCTTAAGTCTTCTGTGAATAAAGAGAATCATTCTTCTAGCCTAACAGATGTTAAAATAGCATTTCTTCACTTGAAGCAAACCTTGTATTTCCACTATCAACACTGTAGGGAAACCATAGCATTTTGGGGAAAGGAAAGAAAGAACACTAAAGTGTTTTTTAACTGTTAGAAACAGAAAGCTCATTAAGAACATACTAAACAAGTCCACAAGTGATTCCTGAAAATATTTTTGGAGGAATTATTTGTACCCAAAAGGAGCTCTGAATTCATTTTTCAGAAAGAGAGACTAAAGACAATACACAGAAAAAGAGAGCCACGAGGAAAAAAATAATTTTCGTATTTGGACATGGCAGCCAAACCAATGGCCGTAAATTAATTCATTAAATACTTACTAAACATAATTTAATATTTTGTGATAAAATTGAAAGAATGACACCTGTTTTTGAAGAACAATCTGGTGAGAGTGACAGATTCAAACTATGAGTTACAATAAAATGTGGTCAATATCAATACAAACATGGACAGATTGTTCCTAGAACACAGATCAAAGAGTCAATTGCTTTGCCTAAGGGAGTCAAGGAAGTACTGACAGAAGAAGTAAATTGTGGTGTGGAACTTAAAGAATAAAAGGCAAGAAGCATGGGAGGTAGGAAGTAGCAGAGAGAAGAGCCAGTGCAAAGCTGCAAAGACACAAATGTACATGGTGCATCCTATATAACACTGTGCAGAATGTAAGATTTGTAAATATAAAATCAGCTGGGTGCGGCTGCTCATGTCTGTAATCCCAGCACTTTGGGAGGCCGAGGCAGGCGGATCACTTGAGGTCAGGAATTCAAGAGCAGCTTGACCAATAGGGTGAAGCCCCATCTTTACCAAGAATACAAAAATATCTGTGTGTGGCAGTGCACACCTGTAATCCCAGCTACTAAGGAGCCTGAGGCAGGAGAATCACTTGAACCTAGGAGGCAGAGGTTGCAGTGAGCCGAGATTGCACCACTGCACCACTCCAGCCTGGGTGACAGAACGAGACTCTGTCTCAAAAAAAAATCAGATAAGTGGTTCCTGGCATTAAGTGGCTCAACAATGTCAGAATTTCATCTCTGAAATTCTATTGGTTTCTCATGCTTGTAATTTCAAAGTCACAGGATGGCTTCTGTAGCCACAGAAGTGTCATAACCTACACAGTGACAAGAATTCGTGAAAGAGTTTTTCAGCAGTATCTGTTGTCTTTTGCCATGAAAATAAAATCTTTCCCAGAAATGACCAGTAGAGTTTCACTTACATTTTACGGCAAGAATTATATTAATGACCACTCCTAGCAGCAATGTAGTCTGAGAATGGAGATGTTTAGCAGGTTCTTGGCTTTAAAATTCTCTCAGCAAGAAAAAATGCAAAAGTGGGTACTAGATTAGGTACAAATTCCAGTGCCTACTGTCTCTTCAAGAGATGGAGAGAAATTAATGACAATCTGAAATTCTGTAGCCAATGACAGTACCCATCACAAGGGAGGGAGAAACAGGCAAAAGTAATCTCTCAAATGACAATTTAGGAGAGTGATTATACATAGGAAAGAGAGAAGGGCTAATGGTGGAGAAGGAAACAAGAAAAACCTCTAAAGTGCAATAATGTGCAAATGGTAAATCTAAACTAAACCATTGGGAAAAATGAGTAAACCTCAACAAGTAAACCTTCACTGTATTAAATGATAATGACAACAGCAACTAATTTGCTTAAATGGTTAATAATAGATCCATGAAAATGCTAAACAGCAGTAACATGCATGCTTAGATAGGATAATGAGAGCTAATGCATTGTAAGATTCTTATATCCTTCAGGTGGAAGATATCTGTCCTGTTTAATATTGTATTAGTAGAATGTGCTTGTCAACATTTTACATGTGGTAGTTAAACAAGAAATTTTCTGCTCCTTTTCAGTCTTTCTCCTTCCTGATTTTGAAATGCGAGAGTTTCATTATCCCCTTCACTGGGCATGCAGAAGGGATGTGACTCGCTTCTTTGGTGCCCTGCTGCTCAGTCCCTAGGGGGAGCATGCAGACGAGCATGTGCAGAGATCATGGGGAGCACTTTTGGGCTCTGGCCCCCCTGGCAGTGTCTAACAGTGAGTGTTTATGACTCGCAAAGCCCAACTGGGCATGTATTACAATGTGCTCTTTCAGCTTTGCCGTCTATAGGCAACTTGTGTTAATAGCTCAGTTAGACCCTTTGCCCTATGGCAAGCGCGGAGGGCTTCCTGTATCCCAAGTTCTTGTCCACTGTACTGGAAAAATTAGATCACATGTGGGCTTGGAGGATGAGTGCAAGATTTTATTGCGTGGTGAAAGTGGCTCTCAATGAGATGGATGGGGAGCTGGAAGGTCGATGGCGTGAGAAAGTGATCTTCCCCTGGAGTCGGGCTGCCCAATGGCCAGACTCTCCTCCAACTCCCCACTGCCGAATTCCCCTCGGCATCCATGTTGTTACACTATTGCTGGTCAGCTGGTGTCTTCTGGTGTGTTCCTCTGCTCCTCTTAATGTTCAACCACTTGTGTGTGTGCCCAGTAAAGTCTTAAGCTTATATGGGCACAGAACAGAAGGTGTGGGAGACCATTGTGGTCTTGGAAAATGCAACATTTGGGCATGTAAACTGGAGTGGCTGTTCTCTCTTAGGTCCATGGCACAAGCCCAGGGGTGGAGCCCTTACCAGGGACCCCACCCGTCTCTACCCAGCACTTCCCTGCCCTCCTCCCATATCACCTCCATCTTGGGTGGGTCAGAAACTTGTTAACAAGGAATAGGAGGGATGCTTCTGAAGGGAGAGCAAATACCACCCTCCTTTTCCAGCAGAGGGCAGCTCATCTCAGAATATACTGGAGGGGCTTTCTCTTTAAATGATGATGAAAAGGAAATTAACATATCGAATTGAAGATTCTAATTTCTAAGTCAAGACTATGTTTTGTGTGGTTCCCAAACTCTGGGTAAATTAGAGTCATCTGGGGAACTTGGTAAAGGTACACACGCCAGGCCTTTTCCTATTTTTGTTGTGTTTTACCTTAAAGTAATTATGAGACATCATATTATCTAAGAATTAACAGACACATCACGGATTGTCTGCACTCTTATCTAGTATTAAGGGTGAACTTTCCTCATTTTATCACTTTTTCTGGTGGGGGTGGCAGTTTTAGTAGGCTGTTCTCCTATTGCTATAAAGAAAATACCTGGGACTGGGTAATTTATAAGAAAAGAGGTAAGTGGCTCACAATTCTGCAGGTTGTACAGGAAGCATAGTGGCATCTGCTTCTTGGGAGGCCTCAGGAAGCTTGTAATCATGGCAGAAGGCAAAAGGGGACCAGGCACATCACATGGCAAAAGCAGGAGCAAGAGAGCAAGGTGAGAGATGCCACACACTTTTAAATGACCAGATCTCACCAGCACTCATTCACTACTGACGCAGCCTCATTGTCTGGGATGACACCCAAGGTTCCTTGTCTCACAGCCATGGAGATCAAGGACACAGACACAAAAAGAGTGACATTAAGTGGAAGTTTAATAGGTGAAGGAAAGAAAATGGCTCTCTGCTAACAGAGAGGGGTCCTAGAAAAATGGGTTGCTGATGTGCAGTGAAATGAAGGGGGGTTATAGATGAGCTAGGGGTGGGGGTGTTGTCTGATCTATATAGGTCATGAAAACCTGGTTAGGACCAGGTGTGCGATCTTTATAGGGTGCAAATCTCTGGCGGCCCCCACCCCAATCTTTTATTATGCAAGTAGATTCTCTGCCTGAGCTTATCCATGTTGCCAAGTTCTTTCTTACTGTGCATGTGCCAACAAAAAAAGAAAGATGGAGTTTCCGTGGTGGACATGCCTGGCCCCCAGGTAGCCCTTTTCTATTGGCACAGCTGCCGTCATTCCCCTGTGCAAGCTTCCAGCTTCGTTATCTATGTCCGCAGCTTGATCTTTCAGGCTTCTCTTTGTTAGAACAAAAAGACAAAAGATTTCTAAGGCTGCTTTTTGTTAAAAGGGAAGTTTTTTGCTGAGGATTATTTTGCCCTCACCATCTGCCTAAATAATTCCTTTCTATCTTCTGTATCACTATCACTAGGATGGTACCAAGGAGGATGGTCTAAACCATTCATAAGAAGACTACCCCCATGATCCAGTCACCTCCCACCAGGCCATGCCTCCAAAATTGAGGATTACATTTCAATATGAGTTTTAGGCAGGAATACACACCCAAGCTATATCACCAGTTTTTATGGTTTTATTTAAAAGCAAAAAAAGAAAAATGCACATGAGCTGTCTGTTCATTTTTGTTGCTGTACAGCCTGCCATTGGGAGTATTTACCCTGATGGCCAGCTGGGCTGCTCTTTCCAAGATAGCTGTGCAGTTCTTGGAAGAGACGTGGTGAACAATCTCAGTGCAGTAAGATTTCCTGCACATCAGCAGCACTTCTGGCTCCTTAACGGTGTGGACCAGGAACTTCTGGAAGCCACTGGGCAGCATGTGTTTTGTTTGCTTGTTGCCCCCATGAGCAATGTTGGGCATCAAGATCTGGCCCTTAAATATTTTCTGTACCTTGTCATCAATACCTCAGTTACACTTAACTTGGACCTTCCAGTCTGGTGCCTGATGAAGTTCTTGGTCCTCTTTTTGACCATCTTGGGCTTTAGGAGGGGTCTGCATTTGGTCTGATGCCAAGTAGGAGATGTCCTGCACCTCAGTGGTCAGCACCAGGAGAGAGAGCTCATCAATGTTTAATAGGCAGAAAAGACAAATAAGAAGTTGATTTCTGATTACAATTTCTAAGTGCCGCTTCAAATTCCCTCCTAGAAAGTTTATAATATAAGCTCTGAGAAGTGTAAAAATTTCTGTGCAGAAAGTTCTGGTAAACCTAGCAGAAACCTCCCTTTTCTTCCGTTAATGTGTTGGGTTCAACAGATACATCTCAAGCAACTATTGTTTGCTAAACACTTCAGAGATAAGTAAAATATATTTTCTGTTATCAAAGAGCAGTAGGGAATTTACTGTGTGTACACAGAAAAGCATCAGAGAAAGTCCTAAAGGGGGCAAATATAGGGAAGATTACATCTGATCTGTGATCAGGAAAGATCACAAGGAGAAACTGGAGCTGGAGAAAACCATCCAATTTCAAGTTAGAAAAGAAAATATCCCAAGCAGGATTTACCATGGAAGTAAGGACATAAAGACTGGAAACCTCCTAGTCAGTTCATAGAAGGGAATAGTTGACCACAAAGGGAAAGAGCACAAAGGGAAATTAGGTCATTATAAAGTGCTTTGAATTTCAGCATAAGTTTGTATTTCTTTGTGGAGGAGTGGAGAGCCACATCAGTCACTGAAGTTTTATGATTAGAGAGGAAATATTATAAATGGCTTTAAAAGGATTAGTGCAATGAACTGAATGTTTGTGCCCCCATAACCCTCCCCCCAAAAAATCTTATTTCTCACAAAAATCTTAGGTTGAAACGCTAATCCCAATATGATGATGTTAGGTGGCGGGGCCTTTGGGAGCTGATTAGGTCATGAGGGTGGAGCCTTCATGAAATGGATTAGTGCCTTTGTAAAAAGAAGGGAGAGAGCTAGCCAGCCCTTCTTCCTACAAGTGAGGACACGGGGAGAAATGGACAGTCTGGAACCCAGAAAACAGCCCTACCAGAACCCAACCATGCTGGCACCCCAATCTCAGACTTCTAGCCCCCAGAACTGTGGGAAAAAATTTATGTAATTTGTAAGACACCCAGTCTATGACATTCTGTTATAGCAGCTCAAACTAAGACAATAATTTCCAAAAAGGGTTGCTGTAAGAATAAATGACTTCATACAGGTAAAGAACTTAGCATGCTGCTTGGCATATCAGATGTGCTATATAGTATTTTTAATTAAATATTTTAATTTTTAATTATATATTTTAATTTTTAAACAAATATTTATCTATTGGTTTTTCTGTTTTTATTCATGCAAACTTCATTTTTATTCATACAAACTTTCATTTCATTGTATGTAGGAAAATTCCATTTACTTATAGAAACATGGCATCTGTCTCAATACAAATGTTACATTTCAGTTGTTTATAGTTATTCATCTTTCATAACTTCTGGATTTCTGACTTAATTCAAAAGGATCCCCTCCTCTAGATTGTAGACATAGAGTTCCAAGATTTTTTACTGCAGGCATTTTTGTTATTGTTGTTTTATAGGTTATATTTGTATCTTTTTTAACTTTTATATTAATTTCAGGGGTACAAGTGCAGATTTGTTACATAGGTAAACTCCTGTCATGAGGGTTTATTGCAGATTATTTAATCATCCAGGTATTAAGCTCAGTAAACATTAGTTATTTTTCCTCCTTCTCGTCCTACATTAATATATTTAAATGCGTAGAAAACTACCTTTATTTTCTTCTAAATGAAGATCTAGAAGTTCCAGTATCATCATTACTTATCAAATTTTTTCTCTTTGCATCAATGTAATACTCTTGTTATATATTACATACATAAATAGGGAGAGAGATTTAATTCTCTCTTCTGTTGATCTAGTATCTATTTTCATGCTAATAATGTATTGATTTTATTAAAGTGGATTGTAGTTTTTTCATATTTCTAGTAATGAAAGTCTTTTCTACTGTTCTTTATTTTCATTTACTGTGGTTGACCATTTATCCTTTTAGTATATAAACTATAAAATAATTTGTCTCATGCCAAAAAGAATCATCTTGAAGAATTCTAATTGGAATTGCATTACAGATTAATTTTGAGATAAATAACACACTATAACACTTCTGTTCTGAGAACATATATATCTTTCTAGTGCTTTCAAATCTTGTTTATGTACTTCAATGTTATTTTATAGTTTCTTAATATAAATTCCTATAACTATTGTGAATAAAATGGGTTTTTGTTTTTTTTTTTGCATCTCCATTTTTAAGTACTTATTAGTATGGACAAAATGTATTGATATTTGTATATTGTCCATTATAATATTGTGTGTTAATTAGACCAGACTTAACTGAGTGGTTCTTCTGCTGGGTTCAGCTGTATTCACAAATTACTTCAGTCACGCAGGAGGCTCTGCTTCAAAATCTCCTTTATTTTTGGTTTTGTCCTTTTGTCTGTTTTTAAATTAGATGTGTTCTCTAGATACGCAGACGTGTCATCAACAAAACATCTCTCTCTCTTCTTTCACAGTGCTTAACCCAACTCTGAATTTTTTTTCTCATGCTAAATCCAGTGGTAACTGGATTAAGATGATTTAAAATAAGTGTTAATAACTTATTTATTTATGTTATAAAGGTTAAATAAATGTTAATACAGTTAGAGGCCACTGCTTTCTGCGTTGTGATTTTAGTGACATAGTTTTACTGTTACATTATTTAGAATATCATCTGTGGTTAATATAAAAATAGTTTTAGCACACTTAAGCAACTTGCTGCTGTTTTCTGAGAGATTTTATAAGAAAAGTTCTTATAACAATTACTTGAAAACGTAAATTTCTAAGTCCCCTCACACCCACCCCGCAACCATATCTTGCCTCTAGTCCAAGGGCATTCCAGTTAACCTAAAAAACTAGTTCAGGCCATGATGGGAATGAGTGATCAGACATGCCTCATTACACCCTCCTCCCTTTGGAATTTAGCCACAACTAACCAGCATTCACATTAAAACAGAGATCTTAAGACTTTATGTAATAATAAGACATCAAATTCCAGCCTGACTCTAATATAGCATGACTTAATGGCAGGTCCTTAAATAAATTGAAATATTTTACCCAAAAATACATTTCTTTGACATATTTTGAAATGGCCCAACAAAGCTGTCTCATGTGTGAAAAAAAAATCTGCATTCCATAGAGTATCCTTTTCCCTTTCTAGGTCTTTTCTTTGATCCAAGAGAGAATTAACTAAGAGTCTGTGACCTTTTTAAGCATGATAAGAAACATTTATGATCTATTCTCTCTGAAGCCTGCTGCTTGGAGGCTTTATCTGCATAATAAGAATCTTGGTCTCCACAACTCCATATCTTAACCCAGACACTCCCTTCTATGGATTCCAGGTCTTTAGATAAACTCACCTAATTGCCAATCAGAAAATCTTTGAATCCACCTATAACCTGGAAGCCCCACCCTGCTTTGAGTTGTCCCGTCTTTCCAGATCAAACCAATGTTTATCTCATATGTATTCATCCATGTCTTATGTCTCCCTGGACAGGCACAGTGGCTCACGCCTGTAATCCCAACACTTTGGGAGGCTGAGGTGGGCAGATCATTTGAGGCCAGAAGTTTGAGACCCACCTGGCCAACATGGTGAAACCCCGTCTCTACAAAAAGTAAAAAAAAAAAATTATCTGGGTGTGGGGGCACACACCTGTAATTCCAGATACTTGGGTGGCTGAGGCACAAGATTCACTTGAACCTGGGAGGCAGAATTTGCAGTAAGCCAAGATCATGCCACTGCACTCCAACCTGGATAACAGAGTGAGACTCTGTCTCAAAAAAAATAAGTATAAAGCCAAGCTACAGCCCAACCACCTTGGGCATATATTATGTGAAACTATGTCACAGACATATGTCCTTAACCTTGGCAACATACACTCCTAAACTGATTGAGACTTGTCTCAGATACTTCTTGGCTTACATACTCTTTCAGCATTTATTTATATAAATCTTAATTTTGTTGTTATCAATACTTTTGGTTATATTTTCTAATATTCAACTACATTTACTGAATTAAACCTTTTAGCTCTAAAACCATTTTCATGGGTTGAATTGTGTCCCTCAAAGATATATTAAAGTTCAAACCCAAATACCTATTAATTTGCCATTATTTAAGAATAGGTTTGCAGATATAACCAAGTTAAGATGAGGTCATCAGTGTGGGCCCTAATCCCATCTGACTGATTGATGTCCTTATGAAATAAATAGGAGAGATAGACACATACACACAGAACACCATGAGAAGATAGACAGAGATTAGAATTACACATCTATAATCCAAGGAATGACAAGCTCTGCCAGCAATACCAGACACTTAAGACATGCAACAGATTCTCTCTACAGGCTTCAAAAAGCTGACACCTTGATTTCAAACTTCTGGGCTCCAATTCAGAAAGAACAAATTTCTGTTACATAAAGCTATGTCGTTTGCGGTACTTTGTTATGGTAGTCCTAGAAAACTGATGCGGCCATCGATTTATATATGGCAGGATTCTACTTGCTAAATTTTATCAATAATTACAATGTAAAGCATAATTATTTTAAAGTGTGTATATTTTATTATGTATGATTTTGCTGTTAAAGTTCTTCTAATATTTTACAATTAACTGGAAAGATTTCCATGTTTTTATGATGAGACAATGCAACTAACATTAGAATCACCTTTTTTTTTTTTTTTTTAAGTTAAATGAACCAGTGCTCTGGAATCATTATGCTCCTTTAAGTTTGTATATTTGTTTCCAGAGTTTCCATATGGCTACTCCAATTTCTGTGGTTATGGTTACTTCTGCAGTCCTGACTTGTCTATTCATAGTCTTTATAGTTTCTTTTCTTAGTGAGGAGGAGGGCTAAGTAGAGTGTCCTATTTTTCCCCTTTAGGGACAGTACCCTTTGGGAAAGTACCCCAAAGGGGAAAAATAAGCTTGTAGTGCCCCACCTGTCACAGCCACTGAAGAGACTTAAAGCAGCTAAAGGGAGGCATCACAAATTGCGGGCCCCCTAAGTCACATGACTCTAGTGTTCCATCTGCCAACATCCAGTGATAGCATTTCGTATCAGTTACATAAATGTAAAAACCACATCAAAACTTAGAAACTTTAGACAATCACCACTTAATTTATAATTCTGGGTGTTGGCAATTTAGGCTGCTCAGCTGGGCTCACACAGGTGAGTGTAGTCACCTTGGCCTCTCTGCTTCTGGGATAGGCTGGCTATGAGCGTGGGTGACTGGCCTGACTGGGCCATGTACCTCTCATCATCCAGAAGAGCAGCCTGGGCTCTTCTCCGTGGTGGCTCAGGACACCAAGAGAAGGTCCCAGTGCACAAGGCTTTTTAAGCCTCCCTTCATGTTGCATTTCCTAATGTACCGTTTGCTAAAGCAAGCCATTGAAGATAGCTCACATGATAAGAGTACCACTATCATTGGGCACAAACAAAAGGAGTGAAAAACTTGTAATTTTTTTTTTTGTGATCAACCACACAGTATGCCTGTGAAAGGGTAGAGGCTGAGTTGGAATCCCTGCAAGCTTTGATCTTGGGTTAGGAATGCTTAGGACAGGATCTTTCAAGGTGTAGATGAATTTCAACTTGTGAGGTAGGGGAGGGACAAATACTGTCTCCTAGTACAACCAGAAAGAAGTAATAGGTGAAGAAATAACTTCCCTTGTTAGTCTCACATAGAAAAACAAGGAGTTCTCTAATCTCTAGGAAAATTAGAAACGTGGAAACCATCTTCTCCTTTTCATTAACTGATTTTTTGCCTGAGTTATTTAAAAGGGCAGGAAAATTGAAAGAGGAGAAACCATCCTATTTTTAATTAACTCACCTTTAGTCTGAGGTAGTTAAAAAGGGCAAGTGCTTTTTTTGGCAATCTCAGCTTATTTGGGAAGGGCTATAAATAGTGGCTATGTTGAAAATTTGACATGCAAAGTCAGAGGTAAGGCCACCGCAAGGTTGGCATGGCCTATAGGAGGGTATATGAATAGAGGATTGGTTATTTTAGGAACACACAAAATGCCCTGGAGATCTGACCAGACTTTGGGCTCATATCTTATGATTTCCTTAAATCTATTTCTCCAAATGTGTTTCTCAGTTCTTTTATAACTTGAAAAATAACCTTAAGAACAAGCTCAATGTGTACAGCCTGAAAATTAGTCATCATGGTTTGCTTGAAAAGCAGACCGTGAAGATTTTTAAATACTTCATTTCTTTAAGGAAACACTGCTTTTGGCTGGGCAGAGTGGTTCACGCCTTTAATCCCAGCACTTTGGAAGCCCAAAGTGGGTGGATTGTCTGAGCTCAGGAGTTCGAGACCAGCCTGGGCAACACGGTGAAACCTTGTCTCTACTAAAATACAAAAAACTATCCTGGCATGGCGGCATGTGCCTGTAATCCCAACTACTCAGGAGGCTAAGGCAGGAAAATCACTTGAACCCAGGAGGCAGAGGTTGCAGTGAGCCAAGCTGGGCAACAGAGCAAGACTCCATATCCAAAAAACAAAAACACTGCTTTAAGCAAATATGGCTCTATTGCAAAAACCACAAATTGAATAAACTTTAAGAAATTTTAATATATGTGTATAAATAGTTTGATACATATTGAACTTCAGTTTCTTTTAGGTGACTCCTGAATTCTTACTCTCACCATGCTTTCATGTAGGTGGCCAATGGTAGTATTTTACCCTCATGGTCAGAGGATCAGATCCAAATGGTTCCCTTCTTATCACTCCATTTCTTTGTCTGAGGGAAATGGTTCAAAGAGAGATGCATCCTGGGGAAAGAGTGTCCCCATTCTGAACTTGCCTTCTTTTTTTTTTTGAAGACGGAGTTTCACTTCTGTTTCCCAGGCTGGAGTGCAATGACGTGATATCAGCTCATTGCAACCTCCATCTATGAGGTTCAAGCAATTCTCCTGCCTTAGCCTCCTGAGTAGCTAGGACTACAGGCATGTACACTAATTTTTGTATTTTTAGTAGAGAGGGAGTTTCACCATGTTGGTCAGGCTGGTCTTGAACTCCTGACCTTAGGTGATCTGCCTGCCTCTGCCTCGTTAAGTGATGGGGTTCTGCACCAGGCCCATCCTTGCCTTCTTAAGTGCTAAGAATGAGCTAATTGATTTCAAGACCATGTACTTCTGAAATCATAAAGAAGCCAATCTGTTACAATGAACCTACAGAACCAGCAGGTGTTGGAAACATGGAGAAGACCCTTAGGTCGTTTGAGTCCTTAAATACAGGGTTTCCTATCTCCAGATGTCTCCACACTTTTTCTGTGGCTTGGTTTCTGCTTACCAGTTACAACACACTAAATTCTCTTCGTTTGTTTAACTAACTCAAGTTGCATTTCCTCTTAAAAGCAGCCAAATTACCCTGAGTAACACAAGGTACTTGTCAGCATGCTTTACACATTAAAAAAAAATTATTCATTTTTTATTTCTGAGGGAGTAATTTACTGTTGTTAAATCTGTTTTTGTTGACTTGGTGTTTTTCTTTTCTAAATTGGGGGAAAAAAGCTCCTGCACTTTATATTTCAGGGTCTGCAGAAGAGCTACATTGATGTAGGTCCCTACTGCCCGCTCGTAATCAGCAGCAGATAAGACCTTTCTATAGAATACTTGGTTTCAAAGATGCTTGTTTATTGTTAATTTACCTGCCCTTGCATAAGACTGAAAAAAATAAATGCAGTACTGTCTCAGTGGAGTTTACCCATTTATGGGAATTGGTTTGATTTTGTGGGAATTTGTCCCTGGGAGATTTTTGTTCCCTCTAGATAGATACAAAAATTAAGGCAGATTGTAAGTCCACCAAAAGCCCAGATTACAGCTAAAGTTTTAAACAGGCAAATAGGGAAGTTCCTCAAATACTGTGAATAGCTCATTTCATTTGGCTTATTGTTTGTCAAACAAATAATTTTTTTTTAAATAAATGGCATGTTTGTATTGGGAAATTTAATTCTTCCCAGTTGTGAAATTTTCTTACCTGATATTATTAATTGTATCATTGGCACATTAAGTTATTTTGTGGCCTTAAAGCTAGACGGTTGCATGTTTTACCTCTTTAATGGTTATGAAAATAATACAATTGATTTCCTGTAGCACATATGTGGAACAATTTTTTTTTTTTTTTTTTTTTGAGACAGAGTCTCACACCATCACCTGGGCTGGAGTGCAATGGCACTATCTCGGTTCACTGCAACCTCTACCTCCCTGGTTCATGCAAGTCTCCTGCCTCAGCCTCCTGAGTAGCTGGAATTACAGGTTCACATCACCAAACCCAGCTAATTTTTTGTATTTTTTTAGTACAGACAGGGTGGCGCTATGTTGGCCAGATGGGTCTCCAACTCCTGACCTCATGATCCACCTGCCTTGGCCTCCCAAAGTGCTGAAATTACAGGCCTGAGCCACCGCACCCGGCCTGTATAGCCTATTTTATTCCATTCAAAATGAGTGCATTTTCACTAAAACTAGTGAAATATGTATGACTAGAAGTCATACTGCCAATGGCTGCAATGTTTTGTGTTGTCTGTTAGTGTTTTGTTTGAACAACTCTGAGACCATAACAAAAATAGCCAGAAAATAATTTTAATATTAGGTTCACAATATGGTGGTTCCTTCCGTTAGGTACTATAATCAGAAATAACCATCAACAATCCACCTGCCTTTGGGCTGCTATGACTGATAAAGAACCCAGGTCTTACGTGAAAATTTCATGAGCCTCTTGTCATGATCTCATAGGACTTTGTGGATATGAACTATTATTTGTAAATTTGGTAGCTTTTTAATATAAAATGTATTGTTTCATTACATTCTTGACTGGCTTTGGGTAAGTAGAGAAAATATTAAATTGGACTAATAGCTATCTCTACATGCCCAAATTCCTCAGACAAACTAGAAATAGGTTAAAATATTAATCAGGAAATGCTCAGGTACTAAAATAATCCATTTGCTACAGGTTTGGTATATTATTTCCAAAGTAAGACTTTTCCTTAAGTGTTGTTTTACATCCCTAAGGAACAAGCACTTTATTTTGAACCTCTTTTCCTAGGGGAAAGAAAGACCTTTAAACTATTTCTTACAAAATGGGATGAAAGTTACCAAAAGGATAGATTGGTACAGATTTGGAGTCAGTGTAAAAGAATGTTGCCTGTGTCATTCTGAAGCAGTGTGCAATTTGCCACCAATGTATTGGTTGTTGTTAATAAAAGGTTACTACATATTAATTAAGCAAAGAAGAAAGAATTAGCATTGGCACAAGGAGAAAAGGAAATAGATTCAAAACGTAGGGCTTACAATGAATTAAAAAACATAAAAGAATCAAAAAGTAGGTTTTAGACAAAGGTACTTAAAGCCTCAGAAGGCATAAGGAGAAAGAACGCATAATAAAAGATTATAGACAATACCTCTAAGGCTAGTACAGGCCTAGCTTTTCACTTTCAGTATTAGTCTGTATGTGAATAAATTTACTTGCATGATACCAGGAGATTGATGCCTTTGAATTAATGCTTAGTTGTTTCAGGAAGAGAGTGGATGAACCTTATTTTTTTAGGAAGTTTGTGCAGGGTCAGATGATATAGACCTATACTTATTGGAGCTAACTCTAGTACTCTCTTTCTGAGGGTTCTTCTTGCTCAGCAATTCAAAGATGTCATGGTTGATGTCTCTGTCATTCTCTTGACTTTGCCTCGTGGTCACGGCATGACTGCTACGGCCTCAGCTATCACTTCTGCATTCAAAACTGGAAGAACCAGGGATAGGTCTTCTAAGTGAGCACATTAAGAAACTGGAGTAATTAGGAAACTTATAAATCTATTTATCAGGAAAACAAAAGATTGCTAAGACTTACAACTTATATTCACCAACATAGTTCCACCTATGTTTTACTGACCAAGTGAGGTCATACTGCTAGCCTTAGCTACAAGGAAGCCTGGAAAAGTGGAAAACCTGAATGTCGTGATTCCCATAGCCCAATCAGGAAAAAAAAAAAATACTGTGGAAATCCATTAAGGAGTACAGAATTTATCTATCATATAACATCATGTATTTATACACACATGATATGCATACATTAAAAGAAAGTAAAGCACTTTGATCTTAAGGGAGGATGGCTTTAAGGAAAGTGACATCTGCACAATAACTAACTTCTGTCCATTTTCTTTCCAGTATTCAAGTCTGACTGTCCCTGTGAAACAAATATGTCCCTAAACCAAGCCCAGTCAAACTTTCTCGTTAAGAGCAAAATAGTAAATATTTTAGGCTTTGCAGTCTGTGTGTGTGACACTGTCTGTGTCACAACTACTCAATTCTGTTGCGTTAAAATAGTCATAGACAATATGTAAATGAATGAGTGAGGTTACAATTAAAAAAAAACTTTTTGAACTGAAATTTGAATTTCATGTAATTTTCACATATTACTAAATAGTATGCTTTGCATTTTTTCTTTCAACCATTTTAAAATATAAAAACTATTCTTTAGTTCTGAAGCCTTACCAGAAAACACTGTAGGTCATAGTGCTGGTGCTTGCCCTAAATTATCCACTTTCTTTTTTTTTTTTATAGACTCATATCACAAATTTTTATTTATATTTATGTTTGGCCATACTGGCTTGTTTACTATTCCTGTGATTTTTTTTTTTTATTGTAATTGAGGTTCTGGGGCACATATGCAGATCATGCAGGATTCTTCCATAGGTACATACATGGCAAGGTGGTTTCCTTCCTCCATCCCCCCATCATCTATATCTGGCATTTCTCCTCATGTTATCCCTCCTCACCCCCTGCTGTCCCTCCCCTAGGCCCCCCAACAGACCACAGTGTGTGATGCTACTGTCCCTGTGTTAATGCATAATCATTGTTCAACACTTGCCTATGAGTGAGAACATGCGGTGTTTGATTTTCTGTTCTTGTGTCAGTTTGCTGAGAATGATGTTTTCCAGATTCATCAATATCCTTACAAAGGATCACGAGCTCATGATTTTTTATGGCTGCATAGGATGCCATGGCATATGTGCCGCATTTTCTTTGTCCAGTCTATCATCGATGAGCATTTGGGTTGGTTCCAGGTCTCTGCAATTGTAAACACTGCCACAATTAACATACATGTGCATGTGTGTTTATAATAGAATGATTTATAATCTTTGGGTATATATCCAGTAATGGGATTTCTGGGTCAAATGGTATTTCTATTTCTAGATCCTAGAGGAATCATCACACTGTCTTCCACAATGGTTGAAGTAATTTACACTCCCACCAACAGTGTAAAAGTGTTCCTATTTCTCCACATGCTCTCCAGCACCTGTTGTCTCCAGATTTTTTAATAATCACCATTCTAACCCGAGTGAGATGGTGTCTCAACATGGTTTTGATTTGCGTTTCTCTAATAGCCAGTGATGAGAATTTTTTCATATATTTGTTGGCCTCATATATGTCTTCTTTTGAAAAATGTCTGTTAATATCCTTCACCTACTTTTGAATGGGTTTGTTTGTTTTTTTCCTGTAAATCTGTTTCAGTTCTTTGTAGATTCTAGAGATTAGCCCTTTGTCAGATGGGTAGATTGCAAACATTTTTTCTCATTCTGTTGGTTGCTGGTTCACTCTAATGATTGTTTCTTTTGCTGTACAGAAGCTCTTAAGTTTAATTAGATCCCATTTGTCTATTTTGGCTTTTGTTGCCATTGCTTTTGGTGTTGTAGTCATGAAGTCCTTGCCTATGCCTGTGTCCTGAATGGTTTTGCCTAGGTTTTCTTCTAGGTTTTTATGGTGTTAGGTCTTATGTTTAAATCTTTAATCCATCTGGAGTTAATTTTAGTGTAAGGTGTCAGGAACAGGTCCAGTTTCTAATTTCTGCACATTGCTAGCCTGTTTTCCCAACACCATTTATTAAACAGAAAATCCTTTCCCCATTGCTTGTTTTTGTCAGGCTTGTCAAAGATCAGATGGTTGTAGATGTGTGGTATTGCTTCCGAGGTCTCTGTTCTGTTCCATTGGTCTATGTCTCTGTTTTGGTACCCATATCATGCTGTTTTGATTACTGTAACCTTGTAGTATAGTTTGAAGTCAGGTAGTGTGAAACCTCCAGCTTTGTTCTTTTTGCTTAGGATTATCTTGGTTATGTGGGCTCTCTTTTGGTTCCATATGAAGTTTAAGGTGGCTTTTTCCAGTTCTGTAAAGAAGGTCATTGGTAGCTTGATGAGGATAGCATTGAATCTATAAATTACTTTGGGCAGTATGGCCATTTTCATGATAGTGATTCTTCCTAACCATGAGCATGGAACGTTTTTCCATTTGTTTGTGTCTTCTCTTATTTCCTTGAGCAATGGTTTGTAGTTCTCCTTGAAGAAATCCTTTACATCCTTTGTTAGTTGTATTCCTAGGTGTTTTATTCTCTTTGTACCAATTGTGAATGGGAGTTTGCTCTTGATTTGGCTCTCTGTTAGTCTGTTATTGATGTATAGGAATGCTTGTGATGTCTGTACATTGATTTTGTATCCTGAGACTTTTCTGAAGTTGCTTATCAGTTTAAGGAGATTTTGTGCTGAGACAATGGGGTCTTCTAAATATACAATCATGTCGTCTGCAAATAGAGACAATTTGATTTCCTCCTTTCCTATTTAAATACGCTTTATTTTTTTTTTTTTCTTGCCTGATTGTTCTGGCTAGAACTTCCAATACTATGCTGAATAGGAGTGGTGAGAGAGGACATCCTTGTCTAGTGCCAGATTTCAAAAGGAATGCTTCCAGTTTTAGCCCATAGTATCATATTGGCTGTTGGTTTGTCATAAATAGCTTTTATTATTTTGTGATATGTTCCATCGATACCTAGTTTATTGAGAGTTTTTAGCATAAAGGGCTGTTGAATTTTGTCAAAGGCCTTCTCTGCATCTGTTAAGAGAAACATGTGGTTTTTGTCTTTGGTTCTGTTTATGTGATGGATTACGTTGATAGATTTGCGTATGCTGAACCAGGCTTGTATCCCCAGGATGAAGCCTACTTGATCGTGATAAATAAGCTTTTTGATGTGCTGTTGCATTCAGTTTGCCAGTATTTTATTGAAGATTTTTGCATCAATGTTCATCATGGATATTGGCCTGAAGTTTTCTTTTTTCATCGAGTCTCTGCCAGGTTTTGGCATCAGGATGATGTTGGTCTCATAAAATGAGTTAGGGAGGATTCCCTCTTTTTGTATTGTTTGGAATAGTTTCAGAAGGAATGGTACCAGCTCATCTTTGTATGTCTGGTAGAATTGAGCTGTAAACCCATCTGGACCTGGACTTTTTGGTTGGTTGGCCATTAATTGCTGCCTCCACTTCAGACCTTGTTATTGCTCTATTCAGGGATTCAACTTCTTCCTGGTTTAATCTTGGGAAGGTGTAAGTGTCCAGGAATTTATTCATTTATTCTAGGTTTACTGGTTTATATGCGTACAGGTATTTGTAGTAATCTCTGATGGTAGTTTGTATGTCTGTGGAATCGGTGGTGATAACCCCTTTAACATCTTTTATTTCATCTATTTGATTCTTCTTTTTTTTTTTTAGTCTGGCTAGAGGTCTATCTATTTTGTTGATCTTTTCAAAAAACCAGCTCCTGGATTTATTGATTTTTTTGAAGGGTTTTTGTGTCTCTATCTCCTTCAGTTCTGCTCTGATCTTAGTTATTTCTTGTCTGCTGCTTGCTTCTGGTTTTTTTGATCTTGTTCCTCTAGCTCTTTCAATTTTGATGATAGGGTTTCGATTTTAGATCTTTCCTTGTTTTTCATGTGGGCATTTGTTGCTATAAATTTTCCTCTAGACACTGATTTAAATCCCAGAGATTCTGGTATGTTGTGTCTTTGTTCTTGTTGATTTTGAAGAACATTTTTATTTCTGCTTTCATTTCATTGTTTATGCAGTTGACATTCAGGAGCCAGTTGTTCAGTTTCCATGAAGTTGTGCGGTTTTGAGTTAGTTTCTTAATCCTGAATTCTAATTTGATTGCACTGTGGTCTGAGAGACTGTTTCTTATGATTTCCATTTTTTGCATTTGCTGAGGAGTTATTCACTTCTAATTATGTGGTTGATTTTAGAGTAAGTGCAATGTGGTGCTGAGAAGAATGTATATTCTGTGGATTTGGGGTGGAGAGCTCTGTAGATATCTGTTAGGTTTGCTTTATCCCGATCTGCATTCAAGTCCTGGATATCCTTGTTGATTTTCTGTCTTGTTTATCTGTCTAATATTGACAGTGGAGTGTTAAAGTCTCCCACTATTATTGTGTGAGAGTCTAAGTTTCTCAGTAGTTCTTTAAGAACTGCATTTATGTATCTGGGTGCTACTGTATTAGGAGCATATATATTTAGGATGCTTAGCTCTTCTTGTTGCATTGATCCTTTTACCATTATGTAATGCCCTTCTTTGTCTCTTTTGATCTTTGTTGGTTTAAAGTCCATTTTATCAGAGACTAGGATTGCAACCCCTGATTTTCTTTGCTCTCCATTTGCTCGGTAGATCTTCTTCTATCCCTTTATTTTGAGTCTATGTGTGTCTTTGCACATGAGATGGGTCTCCTGAACAGAGCAGAGCAGTGGTTCTTGACTTTTTAACCAATTTGCCAGTCTGTGTCTTTTGACTGGGGCATTTAGTCCATTTACATTTAATGTTAATATTATGTGTGGATTTGATCCTGCCATTTTGTTACTGGTTGGTTGTTTTGCACTTTGGTTGGCGCAGTTTCTTCATTGTGTCGATGGTCTTTACCATTTGGTCTGTTTTTGCGGTGGCTGGTACTGGTTGTTTCTTTCCATGTTTAGCGCTTCCTTCAGGAGCTCTTGTAAGGCAGGTCTGGTGGCGATGAAATCTCTCAGCAATTGCTTGTTCATAAGGGATTTTATTTCTCCTTCACTTAAGATACTTAGTTTGGCTGAATATGAAGTTCTGAGTTGAAAGTTCTTTTCTTTTTTTTTTTTTTTCCCAACACATTTATTTATTTATTTATTTATTTATTTTTTATTTTTTTTTATTGCATTTTAGGTTTTGGGGTACATGTGAAAAACATGCAAGGTTGTTGCATAGGTGCATTCATGGCAGTGTGATTTACTGCCTCCCTCCCCCTCACCTATATCTGGCATTTCTCCCCATGCTATCCCTCCCCAACTCCCCCCCCCGCTGTCCCCCCCACTCCCCCGCAACATACCCCCGTGTATAGTGCTCCCCTCCCTGTGTCCATGTGTTCTCCTTGTTCAACACCCTCCTATGAGTGAGAACATGTGGTGTTTGGTTTTGTGTTCTTGTGTCAGTTTGCTGAGAATGATGGTTTCCAGGTTCATCCATGTCCCTACAAAGGACGCGAACTTCTCATTTTTAATGGCTGCATAATATTCCATGGTGTATATGTGCCACATTTTTCCTGTCCAGTCTATCATCGATGGGCATTTGGGTTGGTTCCAGGTCTTTGCTATTGTAAACTGTGCTGCTATGAACATTCGTGTGCATGTGTCCTTATAGTAGAACGATTTATAATCCTTTGGATATATGCCCAGTAATGGGATTGCTGGGTCAAATGGAATTTCTATTTCTAGGTCCTTGAGGAATCGCCACACTGTTTTCCACAGTGGTTGAACTAATTTACACTCCCACCAACAGTGTAAAAGTGTTCCTATTTCTCCACATCCTCTCCAGCATCTGTTTTCTCCAGATTTTTTAATGATCGCCATTCTAACTGGCGTGAGATGGTATCTCAATGTAGTTTTGATTTGCATTTCTCTAATGACCAGTGATGATGAGCATTTTTTCATATGTTTGTTGGCCTCTTGTATGTCTTCTTTTGTAAAGTATCTGTTCATATCCTTCGCCCATTTTTGAATGGGCTTGTTTGTTTTTTTCTTGTAAATCTTTTTTAGCTCGTTGTAAATTCTGGATATCAGCCCTTTGTCAGATGGGTAGGCTGCAAAAATTTTTTCCCATTCTGTTGGTTGCCGATTCACTCTATTGACTGTTTCTTTTGCCGTGCAGAAGCTGTGGAGTTTGATTAGGTCCCATTTGTCTATTTTGGCTTTTGTTGCCAATGCTTTTGGTGTTTTGGTCATAAAGTCCTTGCCTACGCCTATGTCCTGAATGGTTTTGCCTAGGTTTCCTTCTAGTGTTTTTATGGTGTTACGTCTTATGTTTAAGTCTTTAATCCATCTGGAGTCAATTTTAGTGTAAGGTGTCAGGAAGGGGTCCAGTTTCTGCTTTCTGCATATGACTAGCCAGTTTTCCCAACACCACTTATTGAACAGGGAATCCTTTCCCCATTGCTTGTTTTTATCAGGTTTGTCAAAGATCGGGTGGTTGTAGATATGTTGTGTCGCCTCCGACGCCTCTGTTCTGTTCCATTGGTCTATATCTCTGTTTTGGTACCAGTACCATGCTGTTTTGATTACCGTAGCCTTGTAGTAGAGTTTGAAGTCCGGTAGTGTGATGCCTCCTGCTTTGTTCTTTTTGCTTAGAATTGACTTGGCTATGCGGGCTCTCTTTTGGTTCCATATGAAGTTTAAGGTGGTTTTTTCCAGTTCTGTGAAGAAGGTCATTGGTAGTTTGATGGGGATAGCATTGAATCTGTAAATTACTTTGGGCAGTATGGCCATTTTCACGATATTAATTCTTCCTAACCATGAACATGGAATGTTTCTCCATCTGTTTGTGTCCTCTCTTATTTCGTTGAGCAGTGGTTTGTAGTTCTCCTTGAAGAGGTCCTTTACATTCCTTGTTAGTTGTATTCCTAGGTATTTTATTCTCTTTGTAGCAATTGTGAATGGCAGTTCGTTCTTGATTTGGCTCTCTTTATGTCTATTATTGGTGTATAGGAATGCTTGTGATTTTTGCACATTGATTTTGTATCCTGAGACTTTGCTGAAGTTGCTTATCAGTTTCAGGAGATTTTGGGCTGAGATGATAGGGTCTTCTAGATATACAATCATGTCGTCTGCAAATAGAGACAATTTGACTTCCTCCTTTCCTAATTGAATACCCTTTATTTCTTTTTCTTGTCTGATTGCTCTGGCTAGAACTTCCAGTACTATATTGAACAGGAGTGGTGAGAGAGGGCATCCTTGTCTAGTGCCCGATTTCAAAGGGAATGCTTCCAGTTTTTGCCCATTCAGTATGATATTGGCTGTTGGTTTGTCATAAATAGCTTTTATTATTTTGAGATACGTTCCGTCGATACCTAGTTTATTGAGAGTTTTTAGCATAAAAGGCTGTTGAATTTTGTCGAAGGCCTTCTCTGCATCTATTGAGATAATCATGTGGTTTTTGTCTTTGGTTCTGTTTATGTGGTGAATTACATTTATAGACTTGCGTATATTGAACCAGCCTTGCATCCCCAGGATGAATCCTACTTGATCATGGTGGATAAGCTTTTTGGTGTGCTGTTGCAATCGGCTTGCCAGTATTTTATTGAAGATTTTTGCATCTATGTTCATCATGGATATTGGCCTGTAGTTTTCTTTTCTTGTTGAGTCTCTGCCGGGTTTTGGTATTAGGATGATGTTGGTCTCATAAAATGATTTGGGAAGGATTCCTTCTTTTTGGATTATTTGAAATAGTTTCAGTAGGAATGGTACCAGTTCCTCTTTGTATGTCTGGTAGAATTCAGCTGTGAACCCATCTGGACCTGGGCTTTTTTTGGGTGGTAGGCTCTTAATTGCTGCCTCGACTTCAGACCTTGTTATTGGTCTATTCAGGGTTTCGACTTCTTCCTGGTTTAGGCTTGGGAGGAGGCAACTGTCCAGGAATTTATCCATTTCTTCCAGGTTTTCTAGTTTATGTGCATAGAGTTGTTTGTAATAATCTCTGATGATGGTTTGAATTTCTGTGGCATCTGTGATGATATCCCCTTTATCATTTTTTACTGCATCTATTTGGTTATTCTCTCTTTTCTTTTTTATTAGTCTGGCTAGTGGTCTGTCTATTTTGTTGATCTTTTCAAAAAACCAGCTCCTGGATTTATTGATTTTTTGAAGGGTTTTTCGTGTCTCTATCTCCTTCAATTCTGCTTTGATCTTAGTTATTTCTTGTCTTCTGCTAGGTTTTGAGTTTTTTTGATCTTGCTCCTCTAGCTCTTTCAATTTTGACGATAGAGTGTCAATTTTAGATCTCTCCTTTCTTCTCATGTGGGCACCTATTGCTATCTATTTTCCTCTAGAGACTGCTTTAAATGTGTCCCAGAGATTCTGGTATGTGGTGTCTTCGTTCTCGTTGGTTTCGAAGAACATCTTTATTTCTGCCTTCATTTCAGTGTTTATCCAGTCAACATTCAGGAGAAAGTTGTTCAATTTCCATGAGGCTGTGCGGTTCTGGGTTGGCTTCTGAATTCTGAGTTCTAACTTGATTGCACTGTGGTCTGAGAGACTGTTTGTTATGGCTTCCGTTCTTTTGCATTTGCTGAGGAGTGATTTACTTCCAATTATGTGGTCAATTTTAGAGTAGGTGTGATGTGGTGCTGAGAAGAATGTATATTCTGTGGATTTGGGGTAGAGAGTTCTGCAAATGTCTATTAGGTTTGCTTGGTCCAGGTCTGAGTTCAAGTCCTGGATATCCTTGTTAATTTTCTGTCTCGTTGATCTGTCTAATATTGACAATGGGGTGTTGAAGTCTCCCACTATTATTGTGTGGGAGTCTAGGTCTCTTTGTAAGTCTTTAAGAACTTGCCTTATGTATCTGGGTGCTCCTGTATTAGGTGCATATATATTTAGGATCGTTAGCTCTTCTTGTTGCATTGATCCTTTTACCATTATATAATGTCCTTCTTTGTCTCTTTTGATCTTTGTTGCTTTAAAGTCTATTTTATCAGAGATGAGAATTGCAACTCCTGCTTTTTTTTGTTCTCCATTTGCTTGGTAAATCTTCCTCCATCCCTTTATTTTGAGCCTTTGTGTATCCTTGCTTGTGAGGTGGGTTTCCTGGATACAGCACACTGATGGGTTTTGGCTTTTTATCCAATTTGCCAATCTGTGTCTTTTGATTGGGGCATTTAGTCCGTTTACATTTAGGGTTAATATTGTTATGTGTGAATTTGATCCTGTCATTTTGATGCTAGCTGGCTGTTTTTCCCATTGGTTGATGCAGATTCTTCATTGTGTTGATGCTCTTTACCATTTCGTGCATTTTTGGAATGGCTGGTACTGGTTGTTTTTTTCTATGTGTAGTGCCTCCTTCAGGAGCTCTTGTAAAGCTGGTCTGGTGGTGATGAAATCTCTGAGTGCTTGTTTGTTCTCAAAGGATTTTATTTTTCCTTCACTTATGAAGCTTAGTTTGGCTGGATATGAAATTCTGGGTTGAAAGTTCTTTTCTTTAAGGATGTTGAATATCGGCCCCCACTCCCTTCTGGCCTGTAGGGTTTCTGCTGAGAGATCTGCTGTAAGTCTGATGGGCTTCCCTTTGTGGGTAACCCGACCTTTCTCTCTGGCTGCCCTTAGTATTTTCTCCTTCATTTCAACCCTGGCGAATCTGACGATTATGTGCCTTGGGGTTGCTCTTCTAGAGGAATATCTTTGTGGTGTTCTCTGTATTTCCTGGACTTGCATATTGGCCTGCCTTGCTAGGTTGGGGAAGTTTTCCTGGATAATATCCTGAAGAGTATTTTCCAGCTTGGATGCATTCTCTTCGTCACATTCAGGTACACCTATCAAACGTAGATTAGGTCTTTTCACATAGTCCCATATTTCTTGTTGACTCTGTTCATTCCTTTTTACCCTGTTTTCTCTAATCTTGCCTTCTCGTTTTATTTCATTGAGTTGATCTTCGACCTCTGATATCCTTTCTTCTGCTTGGTCAATTCGGCTGTTGAAACTTGTGCATGCTTCGCGAAGTTCTCGTGTTGTGTTTTTCAGCTCCATCAATTCGTTCATATTCCTCTCTAAGTTGTCCATTCTTGTTAACATTTCGTCAAGTCTTTTTTCAAGGTTCTTAGTTTCTTTGCATTGGGTTAGAACATGTTCTTTTAGCTCACGGAAGTTTCTTATTATCCACTTTCTGAAAGCTGATTCTGTCATTTCATCACGCTCATTCTCCATCCAGTCTTGTTCCCTTGCTGGTGAGGAGTTGTGCTCCCTTGTAGGAGGAGAGGTATTCTGGTTTTGGGTGTTTTCATCCTTTTTGCGCTGGTTTCTTCCCATCTTTGTGGATTTATCCACCTATCGACTTTGTAGTTGCTTTCTTTCTGATTTTGGTAATTTTAAGTCTGTAGTAGCTGAACTCATAAACCCCCTTTTCTTCCCCCTAGGTGGTCGGTCCCAGGGAATTAGGGCGTTATGATTTTCCGCTGTTGCAATGGTTTTCCCTGCCCACAAGGTGGCAGCCTAGTTACACTCAGCCTGCAGAGGCTTCCTTGAGCTGCTGTGGGCAAATTGTCCTGGGAACTGCAGGGTGTTTCCCGGTGGGTGACGCCCCTCCTCCACAGAGCTGGACCGTCCCGTGTTCAGCTGTGTTTCTGGAGGTGTCCTCTTTGCCCAGGAAACTCTTGGGTTGAATCCCTGCCTCAGCTCCCCTTGCTGGCCCAGAGGGGATCCGGTCTCGCTCACTCTGCACAAGGGGCCGCTGCTCCCTGCCTCGGGTGCAGGCAGAGCAGCCGCGCCAGTCCAACCAGCGGCACTGGCAACCCGTAGGGCTTCACCACCTGTGAATCTCCTGGTCTGTGGGCAGTAAAAATCCGCTGCCCTGTGAGCCGCTGCATCAGCCAAAGCAGCGGCTCTGAGATTCGTGGCGCGCCCTTGCCCGGGAATGTCCTGGCTTGAATCCCTGCTTCAGCTCCCCTTGCTGGCTCAGAGGTGATTCAGTCTCTCTCGCTCTGTACGTGGATCCGCCGCCCCCCACCTCAGGGCGTAGGCCGAGCGGCGCGCCGCTCCGCTCAAACCAGCGGCGCTGGTGACCCGTGCGGCTCCTCCTCCTGTTAATCCCCTGGTCTGTGGTCAGTAAAAATCTGTCTGGAAATGCGGCGTCCACTCACCCTCTGCGCCTTCTTTCGGAGCTGCGATCCCGACTTCCTCCTAATCGGCCATCTTGAAAACCCCCTCGAAAGTTATTTTCTTTAAGGATGTTGAATATTGGCCCCCACACTCTTCTGGCTTGTAGGCTTTCTGCCAAGAGATCCACTATGAGTTTGATGGGCTTCCCTTTGTGGGTGACCCGACCTTCCTCTCTGGTTGCCCTTAGCATTTTTTCCTTCATTTCAACCCTAGTGAATCTAACGATTATGTACCTTGGAGTTGCTCTTTTTGATGAGTATCTTTGTGGTGTTCTCTGTATTTCCTGTATTTAAATGTTGGCCTGCCTTGCTGGGTTGGAGAAGTTCTCCTGGATAATATCCTGAAGAGTGTTTTTCAGCTTGGATTCATTCTCCCCATCATCTTCCAGTACGCTGATCAAGCATAGATTAGGTCTTTTCACAGAATCCCATATTTCTTGGAGGTTTTGTTCATTTCTTTTCACTCTTTTTTGTCTTTTCTTGCCTTCTTGTTTTATTTCATTGAGTTGATCTTCAATTTCTGATACCCTTTCTTCTAATTGATTGATTTGGCTATTGAAACTTGTATATTCTTCATGTAGTTCTTGTGCTGTGTTTTTCAGCTCCATCAAGTCGTTTATATTCTCTCACCTTGTTATTCTAGTTAGTATTTCGTCTAACCTTTTTTCAAGGTTTTTAGTTTCTTTGCATTGGGTTAGAATATGTTCCTTTAGCTCAGAGAAGTTTGTTTCTACCCACCTTCTGAAGCCTGCTTCTGTCAATTCATCAAATTCGTTCTCCATCCTGTTTTGTTCCCTTGCTGGTGAGGAGTTGTGATCCCTTGGTGGAGGAGAGGTGTTTTGGTCTTTGGTGGTTTCATCCTTTTTGGCTGGTTTCTTCCCATCTTCTTGGATTTATCTAGCTTTGATCTCAGGTAGCTGCTTGGAGAGGCAGCCTTTCCTTTGTCTGCCTGCAGAGGTGCTGCTGGGTTACCACGGATTCAGTGGAGCTGCTGAGTTTATTTCCTGTGTCTTTTGTATACTCAGGAAGATTAGGCCTGCCTCTGCCATGGCGGCTGCCCTTCCCCCTGCCAAGCTCCATCATTCCTAGTAGCCCTCTAATTGTTGTGCTGGCTGCAAAACTCTTAAATGAGAGGGCTTCAGCCTGCTGGGCTTTGTGGGGGAGGGACTTACCCAGCCATATGGCCTGATTCCCTGCTTTCAGTTTCCCTTCTTTCTGGTGGGCGGGTAGCTCCATCCTACAGACTTTCTCAGCATCAGCCAGTGCTTCCACCTAGATCTGTGCCAACAACCCCAGCACCACCCAGAGTTGCTGCTCAGTCCTGTTCAGGCAGTTCAAGGGTGCTTTTCAGCCTGGCGAAGATCTCCTGTTCTCTAGGTTGTAGAGGGCTTGGGTGATGCGCAGTATCCAAACCAAAGTCCCAGAGGCGGAGCGCCCACCATCCTCTGGTCAGTTGCATGCACCTCCTGGGTGGAGCAGTGCCCTGCTCTTCCTCAACTTGCCTTCTTTGAGTTATACCCACTGTTCAACCAGACCCACAAAATGAACTTGGTACCTCATTTGGAACTGTGGAGATGACTCAGCTTCTGTGTCTGTCTTGCTGGGAACTGCATTCCAGAGCTGCCTCTATTCAGCCATCTTGGAACCTCTTGTCATTATCCACTTTCTAATAGGTCTGTGAAACAATAATTTAAATGGAAAAGGTGGAAAATACCTATTTTCAACTACCTGTAAGCCAAAAATAAAATCCTAAACCCCATCAATCAACTGAACAAAATCCCCTCTGTGTCAAGGGGACCCAAAGAAACCTGGAAAACTGAATTCCCAGCCATGATGGGAAAAGAAAGGAAAGCAGGTCAGACAGAATGACTTATTTTACCCCAACCCTCTTGGAGTTTAGGCACAACTGCCCAGCATTAATGTTAAAATAGAAATTATAAGACTGACAAACAGACTCTTTGTGGCAATAAAGTACCAAATTCCAACCTGAATGTGGTATAGCATCATATGACAGATAGTAGATAGCAGATGCTGATGGAAATTATAATATTTTGTCAAAGCATATATTTCTTTGACATATTTTGAAATGGCCCTGCAAAACCACATATTTTCTGTGGGCAATTTGCATCTGTAGAGAATCTCCATTAATGCAGCCACGTCTTTCCCAGATCTAGAAGAGATTAAGAGTCTGACATATTTTAAGGTCCAAAAAAAGACTGCCATCTGGAGGTTTCATCTACATAACAGGAACCTTGGTCTCCACAGCGCCCTGATCTTAACTCAAGTATTTCTTTGTAGTGGCCTCAAGTCTTTAGACCAAGCTTAACTCTTTCAACCAATTGCCAACCAGAAAATCTTAAGCCTCCTATTTCAGACTCACTTAAAGATATCCCACCTCTTTAGGCTGAACCTTGTAAGAACTGATTTATCATTTTATGTACAGTTTCTGTCCCTAAACTGTACTTCCTTGGGCACACCTTTTCAGGACCTCTTGAGAGTGTTCCCACAACCATGGTGACTCACATTGGCTCAGAATAAACCACTTTAAATGCTTTACAGAATAAACCACTTTAAATATTTTAAATGCTTTGGGTTCTTTTTACCACCAAATCTATTACATTAATATAATATGCAAAATTTAATGCTTGGCATGAGTCAGCAAGGAGTGTCTCTATGGCCCTAAAGGGATCCAGAAGGTACTATTGTCAGAGATGTGTGAACTAAAGGAACTCCATCTTGAATAGGAGCTGGGTAAAATGACGCTGTGACTTGGGCTGCATTCACAGACATTACAGGGCATTACAAGTCACAGCATGAAAGACCTTGCTGATAAAACAGTTTGCAGTTAAGAAGCGGACCAAAACCCACCAAAGCCAAGATGTTCATGAGAGTTACCTCTCATACTGTACTCTGACCGGCACCATGATTTTTTATAAATGCAATTTACAAATACAATGGCTACATCAGGAAGTTACCCTATATGGTCTAAAAAGAGGAAGCATGAATAATCCATCCCTTGTTTAGCAATTCATCAAGAAATAATGATAAAAATGGGCAACCAAGAGCCATTGGGGCTGCTCTGTCTGTGAAGCAGCCACCCTTTTATTCCTTTACTTTCCTAGTAAACTTGCTTTTACTTTATGGAGTCGCCCTGAATTCTTTCTTGTGTGAAATCCAAGAACCATATCTTGGGGTCTGGATTGGGACCCCTAATTTGTAGCACTATTGTGGCATAAAGATTGTTTTGAGCTGAAGATATTTGAGAATCAGCAGATGCAAGAGGTATTGTAGGGTTTTTGTTTTTTTTTTAACTGTTCTTATCTTTCTCAAAGCAGAGCCTCTCAAAATAACTCAACTGTCATAAATCACTTTCCTAGGAGTTAAACAAACAGAAAAGATTGACTCCTATTGCCAGAGATGAAAAGTCAGCACCCGGATAAGAAATAACTGAAATAGACATTGTCACAAAACTATCATGTCCCCATCTATTCTCCTAAAGGCCCATTTATCTTTCCTGAAAGTTCTTTGTTTTCCCATAAGTACCCTTCTCCCCTCCCCCTTCCCTATTATGATGGTGTTTAAGTCTCAAATTCTGACTTTTCGAGGTACATTTTCTATGACTGCTTGTGTACATAATGTGTAAACCGTCTCTTCTCTTCCTAATCTGTCTTTTCTTAGATTAGCAAGGTAACTCCCAAAACATGGAAACTCAGTATTGCCCCAGAGGGAAGAGGAAAAGCTTTTCCTCTTTAACATCCCACGGTAACAGCAATTGGCTCCTCTGATCAGAGAGGACCACATTGAGGAGGTTATACTGAGAACATATTTAGAGAGTTGTAGGTATTCAGGAACTCAAACAAGTTTTGTGCAAATCCCTCTACGCATCAGTTCTGGCATATGACATTCCTTAACTCCTACAGTGTGTATTATACAACGTGACCAATAAAATTTCCAAGACCATGGCACCTAAGACCGGCTGCTTTCTGGCGGTGTGGCATTCCATATTAAGAATTATCCTAATAGCCTTTTAATAGGCCTTTGCAGTCTTGCTCCTTCAACTCTATTCTCTACACTACAGTCATGATTACCTTTTAAAAAGCAAATCATTCTCATGTTAATAACTTAAATAGCTTCCCAGGCCGGGTATGGTGGGTGGCTCATGCCTGAAATCCCTGCACTTTGGGAGGCTGAGGTGAGAGGATTGCTTGAGGTTGGGAGTTTGAGGCCAACCTGACAATATTGTTTTTGCATTCATGAAGGTCCGTCTTGAGGGTAGAATTCTAGAAATGGGATTGCTGGGTCAAAGTGTTACTTGAGAGGGTTTTTGGATCTTGTGCAAGAAAAAAATTAGCGGCAAGTCCATAGAGTAAAGTGAAACCAAGTTTATCAGTGAAGCAAGAGAGCAAAAGAATGCCTCCTCCATAGGTAGAGCAGCCCCGAAGGCTGTTGGTTGGCTATTTTTATGGTTCTTTATCATATGCTAAACAAGGGGTGGATTATTCATGAGTTTTCCGGGAAAGGGGTGAGGATTTCCAAGACTCCAAGATTCCTCCCCCTTTTAGACCATATAGGGTCATTTCCAGAAATTGTCATGGCATTTGTGAACCATCGTGGTGCTGTAGGAGTGTCTTTTAGCATGCTAATGCATTGTAATTAGCCGTAATGATCTGTGAGACCACCAGAGGTCACTTCCATGGCCATCTGGGATTTAGCAGGTTTTGGCTGGCTGCTTTATTGCCTTCTGTTCTATCAGCAGGGTCTTTATGACCTGTATCTTGTGATGCTAGTCCTGCCAACCTCCTGTCCCACCCTGTGACTAAGAATGCCTATCCACCTGGGAATGCAGCCCAGCAGGTCTGATCCTTATTTTACCCAGTCCCTATTCAAGATGGAGTTGCTGTGGTTCAAACACCTCTGACAAAAGCATAGATGTATCTGTAATTGTGTGATATTCCACCAAATTCCCTTCCACATGTTTCTCAAGTCAGGTTTGAATCAGCCTAGTTGTGCCAACTCTGACCTGGGGGCTGGGAAGGCTCATGACTCAGTGGCCAATTAAATGCTTATAAATTCCTGGTTTATTGCATGGTTTTCAGACACCAACAATCATGCGAATATATCCAACACACACAGGCATTGATGGGAGAAGGGGAAAGGGCCATGGCGACTGGCTCGGGAAACCAGCTTCCTGACCGACACACTAGCAGGTCCAGTTATGCTCAGAACACAGACCAGGGTGGGGGTCGCTGCTTTTCTCCCCCAGCCCCTGGGAAAGAAGCCTCTGAGTTCTCACAGGCAGAGCTTCTGCAGTCTTCCTGGCCATGGCAGTGTCTTTGCGGTTTTTGTTGCCCTCTGTAGGACTATCCATAGCCATTATCTCAGCCTCCTTTTGGCTTCACTTTCTTGTCTAATCTTTGGGGTATCTGGCCATAGCAGGTGTCCTTTTATCACTTCAGTCCAACATACATATACTTATTACTTGAGACATCAGCGGTTTTACTGTAAGCTAAGTCACATCATAAGCGACTCCATTCTGAGAAATATAGGATCATTAGGATCATGAAATATTAAATCAATGTTTAGATCAAACATTAGATCAAACATTAGAACCTGAGGTCAATGGTGCTCTCCTACCCATAATGTGTGGTGTCTATTTTTCCACAACTTCACCATCAGAATACTTACCAATTTTTAAAATTATATCTGGCAGCTGGACAGATAAGAAGCATTTTTATTATAGTTTCAATTTACATTTCTATTATTAGGAATAAAGTTGAGAATTTTTTGCCTTTTCTTGGTGAACAATATGTTTTGCCGGTTTTCTGTAATCTTTTTTTTTTTCTTTTAGTTTTTAATAACTCCATCTATTTCAGGTGTTAGCCCTTTGTCTTATAAATTTTAAATTGTTTGCTTTACTTCATCATTCATCTTCTGACTTTATGTTATCATTGTGATGCAGGAGTTTTTTTTCACTGTGTGAAATGTATCTTTTTAATTTTTTCTACATTTTATTCATAAATATAAATAACTAAATAACATCCCCACTCAGATTATAAACAAATTCACTTTTATTTTCTTCTAGTACTTGTATGTTTTTTTAAAATATGGACATCTGATTCATTGGATCTTATTCTGTTCACTTGCTTTCAACTGAAGAATGACAAGGCTCATCGATCTGGAAAGGAGAGCTTTATTTCTTATAAAAGGTTGCAGCCTGCAGGTGGCCATTCTGACAGGCTGGCAAGCATAGTCTTCGGCCAGAAGTCAGAAACAGGTCAGAAGAAAGAGACAGGGATTTATTCTGAAGGAGGTGGCCAAATATACATATTCAGTAAGCTATGGAAGGAGTCATGAATATTTAGGAGAGGAGAAACCTGTGTATGTGCAGTTGAGCTTCCTGCCTCTTCATGGGACCCATGTTCAAGAAATGGTGTCATTGGTATGATTGGAGGGTAGAGTTTGCAGCCCTCTGATGTCAAAAGATGAAGCAGAGGACAAGGTAGCCCTTTTATACATCCTCTATAGACTGGCCAGAAGCACTCTGTGGTCGGTGGTCTCTTATCAGGAAGAAATGCTAGTTGTCTCGTGGAAGCTGCAGTGCCAGTGAGGCAGTGTCAGGTACTTGGTTGCTATCAGGGGTGAAGTGAGTCTTTCAAAAAGGCTGGTCTCTGTTTAACCTGTAGGGAAAAATAACTTAATGGGAGTCAATGAGGGAGAGAGTTCAGTGAGTTGTGCCTGACCTCCTATCCCATCATGGTCATAGATTCAGATTTCAAGGTTCCTCTGGTGTCCCCTTGGCCAAAAAGGGGTTCATTTAGAGGGTTAAGGGGCTTAGGATTTCACTTCTATTTCTTATTGGTAAAGTACATAACCAATTTTATGTTTTTCCAAATATTCATTGAGTTTTAACAAAAGTTTCTTGAAAGCACAGCTTTTCTCAAGTGATTTAGATGCCAACTTTATAATAACATAATTTTTTATATGTACTTGGATTATTTCAGCACTTCCTTTGCTGCTTCCTAGGTACATTTATTCTTACACCAACACCAGATTGTTTTCAGTATCAAGATTTGGTATTATGGTGCTTTAATATGTAGTAGGGCTGACATTCGTCACTCTTATTTTTCAGGATTTCCCTAGATATTTTTGCTTGTTTAATTTTTTTCATGTGAATGCTAAAACCAGCTTATCTTACTCCAAAAATAAATAACCAATGTTTTCCTTTAGACCATGCAGAAAAGATATATTAGCTGGGAAATGCATTCTATAAAAAAAACTTGGAATGTATTTCAGTTTCTTCAGGTTTATTTTTGTGTTTCTCTCTGTTTCTCCATTTTCCTTATATAGACTATTACATATTCCTTGTTTATTCCTATATTTTATGTCATTTTTTCTATTATAGATTGAGTCTTCACTTTCATTGTATTGTTTAATTGATTTTTATATATTGAGAGACTTTTGATTTGTGTCTACTTAGTATCCTGCTACCTACTGAATTATCTTAATGTTTGTATTAATAGCAGTTTATTCTTAATAATTCTTTTCGGATTTCTAGATATATGTTACATTTTCTTCTTAGAGAGTTAATTTTACCTTTTTATTTCAATTCTTACCCTTAATTATTATTCTTTATTGTATTCTTTATTTTTAGGTTGTTTAATGTCTCCGATTTGATATTAAGTAGTGATAGTGATACTGCAGATAGCTCTGGTTTCCCCATTAAAGAAAACACTAGCTTCAGACTGAGATGATTGATTGATTGATAGATAATATATACATTTATTTTACTGTATTATTTATTGCTATCTTACTAAGTTATATATTTTTCATGAATGGAAAAAATAATTCATGATTGGATTACATGAAATTCCGTTTCACTATCTATGGAGAGGATCAGATTATTTGTTCTTAGAGCTATCAATAAGATAAATTTATAATTGCCTACATTTGGAATTTCTTTAGATTTCTATAATATACGCTACATATTCATATGATATACAAATGTGTGTATGTGTGTGTGTATATTTGTGTGTATGCATATACATCCATAGTTTTAAAGACAAGGTCTTGCTCTGTCGCCCAGGTTGGAGTACAGTGTCACCTTTATAGTTCATGCCAGCCTCCAACTCCTGGACTGAAGTAATCCTCCCATGTCAGCCTCCCAGGTAACTAGGACTACAGGTGTGTGTGGCATACATAACTAATGTTTGGGTTTTTTTTGTAGAGATAGGGTCTCACTGTATGGACCAGGCTGGTCTCAAACTCCTGGTTTCAAACAATCTTCCTATCTCAGCCTCCCATGCATGACCCACTGCTTGTGCATGGTGGTTCATATTTTTTATATGCTGTTGAATTCTGTTTGCTAAAAATTTATTCTGGATTTTTGTATCAATATTCACAAGTGAAATGGGTCTGTATTCATTTTATGTATAGTCTTTATCAGTTTTAGAAATCAGATTTACATGACAGAAGGAGCCAAATTCTGAGAGGTGATTATAAAATATTACAATGCATAAAATTTCCTTTTTCCTTTTCCTTGATAATATGATAGGGTTCTGAACTAAAGAGGAGAGATGCATGCCCTTTTCCCATGATTGCCAATTAGGCAGTATGTCAAGAAGAAAATCACCTACAGTTTTGCAAGCCAGGACAGCCCATTACCCTTAAGTTTCTTCAGGTCCCAATTGGGCCACTAAGAGTAGTTCAAAAAATAAAAAGAGGTGTGTCTGTCGCAGAAAGAATATAATATAAAATCAAGGCTAGATAAATAGATATATACACATTTCCATTCTAATATGAAAATACATTTGACATCGCGTGCTCGACTTGCAGTAATGAGGGTTTGGTCTTGGTCTTGCTCTTCAGATACGCTGCAATTATTGGATTACATTCAGTGATGCCTAATTTCAGGTGTCACCTTTACTGACTAAGGGATACCCAAATAGCCAATAATGCATTATTTTGGGGTATGTCTGTGCCGGTGCTTCCAGAAGAGATTGGTACTGAATCAGTATTGAATAAGGAAGCTTCACCTACACCCTGTGTAAACAGGCACCATCAAATTAGCTGGAGGCCTAGAGAGATAAAAAGGCAGAGGAAGGGAAGGAGGGAAGGCATATTTATTCATTCTCATTTTCTCTCCCCACCCCCTCTCTCCTGGAGTTTTGACACCCTTTTCCTCCTACCCTTGGACATCAGAACTCCAGATTCTCCAGCCTTTGGATCCTGGGACTTGCATCAGCAAACACTGAGGGTAGAATCTTGTGTTATACTTGTATGACTAAAGGATACTTTCTTACGATTTTATCAAAATGCATTTGCTCCAATGATTTTTCCACTTTTAGAGATAAAAGAATTGCTAAGCAACTTTAAAATCGTAATTTTCCAACTTCAGAAACTTTGAAGTCCCATTAAACACTTCATTGATTATATATAGCACAGTATTATAACTCATTTGCTACTTTTCCATCTCTTCCACTAGCCTGAGAAGATGGACTGCTATTCCCTTTCTTCTTGTATACCTTGCTCTAAGCAAGGAGCTTGGCACATACTAAGTATTGTTAAATTAATGAATGAAGGGGCAAATGGATGAATCATTCATCTGCCTGATGATCTGATGACTTGTCTCGCACCTACACATAGCTCTGCCTCAGTTATCACCTCCTCTAATCAGAGGATAAGACAGCTTTCCTCCTTGTGGTTTATAGGTAATTCTTTTCTTTATTCTTTGGATTTCATCCTTTCTTGTTTCTCAGCCAGACCCATTAGTGTTCCTTTATCTCACATATTTATATGGAGTAAGAAATGTATGTAACTTTCAGTGTAATGACTCTTAACCATGTACTTTGCTCAGATCTTTTCCTTCTTTAATCTCTCTCGTTTTACTTTGCTCATAATATATTTATCCTTTCTTTCCTGTCTTGCAAGAGTAGATAATATTCTTGCCCCTATTTTTTCACCCGGTTTTACTCCTCAAGCAAGTACTGGAAACTTGGTTGGTTGGTTGGGGTTTTGTTGTTGTTGTTGTTGTTTGGTTGGTTGGTTGGTTTTGGTTTTAGTTGTGTTTTTTCCATTGTCAGAGATTTCGTAGAGGCCAAACTTAACGTACACATTCAGGCTGTTTTGACTCAAACTGTCTGCCATATTTGGTATTGCTGATCATTCTTACCTTCTTCATATCCTTTCCCCTCTTGGAATCACAACACCATGATGCCCTGGTTTTCTTCCTATGCCCCTGTCCACTCCTTCCTAGTCTTATATGCAGGCTTCTCTTACTCTTTCTGACCTTCAAGTGTTAGTGTCCCTGGGTGCCCTATTCTCATTCCACTGTGTCTCCTGGTATGATCTCATCCTGTCACTCTCTGCTTGTGACTTCCATAGCCAGCAAGGTTTGCCAAATTCCAGAATGTGTATCTATTTTCTTTCTAAAAGTACACTCCTAGATGAACCACAACATCTTAACTTCAACTTCTCTCTGAATTCAATATCATCCCTTAAATCCCTTTAGTTTTTCCGAGGTTCTTTATCACCATGTGTTTTATATGCTCACACACTGAAAGAAAAATAACAAAACCAAACCTGATGTTAATTTTGGTTTTGCGTCTCTCTTATGATCCCTTTTACTTCTCTCTCAAATTTAATCAGTTCTTCCAACTTTCTAAATAATCTTCAAGAGTATATCTGCATTCTTATTGCCACCACCACTTTATCCATGCCTTCATTTTTGAGAAATATTATAGTGTCTTTCCCTCTTTCCTCTTCACTTCCAGTTTCATCACTTCTAATCAATTCTTTACTCTTCTGTCATTGTAACTTTTCTGAACCGTGAATCTGATGTGATCACATTCTCTCAAGTGTACTATAAAGTATTAAGGATAAGAGCTGGCATACAAAGCCACTCATGATCTAGTCCGACTACACACCTCTTAGACCACACATCACTTCACACTCCCTCATTCCTCTTTCTTAACCCTACCCCTGCCTGCCTTCAGACACACACACACACACACCCCCCACATTGTCAAGTCACACCAGACTTCCTACCAGCCCCAAGAGATCATGCTGTTATTTGTTCACATATTTCACTCATGTTGTTTTTTTCTGGTGTTCTATCATTCCTCTTTTTATCTGACAAAATAGAGATCCACATCTACCTCTTCCAAGTAACTTCACTGACCCCTGCAGCTACATCAGGTGACATTCCATCCTCTTTCATAGCCTTCTGTGCACATTTATAACATCACATTCGGTAAATTTTTTTTTGTAATTCTGTATCTCCTGATAGAGAACTCATTTCTTGAGACCAGAAGCTTTGATTTTCAACTCGGTGATCATGACATCAAATAGAATGATGTATACATAGTAAGTACTCTGTAAATACTTATTGAATTAAAGTAGACAACTCAAACTAGCAAATCTATTTAACCACGTGTACTGTGTAGAACAGGAGGAAAGAATAAACATGCTAATGTTTTATTTGGGAGTTTGTTCTCTGTTTCATGGAGAAATCCAAGATTCATATAAGAAAAGTGCCATTGGTATATCTGTAACATCCGGGTCTTCAGTAATCTTACACAGGTCATTGAGAGTTAAACTGTAAACTACACACGATCAAGGAGAGATGGAGAGGGAACGGGCGTGAAAAGAAATAGTAAGCAGAATGAATATAGAATCCTCCCAATGTAAATCATTTCTCATTCTTGATTAATACATTGGTTCATTCATTATTTACTCATCGTTGAGCACCTTTGGTCTATTGACATTGTGGTGAGTGCCAGAGTCACTGAGGTAAGTAAGCCTAGGCCTCTTTGAGAGAGAAACTCATCCAAGGAGATAACCTCCTTGCAAATTAACTATTAAAACAAAGTCTGAGCTAATAGAGACATATATCCATTTTCATAAAAGTACAGAGAAAGGAATACTTAGTGCAGTGAGAAAGACCGATGAGCAATCAATCGTCAAGGAAGTTCCCACAAGTGAAATGATATTTGATCATTGGAACAAGATTGCCAGAAACTTCACTCCGTTTACTGTCCCTCTAACCACATTCTCCTTGTTACTCCTGCAAGAGACTTACATTTATACTTATTGTTTATATACTGAAAATTGTTAATTTTGCATTTCTTTCATTAGATTTGTAAAATCCTTAACAACCGAATCATATTCTCAAATCCCTAATACTAAATTATGTCCCTGTGGCTGCTCACATAATACTTATGAATGCCCTGGCTGAATGTTCCTAACATCATTCAATTGGAAGAATAAGGTTCTGTGTTTGGTAATTGTTACTTTTTTATTAACTTATGAAAAAGTACATTACTTTGTTTGAAAATTATTTCCTGATTACTACTCATTTTTGATAAATAATTATATATAAAAAGCTTTTTTTTTTAGATGAAGTTTTGCTCTTGTTACCCAGGCTGGAGTACAACGGTGGAATCTCAGCTTACTGCAACCTCTACCTCCCGGGTTCAAGTGATTCTCCTGCCTCAGCCTCCTGAGTAGCTAGGATTACAGGCATGCAGTGCCATGCCTAGCTAATTTATTTTATTTTATTTTTGTATTTTTAGTAGAGATAGGGTTTCTGTAGGCCAGGCTAGTCTCAAACTTCTGACCTCAGGTGATCCACCCACCTCAGCCTCCCAAAGTGTTGGGATTATAGGCATGAGCCACCGCACCTGGCCATGAAAAGCTTTTTGATATGTAATTATTTGTTATACATAATTTCTCTTTATTCATAATTTCAATCATTTAAGGTTACAATATATAAATAGTATCACAAAACAGTTTCTTAATCTAGTTCACATGTCAAGGTAGTAGTACATTGCATAACAGTTTGTTAAATCCCAACAGAATGTCTACATAGTATAGACTTTTATATTGCAAAGCCCTTTATTTATAATTCCTTATTGTCTAGTAGAAACAAACAAATCAGGAAAGGATATAGCACCATAACGCCCAGGAACTGAGCAATCAGAGTCAGAAAGGGCCAATCCAGACTTCACCACTTGCTTCTACATGAACTTGAGAAAATTGTATAAATTCTCTTAATCTGTCTTTCTATCTATAAAACAAGATGGATGTGAGGATCAAATGGGTTAATATACGTAAGGATTTCACAAAATGCTTAATTACCATCATTGATGATGTTGTCTATAAGTTAAAATTTCAATATAGCATAGCAATCTTTATGAAAGAAAAAGTGGTAGGTATTACACACCTAATAGCACATACACTGCTTATTTCATCCTAAAATACTAGCTTCATAACTATAACAGGATTATTTTCATTTTGCAAGGAAAAAAAGAAAGGAAAACTTGTTGCTATGTCAATTGCACAACATTTTAGAAGAAACCACTTTCCCAGGGGCAACTGTTCTGAAATGTTTTGCTCACTTTACCAATTTTGTCTCTAATGAAAATGGAAAATGAGTGATTAAAATCAGTAGAATTTCAGCAAGTGTGTATATTTCAGACTGACACATCATTACTTCTGAAGGAATAACTTCAGTTAAAATATCAATTAGAAATATGTGGGAGATTACAATAAACAAATTAAAGAAAACAATAAAGATACTTTTCACCATGAGATCAAATTATCAAGTCATTCAACAACCTGTGACTGAATCTTCAAGCCTGCTTTGATATCACAACATTTGATACAAACCATACTGAAAACAATAAATACCATCTCAACAGATGAGAGCTATAATTTTAATATATTTACAGTAATAATACCTTTATGGATTGAATCATTTTATTTCTAAGATAAAAATATAGGAAATCAATTTTAATGTTTTTAAAAAATCACTTTGTATATTGGAATACCTCCTAACACCATGGTTATCTGTTTAGAGAACTAATTAGAAATGAGATGTGGATTTGCTGCCTCAGACAAAAAGATCTTGGTTCCTATTAATCTTTCTAAGGTAAAAATAAGATTGTCTAGATTTGCCCTTATATATTTTCCCTAGTGAAATTACTCTGTAAGTTCTTAAAGACCAAAGTTTCTTTTTATATTTTTAAACTTAAAAAATAGTTTTATTATCTTACTGAAAGGTTTGGCCTATTAGAAAATCTTTAGAGAGCTCTGATATCTAGATTATCTCATATCTAGTAAATGAAATGTACCTTCTTTTCAGAGGTCATTCAAACATTTATATAACAAAGTATTATTTATGTTACCTTGAAATAGTTCTTAAAAGCTGACAAATTTTTTACATACTTCCAGAGAAAACAAAATATAATTAGGTAATTCCATCAATATTGCCCTTCTTTTTGCAAGCTATTTTAATCACATATCATCTAAACTTCTAATTTGTTAATATGGGAGAGAAGGTAAACACTTAACTATTTTTTTCCCCACTGTATATATAGTGACCTCACCAAAGCCTTAACAAGACTCATTTTTTCCTATCTCAAGTGCTCATTGATGTTGTATTATATCAACGATGCTTTAGTGACACTTACAGAATGGTATCATGAAAAGCTGCTCAGCTAGGCCATTCCAAAATTCACTCCGTCTTCACTACAAATTGACTCCCTTGAAAGTTTCTCTACTTAGGCCACCATACCATAATCTCCTCATCTGACAATCCTTCTTAGTCTCCTCTGCTAATTTCTGTTCTCTATTTCTAAATGTTTTATTTTGCTTACATTTACTTCTAAACAAGATTTTAGGCAACCCTCCCTCCACCTCAACCCAGAAGGGAGACAGTCCCCAAGGATCTGAGTTCTAACCTCTTTGCTTTCTATCTCCTTTAGTAAAATTCATAGACTCATTCCCTTAGCTGTTATCAACCTTTCCTTTGGGTTCTTCAGCTACAGACCTAATGTCCATTTTGCTGCAGATTTGCCCATTTGAACTTCTCAAGAATGCATGGAGTTGAATATGTCAACATAAGCAAATTCAAAAACTTCCTCGTAATCCTGCTTCTTGTTTTATATTCTGTTCTGTAAATAGCAACAGCATCCTCAACAGACTCAGCTTGAGGTTGTATCCTACTCCTCTCTTCTCTTTTTTTTTTTTTTTTTTTTTGTTTGTTTGTTTGTTTGTTTTTGAGATGGAGTCTCTCTCTGTCACTCAGGCCAGAGTGCACTGGCACGATCTCAGCTCACTGCAGCCTCCGCTTCCCGGGTTCAAGCAATTCTCCTGTCTCAGCCTCCTGAGTAGCTGGGACTACAGGCATGTGCCACCACGCCTGGCTAATTTTTGTATTTTTAGTAGAGACAGGGTTTTGCCATGTTGGTCAGGCTGGTCTTGAACTCCTCACCTCAGGTGATCCACCCCCCTTGGCCTCCCAAAGTGCAGGGATTACAGGCATGAACCACCACACCTGGCCCTACTCCTCTTATCTCTTACCCCTTCATTCTCTCCATGGGCAAGTCCTGTTTAACTTTACAATGTCTGAAATCTATTTCCCCCTTTTCATTTCTTCTACAACTCTGGGTTCAAGACTTTATTTCTTACTTAAAGTCGTAGTTGCCTAAATGAATTTTTTCTTTTCATCTCTTCCCTCCTTTAACCTTCTAAACTGCTGCCCAAACCGTCTCCCTAAAATATAGCTCTTTCAGTGGTTCCTTTTTGTCTACAGAATAAAGTCTAAATCTTTATTATTATTTATACCTAACACCTTCTTCCTGCAGTTCTCATCTTGTTTGCCACTATTACGCATCTCTAAGTTAGGCTTGAGCTTTGTGAGATATTCCTGGAATACAGCTTGCTCTCACATACACCTTCCCCATAAATAAAAAATATATATTCTTTTACTCATAGTAGACCTTGTAGCCTTTCCCCATCTTTGATGCCACATGGTCTTTGATGCATGTTTTAAAAATTATCCTTTCTAAGTGGTCCCACCACAGCCACTCTGTCATTCTATAGAGCAGGATGTCTGCTTCTTCCATTGCAGTTTACATTTTAAAATTTGTGTAGGTGATCGTTCTCTAAGCCTGTAACATCCAGGCACTGGAACCAGATGGTGTTTTGTCGTCGTCGTTGTAGTTGTTGTTTTGCTCACTTTTACATCCCCAGTATTTCCCTGAGGCTGGTGTCTCTAAGAACATGTCTATTTCAGTGTCTCCAGAGAATTCACCCCACAACTCCTATTGGTGAGGGGGAGTATGATTATCTGGCTATTTGGGGCAGGGGACTTAGAGGACGAATTGGCTCTACCTTGAAAACATACCTAGAAACCAATGATGTTCCAACATTTCTACCGTTCGCCACCTGGGATGGTTAGTATTATGTGTCCATGTGGCCAGGTTACAGTGCCCATCTGTTTGGTCAAGTGCCAGTCTAGATCATCACTATGAAGATGTTTCTTCAATGTGATTAACAATTCAATCAGCTGACTCTGAGTGAAGCCAATCAGCCTCTCTGATGTAGACAGGCCTCATCCAACCATCTGAAGCTTAAGAGCAAAGACTGAGGTTTCCTATAGAAGAAGCTATTCTGCCTCAAGACTGTAACATAGATACCCTGCCTGAGTTTCCAGCCAGCCTGGCCTGCCCTGCGAAATTTTGATCCAAAACTACATCATCAATTCCTGCCTGAATTTTCAGACTCCTGGCTTGTACTTAGAATTTTGGACATGCTAGCCACCACGATCATGCATGAACAAATTTCTTAAAATCCACCTCCCTCCCTCCCCAGCCCTGGCTCTGTCTCCTCATATATATATATGTGTATATATGTGTGTGTATATACGACAACATATATACACACATATACATATATGTTCTCATATATAAACATATACACATATGTTCTCATACGTACACATTTACACTCATGTGTGTATGTGTACATATATGAAAACATATATGAACATATAAGCATATATATACACACATACACACACACACATTCTCTCTCACAGAGTCGTGCATCACATAACAAAGAAGATAGATTCAGAGAAATGCCCCCATTTGATGAAATGCATTGTTAGGTGATTTCATCATCGTGTGCACTTACACAGACCTAGATGGCATAGCCTGCTACACTTCAGGCTGTGCGTTCTAGCCTACTGATCCTAGGCTACAAACCTGCACAACACGTTACTGTACTGAATACTGTCGGTAATTGTAACACAATGGTAAGTATTTGTGTATCAAACATGTAAACATAGGAAACGTATAGTAAAAATATGATATAAAAGATTTTTTTTTAATGGCACATCCGTATAAGGCAGTTCCCACGAATGGAGCTTGCTGGACTGGAGGGTGTGCTGGGTGAGAGTGCTCGAGCGAGTGGTGAGTGAATGTGAAGGCTTGTCCATTCCTGTACCCTACTGCAGCTTTTATAAATATTAGGTTGGTGCAAATGTAATTGCTGTTTTTACCATTAAAAGTAATGGCAAAAGCTGCAATTACTTTTGCACCAGCCTAATCTTATACCCTTAGGCTACACAAAATTTATAAACAAATATTTTTCTTCCATAATAAATTAACCATAGCTTACTATAACTTTATAATTATAAAATTACTTCATCATGATTAGGCTGAATATAAAAACATTTAAAAACCTTTAACTTTTTAAACTTTTATAAGTATAAACAATGTTATACAGCTATACAAAAATATTTTCTTTATACTTTTATTCCATTAATATTTTTCTATTAAAGTTTTTTCAACATTTTAAACTCTTTTTGTGAAAAACAAAGAAACAATACATACATCAGTCTAGGCCTACACAGGGTTGAAATAATCTGGACATCACTAGGTGATAGGAATTTTTCAGCTCCATTATCATCTTATGGGACCATTATTGTATTAATATATGCAGTCCGTCACTGACTGAAGCATTATAATGTAGCACATGACTATGTGTGTGTGTGTGTGTGTGTGGTCACTACTGCCCTCCTTTCGCCCCATCTTGCTCCTTTACAGCCTATTCACCACATAGCATCTAGAATCATCCCTTTTAAACAAAAATTTATAGCGTATTGTTTTGATAACATAATTCTAGAATTACTTCATCATCATTAGGCTGAATATATAACAAATTAAAGACTGAGTTCCCAGTTAAAGTAAACATACTTTATACAGAATGCAAAAAGGTTATCATAAAGCTGCATGAGAAGATGACTAAAGGAAACACACTGATTATTCAGTCTTATCTCCCGTTCTAGAAATCTGTGGGCTTTCCTGGTTTGACAAGTTCTTTGACATAACCGTCACAAGCACTTTTGTAAGCCCACCAGATCATTTTCTTTCATTACATTTTCATCTCTAATAAAGGAATATGTTCTCCTGTTTAAGTAATATTGAACCCAATTCTCTCTAAGACGTAAATTAAGCCTCTTATTTAACTAAAGAATTAGGTCAGTCTTATCTAGATTAGCTGTCCTTATTATCTAAATTGTCGATCAGTCAAGTGATTCCAAAGGCAGAATGTTATAGTGGAAAAAGCATTTGAATAGAAATCAGAATACTGACTCTGGCTCACAAGTTACCCATGCATAGTAACCCATTCAAAACTAGGCCTCACAGAGCAGAGAATGATAGTCATAGTTATAGGACCCACTGACAAATGCATGGGTGACCATGTGTGAGCAGGCAGGTGAGCATATGTGTGTGTGTAAAAGAGGCAGAAAGAGAAAATAAAATAAGTTACAACACATGGATATACTTTGGCCGTTGGTATTTAAAATATCAAAGAAAACAATTTTTACTGAATAATAACAGCTAGTATTTGTGGAGCACATATTATATTCGAGATGCTGCTCTAGGTGTTTGTATGCATTATCCCAGGTAATGCCGTGGGGAAGCTCATGTGATAAATCTGCTTATCACCCTCATTATATGCCTGAGCAACCCAAGGCATCCAGAGATTATATAACTTGCCCAAGGTCACTCAGTTAGGGGGAAAAAAAAATAGAAAGTAGGTGTCAAGCTTCAGAGTGAGGCAATCTGCCCCAGGAGTCTTGAATTCATCCACCACATTGTATTGCTGCATAGATGTAGCCTTAGAAGACTTTTTGGGTCAGGCATTGTGGCTCACACCTGTAATCCCAGCACTTTGGGAAGCCAAGGCAGGCAGATCACTTGAGCTCAGGAGTTGAAGACCAGCCTGGGCAATATGGTAAAACCCTGTCTCTATTAAAAATACATCTAAAAAAAAATTAGTTATGGTGGCATGTGCCTGTAATCCCAGCTGCTTGGGAGACTGAGGCATGAGAATTGCTTGAGCCTGGGAGGCGGAGGTTGCAGTGAGCTGAGATTGCACCACTGCACGCCAGCCTGGGAAACAGAGTGACACCCTGTATTGAGAAAAAAAAAAAAGACATTATGGAGAATTTTTGCTTTTCAGTTCCCTATTACATGATAGAAGAATGTGAGATCCAGCCTAGAGACTGACTCACTCATGGTAGGGGCCTTTAAATATTAATGCCTTTTCTTCTTTCCAGTATACAACTGCCTCTTTGAACTTCTCAATAGATAAACTCTTTCTTTGCACAGGCACTTTTGGTCCTGGTGAGTCATCCTACTGAGTTTAAGTTTGTAACAAGATGAAATTGATATATATGTGTTTCTTATGGAATAGGAGGTATTACTAAGAAAAATGCTATTTCTTTCCTCACTATTTTTGTAACCATTTCTACTAACCAGGAACTGTACTAAGTAATCGCTATAGATAACATCCATTAGAAAAGCTCAAAATTACTTTGTTCAACATATTTTTCTTATGCCTTTTAGAACTATTATTTATAAATATTCTAAGGCTTTTGTCACTGCATGGGCTTGCCACTTGTCAAAGGACAAGGAAGATCCTTGTCCCACAGTGAGGACAAAAGGAAATTCCTGTAATCACCTCACCAGCACTCTCTTTCTTTCACCAAATGACCTTCATAGTTAGTAAAAGGTAGATGTATCTTCAATTCTTATTAGAAAACACAAAAGTTTTAACTTCTTCTTTGTGAACAAAAATAAAGATTTATTTCTCACTACCTATATCCGAGGAAATGACTCACCTGGGGTTACATCATATTTAGCCAAAAATCATTTTGATCTTTTTCGACATAGCTACTCCTGGGGACAGAAAAAAAAAAAAAAAAGAGCAGTCTTTCCTTGCCTGGGGGATTAAGAGAGCCAGGTGTGATCTTTTTGACCAAGGTGACCTTCTACAGATTAATTCTTCTCTTTAAAAAAATAAACGGCAATAACCATTCTAGGATCCATCCCCCCCTTTTTTTATGCTCAAGAAAGTTAAAAAAGTGAGGGAGAATAAAAGATTATCACATAGAAAGCATATTTTTTTCTAAACATGTGTGAAGTATGTCTGACTCTGGTTGTAGAATTTGATATTAATCTCTTTGAGCCATAAATGTGGTTTCTACCTAAATTGCAATTGCTGGCCACACCCAGCAAAGGGAATCTTTTCCCAGGAGTGTTCCATCAGCAGTTACTGAGTGACAACTTGCCAGATGGTCATAAGTAGCACTTTTTAACTTCTTTGTTCAAAAAGGACATCGAGAACCCTAGCAGTTTGTTCATTGTTCACCCCAAGTGTAGAGAAAATGAACAAGTTTTTGAACCAAATCCCTACCTACCCCTGTCCTTTAGGGGTAACTCTTAGAAACACACCCAAAGTTTCCAATTCATCCAAAACATAAAATGGCCTTCCTCTTTGACATACTGACCAAATAAAAGTCACATAAAGTAACATCTTGACTTGAAATGATGCTATGGGGGATGGTGATGTCCCCGTAATATACACAGCTACGGAAAAGATAGGAAATAGGAAGTTCTTACTGTTTTTTCTTCGAGCTGAATAATTTTCTTCTTTTATGAAAATAATAGAATGTATTTCTCCTTTGAATTTCTATTATTTTAGAGAACTGAGAAAATTTCTCTCTTGCTAAGTCTTCTCATCCCTGTTGAAATGTAACGATTAGTTTCAAGTTGTCAGCACAGAAATATTCTTTGCAGCTGCCCCTATCATGTGGATGGTCCTTTTCCTCCACGTGAAAGCCAGATCCTGTTTTCCTTTTGCTCATAAGTGAGCAAATTAGGAGGAAGGTAAAATGAATAAATCTTCATTACATTCTAGAAAAGAACATTGTAAACTGCTTACTCAAGCCGTACCCAGCAAATTAAATGGTGAGGAGCTCCTTCTTGCACCAGAAGGTAGTATGACCTTTTAACAACTGGGAAGAGTCCCTGAGAGTATAAATACTCTAATGTCGCACCTGGTCCAGATATGTCCGGAGTGATCTAACTTTTACATTTGAAACATCACTCTGTCTCATTGTAGAATGGAGTGGGTTGTATTTGAAGTCAAGTTCTTAAATAAAACTTTTTAGACTGCTCATAGTTCTACTCTCATAATACGTAAGAGCTTGTTCCCTTTTCTGTAAACTTTATACCCATGCTTCTGCTCAGTATTTATTAAGGAAAATAGGCTTATTTTCCTAAGAGTATTTTTATTCTATATGACCATTTTTGTCACATCTGGTGGTCTGAAAGCAATTGCAGAGACAGGATACAACGTTCATAAGGTAGGAAAGAAGATGTTGTATCATCTTCCCGGGAATTAGTTCAACACCCATTCAATCATTCATAGCTACAAAATATTGGTGAAAAAAAAAAACTGTGCACATACAGGGGCTGTCACAGCACAAGTTATTTTTCAAGCCCTCCCTATGCTGGTGCAAATGTATTCAGCTAATATTCAGTTTGCCAACCCTTTTCCCCCAACACCTGAATCTGTAAAACCAATAAGTGAAAAAACATTTGCCCATAAATTTTCCCTTTGGAATCCAAATACATCCAGATAAGAAGATAATTCTGTGGAATTCAAAATGTAATATAGTGTGTTGTATTCCATGAGACTTTTTCACATACCAGTTTATAGAAATTAAAAAGAAACAGATTAATTATATGATTCTTTAAAATACAAGTTTACTAGTGTTTTGCGTGAGTTTTCTCTCTTTTTTTAAGTTTTCTTCTGTGGGCATCATTGTAGGCCACTTTAACTCATGTATTATACTTGTGACCACATATATTTAATAGGATAATGCTAGCTAAACTTTCAGCAGCATATTACAGTTTAGAAATTGTAAAGAAAATTTAGCGATAACCCTCATTATCAAAGAAATACTTTGTAATAGCTATTTGAGTATAAATTACTAAAGACAGAATCTGACTCTTTAAGTTATTAAATGCTGACATAGTGTGATGGGAGAAAGAAAACCATTTAATCACTTTGGGAGGCTGAGGCAGGCAGATCACGGGATCAGGAGATTGAGACCATCCTGGGGAACACAGTGAAATCCCTTCTCTACTAAAAATTTAAAAAAATGAGCTAGGTATGGTGGCACACGCCTGTAATCCCAGCTACTCAGGAAACTGAGGCAGAAGAATCACTTGAACCCAGGAGACAGAGGCTGCAGTGAGCCGAAATTGTACCACTGCACTCCAGCCTGGGCAACAGAGTGAGAGTCCATCTCAAAAAAAAAAAAATTAATTCCACTTTGTTAAAGTTATTGTTTCTTAAGATTCAGAAATATTTATATATCCCAATACTCTACCTTAAGATATACAGAATGTATTCTCTCTCAAAGACTAAATAAACAAATGGGTGATATTTATCATTAAGGGGCAGCAGCTGCAGGGTGGAGAGAATATATCGGTATGTGTGTATATATCAGTATATACATAGAGAGAAGGTCTCACTCTAACACTCAACTTGAAGTGCAGTGGCATAATCATAGTTCACTATAACCTCAAACTTTTGGCCTCAAGTGATCCTACTCCCTTGGCCTCCCAAAGCTCTGAGATTACAGGCATGAGCCACAGCACCCAGTCCGAAATTACCATTTTTAATAGGGTGGTAAAGAAATGTCTCAATGAAAAGGTGACATTTGAGCAGACTTCAATAATAATTCATCACAGTAAGGCTTATTCAAAGGCGTAACTCACACCTGCAAGGAAACTAAATTTCCCAGCCAATAATGATCAAATTTTTAGCATTATGTGAGGATATAACTGATTTTTTAAATATACGATCACAAGACAACCATAAAACCATGGCCACTATATGCGCATTAATATCTCTTAAAAGGTAATCCTAATTGACCAGAGCTAGTGACACTTGTTTTCAGGGAAGATTTTTCCTTAAGAGAAAAGTTAACATGTGAATTCTAACTCCTTATTGCTATAAGTACACACTTTTGAAGGAAAGGATAAACCCAAGCAGATTCTTGTGGGATGGGATAGGGGTCCTTTTGCCTATCACTGAAAACTCCTTACCTGTATATTTCAAGATATGGAATTTGCACCTTCACCTTCCTCTCAAACCCACCAGATTGAGTGATGGAAACTATTACCTCAGAGAAGCTTTCCTATGACATTTTTTGGTTCTTCAAATTTTCTCTCAAAGATTCATGTATCTGCTTGCAAATTTCATTCTTAAGCAAATATATTCAGTTCACAGGAAAATAAAATAAACATTGTCATTACTAGAAATAGGTCAAATGAACCTATTAGCTAATGTATTTCTAGATATGCATGCTGTTTTAGATGAGTTACTGATTTCAGTTATAAATAGTCTATGGGGGGTTTACTTGTTTCATTTTTAATTTTAGCAGACTCATTTGATAAAACCAGCATACAACTTTTTTTTTAAATACATTTGGAATAATTTGGAACACATACCTTCCAGGTTTGTAAAAAAAACAGTTTGGAACATTACCTGCAGAGTTCACCAATAATTCTTGATGGATTTTCTCTCTCATAAAAGGAAAGCTCTGTGGTCAAGAACAAAATAATTACAGTTATTCTGAGATATGCATAAACATAGGTATGAGAGGAAAAAAGCTATATTCTCATCAAACAAGCCCTAGCTGTGCTATTCTTCCTTTGATTGCTTCAGTCCTTTACATTTCTTTCGACTCACTGATGTGCTCTGCCATGAAATCTACCAAAAGGAGTTTGCACCCAATTTATTACCATAATTTGGAAAATACTGCAAATCAGTAATGTAATTCAATATTAGAGAGACTTTTTTCTACCTTTTGAAGTTTTCACTAGCTAAAGTTGTGCAGAAGCCTGTCCCGGCTATATAATTCTCATGATTTACCACATCTACTATATGAATAAAAGGTAGTGCTTCTGGCTATGGAATATAATCTAGCCTGCTGTGACTTTACAGCTTGTATGAGAGGGAAAATATATTTCATGAGGACTTTATTTCCATTACACTAGGTTGTGAAGGTATCAGCCCTCCATCATGTGTGTATATGTAAGTATGTGTATATATACGCTTAAAGGTGTACTTTTTTTTTGAGGATGGGATTGGTTAATCTTTCCATTTCAAGTAGTCTATTTGTTTTGTCTTTTAAATGACTTGTATTCTCACTATAAATGTTTGCCTTTTTTGTAGTGTCTAAGAAATCCGCAGAAATTTCCTGGTAATATTCCAGAAATATGAATTGATGCCATTTCAGCAAGTTGGAAATTTAAGTAGGGTTTAGAATACGTGTTAAAATAAACTGAGTACATTCTACATTAAGCATAGTTTATGCCTACAATATATACACCAAGAAAAAAACTTCAAGCTGGGCATTATTTTTCTCTTTCTACAAATGTTTTTGCTGCTTTTGCTCTTTTTTAGAATGGAGTCCACAATTGGCTATAGAAAAGTTATTTAAATTCTCAATCTCAGTGAGCAGTGTTGTTCTAAAATTGAAAGGAATAGTCTCTGAGGAAGCAAACTAAATATTGTGTGAAGAATTTATCTCTCGGGCAAATATTTCCCATTTTCAGTTCCTTACAACTCAGCCCTCTCCAAGGAAGCTTCCTAATACTTTCATTTAAAATCTAAATCATATTTCTGACAGCATATCTTCCTCTTCTGACCTGCCATTTATTCCTGCCTCCCCATATGAGGGGCCATAGATGGCAACATGACCAGATAAAAAGCTTTTCCTGAATTTTGGATATACTGTTATCTTTGCAGTGTTGAGCAAGTAGAAAATAATTATTTTCCACTTAGGTATTTACTGGTCTCATATCTCATTAACTTTTTTAAGCCTCCCTCTGTGTGCTTGATATTGCTGCATCATGAGTTTTAATGCTATAGTTTTGTGTGTATTTGCCTTTCCAGAACAATGTATATTTACAGAAGTTAACTGCTAATAAGAGCCTACAGTTGCTTAAGAGTTGACGAAAGCACTGTCACTTGTGTTCTGACATGCATGGCAGCCCTGGGAAGCAGGAAAGAAAGCTCTTGTTACCCCCATTTCACAGTTGATGGTGGTGAGTAGAAGAGAAATCTCTATTCTAGAGATGGAGTTAGAATTCAAAGTTAGTCCCTTACACCCCAAGTCTAGAATGCCTTGTACTGCTCAGTACTGTCTGTTCTGATAACAGATGGCTTACTTAATACACACTGAAAACATTAAATTATAGAATGCAATATAATTAATTTTCATGGTGAAAAAGTAGCCATCTATAAATTTAATTCTGGTTGAGATTACTCTTCCAAAATTCTTACTCTGGGAAACAGCCATGACTATGCCTATGACAACGCCTGATTGTTTATTTCCAGTACCTGCTGAAGTGTCTTGCCCATCACCGTATCCAGTTACAGTCTTTAAAAGCCAAATCCAACAAAATCTGCCCAAGGTTAAATGATAAAGAATAACTTTGTGCTTAAATATTAAATATCTGTATTTAGATACCAACCAACATTCAATATATATGCAGAAATCAGAATATTTTTTCATTCATTAAACTTGTCATTAATGTACTCAACAAACCTTATTTGGCACCCTTCATAGTTCTATGTGGGAGATCCTGGGATACCATGGAAACATAAATTTTCTGTGAGGGAATACAGAGTAAAACACTTGTACTTGCTGATGTCATCATGAAGATACAGCATTACCTCTGATTGCAAGTGTCCGGGAATTCCAGCATGGCCAGAATAGAAATGATAAATTTTTATGCAATGGTGACTATTTTAAAAGGTTTTATATAGTTAAATAGATTACAGTTTGGTATTTTTAATTATACCTGGATGTTTATTTTAAAGTTCATTCGCTTTCCTGAACATAGGAACTATCCTTTGCCTTTCCTGTGGAATTGATGAAACCAAATGCAGTCAAACCTACTTCCAAGGCTTCTGAAGAGCCACCATAGTATAATGTGTCCTGTACTGTCTTACTGAGTGATTTGGCAAGTGAAAGAAGAAATGATGTGAAAACATTTCTTTTGCTTTAGGTTGCCAGAAACAAAGCAAACATAGAGCTAACAGTACTATTGGTAGTCCATGCAAAAAACAAAATAATACCCACTTTTCATCATGTGCTGACTCACAAACCCAAGAAAGTTACAATTATTTTTAAAACCATAGGAATATGTTGATCATCAGGCAAGAGGTAATATATGAGAGGTGAGACCACTGACCCATTCTGAAGAAAATAAAGCTGATGAAAATTACAAAGGAATTACATTGTCATAAAAGATTATAAAATTTTGAGTTTCTTAATAATTAAATAAATTTCTTTATTCCATTGTACCTTACAGTATTTTTTTAATCAAATATAAAAATAAATAGCAATTAAAATTAACAGCAAATATAGAAAAACAACTTCATCTTTCTTGAGACTTTGTAATGAAATGAAGCAAAAAGACTGCCAAACTTAAGAAATTTAACACTAAAGAATACCAGTCTATTAAGCAACAATATCTCTAAAAATTCTTTTAAACATTATCAAGGTGGATAATAATAGATGGAATTTTTTAATATGTCTTGAAGATCCCAAATAGGAGACTTGACTGGAATAAGTCAAACAGGATGTCTCTGCCAAGGAGGAGTGTGTGGTTGATAGACTCCAAAAGTGACTACCATGTGTTCCACCTCCTGGTGTGCACACTTTATGTAATTACTGCTTCTGAGTATGGGCAGGACCTGGGACTTGTCTTTAACTGCTAGAAGATGGCCAAAGAGATGTGATGTCATTTGCATAATTATGTTGCATCCTCTTGCTAGCAGGCTCTCCCTGACCACCTCCCTTATTATTATTATTTTTGACTTTGAAGAAGCAAGCAATCACGTATCCTACAGCTGTACAAAACTGGATGCTGCCAACATAGAAACAGGGAAGTGGATGCCTACTTAGACAAGCCTTTAGAAGAGAACCAGCCCCAGATGATACCTTGATTGCAGCACTGAAAGTCCCTAACAGTAGGACCCAAGGAGGCTCTGCCTGGACTCCTGAGCCACACCAACAGATTAATGTATGTTGTTTCAATCCACTACATTTGGTGGTGGTATATTGTGTCACACAGCAATAAACAATGAATATAAAGTAAATTTGGTAGCTGTAAACGTTAGAACATCTGTGAGAAAGCAAGTGTCTACTTAAAATGTGACATTCCAAATAAAATCCAAATGCCTCCAGGCTCCACAGTCTGAGAAAGAGAGATGGTGAGGGGAGAGGGAGGGAGAGAGGGAGGGAAGGAGGGAGAGAGGGAGGGGGGAAAGAGAAAGAGAAGCAACATGAATATTGGTTGAATGGGTTGTTTTCATTTGGAATTTAGTGAGGGTTGGGCCATAAGAAATTCTATCCCAGTGCCCAGGAGACAGAAGATGACAGACTCGGTCTGGGAAATAGAAACATCTTATCTTTTATATTGTCTCCCTTCCTCTCCCCACCATCTTAGCCTATTTTCTCTGAGTGATGGAGCACAACGCTGTGAACGTCCCCTTCCCTAGCCACCTGGGTTCTTAATCCTGTGAGGCCCAGCTCTTCCCCTAAACTTTCTTGCTCATCAATAGACTGTGGACAGAACACAGAAGTGTGTGGGAAGTATTTCATAAGAGCAACCAAAATATCCCAAAGTACTGCTAACTTGCTGACTTGACATAATTTAATTTTACTTTTCTCAGTCTACAGCCTCCACATCCTGAATCACATTATACAGCCACAGCAGTAGCTGGAATATCTGTTGAACTGGGTGAAGGTTGATAATGATATCATTTCCCTTTTATTGCTTTACTTATTTTAAATCAAATTGAGCACTTACCCAGATTGGGATGTGGGTGTATGAGTTTTAGAGGAAGCAGGTGAATGGAGGACCAAAAACACAATAGTCAAGAGAACAAGGAGGAGGCACTTAGGTGAGATGATGGTGAAGTAGGGTCGCTCAGTGTCCCCATGAAGTAATCTCAGCTGACTTCATACCCACTTACTCAACTGGTGACACCCACTATTGGCTGTCTGATTCTCTCAGAACTCCTATAATCTTGAGTAGGTCCAATGGCCCAAAGTTTGAAAACTTGCCCAACAATAATAGCCACCATTTACTAAATGATTACTAGATAGATGCCAATTACTACAGCACAGTTTAAAAATACATTATCTGTCAGGGCATAGTGATTCACCCCTGCAATCCCAGCACTTTGGGAGGCTGACACAGGTGGATCGCTTGAGGCCAGGAGTATGAGACCAGCCTGACCAAATGGCAAAAGCCTGTCTCTACTAAAAAGGCAAAAATTAGCCAGGTGTGGTAATGCACACCTATAATCCCAGCTACTCCGGAGGCTGAGGCAGGAGAATCACTCGAACCCACAAGGCAGAGGTGAGCTGAGATTGCACCACTGTAATCTAACCTAGGTGACACAGCCAGAGTCTGTCTCAATAAATAAATAAATATTATCCACATTTCACCCTCACCACAGAAGAGAGCTCAAGTTTGACTTAAAGATAATTGAGACAGAAAGTGGATTTAAAACACACTGAGTTCTGACAGCTCCTAAAATGAGAAGCAGAGAAGCAAATCCAGGCATCTTGACAGTAAGGCTTGAGCCCCTAATCCCTACATTCCTATACTTCTTCCATGTTATGTGAAAATCTTCAGATTTCTCTGAAATTTGAGTTCCACTACCCTCAAGTCTGTATTTTTATTAGATGTTCTATTTTATGAGACCTCCCTGAGACTATATGGCTTATAACTTTCTTCAGGCACAAGACTTGAAAATATTTCTACCAGCAAAATTATTTCATACATTTTGTACTGAAAAGAGTGTCTATTTCCATTTGTTTTCATGAATGGAAATAAGATAAACTAAATGCAAATATCTTTCTACCAAGAAGTTACATCAAAATAATCCAACTACAGGCATTGTTTTCATTTCCTATTCAAAATATCAAAATTTGTCATTATTCTAAATTACATGGTTCTTGGATCTAACATAAAGGTCAAGGAAATTTAAAACATGCTATCTTTAAATAGATGGAGCTACCGGTCAATGCCCTTTACTCATACTGCTAGCACCATTACTCACCAAATATTCTGTGATCAAGTAAAAGATCTTGAACACTAGTGACGTGCTTTGCTCATTTACTTCTGAAATGTCTTCTAGTGCCAGAAAGAAGATTGGACTCACATTGGAGAGAAAAGGAGGTTGAGAAGGTAGACAGATAATACCACTGGAGAAGATGCTGAAATGTGCTGAGTATACTTGTAACAGCTTCTAACTCTGATTTCTCCCTTGACTTTTGGACACAAGATTTGTCAAAGAAACCACAGTTAGAATAGGACAAACTATGAGTTTCAGTAACTCCGTTCAGATTAGGGGTAGAAAAATGGTCTCAGGGATTTAAATCTGGGAAAGCATTTCTGATTTTCAGACATAACTAAGGCATGCCATGGATTTAATTCAGTCAAAACTGTTTACGTAAAACTATTTAAGTGGATACATTGTGTATTCAATTGTTCCCAAAAGGCTGGTATTTCGAGATAGTCCATCATAAGTCACTGTCATTGTTATCACTGACAAAATTCTGTTAAATGCCTTGCTTTTAAAAGTTGTATAAAGCATCACAACATACAAGCATTTCCAATGATAGTGCTATGTACTATCTTATGATATATGACATACATGTTTGCGATATGTATCCCATAAAATCCCTACCAAAGTTGAAATATAATTATACAAAGTAATTTTCAATATTTAGCAATTATAATAAAAGCTTAAAGCTTTTTATTAAGAAAATTTTCTAATTTTGTAAATGTCTCTTTAAATCTAATTGGCAACATAAATATCAAAATTGAAATTTTACTAAGTATTTTCCTCTGTTTTTATCACAGTGCATAGAATATACATTCCCTAAAAATCCATATTCTATTTTCTTCATTTCAAAGACAAATTTATTTAATACAAAACTAGATTTTAAATAATAATAGCTTTATGCTAGACTGCTAGCATATCAATATACCAGAAAGATTATTGATTGGAACTAATTAATACAATTCCCATGGCAATAAAAAGGAAAAGAAACTTGTACTGTTGATAAATCCTAATGAAAAAGAGGTCTCTTATTTTCTAAAACCAGTAAAATGGTGCAGTATCTTCAGAGAGAAGTAGTTTTCACCAAGGACCCAGAGGTTGTACTATTTTATTTCTTATTTATCAAGCAATAACTGAGAATTTTAGAGCAGGCTAAAAACAAATGAAAATTTGAAACTGAAAAAAAAATTACAAGAAAAGGAGTTGTGATGGTAGAGATTCATCAGGTAACCAGGGGACCGAGCAGCAGCTCTGGGCCTAATTGTGACCCACAAGAAGAAACTAGTTTTTGAACTTTCACAGGAACCATGAAGAAAACCAATCATGCCACTTTTCAATTTGTAAAAGCAAAGAATGGATTCTGGCTGTGTGTGACTATAATTTAGGAAGGTTGATCTCAAAAATTTGATTTCTTTTAAATTTAAGTATTTTTTTCTTCCACCTCAGCTATGAAAAGACTTCAAAAATTTGAAGAGAAAAAAGGCTGTAAATCCTCTGAAATGAAAACCAAGGAAGATTGGAAACTTTCAAAAACTTAATTTGAACTGAAAATGCAAATAATCTGATTGATGAAGGAAGAAAAACATAAATATCTAAAATGTGATTACATAAAACTCCTTGGTCATCTCAGATTTTTTAAATATTAAAAAATGTTTAAAGGCAAAAGCAGCAATAACAATGACTAAAGAACAGAAAACATATTGGTGCTCATTTCTGCATGGTGGAATTACGATATGTGTGGGAGGAGGTCACTCTTTTTCTGTCTAAACATTTTCTATGGAGATCTACATTATTTTTAAATTTGGAATTAACCAATCAATAATTTTTGAAAATGAAAATATGAGATTATAACCAAAGCCAAATACAGCAGGGTTGACACAAAACATAAGAATTGGCTAAGGGCCAACCAAGGTGGGTCACGCCTATAATCCCAGCATTTTGGAAGACTAGGAGGATCTCTTGAGCCCAGGAATTCTACACCAGCCCGAGCAACACAGTGAGCCCTCATTGCTACTAAAAAACAAAAAACAAAAAACAAAACAATGAAATTAGTTGGGCGTGGTAGCACATGTCTGTGGTCCCATCTACTCAGGAGACTGAGGTGGGAGGATCACTTGAACCTGAGAGGTTGAGTCTGCAGTCCAGCCTGGACAACAGAGCAGAAAGACACTGTCTTTAAAAAAACAAAAAAAAATGCCTAAGGAAGGCTAAAATAAAACACAAACTATTTTTGTGACCTAAAAAAAAAAAAAAGAAAAAAAGAAAGGGGAGGGATAAGGCCAAGTATCCATGAAATTGAGAGTTGGATATTTGTGGGAAATCAGGGAAAAATAATAAACTCTTCAATTCTTGTCTCTCTTTCAGTGAAGGAGACTAATCTTTGCACCAGAACAGGTAGACTAAATATTGAAAAGGTACAAACATACCCTTGACTGAGAGAGGGACTCTTCAGATGAGGTCAAGTGTTCCATCCCAGCGCTCGAAATAATATGGATCAGAAGCCATTCTATTGTATTTGAGTATAAAAATGAATCCTATTTAATTCATAGAAATGATATATTTTAAGTTCATAAATTAGGGATGATCCTGGGGAAAACAGACAAGTTCAAATAGATGGGATTATGTTTACGAAAATGAGACTCAGTTGGCTGGAGTTCATCTGATTATGCCTATGCCTCTTAGAACTTCCTCAAAGTTGCCTTGGCAATGGGACTGTGTCTCATGCAGAGAGGAGAAAGGCAGTGAATACTAAATAATGTGGGCTTGAGTGATGCATGTTGCAGTTCACTGTGTTAGAAATTTACGGAAAAGGTTTGGGAGAGGTTTATGCAGTGGACAAAATATGATCTCAGGAATAAATTACAATGGATTCTAAATAAAAGGGAGTTTACTGAGCGTATGCCTTCAGCAACATCTCAAGTGTTATAAATCTGCAAGCATGGTCAGAGTTAGTACCAGTAAGCAAGGTGTTTATTGCTCCCTATTGCCTCTCCCTGACCTCCGTGATGTATACTGCATGAAAAGTGGTAGAGCTCATTTTCCTAAAAGCTTTGGATAACAAGTTACTCACCAATATGACAGCTTGCTACCTTCATTTTTTTTCCTCTCGTTGCCACAAAGTAAGTTCAAAACCACCTGGAGGAATTTGGAAAAGTAGCTGTTGTCACAGAGAACTTACAAATGAGAGCATGGAACTACTGTCGGTAATTTTTGAGAAATCTTGGCAAATAAGAGAAGCACTAGGAGGCTGCACATTAGCAAATTTTGGTCCAATTTTATAAACTAGGAAGAAAAAGTGGTTTTTACCAACCTGAGACATCACCATTGACAACTATTCAGAATCTGGAATGCAATATGAAAAGAAAACTGGATTGAAAGATCTGGCAAAGGAAGCATAGTGATTAAAGAACAGTTGATGTCAACTCCACCCACTTCTTTGTTTTACTAGTCTGCCAGATTAAGGAAGTATCTGGACTTCAGCAAGATTTTGATAAGGTTTCTCTTTATTTTTCTGGAGACATGATAGATTAATATAGGTTTGTCCAGAAGCATTTAGAAGCATATTATATAACTACATTCATGGGGTTCTGATCCTTGGAGTAATGTCAAATAGCATAGACATTTTTAGGTGAAAATCTCAGGTGAGAATCTTAGTTCTCAGCCCCATATCTTTTTTTTTTTTTTTTTTTCATTTTTTTTTTTTTAATTGCATTTTAGGTTTTGGGGTACATGTGAATAACATGCAAGGTTGTTGCACAGGTGCACACGTGGCAGTATGATTTGCTGCCTCCCTCCCCTTCACCTATATCTGGCATTTCTCCCCATGCTATCCCTCCCCAACTCCCCACCCCCCCCACTATCCCCCCTCCCCCCCAACAGACCCCTGTGTATAGTGCTCCCCTCCCTGTGTCCATGTGTTCTCCTTGTTCAACACCCGCCTATGAGTGAGAACATGTGGTGTTTGATTTTGTGTTCTTGTGTCAGTTTGCTGAGAATGATGGTTTCCAGGTTCATCCATGTCCCTACGAAGGATGTGAACTCCTCCTTTTTAATGGCTGCATAATATTCCATGGTGTATATGTGCCACATTTTTCCTGTCCAGTCTATCATCGATGGGCATTTGGGCTGGTTCCAGGTCTTTGCTATTGTAAACTGTGCTGCAATGAACATTCGTGTGCATGTGTCCTTATAGTAGAACGATTTATAATCCTTTGGATATATACCCAGTAATGCGATTGCTGGGTCAAATGGAATTTCTATTTCTAGGTCCTTGAGGAATCGCCACACTGTTTTCCACAGTGGTTGAACTAATTTACACTCCCACCAACAGTGTAAAAGTGTTCCTATTTCTCCACATCCTCTCCAGCATCTGTTTTCTCCAGATTTTTTAATGATCGCCATTCTAACTGGTGTGAGATGGTATCTCAATGTAGTTTTGATTTGCATTTCTCTAATGACCAGTGATGATGAGCATTTTTTCATATGTTTGTTGGCCTCATGTATGTCTTCTTTTGTAAAGTATCTGTTCATATCTTTCGCCCATTTTTGAATGGGCTTGTTTGTTTTTTTCTTGTAAATCTTTTTTAGTTCATTGTAAATTCTGGATATCAGCCCTTTGTCAGACGGGTAGGCTGCAAAAATTTTCTCCCATTCTGTTGGTTGCCGATTCACTCTATTGACTGTTTCTTTTGCCGTGCAAAAGCTGTGGAGTTTGATTAGGTCCCATTTGTCTATTTTGGCTTTTGTTGCCAATGCCTTTGGTGTTTTGGTCATAAAGTCCTTGCCTACGCCTATGTCCTGAATGGTTTTGCCTAGGTTTCCTTCTAGTGTTTTTATGGTGTTACGTCTTATGTTTAAGTCTTTAATCCATCTGGAGTCAATTTTAGTGTAAGGTGTCAGGAAGGGGTCCAGTTTCTGCTTTCTGCATATGGCTAGCCAGTTTTCCCAACACCACTTATTGAACATGGAATCCTTTCCCCATTGATTGTTTTTTTCAGGTTTGTCAAAGATCAGGTGGTTGTAGATATGTTGTGTCGCCTCCGATGCCTCTGTTCTGTTCCATTGGTCTATATCTCTGTTTTGGTACCAGTACCATGCTGTTTTGATTACTGTAGCCTTGTAGTAGAGTTTGATGTCCGGTAGTGTGATGCCTCCCGCTTTGTTCTTTTTGCTTAGAATTGACTTGGCTATGCGGGCTCTCTTTTGGTTCCATATGAAGTTTAAGGTGGTTTTTTCCAGTTCTGTGAGGAAGGTCATTGGTAACTTGATGGGGATAGCGTTGAATCTGTAAATTACTTTGGGCAGTATGGCCATTTTCACGATATTAATTCTTCCTAACCATGAACATGGAACGTTTCTCCATCTGTTTGTGTCCTCTCTTATTTCGTTGAGCAGTGATTTGTAGTTCTCCTTGAAGAGGTCCTTTACGTTCCTTGTTAGTTGTATTTCTAGGTATTTTATTCTCTTTGTAGCAATTGTGAATGGCAGTTCGTTCTTGATTTGGCTCTCTTTAAGTCTGTTATTGGTGTACAGGAATGCTTGTGATTTTTGCACATTGATTTTGTATCCTGAGACTTTGCTGAAGTTGCTTATCAGTTTCAGGAGATTTTGGGCTGAGGTGATAGGGTCTTCTAGATATACAATCATGTCGTCTGCAAATAGAGACAATTTGACTTCCTCCTTTCCTAATCGAATACCCTTTATTTCTTTTTCTTGCCTGATTGCTCTGGCTAGAACTTCCAGTACTATATTGAATAGGAGTGGTGAGAGAGGGCATCCTTGGCTAGTGCCAGATTTCAAAGGGAATGCTTCCAGTTTTTGCCCATTCAGTATGATATTGGCTGTCGGTTTGTCATAAATAGCTTTTATTATTTTGAGATACGTTCCGTCGATACCTAGTTTATTGAGGGTTTTTAGCATAAAGGGCTGTTGAATTTTGTCGAAGGCCTTCTCTGCATCAATTGAGATAATCATGTGGTTTTTGTTTTTGGTTCTGTTTATGTGGTGAATTACATTTATAGACTTGCGTATATTGAACCAGCCTTGCATCCCCGGGATGAATCCTACTTGATCATGGTGGATAAGCTTTTTGATGTGTTGTTGTAATCAGCTTGCCAGTATTTTATTGAAGATTTTTGCATCTATGTTCATCATGGATATTGGCCTGTAGTTTTCTTTTCTTGTTGAGTCCCTGCCGGGTTTTCGTATTAGGATGATGTTGGTCTCATAAAATGATTTGGGAAGGTTTCCCTCTTTTTGGATTATTTGGAATAGTTTCAGTAGGAATGGTACCAGTTCCTCTTTGTATGTCTGGTAGAATTCGGCTGTGAAACCATCTGGGCCTGGTCAGCCCCATATCTTTACAATTGAGTAAAGACATATAGAATAGATTCATCAATTCGAGAATTACAAGAAGCTAGGGAGAATAGCAATACATTTGAAGTTCAAGGTCTGAGACCACCTTTGGTCTGGGTTCATGTTGTGTTGCTATCACAGAATACCTGATGCTGGGTAATTTATAAAGAAAATAGGCTTATTTACCTATGGTTATGTACACTGGGAAGTCCAAGATGAGGCAGCCAATCTGGTGAGGACCTCGTGCTGTTTCAACTCATGGCAGAAAGCAGAAGGAAGGAGAAGCAGGTATGTGCAGAGAGACAAAAGATGAGAGGCAACCTCATTTTATTACAACCTACTGATATTGGAACTAATCCATTCCCAGAGAACTAACACAGTCTTCTGAGAAATCCATCTTAAGGACCTAAGCACCTCTTAAAGGTAGCACCTCTTAACACTGCTACATTGGCAATTAAATGCAATTAAATTCCAGCATAAGTTTGGGCAGGGACAAACCACATACAAACTATAACACCATTTACATTTGCCCTGATAGGTTAAATCCAACAGGATGTAATTTATACAAGAGTACAAAAACTTAACACTTGAACTTTTTAAATAAATCATCACATTAATTAAATGTAGAAGATATGACGTAGCACTAGCACATTCAGGAAAACAGAATAATTTTAGTTGAAAGTAAGAAAAATACGAATTTAACAAGACTATTTTAAACCTGTATAACTTTAGAAGCTTCAAAGAACTATTGTATTTAAAACACACCTCTCTTTATACTACCTGGAGAAATACACTTGAAATCAGAGAGACAGATGGGAAGGTGTCCCAAGGAGAACTACCAATGAGACCAAAATTTAAAAATCACGAAAGACAAAAGACTTGAATTTGGATTGTTTATCTCAGGAGAGACTCAGGAAGATACCCAAGTCATCTTCATACATTCAGAGAAGTCAGGTGGAACAAGAATAGCCTTGTTTTTATCACAACTGATAGCTGAGAAGCAGGTAGAAGCAACAGAGAAGTAATTTCATCGAATATAATAAAAACCATTGCAACAGAGATGTCGAAAAAGAAAAATTATGGCTTGGAGACAGAATGTTCTTTAGGACCCAAGGTGTTCAATCACAGCCAAATAGCAATTTGGCAAAGATGTTATAGAGAAGATTCAATTCTACAACAGAGGGTTGTCAAATCTGGCTTACCTCCTGAAATCATCTTAGGACATTTTTTAAATGACAGATTCTTGGTTTTTACCATCACCTAGAGTACCGGAATCTCCAGGAATGGGAAAGTTGTTGGTTTTTTGTTTGTTTTTAAAGCATCCTAGGTGATTCAGATGATCATTTTGGTTTGACAAACACTAGATGATTTCAAAAGTCCTTTCCTAATCTAAAATGTTGTAATTAAGACAGCCTAGTAAATTGGCTGCAATTAAAGTTTGTGGTAAAAATAATAATAATAAAAAGAAACAATGGAACCTTTAATGAGAATGAGGACGGAGGATATAAACATCTGGCACCCTAGCTTTCCTACGTAAGGATTGTGTAACATACCAGAACGTTTTGAGAAACTCTTTTCAGATCAGTTTAATGATAAAGTTTGTCATATTTTATTTTTTCCTAAATAGACTTGTATATGTAAGTATGCATAAGTATTTGTGACAATTTTTTCACCTATAAATACTTTAATAAAAAAGATTTATTTCTTTTTTTAAATTTATAAATATTCTAATAGCTTTTATTACAATGGTGCAAAGAAGTATTTCATCCAACAGTCACCAACAACTTTTTTTTTTTTTTTTTTCGCGAAAGGATCTTGTTCTGTCATTCAGGCTGGAGTGCAATGGAATGAGTACAGCTTCCTGTAGCCTCAAACTCCTGGGATCAAGCAATCCTCTTCCCTCATCCTCCCAAGTTGCTGGGACTACAGGTGCACTAGACCATGCTCAGCTAATATTTTCTCTTTATGGACACTAGGTCTCCCTATGTTGCCCAGGCTGATCTTGAACTCTTGAGCTCAAGCAATCTTCTGCTTTGGCCCCCTAAGGTGCGGGGATTACAGGAATGAGCCTATTTGACACCTTAAAATAGACTAATTTTAAAACAGAGATTATGGTCCATGTATATTAATGCATTTAAGTCAATGTTCATAAAATGTAATGCTCTTCCAATGGAGTAGAACAAGTCTGCAATTGACATTTGTACTAAAGAGTCTAAGCAAATTATTCTTTGGCATTTTGAAGTGATACTTTCATGTGAAACTTGGATTTATTTAATTTCTTTTAGAGAATCACATTTTTAAAGAAAGAATAAACGTATAAACTACAAGTTTTAGTCAGAGACATTTTAAACTTGTTTTAGGTTGTAATAGTTCTTTCAGACTACTTAAAAACCAATAATAATATGCATTCAGTTCCCTTTACTTTAGAAATGTAAAAATTCAAAAATAACTAAAGTGCTTCTCTTAAATTTAGAGCTCCATAACAAGGCAAATGGCTGAGGAGACAGGACATCTTTATGGAAAGGAACTGTTACAATCATAGGAAAAATTCACTTGAAAGAAGAAAAAAATCAAGATTCCAGTAGCAGAAAAGCCATGGTTTTAGTCAGGCAGCATTGTGGATAAGGAAAGACAGTGTGTTTCATAGAAGGAAAAGACACTTCTTATTCACCATCCAAGCAATATAATCTCCAGTTTCCCTTGTACAAATTAAATACACATACAAAACCAAAGGCAAGATTAGAATTTCAGGGCGCCTAGTCAAAGCTGATAGCTTCGGTTTTTAAAGTTTTGCGATTGCAGCTATGTTATAGTGAACATTTTTATGACAAAAATGTTTTTGCATCATATGTTCTCATGTGGGAGTTAAGCTCTGAGGAGGCAAAGACATAGGAATGGTAACATTGGACTTTGGGGACTTGGGGGAAATGCTGGTGGGTGGCGAGGAATAAAAGACTACACCTAGGGTGCAGTGTACACTGCTTGGGTGGTGGGTGCACCAAAATCTCAGAAATCACAACTAAAGAACTTATTCGGCCCAGCACAGTGGTTCACGCCTGTAATCCCAGTATTTGGGAGGCCAAGGTGGGTGGATCACAAGGTCAAGAGCTCAAGACCAGCCTGGCCAACATGATGAAATACCATCTCTACTAAAAATACAAAAATTAGTCGGGTGTGTTGGCGGGCGCCTGTAATCCCAGCTACTCAGGAGGCTGAGGCAGAGATTGCTTGAACCCAGGAGGCGGAGGTTGCAGTGAGCCAAGATCATGCCATTGCACTCCAGCCTGGGTGACAGAGCGAGACTCCATCTCCAAAAAAAAAATAAATAAATAAAATAAAAAATGTTTAAAAATGTTTTTGTATTGCCAATTCATTAACAATTAGAAAAGGAGATGAGAAAGAAGTACTAATTAAGTACCTCCTGTATCACAGGAACTTTATAAACTATTATGTTTAATATTCAAAACTTTCTATACAAGGAAATGAGAACATTTTACAAATGGGGGAAACCGAGACCCTGACAGACTGCAGGATGCAGTTTTTGTAATAATTCAAAAATACAGTTTTGGAATTCCAATGTATTACATTTTATTTATCACAATGGGATTCTACACAGCTGGTTGCATGTTCTAGTTCATTTCAGATCATTCAATTTATACATAATTTTGCAGCTAATTTTGAATTATATAAATTATACACTTGGGCCCCTATTAAACCCCTGTGGGTGCTCCCTTATCCTAAAATGAAGGTAATAGTAAACACACTCATTTATACCAATTTGATATTCTCAACCTTAGAAAGTATGCGTATTTCGTATCATCTTTATTTTTGGAGGAGGAGATCTGCACATGATTTAATGGCTTCTCAAATTCATACTGTTAATGTGGTAGAGCCAGATTCTGATTCTGAAAGTCTAACTTGAGAACCCCCACTGAGAGCCACTCTCATTCTGAATGTATACACAGGTGATATAAATAAAATAAGCTGTTGGTGAAACAGAGCAGTTTTTTAAAAAGCCATCTCTGAAGAAATCATTAAGTTTAGTTCAATACATTTTATTATATATTATAAATATATCTGCATGTTATACATACAGCATACATAGAATTTCTAGTGAGAAACAGATAAAGCAATCATCAAAAATTCAACTTGCTTGATGTTTATGCTACTTATTTTCCCCAGTTCCCACCTTTGTGTACATCCTTTTTATCGGCATTCTGACATGTTTATTCTAAGCAAGTAGAAATGACAGCCAAAAAGCCTTGATGTATACGAGGCTTCAGAAGGAATTTTAAAAGGTTATTGGCCCGTAGAACAGGAGGATTTGCACCTAAGTCGTATCAGGACTGAGGATCTGGAAGTGCTGCAAAGCCTGAATGCACTGGATGGCCAGCAAGTGCAACTTAGTGAAGATTTAGTATTAATACCATTGAGTCAGATAAATTGTTCTGAGGCTTTATCAATAGCAGGAATCACTGTAAATGGGTTGCTGTTTTATCTCCCTTCTCTCTCCTCTGCTAATCTTACTAGATTAGAAATATGCAGTCTAATCTAAATGCAAGTCTGCTGGAAAAGAGTTGCCATCTATGCTATATATTACTATATACATAGTTTCTAGTGCTCAGATGCATATAAAGCTTAATCAAAGTATCTTTCATTGCCAAAATTCAGGATCACAATTTTACCTGAAGTCTGTATTCAATGCAGCAGGGATACTTATGAACAGATAAATTTTTTTTCACAGCTGAAATAATTTTTCTGGGTTTTGTTTTTTTTTTTCCTCTGAGACTAAAGAAGAGGAATGTCATTTGCTAGTCCCACTGCCATCTTAGGGTCTCTTCTTGTCTGCAAGGGATTTGCAAGGCACACCCTGTTTCCAGCTTGAACAAGGGAAGGATGGCTCTGCTCTCCAGGCTCGTAGTGAAACCAGACCTGCCTCGATGGAAGCAGGATGGCAGAGGGTCACATCCTGAAGCTTCCATCCACCCTTGACAGAGTCACTGAACTTCAAGACAGTGCAGCCCAAAGTGACTGTTCACTCTAAAGGAGGTACAGCTTGTGAAGGTGATTAATCGATCATTTCTCTGTCAAATGCAATAGTAAATTTAAAAGGGAATGGAGCAGTAATCCCAAAAGAAAAGTTAAACAGAAATTAACACAGTGAAAAAGCCGTCAAACTCACTAATTCAGAGAAAAAAGGAAAAAAAAAACATTAGCATGAAAATTTTAAAAGCAAATTTAAACACCCACAAATTGAAATTGATTGACTCAAATATGTAACTTTTCGATTTATTTTGCTAGGGACATATACACATGAGCTAATAAAAAAATGCAAAATATTCTCCCAGAGAAAAAAAATTCGAAGAATAACAAAGGAAGTACACATCACTGCCTATAAAGCACTAACTTCAAAAAAGTGAATTGAATCTGACCAAGTGTCTAGATGTAACTGCCAGGTTACAGGAAATACAAAGCACAGAAGCACGTGTTAAATAATAGCACAGAGATGAATGAGCAAAATCCAGACTGTGGGGGACACTGTTTGGCCCAGCTTCTTCAGCTTGTAAATTTCAAGACAGGGAAAAAATGAAGAGAAAAGTATAAAGAAGCCTTAAAAGCCAAACCAAGCAATTTCAATATATTTTATAAAACTTATTTTAACAACCTGTAAAAAAAAAATGATTGGATATTTGAATATTGGTTGGATATTTGATGCTAATAAGGAATGATCCTCAATGTTTTTAGCATGATAATGGTTTCCTTGGCTATATTCTCTCTCTCTGTCGCCCTCCCTTCCTCGCTCTTTTCTCTGTCATTACATTTTTTACTTGTAGTATTTTGCCTTTTTAAAAAATAAATTTGATCTTTGCCAGAATTGCCCATCTGTTCATGCACACTTTCCACCTCTTTATTTAATCTATTTTTCTTTTTCTTTCTTTTTTTTTTTTGAGACGGAGTTTCGCTCTTGTTACCCAGGCTGGAGTGCAATGGCACGATCTCGGCTCACCGCAACCTCCGCCTCCTGGGTTCAGTCAATTCTCCTGCCTCAGCCTCCTGAGTAGCTAGGATTACAGGCACGCGCCACCGTGCCCAGCTAATTTTTTGTATTTTTAGTAGAGATGGGGTTTCACCATGTTGACCAGGATGGTCTCAATCTCTTGACCTCGTGATCCACCCGCCTCGGCCTCCCAAAGTGCTGGGATTACAGGCGTGAGCCACCGTGCCCGGCCCTATTTTTCATTTTTAAAGCCCCTGACAGTTCCATTTGAGTCATCACAGGTCTGATTTTATAGACCCTCTCAGTAATGGGCCCAACTTTATTGCTGCTTAATGGTGTCTCAAAATATTTTCTTGTATGTCAGGCTGTGTATAAAATAGTAGAAACTGAAGTCAAAACACTCAGAAAAAGGCCCTCATCTCCTGTGAAACTGCTGAGGGAGGGGAGGAAGAAGGGTGTGGTCATTGAACTAGGAGTGGGCCTCGTCATTGCTTTAATTAGATTCAGAGTCTGGTTGGCTGCTGATGGTAGGTGGGCGGGATCAGAAACTTCCCTTCCCCAGGGTTTGCAATCTGATTGGCCAGCAATCTCTCCTCAGTTCTTTTGCCTTTCCCTCAGCCTTGGGCAAGTCCCGGATATAGGAGGCTCTCTTTCAGCCCACACTTCCGTTCCCCAGTCTCAAGACGCAGCACGGCCTGAAGGGATTCTCTGAGGCTCTGCTCCACTCTCAGCCTTCTGAGGGCCCAAAGTGGTTCAGGGGGGACGCTCTCAGCGTTCCAGCTCCTCCTCCAGCTATGGCAACCTGTGACTCATGCCTGGGACAGTTTCTCTCAGTTTTCCTGCCTTACCTCCAACCCTCTGCCTGAGCACTTGATGAGGAACCCTGGGAAGGAGTTCACAGGTAAGCCTCATTTTTTTGGGCTGGGGCTTCTCGGGATTCTAAACTCTCAAACCAGATCACACTCAGCCTTTAACAAAGGTCGTCATCAGCTGATTTCTTTTTACCCCATCTACGGTGGTATTTTTTTCCTCCTCCTACTGCTCTGCCAAGCATGAAAGCAAGCTTGGATCACTTCTGTCTCCTAAAAAGAGTGCCCCGTCGTCAATTACAGAATTCAAAATGGCAATTTAAAAAATGGGAAAAGAGAAATTTTTCAAAAGTTGCTTTTTGTTTTAAAATAAGACGCCAATTTTTCCTAAGGGGTCTCATAATGGGAACATTAGAGAATGTAATAACAAAATAAGGATGTCCGTAAAAACCGCCTCTCAACAGAAACAATGATGAATTTCTGACTGGGTGCAGTGGCTCACATCTGAAATCCCAGCACTTTGGGAGGCTGAGGTTGAGGAATCACTTGAGGTCAGGAGTTTGAGACCAGTCTGGCCAACATGGTGAAACCCTGTCTCTACTAAAAACACAAAAACTAGTCGAGTGTGGTGTGGGGGAGGGGGCACCTGTAATCCCAGCTGCTCGTGAGGCTGAGGCGGGAGAATTGCTTGAACCTGGGAGGTAGAGGCTGCAATTAGCCGAGATAGTGCCATTGCACTCCAGCCTGGGCAACAGAGCAACTCTCCATCTCAAAAACGGGGGAAAAAAACGATAAATTTCTTAGAACTTTTATGACAGTATCTTTTACATGGTGGATGACATCATACAGAAGTATAGGTCAGCAAAGATAATTTAACACAGGCGATTGGCAGTTAGCTCCACTTGTCCAGACTATTGGGGAAAACACGTTAGTTTTTTGTCCTTTATGTTGTTGTCCCTAAATATTTTTTCTGAGGCTGAGTTCCCAACTAGAGGTGCTTAGGTATTCTTCCAGCCCGCTCTTCCACCTCTCTCCAGGGCAGCATCTGGGTACAAAGCAGAAGTTTATGTAATAGGACGTGTGGTCCTCCTGCTTTCCTCTGGCTGCCATCCTGATGTCTTGTTTCTTCTTGTCTTCTACTCCTAATGTGGGTCATTATTGTCTCTTGGGAATTATGGTGATTGCTTCCAAGCGGCTCAGCCCCTTTTCTCTTAATGCTTCTGTGACCCTGTAACTCAGCAATACCATACCTCTAGCTCTGGCTTTCAGTGGTCTTCTCCTTTGACTGTTTTAGGGCCTGTAGCTCCATACTGCTATCATTATCTGGGTGAAACATTGACTCTTCATTCTTAGCTATTGTCTCCACCCCCATTCAAGGAGTCCACCACCTTTACTGCTTTTCCCACCCAGAATCTGGGGAGCCCCATTTGGAAAAAAGAGGTTATCGCATGGCTTCTCTCTATGGGTGCTCCACTGGAAAACTTGAGTGATGCCGTAGGTTGAGGGCACCATGGAAATTGTGAGGAAAGTGAGGCAGAAGTGTCTTATATCCATCGATCTGCAAACACAGGACTTCTGTTGTTTTTCTCACCTCCACCTCTCAATTCAACTATGGTAGGAGACAAGAAGTAAACACTTTGAGTCACTCTTACGTGTAAGGTCTTTCCTGTAAAGCCTCTGCCACTACCTAGCAATCTTGGCCTTAATTCATGTTCTGAATCTTCTGCATTCTGTGATTAACTTTTAAAAATCCTATACTCTAGTCCTGCAGGCTAGAGCCTAGTCATTCAGTACCCAGTTTAAATTTTCTTTTTCTGATACAGTTGTCAAACACTGCATTTTAATGGTGAAATTCTAAAGTATAAATTCTAAAGTATTTCCTTTTACATTGGAAGTGAAACAGAGGTGGTCATTCCAGTCAATTTTGTTCAACATTATACTGGCAGTTCTACTCAGTAAAGTAATAAAAGGAGAGGCAGTAAAAAGCATAAAGCTTAGAAAGAAAAGAATGAAGGTGTCTTTATATGTAGATTGTATTAATGTGTATATAGAAAATCTACAAATGAACTATTAGAAGAGTTTCATAAAGAAGTTGGATATAAGGTTGATACACAAAAATTAACTGGATTTTTAAGTAACTAGAAACAAAAAGTAAACTTTAAAGAGAGACCATTTAAAATAGTATGAGATATTTCAAATATCAATAAATAGAAAGATGTGCCATACATCTTTGCAAAAACTGTAAAACACTGAGGGAATTTGAAGAAGACTCAGAGGAAGTCATACTTATGCATTAGAAGTACAATATTTAATGATATTTGTTCTCCCCAAAATACAATTATTTTATTTCTAAACAAATTTCTAATAGAATTTTTATGAAAAATGACAAAAGGATTCTAAAAAATATAGGGAAAGGCAAATGGCAACAAAAACTAAGACACTTTAAAAAGAATAGAAAATGTAAAGATTTGTTCTACTACATTTAAAAACAATAAAGTTACAGAAATCGATGTCAGATGTAGGAAGGTTAGACAATTAGACCAATTTAACAGTGATTAGAAACAGACACATGCATGTGTTAGCGTTTTATTTATCATAAAGGTAGCAGTGCACAGTAGTCGTAGGGTATGGGTGAACTTTTAAATAAATTATCCAAGGGATAAATGATTATTCATAAGCAGGAAATTTTGAAAATCAATTTCAAAGTTGGTGGAGCTTCTCAAGACACTCTCAGTCACAGCCAGGTTGGGATAATAAACTGTGAGTAACAATGAAAGAAAGATGAAAGCACATAGCAATATGATATTTATTCTTTTAAATAAGTTTATCGGGCAAATCCAGAAAAACTTGTTAATGAAAACATGCCTATCAAGAAATTAAATTTTATGAAGTACTTTTACCTGTTCTCTATAAAGCACTACCCTAAATGCTAATAAATAGGAAACACTACACATGTGTAAGAATGTATTTCTGTATGTGTGTGCATACATAACCACCAAATAGAAGCCAAAATTTAATCATTCTGTTTTACTATGAAAGAAATATGCTTTGCTAGCACTTCTCAGAGGCAAATGGAGAGAATTAGTGCAGGAAGTAAGATTTTTACTAGTCCTTTGAGAGAGACAAAGGGGGCAAAAGCGTAGAGGCAGAAAAGAACAAAATGTACTTAGGGTTGAATAAAAGACTGGCTTTACTAGAGTACATAATTAATCTAGGAAACTGGAGGGAGATCGGGTTGGTAAGTTAGGAACATGCATGAAAGAAATTTTAATGTCAGCTAAGTGGTTGTAATTTCTTCCTACAGAAGGCCATTGGAGTGTTTTAGAACATTACAAAATTCTTTTTGTCTTTTTAATACTATGACATACTTTTTTCTTTTATGATTACTAAAAGTCATACATTTAATTTTAGTTATTTGTGTGTAAATAACTGTCTTCTTTATCTTGATTGTAAGCTCTCTATACACAGCAATGGTCTTCTTAGTCTTACATGCTGTAGAACCTAATATAATATCTGTTTGGTTTATTGCATAATAATAAGGCTGGTAATTTTTAAATAGTTGGCAAAGAATCTGAAAACAACAGCAAAGGAAGTTGCTACGTGATTTTTTCTGAATTTGAACTAAAGTTGTCACTTCAATAAAAATTGTGCTGGATGAAAGTGTTGTGAACATATAGTCAGTCAGACATTGTACATATACATTAAGAGATGACTCCAAAATCAACAGCTTAGAGTGAATTGTGGTACCATTACACTATGATTTTTTTTTTCTTCTCTGAAAGATCAATTGCATTGGTGGTGGCATATCTTAGGAATATCAATAATTGAAAGAATGATACTTCCAGTGTTTTAAGGAGTTCTAGGCACCTAGATGGTATAATAAACAGGTAGTGATTGAATGCATGATCAAATGGTAATTTTATTTTTTCAATATTATCTTCCTTTTATTAGCTGATAAAAATTTTAAACTAGGCATGTCATAACCTGTATTATTGTAAACCAATGTTCAATTAATAGATAAAAACATTTCTTTCCTTATATAAAGCGTAAATAGTTTCTTCTCCTTAAGGAATTGAATTCAGTAATGTCAGCGTATATCAAATGGCATTTTATGCTAAATACATTTATGTTAAATACATTGATAAACATAAGGCTTAAGGGATTTATGTTTAATTATTTCACATATATATCATATGTATTATAAAACACATATGTTTAATTATTTCACACACATACCATATGTTGTATTATAACACATATGGTATGTATGTGAAATAATTAAACATAAACCCCTTAAGCGGTTGTATCCAAGAAAAACAAAATTGATATATAACATGTTTCCTATGTAGTGTATCTGCTCAATGATGAATCAGTTTTCAGTTTGAATTCATACTGCCAGAAACAGCCAGTCAAAATATTAGGGGGAAATAATGGCATTATTAGGCTTGCAAGGATTTAAAAACATACTATTCACTTATTCTTCTGGAAAAGAAATTTTAAAATTTAATGTGTGTCACTATCAATGATATTGAAAGTAGGAAATATATTGAAAGTAGGACATATGAAGTAGGAAATAGTTTAAGAACTAAATCACACTAAAAACTACAATTTAAGTCATAACATTATCAATAATAGCTTATCGAACTGAATGCAAGTGTCAAGAATAATCAAAAGAGAAAGAATGTGATGTAAATAATAAACTGGATCTTAAAACCAATTATTTAAATAAAAACAGAAATTGAGAAGGAATGAAAAAGGGAAAGATTGCTAAGTTTCCCATTTATCAAAAGGAGAATTTTTTTTTTTTAGCTTTAATATTGAAATCAAGATGAAAATTGATGCCTGTAATCCCAACACTTTGGGAGGCCGAGATGGGAGGATCACTTGAGGTCAGGAGTTCAAGACCAGACTGGGTAATATGAGACCCCCATCTCTATAAAAAAAAAAGAAATAGCCAGGGGTGGGAGTGTGGGTACATGCCTGTAGTTTCAGCTACTCAGGGTGGCTGAGGTGGGAGGTTCGTTTGAGCCTGGGAGGTCGAGGCTGCCATGAGCCATGATCGTACCACTGCACTCCAGCGTGGGTGACAGAGCAAGATTGTCTCAAGAAAAAAAAGCAGAATAGCAAAGTCTAGAAAAATAATAAGATGAGATTTTTCTAAGTATCTAGCTTCTCTTTTTACTTCCAGCATCTTGCTATCTTTAGAAATATTTTTTGTTCTTTTTCTAGATTATTGAGTCAAAGGCTTATTTAATTTGATGTTATTTATTCTTATAAATAATTTAAAACATTTAGAGCCAGGAAATAATCTTTGGCTTCATAGTTTGATAGGCATTCCCATACGCCTCAGTCTTTCTCTTTGAAATGATTTTTTTTCTTTTTTTTAAAATTTATTTATTTTACTTTAGGTACATACTATATCTGGCATTTCTCCCCATGTTACCCTCCCCACCCTCCCCTCCCTCCCCACCCAAAACCACACTGAGATATCATCTCACGCCAGTTAGAATGGCGATCATTAAAAAATCTAGAGACAACAGATGTTGGAGAGGATGTGGAGAAATAGGAACACTCTTATACAGTTGGTGGGAATGTAAATTAGTTCAACCATTGTGAAATTATTTTTTATTCAATAATTAGAAACACAAATTTCTAAAAATAAAAAACAGTCTAAACAATAAAAAACTTAATAAAACAGTCCAAACAATATAAAAGTTTTCCTAACAAAATTTATGAATTCTCCTTCCTCTTCAGTGTATCTATTGCTAGTGATTTGGTGGTTATTAATCCATAATAGCCTTCATTTAAAAGAATATGTACACATATAGATTTTTTTCAAACATTATATCAAACAAATGTTTATTCAACCATATTAAATTTTTGATTAATATATAATGTCAGTTGCTTTCCATTCCAATGCAGATATTGCTTTATTTTAACAAATAACTGCAAAGTAATTAATAACACAAAACATACACAATATTTATTCTTTGTACCATAACTTACTGATATTTTCTACAACTGATGACCATTCAAGTTTTTTCTAGGTTTCTGCTGTTATAATAACCTCAATTTCTAAATAATCTGTAATTGCAGTTTTAAATTCTTATTTGTATCATTATTTAGGAGAATATTTTTAAATTTTTAAATGGTTGAGTATTTATTTTTGCTAGGAAATATTCCTCCAATGTTAGGAAAAAATGCACATTCTACATGCTGGTTTTTTTTTTTTTTTTTTTCTTATTTGGTCTTGAGTTCTCTCTCTCTGGAGGTTGGCTATAAACTCCAGCCCTGCCTTTACAGGATTGCAGGGATTTTGTACTGGATGTTTACGACCTGTGTTTCACATGATGCTACTTTATCCTGGTGGAAGACCTAATGCCTAACTGTCCAACCTGTGACCTGGTATCCTTCTCACAGGAAACTAGTTGATTCTGGTGGACATCCTTGTGGTGCTTGTCTGGTCTGTACTTGGTTTATTCCCACCAAGATAGCCACTCTCTAGGAGAGCCCTGATTGGGAAAGAATTTAAGTCCAGGTGTGTCAGTTGAGTGAGACACGTAGGCAGTGACTCAAAACTTTTGAAATAGTTTATTACTTACAGATCTCAGAGAGGAGGGCAGCATGCCTTGCAGGGCAAGCTGGAAATTGGGAGCCATTCAGGACATGTGTGGTCAAACCGCTGGTGGGAAGATAGAGAGAGAGAGAGAGAGAGAGACACTTGAAAGCCAAATCCTTCATTGGTATCCAGGGTGTTACCCAAGCAGGTTCTAATGGTCCATTTTAGAACAAACAGACATGAGTTGCCTAGAGTCACGCTGTGACTGACAGGTAGGTGGTCACTATATCATATCTGCTGCACAGTCCATGTGGGGTCATGGGAGGTAGAGATCAGTGGGGTGAGTGAAGTAGGTTGTATTTAGCTGTCCCCTAGAGAAGTGGTCACCAGGAGGTAGTTGTGTAAGGTGGATAACTGGTGAGACCACCCTGAAGAATTGCAAACTGTTTAGTCAAGAGTGACTAAGCCCTACTTCTAGCATAAGCAAGTTAAAACTATATTCCACGTGGATGCTGAAGCAACCTAAAATTATAAGAATTCAGTATACTCTGTTTATAGTATAGAAAATCCAACATATTTTTATAATATCAGATTATTAATTAATATTTAATAATAATATTAATCATAATATGATATTTAATCATAATATTAATTACGGCTCACACCTATAATCACAACACCTTGGGAGGCTGAGGCAAGAGGATCACTTGAGCCCAGAAGTCTGGGTTTGAACTCACATCACTGCACTCCAGCTAGGTGACAGAGCAAGACCCTGTCTCAAAAAGGGAAGGGAAGGGAAGGAAGGAAGGGAGGGAAGCAAGGGAAGGATAGAGGGAGGGAGGGAGCAAGGGGGAGGAGAGAGGGAGGGAAAGGAGAGAAGGAAGGGGAAAGAGGGAGGGAAAAAATAAAAGGAATGAAGGAGGGAGGGAAGAGGAAGAAAAGGAAGGGGAAGGAGGGAGGGAAGGAGGGAGGGAAGGAGGGAGGGAAGGAAAGAAAGGGAAGGAAGGAAGGGAGGGAAGGAAGGGAGGGAAAGAAGAGAAGGAGGGAGAACACAGATTGTTAACATCCACTACCAAATCCCTGGAATCCTGTAAAGGCAGGGCTCGAGCTTATCAGCATGAGAGAGAGAGAGAGAGAGAGAGAGAGAGAGAAAGAGAAAGAGAAAGAGAGAGACCAAATTAGGGAAGGACTGTTCAACTCCCACTTATGAGTGGAGGGAGAAAGGGAGGGAGGGAGGGAGAAAGGGAGGGAGGAAGTTTGTTTCTGAACTCTTAATTCTATTCTATTGATCTATAAATTTACCTTTTGTGAGTACAACCACACTTTGGTAGATTTTTTTTTTTTTATTAATGTAGCTTTATAGAAAATTTTGAAACTGGGAAGTGTAGCCCATCAGCTTTGTTCTTTATGAAGATTGTTTGGGCTCCTTTGAATTTTCATATGAATTTTAGGATGAGCTTATCAATCTGCAAAAACTGAAATTTTGGCAGACATTGCATTGAATCTCTACATCAATTTAGAAAAGGTATTGACTTCTTAACAATATTAAATCTTCCAATCCATAAATACAAAATGTCTTTCATTTATTTAAATATACTTTAATTTCTTTCAATGAAACTTTGGAGTTTTAGTGTATGAATCTTGCAATCCTTTTCTTCACTTATTTCTAATAACTTTTTGATGGTTTTATATAAGGATTTTTTTCTTAATTTATTTTTATAATGCTTGTTTCATGTGTATGGAAATATAATTAATTTTTGCATAATGATCTTGTTATACCCGAGCAAGTCAGAAGGAAAGCACCACACTCTGAGTTCCAACTGAGAGTCCTTTATTGCTGGCAACCGAGAGATGGCTAATGCTCAAAAGTCTCTCGGCCCGAAGAAGAGGCTTGACTCCTTTTTATATCTTGCTTAGAGAAAGCGGGAGGCAAAGTGGAATTTTACAGAAGCAGAACAAGCAAGTTAGATAAGGAAGCTGGTAACCAGGGGGCAGGAAGTTTCCAGGATTGTTGGTTACCAATAGGGGTAGCAGGGAGGACTTCCCATGCAATCAATCACCAAGGGGCATAGGGTATTCACAATAGCAGGTAGACTCGCCAAGCAGGATGTAGTTACAAGGGTTACAAGGTACTGGGTACAGCGTGACCCAGCTGTGCCCCCGAAGGAGAAATGGTGGGGAGGGAGAGGCTAAGATGGAGGTTATCAGGCTTACATCTAAGATGGAGTCTGTTAGTCTATCACAATCTTATATCCAGGGACCTGGCTGACTTCCTTTATTAATTCTGGTTTGTTTGTTTTCCTGTTTCTTTAAAATTTTCTTTGCACAAGTTTATTTCATCTTTGAATAGAGATAGTTTTATTTCTTTCTTTTCAATAATGGTGACATTTATTTATTTATTTATTTGTTTTGCTTAATTGTTCTAGCTACAGCTTTCAATATAATGTTAAATAGTTGTGGTGAGAGAGGACATTTTTGTTTTATTCCTCACCTGAAGTAGAAAACATTTAGTCTCTTGCCACTAAGAATAGTTATGATATTAGCTGTGAGTTTTTCACAGATGCCCTTATCAAATTTCAGAATCTGATAGGGTTATCAGAATTCAGAATTTAAGAATTCTTAATCAAATTAAAGAATCTGGTTTAGGTAACTAAACTCTTAACAGATTTAATAATTTTCTATTCTGAATGGAGTGTTTTGAAGGGTTCATTGAGTGTTTTGGAAGGGCATATTTTATCAAGTAATTTTTCGCTGTCTATTAAGGTGATGGTGTGAGAATTTTTCCTTTATTATGCTAATAAACTGTTCCAATGATTGATTTTCATATATTCAACTAATCTGTGATTCTTGAAATGAATCTCACCTTGGTCATAGAATATAATACTTTTTATTCATTGCTGGATATGTTTGCTACTATTTTATTGATGATTTTTGCCTCTATAAGTGATTTCTTTTTTTTTTTTTTTTTAACTTAAGTTCTAGGGTGCATATGCAGAATGTGCAGGTTTGTTACATAGTTATACAAATGCCATAGTGATTGCTGCATCCATCACCCCGTCATCTACACTAGGTATATATCCTAATGCTATCCCTCCCGAGTCTCCTCACCCCGCAATAGGCTCCAGTGTCTGATGTGCCCCCGTCATGTCCATGTATTCTCACTGTTCAACTCCCATTTATGAGTGAGAACATGCAGTCTTTGGTTTCCTGTTCTTATATTAGTTTGTGGAGAATGATAGTTACCAGCTTCATCCATGTCCCTGCAAAGGACATGAACTCATCCTTTTTTATGGCTGCACAGTATTCCATGGTATATATGTGACACATTTTCTTTATCCAGTCTATCATTGATGGGCATGTAGGTTGGTTCCAAGTCTTTGATATTGTGACCAGTGCCACAATAAACATATGTGTGCAGGTGTCTTTATAATACAATGATTAATAATCCTTTGGGTATATACCCAGTAATGGTATTGCTGGGTCAAATGCTATTTTTAGTCCTAGATCCTTGAGGAATTGCCACAAAGTCTTCCACAATGGTTGAACTAATTTACACTCCCACCAGGAGTGTAAAAGTGTTCCTATTTCTCCACATCCTCTCCAGCATCTGTTTTCTCTTGACTGTGTAATGATCACCATTCTAACTGGCATGAAATGGTGTCTCATTGTTGTTTTGATTTGCATTTCTCTAATGACCAAGGATGATGAGCTTTTTTTTTCATGTGTTTGTTGGCTGCATAAATGTCTCTTTTTGAGAAGTGTCCATATCCTTTGCCCACTCTTTGATGGGGTTTTTTTTTCTTGTAAATTTGTTTAAGTTCTTTGTAGATTCTGGATATCAGCCCTTGGTCAGATGGGTAGATTGCTAAAATTTTCTCCCATTCTGTAGGTTGCCTGTTCACTCTGATGATCGTTTCTTTTACTGTGCTGCTCTTTAGTTTAATTAGATCCCATTTGTCTATGTTGGCTTCTGTTGCCATTGCTTTTGGTGTTTTAGTCATGAAGTCCTTGCCCATGCCTATGTCCTGAATGGTATTGCCTAGGTTTTCTTCTATGATTTTTATGGTTTTGGGTCTTACATTAAAATCTTTAACCCATCTTGAGTTAATTTTTGTATAAGGTTTAAGGAATGGATCCAGATTCAGCTTTCTACATATGGCTAGCCAGTTTTCCCAATGCCATTTATTAAATAAATAATCCTTTCCCCATTGCTTGTTTTGTCAGCTTTATCAAAGATCAGATGGTTGTAGAGGTGTGGCATTACCTCTGAGGCCTGTTTTGGTACCAATACCATGTTGTTTTGATTACTGTAGCCTTGTAGTATAGTTTGCAGTCAGGTAGCGTGATGCCTTCAGCTTTTTTTTTGTTTGTTTGTTCCATATGAAATTTAATATTTTTTTTTTTTTTCCAATTCTGTGAAGAAAGTCAATGGTAGCTTGATGCGGATAGTGTTGAATCTATAAATTACTTTGGGCAGTGTGGCCATTTTCATGATACCGATTTTCCCTAACCATGAGCATGGAATGTTTTTCCGTCTGTTTGTGTCCTCGCATATTTCCTTGAGCAGTGGTTTGTAGTTCTTTTTGAAGAGGTCCTTCACATCCCTTGTTAGTTGTCTTCCTAGTTATTTTATTTTCCTTGTAGCAATTGTGAATGGGAGTTCACTCATGATTTGGCTCTCTGTTTGTTATTGGTGTATAGGAATGCTTGTGATTTCTGCACATTGATTTTGTATTGTAAACTTAGCTGAAGTTGTTTATCAGTTTAAGGAGATTTTGAGCTGATATGATGGGATCTTCTAAATATAGAGTTATGTCATCTGCAAATAGAGACAATTTGACTTCCTCTTTTCTAAATCGAATACCCTTTATTTCTTTTTCTTAGCTGATTGCCCTGGCCAGAACTTCCAGTACTATGTTGAATAGGAGTGGTGAGAGAGGGCATCCTTGTCTTGTGCCAGTTTTCAAAGGGAATGTTTCCAGTTTTTGCCCATTCAGTATGATACTGGCTATAAGTTTGTTATAAGTAGCTCCGATTATTTTGAGATACATTCCATCAGTACTTAGTTTATTGAGCATTTTTAGTATAAAGGGATGTTGAATTTTGATGAAGGCCTTCTCTGCATCTATTGAGATAATCATGTGGTTTCTGTCTTTGGTTCTGTTTATGTGATAGATTACATTTATTGATTTGCATATGTTGAACTAGCCTTGCATCCCAAGGATAAAGACAACTTGGTCGTGATGGATAAGCATTTTGATGTGCTGTTGGATTTGGTTTGCCAGGATTGTATTGAGGATATTCACATCAATATTCATCAGGAATATTGGCCTGAATTTTTTTTTTTTTTAGTTGTGTCTCTGCCAGGTTTTGTTATCAGGATGATGTTGGTCTCATAAAATGAGTTAGGGAGGATTCCCTCTTTTTCTATTGTTTGGAACAGTTTCAGAAGGAATGGTACCAGTTCCTTTTTGTACCTCTGGTAGAATTCAGCTGTGAAACCATCTAGTCTTGTACTTTTTTTGGTTGGTAAGCTATTAATTGCTGCCTTAATTTCAAAATTTTTTATTTGGTCTCTTTAGAGATTCTACTTCTTCCAGGTTTAGTCTTGGGAGGGTGTATGTGTCAGGAATTTGTCCATTTCTTCTAGATTTTCTGGTTTATTTGCATAGAGGTGTTTATAGTATTCTCTAATGGTAGTTTGTATTTCTGTGGGGTTGGTGGTGATATCCCCTTTATCATATTTTATTGCATCTCTTTGATTCTTCTCTTTTTTCTTCTTTATTAGTTTGGCTAATGGTCTATTTTGTTGATCCTTTCAAAAAACCAGCTCCTGGATTTATTGATTTTTTTGAAGGGTTTTGTTGTGTCTCTGTCTTCTTCAGTTCTGTTCTGATCTTTGTTATTTCTTGTCTTCTGCTAGCTTTTGAATTTGTTTGTTCTTGCTCCTCTAGCTTTTTAATTGTGATATTAGCATGTCGATTTTAGATCTTTTCTGCCTTTCCTCGAGGGCATTTCATGCTATAAATTTTCCTCTACACACTTCTTTAAATGTGTCCCAGAGATTCTGGTACTCCTTGTTTTCATTAGTTTCGAAGAACATCTTTATTTCTGCCTTCATTTTGTTATTTATCCAGTAGTCATTCAGAAACAGGTTGTTCAATTTCCATGTAGTTTTGTGGTTTTGAGTGAGTTTCTTAATCCTGGGTTTTAATTTGATTGCACTGTGGTCTGACAGACTGTTTATTATGATTTCTGTTCTTTTGCATTTGCTGAGGAGTGTTTTACTTCCAATTATGTGGTCAGTTTTAGAATAAGTGCGATGCAGTGCCGAGAAGAATGTATATTCTGTTGATTTGGGGTGGAGAGTTCTGTAGATGTCTATTAGATCTGCTTGGTCCAATGAAGTCCTGGATGTCCTTGTTAATTTTCTGCCTTGTTGATCTGTCTAATACTGACAGTGGGGTGTTAAAGTCTCCCACTATTATCATGTGGAAGTCTAAGTCTCTTTGTAGGTCTCTAAGAACTTGCTTTATCAATCTTGGTGCTCCTGTATTAGGTGCATACATATTTAGGATAGTTAGCTCTTCTTGTTACGTTGATCCCCATACCACTATGTATAGGGATTGTCTCTTTTGATCTTTTTTGGTTTAAAGTCTGTTTTTATTGGAGACTAAAATTATAGCCCCTGCTTTTTTTTTTTTTTTTTTTTTTGCTTCCCATTTGCTTGATAAATATTCCTCCAATCCTTTATTTTGAGCCTGTGTGTGTCTTTGCAAATGAGATGGGCTTCCTGAATACAGCACACCAATGGGTCTTGACTCTTTATCCAGTTTGCCAGTCTGTGTCTTTTAATTGGGGCATTTAGCCCATTTACATTTAAGGTTAATACTATTTTGTGTGAATTTGATCCTGCTTTTATGATGCCAGCTGGTTATTTTGCCCATTATTTGATGCAGTTTCTTCATAGCATTGGTGGTCTTTACAGTTTTGTATGTTTTTTGCAGTGACTAGTACTGCTTGTTCCTTTCCATGTTTAGTGCTTCCTTCAGGAGCTCTTGTAAGGCAGGCCTGGTGGTAACAAAATCTTTCAGCAATTGCTTGTCCATAAAGGATTTTATTTCTCCCTCACTTATGAAACTTAGTTTGACTGGATATGAAATTCTGGTTTGAAAATTCTTTTCTTCAAGAATGTTGAATATTGGCCCCCACTATCTTCTGACTTGTAGGGTTTCTGCAGAGAGATCCACTGTTAGTCTGATGGGCTTCCTTTTGTGGATGACCTGACCTTTCTCTCTGGCTGCCCTTAGCATTTTTTCCTTCATTTCAACCCTGGCAAATCTGACGATGATGTGTCTTGAGGTTGCTCTTCTTGAGGAGTACCTTTGTGATGTTCTCTGTATTTCCTGAATTTGAATGTTAGCCTGTTTTGCGCGGTTGGGGAAATTCTCCTGGATAATATCCTGAAGAGTGTTTTCCAGCTTGGTTTCATTTTCCCTATCACTTTCAGGTACACCAATCAAACGTAGATTTAGCCTTTTCACATAATCCCATATTTCTTGGAGGCTTTATTCATTTCTTTTCACTCTTTTTTCTCTAATCTTGTCTTCTTGCTTTATTTCATTGAGTTGATCTTCAATCTCTGATATCCTTTCTTCTGCTTGATCAATCTGGCTATTGTAACTTGTGTGTGTTTCATGAAGTTCTCATGCTGTGTTTTTCAGCTCCACAAGGTCGTTTATGTTCTCTAAACTGGTTATTCTAGTTAGCATTTTGTCTAACCCGTTTTCGAGGTTCTTAGCTTCCTTGCACTGGGTTAGAACATGCTTCTTTAGCTCAAAGAAGTTTGTTATTATCTACCTTCTGAAGCCTACTTCTGTCAATTTGTCAATCTTATTCTCTATCCAGTTTTTTTCCCTTGCTGTCAAGGAATTGTGATCCGTTGGAGGAGAGGAGGTGTCCTGGTTTTTGGAATTTTCAGCCTTTTTGTATTGGTTTCTTCCCATCTTCATAGATTTATCTACCTTTGGTCTTTAAAGTTGGTGACCTTTGGATGGGGATCTCTGAGTGGACCACCTTTTTGCTGATGTTGAAACTATTTTTTTCTGTTACTAGTTTTCTAACAGTCAGGGCCCTCTGCTGCAGGTCTGCTGGAGTTTGTTGGTGGTTCACTCCAGACCCTGCTTGCCTGGGAATTACTAGTAGGGGCTGCAGAACAGCAAAGATTGCTACCTGTTTGTTCCTCTGGTAGCTTCGTCCCAGAAGGGTACTTGCTAGATACCAACCATAGTTCTCTGTAGGAGGTGTCTATCGGCCCCTACTGGGAGGTATCTCCCAGTCAGGATACACAGGGATCAGGGAGCCACTTGAGGAGGCAGTCTGTCTTTTATCAGAGCTTGAACACTGTGCTGTGAGAGCCATTGCTCTTTTCAGGGCTGCTAGGCAGAGACGTTTAAGTCTGCTGAAGCTGTGCCCACAACCACCCCTTTTCCCTGGTGCTCTGTCCCAGGAAGGTGGGGGCTTTATTTATAAGTCCCTGATGGGCTGCTGCCTTTTTTCAGAGATGACCTGCCCAGCAAGGAGGGAATCTAGTGACACAGTCTGCCTACAGAGGCCTTGCTGAGCTGCTGTGGACTCTGCCCAGTTTGAACTTCCCAGCAGCTTTGTTTACACTTTGATGTTAGAACAGTCTACTTGAGCCTCAGCAATAGTGAATGCACCTCCCCGCAGGGAGCTCTAATGTCCCAGGTCGACCTCAGACTGCTATGCTAGCTGCGAGAATTTTAAGCCAGTGTATCTTAGCTTGCTGGTCTTTTGTGGGGGCAGGACTTGCCAAACCAGACGACTTGGCTCCCTGGCTTCAGCCCCCTTTCCTGGGAAGTGAACGGTTCTGTCTCCCTGGTGTTCCAGGTACCACTAGGGTATAAAAGAAAAACAAAAACTGCTGTGGCTAGCTCAGTGTCTTCCCAAATGGCCACCCAGTTTTGTGCTGGAAACCCAGAGCCCTGGTATTGTAGGCACTGGATGGAACCTCCTGGTCCATGGGTTGTGAAGACCATGGGAAAAGCATGGTGTGTGGGCCAGAGTGCAGGGGACAGTCCCTAATGGCTTCCCTTGGCTAGGAGAGGGAGCTCCCTGGTCCCTTGGGTTTCCCAGGTGAGGCGATGCCCCACTCTGCTTCGAATTGCCCTCCTTTGGCTGTACCCCTTGTCCAGCCAGTCCCAATGAGATGAACCAGATACCTGAGTTGGAAATGCGGAGATCACCCACCTTCTGTGTTGATCTCACTGGGAGCTGCACACCAAATCTGTTCCTATTCGGCCATCTTGCCAGCAATCCCCCACAATTCTATTCCCGTGATTTCTTTGCCTGCTTTTGGTATGAGGGAAATACTAGCCTCCTGAAATAAGTAGTAAAGTGTTGGAAAATTTTGTGACAAAGTGTTGTTAATGCTTCTTCAAACGTTTGTTAGAATTCTATACTGAAGCCATCGGGATGTGAGCTTTTCTTTAGCAGAAGTTTTTTTGATGACTAATTCATTTTGTTTTTGGTTTATTCCATTTTTTAATTTCTTTTTCAGTCAGTTTCAGCAATTTGAACCTTTCCAGAAATTATTCCATTTTATCTAGATTATCTAATATTTGGCATGCAATTATTAATAGTATTTTCATCATTTCTTTGTGGTGGGAAAATTCAAAATTCTCTCTTCTAGCTGTTTTGAAATATGTAGTACCTTATCATTCACTTTAGTCATCGCACCGTGCGATAGGATACCAGAATTTATACTTCCTTTATAATTGTGACTTTGCACCCATTGACAGACCTCCCTCATCCCCTCCTCTTCCTTATCTCCCCCAATCTCTGTTAGCCACTTTTCTGTTCACTGCTTCTATGAGATGAATTTTTTAAGATTCTACATATGAGTGAGAAAATGCAGTATTTGTTTTTCTGTGTCTGGCTTATTTCACTTAACATAATGTCCTTCAGATATATCAATGGACAAATAACATAATTTTATTCTTTTTTATGGCTGAATAGTATTCCACTATACATATATGCCACATTTTCTTTATCCATTTATTCATTACTGGACATTTAGCTTGAGTCCCTATCTTGGCTGTTGTGAATACTGCTGCCATAAACATGCAAGTGCAGATATATCTACAACATAAAGATTTCCTTTATATACTGTAAAATTATAAAATTTTCCTTTTAATTTCTGCATTAACCCATTGGTTATTTAGGAGTATTGTTGTACTGCACTCTGTCTCTCCCTTTAGATCTTTGGATATGCACCTGGTAGTGGAATTGCTGGATAATATGTTAGTTCTATTTTTAGTTTTTTGAGGAACTTTCATACTATTTTCCATGATGGCTGTACTAATTTACATTCCTGCCAACACTAGTTATCTTTTGCTTTTTTGATAATAACCATTCTAGCTAAAGTGAAATGATATCTCATTGTGTTTTTTATTTTAACTTCCTTGATAATTAGTGATGTTGCATATTTTTTCCTATGCTTGTTGGCCATTTTTAATGTATTCTCTTAAGAAATATATATTAAGATCTTTTGCCTATTTTTTAATCAGATATTTTTATTGCATTATTTCAGTCTCATATATTCTTGTTATTAACACCTTATCAGTTAGTTTCCAAATATTTTTCCCCATTCTTATTTTTTTTTTTCCTGGAACAGAGTTTTGCTCTTGTCACCCAGGCTAGAGTGCAATGGTGTGATCTCAGCTCACTGCAACTTCCGCCTCCCGGGTTCCAGCAGTTCTCCTGCCTCAGCCTCCCAAGTAGCTGGGATTACAGGTACATGCGACCATGCTCAGCTAATTTTTGTATTTTAAGTAGAGACGGGGTTTCACCATGTTTGCCAGGCTGGTCTCAAACTCCTGACCTCAGGTGAACCACCCACTTTGGCCTCCCAAAGCGCTGGGATTACAGGCATGAGCCACCACGCCAGGCCTTTCCCATTCTTTAAATTGTCTCTTCACTGTTAATTATTTCCTTTGCTGTGCAGGAGCTTTTTCATTTGATGTAATCCCACTTGTCAATCTTTGCTTTTGTTATCTTTGCCTTTGAGGTCTAGTCCAAAAATACGTTGCCCAGTCCAATGTCATGAAGCATTTCCCTTATTTTTTCTTCTAGTAGTTTCATAGTCTTGGGTCTTACAGTAGGCTATTTGAGATCATTCTACCTTTTTGATATAGGCATTTATTTCTACATACTCCTCTCTTAGAAATGATTTTGCTATATTTCATAGGTTTTAGTATGTTGAACTTCCATTTTCATTTCTTTTTTTATTTATTTATTTAAAATTTTTTATTTCCATAGGTTATTGGGGAACAGGTGGAGTTTGGTTACATGAGTAAGTTCTCTAGTGGTGATTTGTGAGATTTTGGTGCACTCATCACCCAAGCAGTATACACTGCACCCTATTTGTAGTCTTTTATTCCTCATCCCCTTACCACCCTTTACCCCTGAGTCCCCTAAGTCCACTGTGTCGTTCCTATGCATTTGCATCCTCATAGTTTAGCTCCCACTTGTGAGTGAGAACATATGATGTTTGGTTTTCCATTCCTGAGTTATTCTCACTTAGAATAATAGTCTCCAATCTCATCCAGGTTGCTGTGAATGCCATTTATTCATTCCTTCGTATGGCTGAGTAGTATTGCGTATATATACCACAGTGTCTTTATTCACTGGTTGACTGATGAACATTTGTGTTGGTTCCACATTTTTGAAATTGTGAATTGTGCTGCTGTAAATGTGTGTGCAAGTATCTTTTTCGTATAATAGCTTCTTTCCTTCTGGGTAGATACCTAGTAGTGGGATTGCTAGATCAAATGTGAAATTATAAAATTTTCCTTTTAATTTCTGCATTAACCCATTGGTTATTTAGGAGTATTGTTGTACTGCACTCTGTCTCTCCCTTTAGATGTACTACTATTTGTTTTATATATTTGAGTGCTTCATTGTTGAGTGCATATATATTTATAATTGTTGCATTCTCATGCTGAATAAATATCTTCAACATTAATGACCCTTTTTATCTCTTTTTACAGTTTTTTACTTAAAATCCATTTTCACAGATATAAGCATAACTACTCCTGCTCAGTTTTTGCTTTCATTTGCATGGGCTGTCTTTTGCCATTACTTCACTTTCAGTTTGTATGTGTTCTTATGGGTGAAATGAGTCTCTTGTAGATAATGTTTAGTTAGATCTTGTTTTTTTTTTTCAATCCATTCAGCCATTCTGTATATTTTAACTTGATAATTTAATCCATGTACATTCAAGGTTATTATTCCTGCCATTTGGTTGATCATTTTCTGACTGTTTGGTGAATTCTTTGTTCCTTTCTTTCTCTCTCGTTGTTTACCTTTGCGGTTTGATGATTTTTCCGTGGTACTTTGACTCCTTTCTCTTTCTTCTTTGTGTGTCTGCTGCAGTTTATTTATTATGGAAACCATGGGGCTGACATAAAAAAATCTTGTTGTTATAATAGCCAGGTTCAATGGCTCTGCTTGTAATGCCAGCACTTTGGGAAGCTGAGGTGAGTGGATCACCTGAGGTCAGGTGCTCAAGACCAGCCTGGGCAACATGGTATAACCCCATCTCTACTAAAAATACAAAAGGTAGCCAGGCATAGTGGCATGCCCCAGTAATCGCGACTTGGGAGGCTGAGGCAGGAGAATCGTTTGAATCCAGGAGGCAGAGGTTGCAGTGAGCCAAGATTGCTCTATTGCACTCCAGCCTGGGTGACAGAGCAAGACCCCATCTCAAAAAAATAATAATCTTATAGTTATAATAGACTATTTTAATATTTTAAGCCAATAACAACTTAATGGTGCTCGTGTAAAGATATTCTGAACTATTTTCCTTCCTTTGCCCCACAATTAACATTTTTTGCCTTAATTTACATCTTTATATATTATGTATTCCTTAACTATCTAATTATAGCTGTTGTTATTGTTTACATTTTTACTTTTAACTTTCATACTAGAGGTTTGAAAGCTATAAATTGCACAATTATAGTACAGGAGCATCCTGAGTTTCGTTATGAATTTTTCTGTACTATCAAGTTTTATACTTTCATGTGTTAGCATGATAGTGATTACATTTTCACTTGCAATTGTAGTGCCCTTTAGACATTTCTTGGAAGACCAGTCTAGTGGTGATGCATTTCTTCAGATTTAGCTTGTATGAGAAGTACTTTATTATTCTTTTCTTTCTGAAGAATACTTTGCTAAGCATAGTATTCTTTGCTGGAATATTTTTTCTCTCAGCACTTTGAATATGTCATCCTATTCTCTCTGGGCCTGCAAGGTTTCTACTGAGAATCTGCTGGTAGTCTAATGGGGATTTCCTTATATATGACCTGATTTTTTTTCTTGCTGCTGTTACAGTTCTTTGCCTCTGACTGTTGACAGTTTGCTTATAGCGTGCCTCAGGGAGGACCTTTTAGGCTCAAATCTATATGAAGACCTTTGAGTTTCATGGATATAATACATAATAAGTATCTAACCAATGCTAATTTCTTTTCCAGGTGGCATTAAATTATTTAATGCCTCTGTTACTTTCAGGTTCTATGATAAAGCAAACATGCTTTATTTTTTCTTTCACCATATAAAGATATTAACTTGAAAATGTATTATGGGTATTATACCAGGCCTCAAGTCAGATATCTGGCCTTCAGATAGTTTAGTAACTTTGTGAAATTGCAGAAAACACTTCAAGTCTCAGTTCACTAGTCTAAAAAATGGAAGAGATACTCAAGAGGATTTCAAACTGCTTTTAAGCTGGGGATCTTTGGCTTGGTTCTCTTGGTTGTATATCACAGAAAACCACATTAGTCTAGCCTAAACAAACAAAAATATATTTTATTGAAAATACACTGTCTGGAATCTCAGGGGCAGAAACCTATGTTTACTTTATTATTCTGCTATTAATATGATTCGTTGTTCTGAATTTTTATGCCTCTCAATTCAAACTTCCTTTTGAAAGAATCTGATTAACTCTTCTTGTGTCTACGTCAGTCATAAAAAGTATTATCTGAGAAATTATCAGTAAGATAGCACAAACATAGCTATTGGTACTGATTCCTTAGGTGGGGGGGAGGGGATATAATTTTCAGAGAAGAATTGTGAGCTGAATGGACAATTCTAAAAAATTATCTTGTATAGTTTTCTTCTTAGATGTTCAAAACAGATGTGCTCTTTTCACACATGTGATTCCAAACTCATTTATCATGATTCAACTCTCCTATGTAAAAATACACACACATAGCTCCTCCCCAATGAAAGGCAGTAAGAGGTCATTCATTTACCATATCTAGAAGCGATGTCATTGAAGAATTTTTCTCGGAGTCTATAATTTCTCGGTGATGTTCATTTTTCCTTAATCTACTTCCAGCTGCCTTATTATTTTGTAGTCCATGAACTGGTTAATTTGATAACACACATATCATACATTTCTGGTGTATTTTTGAAGTGAGTTTCTTCTGTCTGCTATAATGAATTTAATTCCTTCTACTAAGTAATAAAAAAAAATATATAATGTTATCCACAAGAACCTTTATAAAGTTTGACTTTTGAGGCTTTTATGAAACTCTAAAAAATGTTATCTATTCATTTATATTTTAATTTACTTATCAAGTCTATAAAAATAGTTCATATGGTCTAACCCTGGGAAATATTTATATTAGCACACTAAAAAATAAAACACTATTTTAAATAGATTCCCTGCCTTTCCTCATCTCCACCCTACCCCATGAAATATTTCAAGGATAAAATAAATTAAAACAAATGAAACAGGTAGAGAAAAAAATGAAACTGATTGGTTGCTGAGGAGCTAAGCAGTAATAATTGAGAGAGACTATTACCTGAAGAAAGGCAATTATTAATTTTTTGAAAAAATCAAACCATCCCACTTTCAATTTGAAAGAATTCTAAAGGAAGCAGTTCTACAATATCCCCTAGTTACTAGCTGCTAGAAAATATTTTCTCTTCCCAGTGTTTTAGCCGACTTTAATATGGAATAGAAATAGTTTTGCCTCCATGGGTCTTGACAAGAAACACAAAATGTTTTTCTTGGCTGTATATTAAATTGCCTGAAGCCTGTCAATCTCTTGAGATAATCTGATAGGAAAAATTTGAGGGTTTTACATGACTTAAAGACAGGCCTCATGCACACATATAGGCCCCTTCATCTCTGGAAAATTCAGACAGGCTCTACCTGCTTCCAATTTTCAAAAGTACAGACTCAAATTTAAGAAATAATATTTGCTATTCCAGATATTTTTGAAAATTCTTAGGCAAGGTTGAAAAATAGACCTTTAACAAGCTTGTCTTGAAAACAATTTACAGTAAGATCATAGAGACTTAATGTCTTTAAAACCTTAATGAGTGTGTTCCATTTCTAGTAAGAACGTAGAAAGCAATAAAATATGGTTGTTCTTTCCGTAACTAGAAAACACTGGGTAAACTAAATCATTAGTTTTTTCTGCTAAAGCTCTCTAAGAGCTGTAGATGAAAAGAAGTTCAAAATGAACTAAATTTCAGAGAAGAATGAGGCCTTGTTAAATAAGAGAACAAGCATTTGCTCACATATAGGGGGTGGCTACAGCCTTGTTTGTTACAGAAGGACAGAAAAGCAATTTTATCAAAGGCAGGGAGGCTTTGTTAGCACAAAGAAAGCACAATTGAATTTTTCATGAACATGTGGTTTATCATGAAGAATAAAAATATGAAATACTCCAAATGCAAAATTAATCGTCCCAGCTTTCCAGGTCTCCCACAGAGCATATTTTGCTACATGAACCATGACTGCCTAGGGAGGGAGCTAAAAAGCAGAGGGAGATACAGTGGTGCTTAGATCCCGGAGTCTCAAAGTAGTGCTTTAAAATTACTATTAAAATACATTAGTAAGTTTAGAAGAAAAGATACATAAAATGTTCAATAGTATGGAATTTTTCAGAAAAAATTGACATTTATAAAGAACTAAATAATTATAAAACTGAAATTTTCAAATTTTGAAGTATAAAGTTTATTGGAATTAAATAAAGTTTATGCAGCCTTCTATAGGAGGATATTACACAGTAAAAGAAAGGATTAGTGAATTGAAACTAAACTGAGTCAAGAGAGGAAAAATAATAAATAGAACAGAGACCCATGAGATAATATATATAGATTAACATTGGAATCCTAGGAGAAGAGATAAAGAATGGAACAAAAGAAATAGACGAGAGGCAATGATTGACTTTTTTTTTTTTTTAACAAAGTTAATACTAGTATCAATCTGCAGACCCCAAAGGCCCAGTGAACTTAAAGCAGGACAAATGCAGTGAAAACCATATCTAGGCATATCAGAGTCAACCTGTTGAAACACAAAAATTTTAAAAGTTAACAGAAAATATTAAAAGCAATCAGAGAATAAAGTCTCATTGCTAAATTCAAGTGAAAAATGTTAAAAATAAAAGCTGACTTCTTAATTCTCATAAAAAACAATGGGAACCAAAAAACACAATAGGGTGCCATTTTTAATGTGCTAAAGAAACTATCAACTTCGGTTTCTATATCCAGCAAAATTATTCTTTGAAACTATAAATAAAACACTAGCTGAGAGAATTTGTTACAGAAAGCCCACAATACTAAAGAAAACTCTTCAGGTTAAAGGTAAATGATGATAGAAGTCCATATCTTCAGTGAGAAATGAAGAGCACCAGAAGTAGCAAATATGTTGATAAATGTAAAGTATGTGTGTGTATGCTTTTTTAAAAGACTATTATTGACTGAAGCAAAAATAACAATAATAAATAAGGTTTATGCTAGATATAGAAATTAAATATGAAATAGGACAAAAAAAGGAGTAAATAAAATTATACTGTGGTAAAGTGGTTCTTTTTGTTGTTGCTTTTGAGACAGAGTCTAGCTGTCACCCAGGCTGGAGTGCAGAGGTGCCATCTTGGCTCATCTTCTGCTTTCCAGGTTCAAGCAATTCTCCTGCCTCAGCCTCCTGAGTAACTGGGATTATAGGTGCCTACCACCATGCCTGTCTAATTTTTCTCTTTTTAGTAGAGGTGGGGTTTTACCATGTTGGCCAGGCTGGTCTCGAACTCCTGACCTCAAGTGATCTGCCTACGTTGGCCTCCCAAAGTGCTGAGATTACAGGTGAGAGCCACCGCCCCCGGCCTGTGGTAAAGTTTTTATAGTGGATTATAATAAACTAAGGAGGCATACTTTAGTCTCTAAAGAACCATCAAAAATGTAAAAAAGAAACAGAGGAATAGCTAAAAAAACTCCAAGAAGAAAAAAATTGAATACTATAAAATACTTGTTTAATCTACAAGAAGTCAGGAAAGAAAGACTAAATAAGAAAAGGATCAGTGAGACAAACAGAAAACAAATAGCATGGTAAGCTTAAACCCAGTCATGGAATCCTGTGAAATAGAAAACTGAAGCCCAATCCAAATATATATCAATATAGTGTTTTCTGCTTTGAGTATAAAGGTCAGTAATAGGCAGTCACTGCTTCTCCATCCACGTTTTCACAGCTGTATTTTATCCTATGAGCACATTTGTAATAGTATATTTCTTCTGCCAATATCACCTCCCCTTACTGTTACCATTTGAATGGAAAAATTGTCAACTGACGCAGTGCCAAGAAAAACTCAATGACTATACTAAATAGCCTTCCAGATAAGACACATTCTCATCCTTAAATTTGAGAGAATAGATGTGTAAGATTTTGATTTACTCCAATCCTAAGTACAAAAAATTATTTATGTATTCACTTCATTAGAGACAAGGTCTTGCTCTGTCATCCTCTCTGAAATACGGCAGCATGATCATGGCTCATTGCAGAATGGACCTCCTGGGCTGAAGCAATCCTCCCATTTCAGCCTCTTTAGTAGCTGGGAATATAGGCACACACCATCACACTGAGCTATTTTTAATTTTTTTGTAGAGATGGGGTCTCACTACATTTCTAGGCTGTTCTCAAATTCCTAGGCTTAAGTGATCTTCCTACCTCAGCCTCTTACAGCGGAAAGTTTCATTTTGACCATTGAAATGTTTCTACAGATAAGGTTTGCACAGACCAAATGTTCAGTTTCAAATTATAAGTTATGTCTCCAAGAAAGTAACATGAAAAATAAATGCTGTATTTGTAAGAGGAACACTAGCTTCCAATTAATTCTCTTCTGATAATAAAATAGAAGGTGGAATAAATTTCAGTAAGGATACATATAATTTTCATCTTGATCTAATATTTATAAAACATTAGTAAGTTTTTATTGTTCAGTAAAGTGTAAGTTTTTATTGTTTTGTTATTTACTATAGCAAAACAAAGGATATGTAAATAACTATTAATCAAATGTCCAATAGAAGATAATCAAGCTTTCTTTCCTGGTCAAATACATTGTAGTCTAAAATATCTTTACTTTTTCTGCCTTTTAGATCTTGCTTGCTCATATTCAGTTGTATGTGAACTAGAAATAAACCTAGTACCTAACACACTGAAGTTTTGGGAGCTATTTGCTTGAATAGTTAATTCACTCTAATGTGAGAGTAGACAATTACATATTTTTTAAAATACTAATGTAGCAATTTGAATATGAATTGATCATTTTCATAAAAGTCAAACAGCTCTTGAAGGAGAGTGTCATCTCTGCCCTTATAAAAGTAATGAGTGAGAGTAACAAAGAAGTTATGTCCAGCTTTTGATGAGTAGTTTCTATTTCTCTACAGAATAATGATTGAAGTTATTGAAATATCAGGGCTCCAGAGTAGAGTAGGAGCAAAAGAGATCTAATTTAATAAAAGAACAAACAAAAGTAAAAGCAGCACATTTAAGCCATATTATTTGGATTTACTATTATAGTTTTAAATAAATGGACAGTGGTAGTCTGTAAAAGGCTCAAATCCCACTGCTTGAAAAAGCCTATTATTATTGTAGCCAGGTGAATTCTTGAAATGTGCTCTGCTTCAGTGCCCACTCCATCTTCCCTTTCTCACAGGGTGAACTAAAATAATTAAACCAGAAGTTGACTCCTATGAATACCATCAAAAGTCAACGGCAAGACTTTTGATGAAACAGGATAAAAATCAAATGCTTTGCCATGTGATCATGGAGGGTGAGGCATGGGGGCAGGGGAGATGCAGGGTAGTTGTATGTTGTTGTTGTTGTCTTCTGAAGAACTGGGTCCAAACTGAACTAACAAAGAAAATATTCTTTACTAAATCTCACTTTAAGCAGTCTATCTCCAACAAGCAAAAAAAAAAAAAAAAAGAAAAGAAAAAGAAAACAAAAACCACTTGTTTTGAGATATGTTCACACTGCCAGTAACTAATATGCCTGAGTTCTTACACAAAAGAACTCGTGGGGACAAAATCTACTCTTGCAGAAAGGTCTGAGTTTCACCCACAGAAGGGAGTAAAATGATTGACATAGAGTCTTGAGGAAGATGTCCGTCACAGGCAAGTCTTCATGTTGGATGTGAGCATGGAGAGGAACGCAGGCGACAGCAGATGAGGGCCGGTGACAGAGAAAGTAAAACTAATTCCTGATCACTTTTCAGGTAACAAAGATCACCCAGGGAGAAATGAAGTGAAACCCAGCAATACCCATGTCATATGATTTTAGTCTCTTAAAGAGAAAACTTTGTTGTCCTAAGAAGTACTATTTTTGAAACAGTATACTTTCTCTCTTCTTAACTTTATTTTTTTTGGAGATGGAGTCTCACTCTGTCACCCAGGCTGGAGTGCAGTGGCGCCATCTCAGCTCACAGCAACCTCAGCGTCCTGGGTTCAAGTGATTCTCTGCCTCAGCTTCCTGAGTGGCTGGGACTACAGCCACATGCCAGCCACCATGCCTGGCTAATTTTTTGTATTTTAGTAGAGACGGATTTAACTGTGTTTTCCCAAGCTGGTCTCGAACTCCTGAGCTCAGGTAATCTGCCCATCTCGGCCTCCCAAAGTGCTAAGATTACAGTTGTGAGCCACCATGCCTGGCCTCTTCTTGACAATACACGGCTATCAATGTCCTAAATTGTAACAAAAATGGCCTAAATGATGCCTCTCAAATTTGCAGACTTCATGGTTATCCATCCATTTATTTTGCTGTAAAATCTTATTTATTTATTTAAATTTTTTTTTTTTTTTTTTTTGAGGCGGAGTTTCGCTCTTGTTACCCAGGCTGGAGTGCAATGGCGCGATCACGGCTCACCGCAACCTCTGCCTCCTGGGTTCAGGCAATTCTCCTGCCTCAGCCTTAAAAATTTTTTTTTATAGAGATGGGGTCTAGTTAGATTGCCAGAACTGGTCTTGAACTCCTGGCCTCAAGTGATCCTCCTTCCTCAGCCTCCCAAAGTGTTGGAAGCCACCATGCCTGGCCTGTAAAAACATTTTATATGCTAGGCCGTGGGAATACAGAAGTGAATATGGCACTGATTTCAAGCAGCTTGCAGGTAGCAGGCATGCAAACAAAATCAGTGCACAATCCGAGTAGCACACACTGAGCAGGGCACTGTTGATTTGTGGAATACACAGGATAGAGAGAGGGGCTCATTCCTCCTGGGCTAGCAGTGAGGACACTGGAGAAAATTCTATCTTCACAAAATCCTGTTTTGTTATTTTGTCTTTGGCGTCTAATTCTAGCAGCCTACTAATGTGAGAGCACTTTCTGGAAGCCAAATTACTACTAAGATATTCTAGATACAATAAATTGTAAAATACTATATTCTATGAACAGTGTTTAGATCTCTGGGGATTTTTGAGATAATTGCTGCAGTTTCCCCCAAAATTCGTATACCAACAAATACTATGGCTGGCTAATTCCTCAAGCCCTGTGGATTTTATTAGGTATTCTAATCATCAGTGAGCAGGGCAGCTTTGCACAAAGCCACTCAGTTGGGAGGACTCAGAATATCTGCTAAGGGCACTGCCCAGAGCATGCTCAAATGTGCCAGTTGTAGCCAGAAGGGAGATTTTTTCAATGCACTGACTTTCATCACAGATACAGCTTTCTCCTGGCCATCATAAAACTGGAAAGGAAAAGAAGAACAACAGAAACAGACAATGCATATACCTCTCAGTTTTAAACCCCACAGTGTCCATGTAAATGCGCCATTGTTACCTGTCACAGTGCTACAGAGGGAAAAGCATCATTTAAGCACAAATATAATTTGAAAATGACAGAGATTAAGTAAATGGCAAGGGCAAAACCAGAATTGAAAGCAGGGAAGTCTGACTGTAAGCCTCTTCCCAGGACCGTGGCACCATATCGTCTCCAAAGCAGCAGTGAAATCTGCGTGTGAAGAGATCACGACTGCAGTGAATCTGTGAAATCTGATGATAGATAAATTATCCTTTGTCAATGCCATCATCAGCCTTCTAAGTTTCTGTGTATTCATCTAAAAAACAAAAATCTCTGCTGAATAGACTTTATTCCAGTGGCACATATTTTTCATATTAAAACCAAAGGACCATGCATGAATATATAAAAATCAATACCATCTTGAGTGTCTGAAGCCAATATACCTTTGTCGTCTAATGAGGAGCAGTGTGTTGCTTTATGCTTTCAGATGGTTTAGATAAGGATTGGAAAGATTAAGCACCTTGTTCAAGATTATATAGCTACTGATAGCTACTAAACAACAGAACCCATAAGATGTTAGATTTCAAAATGTTTTCTTTCCATTATTTTATACTCCCTCACTACAGCAGAAACTCTACAAATCCATACTTATGGCAGTTATCAAAAACAATAGAAGTGCTAATGGCAAATAAATTTGTAAGTTGTTTGAATAACCCTTTAATTTTTCTTTTTTAAGAATGATTTTTAGTTTATCACAAAGGGAATGTTGGTATTGTGTTGTTTTAATCACCAATTTAGGCGGAAACCACAGATTCAAAGCTCACAAAGCACCTTCAAAGGTTAAAAGTCTGGGATTCAGAGAGATAAAGGAAAGGGACATTTTGATCCATGAAGCAGCTTATTCACATTCAAGGACATTTGGTGGGAACAATTGTTTCCTGTGTTTACTGATGAAGTAGTCTGTCAAGTAAAAGGATGTGAGCTTCCCTTGCACCTGGTTGTTCTCTGGCTTGCAGCCCGCTTGGAAGTCCTCTTCAAGTCGAAGCAGGAAAATAAATCTTGTGCATAAATCAATCTGTGGACCCTGCTGATCAATTTTTGCCTTTGGGTTCTTATATAACATTAAGGAAACTGAAGCGGTTCAATAACATCCATCCTTTTCAAATAATTTAGATTTTAAGCTAATTCCTGGAGCCAGTTCCATTCAGTGGGACCCAAGAACCGAGGATGAGGGTGTTGGGTACATCTTTTCTCATGGACCAAGGCAGGTGGGGCAGACAGGGACTTTTACATCACAGATTCACCCTGCCACCCTGTTAACACAGACTATGTAGACAGTCAGTGAAGGTTGATGTAAATACGAGATTAATTTTTCTTCTGATCTATCTAAAAATGCCACAAAAATTTGTATGAGATCAGGTAAAACAAAGAAGGGGAGTGCACGAGCTGTTCCTATGTTGATGTTTAAAGCTATCTCATTTATTCTAAGGTGATATTTGTGCAATCCTTACATAATTATAATGGTATGATTACTTTAAATGAAGATCATGTGCAGCAATAAATGGAAAAATATGACTACATGTACTATTTTTTGCCTTTTTTATTCATTGGGGAAATTTGTGCTAAATTTGTCTGTGTCCATTTCTCTTTATAAAGATAGGATTATTATGATCTATTACTCTATTAATGAGGGACATTTTTGTTCAGGAGTAGAACTGCATTGCACATATTTTCTTTTGATTACGCAAATTTCAAGAAAAGTAATTTTATGTTTTCTCATTCTTACTATTTATGAAAAAGCAATAATTTAGGCAGCTATGAATATGTATTAATAAAAGTGTTTTTTGTTTCTAAAAACTAGGAATGGCTACATGATTGTTTCAAGGTCCTTCATTGCATTTTTTTTTTTTTTTTTTTTTTGAGACAGAGTCTTGCTCTGTCGCCTAGGCTGGAGTCCAGTGGCACGTTCTCAGCTCACTGCAACCTCCACCTCCTGGGTTCAAGCGATTCTCTGCCTCAGCCTCCCGAGTAGCTGGGATTACAGGCATCCGCCACCACTCCTGGCTAATTTTTTTGTATTTTTAGTTGAGATGGGGTTTCACCATGTTGACCAGGCTGATCTTGAACTCCTGACCTCATGATCCACCCACCTTGGTCTCCCAAAGTGCTGGGATTACAGGCGTGAGTCACCGTGCCCAGCCCATTGCATTTTTTATTTTCTTACTAAAACATAAGTTTTTAGATTACAATTTAATTATTTGTTTACTTGAGCAAAAGGTCATGGAAATAGTTTAAATAAATTTATACTTTTATATCCTAAAATAAAGAGGTGAACAATTAGAGTTGTGCTAAGAGAAGACTGGTTTTTACTTGTTCTTTTGTCCTTCTTCTGCTTCTCCTGCCCAGCAGGGCAGTCTCATTTAGTCTCGGACACTAAATGAAAGTCTTATGCCCTAAATGAAAGGAGACTGGAATAGATCAGCATAAGTGAAACCTCACCAATAAGGAGTGTTTTCTGTGCAGCAGCTTGAGGGAGAATTCAGAATCTCAGATACTCATATTTATTGTTCATCTTTTTTGGGATGGTAAGAACAGCCTCCCTCTTGACCCCTTAGGAAGTAGTGGCATCTGTCTGTGAAATGGTGGTCATGGTAAGAGGGCAGAGGAATGTGAACTTAAATCACGAGGCATCTCTCAGTCAAATCCAATAGGTACCCAGCAAGGTTCTCCCAAGGTCTGCTAGTTTACGGTTATGTAATAGGATGGAAGAAACATAGGCATTGCTGACTTTATCTTTTAAACGTTTGGTTAGAATGCAAAGGAATTTTCCATCGACTTGTAACAAAACAATAAATTTAGTTGGTTCATAAATTACCTGAAATTATGTAGACAAAGACTACTAGAAACTCAATCTATCACAGGTAACACATGGGAGCTTTTAAAAAATTTTTTTTTTAACTTTTTAATCTATTTGGAGTCAGGGTCTTTCTCTGACTCCCAGGCTGAAATGCAGTGGCATGATCATAGTTTACGACATCCTCAAACTCTGGGCTTAAGGAATTCTCCCACTTCAGCCTTCTGAGTAGCTGGGACTATAGGTTTGTGCCACCATGCCCGGCTAATTTTTTAATATTTTTTTGTAGTGATGTGGTCTCTCTTTGTTGCTCAGTCTGGTCTCAAACCCCTGGTCTCAAACGATCCTCCTGTCTCATTCTCCCGAAGTGTAGGGATTACAAGCATGAGCCACCAGGCCTGGCTAGAAAGCATTTTTTTCAACACAGAAGGGCTGTCTGCCGCCTGTCTCTAATGGTAGCTCTTCTGGCCTGAGGAAAGGACTCCAGCAGGGTGAGAAGCAAAGATAAACTCCTTAGGGAGTCAAAGGGTAAAAAGTTGTATGAACACCTGCAGTCATGGCTTGTCCTGGACAGCCTTCTAGATACATCATTTCTTTACTCATAAAGTTCTAGGGCACTTTTGCTTTCTTTTCTGTTAGAAGTTGTAGCACTTAAAGCCATAACACAGAGGATCAGAGAACTGGCTTCGGGGCCAGATTGTCTGATGTTTTATCCTGTTGCTTAATATTTGTATAATCTGGGACAAGTTTCTTCATTTTATGCCTCAGGTTCTACATCTATAAAATAGAAATAATTACAACACCCATTTCATCAGATTCTAGTGATTATTGAGTCAATACCTGTAAAATGCCTGAAATATTGTTTGGCATATTGTTAACGTTTAGCACGTGTTATCACCTTTTCATCTCACTATTTCAGTCAATACCAAAACAAATATTGATCTCTACATTTTTCATTAAGACACAGTAGATAAAAAGGATACACACAGATTCTTAAAGGTAAATTTTCACTAATCTCTTAAATGGCAAAAAAAAAAAAAATGAAAATTTGGGCTACTGTCAAATTTGGTAAGGTAAATGATAGTGCCTTATTGCCCTTGGGTCAGGAGAAAGAGGGAAAGCAGACAGGGCAAGACTGGGATCATGCCTGGCAATAGAGAATCAGTGACAGAGGTTCAGAATAAGGAATGGCTAGATAAAGGCTTGGATTTTCCTCTCTCTTATCGCTTATCACCACCTCACTGCCAGAGCACACATTCCTTGGACCAGTGCTGGAGTGAGATGAGAAATGAGAACATTAGGTGGTCAGATCCAAGGGAGAGTAAGGCAGGGATGAAGTGGAAGCATAAATTATCACATATTTAAAGGAAAATGGAGGTGGAGAAGTAAGAAGAGAGCACCGTCAAGAAATTTGAACCATGGGTGTGCTGATGAGTGAAGCGAGCAACCCTATGGCTATCAGCTATTCAGGCTGGCCTAGCTTACATGCGAGTTGTGCCTAAAATTTTTTAAAGTTTTGGGAATTATTATTCCTGACATCAAATTTTGGAAATTAGTATTCTTAAAATGATGCCTTACGAAACACATCGCGATATAAAATGAGTCACATGATAAACTTCAGGACAACAGAGACTGCAGAAGTCATTGTGAACCTGAATGGTCAAAAACGTTCTTACAGAGTGATGGTAAACTAGGTTTTAAATGAAAGAATTCTAGATGTGCGAAACAGACCCCACAGGTGGGATTTTCATGCTCTGTTTGGGAGGATTGAAGACAGTGGTAAATCTCGAATGAAAATTCCGATTTGGTGGTTTTTAAAGATGAGATTGGAAAGTAGATTGAGGTGACACTGAAGAGACCTTTGTACGCCAAGGTGAAGGTTTCAAAAAGCAATGTGTGTACAGTGGATAGCTGACAAAACAGCAGAAATTATAAATTTCTCTCATTGTATTCTGAAAGAGAATATCACTTCTCATTGTAATAAAATGACTACATCAGATGCAGAAGATGCTAGAAATACATGTGCATTTGTCCATTTTCATGTTGCTGATAAAGACATACCTGCCACTGGGTGATTTATAAAGGAAAAGAGGTTTAATGGACTCAGAGTTCCACATGGCTGGGGAGGCCTCACAATCATGGTGGAAGGCTAAAGACACATCTCACATGGCAGCAGACAAGAGAGAAAATGACAGCTAAGCAAAAGGGCTTTCTCTTATAAAACCATCAGATTTCAGGAGACTTACTCGTTACCACGAGAACAGTATGGGGGAAGCTACCCCCATGATTCAATTATCTCCCAGCAGGTCCCTCCTACAACACGTGAGAATTATGGGAGCTACAGTTGAACATGAGATTTGAGTGAGGATACAGCCAAAACATATCAGCAATGCAATGAGGAAGCAATCAGAAAGCTTCTACTGGAATGCTAACAGCAAAATGAAGAAGAGTCAATACAACATGTCATAAAAATATAGAAATGAAGAAGTCATTAACCTCGTCTGAGCAGCAGTGGAGTACCGTAGTTACAATCTCAGGATTTGAAGTCAGGAGCAATCAAGGTTCAATCCCTCACCATGCTGCTCACTTGTCCTATGTCTTTGGTCAGGTTATTTAAATCTCTCTAATCAGAGTTTCTTCATCTGCAAAATGAGAATAACAATTCACACCTTGCAGTTTTCTCTCTATATGTAAGGATTAAACAATGTAATTCATACAAATAATTCACCATAGTTTTATCATAGTAAATTAGTCAATAAATATTTGTTATCATCACATCATTATACTTTACATAAAATAATTACCTATCATACATTGTCCCTTTTTCTCTAGAATGTAAGATCCCTAAGACCAGGGACTTTTGTCTACTTTTGTCATTGATGTATCCCTAGTACCTAGAATAGTGTCAGGCATGTAAAAAACATGCTCAATAAATAATTTGTTGAATGAATTATTGTTGTTATTTTCACAATGGGAACTGGAAAAATAAGGCTTTAGTCAAAATAGAGAAGTCAAAAGTGAAACTGTTTTGAAGGCCAGATGATGCGACATATTTTTAGATCATTAATGTTGAGCTCCCTTTAAGGTGTTACCTTCCAGCAAACATCATCCATTGACTTAAACATATTATGCCAGTTCACTAGAACCAATCAGCAAACCTGCCATCCCCACTAAAATGAAGACCTAGAGTGTAGTGAAGAATATGCTTACCAGCTGTCAGTTCTCAGAAAGGAAAGAGCTTCCTCAGTGTAGGGTAGCAGTATTTGATAATAATCGAAACACCCAGAACAAGAATTCCAAGGAGGCTTCAATTCATAGAAGCTGGAAATGAAACTGATCTGTTTCCAAAGATTGTGTGGCCTTCCCTGTTGTTCACAATATACAAAACTCATTTTTTGGTTTCAATATCAAGATTTTTGTTTAAAATTCTTTTTATGGCATTTTTGTTAAAATTAGTTGGTTGTCATCACCTCACTCATTCCTTTCTAAATTGTTTCGTTTTATTCTTTTAATTAATGTTGGTTGGTAATTAGGGTGGACAAATAGAACTTTAAAAAGCTTACAGTAACTTATGGCTGCTGAATAGAAATAGGGGACAGAGTTGAGAACATTTTCACACAGTGATAGGGCTGAATATATGAGAAACAAGCAAATCAAAACAGTATTCCAGCAATAAATATGTTAGTAGGAAAATAGTACTTGTGAATTAAATAACTGGAAAATAATTATATAAATGTCAGCAAGTAAAGTTTATTATATAGTGAGTAATATAACTAAATTGGAATAGCCATTTATATAATCAACCATGGGAGAACAAACCTAAAATGGAAAGATTTACCGAGAACAAATACTCACTTTGAGATTAAAGATACTGCCTCAACATTTCTGAATGAAATAACACCTTTTATATGGAAACTGATGTTACGTAATAGTAAGTAATTTAGTATCTATGTTCATAGTCTTAGAGTACTGTAAATCTTATTGGGAAAGGCAGGTTAAATTGGACATTTCAGAGAGATTTCATGTTTGAAAAACAAGCTATGGCAAAAAAAGGATAAACAAGATCTAAGTGTTTGATAAATCACTGTCAGAGCTACAATTGGACCAAGATAGCAGTAGAAACAGAGGCCCCGAGGAGGCAGGGGAAGTTGAAGATGAATGGTATCCAATGTTACCTTTAATAGAAAACAACTTGGACAGAATGCTCGTAAGCACTCAGGTTTCTTTATTGCAACTTCCCTTGTCTTATTTTCCTTCACCACCTTGAGAGTGATGCTCCAGATCTCTGGAGCTCAGCACTGGAGTGAGCCACACAAAGTCTCATTTCAAGATGCTTTGCTATATTTTTGTATGCTTCAACCTTAAGAGAAGGCCATAAAATCGGAACAGTTTATTGTGCTGGGGCAGAAAGCAGAGTCACTGAGCTGATAGGCACTACCCTGGTCTCTGCAAAGCCCAGCTTCGTCACAGCCACCTTTATTTTCACCCTGCAGGCACTCTTATGGGATTTGCTAGTGTGAGAGGGAGGCTAAAACATGTAGACTGTGCCCAAAGATGCCCAGTTGAAATCACGCTTCGTTGCAGGGGAGATTGTAACTCCTGGTTGCTTTCTTTGATTTGAGCTTTGTATTTCTTTTATTTCAGTTTATCTTCCACAGATTTTACAAAATACTTTTCCCCAGAGACAAGAATGTTTCAGTTTCACCATGCGGAAACCTTCTTGCTTGAAAAGTGATAGGTGTTTATAAGAAAGGCACATGTCTTTCTTAAAATGGATTCCAGGGTGATCAAGTTTTCACCTATGCAAGTCCTCACTGGGAAATAAATGTGACTGTAAATGTTTGATTTTAGGCATAAAACGACATATATGTAATATAGTCACCTCTAAATATTTTGACAGAAATGGAATATATTACATTATAATGTTTTAAATGCTCCAGATGGAATATTTGAACCTTGATTAAATGCAGTATCTTTGATTTTTAAGCCCTACAGACTATTACAGAAATGTGAAAGATTCTTATCCATTTTGCTGATTAATGAATAAGGATTTGAGCTCTTATTAAAAATATTCTGGGAATGTGAGGGATATAGAAATATCTGTCAGAATTTCTGCCTGTAAAAAGTTTTCAATTGAGGTAAAGAAGTAATACTTGCAATAAAAGCAAACACTGCAAGGGTAGTCTATGAGATTAAGCACCAGATTTGTTCTCCACTTCGAAAGAGGAAGCACCTGAGAAATCAACGAATTCAACCTCCTTGTTTTATGCAATGTAAAAGTTAGTCCCAAAGAAACATAGAAACCAACTCAAACCAGTGTTCCCTGACTCCAAGTTGTAGACTCTGGACTCCAGTCTCACTCTTGGATTGCTGTAACAGCAGCAGATGTGAAGCTGGTTGACTGTGTCACTGGATCCTGGTTACCACTTTAGCTGAGTCCATGAGACAGATCACCCACACACAAGTTATATGAAGTGGGTTTATTACTGTCAGATAGGTAGCAGGGAGCAAGAGAATATGAGATTTCACTGTGAGACAGTTTCCCAGCTCAAGAAAGCTGCCTAGGATAGTTGGGGTGTCTTTTGTACATGCTCTGCTTGCACCACAGCTGAGGCATCTCACAAAGCAGCCTGCCCTGGGTTTTGTACCCCAGAGCAATAGGACACCCTGGGTTAAAGCCTGGAAGGAAATCCTGTTTTCTGGAGTGAGGGGCTGGAAGAGAGCCCTGGCTGTTCCAACCAGCTCCCCTCTTTTCACAGGACGCTGCATTCGCAGCACATTCTGCAGTTATTCTGGAGAACTACAAGTGAGAAACAGGGCAGAACTGGATCAGCCCAAGGCCACCTGGGGAACTGTCCTGCACAGAGAAGGATGAAAGCCGGTCCTTGATCCATGACAGCTGAGGTACCAGGTAAGTTGAGTTCTTGTGGTTAACCACAGACAAAAGATATGTACTTACATCACTTGGGGGGATGAGGAGGACAGTCCAATAGGCCAGTATTGGCAACAGGAAGGAAGAGGATACACCCGGCACCCTCCTATAGTGAGTCCTGGAAAGGAGAAAGAAAGCAAAAAGAGAATAAATGTGTATCGCATGTCCACTGTGTCCTAGGCCTACTGATTGGTGATTTTTATGCAGCAGTTAATATTTACTGAAAGAAAGAATTATTTATTTCTCACAACCTCACAAGATATGTTTATTCCTAGCTTCAAAAAGGACATTAAGGATTATTCGCTCAGTCAGCAAATGTTCACTCATAGCCTAGTGGGTTCCAGGTCTTGTGTTTCATACAGGGCTACAAAGATGGCCCCAATTCCTACTCTCTTAGGAAAGTAGACATATTGAAAATTGAGCTCCAGAATTTATATATATACTCTACCTTGGAGTTGTATTACCATGAACTCAGAGTAGTTATAAAATATTTTGAAGATCACAAAGCTTAAAAATGGAAAAGTTAGCTTTCCAAACCAGAGCTTTTTAAAAGTACTTTAAAGTCCCTACCCTTTCCGTTACAACTCACAGCCTGCTGTTTGAGAGGGTGGCAGATAAAATAATGTCATTTAGGTAGAATGTATTTGAATGAGGAAATCCAGGTAAGAACAGGAGCCCACTCTCAAGCACAGTGGAAGAAGCTAAGAAGACAGCTATTTAAATGGATTCAAACCCAAACATCTTGAGTGAGTGAGAGATTTTGCTCCCAGAGAGAAGTTTGCAAAATCAGAAGAGGCTATGAGAGGAATCATGTACTGTGTCTAACAGACGAAAAGGAATTAAAGAGAAATTAACCAAGTGCAGCCAAGATCATTTTTCTTTAATAATTCATATAAAAACTCATTCTCTCTTCTCCTTTCTGTCTCATATACACTCTCACATATGTGCTACAACCCAGTGTTCAAAAATCCTTCCCCTGTCTCTCCATACCTCTAATCCCTGCAATATATGCAGACCTGCCTGGAAGTCTCTTTGAAATACATGGGACAGAATGGAGGAACGAGGATGTATCTAATTTCAAAAGTCATGGCCCTGTTCTGTGCTGGTATAGACTGAGGCCTTATGCTGAAATAGCCCAGAGATACCTTTTGAGACCAGGATACTTGTGAGTCTGAGAGTTGGGCATGCATGTGGAGTGTGGAAAACAGAAAACACTTATTGTGGAATCATTTTTGCCCCTTTGGTTTAAATTGTGATTTAAGCAAAACACCAACAGGTAGCCTGTTGGTGTTTACCATTCTGAGATACATGTGCAGAACGTGCAGGTTTGTTACACAGGTATACATGTGCCATGGTGGTTTACTGCACTCATCAACCTGTCATCTACAATAGGTATTTCTCCTAATGCTATCCCTCCCCTATCCCCCCACCCCCTGACAAGCCCCGGTATGTGATGTTCCCCTCCCTGTGTCCATGTGTTCTCATTGTTCACCTCCCACTTATGCGTGAAAACATGTGGTGTTTGGTTTTCTGTCCCTGTGTTAGTTTGCTGAGAATGATGGTTTCCAGCTTCATCCATGCCCATGCAAAGGACATGAACTCATCCTTTTTATGGCTGCATAGTGTTCCATGGTGCATGCATGCCACATTTTCTTTATCTAGTCTATCACTGATAGGCATTTGGGTTGGTTCCAAGTCTTTGCTATTGTGAATAGTGCTGCAATAAATATACAGGTGCATGAGTTTTTACAGTAGAAGGATTTCCAATCCTTTGGGTATATACCCAGTAATGGGTTCTACTATAATCCCATTATTGGTGATTACCATTCTTAAGTGAGGCAGCCTTTGGAAAACTTGAGGCTTGTGAACTTGTGTTGGATATGTAAATGCAAGAATCTCAGTGTTTATATCTAAAACAACTGTAATGAAAACGTAGAATTGTCCTCAGAGCAGTTGATATGATTTGACTGTGTCCCCATTCAAATCTCAACTTGAATTGTATTTCCCAGAATTCCCACATGTTGTGGGAGGGACCCAGGGGGAGGTAACTGAATCATAGGGGCCAGCCTTTCCCATGCTATTCTTGTTATAGTGAAGATCTAATGGGTAATCTGGGGTTTCTGCTTTTGCTTCTTCCTTATTTTCTATTGCTGCCTTGACTTAAGCCTGTAATCCCAGCACTTTGGGAGGCCAAGGTGGGTGGTTCACGAAGGCAGAGGTTTGAGACAAGCTTGACCAACATGGTGAAACTCCGTCTCTACTAAAGATACAAAAATTAGCCAGGCATGGTGGCACATGCCTATAATCCCAGCTACTCAGGAGGCTGAGACAGGAGAATCGCTTGAACCTGGGAGGCTGAGATTGCAGTGAGCAGAGATTGCAGTGAGTGGAGATTGCAGTGAGCAGAGTTTGCACCACTGCACTTTATAGCCTGGGTGACAGAGCAAGACTCCATTTCAAAAAAAAGAATCGCCTTTCTCCTCCTGCCATGATTCTGAGGCCTCCCTAGCCATGTGGAGCTGTAAGTTCCAGTTAACCACTTTTTCATTCCGGTCTCTGTTACGTCTTCATGAGCAGCGTGAAAACTGACTAATACAGCAGTTTTGTGATTCTCTTACGGATGAGTACTAACAACACTGGCCTATAGTGTTTGAACAAACATGTAACTATAGTGAAATATGCACAATGGAAATGAGTAAAGGGCTTGTGGCTATTGTGTTCACTGTTCCAAACCCCTAGAGCAGAACAAAATACTGAATACTGCCCCGCCCCCTGCAAATAAATGACAACTCAGGGCTACAAAAAGGTCAGTTGTTTCAGGGGACTCAGTTAACTCCATATACTTTCTATGCCCTGAGAAAATGTGACCAAAATACTAAACTGTAAAAATCACAAAACCTTAAAATGTTTTAGACTCAAGGCAATGTTAGAGATCACTTGGTTCAGTGATTATTAATCTTTTGGGGGAATGGAAATAATCTAATGTAATTTGGTGACTCCCTGAAAAAATGCACATATGCCTATTAATACAATTTTTCATGCAACTTTGGGGAGTTCAGGACTTTCTTAACACCTTATTACCAGATTAAAAACTCCACAGCTAGTGAAACCCTCCATTAAATCAAAACTACTCACTTTGCAGAGTTCAAGTGCCCTGCCCAGGGTCACATGGCTACCTGGTTGGAGCAGAACAGGGACCACATAAGCCAATACCTAGCCCACATCTGATCAGACTTACCACCCAAACTATAGCAAGGCTTTATCCCAGGGACTTAAATTCACCTCCTAAAGTTAACCATCAGGTTTCTTCTTGTTTTAATTTATGATTATGCCTTATCTAGCTCCATTAGTAACTCTTTAGATAGGCTTGAACTAAAAGATTTTTAATTAGGTAGTACTATTTCTTTTTGATTAACTGCATTTTCTGTTCTGCTGTTTTCATTGTATTTTTTTTTAAGTTTTCTTGTTACTTTGAAATGCCAAGGTATTATCTCTTTAAGAGGTGGTAGAAAACATTTTAAGGCCACTCATGATCATCTCAGGGATAGTACTCAGAGTATCAGATATTTATGCTGCTACATTAAATTGCTTTAATGTAAAATGAGATTCTAGAGTAAATAGGCTTTAAAATATCAGAGGCAGTTATCACTTCTATTGAAAGTCATAGGATGATAATCTAAAGTAGATATTGTCAGCTTTTCTGATGAGGTAGGCATGCTAATCTTAATACATAGATTTAAAGAATGACTTTCCTGGTAGGTAACTGGAGGTTACAATGTTATGTACCATTGTAATAATGGAGATTGTTCATATACTAATATATAGCCATTATCTTTTCATTGTATCACACCAATGGGCAGGAAAGTAACATAAATCTGAGTTATGAGCATGCGATCTTTTTCTAACCCTATTTTTCTCTTCTCAGCCAGCAGTTGGGTTCATCACAACTCCTTTGTTCTTCGTTTGTACCTTGAAAATAGTTCTATCATTGATTTATTAGACCACATATTGTTTATTTTTTCTTTCTCCTCAAATACACTCTTAGCTTATTAAGCACTGAGGCTCTGTTCTTTTATACTATGAAAGCACAGTAACTAGCACAGTGCCCCACACATACTAAATGCTCAATAAATGTCCATTGAATTAATAACTAAGGGAAGTGAATAATATTAATTTTCTGCATACTCCATTAGCTGAGGACATAACCAAACAATGACAGAAAAACTTTAATAAAAACTACAACAAAGAGACATTTTTTTTTGCCGTCCCTCTATTAAAATTGTTTGTCATGGTGCATTGTGCTACACCAGCAAAAAAAATAATAAATAAATGAAACAAGGGGACAAGACCATTGCTTCTTCAGAGGTAGGAGAGACTGAGAAGGTCATAAACTTACAGATTCGCTGAAATTGATTACGATATTTGAGACAGGATTTCTGAAGGATTTGGTAGAAATTAGATTTTCCTTCTATGCCCTAATAAAACAAAGAGGTTGAGTTTCTAAACACAAATGCTCTAAATAGGGCTTAAGGTAGAAATGTCCTCAGACTTCGTCAGTATTTATAGGAGGTTTGATGAACAGTTCAGGACAGATCTTACTGACCCATCATATATTCAAGGTCAAAGCCATGTTTCATAAGACATCTTTGTATCCCCAATACTAAGTATATAATCTTGAACACAATGGGTGTTTTATATACATCATATACATATATATAGATGTATATACATCGTATATGTAGATATAGATGTATATCATATAGATATATAGATATAGATGTAAATATAAGAATACATATATCCTTATATACATCAAGTTTTGTTAAGTGTTCACCTATGTCAAGCGATTTTTGAGAGGTGCTTAGAAAACCCTACCATCAACTTTATCTCTTCTATCCAACTGCCTAAGAATCTGAGACACTCATTGCTATGAATTCATCTCTTTAAGTTTTTCTTCAATTACTTGAAGTTTTTTGAAACAAAGAGTTAAATAACATTCTGTAGAATTTCTTAAAACATGTAGTATGGTATTGTGTCTTGTGACTATCCAAGAGGGGAGATATATTCAACCAGCTTTTCCAAACGTATCTGACCCAAAAACTGTTTTTAAAAAACATATTTTTTGACTATTATTGCACAGAACACCCATTAGCAATGAATACAATGAACTAATTCAAACTAATGTATTATGGTTTCTTTGCCATAAGTAAAGTTTGGGGGACCTTACTGCAGAGAAACTCTTGAGAAGGTACTTAAAGTGAAAGGAAAGAAAAGGGGGAGATCCTAAGAATAAATGCAATTATTTTGCAATGAATGTGTTATTTCCCCAAAGCCCTCTCTCCTCTTTCTTTCCTTGGGAGAGTGGAGCGTGAAAACTCAGGTTCTCATACTGTGTTTGCTGCAAACAGCGATAACAACAACAATCATTCATGGTTATTGAGCACTGACAAAAAACAATGTGCACATTTTTATGTTTCTGCATGGTCATGACTTTCTGAGCAAAAATTATTGGCAACCTGGCTGAAAGGATAAGTGAATAGTAAAAGCCCCGAAAGTTAAAAAACAGTGAAATACCCTGGGGAGATGTACAGGTTTGTCTCTGTTGCAGCCACGTGCTCGTGTTTCAAAGAACTGTAAACACCTAAGGACCTTCTTGAGTTTGTCTTAGGAAAGACTTGTTTACATCACAAAACCAAAAATGTTTCCGTTTTTCTTAGGAAGGAGGAGGGGTAGCTGTTTAGCGCCAGTAGAAGCTCTGAGGTTCATAATTGCAACGCTTTTTTCTCTCCTGTGTACAAATCCTGCTTTGCATGCACAGGAAATATCTGCCGTCATAATTTTGCTCTGTGGGAGGACTGGATCCAGAAACCTTTGTTAACTGTCAGGATAAAATAAACATAGATATTAAGAACATGTCAAGCCTTCATTATGTTCCAGGTACTGTGCTAAGAGCTCTGTATACAATATCTCGTTTAATTTTCATATATCTTCACAGCGTTAGCAGATGAGGTAAGTATTAGGATTGATTTACAGATGATGAGACTGAGGGTCAGAAATGCTAAGTGACCAGTCAACCCAGGTTCACACTGCTCATAATCAGTTGGGATGTACTTCTAACCCAACTCAGGACTCATACTCATTCTCTTAGGATGCCGCTTCTTATGAGGTGGGATTCTATCTGTTTTGCTCATTGATGTATCTCTAATGCCAAGAAGAATGTTTTGTATTCAATAAGTGCTCAGTAAACATAGATTGACTGATTATTGTACTATTCTGAGGAGTTAGAAACGTGGGTAACATTCTTGGGAGCTAAATTCCAGTTAGCAAGTCACTAAAAGTGCCATTATATAGGTTACGTTTAATTCAACCATGTATTCTTTTAAAGTTATTAAAGAATATATCATGGAAATATTTAGAACCTTAAAATTAGTCATAGATAGAAAGCACTATGATGTGATATATATGGCTTGTATTTAAACTGAATTCAGTCTAAATGGAGTGAAAGAAACACATTTGTAGTTACACACTAAACAAAGAACTTTTTTATGCTAGACACAGTGGCTCACCTGTAATCCCAGTACTTTGGGAGATGAAGGCAGGTGGATCACCTGAAGTCAGGAGTTCAAGACCAGCTTGCCCAACATGGCGAAACCCTGTCTCTACTAAAAATACGAAAATTAGCTGGGCGTGGTGGCACGCACCTGTAATCCTAGCTACTCGGGAGGCTCAGGTAGGAGAATCTCTGGAATCGGAGGCAGAGGTTGCAGTGAGCCAAGATCATGCCACTGCATTCCAGCCTGGTTGACAGCAAGACTCTGTCTCAAAGAAAAAACAGAAAACATTTGTCTTATAACAAAGATTAATTCTTTGCATTATGATTAGTATAACAGATTTCTAAGAAAATGTAGTTCAGTTTGGCAGATTATATTAGAATAAATCATACATGAATAAAATCTACATACAAATAGAAAGGAGGGAGGACTTGACCTTAGGTAGTAAATTTATTTACTTTAATTTCCATGAAATGTATTAATTAGCACAATGAATTGTGTTAAAATATATAATCCAATTCCCAGTCTACTCAACCTATAGAATACAGAATTAGAACAATACAGCTTGATGTACAGAAACTGAAACAAACTGACTTTTAAAAATATATATGTGTATGTATAAAACATACAGCTGTATGCAGTTTTAAAGTTTACAACAGCTAAAGAACATATGAACAATAATTTTGGATACTGGCTATGTGGCTGTGATAATTAACGCCAAACTAGGGAACAACTTCAACTAATGGAAAATACAAACACAGGTTTTAATTGGACTAAAGGGACTCCTAGTGCCATTAATAACGGATTTTGAAACACACAAAATAAATATCCTCTAGCAACCACTTTCAATGCAACAGTGGACCAAAAATAATTTTTTACTTCAACATTAATTCTTATATGAGCACTGCATTTGCCATCAAATTACTGGCTTTACTTCTTGTTTATTATATCGTTAACTCAGGCTTAGGAACTACATACATTTTTAATTCTCACTTTGGCATTGGCATCCAAGTGGATATATGATACATTTAGAAAGAGCCATTATTGTTTCTTTCAAATCATAAAAATTATGAGCACAATGGAATTTTCTCTAGAAAAACAGGCTAAAATATTCTTGTATTTATTCTGAGTCTTTCTGAGCAAGATCTATCTTTTCATACCCAATTATAAAAGTATTGATTTTTACCTAGGAATTAAGAAACTTCAGAAATTGGAAACCTACTAACCTTTTTTCTCTTCCATGCCCTCATAGCATCTTAGTGAAATAAATACTAAGTATTTATTTTTAATACTATTAAAAATAAATACTTTCACTAAATTTACATCTTAAAATAATTTTGTCTATGGACTATCTAGGCTCTTTGCTCCTAGACTTGGAGTTTCTTTCTTGCTGCATCTCTCTAAGACTTTACATTCTTTGCTCCTGTTCCTGCTCCTGAGTTTTTTAAAGTAAAGGTTTCCATTGAAAGACAGGTCAGCTTCCTGGAGCTGAAAGTAGACCAGCATTTGGATTTGAATGTGGAAATGTTATCACTCAAAACTCTGAAAAGGGGAGTGATGGTAGAAGGTGTTTTACAGTCATGATACATAGCTGAATCTGGAACCTGAACTATCTTGTCATTATAGTTATGACTTCATTAAAATAGAAACCATCTAAAACTCTGAATGACAAAATATTTGGAACGGTTTCCAGTATTCTAACTGGGGTGCAAATTGAATCAGAGAAAATTCACATTGGGTGAATACCCCTATAAAAGCAAAGTATAAGTCTCAAAGGTAAATTATATACCTGGAGATGCTAAACAAAAATTTCTTTACAATAATAAAGTCTGTACATAGGCTAGGAAGATATTTTCAGAGCACAGACAAAGGCTGTTTTAAACACATGATATTCATAGGAGGTAGTCTATGGATGAAACAAGAGGCAGAGAGAGGCTTTACATTATGAAAACTATAGAATTGGCTATCTCCATCCACTGGGGAAGAAGTAAAGCATAAAATAATAAATAGTAGGTCACAATTACAGTTCCTGCCAGTCTGGAATACAACTCTTCTTTCATGAAAACTCCTGGTAAAGATTTGTGTAAAGAAAAACTCATTTTTAAAATTGGTGAATAATTTTAAAAGATGCCAAAATAAGATCTAAATCACGATACTACAGAAAGAGGAGGGATTTGGAAAAGCAAAAATAAATGTCAGGCAAAGAATACTCACCAGAAAATGGTTGTTACAGACCAGACAGTTATCTTAAAATGCCTTCCATGAATTAAAAAAATTTAGTCAGTTTGACTGTGAAGCTAGAACAGTAAACAAAGATAGAGAAAGTCAGGTGCGTGATAACAAGACAAAAGAAAAAGATTAAATGTGAGCTGGGCTGGCAGATCTCAGAAAATGGAAGGGGAAAAATCACAGAATTTAGGCAGAAATTAAACAAATAACTGATATTGCTAAACAGTAAGAAACACGAGGGAAAGATGAAAATCAGCAAGGTGAAATGGAAGTTGATAAAGAATTTAAAAGAAAAGAAAATGATAGATACAGAAGAAAGGCAAATGAGAACCAATGTACATATAATCAGTCTGACATAAAGAAACAATGACAATAAAAAATAATGTATAATTCAATATATTTAAATGCATAATACAATAATGCTCTTCAGAGGTAAATAAATACTTCAGTTTACAGTTTGTAAAAGCACACATGTCATAAGGAAAAAAATGAATGATTTCAGTGATCTTAATAAGTTACTTGATTTTTTTTTTAAAAGACGGGGTTTCACCATGTTGGTCAGGCTGGTCTTGAACTCCCGACCTCAGGTGATCCGCCCGCCTTGGCCTCCAAAGTTACATGATTTTTTAAAAAAGACTTAATTCCTTTTCATATCTGAGGGAAAAAAAATAAAATTATGATTTAAAATAATTACTTTCGGCCTCAGATCTATTCACTAAAGCATACAGTGCCAGCAGACAGTAAAATAATAGCTTTTATTTCTCAAGAAAATAAGCAATGACTTAAGAATTTTACACTCAGAGAAGCAGCGATAAAAGGATGAAAAATCAGACCTACATTATTGAACACAGAAAAAAAAACTATTATTAAATTCAGTGTTAACATTTAAATAAACGTGGGAATTACAGTTATATAACAGTAGTCATATCTTATAAACCATTAAAATCAAGAAATGATGTAGACCAAAATAGTGAGGTAGGGAAAAGAAAGGAAAAGTAGATGTATAAAGGTAAATTTTGCTTAGGGTTTTTTGGCTATGTGGCCTCTTTTTTGGTTTCATATGAAATTTAAAGTAGTTTTTTCTAATTCTGGTAAGAAAGTCAATGGTAGCTTGATGGGGATACCACTGAATCCATAAAGTACTTTGGGTAGTATGGCCATTTTCATGATATTGATTCTTCTTATCCATGAGCATGTTTTTCCATTTGTTTTTCCATTTGTTTGTGTGCTCTCTTATTTCCTTGAGCAGTGGTTTGTAGCTGTCCTTGAAGAGATCCTTCACATCCTTGTAAGTTGTATTCCTAGATATTTTATTCTCTTTGTAGCAGTTGTGAGTGGGAGTGGTATATATACACCGTGGAATACTATGCAGTCGCAAAAAAGGATGGGTTCATGTTCTTTGCAGAGATATGGATGAAGCTGGAAACCATCATCCTCAGCACACTAATACAAGAACAGAAAACCAAACACCGCATGTTCTCACTCATAAGTGGGAGTTGAACAATGAGAATTCATGGACACAGGGAGGGGAACATCACACACCAGGGCCTGTCAGGGGGTGGGGAGTAAGAGGAGGGATAGCATTAGGAGAAATACCTAATGTAGATGATGGGTTGATGGATGCAGCAAACCACTATAGCACTTGTATACCTATGTAACAAACCTGCATGTTCTGCACATGTACCCCAGAACTTGAAGTATAATTAAAAAAAAAATAGTAATAATAGTAAAAAACATTTTTGAGAAAAAAATGCAAGTTTATCCATTTTTAACAGCTAGAATTATAAACATATTATTTAAAGTTAGAAACTAAGTGGCAGAGTTGAAGTATACATGGCAATAAAAATGTATATAATTGACAATATAAATGAACTAAAATCTGATTATTAAAATGGTATAAATAGAAGGAAGATAAATAGACTAAGATACAATAGGAAGTCAAGCAAAAGAATTGTAAAGTTTTAAAGTCCTAGGAAGTCAGCCAAAAAAGTCTTTAAAATTTTTCAAGAAGGTATTTGTATTTGGACTAGAGGGAGTGGAAAAGAGTGAGACAAATAACCATGTATTTTATTTATGTCTAGTATCCATCTTGTATTACTTTTTTTTCTTCGAGATGGAGTCTCGCTCTGTTGCTCAGACTGGAGTGCAGTGGTGTGATCTCAACTCACTGCAACCTCTGCCTCCCAGGTTCAAGGGATTCTCTTTCCTCAGTCTCTGAGTAGCTGGGATTACAGGCACATGCCAGCATGCCCAGCTATTTTTTTTTTTTTTTCAGTAGAGACGGGGTTTCACCATGTTGGTCAGGCTGGTCTTGAACTCCTGACCTCAAGCAATCCACCTGCCACAGCCTCCCAAAGTGCTGGGATTACAGGCATAAGCCACCAAGCCCGGCCATATTACATTCAAACTATGTGCTTATACCATTTTGAAAACACAAAAATCATTTTATAATGAAATTAAACAATAGTATGAAAATAAAGCAAATGCAAATGAAAAAAAAAGCTTTTGATCATAATATAAAACCAAGTTAAGTTCAAGTGAGAAAAAAACTGAAAGTTACTTTAGATAGTTAAAGAATGGAATTTGCAATGACTATATAACAGTTTGGATGTTATGTTCACTAAATAAATACACTGTCAACTATCAAAAAGCAAAATCTTTGAAAGTAAGAAGAAATATGCAAAAAAAATCAAGATTAGAAAATTATTTATTTCTTTCAGTCCATGATAGATTATGTAAACAAAAAATAAATGAAGATTTATAAAAACCTAAACACATAATTAATAAAGTAAAGCACATTTACACCTGCTCCAGACCCCACAATGCACACATACATATCCCACACACACTGAAAGTAGAGACCATATCTTCTCTCCTAGCTCCACAGAGCATTCCAAAAATATTTTACCATACGGGGGACAAAAAAAATTCCATAAATTATGACTATTTAAAACAACATTGTCTGGTTACAATAAAATAAAACTTGAAATTATCAACATGGTATGAGAGAAATATATAAAAATGCTCAGAAAGACATACAATCTTCAGTGTTAATAAAGAAATTAATTAGAAAACCCACTCAAGAAGTTAGTAACAGGATAAAAAAAAAAACTAGCAAATAAACATAAAGGCAGGAATCAATGAAATAGAAAAGAGAAAAGGTGTGAATTAATGATGTATTCCAATTCTTTTCTTTTCTTTTTTATTCAGAGTTTCACTGTATTGCCCAGGCTAGAGTACCGTTGTGTGATCTCGGCTCACTGCAACCTCTGCCTCCTGGGTTCAAGTGATTCTTCTGTCTCAGCCTTCCGAGTAGCTGGGATTACAGGCGTTGGCCACCATGCCCAGCTAATTTTTGTGTTTTTAGTAGAGATACGGTTTCATTATATTGGAGGCTGATATCTAACTCCTGACCTCATGTGATCCACCTGCCTCAGCCTCCCAAAGTGCTAGGATAATGGGCATGAGCCACCGTAGCTGGCCCCAATTCTTTCATTTAAAAAAATCAGTAAAACAGTTGAATCGTCATATAAATTAACAAAAGGAGAAAAGGCATAAATTCCAAAATACTAAATGCTACAGAAAAAATAATAGAGACATAGAAGCTATTCTAAGAATCACAGAAAATGACTTTTTCAACTCCATGTAAATAAGTTTAAAAACCTGAAAGTAAAGGATAATTTTCTTTAAAAATGTCACTTAACAAAAGTTATTTCAAAAAGGATAAATCTAAAAAGATGAGTTACCGTAAAAGAAAAATTGAAAGTTACTAAAGAGTAGCATGAAAGCTGAAAATTATCCCCCAAACAATTGTTTATGAAAGGAAAGTAACAATGTTGTAAATGATACATACAGTCATGCTTACACTCATGCTTCCCTAGACTTGCGCGACTGGTTACAAGACCCTTACATATACCTAAATCTGCACATACTTCAGTCCCACAGTCAGTCCTGGGGATCCTGTGCACATGAAAAGTCAGTTCTCTCTATATGCAGGTTTAGCATCTCGTGAATACTGTATAAAAATCTTCTTATAAATAAACCTTGCTGTAAAAAACCTCGTTGTTGAAGGGTAAACTGTACTATGTAATAGTAGCATACAAAGAAAAGGAAACTACCTTAAATCATAAAAGCAAGCTTTATTAATAAATTTCCAGAAAAACAGGCCAACAGAATATTGAATGAATAACTCAATGAGACTAGAAATGAAAAGTTGTTTCAATGATAGGAAATACCTGAAATATGTTATATTCATAGAAAAAATAGAAAATTCAATGATTACTTGCTAAAAGAGTGTATAATAAAATTTATTGTTATTCTTGATTAAAACTACTTAAAAAATAAATAGGCACTTACCTTGCAATACATATGTTGAAACATACCTGTTTCAACCTAAAAAACAACATTGTTCTTAACTGAGAAATGAAAGACACCTTCCCACAGAGGCAAAAACAAAGCAAAGGTATCCAATATGGTCACTATAAATTTGTTCTGGCAGAACTATTCAACACAATGAGACAAGAGAAAGAGACTGATGACACACCAGCTCAAAAGAAAGTTTACTGATTATTATTTTTGTTTTGAAAACCTAGAAATAAATTTAATATGAAAGTGCAAGGTCAATATGAAGAAAGCAAAAATTCTATTAATAAATAAAAGTGAAGAATTGGAAAAAAATGAAAACTTGTATGATGTGCTCTGATAAGATGTTTTAATATCAGAAGGATTTCAACTTTTATTTGGAATTAGACAACATGAAGAAGAAAGTAATGAGCAGAGTTGGGAAGAGTGCTATAAGAAAACCATAAAACCATAAAACTTAATTCAGTGTGGTCCTCATAAATAGTATGATAAACAAATTGAACTGTAAAGAATGTGCAGAAATAAATCCAAATGCACATAGGTATACTTTGATAGATACGACTTTTTAGACTAACATGGAAAAATGAACTGATTAATAAACATTCTTTATATTAATGGTAGTCAAGTAGGAAAAAAACAGGCTTATACCTCACACTTTGAAACAACTTCTTTTAAATTTTCTTTTAACTTTTAAGTTCAGGGATACATGTGCACATTTGTTACATAGGTAAACTTGTATCAGAGGGTCTGTCGTACAGATTATTTTGTCACCCGACTATCACGCCTAGTACACATTAGTTATTTTTTCTGATCCTTTCTCTCCTCCTATCCTCTACTCTTTGTGAAGCCCCAGTGTGTGTTGTTCCCCTTTATGTGTCCATGTGTTCTCATCATTTAGTTCCCACTTATACGTGAGAATATGCGGTATTTTGTTTTCTGTTCCTGCATTAATTGGCTAAGGATAATGGCCTCCAGCTCTATCCATCTTCCTGCAAAGGACATGCTATTATTATTTTTTATGACTATGTAGTATTCCATGGTGTACCACCTTTTCTTCAGTCTACTGTTGATGGGCATTTAGGTTATTTCCATGTTTTGCTAATATGAATAGTGCTGGAATAAACATAAGTGTGTATGTGTCTTCATGATAGAATGATTTATATTCCTTTGGGTATATACCCAGTAATGAGATTGCTGGGTCAAATTGTATTTCTGTCTTTAGGTCTTTGAGGAATTACCATTGTTTTCCATAGTGGTTGCACTAATTTACACTCCTATCAACAGTGTATAAATGTTCCTTTTTTCTCCACAACCTTACCAGCACCTGTTATTTTTTTGACTTTTTAGTAAGAGCCATTCTGACTGGTGTGAGATGATGTCTCGTTGTGGTTTTGATTTGCATTTCTCTCGTGATCAGTGATGTTCAGCTTTTATTTATATGCTTGTTGGTCACATGCATATCTTCTTTTGAAAAGTGTCTGTTCATGCCCATTGCCCGCTTTTTTACTTCCAATTACATGATCAATTTTAGAGTAAGTGCCATGTGGTGATGAGAAGAATGTGTATTCTACTGTTTTTGAATAGAGTTTTGTAGATATCTATCAGGTTCATTTAATCCAGTGCTATTTTCAGATCTGGAATATTTTTGGCTTGATCATCTATCTAATACTGTAATTGGGGTGCTGAGGTCTCCCACTATTATTATGTGAGAGTAAAAATTCTCTTTAAAGTTCTTTAAGGTTCTCCTGTGTTGGGTGCATATATATTTAGGATAGTTAGGTCTTCTTGTTGAATTGAACCCTTTGCCATTTGTCTTCTTTGATCTTTGTTGGTTTAAAGTCTGTTTTGTCTGAAATTAGGATTGCAATCTTTGCTTTTTTCTGTTTTCCATTTGCTTGCTAGATTTTTCTCCAGCCCTTTATTTTGAGACTATGGGTGTCATTGCATGTAAGATGGGTCTCTTGAAGAGAGCATGCAGTGGGTCATAGTTCTTTATCTAACTTGCCACTGTGTGTCTTTTAATTGGGGCATTTGGCCCATTTACATTCAAGGTTAGTATTGATATAAGTGGATTTGATCATGTCATCGTGAAGTTAGCTGGTCATTATGCAGACTTGTTTTTGTGGCTGATGTATAGTGTCACAGGTCTGTGTACTTCAGTATATTTTTGTTGTTTTTGGTAACAGTCTTTCCTTTCTATATTCAGTGTGTCCTTCATGTGGTAAGGTAGGTCTTGTGGGAATGAATTCCCTCAGTATTTGCTTTCCTAAACAGGATCTTATTTCTCCTTTGCTTATAAAGCTTAATTTTGTCAGATATGAATTCTCGGTTGGAATTTCTTTTATTTAAGAATGTGTTCACTGTTGGCCTTCAGTCTCTTCTGCCTTGTGAGGTTTTTGCTGAGTGGTCTCTTGTTAGTTTGATAGACTTCCCTTTGTAAGTGACATGACCTTTCTCTATAGCTGCCTTCAACATACTGTTTTCTCACTTTGACCTTAGAGAATCTGATGATTATGTGTCTTGGGCATAATCTTCTTTGAAGTATCGTACTGGGGTTCTCTCCATTTCCTGAATTTGAATGTTGGCTTGTCTAGCTAGGTTGGGGAAGTTCTCATGGATTATATCCTAAAATCCATGTTCCAAGTTGCTCACACTCTTCGCATCTCTTTCAGAGACACCAATGAATCATAGATTTGGTCTCTTTACACAATTCCATATTTTTTTTGTAGATTTCCTTTGTCCCTTTTCATTCTTCTTCCTTTGTTCTCTTTTCTGACTGTCTTATTTCAGAAAGCCAGTCTTCAAGCTCTGAAATTCTTTCCTAAGCTTGGTCTGTTCTTATATTAACACTTGTGATTATATTATGAAATTCTTGTAGTGTGTTTTTCAGCTCTATGAAGTTTGTTATGTGCTTTTCTATACTTGCTATTTTGTCTGTCAGTTCCCATAACATTTTGTTGTAATTCTTTGCTTTCTTTATTGGGTTTCAGTGTATTCCTGCATCTCAATGATCTATTTTTCTATCCATATTCTGAATTCTATTTCTTTCATTTCAGCTATCTCAGCCCAGTTTAGAACCCAAAGTTGTCTGGTTGTTTGGAGGAAAGAAGGCACTCTGGCTTTTTGAGTTGTCAGAGTTTTTGCAGTGGTTCATTCTCATCTTTGTGAGCTTATGTTTCTTCAATCTTTGAAGTTGCCGACTTTCGGATATTTTTTATTTTCTTTTATCCTATTAGTTGACCTTGAGGGTTTGATTGTGGTATAAGGTGGGTTTAGTTGACTGGCTTCACTTCTGGAAGATTTTAGAGAGTCAGTGCTCAGCTCCCAACTTCTGGAATGCATGCCCTATTTCTGGGGGCCTTGTATGAGGCCCCAGCTTTGTTCTCTAGCTCCTCAAGGTTAGGAATACAATGTGCTGGGTTGGGGCTGAGGTACTCCTGGACTGCTGGTTTCTCCACTCTGATGGGTGGTGACAGCAAAGCATTTCATAGCGCGATAGCAGCAGAATCCGTCCTTGGTTGCACATGCCAGTGGCAGTGGCAGTGTGGCAAGGTGCACACTTGGCTTCTTTTTAAATTTTTTATTGTTTTAATTTTTGTAAATTCAGGTGGTACATATGCATGTTTGTTATATGGCTATATTGCCTAATAGTGAGATTTAGGCTTCTAGTGTACCCATCACCTGAACAGTGAATATTGTACTCAATAGATAATTTTTCAACCTTGATCTCCCTTCTACCTTCTTCCCTTTGGAGTCCCCCTTGTCTACTGTTTCCCTCTGTATGTCCTCATGTACCCATTGTTTAGCTCCCACTTATAACTGAGAGCATGCAGTATTTAATTTTCTGTTTTTGAGTTATTTCACTTTGGATAAGGGCCTCTAGCTCCATCTGTGTTGCTACATAAGACATAATTTCATTCTTGTCTAAGGCTACATAGTATTCCATGCTATATGCACATCACATTTTTTAATGCAGTTATCCATTGATAGACAGCTGGATTGATTACCTGACTTTGCTGCTGTGAACACTGCTGCAGTAAAGATACAAGTGCAGCTGTCTTTTTGGATTAAAGATTTAAATGTAAGACCTGAAACTCTAAAAATTTCCAGAAGAAAACCTAGGAAATCCTCCTCTGGACATTGGCCTATGCAAAGAATTTGTGATTAAGGCCTCCAAAGTAAATGCAGCAAAAATAAACATGGAAAAATGAGACTTAAGGAGATTATGTGGAGCAAAGAAATGATCAACAGAGTAAGCAGACAACCTACAGAATGAGGGAAAAGATTTACAAACTATGCATTTCACAAAGGACTAATATCTGGAATCTACAAGGAACTCAAACAACAAGGAAAAAAATAACCTCATTACAAATTGGGCAGAGGATGTGAATAGACATTTCTCAAAAGAAGACATACAAGCAGCCAACAAACATTAAAAAATGCTCAACATCACTAATTATCAGAGAGATGCAAATTAAAACCACAATGAGACACCATTTGACACCAGTCAAAATGGCTATTATTAAAAAGTCAGAAAAAAATAGATATTGGTTGGATGCAGAGAAAAAAGAACACTTTCACACTGCTGGTGGGAATATAAATTAATATCATGTCTATGGAAAACAATATTGAGATTTCTCAACTAAAAATAAAACTACCATTAGACCCAGCAACCCCACTGCTGGGTATCCACACAAAGGAAAAGAAATAATTATATCTAAAACAACTTCTAAATTAACTAAATATTAATTAGTTTTAAGAAAACAGAACTAGAGAAATATTAGAAAAACTCATTGGAAAATAATTTTATAATCTCAGAATTAAAGATATTTTAAATATGACACAAAGCTCAGGAGTATAAAAGATTGATAAATTAATAAAAAATTAAAATTTTGCATAGCAAAACCTATAGTCAAAAATAGGGTAAATGGAAAACTGAGAAATACCTTTGCAACTCTTATTACAAAGGACTCATTTGTATTTAACTGTACCTAATAAGAGTAATGCAATGTAACCACTCTGATATAAATTTACCCTTATCAGATTAGCAAAGATTGAAAAGTCTGATAATTCATGTTTAGGAAAGGAAGGGTGAAAAAACAGTCCCTCTCACTCAGCCACTTTGCAAGGCAATTTGACAATATGTTTCAAAACTAAAAGTATACATAATTGCAGTCTGGTACTTTCACTTCAAAAACGTTATCAAAGGTATATGCTCAAAAAGATAAAATGACATGAGTGAAGTTGATTCTCTGCAACAGTTTTTCTAACAGCAAATGATTAGAAACAACTCAAATGCAATTTATTGAGGAACTGGTTAAATAAGTTGCAGTACGTATGTAATGGAATTGTAGTGCACATAACATAGAACAACATATAATAATAAAATATGAAAAAAAGAAAAAGAGAAATGGTAAGTATGAGAATAATATATAAGTGAAAATTTGGAGAATATAGAAAAACAGCATGAGTGGGGAACCTGGCAGGAACTGTGCTGGAATTGGATGCTTTTTCCAATTCATGCTTTTTGTCAACAGAGGAAACTGCCATTTACATATTTAATGGATTCATGTATTTTGATGCACTCGAGCATTTGTTTGCTTGGCTTCCTTTCCTCCTCCAGTGACAAAACAAATGGCACAATAAGATTTAATACACAAAGAAAGAAAAACAGGCTGTTTTCAGCCTTAGAGAGTCTGTTAGGTAGCCAGCTTATAGCATGGATTCCACTAAGATATAAATGAGTGGCAAAGGATTATTTCAGCTGTCTGTGGTACTACAGAAAATTAGATATTATTTACAGTGTGTTTCACTATATTTTTCTAAGGACAATATCATTTCCTGTTTGCTAACACCATATTCTTTCTTGATCCAAAAGCAATAGAACATACATGCCTTTGTAACTCAGTTTATCTGGTAAAGCTACGAACAAACTAAAATTCCCATTTATTCACTACTTTCTCAAATAAACACTTGGTAGCATGCTTCAGCTACTAGAAAAGATGCAAGAGTAGCTTGTGAAAAACAAAAAAGACCAAGCTGTCATCTCTTAGAGTCAAATAGTATTCTGTTCAATGGTAACAGAAACTAAGACATTACATAAAATGTCGAAGAGTTTATGGTCACCTACAGATGTTGATATAAAACCCAGTGACACAAACTGTAGATTTAAAAAATGAAATCAAATTCTGTATTAGTTTTCTGGGGTGTTAGGACTTCAATATATCTTTTTGATATATCCACAACTGAATCCATAACAGTTTACCCTCTGGCCCCCCAAAATTTGTGTCCTGCATATATTCACCCTATCCCAACATCCCAAACAGCCCTCAGTGTTCTAGCATCAACTCTCTTCTTTTTTAAATATATTTATTTATTGTACTTTAGGTTCTGGGGTACATGTGCAGATCATGCAAGATTGTTGCATAGGTACACACATGGCAATGTGGTTTGCTGCCTCCATCCCCCCGTCACCTACATCAGGCATTTCTCCCCATGTTATCGCTCCCCGACCTTACCACCCACCCCCTGCTGTCCATCCCTTGGCCCCCACAACAGACCCCAGTGTGTGATGCTCCCCTCGCTGTGTCCATGTGGTCTCATTGTTCAACACCTACCTATGAGTGAGAACATGAGGTGTTTGATTTTCTGTTCTTGTGTCAGTTTGCTGAGAATGATGGTTTCCAGATTCATCCATGTCCCTAGAAAGTACACAAACTCATCATTTTTTATGGCTGCATAGTATTCCATGGTGTATATGTGCCACATTTTCCTTGTCCAGTCTATCATCAATGGGCATTTGGGTTGGTTCCAGGTCTTTGCTATTGTAAACAGTACCACTATGAACATATGTGTACATGTGTCTTTATAACAGAATGATTTATAATCCTTTGGGTATATACCCAGTAGGGATTGCTGGGTCAAATGGAATTTCTATTTCTAGGTCCTTGAGGAAGTGCCACACTATCTTCCACAATGGTTGAACTAGTTTACACTCCCACCAACAGTGTAAAAGTGTTCCTATTTCTGCACATCCTCTCCAGCATCTGTTGTCTCCAGATTTTTAATGGCCGCCATTCTAACTGGCATGAGGCAGTATCTCAATGTGGTTTTGATTTGCATTTCTCTAATAATCAGTGATGATGAGCATTTTTTTCATGTTGGCCTCATATATGTCTTCTTTTGAAAAGTGTCTGTTCATATCCTTCACCCGCTTTTGGATGGGTTTCTTTGTTTTTATCTTGTAAATCTGTTTTAGTTCTTTGTAGATTCTGGATATTAGCCCTTTGTCAGATGGGTAGATTGCAAAACCTTTTTCCCATTCTGTTGGTTACTGGTTCACTCTAATTATTGTTTCTTTTGCTGCACAGAAGCTCTGGAGTTTAATTAGATCCCATTTGTCTATTTTGGCTTTTGTTGCCAATGCTTTTGGTGTTTTAGTCATGAGTTCCTTGCCTATGCCTATGTCCTGAATGGTTTTGCTTAGGTTTTCTTCTAGGGTTTCTATGGTGTTAGGTCTTATATTTAAGTCTTTAATCCATCTGGAGTTAATTTTAGTGTAAGGTGTCAGGAAGGGGTCCAGTTTCTGCTTTCTGCACACTGCTAGCCAATTTTCCCAATACCATTTATTAAACAGGGAATCCTTTTCCCATTGCTTGTTTTTGTCAGCTTTGTCAAAGATCAGATGGTTGTAGATGTGTGGCATTGCCTTCAGGACCTCTGTTCTGTTCCAATGGTCTGTATCTCTGTTTTGGTACCAGTACCATGCTGTTTTGATTGCTGTAGACTTGTAGTATAGTTTGAAATCAGGTAGTATGATGCCTCCAGCTTTGTTCTTTTTGCTTAGGATTGTCTTGGCTATGCGGGCTCTCTTTTGGTTCCATATGAAGTTTAAGGTGGTTTTATCCAGTTCTGTGAAGAAGGTCATTGGTAGCTTGGTGGGGATAGTGTTGAATCTATAAATTACTTTGGGCAGTATGGCCGTTTTCACAATACTGATTCTTCCTAACCATGAGCATGGAATGTTTCTTCGTCTGTTTGTGTCCTCTCTTATTTCCTTGAGCAGTGGTTTGTAGTTCTCCTTGAAGAGGTCCTTTACATTCTTTGTTAGTTGTATTCCTAGGTATTTTATTCTCTTTGTACCAATTGTGAATGGGAGTTTGCTCATGATTTGGCTCTCTGTTAGTCTGTTATTGGTGTACAGAAATGCTTGTGATTTCTGCACATTGATTTTGTATCCTGAGACTTTGCTGAAGTTGCTTATCAGTTTAAGGAGATTTTGGGCTGAGATGATAGGGTCTTCTAAATAGACAATCTTATCATCTGCAAATAGAGACAATTTGACTTCCTGTTTTCCTAGTCGAATACCCTTTTTTTTTCTTGTCTAATTGCTCTGGCTAGAACTTCCAATATTATATTGAATAGGAGTGATGAAAGAGGGCATCCTTGTCTACTGCCAGATTTCAAAGGGAATGCTTCCTGTTTTTGCCCATTCAGTATGATATTGGCTGTAGGTTTGTCATAAACAGCTTTTATTGTTTTGAGATAAGTTCCTTCAATATCTAGTTTATTGAGAGTTTTTAGCATAAAGGGCTGTTGAATTTTGTCGAAGGCCTTCTCTGCATCAATTGAGATAATCATGTGGTTTTTGTCTTTGGTTCTGTTTATGTGGTGGATTTCATTTATAGACTTGCTGATGTTGAACCAGCCTTGCATACCTGGAATGAAGCCTACTTGATCATGATGGATAAGCTTTTTGATATGCTGTTGCAATCAGTTTGCCAGTATTTTATTGAAGATTTTTGCATCTATGTTCATCATGGATATTTATGGCCTGAAGTTTTCTTTTCTTGGCATCAACTCTCTTCTAAATATCATTAACTTGAAGTTCTAAATCTCATCATCTAAATTATCCAAATCAGTTATGAGTGAGACTCAGGGTATGATTTCTTCTGGGGCAAATGATTAAGTTTACCAATAAAATTTATAAAGATAGTCTGGTTTATAAAAGACCTATGCCCAAAGATCAAATGTACACATTAGTGAAATCAGGGCAAAAATTATTCTTAAAATAGTGAGTCCATAGAAACAATTTCAAGCTTAAAATCTAGAGGTGAAAGCCTATCATTTTATTGTTTTCTGAAGCCATTTTTACTTCTATTAGCTAATTATAATGTTTTATTTGTATAATAATGAGAAATTTTTAAGCCATTTGTATCATACAGCAAAACCCAATTTAAACTGAACACTACCCATTGAATTCCATTAAAGATTACCTATGGAGAACATAGTCCACTTTTTAAAAGAATATTCATGAATATCATATATGACACTAGCATTTGGTACAACATAATTTGAGAAATATTTTTTAATGTCTTAAGCCATTATTCCTCCATAACTGGGTTTTTTTTTCTTTTCAGTTTTACATGCGTTAGAATCAAAGAATGTTAGTCCTACCTAAGAGATCACATGCTCCTTTTCACAAATGCTCATTGTGAAATCCAGTGTATTCCATCAGTTATGTAGAATCATGGAGAGGGATGTACTCATAGTCTCTAAATTGCCTCCATATCCGTAAGAAAAGCTTCAGAGACAAGAGAATAGAAATAGGATTTTAATGTCAGAAATGTGGAAGGAATTCAAAGGGAGAGATTGAATATCCAGATGGACAATGAGCAGACCATATATTACAACAGAACTCTGACCCTCAACTTCTGTAGCAGTCAACCCAGAATGGTCAGAATTTAGTCAAGGATTGAGAACTTCCCTAATTTTTATCCCTGTTCCCAACCCAGGCCCAATCAGGTGAGGCCAGATATACTCCTCACAACAAACACATACGATGTCCCCTCCTAATTATGCCATCTTCAGCTTCTCCGTATCAACACATTTCAATCAGAGGATATCTGAAAATTTCTCTTTTTTCCTCTCACTATAAAGCCTCCCTATTCCTTTTCCTGCCTTTGAATATCAGGTGGTGGTGGCTGACTCCTGTGTAACATCAGGCTTGGAATAAATAGCATTTGCTTCTTCTCATTTGGGTTGTCTTCATTTATTTTAAGGTAGTAGCACTTTACCTTAAAAGCAGGAGAAAATAGCTCAGATAAAAATCTAAGCCTGGAACCATTTACTCTTGAGTGCAGCAAAACACAGCTCCCTTATATACGTGAGTAGTGTTTTCTCTAAACAGTTCCAATATACTAATATAATGTGCAATATCGCTAAACCAGAGGAATCTTATTTTTCTATATGTTCTGGAAAGAACATACTGAAAAGGCAGTTAAAACCATTAAAAGCATAGAGGGTGCTAATTAATCTTTACTTGTCACTTATTTGCTGTCTAGAAGACGAAGGATGATTGTAGTTGAGGTGTGGCAGACCAAATCCCATTCATACTTAAATAAACCAAATGACCCAGAGTAGTACCATAAATTTCAAAATTCCCACTGCAGCCAAATATGCCATCTCCTAGAATTACATTCGTAAGCCCTAAAATTTTAGAAAGAATGCATAAACTCTATATTTAAACTACTCAGAGTCATGCATCATGTTTATGCACTGTAAACTCTGAGCTCAGTTCAGAAACAACATACCTCAACCTAGAAATACAAAGTAACGTGGAAAATGACATACTGATAGCACTTTAGTAGCAGCTAAAAACTGGCTTACATCAGCACATTTTTATTTTAATGTGTTCAAGTTTGTACGTGAATTTTCCTAGGCACAGTTCTTTAGGTGTGTTGCTTCTTGTTTGAGGAGTTAAAAAAAAAACAACTGTTGATTCCATAATTGATCACTATCAATCATTTCTCCCAAATTACTATATAGTTAAGAGAATGAACTTAAGGTAAAAGAGTCAAGGCCTTAACAACAAAATAACTGGGCAAAAGATGTACAGGAGGTTATCTCTGCTTTGTAATCTCAATGTGTGTATCTTTCACATGACATATAATACTTCAAGGCACTTATTTGTATGCATGTTCTGTTTTCCTCTGATAGACCTTAATTACCTTAAGAATATGAGCAGTGTCTTTATTAGAGCCTTAGCCTGAGTATCTCAGCACTTTGTGGCCAGCCTGATCCATTTTGTCTCTCTCCCCACCCAAGTCTCATCTTGAATTGTAGCTCCCATAATTCCCACATGTTGTGGGAAGGACCTGGTAGGAGGTAACTGAATCATTGGAGTGGGTCTTTCCCATGCTATTCTTGTGATAATGAATAAGTCTCACAAAAATATGATGGTTTTATAAAGGGGAATTCTCCCACACACATCCTCTTGCCTGCCACCATGATTGTGAGGCCTCCCCAGCCATGTAGAACTGTGAGTCCACTAAACCTCTTTTTTTTTTTTTTTTCAATAAATTACCCAGTCTCTGGCATGTTTTTATTAGCAGCATGAGAATGGATTAACACATAGCCTAAAATGTAGTAAGTACTTAATAAATGTAGAATGGGTGAATAAAATTGTCATTGGCCATTATTTCCATCCCTTGGCACTAATCATAATTTCTGGCAGTAAATATCAGGAGTGCCTGAGAGGACGTAATAGCATGATCATAGGAGTTGGTTAGAAGCTGAGTTACTACTCTAATGTATATTAGCCTTGAAAATTCAAATGAATCAACTATAAAGAGGTTGACTTTTGTCTTAAGTTTCTAGTTTATATAGAGAATCAATCTTATGGTCAAGCAAGGGAGGAATAGCATTGTAACTGAATTTCACCAACAGACACTAAACCTTTTGATTCTAATTAAAGAGAGGCAGGAAATGCTATACCTTGGAAGAATTGACAGGTTGGCTTAAATTTGTGATGGGAAGTCTATGCTAATTACATAAAAAAGACATAGGACAGTGAACATAGATTTTTAGGAGCCCCAGCGCCAAGTTTGTATATTAAGCCCATCGGTTGATACGCATGTGTTGCTGATGGATTTGCCTATTTTAGGAAAACATTGCTGAGTATTTAGTTTATTTGCAGTTTATTTCCCCTCTATGTAAAAATAGACATTTGAAAGTACCTTTCTGGGAAGTCTGTGGAGTGATTCATGCATCAGGTAAGAATCGGATATTAATAATAAATAACAAGATATCTTCCACTTCTGTGTCTGTTTTGTTCTATGATACAATACAATGATTCTCAATTTAGCTCTGCCATGAGTTAGGGCCACTATGCACTTACTGGGCCTCATCTTCTTCCTCCTTCTAAAATGCAGCCTAGCTGTAGGCTTTATTTTGATTGCTAAAACATTTTCTTGCTTAAAAATTTAAAATTCTTTTTTTTTTTTTTTTGAGAACCAAAACCTTTTTAAATGATAGAAAACACTGCTTCTTGCATATTTCTCAGTGCTTTAGTCAATATAGGAAAGGCATAATATTCCATTTCCGATTATACTATCCCTTAGTGGAAAGTACAATAATAATGCTTTACAGAAGAGATTTATAGCAGAAAAATTCTTATTTACTGTTCATATACCAGTAATACAGATGGTAATCTTTAACTCAGTGAACTTCTCAGTCTCAGTTTGATTCATTTGCAGGTTAATAACCTGATTTCAATACTGATATTTTATATCTGATTGATAACTCCTTTCTAAATAACAGAGGTGTTTAGATCAGGTTTGCAGTTGTATACAAACATTTTATATGGAGAAACTTTGTCAAAGAATTATTTTATACTCTAGATATTTTCTTTAAAATTATTCAAACTCATCTTTTTATAAATAAAATACTTCAAATGTATTATGGTATCTTTTATTTGAAAGAATCTCCAATAATGAATAAATAAGACATTCCTAAATATTGACTTCAGTATCTTGGAGGAGACTTAGGGAGACTTAGAGAATTAATGTTGCCTGAGTGCTTTACCATTTTTATCTTAACGTAAAGTCATAGAATCATGGAAGTTTAAAGATGAGTGTGAGTTTTGAAATGAGATGGTCCACAGTCTTTAATTTACATAAGACAAAACTGAGGTTATGGCTGCTTAATAAAAAGAAATAATGAAAAAGACAAATTTGGACTTCATCTGAAAAGCAGGATTGTGATAGCGCCTCCACTACTCAGGCTTTAAGGCAGAGCTCCAGAAACCTCATTCTGTTGACAGAGCTAGAATTAAACAGAATCAGAGGAACAGAAGCAGGTTAAACTAACTTTTGAAAGACTGATACCATAAGCAAAAAGTCAAGATGTTAATTTGAATTAAAGATTTTAACTTTAAGGAAAACAGGAAAATCACATTGGTTGATCTGCTTGTCCTCTTCTTTTAGAAAATTAAAAAAAAAATCTATGATGAACAGTATTGTTAAGAGGATTTTGGTGGCCAGTATTACTGAGTTACAAGGCCAATGAACCTGTCTATGAACTTGACTATGTTATAGAGATATGACTTCAATCTACCACAAATAGGTTTTTGCCCCTAAATCTCCAACAAAACTTATACTGTAAAGGTCACTAAGAATCTTCTTACTGGTAGATGCAATGGTCAATTTTCAGTTCTTATTTCATTACTTGACCTATCAGCAGCAAATGACAGCTGATAATCCATCCTCCCTGAAAGTCTTTTCCAGGATACCATTTTCTTACTTTTCCTACTTCATAGGATGCTCATTCTCTGTCCCCTTTGCTAGTTCCTTATCTTTTCTAGGACATCTTAACACAAATTCCCCAAAGCTCAGTCCTTGGAAGTATTCTCTTCTGTATCTTCATTCACACCTTAGGGCAGTAATTCTCAAAGTGTGGTCCTGAGACCAGCGGCATCAGCAAAACCTGGAAACTTGCAAGAAATGCACATTTTCACATCCCTCCAAAGACCTAATTAATCAGAAACTCTGGGATTAGGGCCCAACAATCAGTATTAACAACCACTGCAAGTAATTCTCCTGAATATTAAAGTTTGAAAACCATCTCCCTAGGGGAACTTATGGAGTCTAAACTATTAATAATACCATCTGTAAAGTGCAAACTCTATTTATTTTAAATCTGTATCCCAGTCTCTTTGCTGTGAAGTCTAGATTTATATATCTTCTGCTAATTTGATCTCTCCACTTGAATAGTGAGTAAGCATTTCAACCATTACATGTCAAAGCTAAAGTTCTGACAATTCACCCATTTTTTTTTTTCTATTTGTAGTGTTTTCAATTTCAGTTAATGACTAAACCTTCCTTTCCATTGCTCAGGCCAAAATTTTATCATTATCATTGATATCTCATTTTCTTTCCTACTCAATATCTAACTCACCAGAAAAATCGGCTGGAATTTAAGAGGAATCTAGAAAGTGGCTGCATCTTATTACTTCACTGCTACCAGCCTTGTCAAATCATCATCATCCCAACCCAAGGGTGTTGGGATGCCATTGCACATATCCAGGTGAAAGATCATGATGATTTGACAAGGCTGGCAGCACTGAAGTCTATAGTCTAATTTCAACAGAGCAACTAGAATGATGCTTTTTAAACAGAATTTGAGAATTTAGTTGCACTTCAGTTGGTCCACAAAATCCAATCCTTTTGCTAATTACAATAAAAATTTCTGAACAAAACACAAAGATTCAAGTAAATAAAAGGAAAATACAAATATTTGTGGACTCTCAAAGGCAAATAAAAGGGGGCAGATTGTGAAGAGAAGTCAAAACTTAAGGAACCTGGCTTAGGGTGTTTGCTTTAGTGGTTTTGACTCAATGAGAGGTTTTAGTCACAGAGGAAAACATCAGCGTTGGTAGATAAAAATCCTAAAAAAAAATAAAAAATAAACCTTCTTCTTCTTGGGAGCATAGGGGGAAATCTTATAGTGGGGAAAAAAGCAGAAGAGACACTAGCTTAATTCTGTGTAGGAATTAGCATAAGGCTGAGATTGGAAAGAAAAAAACCTTAAGAGCAGTAAACTTCTAAATTGTCTGGAAGGTGTAAGTTTACAGATCAGCAAATCACAAACAGGACTACCCAGGAAAAAATAAAAGTAAAAGAAAGAAAAAAAACTTGCCTATATACATTAAAATCAATCTGCTAAAACCCAAAAAGATAAAACAATCTCAAATGCTACTAGCAAATAGAGACATGTTACAAACAGGGGAATAACTTTAGTCATTTCACACTAGTAAATAATCTCCTGTTTGTAATATGTAAAGAGACACAAATTCCCCAAAGCTCTGTCCTTGGAAATATTCTCTTCTGTATCTTCATTCACACCTTAGGGCAATAATTCTCAAAGTGTGGTCCTCAGACAAGCAGTATCAGCAGAACCTGGAAACTTGCAAGAAATGCACATTTTCACATCCCTCCAAAGACCTAATTAATCAGAAACTCTGGAATTAGGGCCCAACAATCAGTTTTAACAAACACTGCAAGTAATTCTCTCGAATATTAAAGTTTGAAAACCATTTCCCTAGGGGACCTTTGTAATACGTAAAGAGACATGTTACAAACAGTAGATTATTTACTAATATGAAATGACTGAAATTTCTCATCTACAATCATGAAGGCCAGAAGAGACTGAACACCTTTAAACTACTGAAAGAAAATAACTGTCAGCCCAGAATCATATATACATTGTAAACATTTTTCTGATATGAAGGCAAAATAAATTTATTTTAAGATTAGGGAAAACTAAGAGACTTCATTAGCAGATTTGCTCTATATAAAAATGGTAAAGAAAAATTTCAAGTTGAGAAATAATGTCAGAGAGAAATCTGGAAACAAATCTGTTAAGAGTAACAAAAGTGGCAATGGCTGGTCATATCTAACACTCAATTTTTACTTCTTCATATTATAGTTATATTATCTATTACATCTATGTACATTGCAACCTCACAATGTTATGATTTTGATTTTAAACAGGCATACATATTTTAAAGAACATAAGTGGGAAAAGTTGAATGTGTTATCTAAAGCCTTTCCAAAATAAAATTCGAAGGTAGATAGTTTCAATAATCAAGGAAGAAATGACACTAATCTCACAGAAAAGTTTTCAGAAAACAGAAAAGGAGTGATTACTGCTTAACTCCCTTTAAATGGCCAGCATAACTCTAATACCAAAGTCAGAAAGAGATGTGGTGGTAAAAGAATTAGAGATCAATATCTTTCATGAATATACATGCAGAAATTCTTAACAAAATATTAGCAAGTTGAATCCAACAATATATAAGAAGCATAATACATTATGACAAGTAGTGTTTAAAGAATGCAAGTTTCATTTATCAGTCAAGAATTCATCAATGTACTTTAGCTTATTAACAGAATAAAGAAGTATCATATGATCATTTCAATAGATGCAGAAAAAGCTTTTGATAATATTTAATAGGAATTCATAACAAAAACTCTCAACAAACTAGGAACAGTAGAGATCTTCAAATTGATAAAGTCCACCTAAGAAAAACATGTAGCCAACATAATAACTGGCAGTAAAGTAACTGCCTTCAAGCTGGGGCTGTGCCTGAGATTAGACTGTATGACTAACAAGAATGCTCGAAAAATGTATAATAAATGAAAATAATAGAAAAAGAGGCCAGGCATCATGGCTCACACCTGTAATCCCAGCACTTTTGGAGGCTGAGGCAGGTGGATCACGAGGTCAGGAGTTCGAGACCAGGCTGGGCAACATGGTGAAAACTTGTCTCTACTAAAAATACAAAATATTAGCTGGGTGTGGTGGCAGGCGCCTGTAGTCCCAGCTACTCGGGAGGCTGAGGCAGGAGAATCGCTTGAACCTGGGAAACAGAGGTTGCAGTGAGCCGAGATCGTGCCACTGCACTCCAGGCTGGGCAATAGTGGGAGACTCTGTCTCAAATAATAATAACAGGAGAAGAAGAGAAACTCCCCCTTCTGTCGTTTATCATAAATATGTCCAAGTTCTAGAAAATTTCAACCTTTCTGGAATGCCCACATTATGAATTCTGAATGGAAGAGCATCACAATAGCTTCTCTAACCATTTTGCAACATCTTTCTACAAAAGATATTCTTGTAATATTACTAAGTTCAGTTGAACTCAGTGAATGAAAGTTTTATTAGGTTTTAATTCTATACATTGTGCAAGGCATCAAAAGACTTACAAATATAAGAAACTTCACCACCGTATTACAACAGATTATTTAATAGTGAAAACAAAGGAGTTGATGGAGTCACCAGTTTGTGAGAAGTCAGTGGAACAGTCTAGTAATCATGCCTGTGACAGTTAAAAATGAAGTCTGAAACTCAGGAAATCTCAAGATGTAAATATAAATTAGGAATGATCTGCCAAGAGATAATGGTGGAGAAGGATGGGTGGTAGAGAGAAAGTAGTTATAGAAAATTCAGTAAAACCAAGGTGATTGGAAGAGGAGGCAGAATGGGAATAGTGAAATATTTCATTAGTATTTTAATGCTATAAACTTAAAGTATAAGAACAAAAGAAGTAACAAATACGTTAAATGGTGCACAGTGGAGGCAGGGTTTGAGATTAATTAAAGATAATGGTTGATGTGCAGTCTACGACCATTATATCTAAAACAAAAATGCTAAATCATGTTTAAACATAAACATCCAGAAAACCATGTATGAATTGTAATGATGGAGGATGAGAAAAAAGCACTAGAATCAAGAATCCTATGAATTTGCACCCGATAAAAGAATTGTTTTTTCTTGTAAACACAGGGGTTTCACTATGTTACCCAGGCTGGTCTCAAATTCCTGGCCTCAAGTAATCCTCCTGCCTCAGCCTCCCAAGGCAATGGGATTACAGGTGTGAGCCACTACACCAGGCCCAAAAGGAATGAATTTCTCTATACTGACTTGTCTTATTACAAAAGACAAGGTAAACATTGCAAATATTTAAATACAGCCTTCACCATTAAATTAGCGATGATACTAAAACCAGAATGATAAATGTATGATTTTTCCTGAATAGGGGCAGCAATTCATATTTGCAACAGAAGCAAGTATATGGGTATTTAGTTCTTTAAAAATAAGTCATCTGAAACTACATCCCAGTCATAGGATATAATTATTATTGTCTTTCATTTGTAAAAACTTAAAAAGTGAAATAGTTTCATTTATACCATTAAGCTTGAAAATCCTCTTCTGATCCTCCATGTCAGTCACAGAGGATTTGAGAAATAAAAGATTTCTTTACTCTTTAGAAGTGCATTTTTGATCACCTGTCTAATGCAGTGGCTGAGTGTAGAGAATGAGTGAAATGACAAGATTCAGGCTGTACAATCAACAGATCTAAGAACATTCAATTTTGCCAATTCTGTGAAAATTAAAAATAGAGTACATTTGAAGGCATCTTAAAAGAGGCATGAAAGTACAATAATAATTTATACAGAAAAGTCAGCTCTAAGGAAAAAGCTGAAAAGCTGTTTGAAAAGTATTTCTATTGAAGTCCCACAATGATATGTGAAATCTTTACATGGTATTTGCTCCTGAATACATGCTCTCTCCATCACTAAAAAAGAATGATGGCTCTCACGTGTCAATTTTTTCTTAGTATATCAACTGAGAATGGAAAACTTTTAAAAAGTTTGTCTTGACATCATCTGCTAACAGAATATCATAATAATCTCAGTATTTCCACTTCAGATTCAACTTGTCTAATCTTACCTCTGCTCTTCTCCAAGGTACTAGAATTTTAACCTGAAATTTTATTTTCACCTGGACTGCTAGTTATTCTTCCTTTCTTTCGTTCATCACGGTCTTTCCAGCTTCCTCCTCCTTTCCATTCCTCGAGTCACTGGTGTAAGTCTGGGGCTTTTGACGTGATTCTGGGACCATTGAAGTCTGTGGGGTTTCTCTTCCTCTTATCTTTCCCCAATTCACTTTAGCACTCATAGGTGAAGTTCCTTGGAAGAATATCGTGACACATAGTTTGGGGACAGGATCAACACTTGTGTATTAGTCTGTTCTCACACCACTAATAAAGACATACCCAAGACTGGGTAATTTATAAAGGAAAGGTTTAATTAACTCACAGTTCTACAGGGCTGGGGAGGCCTCAGGAAACTTCAGTCACATCGGAAGGGGAAGCAGACCTGTCCTTCTTCACATGACGGCAGCAAGGAGAAGTGCAGAGCAAAGGTGGAGGGGAGAAGCCCTTATAAAACCATCAGATCGCATGAGAACTTACTATCACAAGAGCAGCATGGAGGTAACCACCCACATGATTCAATTACCTCCCACCAGGTCTCTCCCACAACACGTGGGGAGTACAGGAACTACACAATTCAAGATGATATTAGGTGGAGACAGAGCCAAACCATGTCATAGTATCTCTGGTTTGTTTTATGTTTGCTTAAGTTACCCGTTGAGCATGTACATTTCAAGTCTTGATTTCTTTCTTCTCTTGTTGTTCAGAAATCAAAGTTCTAAGTTGGTGGAGAGAGTAAGTGGGACAGCCACCAAATACCATGGAGAACCTAAACGTGGATTGGTAGTTTTACAGCTGTGCTTATTTCACTACCTCATGCTTCCGAATAAAGAATAGAGAAAAGCCTACCTGAGTTTTTTAAAAGGAGAAACATTATTGGTGCCTTTATTAATAGGAGTAATCTGCAGTGATCTGGGGTCCCTTTTAGATAATGACAAGATTGTCTGGAAATTACTGCTGGAGTTAACATAATTATTTTAATACAAGTTCCAAATTACTAATCAGTAATTTCAGTTTCTGGCCTTCACATCTTGTATTTTATTCTGCAACAAAATAAAATAAGGACATTTTAGAATGGCAAAAATAGAAATAATGAGTTTACTTTTTCTCTTTAATGTGAAACATTGGAGATGTGGTTCTGCTAGGTACTATGAACTCCAGTGCTGCTATCAACACATAGTTGATTTAGACTATGATTGTAGGTTACTTATATCATATCATTTGAATCACCCTGAATTACGTGCTGGATATCAAAACATGGCGTTTCTCTGTGAGGGCTTTTTGGTTATTCGGAAAGCTCTAATTTGAGAACATGTGAATGTCTTAGGTTCCAGGTACCAAAAACAAAAATATTGTTAAAAATCTTGCCCTAAAATCTTGAACTAATGAACTGGTAGTTTGGGCAAAATCATCATACAAATTAAGTCTTCAAATAGGTTGACCCAATAAAGTCCAAAAAATCCCCAGGATAGAAGAGTCATCCTTTCCACTACTCATTGCTGGCAGTTACCTGTGCCAGGATTCTTCAAGTATCTTTCTTGTTCCATAATATCTTCCTTTTTCATATATTGCCAAACTTTTTACTATTAGAATTATTAATAAATGGCCTTAATTGGGAATTTGTTCTCAGGAGAATAGTGAAAATGCATACAATGCTACTCCTCCATTATTTCCTCAGTATTCCAACAGTCACAGCCTGTACTTGTGCAATGGATGGACCAAATCAAAGAACGAGACTTTCCACCATCCTCTCTGAAAACTCATCTCCTGTTCTCTTCCTTATCTAAATCTCTTCAGATAATTTAGGAATCTGAGTCATTAACACAGACACAGCTGAAGGCAGAGCCTTATAGAAGCTCCTAAACCTCCCTCCAGATTACATTTGTTCAAAGACAGTTGCTAACTAGGGAAAGTCATCTATCTTAACTGCCATTCATGTTGAAAGCTGACACAATACACTGGGTAAATTGCCTCACTGAAATTTGGATTCAGTATATCTAGTACCTCTTCCTCCTCCTTCTGACAACCCTGCCAGAAACGGCAATTAGGCTTATCCCATGAATTGCTATTTATGGGCCCATATTGGCACTTAAAGAGAACTTCTACTGTATTAATTGCTCTATATGATAATTTATTCTGGAATTTTCCCTGGAAACAATGCCAGCTTTGCAATTCTATAATTTGTAGCACTCACCTTTAGAAAACATTTAGTGATACTGTCTGCAAGTTCTCTAATAAGGGAGTAAAATGTAATTTATCTGAATCAAGAGATTTGAACTCATTGTTCAAAGGACAAGAAAACAAGAGACAGAATGCCATAAGAAATGGGATTTGCTGAATGTTAGAAAATCAGAGCTCTGTCTGATGTTTGCTCTGGGAATAGGTAAAGATTGCCCTGCAGAGATTGCTGACAGATGCTTCTCTTTCCAGGTCTGATTGCTCTTCCTGTGTCTCTCCTTTCTCTGCATGAATTTCTCCTCCATATTGTTTTGGTTTGAGCTTTATCCTATTCTTGGCCCATTGAAGATTCTTTTCAATAACTCCTAATAGTCTACTGTATTCAATGAAAACACATCTACCTCTTAAAAGCCTCTAAAATCTGACTCCATTTTTAAGACTAAGTATCACTTACTGTATTCCCCAGGGACTCCATCTGACTCAAGATGCTGATTTCCTGCTATCTTTCCCTATCCCGCCCCTGAAGAACCTTCCACAATGATGTCTATAGATTTGCTCCTGCTCTTCCCATTGGAATTCTCTTCCTCTATCTTGCTATTAATAATCTATCTATCTTACAGATCCACCTCATGCAATACCTTCCTTGAAGGCTCACAATCACGTCCCTTCTAGCATTTTAATGTACTAAGTATTTACTACCAGTTGATTATTCAATTAATACATTTTATTACACTGCATTGTCTCATTACTTATATCAGTAGTCCTTTAAAAGCACTTAATTTGTGTGTCTGTGTGTATCTTGTTTCATGTTGTAGTTTCCTGTCAACAGTAAACAATTTGTTGCAGCCAACATGTTTTATATTCTTCTCGTACTCACCAACATTTAGCACACATGTAACTTTACTATTACCTATAGAGTAGGCATTCAACATATATATACTTGAATTCTGGATCACCTGGTTTTCAGCCTATGGCAAGATATTCATGAATATTTTTGTGCAATAGGTTATTTGATAAGATTCCAGACTTTTAAAATATTTAATGTTGATAAATCCTTATGTTTACAGGTCAGCTGAAATGTTTCATTTGCTCAAAAGAAAAACTGGATAAGACAACTCTTTTTTTTTTTTTTTTTTTTGAGACGGAGTTTCGCTCTTGTTACCCAGACTGGAGTGCAATGGCGCGATCTCGGCTCACTGCAACCTCCGCCTCCTGGGTTCAGGCAATTCTCCTGCCTCAGCCTCCTGAGTAGCTGGGATTACAGGCACGCGCCACCATGCCCAGCTAATTTTTTTTTTTTGTATTAGTAGAGACGGGGTTTCACTATGTTGACCAGGATGGTCTCGATCTCTTGACCTCGTGATCCACCCGCCTCGGCCTCCCAAAGTGCTGGGATTACAGGCTTGAGCCACCGCGCCCGGCCAAGACAACTCTTTAGATATTAGAAACAAACATAAAAGACTAATATCATATGGGTATTTGTGTATGAACATAAATTTTTCAGTCAACTTTTGAGCAAAGAAATATTTGTGAACTTAAGCAAATTCTATCACTTAAAGTGCATTAGCACAAACTTCCTACAAAATCAACTAATTGTTGAATCAAATTTATGCGTATTGGTAATGCATTGCATTGGAGAAGCTTAAAATGAGGCATCTATATTTACATCTTCGTAGGCTGAAAACCACATCTCCCTCACTTCTTTATTAGCAACTCATATTCAAATATGATCTTCTTCCTGCAAGGAGTCAGGTAGTACAAAAATGTAAATTTATGTTGGTGGGCTTATGTCTTCCTCCTTCTAGAAAAGAAAGATATTGTTGCTATTTTTATCATGGAACTTAGTAGGAATACCACACACACACGTACACTCAATCACAGAAAGACTGAATTAAACTACAGGTAAGTCAAACATTAAATGGAGTTCTTAATCTCTTAATTCTGGTAGGAGAAACCTGCTGATGCTATGTGAGACTGCATAACAACAATATCTAAATTCTTTAAATGAAGTTCCAAAGATGCAGATAAATAATACCTAAGTATTCTACATCCAGGCACTGTTCTCAGTACTTAATGGGTATTAGCTTGTTTAGTCCTCACAATTATCCAATGAGGTAGATACTATCATTTTGAGGAAACAGACACACAGAGGTTAAGCGACTTGCTCAACATCACAAACTTAGTAATGGTGGAACTAATTTTAGACTCAAGCAGACTGGCTGTGAAGGCTGTGATCTTCACCACTTCATCCTACTGCCTCAGCATAATACTTTGACAGTTAACACTAAGACTGAGTGATTGACAAATAACACTGAATGGTTAAAAAAAAAAAAACGTCTTTCACATCTTTCATATGATGGTTAATAAGCTATCTTGATCTATCCCAACAGTGTAAAGACAGAAGGAGCTTTGCAAAAATGTTGAGTTAAAATGATACCATTTTCCCACATTATATTTTATAGATTAAAATATAAAAATGATACATTTCTTAGAATCATATACATTCCTACCTTTCGTATCATTTTTATTCTAAAATAAAATGCACCTTAAAAATTTACGTTATCTTCCCATTGCTGCCAGCAAGTTGTAAGGCAGTTACGATTACCTCATACTTTCTAGTAAGCTCAGGAAAGAACCAGTATCAGAACTTACAGGATGGTATTAGAAGCTTAGAAGAAAATCCCAGAGACAAGTCTGACTTTTTTTTTTTAAGAAAGCTACGGCTGGGTGCAGTGGCTCACGCCTGTAATCCCAGCACTTTGGGAGGCCAAGGTGGGTGGATCACGAGGTCAAATATTAAGACCATCCTGGCCAACATGGTGAAACCTCATCTCTATTAAAAATACAAAAATTAACTGGGCATGGTGGCGCGCACCTATAGTCCCAGCTACTCGGGAGGCTGAGGCAGGAGAATTGCTTGAACCTGGGAGGTAGAGGTTGCAGTGAACAGAGATCGCGCCACTGTACACCAGCCTGGTAACAGAGTGAGAGTCCATCTCAAAAAAAAAAAAAAAAGAAAGAAAAGAAATGCTACATCACCAATACTCTTAATGGTACAGAGGACTCAGTTACCTTGAGTTGAAAGTTATTTCAGGGGAGTAGTCAGACTTCCAATTGTAGGAACTTTCAGAAACATTTTAATCAATCTAGTTCCACTGCATGTCATTTGGCTGATTACACAGTCTACATCTAAGTGAAATCCCCCAGCAGATATAAAATATAAATCCCCAGTGATACAAGAGCATTGTGTCATGGATCAAAGGCAGCGTTTTTTTCCTTTCTTAGTGTTACATAAAATCGTGGTATGAGCAATTGGAGTCAATGGAATAAGGCATATCATGCTTAAAAGATCTACACTCATGTACTATTAGCAATATGATTCTGTTCATTTTCCATTATTGGGAGTTAGTCAAACACTCACTATCCTCCACCCCCAATAAGCTGCCCTTTCTGGGACAAATGGCAGCCACTGAGTGCAGATGGCCAGGAGTATATGTATTTGCTCAGTGAGAAATTAATTAAAGTAGATGAAACCTGTGACCTAATTGGTTGCAACCATGGCCATATTTTGACAGCAGTAACAAGTGTATGTCTATTGCTATCTCTGAGACTGTTTATTTCACAGTAGAATAGATATATTCAAATGAAAACCATTTTTTCAAAATCATGTTTTTAGCAGTTGTATCAATACAACTGCTATCACTTTCATATTTTGACTCCCATAGAAATATAACATACACAGACAACCTCCTGAATGTTACCTTCTGTAACACCTTCTAATTTTTTTCTGTGATTCTTTTGAACCTTTCAGTCTACAATCCTCTATCTGTAGAAACAGATAATTTTACATTGAGTACTTATTTATTTATGAAATTTATATTCATGGCAGCAAATACATTTCAACTTAAGATGCACTTTGATGCCTGCTGACAATACAATTAAAACTTCTCATCTAAGTTGGATGTCCCCAAAACCTTGACAAGAAAACCAATAAAAGTGTCTTGCATCCTGTGTCCTATTTCTTTGGAGAATAAAAGGAATGCAAATGAAGTCAATGAGAAACCATGGGCAAAATATTTTAACTGATCGTCATCAAAGAGAACATAAAATCCTCTGTTCTTCAAGTACCTATTACTGTTTTTTTTCTTTTCTATTTTTAATCTTGCAAGAATCAGTGACTGGAGAACTGGCTTGGCTATTTTATCCAGGCTTTTGTACTCAGACAAATGTGACAGCCCTCAAAGAAACTTAAAAACGTAATTTAACCCCAGATGGTTCTTTTAACCTTTACTATATTATCAAAGCGCTATATGCTTTAAAATTTGAAAAGTCAATTTATCCTGCCACCTATCCACTTCTTTCTTCCCTCTCCTCATTTGCCTTTTCCAAATTGAATTCAGAGGTCAATTTTGATATTCGCCTGGTCGCTCACATCCACTAATTCCTTGCCTTTCACTTGCTTCTTTGTGCCTCTTCTGCAAACTCCCGGTTCTGGTTAGATCCAGCTCTCTGCAAATACAGCTTGACTACTTTTTCCGATCTCCTTGACAGCTGGCTGAAGCCCTGGGACTGATTTCTGGTAGTGAAATGTCGGCAGAAATGGTGGAAACTGTCCCTGGGCTTGACTCCTAAACATCTGTGAAATTGGTTATTTCTCTTATGATCGTGGAGGAATTTTGGTGGACTTTGAAGTTGGGAGTAGGGTGTGGAGGGGAGGTATTTACAGACACTTGATGTAGACGCTTGACTATGTGAAGAGCAACAGTTACCCCTAAAGCTCTTTGGAATGTGACAACAGAGAGGAAAACAAAAAGCCTTCCCTTTATTATGTCTCTGATATTTGGGAGCTGCTTGTTAGCTTCATTTGCTTACCCTAATCAATGGAATTAACACCCACAATGGGTCTTTAAATGCCACAAGACAACCATGCTACATTTCCCAAGCCTGTTCACACTTCTTGTCTCCTAAGTGATTTTCTCACACCCTTTTTGTTCCTTTCCTCACCCTCTTGCTTCTTATTTAGCTGAAAAACTGGAAGTAATCAAAGGAGAATGTCTATAAGCTCCACACAGTCACATCTCCCTACTCATCCAGCATCTGCCTGTATCTGCCCTGCCTTCCCTGGTGTCAGTGGTCTTGTCTAAGATGACTTTGTAGGTGTGTACTGGTAAATGTTGCTTCCAGATCTTTATGTCAGACTCTCAGTTAATCTTTCCTGTATTTGGACAATGGAAAACCTGGTGACCTTAAAGGAGATTTGCTACAGATGCAAATTTCCCCCACAAAAGAAAGCTTTGCAAGGCAACTTCTGTCTGCTGGCCATGTGACAGCTACCTCAAGATATGTCAAAGAAATCTATTTGGGGACAAAGTATTTTGATTTTCTTTTATTTTTCCTGAGGATAGGATCTTGCTCTGTTACCCACGCTGGAGTACACTAGTGCCGTCATGGCTCATTGCAACCTTGACCTCCTAGGCTCAAGTGATTCTCTCACCTCAGTCTCCCAAGTAGCTGGGACCACAGGCATGTGCCACCACACCCAGCTAAGTTTTTTATTAATTGTAGAGACAACATCTCCCTATGTTGCCTAGCTGCTCTCAAACACCTTAGCTACCCAAAGTGCAGAGATTATAGACATAAGCCACCATACCCCACCTTGATTTTCTTCACCAGGATATTCAGCATCTCGTGTATAATAAATTGGTGTGGAAGAAATATTTTAACATGCAATACTCTAAGCCAGGGGTTCTCAAGCTATAAAGGGCATCAGAATCACCTGAATGACCTATTAAAACATGGATTTCTGGGCCCCACCTCCAAAATTTCTGATTCAATAGTTCTCGGGTGGGACCTCAGAATTTACATTTCCCCCAAGTTTCCAAGTGATGCTTCTGCTGCTAGTCTGAGAACACACTATGAACAGGTGATGCTTCCGCTGCTGGTCCAAGGACATATGAGAACCACTGTTAAAGATTGGCTACTAAAAGAGTGATCCCTGAACCAGCAACATAGACATTATCTGGTCACGTGTAAAAAATTCAGAATCTCGGTCTTTATCCGAGAACTACTTAATTGGAATTTGCGTTTTAACTAGGAGGTTTAACAAGGCGTATTCTCCAGGTCATTTGTATGCATGTTAGAGTTTGAAAAGCATTAGGGTTTTAAAAAAATAGGAAGGATATAGGACTGAATGTTTTCCCTAAGGCAAGGAGAAGTCTGGCATTGCCAAGTGTAAAGCCAAATGTTGAGAACTGTTAAGTAATGCAGTTACAGTAGTTCTTGTTATCAGTCGTTGCACTTGCTATGGTTTTAGTCACCCTGGATCACTGAAAATAGGGGAATACAGTACTGTCAGATATTTTGAGAGAGAGAAACCACATTCACATAACTTTTATTACAGCACATTGTTATTATTATTCTGTTTTATTATTGTTGTTGTTAATCTCTTACTGTGCCTAATTTATAAATTAGACTTTCTCATATGTATGCATGTATAGGAAAAACAACATATATAGGATTAGGTACAATCTACAGTTCAGGCGTCTACGGGGGGTCTTGGAATGTATCCACCTCCAATAGGTACAACAGCGAAGCAGGAAAGAACTAACATAACTAACTTCATTTTTGTTTAAGGGACCTTTACCTATTCCTGCATATAGGCAAGGATAATTATAGAGCACTGAGATAATATACAAAAACAGCAGTCATGCAGTTTTCAAAAAGAACTCTGAGTTTAAAGGAGAAGTACGTCAGCGACTATGTTTTGTTAAAGATTTGTGGGAAAAGTGTGACCTGACAAGGGAGAAGAAGGTCCCAGCATCCTCACACCCTCGCTGGTGCCCAGATGTCTGCAGTCATCAGTTACCTCTTGCCCTGAGCCCTCCATCTTCTTCCTGCCCTTAACATAAAAAGAGACAAAAATTTAGAATGACCTAAGATGGTACTTTAGCAGGACAGTCTGCCATCATCTTGGTTTGCTGGCTTTCTGAGTAAACCTGCTTTCCTCCCACCAACTCTCATCCCTTGAGTTTTGCCTTTCAAGCAGGAGGCAAACTTGGGTTTAGTTACTGGGGGACTACTGTATATATTATACATAATAGCTATAATTATATCTTAATTATACATGTGTATGTGTATAATTTGTAGTCTATAAAAACATGTTATCTTTTTAAAAACAGACAAACAAAAAGACAATTTGTGTAGGTTGAGGATTTTCAGAATCCCTTAATGTACAGTTAGCAGCAACCCAGGTGACAAAGAAGTCAGAATGAGGCAGAATTTCTTGGGCAGCAGCAGGCCAAAGCTAACACCGACTGACACCTGAGCCTAGAAATTGTTGAAAATGGAGAAGCCATTGGGCAAGCTCCCAGCTACATCTCTGGTGCTCTTACTGGGAAATATCAAAGACTTACACTTGGGCTGCTTCTGTCTTCCATGTTCTTAGCTTCATGTAAGAAGTAATAATGGCAGGTCTGAGAGCAGGAAAAGATGTTTAGTAAGAAAGTAATTCTGGACAGTCTCATTAACTAAAAGGCTAGGTGCAGAATTGGCTAATAAGAGGTATATATTGAAAGAATTTTTCTAATCCCTCAAGCTTTCTTTGTCCAATATCAGAAACTCTCACTGATAGTAATAAAATGCAAAGGAGTATCAAGAAAGGGTTACATAAATAAATGTATCATTTTATCCCTTAATGCTTTGGACATGGCAGTTTTTTCTAAACAATTCTTTTTATGTTTAATATATTAAAATAAAATTTAGTCATAATAATGAACCAATATTTGAAACAAAAAGTCTGTGGAATGTTCTTAAGTTTCTTTTTTTTGTTGTTGTTCTTAAGTTTCTTAAAAAACATAGTACACCAGGTAAAAGAAGTTTGCATAAAGATCGTAGGTAATTTTTACTCAAATCTTTTCGAATACTGGTCAAAAAATAAAGCTTCCCTAATCTCTGCAATAAAATGATATGGGTTAGTATTTTAATAATATGTTCAAAAGCTAGTACATATAGGATGCTTGAAAGTTATACTAGTATAAACTTTTAAAAAATTATTTTACTTTCATTTTAGATTAAATAGCTATATGTGCAGGTATGTTACATGGTTATATCATGTGATGCAGAGGTTTGAGCTGCAAATGCTCTGTCCCCCAGATACAGAACATAGTACCCAAAGGTTAGGCTTGCAACCCTTGCTCTCCTTCCTCCATCTGCATTCTGTTAGCCCCCAGTGTCTATTGTTGCCATATTTATGTTCATGAGTTCTCAATGTTTAGCTCCCACTTATACATGAGAACACACAGTATTTGTTTTTCTGTTCCTGTGTTAATTTGCTTGGGATAATGGCCTCCAGCTGCATCCATTTGCTGCAAAGCACATAATTTTGTTCATTTGTGTGGTGTGTAATAGTCCAACATGTACATGTACCACATATTCCTTATCCAATCCACCATGGATGGGCACCTAGGTTGATTATGGTGCTATTGTAAACAGCACTGTTATGAACATATAAGGATATGTCTTTTTGGTAGAATGATTTATTTTCTTTTGTATATATACTCAGTAGTGGGATTTCTGGGTCGAATAGGTTCTTTGAGACATTAAAGGTTTTAATTTCTTTTCTTTCCTCATCAATTTACATTCCCATCAACAGTGTATAAGCATTCCCTTCTCTCCACAACCTTGTTTTTTTTTGTTGTTGTTGTTGTTTTTTGATTTTTTTTGTTGTTGTTGTTGTTTGACTTTTTAATATGGTCTTAGAGGATCACGACATAATGGGGATATTTTTAGACAAGCCAAAGATGGAAAAGCATAATGCCTAGGGGCAGGGTAATGGGTTGCGATATGGGCTAAGTGGCATGCAAGGTTCACGTATTGAAATGGAGAATGCACATATAGCTGTGATTGCTTTGCCAAGTGGACTTGAGAACATCCCCAGCCTCCCACTGGGGATGGATTGGCAAACAAGCAGAATGTTATTGAAGCCATTTATGAAAGACTGAATCCTTATAAAAATGATGATACCGACTTCACATCAACTGATGCTGTGTGTTGAAACTGCTCATCTAGCCATGGAGTTTACCTTCACCTCCGAAGTGAGGATAGCTCAACTTTGTTGAATGTTTTAACATCCATCCTCAATTTTAAGGAAGGGGATATGACATGGGTGAGAATTATTATACCAGAGAACTTCAGCAGTACAACTTCTAGCCCAGAACTAATTTTTTTTTATTTGTAAATTTAAGACTTACATAAACATGATTTCAAACCATAATTCAAATCTACCTTGATCCTTTAGATAGTACCAGCTAGTACTAGGTACTAATTCTACTGAAACTATTCCAAAAAAATCAAGGAGTAGGGACTCCTCCCTAACTAATTCTATGAAGCCAGCTTCACCCTGACACAAAAACCTCACAAAACACAAAAAGAAAACTACAGACCAATGTCCACGGTGAACATAGATGCAAAAATACTAGCAAACTGAATCCAGTAGCATGTCAGAAAGTTGATTCACCATAGCCTTCATTCCTGGGATGCAAAGTTGGCTCAACATATACAAATTAATAAATTCATCACATAAACAGAACTGAAAACGAAAATCACATGATCATCTCAATAGACACAGAAAAGGCTTTTGATAAAATCAAACAGCTCTTCATGATTAAAAAAAACCATCAACAAACTAGGCATCAAAGGAACATATGTCAAAATAATAAGATCCATCTATGACAAACCCATAGCCAACATCATACAAAACAGGCAAAAGCTGAATGCATTTCCCTAAAAACTACAGCAAGGCAAGGATGCCCACTGTCATCACTCCTATTCAACATAGTACTGGAAGTCTTTGCCAGAGCAATCAGGCAGAGTAACTCCATCTTGTATAGGAGCTGGGTAAAATGAGGTTGAGACCTACTGGGCTGCATTCCTAGATACTTAAGGCACTCTAAGTCACAGGAAAAGATAGGAGGTTGGCACAAAATACAGGTCACAAAGACCTTGCTGATAAAATAGTTTGCAGTAAAGAAACTGGCGCAAACCCACCAAAATCAAGAGGGTAATGAGAGTAACCTGTGGTCATCCTCACTGCTACATTCCCGCCAGCACCATGACAGTTTACAAATGCCATGGCAACGTCAGGAAGTTACTGTACATGGTCTAAAAAGTAGAGGCCTGGAGGGCAGTGGCATGATCTCTGCTCATTGCAGCCTCAACAGTCCAGGCTCAAGGGATCCTCCCACCTCAGACCCACAAGTAGCTGGAACTATAGGCATGAGCCACCACACCCAGCTAATTTTTGTATTTTTTGTAAGTATGAGTTTTTGCTATGTTGCCCAGGCTGGTCTCAAACTCCTGGGCTCAAGCGTTCTGCACACCTTGGCATCCCAAAGTGCTGGTACTACAGGAATGAGCTACTGTGTCCAGCCTAAGAGAAAATGTCATCTATGATGTTGCCAAGTGGTGGTGTCGGAAGAAAGCTACAAAGAACTAATTTGCCATGAGCGTTTTATGTTTCTCTTGAGTTTTTTGAGTGTGGCACTGATTGCCCTGTGTTCTGGACTGTCTATTTAAGGAGCAGCTATAGACACAGAGGTAGTATCTCCTCTGTAGCAAAGGATAAGTTTGCTCACAGCCTTGGAAGACAGAGGAGTATGTCTCCTTGGACACGCTTGCTGCCCAATATAAAAAATTGGGGTTCCCAGAGCTCTAGGGTCCTCTCCTGTAGTGCAACCAACTGAATGTGCAGGGGACATCTGACCCTCTTTGTGTTGCCCTGTGGGACACGGAGTTCAGGAAACTGGCACAAACATGCACATGTTCTGGCTGCTGCTGTTGTTCGATGAATTGTCTTTCATCTATGACCTGGGGTCTTATGATGTCTATCAACATCCATGAAACTGGGGCAGGATCACTTGTTACCTTGCCACCTGAGTAAGGTTTCACATCCGTTACAATACCTGACAGTTCTGGCAGTGAGAGTGGGATGCTGAAAAAGGCATGTTTTTCTAGAGGAATGAGGACCTTATGGGCTGATAAACAACATTTGAGAAAAGTCCATGGGAACTGGTAGTAAATATGTTGACCAAATTGTATGGTTAACTAGACAATAAATAGGACTTCACCACTGCCCACTGATGAGAAACTGAGAAGGTGGTCACAGCTGGCAATACGAGGAAGCAGGTTCAAAACATCTAACAAATACTATGTCATTGTTGTCAACTCTGCTCAGGCAGAGGAACTTCCTTGAGAAACTGATGGTTAATTAGGTGCACTGAATTATAGCAACTTGTACTAAGAGTCATCCTCAGCCAGCAAAAATTTCTACCCCAACAACAACAGTTGCAGAGCTGTATGTCTACACTGAGTGTGAAAGAAGGAACATTTGCGACCATTATTGGCAGAACTAGGCTAATTGTTAGCATGTTGGCTGGTTCCCTTGAGACATTTGCTAAGGAAGAATGGTAACAGCTGGGCCATCTTATAATTCAATCCCTCCTGCAGTCAATCTATTAGGCCAATTGTGGATCCACTTAAGACAACTGTACACGGACTTACAGGTGGTGAATTTTCGTTCTGGTTTAGTTGTTGTTTCTTTGTTTTGCAGTGGATCCTGGCTGCTCTGAGGGAGCATTAGCCTTGTCAAGGAAATTTGCTGATATAGTTAAACCATAGAAGAGACATTGACTAGTATTCTGGCTCTTACTGCCCTGATAGGATTTACAATGTGATAAAAGAGACCCACTGGAGAATGAGAAATTGACCCAATGAAATCTATATAAACTCCTGTGGGTAGCCCCACCACCATGGATACAGTCCCTAGTCTTTCTATTGAAACAAGGCAAGATTTTAAGTGATATTAGCATGGAAATAGAGGTGCACGTGCCCCACATTAAAGTGAACGCCTTTAAAAGGCTGTCCCAGTAGGCACCAGTCAAGCGTTAGTTGGCTGGAGGATGCAAACCTAGTGGTCTCAGCTAGAAAGCAACGTGACTGCTGCTAAGTTAAGGGGTTCCGATGGTGTTCACAAGAGGAACCGCGCACCCAGGAGGGTACTCACTGGGATGAACATATCTGGAGTTCTTTCAGTTGAACCAAGACTGCTGCTGCCACGTTGCTCAAAACTGAAGGTAAATGTGAAGCTGCCTGCACCGAGCTTCCCTCTTTCACTACTATCCTTTACTCTTTCTCTGCGCCAGTCACTTTAAGGAGACAAAATATTAGAGGTAAAGATGAGGTCTCTTTGTCCCTGGAATATGTTTGGGAATTTTGAAAAGGGGAAGGACTCAAACTTTTATGGCTTTTTGGATATGGGCAGCTAGGGAACTATGCTGTGCAGACCCGTGAAAGAAAATAGGTCTAGATTCAGCTAATGAGGTTGGGGAAGGATTCTCGGTGGGAAAGGAAGGTTAACGTGACCTTGTGGGCCTATTCAGTGTTCTGTTGTTGATGCTTCTACCTAGGAATGTAGACAGTGATGTATTATATGATTGTACTTCTTTGTCTCATAGGGCCAGAGGCAATTTTTTTGACTGAGAAGAGCCACACATAGAGAACTGCTAGTTGGACATAGAAATAGCTCTGCATTTTATACTTCTGTTCTCTCGTAGGTGTTCTAGCAGAAATAGTATAACATCTTAGGGAAAGGAAGATCACAGCCTTGTTGAAGGACTTAAAAATAGAAAGAATAGTAAGAGATTCCGTAGCCCAATACAACAGCCTTACACAGTCAGTGGAAAAAAAAAAACCTAACAGGACTGGAGATTCACAGTGGTTATCAACTTGAATTCAGCTATTGCTCCCAATGCCTCCGCAGTTGCAGGCATTGTAAAGGTGATTGTGTTCATTACACAGATCAATAGCACTTGGCGTCTTGTCTTTAGACACTGCTGAAACCTATTTTGCCATGGGCCTGGCACCAGGGGATCCAGATCAGTTCTCATTCCCGTGGTAAAGTCTCCAATGTATGGTTGCTATACTTCCCCAGTGTTCCCTACACTTCTCTGCCATTTGCTACAGAGGAGTAGGTCAGGATTTAGCAGAAGTGCTTCTGTTCTTTAATTTCCAAAGTTTTTCCTGTATATATAATGTTGCCAAGTCAGAATACTCATCCTCAATGGCCCTGACTGTGGTATTATTACACTTCCTCCAGTGGGAGTAACTGATAAATCCTGAAAAAATGCAAAAGAACTGCTTGCCAAGTAAAGTTTTTTATGGAACAATGTGGGTAGATTCACAATGTTAAGTCCCTCTGGCAGTCAAGGAAGACTACTGTCTCTTCAGACCTCAAAGCCAAAAAAAAAAAAAAAAAAAAAAAAGCCACATTATTGGGCTCTTTAGGAATTGGAGACAGAATGTACCTTGCTTGGGCATTCTACCTGACCTTTATATTGGCTTATCCAAAATTCATATTTTGAATAGGGCCCAAACCAACATTCTCCACTGAAAGGTGTTCAGCTTTCCATTTTGGGAACCCACATCCTTAACATCCATCTTGAGTGACCAGTGATTTTCTAAGTTGAGTCTCTGATAAAGAGAAGCTGCCTCCATTCAGAGGTGCCCTTTAGGGTCTGGACTTGTCCTCTCTTTGAGACAGTTCAGTGCAATCAGGGAGAGGACAAGTTCTGACCCCACTCGGCAAGCTGAATGGAGACAGCTTCTCTACCAGAGGCTCAAAGTAGCAAATTATAACGCCCTTTATAAAGTGGCTTCTGGCTCTTGTTGACATAAAATACATGACCTACAGAGGCCTTGTGACTTGCTTGTCTGATATTCTCATTTGGCAGTGGGTGGACCAATTCCGAATCAGTGATAAGTTGGGAAGGGCCCAACAAGCCTTGGCTGTCAAAGGGCAACAGCATATTTATGAATGCAACCAGCCTGGCCTCAGCAGCATCTTAGCATCCTGGCAGCAGTTTTACATAAAACATTAAGGTAACTATCCTTTTGGTAGAAACTTTATCTCCCTTTCTGTCACCTGAGGCTAAGCTGCTACTGAATGGAGCCTTCAATCCACAGTAGTCCCCTAAATGCCTATGCCTGGTTCACTGGTTTGGCTGAGCTGAATTATAACAATATCAGCAAGGCTGCTGGGGCCATTCAGGCTGAGTGGCAGCTATGCAGAATATGAATGTGGTTCTCTAGTAAGTGGGCACAGTTCAAGTCCGTTCTCATTGATCTGCCTAGTGTAGTCCTTGGTGAACTTTGTTACATTTTTACTGACTCTTAGGCTATTTCCAGTGACCTGTTTGGCATGCTACTTTGAAAACCACAGACAGATTCAATATGTCCTCTTTGGGATCAATCTATGAAAATAATTCACAGCTGCTAATCAAAACATCTGGATCACTCATAGATACAGCATATGAGTGTGTTTTCTGATAAGACCAGCTGGAAGTAAGCAGCCAGTTGAGCCTGCACGACCCAGATCGTCACCCTGGCTGCCTAAATCCATCATTGTATCAGGCATGCTAACACATCCACTGACATAGACTGGGAACAAAGGAAAGGACTCTGTATTTCTGTTGCAAGCCAGACCTGGGACTCTTGCCAGAAACTGAACAGCTTGCCTCCAGGTGAGGCCACATTGTTTGGGGTATTACGCAAACCCAGTCTTGGAAGACTACACTAAACAGTCAGGTGGTGGTGGTGGTGATGGTGCTTCACCACTCTTGATTCATTTTAGGTTGCACTGTGGCTGTTTGAGTTTGATCATCTGACCCTGTGGCATTCTGAGGGGTAGACAAATGCCCCCACAAACATAAAGGACAGATTGGACTGGCTGACCTCATTCAGTCCCTCCAAAATAAGAATTGACTGCATTATTCAAAATGATCTGGAAGTGATAGGGCTCACCATTTGTTTGGGCAGCCACACTAAAGGCCCTGAGACCTTTGCCCAAAAATCGATGTGGGTACTACTTGGGCACTCCAACAAATGTAAACAACGCCTCTTTCCAGGGACCCTCCCAAGAACTGTGCTTCTTGTGTGAAGACAAGCATTTCTTAGCTCTTCTTGAAAACATGGTGACTCATACCTTAGGGTGGTCATAAGAAAGCTCTCAGATGACCTCAAAGATCCCTCCAAGATGAGGCTGTCCTCGGTTTATCCAAAGAGCTTCCTGGAGGGGTAACTGACACACTTTTTTTATGTGCAACCTGCGGGCAGTTATCTGTGCATTGGAAGCCCTCCAATTAGAAATGGTGATACAAAATTTGTCCCTGATTTTAGCTGAAGTGATCAGTGGTGCCAACTTTGCCCTGGAAGACAATCAAATCAGTTTCAGCTCACTGGCCAGTGTTGTTATGGATGCTACAATTGTCCTATATTTTCTGCTTGCAAGCCAAGGCAGTGTCTGTGCAAATGCTAATACATCCTGCTATACTTGGATTAATGCCTTGGGCCAAGTGAAAAGGTCAATACAAAAACTGATGGTTTATGGGATTTGTTTAGCTGGTTAGGCCTGGGATCCCAGGAGCCATGATTGAGGTCACTACTGCCGTTTTGAGTCTTGTTAGTAATAGCCTCAATTAAACACCACATAAGACAAATAGAAAGGATGCATTCCAACCTCTTTCTGTCAGATTAATTCCTTGAGTATGCCACTCTAATAACTACTGATTAGTTATTAGAGTGGAAATACTCAAGGAAATAATCAGTAGTTATTAGAGTAGCATACTCAAGGACAATTCTTCAGAATCCAGGATGGTAGAGAAACCAGGGGTAGATGTTGGGAGATAACCCATCACAGGATTCTCACATTTGTCCTTATCTTGTGGCTTTCTTTGGTTTGCATTGTCTTTTAAAGGACATTTGTCCAGACAGCAGCCATGGAAGATAGTTTGTCTCTCTAGAGCAAAGGGCAGGCATGTTTGCTGTCTGGTATAGTAAAGGGAGTTTTTTCCCCTCAGGAGCAAAGGGCAAACATGCTTACTGTCAATTATAAAAAATTTGGGTTCTCAAAGCTTAGGCTTCCTCTCCTATAATGCAGCACACTCACATGAAGGTATCATCAGACCCTCCTTGTGTTGCCTGAGAATTGGCATTTATGAAACCAGAAAAAAAACTGTAGCTACTCTGGCGATGCTATTGCTTTGAGTAATAAAGCGTCCTTTATCTCTAACAAGGAATCTAATGCCTTCTACCCACCTCCATAAAATGGTGGCCAGCTAAGTTGTCAGATTGCAAGCAGGACAGAATCTCAAACCATTTATAGTTCTTGACCATAAGTTCTTGTGCATTCAAAATACGTTAGGCTTATCCCTCTATTTGGGAGGAATCATCAGTTTTGTATGTAAAAATGCAGTCTTATTTTCCAATTAGAAAGAAGCAAGGCCCTACAGTCACGCCTCTAGGGTAAAGTTTACTAGAGAAAATTAGAGTGGCTGTGTTTTGTGGGAAGACTTATCAAAAAAAGCTGGATCCTCAAAAAAATGGGATGAGCCAGAGAGAGACAAAAAAAAAGAAGAGCACCAAGGAGAGATGTTTCTCAAGGGCCCAAATCATGCTGAGGTCCTGAGCAGATTCCCTAAGTACAATTCTGTACTGCATTATGTAGTAGAAGGTATCTTGTTTCAGCAGTTTTGCAACTGAAACGTTCAGTTCATTCAATAATGAAAAACAGGAGGCCCCATCCAGCAGAGGGAGGAAAGCATCAGGATACAGCAGGCAACACTCGGGGATGAGGAAAGATGGTTGTCAGCTGACTCTGTTACTTAGAGGCAGAATCTTGGACCACTTTTCTCTTTTCCCAGTTTGCTCCAGCCATGACTTCTGGTTTCCTCAAACACACTAAACCTTTCCCTTTTATGGGGATATTTTATGAGCTATTACATCTGCCTGAAATGTTCCTTCCCATGATTTGAACAAGACTAGCTATGTCTTGGACACATTCAGTTCATTCAACAGTTAGTGAGACCCTATATGTGCCAGATTTTGTTACATATTTTGAGGGTAAAGCAGTAATAATAAAAAACAAAACCCCAAAAGAAACTATGCATTAATACAAAATTCTGCCTTCATGGAAGTTATATTCTAGTAGAGTGTGGGAGCACAGACTATACATTATGTAAATAAACCAAGTGGGGTTTCAAATAATGGCAAATGCTGTAGAGAAAAATAAGCTGGTGAGAGAGATAGTGAATGGCAGAGTAACAGTGGGGGTTTTATATAGGGTGTAGGGAACATCTCACAGGCAAAATGAGAACAAGAAACAGGAGAGGTTGGGGGGTGAGTTTTGTAGATGCCTGGGGGAATATGGGTCAGAGCAGAAGAAGGAAGAAGTGCAAAGGCCCTGAAGTGGAAGTGTGCTATGCTGTGCTGAAGGAACAGCAGAGGCCAGCATGGCTGGAGTACAGGGGAAAAGGGGTGAACAAGGAGGAGGAGCTGAGGTCATGCAAGTACTCAGGCTGAATCATGGCGAGTCTTGTAGGCATTGCAGGGACTTCGCTGCTGCTGTGTGTGAGAAAGAGCAGAGTTTCCATAGTCAGGTGAGCTGAAATGATGGATGACTGGATTGACTGAGGAGAGAAGGAACTGTCAGAGAGAGAGGAGAGCATATCTCAGGGTAAGTCAGAGAGCAAATGATCTAGTGCAGAAGTGGAAAGAGGGGCCTTACCTAGAAGCACAGGAAGTTCTTCCTCCAGATCCACAGGAGAAGGCAGCAAAAATGGGTAGGATTGGTTGCTGGGAGCTTAGAAAACATTTCTCTCATTGCTTCTATTCTTGTTTTCCCCCAGAGAAATAGGAGGCAGCTGCGGTTAAGAAAGGAGATATTGGAGCTTTGCAGAAATAGTAGATGATGGGCATGGTGACTCATACCTGTAATCCCATCATACTGGGGGCTGAGGCAGGCAGATCACTTGAGACTAGCAGTTCGAGACCAGCTTAGGCAACGTGGCAAAACCCCGTCTCTACTAAAAATACAAAAATTAGCTGGATGTGGTGGTGCACACCTGTAATCCCAGCTCCTCAGGAGACTGAGGCACGAGAATCACTTGAACCCGGGAGGCAGAGGTTGCAGTGAGTTGACAGAGCAAGGCTCTGTCTCAAAAAAAAAAGTAGGTATACAATGGACTAGAAAAATGCAATATGATTGTCAGCAGTGTCAAGTGTCCTCTAGAGGTCCCCGATCATGAATTTCATATGAGACTTGTCATCATGGCTGTGTGTTTTACTCCAGGCTAAATTCAACTGCTAGTACAGGTAAGAAGTAAGCTAGACTCTGTTTGTATCTCAGAAATGATGTCTTCAGATAAGTCTCATTCCCACTCTGAAGTGGCCCCTCAGTGACATCAGTGTGATTTAATCCTTTGCTTTGCACACAGCACTATGCATGTTTCTTGTTCACTTAGTTGTCTTGATGTTACCTTTTTCTTACATGGAAATATGAAAGCCAACATATTTCTACCTCATTCACTGTTAAGTTTTAAAACATTGCTTGGTTTATACATACATTAGGTGTTCAGAAATATTAAGTAAGCGATCACTTCCTCACTTCCATTAAAGGTAGGTAGATTGTGTGTGTTTGTGTGTGTGTGTGTGTGTATGTGTGTGTTAGAGGTTGGCTAATCAGAGATTCACTTGTTTTCCAAATCATAAATCCAAGCTGGCAAATAGACATCCAACCCATGAACCACAACACGCTCCTATGCATCTATGTCTTTTCTTTTAATGCTAGAAAGAAAAAGTAATGTCTTAGAGGCTCCTTTAAATACTAAGAAAGAGTTCAGTAGTTTCTTTGTCACCAGTTGAATTTTCACACTGAAAGAGAGGACGTGGTGCAGGTTGGCCTCATGCAGGTTGGTGACCTGAGAGGTCACCACTTGTTTGAAGCCCAGTTGATGAGCTGGAATGGTGAATGAGCACGCACTTACCTTACGAAGATACAAAAACATAATCAGCAGAAGATCTATAACCTTACCAATAGTTAAAAGCAGTAAGTCTTTTACAATGTAAAAGGCAGAGCTTAAGTGAAGTTTCTTAATTTCTCACCTTCAATTATTTTTTCCTGTATGTGATTAGATGATTTCTAATCCAGTTTACAATTAAATCCAAACCAAGCATTCAGATGAGCAGACCTACGCATGTAATTTAATATACTGTGAAAACAACTCATAGGGTCTCTACTAATTGTGTTCATAATGATAGTATCACTACTCTTTATCACTATGCATAATCATATTTCAAGATACCTACGGGTGTGTGTGGGGGGCTAACGAGGCTAGTTACCCGTTTGCATGTTATCTTTGCCTTTTCTTCCTTTTCATTGTTACATCAGCAACTGTACTGGCAAATAGGTAAAGAATAGGGCAGATAAATGGACAAAGGTAATTCAGCTGGTAACTCCCATAAACTATTTGGGCAGAGGAATATCGTGAAATTTTTTCTAAAATAAAATCTCTATTCTCTCCATCCCCATTTCCATTACCCTGGTTTTTGTTCATTCACTTTTGGCCTTGACTATTGCAGTCTCTTCTATACTTGCTTTCATCCAATGCGTTCCCCATATGGTAGTCTAAGTGCTATTCTTGAAATGCAAATTGAACGAGTTTCTCCCCGCTTAAAAACCCTCAGTGGCTTATGGAGGGGCTCGGTGTCTACTCCTTAAGTTTTAGGGTCCTTCAGGATATGAACCGGTCACCTCTGTGGCCCTCCTCTCCTCACTTGTGACATCTCAGCCATGTTGAACTAATTCCATATCCTCAAATATATCTTGATTTTCAAGTCTGAGTTTTTACCAGTTCTCCCATCACTTGTGTGCTTTTCCTGGCAAACTCCTACCACCCTCCAACTATCAGAAAACATTGCACCAGTACCTCTGCTCTTCTAGGTAGAGGTTGTAAGGTAGGAGACTGGCAGGATTTATTTCCTAGGCCAGACAGGATGGAGTGAAGAAAGTGGCCAGAAGCAATAGGTAGCATTAAAGGCAACCTGTAGTTACCCTCACTGCCCATTAGTATAAGACACTCCCACCATCACCATGACGGTTTACAAATGCCATGGCAACAACCTGTTAGTTACCACTCCTTACTCATGGCAACAGCCCCTAGGTTACTACCCCGCCTTTTTTTTTTTTTAAAGAGATTTCTGAATAACCCACTCCTTAACTTGCATATAATTAAAATTGGGCATAAATACAGCTGCCAACAGCCCATATGCTTACGGTTCTGGGTGCACTGTCTAAGCATTAGCCCTGGTCTGCAGTGAGCAGCTCTGGTTCATTCAATGTTGCTGTCTAATACCACCAGCTTTTAACTCTTTCCTGGGCAGAATCAAGAACCCTGACAGGCTAAACCCCAATTTGGGGGCGTGCCCATCCTGTATCAGTTAGGTTTCTTCTTTCTGTAGTTTTTCATTGTCATCACTTTTCTTTTTCCTTATTTTTAAGGTCATTGAGAGCAGGGACTGTGTCTGTCTCGTTTCTTATTGCAGCCCCAATGCATTTCACGACGCTCAGCTCCTGGTAAATGTTCGGTAGATCTTTTACATTTTGCTCACTGTAATAGATTTAGAATTGTATTTTAATTATGTATATCTGCATATACAAATGCATAATTGACACATAAGTCACAGGTTATATTGTTTATTTTTGTTAGGATGATTTGAATGTTCAGAGCGCTTTTAATTCATGACATTTCATGGCTTCATTATGTTAATAGACTTAATTAGGCATCTGTATGAGATCCTCTGTCAAACTTGAGCGGTCTCTTAAGACTGGCTGATAAATGAACCTACGATTAAAAAAACAAACATAATGTTACCAAAGTCGACTGGCTGAAACAATGTGAAACACCGTTCTTGAAAATGCTATTCTCTATGATTTCATTTTGTACAGACTGGAGGCTTGGCTGCTCTTAATCATGTGATGACGTAGGACCTCAGATCCATATTACAGTACACGGAGCATTGCAAACAACTGCTGAGTTACACTCACTTTCCTCCTCTGAGTCAGTGACAGGAGCTGCTTCGGTGGAATGCACTGTGGCAGGTTGTGGGCGACACACATAAAACAGAACGGTTTTCCCTAACACTCTGGGAAAATGTGGATAATGCTATTTGTTCATAGTCATGGGCATGCTTGAATGATGACACGGATTCTGTTTCCTTGAAATGGCAAGAGCTTTTAAACAAGCATATGTGAAGCTAAGCCTGAGGGCAAGAATTCCTGGCAGCTGAGGGAAGGGGAGGCAGAGCTTGCCAATGCCATCTGCTTAATTTTCCTAATAATCTAACACCTGCCAGGGAGACTCATCTTGTATCCCAAAATGGCTGAGAATTGTAGAAACACCAACAAAAACTTCTTCCGAGCCTCTCACCCTCATTACTAAGAGAGTGGCATTCCAACTTACCTACTTAGTCTAAAATGATGAGGATGTTAGTATCTCTGAGTGCCATCGTCACTGCCATTAAGCCATGTTTCCTGAGAACCTATGGCATTCTTGGCACACTCTTCTTGAAATAAGAGACTGATTAAATAAAAGGCTGCAGAGAGAAATCAACCTTTCACCTGATAGTACTCTTCCTTGGCGTTTCCATCAGCTTCCAGGTAGGCAGTCAGATAAGGATCTGATTTCTTTCAGTTTTGTTGTAATCAGCTTTAAAATTAAACTTTTTTTTTTTGAGACAGAGTCTCACTCTGTCGCCCAGGCTGGAGTGCAGTGGCATGATCTTGACTCACTACAACCTCCACCTCCTGGGTTCAAGCTATTCTCCTGCCTCAGTCTCCCAAGTAGCTGGGACCATAGGTGCCTGCTAATTTGTGTATTTTAATTTGTGTATTTTTATCACGCCCAGCTAATTTGTGTATTTTTAGTAGAGTCCACCATGGCCAGGATGGTCTCAAACTCCTGACCTCAAGTGATCCTCCTTTCTCAGCCTCTTAAAGTGCTGGGATTGCAGGTAAAATTTAACTCTTGAGTAAGTACTTACCTCACCCAGAAGAATGGACGAATGCTTGTATTCTAATGCAAAACAACCAGAATTTAGTTTAATCAGTGATCAAGGTCTGAACATGTATTTCAAATCAGAATTTTCTCTCAAATATTCGTGTCTGGTTTTCAGAATATCTCACAGCTGTAGTCTGTTAAAGTCCTCATCACCCTATGAAAGGAAGGACTACAGAGGGACAGAGGGCAGGTGTGGCTATTCAGGGAGTTGAAAAATGTTCCCCTGAAAGTTATATACTTCTTCAGAATTATCCTTTATAAATGAGAATACGGATATTTGATGAATAGTAATTTACCTGTTATGACTACATAACCTCATTGATCTCACCAAGTAGTAAATGATGACATTTCTTAAAATACTAGGGCTTGTGACTAAAGTTCAACCTGGCACATGTTAATTCTTTGAAGGATGGGAAAAAAAATTATGTGAATGGTCTTAATATCGCCTCTGGGAAGTAGCTTCTATTTTCATGGACACTTCCAATCTAGAATAAAGAGAAATAAGTTGTCTAACAGTAGATATCCTGTGGTCAGATTGATTTTTGTTGTGTATTAAGATTTGATCTAGGAAACAGCTCCTGTGACGTGAAAGCATCAAATTCTCATCTTTGGAACCACATATCATAGGAATAAGAAGTGATTGGTTGTTGTGAGAATACATACAGAAGTCACTGGTATTGGACTTAATATTCTAAGGTTGTCATTGACATCATATAGTCTCTCAAATAATGTATTTTCCTGATAGATTTTTAATAGACTGACATACACACTCCAGGAAATATAATAATCAACAATAAATATATAATCTGTTGACAGGATTTCACACAGACCAAATCATCATGTACTTTGGATTTTCATTGCATTTTATATTCCGTGCCTAGTTTTATTGTCCAGGATTGATTAGAATCCATCATTAATCAGCACATTAATATTTTCATTAGTCTTTAATTAGTATATTTGATGGTGATTATAAAGAGAGTTTACTTGTAAGAATTATTTTTAAGCTTGATAGGTGGTGCCAAGATGGCCGAGAGGAGGCAAAACTGGGATGCAGCTCCCAGTAAATGAGACTCAGATGGCTAGAGGACTTTACGATTCCAAATGAGGTGCTGGGTTCATTTAAAGGGGACTGGAAGGACTCTGAAAATAGCCCAGGGAAGGAGTCAAAGCAGGGCGAGAGCTGCCCAGGGAGAATGAACCAAGACAGGGTGGGGCGCGTCCCCACCTGGAACGTGCAGCCAGCTTGGAGGGTCAGGGGACTTCACCCACTCAGTGCTCCGATTTGGATCCTTTGCTTACCTCATCCCTCCTGCAACCCACAGTCCATGACAGCCCCGCCAGACTGAGGGGTGCTGTGGGTTGTTGATGCAAATCTGAGTGAGGGTTCCTGCGTGGTGGCACAACTTATCGGCTGGACCTGAGTGGAAGTTTGGACTAATGCTAGTGGGATGGAACAGCCCATCCCACAGAAAAAGGCAGAGATGAAAGCAGGAAAACAGGTCATAAGGCCTGGCAGGCCCCATCCCCCACAAAACTGAAACTGAAGCCTGTGTGCCAGAGAGCTTGGCAGCTAATATACCAGTTTGACCCCAACCAGGAAGATTGAGCCCAGGGAAAGAGAGATGCCATTGGGAAGGTGGGGCTAATTTAACCTGCAAACAAACCCCAGGGGAAAACCACCCACTTAGCAACCTGACTGAAGATAAAAGGGAGATAAATCAACGAAGATGGGGAAAACCCAGTGCAAAAAGGGTGAAACCATCGAAGACCAGAACACTTCTTCCCCTCTCAGGGATCACAACTCCTCACCATCAAGGGAACAAAACAAGACAGAAAATGAGTTTGATGAGTTGACAGAAGCAGGCTTCAGAGGGTGGACAAAAACAAACTTCTCTGAATTAAAAGACCATGTTCTAACCCAATGCAAAGAAACTAAGAACATTGAAAAAAGGTTAGACAAAATGCTAACTAGAATAACCAGCTTAGAGAAGAACATAAACAACTTGATGGAGCTGAAAAACACAGCACAAGAATTTTACAAGGCATGCACAAGTTTCAACAGTCGAATTGATCAAGTGGAAGAAAGGATATCAGAGATAGAAGATCAAATCAATGAAATAAAATGAGAAGGCAAGATTGGAGAAAAAAGAGTGAAAAGAAATGAATAAAGCCTCCAAGAACTATGGAATTATGTGAAAAGACCTAATCTACACTTGATCAGTATACCTGAATGTGATGGGGAGAATGAATCCAAGTTGGAAAACTGTTTTCAGGATATTATCCAAGAGAACTTCCCCAACCTAACAAGGCAGGCCAGGCCAACATTAAAATCCAGGAAACACAGAGAACACCACAAAGATATTCCTCAAGCAGAGCAACCCCAAGGCACATAATCGTCAGATTCACCAGGGTTGAAATGAAGAAGAAAATCCTAAGGGCATCCAGAGAGAAAGGTCAAGTCACCCACAAAGGAAAGACCATCAGACTCACAGTGGATCTCTCAGCAGAAACTCTAGAAGCTAGAAGGGAGTGGGGGCCAATATTCAACATCCTTAAAGAAGAGAACTTTCAACCCAGAATTTCATATCCAGCCAAACTAAGCTTCATAAGTGAAGGAGAAACAAAATCCTTTACGGACAAGCAATTGCTGAGAGATTTCGTAACTACAAGACCTGCCTTACAAGAACTCCTGAAGAAGTACTGAAAATGGAAAGGAACAACCAGTACCAGCCACTGCAAAAACGTACCAAATGGTAAAGAACGATGGCACAATGAAGAAACCACATCAACTAACGGGCAAAACAACCAGCTAGTAACAAAATGGCAGGATCAAATTCAAACATAACAATATTAACATTGAATGTAAATGGGCTAAATGCCCAAATTAAAAGACACAGACTGGCAAACTGGATAAAAAATCAAAACTCAACCGCGTGCTGTATTTAGGAGACCCATCTCACGTGCAAAGATTCACACAGACTCGAAATAAAGGGATGGAAGAAGATCTACCAAGCAAATGGAGAGCAAAAAAAAGCAGGGGTTGCAATCCTATTCTCTCATAAAACAGACTTTAAAACCAACAAAGATCAAAAGAGGCAAAGAAGGGCATTACATAATGGTAAAAGGATCAATGCAACAAGAAGAGCTAACTGTGCTAAACATATATGCATCCAATGCAGAAGCACCAAGATACATAAAGCAAGTTCTTAATGACCTACAAAGAGACTTAGACTCCTGCACAATAATAGTGGGAGACTTTAACACTTCACTGACAATACTGGACAGATCAGTGAGACAGAAAGTCAACAAGGATATCCAGGATTTGAATGCATATCTGGATCAAGCAGACCTAATAGACATTTACAGAACACTCCACCGCAAATCCACAGAATACACATTCTTCTCAGCACCACATCGCACTTACTCTGAAACAGACCACATAATTGCAAGTAAATCACTCCTCAGCAAATGCAAAAGAAAGGAAATCATAACAGTCTCTCAGACCATAGTGCAATCAGATTAAAACTCCGGATTAAGAAAAGCACTCAAAACTGCACAATCGCATGGAAACCGAAAAACTTGCTCCTGAATGACGAATGGATAAGCAATGAAATGAAGGTAGAAATAAAAATGTTCTTCAAAACCAACGAGAATGAAGACACAACATACCAGAATCTATGGGACACATTTAAAACAGTGGCTAGAGGAAAATTTATAGCAATAAATGTCCACATGAGAAGCCAGGAAAGATCTAAAATAGACACCCTATCATCAAAATTGAAAGACCTAGAGGAGCAAGATCAAAAAAACTCAAAAGCTAGCAGAAGATAAGAAATAACTAAGATCAGAGCAGAACTGAAGGAGATAGAGACACAAAAAACCCTTCAAAAAATCAATTTTTGTTAGTATATTTTAATTAGTATATTTGATGTATACAAAATCAATGTGCAGAAATCACAAGCATTCCTATACACCAGCAACAGACAAACAGCCAAATTATGAGCAAACTCCCATTTAAAGTTGCTACAAAGAGAATAAAATACCTAGGAATACAACTAACAAAGGATGTCAAAGATCTCTTCAAGGAGAACTACAAACCACTGCTCAAGGAAATAAGAGAGGACACAAACAGATGGAAAAACATTCCATGCTCATGGTTAGGAAGAATCAATATTGTGAAAATGGCCATACTGTTCAAAGTAATGTATAGATTCAATGCTATCCCCTTCAAGCTACCATTGACCTTCTTCACAGAACTGGAAAAAACAACTTTAAACTTCATATGGAAGCAAAAGAGAGCCTGTATAGCCAAGACAATCCTAAGCAAAAAGAATAAAGCTGGAGGCATCATGCTATCTGACTTCAAGCTATACTATAAGGCTACAGCAATCAAAACAGCATGGTACTCATACCAAAACAGAGATATAAACCAATGGAACAGAACAGAGGCCTCTGAAACAATGCCACACATCTACAACGATCTGATCTTTGACAAACCTGACAAAAGCAATGGGGAAAGGATTCCCTGTTTAATAAATGGTGTTGGGAAAACTGGCTAGCCATATGCAGGAAGCTGAAACTAGACCCCTTCCTTGCACCTTATACAAAAATTAACTCCAGATGGATTAGAGATTTAAACATAAGAACTAACACCATAAAAACCCTAGAAGAAAACATAGGCTACACCATCCAGGATATAGGCACAGGCAAGGACTTCATGACTAAAACACCAAAAGCAATGGCAACAAAAGCCCAAATAGACAAATGGGATCTAATTAAGAGCTTCTGCACAGCAAAAGAAACAATCATTAGAGTGAACTGGCAACCAACAGAATGGAAAAAAAATTTTACAAGCTACCTATCTGATAAAGGGCTAATATCCAGAATCTACAAAGAACTGAAGCAGATTTACAAGAAAACAAACAAACAAACCCATTCAAAAGTGGGCAAAGGATATGAACAGACACTTTTCAAAAGAAGACACATATGCGGCCAACAAACATATGAAAAAATGCTCATCATCACTGGTCATTAGAGAAATGCAAATCAAAACCACATTGAGATACCATCCCATGCCAGTTAGAATGGCAATCATTAAAAAATCTGGAGACAACAGATGCTGGAGAGGATGTGGAGAAAAAGGAACACTTTTACACAGTTGGTGGGAGTGTAAATTAGTTCAACCATTAAGGAAGACAGTGGGGCAATTCCTCAAGGACCTAGAAATAGAAATTGCATTTGACCCAGCAATCCCATTACTGGGTATATACCCAAAGGATTATAAATTGCTCTATTATAAAGACACATGCACACATATGTTAGTTGTGGCACTGTTTATGATAGCTAAGACCTGGAACTAACCCAAATGCCCATCAATGATAGACTGGACAAAGAAAATGTGGCAAATATACACCATGGAATACTATGCAGCCATAAAAAATGACAAGTTCGTGTCCTTTGTAGAACCATAGATGAATCTGGAAACCATCATTCTCAGCAAACTGACACAAGGACAGAAAACCCAACACCGCATGTTTTCACTCGTAGGCAGATGATGAAGAATGAGAACACTTGGGCACAGGGAAGAGAACAACACTCACTGGACTACGTGAAGGGGTGGAGTGGAGGGGAGGGGAGGTACAGCGGGGGTGGGGGGCGGGGAGGATGGGGAGGGATAAAACCAGGAGAAATGCCTGATATAGGCCAAGGGGAGGGGGTGCAGGGGGATGGAGACAGCAAACCACCATGGCATGTATGTACCTATGCAACAATCCTGCAGGATGCAGGATGTGCACATGTACACTAGAGCCCAAATACAATAAAAAAAAATAAAAAATTATTTTTGAAACCGTTAAAAGAAATATCAGTATTTAACACTCTCTATACAAAACAATGTAATGAAATGATATTTTCCTGAAAAAGGTGTAATTGGTAGCCAGATTTTACCCAGAGGAAAGTTATAAATTAACTCACAGAAGGATGAAATGAAAATACAGGTACCTGCACATTTGACATACTGGAGAATGTCAAAGTTCTAAATCTTGAGATGCAGTGTCCTAGCATGGGTAAATTTTAAGAAGATATAAAAAGCGTTGAGAATAGCAAACCACAGATCCAAAGTGAGTAAGTTCATGACTTCCCAACTACCTTCGGATCCCATCTTATTCCATCCTAGTCTATCTTTAATGGCTTTTCTGTATGTTTCAGGTGTGTCTACCTGCGTGTGTGTTTGTGTGAAAACTAAAGGAACTAGAAAGGCACCAGGCAATTTTTTTCTCTGTTGTACATCCTTGGTCAGTTCTAGATTAAAAGGGAAGAAAAGGTTGCTGTTGAAAATCGTTGTAAAAAACAAGAATTTCCAATTTTCTTACTATCCTTTGAGTACTTTGTCTCTTTTTTAGCTTCTACATTATTTTATCTTTCATTTTAAAGACAGATTAAAATATTTTCCCTAAGTAGTCTATACTGGCACAGACTGTACCTTTTAGATAAATGTTTTCAATTCATATAAATTTTCAGGATAATATTTAGTAACTTACTACTTCATTGAGATAATGTCATAGAGTTTTCAGCTTTTTTTTTTTTTTTTTTTTTTTTTTTTTTTTCTTGAGACGGAGTCTCACTCTGTTGCCAGGCTTGAGCGCAATGGTGCAATCTCGGCTCACTGCAGCCTCCACCTCCTGGGTTCCAGCAATTCTCCTGCCTTGGCCTCCCAAGTAGCTGAGGTTACAGGCGCCTGCCACCACGCCTGACTGGTTTTTCTATTTTTAATAGAGATGGGTTTTCACCATGTTGGCTAGGCTGGTCTCAAACTCCTGACCTCAGGTGATCCACCTGCCTTGGCCTCACAAAGTGCTGGGATTACAGGTGTGAGTCACTGTGCCAGGCCTGTTTTCAACTTTTATCAGGGACAAGCCTGTATGTAATGAAGTTGCAGTGGTCTCTTGAGAGGTATGAAAAACATTTGTTCTTAGTCTGCCATCTTAAACTGGAGTATAGTACAGATTTAAAAGTCTTTTAAATTTAAAACGTTTAAGTTTAGTCACTTTATTGTATATAAAAATTATTAGGAATGGCCAGTGTAACTATAAAAATCACACATAAAAATAATTTTTAAAACATATCAAGAATGTGTGAAGAATTAACATTCGATTGCTATTTAGTTAAATTGCTTTTCATGTAATACATTTAAATATTTTCACTAATAGTATTGGAAATTCTTTTTTGTTTTCAAACGAACAGTGGGATCATGCAGCATAGCACTTCTGAAATGACTCTATCCAAGAGGATAAGTTAGATGATCAGGACTGAATTTGGATCTCTTCATTTCCTGGCATGTGAACTCATTATGGTAACTAGAATGCTTGGTGACATGTTAGGCATCTATTCTGTACTAACAGGAGTTCTAGATTGCAGAGCTCCACGTGAGGCCCATTAATCACCTTATTGTCTATATCTTTAAATAATCTGTGTGTGCAGGAGGCAGGGGCAGGGTTGGAGGTGGGGGAATGGAGCGGTGTTGCAATGCTCAGATTGGCCAGTTTTCAGTTTACGTATCTTTGAAACAAACAATAAGCCCCCCTAGACCATATGTCCTGAGAGTCTCAGAGGGTTTTTTACCAAAGAAAATCAGGATGGTAGTTCAAGAAGGTTAAAAGGTGGCTAATAGGGGAAAAAAATGAAAAAATAGTGTCCACCATAATTAATATATTTTTAATATGATCACGCATATATTTTAAAGATATCTAGGCTAAGACCTAAAAGCAAAGGAACCTTATCGTTTCAGTCTTGACTTAGCAATGTATTGGTTGTACCAATATGTAGGTGAGTTACAAAAAATGAATTTTATTAGGCTCTTAATCTATGGTTTCCCTCTTTCTCTATGGATAATCTTCTTTTTAAAATTTCAATAGTTTTGGGGGTACAGGTTGTACTGGTTACATGGATAAGGTCTTTAGTGGTGATTTCTGAGATTTTAGTGCACCCATCACTGAAGCAGTGCACACTGTACCCAATATGTTAGAAATTCATTATTTAGTGGATTAACACATTATCCTTTTTTCCGGTTTAAAACGTGTATTTTTAATTGACAAATAATTGTATATATGTATTAAGTATAATGCTATGTTTCTATACATGTATATGTTGTGGCATGATCAAATTTGGCTAACATATCCATCATGTCACAGTTACTTTTTCATGATAAGAATATTTAAAATCCACACTTTTAGCAAATTTTTAAAATATACAATACATTGTTATTAACTGTAGTCGCTGTGTAATAGGCAACCGGAACTTACTTCTCCTAACTAAAACTTTGTACCTTTGACTAACATCTTTCCTTTCTCTCTCCTCTCCTTAGCCTCTGGTAACCATCATTCCATTCACTATTTCTAGGAGTTTGACTCTTCTGTAGTTCACATGTAAGTGAGATCATCAGTATTTGTCTTTCTCTGCCTGGCTAATTTCACTTAGTATATGTCCTCTAGATTAATGTGTGTTGCTGCAAATGATACGATTTCCTACTTTTTTAAGGCTAAATATTTCATGGTGAGTGTTTGTGCATATGTATGTACATATACACACACCTAATATTTTTTTGAATCCATTCATTCCTCATGGGCACTGAATTTTGCCATAGCTTGGCTATGGTGAATAATGCTGCAATAAACATGGGAGTGCAGTCATCTCTTCAATAAACAGTTTCAAATCTGTTGGACATACTGTTTTTCCACATTTTATTTTCAACCCTACAGGTACAACTGCTGGATAATCTATTTTTAGTGTAACCTCCACATTGTTTTCTAAAATGGCTGTATTGAGCTACATTCTCAGCAAAGACTGTACCAAGAGTTCCCTTTCCTCCACATACTCACCATCACTTAAATTTTCATTGTTTAAAGATCACAGGCATTCTAATGGTTGTGAGGTAGTATTTCATGGTTTTAATTTGTAAGTCCCTGATTAGTGTTGTTGAGCATTTTTTCACATATCTGTTGGCCTTTTGTATGTCTTCTTTTGAGAAATGTCTATTCGTGTCCATTGGCCGTTTCTTAAATAGGGTTATTGTTATTGAGTGGTTTGAGTTATTTATATATTTTGGCCATTAGCCCTTTTCCTGATGTATAATTTGCAAACATTTTCTCCCCATCTGTGCGTTCTCTTCACTCTATTGCTTCTTTTGCTATGTGGAAGATTTTTAGTTTCACATAATCCCATTTGTAGATTTTTGCTTTTGTTGTCTGTTCTGTTGGAGTTATAGCCAAGAAATTACTGCTTAGACCAATGTCATGAAGCTTTTCTCCTTTGTTTCCTTCTTGTAGTTCTACAGCTTCTGGTCTTATGTTTAGTCCATTTTGAGTTGATTTTTGCATAAGGAATGAGATAAATTACAAATTCATTGCTCTATGGTTTCTTCAGCACCATTTATTAAAAAGATTGTCCTTTCTCCATTGTGGGTTCTCAGCACCTTTGTCAAAAATCAATTGACCACAAATAACTTAGGTTTATTTCTGAAGTCTGTATCCTATTCCACTGGTCAATGTGTCTGTTTTTTATGCCAGTACCTTGGTGTTTTGAGTACTTTAGCTTTGTAGTATATTTCGAAATGTTGTAGTGTGATGCTTCCGGCTTAGTTCTTTTTGCTCAAGATTGCTTCGGCTATTTAGGATTTTCTGTGTTTCCATATATATTTTATGATTCCTTTTTCTATTTCTGTGAAAAATGGCATTGTGGTAGGGATTGCATTGAATCTGTTAGGTAACACATTTAAAAATGTCCATACTTTGGATAGTATCAATATTTTAACAATATTCTTCCAATCCATGAATATGGGATACATTTCTATTTGTGCCACCTTAATTTTTTTCATCAATATTTTATAGTTTTCAGTAAACGGATCTTTCACTTCATTGGTTAAATCTACTCCTAAGTATTGTACTTTATATATGCTATTGCAAGTGGAATTGTTTTCTTAATTTTTTTTCAGATAGTTCGTTGTTAGTGTATAGAAATGCTACTGATTTTTGTATATTGATATGTATCCTACAACATCACAAAATTTATTAGTTCTAATGGTTTTATGGTATAGTCTTTAGGGTTTTCTTTCTTTTTTTTTAATCACATCATGTTATCAGGGATACAGTTTACTCTTCTTTTTCCATTTGGATGCCTTCTGTTTTTTTTTTTTTTTTTAAAGCATTGCTTTGGCTAGGACTTCCAGGACTGTGTTGAATAGAAGTGGTGAAAGTAGACATTTTCGTGTTGTGCCTTTTCTTAGGGAAAAAGCTTTCAACTTTTCACCATTCAGATACTAGCTTTTGGCTTGTCATACATGGCTTTTATTTTGTTGAGGAACATTCTTTCTATACCTAATTTGATGAGAGTTTTTATCATAACAGGATGTTGAATTCTGTTAAATGGTTTTTCTACATCTATTGAGATTAATGAAATTATTTTGTCATTAATATGGTGAAATATATTTATTGATTTGTGCATGTTGTTGAGCCACCTTTGCATCCCAGAAATAAATCCCACTTGATGGTGAATAATGTTTAACGTATTAGTGTATTCAGTTTGATAGTATTTTTCTTTTCTTTTTTCTTTTTTTTTTTTGAGACAGCGTCTCCATCTGTCACCGAGGTTGGACTGCAGTGGTGCATTTATAGCTCACTGCAGCCTCAAATTCCCGAGCCCAAGTGATTCTTCTGCCTCACCCTTACAAGTAACTATAACTATAGGCACATGACACTATGCCTGTCTAGTTTTTTATTTTTATTTTTATTTTTGTAGAGATGGAGTCTTGCTATATGTTAACCAGGCTGGTCTTGAACTCCCAGGCTCAATCAATTCTCCGGCTGTGGCATCCCAAAGTGCTGGGACTCCAGGGCCAGTTTGCTCATATTATTTTGAGGACTTTTGAATCTATGTATATCTGGGATATTGGTTGGTAGTTTTCTTTCCTTTTTCTTTCTTTCTTTCTTTTTTTTTTGAGATAGAGTCTTGCTCTGTCTCTGAGGCTGGAGTGCAGTGGTGCAATCTGAGCTCATTGTAATCTCCCCCTCCTCAGATCAAGCAATCCTCCTGCCTCAGCCTCCCAAGTAGCTGGAATTACAGGCACCTGCCACCATACCCAGCTAATTATTGTACTTTTTGAAGTAGAGACTGAGTTTCACCATGTTGGCCAGGAACTCCTGAGCTCAGGTGATTCACCTGCCTCAGCCTTCCAAAGCGTTGGGATTACAAGCATGAGCCACCATGCCTGGCCAAAGCAAAGTTACTCTTTTCTTACAGTAACTTTGTTTGCTTTGGTATGAGTGATTCTGGCCTCATAAGATGAATTTGGAAGCATTCCTTCCTCTTCAGTTTTTCTGGAAGGGTTTAGAAGTTTTGGTATTCATTCTTTGAATGTTTCATGGAATTTACCAGTTAAGCTATCTGGTGTTGGGGTTTTCTCTGATGGAAAACTTTTTATTAACACTTCAGTCTCTGTACTCATTATTGCACTATTCTGATTCCATTTTCTTTTTGTCTTTCTGAAATTTGAATATATCATCCCACTCCCCTCTGGGTTGCAAGGTTTCTGTTGAAAAAGCCACTAACGGTCTTATTGACTGTCTCTTGTATGTAAGTAACAAGTTGCCTTCCCTTGCTGCTTTCAAAATTCCCTCTTTATCTTTTGACAATTTGATGATGATGTGTCTCAGCGTGTGGGCCCCAGAAGATTACGATGTGCCATATACTCTCAGTATAATGAGACAAGTAAGGTAGGAGCCAGACCTACTGGATGCAGTTGGAAAGGCTGGGGGTTCATTTCCTGGTATCTCCATAATGAAGCTGAAAGTGAGCATTTATTTCCATTCTCTCTGCACTAAGCTTGGGAGAGGAACTGTGGCAAATGCCTGCATTTGTGCTTAGACTGCACCCTTTCTTCCAGGAAAAATGGGCAGACCTGGATCTATATCGCTGGGGCAACCTGGGAAAGAACAGTCAGGAAGTGCTAAACTCCTGCTCAGGCTGCAGAAGGGCTTCTGTTTGCCTGTCTCTTTAACTCCCTGATACAAGTGAGTTAGAAGCCAGGCCATTAAGTAGCCATAGGAAGATTGTGCTGTAAAACCCTACGGGCATAAAACAAAGAGCTTTGCTCTGTAGCCTCTTCTCTATACCATTCCCAAAGATACAGCCCTCAGAAATGGTTGCATACCCCCCAAACCATCTCTTCACTTTGTCTTTTAGGGAGATTTGCATATTCTTAGTTCCCCCAGCTCCCAGAGCTGGGAGATTTAGAATGCAGCTAGTCCCTCAGATGGTAGCTATAAAAAGCTGGGGTGCTCAATGCCAGGACAAACATTTTTTAGGAGGAAAGAGTAGACCTGAGGTTATTGCTGCAGTGAGCGGGGGAGAGGGCTCAAAGTGCCCAGGTCCTACTCGGGCTGCTGGAAGTCTAATGTTGGTTGGCCCCATCAGCTGTCTGACGCAGACTAGTTGGAAGCTCAACAGTCAGCAGCAACAGGTGGCAGAGCACGCTGACAAATGCCTTCCAGAGAAACTGGGATCTTTTGTGTTTTATTCCATTCTCTGCCCCTTTTCCAGAAATGAAGGCCCTCCACGTGTTTGTGTGTCCATACAAAACTGCCCTTTTTTTCCTGTGGTCAAGAGAGACTCGTGTATGCCTAGTCTGCTTTGCTCCAACTTGGTGAATCAAGAGCCAAACCATGGAGAACCTTCGAGTTAGGGCCCTAAATGTGTGGTTCAAACTCTCCTTCCCTCAGGGAAAATCTATGTGTTAGGAATTCCTTTCCAGCTGTATTGTGTAGTGCCTGGGGTAGGTCCATGCCCAAGTGTGCCTCAGCTTTTCCTACTCATTTGATGTTGTATTTTCTTAGTTGCACAGTTCATAGGAATCTTTCAGTTCCTTTCTGATTTTCCCTAAAAGGGAACTGACCCATGAACATGTTTATTTGGTGCATCTGTGTGTGAGTGAAGAGTCAGGAGCCTCCTATTCTGCCATGTTGGTGATACCACCGTATGTTATTCATTTTCTGAATGGCATAACACATTGCTAGTTTGGCATAAGGCAAGAGGATGAAGAAAACAGAATTCAAGTTATGTTTCCCTTTGCAGAATCTCCAGTGCTTTGAATATAAATGGTGAGAAAGACCACTTGTTTTGTTTCTGATCTTAGCAGAAAAGCAAGCAATTAAGGCTTTCGCCATTAAGTGTGACACTAGCTGTAGTGTTTCTGTAGCTGCCCTTTATTAGTTCCCGTCTGCCTAGTCTGGTGAGTTTGGTCAGAGGTAGATGTTGATTTTTCTCTAGGAATTTGGGTTTACTGATTATGATAAAACATATAATGATGACTTTTATGCCCTTCAAAAGTAGTTGATCTTTTAAAAATATGCTGTTAAAAAGACTAATTTTTGATACTATTTTTATCAAATCCTAGGATTATGTCACATTTTTACTCTTCCTCTTTTCAGTAATTATCAATTTAAATTGTAAGACTATATTAATATTGTAATTACTAAAGTTTTTTAAGTGCTTACTGAAATTTTAAGGTATGTTGCCTTAATTACCAGGGTCACAACGTTTAGACAACTTCCACATTACGGTGGTCTCGATTCTCACTGAGCTCTTGTGCCTTTTTGTTTCCTGAGTTCTCTTGTTTGATTAAATCACATGGTTGGTTAAAGGGTAATTTCGGATAATTTTTATTTTTCATAAAAAGTGCATATGTGGACTGGGTACAGTGGCTCCTGTGTGTAATACCAGCACTTTGGGAAGCCCAGTTGGGAGGACTGCTTGAAGGAAGGAGTTCAAGACGAGCCTGGGCAACAAAGTGAGACCATGTCTCTACCAAAAAAAAAAAAAAAAAAAAAAGGAAAGTGCATTAAGTGATGCATTTTTGAGTGAACAGAGAAATCAAAGCTGCCATACATCAGCTAGATAAAGGATTTTAGGATCACTACATTTCCCTTAAATCTCTACAGTGACACCATTTCAATGTTTTCAGTTAAAAGTTAGCTGTAGAGATGATTCAGACATCTCATTTCTCCTCATTTTTGACTTAGTTTTTCTTTCTGGGCTTTCTTTTTCCATTTAGTCTTGAAATTTATGATTTCTTAAGGATATACCTTGAGATTAATTTCATATATTAATCTGTAACATGCTGAGTCACTTTATTCTACATACTCAGACTGTTTATTATGGGGAAGCTTTATTTTATGTTTGATTATTTTGATTGTTTTCATATTTGTTTTCAATAGTCTTCAAGAATATTAATTTTTCATTAAATATTCCTTTTAATATTAGTTTTCTTTGTTTGAGACAAAGTCTCGTTCTGTCATCCAGGCTGGAGTTAAGTGGTGCCATCTCTCTTCACTGCAACCTCTGCCTCTTAGGCTCAAGCGATCCTCCCATCTTCGCCTCCCAAGTAGCTGGGACTACAGGTGTGAGTCACTACACCTATTTTTTGTAGAGATGGGGTTTCCCCATGTGGCCCAGGCTAATCTCCAACTCCTGAGTTTAAGCCATCCGCCTAAGTCTCCCAAAGTGCTGGGATTATAGGTGTGAGCCACTGTGCCCAGCCTGTCTTTGCTGTTTTTAGGTCTTTGTTTTCCCTTAGGAATTCTTACACATAAGTTTTTCTCTACAACAGTGATTTAATTTCCTGCATTCTAATCATTAATCACTGTAATTCACTTAATAACCCCCATATTTTAATTCTAATCATTAATCACTGTAATTCACTCAATAATCCCCCTATTTTGATTTTCTTTCTGGATTGCCTCACCACCATCTCCCTGTAATCCTATCTCCTATCTTAATCATGTCTCCTTTCATCTTATTTTATACTGCTTTTGCATGATTTTGTGGTGTACATTTTATTGGACACAAAGCAGATTACATTTCCAATTTTTACTCTTCACTTAACCAGTGAGTCTACTGGACAACACAGCATCACAATTCACTTAGTACATTCACGAATACTAAGCTGAGATTTGGGGAGTTTCTGCGGTTCTTACAACAAATTCCTTGAGTATGTTAAGGTTTCCAAGAGTGGCACAGAATGATCTCAAACAACATCATGGACTTTTATTACCAATCCCCAATTCCAGAAGAACCACTTATCTGTCACAGCAATGATAGAGTCCCTCTTCAAGAATCTGCATCACTACTTCGACTGTTTATACCCCAATGTCTCTGTCCCACAATCTTTCCTCTAAGGGATGCTGGGATTCCAGGTTCAGAGTGGCTTAAATTTTAATTAGGAAGCAGAGTGGGAAAAGTCCAAGATTGATGGAAACATGTGTAAGCTATAGGCAGCACTTCAATCTCTTGAAACTTCTCAAGAAAGGTCCCCAGCCAACACATAAGATAAACTCTTGGACCTGCAGATACTATGAACTCAAAAGCATGGTAGGTATTCATTCAATGCTTGGGCTCAGATCAAGTATAAATAGGGCTAAGAGACAAAATTAGTCAATTATTTTTAAAAGCTGGAAAGTAAATTTTATTGAGGAAAACTGAGATCCTTTCACCTGGATAAGAAAAGGCTGAAAGGGAATGTAATAACTAGACAGAAGTGATCTATTCTTCCTAGCCATTGCAACAACGGTAGAATAAACTGGCTTAGAGAACGAGACACTTTGTTGACACACATTACGCCATATTTTCTGATGTTGCGGTTTTGCTATAACTTCTACATCTACAAGAGACAATCCTGTGAATGTCTTTAAAAAATAGGTAACAGCTGCATGTATGTGAAATTACTTATCTAAAGGTTAATAAAGTCACCTTATATATACTACTACTCCCAACATTCTGATGTTTTTCACTTTTTTTGGTGATAAATGTACTATGTAATGGCTGTTTTCTAACATTTGGTATAAAACATTTCTTTTGTAACAAAAGCTGTTCATAGGCTCCATAATATTTTCTTAATTATTAAATATTATTAAATAAAAGAAACCAGGGTTATTTACTGACAATACATTTTCTAAATTAGGGTTGCTCTAGGATTGCTACTTAGTTTTCCATCCTTTTCATAACCCAATCATACAGTTTCTATCCAAGGTCATGGTTTCCCTTGTTAGAGATACATGGGGTTTCCCCCTGATACGACTGACCACAGTATTTCTCTGGATAACCTAAAGTGTTACACAGTTACTCTTTTACTAGAAGTAATGTGACAAAAAAGAAAAATTAGTGGGTGGCTTGGTCCTAGTACTTTCCCAGGATGTATGCAAATGTAACTGAAATAGACGATTCCAACTCCAGTCCTAGTGCTGAGGAATTATTAAAGTAAAGCTTATGTAGAGGTGATATTATTTTGAACTAAGTAGCCTCTTGGGTTTCATATTCAAATATAATTAATGTACACTCAGAAGGACAGAAAACTTTAAGTGCCTCATCTGTATTCCTTGTTCTGTATCTAACTCAAGTCTGAATGATTTGCATAGAGAGCTTCTTGCTTTAAGTTTCATTCCCAGATAGTCACAGTAGGCAATTTCTTCTGTGGCCAGTTATAGGGCCCCTTCTCTAAGGAAAAGGTATATTTTGGGAAAAGCAGATTGGGAAATTTACACTTTCCCTATGTGGCATAAAATTTAGGTATATAGGATTCTAACTGATGCATAAGGAATCATGAATTAGGGCCCTGCCTACTTGGAACAGAAAGGGGCAAGTCAAATTACTGTGTTACCTAATATTACTTCTAGCTCCTTTTATATGGTGTTCAGCATGGTGATGATGAATGTGGGAAGCAGGTAAAAGAGGAAAGACGCTTGTATTTAAAGAAATCATTAATAGTTTTCTTCTGTGAGTCAGGCTTGAATTTAGTCCCCTTGCATAGCAGATACTGATTAGTCAATAACGTCTAATATTAGAGCCCAGAGATTTCTGCTTTGTCTCCTTGTCTGTTTTTCTAGGACCCTAAAAGTAGACTGTAATTAGGAAAATGTTTTCCAGTACTGGTAACCCTCTCTTCTCATCAGGTCAGATTACCTCAGTATAAATTATAATTTTCAGACTAAGTGTAGTAAAGCAGGTCTTTATGGAAATCAGGTGGGAGGGGCAGCGTTGGTACTTAATAAGAAGCAATTCCTAATTAGTTAGGAAACAGGGGTGGTATTAGCCAGTGGGGTTTTTTGTTTTTTTTTTTGTTTGTTTTTGTTTTTTTTTTGCCCTTAAAATGTGGGCTCTGAGTCTGATGTCACTCAGATTGAAAGCACAGTCCTACTAGGAATGATAGAAGGCAAGGAGAGGCATACATAGGGATGTGTACATTTCACCCAGTCATTTTTTAGCTTTGGCACCAAGATACGTTAAAATTAAATCTAAAGTACTTGGATCCGGACTTCAATTTACCTTTTTTGAGAAGACAAAATTTCACCCATAAACTCTATTTTTAATTAAGATTATGTCTTTTGGCTACTGATTTGTAAGAATTATGTATTTTGTATACTAGATTCTTCTTATCAGATATGCGACTTGCAAATATTTTCTCTATTACCATAGGTTGTCTTTTCACTCTCCATAGTGCTTTTGAGGAATAGAAATTTTTAATTTTGAAGTCTAATTTATATTTTTCTTCTGTTGCTTGTGCTTTTGGTGCCATATCCAAAAAACTATTGCCAAATCCTTCGCCAAAAAGGTTCACATCTATGTTTCTAAAAGTTTTAGAGTTTTAGCTCTTACATTTACATCTTGGATCCATTTAGAGTTGCTATTATGTATAGGGTGCGAGGTAAGGGTCCAACTTTCTCCTACTTTTGCATGTGGAAATCCAGCTGTCCCAGCATCATTTTTTGAAGAGACTATTCTTTTCCCATTGAATGGTTTTGACGCTCTTGTTGAAAAAATCAACAGAGATTATGGGTATATCTTTGGATTCTCAGTTCCGTTCTATTAATCTGTTTATCCTTATACTGGCAACTATGTTTGGTACCTGACAGTTGTATTTGTATTAAGGTTGGATTGTATTAAATTTTGAAAGTGTGAGTCTTTCAACTTTGTTCTTTTTCAGTATTGCTTTGGCTATTCAGGACCCCATACATTTCCATATAAATCAGCTTTCTTACTTTTGCAAAAAGGCCTTTGAATTTTAATAGGCAATTGAATTTGTAGATCATTTTGACAATATTATGTTTTTCAATGTAGGAACTTGATGTATTTCTATTTGTTTAGGTCTTCTTTAACTACTTTCAGCAATATTTTGTATTTTTAATTCCTTGGTTTAATTTATCCCAAAGTATTTTATTCCTTTATTATACATGAAATTCTTTTTAAGTTTCTTTTTCAGACTGTTCATTGCTAGTATATAGAAGTACAACTGGTTTTTGCATGTTAACCACATATCCTGCAACTCTGGTAGATTTATTTCTAATCCTTTAAAAATTTCTTTGTTTTACTTTATATATATATATCATCTGTGAATGGAAATAAGTATTACGTCTTCCTTTCCAATTCGGTTGTCTTTCTATGTCCTTATCTAATTGTCTTTCCTAGAACACACAGTATAATGTTGAATAGAGGTAGTGAAAGTGGGTATTCTTGCCATGTTCCTGATTTGAGAAGGAAAGTTTTATGTTTTTAACTATTGATTATTATGTTAGCTGCTGGTTTTTCACGAATACTAAACCTGATAATGTTGAGAAAGACATCTTTATATTCCTATTTTGTTCAGTGTTTGTGTTCATTTGTAAATGATGGATGGGTATTGAATTTGGTTAAATGCTTTTTCTGCATTAACTGTATCATTATATAGCTGTCTCTCTGCATTCTATTAATGTGGTGTGTTATTCTGATTTTTTTTCGTATGTTGAACCACTTTTGCATTTCTGGAATAATTCCTACTTGGTCATGCACACTTCTAATATCCTGTTGGATTGTTAGTATTTTGTTGGATTTTTACATGCACTATCATAAGAGATACTTAATTAGCTAAGAGATAATTTTCTTACTGTATTTGGTTTTGGTGATAGGGTAATACTGGCCTCAGAATTAGGCAGTGTTACATTATCTTCTATTTTTTGAAATAGTCGAGAATAATTCTGTTCGTTTTTAAAATATTTGGTATAACCCACCAGTGAAGTCATCTGGTCTTAGGTTTTCCTTCATTGGGAGGCTTTTGACAACCAATTCAATTTCTTGTTAAGAAACCTGTCCAGATTTTCTATTTTTGTTGAGTCAATTCTTGTAGTTTGGTTTCTAGAAATATGTCCATATCATCTAGGTTATTTAATTTTTGGTATGCAACTATTCTCTTATAATCCTTTTTATTTCTGCAAGGTGGGTATTAATGTCCCCACTTCCACTTCTGGTATTAGTAATTTGTAATTTCTTAGCACAGCTAAAGGCTGGCCAATTTTGATGACCTTTTCAAAGAGCTAACTTTTGGTTTCATTGACTACTGTTTTTCTGTTGTCTATTTTGTTTATATCTGCTCTAATATTGATGCCTATCCCTCTGCTAGTTTTGGATGTGTTTTTCTTTTTCCAATTCTTTAAGGTGTAATTAGGATATTTATTTAAGATCTTTCCTCTTTTTCAATACATTCAATTCCAGCTACAAATCCCCATCTGAACACTGCTTTTTCTGTATCTCATAAATTTTGGAATGTAGTATATTTGTTTCATTTGTCTTAAAGTGTTTTCTAATTTCCCTTGTGACTTCTGTGACCCATTAGTTGTTTATATTATTTTCCACATGTTTTCCAATTTATATATTATTAGATTTTAATTTATAAATTCCTAAGAGATTTACAATCAGTGTATTATGCATTCATCTTTTAAATTTTATGAGAAGTTACAAAAAATAAAATAATGCTGTAGTTTATATTTATGCAGTTCTTTACTAATATTTTTCATTTCTTTGTATGGCTCTGAGTTACTATCTAGTGTCCCTTCAGCTCGAAGGACTCTCTTTAGCATGTTTTATATGGTAGGTCTATATAGAACAGAATCCTTTATCTGGGAAGGTACTACTTTATCCTCCATTTTAAAAGGATGACTTTGCCAGGTACAGAATTCTTGGCCTTCTTTCCGCACTCTAAAATACCTTTCTGCCTCAGTGGCCTCTAATGAGCAACTGGCTGTTAATCTTACTGATGATTTCTTCTACATGTTGTCATGTCTCTCTTGCTTTCAAGATTCTTGATCTTTTGACAGTTTGATTTTAATGTGTCCTGGTATGAATCTTTTTGAGTTTATATACTACTTGGAATTTGTTGAACTTCTTGGTTATTGGACTCATGTCTTTTTTCAGATTTGTTAAGTTTGAACATTATTTCTTTAAATACTCTTTTCTGTGCTTTTCTCTCTCTTCCGGGACTCCTATTATTCACATTTGATATCTTTCATGGTATCTAACAGGTCTTTTAGTCTCTATTCATTTTTCTCCTCCTCAGACTGGATCATTTCAGCAACTGACCTAGCTTCAAGTTCACTGATTGTTTCTTCTACCTATTCTGCTGTCAAGCCTCTCTAGCGACTTTTCCAATTACTACTATATTATTGATTATTGTAATTTCAATTGATTCATTTTAAAATTACTGATTATATTATTCAACATCAGAATTTTTGACTCCTTTTTATAATTTTTATCTCTTTATATTCTTTATTTAATATGTCATTCTCTGTGTTTCCTTTAGTTCTTTGCCCATGGTTTCTGTTACCTCTTTGAGTATGTTGAAGACATTAAGGTCCTTGTTTAGCAAGTCCAATGCCTGTGCTTCCTCAAGGACAGTTTCTTTTACTTCCCTGTGAATAAGACTTTCTTGTCGCTTTATTTGCTTCTTTTTTAACTGTTATAAACTGGATATCCTAAATATTGTAATATGGCAACTCTGGAAACTAGATTCTGCCCCAAGTTTTGTTATCATGACTTGTTGTTGTGTAGTAGTGGTTTGTTTAGTGACTTTTCTAAATTGTTTATCATGTGTGGTCTGTGTAGTATCTAATCAATTAGCTTAGTGGTCACTCAGTAGTTTCACAGAACTTTCCTCAAATGCCTGAAGAAAAAAAATAAAAGCTAAAAAGAGAAAATACTCTCCCTAAAATAGACTCTGTTTTAGTCTTCACTTCTTGTTTGGTCTGGGTGTAAATATGACTATAAGCAAGCAGTGAAAGCTTAGAATCTTCTCAGGACTTTTCTGAACATGGATCGTGCTCTGGGTATGTGTATGTCCTTCTAGAGTCCCTGGAATATGTAGGATCCTTTCCAAGTCCTTATTCTCCAAGTTATCTCACTCTCCAGCTTTCCCTTTCAGGCTTTCATTGTGTGTCTATTTGTCCCAACTGCAATCTTTTCTCCAGAGAGCAGTGGCTTGTTCATTTATTTTCAATGCTTTCAAGAAATCATTCTCCGCACAGCCGCTTTTTCACCTGGAGAGACTTCTGAATTACATGAACCAAAGGCAAGCCCCTAGATAGGTCAAAGCGAACACCGCTTCTTAAGAAGTAGGTCTATTCTGCTCCCTCCAAAGCCAGGAACCCACATAAGGAATGCAGGCTGCAGTCTTTGAAGACCATTCCTGACTTGGGAGCAAAGGGAGAGAATTAAGTTAAAATGCCATTAAGCTATCCACCTGAGTTTCAGTTGCCTTTTTAATTTAAGCATTGTCTTGGTTTAAGCTTTTGTTTGGAAAACCTTTTTTTTTTTTTTTTTAACCAGATTTCTAATAAACTGGACTCTGACAGGATTTTTTCCCCAGTTTTCCTAAGGATGGGTATGTCCCTGGAGTTTCTTACTCTGTCATTTTACTAACATATATGCATAATTTTTAATGGAAATAGACATATCAACATTTTGGTAAACGTGACATGATTTTCCTATTATGGCCTGAAGGTGAGATGCTTTGTTAAAACTTTGTATAATACATGGACCCTAGGTATATGACATAAATATGTGCATATATTTCATACATAAGTAAGGAATATGGAAAATTCATAAATGGCAGATGCTCATGAATTATATCAGGGAATTTAGGAGCTAATGAATGCATATTTGTACCCTTTTGAATCTGACCAGCTACAAGGCTCATCCTTTTCCTATAATAGAAAACATGATTGCATATATCACTGGCCTGATCCAATACAGCATATTGCTGGAGTATGAAGAGGACCTTGTTTTACTATTTTAAACTTAATGAGCACTGTGGACTCTAATAACATTTAATCTTCAAGGGTCAATTCAAATATTTCGTTCCTAGATGCTCTGGCTAATGTGTTGATCCCTGAGACCAGTCCTTTTTAAAACATAATGTTTAATATCATTGGTTGAAAAGTAACAGTATGTCATGCCTTATTTAGAATAACCACTCCCTTCACGTACCCTTAGGGAGGTTTCGCATGATAGCATGAAAGGGAATACTTGTCAAACTCTATGGTTACAGCAACATCTAATCTCCCCAAATCACTGTGTCTGCTGAACTGTAGGGATATTACTTCAAGGGATATTACTTCAGGTGTAAAAGAAAATTACAGTAAGCACAAAATGCTACTGGGCTTACTCATGTGACTATCTAATGCCAGGGACAGTATGCTGAGCAAAATGCAACAAGTTATCAATCAGATGTTATTAAAAATGGAACTCTTTTAGATGGAATTTTATAATAAGGATTTTTCTCTCCACTGTAGTAGAAAAATAATTGTTAATCATACAATCAAATTTTTTGACAGTTTTGAACAGAGTGAATCTGGTTAAAAAGTGACACTGGAGGATATAACATACCAGATACAAATCAATTATTCAATTCTCACAGTTTAGGAAACGTAAATATATATTATGTATGTAATTTTCCTCATGCTACATTCTGTAAGCAAACTATATCTGAGCCATCTTTGCAATTTTGCATATAGCATTTTGCAGTCAGTAATGACTTACTTTGAGGCAGTCTATTTTGCCCTAGAATCACTTCCCTAATGCAACAGTTGTCTGGGTTTTTAAACCATGAAATTCTGAAAAAAAATACGGTTTTATCATTGGACTTATTTTAAATGCTCAGAGGAAATTACAACATATGGGCTAGAAAACCATTACTAATATGGTATAGGAAAGTACTGCTTAATTATAGTGTCTGAGAATGACCTGACTTTGATATGACTAAAAGCTTTACAGTGAGATTAGAGATAATTTGTAATATCAATTAATCAGCTGCATATTAACTGTAAGATAATTTTGAGATTTAAGGATTCAAGTAAAAGTAATTATAATTAACAAATGTTTACTACTTGTAAAATTTGACCTGAGATTCTCTATGTAATCCCTGAAGTTTTGAGCAAAATGTAAAAAGTCTGCAATGGATTAAGAATTACAGGTCAGGTTCTGCCTAGGGATAGGCAGTGAACAAATGATTATCTTCACCTATTGCTTTTCCATAAATGTCATTCCATAACTGAATTTATTCATCTAAGTACACAAACTAGGAAAATTAATGTTATTTTTAGTAACAGATTTTGGAGTATGATTATAAACTTAAAATTATTATGTAATTTTCACTGAAGATTATGTTTTGAAAAGATAGCATTCATCCTGCTAGCACACACATTGCCCTGGGATACAACTTGATAAACCTGCCCCAGGAGGTTTTAATATTTCCCATTCTTCATTGAAATGCATAGATTTAAATAAGTAAACTCAGTGGATGTATACCTGTTTCCTGTTTGAGGCTATATAGCTGGAACTCCCAATGAAATCAATTCTCCATGGTCTATTATTCAAATGTTAATGAAAATTAGATAATAAAACTTAGAAAAAACACTTACTGAACTGACTGAAGAACTGCTTTTCTAAACCCATAATCTGCATAACTCCACAGAATATAAAACTCCATGTTTTAGAGTGTTTGAAAGCCTTTTATAAACTTTTATTTATGTTTGGCTTTCAGCTTCCATGATTTCTATAAGTCAAATAAAATTTACACTCTGACTAATTTACAAGGTTGTTGTGAGGAAGAAGTACCATAATGTTGTGAAAGTGCTTTATAAACTAAAACAGGCTACAAAACATAATAGTAAGTTACACTCTATATTTGTTACCAAGAAAGCTTCTAATCCTAGGATAACCTGTTATCTGGATTCAAGTAATGAGGCTTTGATGGGAAGCTGGTTCCATAAAACACAAAAGGAAAATGGATATAGTGGGTTAAGTTTGCTATTATTTATAAATTAGGATTCCCGGATGACATTTAAAGTTTCAGAAATAACTCCTGGTTGTGGTATGTTTCTTCCATTGTCTGATGTCTTTGAAGCACACTGATTTAGTACATGTTTACTTTAGATTTAGATCTCAAGAAGAAGCTGTATTTCTTGGTTAGGCATCCAAATTGTAGGTGCCATTCATCCAGTTCCCTGTACTGTACTGTACACCTTTATCTAGTTATGATGAATAAGAACAAACCACTATTCGTAACAGTGCAAGTCCTTTATAACTGAAGCTGCAATAAGTTTAATTTTCAGTACATGACATATTTTCATGCATTTGCTTTATCCCTGTACAATACTAAGAATCTTTAACATACATTTTGTAGGTTTTCTTTACTAACATTGTATTCCTTTACTAATGAGTAAACAGTTCTAGAACATGAATTCATAATTACAATGTCATTTATTTCAATCCTGTGGCACACACTAAATATAACAGGCTTGAAAAAGACCACTTTGATATTTCCTTTGTAGATTACTATATGTTACCATTCATTTCTATAAATTAAATTTACTAGGAAAACCCACAGTTTAAAAAACATACACAAGAATAAGCTAGTGATCACAATCAACAAATGAATGAATTCAAAATAGTATAAAGTCAGGAACAGTTTATCTTCATGGTAAACATTCACTTTATGCAAATCCCACTTGGCTTCATTTAATTAAAAAGCTGAAAAAGAAAGAAAATTATTATGTGCTGAACATTAAAAAAATATGCTTTTTATTCCATTCTAAATTAGTACATGTAAATAAACATTAAAATGTCATAATTGTATTAATTCAACTAATTGTAATTGTTACATCAGGGCAATTTTTCTAAAGTAGTACCTTTAACCAGATTAGGCTTAGGGTGGGAACAGGGTCAGGGGTGAGAGAAGATGCTGAAAACTTGAATTTGTGGTTTCAATTAACTTAAACATTCCTCTCACTGCTGCCTAGAGCAGTAGTTAAATCAGCATTTAAAATGGTAATATAGGGGAAATAGAAGGGAATGGACTGAAACAAATGTGTGAAGTGGGTCATTTGACTGTCCTAAAAATATTTTTTCTCATTAAATGTAAAATTTACTTACATAAAATAATTATTAATCACTTGGTCTTTGTTAATATAATTTACAATCTCATTATATCAAACAACCAAAAAGAGTATACATAAATAATAAAACTTCTGATGAAACATCAGCAGAGATACTTGTACATAGAAAAGTAAAAGATAACTTAGTTTTTTAAACTTCCCTAAGCAAAGCTTTAATTTATGAAACAAAATTTAATTTTGTAAAATGGTAAATCAATTTAAATAACATTTATGAAACTTTTGTTTATATCTGTACCTTTCTGCTGACATGTGTCATGTTCTTTTTGAGTCTTGACAACACAAGACAACTTTGCAAGGCAACCAGAGACAAACCAATTTCATTTTAAAAAGTTACAATATAAATATAATGCAAAAATGCAATTAATAGTTCCTGTAGTGTTTAAAAAAAACAAAACAAAACATGTAGCTGGAAAAATGTCCAAACTAGGTAAGTTTTATATCTGGATGTTTAAATTATAATATCCTAGGCATAAACTGTTTTGTCTTTCTGAACCTCGGTTTCCTCATTAGTGAAAAGAACGTTTGTTTTGGATGACTCCCAAGTTCTTTTCAGTGCTAATATTTTATGATTCTGGTGATACTATGTGCAAGAATAAATATATATTTTAAAATATATTTTAAAATATAAAATATATATAATATATATTTAAATTATATAATATACAGTGTATATTATATAACATCAATTAAAATGTAAATGAAGTCATCGTACAGTACAAACCAGAATAATTACTCTTATTATTGGATTTCTGAGAAATTGTTAAATTAGAAGATAAAAATTATGTGGTGATATCAGGATGCAATCAGACATTGCTTTTACTTAAAAAAAAAAAGTAATGAATAAAGTGTACTATAAGGGTGACCATCTCCATGAAGAAGAATGTCAGCAATAAACCTCATCAGGGCATTAAGCTGTAGTTGTGGTTCCATCTACGTGATCATTAAAAACACTGCTGGTAAAGAAGACAGATGTGTCAGTTGTAGATAAGCTTGCTCTGAAGATGAAGCTAACTGAAGAATGAGGGTTAATATAAAAAGAAATCTTAGTCATAAAATAAACCGAAACTTAAAACTAGGGATTTGTAGCTTTTCATTGTTTTGTTTTTAATGGATCTGCAAATTTTAAGTTATGGAGCACTAAAGATAATCTTTATTATTGTTAAAAATAATACCCCTATAAAAGCAAAAGTACTAATTTGATGCATAATGGTAATTTTATATCTTCTAACTTTTTAGGAGTTCTATGATATTTAGGTATATTAAGAGTAAAAGGATCTTTGTGAGTACTTTCTTAATATAATCTGTAGTTATTATGCTACTGTTTTTTCTTTTTATGGTTTTCAAAACTGAAATACTTAGTAATTTTCTTGAAAGCTGTTACAACAATCACTTGTTTATGTCATGAAATGACAAATACATATTTAATCTGAAACTAATTGTCCTACAATAAAGGATACATCTAACAGGTAGAACACTTCCTATGCTTTTATTTTCAAAACTGTCATTTTCACTTTAAAAAGTTACAAATTTTATTTGTTCAAGACACTAGAAACACTTGAAGTACAAAAATATTTTGCTGGTTAAAATGTTTCTGAGAAAAGTATAAACTGTTATTCTCTATTCAATCAGTATTTCAGATTTCACTTTTATTTTCATTATATAAATATTAAATGTCCAAGGTACGTTCCAGTATGTTTTGTATTGATATTTTCACTCAAGGAATTAAGTCTCTCATTTCTAACGAACAGGATCTGACATGCAGTTTTTCCCTTTTCACATTTATCTAATAATTTTGATGCATAATCTAATAGTATAACTAACAGTTCTTATAGATTAATGGTTCAATTGTGCTTGGATATTGTTTTTTCTAATAATGCTTATCACAAAAATGTGTAAATGTCTTTGTATCATACAAAGAAAACTGTCAAGAAAAAACTGTCAAGAATACTGAAAACTGAATTTACTCCCCTTAATTGTGCTTTTTAGTTATGTGGTCTGCTTCCAGAATGAGTGAGTGAGAAGCAGCCTTGGGTACCATCATCTTCAGCTTCTGTGTGGACTCTGCTCCACTCTGTCATGAATGAATTGCACTGTAGTTATTAATAGTAATGGTCTGCATGTGCAAAGCACTGATTGCTGTGACTGGTTTATTGTGAAGTGAATATATGCATGGTCAAATCTAAGTCAGGTAGTAATACAAGATGGAAGCTAATTGGCAACAGCAGCAAATTGTACACGGGGATAAGACAGAAGGCTAGGACTAGCACAAATGTGCCCCGAGGACCTCCCACTTCCCCTAACCTAAGGGAAATAACCATTCCCTTCTAGTCCATGTCACTTTATTGTTGCTTAAAGTCCATCAGGGATGCAGAGAGACTCTACACAAAGAAAAACAATCATGATTTAGAGTAAAATGCTGTCTTTGATTTGCTGAAGAGAAATAATCCATAGGTTCATTAGCAAGTGTATTATTTGAAATTCAAAATGTTTTTCTAGAGAATCATGAATCAAAGTGTTAGCTATTTTCTCAAACTCAGAGCCCCCAAAAGTCTGTTTCGATCACCATTTAACTATTATGTACCAGAATACCGTGCATAGAAGCGTGTTGCAAAAAATGGAATGAATGAAAGTCATGGCCCTTATGTTTCTTGTAGCTAAAGGAGAGAAAGACCTGGGTATGATTAAGTTCAATATAGTGACAGATTTGATATGATGACAAGTTCCTGGTGTTAGGAGAATTGACAAACAAATAAAGCAAAACTTCTGAGAACAAGTAAGATGAAGGGACAGCAGCCTAGAACAAAGTTGGATGAAGAAAGGTATCGAAGTATGAGAACACATCTGTTGTGTTCAGCATGGCTAAACCAGGCGTTAGCACATTTTCTGTAAAAAGCCAGAAGATAAATATTTTAAACTTTGTGGGCCATGGGTCTTTGTTGAAAACATTCAACTGAACTGTTGTAGTGCAAAAGCAGTCATAGACAACACGTAAAAACAAACCTGGCTGCGTTTAAATGAAATGTTATTCATAGGCACTGAAACTTGAATTTCATAATTTTCATGTCACCCCTCAGTGATTTACAACTGTAAAAGCCATTCTTAGTTTGGAGGATACACTTAAACAGGCAGCAGTTACTGAGTTTTGTATTAAACTACAGGGTATACTGAAGGCTGTACCATAAAAAGCTAGATGGCAGAAAATTTAAAATAGTTGTGGCAATTCATACAATGATACTACTATACGGCTAATAAAATCATATATGTTGTAGAATGTAGTTAATTGCATTGAAATATGCTGATGAGGTATAAAAGAAAAATAAGCAGCTTACAAAATATGTATTGCATCATTCCCGAGGTTCAAAATATGCACAGGCTAAACTGATGACATTTGATGACCTGGATGTTGGGCTTTACTAATATATTTTATTTTCTTCATTTTGCTTATCTGTGTCTTCTAGAAGGAACGTGTATTAACTTTCCCCTCCCTTTTTATTAGGTATTAGTGGATTTTAATGAAGAAGCAACATAATCAGTACCTATCTTAAAATAATTCTGACATTACCCTATAATAAGCGACAAATTATCGGGTATAATGACTAGATATTGGGAGATAATTTAAGAGGCTAGTTAATAGTCAGAAAAAGACACAATGTAATTAAGACAGCAATTGTGGGAAAAGAAAAGTAATGTAGACCAAATAACATACAGGATGAACAGGGGGGATGAGGACAAAATGACTCCAAGATTTCCATCTTGTATGACTATGAGAATGACAGTGCCTTAGGGAAGATAAGGAAAAGGAGTGGAGAAAGAGTCGAAGGCAGATGATACTGATTTTGAATGTATTGAGGTGAACTGCTAATGTGGTATTCAGATCTGGTTCTGGATCTCAGGAGAAGGGTCAGGACTTGTTATGTATATTCGGGACTGAGAAATGATCTAAAAGAAAAAAGGAGGGTGTAAGAATGCCGTATTACAAAATCCGGGGTATAAAGTTTCCAGCAGGGGCTTGTCAATTAAAATGCTAGAAGGGTCACAAAGAAAACTTTGGATTTGGTCACTGGTTGTTGCTGGAGACAGAGGATATATCTAAAGCTTGTTTGTTCCTTTTCCCTTCCTGTGAAATAACTGAACCAGGTACCAAATAATGGCTTGTTGTTTGCTTTGGTTTTTTGTTTATCTTGAATTAATTACTCCATCTGTTTCTCATATTTGGAAAAACCAGAATGTACACAGTGTTCTTGAACAAATGTATTCTGTCCAACTGGGAGTTAAATTCTCTGAGATCCTCAGCTCCATAGACTTTTCTTGTGCACTGCACTTCCTGTTCTCAAACTGGGGAGGAAGTCAGGGAGACCCAGTGGCTACATAATAGCATCTGTCTTGGGGAAATCACTTAGGTGGCTAATGGGCAGCTGCTCAGATTTCATCTGGTATCCAAAAAAGATGCAGAAGGGAAAAAAGGCCCGGGTTGTTCAGTAAGCACAGACAGGCCAGTGGCTGAATGTTCATTCCTGTTCCATTGACCTTGTGGATAGTGCAACTCACTGAGTCATTCTTTTTAATCCTTACTCTACATTCACATATGTTCTATGGGAATGCTAGTGAGAACTACATTGTGGCCCTTAGCCAGACCTCTTTAGCAAAAGTCCTGGGGCTCTCTTTTCTGTAACAGAAGATTACTAAACCCAGAAAAGTCTGAGTCTGAAACAAGTGGTCTTCCAAAAAGGCCTTAAGAAATCTAGGCCTGTATTGACAGGAGGAAAAGATCTTTGGGAATGGAAGCTTTTTGTATCTGTCATTTCATGGGGCAATTGCTGCCCGGTCTCCTAGTGCTGAGGCCAGTTCTCTATACAGGCTGCACAGAGAGACCTACATATATTAACCACATGTAGCAATTAGGAATCACCAGGAGCATGGATAGTCAGTCTGGGGGAAAAAGAACAACAAAACTAGAATGTAGGGGATAAGCAACAGGTGAAGAGCAACTTCAGAACTTGGCTGGAACACGGGAGCTTCCCACTCCTTCCCTACTTTCAGTGGGTTGCTGAATGGTGTGGAGTTTCTGCCAGAGTAAGAAAGTTGTATTACCACAATGGAAGTATGTCTCTAGAGCTGCTTTTGATGTGTGTGTTAGCCTAGACCCTGTGGTCTCTGGGCTTGAAGGGGTGGAATGTGCAGTGCAGAATCAAAAAACTGGATTGTGAATTTCCTGCAAAAATATATAAAAGTGCCTACCATTTTTGAATTTAACAAATGCTGATTTTTAAAAATTTTTCAGTAAGTTAACTGGCAGACTTGTACTTTTTATTACCTTTGAATATTAAGGCTTATATAACAAACGTTAATGGGAAAAAAGGTTTGGCTATACTCTTCTAGGCAGAATTAAATATACTTGTTGACTGCCTTTTTTCCTAAGTGATAATAAACAGAAGTTAAGAAAATATATTTTGTTTGGGGTGGAAGGATTGCATCTGTCAAACGATTAACTCCACGTGTCAGTCTTTTGGTAGAAATTTAAGTCTGAGGAGTTTTCCCTGTAGCAGATAAATATAATAATGTAGAACTGGAATACAGAATCCCACAGTTATGTTACATTTGTAAAACAGTAATTTACTATAACTTGTCTTACTCATGAGATAAATGTTATAGTCTTTATATTTGAAAAAATGAGGAAAACTGAGGCTCAGAGAAGATTAAAAGACTTGCCTGAGGTTATAGAGTTTTTAAGTGCCATGGTCCAAATCACATCTTCTCACTCAAAGTCCAGATCACTTTCCAATACACCACAATGAAATACAACAATATGGAAAAAATAATCCTTAAGATTGAATTTCCATTTGTACAATATTATTACAAGATTTAGCACTACATTCTTTATCTAGATTAGATAGGGGACAGACAATGGTGCCTTTACAGAAAGCCAGGTTTTCTCTGAATCATCTCTAAATCCTTTGACCTTTTATAAGTCATTCTACAAAGCTAGGACTCATCATTAGAAAGGTTAATACCAGTGAAATTCTCATCAATGATATGTACTATGGGCTGATCATCACACCATTTAGATACTGTTTTTCTATTTGTATGGCTTAAGGTTAAGATGTACAAATGAATGCAATATTGCTATACACTCTACCTCCTGGAATTTTTGCCTTGCTGTGCTTGTTCACCATCATACTTACCTCCAAATTTATATGAATGCTTTTCATTTTTAGTTGTTATTCTGTATGTTTCCATATTGAATATCCTTCCATTTTTGTTGTTCGTCTCAAGATAACCAAGGACAGCAGGAAGTATCAGTTTCTTTTTAAGATAATGGAAGACACTTTGTGTCCACTGTAAGCCTAATTTATATATTCTGTTTTTCACTTGATATCACCCAGCTCAGAATTGGGACTGTAATACCTCTTTTTTAAAAACAATTTTTTTAGAGACAGGGTCTCACTCTGCTGCACAGGCTGGAGTGTAGTGGCACAATCATAGCTCACTTGCAGCCTTGAACTCCTGGGCTCAAGTGATCTTTCTGCCACAGCTTCTCCAGTAGCTAGAACTACAGGTGTGTGCCACCATGACAGGCTACATTTTTTAATTATTTGTAGAAACATCATCTTGCTATGTTACTCAGACTGGTCTCAAATTATTGGCCTCTAGCAATCCTCCTGCCTCAGCCTCCCAAAATGCTAGGCATGAGGCCTGAGGTACCATGCCCAGCCACAATAGTTATCTTTCTTTAGAGCTCAAGTTTGAAAAATAACTTTTTCCACACATCTTCAGTTGGGAAGAATAATCTGACAACTCCAGGGGGTGTCATTTGCTATGAACTGCATCTTTTGGAGCTGTGGCAAGCCAGTCATCTTCATCATATTTCTATTTTAATGGTTCCAGTTGCATTTAATGGAAGTAGACAAGGAATAGAGTTTTCAAGTAAACAGATTCAACTATCAAGTATATGATGAGCACCTACTATGTGCATAGCACTTTGGAGATATATAAAAGGTATTTATCAAAGACACAAATAACTTGTAATAGTCTAGAAGAAAAAAAGACATATGAAACAACTGCAAATGAGTAATTAATGAAAAACATAATGCAGTAAAGTACTACTGAATAATCAATTGCTAAAATGGCTAGTCTAGGTGAAGAGGAGACAGGTAAAAGTGAATACTTTACTGAGAACCTACTATATTTCAGGGGCTACAAATTGATTATAACTTATCCTCATAAAATTCTGAGGTAGGTTTTATCATACCAAGTTTTCAAATTAAGAAACATGCTTAACCAAGTTAAATATATTGACAAAAGATAGAGAAGTAACTAGAGTTGTGGAAAAATGAGACAAGTAACTAAGCCCCAAAGTTAGTTGAGAAGAAGAACCAAGATTCTAACCTAGATTTGTTTAAATGCAGAGCTAGAGCTCTAGCTAATACACAGAATTAAACCTCAACCTTGAACTCTCATCTTCTCCTAATTACTGTTATTTTTTCATTATATCATACTACCTCCCTAAGACATAGTCTAATGAACTTCAGTTAGGAAGCAAAGTGATAGAATTACTAGAAATGTCTCTTGTTATTTTCCTACAAAAGCTAAGACTTGATGTGCCTTAGATATTTTTATACACATCTTCTAAAGAAAACTTTTGTGAGTACAGAGTGGCAGTGAAAAATACTGATAAGGTAGTTACCCATAGATGAAGAATATCATGTCTCTGCTAGCACTTTGCTCTCCTTAGAAAATGGGGCCAGCACTTAAGTTAATATTTATGTAATATATAAAATGAATTCAGTGCTACTACTGAAATAGTATTTCCTCTTTTCTGAACTATGGCTCAGATGGTAATTAGATCAAATTCATAATAACCCTGCTATTTCACTGACAATTTCAAGAGACTCAGGAGCCCCATTAAACTCATCAAAAGGATCAGGGAACATCTTTTTTTCATTCAACTGAATCATGCAAATATAAGACAAAGCTACTCAATCTTTACCATAAAGAAAAACTTTGTAGCAAAACATTAAATAAAAATGAATTTAAATATTTATATCAGAATTAATGATAATTAGCATCAAACATTTACTGAGTAATTAGTACTGTGTACCAGGCAATGTGCTAAGTGATTTATAAGCATTCTCTCATGTAATCTTCATAACAGTTGAATGACATATGAAAAATCATCTCCATTTATAAATGAGAAAACTTAGGTTTTCAAAAGTTGAGTAACTTGCCCAAGGTCACACAGGTAGTTACAAGCAGACTGGGGATTCCAATCAGGGAAGTCTGCTCATTAAATTTAAAAGACAATATGAGATAATTTAGTAATGGCATGAAACAGATTCATACTGTAAAGTATATTGTTAAGAGTCAACCTTAGAGAAGATTTAAGAATATAGGAAAAATAAAGTCAATTTTTATCCCTTTAGCAAGTAAATATATCAACAAAGAAAATAACAATTTTGAAAACAAGATGAAGTTCTGAAAATATATGACAAAGGGCATAGGTGTTTAAGGTTTTGTGAGGTTTAAGGTTAAAAATGAATAAACACAACAGGATCACTTTATGTAGAAGAAATTAAGGGTTGTATTTTAAATAAAATTCAAAACTGTCAAGAGAGAATGTAAAAAAAAAGATAATTATGATCATGGTTTTGTGCATAAAGATAATTATGGATACAGTCCTGTGTATCAGTGGCACAACAGTTTATAATTCACAAAAATTCAAAATGAAGACATCGAGGGTCAAAAGGTGGAGGCATAACACCCAAGCAAGTGTGTTGGCACTGGAGCCTAAAGCCCATTAGTAAAGGTGATCTTCTTACAAAAAAAAATTGTAGAAGGTGTTATGTTCAATGTGCATTTTCACTAAAGGATAACTCAAGAGTCTTATCCCAAGTACAGGTATGATCTAAAGTAGAAGTAGGAAGCTTCCCAAGAGCTACTGTGAAGAATGTACATCTGTACTTGCAGCTGATGTCTGCAACATGTATTCATGTTAAGATTGGGAAAGTCAAGGATACGGTCTTGGTTGAGAAACAATTTTTCTCCTCTTGTCAGCCTACTTCAGTGTATTTCTGTATTAGATGGTTGGAGTAGTTCAGCTCTCGGTCCCTAGAGTTTATGATTCACTATTGTACAGCCTTATGTTCTTAGAAAATGGACATCATCTACAGATGTCTTAGCAGAAGTACTCAAGGTCAGGAAATACCTTCTAGAATATGTTTTGGGGTTTTCCTCCTCCTAGAATGATTCTTTCCTGCATCTCATTCTCTCATTTTCTAGACACTGCCTTTAGCTGATGTGAGCAGTTTTTAAAACATGTCATATAATGCTGGTGCCACAGGTAAATGGTTCCAGGAATACAAAAGTATTCTTTAACAACGTGGTGCTATGTTCATCACAGGATAATTCAATGGGAAAGGCCTTTCTCTTCTTCATCAGCATCTCACCTTTCAACTAGTCTCAATTATTTCTTCTTCTCCTTCATTTGTTCCCTCTTTGACACTTGCTTTTGCCATCACTGTTGGTCTTTCTTTAGTTAACTAACTGAATATGTATGTGTATATGCTTTCTCTGTACTGTCAGGTTTTTGGAATTTAGCTCAGGATGTGTCCAAATCTCTGGTATATACTCTCTGCAGTCTTTTAGGAACATTTGCTCTTGATGTTTTTCAGGCAATTATCCTAATCATTCACAAGTGAGCTTTTAAAACAACTGAGAAGACAACAAAAGCTTACTTAAAGGAAAATAATGCAATGGAATAAAAACAAGACCCAAAGTAAAATATATTATTACTAAGTTAACTTTAGCATATATATAGGTCCTAGACTAACAAAAGGGATTAAAACTTTTTGTTGTTGTTGTTCATAATCCTCCCCTGTAAATTGTATTTTATTGGTTTAGAAGGATACTGTAGATGTCATGACAGAGCCAAAGCATTCAAGTGTGAATGATACTAGAAGGGTTATGCATGCCATAAGGATTTATGAAAGCGTGCTTTACAATTTACCAGCATATCCATAGAATGTAGAAAAATGGATAAATGACAGTTCTCAAAAGGGCTGAAGGGCCATATTAGAAAGCTTTAATGTGATATGGGAAGATATAATTAGAGGGATTATTTAAATTGGACAGAATAGCTGGATAATTAAGTCATGAAATTAAGATAAGCACAAATCTGAGAAATGATCTGAGGACAGATGAAAAGATTATAAAAATATTAGAAAAAATATAAAAAGGGAATCACATCTATGTAAACTACAGCAGCTTTCATTAGTAAAGAGTAATATATAAAAATATTATTTAAATTTTTATTTAATAAGTAGAGTTTGTCACTGTCCATTTTCTGTGGATTTCCTTTTGTTTCATGGCATGTATTTGTACCAAGTTCAAGAGAAAGGAAGTTATTACCTTGGTGCTGAACATCTAATTAGTCAACATTTTTTCTTAGAGGCTTTGGCTATCAGATTTTTGAAGTGACTGTACATTTGACTTTGTGTTGTTTTCAACTTTGATTCTGGGATAATTTTCTACTTCTGAGAATACACGAATCAGATTACGCAAAATATGGCATAGGAGAGACAAGTGAGCTAAGAGTTTGATTTTTCTGCTTCTGTCTTTAAATAGATATACTCTTTTGGTCTCATCTGTAAAATGAATTTCAATGATATGATCTCCATGATCCTTTCCAGGACTAAAATTCCTAAACACTATGATGTTCTGAAAAAAAAAAATCCCAAAATCTCATCTGGAAAAATAATTATTAGTTTTGCAAATGTCTAGAATTTGAATTAGAGAATTGCCCTAAAATTCACCCAAACTGGTTAAGAATATTTCCTTTTGAGTCTATATCTTTCTTTTCATAAATATTCATAAATACACTTTCTGCATAATTTATTAATGGATTTTAAGCCAGAAACATGTTCATTATTGTCCAGAACATATTAAGGCTATCACACCATAGCAGCATACTCATAATCCTCAAAAGATACCATGAACACATTTCTCTCCCCAATTCTCTGTACACATATTATTACTTTCTTTCCATGAAATACCCTCAGCCCCTCTTTTCTCCTTTGTCTAAATGCTTTGTTGAATTTTAGCCTACTTCAAGCCTTCTTCTGGAGTCTTCCTTTCTCACTCAAACCCAGTGATCTTTCCCACTTGTAAAATATTTCCATAAAACAGATCTGCCATTTAGCTTACAGATCTATCATTTAGCTTTTGATATTTTATGTTGTTATTCCAAAGTACTTCACAGCAAGCATCATGGCATGTCTATAAAGCATATGTTTAATAACTCAAATTGAAAATTCAGAGGCAATTGTGAAATCCTTTATCACTTCCCTAAGACTGACTCATAAAACGATTATATCAAAATGTACCTGGGTAGCTATTCACCTGATTTTAGAACCCACACTCAGAGATTCTGATTAAGTTGCACTTGGTGTAGGACTTAGAAGCCACAGAGTTTTGAAAACCATCTCTTGTGATCAACAATCTATCGGCCAGGCACGGGGGTAGGCGCTTGTAATCTCAGCTACTCAGGAGGCTGATGCAGGAAAACTGCTTGAACCTGGGAGATAGAGGCTGCGATGAGCAGAGATCACGCCACTGCACTCCAGCCCGGGTGAGAAAGCGAGACTCTGCCAAAAAAAAAAAAAAAAACTGGCACATCTTTTTTTCCAAATACATGAGCTGAATTAAGTACTACTCTGTTCATATATTTGGTGGTTTTATATTTTATAGGTGTTTGTCATTGTATTTGACTTCTTTTGGATGTGCCTAAGAAACAGGTAATTAATTTACATTCAGTGGGCTCTTTGAATAGCTCCAACACAAAGTGGTGAGGGCGATACCTTCAAGGAGTCCAGAAGATGGACTATGGCACGTGAGGTGGACTGGCCTGGAAGTTCTACTTAAATCAGACACCTCCTATTGGGGAGTAAAAAACGTAGCCAATCATTCTCTTCCTCTTAGACAACAAAATTCACAAAATCATGTTGAGAGAGTGAGAGAGACCAGTAGCATGGGTAGGAGCCAAAGGGACAGAGAAGGGTCCAATTAGCTGAAGAGAACAGTATAAGGAAATTATTCAGTAATAATAGTGGAAGAACTGTAGCAAGGGATTAGTCATTGAGTTATATGTCTGAAGCAATGGATTTCTGTTGCTGGATGACCTATTTTCTGAACTTTTCCAACATCTGTGAGATCTAGCTGTGTGGCAACTAGGTTTTTAATTGGCTACCTTGCTTCTCCATATATCTATCTTTCCAATCAACCTCCTATTATCTAAAATAGCCTGATTGCCTTTTGGCTACTTGAATCTAAAATTGCCTAACAGGGCAGCCAAACTCTGTTTAGCTTGCTTAGGTCAATCTGGCAAACCCACACGATACCACAGCAAATGACGGAGCACTCTGAAGAGCTGCTACAGCAGCCAGAGGCCTGCCTGCCATTTCTCTACACTGCATGCCACACTGTTTAGCACACCTGGTTTCCCAAGCTTCTTTGATAGGCTCTCTTCTGATTCTATTTCTTGGCAGCTCCTTCATACCGGTTTTCATCTACCTATGTCAAATTTCATATTCACAAACCACTCTAAGGCGTAATTTCCATCTCTGACTTCTTACAAGAGTTTCATCTATATTTCTAGCATTATGAGGCCTGCTGAAGGCAAATCTATCTCATGTTAGGCTGGTGGGGAGTTGATAGGAGTGTGGGACTGGTTACATAATAAAGAGTGCTCAAATGCCATATTCACACAGAAATAAAATTAGAGGCAGGTACTCTGGTTCAGACGTATTTACTATTCAGATCTATGCGGCCAAGGATACGTATTTTGAAATATTTCAAAATACGTATCCTTGGCCGCATAGATCTGAATAGTAATTCTTCCCAGGTAGTTTCTATGTCCAACCTTGGTTAAAAACAACAAAAACCCAGAGCACTGGAGACTTATTATACTAAATGACTATTACTTGGAAAAAAAAATACAAAATTGAAAACTCTTCATATCGTAACAAAAATAGTGCTGTCAAATGTAACATTATAAAAAACTAGTAAAACTTACTTACTTTTTCCCACTTTTTCTAGTCATTATATTGCAGACTCAGGAAATGATATTCTGGTATCATTACGTGCTCTGATATATAAGGAAAGTTAGAATTTGCCTTTTACCCCTGTCAACTAAACAGAACTTAAGAATCTCACAATATAACTTACTATACAGTTTATCATTTTATAAAAAGAGATACATTGCCTTTGATATTTTAAGTGCTATTCATAAAAATGGATTAATTTTTAAGTGTTTTGGCATCCTAGATACAGAGTATTTTTATTTTTCTTCATTTACAGCTTCCAGTATATAAGACATGTTAAACTGAGTACCAATCATACAGAACCACAATTCTCCTTCCTAGAGCAGGGCAAAATAAAAAAAAAAAAAAGAAACTTCATCTTTATGGGGTATTACTTATTCTTGGATTTGATTCATTTATTTCACATCATCCAAATGAAAACTGGCTGGCTAACTAATGTCAAGAATAGAATGAAAAAACTGAAGACTCTGCTTGCCTCTCTCATAACTCTTGCTACCCTCAGAACTGATACTTGTAAAAATTTACACTGCAGGCAGGGTGTCAGGCCATGTTCCTACAAGTTAAATCTGATACCCACATTTCTTCCATTCCCTTAGTATATCTGAAAATTGGAAATGTGCTTCTGGCCATATATGAAAATAGAGAGATGGCACTGAAGAGTCTTATTCTTCTATTATTATTATCCCATAGTCCAATCTCACTTCTATGGGATTAGTTTTGTTCCTGATTAAGCTATATATTATTGCTATGATTGGTGTAGAAACGTTCTAAAAATGTCCACTGTTCATAGGTGGAAGAAATGTAGGCTATGAGGAGCTTTTATTTTCTATCAACATAGCACTGGTTATACTACCTAAGCAGAATCCTCAAAATCTCTGAAAAAGGAAATACAGAGCTTCTGCTCATTAGAGAAAGACGAGCTAAGCTAAAAGAAGGACTCCCAAGACAAGAGAAAACGAAGCAGTTATTTAAGAAAACTTGAGGGAGGAAAAAGCACAAGAATGAATATATGCCTAATTCATAAACTGAACAACTGTAATCTGGCACATCTAATGTAGTGTGCTTTAGTGAAAGTATAGTTTGGTAATAATATGGTCTTTGAATTTTCAATATCTTTTCATCTCCAATTATGACAATTTACTTGTTACAGTGATTTTAGTGACCAGAGATTATTCTATCATTTAATTTTTCCCTTTCATGTTAGATCTTACTTTGCAAAGTGAAAATGTTGTAGAATTTAAAATACAAAGTTTATCAGACAGTAAACACTGGATTATATGACAAAACAATCTTGCAAATAAAGTCAAAATCATAATTAGACAAACTAAGGGAAGAAAAAATTTTTAAGTCCTCAAAATGAGCTTGAACTTCAATATTTATATGTACATATGAAAATATGAGTGTCTAAAAAGAAACTATACCTGTCGGGGAACAAGAACTATGCCTTATATCTCCATGGTATAGTTTTACCATGCTGAACACATGGCAGGTGCTCAAAAACTTAACAGAATTTAAAAATCACACACCAAGTAAGTAAGCTACTTGACATTAATCCTTAACTATATATTAACCACTAAAATTCTGTTCTGTTAGGTAAGAATAAAAACATTCATGTTAGTATAAAGATATTACCTGTAAGGATAGCCGTGGTACTTGGAACGAAATATTGAAAGTAGAAAACTGAAGAAGAAGACCACCAGGCCCAATCCCACTAGGCAAATTACTAGAAACAGACAGAAAATACCATTAGTGTCTAAAAATATGCAAATGAAACCCCAATTGTTTATAGTTTTAAATGCATTCAATTATAGTATACTTACATTTAATACTTCATGCCACATACAGGTACAACAAACCAGATTATCCACAATACAATGTGTTCATTCTTCTCAATGAAAATGTACTATTTGGGGTATGAAAACAACAAAATTGACTGATCTAAGTCTTATGGAGGTTTTCTTCTCATACAGAGTTCCTACAGGTACTAACATGCCCCAGAGTGATCAAAACAAAACATGTTATAAACCACACACAAGATTATTGGCCCTTGCATTATGAAGCATTGGCTATATTAGCAGGAACATTTGCATTTATTAGAATAGTTAATATAATTTAAATCTTTTCAAATGCTATGCAGTAATTTTAGGTTTTCAGTTAGTGTTGCCTCAGTAAGAGTATGTTATAGAAAGAGTTCATCCTAATGTACAAAAGGCTAGGAATAAAAACTTGCAGAGAGAAAATATGGTCAAAGTGAGAGCCGGGGGGAGAAAACCCCCTCAATAGCAGATAATAGTGGCAAAATGTTGTGAGTCTTAGAAAAAGAAACAGGGAACATATGTTACAGTCCAATATGCCGTGGTCTAGGTTTTCAATATTCCTGTGGCAGGAAAGCTGACAACAGGAAAAGTACTTTTTAATTTTCTCATTTCCTCTTTATTATGATTAAGAAGATTTTACTCTAAAGTAGATGAGTAATGTTTCTTTTGCATATATATTTTGAATATGTAGTTAAATAATTCAAGTCAATTATTAGTAAAATAAATCTAAACATATAAAATTGAAATGCTTAAATGAGCTTACATTTAGAGTAAAAGAAGGCAAATATACTTAATGTCTTAAGAAATATCTAAACATCTTTTATAATTTGCACAATATACCTTTTATTCATTTCAGAGAATACTACACAATTTGAACAATATTTGAAATTATTTGTAAAAAAGATTAAAAACACTAACAGCAGAAGAAAATAAGGAAAATCAAACAGATCTATATGATTCCATAATACGATTTAAAAAAATTTTTTGCAAACATACAAATGAAACCAAGTTTGACTGCAGTTCTGGAAATCATGGAGTAAGTACGTAAGGTATGGCTTTGTCAAAATATGGTCTGCAAATATGTCAGTTTTTACGCAACTATGCAGGAATATAATCTTCCAGGTTTTTAATATAAATTGTGAAACATGATAAGCATTTAATAGCATCCAAGTGTAGACTCTGACATTTCATTTCAGACAACACTCATGCAGCTGAACTTCAAATAATATTGGCAGAAAATAAAGCAAAAAATGAGTTTGTGAATATTACAAAATAAAAAACATTTTTTTGAAAATTATAGAATATCCTCGTATGACAGACACCAGGACCTAGATACAACATATTAACGACCTTGCAATCTTATTAAACCTATAATTAATTACAAAATAATTTATACCTCCCCAAAGCTGGCATTTTATCTAACATTCCTTTCTTTTCCATATATCTCCTTTTTTTATTTTTCAGAAGAAGAATGGAGCACTCTCTTCATTCCCTTTGTTCCTTTTTAGTAGCCCCACTGGGTTCTGCTTTATGGGAAATGAGGCTCAAAATATGGGATCAAGTAAGATGGAAGATACTTACTTGATGCTATGCAGTGGGATAAAATAATGCTACTCAAGAACTTGCTTATGGGAAAGGAGAACTGAGTGTAGTGAGGGGTTAGTAATTATTAAAGGAACCATGGCAGCCATATGAGATACTACACCTGTGAAAAGAAAATGCCATGATGAAATGGAAGCATCCTGAACCTGGGAAATACTAATCATAGTAGTTGTGCCTCATCAAAACCAAAATCACATCAAAAAGGAATAGTTTAAAAATTTTTACACATATTTTCCAGCTCGTTCTCATACACATATACAACATGAATAAACAATTTGGGGGTGGGTGGGAGCTGGAGTTACGGAAACATCTACAAAGAGGGAAGTTGGAAATAGTGATTTAATTCAGTATCATATTATCATAATAAACGTAAGATTTAAAAATTTCTACACATTTCTTACTATTATGTACCTTTATAAGACAGGCCATAAGATAAACATAAAATTAAGACTATGTCCTCCACATAGACCAATGGAACAGAATAGAGAACCGAGTAATAAAGCTACACACCCACAATCATCTGATCGTCAACCAACCAGCCAAAAGCAGTGGGGAAAGGATTCCCTATTCCATAAATGCTGCTGGGACAACTGGCTAGCCATAGGCATGAGAATGAAACTGGGCCCCTACCATTCACCATATATAAAAATTAAGATGCATTAAAGACTTAAATAAAAGGCCTAAAAGTTTAAAATGTAGGAAATAGCCTTTTCAATGCTGACCTTGGCAAACAAGTTTATTAAGTTTCCAAAAGCAATCGCAAACACAAATCAGCAAATGGGACTGATTAACGCGCCTCTGCACAACAAAATAACTAGACAGAATACACAACCCACAGAATGAGAGAAAATGTTTGCTAGCTATGCATCTGACAAACATCTAGCATCCAAAATCTACAGGGAACTTAAATCCACAAGCAAAAAGCAACCCCAATAAAAAGTGGAAAAAGCACATGAACAGGTGTTTCTTAAAAGACATACAAGTGGCCAATAAACATGAAAAAAATGTTCATTATCACTACTCAGCAGAGAAATGCAAATCAAAACCAAAATGAGATACTATCTCATACCAGTTGGAATGTCTATGATTAAAGAGTCAAACAACAGATACTGGTGAGGAAGGGGAGAACAAGGAATATTTACACACTGTTGGCGGGAATGTAAATTAGAGCAGCTACTGCAGAAAGCAGTTTCAAGATTCCTCAAAAAACTTAAGACAGAGCTATCTTCAACCCAGGAATTCTCTTACTGGGTGTAAACCCAAAGAAAAATAAATAATTCTACTATAAAGACATACGCACGCTATGTTCACTGCAGCCCTATGCACAACAGCAAATACATGGAATCAACTACATATATACCACATCAATGATGGATTAGATAAAGAAAATGTATATATGCACCACGGAATACTATGCAGCCATAAAAAAAGAACAATATCATGTCCTTTACAATCAACATTAATGCAGCTGGAGGCCATAATCCTAAGTAAAGTAACACAAACAGAAAACCCAATACCACATGTTCTCACTTGTAAGTGGGAGCTAAACATTACATACATGTGAACATAAAGATGAGAACAGACACGACTGGAGTGGGGATGGAGGGAGTCTCTCAGTGTACAACACCTATTGGGTACTATGCTCACTACTTGGGTGATGGGATCCATACGCAAACCTCAGCATCATCCAACATACCCATGTAACAAACCTATACATTTACCCCCAAATCTAAAATAAAAGTTGAAATTATTAAAAGAGTATGTTCTCATAGGCATACTTTGTCAATCCCAAAAATATCATAATGTTAATTCAAAAGATAAAAAAATAAAATTCAACTCAATTACATAAACAAAGTAATGTGCTCATTTCTTTTGTCGTTTCTTTAAAACAATGTATAGACAATACCATAGGAAAAGAGGGCAATCTAAACTGTATATTACATAAAAAATATTTCAACCCTTGAGACTTCTAAGTATTCAGAGAGCACTATGATTTGTTTACATACATGTCGCACTAGCTAAAAACCCATAAACTAAGTCTGACTTTTAAATATCTTAATCAGTAGTCTTTTTCAGACACCTATGTTGGTCATACACAAATTGTGAGTTTTAAAGAGAGTTCAGATATGCAAAGGACAGTGAGAAAATTATAGGTTTGTGGACATATCAAATCATACAGGGACTTGATATTAATTATAAAAGGGTCTCTGACAGGAAACATCAACTGTCCTTTTTTAACCTATGCTCCTCAGAGCTTATTTTCCCTATGTATTCTTTTCTTTTTGCTAGCAAAATCTTTACTCCTCAAAAACTACATGTTTTTCCACAACTCTGAGAGGAACAGTCCCATGAAAGAAAAACAACAGAATTAACTTGCTTAAAAACATAATGCTAGAAAACTTGATAGAGGTATAAATCTTGGTTTATCAGTGGAAAAGGCAAAGAGCCTGGAAAAGATTGTATCAATAGATGTCCTTTTAAAAATGTTAAAGGAAGCTCTGGAACAAGTGGTAAGGTAATATCTCAGCGTAGAAAACCTATGCAAAAGCTGCTCCATCAGAATCAGGCTTTGAGTGCGTACCTGCTTCTTGTGGCAGAGGGAATGCTATATGCCAATAAAATCTCTGAAGATTCTGCCCACGAAATTTTCCATCTCTCTGTCCGGGATGGAATTACAACAAAGACTATGGCTTCAGCACGGATGGATTAGAGCACCCCAGACAAGGGTGAAGGACAGCTCCACTTTCTATGCAATTCCACAGAAAATTACCCAGTCCCCTTTTGGAAGACATACATTTTCAAGTATATGAACACATCCCAGAAATAGAAGCAAGTTAAAAATCTGAACTTCTTCAAACCAGAACTTTTCTTAAAAAGTTTATGTTTACAAAGGGCTTTGATGCATTTCCCATTTGACTTAAATGAATCTTAAGACTGAAACGAAATTACAAAAATGCCAACACAGAGACTTACTCCGTCTTTTTCCAACATCTCCTTTGGAAGTTGCTGCTTCATTTAGAAGAACCATCCCCATGGTGATAGCAGCATCTGCAGTAGTTGTCAAGGAAGCCGTAGAAATAGATGAGTAAAATCTATTAATTTTTCTGGATCTGAACACAATGTTCCAAAATGGTTAAATTACAAATGCACACAAAGGTAAATACAATGAATTATCTTTATATAACATAAAATCATCATTTGTATAAGCACATATGCCTTAATTTTTTAAATTTATAAACTGAAACTTCGATTTGCGAGATACTGAGAGGCTAAATCTAACGGCTCTTAAATTCCAGGATTTTCACAGAACATATAAACTATAAGGACTCTCAAAACCAGTTATTTCACATTATACATAAAGATATGCACTGCTTACAGACATGGTGACACATTTCATTTTCATTGTGTGTGTGTGTGTGTGTGTACATAGCTTTTTCCTAAACGCGTATTTTCATCGATTTTGTTTAGTTGAAATCTTTATGAAGGTCAGGTATGTCACTGGAAAATCTGGGGGTATACAATTAAAAAAGTCTTATAAAAGCAAACAAGCATATTTTAATAAAATAATTTAATAAATCTAGCAGGACCCTGAGCTAGTCAGCTAACTCATACTTTAAGAATGAGATCACAATAATACTTTTGTATTTAATACCTGCTTGCAACAGGATGGATATATTCATGCTATGCTGAAGAATGCTAGAATTAAGAACATGATGGGAAATTTTCATAAATTCTTTGCCATGTTTTACAATATTTTTGACATTGTCTACTCTTAAGATTTAGAACTCATCAATTCTGAAAATATATTATGTGTTTTGCCCAAATGATTCACAGATTAAAAACTGAAGAGAAAAATAAAACAATTCTAGGCCAGAACTCTACAATTTGCTTAACTTCATTATGATTCCCTTGTATTCATTTCTACTGCTATTTGCGTATAAACAGCATCAGTAAATCCCCTGTGCAGGATGATACCGCTAACAAAAGCTCAAAGGATAACATTGGGCAATGTCTATACGATCAAGTGGAGGAGGTCAGAGAAAATTTTGCAGAGAACATTTCCTCTCTGAGTCGTGTTTTTATACCCAAATGACTGAAATTCTGATTGTTAATAAATTGTAATGTTCATATTCAAGTCTGTCTTCGTGACCATATTATCCAACTTCTGAATAATAATAAATGCCTGATTTCTCTCGTTAGGCATTTATGCTTCCATGACCTCTCTATATAAATGTTTTTCAAATTGTTTTACCATTGGAACCCTTTCTGGAAAACAAAATCATGAACAACCTATATTTGGAAGCCTAATGTATACAAGTAATGTATACCATATGCTAGCACTAAACTTTTAGAGATCCGTGCTACACAGCTTAAAAAACACTGAAATTTTTATGAAATTTCTGGGTTTCAATCTTGTAGCAGTGGCCTGTAAAGAATATTGTTAAGATAATGACTGTTTGGTATTACCAGTATGATAGTCTATAGGCTTTAAATTAGATTCATCATTCTTAAAGTGTTTTAGACCGTCTACTTGTATAAATTACCCCGAATCCATAAACATTGGACATTGTTAATAACATAAAATTAATTAAAAACTTGTTTCACTAAAACGGTTCATGTGTAGATTTCTACTGCTTAAAACTCAGTTTTCTGGAGCAGACAGATGTGACTGATTTGAATCCTTAACAAGGAGTTACTAAAAGTTTCCCCTTTAATCATTTTTTCTGCAGTACCTTTTATATTCATGTAAAAATTTTTATCTACACATTTAAATATACATATTTAATCTGACAATTCAAACAGAAATGCAGATTATTTTACTATGACTTTTTTATTATTTTTATTTTTTGAGAGAGTTTCACTTTGTAGCCCAGGCTGCAGTGCAGTGATATGATCTTGGCTCACTGCAACCTCTGCCTCCTGGGTTAAAGCGATTCTCATCGCTCAGTGTCCTAAGTGGCTGGAATTACAGGAGCGCACCACCATACCGAGATAATTTCTGTATTTTAGTAGAGATGGGGTTTCAGCATGTTGGCCAAGCTGGTCTTGAACTGCTGATCTCAAGTGATCTGCCAGCCTTGGTCTCCCAAAGTGCTGGGATTACAGTTGTGAACCACCACGCCCAGCTACTATGACACTTAAATATTCCAAACATAAATGGCATTTAAGATGAATTTTTGTAGATATTAAAAGTAAAACATACATTCATTTAATGATTCCATCTGCTGAGCAGCTTCTTCAGTTCCATTAATAAATCATGGGGGAAATGGCAGTATTTCTATCACTGGGGAAAATAAAGCTTACAAAATAAAATGTATGACAGTTTTAATAGTAGTAAAGCCATATTTTAATATGTTCTTAGGGTCAAATTTTATACACAAGCGCACATGTACACAAATATATATATCTGTAAAACACAAAGACTTTTGTGTTTAAAGAAATAAAATTGTTATTAGAAAAGCGAAAAGTGTATTTTATTGGGCACTACATTTGGTCACCCAAGTATAACAAATCCCTATAAATGTATCTTCGTATCATTTTTACTACTCCCCTTCTGTATTGTTACAATGTTGAAAACTATGAGTAACCTGTTTCTCATTTCAACTGCTTAAATTCAATGTAGTAACAGAAACTTATTTAAGAGTATATCATATTTTATTGCTTTATCTTATAGATAACATTTGTTTCCAAATGCTTGCTACTAGAAATATTCCTGCAAAGAATCTATTTTTACAGGTTTCCTAGAGTACATGTGCAATATTTTCTCTATGGTTTATAACCTGAAGTGGAATTTTTGAGAGGTTCGGTAAGTGTATTTTCAAAGTTGTTAGGTACAATCATACTGTTCTCTCAAATCAGCTATGTAAAAGTTTCCATTTTTCTTAATTTCACTAACACAATACTGCCAAATTATTTTTATCAAACTGGTAAGGAAAAAACTTGTATCAATAGCTCCCCACTTGGTTCTAAGCATCTTTTGATATGTTAATTCTGCTTTTTTTGGTTTAATCTTCAGTACACTACCCCCTTTTGTTCCCCCTTGTTCCAAAAGCACAGTTGCTTTATTTTATTAGCTTGGAGGACATTTTTTTTTGTGTAGATACGAATTACCTGAAGTACTGTATACTGACTCTCCTACTTTATAGTTTGTGTTTTAAATTGTTTTGTCACGTAGAAAGCTCTAATTTTAATGTGGCCAAATTTATTCATCTTTTCCATTATGAGTTTTAGTGGTTGTTTCTTAAATCCTCCTTCTAGGTCTTAAAAAGGTTCTCTGGCCTTTTCTTCTAATACCTTCAAAGCAATCTGGGTAATCAGGAGATCAGTGAACTTGTTATTCCCACTGCCTGAAGTACTTTTTCCTGGGATGCCCATGTAATTTACTCCCTCACTTCTACTGGGTCTCTATTCAAATGCAATCTTGTCAGAGAAGCCTCATCTCACCTTTATTCTGATTTTTTTCCCTATAACATGGTTTTTTAAAGAAATTGCAGATTATATACTTTTTTAAATTTACTTATTGTCTTCCTTCTGGCACTACAATTTTAGCTCCAAAAGAGCAAGAACTTTGTTTTGTTCACAGTCTTACCCAGTACCAACAACTCTTTGATGTACATATTATCATCTGTTTACAAATAAGGAAACTGAAGTCCAGAGAAGTTTAAACAACTAGCTCAAAGTCACAAAACTACAGAATGAAAGATGCAAAGCAAAAAAGCACAAAAGTAATGAAGTAAGATATTAGGATTAGATAAAAATGATAACAAGTGTTGGGCAAAGAACATAATTGGTAGCCTGATTTCAGCACGAAATATCTTTATGCTAAGCATAAAAATCTTTTTTTAGAAAGTGCAGAACATTCAAATATCTTTTACTACTCCATAAACATATTCCAGTTTTTACAAATAAGTTTGCAAATTACTCACAAAATTGCCATATCAAACATGTCTATCTAGATTGTGATTTTACCTTTACATCACTTATGTTTCATACTGCTTTAAATCACATTGTTATAATTTACCATTTTTGTTGGGAGCAAATGCAGTAACAGTGTAGCATTTTTCAAATTATATGATTTAAAAAACATGCAAACTCCCAATTATAAGGCAGAAAGATAACAGAAACCCCAAGTCTAACAAAAGTTTTAAGGTTTCAACATGTCAAAAACCTCAGCAAATCATCAATTATCATGAATTGCATGTGCCAGAAGTATGCCATGAACTCTACTCCTCTAAAGCTATTCCCAAATAAGGAAAAATATAAAATACTAAAAATAACTTTACATACATACAAAAATCTAATTTAGAATACTTTTATATAGTGAAAAATTAAAATGTAAATGTCCAACTGTAACATATGGGACATTTTTGTGATAGGTTAAGTAGCCATATAAAATGAAGTTGACAAAAATTCTTAAAGCAAGATATATTAATTTTCTCACCATACCAAATGAAAAGTTGTATATGTATGTATAAAAGTATGTACAAAACCTCAACTCCTTTAAAACAAATGCAGAGAAATGATTGCAGGGAATAAAAGGTAAAAACAGTAACTGGGCTGGGTGTGATGGCTCATGCCCGTAATCTCAACATTTTGGGAGGCTGAGATGAGTGGATCATGAGGTCAGGAGTTCAAGGCCAGCCTGGCCAAGATGCTGCAACCCTGTCTCTACTAAAAATACAAAAATTAGCCAGGCATGGCAGCATGCACATGTAATCTCAGCTACTTGGGAGGCTGAGGCAGGAGAATCACTTGAACCCAGGAGGGGGAGGTTACAGTGAGCTGAGATCACACCACTGCACTCCAGCCTGAAAGAATCAGCAAGACTCCATCTCAAAAACAAAACAAAACAGTAACTGTTCATGGGTGGGTTAATAAAATTGTGAATTTTTGTTTTCTTTATTGACCACAGCCTACAGAGCAGAAATTGGCTAAGTTTTTCAGTAGAGGGTTACAAAGTAAATATTTTCAGCTATGCAAGTCATAATGTGTCTGTTGCTATTACTCAGCTCTGTTGTCGTAGTGCAAAAGTAGTCATAGAAATACATAAATGAATAGGCTTCTCTCTGATCCAATAAAACTTTATTTCCAAAAATAGCAGACAGGTTGGATTGGGCCTGCACTGGTCCTAGTTTGCCAACCCCTGTTGTAAAGGTTCTAAGGTGGTGTCATAAAACTGTGTACTATTATGTCTGACTGGAATTTAGCTTCATTCTTACTTGAATTTTTTTTTTTAATGCAAGAATTTACTGAATATTTGTGCACACAACCTTAAAGTAGGAATTTTAAAGCAAAGAGATTAATAGACCTTGGTTATATACACCCTCAAGGTAAAATGTTTTTGTTAGAAATCAGCAGGGTCAGTAAATAAATACGATCTCTTCCTCAGAATGTTTCTTGCAAAAGTGAGTTTTCTAACCTTTAACAAGAAATGAGCTAGTAAGCCTTTTTAAAATCTGATGGCTGTGTGAAACCCCGTCTCTACTAATACAAAAAAATTAGCTGGGCACGGTGGCGCATGCCTGTAATCCCAGCTACTCAGGAGGCTGAGGCAGGAGAATTGCCTCAACCCAGGAGGCGGAGGTTGCGGTGAGCCGAGATCGCGCCATTGCACTCCAGCCTGGGTAACAAGAGTGAGACTCCGTCTCCAAAAAAAAAAAAAAAAAATCTGATGGCTGTAATTAAGACATATGAATTACACTAAAATGGCTTTAAGCTAGCTAACTGTCCCTATTATTTAAAGATAGATTTTTTTTTTTTTTTAACTAAAGGCCTTTAAGAGTCGAGAATTGTTCAGCTTAAATTTCATTGTATTAACTAAAACATTTTTGACTGAAAAAAGACTACATAATACTTATTTGGGGAAAATCACATTTGTAACATAAAAATCTTAATTTTTATACAGAGGAAGACATAGATGATCATCTCTCAGTGTTCTTATGTGGCATTTCTTTCATTAGCTGGAAGGCTGAATGAATGATTAATGAAAGACCCTACAAATCTAAGATTCTACTTCTGACCAAAAAGATTCTTTTTGGTCATTAAATTGATCTGTAGCCATCTAGCTGTGCCTTATTGAAGTTCCCAACATTAAAAGAAAATAACAGATGGACCTCTATCCTTTATCCTATACACACATACTTTGACCTAGTTTATGTGTTACTTTGCACATTTTTATTAATATCATAGCAATATATATTTCAACTACTTTGCACACTCCAGTTTCTTTGTTGATCCTATTGATCATTTTCCTACTGCTTAGAAAGTCAAAATACTGACATGATCCCACATATAAAAGCTGCTATTTGTGTAATTTACATAAAATACCCAGAGGCACTGAGCATTCTACGGAAATAGTAACAAATATATTTTTATTACATTATAATCCCTTCTCAAGTGCACATGATAAGTTTACTATTGCTCCTAGGAATAAAATCAAGATGTCAATTTAAAGACAAACAGATGCTGAAAAAAATGTTAGCATGTTATAGAAGACTTAAATGAATCTAAATCTGAAATTTTCATCTTGCATCCATTATTAATTTTTTTCTATAGTATGTTTCTCCTTGGATATAACACATTAAAATAAATGTTTGCTCTCTATAATAGACTAGAAACAAATGCAGAATAAAATCATATTCTTTCACAATAAATGGGAAAAAAAAGTTTTGCTCATAGAAAAAGCAGTATGATCTTTATAAAAAAAAATTTATAGTGCTAATATAACCTTTACTTTTATACAAATAATTTTACTTCCAACTAATATTTATTTAATGTCATTTTCTTGAGATTCCGTAACTAAAAAAACGTGGAGAATTAAGAGACAGTGCAAGGTCAGAGATTATGGTTGACAGTAAATCTCATTCTAGAACTCCTGTGTTCTGTATCCACTGGCATACAGGGACCGTATCTTGGTGAATTCAGTGGAAACATTGCTCTATTACCAAAGGAAACTAATTTGATCTGGTTGAAGTTTTAAATAAAATTTTAAATGGCATTTATTCTGCCCTCCTGAATTCCCTACTGGTAGAAAAAAAGGCAGATTAGTTAAGATAGTAAAATTATATTTTTCTGCAAACATTTCTCTAAGTGTATAATGAAGGGTGCTTTATTTAAAAAAAAAAAAGCAGTACTTGTAATTACATGTCTGTTTTATTGTGCCATACTTATAAGTGTATTTAGTAAGAAAAGCAGATTTCAGGTTATCTCTTTAAAATCATATATGAGGTTTTGAATTTTAGAAACATTCTATAATCAAAAACATATCTTACCTTGACTTTATCATTTGATCACTAGAGTTCAAATTTTCTACTCTGGGAAATTACATAAACAGTTTAAACATAATTTCATATATTATTTCAAATACATATTATTTCATATACATACTAATTCTTCCAATTATAGTTTCAAAAACTGGATATTTGCACGTGATGATATTCCAGTTAAGATCCATGTGCCTTGAGCCTGAGTCTTACTGAATTTCGGACATTTGAAAACCTTTTTAAGAACATAATTGTAACTGGACAATTATTTGCACAATCATTTGTTGTGTGTCTTCCTCTCCCTTTAGACTGTAAATGCTGCACCATCAGACATCTTGTCAGGTTTGGTGACTTTAGTACCTAAGCAAATAGCACATAACCCTGCATGTATGTGTGTATTTATATTTACGTATCTCTCACATGTGTTTGTTTTTATACTGATAGAGGATGTGGTGTTCTGTACAAACATATGATAGAATAACTGAAGAATTACATCTTTAGTTATATAATCTTTATAAGATTATATCTTTATTAAAATGACCTTTTCAGATATATATAACAAATATACACAATATATAATTTGGTGAGAATATTACTGGCTATTCACCACAGAGGTTTTGATTTATTGGGAAAACATTACTAAGTAGAAAAACAATGGGTTAATAGTTTTAAGCTCTTGACTCTTCAACTGATTGGCTTTAGGATCTTAAGCAATTTAAGCAAATTAATCCCTTTCTCATCAACCAATTATGAGGTCTAATTAACCGTAGAAACTTTTTTAGGCTAAACATTCCTCTCTAAACCTTGTTTTCCTCCGTATTTCTATCCCACAACCCACAGCAGAACTTCAGAATCATCTCTGATTCCTGTTCTTGAACCTTACTTGTGATATTTATCATCGATTTTGATTCTTCTTCCTCTCAAATAGCAGCTGAATCACTCATCCATTACCTTACTTAGGTTCATCCTAGAGAATGAACCATTGCCAGTGACTCCTGCTTCCTTTGCTCTCCCTTCTCTATCCTATCCTTAATATTGTTACTGGAGCAAACCTCCATTGGCTTTCTGTTGCCTAAACAGTGATACACATGCCACTATTTCCCTTTCCACAGACAAATTTATCAAGAAGACATTAGGGGCTCAATCTCAAAATACTTCAGAAAGAATCCATAAGTTACCCAACGCCAAATATGTAAAACTGACATATCTCCAAAGGTGACTATATAATTGGAAGTAAATCACTCCTCAGTAATCGCATAGCATTTCATAGGTTTAAATTAAATATTGGTTGGCTGTTTGTTTGTTATCTTCTTCCCTTATTCCTTCCTGACTACATCATTAAGTATAATTATCAGCATAAAAGAGGTTTTCAATACCCATTACTAAATTGCATTCTAGTCTGGGCAAGAAAGCAATACTCCCATTCTCTCTCCCTCTTTCTTTTCCTTCTCCCTCTTCCCCATTCTCTCTCTCTCTTTCTCTTCCTTTTTCCTCCTTCCTATTCTCTCTCTCTCTTTCTCTTTAAAAAAAAAAAAAAAAAAGAAAATCAGGATACCAATTTATTAATTTACCATGGGAAATAGCAGTGCTTGGAGGCTGGGTGGCTGGCTTACACCTGTCATCCCAATACTTTAGGAGGCCAACGCAGGAGGATTGCTTGAGCCCAGGTATTAAAAACAAAAACAACAACAAAAAAAAACTGACGTATCAACTGTACTGCATCTACTACCTATAGGTAAGATTCAAATTTCTTAGGAAGGTTTTAATTATTCAGCCTAACCAAACTTTCACCAGTCTCCTCACAATTTGTATTCCAGCCTTAATGAATTTCCTGTCTTCCTGCAATAAAGAGTATTATCTCTCATTTTATGATTGTGTATCTGTTGTATCTTTCTAATGACATAACCTCCTCACTCATTTCTCTTGTCTCTGAAACTCCTTTTTAGACTTCAAAAGCCATCTGAAAAATCAGTTCCACTTCTCTAGATAGGGAGTTAGCTCCTCTCTTGTTACTTCCTTTGCGTATATTTGTCTCACTGTATTGTAAGTATTTTTCTGTCATCCTACCTTTCTGTAAACAGCAAATATCTCCTTCACATTTGCATTAGGTGTTTAAGACATTAAAAAAGGAAAAATAAATGAAATAAAAGTAAAATTTTAACATGCAAGAATGTAAAGCCCTATGTAGGTTATTTTTGGATGGTTCACATATATTCTGTATTAAAATATTATTTCTTACTGTTTCATATAGTTTTCTCTCAAAGACTACTTAGGATTATTCTTTTTTTTCTTAAATAAGGTACCAAAAATATAACACTACTGATAAGGAGACAATTTTATTCTTAGTAAATAAAAATCTATAACCTATGATACAAAATGACTCCATCTGTTTTCTCTTAGGTTTTTTTCCAGCAAAACTTTGTATATAGCAACTGCATCTAACAATCTAAATTACTAAATTAGGATGAGACATCCAAAAGGTAGAAATGTTCTCCCTACAGATAAAAGTAATCATCTGGTATTTGTAACTTTTTGCATAAAGAAAAAAATACACAAATTACAAAGAAAATGTGGACTGTTCACAAAGTAGTAGTAGCCTGTCAAATGAAACTAGAATCAGAAATTATGGAAAAATAACTTCAATTTTTTTTTTTTGAGAGTGTCTCACTGTTGCCCAGATTGGGGTGCAGTGTGTGATCACAGCTCACTGTAGCCTTGACCTCCCGGAGTCAAGTGATCCTCCTGCGTCAGCCTCCCAAGTAGCTAGAACCAGAGGTGTATGCCATCACTCATATCTGGCTACTTTTAAAATTTTTTGTAGAGACAGAGTTCTCCCTACTGTTGCCCAGGCTGGTCTCAAACTCCTGGGCTCAAGTGATCCTCCTGCCTCAGCTTGCCAAAGTGCTGGGATATAGGCATGAACCTCAGTGCCTGGACTTCTTTTAAAGTTCTACTGATAATATTAATGAGTCCACCATTTTAAAAGAATTTTTCTCTTTCTTTGTAACAGATATGTCTAAAATAAAAACACAGGAGAAACAAGCAACAAATAATGACTATTGGCATAAAGAGAATAGGGATTTTTAATTCTTTTATCACTGCTAAGATCTATATGAAAAAAATCATACTGCTTGTAAAATTTCTTTGAATTCTAAATCTCAGCTTGATGTCAATGAAACCTTGGAGAATTCCTGCCATACAATAAAATGATGATCTCAACACAGCTTTTCATCCTTCTGCCCGGTATTCCTGATGTGTTTCAATAAACTCATCACTTTAGATACTCATCACTTTAGATAAAGAATACTGCTAAAATGCTACACCATGGATTGAAACAAGTTAGGAAAAAAAAAAGTTAAAAACTTATCTGCAACAAATGCTTTAGGTTTCTATCCATTTGTTTTAATGTTAACATATTTTGCTTCCTGAATATCTTTAAACAGTAAGTTGATAGTAAATACAACTTTGCTCTTACTTGTTAATACGGAGTAGATATGCCTATAAACATATTCACAAATACTTCATTTTCTCACCAAAGACCCCTCTCGTGCAGAAAGCATTAATCTTTTACCATATTAAAGCTGGAGGGCAAAAACTGAGTTGTGGAAAAATATAACAAAATTTGAGAATGTTTACTCAAATACAGGTATTTCCAATTCCAATCTATGAGACAAACTAAAGCAAGGCAAGTACTTCTCAGAGTATTTTCTTAATTTTGAAACCATAAAGCATACAGGCAACTAAATAAATGTAAGTGAGAAATGGGCTGCAGATATGCCCAATTTCATGTATGTATCCAACTATGTGTAATCAAGGGTAGAAGAATTAAAAATGTTGAGAAGTGATACATAGGAAGAAGACAGTCAGTGTTGTTCAATGAGTTTCAGAAAGGTATCTTTTAGTTGTCCTGCAATATAAATGAGATTTATAATGTTTTTCTTTTCAACTTCATTTCCTTCATTTACATGAAACCTTTAAAAAAATTGCCTTTTTATTGTAAGTTATACAATTTAATGGGTTCAAAAAATTAACTGTAGAAAAATTAAGTCTTTTCAATGTTAACAGTTTAAGTTTTAGAATTCTGATAAATTTCATTAGAAGATTTTTTTTTCATGGTCATCTACATCTTTGTCAAAAGCTAGGTATATTAGTTCTCAGACTGTTAATAAAGACATACATGACCCTGGATAATTTATAAGGAAAAAAAGGTTTAATGGACTCACAGTTCCACATGGCTGGGGAGGCCTCACAATCATGGCAGAAGGTAAAAGGCACAATTTACAGGGCAGCAGGCAAGAGAGAGCATGTGCAGAGGAATGCCCTTTTATAATACCGTCAGATCTTGTGAGACTTACTATCATGAGAGCAGCATAGGAAGAACCCACACCCATAATTCAATTACCCCCACTGGGTCCCTCCCATGACATGTGGGGATTATTACAATTCGAGGTGAGATTTGGGTGGGACACAGAGCCAAACCATATCACTAAGGAATCATCTAATATATATGTATTTATGCATATTATCTGTGGCCACCAAAGTCCTGAGGAAGAAAGAAGGGAAATACAGAGAGAAATAAACCAACTAGCCTTTTGTGATTACTGGATGCTTATATGTGTGCTATCTCATTTTCTTCAAAAAGAAATGCCATGTGGTTAGTATTGCTAATCCTGATTTTACAAAACAGGAAGTCTTTGAGCTTCTCAAGAATTCCCAGTGTTTTAAACATTTCCCATCCCTTTTCCCTACCATACAGCAATCAGTATACACCACCACTTGATGCAGTGCTTAAAACACAGTAAGCAAATAAAACAGGATGCCTAAATAAACTGAAGTTGTCTTTGCTGGCAGATTTTTTAAAAGGCACTGTTATGACACAACAAAGTAATAAAATCCAAAAACTTCATTGTTATTAAAAATATAGTTTTCATCTAGATTAAAAAGAATAGGCATGACTAACATTCATTCATGAAATATGTCACAGACTATAATCAAGTATTGTACATAAAACTTACGTACTTGCATAATCAATAGACCATGAGAAAGAAAACTGAATTCTAATTCTAGCTCAAGTGGGCTTCCCTAACATAGGCTCTCGTTTTCCTATATATAAAATGAAGTTTGGCCTAGAGGAATTCTAAGATACTTAAAGGTTTACAGCTTTGGCTATATACTGTACTGGAGAATTTGGTTTAGACTCCTTTATTTGCATATGAATCTTAGTAACCAGGATACTAATCAAATTTTATAAAGATTACTAGAGGCACACTTTGAATTCTCATAATGACTCAATATGTTCAAGCACCAGTATGAACTTAAATTTCCAACATTTTCATAAGACTCACACAAACATCTATATTTGCCCAAAATAGAGTGTCCAAACTAATTTTATCTCATTCTAAGAATATTCAGATTAGATGCTTGAACCTTACCTTTTTCTTATCCTGCTTCATTCTTGATCCTTCTAACTTCAAATCATAAATTATATTGTATGATCTGATTCACAACACTTATTCTGATTTAGTCTGTTATGTTTCAAAAAGGCGTGTCGAACCACCCTAAATTTCCTCCTTCTGACATACCATTTGCTTAAGGGGACCAATATGATGATAATCCATTTATTAAGTTGCTATTAATATCATAAGGCACTTTTTCTTCCCATTAAGATGCTGTAGGGGAAATATTATATAACTTTCACAAAAAAAATCTAGTCAGAGATCATCAATGTAGAGTAAAACTAAGACTTTGATACTTAATAGCAACAAATTATACTGTAATAGGAAATAATTAGCATAAAAATAAAAAATAGTCATATAAGTACAGCTTAAAATTTAATGTCTTTTAAAAGTCTTGATATTTACTGCCAGGAACAAATGTCAATTTAATAACATGTAGCTTTGTCTTGCCCTTTTCAATTCATCAGTATTTTAAAAAGGATACTCAGTACCAGAATAATGTGTGACTCTGCCACAAACTGAGCCTGGCTGCTCCCATGAATGTAGCTCTATTAAGAAAGACAAAAAAACAAAATTACAATTTGAGAAAGCCACATAGTTGTTTTAAAGTTTTATGTCATGAAGATAAACAATGGAAAAATCTAATTAGATTTCTACTAATTCAATTTTTATTACTTTCTACTAATTAAGTCTCTATTAATAATTATTTTAAATAATTAGTTAAATGCAAATAGATGACAATGTTGATGATACTGTAAACTGTAGGCAGCAACTTAGTTATCAAAAATAAAATTAAGTTGTTAAAGGATTTATCACAAACATTCACACATAAAATATAATGATCCCTATAGAGTTACTGCAAAACTACAATTAAAAGCATAAGGTACAAATTAGAGCAAAACATTTCTATGATTTTTCATCCTTTAAAATAAGTTAGAAATGATCAAATATCTAATCACTACTTTCTGCATTATCAAAGTTTTTAAAATAAGGTAGTCAGCTTTATAAATGTACACATTTCACTATAGCATTTAAATTTTTTCAAAACATAATTTTTAAAATTGTTTTTACCCTATTAAGTATATAGTTCATACCAGTTGATTATAGAAAATCTAACATAAATCTCCATTTAGATTATTTTGCTTCTAAATTGATTCCCATGACTATTTCTGCTGTTAATCTCTCTTATGAATATCAGTTGCTATGCAGTCGTTTTAAATAAATGTCCTTGCCTTGGTTTTCTGTTTATAAAAAAAATACTGGAAAAAAAAATCTAACACCTTATTAAATCAGTGCCTCAACTTTTACATCATTTATGATGCATAACTGTATCATATGATTCAGACAGTTTTCTCAAGGTATCTTTTTTTTCTTCTATCTTGTTCAGGGGATACATGTGCAGATTTGTTACATGGGTAAATTGCATGTTGCTAAGGTTTGGTGTACAAATGGTTTTGTCACCCAGGTAGTGAGCAAAGTACCTGATAGGTAGTTCTCCAATCCTCACTTTCATCCCACCCTCCAACCTCAAGTAAGCCCCAGGGTCTACTGTTCCCCTCACTGTCTGTGTGTACTCAATGTTTAGCTCCCACTTACAAGTGAGAAGATGTGGTATTTGGTTTTCTGTTACTGCATTAATCAGCTTAGCATAACGCCCTCCAGCTGCACCCATGTTGCTACAAAGGACATGATTTCATTTTTATGGCTGTGTAGTATTCCATGGTGAATATGTACCACACTTTCTTTATCCAGTCCACTGTTGATTAACAATCATATAAAGTAGTTATTACCTGTCATCTTCCATATAATGAAACTGAGACTTACAGAAATTTAACTAACTTGTTCAAGATTGTACAACTAGTAATTGGTGAAGTTTGGACTGAAACCTAGGACTGTTCATATAGGTATGCATGCCCTTTCCACCATATAAAAACAACTTACCAAAACACAGGAGGAATCTCAAGTAAAACTATAAAAACTTTACTTGGCAATCAGATAATTAAATGTTAACAGTTAAAGTAATAAAAATCAACATTATGTAATTAACATATCTGAGTTTAATAGTACAGGAATAATATGCCCAAATTTACATAACAACTGCAAGATAGTTTGTCTCCATGAGAATCACAAATTTAGAGAATAACTTCAGACATCTTTTAGGTAAGTGGTTTATAAGCTTTTCTGTTTGCTTTCAGTAACAGAATCTTCTCTGATCAATCTTTTCTCAAGGTGATCAATGGAATTCCCCATTACTAAATTCTGTGGTCATATCTCAATCTTATTGGACTTAATCTGCCTGAAAAATCTGCTGCATCTGACCACTCTCTTTTTGTAATGTTTGCTTCATTTGACTTGCAGGATCCCAATCTTGAGGATGATCCTACCTCATTAGGTCTTCCTCCTCAGAAAGGAGGAGGCCGTTTCCTTACTACCTTCTAGACTCTGGAGCACGTCAGCGCTCCACAGGCTTAGGCCTCTTCCCTCTACTCAGCCTTCCCAGGTGTTCTCATCCAATCTCATGGCTTTAATATCATGTCTGTATCTAGTCTGATATATTGGAAATCTAAAAATGGCTAAAATGAAACTCCTGATATGCCTCCGTTTCTATCCCAGAATCTGCTTCTCTCCCATTCTCCCCTAACTCAGGAGAAGGCAATTTAATTTTTCCATTTGTTTAGGCAAAAATCCTGGAATTACCTTTGTGTCTCTGCCCTTAATTTTCTTTCACCCTTTGCCTCGCCTTTATTCTCTCCTTCCTCCCTCCCTCCCTCTCCACAAAGCCAATCATTCAGAAAATACTGTTGGCTCTACTTTCAAAATTCATTCCAAATTCAACTGCTTTTCACCATTCCCAGGAAGAACTAGCAAAGGAGCCTAAAAAATAAGGTCCAAAGATTTCTGGTCCAAGCAGTCACCATCTCTTGCCTAGACTACTGCAATAGCCTCCTTTATTCTCCGAGCCTCTACCCTAGAGCTCATTTGTCATTCACCTAAGTACTGTCAAAACTATTCCATCATTATCTTGCTCAGAACCCTTCGATGCTTTCTCAAATGTGTGAAAAACACTGTATCGTGCAATGCCTTTTGTGTTTCCAGGCACAGTAACAAGAAACCTACATACTTCTTTTCATTTTAAAATTACAGCTAAGTTAAAAAAAAATCACACTTTGTCCTTAGAGACTTATTTCATGAAATTGATCTGTAACACTTGTACCATATTTCTTGTATAGATAAGGCAGGAGAGAGGAAAGGCTTTGGACACAGTCCTGAATTTGCCACCTACTAGCTATATTATTCTAAACAAACTACTTAACCTCATTTATCTTTAAAATAGGATTAGGAGGATATGCCTCAAGATATTTTCCTAAAAATCAAATAAGATAGTATGGTACCCAATAGTGTAACTGATCAAAAGTAACCAAACATAAATCATTTTATAGTCTCCACTTCAACAAACTTTGTATCTTGTTCATCAAAAGGCTGAGAAGCTGTTTTTATCTTCTAAACAAATAGCATTCAGGAATTCTTTCTTTTTTATAAATGAATTTAGTGTGTTGAACTGATATTGTAAAAGATAATATTCACGAATGTATACTAACATTTGACTTTTGTACATCTTTTTTTTTTTGTCTTCAAAATCACATCAAGACCAGATACTCTAAGAGCCTTCAGGATTTAATAAGCTTGAATTTGTTTGCAATTTTTAATTGATCAATTAGTATGTATCAGGCACCGAACTCAAGCAACAGAAATCCAGAAGTTATAGGAAAAAATATCTATGTTCTCGAGGAGCTTACATACACAAACTACACGAACATTTTGTCTACTAATGTGGAACAAAGAGATTATTGGCACACATCAAAAGCTGTAAGAGTAAGCACAAGAATAAGATTGAATAAGTATTGTGGAGATCTTAAGCACTGACCTTAGATATTTAGCTTTCATTTATGGGGCCCTTAAAGCAATAACTTAATTCACTTAAGGTCTGCAATTTTAAGCTGGTCTTAAAAATTTTTATGTAACAGAAGCATATACTTTCAAAATCCTTTGAAAAAGGGAAGATTGAGTAATGAATTCCCGTAAAGCTAAATCATGATGTTCATTTATTTTCCTCTCTTTTACTAATTCTCATGAGTGAGGGAAATAACAGCAACTCAGGATAATTTATTCCAAAATATGTATTTAACTTGTATTTATAAGAGTAATGCATTTTCAGATCAGGTGAATAGTCAAGAAAAAAATATGTGCAGTCTTAAGGATACGAATCAATTCTTCCATAGGAACAATGTTTTGACAAGCTATTAATATAAGTGTTTTTTACTTGTCTAGTCCATTGAATATTTCTTTTTTTGCGGCAGAGTTTCACTCTTGTTGCCCAAGCTGGATAGCAGTGGCATGATCTCTGCACATTAAAACCTCCACCTCGCAGGTTCAAGCCATTCTCCTGCCTCAGCCTCCTGAGTGGCTGGGATTATAGGTGCGCACCACCATATCCAGCTAATTTTTATATTCTTAGTAGAGATGGGGTTTCCACGTTAGCCAGGTTGGTCTCAAACTCCTCACCTCGGGTGATGCTCACTTCAGCCTCCCACTAAAGTACTGGGATTACAGGCGTGAGCCACCATGCCCGGCCCCACTAAATATTTCATAGAACATATGTGAACCAACATAAAATAAAAAGAATGGTTCATAAAAATAAGTTCATAAGACAGTTAGTTACCATGACCCGTGACTTACCTAAAGCCCAATTTTATGTAGAAGAAATATTAGATGAAGTTTGCATATCATAATATGAAAAAATAATATATATGAATGATGCTATGTTCTTAATTTCAAGTAACGTACTTGGTAAAAATTAAATATTTTGTTTGATATAGTAGTTCTATAACTCTTATACAGCAATATCAAGAATGAATGAAAATAAAATGGAAACGAAGCTAAATATACTATATATCAGCATGTGAAATAAACCTGATTCCACTTAAGCTATTCCTAAATTCTTGGGAAGATGACACCAGTCAGTACATTCTGCTTTTTCAATGTTATTTTAAAATTGTGCTAGTAGTAAATACTCCTTAAAGAGTCCTTTTAAACACTTACTGTTCTGAAAATAAGAATGGCTAGGGTGTACCAACAGATTGTTACTTGAGAAGGTAGCTGTGCTAACAAAAAACCAACAGAACTTAGAAGTCAGTTTCCAGTGCTAATAATTGCCATTCAATTTAAAAAAGTAGGCGTTACTTCATCATTTCAGTAATTTGTGTCTCAGTTTCCTTATCTGCAAATTGGAAATTGACTGCATAAAGGTAACTGTGTAATATTATAATAGTTTATAAAATGGATTTTAGTCAAATTCCCTGAAGTAATTTCTCTATCATAGGTTTACCACAAGTGAGACCTCGAACAAATTATTCTAAACTTCAGATTGTTAAGCTCTTTGATTGAAATAATAAAATGTGAGAAGTGAATTGATAATACATGTAAAATAGCCTAATGCCTGAAACACACTAGTAAGTCAATAAATGTAATCTATCATCATCATCATTAATCATCTAAGATTCAAACAAGATTCCAAATTTTAATGTCTTAAGTCATGTGACTCATAGACAGTAAAATTAATGTCACTGGTTATGCCCACTGTTAATTCAGTAATAGTAAACTATATCTGAATTAAATTCTCTTGCCAGTGAGTAAGTTGTTTTTGTAAACTTATGCAAGTCCCTTCTACACCAACCTGATATTATCAGCCTTGAGAGCAAAAGATATCAACAACTAGCCTGTTTGATTAATCCTAACAAAGACTGCGTTAGTTAAATGAGCTTTGGATCAAAACCAAATTCTAATATGAGTGCAAAAAGTTGTTCAGTAATACATATATGCCAGAAAATAGCCATTTTGAAGACAATAAAACATGGGGTTCAAATTAATTATTTCTCTTTTATTCACTGATAAAGCAGTGCTGGCATTTATTTGCTTCAGCATATAATCCTTAGTAAAAAAAATAATAATAATAAAAGATACAAAATAAAAAAGCTTAAATCAATCCCAAGACATTTTTGAATTTTGATCCATTTTTAACCTGTAACTTATTTTTAAAAGGACCAATTATAACATTAAGTAAATGGCAAATGAAACTAAGATTTGACAGTGTTGGAAGATACCCAAATGACGATTTGTCTCTCAATTCAGGTCAAAGCTACACAACGCTTTTTGGTCCCTTCTTTCATTTTAAAATACATGATTGCAAAATAAACCAAGAGCTTGTACACAGCTAGAGGAAACACTGCTGATTATCTTTCACTAACTACATGAATTCTTTCAGTCCAATTTTGTCATGCAGTTTTACTCCAATCAGTATGAAATGACATGCAAATTTTTTCCTTCTATTTTCTTTCACCCTCCTTGAAAACATCATGAAAAAGTACTAGCGTGGATCTTTTCAGCCTGTTTCAGTCCTTTATTCACTACCTGCTAGAACAAAGGCAATGGACATGCGAAATCTAACTAAATCTTTTAAGTGATAATCTCTCAGTTGTTTAGCATCAGATTCAGTACTCTTTATAATACAGAAATTATTGCAATAGCAAAAAAAGAAAAGAAAATATGATAATTAACTGTCAATCTAGAAACAAACCATAGGGAACAAATCTTGTATTTTCTTTGACAACACTTCTAAGTCAAAAGGGTTGCCTTACTGTTTTTAAATGAACTTAACTATCTCTGAAATTCAACTAGACTACTTAAGATTTTCCAGTAGAAGGGCCCTAGTTTTCCTGATCAAAGTCTACAAAAAATGAAAGATCTGCTTTTCTGTGCATGATAGAATCAATTTATTTTTACTAAGTGTCTTAGTCTGCTTGGTTGCCATAGCAAAATACCACAGACAGCATGGCTTAAACAAGGGAAATTATTTTGTCACAGTTCAAGAGATTCAAAGTCCAAGATGAAGATGCCAATGGGATTGGTGTCTGGTGAGGGCTCCCCTTGGGCAGAAGACAGCCACCTTCTCATTGTGTGCTCACATGACGTCTTCTTTGTGAGCAGACAGGGATAGGTAGGTGTCTCTCTACTTTCCTCTACTTATAAGGCCACCAGTCCAATTAGATTAGGGACCTTCTCTTATGACCTGATTTAACCTTAACTGCCTCCTAAAGACCCTATGTCCAAACAGTCACATTGAGAGTTAAGGCTTCAACATCTGAATTTTAGAGAGACAGAATTCAGTTCATACCTCCAAGTAATTCTAAGTGAGTAAGATAGCATTTCAAAACCTATCAGCTAGTAGGAATGTAGTAATGACAGCAGTTCAGAGTCTCCTTTGTGTGCTAAAATACTAACAATTATTTTCTTTTCAGTTTCTTTTTTAGAATACTAATGTCCAGAAAATGATACTTCTGAACTCTTGAGATAGGAAGTATCTTGGGTCATCACTATTACTGCACAAAATAAGCTTAAATCCCACTCTAACATTCTAATAGGAGAGTCCTCTGTTTCTTACTAGTTACATGTTTCTAGTCCTATCCTTGGGGTCTTCTTTGAGGCAGCATTATTTCTTACTGAGCTCTACACCAAATGGCAGATGTGATACAGATAATAAAATACTCAGGCCAAGTCCTTCTGGATTTGCCTGAAAGAAGAGATAAAAATAGGTATTATCTACATCCAGGTGACAAAGAATGCCACTTGTTTGATTTCAAGCACATATCTTGTACTTGAAATTCCTAAGCACTTCATTAGATATTTGGCTTAAACTAAAAAATGATTACAACAGAGAAATAAAACAGTTCCTCATGAAAACAGTGATAACATCTTGATTATTTGCCACTCAAAGTATGTTGTTTCTGTGAGGTGTTAGCAGCAAGTCGCCATTCTCTTTTCAACTGAAGTTGTAGGACATTATTTAGCCAAGTGTCAGTTGAACTTACTGCCTGACCTGTGTAGAGTATAAAATCCTTACCTGGCCCAGTCACAATTCAAAAAGTCGTCTTGGAATTTTATTTTCCTATGTGAGGATCAAAAAAGTTGATCACTTAACCTAAGTCCGTGGTTATCAAAAGAATTTCAAAATGGTGTGTGCATGAAACTGACTAGAGATACTTGTTTAACAAACAGATTTTCAGGCTCTATATGTGGAAATTCCAATACAACAGGTCTGTGGTAGGACCAGAAATTTGCAATCCTAATGAGCTATAAGCCATGACTAAATAACTACTACGTTTTTCAGGAGGCTGTATGGGAAGAGGCAATGTGTAATACTGTAAAAGCTTTGAGAAAGGCTATATATTCAGGGAAAACTCACTAGTAAGAAGTTCGTTTTAAAACAGTTTTTTAAAATAATAAACGAATTGCTACACATTCAGAGAAAATATCTTACTAGTTTAAGATGATTTGTTTTTTAATAAAACATTTCCAGTGGAACAGTGGGAGTTCAGAGTTCTACAGATATAAGCCATATAGAAAGCTTATGGCAAGTTGAGCCCAAGCAACAGAAGATTCTATATACATGAAGTTAATCAGGCAGGTTAAGCAACACCACATAACAAGCAGCATATTTTTGAAAATTCAGATTGCAATCATCCTGTCTAGTATTCTGAGACAGTCTCTAGAATACTGTATGAGGCATAGTAAATATTATAAGAAGAGAGAAACTGAGCATTTTGGAGATGGAAGAATCAAATGGTGGGCCAGTGGCTCCTAACCAGAAACTAGATAAGTGCACATATTTTTGGTTAACTGTGGCCTCAATGCTTGGTCTTATTCAGTACCTTCTTCATAAAAAGTTATCTGTCCTGATAGTAAAATGGAGAAATAGGTCTCCTTATGAACTTTCCCTTTATTGCAGTGTCAATAAGACTGGCAGTCTAGGTGTTGTAAGTAGAAGAAAAGAGAAAGAAAGAAAGAAAAAGAACAAAACAAAACCCATCAATACTAAGGAAACCTAAGCAGAATATGCTGTAATAGTTCATGAAAACTGCCCCTCCGTAGAAACTCAGCCAACAAAAACATAGACTGCAGGTATGGAAAACTCCTAGGACAAGGTAAAACAACCTTAAGCCCCAGATACTAGTGAGACAGGTACTGAGAATCAGCTATGTTTCAGGAAACACTTTTTACTTTTTGATCAGAACTGTTAATACGACCAGTTAGAGAGCTTCTCATACTACTGTATTTTCCAAATAAATGTTGAAAGAACAAAAATATGACAACACAATAAGATGTAGTGTATTCTAAATACAAAGAAAAACTTCAAAAGTCTGTCCTATGACTGAACCGCTAAGTAATTTTAGTAATTTGTGTTTTGTTGATAACAATATATTTCTAGACTTACAGATTCCATTTTGTTCAGTAACAAAAGAAAAACTGAAATGTACAATTACTTTCATAGAATTTTCTTGTGCAACTAAATGCAATTAAAGGTTCAAAATGAAAAAGTATTATATCCTTCAGCATTTAAAAATTCAACTGAATAGCTTTTTTTTTTTTTGGAGACGGAAGTTTCACTCTTGTTGCCGAGGCTGGAGTGCAATGGTGTGATTTTGGTTCACTGCAACCTTTGCCTCCTGGGTTCAAGTGATTCTCCTGCCTCAGCCTCCCAAGTAGCTGGAAGTACATGCATGTGCCACCACGCCCGGCTAATTTTGTATTTTTAGTAGAGACAGGGTTTCTCCATGTTGGTCAGGCTGGTCTCGAACTCCCAACCTCAAGTGATCCACCCGCCATGGCCTCCCAAAGTGCTAGGATTACAGGCGTGAGCCAATCACACCCAGCCCTGAATAGCTTTTAATGTGAGATACAGAAAACATGTAAATATATGCTGCAAATGCTTTCGTAGCTGTCACATCAGGTATATAAGTTAAGTATAATATAATCCATGTATGTGTGTTTTACTTTTTATCCTGGGGGGAAAAAAGCAACTATATCAAGGAACATTAATATATTCATATCAGTATTATAAATGTAAATCCAAAATACAAGACCAAAAAAAAAAAACTTATATAGCTTAATATTTACATAATTCTGCATTAAGGATGAAGTTACTCATTTCGTATCACCAAATATTTTGCACTCGTGATTGTCAAAGAAATGAATTAGGAACAGGTTCTCTGTGCCCTAATCTAGCTTTGCCAATAAATTGAATGATTTTCCCTAGGAAAGCTATGTAACCAGTCGGTAATTCATTTTCTGAGTACAGATCATTTTTTCTTACTTATGGGGTGATTAAGAGATAAAAACATGTTATTATCAAGCAAAGTCTATAAAATGAGTTTAAACAAAAAAATAAGAATCACTGTCTTTTTTCAAGCATAGTCTCTTATACTTTCTTTTTTTGATTTACCTGTGAATATGAATGTCCACAATACTCTCAGTATTCACATGAAAATACTGTGATAATTCTATAAGCACATTAACACGGATGGTAAGAACCCTGGGTGGCCAGGGAATTATTCTTTAATAATGAATCTTTTAACATATCTGTTATATTGCCCTTTGATCATTATCTGGATTTATATTTATTTGCGGTCACTACCCTCAATTGGAATAAAATAAAATCTCTCTCTTAGTGCCATTATATCATGTTAGACTACTATGTCCAGTACTTCAGACAGCTTTAATTTACATTCTTGAAACTTCCCTTATATGATCTCAAGAATGACATTTCCCCTAAAGTTCACCTAATGCCAGTAGCTTTAGAAATCTAATGTCATCCATTTATTCTATATGTCCAAGACCACTGCATTCTGATGAGCAAATCTGGAAAGTCACTGCTTCTAAATCTTTGACATCAGAGACTTTATCTTGACATTTGATATGAAATATAGTACAACAATATGATAAATGAAACCTGTCTAAGAAATACAAATGACACTGATAAGGACTCAGATGTTAGGCCTATATAACATGGTTGACAGTACCATGGCTTTGCTTTGCAGGCCTTCAGACTGGGTTTAACTAATAATGGTTGTTAACCGTTGAGGCTGCCAAATGAGACTTAAATTTTGGTGTAATTTTCTATTTCTTTAAGCTTGCTATTTGAAGACTACAGATCAATAAGATTCATCTTTATATTTAATCAGAAAACTATCAGTGTGAATCAAGTATATGAGAAATGTTCTGCATATATATACATACATATATATACACACATATACCATATTTAACAATGATATATCACTTCTGCTTCTACTATAAATACATGACTGCACTCAGCCCGGGCAACACTGTGAGACTCTGTCCCTATAAAAAATAATTATTGTGGTGGCGAGTGCCTCTAGTCCCAGCTACTCAGGATGCTGAGGCAGGAAAATCACTTGAGCCCAGGAGTTTGAGGTTATAGTGAGCTATGATCATGCCACTGCTTAATAGCTTAGGCAACAGAGTAAGCTGTTGCCTAAGTAAGAGCTTGTCTCTACAAAAATAAACACAAAATTTTATAGCACTAAACACAATAATGATGTTTAACAGAAATCCCATACCCTAATGGTTTGGATCTCTGGTTCCCAACCAGGCTGCTAGGTTTGGATTCTGTGTGGAATTGAGCATTTTATTTAGCCAACCCACGGTTCCATTTCCTGGCATGTGAAATGGGGATAAATGGATCTCTACTTTATTAAGGTAGAGTAAGTTCAAGTTTTTGGAAAAGTGTGAAGTAAACCTTCAGTGTTAGCTGCTGTTGTTTGTTCTTATGTTTATTTATTCCACAAATATTTACTGAGTGTCTAATACACAGTAATGTACATTCCCAGGCATATGAGATAAAATAGTGAACAAAGAAGATATGTCTGGCCTCATGGGGCTCTGTGTGTGTGTGTGTGTGTGTTGACAGACAAAAAACAATGACTATATAAATATGTGTATGTGTACAACATAAAATGAACTATATACTCTAAGTGCAAAGTGCTATAAAAAAAGAAAAAGCAAAAAAGAGTAAGGGAGTCAGAAGTATAGACAATGGGGAGTGGCTTGCAATTTAAATGGGAAGAGGGTCAGGATAAACACCACAGAGACCGACCTTGGCATTTGAGCACAGTTGTGAACAAGGGAAGGTGGTTAGTCATACAGATTCTGGGGGAAGCATATATAAGAGAGATGGAATAATGGCCAGCACAAAGGCCTTAAGACAGAAACATGTTCAAGGAACAGGAAGAGGGTCAATGTGTTGGTGAAGACTTAAGATGTTATTCTGAATTATATGGTGAGTCATAAAAGGAAGACTGTGAGCAGAAGAGTGACATAAAGTATTTCAAGAACAGACTATCATGGAGTAAGCTAGATGCAAGGAGACCAGAGAAAGTTTACTACAGTAATCCAGACAAATGATGCTGATGATGTAAAGCAGTTTGATAGGAGGTAGTAGGAAGTGATCTGATCCTAGATGTATTTTCAAGGAAAAAATACATTCATATATGTATGTATTTGAAGGAAGAACAAGATTTCTTGTTTCCTGTGTGCTTTTATATAAAAGGTGACGACATGTATAGTAAAAAGTTTAGTTGTTTTAATGACCAAATTCACAATAATGACAGAATGTATAGTAAAAAGTTTAGTTGTTTTAATGACCAAATTCACAATAAACACATACTTAAGTATCTGTAGTAATACAAATATAGACCGTTTAATATTTAAGTTCAATTGAGAATACATGAATGTCAAATAAAATCAACAAATTTAGTTACATATCTAAGTTTATGAGAATTGAAAAGGTCACCAAATTGGTAAATTGTACTTTAATTATAAGAGAGAGATATTACATTATTTATCCATGAAGTTCTATTCTCTTTCTATATTTCTCTCCTTTGGAAGATGTGTACCCTTAAATTCAACAGCTCTTTCACATGATAGAAACCTATCCCAGCCAAGTCTGTGTTTTCACATCTTATGAAGCAACTACTGATTGACAATTTTGACTTGAATATCCCACTTGAATATCCTAACACTCTAAAATCAAAACTTTACAAATAAATGTCACTATTCTCCATGCAAACAAATTTATCTTTCCAGCGCTCCATGCATCTATCAATATTACAACCATTCTTTTAATGACCTAAGCTTCAAGTTCGACATCTCTGCCTTACAATCAATCATTAAGCCAGTGGGCATTTCCTGTTCTCCACTGCCACTTTTCTATTACTTTGACCCAGCTGCTTCTGTCTGAATGTTTATATCATGCTTGGATTATGGGGTCACTAATCTTTACCTGCCAGTTCCTCACTTCTAGCTATCTTCCCAAATCACTACTTTCATCGATCTATTACTCACAAACCTTTGGGAACTTAAAATTGCTAGAGGTAATTCAGATCCCTTGGCAACCTATGTTGAACACCTTTGAATCAATTAATCAATCAATATCTATTCAGAATTTAGAGATACCGTTTCATAAAATGTAAAAAACAAGTAAATATAAAACACAGTGTCTTGGCTCAAAAGGAAACATGTATACATATATAAAAATGTCTAATCATGCAAGGCAAAACAGAATCTTCATTCTCTTTTAAGTGTTTTATTTCACACTAAAAATTTATTAGAAGAAGGTGTGACTCTGCGCTTGAGTTACTTCTTTTGTAAATGGGGATAATAATAGTATCTTTCTTCTTGAGAGCTGCTACAGGATTCAGCAGATCATAGATTAATAAAATTGTCAATTAAGTTGCATGGTATGAAATGAAGACTAGTATTCTGGTGATCACTTTAGCTATATGTCCAAATACGTGCTAAAGAAACCTAAAAGGTGAAATTACAGTAAGATGACATGGAAAGACTCCAGAGATGGCTAACTATAAACAGAATATTTTAATGTAGATTATATTGAGATAAGTAAGGAATATTGTGACAGGATTTCAAACAGGTAGAATGTGACAAGGAAATTAATAGATGATAGAAAGCAAAACTGTTTATCTGATCTTACTGAGAAGGGGTTTAGAAGTAGACATGATTGGGATACCAGGTTATGTACAATTTTCCTCACATTTTTATAAACAAAATTATGTATTTCAGTAAAAGCAGTCTCTTCATTTTTCTTAATCTTATCCTCATTTTGACCTCTATACAGGTTCTTAAGACTGTTTCATCTCTTTTCCTGACTCATCTCAAAAAATGATGTTTCTTCTTTAAAACCAAAGTTCACCTTGATTTTAAGGCCAATTTAAATTCCACCTCCTTTAATAATATTTTTCCTAAAATTTTGCCACAGGATAATATTTATTGCTATTAAACTATTCCAATACTTAGTATCTATAACATTTGACCTGCATTTTAAACATATATGGATTTATAATGCCATGGTGGTGTTTTCCAGTCATAAATCCAGAATCCTGTCTATTGCAGGGAAAATGGTATTATTTATAGGAGACTTTAAGAAAAGAGTACAGTCTTCGAATACATGCTTCAATATATTTTAAAACAATTAAATATACAATACATTTAAACGCTAAAATATTCAGGAATTTTTTTCTTTTAATTCAGAACATCTAATTATAATTCCCTTTTTTAAAATTTATCAAATGAAGCTAATATTAAAGGTAAAGTACTCAAAATGGTATGAAGAACAGTTAAACTCAAAAAATTGTATAAATAGAGAAAAAGAGTGATTATTTAAATAACTACATAGTAAATGTTCTTTAAAATTAATAAAACCAGAGTTACTCATTTCATATTTATGCTGAGCTCATTAAATAATGATTTTCTTTTGTGGTAAGCAGTGTTTTGTCAATGAAGTTTCTTAACAAATAAATATTGATATTTGGTAGTTATTATATAATATTAGCATATAATTAAAATTATATTGCTCCAGAGATTTTGACATATATTCATCATTAGTAATCAATGTATCACAAGCATGTTAATGTATCAGTGTATTTATTACAAGGGAGCACTTATATACACTTACTGAATTTTTTATTCATAAATTGGTTTTATCAAATATACTTCCATTTTTGAAACACTTTTTCTATATAGATTTCAAAAATGTTACAGACTTGCAAATACCAAAATCATTACTACTTATAAGAATGTGTGACACTGTAAATACGCCTAATTTAAAAATGAAGAGCAACTTCAAACTGGCTTTTTTAAAGTAATCTGGCTAATTCATATGAAATCTCTCAGTTTTGTCCTTAATCAGAAATATGTATTAATTAAAAAAAAGAGCATTCACAAAATTTCCATGAGAAGTTTTTTTTTTTTTTTCTTTTGGAGACAGAGTCTCGGCTCTGTCGCTCAGGTTGGAGTGCAGTGGTGCGATCTTGGCTCACTGCAACCTCCACCTCCCGGGCTGAAGTGATCCTTCCGCCTCAGCCTCCTGAGTAACTGGGACTACAGATGTGCACCATCATGATGAGCTACTTTATGTATTTTTAGTATACACGGGGTTTCACCATGTTGGCCAGGCTGGTCTTGAACTCCTGAACTCATGTGATCTGCCTGCCTTGGCCCCCAAAGTGCTGGGATTACAGGCATGTGCCACTGCACCCAGCCCTTTCATTAGAATATTTAAGCACAGTCAAAACTCATCTTAAATTGAATATTTAAGATCTTTGCATTTTTTGAATATAAATCATACCCCAATACTAAAAAGAGATATGTTTTCAAAGAAATACTATGTGGAAAAAAATTAGGAGAAAGAAATGAGAATTGTTCCATCATATCCATAAAAAAAAAAATGCCCATGGGTTTTGCATTTATAATTTGGAAGCATTTTTTTTCTAAAACAGAGACTATCACTAGAAAAATGTGAAATTTTTCTTTTTTTTCTGTTTTAAATCAGGCAATGTACAGTAGTCCCCTCTTACTTTGGTTTTACTGTCTGCGGTATCAGTTACTTGCTGTCAACTGCAGTCTAAAAATATTCACTGGAAAATTCCAGAAGTAAACAATTAATATGTTTTCAGTTGCAGGCTGTTCTGAGTAGTGTGATGAAATTTCATGCCATCCTGCTCTGTCCTCCCTGGGGTGTAAATCATCCCTTTTACAGAATATCCACAATGTACATGCTACCCTTACATTAGTCACCTAGTGGGTCACTCAGTTATCAGATCAACAGATCATAGGAAGAAGAAATATGACTATAGTACAACAAGGTATTTTAAAGGAGAGACGGAGAGTCCACAGACCACATTCACATATTTTATTACAGAATATTGTTATAATTTTTCTACTTCACTATTATTACCGTTCATCTCTTACTGTGCCTAATTTATAAATTAAACTTTATCCTGGTATGCATGTTAAAAAAAACACACAGCATATATAGAGTTTGGTACTATCTGAGATTTCAAGCATTCACTGACAGTCTTGGATTAGGGTGGACTGTATGAAGATAATTTAATTATCAAAACAGAAAAAAGAAACCTTGAGATGTACATATTCTTCCATTTTACAGAAAAGATTAGTAACTTGCTCAGTCAAAAAGTGTCAAGGGACACTTGCATTCAAATTCAGAGTTGTATAATATGTCGTTCCATGCTCTTATCATTGTATCATAGTTTCCCAAAAAAAAAATGAAAAATTAAATTATAAAGAGGTAGAAAGAGAAAGAAATCCTACCATGAGACCTATTCATAATAAAGTCCAAAATTCAGTTCTGAGCATCTGAAAATATAAAACTAACATATACCAGAATTGGTTATGTAGCTCTTACTTTAGACATTCTCTGGGTTTAATATACATCTTTTTTTTGAACATTCAAGTTCTCAATTAAGTTCACTGATTCTTGATCAAAATGAGCACATTGAACAAAAAACTTAAAACTAGCAGACAGAGGACAAGAAATTGTATATCATTCCTACTAAGAAAGAAGTGTAACCTTGTAAATTTAGTACTGAAATATCTGCATTAATGCCAGCAGTTTTAGGATAGGTCACAATTCTTCATTAGTACAATTATTTCAGAACCATGTTGGTATCACCTCTAAAGTTTATCTTTAATAACCACTTGTAGCAGTTACAAATTACTAAATATAACTACTATATAAAATGTAGTGCCTGTATTGTACTGTAGAAATTTATGCTAATTAAAACACTTTATGGTTGGAAATAGCTACGAGAAGTCATTTTTTTTCAATCTTCTATCTTTAGATGATGGCATAATCACTTCAATAAAATTGGGGTTCAAAAATCAAAATTTCAAAACAAAATAATATATATACTGCTACACTTGTTATTTACACAGATTTACTTTATGGGTTAATCATTCAAATCCTTTATAAGTGTGTTTGAGGTAAAGGATTACACAATTTTATCCTCATATTCCAGTAATAGAGCATTTTAAATAATATCACCTAGAATGTGAATAATACTTTAAGTTGTACAATGCACTTTATACACACTGTCTTCAAAATGCTTTGTAACACCAATAACGTATCTCATGCTGAATAAATGAGGTACACGTTACTAAAAATTGTTCTTAATTGTGTAAGACAGCTGTAGCTTCAATGAAGTAATATCCATCAAGGTTCATTTTCACTAAAATTAAATTTAATCAGTAAGGCATTAACATGCGATTTGTATTTGCTTAAGTACTTCACAAATGAGAGCAAGAGTATGAATAAGTGACCGATGATTTTCATGACAAATATGTTTAACAAATGTCAATGGAATATTAATGCTCTGTTAGAGGCTGAATTGAGTCCCTCCCAAAAATTTGTAAGTCCTAAACCACCAGTACCTCAGGATATAACTATTTGGTGAGTGAGTCTTTAAAGAAGTCATTAAATAAAGTCAGTATAATGCACCCTCAACCAATATCTGTTATCTTTATAAAGAGATCAGGACATAGACATGCACTGAGTAAAGGCCATGAGAAGAGACAGGGAGGAGAAGGCAGTCATCTACATCCCAAGAAGACAGACCACAGAACAAAATCACCCTACTGACACTTGGGTCTTGGACATGCAGGCTTCATAATCCTGAGCAAATACATTTTGTGTTGTTGGAAACATCCAGTCAGTGGTACTTTGTTATGGCAGCCCTAGCAAACTAATACATATATTACAACTGACAAAAATTATTGCTAAAATCTTTTATGATGCCACCAACAACTTATGTTTATTGTTAGCATTTTTTTGAATAATAGCAACAATATGCTTAGATTTTACTTTTAAAAACGTAATTTTAATTTGAAATACTTACAAGCATGTAAATTAAACACATGTACTATATATACTTGCAAGTGGAAATATGTGTGGAAAAGCATAGAAGAGAAATTAGAAGAGTCCACATAAAACTGTCAACCCTGTTACCTCTGGAATGAATATGATAAATTACGAAGAGAATAATGAAAGGGAGGCTTTTATGTTTTCTTTTACATAGTTATGTATTTGAATTTTTTATGACTTTTACAAAAAAGTATTGGTGGATTATTTGGGATCAATATGTTCTTTAAAGAAAAGTGACAATATTTACTGTTGCCATCAAGTTTACAATATTCTAGAAAAATAAGAATTACTTATAAATGCTGTGGACAGCCATCTAATTTAACAACATGGAAATACCTGGTGACCTTAGACACTGTAATTATCAATAGAGCTATGCATAAAGGAGCCATACTGAAGTGTACTGAGGAGTAACAAGAAATGAAGAAACATAATGGACACAGATAACCTTCTAGTAGATAATAGAGGAAATAAGGTCATCTAAAGTGACCTTTACTGTGACCTGTGACTCAGCAGAGTAAAGTGTGCAGTTGAGAAAAGTTAGCAACAAACACGGTGGGATATATTAAATCAAAATCTTACTTCTGACTTTCTACTGTATTTTACAAGTAGCAGAAAAGTAGACAGTAAATCTTAAAAGGACTGGGGATTGGCAAGGAAGATACGGTCGAAAATAAAGAGGATTGAGATTCTGGAGAAAGAAATCTTAGTGTCCTTTGGAGAACACATAAATCCTTTTACAAGGGATGATAGGAATAGGAACATAAAAGAGATCTAAGAAAATGGCTAAAGAATGACGATCAAAATAAGCAGGAATAAAAGAAGGGAAAAATGTTCAATAATGTGAATTTCAAGTTTTGAAGATCTTGGTTTTGGAATTGTTACATGTTTTATGAGGTTTCAAATAGTTCTGAAATGAGGAGGTTAAGGGAAGTGAACAGGTAGTGACAGAAGTTTAAGTGAAAAATGAAAATATGAAGATAGTATGTTAAATCAACAGCACAGGTGCTCTGAACAAAAGCATTAAAAAAAACAAGGAAATTTTTATCATGTCTGAAGACAGAAGAATAAATTAGATAATCTTTAAAAGTCCTGTAAGAGCCTCTAAACTTATTTTTCAAATAAACTATTACTTATTTGAAATATTTGTAAAATAGATTGTACTTTCTAAAAATAGTATTAATAAAATGTATTCAATCCTAAAAAATAAAAATCATGTAAACAAACTGTGCACAGCAATTTAGTATTTTTTCTTCTTGAAAGGAAAATACTAAAACTATAGGTCTGAATAAATCACAATAATAATATTCAAGAAGTTCATAAAGTTAGTTTCTTGTTTATGATTTCCTTTCAGTTCCTAAAACTATAGTAAAAAACCTGACTATCAAACTGGGGGTGGCAGGGAGGAAGAAGCTATATATTTTTAAATATATTCTGAAACTGCAGAATAACTCCAACTGTCAATTAATATTCTCAAGTGGAAAGCTTAAATATACTTGTAAAATATATTTGCAATTAGCATTATCTTTATGGATATAAACAATCAAGATACTATTGTTCACAAAAAGTTATTTTCTTGATCAAATCAAACAAAACTCACACAAAACCATTTATATCCTGTAGTAAACCATGTCTACACAGTGCAATGGTAAATTCTCTAAAGATGATGCGAAACTATCACAAATTCCAAAGTTAAGAATCTTAATGCAATTTAAACAAATATATACATACATATATTAAAAATGCACACATATGTATGTATATATGTATGTACCTTTTTGTTTTTCTAAAACCTAGTAACCTCTTTTCCGAGGTTTTTGGTTTAGAAAAAGTAAAATAGATTACCAATGGCAAAGATCCTTTGAAATTATGTTTATCCTTTCAATATTCTAAACAATATTTGAGAAAAGGGCACAATCTTCTATGCCTAATGAATAAATTCTAGGAATCCTACAAGAGAAGGGAGAGAACCCTTAAAATATTGCCTCAGCTTAAGGAAGTCAACATTGAGGAGAAACTTACAGGAATTTTTCAGAAGAAATGTTTCATTACTTTTTACTGCCAAGAAAAATGCTAGTAGTGAGAGGAGAGGACCAAAAAAAAAAAAGGTAAGGTTAAAAACAGTATAGACTGTAGTTAATTCCACCAGGAGGGAAGAGGCTGTCACTTTATTTGGAGGGACCCTGGAACAGGGCAGAAATAACTAATTTTGTAAGGATAACGAAGTGATGGAAGACTTTTGAACAGAAAGGAGGTGTGATTGTACGTCATTTCAGGAAGCTGAATCTTAGTGCCATAATTTAATGGCTTACAAAAAAGAAAAGATTGTAGGTGAGCCAGTATGCTATATTAAAGTGCTCAGGAATCTAGACTATGCAGTTAGATAGGTCTAGTTGCAGTAAAACCCTATTTAAATCAAGCCACTTAACCTCTCTAAGCCATAATTTCCTTACCTAATTGGGGGATAACAGTGGCAATTTCATATAAGGATTCCATAAAAACTGAAGGATGTAACACATAAAGCTCCTAACGCATTAGCAGTAATTTATTATTATCTTCATCATCATCATCCAGAGTTTCACATCACTCAGGCTTTCCCTGGTTATTAGATATGGAGTATATAAATGGCTCAATGAAAGTTTGTCTACAGCTAAATTCTGGCCAGAAATAACGAGTAAATCAGAGGGGAAAATATGAAGAAGGCATAAAATACATGTAAGAGTATGGATAACAATATGGATTAACTAGGGCTAGTTCGAGGAAATAAGTAAAATAGCCAAAATATAAAAAATCAAATTTCTCTAACAGTACTTATCTCATACTTGGGGTGGGATAAAAGCTTTCAGACTGGCATTCCTCCAATTTTTTTAAATTTTCTTTTTTTTTTTTTGAGATGGAGTCTCACTCTGTAGCCCAGGCTGGAGTGCAATGGCGCAGTCTCGATTCTCTGCAACCTCTGCCTCCCGGGTCCCAGTTCAAGCAATTCTCCTACCTCAGCCTCCCAAGTAGCTGGGATTACAGGCACGAGCCACCATGCCCAGCTAATTTTTGTAATTTTTAGTAGAGACAGGATTTCACCATGTTGGCCTGTCTGGTCTTGAACTCCTGACCTCATGATCCACCCGCCTCAGCCTCCCAAAGTGCTGGGATTACAGGTGTGAGCCACCATGCCCGGACTCTTTTTTTATTTTCTAAAAAATAACAGAACTATGCATTATTATTGAGCTAATATTACTAACAAAAAACTTTTTTTCCAATAGTAACCAATTAGCTGTGCACCGAATACAAATTTACCTACCTGATCTTCCAAGACAGATTATGTTGGATGCAATATACCTTTCCAAACACAATACAGTCTAACATTTGGTTATCCTCTCTCTCCTAGTCAGGCTATCTTTCCTGTATAAAAATATCATTTTCATTTCTGCCTTCCGGTCTTAATGATAAACTATTAGTTGGAGTTCCAGCTTCTTTTGAACCAATGCAAGTACTACTTATCAAATCTAAATTAAGTATTACTTTGTCAATTTAGATTAGAAGTTGTTAATTTACTATACATAGGCTCAGGAAACCCTAATTATAGCACCTAACTCCACACAGATCTTTTTCTAATCTGAAATTCTAATGTATTTATAAGTCAGAATCGATTTGGATTGTTTTCTGTTTCACTTTTATCAGTATCATGACTCCAAGTATCTCGTAAAGTTCCTGAAATAGAAGCCATTATTATAATCTCCGAAGTATCTAGACTAATGCTAGACAGAAAGCATTATTAAGTAAATGTTGACTTTTCAACCAAATTCTCTATTTAAAAATTTAATGTATCATTCTTCCTCATCAAAATTCTTAGTTAAGGCATGTATTATCAACCTGCTTCCCAAAGCATTCTCAAAATCATTTCAACCTTCTCTTAACACTGCTCATTTAACCACATATAAAGCTTAATAATCACTCACTATCACACTTTTGTTCAGGAACCCATCATATGTTGTTACTTCCATCATCCAACTAGTCTTTTAAGTCTTTCAGTCTTGTCTGTCACTTTTCTAAAATACAAATCTGCTCATGCACCTCAAAGGTTTACAGGCTTCTGGTACCCAAATGCCTACAGCAGAGTCTAAACGTCTTCCTGTGACACACAGGAATTTTCCTAATCTATTCCCAATCAACTTTCTCAGTATTACTTCAGTAGTACTCCATTTATTCCATTTCCTCTAAATTTATTACCCTGAATGTACCAGTAACTTTACATGCCTCTAGGCCTTTGGGTATTTTCTTTACTTTTTAAAGCTACTCTGCTAGTGTAGTGGGGTTGAATGATGTCCTCCTCCAAAAATTAACTCAGAGTGTGACCTTATTTGGAAACAGATTTAATTAGTTAAGGATTTAGGTGGACCCGAAATCCAGTAAAATTATCTTTGTAAGAGACAGAAAAGGACACACAGAGAAGCACAGAAGAAGGGAATGTGAAGATGGAGGCAGAGACTATAGTGCAGCATCTATTAATATAAGCCAAGGAATGCTAGCAGTTGCCAGCAAGTACCAGAAGCCAGGAGAGGGGCATGGAATGGTTCCTCCCTCAGAAACTCCAAAGAACCCAAACCTGCTAATCTCCTGATTTTGTACTTCCACCTTCCTGAACTATGAGAGAATAAATTTCTGTTAAGTTACCCGGTTTGTGCCATTTTGTTGTGACAGCCCCAGAAAATTCATACACCAGTTACGCACATGTCAAATTCCCACTTAAATGTAAACCTCTGGGCTTTCCCATTTCCCTTTCCACATCTCTCATCGATTCATATAGGCAGTAAGCTGCTGTTCCATCTTTGCTCACACAGAAATACATTCAACATTGTATTTAATTGTCACTGCATGGTTGTGGTCTATTAACATGTCCTTTCCCCTACAGGCCTGGGAGAATACCAAGAGAAAAAAATGACTTGTGCCTTTGATTGCCAGTATTACGTGGTGTTTGCCATAATAGATGATCAAAAATGACTTGTTAGAATATAAAAAATATAGGTTTAGAAAACATAAGCCATAAAACTTAGACATTCTTATCCTGTATTCAATCACTGGAAAGACAGACTATATGATGGGACTCTCATTACAATGCTCATTGCAGAAGTTCAGGATAGGAAACAAAGTCCAACATAACCAAATTCCAGGTTTTTTAAATGTAAATTTTAAAATTTATTGAAAATAGCTTGGCATAAGCATTTTTGGCTGTATATCCTTTTACATTAACCTGTTGTCCAGTTCAGTTACTTTATGTAGGCATTAAGAAAGTGACTGAATCTCAAAAGAATATCATCTGATATAAAATTAGGTTAGTTTCACAGACTTTTAACATACTACTAATCAATGGTGCTAAAGCTTTGAGAGACACAGTAACTCAAAAAAAGTCAGTACTTAGAAAAAAAAATGGAGTCCAAAATCCATAAAGCATACTCCATTTATAGCAACAAATGATGACTTATAATATGACTTGATCGAAAGTAGCATTTTTAATAGTTATCAGTTTTTTATGTTGCTCTGGATGGCTGAATCAACTTCGTGAGTTCCACTACAACTTAACTTCTCAAATTTGAAAGCACAAAATAATAAAAGAATAAAGTTGACAGCTGAAATACATACTTCTCTAGAAGTACTTTAATTTTCTAAAATGTCATTATACAATGGAAGAGTGCTTAGAAAATGCCCATGATGGTATTCTGCACAATCAAGAGTTCAGTGTAGTTTTATGTTTCATCCATACAGAAGGTGTCATTTTATTTTCAAGTTATGAAATATTTATTATTATATTAACATCTTGTATTAAAATCCACATTTCAGTATGAGCAACACGAAATTGATAATACTGTTATCTTTTCTCCACTCCTGCAAACAATTTGAGAGTGGAAGTTTCTTCTATTAACATTTCAAACCCTTTTTAAGTATTCATATCATGACTCGGACAACTGGTTGAATGATAACAGCAAAGTCATGAAAAAAGTTTGAAGGGTACTTTCTTAATTAGCTTACTTAAAACCGGTATTTTAATACCTAACTGGATGTTCTTGTTAGATTATGATAAATCTTTCTTTTATTTCCTGAGGAAAGCAAAATTTAAAATTACACTTTATTTTTCTTCGCTTCCTTAATTGACTATGGACAACATAAATACAAAGAATTAACACTATGAGGCTCTAAAATGAAAACAGACAGCAAACACAGAAATATATACCATATATAAGCAATAGTAATTTATTATCTTCTGAAAATGTAGGGAAACATTGTGCAATACTATGCTATATAAGAAGTACTGAGACAATAGGAATTAACACCCCTTTCTCTAGATTACAATCTTGTTTAATTAGGTACAAAGGATAATTATTTTTGTTAAACTCATTACTAAAATTTGAGAGATCCAACCATGTATAATATGAGTATCTTTAAAAAGTATATTTAATTGGAATCTAAAATCCAAGGTTACAAAATATAAGAAAACAAACTGTGGAAAATGGATGCCTCTGTTATGTCACAGCACAGAGATTAAAGGTATACTAGCAGGAAACAGGGCATAGTTTTACCTAATTACATATAAGTCGTAAAGCATGAAGGAGGTGATGAGAACTGAAGAGAAACTATTTAATACTTAAAAACTATGACGGACTGAAGATGACTTATCTGCCATCATCATTAGGATGAAGCAGTACTACACAGGAGAGATGCATGAAGACCACTACATAGAAGAGATGAAAAGATGCACAAAGACCTTGTTTTTTCCAATCTATAACATACAGCCATCCTCAAAGATAGATATTCGAATTCAACCTTCTGAGAAACTTGTATTAGAGCAAGCTATCAACACGTTGGGGAAGAATCATTTTAAAGGTAAGTCTGGTGGCTCTGGCAAATTATCCACCAAAACTGGTTACATATAAGAAGATATTTTATCCAGAATTTATACAAATTTTTATTTATATACACTACACATTAATGTTAGGTGATGAATCTAATTTAGTGGAATATTATATTCATTCTGATATCTACAAATGGTTTCATTAAAATGAATAGATTCTGGATTGGTTTTCCATAACAAATAATTTAAGCAATCCTCTTGTTTAAATAGTTTTTGTTCAAAAGAAACCTTTTTTATTTTAAACAAATATACCACTGTGATACTCCACTCATCATAAGAGACTAAGAAAATATTCCAGCAATGCTTCCTTTCATCATCAAAACAATGTCTCTGCAGTGTTTCTTTAGAGTAATTGTTTTGGTAACTATGGCTCTAATTACTATTTTTAAGAAGGTCCCAGAGGAAAAAAAACATGCATCCAAGGCATTTTCAATTATTTTTGAAGAAACGGGTCGTGAAAACACAAAGATGTAAATAATAATACACTAATAAAATAAAGTGATAAAATATGAGATACCACAGAGAAAAACCTAGGAAGTTACATAATAAGTGATCCAAATAATAAGGACTATTAAAAAAAAAAAAGAATATAGGATTAACAAAAAAACTAGCCTGGATTCTAACTGCTTTGTGACTAACTTTTATGTGGCTTTAAGGGGCTTTGGGCAAATGACTTAACCCTTTTGATTCCCAGTTTATCTGAAAATACAAATGTTAAGAAGTAACGATCCTTCCAATTCCAAAATTCTCTGATAACAAAGTTAGGTCAACACAGGAGCAAACAATGTTCGTTCTTTCTACATCCCAAGCATTGTAAATCTGCTGCTAAAAGAAAAAAGAAGGGTTAGATGTCCAGACAGACATGGGTGTGGTGGGTTAGGAAAGAGAAAAGTACAAAAAGAGTTTCCTTTAATTGGTATTTATGTGTTCTGTGGAGAACCAGCATTACAGTCTAGTTTAGTAGTTGCCATAAACTGAATGAAAACAACCAACAAAGCTATGTAGCTATCTTTCTCAAAAATATGTGATTTTTAAAATGTCAGATTATCTCATTCCTTGGCTTGATATCCTTCAAGTGGCTTCCACATCATTTAGATTAAAATTCAAGGTCCCTAACAGTTCCCAAGGCCTTAGTACACATGCCAACCTATGCTCTTGCCCTTGCTCCACAGCACAGCACCCTGTCACTCTAATCACATCTACCACTCTCTTTTTCACTTTCATTACTACAGTAATATTGGCTTCCTTGCTATTCCAAAAAAAAAAAAAAAAAGTTAAGAATGTTTCCACTTTGCACTTGCTGTTCCATTTTCCAGATATTATATAAATCACTCTCTCATTTCCTGCATGTCTCTGCTTAAACGACTTCTTTTCAGATAGGCCTTCTCAGAACATTGTATAAAAAAGCAGTCTCCCCAACCTTCTATCACTCTGCTTTATTTTTCTCAAAGTGTTTACTACCACCTGACATATCTGCTTTTTCACTTTCTGTGTCCCCTGGCTAAAATAAAAGTTTTTTGAGGTTATAAGTCTTATCTATTTGTTCGTCACTTATTTTGCAGTGCCAACCCAGATTGCTTAAGATGAGCACACAGCAGATACTCTGTAAACTTTAGCTGAGCGAATGAGCTAATGAATACAGTGCTATGGTTTGTATGTTTGTCCCCTCCACATCTCATGTTGAAATTTCATCCCCTTCTTGGAAGTGGGGCCTGATAAGGAGGTGTTTGGGTCATGGGGGTCTTAGTGCCGTCCTTCCAGTAATTACAGCCTGCAAAATGGTGAGCCAAATAAAACTCTTTTCTTTATAAATCACCTAGTCTCTGGTATTCCTTTATAGTAACCCAAATGGCCAAAGACAACAAGATTGCCCAAAGCTGTTATTTTCAGTATCACTAAAAAGTATTTTTTAAAATGTTAAAAACAACACAAACTTCAAATTCTCCAACTCAATTGCAACCCAAAGGACATTACATTTGAAGAAGAAATTCCCATTTAGAAGGGTTCAAAAAAGGGAATTATAAGTATAAAGTAGTTGGAATATGTTATTTGTTTTACCTCTACTTCCATAATATTATAATCTATAATAAATTAGGCTCAAGTCACATATCTCTTTAAAGTTTATAGCTATACTAATGTCCCCTGATACTTCTACTGCAACATTCCTGAATTCATAAAGAGTTTAGAAAGATACTTTCTTCCCTAATAATGGCAAGCTATGCAACTAAAATTAGATTTTGTAATCATTTGGGGAATCAACATGCAAGGATCTCAGCAGTTCTTCCCTATACTAGGGTCTAAGTTAAACAAACAAATAAGAAGATAGCCTCACTGCTGCCTCCATTGCACAGCTGGGGTTTTTTTGCTGTTGCTGTGTTTTTGTTTTTGTTTTTAAAAAAAGACCTAGCAGAGTCAAAGGTGTTACACCACTCCTTGCCTAACAGTTAATTACCAAAGGACAGAGGATGGTTTTAGTAAATAAGGAATCCAAAAGCTATCTATTCATTTGGGCTTCTGCTGACAATATTTTCTAAACTTTTTTGAAACTACTAACTCTTTGAGGGGAGATTACTACAGAAATACAACTAGATTTTTTCTTTTAACTTGCATGGTTTTGACTTAAAGTTGTTACAAATACTTTCTTACACCATTCACTTTTAGACAGTACGGATAAGAATTCGAAATTAGTAAACAGGGACAGTGTATTTCTTGGCATCATGCATATAAACAATTTCAGCTCATCTCTCTGAAACTCTGTACAATCACTGTCAACTACGTCTAGCAATGCTGAAACCAAGTGAACTATCAGTTTCCAGTCTGATGAAACTATTAGAAAGGCTAAAGAGAAGTTAGTTGTGTTTTAATTGTTGTTGTTGCTTGTTTCAATTTGTTATTTTAAGTAATGTAAGTCTAATACGCTGAAAGGTAATACTACCACTCCTCCCTGTTCAGAATGCATCTGGAGGACAGTATTCAATGTGAACACTGCAGTTATTAATGGTGGCACTGACAAACTAGAGAGCAAAGCAGAGATCAGAAACCAGGATAGTGAGACACTACAAATCTGCACATGATGACAGCTGAAAGAGCTGGAAAGAGGATGCCTAGAAAGAGAGTCGAGTGTGAACACCTACCTCAAATATTTGATCAGCAGATCTAAGAAACCTGAAAGGTATTTATACCATGAGATTCCAAAGGGAGGAAAGAAAGCACTATTAAGCATTTCAAAGAAACAGTTTTGAGCTCCATATATGAAATATTTTCTCAAAAAATAAAGCATTCTAAAGCTAGAACTGGTGTCTCATGAGAAAGCAAGTTTCCCTATCATCTAAATTGTTTAAGAAGAAGCTAGACAACTATTATTTAATACAGATGTTTACAAAAGGGTTTCTTACTCAAACAGAGGATTCTGTCTTTGATAACATTAGAGTCTTTTTCATCTGAAATATCTATAAAAAGTCCTTTAAGAGTAAATGCCAGAGTAAACAACAAAAAAAAAAGTATACAGAAGTAAGACCCATCAGGCCTAGAAAACATGCTCTCTTTATTTTTTTCTCCACACACCCATGATTGGTCCCTTACATAATGGCTCTTCCATTCTCATCACATTTCCATTACCTTGGTAGTGGCCTTAAAAACCTCAAATTCATCAACAACCTCTTATCTCTGAGAACTGAGACCATCTGTGTCAATATGACTTAGTAGTTTGTTCAAGGAAATCTTTACCTGGCAAAGATAAGACTATAAACCAAAAAAATTACCTACTATTTGCTTCAAGACATTTTCACAGATCAATTTATCAGAGACAATAGTCCAAACACCTGGATAAACAGCTTACTTTAAGACTCTTGCCTCAGTGTCAACAAACCTAAACTGTTCCATCACAGAATTTGCCTAATCCACATAAGCTGCCTGTCTTAAAAAGCTCACCTTAAACCATTTAAGCCCACCAAAGCCCTATTAATATCCTTCTTCTACTTCTTCCTCCTGAAACACTGCGAAGTTTTTCATACTGTAGTTAAATTCTAATACATTTTTTGGCTTTGCTTTACTAACAGATTGATGACATTGTGGGGAATTCAACATTTCCATGCACCTACTTCTATACTGAACCACCAAAAAACCCCCAAACCCAAAAGAGCTACTATATCGACTACAACATTAACTTCCTTCCTGAAACACTACTCATTTTTTTTTGTACTTTAGGTTCTGGGGTACATGTGCAGATCATGCAGGATTGTTGCACAGGTACATACATGGCAAGGTGGTTTGCTGCCTCTGTCCCCCCATCCCCTATACCTGGCATTTCTCCCCACATTACCCCTCCCAACCTCCTCACCCCCCAATGTCCCTCCCCTAGGCCCCCATAACAGACCCCAATGTGTGATGCTTCCCTCCCTGTGTCCACGTGTTCTCATTGTTCAACACCTGCCTATGAGTGAGAACATGCGGTGTTTGATTTTGTTCTTATGTCAGTTTGCTGAGAATGATGGTTTCCAGATTCATCCATGTCCCTATAAACGACACAAACTTTTCTTATGGCTGCGTAGTATTCCATGGTGTATATGTGCCACATTTTCTTTGTCCAGCCTATCACTGATGGGCATGTGGGTTGGTTCCAGGTCTTTGCTATTGTAAACAGTGCCGTGATGAACATACGTGTGCATCAAAACACTACTCTTATTATTCTATGGCTTAAAATTTGTTAAACTAAAAAGTACACACACACAGTATTTTACAAATCATCTTCAATTTCAAAAACATGTTTCTTAAGTAAAACTATCCAGACACATACTATGTGATTCTTTTTATGGGAACTTCAAGCATAGGCGAGGTAATCTATGGTGATAAAAATCGTTAACAGTGGCTTCCTATGAGGAATGGCGGATGTACAAGAAGAGGCCCTTAAGAAATTTTGTGGGGGAATAAAAAGGTTTTATATTGATTATTACAGGGAAATATACACTTATTAAAATATGCATTTATGATCTGTGTATTACATAATTTACACATTTTACTTCTAAAATATTTTTTTAAAGTCCATTTAAGATTTCTAATTCCAGACAAGTTGGATATACTTGTATCTGTCCCTCTGATTAAATACTGCCAAATACCCTGGACATCACATATAAAACAAACATAAGAGCCGGGCGCAGTGGCTCACGCCTGTAATCCCAGCACTTTGGGAGGCCGAGGCGGGTGGATCACGAGGTCAAGAGATCGAGACTTTCCTGGTCAACATGGTGAAACCCCGTCTCTACTAAAGATACAAAAAATTAGCTGGGCATGGTGGCGCGTGCCTGTAATCCCAGCTACTCAGGAGGCTGAGGCACGAGAATTGCCTGAACCCAGGAGGCGGAGGTTGTGGTGAGTCGAGATCACTCCATTGCACTCCAGCCTGGGTAACAAGAGCAAAACTCCGTCTCCCCACCCCCAAAAAACATAGGAAGATTCAGAAAGGTAGGGAGAAGAAAGCATACAGAACAGGGACCTCAGGACTAACACAACAATGATTTTCATTTAATATATCCCAGACTGGATGATACTGGAGAAACCGGCAGCCAGAAGCACCAACAGGCAAAGCTCCCTGACCCCAAAAGAAGCTCCAGCCATTCTCTCTAGCCAAAGGACCAGAAAAGGGGACAACATTCTCTTTCAGACAAACACTGAAACAGACATTTGTCTGTTATACAAACAACTTCTTAGGTAACTACCCAAAACCACTCTTGCTTAAATCATTCCATGATTTCCTACTGCTCAGATGATTAGGAGCAAATTATCGCAAAGCTTTCAAGGTCCTTCATAATCTAGCAACAAATTATCTTTCCAGTCTCACTTCTCAAGTCTCACAGGCACTACCCACATCAAATTACACTCTGTTAACTGAACAAGGCATATGGCCTTTGTCCACTCTGTCCTATCTTTCCAATTGCCCATTAACTGAAGAAATTTAATTTTTTTCCTACAATATCCAGCCTAAGGAAAAGCCTCTTTCATTCCTACTATGTTCACACAGCACTTTGCTTATATTATGATTATAGCTAGTCTCAAACTATCAAAAATTAACTGTATAATCACCTGCAACCCTGAATATATTGTGAACTTCACAAATACAGGAACTGAGCCCAAAATACTATTACATCCCAGAGCTACACAGAGAGAACAGCACACAGTAGTTATTCATTGAATTGGATTAAATAAATGACTTGAAGTGTAAGTATATCTGGTGGAAAAGCATGATAAACTTCACTTTTTTTCTGAGTCAGTTCCACTGGTTTTCTGGACTCAGAGCTTATTTGGAGTTGAAATTATTTGGACTCTTAGAATTTCATACCCTAAGCTGCTGCTTTCACTGTAATCTTGTCCTGTTTTCAATCTAAGGAACACGCAAAGAACAAGGTATTTAATCTCTACAACTAATAATAGAATCTATTCAAAAGTAGATAATGAAGATTTCTAATACTGCAATATTGGAATGCCCTTTCTGCTGACTCAAGTCCTGTTTATAAAAAAATGGGCTAGCGAGACATTATATAGAGGATTTAGTTGATGCTTATATAATTTTTGCTTCTATAGCACTTGTTGAAAGGACAATCACTTGGTCAAAGAAAATCTATTTTAAAAGTTCTATTTAACGTCTAAGTGCTTTATAAAACACTGAATTAGATTTTTCCCATACTCTGCCTAAAAAACATCTATACTCTTTGTAAACTGCAGTAAGTCTAACTAGTAACAAAGTATTCCAATGGCTTTTCATTCTTGTTATACAACTTCCTCATCTTTCCAGCTCATATTAGAGGGAAAATGCCATGTGCTATCAGCATCTAAAGTTGATTAGAAAATACAAATATTAATGAATAAGGAAATAAATTTCTGCATGTAATCTTTTTCTTGGATCAAACAGCATTTTTAAAAGTCACGTCAATTATATCAGGCCATAGTATCATTGTTGATGCTAGGTTTTGAATACTGACAGATGGACACTTAAAAAAAAATCCAAGAAGTCTGTTTTACTACCATCAATGAATGGTACAGAGAAAGCAAGAAAGACTGATGAGAGTGAGAGAGAGGCAAGTCTAAAAGTCTGAAAGTTTCTACAACTATGGTGAATGAAAGTACTAGGAGAAAATGAAAACCACTTTTTCAAAAATGGGAATGCCTTTAGTAATGACTTAATAACCAGCAATGAAGTATACATTACAGTTCACTGAAGAGTTGTTACAGTTAAATGATTGCTAGTTATATTTACAGTGTATTTTAATAAAAACTGTTCACTTAAAATAGGCAGAAGGTGGCTGCGCATGGTTGGCTCATCCCTGTAATCCCACCACTATGGAGGGCCAATGTGGGAGTATCCTTTGAGGTCAGGAGTTCAAGACCAGCCTAGCTGACATAGCAAGACCCTGTCTCTACAAAAAAAATTTAAAATTAGTTGGATGCGGTGGCAAGCACCTGTGGTGCCAGGTACTAACTAAGGAGGCAGAAGTGGGAGGATGGCTTGAGCCTAAGATTCTTAATTTAAAGTGAGCTGTGATCACACCACTGGACTCCAGCCTGTGCCACAGAAGGAGACCCTGTCTCAAAGAAAAGAGGGTGGTCCATGCTTTCAGATATTAATCTGTTAACTGCTAAGCAAACTGTAGTAACTAATGGTTTCTATTTATAGCAATAGAAGAGCATAATGAAGATGTATCACAGTCAAACATATAAAAAAATTTTCACCTAGTAATCAGAGAATGGCATAGAAAAAATATCTTAAATATCTAATATTGTCAGATACTATAATTACCTATTAGCAAATATTCTGAGATGTAATAGTATAAAAAATTTAGGTGGTGTATATGTAATAGTATAAACAATTTAGGTGCTGTAGATGTAATATATAAACAATTTAGGTGGTGTAAATAAGAGATTACCTTGATAACATAATGAAAACATTTCTACTCCACAAATGAGGTTTGAGACAGTCTCATATAATGGGAAAAGCATTCCTGAACTGTAAGTTGAGTTTATATTTTGAATCTTAAACTATAACCTAAGGACTTAGTAAGCATATAAACTGAAAATCAAGTCTCAGATACAATATATGATTACTATTTATTTCATAATTAACTGTTTTCATTCTTTTAGTAAAATAAATTGTAAAGTTACCCAACTTACAGAGCTTTCAACAGATTTTTGCAGAATTTGATGTACAACACAATAATTGTATTTCTTGGCAAAATAAAATGTTGCTTTTCACAGTAATTGCTTCTCTGGGAGAGAATTATAGCATTTTTGCATTATTAACACAGCAGCTTTGCTAGACATCTATTATAAAATTCATTTTAGGAAAAAGCTTACTTTGAATATTATAAACTTCAATATTATGTTTTAAGTCTCATCTTAAGGGATAAAAGAGTACAAGTTATAGTAAAGAAAAACAATATTTTTAATTGTTTTAAAATTTTTATGGTATATATTAACTTTGTATTTCAACACACAGTTTGGAGTAAACCAAATAAAATATATTTTGGATAAGTACAAAACTTTTCGAAGATATTAAGCTCTAGTATAACCTGTATAAAGTAATTTATTAACTAGACTAAATACTGATACTGATAGCTAGAAATTTCATAATATCAATATACTGATAGCTATTTATTTCATAAATAATAACCTTTGTATTTTATACAGTAAAGTCTCCTTACTATGTAAATCAAAATAAATGTGAAACAATTTCTCAGATTACTCCAAAAACAGGCTTTACATTTTATAAACATCTAGGAAAACACAGGCAGCATTATGACCTAATCAGATAATAAAATGTACATAACCTATTAGGTCTGGTCATTTTACATGCACTTTCTTTGGCTCATTCATTCATTCAACAAGTTTGTGCAGCCATATAGAGAGGATTATAAAGATGAGTAAAATTCTGATTCTGTGGTCAAGATATTTGCATTTGAGAAAGCTGTCGTGAGATAGCCAACTAGACTCCCAGCATTGGCCCTTTCATAAAGACAGCCAAAACCTACCAAAACCTCTGGTATAGAGCGAAGATAGTGCTAGGAGGAAAGTCCACAGCCCTAAACGCCTATATCAAAAAGTCAGAAAGAACACAACAGATCACCTAAGGTAACACCTCAAGGAACTAGAGAAACAAGAACAAATCAAACACAAATTCAGCAGAAGAAAGGAAATAACAAAGATCACAGCAGAACTAAATGAAATTGAAACAAACAAAAAAAATACAGAAGATAAATGAACCAAAAAGCTGATTCTTTGAAAATATAAATAAAACTGATACACTATTAGCAAGATTAACCAAAAAAAATAAAGACAAAATAAAATCCAAATAAGCTCAGTAAGAAATGAAATGGGAGATATTACAACTGACACCACTGAAATACAAAAGATCATTCAAGGCTACTGTGAACACCTTTATGTGCCTAAACTAGAATACCTAGAAGAGATGGATAAATTCCTGGAAAGATGCAACCCTCCTAGCTCATTTGATACCCTCAACAGACCAATAACAAGCAGCAAGACTGAAATGGTAATTTAAAAATTACAAACAAAAAAACCCCCAGGACCAGTAGGATTCACAGCAGAATTCTACCAGACATTCAAAGAAGAATTGGTACCAATCCTACTGACAGTATTCCACAACATGGAGAAAGAGGGAACCTCCCTAAATCATTCTATGAAGCCAGTATCACCCTAATACCAAAACCAAGAAAGGACATAACCTAAAAAGATACTGCTGATGAACATATATGCAAAAATCCTTAACAAGATACTGAACCCAACAACGTATCAAACAGATAATCCACCTGAACAGATGATCATGTGGGTTTCATACCAGGGATGCTGGGATCCAGGCACATAGTGCAAGCTATCAGTGGATCCACTACTGTGGGATCTCAAGGATGCTGGCCTTCTTCTTACAGCTCCACTAGGCAGTTCCCAAGTAGGGACTCTGTGTGAGGGGTTTGACCCCACATTTCCCTTCTGCACTGCCCTAGCAGAAGTTCTTAATGAGCACCCCGCCCCTGCAGAAAACTTCTGCCTCAACATCCAGGTGTTTCCATATATCCTCTGAAATGTAGGCAGAGGTTCTCAAACCTCAATTCTTGACTGCTGTGCACCTGCAAGCTCAACACCACATGGAAGCTGCTAAGGCTTGGAGTTTGCACCCTTGGAAGCCACATCCCAAGCTGTACCTTGGCCCCTATCAGTCACAGCTGGAGCAACTAGGACACAAGGCACCAAGTCCCTAGGCTGCACACAGCACGAGGACCCTGAACCTGGCCCACAAAACCATTTTTTCCCCCTAGGCCTCTGGGCTTGTGATGGGATGGACTGCCATGAAGACCTGTGACATGCCCTGGAGACATTTTCCCCATTGTCTTGGAGAGTAACATTAAGCTCCTTGTTACTTATGCAAATTTCTGCAGCGGGCTTGAATTTCTCCTTAGAAAATGGGTTTTTCTTTTCTAACTAGATGTCAGGCTGCAATTTTTTTAACTATTATGCTCTACTTCCCTTATAAAACTGAATGCTTTTAATAGCACCCACATCACTTCTTGAATGCTTTTCTGCTTAGAAATTTCTTCTATCAGATACCGTAAATCATCTCTCTCAAGTTCAAAGGTTCACAAATCTCTAGGGCAGGGGCAAAATATGACCAGTCTCTGCTAAATATAACAAGAGTCCCCTTTGCTCTAGTTCCCAACATGTTCCTCATCTCCATTTGAGACTACCTCACCCTGCATTTCATTTTCCATATCATTATCAGCATTTTGGTCAAAGCCATTCAACAAGTCTCCAGGGAGTTCCAAACTTTTCCACATTTTCCTGTGTTCTTGTGTTCTTCTGAGCCCCCCAAACTTTTCCAACCTCTACCTGTTACCTAGTTCCAAAGTCACTTCCGCATGTTAGGATAGATTTTCAGCAGCACCCCACTCTACCAGTACCAATTTACTGTATTAGTTCGTTTTAACACTGCTGATAAAGAAATACCCACAACTGGGAAGAAAAACAGGTTACTGGACTTACAGTTCCATGTGGCTGGGGAGGCCTCACAATCATGGCAGCAGGCAAGGAGAAAGTTGTATCTTACATGGACGATGGCAAGAAAGAGTTAATTCAGGGGAACTCCTCTTTATAAAACCATCAGGTCTCATGATACTTATTAACTATTATAAGAATAGCATGACAAAGACTTGCCCCCATGATTCAATTACCTCTCACTGGGTCCCTCCCATGGCTTCTGGAAACTGTGAGAGTTAAAATTCAAGATGAGATTTGGGTGGGGACACAGCCAAACTATATCAGAGAGCGCTAACTGTGTGCTCTCCAGTGCCCAGTCTTCCCAATGACACCACCACTGCATTGACACTAGTGGCCTCGCCCCCAACACTGAACTGCCACTCCTGCCAGTGTGAATGGAAGGCACCAGTTCCATGCCCAAAAGATGTCTGCCCTGCTATGACACTGTCAATGGTACAAACACATGCTTGGATGCCAGCACACCTGCACACCAGTGCCTCAGCCTGGCCAGTGGGCATGTATTCCGCCAGGATGCTGATGCTGCTGGCATGAGTGAACCAGCACAAACACCACTGCCACCTTCCCATGAAGCACTTTGGCTACCATCACCCATGGGAGTGTTGCGACCAGCAATCTGGGAACAACTCAGCCCCTCCAGTAACCAGGAGAGACAAGAGAACAAATCTAGATCCTGAAACCAGCCCCCTAGAGTTAGAGCATGCAGCTCAGGAGTCCTGAGCTAAGCCATGACCCTCCAAACCTTCCTTGAAACAAAGCCAGTCAACCAAACCCACTTTCTACCATAATCAAGGCCCCAAGGACATCAAAGAGGATAAAAGAACAAAAAACTCATACAAACAATGGCAACTTCAAAGACTGAAGGAACATCAGCCCATAAAGATAAGAACAAAGCAGCACAAGAACTCTGGCAATTCAAAAAGCTGGAGTGTCTTATTACCTCCAAATGACCACACTAGTGGTCCGACAATAGTTTTTTTTTTTGTTTTTTGAGATGGAGTTTCCCTCTTGTTGCCCAGGCTGGAGTGCAACAGCATGATCTTAGCTCACTGCAACCTCCGTCTCCCAGGTTCTAGTGATTCTCCTGCCTCTGCCTCCCAAGTGACTGGGGTTACAGGTGCATGCCACCATGCCTGGCTAATTTTATATTTTTAGTAGAGACAGGGTTTCACCATGTTGGCCAGGCTGATCTCAAACTCCTGACCTCAGGTGATCTGCCCACCTCAGCTTCCCAAAGTGCTAGGATTACAGGCATGAGCCACTGTACCTGGCCAACATGGTTCTTAACCAGGCTGAAATGACAGAAATACAATTAAGAATATGGACAGTTGCCGATTCACTCTAATAATTGTTTCTTTTGCTGTGCAGAAGCTGTGGAGTTTAATTAGGTCCCATTTGTCTATTTTGGCTTTTGTTGCCAATGCTTTTGGTGTTTTGGTCATGAAGTCCTTGCCTACGCCTATGTCCTGAATGGTTTTGCCTAGATTTTCTTCTATGGTTTTTATGGTGTTAGGTCTTATGTTTAAGTCTTTAATCCATCTGGAGTTAATTTTAGTGTAAGGTGTCAGGAAGGGGTCCAGTTTCTGTTTTCTGCATATGGCTAGCCAGTTTTCCCAACACCATTTATTAAACAGGGAATCCTTTCCCCATTGCTTGTTTTTGTCAGGTTTGTCAAAGATCGGATGGTTGTAGATATGTTGTGTTGCCTCCGAGGCCTCTGTTCTGTTCCATTGGTCTATATCTCTGTTTTGGTACAAGTACCATGCTGTTTTGATTACTGTAGCCTTGTAGTACAGTTTGATGTCCGGTAGTGTGATGCCTCCTGCTTTGTTCTTTTTGCTTAGAACTGACTTGGCTATGAAGGCTCTCTTTTAGTTCCATATGAAGTTTAAGGTGGTTTTCTCCAGTTCTGTGAAGAAGGTCTTTGGTAGTTGCAGCTTACCCATCTAACAAAGGGCTGATATCCAGAATTTACAAAGAACTAAAACAGATTTACAAGAAAAAAACAAACAAGCCCATTCAAAAGTGGGCAAAGGATATGAATAGATACTTTACAAAAGAAGACATACATGAGGCCAACAAACATGAAAAAATGCTCATCATCACTGGTCATTAGAGAAATGCAAATCAAAACTACATTGAGATACCATCTCATGCCAGTTAGAATGGCGATCATTAAAAAATCTGGAGACAACAGGTGCTGAAGAGCATGTGGTGAAACAGGAACACTTTTACACTGTTGGTGGGAATGTAAATTAGTTCAACCATTGTGGAAGACAGTGTGGTGATTCCTCAAGGACCTAGAAATAGAAATTCCATTTGACCCAGCAATCCCATTACTGGGTATATATCCAAAGGATTATAAATCATTCTACTATAAGGACACATGCACACGAATGTTCATTGCAGCACAGTTTACAATAGCAAAGACTTGGAACCAACCCAAATGCCCATCGATGATAGACTGGACAGGGAAAATGTGGCACATATACACCATGGAACATTATGCAGCCATCAAAAACGATGAGTTCGCGTCCTTTGTAGGGACATGGATGAACCTGGAAACCATCATTCTCAGCAAACTGTCACAAGAACACAAAATCAAACACCGCATGTTCTCACTCATAGGTGGGTGTTGAACAATGAGAACACATGGACACAGGGAGGGGAGCGCTACACATTGGGGTCTGTTGGGAGGAAATATGGGAGGGACAGCGCAGGGTGGGGAGTTGGGGAGAGATAGCATGGGGAGAAATGCCAGATACAGGTGAAGGGTAGGAAGGCAGCAAATCACACTGCCACATATACACCTATGCAACAATCTTGCATGTTCTTCACATGTACCCCAAAACCTAAAATGCAATTAAAAAAAAAAAAAGAATAAGGACAAAAATGAAGTTCATCAAGATTCATCATGGTGATCAATGAAGATCATCAAGACAAAGTTGAAACCCAGTCCAAGGATACTAAGGAATACAATAAAATGATACAGGAGATGAAAGACAAAATGGCTACTTTAACAAAGATTCAAACTGAGCTGATAGAGATGAAAAACTCAAAGAATTTCAGAATACAACTGCCAGTATTAACCGAAGAATTGAGCAAGGTAAGGAAAGAACCTCAAAGGTCAAAGACTGGCTATCTGAAATAACTCAGTCAGACAGAAATAAAGAAAAAACAATAAAGAAGAATGAACAGAATCTCTGTAAAATATGGGATTATGTAAAGGGAACAAATCTACGACTCATTGGTGTCCCTGAATGGCAGAGAAAACAAACAACATGGGAAGTGTATTTCAGGATATCACCCATGAAAATTTCATCAAACTTGCTAGAGAGGCCAACATTCAGAGTCAGGAAATGCAGAGAACCCCTGTGAAATGCTACACAAGATGACCATCCCAAGAAACACAATCATGAGATTCTCTAAGGTAAAAATGTTAAGGCAGGTAAAGAGAAGAAGAAGATCACCTATAAAGGGAACCTCTATAACACTTAAAACAGTAGAAACCCTACAAGCCAGTAGAGACTGGGGACCTATATTCAGCAGTCTTAAAAAAAAATAAAAGAATTTCCAACCAAGAGTTTTATAACCAGCCAAATTAATCTTCATAAGCAAAGTAGTAAGATCCTTTTCAGAAAGTAAATGCTAAGGAAATTCGTGACCATCAAAACCACCTTAAAAGAGGTTCTGAAGGGAGTGTGGTAAATGTGGAAAGAACAGACCATTACTGGCCACTACAAAAATATACTTAAATACATACACCAGTGACACTATAAAGCAACCACACAAAAATGTCTGCATAATAACCAGCTAACAGTAGGATGACAGGATCAAATCCACACATATCAATATCAACCTTGAATGTAAACAGGCTAAATTCCACAATTAAAAGGCACAGAGTGGCAAGCTGAATGAAGAAGCAAGAGCCAATGGTATCCTGTCTTCAACAGATCTATCTCACATGCAATGACATCTACAGGCTTAGTGTGAAGAGATGGAGGGAAATCTACCAAGCAAATGGAAAACAGAAGAAAGCAGGGGTTAGTATTCTAATTTCAGACAAAACAGTCTTTAAAGCAACAAAGACCAAAAAAGACAAGCCCTTTACATAGGAGTAAAGAGCTCAATTCAATGAGAGGACCTAAGTATCTTAAATATATATGGACCAACACAGGAACACACAGATGCATAAAACATGTTCATAAAGACCTATAAAGAGACAATTGTGGTTACACAATCTAATAGTGGAAAACAAGTAAGTTAGATTGACCGCTAGCTAGACTATTAAAAGAAGAGAAAATATCCAAATAAACTCAATCAGAAATGACAAAGGGGATGTTACCACTGACTCTACGGAGAAAAAGAAAAAAAAAAACCTCAGAAACTACTACAAACAACTCTATGCGCACAAGCTAGAAAATCTAGAAGAAATAAATTCCTGGAAACATACAACCTCCCATGAATGAACCAGGAAGAAACTGAATCCCTGAACTGACCAATAGTGAGTTCTGAAATTGAATAATAAAAAGCCTAACAGTAAGAAAAAGCCTAGGACCAGAAAGATTCAAAGCCAATTCTACTAGATGTATAGAGAAAAGCTGGTAACATACCCGCTGAAACTACTGCAAAAAAAAAAAAAAAAAAAAAAAGAGGAGGGGGTCTCCTCCTGAACCCATTCTATGAGGCCAGCATCATCCTGATACCAAAATCTGACAGAGAACCAAACAAGAAAACTTCAGGCCAATATTTTTTATGAACATGGATGCAAAAATCCTCAACAAAATACTAGCAAACTAAATCCAGCAGGACATCAAAAAGTTAATCCACCATGATGAAGTAGGCTTCATCCCTGAGATGCAACACTGGATCAACATACATAAATCAATAAATGTGCTGTATAACATAAGCAAAACTAATAAAACAAACCATATGTCCCAGGCATAGTGACTCATGCCTGTAATCCCAGTACTTTGGGAAGCCATGGCGGGTGGATCACTTGAGGCCAACATTTCAAGACCAGCCTGCTCAACATGGTGAAATGCTGTCTCTACTAAAAACACAAAAATTAGCTGGGCACTGTGGCGAGCACCTGTAATCCCAGCTACTTGGGAGGCTGTGGCATGAGAATCATTTGAAACCAAGAGGCAGAGGTTGCAGTGAGCCAAAATCACACCACTGCACTCCAGCCTGGGCAACAGAGCAAGACTCCGTCTCCAAAAACACAAACAAACAAACACATGATCATCTTAATACATACAGGAAAGGCTTTCAATAAAATTCCATATTCTTTCACATTAAAAACCCTCAACAAACCAGACGCTGAAGGAACATATTTCAAAAAAAATACAGCCCTCTATGAAAAACCCACAGCCAACATCATAGTGAATAGGCAAAAGCTGTAAGCATTCCCCTTGAAAGCTGGAACAAGATGATGCCTTCTCTCACTACTCCAATGCAACATAGTACTGTTAAGTCCTAGCCAGAGAAAAATCAGGCAAATGTATGAAATAAAAGGCACTCAAATAAAAACAGAGGAAGTCAAACTATCTACGTTTGCTAACAATATGACTCTATACCTAGAAAACCCCACAGTCTCTGTCCAAAAGCTCCTTGATCTGATAAACAACCTCAGCAAAGTTTCAGGATAGTAAATTAATGTACAAAAATCGACAGCATTCCTATACACCAACAACATCCAAGCTGAAAGTGAAATTAAGAATGTAATCCCACTGACAATTGCCACAAAAAGAATAAAATATTTAAGAACACAGATAATCAAGGAGGTGAAAGAACTCTAAAGTCTTTCACAATTATAAAACTCTGTTCAAAGAAAGCAGAGATGATACAAACAAATGGAAGAACGTTCCGTATTCATAATTATGAAAAATCACTATAGTTAAAATGGTCATACTGCCCAAAAGCAATCTAGAAATTCAATGCTATTCCTATGAAACTACAAAGGGCATTCTTTAAAGATTTAGGAAAAGACAATTTTAAAATTGATACGATGAAACGAAAAAACAGCCTAGATAATCCTAAGCAAAATGGGCAAAGCTGGAAGCATTTGGCATTACCAGACTTCAAACTATACTGCAATGCTACAGTAACCATAACAGCATTGTACTGGTACAAATATATACACACACACCCCATGGAACAGAATAAAGAGCCCAGAAGTAATGCTGCACACCTACAACTATCTGATCTTTGATAAACCTGACAAAAACAAATAATGTGGAAAGGATTCCCTATTCAGTAAATGGTGCTGGAATAACTGGCTAGCCATATGCAGAAGATTGAAACTAGACCCCTTCCTTATACCACACACAAAAATCAACTCAAGATCAATGAAAGACTTAAATGTAAAACCACAACTATTAAAACCCCAGAAGATAATCCAAGAAATACCATTCTCGAAATAGGACCTGGCAATTACTTTATGATGAAGACATTCAAAGCCAAGTGCAAGAAAAAGAAAAGTTGACAAATAGGTCATAATTAAATTAAAGAGTTTCTGCACACCAAAAGCAGCTATGAACAGCATAAACGAACAACCTACAGAATAGGATAAAGTGTTTGCAAATTATGTATCTGACGAAAGTCTAATATCCAGAATTTGCAAGAAACTTAAATAAGCAAAAAACAACTCCTTTAAAAGTGGGCAAAGGACACGAACAGACACTTTTCAAAAGAAGACATACACATGGCCCACAAGCCTAAGAAATGCTCTACACTGTTAATCATTACAGAAATGCAAATTAAAACCACAAAGAGATGCTACCTCACACCAATCAGAATGGCTACTAAAAAGACAAAATAGTAGATTCTGGCGAAGTTGTGGAGAAGAGGAAAGCTTATACACTGCTGGTGGGATGTACATTAGTCCTGCCAATGTGGAAGGCAGTTTGGCAATTTCTCAAAGAACTTAAAACAGAATTAATTACCATTTGACCCGGCAATCCCATTATCGTGTATACACCCCCCAAAATATAAATTGCTCTACCATAAAGACACATAGACATTTATGTGCATCACAGCACTATTCACAGGAGCAAAGAAATGGAATTAACCTAAATGTCCATCAATGGTAGACCAGATAAAGAAAATGTGGCATATGTATAACATGGACTATTGAGCAGCCATAAAAAAGAATGAGATCATGTGCTTTGCAGAAACATGAATGAAGCTGGATGCCATTATCCTAAGCAAACTAACACAGGAACAGAAAACCAAATACAGCATGCTCTCATAAGTGGATGGTAAACACTGAGTAAACATAGACACAAAGAAGGGAACATCATCTCCCAGTTGCCACCACAGCCGTGATTGCCAGGCATGGTGTTGGTGGGTTGGTTAATTTGTCTCTTACCATTGGTGTCTGTGCCATTAAATTGCCCACCATGGCTGGATGCCACCATGGAGTACGATCCATTTGGTGTCCCTGCTGGCACCCCTGGGGATCCTGTGCTGGGAATAGAGTGGCTGGCGCCAGTGAAGAAGACCCAGCTACAGCCTTCTTGGCACAGCATGAGAGCCAGAGTATGGGTATCAAGAACAACAAGGCCTTCAACATCCTGGACGGTGGTGCCCCTAGGCCCTAGCCACAAGGCAAACACCTGAGAGTCCAGATGATGCTGATGGAGTGACAATGGTGACTACCACCAGGAAAGTAATGGTCCAAGAGACAATTATGCAACTATTTCACAAGTGGATTGATAGCAATCACAGCCTGAAAATATTCGCAAATGGAAAGAAGAGAAAATGGAACATTTAGAGGCCTTGCTGCCTATTCTCAGAAGCAATAAGCAGAGTAGAAAGAAAAAGGGATAAAGGAGCTAGAGGAGTGGTGGGCAAGAGATAAAGGATGAGCAACTACAGAAAACCAAAGCAAAAAACAGGGCAGAAGACTTTGTAAATGACATTGACGGGTCGTCGCCCGGCACTGCCATGTGACTGTAAACCCAAGTCTAGCCAGCAGGCCAAAGAGGTCTCCTGCATGCACTCAGTCCTCAACTCCCTCAAGCAGGCACCAGACCGCCCTTGGAAACACTACATCTGTATCTTAATACTACTCAGTGAAGTTCTACAAAGTAACTGGATTAGTTATGTTGAATTCTTTTGGACCAAACTATTTTGTGTTTACAGCTGATCGTTTTTTGTGGTTGCATGTTTCCTTCATCTGTGTCCTCCCTGTCACATAGAGCGGAGGGGAAGGAGGAAAAGGAAGAGAGGGAAGCCTCCTAACAGTAGTCTCAACCTGTGCTTTTGTGGATTATTCTGAGAATAAATATCTATTTCAAACAAAAACAAAAAACAAAAGAAAGAACAGATACTAGGGCCTACTTGAGGGTGAGGATCATAAAACTACCCATTGGCTACTATGCTGATTACCTGTGCAATGAAATAATCTGTATGCCAAACCCCTGTGACACACAATTTAGCTATCTAACAGATCTGCACATGTACCCTTGAACCTAGAAGTTAAAAAAAAATACTGAAGTGTTAGTTTTTGGATGTTTACTTCATCTAAGCCTATGAAAAATTTATTAAAATCATTGACTAGCATTATATGGAATCAAAACCTAATAATGCTAATTATAGACATGCACTGAAGAGAATTTTTCTGAGTTATTGAAATGTACATGATCTTAAAAAAATTGTAGAGATATAAATGAAAAATGCTTTTTTTTTCAGTCCTGAATGTATACAATCACGAATTATCTTTAATATAATTGTACTCAACTTTACTGATACAATGAAAATAATTTCTTTGTTTTTTTAAGACCATAAGACTCTTTCCAATGTACTACACAATTTTCCATAATTGGAAAAAATTTAAAGCATGTGAAAAAGTTAACAAGTAGTTTATTCCTTTCTCTGTGGGAGGACTGATTCTTTTCTTTTTGTTCTTATGCTTTCTCCTCTGATGTAGTATTTCTTCTTGATACTCAGAGAATAATCAACTGTATTAGATGAAGTCTGACATATTAAAATACATTCTCATTTTGTAGTTCTATAATCCCTCTGTGCATGTGGTTTTAATTACAAAGTACAAACAAGCGTTAGCAGGGAAAACAATTTTTTCCTGATATAGTTAGCATTTTGAAAGGCTGAAGATATAATCTGAGTTCCTATTTGCAAAGGAAGATTTATCTGTGCAACATCATTTATTTAGTATCTATCATGTGTGAAGTAAGGGTACAAATCACGTGGTCCTTCATTGTAATTAATTGCCAGGATCATAGGTAGGTAGCAATAGTTGAAAGTAAGTGTAAGAGCAGTCTATGTTGTCAATCAAGATTCAGTCAGATGTTAAGATCAAGAATGCATACAGTTAAAATGGTGACACTAAAAATTAAAACCAAGTGGAAAGAAAGAATGAAGCAGCAACAACAGATGATAGAGATGAAGGCATGGAATTCTACCAAAGCCAACTAGACAGACACAAATATGAAAAAATAAAAAGTAATATAAAAATAAGGCAGAGTTTGAAAGAGGTCAGATGCAGTGTCATAGCCATAAAATGACCATGGTGCTGAGGCAAAATTCTAAAACAATTCCAGCCTCTAATATCATGCAACTCAATAAGAAGCCAGGCTCTGAAGACTGAGACTTTAGGCTAACCTATATCATATTATACAACCCCACTAGACTATGAGCTCCATGATATATTTGTACTACTAATGCAGATACCTAACAAATATGTTAATTGGATAGAAAAATAAAGGCATGAATAAATAAGAGGGAAGAATCTCAGTTCCAAATATTACCACCAAGATTTCTGCATATCCTTAATGTGTGCCAATTGCTCTTGTCTTGCTGGGTTTTTTTCATTTAAAGTTTTCAGTACAATGTTAACATTCTTTTGGCTGATGGTATGAAGACTATAATAAAACTACTGAATGCCCTTTGTAAATATTTCTGCCGGGCGTAGTAGCTCACGCCTGTAATCCCAGCACTTTGGGAGGCCGAAGCAGGAGGATCATATGGTCAAGAGATCAAGACCATCCTGGCCAATATGGTGAAACCCCGTCTCTACTAAAAATACAAAAATTAGCTGGGCTTGGTGGCATGTGCCTGAAGTCCCAGCTACTCAGGAGGCTGAGGCAGGAGAATAGCTTGAAGCCAGGAGGCGGAGGTTGCAGTGAGCCGAGATCACACCACTGCACTCCAGCCTGGTGACAGAGCGAGACTCTGTCTCACCAAAAAAAAAAAAAAAGAGAAAACAGAAAACATAATAATTACGTTTAATCTAAATCAGTCTATATGATTTTTAACTTCTGACTAAATGAGATAGCATTCTTCATATCTCTCAAAGACCTAGCATGTGCAAAATCTCTGAGGCATGAAAGTATATAAAGTTGGATAACGTATCATATGGCTGCCTAAGACATAGAAAAAACTGCCTCGATAAATTTTAGACAAAATCAGTAGGTCATTTTGCAAGAAAATGTTCTGCTTGTACATGTAGAATGTAACACTTAGTTTTACTCACAACTGAATTATAATGCAGTGATAATTTTTGGACTATATCTGGCAAACCCACAGCAATCCTTGGGCAGTAGCTAAAATTCAAATCTTGAAAGTAAAATAACATATTTGTTCATGGTGGGAGTTATAACCTACACATAAGCTTTATTTCATTAAATGCATTTTGTTACAGATGATTGCTTTTTTAACAACAGAAATTGTTTTTATGTCCCATATAACCATACATTTGTATAGTTTCCCTTTAGCTACACAAAAATGATTGCTTTGTGTTGACTTTCATGCTGTTAAGTGAACCATTAGTACTTGACTTGTGCCATTACATAACATCTTAATAGTGACAAACAAACAAACTTGCAAATCAGCAAAGCATCACACTGCCTGTACGATTAATTTTCTTTATATTCTCTGATTTCATTTACATTTAAGTTCAATGAAGAAACACTTCATCAATATCTTCAGGTTTTCCTAGATGTTTGATTTCACAATTAATATACAAAACTGTAAGCAAATTCACTAACCTTACAAATACCACCAATTTTTCAAAAAAACTAAGAACTAAATGAAGACCCAAAAAAATATTCCTGTCTTTCATTAAGCTTCGCAGGCCCAATTTGCTTCAGTGCAGTTGGAAAATTAAGTTATTAAAGACAGAATAATTTCAGAGTTGATATACGTTTGTTATTTATTGATTCTGTTGATTGTCACACACTATGTGCCATTCTAAGCAGTGTTTCCCCAAAGCATATGCTGTGGATGTTAAGGTCAATGTGAAGTAGAAATAAATGGCTCAGAGGACTGCAGTGAACACCACTTCTGAAAAATACAATTCAAAACACAGTCCTGTTGACAGAGCATTAATAATAAACTTTCTGTTAAGAGAACAAATGATCTATCCATCTGTTTAAGAATTTTTAAAATCTTCAAGATGTCTAACTAGAAACAGCTGGTAACTGTCTATTCCACAAGAGGAACCAAAATATCAAATAAACCACCACATTCTGAATAAATATTTTGTGAGAAAGCACTGAAAATCAGTAAAGAGGAGATGCAGAGTGAAAGGGAGGAAGCTAGGAAGCCCCTCAGAGTCACTGGGCACCAGGACTGGCCCCATCCCAAACCAGATCTAAAGAAGCGGTGAGTGAAGGAACTTCGGCACCACACTCCCACCACATACCTCTGGGATCCAAGCTACAGGTTTCCCAAGACCCCCAAAGACATTTGAACTGGCAGGAGAGCCCCCACAGAATAGTCAGAAGCACAGTTCTAACTTACATGCATCCCAAAATGTTCCACCATGCAGTGCAGCTGCAGTGAAATGTAACCATAGGTGCCCATGCCCCAAGGCTTGCCATACTGTACTAAGTGGCTGTAGCTCCTGCTGTCTGCTAGGCTGAAAGAGAGCAGGGCCATGACTGCTATGGGACTGGGGTACATCTGATCCATATCACCCTGTGCCCCTCCTAAGACTGTCTGCCTGAGCAATCTTGCAGAAGTGTGCCCACAGCACAGCCTCCATTGCCCCATCTGAGTGTTTTGCCGGAGGCCTAGAAGCAGTCTGCCCTCCTGCAGCACAGCTGGTGCTTGACAGCAACAGGCTAGTATTCCTGGATCTGGCTCCAACTCCCTAGGACTTGAGCACACCACCCAGGGATACTAAGCTGAGATCCGTAGCTTTAGCTTGAGTGGAGAAGCAGCCCTCACTCTCAGAACACAGAAGACAGTGGCATGGGCTCATGTGCTAACATCAGAGCTGGACATCCCTCCTTTCATAAGACCAGTCCAGGACAAGTGCAACCCTGACAGCCAGCTGCACCTTCTTCCCCAGGGAGTCCCAAGGCATCAAATGCCTAGAACGGTGATCTGGGTGCAGAAGGCATAGGACAAGCTTAGCTGGTTGGGCCTGCTCCTGGTGCAGACACTGGAGGGAGACCTGCCAGGTCAGGAGAACACAAGTTTGTCGGGCTGCCAGGCTGAAAATATACCAGTTGTACACGTGGTACCACTGTCCTGGTCGGTATTCTCTGCCCTTCACCTACTGCATCACCACTACCAGTGAACATACTCCACAACTCGCTCTGACTCTGGGAAGTATAGAGGAACAGTGGGTTCCCAAGGAGTCTCCTGGACTGCTTCTAAGGGACGGAGAAACACAACCCATTAAAGCCTGCTCCCCACCAACCCTCAGGGCAAGGAAAACACTGGAAAGGCACCCGTAGTTAAAAGGGTTACCACCCAGGCTTAGAAACCAGAGAGGCAGTCATATCTCGCCCCGTGCCTTCCCTCCCCAGAGCATTATTGTGGATGCAGTGAAATAAAAAAGCAGAGCGTGCAACTAAGATCCTATTTGCAGGTCCGAGTCTTATGAGTATCATCTACTGGACTGCACTCTGAATTACACCACCAAACAAAACCACACTGCTTCAACACTCAAAGCCTGTGAAACCCACCTCAGGAACCTGTTTACAACCAAGGATACCGTACAGAGTCTTGGCCATATGAAAGCACTCAGAAAAAAAGCCAATTGACTGTACATACCATATACCATAGTCAAACTTTCAAGAAAAAAAGAATGTAAAGAAACCCCAACCAAACAATAGCAAATTAAAAACAAAACAACACAATACAACAACAAACATGAAGTTTCAGTTCCTTCTGAGAAGGAATCAGTGCAAGAACTACAAGAATTGAGAAAGTCAGTGTTTTATTACATCCAAAGGATTCCACTAGCTCCCTAACAATCAATCCTAACCAGGCTGAAATGTGTGAAATTAAAGATATAAATTCAGAATGTGGATGGCAAAGAAGCTCAAGAGAAAGTTGAAATCTAATCCAAGACAAAAAAGCAATCCAAACCTTCAAAGACAACAAAGATATATTAAGAAACAAACTAAACTTCTGGAATTGAAAAATTCACTATAGGAATTTCAAATTACAGTTGGAAGTCTTAACAATAGGCAAGATCAAACAGAAGAAACAATTTCAGATCCTGAAGATCACTCCTTTGAATCAACACAGTCACATAAAAATAAAGAAAAAAGATTTAAAAAAATGAACAGTATCTGAGAAATAAGAGATTATGTAAAACAACCAAACCTATGACTCATTTTGCTTTCTTAAGAGAAGAGAAAGCAAACAACATGAAAAGCATATTTGAGGATACAGCCCACAAAAATTTCCCCAATCTTGTTAGAGAAATGAATGTGCAAATACAAGAAATGCAGATTCCTTGCAAGAAACTAAACAAGATGACCATCCCCAAGGCAGTCATCAGTCTTTAAAAGGTCAATGCAAAAGAAAAATCTTAAAGGCAGCAAGAGAAAAGGGTCATATCACCTATGAAGGGAATCCTATCAGGGTAACAGAGGACTTCCTGTCAGAAAACATAGAAGCCTAAAGAGACTGGGGCCAACTTTTATAAAAGAAACAAAATTCCAACCAAAAAATTCATCTCATGCTATACTAAGCTGGTAAGTGAAGAAATAAAATACTTCTCAGAGAAGCAATCACTAAGAGAATTCATTACCACAAGACTAACCTTACAAGAGCTGCTTAAGAAAGTTGTAAACATGAAAACAAAAGAACAATAACTGCTACCACAGAAACACACATAAGCACATAGCCCACAGATCCCACAGGGCAACTACACAATCAAGACTAAAAGGGAGCCAGCTAACAACAGGAAGACAGGAAGAAAACTTCACATATCAATATTAACGTTGAATGTAAACAGCCTAAATGCTCCACTTAATAGACAGTGTGGAAAATTGCATTAAAATATGTTCTGCTGTCTCCAATAGATCCATCTCACATGTAACAATACTCATAGGCTCAAAGTAAAGTAATGGAAAAATATCTAACCCTCACATGAAAAACAAAACAGAGCAGAGGTTGTACTTATATCAGATAAATCTGACTTTAAATCAACAACAGTTAAAAAAGGACAAAGAAGGCAATTACATAATGATAAAGAGTTCAATTCATCAAGAAGACTTAAGTCTCTTAAACATATATGTATCCAAAATTGGAGCACCCAAATTCATAAAACATTCATTAAAAATTTCTAGATATACAAAAAGACTTGGACATTCCCCCACTCATAGTGGGGGAATGTCAAGACCCCACTCACAGCATTAGACAGATAATTGAGGCAGAAAACTAACCAAGGAATTCTGAACTTAAATTCAATGCAGTGGACCTAACTGACATCTACAGAATACTCTGCACAGCAACCACAGAATTAACATTCTTCTCACGTGAACGTGAAACATACTCGAAGATCAGTCATATCCTTGGTCACAAACTAAATTTTAAAAAATTCAAAACCATCAAAATCATACCAAGCATATTCTCAGATCACAGTGGAATAAAAAGAAATTAATATCAAGAGGAAATCTCAAAAGCACAAAATTACACAGTAACTAAACAACTTGCTCCTGAATGATTTTTGGGTAAACAACAAAATTAAGACAGAAAACAAAAAATTCTTTGAATCAAATGATAACAAAGATACAACATACCAAAATCTTTAGGATATAGTAAAAGCAATGTTAAGAGAAATGTTTTTAGTGCTAAATACCTACATCGAGAAGGCAGAAAAATGTCAATTAACAGTCTAACATCACATCTAGAGAAACTAGTAAAACAAGAAAAAAAACTAACCCAAAAGGTAGCAGACAAAAATAAATAACTAAAATCGGAGCATAACTGAATGAAACTGAAGCCAAGAAATCCATATAAAGAATCAATGAAACCAAAAGTTGGTTCTTTGAAAAGATAAACAAGATCAATAGACTACTGCCTAGATTACCAAAGTGATGGTGGTGGTGAGGCGGGAGAGAAATGATCCAAATGAGTAAGCACAATCAGAAATGACAAATTACATTACAACTGGTGCCACAAAAATAAAAAGTTACTCAGACACTCTATTAACACTTCTTTGCACAAAAGCTAGAAAATCTAGAGAAAACAGATAAATTCCTAGAAACACACACTCTTCCAAAACTAAATCAGGAAGAAACAGAAACCCTGAACAGGCAAATATTGACTTCCGAAAATGAATCAGTAACAAAAAACCTACTAACCAAAAAAAGCCCTGGACCAGATGTATTCAGACGAATTACATAAGATGAATAAAGAGCTGGTACCAATACTACTGAAACTACTCAAAAAAAAAAAAAATCAAGGAGGGGATCCTCACATGAATTCTACAAGATGGATAATAAAGAAGAGCTAAAGTCAATTTTACTGAAACTATTCAAAAAAAAATTAAGGAGAAAAGAATCCTTCCTAACACATTCTATCCAGACAGCAACACTGATACCAAAACCTGGCAAAAAAAATTATACACCAATATCACTGATGAACACAGATGTAAAAATCCTCAACAAAATATTGTTACAGCAAACTAAATCCAACAGCACATTCAAAAATTAATCCACTACAATCAAGTAGGTTTCGTTTCTGGGATGCCAAGTTGGTTCAACATACACAAATAAATAAATGTAATACACCACATACACATAATTAAAAACAAAAGCCATATGATCATCACAATAATGCACAGAAAAAGTTTTCAATAATGTCCAGCATCTATTCATGAAAAAAATCCTCAACAAACCACACATCAAAGGAATATACTTCAAAATAATAAGAGCCATCTATGACAAAGACACAGGCAACAGCATACTGAACAGGAGACAAAAGCTGGAACCGTTCTCCTTGAGAACTGAAACAAGACAAGAATGTCCACTCTCTACTGCTATTCAACATACTATTAGAAGTCTTCACAGGAGCAATAAGGCAAGAAAAAGAAACAAAAGGCATCCCAATGGGAAAAGAATGTAAGTCAAAGTATCTCTCTTTGCAGACCAAATGATTCTACATCTAGAAAACCCTGAAACGTCAGTGTCGGGCGCAGGCCGCGGCGGTGCAGCTTTCTCTTAGAAGTTCCTTCTGGGTTGTCTTTTGCGAGCCATGGAGAGTGACTTTTATCTACGTTACTACGTGGGGCATAAGGGCAAGTTCGGCCACGAGTTCTTGGAGTTCAAGTTCCAACCGGATGGGAAATTAAGATATGCCAACAACAGCAATTACAAGAATGATGTCATGATCAGAAAAGAGGCTTATGTACATAAAAGTGTGATGGAAGAACTGAAGAGAATAATTGATGACAGTGAAATTACCAAAGAGGATGATGCGTTGTGGCCTCCTCCTAACTAAGTGGGCCGGCAGGAGCTTGAAATCGTATCGGAAATGAACACATTTCTTTTACAACATCAAAAATTGGTTCCCTTATTGATGTCAATCAATCCAAGGATCCAGAAGGCTTATGAGTATTCTATTATCTTGTCCAGGACCTGAAGTGTTTGGTCTTCAGTCTTATTGGATTACACTTCAAGATTAAACCAATCTAGATTGAATATTGGTGTGGACAAGGCAGGGTGGGAGTAGTTTTTAATTAGCATTATCAAGAAAATTTTGTGTATATCAGGGCAGTATTTTTTTAATAAACTATAAATGATTGTCTTTAAAAAAAAAAAAAAGAAAACCCTACATTACTATAAGGTTTTATAGTAAAAGCAATGTTAAGAGAAATGTTTTTAGTGCTAAATACCTACATCGAGAAGGCAGAAAAATGTCAATTAACCTGTCAAAAGACCTGATAAACAATTTCAGTATGGTTTCAGAATACAAAAATTAATGTACAAATATTAGTATCATTTCTATAAAGCAGTAACATTCAAGCAGAGACCCAAATCAAGAACACATTCTTATTCACAACTGCCACACACGCACACAGAGAATTACCTAGGAATACATGTAACCAAAGAAGTGAAAGATCTCTACAAGGGGAACTACAAAACCACTGCTGAAAGAAATCACAGATGACACAAATAAATGGAAAAACATCCCATGCTCACGGATTGGAAGGCTCACTATCATTAAAATGGCCATTCTGCCCAAAGCAGTCTACAGGTTCAGTACTATTCCTCTCAATTTACCTTGATTTTTCACAGAATTAGAAAAAAAAATTAAAAAGCTATTCTAAAATTTATATGGACTCCAAGCAGAGCTCAAATAGCCAAGGTAATCCTAAGCAAAGTAACAAAGCCGGAGGGATCAGATTACTCAACATTGAACTATACTACAAAGCTACAGTAACCAAAACAGCATGGTATTGGTATAAAAAGAGACATGCAGACCAATGGAACAAAATAGACCACCCAGAAGTAAAGTTACACATCTACAATCACCTGATATTTGGCAAAGTCTATACAAATAAACAATGGGGAATAAACTCCTATTCAATAAATGGTGCTGGGGTAACTGGCTAGCCATATGCAAAAGAATGAAACTCGACCCCTACCTCTCCATATATACAAAATCAACTCAAGATGGATTAAAGACTTAAAAATAAGACCTAAACTAAAAATCCTAGAGGAAACCCTAAGAAATATTCTTTTGGACACTGGCCTAGGCAAATATTTTCTATGACTAAGTCTTCAAAAGCAGTTGCAAATAACAAAAGTTGACAAGCGTAACCTAAGTAAACCTAAGAGCTTCTATACAGCAAAAGAAACTATCAACAGAGTAAACTGATAACCTACACAACAGAAGAAAATACAAACTATGCATCTGATAAATGACTCATGTCCAGAATTTATAATACACTTAAACTGAACAAGCAAAAAATAAAGAACCCTCATTAAAAAGTGGACAAAGGATATGAACTGACACTCTCAAAAGAAAACCTACAAGTTTCCAAAAAACATGAAAAAATGCTTATCAACAGTAATCATCGGCCGGGCGCGGTGGCTCAAGCCTGTAATCCCAGCACTTTGGGAGGCCAAGGCGGGTGGATCATGAGGTCAAGAGATTGAGACCATCCTGGTCAACATGGTGAAACCCCGTCTCTACTAATACAAAAAACTAGCTGGGCATGGTGGTGCGTGCCTGTAATCCCAGCTACTCAGGAGGCTGAGGCAGGAGAATTGCCTGAACCCAGGAGGCAGAGGTTGCAGTGAGCCGAGATCACGCCATTGTACTCCAGCCTGGGTAACAAGAGCGAGACTCCGTCTCCAAAAAAAAAACAGTAATCCTCAGAGAAATGCAATTCAAAAATACAATGAGACACCATTTCACACTAGTCAGAATGGCTGTCAAAAAAACGCATGCTTGCAAGGCTATGGAGAAAAGGGAAAGCTTATACACCACTAGTGGGAATGTAAATTAGTTAAGCCACTATGGAAAACAGTTTGGAGATTTTTCAAGGAACTAAAATTAGAACTGCCACTCTACCTACCAATCTCATTACTGGGTGTATACATAAAGGAAAATAAATAGTTCTACCAGAAAAACACATGTACTCATATGTTCACTGTAGCGTTATTCACAATAGCAAAGACACGGAATCAATCTAGGTGCTCATCCACGGTGGATTAAATTAAGAAAATGTGGTACATATACACCAGAGACTAATATGCAGCCATTACAAACAACAAAATCATGTCCTATGAATCAACATGAATGTAGCTGGAGGCATAATTTCATGCAGAAACGGAAAACCAAATATTGTATCTTCTCACAAGTGGAAGCTAAACCTTGGGTGCATACAGACATATACATTAGAGCAACAGATGCTAGAGACTCCAAAAAGAGGGAGGGAAGGAAGGAGAGAGTCCAAAAGCTAAAAAACTTCCTATCTGGGTGATGGGCTCAATAATGCTCCATCCTCAGCATCACACAATATATTCTTGTAATAACCTACACATATATTACATGAATCTAAAAATTTTAAAAAGACTTGTTAAGATGTGAACATTTAAGACCTAACACCATAAAAACCCTAGAAGAAAATATAGGCAAAACCATCAAGGACATAGGCACAGGCAAGGACTTCATGACTAAAACACAGAAGCAATGGCAACAAAAGCCAAAATAGACAAATACAATCTAATTAAACTCCAGAGCTTCTGTATAGTAAAAGAAACATTCATTAGAGTGAACCGGCAACCAATAGAACAGGAAAAAATGTTTGTAATCTACCCATCTGACAAGGGGCTAATATCCAGAATCTACAAAGAACTACAACAGATTTACAAGGAAAAAAAAAAACAAATACATTCAAAAGTGAGCAAAGGATATGAACAGACACCTTTCAAAAGAAGACATATATGAAGCCAATAAACATGAAAAAATGCTCATCATAACTGGTCATTAGAGAAATGCAAATCAAAACCACACTGAGATACCATCTCACGCCGGTTAGAATGGTGATCATTAAAAAATCTGGAGACAACAGGTGCTGAAGAGCATGTGGTGAAACAGGAACACTTTTACACTGTTGGTGGGAGCGCAAATTAGTTCAACCATTGTGGGGGACAGTGTGGTGATTCCTCAAGGATCTATAAACAGAAATTCCATTTGACCCAGCAATCCCATTACTGGGTATATACCCAAAGGACTATAAATCATTCTATTATAAAGACACATGCACACGTATGTACATTGCGACACTGTTTACAATAGCAGAGACATGGAACCAACCCAAATGCCCATCAATGATAGACAGGACAAAGAAAATGTGGCACATATACAACCATGGAATACTTTGCAGCCATAAAAATGAAGAGTTCATGTCCTTTGTAGGGACATGGATCAGTCTGGAAACCATTATTCTCAGCAAACTGACACAAGAACAGAAAATCAAACATTGCATGTTCTTACTCATACGCAGGTGTTGAACAATGAGAACATGTGGACACAGGGAGGGAAGCATCACACACTGGGATCTCTTAGTGGGGGATAGGGGATGGACGGCAGGGAGTGAGGAGGGTAGGGACGGGTAATGTGGGGAGAAATGCCAGATATAGGTGACGGGGGGATGGAGGCAACAAACCACCTTGCCATGTATGTACCTATGCAACAATCCTACATGATCTGCACATGTACCCCAGAACCTAAAGTACAATAAAAATAATGTAAAATAAAGATAAAATTTCTTATAGAGATAGATGTTCTTAAATATGCACACATTTTTATACTTTTCTCTGAAGAATTGTTTACAAGACATATGATACTGACTTAAAAATAAAATATTTAATTGATGAGACTTTATTTGTGGCTTTTCTTTCCAGAGCATATCTTGAAATAAAACCAATACTAAATGTGTTTTTTTTTCATGATTTTTTCCTCTCAGTTGGAATCTACTAAAAAAGAAGAAACTAACATATTATTATAAGTTGTAGTAAATATGGTCTATGAGTAGTACACTGCCCATATTTCTTTGTCATAATGCCTTAGTGTTTTCCAGCCTGACTTCCACCACCAGCACCTGCATTTCTTTGACTGGCTGGCTTTCTTTGACAAATTAAATCCACCAGTGCTGGAGAACCAATGCGTTTGCCAAGAGAATAGTACTCAGCAAATGACTGATGAGATCTGGCATATAAATACCTCAGCTCTCCCACCACTACACAGGCTCCCAGAGATCCCACAGCAGAATTAAGCTTCAGTGGCTCATAACACTGACTGTATAAACACATCTTTTTTGGCTGCTTTCCTTCCTAGACTGTTTCCCACTCTCCTCCCATGTTTCCTTAACTTCCAGTATGAACTTCTTTCACTTCAATCACTGTCTTTGGATCTGTTCTGAAAGAAACTCAAAATAAGACAAGTGTGTTTTCAACTTTTACAAGTGCTTATGCCGACCAGGCCTCTCTGACCAGTGGCTGTCTCTGTCTTTCTCTTTCTCTTCCTCCCACCCATGGCACCCTTCTCGGTGCCTCCAGCTTCTCTGCCTATCTTACCCCAACCTTTCTTGCCCCTGCACTGAGCCTACTGCTGGCTTGGCCCTGGTAGCTGCATGTCATAGGACCTGGCTTTGTCTGACACTGCCTTCCCTCTTTGCTTTATGGGATTGCTGTCTACCAAGTCTGTGCTGATATGGGCATGGACACAGCCATTCTCAGCCCTGTAAAAAATGTATACATTTATTATCAGATTTTATCTACCAAAAAACAACAAAGTAAGAAAAGTAGAATTCAACTCATTTTACAGAAGAAGAACAGAGAGAATAAGCAACTTCCCCAAAATGACAGACCTGGTAAGACGTAGAGTTTGGAGAAGAACTCTGCCCTGTTTTCTTTTTGTTTTTATTTGCCTGCACACTTCAGGACAGAGGCATAAAAATGTCTCTATGGGCCACAGTCTTCACTTTCTCTTATCAATGTCTCTTTTTAAGCATATAAAATGTCATAGATTAAATCATATTTACTAAGGCATAGTAAAGAAAATCCACTTGCAGATGGGCACAGTGGCTCAGGACTATAATCCAAGAACTTTGGGACAGCAAGGCAGGAGAACTGCTTGAGTCCAGGAGTTCAAGACCACCCTGGGCAACACAGCGAGACCCTGTCTCTTGGGGAAAAAAAGACCAGGCACAGTGGCATGCACCTGGAGTCCCAGGTACTTGGGACACTGAGACACAAGGATCACTTGAGCCAGGAGTTCAAGGCTGTGGTGAGCTATGATAGCACCTCTGCCAAGGTGACAGAGTGAGACTCTAACTCTATAAAACAAAATTAAAATTTTAAAAAACTTTAAAAATAAGCACGCATTTACAAACCAATCATATTTGCTGATGATGTTCAATACATACAACCATCCTAAACATTAAATATAGGTTCGCATGACCCTAAGCTCTAGCTATCTCAGTTATTCAAATGTTCTTTTTTTTTTTTAAGAAAAAAGAAAATCACTCGTTGTGATTATATGCTAGATGGGTTAGTTTTTTTGGGTGCAAAATATCTAGGAAGACAAAATTATATCTAAGGTTACCTAGGCTTCTCACTTTCAATACTCTGATATTTGGGGCTGGACTATTTATTGGGTGTAGGAGGCTGTCCTTTGTATTTTAGGTGTTTAGCAGCATTCCTAGCCTCTATCACTAACTGCCAGTAGTGGATAGTTGCCCTGAAAATTGAGACAGTCTAAAACATATCCAGAAACTACCAAATGTGACTACCAAAAACCCAGCTTGGCAAAGCATTTATGAAGATCTCAAAAGCAATATAAACAAAATAAAATATTGACAAGTGGGACCTAATTAAACTAAAAAGCTTTGGCACAGCAAAAACAAAACAAAACAACAACAAAAAAAAACAACTATCAACAGAGTAAACAGACACCCTACAGAATGGGAGAAAACATTCGCAAACTATGTACCTGACAAAGGTTTATTATCCAGAATCTATAAGCAACTTAAACAAATCAACAATCAGAAAATAAATAACCCCATTAAAAAGTAGGCAAGTGCATGAACAGACACTTCTCAAAAGAAGACAGACAGCGGGAACAAATATATGGAAAGAAGCTCCACACATCACTAATCATCAGAAAAATGCAAATTAAATCCACAATGGGATACCATCTCACACCAGTCAGAATGGCTATTTTTTTAAAGTCAAAACATAATAGATGCTGGCAAGGCTGTGAAGAAAAGGGAACACATACACTACCAGTGGGAATGTACATCAGTACAGCTATTATGGAAAACGGTATGGAGATGTCTCAAAGAACTTAAAATAGAATTACCATTTGACCCAGCAATCCCTTTGCTGGGTATATAGCCAAAGGAAAATAAATTATTCTACCAAAATGACACATGCATTTGTATGTTCATTGTAGCACTATTCTCAATAGCAAAGACATGGAATCAACCGAGGTGTCTATCATAGTGTGGATAAAGAAAATGTGGTACATACACAACAACAAGGAATACTACATAGCCATAAAAAGAATGAATTCATGTCCTCTGTAGCAATATGGATGAAGCTGGAGGCCATTAACAGAAACAGAAAATCAAGTAATGCACGTTCTTACTTAAAAGTAGGAGCTAAACATTGGATACACATAGATATAAAGATGTGAACAATAGACACTACAGGCTATTAGAGGGAGAAGGAGGAAAAGGCTGAAAAACTACCAATTTGGTTCTATACTCAGTACTTGGGTGATGAGATCATTCACACTCCAAACCTTTATCATGCAATGTACCAAAGTAACAAACCTGCACAGCTATCCGCTAACCTAATATAAAAGTTCTACCAAACAAACAAAAAGTCTGATACCCTCCCAAAAAAGATTACAGTATATTAAAACATTCCGTAAGAATGTTGAACAATTTTTTATATACTTTAACAAACCATAAAAAATAATGAAAAACAATGCCTTAATATGTTTTATACCTAAGGAATACTCTAAGAAGAATATTAAGAGGCAGTATCAAAAATTTATGAGATTTCCTAAATTTACAATGTTAACTATCGTTAACACAACAGTGATCAAATATTTGCATCAGGCCCTTCTTTATGTAACAGAAGTTTATCAGTGACAAAAATCGATAAAATCCATTCTTTCAGATGCTTATATATTACTGGGGTCATGGCAAAAAGCAGATAGAAAAAATAACATAAGTAAATTATGTAACACATAGTAAGGTGACAAGTACTATGGAGAAAAAATAAAACAGGAGAGGGAGAGACAGTATGGGGACTGGGGAGGAGGAAGAGAAAAAAGGGCTAATTTTAAATAGTGTGGTCAGGAAAAGCCTTGTTGAGAGGCCACCGTTGGTGTGAAAAATTAAAGGTAAGGGAATAATTTATTGCTCTAAAATTATTTCAAATTATTTTTCTTTGTATAACTGAATTTTGAATATTGAAAACTTTCTGAAAGTACTGTTCTTTCTAAATAATGCCATATTTCAAAAACATATACATGTTGTAAAAACTATGTCTAATTTATTATGGCAACCAATTATTCAAAGAGGCTAGCTCTGACTTCATATCCTTGTCCTCCATCTACAGGAGAAATCTGAAAATGTTCCCAAGAATATGAGACCAACTTGATTATTATATAGTAATAATAGTAATTATTTTATTATTGGCAGGTGAAAAAAATAGGAGAGAATAGATGAAACAAGAATATAAGAACTGAAAAAGTCTAGTGATGGATACAAGAAGGCATGCCATTTATATTATTCTCTCAAAATATGTACGTTTAAAAAAAAAACAGAAAAAGTTACAGAAAAAAATTAAAAACTGTTAATTTTTACCATCCTAATATTGTCTCAAAGAGAATATGTTTCTATGTTGATTTATCACAGTATTTCCTACTCACCAAATGTAAAAAGGAGGCAACAAACTCAGTTATGTGAATTCAGTGGCAGTTACTAACATGAACTCTGCTACTAATGTAACATATCAATTTCACTTTTAATTCTGTGGCAAAGAGTTCCTAACACTCTAATACAATGACTGCCAGAGTTGTTAACATTGTCCTAATTAATCCCTTCTGAAGAACATTAAATTTACCATGGATGAGAAGGACACTGGATATCAACTGTTCCAATTTCCTGTAGTGGGGATACATAGTATTGCCATAGCAATAGATAAACGTGAAAAAATAGTGTATGCATGTAACTTGATATGGTAGACACTAATTTTTTAATCAACACTAAAGTAGTGCTCATCCTAAAAAAAAGTAATATTGTGTGTGTGTGTGTGTGTGCACGCACGCACATATGTGTACACAGGTAGTGAGAAAGAATATATATTTTGATTGACAAACAATCTTTTCCTACTAAACATAATTTCTCATTCCTATATTAAGCTGTATTAAACTTCAGAATATTGATGCTTACAAAGTACACTTACCACCTGTCCATTGTGTGGGTTCTTATGAGCATATGGAGGTCCACGGATATGGTTCCACATCTGGCCAGAAGTCATAGCAAAGACTATACACTGAAAAACAGAGTACAATGTTTCGATATGTAAACCAGAGAATACCAGAATAATGCATTTTTAAAACACAATGGTCATGATGAAACTAACTTGTAAAAATCATTTATCACCTCACCCATTTAAAAAAATTTCACTTACTAACTATAGGACCTTGAGTAAGTTACTTATTCTCCCTGCATCAGATTCCATATCTACAAAATTGGGAGGCCAGCTCTGTTAAAGAAATGTGTTAATGATTACATTGGATAACATATGTGAAGCATCTGGCATGGTGACAGACAATCTGATATTATGTGCTCATCTGAGCCAGTCAAAAGCACAGATGAGACACTTGATGTTTTAGAGATATTTTAATGGACATGATAATCATCTTCTATATCCTCTAAACATCATTCTTCTAGTAGTCTGGATAACCAAAAGCCTACATTCTTGGATTATAGTACTTAGATTCCCACAAGTACCTAAATACTTTCAGCAAAATGTATGACATAGTAAATTCAGAAGATGTTTAGAGATGGAAGAAATCACAAAAAGACACAGCCAGGAATAACTCAGAGATTATATACCTGCTGGATGTATCAGAAAAAGCTGTATTTGGAAAACTAATATTGAAGATCCAAGGCATTACAGGGAGGGTGGGAGAGAATATATAAACCAGAAGTCACACTTCAATCAGTGTAACTTAGGTGTCCGTACATTTTTGTTTAAATCACAAAATATTTTGAAATTAATGAACCGGGACTCCTTTAGATTAAATGTGTTCTCTAGGTTGAAGCAGTACCCATACTTCCTGCTGTCGTATATCTTGCTCAATCACTCTTTACTTCAGCTTCCTGGCTCTAAGAGGCATTTGTACCCCCCAAAAAAACCAAAAACCAAAAAACAAACAACAACAACAACAAAAACACCAAAGGCAAGAATGAGCAACGCATGACTGGGGGTCTAAATATTCTAGGTTGGTATCATTTTTAAGGGAGGAAAAGGGATACAAAAGGGAAGAAGATAGGGCACATAAGAAACGATACCTAAATCTAGAAAATAAATTTAGATTCTGTTCTCTGCTTGGGAGCCAAAGTGTTTCAACAGACAATGATAAAACAGCTTTAGAGGGGTTAATCTGAATCCTTTTCTGACTTTCTTGAGAATAATTCTGAAATTAACCCAGACTTGTTTAAAGCCAGATTTGACTTACAGACTAAGCCTAGGTTGGAATATTTTCTGAGTAAAGATTTTACAAAATATTTTCAGTTAAACTTAGTAAAGACACTAGAATATTAGGCCCAGGACCAGAATGAGCACAGAGAGTGATTCACCATCTAAAAACATAAATTAAAAATTTGAAATTGTTAATTGACACAAGAACAGAAAGTCAAACACTGCGTGTTCTCAGTCATAGGTAGGTGTTGAACAATGAGAACTTTTAGACTCAGGGAGAGGAGCATCACACACTGGGGGCAGTTGGCGGGGGGTAGGGGAGAGACGGCAGACAGAGGTGGGTGTAGGGGGAGGGTGGGTAGGGATAACGTGGGGAGAAATGCCAGATATAGTATGCACCTAAAGTAAAATTTTAAAAAAGGGTGGGGGGAAGCATAGTCAAAGAATTAAGTGGACAAATTAAGTAATCTGAAGTAATCTAGAAGTCTAAGAATAAAATTTGAAATAAGAAAAAAATTTTGAAATTGTTATGTGAGAGAAATAAAGTCTATATTTAATTTATAGGAACATCATTATCAGTGAATTTGAGAGTACTTTAAAGTTGAGATTATTTATGCTATAGATACAGTGTTTTAGGCAGAGCATATTTTAAAATACAGAAAAAGGAGTTAGACACAGTAGCATGTGCCTATAGTCTCAGCTACTCAGAAGACTGAGATGGGAGGATCCTAGGATTTCAGATCCAGCCTGGGCAACATAACAAGACCTTGAGCCCTTAAAAAAAAACTGCAGGCCAGGGACAGTGGCTCATGCCTATAATCTCAGTACTTTGGGAGGCTGAGGCAGGTGGATCGCTTGAGCTCAAAAGTTTGAGACCAGCCTGGACAACATGACAAAACCCCGTATCTACAAAAATTAGCCAGGCATGGTGGTGTGCACCTGTAGTCTCAGCTACTGAGGAGGCTGAGGTGAGAGGATCATTTGAGGTGGGAGGTTAAGGCTGCAGTGAGCTGTGATCATGCCACTGGATTCCAGCTTGGGCAACAGAGCAAGACCCTGTATTTAAAAAAAAATCCAGGAAAAGATACATCTTATGACCAAAAACATTTACAGTATAAACAAATTACCTTTTGTTTTTAATAAACACTTGGTTATATACAGTTTTATCTTGTTATGCCCTAACCCTTGTCACTAAACCAGCAACGGAAACTATGGTTATATATCTCTGGTTTTGCCTTTACCTGTATGTTCATTCCTTCTTTGCCTCCTTTTACTGATTCCACGATATTCCAATACTGAATGACAAAAGCACGTGGTCAAGTATGTATCTCAGAAAGATGGCACTAATTACAGAAAGGAGAATAGACTGGAGAAATCAGTTTGGAGGCTGATGCCTAAATACTCATGAGAGACTACTATGGTCTATTTCATGGTACAGTTAAGAATTGAGAGAAGTAGACATATAGAGCAAATATTTAATAGGTGGAGTCCTTAAGTTTTGGTGATTGAGTAATATGACAGAAAAAAAGAGAATCAAAACTAACCCCACTGTTTGTGACTTATGACTGGAGTAGCAGAGTATTATGGCCCAATGAGATATAGAGTGACAGAAGCAAATAAGGGTGAAAGGTAAGCAGGTAACACAGATTTGGAGTTCCTTTTCAAAAGGACTGACTCTAATGTGCTTACAAAACATTCACTTCAAAAAACTGTTGGATAGTGAGACTTCTACAAGACACTTACACATGCTTAATAAATGACATCTAAGAAAAAGCTATCGATTTGGGAATTGTGAGCACATAGTTGTTACTATAGTCATAGGAATGGATGAAATTGTTCTAGAACAGCAGGTAGGGTGAGAGAAGAAAAGAAAGCATAGGAAAGAATCCCATCAGCTGGTTCATGAACAGCTGCCCAGGACTCTGAGACACAGAAGTCAGAGACTTAGAAAGAAAATGAAGAAAGCAGGTATACTGGCTAAGCGTGGCGGCTCACACCTGTAATTCCAGCACTATGGGAGGCTGAGGCAAGAGGATCACTTGAACCCAGGAGTTTGAGACCAGCCAGGCTAACATGGCAAAACCCCGCCTCCATAAAAAAAATACAAAAATTAGTCGGGCATGGTAGCATGCACCTGTAGTCCGAGGATGAGGTAGGAGAACTACCTGAGCCCAGGAGGTGAAGGTTGTAGTGAGCCAAAATCATGCCACTGCACTCCAGCATGTACATCTTTCGAGGGCGGGCATGGCGGGGGGGCAGGGAGACAGAAAGAGAGGGAAACAGAGAGAGGCGAGGGGTGGGGAGAGGGTGGGGAAAGAGAGGAGAGTGACAGAAGAGAGGCAGAGGGGGGGAGAGAGGAGTGAGAGAGAGGGGAGCGGGAGACAAAGGGGAGAGAGAAAGAGAGGGGAGAGACAGGAGAGAGAGAAGGTAAGAGAGAGAGACAATCTAAAAAGTCTCACTTGTTTTGGCTATGAAAATATTTAACCAACTAAGATATTCACAAACAGTAGTAGCTACCCAAGAACATTCCATGTTCTTAAGACAGACCACTAGTATGTTTAAAGTGCCTTGCCTAGAACTTGATTGTAACAGTTGAGAATGGAGGTTTGTAAACTGTAATACTCGAGTTGCAGGTGTATATTCAGCACCTGTGCAACCTTGAGCAAGTTCATTGCTTTGGGCCTGTTTCCTATCTGTAACACTAGGATAATACTGGTATCCATCTTTCTAAACTGCAGGGGTTTTAACAAGGTTAATTCATGTAGCGCACTTAAATAGTGCACACAATACACAACACAAGCTCAGTGAATATTATTACTCCAAAGCCCTCCACAATTTGCTCCCATACTCCTAAATGGCACCATGTCCCATCACTCCTTAACTGGCACTGCACCCTCCATTCAGATCACTCTTCTTGCTTCCTCCTACATCCAGGATGGTAATGCCTGCATCTACATCTCGTTAATGCTGTGTCAACCCAGTCAACCTTTTACTAAACCAGGGTTAACTCATGGCCCTTAAATGGTTCTCTAGGGAACCCTTCCAGTTTATTCATTTAACAATTACTTACTGGAGCACTGCTGTACACCAGGTATGTTACTGGACACTACAGATTTAAGAATGAGTAAGATAAAGATGCTTCCCATCCTCAGCTGGAAATCCTGAATAAGTGACATGTGCCCTGACATAAAAAATATTTCTCATTTATTCATTCAAGATTTATTCACCAAGAGCATACTATATATTTAAGAACTGATTTAGAAGCTGGGGATAAAGCAATGAACAAAAATATGAGGTAGAAATCTGTCACTAAGGAGCTTACATTCTACAGGGAGGAAAAGAGATAAGAGCAGTAGCAATACTACTTATGGTATGTCACAAGTTTAAAAAACTCATCCTAATACATGATTTACTCAAGATTCCACGAAATGGTTTAATAAAACAAAAGCAGGTTCAAACCTAGAATAATACACAGAATCATTTGAAGTAGTGACAGATGTATTTACTCATATAGCTCTGGCACTTTTCATAAGAAACAACAAAACACTGAGTAACATGCACTTCTAAAATGCAAAATAGCCTAGGTTTCAAGTTTATAAAAATTCTCCTAACTGATGTATCCTTTTTTGGTTGTAACAACAGAAATGTCACCATTTCATTACTTTCAGCAATCTGGAAGTTTTAATTTTGCAATTAATTTGACTTTAATTTTTTATTTAATTATATTCATAGAAAAAGGGCATAATTCATACAGTTATAGCTAGATTAATTTTCACAAAATAAACACATCCTTGCAACTACCATTGGAAATCGAGCAAATGAACACTATCAGAAAGACAGGAGCTCTCGTGTCTCTTCCTAATCATAATCTACATAACCTTCCCAAGGTAAGAAACATTTTCTTGAAAATTATATATCAAAGGGTATGTAAATACTCAGTTTTAGTAGATAGAACCAAACACATTTCTCAGGAGGTTGAATGAAATTTATATTCCAAATAGTACATGATACATAGTTTTACCAGTAATTGGTATTAGCTTTTTTATATTTACATTCCAAAAAGCAGTTGATATACACTTTTACCAATAATTGGTATTAGCTGTGTGGCTGTGTGTGCTCATTCCAGATCTTCTGGTAAAGGTATCATAGTGTCACACTGTCATTTTATTTTGCATTTCCTTGATTAATAAGGTTGAATAACTTTTCATATGTTTAGTGAAATTTGGACATTTCTGTAAAGTGCCCAGCAAGTAATTTACCCCTCTTAAAATTTGGTTGTCTTTTTCTTATTGTTTTATCAAGGTTCTTTATATTTCTGGATACAAGTTCTTTGTTAAATATATACATAGCAAATAGTCCTTACGAAACATGAGCCTTGTCTTTCTTTTCATCTTATTAATGGTGATTTTTGACAAACAGAAGTTCTTCATTTTAATGTAGTTCAGTTTATCAATTATTTCTTCTATTATGGTTATCAGTTCTTAAGTTCTGTTTTAAGAAATCCTTGCCCAACCACCAATCATGGAGATACATATCCATGCTCTCTTCTAAAAGTGCAAATGTTTACATTTTACATTTAGATTCACGATTCCTCGAGTTAATTTTTTGTATATGGTGGGAGGTAAAAGTTGAAATTCACCTTTTTCCCATGTGGATATCCAGTTGGTCCAGCAATATTTATCAAAAATGCCATACTTACTCCCTGCATTCCAAGGCCACTTTGGTTACAAATCAAGTGATTTTATAAGCCTGAGTATGCTACTGGACTATAGATGCTGTTCCATATGTCTTTTTGTGAAATGAATACTATGAAGGCTTAAATATTAAAGATCTATAATAAATGTTGATATCTTAAGTGTAAATTCTCCAGCATTACTCTTCTTTAATACTGTTTCAACTATTCTATTCATTACCCTCTGCTAAAATCTCCCTGTCCATTTCAACACAAAAAAATATGCACAAATTTTGCTCAAGGTCAAGGTGGATATCTTTACAATATTGAGTCTACCAATTTATGAACAGGTTAACTTGCCATTTAAATTTTAAAAAAATTTGATTTGAGGCCGGGCACAGTGGCTCACGCCTGTAATCCAAGCACTTTGGGAGGCCGAGGCGGATGGATCACCTGAAATTGGGATTTCAAGATCAACCTGACCAACAAGGAGAAACCCTGTCTCTACTTAAAAAAAACAAAATTAGCCAGGTGTGGTGGTACGCACCTGTAATCCCAGCTACTCGGGAGCCTGGGCAACTAGAGCAAAACTCTGTCAAAAAAAAAAATATATTTATGTGAATAACATTTTCAGCTGTCAGTGTGCATACCTTTTATGAGATTGATTCAAGAATTTTTTTGATGATGTGACAACAGACTTTTTAAACTTTTTTTTTGTGATTATGATATGAATCATTATGATTTACTGTGTACTCATCAACCTTACTGAATTTACCAATTAGGTCTAATTTTTTTTCTATCTACACAATCAAATCACCTGCTAATGAGGGCAATTTTATTTTTACTGGGATGTGTGTAAGTTTTTTGTTTTGGTCTTAATGCCCGGCTCAGGATCCCAATAAAATATTCAAGAACAAGCATCTTGTGTTATTCCTTACCTCAGGAATTTCAGTAAGTTGCAAAATACGATGTTTACTGTATGTTTTTTAATCAGATTAAGGAAATTCCCTTCTATTTTGTTTTCTTTTTTTCTTATTCCCAAATAAGCAGTGAACCTATCAAATGCTTATATATACACATATCAAAGATAATTTTTTTAACTATTAGCATAGAGAATTACACTGATAATTTTCACATAGTAAACCATCCTTGTATTAGTGAAATAACTTGACAATGTATTACCATTTTTATTTCTTACTATCTCAAATTTCCAGTGTTTTCTTCAGAATAAATGCATCTATATCTATGAGAAAGACTGGCTTAACATTTTTCTATTTTAAAATGTCCCTGTCAGATATTAGAATCAAAGTTATTCTTGCTTCAGAAAATAGAGGCATTTCCTTTTTTTATTCATAGAGAAGTTTACATAAGATTAGTACTATGTCTTCTCAAATGCTTAAGAAGAGTTAGTCATCATGAAATAAAGATTTTAGCAATGGATTCAACTGCTTTAGCAATAGATTCAATCCATACTGGAGTATGCAGACTTGGTCATTCTTCTTGTGTTGGTTTTTTTGGCTGGTTTAAAGTTGTTCAATTTACTTGATATTGTCAATCTTAATAGTGATGTGTAATCACCCTAATCCAATTGGGGAATGCAGTGAGCCATGGCTAGATTATGGCCTTGGCAAAGCTCTGTCTGTATTTGATGCTAGCCACAGAAAATTTTCAAGTAAGAGTCCAGTGCATCGCAAATTGTAATTTCTAATTCACAAGACTGCAAAATATTCTATTCTTCTTTTTAGAAGCTTTCCACTTGGACATTTTATCCATTTACCACCAGCGTACGTCCCGAGACTTGAGACTTGTGAAGTTTATACCGAAAACTCTGCTTAATTTTTTTGTTTCTCCACAGAATCTGACACTTGGGTGTCTAAAGTTTCATACAGTATCAGAAAAGGTTCTTAAGTGACACTAGACAATAATCCTGAAAAGAGCAAGACTAAAAAAGCTACTCAGATATTTGTTGCAGTTAATTCAAAGAACACCTTCAAAGGTAGTCCTTTGGGAAGTATTTTGTTTTCTACATTTGTGTTTTGAGTCATAAACAATACCATGTTGGGACACCAAGATTTGGGACAGATGTTCATCAAAGCATTTGTATGCTACTGATATATCTATCTGATTTACCTTCCTCACTACCCATGTAAGGTCCCTGAGGGCAGGGCTCATGTTCTAGTCTTTTTAACTTATCTTTGTGTCTCCACATGGTTCTTCATAGATCTTGACACATGGTAGCTTTCAAATTCTTGTTGAATGGTCAATAAAGAATAAACATGAACAAACATAGAAAAGGTAAATGCACTGACACACAGCATCAGTATTCTAAGAATCATCAATATATGAGATTTCTAGAAAAAAAAAGTACTAGTCTCAATCATGACCTACAATGCTATAAATAACAGTGAAAAAAAAAAACCTCATGTTTTAAAATTCCCGTAAACCTATTTATTCATGTAACTTTTACTCATTCAACAAATATTTATTGAACACTTTCTACATGCCAGCCACAATTCTAAATGCTATGGCTACATGTACAAAGCAGATACCAATCCTTACACCTCATTGTAGTGGGAGAACACTTAACTTTCCACATTTATTTAACAGGCAAGCATTCAATAAATATGAATGAACAAAATCACATTATATCTTTCTCATATCTAGAGGTTATATCCTTGTGGTGAGCTGAGAACACCAATGGCCCAACACATCCTCTTCTAAGTGTCTATTTTCCTTGTTTTTCAAAACAAACTGCTCAGATCCTACAGTTTTCCAAAGGGTCAAGATGTTCACAACCATTTCAAGTACAGCAACTTTGCTTTTAGCTATTCTATGCAACGAACTTTGATGAGAGATTTGATTTGGAAAATTTGGGAAAAACATTTCACACTGTATTTAAAAAAAGAAAAATAATCATTATATGCTTCTTTGGGTTCATAATTATTTCATAGATGTCCACTATATATTGGATATAGTTTTGAAAATCAAAAGTTCTCATTTTCTTCTGAAAATATATGAAATTTAAATAACACCACAAGTTAATTTGAAGGTATCTTAATCAGCTGAATATTAAAATAAGCCGTTAGTGAAACTGAAAATTTTAATGCTAACTACACAGAAAATATGTAATATTCGAAATACATTTTAAACAATCTCTGTATATTCCATGTTTTTCAAATATAAAAATGTTATTAAGTTATAAGTAATTTAATGACATTACTTAATAAACAGGTGGTATAAATTGGCAGAGTAAGAACAGACATGCATGTCAGGGAATTTACACTCTACACACTTCTACTATTCACAAGTGAATAATTTATGGTCAATTTTTTAAAACTTGGTTTCAGTGCTATACAGAAATACTATCATTATTTCTTCCATTTGTAGTCAATCCTATACTGCATTTGTCAAAAAAAAAAAAAAAAGGAAAGAAATAAAAGATGAGAAGTATCTTTATGGTCATTTCAGAAACAACAACAAAAAAAGCTTCCTAAGACAAAGTCTTCAATTCTATGGAAAGGAAATATGCATTGAGGAAAACAATTTCAACAAGTATTTAAAAGCACTATAGAGTTAGATTAAGAAGATTAGCCGTGCATGAAGTGTAGTAGATTCATGTATGGAAACTTCACAGTGAGGCTTATTTAATTGTGACTTTATAATAAGATAAGCAGAAACTCAGCCAACAACATTCAAATTCAAATATCTATCCATATATGAATAGTTTAAAAATGTTCTTTGAGTTACTAAGGGCACTGCTTCCTCTTACTACAGAAAATTAAGAATTAGATATATTAAGTATATTCTAAAAATTTATGAATTCATTTTAAAATTCTGTTTTCCTAACTCTTTATACAAATGGCTGCTCATAGAAATACCTGTTTGCAAATACCATACCTAACTTCAAATGCCCAAATGGCACAGTTGCCTGATGAGCAAAACTGTCTGGGGTCATCCAAAAACAAGTTACTTCATTGGAAAAAAATATTATTAGCAATTATTTCCTTCTCATTTTTAAAGAGAACACTATAAAGATTATTTGTATATATCAAAAGTTATATAATTTCATTCAAATAAATTTGAAAGAAAAAAGACCCTTTTCTACCCCATTTGAACTCAGAGCCATTGGTAGCTCTGGTCACAAGAAATAAATTTATATTGATAAATCACAATGTGTACATGCCAAAGCACCTTCCACGAATGTGAACATTGTATAGTAATGTACACTAATTTCCAATTTGAAGATCTGCAAAGAATTTAAATAATTAAAATGACATAATTTGGGGCAAAAAAAATAGGAGGATGTATAGGAGTCATCCTACAATACAGATAGTATTAGAAAGCAGAAAACAACTTCTATCCTACTGTGATTTACTGTGATTATAAGGTTGGGTTATTAGATGATTTTAATGATGCTTTATCTTTAATGCTTTTAAGTGCATAACCTCAGGACATTTTCCTTTGTGTTTGAAATGAATGTTGCTACTCATACTACTACTATTTTCTGGCTTGAAATGACAGTCACCTATGAATAGTTTGTTATGAAGAGCTTCATTATGGGCTACAAAACATACTATTTTAACTCATTTTGTTTCCAAGTCAATATTGTTTTCTCAAGACCATAAACTACGTATCTTTGCTACACTCTGAAATTATGTACTAGTGTATTTCAATATTTTTATCAATCATTCTACTTTAAATTCATCATAAAGCAAGTAATGTGTATGCTTATTGTCCACCATCTTCCATATTTAGGGGGTGAGAGAAGGCAGAAACGAGTGAAACCAGAACCAGTCAATGATACATATTCTGTTCTATGAACAATCATCAGGATCTAGAAATAGTAGTTAACAAAAATTTTTCCACCTTTAGGAAGTATGAGACCAGGAAGATTTACTTATGAATACCTTTAGCTCTTTTTTAAAACTCAGAACCAGGAAGCTCTAACATATATGTATGTTTTAATATTTGCATGTTATTACTTCCTGTGTCAAGAAATTGCAACCTGTCTCTATCCTACACCCTACAGCACATGATAACTTCCTCTCCCCCAGCATACACTTCATTCTTACCCTACCTTTAAGTTACATACAATAAAATTAATACTACAGTAAAAAAAAGAAAAAAAAAATACCAGCCTTAGAATACAGTCTACCCAGAACTAAGTGTTCATAATACTAAATAATTCTCCTTGGAAGTACTTTTGTATAGGTTCAATGATAAAAAGACACAACCGCTAAATGCACCTAGAGTTGTTCTTTACTAAAAAGTCAGCATGGGGCTAGAGATTCTGTACCAGATATTTCTCTCATTCATTTTCCTCCCTTTTGTACATATTCTTTTTGTTCTATGGAAGCTATCTACTCTTAAATAGTTCATTACTGTTTTATTTTAAGAGCTTTCCTTTTACTGTGCAATCAAAGGCTTTCATGAGAGTTTGCGTAAGTCAGATGACAATATTTTGGCAAATTTAAAAATACATATTTTTTTCTTTACTTTCAAAGAAAAATGAGTTATTCATTATTTTAAATAGACAAATGATTGAGAATTTGAATGAATAGGTCAGCATTTTGAACAATCTCTTAACTTTCTAAGGAAATCTCATAATAGGATAAGAAAAATTTGATATGAACAATTTCAGCTTTTCAATTTATAAGCAACAATCAAGTGGTGGTATCAGGAAGGCAATGGTAAAGAAGACTCAAATTATATATTTAATCTGATTGTTTAAGTGATTTAAAGAGTTTCCAAAGGCCATCAAACAAAAGTATTTCTGTATTAATAAGAAAACTAGAAGAGAGGCTGGAAAGTATTACAAGAGTTGATTAATATTTTATTTATTTATATTAATATTCATAAAGTGTGGTGTTTTAAAACACATTGTTTGAAAATATGTCTGTTCTCTGCAGCCTGTTACTGACTTCTAAAAGGCTGTGATAGGGGAGCAGGCGTATCTGCCAAGATATCTTAGAATATCTTCTGCCATGCCAGGTTAATTCGCTTTCAAAGATTCTAAGTAAAACAGCAAATAATAATAATAATAATAATAAATCTGTATAACATAGCAGAGGTTTTCAAGAAAATTATCAACTGAAGTATTTAACATCTATACATCATAGAAATGTTGTTCTATGAATTTATTTGCAGTCATGATAGCTCATTGTATCTACTGGGTTGAATATCCAACATATAAGATATGTGCCCAGATTAAAAGAAGCCCAGCTTTGTGTAAACAATACACAACTTGCAGTCAGACGAATGAGATCAAATCCCAGTTCAAGCACTTTCTAGCTATGTAAGCTTTTGCAAGTTGACCTTACTGAATCTTTGTTTCCTTGCTTATCAAATGAGGACAATATAAATTCCTTTGCACAGTTATGAAGCATACCCCAAAAGAAGAAAGAGATCAGTAAATAGTAATGCCAATTATCACTAGCTTACAATGCCGTAATCCTGGAGCTCTTCTTGAGGAATAACAATAATGTAGGTTATTGTTATTTGAGTATAATTCAGAGATGAAACTATATTAATTTTTGATAGACTAAAATAGTGACAAGATATTAACTGTTAAATACCAAAGAAGTTTTAATTTTGCAATGACACATTGAAAATAGCGCCATTTTTACCAAGAAACCTGGGTAGCTTTACTGAATGAAGCAACTTGAAAACTAGCATGGAAAAAAGCCAAAACACTTTTGAACTTAATGACTAAGGTAATTAAGATCACCCATAGTGTCCAATTACTTTAAATAGAGTACAATTAATTAATCCACTTTAACTCATTCATCAAAAGTGAGAAAACAATATTCAGAAACTCTTTAGAAAATCTTGTCTCCCTTGCTCTTAAAAGACCAAACATTTACTTTATATTTTGACTATCTACTAGAAAGCCACAGAGGTTCTGTTTGAATTTCTAAGCTCTAGGTATTGTTGCAGAAAATGAAATTGCTTCAAGGTGACTCCTGCCTGGGCTGCTTCTCAGTTTGCCCTATCACTTCCAACTTAGTCATCAAGACCCCTAATTTTTTGGTGAAAACATGATGGAAAGGATGAAGGGCTATTGCAAGAAAGCAAAAGAAACAAACAGACAATTAGCTATAAACAACGTATTATGTTATTATAGATATAACACATCATAGTTATAATACATTGTCATTGTATGTTTAATAACATTTTTATTTTTGTTTTTTGGAGACAGTCTCACTCTGTATATACTACAACATAATACATATCTATAATAGATATACACTGATATATATTTATCTACATATAATGTGTATGTATCTATTCTCAATTTCAAGATTCTATTTATAAATATTACATACAATTTTTGCTAGATTTATTTTTAAGTACCTTATATTTTTCCTTCCTATTGTGAAGGAGATTTTATTTTCAATTATACCTAAATTGTTATGTGTATAAAAATCCTAATAATTTTTGGCTATTGGCTGTGAGTTGGGAACTGTTGAACTCTAGTGTCATCTCTGACCCCTTCTCCCTTGCCATCTATCATTGCTCCAGTCACACAGAACTATAGTTCTCTGAATATCCCAGGCTTCACTTATGTTGAATACTTGGCCTTACCGACTTTAGAATTTCATTTTGTTCTACAAAATTCAGCTCATGTCATAATCTGGGAAGCCTGTCTTTCCTTTACTCTAGGTTAGGTGTCTTTCTATGTATTCCTGTAATACTCTGTTGCTTATTGCCATCATAGCACACATAAACTTACTCCATTTGTTGATTCGTCTGTATCCTCACAAGGCATTTCTCACAGGCAGTCTATTTCTTAAATTTATATCCCCAGTATCTAACAAATATCAGTCACATAGAAGAGACACAAGAAACAGCTGTCAGAAAATAGATGAATGAGAAATTCAGAAATTGCTGAATTTCCAAACCACCTGCAAATTACTCTGAGCTATTAATTCTGATCAAAACATCATATTTTTAGAAGTATTCAACATGTATTTATTTAGCACTTGTGCCAAGTACAGAAGGACATTACATTTTAGTAGTGAAAAGTAGAAAGAAGATTGCATAGTTTTGACTGACAGAAAACTTAAACTACATTATCCAAGTTCTAAACAGTTACTTCTCATTCAGACTTGAATTACAGTCTATTATAGTTATAATCTGGCTCATTATGTTAATATTATACAACTTATACTATCATACAAAGAATAGGACAAAAAAAAAAAAGCACAACATATTAACATACCAGAGACACCATGGCCCAACCAGTCTTGTTATAGATGAACTCCAAGTTGTTCCTTCTCAAATAAAGCAAACCTCCAACAAGTGACACTAACAGGGCCAAAGCAATGGTACCAGAGTAGTTGGGTGGTCTGAAAACCCGAATCTGCAAAAATGCAATGGAAATTTTTAAAGTGAAAGAAAAATAACAAATTTTTTCTCTTGATCATATTCTAGTCCTCCTAATTTTCAACACAAAGAACTCAGAAACATGCTACCCAATGTTTCATATGTGGCATTAACAATATTTTCAATCTCTTTATGAGTCAAAGATACATGCCTTAAAACATAATGGCTAGGTAAAACAACTCTGCGCTTCTCTGATAACTAACAATGCTGAGCATCTTTTCATGTGCTTATTGGCTATTTCTATATTTTCCTTGCAGAAATGCCCATTCAGATCCTTTGCCCATTTTTAATTGGGTTTTCTCTTTTTATTATTAAGTTGCAAGAGTCCCATACATCTATGTATATAGACACACTAGCTATAAGTATCTTGTAGAAAAATTAATTGCAAATATTTTTCCCCATTCTATGGGCTACTTTATTGATGGTGTCCTTTAAAGCATGAGGACTATTTTTAGAAATAGATTCAAATGGTCTGAACTCATGATTTCTAATGTGTTTACAGATCTTGGTCCCAATAACATTCCCTACTAAAAGAAACCAGGACTCCTAGAAGAGATGATTAATTGAGTGCTCGGCAGAATAGACAGGGAGATACAAAATGAACCTGAAATAAATTATTATGTCAAAAAATTAGAAAATACTTTAAAGAAAAATGATAGAAATATGTCACAAGAACATAAAGGCCAGCATGAAGAGGTTATCATTAGTCAAATCTAGAACAATTTCAACACCAAAACAGTTAAAAATAGCAGTAAATTACAAACCACCTGAAGAAAAACCTGTCTTGTATTCTTTTACAAGAGACCAATCAGGTGCAGCCATGAGAGAAGACATAAGAGATCAGATAAAAACAAGGTCTCTTGTCTAGAGACAAGAGGCATGCTATGCCATGCAGGGCCACATGGGAAACACACCAGGGTGATCAGGCAGCAGAAGATAAGAGTGAGGGGAAGTTAAGCCACTCCCTTTTTTTTCTTATTGTACTTTAGGTTCTCGGGTACATGTGCAGATCATGCAGGATTGTTGCATAGGTACATACAAGGCAAGGTAGTTTGCTACCGCCATCCCCCATCACCTATATCTGGCATTTCTCCCCATGTTATCCTTCCCCTACTCCCCCCAACAGACCCCAGTGTGTGATGCTCCCCTCCCTGTGTCCATGTGTTCTCATTATTGAACACCTGCCTATGAGTGAGAACATGCGGTGTTTGATTTTCTGTTCTTGTGTCAGTTTGCCAAGAATGATGGTTTCCAGATTCATTCATGTCTCTACAAAGGAGACAAACTCAGCTTTTCTTTATGGCTGCATAGTATTGCACAGTGCGTATGTGCCACATTTTCTTTGTCCAGTCTATCATTGATGGGCATTTGGGTTGGTTCCAGGTCTCTGCTATTGTAAACAGTGCCGCAATCAACATACGTGTGCATGTGTCTTTATAATAGAACAGATTTATAATCCTTTGGGTATATACCCAGTAATGGGATTGCTGGGTCTAATGAAATTTCTATTTCTAGATCCTTAAGGAATCACCACACTGTCTTCCACAATGGTTGAACTAATTTACACTCCCACCAACAGTGTGAAATCAGGGTTCCTATTTCTCCACATCCTCTCCAGCATCTGTTGTCTCCAGATTTTTTAATTCTAACTGGCTTGAGATGGTATCTAAATGTGGTTTTGATTTGCATTTCTCTAAAGACCAATGATGATGAGTACTTTTTCATGTTTGTTGGCCTCATATATGTCTTCTTTTGAAAAGTATCTGTTCATGTCCTTTGCCCACTTTTGAATGGGTCTGTTTTTTTCTTATAAATCTGTTTTAGTTCTTTGTAGATTCTGAATATTAGCCCTTTGTCAGATGTGTAGATTACAAAAATTTTTTCCCATTCTGTTGGTTGCCAGTTCACTTTAATGATTGTTTCATCTGCTGTACAGAAGCTCTGGAGTTTAATTAGATCCCATTTGTCTATTTTGGTTTTTGTTGCCAATGCTTTTGGTGTTTTAGTCATGAAGTCCTTGCCTATGCCTATGTCCTGAATGGTTTTGCCTAGGTTTTCTCCTAGGGTTTTTATAGTTTTAGGTCTATATTTAAATCTTTAATCCAACTGGAGTTAATTTTAGTGTAAGGCATCGGGAATTTCCATAAGAAAGGCAAGGCAGGGCAGAGTAAACACTTTAGGATTGACTAGTTTAAATAATTTTGGTGGGCTTTGGGCTACAGGAGTGGTCTCTAGCTGTCTGGTACTTGGCCTGAGATGATAAAGGCAGAGGAATATTGTCTCCCAGGGTGTATGGACCAGAGAGAGGCAGTGTGGCTATGGACTGGTTAGCTGCACATCAAAGACTTGCTCCTGGTTGGTGCTTGTTATCTTTAAGAACTGGCTATCCCCAAGAGAGGTATACTCTCCCCAGCCAGAAAGATTTTTTTTAGAATGTCAACATGCAAAATACACAGCAAATATAAAACATATATAAAATTATTTGTAATATAAATCACAATTCATAAGTTCATACCAATGACAGATAATTGGGAGGATGGATGAATGAATAGATGGATGGATGGATGGAAGGAAGGAAGGATGGATGGATGGATCAATAGAGTGGGGGGCTCTTGCTTACAGGAGAATGCCGAGGGCCCACTACAAATATGAAGAAAGAGCTACAAGTAGAAACATCATTTTGTAATCAGAATGGTAAAACCTGTGACAGGCAAGAATCATCAATGTATGCTAACTTTAAAAAAAAATTTTGAAGCAACAGGATATCTGCATAATCTCAAGGTATCTCCACATAGACGGCTTATTAATTATGAAGGAGGACAAAAATAACAGTAATTATACAGTGAAAAAATGGGAAACATCTTGATCAGATATTTGAAATTCGTATCACCAGTGAAGGACAAATGAACACTACGTGCCTATAGAGGTGATTTAAATCAGAACATGACCTATGTAATATTATATTTAAGAATGCATAAGCAGAAGTCAATCATGAGCAAACATGAGGCAGATCAAATGAGGATCATAATGCATCAAAGGACTATACTGTTCAAAGTGTCAATGTTTTTAAAGAAAAAAGATAGGTTATAGAAATATTCCAGATTAAAAGAAGCTTAAAAGACAGGACAATTAAATGAAGTATCTAACTCTAGACCAAGGTGGTACTGAAGGTGGAAAATATAAAGGATATTAGGTCACTTGACAAAATTGTAATATGGTTAGTGGTAGCTCTAATAAAAGCATTATATAAATGTAAATCTGTGAAGTTGATAACCATGCTTTGCTTATTTCTTTGAATATGCAATTCACCTCAATTTTTTTTTTTTTTTTTCAGGAAAAAAAAATTGTGCATATGTGTCTGTGTGTGTGGAGAGAGGTAAAGAGACATGGGTGTATCGAGGAGAATGACAATCACAAAGCAAATGGAGTGAAATGTTAACAACAATTGAACCTGAATAAAGGGTATACATTGGCACTGTATTATCTTCGTTTCTAAAAAATTTTAGAAATTCTTTCCACATATCGTTTTTTTTTTCCCAAGGTGTATCTATCGACTAAATGAATAAGTTTGCTAAGGAGATAGGTTAGAATAATTTCTGATTAAAATTTAATATTTTCTTAAAAGGAAACAAGAGTACCCTTTCAATATTACTCTTAAATGTCTAACATCACTTAAATGATGCACTGCATAGCAAAATATTTGCCAAATCATTTAAAAATGCCAAGCATCAGGAAGTAAATTTAGTCACCAAAATGTCATTAAAACCAATGATGTAACTTTACAATGACAGTGGTACCATATGGGAGATTACCACCTTGACTCAGAAACGTTTTTATATCTTGTGGTAAAAAGTAATGCTTCTGTATTACCGCCACCATGAACTTTTTTTTTTTTTTAAATAACTGGTTCCAATTGTTTACTGTTGAAAATAGTTGTGAGCAGAGATAAAAAAATGGCCATAAAACCTCCAATTAAGTATTAACTACCATCAACATTTTGGTTCACTTCTTCCCATAATAAACTGTCTATATCTATCTATACTCACAGTTACACTTTATAACAAACTAATAGATCATACTATCAACTAATACTATTTTTCTAACCTACTTTTAAACTTTTTATACCTTGAGCTTCATTCTAGGTAAAATATTCTTGCAAATCATTTTTTGGCTATGATATAGTATATTTAATTATTCTCTTATTTTTAGACATTTGATTTATATTCCATTTTTTCCAGTATTATTTTCAAAGTTTCTATGGATAAAATTTAAATCATCCTTGATTGCATCCTTAGATTAAATTCCTAGAAGTGGAATTGTTAAGTTAAATTACATAAACACATGGCACATGCTATTAGTATGGTTACACCCAAAAACAGTAAATATGAGTAGATATTTTTCCACATAGCTTTAAGGTGGGTATTAACCTTTTCTGTTTGCCAAAAAGATAGATAAAAATTATATATCTTGCTTTTTAATTAGAATTTCCTTGATTACTACCACTGAACCATTGAAAATATATTTTTTAGCCTCTGAAATTACATTGTGCTAAAATCCTGTGGTTTTTAATGGCTTTTAAAATATCAATGAACCATTATTTTAAAAACCATCTGAATTTACCTAACAGTCAAAGTTCAATGTATTTGCATTGATTGAACACAGTTTTCTCTATGCAAGGAGAAATAACCATAGAGAAATTTAAAAATACTGTGGCCTTATTAAAATGCTCCAAAAAACCAAACTAACCAGCCTATCGTTAAAACTGTGGAGAATAAAAACATACATGAACATCTGTTCTGTCAGCAATCCACTTTGCTAGTTGTTCAGCTGCAAATCCAATTCTTTGGAGGTCAAAAGTATCAGCTCTCTTAGGTCTGCCTTTTGGAGGAAAATGCATGAATGTAGGAGCAGAGTTCATGTTGAGCTGTAAAACATGAGATAAAAATTACTAAATATAGTATCATTCCCACAATATATATCATTAATCCAACATTTTACACTTTTCTCTGTAGAAATTTGGGGAAAACAGCATTTACTATGAAATCCAAGTGGTTTTCCAGAGGTAAATTTGTCTTTATTTATCTTAATGCACTACTGGATGGAAAAAAAACTTGTAAATTTGACTAAGTTCTCTTAATTCTCACATTTAACATACATCATTCATGTTATCCATTATATTCTCTATATTTTATTAATCATTTCATTCATTTTCTTTCTTGAATTCTACAGTTAGGGTAAAAAAAAGAGACTGAAAGTGCAAAGCAGAAACATAGCAATTTGGCAGTACATGAATTATTTCACTTCTTAAGCAGTTATTTTTAAAAAGTACTGGAATTTGATTTAAAAAATAAACATGGAATTAATTTCAAACAAGTTGTAAGTAAACTGAATTCCCTATTAGAAATGTAAAGCCTTTACTTTTTTGTAATGATGATGACTGTGAAAGAGAAACCAACATTTCTGCTCTACACAAGTTAAATTTACCAGAGAATGCAGAAGAAATTCTCAATAATAGTTTTTTTCTGCTCAACTTCTCTATTAACTCAACTGTCTTAAATTGGCTATATTTCAAAAATATTCTCTACAAGTAATTTCTATTTGAAAAGTACACTAAACAGAACACTTCCCTAGTATAAATGCTGCTTAACAATATAATATCTAAAAACATATATTAAGTTACCTTGCAGTAAGGAATAAACTACAAATATATATATGGATCAAATTGCTGTTGCCTAGGAATTACAAAATACGTTTTAAAATGAAAGGTCAGGAGATTTTCAGCTCTTGACTTGCAACACAGTTCAGTATTTTCTAATAATGAAAATGACAATCAATATATAAACATATATTAGATCACAGTTGACATCAAGGAAATGATACAGCAGTAAAAGCTTAGTTTCCCCATAACAACAAAGTTTAATAACCAAGTATACAGTCAAGACTAAAACAGCTCTTGCCCTATAAATGAACTCTGACTACAGCAGTCATATTTACAAGACAGCTCCAAATCATTTTATAGTGCTTCATATAACTTAGCACAAACAAGGTGAATACTGAAAAGAAATGACTCTATATCAAAACTGTCTCATTTTTAGTACTGCAAATGCAATCAAATTTCTATTATTTACCCCCACGTTATCTACATCAGTACTCTTCAAACACTACGGCTAAAGATTAATAGTCGGTCCTTGTTTGATACGGTTTTTGTCCCTGCCAAAACTCATGTTGAAATCTAACTGCCATTGTAGCGATATTAAAAGGTGGAACCTTTAAGAGGTGATTAGACCACGAGGGCTCCATCCTCATGGGTGGGATCAGCACTATTATAAAAGTGCAAGTTGAGCCTCTTCTTGACTTTCTCACACTGTCACCTCCTGCCATGTGATGCAGCACCAAGTGCCTCACAAGACGTTGGCAGATAAATACTGGACTTCCAGCCTCTAACGCTGTGGGAAATAAATTTCTGTTCATTATAATTATCCAGCCTCAGGTATTGTTATGGCAGCCCAAAATGGACTAAGAGAAACAATGGTCTCAGAGACACCAGGTGCTGCTGTAACAAATACCTGAAAAGGTGTTCCCAGAGAAAGGTCATTTAACAGTTAAACTCCACCATTTTGTCTCTTAGAGCGCATGCTTGAGCCTACTCCCTTAAGTCCTAAGATCTTATCAGGAAGTGGCTGATTACCATCTGCAGGTGTTTTCTATCTACTGGAAGACTGCCTTTCTCTGCAGCTGCAATCAATTATTATTTTAGTGAGAAAGTTTAACCACTACCTGACCATCACATGATGATGGTCACCTGCAGTGGGGACCCTCTCCTGCCCTGCTCATGTCTGCGTAGCTACTTACTCTAACATTATCATCTTATTTTAATCTTCCTAACAAAGATATCATAATACTTTCTGAATTCTATCACCATTCAGTGAAAACTTACTTTTTTTGAGATGGAGTCTTGCTCTGTTACCCAGGCTAGAGTGCAGTGGCATGATCTTGGCTCACTGCAACCTCTGCCTCCAGGGTCCTGGTTCAAGCAATTCTCCTACCTCAGTCTCCCAAGTAGCTAGGATTACAGGCATGTGCCACCATGCCAGGTTAATTTTTGTATTTTTAGTAGAGAAGGGGGTTTTACCATTTTTGCCAGGCTTTTACGATTTTTTTTCACAAACCTTTTTTAATTAGTTCATTAGAAGACTGAATTGTAAGCACAAGCTCGTGCAATACAGTATAAACATCACACACATAACATATAGCATGTATATATAACATATATAAAAATATGTCTCTAATGTATATAATAAGCGTTATATGGCCCTGTACATCAGGAGTCTATCTTATTCCATTTCCCAGCAGTGGGCTTCCATGTAATGGACATTTAGTAATGTTCATTAAACTGAACAAGGCACACAATTACCAGTTTGTTCTTCCCTGTGCTTCTCCCATTCCATACTTTGTTCATGTGTTTCTTTCATCGATATACAGAGACATCTAAAGCAACCATGTAAATACAAAATTATGAAGCCGAAAATCCCTATCTTCCTCACTCCCCACATGAAAATCATCAGAAAATTCATACTATGGCCTAACGTTCTAGAGCTTTAGAGATTCTTAAAATCTCATATAATTCAAAGTCTTTTTTCTTAAAGCGCACAATTCCCCGGGGCTACCCACAACAGAGTACAACACAGACCTGGTTTCCTAGCTGAGAGCTTCTTCCAGCACATCATGTTCATTAACCCACTGGCCTATCATCAGACACCTAGCCTCAGCCATCCCTATGGAATCACATATAACTCAAGTTACTTTCCCAGTAAGTCCTCAATAAGCTAGAAATTACCAAATTTCTGTACTTGTTATTAATATTATCTTCAGACACCACATTACTGCTGACAGTGCTTTAAAACATCAATTCAGAGAAAGTACTTCAACAAAATATGATTTAATAGTCAGTTGGAAAAAAATAAGCATTAAAAATCTTTGTGTTTCTCAAGTGAAGCAAAGCATATACTTCTCCATTTCTGTAGATTAAAATTCCTCATAAAACTCATTAACTGCTATAACTTTTACACATTTCTGCCTTTTAAAATGAAAATTCTTGTTGCTAAGCCAAGGGCTAGATTTGGGGAAACACAAAGCAGTTCTCTACCAGGATTCCTGCTGAATCAAAATTAACTTCAGGAAATGTTTCAATTAAAAACAACTGACTTCAACTCTTATACACCAAACTTTAGAATAATTGTGTCTAAAGCATAGAAAAGAATTTAATGATTATATATAACCATTTATTTATATGATTATATACCAGGAGCCTACATTCAGTACTCAACACAAAAATAGCAATATCCCATAAAGTTTTTTTTTAAATATGAATTAACTGTCAACATTTTAAAGTGAGAAATTTCATATAAAAAATTGTATTTAGGTCTTTTCTTGAGAGATCTAGCTACATGTGGCCTACATTTCTTCCACAGAGCTGATACTGAGCTGTGCCTCTCTCACTGAGGTCAAGCACGTCCTCTCGCCAATCTGCTATAGTCCCCACCCACACCATACTGCTTCCCCAACAGTGACACCAAGGATCAGATCACGGTGTTTTGGCAATTTTGTTTCTTACAGTAGTTATGAAATAAAAATATATTTAAAAAGTGAAATATGAGTGTTTCTGTTAAAGATTTTTTAAAAAGACATACCAAGAAAGGCACTGTTTTGATAAAAACAGGAGAAAGTCTATTTGTAAAAGTAAATATGTTTAATATCCTAAGTATGTACTTAGTATATTAGGTATCATAACAAAACAAAGATAACATATTATCAACAAAAATGGCATAACAAAGATATAATGAAACTAAACTAACCCAGTTAACTTTCTTCATTTAGTTCACAGGTCTAGTCATGGTAGCTATTTGGGCTGCAAGACCGTGCGGTAGCAGTCCTATTGGACTTGAAAGACTGTTTGCCAATATAATAGGGAGGATTCAAGTATACAACGAGGAGCACTTCTATCTGATGATCTCTAAGGCCAATTATCCTGAGATTCCATAGAGATCTATAAGTTACATGAAATAATATTTGGTTCTTATAGTACAGTAATTTTCCTTGATTAATATTAGCTCCCTAATCTGCAAGCTGCTTATACAGAAGAACAATGTATGTTTTTCTTGCTAAAGTTATTGCTCCTATAGAATAGGGACTATAGGAGCAAAATGGCAAACAGAGAGAATTTATTTTATTCAACTAGAAACTCACAAGAAAGATAATATGGAAGCAAATAAGTAAAAATGTTCACTAATGGTGATTTACAATTAGTAGGCTAGATTCTTTACAGAACTACATGCTTTTTCATGACCTGGTAAGCATTATGCCAAAGAGTATCACATGGTGAGAAAAACTGAATAGTCCAAGATACCCAAAAGGATCAATTCCAGGACTGCAATAAGTTTTGCATTTTAAAGGGATTACTCACACAGCAAAAACATTTTTAAAAAAAATTAACTCCAGGGTAATAGCATGATTAAGGGGTAGGGCTCTGGAAGCCAGACAGTTGAGTTTGAATTCTAGTTACACATTCCATTAACTTTGTGACCTGGGACAAGCAATAATCTCTTCATTCCTTATTTCCTCATCTATGAAATGGAGCCAGTAACAACATTTTTTTCACTGTGAAGCTAGATGAAATAATACATATGAAGCCCTTACAACAGTGCCTGAAAGTAAGCTTTCAATATGATGTCAACAAAGATGATGGATACAACCATGACAACGTGGTTGACAATGATAATGAGCATTCCAATCTCAAGTGCAATACCTTGCTCCTTAGAGAAGACTGAGTAAATAAGTTTGTTTGTTTGGGCTGCTGTAACAGAAAATTCCAGAGTAGGTGGCTTAAACAACAGAAATTTATTTTTCACAATTCTGAAGACTCAAAGTCCAAGATGAAGGTGCCAGCACAGTTGGTTTCAGGTGAGGCTTCTCTTCTGGCTTGTGGCCATCATCTTGCTGTGTTCTAAGACATGGCCCTTTTCTCTGTGCACATGCACTCCTGCTCTCGACTCCTTGTCTTATATGGCTATCAGTCCTTTTGAACTAGGACTGATCTAACCTTATTTAACCTTTAGGACCTCATTTAACCTTAATTACCTCCTTCAAGGCCCTATCTTCAAATACAGTCACACTGGAAGCTATGGCTTCAACTTATGAATTTGGGGGGATATAATTCAGTCCATAATACAGAGATAATACTTTTAAACAGACATTTAATCCTTTATGTGTAAAATTCTCTGTATCTGCCACACTGGGAAAAAAATAACAGTTAAGTAAAACTTGCAGTAGATTTTATATAAAATGTCACAAATCTTGCAAAATACTACCTATAATATACTACTACCTATAATTGAATACCAAAATAAGACTGATGCATGTAAACTGCCACTGCATGCTGAAAAAACACATTTCCTGTAAGATGCAATAGGTAAAACAGATTTAACATAACGGCGAAAACCTGTACAATGATAAAAATAAGTTTAACCACAATTATGTTAATCACATTCACAAAATTTATTATAACTACTTACTATATTTAACTTATTGAATGAATTAGGTGTGGGGCGTGTGTGTGTGCGCGCGAGTGTGTGTGTGTGTGTGGCAGTGTCTCGCTCTGTCCCCTAGACTGGAGTGCAGTGGCACAATCTCAGCTCACTGCAACCTCTGCCTCCCAGGGTTAGATGATGAGTGAGTTCTATTTTTATATGCCAAACAAAAATGTATTGCCCACCAACAAGTATGTTAATATATGAATGAGATATAACTCTTTTACCTGTTGAAAAACATCCGTCCCCTCATCATAGTCCACCATACTGAAGAAGAGCTTGTTACAGAAAGCAGATGAGTAGCGCCAGGAGTTTGCCAGTATTTGATATTCTTCATTAGCTTGCCTGGTAAGAATAATGGGGCATAGTGAAACATATCAGTATTGAAGCATCTATAAAGCAATTAATAAAACAGACAACTCTAGGGCAAACACTGGCTAGTTACTGTATAGATTACAAGTGAAGTATACTTTTTAAAATATAGTTTTAATGGTTATAAAAAAGTATTCTCTGGTGTGAAAATTATATAAAATTCAAATTTTGATGTTCACAAATACAGCTTTATTGCAACACAATCACATTTACTCATTTACATATTGCTGATGGTTGCTATTGTGATATAAGGGCAAAGTTGAGTAGCTGTAACAATAAAACAGCAACTACATGTATCACAAAGTTTAGTCCTTTAAATAAAAATTTTTGCCAACTCTTACTCTAAAGAATAAAAACATTTTGCAGCACTCCTATACACATAAATTAAATCTTCCAATAATGTTTAGTAAAATACAAAGACCAATTTTTAAGAATATTTGCAATTTAGCTTAACAGAAAAACAAAGTTCATAAGAAGTTTTAAAATTGTAAATACAGTTATACCACACTTTATATATTCATTCCATTTATCTAAAAATGCATTTACGTGGCCGGGCGCAGTGGCTCAAGCCTGTAATCCCAGCACTTTGGGAGGCCGAGGCGGGTGGATCACGAGGTCAAGAGATCGAGACCATCCTGGTTAACATGGTGAAACCCTGTCTCTACTAATACAAAAAATTAGCTGGGCATGGTGGTGTGTGCCTGTAATCCCAGCTACTCAGGAGGCTGAGGCAGGAGAATTGCCTGAACGCAGGAGGCGGAGGTTGCGGTGAGCCGAGATCACGCCATTGCACTCCAGCCTGGGTAATGAGCGAAACTCCGTCTCAAAAAAGAAAAAAAAATGCATTTACGTTCAAACCAAAATAAGCAAAGGTTTCTCTTTGTGGCTAAACCAGATGCCACCAACAAATCCTTCTCTAAGATGATATTTTTTCTACTTTGAACACATTTCTATTAGATATTTTGCTAATTTTCCAGATGACAAAACTTTATATTTAGATGTAGGAAGAGAGGAGAAACAGAAAAACGGCATTTATAGGAGGGCGTTAAGTACAGTAATAGAAATAAGAAGCAACAAGTTATTGCTAAGACACTTTTAAAAAATAAAATTGCTTCTTCCATACGGTTGACTATTCTCTGGAGTTTATCTCTTCCCTGTTCCCAAAATGAAAATAAAGAAATAAAAAGGTACAATCTAACAATAACAAAAGGACTTGGGTAGAGTCAGCAGCAGAAAGAATGATTTACACAAATATCTGAAAAAACAGCTGGTGAAAAGTTTTGATGGAGGAAGTTAGACTCTCAAAGGAGATTACAGTGCAGTAAGAATCTAGAAAAATATTAGCTACAGTAGCAGCAGAGTTTGGAGATTTAAAAAAAAAATGAAGCTACAAATAGATGTCACAATTAAACTTCTTAATATTCAACAGTAGACCAAACTTCTGCCCTCTCCCTAACCAGTCCCAATGTTAGCCTTCACCAAAAAAAAAGACTTATATTTAAGGAGAATCTAATGTGATTTCTTAAAACTTCCCAAAACAAACAGATGCTAAAAGAACAATAAAAAAAATTTAAAAGAAAATGTAATTGTAACTAATATACTTAGAAAAAGTCAGAAAAGATATTCTATTTGTCAAGAATACAGTATTTGTGCAAGGTCTGAGCTTTTATCATACATATAATATAAGCTAACAAGCTAGCCTGTTACTGTTTCCTGGGTCAGAGAAAAGGGACTCTATTACTTCATTTTTGTTTGCATGAGTTCCCTATGCCCCAAGTATCACAGGGTAACAGAAAGGGTTCTTCATAGACTCCTGTACGTAACAGGTGACTGTGTTACAGAAGAGAAACAGTAGGTTTAAAGGAATTACTGTTTTTATGGTAAGTGATAATAAGATGATGCTTTATTCAGTGGGAGACATCTTACTCTTTAATGCTTGTCACTGCACACACAACCCTGAGAATCTACCCAGGTCTAGTCAGGCCTTTGTATTCTTGACAAACCTGGGGAGAACATAAACACTGCTTGGTTCAGTAGTATTCACAGAAGAAGAAAAGAAAAACAGCATCATATAAAAAAGGAACAAAGAAAGTAAAAGAGAGAGCACTTACATACATTTCAAATATGACTGCTCAAATAAAACACCAACATTAGAAGACAAAGTCACACAAAATTCACAGAACAAAGAGGACATAGGTGGAATATATGAGGGAAGGAGAAGGACCTAGAGACGTAATCCAGTAAGTCCTTTTTCAAACAGGTGTCACTGAAATAGAAGAGAGACAAAACAGAGAAAATCATATTTCTGGAAACAATACAATTAAAGGAGATTAAATCTTCAAATTAAAATCATTTCCCAGTTCTGAATAAGAGGAATGAGAAAAGAACAATCTAGAGAAATACTGTGATATAGCAGAACACTATGGATAAAAAGGAGATCCTGAAAGTTTTCAGAGAAAAAAATTTCTTCAACAAGGGCAAGCAATTAGATTGGGACTGGATTGCTCATTACCAACACCAGATAACAGCAAATAGAAGAATTCCTTCAGAATATTATTTTCTATTTAGAATTGCATATTGAGACAAATAATTAAGTTTCAAATAAACATGTTCATGGAAATGTAAGCAATCTGAAATTTACTCCCACATTCTTAGAGAATTACCTTAAAATATAATTGAGAGAAAAGGTAGTATGAATGAAAAACTAAGAAAACTTAGGACTATGATAGAGCACTCTAAGAGAGGAAAAAAAGGCAACTATAAATGTAGTGAGGTAGGAAGGGGAGAAGATATAAAACAGCTGTAGTCTGTGAAGCTATGATGCAACCAATATAATGTAGAACAGGAATTTAGACATCAAGATGGAAAGATCCTATGTAATTATTAGAATCATAAAGAGATAGAACATATTAAATCTATAGTAAGAAAACCATATTTATTTCCATAATAGGAAAAATAAAAACAAAAAAATGAACATAAGAGACAAGGTCCAAATAGGCAGCATATAAAAATGTATCATAATTTCAATCAACTGGTGATGAGAAAGATTATTTGAGTATATTCTTTTGAGTGGTCAGGGGTTATAAACAATGGCACTATCGAAAAGGAAACATAATGATAACCTACTGCTTTGTCACTGATGCTGTTTATGCAGAAATAATAATGTAAATGTTGTTCATTCCCTTTTAACTTTCTAAATCAATCTAAAGCAGAGCACAGATATAATAAACATGGTTACAGTATGGAATGGACATAAAATATAGGATAGCCAACAGAATCTGGCAGGTAAAGAGAAGAAGAAGAGGTTAAGGGGGAGAGTATGCTTGCTAATCTTCATATCACCAATTAGTGAATCAAAAAAATCATCCAGAGTTAATGAACAAGAAACACAAAGATGTTATTTACTGCTACAATGATAAACAAAGAAATAAAAATCAGTAAAAGGTGAAGTGAGTTACATCTTCACCTAACATAGCAAGAATGTAAAGATCAAGTTTACTGTATAAAATGTTGTTACAAGAGTAACATTTAGAGGTATTTCCTAAAAACAACACAAAAAAAACCTCACGAAGCAGTAACAGTAATCATCTCTGGCCTGGCCTACATGTGTGCAAACCAGATGAGTGCAAGGGCCTCCTTTGCAGTTCTTTTTTATAAACAAGGAGCACATAACATTGTTTTGATTAAAATATTATGTTTTAAGAGGGTTAAATATGAACTGTACTATAATCTGAAGACTTTTAGCGTAACACAAATATTGAATACTAAAATAAAATTAAGAAAAAATTTAAAAAGAAAATGTGATAGAGTAATGAGGAGTCAAAGAACATGAATTCAATCTGCCTTCAAACTCTGTACTCCCTCTTACTCTCCTTCTTCAGATTTGAGTTCCCAATAACCAATCCGTAGATTCCAGCCTCTATTCTAAAATCCAAAAATGTTCCCCACTACCTACATAAAGACGATGAAAAGAATAAAAGTCAAAATCCTCCATACCTTAGCCACAACTTACGCAATTTATGACTTTATAAAAATACCACACTCAAAGAGTGTGTTTCATGAACATACTCTGTCCATTCTTAGCACAAGCATGAAATACTTCACTTAGAATGTCATCCCTTCTTTCAGAATCTTGCTCAAAAACTGATCTCCTTCGGGAGTCACTTCAAATCTCTACATTTACAATACTTGTTGATGCAACTGTCTGAAACAGAAATTCTCAGCGACTGTGTTAGCACTACTGATTTTATGCACAGCTGGTCTTACACATACTGGTTGTCCAATGCCTAAGATCTAGTATAGAAGTGGCATTTGATAAAGGTATAATGATAATGATAATGAATAATATGCTTTCCTAACCAGTCACTGTATCATAAATACCCTAAAGCTAAGTTTACCACATTAAAGTTTCTCAATTCTAGAGAGTCTAAAACTCATTTAGTGAGATATATGTCATTGATAATGTCTCTTTTAAGGCAAATTTCCTTTACTCTAGTTATGGTGTTGCGGGGGAGAAAAAATGAAATTTTAAATCTGTATACTATCACAAACATATGGTGTTTGTCAAAGGAAGAGTGTTCATGACTCAAAGGTTATAATGACTAAACCATCATGTGATAATCTGTTAGTAATGACAACTTCATAACAAATGTAGAATCCAGATCTTAATCTTCAGTGATATTTATACTCAACATTTTCATATGTGCTGCAATAATAAAGTATACCTTACATTCTCTACCTTTAAGAGGTTAGAAGAATAGACATGCACTCTAGTACATAAATAAGGTGTATATATTTACTTTAAAGAGGAATCCAGATTGTAGGTGCTATATAGCATACAGAAAAGGATGAGATCATAGTGAGCCAGAACAGTTAGACAAAGTGTGAATGTAAAAAAAATTTGGAAAATAATGGAGTTATGTCTGGAAGGATCACACTTAGAACAAGCAAGAAGGGACAGGGAGAGAAAAGTAAGGTAACAGAAACAGTATAAACAAAGACTACCCAGTCTGAAATGTGTATTATGTGTTCAAGTAATAGAATATAACCTTCAGATTAGAATAGAAAGACAGGAAGTAGTACAAAGATAAATAGGACCCAGCTTTTATTCTGTAAATAGTAAACAAGTATTTCTGAAAGAAGTGGATTATGCAAAACACTACATCAGAATGCTGTACCTCCCAATAGTAGGTATGATATACTGGAGGAGAAGAAAATGAAGTCTGGAACCCACTTTCAATGTTACTATAATGGCCTGGTTGGGAAAACATATGAGGCTATTAAAATATTATAAAATGAAGATGTGACCTATTTCACACAAATTCTCCATTGCCACCTAGCAGGCCATAGCAGCCAGCAAAATACTCTAGACAATAGAGTATTAGGAATAGCTCTGGCTAGAATAAAGAATTCCACAGGAGCCAAAGCAAATTACGTTTTCTTTACTCAAATACTATGCTTAGAGAAAATTTAATACTGACAAGGGAAATGGGGGCTTTCTTCTGCTGGGTGTAATTCAGTAGAAATAGGATCAGTAAACAGATCTATATATCATTAAAAATAAATAAATGAGCCCAAGAAATATGTATTTTAATATTAGTGTTATCTCTTCAGAGTATAAAAGATTAATGAGGAAAAAAATGTGCCCCAATAACAAAGACCTTGTGCTTTCCCCGTTATTCCCTCTGTGCCCTTCATATTCCAACTTCTTAATGTTTAATAGGGGATAGAGAAAACCTATCTAATGACAGATAAAGAAATTCAGCAGATTCTTGCATAGAGTTTCCGTCAGTTTGGACTGATGAGCAAAATGATATTATGAATGCGTATTAGCACACTTCTGACCCCACGACCATCTGAAATTGGCAGTTAAAAATCACAAATACTCCAAGCACTTAACTATAATAACTACATTTCCAACTCTATTAACTAAAAAATATTTTGTTTTGGTAGTTCATACTAATATTAAAGGCCTAACTTTATGAACGTAGGGAATGCCGTGAATTCTAAAACATACATATGCAGCCTGAAGAGGGCAGTCACACTGCATCAAAAGGATCCAGAAAGGCTTAAGCAATAACTGCAGGGCACTCACTGTTCTGTTAAATGTGTTATACTAAATCTTCTCCATATTTTATTATGGGAGAAAAAAATCACTTAATCTGACTGCTACAATTTTTTATGTTATAATGCTTTTTAAAAGGTTATGTAAAACTAAAAAGAATTATCTCATCTCTAGTTCTACATATTTAATATATTTCCCATGACGAATATATTTTTTAAAGAGTTGTTTTCAGAAGTATAGCTTCTCTTTTTAGTGTTAATCAAACTTCTTAGAGCAGATTCATATGAAAATACCACTGTATGTCTTTATAGTTATATATGTAAAATGAATTGCACTTATATAAATAGCTATTAGTTATTCCAAAGTATGCCATAATAAAACCCTAAATAAAAAAAAAAAAAATTCTACAGACAGTCATATAGATAGATCTGGAGCGAGCAGACTTACCTATTACTTAAGGTTCCGGTACCATGAGAAGAAAAAATAACTGATAACACCCTGCACAAAGATTTTTAACAGAGTTGCTTCTCTGGTTGTGCTGTACATACTCAGGGTCCAGCTGAATATAATGAAATATATTAAACAGACTCAAGTCCTCTAAAGAGCTGAGAAATCAACAGTTCACTACCATATTATAACTGACTGAATAATTCACTAGATGTAGGATAAATTAAAGAAGTTGTGATTCTTAAAGCTGATTCCTGTGCATCCATTTTATTCATCAGACCTAAGTAGATCTTTCCTTGGAAAATAATTCTAATATAACATATGTAATCCAAATACATATTTTAAAGCAGAAGTGTATATGAACATAAAATATGTTGAACAGTATACAATATGCATAGTTAGTGCTCAGTTTTTGAAAATCAAAGGAATTTTAGTTCTCCGAAAAAAAAAAAAAAAAAAAAAAACACCTAACAGTAACATATAGATGCTTAAATGTGCCAGGTGCAGTGGCTCATGCCTGTAATCCCAGCACTATGGGAGACCAAGGTAGGTGGATCACCTGAGGTTAGGAGTTCAAGACCAGCCTGGCCAACATGGTGAGATCCTATCTCTAAAAAAAAAAAAACAAAATAAAAATAAATAAATAACATGCTTAAATGTGATATACCAAAAAGATTGTCATACAATGTAATAAGGAAATCAATTCATACATTGTTCACTTAAGATTTCTTACTGTATTAGTCCATTTTCATGCTTCTAATAAAGACATACCAAGATAGGGTAATTTATAAAGAAAAGAGGTTTAGTTGACACACAGTTCAGCATGGCTGGGGAAGCCTTAGAAATACAACTATGCCGGGAGGCAAAGGGGAAGCAAGGCACCTTCTTCACAAGGCAACAGGAAGGAATGCCAATCAAAGAGAGAAGAGCCCCTTATAAAGCCATCAGGTCTCATGAGAACTCACTATTATGAGAACAACATGGGGGGAACTGCACCCAAGATGCAATTACCTTCCGCTGCATCCCTCCCACAACACGTGGGGATTATGGGAACAAATCAAGATGAGATTTGTGTGGGACACAGCCAAACCGTGTCACTTACATACTACATATGCATATGATTATAATGTGTATTTAATACTTGTACAACTAATGATAAAGAATTAATAAATAAATGAATAAATGGGGGAATTAATTCAATGTTTTGAAGAGGTAAAACATACAGGCCATTGCCTCAAGATACTTCAATCCATTAGGATAACACTTATCATCTTAAATAATAAATACAAAACAACAAAGCAATGTAAACCTTGTTTATGATAACATGCCCAGGAACTATGATACTCAACAAGTATCTGTTAAACAAATGCATACATATATTGTAAAACCTGACAAGTGAAAATGAGGAAAGCATTAATTCACACCTTAAATCCTGCAGGATTTCCCAGAAAATCTATGCTTTAGCTTCATGTGGTAAAGAATGGAATATATGCCGACTTTAAAGACCTTTGTTGTAATGAATCAAAAAGGCAGATGCAAGATTATAGAAACTGTGTCCCAAAAGATGGAGATTATGTCTTTTCTAGTCAACTGAAAGTATTACCATCATAAGAAACATTCATGGAGGTTTTGTATGTGCCAGGAATCCTTTTATGTATTTATACTTATTTAATTTGTCTTCATTTTTTAACTTTTCTCACCAAACTTATTTTTAATAGACTGTTTTTAGAGGAGTTGGTAGATTCTCAGCACAACTGAATAAAAGGCATAGAGATTCACATACTTTTTTAAAGTAATTCTTGAACCACTGATTAACCAGTTAACTGAGTATATGCTTTATATATTATATATAGAGAGAGATCTATCTAGTGATATTATAAAATTCCATTACTAACAACTTTTCTACCCAGTAATATTGTTCCAGGCATCTCTAATTTTATTAGTGAACTGCCAGGTCACCATAGGAATGTCTTATGCTAAACACTGAAGGAATGTTCTTAGACTATCTTTTCCCCCAGCTTTACTGAAGTATAATACTAATTATATTATACTTCAGTAAACCTGGGGGAAAAGATAGTCTAAGAAAAAAACCCACATAATTAATGTCTACAATGAGTAAAATTTGGTGAGTGTAAACATTTGTATACACTCATGTTACCTCCACCACAGTCAAGTTAATAAACATATCCATCATTTCCAAAAGTTTCCTTGTGTCTCTTTTTGTTTTGATTTTTGGCAAGGCCTTTAGATACATATAAAATAACCCAACACTTTTAACATGACTTCCAATGTAATACTACTATATCTCCTACTATTATGATGTGGCCAAGTAGAAAGAACACAGATAACACAGGAATACAGAAAATCTGGACTTGTATACTAGCTTTCCATGTTATAATGTATAAATTTGAGAAAGTCACGTTTACTTTATTTTCACCTTTTTAGCATGATAATACTAGTAACTTCTAAGAATTGTCATGAGGTTAAAAACATGAGGCATAACAAAGTCTCTAGTAAATGGCAAAGTGTTATGCAAACCTTTGGGTGTCCAGCATCTAGCTTAAAATTCATTGAGTATTTGCATTTTCAGACCTTATTTCAAGTTACTTGCCCTCTCACTCTCTGCAGCAGACCCAGTTTTTTTTTTTTTTGAGACGGAGTTTCGCTCTTGTTACCCAGGCTGGAGTGCAATGGCGCGATCTCGGCTCACCGCAACCTCCGCCTCCTGGGTTCAGGCAGTTCTCCTGCCTCAGCCTCCCAAGTAGCTGGGATTACAGGCACGCGCCACCATGCCCAGCTAATTTTTTGTATTTTTAGTAGAGACGGGGTTTCACCATGTTGACCAGGATGGTCTCGATCTCTTGACCTCGTGATCCACCCACCTCGGCCTCCCAAAGTGCTGGGATTACACCAATTTTTTTTTAATTTCCTTTGATAAACTAGGCTTACTCCTTTTTTTTGAGACAGAGTTTTGCTCTTGTTACCCAGGCTGGAGTGCAATGGCACAATCTCGGCTCACCGCAACCTCCGCCTCCTGGGTTCAAGCAATTCTCCCGCCTCAGCCTCCAAAGTAGCTGGGACTACAGGCATGCGCCACCATGCCCAGCTAATTTTTGTATTTTTAGTAGAGACGGGGTTTCACCATGTTGACCGCGATGGTCTCGATCTCTTGACCACTAAGCTTACTCTTTAGAGGATTTCTGTGAATTCCTTTCTTCTTCTCAACCCAACTTTTCTACAACTACAGAGCACACATGGCACACAATACATGACATACTCTGTATATAAGGCACAGGTATGTCTAGTACATGGGAGCAGATAAACATGCCTCATGAATTCCTACTCTTCCTGTATATCTTAACACTTTAGTTGGAGATCCAAGATGGCTGATGATTAGCAGCTTGGGCACCTACCTCCCAGTGAAAGCGCAAAGAACGAGAGGACGCCACACTTTCAGACGAATATTAGTTGCTCACGGACCACGAGATTCCCAGTGGAGGAGCTCCACGGGTCACCAGGGCGACTTGTGGCCGGCGTGGCGGTTTTGCTGGTGCCTTAGCACGCCAGTTCTTGGTGCAGAGTCCGGAGATTCCCGGGCAGAAAAGCACCATCAATCTTAACACCGCTGTTTTGGCCGGCTCAGTGGATTGCTCAGATTTCGGCGCAGGGAATCAACAAGTTGGACGTCAGAGACCCAGTTAGAAAGTCGGTAATTATAAAGACGACAGACGGACAAATATATAATGAAGGGAAGAAACCAGCATAAAAAGGTAGAGAATACTCAAAATCAGAATGCCTCTCCCTCTACAGGGGATTGCAATTCCTCATCAGTAACGGAACAAGGCTCAATAGATTACACGTGTGTTCCAATAACAGAAGCAGGTTTCAAAACGTGGGTGATAAGAAACTTCTGTGAATTAAAAGAACTTGTTCTAACCCAATGCAAAGAAACTAAGAACCTTGAAAAAAGGTTTGACGAAATGTTAACGAGAATGGACAATTTAGAGAAGAATATAAGTGAATTGATGGAGCTGAAAAACACAACACGAGAACTTCACGAAGCATGCACAAGTTTAAACAGTCGAATTGATCAAGCAGAAGGAAGGATATCAGAAGTCGAGGACCAGCTCAGTGAAATGAAACGAGAAGACAAGAATGCAGAAAAAAGGATGAAAAGGAATGAGCAAAGTCTCCAGGAAATATGGGACTATGTGAAAAGACCTAATTTACGTTTGATAGGTGTACCTGAATGTGATGAAGAGAATGAATCCAAGTTGGAAAATACTCTTCAGGATATCATTCAGGAAAATTTTCCCAACCTGGCAAGGCAGGGTAATATTCAACTCCAGGTAATACAGAGAACACCACAAAGATATTCTTCAAGAAGACCAACCCCAAGGCACATAATCGCCAGATTTATTAGGGTTGAAATGAAGGAGAAAATACTAAGGGCAGCCAGAGAGAAAGGTCAGGTTACCCATAAAGGGAAACCTATCAGACTTACAGCAGATCTCTCAGCAGAAACCCTACAAGCCAGAAAAGAGTGGGGACCAATATTTAATATCCTTAAAGAAAAGAACTTTCAACCCAGAATTTCCTATCCAGCCAAACTAAGCTTTATGAGCGAAGGAAAAATTAAATCTTTTGCGAACAAACAAGTACTTAGAGAGTTCACCACCACCAGGCCTGCTTTACAAGAGCTTCTGAAAGAAGCACTATACATATAAAGGAACAACCAATATCAGCCTTTCCAAAAATATATCAAAAAGCAAAGAACTTTAACACAATAAAAAATTTACATCAACTAATGGGCAAAACAGCCAGCTAGCATCAAACGCCGGTATTAAACTTATATATATTTTAATTGGATAAAAAGCCAAAACCCATCGGTATGCTGCATCCGGGCCCATCTTACATGCAACAATACACAAAGACTCAGAGAGAAGGAGGAAGATTTACCAATCAAACAGAGAGTAAAAATAAACTAATAAACAAAAAGGAGATGCAATTCTCGCCTCTGATAAAGTAGACTTTAAAGCAACAAAGATCAAAAGAGGCGAGGAATGACATTACATAATGGCAAAAGGATCAATGCAACAAGAAGAGCTAACGATTCTATAGATCAACGAGATAGAAAATTAACAAGGATATTCAGAACTTGAACTCAGACCCAGAACAAGTAAACTTAATAAACATTTATAGAACTCTCCACTTCAAATACACAAAACATACATTACCACCTCACACCTATTCCAAAGGTGACTATATAATTGGAAGTAAATCACTCCTCAGTAATCGCATAGCATTTCATAGGTTTAAATTAAATATTAGTTGGCTGTTTGTTTGTTATCTTCTTCCCTTATTCCTTCCTGACTACATCATTAAGTATAATTATCAGTATAAAAGAGGTTTTCAATACCCATTACTAAATTGCATTCTAGCCTGGGCAAGAAAGCAATACTCCCATTCTCTCTCCCCTCTCTCTTTTCCTTCTCCCTCCTCCCCATTCTCTCTCTTTCTTTCTCTTCCTTTTTCCTCCTTCCTATTCTCTCTCTCTTTCTCTTTAAAAAAAAAAAAAAGAAAGAAACTTTGATTGTTTTCTGCATTAGGTCCCACAAAAATAGTGTCAAATTAAAAAAAAAAAAAAAAAAATGCAATCCAAAAAAAAAAAAAAACACTTTAGTTATCACTCTCTTAAATAAATCTTTTTGAACACATAAATTAACAGAAAAGATCAGAGTCCTCTCATAAATCTCTGAACTTTTCCTATATGACATTTACAAACTAGACTCTGAGATAATGAGAGCAGCAGCCAGGTCAGTTTGTTTGACATCACCTCCCCTAGGATCCAGCACAATACCTATATACATAATGACCATTCAATAAAAATTGGTTGAAAATATATGCCAGTATCAATATACTATCACCATACTAGTATCCAGTTCCATGGTAAAAAGCCACAAATGTATAAAATGAATTTCTTTTTGTCCCTAGTTCTATTTAAAATTCCTAAGGGGTGGGGGAAGCTTATTCTAAAGATCTGAAAATTAAATAAAAACTAACATGAATATTAAATATGTAACTTCTTGCCAGGAGAAAACATTTCAGAATTATTAAAAGGTTCTGTGTTGGGGGTCCCCAATACCGTCACCAGCTTTGGTGATTCACTAAGAGGACTCAGAGGAATCAGCACATGGTCACCTTCATGGTTCAGATTTATTATAGTGAAAGGATACGAAGCAAAATCAGCAGAGGGAAAAGGCACATGGTACAGTCTGAAGTGAACTAGATAAGCTTCCAACAGTGACTCCCTGTCAAGTCACACAGGATCAATTCCGTTGTGACACATGTAAAGTGTTGTATACCAGGGAACATTCATTACAGATTCAGTGCCCAAGAAGGCTGGTCATGTAGATGCCCTCTGTATAGTAGGTGACATAATTCCAGACTCACACCAGGAAAGCAGGTGTTCAGCATTATTAACCACATTGTAAACAGTTCAAGGACAGTGAACCACCCTTATCAGCTAAGGAATAGTGGGAAAATTCCCAAAATCCAAGTTCCCACATGGCAGGCAAGGGCGAACCTTGGGAGCTCCCCTTTCTAAGGATAACAATCTCAGGCCTGCTATGTTAACTCTTCTGCATGGGCTCATCATAATCACTATCTTCTGATAAATAAAAAAATATTACTTTGTTCATTGTACGATGGTGACAAAGACAACAACCTATCACAAGAAAGGACTATATCTGAAATGGTTTTACTTGTATTGACTGGACTAAGTCTCCTCATGGGTCCAAAAAAACAAGGATTCCTATGCATCTAAGAAATTATTTGAGGTCTAAGGTGTAAGACCATGAAAATTAGTAAATCTCACTTCATATGTTAAATGGCTAACGTAAACTAAAATCATGGAAACCAAGGATAAATGCTTAAAAAATATATAAAAATTAATTGTAATGCATGACTTTATTATAAATAGTTGTAGCTTTAGATATAAAAATGCAGAAAGGTTTATCTTTAATTTAAATGGTTAAGTGTAGCTAACAAGACTATACTTTTAGAAGTCATTTTTTCATTTCAGTTATAACCCATATATATAAAGCATTTTTTGAGAAATAAAGCTCTGTTTTATACCGTATTTACTCCTGTAAATTAGTAACAAGGAAACTTTTCAATGAATTTTTCATCAATATGAAAAAATTCTCATACATTTCATTCAATAAAATCCTACTAAGCACACAGAAAGCCCAAATCACTGAATATCATGTGATCTAGCATCAACACATGATCATCTTCATCACTGTAATACTATTATGATAGTTTGTTCTTGGCCAGGCACAGTGGCTGACGCTTATAATACCAGCACTTTGGGAGGCCAAGGCAGGTGAATCACTTGAGGTCGAGAGTTCAAGACCAGCCTGGCCATTAAATACAAAATTAAATACAAAAATTAGCCAGGCATGGTGGCACATGTCTGTAATCCCAGCTACTCATGAGGCTGAGACAGGGAAATCATTTGAGCCCAGAAGGCGGAAGCTGCAGTGAGCTGAGATCATGCTACTGCACTCCAGCCAGGGTGACAGAGTGAGACTCATGTCGAAAGGAAGGAAATGAAAGGAGAAAAGAAAGGAGAAAGGAGGGGAAAAAAAGGAAAGGAAAGGAAAGGAAAGAAAGAAAAATAGAGTGTCCTCAAAAAACTTTCTTATTTTTGGTCAGATTCCAATTTCTCCTACTAAGATTAAAACTATACCTGGAAAATTACTGAGTTCCTTCAGGATAATGATAACCAACAAAGAATTCCAAATTGCATGTCGTTCTACCAAAAGTATAAACAAAACTACTAATGCCAATATAGTAACTGGGATAAAAAAAAATCCTACAGAATATAAATGTACATGGAAGTGAAGAAATTAGTATCTATAACTTCAGTAATCCATGCAAGAATAGGAAGTAAGGTGGAGACTGTAGGGGGAAAAAGGAGTAAGAGGAATCCTGGCAAACGTGAAACACATGAGGGAAAATCACCCCAAGAAAGAGAGAATCTTAGCTGAATTGGAAAACACTGAGAGCAGGTCTACAACTTGGTGGGTAGACCAACTTGGTGGGTAAGAACGCTGGCTACCGCACAACATAAAGAAAGGGGCTTGGAAGTACACAGGAACATGGCAGTCTTAAGAATGCACCACTTTGTGGGGAGTGGAAACAACTTAGAAGAAGCAGACATGCATTAGTGGCTTGGGATAAAGTGAAACAGAGAAACAAGTCATGGAAATTAAGGGACCTATGGAAACATAAATTATCTCAGAATCAGAATACACCACTGCAAGAAGGAGGAGAGAGGAAGAATAGAAAGGGGAGGAAGAAGCGAACTGGGGGCAGGAGAAAAATAAGCTTGCTGAACTCAACCTATTCCACTTTATGAGCAGAAAGGGGACTTGAATTAAGAAATCAGTAGGCCACCCGAAAGTCTAGCCATCATCACCCAAATATGAACTATGGTTTCTGGTCTCATCTAGGAAAGAAAAAACAAAACATTTTAAGAAGCAGCAAATGATCAATAGCATCTATGCAAGGCTACTACAAAAAGAAATCAGAAAGAATCAAAATTCTTCAACTGATGAAAAATTTCTCTAAAAACAAAACTATGAAGAGAAATTAAACCAAAATACTCCAACCTAAAGTATCATTAAACCAGCAGTTGAAGACAGAAAATCTCAAATCAGAAATTAAACAACTAGAAATAGAAGGAAAAAAAAAACAGAAAGAGGTTACATGACAGTAAGACTCAGGAAACTGATATTTTTTCAAAAGTAAAACACAGAATCCATGCAGAAATGAAGTCTGCATTAGAAAATCTTCAAAGAAAAATAGAGTTGACTGAAAATAAATAAATAACATTAAGAACAGAATTAAAAGCAGGTAAAAAAGCAAAAACAAAATAAAAGTTTAAGAGGGAATGGGAGAGATTTTAAAGGATTAAACATAGGGAGAATTAGAGTCCCTGAAGTAGAAAAACAAAACAATGAAATAGAACTGATATTTTAAACTACAATATAATAACATTTCTAAAATTAAAGTCTAAATGTACATACTGAAAGAGTTATTTGTGTGCCTGAAAAAGGCAACCCAGAATAGTCAACTCTAAGACTTAGCATAGCAAAATTATCAGCCTTCAGGGAAAAAAATTAAAATATACTTTGGCCCACAAGGCAAAAAGACATCATATTCAAAGTAAGAAAATTAGATTGGTATCAGTATCTCAACAGCACCAAATAAAATTTCCTGGGAATATGTGAACAGACTACAAACAATTTCTCCTGCAGTGAAAGAAAACCGGCTATTTCCTCAGACTTGACCCCAAAAAGAAGGCTCAACACCTTACTGAACTCTTTAGGTACTGAATGAAATAAGTTAACCTCCCACTGGAGCATTCTTCTTCATTTATATAAACTAACCCACAAATCAGCGTCCTCTGAAAAAGAAACCAATCCAAAAGGCTGCACTGCAAATGTCCAGCAAACCATGGCACGCCCTTTACCTCTGGGGACACATAAACCTAATGACTGTTCATGACTAATAATTTTGCTGACTAAAGCCTATGGCAACATGAGTTGTCTTGCACGTACCGACACCAATTTGATTTCTGGACAGCACCAGCCTGACATGACTACCAAGCACAAATAAAGCCTAGTATCTCTATTTTGGGGTTCGTCCACTTGGATCTGATGACTAAAGTATGAAGCATCCACCAGGCTTTGCTTGTGAAAATGGTAAATTTAAGAGTGCAGCTGACATGGCCAGCCATCAGTTTTACATTAAAAGCAGCAGCTATCTCTTCTCTTACAGGGAACTTTATCCCTAACTCTGTCACCCAACTCAAAGTCAATGGCTCAGTGGAGACCTCAATTTACAGAGGTTCCCTAAATGCCTGGGCCTGGGTTATCGATGATTCTGCTAAGTGGAAACCTGACTGTGTTTGATGGGCTGCTTTGGCTGTTTCCCCTTAGAAACAGCTGTGTAATACCAAAAGCAAGTGTGGTTGTTCTGCTCAGTGGGCAGAACTCAAGGCAGTCCTCCTAGTCCTGACCAAGACCCACTTTGACAAATCTTCTTACATTTTTACTGACTACTGCCACTGGCCTAACCATATGATTTGCCACTTTGAAGACTACAAACTAAGGGATAAAGACACCTCTCTTTGAAATATCACTCTTTTGGAAAACAAATCACACATGCCAACTAGTTACCAAGAAGTCACTAATGTAGATGCCCACAGTGAGGACCCATAATATGATAAACCACCTGGAATCAAGCTGCTGATCAAACCTACCTTATCAGATCACCACCACTGCTACCTGGCTCCCTTACTATAACTTCAAGCAGAAGCTATGATGAGTAGCAGACTTGAGACTCTTATCAAACACTGGCCTGTTTACCTCACGGAGAAGGAGTCATACTGGTCAGGCTATCATACCCATCTATTCTTAGTAAACTGACTATAATGAGCCTCTGTCCTTTTTTTGGGACTACCACTGGCCCCTTACTACTATTAAGACTCTTACCATGAGAATACAACGTGTTAGATCTAGAGAACATTGTTAATAGCTAACTCTAGCCATTCCACTGTGAATTTTAACATTAAAATGTATCATATTTCCGGCTTTCTGGGCTATTTTACAGTCTAATAATACTGTGCCTTTTGCCACAAAAGTCACCAAAACATAAGCAGTTATTCATGTTCCCTAACATCCGTGAGCATCTGGCATTGTGACATGCATTTGAGCCACCTCAAAAATTAACATAAAAATATGTGTGACTCAACTTCCTCTCCTCTTTTTGTCAACGCACCTTAACTAGGCAGTTTGGTGACTAAATGTATCCATCCCAAGAAAGAGTTCATCACTTCTTGGCTACTTCCTGAGAAACGATCAGTAGAAGAGATGTGGGCATTATTCGATCTATCTGAAAATTCAAGATTCTGTCCTCACCATTCCTGGGCATAATGCTTCCTCTCCGCCCTTGACAGCTACCTTGAGGAAACTCAACCCATATATCCCCTGGGTGGCAGCCTAGTTTTTGTTGTTGTTGTTGTTTAAAGGCTTAGGAAATCCTAATTTTACATGGGTTTGATCACTGGGTTCTCTTGTTTTACTGACAAGGTCTTAGTTAATAAGGATAATGACCACACAGCTGAGTGTATTGCACACTAAGCCCTCCTGCAGTAGCCTACGAAGGCCAAAGTGAAGGATATAATCAGTCTCTATACATTTCATTAAAATGCCCTTATTTCTTTCATACTAAAACTCTCCAGATGAACATCTAATAATCAGGGTGTGAGGAGGGGATAACTGGAGAAAAAGTGAAGTTACAGATACTTAGATGGAGACACTTATTTTATGAGGGCCAGCAAAAACTCTAGTATGTGTAGATGAAAATTCAGATCCTAGATGTAGAGGGAGAGATATGAAAATCTTTTGTCTTTCAGAACCACCTTTGAAGATTTTCTCACGAAAGAAAACACACTGGTGTTTTTTGCAGCTCTCTGAAACCATCCTGCTGGATCTGCCAACTTCCACCAGGGGGGGCTTGAACAAACTTGGTCATTCTTCTTAAACTCAAGAAGGAATTTATGGAAAATGTTAATGGAAGACCCCAGCTTCCACGCAAAATATCAATTAACCTTCCTCTCATGTTTCTCTCAGCCCCATTCCCATGGCCATAGCTCACTCTTTCTTAGAAGGAACAAAGGATGGCCTGTTACTGGCATAGACAAGTAAGACAGGTTAGACTATTCCCTGCCAGTCTGTCTAGAATTGTGGACACAATGTAATCATCCAAACTCAGTTGGGGGACCCAAAGTCTACCAGCCAGCCAAGAGACTACATTGAAGGCACCGCCAACCTAGGTTTCTTAATGATGAAGGTCCCATTTGTGAGACCTTGACAATTTTAAGCAAAACTTCATAAAGGCACTATATACACTCCCCAGGGCTGTACTTCTCAGGCAGAAGTTTAATATTATCTTCTCTTTGCTCCAATACCACACTAGGTATGATGAACTATACCTAGGTATGGATTATAAGATACCTTCAAGTGTTTATGGAAGCATATAGCCCTCAGATCACTGTAGAGAACTCTGTAAAATGAGGCTGGCCTTCAGTTACTTATCCAGAGGGATAATGACTTGTGTTTATGCATCCCCTGTGGGATGTTTTGTCTACAGTGAGAATCATCCAGTTAGTAAAAAGTGGTGTATTAGTTTCTCAGGGTGGCCATAACGAAGTATCACAAACTGCATGGCTTAAACAACAATAAAAAAACCTTATAGTTCTGGAGGCTAGAAGTCTGAAATCAAGGTATCTATCGGGTCATGTTCCCTCTTAAAACTGAAGAAAAGAGTATTTCCTTGCCTCTTCCTAGCATCTGGTGGTGACTGTCAATACTTGACATTCTCTGGCTTCCAGCTAAATTATTCCATTTTCCTATCTCTGCCACCACAAGGCATCCTCCCTGTGTGTCTATAACAATGTACTAAAATAAAATTTAGTAACAAAATTGCCCTCTTTCACCAATACAGCATCACTCATATTGGATTAAAGACCTGCCCTCCCTGAGTATCACCTCATCTTAACTAATTACATCTGCAACTATCCTGTTTCCAAATAAGGCCACATTCTGTGATACTTGGGGGTTAAGAATTCAGCATATCTTTTTGAAAAGAAACAATTCCACCTGTAACAGGTGGTAAGAAATTTATCACTGACTTTCACTGAAGGGATCAATAATACCACTTCAGCCTCAACTCACTGAGGCATTCACATCAGCTTCAACTCACTTAGTTGTTATGGATGGGAGAACTACACTAGACTTCTTCTCTATGGACCAAGACAGATCCTGCTATACCTGTACAAATGCCTCAGGCCAAGCAGATTAAAATATGGAATGAGGGAAAGAGAGAAGAAAACATGCAATGTTCTGCTACAGTAAGTATCTAATTGAAGTCATAATTTCAAAATACATATATACATGTATATATATATACACACACACACACACACACACGCAAACACACAATGTTCACACAACCACATCTCTTAGCTCTGTCTACTAAAAAGGCCTCAAAGTAATAACACTACCTCAGCAGTAAAGAATACACCTAGCTAAGCTTTTGCTTTCTAAATATCAGTTCCTACTAAGAGGAACCAGGGCTCCTTGAAAAAAGTGCTGATTACAGTTCCATGACAGAGAACATACAAAGTAAGACTAGACTATCTTGTGCCAGAAAGTAGACTAAAGGAGATATGCCATGACATAGGAATTAGTTCCCATTGTCAAATTTGGGACAATCTAAACATGAAGAACAATAATGTATTAGTAAATGAAAAGAGTCTTTCAGTAATGGATTAGGAAATGAAAAGTATTCTTTCAGTAATGGATTAGGACATGAAAAGAATCTTTGAGTTGAATTACTGAAAACAAAGGTAAATGAGGTTGGAAAAGCTTACCTTTACACAAGAAAGTCAACTGACTAACGTAGAAGAATTGACATAATTTTAAAATCTCCATTTCACAATCACTTATGTAATACCAAGGTCAGGCATGGATTATCAATGAATGCTACAAGTGCTGGGTAAAAAAAATACTGAGAAACAGGATATTCACATGATTGCCCTGTATCCTTCCTCCCAAGCCACTTATCTCCCCAAATACTTAACTACAAGAGAAAACAAATATCCTTGTACAATGGAGAAATCTGACAACCATCACCCTAATCAAGTGATCAATCTCAGCACTGGTGCATGAACAAGCTAATATTATGGGCCTCGAGATAATATACAATAAGCAGTATTCCAACTAACTGCTACAGTGCTCTTCCCCTGAATATAATCATGAAGAAACAATCAGACAAATCCAGAGCATGGGACACTATAAAAGACAAGTAGCTTGGATTCCTGAGGGAAAAAAAAGAAAAGTCAATGTCATTAAAACAAATACTTTTTTTTTAAAGTGTGGAAATGTTACAGAATAAAAGAAAGAGGTGTAACAATCAAACATAACAGAGGAACCTTGACTGGATCTCACATGGCAGAGGGCTAGGGGAGGGAAATAATAGACATTTTGGAGACAAATGTAAAATTTAAATATGAACTGTATAATAAGATGGTATCATTGAACTAATATTAATTTACTTAAAAGTTATAATGATGTTCTAATTATATAAGAATAGCCTCGGCTGGGCACAGTGGCTCACGCCTGTAATCTCAGCCCTATGGGAGGCCAAGGTGAGGGGATCACAAGGTCAAGGGTTCAAGACTAGCCTGGCCAACATAGTGAAACCCCATCTCTCCTAAACATACAAAAAAAAAAAATTAGCCAGGCATGGTGGTGGGCGCCTGTAGTCTCAGCTACTTGGGAGGCTGAGGCAGGAGAATCACTTGAACCTAGGAGGCAGAGGTTGCAGTGAGTCATGACCCCACCACTGCACTCCAGGCTGGGCGACACAGCGAGACTCTGTCTTAAAAAGAAAAAGTGAATAGCCTTAAACTTAAGAGATGGATTCCTGAGGTATTTAGGGATGATATTCCATGATGTATGTAACTCATAGGTACTTTTTTGCTAACATTTGACTGATTTTTGACCTCAAAATGCAAAGTAGCAAAATGTTAATCATTAGTAAATCTTGGTAAAGGGTAGCACAGGTGTCCACTATATTAGTTTCAATTTTCTGTAAGTCTGAAATTAAAAAGATGAAGAGACTACAGCTGGACTTTAAATGGAAAAAATACAGAAAATGGAAAAGAATTCAAGGAATGCTACAATGTCACACATATAATCAAAGTTTGTTGAAAACAGTAATAATGTTGGGATTATCCTGTCTGAGCAAGAGATACCTAGGAAGAAAGTTAACACAGTGAAGTTACATCATATGCCTTGTTCAACATAAAAAAAAAAAAAAAATTAAACTACATAGCTCAGCAATAACTTGAGGGCATCATTTATACCAAACAGGTCATGGATTCATCCAAGCCAGAAATGTTTCTCATGTTAGTCAAACCAGAAAAAGAATATGTAAATAGCATGACAACTTCCCTGTCTTGACAAAGAGGTAAAATACCTTGTTCAGGTAGCCAAGAAAGTGAAGGAAACTTAAAAATTAAGGGCCATGAAGAAAAATTATCAAAGGTATAGAGGAAATGATAAGGGTTGTAGTACCAAACCCAAATAAAGTAATATACTTACATTGCTTTATGTGATGTACAAGGGCAATTTTATCGATACCCAAGTTTCACCTTATCTGTTAATTTTAGACTCTAATCTCATGAGAGGTGTGACCACTCTCAAACAAAACAAAAGGGTGATAGGCTCTTTTCCACATGATTTTAGCCTGCTATATTCAATTCGCCACCAGTCCCCATTGTGAGATGCACCCCTGAATAAAACCTTCTCATGATCATATGAGTTTAGAATATGCTGGCAGATGGATCACTCTCCTAAGACGCTAATAATCTTAGCTGGGAATACAAAAGCAAGACACAATTACAGTTCACAGAATAAAGACAATAATGAGTATGTGCACTTAAGAAAACCATTAAATTTTAATAGCTCTGGAGTCACAAATCGCAACCCTGAACAGGTACTAGCTGTGTTACTTTGGTTATTCTCTCAGCTTTAATACTCACATGTATGAAATGAACTTTTTTCATATCTAACTTTCAAAATAATGAGAATCACGATTTTTTATATATACACATATATATACACACACACATATATATATACACATACATATATATACTGTATATACAAGTGACTTCACATAGCATCCTCAATAGTTTACACATAATAAACAATAATTTTATTTTGTTGGGGAAGAATGGATGTTAGTTAATATCTAATATGTCAATGTAATAAGTTATTCATCACTCTTTTCAAAATAATTTGTAATTTACCCATTTTTCATTTAACTGGAGTCCAACGATATATTAATCTCCAACACATCACCAAAACTTTGGTTATACATGTAACTCACTTGATTCTACATACAGTTTTTTATTTCCCTTAAACTGAATTTTCTTCTTAGATCTACTGATCCATAATAATATCCTTCGATGAGGGTATTTTGTTCTTAGAATTTATAATAAATCCTGGAAGAGATGAGTAATTTTGTAGGAGAATACATCTAAAAGAGTTAGCAATTATGAAGAATATTCCCTACAGTATAATTTGATTTTTAAAAAAGTCTGGAGTTAACACTTAAGGGAGGTGAGAATTATATCGAGTAGTCTTAATTAACAACTTTATTTGGCCAAGGAGTGTGATGTTAGCACTGAGGGAGGTGAGAATTGAATTCCAAAATTTGTGAATAAACTGACTGTGTGAAGGAAGAGCAGAATTATATGCTAAAAGGGCTTACAAGGAAGCCAAAAGCTCATTCACCAGTCCTTAAGCAAGGAAAATCAACTGAAGAATCTAAGTGCAAGTGAACTAAAGAAGAAAATTTTGCTTTTCCTTAAAGAAAAGAAAAAAGCAGGAAAAAGTCTCAAAAAGGAAAGTCCTACGATTTTTAAATTTTAACTAAGAATTTTTCAAAGATTCCATACAATGATAAAGATTACGGCAGTGGTATAGAAGTGGTCCACAAGTACACTGACACAGAAGGATCCAGGAGTAAAGTAGTAATTCAGGTGAAAATAAAACCAAGATGGCCAGAAATGACATCTACAACTCACTCTGAGGCTTCAATTATTATTCAGAAATACAATTTAAATAATTTTTCTTGAAAAATATTTCTGGAAACTCCTCTTTACATCTTGGTTGTCAGCTTAAGATCTCTTTGCAGAGGTCTCCTGGCTCAGTAACAATAGATCTCAAGACCACTTCTCTACCATGATTACTTAACAGATCCCCCTTTGAAATTCATATCTTCCTATAATAATAAATTTTCATCCTCATCTTCAAACTCCAAGGCACTCCTCTATAATCTCAATTTTTTCCTCTTCAGTTGCCATATCATCCTAATTTCAACATCTAAATTTATAACTTAGGTATTATCACAGTCTCATAGTTCCTCAAGCCTCTTTCTACCATTAAAAATCACCTACATCATATTTCAGCAAGTTACTTATTAAATAAACCCTTTATGACAACTTGCTAATTTTCAACCCTATCCTACTTCTACAGAAAACCTGTTCTTCACCCTTGTGAAAATCTAGCTTAACTGTATCACAACCAGTTGGTCAACTTTCCCCAGCTTCCTCTGACCCTCATCCAACTCTGAAACCATAGCTACATATTTCCCACATTCTCTCACTAGCACTTTCTACTCATAAGTACTTTCACTTCTAATCCATTCACACCACAAAGAAAACAGGACCATTCTAAAGGAGCATGGTTCTTGCTACTAAATTGCTAAGTACTAGGAAAGAAAATCATTTAATTCTACAGACTCTTCACTAAGAAGGTAGGTATTCTAGTTTCAAAAAGGGTCCTTAATGCTACATGGTTATACAATTAGTTAAGTCTTTCCATTTCCATTACTCCTCAGTGAAAAAAATATAAAAGCTACAAGTCACGAACCTGCTCCTTACCTTCCCTTTCTCTATACTGGTTTGCACACTAGATTTACCAAGATCCTATTTTTTAAATGTCAGTGCCTTGGCCCCACCCCAAAACGATCATATCAGAAAGTCTGAGTAAGGGACCCACCAATCTGCTTCAGACTTTTCATTTACTTCTTAACCTTAACCTGTTCTTTCTTCTCTAACAATCCTATCCCTGTGTTGATCCATTATATTTTTTTCTAATAACTTCAATATTTTTTCTCTTATAAATCTAAAACACTTCTAAAATGTAAAAGTTTCTTTAGAATGGTCTATAATCACAAACAAAAATAAATAAATAAAGTTGTTATAGGCTAGATGTCATTAAAAAGTTAAGCATCTGTATTTAACAAATGATTTAACCACATAAAGAGTTAAGTAAAATATTATCCAAAGAATGCACCATTTAACAGTATGTTATGGTTTATGTCATTACAGTACATCTTATCATATGTAACTGTGAAATAAATATTTAAATAACATATTTCTAGATTAAAGTTATAAAAATATGATTATTTCTTCACAATACTAGTGATTTTAGGAAATCAATACATTCAATTTTTAGCAACAAAAAATGATTTTCCTAATATATTTACAGTATTTAGAGGATGCCTGAAACGTTTTATTTTTAGTGGAAACTGAACTGTTACACTAAAACGACAATTAAGGTATTTTTTCTGAGTAGGGCTTTATAGCATCTCTTCATGTTACAGGATCCTTGTGGTGTCACTTAGCCACCAGACCAGATGCAAACTTCTGTGGCCAGAGTGTCTTTGCCCGAGTTTCAGTCTGGTCCACTGGGTTCGTTCTGCCCACTCGGACGGGGAGGCTGCACTCAGCTCCCACTACCAGCCTGGATCCCATGCCTGCCAAGGGTGAGCCAGGCGCAGAGTGACAAGGAGTGTGTGAGCAAGCATGGGGTCTGGACACTGAGGACAGCCAGGCACGCTGGCTGTAGAAGGGTGTGCAGCTCCAGAAACCAGCACAGGCACTGGCTTCCTGAGAAGCTGCAGTTGGACCAGGTGCACTGCAAGCAGCTTTCCCGGCTGGCAAATGGGAATGCAGTAGCACCTGGAAGCTTGGAGACACCAGGAACCACAGGGCCTCAAAGAGGGAGTCACAGCCCTGGCTCAGGGACCTCCCAGGTATGGGCTCCCCAAAGGGCTACAACTTTTTTTCTTCTTTGTCCACAACATGGCAAGCAAGAGGCATGTTCCAGCCTTCTTTGTATTATAGCTCTTTTAGTCTTGTCATTCAGCATTTCCCAAGTTCTTGTCCTGTATCCAGGAAGAATGTGGTACACAGACAACTGGAAGGTGAGCAAGACAAGGAGGAGCTTTATTGAGAAACAGAACAGCTCAGAAGGGACCTGCATGTCCTCTCCATAGCCAAAGTGTCTTGACAAGTCTTCAGCTCTCAGCAGAGAGGGTAGCTCCTCTCTGCCAGGCAAGTTGTCTGGCAGTCTCTTCAGCTCTCAGCAGAAAAGGTAGCACCTCTCTGCAGCTGGTCCTAATATTGTCTCCTCAGCTCTCAGCAGACAGGAGACCCTGGAGCAGACAGTTTATCTCTACAGCTGGTCATCTCTTTGGCTCATCGTCTCTCCATCCTCTCTTTGAGTCTTGCTGAGTCTGGGGCTTTTATGGGCCTCAGAGGGGTTACAGAGTGCACTGACTGGTCCACGGACAAGCGTAGCGGAAAGTACCACACATTCCCACTCTGGTCAGCAAGACAGGCAGCCCAGCCCTCAGGTTTCAGGCCCTCCAGGGCTTGAAGGTGGGGCTTGATCAGGACCCGTCCACCCCAGAGCCTACTGGCCTCCTGCCCCCATTCATGGTGCCCATGCTGTTCTTGCCAAGGTACACTTGAAGGCCAACACCAGGCTTTCCTCAGGGACCTGCTCAGCCTCCCTCCCATGCTCACTGGTGCCCAAAGTCTAGAGTGGTCTGAGGCAGCAGGGGACAGGCATGTCAGCTCTCCCCTGAGCATACACACATCCAGCCAGGCTGCAACAGTGCCGACGCTCAGCCTCATCCTTGCTCCAAGACTGGAGCAGCCACTGAGAGCAGGGAGAGGCCAGGCAGTGAGAGCAGACACCTTCAAGCCTGCAGGGGTATGGGGGTCTTCCTGGGCCACTGAAAGTACAGGCAGAGACCTGGGTCCCCAGCCACAGGTGAGCAGCTGCAGCTGTGCCCAGGAGGGCAAGGCTACTGCATGCTCCTAGCCCCCAAGGGCACAGGGATGCCCTGGTCCACAGCCATGACCTAGGCGGCTGCAAATGTGCTCAGCAGAGCGGGTCTACCATCTGCTCCCAGTGCCTACTGACTCCATGGAGCACAGCACTGTACCGAAACTAGTTCTGTCTTGAGGTCCCCTCTCTGCCCACTCCTCTGGACGCAACTGCACTGCTCCCCTACCGGCAGGTGACTCAGCCTGGCCCCACTGCAGCAGCCCCCAGGGCTCCAGGGACGGTCTACGTTCTTCCCACTCCCCATAGCAGTGGCAGGTGAGAGCAGTGACTGGGGCCAGGGTCCAGAGCGGCGGAGGCTCTGAGCCTGGGAGTGGGGCCCACTCAGCCTCAGGAGGGTGGGGGTGGCACAGTTAGTGTCTCAAGGACATGGAGCACAGGAGGTGTGAGGTACAGGGATCTCCCCACTGCTACTGCTGTCCTGCAACCACACCCACCACTACCACCCATGCCTCCCTCAGCACAGCTGGCATGACAGCAGTGGGCTCTCTGGATGCCCTGCCACTGCCATCATTAAGGTATGTATACTCTATCCATATGTGCTAGACTGATTCTGACAACAGTGTAAATACCCACTCAAGTACTGGTCCTCAAATTTGATAGTAGTGGGACTCAAAATCACCTAACATGCTGTTTTTCAAAATACTTTGCTCATCATTTTCTCTACTTACTTTTAATCATGCCCCTACACACACTCATTATTAGGTTATGATAAAACGCTTCTTAGAAATTGCAGAACACTCTCATTCCCTTTCTATAATCTAATGTGAGTAAAACTGATTTTTTACATTGACCCAAGTTACTAGTAACTTCAGTCTCCATTACAGCTCAAAATGATGTAGAAGCCTAAACCAAGTCTACAATGAATATACAACATGGAGAATCCTGGCACATGGAGTTACAATACAAAACGTGTTTGCTCTTTAACATGTGTTCAGCCAAGAAGATACAGACAAACTGTGCTGTCCTTAAGTTTCTGGAAAAGATGTCTCTAGACCCAGATGATTTTACCAGAAAATGCTACTAAATATTTAAAGAAGAATTAACACTAATTTTATACAATATTTTCCAAAACTTAAAATAGGTAACATTTCCCAACTCATTTTATGAGTACAATATTATCCTGATACCAAAACTAAACAAAGACACCATAAACAATGAAAACTACAGACCACTGTCTATCATTAATTTAGATCAAACAAACTTCTTCAAAAACATATTAGCAAACTGAATCCAGCAACACATACTAAAACAATATGGCATAATCAAATGGGATCAATTCCCATATACAAGACCAGTTCAACATCTGAAAACCAATCAATGTAACTGGTTATATCCATAGGCAAGAAAAACTATATAAAATGACACCAACAAAAAATGTTTAATGTAGCATCTCATTTCATAATAAAAATTCTCAGCAAACTAGGAAGTTGACCAACTTCCTTAACTTGATAAATGCCGTCTATAGAAAACCTACAGCTAGTATCGTACTTAATGATGACACACTTCACGTTTTCAATCAAAGAGCAGGTGAAACTGTTAAATGTCAAACTACAAAATTTTCAGGAAAAAAAAGAAACTCTATGGGATCTAGGGCTAGGCAAAGAGTACTTTAATTTGACAAAAAAAGAAAGAATTGTAAATGGATAAGCTAATAAACCGAACTTCATCAAAATTAAAAGCAGCAAAATACCTGTAAAGAGGATGAAAACACAAGTCACATACTGGGAGAAAATATTTGAAAACCAGAAAAAGGACTAGTATCTAAATATATAAAGAACCCTCAAAACTCATTTAAAAGAATCCAGTTAGAAAGGGGCAGAAGACTATGAACAGATACTTCATTAAAGAGGATATATAGATGACAAACAAGCACATGAAAAGATGATCAATACCATTAGTCACAGGGAAATGCAAAATTAAATCACAATGAGATATTACTACATATGAATCAGAATGGCTAAAATAAGATAGTCACAACAGCAAATGCTGGTAAGGATAAGCAGCAACTAAACACACTGATGGCTAGAATGTAAAACGATACAACCATTCTAGAAAACACTTTGGCTGTTTCTTATATAACTAAATAGAAATTACCACACAACCTAACCACCACACTCTGTAGCACTTTCCAGAAAAAATGGTTAAGTTCATAGGAAAACCTGCAGAAAAATGCTGATAAGACATTTATTTGCAATAGCAAAAAGCTAGAAACAACCCAGATGTCCTTTAACAGATGAATGGTTAAATAAACTGCAGTACATCCATACAATGGAGTATTACTCTGTAATTTAACATATTAATCATTGATAAATGTAATAACTTGGACAGATTTTTTTAGGGAATTATGGCAAATTTTTAATAGCCAAACCCAAAAGGTCATGTACTATACAATTCAATCTACATAGATTCTTGAAACGACAAAACTATAGAAATGAAGAACAGGTTAGTGATTGCCAGAGGTCAGAAGTCAAATTCTATAGGTAAGAAGTACAATGGAGGCTGGCTGCCACTTTAAAGGGCAAGAAGTATTCCTATAGTAATAGAACTGTCCCACAATTGTCTGTATCAATGCCAATACCCTGCTTGTGGATTTGTACTATAGTTTTACATCAGGTTACTACTGGAGGAAGCTGGGTAAAAGATGTGTACCTACAATTAACCTCAAAATAAAAATTTTGATTTAAAAAAGTATTTGCTGTATACTTTTGGTCAAGTATGTATACTTGTCCAAAGCTTTCTTTAATTTGTTCCTCCTGACAAATACTTCATTCATTTAAAACTGTTTACTTCCATAGCATAGAAAGAAATTTCTACTCACTGGCAGTATCAAAAATTAAACGGGTTACCCTAGGTAAAAGTGAGTGCTCTCTATTAAAAATTTAAAACAGAATATATTTAAGGGGGCTACTTCCATTAACCATGGCTGTAACTGAGTGATCTACAAGGCAATCTGCAGAATATAAAGATGAAAAAACAGTTTTATGATTATATGTGCAACTGGTCAATAAATATTTTACCTGCCCACAATAAAAGAATATTAGCCTATCCATATCATTTTCTAAAATACACTGATTTTTCAGCTTATTTTTAAATGCAGTTATATTTGACTATTAAACAACTGTTTAATTATCTTATATATATATCTTAAACATAAAAAATATATATGTAAGCCATGGATAATTGTTTTTAGTATTTCTTAAAGACGTAAATTACCTGCACACAGAACACTGCCGCTGAGGCTGAAGAGCAGTGAACATAACAATCATGGAATAGTTCCGAGGTGGTGCCTTTATAAATTTTCGGAATTTATCACCATTCATTCGGAAGATTGAGCGTCTGGAACTCCATTCCATCAGCTGCTCTACTTTTTCAGCTAGAAGATTCTGCAAGTAAACACAGAAATTTACATTTACTAAGAGTTAAAGTCCTTTTGTTTGAATTTCATATAAACAAAATTGCATGAGATTATATTTTACACCATTAACTTCTGTTAAAAGACCTTGCTTTGGTGAATATATTCAGTTAATTGATCATAAATGTATAAAATGTTTTTTTCTTTTTCCTAATGATATCCAAGTTTACAAAAAAGATAAAAGTCAAACCATATTTCTGCCCCGAGAAAGGCAGAAAAGACATATATTTTCCTAATATTCAGGGGTTTTTTTTGGCCTTATATATCCCAGACCAGTTGCTAGAGAAGTCCGAAATCCAAGAACACCAACGGCGGTAGACAGAAGAAAAAAAAAAAAGGCTCAAGTAAGCTCTTGCTATCCAAAGGACAAAGAAAGGGGAAGCCCAGTAAAACAATAATAACTGCTCTACTCTAGCCAAGCATAATGGCAAAAGGAAAACAAAACAATAAAAACTACAGGCTCACCCCCACAAATACAACACTGAAACTATACACAAAAGAGTGTTACATGATTCTACTTATATTAAAGTCAAAAATAGGAAAAACTGATTACTGTGGTAAAAGTCAGTATGGTGGCTAGTCTGGGAGGCATAGAGACTGGGAGACAGCACACGTGGAGCTGGGCTACTAGTAACATTCTGTTCCTAGAGAGGTTTGGAAGGAGACAGCATTGTAGTTTCTGTATAGAAGGCTCTAATGGCTGGGCATGGTGGCTCACACCTGTAACCCTAGCACTTTGGGAAGCCAAGGTGGGAGGATCACTTGAGCCCAAGGAATTCAAGATCAGCTTGGGCAACACAGTAAGACCCTGTCTCTACAAAAAGATAAAACAAGGCTCTTATCTTTAAGATCATTTATTTAAACTCAAGTCTGAGAAGTTAACAACTCTACAACACTGTATTCCTACAAAAAAAAAAAAAAAAAAAAAAAAATTCCCTGCCATTGAAAACCAAGCAAGTATCAATGGTCAGGACAGAGAAGCTTGAATTGTGCCATTTAACCAACCTCTACTACTCTAGAAATCAGAGAGAAAAATAACCTCTTTCCCCTCTCAAGTGAAAAAGTAAAAGTGAAACTGGGCACATATGCATGAAGAGGGAGAAGAGAAAGTAGACATCTTACCCTGAGTTAAGGTAAAACACTTGCTGCAGTGCTTTGCACCCACCTGAACAAAGAAAAAAGATAAAATGGAAAGAAATGGAAGGGAGGAAGGGAAGGAAAGTATCTGGAAAAATAACATAGTAATTGGTAGAGAGAGAACAGATATGTATGCATGCTAACTGTATGAAAAAGAAAAATTATAGCTAATGACTCGGCTGTGTTTGTTTTTTTGAAAGACACAATTTTGGCACAACCAAAGGGCGTAAACTGAAATTGATCTTAACCTCAAAACAAACAAATCACTTGCATTTAGTTATACATATATATATATTTACAGTCTGAGTTATATATATATGTAACTTTGGAAATGTACTTTTTATATATGTATTATATATATTTACATATATTTTATGTATGTATATTATATATACATATAATACATTTCCAAAGTAAAATAATAAGCTTATTAAACTGAAAATGAAAACTTATTTCTCTGCCTCATCAATATACCCAAAACAGTTGAAAATGACATAGAAGGACTTTTACTAATTTTTCTTACTTTTAATTCTGAGAAGCAAAGTGAGGTTATTTTGCATTTAGTCATATACACATATACACACACACATACATACATACACACACATATGTTGCATTTAGTTATATATACACACGTGTGTATGTGTATATATATAACTATATATGGCTATATATATATAACTATATATACATACATACACACGTGTGTATATATATATGTATAGTGTGTATATATAACTTTGGAAATGTACTTTATATGTATATATTTTTACATATATTTTATGTATGTATATTATATATACACAGATAATACATTTCCAAAGTAAAATAATCTTATTAAACTTAAAATGAAAACTTACTTCCCTGCCTCATCAATATACCCAAAGTTGAAAATGACACAGAAGAACTTTTACTAAGTGTTCTTACTTTTAATTCTGAAAAGCAAAGTGAGGTTATTTTCCATGTTAAGCATAATAGTATTTGTCTTACAGAAAACTGTTATACATTTAGTAAGATTTAAACTCTTCAGTATTTACCAATACACACAATAAACCAATTTACTATGTAAATTCTTTTGAGCCTTGAAACATTTTAAAATAAGATAAAACCTATATAAATAAAATACTAATATTTTAAATATTTAGAGACTGTGACCCTCTATGAAAAGAATGGAAATCAAGCAGGATAATTAATTCACTAAAGAGAGCAGAAGGGAATTGCTCTAAGAAAGTTACTTACTCATATATAAGTAACTTTCTTAGAGCAATTTGGCATACTTTTCTTATTAAATACATGGACAACACACTCTCACACAGACACACACCACACACACTCTTTTATTACTCGTTGAATTTCTACTATAATCTTACTGTTCTTCTTATTTAAAAATCCCATTTATACCAAAATTGTATCTATGAAAATAGTAAATAACTGTAAAGGGTCAAAGATTTTGCTTTACTTTTAAGTTATCAAATAAGCTAGCCATAGTTTCATGGATGCTGAAAGAAATAAGACTCCTGAGTCTGGTACTCCTATTTCCCATGCTTACCACCTTCAAGGTAATACGAAACTCATTTACAACCCTGATCACGAATGAAAATTTCTCAGAGAGGAATATTTCTTATTTAAGTAACAAGGGACTAAGTTAAGTTACATGTGTCTTTAAAAAACAAACAAAACACAAGAATGAATACTCATTACTTGGCTCAACTGAAATCCTTTTCGTAGTACACTTCTAGTTACCATATAGCTACTATATTCCTTCAGAAATAGGCAAATATAAATATTTCATTTTTCTAAATATTGAAAACCACTGTGCTACAGATTTCAGGGTACACAGTCATGTTTAATATTAAAAAATCAAAGCAAAATACAATAATGTCTTGAAAAATATAGAATTCCAACTATATGTAATTTTCCCATTACAAATATTCTGGAAAAAAAATTTAAAGAAAAATGCCTATTATTCCCATAATTTTGCATCAATCTGACAAACTGGTGTTTTTCATTACTGTGACTACAGTTTCCTTACAAATACTGCATCAGTGTGAAATTATAATGCTATCTACAGTTCACTAATATATTAGAGTGTGAGATTCAGTATAGCCTTACCAGATTGGGGTATTCATTCTTATTCATTTTCTGTATCTCTTTATGGTATAGACATAGGCACTCACACCTCCAAGTCAGCAGGTGAAAATGGTATTTTAAATAATAATTTGCATTTTGTTTGTTTGTTTGTTTTCTGAAACAGCCTCCCTCTGTCACCCAGGCTGGCATACAAGGGCTCAATCTCAGGAAACCACAACCTCCACCTCGAGGGTTCAAACGATTCTCATGCCTCAGTCTTGCACTGTTATTTCTGGCAAAATTGAGCCATTTTTCACAATTCCAAATGCTAGAATTCTCTTTCTTACTCATTATATCTCATGTCTTTTATCCTAGATCTACTCACAAATATAATCTGTCCTACGTAAGAGATAAAAATATGTGGCATAAAACTCTTTCCAGACTAATCAACACTAAAACAATAGTAGGATAAAATTTTGTCACTTCTAAATTGTTTTTCTTTTTGCTTATGGGGTGAACAAGGAAGAGCAGAGAGCAATTAGAACTGAGAAAAGTAGCATTTTAAAAGCATATACTGTATTTGATTACACTTTGTGAATTGTTTCTCTTTAAATAAAGTCTCAATCTATTATATGAAAAATATCAATTATTTAAAAGCTGGAAAAACAAATCCATGTTCTGGAATAACAATAAATACCAAATTATAGTGAAAGGAAGAACTAAAATCTCTCTTCTATTCTCTCTTAGTATCCTAACTGCCTAATTATTCAAACACATTTCTCCCTTTAACTAACCTAGAATATCAGTAGAATACACAAAAACTTTTTTCTTTGATTTTTAAGTACCAAACAACTTCTAATAATTTCTTCCAAAACACAGCATATAAGGTAATGGAAGTGTTCTGACTCATGACTAGTGGTAGGGCCATGAGTATGCATTTGTCAAAACCCACAGAAATAGAGTCATGTGGCACATAGTGACATTAATCAGTCAACAACAGACTCCATATACGAAAATGGTCCCATAAGATTATAATAGGGCTGAAAAATTCTTATCCCCTAATGATGATAGGTAGCCATGGTAACACTGCAGCACACTGCATTACTCCTGTGTTTGTGGTGATGCTGGTGTAAACAAACCTACTGGCTGCCAAACATGTAAAAACACAGCATATGCAATTATGTACAGTATACAATACTTGATAATAAACAACTTTGCTACTGGCTTTATGTATTTACTATACTATACTTTTTATCTTTGGACTGTATTCCTTCTGCTTATTTTTTTTTTAAGTTAACTGTAAAACAGCCTCAGGCAGGTCCTTTATGAGGTATCCAGAAGAGGATGTTATCCTAGGAGGTGACAGTTTCATGTCTGTTACCGCATCTGAAGATCTCCCAGCGGGACAAGATATGGAAGTGGAAGAGAGTGATGTTGATAATCCTGACCCTGTGTAGTCAGGATTAGCCAAGGCTAACAAGTGTGTCTTAGTTTTTAACAATAAACTATAAGAAGTTTTTAAAAATTAGAAAAAAGCTTACATAATAAGGACATGAAAATACTTTTGTATTTTAAGCTAACAGTTTATTACAAGAGTCAAAAAGTCAAAAAAAAATTAAAAAGTTTACAAAGTAAAAAAGTAAAAAATTCACCCAGAGCAACTTTCAGGCCTGAAAGCTCCATTCATGGAGAGTGCCTGAGACAGGTGGACCATTTTTCATCTTTTATACCGTATTTTTATCATACCATTTCTATATTTACACATGGTTAGATACAAAAACACTGATTACTGTGTTACAACTGCCTACAGTATTTAGTAGAGGACCACGGTGCACAGCTTTGTACCTCAGGAGCTATGTGAGGTGCAGTAGACTGTACCATCTGGGTTTGTAAGTATACTCCATGATGTTTCCATGTGACACATTTCTCAGAACGTATCCCTGTCTTTAACTAACACAACAGTAGACAACACAAAAATGATTTTTGCCTTTTATGTTTTTTAAATGATCAACCTGGGTTGGGAGGATGGTTCCAAAATGAAAACAAAACTGTAACAAGTGAACCCAACTGCATTACTAACATAACTTTGAAAAACAATATTTGACTGGATATTCTTAAAGCCAAGTAGAAAAAAATACTGTACACAAATAACATATTTATTTTTGTTTCTCATAGGGGTATGCATTATCACTTCTGTTACTTTATGAGTATACTACAGTTGAATGAATAAATACATCTGGCTTTGTATCACTGTCTGAAAAGGTGTGTCACTGTCAGAAAAGAACTCACAAATAAGGAAAGGGGGAGGGCCAGAACGAATCTTGTGACATTGGATAGGAGTTGGAGGCATCCATATTAACCTATGGCTTTTAAAAATGGGGGAAAAATGTATATACATATATGTGTGTGTGTGTGTGTGTGTGTGTGTGTGTGTGTATAAGATTTCATGTGTATACAAAATTATATATATATAAAATATATAATTTTTCAGATTTTTTCAGATATTTTGCAGACAGATACAGAAACAAATATAGACGTGTATGAATGAATGGATTAGTGTACATATATTTCCTCCCTGTTTGCTGATTACACAGGATTCTTTGGGTGCCACTTCCCTAACCGGAAATCTCCTGTGGCAGGCAGCGCCTCTGCTCAGGCTTCAATGGGCTCTGGGCTTGGGGCTGGGATTGTTCTGCCCAGTGAGCCCTGCAGGCTACTCTCGTCTCATGCTACTGGCCCAGATTCAACACCCACTGCAGCTCTGTGCTTGGCCTGTGGCTCGGCAAGGAATGCTGCAACCTGCTTCTGACTTGGGCATCAACATTTGGATGAGGGGAATGCAGGGGCACCTAAAAACTCAGACATGCCAGCAACGGCAGAGCCCAGGAGTGTCATGGCTCTTGCCCATGAAGTCTGGAGGTCTGAGCCCTCAAGGATGGTTGCAGCACTCTCTCCTTCCCACCACCCACAGCACAGCCAGAACAAAAATATTTTCAACTGAGCTTGGTAGTTTTAACATATTTGAATTTATTTTAAAATCAATAAAATGATTAATTTTTTTTTGAGATGGAGCCTCGCTCTGTCAACCAGACTGGAGTACAGTGGCGCTATCTCAGCTCACTGTAACCTCTGCCTCCAGGTTCAAGCGATTCTCCTACCTCAGCCTTTTGAGTAGCTGGGATTACAGGCATGCACCACCATCATCACTCCTGGCATTAATAATTTTTATATTTTTAGTAGAGACAGGGTTTCGCCATGTTGGCCAGGCTGGTCTCCAACTCCAGACTTTAGGTGATCCACCTGCCCTGGCCTCCCAAAGTGCTGGGATTACAGGCGTGAGCCACTGTACCCAGCCTGATATTCTAAAACACATATATAATATGCAAATTTCTAGGAGTAAATTTTATACAAAAAATACGTCACTATAAACTTCTGGAATAGAAATTAGTCACTATTGAAAAAAAGCAAAAAAATCCAGATCTCTACTTTTTTTCTTTTGGAGTGTTCACTTCTGAACCTATTCCTATACCACACTAAATTACTGACTCTTATTCTACTTTCCTACTCTGTTATCAACCATTAGAACTTACTCCTTCACCAGCCCGGGCTGCAGCATAGTGATGCCCCAACTCTACAAATTTGTTTTTAAAAAACTAGCCAAGAGGCTGAGACCAGATGATCAGTTGAGTCCAGAAGTTCAAGTGATTGAACTGTGGAACTTATTCCTTCTATCTAATCACATGTTTATATCCATTAACCAGCCTCTCCTCATTTTTTCATTTCAGTACTTATTGGTTTAACTCATTTTTACAGTATTTTATAGTATTTTAGTGTATAAACATCCTGTATTTTCTTTTTTCCATTTTAGTTGACACATAATAATTACCCATATTTACGGGTATAGAGAGATATTTCTATATGTTATACAATGTGTAATGATTTAAATCAGGGTAATTAGAATATTTATCACCCCGAACATTTATCATTTCCTTGTGCTGCGCACATCTGAAATCCTCTCTTCTCGCTTTTTTAACATATATAATAAATTAGTGTTAACTATATTCATCCTACACTGCTATAGAATATTAGAACTTATTCATCCTTATCTAGCTTTAATTTTGTGGCTAAATGACCTCTTTCTATCCTCCCCGCTCTGCCTATTTTACCTGTCCTCTAATAAACGTAATTCTACTCTCTACTTCTGTGAGCTCAATCTGGTTTTTGGTTTCTTTTTAGCTCCCATATGAGTGAGAACATGTGATGTTTGTCTTTTTGTGCCTGGCTTATTTCATTTAACACAATGTCCTCTAAGCACATCCATGTTGCTGTGAATGCCAGGATTTCATTACTTCTTACAGCTGAATAGCATTCCATTGTGTATATACCACATTTTTGTTATCCATTCATCTGCTGACAGAAACTGAGGTTGATTCTACATCTTCGGTATTGGGAATAATGCGTCAGTAAACGTGAGAGTACAGGTATTTCTTCGATATGCTGATTTACTTTCCTTTGGATAAATACCCATCACTGGGATTGCTCAACAGTATGGTGGTTCTAATGGCTGTACTAATTCACATTCCCACCAACAGTGTACAAGAGTTCCCTTTACTACACATCCTTGTCAGAATTTTGTTTTGTTTTGTTTTTTTGCTCTCTTTAATAATGGCCTGAATAGCTGTACTTCTGTACTTTCAATACATATAAAGAGTAATCGGAAATTTCAATTCTTACCCAAGGAGTCTGTTTCATGTATAAACTATTATGTAACTATATCCTTAGCAAAAAATAATAATAATCTGGCATTTCACAAATTACTACATCCAAAGCAATTTACAAATTTGTACAAGCATGATTTTAAATTTTTGTTTTAAGTATTTAAAGAAATTTATTAAAGCATCTTATCACAAAGATGGAAACATATACAAACTAGAAACATGCAACCATCATCTTCCACAGTCAAGTCAAAATGTCAAATGTTTCTCTTGTTTCCGCAGATTAAAAATTCAGATCTCATACCCAACTACTTAGTCACCCTGAATATTGAAGTCACTTCCTGAAAGTACCCAGGGCAGCAAATAACAAAATGCAAACTATTATATAAAGAAAGTGCAGTTAAAAAAGAAAATATGTGGCGGGTACCCCCTTTCCCTCCCCACCCCCCAATTAAAGGCAAACAATGGCACTTTGCTCTTAACTTAGATTGTCTTCAAAAACTATTAAAATGTAAAAGACTTAAAAAAAAAAGATGTTTAATAGTCCAAAAAGCTCCTTAGTGTTTGAAATAAATGCTTAAACAAAAGACAACATATTTTATATCAAACAAGTCTGAAGAGCCCTGAATTGCAGCATTCTGTAAAATAAACAAGACAAAAAGCTGGAATAGGATTTATTGTCAAAGGCAGAATTTCTTCAGGTAGGTAAGTAAGGAGGTGGTGGTTCTTTTTCAGGCATTTTCACAGTCATTTCATAAGTTGGCAAAACATACTGAGGAGGTGCTTCAAAGGTAGGGTACACAGCAATCTCTGGCACGTTTCGGTTGTTGATGTATTTATAGCAGTTCCAAACACAGTTGATTAGATAAGCCTTAAAAATGATGAATAAGACAAAGAACACAAGAACAATGAACAGGAGGCAGCTGGAGTCCAAGGCCAGGAGGTCATCTTTGTAGGGAAAATCAGGCAGTTGATCCAGATATTCTTTGATTCTTGGCAAATAGGTGAGAGAACTAATAGCAACCAGGCAACTGAGGAAGAAGTCAAAAAGCCGGTAACAGAAGAATGGAATCAGCCAACCCACTTGATAAGGAATTGCTCCATAAACCAGCATTGAACTAATTATAAACATAAGAACAGAGACGGCAAAAAGAACACAGGCATTATAACCATTCTCTCAGATGAATAGTAATTACCGATGACTTCATACTGAAGGTTGACAGCTGGCATGGAGTTTGGATGAGTCACTTCCACAGTCAGCAAAATTGCCATCAATAGGTTTACTACCATATACCAGGTCCCCAGGATAATGGTCCCGGTGCGGACATGGCAACAGCCGCAGCACCGGGTGCAGTAGAACCGGTCGCTGCGGCTCCGCTTGAAAGTCATGGACACCATCGGGAATCTCGAGGACCTTTCTTGGCCAGACCTCTGACAAACGTTCTCCACCCGGCAGTCAAACTCAAACGGTTCGGTCACGGTCTCCAAAACCAAACGACGCGTCTTCAAGCCCGCCCCCACCCTGGGACCGGGTCTGCTCCTTCGTGCCTGGGCACTCGATTTTAAATTTAAATGTCATGAAAACCCAACTGTCCATCAACTGTTGAATTGATAAACAAAATGTGGTATGTCCATACAATGGAATACTGCTGGGAAATAAAAAGCAGTAAAATTATGATAACTGCTACAACATGGATAAACCTCAGAAATACTGTACTCATGGAAAGAAGCCAGACACAAGAGACTACACATTGTATTCTTCCATTTATATAAAATATCTCTAAAGGCAAATTTATAAAGATAAGAAGCAGATAAGCACTTATCTGGGCCTGGAGGTAAGAATAGGGATTAACTGTAAACAGGCATAAATATCTTACTAGAGAGATAAAATGTTCTAAAAATAGTGATGGTTCTACCACTCACTAAAGTTACTTAAAATTATTTAATTGTACACTTAAATGAGTGTATGTCAAGAAATGTAAAACATACCTACATAAAGGCTAGTGGGCATAAGTGAGCCTCATCCAAAACTAAAGAGCCCCATCTCAGCCTAGATTAGTTATTTTCTGCTTGTCCTCACAGACTCAGTGCTTCCATGAGGTGATTAAAAAAAAAAAAAACCTTAATAAAAATAATACATGTTTGAGCTAATGCTTAGTGTTAATGCTTAGTTTTCTCAGAAACTTTAATTTTGGTACTAAATAATCTGAAAAGTCTCAAAAGTCTTGCAGGGGAGAAAAAAATAATTTTCTCTCCTATCCTTCACAGTTCTTAACTCAGACCCCCACCCCCACAAAAAAAAATTAACAAAACAACGGAAGCTTAGCAAATGTATATTTCCTGTACACATGGGAGGTAACACAGGGAAAATGAATCACAGGGAAAATGAATGAATCTCTAAAGTAAATCTCAAGGCATATTTCAAACTTCTCTGTTCAGGTGTCCCTTTTGGCCTTCTGAAGAGAATTATGCTCATAAATCTCTGCTCCCTATTCCCAGTGAAGAATACAACTTGGATCAAAAAAGTTCATGCTTAAAGGGAATGTTCTGTAGTTAAGGGAGGAAAGAAATACCTATGTAACCCTTACAAAATCTGAGATAATACTATCTGTGTTTCTATTAATCTGTTCTCACACTGCTAATAAAGACATACCTGAGCCTGGGTAATTTATAAAGAAAAGAGGTTCAATGGACTCATAGTTCCACATGGCTGGGGAGACCTCACAATCGTGGCAGAAGACAAGGAACAGCAAAGGGACATCTTACACGGCAGCAGGCAAGAAAGAACATGTACAGGACCTCCCCTTTATAAAACCATCACATCTCATGAGACTTATTCACTACCACAAGAACAGTATGGGGGAAACTGCCCTCATGATTCAATTATCTCCACCTTGTCCCACTCTTGACATGTGAGGATTATTAAAATTCAAGGTGAGATTTGGGTGGAGACACAGCTAAACCATGTCAAGTATTCATTTAATTTTATAAAGACAAAGGCTCTGAAGGCTTAAATTCAAACAATAACTCTACATTTATATGTAATATGATTTGACCCTATTATTTCTTTGAGTCTGTTTCTTCATCTATAAAATTCAAATTTACCAACACAAAGATGTTGGTAAAATTACATGGGCTAATGTATGGAAAACTCCTAGCACAGCATCTTAAAAATGATAAGACACTCAAATTTATTTTCCTTCTCTTCAGGTCAGATCTATCAACAACACAGATGAGGGTGCTAAAAAATATCTACAGTGAGAATTTTTTAAAATATCATTACTACCTTCAATCTCAGAGTTACCTAATGTTTCTGAGCATTTATTACAAGAAAAGCACTGTATTAAATTTATTAAATAAAAAAAAAGCACTGTAAAATACATGCTACATGAGAAGATACATTGTGCCAAATTTGGGGATATGAGAGAAGATAGAGCCTACTTTCAAGGCCTTAAGCAAATAAGCTCTAGCACTAAAAAGTGTGCATGTGTATACACACACACACATATATAATACATATATGTCACATATATGTATAAAACATGGTTTATATTGATGTGTGATGGTTGTAGCTTTGCTGTTAAGTAAATGGCTTAGTGCCAAACCAGGAAGGGATGGTAAATAATATATTGTTTCTGTGAACATTAACTGATGTTCACAGTGAACATCAGTGTGTGAACAGTTCTGTGGCTACTTTAAATTCAATGCAGAAGATTCTGAAACCTAGACTGGTCCTATCAGTAAATAGTGGGTGAACAGTTGGCTTTCTCTGTTACTGATGCAAGGATGGGATACAGAGACAAAGATGCCATAAATCTATCACATCAGGAAAGGAAAAAGAAATCTGATACTTAGAATCTTAAAAAAAAAAAAAAAAAACTCCATCCTTGTTACTTTATAAAAAAGGTTAGCAGGTCATATCTATTAATGAAGTTAATAAAATCAGTCATATTAAATTCAGATGCCCATTCCTCTTTTTTATATTATTTCCTTCTTATATTTTTATCTTAATATTTTATGAAAGCTTAACTTTACAGCAATTCACTATAATAAACAAACTGGCATAATCTATGTACCAATCTCCAAATTATGACATCACCCAATTTTTTCTCAATTCACATCTTACTATAACCAATTTATAACCAAAAATACAAGAAACAGTAGACTGCATTGAACAATATGTAATAAGATGGTTCGTTCCAAAGTGAAGCTTAAATAGAATAAGAGCTCACTACTCTAACATTTTTTACTCTTTTTTTTTTTGAGATGGAGTCTCACTCTGTTGCCCAGGCTGGAGTGCAGTGGTATGATCTCAGCTCACTGCAACCTCCGCCTCCTGGGTTGAAGCAATTCTCCTGCCTCAGCCTCACATGTAGCTGGGACTACAGGCACAAGTTGCCACGTCTGGCTAATTTTTTTTTTTTTTTTTTTAGGTCGTGAACTCCCGAGCTCAGACAATCTGCCCATCTTGGCCTCCCAAAGCGCTGGGATAACAGGCGTGAGCCACCGCACCTGGCCTAGTCACTTTTTTTGTTAGTTTCAACATTTTATCCCTAGGAACATTCTAATGATGACCAGATGTACCAAGGAAAGATATGTAGTCTCATGTCTTTAACCAAGATGCCTCTGCCAAAGGGACAACTATTCAAGTGTTTGTTTACCAGTCACCTATATAGTACTTATTCAGATACCTGCTATCTGAGTATCAGATAATCATCAAAACAGCCATAAAGAACTTGTTTATAGTAATTCACAACATGTAGATCTGAAATAAGGGAACATGTTGAAGATATCAACTGGTAACACACAGAAACAATTTCATAACCCCTTCTGTTCTCATATTTTTACCGGAGCCTATGAGAAGAAAAGAAGGCTTTACTTTTCAAGACTTTAATATTTAAGGAGTTCAATCAAAACCCAATGATAAACCAAACATGAGCAGCCAGATGCATAACATTTTGCATTTAGTAGAAAAGTTATCTTCCACGTCTGAAATTTGATCTTAAAGACCCATATTCATATGTCTTAATAGTATGTCATACTTCTCAGATTTAAAAATATAAAGAGGGAAATTAATGCTTCTAGAAACCAAAAAATTAGAGATTAAGTACTATACCACCTCATCTACATTATAAACTGATTGTTCACTAAAGACCACCAGCATTCTTAAAGGCACTCAGAAGACCACAATGCGCTATACAATAAATAAAATAGACCATTTTAATCAAAAATATAAAATGCATAGAGCAATTATATATATATATAATTATAATTATATTTCTATAAAATTAAAGAAAGAAATACTATAAAATCCCAAACCAATTCCACCTCTGGGAATATCCTAAAGGTCTTTTATTTGTGTAAAGTTATCCAATGAGAAATGGAAAAATTGGGTTATTCTGACATCACACTTCTTGAAAAAGCACCTTTCAGTTGATGGTACTACAATATTCAATTAAGTGAACTTTTTTTTTAATAGAGAGGACCCTCAAGGTCTCTCTATACCTCTGCTGAATGAATGGAAAATTTGTAAAACTTTTTCGCTCTAATATAGAAATTGGTAACGCAGTACTCCTATTCAAATGGCACTTTTTTAAGGGGGTTTGCTTTAATTTGCCAGTCTCTTTGCTCTCTTTATTCTCTGGTTCAAAAGTAAAACAGAATATTTTGAAGTAACAATTGTTTCTGAAACTTGCATATATATGTCACTTATCAGTACAACCTTAAGAACTTAAGAATAATTGTTGCCAAATGTTAAATTGATATTTCAATATAAATTTTAAGTCTGCTAGGATTTCCTTATTCATAAAAATTAATAAAGGAAGTAGTAAATTCACATAAACACATCAACATTAAATTCGATATTGAAAATATCATAATAGTTTCTCCATGAGAAACTTAATTATCCCCTGGCAGTAAGAATTTTAAGAATTATAATGTTAGATGTTGCCATACCTTAATTTTATCAAAGAAAACATCATGCAGTATATTGAAATATTTTCCATTTGATACTTGTAGTAAAACAAAATTGGATCAATGAATTTATGTAATTTTATGAATTTCAAGGTATACTATGAAGTAAATCCCATGCCTAAAATGTAAAGACCCCTCAAAAAAACAATGATACAAATTACATTAAACTGATTATCCTAATTTATTCATCACAGCTTTCTTGATATTCAAAAGAAAAATAGTTAAATTATATAAACACAGTTACGTGATTAACAGCAACAAAAATAAAAACAGCTAGGAAATAAAGAGCATAATAATTCAATAAAATATTAGAGACTAAAATGAAATGTGGTCAGTGACTAGTAAAAACATTCTGTCATAACAGTAAATGAAAAGATAGAAGGTAATACATTCCTATTAATATATTAATATCACAAAAGCATATCTGTTCCTTGATAAAGTCATGTAAATAATTGAAAATGGCCTTTTAGTTTTGAGAGTTACTCTTTTATTTTTAATGTACAGTAAAAACAGGTGTTTTTTTTTCAAATGTGTTGTCTTCCTCCTGACAATTTTTCACCATAAAATTGCTTAAGTACCCAACTGTCAAGAGACAATAACAATATCATTATAATGGGAGCCATGGTATTTTCTCTGAAGAATCAAAATATGAAGTCATTTTAATCAGTGACAGTCACAGAATGGGTCAAATGAGCATCCCATTTTTTTTCCACCACTGCATTAGCTTCTGTCATCATTTCTCTCGAACTCTTTCATTTCATATCCTTCTGCTGGACATTCATTTATAAATAAATATCTCATCTTAAAACAAGTACCAGATATAAGAAATGAGGGCAGCTGTTAAAAGCAGAGAGGGAAATCTACCTCCAGCTGTACACAGCCATCTGGCCTGCCTCTCCTGGGAACACAGATCCAGGCAAGATGGCCATTACCAGTGTAAATGAGTACAGCAGGTACCCTACTGTAATAATACATTATATCATAAAATTATCTTGCTCTGCTTTAGAAGCCATTGTGTGTAACTCTTCACCATTAATAGCCATATATTATGTGCCACAGCTGAAAAAAATTTTACTAACAGAATGTGGGAAAACAAAACCATGACTACTCATAAATTGCAGAATTGACATTTTTTTTCAGCAAGTTTATTCTTCATTCCCATAAAGCAGTCTGTAAAATATGTAATGCTTACATTGTTAAAACTAAGAAAAATTTAATAGAATCCAAAAGAAAATAAGCCAAGAGCAAAGCTTTAAATGTACTTTAAAAAATTTCCAATGCTTGTTTTTCATAAACTGAAATAGTGTTTAGTCTACCACGTTTCTTCCAAATGGCAAGAGCAAGTCAAGTTTATTGGGGTAGAATGAAAGATTTCTTTTGATTATTTTGTATAAAAGGTGTAGGAGTTAGTTTTTGCACTGCTATGAACAAACATCCAAGATGGGGTAATTTATAAAGGAAAAGAGGTTTAATTGACTCACAGTTACACATGTCTGGGGAGGCCTCAGGAAACTTACAATCGTGGTGGAAGGGGAAGCTGTCACATCTCACATGGCAGCAGGCAAAAGAAGTGAAGTACAAGCACAGGAAAAACTGCCACTTTAAAAACATCAGATCTCTTAAGCCTTACACACTATCACGAGAACAGCATGGGGGGAACCACCCCCCTAATCCAATCACCTCCCATCAGTTTCCTCCCTTGACACATGGGGATTACAATTCAAGATGAGCTTTGAATGGGGACACAGAGCCAAACCATTTTAGTATTCAAAGGTAAAAATCTCTCAAGAAACTTCTTACATTGCACTTCATGTAGAAGACTTTGCCTAAAATTAGAGATAAGATTCTAGGCTTACCCCTAGCCCTGGGATGTCCCTACTATTGTTCTATTTATTCCTATAGAATAAACAACTATTTTATGCTGGAATTTATTGTTTACAAAGAGCACCAATAAAATGTAAGGTAACAAAGCAAGCAACAAAATTAAGGAATTCAGTATACATTAGACCCTCATGGAAAAGAGAACAACTTCTTGAGGATAATATATAACCAAGGACTAAATCAAAATAAGGAACTCAGGAAAAGAGAAGCTATGGATAAAATTCAGCCAAGAGGTGAATCAAAATCAACAACTCAGGAAATAAGCAAGGTAAAAGACTAAGTGTTGAATATGGTGCTAAGTAAATGTAAATATTTAAATGTAAAACCAAGAATAAACAACTCTAGCATTTATAGTTATAGACATTCTCATCATTCTGGTTTGCTGAGGAAACCCCAAATTGCACTTGCTATATTGCTGCACAGTTATCAATAGCACCCCCTTAGTCTCTGAAAAATATTCCAGTTTGAGTAAATTATATAGGCATTCAAGATATGACACTGACATTACATTCAATAACTAGACAAAGTAATTTATCAAACATTTGCTGATGGGAAAGAGAAGCAGGGAGGAAATGTAAGAGTACAAAATTTCCACATTTTTTATAGCATATAGTCAATAAATATAGGTTTCACTGAAACACAGTGCTGTTTACAACAACAGTTCATGTTATACATATTGAAGGAAGGACACTTGTCTCCTGCTTACTTTAAAATGCATTTAAAAAGATAGACTGATTGCTGATAGGTAAGATGGATTTGTGATAAAGCAAGCACTGTAAATTGTTAATTGTGAAATCTAGGTAGTACATATTTGGGTATTCATTGTAAAATTCTCTCAACTTACCTATATGTTTGAAAAGTTCATAACAAAAAGTTAGAGGAAAAGTAAATTTTACTTAATGATAATTGCTTCTGGGTGGTGAAATGTTTTAATAAATTTTTTTCTCATCTTTATTTCTATTTTGCTATGTTATAATAAATTATTTTACAAATGTGTGTAAACTGTAAACACACTTTACAAATGTTATAACTGTAGTTTCTAAAGCAGCTGCCTGTTTTGAGTGACTGAAAAGTTTCTATCACTAAATTATAAACTCTTGAGAGATCAGAACTGTCTTTATCATCAATGTATCCCCAGTGACCAGCTCGGTGCCTGCCTCACTAAATAAATATTTGTATAACTAATTAAGTAATGAATAAACATATTGAAAATACAGAAATAAGAATTAACACAGCTCTCTCCTGGTCCACACTTTTCCTTGGTTCAGCCACTCTCCCCCAACCATTTATGGCAGGAGAAATATCCTTTTTAAAACATTTCCAATTAGGATCAGAGAGAATAGCCCAAGGTAAAAGCTTACTACTCAAACTTGCGGGTAGTCTGTACATGAGATACTGTGTTTAATGCTAATATTAACTAGATAAAAATTTAAGAAAACATTGTATTTTGATATATATATACACATATACACAAAAATACAATGTTTTATTAAAAATAGCACTGGAGCCGGGCACGGTGGCTCACGCCTGTAATCCCAGCACTTTGGGAGGCCGAGGCAGGTGGATCACGAGGTCAAGAGATCGAGACCATCCTGGTCAACGTGGTGAAACCCCGTCTCTACTAAAAATACAAAAAAATTAGCTGGGCATGGTGGCACGTGCCTGTAATCCCAGCTACTCAGGAGGCTGAGGCAGGAGAATTGCCTGAACCCAGGAGGCAGAGGTTGCGGTGAGCCGAGATTGCGCCATTGCACTCCAGCCTGGGTAACAAGAGCGAAACTCCGTCTCAAAAAAAAAAAAGCACTGGAAAATGTAAGTTAAAACTATATCAAGGGATACGATATTGCTATGCATTGGTAACATCTTTCAAGAAGTCACATTTATAATACATAAGAAGTTTTAAATGTGTGTTTCCTTAGTTTAGCAATGCCATTTCTAGGAACTTATCCTAAAGAAATAATCAGACAAAGTACACAGGTATATTTAAAAGGATATTCACTGACATACTGTTTATAACTCCAAATATTTGGATATAATATTTAGGCCTACAAAGAGGAATTTGATTAACTCATAATATGGTATGAAACAAGACAATATTATAGTTATTTAACAAGGTAAAACAGATTTACCTACAAGAATATCCATAATTTGTGTGTACCTATTCACTCATTAACTTTTTTACATACATACTAAATATCTGAAATAATACAGAATAATGGGAAGGTTAGGGGCACCCACACAGTCAAAAATCACATGTAAGTTTTGACCCCCAAAAAATAGTGTTGACCAGAAGCTTTACCAATAGCATAGTCAACACATATTTTGTGCATTTATTATATACAATATTCTTACAATAAAGCTAGAAAAAAATGTTATTTAAAAAATCATAAAACAAAATATATTTATAGTACTGTACTGTATTTACTCAAACTGTAAGTTTATGTCACCTGTTTATAAGATGAATCGTTTAAAATGGCAGCAACTGGGCCGGGCGCAGTAGCTCACTCCTTTACTTAATCCCAGCACTTTGAGAGGCCAAGGCGGGTGGATCACAAGGTCAAGAGATCGAGACCATCCTGGTCAACATGGTGAAACCCATCTCTACTAAAAATACAAAAAATTAGCTTGGCATGGTGGCGCGTGCCTGTAATCCCAGCTACTCAAGAGGCCAAGGAGGGAGAATTGCCTGAACCCAGGAGGCGGAGGTTGCGGTGATCCGAGATCACGCCATTGCACTCCAGCCTGGGTAACAAGAGCGAAACTCCGTCTCAAAAAAAATAAAAAATAAAAAATAAAAAATAAATAAATAAATAAAATGGCAGCAACCACAGTTACAGATCTCAATCTGTGGTATCTATCAAGCAGTTTAACTTTTTCTTGTAATGTCGTGACTTTGTCTGCTGCTTGGGAGCACTTCCAGCATCACTAGTGGCACTTTGTATGGGTCTCATGGTGTTATTCAAGGTTTACAGTATTACACTAAACAGAATGAAAAATACGGGAGAACCTCGGGAGATCACTTTTCACTGCAATATGCAATTCACTGGAGGGATGAATGCTCACATGGAGATGATCAGTGTCATAAGGCATTTTAAGTGGATACTGGAACACTTAAGTTCACCCCAACAGCAACAGAACGCGGCTACAAAGTGATGACAGTAGCATATTATGTACTACAGTTAATTTTATGCAGTTGTGATTTAATACTGCAACCTTATGTTCGTTTATATTTCTCTCAATTGCAAGTGATGCCAGATTTGTAACTGTGTGTCTAGGTTTTGATAAGTTTCAACCTTTTTATAATAGATATATGTGTATTTTATGGTAGTAAATGATGAAAACAGAGTAGTATCCACATATATTTTATGCCCTCATGACATACTTTTTTTCTCCATTTTTTTTTTTTGTATTTCTAGGCAATGCAGTCCATCTGAGAATTTTTTCAAGTTGTCACAAATCTCCAAAAAAATGTTCCAACATACTGATTTGAAAAAAATCTGTATAAATAGATCCATGCAGTTCATACCCATGTTGTTCAAGGGTCAATTGTGAAGCAAATCGATAACGGTTTCCTTCTAGAGGAGAAGATAAATGGTTATGTTTATTTTTACTTTATAAATTTCTATATGATTTGAAATTTTTACCTGTATTGCTTTATAAACAACAGAACAACAGTTATTGCCAGTTAGAAAGAGACAGTAAAAGAGATAGCCGAAAGAAAGTAGCTAAAAGATGAGTAATTTTGATTACTCTAGGAAAAAATATGAAACAAAGCCAGGTAGCAGCATTCATTACTCTGTGCTTCTTTGCTGTTCCTATGCTAATCTTTCCATCTATTGATTGATTCCACTCTTTTGGAAGTTATGCTCACTTCACACTTGGGGTCCGGCTGCTATTTGAGAAAATGAGGATGTTTCATTGTATCCTAACTCCCACAGTCACTACTACATTCATCTTTATTGACTAACACCTTAGTTCATTTCAGTAAAAACGACCTGGAGTATCAGAACTTCTTCTAGAATAACCAGAGTTTTATGTATCTCTTTACCAAGGAACTGAAGAAAGCAATCTCAGATATTTCAAATCTAATTTAGTGAACCATTAGAGAAAAAGAGATACAAGAAACCAATATATATTAAGCCCAACAAAAAAAAAAACCATTTTCCTGGGTCCTCTAAGATAAAGTTTTGAGATTCTCTGGTGATAAAAATGCCAAAAATGAAAAAATTTATGGCTATGAAGTTACTGCAGAGTACTACAGTCCTAACTATATTCAGGGATTTTACATTCTGGTACTATAAATATCAACCACTAAACAGAAAAGCAAAATGCAAGGAAGACTTTGCATTAACTAGAAAACAATCAATTCTGTGATTATGTACCTGAGTAACCCATATGTACCTGAAACAAATGACAAAGTTAATCCCCTCTGCAACTGACAATCTCAGTGCCACTTCTATTTTTATTAAATTATTTATTTACAGTAATTATAAGAAAATATTTTCTTAATAATTATTATTTTGAAAATTTGAGGAGTTATTTTAATACAGAAAAGTACAAATGATAACAAAACAAACACCTATGTACCATTCAATGACAATTATCATCAAATAAGGTCTGTTTGTTTGCAATCTGTTTATTTCTTAACATAAATAATTAAAATACTACAGGTGCATCCAAATTCCTTTATCCCATCTTACTCTCCTCTCTTCCACTGAGTAAACTAGAAATATCATTTTTCCAAAATCTATCTTTTTGTGTGTAAAGACACACACATAAATGGGTACATAAAATCACAAACTATACAACAGAATGTTATATGTCTTTAATTTGCATAATATTCTTTCTCAATATCATACCAAAACTTTTAATTCAAACTTTTTAGAATCCTCTGCATATTGATGCTTACAGGTAAGTCATTTAATTCCATTGCTGCAGAACACCCCAACAAACTAATATATTACATTTTTCCATTTCTCTTAATAACAGTCACATAAGATCTCATTAGCATTGTTCATGAGTAAAAATCACTCTAAAAGGGTTCTTAAACTGGCATCTTTAAGTTCTATGATTCTAACTCAAGGAGCTGATAAACTTGAAAAGGGGGGAGAATATCCTCAATTACTCAAGTCTCTAAAATGTAACATTTCAATTGTAAGTGGTGGCAAAAAAACAAACAAAAAAAACAGAATTAGCAGTACCTGTGACTTGGTAAACCATAGAAATAGGTATTTTCCTATTCCATTTTATTTGTTGCTGATAGCTCAAGATACAGTTCATGTTCATCACCATTTTGAAACTGTAATGGTTATCAGACCTGTCACTAGATTGTTATAAACTCTTCATAAAAATATTACTTCTTCATAAAAATATTACTATATCATATTTTTCTATTTTGATAATATTTCAGTATGACTACCTTTTATAATCGTATATATTTTATGTATTTAAAAAAAATTTTCTGCAAAGAAGTGCACAGGCTTCATTCACCAGACTGTCAAATATGCCCATGGAATACAAAAACTTACTAACCCATCATAAGATATTGCCAAACTGTTTTTCCAGACTAACTCCTACGAGCAACATATGGGTTCTCATTTTCCCACATACTTATCAATACTAACACTGTCAGACTTTTTACATTCTTTTGCCAGGCTGAGAAGTAACAGATAGCTCCTCAATATTCTTCTAATTTTCATATCCATGATGATTAATGACATTATACATATATTGTTTATTAACCATTCAGGGTCCTGTGATAAACTCTGACAAGATTATCTAATTTTTCAATTGGGTTGTGTTTTCTTATTAATTTGCAGTTGTTCTTTACTGGTACTTAACTAGTAAAGTATTAGTAATTAACTACATGTGTGGCAACTATGATATCTTCTGCCTTGGACTTGACATATCAATTTACTTACAGTCTCCTTTGTCACACGGACTTTTGTTTTTTAATGCAGTCCAACTGACTCCATTTATTTATAACTTGTACTTCTCTGAGTCTTACTTCAAAAGACCTCCCCTACCTTGATATCATAAAATATTCTCCTAATCTACTAACATTAAAGTGTTATTTACATTTAGGTTTGTATTTTTTATTTATGTTAAGGTAATAATCTAATTTCACTTTTCCATGGATCACTTTCAGTTCCTGTTTTCTTTGTATAAAACAAATACAATTAATAATAAGTGATAAAAATAGCCAATATATACATATACACGTATACATACATATAGATATATATATACACACATACACATAAACATTTTAATCTTCACAACTCAAAGAGCAACTACAACAACTCCATTCAACAAGATTAGGCAATTTGCACAATATCACAAAGACAGGTACTTGTGCTTATCTGACTGCAAACCCCATATTACTTATCTCCAACTACTGCATTACTTCCTCCTTCCACCAAGAGAAACTACCTCTAAATAAATACAATAATACTTTCCACAAGTAGATGTAAAATGTAAGGTGTAAAAAGTACAATCCATTTGATAAACTGTGGGGAAATAAAACCTATTTAATATTTTTCCTGTAACTGTATAAAAATTCATGATGGAAGTTTTGTTCAGACAAATCAAACTTTAATCATATATTCTCTTCTCAAATCCACAAAAATTAAATAATTCTGCATGAACAACAGGCAACAAGAAAACAGATGTATTCATAAGCAAAGTCCTATATATAGACTGAGTATCCTTACCCGAAATGCTTGGGAACAGACGCATTTTGAATTTAAGACTTTTTTCAGACTTCAGAATATTTTCAGGATGGCTACTGACTGAGCATCCCTATTTTTAAAATCTGAAATCCAGAATGCTTCAATTAGCATTTCCTTTGAGCATCATGTCAGCGCTCAAAAAGTTTTGGGTTTAAGGGCATTTCAGATTTCAGGCATAGTTTTAGATTAGTGATGCTCAATTGATACAAATCATAAGGTACAAATAAATGGGAACTAAAAAAGTACAACATAAGTAACCACAATATTTTATGAATATATTCTTACATAATATATACACACAACACAAATATATCCATAAAGACTGGTAGAAAGCAATCCACAAAATCTCAAAACCCATAATTACCTCAGAAACTCAGGTAAGCTCGTAATCAATACCATTCATTACATTAGAACTATCATCACTATACATAATACCACTGTACATTTCTTTACTTCCTTCCCAGTCTCCTAAGATTTACCTTGAACCTAATACTAAAGCAATGCCCGTACTGCTACAGAATAGATTTTATAAATAGATAGTGAACTTAAGAAAAAGGTATCAAATTTAAACACAAATCATTATGGAAGTGACCTAGTTTCTACCCCTGATCAGCTGTGTGGCCTCCACTTACTAATTTGTAAAATAACAAAAAATTCTCCAAAGAAGGGCATCTTAGTTTTCCTCTAATGTTTTGGGTTGCCAGGCTTTGCCACTAGAAGGGAGACACTACTACAGCCTTTATTTTTCAGTGTGCCTGGATCTCTCCCTAAATCCATTCAAACTATAAACTTGTTGCTTTACACACTTAGGCCTTCCATCTCTACTACAGGTGCATACTGGTAACAGAAGAGTTTGAAGAAATGTTTTTTTATAGGCAAGGGGGAGGAGTCAATGCATTTTATAGACTGACAAATATAAATTACACAACCATGATAAGTAAATTCAAATACTGCCTATTAAAATAACAGTCTTCAGAAATAAGAACTAATCCTCCTCATAATCTTTTAGGTAACAGACTCACTTTAAGCTTGCTAACTATCTATGGATACTGTAACAAATCTGCTGACCTTTCAGAAAGTTAATTCATATTTTAAAGTTTTGTAGTGTTACAGCTTGCTCTCTGAATTACTTCTCTTGATTTCAGTAAACCTGTGTATTTCTTCTGAGAAAAAAAGTTATTTCCACTAAATACAAAGTATTTAGCACAGTATCTGTACACAATGGCTCTCAATATGTATTACTGTTATTATTATTATGCAATTTGGGTTCAACATTTCTATTGTTATTAAGCAATTTTACACTGATAGCACATGTAACCAATCTACCAAGAATAAAACTCCTTTATACACAAGATCAATAATACTCACAAAATAAATATTTAAAAGTTTAAAATCCATAGCCAGTAGCTGAACTGTTGGTTGAGAGGGTTCAAGAAGAGAGTGGTTTTAATTCTTAACTTACATGGCAAAACACTATCTCACACTTCATATAACAATTACTGAGTCACTTCCTCAAACGTTCATGTATGTTTATCCCTCTCTCCCATCTCATATCCAATTTAAAAATCTGTAACCCATTAAGACAAAGCAAACAAGAATTAAACAGTATCTTCTATTTGCCTAACAAACTTAATGGTCACAATAACAACAAAAAACTATCAAGGAAGGTAAATTTACACACAAAATAAACTAAGAATCACTGCCCAATTATAATTCCATTCCTTAAAGTAGGTTAGGATTATGTTCATATTCTCTAAGCCTACTGACATCCTAATCAAATCTGTTTGTCCTTAAATGCAAGCATCTCAATTTTTTATTCTAATTCAGTATTCAACATTTTTCTTAATTACTATTACTACCGCAATATTATTTTATTTTGTTGTCATTACAAAGGTCATTATTCTCCCTACTGTCAAATGGTCTTCCATAGACTGACTATAGTTTTCTAATAGAAAATATATTTAGAAAATAAGTTAGAATTTTGTAAGACAAACAAATGCTTACAAAATAATTCTTGTTTTGTTTTAAAAAGCATTGTCCATGTTTCCTCTACCACTTGTTTTCAACATCATACTAGAAGTCCTGGCTAATGCAGTAAGACAAGAAAATGAAATAAAGGGTATACATATTGGGAAAGAAGAAATAAAACTGTCTTTGTCTGCAGATAGCACGACAGTCTTGTAGAAAATTCAAAGAATCAACAAGAAACCTCTTGGAACTCATAAGTAATGAAAGACAAACAAAGTTTATTTAGCAATGTAAAAGAGCCAGTATAGCCAACCAACATTTAAGGAGAAAAACAAGCTTAGAGGATACTTCCCAACCTCCAACCTCAAGATATACTATAAAGTTACAATAATTAAGACAGTGTAGTATTAGCAAAAGAACAAATAGATCAATAGAATAGAACAGAGGGCCAAGAAACAGACTGACATAGTCAACTGATCTTTGACAAAAAAAAAAAAAAAAAAAAAAAGGCAATAAAATGGACCAAAGATAATCTCAACAAATGATGCTAGAACACTGGATATCTATATGCAAAAAAATGAATCTAGACTTTACACCCTTCACAAAAGTTAACTCAACATGAATCAGACCTAAAGGTGAAATGCAAAACTATAAAACTACTAGAAAATAGCATAAAAGAAAACCTAGATAACTGGGTATGGAGAAAACTTTTTAGATATACCAAAGGCAATATCCATGAGAGAAATAATAAGCTACACTTCATTAAAATTCATTAAAATTTAAAACTGCTGCTCTCCAAAAGAAATGGTCAAAGAAATGAGAAGACAAGCTACAAACTGGGAGAAAATGTTTGCCAAAGATATATCTGATAAATAGCTGTTACAAAAATATACAAACAACTCTTTAATCTCATCAATAAGAACCAAACAACCCAATTTTAAAATGGGCTGAAGACCTTAAGGGACATCTCACCCCAGTGGACATACAAATGGCAAACCAGCAAATAAAAATATGTTCCATATCACATGTCATCAGGGAGATGCAAATTAAGACAACTATAAACCTATTAGAATGACCAAAATCAAGGGCACTGACAACATCAACTGCTAGAGAGGATATGTAGCAGGAGAAATTCTCATTCACTGCTGGTAGGAATCCAAAATGGTACAGGCACTTTGGAAGATAGTTTGGCAGTTTCTTATAAAATTACTATAATTTTAACCACTTGATTCAGCAAATGCATTCCTTGGGATCACGCAAAAGGAACTGAACACTATGCCCACACGATAATCTGTAAATAGGTGTTGATAGCACCGTTATTCATAAGTGCCAAAACTCAGAAGCAACCAAGACATCCTTTAGTAAGTGAATGGGTAAATAAACTGGTACATCCCGGCAACAGATTATTCAGTGCTACAAAGAAATTAGCTATCAAACCATGAAAAAAACATAGAGAAAACGTAAATGTATATTACTAAGTGAAAGAGGCCAATCTAAAAAAGGCTAACTATATGATTCCAACTTTATGACACTCTGGAAAAGGCAAAACTGTGAAGACAGTAAAACCATCTGTGGTTGCCAGAGGTTGGAGACTGGGGAAGAAGGAGGGATGGAAAAGTGAGAGACAGAGGAGTTTTAGGGCATTATCCATTATAATGATGGATACACTGCATTATACATTTATCCAAACCCATAGAATATACAACACCAAGAATGAATCCTAATACAAACTATAGACTTTGGGTAATTATGATGCACCAACGTAGGTTCATGAATTGTAACAAAGGTACCACATTGGTAGGAATACTGATAAAGATGGAGGCAATGCATGTGTGGAAGCAAGGGATATATAAAAAATCTCTGTACCTGCCTCTCAATTTTGCTGTGAAATCTAAATCTACTCCAAACAAAAAGGTATGCTATTTTTAATGGTAAAGTATCATGCAAAAATATGTATAGAACAAGAAAAACCAGAAGAAAAACTTTCAATGTATTAATAAACATTTGGATGGAGTACGAGGACAGGGAATAGTTAAGGTTCTAAATAATGACAGAGATCACATAAAATCCCGATTGATATTATGCTCTCCGAACTCTGCTATCAACCAGATTTACTCAAGCAGAAATTCTTGAAGAAATAACTTGATGCTCAAAGCAATTATTTATGTTGAACAGAGAAAGAACAAACTCATGTGAAAAACAATTTGAAAATATTAATGCTAGGCCAAAAAACAAGTGTTGTGTGTGCATGTGTGTAAATATACAGATATAAATGCTGATTAATAAATATTTACTATATACTATTATCTAAAATTAAGAGACAATATTAACCAATGTTTTTCCCCATTACAATTCCAAATGCCTTAAAAATGTAGGCCTATACTCATTTCTGACAAATTAAAGTACGGAACCATTAAAGGTCAAGAAATTAAGACTGAGTCATATGCTCTCAAGTATATGTCTTAATTCCAATGTCAGGTATCTGGCCATTTTCAAATAACAAATTCATGAAGGTTTTGTTTTTCTAACTACTGTCAATCTAATATCAATGTGTGTTTAGCTTACTATACATATCCAATGCTCAAAGCTTTTAAAACTAGTATTTTAGATGTTGTCAGTATGTTAGATGTTGTTAGTATTTTATAGGCTTGATTATTTTAAAAATGATTTGCAAAGAATTTTATTTAATGTTTATTGTGTCAAAGAGAATTTAAAGAAATAAAAAGAAAAAATATGTGAATTTACTCAATAAATCACCAAAGCATAACTGACAAACATAAACATAAAAGCAATATTTAGGAATGCCGTGCCCAACTGGCTCAAGAAGAAGACAAAGTTTATCTTGAAGAAAAGTTTCCCAGATTCGATTCTGATAAACAAAATGATACGTATTTAGATATAAGGTCAAAGGGCCACAGTCTTCAAAATCAGTGTAGAGAGATAATGAACTGGACTGAGAGAAACTTTAATCACCTCCATTAAAATCTGCAGCAAATTTTTATTATTAAGTTAGCCTCTCTTCCCCCTGTCATGATTCTGACCTTGGACAAGGTGCTACCTCATCTCCACATTCTATTAATCACTGTATCTCTGACCTCTTCCTACTGTACTACCCCTGCTGATATTTTCAGACATCAAGTCTAACTTCTGCTGAACTGACCCAGCTTTTCTTAGCCTTCCACAAGTAATTATTAACTTTCAACTGTTGCTACCTGACCAAGCTTTAAATTGGACTATTAACCGTGTTACCTTCCACACAGTATCTATCACAACCTGCAGTCAACTATGTTAAATTAAGAAAGATCTTCTGGCCAGGTGCGGTGGCTCATACCTGTAATCCCAGCACTTTGGTAGGCCGAGGCAGGCAAATCACGAAGTCAGGAGTTTGAGACCAGCCCAGCCAACATGGTAAAACCCTGTCTCTATTAAAAATACAAAACATTAGCTAAGAGTATCAGTGGATGCCTGTAATCCCAGCTACTCAGGAGACTGAGGCAGGAAAACTGCTTGAACCGAGACTACAGTGAGTCAAAATCGTGCCACTGCACTCCAGCCCGGGCAACAGAGTGAGACTCCATCTCAGAAAAAAAGAAAGATCTTCTATTATTTGAAATAATTAAATATAATTAGAAGATTTTTATTTCATAAAACATTTAGGGAAGGGAGAAAAAGTTATCAGTAATACAACTATATTCAACGCCAACCAAAACATTACCTCCAATCAGTAGAGCAACATAAATTCTCCCAATACTGACAATACATCTTCCACTCTCAATACGTCTTTATAAAGCAATTAAATAAAATCAAGTCAAGAAAAAATAACTGTAATTAATATATGAAGACATTAACATAATAACGTGAAAAATTAAGGTTACAACTTACAGTGTGCCCCATAGTACCCTAAAATTATAGGCATCCCTCAGTCTACACAGGGATTGGTTCTAGGACACCCCACATGCCAAAATCTGCATATACTCCAGCCCTGCAATTGTTCTTGTCGAATTTGCATATAAGAAAAGTTGGCCCTCTGTGTCCACAGGTTTTGCATCCAGGAAACAGTATCTTTAGCTCCATCTGGTTGAGAAGAAATCTGTGTAAAAACTGATCTGTGCAGTTCAAACCCAAGTTGTTGAAAGGTCAACTGTACTATGTACTACTCTTACATGGCATGTAAGTTCCAAATAATTTTTTACCAAAACACCCCTAAAAACATGTTATATTTTTCCTTCTCTGAGCAATTATGCAAATGGAGCAAACTTTTAAAAAGACAACCATTTCAAAAACTTCATATCATTATTATAGATGGATAGATGTTCCCAATTAGAACATGTGACTATAAAATGGAAAAGAATACTTAGGTTTTTTAATGCCTCTTTTAAACTCATTCTGAGAAAATAAATGTTTTATTACTTTAGATGAGAGACTAGAAAACTTTCAAACCATATGTTTGAATACTGGCTATAACCTTGGACCTATTTTACCCACAACCTTAATTCTAAAGACCTGAAGAAATATGTTAAAGATATACCTTTGGGACCATTACTATTCAATTGGTCAAATCACTAAGTCCCTATGGCACATCTGGACCTTATTAAGATCGTCGTTTTAATTCTTACAGAAAAGACAGCAGAAGTACAACTTGTAAGACTAAAAATATTATTTTAAGTCTATTTTTATTTCCACACACATACTAGAAAATAATTTCACTTCTTGAATTTTTTAGAAAACCTTACAGAAGTAGAAAGCTAAAATAAGTGCTACGTTGTATTGCACTAGGCTTAAAAATGACTTTCTCCCATTTTTCTTATAAATATTTGGATGCTTTTGAAATAGTAACAGAAAATATACTTCTTCCATTTCTGGCAAAGCTATAGCAAAAAGGACTGATTTTCTCACCTGCCTGAAACAAACAAACAAAAGGAAACAAAATATATGAAACAATTTTCAGGACTCTGGTCATCAGGATATAGAAGATATTGTTGCTTAAGAGACACAAAACAAAGTGAGTCCTATGACTGTTCCACCCTACTCCCTTGAGAGAGATTCAAGACTGAGGCACAGAGAGAGAGTATAGGCAGAGATCAGCCGACTCATGAGCTATGGAGATGGAGTAGAAAATCCAGATAACCAAGGCAGCTATAATCACAGGGCAGAGTACTGGAGAGGAAGGAGTTACACAAAGAAAAACCTGGAAACCTAAAGATTCCCCATGCGTATTCAGCTGAGTGCTGATCAAATCCTATGTGTAAAGAAATTACCAGAGGCTGGGAAAAGTTTTTATCTGAAAGTATAATGAGAACTACAGGATAGTTCTCCAAATGGCCTTAAGAGCCCAGCTTTCCTCTACTTTTCACCTGCATTTCTCTCGAGAATAACTGTACAATGTGATGGGAATGCAATATTCTGAGATAGGGAGGGACTGGCTGGAATAGCACAAGCTCTGTTCTTGTCTCCCTTAGAAACAGGATGTCCTTCAGAGCTTTAGCCCAGAGCATCATATTGCCCCAAAGTATAAAACCTAAGGTAGACAATTTTCCAGGGTCCCTCAACTGCAGGGCAAATAATGCACACACAGTCTAAACTCCATCTGTCCCATGAAGTTTCCCTGAGCCGTGGGCAACCAGCAATGAATCCAACGTTTCTGTTGTCCCTTGCCGCCTGCCTGTAAGTAATAAATCTGTTTCATGTAACTTATGTCCCATATTTCATGTAAAATACATTCCATCTCACCAAACTCAAGTTGATAAGGTAGGGCACAGCTAACCTCCTTCATAAGAGCAGTATCTTGTACTCGTACAGGACCAGGATTAGTGCCTATTCCCACAAGCCAGACTGAAAAAAACTTGTAATTCATAAGATACTATGTAGAGTACTCAGATATTCTTGCAATAGTAGGGAATAATTATCCCTACACTGAATGCTGCTCTGATCCTGCCTAACAAATCTTATAATCAAGAACATAAAAGATCAAAATACTAGCTTGCATCACAGCCAGAACAAACCTCAACGACAGTCACAGGAAGACAAAATTATCCAGCATCCAACAAAATGCACAATGCCTATCATCCAATGAAACATTTCAAGGCATGTAAAAAAGAAGGAAATTACATTCCATCACAAGGAAAACAAAAATTAATCAAAACCAACCCGGAACTGATACTGATGTTAAAATTAGCAGAGAAGCACATTAAGCTGTAATCTACATATTCAAGATATTAAGCATAAAGATATAAAAACAGCCCAACTTAAAAGATGAAAACTACCAAATATGAAATGAAAAATACAATGGAAGGAATTAACAACAGAGGAAAAGATTAAACTTGAAGCCATTCCAAAACAGCAATCTAAAATAAAAAAGAAGACAAATTAAAAATTGCACAGAGAGTCAATGAACTATGGGATGACTTTAAGTGGCCTATTAAATGTGTAATTACAGTAATATACAAGTTAGGGAGAACGGTTATACTAGCAGTATACAAGTTGGGGAGAAAGGATGTATAAAATATCAAATAATATAGTACATGCCAAAGTTAGTTGTACAGAAATATGACAGGAAGATCAATACTGATTTCAATGATCAGCAACAACTTTTATAGAGTAGATTAATGCTTATAGTAGATCCTCAGAACGAACATTTTGATTGGTGAAGCAGAAAAAAGAGATGGCAGCCATTAGAATGCAAGGAAGAGAATAAGAAAGGAGAGACTGGACAAGGGTAACCAATAGTGCACAGAACATAAAGAATAAAAGAAAAGGATCTTGAATGTAGAAAGGGAAAAACTGAAAATTAATGAAGTAATTTCAATATAATGATAGAAATGAAAAAAGACTACAAGAAATGAAGGCATAGATAACAGACTTATGAGGGAATAAGTCTGGCTATGAGGATTACAATTGTATTATTAAATTAATCTTTAGGACAATACATGGAAAATAAATGGTTTCAACTTTCAGCAAAGTTTTAAAACTAACAACTCAGAAAGCAGACGATGTATACATAATTATTAATGACTTACTTGGCTATCTCAGTGGAAGTATATAATAATGCTCTATTCATGCTACTCGCATGGCGAAAATATACTTCATATTATTTCAGTAAGTGATAAACAGTGTTTAAAAGCATACTAATACATTGGTCGGGTATGGTGACTCGCACCTGTAATCCCAGCACTTTGGGAGGCTGAGGTAGGCGGATCACCGAGTTCAGGAGTTCAAAACCAACCTGGCAAACATGGAGAAACCCCATCTCTACTAAAAATACAAAAATTAGCCAGGCATGGTGGCATGTGCCTGTAATCCCAGCTACTCAGGGGGCTGAGGCAGGAGAATCTCTTGAACTCGGGAGGTGGAGATGGCAGTGAGCCAAGATGGCACCACTGCACTCCAGCCTGGGCAACAGAGCAAGACTTCATCTCAAAAAAAAAAAAAAAATTTTTTTAAAGCACATGAATATATAATACAGAGTTTATGTTAAACATTATCTATAGGCTAATGAAGCCAAAAATGTTCATACCCCCAAATCTGACCTTTCCTCATACTGAAAACTTAAAAGCACTATAGCTAAGTGGTTAAGTGCATAGGCTCAAGAACCACAAAGCCTGAGTTTGAAACCTGATGACAACACTACTGGCTGGCTAACTGAAGTAAAAATAATTCATCTTGCCTCATGTTCCTCATCCTTAAAATGAAGATTAAGGGTAGCACCTATATCACCTGTTTGTTGTAAGGCCCGCGTCAATACATTTACAAGAATTCAGAAAAGTGCTGTGTTAGTCCGTTTTGCATAGCTATAAAGGAATACTTGAAATTCAGTAATTTATAAAGGAAAGAAGTTTCTTTGGCTAGCAGTTCTGCAGGCTGTACAAGCATAATGTCAGCTTCTGATGAGGCCTAAGGAAGCTCACAATCACAGTGGCAGGCAAAGGGGGAGCCAGTCTATCACATGGTGAGAGGGACCTAGAGAGAATGAGGAGTTGTTAAACAACCAGTTCTCACATGAACCAATGCTGAGAATTCACTTATTACCATGAGGAGGGAACTATGCCATTCACAAGGGATCTACCACCATGACCCCAACACCTCCTACCAGGTCCCACCTCCAACACTGGGGATCACATTTTGACATGAGATTTAGAGAGGACAAGTATCCAAACCATATCAAGTGCTATTCACACAGAAAAAGCTTAATAAGCATTAGTTGTTACTGCTATTATAATATGCAACTGTCTGCCTTGAGAGTGACACTGTTAAATGAACAGGAAAATTAACAGACCCAAACAGAATTTCTGACTTTCTTTCCAAAACCTATTCTTTCTCTATTTTTTCGCATTTTAGTAAGTGGAAAACAACTATTCAAGTCAAGAATCTAGGAAGTATTTGTTACTACCTCCCGTCCTCAGCTCCTACATCCCCAAGTCCAAAGGATAACCTTCTTTCTCTTCTTTCCATCTATACTATTAGCTGCCTAGCCAAGCCATCTATATCTCTTACCTAGACTACTATAGCTGGCTCCTGAAGGTTTTCCCCATTTCCTCTGCATTATTGGAAGAGTAATTACTTTAAAATGTAAAAGAGATCATGTCACCTCCTTGCTTTAACTTTTGACCATCTACTCTTGGCACTTAAAAAGTCAACTTCCTAACATTACTAAGAAGGCGCTACAATGTTCTGGCCTCTGCCTACCACTCTAATCTTATTATAACCCTTTTCCCCTTGGCTCATTCTGCATTTTAACAAGAATACTCCTCCCCTACACAGAACTTTTGTGTCTGGATGATTCTCACTTAAAAGTCAGATCTCCATTGAAATATAGACTCCCCAAGTCAAAAGTAAAGCCTTCCCCAATTATTCCCTCACAACAACCTATTATTTTCCTCTAGAGCACTTATGACAATAATATTTATACATTTAACTGTATGTTTATTTGCTTGATACTTCCGTCTTCTACTAGAACAATGTCTAGGAAGTATTCACAACTTGCTCATGATATTTCTCCAGAGCTTTGTACACCGCCTGTTGCATAGTAACTAACCAACAGATATTTTGGTAAAGAAATTAATAAATGAATAGATTAAACTTGGTCCAAAAACCTATTCTATATGACATGTTTTATAGGAGAAACCTTTTCTACAGAAGCATAACTTTTTAAATACATAAATGTAGACATAATAAACCCTCAATTTATCTGAACCATTAAAAATTGAAAAACTATTTTTAATAAAAAGCTTAAAAAAACTAATTTAATTAAAACCTCAAATTATTAAGCTGCAAAACTCCCAGGAATGATCTGTTCATTTCTGGCAACTTTTAAATCTTCAAACATTTTTTTCTAAAATAACCCAAAAAGGGACCTAATGATGCCAAAAATAAAAACAACTACCATTTGTTCACCACCTCCTATATGCCAAGCATCATAGTTTCATAAAGTACTTTAAAGGTAATAACTCGGCATGGCGTAGTTTATGTCAGATCTTCCAAAACAAATTACAGGCTGGTTGCAGTGGCTCAAGCCTTTTACTGCAACACTCTGGGAGGCCAAGGCACACAGACTGCTTGAGTCCAGGAGTCTGAGATCAGCCTGGGCAACATGGCAAAACCCCATTTACAAAAAAATACAAAAAAAAAAAATTAGCCAGGTATCCAGGCATTGTGGCGCACACCTGTTGTCCCAGCTACTTGGGTGGCTGAGGTGAGCAGATCGCTTGAGCCCAGGAGGTAGAGGTTACTGTGAGCCAAGACTATACCACAGCACTCCAGCCTGGGCAACAGAGCAAAACCCTGTCTCAGAAAAGTAACAAACAAACAACAACAACAAAAACAAATTATAAACACTTTGAAGAATCCCCCACATAGAGCCATATGGCCAACTTGAGTTCAGGAAAATTCCTTCTATTCTAGAACATCTAAAAATAGCAAATAAAGTTCAAAACAAAAATAAAATGTTAGTGGGGGAATTGGCAAGAAACAATTTATTTTCCTAGATGCTGGGAAAGAAAAGAAAGTTAGAATCCAGGGGAGAAAGAAAACAAGAGCTAATGTTCACTCCTGAAGTCTCTCACTAGGCCTGATGGCCTAAAGCTTGGGTTTTGTATAATAAGCAGGCTGGGTTTGACTTGGCCATAAACTGTCTTTGCCATTAACCTGCTATAAGACTTCTCTGGAGATCCTCTGAAATTCCTCACCTGCAAAATTAAAGACTAAAGAGATAAAGGCCTGAAGCCAGAGCAGAGTGAAAAGTAAAATCAGAAACTTCTGTGTAAACCATTAGCAAGTTGCACATTGGAATTATCTAAGATAATTTTAAAATATCTATAAATGTCATCTATCATCTCTTTTACAATACAATTGGTGACCTCCTAAATACTAAGTCAGATGCTTTTAACAGAACATTAATAGAGTTGGGTCTAACTCAAAATTTAAATGGAATTTTTAGAGAAGCATAATGAAATAACAGAGAAGCATTACGAAGTGAAATCTACCCCTACCAAAAAGATCAAGTCTACATTAAATTAAGCTGAAGGTGATTCGTTCTTTCCTATTACATCCTCATTAGAAACAGTGAGATTTTATACTTACTTCAAACTTTTCTAAAAAAGGTTATAGAATCAGAATTTTGATCATGGCTTGGCTCGACCATTAACTCACTTTTGGTAGGACACTGACTGTATTACTTAAGTTGTCTAAGGCTATATGTTCATTTGTAAGATGATAATGATTATGATAAGTGACTTACCAAAAACAAATAAACTACTCAGATACACATTTTTTTCTTAATATTGTAAAGATGTTTTAAAAACTTTAAGAACCTAATTTATAGAGATTATAATAACATTAGCTTACAGATCCAGTGCATTACTTATAAATCCCAATGTGGCAGGAGATTGTCACCTCAAGGCAAATTTAACATTAATTTAAAGTTTTAATTTTAATTAGCCACTATTAACCTCATGTTAAACCTCTCTTTATACTATACTTTTCCTCCCTAAATTTCATCTTTAGGTTTCTAATTGATCATTTATGAAAATTGATCCACATGCTAATCTCATCCTATACCATTCTCCAAGACACTGCTTCTCCAACTTTAACGTGCATATGGATCCTTTCAGAATCTTGTTAAAATGCAGTCTGAATCAAAATGTAAACAGTTTTAAATGCCCCAATTAAAAGTTATAGACTGGATAAATGGATTAAAAACACAAGCTCTAGCTATATGCTGCCTACAAGAAACTTGTACCACCTGTAAAGACACATACATGCTCAAAGCAAAGGTATGCAAAAATATATTCCACATAAATGGAAACCAAAAGAGTGTGGGAGTAGCTACATTTGTATCTGACAAACAGACTTTAAATTTAATAAGAAAATAAGAAGAGACAAAGTCATTACATAATGATAAACTGCACTCTAAATAGCTAACGCAATCCTAAGCAAAAAGAACAAAGCTGGAGGCATCACATCACCCAATTTCAAACAATGCAATAAGGCTACAATAACCGAAACAGCATGGTGCTGGTACAAAAGTAGACACATAGGCCAATGGAACAGAACAGACAATCCAGAAATAAATCCATATATTCACAGCCAACCAATTTTCAACAAAGGTGCCAAAAACAAATATTGGAGAAAGGACACCCTCTTCAATAAATAGTGCTGGGAAAACCGACTATCCATACACAGAAAGTGAATCTAGACCCTGTCTCTCACCACATACAAAAATTAACTCAAAATATAATGACTTTAAGTGTAAGACCCAAAATATAATGACTTTTACCAGAAAAAAAAACACAGGGAAAATACTTCAGGACACTGGGCAAAGATTTTACTGGTAAGACTTCGAAAACACAGACAACAAAACTAAAAGTAGACCAATGGGACTATATAAAATTAAAAAGCTTCTGAACAGCAAAGCAAACTATCAAGAGAGTGAAGAGACAGCCCATAGAATGGGAGAAAATACTTGCAAACTATTCATCCAACAAGGAACTAATATCCAGAATATTAAAAACTCAAACAACTCAAGAGCAAATAAATAATCTAGTGTTAAAATGAGCAAAAGATCTGAATAGACGTTTCTAAAAAGAAAATATACAGATGGCCAACAAGCATCTGAAAAAATGTGCAACATCACTAATCATCAGGGAAAAGCAAATCAAAACCACTGTGAGATACCATCTAATCCCAGAATGACAAGTATCAAATGACCAAAAAAAAAAAAAAAAACCCACACAAAAACAAATATTGATGAGAATGTGAAGAAAACAGAACTCTTACACACTACTGGTGGAAATATAAATTATTACCCCCATTATGGATAACAGTATGGTGGTCCCTCAAAAAACTAAAAAACAGAACCACCAAATGATCCAGCAATCAATCCCGCTACTGATTAATATCCAAAGGAAAGGAAATCAGTATATTAAAAAGATATCTGCACCCCTATGTTTACTACAATGCTATTCACAATAGCCAAGATATGAAATCAATCTAAATGTCCACCAACAGATAAATGGATAAAGAAAATGTGGCATATATACATAATGGAATATTATTCAGCTATTTAAAAAAATGAAATCCTGTCATTAGAAGCTTTATGGATCAGCCCAGAGAACCTTATCTTAAATTTAAAAAAACTCAAGCACAGAAAGATAAAAACTGTATGTTCTCAAGCATATGTGAAAAAAAATGAGCTCACAGAAGCAGAGAGTGGAATTTTGGTTATTAGAGGCTGTGAAGTGTAGGGGGAAGGAAAGGACAGGGAGAGGTTGGTTAATATATTCAAATTTACAGCCAGATAGGAGGAGTAAGTTCTAGTGTTCTATAGCACTGTAAGGTAAATACAGTTAACAATAAGTTACTGTATATGTTCAAAGACCTAAAAGAGAGATTCTGGATGCTCCCAACACAAAGAAATGATAAATATTTCGGATGGATATGCTAATTACCCTGATCTGATCATTACACATTGGATAAATACATGGAAATGTCATTCCGTACTCCATAAGTATATATAATTATTATATGTCAACTAAAAGATTTAAAAATATGAATGGAATGAAAAGACTATGGATGCTTTTTTAATATAAAGGACATAAGTAGTAATAAAACATAATGTTGCAATGTTGCATTAAGTGAAAATGGTACATTTCTGGAATACTAACATATCCAGAAAGAAGTTTTTTTAAAAAAATATGCTCAGATAAGGATGCATACAAGGAAAGCACTCTGCCTTTAAGTGAATGTTCTGCTGACACTGATACTTTTATAACTAACTACACACCAATACATTTGTTCTCTAACTACCCAAACATAAAAATACTTTTATGAGTTTCACAATTAAGAAAGTTAAAGAAAAATTAAGTAAGTTCAACATCAATTAAGCAAGCAAATATTTTAAATTCCCACAGAAATATTAAAACAATTAAGTCACTGTGTTTGATTAGACTTTCTATGAGTACTTGTTGAAACAACATTTTCTCACAAAATACTGCCCCTGCAATAGAGAGGACAAACTAGTGACACTATGTATCATGAGATTTGACTCAGCACATCTTCTTATTAAGGTGACAGTCCCCTTCCTTATTCCCATTCCTGGTTTTTCCTTCCAAAACCTGCATTGTCATTTTAAGAAAGATCTCTTCTCTAATAAAATAAGCATTGTTGTTTTTTTTTTCTGGTGTTAGGATATACTTATATAAATGGCTTACACTTCTTATAACGTACTCTTCCAAGAGCTGCTTAAGGAAAAAAAAAATCCACTTTAATTAAATTTGATTAAGCCTCCCACACAATATGGCATATATAATCGTAAGAAATGATCACCAAAGGTGAACACTTCCAGTACAAATTAGCTTGCTATCTGCTACCCCCCCAGCAGCCAATTTCATTTCAAAACAATGATCATACTTAAAAATTCTTCTTTCTTACACTGTGTATATATTTACCATCCGTGGGACCTAGTGTTCCGCTCTGGAGCTACAAAGAATAAATAAGCCATAACCATAGAAGACACATTTTTATAATTCAAAGGGAACAACAATGAGCCTATTATTTTTCATTTCCCAAGCTAAACTTAGCAAATTACTTCCAGTAATCCTCATGTAGCATGACTTTCACTTTTTTCCATCACTGTCAATCTTCTCTGCACTAGCTCTAGCTTTCAAATCTAAAGTGAGTTTTATTAGTTCTGTATTACATTACAAAATGACTATGAACATAAACCAAAAAAGCATGGAAAAGAATTGAAGATAGTTCTGAATTCTACAACCACTGTGATCAAATATTAAGTGTTTAATGTCTTACATTGCTTTTAAAAGACTTCTAAACTAAAATATACTATTTAATTTCATTTTTATGATAGGAAATCTCAGTGTGTTTGCATTAATTTGTTTAGAACAGTTCTAGTTTATTCCTACTGCCATGAGGTAAATTTTACTAGCATCTCCTTTCCTTTTCAAATGTATTCTAGTTCTATTATCGATTATATGGTCACCCAGCTATAGGTATCTTTACATGGTGTTGAAATAAAAATGAAAATATACAGACAAATCTCTAAATTTAACATTTTATTTGGGAAGCAAGAATTGCAATTTGGGGTACATACAAATTGAGTGGTCTTCGGTATGTCTGAAAAACAAAGAGAAGGTTGTGGGTTTTCTAAAAAAGGAGAATTGCTGCATATCATTTTTAAAGAAAGGTCATTGGCTCTAGTAAAGTCTTGGGAAGCTGGTGAGTGACTATAAGGGGTAAGACTAATCTTAGAGTTGCAGCAGGTTGTTCCAGCAGCTATGAGATAAAACTGGTTTCAGGTCATAGCAGGGTTTCAGCAGCAGACTTGTAGAGAATTACATTCTTAGAGCAATGCTATATGACCAGTGAGTTATTCCCCTAGCCTCTTGACTCTGTTTTAGTTGGGTATGCCAAGATTGACCCAATTTGTATGATCAACTTTCACAATGTTATTTATAGCATCTTTGATAGTCTCTTTGAGCTTTAATTTTTAATTGCCATTTAAAATGTAAATATAAATTTTTAGAAACTTAAGATAAAGTCATTGATATTCAAAATGGTCAAAATGTCCTTTATTATAGCATGAAGGTATGTATCTTCAACCCATTTCCAAATAACAATAAAAAACAAATTCGTAAAAAACTGGTTTAAGTCTCATCCTTCAAGTAGCTCAATGGATTTTTAATTACCTACCAAAAGAAAACTAGTCCATCAACTAATGAAGTAATAATTCAGTCTCTCATAGCTAAACAGGCAAGAATTCTGAACACGTCATTCAAAAACTCTGATTCATTGCTTTACCAGGAAATCATTATTTAGAAAAATTAAAATGGAAACTTTAGTAATAGGTAAGTTGAAATAAAGCAATTTAATTATAACTTCTAAATTTCAAGAGGAAAAAGCTGAGATCCATTTCAAAATCTGAATCAGTAACCTTATTCAGTAAGTATGTCAATTCACAATACATTATTGAATATTTAAATCATAAATTTGATTATCCCTTTATAACACTTTCCCCAACGTAAAATTCATCGCAGTCTTGCATATGAAAGCAGTTTTTAAAGCCTAAACATGTATAATTTCCACCAAAAATATATGAACTATGCATAGTATTTGCAAAAGTACAGCTCAGAAGAATTTCTTTTTAAAGGCAGGGTCTCACTCTATCACCCAAACTAGAGTGCAGTGGCACACTCTCAGCTGATTGCAACCTCCACCTCCTGGATTCAAGTGATTCTCCTGCCTCACCCTCCCAAGTAGCTGAGATTACAGGTGCCACCATGCCAACCACCACCATGCCCGGTTAATTTCTGTATTTTAAGCAGAGATGAGGTTCTACCATGCTGACCAGGCTGACCTCTAACACCTGACCTCAAGTGATCCACCTGCCTCAGCCTCCCAACGTGCTGGGATTATAGCTGTCAGTCAACACACCTCACCCTCAGAAGAATTTTTGAAATAAAATATATATTATCCTCTTATAATGAAGCAATGAACGTACACACATATATTACTTAGCTTTTTTAATATTTAAATTAGTTGCCACATAAAAATTCCATTTGACTTAGAAAAATAAGTCTGAATAACACTGCAAAATAAAATCAAGTAATTCTCATTGAGGAATCTTGATACAACATTGGCCATGTGACAAAGCAGCCTTAGTCCTGTTAAGGCAATGTGTTAAAAATCAAATACACGCCGAGGCGGGTGGATCACGAGGTCATGAGATCGAGACCATCCTGGTCAACATCATGAAACCCCGCCTCTACTAAAAATACAAAAAATTAGCTGGGCACGGTGGTGCGTGCCTGTAATCCCAGCTACTTGGGAGGCTGAGGCAGGAGAATTGCCTAAACTCAGGAGGCGGAGGTTGCCGTGAGCCGAGATTGCGCCATTGCACTCCAGCCTGGGTAACAAGAGCGAAACTCCATCTCAAAAAAAAAAAAAAAAAAAATCAAATACATAAAATGTACTTTACAAAATTCCTATTAATTCCAAATATAAAGTAATACAGGTTTATATGCAAATAAGTATACATCCCAAAATTTATTCAGTTGACTATGTCCTATAAAATGTGTATTTTAAATGACAATGTACTATGTTTAAAACCATTGTTATTGATAAATTTAAAGTATAAAAATTTTCTAAATAATTCAAGAAATATTTAAATTAAAATGAAGCACTTCAGAAAAACAACCATCCCAAAGTTAAACTCTCTTTTCTCCTTCAAAATAACCTTAAAACATAAAAACACTAGAATAGTTTCACAGCAGGAGACATTCGTTATAATTGAAAAGTATAAAGTTGAATATGTTTATTAGGTTCTAATTGGATGATTGCTCTAAATGTTTTCCAAGTGATTTACACCTAGATAAAAACCATTTGAACACAAAGTGTAACATCTAGCTTAAAATAATGTTTCACTGATCCATTTCTCTGTAGTATAAACTCTCAAATTCTTAAGAGAAAATGAAACAATGTTAGCTATCAAATAAAACCTAGCTCTCATGGAAGAAACTATGGGTCAAACCCTAAAATTAAGCTTTGTGAGATGGTTATCAGAAAAATTACCACTTATAAATTGCTCTCTAGGGGTGAAGAGGTAGCTGAATGCTTTACTAAATAATACCGATTATCCAGACCCACTCTAAACAGTTAGAAATAGAAAACAATCTTCCAGTTACAGGAAAGGGCCTAAGCAAAAGATTGATGAAGGCTTTTTAGGGAATAAATGAGAGCAGGATGACAACAGAATATGCAAGAAAGTAAGCTGAGCACTAAAGTATAACGCCTCTGGACAACTCCATAATCAATACAACTTACCCATACTCATCATATTTTTTTATAACTGTATACTTTTGGTAGCAACAATGAAGAATGCAAAAGGTGGAATCTCTATAGACTGAGAGAAAGAGAGACAAGGAAAAACAGAAGAAGAAGGGTAGGAGGGAGTAAAGAATTAGGGAGATATTATAAATTACTAAGGCCAGTCACTGCTGAATGCCAGTGAGCTTCCCTTGAGGGCAAATGCTGAACTTCCGTTTAAGTCCAGCCAATACAGTAAAGGATTCAAACAAAAAAGTCTGCAATAACTTCCAGGAACAAAGTATCACCAAAAAATGGCATGGAAGTACCTGAAATTACCTAAGAAGAGGACTGGCTCAGCTAGCTTTTTCATTCTCCACCTTCTACTATGAAGATAATATGCTTCTGCCAACTATCACCCCCATATTTGAAACTGTCAGGAAAGTTGCAAGATAATATGCTCTGGAGAAAAATTATTATTATTTCTGTTATGGTAATCTGTAACCAGTGATCTCTGATGATACTTTTGTGGCTGTTTTGGGGCACCACAAATGGTGCCCATAAAACATGGCCAACTTAATCGACAAATGTCATGTGTGTTCAGACTGCTCCATCAACCATTCCCCACCTTCACTCTTCTCAAGCCTTCTACTGCCTAAAACATACAAACACTGAAATTAGGCCAATGAATAACCCTACAATGACCTCTAGGTGTTCAAGTGAAATGAAGAGTCACATGTCTCTCACTTTAAATCAAAAGCTAGAAATGATTAAACTTAGTGAGGAAGGCATGTGACAAGCCCAGACAGGCCAAAAGCTAGACCTCTTGTACCAAACAGACAAGTTGTGAATGCAAAGGAAAATTTTTTCAAGGCAATTTAAAGTGCTACTCCAGTGAACACACGAATGATAAGAAAGCAAAACACCCTTACTGCCGATACAGATAAAGGTTAAATAGTTTGGATAGCAAAAAATCGATAATATCATTCCCTTAAACCAAATCCTAATCCAGAGCAAGGCCCAAACTCTTCAATTCAATGAAGGCTGAAAGGGGTGAGGAAGCTACAGAAGAAAATTTTCAAGCTTGCAGAGGTTCATTCATGAGGTTTAAAGAAAGAAGTCATATCCATAACATATAAGTCCAAGATGAAACAGCAAGTGTTTATGCAGCAAGAAGCTGCAGCAAATCACCCAGATTTAGCTAGCACAATTGATGGAAGTGGCTATACTAAACAGATGTTCAGACTAGACCAAACACCCTTCCACTGGAAGGAGATGCCCTGGCTAGCGAAGTTGATGACTGGTTTCAAAGGACAGGCTGAATCTCTTGGTAGGGGCTAACACTGCTGAAGTTGAAGCCAGTGTTCATTTACCATTCTGAAAAGCCTAGGGTCCATCACAATTGAGCTAACTCTATTTTGCCTGAGCTCTATAAACGTAACAACAAAAGCCTGGATGAAAAACAGCCCACATGTTTAAAGCATAGTTTACTGAGTATCTGAAGCCAGCATTAAGACCTACTGCTCAGAAAGAAAAGATTCCTCTCAATATATTATAGCTCATAGCCAAAGCACCTGGTCACTAAAAAGCTCTGGGACAAAGAAAGAATTCTGCTTTAAACTTAGTTGATAAAGCAGTGGCAGTATTTCAGAGGACAGACTCCAATTTTGGAAAAAGTCAGACTATGGGTAAAATTCTATCAAACAGCATTCCATGCAAGGGAAGAATCTTTCATGAAATAAAGAGAGAATCAATGTGGCCAACTTAATTTGCTTTCTTATTTTAAGAAATTGCCAGTTGCTCCAACCTTCAGCAACTACTACCCTTATTAGTCAGTAGCCATCAACAAGAGGCAAAACCCTCCACCAGCAAAAGGATTATGACTCACTGAAGGCTCAGATAATTGTATTTTTTTAAGCAATATAGCATTTTTAAATTAAGCTATATATACTTTTTTTTTTTTCTTCTTTTTTTTTTTTTTTTTTGAGACAGAGTCTTGAACTGTAGCTCAGGCTGGAGTGTAATGGTGTCATCTCGGCTCAATGCAACCTCCATCTCCCAAGTTCAAGTGATTCTCCTGCCTCAGTCTGCCAAGTAGCTGGGATTACAGGTGCCCGCGACCACACCTGGGTAATTTTTTGTATTTTTAGTAGAGACAGGGTTTCACTACGTTGGCCAGGCTGATCATAAACTCCTGACCTCACGATCTGCCCGCCTCGGTCTCCCAAAGTGCTGGGATTACGGGCATGAACCACTGTGCCCAACCTACGTACTTTTCTTTTAGACAGAGAGCTACTGCACATTTAATAGACAACAATACAGTGTAAACATAACTTTTATATGCACTGAGAAACCCAAAAACTTGGTAACTCTTTATTGTAGTATTTGCTTTACTATAGTGGCCTGGTACCAAGCCTGTGTCTCCAAGATATGCCTGTATTCAACTGAAAGTATAAAAAATAAAAATAAAAAAAAAAAAAAAACACTCCCAGGGGCAGGGCACTGGCTCACATCTATAATCCTAACACTTTGGAAGGCTTAGATGTGGATCACTTGAGGTCAGTGGTTCAAGACCAGCCTGGCCAACATGGTGAAACCTTGTCTCTACTAAAAATACAAAAATCAGTCAGGTGTGGTGGCAGGTGCCTATAAAAGGCTGAGAGGCAAGAGAGTACCTTGAACCTAGGAGGTGGAGGTTGCAGTGAGCCAAGATCATGCCACTGAACTCCAGCCTGGACAGCAGAGCAAGGCTCCATCTCAAAAATAAAACAAAATAAAATAAATAAAGTAATAAAATAAAATAACAATACTAACAAGTAAAGGAATAGAAAGCAAAGATTGCAAAATGTTTTAATGTAAGATCAAAAATATATTTTGAACAATCAGGCAGCTAAATGCAGCATCTCCACATCCCTAGAGGTATGCATTCAGTCTCTTCTTTCTTCAGTATGAGAAGCACAGATAAAAGAGTAGTTAAATCAGAAGAACAGCTTTGAAGTCAATTCTGCATTTGAATACCGACCCAATTACAAGTTGTGTAATTCCAGGCAAATTACTTCAACTCCTGAACTTCATCTATACAATAAAATCATGCTAAGGTTGTTATGATGCTTAAATGAAACAATACATGTAAAATACTTAGTAAATATCAAATAAATGGTGGTTATCATTAGTTCAACTACGTTAAAATGTACCAATAAATTGTTGCATCCACTTAATTAAATCTAAACAATTACACGTTTTTAAAAGCATTTCCAATTTCTTCTTCCAAGCTCTTCTGATTCACATGGGTGGAAAATGACAGAGGCCTCTATTTGAATTTACATAGCTTCATATGCTACAAATATAGTTGCAGCTTATTTCAAACCAAAGAATACAATCTTTCAACCAATTTCTAGCAAGCATCATTAGGAAAATTTGGCAACATTCAATTAGATATGTTTCAGTAAGAGAGAGTGTGTCTGTGTGTATGTGTGTTTGCGTGCACGTATGTTTGTGTGTGTGCACAAAATACATTATATAACAGTATTGCTTTAACACTGGAAAAAGATGTTGAGTGTTTTGTGAAATAAATCATTCTACACAGATGACACATGACATGCAAAATCAGAACTTCCCTACAATGAGAAAGTAGCCAAGAATTTATAATGCTATGGACAAGCTATAAACAATAATGATAATGGGGGAATCTTTTATAAACCTGAAGGTTCTATTTGTACAAATTTTTCCATCAATACTTTGCATATAGAATCCCAAATTCATTATTTATAATGGATACAAATAAACCTATTTATTTTTAAAGAAAATGAATTGTCTTTTAAGTGACGACGTGACAGAAATAGTATGACAAAATTTTAAAAGCTGAATTTAAAAATTAGAGAAATAAGCAGCACTAAAGCAACGAAAGCAACATGTTAAACTCGGTCCGCACTAAATGGATTACAAATTGTAAGGTATATTGCCGAGTTAAAATGAAGAAACTGAGGCCAGTGTGAGAAAATGAGAATCCAATTTATTCAGCTCCTGGGCGAGGTTCTGTGGTCCGGGAAGGGGCCAGAGAAGTCGCACTGGGCTTCTCAGGTGTGGGGTTTTATAGGGAGTGGAGGTAATTGATTGGTCTTTAGGGAAACGAAGAGCAGACGGTTTCATTGGTGAGGAGGGTTGATTGATCATTAGGGAAACAAAGAGCAGACAGTTTCATTGCTGAGTTTCACTGGTGAGGGGGTTTGATTGATCACTAGGGAAACAAAGAGCAGACAGTTCATTGGTGAGGGGAAGTCAAGGTGCCGACAGGGCGAGCTGCCACTGGTTGCCAGGCGGGACTACTGGTGGGTTGATTGGCTGGGGGGGTCAATGTTAAGCTGCCGTTGGACAAATCTTTGGCGGGCTTTTTAAATTTTGAAGGGGTCGAGTGAGGAATGCAGGAGTGGGTGTGTGGAGCCTGCATAGAGAGACCAGATAGGAGTGCGTGTGGGGAGCCAGCATAGAGAGGCCGGCAAGGGGAGAGATAAGTGTGTCCATTTAGCTCCCAGCAAGGCAGCCGGCCTTACACAAACCATACACAAGAGTGTAACATGGTATCTGAATACAAACAGACAAGAAAAATTTTCAACTGAGATTCCTAAAAATTATGCTAATCAACAAAAATGCATTAAACACTTTGTATCAATTTTAAAACCCTTCTACTCTACCTCTAACTAAGGTTACCAGATGCCCCCATTAGCCCAGGGACAGTCCCAGTTTACTCCTATTATCTCAGCAAAATTATTAATTGCACCTTATTTCTCTCCCACGAGTCCTGGTTTGAATGATAAATTATATAGTCAGGCTCCTTCTAAGTACCTGGCTCCTTCTGGCTATAAGCTATTAACTTTGCCTTGGTACAGATGTCAGGATAAATACATGTATATTCTGAGACAAATTAAATAAACTTTGTGTGTGTATATAATGTAGTTTCATTATTATGATGCTATAATTTGTTATCTCAAATTCATAAGGAAACTCTGATTCTCAACTCATCTAAAATTATGGAGTATATATTTTCAATGAAAATAAACTGCCCATGTATTTTCCCACAAGTAGCAAGAAAAACTGTATAAATAGAGGCAGAGCAGCACAACAGAAGAATGACTAAAAGAATTTAGTAGCTTATCTATCTTACAGTACTTGCTATGCCAAATGTAGAAGCAGATGGGACAAAGACATTTCAACAATTATAAGACTATAAATAAACATTTCACATGGTACTCTTAACTATATAGTAATAAAAGAAATCGTTGACTTTTTATAATTTTTAACATTTGATTATTTAAGATATAACAAGTCACACAATAATAACTTACCAAAACTATCTAGTGTAAATCAAGTCTACTTGGCAACTACCAAACAAATAGTTACATCCTCCTGAATGACTGAAGAAAGTGGTCAACCAATGTGTCTTGCCAGAAAATCATGAGGTTAAAGCCTAGAATGAAATATGAGGAAAAAAATAAAGGATAATGTAATCTCCAAGTACCAAAAATGGAAAAAAGTGAAAATAAATGACAAAGTTTTACACAAATACAACAATAAGAATTTACATGTTTTTTACAAAAATCAGCCATGTGAGGTGGCAGGCACCTTAATCTCAGCTACTTGGGAGGCTGAGGCAGGAAAATCACTTGAACCTGGGAGGTGGAGGTTACAGTGAGCAGAGATTCCGCCACAGCACTCCAGCCTAGGCGATAAAGCAAGACTCCACAAAAAAAAAAAAAAAAAAAAAAGAATTTATATATTTTTAAATTCTGTATTATTATCCTAACGAAAGCTGAAAAAAGTTATAAATGTCTTTCACATTTATCAAAACAATTAGAAATGACAAAAGCCTAAGTCAATCTAGTTTAAGCAAAATGGACTTTCTAAGTTCACATAATAAGGAAGTATGGAGATAAATTTGGTTTCAGGGATGACCAGATACAAGAACTTAACTAGTATTATCAGTACTCCCTCTTACTATAAAAGCTCTACAAGGGCAATGATTTTTATACATTTGTTTATTTCTGCATTGTGACTGCACCCAGAACAAAGACTGGCACAGAGTTAGTGCTTAAATATTTACTGAATAAATGAATACCTCTTCTCTTTGTGTTTTTGCTTAACTTCTGAACAACAGAGTTTTTCATGCCAGAAGTGATACAGAAACTAAAAGCACATCCTTCCAATTTCATAAGCCAATTAACAAGGCAATCTTTCTGCTAGTTCCATTTGGACAAATCTCAGGGGTAGTCACTTTCCCAACCTTGTCCCAATCATGAAGGCAAGAGGAATAAGTAATATGTGTAGCTTTGCCTGATAATATGCTTACCTATGTGGCCATTAAAAAGGGGGTTAAGATGAAAACAAAGGGGAGAAAAAGGAATGGAGGCCTACAGAGGACAAAAATAAGAAGTACCACACCTTACTCAATGTGTCTTTCATTACCAGAAACCCAAATGCAAACATGGCATTCATCCTAGTAATTTTTTAGTGCTTTTTAGTCCGGCATATGCCACAGGAGATACTCCTTAGCTAAGTATTCAAAATGTGCACATAAAAACCAAAAATTTCACAGAGAGGCAAAAACCATTTGTTACATTCCAACCACTTACAAAAGTAGTCCCTATGTAGACATCCATCCTCATTTCACCCTAGCATCTATCCCAACCCATCATGTCACATTATTTTTTGGTCACTCTCATATTTGACTGCAATCTTATCTATGACAAAGTATTTCATCAAGTTGATATTTAAAAAGTGATGCAAGAGAGTTACTCATGTTTATACGCAAAGCCATTGGCAAATGAAGACCTGTCAGGTTTATAATATTCAACATTTGAAAAGACAAAGTAAAAGTCAACAAGGTTGATAATATTACTTCAAATATGAATGACAGACTATCAAAGAATTCAAAGAAGCCCTGGTAAAACTGAAAATATTTTTGCAGAAATGACCTCTAGAATCATGCTCCAAAAGTTAAACAGTAACTGAAGATGTCCTATCACTCCATCATATAATTTCACTGAGAAAAATCACACCAAGAAATAGCAGAACTTATTCTTCCTTCATTCTAACAATCATGACTACTTGTAATTAAAAGCTGAATTTTAAGGATATGATTAAGCAAATTTTCATAATTTTGATTTAGTTTCACATAGAGAATTCCAAAGCCTTTTTTTTTTTTTAACCATTATGAAATACTGTTCATCATTTTAACTAAAATCATAAACTGGCCTCTTTCCAAGTACTATTTAAGAAGAATCTTAACTACTTGATAATGTTTGCTATTATTTTAAATGTTAAACAAATAAGTAAGTATCTACTCTGGGCAAGGTTCCAAGGGTGATCTGAAGATAAATAATGTAAAGGATCTTATGCTAGTATTTGATAGAACTTTTCAAATTACTGTGATAGAATCAAGACTGACTAATGCTTGGTGGCTAAGTAAAGAAACAGTAAGTTAGGAAGAACTTTTTTTTAATTGAAAACATAATAACTTCAGTGTTCTGAAAATAAAGCTTCCCCTACTGCCCTGAAGTGTTTTTCAGTTCCTTCATTAAAAGGAATGATAAAATGTTAAAGTTCAAAGCCTCTTTGATCTGGCTCAAGTCTAATTCTAACTGCTGAAAGTACTGTGACCCAGAAAGATATGGTGGCTTAACCAAGATCACTGAGTTAAGAGTTAAAAGAGCTATGACTAGAATTTGTTACAGATTCCCAATTTGCCATTGTCTTAGCCAAGAGTACATGCAATAAAATCCCCTCCTGGTGGTCATCACTAACTGAAGACCAAAATAAGACTCGGGTTACAACTTTTAAGAATATGTGTTAGCGAGGCATGCCTGCAATCCCAATGGTTTGGGAGGCTGAAACAGAAGGATCGCTGGATCCTAGGAATTTAAGAGTAGCCTGGGCAATATGGTAAAATCCACTCTACCAAAAAAAAAAAAAAAAATCCAATCACACATGCACACATAAATTAGCCAGGCATAGTGACATACTGAAATTACCCAGGCATGGTAACATGTGCCTGCAATCCCAGATACTCAGGAGGCTAAAGTGGGATGACTGCTTGAGCCCAGGAGGTTGGTTGTGGCTGCAGTGAGCTGTGATTGTGCCAGTGTACTCTAGTCTGAGCAAGAGAGCAAGACCCTGTCTCAAAAAAAGAAAAGAAGAAAAACAAAAAAAGGAATCTATGTCTTCTGTGAAGCCAGATAAACAAGTACATATACCTCCTCTGAGGAATATATGATGATAAAAGTGGTAAACTTAGAGCCAGATGATCAGTTGTTGTGGTCCAGCTTTTTTCCTCAGCAGCTGTGTTACCATGGAACAAAAACATTTGAACTTAGTTAGGTCCTCTCATCTTAAAATGGTAACAGTAGCACCTTTTCAAAATAATCCTATGAGGAGTAATGAAGTGATTTAAAATTGTTTTCCTCAAAACACCAACCACTAAAATCTGTTTCTGAGCTCCAGGAAAACATTAATAAATAAAGCTGATGATGAACATACACTGGCAATAAAACTGCTGCATCTCATATAAAAGGGAGCTACTATTAAAGAACGGTTTCTGAATTCTATGTTTTAGTCTAGTCATTCCAAAAAATATATGACATGAATCACTGCTCTAAATATGCAAACTGTAGCATCTTCTGATAATGTTGTCTAGAGAAAACATTGAGAATGCATACCAATAAGTTAGTTTAGGGGCTGAGTGGTTTTGTTAACAAATGATGGATGCAAATGTTACTAGTCTGTTTTCCTGCACAATATATTCATAGATGCAAATACAAAGAAAATGTACTACTCTAAATCAGGTGTGTTTACACAGTAAGGGATGAAATTTGTTTTGGTATTTAGTTTTCAATAAGCCATCTTTATTAGCAAGAATGAATTAAGCTATAGAAAGTTTTGTAGTGCCAGACAGACACCCAAATTTTAGTGGGTTACATCCATGTAACAGTCCAGAGCTGAATTCAGACAGCAAGAAGACTGTACCACACAGTCATCCACACCTAAGCTGACGGCTGCTCTGCCATCCGCAACACATGGCTTTCCTGGTCCCTCTTTACTTCTCACCCTAGTTACAGGGAAAGAGCTTTGTATCAGAGTTCAGTCAGGCAAACAGAAACCATTGCATATGTTCCAAGCATGAAGGTATTTAATAGAGAGAATCAAATGAAGCTTAAAACACCACTGGGGAAGGACAAAAGAAACAAAGTCAAAGAAAACAGATACAATCTCCATCTATAGCTGCAAAGCAGATGATTTCTCAAAAGCTCACCTAGAGTGCTTGAATTTCTTGAAAGCTTCCACCAGCTATCCTGGTCTGCAACAGCTAAGCAGGTAGTTATGGTATTCTGAAAAGTGGGACTTGCCCCACCCTATCAAAGATGTCCATGTTCTAATTCCAAGAAACTGGGTATGTGTTACCTTACCTGATACAAGATGTAATTAAACAAAAGATTCTGAAATGAGAAGAGATTATCCTACATGACCCAGGTGGATACAAAATAATAAGGGTCTCCTTAAGAGGAAGGGAAGAGAATCACAGTCAGGTTTTCAGATGTGGGAATGGAAGCCACAGACTGGAATGATGTCAAGTAAGAAATCATAATCATGAGGAATGCAGGCAGTCTCTAGAGGCTGCAAAAGACAACAACAACAACAAAAAAAAAAAAAAAAAAAAAAAAAGAGGGCTCTCTCCCTTCAGCCGTTTCAGCAGGAAACAGACCTGTAGACACTTCCACTTTAGCCCACTGAGACTGACTTTGACATGCCACCTCCAGAACTATAAGATAATATATGGCTGTTGTTTTAAGCCTCTAAATTTGTGTAATTTCCTGCAGCAACAATATAAAATGAATACAGTGGTTATCCTGGACGTCCCTGAAAACCGCTTCAAACCTCCCATGTGCCCATGAATCTGCTTCAGCTCTCTGTAAAGATCAGTGGCCTCAGCCTGGTGCAGTGGTTCATGCCTGTAATTCCAGGGCTTTGGGAAGCCGAGGTGGGTGGATCACCTGAGGTTGGGAGTTTGAAACCAGCCTGTCCAACATGGAGAAATCCCATTGCTACTAAAAAAAATAATAATAATGAGCTGGGCGTGGTGGCGCATGCCGTAATCCCAGCTACTCGTGAGGCTGAGGCAGGAGAATCGAAGGATAATTGCTTGAACCCAGGAGGTGTAGGGCGCGATGCACCGAGATCACACCATTGCACTCCAGCCTGGGCAACAAAAGTGAAACTCCATCTCAAAAAAAGAAAAAAAAAAACAATGTCCTCTCTCCTTCTCTTGTATCTTCCACAGCTCAGGGACACACTAACACAGAATCACACAGGGAAGCTTATGATGCAAAGAAGAGTCCTTAGAACAGGGTGGGAGTAGACAATCCAGCACAAGCATGGAGAAATCTTCATGGGTCAAGCTGCAGATGACACAGATCACTTCTGTTTACACTTCACTGCCTAGAACTCAGTCACACTGTCCTATCTAAACTGAGGACACTGGGAAATGTCATCTAGCTTGTGTCTGTGAAGAAAAGTGATATGGTAAACAGCTCTGGTACACCATCAATGAATGTAAAAGAAATATAATAGGGCCAGACACGGTGGCTCATGCCTGTAATCCCAGCACTTTAGGAGGCCAAGGCGGGTGGATCACGAGTTCAAGAGATCGAGACCATCCTGGTCAACATGGTGAAAGTGCGTCTCTACTGAAAATACAAAAAATTAGCTGGGCATGGTGGCGCGTGCCTGTAATCCCAGCTACTCAGGAGGCTGAGGCAGAAGAATTGCCTGAACCCAGGAGGCGAAGGTTGTGGTGAGCCGAGATCGCGCCATTGCACTCCAGCCTGGGTAACAAGAGCGAAACTCCGTCTCAAAAAAAAAAAAAAAGAAATGTAATAAAATTTGATAAAAGAATAAAAGCCACAGAAGGAAAATGACATAAGCAGCTCTAAAGCTGTTGACATTTGTGTTCAAATAGATAATGCATACTTACAAACAAAAGCAGGTATTAAAAAGATGTTACGTATCTTTCAAAAGAGTAGAGGATAATACTATATAAATTGTCAATTTTATTAAGGCATTATCTTTACATTCTACATTCTTCAGACTTAGTGATAATATAGTAGATAATGGATTCCATAATTTACTTTTTTATAAAACTATTCTGTTGGCAGCTGGATGAAGGTAAGATTTTTATGCGAATATTTCAAATGAGACAAAAAATCATTTTTTAATCTTTTAGTTTAGCTGATAAAGAAATGTTAACACAAAAACAACATGGCTGCCCAAACTTATTATCTTATACTATTCTCCATAATATTAATAACCTCGATTTGAAAATTCCCTCCCCATTATGAGGTTTCTAATGATATTTGAGGTACCAGCCACAAAAATTAAAAAAAAGAAAATCTGAATGAACACTTTAAAAGACACTTCCTAAAAATTTTGAAACTTCAAGTCATCTGAAAGAAGAATAGTTTATCCTATAATGGAGAGTGAGAGGGAAACATTCCTATAAAGCATTTCATATAGATAAATGTGTTTTAAAAGTATGCCCCACCAAACAGCCATTTCAGACTCAATGAAAATTTGTTAATTTTGAATTTTAACTGTTCATATCCCCATGAAAAAGAAAATGTCTACCAATCTTCCAAACTTCTGGATCAGTTTAATAGGTATCCTGAGACTACAAGATAAGTGAACTACTTGAAATAATTCTTATCATTTACAACTACTTACTTTGGTGAATAACTATTTTCTCAGTACCATGCAATTTTAGAATTATGAGCTTTAAAACTATTTTTGAGGATGATTTCAATCCACTCTTGTAGGTTCCAGCTTGTTTTGTTTTGTTTTGTTGGGGGGGTGTTTTTTGTTGTTTTTTGTTTTTTCAGATGTAGTCTCTGTCACCCAGGCTGGAGTGCACTGGTGCAATCTCAGCTCACTGCAACCTTTGTCACCTGAGTTCAGGTGATTCTCCTGCCTCAGCCTCCCAAGTAGCTGGAATTACAGGCAACCTGCCACTGCACCTGGGTAATTATTGTATTTTTTTTTTTTTTTTGAGACAGAGTCTCACTCTGTCACAAGGCTGGAGTGCAGTGGCACGATCTCGACTCACTGCAACCTCCGTCTCCCAGGTTCAAGCAATTCTCGCCTCAGCCTCCCAAGTAGCTGGGACTACAGACTCGCGCCACCACGCCCAGCTAATTTTTTTTTTTATATTTTAGTAGAGACGGGGTTTCACTATGTTTGCCAGGATGGTCTCAAACTCTTGACCTCATGATCTGCCCACCTCAGCCTCCCAAAGTGCTGGGATTACTGGCGTGAGCTACCGCGCCCGCCCATTATTGTCTTTTTAGTAGAGACAGTGTTTCACCACCTTGGTCAGGCTGGTCTTGAACTCCTGACCTCGTGATCCACCCGCCTCAGCTCCCAAAGTGCTGGGATTACAGGCATAAGCCACCACGCTCAACCACCAGCTTGTTCCTGATCTTCCCTACATTATAGCAATCTCCCTTCCCAACTGCCTGCCCTCAGACAACAATCTCCAACATGACCATGCAAACAGTAGCTTTTCAGAGACTGCCTAACTGGTTCACATCATTGCATGAAGTGCCTGTGATAAATCAACAGAGATGGAGAGAGAGATTCATCTTCTTGTGGTCCTGCATCTGTGACTGAAAGCTGACATACAGTTATCACTTTAATTTTACAGTCATTGGTAAATGTCGCATATTAAATAATGCTGTCCTATACACTGACTATCATGCCTGTTTGTTGATTTTATAAGCCACCATTTAAAACTACATAAAGTCTAAAAGTGTAAGCTTGTCCACTTTAGTGGGCAGAAATAAAATAATCTCCAATAACCCATACTCATATAACTGCCTCCCCTTGGGTATGGACAAGACCTGTGATGTAGCAGAATAGCACTCCCATAATTATGTTACCTTATATGGAAAATATTTGCAAACATAAGGTCCCTAATCTATTAGCTTTGAGTTATTTAAATGAGAAATTATCCTGGATTAGCCTCACTTAATCAGATGAACATTTTAAAGTAAGTATCACTAAAGGGATCCTACTCACCTGGAAGAAAGCAAACAACCATGCTGTGAACTGCCTATAGACGGTACTGCATGGCTGGAACCTGGTGTTGGCCGAGAAGAACAACACAAGCAGTAAGAAAACAAGAAACTCTTTCCCACAACTACAAAAAGCTGAATTCTGCCTACAACGTGAATGAGTTGAGGAGAGGACCCAGAGATCCAGATGAGAATGCAACCTGACCTCACTTTAATTTTAGCCTCCTAAAACCCTTAAGAGAGAGGGAGAACCTAGCTATGTACACCATGTCCAGACTTCTGACATATAGAAACTAGGAGATAAGAAATGGGTGTTATTTAAAGCCACTAAATTGTGGCAATACTTTATGCATCAATATAAAACTAATACACACAAACCACCCTTGCACTTTATATCCTATTTCTTAATGCTTAAAGTGGATTATTTCATCTTAAGGGAGAGGAGGAGATAAGAGGGATGGAAAGATAAATTGCAAAGAAGTTTTATTAGCTACGCCACACTAAGAGATAAGATTTTTTAGAACAAGTTATCTTACATACAATCCACAAATAACTCAGAAGAAAACCATAAGATAACAGTGTTGGTAAAGCACTACAGCACTTAACCTCATGCAGTAATTGTGTAGTGATACCCCTCTAGGTTATAAGAAAATGCTGTCAAGTTTTTATCTCCAAAATCTCTGAAGCTAGACTGCTGCATGGTTGTTCTTACTGCTGATGTTTTTCCATTTCCACCTCAGATATGAAGGCTTACTTAAAAATTGATTTTTATCTCTATTTGCTAATGGTTTTGATCATTTATATCCATAAAGCTTACATTATTGATATATTTTTATCAGAGAACTATAAATTATTATAAATCAACAGTAGCTTATATTTCATAAAATGACTCACAGCTGAAAGAGTCTGTAGGAAATTTAGCTAAACTTGGTACTTCTAAACAAAAGGCTGCTTAAAATAAATAATCAAATATTCCTAAATTTCTACAAGATTCTTTAGATAGATGCAATATTCCAACAGTTATGAAATATTTGCAAACATGAAAATGTTTACCTGATTCATAAAAATGTCATTACATCAGAAAATTGTTCTGAGACCTTCAAAGTAAAATATGAGGGAAATGAAGGTTACCATTAACTGCCTAACAATTTCTCATTTTAAGATTGTAATACTGTAATCCCAGCACTTTGGGAGGCCAAGGCAGGAGGCTCTCTTGAGTTCAGGAATTCAAAGCCATCCGGACAACACAAGGAGACCTCATCTCTACAATACAAATAAATTAGGTAGGCATGGTGGCATGTGCCTGCAATCCCAGCTACTTGGGAAGCTGAGACGGGAGGATCATTTGAGCCCAGGAGGTCAAGGCTGCAGTAAGCTGCAATTCCCCACCACTGCAGTCCAGCCTGGGCAACAGAGCAAGACCATGTCTTTAAAAAAAAAAAAAAAAAAATTAGCTGAGTGTAGTGGCACATGAGCCCAGGAGACACAGGTTGCAGTAAGCCAAGACCACACCACTATACTCCAGTCTGGGTGTCAGGGTGAGACCCTATCTCAAAAAAAAAAAAAAAAAAGGACTGCAGTACTATCCCCTAATCAAGAAGAAATCTTATGTAAATTTTTCAAAATGATAATTAATTCCTTACATCCTCTATAACGTGTGTTCCTTTAATCTTTTTGCCAAAACCCCAAACTAATGGCCCTTCACATGATTTAGCAGTGCTTCACTGCTTTCTGAGTCAATTTACCTATTCTCACAGTAGCAATTTAAAATTATAATAAAATGTAAGTCAATCGTCCTTGAAACAATCCAAATAGGTTAGACTATAATGCACTAAGAACTCCAAATCTCAATATTTAAAAATAAATAAATAAAAGTATATTTCTCCATTGTGCGTTGTCAGGGAGACTGCTCACCCTAGTCACTCAGGGAACCAGGCTGATAAAGCATCTACCATCTCAAACATTCCCAGTCAGTGTGACACAAGAAAAGAGAATACAGCAAAGCATGCAAGCTTCTGTCTAGCAATGACACACAAATCTCCTTGCATTTCACTGGCTAAAGTAAGTCACATGGCCATGCTGAGTTCAACATAATAGGAAAGTTAAACCCAACCTGCAATGGTCTGAATATTTGTATTCCCACAAAATTCATATGTTGAAACCTAATCGTCAGTGTGATGGTATGAGGAAGGTGGGCCTTTGGGGAGAATGACAAAAACATGAGCCCTCAGGAATGGGATTAGTGCCCTTATAAAATAGGTCCAAGGGAGCTTGTTTGTCCCTTCAATCATGTGAAGACAGACTGAGAAGGGGCCATCTCTGAGAAAGTGGGCCTCACCAGACACCAATCTGAAGTTACCTTGATCTTGGACTTCTCAGCCCCTAGAACTGGGAAGAAATAAAGTTCTTTTGTGTGTACACTGCCCACTTGATGGTATTTTGTTATGGTAGAATGAATGGCCTACTACCATATGTATGGGGGAAAAAAAACAAGAATCTACCAACAACCCTAAAATCTACCACATTCCAATATAGGGCTAATTCTATCAACTGTTCTCCAATTCACACTCCTTCCTCCTACCTCCTCAGTCACCTGACACTACATTCTTTATTTTCATTTCAGCTTCTTCTCCAGCTAGCACCACGTAACTCTCTCTTCCCATTCACAGCAAATGGTCTGAGAAATGTTGGCTGTCTCCACTTCCTCACAACCCACTCATTAACCTACTACATTCTAGTTTCCACTCTAACATTGTAGTGAAACTGTTCTTGCTAAATCCAAAGGACTATTCAGTTTTTATTTAACCTCTCAGCAGTCACCACTTATCACTGCTGACCTCTCCTTGGAACATTTTTCTCCTGTGACATTCAAAATTATGCTGGGTTTCCTTCTAGCTCCTCCAGCAAGAAAGAACAAGGATCTTTTGCAAGCATCCCTTTTGCAGCACACTGAAATATCCTTAAGGAGTTTGCATTAGCTCCTCTATTTTTACTGTACATGCTCTGGCTGAGTGATTATCTACCACCATGAATTCAATTCTCATTTAGGCTAATGATTTTCAAGTCTATTTTACTTCAGCCCAGATCAAAGCTTCATCTCCATATATTCTACTGCTTCTCAAACATCTCAGTTTAGATTTCACACAGGCATCTCACACATTCTCAAATGTGAACATGTTATCTTCCTTCCAAAATCTTTCCTCTCCTGTTTCCTATTTCAATAAATAGAATTTCCCTTTTATCAAGAAATGTAGTCATCGTCCTTGTCTCCTTTTCTCTCATTCCAAGCACGACCAATTACCAAGTACTGTATAGTGTGGCTCCAAAACAGCTCTGAAATTCAAGTATTCTTTTTTCTCACTGCCACAACCAATCCAAGTCATCATTACCTCTCACTTTGACATCTGCAGAAGCCTCTTCTCCAGTTTTGCATCCCCACCTAAGCTATTCTCCACAGCATAGCCAAAGCAATCATTCTAAATACAAACCTCACTTGTCATTCCCAAGATAAAACCCTTCAACTCTCCCCACTGATTTCAGGATCAAGTTCAGATCCAGATTCCTTAACATGGCTTAAAAGAGCCTTCATGTAAGAACTTACCCTGGGCTAGCATCACTGACTCCATCTTAGCTGTAAACTCCAACCTAGCTTCCCCCTCCCTACCACAGCTCCTTTGGCTGCATAACTCGGCCACACTGACGCTGTGCTTGTCACGATGACTCTGTGCTTATCCTACCATATAACCAATGTAACTGCATCCTGCTTGGCAAGCACACCTGCTATTGTGTATAACTCTCTTTGAATCCCCCTTGGTGATTGTTGGGAAATACCCTTAGCAACCAACAATCCTGGGAACCTCCTCCCACCTGGTTACTAGCTAACTTGCCTGTTCTGCTTCTGTAAAATTCCGCTTCAGCTAGGCTCCCCCTCCCCTATCTAAATCAAGGTATAAAGGGAAATCAAGCCCCTTTCTCGGGGCCAAGAGAACTTTGAGCATTAGCCATCTCTGGGTCACCGCTAACAAAAGAACTCTTAATTCGGAACTCAGAGCGTGGCGTGTTTCCTTCTAACTCACTTGGTTATTTCATTCAAGATTTGACCCTCACTTCCACTCTGGCCTCAAACAATTATTCCCCCACCCTAGTGTTTTCTAAACTTAGCCATATTAAACTTTGAGTTCTTTGAATTTGCTGTGTTTTTCATACTACTGGACCTTGCCAGTGCTGTTTTCCTCGGCCCAGAGCACTTTCACTCTTCACTATTTCCTATGATTCTCTCTTTCATTTTCAGCTCACCCCAATGTGCTAGTATAGCACCCATTATTTCCCAGTTTATTCACTTTTCATAACCTTATAACTGCCTGATTTTCTGTGTGAATATCCCACCGAGCTATGAGCAGTAGGATGTATCAGGGATAATGGCTGTCTTATTCATCATTCTACCTTCAAAATCCAGCACAGTACCTAATTAACATGTAATATTCACCAACAAATATTTGTTGAAAAAAAAAAAGATCACATTTTGGAGAAACTTCAATAACTTGGCACTTTGTTCAGTAACGTGCCATATTTTAGGATGAAGATACTCAAATATATTTTGTACTGCTTACATCAATATTTCTATTTAAAATCATCAAAAGGTACATGATATGAAAAACATTTACAACATATTTAAGAACCCAACAGCCAGACAAACAGCAATCGAACACAAAAGGCTAGTCAACTTTAGGTTTCTGCCATAATTATAATGGCAGAGACATCAAATCAAAAAAGTTCCTATACTCAAGAAGTTTCTATTTAGTAAGAATCAGTAACACAGTATAAAGTTCCCTGGGATCATCTATTTACTGTGTCATGATGGAACCCTGTGAAAATCCAAATACGAGATTATGAACTATATAGAGAAATGCTATAAGGCTAAGTCAACAGAAGTAGCTTTTCAAGGGGAAGAGATAGAGAGAAAAGGGAAGTAATACAGCCAGTGCCCTCCCATTCCTTTTTAAAAGCTTGCAAAATATTTTCTTTCTTACTCTTCTAACATGTATCTTGCACACAAGACACCAGGAGTAAAGACTGTACTTAGACAAATAACTTCTTAAGTTGTCTATCATGGGTTACTGTGTTTATAACACCAATCAAGTTCTTTGAAAACTACAGCAATGTACAAAAGTAGCTTACTGATTTAATTTATGGCTTTGTAGATTAAGTATTTAAAACAGGCAAAAATGAGTGTAAATTAATTGTTATTTGATAGTCAAATAAAAGAACTTAAATAGCTCAGCGACAATTAGTTTTGATTATTCCCTACGGATCATATAACTCAATTAAATTGTTGAAAATTAATGTTATTTAGGTTTCTTTATGATAAGGAAGTTGTAATCAAATCAAAGCAGGACTTTTACCATGAGTCAACTTCTAAGACATAAAAATTGCTTTTATGTGTAGAGAAACTACCATAAATCATTCTAATATATTTTATATAATCTTAAAATCTAAAAAAATCTACTCTAGTAGTTTCTAGTCTTTTTTAGAATCTAATACAAATTACAGACATGCCAGAAAAAATGCATTCATTCCATAAATGAAAAACATATGTAATTTCAGAGAACTAATGGAAAACTTTTCCTGTGTTTACCAGGTTCAGAAATCCTGATCTGGTTCAGCCCTCTCATTTTACATTTGATGAAAACTGTTGCTCCAGTTAAGTAATTTTCCCAAGAACACAGAGTTTAAATCAAAGGAACTAGAACTCACAATTCATTTTCTAGAACTTTTATAAAGTCCTTAACACTTTGTAACTTACGATTTTATTTCACCCCTGTAATCCCAGTACTTAGGAGGCTGAGGCAGACAGATCACCTCAGGTCTGGAATTTGAGACCAGCGTGGCCAACATGGTGAAATCCCGTCTCTACTCAAAGTACAAAAATTAGCCAAGTGTGGTGGTGCATGCTTGTAATCACAGCTACTCAGGAGGCTGAGAGATGAGAATCACTTGAACCCAGGAGGTGGAGGTTGCAGTGAGCTGAGATCACGCCACTGCACTCCTGCCCAGGTGACAGAGTGACAGTCTGTCTTTAAAAAAAAAAAATTAAAAAAAGATAAGCTCCAAAAGAGCAAAGAATCATGATATTAACGAAGCAGTATGAAAGTGGTAAAAGGACAGGGGATGAGGGCAGCATAGGAAGGCAAGACTTTGACAAAATAAATTCTTGATAATGGGGCATGAGAATATGGTAACATAAACTCAAATATCAGGAAACCTTGTTTTTAGTCCCAGCTGTTATTTAGCCCGAAACCTGACTTTCCTGCTCTAATATTCTATAATGCAGTATTTTTAAAATTACATTCTATAGTTACTATTCTCTTATGATTTACACTATGCTCCAACATCAAAGCATGTGATTCGTGTTAATGGAAAGCCAAGATGAATTAAGAGTGCCATTATGGTAGTATCCGACCTTGATTTAGCCACTCTTCTGCCTCATAAATGCTCCAAGAGGAAAAATGTACAGGAAACAATGGCAGGAAACAGCACAACCACTCAACTTCTATGAGTATAAAAAACACTTTTATTCCCAATGAAAATTCTAAAAACCATGGACCAATCCGCATTCTCTCCTCCTTACAGACAGTCCCATTTCCTTTACCTTAATCTTAACTCAAATGCTAACCAAAAGAATATTATTAAAATATAATCTTTTAAAAATAAAAGTTAAATGTCTCTTTATATTTCATTTTGTATATCTTTAAAATGAAACCACCCACCAATCTATTAGAATGCACACACACAAAAAAATTACTTTAAAAAGCATTCATAAAGAAAACACATTGTATATCTGAGGTATAAATTATTCTTCCACTCTTTCCTTGGACTAACAGATTTTAAAGTATGTATTAAATTTATTTCCTATCTTTTTCCTACAATCTTTTGATTCATACATTATTTAACTGAGAGCTTCAATTCACTCAATAAAAACTGTTATTTAAATAAAAGGAGCACATGGGAAATTCACTCCCAAACACATACAGATGTTTTTTTTTAACACCGATCACTGAGATTTAAGGATCAGGGAGGGCTATATGTGCCTCAACAACCTCCTACTGATATTTAATATCTAATTGACAAATAGGGTCATATAGTTAGTTATTAAAACATAGTGTAGGAGAATTCTGGAGTAAAATTGCACAAGTTGTACAATCATAGGCAAAACACTTAATTCAACAAGACCTCCCTTAGGAGAATGCTTTTAGATACAAAATATCAGAAATACAATTTGAAATGTCCTAAACAATAAGGAAGGTTATTAACTCACAAAGCAAGGAGATGAGAGAGCAATTACAAGGCTAAGACATGTCATCAAGTACACAGTTTTTCCCATTTTTCTATGCTGGTTTTTGCCCTCAGTCTGGTACTTTCCAGGTATTAAGATGGTTTCAGCAACCCAACCATCACATTCTCATACACACAATCCAAAGACAGCATGAGAAAATTTCCCTTCCATGTGTGTCCTCTGTAAAGAGGGACACTTTCCCAAAGCTGTGTATAACTGTATCATATGCTCACTTCTAAAACAATAATTTGCAAGATGTGGAAATAATGATGATCTTTAACTAATACAAATAATTGCTTGGGGCTGACAAGTGTCCCAGCTTCTCCCAATACTTAAACCAAACCAAACTACTGCTAGCAAAGGCAAAAGTAAGACAAATAGTTTGTAACAACCATCATGCAAAGATACTGTGAAAATTATACATAATTGTCTTAGTTCTTTCGGGCTGCTATAACAACTTACCATAAACTAGGGGGCAACTGAAATTTATTTCTCACAGTTCTGAGTGCTGGAAGTCCAAGATCAGAGTTCCAGCATGATCGGGTTCTGGGGAAAGCTCCCTTCTGGACTACAGATTGCTATCTTGTCACCACTACATCCTTACTTGATGGAATGACGACCAAAGAGCTCTCTGGGGTCCCTTTTATAAGGGCACTAATCTAATTCACCAGGGCTCCACCCTCAGGACCTAATCACTTACAAAAGGGCCCACCTCCTAATACTTTCTCATATTAGGAGGTTAGGATTTCAACCTATAAATTTTGTGGGAACATAAACATTCAATCTATGACAATAATCTAAGTGAAAAGCCTAGCATCCTATCTTCTTACTTGTTTTATTTTTATTTTCCTGATATAATTTAAGCCTTATTATCAACTACCAAGTTTATTAAATTCAGTAAGTTATACTAAGTTATCTCATTCAGTTTAATATTTAATATGAACAGCAAAAAGATTTCACAATTTATGACCAATTTGGTACCTTTGGTTTTACTGTAAAACTAGAAACTAACTTGCCAATGGTTTGCTGTTTCCAAGCAGAAGAAAACCCTGTACAAAAATATTTCCAAAAGTTGAGTCAAATTACAATGACAACAATGTTATGCCATTTCTAAAAATTACACTTCTAAAATAACAACTATTTCTATTAAATAAATCAACGCCACAACTTATTTAACTTATAATAAAGTGCCCTTTCCATTACATTATAGGTACTTGAGTTCTCATGGTAACAAGGAGAAAGAAAATTTCTTTTTCACCTTCAAATATCAAACTTGGTAGGTATCTTTACATGATTAACCAAAATTTTAATAACAATAAATACACCAAGAAGTAATTCATTCTATTTTTAACTTTTTTCATTTCATTAAATGACGATAGGATGCCACTCAATCTTAAGATTTTTATAACAGATTTCAAAACACTCTCTAAGTTACTGTTGACCTTGTTCCAACAGTAACCAGAAATAGAGAAGGGCCAACAGGGAGGCAGGCAGGCAGGCAAACAGACAGATACCGATCACCATGAAAACAATTATTCTTCTGAGCCTGGCGAGGTAGCTCACGCCTGTAATCTCAGCACTTTGGGAGGCCGAGGTGGGCAAATCACCTGAGGTTGGAAGTTCAAGACCAGCCTGACCAACATGAAGAAACCCCATCTCTATTAAAAATACAAAACTAGCCGGGCATGGTATATGCCTGTAATCACAGCTACTAGGGAGGTTGAGGCAGGAGAATCGCTTGAAGCCAGGAGGCAGAGAGTACGGTGTGCTGGGATCGCACCATTGCACTCCAGCCTGCGCAACAAGAGCAAAACTCTGTCTCCCAAAAGAAAAAGAAAAACTTATTCTTCTGAATAACATTTTTAAAGCTTTAATATTCAATCTACTTGATATGTCTTACATATCTATGTATAATAATAATTATATTTTTTGTAAAATAGAAAGTCCATGTACAACTCCCCAAGAAATTATGTGATGCCAGCATCCTTGTGTACTATCTGCAAAATACAGGATAAGAACTACAAAGATATATTATACTGGCAGGTGATTAGATAAAAAATGATGTTCCAGAATGTTAAAAATTGTTTTCCATAAAATAGTACTGTTAATGGCAATAAGAAAACAGATGGGCCAGATGGGCAGAAGGAAGGATCAAGAGTTCCGTTTCAGATATGCTCAGTTTAAGAAGCTGCAGAAATCTTGCCCAACAGATAGAAATCAAGACTAGACAGAGACTAGGAGAAACATCCATTTGTTATACACATACACACATGCAAATCGGTGCATACACACGCTGTCATATAACAAACTTTTGTTCATGTACCTGTTTTCCAGCTGGAGAACACAGTACACTTAACCAAAAGCTAATTTTCTATTCTGGCGGGATTAGCATGATTCTCATGGAGGGATTCTTATGGAGAGGAGTAATCCTGAGATAGTCTGATATGCCAAATAAACCCTGAAGATCACTGAAATAATTCACATCAGTCACAGGCATAACAGATCACACTCACATCTAAAACCAATGAATATTTAGGGCTACAGAGAGAGAGAATGAAAAAGTGAATGCAACAAAAGGTTAAAAGTTGATTACTCTGTAGCTCAAGTTTTGTTTCCACTCTATCCCTTTCTCTGTGCCTTATGTGTGGATCAGGGCACACATATGGGACTAAACATGCTTGTGGTGTATATGGAGAAAAATATCCTCATTATGTTCTCTTCTGACAAAGTTCCTATCTCTTATGCAGACAGACAATTCCTCATGGGTTTCTAACATAACTTGCTAGGTCGAGGGACTGACTGACTTTTTCTGGACCATCTTTTCAAGGATATTTGTATAGCACATATAGAAGACAGAGTCCTGATCCAGAAAAATGGGTGTTTATTTCTAGTTTAATAAAGATAACGTCTCCCTTTAGGGAAGAGGTCAAAGCAGCTTACTGCCCATTTATAAGACCTTGGTTTCTTAAATTCAAGGTTACTCTCCTGCAGTAAATTCAATATATAAGTGGGCATCACCTAGCCCTCTTCAAGCTGCTCACTGTGAACTGAAGCTCAAGGAACCAGTATAAATGCTGATACGCTGTTAATTCAATTGCTGTAATAAACTATCCTTCATCTGTGACACAAGAATCCCATGTCTTCTGCCATCATCCAAGACACTGTGGCATTCCTGACAAGTAGCTTTGGCTATTTCCAAGCACGCTTCAAGGAGTGGTCATATATATAATCTAACCTAAGGTAAAAACTGCCTGCACCTGTATCTTCAGTGCATATACACATACATATTAATGTATAACTACTCTGCATTTCTTGTGTTATGAATGCAAACTTTTTCTTCCGCTTAAGTTCTTTGCTTAAAGGCAACATCCATTGCTTACCTCTGTCCTCTCCCCTCATATCATTTGCTAAGATAGTAAACTCTCTATTTTACAGCTGTTCTATGAAGACTAACTGGATATTATACGTCTCAATGTAAAAGGTACTTAAAAACATTAATGACATCCAGAAGTTATGTCAAAGTCAATTGAAATATGTTTCATTTAGTCAATTATCACTTAGAAAATATTTATGAGCTGTTCAATTTTTCATGTTGCATATTAATTATTACCTACATATCATAGCCTATTAGCTACTCATATTCTTTGCAGATAAATTATTGTAACAGCTGCTTTTGATAATGGCAAAGTCAGTAAGTTTACTGGAAATAATTAAAGAATTGGAGCTCTTTTCAAATTATCAGAAGAGGTCATTATAAATTAAAACAATTCTAAATGAAGCTGATTAACTGATAAGTGTTAATGATATAAGACAGAAACTGTCAAAATAAAAGAAACACAAGATGCACTAGATATGCAAATGAATGATACTAAGAAGCCAAAGTCTCCCAGAAACTTAAATCACTTAACATCAGTAAGGATTCAAAAATTAGTTTTTAATGACTATATTCAATGTAATTAAGAAAACAGACTATAAAAACTCCAATCTTCTTTGCCTATTCACTTAACTCTCGACTACATTCTCAAAGACAGCATATAATGAAACATTATTTTTAATGAATGAAAATGTCTTCATGAAGAAGCGTATGTGTATGTGTATAAACATACACATATACATCATATACACATACACATAGAGAGAGAGAGAGAGAGAAATCCATGGATATCACCAATTCTTCTATGATACAAAATTTCCTCCTGGGAAATTTTCAAACAACGTAAGAGAATTTGGAATTCTCAGTGCTTCATAATAACTAAAAGACTATTCCAGAGATCATATAATTTATTATTATAAAGTTAATTTCTTTAGCAAAAAAAAAAATCAATTTAAAATAATCTTACCACATTTCAGAATCTCATTATACTAATGCTTTCATTTAAATGAGGAATACAGGCTGAGTGTGGTAGCTTACGTCTGTAATCCCAGCACTTTGAGAGGCCAAGGCAGGTGGATCATGAGGTCAGGCCAATATGAAAGAGACACAGTTTCACAACACTGGCCAGGCAGGTGAGACCAGCCTGGCCAATGTGGTAAAACCAGGTCTCTACTAAAAATACAAAAATTAGCCGGGCATGGTGGTGCATACCTGTAATCCCAGCTACTCGGGAGGCTGAGGCAGAAGAATTGCTTAAACCTGCGAGGCAGAGGTTGTGGTGAGCCGAGATTGCACCATTGCACTCCAGCCTGGGCAACAATAGCAAAACTCAGTCTCAAAAAAATAAATTAATAAATAACTGAGGAAACATAGTAATAGCTACCACTTAGTGACCATTTGTTATGTTCTAGGCATTGCACTAAGCATTTTATAGTCTTTATATACATATAGCTATGTATTTTACATATTATATACATATATGGTACATACATGTATATATGCAATACCTGAGATGTAGGTATATTTATATTTAAAACAAGCAAACTAAATTTCATCAGTATCTCATATGCCTGATGTCTACAATTAGAGACTGAGTTGTAACTCGACCATCTGTCTAACTTAAAAATACACGGTGGTAAGTATTACTGTCATAACTATGAAATATTACTTCCTTTAAAGCTACTAATGTCCATTTCTGATTCCAGGCTCAACTTAAGACTTCAATTTGGCTTCCCTAGAAGGAAGAAAAACACCGTTCATGCTAAATCAACTGCTCTGGTACATATGTCAATAATATTTATTGTATTAATAGTAAATTAAGTTTCAACTGCTAGACTTTCTGGTTCAATGGTGTCAAATCTTATAATAGGCATCAGGTTTTAAAGTCAGCAAGAGAGAAAGAGATCACATACTGTCATAAAAACCCTGGGCTATCACTAGCAAAATACCACAATGGTCACCAACCACTTTTCATTGTTTGCAATATAGAGTGTTTCCCTTCCAATATTGAAGACATCACAGTTTGTGAACTGAACGAGTACCAGATACGGAATGACCTATATTTCAGAGATACATATGCTTATTAAGTATCAAAACATCAACTATTTAACAAACTATAGAAATGATCCCTGAAAGTATAATCTTGAAAACATCAACTTTTTAAGTTCTTATTTGGCTCTTCTTTTCCTTAAGTAAAACACATATACACTGTAATAACTGTCATATATTGGAATCATGTGCTCCTGCTTTGGAGAAATAAAACTAATTTTCCAAGAAAATCTTTTTTAATCCTCAACAACGTTCTCACTAATTTTTCATTTTAAAAAATATATTTTATGAAAATATTTTAATAGAAACAGATGTTACTGTAAATTAGATTGAATTATACTAAATCAACAAACGTTTTCACATGTTAAAGTCATCTTATCATTGGAGATTCTCAGATGCTGTAAACATGTATAATTTTTAGATTTTTTTTTTCCCTTGGAAACCAAAAACAAAAATCTAAGCACCCCCAATCCCTGCCCCAACCATCTGAAAGGGCTCCTCTTCTCCGCCAAGGGCATTCCAAAGCTAATCTGAAAAAACACTTCCAGCCATGATGGGAAAAGTGAACCAGACGTGCCTCATTAAATCCTCCTCCTTTTGGAATTCAGGAAAAGCCAACCAGCATTAACATCAACACAGACCTTAAGTCTGATAAGAAACATTTACAATCTATTATCTCTTAAGCCTGCCACCTGGAGGCTTCATCTGGCTAATAAAACCCCTATGGTAACCCAGGCATTCTTTTCTATTAATAACAATTCTTTCAACCAACTGCCAATCAGAAAATTTTTAAATCTACCTATGACCTGGAAGCCCCTCCCTCTTTGGGTTGTACCACCCTTCCAATGTAGACCTTACATGTACTGATGAATGTATTATGTTTCTCTAAAATCTATAAAAGCCAGCTGTACCCTGACCACCTTGGGCACCTGCCATCAGGGCCTCTGGAGGCTGTGTCACTAGTGCATCCTTAACCATGGGGCGGGGGGAAGAAAAAACTTTCTAAACTGATTGAAACCTGTCTTAAATACTTTGGGGTTCACAACCTTCAACTGAAAGTTAGTGTGGTCCTAATGACCTTCATAGGAGACAAAACATCACAATTTTCACGGACTTCATCATCTTTTATGGTCCTTTGCTTTGGTAATCCGCAAAAACTACTTTTTCTTCACTCTTCCACCTTTCTCATGAACTACTAAATCTAAAACTTTTGGAATATGGTATACAAATACCAAGTGCTAAAAAATATATCATTAATTTGTATTTGTAAATACAATTTCAATTTAACAGTGGTTCTCTAAATCTCTTAGAACTCCACCAATAATTTCATATGGCCTACTTCAATGTTAAAATTTAACAGCTAAAGACATGTACATTAGTTAATAATGAACACACAATAATTGTTTCAGACAAAGAATAAAGGGAATCAGAATTACTCTGCATATAAGGCTATTTTTCACTGTCTCTACCCAGCTATTAAAATTTTGTTAATATCTTAAACCCAATTTAGATTTTGAGCTCTGTGGAGGTGTACAACTTCACCAAGAAAAACTATCTTCAATTATATAAGCAGAGCACTCTTACCAAAATGGTCTACAATGAGAAACCTTAGTCACATTCCCGAAATAACTATTTTTGCTGAAGCTGATAAACTATCCATGATGGAAAATTGGAATTTACAAACACACACTACAACTGCTTTAAATACAACCAGTCACTTCAAATTTCACCCTCGTCAAAGTTAATGGTGGATTAATATTGAAATCAGGTTGAATAAACTTCAGAAATAAATGTGCATAAAATAAATGTCAGATTATTCGCACAAGTATACACTGAATTCAACATAAAGAAAAATAAACAGTAACTTAAAACACTATGTTCTATTGTACTTGCATAAAATAAATAACGTAAGATTATTCTCACAAGTATACACTGAGTTCAATATAAAGAAAAACAAACATACAGAAAAATTTAAAACACTCTCAACAGGTTCTGTGGCTTCTTGAAACGGACAACAAAGGGAGCAGAGTAAGAAAATAAAGAACAAACAGTTCCTGCAGGCTTATAAATACTTCTAAAGGGTATTTTCACATCCAACACACCCCTTTTAGTGACACAACTGCTCTAAGCTGGGCCTGCAGCTGAGGATAAAAAGCGCCCGGGTCTGAAAGGTGTGAGGTGCTCAGAACCAGAGTCAAGCGCACGCTTTGCTGTCGTTTTTCAAGTCAGGACCCCGCTAACTCCAAGTCCCGGAAACGCCCCAGGGCCTCCCACCCACGCGGCTCCCGCCCCACGGCCGCCATTGCCCACGCCGGCGGCCAGGCTGCCTAGCAACGCGGCCCACCCCGGCCCGCCCCCGCCCACAGGGAAAGCCAAGTGGATCCGTTCTACCTCCTTTTTCTTCTGTCCTCCCCCAAGCTGGATGCAGAGGAGCAGCAGCAGGAGAAGGAAGGGAAAGCTCCCGGTGGGCAGATACCGCAGCCGCCGCCCCGCTTGCCTGCGGCGTGAAGGAGCGCCCCGAGCCCCCATAGTGGCAGGGCAGTGTCTCCTCCACGCGCGGTAGCCGTGCGCGCCCAGCTCCTACAGCGCACCACGCCCGCCCCGCCAGCCTCCTGGAGCCCCCTGGCTGGGCTTTTGGGGGCGGCAGTGGCTTTCAGAGGGACCCGGGCCGCGGCCGAGGACGCTGAGGAGGAGACTGACAGAGCATCCGGTTCACCGGGAGAGGACCTGGAAAGGCGCGGGATGGGGCAGGAAGTGGGCGTGGCGAGGGAACAAGGCTCCGGGGCGCGGCGTGCGCTCCCTCCCTGAGCCTACCTTCCCCCGACCCGCGCCGGGGAGAGGGGCGTTCCTTTGGCCCTGGGACTTCAATCTGAGGCCGTCCTGCTACTGAACCTTTACTAGTTAGTCCAGCACTGTACCTGGGGCCTTGCACAGACCTGAGTGCCTTCTTGGATGATGAAGGGGAGCTTTGGGTAATGAGAACCTGGTCCCTGCAGTCCCCAGCAATCTCCATTCTCATTGGGACATTATTAGGAGCACAACTCTTCTCCTTCAGAGCCCTGGGGTACTCCAGAGCCCCCTGATGCACAGAAGCCGCCTCAAACTTTACAGCTGTTCGTTCCAGCCCCAAATGAAAGGCCTGAGGCGCAGCCTAGACTCTTCATTCAGTGATTCCTTAAGCATCCATGGAGTGCATAAGTGCAGAGCACTGTACTAGCTGCTTTTAATACAAAAACGAATAGGCTTACTTCAATTTCTCTTCTGTAAATATTTTAAGAATCATAGCAGGCTGGGTGTGATGGCTCACGCCTGTAATCCCAACACTTTGGGAGGCTGAAGCAGGTGGATCACCTGAGGTCAGGAGTTTGAGAACAGCCTGGCCAATATGGTGAAACTATCTCTCTATTAAAAATGCAAAAATTAGCCGGGCATGGTGGCGCACCTGTAGTTCCAGCTACTCAGGAGACTAAGGCAGGAGAATGACTTGAAACCGGGAGGAGGAAGTTGCAGTGAGTTGAGATCACGCCACTGCACTCCACCCTGGGAGACAGTTAGACTCTGTCTCAAAAAAAAAAAAAAAAAAGCATAGCAGCAGACTGTATATTGAACGTTTGATACGGGCCGGTCTGGTCTGTTCTAATGCATCATGATTTTTACTACTCTATCTCAAGATTTCTTCACTTGTGCCCTGAACACCTTTGGTAATCTGATAAAACCTGTAGATGCAGTCTTAAAATAGCACATATTTCTAAATGCATGGAATTAAATATATAGGATTAACCTAGCACAGTGGCTTACACCTGTAAACCCAGTGGTTTGGGAGACCTAGGCTTGCTTGGGTCCAAGAGCTGGAGACCAGCCTGGGCAACACAGTGAGACCTTGTCTTTCCAAAAAATATAGATATATATTTAACAGCTGGTTCTAGTGGGAAGTACCTATAGTCCTAGCTATTTCAAGACAGGTTGGGTGGATCACTGGAGCCCAGGAGTTTGAGGTTACAGTGAGTTCTGATCATGCCACCACACACTCCAGCGTAGGAGACAGAGCAAGGCCCTGTCTCCAAATATATATATATATAACATATATAATATATATGTAATAGTTAAGAAATATATACATATAAATTGTTCAAGATATTTGCAACAACTGTACTGAGTATGAAAATATCTTTAATTTCTATAGGAAACAAAGCCATAGGTACTGATAATACTACTGTGGTTTGTTGCCTGCCTTTATAATTGAAAGAAACTAAATTGTTCTGAGGTTTAATAGACATAAAGTTACAATTTTTTCAATACAAGGTTCACAGATGCTGAAATTTTGTGGACTCCAGATTAAGAACACTTGCTCCACAACAACCCTATCAACTAGATTCTATTGTAACAATTTTCAGATAAAGAAATTAAGGCCCAAAGAATGTGAACCTTGACAATCTGGCTCTACAGCCATGCTTATGTTAGGCTGCCTTTGTTACAGAAGTTTACAAACAAATCTCACTTTTCTATATCCCAGGCTTTTGATTTCCCACTATTATGTGAACATTTTGCCCATAGTAGTTATCACTCCTGTTAAAAGAAAAACTTGAGACAAATTAAACTTTACAGCTTATTTCAGTAAAGAACAATTCATAAATCTGCAGCACTCTGAACCAGAAGCATTGAGAAAGCTCTGCTTCAGTGGCCTGAGAGCAAGCTTCTGTAGACTAAACAAGGAAGGAAACTAAGGAAATTACCTGATTGGCTACAGCTAGGTTTGCCTTATTTGGTCATGGTTTAATAAGACATTTGCCTATATGGCTGATGGGAGGTCCCTAGTTGTATAACCAATCATCCTGTTAGCTGTTCCTGATTGCCTGAGACTCGTGGGTTTTTTTTAATAAGTCAGTTACAAGAACTGTTTCCAAGTGCCTATGTGCTTATGTAAGAGCTCCAGGTAAGCAACAACCCTAGGCTAATGGTCTTTTGCTTATTTTTGCTTTAATACTCCAAAAACAATGGCTCCTTGCTTTTTCCTTGAGACATAAAAATGGCCTCAACTTTTATCTGTTTGGAGATGAGTAAATTTGTTATCTATATCAGTTAAATATTGACATCCAGATATACTCAATGTAATCACAACTCATTATCTTTCCCTTTCTCTCCCCAGCTGGTCGTAATTTCTTTATTGGAAACAGTGGTACTTCCATCCTTCTAATTACCAGTTTTCAGAGCGTCAGAGCTGTCTTCCATTTTTCCCATTCTCCCCAACTATGCTGCCTTTATATTCAGTTTCCAAGTTACCCTCCCTCTACAGGGTCATAGGAATTTGTTTGCTATTTCCCAATGTGTAACTCTAGCATTCATTAGAAACACATGAGATGTCATTATTAGTTGACCCTCCTTCCCTTACGTTGGTGACAAGAGTCAAACTCTGTAAAATAGTTGAGATTTATTCTGAGCCAAGTATAAGTGACCATGGCCCATGACACAACTCTCAGGAGGAGGTCCTGAGAACATGTGCCCACTGTGGTAGGGGTACAGCTTGGTTTTATATATTTTAGAGAGGCATGAGACACCAATCAAATGCATTTAAGAAATACATTGGTTGATTCAGAAAGGCAGGACAACTTAAAGTGGGTGGCCCGGCTATAGGTAAATTTAAACATTTTCTGGTTGACAATTGGTTAAATTTATCTGAAGACCTGGGATCAATGGAAAGGAATGTTTAGATTAAGGTGTAGGATTGTGGAGACCAGTTTTATTGTGCAGAGGAATCTCTCAGCAGACTTCAGAGACAGAGCAGGTTGTACAATGTTTCTTATCAGACCTAAAAAGGGTGCCTGGCTCTTAGTTGATTATCTTACCGGATCTGCAAACAAAGGAAGAAAAACAAAGGGCGGAGGAGATTCTCTATAGAATGTGGATTTTTCCCACAAGAGACTTTGCAGGGCAATTTCAAGGTATGGCAAGGAAGTATATTTTTTCCCTTGTCTCATAATGTTATGCCAGAGTCAGACTGAAAAGTAACTTATGGTATATAGGGTCAAATAAAAGACATTCAATGAGAATTTATGGTTTGTAGGGCATGACTCCCCAGACCCCTTGGAAGAAATTTGGGCAAGACAGAAAATCAGAGTTTCGTCTTCACTTACAATCTCACCATCCTTCTATACCAGCATAATCCAAGACTCCTTAATCCTGCTTTCCTGCATTTTTTTTCTTATTTTTGAGATGGAGTCTTGCTCTGTTGCCCAGGCTGGAGTGCAGTGGCACAATCTCGGCTCACTGCAACCTCCACCTCCTGGGTTCAAGCAATTCTCCTGCCTCAGCCTCCTGAGTAGCTGGGATTACAGGTGCCCACCACCACACCTGGCTAATTTTTGTGTTTTTAGTAGAGATGGGCTTTCACCATGCTGACCAGACTGGTCTCAAACTCCTGACCTCATGATCCACCTGCCTCGGCCTCCCAAAGGGCTGGGATTACAGGTTTGAGCCACTGCACTTGGCACCCCTGCATTCATTTTTTAGTAAAGTGTCCACAGTGATCCTTTTAATACATAAATCAGTGTAAAGTATTACCTCTGTCCTCACCAGCAAATGCAAAACCTTCCATGCCCTCAGAACTTTACATTACTTTCTACCTGGCTACCTTTTCCAACATTATTTTCTATTTTTCTTCTGCTTTCTCACGCTGCTCCAGCAAGGCTAGCTGCGCTGCTTTCCAAAATACGCCATGCATACTCTGTCTCTACACTTTGTATTGCTGTTCCCTTTGTTGGAACTCCTTTCACCTAGATCAGTGGTGCCCAATATTTTGGCTTCCCTGGGGCATATTGGAAAAAGAACTGTCATAGGCCACGTATAAAATACACTCACTAATAATAGCTGATGAGCTAAAAAAAAAATGCAGATAAACTCAGGTTTTCAAAAAGTTTACGAATTTGTGTGGGGCCACATTCAAGGCTGTCCTGAGTTGCATGCCACCTGCAGGCCACGAGTTGGACAAGTTTGGCCGATACAGATGTTCATAGGGTACACTTCATCACTTTATTCAGGTCAAGGCTCTGATCTAAGATGTCATCTCCTAGTTTCCCAAACCTCCCTATATTGAAAATAAACTCCTTATCTTTTACACACACACTCCTTAACTGTTTATAGTACTGCTACTATCACTACCTGACATTATGCTATTGTTTCATTTATTTCTAGTCTTTCCCAATTAGGAGGTAAACTCCATGGCACAGGAGCTTCGTATCCCTACTTTCTAGAACAGTGCCTGCTTTGTTTTCAGTAACATCCATCTCTAGCTAACGGTATGCTATTGTACTCATTTGTGTCTTTTCCTATTAGAATGTAAGCTCTAGGAAAGTAGAGATTTTGTTTTCTTCACCTTTTAGTCCTCACTACCCAGGATACAGCACTTGTTGAATGAATAGATGAATCCACCCATTCTCTGTTTATTCCCTAAAGCACATGTCCTAAATCATGTCCCTCTCCTTATTCCAAAGATTGTCAGTGATATTCTACTAGGTTCAAAAGGGGGTCCAAACTCTTGAAACTGATTTACAACTAACCCAAACTCTTTATCCTTGCTTTGAAACATAACCCTTCAAACTGGAGTGCACAAAGACTTTCTAAGAACTATATAGTCTCAATGGTTTTACAAGCATTAATTTCCAGAATCTAAACTGCTATATATGATTCTATTTATTTGAGTTTTTTTTATATTTTTTAAAAAATTATCATAGAAACAGTAGTAATTTACTTAACACATGAAACCAATTTAGGAAATGTTACAGCAAACTATGCCCTGAGAAGGACTCTGTACACCTATATTTAAGTCCTTGTGGATGAACTGTAATCTAGCTTGACAGACAAAATTAAAAACCTAACTTAATAGTATGCATCTGTAAAAATAGTTGAGTGTCAGCAGCCATACTTCGACCGCTCATAGACTGCTGAACGTTCAAACTGTGTTCAAATAAGGCAAACACCAAGCTATAACCAATCACTGTTTCTGTACCTCACTTCCAATTCCTGTAGGTCACTTTACCTTTTTTATCTATAAATTTGTTCCGACCATGAGGCACCCCTGGAGTCTCTGTCAATCTGCTGATTCTGGAGGCTGCCCAGTTTACAAATTGTTCATTGCTCAATTAAACTCCTTTAAATTTCATTCAGCTGCAGTTTTTAATCACAAATTTGAACCATGAGAAATTTAACCCTACTTTTGTATAAAGATAAATACTGTGCTGTTACTATTTCTATAGCGTGAAAGTAAATTCTACAGACTCTTTAAATAATGCCCAAAGTTGTTATTTTATCTTGGGACTAAGATATTTCCTTTTTATCTGATAATTATAGTAATGAAGGCTGTGAAAGGAAAATAAATCTCAAGACCCCAAACTTACTAAGCCAAAGTGAAAGGTCAAACTGGGAACTGGGTCATGCAAACCTGCCTCTCATGTTATTCCTGGCAAAGCAGGAGCATCGCCATCTTGGACAAGCACTGCCATTCTAAAGTCCCCTTGACCAAAAATGCCTGAATCCAACCCAAAAGCCATCACCATAAACCACAAATGACACCAACCAGAAACATTTCAACTCTGAGATAAACTGCTTTCTGACTAGAGACATGCCAGCCCTGAGATAAGCTCCCCTGTGACTGGAGAGATGTCGGCCCCAAGATAACCTCCTGTCTGACCAGAGACATTCCAACCCTGCAATAAACTTCTCCACACAGAAACATTCCGAGCCCTCTGTCACCATGAACCCTTAAATATTCTTAGTCTGTAAGAGACAGTGCTCCTGACAGAAGTCAGCCAGAAGCCCCTCTCAAGTTTATTCTCCAAAATAAACCTATCTTTGACTGTTGAGCTGCTTTTTTTGTTTCTCTCTTCGTTAACATTTACCATTCCTAAATAAGACAGTGACAAAGATAAAAAGCTACATACCTCCCTCACAAGTTGTCCACAGGGAAATTCCTTGTGGGCCTTAAGATCTTTACTCTAAAACAGTTCTGTTGAATTTCACCCTAGGGATGTAAATTGAGTTTATCTTCACAGGTACTGAAGAAGGGACAGAACTCAAAGTCATCCCTCTATTCACCTGAGACAAATGCATATCTGATTGCTTCTTCTGCAGTTTAGGTTATGTAAAAATGCAGATTCACTGAGGTACATAAAAGCATAAGTGACTATTTCTCCACTCACCTGTATTAATATTTTCTTTTCTTTTTTTTTTTTTGAAATGGAGCCTTTCTCTGTCAGCCTGGAATGCAGTGGAACAATCTTGGCTCACTGCAACCTCCATTTCCTGGGTTCAAGCAATTCTCCTGCCTCAGCCTCCCAAGTAGCTGGGATTACAGGGGCTCACCACCACACACAGCTAATTTTTGTATTTTCAGTAGAGACGGGGTTTCAGCATGTTGGCCAGTATGGTCTCTATCCCTTGACTTTGTGATCCACAAGCCTTGGCCTTCCAAAGTGCTAGGATTACAGGCATGAGCCACTTCACCCGGCCTAATCAATTTCCATGCTGCTGATAAAGATATACCCAAGACTGGGAAGAAAAAGAGGTTTAATGGACTTATAGTTCCATGTGGCTGGGGAGGCCTCATAATCATAGTGGAAGATAAGGAGGAGCAAGTCATGTCTTACATGGATGGTGGCAGGCAAAGAGAGAGAACTTGTAAGGGCAACTCCCATTTTTAAAACCATCAGATTGGGCCAGGTGCAGTGGCTCATTCCTGTAATCACAGTACTTTGGGAGGCTGAGGCAGGAGGATCACCTGAGGTCAGGAGTTCAAGACTAGCCTGGCCAACATGGTGAAACCCTGTCTCTACTAAAAATACAAAAATTAGCTGGGCATGGTGGTGGATGCCTGTGATCCTGGCTCCCCAGGAGGCTGAGGCAGAAGAATTGCTTGAACCCAAGAAGGAGAGGTTGCAGTGAGCCAAGGTCACAGTGTTGCACTTCAGCCTGGGCAACAAGAGCAAAAGTCCATCTCAAAAAAAAAAAGGAAAATTAAAAAATATCGTATCTCTTGAGACTTATTCCTTAGCACGAGAACAGTACAGAAAAGACCTGCCCTGATTATTCAATTATCCCCAGCTGGGTCACCCCACAACACATGGGAATTATGGGAGCTACAAGATGAGATTTGGGAGGGCCTATTGAGCCAAACCCTATGACCCCTCATATGTAAATTAATAAGACTGATCAAAGACTCAAAAGAATGCAAACTTTTGTCTCTTATCTGCCCACACCCTTTTTTAATTTCTTTCTCTCTCCCTAATACCTGTCCTTTTTACTTTAAATATTGAGGTTCCCAGACCCACTTGAGTAAAACATGGACCACAGTTTTTCCTGTGGATCTACGGTCCTTCCTGGGCTTATCTTTAACTTTGGCAAATAAACCTAAAATGATTGAGATTTGCCTCATTTTCTTTGATTTACATAATACACTTCTCAGCCTCCACAGTTGTAAAATAAATGAAACACAGTATTTTTCTTTTTTTAAGCAATTTGAGTGTTTATGCTAGTAATTCCCAGAGTTCATGTATAGCAAGAAAATGAATTTTTTGATTTGCTATTCTTTAAAATTTCCCGAGTACAAAAAAAAGAGAGGCAGAGGAACAGAAAAAGAAAAAATAAGTAAAAAAGGAACCAAGTTCAGGTAAATATTAAATTATCACTATCTGCAAGGAGAAGAAAGAAAATTTAGGTGCATTTGACATATATACACACAAAAAAGAGTAAGTCATTGACAATTTTATCAAGGCATATAATTAAGAAGCCAGGGCTTGGCCTGGTGCAGTGGCTGATGCCTGTAATCACAGAACTTTGGGAGGCCAAGGCAGGAGGATCACAAGATCAGGAGATCGAGATCATCCTGGCCAACACAGTGAAACCCTGTCTCTACTACAAATACAAAAATTAGCTGGGCATGGTGGCAGGCACATGTAGTACCAGCTATTTGGGAGGCTGAGGCAGGAGCATCTCTTGAACCTAGGAGGGGGAGGTTGCAGTGAGCCGAAATCGCACCACTGCACTCCAACCTGATGATAAATCGAGACTCTGTCACCCAAAAAAAAAAAAAGGCCAGGGATTATTGAACCCTGAAGCAATATGAAAGTGGCATCTTCTACCTGAAATAAAATAATATCTTTTATAGACAAGACAATTTCATGACACTTTCTTTCCTTTTTCTTTGATGGTAACTATCAAAATGAACATCTTGCTAATGTCCAAGTTTCCCCAAGTAGTCAGTACAATTCTAAATTATCTCTAGGAAATTTCACCAGCCAGAGGGTAAGCATACCTGAAGTCAGAAAACATGGAGGAAATGTTACAGGTAGAAGGTATCTGAATCATATTGGCACCAAAATACATTAATGGTGGAAGTTATCTGAGTTACCTGTGGCAAATCTGGAGAGGTCTGCAGCAATCTCAATTCTTGCCTCCTCAGAAGAAAGCATGAGGGGAATTCAACTGAGGGGCATAGGCAGAAGAAGAAACTAAGGCAAGTTTTAAGGCAGGAGTGAACGTTCATTAAAAAGCTTTAGAGCAGGAATGAAAGGAAACGGAAGTATACTTAGGAGAGGCCCAGGTGGACATCTTGGAGGTCAAGTGCCCTTTGACTTTGAACCTAGGATTTTATTTGCTGGCCTACTTCTGGCATCTTAAGCACCTTTCCCTTGATTCTTCCCTTAGGGTGAGCTGCCTGCATGCACAGTAGCCTGCTAGGGCCTAGGAGGTGAGCACACACAGTTTGTTTACTGGAGTTGTACACATGCTTATCTGAGGCTTTCTTCCCTTTTCCAGTGGAATGCCCCCAGAAGGTCATACTGAAGAGGTGTTTTCTGGGGTAATAGACGAGGTTCGTCATCTCACGCCAAGAAGATTAAGGACATGGACACACACAAGGAATGAATTTAGGGTCAGGAGGTGATCAGTTCTTTCTCACATTGGGCAAAATTATCTTTATTTCCTAATTTTAAAAAGTCAGAGCCTGGGTGTGGTGGCTCACGCCTGTAATCCCAGCACTTTGGGAGGCTGAAGCAAGCGCATCATGAGGTCAGGAGACTGAGACCAGGCTAGCCAATATGGTGAAACCCCGTTTCTACTAAATACAAAAACTAGCTGGGTGTGGTGGCACACTCCTGTAGTCCCAGCTACTCGGGAGACTGAGGCAAGAGACTTGCTTGAACCCAGGAGGCAGAGGTTGCGGTGTGCCAAGATAGTACCATTGCACACCAGCCTGGGTGACAGAATGAGACTTCATCTCGGGAAAAAAAAAAAAAAAGTCAGAAGACTCTTGTGAGGATGAAATTAAACAATACATGTAAAAAAGTTATTACAAACCCCAGAATAAACACACACTTAATATTTGCTAGTGTTATTATTAGCATTTACTATTACACCGAAAATAGGTTTGTTTCCCTCCTGGTGAATAATAAACACTTTGAGGAGAGGAAACGTGATTTGCCTTTTTATTCCCTGCTCTAATAATTAGAGTGTTTGGTAGCACGAGCCCCGGAGCTGAACTCCTTGCTCTGTCTCTTACTAACTGTGTGACCTCAGGCAGATTATTTTACATCTCTGTGCCTCAGTTTCTTTATTTGTAAAAGGATAATAATGATACCATGAAGATGAAATAAGTGTATACATGCAAAATCTTTAACAGCTAACACATAGTAAATGCTATATATTAACTCCCATTATGATAGTGGCTGTTCCAGAGATAGTAAACCAAATTTCAGACATGTACTCATCTACTATGCCAGACACTAGGGTAAACACAAGAGTAGGGGCAAGAAAGAAATGATAGGCAAAGTCCTTATCTGAGAAAATGCATAGAAATTCCGCATATTTCCTTTAGAGGAGTAAGCAGATCAGTAACTTGTCAAAGTGTCCCTATACCTGCTATGTGGACCACAGACTACCAGCAAGCAACGATGTGAGCAGAGACTTCAGCCCATATTCCTAGTACTGTATATGATGTAATACGGGAGTGTAAAAAGTTTTTTACAGAATTTCGATACATATGGCAACCTGTATTCTACAGAGGACATTATAAGAGGAAATACCCCAAGGCTCCAAAAACACAGTTTGCAAACCAATGGCGGGAAATATTAGGCATTTATATTTAATCCTAGCCATTTTTCCAAACATATTGATATGTTAGCACATGTGTCTAAGTAATGTTAGTATTTTTCAAACAGTTGGCTATTTAAAGCAAGTTTTTTATAATGAGTGTTTTCTAAAAATATTCTAAAGTGAAACTGATTTTGTATATATGATAAATTTCATTTAATTATTTTTAAACTGTATCAAGTGAAATTTCAAAGTGTTGTCTATGTAATTAACAGTAATTAAAGTATTATAATAATATTGTTAACCCTCAACTTAATCCATTTTCCATAACATTAAATTAACTTTGCCTTTTCTTCATATAATTTAGTAGCATTTATCAAAAACCTTTGCATATGATCTTTTCAGTATTGTTTGATTTCTGCCCTAGAATTTCTATCAAAGCCAATGTAAATTTGTATTTGAAACACAGTATTAAGGAATCGCTTAGGAAAAGATTTACTAAATGGAATTATGGTACTAAAAAGCATGCATCTGTGTGATTGCATTTTAGAACTTGTGTTTGTGCTTCAGATATTTTCAGGAAAAAAAACCAGGATGTGATTTGGTTATATTGAACATTTGGTTATCTCAAGCAAACAGGATTCCACTTATTTGTTTAGCATATTCCGTGTATCAGGAGAGGTCAGTGGAGTAGGAGGTAGGGCTAAGAAATATAATTTCAGACTATTCATTGGTTAGTAACTGAGGTGAGGGAGGAGTAATGAGAGCAAGGTGGAAGTCATTATTGTCTTAAATTCTGATATATCAGACACTCTGAGGTCAAAGTGCAAAGTTTGATTGGTTTTTGGCAGAATGAATCCAGAGTTTTCCTAGACTCACTAAGAAAATTCACTTTATCTTCATGAAATTATACAGAAGGGATATAGACAAATGATTAAAGCTATTTAATTCAAGCAATCTGTAGCAATTAAAAAAAAAGATTCCAAGAGGGTCACAGGAGTATGTAGAGAGTATCTCTGAGATTCTGGAAATAATTGAAGAAGTGTTCTACAGAAGCCAGGAGAACATTGGAAAGGTAACTATGAAGCCAGGTGAACAGCAGAGATAATTTTGCTATTCTTATTTTGCCAAACAAATTGTGTGAACTTGGACAGATGTGAGTTTGCTGCAGAATATTTAACAATGTATTTTGAGTTGTGGTTCTCATGGTTTAAAAATGCTGTAATTTGTGTGGTGAAAGTGACCGATTCAACTTATTTGGCTTCCTTTCAATTATTCTCTTTTGAATTATATAAAAAGTTTAAACTGAACTTTTAAAATTAATGGGTAAACTATATACTGAATCTTCAGATACACAGCTTTCTTTCTAATTCATTTCCTGAGCTCAACAAATGAGGTAATAACTTGCATGCCAATAATTTTTTTTCACTAAATAAATGTTCATTTTAATTTTAACTTTGTCATTTCCAGGGAAAAAAATGATGGATAGATTCTTTTTCTCCACACACCACAAATGCTGAGCTAAGTATGAGTATTTTTTTATAGTAACAAAATTGTGTTTAATTGAAATTATAATTAGTCATTATGTTTTATTGGTAAAGGATTACAACAAATCCAGCTGGTTTCCTGTAAGAGTTCATCTTCTATTTCAGGGACTAAATTCTTTATAAGGAAATATGTCAAAAGATATTTATCTGTGCTAAAACCAGGACTTACCAAGAAGCTCTATTTAAAGTACACCAAATTATTAGCTAATGGGATTTCATCTATATTGGTTTTATTACTAAAAGAGATTGTTTTACCCATTAAAAACTATATATAAGTGAATATGGTTATAAGAAGAGGAGAATGTATGTGGAAGGTTTAAAAATGATAGAAAAAGCATTTTAAGTGAAGAATTTATTTTGTGTAATGATATTGAAGCTGTGTCTCAGTAACTAGTGCTTAATTACAGTACACGGTGAGCTGAGAATAAAGTGAGCTTCAGAAGTATTCAAGTTGTAGGCTGGGTGCAGTGGCTCACTCCTATAATCCTAGCACTTTGGGAGGCCCAGATGGGAGGCTTCCTTGAGGCCAGCCAATTGAGACTAGCCTGGTCAACTTAATGAGAACCTATCTCTATAAAAAATAAAAATCAAAGTTTAAATTAATTTTATAAATACAAAAATATTTTTTAGAAATAAATATTCAAGTCTGGGCACAGTGGCTCACACCTGTAATCTCAGTACTTTGGGAGGCCCAGGCAGGTGGATCACTTGAGGTTAGGAGTTTGAGACCAGCCTGGATAGCATGGCAAAACCCTGTCACTACTAAAAATAAAAAAAAATTTAGCTGGATGTGGTGCCAGGCACCTGTAATCCCAGCTACTTGGGAGGTGGAAGAAGGAGAATCACTTAAACCTGAGAGGCAGAGGTTATAGTGAGACAAGATTGCTCCGCTAAACTCCAGCCTCAGCCACAGGGTGAGACTCTGTCTCAAAAAAAAAAGAACTGAAAGTAAAGAAGTATTCAAGCTGCACACAGAAAAGAATTCATAATGTGTGAAGTAACAATTTAAATCAACAAGAACTATTATTTTCTTTATCTTAAGTGGGACAGCTCAGCAGTGCATGCCGATTTGCAAATTATAGTAAACTTTTTGTTACCTGGTGTGGTTGAAAATGAAGAATTCTGATTAATCAGTTATTCTAACCTTTCAATTTTTCATGCCCTTTGCTATGAATTTATACAACTAAAAATTTGAATATGACAAAAACACACAATACTTTAATAAAATATCCTTTAGTATTTATAATCTAGAAACATCTTTAACATCAAATGGTGATTTCTAATCATTATGGATACTTTATCTTTTCTTCTAATCCTTGCAGAGGGCTGCTTTTCTGAATGCCACCCCCCTAGTCTCCCTCTTCATTCAGGCTTTAAACCCAGAAACTTTAGTACTGGCCCTTATCATTTTATATATGCACTCTGTATTAGTCTGTTCTCATGCTGCTGATAAAGACATACCCAAGACTTGGTAATTTATAAAGGAAAAGAGTTGAGAAGTGGACTCACAGTTCCACATGACTGGGGAGGCTTCACAATTATGGTGCAAGGCAAAAGGCACATCTTATATGGTGGCAGACAAGAGAGAATGAGAGCCAAGCAAAAGGGGAAACCCATTATAAAATGATGAGATCTCCTGATCACTACCAGGAGAAGAGTATAGGGGAAACTGGCCCCCATGATTCAGTTATCTCCCACTAGGTTCCTCCTACAACATGTGGGAATTATGGGAGCTACAATTTAAGATGAGATTTGGGTGGGGACACAGCCAAACCATATCACACTCTTATGAGAAAGTCTTTAGTAGTTTCCCTCTGTATAGAATGTAATCGTTATCAAGATGAATTTTCCACAAGTGGAATTACATTTATATCACCCTGCCACCTGCTTGTAAACCTTCACTGTTTCCCTACAGCCAAAGTAATTACATTTAAACCTTAGTCCTGATTTCCAGTTTTTGTCTCCCCAATCTGTCTCTTGTTTCTTTTCTTGTGTACTCTGTGACTACTCCCCCACCCCACCCCCATTACAGCTAAACTGATCCAAGCTCTGGACCCTAGCACACACAGTTTTGCACCTGTGTCTTTGCTCTTGCTGGCTTCCTGACTTAGAGGTCATTTCCATTCTACATTGTTACATCCCCCTTATCACTGAAGACCCAGCATAAGTATCTGTTTCTCCAACAGGTCTCCACAGAATCCTCTAACCACCATGAGCTTTCTTTCTGGATTATTTGCCTAGTCCTGTCACAGGAAAATTAGTGATCTTTTACAGCAGTTCTCAAACTTTTTTGTGCTCAAGACCACTTTACACTCTTGAAAATTATTGAGGACTCAAAGAGCTTTTGTTTATGTGAGATATGCCCATCAATATTTGCCATATTATACGTTAAAACTGAGAACACTTATTTAAAAATAATAGTAAGCCTATTGCTTGTTAACATAAATTACATTTTTGTTAAAACAAACTAGTGAGAATGTAACAGAGTCCAAACTTCTTCTGCTCGCCATACCACAGCCAATAAAGTCAAGAAACAAGGAGTTGGAGCAAGGAAAGCATCTGTATCTCAGAGAGCCAGCAAAGCAAGACGGTGCTAACATCCTAACTTACTATCTTAGTGTTTGTATGCTTTGTACAGTTTTTACTTAGGTATAGAGGAAAAGAAGGGGGCAGAGGTGAAGAAGTGGGCAAAGAAGGCATATGTATCTGAGCACCAGAAAGAAGTCTAGGAAAAGTTGTGAAATCTCTTTGTTTCTGGTTAATAGTCTCCTTCTTCTTCTTCTTCTTCTTTTTTTTTTTTTTTTTTTTTTTTTGATGGTATTATGCTTTTCTTCTTTTTTTTTAATACTTTAATTTCTGGGGTACATGTGCAGTATGTGCAGGTTTGTTACATAGGTATACATGTGCCATGGTAGTTTGCTGCATCCATCACCCCGTCATCTGCATTATGTATTTATCCTAATGCTATTCCTTGAGATGGAGTCTTGCTCTGTCACCCAGGCTAGAGTGCAGTGGTGCAATCTCAGCTCACTATAAACTCCGCCTCTTGGGTCCGAGCGATTCTCCTGCCTCAGCCTCCTGAGTAGCTGAGATTACAGGAGTATGCCACCACGCCTGGCTAATTTTTGTATTTTTAGTAGAGATGGGGTTTCATCACATTGGTCAGGCTGGTCTCAAACTCCTGACCTTGTGATCCACCCACCTTGGCCTCCCAAAGTGCTGGAATTACAGGCGTGAGCCGCTGCACCCAGCCTGTTCCTTTACATCTTTAACAAAATCTAGTATATATACTTCCCCTTTTATCTTGAGAGTCTCGACAATTGCAGACCTTTGTTCCTATGCTATCTTTCAATGTTCTAAAGTTATTCTAACCTGTGGGCAAGCATGAACACAGGCCAGAGGTCCCCTTTTAGTGTAATGTTAAGTTAACTGTGTTAGTCTTTTACCATTTCACTGTTACAGGAGAGTGACATTGTTTTACATTTTTGCCAGTGTCTGGCTTAATAAAAGACAACCATATTCTGTGATCTCTTTCTGTATTTAATCTGTTGTAATATCACATAGTATAGAATGTCTGCAAAACTTCACTATGCACTCATGACAGAATGACAGCGAAACGAATTTTACCATAGCATTAGGTTTAGGTATCTAAAAATAGATTCTTCATTGGGTCTATTTTTATCTTTAGCTACCTCCAAAATATAAAAGGAACAAGGAAGTCACACATGGTGACAATTATTCAAGCACAAATTACCCTCTTTGAGACTTTAAATCTCAAATAAACTTCTTCCAAATATTAATATTAGGTATCACTTCTACATGGTCTATTATTTAAAAAAATATATAGATTTTCATATCAGTCTAAGCAAAGCCTCTGAGTTTCCAGAAATGTAAGACATTGTTATTGTTACAAGTTCACACTATTCCAAACTCAAAGGTAAATGAATTTAGGAATTATTTATATCACAACTCCTTTCCATTACACATGGTAAGTGAGAATTAAGTCTGTTAATTATACCAAATTATTCACTGCTACTATGGCTGGTTGGTTGTAGATTTACTGAAAGATATCATATGAATAAGCTTGCTACTTGTAAAAACGGCAAATTAACTCCTATTTAATAGTTCTACATTTAAGAATTCAAAACAAAGTATGCAGTATGATCACAGCAGTTAATATATGCAAAGAAAAAAAGGGATTCTACTAAAGGATTAGGATTGTGGGCTGGTTTAGAATAAAAAAATTCATCTAAATCAAATGCAAACCAAACAAATTCTGATTTCTATTTTTACTTTCTAATTTATCTCATTTTCTCTTCTAAGAACTATATATAATTTTCTAAAAGTATTCTTAGGCCAATTACTTGGGAAGTCAAATATTTGGAAAGTTGGCAAGGCATTTATTATTTAATCAAAAATTATCTAACATGATACTATTAGAAAATGCAGTACATTGATGGGTGATCTTAGAATTTGAAATAAGCAGAATAATGTTGGTCCTCAAAGAGCTTACATATTTTTGGAAGACAAATCAAACTCCTATGAAAATAACATAAGGAGTAAGTAAAAACACAAAATATACTGCAAAATGTGTATCATATATTGGGAAATGGTAATCTGAGTATATACCTTCATTATAGTACTCTCAGATATCTCTGTGTGCCATTTCTCATCTCACAAGCTTGAGAATTTATATCATCAGAATTCTTAAGACTGTCAGAGGTAAATTCCTCACTAGAGAAAAGGAGTTTCCTTTTGCCTAGAGATATCACAAAAGCCCTGAGTGAAGCCAGAGCTTCAGAAGATGATGCTTTTCTCCCTCACGGCTTCCAATCCTGTAACCTGGATTGGATTTCTGTATAGATGGAGTAGGGAAATAGCCCCTACTTTAGGAGGAATAGGTTACCCACCAAAAGTATTTTCAATCTGGCCAGTGGAACACATGTGTGAGTGAATCATGACTACTGTCTCAAGGTGACTGAAAAAAAGAGAAAGGGTGGAATAGGCCGGGCATGGTGGCTCATGCCTGTAATCCTAGCACCTTGGGAGGGTGAGGTGGGTGGATTGGGTGAGCCCAGGAGTTTGAGACCAGCCTGACCAACATGGCGAAACCCTGTCTGTACAAAAAATACAAAAATTGGCCGGGTATGCTGGCGCAGGCCTGAAATCCCTACTACTCAGGAGGCTGAGGCACAAGAATTGCTTGAACATGGGAGGCAGAGATTGCAGTAAGCAGAGACAGCACCCCTGCACTCCAGCCTGGGCGATAGAGCAAGACTGTCTCAAAGAAAAAAAAAGAGGCTGAATAGTATCTATTGTCTCACTAGAACTTACCCATGACTTGTGGTGGAACAGCTTGGTAAAGCTACCTGGACCTAGTATAAAAACTCTTGACATGATTATTTGAAGCTTGGACACAATAGTCTACTGTAAATGAGGTGAAGATTTCAGAAATGTCTTGCTCTAGTACTGAGGAAAGAATCAGAGGCGAGGGAGGTTGGACTATTGTAACATACTTCTCATTTCTAACTCCAGTGGCTTGAGTTACCTAGAAGATCAGCTATTCGGTTTGGTGCAAAAGTAATTGTGTTTTTTGCTATACTTTAATTGCAAAAACTGTAGTTACTTTTGTACCAACCTAATAGCTAGTCACTCAAGCATGTACAACCTTAAAGAGCAGAGGAGTTAAGGCCTTGGGTCTACCATTGACCAATGGGGAAGAGGACCAACAAGAAAGAGTAGTCAATGGCCAAGTGGAGGTGTCAGATCTGAGACATATTTCATAAATTACCTGAGAAGATCTGATGCAAGCTTGTTTAACCAGTGGTCTGTGCGCTGCACGTGGTCCAGGACTGTTTTGAATGCAGCCCAACACAAATTCATAAACTTTCTTAAAATATTACGAGTTGTGGGGCCAGGCACGGTGGCTCATGCCTGTAATCCCAGCACTTTGGGAGGCCTAGGTGGGCAGATCAGGAGATCAAGACCATCTTGGCCAACATGGTGAAACCCATCTCTACTAAAAATACAAAATTAGCCAGGTGTGCCAGCATATGCCTGTAGTCCCAGCTACTTGGGAGGCTGAAGTAGGAGAATTGTTTGAGCCCAGGAGGCAGAGGCTACAGTGAGCAGAGATCATGCCACTGTATTCCAGCCTGGCAACAGAGTGAGACTTCATCTCAAAAAAAAAAAGAAAAATTATGGGATTTATGCATGGATTTTTTTTTTTTGGCTTATTAGCTATCGTTTGTGTTAGTGTACTATGCGTGGCTCAAGAGAATTCTTCTTTCAATGTGGCGCAGGGAAGACAAAAGATTGGACACCCTGGATGGGATGATATGCCAGTCTCCAATAATTGAGACCAACTGAGTATCACATCCTGGTAAAGGATCTCCCTTTTCTCTGTTTCATTTCTGCTGCCCCTCACTCCTTCTCTATAATCACTCTTGTAGTGTGACAGGTCCCCGCCAGGTTACTTAAGGGTATACTGCCACTGCATGAACCCTGAAGGCCAGTGGTAAGCCAAGGCCATGATACCCAGCCAAGGAGCAAGTGTCCCCAAGAGCCCAAGCATCCCAGAGGATATCTGGAAACATACCAAGGAAAACAGTCCCATTATGCACATGTAATAGGCAAAGAGCCAGAAAATTAGCTTGAAAGCAGCTTAGAAATGGGAGGTGGCATGGATCTCTAGCACTGTCCTTCTGCCATCCAGGAATGCCCTGTATTTAAGTCCTAATAAACTCATCTACTCATCAAGCTGGATTCAATCAATCTTCGGTTCTTTGGCACTTTCCCAGTTTGGAGAGGGTGTGGTACAGTCTCAAGTTTTTCTTGTAACAATTCCCAAATAAAATAACTACACATAGCCTTTGTTTCAGGCTCTGCTTTGGCTGCCGGTTTTATCATTTCATTGTTAAGTGTGATTTGCTTTTATTTTCTCCCAATAAAACTATAAGGACAGGAATTTCATTTTATTCATTTCTGCATTCCCTAAACTAGAACACAGAAAAACCTTGCTGTATGTTTGTTGAACACTTTATGGTGTTTGTAGGAAATTTCTTGTAGGTAAAGGCAATAAGAAGCTGCAGGATAGAATTGCATAGGTAGAGAGAAATACGTATGCATGAGGAAAACTATGGAGGAGTTAAAACTGTGAATCTCCTCTATCATTTATGTGTTTCTATATTTCCAGGTACATGCAATACAAATTTTGGTTATCATATAATGCAGAGTTTTAATACAATACAGAGGCAGGAATGTTTCAAGGCGTGTTATAGGACTTTTTTGACTTCAATATAGATAAATACCATTTGAATAACAGTAGCTAACCATGGCCAACAACTTGTAGAATTGTTTTAAGCCCTGGACTGAGTTGTTTGTGTAATAAATTATCTCATTTACAAATGAAGAGATGAAGGCTTTCAAAGGTTGGATATCTTACTCAAGATTACAATGTCGTTAGGTAGCACAGCTGGAAGGAAAATCCAATTGTACGGTAGCGTTCATCTGTCTTCATGATGTTAAAGCTATTTAAACATATCTAAATTCTTACAAAATCAGGAATCCCTATTGACAGAGACCATGCCTCACTCTTTTTTCCTCTTCCTCGGTGTTTCACAATGCTTTGCAGAATTTGGGTGATAAAGAAGAATTTATGTGACTACAGAAGAGTTAAAGAAAGGATAGCAGGATGAAAGGGGAATTGGAAGGATAGAATCCCAGAGTCTGAATCTTATTAGGTATACATTGAGGGGCTCCAAGGACATCAGTGAAGTGGCAGTTTTTAAGAGTGAACAGTGAGCACAGACATTGCTAATTCTTTTTTCTATAGGTCTCTCCAATTTCTCCATCTAGGTATATTGAGAGTGATAGTAGCTATGACAATATGCCAAGACTATTCTTTCTTATGAATAGACCATTCAATGACTAGAGAATTTTCATGTATAAAAATATTTTAACACAGAACAGGCATCCAGTTGCCTTTGATGGTAAATATAGACCTTCCTACAACTATATAATTACTTAATCCAGTGGTCCCCTTAATCCAGTGCTTTTGGGCACCATGGGACTGGATTCATGGAAGAAGTTTTCCCACTGATGTGGGGGAGATGCAGGAGGATGGTTTCAGGATGAAACTGTTCCACCTCAGATTATCAGGCATTAGATTCTCGTAAGGAGTGTACAACCTAGATCCCTCAAGTGCACAGTTCACAGTACAGTTAGTTCCTGCTCCTATGAGAATCTAGGAGGCGGAGCTCAGGACTTAATGCTAGCTGGTCACTTACCTCCTGCTGTGTGGCCTGATTCCTAATAGGCCATGGACTGGTACCGGTCTATGGCTCAGGGGTTGGGACCCCTGACTTAATCTATTACAGCTTCAAGTTATTGTAATTTATGAGTAATAACTTAGTTAAAAGCCTACATAGCTGTAACAAAGAAAAACTAAAAAGTATTGATTATGTGAAATATATTTCTGGGATTAATATAAAAAGATATAAATCTCTTTACAACTTTAATGAGTTTCAATTAGGACTTTATCTCTAAAAAATTTTTTAAACTATCCTAAGATTAGCCAAATAAGAGAATAAAACACGATTATTATTCTCAAAATCATGATTTCTCCATCATGCTTCAACAATTTAATTAAAAAATGAGTAATAAATCTTATTATCAGCAGATGTGTATATCAGAGTAAGCAGGAAGCCAAATCAATAAGCCAAAAATCCAGGACCACAAAACACTGTTGTAATAACATTTTTGTTGTATAAGCTCATGCCATTTCATGTTTTACTTGCATTTAGAGATTTAATATATTGATTCAATTTTAGGTTAGACCTGTAGAATCATGTGCTAAGTTCACTGAACGTTTTCAAATAGAGAAGAAAGAACAGTATAATTTAGGTTAATTCCATTTTTATTTTTAAATGGAATTATATTTTCATATTTAAATAGAAATTTCAGCATACAATCTATGTTTAATTTTATAAAAAGATGAGGGATTATTAGCATTGCTAACTTTAAATACTTCTTTCAATACATACTAAATGTACTCCTACATAAATTGTTAGTGACATTAAGCCGCTTTAACCCTATATTTTTCACTCAAAGTTCAAATTTGCTGCTAAGACTGGTAAGCATTCCTACAAATATACATTTCATTTAATGTCTATAATCCTATGAAAAAAAGGATATAAATATTATAAAAACTGAGATTGTATTTTTGTAAGGAGAAGTCACTTGATATACTAATCCAACCCAACTAGTTCAAATAAAAACTTTTCTGTAATAATAAATATATTATTCCATATATATTTCCTTTAATACAGAGAACAAATACAGATTTGAGAAGGTCTTGATAACATTTTCTATTTTTTCTACTTCTGTTTATTTTTCTATTTTCCATTTAATATTCAACTTTTTTTCCCAATATCATGCACTATATAGATAAAACTGTAACATGTGTAATTTAAGATTATAGCAAATAAAAGAGCCAGCTAATTAAAAACATATGGCATTCTGATTTAAAAAAAGTACATTTTATATGATAAAAGGTAATACTGACAACGAAAAAATACTGAGCAAAAAATAAAACTAGAAAAGAGGATTTCAAGAGATAAGTCCAAATGCTGTGCTAAATGAAAGATGCCAAGTACAGAAGCCCATATGGTATTATTCCATTCATATGAAATCTACAGACTAGGTAAATACACAGAGACTGAAAGTGGAATAGGGTTACCGGAGGCTGGCAAAAGGGGAAAGGGGGAATTAGGGAACAGGTGCTAATGTGTACCGATTTTTTTTCCGGGGGTCCTAAGAATGTTTTCAAATGTGAACAGTTATGACAGTACCAAAGCTTTATGAACACAGTAAAAAACACTGAACTATACAATTTAAAGGAGGGATTTTATGGCATGTGAATTATATCAGAACAAAAAGTGATAATAAATTTAAAAACATATATTCACTATGTATGATAACATTGGTAGAAACCTGCCAATTTCCTAGGAAAAAAAATTCTTAAACATGAAGTCCAGAAATATATAATTGCAGTGAAATATTTATAATACAGCTGATATTTAGCAATTGTTTTGTGTGCAGCATAACTTGAAATACAAGAAAAATGAGGTATACTTTTTTTAATTGCATTTTAGGTTTGGGGTACATGTGAAGAACATGCAAGATTGTTGCATAGGTACACACATGGCAGTGTGATGTGTTGCCTTCCTCCTCATAACCTATATCTGGCATTTCTCCCCATGCTATCTTTCCCCAACTCCCCACCCCCTGCTGTCCCTCCCCTATTTCCCCCCAACAGACCCCAGTGTGTGATGCTTCCCTCCCTGTGTCCACGTGTTCTCATTGTTCAACACCCACCTATGAGTGAGAACATGCAGTGTTTGATTTTCTGTTCTTGTGTCAGTTTGCTGAGAATGATGATTTCCAGGTTCATCCATGTCCCTACAAAGGACATGAACTCATTGTTTTTTATGGCTGCATAGTATTCCATGGTGTATATGTGCCACATTTTCCCTGTCCAGTCTATCATCGATGGGCATTTGGGTTGGTTCCAGGTCTTTGCTATTGTAAACAGTGCTGCAATGAACATTCGTGTGTGGTATACATTTTTTAATTTGGTAACTTTTCCAGGAAATACACTCATCCAACAGCTGTGTAAACCTTAAATGTGAATGTTGTGGACTTCTTTTTTCCCCTCCTGCTAAAAATTAGGAAGCTTTCACAAGCATTTAGATTTTCAGTTGTTATTCATCTCCTTCCTGGTAGGTGTACAATTGTATATAACTATATCCATGTCCTGTGTCTGACTTTGTAAGTGTGTGTGTATAACTGGAATTGGCACTACAATAGCAAAGATTGGTGTGCAATTCAGCTTGATAAAGTACGAAGAATAGAGTACTGCTAGAAAGGAGACTCAAGTTTTCATTTTAGCTATGGGAGTAACTTTCTACATTACACCAATCTATTATTTATTCTTCAGTTTCTCCATCGATAAATTTTTTAAAAATGGATTAAGATAAATTTTGGCAAATTGGTGTAATCTCAAGTGACAACTGAGCTACTTGTAGAGAATCTCTGGAGTTCTTTGTTCAGAAACTGTGCCAAGTTCCCACTGAAATGCAGCTATTGATTAGTGACATCAGTCATGGTTATGAAGGAAGCAAAGAATCTAAGCCCTGTTACCATGAATGAGATGATCTATAAGGAACTTCTGACTAAAATTCTATCACATTTAATTAAAAGTTTTATACAGTATTCAATTCAATTATTGTATTATTAAGAGCAGGAAATTATTCGTCTCACTCCTTAAAATTAAACTTCAATAATATGAACATTCTAACATTGTATACTGCTGTGAAAATCATAGACTCATTTGGAAATATAATCTTTATAATGGATAGCCCCCCTTTCTATATTTTGTCTGAATATCTATTGCTCATCATTTTTATTGTTCAACGAACATTAGGGAAATAGTGAATGATCTTTGATATTTCATAGGATTAATTGGTCTAAATATGGGCTGCCTAAAGTGAAAGATTTTTACCCTCCAGTTAATAGTGGTGTGAATGTGAGAGAGAATGCCTCAAATAATAAATGGCAAAACAAGTATTTCAAGGAGGAGCCAAATGCTTTCAGCTCCAATTTATAAACTTATCCACTTTAATTAAGAAGAGTAATCAGAATGGTAATGGAAACTCAAACCATTTTCAGTGGGAAAAAATATTGCCATAGCAGCAAGGACCCACATTTACAGAGAAATACAGAGAGCCCAAGCGTAATGCATTGTAAATGAATAATGCCATGAAATAATCAAAGTGAGAAGTTGTCTGCAAGAAGTCAGATAGTAAACAAAATGAAATTATCAGTAATTAAGGTCAAATGAGAACATTTAAATAACTTGCTTTAAAAAGTTCAAATGAACCGCAAATTCTGTATATTGTCAATGCATTTCTCTGTAATTGTTTTACTACTCACTATACACTGAAAGTGTCAAGAACAGAATATAAGATATGTCAATTCTAAGATCAGTGAAGCATCTCTGATACAGCAGATGAGGGTGAGTCATATTCAGTTGACTCAACCATGAAAGTCATTAACAAGGAGTAACTATAAAAATCTATACTAACCTTACCTCTTTATACATTCTTCTGAAGTCCTCTAACACTTATTTAGGATAATTTCACACAATAGAAAATTCTGGGAAAATGCTAAGGACGTAGTAAAAAATTTTTAAATTATATAATTTTTGCATTACATAATATACTGTATAAATGTTTGTATCTGAAAAAAACTTGATTAATAAAAACTCCGTTGCTATTTTGCTCTAGGCTGGTGTTAATGTGAGAGTCTTCCAATCTGGTTTCTAATCTATACCTAATAATGAACCAAGGAAAATTTGCTACAGTCAGTCATTTGCTAGAGTTAGAAAGATGCTGAGTGACTGTTCACACTATAAATAAAAGGGAAAATTTTGAGTAAAATGCACAGCTAGATTATTAGGCAATCTTCTGTAAGTTCATCATTCAGAATTCTTGTCTTCATTCTTCAGTGGAGAACAAAAATCTGAGTATATTTAACTTTGGTAGTATTGTTGTCTCACTGAAGATTGGCAGCTGACAGAGCTAGATGTTCATTTGTTTTTAGTTGTCCTTGGAAAAACATCAAAGTAGAAATTGACAAGCTCATTTTAAAATTCACCCCCCAAGTAACCAAAACAATTTTGAAAAAGAAGGAGAACATCAGAAAACTCACATTTTCTGATTTCAAAACTTTTCACAAAATCAAGACAGTGTGGTCTTGCCTTAAGGATAGCCAATTCTTTTCCATTGATGGAAAAGAATGAGATGAGACTCCAGTAAAAGCATATATTGATAGATTCTCCAACCAAAATTAAATGATATTATCATTTATGGAATATTCACTATATGCCAGGCATTGAACCTAGAATATTTGTGTGTTTTTTTCCAGTCTTAACCACAGTTATGCAATGTAGTTTTTATTATACCCATTTTATTGATGAGGAATCTGAGGCTAAGAGAGTTGAAATCAATTAACCTAACAAGTGGCTGAGTTATAATTCAAAACCCAGGTCCACCTGATGCCAGAGCCCAATTCCAAAGGGCTCATGAGCACCATCCTATGCGATTACTTTGATATGTCTTCATAAAATAAATATCAAAAAATATTAATGCTGAAACATAATTATAAAGATAGTTTCACAAACAAATGTAGCAGGCTATTCCATAGCAAAGCCAAAGCAAACCAAAACATTGCAATTATGCATCTAGAATATGCATGAGGCATGAAGCTCTGCGCTGTGAAGAAATGGAGTTCTGCTTTCAGCATAATTGTAAGGTGAGTCTATAGTTCAGATCTCATAACCTTCTATTTTTGGCTTTTATAGTTCATATATTTGAAAGTATTACAGCATCCAAAGAAATGTCTTTTATTTTATAAGCTTTGTAATGATGGGCAGGTTTCTGTATCCCTGCTATATTAATTTTCTTGCTCAACTTCATTCTTTGCAGTGTTACGAGAAAATATCTAAAATATAAAATTACTACCACAAATCCAAATTTTATTTTGAAATAAAACATCGATTTTGTCAGCTTACACCTAATGGTGCTTTCATCATTCACTCCTAATACTCACAAACAAACCAGATCTAAGTATCTGCATAATTACCAGATCATAACACTCCCTTATGTAATGATACATAATGTAAAACATCTAAATGCCATTACATTAAATCCAGCTAGACTTTACACCAACAAAAAACACCTCTCTTTGTTAATGTATATTTGGAAAATGGTGGTGCATGGAAGGGAGCTTGACGCTGCTGGGATGAAAAGTACTGGTTATGTTCCGCTAGGCTGTAAGAGGAGCTTTATTGTATGTAAAAGAGAAGGGAAAGGGGTTGGGAGCTGACAGCAGAAATGGGGGAAGAAGCAGAATGGAGGAAGAGAAACTGAGGCATCAGGAAAGAAGATGGAGAAGAGGCTAAAGATGGGGAAATTTGGGAGCAAATAAAAGGTAGATTAAAAGAGAAAGAGCTTGCTTATCGGCTCTGGTGAGATGTAGGTACAGTTGGTTCCTATGAGTTTTGTCACATGCCTGAGACACCTCCTCTGTCCCCAGAGCCAACCTGCTGCTTATGACTGGAAGAGAAAATGTGTGTAAGCCAGGGACATATCAGACTTTACCTGCAATTATTGTAACTTATTTATCTAAAATGAAGGATTTTTTTCTAAAACAAAGCACTTGACCACCATTAAATCTACTGTCACTAAGACAGCATCAAGATTCTCAATTAAGTTCTTGAGTCTAAAAATGACCTAAATTTGTTTATTTTTTTCTTTATATTTACGAGTTCTTGAAAATTTTGAATATGATCTTATTTTAAGTTAGATTAGATTTTGCCTTCATGTTTTTAAATTATAGTCTGCAGTTCTCAATTTATATCCAACAAATATCCCTAGGAAAGACAAATTTATTTCCAACCAGCAATTTCCGTCTCCTCATTAATGGACATTTTAAAAATTATTTTTTTCTGAGTGCTTTTTTACCCATTACTATAATCAAGTTGCTTATCTACTGTGTAATTTCTTTTATGAATTATAGCAATTATACTACATTTGTAGCTATCAAGTTTTTTAGCCTTAATCTTATGTTTATTTGGAGGTATTTGTCATAATCAATTTGTTAATATCGTGTCATACTCATTTGTGAGTTCTTATTTTCATTTCATATTTAGATGACTGGATTAATTTTTTGAGCAATGATTTTAGTAATGTTATAATTGTAATTCCAACTTTTTGAATATTTGGGGTTAAACTTGTAGCATGTGATCTGAGAAAGTTTTTTTGATTCATGTGTTAGTGTATTTTGACTCATATTAGTTGACTCATGTATTTTCCAGAGAAAAAGAATCAAATATATACGTGTGTGTATATATATATAGATTATATATATACACACGTATATATTTATATATACACAAAGAGAGAATTATATGTATGCACACAAACACACACACACCAAGAGATAATGAAATTTATTTATTTATCAAGATAGAGTCTTGCTCCATTGCCCAGTCTGGAGTGCAGTGGCATGATCTCAGCTCACTGCAACCTCTACCTCCCAGGTTCAAGTGACTCTCCTGCCTCAGCCTCCCACATAGCTGGAATTATAGGTGTGCACCACCACACCCAGAGGATTTTTGCATTTTTAGTAGAGATGGAGTTTCACCATGTTGCCCAGGCTTATCTCAAACTCCTGACCTCAAGTGATCTGCCCACCTCAGCCTCCCAAAGTGATGGGATTACAGGCATGAGCCACCATGCCCAGCCACAGAGAGATTTATTTTAAAGAATTAGTTCTCATGATTGTGGAGGGTTGGGTAGTCCAAACTGATGAAGCAGACTGGCAGACAGGAGACTCAGGGAAGAGTTGCTTTTCTGGCCCAAAGGCAGTCTCTGGCAGAATTCCTTCTTGTTCAGGGGAGGTCACTTTTTCTTCTGTTAAAACTTGCAATGGATTGGGCGAGGCTCACCTTCATTATGCAGAGTAACCTGCTTTACTCAAAGTCCACCAATTTAAATGTTAAGCTTATCAAAAAAAAACCTTCATGAAAATATCCAGAATATCTCTCTCCTGTTTCATTAATCTATTTTCAATTATAGTAGCTTTATAGTAAGTTTTTAAATTACGTAGTACAAGTCTTCTAACATCATTCCTCTTTTTCAAAGGTGTTCGAGATCTTCCAGGTTCTTTGCATTTCCATATGAACTTCAGAATCAGCTTGTCAGATTCTAAACATGCTTACTGGAAATCTGATGGTGACTGTATTGAATCTACATATAAATTTAGGATCAATTGATACCTTTGTAATATTGAGTCCACTGATTCATGAACACAGTGTATATCTCCATTCATTTAGTTCTTCTTTAATTTCTCTCAGTACTGTCTTGTAGTCCTTAGAGAACAAGTCTTTAAATATTTTCTTTTTGAGACTGTCTTGCTCTATTGCCCAGGCTGGAGTGCAGTGGAATGATCTTCGCTCACAGCAACGTCTGCCTCCAAGGTTCAAGCAATTCTTCCTGCCTCAGCCTCCCGTGCAGCTGGGATTACAGGCATCTGCCACCACACTGGCTAATTTTTGTATTTTTAGTAGAGATGGGTTTTTGCCATGTTGGTCAGCCTGGTCTCGAACTCCTGACCTCAAGTGATCCACTTGCCTTGGCCTCCCAAAGTGCAGGAGTTACAGATGTGAGCCACCGCACCCAGCCCTTTCTTATACATCTTTTATCAAATTTATCTGTATTTAATATTTTTATTGCTATCATAATTGATATTGCTTTTAAAATTACAGTTTCTGTTCATTGCTAATATATAGAAATACAATCAATTTTTGTATATTGACTTTGATTTTTTCAAGCCTTGCTAAATTCACAGTTCTAGTAACTATTTTTTATAGTCCATCACATTTTTTATTTATATACATGATTATATCATCTTGCGAAAACTAGAGTTTTGCTTTTTCTTTTTTCTGTTCCAATCTGGATTTCCTTTCTTCACCTCCCTCCCTCCTTCCCACTTTCCTTACCTTCCTTTCTTCCTCCTTCCCATTGGATAGAAATTCATTCCAGCACTATATCAAATAGAAGTGGTAAGAGTGAACATTCTTATCTGTATTTGAACTTATGGGAGAAAGCATTCATGTTTTCACCATTAAGTTTGGTATTAGTTGTAAGCTTTGGGTTTTATTTTTTGGAAGGTGTTTTTTTTTTATCAGGTAGAGGAAGTTATCTTCTATTCCTAGCTTACCAAATGTTTTATCCAGAGTGGATCTTGAATTTTTCAAAACATTTTTCTGTTTCTGTGTATATGATTAAATGATTTTCCTTTTTGATTTGCTAATAAGGTAAATGGCATTCATTAATTTTTAAACTATTAAACCAATCTTGCATTCTACACACGAGCCCACTGCCAATTTTATAGTGATTCCATACATTGTTAAATTAAATTTGCTAACGTTTTATTTAGAATGTTTGTATCCCTAGTAGTGAGGGATATTTGTCTTTTTGTATTTTTAAAAATAGTATCTTGGGGGCAGTGGCTCATGCCTGTAATCCCAGCACTTTGGATGGTCGAGGCGGGTGGTTCACCTTGAGGTCAGGAGTTCAAGACCAGCCTGACCAACATGGAGAAACCCCGTCTCTACTAAAAATACAATTAGCCGGGCATGGTGGTGCATGACTGTAATCCCAGCTACTTGGGAGGGTGAGGCAGGACAATCTCTTGAACCTGGGAGACGGAGGTTGCAGTGAGCCAAGATGGCGCCACTGCACCCCAGCCCGGGTGACAAAAGCATAACTCCATCTCAAAAACAAAAAGTATCTTGGTTTTGTAATGAGAGTAACATTGACTTCATGGAGTAAGTTAGAAAGCATTCCCTCCTCTTATATTTTCAGTTACAGTTTGTGTAAAATTGGTGTTATCTCCTCCTCAAATGTTTGATAAAATTTACCAAGAGAGTCATCTGGGCCTGAAGTTTTCTGTGTGGGAAGGTTTAACTACAAATTGAGTTTTAAAAATATATATATAGTGTTACAGGTTGTCTTATTCTTCTGAGTGAGCTTTCGTAATTATCTTTTAAGTACTTGTATATTTCACATAAGTTGTGATTTTTTTTTTTTTTTTTGAGATGGAATCTCACTCTGTTGCCCAGGCTGGAGTGCAATGGTGTGATTTCAGCTCACTGCAATCTCCACCTCCTGGGTTCAAGTGATTCTCCTGCCTCAGCTTCCCGAGTAGCTGGGATTACAGGCACATACCACCACACCCGGCTAATTTTTGTATTTTTAGTAGAGATGGAGTTTCACCATGTTGGCTAGGCTGGTCGCAAACTCCTGAACTCAGGTGATCCGCCTGCCTAAGCCCCCCAAAGTGCTGGGATTACAGACGTGAATGAACTTCTCCTCCCAGCCATAAGTTGTGAGTTTATTGCATACATTTATATATAATATTTCCTCATTATCACTTTAGTACCTGTAATTTTGTAGTGATGTCATTGCTCTCATTTCTGATATTGCTAATTGCACCCTCTTTTCTTTCCCTGATCAGTCTTTTTAGAACTTTATCACTTGTATTGATCTCACAAACAACCAGCTTCTGGTTTCATCTATTCTTTTCTTTTTCTCTTCTTTCTTTTAGGTTTCCTACTGCATTGGTTTCTACTTTTATCTTTATTATATAGTTTTTTTTCCTTCTTTTGGCTTTAATTTGCTCTTTATTTTCTAGATTTGCAAATGTATTAATCTAAAGGCATTGATTTGAGATCTTTCTTCAGTGGTGCAATCATTGCTCACTCTAACCTTGAACTCCTGGGCTCAAGCAATCCTTCCCCCTCAGCCTCCCAAGGAGCTAGGACTACAGGTGTGCACTTCCATGCCTGGCTATTTTGTTTTTTTGTAGAGATGAGGTCTTGCTATGAGGCTCAGACTGTTCTCAAACTCCTGGCCTCAAGCAATCCTCCGGCCTAGGCCAACCAAAGCTTTCTGGATTATCCTAGTAAGCATTAGGTAGGTGGGGAAATAATCTATTAAAATTTCAAAAATATATATTTTGGTCAACACAAGAAAATAGTCTCCTCATATATTTACACTCATCTCACTTACAGATTATTATATTAGGCCAGTTAATGGATAGGGATGGAATATGAACTTCAAAATCATCTGCATTTAAAGATGAATAGGTAAAGTACAAAATATTAAACTTACAAAGCTACAGTTAAGACTACAAATTTGTCATGCTAATACTTAATCCAATGTTTCTGCATTATTTTTTATTTTTATTATTTTATTAATTATTATTATATTTTGAGACTGACTCTTGCTCTGTCGCCCAGGCTGGTGTGCAGTGGTACGATCTCTGCTCGCTGCAACCTCTACCTTCTAGGTTCAAGCAATTCTCCTGTCTCCGCCTCCCAAGTAGCTGGAATTACAGACACAGGCCACCACTCCTGGCTGATTTTTGTACTTTTAGTAGAGATGAGGTTTCACGATGTTGGCCAGGCTGGTCTCAAACTCTTAACCTCAGGTGATCCATCCACCTCGGCCTCCCAAAGTGCTGCGATTACAGATGTGAGCCACAGCACCTCACCTATTTTTATTTTTATTTTTTGAGATGGAGTCTCACTCTATTGCTCACGCTTAAGTGCAGTGGCAGAATCTCGGCTAACTGCAACCTCTGCCTCTGGGGTTCAACCATTCTCCTGCCTCAGCCTCCCAAGTAGCTGGGATTACAGGAGTCTGCCACCAAGTCTGGCTCATTTTTGTATTTTAGTAGAGACAGGGTTTCACCATGTTTGCCAGCTGGTTTTGATCTCCTTACCTCAAGCAATTTGCCTACCTTGGCCTCCCAAAGTACTAGGATTACAGATGTGAGTCATTGCATTTAGCTTTTATTATTCTTTTGAATTTCACCTAGCATTCAGTTAAAGAAAAGGAAACTAACATAGAGGGTTGTGGTTTATTTATTGACGAGAGCATTGAAACAGAAGAAAACACTATCATCTACGATTCTCAAGTATTTGCTCTTCTGTACACTGTCACTGGAAAAGAATCTGGATTCTTAGCAGAGCAAAGGATTGCATCCTTACCTCAGCCCTTAATGTTCCTCAGCTATTCTTTCATCTCTCCCCACCCCGCCCCCCACTGCCCCCAGCTCGGCTTCTTCTCCCATTTTCCAAAGCAGTTCATTCACACCCTTTAACACTTCCCTCTCTTCTGAGCCGATGGTCTTATCCTGAATTACAGCTCTACCAGGCACAACTTCTGGAATCTGAGACAGTTACATAATATTTTAAACTAAATTCCTATTTGTAAACTGGAGACAGTAACAATGCCGACCCTACACGGAAGAATTAAGGTAATATATTAAAAGCTCTTGACACAGTGAATAGCAGAGTAAGCTCAATACACTTAATACCTACTTTGTTTCCTACTCCACTTAAAAAGGAAGCTTCAGAATTCAAACTACCTCAAAGTTTTGCCTGTGAACCTAGACATTTATCTGTAACCTCACTAAATTCAACGCCCTTTCACCCTCCCTGAGATCTTGTCAATCATTCATTTCTCTTGTTCTCCTCGAAGTCGTTCACCTTAATTAATAGGATATCCCAATTCAGCAAAAATTTTTAATTACTCATAATTTGTCCAGAGCAAGTTTTTTTTTTTTTTTTGACAAAGTCCCATTCCATCACCCAGGCTAGAGTACAGTGGCACAAAATTGGCTCACCACAACTTCGGCCTCCCAGGTTCAAGCAGATTCTCTGGCCTCAGCCTTCTGAGTAGCTGTGACTACAGGGGCCTGCCACCAAGCACAGGTAATTTTTGTATTTTTAATAAAGATGGGGTTTCACCATGTTGGCCAGGCTGGTCTCTAACTCCTGGCCTCAAGTGATCCACCTGCCTCAGCCTCTCAAAGTGCTGGGATTATAGGCTTGAGCCACTGCATCTGGCCTCAGAGCAAGTTTTGACTCATCTTTTGTTATTCTGGCTCAAGTTGTACCTCCTCTATTAAAATGTGCCCACCTTTACTCCTTTCTATCTGGCAGCACCTCTTAGTAAGGCAATTCATTCCTTTTATTCCTTTTGCATATTTCTTATTTAACTATAATTTTTTCCTTATATCGTCCCCTCTCTCTCTTTTCCCCAGGAGACTGTTAAAGAGTACCAAGACTTTTATTTGTTGAATTTCCAATACCTACCAAGTTCTCAATACTTAGTGCTCATTACATATTTTTGTATTAGGACATGGGAGGTTTCAGAAATCATCCTGATTTACATCTTTACAGATTCTTTTGACTTTAAAAGACCTTTAATTAACATTTAAAAATTGATAAAACTCGAAAAAGCAGACTCCTAATTTTCTGTAATTATAGAAATTAGCTAAAATCTGAAATATACAAAGAAAAAATGCTTTCCTATTTTTTTCCAGTTAACTATCTGCCAGACTTTTAGCAAATATTCCACTTTCAACTGTACAGTTCTTTATTAAAAGAATTTGGCTAAGGCATGAACTATAAAGGGATCAACGTTGTATATATGAGAGATATCTGAAAAAATAATCAATAAGTACTTCCTCCTTTTCCTAATTAAAAAGGACCCTGGCTGAGCATGGTGGCTCATGCCTTAATCCCAGCACTTTGGGAGGCCAAGGTGGGCAGATCACCTGAGGTCAGGAGTTCAAGACCAGCCTGATCAACATGGAGAAACCCCTTCTCTACTAAAAATACAAAATTGGCTGAGCTTGGTGGTGCATGCCTGTAATACCAGCTACTCGGGAGGCTGAGGCAGAAGAATTGCTTGAATCCGGGAGGCAGAGTTTGCAGTGAGCTGAGATCATGCCATTGCACTCTAGCCTCGGCAACAAGAGCAAAAACTGTCTTAAAATAAAATAAAATAAAATGGACCATGAGGCCAAGGAACTAAAATATGCAATAGGACTAATAATGTTTTAAAATGTAAACTACAGTAACAATGCCATTTTTTTCTTTTAATGAATGTGGAACCCAAGTTTCTCTATTGTTTGAACTATGGAGGCCAAGGGTGAGCTCCCCTTGGCCCTCTGAAGCGTGGCCAAAAATTCAACTTGCAGAAGTCAGATTAACTGAAGAAAAGGCATACAAATTTATTTAATATGTATACAAGGGAACCTTCAAAATGAAGATCCAAAGATACAGAGGAAATAGTCTATTTTCATGTTTAAGTTCAACAAAGCATGAACAGCCATCTAGAAATATGAATGGACAAAAAGGGCATGATCTAAGCCTAACAGATCAAGTGGGGAAACACAGCAAGGCCTGTCTAGATTCTTCCTTGCTTCTCTGAGCTTGCATTCCTTCCTTCTGGATTAGGGGCAGGACCCATTCTGCAATGGGGGTGATTTGGTTTGGCCTCCTAAATCTCATCTTGGAGTATAGCTTTTGTGATCCGCACGCGTTGTGGGAGGGACCTGGGGAGGTAATTGAATCATGGGAATGGGTTTTTCCTGTGTTTTTCTTGTAATAGTGAATAAGTCTTGCAAGATCTGATGGTTTTATAAAGGGTGGATCCCCTGTGCATGCTCTCTTGCCTGCCACCGTGTAAGACGTGTCTTTGCTCCTCCCTTGCCTTTCACCATGATTGTGAGGCTTTCCCAGCCATGTGGAACTGTGAGTCCATTAAATCTCTTTTTCTTTATAAATTCCCAGGTCTTGGTATTTCTTCATAGCAGTGTGAAAATGAACTAATACAAGAGGTCTTATGATGTACATTAAAACAAAGTAGGTCAGATAATTTTTTTCTTTTGAGACAGAATCTTGCTCTGTCATCCAGGCTGGAGTGCAGTGGCACAATCTCGGCTCATTGCAACCTCTGCCTTCCAGGTTCAAGCAATTCTCTGTCTCAGCCTCCCAAGTAGGTGGAATTACAGGCACCCGCCACCATGCCCAGCTAATTTTTATATTTTTAGTAGAGATGGGGTTTCACCATGTTGGCCAGGCTGGGCTTGAACTTCTGACCTTGTGATCCACCCCCGCCCCCCCCGGCCTCCCAAAGTGCTGGGATTACAGGTGTGAGCCACCGCCTCTGGCCCAGATAATTTCTTTAGATGGTCAGTTTTCACAGAGAAATGGGGAGGGAAAGTTACAGTAATATGTTCATGTTTTATGACTGGCTTCGTGGAAAAGGGACTCTGTTTTTTTTCTTAAAGAAAAGCTGTGTGTTTTTTATTTTAAAAAGGCATCAGAATATGTTTTTTTCAAAAAAAAGTTTTGTCTCTTTTAGAAAGTTTAACAATTTTATATATACATATATATGTGTATATATATATATTTTTCGAGAACACGTGGGATTCTGGTTTTTATGATCTGCCTTGGGAAAGAGGGATTTAGTTTCTAGAACTAGCCTCAGGGGAGAGTGGGACTGTAAGACAGGAGGGCAGGGGAAGCTCAGAGAAAAACTTTTGCTTCAGAGGCTGCTTTGGAGGCCTTTAGTTTGAGGTATTGTTTTCTAAGCCCCTGCAGATAATATAGTATGTGCTCTAGTATGAGGTGAAAGTTACTCTCTTTTTCACCCTCTCTCATAATAGTCTCTGGTCAAGGCAGGTTTACAGTCCTTGATGCAAAATCTCTCATCTAGAAGCTGTTGCCAACACTAGCACACCGGGTGCTGTGAACAGGAATCAAGACTTGGTAAAATAGATTTTTAAAAATCGGTTTTAGCCTCATCACTCTCTCCTATTGTATGTTGGTATGACCAGATTGGCCAAGAATATGTTCCCTAGGATTTTACAGAGACTCTGTATCCAAGTACAGGAAAGAAATATTCTCTCAACTATGGAAGCCTATTGAACCTTTTCGTGTATTCTCTAGGAATCGTCGCTTACTCTGTAGGGTTTAAAAGAAAAAAATCGAATGTTAACTTTGCAAATATAAAATAGTACCTCCAATCTGCCTGACTATAGTGTTCATCAGTTAAAAAATGCAGTTTATCTGACCCCATTTCAAACCAGCTAAACCAGACTCTCCAGGGAGAAGCCTGGGTATTTCTATTTTTAGTTTGTGATTGTTAGGACAGACAAGCTTGGGATATCCTGTAGTAAAGGAAACCGTGGGATCGGAAGATTCATCTAGTGTGGCAATGGAAAACACAATAAAAAATGTACGTATGTTCCCTGCTTGAGATTTTTGAACAGGAATAGAAACGGTGCTATGGTTATGCAACAGCAATTAACACTGAAATTGACTGATAAAGGAATAGACACAGTACATTAAGTACAAACCTGAAAATAACTAGAATTGGCACAATGCCATAATAAAAGAGAAAATGTCTGGCCATCAGAACAGCATTCTGGATTTTCTTTCTTTTTCTTTTTGACAATTGACAGTGCAGTTTAACTTATTGACATAGACTTCTTGTTTAGACGAAGCATTCCTAAAATATTTTATCATTCAAAAGTAGCTGTGGCAAATAACCTGAGTCATCTGTGAAAACAGTCATGAAGTAAAGCCAGTTCTCATAGGGATACCAGATGATTTATTCCAAGTGGTGGATGGAGGGCAATCTGCCATATTTTCATAATGTGGGAGGTGGAATTTCTAGACTCCTGCCATTTGGCAGCAATATTTCTATTATTTTGGTTAATGTTTAATAGACATTGATACAGTTGATACAGTATTGTTTAGGAAGCCTATAACTCCTTGGAAATAGAAAACACATGAATTACAAAAAGAAAGGAACAAAATTTTAAAATATAATCTGAATGTTGCCTTTAATAGGATTAAAATAGAACAAAATAGGAATTCTGTTTGGCAACCTAAAGGAAGAGCAGTAACTAAGATAGCAGTAGTAGAAATATGTTAATTAAATGAACTGATGTTAATGATAAGGATGGTAACCAATAACAACAGCTTGCCCTTGCTGTGTGTTCACACTGTTCACACCTATTTTTCACTAGGCATTATGCTCAGCAGTTTAATGGATCACTTTATTAAAATCTCACAAAACCTCTGAGGTTGGATCTCATATGATCTTTATAACTGAGGAAACTGTGGCTCTCAAAATTACTCAGCTGGCAAGTGGTAGTACCAGCATTTGAACCCAGTCTGAGGCCTATGCTATTAACCACTACCCTATAGTGTTTGTGGCTTTCTTTTGCTGGAAGCATGTGTGCCTCTTTGGCCTCTAGTCTGAAGTGAGCAGTAGATAGGATAAATAAACAGTGTGTTCTTTTCTACAGAATTTTTTGTCTTGAGACAGAGTCTCGCTCTGTTGCCCAGGCTGGAGTGCAGTGGTGTGAGGTGCGATCTCCACCCGCTGCAACCACCTCCCCTGTTCAAGCGACTCTTGTGCCTCAGCCTCCCAAGTAGCTAGGTGTTATGTACCACCACACCCAGCTGGGCAGCCATTACCATTTTTGTATTTTTAGCAGAGATGGGTTTTGCCGTGTTGTCCAGGGTAGTCTCAAATTCCTGGCCTCAAGTGATCTGCCTACTTTGGCTTCCCAGAATGCTGGAATTACAAGCGGGAGCCATTGTGCCAGCCAAACTTTTTTTTTTTTTTTTTTTTTTTTTTTAAGACACAAGATTCACTCTGTTACCCAGGCTGGAGTGCAGTGGTACGAACATAGCTTACTGCAACCTACCTTGAATTCCTGAACTCAAGCAATGCTCCCTTCTTAGCCTTGTGAGTAGCTGGAGCTACCAGTGTGAGCCACCATGTCTGGCTAATTTCGGTATGTTTAATAGAGACAGTGTTTCACTATGCTGGCCAGGCTGATCACGAACTCCTAACCTCAGGTGATCTGCCCACCTAGGCCTCCCAAAGTGGTGGGATTACAGATGTGAGCCACTGTACCCAGTTCTTCTTTCCTCTTTTAAAGACGCTTGTGATTATGTTGGGCCCATTGGATCATTTGGGATAACTTCCCCATCTCAAGATACTTACCTTCATTATGTCTGCAAAGTCACTTTTGCCACGTAAGGTACTTTTGCCACACATCTTAGGGGTTGGGGGACCATTTATTCAGCCTACCACCACTGGATTTATATATTCAAAGATATTTTATGCATATTTTATTTATCTTATAGAACTGTTTTGCAGAAAAAGGCTCATTTATAGTGAGAAAGAATAAGGGAGTGTTGAGAAATAGTTTAGACTTTTCAAGTTTCTTTTAAAATCTTAAATTCAAAGAGCAAATGGAAACTGTGTAACATAACATGTTTGCACATGTGCCAAATGAAAATGAACAAATAAGAAGCCAGGCTGTGCCTAATACTACTAAAAGTTGTATTAATCAGCGTTCTCTAGATAAACAGAATGAATAGGATAGATGTATATACGAAGGGGAGTTTATTAAGGAGTATTGACTCACACAATCACAAGGGGAGGTGGCACAATAGGCAGCCTGCAAGCTGAGGAGCAGGGAAGTCAGTCTAAGTCCCCAAACCTCCTAAGTGGGGAAGCCGAAAGTGCAGCCTTCAGTCTGTGGTCAAAGATCCGAGAATCCCAAAGCTGAAGGGAGTCTGATGTTTGAGGGCAGGAAGCATCCGGCATGGAAAAAAGATGTAGGCCGGAAGACTAAACCAATCTAGTCCTTCCACCTTCTTCTGCCTGCTTTATTCTGGCACTGCTGGCAGCTGGTTAGATGGTGCCCACTCAGACTGAGGGGGGTTCTGCCTTTCTTAGTCCACTGGCTGCAATGTTAATCTCCTTTGGCGACACCCTCACAGACACACCCAGGAACAATACTTTGCATCCTTCAATCCAATCAAGTTAACACTCATTAACCATCACATTGTATAAAAATAATCTGGGTTCTTGTCCTGCCTTATAAGTAATTACCTGGAGAAATTTTACAGTAATAACATTATGCCTGTGACAATAATTCTTTTTAAATCTCTCAAAAGTGGCAAATGATATGCATCCAATCCAATTCCATGAAAGGTATGAGCCCCCAGAGTCAAAAACTCACACTGGAGGCAGAGCCCAGTTAAACTGAAAAGCCCCACATTAAGACATGTTTTTGGGAAAATTCAGATCATAGGGCATGAAAGGAAGATCCTAGAAGAATCCAGAAAGAAAAGTAAGTCTAGTATTAGTTTTCCAGGGCTGCCATAGCAAAGTACCACAGACAAGGTGGCTCAAACAATAGTTTACTTTCTCACAGTTCTGGAACCTAGAAGTCTAAGATACAGGAAACAGCAGGGTTGTTTTCTTCTGAGACCTCTCTCCTTGGCTTGGAGATGGCCATATTCTCCTTCTATCCCCCATGGTCTTTCCTTTGTATATAGTTGTGTCCACATCAGTCATATTGGACTCAGACCCACCATAATAACTCATTTTAATTTAATTACCTCTTTAAAGATGCAACCTCCAAACATACTCACATTCTGAGGTCCTGGGGATTTAAGACTTTAACATATAAATGGCAGGGAAGGGGACGCAACCCATAATTGGTCTCATACAAGGATGGGTCTCAGAATGATTTCAAAATTCTCTAACACTGGACAGTAAAATACCTTTAAAATCCTATGGTATCTAAGTTCAGCCAACTTATTGATCAAATAAAAAATAAAATAAAGACTTCTTCAAAGATGTAAGGACTAAAATGAATAACTCACTAGCACTCTTTTTGGAATGCAAGATGAGCTTCTGCAAAATGTGGGATAAAGAAAAGATAGATAAAAATATGGGATCCAGGAAATGATGATTCAACAGAGGAGCGCTAATAAAAAGAAGTGTCAATCTAGTCCTGATGGTTGCAGAGGATGACATTCTGAAAAGCAGTCTCAGGGTTGAAAGGGGTGAACAGAACAGGTGGATTATATGATATGTTTGAATTTCAAAAAAAGATTGCTTAGATATTTAACAAATTAGATGGGCATTTTAGAAAAAATAGGAATGTATATATAAAACTAAGCAAGTGAAGAAATAAGGAATTTGTAGACTACAGCAAAAACTCGTACAAAGAAGACACATCATAGTTTGCAATTTGACTTATATGGGAACAATGTGTGCATTGGCAACACAATTTAAACTGCTGCTTTAACTAAAAGTTATAGCATAACTATACTGACAAGATGGGGATAACACATAGGGGATGGTTGTATAAAGGAAACCAATAGATGATGAAAATATACAAATCAAAACATAATGAGCATATTACTTAGAAATACAAAGGTAAACACCAGAAGGAATAGATCAAAAGTTATCAGTGGTTACTTCTAGAGATCGAGACCGAACTAAGTAGAGATAGGTAGGGTAAGAGACTGCGTTAGGAAATATTTTTGCAAATACAATTTGATTTTTATCTTTGTGCCAGTATGACTTTGGTAGAAATAACTTTTTGAAAGAGCACTGAAAACAAATAAGTAATCAGTGTCCTGCCAGATATACATTAAGCACTCAATAAGTGTTGTCTGTCACTATTATTATCACCATGTGTTGGAGAGGAAAGATAGAAGGACAGGGAGGAGTAATATATAGACTCTGATGAAAATGCTTGAGTACCTGTGGAAGTCAGATTAAGCTCACTGCCATAAACAAATGTGGCTTCTTCTTTCCTGTTCCCAAAATATTGTAACCAACTCGAAAAGATAAAAAGAAAACCTCCCATGATTCCGGATTCAGTCAACATTTACTATGCAGCTACAGTAGTTAAGGCACTAGTGATTCAAAATGAATATGACACTGTCCTATTTTCCAGGAACTTAAGACCTCCTAGTGTAATCAGTGTGTGTCAAGTTTTGCTTAAGGCCAAAGCAAAGTATAGAGAAAGTACCACACGTGCACCAAAGAGAGGACAATTGATCCAAACTTGGGGTTCAAAGAAGGATTCATGGAAAACGGATTCAATTTATTTAATCCTAGAGAGTGTGTTCATAGATTTAATGATGAAGTGGAAAGAAGAAAAGGCCAGGGAGAAAAAAATGTTTATCAAGTTCTCAAAAAGGAAAAACATGTTAGAGAAACCTTGTTGTCTTTTATGGCTGAAAGGTCAGGGTAAAAGGGTGCAGAAATGCTAAAAGTGACATAAGTAGATGCTAGGGGCCAAATGTTTATAGCATCTTAAGCTTTTATAAACTGTCTATCTTAGACTTGAGTAAGTCAAGGAAGGTAGCAAGAATAGATAGGAAAACTGTTATTTGGAATTATAGCTATATGGAAAGAGTTATATTTTGTGCCTTATAAAAATTTAAAGTTAATATGTATTGGTTGCTCTTGAAAAAGGTTAACAAGGCCAAGTAAGGCTAGTGACCAACTGAAAAGAAAGAAAACTGAGATTCTGGCTGGGTACAGTGGCTCACGCCTGTAATCCCAGCACTTTGGGAGGCCAAGGTAAGCAGATCATGAGGTCAACAGATCGAGACCATCCTGGCCAACATGATGAAACCTGTCTCTACCAAAAATATAAAAATTATCTGAGCGTGGTGGTGCATGCCTGTAGTCCCAGCTACTCGGGAGGCTGAGGGAGGAGAATCGCTTGAACCTGGGAGGCGGAGGTTTACAGTGAGCCAAGATCAAGTCACTGCACTCCAGCCTTGTGACAGAGTGAGACTTCGTCTCAAAAACAAACAAAACAAAACAACGACAACAAAAAAACCAAAACTGAGATTTTCATTTTGACAGTTGCTGAAGGCTTAATATTCATGAACAGAAAAAAAATCATGGGAATTTTCAAGTTTCAAAATTTTGTTAAAATAATTCATCTACTGATATTTCCTGTCACATTGTTTCTCTTTGTAGATTAATAACTTATAAATGATTTAATGTTTTTACTTAGTGTTTTAGGGTTTGTTTTAAAAGGGGAATTTAAAAAGATTTCATCAATCTACCAGGTTCAACTGGTGCCTACATTATTTTCAATACTTTTAAAAGCTAAGAAAATTAAAAAAACATTCATTCTTTGTGAACTGTCTTAGACCAACTAAAATGTTGGTTTCCTTTTCTGGGTGGTAATAGTGACTAGTTCTTAATGATCTAAAATTCTGATTAGCAGTTAGATCTCTGATTGATTAAAAAATCCCAATGTTGATTTTTTAAAAATGTGATTGATTACCAGTGAGGGAAAATAGTCTATGGGACTTTGGTGGTAACTTAAGTTGCAAACAAAAAGCATAAAATAATGGCTTTTGAAGAAAATAAACTTTCATTAAATATGGAGCAAAGCAAAACTGATTTCCCTTGATCTGCTAACTTCTATCAAGATTCTTATGAGTCTGAAATAAAACTACCTGCCTGGACCTCCTTATACCTGAAAAGCATCTTTCACTTATCTAAGCTGCCCTGTCCTCAATTTTCAGAGCCTCTGCACCATGGTCTGCATAGGATCCTCAAGGACTAATCTTATTACACACCATTAGCTTTACGTATGTGGCTTCAATAAGTACCAGCCTCCATGTCATGCTCCCACACCTGGACTCTAATCTCCAGTTAACTTGTTGCATTCTCTATTTTGTCTTAATCTCTGATGCCACTTCACTTACAGAGCTGTTCCTACTGAAATTTGAGGTTTGTCATAATTTTTCTGAAAGTTTCTTTCACCTCTTGTTCTAAAGGAAACGTATCTGGCTTTCTTTCTCTTTTTTTTTTAAAAAGCAAAAAAACCTTGCTTCCCCTAGAGCTCTGTCACGTTGTCATGTAATACCTTTATTCTGGGTCAACTCAGCTGGGCTGGAACTTTGTTTTTCAGAATGCTCTTCCTTGTATGGTTCTGGGTTAAAATTGGATACAAGAGACATTTGCAAGAGATTTGAAAGACAGAAGAGAAGCAGCAGTCATTATGCTCTAAATACCAGTGAAGTGTGCTCCTGAAACATAGGATTATTTTTGTTTTGTTGTGTTTTGAGATCGAGTCTTGCTCTGTAGCCCAGGCTGGAGTGCAGTGGCACGATGGCTCATTGCAACCTTCACCTCCTGGGACCTGGTTCGTGCAATTCTCCTGCCTCAGCCTCCCAAGTAGCTGGGATTACAGGCACATTCCACCATGTCCAGCTAATTTTGTATCTTTAGTAGAGATGGAATTTCACCAAGTTGGCCAGGCTGGTCTTGAACTCTTGACCTCATGATCCACCCACCTCAGCCTCCCCAAGTGCTGGGAATTACAGGTGTGACCAACCACACCAGGCCCTGAAACACAGTTTTACTGATCTGCCAGATCACCTGTTTACATGAGGCACCAACTGGGCCTTCAGCCCTTCAAACTCCTTTCTAATCACTTGCTCTAGTTTCTCCAAGTTCTGTGCCAGATACATGTGCAACTCCATAGATAAAGAAACTGGCTGCTCTTGCAGGTCACCTGCTTTGTCAATGTTGGAAACAATGAAAGAGGATCAAGGGAATAGACGGTATATGCAAAAAAATGGTTATAATGATGGCCAGATAATTTAACCAACAGAATGAATGGCCAAGATGAGTTAGAGATCGAAATTATTGAAGAAGTAGAGTGCTGGAAATATGATTTATATTGGTATTGAAACTGCTAAATGTATTCATCTGGCTTCTACAGAGAAACAGAATGCAGATGCGTGTGTGTGTGTGTGTGTGTGTAAAATGGGGATTTGGCTCATACAGTAATGGATGCTGAGAAGTACTAGGACCTACAATTGACAAGCTGCAGGGAGGCACAGGAACATCAATGGTGTAGGGAGAAGATTGATGTCTCAGCTCAAAGGCAGAAAGCAAATCCTCTCCAACTCCACCCTTTTGTTCTATTCAGGCCTTCAAGGGATTGGATAAGCCCCACCTACACTGGGGAGGATTATCCACTTTACTCAGTCTACCAATTCAAATGCTAATTTCATCGAGAAACACCCTAACAGACACACCCAGAATAATATTTAAGCAAATATCTCAGCACCCGTGGACCAGTCAAGTTGACACATAAAATTAACCATCATACCAAGAATGAGCATTGGATTATAAATATAATAGAATGACAGAATGCAGACACAAAAGAGATGCCATTTATCTCCATTATTATACTTCCGAGTCCATTGATATGAACCTGAAATATAGGCAAAGCTGCTCTGTAGTGATAGATATCAGAACTATCGCCTGATTGAAGGGATCAGAGGCCTAGAGTACTATTGGAAATGGATATGATAGAATTTTCCGAGATAATGGAAAAGTTCTAGATTTGATTTGATGATGTTAACATGGGTGTATACATCCGACAAAGCTGATTTAAAAGCACACTTTGACCTGTACCTTTTATGGTTTGGAAAGTATAGATCAATAAGGAAAATATAGAAAACCAAATAAATAAAATGTTTAAGTAATTTCAAGTAAGAGAGAGAGAAGGAGAGAGAGAGAGAGAGAGAGAGAGAGAGAGAGAGAGAGAGAGAGAGAGAGAGGCTGGTGGGGCTTGGCATTAATAAAAGTAACAGCGAACCAGAAATTAAAGCATCAAGATGATAGTAACCATGAAAAGTAGTGGCTGACAGAGGCTGATGGCATGAGCCGGGGCAATTTAGAGAAGAATGAGGAGAATAATTTGGAACCCACAAGGAGAAAAAAAGAAAAAAATAACTACCTACTTTCAGGACTACTTTCATAAGATCTATGGGGAAAAAATAAAAGACACCTGTATCAGTTGAGAATCCAATCAGGTATACAGGAACACTATAATGTGAGATATAGACATTCATTGTAGGGATCAGAGTATACACAATTGTAGGAGTTGGTGAAGGAACTGGGGAAGGTTATTTATTTCTCTGCATCTGGTGGTGGTTTAAAGTCTCTGTATGTCAAATGTCAGCAGGAAGAAAGAAAACCTTTATTTCAAGGACAGGAAAACAAAAAAACATGGAATGCATTAGAACAAACCAGAATCAGTATCATTTTCATTGTTTCTGACCTTGCCTAAGAAGGTGATTGGCAGAAGAGGGGAAAATCTAAAACATAGGTTATTTCCAACTCTCTATCTAATTCACATCTGCACTTATGCAATTAATCAAGGTTAGAAATAGATAAAACCATGTAGAGCGATTTGACTTCAAATTCATGGCTAGGATCCTCGGGTGGATTCCTTGGCAACTGACCTAAATGCCACCTAAAGGTCATTTTCATGGTTCTTAAATATAAACTAATTTTCTGGTGCTTCCCTGCCCTCGTTCTCCTACAGTACTGTTTTATTAATTCATCTACTCTTCTATTCAGATCTCCAACACCTTCTCTCTTATTTTCACTTTGAGCTTTTGCTCTTGCTTCCTACATCACTGAGCAAATTGAAGCAATCAATTGAGAGTGTCCAGAAACTACAGTGCATCCATTACTCTACTCGATCTGTGTTCTTATGATCTTTCTCACTAGAAGCTGCAATCTTAAGGTTAAAACCTGCAATCCTGAAGAAACTCATCTGTTTTCTCCACTCAGAGGTAGCTATCCCAGCAATTTTGCATCTCTTATCCTAAATTATCAATTTTTCCTTTTTGGTAGGTCATCATCAGCCTACAAACCTACTTTTGTCTCTTCCATCTTAAAAAACAAAAATAGAAAACTTCATTTGCATGCGTTTTCCTTCCAGTTATTATGCAATCTATCTGTCCTCCTTCACAGCAAAACTCCACAAAATAATTGTCCATATTCGTATTCTCTAAATCCTCTCCTCCCATTCCCTCCAGAACTCACTTCAATTAGGCTTTAAATACCATCCCTCCGAAGAATTGGGTCTTCTCAAGGTCCATTTGTTGGGAGACAATTCTTTACGGGTCTATAGTGTTTATCTAAGTTTTATAAGAAAAGGCACTGGCTCCCTTAGTTCTTGAATATATTTTAAAAATATTTGTTTATCAAACATCCTTGATAGTGTCTCCTTCCAAGTTCTCCTTCTTGGATAGGGAAGAGCGAGGCAGGCTTACTTCTTATTATGAAAGATTTGGGTACCCTGAGCTTGAGGGGATGTTTCTTCTAATGTGACCCACTGCTTTCTACATATAAATGGGTCCTCTTTAAATCACCCTATGGGAATTGGGACTTAGAAACAGATGCTGACAGTCTAAATGCCCATGGTTCATTTCTCCACTAAGCCCCTGCTGAAACTTAAACTTCTCAGTTATGCTTACCATGAATACCCCATTAATTTGAAACAACCACTACCATGCTTGTTATCCCTCTTACTTTGCTCAATTTTTCCTGATAGCACTTACCACATTTTCCATATTGTGTCATTTACTTACTTACGTTTTTTCTCATCATCTGCTTCCTTCATCTTTTTAGAGATAGAAATTTTCTTCCCGTTTTGTTCACTGATGTATTCCTAATATCTAAATCAGGATCTGGCATGTAATAAGTTATCAACAAATATTTGTGGGATGACTAAGTAAGTTTATCTTTTATTCTTCCTAAATTTCTGCTACCAGCTTCTTCTAATTCTGATATGGCATGCCAGTGGAAAGGAATGAATTGTTGGTGTGATATATCATGAGTCTGAGAAATATAGGGGAAATAGTAAGTATAAGGACCGTGCTAAAATAACCCAGCTCTCCCTGTTAAAATGACCCACTCTCCTTTGCTTAGAGGTAATACAGATGCTTCTTCCATCCAAGACAGTATGTGCCTTTCTCAGGATCTGTTCCTATTCCCCACTTAACCACTGGGCCTGTGCCTAGGGTTAAGTCACAAAATAGCCCAGCTGGAAACGTGGTGAGTCTCATAAGGGAGAAAAATTACTCTATCCCAAAAGTTAGACTTTATCAGCATGTATCAAAAGCTGGGAAAGTATGCATGGGGTTGAACTCAGAGGGTGTTTGATCAAGATGGCTAATGTATAAGGTTGGATAAGTTAAAATTACTAATTTGAGATCACTTTTCCAGAATATTAGATTGAACACTCTGGCAAGGACCCTAGGAGATAGCACAAATTCACTGTCGGGACGGCCCCTAGAAGTATGGAGTAATCAATGGCCTATACTAAGTGAAATTGGTGTGACAGATATTGCTTTTCAGAGGTCAGAATATATGTTAAATGGCACCGAGAAATGAATATGCTGGAGTGGATATGCTATGTAAAGCTAGAAAATGTACCGGATGATTTTGTGCCACAGTGAGACCCAGACAGTACATATTTATCAAGGATGTATAGAATAGCTGTTGAGAGGGGCACCAGCATCACTAATTGTAGTGGTTATGGTTTTCCTCTGCAGGACAAGGAAGAGAGTCTGCTAGACAAGTAGGCTCACAAATAAATATAAGAGTGATGGGATTCTGGAACAGTAGAGGTCATTTGGTGGGATTCACTGTCATAAATCAGGTAGATGGAACTTTTCTATCAAATGCAAGAAAGAAGAGTCAGCTAGGGACCTGCAAATTTACATAGAATGTGGTGACCCTAGAGGCAAAATAAGTGAGCAGTAAACAAGGATACTACTCCCTTTGTACTATCAAAATAAACTCAAAGTGGATGGTTACAAGCCTGAGGGCAATTTCTCCAGTATAAGGCTATGATCTCTTTTGTAATTTCTATACCTTTGCCAGTTTTTGGACTTGGAACCCACTGAGTCTAAGAAGAGTACATTTTCCCTGGAAGAGTAACCCAGTAAGATCATTGCAGGTATACTTGGTGGAGGATCCCATACTGCACCAAAGGGAGCTGTGCTGATTTTCTTGGGTAGAACTGTGTACTAGGGGAGGGGAATACACAGACATTTCAAGGGTTGCTAGACGAGGAAAAGGAGTTATCACTAATATCTGGAAACCAAAAGGATCATATTGGGACCTTGCTAGAGCTGGGACATATGAAAATAATATGAAGTCCTGCTCGAGGTTCAGGCACAGTGGATCTACCGGGTCTGTGAACTTACCTGAATGTCATTTTCATGGTTTTTAAGTATATACTAGGAAGATAAATAATTGGTATTTGACAAAACACCAACATTGGGTTCTTTGTCAGGTAAGATCTATCTTCCTTGGGTAGACAAAGTAGAAGCCTTTGAAGCTGCCCCTTTCCACTCCAGGCAAGACTAAAATCAAAACAAGTATTTTATCCAAGAGGGATGGCAAAAACTGATGCCACTCTTTAATATCTAAAGGGTGCAAGATATGTAACAACCTAAATGCTCATCAGTGGTTGAGTGGACGGAGAAAATGTGGTACATATACACCATGGAATACTATGGTGCCCTAAAGGAAGAATGGGATCATGTCTTTTGCAGCAGCACAGATGGAGCTAAAGGCTATTACTCTAAGCACACTAATGCAGAAACAGAAAACCAAATACTGCATATTCTCACTTATAAGTGGGAGCTTAACGTCGAGTACATATGGACACAAAGGATGGCAAAACAGATACTGGGGCCTACATGAGGGTGGAGGGTGGGAGGAGGGTGAGGACTGAAAAACTACCTATAGGGTACTATGCATATTACCTGGGTGACAAAAAAATGTGTACATCAAACCCCTGCAACATGCAATTTACCTATATAGCAAACCTGCACATGTACCCCTGGGCCTAAAAGAAAAGTTAAAACAACATCACGGTTTACGTGAATAAAGAAAAAATAAATAAAGGGGGCAAGCAAGGGCAATAGTTGCTATCACACCTCCATTTCATTTTGCAGCTTGGTGCTCATGCAAGAACTAGAAGGACCCAAGGAAACGACTGTCATCAACTCAACCAAACTGAATTTCCAGATGTCTCTGCTATGCCATACAGGATCTGTTTTGCTATTAATAGAAAAGTTTAAGATGGCCCCAGGTAGATGTATGTATGTCTGTAAAATATGTAGCTATAGATTTGGTGAATGAGTTCTTTATCAGTCCTATCCAAATGGAGAAACAGAAAGAGTTTGCAGTTACACACACAAAAAAATGCCCTATTTCCAGTTTTTGCTGCAGGGCTACATTATCTATTTCACTCTTTGTCATAATATAGTCAAAGAGGTCTGTTCTGTCTGGATATTCTGTATGATGCCATATTGTTCTATTACAGGTATGACATAATGTTGATCAAATAGGATGTGCAAAGGTGGTCAGTGTGCTGGAAATCCTGATAAGAAGGTGAGAGAAAAGCCCTGTGGGGATTCAGAGGCCCGAGACATCAGTAAAAAATATTGCTCCATGTCACTCACACCATTTAGATAATAAACGCCATATGATCTCCACGGACTATGAAGAAATTCAGATCCATATTTCATTGACTGTATCTGACAACTTAAAGACCACTTGAAACAGCACAGCCAAATAAAGACTGTGAGGACAATAGCAGCACCAGAGAGCAGAGCAGCTGGTGTAGCAGCAGGCTGGTATGGTGGGGTCATTTTTGAACAAAGATCTCAAGCATGCCATGAGTATAAGAAAAAGAAGTGCAAATAATACCATGTTGTGCAAATAGCAGCTGGCCTTGTAAATCAAAGGGCAAACTGTATGGGCGCAAGTCACTGAAGAGATTAAAGCATATTTATTGGGCTTTTTAGTGAAAATCATCAGGCTAGTCCTTTGGGTATGAAGAAGGGTGATATTTAGTCATTTTAACATTTCAATTTCCAAACTCAGTCAAAAGTAAAGGTTATAATCAGCTAGTTGGTTATTCCAGATGTAAAATTAATGTAAGTTTTATTTGTTGGACTCACTTTTTGAACTTGATTCTTATGTTAGCTTTTCAATATGCAGTGTCTTCTTTTTCTAACTGGATAGTTCAATCCCTGAGGGCAACAACTATGTTTTATGTTTATTTGTGAATTCCTTTGCCCCTTCCTAATATAGTTCCAGTACCAAGTGTTTGGCAAATATTTGGTAATTCTTTTTATTAAGTTGATGTCTGTGCTGGGCTCAGTGGCTCAGACCTGTAATCCCAGCACTTTGGGAGGCAGGGATGGTAGGATCGCTGTTTGGCTATATCTTACTCACTGACTTATTTGTAAAAAAGTCAATGAGTAAGACATAAGTGATGGAGGATGGCTTAAGGTCAGGGCAATACAGCAAAATACACAAAAAGTAGCCAGGCATGGTGGGGCATGCCTGTGTAACTCCAGCTACTCAGGAGGCTGTGGCAAGAGGATCACTTGAGCCCAGGAGGGAGGCTTCTGTGAGCTATGATTGAGCCACTGTATTCTAGTCTGGGAAACAGAGTGAGACCCTGTCTCCTGCCTCTAAAGAAAAAGAATTTGATGTCTGAAAGTTGGACTCACACAATATAGTCAAATAACATAGAAACGTCAGAGACCACGGTGGAATTTTTGGTTCTTTCATTCACTTTGTCATTTTGGATAAGTTACTTAATAACACTCATTCCTATTCTCTTAATAATATCTACATTGCAGATTTTTTGTATATTAAAGATTATAATACCTCACACTGTTCATAGGACACAGTAAAGGTTTAATAAACGGTAGCCACTATTATCAGTTTAGTCTATTTATTTGTTGAGATGGGCTCTTTCTCTGTAGCACAAGCTGGAGTGCAGTGGCCCCAGTTTTATCTTTTTTTCATGATGTTGTAGGACTTAAAAAGATAATTATCACTAGATAATCAACTACCTAATTTTAATATTTTTGCATATTCTATATATGCAAGGATAGAAACTCATATATGACTTTTGTTAAACAACTTAAAAATTTATTGAATTTGTGTCTGAAGTTATCCTAGTGGTCACCAAGCCAAATCTCCCATACCATCCAGTTTTTGTTTAAATGCTTCCAGAAATAGGGTTCTTACCACCTCAAGTTTTCAGTCTTGGGGAAAGTCAGAATATTTCATCTTTAGGGTGAAAACAAATTAGTATGCTTTTAACCTTCCCCTTACTGACTTTAATTATGCCCTCTGGAACTGTGTCGACAAGTCCATATTCCATACAATTTCTTTAAATAATAAAGTGAGAATAATATTAATACCAAGAGGGTAATGGTAACTGCCACTTTAATATTAAATGTGATTGATATGAGAGTTGTCGGTCAAGGAAGACTTTAGAGAACAGGCTTTTCTTGAGTTGGTGCTAACTCCAATTGCCCTTCATATTATCAATGTACCCAAGTAGGGTTTAGATTCTTCTCCTCTGTGCTCTACAACCCCCTGCACTTATCTATAGCCTGGTCAACTAACTTCAAGATGGCAGCCAAAAAGACCGCCATGTGGTAAGTACTCAATGAATGGTTTACAAAGAAGTCTGTGAGTAAGATGTAGCCAGGAATATAGGAGTAAAGGCATTTCAAGAAGCAGGAGCCACATGCCAAAACCTGGAGGTGTGAGACTGCTCAGTGATTTGAGGTAACTATAAGTAGTTAGATAGAAGTCGCCTCAGTAAAGAGTATTAAAGTTGTAAATATATAAAGTAAATGTAAATTATTTGAAACAGCTAATGCATTAAAAACTACTAAGGGGAGAGTCTAATATATGGAATGTTGTCGTCAAATGTTAGCTATTAATTTCTTTTCGGTGATAGAACTTATTGAGGAATTCAGGCTGTGTTCAGCCTGTTTTCTTCATCAAATGTTTCTGATTGGCAGGTAGTAGCCAAAAAATGTGCAAGGTTCCCAGATGGTGCTTAGCCCTAGTTTCTCCACCTTCTTCTTTGTGAATCAGCTGGAGAAAGGATATTGCACAGAAGAGTTAGAGAATCACTTCCCAAGACAATTAGCCCTATTTGTCATCGTGTATGTAAGCAGAAATATAAAAACTCAGTGATTAAAGAATAAGTCTGTAACTCTATCTCTTGACTAGAAATTTATTCATGTCTTAGTTACCTAAGCCTTTGGGTAGATTTGAAGACTCAGTGTGATTTGTAACACTGAAAAAATAAAAATAAAAATTGGGATCCTGAACTCACTAAGCCAAAGGGAAAAGTCAAGCTGGGAACTGGGTCACACAAACCTGCCTCCCATTTTGTTCCTAGATAGCTACATACCTCCCTCACATATTGCTCACAAGGAAATTCCTTGTGGGCCCCAAGATCTTTACTCTAGCACACAGTTCTGACAAATTTCACACCAGCAATGTAAATTGATAGCTTATCCTCACAGGTAGGGGACAAAGGACAGAACTCAAAGTCATCCCTCCAGTCTACTGAGACAAAGGCATGTCTGACTGCTTTCTCTATCCCATGTTTATTTTATCTTATACAAAAACGCAGATTCACTGAGTATGAGACAAATCCATCTGTAACTATTCCTCTACCCGCTTCTCACATGAAAATGTGTGTTAAGTGAACACTGATCAAAGTCTCAAAAAAATGCAATCGTGTATCCTCTTTCTTCTCTTTAAATGTTAGGGCCTCCAGACCCTCTTTGGAAGAAAGCATGGAGCATTGTAGTTTTTTCCTGTAGTTCTGTGTTCTTTTTTCCCAGGTATGTCCTTAACCTTGGCAAAATAAACTTCTAAGAATGACGAAGACCAGCCTCAGTGATTTTCTGTGATTTACAACACAAATCTAGTTAACATTATTAGAAAAATATCTCCTGCGGCAGATTGTTTAGATGTCTTTCATTTTATAAAATATTATAAAACAATGTATTGTTTTTGATGAGTGCACCCTTGATTGCAGAAGGAAGTGATTTGTCACACATAAAACAAATCAGCATCTCTCTCAGGCCAAATGTATAATGTTTTATAGGAAGAAGACACCAGGACATCCATCTATATTTGTGCCTAAGCTGGGCTTGGGAGCTCTCAAATCCCCTTTCTGCTGTTCGCCTTCAGTGCTGGCCTCTGCAGGCTGCATTTCCCAAACCTCAATGTCAGCAGGGCTCCAGTTGGGTGCAGCCAATAAGAGGGGCTGCTGGAAGACTACAGGGTGGTGATGACAGTAGTGGTGGTGGTAGGGAAACAGAGGGGAGAAACCTAGGATGTTTCTCCTCCTCCTCTTGAGCAACTCTCTGGTGGTGTGACATGGTAAAAGTCCCATAAAACTGCATACCTCAACCATACCTTGGCTTTCTGTTGAAACTGCTCTCTGTAACCCTGATGTGACAGGCAAGTAGTCCAAACCCATGCCACCTTGGCCCCTGCGACTTATAATAAGTAACTAAGGTCTGTAATTTCCACCCTACCCAGGCAATGTGTAAACTAATGCTTATCTTGACTTCTGTGAACCACTTAAGTAACGATTGGAATGTCTGAAGCCCCTCACCCTCACCCCGCATCCCTCACCCTCACCCCCGAGGTGGTTTACGGGCCTAAACGGTCTTGACACCCTCCTTTCGGGGCCATGGGTTGGAGAGATGCGAGTCCTCCATGGCCGTGGCTGCCAGCAATACAGACCCCGCAATTTGGCATACTTTTGTCTTGGTGTTGACTTTGTATGCTCACTCCAGTACAATGGTAGGAGTCATGAATTCTTTATGACTCAGCTCCCAAAAGACGATCCTGCCAGATTTCCATTTGCATTTGGATGTGACTCTGTCTCCTACCCTCTGGTAAGTGTCTCTTCTCTTCATTTCTCCTGCCTAGAGACGGTGGTGGCTTCAGATTGGTCCTAAGCTTTAGGATTACTCACTATCACCTGTTTGTTGTTCTAGCTTTTCCAATATCCATGTAAAAAATAAGTAAATAAACCAAAGCAAACTAACAAACAAAAAATGCTAACAAATTCCTTCTGTTTTACATACTTAAGGACACCGTCTTTCTGACTAAAGCCTCACTGCTGGAAAGTCCTAGTAAAACAACAAAAAAGAAGATAAATTTTTTATTTTGACTATTTTAGCAACAACAGAGTAGCAAAACTTTACAATATATGATTTTCTATTCATATCAGAATTTTTTACCTTATATATATTTGTTTCAGAATAGAATATATTGTGATACACTAGTATACAGAAAAAAAATTTTTTTTGAAGCCCCCCAATGGACCGAATGGACCCTCTACCTCTTGGCCAAGGGGATTCCAAAGTAAACCTGAAAAACTAGTTTAGGCCATGACGGGAAGGGTGGGTCAAACATGCCTCATTATACTTTTCTCCCTTCTGATTTCAGGCACAACTGGCCAGCATTAACATTAAAACAGCTATCTTAAGACTGACAAAACAGACTCTTTGTAGCATTAAGATACCAAATTCCAACCTGACTGTAGTATAGCTCACATGACCGCAGATCCTGCAAGAAATGAAATATCTTATGCCAAAATATAACTCTTTGACATATTTTGGAACGACCCTTCAAAGCTTTCTCTTGTAGAGGAAATTCACATTCTGCAGAGAATCCTCTTCCCTTTCCAGGCATTTTACTGATCCTGAAGAGATTAGCCAAGAGTCCAATAACTTTTAAAGGTCTGAATAGAAACAGATGCCATCTATTTTTCCTAAGGGTGGCTATGTATGATACTTTATCTGCATCATAAGAACCTTGGTCTCTACAACCCCTTATCTTAACTTGGACCTTCCTTTCTATTGATTCTAGGTCTTCAAATAATAACTTAATTCTTCCAATCCATTGCCAATTAAAAAATATTTGAATCTACATATGACCTGGAAGCCCCTGCTTCAAGTTGTCCTGCCTTTCCCGACTGTATCAATGTACACCTTACAGGTATTGATTGATGTCTACCTGAAACTTCTGTCCCTCTAAAATGTATAAAATTAAGCTGTAACCCAACCGTCTTGGACACATGATTTCAGGACCTCTTGACGATTTCTGCCCTTAGCTTTGGTCACTGATATTTAACTCAGAGTAAGCCTTGTTAAATATTTTGCAGTTTATCTCTTTTTCATCAACACACTCTATCCTGAATAGCCAAGAATCTTTAGAAACATGATTGAGATTACTGGGAAGTCTCAAACCCAACATACTTATTCATATTCCCATTTGACAGAAAGAAGATGACTGTTTTAGTCAGTTTGAAAAGCTGTAACAAATATTATAGACTGAGTGGCTTAAGCAACAAACATTTATTTTTCATAGCTTTGTAGCTGCTAAGTCTAAGAGGCACCATCAGATTTGGTGTCTCGTGAGGACCCCCTTCCTGGCTTGCAGACAGCCACCTCTTGCCACATCTTCATATGGGAGAGAGAGAGAAAATGAGCTCTGGTCTCTTTCTTTTCTTATAAAGACACTAATCTCATCATAGGGGCTCTACCCTCAGGATGTCATCTAAAACTAATGATCTCCCAAAGGACTTACCTCCAAATAAACATCACATTGGGCATTAGGGCTTCAACATATAAATTTGGTAGGGATACAACATTTTCTATTTTATTACCAAGATGACAAAAACTTTTTATTTTTGTGAGAGGGTCGTACTCTGACACTCAGGCTGTAGTGCAGTGGTGCAATGATGGCTTACTGCAGCCTTTGCCTCTTGGGCTCAAGCAATCCTTCTGCCTCGGTCTCCCAAGTAGCCCAGACTACATGTGTGAGGCACTACACCCAGATATTTATTTTATTTTATTTTTTTTAGAGATGGGGGTCTCACTATGCTGGTCAGGCTGGTCCTGAACTCCTGAGCTCAAGCAATTTGCATTTCCAAATTGCTAGGATTATAGATGTGAGCCACCACACAGAGCCAACAAAAACACTTTAGAGATAAATAAGTGTATTCAAAGTAGATAGTGAAGAAGAATTTTAGGTGACATAGGAAAAGGAAATTTTAATCAAGAGGGAACTTAGAGTCAAAGAAACGTGAAATTTTCTACTTTAAATCTTCCTTCCCTTCTCGAATGCATATCATTTTATAGATAATGTAACTGATGCTTAGAAAATTGACTTTTTAGAGACCACACTGCTTGTATTAAAGAATAGAGTTCAGATCACGTGAATTCCAGATGAGTGTGTTTTCAACAACATGCTGCTACTCTTCTTTTCAGTTAAAAAAAACTTTGCCAGCACACTGACTATTCTAGCAACGGACACACTAAAGTAAAACCAGGTAATAAATTAGATGCAGTCTGCTTTGAAATTTTAAGACAAGGATGTCAAATGAAGTGATTCTTGGAAACATCTAACACGGGAGACAGAACTTAGAAAAATAATAGAATAATTAGATGTTTTGTATGCAAATGTAGGGAAATAGAATTTACTTGGGGAAACAGATACATTAGCTTATGAAGAAAGATTTGCTGACGTTGAGTAACAGATTAGGTGGCATAGCACTTATAATTTGAATCCTGAGCTAAAAGAAAGATTGAGAAGCTAAAAAGAGAACTGGTGTTTTCTTACATATCAATATTTTCTCTAAATGTTTAGTATCTCAGTAACAAGATATAAGCCTACCAGAATAAACTAGCCCTTTTAATAATACAAGGGTATATTAATTGTGCTTTATTCAACTCATTAAAGAGCCTAAACATTTTTTTAATTTCATAATTACTCTTTTATTATAGTTTAATATATTTTTTTAATTGTACTTTAAGTTCTGGGGTACATGTGCAGATCTTGCAGGATTGTTGCACATGTACACACATGCCATGGTCGTTTGCTGTCTCCATCCCCTTATAACCTACGTCAGGCATTTCTCCCGATGTTATCTCTCCCCAACCTCTCCACCCCTTGCTGTCCCTCCCCTAGCACCCCTCAACAATAGACCCCAGTGTGTGATATTCTCCTCCCTGTGTCCATGTGCTCTCATTGTTCAACATCTGCCTATGAGTAAGAAAATGTGGTGTTTGGTTTTGTGTTATTGTGTCAGTTTGCTGAGAATGATGATTTCCAGATTCATCCATGTCCCTACAAAGGACATGAACACATCTTTTTTATGGCTGCGTAGTATTCCATGGTGTATATGTGCCACATTTTCTTTGTCCAGTCTACCATTGATGGGCATTTGGGTTGGTTCCAGGTATTTGCTATTGTAAACAGTGCCACAATGAACATATGTGTGTGTGTGTCTCTTTATAATGGAACAATTTATAATCCTTTGGGTATATACCCAGTAACGGGATTGTTGGGTCAAATGGAATTTCTATTTCTAGATCCTTGAGGAATCACCACACTGTCTTCCACAATGGCTGAACTAATTTACACTTCCACCAACTGTATAAAAGTGTTCCTATTTCTCCACATCCTCTCCAGCATCTGTTGTCTACAGATTTTTTAATGATCACCATTCTAACTGGCATGAGATGGACAATAATAATAATATAACATATTGCCAAATTATATTTTGTGAAGAGCAAGGTACTCAAGATTAATTTTACTTTTTATCTATGCCCTACAAAGGAATAATAAAGAGATAGATACATTAGATATTTTTCTAAATACTTAGATGTATCTCACAAAAATAATTTTTCTGGTATTATTGAGTACTTACTCTATGTCCACAATATGCTGGAATATGCATGTAAAGAAAACAAAAGCACTTACTTCAGTACCTTTATAAAAATAACTATAAGTCTAAATAAGCATAAAAAAACACGTGAGTACTATATTATATTCATTTCTGATAAGGAGAGATTAATGTGACAATACAAGGCTTCCTGGAGAATTGGGCTAGAGCAGAGGGGCGATTTGAGTTAAGAGGTGAATCACGAAAAGGATTTAGAAAACAATTTTGAAAATTTATGGTTGCATAAGTGCGTGTACATATTAAAAATCTCACTAAAAACAGACATAATATAACATACATACTAAGATGGTAGGAGTGAAAAAAAGAAGACATAGCAATGTCAATTACCTCATCATTTGTAGAGACAGCCAATCAACATAGTTAAAAATCAAAGTGCTTTTCTTTCTTCTTAATCTCAGAGGATTTTTAAAGAATTAATATCCCGTGTTGCTTAAGAATATTTAACTGAAAATTACGAATATATTCATATTTACTCCAGTTTCTTTTTCTTTTGTAAAATATAAGTAATAAAATTTAATAGAATTTAAATTAAAAAGAGCACATATGCTATTAACACTTTCTTCTCAAATTATTGTTTTCTTCTCCTCTTTCTCTTTTCCTGTTCAATATGTATGAATAGAGGAATATTTTCTATAATGTTCTGCAAATATTAAAGTTGGCTTTTAGTCTGTGACTGTTGGTGATTTTTAAATGATTATTATTCTTTTGACTTGAAATTTTTATACAGTTTAATTATCTGTGTTCTATACAGTTCTTTATTTTATTAAAACCCATTGCTTAAAGTAATGTGTAATAAATATGCAAATTTTGGGACGCATGATAAAGTTTAAAAAGGTGATGAAAGTCATGTATTCTATCATACAAAGACCTTGCAATTAATATTGTATGTTTGCTGGATTTTTCCTATTTTTTCCCATTCATAGGAATTTCTGTATATACAGATTTGCTATTATTCTGTACATACATTTTTAATCATATTTTTCTTTACCATAGCATTTATTTTCCATATCATCAGAAACTCTTTATAAATATTCTTTTAATAACTGTATAATATTTCACTGAGTATACATATTATAATTCAGATTACGTATCTCTCATACATATGAAAGGGCAACAAATAGCCTTAAATATTCTGTAGTGGTTCAAAGATATAATTGAAGGAACGGTGATTGGCATGCTGATATTCAACTTTTTAAATTATATTAAATTTTAACCATTAAATTATGAGTAGAAGATACAACTTGTTTTCTTTACATGTCTTGGAAAATGAAGTTTTGGAGAATGAGATTGAATGCACAAGATTCCTAGACTTAAAATGAAACATCTAATTAATAAACTTCATAAGCCAATTTCATTAATCAGTATAATTTAATTTCCTGTTTTCATGGTCAGTGTAAACAAAATGAGGAACCAGGTACTAAATTTTTACCCTTACTATATGAAGAACCTCAAAAGATTTAATAGCTCATCAGGGAAGTATATATACATATGTATTAATCATAATAACCTGTATGCTGCAGTAACAAATATTCCCCCAAAATGCAACGGCATAGATCAAAAAGGATTTATTTATTGCTCACCACAAATGTCCACTGAAGGAGGGCTGGGATCAGCTCTACATTGTTCTTACTCTAGGATCCATACTGACAAAGAAACCTTTGTCTACAACACTACCCAAGGAAATCATGTGTGAAAGAGCTAGTTTTTGTTTTATTTTAATTTTAGTTAGGTTTTTTTTTTTTTTTTTTTTCTTTGAGACAGAGTCTCACTCTATTGACCAGGCTAGAGTGCAGTAGCACAATCTTGGCTCACTGCAAGCTCTGCCTCTTGGGTTCAAGCAATTTTCCTGTCTCAGCCTCCTGAGTAGCTGGGGTTACAGGCACACACCACCATGCCTGGCTAATTTTTGTATTTTAAGTAGAGACGGGGTTTCATCTTCACCATGTTGGCCAGGCTGGTCTTAAACTCCTGACTGCAGGTGATCTGCCCACCTTGGCCTCCAAAAGTGCTGGGATTACAGGCATGAGCCACCATGCCTGGCCACAAGCTAGTTTTTAAAAGTTCTGCTTGCATTTTTATTGGCCATAACAAGGATCAAGGGGAAGGAATGTATAATGGTAATCTCCCCTTAAGGAGAAGTATTGGAATGAGAGAAAGTGGATTATTTGGCAGAAAATTAATATGGTCAGGTTGTAGACTGTCCTATCTCATTTTGTACCTCCAACAGAATACCACAGACTGGGTAATTTACAGACATACTTTGTTTTATTGTGTTTCCGTTTATTGCACTTCTCAGATATTGTGTTTTTTATAAATTGAAGGCTTGTTGCAATCCTGCATTGAGCAAGTCTATTGGTGCCATTTTTTCGACAACATGTGCTTATAGTCTTGTGTCACATTTTGATAATGTTTACAATATTTCAGACTTTTTCATTATTGTTATATCTGCTATTGTGATCAGTGATCAGTGACCTTTTGCAATGGTGTGGGGTGCCAGAAACCACACCCACATAAGGTGGTGAACTTAATGGATGGATGTTGAGTATGTTCTGTCTGATCCACTGCCCCTCTCTCTCCCTATTGAGTTTCTCTATCCAGTGAGACACAACAATATTGAAATTAGGCCAATTAATAACCCTACAAAGATCTCTAAATGTAAAGTGGAAGGAAGAGTCTCAGATCTCTCACTTTTAGTCAAAAGGTAGACATGATTAAGCTTAGTGAGGAAGGCATATCTGAAGCTGGGCCAAAAGCTAGGTCTCTTGTACCAAACAGCCTGCAAAGCAAAAGTTCTTTTTTTTTTTTTTTTTTTTTTTGAGATGGAGTCTTGCTCTGTCTTCCAGGCTGAAGTGCAGTGGCAAGATCTTGACTCACTGTAACCTCTGCCTCTTGGGTTCAAGTGATTCTCCTTCCTCAGACTCCCAAGTAGCTTGGACTACAGGTGCCCGCCCCCATGCCCAGCTAATTTTTTGTATTTTTAGTAGAGACTGGGTTTCACCATGTTAGCCAGGATGGTCTTGATCTCCTGACCTTGTGATTTTCTGGCCTTGGCCTCCTAAAATGCTGCGATAATGGGCGTTAGCCACCATGCCTGACCAAAAGTTCTTGAAGAAAGTTTAAAATGCTACTCCAGTGAACATATGAATAAGAAAGTGAAAAAGCCTAATTGCTGGTATGGAGAAATTTTTAGGGGTCTTGATGGAAGGTCAAACTAACTACAACATTCCCTTAACCCAAAGCCTAATGCAGAGCAAGGCCCTAACTCTCTTCAATTCTGTGAAGGCTGAAAGAGGGGAGGAAGCAACAGAAGAAAAGTTTAACTATTTTCCTTATTTAAAAAAAGTGCAGCTTGCTGCCAGTGCTCATTTAATTTACATAAACATGCTCTTTGAGGCCGAAGCATATCTAACCAATTTTTAACGTGAAAATAAAATGTAAAAACAGTTCTTGGAGTTATTCAAAAGAGAATTAACATCTGAATTATCTGAATGATCAGAATAGTCTATTTCAGAAAAATCAGATTCATCAATCTGTCTTCGCTAACAATTGTTCCAGAACAATGTTAACATCACTCATAGGAATGCTACATTTCTAGGATTTGGCATTTTCAGTGGTTGAGAATTACTATACTTTGTAAATGGAAACACCACCACTAAAAACAGAATGCTATAAATAGAATTATGTCTTTTATTTCCAAAGTCAACATACTAGAGCAATTCAAAAATAATAATGAAAGTGATATATTTCATGGCAGAATTATCATGGGGTAAATACTGCCCCCACAAGCTCCACCAGTGAGTATTCTTGGGCAAACAGAAAAGGGCTCTTAAAGCTAACAGAGGTTGGTTCATGAAATTTATAAATAGAAATCATTTCTATAAAGTAAAAGTGCAAGATGAAGCAGCAAGTGCTGCTATAGACGCTGTAGCAAGTTATCCAGAAGATCTAGTTAAGATTATTGATGAGGGTAGCTACACTCACCAACAGATTTTCAACGTAGACAAAACAGCCTTCTATTGGAAGATGCCATCTAGGACTTTGCTAGTTAGAGAGGAGAAATTAATGACTGGCTTCATAGCCTGAAAAGACAGGTTGACTCTCTAGTGAGAGGCTAATGTAGTTGGTGACTTTAAGGAAGTCAATGCTCACTCCATTTTGGAAATCTGAGGGCCGTTAAGAATTATACTACATCTATTCTTCCTGTTCTCTATCAGTTAAACAATAAAGCCTGAATGATAGCATGTCTGTTTAAAATACGGTTCACCAAATATTTTAAGACCACTGTTGAGACCTGCTGCTTAGAAAAAAAGATTCCTTTCAAAATGTTACTGATCACCGACAATGTACCCAATCACATAAAAACTCTGATGAAGATGTGTAAGATTAATGTTGTTTTCATACCTGTGAACACAACATCCATTCTGCAACCCATGGATCAAGGAGTAATTTCAAAGTTCAAGTCTTATTATTTTAGAAACACATTTAATAAAGCTATAGCTGCCTTGATGGATCTGAACGAAGTATATTGGAAACCTTCTAGGAGGGACTTACCATTCTCTGCCACAAAAAACTTTGTGATTCATGAAAGCAGATCAAAATATCATTAACAGAGTTTGAAAGAAGTTGATTCCAACCCTCATACATGACATTGAGGGGTTCAAGGCTTTAGTTAAGGAAGTTTAACTGGAAATGTGGCAGAAATAGCAAGACAATTAGAATTAGAAGTGGAGCCTGGAGATGTGACTGAATTGCTACAATTGCATGGTCAAATTTGAACAGATATGGAGTTGTTTCCTGGGATGAGCAAAGAAAGTAATTTCTTGAGATGGAATATACTCCTGGTGAAGAGGCTGTGAACATTGCTGAAATGACGACAAATGATTTCAAGTATACATAAACTTGGTTCATAAAAAAGCAGCTGGATTGGAGAAGACTGACTCCGATTTTCAAAGTGGTAAAATGCTTTCAAATAGCATCACATGCTTCAGAGAAATCTTTCATGAAAGAGTCAATCAATGCAGCAAACTTCATTGTTGTCTCATTTTCAGAATTTGCCACAGCTATCCCAAGTTTTAGAAACTACTACCCCGATCAGTGATCAACCATTAACATCAAGGCCAGACTCTACACCAGCAAAAAGATTATGATTTGTTGAAGGCTCAGATAATTGTTAGCAATTTTTTTTTAGCAATAAAGTATTTTAAAATTGAGGTATGTACATGGTTTTTCAGTCATAATGCTATTGCACACTTAATAGACTAAAGTACATTGTAACTTAACTTTTATATGCACAAGAAACCAAAGCTTCATGTGACCTGCTTTATCATGATGTCCGCTTTATTGTGGTGGTCTGGAACTAAGCCTGCAATACCTCTGAGGAATGCTGAGATAATGAATAGAAATTTAGGGTCATGGTTCTTGAGGCAGAGAAGTTCAAGATTGAGGAGCTGGCATTTGGTGAGGGCCTTCTTGTTACACATCCTCCCATGGAGGAAGGGCAAACAAAAAGCAAGAGAGGGAGCAAGAGGGGTCTGAATTTGTCCTTTAATAAGAAACCTGCTACATCAATAATGAATCTACTTCCTCAATAATGGCATTAATCCATTGATGAGGGCAGAGACTCCGTGGCCTAATCAGCTCTTTTGACCCCACTTCTTTTTTTTTTTTTTTTTTTTTTTTTTGAGACAGAGTTTAGCTCTTGTTGCCCAGGCTGGTGCAATGGCTGGATCTTGGCTCACCGCAAACTCCATCTCCAGGTTCAAGTGATTCTCTTGCCTCAGCCTCCTGAATAGCTGGGATTACAATCATGGGCCACCATGCTGAGCTAATTTTGTATTTTTAGTAGAGATGGGTTTTCTCCATGTTGGTCAGGCTGGTTTCAAACTCCTGACCTCAGGTGATCCACCTGCCTCCACCTCCCAAAGTTCTGGGATTACAGGCATGAGCCACCATGCCCAAAGGCCCCACTTCTTAATACTGTTGCAAAGTGATTAAGTTACCAATACATGCTATTTGGGGAACACATCTGAACCTTAGCATATACTAGATTGTGTCACCTCAAAATTCATATATTGAAGTATTTACTCCCAGTACCTTAGAATGTAAATATATATTGGAATAGAGACTTAAATAGGTAATAAGGTTAAATGAGGTTATGTGAATAGCTTACATCTGATTTGACCAGTGTCCTTTTAAGAAGAGGAGGTTAGGACATTCAGAGAGACACCAGGGGTGCAAGTGCAGGGAGGGACTGTGAAGACGGAGCAAGAGGCAGCCATCTGAAAGCCAAGGAGCGAAGCCTCAGTAGAAATCAGCCCTGCTCACACCTTGATTTAGGACTTCTGGCCTGTGAGAAAGTACCTTTCTGTTGTTTAAACCACTGAGTCTATGGTATTTTTTCATGGCAGCCCTACCCAATCAGGAAAAGTCAAGTATAGCATCTGTTCATGAAAATTTTTACAGTTCCATGTGAATTTTAGAGTAGTTTTTTTCTAATTATGTGAAGAATGTCAATGGTCGTTTAATGGGAAGAGCATTGAATCTATAAATTACTTTGGGCAATATAGTCATTTTTATGATGTTGATTCTTCCTATCAATGAGCATGGAATATTTTACTCTTTGTTTGTGTCCTCTCTTATTTCCTTGAGCAGTGGTTTGTAGTTCTCCTTGAAGAGGTCCTCCACTCTTCTTGTAAGTTGTATTCCTCGGTATCGTATTCTCTTCGTAGCAATTGTAAATGGGCATTCATTCGTGATTTGGCTCTCTGCTTGTCTACTGTTGACGTATAGGAATGCTTGTGATTTTTGCACATTGATTTTGTATACTGAGACTTTGCAGAAGTTGCTTATCAGCTTAAGAAGCTTTTGGGCTGAGATGATGGTGTTTTCTAGATATAGGACCATATTATCTGCAAATAGAGACAGTTTGACTTCCTCTCTTCCTATTTGAATTTCTTTCTTTCTTTCTCTTGCATGATTGTCCTGGTGAGAACTTCCAATATCATGTTGAAAAAGACTCCATATAGCCAAGATAATCCTAAGTAACAAGAACAAATCTGGAGGCATCACACTACCTGACTTCAAACTACACTACAAGGCTACAGTAACCAAAACAGTATGGTACTGGTACAAAATAGACACATAGACCAGTGGAACAGAATAGAGATCTCAGAAATAAGATGACAAATCTACAACCATCTGATCTTTGACAAACCTGGCCAAAACAAGCAATGGGAAAAGGATTCCTTAATTAATATATGGTGCTATGAATACTGGCAAACCATATGCAGAAAATTGAAACTGGATCCCTTCCTTACATCTTACACAAAATATAACTCAAGATGGATTAAAGACTTAAATGTAAAACCCAAAGCTACAAAAACCCCAGAAGAAAATCTAGGCAATACCATTTGGGACGTAGCCACAAGAGAAGATTTCATGATGAAAACATTAAAAGCAATTGCAACAAAAGCAAAAATTGAGAAATGGGATCTAATTAAACTCAAGAGCTTCTGTACAGCAAAACAAACTACCATCAGAGTGAACAGACAACCTACAAAATGGGAGAAAACTTTTGCAATCTATCTATTTGATGAAGGTCTAATATCCAGAATCCGCAAGGAGCTTAAACAAATTTACAAGAAAAAATCAAACAATCCCATTATAAAGTGAGCAAAGGACATGAACACAAACTTCTCAAAAGAAGACATTTATGAGGCCAAGAGGCACATGAAGAAAAGCTCAACATCACTAGAGAAATGCAAATCAAAATGACAATGAGATAGCATCTCATGCCAGTCAGAATGATGATTATCGAAAAGTCAAGAAGCAACAGTTGCTGGCAAGGCTGTGGAGAAATAGGAATGCTTTCACACTGTTGGTGGGAATGTAAATGAGTTTGTAAGGTATATTGCTGAGTCAAAATGAGGAAACTGAGGCCAGTGTGAGAAAATGAGAATCCAATTTATTCAGCTCCCGGGCGAGGTTCTGTGGTCCAGGAAGGGGCCAGAGAAGTCGCACTGGGCTTCTTAGGGCATGGGGTTTTATAGGGAGTGGAGGTAACTGATTGGTCATTAGGGAAACAAAGAGCAAACAGTTTTATTGGTCAGGGGGGTTGACTGATTATCAGGGAAGCAAAGAGCAGACAGTTTTATTGGTCAGGGGAAGTGTTGATTGATTATTAGGGAAACAAAGAACAGACAGTTTTATTGGTCAGGGGAAGTTAAGGTGCCGATGGGGCAAGCTGTCATTGGTAGCCAGGCGGGACTACTGGTGGGTTGACTGTCTGGGGAGGTCAATGTTAAGCTGCTGTTGGACAAATCTTTGGTGGGCTTTTTAAATTTTGAAGGGGTCGAGTGAGGAATGCAGGAGTGGGTGTGTGGAGCCTGCATAGAGAGGCCTGATAGGAGTAGGTGTCTGGAATGATGAGTTCATTATCCGGCACAGGGAGGGATATGTGTGTCCATTTAGCTCCTGGCGAGGCAGCCAGCCTTAACAGAGGTCACCTATTGTGGAAGACAATGTGGCAATTTGTCAAAGACCTAGAATGAGAAATACCATTCTACCTAGGAATCCTATTACTTATATTTTTATGTAATTAGATCACATATAATATCACTTAATATATTTTATATGTGATTATATTTTATAAATTATGATTTATATCCCAAAAGAATATAAATCATTCTGTTATAAAGATACATGCACATGTATGTTAATTGCAGCCCTATTCACAATAGCAAAGACATGGAACTAACCCAAATGCCCATCTGTAATAGAGTGGATAAAGAAAATGTGGTACATATATATTATGGAATACTATGCAGCCATAAAAAGGAATGAGATCATGTCCTTTGCAGGGACATAGATGGAGCTGGAAGCCATTATCCTCAGCAAACTAACAGAGGAACAGAAAACCAAACATCACATGTTCTCATGTATAAGTGGAAGCTGAACAATGAGAATGCATGAACACACAGAGAGGAGCAACACACACTGGGGCCTGTTATGGGGAGTTAGGGGAGAGAGAGCATCAGGATAAATAGCTAATGCATGTGAGGCTTAATATCTAGGTGATAGGTTGTTAGGTGCTGCAAACCATCAATGCACACGTTTACCTATGTAAAAACCCTGGCATATGTATCCTGGAACTTAAAATAAAATTTTTAAAAGGCCAGGCATGGTGGTTCATGCCTGTAATCACAGAACTTTGGGAGGCTGAGGCAGGTGAATCACTTGAGGCTTGAGGCCAGGAATTCTAGACCAGTCTGGCCAAAAGGGTCTTTTAGTAGAAACCCTGTCTCTGCTAAAAATGCAAAAATTAGCCAGGCATGGTGGTGCATGTCTGTAATCCCAGCTACTCAGGAGGCTGAGGCAGGAGAATCACTTGAACCCAGGAGGCAAGGTTGCAGTGAACCAAGATCCTGTCACTGCCCTCCAGCCTAGGAGAGAGACTGTCTCAAAAACACAAAAATAGTTAATTAAATTAAAAAATTTTTAAAAGAAAATTTCTACAGATTTTTTTTACTGGTTTGTGCAATGTTATGGAGGCTAGTTGGAAAATAGTCAAGAAAGAGGAAAATAAGAAAAAAAAGCAGGAAAGCAAGGAGATAATCTATTCAATATCCTCACATCTATAATTCTTTGACAACTTGTATGAAAATACTGTTTGTGTATACACAAATATATTTCTCACTATAATTATATCTTATAGGCTATAGCTGTCCAATGTGAAAAGTGGGGCAATTATCTTAGTTTATTGCCAGTATTATTAGCAGAATTAACTATCTCTACACGAAGTGTTTCATATTAGGTTATAGGCAAAGTTTCTTGAGACTCTATCCTGGAAGACTGTAAAGAACAAAAAGAAGTAAAAGGAATAACCTCATAGACAACTAAATGGAATCTGGTCAATGAAACTGAGGCAGCAGAATAGGGTCTGGAGGCAGGGAACCTAAGGTTGATTCATGCTGATTTCCTAGAACTAAATCAAAAGGAACCACCCAACTTTCTACACCTAAGGAACAAAAGGACTGGAGGCTACTTCCCTTGCATCCCACCCCTTCTTTTGATGCGTGTCAGATGGAAAATTGAAAGTACCTCTGATTGGTTCACACTGATTGCAGGCCAAGTCTTCGTTCGCATAGAAGTGTAACTTTGTAACTTCACTTTAGTCTCTGATTGGCTGTTTTCCACAACTAATCAGAAGTTTGCATAGGGTGTAACCTTTGTAACTTCAACCTCTGATTGGTTATGAAAAGCTTTCTGCAAACAATCAGACTGATAGTGGGCGACTACTTCATTTGCATGGGGTATATACCAACTGGCCAATGGGAAATCTCTAGAGGGTATATAACCCCCCCAAAATTCTGTACCTGGGCTCTTGAGCCCATATGCTCAGGCCCACTCCCACTTTTGTTTTCAATAAATCTCTGCTTTTGTTGCTTCATTCTTTCCCAGCTTTGTGTGTTTTGTTCAATTCTTTGTTCAAAACGCCAAGAAGCTGGACACTCACCCTGGTAACAGAAGTGGAATATTCTAATCTTTGAGTACAATATAGAATGAACTCCTTTGTAAATAACATCTAAGAAATATAAGTGAGCCCTCTCTTAAACCTTAATATCAGAGGATTTACTGGCTTTGGTAATGTAGGGTTTTTAGAAAAAAATTATTCTAGTTGATAAATAAAAAGACCAAAGGTATCTAAAAGTCAGCACATCCTTTAAACCTTTGAACTACACAAAAAGGATAAGGTATAACAGAACACAGAGGAATACAACACACTAAGAAACAAAACATACATATTGGGTAATTAAATGTATTTATGATGAATTCTTGTAGATATTTTTTCTTTCTACCCTACTTAGTGTTCACATTGAATTAGACATTACTTGGTTTTAAAAATTCTTTAAATGGATTCTTTTCTTACATAACAGCATAAAACCTATTTGAAAAAAATTACACGATTATTTAGTTATTCTTTGGGTACAGGCTGCACTTTGTTGGTTTAAAAAAATTTACTTTATTCAGAATGAAATTTCTAAGTAGGAGCAAACAAGTCGTGTAGGAATAATTTTAAAGAAATCTTTGAAAGCTTGATGTATAGAAAGCCAAAAAGAAGACCCTCATTATGTTGTTAAAATTCCAGAAGTCCTGTTCTATTGAGCTTAAAATATACATCATACTGAGTTATTCCTGTTGGAACAATCTAATTAGAAACGAATATGTTCTGGAATCACTTAAATCTATCAGAGGAACAAAATTAGTGCAACTATATCATCTAGACTTTCAGAGTGCATATATCCTATTAATGCTAAGTAGTTTTATAAAATGTAAACTAGTTACTTCCTTTTACTCTGTATTTATGTTAATGGGCATACTTTAAACTAAGACAACAATACATTTAAGCCAATAATCTTCACATAAAACCAAAATGATTAGTTTATTTAAAAAAATAAATGTAATGGTATGTTTCCCAAACTACTCTAAAGCTCTAATTTTCCAGTTTATTTATTTATACTTTTTCTTTCAACTTTGCAGAAATGACACCATCTGTACAGGGTTACACAGTTTCTGATCTCAGTGTTTATCTAGGAGAATTTAAAAATCTCTTTTGAAACTTGGGTAAGAGGCTGAGAAATAAACAGAAAACTGACAGATGGGAAGAATAATATTGGTAATAATTAGCTGGATCCAAAAATGAGACTACTTAAAAAGATCTCAAATACTGCCCTAACTGTATAAGCATCAGACAAAAGGCATAGGGAAGCAGTGTAGAACAGTAATACTATCTCTGAGGACAGGCTAATTTGGGGTCTGGTGTTATCTCTGCCCTTTGTCACTTCTGTAACTTCAGGCAAGTTTCCCAATGTCTCTAGGCTCATCAAAAAATGGATTTAATAACCATATATACCTCTTTTCATTGTTGATGACTAAATATGATAGTTCAAGCCTTTAGGTGTAGCATGGTACCTGACAGCATCATAATTGCTCAATAATATTAGCTATTAGGATCATATAGCAGCAAACCATGTATAAAGGGAAAACCTGTAAACACAGTAGTTCAATTACAGCAATTGGCAACTTTCAAAATATTTGGATAGGTAATAGCAAAATAAAAGAAATGAATCTCTGCATCTACAAGTATCACAGAAGGGATATGACTTCAATATTAATGAGAAATTCCTTTAATTAGCCAAGTAATTTACATACCAGGATAATGATGGTTGTTGGGAGGGTGGTAGAGGTGATCAGCATTGGGATGGGTGGTGTATGAGTATGAAGGAAGAATGTGAGAAGAGGGACTGTGAAATAAACACCAAGTTCTAAACTGTTGCTATTTCCTGGTTATTTCACTTATTTCTGTAATGTATTCTTTTATTTCGTTGGACATTCAAATTTAAGTTTTTCTACTAAGAGAAAACAAACATACATATTAACTTGTTAAACATACCATTCTTAGAAACAGAAACCATTCGACCCGGCAATCCCATTACTAGGTATATATCCAAAGTATTATAAATCATTCTACTATAAAGACACATGCACATGTATGTTTATTGCAGCACTGTTCATAATAGCAAAGACCTGAAACCAACCCAAATGCCCAACAATGATAGACCAGATAAAGAAAATGGGGCACATATACACCATGGAATACTATGCAGCCGTAAAAAAGGATGTGTTCATGTCGTTTGCAGGGACATGGATGAAGCTGGAAACCATCATTCTCAGCAAACTGACACAAGAACAGAAAACCAAACACCACATTTTCTCACTCGTAAGTGGGTGTTGAACAATGAGGACACATGGATACAGGGAGGGGAACATCACACACTGGGGCCTGTCGGGGAGTCAGGGGCTAGGGGAGGGATATCAGGGTGTAGGGAGAAAGGGGAGGGATAGCATTAGGAGATATACCTAATGTAGATGACGGGTTGATGGATGCAGCAAACCACCATGGCACATGTATACCTATGTAACAAACCTGCACGTTCTGCTTATGTACCCCAGAACTTAATGTATAATAAAAACAAAATGAAACAAAACAAAACAAAAATATCATCCCAATCCCCCAGCTGTAAAATGATGCATTGTCTTCTCTGAATTTTCTCAATAACGTAGTTAAATTCCTGGATGCATGTAGCTTTTCTTATACCCATTCCATTTGCTACACCAAGTGAGATTTAATTACTGTGTCAGCAATCTATTTACAAACCTGTAACTGCAAACAATGCTTTGAGCAATGGTGTAACAAGACTTCAAGTTGAAGAGGAAATTTAGATAAAGCCAAGTCTTTTTTTATCTATAGTATTTCATACGAAAGTGACATGTATTCTACTAGCAAGGACAGGGTATGAGATGAAACAGTTCCTTTCAGAAGAATTGAAGAGAAATTATTTTTGTCAGACTGTTGTAAACAGACAAGGTTGTACCCCTTATAATAATCACATAATATTTTAATAAAATATTTACCAGTTATGCTAGAAAGTGTGCAAATACCACCCATCTTCCAAATATAATATTGACAACTCACCACGGTGAAAATGGGTGCTAAGTCAGAAAGAAGTTAATATGCTTTTGCTTAGGACTAACTGTATTAGCACTTTTTTGGAGCAAGTAAAAAGAATGAGGAACACAGGCCCAATTTGAGACAGCTTCTATCCAACTTCATGAAGGCAATATATATATATTTTGCCTTCATGAAGGCAGTATATATATATTTTGCCTTCATGAAGGCAGTATATATATATATATATATATATATATATATATATATTTCACCAAGGCAGTACATATATATATATTTCATGAAGGCAGTATATATATTTCATGAAGGCTATATATATATATATATATTTTTTTTTTTAGAGAGAGTCTCACCCTGTCACCCAGGCTGGAGTGCAATGGCTCAATCACGGCTTATTGCAACCTCCGACTCCTGGGTTCAAGCGATTTTCCTGCCTCGCCTCCCAAGTAGCTAGGATTACAGGCACGTTCCACCATGCCCAACTAATTTTGTGTATCTTTAGTAGAGACGGGGTTTCACGATGTTGGTCAGGCTGGTCTTGAACTCCTGACCTTGTGATCTGCCCACCTGGGCCTCCCAAAGTGCTGGGATTACAGGTGTGGGCCACCGTGCCTGGCTGGCAGTGTATATTATTAAGGACTCTGGGTTAGACTTTGTTCCCAGATAGCCACAGCTTTGAATCCTACTTCTATAATTTGCTGGTTAGATAACATCAGGCAGTGTGCATTACCTCACTGAGACTCTATCTACTTAGCTGTAAAATGACAAGACATTATCAACTTCAGTATGTGGAGCTGTGGAAATGATTAATGGGTATATTCCACCCTAAACACAGTCATTCTCTTTATGTTCATAAAGCATTTACCATTTAATGGCATATAATATTTGAAAATAATTTTACACCATAATAGATTTCATCTTGTTAGAAACAAAATGTGAATTATTGACACCATATGAAGTAAAACATTTATAATTAACCTCGTTTCCAGTGTAAGACTAGAGAGTCTTGGGTAAACTATGTTCTTATGAATGTTCCTAATGCCATCTTCAACATAGTGAAATGAGCTGTGTTTCAGAAGAAAAACTTATCATTCACTTGGATGTCCCACTATGAACTAAAAGCTGGGTTGGGTGAATAATCCAGGAAAAAACTGAGGTGACAAGAGAGGTTTTTAAACTACTTTGAACGTAATTTTCCTCTAATGGAAGGAATGGCTAGAGACAAAACTCAGATCTTCAAAAGTCACCTGCAGAATGATTTATTTATAGCAATGTCATAAATTGTCTAATTATAATATAGAAATTTTACTTTAACTTTCAAGATAGAAGAGTTTCAGAAATTTATTTTATGTTCATTTTTGTGGTCCACTGTCTAGTCTGAAAGTCTGCCAGAATCTCTTAGGCTTTTAAATTACAGAAATTATTTGAGACAGACATTTTGGAAGCTCACCATAGATAGGGAAATTTATCAACTTTTAGGCATTAAGTTAAGACTCTTATTTTACTTTCTCTATATATTTGAAACAGACCAATTCCAAGTTGGAAAATTCCTGTCAGATAGTCCCATTAGAAAATACATCAAAAAAGTTTTCTCAAAGCTAAGGATTATTTTATATATGTCACATATTTTTGAAAAATTAGAAATGTTTTGGTTATATATTATTTATATAGTTTAGTCTATTTTAATAATTTTTTCTCTTGTGCACATAACCAGAAGAAGCACTGAAATTCATGAACTATGTTACTCAATTATGATGCTAAATCAGCAGAACTGGCAGCCAGGTGCAGTGCTCACACCTGTAATCCTAGTACTTTGGGAGGCCGAAGTAGGTGGATCACCTGAGGTCAGGAGTTTGAGACTAGCCTGGCCAATGTGGCAAAACCTCATCTCTACTAAAAATACAAAAATTAGCCAGGCGTGTTTGTGTGCCCCTGTAATCTCAACTACTGGGGAGCTGAGGCAGGAGAATCACTTGAAACCGGGGGGCAGAGGTTGCGGTGAGCCGAGATTGTGCCGCTGCACTCCAGCCTGGGCAACAAGAGCAAAACTCCATCTCAAAAATCAGTATAAGTGGAAAGAAATTTCAGTTATAAGTATATTTATAACAGTATGATTCATAAAGTCTTTTATGTGAATGTTCATTCTCTCCCTAAAAATTTAAGTAAATTTAAGATCTCAGAGGTAAAGAAAAAGTTTTAATAGTATTAAGATAGATATTTTCTCCCTCCAAGAACAATTAATAGAGTAAATCTTCACTTAACATCCTCAACAGATTCTTGGAAACTGCAGCTCTAAGTGAAAAGATGTATAACAAAACCAATTTTACCAAAAATAATTTATATAAACAAGAATGAAGTTTCTAAGGTGTATTTCTGGTCACAAGAACATCACCAAATTTCTGAAGATGAAATCACTTCCAATACTAAACATTGAAATAAACATGAGCTATACATATATTTAAGGAAGATAAATCAAAGGAAGTAAGATAATGATTTACCAAGTTTTGGTGAATCAATGAGAAGAGGTTGTAGTGGGGGATTAAATCAAAGAAGAAATGTTTGCAGAGTGAGAATTGTCAGGAGCACCTCCTCCCACCCAGGCTGCAGGGCAGTTCACCTCAGATTCCCAACTACCTGGGACTACAGGCATGCACCACCAGGCCTACGCTAATTTTTTTTTTTTTTTTTTGAGACGGAGTTTCGCTCTTGATACCCAGGCTGGAGCGCAATGGCGCGATCTCGGCTCACCGCAATCTCCGCCTCCTGGGTTCAGGCAATTCTCCTGCCTCAGCCTCCTGAGTAGCTGGGATTACAGGCACGCGCCACCGTGCCCAGCTAATTTTTTGTATTAGTAGAGACGGGGTTTCACCATGTTGACCAGGATGGTCTCGATCTCTTGACCTCGTGATCCACCCGCCTCGGCCTCCCAAAGTGCTGGGATTACAGGCTTGAGCCACCGCGCCCGGCCTAAATTTTAGCTTTTCTTTCTTTCTTTCTTTTTTTTTTAAGGGACAAGGTTTTTCTATGTTTCCCAGGCTGGTCTTGAACTCCTAAGCTCAAGCGATCTTCCTTCCTTAACCTTCCAAAGTACTGGGATAACAGGTATAAACCACCTCGCCCAGCCTCCACTGCTGTCTTGACTGTCTTCATTCATATAGTGTATAGTCTTTTCAGATTAGCTTCTTTCATTTAATAATATACATTTAAGTTTCTCTGATTTTTCATGGCTTGATAGCTCATTTATTTTTAACACTGTATAATATTCTGTTGTCTGGATGTACCACAGTTTATCCATTCATCTACTGAAGGACATCTTAGTTCTTCCAAGTATTGGCAATTATGAATACAGCTGCTATAAACATCTGTGTGCAGGTTTTTCTGGACATAAGTTTTCAATTCATTTGGGTAAATACCGACGAGCACAATTGTTGAATCACATGGTAAGAATACGTTTAGTCTTGTAAGAAACTGCCAACCTGTTCTCCTAAGTGCCTGTACCATTTCATATTCCCACCAGCAATGAAAGAATTTCTGTTGTTCCATCTCTCCAGCATTTGGTGTTAGAGATTTGGGTTTTGGCCACTCTAATGGTTTTTCAGTGGTATCTTATTGTTTTAATTTGCATTTTTGATGACATATGATATAGATAATATTTTTCCTTTTTTTTTTTTCTTTTTTCTTTTTTTTTTTTTTTGAGATGGAGTTTCGCTCCTGCTACCCAGGCTGGAGTGCAATGGCACGATCTCGGCTCACCGCAACCTCCGCCTCCTGGGTTCAGGCAATTCTCCTGCCTCAGCCTCCCAAGTAGCTGGGACCACAGGCTTGCGCCACCACACCCAGCTAATTTTTCTTTTTTGTATTTTTAGTAGAGACGGGGTTTCACCATGTTGACCAGTATGGTCTCGATCTCTTGACCTCGTGATCCACCCACCTCGGCCTCCCAAAGTGCTGATATTATAGGCGTGAGCCACCGCGCCTGGCCGTAGAACATATTTTTATATGCTTATTTATCATCTGTATATCTTTGGTGATGTGTCTATTCAGATCTTCTGCCCATTTTTAATGGAGTTGATTTCTTATTGTTGAATCTAAAGAGTTCTTTGTATATTTTGGACAACAGTCCTTTATCAGATGTGTCTTTTGCAAATAATATTTTTCCTAGTCTATCATTTGTCTTCCTATCCTCTAGACTGTTTTTCACAGAGCAGAAGTTTAATGTTAATGAAACCCAGTTTATCAATTATTTCTTTCATGAATCATGCCTTGATGGTTCCAATTGCTTCATTATCTCTTGAGAAGCTTATTATCTTCAGGGAATTGTATTACTACCTTTTGGTCTTTATTCTTACTTTTCCCTCAGTGTTCTGAGAGAATTTGTATGGTACGTCTTTACCTTCATTAATTAATTCTCTTCAGGATCAAATCTTCTATTCATGTTCCTCCCTCATTATTACTTTTAATTCAGCACCTGTTTTTTCTTTTTAATCTGTCTGCACTCTCAACTAAAATTATTCCTTTTTTATTAAAGAGTCTCATGGAAAATCTTTTAAAATATTTCTAAAATAGAATTAAGATATTTGATAAATATTTCTTAAGTTATATATTTAGGAGAGAGCAATACCTTGAATCTCCAGAAAGCATCACTTCTAATACAAAGAATGTTTTCATATCTCTAGTGATTTTTCTTTGCTTCTGTATTCCTTTCTAGAAGTCTCTAGACTAACCTAGGGTTGTTTTACAGTCTGGGAAGAACTGAATGAGTTAAAGCCAAGATAATTATTACTAAAACCCCAAATACTTATTAGAGGGGGGCATCAGATCTAAATTTAAAGAGAAAAAAGAAAAAAATATCTAGTAGTATATAAGTCAGGCTAATTTGAAAGAGTGAAGAGGAAAATAGACATCTTATCACTGGTAGACACATGATCAAGTATCCTGTCTCTGCATAAGCACACGTAGTGCCCTTAGGGACAAGGTTATGGCTATGTTGATCTTCTTAACCATGAGGCAGTTCACTTTTCATGCATCTGCCCCAGTGTTCTTGTCCAAAGAGGAATGGAGTGGTGAAATGAATATACTTGACTAGCCCTTCAACACCCAATGGGCTTCCATTTCTTAGGAAAACACAATTTTTTCCTCTCACATTAAGAAGTTATCTGTGGGGGGCATCTGTCCTCTTTTCCTCAGGAAAAAACCAAAACCAACCAACCAAACAAACAAAATTCTGTTTCTCTCAGGATGATAATTACATGATACTTTTCATTTTTGCTTTTCTGCAGGGACCCATCAAGAACAGTTAGCAGAAATACTTTAGAGCTCTGATGTGTACATGATACTCATTCTCTTAATTACGAATCAGTATTTTACCCATTTATTTATTGTTTGCTGTTTTGTAGTACATTTTTTTTGCTGACATTACCATCTTGCCAAGAAATCTAGATTTTAAGTATTTAAAAAAATTTTTCGTAATATAAAGTTAAATGCTCATTCTATGGGAAAGAGTTACATTGTCAAATTCTAAGTAAGAATATTGCAGAAAGATATTGTGGAAAATAAACTCTATGTTAGAAGCATATGTAGAAAAGATATTGTGTCGTGAAAAAATAGCAGAGAGATTTAAAGAAAAACAGAAAGAGAACAAATATAATTCAAGATGATTGATTACATATCCAAGAACTTTAGATGGTCAAAGGTGGCTCACACCTGTAATCCCAGCACTTTGGGATGCTGAGGTGGGTGGATCACCTGAGATCGGGAGCTCCAGATCAGCTTGACCAACATGGAGAAACCCCATCTCTCCATCTACTAAAAAAAAATACAAACATTAGCTGAGCGTGGTGGCACATGCCTACAATCCCAGCTACTAGAGGCTGAGGCAGAAGAATTGCTAGAACCTGGGAGGTGGAGGTTGCCATGAGGCAAGACCGCACCATTGCACTCTAGCCTGGGCAACAAGAGGGAAACTCTGTCTCAAAAAAAAAAAAAAAAAAAAAAAAAAAAAAAAAGAAATACATTAAAAGCCAGAAAGTCACTTATTTATTTTGTCACATGGACAGCAGTTTCTAATAAAAACCAAATAATCAGTGTTTTCCCAAGGTCCAAAGGAGAAAAGGCTTTACCATTTCAGAACTAATAGGACTAATATTAGTGTCATCTCCTAATGAGACTGGGAAGTCAGAGTAATATCAATGAGTGTAAATAACTACAATCACAAGGCTTAGAAATTAGAAAAGTTTCCTAGCCCAAAGCAAAATTATACTCTGAGGCAGTGTGTATAATTTACTGCAATTGATTCTGTTTAGAATTTTTTTCACTCAAATTCTCATATACTGTGCTTTCAGATACAGTTTTTGACTTAGTGAGTCCAAGATGTAGAAGAATTATTGTGAGAGAAAATAAATAGAAAAAAGCTCAGACTCACTTTTTTATTTTTTTGGCTAAATAAATTTCCTACTTAATACCATTGAGTGACAGTAGATAATGAACCCCAAGTAGAATGCAACCATAGTGCACATACTTGTTGACTACCCTTAAAAAACCCTATCAGTGTTGTCTCTCGAGCATTCTCCCATAGGTTTTATTACTTTTTAAAAACATTTATATCTCTTTGCTGAATCCTTTCCAAATAGGCTGAGCTCTTTAATGGGAGGCCAAGACTATACACTTATCTTGGTTTGTCCTTAGCTGTGTGTAATGGAACGACCACTTCTCAAATGTCAGTGAAATGACATCAAAAGGAGGGTAAAGTCATAAATTTAAATACTGAACTCGGGAACTAATTCCTTGATACTAAAGGAAAGAAATCTTTTACATAAAAGAATGAAAGAAACAATTTTCAATTATTAATGACCCTCTCAGTGACCAATGAACAGTGGAACAACTGAGAATCATACTCTCAGTCACAACATGGAGATGTACACCCCCCTGGAGGAAATTCAGAAGAAGAAAACACTGAATTATACTAAGATGACTAAATTTAAAAAAAACTAAACAACAGCAACAACAAAAACAGAAATGAAGGAAAATCTCATAGAACTTTTGCCTTCCTCTACTGTTCAGACAAATGCAAAAGAGTATTTGAGACATTCCCTAAACTGGATAGCTAGTATATGACTTAAGACAAGATTGAATGTTTCCTAACTCAAATGTTAAGGATAAAAACCACTTTAAGATCCTTAATAGCTTAATTATAAATGCATTATTAAATTTTACTTTAAAAGTGAGCTAAGAACTATTTCTAATTTTATATGAGCATATTTTTTCCTACATTGGGCACTCATCTTTGACTGTAAAATTAGGTTTTTACAATTTCAAAATACCAGATTAACTTACACTAGGTCCTAAGGTATAGAAAGTCATGTAATTGCTTTGAGTATTAAGGTTCTGTGCAATAATTAAAAAATAACTGCTTCAGTTCCAAACAAATTCACAAGGTAATTTTCCAGTGATTTCCTCTTGATGTAGAACTCTTCAGATGTATTGAGTTTGTTCCAAAGAAATGTGTCTGCTACAGTTAGGGCCTGGCAAAAAAGATGCTGCCTTTAGGAGAAAAACAACCTTAAATATACATGTTTCAAAATAATAGTGATGTCATTACAGTTTGTTTCAGTAAAAGTAATCTAGCATAATCTGATGATTTATAATGTAAAGCACTGTTCTCAGGAAGAAAAAGCAGCATATAATGAGTTTATAAACTCAAAACTTCCCTCAGACAAAAATGTTGAATTTGAGTTTTTATGCTTGGATTTTGAATTTGAGTTTTAAGATTTGAATTTGAGTTTCAAACACGTGGCTTAAATTAATTTCAATGTTTATTCCCTGAACATATCCCAATGAATCAGGGCCCACTAAGTTGACTGTGATGGAAAATGAGAAAATGCCTGTTGACTTTGAAGGCACCTTGAACCTCAAGTAGACTCCAGAGAAAAATCAACCAAGACAGCATCTGAGTCATTTAAGAGAAATAGACAGGGTTGCACTGCAGAGATGTAACTAATTCATAAAGCACCTTTATGTTTGATCTTTCATTCCAAAATGCTATGGGTTATTTTAAGCATCTCTTGATGAAAGGTGTTTGCAGATGAAAGCTTTACAGGAACTGGACTTCCTGATCTGAAAATTAAGCCTTTTATAATTCAATACCAGAAACACTAAATGCAGTTTTATGTAACAAAACTTTGATTACATTTTATTGACTATAAGGTGTATTTTTAAAAAGCATTTTAACATCTCAAATCAATTTGCAATTTTTACAATCAATAATATCTTTTGATCATTGTTGGTGTAGACTGAGACCATTTTAAATGAAAATTTCTTCATGAGGTTTTGGACCACATTGGTGGTGTGAATTCAGAATATAAATCTGCTTGTGGTTCAAAAATTTTTTTAACCTCTCCCTACTTTGTGCGAAGATTGAGACATGTAAGTGTAAGGCTGGTCACCTCGCCGGGAGCTCAGACACCCCCAACTCCCACTCCACTCCACGCCTAGAAACCACGTCACCACTCCATGTCCACTTGTGCACTCAGCACACAAATCTGCACTCAGCACTAGCCTCTGCACTCAGCACCTAGCCAACCATTGAGAAACCCCGCCAAAATTTAAAAGAAGCCCCGCCGGAACCTGCCCAATAGCGTTTTGCCCCGTCCAGGTCCACTCCCCCTGGGCAGCCCACTCACCGGAAATCCTGCCTACCTGCCAATAGCAGCTGGCCCTGTCCACGTCCTGCTTCCCCACAACCAATCGGAATGCCTCCACTCCCAAGAGGAGTCAAGCGCGACTTCTCCGGCCCCTCCTGTCAGACCGCAGAGCCTCGCCCGGGAGCCGATTAAATTTCTTTATTGAAATAACTGGCCTCAGTTGCCTCATTTAAACTTTACAAGCAGTTGCTTCATTTAAACCTTACAGTAAGTTTCCCTGCTGTTTCTTTTCACATGGTTGTTTCATTTATTTCTATCCTTAAACTAACAGAGTAATCCTATGGTGTCCTATCTTGGGTATTTTTGCTTTAGAATGTTACACAAAATAATGATGAATTTAGCAATGGAAAATTTCTTAACTTCTCTATAAAGCAAACATTTGTATTAGAGTCTTCAAGGATTCCAAGAAGAAAGAAGAGCTATCATATACCTCATGGAGGTGTGGTCTCTGAGGCATTACACACTGATTGTAAATAAATTATAAATCAATTTGTTTTATAGACAGCAAAAGTTTTAACTGTATTATACATTTTGGTTAAAACTGATAGTCCTTATCTCCAATTGACAAAGTAAAGCTAACTGATAAGCGGAGCTAAATTAAACTTTATTCATTGTAAAATATTGATATGTTAGCAATGATATAATATATCTAAATATTGAATAACTTTGTTTTAACACAAATATTCGTTTCCGGCTTCAAACAGATCACTAGAGAGAAAGCATTATGAAAGCAAAGGTTTTTCTCTGTACTGCTTCCTGCTGTTCTACCTAGATTCACAACATTGTTTGACACATAATAGGCATCTAAGAAATATTTGTTGAATGAATGAATGAATGGGTTGAGTTACATCCAGTCATGCACAGCTATTTGTATATGAATAACTATACGGTTCTTCCTGAATTATTAAGTGCTCAGGGCTTGGATTCATGCTTGTTTCATTCTTGGAGTAATTTAATAAAACTACAACCCAGCAAGTAGAACTATCCAGCTGGCAGGCATTAGTCACTCACTATCTGCTCTGTTGAAACACACTCTAGTTAAATAGACTCTGGTTCTTACCTGGAAGAATCAGTTATCATGGTAACCAGTAAACCATTTTGGCCAATTTGGCGTGCTCCAGTTGACTATACTCACTATGGCTTGATTAAGTCTGAGGCTATTAGAGTACAGTTTGATAGACTCTTACTAAATAACATCTTACAAGTACTTTAGGAATCTTTTTTCTAGGTCCAAAAGTTTCTTCATCTGTAAAACTGTAGTCAAGGAATGCTGCTAAAGAAATGTGCAAGTGCACTAATGATCCAAAAGTTTAGTAAAGCTCTATGGGAAGGAAACTTTACATGTATGGTTTTGAAAAGATGTGATATCATAGCATATTCTGGGGTACTCAGAAACAAGTATAAATTGCTTTGCTATAGTAGTGTAATCATCCTGGTTGTAGAGTAACTATAAACTTTAACAGAAGGTAAGCCAAGCTATTTGAGTTTTCCCTTTATATTCTCTTTATTGCAGGTGAATGAAAAGATAACTTAACTTAATGGTGCTTTGCAGCACTAATTATTTGGTAATAATCAAAAGCCTTCATGATCGGAAAAAGTAGTTTCAGTACAGCCCATTAAACAATATGAAGAGCTATTATTCCATTCTGCTGCCTTCCTGCCACTCACGTATTCATTTGCCAGATGCTTTCTCATTAAGAGCATATAAAATGAGAATAGCATAAATTGCACAATCAGGTGAGTTTATCAAGTTCAATTATGGTGCCAATAATAAATGTTATCTTTTAAAAATAATTTTGACCAGAACATAATAATTTTCTAATGCTTATATTGAGACTATTCTATACTACTAGAAAAAATTCCCCTGATTTTAATTTATGATGTGATTCATAGAAATGAGGGACCTCTCTAATTTAGGCTAGCTAAAATAACAGCATATATTTTGATTCTTCCAATATGTATAAAGTTATTTAAAATTCATGCTAAGTAATTTGTAGTAAATCCATCTCCTGATGAAAAATTTTATTCTGTAGTTAGTTGCAAACTTATGTTTTTACGGGTCAAAACACGAGTCTTCTAAATGTCTGTAAACCAGAAAAACAGAGAGACAGAGACAGATGAAAGAAGAAACAGAGGAGAAGGTAGAGGAAGGGGAGAAGGGGATGAGGAAGAGAAGGAGGAGAAAGAGAAAATAAAGAGAAGAAAACAAAAGAAAGAATTGAAGTCATTGCCCAAAGATATTTTATTTTCTCCTGTTACTAATCCTTTACTCCTGAAAAATTGGTTTTGAACTTGTTCTACACTTGCTAAAAAAAAGTAAATTCTCTTTCCCTTGGCTTCTCTGCCCCAGGGAGTTGGTGGCTCAGAATTATTATTGAGAGAATAGCATCCTTTCTGCTCATTGAAGATACGGGTGCTTTGTACAGGTGCAAAGGTAAATTGCCAGGCCGGAAAACAGGTATTAGTACCACCACATAAGAGTACAATAGACTAAATTTTAGGAATTAAATGCCTGCAAACCAACTTTTTGCCACATCTATACAAGATCTACCATCTTGATTTAAACATAGAGCTAGCTTCAATGCAAAATAGTGTACTTTGTTAAGGCAGGAATATCTTCCCAAATTCTGAAAATGAATTCAATGTCATAGGGAGATAACATTAACAGTCAGTCATTGTATAGAGGTTATGATCTAGTTTGCATAGGTTCAAAACCTGACTCTGCCACCATGGGCAATCTCTTTAGTCTAGGAGCCTCAGTTTACCCATCTCTACAATAAAAATAGCAGATGGTCATTTGTATATATTCTTTGGAGAAATGTCTATTCAGATCCTTTACCCAATTTTTAGAGTTATCTTTTTATTATTGAGTTGTAATAGTTATTTATATATTCTAGATAAAAGTCACTTGTCAAATAATTTGTCAAAGTTCTCTGCCACATAGAATTGTGAAGGTTATATAATTTATGACATGTAAAGCACTCAGAAGTAGGCTTGGCATATGGTATAAAATTATTATTATGAAGCTTGGACCAGGTTCTCTTAGTAACCTAAAAGCCACTAAATGCTTCTCTCCTGGCTGTACTTTTTGTCCATTAAAGAATGATTGATATTTCACAGAATCCAGGGGTCTTATGACTTGCTCAACAGAAAGTAAAGATTTGATGCCTGTCCCATCACCAGAAGCACTTATTTTTCATCTTCACAACTTTGCTATAATCACCACATATCCATGCTACAGTTTCATAGTCTTTTTTATATTTAGTTTAGTAATTTTAAAATAGTTTATTCTTTTAATGTTTTAATTTGACTATATATACACATTTTTTATTCTTGATATCTTTTAATTTGATATACATTCAATGTCTGCATTCATTGGTTATTAAGAAAAGAGTTTCTTCAGATCCAGATGGGAGGCAGGATCAGATTGCAGCTCTGACTTGGATGGACAGAGCGGCATGTAGAGGTTTGCATCATGAATTTTAGCTCCAGAACAACTGCAGGAATAAATTGGGAATCCCAAGAGGACCCACAGACCCTCTGAAGGAGGCAGACTGCTCCAGCAGGACCCAGGAGACACCCCAAATACTATGAGTGCCCAAACTGCGGAAGTGAGAAAGGGAGATCCTCTGCCCCTTGAATGCACACCTCCACTTGGGAAACTGAAGGTCTAGTTTGCAGGAGAAGATTCTGAGCTTACTTGGAGCTGAATCAATTTAGAGAGCTGAGTGAAATACAGGGGTAGAGGAATCAGCAGGAAGGGCCCTGGGAACTCGTTGGGTGCCCAAGCAGGCCATTTCTGCCTGGCATCACAGGGATCCTTCAGGAAGGCAGCCACCAATGTGGGGGGGATGGGGGGACACCACAAGGAAAAGGAAGTATCTAGATGAGCTTTGTAACAGTTTGAACCTGCTGAGAAGCCTCCTGGCCATAACTTGCAGGAGGACGTGAATCTGGCATGCAGATTCCACAGGAGAGGGAATAACTAAAGACCTTTTTTATTGAAGCTTGGAGGCAGGTAGGTTGGGGCAGGTTCTCAGCTCTGCTCACCCACTGCCTGGAAACAGACTCAGTGCTGTTAGGGGGTGCACGGTGGGAGTGAGACCAGCCCTTTGGATTGCATGGGAGCTGGGTAAGGCCTGTGACTGCCACCTTTCCCCTACTTCCCTGACAAGCTGGATGATTCAGCAGTGGCATCCATAATCCTCCTAGGTACACAACTCCATTGATCTGGGAACCTTACCCCCATCCTGCACAGCAGCTGCAGCAAGATACCCCCAAGGAGAGTCTAAGCTCAGACACATCTGGCCCTGCCCCCACCTGATAGTCCTTCCCTACCCACCCTGATAGCTGAAGACAAACGACTTATACCCTTGGGAGGTCTAGAGCCCTGCCCACTGTGGGTTCCTCTCCATACTACCACAGCTGATGCCATCTGGAAAGTGCTACTTCCCAGCAGGAGGCCAACCAGTACATAAATAGAGCATTAAACCACCAAAGCTAAGAAGCCACACAGAGTCCATTTCACCCTCCTGCCACCTCCACCAGAACAGGTGCTGGTATCCACAGCTGAGAGACCCATAATCAGTTCACATCACAGGAGTCTGTGCAGACAACCCTCAGTACCACCCCAGAGCCTGGTAGACTTGCTGGGTGGCCAGAGCAGAAGAAAGATAATCTCTACAGCTTTACTCTCAGGAAGCCACATCTAAAGGAAAAGGGGGAGAGTACTACATCAAGGGAACACCCCGTGGGACTAAAGAATCCGAACAACAGCCTTCAGCTTTAAACCTTCCCTCTGACAGAGCCTACCCAAATGAGAAGAAACCAGAAAACCAACTCTGGTACTATGATAAAACAAGGCTCTTTAACATCCCCAAAAATCACACCAGCTCACCAGCAATGGATCCAAATCAAGAGGAAATCCCTGATTTACTTGAAAAAGAATTCAGGAGGTTACTTATTAAGCTAATCAGGGAGGCACCAGCGGAAGGCAAAGCCCAAAGCAAGGAAATCCAAAAAATGATAGAAGAATGGAAAAATATTCCAGGAAATAGATAGCATAAAGAAAAAACAACAAATACTTCAGGAAACACCTATAGAAATGTAAAATGCTCTGGAAAGACTCAGCAATAGAATTGAATACAGGAAAGTAATTCAGAGCTCAAAGACAAGGTCTTCAAATTAACCCAATCCAACAAAGACAAAAAAAAAAAAAAGATAGAATAAGAAAATATGAACAAAGCCTCCAAGAAGTCTGGGATTATGTTAAACCACCAAACCTGAGAATAACTGGCATTCCCGAGGAAGAAGAGAAATCTGAAACTCTGGAAAACATGTAGGGGAATAATCGAGGAAAAATTCTTCAGCCTTGCTAGAGACCTAGACATCCAAACACAAGAAGCACAAAGAACACCAGGGAAATTGATCACACAAAGATCATCTCCTAGGCACATTGTTATCAGGTTATGTAAAGTTAAGACAAAGGAAAGAATCTTAAGAGCTGTGAGACAAAAGCACCAGGTAAACCCATAAAGGAAAACCTATCAGATTAACAGCAAATTTCTCAGCGGAAACCCTACAAGCCAGAAAAGACTGGGGCCCTATCTTCAGCCTCCTCAAAAAAAAAAACCATTATCAGCCAAGAATTTTGTATCCAGTGAAACTAAGCATCATATATGAAGGAAAGATACAGTCTTTTTCAGACAAACAAATGCTGAGAGAATTCGCCACCACCAAGCCACCACTACAAGAACTGCTAAATCTTGAAACAAATCCTGGAAACACATCAAAAGAGAATCTTCTTAAAGCACAAATCTCACAGGACCTATAAAACAAACAAACAAAAAAAACAATTTAAAAAGCAAAAATAAAAACAAAAAACCAAGGTATACAGGCAACAAAGAGCATGATGAATGGAATGGTACCTCACATCTCAGTACTAACATTGAATGTAAATGGCCTAAATGCTCACTTCAAAGATACAGAAGCACAGAATGGATAAGAGCTCACCAACCTACTATCTGCTGCCTTTAAGACACTCAATTAACACATAAGGACTCACATAAACTTAAAGGGGTGGAAAAAGGCATTTCATGCAAATGGACACCAAAAGTAAGCAAGGGTAGTTATATCAGAAAAAACAAACTTTAAGGCAACAGCAGTTAAAAAAGATGAAGAAGGACATTATATAATGACAAAAGGCCTTGTCCAACAGGAAAATATTACATGTGCCTAATACTGGAGCTAAATATATATGTGCCTAATACTGGAGCTCCCAAATTTATAAAACAATTACTAATAGACCTAAGAAATGAGATAGACAACACACAATAATAGTGAGGGACTTCAATACTCCACTGACAGCACCAGACAGAAAGTCAACAAAGAAATAATGGATTTAAACTATACCTTGGAACAAATGGACTTAACGGATTTGTACAGAACAGTCCATCCAACAACCACAGAATACACATTCTATTCAACAGTGCATGGAACTTTCCCAAGATAGACTATATGATATGCCACAAAATGAGCCTCAATAAATTTAAGAAAATTGAAATTATATCCAGCACTCTCTAAGACCACAGTGGAATGAAACTGGAAATCAGCTCCAAAAGAAAACCTTCAAAACCATGCAAATTCATGAAAATTAAATAACCTACTCTTGAATAAGCGTTGAGTCAAAAACAAAATCAAGATAGAAATTCAAAAAATTTTCAAACCTCTGGGATACAGCAAAAGTGGTGCTAACAGGAAAGTTCATAGCCCTAAATGCCTGCATCAAAAAGACTGAAAGAGGTCAGGTGTGGTGGCTCAAGCCTGTAATCCCAGCACTTTGGGAGGCCCAGATGGCAGATCACCGGAGGTGAGGAGTTCAAGACCAGCCTGACCAACATGGAGAAACCCCATTTCTACTAAAATTACAAAAATAGTTGGGCATGGTGGCGCATGCCTGTAATCCCAGCTACTTGGGAGGCTGAGGTAGGAGAATTGCTTGAACCCAGGAGGTGGAGGTTGTGGTGAGCCGAGATTACGCCATTGTACTCCAGCCTGGGCAACAAGAGTGAAACTCCATCTCAGAAAAAAAAAAAAAGACTGAAAGAGCGCAAACTAACTAAGGTCACACCTCAAGGAACCAGAGAAACAAGAACAAACCCAAACCCAGCAGAAGAAAGGAAATAACCAAGATCAGAGTAGAACTAAATGAAATTGAAACAAAAAATACAAAAGATAATTAAAACAAAGTCTGGTTATTTGAAAAGATAAATAAAATAGATAGACCATTAGCAGGGTTAACCAATAAAAGAAGAGAGAAAATCCAAATAACTTCATTAAGAAACAAAACAGGAGATAGTAAAACTGACACCACAGAAATACAAAAGGTCATTCAAGGTTATTATGAACACTGTTATGCACAAAACTTGAAACCTAGAAGAGATGAATAAAATCTTGGAAAAATACAATCCTCGTAGCTGAAATCAGGAAGAATTAGATACCCTAAACAGATCAGTAACAAGCAGAGAGATTCAAATGGTAATTTAAACATTACCAACAAAATAAAGTCTAGGACCAGACGGATTCACAGCAGAATTCTGCCAGACATTCAAAGGAGAATTGGTGCCAATCTTATTGACAGTATTCCATAAGATAGAGAAAGAAGGAGCACGCCTTAAATCATTTTGTGAAGCCAAGATCACCCTAATCAGAAAAAGGACATAACCTAAACCAGGAACGGACATAACCAAGAAAGAAAACTACAGACCAATATCCCTGATGAATATAGACGCTAAAATCCTTAACAAAATACAAGCTAACCGAACCCAACAACATATCAAAAAGATAATCAACCATGATCAAGTGGGTTTCATACCAGAGATACAGGGATGGTTTAACATACACAAGTCAATACATGTGATATACCACATAAACAGAATTAAATACATTTGTCACATGATCATCTAAATAGATGCAGAAAAAGCATTTGACAAAATACAGCATCCCTATGATTAAAACTCTTAGCAAAATCGGCATACAAGGGACATACCTCAATGTAATAAAAGCCATCTATGACAAACCCACAGCCAACATGATGCTGAGTAATGTTGAACGCATTCCCTTTGAAAACTAGAACACAAGACAAGGATGTTCACTCTCACCACTCCTCTTCAACAAAATACTGGAAGTCCTAGCTGGAGCAATCAGATAAGAGAAAGAAATAAATGGCATCCAAATTGGTTAAAAGGAAGTCAGACTGTCACTGTTTGCTGATGATATGATCATTTACCTCAAAAACACTAACAACTCCTCCAGAAAGCTCCTAGAACTCATAAAAGAATTCAGTAAAGTTTCTGGATACAAATGTACACAAATTAGCTCTCTTATACACCAACAGTGACCGAGTGGAGAATCAAGTCAAGAACTCAACCCTTTTTACAATAGCTGTAAAAAAACAAAAACAAAAACAAACAAACAAAAAAAACACCTTAGGAATATACGTAACCAAGGAGGCAAAAGACCTCTATAAGAAAAACTACAAAACACTTCTGAAAGAAATCACAGACAACACAAACAAATGGAAACACATCCCATGCTCATGGACAGGTAGAATCAGTAGTGTGAAAATGACCATACTGCCAAAAGCAATCTACAAATTCAGTGCCACCCCCATCAGATACCACCATCATTCTTCACAGAATTAGAAAACACAATTCTAAAATTCATATGGTACTAAAAAAGAGCTTGCATAGCCAAAGCAAGACTAAGTAAAAAGAATAAATCTGAAGGCATCACACTACCTGGCTTATACTGTAAGCCCATAGTCACCAAAACAGGGTGGTGCTGGTATTAAAAATAAGCACATAGACCAATGGAACAGAATAAAGCCAGAAATAAACCCAAATACTTACAGCCAACTGATCTTTGAGAAAGCAAACAGAAATGGAAAAGGGGAAAAGGACACCGTTTTCAACAAATGGTGCTGGGATAATTGGCAAGCCACATATAGGAGAATGAAACTGGATGCTCATCTCTCATCTTACACAAAAATCAACTCAAGTTAGATTGAGGACTTAAATATAAGACCTGAAGCTATAAAAATTCTAGAAAATAATATTGGAAAAACCTTCTAGCCATTGACTTAGGCAAGGATTTCATGACCAAGAACCCAAAAGCAAATGCAATAAAAACAGAGATAAATAGCTGGGACTTAATTAAACTAAAGAGCTTTTGCACTGCAAAAGGAACCATTGGCAAAGTAAACAGAGAACCCACAGCGGGGAGAAAATCTTTATACATATGACAAAAAACTATATCCAGAATCTACCACAAACTTAAACAAATCAGCAAGAAAAAATCAAGCAATCCCATCAAAAAGTGGGTTAAGGACATGAATAGACAATTCTCAAAAGATGATACACAAATGTCCAACAAACATATGAAAAAATGCTCAACATCACTAATGCTCAGGGAAATACAAATCAAAACCATAGTGTGATACCACCTTACTCCGCAAGAATAGCCATAATAAAAAAATCAAAAAAGAGATATTGGCATGGATGTTGTGATCAGCAAACACTTGTACACTGCTGGTGGGAATATAAACTAGTACAGCCACTATGGAAAACAGTGTGGATATTCCTTAAAGAGCTAAAAGTAGTACTACTATTTGATCTAGCAATTCCACTACTGGAAATGTACCCAGAGGAAAGTAAGTCATTATAAGAAAAAGATACTTGCACATGCATGTTTACATGAGCACAACTAGAAATTGCAAAATTGTGGAACCAACCCAAATGCCCATCAATCAATGAGTGGAGAAAGAAACTGTGGTATACATATACACATACAATGGACTACTACTCAGCCATAAAAAGGAATGCATTAATGGCATTCACAGTGACCTGGATGAAGTTGGAGACTATTATTCTAAGTAACTCAGGAACAAAAAACTAAACATTGTATGTTCTCACTGATATATGGGAGCTAAACTGAGGATGCAAAAGGTTAAGACTGATACAATGGACTTTGGAGACTTGGAGAGAAGGGTGCGGGGGAAGCAAGGGAAAAAAGACTCCAAATAGGGTGCAGTATATACTGTTTGGGTGATGGGTGGACCAAAATCTCACAAATCACCACTAAAGAATGTACTCATGTAACCAAACACCACCTGTACCCCAATAACCTATGGAAAAATAAAAAATATTATCAAATAAAGCAGTATTCTTGCTTTCTTTTCTAATTTTTGCTTTATTTTATTGGCTAAAATGTTTAAAAAAATTAATGTCAAAAAGATAAAGAAAAGAGTTTCTTCAAATCCCAGCTGAGCAAGAATACTGAGTTATTAATAGCAACTAAAGCATCCAAAAACAATTTCTATTGTCATTTTAGAAGAACTTTAGGAACTAGAAAGTCAACACCATTATTGGATATAAACTAATATTAATTCAGTGAGGAATCTGTTGACAGTTTAATGCTAAGCCCAGTAAATATCATACTGATAAAACTTTGTCATGTCACTTTTGTCGTATTTGCAGGACTTTAAAAAAATCTACAAGGCATAAACCTGGGTCATAACGCTAGGAGTGTAGATACTGTAACAGCTAAAGAATTACCCAATCCAGAATGTTTGGGGAGATCATAAAAGGGAGTTAGCCATCTCAAAAGGTCTTGAATAAAAATGAACCTGGTCTACTTGGTGAAAAGATTCACTTAAACCCTTTTTAGTCTTCTTGGTCTTATGAACTAGCGGATTTAGAATGGCTTTTCAAAAGTAGAGGAGCTTACATATTAATACTTTGCCACCTATAAAGCTAAAATCCAAGACAGCTTATTCTATCTAACTTAGAAGAAACTGGCCTTTTGTCCTTGCAAAGATAAACTGATTCTTCCCTACTCAAGACTGGTTTTTGGTCCCCATTACTTATCATTCTGAACTCTATGAAAAATTCCTTCATTTATCTTGAAAATTTGGGAGGAGAAATATGCACTCGAACTTTAAAAATTGGATCTCAGGTGGAAGAATTGGATTATAGATTCATCTTAATCATTGGTACACAACATACTCCTCATTGGCCCATGCATAGCCTCCTTTTATTTAACATGTTTTTGGTAATAATGAAATAAGCACTAGCCGGGCTCAGTGGCTCCCACCTGTAAGGCCAGCACTTTGGGAGGCCAAGGTGGGTGGATCACTTGAGCTCAGGAGTTTGAGACTAGCCTGAGCACCATGGCGAAACCTCATCTCTACAAAAAATACAATTATCCAAGTGTGGTGGCATGCTCCTGTAGTCCCAGCTGCTTGGGAGGCTGAGGTAGAAGGATCGTTCGAGCCTGGGAAGTTGAGGGTGCAATGAACTGTGAGCATGCCACCTCACCTCAGCATGGGCCACAGAACAAGACCATGTCTCAAAAAGAAAAACAGGAAAGCAGCAGATGTAAGCACATTATAAACAAAAGTGAGAGTCTTCACCTTCCTTCTTCTCAGTAGACATAACCATCATCCTAAATTCCTTTGTTTCCTCATTCCATTGCTTTCCCGTTTATGTAATGTTAATGCATCTAGATGCATTCCTAAAGAGTATGTTTTAAAATGTTAGGGCTTTTTAACTTTATAGAAAATATATCATGTTGTATGTTGTTATCTTAAACTTTAAAAATATTCAATATTGTATTAAGATTCATTCATAATTGGAGTACTGTAAATTATTTTGTTTTGTGAATACAATGCTGTTTATGTATTTACTTTCCTATGGATAGGCTTTTGAATTGTTACCAGGTTTTCGCTATTATGAACAACACTGCTACAAACATTCTGATACATTTGTGTTGTAGCATATGTGCTACAAAGAAGTTCTCTTGGTTAAATAAGTACTGGTTCATATGCTACATAAATGTGAATCCATACGATTTCCAAAACTTGGCATGATTATGACTATGAAAGTATAACATAGATTTGCATCATGGTCCTGATTTGTATTTTACCAATCACATATGATTATTGGCCATATGTTTTTCTCTTCAGAAAAGTCTACTTTTCTGTTTGTTTCTGTTTTTCTTGATAATTTATGGATTTCATTTGCTGGTTTTCTGTATCATGAATACCTTCTCTACACCTGGAATTGTCTTTCTTTTCTTTTCCTTTTTTTTTTTTTTGAGACAGAGTCTCAGTCTGTTGCCAGGCGCCAGGTTGGAGTGCAGTGGCGTGATCTCGGCTCACTGCAACTTCTGCCTCCTGGGTTCAAGAAATTCTCCTGCCTCAGCCTCCTGAGTAGCTGGGACTACAGGTGCATGCCACCATGCCCAGCTAATTTTTTTGTATTATTAGTAGAGATGGGGTTTCACCATGTTGACCAGGATGGTCTCGATCTCTTGACCTCGTGATCCACCCGCCTCAGCCTCCCAAAGTGCTGGGATTATAGGCACGAGCCACCATGCCCCTCCAGAATTGTCTTTATTTTCATAAAGATGCCCTTCAGTGAATAAACGTTCTTAATACTCTAATCTTTTTTTTAATCCAAGTCAATGCTTTTGGGTATTTAAGAAACAGTTCTGTACTACAAGATCTAAACTATATATAACAAAATGTTTTAAAGAGTTCTAAAGTTGTCGTTGAGTTTTTTTCCTCCTGCTCTTCTTCTCCTTCTCTGTTTTGTTTTGTTCTAATCAATCCAAAATTGATTATTTTTAATGTGGTGGGATAGGCATCTGATTTTGTCTTTATCCATATGTATGGCTATTCTTCCTCATTTATTTAATTTTCATTTATTAAAGAGTCATTTTTTTCGTACCTCTGTCTATATCAAGGTTCCATAAATTAATGATTATTTCTAGGCTTTCTATTCTATCTCTTTTTTCTACCCAAATATCACTCTTTCTTAAATAGTTTAACTTTATAACAGTTCCTGATAGCTGATCGGGCAAGCCCTCCTCTCTTTTCTTATTCTTCTGTAGTGTCTTGGCTATTATCTCTTTACAGTTCCACATGCATTTTAAATTTGTCTTTTATTTTTTTGATTTAATTTGCTTGTCTTTTCCTTCTAGTCAAGAGGTTCACAAACTAAGGGCCAAATTGGTGTAACTACTCAACAGCTTCTTGCTGCCCCACTGCACAAACAAAATCAATTCACAGAGACCATGGCATTGCAGTAAAGAAAGGGTTTAAGTCACACGAGGACAGCCATGCCAGGAGGGTTACGGAGTTATTACTCAAATCAATCTCACTGAAGGCTCTGAAGTTAGGGGTTTTTCAAAGCCAGTGTGAGGGAAGGGGTGAGGATGGCTAGGCAGTGATTACTGTTTGCTGCTGACTGGTTGGTGGACAATCACAGGGGTGTGGGAAATGATCCTCCTATACAATGAATTGCTCTGGGTGGGGCCACCGGAGTGGTTGGTGGGTCCTGGTGGAGTCATTGGTCATTGGACATGCCAAAAAACTGAAAAGGTATTTCAAAAGGCCAGTGTCAGGTTCTACAGTAGTGATGTTATCTGCAGGAGTAACTGGGGAAGTCGCTCTTTAAGCAGAATTCAGGCTCCTCTATCCTCCTAGCCTGGTGGTCTCTCATTAGCTTTACAAAAGTGGCTGAGCTTTGGGGAAGGGCTTTTATCATTTAAACTATGAACTAAATATCTCCCAAAGTTAACTTGGCCTAAGGCCAGGAATAATTAAGGGCAGCTTGAAGGCCAAAGGCAATAGGGGGTTTTGGCTAGATCAGATCTCCTACACTGCCATAATTTTCTCACTGATATAATTTTTGCAAAGGTGGTTTCATTGGCTGGAAGCCTATTTTTTATAGCCAGAGGCTAAGAATGGTTTTTACATTTTAAATAGTTAAAAAAGTATATGTGTACATAGACACACACACATAGGCATATATGTGTGCCTATATATGTGTACGTATATACACATTTATACATGTCTATATAGGTGTGTACACATATATATGTGTATACATAGGTATGTTCACATAGGTGTGTATAGAGCTATGTATATACAAATACATGTATACATGTTTGTATACATATGTGTATGTATATATATAAATACACACACACACACACATACACACACACACACACATATACATACATACATATACATGATGGAGCACCAGAAAAACAACCATAGCACCTCGATCTATAAATCCGATCTACACTTTAGGGCTTTTCACTTACCTCCCATAACAAAGCCACATTAGAAGCTTCTTCGATTATAATTTACCAGTCCTGGGACTTTGAGGGAGGAGGAATAGGAGGGAAAATGCCAGAGATCAGTTGGTATGTGTTTATTTTTCTAGGATCTTGTTACCCAAGTGTCTACTCAATGCAATGGTAGGGATCAACAAACTTTAAAAAATAGTGCCTTTGCTACTATTCTGCCCTTTGAGGCTGGCTCCTGGCCCAGGTCAAAGTCATCATATTCCCCAGAGATGGGAAAACATCCTACCCTCCAATTTCCCATTGCCTTAAGGTTCCCCATGGTTTTCTTGGTCTTTTGCCTCTAATTCTTCTAGAATTCATTTTGGAAGAGAGAGCCTGTAATATCTGCTAGATAGGTATTCTAAACTTTTAAACTGATATACTTTACATGACCTTGGAAATTATGCCTAAAAAGGTAATATTCAGAATAAAATATACATACAAGGTAATGGACATGTTAATATAAATCATTGATTAAATCATATCCCAGCAAGTTGATTACATAAGGTTCCAAACTAACTTTACCTACTTTGCTCTAAGACTTGGGCAGGCCAGTTTATTAGCTCCTGATCAAAATGATTTCAGTTACATAATACCTACATAGTAAGGGCTCCATCTGAGTTAGTAATATTTGATTGATTTCACAAGTCAAGGAAACCTATAAAATCGAAAATGAACAGCAGCTAGCCAGAGAAACTTCTGGTCCTGATGGAAGACAGAATTGAAACAAATAGCTAGCTGGAAACTAGTTGGAACACTGATACTTGACAGAAACTCTAGCAAAGCAAAATAGATCCCTTTAGCTAAATCAAATCTGTTTATAACCTGTTCATCTACAATGGTAATTAATAGTCACCCTATTCTTGAGAATGTTGGTGGCAGCAAATCTATATGGATCTGCAGCAATCTTGATGCTTGCTTCCTCAGAGGAAAGAATTCAACTGGGGCATAAGGCTGAAGGTGAGATCAAGGCAGGTTTTAGAGTAGGAGTGAAAGTTTATTAAAAAGCTTTAGAGCAGGAATAAAATGGGGCAAAGCAGGCAATTTGAGAGATCATGTGTGTGGCTTGACCTTGTGACTTGGGATTTTATATGTTGGCATGCTTCTGGGGTCTTGTGTCCCTTCTCCCCTGATTCTTCCCTTGGGGTGGGCTGTCCACATGTGCAATGGCCTGCCAGCATCTGAGAGGGAAGCATGCACAGTACATTTACTGGAGTTGTATGCATGCTAACTTGAGGTGTTCTTTCCTTACCAGTCAAATGCCCCTAGGAGGTCATATACCAGTTAAACTTCACCATTTTGCTTCTTAGTATGCATGCTTGAGCCTACTTGCTCACCTCCTGAGATCTTATTGGGAAGCTGCTGATCACCAGTTTCAGGTGTTTCTATCTATTGAGAGACTGCCTTTCCCTCGTGCTGGCTGCAACCAATTATTATTTTAAAGAGACAGTTAAACACATGACCACCACCTGATGGTCACCTGACATTCTTGGTTGGGGGTAGGGGGAGCCCTCTCCTGCCCTGCTCATGTCTGACTAGCTACCAACTGTAAAAAGAATAAAAATAATTCTCTGTGCAATTATATTAAGCCCCAAGTGATTAATATAAGTAAAATATTCCATAAATATATTTACGTTTTGTCTATTTCTTGGCTAGTCAGCAAATTCATGCATTTATGCATGTATTGAAAATGAGGCAGAGCTAATGAAACTGCAGCTGGATGGAAGAAGATAGTGATTTGTTAAATGCTTCATAGCAGTTTTATTAAATCAATTTGCACAAGTTGACAACAGTCAAAAATCTGATAGAAAAATCACCATTTTTCATTTAAGGATGCTGACAAAAAAGGGGCTAGAAGCTACTTGTTTTTTTAGTGGTGTCGTAAAAGTAAGCAGGCAATGCCATTTACAGTAAATGAACATTGAATAAGTATATATACTTACTCATCTTATTTTTCAATAATTCAGGAAAAAGAGTCTACTGCTTTCATGGTTTGGGGACATTGTTAAAATATGAAATAATTATGACAAATAATAATCATTACCACACTAACATGAAGTCACATGGACAGACATTCTTCAGAAACACTGTCCCAGTTGTCAGTTTTCGAGCAATCGCTTGTATAAGCTGTGTGTTGGCCTTTACAAAAGGCACCATGTTTGAGCAATCACATGTATAAGCTATGCCCTGGCCTTTTCAAAAAGCACCATGGGTGAAACTGGTTACTCATGTGTAGATACCAAAATCTCCAACCTATCTATACATCACATTCAATCCTAGATACTGACTCTAGTTTTGTAGTTCATCAGTGTGCTTTAGTCCTCTTATATGAAAAGTGGTACTTGTTGTGGGGAAGGTGACTCTGGCCTGGTGGTGCAAGGATAAAACAACTTACCAAGACAATTGTAGGTAAAGAAAGGCAGATTTATTAAAGAAAGTATGAAATTCCGTTGCAAGAAGGCAATGGGCAGACCAGCAGAAGAGGAGCTGACTGTAAGGAAACAAAACTTGTTGGAGATTTTAGAGGATGGTTCTTGGGCTACAGAGTGCTGCATACAGTACTATAATACCAAGGCTGCAGTGGTCTAACTTCAATTTTTGTATCAGCCCAGGGTCTGATGACAGCTAGGCACAGGAAGATTTTGAGTTATTTGTGCAGGAGAGCTATGCGTCTTGGAGCATGAAGAAAGGCAGGCTTACAGCTTATCTGCTTTCTCTTTTTGCTTACCCCGTTTCCCACTAGCTTGGCTACTTTTCTCTAATTAGGACTCCACCACAGTACTAGTATGTTTTACGTTCTCTTAAAGTTTAAGAAAGTTGCAGAATTTAAGTAGATATCATCTACAATTGATACATTGTTATTCTGGAAGAAAAAAGGTAATTTCCATATGAATTTAATTAGAGGCATGAATAATCAGTTGTTCTTTGCCCTCATTTGATCTTTTGCTATTTTATTTATAAATTCATCCAAATTTTGTGTTTGACCTTGAGAAATTCAGCATGCATACCCAGAACTCGACACATTAAACAGGTTGAGAAAGAGGAGGAAGTGACAAGAAAGTCAGCGAAAAATTTTCATAACTTCAGGATATGGTTGTGTGTAGGAATTAAATGTGAAATTACAGCTAAACACTTTAAAATGTTTTTCTCATATATAACCGACACTCAGTAACTTCGTGGTTAATGTCATGTAAACACTATCACCAGTACATTCAGTTGCTACAGTCACATGAAGGAGTTGGAGGGAGGCGGGCAGTGGGATGGTGCTCAGTGCTTTCATGTTTTCCTTTAATTACTCTTGTGAGACATCATCACTCTTTTGGCTGCCTTTTATGTGGAAAGATCACACATTATAAAAACTGAAAATGCTACTGTATAGGAAAAAACTATTTTTCCTCTTCTATACTCTCATAACACTTCTGATCACTAAAACGTGTGGGGATTTTTTTTCCTTCACAAAAAGCCATTTTCTACTTTTCTTAGACACCATCCTACAATTGAACTCAACTCGGACACTATCTTCCTGGAGATAGCATCAGACCCCACAGGTTAAGGACTCAGTCCTACAATACTGCCCCCACCGATTGCAAGCCCAGATTGTCACCTGTGCTTCTGACCTATAGTTTCCCATTGCCCCTGCCTCAGGTTCGATTACTATTACTCATTTATTCTAAGAGGATACAACTAAGGTACAACCAGATGGAAGAGACGCATCTGGCAAGGTGTAGGGAAAGGGGTGTGGAGCTTCTATTCACTATCCTGGTGTGCCACTGTCCCCGAACCTCCGAGTGTTAACCAACCTGCAGGGTCTCCAACCCTATCCTTTCGGCTTTTTGTGGAGGCTTCATTATATAGGCATGATTGATTAAATCATTGGCCATCGGTGAGCAACTCAACCTTCAGCCCCTCTCCCCTCTCAGAAGGTCTTGGAAAGTTCCAACCCTCTAATTACGTGGTTGATTTCCCTGGTGCTCAGTCCTCATCTTTAGCTATCCAGGAGGCACAGCTACAAACCCCTCATTAGCATACAGAAAGACACTTATTACTAAAGGGATTCCAAAGGTTTTAGGAGCTGTATGCCAGGAAACTAAGAGAAAAACCAAATATATACATATAGATAAGTAATATTATACTGTGATATAAGACATATATCTGTATATTTTATTGTATCGTGGTATCACAACTACATATTGGATCATCTAGCCTCACTGTGTAGCTAGAATGCAGGCTCACGACCCTACATCATTTTAAGGTTTTGAACCCAAAGCTACTGATGTGTAGGAGAAAGATTTGTGAAGTCTCCTCTCTGGCAGCTGCATTTCTCAGACAGGAATGACCATGGTGCTAGTCATGGGGTCAAGTTCACTGCCAGAAGGGTGACCTAGACAAGCTGCTCAGTCCAGAGCTCAGCATGGAGTTTTTCAGGTATTGCTTCTGCCTGTGGAGGTTCTAAACCTACTCCTGAAGTCCTCTGGAGGTTCTATGAACTCCCTTTTAATGTTTCTTTTCTGCTGAAAACAGAAAGCCAAGATCTGTTTCTGTTTACATTCAACTCTGAGTGATAGAATTTCTGTGTTACTGAGGTTTCTTCCAAAATCCGGTGTTAACTGTAAACTTTTATTATTATCATTATTATTTTTATGAAACCGAGTCTTGCTCTCTTGCCCAGACTGGAGTGCAATAGCGCGATCTTGGCTCACTGCAACCTCTGCCTCCTGGGTTCAAGTGATTCTCCTGCCTCAGCCTCCTGAGTAGCTAGGATTACAGGTATGCACCACCATGCCCAGCTAATTTTTGTATTCTCAGTAGAGATGAGGTTTCACCATGCTGGTCAGGGTGGTCTTGAACTCCTAATCTTGTGATCCACCTGCTTCATCCTCCCAAGTTGCTGGGATTATAGGTGTGAGCCACCACACCTGGCCAACTATATACATTTAAACAGCATCTTGAGTAAGAAAAGAGAGCCCTAAAAACTCAGTTCACCAAAAAATGTTGGTACCAAATATGTATAAAGTGGCAGTTTTCTGAACCACTATTTGTTAATACTTTTTAAAGCTTGTTATACAAGTAAAACCTGATTTTTCTAAAAGAAAATAATAGAGAATAATGATAAACAGATAAACATACACATACTTTAAAATTCATCCAGAGACAAATAACGTTAGGAGTAAAGCCTCTCACACTTTTTTTTATACGTGTGTATAAATATATACATACAGTCATGTGTCACTCAATGACAGGGATACACTCTGAGAAATCCATTATTAGGCAATTTTGTTGTGATGCTGAGATCACAGAGTCAACTTACACAAACCTAGATGGCACAGCCTACTACACACCTAGACTACGTGGTATAGCATAGCCTATTGCTCCTAGGCTACAAAGCTGTACGGTATGACTACACTGAATACTGTAGGCAATTGTAACACAGTGGTAGGTATTTGTATATCCAAACCTTAAAACGTACAGTAAAAAAAATACAGTATAAGAGATGAAAATAATGGCAAACTTATATAGGGGACTTACGATGAATGGAAATTGCAGGACTAGAAGTTGCTCTGCATGAGTCAGTGAGTGAGTGATGAAAAACAAAAATTAATTTCTAAGTCCCCAGCTGACTGAAAGGACTCTTTGTTGCCAAGGGGACCCCAGAGAAACACTGGAGGCTGAGTTCCTGTTCATGATGGATGGGAGGTCAGCTGCCTCATTATCCTCCCTCCCTCAATTAACCTCCATTAGGCTTTTTTCCCTAAGGGTTAAAGAGAAACCAGCCCATTCGAAAGTCCTCCACCACTGATTTTAACCAATTGTCTGGAGCTGCCTCTCCCTTTTGCTTTTTTTTTTTTTTTTTTTTTGAGATGGAGTCTCACTCTGTTGCCCAGGCTGGAGTGCAATGGAGTGATCTCAGCTCACTGCAACCTCTGCCTCCAGGGTTCAAGTGATTCTCTTGCATCAGCCTCCTGAGTAGCTGGGACTACAGGCACGTGCCGCCAAGTCTGGCTAATTTTTTGTATTTTTAGTAGAGATGGGGTTGCACTGTGTTAGCCAGGATGGTATCAATCTCCTGACCTCGCGATCCACCTGCCTCAGTCTCCCAAAGTGCTGGGATTACAGTCTTAAGCCACCTGGCCTGCCCCCTTTTGCTATTTTGAGGTAATATCTGACCAGCATTCTTTCCTGATAAGAGACCACCAACCACAGCCGGGGTGGTTCTGACCAGTCTACGGAGGATGTGCAGAGTTTCCGTGCCCTCTGCTTCACCTTCTGACATCAGAGGGTCAAAAAACTCCACCCTGAGTCATGCTAACATCACCATTTTTTTGAACATGAGACTGAAGAAAAGGCATGAAGCTTAATTGCAGATGTGCACATTCCTTCTTTCATAAATATTCATGATTCCTCCTATAGTTTATTGAATATGTATATTTGGCCACTTCCTTCAGCATAAAGCCCTGTCCTATTCTTTTCACTCTGAAAGTTTTCAGCTTCTGACCAGAGGCTCCACTTCCCAGTCTATCAGAATGACCATCTGCCAGCTCCAACCCTTTATGAAAAATAAAGCTCTCCTTTCTAAATTCATGGACTGCCTCATTCTTCAGTTGCCAGTAATGTGACGGCTTGGGACATTACTAGATGGTACTATAAATTTTATAAACACTCTACAATTAGCCTATGCTAAACTTATAAAATTACAAGCTAATTGTACTATGATGTTATAATGGCTACAATGTCACTAGGTGATAGAAATTTTTCAGCTCCACTATGATCTTATGGAATCACCATCATATATAGAGTCTGTTGTTGACCAAAATGCATGCCTGTGTGTAAAGCTGTGTCCCATACATATTTTAACACTAATTTCTTTTCTTTTTGTTTACAATGCATCATGAATATCATTTCATTCCAATTAAAAACATCTAAATCCAAATTTTAATACTTGTCTAATAATCTACATGTTAGACACATTATTTAGCCAATCCTGTATTACTGGATAAAACATTGTTTCTCAAATCTCAATATTATAAATATTATTAATATAATAATCATCTTCTATGTCATATACTTTTTACATCTGCTCCACTATTTTCTTAAGAGTAGAACATTTGAAAGACTAGGGAGTTGTGGGGGCGATATCTATGAAAGAATAAAAGCTCCAAAGGTGCTTCTATATGCATTTTACCTTTTATCAGTATAAATTTATACTTCAGGCTAGGCATGGTGGCTCACGTCTGTAATCCCAGCACTTTGGGAGGCCAAGGCAGGTGGATCACCTGAGGTCCAGAGTTTGAGACCAGCTTGGTCGACATGGTGAAACCACTTCTCTACTAAAAATACAGAAAAAGGCTGGGGGTGGTGGTGCATGTCTGTAATCTCAGCTACTTGAGAGGCTGAGGCATGAGAATCGCTTGAACCCAGTAAGCGGAAGTTACAGTGAGCCAAGATTGTGCCAATGCACTCTAGCCTGGATGATAGAGTGAGACTCCATCTCAAAACAAACAAACAAAAAAAGATACTACCATGCAGTTGAATTTTCTGCCGTGACAGAAATGTTTTATATCTGTGCTGTGTGATATAGAAGCCACTAATTATGTATGGCTATTGATTACTTAAAATATTACTAGTGTGAATGTAGAACTGAACTTTTCATTTAAATTAACTGTAATTTAAATACCCACATGTAGCCAGGATCTACCATGTTGAACAATACAGCTTTACATCCTTTATATTTTTTTGATACATGCTAATATATAAATATGATGAGGGAGTTTGTTTTTATGGGTTCTTGCATTATCTCCCTTACCATCTCTTTCATTTGTAATAGTTTTCTGACATTTTACATCATGTACACTTGATTTCCTACAGAGAGGTGGGGCTAACTTTCCCTAAATAAGAAAAGTGAAAATAAGTGGGAAAAAAAGACATAATTGTGTTCATACTTTTCAAAGGTAATCATTAGCCTATAATTCTGAAACATGTTAGTATCAAGAGTGTCAAAAGTGACAGAATCTTTGTGTCAAATCTATTTTAAACACAAATTTGGTATATTTTTATTGCTTCTTTTCATTGCTTCATAGTCAGTAAAGTTTTAGGTTTTGAGTATTTTGATTTAGAAATATTTGATGACATTTAAAATTTCTTCCTAGGAAACTTTTTAACATTCATTTTTAGTTTTATAATGAAGTAATTTAAACTTGTGTCTTTAATCTCCATTAATGTCACATCTTCCTCATTCATGTGCTTTCATTTATTTTTAATTTTTGTCTTTGGTTTTCTGACAGCTGAAGTACTAACATGCATATAAATTAATTGAGTTATAATATTTCCCTTCAAAACTCCTTAGATCTTGCTCATCTGACTTCTGTATTTCGAGGTTGCGCTATTGAAATATGATAGTAGTTGTTTCTGGGATTTCTGGAAATCTAGTTTTCCTGAATAGCTATTCTTGATATTTTTCTTTATAATTTGTCTTTACCTAGATTTAGGTATACTATTATGCACATGAACTTCCTTTATTGTCATCTTATCCATTGTTTTTTTATCTTCTTCATTTGGGAAACAGTATTGAAGTTACTCTCCATGTCAACATTTGATTATTCTTCAAAAGCTTTTCTGTTCTTCACTGGGTGTGTGAATTTCTGTTTAGGATTGCATTTTTATTTATTTTAAATCTGTATTAACTTTACCTCCTTTTCTCTTTTTCTGTTACCTACTCATCTTTTTTGTTCACTTTTATTTATTTATTTATTTATTGCATTTTAGGTTTGGGGGTACATATGAAGAACATGCAAGATTGTTGCATAGGTGCACACGTGGCAGTTGTGATTTGCTGCCTTCCTCCCCTTCACCTATATGTGGCATTTCTCCCCATGCTCTCTCTCCCCAACTCCCCACCCCCCGCTGTCCCTCCTCTATTTCCCCCCAACAGACCCCAGTGTGTGATGCTCCCCTCCCTGTGTCCACGTGTTCCCATTGTTCAACACCCGCCTATGAGTGAGAACATGTGGTGTTTGATTTTGTGTTCCTGTGTCAGTTTGCTGAGAATGATGGCTTTCAGGTTCATCCATGTCCCTACAAAGGACGTGAACTCATCATTCTTGATGGCTGCATAATATTCCATGGTGTATATGTGCCACATTTTCCCTGTCCAGTCTATCATTGATGGGCATTTGGGTTGGTTCCAGGTCTTTGCTATTGTAAACTGTGCTGCAATGAACGTTCGTGTGCATGTGTCTTTATAGTAGTTTTGTTCACTTTCATCTCCATTTTTTTTCTCTCTACATGAACTTCGGCCTCTCCTTTAAAGAGACCATGTCTTTATTTAATCTGTAGACTATTCTTAGAGATTTTTAAAAAATAGATCCTAGGATAGATCAGTTTTAGAGTTTTGCTTTTTCCTAGAGTCCCAGAAGAGATGTGAGTTTTCTCCTTATTCTCAAATTATTGAATAGCCTACACTTGGCTGCCATTCTTACTTATCCCTGATCCAAGGAGACCCATCCAGACACATCATCATTGAATTTTCCTTACTTGTTCCTTTCTACCCATGTATTTGCAGATGACTTTCAGAACTGCAGTTGAAGGGCTATGTTCTTAGTTTTCTGTCAATTTTTTTGTTTCTAATAAGAATTTTCTCCATTGATCTGCTTTTTTTCCTCCATTGCCTAGCTGTCTGGTACCTAAACTGACATAGCACAGGAAAAATAAGTTTCCCAACTTGTCCTTCTCCTGTATCTGAAGTTCCTAGAGTGTACTGCACCAGCACTCAGCTCTTACCTTCTTTCCAGGAGTTTGCCGGGACTTTTACATTTCTCCCAAGATGAAGAAAACCAACAAATGGAGAGATGAGGGAAAGAAGAAATAATATCCACTTGCCTCACTGGTCATCATTTTAAGGGTGCAGGAAAAATTTATCTATTTTTTTCTATACATATAGAAAAAAGGAGAGAATCTTTGTCAATATCTTCCAAGTGTCAGTTCTCTAACTCTGATACTTGGAAGATAATGACAAAGATTCTCTCCTTGACCAAATTCTAGTTGGGCCCTGCTGAACTCTGTTTTACAATGGGCTCTGAGTTTGGGGTTTCTGTTCTCATCTCTTCATTTGTCTAATTTTAAGCAAGAATCTTGATAAGTTAATTTAGTCAGAATTCTCCACTCGCACTATCCGATCCGATTCCTCATCTTCCATCCCCAGATAATGTTTGATTATCCTGGCCTGCCTATAGCAAGAATCCTATTAGATTGCTTTAACCTTATGCCTGATGTTTCCTCTTAGTAATTTGTCATCTATTGACACCTCCCCTGACCCACTCGTGGCTATAAATTCCCACTTTTCCTGGTGTTGAAGTTGAGTCCAGTCTCCATCCTCCACTGCAAAAGCTCACTGCAGTAGTCCCTATACCTGTCATGAGAGTTTGCTTGAATAAATTCTGCTTCAACAAGTGTCATGAATAATTTTGTCTTTAATAGTATGAAGACTTGTCTTACTTTTCAGATAGTCTATTTCATGAAGCAAAGATGGAGTGTGTCATATACTACAGCCAGAGCAGTTTGTGTGTGTTTAATTGTGTCAATTAATTGCTTATGACTATAATAAAAAATGGCACTGGATACTTGTTTAAAAATGTCAGATTTTAGTCAGGCGCATCAGCTCACTCCTGTAATCTCCAAATGGGTTCACCTTGCCCACTGCCTAGAGCCACTTTATCAATACAGGGGAATTGCAATAGAGAAAAAGTAACTCATATAGAACAGGTTGTGTGGGAGACCAGAGTTTTGTTACTACTCAAATCAGTCTCCCTGATCATCCAGGGATTAGAGTTTTTATGGACAGCTTGGTGGTTTGGAGGAAGCCACTGAGCCAGGAGTGCTGGTTGGTTAGGTAGAATATGAAATCATAGAGAATTCAAGCTGTCCTTTGGGTTAAATTAGTTCCCGGGTGGGGGCCACAAGATCAGGTGAGCCTGTTCATCAGTCTGGGTGGTGCCAGCTAATCCATCAAATGCAGGGTCTGCAAAATATCTTAAGCAATGACCTTGGAGCAGTTTAGGGATTGTCAGAATCTTATAGAGTCCAGCTGCATGACTCCTAAACCATAACTTCTAATCTCGTAACTAGTTTGTCAGTCCTACAAAGGCAGTCTAGTACCCAGGCAAGAAGAAAGTTTGTTTAGAGAAAGAGCTGTTACTGTCTGTTTTAAACTATAAACTATAACCTAAGTTCTTCCCAAAGTGAGTTCAACCAACACGCAGGAAGGAACAAGGACGGTTTAAAGATCAGAAGCAAGTGGAGTCAATTAGGTTAGATCTCTTTCACTGTCTCAGTCATAATTTTCAAAGGTGGTTTCACTACTGTTGTAATCCTAGCACTTTTGGAGGCTGAATCACTCAAGCCCAGGAGTTCAAGACCACCCTAGGCAACATGGTAAACTCCATCTTTACAAAATTATATATATATGTGTATATATATGTGTGTGTATGTGTGTGTGTGTGTGTGCACGTGCATATATATATACACACACAAAATTATAATAGATAACTTAAATATATATATATATAAGCTTGGTATGGTGGTGCTCACCTGTAGTCCCAGTATTTCATAGGCTGAGGTGGGAGGATCATTAATTCAGGAGCTGGAAACTGTGGTAAGCTGTGATCATACCACTGCACTTCAGGCTGGGTGACAGAGGGAAGGAAAGAAGGAAGGAAGGAAGGAAGGAAGGAAGGAATGAAAAGAAAAGAGAAGAAAAGAAAAGAAAGAGAAGAGGAAAGGAAAGGAAAGGAAAAGAAAGGATTTTCTGAAGGGCTTTTTGTGTCTCTATCTCCTTCAGTTCTGCTCTGATCTTAGTTATTTCTTGTATTCTGCTAGCTTTTGAGTTTTTTGATTCTTGCTCCTCTAACTCTTTCAATTTTGATGATAGGGTGTCGATTTTAGACCTTTCCTTGCTCCTCGTGTGGGCATTTATTGCTATGAATTTTCCTCTAGACACTGCTTTAAATGTGTCCCAGAGATTCTAGTATGCTGTGTCTTTGTTCTCATTGCTTTCAAGGAACATCTTTATTTCTGCCTTCATTTCATTATTAATCCAGTCTACATTCAGGAACCAGTTGTTCATTTTCCGTGAAGTTGTGCAGTTTTGAGTTAATTTCTTAATCCTGAGTTCTAATTTGATTGTGCTGTGGTCTGAGAGACTGTTTGTTATGAACTATTTCCGTTCTTTTGCATTTGCTGAGGAGTGATTTACTTCCAATTATGTGGTCAATTTTAGAGTAAGTGCAAAGTGGTGCTGAGAAGAATGTATATCCTGTGGATTTGGGGTTAAGAGTTCTGTAAATGTCTATTAAATACGCTTGGTCCAGATCTGCATTCAAGTCCTGGATTTCCTTGTTGATTTTCTGTCTCGTTGATCTGCCTAATAATGACAGTGGAGTGTTAAAGTCTCCCACTATTACTGTGCAAGAGTCTAAGACTCTTTGTAGGTCATTAAGGACTTACTTTATGTATCTAGGTGCTCCTGCACTGGGTGCATATATATTTAGAATCATTAGCATTCCTTGTGGTATTGATTCCTTTACCATTATGTAATGCCCTTCTTTGTCTCTTTGGATTTTTGTTGGTTAAAAGTCTGCTTTATCAGATATTAGGATTGCCACCCCTGCTTTTTTTTGCTCTTCATTTGTTTCATAAATCTTCTTCCATCCTTTATTTTGAGTCTATGTGTGTCTTTGCACATGAGATGGGTCTCTTGAATACAGCACACCAATGGTTCTTGGCTTTTTATCCAAGGTGCCAGTCTATGTCTTTTGATTGGGGCATTTAGCCTATTTACATTTAATGTTAATATTGTTATGTGTGAATTTGATCCTGCCATTTTATTACTGGTTGGTTGTTTTGCCCTTTGGTTGGCTTAATTTCTTCATTGCATTGTTGGTCTTTACCATTTGGTTCATTTTTGCAGTGGTTGGTGCAGGTTCTTCCTTTCTGTGTTTAGTGCTTCCTTCAGGGCAGGTCTGGTAGTGACAAATTCTCTCAGCAATTGCTTGTCTGTAAAGGTTTTCATTTCTCCAGATGGGTTTACAACCAAATTCTACCAGATGTACAAAGAGGAGCTGTACAATTCCTTCTAAAACTATTCCAAACATTATAAAAAGAAGGACTCCTCCCCAACTCATTTTATGAGACCAACATAATCCTAATACTAAAACCGGGCACAGACACAACTAAAAAATAAAACTTCAGGCCAATATCCATGATGAACATAGATGCAAAAATCTTCAATAAAATACTGGCAAACAGAATGCAACAGCAAGTCAAAAAGCTTATTCATCATGATCAAGTAGGCTTCATCCCAGGAATGCATGGTTGGTTCAACTTACGCAAGCCTATAAATGTAATCTGCCACATAAACAGAACCAAAGACAAAAACCACATGACTATCTCAATAGATACAGAAAAGGCCTTCAACAAAATTCAACAGCCTTTATGTTAAAAACTCTCAATAAACTAGGTATCAGTTGTACATATCATAAATTAATAAAAGCTATTTACAACAAACCCACAGCCAATATTATACTGAATGGGCAAAAACTGGAAGCATTCCCTTTGAAATCTGGCACAAGACAAGGATACCCTCTCTCACCACTCCTATTCAATATAGTATTGGAAGTTCTAGCCAGAGCAATCAGGCAAGAAAAAGAAATAAAGTGTATTCAGTTAGGAAAAGAGGAAGCCAAATTGTCTCTATTCACAGATGACAGGATTGCATATTTAGAAGACCCTGTCATCTCAGCCCAAAATCTCCTGAAACTGATAAGCAACTTCAGCCAAGTCTCAGGATACAAAATCAATGTGCAGAAATCACAAGCATTTCTATATACCTATAATAGACAAACACAGAACCAAATCAGAAGTGAACTCCGATTCACAGCTATTACAAAGAGAATAAAATACCTAGGAATACAACTAACAAAGGATGTAAAAGACCTCTTCAAGGAGAACCACAAACCACTGCTCAATGAAATATGAGAGAATGCAAACAGATGGAAAAAGATCCCATGCTCATGGTTGGGAAGAATTAACATTGTGAAAATGGCCATACTGCCCAAAGTAATTTATAGATTCAACACTATCCACATCAATCTACCAATGACCTTCTTCACAGAACTGGAAAAAACCACTTCAAACTTCATATGGAACTAAAAGAGAGCCCACATAACCAAAACAATCCTAAGCAAAAAGAACAAAGCTGGAGGCATCATATTGCCTGACTTCAAACTATACTGCAAGGCCACAGTAATCCAAACAGTATGGTACTGGTACCAAAACAGAGACAAAGACCAATGGAACAGAACAGAGGCCTCAGAAGCACCACCACACATCTACATTCATCTGATCTTTGACAAACCTGAGAAAAACAAGCAATGGGGAAAAGATTCCCTGTTTAATAAATCGTGTTGGGAAAACTGGCTAGCCATGTGCACAAAGCAGAAACTGGACCCCTTCCTGACACCTTACACAAAAATTAACTCCAGATGGATTAAAGATCTAAACATAAGACCTAACACCATCAGAAACCTAGAAGAAAACCTAGGCAAAACCATTCAGGACATAGGCATAGGCAAGGACTTCATGGCTAAATCACGAAAAGCAATGGCAACAAAAGCCAAAATAGGCAAATGGGATCTAATTAAACTCCAGAGCTTCTGTACAGCAAAGGAAACTATCATTAGAGTGAACTGGCAACCAACAGAATGGGAAAAACTATCATTAGAGTGAACTGGCAACCAACAGAATGGGAAAAACTTTTTTGGAATGTACCCATCTGACCAAGGGCTAATATCCAGCATCTACAAAGAACTAAAACAGATTTAGAAGAAGAGAACAAACAAACCCATTCAAAAGTGGGTGAAGGATATGAACAGACATTTTACAAAAGAAGACATCAAAGAGGTCAACAAACATGAAAAAATTCTCATCATCGCTGGTCATTAGAGAAATGCAAATCAAAACCACACTGAGATACCATCTCACACCAGTTAGAATGGCGATTATTAAAAAATCTGGAGACAACAGATGCTGGAGAGGATGTGGAGAAATAGGAACACTTTTACACTGTTGGTGGGACTGTAAATTAGTTCACCCATTGTGGAAGACAGTGTGGCACTTCCTCAAGGACCTAGAAATAGAAATACCATTTGACTCAGCAATTCCATTACTGAGTATGTACCCAAAGAATTATAAATTGTTCTATTCTAAAGACACATGCACACGTATGTTCATTGCGGCACTGTTTACAATAGCAAAGACCTTGAACCAACCCAAATGTCCATCACTGATAGACTGGATAAAGAAAATGTGGCACATATACACTGTGGAATACTATGCAGCCATAAAAAACGATGAGTTCATGTCTTTTGTAGGGACATGGATGAATCTGGAAACCATCATTCTCAGCAAACTGACACAAGAACAGAAAATCAAACACCATATGTCATCGCACATAGGCGGGTGTTGAACAATTAGAACATGTGGACACAGGGAAGGGAGCATCACATACTGTGGTCAGTAACGGGTGTCTTGGGGAGGGACAGCGGGGAGTCAGGAGGATGGGGAGGGACAATGAGGGGAGAAATACCAGATATAGGTGATGGGGGGATGAAGGCAGCAAACCACCTTTCCATGTATGTACCTATGCAACAATCCTGCATGATCTGCACATGTACCCTAGAACCTAAAGTACAATTAAAGAAAAAAAAAGAAAAGAAAGGAAAGGAAAGAGACAGATGGGAAGGGAAGGGAAGGGGAAGGGAGGGGAGGGGAGGGGAGAAGGAAGAGGTCAGATTTTATTTAAACTACTACAGCAGGAGAGAGAGACTTCAGTATAGAACTGAGTTGAACTCTGAATATAGCAAAAATAGCTGAGGATTTATAGCTCACAGTGCAGTGAGGGGTATAGTGGATAGAAAATTACAAAAAGGAAACATCAAGCATAAGGAGGGTTCTTGCAAAACTAGCTTAACAAACTAAAGGCAGATTGAAGAGTTAAATATTAAGAGTCGGGGACGGGGAGAAACTTAATCAGATATGAAGGGTGGGAAGATTCTTGCTAAAACTGAGCTCGCACACACCATGGATACAGAAGACCTAGGTTGAGGTCTAGTTGGGAAGAGGGCTGAGAGCAGCCTGACTAAAGTTTGGTCAAGGAGGAAGTCTTTGTTATTAAGGACGTTCATTCCTCCTAGATTCTTTCATCAGGATGATTCTGTCATCCTGTCCTGATGACAAAATCCAGAAGGAATGAACGTCCTTAATAACAAAAAGGGGTGAGGGGAGGTATCTGTGAATAGAAAATTCTAAGAGAAACATCAGTAGTAAGGTATTTATCAGTCTTATTTTTAATATTGTGCATGTTCTTTCTGTACCATGTTTTTGTGTGTATTTTAGTAAGAAAGCAAACAAATAATCCACTGGGAACAGCTAATCAAAGAACCTTTTCCTATAAAACTATTAGTTTGGTTAGAAAGCAACAAATGAGCACTTAGCACCGTATTTCTTTCATGGGGATTTAAAATTAGCCCTTCTGATAACTTTATCTTTTTTCTATTCTTTATGCTTTCCTGTTATTTATGAAATAAATAAATCTTTTACCTTTAACAATACTTCCTCAAGTCACTTTTAGAGATTTTTCAGATTTTTAGAGAAACAGTTAACTTAAAATTATAAATAAAATACATGATTGGTATGAGTAGTATAGATAGTATAAATTGAGACAGATAATTGACAAAAATTATATATATGTGTACTGTATTTGACAAAAAAGTAACAAGAATGGAGGAAAAAACGCTAAATCCATAAAAGAGTTAAACCCATTCAAATCCTAATAGTTTGGTGTCAATGTTGATACTAAATGTTTTCTGAAAGTCATTTTAAAAAAAGGAAACCCAGTCAATTAAATGATTCAAGAGTCCCTATATGATAAAAACAAAACAACTTATCAGGAAACAAATAGCTATTGTGGGGGAATGAGACTAGATAGGAATTTCTCCTGAGGACTCACTTTCAGATCATTAAAACAAAATAAAATACAAGATCCATTCATACAGCTGGTATCTATTAAGACCACTTGTTTGGTTGACACTTGGCTTAAAGAAGCACAATCAAGAAGCTCTAAATTGGTCGGGCACAGTGGGTCAGCCCTATAATCCCAGCACTTTGGGAGGCCGAGGCAGGCGAATCGCAGGTGAAGAGATCGAGACCATCCTGGCCAATATGGTGAAACTCTGTCTCTACTAAAAATACAAAAATTAGCTGGTCATGGTGGCACATGCCTGTAATCCCTCAGCTACTCAGGAGGCTGAGGTAGGAGAATAGCTTGAATCTGGGAGGCAGAGGTTGCAGTAAGCTGAGATTGTGCCACTGCACTATAGCCTGGTAACAAAGCAAGCCTCTATTTTAAAAAAAAGCTCTAAATCAACCCACCTCCTGAGTCATCCAATATGGAATACTCAGGGCACCTCATGTAAGCTTTCATCACTGCTTTAATACATCCCCCACGTTCTCTGTAATAATATTCAAGTACTTTTTACACTTCTTTGGATCTGCATAATTAAATAATTTCTGCTGGTAGACATGCTCATTAAGGAACAAGAAATATCCCTAATATTTTTAAAGAGAACAGTTGTCCTTTTGTTAATTCTCAGCGTAGCCTGCTATGCGTTATAACACTTCTCCATGTCTATGAGCATATTTTCTTTCCATTCAAATGTCTATGCTCCAAGAATGTAACTGATACTATTTGGGGCTTAACAATGTTTTGGAATTTAATAAATATCATTTTTATAGCAATATAATGACAGATCTCACTGACTTATTTTTTATTTTTTGGGAGAGTCTCACCTTGTCTCCCAGGCTGGAGCGCAGTGCCACAATCTTGGCTCACTGCAACCTCCACCTCCTGGGTTCAAGCAATTTTCCTGCCTCCTGAGTAGCTGGATTAGAGGCATGCACCACCATGCCTGGCTAATTTTTGTATTTTCAGTAGAGATGGGGTTTCATCATGTTGTCCAGGTTTGTCTTGAACTCCTGACCTCTAGTGATCTATCTGCTGTGGCCTCCCAAAGTGCTGGGATTACAGGTGTGAGCCACTGTGCCTGGCTGTCACTTTTAAATTTAGTATTAATTTAATTAATAGGGCATATTCAGTTGCAAATAAAAGAAATCAAACTCAAATTGGCTTAAACAAAAATTGAGAATCTACTAGGCCATGTAATTCCAGAAAAAGTACTTACCTCCAGCATCTCTAAATCTACAAACCCCAAAAACTTATTAGAAATTGGTCCATCACTATAACTTGGCAATGCTTTCCTCTTTGTTAGAACTATCCTCAAGCAAGCTCTCTATTTGGGGTGGCAGTTTCTAGCATCTCCAACCTAAAGCTCATATTTGTTAACATTTCCATCAGAAGTAGTCTCTCTCTTCCCAATAGTTCTTGAACTATCTTTGGAAGGAAGAAGACTTAGTTTCCAGAGGAATATCAGAGAGTCTATTCTAGAGAAGTTCACGCTCACATGCAGAAAGTGGCTCACACAACAAAATATGTTTTTTGTAGCATTGTTTAAAATAGAGGAAAAATGTAAGCAATCACTAAAAGAATGGTTAAATAAATTCTGATATTCCATCCTATAAGATGCAATGCCTCAATTTCTTTAACAGATTTCTAACTAGTCTCTTTGATTCTCCTCTGGCCCCTCCCAACTCATCCTTCACACTGCAACATCAGTGAGATTTGTTATAATAAAAATTATTTATGGGCTGGGCGTGGTGGCTCATGCCTGTAATCCCAGCACTTTGGGAGGCCAAGGCAGGTGGATTGCGAGGTCAGGAGTTCAAGACCAGCCTGGCCAACATGGTGAAATGCTGTCTCCACTAAAAATACAAAAATTAGCCAGGTGTGGTGGTGGGCACCTATAATCTCAGCTACTTGGGAGACTGAGGCAGGAGGATGGCTTGAACCTGGGAGGCAGAGGTTGCAGTAAGCTGAAATCATACCACTGCACTTTAGCCTGGACGACAGAGCAAGAATCCTTCTCAAAAAAAAAAAAAATTAGTTGTGTTATTCTCTGCTTTAAATCCTTCAATTGTTTCCCATTGGTCTTTGAAAAATATCAAGATTCTGCATAGATCCTTAGAGCAATGTCTAATCTCCATCCTGGGCTTCTCCTTGGGCAGACCTCCCCCGTCTCCTTCCCTTTCTCTATGACTCACCCCCACCCAATATTGGCTTTATTTGTTGGACCTCTTATGCTCCCAATGGCCACAGGGACTTTGTCTGTGTTGCTTCCACTCTCCACAAAGTTCTCAACTCTACTCCTCTCTTTGGTTTCTTAACTTCTGTTCACCTTTCAGTTCTCAGGTGAAGTCTCATTTCCTCAGGGAAGCAGTTATTTAAATCCCAGTCCAAAATCATACAAACGTTCCTTTTTTCAGAGCAATTATCTCAGCTTGCAGTTATACATGCATAAGTGGGATCACTTGATGTAAGCCTATCTCACAATGCCATGAGAGCAGGGGCCATGTAGGCCTTTACTTATCCCTGTGACTGGTATACAGTGGACGCTCACTATGTAATTGTTACATGAATAAATGGATGAATGAATTTAACTAGTATCTACTGCATTACTTGTAAGAAGCAAAATGATGCAATGATTTAAAAGAAAGACTTTTTGTTACTAACAAACCAAGAGACTGAATATATTTGACTAGACAAATTTGTATGGTGACAGACTAGTGCAAGGCAAAAGTGAATAAACACTATATAAAAGGTTCAAACATTGGAGAGAAACATTTATGAATATAAAGGAGGTAACACAGTATGTCTAAAAAATAAAAAGAACTACTCCATAATTCAAAGCACTTGAGATCTAATCCTCACTCCTAAATTTGTATGAACAAAAGCATCTGACTTTGTTAAAACACAGTGTTGTGTATACCTTCCATTTGCCCTTTCTTATATTTGTTTCTTTTTGAGACAGGGTCTTGCTCTGTCACCCAGGCTGGAGTGTAGTGGTGTGACCACAGTTCACTGCAGCCTCAACCTCCTGGGCTCAAGTGATCCTCCCATCTCAGCCTCCTGAGTAGCTGGGACTACAGGCATACCCTACCACACCCAGCTATTGTTTGTAGAAATGATGTCTCACTATGTTCCCTGGGCTGGTCTCAAACTCTTGGGCTCAAGCGATCCTCTCACTGCAGCTTCCTGAAGTACTGGGATTACAAGCATTTTTTTTTTGTCCTTCACCATCTTGCTCTATAATTTAGTTGGATGATTACTCTGGACTGCATCACTGTGTTTCCTGGACCCCCTAGCTACCAATTCAGTCTGGTTTGTGAAAGCAGTTGTCATAGGTCAAAGGGAGATAGATGACAGTCAGGTCTTTCTTCTCCTAGCTTCATCCCTGATGAATGTATACAGACTAGCTGCATTCCCAGACTAGGGTCACAGTGCCATCAGACAGCCCTCTCTGGGTTCACTCCTTGCTCCTTCAGGTGAGAGGGTACAGATTGCCTCGACTGACACCTGAGTAACAGCACTTGGCTAGTGCACTATGTTTTGTGGATTCCTCTCATTGTGACCACACCATGGTAAATTGGGTGCTTATTAAACGCTCTTTAAATTACCTAAATTGGATGTACCATGTGTTTCCTATCAGGACTCTGACTGCCTACTCACATCATCTTTGAAATGGGGATATCTGCTCTGCCCAGCTCCGTGGATGGTCAGGAGAAAATTACACAATATATTTTTCAGTGCAATTTAAGAACTGCACTAAATGAAGTCCTATATAAAGACAAGGACTGTTATTCTATAGAACATTATGCCTGGCACATGGTCAGCATTCAATTTGCTGATGTAAAGTCTTCAATTTACTGAATGCATTACAGATTAAAGGATCTTTGGTGAGCAAAGGTGGTCTCATGAATAGCATTAGTAGATTGGCCTTTAAGTGTGTAGTAGGAGCACCAAAAATCTCCCAATCCACTAGTCTACCTCAAGTATCTGAAATTCTCAGCAGAAATAATAACCTCCAATTATAAAGTTCCCAGGACTGTACCAGGCACCATGTGCATACTTTGTATGCAGCATCTCCTTCAAACATGACAACCCCATTTCACAGATAAGGAGATTGATATTCAGAAAAATTTAACAACCTACTGCTAAGAAGTAGAAAGAGGTTAAAACAAAGGTCTATACAGTTCCAAAGCTTTTATTCTGCCTACTTCTCATAATACCATTTTGGGATAATGTTTCCAAGTTAGAATTATCCTGTTATCTGAACAGGCTGCATTCACTTTACGCATGAGCAGAGGTGAATTTAATAAATGAGTATCTCAAGGCAGTTGTTCTCTTCTGAGTTCCTAAGGCATGATTTTAGGAGGAAATATCAAGCTCAAGGTATAGATCCTGGTTTCCATGAGCAAACAAAATTTCCACTTTGCAGTGCTTCCAAAGGGTGTAGCTGGAAGGATATAGGCACAAGTGTTGCCTCTGCTATTTCAAAGCCAGTCCTGCTTTTAGTTATACATCTACCTTTTTACATCTTAGGCAGAGCTTCACGTCTTAACGAGATGATTGTCTTAATGTCTTTCATCTGCACTGCATTTTCTCAATGCTTTTGAAGTTCTAAAATAGTACAAGAGAAAGTTAAAAATTCTTATCATTGCTGCATCCTTCAAATTCAAACCAAATATTAATAGTAGAAGCTCTAAGCACTTATAATAGCCACAGAATAAAATTACGTATCTCTTTCTGAATGACATTGCCATAAAAAATTAAGAAACATATCAGAAACATTAGGAAAAATAAAAGCTGCTTAGAAATGTAGCGAACAGAGACAAGTACTGTCTCAACAGCCTCAATTCTATATCCCTTTTGCTTTTATCTCATGAAATAAATGGTACATGTGAATTGCTGGAAAAGTTTTGCCCATTACACTTTGCAATTATCTCCTCTCTTTGTTCATGTAATATAATTAATACAATTACTATGGCACTAATGATTAGTGCATGATTAGTCATGTTTTAGGGGAAACAGAACTTTTCAGGTCTCTGCAGTTTTAGAGATATTTTAATTTGACTCGAAAGGCAAATTTTCTTTAAACCTTTAAGTAATGGAAAACAATTTTTTTGTCTTTTTGATTTTTTGCTTTTTGTGGAGAACAGGGCCTCACTATATTGCCCAGGAAGGTCTCACACTCCTGGGCTCAAGTTATCCTCCTGCCTCTGCCTCCCTAAGAGCTGCGATTACAGGCATGAGCCACAGCACCTGGCGAAAAAAAATTTTTAGAAAAATTTTCCCATTTCCTGTGTTTATGCATCAATTTTAAATGGCCAATTGTTTACTATTGTGAGAATTGCTATAAATTCAAATTTGCTTAATATAAAAAGATTGATCTGAATTAGCAGCAAGATGCAAACAACAAACAATATGTTTTGCCCTAGAAGTCAAAATACCTGGGTTTACTTCAGACTGCCTCTTCCTATACACAGACTTACAAGTTCTTACAGGTTAACCTGTTTTCTTATCTGTAAGACAATCTTACAGCTGTGAATGAAGTGAGTGACACTTGCAAACTATGAAACACAATATAAAAATTGATCATTTTCTTATAAAATATATATTTTTTTCTGAAAGTTCTGACTTTTTTGCAGCTAATTATTGTTCTTTTAAATATATAGTCAATAAGTAATGGAATCAGAATTTGAAGACGTGATTAACATAGAAAATCATGCTCTGTACTCCATACTGCTTTTATGAAGACTTCAGAAAAATTAGTTGTTCTTAACCTCCTTTGCATAAAATGAAAATAACATATCTAGTTCACAAAATTAGGCTGAAGATCAAGTTAGTCTAAACAAAACAGTGACCCGGCATGGTGGCTCATGCCTGTAATCCCAGTACTTTGGGAGGCTGAGGTGGGTGGATCACAAGGTCAGAAGTTCAAGACCAGCTTGGCCAAGATGGTGAAACCCCATCTCTACTAAAAATACACATACACACAAAAAAATTAGCAGAGCAGGGTGGTGGGCACCTATAATCCCAGATACTTAGAAAGCTGAGACAGAAAATTACTTGAACCCAGGAGGCGGAGTTTGCGCCACTGCACTCCAGCCTAGACAACAGAGCGAGACTTGGTCTCAAAACAAAAACAAAAACAAAAAAACCCCAGCAAAGCAGAGGTCTAACACATGGTAGATGCTCACTGTTGGTCGAATCTAAAATTTAGAACTATGGCAGATGATATTTTAAAAGATAACTTGCCAATCGACATTCCATCCCACATGCCCTCATTACAAACTGACATTGACATAAGTCCACCTGGGAGGGATCTATTTCTTTCCTTCTGATAACGGTAGAAACCAACAGTAAGCAGCCGATGTGATTTCTGTGATTCTATGGCTAGATTTATAGGCAATGTGGCTTCTGCCAGGTTCACTCTCTCAGACTACTTTCTCTGAGGGAAGCCAGCATTCATTCCATGAGGGCAGTCAGGCAACTATGAGAAGAACTGAGGACCCTAGTTCATGGCAAACTTCAAAGTACCAACCACGTGAGTGAGCAATCTTGAAAGAGGATATTCTAGCCTCAGTCAAGCCTTTGGATAACTGCAGCCCCAGCCAACTTATGGCTGTAATTGCGTAAGAGACTGTTTCCAACAGGACTTTCCAGACAAAGCGTCTCCAAAACCCGAACCAACAGAAGCTAAGTGCAATAAAAATATTATTAAGCCACTAAGCTTTGGAGGTAATCTGTTACAAAAATAGCAAATACAAAAACAAACAAAAACCAGAACTGCTGTTCAAGTTCTTAATTAACCTTTATATGGAAATTGCAAAATTATACCTAACCAGATTCCAGGAGCAATGTAGGGCAAATTAAATTCCTTAAAAATCCTTATTTCTCATTCTATATGCTCAAATATAAGGTGAGATTTTCATTCCTCTAAGTTAACCCTCTAAAGAGAGGGAGTCAATTTATATATACATTTTAATAAAGTCTTTCATATGTTTTAGGCATTAGGTACTTCTATAGAGTTTCAATATAATTGTTTCATGACATTGGAAATTGGAAAAAGTCCAATACTTCTATATTAGTATTTAGTTTTACATAATATACTATTTGAAATATGCATGTATTATTGATATTAATGAATTATTTCATGTAGATATTTGACTACTTCACTATATTCCTTAAGTTTACATATTAAAATCAAAAAAAATTTTGAGGCCTTTCTATTAACATATAAGGAATGGCTTTATTATTTGAGCATATAAATAGTACTTCAGGTTAGTGAATAAACCCACTAGTCCCATTAAACAAGATTTAATCTTTGAAAGACATTATTAAGAAAAACAAAAGCAAGTCACAATCTGGAAGATTTTGAAGAAGTACAATTTGTACTGGAAGAAAATATTTACAATACATACATCTGACAATGGATTTATATCAAACTATTTAAAGAAGTTTTGCAACTCAAATAATGAAAAGAAAAACAGCCAATTAATACTAGTCAAAGGTTTTAACAGACACTTTACAAAAAACGGTGTACAAATGGCAAATACATGAAATGAAGATGATTATTAATTAGGGTAATAAAAATTACAGCTACAATGAAATACCACTACAATACACACCACTAGAATGGTTAAAGTTTAAGTTTGATAATACTAAGGATTAGCAAAGATATGGAGAAACTGGAACTCTCTCACATTGCTCTTGAGACCACAAAATGGAAAGTTCACCTTAAAGAACTCTTTGGTAGTTTCTTATGAAGCTAAATATATACTTACTATATGACACAGTAATTACACTTTTATTTATTTACCCTCCAAGAATAAAAACATATCCACACAAAGTTCTATACAAAATATTCTTAGCTTTATGTTTCTATGTGTGTATAAAATATTTATCACTTTATTTCTACAATAATCACCCAAAACTGGAAAAAATAAAAATATAGAATAAGATAGATATATCCATCTAATACATATGTCTACTCAGCAATAAAAAGGAATAAGTAACTAAAACATACACACGAATTAACGTCAAAAACACTCAAGAAAACAAAGGCCGGCAAAGTGAGTGTGTACTGTATGTCTCCATTTAGTTAAATTCTACAAGTGACAAATTAATCTAGAGTGATCAGAGGATTGTGTAAGCCCTGGCATGTGGTGGTGGTAGGGTGTGTGCATGTATGTGTCTAAAGTGGGTATTAGTGGGTGGGGGAGTGGGGAGCTATTTTGACTGAGAACAGAAATAAGAGAGATTTGAGGAATAATAGCAATTTTCTATCGTTTGGTTGTTTGGATGGTTATCCATAACACACATTTGTCAAACTCATTTGTCTATTTTATGTAAGTTATATCTGAAACGTTGTTTTAAAAAGGGAATTTTTTTAAAAATTAAGAGATATATTGACACTCGCTGACGCCAAATTTGACTTCGTTGATGTGGCCTCAATGTGACCATGTTCCAATCTACATATGAACTATGTTGTTTTTCTAAATATGTAGGGGAATACATTTCCAAATGGAATAAAACTTTTCTCTAGAATGAAAGAAGTTACTTGGGTACCAAAATATCATTTTAAAAAATTACAATACAAATCTGAAACAATATAAATGCAAAAAGGACTAGCAAATGCAAGGATACAACACAATTTGTTTATTTGGAGATCGGGTCAGGGGACTGGATTTCCCTATCAACTCCCTTCAGTTTCCAAGGAAATTGGAAAAGAATCCCCTTGTACTCCTGGCAGGGGTAGGGAAAAATAAACCATTTTGAAATATACCAAAGCATTCTGTTCTTCTTAACAAGGTCTGCCCTTAGGAGACGATTTAACCAGAGGCTAATCTACTGGGGTTTTATCAGCCCCTAACCGACCTGGGAGAGAGGAAATACACAATGGCAGCCTGCTGTAGTTTTCCATGTGGATGAAGTAAAAGACACAACTTTAGCTCACTCTAGCCATCCTGCCTCCCCTATGTGGGGTGTGAAGGGTGAGAGGATTTGAGATGCACACTGAGTTCACAATTTAGAGGTGCATACGCACTGAAAGATTGAGACCTAACCATAGGACTACAGAATTTCCCCTGTCTCTGACCTTACCACCACAAAACTAAAGGCTTATTACAGTACTCCCTTTTATCAGTACACCATGTCTCATTATCAAGAAAAAATTACAAGATGTTCTGAATGGCAAAAAACAGTTTGAGGATAGAGAGAGCAAGTATCAGAACCAGAGCTGGCAGAGGATGCTGAAATTATCAGACTTAAAATTAAGACAACTATGAATAATATAAGTGCTTTAGTGGATAAAGTAGACAGAATGTGAAAACAAATGGACAATGTAAGTAAGCCAGGAGATGGAAATTTTAAGAAAGTAGTAAAAATAAATGCTAGAGATAAAAAACATGAAGACATAAAAAATACAAACATATGAATGAGGAATAAGGAGACTGAATCAGTAATCAAAAACCTCTCAATGAAGAAAAGCCCAGAACCAGATGAATTCTACCAAACATTTATAGAAGAATTAATGCCACACTTTCTCAAACTCTTCTAAATGACTAAAGAGGTGGGACACTTCCATACTTATTTTATGAGACCAGTTTTACTCTGCTACCAAAGCCGGACAAGAACACTACAAGAAAATTACAAGCCAACATCCCTGATGAACACAGAAAAATCCTCAACATTAACAAATCAAATGCCATTGAATATTAAAAGAATCACACACCACAATTAAATGAGATTCTTGCCTGGAATGCAATGATAGTCCAACATAAATAAATGTAATAATGTAATCTCAAATAAACAGAGAAAAAGCATTTGAGCAAAAATCAATACTTTCATAATAAAATGGCTCAACACAATAGGTAGAGAAGAAATGTACCTCAACCTAGTAAGGGCCGTATATGGCAAACCCATAGCTAACAATACTCAATGGTAAAATACTGAAATCTTTTCCTGCAAGATCATGAGCAAGAGTTGCCCACTCTTACCAGTTCTACTCAACATACTCAAAGTCCTCACCAGAGAAAGTAGTCAAGGAAAAAAAAAGAAAGGAATTAACTTGCACACATACTGCCATGTAAGTACCATGCACTAACCGATCGCACCACTGGAGCACTCAAAAAAATGGAATGCAAATCGGAAAGAAAGAAGCAAAGTTATTTCTTTTGTACATGACATAATCCTATATACAGAAAACTCTAAATTGCCAAGCACTGTTAAGGCTAATACACGACTTCAGTAAAGTTTCAGGATACACAACCAATATATAAAAATCAGATGTGTTTCTATACACTAACAACAAACCATCTGTAAAGGAAATTATAAAAACAATGCCATTCACAAGAGCATTTGAAAGAATAACAAAAATAAATTTAACCAGGGAAGTGAAATACTTGTACAATGAAAATTAGAGAACATTAATGAAAGAAATTGAAGACACAAATAAATGGAAAGATATATGTGTTCATGGATTGGAAGAATTAATATAGGTAAAATATTCATACTACTCAAAGTGATCTATAGGGACAATGGTATCCTTGTCAAATTCCAACTACTTAAAACATATAATTAAAAAAATAAAGAAAAATTCTAAAATTCACAGGGAACCACAATAGACCAAGAATAACCAAAGTGATCTTGAGAAAAAAATCTGGAGGCATCACACATCCTGATTTCAAAATATATTACAAAGCCACAACAATAAAAATAATATGGTTCTGGCACAAAGACTGATACATAGACCAGTGAAATAAAATAAAGAGCCCAGAAATAAGCTTAGACATTTATCATTTCATCTTCAACAAAAGATTACAATAATTACAATTGAGAAAGGATAGTCAACAATAATTACAATGGGAAAAGGATAGTCTCTCTAGCAAATGGTGTACAAAAATCTGGATAACCAGATGTAAAAAGAATAAAATTGAATCCCTATCTCATACCATATGCAAAAATCAACTGACAATGGAATAAAGACTTAAATGTAAGACTTGACACTGTAAAACAAATAGAAGAAAATGGGAAAAGCTTCTTGACATTAATCCTGTCAATGATTTTTTTTGAATATGACAACAGAACACAGACAACAAAAGCAAAAACAGACAAGTGGGACTGTTAGCAGTGATAGTTATCCATATGAGTCTGCAGCAACCTCAATTATTGCCTCCTCAGAAGAAAGAATTTGACTGAGGGGCATCAGACATAAGGTGAGACCAAGGCAAATTTTAGAACAGAAGTGAAAGTTTATTAGTAAGCTTTAGAGCAGGAATGAAAGGAAGGAAAGTACATTTGGAAGAAAGCCAATCAGGTGACTTGACAGACCAAGTGTGTGGCTTGACCTGTTGACTGGGGGTTTTATACATTGGCATACTTCCGGTGCCTGGCGTTACTTCACTCCTGAGATCTTACTGAGATACTGCTCATCACCAGTTTCAGGTGTTTTCTGTTAGGACACTGCATTTCCCTGGTGCCAGTTGTGACCATTTATTATTCTAGCGAGACAATTAACAGCTGCTTGACCATCACCTGATGGCTGCCGGACGCTCCTTGTGTGTGTTGGGGGAGCCCTCTCCTGCTCTGCTCATACCTGACCAGCTACCTACTGTAACAGGACTACATTAAACTAAAAAACAAAAAACAAAAAAACAAACTTCTGCATTGTTAGGCAATGTTCAAGAGAATGACAAGATAACCTATAGAATGAAATATTTGTAAACTATATATCTCATAAGGGGTTAATTTCTGAAGTATGTAAGAGCCTCTTACAACTCAATGGCAAAATAACAAAAACACCAAACAACAAAAAGGAACAAAAGCTAATTAAAATACGTAAAAGATGTAAACACTTCTTAATGTAGACACACACATAAATGGCAAGCAGGTATATAAAATATATTCAATATCACTAATGATCAGGAAAAATACAAATCACAGCTACAATTACCTTTTACCTCACACCTGTTAGGATGGCTTATGTATTTTAAAGATAGGTGTTGGCAAAGATGTAGAAAATTTGGAACCCCTGTACGACGGTGGTGGGAAGGTATGATGGTGTAGTAGCTATGGCATACAGTACGATGTTCCTCAAAAGGTAACAATAATATGAACTACCATATTATCTAGCAATCCCACTTCTGAGTGTACGTCCAAAAGAATTAAAATCAGGATCTTGGAGAGATATCTTCACCCATGTTCATTACAACATTATGCAGGTAGCTAAGATATGGAAACAACCCAAGTGTCCATTAATAGAGGAATGGGAAAATAACATATGGTATAGACATAAAATGCAGTATTTATTATCAGTGTTGAAAAAGAAAGAAATCCTGTCCTTTGTGACAAGGTGTATAAACCTGGAGGACATTATGTTTAGTAAAATAAGCCAGTCACAGAAGGACAGACTTCCACTTACATGAAGTATCTATAACGGTCAAACTCCTGGGAGCAAAGAATACCATAATGGGGCTTGGGGAAACTGGGGAATTGTTTAATGGGCATAAAGTTTCACTTATGCTAGATGAAAAAGTTCTAGAAATCAGTTGTCCAATGTAGAGCCTATAGTTAACAATGTGGTATTTTGCACTTCAAAATTTGTTAAGAGGTAGATTTTATGTTAGGTGTTCTTTACACAGAAAAACAAGTACAAAAACAAAGGAATGCAAAGAAACTGAGAGGTCTGGGACATGACTGTGACCTTGTGATGATGTGATGACAAATGTTTGATATCGAACTCATCAGATGTACACTTTAAATATATGCAGCTCCCTGTATATCAACTATACCTAAATAAATCTGTGTAAAATAAAGGAATATATTTTCCTATTTTATTTGATGTTTTATTTTCATTTTATTATTTTTTAGAAACAGAGTCTTAATCTGTCACCCAGGCTAGAGGGCAATGGCACAATCATGGCTCACTGCAGCCTTGAACTCCTGGGCTCAAGCAATTCTCCCACCTTGACCTCCCAAAGTGTTGGGATTATAGGCATGAGCTACCACACTTGGCCTATTTTTTCTATTTTAATTGTAAGTTTAACACAGGATACATTGATTATATTTGTAGTAGGGTCTAAGTCATCAGGCCTCTTGGAATAACCCCCATTTTTCACAGGTATGGTTAACTAGTGCAGAAATTTCTAGCCATGAGATCAAGGCCAGGAGAGATTTGTTAATACAAGGTAGAGAGTAATGTAATCTTTGGCTCTGGTCCATTGGTCCTCAGCATCCTGGCTCTCTAGTTTCATGCCCTGATGGCTCAGACTTAGCTACACTCTGAACTTACACACAAATGCTGTTTCCCAAGGCCTTCCCACAGTGCTGGAAGGAAGGTTTCTTCAGGCAACATACATACTCTACTTGAAAAATTGTATCTCTTGCCTTTTGCATCTCCTTGTACCCCAATAAAGAAATCTCTTTCTCTCTCGTTCCAGAAATCTTCCCTTAATTTTCATCGTAGGATTATGGAGGAAATTTTACTTTGCTGCATATCCATCCGTCTCTATTAATACAAAACAGTTTGCCAGAGCATTCTTAAGGGGAAAAAATAATCACACAACTGTGGAGATTGGTAACACAACAGATTTATAGTTTCCAACTTCAACTCGGCCCTGGATTCTGCTTTGTAATGTTTTCCACTGTTTCCTTTTAACATTTCTTATTGCAAACAGAAAAGTCGACTACTTCATTTAATCCCCTATCCCTTTGCTTGCAGTACATGACCTTTCATTGTAATCATGCTTTTCCTTTGCCTACCTAGGCAAAGCTTACTCATCCCTAAAGAGATGTCAGTTTTTATCTCTTGTTCTGAGGATTCTTTCTGACCTTCAGAAACAGTTGAGCACTCTTATTTTGCACATCTGCCCATTCCTTAATGCCAGCAATTGTGGAGGTCACTAATGATTTTTTATTCAACTTTTTCTCCATAAGGCTGATCATGGTAGTTCTGGGTCTGCTGCAGGGGGCCAGATGTCATTGTTGTTTGCCCAGAAATTTTCATCTCAGAAACCACATCTATTCCATTTCCTATTAGTTTTGTGAGTTATTTTTCAATGTGTGCTATTTTTTCCTCCCTCTCTCTAGACATAGTCCAGATTTCGTTAGTCATGTCCTATTTTGAGACTGATAAACAAATACTAGGAGAGGAATTAAAAACCCTCCACATTGTTCTAGAGTTGCTGAGGTACACGATATACTCCTGAGACAGCCAGTGACTGCCTTCTCTGATTGTATAAAGTATGAAAGCTGGAGGAGAAAAATGAAGACTTGCCTAGAAAGTCTTCATTTCCTAGAAAAACCTTGGTCAATAAACCCCACACAATAGAGGTAATCCCACCTTCACTCAATAGAGAAACAAACCAAGCCTTCTAGTCCTTCTTCTATTATGAAGACTCCAGACACCAAGAAGGGTTTATGGAGCTCCATTTATCTCAGAGTCACTTCATCAAAATGAGGGTGAAGATCAACCTCCAACTTGTCTTTCATTTGGGGTAAGCCCACTCTACGCGCTTTAGGAGGGTCAAGAGTGAACCTGTGGCAGGATGTGCACTTCTAGTAATGATGAGTAGATATTTCAAACCTACTCATCTGCTAATGTCAACTAGAAAAATTGAGTAAGAATGGACAGGCACTGGGAGCTAAGAAATTGAAAACTGATTGGCCAAATCCAGAAAATGGAAATTGAAAGAATAAAATTTTGAATTTAAAGATGCTATTCCCGGGGACGCACTTCCTGATTTCCAAAGAGGCTGAACTTATGACAGACTTAGGAAACCCACTAGGTAGAAAAATCTAGGAGACAGCACCCTAAAAGTGAGGTTGATCTTGACATTCAGAAGAAGGGTACATAGTCCAACTCACTTTAAATTGATCAAATCAAATCCTACAAAGAGATTTCAAGAGAGGATAATTACAGAGCAACAGCTCTCATGATCATAGATGCAGAAATAATAGCAAACCAAATCCATACACACACATATGTATCCATGTGTGTCTGCACTATGTATGCACTGAACCTGCACTTGTGTATGTGCAAATAAGCAGGCTGATTCTAAAATGCAGTGAACATGCAAAGGTCCAACATTATAAGAGACTAGGAAACATTTTTTTTTCTTAAAAAAACTTTTAACATTTCCACCTAATGTCTTGATGGGAATTTTTAATTAATAAATTAACAAATAAAATTGTATGTATTTATCATATACAACATGCAGTTTTGAAATATGAATATACTGGGGCATGGGTAAATTAACTGAATTAACAGATGCATGACTGGCTAGATGCGGTGGTTCATACCTGTAATCCCAGCATTTTGGGAGGCCGAGGTGGGTGGATCACTTGAGCCCAGGAGTTTGTGACCAGCCTGTGCAATGTGGCAAAAACCTATCTCTCCAAAAAATATAAAAATTAGCTGGGTGTGGTAGCAGGTGCCTGTAGTCCCAATTACTTGGGAGGCTGCACTGGGAGGCCTGGGGGCATCGAGGCTGCAGTGAGCTGTGATCAAACCACTGCACTCCAGCCTGGGTGACAGAGGGAGACCCTGCCACAAAACCAACCAACCACCAATAAACCAAAAACCAGATGCATTACCACACTTCTTTTGTGTGTGTTGAGGGCACTTAAAATCTATTGTCTTAGCAAATTTTACGAATACATTGTTATTAAAGGTAGTCATCATACTGTACACTAGAGCTGTTGAACTTATCTCTTCCAACAAATATTTTGTATCCTTTGGCCACCTCCCTTACTACCCTGCACCCAATCTGCCAGTCCCCATTCTTGAAGAACAAAAAGTAATCTCTCTAGTAGATAAGAAGACCTGCTATAAAGTGATAGAAATGGATACTATGTGGTATTGGGTTGAAGGGGGGAAAAAGACCAGAGCAATCGAATAGAACATAATAGAATAGACTAGGATACAACAGAATAAACCAGTAGAAGAGTTGAGGACTTTGTTTACTTACTATCTCATATCATAAACTCACACAAGAATAATAGTAACACGAGACTAATTTAGTCAGTACATAAAAAACCATAGTGCCTGTAAACTTTTCACTGATTATAATTTATTTAGTGAAATTTAGAGAAGAGTTATTTTGGGCAGAGGGGGGATATAAGAATATCAGAAATATGGGTAAAGAAAAGAATCTATAGACTGTTACTGTGTAATGTACTTTGGAACACAAGACCAGAAAGGAACAATAAGTATTATTAGTAGATTTTGATGCTCCCAGAAAAAACATGACAGTGATTTTTAAAAAGATAGTGATTAAATTTGAGATGCATTCAGCAAATAATACCTTTCATTTTAAGAAAAAATAAAATCAAACTAGTTTTTTTTGTTTTTTTGTTTTTTTAAATGGAATCCTTCTCTATCGCCCAGGCTGGAGTGTAATAGTTTGATCTCTGCTCACTGCAACCTCTGACTCCAGGGTTCAAGTGATTCTCTTGCCTCAGCCTCATGAGTAGCTGGAATTACAGGCAACCACCACAGTTCTTGGCTAATTTTTTTGTATTTTTAGTAGAGACAGGGTTTCTCCATGTTGGCTAGGCTGGTCTCGAACTCCTGACCTCAGGTGATCCACCTGCCTCGGCCTTCCAAAGTGCTGGCATTACAGGCGTGAGCCACTATGCCCAGCCTAAATTGAATTTTTTGACAAGATGACTAGGCACGTGTAGTCCTATACCATATATGCCACATTATGTCCATGATCCAGGGTCTCAGATGATGTGCGGATCTCATTTTCTTTCTTTTTCAGCTCTGTTTCATTCATGCATGCATGGAATGAATAGGCACCTTTAGTATTCAGTACCTGTTGTATTTTTTCCCACTGTCTCATTAGTGCACACAACGCAGTAATTCCCTTTTGTGTGAGGCTTTCATTCTAGTTGAGAAATAGAGACAATAACAAATAGGTATAATAAGTAAATTTTACAGTATGTTAGATGCCAATAAGTGTTACAAAAGGTAGAACAGGGCAAAGGGGACTGGACTAGGAGTGCATGTTACTGTTTTAAATAAGATGGGGCTGCCTTTTTGAGCAAAGACTTCAATGAGTGAAGAAGTTGGTAAATGAAGGTGTCTGAAGGAGTGTTGCAGCAAGACAGTTACTACCCTAAGGGCTCAGAGGGAGTGTCTCTTGTGTTCTTGGCAGAATAAACTCAGAGTAGTCAAAATTCAATTAGAAAGGTGATGAAGTCGGATGTGGTGGGGAGTTGTAGGCCACTGTGAGGAGTTTGGTTTTTATTTTGAATGAGATGAGGGGGATGTTGAAGGGGCAGAGGAGTTACAAGATCCAACTTTTGCTTTAAAAGGATTTCTCTGGCTGCTGATGAAAATAGTCTATAGAAAGAGCTGATGTTAGAAGCTAAAAGAACAATTTGAAGGTTACTGGGGTTACTCTAGCTACCAACGATGCTGACTTCCACCATAAGGGAGGTGATGGAAATGGTGACGAGAGGTATGGACATGTGATTTGAAGACCATTGGGATTTTATGACTGATTATATAGGAAATACATAAAAGGAACTGAGAATGACTCCAAGATTTTGACTTGAGCAACTGGAAAACCAGAGCTGCCGTCAACTAAGATAGGGAAGAATATACACGGAATACTTTGGGGAAAGACTGCAGAATCCATTCAGTTTTGGACATATTAATTTGGACATGACTATATTGCATTCTAGCAGAGGTATTGAGTAGGCACTTGGATATATAAGTCCAGTGTTCAAGACAGAAGTCTTGGTGAGAGATAAAAAATTAGTGTCACTTGCATATAAAGGGTATTAAATCAAAGAGACTAGATTGAATCACCAAGGAATTGTGTGATTGTTAAAGAAGAGTAGAAGATTAAAGAGTGAGACAAGTCACTTCTAACTTAGGAGTCTAGAAAGAAGAGAATCAGCGTAAAAGATTGAGAACTAGTGACCTATGAGCTAAGGCAAAGGAGTGTGGGATGAAGCCAAGTGAAGAAAGTGCATCATTGAAGTGACAGGGAACACCATTGTGAAAATGTGCTGTTACAGGAAGTTACTGGTAACCTCCAGAGAGATACCTTTTAGGAGTGGGGAAGAGAAGCATGATTAGAGATGGTTTGAGAGAGAAGGGATGAATTCAGGTAATGAAAAAATTATAATCTTTAGGGGAATTTTGAAGAAAATGGAGGCAGACAAAAATGGTAGTAGCCGTTAGGGGAAATGAGATCAGAGGTTTTGTTTGATACAGAAGTAGATTCCACACAACTTCTTTTCTTTTTTTTGGTACAGAGTTTTGTTCTTGTTGCCCAAGCTGGAGTGCAATGGTGCGATCTCGGCTGACCGTATCCTTCACATTCCAGATTCAAGTGATTCTCCTGCCTCAGCCTCCTGAGTAGCTGGGATTACAGGCATGTACCACCACGCCCAGCTAATTTTGTATTTTTAGTAGAGACAGAGTTTCTCCATGTTGGTCAGGCTGGTCTCAAACTCCTGACCTCAGGTGATCCACTCGCCTTGGGTTCTGGGATTACAAGTGCAAAACACCATGCCTGGCCTTTTTTTTCTTTTTTTTTGAGACAGCGTCTAGCCCAGGCTGGAGTGCAGTGGCCTGATCTCAGCTCACTACAACCTCCACTTCCCAAGTTCAAGTGATTTTTCTCAGCCTCCAATCAGCTGAGACTACAGGGACCTGCCACTACACCTGGCTTTTTTTTTTTTTTTTTTTTTTTTTTTTGTATTTTTAGAGGAGACAGGTTTCCTCATGCTGGCCAGCTGGTCTCCAACTCCTGACCTCAAGTGATCTGCCTGCCTTGGCCTCCCAGAGTGCTGGGATTACAGTCATGAACCATTGTACTTGGCTGCAGAGAAATTACAGTCATGAACCATTGTACTTGGCTGCAGAGAACTCTTAATGTGACCTTTATAAAAGCCAATGATATGTCACCAAAATATAATTCTCTGAAGGTGAATTCTCAAAGGCCAGCACAATACTCCTTAAAGTGTGTATGTAAATGTTTTGTTAAAATTTTTGCATCATTACATCAAAAATAATTAATATATTACCTGCTATCCACAGATACATATAAAGGGACCAAAAATTCATTAATGATGTTTTTGAAATATATTGTACTTTCCCCACTGATTTCAATTAAAAATGTGCAATGCTTTGGGAACCAACTTACAAATACAATACAAATACTCAGAAAAATAGAGATGTTCTCAATATGCTTATGACGCATTATATGAAGTAATCTTTCCCGCACTGTTCTTACCATACAATGGGCTGAGAAATATTTAATATTAAACACCTATCCTTATTTTACAAATTAGGAAATTGAGACTTAGTTTATGCAAAAGACAAGTTGTAGGAAGTTGTAGAGATACTCTGTCTTCTTTCTAAAACTCTCAGTTTAATTTTAAATGTAAAGGATGAATACCTTTGACATTTGTGTTTACATTATTTAATTGAATTCACAGCTTGCTTTGTATTTTTTTCACACATGTATATCTATAGGCTGAAAACTTTTTAAAAGGAGAAATTTTATTGCCATTTCTTTTTCACGTACTTGCCACAGCAGATTTGGCACCTATGTGTTTCACAAATGTTTGCTAAATTTATTGATAAACATTCTAAAATATTACGATTTCTAGCTTCTTAAAGACACAAGACTAAAAAGCAGAAGATAACTGACTTCAGTGGTAAGATATACTGAACTAAATGTCTTTGTAGACATCGATTGCATCACAAGTTATGCAAGAGCTAAGGTACTGCAACAGCTCATTCTTCCCTGTCACTTGTTTTTCTCTCTAATTAAAACACAGTGACTTGACAATTGGTGAAAGTATTTTCAATCTCTATTCTTGCCAAATCTTTTATCAAGGAACAGAAAACGTTTTCTCCCTTCCTACAGTTACATTTCATTTCTTTGTTCCCAGAAATGAGACAAAACGGATTTTACTCAGCAAGATCAAAGGGGTTATTTGGAGAAAGGGAAATGTATCATTGTTGTATGGTGCTCACATGAAATTTAGCCGCAAATTCTTTTAACCTTTAATTCTTTTTTCGATTTTTTTTCTTGAGAAAGAGAGTCTTGCTCTGTTGCCCAGGCTGGAGTCCAGTGGTGTGATCATGGCTCACCGCAGCCTCAACCTCCAGGGCTCAAGTGATCCTCCTTTCTCAGTTTGCAAAGTAGCTAGGACTATATGCATGTGCCACCATGCCCAGCAAAATTTTAAATTTTTTTGTAAAGATGAGGAGCAGATATGTTGCTCAGGCTGGTTTTGAACTCATGACCTCAAGCAATCCTCCTGCTTTGGCCTCCCAAAATGCTGGGGTTACAGGCATGAGCTACTGTGCCGGGCCTAATCTTTAATTCTTAATTTTAACTCTTAGGTATTGACAAAAACAGCACTGAGCTTTTAGTCTTAACCTTGTTGACTTCTGTATCATCTGACCGATTACTTTACTCCTATTTCACATTCTGCCTCCTTGTCTTTTGCTGCTGATTTTATAATTTTTGTTTTCTGATATAAAATCTTTCAACTTCTAATTTTTTCGCTTTCTAGTTATGAATAGTTTTTCTTGACAGCCCTGTGAGATTAATGACAGTTTTGTAAAATAAACGTTTCACACGCAGCAGTAGTTTGAGAAATACTGCTTGAAGTAAATACTTGCAAAGACCTAAAACTCTCAGGGTTTCTGACAGATAAAATTATTTTGTTTGAAAAAAATGCATAATCTATGTTGGGAAAATATATAGTTTAAAAGGTACCTTTTGTTTACATTACTCATCCTGTGCAGATACGAATACCACCCATTTATGTAACAGGGCAGATAAACTCTGTGCAATTTACCAATAGGCTATTGTAGGAGCTGACCAACCCAGAAAGGACCCAAAACAATTAATGATGAATTACATAGTAGGTGCTCAATAACTGTTGTTGATTAGCTGATTTATTCTGCTTATTTGTTGCTAATTCTTGGTTTTCTTTTCTTGATGTAAAGTAGTACACTGTTTTTTCCTTTTTTATTGAGTATGAAGTTCTCATAACTGTCTATCTAATGGAACAGATACCTAGGAAGCTTTTGTTTTCAAGTGTTATAAAGTGTCACAGTATCCCAGGCATGTAGAGTTTTAATAACTGTTTCTGTAATATTGCAAAGAACTTTCCCACAGCTCATTAATATCGGCAGCCCCTGTACCTTCCTTCCTTTTCTTGACTTAATTAAGATAGCTCCACACTGAGAGTGAAAGAGAAAGGCCACAGTCTTATTTAACAGCACAACAGCGTAACTATAAGCCAACACCAATCAAGAACATTAACTGAAAATGATTACAGCTGGCTAGCCACAGAATGTTTTACCAGCTGTGCATACTATCTCTTTGAAGTCCTGGAGCACAGCCCTCCAATGATGAGTGCTCAGCATCGTCACATGTGAATTTGCAGAAATATTTCCTCTCTAGTATACATTTACCCTAACCCCTTCTTTATAATGTTCCCTAGAGTAAGCGTTTAAACTTGCAGAAATATTTCCTCTCTAGTATACATTTACCCTAACCCCTTCTTTACAATGTTCCCTAGAGTAAGCGTTTTAACTTCAAATGAAATTAAAAGCCTTCAGTGACTTATCATATGACCTCTTAGCTGGACTTGTATGGTTTTACAGGTCAGAATCCACATCTGTGCTCCAGCCTCCTCTCTTGACACCTGACCTCATTTAGTCCATAGTCATCAGACTGAGCTACTCACTGTGACTTTGCACAGTTTGTTATCTTTGCCTAGATATTCTATCAGTCTGTTCTTTTGCTTCTATAAGGAAATCCCTGAGGCTGTATAATTTATAAAGAAAAGAGGTTTAATTGACTCACATTACTGCAGGCTGTACAGGAAGCATGGGGCTGAGGAGGCCTCAGGAAACTTAGAATCATGGATGAAGCCGAAGAGGAAGAAGGCACGTCCTCACACAGCCAGAGCAGGAGGAAGAGAGTGAAGGGGGAGGTGCTACACACTTTTAAACAACCAGATCTCTCGAGAACTGACTCACTATCCCGAGAACAACAAGGGGGAAGTCTGCCCCAATGACCAATTCACCTCCCACCAGGCCCCTCCTTCAACACTGGAAATTACAATTTGACATGAGATTTGGGTGGAGACACAAATTCAAACCTTATGTCTTCCTCTCCTTTTCTACTGCGTTAATTTTTGCTTATTTTCAACTCAAATCTTGTTGCCCCCCCGTGAAATCTTTTTCTTTTTTTCTATGCAGAGTTAATTATTTCCTCTTGCCATGTATATGCTCCTGATAACATTATAATTGTCACAATCAGTTATTTATGTGTTTCTAGCTGCTCAAGGGTGGAAATTAGAGTTTGTACCTTGTGCAGCTCCAAGCATTTTGCCTTGTACGTTGTGGATGCTCTGTCAATACTTAGTGGATGTGTGGCTCTTGCCAGTGTTTTCATTTTGATATTATTTGACAAAATACTACTCTTATATTTAAATATTTTATTGACCAAAATAGCACATTATTTAAGGCACCCTTTTTGTCTTATATAAGAACTCATAGTTGACATGTGAACATAGAATGAACATAGAATCAAAAAAGGAAAAGAATAATGAACAATAATTAATCTATTACATGACTGTGGAAGGTATTATACATCCCATAGGAAGGTTTACTCTGCATAACATATAAGACTCTTCAGTTCCCCAGAGAAACAATAAAATATCCTTTTCTGGTATTTAGGAACCTTGAAAGTCACAAAAGTCTTGTGAGCCTAATGAAATCTTTCTTAATGGAGTTTAATTCTGCTTTTCGGTTCACTTCTCAGGGGTAAGTGATAGTGGCTGAGTCTCATCAATCAATTAACAAATTAGCAAGTACTCGTTACTGAGTTCTTACTACATGGTCAGTGCTGTAATTACAAAATTGGGAAATATAAGAAGTGTAACACATCACGATTGTTCTTTTGCAGTTTCCATTTGCTTATGAGATGCTTCATGGAAAAATCATTCATTCATTAATTTAAAAATACTTATGGAGAATCTGATTTGTTTTCGGGACTGGGCAATGGGCTTGAGTTACAGGAAGAAGACTGCTCTCCATAAGAAAGGCAGAAATACAATCTATCCCCTCACAAAATATACTCTTTCTGTTATGAACACCTTTGTCAAACTGTCCTGAGTTTTGTTTGAAGCATGGATATTGGCCATATTTTGTAGCTGCCCTAGAAGTCATGGGTGATAGGTTGGCATTGCTTGTTGTATGATTTAGTAATCTGTTACCATAATACTACTGCATAACAAATACCCTCAAAACCTTGTAGATTAAAAAAATCAACTACTGATTATTTATCTCAAACTAATAAGTAAGTTGGTTCTACTGAGCTGGGCATGGTGAGGCTTACTCTTGCTCCTGTAGTTAGTTGTGGGTGGACTAGGTGGCTTTGCTGACAGTGGTAGGGCTTGCTCAGGTGTCTAGAGTCTCACTTGGGATAACTGCCTAGACTGCATAATGGGTCTCATCCTCCAGTCATCTATCCTGGCCATTTTGGCATGTTCTCAAGTCAAAGGCAGAGGAGCAAAACGGAGAGAGAAAGAGCAGAAATATGCAAGAGCTTTTTCAAGTAACCTTTGCTTGTATCAAAGTTACTACTATTCCATTGGCCAAAGCAAGTAGGTTGGCCAAGCTCAGAATCAGAGTATATACCAAAGGGCAGAGATACAGAAAGATATGAGCAACGTGGTCTGCTAATACAATCCATATGCCACGCTAGAGTCACTCATCACTGAGAGTTAGGTTCTAAGCCAAAGTGACTAGAACTCTTACATTAAAGATTATTTCAGGCTGGGAGTGGTGGCTCACACCTGTAATCACACCTGTGATCTTTGGAAGGCAGAAACAGGTGGATCACAAGGTCAGGAGATCACGATCATCCTGGGTAACACAGTGAAACCCGGTCTCTACTAAAAATACAAAAATTAGCCGGACCTGGTGGCACGCACCTGTAGTTGCAGCTACTCAGGAGGCTGAGGCAGGAGAATCATTTGAACCAGGGAGGCGGAGGTTGTAGTGAGCCGAGATTGCACCACTGCACTCCAGCCTGGGCAACAGAGCAAGACTCTGTCTCAAAAAAACAAAAGAAAGATTTCTTCAGTTACTACCACTTTCAATACAGAAGGTAAAGGAGGTTGGACTGATTCTGTTTAAGCAGACGACGATCTTATGAACATGACCAGAGGCTCACTAATCACACATGGGCATCCCTGCAACAACTAAGTCTTTCTGGGCAAAGATCAGAGTTATAGGAGTATAAAGAATCTCCCTACCCCTTGCCATATCACAGATCTTTCCCTGAAGTTCATGTATGAACTATACCCATAAAGACATTTCTTTGCTCCAGCTGCTGCCTGTATTTGGTTCATTTTTGAAGGGTAATTTACTATTATCATGCTTAATTGAGGGGACATCATGCCCAGGAGTTCTGAGTTATTGCATTTTTCAAGTTACACACCATTGTGAATTGAAATGTGTCCCTCCAAAAGATATGTTGAAATACTAACCCTCAGTACTTCAGCACGTGATCTTATTTGAAAATGGGTTGCAAATGAAATTGGTTATGATGAAGTCATAATGGAAAAATAATAGGGAGTAACTCAACATGACTGGCATCCTTAGAAGAGGAGAGAAACCAATGGAGAGAAGAATGTGAAGGAGCAGAGAAATGCAGGGGGAAGATGACCACCAGATGACAGAGGCAGAGACTGGCATCTGGGAGTGATGCATCTACAAGCCAAGGAATGCTAAAGATTGCTGATAACTGCCAGCAGCTGGAAGAGATGCATGGAAAAGCTTCTCCCTTAAAACCCTAATAATAATAATAATAATAATAATAATAAAAAACCAGGAAAGAAAAAGGAAAAAAAAAAACTAATCCTGCCAACACCTTGACTTCAGATTTCTAGACTCTGAAACTGTGAGTCAATTAGTTTCTATTGTCTTCAGGCACACATTTGTGGTACTTTGTTACAGCAGCCTTAGGAAACTGATGTAGATTTTTGTCCCAGGAAGGAAGGTGTTGCTGTAACAAATATCTAAAACTGTACAAGTGGCTTTGAAATTGGGCAATGGATAGAGGCTGAATTTTGAGGTTCGTGATAGAAAAGCCTAGATTGCCTTGAAGAGAATCTTGGCAGAAATATGAACATCAAAGGCCACTCTAGGGCTCAGGAAGATGTGAGGAGGGCTGCACAGAAAGCTTCTATCATCTTAGAGAATACATGGATAGAATGCTACTAAAATACGAAGGGTAAAGATGCCTCTGGTGACGTTTCAAGCAGATCTGAGGAACATGTTGTTGTAAGATGGAAGAAACACACTCCTTGTTATTAAATGGCAGAGAATTTGGCTGAATTGTGTTCTGCTGTTCAGCAGTGATAAGGAGAATGTGCAAGTAATGTACTTGGATATTTAGCTGGGGAGATTTCCAAGAAAAATATGGAAGGTGCAGCCTGGTTTCTGTTTTGGTGCTTATTATAAACTACAAGAAGAAGAAGATACGCTGCAGAATTAAGTGGTAAACAAAAAGGAGTCAGAACTTGATATTTTGGAAAAAAAATATAGGCTATCCAGATAGCATGTTCTAGTAACAGGGTCAAGGGTGTGCCTGGACGAGAGTTTGCTAAAGCGATTAGGTGTGTGACTCTTGTATCCAATCAACTATCTCAGCAGATGCTAGGAACAGAGATGCTGTTATTCAGGAAGTATCTATGGAGAGTTCTTGCATCTAATGGTGTGGATCTCTTATAAGGCCCACATCTACAGGAGAACAACCAATAGGATCAAAGACCAAAGTTTTGAGACTTTTATACCAGAAGAAACACAGCCAGCCTGCACTGAAAGAGACAGAGATGGAATGATACGAAGGAAGAATGACGCAGAGGGCAGAGCTATGAATGCAGAGGCCAGAAAGGCCACATAACCAGGCGACAGGGCTCCCACCTTCTTAATTCCAGAAAACCCAGCTACCACCCAGAGCTGAGGGGATGGGGCCTTTCTAGTGGCCCCAGAAGACAGAACATCAAGCCTCAGTAAATTATTCTTAGGCCTTGGAACCCAACGGAATGTGTCCTGCTGGGTTGCAAACTGCCTTAGACCAGTGACTCCTTTATTCCTTCCAATTTCTCCCTTTTGGAATGGGAATATCTATCCTACGCCTGTTCTGCCATTGTATTTTGGAAGTACATAACTTGTTTGGTTTCACTGGTCCACAGATAGAGAGAGGAATTTTGCCACAAGATGGAGCCTACCTAGAATCCGACTTGTATTTGGGTAGGTTTTGGATGACTTGGATCATGAGAACTAGTACTTTTTTTAGTGGTTATATTTAGATGAGGTTTTGGACTTAGAATTGATGCTGGAATAGGTTAAGGCTTTTGAGGATGTTGGGATGGAAGTGAATGTATTTTAGGACATGAATTTGGGATGCAGGGACAGAAGGCAGATAGTTATGTGTCTTCTGTGCCTTAAAAGATATATTGAAGTGCAAGGCCTCAGTAGTCCAGAATGTGGCCTTATTTGAAAATAGGGTCATAACAGAAACTGTTAGTTAAGATGAGATAATACTGAAGTATAGTGGAAACTTAATTCAATATAACTGGTGATACACATGGAATGTCTGTGGTCCTCCACTCATCTGTTAAAATCCTAACCCCCATTGTAATGATATTAGGAGGTGGGGCCTTTGGGAGGTGATTCAGTCATAAGGGTAGAATCCTCATGAATGGAATTAGTGTCCTTTTAAGAGGAAACATATTCTCTCTCTCTCTCTCTCTCTCTCTTGCTTGCTTGCTCCATTATGTTGGGTGACAAAAAAAAAGATGGCCAACTGTAAACCAGAATCAGGAAGAGGGACTTCACCAAGAACTCAAACATACTGGCACCCTGACTTTCAGCTTCCAGAACTATGAGAAATAAATGTTTGCTCTTTAAGCCACCCAGTCACTGGTATTTTTGTTACAACAGCCTGAACTAAGGCAACTGATGTCATTAAAAGAAAAGAGAGACACAGGAGAATGTGACGTGAAGACATAGAGAAACAAAGGGAGAAGATGACCATGAGATGGCAGAGGCAGAGACTGGACTGATTCATCTACAGGCCAGGGAATGTCAAAGATTGCTGCCAAAATCCTACTAGGAAAGAGGCATAGAACAGATTCTCCCTTAGATCCTTCAGAAGGAAACAGCCCTGTGGACACTCTAATTTCAGATTTCTACCCTCCAGAATTGTGACAGAATACATTTCTGTTGTTTTAAGACATCCAGTTTGTGGATGTGACTTTGGAATTGAGTAATGGGTGGGACTAGCCCCAGGAGGGCTGTCCTGGCGTGGTACCAATATCTGAAGCCCGCCAGAACTAGAGCCACCGTTTGATCTTTCTCCTCTGTGACCACCTCTCAAGGTATGGCATAGCTTTTACAAAATTCTCAAAACCCACATCTTATTTAGACTTTTCTCCCAGGACTACTGGAGTTTTTGATTCACTGTGCACCTGTGCTTTTAAGAGGGTGCCAACTTCAGTGATTCCAGAGTGGCTGGCTCACAGTATTTTTACTGTGACTATTTTTGGCTATTTCACTGGCTTACAAAAAAAAAGAATCACACATTTCATGTCTATGCACCCTTGTCGTGTGGCCACTTGCTAACTATCTATCCAAATAATTTCACCTTTTGTGGCTTTGAGCAAGTCATACCTCCTCCGGGTAAGCACTGAAGCCACTATAAAACATGAATAAATCTGCAGCCTCTTCTCTCTTCTAACTCCTTCAACATTTATTACAAGTGCCCCCGGGAGAGCCTGCTGTCTTATCTTGCTCTCTAGTTACTACCAGGTATTAGGATTCTTGCCTTACAACCCAAGTTTCACTTTTTTTTAAATATCCCCAAGGTGCCTAGTACATTGTAGGGAACATATTGGTGCTCTTAACTTGCTGATTAACTGATTCTTGACCTTTTCATCAGAGAAGTGCTTGTCATAAATCCGTGGAGAAAATTCTCTGTAGGTTTGTTTATAGGTGGTGGTGTTGGGGCAGGGAAAGGTAAATAAAAGGAAGGGAAAATGCATTACACAGAGCTGGCAAGGCAGCTGCCTCTATGGTCCAAGGACTCTCTGTCCTAGAAGTCTTCTAAAGGGCCTGAAATGGTTACCATTAGTGTCATTTAATGATTTTTGAGAGATACAGAATTTTAACTGGTAAAGGGGTGATCTAAAAGACTGGGGAACTACCACCGGAGACACGTTGTTGTGTGAGGATTCATTCATTGTTTCAGTTGTATACAGCCCAGAAGGAACAGAAGGTGGGGAAGTGAAGTCCCAATGATGAAGAAGCAGTTATTGCGGTGGGAGGGGGGAGGTCTCCCTTTGCTGTAGTAGGTAGTCTTTGAATGACAGAAGGCATTTTGGGGGTGTCAAGGGTAAATGGAGGTTAATCAGCAGGAAGATAGCAAAGGCCAAAAGGTAAAAGGAGAAGCTATAGGAGAACACATTTTGCCAATTTTTTTTGAGACGGATTTTTACTCTTTCGCCTAGGCTGGAGTGCGGTGGCGCGACCTCAGCTCACTGCAACCTCTGCCCCCAGGGTTCAAGCAATTCTCTTGCCTCAGCCTCCCGAGTAGCTGGGATTACAGGCACCTACCACCATGCCTGTCTAATTTTGTATTTTTAGTAGAGAGTGGGTTTTACTGTGTTGGTCAGGTTGGTCTTGAACTCCTGACCTCAGGTGATCCACCCACCTTAGCCTCTCAAAGTGCTGGGATTGCAGGCATGAGCCATCATGGCCAGCCCAAATTTTGCCAGTTTCTTAAGGCTGACACATGGTGGGAAAATTGAGGTGTCCATAATAAGGACCATTTTTTTCTCCTTTTCTGGTTCCCTGTAGTTTCAGGGTACAAACATATGGATTCCTACTTTATTTGTGAAAGCTTTAACATTACAGAAAATTAAACATGACTGCATTTATTATTATTATTTTTTTACCAAGCCCAGGGAGCTTTTCACAGAAGCAATTAAAAACATCTTCAGCTTTGATTCACTCCTTTGCAATATTTTGGTTTTAAATCAGACACTTGAGTCCTCTATAAAAATAGCAAGCAAATTTCACAACCCCAAATATACATTTTAAAGTCTAAATGCCCTCAAATTATATTTAGAACAAATCAGGATTAGCTGCAGTTTGTAAGTTATAAAATGTCCCCAAAAATTATGAATATATTTCAATTTGAAATTATTAAATGATTTCTAAGCAAATCAAAGTATTTTCTACTAACATGAAACTTCACTATAAGAAAAGTACTTTTTGGTGCCAATATTTTTCTTCATGTTTAAATAAAAAGGAAAACTAGATTTTTGAAACAGCAGGTAACGCTTGGAGTACTAACATTACTCTCAAAGAAAACATCCAGTCATTTCAGATTTGTATTGCTCAGAAATAATCTCATAAAATTAAGGACCCTGGAATTTTGAAGTCTCCGATCTAAACAGATTTTCATGTTTGTCCAGATCTTTCTGATTTACGGAGACTGTAGTTTGAAACTGTTAAATTAACTTTAGCCTAAAGATGCCTTGTTAAATATATTAGGTTTGGCCTAAAGATTTCTGCTAACATAGTGAATCATAAGCTAACTGGATGTGGAAGCAGACTGTAACTTACTCTTGTGCCAATCACAGAGTTTTGGCCAATCACAGGAGGCCAACTGTTCCGAGTTAAAATGAGACCAATGATGTGCTGTAACCAATCCAGCTGTTTCTGTACCTTACTTCCATTTTCTGTATATGATTTTCCTTCTTCTATCTATATCATCTGACCATGTGGCAGCCCTGGAGTTGCTCTGAACCTATTTTGGTTCTGGGGGCTGGTGGATTTGTGAGTTGTTCTTTCTTCAATTAAACTCTGTTAAATTTAATTTGTCCTAAATTTTTCATTAACAAAACTATGTTAAACAAGATAGAAAGTCTGCAACTTGTAAACACCAGGCAGATAACACCCCTCTAAATCTTTGGTATGGCAATGTTAAGTAATTGCCTTTCCCAGTCAATCATTCATGCTGTTGATGTCCTGGTACCTGGTATACCTTAACTATTTTCCTGAATGCTACATGAAACTGGAATATGACATATTACTTTCTGTGATGGTATTCAGCCACCAGCCAAGAGATAAAGTGAATTTTATATGAAGAGCTACTCTGAAAACTTCTCCAGTATCTGTCTTAAAATACTGTATTGCAGATCACTAAGAAAATGAATGTGCTCTGTTTTAGAAAATATAAAATATGATATCAATAGACAGAGAGACACATTCCTCCATAATTTTAGCCCCTCTGTCCATGTTAGGCTGAGAATGCTAAATAGGTATGCCTCTTCACTCAGAAGAAAGGCAGGCAGCTCACAGAAGAATCCCTCCTGGCTATTTTGTAAGCCTAATACAATTTTCTCTGTTTTCTTGACATTTACTTTTGACACCCCAACCAGTTTCTTGTCTTGTTTAGGATCCCTGTGGAGTCAATCTAAAGGCAGAATGAGAGGAGAAAGGAGTCCAGTTGTTAAGCAGTGGCCAATAACGATGACTTACATTCCTGCTCCTGATGGTTAGGCCCATCAACCTGGCGTGGGTCCCTGTAGGTCATTGCAAGGAGTGCAAGGTACAGAACTTGTCTACAAGAAAGGAATTTTCAAGAGGCGTTGGGAATAGTTTCTCTTGCTAAAAGAAAGAGGCCATCTCGGAAGGAAGGAAAAGAGAAAGCTTTAGAAATAAAATATAAACTGCCTCCTGTGCATTTAGACTCTAAAGTCTGCAGGTAAACAAGACAGCAGGGAGCATTTCCACACAGTGTGAGGTGAGAAGCAAGGAGGCAGAGATTACCACTTGTTACAGCACTTGACATTAATTAAACCTGCTTTAAATAAAGAAGGTATAAGATTATTTTTATGTTGCATGCAATATTTACATTAACTATGCCAAATGCTGAAACTGTTTTCTATAACCAACTCATCTGTGCTCTTCATAAATTCATATATTTTGGAGTCCAACAGGACATGTCAGCAAAGGAGTCTAGCATGGCTTTACTCTGCATGTGAAATTAAAATGCCCTGCTGGAGAGAGGTAGTCCTTTGTCTCCACATTAAATCCTGCCTTGGTTTCTTTCTCTCCTGCAGAATCATTAGTGAGTAGCCCTCCTCTATAGCACACAGGGGTAGGGAGTCATCTTCTCTTTTTTCTCAGCTTGTGGCCTGGAATATTATTTTCTGGGGCTGAGACCCTGATCAAGGGCTACTTCCTGTTTTTCATTGGTTCCCTGTATCTGTTGAGGTCCAGTGCTTCTGATTATTAGGTTGGTGAAAAAGTAATTGCAGCTTTGCAATTACATTTTGTTAGGTCCCCCAAAGATGGCAGCACTGTTGTCAAGCCGTTATAAACTCTGTTAGCAGCACGTACACCTCCAGATGGCCTCCCAGAGTCAGAAAGTCTGAGGTAACAGGAAAACTGCAAAGGAAGAAGAATATCTAGCTCCTGCAGTGTCTAATTAACCGACCTTGTGACATTCTGCCATTGTTCCTGTCTCAACTGTTATGCCAACCTTGTGACATTGGACCCTGTGACAACCCCCCTGGCTTGCAAAAACCACCCTGAACTGTAACTTTCCATTGTCTACCCCAAACCTATAAAACCAGCTCCTATTCCACCACCCTCTGCTGACTCTCTTTTCAGATTCAGCCTGTTCACACCTGAGTGAATAAACAGTCTTGTTGCTCACACAAAGCCTGTTTAGGTGGTCTCTTTATTCAGAACATGCTTAACATTTTTAATAGCAAAACTGCAATATGAGGATAGTAAGATAGCAATGGAAGTCATTCCACAGCACCCGGGGTTCCCTGCTCCCCACTCCACCCAGGCATTCAGCTTCTCTTCCAGGCACTTTTACCTGCCTTCTTCTCACCATGGCTCTTCACTGATGCCAGTTGCTTGACCTGGAAGACCATTCCCTTTACTTTTTGCCTCACTACATCAATTCCATCTTCCCATAGCTCTATGAACCTTTCTTTATAGGAACCAACACAATGACAATTACACATTTGTGAACATGATTATTTAATTTTGTTTCTCCTATTGGAATATGAGCCTCACAGGGACAGAGGTGTGTCTGTTTTCGTTCACCAGCATATCTCAAGGCCTCCCATTAATCTCAGAGGCCCTGGCATAGAAAAGGTACATAAAAATACGTGGAATAAATGAGTAGATAAATCAATGGAGCAAATAATAAAAATGTTTTTATTTCCATTTTAAGTATTGCATCTACATTTGTCTCAAATTGTTCTTCTGCTCATAATGGCTTCCGTTTTTTCAATCTTTTGATTATCTTGTTGCATCAGTTGAGAAAGGTCAAGTCCTGCCTCCTGCATGAAGCACTTCTTTCTTCAACGTCACTTATCACGGATATACATGACCTTGCATTTTATGGTAGCTTATTCCACCACCTCCCTAACACTTTTAAAAACCTTCCTTCCTTTTCCCTAAAAGGTTGTGGGTTTCTGATGACACAGTTACTTCCTATCATGCTGAAACAACAACTGACACATAGATGATGCACAAATAAGTTTGGTCTGTTTTTGGATTTCTTTGAGGTTCTCAAACTATATGAAGTGGTACATTTATGGCTTTAATAATTACTGCTCCTGTCTTAAAAAACATGGGTTAGGTTGAGTTAGGGAAGGGAGTTTGGGGTAATGGCACAGTGAGGATTGCATCTGTGAACCCCCAAAATTTGAGACAGGTCTCAGTCAATTTCAAAGGTTTATTTTGCTAAGGTTGAGGACCTGCCCATGACACAGCCTCAGGATGTCTGGACAATATGTGCCTGAGGTGGTTGGGGCACAGTTTGGTTTTATATATTTTAGGGAGACATGAGATATCAATCAATATATATAAAAAGTACAACTCGAAGCAGGGAGGGGGCTTCTAAGTCACAGGTAGGTGAGAGACACATATTTGCATTCTCTGGAGTTTCTGATAAGCCTTTCCAAAGGAGGCAATCAGAATATGCATCCATCTCAGTGAACAGAGGGATGACATGGAATACAATAAGAAACAGATTTGCCCTGAGCAGTTCCCAGATTGCATTTTCCTGTTAGTGATTTTGGGGACCCAAAATATTTTCCTTCCACACATCTGTCTAGTTATGTCCAGTTAGGAAAACGGAAACCACACCAGTTATTTTAACGAAGGATTTAATATAGGGAATTGGTTAACCATGTCTGAGGAACTGAACAAATGAAAAGGGAGCAATAAACTATCATAGGAATAGCAAATACAGGTGGCAACTGCCATTCTCAGAGTTGGAGACAAAGGAAAGAAGTTGGAGTTACTGGGATCTAGAAGCTTAGAGGAGGGACTTTCTGTCTGAAACTCACCTCTCTGGGGAGATTATGCTGTTTGACTGGTGCTGGTATCTCATAAGAGTTACAAAGAGGCTGGTCTTGGAGTGAGCAAAAGGTTGAAAACTGGAACCAACTACTGTGCATTGAGGATTAAGAATGATCTGTGACTGCTGGGATGATGCTGATAGGAACAGAAAGCACTAATGGGCCTCTCTTCCTTTATCTGCTTTTTAATCTTCATTTGAATGGCAGAGCTTAACAACTATAAAGGAAAAGTGTAGCTTGAAGAATTTCTAGCCTGAGCATCACAGAGCAGAATATAAATGGGTAAGTTTAGAGCTGAGAGGCAATAGCTTAATAACTGGCACAGGAAGTTAGAATGAAATCTCCTGTTCCAATAAACTGCCAGAAATTACACAGATACTTGGAAAAATATATGTAACATAATCACCCTTATTTAAATGATAATTCAGTACAATATTACCTTTAATATTAGCTGGTTTTAACATAGAAGTTTCTACATAATGATAATGTTGGGACTAGTTTGTTACTCTTTCCACAGAATCATAATTAGTAAATTATTTAACCTTGAAATTCTCTGGGGAAGAGAATTTTCTATATATAGAAGAAAATATGGCTGAGCATGGTGGCTCACACCTGTAATCCCAGCACTTTGGGAGGCTGAGGTGGATGGTTCGCTCCTGAAGTCAGGAGTTCGAGATGAGCCTGGCCAACATGGTAAAACCCCATCTCTACTAAAAATTAAAAAAAAAAATTAGCTGGGTAAGGTGGCGTGTGCCTTTAATCCTAGTTACCTGGAAACCCAAGGCAGAAGAATTGCTTCAACCTGGGAGGTGGAGGTTGCAAAGAGCCTAGATCGTGTACCACTGCACTCCAGCCTGGGTGACAGAGTGACCATCTCAAAAACAAAACAAAACAAAACAAAAAACACTAAAGAAAATACCTTTTTCTTCTGGTCAGAAAACATTTATTAGTAGAGCATTTCTGGATCATGAATAAGTGCTCAAATTATGAGAATAAAACAAATACATTTAAACATTAAAACTGTGTGAAACAAGTGACTCAATTCTTTTATTGGGTATTTGTTAAGGTGCTAACATTTTACTCCTGAGTGATAGGATGAGCAGGGCAGGATATCAATTTCTAGTACTATATTTTTCAGCCCTTCCAAGTCTTGCTGGATATTTTCTGTCCCAGGCCTCCTCCCAAACCCCACCATTTCACACACACACTCAAAATCCAATCTTCACCTTCCTCTACCCTGTTCTGCATCCCAGGATTGGACACCTAGGAACTTCGCCATTGCTATGGTCTGAATAATGGTGCCCCCCACCCCCAATTAATATGTTGAAACTTAATCCTCAATGCAATAGTATAAAGAGATGGATGGGCCTTTGGGAGGTGATTAAGTAAGAATTCTGCTCTTATGAATGGGAGCAGCACTCTTTTAAAAGGGGCTGGAGGGGGCCTGCTTCCCCTTCCACCATGTGAAGACATAGCAAGAAAGTGCTGTGAGAAACATGTTCTTAGCAGACGCAGAACCTGCTGGCACGTTGATCTTAAACCTCCCAGCCTCTAGAACTGTGAGAATAAATTTCCGTTGTTTATAAATTACCCAGTCTATGGTATTGTGTTATAGTACCTGAACAGACTAAGGTAATTAACCATACTCTCTTGCCACCTAGGTTCCAGTTGGATTTGTCTAGTGGGATGCACTAGCAGGGGAACCGAGGAGGGTGAGAGAGGGTGGTTGAGAAACATTTTCCTGACTTCCTGTTTGGCTGTTTCATTGTAGTGGCCACCATCTCTTCTTGATTACTGCACCTGTTGTGTGGCCCTCTGCCATGGCATCAGTACTCAGTGGGTTCCAATAATGCTATTTCTTCCACTTAGTACTTTATCCTTAAGGGTAGCAATGGCTTCTGCTCTTGGTGGTCTCTGAGACTCTCAAGTTATTTGTCCATTACCTTAGCACTTTCCATGCCTCTGCAAGTATTCTTTGCTCTAAAGTCTTTGGACTCATTGGAGTTGGATTCTGTTCTACCAAGAATCTGAAGGGTAGCACAGAAGCATCATCTAGATGCCAGTTGGAACATCAGAAATAATGTATTGGCTTTATATATTTATTTGTGTGACTTTACAGTTTATTTTTTAATTGATGCATAATGACTACACATATTTATGGGGACAGTAATGTTTCTATACATAAACAGTACAGTGATCAGATCTGGGTAGTTAGCATATCCATCATCTCAAACATTTATCATTTCTTTGTGTTGGGAACATGCAATATCCTCTCTTCTAGTTATTTGAAAATATATAGTAAACTATTTTTTGATTCATGTTTGTTTCAATAACTGGACTATATCCTACCTGAGGACAAGAAACATAACTATTGTACTTCTCACTGTTCACTTAGTAAACACAGTGCTATACACAGAGTAGTTAATAAATATCAGTTAATAAGTGATTTCATTAATAAATATTTATTGCATTTATTACATACTATGTGTACTTCTTGGCATTGGGAGTACTATAGTGAGGATACAAGAGGCTATGAAGAAAAAGGTGTCATCATAAGGAGGTAGAGAGTTAGGGTGGAATAGCTGAGTATGGTTGAAATTACTTTGATGAGGTGGTCAGGGATTTCTCTTTATGAAAGGTAATATTTGAGCAAAAATGGAAATAAGAGTCAAGTAAATTAAATAAAGTGAGAGATGAACAAATCCCACTAAACCCTGCGACAGGCAAGATGCTGCGTTTGGCTTTTCTTTTTAAGTGCAAGAAATTCATGGCTATTAATGTGAAGAACAGTTAACATAAAAAGGTAAAATCAAAGGTATATTATTAAATGTGCAATGAGTGACAGAGATGATGTGTGCTAAAACAGTCTGAAGGAGGCAAGAAATTTGGAGAAATGTTAAAGGCAGAGGTAGGTCGCAACCATGGCAATATACTTAGATATAAATATAGGACAAGGACGTCACCATGAAAGTAAAAACTTCAGCCAAGACCTAGAAGCAGAAATGCTTGTTTTGTTGCAGTAGAGAGGTAGTCTATGGAGGTAGAAAGGCAGTTACATAGAGGAAGGAAAGTCAAATGCCTTCAATTTAATTATGCATAATTCTTGAAGAGGAATGAGGAGGAATTACTTTGCAGGAGGATTGGCAACTATGCCTTAACCAGACCTTTTTAAGCCCCAGTTACATTGTTCTAGCTTATCTTTGCATATGGCAGGTACATTTTGTGATCTAGAATAGCAACAAAAAAAAAAAAAAAAAAAAAAAGAAGAAGAACCAGAGGATGAGACCAAAGCAGTGTCCAAGAGAGTACATTAGATCATAACGAGAAAACCAAGAAGAAGGAGCAGCCTTGAACAATGAACACAAACACAAGAAGCTTAGAAGCCAGCTTGTGTGGGACGCTGTGGTGTGCTATCCAGGGACCTGCTTCAGGACCAGGCCTCTCATTTCCCCAGCTTTCAGGAGTGTTGGCTACTGACTGCTCACAGCTGAATTTCTCTCCTGAAATTGTCCTCATTGAAGGAAGCCACTTTAGTATGGTAGCACGCTTGCACCCACTGACTAGTCAATACAGGGTACAATATTTCAGACCCCTTACTTTGATTTGGGGCAGCTATGAAGAGCCATTCTAATTCCATAGATCCCCATAGGATCTTCTGAGAACTTCATTGCAACAGTACAATAGTTCAACTTATCCCTCTGCTCCATTCTGCTTCTATTTCGCCCTGCTCTGAAGAGCTTCCCTTATAAACCTCCTGCATGCAATTCTCCACCTCAGACTCTTTTTCCTGGAAGAAGTGATCTATAAAAATAGGCTGATATAGAAACTGGGCAGGAATGAAAGAGTAGAATCAAGTGGACCAAGTGGAAAGATTTAGAGAGTTGCCTTTTATACATGAGGCTATGATGAAGAGCACTAATTTTATTGGCTACCAGCCAATGATAAAATTGGTTGAAGTGGCTTAAAGGCATAGTATCAGCATAGGTAATTTTCTTTTGAGATCAGCTTGCCCTAAGAAGCCGCACTGAGCTACATACATCATACTTCTTGAGAAAAAAAATAATAAAATCATGGGCTGGTTGGGTCATCAAATGGCTTCAATATCTATTCTTGATCTTCTTAGACTTCATGTAGAATGATTCTAGATGTGAAATTACATAACTTATCATACATAGGAAGCAATTAATCATTCTAAAGTTTCTTAGTCTTTGAGAGTGGAAAACCACAAGAAGCTGTTGGTAATTCATGTTTCATTTTATTGTTTAGCATCATACTGAAAAAAATTTAAAAGTGGTTGTTCATTTATGAACTCCTTGTACACTAACATTGTTCTGATGTCTGCTTTTCTTGACTTGAAGAATCTAACTCAATGTGATTATTTTGAGAAGGCACTAATAATATAAAATATTATATCCAAAAACTGCAGAGTGTATGACCTGGAAGAAACTTTAAAAATAATAAAAACTAGAAGAGTTGTAGTAAATACAATCATGATACAAATGTCACAATGTTTTTTCTAGCTCAGACATAATAATTCATCTAATGAGAATATTGATATCCAAAAAAATTCTTGTCAAATAAATTTGGGGTTTAGCTCACATATGTCTTATGAAAAAGTCTTCTTGGCCTTCTCATAGTGTTAGACATTTCCCCATCACCACCAATCTCATCTTGGAGCCCAAAGAGGTTGCTTTGAAGCCATCCTTCAAAGATGCCCTCCAAAGACAATATTGCTTCTGCTGGTGCTCATTAAAGGTGGCTCCATTACTGCTTCTGCTTGTGTTGACCACATGAGATCTGCTAGGTACTGACATTTGTTTACAAAGTACCCTCCCCGGAAACTTCGAAAGCTGCTTTACCAATACTAGACCACTGATGTAGAGTCCATATTTTTAGTCTCTTTTATTGCAGTCTCTTTGTTTTAGAACTCAAAAATGAATTTAAGGAAACTGGAGTAGGAACATGTGAAGGATTTTATAAGTTGTAGTGAGAATCCCTGTTCCACTCAGTCTTAGACTTTGATGTTTATCATGCCTGGCCTTTTAGTATTTTCACAAAGAGAGTGTAACATAGTAGTTATGAGCAGGAATATTGATTTAAGCCATTCATGATTTTGAGTCCCAGATCTGCTATGGACTAAATACCTCTATTTCTACATAGGTCTTTAAAAATCTCTCAAAGGCTGTTTCTTCATCTGCGAAGTGGACACAATCACAGTTGTGAATATCAAATGAGGTACTGTATTGTTTCCCAAGACCTCTAGATTTAATGAATCACGAAAATAACACAAAATAATGGGAGGAAAGAAGCAACAAGGGTTTGCCAAGGAAGATTTTCTACTACTGCGTCAATTCCATGAGAGAAATTACAGTTTATCACCAAACACATAGAATATACAACTGCATTTACCAAGGAAAAAATTGGGAACTTTGTTCAACTCTCTCTCTCTCTCTGGCATATGTCTCCACATCTAGCTTTATACTGTTATACATCCTTTAGATGAGATCTCCTTTGAGACATGTGTCTGATCCCCTTTAAATAAAGGACCTTCTGCAAATCCTACATTTGCTTCTTGGCGTGATGTTTTGGTTTTGCAAGACCCCTGGGTTTGGATATCTCCTGAGGCATCCTGAGCTGGAAGTAGCATACTTCCTGATACAGCCCTCAACAAAACTCTGCCTTAGCTCAATCAGCCCTAGGCCTTCCAAGATAGAGGGTAAAACTTAGACCAGACAGTCAGAATGAGATGCTGGCTATGGCAACTGCTCTAAATTCTAAAATCCACACCGCTCATTTAGCCTTAGTATGTGGCATTGAATTTCATCATCCACCTTACCATAGTGATATAAGGGTCTACATCTCTGAATGAAAGGCAGAACTAGATAGAGAAAAAGCTTCATAGTATTTACAGCATAAATCACAAATATAGTCCAGATACTGATAATACATCAACTTATTTTCTAATAAATAAAAATGCTTAGAGGTGATGGAGTGCTTTTCATCTTGAGAGAAATTTATGAACATTGACTAATTTATCATTATTTACAAGCCAATTAATTTTCATTGCCCTGAGGCAGAAACTGTAATTATGCCAGACTGGCAGATGGGAGAATAGAAACTGGGGAGAAAATGAAGACAGAATTGTGAGTTTAATAGTGCTGAATGAAGTGGATATTCACTGTTTGTATGAGTCCGTTTTCACACTGCTGATAAAGATACCCGAGGCTGGGTGCTATGGCTCACACCTGTAATCCCAGCACTGTGGGAGGCTGAGGCAGGCAGATCATGAGGTCAGGAACTCGAGACCAGTCTGGCCAATATGGTGAAACCCCATCTCTACTAAGAATATAAAAAATTAGCTGGGTGTGGTGGTGCACACCTATTGTCCCAGTTACTTGGGAGGCTGAGGCAGGATAATTGCTTGAATCTGGGAGGTGGAGGTTGCAGTGAGTAGAGATCACGCCACTGCACTCCAGCCTCGGTGACAGAGCGAGACTCCGTCTCAAAAAAAAAAAAAAAAAGATATACCCAAGACTGGGCACTTTACAAAAGAAAGGGATTTATTGGACTTACAGTTCCACATGGCTGGGGAGGCCTCACAATCATGGTGGAAGGCAAGGAGGAGCAATTCACGTCTTACTGGGATGGCAGCTGGCAAAGAGAGAGCTTGTTAGGGAAACTTTCATTTTTAAAACCATCAGATCTCATGAGACTCATTCTCTATCAGGAGAACAGAACAGGAAAGACCCACTGCCATAATTCAATCACCTCCTACCAAGCTCCTCCCACAATATGTGGGAATTGTGAGTTATAATTCAAGTTGAGATTTGGTGGGGAAACAGCCAAACCATATCACTGTTCAATTTAAATACCATAAAATAAAATCTACGGTGGATATTTCAGAAAGATATTATTCTACATACTGACAGGTCATTCACTTGCTCACTGTCATCTTCACCTCCTCCCTCATTCAACAATTTATTTACTCAATTTGTTCATTTAACCAATGTTTGTGGAGTACTATAACAGGTACTAAAATAAAAACTTCAGTAACTTGAGTAAGATGTATTAGGCATTCTCAAGAAATTCAGGGTTATATAAAAGAAACTAAAATGTTATTAAATAATGGCAAAGTGGTTTTATAAAGACTATAGGATAAGTAAGAAGTGTGTTATCAAATCAAACTGCATAGTAGGGGCAGTAAAAGCTTCATGGGTAAGGTGTCATCTCCACTATTTTTTTTTATTTTTTTGAGACAGAATCTCACTCTGTTGCCCAGGCTGGAGTGCAGTGGCACAATCTCAGCTCACTGCAACCTCCTCCACCTCCTGGGTTCAAGCAATTCTCCTGCCTCCGCCTCCTGAGTAGCTGGGATTACAGGGACGCACAACAATACCTAGCTAATTCTTAGTAGAGACAGAGTTTTGCCATGGCCAGGCTAACCTCAAGTGATCTGCCTTCCTCAGCCTCCTGAAGTGCTGGGATTACAGGCATGAGCCACCATGTCCGGCCCACTGTTCCTTCTTGAAAGATTACTGGGTTACTTTTAAAAATAATGATAAGGAGTTGATAGTGGAATATTCCAGGAAATGAAGACTCAGTGGGCACTTGAAGCTACTGCACTGGGACTCAGATACGGGGTTTATGTACACTTGGAGCTGGCCTCAGTCCCTTCATCCCAACATGACTTCAGGATGAGAAACTGAAATTATCGTCAGTTACTATACAGTGGATGGTTAGCAGGTTTCTCAGAGGGCACTGGTATTTACAACAATGGAAAATGTGCTTTCTCTTTATCTTTTTCCAACTGCAGAAATACGAGTAGTGTAGAATATTAATCAAGAATATATCTGTAATATTTTTAGAGGTGAGTTATTTATTTTTATGTAGAAAGCCTGTAACTCAGAGCTCTTACTTTTCTTTTGTATTCCATCGGCAGCAGTAACTGAATAACTGTCTTCAAAAAGATCTGTGAGTTTAGATGAGTTCTTCAAGGTAAAAGTTATCCTCAAGACTACAGGGATAAACCTCAAATGATTTCCTGTTTCAAATAAAAGAAAGGGTTGAGAGGCTTATCTAGGCACAGGTGTTTTAGAGTATACTTACATAAGAATATAAATACAGCTTTTACCACTTCTAATTTCTTTTTTAAAAATCGTATTTGCTCTAACACCAAGTTAAAATGTCTATCCTATATAGATTGAAAATGATAAAAGAATACTGCCAGGATCTCATTACTGATTATGAGACTTAAGACAGCAGTTATGGGAAAGGTTATTTCATTGTTACCTTGTGTTTTTCAGAAGGAAGCTTACTTCATCCTTAAGCCAGTGAAATATTTACAATGCAAAGTCCAAATATATTTGGACTTTGGGTTTGCTAGTGATAAAATCTTTCTTAGTGAATTCCAATTATTCTTTCCAGACTATTTGGAGAGAAATGTAAATCTGTTTCATGGTCTCCATGTTTTAAAGTGGTTTCTTACCAATTTATTTTAATCCATATCCGAGCCTTTTGACCTGGATGTGATGTGACACTATAATTTAACTATTTCAGAAGACCAAGGGGCATGATTGCTAATACTTTGTGGATTAAAACAAATTCCTGTACAATTTAAAACTTAGTCATTTTCTCTTTGAAGAATTTTTAGGGATGAGCCATGAAAGAACTTTCTAAAAACACCTACCAGTTGAGCAAGTGTTACATGTTAATTCTCTGATTATATATTTACCTAACAATTACAATGGGAAAACTATCTACTGACCAGGACCTATAGTTTAGTATCATCATGAGCTTCTAACCAGATCACACTTTAGTTTGTATAGTAGAGTAATATTGCTGAGGTTAGCTCCTAAATGAACCTGTTCCATTTCATACTTAAAGAATTTACTTCATCTTGTTTGAATTTCATTTTGTCACTTACATGATTTAGCACAAACTCCTAAATTGGCAAGAAAGCAATGACAAGAATCCCAAATTTAACATTTTAAATTACAGTGTACATTACTTTCACATACATGATTTCACAGGTACATTAACTTTATACAAGATATCTTTTTAGGAGTGTCAGTGCTACACTAGTGAATTTACGTTTCAGATATTTTCCACATGCTTCACTGCAGTCTTCTTCACAGGCTGATTACAAATGTGTATTCTAGCTTTCATCATTACGCCATTAATCTTAATAACTTTGACGTGTTGTCGCTGCATGTCAACCAGGAAAAACAATGATGAAGACCATTTAATATACAATAGCATGCTGCTAATCACGTCTTATGGGCTCTGTCTGACTTAATCTTACAGTCATAAATTCAGGTTGGAGGTTACCAGCATTTGAAAGAGAAGGAAATAATGGATTACCTACTTGTAATTATGTGGATAATGATGAAATTTAGTAGAATCATACTTTGTATGTTAGCTAAATATAAAGAATAACATTTACTGAAAATTACCTGTAGGTATTTGTTAATTTCACACAAAAGATGTTGTGGTTGAAAACTTTTAGTTTTTCTGAATACAGATTATGGCATACAAAACAATATGCTAAGCATGATGGAAGAGACAAACTAAAATAGACCCCTTGATATTTTTGATGTGTTTCCTCTGTGTCCTGTACAAACTCCAAATTTAGAGATAAATGGTATGTTTATCTTGAGGTCCAGGAGTGATCTTTATGAATCTGTAAAATCCCTAAAATTATATGCAAAGTTTTTTTTTGGCATATAGACTTATTTTCTTGTGTGAACACACCTTCATCAATTCTCTAAAGTTTTCTTTACCTCAAAGAAGTAGAGAACTACTGAACTGGATATATAATTTCTTTGATAAAGTGTAGAAAATGACTTTTCCTGCCCTCTGAATATGTAACTATGAATCTAAATTAATCCAAATAAGTAATATTAGAATTTTCTATTGAATAATACTATGTCAAAGTAAAACAGCTCACCATTTCAACTTCAAGTTTTATCTATCATTTGTTGTGTAGATTCTGTTCTAGTTGGAGGATTCACTGTAACAGTTTCATAAGTCTTTTTTTGTTTCCATAAAAAATAGGTGGTATACTCATTCATGTCACTGATTTGATTCACATCAATTTTAGCATTCCATTAAAAAAATCCAAAGGTCTATATTCTGGTTACAGTAGTACAAAGGATTGAGTTGATTTTCAGAATCGTTTAAAAGGAATCACTTCACAGGAGTTTATGTACATAGGGTGATGATTAAGGAATAGCAACAAAAATCTGCCTTGACATCTGGATGCAGGGCAGTTAGGTAGGTAATTTAGCTGAGTAATTTGCTTCTGTACCATAATCTCACATCATAAGGTGCTCAGATTTTTGACTTAGACAAACTGCATATTACATAAGTCATAAATTCCCTGTGTTACTCAAAATAGTTGAAATTATTAAGTTAAATCCAGGAAGACATAGTCTACTGTAGTCCTAAAGTAATGACAGAATCATAAATAATGATGGATAAAGAAACAACTAAACACCAAATGACAACTGATGGTATAATAAGTTGTAATTTTTTTTATTTTAAGACTTGCTTTGAGGGCAATTTCAAAGTAGAATTAAAAATAAAGTTTTAAGCAACGGTAACCTCATTGCAATAAACATTTAGATACTCCCTAGGTTTTACTTTGAAAAAATGTACACATTTGCATATGCAAATGTTGATGCTTTATTGAAAAGAAAATTATCCTAAAAAGGTTATGAAGCAGGGCCATAGCATTTCAGAGGTTTGGAGGTGACTGCCCCTGGTATCATTAAAGAAGGACGGTAAATATAAGGAGATATGGATAAAACTGGGCTTTGAAAATTGCTAGCACAGCCACAGTGCAGAAGAGTAGGGAATGCATTTCTAGAGCTGAAATGGAGTAAGTATGCACCCAAAGAAAGGAGAATGCCAGGTATTTCAATGTGATAATAACTTTGGTTCAAGCTATTTGTGTAGGAAGGTAAAAAACAGTCATTCTGGAAAATTAGGTTGAGATCAGATTGCCAACGGTCTAATTCCAAACCTTCTGGACTCTTGTCATCCATCAAGCTCAAGATCATTTTTTTCCTTGGACCTCTACTTACATTTGCATCTGTATTATTCACCGATATTTATTATTTATAGTCTTTCGCCATCATGATCTTTTCCTATATATTTGTCATTTCTCCAAACAGATGGTGAATTCTTGAAGAGCCCTTTTGTCTAGGTGCGGCATGGCACCTAGATAGCTTTTTATTGACACATTGCAGTTAACAAGAACAAAAAAAGTGGCTAGAAAACTGCCTTGTCCTTTAAAAAAGTTATCAATTTTGTAGACTCAATCTACACACCACAATCCCTGTCTCACCTTTGCCAAATGATATGCAGAAAGAATGAGGTATTATATGGTGGAGGAAAAAGATTACTGGCTTAGATTTATACTCAGGGTTCTAATTCTAGTTATATTACTGGCTTTTTAATTTTTTGGACCTAGGCTTATTGAATTCTCCTCTGCTATTGCTTTTGTAAAAATGGGTTATCACTACCTGTCTTTTATTTCAAAATAACGTTTTTAGAGTTAGGGTCAACCAGTAATGAAGTGATTATATACCTGAGATGGTGTAAGATTTTATAATTTTTATTATTTTAAGTGATAAACAGCAAAAGCTCAGTAAACAGTGCCAGTAGCTGCAAATCAAAGGCTGATCTTTAATCCAGTCTCATGAAGAGAGGACATTCGAGCCCACTCCAGTCTGTTAGGTCACGTTGGCACTAAGACAGCAGTTGTAAAAATACTGGTTAAGGAAAGGTAACAATTAACCCCTGTGGACAGCAGTTTCTTCACCCGTAAAATAAGACATGTAGGGCAGTGACCTTCAGAGACCCTTTTAGTTCTAAGCTTCTAGAATATTCTTTAGTGCCTCAATAATTCCTGCTGTAGAAATAGGGGAAAGTCTAATTCTGCCCTTTATTGGTGAGATAGCAGAGCCAGCTCACACAAACTGATGAGAGTGAATTATTAAATCTCCAGCAGTTTAGAGAGTCAATTGACACCATGTTAATAGCTGGAAATAGGCCAGAATATACCACAGAAATCTGCAAATCTACAAATCAGGATCTTCTCCATGAGTCGGTTGTTAAACTTTTAGCAGCCCATCTCTGATCCTGTTTGATCCCACATCTTGAGTTGTGGGAATTATACAGCTGTGCATAGCAAAACAAATAGAAAAGATGGAGGTGGCCTGTTGGACATATCTTAGAACCACAGGATACACAAGAGGACCAAGCATTGTGGTGAGAAAACATTAGGCAGCTAGGTGGTGGGAGAAAGGACTTTTGGCTTAAATGACTGGAGAATATAAACTTGAGTTAGAATCTGTGAGCAGTAATGACTAGCCTGATGTAAATTGGGAAATGGACACTGATTCTACCTTACCATTTTAATTAATCACAATATGTAATTGTTTGTATTCAAATTAAGAGTATAGATTCTGTTATTATTCATCTGAGTATGGGTATAGTTGTTCTTTACATATGTTTTAGAAATTGATTAGTCTGGTTGGAAGCTATCGTTGGTATTGATAAAACCTGTTTTCGAGGGCAGGCCTGTCTCTTAGTTCACTTACTGTTTTGTCTTGTTAGCAAATGTTTCTTCCTCTATGGCTAAATATACAACTTAGTCAACACTTGTTATGAAATTGGAAGTCATGAAAACATAAAAGTGTTTGAAGTTGGGGAAACTTAAACTGTGATTAGCTCATTTCCAAGTAGAACGACAAGTTCTATGTTTTTAGGTTAAAAGTTTGACATCTTTAGTTTATGCTCGTTCACTTTTCATCTCTTGCTACTGGATCTACTTCAACTTTCTCTTCGTATCTTCAAAAATTTCTCTTCATTCGTTGGTATTTACACTTTTCCACTTAAAGTGATATTAACTTTCAGAGAGTACATTCATTACCTGCTTTTAAAAGATTCTGATTTTGTTAGTTGAATCTATTTTCTTGTTGGGTGCTTCCACTGATTATCATAGGAGCCTGGAAGCTGGAAGAATGTGGCCCAATATGGGCATATAATTATAGTGATTTTCCCCCCAAATGACTTTGTATATAGATTATACTTTCAACTCTGTTTAGAAATTGCACCTTTTACAAACCGCTTTTAAGAATATGCTGTAGTTAAAATATGAAAGTGAATGTGATTTTTCTGGGTAAATTCAAGATTGCCAATTTGGTAAGCTTGTGACATTCTTGTTTCTCAATACCTATCTCTTCAGGGTCAAAATTGTATCATTTCTTATATTTTTCCTACAGTTTATTTTCCCACATACTTAAATTTGACTTGAAAATCTTAGAACATTACATTTTCAGATAGAGACATTCCAGGTCAGTAGAAATAAAACTAACTTTTAATATGTTCTTGCTACATTCTAGACCTTGTGCTAAAACTTGTGCAAGTGTTATTTAATCTATGTGGCAGGCCAATGAGGTAGATATTTGCTATGGGTTTATCAACCAAAAACCATAGATATGAGAGAAAATCATCTCCAAATATTTGAATTCACTGGGGAACAGGAAAGAGGGTAATAATCCATAATGCATTATGGCAAGCCACAGATGTATCTGGTAAGGCAAGAGTGAGTAGAAGTTTAATTGGCAAAAAAGGAGAAATTAACATAAGCTGCTTGGAAACAGAGTTCATTGGTTCTGGCGGCTCAAAGCTAGAGCTGACAAAAGTTCATTGCGGAAGGTACTATAACTGGGCAAGTGTTCTTTCCAGAGCATCTTATCTGAATTACTGTGGTGCTAAAGAGTATCTAGTGATAAACCTTCTTGGCTAGGTGTGGTAGCTCACGCCTGTAATCCCAGCAATTTGGGAGGCTGAGGTGGGTGGATTACTCAAGGTTGGGAGTTGGAGAACAGCTTGGCCAATATGGCTAAACACCATCTCTACAAAAATTACAAAAATTAACTGGGCTTGGTGGCACATGCCTGTAATCCCAGCTACTTGAGAGGTTGAGGCAGGAGAATTGCTTGAACCTGGGAGGTGGAGGTTGCAGCGAACTGAGATAGTGCCACTGCACTCCAGCCTGGGCAACAGAGTGAGACTCTGTCTCAGGAAAAACAAAACAAAACAAAACAAAACAAATAAACAAAAAACAAATAAAAAAACCTTCTCATAGAAATGCATATATGAGTATGAAGTGTGAAAGCCTTGAAAAGCAGGAGATGCATGAAGGATATGAAGGGATTTCTTGTGGGGTTTTAGAAAGTTCTTGGAAACAGCTCTTATCTCACACATACAAATATGAGCCATCTCCTTTATGCCTTTCTTAACCAATTTTGCGTGTATCTGACAAGAGGGACTTCATTCTGCTGTCTGCCACTTTCACAGGTTGAATCATATGTCCTACCAAAACGTATTTTGAAGTCCTAACACTCAGTATCTCAGAAGGTGACTCGATTTAGATATAGGGCTTTTAAAGAGAGAATTAAGAAAAAATGAGGTCATATGGGTGGATCCTAATCCAATATGTTGGGTGTCCTTATAAAAACAAGAAATTAAAACACAGACACACACACACAGACAGAAAGATGACCGTTTGAAGACAAAGGGAAAATATAGCTATCGCAAGCCAAGCAGAGGGGCCTCACAGTGAAACCAACTGCTGACATTTGAAAAAAATTTTTAATTTTAGATTCAGGGGTATGTGTACAGGTTTGTTATAAGGGTGCATTGTACGGAACTGAGGTTTGGGCTTCTACTGATCCTGTCAACCCAGACACTGAACATAGTACCTAACATGAAGCTTTTCAACTCTTGCTCCCTTCCCTCCCTTCCTCTTTCTGGAGTCCTTACTGCATATTACTCCCATTTTTATGTCCATATTTACCCAACCTTTAGCTCCTAGTTGTAAGTGAGAACAAAAGGTATTTGGTTTTCTGTTTTTGGGTTAATTCTCTTAGGATAATAAGCCCCGGCTGCATCCATGTTGCTGCGAAGAATATGATTTCATTTTTTATGGCTGCATAGTATTCCGTGTTGTATATATACAACATTTTTAAAAATCCAGTCCACTGTTGATGGGCACCAACATTGATTCCGTGTCTTTGCCGTTGTGAATAGTGTTGTGATAAACATACACGTGCAGGTGTCTTTTTCGTGGAACAATTTATTTTCTCCTGGGTATATATGCAGTAATGAGTTTGCTAGGTTGAATGGTAGTTCTGTCTTAGTTCTTTGAGAAATCTCCAAACTGCTTTCCACAACGGCTGAACTAATTTACATTCCTACCAACCGTGTGTAAGCAACCCCTTTTCCCCTCAGCTGTGCCAACCTCTTTTTTGACTTTTTAATGTTAACTATCCTGACTGGTGTGAGATGGTATCTCCTTGTGATTTTGATTTGCATTTCTCTGTTGATTTTTAAATGGGTTTATCATTATTATTCTTTTTTTTGCTTGTTGATTTGTTTACGTTCCGTACAGATTCAGGATGTTAGGCCTTTGTTGGATGAATAGTGGGTAAATATTTTCTCTCAATCTGCAGGTTGTCTGTTTACCCTGTCAATAGCTTCTTTTGCTGGGCAAAAGCTCTTTACCTGCCAACACTTTGATCCTGGATGTCCAGATCTGTGAAAAAATAAATTTCTGTTTTTGCAGCAACCCAGTCTGTGGCATTTCATTATGGCAATTATGCAGACTTACTTTGTTGGGCCAATTGCTAGAAGACCTTGCGGAACTACTACTCTTTTCATCATACATATGAATAATCTGAGGTTTAAAGAGATTAGACGAAATGTCCAAGACCACGTAGATGGTAACTGCCTGAATGCGACTGAAGCTAAGGTTATTCGTTCAGTAAGTATCTCTTTACCCTGTACCATATACTAGGCACTATCATATCTAAAGGTACAAAAGTGAAGAAAAAATTTCAAAAGAGGTACAGAATCAAGGGATCCAAATTATAAGAATAGTTAAGTAGTTCCTGCATCAAAATCAAGCACTATCTGAAAAGAGTCTGTATGTGTTTTCAGACTGCTGGAGGCAGTGGTGGTCTCTGGATTCTTGCTGTGCCTTTTCTAGTGTTAGACAGTGAAATTTTACTGAGTCAAAATGTTGCTATTGGAGACTACGATTCCTTCCCTGAAGTTCGTTTCGAGAAACAGAGGTCCATAAATATTTTTCAAACAAACAGGTAAAAACAAAAACAAAAAAATAAGAAAGGAGAAATTCTTAGCAAACAAAGTTGGGAACTTTTCTGTTTTATCTCTTTTTTTTGAGATAGAGTCTTGCTCTGTCGCCCAAACTGGAGGGCAGTGGTTCGATGTCGGCTCACTGCAACCTCCACCTCCTGGGTTCAAGCAATTCTCCTGCCTCAGCCTCCCGAGTAGCTGAGATTACAGTTGCACGCCACCACACCCAGCTAATTTTGTATATTTTAAGTAGAGATGGAATTTCACCATGTTAGCCAGGATGGTCTCGAACTCCTGACCTCGTGATCCTCCCACCTCGGCCTCCCAACGTGCTAGGATTACAGGTGTGAGCCACAGTGCTCAGCTGGGAACTTTTCATTATCACTCTTTTGGAGCTTCCTCATAGCACAAGAGTCCCCAACCCTCAGGCCACAGACTGGCAGGTGTCTTTGGCCTGTTAGGAAAGGGCCACACAGCAGGAGGTGAGCTGCAGGCAGCCAGGATCACCGCCTGAGCTCCAGCTTCAGTCAGATCCACAGTGGCATTAGATTCTCGTAGGAGCATGAATCCCATTGTAAACTATGCATGCGAGTATTCTAGGTTGGTGCTTCTTATGAGAATCCAATGCCTGATGATCTGAGGTGGAACAGTGTCATCCCCAAACCATAAATGATCAAAAGGCTCTTATTTTCAGCACACATGTAAAAAATTCTCATTAGGTAATAGGCAACTCTTTGAAGTAAGAGGACATTAATGGTAAATCTTGTTTGTTTGTTTGTTTGTTTTTGAGACTGAGTCTTGCTGTTGCCCAGGCTGTAGTGTAGTGGTGTGATCTTGACTCACTGCAACCTCCATCTCCTGGGTTCAAGAGATTCTCATGCCTCAGCCTCCTGAGTAGCTACGATTACAGGCCCATGCCACCACACCCAGCTAATTTCTGTATTTTTAGTAGAGATGGAGTTTCACCATGTTGGCCAGGCTGATCTCCAACTCCTGACCTCAAGTGATCTGCCCATCTCAGCCTCCCAAAAGGGCTGAGACTACAGGTGTGAGATACAGCCCCCTGCCAAATCCTGTATTTTCCTAAGTCATCATTTAAATTGGCTTTTAAAAATTAGAAACATTATAATTTACATTATTATGGATATCCAAATATATATTTAATCCAAATCAAACATTTCTAAAGAGCTGTTTCAATTTAAATGGGAGAAATATTAAGAAAGATTACATGGAGTACAAATTAGTGTTAACAAACTTACATGTATACTTGAATGGAATTAGCTGTATCAAACTCATTAACTTAAATTAGAAATTTTGGAATTTGTGACATAATAATTTTCATGTTTTTCCATTACACCAATGTTATTTGTATATTAGAAGAGGATAGGTACATATTCTGTTGAAGAGATGAATATAGTAAAAATTATGTGGGTGCTAGCTGTTATCTTATGCCTCATCTTTATAGTCAATTTTTACAGAAAATCTGTATGCTAAGGATGGTCTTCCAAATTATCACATATTAGGGACAGCTAGACGAGTGACTTGAAAAAAATCAAGAGTATGGTGGATTGGTAATGTTTTTAGAATCTGAAAATATCACGGTACTTACTTACAAATGCCAACTGCATCTCCTAGGCAGGATTAATCCATCTGTTCTCTTTGGGCTTGGTGTACACAGCTTCAGTCTGTGAGCTCAGTGATTTACAGAGGAGGCTACTTCATACATATCTTCTAAAAAGAAAATTCAGACATTTAAAAGAAGAAATTAAGACATCTTTATTTTACTAAGACATTGTAGACTTAAGGAAATCATTTTATAAAGATAGCATTTGGCAGTATTCCTTAAATATCTTTTAAAATGTAGTTCAAATGTAGTTAAACTTACATACAACTTTCCAGGAAAGCACTTGTTTGCATAGAATGTGGTACATCTACATAATATTAGATCTTTCCCCATAATAATTTTGCTTACATTCAATTATAATTTGTATTTAGCCTTTAGGGCACATGAATTTATTTAGGTTATTCTGAAGTTATAATTATGTTTTTGCCACAGATAAAATATTAATTAGTGAGCTAACCATACACAATATAAATTATGGTTTTTACTGTGCTATGGTGGTCCTATGTTAGGAAAGAATGAATTTGAAAATGTTTAAAAATAAATACTTTGATTAATTAGTGATAAAATTCACATATATACTAGTAATTAATGCTTCTGAATGTGTGTTTTTTTGTAGATCAGATGATGCTAATAATGTGTTACTATGTAAAAATTCTCTTATACACATTTATGATTCCTAATAAGAAGATAAACTGTGATCTTTGAATTATGTACTATTTTTAAAAATGATGATGGTACTTTCTATATCATATAATGATTATACACAAAGAATAACTGATTTCAAAACTTGTTGAAATTCAGACACATTTTAAGTAATTTTAAACCTAATCATGATTTTTGAGCTCTCCAAAATTATATCTTGTTTAGTAATGCACTTACTTAACATTTTAGCTACTTACATGCTGTCCTACCCCATCTATGTTCTTATAAAAGACTACTTGAGGCTGGATAATTTATAAAGAGAAGAAGTTTATTTGGCTCATGGTTCTGCAGACTGTATAAGAAGCAGTGTGCCAGCATCTGCCCCTGGTAAGGGCCTCAGGAAGTTTCCACTTGTTGAGATTCACTCAGGGTGGCTCAAAAAATATCACGGAAAATATTAGGGAAAGTTACAGATCATAGTCTCAAATCTTTTGGAAGGCTGAAAGGTTTTACTGGGACAGACCGAAGGTGGCAGGTCCATTACTAGGGAAGAGATAGGGACAATGAAAGGCTTTCCCAGTTTGTCTGTTTACCCCACATCCCTTTGTCTCCACTCTGTTTACTCATGTAAACAGTTGTGCTGGATGGTCCTCTCAGGGGGAGACCAAAGGAGGATTACCCAGTCACAGTATTTACTCTGGGCCTGGAATCTAAAGTTTTTATCATTCGTAAAACCACTCTTTTAACTGTGTTAATTATCCACAAGCATGTTGACTTAGAACCTCTGTTATGAAATAGTGACTAAATAAATATGTGGATGTACAGGGGGTCTTGGTTGACTGGCTGCATTTTGCCTTCTGAAAGCAGCCAACAACCATCTCTAGTCCACTTGAATCACTGAACCAGGTGTGAGAGTGCATTCATTCATCTGTTGTTGAGTCAGGGTCTGCAGGACAGACCTCCATAGGTGGGGACCAATGTCTCATCCACTCATGGCAGAAGGTGAAGGGGAGATGGCATCACATGGAAGGGAAGAAAAGAAGAGGGAAAGGAAGTGCCAGGCTCTTTTCAACAATTGGCTTTGGAGAAAACTCATATATCTCACTTATTACTGCAAGGACAACACCAAGCCCCGTTCAGGAGGGATCAACCCCCGTGACAAAACACCGCCCACCAGGCCCCACCTCCAATGTTGGGAATCAAATTTCAACACGAGATTGGGAGGGGACAAATATCCCAACTATATTACATGTAGACAAGAAAACATATGTAAGTGAAAAATACCACTAGCATGTCTAGGGCTTGATATCAAACCAAGTCATGTACAAAACTAATTATATTTTATAATAATGGAACATTATCAAAAATTTGAATGAGATTTTGTTAAATTTGCTTTGCAAGAAAAAAAAAAGCTACATCTTTTGCTTAATATGAGTCTATGCTTAGCTTTTCCCCCCTAAAACGGAAAGAAAATGTATTTTAAAATATTGTTTATTTTTTGGTTTAAGTACTTTTGAAAATGCTTCTGATGGGCATGTTGAGAATTTGAAAATGGTATTACTCACATAAGAATAGATTTTTAAAATGCTAGATTTTCCAATGATTGAATGGCATGTCAGCTCCCCCCACCAAAAACACCCAAAAAAACTAAAAACGAAAGAAATAAAAAATATATGTTACTAAGATCATCTTTAGTTATGGAGTAGCTACAAATTTGTCTGTCCAGGATTCCACTTTAGGGAAACCACCTCTTGCCCCTTCTAGAGCTAGCCTGTGCAGTCCATAGGTCTTCTGTGTTAATTGAGGAGGCAACTGTGACCTAAGTCTAGCTTAAACAGAGTAACCTCCCTTCCTACCTCCCTGCTTCATTAATTGAACCACACAGAATCCCACCTGGGGCTTTTGAGGTGCTTTGTGATCTCTGGAACTTACATATCATATAAACCTAAAGTTGCTTGTGTTTGTGTACTCGCCAAGTGGAGAGATCCTCCAGAAGAATCAAGCCAGAAGGGAGGAGAGCAGAGTCAAGAGCTAGAGATCAAGCCTTGTTGGTCATCTTGGGAGACCTGGATTCAACTGACACTGAAGAAAGTGCAAATCCTGGGCTATCTTCCAACATGAACCCAGACCAAACGAGAAGGAAACCACAATAGAACAAATAAACAAAACATTCTTATTCACATTGGTTGGAATTAGGCTTCTGTCATTTAAAATCAAGAGTCCTGATTGGTATAAACACATTATTCTATCTGAACACAAGGCCTTGGAAAATGAAAGTAAATGTAAATACATTGTGTTTGACAAATATTAGTGAATTTCAAATACATTCCAGGCACTATCCCCAGGTAGATGGGATTAGAAAAAAATAAATCTCTGTCCTTTTGAATCCTACTTTTTAGCTGGGACAGATAGCCAATAAGACTTAATCATAATAAACAAGTAAATTCTAATGTATTTTACAAGATGATAAACGCTATGAAAAAATTTTGAGCAGAGTAAGGAGACAAGAAACCATGGAGGCAGAGTGGGAATGAGTTCTGACGACAACTTGAAACAGAGCAGTTGGAGTGGGCCTTTCTAAAAGGGTGATTACACAAAGCCTTGAAGGAGATGAAGAAGTTAGGTAGGAAGATACCTGCAGGTAGAGAATTCTAGACAGAGCAACAAGCCAATGTCAATGTAGAATTGTGCCTACTATATGCAAGGAGGATGGGGGAGGCAGGGTATTATATGGATTAGCAGAGAGACAGGGTTAGTAGCTCATGGGAAAACTGGGATCAAGAAAGTACTATTGGGGATGAACAAAGGTAGAAGGAAAAACTGATGACATAGGAGATAGGGGAAAGACAGCAATGGGTTCTAGTTGATAAGGACCAGTCTTAGACAGGGGATGGAAGAGCCTGGAATGCCAACACGGTGTGCAGGTGCAGACACAGATGAGCAGGAATCAGCTACCAGTGAAGAGAGAGGATGGATCAGGAAGTGTTGGAAGCTTGAAGACAAAAAACAAGGTGTAAAATACGCCTAGGACATTGGGGAAGAAATGAGACAGGGAACTACAGTGTAACTCTCAGGCTCTGCAAAGGCCTCCTTCCAATGTGTTATTTATTGTAAATGAGAATAGCTGATATAGTTTGTTTTCTCTAATTATATTCAATTGTATAGGTGCAGGCACAGAAAAGGCAGAAAGTTGAATTTAACCAAGGTTGTGGTTTTGCTAAGGAAGTATGATAAATTGAGAAAGAGGTAAGCCAGCTGGGAGTACAAGTCAAGCATCCCTAATCCCAAAAGCTGAAATCTGAAATTCTCCACAATTAAAAACTTTTTGAGTGCCAACATGCTGCCACTAGTGGAAAATCCCACACCTGACCTCATATAATGGGTTGCCATTGAAACAGAAACGAATTTTGTGTTTAGACTCGGGTTGCATCTCCAGGATACCTCGTTATGTGTATGCAAATACTCCAAAATCGAAAAATACAAAATACAAAATCTGACACACACCTAGTCCCAAGCGTTTTGGATAAGAGATACTCATACCATGTATGCAAGGGGTGATTATAAAGTGAAAGTGTCTGAAAGTGAATTTTGAGCTGAGTCAGCAGCTTACTGGGGACTTGGGGGAATAGAGATAACTGGTGAGATTAGAGGACTGGAAGTACTGGTGATGCATGATGGGGAGCAAGGAGGCAGTGGAGGCTAATAGATGGGATGCCACTGAGATTATGGAGTGGTCACAGGTATTTATAATGACAAGGTCCTGAGTATGAGCATCAGCATGTGAATGGGGAAGAATGAAGCACGTGGTTACTGGAAAAGGGAGTTCAAGAAAGTGAGGAGCACATATTGAAAATGCCCCTTCTTCTGGCTGGAATGTGAATATATTCCTGGGTTTGAAAGATCCATCTTGATGGGACCCTGAGGTGACCTTGGTAATGGCATCTATTTAAAGCAAAGCAACCGACAGGAAGCCCAAGTCCCTGAGGATGCTGAAGGACCAAATTGCTTCACCAGCCCTGGACTGCACATTGTTTTAGTCCTATTTCTTGCCATCTATTTCTCATAGCTGAGCCTAATTCCAATGGATATGCATCAAGCACTTACTTCCATGACACCAGTTACTCCTTCACCTCACTTTATCTTTCTCATTAGTTTAAAAGCCAGAATTAGCTTTAAACATCTCTTTCGTCCATTAAGACCCAGAGTAAGAATCAAGCACTCCATAAAGCATGACTTGGATTCTGCAGGCAGAATTAATTATCCACTTATTGGTATGACTCTAAATTCTGAATTTTAAATCCCAAATTCCGAATGTGTAAGATATCATCTTCATATATGTCTCACTGTGGTGTTTTGCAGATAGTAAGCTCTCAAATGCCGGCTGAACGAATGACTGATTTGACACCAGCCAAGCAGAATAAACTCACCACGAACCTTTGATATGATAAAGGGCAGCTTGGAGACGGACTTCTACAGTTAGCACTAGTGTTAGCAGATCAAAAGGGAAACGGACTCTGACTTCAGAGAAGTGTATCAGAGAGATCTCAGGGAGAGCACTACTTCAAAAGAATGCAACACATTGAGGTTTGCCTCTGAAGCGTGACAACTTCAGTCTGTCCCAGAAAAAAAAATGCTTTTTTTTTTGAAAGCTTGGCTGTGTTGAAATGCCAAGGCAGAACTTGACCACGGGCTTTTCTGAACTTGTAACTATTTCTTGGCAGGGTAGTTAGCATAAAAGCAACAGCAGCATAGAACTCTCAATGGGATGCTATTAAAAGGCAGCTGTTCAGGGGTAGACGAGGGAAACTGTTCTAAGGCAAGCCAGAGGAGCTAGTGCAGGTAATCCTTCATCTGAGAAAACCCAATTTACAAAGACACTTAGATAAAAATACGTCACCACAGGAGATGCACCTCAAATTAGAATTTGCATAGTATTTTTGCCAGAGCAATACTATTTAAATGACATTGGGGCTTGTCATACTATCAATAAAGCATTCTAGCTACTCTTTAGTAGTTTATTCTGGGACTGTAACTACCACTGGTGGATGCAACGAAAACTGGGTGCTGAGTTTAAATGAACTAATGTTCTTCCAGTAGCGCTCTGCAAAGATGCTTGCCGCCTGCCCTACCTGTTAAGATTGGCTTTCCTTTAGGGCCATGACATGTGTGACACTGGTTGGGTGGTTGGGTGTAAATGACAGTTTTATCAGCCAGCATTATTTTCAGTAAATAAAGAGTGGAATTACTGAACGTAACCATTGAACCTCGGCTCACTGTGAGTTTAGTAATTGCTTATTGTATTAGTTTAGATGCTGGCACTGCATGTGCTCTGTTTATTCTGATTTTACTAAAATAAAAAGTTCAAAAATCTTTAAAAAATGGCTTTATTTTTTGTTTGACTCAGCAGCACTTTCTAATCTGAGTACTCAATGTTTCTCTGTCCTTTATCAGCTACATTCTCATAGTTTGCTGGTCATTCTATTTCTTTTTTTTCCCCCAATAAAGGAGGTTTTCTTTGGCTCCATTTGAACAGAAAGACCAATTTTTACTTGGGGCTCAAGCTAAACACAATTTCCTCCCCATTCTTGGTGAAGGGTATGATACTGCTTGTGAATCATATTAATTATATTCCCCTTTCATCCAATGACAGTAGTTACAATGTATGCCCTTCACACCAATTGTTATACAGAAATGAAAACGTTTGCAGCAGGATACAAAAAGAAAACCATCAATCTAGTGCACATGCTGGAATTAAGGAGACTTTCCCTTCAGTGTGGGTAATAAAAGCTCCAAGACTCTACCTTTCCTAGAAAACTTAATTTCTCCCCACCTGATGCTCCCTGCCACACTTTATCATTTTATTGGAAATTTGCTTCATTTTCTCAGTCTATTTTATCTAAATCCATAGGACTTGTCTACATAACTGAAGTTTAATTTCAAAACACTTTCATCATGCTAATTCCTCCAGTATTTATTAAGAATCTACAGGGTACACAGAATTATAATAAACGCTGGGAGGGGGAAGGTGACTTGGGTTTAGGGGAAGACAGTCTTATCTTGGCCTAGAGACCTGCGGCTCACCGCACGCACACTGACATAGAAGAAGAGGTAGGTAAAGTTCCTAAAACATAAAACTTCAACTACAGCATTTCAAATGCTGTGCTGGTACTTGAAACAGAGAGGTTAACTTTTGTAACATGACCTAGGTTGGCAGAATTTTGTCTGGAGCTTCTAAATAAGAAATGATAAACGCATATTTTCCATAAAACAGATCCAGCTTGCATTGTAGTTTAATAAAATCTTATTTTTCTTCTACCTAATCATTTGACACCCCAGAAGCCATTCAGTTGCCAAGAAACAGACCAACAAACCACTAGCAGCACGTTTTATGAGACCATCATATACCTCACAGTTGATGACAGTTTTGTAAAAACAGTCCTGAATCTTTAAGGGTTTCATTTATAGCAAGCTGTAATAAAATTAATGTGAGTTATTCTCAGATTTTTAAATAAATAAAGGACATGTAAATCATGGAAATGCATACTAATCCTATCAGTATTTTTCTATAGATTCAATAGAAATAAAACAACCAACCACTCAAGCAACCAATGTCACATGTCACCACGTGTGTACACACACACACGCATACACACACACGCACACAGACACACACACGCACTTTGCTTCACTTGTATAAACAAAAGCCACAGATTCTGCAGAAATTATAATCTTCCTTGTGGCTAAGGGAGTAGCTAAGTTTGCTAAAGCTGCCATAATATATACTACAGACTGGGAGGGGAGGCTTAAATACATTTATTTTCTCACGATTCTGGAGGCTGAAAGTCCAAGCTTAAGGTGTAAGCAGGTTTGGTTTCTCTTAAGGCCTCTCTCCTTGGCTTGCAGATGGACACCTTCTGGCTGTGTATTCACATGGCCTTTCCTCTGTGCAAAAGCATATCTCTGTGTCTTTTACCTTCTTATAAGGACACCAGTCATATTGTATTAGGGTCTCAACCTTAAGACCTCAATTTAAAGGTCCTATCTTCATGCTGAGGTGTTACAGGTTAGGACTTCAGCAAATTAATTTTGGGGAGGGACACAATTCGGTCCAGAACTCTCGTTGTTTGAAATGACCAGTACATCAATTGCCTTTTCTAGGCACTTTTAAAACACGACATTGCAAACACTGTGGTTTGTAGAAAAGGAGATGAAATTATTTCTAAAATAAGAAAGCTGACTGTGACTTATTGCTGCTGTAAGACTTGCCCACACGACACCCATCCTAAAGTTTACCAGTTCTTCCCAGCACATATTTGCTTTCTAAGAGAAGCTAAGAAGATGAAAAGAGATACTGTCTAAGAAGTTGAACTTGGGGAATCTAGTGCAGGCTACAACTGTTGTATAGAGGTGTGACTGGGGACTGTGTTGTGTGGGACGCAGATGTGAGATGAAGAGGAGGGAGGATTACAGGCAGATGTGGGCCTGAGTTTGGACCCTCCCCGGTCACATGACCTTAATCAAACAAAGTCTCAGACTTCATTTATCACACTTATATGAGAAGTGATAAATTTCTAGAAAAATAACAGGATTCTATATCCAAAAGCAAGCTAATTATTTCCCCTAGACCCGTATTAATGGCAGTCTTTATTGACTTCCTCTTTTGTCATCTCTGTTCATCAGTTGTAAACTATAATCATTATTAAGTACCTATCATTTACTAGCACTAAACCGACAGCTATGCATATAAAACAAACTAACATATATTTTTTGCTTTCAATAAGCTTTCTATTCTATTGGGGGGAAGGGCATAAAATAGTTTTCCATATATTACTTATATTAAACATTTACATATAACATCTAAAGTAACTTCAAGTAACTCAATAACTATCTGAGTGTTTACTCCACACTAGGCCCAATGTTAGGAGGCAGGGTTACAAATTTATGGTGCTTCAAGAAGACTTATTGATCATGTTCTTATTCAAAGCACTAGGTTTACCTTTTTTTTTTTGAAAAAAGTTCTACATTAACTTATGCCAGATAATTTTCACTCTATTTCTGCCATAATTTATAGTAATAGTAAATTTATAAGTTTATAAAGGAGTCAACAGTATTCTGTCTAAATGTGTTTGGGCATATGCATATATAAATTGAATTGACACTGTAATTAATCATATGATTTTGCAAATTTGTGTCATTTTTATTTCATAAAAATCTTGTCATCACTCCAAAGTATTGTATAATGTTAAGGTATTGATGAAATCCCATCGAATTTAGGGCAATATTCATTTTATAATAAATTTGCTTCAAATGAGTCTATGGACCACTATATTAGTAGAAATTAACAATGCTTTCAATTAGTCGATGTTTTCTATTCAAATTGTGCCTTAAATAAATAATTTTGTGACATAGAAAATATTTCAATTAATATCTTCTTGGGGTTTAGTGGCTCCCATCCATTCATTCACTCATTCAACGAGTACTTTTTGGCTGATATACTTACTCAAGTATTATAGAAACTATGCTGGGCGCCCCCTTCTGGTGACTCAAAAAGAGGCAAAATAGGGAATGGTACTTGTTTGCTTTGGTGAAAAGTACCATATATTTTTCCTGCTAAAATGACCATTGTAATAGAATCTACGAAAAATAACATTTAATAGTTTAACACAAAATAATAAAGTGATGAAATTTATTTAACATATTTAGTATTTTCAAATTAATTTAATGCTGCTGCTTTTTTCTTTCTACCTAAGCTAAGCTGTTTGTGGTGCTGTACATAAGTGCAGTGCCCAAGCTTCCCAGAAGATGGCGATACACAGCGACTGACCGCTGCACTCAAGCCAAGTTGTCCCATTTCTCAGCCTTCATTACAATTTGTATGCTTTGTAACAAGGCATAATATTACTCCCAGAAACTGCCTAGACACTTGAAGGACACTGAACTTATCTGATAGGGTTCATAAAGCTTTGTTTACATCTGTAGACTCATGCATTTGAAGAGTTGAGTATGACAAGAGAGAATTAAAGAAATAGATTTTTATTCTTTAATTTCCCAGTTTGTTATATAAATAATCACAGTGCCTTTAGTGAAGATTAAAACTAAAGCCTCCCTCTACAATTTCTCTTAAAGGCATATAGTTTTTGCTTTTTTTTTTTTTTTTTTTTTTTTTTTTATCACAGAACAAATCTATACAAGAAATGAAGAATGTGGTGGTTGTGAACATAAAAGTCATGCAATTTTGTTTGGGAGAGAAATATAGAATGACATTAATGAAAGAGCTATAAAACAAATATTATAAGAGTACAGAGCAGCTATTTGATTAGAAATTTATCTTAGGAGGTTTGACCTACTTTTCTCTGAATTAAATGCAACCTCCTGAAAGTATTTTAAACACACACAGCACTTTTAGAAATACAGCTATCTATTTTTTTTCTTTAAAATCTTCAATGCAGTTTACTTAAAATGATGTATTTTGGATTTGGATTTTGTACTCATAAAAGAATGTTGTCACAGATAATAGTATATAATAAGGACAGGTAAAAGGGAATGAGTGAATTACAGAAAATGTAGATTACTTGAAATATGGAATATTATAAAAAATCTTATAAATAAGAAATATTAGTAAACTTCTGGGAGATTTTTTATCGAAGAGTCTTATTTAATTTGCCTGCATTTGGGGGCATAGGAGTTATATATCATACAATTTCAAATAGGAGAATTAAGCTCTTGTTTGATGGTGTTCACTGTTGAAATCAAGCACTGTATGCCTGCCTGTGGAAGGTCGGCTGCCTGCTTGCCTCTCAAGAGGGCTTATGAGTTGGAATTCATTACCTGATTTTATCAACACACCAAAAAGAGATCTATCTCTTTGAGATGGACTTATTAACCAAACCCCTGAGACAGATATATGAAAACATAGTGCCAATTTGTTTTACTCACAATGAGCAGTCCATGTTGTGAAAACTGGAAATCTTTGTGCTAGATCATATAATTTTCTCCCTATGGGCAGAATTACGTGAGAGGACAAATTATAATTGCAAGGTGATTATGTGTTTTAAGACACTGTTTTTTTTTTGGAGAGAGTCTTGCTCTGTCACCCAGGCTGGAGTGCAATGGTGTGATCTCAGCTCACTGCAACCTCTGCCTTCTGGGTTCAAGTGATTCTCCGGCCTCAGCCTCCTGAGTAGCTGGGATTACAGGTGCCTTCACCGTGCCCATCTAATTCTTTCTTTCTTTATTTATTTTTTTTGTGTGTGTTTTTGGTAGAAACAGTGTTTCACAAGGTTGGCCAGGCTGGTCTCGAACTCCTGAACTCAGAAGTTGATCCACCTACCTTGGCCTGCCAAAGTGCTGGGATTACAGGTATGAGCCACCATGTCCAGTGACACTGTTTAAATCAGAGGTAGACCTAATCTTGGTTCTTTTAAAATAGTAATGAATATGAAATTTCATGATACCAAGAACCCTGAAGATCAGTCAAAATGTAATTATGCTGCTCTTTCACTCTCTATTCAAAACAATAAATATCAACAAGTATCAATCAACAGTGAAATGGATAAATTGCTGCACATTGATTCTATAAATTATTATACACAATGAAAATGAAAATGAATGAATGAAAGCTCTACGTAACACATGACAAATGTCATAAGACACAAAATGCTACATGCATTATGATTCCACTTACATAAAAGAAAAACAGGAAAAGCTATATATTTTTGTAATGCATACTTCAGTGTTAAAGTTTATACTACAGAAAAGGTGAGTAAAAAAGCAATAATTACAGAATTGGAGAGTAATTACCTCTAGGGGGAAGGAGTGTATGGTAGATGTGTGTGTACTGGCACTGTTATTTTCTCTTGTTAACTGGATGTGTCATGGATATCTGTTTCTGTACTTTCTTGTAAGTATTAGGTTGAGCCATGTAAAATTATTGATATTTTAGCACTTTTTACACCATAGCAATTTTTGCTTTTGACAAAATAGCAATATTTCATATGGGTTAACCTAATAGGTTACATTTCACTAATTAAAATTGTATTACTTAACATAGTATCTATCTATAGAGATATAATATAAATGGATAGTAATATGTTTGTGTATATACATGGTTCTAGTGCCTTGAAGCTCTAGTGCCTTGAAGCAATGACACCTCAGTAGCAATGAGCACACCTAACACAATGATCTTGGTCTCTACCAGAATTATTCAGTAAAAGGGACTAGGGTGCTGTGGAACAATGGCTGATTCTAGGATGGAAGTAGGAAATATACAAGATGAGCCTGGAGTATTTTGTAGAGCCAGAAAGTAAGGAAGTGCTTAAAAGCACACACACACACACACACACACACACACACTCTCACATATATACACAAAATGAGGGGAGCAAGTCTAAGGGGCATAGGAGTCAACTGAAACAGCTTCCAAAGGCCAAAGCTAAAATTATTTTAACAAAACCAACAAAAACAAAATACTATTGGATTTTAATGCAGAATATAAAATAAATATCAAGGATCTAAATTGATACAAGTTAATAATCAGATAAACAAATAAATGGGTGAGAAGAGACAAACATCCCATGCAGAAGAATTACAAATAATTTATGTAGACACTCCACTGTCAAGAAGGTGGAACATGGCTGCCCACTCATTAAATGCTGCGCATACCCACTCCCTCAGCCAGGTGACCAAGTGTCATATCAACAGTGATAAGTCATGTTGTTGGTTGGGACACTTTTGATATGTTGTGATGAGAATGTACTTTATCTCTGTAATCTTCCTCCTCCGAGCTCATGAGCCCTGTCTAATTATGAGAAAAAAAAATCAAATAAATCCTAATTAACGGATAATCTACAAAATACTTAACCAGGACTGATCAAAACTGTCAAGGTTATAAAAAATATGAAAAGCCTGAGAAACTGTCACAGCTAAGAGGAACCTAAGAAGAGATTATGATGAAATGGATTGCGTTACTCCAAATCAGTTCCTGGAACAGATAAAGGACATTGGGGGTGGGGAGAACCTAATGAAATCTGAATAAACACTAGACCTTAGTTAATGATAATGTATCAATATTGATTTATTGATTTTCACAAATGTACCAAACGAATGTAGTTTTAATAATGAGAGAGTCTGAGTATTGGGTTTATGGGAACCTTCTGTGTTATCTCTGTAATTTTTATGTAGATCTAAAACTGTTTTAAAATAAAAGCTTATTAAAACAAAACAAGTCTTTTTTTACAAATATTTAAACAAATTAGTATTTTTCACTTTTGGGAGCAGTCTAAAAAGCATGCTGCCCATAACTGGCCATATTTTTCAAAGAGGGAGGTGTTGCCATCTCAGTTGAAGTATTAGACTTTTGATTGGCTGGGGTAAACTCCAACTGAAACTCGATTATGCAATTGGCAGAACACTTACGGTTCCTTGTAGGTAAAATGAAACAGCACAGTTCAGTTAAATCATGGTCAAAAGGCTTGATAACATGGAACCTATTATAGTAAACCATATTTATTTTGTGAGAAAGACTAGCTGAATGGGTTTGTCTGTGATAGTAGAGTTGGGAGAAATAGAGTCATTTCAGCGTCTCTTCAGTGGGTTGGTTGCATTGGGTAGAAATAAACATTCTTACACGTTCAAAGCCTCTGTGAAAGTATCCAGCCAGTGAGGCCAAAGCCAGTTTTTCTTACTTGCAGATGGCGTTTTGCATCCTGATGTGAGAGACAGTTGAAATATACCACAAGTTTTAAAATTTATTCCAGTTGGTATTCTAGCTCCTCAAACTACTGCTAGGAGGTTGGGAGGCGAAGTCCCAGCCAGGTGGCCGGAGTTGATCATATTCGATGTGACTGTGAGGACTGAAATATTCCTAGATACATTTGTAACTGTGGAGGACGTACAGTGAGGCTGAGATGCTTACATTCAGAAACGGGGTTATGTGGCAGAGGGTAAGTATACAAATAGTGAATTCTACAATGTGTTGATTAATGTGGTACACAATTCTTAAACACAAAAAATTCTTCATTCTACAGTGGGTCCTACAACTAAGTCCTGTGCTTGTTTCAAGGCAATGCTGTTTTGAAAGGACCACAGCCACGATGACCTGTGTTTAAAGAAAGCACACAGAGAGATGGGAGAACTGAGAACCAAAATAGCATGCAAGGAAAGGTAGGTGTGTTTAGATGGAAGGGAAGCCATGGTTTTTATTCTCAAGTTTTTAAGGGTTGTCATGAGGAAGAAGGAATAAACATGTTATGTTGTCCTAGATAGATCAAAGTAGCAATGGGCCAAGTTAAAGAAAAACAAATTTTGGAATGCTAGGAGGCAATTTCTACTAGAGCTTTTGGAAGATAATTAGGCTAGTTTACGACATGGTGAGAGCCTTGTCACTGCAACTTTCTAGGAAGAGGCTAAACAACCTCTGGGAAATGCTGAAGAAGAAAATCACCCATTATATAGCTAGGCATTGGCACAAAAGAAGAGGAGAAGAGGCATGAGAAGTACAGCATAGGGGACTAGAAGGCAAGCATTCTAGAAGGCATGGTCCAGAAGTCACTGTGAATGAACATTTCAACAACAGTGACTCAACAAGAGCAAAGCAATTCAAGATGTATTGGTCAGGCATGATGGTTCATGCCTGTAATCCCAGCACTTTGGGAGGTTGAGGTAGGTGGATCACCTGAGGTTAGGAGTTCGAGACCAGCCTGGCTAAGATGGTGAAACCCTGTCTCTACTAAAAATGCAAAAATTAAGCAGGGTGGTGGTGTAATCCCCGCTACTTGGGAGGCTGAGGCAGGAGAATCACTTGAATCCAGGAGGCGTAGGTTGCAGTGAGCCAAAATGTGAGATCATGCCATTGCACTCCAGTCTGAGTGGCAGAGTGAGACTCCATCTCAAAAAAGAAAAAAAGATAAAAGAAAAAAAAAGATGTTACACTAGTCAAGATCTCTAAAGAAACAACCAACAGGATGTCTATACCTCGACACAAGTGTGTGTGTGTGTGTGTGTGTGTATATATATATAAATTATATATGTCGAGAGACAGAGAAAGAGATTTATTTTTATTCATGTGAACCAATTAAGAAATTAGCTCACATGATTATGGAGGCTGACAAGTCCCAAACTTTTCAATCTCTTGACAGTTTAGAGACCCATCAGCAATGATGATGGTGTAGCTCCTATCTGAGTATGAAGGCCTGAGAACCAAGAGACCTGATGTTTCAATTCAAGTCCAAAGGCAGTTAAAAAAAATCAATGCCCCAGCTGGAAAGGCAGTCAGGAGGAATTTCCTCTTATTCTGGAGAGAGGCAGCCTTTTATTCTATTTAGTCCTTTAACTGACTGGATAACCTTCACCCATAGTAGCAAGGACCTTCTGATTTACTCCGTCTATCCATTGAAATGTTAATCTCATACAGAAACATCCTCACAGAAACACCAACGGTAATGTTTGATCAAATATCTAGGCACCCTGTGGTCCAATCAAGTTGACACATAAAATTAATCATCCCAGATACTGATGACTAGGAGCTGAAGGTCTGGACCTATGCAACCAGCAAGAGGGCTAGACCCAACTGATTTAGGGTAGGATGAGAGAAACAAAGAGTGGATGATGGAGGAGGGAGATGATGAATATCAGATATGGCTTTGGGTCCAGCAACACAAGACGGTCAGTCATTGATAATCTCAAGTTATTTCAGGTATTGTGGCCAGCTGCCATCTGAAGGACTGGATTTAAGAGCAGGCACAAGTGGATCTGAGAGTTAAAAGGAGTAAAGTCTTGTGCAGCACATCTAAATCTTCTCAGCCCCTACTCTGATGCCAACTACTGTTACGATAATCAGCATTACATATGTTCATACATGGAGAACAAGACACCTCCTTGGGGCTTCTTTGATCCTAAAGCTTGGAATGGTCATGGCAATGTACAGCACCCATGCATGCCTCAACTAGAAGAGCAGGAGATTAATATCCTAGGGGTCACCTTTGACCATTGAGAAGTGGAAACTAGTCGATAAATGCTCCCTCCAACCTTTTTTTTTTTTGAGACAGAGTCTCGCTCTGTCACAAGGCTGGAGTACAGTGGTGTGATCTTGGCTCACTGCAACCTTCATCTCCTGGGTTCAAGCAATTCTTCTGCCTCAGCCTCCTGAGCAGCTGGGACTACAGGTCCATGCCACCACACTCAGCTTGTTTCATTTTTAGTTTTTTGTATTTTAGTAGAGAAGGGGTTTCACCATGTTGACGAGAGTGGTCTCGATCTCCTGATCTCGTGATCTACCCGCCTTAGCCTCTTAAAGTGCTGGGATTACAGGCGTGAGCCACTGTGCACAGCCATGCTTTTCCCTTTCATTCCCTCTGAGATGCACTTCTTAAGCCTCCTGAGAATTTTTCTTTGGGCTGAATTTCAGTTCTCTGATTGATGACACATTCTTTCTTGTTTCATATACCTTGACTCTTCCCACTGCTCCCTGGACTCACTTTCCCAACAAGTTCCCTAAAACAGGCCTTTGTCTGGGCTCTTGTTGGGCTAAGACACTGCTTTTATTCTCAAATCTCTCAAAGGAAGCAAACTTATTTCCCTATTGTTTTCTGAAGATGTTTGCTCTACATTTGCTTCAAGTGTGCCACCATGTGCACGTTTCTTGAGTTTTCTGAAGATAAATAGAACCCACATCAGTGTAAAAACAATCCAAAGAGAGTTAGATTGAAGCAAGAACCATTTATCATCACAGGTCTCTTTTTGCCTGACCTTTCCACCAACTTAGAATCATTTGCTGCAGGCATGATGTAAGTACAGCACCCCACCTTTTCTCCTGAGGGGGTAGAGTTTCTAAGCTTCTGATATCTTTTAAAAATTATCCCCTAAATGAGATAATCAGATTTGATCTGATGAATTTGTTATTTTAAGCTTTCTGTTACCTGGATGTCCCTTGCATTATTTCCAAACTCCAGAAACAAGAGATACAGGCATGAAGCAGGCACTATGCACTATACCAGCTTGTCTGAGCTCAGTGAGACAGGACACCCACACATAGCGGATTACATGAAGTGGGTTTATTACATATAGATAGGCAGCAAGGGACAACAGAGGCTGAGGATTCGCTGTGGACCAGTCCCGTGAGGTTCAGGAAAGCTGCTGGGGACCGATGGAGTCTCATCTGTGATTTGCCTGTTTGCACTGTAGCTGAGGGACCCTGGATGGCAGCCCACCCTGGCTTTTATGCCCTGGGGACAACTTGATATACTAGGCTAATGCATGGAGGGACATCCTGTTTCTAGGAAGGACAGGAAGAGAGCATGGGTGGTTCTAGTCAGTCCCTCTTTATTTCAGGATGTTCCATTTCTAGCACATTCTACAATCACTCTTTTTGTTTAATTAATTAATTAATTAATTAATTGAGAGACGCAGTCTCGCCCTATCACCAGGCTGGAGTGCAGTGGTGCAATCTCAGCTGACTGCAACCTCTGCCTCCTGGGTTCAAACAATTCTCCTGTCTCAGACTCCCAAGTAGCTGGGACTACAGGTGTGCGCCACCATGCCCAGCTAATTGTTGTATTTTTAGTAGAGACAGGGTTTCACCGTGTTGGCCAGGATGGTCTCGGTCCTTGGCCTTGTGATCCACCTGCCTCTGCCTCTTAAAGTGCTGGGATAACAGATGTGAGCCACCGCGCCTGGCCATTTTGTTGTGTTTTTAAATTGACAAATAATAACTATACATATTCATAGGGTACAGAGAATTGTTTTGATAAATGTATGTTGATCAGATTAGAGTGCAATTAGCATATCAGTCATCTCAAACACTGATCATTCCTTTGTATTGAGAACATTTAATATCCTTCTAGCTATTTGAAACTATAATATGTTATATTTCACTATAGTCATCCTACAATGGAATAGAACACTAGAATTTATCCTTCCTATCCAGCTGTAATTTTGTATCCTTTAACAAATTTATTACAGTTGTTCTTGAGAACTACAAGCCAGAGATGGGAGATAACTTGGTCAGTCCAAGGCCACTTGGAAGATTCTCTGTGAAAGGATCCATCCTGAATGTTTGATAATGTTATCTTTTACTGCATTCTGATACACACACCAAGGCAGGAACAAAAGTGTGAGCTGTAAAACCTGTCAAATAAATATTTCCAATAAATTTTTTAACAGTGTAGTTTAATAGGACAAAAAGATCTTCAATTAATTTTTTTTAAGTAGGTATCTGGGTACCCAACAAAAATACTGTCTATTTTATATTCACAGATACCTTTCTAAAATGGTTGCTGTTCTCAAGATAAGGATTCATGTCAACGCTTAGAGCAGACACTCAGGGTACAATTCTATTATATAACCAAATAATATGGAGATTTGGAGTGAAGATGGCATAAATTTCAGATTTGAGAGATATCGAAGTGTAAAAGCCTTGTATTTATTCTGTAAGGGAACTACTCTTCCTTGGGGAGTTCTGCTTAACTGAATAGCTTATCGGCAACGTATGAATTTAAAACTGCCATACTTATCCATAATTATTATAAGTGTGTGACACACTGAATGTCTCTAAATGTAATAACAAGTGCTTCATGATCCCAAATCAGCTTTCTCAACTTTCTCTTTCCACTTGTAGAAATGTATTGACTTGAAGGTTGGGAAAGGAAGGTGGGAATTGGTTTTGAGTTCAAAGGCACTGATAGAACAAGAGGAGCTGTACTCTAGACACAGGGGCCTACAGCCTCATACAGAATTCTAGAACCTTGAGGATGAGATACAGCTGCACCAGAGTGGGTGGCATAAGGTAGTCGACCATAAGGAACGGGACTGGGATTTAATGCATGTGGTCAGATAAAGACCAGAGGGATCCCTCTGGACATGGGCTGGGAAGTTGGGTGAGAGTAGAGACTGTTATTGAGCTTTTTGCCAGACTGTGAGGTGGGGACTAGGAAACATGGTTAGGCTGATTTAAAGAAATTTAAGAAATGCCATATGTCTTGTATGGTTAGGTTTGTGAACTGAGATTCAAACGCATAACATCTGTGACCTCCACTGCACTTTCAGGGGCTGTAGGGAATCTCGGCTGTAGGGAACCTTGGCTGTAGGGAATCTTGGCTGTAGGGAATTTTGGCTCTTCTACCTGGAGAGTTTGTCTTTTCTCCCCTCCTCTACCCTCCCTACCCCTCCCCTCCCCTCCCATTTCAGACTTTCTATTACATTTTGTGTCAGTTTGTGTTCTTAGTAACAGATTTATTGAGATATAATTCACATACTATAAATTTCACTCCTAAAATATGCAATTTAGAATTGTCCAACCGTCACAATATCTAATTTCAGAACATTTTCATAACTCCCCAAAAGAGATCCCATACCCATAGCAGTCATTTCTCATTTTCCTCCTCCCTCTCCCCGACCCCAGCTCCTGGCAGCCACTAATTTACTTTCTGTCTCTATAGATTTGCCTGTTCTGTGCATTTCATTGAAATGAAATCATCTAATAAGTGTTTTTTCGTGCCTGGTTTCATCCACTTAGTATCACATTTTTAAGGTTCATCAATGTTATAATATGAGTCAATATTTTGTTCTTATTTATGGCTAAATAACATTACATTGGTTGGATATCCCACCTTTGTTTATTCCTTCATAAGCTGATAGGAATTGGGTTGTTTCCATGTATTAGGTATTATGAATAATGCAATTATGAACATTAATGTGAATGTTTTATGTATGGATATACATTTCCCATTCTCTTGTATATATACCTGAAAGTGAACTGGAGAGTTCATATGGTAACTCTGCATTTAACACTTTGAGGAATCGCCATCTTTTCCTAAATGACTGCACCGTTTTACATTCTCATCAGCAATAGGAGGGTTCTGATTTCTACAAATCCGTCTGAAGAGTTTTTACTGTCTTCTTTTGTAATTGTAGCCATCCTGGTGGGTGTAAAGTGATGTTTATCTCACTGTGGGTTTAACTTCATTTCTCTAATGATTAATGCCATTGAGGGCCTTTCTATTAGCCTATTGACTATTTGCATATCTTTTTTGAGTCATGTCTATTCAAATTCTTTGCCCATTTTAAAAATGGATTATTTATATTTTTATTGTTGAATTGTAAAAATTCTTCATATATGAGCACACAAGTCCCTTATCCCATATATTATTTGCAAATATTTTTGCTCATTCACTGAATTTTTTCATTTTCTTGGTGGTATCCTGTAAAGCACAACATTTTGTAATTTTGATCAAGTAAAATTTACTTAATTTTTCTTTCATCACTTGAGCTTTTGTTGTCATATTTTAAAAGTCATTGTTTCATTCAAGGTCATGTATGTTGTCTTCTAAGATATTTATAGTCAATAATTCATTTCAAATTAATTTTGCATATGGTGTTAAGTAGGGATCCAATTCTATTCCTTGGCACGTGGATATCAGTCACACCAACACAATTTGTTAAAAATATCTCTGTACTACCTTTACATTTTTTTCTGTAAGCTTATTTCAAAATAAAAAATAAAAAGTGCATTTGACTTTTAGTGATACCTCTTGGCTCTAGCATTCTGAAATTCCATCTCCCCAGTGATAACAGAGAGGTGTCATGAGAGTATGTCCTACTGGTAACTATAGGAAGCCACCATTACCAAACTTCCCAAGATGCCAGTGTCCATTTCACTAGTACAATTTTTGTTGTCTAAGTTTCCATGAGGCCATTGCATAAAATATATTGAAGAAGTGGAGAATCTTCCAGACTCACATACGTATCCATTCTAACAATGCCACCTTTCTGAGACTTTCAATCTCTTTCTTAGTGCTCTGCCAAATTAGTTTGCTAATTTCCACTTTTAAAAGCCCTAGCAACAGCGTATTAGCTTATGTTACAAGTCTTCATGACATAGCGTTAGGCTGAGTCATTGTAACAAACTCCCCCTTAGTCCACCTACATTCTACACCCATTCTAGTCTAAAGGATCCCAATAATATATATTAGTAAGGTTCTTTCGTTTGTTCCTTTTATAATTATTTTCTTCCATATCAAAGATTATTTTTCTGCTCAGACTGTGCCGATCCCAGATTTTCCGAGGCTGTGAGGAATTGTTTTTCACTTTTAGGGCTACCTCTTGGCTCTGGCATTCCGGAGGCAGTGAGGAATTCTGAGAGCAAATGTTGAGTAGAATAAGGATAGTATCACAAGATATTTGCTAAATGTTTGTTTCCAGACAAGTGGAGTCTATGTTCCTTTATCAGGAACTAAGTGACTTAACTAATTAAATAAATAATTCATTAACCAACCAGTATTTTTGAGCAATTATCACTCACAGGCATTCTGCTTGTCTCTCTTTCTTTTTTGTGGGGCAGGATGGGGCGATGGAGTCTGGCTCTGTTGCTCAGAATGGAGTGCAGTGGCACGATCTTGGCTCACTGCAGCCTCTGCCTCTTGGGTTCAAGTGATTCTCCTGCCATGGCCTCCCAAAGGGCTGGGATCAGTCATGAGCCACCATGCCCAGACTGCTTGTCTCTGTTTTCTGAAGATTCACATCTGCCTTTGAGGCTAAGAGCCTTCTTTTTCTGTTTGCCAAAATTCCGCTTAGAACAATCAACTGGTAATTTCATCATTTGTAAATCTGTTAGAATAGTTTTTATAAGGGAGCAGAAAATCCAATCCAAATTTGATTTTATCAACATAGTTAACACAAGCTTTACCCTGGTCAACCTGTAGCTACTGTTACTAACTCAGAGTATATGCTGTGTGTTCCTTAAGGAAGCAATAGTAGAACAAGAGAAAACTGGATGAATGAGAGAAAAGACATAAAATCCTTTTAAACATGTGCTTACTGAACTATTAAGGAAAAGACAAAACCAAGACCATGGATACAGATCATGAGACAGTTATGCTCTCATCATTTGTCTGAAATTACTTTCTCATATTGAAGGAAAAGAGGTATGATGGGGAAGACAATTCAGCCTCTAATCTTTCCTGTATTGGGGAGACCAAACAGGAGAATTAAGAAAGGGATACGTAACATTGTCCTTACTTTTCCTCAAAAACCCAAGAAAAGTGGTGACAGAAAAAGGGGCTAGTGGTCAAGACTTATTTTTGACCCAAGGGAAACATTTTCTTTTAGTACAGGATACAAGAGCACATACTCCTTTTTTTCACTGTGTATCAAAATTGAAAAATTAGCCATAACCTATGCAATATGTGATTTCCCTTTTGAGCCATATATTGTATCTGTGGCTTTACTTTCAAGCGTTCAGAAGACTCATTTTTCTGTTTTCGTTTTTGGATGATGTGAAGAGTAGCTCTCTTAACACTCAGTGGCTCACACTGAAGTTTCTCTTCAACAGACTTTTGAAAGCATGGTGGGTGGAAGGGCAGCAATGTTAACTAAAGCAACTTATAAGGGGTAAAAATGCAAATGACATTTTCTACTTCATAAGAAGAATCTAATTGGAAACTTTATGTTTTCTCTCCCTGCAACCCTGCACTATTCTGGCTTATGTGTCCTTATTCCCATCAAAAGAATACTTTCACCAGGGTACACAACAGTGGTTCAGGGAATTGGATGCAGTCTACCCACTGCCAGGCCATGTCTTTCTCCTCATGAATGAATAACAAAAGGGTCACAATATAAACCTCAGCAGCAGGAAGACATAGGTTTGTTTATACACAGTGCCAGAAAAAAGAAGTCTGTCTAGTGACAGGGATCCTCTGAAGCACTTTCTAATTTTGCCATGCTAAGGGAATGAAAATCTCAAGCAATCATAAGTAAGCCAGTCCACCAAAATCTCTCATTTTGTAGAAATAAAAATAACCAATGGAAAAATAACTAATGGGCCCCAGGATTCGTAACTGGGTGATGAAATAATCCATAACACAAACCCTCATGACACAAGTTTACCTGTATAACAAATCTATACATGTATCCCCGAACTTAAAAGATAAATTAAAAAATTAAGGGTACACTTACTGGCTGAGATACTGACTGAAGATGGATGGAATGTGGAATGGGAAGTGGGGAATAAAAGTACTTAGTATTAGTAATTATTCCAGGTAATAAGAAGCAGTGACATACCTAGGATATTTGAAACTGAGATAATTTGACAGCATCTGCCATGTGGTAGGCAGCCACTAAGATGACCCTCAGGATCCCTGCCTCTTGGTCTTGATTTTCTTGTGTGGTCTCCTTCTATCCTTCTGTAATGAATTGGCAGAAGTGATGCTACCTACATCCAAGATTGGCCATTATTTTATTACATTGGTGCAAAAATAATTGTGGTCTTTGTGATTACTTTTTTTTTTTTCAGTTTGCCATGAAAATTTTTCTTTCTTTCTTTTTTTATTGCATTTTAGGTTTTGGGGTACATGTGAAGAACATGCAAGATTGTTGCATAGGTGCATACGTCTTTGTGATTACTTTTAATGGCAAAAATCGCAATTACTTTTGCACCAACCTATAAAATAAAAACAAACCATGGCTTCCATTTTGGTTACTCTGCTGTCACAGATCACTTGCTCTGGGGTGAGCCATGTGGTAAGCACGCTGTGGAGAGGTCCGCAAGGCAAGAAAGTGGAGCCTCCCATCAATAGCCATGTGAGTGAGCTCAGAGATCAAATTATCAGACCCAATCAAGTTATCAAAGTTTGCAGCCATGTCCAACAGCTTCACTGTAATCAATGAAGCACAACTACTCAGAGAAGTTGGACCTGGTAGTGACTTTCAGAAACTTTGTGACATAATAAATACTTGTTTATAAGCTGCTAAGATTTGGGGTAATTTTTAATGTGTGTACATTTAAATATACATATTCAGACACATGCACACACACACACACACACACACACACACACGCCCCTCATATATCATATTATTTGGTAATAATGATTAAATGAAATAAGAAATAGTGATGGCCAGAAAAGAAATGTAGACAATTAAAATGTTCTTATTTTGAATTTGTATTTATAATTGTATCAGTTTAAAAATATGAAAAACTAAATGAATATTACAGTACAAAGAGGAATAAGGAATCATGCTTTTAAATTACGTTAATGCATGTGTTTTATAAAAAGGGAACAATGTATTGGCTGTTGCAGTAATAAACAGTAACATTGAGATTTTTGTTTTTCAGACCTCTGCAAATAAGTCAATAGTTTGATTAAAATATATCTTCGTTGCATATTTATGTTCAATAGATAGCACAAATGTTTTGTCAGGCTATCTTAGCTTAGTTGTTTGAGATATGCTTATTAATTTTAATTTTGAAATTTTATTTTATACAATGCAACAGTAAAATGGTTATGAAAAGTCTTACCTATGGTATCTTCTATTATTATAATCACTGTTTTTAACCCTATTGTCATTTGATCACATTTAGATATCTTTTCTCTTTTACATGATCAGTGCCTACGAAAAGGAGGTGGCTCCTTGTTATCTTTTAGCCTTACGTCATTGAAAGCTTGTTTCATTTCTAGTATTTGTTCTCTGGATGTGCTAGTTTGCATTTCTTTACACAGTTTATTAAACATACGCAATGTTGATGACCTTACACGTTTTCCAGGTAGACCCAATCAGACTCAGATTGCTTCAGTTACATCCTTTTTGGCCTTTAGAAGTGTTTGTTGAGCTCCAAGCTGGTTCTGACCAATGCCATTTAATGTTGGCATATATACCCAACTTCAAATGTCTTCAAGAAATTTGTCAAAATAAGTATGAACCAATGGCTCAGTTTTATAGTTATAGTGCAAAATTCAAATTTCCATAGGAAAAAAATCACAACTATTTGTTCAATAGTATTTATTTCCAATAATTTGAATTTTGATCATTTGGTACCAGTCTTAAATAATGTACATTTTATTAAAACTAAAATGTCTACCAAAGATATAACTCAGGCAATGAATAAATTATACAGATAATGCAACATTTTATTTTTCTGATTTGTTCTTTAGGGATAGACAATTAACAAGTCTCTACAAAAATTAAAAAGCAGCTGAGTGTAGTGACACCTGCCTGTATTTCCAACTACTCAGGAGGCTGAGGCGGGAAGATTGAGTCTGGAAAGTCAAGGCTGCAGTGAGCTGTGATTGCACCACTGCACTCCAAGCTGGGCAACAGTGCCAGACCTTGTCAGAAAGAAAGGCAGCGAGAGAGAGAGATAGAGAGAGAGAGAGAGAGAGAGAGAAAGAGAGAGAGAAAGAGAGTAGGACAAAATAAAGAAAGAGTCTGGGTGTGATTGTTCACACTTGTAATCTCAGCACTTTGGGAGGCTGAGGCAGGCAGATCACAAGGTTAGGAGTTTGAGAACAGCCTGACCAACGTGGTGAAACTCTGTTTCTACTACAAATACAAAAATTAGCCAGGCATGGTGGGGTGCGCCTGTAATCCCAGCTACTCAGGAGGCTGAGGCAGGAGAATCGCTTGAACCCAGGGGGCAGAGGTTGCAGTGAGCTGAGATCATGCCACGGCACTCCAGCCTGGGCGACAGAGCAAGACTCCGTCTCAAAAAAAATAAAAACATAACTTAAAAAAGAGAAAGAAATAGAGAAAGAGAAAAGAGAGACAAAGGAAAAAGAAAAAAAGGAAGAAAAGAAAAGAAAGAAAGGTCAACTAGAGACATACTAATAACAGGTTTTATTTAAAAACGGCTGGCCACCTGGGGTGGATGCCTCCCTCCTAGCTCTTGTTAAACAATGACAGCCGAAAATCAGCAAATTCCAGAGAAACAGAAACATAGACTGTATCATAGTGATTCCTCTTGATTTGTAAAAACAGGATTTTCTTCAGCTTAGCAATATTTTTGACTATTATATAGTTTTCCTTCTGCTCCACTTTTTATTAGCCCTTCCTCAGGAATATCTATGACCTGTGTTGTCCAATAACTATTGTCTGCTTCCGTATCTCTCCTCCTTTCTCTCATTTTTTTTCAATTGTAAAGTATTTTCCTTTGCATTCTGGGAAAAATATATATATAATGACCTATTTTTCTTTTCTTCATGTGTAATAACCCCCTTTTCTTTCCAACTTTCTCTAGGGCAAATCCTCTCGTATTTCATTCATTCACTCTTCATCTCATAATTTTCCTTGCAATTTCTGCTTACCTTTTGGTCATTCTTTTATTTCAATATTTTGTGATATCTCCTATTTATCATGCTTTGGTTACAAATTTTATTTTTAAAAAACTTTGCAGGAAAAGGAGAAAATACATTCCCTCATACTTTTCTTATGAAGTAAGTTCTTTCATTTTCTTATAAATGCCTAAGTCACCTTTAATTTTTCAGAAACTTTTCACAGGCTACATGTCTATTTGCTGCGGGTTTCCCCAAGTTGGTATTTTCTGTAATACACTGTGGATGGGTTTACCATGGACTTCAAAATGTATACCTGAGTGGCCTTAGAATTGTCTTCCTTATTGTTTCTCTTATTAACTTAGTGATTCAGAGATCTGACAGAAAAAACGTTAACCCAGAATTGTAAGTGATCCCAGTAATAATTTCAATATTGTCTAAATTTTCTTCTGTGTTTGACAATTTATTTTGCCAAGAGGCAGTCTTCTTTTGGAGCTATTACGTTAGAACCTGTTTGAATGAACTAATATTATGTAATATTTTGTTCTCTTTGTAAGCTAACAAATTATCTTGCCACGTACATATGTTTACATGTATATATAAATATGTATATATGTATATACATAAAGACGTAGGCATATATATCTATGTATACAAACATGCACATGTATATGTATATATATATTTACAAACATGTACATATATCTATATACAGAGAGAAACATGAAAGTTTATATGTTTTAAATAGTTGTGCCTTTTTGTCCTGTGAAAATTTGGGTTTTGTATTATCACTATAAAATTGAGCAATTGGTTTATACTTATTCTGACAAATTTCTTGAGAAATTTGAAGTTGGGTGTATGTGCCAACATGAAATAGCATTGGCCAGAACCAGCATGGAGCTCAACAAACATTTTTGGAATCAACCCAAATGCCCATCAATGGTAGACTGGACAAAGAAAATGTGAAACAAATACACCATGGAATACTATGCAGCCATAAAAAATATGAGTTCATGTTCCTTGCAGGGACATGAATGAAGCTGGAAACCATCATTCTCAGCAAACTGACACAAGAATAGAAAACCAAACACCACATGTTCTCACTGATAAATGAGTGTTGAACAAAGAGAGCACAAGGACTCAGGGAGGGGAACAACATACAATGGGGCCTATTGGGGTGGGAGGACTAGGGGAGGGATAACATTAGGAGAAATACCTAATGTAGGTGACGGGGCGATGGATGCAGCAAACCACCATGGCATGTGTATACCTATGTAACAATCCTGCATGATCTGCACATGTATCTTGGAACTTAAAGTATAATAATAAAAATAAATAAAAGCTAGAAAGGATATTATCGAAGCAATGTGAGTCCGGTTGGGTTTACATATAAATGTGTTACATATATTTATATGTTTATATATGCATGTATATATGTTTTTGTGTATATAGAAAATATGTGTACATATATATGTATATATATATGTGTGTGTATATATGTATAAACATACACACACATATATGCACACACAAACACATGCACATGTATATATATGTAGACACATATACACACATCTATATAAAAACATAGACACAAACATACACATTCATATATATGCATACACACATATGAATATATGGCAGCCAGAATAGCATCTTGCACCAAATCCCCACGCTCTAAGCCCTGTAGGGTGATGTGATGAGGACTGGACATATCACAGGTGAGGACTTCTATGACTGTGAAACTCAGTTTTTATGGGGCTGCTGGAGCATCTGACTGTTTTTCTCTCCAGAGACATTAAACTCAGTATCCTGGAATGTAAACAAACCTCCTTTAAAGGAGTGGGGAAGGGCATTTCTAGATTTATCACTGTGGAATACAAGCAAATGTCTTTGAGAAAGGAGAGAGTTCCATTTTACTATCCAGGGATGACTCAGTAAGTCCATCTTTAAATCTTTCCATCAGGAAACACTATTCTCTACCTTCCAAGTCTGTTTCCCATTTAAACATGTCTTTCTTAGTAGAACATGAGAAATCTATGGAGAATTGTCCTCCCATAGAAGCTGGATCCACACCCCAAGTACATGATGTGGCTTTCTCTGGACTCTCCTAGCACTGTTATCTGTTTCATCAGGTCTCATCTTGGCTATTCCTAGAGAAGCCCTGCTACCCTCTTGATTTCCTACTTGTTTGACTACGTAAAATCTTAAGCCTCAGCAAGTGTTATTTTGAATTCTATTGGTAAGTTGTAGCTGAAGGCATCCTAGAATGAGGTCTGTGTCATGATTCCTAGAATGAGGTCTGTGTCATGATCTCTCTTCACTTGCAACCTTTGTCCTAAATCAGACAAGAATCTCTTCTTATCACTTCACAGAAATGTACCATACTTTTTCATAAAACAGAGTTATGTAGCTAACTTCCACCCATTTGTACCTCCTAATTTAAAATTTTTATCTGTACCACATTTCTAGCAGACATTCTTCTAAATGCAAGGCACATGAGGGGCTTCCTTCCTTAAGTTTCAATTCCAATGCATCACCTTTTTATCATTCAGTGGCATTTAGGATGAGAATGGAAGGAATTTAGGGGCATGTGCTTAGCTCATCATCTAAAGAATTCTTTTAAATGTTTTAACTGTTCCTTCTATTTTTAGAAAAAAATAAACTAAAAATAAAAATCTTTTATGTTTGCTATTGCATTTTCCCTGCTCTTCTTTAAAAAATAAACTTCCGATTGGTTTTCAGTAGGACATGCCCATGCAGATTAAATTCAATAGTTATTGATTATTTACTACATTTAGGTTATATACGCTCTATATCTGTAAGATTTATGTTATATACGGTTTATAACATATATAAGGTTATATAAGGTTTACAACATAAACCTTATATGTAAGGTTTATGTTATATGTTAAGTTATGTTATTTACTACATTTAGGTTATATATGCTCTATATCTGTAAGATTTATGATGTATTTATTTTATGCTTGTAGGCCAAAAATACAAGCATGAAAACACTCTAAAATATGTAATTCTATAACGTTTGGAAACTCTTTTTCAAATGGGAAGCTTACGTGTATGGAAAGTTCTTATGTTGAGCAAATGAAGATAAAATTTTCAGACCCTTTTACATGGAGTAAATAACTGGAAGTTTTAGGATAATATCCATTTCCAAAGCTTAAGATTTAGTCACTGATTTATTCGACAGACCCAAATGTTTATGACACAATACATTCACTGTAGACATATGCAAAAACATTTATGTATAAACTATAAGAGGTTGTTATCATGGGAGACTATAAACACATGATCAACATGTAATATGATTTCAGATAACAAGCATCCAAGATACCATTAATGTACAATCTGAATAGAAATGGCAACTTATAGATGTTCCTATTTCTTTAGTAGTGACAATTAGAAATGTTATTGCTGTGTTACTGCTAAAATAATGTTCTTATTTTAGAAGATTCAGTTTCTTGCAAAGCTCTAAATAATCTTAATGTTTTATTTCTTTAAGATGTATTTGCAATCTAAGTTGCATGTTTAAAAATTATTTTCTATATGATCATAAGAGCCTCAGAACAAAGCTATATAAAATTTTACAACTAATTGGCAATTAAATCCTAACATATTTACCATAATTATAACAAAGTATAGATATAACAAAAAGGCAGTATACATGTATTTGGGAATTCTTGTGTAGGCTCATTGGAAAGTAATTTGGCTCAATTCCTTTTTTCATCACAAGCATAAAACTGCACATTTTCGCAATAAGAATGCCCAACAAATTAAATACTTTTTTACACAAAACAATTTAAGTAACAATGACTATATGTATTAACTTGTTAATGAGATATTTTCAGTTAATTCAATAAACTTAGTGTATGTATCTAACCAACAGTGGTTCTGTATCTCACTTTCCTTAGTAAGACAGAGACCAAAAGACAAATTCTATAATGTTATTTTATTAGTTCATTCTCACACTGCTGATAAAGACATGCCCAAGACTGGGTAATTTATAAAAAGAGAAGAGGTTTAATGGATTCACAGTTCCATGTGGTTGGGGAGGCCTCACAATCATGGCAGAAGGTGAAAGGCATGTGTTACATGGCAGCAGAGAATAAGAACCAAGCGAAAGGGGTTTCCCCTTATAAAACCATCGTATCTTGTGAGACTTATTCACTGTTGGGATTCACTTGGGGTGGCTGGCAAAATATTAGGGAACTATTAGGGAAAGTTAGAAGATTATCATCTCAAAGCTTTTGGAAGGCTGAAAGGTTTTAAAGGAACATTCATTATGTTAGAATTTTAAGTCATAGGGTAAAAGATAGGGACAACAAATCTTCCGCAGTTAAGTCTGTTTACCCCACATCCCTTTGTCTCTACTCTGCTCATGTAAACTTTGTGCTGGATGGTCCACTCGGTGGGGGAGGGGAGGGGGTCAAAGGGGAATTACCTGTTAATGATGTTTACTCTGGGCCCTGGAACCCAAAGCTTTTATCATCTGTAAAACTATTCTTTTAATTTTTTTTGCCTTATTGCAATCCTTAGGATTTCCAGCACAATGTAAAATAAAAATGGTGGACAGTAAGGCCTCATTCTTAATCTCAGAAGCAAAGCTTTCAGCATTTCATCTTCACATACTGTGCTTGCTGTTGATTTTTATATACTCTTTATCAGAATAAGGAACTTCCCTTCTATTTCTAGTTTGTGATGAATGTTTACCATCAGTGGACACTGAAATAGTCATAGACTTGTTCTATATTTATTGAGATAATAACTTGATTTTTAACTCTCTTACGTCACTTTGGTAAATAAAAATACTGCCTTTCAGATGAGTAATCAACCTTGCCTTATAAAGATAAATCCAACTTGAACACGATATATAGTTCTTTATTTTATGTATTATTGCTTTTCTTTTGCTAATAGTTTGTTGAGTTTTAAAACCAATATTCTTAAAGGAAATTAATCTGTAATTTTCTTTCTTTGCAATATTCTTTTCAGTTGGTATCAATGTCATACTAGTCTCATGAAATAAGTTAGAAAGTGTTCTCTCCTTTTCTTTTTTTGTAGAAGAATTTCTGTAAGTTTATGTTACTTTTTCCGTAAACATTTGAAGGAATTTAGGGGTTAAGCCATCTGGGGCCTTGTTGTTTTATTTGTAGGACATTTCAAAATTACAAATACAACTTGCTTTAATAGCTATAAGGCTATTTAGAATTTTAATTTATTTTGTGTTAGTTTGGTAAGTTGAGTTTTAAAGGAATTTGTGATTTCATCTAAATTTTTCAAAATAATTGTAATAATGCCGCTTATAGTATCATCCTCTTACAACCTGTTTCATATCTGCAGTTTCTATAGTAATACTATCTTTACCATGATACTATTTGTACCTAGTATTCTTTTTTCTTGTTCAGTCTCAGTAAGGATTTTCCAATTTAGTAGATTTTTAAAAGGCAACTTTTGGAGATATTTATCCTCTCTATTTTTTTGGTCTATTTTCTACTTCATCTTACCTGATTTACATTTATTCTTCTGTCTCTTTTACTTTTCTCTGTTTTTATTTGGTGTCTTAAAAAAATCTTAAATGGATAGCTAGGTAATTTTATCTTTTTAAAAATTATATTTATTTTAGAGCTATAAATTTTCATCTAAGTATGATTTTAGTTGCAACCAACAAACTTTGCTATGACTTGTTTTCATTTTCATTTAGTTCAAATATTTAAAAATTTTCATATTTGTCCCTTGACATATACTACTTATAAGTAAACTATTTAATTTCTAAATAGTTGGAGATCCACCGCTGCCTTTTTGTGTTGACTTCTACTTTAACTCCACTGCATTAAAAGAGTGTAGTCGCACATTTCCACTTTGAAATTCTGTTTGAAATTGCTGAGACTTTATGGACCAGATAAGGATTCATTTTTGTAAATATTCCATGTATCCTTAAAAAATACATATTCTGCAATTGGAGTAATGCTCTTTATCTATACAAGGCCAATTTTCTTAATTGTGTTGCCCAAATTTCCTGTTTTTTCCCTGCTTGTTATATTCTGACATGGGCATCTTAAAAATGTTCACTGTGATAGTTGACTAACCTTTAGTTTTGTTCATTTTTGCTTTGAATGTTTAAAATCAAATAATTTATATATATATAAATTTTAAATTATTTTCCAGGTGAATTAATTCTTTCATTAATGCTGAGTGTCTCTTTCTATATTTAGTAATTTTTGCCTCAGTGTCTACTTTGATATTTGGATAGATTTACTACTTTTGGAAATAGTTTTCACCCTTTTTAAATGTGAATATATGTGTGTGTGTGCATGTGTATGTTTAAATAACATGGTAAATTATTATAATTGCTTTATGCAGTTAGTATTTGTCTACATTTATCCACATAGTCATTCTTTTTTGTTTATCTGTTCCTGAATTTTTGAGATTCCTGCTGGGATACATTCCCTTCTATCTGATAATACTTATCACAGACTCATTTAATGCAAGAGTATTCTGTAAAATTTCTACTGATTTGGTTTGTTTGAAAGTCTTAATTTTAACCTCTTTTTTTAGTTGCAATGAGTGGACTTTATGAGCATCATGATTAATAAACTGTAGAAAAACATTTATGAATTTATGAGATAATGGCCTATGATTTTAAGAAATAATAATTATTATTTTGTGAGATATGGTATTGTGGTTGTATTGTTAAAAATACTTACGTTGGCCAGGCATGGTGGCTCAAGCTTATAATCCCAGCACTTTGGGAGGCTGAGGCGGGCGAGAGATTAAAAGGTCAGGAGATTGAGACCATCCTGGCTAACATGGTGAAACCCCGTAGCTACTAAAATAGAAAAATTTAGTGGTGGCAAGTGCCTGTTGTGCCAGCTACTCAGGAGGCTGAGGCAGGAGAATCGCTTGAACCTGTGAGGTGGAGGCTGCAGTGAGCCGAGATCGCGCCAGTGCACTCCAGCCTGGATGACAAGAATAAGACTCGGTCTCAAAAATAAAAAAATAAAAATAAAAAATACTTATGTTACATATCAAAACACTTAGGGGTGAAATGGCCCGGGATTTAATTTGATTTGAAATACATCAGAAGGAGAAAGTGCAGGGTGGTTAGAGAGGAAGTCGGATTGGCCATTAGCTAATTGGTGAGGTAGAATGATGAGTATCTGGGAGTTTATGACACCTCTCTCTACTTTTGTATATATTTCAGTTAACCTCATTTTTAAATGATATTTTTCTGAGTGTAGAATTTTAGATTGACAATCGTTTTCTTTCAGTACTATTAAAATATAATTTTATATCTTCTGTCTTCTATTTGTCTTGTGAGGTCAGCTATTGGACTTCTTTTTTTGCTGTTTTTGACGCAAACTTCATCCATTTTTATGCAAACTTCTCAATATTCCTCTTTGTCATTTATTTTCAACAATTTTATTATTATATGTATGTAGCAGGCCAAATAGCATCTTTCTCAATATTTATGTCTACCAAGAACTTCAGAATGTGGCCTTATTTGGAAATGGGATATTTGCAAATGTAATTAGGTAAGCATCAGAAAGAGGTCGTATTGGATCTGGCTAGGTCCTAAATCTAAGGCATATGTACTTATAAGAGACAGAAAAAGGCCATGTGAAGACAGCAAAGGCCGTTGTGATGTAGCCACAAGCCAAGGAGCATCATATAATTCTAGGGACACTAGAAACTAAGAAATGGCAAGGAAGGACTCCTCCCTGGAAGCTTCAGAGGAAACACGGCTCTACTAATATTTTGATTTCAGAACTTCTGGTCTCCAGAACTGTAAGAGAATAAATTTCTATTGTTTCAAGCTGCTAAATTTGTGGTGATATTTAAATGACAGCCCTGGGAAAATAATACAATAGTTAAGTGTGTTTTCTTTTTATTTATTTATTTTTTATTTTTTGAGAGGGAGTCTCGCTCTGTTGCCCAGGCTGGAGTGCAGTGGCTCGACTTTGGCTCACTGCAACCTCTGCCTTCAGGGTTTAAGCAATTCTCTGCCTCAGCCTCTGAGCAGCTGGGATTATAGGCGCATGCTACCATGCGTGGTTAATTTTTCATATCTTTAGTAGAAATGGAGTTTCACCATCTTGACCAGGCTGGTCTTGAACTCTTGACCTCATGATCCACCCGCCTCGGCCTCCCAAAGTGCTGGGATTATAGGCATGAGCCACTGCACCCAGCCCAAGTGTGTTTTCTCATGTGTTTGTTTCATCCTAGATGGAGTTTGTGGTACTTCCTCAAAGTGTGGTTTAATGATTTGTCAGATTTGGGACATTCTTAGCCATTTTTTTCAAATAATACTTCTGATCCATTAACTTTGTTCTCAACCTAGGACTCCAGTTACAAATAAATTAGACATTTTTATTACATCTACATATGACTCAAATACTTTTTGCATTTTGTGTCATTTATGTTCTCTGTGCTTCTTTCTGGTTATTTTAATGTTATCAGTCTTATAGCTTACCAAATCTCTCTTCAATTAGGTTTAATCATCTATCAAAACTATCTCTGAGGTTGGGTTCGGTGGCTCATGCCTGTAATCCCAGCACTTTAGGAGACACAGGCAGGCAGATCACCTGAGGTCAGGAGTTTGAGACCAGCCTGGCCAACATGGCAAAACCTTGTCTCTACTAAAAATACAAAAATTAGCTGGGCATGGTGGTGGGCACCTGTAATTCCAGTTACTTGGGTGGCTGAGGTGGGAGAATCACTTGAACCCAGGAAAGTGAAGGTTGCAGCGAGCCAAGATCACGCCACTGCATTCCAGCCAGGGAAAAAGGTGAGACTCTGTCTCAAAAAAACAAAAACAAAAAGCAAAAAACCATCCATGAGTTTTAATTTCAGTTTTTATATTTTTTAGTATTGAGATACACTTGTACTCCTTTTATAGCTTTTATACCTGTTAGTATAAAATTAATCATATATTTTAATTTCTTGAGTCTATTAAGACAAATTATTTCAAATTCGTGTGATATCTCTTTCTACTGGATCCTGTGGGTGTGATTATACATAGTGTTATTTACTTGGTCTTCATTAACATGATCTTCTCACATGCTTTGTATTTTTAATTGAGTGCTGGACATGGTATAGAAAACAACTGTAAATAATCTGAAGCTTTGGATGATGTTTTCTTTCTTCAGAAAGAAATGTTTGCTTATAGTTGCCTGTTACTCCATTGGTACCTGTAGTTCCAGTAAATCTATATCCAGTCAAGAATTGGGGGTATTCAAAACTGGGTCTTCGCTTTGGTCTAATGAATTTCCAGATCAGTCTATCTTCAAACATCCACCTTGTTGGGTTGGTCAAAACCACTCCTTATTGTTAGCTCTGAAATCCGTTATTTCTCCTTAAGGTTTCGTGAGTTTTTTGAAACCTATTCTCAGCTTCTTAGTTTCTTACTATGTGCTCCAGACTCAGTAGAACCATCTGGAGGAACTGAGTTATCTTTTCTCTGGTTTGATGTATTCAAATATATGCTTGTGTATTTTGTCCTGGCTTTATAGCTTCTGGAGCCACCTAGCCTGCCAATGATGGAAATGAAACTCTCCCTTTTTCATTTTCACACAAAACAATTTTTGTTTCTATCTCTTATGTAGCCAAGTGATTCACTTTGCATTGTCAGAAATTAATATGTTCTACTAAAGAAAAAAAAGCGAATCATTTCAGACTGTGCTCTTTAGAGGCAGTAAAACTCTGATGGTCCAGGTTTTTCCTTTTTCCATCCTGTCCATCTAAGCGGAAGAAAGAAGTGTCGAGCTTTATTTTTTCCATTGATACGAATTATATCACCCACTCATGAAGAAGCAGAAACTGCAGTTTGTTGTTTTTGCTGCTAATAGAGTAACAATTTGTTTTTCCTCCTGCTAGATTAGTGGTAAAGTTATCAAGAGTAAGGATGACAGGTCAATGTTTCACTTTACATATTAGCCATACAATAATTACTTGTTGACTGAATGTGTAAATGAAATAAAAACTGAGCCAGTAATACATTCCGAGAGCAGCTTTAAAATAGTGTTTCAAGGAGTGCTGCCGCACAAGGTGTTGGAGGTTAATTGATTGCCTTTGAAATGCTACCATGAAGAGCAAACGTTTTTCTCTCTGTTATGAAATAAAAGATCAGGAAAAGATCAGATAATCGAATAGTTAGAAAACTGATATGTGTTATGTGTTAGGTTGGATCATATGAGTGATATTTACAGGAAAGATTGTTTTCTCATCTTTGACTCAATGAAAAATAATTACATTAATTTATAAAGTATGTTAGATATTTATTTATTTCCACATCCTAATGGCAGAAGGCATATTGTTAGAGAAGCATTTCTTTGAAGTTTTGGGTAAGCTGAGACATAACTTCATGTAAATACAAATTTTGTTGAACAATATCATAGTGCTTGTACCTCAGTAATAAGTATGAATATATAACACCATCTAAACTTATGAGAATAATATATGTGAAAGTACATGAAAAGAACAAATCTAAGACATTAGTCTGAACAGAATTCACTTTACTAATATCCTGTATATAGGTTGCTAGGCACACTACTGCAATCAAATAAAAGAAAATTATTTCAAACCTACTCACAACTCAATTCATTTGTTATTTTAAAGTCTTCAAATCAGAATTTGGATGCCTTGACAGGCTTAGGGATAAAATTATGGTGTTCTATCATTTCTTAGAGAACAGAAGAATATTCTAAAACATGACAGCGTTTAAATGACATAGTACCCCACTTAAGCTTAGGCTTGGATATGTTAAGTCAGTCATTCAAGTTTGATTTATGATAAGTATGCCTCTTCACACACCCGAATTATCTTATATTGTGTTTCAGCTTCCTTTCTACTGCAATATGCAAGTTGAAATTTATTAAGTGGCAAGAGAAATGCAAGGAGAGAAAAAGCAACTCATGCAGTACATAGCATGGTGTGATGGAGAGGTGACCTGAGATGATCTCCAGGATTACTGCTAACTTAGAAGTACTACTTGAAGCTAAGGACGAGTCTTTGGATGTTAGCTACCCAAACCAAAATGAGAAATAAATGAGATGATTTTAATATCCCAGTTTTACTATTCTAATATCCAAATCTGTAATCCACAGTAAAATCCCTTCCCCAAATATATGCCATCTACACTCTAAATGTCAAAAACATATTTTTTTCTGAAGTTGTACAATAATTCATATTCATCAAATATTATAAATAGAAAGAGAAAATATCTCATTAGTTGATATTATTTGGGCTACATTTATTCTCATGAGTAACGAAACAAATGAATAGAGAATTTGTCTCTAAATTTTTCTTGTCCATATTCACATCAAAGCTATACATAATGCTTCTAGATATTTCATTTTTTTCCATAAAAATAAGATTTGAGTAATTACAATGATCTCTTAAGCATCACCTTATGGAGGCCAGAATAGCAGCAAGGATTATACAAAGTAGGAACTTATTCAAGCAATTTATTTGATTTAAAAGTATACAAATTATATATTTTTTTCAGTCAAATCACTTCCATTTGTTTATGGACCATGCATTTTCACAGACTAATTCTGTAAACACCCACTGACTGATGAAAGATAAAAATAATCTGGAAGCATATAAAAAGCCAAGGGAAGCTGGTTTCGATTTCTTTTTCTTAATTCCATCATAAATTATTTTTTACTGTGGTATTAGAGTAAACTTTTTAGGTAGCAACATTTACTTAAAAAGTTTTAAAAAATTCTGTCTAAGATCTTTTACAGCAAAATGTTAAAGGAACTTTTGTATTTATATTTGTACAGATCATGAAAAAAGTTCTTAGGATCGAGTGAGAAAATGTCCAGCTCTTTTCTTTTGTGACCAAAATTCTGCTGTTTTATTTTTGAGTGACTGTAAGGTATTGGAGAACATAGGTACTATCTTCATCTCTAAAAGCAAGCAAATGTAGGGTAGGGTGTTATTTTTGAAATTTGTTTAGTCTCTGAGTCTTCTCTTCAAAGAAAACCATGCATAAAGAATACATTATCACCCAGCTAAAGATGAAACTGTCCCAGTTGGCACTACAGGGTTATAAACTGAGCATGGTCTAAAAACCACTGGCGTAGTTGAAATACCTTGGTTTAGAACCAGGCAAATAGGGTAGTTTAATAGCAGATTTGCCAATTTCTAGCAGTGTGATCTGGAGAAAATTATTTATCTCCTCTGACCATTGATGTCTCTCCACAAAATTGTCTCCAAAAAAGGCTGCCGATAATATCTACTATCTCTTTATAAATATGCCACTCATCCTATCCAGAAGTAGAGTCCATTTCTCTCCAGTTTAAATCTGAGCCAGCTTTGTGTCTTGCTATGATTAATGGAATATGGCAGAATAGATGTAGTGCCAGTTCTGGAACTAGGTCACGCGTTTAGGGGGTAACTGTTTTCATGCTCATGGAGCTCTGGGTCACTATGTAAGAAGTCCAATTATCCTGATGGAGCTAGAGGCACATCCTTCCCCTATCAGTTCCAGTCATCCCATTTGAGGCACCAGACAAACGAATGAAGCCATCTGGGGTGCAGCCATATGAGTGAAATTGATCTTCACTCAATGGAGCAGAAAAATCACTGGGCTGAGCCCAGCCAACTTACAGTGTTATGAGAACTAATATGAGAACTAAATCATTACTATTTAAAGTTTCAAAGTTTTGGGGTAGTTTATTATACAGCAATAGATAAAGAAAACATTTTTCATCTATGAACTTGAGATAATTATTATTATATTATTATTATTATTATTTTTATTTTTGAGACAGAGTTTCGCTCGTTACCCAGGCTGGAGTGCAATGGCGCGATCTCGGCTCACTGCAACCTCCGCCTCCTGGGTTCAGGCAATTCTCCTGCCTCAGCCTCCTGAGTAGCTGGGATTACAGGCACACGCCACCATGCCCAGCTAATTTTTGGTATTTTTAGTAGAGACGGGGTTTCACCATGTTGACCAGGATGGTCTCGATCTCTTGACCTCGTGATCCACCTGCCTCGGCCTCCCAAAGTGCTGGGATTACAGGCTTGAGCCACCGCGCCCGGCCGAGATAATTATAATTAGTTGCTAATGTTATTATAAGACTTTGAAATTTTATACATAACATAGCACCAAAGTAGGTGCTTAATTCTTATTCTTTCTCCTCTTTTCCTCCCTTCAATTACTTCTTTCCCCTGCCTTCTAAACCCCAATGCCTAAGATACTGACAGATATGAGAAGATATTTGATGAGAAGGAAAACACATATAGACTTGGGGAAAGAGAACAACTTAAAATACACTGGTTCCTTCCAAAGCATGCCTCTCTTATCATTTGCTAATCATCACAAGTGTATTAGTTCATTCTCACACTCGTATAAAGAAATGACTGAGACTGGGTAATTCATGAAGAAAAGAGGTTTAAATGACTCACCGTTCTGCAGGCTGTACAAGAAGCATGGCTGGGAGGCCTCAGGAAACTTACAATGATGGCAGAAGGCTAAAGGGAAGGAGCCACATCTTACCATTACGTAGCAGGAGAGAGAGAGTGAAGGGGAGGTGCTACACACTTTTAAACAAATAGATCTCCTGAGAACTCACTAACTATCACGAGAGCAGCAGGGGGAAATCTGGCCCCATGAGCCAATCACTTCCTACGAAGTCCCTCCCCCAACATTGGGAATTACAATTGGAAATGAGATACAGGTGGGGACTCAGAGGCAACCATATCAACAAGTCTCAGCTGTGGGATAACAAGTGGTTCTTATTAAACAATTGTCTTTTAATCAGAGAAATGTAAATCAAAATCACAATGAGATTCCATCTCACACCAGTCAAAATGGCTGTTATTAAAAAGTCCAAAAACAACAGATGCAGTCAAGGCTGCTGTGGAGAAAAGGGAAAGCTGATACACAGTTGGAAGGAATGTAAATTAGTTCAGCCACTGTGGAAAGCAGTTTGGAGAATTCTCAAGGAATTTAAAACAGAGCTAACTTTTGACCCAGTAATCCCGTTAATGGGTATATATCTGGAGAAAAATAAATTAATCTACCAAAAAAAACACCCCATATATACTTGCATATTCAGCACAGCAGTATTCACAATAGCAAAGACATGGAATCAACCTGGGGCCCTCACAGTGGGCTGGAAAAAGAAAATGTAGTATATATATATGCCATGGAATACTATGCAGCCATACAAAAGAACAAAACCATCTCATATGCAGCAACATGGATGCAGGTTGGGGGCATTATTCTAAGTGAATTAATGAAGTAACAGAAAACCAAATATCACGTGTTCTCATGTGTAAGTGGTAGCTATACATTGGGTATTCATGGACATAAAGATGGCAACAGTAGATACCAGGGACTACTAGAGGAAGGAGGGAGGAAGAGAGACAAGGGTAGAAAAACTAATTATTGGGAACAATGCTCAGTACCTGAGTGAAGGGATCAGTCATACCCCAAACCGCAGCCTCACGCAATAACCTCATGTAACAAACCTGCACGGGCACCCCAGAATCTAAAATAAAAGTTGAAATTATAAAAAAAAGAATTGTAGTCTTTGAAAGGTTCAATAGGTGATACCATTCTTTACCACATCTGTTCGGAACCACTTGAAAAATTAAAGATGTGTGTAAGGTGGGGCATGAAGACATTACCACAATTACTGGTTGAGGCTATTTGCAGGATTTAACTTGGTATTAAACCAAAGAGATTTCCAAACACTGAATCGCTGTTACATGATCACACCAGTAATCCCAGGCATCACTGGTCTGGTAGTGCCTTTGTCTACTGCAGAGAACAGCCTGGCAGAGCTGGGCTGAGCACTAACCCTGGAACCCAGTGTGTCAGGTGGCAGAGAGGGGCCAGGAACTACCCTGAAAGCTTCCTTTGCACATGGGAGGAAGCTCCAGGAGTGGTGAAGAAACATTCCTCTTTAACATCTACTTCTGTCCAGCTCCAGATTTCCAATGCTACAACTGTGGAGTATGATATGGATATTGTAGTGCTTGTGAATTCTTTTTCACTCTCTGCTTATTTATATCTTTCCATAAACCCCCTGCTGTACTTATGCGATGACTAAGTACAAATATGTATTTTTTTAAATTCCTTTTTCTGGAGTAATTGCTTAGCAAATGGCTCTGCTATGGTATAATTTTTTTAAAAAATAGAACTTCATTGCAAACAATTATTTAAAAAAACAACTTTGTTCTCAAAAATGTGTGTTACCAAAATGCCCACATAGGCCATTTGAAGAGCCTCTCTATTGCTTAGCTTGCAGGATTTGCTCTTACACACTAAAACATTAATGACATTCAGTAAATTTCCACTCATTTGCAAGCCTTTCTAGTGAGTAATAAAGTATTTGCTCTTTGATTTTAATTGCAAATTGTGCCCTTAGAACTCGTCAGTAAATATTTTCTTAGTAAAGCGCATATGCATCTATTATGCTGGTCGGTAAAATATTTGCATTTAAGTAATATTACATGAGATAAAAGCAAGCAAATTTCCACGTTGAAATTTTCATCTGTTCTCGCCATTATTCTAGGAAGACAAGTTATACTAGAAGTCTCCATAATTTAACTCAGTTTAGCTCTTCTAAGAAAAAGAACCAGTTCCAGATGTGATCTATGACTGGATGCCTAGACATTTTGGTTTGCCCAGGACAGGTCTGGTTTGTGCCAGTTGTCTTAACATAATTATTAATAATGTTCTCCTTCATTCATAAAGTGTCTAGGGTTTGGACAGCAAATTATAGTTATTTCATATACAACTCTAGAATTTGATCAAGATTAACTACAGACGGTATATGAAGTTCTAGGCTCACAAATAATAAGACCTCAGGATTACATCATCGTTCATTTATCTAACACTAAATGTTTCTCTAACAAGTGCAAAGGAAAAAAACCCTTTACAATGGCACCCTGAAGTATATTTTCAAGCCATCCAATGTAATAATGACATTTTGGGAAATGCTTGACTATTCAACCTCCAGGATGTGGTCAAAGAGTCAAACATTTACAAGCATGATGACATGATGACAGAGAGAATGTGGGACATATGGAATTAAGAACAGAGCTAGGTGTTGCAATAATTTATATCTTGGAACTACGGTTTATTAATAATGATTAATATACTGTCTCTGCAAAAAATATAAAAATTGACAGGGCATGGTGGTCTGTTCCTGTAGTCCCAGCTACTCAGGAGGCTGAGGTGGGAGGATCAGTTGAGCCCAGGAGGTGGAGCTTGCAGTGAGTCATGATCACGTCCACACACTCTAGCCTGGGCAATAGATGAGACTCTGTCTCAAAAAAAAAGAAATGTAATCCCCAATACAATGATATTTGGAAGTTGTACCTTTGGGAGGGAATTGGATGATGAGGCTGACAACTTTATAAATGGGATTAATGTCCTTATAAAAAGAGGCCAGAATACTGGCTTACTCATTCTGCCATGTGAGAGTACATTGACAAGATGGTCATCTATATACAACCTGGAAGAAAGCCCTCATCAGAATTTCACTACACTGGCACCTTGATCACAGACTTCCAACCTCCAGAACTGTGAAAAATAAATGTATGTTGGTGAACAAAGAGAACACGTGGACACAGGGAGGGAAACATCACACACTGGGGCCTGTTGGGGGATGGGGGGCTAGGGGAGGGATGAGATGGGGTGGGGCACTGGGGGAGGGGGATAGCATTAGGAGAAATACGTAATGTAGATGACAGGGTGACGGCTGCAGCAAACCACCATGACACTTGTATACCTGTGTAACAAACCTGCACGTTCTATACATGTACCCCAGCACATAAAGTATAATAATAATAATAATAAAAAGTATGTTGTTTATAAGTCTCTCAGTGTATGGTACTTTGTTATAGCAGACCAAACTCATTAAGATACTAATGTGGATTTGCCTAAATTTTCAAGGAAGAGAATGTAAAAGTCTTGGTTTTCCAGAGGACACAACTAGAGAGACTGTACCTACAAGGATGCATTGCGTGTCTGAGGATGATTGAATAACTTGAACTCATATAACAGACAGTGTCTTCTACTTGATATTTGTCCAAAAATGTAATCTGTAAATAGAATTAGATAAATAATAAATTTTAGAAGCAAAAGCACACCAAAAACATTTTCTTTAAAAATGGAAAACCCTTGTTCTTAAATTAAGCTGACTTTATAAACTATTTTCTCACAAATTATTGGAAGAAGCTTCTGATTATAAGCTCAACAAATAGCTTAATTGATGTTGATGTCTAAGATGAATTGGCTTAATAGTTGGTATCGAGGTGCTGCCATCACCATTTCAGTATTTTAACATAACATACTCTTCATAGGAGCTTGGTCATCAGGTTGAATAGTTTGCCATGCAGTGAACAATTGAGGAAATATTTTCTCTATGTCTTTGCATTGTCATAAAACAAAAACAAAAACAGACACTGTTTGGGAAAATTGCCATGGATTCAACTGTGTTGCCCCACAATTTGTACCTTGAAGCCATAACCCCCACTTAATGGTATTAGCAGACGGAGCCTTAGAAAGGTAATTAGGTTTAGATGCAGTTGTGGAGGTGGGGCCCTCATGATGAGACTAGTGTCTGGATGAGAAGAGGCACCAGGGCTTTCTCTCTCTATCTTTCTTCGTTTCTGCCCTGTAAGTACACATCAGGAATGAGGCCATCTGCAAGCAAGGAAGAGATTCCTCACCAGAAACTGACCGTGTTGGCACACTGATCTCAAACTTCCAGTCCCCAAGACTGTGAGAAAGTAAATTTTCCTTGTTTAAACCACCCAGGCTAGGGCATATTTTTATGGCAGCCCAAGCAGACTAAGATAGAAACAAAGGAAATCAACCACAGTCCTTTTAATTTTTTTGAATAAATTATTTTTACCTAAATTAAGAAAATACTAAAGATAACAGCCATTCTTAACATTTTATCTTCAATAGATAAATGCATCTTTGAATAAGTCATCCTAATTGCATTACCAGAGAGTGAAAAGAGTGATTTTTAATGTTCCTCCAGTTAATTTTTTTCAGCTTTATATCTACAATGAAAAGAATGAAGAATTAAACATACTTTGTGAATTAAAGAAAAATAAGTTCAAGCTAAAAAAAAAATTCATGTTTAAATGTTTAGATGCTGAAGAAAGGATTTATTATTGTGTTGAAGGTTAAACCAGATGACCTTTCTAAACCTTTCCAGTTCTAAATTCTGCAATTTAAGAAATTGCCACTGTGTTTAACTGTTTGGTAGGATCCAATTAGCCATCCTGTCAGGACCTTTGTGAACCCAGCAAAAATTATTCAAACTTGTAATGAGAGTTAACAAGGAGTTGGGTAACTCCTTTATCTGGCATGAGGAAAATCATTTAATAACACCAGGGCAATGCAATTGCCTTAATTGCCTGAGCAATGTCATTTAAAGTTAACCAAGTGCATATAAATATATAAAGAACTGCACAGAAAATAAAGACGAAGTATATTCTAGATTTACATTATTCATGGAAGACTAAATTTAAACCATCAATTTCATGAATTTATTGCTAAGTTTCCAGTATAACTGTCAAGATATAAAATGAAAATAATTATACCTTTATCAAATATGATTTTAGAATCTCTATTTTATGCAATCTACAGATTACTCTTGAAATATGAAATTATGTACATGTATATACAAACCTCTTCTTTAATTACTTTTACCTACACATATTTAATTCTGTGTACATAACACATATTCATAAATTAATAATCAATTTCTAAAAAATGATTAGTGTATGAGTTGACTTAGACAAAGTTAGCTTGTTGAATTTGGCATAGAGAAATAATGCTTTGTCAAAAATGTGATAATCTGTTAAAAGTAAATGTAAAATGGAATATTTGTCATACAGAGGCTTACATTTATTTTGAAATAAAGATCAGAAATAATCATATATTTTTAAAAGCAACTCAAGGTATTATAGATCTTTTACGTTACTTTTTAAGCTATTATTATTATAATTATTGATATTATTAATATTTGCAACACAGTGAGTAGGAAGGGGCTTTAGGGTACCATTTTGCATGCTAAGTTTGATTAGGTGATGGTGCTGCCTATGATGGTAATAAGGTAGGAGGTCAAAGACCCAAAAGATTAGTGAAAGCAGAATTATCAGAAAGGTGCTTATGAATGAGGTTGCCTTTTATCTAGACCTCAAATAATGTATAGAATTTGGATAATCAGATAAAAACTTACCAATTCTACTGATGCAGGACAGAGAAGCCCCCAAACTGGGGCTTAGAGGCTTCTTGGCTTTGCTCAGGAAAGAATTCAAAGGTGAGCTAGTGTGGTGTTAAACAGCAACTTTTATTGAAGCTGCAGTGCACAGCAGTGTCAGAGCAGGGCTACCCCATAGATGGTGTGCCCAGAATAGCAGCTGAGAGGTAGTCTACAGTCATAGTTATAGCTACTTTTAATTATATGCAAATTAAAGGGTGGATTATGCAGAAATTTAGAGGATGAGAATGGTAACTTCCTATCTGTTGAGTTGTTGCCATCGAAAGAGGTGGTGACTTTCAGGCATTGCCATGGAAATAATAAAATTACATGGTACACCGGTGGGCACATCTTATGGGAGGTGCTTCTGCCCTGACCTGTTTTAGCTAGTCCTCAGTTTGGTCCAGTGTCTAAGCTCTGCTACCGGAGTCAAGTTCTGCCTTCTTCCTCACTACCATTCTGAATGAATTAATAACAATAATATTCATGTTTTTATTTTTCAAAGTAGAAATGGCATAATTTCTTTTCTGATTATAAAAGTAAAGATCATATGAGAAAGATAATGGGTGGTGAGGCTGTGAGTATGGTATATGCGTGGGAGGGAGAAATAGAAATTTTCCTTTTTTGACCACGTATTCATGAATACTGTATTGATGGTTATCAGATGATTATCGGTTAGTTGGAAAACTATGCATAGAAAATATTTTTGTAATTCAATCATGTTTTTCTTATCTAACATATACAGAATTGTATTGTGTGTAGTCAAGACACATAGCTGAGAACTCAGTACGATTATCCAGGACTGAAAAACGTGTAAGGTCCCTGTGTCAAAGAAGGCCTCATTAGGGAACACAGTTTTACAGCCAACAACTCTGGATGGATGAGTAAGAGTCATATGAAATTTTCTGGAAGTGTCACTTTCTACTGCTGAGTTCAGTTTTTAATATGTGCATCTTAAATTCAAGAAGTTGGAGCATTCCCACCCATGGCCTTGTGTGACTAGGTATGGGCAACACTTTACCTGGGCCATGAGTACCTGATAAACTTTGGAATTTATCAATGCATCCTCTGACTGTGCCTAAAATGTTCTGTACTACATTTTACAAAATTGTCATCTGGGCTAATTCATCCTTATCTGAGTCTGTAGCTCAGCTCAGTGTCACCATATTAGAATAGAGGATACTTTCCTTTGACTTCTCTGGGAATCATGTAGCACATTATTAGAGTAGTTGTAAACAAGCATTCTAAAATAAACAAAAAATTATTAATAATAATTTGGTATATGTTCTTCTACTGTTTTCTCCACATATGCATATATGCTTATACCTACCCACTCAAATATAGATAGAAACAAAGAGGATCAAACTGCATGTGCTGTTTTCTAAATAGCTTTAAATCATCTTAATATAGCAAGGGCATATTTCCATGTAAAAAATATAGAGAACTGCATCAGTATTTGAAATGTTACTTCTAACTTCCTCTCTTTCTCTTCATCATACTGGCCTGGCAAAACCCCAACATTGGCTTAATGCATAATCACCTGCTCTGCATATGCTGAATGTGTTTGTAGAAAACATCATATGGACTGGGTCTGCTTTTAATGTATGACTACAAACCTTCACTGAGCACTCAGCACTGCCTTGGCAAGCATAACGATTTCCTTAGTTAATTTGGTCTTTTGCTTTGTTAAGTCAACTATTTTTCATTTTCTCCTCTCTCCAACTTCTATTTTCGAGAAAAGAACTACTTTTTCCTTTTGCCACAAATGTTCAGCCTAACAGTCATTGAAATTTAGGACTTCTCTGTTTCCCCACCAATCAAAATAAATGGTCCTTGCTCATCATTATGGCCTAACTCTTCACTTGAACAATTTAGCTCAATTTAGCTTTCTACTAAAGGTCTTTGCTCCTACAATTATCTTTTCTTCTCTCTGGCATCATCAATTTGTTTTCTCACCTTATGCATTGTTTCCATCAACATGCAAACATCATAAAATATTTTCAGTCTTAGGGAAACATTCCTTCTTTTCATTATATCCTGTATATCAGTGACCATTTCTCTGCTTTTTGTTCTAACAAAGTCTCTTGAAAAAAGTTGTCTCTATAACCTGTTACCTATCTTTAAAGTTTTTATTTTTCTTGAACTCACTCAGATTAAACTTTTCATTACACATCTCTGGGTCATGTGAAGAAGTATATCACAGGATTTTGCTAGGTCCTTTTCCCCTTTCCATCCTTTAAAGGTTTCACTTTTCCACCATGGATTTTCTTATCTTCAATTATTCCTTAGGCAATTTCATCCAATCCCAAGGCTTTACATACCACATATACACTAAAGTCTCTTTGCAAACTTCTTCCCTGAACTGCAGATTCATATGTCCATATAGCTCATATATCCCACTGCCACTTGACATGTCTCTTTGGATGTTTCAGAAGCAACTTAAAATTAACATATGCTAAAAAGAACTTTTAATATCTTCCCTTACCTTGCCGCAATCTCCTAATTATTTCTGAAGCAATTTCTGATAATTGCTCACCCCCTAGGTTCTATTAACTCTTTTTCTTTCCATGCAGCATCTTGATTCTGTTCAGGCTGGCAGCGTGTCCAGTTAAAATTCTCATCTGCTCAGGACTGTCATATGAGCAACCCTAGTTTCATGAAAAGGATTCGGGGAAATCCCTTTTATCCTGTTCTCTGAAATAATGTGTATAGCATAGATATCAACTATTCCTTGGAAGTTTGGTAAAACTTATCCATAAAACTAACTGTACTTCTGTGTGTGTGTGTGTGTGTGTGTGTGTGTGTGTGTTAGAAAGTTAAATTGGATTCAATTTAAAGGAGAAAATATAACATATATGCATACTTACATTTGAATGGAAACTATCAATTATGAATGCCTAACATACAACAAAATGATTTATCACTTTATTTGGGCAGAGTAGCTAAATTGGCCACAAAGGGTATACAAATATTTTGAATATGCATGTAAATAGTATAATGAGCACATTGTCTGGTATATAGTTAACACTCAGTAAGTACTGAAAACTAAATGTGATTTACCAAAGAAATTATGTACTAAAGAGACTATTCAGAATCTTATATTAGCTTTTGAAAATAATAGACAATTTAATAAATTGAGATTCATAAACAAGTTTCTGTTGAGCTTTTAATCATTAACATATTAAGCTTTCTATATGTCTCGCTTATGAATTTTTATTATATTAATAAGTTGTGCAATTTTTAATGATCACAGTGACTTTTGAATAATACTCGATTCTGTTTACAACTGGATTTGTAAGTTAAATATATTCAATTTATCTCATCTTGTTTGATGCTTTCCTAAGTATTTAAATAATTATTCTAAAGCTAATCAACTAACATTTAAACACAGTAAAACTAAAAGTTCTTCTAATTGCTCTAGTTCTAGATATAAACTTGTAACATTTCTTCTAAAAATTGCAAGTCTAAATTAGTTACTCAATTACACATTTTAAATGGAAATTACAAAGCCATCACTCTACAAAGCCATTCTCTCAAATGAAGTATCACAACTGCACAGCTTCCTATGTATAAAATATTAATGCTATAGTTTGGATTCTCAGTTAACTGAAATTACTTTTGACCAGAGATGTGACATGCCCTTGGTGTGACATCTAGAGGTGTAGACATCCAGGGTGATTGATCTCAACACCCACTAAAGAATCATCATTTAGTGAGTTACCTTCTCAGTATGCTGGACAGAGCAGAAAGACCCTAAATTTTGGCCAGCTCACTAACAGGATTCTTGTTGGTGACTGGAATGAGATGCGTGTATAGACCCCAATGGAAGTTTTTATATCAATGATTCCATAATTCTTTAAAATTGATTTACTGCAGGACCTTAAGCTTTCAGTAATACAAGTTACCTCATTTTTTTCCATTCCTTCCCAAGATGGCAGTTTCCAATCCAACTGAATACTGAATTGGATTTTGCATTTGCCTGTTAAGCTATATAAAAGTCATCTATCTAATTCTAATAAAATATTAGTCTGATATAAACCTAAATTATTTTTTTTTTGTATACCAGGTTTTAGGGCCATGTATTCTCACGGACTTTAACATGATGCATGATTGAAATTTGGATCCCTCTCGTGGTTACAACTTCTAAAGTTTTTTGTTGAAGACTAACTTGAACAGCTAAATGTCATAACTGTGTATATGCTAATGTACTTATGAGTAGATTAAATAAAGTAAAATATTTAGAATAAGAGAGGTCTTGCCTAAATGTATGCTGATTAGTGACACTTGATATGTCGTGTCAACTTTAGGAAGGATTTCAACAAATTAAAGCTTGTAGCGGAGGTCTTTCAGAAAGTTGAGGAGGCTTTGAATCAGAGAAACTTGAAAAATTTTACATTGAGAAAAAAAGAGACTTAAAACTGAAATGGGAGCTGTCTTCAAATCGGAGAACACCTGTTCTTCAGAAAGCAGAAGAAACTTTGTCTACCATGCTTCAAGCACAGAACTATGGCTCATGAGTGAAGCTGTCCTTGTGGCTGATAAATAGTCTCAACACATAAAAAAGATGAAAATCTGAAAATTAAATAGGCTGCTTCCCGAGATAGTGAATTGAAGAAATTTAAGTATAAGACTGGGAATTGAATTAGAGGGTGTCACGCACATATTCAAACTGAACATCTATGCTTCTATGAAGTTTAAGACATGGAGATTATCTGCTACATATTCTATTAATGAAAGAATATTGAGAGCAATGGATGTTAGAATTTTCTTTATCCACATCCACATTAATAAGTTAATGAGGGCGTCGCAGAGTAGTCATGCTACTGTAATTTATTATAACTCTCTAACATTGATGATTAAAATAAAAAGTCAAGGCCTAAGTCCCAGAAATAGAGAGGAATGAGGACAGTGGTGCATGTATTGTTTAGAAGAATGACACTGTTAGAAAAGGCAGCTGTAATTAGGTAAGTTAGTTATTTTTTTGTAAAGATGAGTGAGTTGACAGATAACTAGAATATAGGGAATTTTACACATGGACAGATTAAGTCCACACAATCATAATTAAAAGCCTGATCAAACTTAACTAATCATGGTGAATTCAAATGAGAATATGGGTCAGATGGGAAATTCAAATAAATATGAAGTTCTAAAATTTAGAAGAAAGAAGATGCTAAACAAATACAATTCTGGGCATACCTTAAAATGCACAAATATAACACAAAAACCTGGCAATCACAAAATGGAGAGCAAAATGCTATAGTGAATAAATCACAGTTAAGAAAACTAGCAAGCGAGTTGGATACAATAAAATAGTAATATTGAATTTAAATGTAATGTGGTGACCTTTCTTATTATGTCTTGAATTTTACAATGAATATAGACCATGAAAAGCTTGCTATGGTTTGGATTTCATCCGCATGCAGTTTAGATTAACTTCTTATCTTCCTACTCTAATTTTCTCAGAGGCTGCATTTTATAGCTTTGTGGTTGAGCTCCAAAAAGGTGATTAAAATTCAACTAATAAAAAAAAGAAGAAGAAAATTGGGGTGATTTGGTCTGGAGAAGAGAGGTTGGGGAATGATTTGATTTCTCTTAAGCAGATAATGGCAACTGGACTATTTCTATTTCCTCATTTTATAGAATAATAAGTGCAAGTCTGTAAATTTTCTCTATACATTTTGTTTTTAAAAAATGGGTTATATGCCTAATGTATTTTCAGATGTTGAGTGGTGTGAAGTTTATTAAAAGTCAAGGACTTATTAAATATCAAGCACTTATTAAATTGTCAATATATCTTCTAATTTTATAACATAGTTATCTTTTCACAAACCTTTTTTAATATTGTATATGTTTAGTTTTTCAAGATTTATTATTTTTGGTGGAGTTAGTTTCTTACTCACGTTACTTTAAAATTAAAGTTACCAATATTGAGGTTAAATTCTATTACTTTGCAAATATTAATATATTCCTTTTTAGACTGCAGGATTATTCCTCTTGTTAAATTTTACGAACACCTAAAGATTATTCCAAGTTATTCCAAGTCAGTACGTTCAGAGAACAAGTTCTGGAAATTAAATGTTATGAAATTTGTCACTTATAATGTAGGTATGTTGTTCTGTTTATATTTGAATTAAAGAAAAATGACCTAAATAAAAAACAGCTATCTATATCTATACCTATGTTTATATATATGACTTCAAACATTTTATATGAATATGTATTTTTATATCTGTATGTGTATATGTACATATTTATATACTTAAAAGTACGAAGAAAGCAGATACAAAATGGATCTTTCCAATCATTTGTTCATGAAAAGTGTAAGTATTTGCAATCTCTTCGTACTCCTTTAAAGTAACAATGACAAGGAGATAGTAGAGTTTAGAATAGATAAGAATCCATTTTGAGTAATCGATATACAAAAGATGATTGAGTATTGCCTACCGAGTTAACGAGACCATTGAGGGCAAAAGAGAGATATTTGGAAACATAGTCCATTTCTTTAACATTTGCTTGTTGTCTTATTTCCAGGAAAATAAATATCTTTTATATTTAAAGGAAGATGATAGCATTTAGATAATGATAATCTTTTGTGATACTGGAATGGCACGTAAATATCTTTAATAAAGGTCTCTGTGGACCCTATAGAGACTTAAGGTTGAAAATAACACAACTGACAAGAAAAGTTGTCTCTAGGAGACTGCAGTTGAGGGAATCATTTTGTGTAAGTTACTCTCTTAAGTGAGCTGAGATAAAGAAGGGAAAAAAGTTTATATTGCTAAATACAAGTTCAAAGCACATTATAATGTTAAAGTAGATGACGTTTACAAACATCTGATATTAGATTTAAAAGATTCTATTTAGTAAATTAACTTAAATAGTTTGATAAGAGAGAACATTAGCACTCTTAAGTTTTAAGCTTTGTTAATTTGTTAAATCTATAATTAAAAAACATTCAAAGAGCAGATATTTGTTTTTCTTAATATTAGTCAGAAGTCAGATTCTTTACAAAGTGAACAATAATTCTAAAAGTAGGTGGAAGCGAAGAGTAATGCTAAAAGTAGATATTTGACAAGCAAAAATCAAATGTAAATAGGTAATATTCATCTCTTTTGAAAGTAAATTAATTATTCCCATATGAGTGAGCTTCCAGCTACAATTATTCAGATTTTACAACACTTACTTCTCATCTGTTAATGCTCTTCTTTCCTCCCATAATTTATATTCTCTTTCCTCCCATAATTTATTCTCTAATACTGAATGATTGTATTTACTAAAGTTCAAAAATAAGCAGAACTAATCAATGGTGTTAGAACTCCATATAGTGATTATCTTTGGAGAGGAGGGTCAGCTATGATTGAGAAAGGGCTACAGATACAACTTCTTGGACTTTGATATATTCTTGTATAATTCTTGTTTAATTGGACCATATACAATTCTTGACATAGGAGGAAGTTACAATGATACATTCATTTTGCATAATTAACTGAGTGATATAATCAAGATTCAACAAATATTATTTGAGAACCTACTACATACCACACATTAAACTAGGCTTTGGCTATAAAATACCACACATGACAGACACTGTCCCTGTCATCAAGGGGTATACAATCTAGTGGTGAATACAGGCAACTAAATAAGTAATTACAGCACAGTGGGATCCAAGTGAATGATAAATAATACATGGTATGGATTTTAGCAAAAACTTCCTGTATAATGCATCATTTATGTTAAAACTTGAAAGATTGGCAGAGTTTTCTTCTGGAAAGGAAGGTTGAAAATATGTTCCCATAGAGGAAATAACATATGGAGGGGCCAAGACATGAGCGACTGAATTGGTCTTTTATCCAACTGGAATTGGTACAGACTTGCTCAAAATTCAAGTACTCAAGATAGAAATATTCATTCATTTTTTTTTCTATTTTTTGCAACTATGTTCTTAATATAGTTTGTGTATTGGAAATACACAAGCATTTCCTTTTCAGCTGCTGTATTGGCTAAGTCGCAGGCTAAGCTAGTTGCTCCAAAAGGATTCCAAAAGACAGTGACTCAAAGAGCTAAAATGTCTTTATCTTACACATAATAGTCTGGAGTTTGGTGGTGGTTTAAGGAAAGAACGTAGCTTTGATTCCAGAAAGTTATTTCAAGATCATTTCTTTCAGCTTCTCGTTCCCAGAGAATTGTCCTCATTTAACTGTGTAACACTGACAGCTCCTTGCCTGTCTTCTAGTCCATGGCAAGAGGGAAAGAGACTAAGATTATAGCAATTTTGTTTTGGAGAAATGATGCAGAATTTTTATATGTAATTTCTACTCATCTTCTAATGGTAATAGTATGGTTATATGGTCCACTTAACTGTAGGGAAGGTTGGAATGTACAGTCTCCAGCAGAGTGGCCTTGTGGCCAGCTACCCTTTATTATTCTAGAAGAGGGACAGAAGGACTCAGGGAAAAACTAGCAGCCTATCAAAACTGTTCGCTCCTAAAGCCCCTTTGTGACAGTGTGAAATTTTCATAAAATAAATGCAGATCAGTAAGTGGCAGATCATGAGAGGCCTTTTTTTATCAAAGTTAAATGTCCATATTTTATTTTGAAGACCGTTTGGGACTGTGTAGGAGTTGTAATCAAAGGAGTGGCACAGTCACATTTTTGTTTTGGGAAAGTAAACTCTGAATATAGGTTTGAGAAATCACCAAAAGGAGAGAGGCTGCTTTCAATGAATTGGCTAAAATCTAGTTGAGATATTGTGGTGAAGAGAACTAAAGAAATGTGTAGAGCATAGAGGAGATCAGATGTAGAGAAATATATGAGCTTAAGTGGTTAAATGCACAGTCATCACTTAGATGTGAGGAAAGAAAGCTTAGGAGTAGACAAGGATGACACCAAGGTATAGGCTGGGTGGAGTTGTGACCTCTGAGTACAGGGAAGGAGTATTTAGTCAGACTAGTAGGTAAAGATAAATTTAATGTTGGACACAGAAAGTTTTAATCACTGTGCTAATTAAGTAAAGCTGTGCAGGACCAAAGTGAGCTCAAAAGCACTTGTTCAAAGCTGTTCCTGACAAAATAGCGGGCCTAGAATGAGATGCTGAGGAAAGCCAACATTTAAAGGTAGTTAGAGAAAATAGGAGCAGTACTCATTGACAGATTTTTAAGCAAATAATAATCTATCAAGTTCATCTAAATCCAATTAACTGAGTATAACTTAACAGAAGAGGAAGTCAACATGTATTGACCTTCTATACTGTTGATTTCTCCATCTGCTCACTAAAAATAGTACCCACTATCTACCTGTAGTTTATAACAATTTCATTTCATTGAAGATACCTGAAAAATCAGCTTTTCAGTGAGTCGCTGAAAAAGGTTGGTGCTATTCCATAATTCAAAATTAGGTAAATTGGGAGAGGAGAAAACTAGAAATTTGTAGTTTATTTATTTAAATGGAGAGAGGTCTCATAAAGGATGGTGTAGTCAACATTCCTAAATGCTCTGCATTCAAGAAAGATGAAAGCTAAAAAAATGACCAGAAGATTTGGTAAGAAGGACACCACTGGTGTCTTCCATGAGATCAGTTTGACTGGGACAGTGGGGGCAGAAGCTGGATTGGAGAGTATTAAAGATAGGTTAGAGGTGAAAAAAAATGTAGATTCACAATGTAACCTCTGTTTTCAAAAGTATGGTTGTAGAAAGAATAATAAGGCTAGCAGCTACAAGGAACAGGGATTTCTGGAAGAACATTTATGTTTTTAAAAAAGGAGAAATTTGGTCAGGCATGGTGGCTCATGCCTGTAATCCCAACACTTTGGGAGGCTGAGGTGAGCAGATAATGATGTCAGGAGTTCAAGACCAGCCTGGTCTTGAAACCCCGTCTCTACTAAAAATACAAAAATTAGCCAGGAGTGGTGGTGCACGCCAGTAGTCCCAGCTACTCGGGAGGCTGAGGCAGAAGAATTTCTTGAACCCAGGAGGCAGAGGTTGCAGTGAGCTGAGATTGCACCACTGCACTCCAGCCTGTGTGACACAGTGAGACTCCATCCCCTCCACCCCCCAAGAGGGAGAAATTTGAGAATGTCTGAGTGAATAAATAAGCATTTCTTGGGGAAGAAAGTGAAATATACAACCCAGAGTGGTCCTTGAGAAGGTGGAGACAGGAGAGTCCCACAGAAGAGATGCAGCTGTACTGAAGGAAGATCCATTTTTCTCTCTAACAGTAGAGAAAGAAAAAAGAATGATATGATTTCAGGGTTTTAAAAATTATTATTTCAGATTATTGTTACTGCTTTTGAATTAATTCCAGGAAGAGAGAGAGAAAATGACAGTTTTGTGATAGTGTCTTTATATCAGAATGCTGCTATTGTTTTTTGTTCGTTTGTCTGTCAATGGAAGAGTTTTTATTGACTACAACTCAAGTAAAAGCATAAAGAAGAGGCAATCATTCAAAAACACCAAAGCCTACCAAGAATCCTGTTGGGCTGTGCCTGAGAGGGAGGATAGGCTTCATTTGCTTCATTCCTTGGAGTCTCAGAATTTCCACTGAATGAAGTCATAGATGTCTTTCTCACCATCCATTGACAGAGGTTCTCCAGCAAGAGATGGCTCATATGTTTATTGATTCTGAAGCCCTTGTCTAGGGCAGGAGCGCTTATATGCCTATTGAAAATAGCACTCCCAGTGAAAAAGAGAACATCACAGTAATGCTGATTGGCTGTTAACTTCATACCAATTTTTCTGTGTGAATATTCTTTTTATCATTTTTACTTGGAACTTGGCAAAAACTCATCTTAGGTGTTAACAAGTTACTATACAACTCAACCTCCACCTTCAGGTGATTAGAAAATTGATTGCTTTTTGTAAGGGGAATTTGATACCAATAAATTCCATTCAATTATTCATTCTACTGATAAGGCATGCTACTAATTCAGTTATTCATTCTACTAATAAAGCATTATAAATCTCCAGACAAATATGTGCTATTAATCAGCTGGTTTTTTTTAAAGCAAAATATCTACATTTTCCACAATTGTTGATTCTTTCTTATTTACAGCAACATGTTCTTGTTTTATAGATATGGCATCTACTTTTTTTCTGGATATGAATTTTACTGATTCTAAAATCTTATTTTTAAATTTTCTCATTTAGTTCATGTGTGTGTTCAATCTTTTTCCAGTTTTTATATTGCTTGTTCTTATCAAATAAATGGAATTCTTTGACATTTATTCCTACTCACAAAGGACAGAATTGGTTGATAAGTATTAGTAGGTATAGTGTGTATTTATCTGCTTAAATAAACTTTTCTTATCTTTTTTTGTCACTGAAACTCACAGTAATTACAAGATACCCCATTTAGTGGTTTAGAGAATGTAAGAATGTGCTGGCTGGGAAGCACTGTTTGGGAGTAATGGAGGAACATACTTTCTATAACAAGTTTGCAAGATGATATATTATGGAGAATAGAAATTATTTAAGGCTTCTCTTTGCATGTGGTATAGTCTTTGAGGTCACTATGAGATTGCCCTAATTATCAATTTACCATAAAGGCAAATGCTGAACCCAATATCTCTGACTGTAGGAGTTCATAACCTTTTAATCAATTTACCATCCAATCTGGTCCACTGCCACTCTCAACATTAGCTCCCTATGATCTAGAGTAAATTGGAGTGCTGCTGAGAAGTTCCTTTATTCACCTGTATTGGGTGGAAAGCTACGAAGCACCATTGGATTTGGTCATCAGTACAATTCCATAGGCTTGCATCTTATAGAAATTTGTCCATTTTTAAACAATACTCTTCCCAACTTTATAGTACTTTTAGCTTAAAAACAATTTCTCCATCATCATTTCAACAGGATGGTACTAGGACCCTTCCTTTCTTTTTCTAGATCCATATGTCTGTTTGGTATGATTTTACTTGTGCCAGAACAATGTCTTTGGTGTCTTATAGTGCAGTCTTCAGTTTCCAGCTGGATTTCAAACCCTTATGTTGAGGTAATTTCCTTCTATTCCAAGTTTCTTCAGTGTGTTTTTTTTTTCTTTTTTCTTTTTTTGCCATGAAAGGATGTTAAATTTTTTCAAATGCTTTTCTGCATAAATTGAGATGACCATGTTGTTTTCTTCTTCATTCTGTTAATATGGTGTATTATATTGGTCAATGTTAAACTATTCTTGCATGTCAGGAACAAATCTCACTTGGTCATGTTATATAATCCTTTGATATGTGGTTGAATTTGGTTTACTAAGATTTTCTTAAAGACCTTTGCATCAATGTTCATAAGAAAAATAGATCTAAAGTTTTCTTTTTGAGTGAGTCAGAAAATGTTCCCTTTTCTATAATTTTTGGAAGAGTTTGAAGATTGGTGTTCTTTAAATATTTGGGAGAATTCAGACGGGAAGCCATCAGGTCCAGGACTTTTTTGTCAGAAGATTTTTGGTTACTGACTTAATCTCTTTATAATTGATAGGTCTATTCAGATTTTCCATTTCCTTGTGATTCAGTCTTGACAGGTTTTGTGTCCCTAACAGTTTTTATTTCATCTAGATTGTCTAATTTGTTGACATCCAATTGCTCACAGTACTCTCCTAATTCTTATTACTCCTTTAGTAGTGGAAGTAATTGTCACCGAGGGGCAATAGCTAAGAAAACACATCCTGCATCTCTGATTTTAAAGGAATTTGTTGGAAGATTTTGGTCACATTATAAAATATCTTTATCTTTTGGCCTATTCCTTACAGTTTGACTTGTAGTTATCCAGAGCTCACAATGTACATACAGCAGGAGGGACCCTGAATGGCACAAATTCCTGCCTCCCTGGCTAGTAAGTAGTTGAAAGCGAGTCTGTTATTTATTTATTATCATTGGGCTATAGACTCATGGCCTTGTTCTATAAAAGGGCTACTGAAAGATGGCAGTTGGCAGTTAAGATAAGATTTTGTTAGATGAATACTGCTGTACTGGCCGACGCTGGTGGTGCCTATGGCTATGGCAAGTCCTATTTAGGTAGGAATAAATACTGTCTGTTTTTCCTTGGATCCTTAGGTTGATGGAAATGGGGAGGTACCTGGTAGATAACAAACTATGGGAATCCCCAGGTTAACAAATGTACACTGGGGTATTGCTTTACTAGGGAAAACATGCGGAGGAGTTGGCAAGGAAAAATACATTAGGGGCTGTGCCTATGTGTTTGGGTAACAATAGAACCTGAAGTTGTCATTATTCAGGGCATAATGTACCCTTGAAAATGTCGTGCTGTGTTTAGCCAAGGAAAAAGAGTGGTTTGGATGGTCATGATCAGAGACTCAAGGGGTGAGATTATGGTGAAAAGCTAGAAGAGAGTAGCAAGAAAAGGCATAAGGAAGTAGGTGATCCTTTCCCAGGGGATGTCAATGAATTTACTGACGTGAGGCAGATGCCTCCTGGAGAAAGAAATAATCTCCAGTAATTTTAGTAACCTTTATGAGATTTTCCTTAGGCATAGAGTTGCAGGGCTGTATGTTTAAGCAGATAGCAAGGAGTATAACAGAATCATGAGTTAATGAGATAGACAGCTCAGAAAGAAAAGCAAAACATATCCTGTGTCCAATTTGTGCCTTAGGAAGAGAAAGTCTATGGGCATTACTGGAGTAGATATTTCAGAATAATGGGAGAAGTAATCTGCACTACAGTGAGAAAAGTCATGTCCAAAGGCAAGGGTTTGGGTTGAGGCAATGTCATTGGAGGCAACATCATTTCCAGGAGTGAGATTTTGGACCAGGGTGATGTCATTTGGGATGTGGAACTTGAGTAGCCTTTCCAAGCGAGTACCCACTCTGGTTGATGTGAGCCTCCTCACTGTAAACCGATGAAAGCATGTAGATCAGTAATAATACCAATAGTCATTTGAATGGTGTACAGTCGCATATGACAGTGTTTTTGCTTTTGGTGGAAGTTTAGGTTCAAATGGGTCTCTTGTCAGATAAGCATCTGCCTGGACCATGGAACTATCTACAGTTAATGGGTCTCAGGAGAGTATGTGCCCTTGATCTGGCTTCCAGCAACTGTGGAATAGGGTCAAGATTGAAAATATATAAAGATAGGTTAAGGTATTGGACAAGATAGTAATCTTTAGGGATTTACTTGTTGGGGTAGAATTTGAAAAGTAATTGTTTGAGAACACCGTTATGTCTCATAGTTAAAAATACTTTTTGGGACCTGCTAAGAACATGAAAGTGCTATTAAATGCCTTTTCCAAAAGTTCACCATTGTGTACTCTAACAAGTGAAATGTATGTCTTGGTTACAGATAATAATGTCTGTAACTCTGAAGGGAGTAAGGAGTGATCTGGCAAGGCCTTGGTATATCTAGAGATGTGGATGATTTTGATTATTAACGTGGGTATCTATGACGCAAGAGATTCCTGGGGATTTTTACCTTGAAGAGAACAACTCTTTGGCAATGGCTCAATAGTTTAAATAAATGTGAAGAATAGAACCACTTGTTGGCCATGGCATCTAGTGGTAAGACAACTGCCTGAAGTTTGGCCAAATGATTGTTTCTTGTGTTTCATCCGGTATCAAGGACATTTAAGCTGAGGAATGGAAAGCAGCAACAAACACTCCACTGATCTCCATCACACATGATGGTTAACAGCTCTATCCATATAGTGTACAAATTTTCATTGATGAGAGGGAAGAGAAAAACTGTCTGCTTCTCCCAAGTGTTACTAATGACTGCACATTGAATGGTGAGGAAGGGGTCACCCACCTATGCTGCAGCTCACCAGCCCACTATCCATTCAGCTTCCAGGATAGCACTCAGAGCATCAGGGGTCCTTCTTCAAATTGCATCATTCAAAGACACAGTGAGACATAGCCAATTCACATGGCCAAGTGACTCTAGATCCTGGAGAGTGATAAGATAATTATCCCCCTCTTGCTGGGATCATAGCTGGGAAGTGCTACCTTGAGGTGAGCTATTGGGAGTGGGATAGGATCTGTCATATGCTAGGATAAAGAGTCTTGAGTTGTGGCAGAACTCAGAAGAGGCAACACAAAGGCATGCAACACAAAATCATGCAAAAAGAGGCAACACAAGCGCCATGCTGGGATCATGGCTGGGAAGTGGTATCTTGAGGTGAGCCATTGGGAGTGGGATAGGATCCCCCATATGTTAGGATAAAGAGTCTTGAGTTGTAGCAGAACTCAGAAGAGGCAACACAAAGCCAAGCAAAAAGCTCTGAGAGTATCCAGCAGGATAAACAGCTCTCCCAAATGGTAGAGCCCAATTGAGCTAGTCACTTAAGGAGCCATGGGCAGTTGAAGGACATTTTTGAGGAACCTCCTGCCCAAATTTAGGATGATTCCATCCTTATTACCAATTTTGTTGAAAGGAATATTTTTGTTGTTTGAACTGAGTTTTCTGGATGAAAGGCCTAAAGACTATCAACAGATTCAAAAGGCAACCTTTAGAATGGTAGAAAATATTTGCAAATCATGTCTGATAGAGAGTTAATATCCATAATATTCAAAGAACTTCTACAACTCAATAAAAACAACAACAAAAATAAATAAATCGATTCAAAAATGGGCAAAGGCCTTGAATAGACATTTCTCCAAAGAAGATATACAAATGACCAATAAGCACAGGAAAAGATGCTCAACATCACTAATCATTTGGGAAGTGCAGATCAACACCAAGATGAGACACCATTTCACACACAGAATAGAATGGCGGCTATCCCAAAACCAAACAACACAGAAAATAACAAGTGTTGATGAGGATGTAAAGAAATTGGAACCGTTGTCACTATTGGTGGAAATATAAAATGGTGCAGCTGCTATGGAAAACAGCATGGCAGTTCCCCAAAAAGCTAAAAATAGACTTACCATATGATCCAGAAACTTCACTTCTGAATATTGATAATAAAAATGAAACGTTAAGCCCCCCAACCAACTGACAGGAACTTCGCTTGGCCAAGGAGACCCCAGAGTAACTGAGTTTACAAGAACTCAGTAAAAAATAGTGAGTTCTTGGCTATGATGGAATAGGAGGTCAGAGAGACCTCATTATACCACTTCCCTTGCCAATCACAATTAGGCAATTAGGCTTTCTTCCCTCGGGGCTAACGAGAAACCAGTCCTTTCTAAAGACTCCATTACTGATATCAACCAGCAGCCTGATTGTTTCCCCTCCCTTTTGTGGTTTTCACAAAAACAATTGATCAGCATTCCTTTCTGATAAGAGACCACCAACCACAGAGTTTTTGGCCAGTCTATGGAGAATGCACAGTAAGAGTTTTCGTGTCTTCTATTTTACCTTTTGACATCAGACAGTTGAAAACTCCACCCTTGGATCATGCTAATGCTGCCATTTTTTGTACCTGGAACCTGTGAAGGGGCATGAAGGTCAACTGCACATATACGTGTTTCCACTGCGTAAATATTCATGACTCCTCTTATCCCCTATTGCTCAGCACAAATTTCAGTTCCTGTTGCCCTTCCCTCGAAGTGGCTGTTTCTGGTTTCTGGCCAGAGACTATGCTTCCCAGCTTGTCAGAAAGGCTACAAAACTATGAGAAATGGAGATCTCCTTTGTAAATTTATGAACCTCGTCATTCTTCAGTTGACAGTATATGCCCAAAGGAATAGAAAGCAGGATCTTGAAGAGATATTTGTACATATATATTCACAGCAGCATTAATCACAATAGCTAAAACATAGAAGCAACCCAAGTATCCATTAGCAGATGAACAGAGGTGCAAAATGTGGTAAATACAGTGGAATGTTGTTCAGCCTTAAAAAGGAACGGAATTCTGACACACACTATAACACAGAGGAAACTTGAGGATACTATGCTAAGTGAAATAGTCACAAAGAAAAAAGATAAATACTGTATGATTTTACTTAGGTACTGAGAGCACTCACAATAATTGAGACGGAAAGTAGATTTGTGGTTACCAGGTACTGAGAAGAGGGATACAGAGAGTTTCATGATGAAAAGAGTTATGGGCCTAGCGTGGTGGCCCATGCCTGTAATTCCAGCACTTTGGGACTTGGGCAGATCACCTGAGATCAGGAGTTCGAGACCAGCCTGACCAAAATGTTTACCATGTCTCTACTAAAAATACAAAAATTAGCCGTGTATGGTGGCAGCCACCTGTAATCCCAATCGCTTGAACCCAGGAGGCAGAGGTTGCAGTGAACCAAGATCATGCCATTGTACTCCAGCCTGGGCAACAAGAGTAAACTATGTCTCAAAAAGAAAAAAAAAAAGAAAAGAAAGGAGTTCTGGAGATGGATGGTGGTGATGGTTACACAACAATATGGATGTACTTAATATCACTGAACTGCACACTTAAAAATTGTTAAGATGAAACATTTTATGTGTATTTTACCACAATGAAAAAACATTTTTTAACTGTAAGTATACTTCTATATAAACACTGGACAAATATCTAGTAAACTGCATCTTAAAATGTTAGGTTTTATCTAGTGAAGAAGAACATATTTGCGAGCCATTGTTTGTTAGCTGTGGAACTGTCCCTTTCTGAAATAGAGAGCAGCACAAGTTATTAAGAAGTGAAGTGGATATCATCAAATAGTCTGCAAAAAGAGCTTTTCCAGTTATGGGAAAGTATCTTTACTTAATAGAAGTGTTAGTACTTCCTGGGCTTATTGTTGTTTGGGAGTGCACCAAAGTTTGCCGCATTCCCATCAGATATCAAGGTCAACTCTATTATTTTCAGTTATATCCTACAGAGTTTTCACTGGATGGTAAGTAAAATTACCTTGTTTCAGTTCAGCACCTTAGTGCTTTAAAGGAGAGTGGAAAAATCTTAATCTGAAGTCTTCAAAAAGGGATGTGTTTATTTTACTGCATCAGATACAAAATAACATTAATTCCCAAACTAAGACTTGGGGTAATATGAAACACTGGAAACTGAATTAATATATAAATAGGTATTGTCTTATAAATATCAGAGTGGTGTTATCCTCAGAAAAAACCTTCCAAAGAGAATTGAAACAACCGAACAAAGGAAAATGTTTGTAGTATTTAAAGATAGAATGAAAAAGTAGGTATCTATCAAAATAAGTTGGAAAATATTTATTTCTGAAAGAAGTTCAAGTAGTATGAGTAAGAGACCTGAAAATAGAATGTAGCATCAGACTTACACACTGTTAGTGGATAAGCTAAATGACCCAAAATACTTTCCCACATCTAGTTGTCATTTCTTGTTAAGTTTCTTTTATTTACAAGAATGACAGGAACACCGTTTCCACCAATTGTTTTCAACGGTATTTTATTCTATCATTAAAAAATAACTATAAAACATTTTTGTAGGAAGAATTTAGAAGGGATTCTAAATTGTCTTAAGCCTCCTAAACATACAGTTTTTTTTTTTTTTTTTTTTTTAGTAAGAATGCATCAAAAAAATACATCAGAAGGGTTTGAAAGCCCTGCCTCTATGCTTGCTGGGATGTCAGATTTGTTTGCTGGTTGCCTCTCTCCTGAGATCTTTGACTTTTTTTTTTTTAAATTTAACAGTTATATAACCTCATTTATTTTCTAGAAATTAATGAGATTCATTAATTGGGCTGTGAAACTTACATTATGCTCTTTTAAAAGTGAAAGAACTTAAGGCAGAGCTATGATGACTGATGATGAAGCAGCAAAAACAAACTGCTTCTACACCCTTAGACAATTGGTGTAGACACTCAATTAACATAACTCAACTTGCTCTTCTTCTTCAATGAGTCCCCTGGTGCACTGGACAGTCCGTTTCGCACGTCTCTGGCAATCACACAAAGTAACAGGCAATGTAGGTCAACCTGGGAAGAAAACATTATTTGCATGATTTTCTTTCTATATGTTACTCTGAAGTCCTTCCTTCTTCCTAATTTTTAGTATCCGTGAATGTATAGATGCGAGTTAGAGATGGGCAACTGGAATGTTGCCTACTTTCAGGAATTTTTTTTTTCTGTTCAATTTTAGAGCTAAAACAACAGAAGGCTGAAAGTCAGATGCCTTTTCGGTGCATTTCTAGTCCTGTTGGACAGCATCTCATATGGGCAGAAGGTAACTATGCAGAAGCCGAGAGGAAGTCTGCTGAGATTAGTGAAGACAGGAAAAAGAAGAAGAAAAAGAAAGGAAAGCAGTTTGAACTAAGTCTCAAAACAGAATCAGTGAAATCCTATTTACAAAGTTTTTTTTCTGTTTTTTAACTGCAACTCACTTCAATAAATGCTACTACTCATTAAACAGTGATTGATGGATTGTTTTAAGAACTTTACTTATATTAATCCATGACATTTTCATAAACTCCATGAGATAGGCATTATCATTATTTTCCCAATTTTATAGATGTGAAAACTAACTGGAAGGAGGTTGTGAGCCTTGCACATGGTTTCATGTGGAGCTACTCAGGCAGCCCTGCCCTGGGGCTTGTACTCTTTAAGAATATGACACTTTTCCTCTCTTACACGAAAATATATATATATTTTAACTTTGCTGTAAATACTGCTTCTAATACCACAGAAGATTCACCAGCAGACACTGAATACTTCCTCTGACCACTCATGGGATTAAAATATAATTTGGTAATCAGGAAAAGCTTGTTCTCGGCAGTATTTCAGTGTAGTCAGGCTTGACTCCTCTGGACATATGATGGGAAGAGAGATCCAGGAGCATCATTCACATGGAAATTCGCAGTCACCTTGAAGGTGGCGGCAGGCTCATCATTTAAAAATTTTTTCATCTTTTGGAGAAAGTGTCTCGCTTTGTTGCCCAGTTTGGAATGCAGTGGCATGATCATGGCTCTCTGCAGTCTCCACCTTCTGGGCTCAAGCAATTTTCTACTGCCCAGCCTCTGGAGTAGCTGAGAACACAGACACAGGCTACCAAGACGGCTAATTTAATTTTTTTTCCCAGAGATCTATCTACTGCGGTGCCTAGGCTGATCTTGAACTCCTGACTCGAGGGATCCTCCCTCCTTAGCCTCCCAAAGTGCTGGGATTACAGGTGTGAGACACTGCACCCTGCCAGGCCAAGGAACATTTCATACGAAAGGTTTGCTTGCCACATGGGCTTCTCTGACCTAAATGCTTTAAATGATTATTGCTTTTTTATTTTTCTTAATTTTTTATTTTTATTTCAATAGGTTTTTGGGGAACAGGTGGTGTTTGGTTACATGAATAAGTTCTTTGGATGATTTTTGAGATTTTGGTGCACGCATCACCCAAGAAGTGTATACTGTAACCAATGTGCTGTCTTTTATCCCTCGCCATCCTCCACCTTTTGCCCCAAGTCCCCAAAGTCCAGTGTATCATTTTTATGCTTTTGCATCCTCATAGCTTAGCTCCCCCATATGAGTGAGAACCTACAATGTTTAGTTTTCCATTCCTGAGTTACTTCACTTAGAATAATAGTCTCCAATTTCATCCAGGTTTCTGTGAATGCCGTTATTTTTAAACACGGTAAATTATTAAATAATTAAATAAATAAATGAGCACACAGGTAGATCCGTAGATCGATAGATGAACAGAGAGACAGATAAACTCATGCTGCCAAAAAAAGTAAAATTTGTGAGTGTACGGCATAAAGTCCTGAAAATGATTTTCTTATTGTTTTAATTATCAGTATATCATAGAATTAATTGTCAGCATATCAGAGCCTTTACTCATTTATTTGCACATTCTATTTGTTCAATAAATATTGGTTCTATGCCAAATATTTGCCATGCATTTTTTTAGATCCTCCCAATGTATTCTCTGATCATTTTGGAAAAATATTACAATTCATCATGCAATCTCAAAGACATTTTATGTGTACAGAATTTTTACAAATTACTTCTTTCCCTTTACTTGAATGCAAATGCAAGAATAGTTATTAGATGTGACATCTCTAGACGTAGGACATTGAACATTTGTATTAACATAAATTTACTTTCAAATAGGTATAATGAAATCATAATTTATATAATTCAGAGACATGGAGTATTTTTGTTAGAGCTAATAAAAACTTCAGCTACATTCAGATTATAAGATTTATTTATATCTTGTTTAAGATATTTCAACTAAATGTTGTTAAACTACTTAACTATCATGGCTGGTTGTTAAGTTGTGATTGTATAGGTTTTGTTTATCTACTGTAACATCTTTACTTGTGAGTCTGAGAAATACAGAGCTAAGAAAGAACTCAAGAGTTCTGCTTTTATTTACCTCATGTATTAAAATCATATTCATGGCTCGAGCAGCCTTAACTTTCTGACATCTGAAATTTCCTGATCTTTCTCAGGGACAGAATCTCCTTGACTGAAATATTTCCTACTTCACATTCCAGATATAAAACCCATAAATAGAATGTATTTTAAAAAATATTAGTGTTTTAGTAAGTTACATTCATGGTAAACTATTTTTGAACACAGTGCTCTCCTAAAAATGTTTCATAAATAATATTGCCACTTATATTTCAAGCAGTACAGTATCAGAATCATTTATATATGTGTGTATGAATGTAGTATGTGTATGTTTAAAGTTTTTATAGACTAGATCTGATTAGTTAGCTCTCTATTGGGGTTTAGAATGTTAACATTTTATTCCTTTGTTAACTATGGTTAGCTAAAGAAAGCTGTTTAAAATATACCCTGATTTTTAAAAAATTTAGTGTTAGTTTTCTCAGTAAATTATCTTTTCTTCTTTAATAAATGAAAATTTAAAAATAATAATCTGTAATTTTAGCACCCATCTTTCTTCTGTAAGAAAAATAGGGAAAAAATCTAATATGAATCACAAATACAACCAGTATGGTTAAGTAATGCAGAAATCAAAGAAATTGTTTACATAAATTGTGTTCTATACGTGCTTTTTCATTAACTATATGAATGAATTCTCATTTTGCCAGGACAGGTTTAGAATTCAGCAATCTCCAACTTTCAAATAATTCTTAAATGATGTACCTTGACATTTCCAGAGACATCACATGCTTTAAGTTTGACCACTTAAACTCATGGTTTCAATATGAATTTGAAATTAATAATTTTCTTTATAAGATTTATGATTATTTAACGATTACTTTGATCTTGCTTTTTGGCTAGGGTTACTTTTAATTTGCCTACCATGTAAAACAAAGTGTTAGTATTGTTGCTAGTAAAATTCCAATAGTGTAAAAGAGTATTTCCCTTAGTTACATTGAGGGTGGCTACTAAATTATGGCTAACTTTAGTGAAAACTTTCGAGAACTGTATGTTACAGAAAATATTGCAAAATTATTTGTTTTCCTCAGTCTTTACTGAACAGTGCCAAGATTAGAAGGCTTCTGAGAACAAACTCACCAAATTCCCTTGGACAAGACTCTAGTTGCCCATCAGGAGTGAGGTAGACTACACTGGAATAGTGGAACGGCAGCCTTTACCATTTGGAGCAATAGAGAAAGTCAGGGAGCATGGAGCATAGAAAGCCTATGCCTTTGCTTAATGTCTTAAAGCAATATTGGTACACTCACCTGGTTTTCTTCACCAAAGCTAAGGAAATGGGACTTCCAAAGAATAATTCTTAAAGTTTGGTTGTGTCTTCATTGGGTTAGGCTGTCATCTTCCCTAGCTAGAAATCTGCTTCACCCCAAGTCTGCTGGTTCACCCTGGTACTCTGGACAAGGGATAGACAGGGGGAGATGGCATAGTGGGATGCCAAATCAGAATGGAGGGAATAGACTACCCTCTAGAGTGCCCAGGCTCTGAGACAAGTGGAAGATGAATCCTGCCTGTGGCCACAGGCGTGAGCCACCGCGCACGGTGAGTTTGAGATTTTTAAATGAAAGAGTTAAAGTCTGTGAAATAAAAAATGACCAAAAGATTTAAGAACCAGATTTATTTGTTCTTAAGGAAGTCCAGTGGCCAGTACTCAGGAAACGAGTAAATAAAGCCAAGGTGATAAGAACTATTGGGAAAATAAAACTACTTTACTTTTTATTCCCTTAATCTTGCAGCTATTTGGAAGTATAGGCTATCACTGTGGGGAGTACCTGAAAGACACTATCTTTCTCCGTTTTGCATAACTATCCCACAGTGTATGCTCAATAAATATCACTGAAAAAATTAATCTTTATATTTTCTCAGACAATTTAAATATTTTCTGTAGATTAAGCTGGTAGGAAGTGTCAAAATAAACATTTGAACCATATGACTTGAATCTCACAATCCAGTATGTTTTTCTTTTTTGTTTGCTTTGTTTTTTGTTTTGCTTTTCTTTTAAAGTTAAGTCGTTGCTACGTCTGGATAGAAACACCACTTAGCTTAGCCAGTGCAATCAGGGAAGAGAAGAAACAAAGAGTATTCAAGTAGGAAGAGAGGAAGTCAGATTGTTTTTGTTTGTAGATGACATGATTGTATATTTAAAAAACCCCATAGTCTCAGCCCAAAATCTCCTTAAGCTGATGATCCACTTCAGCAGCGCCTCAGGATACAAAATCAGTGTGCAAAAATCACAAGCATTCCTATGCACAAATAATAGACAAAGGGCCAAATCATGAGTGAACTTCCATTCACAATTGCTACAAAGAGAATAAAATACCTGGGAATACAACTTACAACAGATGTGAAGGACCTCTTTAAGGAGTACTACAAATCACTGCTCAAGGAAATAAGAGAGGACACAAACAAATGGAACAACATTCCATGCTCATGGATAGAAATAATCAATATCATGAAAATGGCCATATGGTCCAAAGTAATTTATAGATTCAATGCTATCCCCATCAAGCTACCATTGACTTTATTCAGAGATTTAGAAAATACCATTTTAAATTTCTATGGAACCAAAAAGAGCCCACAGAACTAAGACAATCCTAAGCAAAAAGAACAAAGGTGGAGGCATCACGCTACATGACTTCAAACTATACTACAAGTCAACAGTAACAGAAACAGCATGGTATTGGTACCAAAACAAGTATACAGACCAATGGAACAGAACAGAGGCCTCAGAAATAATGTTGTACATCTACAACCATCTGACCTTTGACAACCCTGACAAAAGGAAGCAATGGGAAAAGGATTCCTTATCTAATAAATGTTGTTGGGAAAACTGGCCAACCCTATGCAGAAAACTGAAACTGGACCCCTTCCTTACACCTTATACAAAGATTAACTCAAGAGGATTAAAGACCAAGACCTAACACCATAAAAACCCTGGAAGAAAACCTAGGTAATATCATTCAGGACATAGGCATGGGCAAAGATTTCATGACTAAAACACCAAAATCAATGACAACAAAAGCCAAAATTGACAAATGGGACATAGTTAAACTAAAGAGCTCTGCACAGCAAAAGAAACTATCATCAGAGTGAATATGCAATCTACAGAATGGCAGAAATTTTTGGCAATATAGCCATCTGACAAAGGGTTAATATCCAGAATCCACAAGGAAATTAAACAAATTTACAAGAAAAAAACAAACGACTCCATCAAAAAGTGGGTGAAGAATATGAACAGACACTTTGCAAAAGAAGCATTTATGCAGCCAACAAATGTATGAAAAAAGCTCATCATCACTGGTCATTAGAGAAATACAAATCAAAACCACAATGAGATACCATCTCACGCCAGTTAGAATGGTGATCATTAAAAAGTCAGGAAACAAGTGGTGCTGGAGAGGATGTGCAGAAATAGGAATGCTTTTACAGTGTTGGTGGGAATGTAAATCAGTTCAACCATTGTGGATGACAGTATGGTGATTCCTTAAGGGGCTAAACCAGAAAAACCATTTGACTCAGTAATTCTGTTACTGGGTATATATCCAAAGGATTATAAATCATTCTACCATAAAGACACATGCACATGTATGTTTATTGCAGTGCTGATCACAGTACCAACCCAAATGCCCATCAATGATAGACTGAATAAAGAAAATGTGGCACATATATGCCATGAAATACTATGCACCCACAAAAAAGGATGAATTCATGTCCTTTGCAGGGACATGGATGAAGCTGGAAACTATCATTCTCAGCAAACTAATGCAAGAACAGAAAACCAAACACCACAAGTTCTCACTCATAAGTGGTGGTTTAGCAATGAGAACACATGGGCACAGGGAGGGGAACATCACATACGGGGCCTGTCAGAGGGCAGGGGCCTAGGGGAGGGATACCATTAGGAGAAACACCTAATGTGGATGACAGGTTGATGGGTGCAGCAAACCACCATAGCACCTGTATACCTATGTAAGAAACCTGCACATTCTGCACATGTATCTCAGAATTTAAAGTATAATAATAATGAAAAAAGAAACACCACTTAGCTTAATTTTTAGGTCTAAGTTAAAATACTACTTTGAAGACCTGAATTGTACCTACCTTTCAAAGGACAGAGTCTTCTGAACTTTGTTTTTTATTCATTTGCTAACTTACATGGTTTTGTTAGAAAAATGCAGGAACTACTTAACTCAGTGTATTTCTGAAGAAAATCTTGAGTTTAATTCAAGACTGCTCTGACCCTGGCTTGTGTGTGACTGATGTGGTCTTCAGCAATATCATCAGTTATTGTCACTCTTTGAAGACTTATATCATTTTGGAAGTTTCCAGTTTGAAGAGGTCAGCATTAAAAATTCCTGAATGCCCATCCAGTATCCTCTGATCAAATACAATCACTGTAGAGTGTAAAATAATTTTTCATTATATGGGGGAAAAGAGATTAGAGCTCCCTGTTACATTCTTGAAGAAAAGTATGTAAAAATTATTATGTAAAATGGAGTTTTTATATTATGAAGAAAGCAGGATAAGAAAGCAACAATATAACTCAACTGAACAATCCCTGATGATAATAGTGAAAAAGTTTGGCAAGCCAAACTTGCAAGACTCTAGAGATATTGATGGCAAAAGATTAATGGATGCTTGTCAACATGTCAACACTCTATACTTTCCTTTTGGCATCAATAATACCTATAGACACTGCAAACCACCTCAGTGGACACTGACGAGAATATATCCAGCAAAACAAATGGTGGTATATGTTATGAAGATTACCGTGACCACCAGTTTTTTTTTCGCCTAAAAGGAGTCCATGATTTTGCAACTATAAAGTAGTGGTATATTGTATGGACTCATTAACACTCCATCACTGACAATGACCCGTGCAGATGTCTATGTGTCATTCTCCTTGCAAATGTGATTTGATTGCAGTTGTAGCAAAGGTTCTATGGTGGATAGCTGACAACATAAATGATGCACATATTTGTGAATGTTATAGATCAAATTCTGCCTATTATAAAGTGTATAAATAAGATGATAGAGATGATAAATGCCAATAATTGATAATTAAAAGAACTTTTTAACCATGTTGGAAAACATTTAATTGCAAATCTCCCCAAGGCTGTTCTTGGAGCTTTATTATGTAAGATCATGAAGGCAATTTTTCCAACTGGAAATGAAAACATTTCCCTCATCAATGGAAACTTTCAGAAGAAAAAGTTGATTTAAAAATAAATTTCTAACACATATAATCTGAATCAGCCACTTTATTTTGCTCTATGGAAGCTCCAGAAGGCAGCAGATTTTGTTCAGGAAAAGATGAAATCATCCGGTGTAAAGAAACAAAGACTTCCTCAACCCTCTGTAATTCCTTCTTGTAAAACTTTGGTCTAGCTCTTTTGTTTCTATTTCTTCCAACTTAAATGTAGAGAATGAGGAATGATATCACCACTAGCTGTAAATCTGAGCTGAATATCTGAGGGATCGTCTCCTGGTGAATAGGTTTCATATATTTATCAAGAAGTAGAGAGTAATAAAATGCCATGTACATTTTTCTTTCAACCATGTATGTTAGTTCATAATTATGGCTTCTTATCTTTCAGAAAGCCATAGAGAAGCCAAAGATAATTTTAGGACAAATAAATATGACTACTTGTTATATAATAAGTAGTAAGCATCACTAGCATGATATTTATTGGGTGCTTCCCATGTGAAGAGCCATCGTAGTAATCACTACAAAAGGTTGTACAGTCCAAAATGCAATATATATGTGTGTGTGTGTATATATATATATTCATGTATAAGTGTGTGTATGTGTGTGTATATATATATATATTCATGTATATGTGTGTGTGTGTGTATATATATATTCATGTATAAGTGTGTGTATGTGTGTATATACACATATGTATATGAATGGATTAGAGGTTAATGAAAGACTATGGATGGAAGGGTAAGGCTTCACTGTTAGCTGAAATCATTCTGGAAGAAAGTGGATATGTTCTCCCTTGCTGCCATAGTTAAGACACAAAGTAAGGGTTGATTGTTCTGAATAAGGTACATTTTTAATGTTCTTTTGTCACTACTTACTGAATGTAGATTACTTATAGTGACAAATTCAACTTTAACGATTTAATGATCTATTCATTTATTTGATGAGCAGATAGTGAGTGCCTTTTATGTATCAGGCACTGTTTTAGGTGCTAAGGATATAGTGATAAGTAAGGCAGACAAAGCTTAAAATCTAGTATTTGAGATAGAAACATAAGTAAATAAGCAATAAAAGTTCAAGTACTTTAAGGGGCTCTGCAGAAAAGTCATAGACCAGAAGGTAGCATCAGACTGAGTTGTTATGTCACTGAAGGGAGTTTAAACTGAGACTTGAAGAGTCAAGAGGAATAGCTGTGGAAGACTGTTCATGGCAGAGAGAGTGGACAGTATAAAAATCATAAGGTGAAAAGGGGATAGAGTCATCTAGTAATAGGAAGAAGGACAGTGTGACTTGTAAGGAATGCACAAGGGAGAGAATGGTCACAGATGAGGCTGGGAATGTTGTCAGGGGACTTGTCAGAGAGAACTATATAGGGATGGTAAGACGTCTGGATTTTACTAAAAGTGAAATGAAATTCATTGAAGGGCTTCAATCCACAGAGAAAAAAATTCTGATCTTAATTTTAAAACGATTGTTTTGGCTGCTTTGTGGAAAATGATTTGTTGGAGGTGGTGGTGAGAGTGGGAACAGAATATCAGATGGGATTCTATTGCTGTTGTCCAGTTGAAAAGTGATGGAGGGAATGGAGGTGGAGTAGTGGTCAGATTTAGAATAGGAATAGAAAGAGAGTAGTCAAGATTTGCTGGTGATTTCAATGTGTTCGCAGGGGATAGAGGGAAGAAGCAACCATGGTTCCTAGGCTCTTGCCTAAGCAGCTCGGGTGTGATCGTGCAGTTTAATGAGATTGTACAGAAGGCCTGGGAGGAACAGGCCTATGAGGGTGAACAGTTTGGTTTTGAAATGATAGGTAACTTCGGATGTCAGAAATGCAGTTGAATATGTAAATAACGGAATTCCGAGATGACCAAAACCAAAAAAAACAAAAAACAAAAAACAAAAAACTGGAGAAGTGGCTTTGAGGGTCATGCACGTGTGGATGATATACAGAGTTTTGGCACTAGCTATCATTTAGAGGAATGAGCATATAGAGAAGAAAAAGTGGCACAGGACTATGTCTTGGGCACTCCAATATTTATTATTTATGCACAAGTGGATGTGTCCTGCAAAGAAAATGAGGAGAGTCACCCCTTCTCTTCACTTTCACCCCACAGCATCAGGACGTTACGTTGTATCCAGGTCCAGGCGTCCAAAGATCCCAACCCACTAATTTCAAGCTCACTCAAACAATAACTCCTACTGAGTTTTCCATCTGTCTTAGAACTTTTATATCCTTAATTCTTCTTTATTCCCAAAGTCTGTGATGTCCTTTCCAGTTTTTTTTTTTTTGTTGTTGTTTGTTTGGATTTTCTTCTAATCTGGTCATCTTTGCAACAATACCTTTATCAGGATTGTGAAATTCCCCACCCTTCTGAATTTTCTCTGTGTAGCCTTTGAGTCCTCAGCTCTAGATTAGTTTTTTTTTAATCACTTGTTTTCACTGTTCCTTGTTCTAAGCTACTTAACACCACTGCAGTAATTCACAAAAGCATGTTGGGGTGTCCACTGCAACTGCTTAGTTTTCATACAGAAGTGATGAACTTGACACATGAGCCTTCCTATTGTAGGCAGTTTTTTATTTACCTCTTATTGATCATCAATCCTACCTACCACGGTGGTTTTTCTGCAAATGTGTCGTTATTTTTAAGATCCATTTAAATTTCCCATCATTTTACTCTCAGAAGATGTCTCTTCTATTTTTCTTCTATTGTAGCAACATTTATACCAAATTCTTATAACATCACATATCTTCCCTTCAATTCATTCCATTCTTTGATATTCTTTCCTTTCCTATTCATTTCTAACCCACATGCTCTATTTTCCCATTCTTTGATTTTCTCTTAGTAATCTGTTTCATCAGTTACTTTCCCCAAATTCTTCTCTAGTACAAATTTCATTTTGCATATGTATTGCCACCATCTGCCTGCTAACACAGTGTTTAGGTCTTTCCTGTTTTTGCTTTTTGAGACATGGTCTTGCTCTGTTGCCCAGGCTGGAGTGCAGTGGTGCGATCATAGCTCGCTGCAGCCTCAATCTCCCAGGCTCGTGATACTCTCATCTCAGCCTCCTGAGTAGCTGGGATTACAGGTGCATGCCACCACTCCTGGCTATTTGACTTTTTTTTTTTTTTTTTTTTGGTAGAGATGGAGTCTCACTATGTTGCCCAGGCTGTTCTCCAACTCTTGGGCTCAAGTGATCTTCCTGCCTTGGCCTCCCAAAGTTCTGGGATTACAGGCATGATGACAGGCATGAGCCACCCCTCCTGGACTTTCCTCTCATAAAACCATCGTTCTCTCAAGTTGCTATTCTTTATCTCTTTCTTTCATGACCACACATCTTGAAAAGTTAGTTTGACACTTGCTGCCTCCACTACATTTCCGCCTTTCCACCTCTTCTCCTTTAAATTCTTAACCCCCTACTTAAATGACTCCCTCATCACCAGTTCTTCACTTTTCAAGTTCTCCTCCTTCCTCTGTTCACATGATCACCGCCTCCACTTACCTTTGTGAGCTTCCCTTGTTTCCAGAACACCAACCTATTTTTCTCATTTATTTTGAACTTTTTCTCTGTTATGTTTACTCTTAATTTTTTTACCCTCTATTTTTGTTCCTCTTAAGTTTCTTTAACTTTTACTGTTATTATTGTCATCGTCATCATCACCATCATTATTATCTCTTTTCTCTGTTCACAGTTTTACACCTCCAAGGTTTTTTCTTTCCAAACTTATTCTCTACAGACCTACAGAGTTCCTATCTCACGTTTCCAGATGCCAGATTTTTATCTACATCCTGCTATATTTTTTACTGGCACCCTAAACTTAACAGATATAAAAGTCAATGCATTCTGTTTCATCCAAACAAATTGTTTCCCCTAACTTTGAAATTTTGATTCATAATAGCATCATTGGTCAGGCACTGTAATCCCAGCACTTTGGGAAGCCAAGGTGGGTGGATCACCTGAGATCAGGTGTTTGAGACCAGCCTGGCCAACATGGTGAAACCCTGACTCTACTAAAAAATACAAAAATTAGCTGGGTGTGGTGGTGGGAGCCTGTTAATATCAGGTACTCAGAAAGCCCCGAGGCAGGAGAATCACTTAAACCTGGGAAGCAAAGCTTGTGGTGAGCAGAGATCGTGCCATTGCACTCCAGCCTGAGTGACAAGAGCAAAACTGTGTCTTGAAAAATAAAATAAAATAATAACATAATAGCATCATTGGTTTAGTCACTCATGTCAGAAACTCCCAGAAAAGTATTTGTGTTTTTATGTTTGTTTCCTCCTGCTAGTCACTTCATTAACAAATGGCCACATTTTGGGATCCAGGTCCTTTCATCTTTGCCTTGGGATTCCGTCTGTCCTTCTCTGCTTCCTTCGTCAGTTGCCAGTTCTTCTAGCTTGGAGTTGTTCCTGCTTCCTGGATTGTCTTTGATATCCTATTTCTTCATAATGTAGTTTGTGGATCCATGCAATTTTTTTTTTTTTGGGACAGAGTCTTGCTCTGTCTCCAGGCACCAGGCTGGAGTGCAGTGGCACAATCTCGGCTCACTGCGATCTCCGCCTCCTGGGTTCAAGCAATTCTCCTGCCTCAGCCTCCTGAGTAGCTGGGACTACAGGTACACGCCACCACACCCAGCTAATTTTTGTATTTTTTATTAGAGACAGGATTTCACCATGTTGCCCAGGATGATCTCAATCTCTTCACCTCATGATTCGCCTACCTTGGCCTCCCAAAGTGCTGGGATTACAGGCGTGAGCCACCGCCCCTGGCCGCCACGCAATTTTTATGTTACTTGTATGTTAATCTTTCTAGAGCGTGGATTTATATAATTCTTCAAAGTAAAAATGTCATTCTATTGCTTAATAAAAAGTTATTTATGCCTGTAATCCTGGCACTTTGGGAGGCCGAGGTGAGCAAATAACGAGGTCAGGAGTTCAAGACCAGCTGGGCCAATATGGTGAAACCCTGTCTCTACTAAAAATACAAAAATTAGCTGAGTGTGGTGGTGTGTGCCTGTAGTCCCAGCTACTCTGGGGGCTGTGGCAGGAGAATCGCTTGAATCTGGGAGGCGGAGGTTGTAGTGAGCCTAGCTCGTATCACTGCAGTCCAGCCTGGGTGACAGAGTGAGACTCTGCCTCAAAAAAAAAAAGTTATGTATATCCAACCTCAAGTGTGATTACAATTTCCCTTTCCAAATTTACGTTCCATTTAAAAAAATATTTGCCACCCAAATTATAGTACTCATCAAATTCTGACTATTCCCTTTATTTCTCAAAAACATAGTTACTAATTTCTCTTGGCATTTCCTCTCCTTGGTAAATTTGATTCTCTGTTTCTATTTGTTGGAATTATAAAATTTTAAAAATCCACATGAGGCCTTCTCTTATTTTTTCTGACTTTTGAAACTAAAAGTGATTGCCTCCCTTGAAAATGTCACCTCTTAGTTAAAGTCTAGACATAAATTAGAGGTATGCTAACAGGTAAGCTGGGTGATAACCTAATGGAGAAGAGTAAATGGAAAAGACGAGGTCAATTATTGGGTCTCTTAACACAAGATACCAAAAGCTGAATGGGGGTAGTAAATTCTAATGCATTGGAAACAAATATAAGAAAGAGTCAACGAAATGACCCAACAGAAACAGGAGCACCCAAAGGCAATGTAAGCTTTAAAGTGATGTTTTAAGACCAAATTTAATGTTTTCATAGCTTAATTTACCAAATCATACCTGACTTGAATCCCTTAGCCCTTTTTAAAGAACTGTCTAACGGCATATTGCATGTCCTTTCTTCAATTCTGGTTAACTGTATCGTCCTTGTTTACCTCGCCTACTTTTTTTTACACTAACAAACACAACAATTTACATTATTTCTATTCATAATAGTGACTTGCCATGGCAGTGAATCTCAGTGGCTGGGGCAGGACTTGCTCAGGAGCACCATGATGACAAGGGACACTAGAATTTGAGTGGAGGTGTCATGCACAGATTAAAACAGCACGTCAGAAGTCATAAATCCTCACCCTTACACCCAATCTGACTCTCAAGCCAAGATACTCACGAGGGTACATTACCTTCTCTACCAAATTATAAAGTCTTTGAAGGCAGATGATAGGTATTATTCACTATTGTCTTTCTCAGAGCACATAATAGAGTGTGCAATACATAGTCGGGACTAAATAAATCTCTGTTATGATGAAATGAATAGCCAATTTTGAAAACAAGACCCTTTATATCGTTTCCTTAATTATAGAACTAGGATAATTTTTCCTACTTGAGTATAGGCCTGAGGGCAGATAACATGTTTTCACCTATAAGCCTGAGGGCAGATAACATGATTCCTTACTTTCCTCTGAGAATTATTCAACAAAATAGCTGATTCTACTGTCTTACATATTAGAATGGTGAAACCTAGAACAATCAAAATTTTAATCAGACAATAGAATGTAGTTTTATTCTAGACCCCAGAACTTTCTAATCTTTAAATTACTTTTTTGTCTGAATATAATGAAACATTAAGAGAGAAAAGAAAAAAATATGAATTCATATAATTGATTATTTAAATTGTTATAAAAGGGAAATATATGCCTTATGCAGGTTATTTTGCTAATAGACAAAATGACATAGTTGAGAAATTTATCTCAATGAACAGTTCATTTTCTCCTCAAAACCAATTTGATGTCCCTTGAAATACAAATGTATGAAAAAATATAAGAGGGACTTACTAAAAGTGACATACGTTTTTTTAAACTTTCAATTCATTTTTTCATTACCGTAGGTTTTTGGGGAACAAGTTTCCTGTGACAGCAAGGTATGGTTTTAGGTTGGACACTCGGGCATTAGGCCATCAATTAGGATAAACAAGTATCCCGTGAAAGGTACACCAAAAACATGCAGAACCACCTTCGCTGAGCCCTGACAGGACAGTGCTAAAATTTATAGCCATTCTCCAGAGAGAGACCTTAAGAACAAATTAGAAAGAATTTATATCATACACCCACAGACGCTTATGAACAAGTTATATATTTGTACAGTTAGAATTTCAAGGAGAGGAGCAAGCAAACTGGAAATCAGTATTTCTTAGGAACACAGATAAAATATAGGCAAAAATAAAAAATATCAGATATAAAATAAAAGTAAAATTCTTACTACAAAGGTGCTCTGAAAATCAGAACATCTAAAGCCACTCTAAGAAAGCACTTGCAATTTCATATTGCTTCATAAATTGTGTATGGGTAAGCCAATCTGTTACTAATAGATGCTAGGTTGCCAAAAAGAGAAATTTTGCTTTATGTTTTATGGTGAAAGGATGTTACATAAAGCAATGCTTTATGTCATCGTTTCTGGATTGATTACTGATAACCACAAATTTGCCTAAGTCAACTTGTGACTCTTCTAGAGAGGTCACTAAGAAAATAATCAATAGTGCAGGTGTTTGTAAGATTTGTCAAAAGAAGTCAAGGGATATTTCAGGTGTCTAGGACAAGAAAAGTCATTCAACAGTTCATATGCCATAAATAGAAAAAAAGAAAGTTCCCATCTTATAGTGGTTTGATTTAACAATTTTTGTTTTCATGATGGTGTGAAAGTGATACACGTTCAGTAGAAACTGTACTTTGAATTTTATCATTTTTATTTTTTATTATAAAATTGACTTTGGTTTAGGTGATTTTCCCCAACTACAGGCTAACATAAATATTCTGAACATGCTAAGATAAGGTAGACTTAGCTATGATATTTGGTATGTTAGATGTATTAAATGCATTTTTACCTTAGGATATTTTCCACTTAAAACTGATTTATCAGGATGTAACCTCATTGTAAGTCAAGGACTGTCTGTAGGTTGCTCAGTAAAATGATATCTGTTCATTTGTCTGTCTTTGTACATATGACCTCATAAAATGGAACACGATACCAGGGTCCTTTTAACATGCTTCTTTGTTTAGCAGAAATCTAAAATTAGAGCATCCACTGTTGACATGCTTGTAGGAAATCTTGGGTGGATTATATTCACAAGCATGGATCTTGAAGCCCTGCTTTCTTTTATTAGACTCTAATACTAAGTCTGTCACTACATTTCTATATAAATAAAAGACATTACATAAAGCAATGTAGTATGTGAATCAAGTGGAGGTTGTGCATTCAGTCTGTAGAATCATCATACAGAGCTAAATTGATTAATGATTCAAAATAGGCTTTGAGCTAAATTGATTAATGATTCTAAATCCACTATCACAAAGTCAAAAACCAAATATTAGTATTAGAATATTAATATTTGAATGTTAAGTGAATCCTAGGCAAATCTGCATGCACTATTTTGATTCTTAAATACGGCCCCTATAAAACCATTCTTTTCTGGACAGGTGAAGTGGCTCACGCCTGTCATCCCAGGACGTTGGGAGGTCAAGGTGGGCGGATCACCTGAGGTCAGGAGTTTGAGACCAGCATGGCCAACATGATGAAACCCTGTCTCTACTAAAAATACAAAAATTAGCTGGTCGTGGTGGCAGGTGCCTATAATCCCAGCTACTCAGGAGGCTGAGGCAGGAGAATCACTTGAACCTGGGAGGTGGAGTTGCAGTGAGCCAAGACTGTGCCATTGCACTCCAGCCTGGGTGATAAAGTGAGATTCCATCTCAAAAACAAACAACAACAACAACACAACAACAAAACAACCAACCAAACAAACAAAAAACAAAACAAAAAAAGTCATTCTTTTCTTAAACAGAGACCTAGCCAAATAAGTTGATAATGTCACGTAATTTCCATGTATTTATTTTTCTGTCATTTACATAAAAAGATCACCAATAGTTCAAGAATTTTATTAAATGTTAGTTTTATTTTAGAACAATGCTTTTGAAAATGCATTCTCAAGGAATAATGGTTCTGCAAATTGTTAGTAAATGTTAGGTAAAAATTTTTCTATGAAGAACACAGATGTTAAAACAGTTAAAGAAGTCTTTTGGCAGGATCTTGTAGAACTTGAAAAATGCTAACAAGGGTAGTGTGATTCTCAGTAAGATAGAGTAAGCATACTCCTCCCACTCGCTGTTTCTCCTACTGAATGTAGTTACAGAATTAGGGCAGAATGCACACAGCAGCTTTTAAAAGTAAATAATAGCAAACAAATTAAAAAATTCAGAAATAAAATACCACTAGAAAGGCTGTGGTATGGTGTTTCCCTCTGTTATGTCTACCGGCCTGGACTCCAGGCATCTGAAACCCACAAGTGAACTTCTGCATGGATAGAGAGAGTTCCAGGAGAAGCCCTCTGGTTTAGATTCAAGGAGTGGGAAAGGGGTCCCCCCAACAATGGTGACAGCAGGGACATGAGATATCTAATATCCTTTCAGAGGAGCTATGGATCTTTGTGAGGAGCTGTGGTATGAGTGATACAGTTTGGGTGTCATCCCTTCCCAAATCTCATGTAGAAATATTATCCCCAATGTTGGAGGTAGGGCCTGGTGGGGGGATGATTGGAGTATGGGGGAAGATTTCCCCCTTGGTACTTTCCCTGTCATAGTGAGTAAGCTCTCATGAGGTCTAGTTGTTTAAAGGTGTGTGGCACTCCCTACTCTCTCTCTCTTGCTCCTACTCCCACCATGTGAGATGCTTTGCTCCCTTTTTGATGTGATGGTAAGTTTTCCTGTAGCCTCCCCAAAAGCTGAGCGGATACTGGCATCATGCTTCCTGTACAGCCTGCAGAACCATGAGCCAATTAAACTTCTTTTTTAAATAAATTACCCAGTCTCAGGTACTTCTTTATACCAATGTGGGAACAGACTAATATAAAGAGGTTGGGAGTAAAATTCTACTTTTTTCTCTCCTTTTCTGTCCTCTGTCCCTTGGCTGCAGGTATAAGCACATTTGAGAAAAGTATACAACAGAATAAGAGAAATATAGGTCCAATTTGTGGCCCAAGCCTATAAAGGGGAACAAATGTATCAGGGACCTTACGGAGCTCAAAAAAGTGACCCAATAAAATTGTTTATAATTCTTGTGCTCACCTTGAGTTGCATCCACATAGCTCTAATTCCTCAGAAACTGTAAATTCTCAAAACTTCTCTAAGACTAAATAGAAAACTTATATAGTTCTATTACTATTAAATAAATTGAATTCATAGTTTTAAAACACTCTCAAAAGTAAAGCATCTGGTTCAGATAGTTTCACTAGTGAAATCTACTGGATATTTAAATGAGAAATAACATCAATTCCACTCATTTTCTTTCAGAACATAGAAAAGATCACATTTCTAATTCATTTTATAAGGCTAGCACATCTGTGATAAAAGCATATAAAGACAATATAAGAAAAATTCAAGCCAATATATCTAATGAAAATAGATGTAAACATCCTCAACAAAATATTTGGAAATAAAATTCAGCAACATATAAAAAGAATGCTGTATCATAACTAAGTGCAGTTTGTTACGGATATGCAATACTGGTTCAACAACTGAAAATCAATCAATTAACTCCATCACATTAAGTGCTTAAAGAAAAAACATGATCAAATCAATTGATGTGGAAAAGGCATGCCAATAAAATGTGTAAAACTCTGAGCAAAGTAGGACTAGAGGGAATCTATAAGATTCTAAGATATAGGTAAATGATGACTATAAGAATACCTATAGTTGGCACCATTCTTAATTGTGAAAGAATGAGTTCTTTCCTACTAACATCAGGAATGGAACAATGATGTCCACCATTCCCACTACTCCTTTTCAAAATATTATTATAAACACTAGCCAGTTGAATAAGGCAAGAGAAATGAAAGTTCTACAGACAGGAATGGAAGAAAGAAAACTTTCTTTATGTACACATTATATTATTGACTGTAGAAAATCCAAAGGAATATACTAAAACAAAAATAAAAACAAAATCTATTCTAGATATTATTGGACCCAGTAAGTAGGTTGTGAGTTTACCAAGGTCACAAGATACAAGATTATCACACAACACAAATTTTACTTCTATTTTATAGCAAGAAACAACTGGAAAGTGATATTTTAAAAAAGTTTCACTTACAGTAACTCTTCTCAAGCAATGTACTTAGGTATAAACACAATAAAACATGTACAGGATTCTTATGTTAAAAACTATAATACACTGCTAAAAAATAAATCAACAGACTTTTAATAAGTAGAGAGAGATACTGTGTTTAGGGATTCAAAGACTCAAATTAGAAAAAAGTCAGTTTTCTTGTATTAGGTCTAGAGATTTACTGTAATTGCAATCAAAATTCCCACAAGAATTTTTATAGATGTGGACAAGCTTATTATAAACGTTATGTGGGAAAGGAACTATTAGAAAAATTTTGAAATTGCCAATAATTAAGAGCCTTTGGTATTGGTACAATGATTGGCACTTAGATACATTAATTAGAATAGAAATTTCAGGAATAGACTCATACAGACATGGTCTATTGATTTTTGACAACTGTGCAAAAGTAATTCAATGGAGAAAAGGTAATATTTTCAACAAGTGGTGCTCAAAAAATTGACTTCTTTGTGCAACATAAATAAATAAATAAATAAACCTTGACATTCATCACATTTTATACAATAATTATTTCAGAAAAGATCACAGATATATAAAAGTATAAATATTCTGGTAGAATAGGATAAAAATTTTATAACCTAAGAATATGTCTTAGAGTGCTTAGATGTGACAACAGAATCAAAATCCATTTCATAAAATATTGATAATTGGACTTCATGGAAATAAAAAACTTTGCTCCCCAAAAAGTAAAATAAGAGAAGCTAGTCTGGCATAAAATATTAGCAGTTCATCTGACAAAGGGTTTATGTTCAGAATATATAAAGAATACATAAGGTTCACCAGTAAGAAAACAATCTGATTTTTAAAATGAGCAAAGAGGATATATAGATAAGCATACAGAAATATGTTTAGCATCACTAGACAATAGGGAAATAAAAATTAAAATCATCATGGAATTCCACTACTCACCTATTAGAATATACTAAAAATGAAAAAAGAATCTTCTAGAAGTAATCAGATGTAGTAAGTGATTTGAGAGTTTACCAAGCTACTAGCTCTTCATATTGCCAGCAGTTCATATTTTACCCATTTTAATTTTAATTTTAAAATAAAAAATAAATTTTAAAATAAAAATACAACTGGCAATATGAAGAACTAGCAAGAAGGGGATGAAACTGGAATTGTCGTATGTTGGTGGTGGGAATTAAAGGTGACACAGCCACTCTAGAAAACAGTTTGGCAATTTTATCTAACATTAAACACACATTTACCCTATTACCCTGCAATCCAATTCCTACATATTTATCCTAGAAAAATGGAAAGGTATGTCCACACAAAAATCTACTAATGATTATAGCAGTTCACTCTATGATCTTCAAACTGAAAATGATGTAAATGCCCTCCAATGGATAAACAGATAAACAAATTATAGTACACCCATACCATGGAATCAGCAATAAGAATAATAAACTATTAATGTACATAGCAGCATGGGTGAATCTCAGAGTCTTTATACTGAATGAAAAAAAGCCAGTTTCTGAAGGTTACATACTATACGGTTCCATACCACTTCATTTATATGGTGTTCTTGAAAATGTGAAATTGTAGTGATAGAGAAGATAACAGAGGTTGTCAGGCTTTGGAGGTGTAGGGAGGATTTGTTTTTAAGCAGAGGGGTTAGGGTAGAAAGCCCGGGAGCAAGACTTCTTGGGTCAAATCCCAACTTGTTCACTTCTTAGCTGTTTAGCCTTGGGACAGTGACCTAAACTTCTTGGTACCTCTGTTTTTCCAGTTGTAAAATGAGGGTGACACAGCATCTACTGTAGAATATTGTTGTTGAAAAGTAAATGGATTAAATCAATGTGATTTTTTTGGTGTCATGGAATTATTGTGTGTCCTGACTGGGATGGTGATTATAAGACTCCATACATTAGTTAAAATTCATAGAATTGTACACCAAAAATGTGTTTTATGTGTTAATTAAAAAACAAAATGAAAGTAAATGCTAATGTGGATTACCTCTAAGATGGATATGATGAGCAAAATTGCTGTACAAACTTACTTAATGGCTAAATTTCTTTAGTTTGTTGTGTTTTGGCTTGATATACTACTGATTATCACAAAGACTTTTGGCAATACACCAAGAAAATACTGCAAACTATTATGAATAGAACATTTTGAGAAGTAATGAGTTAATTTAAAATACATGAAAAATAAAATGACTCCAAAGAATAATTTCAAAATTGTTGGCATTATTGTAGGTAAGTTGTCATAATCTCACTTGAAATGTGTTCACAAGCTGTCAGATAACTTGATCATTCATTATTTGAGGTGAGTAAGGGTTTAAGTGGAATTCAGCATTTGTTCAGGACTTAGTTTTACTACCCATAAATAACAGAAAGACAATTTGGAAAAGAGAGGCCATAAGTGAGAAATAAATCTCATGTTGGCTTCACGCCTAGGACTAATGAAGGAAAAGGAGGTAGGCCAAAAGGAACAATAATTCAAAAAGGGCAAATGTATATCTTTTAATTGATTTTATTCATGAGGTCATGAATGTAGGATCTCAGAGCTGGTGACCAAAATCGGGGTTTGTCAAGTCCATGGCAGAGGTGTCACCTTGGGTACTTGATACATCAAAAACCCAGGTAAGAAACAAATCACACACACACACACACACACACACACACACACACACACACACAGTTATTTCTTGACCGTGACACTGGCTTAATGTAGCAGCAGCATTGGCCTAATGTATGCTGTCTTTTACTGGCATATTGGCCCAAGAATCACAATTCACAATTCAAGACTGATTGCACTTTTTTTTATATATAAAATGAGTCATTGTATAAAAAAGGCAGGTGGATAACTACACAGCTTTTCTTCATGCTCTCCTATGATTAATTACTTCTATACAGAGAAAAAAATTATAACAAGCTGTGCCAACTAGTTGCACTTCCAAACTCAATTAATTTACTTGGCTTTGTTTAAAAAATCACTCCTTCCTAATAATTTCTAATAATCTCTTAAGACTTGCATCTGTTTAGGGAAATATAATAAACCATAAGGTGCATTTGAAAGAGTAGGATTGCAGTTGGGAGCCATAAAGGTGGTTCTGTGAAAGATATTTTGAACATATTTTAACTAGAAAATTAATAATTATGACATTGTTATTACTCTTTATTTTCTACATTTATGGGAGAATTCTAAATGTTTTACAATATTTATCGCACACAATACTTTATGTTTCCCCCTTTTCTAGTTTTCCACAGGCTTTTCCTTCTATATAGACATTGCATAAAAGCAGGCATCAAGTGGAGTCAGGAAACTTAAATCCGAGTCAGTTTCCATTACTGGTATGTGTGCTTGGCAGAGGTGCTTCACCCTTTCAAACCTTCAGCTTCCTTACTTATAAAGTGGAAATAATCCCTGTCGTGTCTACATCAGCAAGTTATTGTGAGAATTGAATGAAATTATAGCATATGGTAAACTGAGAGACTATAAAAATATTGGTTCATATCATCATCATGATAATAATCTTTTTCATATTCTTCACCAATCCTTGCCTGTCAAAGTCCCTCCTTAATCTTGGTATTTGTGTTGCTTCTTTAAGGTTTGTAGTAACAGAATAATGTATAGATGTGAGTACACAATATGTTGTAACATCTACTACAGTGCTCTGTACATCACTTGTACTCTGCACATCAATAAATGCTCATTGACAGAAACCCATATATTTGTGCAAGGGTAGGCAAGTTAAGTAGGAGATGAGCATGTCCATTCCTTGTTCAAAGCCTTCGTTGGTTTTTCCTCACTCGGCATGGGAGGTCCTGGAGCAAAACCACTAGCATCAGAACCCAAGTCGCTTATTTCTTAGCTGTGTGATCAAGTGACCTAAACTCTCCAATTCTGTGTCTTCAGCTGTACAGTGAAGATGATGTAAAGATCTACTTCATAGGAATGTTGTGAAGTTTAAAGCATGCCAAGTACATGAAACACTACCCGGCACGTATTAAGGGTTAATAAGCATTTATTACTGTTGTTATGTGGATGTGGATGAAAGCCTATAGTAGGATTTTGCATGCTTTGACCACTACTTATCTTAACTTGGCTATTCCGTAACTTCATCCACTATTCTACCTCTTCCACACATATTTTCTGATACAACCATACCTGCTTTTGCTGAATTCTTGTATCATGAAACGTTGACCACTTTATTCTGCCTAAACACATTGATACTTGCTTTTTTGTCTACCTTAGGCAGTATTTCCACATCTTAATTCCTACAAATCTTTCAGAGCTCAGAAAAATATTACTTCCCAGAGTGTGTCTTTCTTAATAAGAATTGGTCAGATCGCCCTGTTAATCACTAATATAACTGCCTATACTTCTTCGTTGAGAGCACTTAACTGCAATCATTATGAAATAATTAATTTTGCATTTCATCATTTATTGACTCATAAAATTGTCTTATTTACTTTTGTATCCCCAACACTTAGTGTCCAGTAAATTCTTATATTTATATATATAAATATAAGATTATATGTATATAAATATAAGATTATATATATTATATATATAATATAAGATTTATATTTATATAAATATAAAAATATATATATATATATAAGAATAAGTAATCAAACCACTTGGTAACTTCAAAGGCTCAACTTTAATTGATAAAAAAATGCACATTTCAAAATGTCAAAGAGCCATGGTTTAGAGAATATTTAATTGCAAATTAATATATAATTAATTTGAGATATGCATCTTAATTAGATATTCATGAATGAGATAATACATGAAAAAGTACTTTTTTTGTTCCTATTTAGTACTACATGAGTTTCAAACATTGTGGTTATTATTATTTATTCAATTTTCTTTGGACAGAAAAAGTCCATGATTTGTAAAATTTTTTGTATAATCCATGTTCTCCCAGAAATTATGGCTTGAAAACCGCTACCTTAAATCTGCCCTATGCAGGTATAATTTTTAAAAATGAACAGATTGTTCAGAATATTTTTATAGCCCATTTTGGAGGAAGTATACTGAATAATTATTAAATAATCTGCCTATAGTCTAAATTAGATTTGAATAAACTGATGAAGCTTCCATTCAAGTCAGAGATTTGAACAGATTTTCATTAACAGCTGGTATTTCCCAACTCACTTTTCTAATTATTAAAGCCAATAAATGACTTGGGTTGAGATTAGTCTCAAAGGGTCTTTAGAAGAGACCTGAACAGATCTGCTTATTACTTTGCTTTCCAAATGTTGCCCAAAATATCCTTTGGTAATCAATGCATGACTAACATTCTAGAACCTATTAAGAAGAAAGAATTTGAAATCTGCCAATCTCTTGGCTTCAATCCTAGTGGAAACTGTTCATTAATTTGCTAAGAAACCTATTTTGTAAGGGACCTATTTAAAATATTTATCCTTCCTTGAAATTTAGTTCAAGTAAAAAGTTTGCGTTTGTAGAGAAACTTGTGTATTTTCTTTGATTAACTGTGAGTTATGGGTCATTCAAAATATTTCCATTTATTCTTTTCCTTTTGATACAATTTTGACTACTTGTGACAACAAACTTGTTCTAATTTTCCAAAAATATCTGTGTCTACCATGTATTGGGATTTACGTTTTAAACTCAATGTAATTTAATTACCCTGTGTAATATACCATCAAATCTTGTAAAGAACCTCAAACTCAAGTGTACATGTAAATTCTAAACTGAAAATAAAGAACCTGATATTAACTCTGTGCAATGTCTTTTCTTACATAATTAAGAATTACAAATTGCAGACATTTCTCAAGTCATCTGATGCTTATAAAATTTTAAGGAACCACATGAGTTAATTTCCTTTTCTCTCATTTAATAGCTACTTAGGTAAAAATATATGTCATGATTTTTTTTCTGAAGCATCAGGAAATAGACATTGATAACTGATCAGCTCTGAACTCTTTAACACATTTCTTTCCTTTTCTTCCTTTCCTTCCATTGGCTTACCTCAAGGGCATGTCCCATTTCCACCCAACCAACCATGAAGCAAATGTCACTGCGAAGCCAGGTGACACCTGCTGCAAGTGGAGCACTGATCTTTCCCTTTTGCATTTCTTATTGATTAAGAAAATGAGTGATCAATGATATTTCCCCTTTGTATGTCTTAGAATTAAAGAGAAAAGGGACGGTTTCATGGCAGAACAGAAAGACAATGTGATTTAGTCAGTCAGTGATGGGTTTGAATTCTAACTGCTTCATAACGACCCTGAAGTTGAAGGAGTTACATAACTTTTCTGTACCTCAAACTAGATTAGCAGAGTTAAAAAATAATGATGTGATAAGCCCACTAGCTACAGCTAGTGGAGGGGGAGAATGTGGGAAGTTCTTTTCTTCACCAGTGTAACTTTCCTCATAGGCTCCTCCCAGGACAATGCCCTCCTTGTGTCCCTTGGATGGCTGGATCCCTTGTAATCTTTCTTCCTATCTCATCTGCCTCCTGAGGCTGGTTCCATGGGTGGTGGGGGCATCCATTCTCTCTACACATGGCCCTCTGTTAGTTAAACTGACAAACTCTTTCTTGGTGTGGTACTGATGGCTGCCAAATGCTTCCTAAAATGCACCTGCTAAATGACATTTGCATTTCAATAGGAATTTCAGCAGATGAGGTGGGGATTTTGGAACATGGGTCCTTTCTTCTTGGTTTCATTGTGGCAACATTTACAGAAGAATTTTTAAAATTGAATACTGCTTAGATGTAACTAGGAAAAAAAATGATGGCATGCATTGTGGAGAGACTATGTTAAACAAAATTAGGCAGATTCATTGATAGTCGTACTGCTTAGAGACTTTAAGAGGCAATGTGCACTGTAGACAAGGAGTGTACAGTGATTACACAAAATCACTAATTTAACAATTATTTATTGAGCACTTGCTGCATACTAGGCACTGTCCTAGGTGCTGATGGTAATAGTACTGAATAAGACAAGATGGTTGTTCTCACGGACCTGAGAGTTCAGGGCTTGAGCTTATGGTGGTGTTGGTTAGAGGAGGAAGTGGCAGAAAGTAACATATGTAAGTAAACAAATACATAAAACTAATACTTTGGGATCATGTGAAGTGTTGAGAAGAAAAAAACATACAGATCTGGTAGATATTGGAATCTTTCTGAATTAGAAGGGACCTACAAAGCTCTGAGGCAGAATTACAGATGAGATAAGAGAAAGTGAGAAAAGCCCAGGTAGGTAGAAATGAGCTTGGCATGTTCACCATCAGATAACACTCAATCTGGAAATCTCTTTTCTTGAACGTCGTAAAAGGATAATGTCCCACAGAACGTATTTTGAGAAAAAGCGCCTTATGGCTTAGGCATCCACATACTATTATGAGTCCCTGTCTTCCCTTTCTTTTTCCTTGTATCATCTGTGAACTGGGCTATAATACCTATCTTATATGTTATATGATTTTAAAAAAAGAACCAGGCAAGAGTGCAATAGCACAATCGCAGTTATTGTAGCCTCAGCCTCCCGGGCTCAAGTAATCCTCCAACTTCTGCATTCCAGCCTGAGTGACAGAGCAAGACCCTGTATCAAAAACATAAAATAAAATAAGAAACAAATAGAATGTCTGGGACGTGTAGATATTCGATTGCTGTCAATTTCTTTTCACTCTCTCACACTGAAAATCACTCAAGGAAAGAAGACATGTTAAGACTTCGTAAATGTTTGCACTACCAACAGTCTTTTCTGCTAAGTATTATCCCCCATTTGTTCTTGCTGTCATTACTTCATCTTAATAATAAAATCTGATTTTATACTGGCAATATAAGAGACAGAAAAATACTTGTAAAAGTTGTAAAATGCATATGTACGTTAATTTTATTAATAAAATATAAACTCTTTCTTCCCCACCAAATGGTGTTCTCAGAAGCTTACCACTGGGTTCAAGTAAAAACCTAGAGTAGTTATATGTGTCTTTTCCCTTGAAAATGGGTTTTAATCATAAAGACATGTCTTAGTAAATACAGAATGTGTCAAAATACAGAATGTGTCAATATATACATGTAATTATAGAAGATTGTTGGTCTATTAATTCCACAGTAATAGATGTGATCCCATATTATCTAAATTGAATTGAGTCTTTTGTCATGTATATATATATATATGTTAATCTTTCAATTTGTTCAAGAGGAAGATGTTAGGTGAATTTTTTAGTGACTCATTTGGCACAATTTCAGAGAAAAAAATGTCAGAAATAGAGTGGATTTTAAACATGAATAGAAAATTATCTGTCAAAACAAATACCTTCATGTGACTTACAAATAACCCATTTAAAGGAATTATAAAGATTTCTGTCTAAAAAATTTTTAATCTTAAATGTATAGTATTAACATGTTTCACACCTCTTATTTCTATTAGTATAGGCAACTTATATGTAAAATAAGATTATGCTTAAGTAATTTGTTTTCATCCTTACTGCCACAGAATTCATGTGGGGATTTTTGACAGACAAATTATTCAAGTACAGGATAAATGAACAAAATGGAATTTGAAGGGCCAATGTACTAAAGGAAATTTAAAAATGACTGAAGTTTTCAAAAAATGAGAGAATACATGTTGACCATTCAAAAGCAAAACTGGGCCAGGTGAGGTGGCTCTCACCTGTAATCCCAGCACTTTGGGAGGCTGAGGCAGGTGGACCACTTGAAGTCAGGAGTTTGAGATCAGCCTGGCCAACATGGCAAAACCCCATCTCTAGTAAAAACACAAATATTAGCCAGGCGTGATGGGAGGTGCCTGTAATCCCACCTACTCAGGAGGCTAAGGCAGGAGTATCACTTGAACCAGGGACGTGGAGGTTACAGTGACCCAAGATCAGGCCACTGCACTCTAGCCTGGGCCACAGAACAAGACTTTGTCTCAAAAAAACCAAAAACCAAAACTGAACGTGAAGGTAGAAAAGGACAGCTCTTCCACCATCCCCAGCCTCTGTAGGGGTAGTCATTATTAAGAGCTTATTTTGAATGCTTCAAAATATTTGCCATATGAGTGAGTGTACCATATTTTTTTATACAAATGGGTATAACAGGTATACAATTTAAATATAATAGTCTTTTAAAAAATTTTATTTTATTTTAGATTCAGGAAGTACATATGCAGGTTTGCTGCATGAATATTTCGCATAACGGTGGCGTTTGGGCTTCTATGTACCTATCACCCAAACAGTGAGCAATGTATACAATAGGTAATTTTCCAGCCCTCATCCCCCTCTCTACATCTCCCCTTCTGGAGTTCCCAGGGTCAATTATTTCCATCTTTATGTCCATAAACATAATCATTTTCATCATGCTTTTTTACTTTTCAATTTATTTTTGAAAACATTTCTATCAGATATAGATCAAAGCTTCTTCGGTTAATGATACCTGGTTTTCTATTTGATTGATTTCCTACAATGTATTCAGCTAATCTCCAAATAATTGTGAGCATTTAATAATTTCTGTTACTTTGCTTTTATGAACAATGCTATTCTAAAATTGTATGTACATGTCCTGACATATTGTTTGCTGGTTGCTTTTTGTCTCTAGCAACTGCCCAGCTTTGTGTAGAACTAGGCTACTTGGTCTGTAAGACAAGTGACTAGAACATGTCTTGTTTTAGTTCTTTATAGCTGCTAAAACAAAATACCAGACTGGGTGGCTTTTATTAATTTTTATTAACTCTATAAACTAATTTCTCACAGTTCTGAAGGCTGGGAAGTCTAAGATTAAGGTGTTGGCATATTTGGTGTCTGGTGCAGGCCTATTTTCTGATTCATAGAATTATATTGTGTCATATTCCAGCTTAAAATGTACCAATAGTTTCCATGACCCTTGGACTAAAAGTACACTTCTGTGTGGCAATTCCTCAAGGATCCCGAACCAGAAATGCCATTTGACCCAACAATTTCATTACTGAGTATATACCCAAAGGATTATAAATTATTCTACTATAAAGACATATGCACACATATATTTATTGCAGCACTATTTGCAATAAGAAAGACTTGGAACTAACCCAAATGCACAACAGTGATGTGGATAAAGAAAGAGTGGTACATATGCACCATGGAATATAATGCAGCCATACAAAAGAATGAGTTCATGTCCTTTGCAGGGACATGGATGAAGCTGGAAACCATCATCCTCAGCAAACTAACACAGAAACAGAAAACCACACACCACATGTTCTCAACTCATAGTGGGAGTTGAATAATGAGAAAGCATGGACACAGGGAGGGGAACATCACACACCTGGGCCTGTGGCAGGGTTGGGGGAGGTCGGAGAAGGGGAGGGAGAGCATTAGGACCAATATCTAATGCATGAGTGGCTTAAAACCCAGATGACAGGTTGATAGGTGCAGAAAACCACCATGGCACACATATACCTATGTAACAAACCTGCACATTCAGCACATGTATCCCAGAACGTAAAGCAAAAATAAATAAATACATAAATAAAAGTATATTTCTTACCATTGTCTACAAAGGCCAGTGGAATCCTCTAAAGTCATCATTTGCCGTTCCTCCTTTCCTTAGGACCCAGTCACGGGGCCTCTACAGGCTCCTCCCACACGCTAAACTCATCCCATTCACTTGCTGTTTTTTCTGCCTGTAATGTTCAGCTCCCAAATCTTGCTATGACTGATCTGTCCTTACCATTCAGGTCTCAGCTTTAATATCACCGCATGACCGATATTTCAACCTGAAAGAGCTACCATCACCTTCTAACATATCACACTACTTCTGTGCCACTCACTGAATTTGTGTCCTTTACCTTAAAGTTTAACTTGCCCTATATTAATATTGCTGTATACTTTTGATGAGAATCTGCGTAGTTTACCATTTTTCTGTTCCGTTATATTTTACTTTCCAAGTTATTCTGTTTGGGGTTTCTTGAAAGCAAAATATCGCAAACTGGAGTTATTTTTTCCAGTTTAAAATATGAAAACAATTAAATTATACTTATTGTGAATACGGACATATTTGTATTTATTCCTTCCAACTTACATTTTATTGTCTATAATCATGTTTCTTTCCTATATTCACGCTCCTTTATTGTGTTATGTTGAATAAAATTTTTCTACGTGTACATTTTTCTCATCCGCTGACTTTGAAGTCATATATTCTATTCATTTAGTAATTTCCATCAATTTAACTAATGTTCAATTAGTCACAGAAGTTATTACTGCAAATCTATGATTACTTGGTGTTTCTATATTTCTCTCCTAAACATAAAAAAGATGTTAGACGCAATTCCACACTTAAAGTCCTCGTGTATATTGCTTCCTAGAATTTTAGTTTTATCCAAAAATCTGTAATTGGTTTTACTATTAGCTGTCAATTAGAATTTCCAACATAATTTTATCAATATTTTCACTTATTGATGTTGTTTTAGTCTCATGCTATCTCAGTTTTCATCTGAAGCTCTGAACATCGATTATAGCCATTCAAACTTTTACTCATATATCTTAATTATACTTTTCACATTTTTTACCTCTTTATGCATTGATTTATATATATGTGTGTGTGTGTCATTTCTGTGTTTCTTCTCTCTTCAATCTTTTCTGGTTTAGAGTTTATCTCTTATGTGCCACTTTAATTCAATGGTTGTTATTCATATTCAAGATTTATACAAAATGTATTTCTGAAATAAAAATATTTGAACATTGAAATTACTCCCTGATCCATGGGCGGCGCAATGGATGCTGCGTTAGCAGGCATGAAAACGTTCATCTCCTTGTACATCTCCATCAGAGCCCTTGGATGACTAGGGGCGTTTTCGATGAGCAGTGATATTTTGAAAGAAATTATTTTTTTCTTTTAGGTCTCAACAATGGGCTTAAAATTTTCAGTAAATCATGCTGAAAACAGATGTTCTGTTATCCAGGTTTTGTTATTCAATTTCTAGAGAACAGACAGAGTAGATTTAGGATAGTTCTTAAGGGCCTTGGGGCTTTCAGAATGGTAAATGAGTATTGGCTACAATTGAAGTCACCAGCTGCATTGTTTCCTAACGAGAGTCAGCCTGTAGTTGAAGCTTTGAAGCCAGGCACTGATATCTCCTCACTAGCTCTGAAATTCCTAGATGGCATCTTCTTCCAATAGCAGACTGTTTTGTCTACGTGGAATATCTGTTATTTAATGTAGCCAATCTCATCAATTATCCCAGATAGATTTTCTGGATAATATCCCACCACTTCTACAATAGTGCTTGCTGCTTCGTGTTGCAGTTTTATGCTACAAAGATAACTTATTATTATTATTATTATACTTTAAGTTTTGGGATACATGTGAAAAACGTGCAGGTTGGTTATATGGGTATACATGCGCCATGGTGGTTTGCTGCATGCATCACCCCATCATCTACATTAGGTATTTCTCCTAATGCTATCCCTCCCTTAGCCCCTTACCCTGTAACAGGCCCCATTGTGTGATGTTCCCCTTACTGTGTCCACGTGTTCTCATTGTTCAACACTCACTTATGAGTGAGAATATGCAGTGTTTGGTTTTCTGTTCTTGTGTTAGTTTGTTGAGAATGATAGTTTCCAGCTTCATTCATGTTCCTGCAAAGGACATGAGCTCATCCTTTTTTATGGATGCATAGTATTCCATGGTGTATATGTATCACATTTTCTTTATCCAGTCTCTTTGATGGGCATTTGGGTTGGTTCCAAGTCTTTGCTATTGTGAACAGTGCTGTAATACACATATGTGTGCATGTGTCTTTTTTTTAATAGCAGAATGATTTATAATCCTTTTAGCAGATTGATTTATAACCCTAGTAATGGGATTGTTGGATCATATGGTATTTCTAGTTCTAGGTCCTTGAGGAGTTGCCACACTGTCTTCCACAATGATTGAACTAATTTACACTTCCACCAACAGTGTAAAAGTGTTCCTATTTCTCCACATCCTCTCCAGCATCTGTTGTTTCCCAACTTTTTAATGATTGCCATTTTAACTGGCGTGAGATGGTATCTCAATGTGGTTTTGATTTGCATTTCTCTAATGACCAGTGATGATGAGCTTTTTTTCATAAGTTTGTTGGCTGCATACATGTCTTCTTTTGAGAAGTGTCTGCTCATATATTTCAGCCACTTTTTGATGTTTTTTTTTTTTTCTTGTACATTTGTTTAAGTTCTTTGCAGATTCTGGGTATTAGCACTTTGTCAGATGGATAGACTGCAAAAACTTTCTCCCATTCTGTAGGTTGCCTGCTCATTCTGATAGTTTCTTTTGCTGTGCAGAAGCTCTTTAGTTTAATTAGATCTCACGTGTCTATTTTGGCTTTTGTTGCCATTGCTTTTGGTGTTTTAGTCATGAAGTCTTTGCCTATGCCTATGTCCTGAATGGTGTTACCTAGGTTTTCTTCTAGGGTTTTAATGGTTCCAGGTCTTACATTGAAGTCTTTAATCCATACAATGATAGCTTCTTTCCTTAAACCTCATGAAACAGCCTCTACTAGCTTCCAACTTTTCTTCTGTAGCTTTCCCATCTCTCTTAGCCTTCACAGAATTATTGAGATGTAGTGCTTTGCTCTGGATTAGGTTTTGGCTTAAAGGAATATTGTGCTAGTTTGATCTTGTATCCAGACTACTAAAACTTTCTCTACATCAAAAATAAGTCTGCTTCCTTATCATTAAGATGTTCACTGGAGTAACACTTTTAGTTTTCTTCAAGAACTTTTCTTTTGCATTTATAACTTGCCTGACTGCTGTGAGAGGCCTAGCTTTGGGTCTATCACAGCTTTCAACATGCCTTCCTCACTAAGCTTAATCTTTTCTAGCTTTTGATTTCTTTCATACAAGAGATGTGTGACTCTTGCTTTCACTTGAGTACTTAGAGGCCATTATAGGGTTATTAATTTCAATATTGTGTGTCTTAGGGAACAGAGAAACCCAAAGAGAAGGAGAGAGATCCAAGAATGGCTGGTCAGTGGAGCAGTCTGAACATACACAGCATTTATTGATTAAATTTGCCATCTTTTATGGGTTCTATTTGTGACACCCCAAAACAATTACAATAATAACATTAAAGATCCCTGATCACAGATCACTAAAACAGACATAGTAGTTATGAAAAAGCTTGAAATATTGTGAGAATTATCAAAATGTGAAACAGGGACATTGATGCATGCTGTTGGAAAAATCCTACTGATAGACTTGCTTGATAGGGGGTTGCTACAAACATTCATTTTGTAAAAAAAATGCAGTACCTGCAAAGCTCATTAAAGTGAAGCAGAATAACATGAGGTCTGCATAGAGAGTATTGCACAAGATTATTCCTCGAGCATTAAACATAATAACATATTTGTAAATATTAAAATGTGATATATGTAACTTACCAAATAACTTATATCCATGAGATATTAAATTATATATCCATGAGATATTAACTTATATTCATGAGATATGAAATTAAACATCATGTAGGAAACCAATATGTTATCAGTGATCAACCTGGATAATAGAAATATGTGTGATTTTTAGTTTTTCATTTTACTTTTGTACTTTAAAAAACTTTATGCACATAAAATATATTTTTCATAATGAGAAGAAAACAATAGTTTTAGGTAAATACTGTCAGATTTAAAAAATTGCATCGACTTTCTTGTGTTATTGTGAAGGCAATTTTTTTTCTTTTTTTGTTCTTGAGATAGAGAACAGCTAATTACTATTTTTGTGCAAAACATCATGTATATGTTACAGCCTTCAGGTATTTTATTTTATTTTATTTTTTTAACACTTCTTTCAACTTTCTTACTTTTTGAATACATTTACCAGTTCTTTCAGCATTTTACCTTTTGTCTTATTTTTAAGTCTTTCTGATCACTATGGACTTTTTGCTAAACTTTCTGACGTCCTAGGTAATCAAAAGTCTTGATTACAGAAGCAGGCAAAATACAACACATGAAAAACTGTCAACATGAAAAATTGGAGTCTATTCCAAAGATATGCTGTAATGGAGAGTCAGTGGTTAATGGCAGGAATCAATGTGTCCTCTAGCACTCTCGTGTGGGCAAGCCATCCTGTGCTGATGTATCCTGGCAACAAATGGGACTCTTTTGAGCAGAAAGAGTTAATGTAGCTTCCCAAAGCTCCTAATTTATTTCCAGGGACTGTTTTATGCGCTAAGAGAATCTGGCTCACCATAATACAAATCCCTCTGCTAATAGTACCAAGAATAAAAGAAACCCTAATTTATTTGTTTTATAGTTTACTTCCATAATTATTACTTTTTCTACAAACAGCTCACATATTAAGTTAGTTCAGTGCAGAAATTCTCATTTTTGGAAGTTTTGAGTATTGTCACTTTGGGCATGTTTATAGACTGTTCTGTGAATGCAGCTTGGGTAAACAAATACTCCTGGGAGCCTAGGAACTGAAGTGATGTTGTAGGTATACAGAAAAACAGGCTAATTTGTTTCCAAAAATGTTTATTGACTTTGACATACACATCAGTTAGGTTTATAAACTTAGGACAAATCTATTGTTGAATTATTAAACCATAGTTGGAATAGGCAAATATAAAATTAAGACATATTTTGTATTAAACATAAATGTATTTCTAAGAAATACAGTTCATTTGGAATCCGTCTAGCTTTTCAATTTATGCCATGTTTTCTACTGTATTTTTATCAGAAGATACAAAAATATATGCTGTATGTCATATTTCAATGATTTGAAGGATTATGAGATTTCATTTATAGGAAGACATCAAACACCTTCTTAGAGAAATAACTATTATTAGTCATGTTTCAGATTCTACCTCCAGTTAGCAGCTTACACACAAAAAATCTCAATTAACCTCATCTTTCATGCCAATCTATGATACTTTATTTTTTGAAATAGATTCTTTCAAACTAGAAAATAATCACCGATTTTAAATTAAGCCCCTTTCAAACTGCATGCAGTTTTGAGTAACTTTTTTGGAGCAGTCTTAGGTTCAAAGCAAAATTGAGAAGAAAGTATGGAAATTCTCCATATAACTCAGACCCTACACATGCATAGCCTCACCTATTAACAACATCCTCCACCAGGGTGGAACATTTGTTATAATTCATAAACCTATATTGGCACATCATGATTGCCCAAAGTTCATAGTTTACATTATGGTTCACTCTTGATGTTGTATGTTCTAAGGGGTTTAGACAAATGTATTATGGCAGGTCTCTACCATTATAATATCATACTGAGTGTTTCACTGCCCTAAAAATCCTTTGGTCCACCTATTCATCTACTCCCCGGCCAAACTTATTTCTCCAAATGCTCAGCAACCACTGAATATTTTACTGTTTCCATAGTTTTACTATTGCCAGAATCATTTAGTTGGAATCATAGAGTATGTAGCCTTTTCTGATTGGCTTCTTTCATCTAGTAATATGCATTTAACTTTCCTCCATGCCTTTTCATGGCTTGGCAGTGCATTTTTTTTTAGCACTGAATAATACATATGTATATAACTATATGAATAATATGTAACTGAATATGACACGAGAAGAACTAAATATATGTACAAACAGCTGTATTTACAATAGCCAAAATTTAGATATAGCCAAATGTTGCAGTTTTTCAACTCATTTGGGCAAATACAGTTGCAGGATTTTCAGCTCATTTGGGCAAAGAACAAATAATGCAATTGCTTGATTATATGACAAGATATGTGTATTTTTGTAAGAAACTGCCAACCTGTTTTCCAAAGTATTTGTACTATTTTGGACTCCCCCCAGAAATAAATGAGAATTCCTGTTGCTTCACATCCTTACCAATATTTGGTTTATCAAGTATTCTGGGTTTTGCCTTTTCTAATATGTGTGTAGTGATATCTCACTGTTTTCATTAGCACTTCCTGATGACATATGATGTGGAGTATCTTTTTATATACTTACTTTTAATCTGTTTATCTTCTTTGGTGAGATGTCTTTCAGGATTCTTAACCCAATTTTTAATGGGCTTGTTTTCTGATTGTTGAGTTTTAAGAGTTCCTTGTATATTTTGGAAACAGACCTGTATTAGATGTTGTCATTGCAAATATTTTCTCCAAATCCGTGGTTTGTCTTCTTATGGACTTCATATCCTCTTTCAAAGAGAAGCTTTTAATTTTCCTGAGGTCCAACTTATCAATTTCTTTTGTAGATCGTGCCTTTGGTGTTCTATCTGTATAGTCATTTCATATACAAGATAATCTAGTTTTTTTTTCCTGCGTTTTCTTATAGGAGTTTTATAGTTTCGCATTTTACATTTAGGTCTGTGACCACATTGAGTTCGTTTTTTGAAGGGTATGAGATCTGTATTTAGATTCATTTTTGGCTTGTAGATGTACAGTTCTTCCAACACCATTCGTTCAAAAGACTATCTTTGCTCCATTGCTTCGCTTTTGCCACTTTGTCAAAGATGAGTGAGTCTATATTTATGTTGATCGATTTCTGGTTTCTCTATTCTGTTCCACTAATACCACACTGTCTTGATTACTATAGCTTTATAGTGAATCTTGAAGTCAGATAATGTTAGTCCTCTAATTTTGTTCTTCGGTATTATGTTGTCGATGCTAAATCTTTTGCCTCTCTCTATAAACTTTAGAATCAGGTTATTGATATCCACAAAATGACTTGTAGGGATTTTTATTGGGATTGCATTAAATATATAGATCAATTTTAGAAGAACTAAAATTTTAACAATCTTGAGTCTTCCTATCCATAAGCATGTAATATCTCATTTATTTAGTTCTTTGATTTATTTCATTAGAGTTTTATGGTTTTCATCATATAACATTCATATATATTTTGTTAGATTTACGCCTAAGCATTTCATTATTTGGAATGCTAATGTAAATGGTGTTGTGTATTTGATTTAAAATTCTACTTGTTAATTTCTGGTATATAGGAAAGTTATTGACTTTTCTATAGTAACCTTATCTCCTGTAACCTTACTATAACTACTTTTGTTCCAGGATTTTTTACTTAGTTATGGTGTGTAATTCTTTTTATACCTTGTTGGATTCAGTTTGCTAATATTTTCTCAAGGATTTTATAATTACATTCATGAAAAATACTGGTTTGAAGTTTTTAAAAAAAATTTCTTTTAGTTTCTTTGTTTTTGGCATTAGGGTAACTTTGGCCTCATGGAATGAATTAGACAGTATTCCTTATTCTTCTATCTTCTGAAACAGATTGTAGAAAAGTGGCATAATTTCTTTCTTAAATGCTTGGTATAATTCACAAGTGAATCACCTTGGTTCTGGTGCTGCTTTTTGTTTTGGAAGGTAACTAATTATTGATTCTATTTCCTTTGATATAGGCCTATTCAGATAGTCTATTCTTGTGTGAGTTTTGGCAGATTTTGTCATTTAAGAAATAGCCCAATTTATCTAGTTTATAAAATTTGGGGTCATAGACTTGTTTATAATCTTCTTTATAATCCTGTTAATGTCTATAGGATCTGTGGAGATGTCCCCTGTCTAACTGCTGTGTAATCTATGTCTTCTTTCTCTTTTTCATGGTCAGCCTCACTAGAGGCTTATCAATTATATTGCTATTTAAAAAAAACCACAGCTTGTGGCATTATTTTCTCTATTGATTTTGTGTTTCAATTTTATTGATTTCTGCCCTAATTCTTATTTCTTTTCTTCTGCTTACTTTGGAATTAATTTGTTCTTCTTTTCTTAGTTTACTAAGGTAATAACTTACATTATTGATTTTAGATCCTCTTTTCTGATATATGCATCCAATGCTGTGTTTCTTTCTAAGCATTGATTGCTTTTGCTGCACCTTGCAATGTTTTGTAAGTTGTGTTTTCATTTTCATTTAGTTTTAGATCTTTAAAATTTTCCCTTGCGATTTCCTCTTTGACCACTGGGTTATTTGGAATGTGTTCTGGAATTTTCCAGTTATACTTCTGTTATTGATATCTACTTTGGGCAATGATTAATCAATAACTTCATTTTTATCTGACAGTACACATTATATAATTTCTATTCTTATAGGTTTGTTAAGGTGTGTTTTATGGCCTAGTTGTCTATCTCAGTGAATGTTCCACGTGAGCTTGAGAATAAGGAGTTTGTATGAAAAAAACAAGTGACAGTAGAATAAAAATTTTACGCAGATTCAAGTTTCTGACCTATATGTTTTTTTCCTTCTCTCAACAAATGGCTTTTTATCATTTCCTAGAAGGCAAATCTACTGGCAAAAATTTTTGGTTTTATTTTTCTGAGACTGTCTTTATTTCTCCCTCACTTTTGAAGCATAAGTTCATAAAGGTACAGAAATTTTGGTTGGCAATTTTCTTTTTCTCCCAATACTTTGAATATTTTACTCCATTGACTTTTGATTACATGGTCTGTGGAGAATTTGGATCTTTGTTCCTCTCAGATAATGTGATTTTTTTCCTCTTGATGTTTTTTCACATTTTTTTCTTTATCTTTGACTTTCTGTAGTTTGGAACTGATATACCTAGGTGTAGCTTGTGTGTGTTTGTTTTTGGTTTTTGTTTGCTTCTGTGTTTTGTTTCTTTTTTTCCCCGCTTGCATTTATTCTGCTTGATATTCTCTGAGTTACCTGAATCTGTGGTTTGTTATCTGACATTAATTTGGAGGAAGTTCTGTCAGTCATTACTGTTTCAAATATTTCATGTTCCTTTCTCTCTTCCTTCTCTGGTGTTCTCATTACATGTATGTTACACTTTTTGTGGTTATCCCATGGTCCCTTGATATTCCTTTTTATTTGGTCTTTTTTCTGTTTAGTTTTCAGTTTTGGGGGTTTCCATTTAGATATTCTCAAGTTCAGAGATTCTTTCCTCAGCTACAAGCAGTCTATTAATAAGCCCATCGAAATTATTATTTTTGTCACAGTTTTATTGATCTCTGTCATTTATTCTTTGTTCTTTACTGGGATTCGTACCATTTTTTCTTACATTTTCTGTGTTCATCTGCTTTGTTCTTTAGAGTCTTTACCATATTAATGATTGTTGTTTTAACTTTATTTCTTTATTTTTAACTTTTGTCACATTTTAACAAATTAAATTTCTTATTCCAGTTTTATTGAGGTAGAATTGATAAATAAAAATCGGACATGTTTTGGTGTATAAGGTTTTTTTGATATATGTCTACATTGTGAAATGATTACCACAAGTACTTTAATTAACATATCCAACACTTCATATTTTTATCACATTTTTTTACAGTGAGAACATCTAAGATCTATTTTCTCAGCAAATTTCAGGAACATAATACATTATTATTAAATATAGTTACCATGTTTTTCAATAGATCTATAAAAAATTTTTTTCTAACTGTAACTTGGTATTCTTTGACCAACATCTCTTCATTTTCCCTCCCTGCAGTCTCCAATTTTGAGCAACCACCATTCTACTTTATGCTTTTATGAGTTCAGCATTTTTTAGATTTTACATATAAGTGAGATCATGGAATATTTGTCATTGTAGACTTATTTTACTTAGTATAACATCCTTTAATTTCATCCATGTGTCAAAATGACAGAATTTTCTTCTTTTTAAAGGCAGAATAATATGCCATTGCATATATAACACATTTCTTTTATTGTTTCATCTAATGATGGATGTGTAGGTTGATTCCATATTTGGCTATTGTGAATAATACTTCAATGAACACAGAACAGAATATATCTCTTTGACATCTTGATTTTATATCTTTGGATATATACCCACATGTAGAATTACTGGGTCATATATTAGTTCTATTTTTAACTTTTTGAGGAACCTCCATACTCTTTCTCATAATAGCTGTACAAATTTACATTCTGACCAATGATATACAAGGGTTCCCTTTTTCCACAGTCTCACCAACATTTGTTATCTTTTTAATTTTGGGCAATAGTCATTCTAACATCTGTGAAGTGGTGTCTCATTGTGGTTTTAATTTGCATTTCCCTGGTAATAAGAGATGTTGAGCATGTCTTCTTATATCTGTTGGCCATTCATATGCCTCTCTTCTGTTAACACGACATGTCACGTTTATAGGTTTGGAAGGGGAGATTTTAAAATACTGAGTCTATCCACTTGCTCATTACTGATTTGTTCAGTTTTTTAATTTCTTTGTAATTTAATATTGTTAGGGCATATATTTCTAAGAATGTATTCATTCATTCTAGGTTATTTAATTTGATGGTGCATACTTATTCACAACAGTCTCTTATGATTCTTTATATTTCTGTAGTATCAGTTCTAAGGTCTTCTCATTCATTTATATTTTTATTTATTTGAATCTTATCTTTTTTAAACCTAACCATAGGTTTCTTAATTTTGTTTACTGGTTTATAAAAATAATTCTTAGTTTCTTTGATCTCTTCTATGTTTTCTAGTCTGTTTTTCATTTATTACTGTCCCGATCTTTAGTAATTCCTGTCTTCTGATGACTTTTGGCTATGTTCCTTCTTTTTCTAGTTCTTTGAGGTGCAAACTATATTATTGGAGATATTTCTTTTTTAAATGCAGGCATTTATTGCTACAAACTTTCCTCTTAGAATTTTTGCTGCATCCCATAAATACTGGTATGTGGTATTTCTCTTTTCATTTGCCTAAAGATTTTTTTTTCCTCCCTTGATTCCATCTTTGTCCCATTCATTTTTTAATAAATATGTTGTTTTATTTTCATACATTTGAAAAGTTTTAAATTTCTTCCAATCATTGATTACTACTTTATATCATGTGGTCACAAAATGTACTTGATATAATTTCAATATTCTCAAATTTGTTAAAACTTGTTTTGCTGCTTAACATATGATCTATTCTGGAAAATGTTTCATGTTCACTTGGAAAAAGTATGTATTCTGCTGCTGCTTTTGCATGCAATGTTCTATGTAAGTGTTAGGCCTACTTGTTCTATTGTGTTGTTTAGATTAACGTTTCCTTATTGATTTTGTTTGAATTAGCTATCTGTTGGGGAAAGTAGGGTATTGAAGTCCCCTACTATTCTGGAATTGTTGTCTATTTCTTCCTTCAGTTAATTATATATTTGGTATATAATTAGGTGCTATGATGTAGAATGTAACACACACACACACACACACACACACACATATGTATATTTATAATTTTTATCCTTTTGTTTTGTTGATACCATTATCATTATGTAGTAAATGTCTTTATCTCTAGTGACAATTTTCTTTTTTTGAGATGGAGTGTTGCTCTGTCACCCAGGCTGGAGTGCAGTGATGTGATCTTGTCTCACTGCAACCTCTGCCTCCCAGGTTTAAGCGACCCTGCCTCAGCCTCCCGAGTAGCTGGGATTACAGTCACGTGACACCATGCCCGGCTAATTTTTTTGTAGTTTTCGTAGAGACAGGGTTTCACTCCTGACCTCGTGATCCACCCACCTTGGCCTCCCAAAGTGCTGGGATTACAGGTGTGAGCTACTGCGTCCGGCCTCTACTGACAATTTTTGCCTTGAAGTCTATTTTGTCTGATCTAAGTACAGTCACCTCTGCTCTATTTTGGTCTCTATTTGAATGGAATATATCTTTACATCCCTTTACTTTAGTCTATATGTGCCCTTAAAAGTAAAGTGTTTCTCTTGTAGGCAGCCTATTGTTGGCTCTTTTCTTAAAAATACATTCTATTTCATTTGATTAAGATTTAAATACAGTTACATTTAAACTAATTGTTGATAGGTAAAAACTTACTGCTGCCATTTTGTTATTTTCTGACGGTTCTGCATTTGCTCTATTGGTCTTCTGCTGTCTTCCACTGTGATTTGATGAATTTTTGAAGTGTTATGCTTTGATGCTTTATCTTTTGTGTATTTATTACAGTTTTATTTGACTTACCATAAAGCTTACATTAAACATCATATTGTTACAGCAGTCTATTTTAAGCTGTCAATAGCTTAACTTTGACCTATACAAAATCTCTACACTTTAATTTCACTCTCTGCCTATATTTTATGTTATTGTTAACACAATTTATATCTTTTTATGTCATGTATTCATTAACCAGTTATTATAACTATAAATATGTTTAATACTATTGTGTTTTAACTTTTATATTGAGGTTAAAAATGATTTTTGCATTAACATTACAGTGTTAGAGTATTCTGAATTTAACTATATTCTTAACCTTACAGTAAGTTTTACCTTTCATGTTTTTATGTTGTTAGTTTGCATCCTTTCATCTCCACTTGAAAAACTCCCTTTAACATTTCTTGTAAGGCAGGTCTAGTGGATAATCTTTCACAGCTTTTGTTTTATTCTGGGAAATCCTTTATCTCTCTTTCATTCCTGAAGGACAGGCTTTCTATGTATGATGTTCTTGGGTGGCTATTTTTCTCTTTCAGTGCTTTGACTATATCATCCCGTTTGCCTCTGGCTTTCTAGTTTTCTGTTGAGAAATCTGCAAATAGAGGTTTCTTTATATGATGGCTTGCTTTCAAAATTCTGTTTGACTTCTGAGAAATTGATTATGATGCATCCAGTTGGAGATCTCTTGCTATTTAATTTATTTGGGGTTCTTTGAGCTTCTTGGATATAGACACTTATTTCTCTCTCTAGATTTGGAAGGTTTTCTGTTGTAATTTTTTTTTTTTTTAAAATAAGCTTTCTGCATCTTTCTCTTACTCTGCTTTTTCTGAGAATTCTATAATCCATGGATTGGTTTGCTTGATGGTGTCCCATAAATCTTGTAAGCTTTTCTTCACTCTTTTTAATTCTTTTTTTCTTTTTGTTCCTATAACTAGGTAATTTCCAATGATCTGTTTTTGAGCTTACTATATATTTTTTCCTTCTGCTTGACCAGTCTGCTGTTGAAGCATTCTCTATTTTTTTTTTCCAATTCAGTCATGTGTTCTTTTATAAGAATATCTGTTTGGTTCTTTTTTATGTTTGCCATCTCTTTCTTGAACTCCTTATTTTGTTCATGTATTCTTTTCCTTAATTTGTTTCATTGTCTGTTTGTGTTCTTTTGCAGCTCATTGAACTTCTTTAAGATGATTGTCTTGAATTCCTTGTTAGGTAGTTCATAGATCTCCATTTATCTAATATCAGTTACTAGTGCTTTGGTGGTGTCATGTTTCCTTGATTATTTCATTCCTTTGGTAGTGTCAGGTTTCCTTGATTATCATGATCCTGTGGCCTTATGTTGGTATCTGTGCATTGGAGGAAAGAGGCATCTCTTTAAATATTTACAAGCTACTTTCAGTGGGAAAAGTGCTTCACCACTTGGCCCTTCCAGAGATTCATGAGCAAGCTTGCTGATTGGGTGTTTGGGTGGGCTTGGCTAGTATCTGGATCAGCAGGTAGGCAGGCCTGGTGACTGAATCCACATGGACCAGCCTTGTGCTTTGGTGTGTGGGGCTGGACCTGGAGTTTGAGTCTAATCTAGGGCCATGGGACAAGCCTAAAGTCTGGGTCTGCAGGGACAGACCTGAACAAGCCTGGGGTCTTGGTCTGCAGAGTTGGGCTTGGACTCTTGGTGCACTGGATCAAGCCTGGCACTGGGGTTGACCTGGAGCATGGATCCATAAAACCTGATCTAGATATTATGTCAGTGGTGCTGGGCTGGATCCTCAGGCCAAAATTGGAGCCTCAGTCTGTGAAGAATAGATTAAGCCTACTGTGGGACTAGACCTGGTTCCATGTTTCATTGGGGCAGGCCTGGTGGTAGGCTCCATAGCAAAGATGTCTGCTCATTTCACTCCTCTTCTCCCATGCAAGGACTCCCTCTCTCCATGCTATGCTGCCTGGGCTTAGGGAAAGGATAATGCAGGTAATGTGAAATTGTCCTTTCTATCTTCATCAATGTATCTTCTTTTATTTTTATAATGCACCTAGGTGCCATAGTCTGTCACCTGAATTCCTTAGCTTTTGTGAAATATTCTTGAGTGTGGACATTTATCCAAATTGATGTTTCTGTGATGAGACAAGCCTGGAAAGTCCTATTTTACCATCTTGCTGATGTCACTCCAATCTTAGTTGTTTTAAATTCTTAGTGTGATAATTCCACTATCGCTGCTGTATATGAGTCTTGTTTGGATGCTTGCTCTGTGTGTCCCCATCCAAATTGCATCTCAAATTGTAATCCCCATGTGTCAAGGGAGGGATTTGGTGGGAGGTGATCAGATCATGAGGGCGGTTTTCCCCGTGCTGTTCCCATGACAGTGAATGAGTTCTCACGAGATCTTTTGGTTTACAAGTTGTAGTTAGCCCTTCAATTTCTCTCTCTCTCATACCATCATGTAAGATATGCCTGTTTCCCCTTTGCCTCCCACCATCATTGTAAATTTCCTGAGCCCTCCCCAGCCATGTAGAACTGTGAGTCATTAAACCTCTTTTCTTTATTAATTACCCAGTCTTAGGTATTTTTTTTTTATAACAAACTAATACACTCTGTAGCTTCAAATTGTATCTTTACTTTTTAATATGCTTTGTAGGTTTTTCTTGATAGCCAGACACGGTGTAGCAAGTAAAACTTACTGCTGTAATACAGTGGTCGTAAAGTGAGGGAATGTGTTCTATCCTCCTGTGATTAGGTCTCGGTCTTTCAATGAGCTTATAGCTTTGACTGTAGGTTTCACAAGTGCTTCCCAGTCTCCCCCAGCCATCTCTTAGATGAGACAGCATGCCTAGAGTGAGCTGGAATTGGTTATTTTCCTTCTCCCACATGAAGGGCTAGAGCCAGCTGGAGTTTGGATTTTCCTTCCTCCAGGTCTATTAGGTCTGGATAAAAGGTCCATCAGGTTTAGCTGCGGTTAAATAGTTTCTCCTGAGGGCAGGCCTTGTTAAAAAGAAAAGAGTTCTCTGGTGTATTTCAGAGTGGTTTATTTTGCCTTCCTCATCCCAGGAGCAAAAGGCGATTTTCTTCTAGCATTTACTGTGACGACCTGGTCGAGCTCCTAAAGGTAAAACTTATGAAAATGTTGGGGATCCTCTATGAGTTGTTGGTCAATGATGGAGTTTGTAACTCTCAGACTTGTTCACACTGAGTCTCCAGCAATTTGTTAATTACAATTCAAGTTTTCCTATTCTTGCACTGGTTTCCAGGGCAGTTTCTGCTCTGGCAAGCTGTGAGTTCCTGTGTTTGCCTGTCTATCTCTCTAACCTTGGGTGCAGTGGTTTGCCCTCTATTCTCATCTCTTTTATAGATCCAGGAAGAGTTGATTTTTCAGTCTGTCCAGTTTATTACTTGTTGTTCGGGCAGAGTGGCCACATCCAAGCTACTTACAAAACCAGAAAACAGAAGTCATTGTTGAATTTTTGAAAACAAGATATTTATATTTAAAAAACAAAAATAGAAGTTTGTGTGACTGAAAATCTAGCCCTCATTTCTATTATATATATAATTTCTCTTGTGTATTCAGCAATTTTTATGCTGTTTATTGATTTTAAAAATATTTAATGGAAGTTAATATAGATTTATTCACAATTAAAAGTTTGATGCTAGAAAGCTGGACAAAGAATTACTTTATTGTTTTTCACACTATGGCAGTTGGGTGCTATGCTTCAGTGTATTTACTTTGTCATAACTTTAAGTTATTATGCTTGTTAAAGTCAACAAAAGGTCTTTTTTCACACAGAGATTTCCATGAGTGTGTTGTAAACACAGATACTTTTCCACTCCTTATGTAACTTTGAGTAAAAACATTATTATATTCTTTTCCTTTCAGAAATGTGATCATTATATTTTTGAATTTCTGGCAGTGATAAAAATTTGAATGTTGTAAATATCTCTTAGTTTCAGTTTTTCTGGCTGCCTAGAACTTTTTAATATGATCTTGCCTGTTTGGAAATTTTCATCACTATGAGTCTCACCTTCCCGTGGTAGAAACAAGAAAATTGGATTCTCACCATTCTTTGTGGCTGGGGCCCAGACATTTATACGAATCTCCACTCTTTGGGCATATTAATAAGAGAATCCAATTGGGAAGTCGGAAATTTGAGGAAAGACTCAAAGTTGTGAAGCCATTTTTGTGGGAAGGATGATGGCAGGAGCATCTTACTTAGGTGGTGGTGATGAATGTTTGTCCTGGGTTCTGGAATAGGAGTGTCCAGCTGGTGTCAGGAGCAGCTGCAGTAAAATAGAGTTCCTTGCTACAAATTTTAAAAACTGAAATAGCTACTGCTTGTTAATGGAAGTGTCAGTGCTAGTGGTTTTCTCATTGGCCCCTTCTGTAATGTAGTTTAGAGCATTATTTTTGGAAGTGGAGTCTTAAATCTGGTTCTCCAGCCCATTTGTCTAATATATCCACCCAATAATCTCCCTTTTTGTTTGGCCAGCCACAGTCAGCTTCTCTGGTTTGCATCTGAGAGTCCTGTTACAAATCACTTCCTATTGCTTTTTCCTATTATTATTTTTTTGCATAGACACTAGACTGTAGCCCCTGGAATTTCTCATTCTCATGCTAGTTTACACTCATCCTTGAGCAATTTCATGCAACTACCATTCAGCTGTTTCTACCATTTTATGGCTTCTGTGGCTTTTGCTCTGGGAAAGCAGATATTGGAGGTGACTCGCTGATTGACCTTTCTCTCCAGATTTGGGGATGGCTTTACAACCATGTTTGCCTTACAACCATGATTCCTTGATAGATCAAAGAAAGGTCACTGATTTTTATTTTGTTGTATTTTTTTCTCTTGCTATAAGAGTAGGAATGATTACTTCCATACTCTTTTTTTTTTTTTTTTTTTTTTTTGAGACAGAATCTCACTCAGTTGCCCAGGCCGGAGTGTAATGGTGTGACCTCAGCTTGCTGCAACCTCTGCCTCCTGGGTTCAAGCAATTCTCCTGACTCAGCCTCCTGAGTAGCTGGGATTACAGGCACCCACCACTACACCTGGCTAATTTTTTGTATTTTTAATAGAGACAGGGTTTCACCCTGTTGGCCAGTTTGGTTTTGAACTCCAGACCTTAAGTGATCCGCCTGCTTTAGCCTCCCAAAATGCTAGGATTACATGCATGAGCCACTGTGCTGGCCGACTTCCATACTCTTGACATGTTGCCAAAACTATACATCCCTGGATTTACTTTTAATATATGTAGATTATAATGATTTAAAAAGATATATTAAAGAAAATTCATTTATCTAATGTGAATTTAACTTTGGTAAAATAATACCTAGAGATATACTGGGAAACAGATCAGATTAAATTTTATGTTGAATACACATTAGAAAGTGGAACACGTACAGTAGCCTTTATTAATCAGTGGATATATCTTCTTATTCTGTAACTACCTTGTTGAATGCCTGCCTGTTTCAGAGGAGGTAACATGAAGCCTTGCAAGGGGTCAAGATGAAGCCATTTTCTCCAAATAAGGTGTTTTGCCACTGGACCAGGTCACTGATGAGATTGTAAAGGGCTTACAACTCCCTCCACCCTCGAAATTGAAGCTTTCCTTCAATATCAAAGTTCTCTAAACCAGAGATGCAAAAAAATTAGCCTTCAAAGGTAGTTTTCAAAATGAAGTGCCACTTGTTACTAATTAATCGTGAATCGTGAATGGTTACTTCACAATTTTAAGAGTCTACCTTTTTCATTCACACTCAATTATAGAAGCACTTTTTAAATTATGGTTTCTTTGCAGGACTTCATAGATCTTAATCAGTGTTTGGTATTGCTTTTCATTTCTAGACCAGTAGGAACATTTTCCTAGCCCTTGTTGCTCAAGGAATCTAGATCAACAGTGGTCAGGAGGCTGCAGTGTCAGAAACACATCCAGGATCAGCTTCCAAAATGGCACAATCAAAAAATTGTTGACTTATTTGAATAATCCAAATTTAGAAGACATATTAAAGGAATCTAACATCAAATATCTAATCATACTTTAAGATGAGATTTTACTAGACACACAGAGTTAACTGACAGTTCATGAAGCCATCATGTATATTCTCTTTCGTCTCAGTTAATGTTAGTGTACTTCTTTCTCAATTAGCTTTTTCTGCCTTTATTCAACAATTTTGCTCAGAGTAAGAGCCTCACAATGACCTGAAATGCCTATTAGCTCTGATCTCACCTCCTACTTCTGAATCCCTTTTAATTCCCTTCTAGCCATGGCTTTCTTACTGTTTCTTGAACACACTATGTATGTTTTCATGTTAGGACCTTTGTATCAGTTGTTTCTCCTGCTTGAATCTTTTTTATTCCTATTAAATGCATGTGTAACTCCCTCATCTCCTTTAAATCTTTACTAAATTCAATCTACACAGAGTTACCTTGACAACCTTATTTAATTTCCAACTTGCCCACCACTGGTTTTCCTCATTCCCATTCTTCTGTGCTTCCTTTTCTTATTTCTGTGTCTTGTATCATTTTCTACTATGCTAGTAATTTACTTATTTATTTTTCTTATTATTTATTCTCTGTTGTCCCCTGCTAGAATATAAGCTTCAGCTCCCTGATACTGATATATCCAGAGCATCTAGAATAGTGTCTAGAAAATAGTAGTTGCTCATTACATTGTTGTTGAATGAATGAATGACCAAGCCTTTGTACTGTGCTAATTTTATGTCCCAGGCCCTCTGCTAGGGAAAGTGATTACCAATAAGTCATAGATTTTGTACTTAATAAGCAGACCTGTGAGATACATAACCCTGGTAGTAGAAAAGGAATTAGATTGGAGGGTGTTGAGTAAGAAAACGGTTCAAGGATAAAATTTGGAGACAGGTGCCCAGAAAAAAAAAAAAAGATTGGCAAATTAATTAGATGGTGGAACATAAAGGAAAAACATACAACAATGATTACTTCTAAACTAAGATTAGAAATGTAGGGAAATATACAAATTGAGAAGATGAATATGTAGATATATTTCTATGTTGCATATAAGGTACTGGTGATTTGTTCAATGGTGGATATTAAATAAGATTATATAAATTCAGAGCATGAGAGAAAGATCTGATGTGCAGGTAAACATATGGGTTTCATTACTGTTTGGGTAATAATCGAAGTTATGCTTTGGATGACATTTTCAGAGAGGGGTAATGTAAAGAGGATCTAGCTATGCAAAGAAAGAACACTGATAACAGCAATTTCAAAGGCTGGGGAAGTAAGACCTACAAAGGAGAGTGAGAAGGTGGGTCTGGAAAGGTAAGAGGAAAAGCAAATGTCAAAGAAGAAGAAGAGTTAAAGAAAGGAGCAGGTGATAGTGACAAAGATTACACTATCAATCTTTGTCTTGATAGCACAATCTTTGTCAAATTGTCTTACACACAACAAAGAGAGAAATAAGACCAGAGAAATTATGTAATTATGTTGTATGTGTCTTACACACAACAAAGAGAGAAAATAAGACCAGAAATTATGTAAAAATAACAATTTAAAGTGTATGTATTCCGCTCTAAAAATAGGCATATCTGGAACATATGTGTGTCTATGGTTTGGGGAGTAAAGGTTGTGAGTAATAAATATATAATTGGTTGCAGTTCAGAAAGTTCAGTCCTGAAAATTTCAGGTATTTTCGCTATATTGCAATATCATATAGTTCTTATTCTTTAATTTGAGAAGACTATAGAAAGGATATGCTTTCATGAACTGTCAATTTATGGACTTATAGGGTGAATAAAGCATTATTTCTTGACTTTTTTGGGCACGTTTCAGAGACAGGTATGGAATGAAAACCTGCAAAAGCACAAAGGGCAGAGGAAATTATGTAGTTTATGACAGCCTTGTGAAGGGTATTAGAAGTGGAACATAATGGGAAACCATCAAAAACTTTTAAGGGAATGGCTAATAGAGTCAGGTATGATAGCACATAAAACATGTCCCTTGCTAAGGCTGTGAGATGGCTTGTACTAAAAGTAGGACACATGACCATCCTCCTTACATTATGGGTTCTCAGCATGTTTTCATATGTATTATAGATGCTTAATGAATAGTTGCTGGCCAAAAGCAAATATTCTAGGCCTATTGCAGAAATATTTCAGGCAGTGCCAACAACATACGCACAAGCTCTGAGGCATGGAAAGTTTCTGGCAGATTGGAAAAATGATTATGGATCTGATAGAGAGTGGAGAGCTGGATTTATAGAGTGGAATAGAGAGCTAAAAATTAAGCTTTGTAGGCAATGGGAAGCAACTTTAATTTAAAAGAAAGTTGCATTTGATTTGCATTTTAGAAAGAAAGTCGTGGTGTTGACTTGGATGGATCAACTTTTAAGGGAAGAACAAAGTAGATGAACCTACGAAGGTAATCAGAAGGATTGTCAAGACAGAGAAGGCAGATGAAATATGAGAGCCAGTGCAGGAGAGAGAGAAACAGAGAGAGAGAGAGAGAGAGAGAGAGAGAGAGGCAGATTCAATTAAAAGAGGCAGAGATATTAAGTAAAAGCCAAAAAGTAGCCAGTGGATTTGAGTCATTTCATTATTGTTGTCTGTTCTCCTTTTGGAGCATAGATTATAAGGGACTGCAGAGAGAAAGGAAAATGAGCAATTGGAGGAAGGGAGTTTATGAAATTATTTCTAAGTGCTTGGCTGGGAAGGGAAGTTAGACAAAGGAATCATAGGATTTAAAAATTTTTTTCTGTTCAAAGGTACAAAGACTTGGTATCTTTATGTAACCTATAAACAGAAAGAGCTTGAAAATATAAAAGAGAAGCGTAAGAAAATTCTGCCTGAAAAAGGAAAATAAACCGGAACACAGGTACAGAGATTAATTAACCCTAGACAGCAAGAGAAATACCTGATTCTTTGCCATAAGAAGAAAGAAAGTAACAAGGGTTGTGGAGGTAAATGAATTCGTAGATGGAGTTAAGAAGCAGAGTTCTGAAATAGAAAGGTTGTTGTTGGCCAAAATGCAGAAATGCATTAGTAAAACTCACTATGCAATTTTCAATTACTGAAGCAATGGTAAAGGGCCTATTGTTTAAATTGAACTAAGAAGTACCACGGAGGCCCATAAAAAGGAGAGCTGGACTAAAAGCAGACTGATAAACCAATGATGTGAATTTCTTCTTAATTATTGATTCTTGCATTTTACTTATTAAGAGAATATCTGCTGGGCAAGAGGATTATTTATAGAGTATTTTATTTGTTTCCTTGAAGTTGAATCAATAGATTAAAAAATTAAAAATTCATATCTATAGCTTTTTTCTAATGTTTCCCTCCTCAAGAATTCCTTTTTGTTTTTAATATAATCATTCCTAAAATTGTTTTCTTTTGCAATTAACTTATGGCAGCACATAATTATATTTTTATTGCCTTTAAGAAAAGAAGGGATTATCACATTATATGCGTTTTTAAAACCACCTAATAGATCACCTTCCATTCACCAGTCTATTAGTAATTATGAAGCACAACAAAAATCACCACTCTAGCATTTGATAGTGAAAAAGGAAAAAAGTCAAGGAAAATGCCTCACACTTAGGAGTCACTCAGTGGATGTTTGGGGAATCCAGATATCTGTTGGAAGCCGGGCCAAATTCAGAGCCAGTCTCTGGCACAGTGCTATCCCTCTGTGACTTTGGACTGTGTCCTGGATGCATCAGCACTCTTGACTGTGGGCTTTGCAGCCTCAGTGCAGACATCAGTAGGCTTTGGCAGGAGTGGCCTTGACATTGGCAGGGCTTGTGAACAGCGGAGGCACCTTGGGGGATGCTCAGTGGTGATCTGGTCAGAGGGCACTGGAAGCATAGCTCCTGACACACACAACCGACACCCCAGGGATGCTGCAGAGGGAGGCGAGACCAATCCCACATAATGATCTACAAACTCATCTGTGGAGACCAGAGACATCCCCGTGGTATTCCCAAAAGCATTACAGAGAAACTGAGGTGAAGGATTTAGGGTATTCAAAAAGCAGATGCAGAGAATTTACTGTGTGATAGCAGATACTTAGATCCTCATGTTAGCGCCCAGTCGGGAAAACAAAGGCTTCGTATTCACAGGCCTTAAATGCTTCTTTTTTTCTCTCCTACTCCTAAGTTCTTATCCATCTTTAAGTATGACTACTACCACTGCTAAAATGATAAAAACAAAAATGATAGTAGTCATACATTTTATAGCATGCTTACGTACTACTATGAGCCAGTGTATGCTTTGTTAATAGCTTTATCTGAGTCATCTCCTTTCAGCCTCAAAAATATAACCCCAGAAGAGAGGTAATATCCTTATTTTGTAGGTTAATTATATTGTAAAATTGAAACTCAAAGAGATGAATATCAATAGCCACATTCACATACCCAATTATGTGGTACTAGGGCTTAAAACTGTTAACTCTGTTCTTGATGCTAAAATGACTTTCACACCGTACTGCAGATGTGACCTTACATCTCAAGATGCTCCTTTAGACAAAGTGGTAGTACTGTAGCTAACATGTTACATGGTACAGTTACAAGGGAAGTCCTATATGGGCTGATTGTCAGAGGTGCTTGCCTCTTTCTATTTTTGTTTTTTGTGTTGTTGTTGTTTTTAGAGAGAGTCTTACTCTGTCACCCAGGCTGGAGTGCTGTGGCACGATCATAGCACCCTATATCCTCAACCTCCTGGGCTCAAGCGATCCTCTTGCTTCAGCCTTCTGAGTAGCTGGGATACAGATATGTGCCACCACGCCTGGCTAATTTTTTTTTTTTTTTGAGACAGAGTTTCGCTCTTGTTACCCAGGCTGGAGTGCAATGGCGCGATCTCAGCTCACCACAACCTTGGCCTCCTTGGTTCAAGCATTTCTCCAACCTCAGCCTCCTGAGTAGCTGGGACTACAGGCGTGCGCCACCATGCCCAGCTAATTTTTGTATTTTTAGTAGAGACGGGGTTTCACCATGTTGACCAGGATGGTCTCAATCTCTTGACCTCTTGACCCACCCACCTCGGCCTCCCAAAGTGCTGGGATTATAGGTGTGAGCCACCGTTTATTTTGTGTAGAGATGGGGGATTGCTGTGCTGTCCAGGTTTTTTTTTGGAACTCCTAGGCTCAAGTGATCCTCCTGCCTTGGCCTCACAAAGCACTAGGATTATAGGCATGAGTCACTGCACTAGGCCTTTATGTTTGTCTTTGAACAAGAAAATTTGATTAGCCTGTCTAAATAAGAACCAATTCTATGAAAAGCTGAAATCGGTTATGAATTTATGCAAATTAAACCAATTGTGCAGATGTTAAAGTTATATTGCAATAGAGTATTAGAAATTTGGTTATTTTCATTGGAATATATCATTACACTTAAGCTATCTCTCTGTGAATTAAACAGTAACCTCAATTCCTTTACATTCATAGTTGTGCCTTTTCATCATTATAATATTGTGTATATTAAATTTAATAATATTTACTCCTTCCTAAGTATGCTTCCTATTATTTTTAAAGCTATCAAAATACACTTTTCATTTTGAACAACTTTTCAAAACTTTGCTCTAAAAATGAAAGTTCTCCTTCTGGTATAAGTCATTTACTGTTAGCATGAAGAAACAACACTGGTTACTCATGCAAGAATAAGTGGTAGTAATGTAGCTAACAAAGGAAAACAAATAAATCTTGATTTTACTTTACTTTAAAAATTACTCTTTTAAAATATTACTATTGATACATTTAACAAATAAGAATTACCTAAAATGATGGCTATATCATGGTAGATATCATCCTCTGGGTTCCCATTGAATGAATCGTGTGTACATTATAAACTGTGTCTTTTTCAATTGTTCTACTATAGAAAATTCAGATTCTCTCACTGTTATTAAAACTTTAAAAAAGGAAATAATAATACATTTCCTTTTAAAAGCATTTAATCTCTGAAAAGCAAAGTAACTCAAAATAGAATTTTCTCAATCACTCCATAAAATAAAATTATACTGATACTGCAAGGAGACACTGGTTTGGCCAACAGAGAGATGGATCAACAAGAAACATACATTTACATATTAGAAAGCCCAGTGAGAGTGATAGCAAGAAAATGCAAGTGTATTTGAATAATATCCCCCAATTGAAAAACACATTAAGTCACCTCTCCCAGCCCAATGAGAAGGTAACAAATCAGAAAGACGAAGGGGCACAGCAACAATTCAAACTTTCCTTATTCACTCAAATATCTTGTCTGATGACCATCCCTTCTCCACATGTGTATCTTACCCTCTGCTGATCATTCACCTCAGTTCCATTAGGAGTCAGATATTCAACCAACCAGATTATCCCCCAGTCTCTGGATTTACCATGACTGACTCCTGGATCTGTGGTGCTTGGGTTAGCAGTAATGATGATGATAATAAAACCCTTTACTTTATTATCAGGTTGATGACAAAATACTTTGTTATCAGGTTGATGATCAAGGCTTACCTTTATCCAGTGCTTACCAGGTACCCATGATTGTTCTAGGTACTTGAAATTTATTAATTTAATTTTCACCAAAGATTCAATTTACAGATTAAAAAATTGTGCTACAGAAAATTAAGTAACTCCCCTCAAGTACAGAGTTCATAATGGGGCATCTGAGATCTAAAGGCCACATCTCTGTTCCGGGTATCACATTTCCACTCAGAATTTTTGTCTTGCCTTCATTGGCTTAGCCTCAGGGTCCTTCCTGGTGAGCTGTTCTCATGATAAGCTTCTACTGATGCTGATGGTAGCCTGACATTCCTGGAACAACTTCCCTCATTCCCCCTTCCGGTCTTAGAGGAGAATATTTGAAATTAGAAACTTTTGCAATTGCTCTGCCCTTTCCATGCCAATCTCATGAGGCTTAATGTGACTTGACCAAGTTGTGACAAGGTGTGCTTTTAAGTTTTAAAGCGTAATTTTTGAAATGAAGCACCCTCACTAATATCACATTATCATAGTAATAATATTAAAAAACTGAATAATATAATAAATACCTGGGTTTTCTCATATTTGTCATCAGAAGATGTTTGACTATATCTATATTTCCAAAGTCAAACACAGAAAAGTAAACCATAAGGACTTTAACTATCAGTCATTGTAACTGTGTGTGTATCTGTGTGTGTGTGTGTGTATGCGGAGGGGAGAGAAAGATTGTATACCTATAAAAATTCACTTATTCAAAAAATAATTATAGAACTTTAACTCTGTGCAAGGTGTTGCACTAGACAAATAAGTGGGCATGAATTTAAAAGTTTAAAACCTTGGCAGAGAGATGAGAACACATAAAATTCTACCATCAGAGCCGAGAAGAGGAATATGTTAATTCTAGTATGGGTAAAAATGCTGTGCTTATGCCATATTTTGTAACAGCATTTGTTCCATAATAGAAAAAAGTTGCTATTACTTTCTTAAAAATTGACTAGAAAAATCTGCCAATGATGAGCTATTAGTAGTACTAAAATTTAATAATATTCAATTTGTAGTTAGAAAGAAAGTGATGAAAACTGAAAGTAAATAAGGAGTCTTCTAAACAAAAGTTACAGAGATGCAACATGGAAGGGTAAAAATGACAAAGACTGTTATGTTATTTGTAGAGAATATAAGCCATTTCCTGCATGTGGAAAATAATTTTATAATATTAGTAAACCTGTTAACTCTACAATTTCTTTCTCTTTTTTTTGTTGCCATCACATACGTATATTGGTATCTTTTGAGATAGTGCCTCATATTAGTATTTCTTATTCTATCCTTGGAGAGGTTCCAGTTTTGGATCTGGTACTATCTTCTTTAGACAGTTCTATTTATGTATGCATCTGTTTTTCCTGTAAAAGGAGGATTAACCTACATTATCTTAATGGTCTTTTCCCAGTTTTAAATAATTCTGTGATTTCATGAGATGCTATGAATATGTGCCAGCCCCATAAATCTTCTAACCCTTTAAATTTTTTGATAATTTTACAGCATGTTTATATAATTAAATATTAACCATACTAATATTTTATTTAGTTTTATATGATTTTGTGCTTAATTATATATAATATGATTCTATATATGTATATGTGTATGTATCTCTTCTTGTGTTAATGTATACTTGAGTTGGTTTTTTTTCACTTTTTATTTTGTTTTGTTTGTCTTGACTACAACCAACAGATAAACAAAGCTTCTCTAAGGTCTTGTGTTAGAGAACGCCTGTGCTCACCCAAGTCCATGTTCTCCTCTCCTTTCCAGCCATGCACCGATACTGCATTTCTAAGCCTCCTCTGCAACTAGATGGGGTTGTGTGATTGCCTTCTGGTCAAGGCAATGTGAAGAGAAGTGATGTATGCCACTTCCAGGCTTATTTCTAGAAATCCCATATTCATTCTCTTTCCTTATCTCCTAACCAGAAAGATCTTACATGTAGCATTGGCTCAGCAGTCACCATGGCAAGGGATTAGATATCAGAGCTTTAAAGGTTGGAGATCCCTGTAGCAGCAAGGCAAGAATGTGGTAAGACGGTTGCTAGTGATCACTTAGAAGGCAGATCGCTCACCTACTTTCAGCTCAAGAGGTTAAGATTAGAAAAGATAATGTTTACAGTGTGTTTGCTACAATTAGCTGCCTTTTATTATGGGTATCCTAGTAAAATGTAAAGGTATATAATAAAAGGTGTTATAAGAATGATATTTAAGAGGGAAAACAATGGAAAGAGAGCCAGTCTAGAAACTTAGGAAGCCAAAAAGGTGGAGTTGTCAATTCTTCTAGAATCCAAAAGGTAAGAGAGAAAATGTTTAAGAAGCTGTGCATGGCAAAGGGACAGTAAAAAAAAAATCTGTTTCATAGAAGTCAGTCAAACTGGTGGCAAAATTGAGATAAGTGTCTGCCTCCCAAGCCTACCATCCCCGTGTCATCATATCATCACCCATTAGTTTAGCAAAGGAGGCATTGAATAAATAGAAAGCAAAGAAATAAAGCATGTCTAAGAATTCTGGGGAAGAAATTTGAGTGTGGTCACTGACACATGAAATTAAACAAAAACAAATAGATCATATGCCTACTCATATCTTGAGGGAATTTCACTGCCAAAAAAACTAACTTTAATATTGGATGTTCCAACTGCTAAACAACTTTTGGACTCCTGATATGGGCTGTATTGTACTCCAGCCCCCAAAATTCACATGTTGAAATCCGACCCCAGTAATGCATAATGAGACTATATTTGGAGATAGGGACTTAAAGGATGCAGTTAGATTAAAATGAGGCCTTTCGTTCAGGGCTAATTCAATCCTACTGGAGTGCTTGTAAGAAGAGGAAATCTGGATATGCAAAGAGACATCAGGGATGTGCACACAGAGAGGAAAGGTCAATGACACAGTGAGAAGGCAGCCACCTGCAAGCCCAGGAAGAAACCAAACCTGCTGGCATCTTGATCCTGGATTTCCAGCTCCAGAACCGTGAGAATGTCAATTTCTGTTGTTTAAACTACACAACCTGTGGTGTCTTTTTATGGCAGCCCTAGTGAACTAACATACTCGCAAGCTAAAACTTCAGCAGGGAATAGCTCACAAAAACTTTCCAGACTCTGCGCAAAGGCTACTCTCCAACATCCATTTCACATGTGACCAAGGAGGATGGTAAGCACGAAATAAACTTCTAGAGCATGGAGGTCAAACAACTTTGGATGGGAGAGTTCTTCCTGGTAACGTCAGGGTCAAATAAAGGAACGCTGTCTATTCCCAGGGTAAGCGATCTGTGCAGTATCTCTTAAGGGTCCTTCCTAATCACTCTAGGTCAATGAATATTGGGTATATCTTGTTCTTTCTCTTTCTGAATGGGCATGATTTCTTACAGTTATCTTGTCATTGTTGCGCATTTATATGTGGGAGTTTTGGAGAAAGTTGATTGTCTTTTTTATTTCTAAGTGGCAAGACTCTGAGACCATATCTGGAGAAGATTGCACATAAGCCAGAGATCCTAGACACTGAGCTAGATAAAGTGTTTAAATGAGTTGGTCTTCCTTAGGAAGAAGGTGCTGTCTTCTATTTTTGATAATAAGGAAGCAAAGAGATATTTGGTGACCAAAAGGAACAATTGTGACAGAGATTGCTAATGTTCATCAGTATGCATATTCTCCTTTCCCTTCTCTCTACAAAACTATACTACCTTATCCAGCACCCTCTCCAGTTAAGGTCAAGCCGTTTGAGTTTAGGCTGTGATGGAATCTTGAAGGAGGTGACATATAGCCACTTCCAGGTGTATCGTATAAAATTCCCTACTCCTCATTTATTCTCTACCTATGTGCCCTGACTGGGTAAAGGTAACCCAGGAGAAGACTCAAGACTCAGAAGAACCACTAGATTGAGTAATTGTGTGGAGTAGAACTCTTGCCACATTGACTCACATCAGTATGTGATGTGAGCAAAAAATAAAACTTCATTGCAGTAAGACACTGAGGTTGAATGTTGTTTGCTATAACTAGTTATTATTTATGTTGACTCATGAGTAGACTTGCTGCATCACAGGCTATGTGTATGTATATTCCCATAAGTACACTATGGAAGTATTCTATTCTAGTGGCTTCACATTCTCCCCAACACTTTCTTTATATATATATATATATTTATTGTACTTTAGGTTCTGAGGTACATGTGCAGATCATGCAGGATTGCTGCATAGTTACGTACATGGCAATGTGGTTTGCTGCCTCCATCTCCCCGTCACCTATATCTGGCATTTCTCCCCAGGTTATCCCTCCCCAACCTCCCTACCCCCCACTGCCACTCCCCTAGTCCCCCAAAACAGACCCCAGTGTCTGATGCTCCCCTCCCTGTGTCCATGTGTTCTTATTGTTCAACACCCACCTATGAGTGAGAACATGCAGTGTGTGATTTTCTGTTCTTGTGTCAGTTTGTTGAGAATGATGGTTTCCAGATTCATCCATGTTCCTACAAAGGGTAAAAACTCATCATTATTTTATGGCTGCATAGTATTCCATGGTGTATATGTGCCGCATTTTCCTTGTCCAGTCTATCATTGATGGGCATTTGGGTTGGTTCCAGGTCTTTGCTATTGTAAACAGCGCCGCAATGAACATACCTGTGTCTATAATAGAATGATTTATAATCCTTTGGATATATACCCAGTAATGGGATTTCTGGGTCAAATGGAATTTCTATTTCTAGGTCCTTGAGTAAGTGCTACACTGTCTTCCACAATGGTTGAACTAATTTACACTCCCACCAACAGTGTAAAAGTGTTCCTTTTTCTCCACATCCTCTTCAGCATCTGTTGTCTCCAGATTTTTAAATGATCACCATTCTAAGTGGCCTGAGATGGTGTCTCAGTGTGGTTTGGATTTGCATTTCTCTAATGACCAGTGATGATGAGCATTTTCAACACTTTTTATTGTCAGATTTAAACATTTTTGCCAACATAATGGTATAAAATAATATCTGATATAGATTTAATTTGAAGTTTCCTGAGTAAATAATGAGAATGGACATATGTTTATTGACTCTTTGGTTAACTTCTTGCATGATATACTTGTGCAAGTCTTTTACTCATTGTTTTTTTCTGTTAGATTCTTTGTGGCCTTTCTTCCAGTACACACACACACACACACACACACACACACACACACAGAGTAGCTGATTCTTTGTCAGTTATATATCTTGCTAATATCACCTCCCAGTTTGAAGTATGTCTTCTTTATGGTGTCTATGTTCAATCGATATTATTTTATTTATTCCACTACTTAATATATGCAGATTGTAGAAAATTAGGAAAACAAAAAATACCAATAATCCTATCAATAAAGACAGCAACTTTTTTTTTTTTTTTTTTTTTTTTGAGATGAAGTCTCGCTCTTGTCACCCAGGTGAAATGCAATGGTGCAATCTTGGCTCACTGCCACCTCTGCCTCCTGGGTTCAAACAATTCTCCTGCCTCACCCTTCCGAGTAGCTGGGATTACAGGTGCCTGCCATGACATCCAGCTAATTTTTATGTTTTAAGTAGAGACAGGGTTTCACCATGTTGGCCAGGCTGGTCTCAAACTCCTGACCTCAGGCAATCCGCCTGCCTCGGCCTACCAAAGTAATGGAATAACAGGCGTGAGCCACCACACCTGGCCAAGATAGCAACTCTTAATAGTTGGCATATTTTTATTTAGTAAAAACCTATGAGGAAATGACAGTTTATCTTAGATTTTTTGGAACTAGGAGGATCTTTAAAGGGAAATACACTAATATCTATTGAGTATCTATAGCATAATAGGCTTTGTGGCAATGTATATTGCATGTGTTATTTTACTTAACTCAGTATCTTTTTAAAAGCATGATAGAAAGTAGTTATAGCTCTTCTAAGAGAGCCTCACTATTTTATAGAAATATGAAGTAAAAGACTAGTCATAAGGTCACAAATTAATAAGTACAAAGCCAAGAATATAATCTATTTCTCCTGATTTCTATTTTAGTCATCTTTGTACCATATTCCACATTAAAAGTTTTGAGGGAGTAAAAATAATATAAACACATTTTTTCTGCACCAGAAATCTTAAAGCAAAGGTTGAGATTTTGTTAAGTCTTAATTATACACTTAAAACGATGATGGCACCTAGTATGTGTCCTTTGATTATCTAGAAGAGGTGTTCAGCTTCTATTTTCCATTGTCTGCTATTGATTATATTGTAAAATCTATGTGCTTAGTAGCTCATGCTTCTTAAACTGTGTGGTTTCAAGCATATTGATTTTCAATAATGTTATAGATTAACCTGAATCACATAGTTACTATAAAGCTTCTCTTCAATTAGTGGTCTCAACATTCCTAATATTACTTACCCAAAATTTTACCTTTTTTGTTTTTAAAGAACATTTAAGTAAGTTGATTAAAGTTAAGAAGGCCTTTTCTTGTTTTTAATCATAACGGAAAAAAGCAATATCTTCTTTCTGGAACTAGGAAAATTTTATCTTTGATTCAAGGTCTTATGTTACACATAACAGTTAAGGTTGTTTGGCATGTAATTATGGATAGATAATTGCATAGATAGAGCTAAGTCGAATATAGGCAGAAATTTAAAAACAACAGTTCTCCATTTTTATAGGTAATCAATACATAAACATTTATAAAATGCCTTTGAAAAATGTGCTTTTCTGAAATTAGTTTTTAATAAAAATATAGAAAATTTATATATTGTTTTTTCTACAAAACAGATAGAAAATTAAGTTTACAACAGTATCATATGAAAAAGAACAATGTAGTAATAAGGAATTATGAAAATGATTTTACAACATGAGTTGCAATTCACTATATACTGAGACTGCTTCTAAAATGGATTATCAGAAGAAAGGTCCATAAAGATATTTCATTCTGTCTTTCATGTTCAGACCTCCAATAAACACGTACATTATTCATATGTGCTTTATAAATCAAAACAAAAGTGCTTAATCACAGCTAAAGACATTCACATGTTCAGTTATGATTTTTAGAAATTCTACTGTGTGAACATCCATTTTGCAAACCATCACCTTTGAAGAGAAGAGTTTTGTATTAGTCTGTTTTTATGCTGCTGATAAAAATATACCTGAGACTGGGAAGAAAAAAAGGTTTAATTGGATTTACAGTTCTACATGGTTGGGCCTTGGAATCATGGCAGGAGGCAAAAGCACTTCTTACCTGGTGGCGGCAAGAGAAAATGAGAAAGATGCAAAAGCAGAAACCCCTGATAAAACCATCAGATCTCATGAGACTTACTCATTACAATGAGCACAGTATGGGGAAACTGCCCCTGTGATTCAAATTACCTCCCAAAGGGTCTGTGTCACAACACATGGGAATTATGGGAATATAATTCAAAATGAGATTTGGGTGGGGACACGGAGCCAAAGCAGATCACTCTGCCCCTGGCGCCTCCAGATCTCATGTCCTCACATTTCAGAACCAGTCCTGCCTTCCCAACAGTTACCCAAAGTCATAACTCATTTCAGCATTAACCGAAAAGTCCACAGTCCAAAGACAAGGCAAGTCTCTTCCACCTATGAGCCTGTAAAATCAAAAGCAAGCTAGTTACTTCCTAGATTCAATAGGGATACAGGTATTGTGTAAATACACCTGTTTGAAGTGGTAGAAACTGGCCAGAACAAAGGGGTTACAAGGCCCATGCAAGTCCAAAATCCAGCAGGGCAGTCACATTTTACAGCTCCAAAATGATCTCCTTTGACTCCAGGTCTTATATTCAAGTCATGCTGATGCAAGAGGTGGGTTCCCATGGTCTTGGGCAGCTCCATTCTTGTGGCTTTGCAGGGTACAGCCTCCCTCCTGGCTGCTTTCACGGGCTGGCACTGAGTGTCTGCAGCTTTTCCAGGTACACAGTACAAGCTGTTGGTGGATCTACCATTCTGGGGGCTGGAGGACAGTGGCCCTTTTTTCACAGCTCCACTAGGCAGTGCCCCAGTAGGGAATCTGTAGGAGCTCCAACCCCACATTTCCCTTGTGCACTGCCCAGCAGAGGTTCTCCATGAGGGCTCTGCTCCTGCAGCAAACCTTCGCCTGGGCATCCAGCCATTTCCATATATCTTCTGAAATCCAGGTGAAGGTTCCCAAACCTCAGTTCTTGACTTCTGTGCACCTGCAGGCTCAACACCATGTGGAAGCTGCCAAGGCTTGGGACTGGGACACAGGGCATCAAGTACCTAGGCTGCACACAGCATGGGACCCTGGGCCTGGCTCATAAAACCACTCTTTCCTCCTGGGTCTTTGGGCTTGTGATTGGAGGGGCTGCTGTGAAGATCTCTGACATGGCCTGGAGACATTTTCCCCATGGTCTTGGGGATTAACATTAGGCTCCTTGCTACTTATGCAAATTTCTGCAGCTGGCTTGAATTTCTCCCCAGAAAATGGGTTTTTCTTTTCCATTGCATAGTCCGTCTGCAAATTTTCCAACTTTTATGCTTTGCTTATAAAACTCAATGCCTTTAACAGCACCCAAGTTACCTATTGAATGCTTTGCTGCTGAGAAACTTCTTCCACCAATTACCCTAAGTCATCTCTCAAGTTCAAAGTCCCACAAATCTCCAGGTCATGGGCAAAATGCTGCCAGTCTCTTGGCTAAAACATAACAAGAGTCACCTTTGCTCCAGTTCCTCATCTCTATCTGAGAACACCTCAGCCTTGACCTCATTGTTCATATTGCTATCAGCATTTTGGGCAAAGCCATTCAATAAGTCTCCAGGAAGTTCCAAACTTTCCCACACATTTTCCTGTCTTCCTCTGAACCCTCCAAACTGTTCCAACCTCTGCCTGTTACCCAGTTTCAAAGTCACTTCCTCATTTTTGGGTATATTTTCAGCCATGCCCCACTCGTGGTAACAATTTACTGTATTGGTCCGTTTTCATGCTGCTGATAGAGACATACCCAACACTGGGAAGAAAATGAGGTTTAATTAGACTTACAGTTCCACATGGCTGGGGAGGCCTCAGAATCATGGTGGGAGGCAAAAGGCACTTCTTACATGGTGGCAGCAAGAGAAAATGAGGACAGTGCAAAAGCAGAACCCCCTGATAAAACCATCAGATCTCGTGAGACTTATCACTACCATGAGAACAGTATGGGGGAACCCACCCTCATGATTCAAATTATCTCGCACCAGGTCCCTTCCAGGACACATGGGAATTATGGGAAATACAATTGAAAATGAGAGTTGGGTGGGGACAAGAGCCCAGCCGTAACAAGTTTGTAGTCTTGATATATTTTGGGGAGCACAAGGAAAACAAAAGTCAACTCTTAGGGAGGTAGAGCTGACTGCATTCAGAGCAGGAAACATTTAATGATAATAAGGAAAGAAGAAATGAACTCTTTCCTGCCTAGAAGTTTTTGCTAAAACATATCCAATTTGATTTTTAATTAAGACAAAGAGAGACATTCCTGGGCTCTTTAGAAAACTGCTTGTCATTCTGACGTAAGGGATTAGTCAGGCTGCAGTGTGTGGGGCATGTACTCATAGTTCAATATCAAGAGTATACCAGTTTATGAATTAAAATTGTCATACATAATTAGGCTTTAAAAAATTCAGATACATGCTCCCTAACTCAGTCTTCTCAAAATAGTCACTAATAGGTAGAATGTGAAAGGAACCCAGGCAATATCTCACTGCAAGGGGCTTCCATGTTGCCATGGCTCATGAAGCGATTTGTGACCACTGGAAGTAAACATAGTTTGTCATGCAAGATAGATGATCCCAGGCAACTCACAGCTCCATGATCCTTCATTTTGCCTTTCTCTGACCTTTTTTTTTTTTTTATAGATAGAGTCTCACTCTGTCGCCAGGCTGGAATACAGTGGTGTGATCTCGCTGATTGCAAGCTCCGCCTCCCAGGTTCAAGTAATTCCCCTGCTTCAGCCTCCCAAGTAACTGGGACTACAGGCGCACACCACCAGACCCAGCTAATTGTTTGTATTTTAGTAGAGACGGCATTGCACCATGTTGGCCAGGATGGTCTCGATCTCCTGACCTCATGATCCACCCACTTTTGCCTCCCAAAGTGCTGGCATTACAGGTGTGAGCCACCATGTCCTGCCAACTTTTTTTTTTAGTGAGTCGATAACAGTGTTTTTTTTTTTTTTTAATTTTCTTAAAAATATTTTTATTTTTATAGATTTAGAGGGTAGAAGTACAGACTTCTTACATTAACATATTGTGTAGTGATGAAGTCTGGGCTTTTAGTGAACCTATCACTTGAATAGTTAATATTGTACCCAATAGGTAATTTTTCAAGCCTCACCACCTTCTCACCCTCACACTTTTTGGAGTCATCAATGTCTATCATTCCAGCATGTATATTTGTGCATTACCACTGTTTAGCTCCCACTTATAAGCGAGTCAATGAGTGTTTTAAAAAACACGATATTGCACCTTTTGTCTTTTACCTTCCATTCTATGTCCTTGGAGGATTTCAAAGAACTTCATATACAGTAAGAATATTTAACAGTGACCAAAAGAATAAACTTCTCTTACAGAAAATTGTCAACATTACGAAATGTCCATGGCAATAGTACATATTGATGATGACAAGAAAGTGACCGCCAACCGATAGTCTTAACATTTAGTTTGGAAAGTTTTTGGATCCTATCTCACCCCACTCCCCCAAATAAGACAGGGCTAAAAAAGACGCAATAAAAGCTTCATTATCTAGTTACAACATCTTCTTTAGAATTTGATTTTATATTTAATCAATTACTTAAAGTAAATCATAAGAGATTAGTTTATTAAATATATTTTATTCTTTTATTTTTCATTTCATTTATTTTATTTAATGCTGACATAGGAGTAAGGAGAGATGTCCCATTAACAAATTTACTAAAAACAAGTTTCAAATAACAATTCTTTGCCAATAAACAGACCAGAAAAAGAAATCATGTTCTATTTTATGCTATCATTCATTGTCATTCTCTGACTAGGAAAATTTCCAAAACAGAAAAGAACTAAAAGTAAGTGTCCTGTTTTAGAATTTAATCACCTTAAGTAATTTCTTTCAAATTCCTTAGATTTTATTTTTGCTGCTGCAAAAGTACTCCACCCAAAGGTAATACTACTTTCAGTTCTTCCTGGCTATTTAGATCTTTCTTTTAAAATCAATTACAGCTTTTTCCCCTCTGCCTTCAGATCTCAGTCCTGCCCCTTGCATTCTTGCAGGGCTGATGCCAGTAGAACCCGTGAAAAGGCTGACAGTTCATGAAGGTTTTATTGTTGTTATTATTGCATTGGTTTATCATTTCTGCACGTGTGGGGGGATGATATAACAGTATTAGGTTCTTCTGCTGGAATAAAAAGTACTCCAAGAAAAATAATTTTCCTTTCAAAAGGTTAGCTCAAAAAATTCAAGTGGCTCATGCCTGTAATCCCAGCACTTTGGGAGGATCACTTGAGGTCAGGAGTTTGACACCAGCCTGGGCAACATGGTGAAACCCGTCTCTACTAAAAATACAAAAATTAGTTGGACATGGTGGCGGGTTCCTGTAATTCCAGCTCCTTGGGAGGCTGAGGCAAGAGAATCACTTGAAACTGAGAGGCGGAGGTTGCAATGAGCCAAGATCACGCCATTGCACTCCAGCCTGGGCGCCAAGAGCGAGACTTCGTCTCAAAAAAATATTATTAAGCCTATCCTAGTGATTAATTTCACTGAATAATTGGGCTGATATTAAATAGAAATGAGCCAACTTACACAGTCAGTATGAATAATGGAAAAAAAAGCTTTCCTTTTTTCTACTAGTAAGATTAGTAAGATCACAATCTTCTGTTGCCTTTTTTTTTTTCAGACAGTCTTGATCTGTTGCGCAGGCTGGTGTGCAGTGGCGTGACCTTGACTCACTGCAACCTCTGCTTCCCAGGTCGAAGTGATCCTCTTGCCTCGGCCTCCTCAGTAGCTGGGATTACAGGGCCTGCCATCATGCCCAGGTAATTTTTTATTTTCAGTAGAGATAGGCCACCATGTTGGCCAGGCTGGTCTTGAATTCCTGACCTCAAATTCCTGACCTCAAGAGATCCACTTGCTTTGGCCTCCCAAAGTGCTGGGATTACTGGCATGAGCCACAGCACCCAGCCCACTATTTTTTTTTTTTTAATTGAGATGGAGTCTCTGTTGCCCAGACTGGAGTACAGTGGCACGATCTTGGCTCACTGCAACCTCCGCCTCCTAGATTCAAATGATTCTCCTGCCTCAGCCTCCCAAGTAGCTGGGACTATAGGTGTACACTACCATGCCTGGCTAATCTCTTTTTTTTTTTCTTTTTTTTTAGTAGACACGTGGTTTCGCCATGTTGGCCAGGCTGGTCTCATAGTAAAGTTCTTCACCTGAAGGTGCATAAACATTTTCTAGAGCTGTATTTTATTTGCTGTATGGTTGGAGTTTTAGAGCTAAATATTTCTGGAGATTTGACAATTTTTTTCAGATTTGTGCTTGTAAATTTGCAATGTGGTGCTTTTTGATGTGGGCTGCGTGCTTCCCTTTCATCTTAATTATTATTGTGTTATAGCGTAACTCTTATGCATTTCTTGTTAGCTTTAAGTTTCCATCATGCTTTTTGGATGTATGTGTGTAGATTTGTTCCTGAAGTTTAGCATATTTTTTTGGGAGGGGGGGTACTTTTAAAACTTCAAGCCATAATTAGATATGTTCATGACTTTGAACTCCAATAAATAATGGTTTTAGAGGATGCTTCTAAGACTGGAAGGGTTAATCACCATTCTCTTCAAATTCTGCAAAACAGATTCTCCATTCTTTTATAGACCACCATAATCTATGCTATACAAAGCATATGTATTCTGATGCCTGAGCTGCCTTTGAAATCATAAGTAGCTGGTTAAAATGTTTAACTAAAAATATACATTTGCTGATATTTTTGTCCATTAAATTTATAAAGGAAAAGAGAGAAATGCTTCCAGTTTCAAATTTTTGGAAACTTTAATTCCACATTCTGACTTCTTTTTGGCTGTAAGCAGGCATGTCTGCATCCTTTTATTCTTTTTATAATTTGTCTTTTCTTGTCATTTGAGGTACTAATCTTATTTTCTCTCTCTCTCTCTCTCTTTTTTTTTTTTTGATATTGAGTCTCACTCTATTGCCAAGGCTGGAGTGCAGTGGCGCGATCTTGGCTCACTACAACCTCTGCCGCCTGGATTCAAGCAATTCTCCTGCCTCAGCCTCCCAAGTAGCTGGGATTACAGGCGGCTGCCATCTTGCTCGGCTAATTTTTGTATTTTTAGTAGGGATGGGATTTCACCATCTTGGCCAGGCTCGTCTTAAACTTCTGACCTCGTGATCCACTCGCTTCGGCCTCCCAAAGTGCCGGGATTACAGGCGAGAGCCACCGTGTCTGGCCGTTTTTCTTTTCTTTGTTTTCCTTAGTAGAAGTATGATCTGGGTTGAAGGTTAACAGAATTTTTTTTAACTTAATTTCAACATTTTTAAAAGAAAAAAATGTAAATGTGTTGTATAATAGGCGATCATTTTTTTGGGGGGAAAAGCCAAAGTATATCCTTTATATCACAATGTTAATAACTCATTTATGTTTCCTCATCTGTTCATGTATTAACAATTACATATCTTCCTTATTAAAAGTGAAAACAACTCGGCCGGGTGGGGCGGCTCACTCCTGTAATCCCAGCACTTTGGGAGGCCAACGACGGTGGATCATTTGAGACCAGCCTGGCTGGCTAACACGGTGAAACCCTGTCTCTACTAAAAATACAAAAATTAGCTGGGTGTGGTGGCACACACCTGTAATCCCAGTTACTTGGGTGGCTGAGGCTGAATTGCTCCAACCCGGGAGGCAGAGGATGCAGTGAGCCGAGATTGTGCCACAGCACTCCAGCCTGGGCGACAGAGCAAGACTCTGCCTCAAAAAAAAAAAAAAAAAAAGTAAAAACAATTTAATAATTTGAATTTCAGCATTTTTTAGTATGTAATTTTAAAAACCTCAGAATATATAGTAATATTTCTGAGAAATAATCCCTTTCTGAGGCAAGAATTTAGATCATACAGAAGATACAAATGCTAATCACTAGAAATAAACTGATGCCAACTATGTGAATTATTTATTACTTTATTTTAATGCATCATGATACATTAATTCTCTCATAATTTCAGAAAATAGAAATAAAATATGGTCATGTGACGTAAGGCAGTATAGAAATCCACATAAATGCATAAAATTGTAAATTTGCCAGGAGAGTTAGACAAGGGGAGTAAAAAGGCCTACAAAATTTACCACTCTTTAAGTGCTTTTAAGCCATAGATAATTATTAAAAATTATATTGTCTACTGGAAAAAAGAATATGTATTTACAAGTTCCCCACTTCTGTAAATCAGTTAAAGGAAAAAATCTCATAAAGGCCGGGGTACCTTTGCTCTAATATCTTATGGTAGTAGGTGACATTGATGAATGTATCTATGGACGAATCATCCTGAAACGTAACATCTCATGACCTGCAAGTGTTTCCACACTGCCTTCCCCCTGCTTGGGGGTTGCAGTTGCTCTTGCAGTTTGCCTGTGAATTGTACATCTTTGCTAAAATTGAATCTTGCCCCTTTCACACACCTTGCTATGTGCTAGCATGATTTCCTCCAGAGCCATGTGTCACTGTCTTTGTCTTGAAGTTATGACTCAGGACATCTAGAAAATATTCCTTTCTTCAATTCACTTCCTCATCTTTCCATTGCCTTAATTTCAAATGTCTTTAAAGTGATTCAGTTTTCTGAAAGTTATCCCATCTAGTCATATGTCAGATGAAGTAAACTGAGTCCTGATTGCCTTAACAGGTCATATAAATATGTTTTAGCAATTTGTACTTTTGTGATAAAATCTAATTTTTTTGGTTTTAGAAATATTCAGCCTAATGAGTTTGCATGGGAATTCAGGAAATAGTGTAAGATTTGGAAATGACTTGCTTTATAGACATGTAATTTCACTCAAATATAGAATTGGTTTGGAAATTACTGTTGCTTCTATAGCTTATATCAGGGATTTCCTAAGCCCCTGGCCATCTGTGGCCATCTGTGGAACCAGGCCACATAGCAGGAGGTGAGTGATGGGTGGGTTAGCAAGCATTACCACCTGAGCTCTGCCTGCTGTCAGATCAGTGGGGGCATTAGATTCTCATGGGAGAATCACCCTATTGTGAACTATGCATGCAAGGGATCTAGGTTGTACGCTCCTTATGAAAATTTAATGCCTGATCTGAGGTGGAACGGTTTAATCCTGAAACCATCCCCTGCATCCTCTGCCATGCATCTATGGAAAAATTATCTTCCATGAAATTGGTCCCTGGTGCCAAAAAGGTTGGTTTATTAGGCCGTTTTTACACCCCTGATAAAGACATACCCGAGACTGGGTAATTTATAAAGAAAAAGAGGTTTCATGAACTCACAGTTCTGCGTGGCTGGGGAGGTCTCACAATCATGATGGAAGGGGAAAGGCGCTTCTTACATGGCAGTGGCAAGAGAGAATGGGAACCAAGCAAAAGGGCTTTCCCCTTATAAAACCACCAGATCTCGTGAGACTTATTCACACCACGAGAAAAGCATGAGGAGACCACCCCATGATTCAGTTATCTCCCACTAGTTCCCTCCCACAACATGTGGGAATTATGGGAGCTACAATTCAAGATAAGATTTGGGTGAGGACACAGCCAAACCATATCAGTTGGGGACCACTGGCTTGTAATGTCAGTCTGGTCAACATAAAATATTGGATATAATTTCATATTTTAAAATTCATTAAAGATGTATTAGACTCTAATATATACATGAAATTGTTAAGAACAATATCATTTCTTCTTTCAACTATGATATTAAGAAACTATCTGGAGTTTTGCCTTTCTGAATAATATTTAAACATCATTTATTTTTATGGATATGTTCCTTGAACTACATTTTTCACAATTACAAATTGAAAACTTAAATAACATTGCTTTGCTAATATGTTCAAAATAAATTTACTTGTTTTATTTAATTTTCTAAAGTTAGGCAATGACTAGTTGACAGGGAATTTAAAATTATTTCATACGGAAAGACTTGACTTTCAAAAACCTATGTATTAGGTTGGTGCAAAAGTTATTGTGGTTTCTGACATTACTTTAAATAGCAAAAACCCCAATTAGTTTTGCATCAACCTAGTAGTTATCTTTATTCATGTTGAATAGTTGGTACTTTCTAGAAGAGAAGCTCGTTTTTAGAGTTAAAAGTTTTATATAAATTCATCTACTCTCAACCTGAACCTTTATCATTTTTCATCACTTATTTTGCAAGATAATTATGTGATATAAGCACATGAAGTGTTTTTTTTTTTTTTTTTTTTTTTGTTGTTGTTGTTGTTGTTGTTGAGAATTTGATGTTTGGCCCTGCTCCTTATGGACTTTGGCTACTTGATGTTAACCTTGAAAGTTGTAGTCACAAGTCAAAGCTTGAAAGAAAGGTAGCTTGGATAAGTGTGTGGAATAGAATAGGCTTAAATTAAAGAACTGGGCATGCTGCATGAGAAAGCTGAGCTCTCCAGGATTAGCTGCAAACTGCAAGGAGGAAAACTGGGACGTGCACCATTGGTGCTGGTGCAGGTGGGGTGGGGAAGGGAGTCATCAGGGTTTCAGACATTACAATACGAACTCTAAAGGTTTCTTTCCACATATTTATCTGTTCCATGCACATTTGTGTGCTTTTTAGCTGCTAGGCTCTTGGGACATTTTGGTGAATAACGGTCCAGAATGTGCCCTCAGGAGTTTAGAGTCTACTGGAGGAGTCATGCAAAAAACAGATAATAACTGCATACATTAAATAATGAGAAATTAAGATTGTTGCTATGACAAGAGGGTAAAGGAGAGTATCTGAGAGATTCACCTGAGGAAAATTTTCTCTGCTGAGGCTACTTTAGTCAAAAGCATAAACGTTAAATCTATAAAGAACTAGAGGGAACGACAGCTGTCCTTAATGAGAGGGCAAGAATGGGAATTAAAGAGGCAGTGGTGACAGGTCGACCAGTAGACCAGGTGTCTGGGATTCAGGGAGGGCGAGCGATCATCAGACTGAAATGCACACATTTAAATCCCAAAAAAAAAAAAAAAAAAGTCTTTTTTAGAAACAAAAATATTTATTATTCAGCCCTTTTTCAAAATTTGTAAACATCTTTAAGTCTCAATAGTTTATGTGTCATCATAAAACGAGACTTTAAAACCCTTCAAAAGTCAAGCTTTTACACTAAGACATTTAAATGAAGAAAACAAGCCCTTTCCCCAAATCTACAACCCACAAGTTAAATGCACTGACCTGTCAATCTATGCAAAGAAGTTTTCTAATAAAAGACTGCTTTATCATAAGAAGCATAATTCCAGGAATTTCCTTTAATACTCTCATCTGTCACTTTCTTTAAAAGTCTTTCTTAAATTAAAAAAAACGAATCTGACGCTGAAAGCAGCGAGATCTAAAGTGAATATATTTAAATTGGATGATACAGACAAGCATGCTCCTCCCAGATCTGCAGGAAGAAAATGAAGCAACGTATGCAAAGAATTAAAATGCTTGTCACCTAGTGGATTCCGGACAGAGGGCAGTCTTTAAGACCCGGCGATAGTATTTGTCTGGAGAGGAAATGTTGCTTTTTGACAGATGAGAGAAATCCCCTTTGCGTTGGCTGTGGGAAGAGAGAAGCGAAGTCAGTCACCTGGTGGTGAAGGCCAGTAAAACAGCGAAGCAGGAGGAAAATTTTTCTCTCCCTCTCTCTCTCCGTCTCCCTCTTTTCTCTCCGTAGGATCCATCTCCTATTCTCTCAACTCTTTTAGCATAACCTTCAAAGGAGAACGTTCCCTTCTGACTTTATTATCTTCTTTTCCCCACTGAGAGAATACCTCTCAGCTGCAAGACATTTTTTAAGTCTATGCAGGACTTCGGGGATTCTGTTATCTTGCCAGGGAAATTGATCATTGCTAATGTCTGGGACTGGAGCTAAATTAGCTAACAGAGTAAGCCTGGCGGAGGAAGGCTTTTATCATACTCTTCTCTTCAGTTTGAACACATTTGCTTGAAATTTGCCGCATGATGCTGACCAGGGAAGCAGCTTTTTTTCTCGGGATGCAGCAATTCGCTGGTTTCTAAGCTTATTGCAGAAGGAGAAATAATCTTAAATAGAGTGGATATTTTTTTCCTTTTGGACCCGACTTCAATCGACTCAGCTGTGTTGCACCGCGGTACAGATCACCTGTCACTAAATCTTTGAGGAAGTAAAACAAAGTGAATTATCATTATTATTTATTTATTTTCCTTATTTTTAACCCGGTGGAGGCGGCGTGACCACGGAGAATGAGACTGAGAGGAGCTGCCGGGGCTTGGAGGAGGATAAAGCTGAGTTTAAGCTGGAAACTAAAAGACTAGATTGCTTTCGGCTGCGCCTCGCCCTGTTCCTCTCCACTTCGTTTAGTTGCGCTCCATGGACAGATCAACGAACCTGGACATTGAGGAGCTCAAGGTACGTGCGGGTCCGGGCGGGCGTCGCGGCCGCTTCTCCGCGCTCCCGGCTACCCCTTCTCCTTCCTTCCCGCTGCTCCTCCGGCGCCGCGGAGTAGTTGGGGGTCCCGCGGGACGGCGAGGGGGCCAAGGGGGGACGCACACCCGGGCGTTGGCGCCCCTCAAAGGGCCGAGGACGCGGAGGGCGGCTCTCCGGAGCCCGGCTGCACTCCCGGGCTGGGCGCCCTCCCCGCCTGCTCCTCCCGCCAGCGGCAACCCCGTCCTCCTTCTGGTCCGCGACGGCAGCATTCGGGGTGCAGACCCTGCGCCTCGTGCGGGCTCGTCTCCCCCGGGGAGGCAGCGGCACCAGCTCTGCCGGCTGTCTCCTGCTTTCCCAGCAAAGTTGTCCGAGCTGCGCGGGCACTTTGCCTCTTCTCCCCGGCTCCAATCCCGCCTGTGCCCCCGCCCGGCACGGGGACAGAGCATTTCCGCTCGGAGGTTCGCGTGACAGAGGCGTCTGCAGCGACAGCCCGTTTTTAATCCCAGAACTTCGTGAGATCCCTTTCCCCCTGCGCCCGCGGGCACGGTTTCCCTACGCAGTTGCAGTGCAAGGGCTGGAGAGGGGCCCCGGTGCCCGGGCGACGAGCTGCCTCAGCCCTCGGCGTGGGAGCGGGTCCGGGGACTCGGGCAGGGGGCGGGGAGGCGGGAGCCGGACTGGGAGGGGCGGCATCTGCGGAGGCTCCGGCCGCACTTGGTCCTCGACCCGCCTAAAGCCCCCCTGCCCCGCCGCTCCGCGGGGTCCCCTCGCCGCGCTCTCTCCCTCCGGGGTCCGGGCTTGGCCGCGAGGTCCTGCCCAGCGGGAGCACCCAGGGTAACAACACGCTCCTCTGCCTGTGGGCACCGCTGCCTGCTTCCCTTACAGAAAAAACATAATAATAATAAAAATAAAAAAAATATGTATATAAAACAAAAACTTTAGAAAACCCAACAAACCACAAAATACTTTGAATGTCCCGCTCACTGCAACGAAAAAGCGGGAAAGGGGGCGACACTGGGAGCATCTCTTCTATTCAAATCCTCCACCCTTCTTTACCCCTAGACTTTACTATTTCAGAGGTTCAGACGGATTCTGGATTCTTTGATCAGGGAGAACGTCTAGGCATCACTCCACCCGCTGGAGAAACTTGACTAATAGAGCTTTGCCTTAGTCAAGGAAATGGGTTTGTCCGGCAAGCTAGGCAGGCTGCAAAATCCCCTGCGAGCGCCAAAGCCTCTGTCTGCAGCCTGTCCTGTTCCCTGGTCAGGGGGCATGCTGCGTGCCCAGTTCTCTGGGCATCCCAGACTGCATAGACGCGGAAGGATGGAGGAACAGAGAACAGTGGCGCCTGCTAGAATCGCCCTGCCACTGACCTTACATGCAGTCCAGGGCGGAGGGAGTACAGTCAGAAGACCTAGAATTCCATTTCCATCTAAGACTGAGTTCCTTGGAGGAAGGGAAGTAGGGAGGAGACAGATTTGATGCTGCATTTAAAGTTGGCCAACAAGAAGTTTCGGTGTTTTTGCCAAGGTCATAGTCAGCAGACCTTGGCCTGGACTAGAAGTTTCCTCTTATCTCTCTGCTGTACTCAGGACAAATTGCCTTTGTGTTTGCAAAGATTCCCTAGTGCTTTTTCCCAAGCATCCCAGTCTCTTGGGAGAAGGGGTGGGTTTTATTTGTGATGCAAAGAATAATGTTTGAAAATGATTGTGATCTGTATTTTATGCAGAGGTGGGGTATCCGGATTATTTTTTGGGTGACTCTAGGGTATGACACAGAAGAAAGCATTTTCTTAAGAGAAATGGAAGGGAAAAATGATTTGGGGCGTTTCTTTCCCCTGAAATCCCTTTAGTTTCCTAGCTTATCCTACTCGGAACCCCAGTGCCACTATAGCATTGTTTAAATCAGCTAAAGAGCAAACCCACTGGAGAAACTTCTGTCTAGTATTAGTAGAAGATCTCAGCTTAATCTCACTACTACTGCACGAATAATCCAGAGATTCTCATAGCCAGAGTGTGCTGGACTTAGTGCCTTGGCAGCAGAGGGTAGAGAACTGGAAAGGCTTGGACATGAGGGGATGTGTTGGCAATGATGGACTGAGAAGAAATGAAGGCATGTTAGATGCAAAGATCTATTGAGGTTGTTGAGAAATTATGTCAAGGACAAGCTACTTTAGAGAGTCCAAACTGGCAAGTGAGGAGATGTAGTCAAGCCTTATTAGAAAATGTTTGAGATCCTCCAGTTTGAGAATAGATTTGTGTTGTCAGTTTTGACTATACTTCTGGAATACGAAGGCTGTGGAATACTTACCTTCTGAAATATATACACTCTGTAGAGATGGATGCAGTGCACGTGAAATAACTTGTCTAGATTTCTTTTTATCAGTGGAGTCGGTTGGCTTGGTTTTCTAGACATCCCAGTTCAAGTTATTCTCTGGTGGCTTCTTGCTGAAGAGCCTCCCAGGGTGATCAGTGGAGAGAGAAAGAAAAAAGCTAGGATACTTATTTTTGGCATTATTTGCATTTTGACTTTTCTTCCTGTGATCTAATAATACATTAGGACACATCCACATACAACTTTGGTTTTGATGATGCTTTAAATACACAGAAAGTGTTTTCTAGGGTTTGATACATAACTAAATGTGCATAATAGTATAAAAATACAGTTTAGCTTAGTTTTAGATGATTAGTGTCATTGTTAGGTGAAGCTGCTTACCTCGGGTTTTAAGAAACAAAGATTCTGATAATCTGTCCTTCTTTGGGGTAAACCATTGTCTCTTTATGAAATTTTAACAACAATTTTTTTTTTTGCTGGGCTGGGTGTGTAGACATTGATTTTTAAAAATATGCTGTACAGTGTTAATAATGTCTTTTGCAAGCTTTTAAACTAAATATAAGCTCTAATAATTGTTAAACTATTGCTGCCATTACCATAAAACTAAACATAATATGCATATTAAAGGATTTATTTGGTGGAAAACTGAAATATAGTTATGTGTGTAAAATTTGCTAATAAAGGTAAGTATGTTTCGTCTTCTATTCTGCCCATAAACTGATGAAACAGATCAGTCTTGAAAAGGGAGAGAGTTCTCATCCAAAGAATGTGTGTGTTCTTTTTCCTTTGATCTCTGTTTCTCTCTCCAATGAATGTATAAACTTTACTCTGGATTTTGTCCTGGTGTTTACTTTAAAGAAGAAACAACATCAAACAATCCAAATATGGGTTGCTGCTTTGGAAAGGTGGGTGTTAATGAATATTGACATTAGAAAAAGTCCCCTCTATCCTGGAATATCTCTGAGTTACAGAGTACTGGGTACCTTTTAGCAGTTGAGATTTAAATGCTAGCTTTAGCCTTTATTTTAGCTCCATTGTTGCTCTCTTTTAAACAGTCTATCTTATGCACTGGAAAGGAGACTACTAAGTTTTAGAGCTGACACTTTAAAATTTTGTTTTTGTAAGGTTTACTCATAAGAGACATGGAGGCCGAATAAACGGTTATGATTAAGTCTACTACTTTGTTGATTCTTTTACTCAGCTTTTAAAATAAGGGTACTAAATCACCTGTATTAATTTGGCAATTAAGGTATGCTTCAGATGCTAAGAATGTATTTGCGGATAATCGTTGTTTGCTTTGGGATCAAAAACATACATCCAGAGTATAGTATAATTTTTTGCAGTCATGTTAGACCCTAGCTTATATTTATTTATCTGTCAGGATTGTTCTGTTAGTGCGGTGACTGACTGGAAGTTAAATTAGGTTTTTTTCTACTACTTGCAGAACATGAACAGTGTGCTTCTGGAATATTTTCTTATCATTTTGCAGGTTACAAAAATTATAAACTACATACTTAATCTTGAGACACATAAAACAACTTTTCAATAAGGATAATCTTACTTATGTGAGTTAATTAAATGTAGTCCAGTCACTGTTGCTTAATTTTCTCTGTTTAACTTAACCAACATTTCATCTACCAAGAACTTGAATCTTGCCCTAGATAGGTGAGGAAAAACCTTCCCTGAACAATATAATTGGGTCATTAAAGTATTGTATGGGTGAGAAGTGATAATCCAGCAAAAAAATACATAGGTATTTAGACAAGAGATTTATTCAAAAATGCTGAGATCTTAAAGCAATGTCATAGTACATTCATGTAAAATTTCAATCAAATAAGAGTTGGCACTTAGAAGAATTCTAATTTTTTTTCTTGGTTTGTTTCCTCAATAAGACACTCAGCCCAGGAAAATCAAGCTTGGTGCGGTGTAGGAAGCTTTCTGATGAAACTAAGTAGGTGGTATTTTCTTATGCTAGTCATTCTATAGTGAAAAATAGTACTCTCTAACAAATGGCATATTTTTAGCAACCTGCCTTATGTATTCATTTCTTGGCTGAGAAAGACAAAACATATTTGTGAATACTGAATTATTTGACTTGTTTCACATCTAAAGGAACTTCTTTCCCTCTAGGTCTAGTTCCAATTTTCTTTATATAATAAGAACTAGCCACAAAGACTTAGCAACAGGTCACCTTCATTTGACAAATTAATATCATTTGAAATTGATAAACTACCATTGTATACATTTCTGGGTTATATTGTGATGTTTTAATATATGTATATTATGTGGAAAAAATTAAATGAAGCTAATTAACATATTAATCACCTCACTTATGTTTTGTGCTGAGACATTTGAAATTTACCATCTTAGCTCTGTGTGTGTGTGTGTGTGTGTGTGTGTGTGTGTGTGTGTGTGTGTGTATAGTTGAATTTTTAATATTTGGAAATAGAGTTGTTTAATTGAAGTTGAAATTAAGTTTAAGGTACAGTAGTAAAATATTCCTTATATCATTAGAGGGATGAGGGAACATATTTGATATGAGTGGAAAAAGAAGAAAAATATATTTGAGAGAATTTGGACAAATGACTATTTTAGAACTCTTCAGTAGTCTACTGTCATTACTAAGTATATATTCCAACCTATATACTGGCTATTACAGTTTTGCTGATCTCCAGAGTTTACCAATTGAAAATATATCAAATTTTGAAGGTCTAGTAAAAAAGAATATTTTAAGATTTATGTACTCAAAATCATAGCTACACGAGATGGCTTACTGCTGTAAGATGATAAATCCACATCTGTCGTTGGGACATTTATATAATATTTAGTGAGTTGTTTCTTATGCTGTTTCAGAATTTCAGCTAAAATACAATTTGGCAGAGCCTACAACTTTAAGTTACTAAGGAAAATGACCACTTACTTTTGTTCAAAACCTCTATGAATTTTTGAGAATATGCATTTAAATGGGTAACTGTTAAAATGAGTAAATGCTTACATGTCAAGGTAAAAGTTTGTATATTTATTTGTTGAGAACTATGCTCAGTTCTTGATAAAATTCTTAGCTTCTAAAACTCTCTGTGACTAGAAGTAAGCTACCACATTTTCTATAAATGTAATTTTAGGCTGGGCGCGGTGGCTCATGCCTGTAATCCCAGTATTTTGGGAGGCTGAGGCAGGTGGATGACTTGAGGCCAGGAGTGTGAGATCAGCCTGGCCAAAATGGGGAAACCCTGTCTCTCTATTAAAAATACAAAAATTAGCAGGATGTGTTGGCGTGCGCCTGTACTTCCAGCTCTACTTGGGTGGTTGAGGAGAGAATCACCTGAGGTTGGGAGGCAGAGGTTGCAGTGAGCCGAGATCATGCCACTGCATGACACAGTGAGACCCTGTCTCCAAAATTAATTAATGAATTAATTAACATCTAAAGTTTTTATTTTACTAAAAGTGTCTTCTTTTTCTTGGCAAATGTCTAGAAACCTGGGTTATGTATATCCTCAGTGGAAATGATGAGAGACTTCTATGAACAAATTTAAGGATTACCACCCCTCCAAGAGAATTACAGAGCCTCACATCCAAAAATTAAAGGTTGTTCCAAATTGCCTTGAGAGTTTTCTTGAGGTTCCCAAACAACATTTTTGTATGTTGACTGAAAGATATTATAAGCCACAATTAGAGTTTAGAACATTTTATACCACTTTGTTGGTATTAAGCAGGTTATCTTGAGTGTTCTAAGCCTAGTTGACATAGAAAACCTTTAAAAATAAAGGAATTTTAGCATCCAGCCAGAAAGGCTTTAATTACTATGGCAATGTCCATCAGGGAAACAGGGGCTAAAGCTTCAGCCTTAGAAGTTAATTCCAACAGTCACCCACGCTAAAATGGAACTCAGAAGCAGTTAGAATTCAGAAGCACACAAAGTACTGAAGCTCACACTCTAAACAGATTGTAGCCTTTGAGGAAATTCATTTCTGCAGTGGAAGGAATGCTGATCTGATTAGAGTATTGCTTGGAAGACATTGTTCAAACCCTGGCTCTGCCATCCACCTGCAGTGGCACCTTGGGTATACCCCTCAGTCATTCTTGGCCAAGGGTTTCCCAAGAGTTGCAGGGTGGGGATTAGATTTGACAAAAGGGTTTTGCATAATCATTTTTAGCCACATTTGAAGAATTTGTTCATTGTCTTCTAAACAACCTAACATTTAACTCCAGTGAAAGAGAAGTCTGGTTCAAAACAGTCTGGGGACTCTTATCCATTCTATTTGCCCTTGCCTCTGCAGTTGACTCTGGGACCCTGGCAAGAACTGTATACTGAAGAATGGTAGGTAAAAACCTCAGAACCAGTTGATAGCCAATTATCTTCCAGGGCTCAGAGTCTATGGCTCAAAAATGACATTTTTGTACATTCTTCAAAGAAAATTATTTTCACATTGATATAGTTTATGTAGTTCTTTTTATTCTCCAAACAATTCTCATTTGAATGCCAAAACAAGATTTTCTGTTGAATATTCTAATTTTATGGATACCAAAATGGAGACTTAGAAAAATCAAGTGAAATGCTTAGGATCTCAAGGTTAATAAATAATAGAATAAAAACTCAAATTCATGTCTTCTGTTTCCAAATCCTGTGTTAATATGTATAGGCCAAAATTCCAGGGAAATCTTAAAGAACTTTTTATGGTAGAGGTTTTTCATTGAATTTCTCTAATACTCTCATTTCAAAGAAGAGTGACAGTATTTGAGCTGTCATCATAGTATTTACTCTTGTTGCAAAGTAGTGGCTCACATTACAGTTTTTGTTTGTTTGTTTTACTAGTATCTTTATTCATAGTGACTTATTTTAGTTTCAGGTCAAATTACCGTTGGTCGATATTTGTTAATTATATTCATAATGTTTCAGTGGACGTGCTTCAACATTTCACATCTCTTCCTGAACATTCTGGGTTACTTCAAAATAGTTAAAAATGCAAACCTTAAATCTATGAGAGCTAAGATCCTACTGTATTTGTCATTGCTGGAGGCATGCAATGCTTCAGTTACTAACTCACACATTCTCATTATCTAACTTACTTCCACACTTGTTTTTAAACTCACATCTTTCTTTAGGATGGCTAGGAAAAAAGCCTCTTTAATTCTTTCCATTCTTGGGTAGAAGCAACCAGTTCAGCTGCCATGAGTAAGAACATTTTTGTGAAACCTCATATAATAAATCAGTGTCATGAATGGGAAAACGCTGCTATCATTGTGATTCCACAACACTGTGTCTGCTTAGAGTATTTGAGGGTTTTTAAAATCCAAAACAGAAGAAACTAATTCAAGGAAATAAATTGCTTACCTGAAAATTTCTTGAATCATATTTTAGTCTTCAGACTCTCCCTCAACGTGAAATGCATGAGAGAGGAATTCTATCTAGTCTTACTGCCAGATTTAGTTGTACTCCTACTAAGCAACTGATTTACATTTAATTTTATAAATCTTTTTCACTATAAAATCTATAGTGTTTTCCACTTTAGTTCACCTTTATCTTTGTCTTAGGAGCAGATTTGTAGTCCATCTCCAACAAATACTTGTATCTTAAATGAATTTCTGGTCTCAAAATGTTTTTAACTTTTGAAATTATTATGCTTTCATAAAGAATTAGTGGTAATAAATATATATGAATACACTTAGAATTATTAAAACCCTTTTCAGATTCTCTTATTTTCATGTTTCAGTAGATGCACCTCAGTATTTACATCTCTTCTGCACAACTTATACCTATGCTTTTTTTTTTTTTTTTTGAGGCACAGTCTTGCTGTCATCCAGGCTGTAGTGCAGTGGCGCGATCTCTGCTCACTACAACCTCTGCCTCCTGTGTTCAAGTGATTCTCCCACCTCAGCCTCCCGAGTAGCTGGGATTACAGGCCTCTGCCATCATGCCCAGCTAATTTTTGTATTTTTGTAGAGCTGGGGTTTCACTGTGTTGGCCAGGCTGGTCTTGAACACCTGACCTCAGGTGATCTGCCCACCATGGCTTCCCAAAATGTTGTAATTACAGGTGTTAGCCACCACGTCTGGCCTGCATTTTTTTTTTTTTTAATTTGTCAAGAGCTATGAAGGTTAGAAAGTTTAACTGTGCTGTGTGTATCCAGTTACATTGTGTGTATGACTTCAGTTGTCTATGATAGCTGTGTAATTGGTGAACTTGTTTGCCTCAAAATGAAATCCACTGCATACCTAAAGTAAAAGACTGATATTTAACACTTAACGTTAACACCTAATGCAACGTTAGGTGTTTTTAAGACATTCTGTCTTAAATCATTATGTTTTTATTGCTCTCAAATTTGGCTTTTGTAGTGAATGATCACCTGTATTTCTAAATCTCTGTATTTCTATTGTGTATCACTTTTGTCTAGGGCAGAAACATTATTTTAGAAAAAGTTAAAAATAAATGAGCTCATTTTAATCAACATTGTGTTTAATGTTTTCAAATCTGTATAAAAATCAATGTTTTGATCAGTTGATGGCTCTAGGCAGCAGAGGCAGTTACTTATATATATTGTATTTCAGCTCATAAGGTTCTTAAAGTTCATGCCTCAGTCATGGTTCCATGAATAAGCAGGTCTGTGCACAGCGTTGTGTCTTAATGATAAAGCTCCTCATTATTAAATCATTCCTGGGAGAAATTATGAGCATTTAGTAATTACAGTATGTGCAAGCCACAGGTGGACTAAGTTAAACATATTTTTGGCATATGGGAGGGCAATTGAAGATCTTTTAAAAACTTCTGAGTTCAATTGCAATACAAACCTGCTTTCATTTTATAAAAATGAGTATATTATTACATATGTATTTGTTTCATTTATTTCCTAAAACATTAATAGCTCTTAATGTATAACAAAAACACAACTGACTTTAAAATGTTTAACATTTGCAAGTATCAACATTTTTTTCCAACATCTGTTTCATATTTTGATTCAAACAGTGAATTTTAGAAACTTTGGGAAAGATACGATTTCAGGCATAGTAAAGTTTCAGCATTTTGTGATAACATGCTGTCTTAAACAATTAAATAGTACTGTACATTGACTTGACATTCATAAACTTCTATGATTCTGAAAATTATCCGTGAACATGCTCACAGTGTAACTTTTGTCTTGTCAGCCTCAACTTTCTGATGTTTAGTGAGATGCAGCATCCATCTTATTTGTAAACTCTGTGCTTATTCAGAGTTGTGAAGTTGTAATTTAGTGTTTTCCAACATGTGCAATGCAGTCAAAATCCAAAAGATTGAAATCTCATTTTTTTCACCTGTTGTCTTATTGACGAACAGTGTCTCAGTACAAATGAATAAAAATAATGAGAAAAAACAACTACAGTTTTGGACTGTTAACAGCAGTTTATAGCTTGAGAGAGAAAGAATGACTCCAAATAAATACAAAAATAAAAAGAATAAACATTATGCTTCTATCCCAAAAGAAAATTTGTCTTAACTGATATTATTTCCTCTTTGATTCAAATAATCTAATATCTAAAGTTTACATTACAAGACATGTGATTCATTGTGGTATTAGTTGGTGTATGTTATGCTTATAGCTCTTTGGTATGTACATTATTGAATTCTTAGCAAGAATTTTACTTTTAAAATATTTTCTATGTATATGCATTATGAGAACACTTATACCTATTTGATCTTTTACTCTCAGAATCATTTAATAGCTCCTTTGTATATGCCATGGGATATACGCAAATTCTTTTTATACGTAAAAGTTGTGTGGGTTTTGTCTATGGTATTTTTCTAGCCCCTCTTTACATATACTCCATAGACATTCTCATCTACTCATGTAGTTTCTACTTTCACTTCCAAGGTGATGATACCCAGTTATGCCTGGCCACCTCCCACCTTTCACCTGGGCTACATGCTCACCTCTCCAATTTCCAGCAATCTACTAGACATCTTTACCTGGATGCTTTGCAGTCACCCTGATCTAACAAAATGGAGCACGCCTTTCATTCTCTGTCAAGTCTGCCCCTCTTGTAGTATATTCTTTGTCTTGTGCAGTGTTTCACCATTCAGTTAGGCATCCAAGCTGGAGCTCAGAAGATCCTTCTCTACTTGTTCCTTGTCATCACTCCATACATCCAACTGGTCATTAAGACCATCGCACTGTGTAGTCTGCTTTTTACCTTCCACACATCTTGTTAGAACCCTAGACCATGTTCTTGCATTTGCTAATTTGTTTTATCCTAAGACATATGGTATGTATTTCTTGCAGTGAGACTGACCATGTTACAGTGAATTCTACTATGATACAGCTCTGGGGTTCAGGGTGGGTTTGGAATTACTGTGAGGTGATTTAGGTATTCTCTCTCTAATTTTCAGTAAGTAATTTCACAATAAGTTGGGAAAGAGTAGAACTGATGCTGGATGTAGAGGGATTTAGAAGTCTCTAAAAATGCCTGAGGGTACCCTCAAAAATGAGAAAAAGATGGCCCCTGGAAGCTAAACTTCACAGTAGCTACTGATTATGACTAAAATGTTCAGGTTGGGTAAAAAAGAACCACAGATTATTTGGAGATAATAATGATCAATTTTGATTTCCTGTCTTGATGAAATCTTTGAGTTACACTCTCCCAGAGCCATGAGTTATGCTTGACAATTTCCTTAGCTGATTTTCTGTATTTTTGACAGTTTGATCAGATTTCTTATAGTCAAAAATATTATCTGCCTCTGGGGATTTGACAGCTCTGTCCCTGTGAGGTGGCCCAAAGACACTATGCTAACACAGTGAGCCAGCTAAGTAAGTAGGGAGGTAGGCCTGAAGGATTTTCAGGGAATACAGGCCAAGATATTTGAATTCTGAAATGCATGTTATTCTCAATGAACTTGGTTTGTTAGTTACCTGTAAATATGTTGCTTAGATGACCTTGTAATTATTTTACTCTTATTATCTTACTCTTTCAGTAAAGGTTACTTAATCATCGTAGCTGTGTTTTAGCTGTTCTATGGGGTTTACAATGTGGACTGGTAATACTGATGTAATGAAGATATGCATGGATCAAAGTAGGCATGGGATTGCAAAATCTAACTAAAGATGCCTGGTGATAGCAATAGGGAGTGAGGTATTTCATAAGAAAATGTAATTTGCAAAGTGGGATTCTAGAAGGCAAGACCTGTTCAGGGTTCTCCAGAGGGATATTCTTCTTTATTAAGGAACCACCTGGTTTTGTGACACTTTTTAACTTCTTTCCCTCTGTCCAGCCAGTCTCTAAGCAATTCACATCCCATAATTTCAGATTTCCTTTTATGAGTAAAACAGTTTGTCCTTCACCTGTTTGAAATTCATTGTCATTTCCCATTGCTTATGTTATCCACGTTCCTCAACATGATATAACATGATACAGAGTTTGCTAATTTCCAGGCTGTCTATGAATACTCTCTTTTGTACTTTCCATTATGTGAACATGTGCATATGCACACACACACACACAGAGACACACACTCACACACATCCTACCATACCTTCATTGAATGACTAAGTTCCCCTTCATCATGCCAGTTCTTCTCCCTCTGTTGTAATATTGTGTATGTACTTGTCTAAAATACATCTTATTTTCTCAAAGATTTCTTATTGAGCAGTAACTAGTCCTATGAAGACACAGGTGTTTCTTTTTTTGTGTTCCTACACAGTTTGTACATTTAGCTGCATTATACACTTTTAACTAAATTGCATTGTGGTAGGAAAAAATGGGCTGCATAATACCAGTCATTTGAAGTTAGTTGAAAATTGCTAAAGGGCCAGTACAAAGTAAATATTTGTGCATAGTCTGAGTTTCCTTGAAAAGAGTGTGTATGTTTTCCCTTGTTGGGGATTAATTCCTATATATGTCCATTAGATTAAGCTTATTGTTTATGCTGTTTTAATTTTTCATAATCTTAATATTTTGTTGGTTTAAACTACAAATTAGATATATGTTAAAATTTTCTGTTTGGATAGTGCATTTATTCTTGTAGCTTTCTCAATCTTTGCCTTCTATTTTTGAGACAATAAGATACATATAAGTTTAAAATTATATTTTTCTGGTAAATTAAACCTTTTATTATTATGTGATGATTCTCTTTTTCCCTGGTAGTGATGTCTGCCTTAAAGTTTATTTTGTCTGATTTTAATATGGCTACATCAGCTTTGACGAACATCACTATACCATTATCCAGCTTTATTCTGGATAGTTTTTTGGATATATATTTTTCATTCTTTTATTTTCAACCTTTTTGTATAGCCAGATTTTAGATACATATCTGGAAAGCAGCATAGAGCTAGATTTTAGAAATTCATTGGGATAATGTTTTGCTTATTTGCTGCATTTAGCTTATTTACATTTATTGTAATATCTAATATATTTGGGTTTATTTCTGCCATTTTAGTCTGCGAGTCCTATTTATCCCAGAAATCACTTCCCTCTTATTTGAAGTTCATGTGGTAGTAGCAAAATCAGTTTTCTTGGTAGTCTGATAAAGTCCTTGTATTTCTTCTTCTTTTGAGAAGATTTTTTCTGTGTATACAATTTTAGATGAATAGGCATTTTCTCTTAGGGTATTAAAAGTATGACACTGTCTTCTTGATTTTCATGTTGCCAATGAGAAATCAGATCTTAATCATTTCTTTGGTTTTTAGTGGTTTTCAATTTTATTATAATGTATCTTTTAAAAAATTATCCAGGTTGGTATTTTATGACTTTCCTGAATCTTTGTGAAAATAGAAAAATAAACTCTGTTTTAAACAGCGTTTATGTAAGACATATCTTATTATCTTTTTAAAGAAGTTTTTCAGCTGGGTGCAGTGGCTCATTCCTGTTATCCTAGCGCTTTGAGAGGCGGAGGCGGGAGGATCACTTGAACCTGGGAGGTGGAGGTGACAGTGAGCTGAGATTGCACCACTGCACTCCAGCCTCGGTGGCAGAGTAAGACTCCATCTCAAAAAAAAAAAAAAAAAAAGAGACGCTTTCCACTGGTAACTCCAACCCATAATGATTTTGCTATACCTTTTTTAGTTCTCATTTTTTAAAATATATATTCTGTAATGACTGCATACTATGTGAAATGTGCAAAATATAATTAGCAAAAACACTGAGGATTATGCATTGTCTATGTTTTATATAGCTAGTGTTCTCTACCAAATCATGGATACATGTTAGATATTTATTACATCTTTGTTGGTATATTTTTGGCAATATTTGGTGTCTGACCAGAATTTTATATTGGTGGAAATAGCACCATCTTTTTTAGTCTTCTGTTTTGGTTACTTGGTCCACTATAGAATAAAAACACATGTCAAATACTGAAGTAAATGGTACCTAGTTACTGGGGCTAGTGATTTGTTGCGTATTTCTAGGCTTTTTTTTTTTTTTTTTAAATAAGTTTATCACCATGTGGTGATCTCACAAGAAATCATTTTTATGTGAGGTGGAAGAATGTTCCTTTTGGATTTCTGAGGTCAACTTTTGAAGTGATATATGCCAAAATACTGTGGAAGCTTTGTTTTTGTAGCTGAGCTCTTACCACAAACTTTCTATCATGTAGTTGATTTTGAGTTTTCCAGAGTGCTTAGCTTGGGGAGAAATTTCTTTTTAATTTCCATGTCTTTGATGTTGGGTTCCAGAATCTAATGACAGTAAGCCTAGTTCAATTCAATTTCAGATTATCCAGAGACTAGTTCTTAGGCATCATAAGGTATGCTCTAAGTGTTGGTGAAATATAAAACAGCCCATGTAATATGATTTAAGATTCTCTAATCTCCTTACCGTCTGGAAAAATAATATTTTCCAAATTGTCTGAAACTTCCATTATTTAAATCAGTTTTTGAATTAATAGGGCAGTTCTCAAACTATGCTTTCGTGTAACTTATGCAATTTATAGCTAAAATTGAATGTTGACAATTATCAGTTTTACATTTACTTTCCATTTGTTGTTTTTAATTGTTCGTAGGTACCACTGCTTCTCTGTGCAAATAATTTAGTTACACACGCACACACAAATGCATGCACACACACAAACACACTCTGTATTTAAGCTTGATAAATGAATTTTGGAAGCCATAAAGAGCATCGTGACTTCTAAGCCTTGATCACCCAAGCAATTTTGGATGTATAAAATAACAAACAAACAAAACCCAAAAACTCTTGTAAAAATAATTATTTACCACAAATGCAAAATAAAGGTGCTAAAATAAATGATTGTGAAAAATTCTTTCTAATTCTCTGATAGACAACTAGTGGTAAAAGCTAATACATTAAATCATTTGTAAACGTTAGTATCTGAGCACTAATTGATTTCTCAGGTTTGCTAGCCGAGCAGGTCCTTCAAGGGGTGGTTTTTTGGTAAGCAGGAATATTTTCCATGACAGAAAAAGTAGAAGTGGTTCCCAGTTAAGGCTTGTCATTAATGACAGACTCCTGAAAACTATGTTTTAACTTCTGGAGTCTGGATACTTAGCCATAACTGCTTGGGGCATAGTGAAATACCTGACCGAAATTGCATCAGTTCGATTCTCTCTTCCTGGAATGTGGATGACATAACCTAATTTTAACCTTATTGGATCCAGTATCCTATATTTTAAAGCAAATACTTTTTATTCTGCTCCCCTTAGATTGTAAAATGCTTTGATAATATAAGTTGCACATAATTTTTTAAAAGCCCCCTTTTGGATTCTCTTTTAAATGCTTTCATAGTCTAACCAACTGCATATAATTTTGAAAATATTATGATCTAATTACAAAGAAGTAAAAGTGAGTAAGAGGCAACAATTTTATGATGTAATTCTATTCATTTCAAAATATGAGTGCAAGGACACAGGAAATGTAAAAGATGCAGTTAAGGACTCACAGAGATGTGTTGTGTGGGCCACTCAGATTCCATACATGGTGTTCCAGATGGTGACATGGTATTTTCTGAAGTAGTGAGCCCCTCTTGGTAACTTCTGAACAAAATGAAATACAGCATTTCTTTCCATTTACACAAAAGTTGTATTCCTGGACAATCAGTTACTTGTGCAAAGATTAGTTAAATTTTGTTGAAAAAAAGTGTCAAATGGACTTAGAGTTCAGGCACAGTTGTGGACAACTGTTCCACACATTGATGGATTTTCAACACCTCAGGCTTATTCCTAGCATATGACACTAGGAATCCTTCAAGTCACTGTGACATCAAAAATGTTTCCACAGATTTCAAATACTCATCCTAGAGAGGTACTGTCACCCCTGCTGGAATTTTTGAATTAGCAGATGATAGGACAGACCTGGTTTTTAGTGTTGCTAGAATTTTAAGTGAAGATTTGGAAACTAATCTTTTAGTTCACCCAGAGTGGTACACAGCTGTGACCACCTGCTAGTGAAGAAGAATGAGGCAGATGAGAGATGAGAGAAAAAGTTCTGTTCTTTCTAGGGTCCCATACTATTCCCCTGAAAATAAATCTTGCTCTTTATCCTTCTTCAACCTCCCATTCCCCCATCCCCACATTAGCTTAGTTTGGTTTCTCTCATTTGCAGTTAAGTGTATTTTAATACACTTCTCTTCCCAAATCTGGGGAACTTTGGGCTTTTCACGTTGACTTTGACTTCTTAGAGTAAATGTAATTATTTGCTTACATAATTTTCTAAGAGTTTCTACTCTAGTTGAGTCTAAATGGTCCAGAAACTGGATGTTTAAGGCTCATCTTATCTCTGATTTTAATCAGAATTGCCCCAGCAATTAGAACTGGGGCAAGGCAGAGTGTCATTTGCAAGGCCCTGGAGCTTTGATGTGTCCACGTTCTTTTTCACTCCTGTGAGTTATTGTTGAGGATAACCGTTATCATGCTTACCATTATATTTCTGATTCCTACACTTAATGAAATAAGACTAGATAGCAGGAAGTTTGGAGTAGGAATTGATGTATATAAACCTCAGTTCATCCAAAGAGGCACAAAACTGACTTTTGAAATACTGCTTCCACATCTATTAAAGACCTCCAAAACTTCTGGTTTGAGTTTACGTTGAGGAAAGAGTTTATTTTCTATTATTTCAGTTGTTAAGTATGTTTGTAGGCAGTGGTGTTTTTAATTTGTTCTTGAAATTATTTTAATATCCATATCTGTTATGTGTATATTACAGATCCAAGCATTTCAAAGGCATTGTTATAACAATTTATATACCATTTGTAAGAATTATGTTTAATAAATGTGTATCTTTTTTTCTATATTCTTTTTACAACTACCATCAAAGTGTTTTTATACTTATTTTTGTTTTATCCCCAGCACCTAAAAAAAAGTGCTTTACACATTAGAGGCACTTAAGGAATATTTGTTGAATGAATTCACCTCTGAATGAAAGTTGTTTTGTAAAACTGATCTCACTACTATTTCCCCTTCAAATTCATTATGAGACATGAGTGAGTATGTGGTTGGGAATGATCTGTATGCCTAGCACAAATCTCTCCTTAGTTAAACCTCCTGTTTCATTCCATATTCACCTAGATGAGGTGAATAATAGCATTCAGTTAAATATCTCATCTACTCAGGATCTTAAGACCACTTCTGCTGTGGCATAATGAAATTAATGGGATATGAATAGTGTACTGCATCCTGCGATTAAATTCCCATCATAGTCTGGGATAAAATTCCCAGTATACTGCATCTTGGGATATAATTCCCATCATAGACATAAAAGGAAAATCATGTCTTTCTCAGATGACTGTTCTATTCAATTTGGCATTTCTGATTTTTGACAAGTGAATAGTAGGAAATAAATGATAGTTTGTGAAAGCAGAATCTGCAGTTGATGTATCTGATGCATCAACATTTAGGGATTATATCGACTCAGCAATGTATTTTAACTCAGCACAGTCAAGATTGTGTTTGTATTTTATGCAAATCACACACTTACATGGACATATGTGAAGAAACACAAGAGAAAGGAAAGCAGTATTATGACAGTAATCCCCATGTATAATCCATGAGAGAGTTAAATTCATGGCATGTTAAACTCTGAAAAGAAATGAATTTAAATAATGATTAATAATTAAACATATTACAGTGATATTCCAAGTATCTTGCATAAAAGTACTCAATATATAGTTACTGAATGGAATTTGATTTGAGTAGAAAAGATCTTTACTTTCTTAATCATGAAAAACGTGGAGTAAAATGAGTTACTGCATGTTCATTGAAGGAGAAAACTAATGTAATCTAATGATCTTTGAGAACCCAATTATAGCTCACACTTTTTGTTCAGCTTTTTGGCACCACATAGGCATGGATACATTTTCAGCACCACTTGTGGGCTGTATGACCTTGGGCAAGTGATTTAACTTTACTAAATGCCAGTTCCCTCAACTGGTAAAATTAGATTAATAATTGTACCTACTGCATATAGATTGTGAGACTGTAATGAGATAGTTATGTGGGTGCAGTCATTAATGTTTCACACAGAGCTATCCATCCATGTATCAATTGTTACTCAATTATTATTGTTAATATGTTCATGAGGGCTGGTGAAACAAGGGAAACATGATTAGGATGTTAAAAAAAAAAATGAGTGTATTCATGTGGGTAATGTGGCAGGTTCACCCTAGGAAGAAAAGCTGATAAACTGGCTGCGAGGAACGGTATTGGTAGGTGGCCATGTTAAAAATCTGTCCTGGGATGAGACTAGAGTGTTGGTCTTTGCATGAATCTATGTTAGAACTAAATGTAAGTGCTTGAGTTTAATAATATCAAAGCTCTCCAAAGGTTCTTAACTGCCTAAAGGCAGCTTTTAATTTTAAACACTGAGAAAAGTCAATCAGCCTACACCTAAAAATATGCATTGGGATGTGTTTTGCATGCATTAAAACCTAATTTCACATCTCACCAAGTTTAACTACTTTTTTGCTAAACTAGTCTCAGGTTCTGGGTGTTTTGTTTATTCGTAACAGGGTAAAAGGCTCTTTTAAATAACTCTTCTGTCTATTTGTATATATGCTTTCAGAAATGTTGATTCTTTGAGATATTTAAAAATACGAAGTCATAAGAAACTTAAGGTACACACTAAAAATGTTTCCTCTCAACCCACAAAGAAAAATTTAATAGAATAAAAAAAGATTTTATTAAAATACATGTATTTTATGTAAATAGGTCATATTTTACATAGAATTTATTGCATGTATGTTTACCAAAGCAACCTCTGCATCCCAGGGTGAAGCAATTCTTCTGCCTCAGCCTTCCCAGCACACGTCACCCTACCTGGCTAATTTTTGTATTTTAGTAGAAACGGGGTTTCACCATTTTGCCCAGCCTGGTCTCAAACTCCTGACCTCAAGTGATCTGCCCTACTCGGCCTCCCAAAGTGCTGGGATTACAGGTGTGAACACCATGCCCGGCCAGAGCCCTTGTTTCCTAAACCTTATTGCTATCACTTTGCTTTGCTTTAAGACTTTATGTAGAAGAATTTCATTTTTTAATTTGTATAAGTAGACAGGCTATTTTATTTGCCTATGCTAGTATTTCAAAATGTTAAGTAGAAAATTCAATACCAGCAAGTCAGGAAAACAAAGAAAAGTCATGCTGGTCAGGTTCCTTCCACATTTTTCAGTATGCAAATTGGGACATGGGGGACAAGAATCTTGGTTAAAACCCGCCTAGATTTATATAATTCATTCTATGAAAGGTCCAGCTTTCTGTTATGGAACTCAAACCAAAACCACTGAAATTTCAAAAAAAAAAAAAAAAAAAAAAAGTATTTTAGTTCAATTATTGACTCTACTTTGTTGGATTAATATTAGCTGTTAGAATGCTTTTTGATCCTAACAATTTTTTAAAAATATAAGTATATAAGCAGGACATGATGCCTGAGAAGTCAAGAGTGTCTGTCAGCTCTGCTGAAAGATTGTCTTCAATATGGTGCTAAGATTCTTTACCCTTTGATCTTCTCTTCTACCCTAATCCCATGTGCAGATGGAACCATACCCAAGACATCTTTCTATAACTCTATTATAGCCTGGGATGAAAGGAAGTAGCTCAATATGTGAAGAGTTGTATTCTCTCCTAATTCTAGTGTTCTGTTTGTAACTCCATTTCTACTGCAGTTGCAACTACTATAAGCAGATTTAATGTTTATATCTCTATAAAATACTTGACCTTTAGACAATTCCATTACAGGAAAATAAAGTAACAAGATGCTTTCTATACTTTCTTTAATAGTGAGTTCATAGCAATAAGGATATCCATATAGTTGTTAGTTTTCTGGGAATTCTGTATATTTATACACAACTTGTACAGGGTCTTTGTTATGTCCAACATCCTTTAGAAAGAATAAGCAAAAACAGTACATAAAAACATTTTTTTTTCTTGAAATGAGAAGTACCTTTGCTTTCAACCTTATCCCCAGAGAATGAAATTAGTGGTTCTGGCAGATGTTAATAGTAATGAATATCTGAGTAGATGGTGCCCTCCGTTAGATGATCTGGGTGCTGCTCTGCTGAATTAGCTCAATTTTCTCCTAAATGACGAGGAAATATTAAAGATACACTGTTGACGAGGGAAGTCTCAGGCAACCAGCAAGGATGTACTTCCAATATTCAAACAGAATACAGGGAAAATGACATTCCAGAAGTTGATATTTCTGTCTTTGGATTACACTTTGCACTATCTCATGCATTATATTAGTTTGCATATAGGCTGCCAAAGAATTTTACTTTAAAAACTGTATTTTGTCAGTTTATTATCAATGAAAGAACGTATAGGATTTTAATTGTGACTCAGTGTGTTGTTACTATTCCAGAGCTCTTAAAAACTGATCAGTTTGTGACACAAGAACAGAAAACCAAACACCGCGTGTTCTCACTCATAGGCGGGTGTTGAACAATGAGAACACGTGGACTCAGGAAGAGGAGCATCACACACTGGGGTTAGTTGTTGGGGGGCTAGAGGAAAGACAACAGGGGTTGGGTAGGGTGGGGAGGGATAACCTGGGCAGAAATGCCAGATACAGATGAAGCAGGGATGGAAGCAGCAAACCACCTGGTTATGTATGCACCTGTGCAACAACCCTGCATGATCTGCACATGTACCCCAGAACCTAAAGTACAATTAAAAAAAAACTGATCAGTTTGGCGAGATCACACTGCCATAGAAAAAGTTTCAGATCAGCTTGTCTTGGCGATGAAGTTTTGTAATTTGGACTAGGAAAGATTGCATTTACTGCTTCCCTTGTGCTAAAAATAACTCATAGCAACCAAAAAATAGTCTCACATCCAGCTGGCCCTGATCAACCTGAGCTAACCTTTAAGTGGCAAATGCAACCATAAACACATATAGGCATTGCTAGATAGATAGATGTAGGTGCATGTATGCTCCAGACAGAAATCTAAAATTGAGACTTCCCTGAAGCAAGTAAAACAGTGCTTGTAAAAATATGACATTCAGCAAGATTTTGATTGTTTACATTATATTCAGATAATGGAATTTTCTGAAACTTTGTTTCTTCTTGCATATACCTAATGCAATGCATTTTAGGAAAAACATTTTAGAGGCAGCCTACTAGACTTACTTTTATAAAGTAAAAAATACTGTACAAATGTGAAATATTCATATTAATATCTCAAAGAGCAATAATTATCTTAATTGTGACTGTGATACATCTAGTTTAATGCTACAAGATGCTACAGTTTACTTCAGTTAACTAAGAGGCATATAAACTAATTTCTCGTACTGTTTTACATATTCAGCAATCTACATTGTCATTAGTTAAAGATGAAAAGAGGGAGTTGTTTCAAGATTAAATGTTAACAGATGCAAACTATCATGCTCATTTGATTAAAGAAGCATGCAGATGAGTGTGTGGGAAGAGTATCAACCTTAACACTGTGTTATACATAGTATCCTCCACTAGTTTTCATCATAGTCTTATTATCTGAAACTTTGCTTTTCTTTCTAAGTGAAAGAACACCTGCTCTTCATTTCTTATTGAGTTTGCTGTTTTCATTTTCTCTAGTAACATCTCAAATAACCAGTTGCCAAATTATATCCTTAAAATTGCTCCATCAGCAGCCTAGGTAGGCAATTATTTTTGAAAGAAGTTAAGTCAAAGTGCTCAAAATTTGAGTCTGAGGTTTCTTAAATATGACCTATAAGGAATATGCCTCCCTTAAGAAGACAGATTGTAACGTGAGCTCCCCACTATTCAGGGAGCTGCCTGAGATTGCACAGGAAGATGTGCATGTCTAGCATGACAAAATATTCTGACAAAACCTAAGAAGCAATTAGAAACAGTGCAGAGGTTTCAGATTTCAAGTCTAACTTTGATTAGCTGTATACTAGATATTATATAAGTGATTTATATGCATAGACACCTTAAAGTTGGATGAGTTAAAATTAAAACAGTCAAATAAACCTCAGTGAGTGTGAATTTTCAGAACATTAAATAAAAGCAGTAGTGTTGGGATTTTAGAAATTCGTGTAAAGTAAAACACTGTTTAAAATGATTTAAAGAATACATATATTTGTATGCTTTTCAGGCTATTTTGCATGTTCCTTTAAAACAAACCAAAAATCAAGCTTTCTGCTTATTTATCATTGCAGGATTTTGTAATTGTTTAAAAAAAGAAGGAAATAATTTTATATTATGGATTATTTCTATTAGAATGAATATTTCAATGCCACTTTTGGTGCCTAACTCATTACTATATAAAAATTGATGTGTTTTTACATGGCTGATCATCAGGTAGCATTTCATTATGCTAGAATAAAAATTATGAAAGGCTAAAATGAATATACAAAAGCTTTTATAAGTTAATAAAATTAAACAGGAATGCATTTTAAAATAAAATAGTAACTTAGGCAAGTTTAAAATTGTTTTTATTCTGCAAGGTCAAAAAGTACCACTGAATCCCAAAACAAGTATAATGTGTTGTTGTTAATAAGTATTCATAGCTGCAAAGCTTAGAAATGTCAGTTTTTAAAAGAGAAATATTGCCCTATGGGAAACTCAGAACATGTTATCCTCCTTTTATTAAGGAGTATTCCAATAATTTTAAATTACAAGTTTACCATCTTCTCAAGACATAAAATAGTATTATATCTTGTAGAAGGAGAAGTTAATGGGGTTTATGTTAAATGTCTTTCCACTTTTTTTGCTACTATAATCCAATGAAAATTATTTATTTTCAAATATAGAGAAATTTCTATATTTCATTAAATTTATAAAGCTATGTAGACATATGGCACTTCAGATATCTTATAAAAGCAATTAGGATTTGTTTCTTTTGTTGTTGTAGACTGATAATGCATAGCAAATAGGTACTAGACAGGTTTTTAATATTTAATATAATTATTATTGATACTAAAAAGCCTATAGTAGAAAATCATTTTTTCCTCAAACATAAATCTTTTATTTGGTTTTTTAATGTTTCACACGTAGAAACACTGAATTGTTTTCTGCAATAAATTTATGTAAATTATCTTTCTATGTAATTACCCAAAGGGAAAAAAAAATCTTTTGTGTATATTTTACTTCTGTTGGTTGTTACTTTTTATAAAAATCAAAACCCCTAGAAGATACTTAACAAATAATTTCAGGGATAGGATCACTCTTTTTGCAGTTATATGATTTAAACCTTAAGAACTATTAGGCTTTATTTTTCCTTACACTTTATATGAATTTATCTCCAAAAATAAGGAAATTATTTAAAAATGCATTTAGTATACAATTATGCCTTCCCCTTTATGTTGCCCCGTAAGAGTGAAAACATGGTATTAAATGCTTTTGTGCATTTAAATGGTTAATTTTATCATTTTTCATTCATTAGAATTTTAAGTTTTATTATGTTAAGCAGAAAGATTAAGAGGGAAATATCTAAACCTAGTTGTCATGTTTTTCATTTCAGCAGATCTGTCATCAGTTATATTCATTACTCCAAATACAGTTAATACTGTGTATTTTTTAAAGTAATGATGTTGAAGTCATTTTAGTATATTGTAATATTTTCCCATTTCCAGCTGTGGGTGGTTCTTTAGTACTTTGAGAAAATATGTCTAAAATAGTCATGTTTATCAGTTCAGTAGATTTATCAGTCAAAATTCTGCTTTACCTCTATGGACTTCCTAAGCCTATTACCTAAGAGGCCAAAAAGTTTAGTTCTTTTATCTCTAAGTCCATCAGGTCTTCCTAATGACGCCTCAGTATTCAGAATCATTGACAAATAGTATATTATTCCAGCTTTAGCCAAGGCTCTCAGTCTATAGAATATATACTGAAATAGTGAGAAAGTGGCAAGTTAAATTCAAAAGATACTATCAATGAAATTATTCCCCAAGTTTGATTTTTAAAAGGAAGAGCCCAATAATCCTAAACCACTCTGCAAGACTCTTTGAAAGGAATAACATAAGAATCAAAACTCCTAGGATCTGTTTTAAAAAGTGTTGGGCTGACCAAAATTAAAATGATCAAATAGGGTGAATCCACCAGTATGTGGCTTCAAAAGGATTTTCCTCATATTTCTGTACAAAACATTTTCTTCTTGAAATGAGTTAGCCAGTGTTCGTGTAGGATAGAGTAGCCAAATCATTAAAAGAACAACTCTAATTAAGAAAAACGGGCCTTAAGAGATTTAAGGAGCCCCTTGAGAACAGGAAACCTAGAACTAATTTTGAACATATTGTTATTTAGGCATCCGTGAAGTCATTTCTTGAGATTCCACAGTCAGTGTAGGAGAAACTTGAAAGCCTTTTTGCATGAACATGTGATTATTATGAGCAACTTGACCACTGTGGACACTCAAAACCTCATCTGATAACATTTCATTTGTTCCCTTTTTTAATCAGTCTGACTTTCGCTCAGTGTTCAAGTTTAACTTTGAATTACCCTATCACTAGAAACCTTATTCCCAAAGTGAACCCTAATCAAAGACACTTCCATAAAATGATAAAAGTTTCTAGTTATTTACAAAATGGAATGTGGATGCCTATATAATTCATCCTACTAAATAGTTTGGTGAAGCTGATGAACAGTAGTTATTAGAAAGGGAGAGGTTGAAGATTTAAGAATATTGGGCAAAAATTGCTAGAACCAGTCTCTTTCATAGGTGGGAGATAATAGGATCTAGGGAACTAGTATAGAGATTATTACATAGAACAAGGTATGGTATTGTTTTCCAGTGAAAAGAAAGAAAGGAAGAGTAGAGGTGCAGGTTAATAAGTAAGTCAGTGTGGCAAGACACAGGAGGGAGTTCTATTTGAGACCTCTTTTGACTGTTAATGTTGGAGGCAGGTCTTTAAAAGCTCAGAATGAAGGGGTGGTAGGTTGGATAGATAGTTAAGTGTAGGTAGGAGGTTTGTGGGAGTTTTCAGATAATATGAAATAGTTGCATGGACAATGAGAAAAGGAATAGACTTTAAAAACACAGAAAGCATGTTGGGAAAGGTAAAGGAGTCTGATTTAATTGTGAATTGAAACCTACCCTAGAGCAAGAAAAGCAATGGACTTTTTTAGGCAACCAGTAGTATCTGCTGTGGTGGCCAAGGATAAGACAACTTGAAGTATGTGAGTAGGCATTATATTCTGTCTGTTGATATCTATGGGTTCGGGAATTCTTAATAGAAATTTTCACAAGCCTGCATGTTGCAGGGGAGAATCTGGACAGTTGGATTGATCCAATATTTCTAAGCAAAGGCAATGAAAGACTGAGGGAATAAAAGAGGTGAAGGTACTGAAATGCTGGATGTTAGGTTCTAAACTGGGCGAATATAAATTAAGGAAAGGTTTAGTGGGAGTGATGGGGTAAGAAATAGTCAATAGGAGATTGCTGTCAGAGAGCAAATGGCTTAAGTTTAGATTTTAAGAGCTAGAGGAGATGTAGCTGAGCATGGGCACTGGTGTGGATGTCTGCAAGGGACTGGTGATAAAGTGCACTAGAGATGAGCGATACAAGTTGATGAGGGAGTATTTGGATTGTTCATACATTGCATAGATATTTCAGTCATTCAGGAAGATGGAAGGACTTGGGGTCTAAAGGACAGTGAGTCAAAGTGAGTGATTACAAAGTCAACTGTTGGGAGGTAATTCATCTGAAGACAGCCAAGAGCCAGGCTGCAAGTAAAGCACAGAGGCAAAAGGTAAATCAGATGAACAAACTGTGACTATAGGGTAGTTGTTATGGAGTAGGGTTATAAAGGACACACAGTGGGAAATTTGGGAAGGAGCAATATTATGGAAACTGAAGAAGAGAAATCACAGAGAATGCTTATGGGATGATGTATTGGGAGGAGAGGGAGCCATGAAAGACATATAATACATATAGAATCAGCTACAGTGTTTTTGGCTGAAGACAACAGTAAATCCTATCTAAAACTGGCTATAGCAAATGGGTATTATTCCACATAAACACCCAGAGTTTGTTCAGTTCCACAGTTAATTTTGCAGCTCGATAATGGTAGGATTCTGATTCTTTCTACCTTTTTGAATAGAAATCCTTTACATGTTGTCCTTTTGTTTTTTGATTTCAAGACTTGTCCTCTTAGTCATAACATAACGGATAAGAAGCACTGGGTTTTCAAAATACAATACCCAATGGGAAAGAAGAGAAATGATTTTTTAAAAATTGTGAGTAAATCCTCCCAGAAACTATACAGCTGCCATCTCCTAAAATGTCATTGGTCAAAATTACATCATATGCTCATAACCTCATGACTTCGCATAGTTGGAGAAACCACCATGATTAGCTAAGAGCAAGGTGTAATTGCTTCCTGGAGCTGGGAAAAGTATAGCTGACCACAGAGTATTAAAAAAACAAAAGGTTTTTTTTTTTTTTTTTTAAAGGCAGCTACTGGTGTCTGCCGTTTGTGTTTGTCAAGGATTAGACAAACTTGAAGTATGTGAGTTTGCCTTATGTTTTGTCTGTTGATGATATCTGTGTGGCCTTCAGCAATTTAATTAGGTCTTTTAAACTTTAGTCTTCTCACTTACAGAATTGTGATTTAACTTATACAAAATGGCTAGCCCACAAAAAGAACTAAATACTGGTTTCTTTTCTCGTTCATTCTTTCTTTTTATACTTAAGATAGATATTTAACACAAGCTGAAAGTCACAACTTTTTTTTTTTTTACTATTATGCTGACATTTAACTTTGCTGCTCCTGTGTCTGACCATAAAAATAAATGAAAGAAGAGATTATGAGAATAAAATGTGAAGATTGAGCATGGGTCTTTTTGATTACAGAGGCCTTAATTTTTAATAGTCTTTTCAAATAGTCTCAGAAGTCTCTTACAAGAGAATTCTCTTCTAACTACATTCATTATGAAAGTGAAAGAACGTTCAAAGTTTTACAAACAAGGATTTTATATTCCCTGCAAGTCTGGCTAGGTACATAAGATAATGTAACACAAATTCATCATATAATCCTTTAATTTTCTAAAATGTGGTTTAGAAATCTTTTAATCTAAATCACTTATTTTCAGATGGAGAAACTACAGATATTGGTGATGCAAAGTCACAAGTGACTTTGAAGGTGAGAACTTGAAGACCTGAAGTAGTATCTTAGAACTCCAAGTCCAGGATGCCTTTTATCTCTACCACACCACTCTGAAGAGCTCATTTTTTTTTTTCAGAACAAATGCAGTAATTTATGAGAAAAAAATGTTAAATCCTTTTAGGTAGTATTAGGAACAATTCTCTCTCTCTCTCTATATATATAGGGAGACATATAGGGATATATACAGGGATATATAAATATTTAGGGATATATATATAAGGATATAAATATAAGATATATATATAGAAAAGGATATATATATAAGGATATATATATAAGGATATATATATAGGGATATATATATATAAGGATATATATATAAGGATATATATATAGGGATATATATATATCTGAATTATTAGTATCTTGCATTTTGTGAACCAATTGAAGCATTAGAAGTCAAGTAACTTGCCCAAGGTTTCATATAATAGCATATATTATTATAACTGTGCGGGACCTTGAGTAAATCACTTGATCTTGCTAATGCGTCAATTGACACATTGCTAATAAACTAATAATTCCTACCTTATGTAATTTTCTAGGGCTTTCAATGAGATAATTATCACTGACAGTGTATCTTGTTTCAGATATGCTATGGAATAAATTGGCTTTTGTAAGTTACTTTGTGAAGAGAATCACTACTTTTGTAATATTATCTTTGGGGAAAAATACATTCTGAGTTTCTGACAACTGATTTATAAATGCATTACTGGAAAACACTCTGTGAGGTGGGAACTGATAGTAATTAAATATAAAACAGTCATTAGAACAGATTACAAGCAAATTATTTGGATAGGTTAGTCAGACCTTATGTCTTAAACCATACCTGTCATTGAAGATAAAAGTTTTTTTGCTATAATATGCCATACCAATATTGGGAATAATCAGTGACATCACTAGCCTGGTTCTGATGAACCCTTCCGTCATCCTTTTCCAGCAAACCCTGGGGATTCCTGTCTTTAATCTTCTTACACGTTCTTCAGGGAACTTACTTTGGCCTTGAAAGGAATTATTTCTCACTGTATCTGTTTTCCAAGGTGTTTTATTTGCTGTGTTATTACTCTTTTTTAAACAACAGAGGAAAATAATTTTTAGTAGACATATAAAGCTATCTAATAGAGAGTAGGAAATTTATGTCCAGTGTTTCTAAGATTTTGGAGAAATCTGAAAGCAGACTAAGCAAACGAAGGAAATGCAAGATATTCACCAGTCCATATTCCTTAAGAATTATAGAGTTTTGAGAAATTCATATTAAAATTGAGAAATTACTAAACATACATTTCTCTTATAACATGTATGTTTTCAATGTCAAACTTTTTAAAGCTTATCTAGATTTTTTTGAATCTTCTTCATTTTCTTCTTTCCCTTCTTGTATAAAAATGCTCTCGTTTCTTAAGCTCCTCATTTAAATCTGACTGTTTTTTCTAGCTGCTTCTTTTCACTTCCAAATTTTTGTTTTGAATAATGGGTAAAACCTCTTCTACTTTTTCAACAACTCTTCTTTTCCAAATTCCTTATGATTGCTTCTGTCACCTGCCTTCTCTAGGATTCCTGACCTCACAGCTTTAAGTGCAAAAATGACATCGCTGTGTGAAATCTCCTTGTCCTGTGGGCACCACTGAGCTGTCTGCTCCACTTCTCTGCCCACTATTTTATATCCTGATTTCTATGATCCTACTCTTTTCATCCTTCTGTTGTTTCTCTTATTATTATTCTGCCTGTTTCACCAGATCCTTTCTGCCCTCCTGTGCCTTAAACATGGATACTTCATCAGTTTCATGTCTAACCTTCTAATTTTCCTTGATGCTTTTTGGCACACTACATCTATTCACAGGACTTCAACCTTCATTTCAGAAAATAATTCCCACTAAATATCTAGCCTAGTCTTCTCTCAAAGGTCCAATTTTCTAATGGCTTGCCTAGTATTTCTGCTTGATTAGCCTGCTGTCAACTCAAACTTAGTTTGTCTGGAAAAAAAACAGCTTTTTCTGCTCATAAATCTCATTTGCCCTGTTGTCTTCCCTGTATATTTCAGTGACTCCAGAACTCTCACTTTGCAAAGGCTTGGAACCTAACCACTGACTTTTCATTCTGTGTGCCTTCTCAAGCCCCGTATCCCTCATCTTGTAGTTGCTGATACTTATTTCTTGACAATATCTCTTGCATTTACTCTTTCCTTTTTTTCTGCAAGCTATTTTACTAAATCCTTATTAGATAATATTTGTCTTATTACAGCAAATTTTTAGTTCTTATCTTCCATCCTACCTTTTATTCCAATTCTTATCCCTTTTGCATGCTAAGGTCAAATTCATCTTTCTAAAGTACCCCTCTTACTATGCCATTATGAATAAAATCTTAGATTACTCCTATAATGGAAAAAAATTCTTTTTGCTCATAAAAAACTGCCCCCAAAGTAAAAGTAGCCTACCTTCCTATCTTTATTTTTCTTCTGAAAATGACCCTCTGCTGCAGCCTAATTGGATCAGTCACTACTCTCAAGAAATGCTGAAGTTCTTGATGGTGCCCTTCCCAGAAACCCCTTTGTACTGCTCACAACAAACTCAGCCTGTAATATGGAGCTCATTCTCATATCTTCTGCAAAGCCTTCCTTGACCACCCTGGCCCTAAACTAGGATGGCAGTTTTTAAACTTTTATTTTAGGTTCAGGAGTACATACAAAGGTTTGTTACATAGGTAAACTCATGTCATGGGGGTTTATTGTACAGATTATTTCAGCACCCAGGTATTCAGCCCAGTACTTAATAGTGATTTTTTTCTGCTCCTCTCTCTTTTCCTACCCTCCATCCTCAAGTAGACCCCAGTAAGAATATGCAGTATTTGGTTTTCTGTTCCTGCATTAGTTTGCTGAGGGTAATAGCCTCCAGTTTCACCCATGTTCCCACAAATGACACAATTTTATTCTTTTGTATGACTGTGTAGTATTCCATCTAATCTGTCATTGGTGGGCATTTAGGTTGATTTCATGTCTTTCCTATTGTGAATAGTACTGCAATGAACATTCGTGTATACGTGTCTTTATGGTAGAATGATGAATTATGGGATTGCTGAGGCGAATGGTAGTTCTGCTTTTAGCACTTTGAGTAATTGCCATACTGCTTTTCACAATGGTTAAACTAATTTACATTCCCACCAACAGTGTATAACCCTTTCCTTTTTTCCAAAACATCACCAGCATCTGTTATTTTTTGACGTTTTATTAATAGCCATTCTCACTTGTATGAGATGCTACTTTTTTTTTTCATATGATTGTTGGCCCCATGTATGTCTCCCTTTGGTAGATGTCTGTTCATGTCCTTTGCCCACTTTTTAATGGGTTGTTGGTCTTCTCTTATAAATTTAAGTTCGTGATAGAGGCTGGATATTAGACCTTTGTCAGATGCATAGTGTGCAAATATTTTCTCCCATTCTGTAGGTTGTCTGTTGACTCTGTTGATAATTTCTTTTTCTGTGTAGAATCTCTTAAGCTTAATTAGATCTTGTCAACTTTGCTTTTGTTGTGATTGCTTTTTGTTTCTTTGTAATGAAATCTTTGCCCCTTCCTATGTTCAGGGCAGTATTGCCTTGGTTGTTTTCCAGGGCTTTTATAGTTTTGGATTTTACATTTAAGTCTTTAATCCAAAAATTCATTTTGCAGGGAGTCATGAACTGGCATGACAACCTGTTTCATTGTTAACTTGAACTTTTTTTAGAATTGAATTTTCATGAAATAAATCTATTTTAAACTTTACTGTAGATGTGCTTATTTCTTGTCACCTAATTAGAACACATGGACACAGGGAGGGGAGCACTATACACGGGGGTCTGTTGCGGGGGAGTGGGGGGGACAGCGGGGGGGGAGTTGGGGAGGGATAGCATGGGGAGAAATGCCAGATATGGGTGAGGGGGAGGGAGGCAGCAAATCACACTGCCATGAATGCACCTATGCAACAACTTTGCATGTTTTTCACATGTACCCCAAAACCTAAAATGCAATTTAAAAAAAAAAAAAAAGATTTTAAAGACAAGGGCCATGTTCATTCATTCAATTTTACTAACTGGTTTTTTAATGTGTGTGCAATTTTTGGAGATTGGCACTGAATCAAATATAATCCTGTCTACAAATAGTGTCACTCTCTTAGGACAGAGTGGTAGATAAACAATTATATGCTGGAGGTTTTAAACATATTATAATAGATGTTATGTGGGCTATAGTTAAGATAAAATGGAGAGATGATCAATATTATCTGGGTGTTTAAGAAAGGTCACAAAGAAGTCTGGAAGAGCTTTATACAGAGGGCAGGACTTGAGATGAGTCTATTGTATCGTGTTTCATTCTTGTAAAGTTCTATGAGCATTGCAAAGGAAGGGAAGACCTAGTTGGGTGAAGAAAGACTTCATAAGAAAGCTAGCCTCTGACATGCACAATTTTCAGTAAAGCAGAATGCCTAAAATTTTGAGTCATTTTTAAGAAGAAAGTAAACTGTCCAATTTGACTGAAGCATAGATGTTTTTTCAGTGGGTGGGTGATAAAAATTGAAGTAAAAACTATGTAATTACAGATAATATGGATTTAATTCATGTTATTTTTCTATTTCTATCTAAAGTACCTTTAACTCATGCCTTTCCTTCTACATATAACTGTTAAAATAAAACTGTTCCACATACATTTGAATTTTAAGTTGGAGAAAATGTTATTTGACTTTGGCTTTCTGAATTTATAGATTGTGTACTGTACATGGTGGCTCCAACTCTATATAATTACTATGAAACAATCTTAAGGTGATAACTGCCTGTTTATTACCATTGGATATAGAAAGTTCTATCGATTTTCAAGAGATATAGGATGATTAAAAGAAGTACCGTTTAAGGCTAGGAGTAGATAGCTACTATAATTGGTTATAATTTATAAAGTTAATTATGGCCACAAAATTTTTCTTATTTCATACATGATAAGTCTAAAGATAAACCAATAATAAGATGAGAAATATTTTATGTTTTGCATTTTATTAAAAAAGAAAAACTGATTTTGAGGCAAAAGCTATATAACACATAAAGTAGAATAAATGAATCAGTTTGAATTGTTTGGAAATTATGCAATTCAGCTGCAAAATTACAGTGATTTCACTTATTTTTACATCATTTTATTGTTATTTTTTGGATATTTCCTTTGGTGGAAAAGGAGATTATTGATCCTGAAGCACTGGCTCTATTATATGTAATATTTAGGCTAAATCACACATGTTTTTTAAAATGACTTTCCACATGGTAGGCCTTAAGAGGTCTTGGCCATTCATGTATTCTCCTTTTTCTTTGCACTCAGTTTTTTATCACTTGCTATATTAACCATGTGATATATATGAATACCATATTTCTTTATTTAAAAATACCATTTTAGTCTTCTAAACCAAAACAATTTTGGTTTTAAGTTGCCTGTGATATTTGCATGAAGAATCAGTGTGCTACTTGCCATGTAATTAAATTTACAAAGTCAAGATCTTGTTTGACATCGATCAGGTATATTCTATTTGAGCTGAACCTGATAAAGATGTGCATAATGAAACTGCAGTTGCATCAGGGGGTTTGTACACTCAACACCTGACACTGGTATAATTGAGAAGCCAAATAAAAATCCCATCACTGTAGATTTTGTTATCCCAGTGACAATAGAGATAAAAGGCAAAAGACTGTTTAGGAACTATTAGAATATAGAATTACATTTGAATTTTGATTAAACACTTATAAAAACAAATATTATTTCTAAGATTTGGAAAGAACACAAACTTCCAGAAAGGATACTGAGACAGAATATAACAGGATAGAGGGTTTTGGGGTTCAGGCACACATAGGTTTGTGTCTCCTTTTTTTTTTTTTTTTTTTTTTTTGAGACAGAGTCTCATTCTGTCATGTAGACTGAAGTGCAGTGATGCAATCTCAGCTCACTGCAACTTCTGCCTCCTGGGTTCAAGCAATTCTCTCCCCACAGCCTCCTGAGTACCTGGAATTACAGGTACCTGCCATTATGCCCAGCTAATTTTTATATTTTTGTAGAGACAGGGTTTTACCATGTTGGCCAGGCTGGTCTTGAACTCCTGACCTCAGGTGATCTGCCAACCTTGGCCTCCCAAAGTCCTGGGATTACTGGCGTGAGCTACCCGCCCAGCCAGGTTTATGTCTTAGCCTAGCTTTTTATTCACTCTGTGATTCTGGTCAAGTTCTTGTTAATTTCTCTCATTTCTAAAAGGTATTGATCATTCCTACTATCAATTCAAAACTATACATAAAGTGTCTGGCTTAGAAGGTATTTCAGAAAGCTGCTTTTCTTTTAAAATTATTATTTTATTTCAGTAGGTTTTTGGGGAACAGGTTGTGTTTGGTTACATGAATACATTCTTTGGTGGTGATTTCTGAGATTTTAGTGCACCCATCACCCAAGAAGTATACAGTCTATCCAATGTGTGGTCTTTTATCCCTCACCCACCTCCCAACCTTTTCCCTAAGACCTCAAAGTCCATTGTAACGTTCTTATGCCTTTGTGTCCTCATAACTTAGCTCCCACTTATGTGTGAGAACATACGATGTTTGGCTTTCCATTCCTGAGTTACTTTATTTACAGTAATGGTCTCTAAATCTATCCAGATTGCTGAAAATGCCATTATTTTGTTCCTTTTTATGGTTGACTAGTATTCTGTGGTACATATATGTATACCACATTTTCTTTATTCACTTGTTGATTGATGGACATTTGGGCTCTTTAGAAAGATTTCTATCAGAGATACTGTTATTTAGACAATGGTTAGTGATGGCAAAATATTACGTTTAGATTTCTCCTTTGCTTTGATATTTTGACCAAGGATCTTGGGTTGTGAAATTGTTATTCAGTTGCTTATATCACATTTTAATATTGGAATACTGTTTTTCTGATCTTAACATGGACAACAAGAGCATCAGGAGTGGCTGAATTTCTGGAACAAGAGGAAAAAACATCTCTAATTATTTTAAATCAGAACGAAAGAAATGAAACTACATTAATGGGTAAACCCTTTAGAAGCACAATAAGTGAAAATGAAAAGAACATTTTAAAGTATTGTTGAATGAATTGGCTTGATATTTTTTATATAGATAGTCACTCTTTCTTACTGAAAAGATAAAAGAGCGATGTCAGGGTAGATAAATGATGGTGCTGTGAAAAATGCTCCATATGTCTGTATTCTGCTTTTCAAGTACGTTACCAAAAAGCCAGAGGTGGGGGTAGGTCAGTTTCTATAAATTGCAATGTGTTTGTTTTCAGTTGTGTAATCACAATGGTTGAGCATGATTTTCCTTGTGAGGTGAGGGAGGCAGAGTAGCAGTTTCACAAGCCATCGAATGGTACTTGTCAGAAAGCCTAGATGCAGAATTAGTGTATGGACTCAGGTGATTAGTATGATTCCAACAGTGACAGAGGTAAAGGCTTGGTCCTGAACTGAAATTTACTAATCTTGTGTCCATGATGACTTAACATTTTCTAACAATAGCTCTTTGCCAGTGAAGTGAAAGGACATACACACTTGCTCTACCTTGCTGGATTGTTGCAACGATTATATATAATTGCAGATGACTAAACATGAAGCAAACTATGAGTCATTGTTGGATGCCTGGTGTATCTTCTATTCCAGTCTCTTTAAAATGAATTAGGCCTGGCACGGAGGCTTACGCCTGTAATCCTTTGGGAGGCTGAGGTGGGCAGATCACTTGAGGTCAGGTGTTCGAGACCAGCCTGGCCAACATGGTGAAATTCCATCTTTACTAAAAATACAAAAATTAGCCAGATGTGGCGGCACATGCCTGTAGTCCCAGCTACTCTGAGGCTGAGGTGGGAGAATCACCTGAACTTAGGAGGTGGAGGTTGCAGTGAACCAAGATCACACCACTGCACACTAGCCTGGGTGACAGAGTGGACTCTGTTTTAGAAAATAAAACAGATCTGATTGGGGACACTTAGGGAGTAGGGGAAGGGAGAAAGTTTGTTATTTCTGCTGACAATAGAGATTCAAAAGGAAAAGAATGTTTAGAAACCTCCAGAATGTACATTTCAATTTGAGTTTTGATTAGAATTCCTATGATATGCAAGTATTATTTCTGGGAATGAATTACAACTGAGGCAGAGTATGACAGGTTAAGAAGGACTTTGGGTCAGCCAGACATGGGTTTGTGTCTTGGCCTAGATTGTTAATTTCCCTCATCTCTAAATGATATCGACAGTTCCTAAAATTTAGAAATATTATCAAGAGAATTTCCATTTCTGACCTATGTTTTGCGCTCTCTCTCTCTCTCTCTGTCTCTGTCTCTGTCTCTGTCTCTGTATCTTTTTCTTTAGAAGAAATCTCACTTTGTCGCCCAGCCTGAAGTGCAGTGGTGCAGTCTCGGCTCACTGCAACCTCTGCCTCCCACATTCAAGTGATTCTCCTGCCTCAGCCTCCTGAGTAGCTGGGACTATAGGTGCACGCCACCACACCCAGCTAATTTTTGTATTTTTCAGTAGAGATGGGATTTCACCATGTTGTTCAGGCTGGTCTGGAACTCCTGACCTCATGAGCCACCTGCCTCAGCCTCCGAAAGTGCTGGGATTACAGGCATGAGCCATCATGCCTGGCCAAGTTTTTTTTTTTTTTTCTTTTGAGACGGAGTCTAGCTCTGTCGCCCAGGCTAGAGCTCAGTGGCGCGATCTTGGCTCACTGCAACCTCCACCTCCCAGGTTCAAGTGATTCTCCTACCTCAGCCCTCCAACTAGCTGGGATTACAGGCACCTGCTACCACACCCAGCTAATTTTTGTATTTTTAGTACGGATGGCGTTTCACTGTGTTGGCCAGGTTTGTCTCTAACTCCAGACCTCGTGATCCGCCCACCTCCGCCTCCCAAAGTTCTGGGATTACAAGTGTGAGCCACCAGGCCCTTACTGTTTTGCTCTTTGACCACCCAGGCTGTCTCTCACTCATGTTATAGAAAGGTGATATGACTACTTAAAACAGTCATAAGATGGAAGAGACCACAGGAAAGCCTGGTTTCGTACTTATTTCTTGTGAATATCATATTATACCTTTAGGCCATCCATGTTACCCTCGACCTTCCTGTAGGTAGCTCTACGTATCTCCTGTCAGTATTCATGGAGCTCAGCCGTGTCTAATTTTGTCTTCACAGTGGTACAGCTAGATCATCTTTTGATACCTTGTAGGAGGTACCAGTGATTGCCTGGAACAAAATGGAAAGCCCAAGGGCTGAGGAAGTCCTGGTAGAATTCTAATGAGTTTCTTACTGAACTATTCAAATGTTTACATCCAAATATCAAGATCTAATTTATTTAGCTCTTATATATTTAAATTCTGGAGCTTTAATGAGTCCGAAGCCACAGATGTAAATCAGTGTTTATGCCTTCAGAACTGACTTTAGATTTGAAGATTTGGTCCAAGAACTTGAGGAAACTCATTGAGCACACACCCAGATGGTTTACCTTAGGTGAAGAGATACAAATTTCTACAGAGTTGGCCCTTTTGGTTAAATAATTTTCCCAAACAAAATTTGTATATGTAACTTGTGTCCTTTAAAACCAATAAACAAGAAAGTATAGACCACAACAAATATGCCATGTAATCTGAAGGTGCTGTCATTCTATCGTAGGAATCCTAGTATTTAGTGTTGTAATTGGCCCTTATATTTTCATGAGGTTGTGAGTGTGGTTAGGTTAGAGTAAAAGAAAGTAATGCACTTAAACACTTGTCCTATTCTGCCCAATTCAACAAGAACATTTTTTCACCAAAGATTTAATAATAGGTTTCATAACCATAATTTATTTTTAATTGAGGCTTATTTTCCTGAAATAAGGTATATCCTTGATTTCCCCGGCCAATAGTTCATATGGTAATTACTAATTTCTACTTTGATATTATTGACAGGTGTTATCAAACTGAATTTATAGATTCTTGACTGTAGAAGGGTATCAGCTGGTTTATTTCTTATTTTTAAAGATGATCTATTAATTTAGTTTCTAACCATAAATGAAAGCCACAATTTCCTTCATGCTTTGCCTCCTGGCTAAAAATCATAATTAGTTATAACTCCAGAGTATTGCAAAATGACAAAGATTTTGAGAACACATGGATCATTTGAATCTCATAAGTAATGGTATGACTCAACTTTATTACACAAATTTAAAAGATTTAAAAAATTAAACATTAGACAAAAATAAATTCTGTATTTAATGGGGGATTAAATTACTTTAATGGTTGAGGGAATCATTTGTATGGTCTAGACTGAAAGTGAGCTTCAGATTTTTGCTGCTTTCTGCTATCACTGACCTCACACACATTTTTTAAAAGACTAGCAATGCAGTTACACATGGCAGTCATTCAAGAAACATTTGTTAAATTAATGAAGATGGGAGGAAAGAAAGAATGAATGAAAATGAAATGTAATTCCAAGTTCTGTCAAAGTTTCAAAATGTTGGGTATCATTTCTATCCGAAGTTGAAGTTTCTAAAATTTTATGAAGTTTTAGTACCTAGTTTCAGCAGAGGAAAATCATAAATTTCTTTTTTTTTTTTTTGAGATGGAGTCTTGCCGTGTTGCCCAGGCTGGAGTGCAGTGGTGTCATCTCCACTCTTCACAACCTCCACCTCCGGGTTCAAGTAATTCTCCTTTCTCAGCCTCCAGAATAGCTGGGATTACAGGCATGTACAACCATGCCTGGCTAATTTTTTGTATTTTTAATAGAGATGGGGTTTCACCATGTTGGCCAGGCTGGTCTCGAACTCCTGACCTTGTGATCGGCCTACCTCGGCCTCCCAAAGTGCTGGGATTACAGACGTGAGTCACCGCACCTGGCCAGAATATCTTTTAAACCAATCATTGTATTAATACTCTCATAGGGTAGAATTTACAAGATAAAATTTCAGTTACTTTATGAATTTAAGAATTAAACAACATTGAATCAAATAAATTGTACTTTGTGGAGCTCTTCCTTTAGCCTGCAAACCTATGCTTTTCCTTGATACCTAAATCTGATTTTAGATTGATTTCCTTGACAAGAAATCACAGAAGGGTGGAAAATAAACCATAGTGTCATGTGGGGCTTGAACTCTTGAACCTCTGTAACTTAGCTGTGTGACATTGAGCTAGGTGATTGCCCCATTTTCAATATTGTGTATTTAGCTATGCCCAAGTGGCAAAAGGCTGGCACCTTGTAGCCTCACAGTAAATAATAACCCTTAATATAGCTGTTGCTATTGTTACTATTGTTATTCAGGGTTGTATTATGATAATATTTTTAGAGCATACATTTAACAACTAAGAGTTTTAGCTACTTGATATTATGCATTAATTTGAATTCTTTTTTACTCTAAAGTATAACAAATCTATTTCACAAGATCATGCATGAAAGAATTACCCCAGATTGATGTGTTACTTTTAAAAACTTTCATTTCCTAACCTGAATTTTCAATAGCTTTTTATTGGAATGAGTAGCATATTATAGACTAGAATAAAGATACCCTAAAGGCCCTGTGAAATTTAATATGCATATTTATTATATAAAATACTTATGAGAAATTTAATCTGATGTTTTCCCTTGTTGAGATATAAAATTTGAGTTCAATGAATAGCATAACTGATCCCTCTTTCTTAGTTGAACATAAAATCATATTTTGGTGTAAAAATGCAAATAGATTAAGATTTTTAGCTATACTTACTTAGCTTTACATTTTTAATCAGCCTACTGAACAATGTTAAAATGTTTATAGATTAAATAATATATACAGTCTGTTTCTACACACACAAATGTATCATTAGTTATAAATCATAATAAATATCATATTTATATTATATATACATGTATATATAATGTATCATGTTATTTTAGTGTTTATGTATCATAATATGTATCATGTTACATTATGTAAATACATTATATAATATATAATGTATCTTACAATGATATGTACCATGTTACATTATATATACATATAATGTAAATATAGCATGTATTATATGTGCATATGTGTGTATGTATATCTACATTAATATATGTGTATGATATACACATATATAATGTAAATATATTGGTATATATGTGTGTGTGTAATTTACTATCTAAAAGATAAGGTGAAATAACAATTGGCAAATAATCAAATGTAACTGCAGTATAATATTTATATTGAAGGAAATTCTAATCATCACTGGTTATTTTTAGGCCCTGCCTCTCCCTTTTTTTGAGGCAGGGCCCTCAGATTCTAGCAAGGTGGTTAGGACGCCCGCTGGGTCTTAAGTACAGCTCTGTTGTGATTTTGGTGACCTACCATTTCTTGATTCATGTCTGATTTTCAAGCTTAATTTGCCCACATTTTCATTGATTCTGTGAGCTAATGTTCTTCCAATAAATTCCTTTTTTGCTTCAGTTTCTATTATTTGCAACTGAGAATTCTATCTGGGAAGATACCATTGCTTCCTATACCACCGTCTTATTTTCATGATATTATGCATTCAATTTGTGCTTTCAAAAATGTAAACTCTTTGGTATTTTTCCTGCCACATTGTGAAATGAAACTTATCTTTTTGTGAAGATGTTATATCCTTTCTCTTTTTCTTCAAAACAGGTAATATCTATTCTGAAGAACAGAAAAAAGAAATTGTTCATGTCGACACTAATTTAAATGCTAATTCGAGGTTTATCTTTCACTCTGTGCTCAGACAGTAACAGGGTCGTTACAAAATAAAGACACCTCACAGGGTTGAAGCACACTGCGTGTGGTAGACTGAACAATGTAGCTGTGATATTTTCTGGCTCCTCCCACAAAAAGGGTTAAGTCTGTCTCCCTACCCTTGAATCGGGGCTGGCTTTGTGTCTTGCTTTGACTAGTAGATTGTGGTAAAAATGACATAGTGTCAATTGTGAGTCTGGGCTTCAAGAGACCTTGCAGCTTCTTTCTTTATACTCTGGGGATACTGCTCTGAGACTACCATGGAAGTAATATAGTCTGTCCTGCTAGAGGATAAGAGGTCACATGAAGAAAACCAAATGGGCTCCAGCTGCTAACCAGCAACAACTGTGGGGCTTGGACCTACCAGCCCATCTCACCTTGCAGATGAATGCGGCGACCTTAGTGAGCCCAGGCACCACCAGCAAAGGAAACGCTGCAATCCACAGAATTATGGGAAATAAGGAATTTTACTTTTTGTAGTTACTACATGTTGGGTGTGGTTTCTTCTGTAGTCGTAGTTAAATAAAAACTTTGGCAAGTCTTAACACCCCCGATAGAATACAATATTCATTTTAACATAATGGAGTAAAATAAATGTCCCTATGTTATCATATTCTTCTCACTGCAAAGATAATAACATTTTATGCATTCTAACTTTCATGAATGATTCCTAAGCTTATTGGACTTTTGACGCCTGCACATTTTCACTGGGGTATTTTGATATGCATGTGCTTTCTTCACCTAGTCACTCGCAATAGTGCTGCATGAGATATATATATATATATATATATATATATATATATATATATATATATATAATCTTAGATATTTAAAATTATTTCATATTAAATATTTAAAACAATTTAAAGCGACTTTTTCTTTAAATATTTGGGAGCCATTTGGAAACATTTCTTTAGCTAAATGGAGACAACAGGAGATTGTCAAATCTAGTTCTGAGTTAAACAAATTTTGCGTTAAGAAAATAACTACATCTTTGTATTTAAAACAGAGGCATCTGATTTATAAGGTGGCATTTGGGAGAATTCCTGCATTTAAAAAATTCTAAGCCTAAGAATGTATAAAACCCATTATAAATTTATAAAGACTAGCTATTAGCTTGTGTTGAGTCTCATTTACTATAAACATAAAGTTTAAATGACTTGTTATAAATTCACACTGAAACGTGGGAGGTAAGATTTTTTTTAGATGAAAAATAGGTTGTCATAAGACTCAGCATTATACTTGAATGTACCCAACAGCAACATTTCAGAGTAATCCTGCAGAGAGACATTTAGTTGCCTTACAGAAGAATTTCACTGGAGTGGCACACCAATGGAATTTGAGCTCCAATCAGGCATGGACTCTTGTCATCAAAGGGATAAAAATTTAACCCATCATTTTAGCATTGTCAAAGAGGAGGCTGATGACAGCAAGAAACAAAGTTGCAGGAGACAAAAGGATGCTCAGGTTAGAGAGAGCTGAGAGATGGGCATGAGTATGAGCTTGCCTAGGGTTAAGACTACAGACAAAAGCCTCCCCGCATCAACAAACAGAGCCAGCAGCAAGCATTTGGCAGTGGGAAGGAGAGCCTTCAGACACATCAGTTGCCGAACATTCCATCATTCCACATGAGTTATGCATACATAGGTCTTGCACATCATCCTCAAAGATTAATGACGTTGGCAGGAGGTCACAAAATAGTAAAGAATTTCTATATTGGGCCAAGAAAACTGCAGGGTACCCAGAAAATGATTTGTAGGACAGCACAAGAAGTGTGATCTAGATCAGACTTATATGAGAGACTGTATTACAGTTTTCAGAGTATAAATGTTCTTATTAGTTCATCAGAAAAAATGAAATCCTGATTTATGGATCTCACTGTGTAGTACTTAAAGGGTTTTTTTTGGATGGGAATGGATGCTAAGATAACAAGATGGGAATTTTACACTAAAATAAATGCTCAGTCATTTTTTTCAACATTTCCTCTTTAAAAATGATGTCCTAGGTTCTAGATACTTTGCCAATGTGTTAGTGTCCTATTGCTGCTGAGACAAATTATCACAAACTTAACTGCTTAAAACAACACAGACTTATAGGTTGGAAGGTCAGAAGTCCAGAATGAGTTTCGTTTGGCTAAAATCAGGTTGTCAGCAGGGCTACATTCTGAAATCTCTAATGGAGAATATGTTTCCTTATCTTTTCTAACTTCTAAAGGCTGCCTTAGCTCCCAGGTTTATGGCTCCCCTCCATCTTCAAAGCCAGCAGGGTAGCATCATCAGATCTCTCCCCCTTTCTCTCTCCCCCTTTCTCTCTCTCTCTCTCTCTCTCTCTCACTTCTACTTCCTCATCCTTACATTTCCTCTTTCTGACTCTGATCTTCTTGCATCCGTTTTATTAGAACGCTTATGATTCCATTGGCCCACTTGGATAATCCACAATAATTTCCCCACCTCAGTGCCTAATGGTGGGGAAATTATTGCAGTGTTTAATGACATCTGCAAAGTCCTTTTTGCAAGGTAAAGTGACATATTCATTTTTTAATGAATTTCAGGACTATTTCAGGCAATTAGCCCATTGTATAAGAAGTACTAAAACTACTTGTCAACTACGTTTATTTAAAGATAAGTAACTCTATGTTTGTCTTAAGCTCTATTAAAAAATGTTTTTGCATAAGGGTCAACTTAGAAAACATATACTCTGACAAGTTACATTGGCTAGTTACAGGGTAGAAGAATGCCACTAAAAATTTGCCCAGCTTTTAGCTACTAGGATATTAAGATTAGAATGTGTTGGAGATGTAGTGATTTGAAGGCAGTTGGTTATATTTTGCCTCAAAATGAGGTCCCTGGTCATAAATGCAAAAAATAAATAGACCTTGGTTTATGATTCTCTGCTTTAGCTAAATTGTTGATTACATAAAGCCTAATGGTGCCGCCTGTGAAAAATTATATTTTTATATATTGAAGTATTCTGTAGATTTGTTACAATTTAACACTAGCTTCTAATATTTCAGCCTGAAGTAGGATTGCAGAGAATGTTAAGAAATTACAGTTGTAAGAGAACAGTGCTTGGAAATATGGGCACCAGAAATATGACTACCTCAGTTCAAATTCTTTATTCTACCATCTCTTGGTTGTGAGCATTGGTAATTTATTTCACTTCTTTGTGTGTGAGGTTTTATTGTTGTTGTTGGTTTTTGATATTTTTCATCTGCAAAGTACCATTTGATAGTACCTACTGTATAGAGTTGTTACAAGGATTAAATGAATTTTTAATCATTTAATCACTGCTTAAAACAGAGATTAGCATATAGAAAATACTCAATAGATATTAAAATAAATAGTCCAAGTTTATCAATAATTTAATGTACGACTGTTATGAAGATGTCTTCATGAATGTTTTCAACCTAAATGCTTTAGAATTCTTGGCTAGCCTAAGATTATATTCAATGATATATTCAAGCAATCTTCCATATTTCTGATAATTATATTCTTCTACCAAATGTCTTCTGTGAATGCTATTATCATAGTCTCATTGAAAAACTAAGAGAAATAATACATTAAACTATTAGAATCAGGAGACTTGCTCAAAGGATATTAGCTTTTCCGGTCATGTGTTTTTATTGCTCTGATGTGATTTACGTTCCAGACAACTGCATCCCCATTTCCACCTCCATTACCAGTATTTAACAATTATAAGTGGCAAAATTTCAGCAGTGCTCATTAAATCATCTCCACTAAGTGGACAAAGTATGTCATTTGTGATGTCACTTTAAAATGGTATTTGGTTTGAATCTATGTCTTTGTCTGGGAATCTTTAGTTCAGTGCATTTATTAAAAAGTTCTTTTTTTCTCTGTATATCTAACTTAAAACAAAACTGATTAGGCTGCTTTTGCTTTCTTGGAATGAGAAACCATCAGAATGCACAAGTCAGAATTTTCTCAAAGCAGCTCAAAATTCTCTCTCAATTTAATGGCAATGGAGCAGAAGACTTGAGTGGAAATGATAATTTTAGGAGTTGTACAGCTTATCCTAGAATTTGATGGTTGTGAAGGTGGTTTGTTTTATGGATGGTATATGGAATCTGTTGATGAGTTTGGCATTAATGCCAAGTAAACCAGTAAGAGACTTTGAATTAGTTATTAGTGGCTGTCCCTCCAAATACTAAATAATTGGAATCCAAATTTCAAAGTTGTGGAAGAGCATAAAGAATGAGTATTTTCAACTGATGCTCAGTTACTATGACTAGAAAATATTTTAATGACTGATATGATTCTTTTTTCAATATATTTTTTTCTAGCCTCTTTGATGTACAAAAACTAAACAAACTGTTATATTCTAGCATTTTGTAAGCTGATTTTAAAATTCAGGTATATTTTAAGAAAAATTAGTATGCATGCTTAAAATTTCTTTCCACATTACTCATCAAAACAATGTTCTGAAGTAGCTAAAGCTGTGTTTACAGCATCTTCAGGGATTTGGGCTGTTGAAAGGAACAAAAGAATGTCACCAGGGTAACTATCTGCACAGGCAGGGAATTCAGGAACAAAATTTTACATGAATGAAGAAATAGTACAAAAGCCAATAATATTTTAGTGTAAGAATATTGCCATTACTGGGGGAGGGGTTATCATAACAGAATTAAAAGCACTGAGAATATAATAGTAGACTAATTATGAAGTGCTATATATAACTCATTTAATCTTCACCACATTCCTTTGATGTAGGTGCTACTTTTATGCAATTCTTACAGATGAGAAAACTGAGATTCATTCTGGCCCAGGGTTGTATAATGAGAACTAAATCTCAAATCCAGCAATCTGAGCCCTTAAGCATGGGGAGATGAAAGTTTAATATTTTTCTTCTGGATTGTTTTACCTTTAATACGTTAGAGTCTTTTGTATAATTAAATAGGTAAGACTCAGCTGAAGTTTAAACAAAGACTTCACTCACTTTTCTGAAATATAACAATACTTTTTCAACTTCTTTTATTCCTAAGATATTATTTGTACATGCTTTATCTCTACATCTAAAGCTCCTATGAGGATTTCCTAAATATTAGTTATTTTTATATTTTTTATTGTCTGTTTTCCCTACATTATATATCCCATACTTTCATATAGTGATTGATGACTTAAATATTTTCAAAAACAATGATGGATTAATGGAGATATGTTATTTAAGGAGAATTTGAGATCTAATATGTCTGGTTTAAAAATAATAAGATTTTCTTTAAAACCTTTAAAATCTTAAATTGTTTTCAGGGTTAAATACTATTTAACATTCCCAAGTTTATAGTTCAGTATAAATCCCTTAAGCAGTGATGTTCAACTTGGTCAAATATATTTTCCACATCATTTGTTATGACAAGGTTTCCTGCGTCGGCTGCGTCGGCTAGGTATGCTTGCAAATATGAAATGAATAAAAAATATTTTCCTTTAGATAATAAATACATTGAATACAGACTGGATCATGAGAAAATTTAGAATTTTTCAGTCTTGAACAATATACATAATTATATTTAGACCCTAGTAATTCATAGATGAAAATTATGGCAATAATAATCTAGAGCAAATAAGCCCAAAGGGTTTTAGTTGGATTTTTTATATGCCCTGCATAATTATTAAGGTTCTTAATTGATCTAGATTATAGTTACTATTGTTATATTAAAGTATATTTGGGATTTTTATTTTTTGACACTGTATTCTTGATTTTTATAATAGAACATTATATATTATAACTGTAAAATGATTGGAATCACAGTAGGTCATTGAACAGCAGAATCTACAGATAGGCCACTCTTGAGAAAAGTAATTATTTCCAAGTCACTTAAAACTTGGAAGAACTAATTGTATACCTTTTCCAACCATGATTGAATTAAGGAAAGAGTAGTCATTTAGCTGCTGCAAACCAGTTTTGGAAACACTATTTCTCATTTTTCAGTTACTAAAGAAGACATTTTACAAAATTGCAAACTTTGTTGATAGCGTTTTGGCTCCAAAACAAGTTTTTGATTGCTGACAAACTGAACCCTGCCCCGCCCCACCGTGCACTTACCCCCCGCCCCCCAACATAATTTTAAATAAGAGTTTATGTAAAAAACTTTGAAGGCTCTGAAACTATCTGAAAAATATGTGAATAATATTAACCGGTATATTGGGATCATTCCTACGTGCTGAAAGGACTCTGAGTTTTGAAACAAGTCTCTGGGTCACTCTTTCAAGAAAGCTTTATTGTAAGTACACCCCAGTGTCTGATTTCTAATCTTTGATTTACTTGCCTATTTCTCTGATTAGACTGTCACATGAGGGCTGGGACTGTCTTTTCTGAGCTGTGTCAAGCCTAGTGCACAGTAGGTGCAAAATACATATTGGATGGATGGATGAATGAATGAATGAATAAGTGAGTTAATTATCCTTTCATTTCATCCTTCCTGATTTGTTTACAAATAATATACATAGGTTGTTCTATGAAGATGATGGCACTCTGATATCAGGATTACTTAAGGGTAGAACAAGCTATACCATAAGGGATATAAAAATAAATGAGCCAAGGATCTTTCTGTTGGCAATATGGTGGTGAGAGTAGGGATTGAGTGCACAGAGGAGAATTTCAGGAAGAGCAGGCATCAAATCATGGGTTTGTGAAGGTGCCTGGTGTATGCAGAACTGGATGAGAAAAATCAGGTTTGGTGGAAAGTGACAAGAAAGAATGGTAGATAATGTGTTGAAACTAGGTTATTATGGGTCTGAAATACCAAGGTGAGGCTTTTAGACTGTGAAACAAAGGAAATCAAGGAGAACATAAGGAAAAAGTGAAATAAAGAGATTTCTGAATATGTCAGGGAGTCTTTCTTGGAAACATGCATCAAGGGCTGGGTTGGGCGTGGTGGCTCATGCTTGTAATCCCAGAAGTTTGAGAAGCCAAGGCAGGCAGATCCCCTGAGGTCAGGAGTTTGAGACCAGCCTAGGCAACATGGTGAAACCCCTTCTCTCGTAAAAATACAAAAAAAAAAAAAAAAAAAAAAGCTGGGAATACTGGTACGTACCTGTAGTCTCAGCTAGTTGGAAGGCTGAGGTAGGAAGATGGCTTGGGCCCAGGAGGCAGAGGTTGCTGTGACCTGAGGTCTGAGATCCTGTCATTGCACTCTAGTCTGGGCAACAGAGTGAGACTGTCTCAAAAAAGAAAAAAAATAATAAAAATGCATCAATGTTATCATGAAGTATTTTGAAATGATAACTATACACAAAGAGTCCCTTGAGAATGATAGGAAATGAATGGCAGGACTATTGTTTGGCTGTCTTGATTTGGGTACCAGGCAAGCCTTTGGATGGAAAGCTTTCTTTACAAAAAGTGACAATGACCGTTTGGAGGAGGTGGTTCAAAAAAAATTTTTCTCAGGTCATGATTCCTCTAGAGAAAACATAGTTTGCTTTTGTACAATAAACATATTAATGTAATAAATAAATAAAGGTCTTTGTAGAGACCTTGGTCAAACTGCTCTAAAGTCTCTTTGCTCTCTGACAAAGTTGACCTTCCAAATTTGTTTATTCTTAAAATGAATGTGACCTATATAAAGTTCTTTCTGCTTTCATATAAAATTCTTACTTCTAAACGGAAGGAAATGTAGATAGATATATAAGCAAAATCATTATAGTAAAAGTATGGCCATCTTCCTGAATCTCTTAAAAAACACAAATATTTGTGGATTGCCTACTGTGTGCCATGCTCTTAATAGTTTTATATTTTCTTCCATTTCTGTGAGCATATCTATATTATTTTCTCGATACTTAATAAATTTTTGAGTGAATAGAGGATGAATGTAAAAGTGGAACTGTTGCAAGAAAGAGTAGATTTTATCATATTATTTTGGAGATTCTTTCTTTGTACACTATTTTCCATTTACCCTCCCTCCCTCTCCCGTTCCTTCCTTCTTCCCTTCCTTTCTTTCTTTCTTTCAAATCAACATATCCTGATACAGTATGACAATGCATGTCTTAAAGGAAGCAAATAAGAATGCAGATACAATTGCAGTGTGTATATTTATTGTTCTTCCTGTGAAAATGGCAGATTGAAAAACTTTAATATACTAATTGTTTCTATGCAAATAAATTCTGCTAAGTACAAATGATCATTATCCATTTCTTAAAACAAGCACAACAGGACTTTTACTTGGTAAATGTTTTTAGTATTTAGAGATATTCTTTGTAGGAAATGTTAAATGAATCATGTCAGTGAGTGAAAACAAAACAAAACAATCTCAACACATTTCATGACTACCAACTGGAAAGACGAAGATAAAAATTTTCCCCAGTGAAACTGATTTCTTACACTAGCATCTGCCAATTCTATGTTTACATTTTCAGCTAATGTAGATCTGTAGATTAACTGAGAGAGATTTTAAAATACACTAGGAAATACGTCTGTACAGAACAATTCCTCAAGTAACAGATATTCTAGGAGCTAATTCAATTTATAAGCTCATAGGAATGCAAAAGAGGATATGTAATCTGCTGATCACACTAATTTTCCTTGTGACTATTCTTTGCATTTATTTCATGTGACTTGTAGAAATCCCACTTCATTCACTACTCCAATTAATGAACTATGATGTTTGGAGTGGTATGTTGCAGTCAAATTCTCTAAAGAGTATTTGAATCCATTGGAAAATGGAGAGTATTCCTATGTAGACATGAGTAAAATTAAATGTCCACAGATTAACATATGTATCCATAAAAAGAGTAATATGTAAGTTGTTATATAAACTTTTAAATAAAATAAAATTATACACAAATATGCATATCATACACCCCCCCCAGCCATCACACCAACAGATATGTTTGTTCCTAATTCTTAATCATTTTCATAAATAATATTTGGTGAGTTTATCTTTGTTTTATAAAATAAAGAAATTAATTCACATAGTTTACTTGGAATTTAAATGCTATATTTAGATATAACATTTGAATTAGAAAAAAATCTCTCATATTCCATAATCAAACTCACTAAGAGCTTATTTTTTAAAAAACCTTAAGGCTATAGTTATCTTGATATTTAGAAATTGAAATGATATTTTTGTTTTTTACATCAATAAGTTATTGGTTTTGATCTTGGGGGAAGAAAGCTAAGGTGAAGGAGAAATGTGCCTAAAATTTACTATGATAATAAAAAGTTCTTTATGTGATTTTGAGATTCCTTACTATGAAGCACTGTAATGAATACTGTTCACAATAAATTAACTCATGCAGTAAAAGAGATAAACTTCATCAAAAATAAGATATCCCAAAATCCCATCAAGTTTAATTTTGTATTATAGCCATTTGTCTGGAGATTATACCCTCCTTTTTTAAAACTATCCTGTTCTAAAAATATGTCTCCTCTTCTAAAACATGCGTTACCATGCACATGTGTTCTAATTTCTAGGAAATAACATGAAAAAGCACCAATTCTTTAAGTAAATTCATGAGTTTCTTTGAATTGTATAACCATTTTATGTCAGAAGCATTGCCTTAAACATAAATATGAAGTTGATTTGGAATATAATGGTGAAGAGGGAAAATAGAGCTGAAAGGAAATATTGTACAGTTACCGTAAGTGGGTTTATTTACTTAAATAAATAATAAAGAATACTTGGGCTTAATTCAAGAATCAACTAGTAGAGCTAAATAAACAAAATTGCTTTCTTTTTAAACATTAATTTAAAACCTCTTATTGGCTGATTTATGCTACTTTCTGGAAATCATTGGACATAATGCTTTATATGAGTTAGGGTGGTTTCTACTATCAGCAATAGAAAGATCTCCACTCAGCTGACATTAAATCATGAAAAAAATGATTATCTCATGTAAAAACTCATTCAGAAGCAAAGCTGTTGAATACTAGACAGTAGAGCCAGTAAGATCTGCTTAAATGCTTAAAAACTTACTCACTGAAAAACAACTGTTCAGAGTTAATACTTTGGGCAAAATCAATGTTGTAGACTTTTTTGTCTCACTAATTATAGACAAAAGTCTTATTTAATTGTTATTTCTGATTGAAATCAGCTGGTATTCAAATTAAGTAAAACACCCTTCATGCACTCAATAATATTTGTTGATTACTTACCTTCTGCAACTTTGAATAGTACAGGATGTTTCATAGAGTACAATTTTAATGCCATCTTTTGAAGATAAATTATGATATGTGAATCAACAAATAGATATCATTTCAAAGCTCCAAGGGTAATGCTTTATATATGCTGATGATTTTTATTTAGAGAGGACTGTGATCACCATCCTTTGAAAAATTCTACCTTTCTTTCATTTCGGGAAAAGAAAACACTGATTAAAGTTTTTACATTTAAGAGTAGATGATGAGTGGAAATCTGGTTTGAGGAAAAGTACTTAATCCCTGACTGGAGCCAGCATTGATATCAGTGTTACATTTGGAGACTATTTTTCTTTGCACTTCTACATATGAGGGAAATTAGCTTCTGTGCTGCTTAAATCAGTATTATTTGGGGCTTTAACAGAAAGAAAAGCTGAAAAATACAAAATGTTTGATGTATTCATAAGTAATGCATTTTAAATACAAACTCAAAGTAGCCAGAAATGATCATTAACCAAATTGTAGATCTTAAGGCTTTAGATTATTTCATCTTATCATAAATAACCCTAAATATCTATAATCTATGTGAGTATGCAATTATACCTTCATGTAGTCTTCAGGATGTCTCAAGCAGTGTGGTCCAACAGAACTTGCTGCAGTGATTGAAGAGGATGTATTCTGTGCTGTCCAAGATCGTAGTCCTGTTTCTCTTCTGTTTTTTTTTCTCATTTGCCCTTCTTGAAGAAGGCATACATGGCTAGACAAATACAGATAAAGATATCGAGGTAATAAATTGATTTCTCATCCATCAAGTGAGTAGATACAGAAAAAGAGTAAACTAGTAGGCACATATACATAAGTTAAACTAGATATCTGGTAGTAACTCAATGAGTACTTAAAACTTCATGGTGAACATGGCATATTTTTCTGATACAGCAGCTTTTATTATTTTGATGGAACTAATTATGTTAAAAAACTAATACGTTTTGTAATTCTCATACATTTCTAGTGAAACCTCAGAGCTTTGTCTGGCTCTTTAGTAAAAATCTACTGTTACTAATTCTTCAGTGGAAATCTTCAGGTGCATCCTGCAGAAGACAGACTTCAAGCCCTGCCCTTCCCTCTGTTTTTTTCCTCTAACTTTGATTTTTTTTTTTTAAGTAGAGATGGGGTTTCACCATGTTGACCATGATGGTTTCAATCTCTTGACATTGTGATCTGCACACCTTGGCCTCCCAGTGCTGGGATTACAGGCATGAGCCACCATGCACTGCCTTAACTTTGATTTTTAATGCATAACTTTGCTTCAGAGGATGTGTAAGGTTTACGTAGTTCCCAATTAAAATTGCCCTGATGATTATAAAGATACTGCTTCAAAATTTTGAGATCCATTTTCCACCTTGTGTTTAGCAGGGTGATATTTGCATCTGTAACTAAAAGGCAACCTGGGAGATGAAGAGAGCCTTGAAGTAGTAGGGCATTTACAGTCTAATTACCTAGACACTCACCAGTTACAGTCTCCACTTGCCAATCAGGAAACAGTCAGCTTGTGTATCCAGAATTTTGGTGGGAATTTAATAAATGGAGTATAAAGGGAGCACATGTTGAATGTTTGCTGAGGCATACAGAGATTAGCAACAGTTGGAAATTGTTGAAGTCTGGAGGTAAAAGAAGAATCAACATCACTGAATATTACCGAAGCCTGACACTTTAAAAATTTTAGGTTATATTTAATATTTTAGACTGGACTTGTGGCTTCTGGAACACCAAAGAAGAAGTAGCATGCTCTCTGTCTTCCCTCACCTCCCAATTTCCTACTGGGGACTCCCATGGCCTGAAGATAGTGGCCAGAGTGCAAGAGATCTAGGGTCATAAAATCCTTGAGGACCAGTCTCCTGAGGCCTGGAGCAGGACAAAAGAAAAACAGATGGGGGGAAATGGATGAGAGGTGAAGAATAGCTGGCAACTCATGTCTGATACAACTTCTCAAATTTGATTCTGTCACAGAAGGAAGCATTTTTTAAATTAGGTGGCCTTTTCTACTTCAGGGATATAGAGATGCAGCTGTTTCAGTTTTTCAAATCAATGTGAGTTTGATTCTATAATATTTACATATTTATGTCCTAATTACAACTAACACATACTGTGTTTGTTTTAAATATATTGAAAAAAAAATTTTTTTAATATATTGAAAAATTTAAAAGCATCAGGTAATTATTATGAAATGCATTTTGTTTTTCTACCAGAAGTTCTACTACTAAAGGCATATGTGATGAAGAATTTATAATTACAATTCATTTTTATGAGCAAGCATACTAAGATAATTAAATATTTTAAGTATAGTTGCAGAAGGTACAGAAAATGTGTAATTGGAATGTGCTATTGAAATGGAAGGTGAAAATAAATTAAAAAAATATTATTTCAGCACCATAAAAATAGTTAACTGCTTTTCCACTCTAAGCATCTAAGTAGTTTGTACATCATTCTTTCTTAAAATAATTCTTCCTTCTCTTTGCTTTACACAGACCTTTATTACTTTGTGCAGCATATAGTAATTACACTTGATCCTATAAAATATTTTGAAGTAATAAATGCTAGGTAGTAAAGTTAATTTTTGTGAACTGTGAGATTTTGTGAGAACAGATCATATTTTGTAACTAAGTATTACTGTCATGCCCAGTAAAAGCAAACCATCCTTTATTTAGAATCAAAATCCCTAGTAATTATAAATAATTGGGAAAGCTATTCTGGCATATTTTAGTCTAAATTTTCATAAGTAACATAGATGTCAAGTAAACAAGCAGTGATTTTTCTTTTTCAAATGGCGACATAAAGAATGTGTCATAGGATCATTTTGGCTTTAACTCAGTCCCCTAAAACTTTCACATCTAAATTAAAGCCCTCTAATCAGTAACACACATAATGACTCAGATGCAATGCAAGATAATATGACACCTCTAAGTTATCAAAGCTACAGTATATTATGCAGTCAAGTGCCATAGAGTGATGTTTTGGTCAATGATGGACTGCATATACTATGGTGATACCATAAGTTTATAATGGAGCTAAAAAATTTCAATATCTGGTGATGTCATTGCCATCATAGCGAAGTATTACATTACTCATATGTTCATAGTGATGCTGGTGTAAACTAACCTACTGTGTTGCCAGTTGTATAAAAGGCCAGCATATAAAATTATACACAGTACATAATACTGAATGATAATAAATGACTATGTTACTGGTTTCTTTATATACTGTTGATCAATATTTTAGAGTGTACTCCATCTACTTGTTAAAAAGGTTAACTGTAAAACAGCCTCAGGCAGGTCCTTTAGGAGGTATTTCAGAAGAAGGCATTGTTATCCTAGGAGATGACAGCTCCATGTGTGTGACTGCCCTGAAGGCCTTCCAGTGGCACAAGATGTGGAGGTGGATGACAGTGACACTGGCAATCCTGACACTGTGTAGGCCTAGGCTAATGTGTGTGTTTGTGTCTTAGTTTTTAACAAAAAAGTTTAAAAAAGTAAAATAAATACTGAGAATTTAAAATGCTTATAGAATAAAGATATAAGGAAAGAAAATATTTTTATATTATAGCTGTACAATGGGTTTGCTTTTTAAGCTGTGTTATTACAAGAGCCAAAAAGTTAAAAAAAATAAAACCTTGATGAAGTAAAAAAGTTATAGTAATCTGAGATTAATTTATTTTGAAGGTAGAACAATTTTAAAAATAAATTTGGTATAGCTTACGTGTACGGTTAGTTTATGAAGTTTAGAGTAGTGTGCAGTAATGTCCTAGGATTTCACATTCGCTCACCACTTACTAACTGGGACTCACCAAGGCAACTTCCAATTCTGTAAGCTGCATTCATGGTAAGGGTCCTGTACAGGAGTGCCATTAAAAAAAATCTTTTATACTGTATTTTTTACTGTACCTTTTTATGTTTAGATACACCGATATCGACCATTTGGTTACAGTTGCCTCTGGTATTCAGTATACTAACATGCTACACATATTTGTAGCCTAGGAGCAATAAGCTATACCATATAATCTAGGTATGCAGTAGGCTATACTCTCTAGGTTTGGGCTTAAGGATACTCTATGGTGTCTGCACAATGACAAAATTGCGCAGTGATGCTTTTTTGGGAACATATGCTCATTGTTAAGGGGCATATGACTGCATTATATTTAGTATAATGCAAATTTATATTTTAGTGTCTTATAGCTTGATAATCTAGGTTTGTTGTATTTTTTTTTGGTCAATCTAAGAAGGATATTATTGGTATCTGGATAAACATTTGTGAAATATTAGCTACACATATTTAGTTTTATTTGATAATGAAAAATTTCTTTTGATAGGTAGGAGTCTACTTCAAGATATTTACTATTGCATGAATTACAGAATGAATAAAATGGTTTCCTCATTATTTCTTTAAAGATTGTCCTCTGAATGGAGACTCAGTGATGAGTGCACCATTCTATGGCTTACCCACCATCCTTTGAGGACTTTGTGCCGTTGCGTAAGATGTAACATAGGTTCAAAAATTGAAAGTTGAAAAATGAAAAGCATTAGAAGAAGGTATCAGACGAGTGGCAAAATGTTCAACTCCCCAAATAGTCTCATGTTATTTTTTTCTCTAAATCCAAGTATAACATTTCATCTTACAAATTGTTATCTGTTCTTCACTTAATGGAGTTTTGAATTATACAGACAGAAACACAAACAGATGTAGGTACTTACTTTCCGTAACAACTCTTAGTGACCTTTTACCCTAGTGACTCTTGAAAAGTGATCTGCTTTTTAGGTGACTTTTTTTTTAAGCGTATCAAAGTTTTCACTGCAATATATATTTAATAAGTATATCTGTCAAGAAGTGGTATTTCAACATTATGCTTTGAGACAAAGACACAATTACTAATTTACTTGACACTACAGTTTTTAGTAAGAGAATATCACATGGAACAAATTTGTATCTCACACTGTTTGCATGAGCTAAAACATTTTAGTTTGCAAGCAAATGTTGAGAAGACTTCTCAATTTCATGAGCACACACACTCTTTTCCTTGGGTTTCACCATATTGCTCAGGCTGGTTTTGAACTCCCGAGCTCAGGTAACCTGTCCCCCTGAGCTCAGGTAACCTGTCCCCGTCAGCCTCCCAAAGTGCTGGGATTACAGGCATGAGCCACCGTGCCCAGCCTGAACTTTTTTTTTTTCTCCACAAACATTGGGTATTTTGGATTGAAATAAAACACAGCATAATTTTTCCTCATTAAAATTTCTTGGATTTCTTTTTTCTTTTAATGGCTTTTTATTGAGCGGCAAGATTTTTAGAAATCAATTAACATTGCTAATTGAAAGATGGCAATAGTTTGTATGAATGTCAATTTATCTTCATTTGGGCATATCTATTTCTTATCCCTTCTTTGTTATAGTTTACCATGAAATACAGTTTATATGCTGGCATTCTGTCTTTTTCCTTCTGTTTTTTAAATTTGTTCTTTGCATCAGTGCTAAATTTGTGACCCCTTCATATGTAGATTAGAATGAATGTTGCTTTGATCAGACAGCATTTACAAAAAAACAAAGCAATAAAAGAGCAGATGTAGAATAATTTCCGACTAAGTCTTTCTTTCAGAACATGTTTCTGGGCTCCAAAATATGTAATATGGCAAGTAATATTTTGTAAAGGGACTATCAAATCAATATACCAACATGTTAATTTAAAGTGTCTATGGTAGCTTTACACCATAACTTTTAAATAGTCAGTGAAAAAGACAATGAATATTTATTTATTTATGTAGAAAATAGCTTTCTACACATTTGAAGTCCTCAGATAAACTGGAGAGAATATGTGTAAAATGTCTCCCTGTTTGTAGTGACATCAAAGTGACATCATAATATTACCATTGCTGGACTGGAGGGTGATAGTTTTTCCTTGTTATCATGACTAGGGTGGTTTTCCTTGATTTGTATAAATGATTTGTATAAAGACTTGCCTGGATGTAGGAATGATAAGAGGAATCTAGAAAAGTGACCTTCTGTAATCACTTTTAATTTTTTATAACATGTAGTAAAAAATGCGCATATAATATAGCCAGCCTACTAAACAGAACATTTGGACATAAATTTCAGTGCTGGGTGGGAGTTGGCACATTTAATGACTGACCTGCATAATCCTGTACAAAGTAGTTCTTGCAGGGCTGTCGTAGGGTACAGTTTAACTTATATCTTCTTCCTACTTTCTTTTATTCTGTTTGAGAAAAGTACCTGTACTTGCCTCTGCTAATGATCAGGTTATGAGCTTTCCAAAGCTGTTTTTATTTTGCCATTATTTCCTAATGTCTTGTTATTCTTCTTTGATTATATTGGCAGAATTGCTTTTTTGAGGAGCCTGTGACTTTTTTTTTCAGGACTATACCAAAACAAAACAGTACTCATTTTCTTTTTCAGTCATAAATTATTTCCAAAACCGAAGACTGTGTACCATGCTTTGTACCATTTATAATGTGAAAGAATGCCTTTCCCAGCATGAATTGCAAACTGTTCACATTGCTGAAACAACAAAAATTATTTGTTATTTTTGGTTTCCTGGTTTGTAGTTATCAGAACATCTTGAGATCATGAAAACCCTTTAATGCTAGCTTTCGGCTGCTTGTTGATCATACATTTTATGTAGTATTATGTCAAAACTGTAAAGTTCTGTGAAGTAATTCTAGAAAATACAAAATCTGTAGTCTCAGTTTTTTCTTTACATTTGTTATTTTGTTTTAAGCTGAAGGGAACAAGCTAAGGAAAAGAGGTCTAACAAAGGGATAATTCACTATTCACATACACCAACCTCATTCCCTCTATCTGAAGAAAAATCAACTGAGTTTAACTTCCATTATTTTATTATTTGGTCTTCATTAGATTAATGATATAAGAATCTTTACTTAAACATGTTAATTATTACTTAAGTGATATCTTTTTTTTTTTTTTTTGGGATGGAGTTTCGCTCTTGTTACTCAGACTGGAGTGCAATGGCGCAATCTTGGCTCACTGCAACCTCCGGCTCCTGGGTTCAGGCAATTCTCCTGCCTCAGCCTCCTGAGTAGCTGGGATTACAGGCACACCCACCATGCCCAGCTAATTTTTTGTATTTTTAGTAGAGACGGGGTTTCACCATGTTGACCAGGATGGTCTTGATCTCTTGACCTCGTGATCCACCCACCTTGGCCTCCCAAAGTGCTGGGATTACAGGCGTAAGTGATATAAGACTATTAAACTTGACTTTTTTAGCCTTACTTTTTTTTCCTGAGGGTTTGTTCCCAGCAAAACAACTCTTAGACTTTTATGTTCATGGACATAACATGGACATAACAAACTATTGTTAGTCTATTACATAAGAGTAACAGCTTGAAGAGTCTCACAATGTATCCTAATGCCAAGACAATATCTAAAATTGTTTATCACATTTTCTAAGTTGACTTCACTATGTTTAGAATCAATATGCTATCTCTTGATTAAAAATAAGTAACATTTATTGGATATAGAGTTTTCTTTATATCCTAGGATAAAATTACTGTTTGTAGAGAACTTGTTTGCCTTAGTCTATGTTTTTCCTTCCCTGCACTTCATACCTTGATCAGACTTTGTAATCATTCCCTCTGGGATTTGGACTATTATATAGAATACAGATGTTGTCTGAAGTGCATGACCTTTTCTGTCTTTGGTTAAAGCTCCAATATGGTAGAAGGAAAATAGGGAACTGGCAGTCAATGGGTACAGTGTTTCAGCTGTGCAAAAAAAATAAGTTCAAGAGGTTTGCTGTATAACATTGCATCTAAGTTAACAACAATATATTATACAATAAAAAAAAGAAGGGGCACAGTTGGTTTCTAGAAAGTCAGCTAATCTAACTTACTATGTTATTGTCATAAATCGAGCATTTTACTATGCATTTAAAAATATGTCCTCTTAATATAGGTATTATTCCCATTAGATATATGGGGAAATTGAGGCTTAGAGAAATTAAGTGGGAGAATTTGGTTTTGAACTCAGGCTGTTGTGCTATATTGCCTTTTAGATATCGTAAAATGCTGTGCTGTAAAATGTAGGTGACTAGTAAAACAAAATTTATAGAAAAATGTAATGCTCTTGCATTATCGTCAAAGGGATTTTATTAATTAGTAAAAAAAAAACTCTCGGAAAAGAAAAAAAAGACAAAATAAATGGTTGTAGAGAATGTTGTAGACAGGCAGTTGGGAAGGAAAATGCTTTAGAGAAGTTCCAAGGCAGGAAGAGATTCCTCCAGGTTTAGGAGCGAAAGTGTACTGGGGAAATGGCAGGGAATTCAGAGTGGAATGTTTACATGGAGCAAATAGCAAGGCCAGGCCCCAAGCATGGGGCTCACAGGTAGAGGTCATAGGAAATGGTAAGTGGTGAATAGAAATTATTCTATTCTATTCTCTTTCATAGGAAGTGGTGAGGCCTACAGGGCAATGGCTGTTCTGGGTACATCAGGAGTCTGAACTTTAGGCTGCAGTAGGGGGCTTACAGCTTCCACAATTGTCAAGACTGGAAGCCAGATAGAGCTGCCCATGAAAGGTCCAGATATATTGGTTCAGGGTGTCTCAGAGAATAACCAGGACAGGCTGATTGCTTACAAGTGAAGATACCTCATCTCTTCATTTTAAGCCATAAAACAATGTGGTACATTCTGTAAGATTTTATCTTAAATTTAGACTACTTAAGTTTGCCCATTATATTTTTTAGATCTTTATCTTGCTTTGAATATTGACCTTACTGTTGCATCAGTTCCTTTCTATCAACAAATCAGCCTATGGACCTATCAAAATTTAGGAAATTGCTTCTATTTTCTCCCTCCCTCCCTTCCTCCCTCCTTCTTTCCTTCCTTCCTTCCCTTTCTTTTCTTTTGTTCATTATACATATTTTTATTTAACTATTGTTGATAGTAAAATTTAATATCATATTTAATTCATTGTACATTTTTTTTTATTGCATTTTAGGTTTTGGGATACATGTGAAAAACATGCAAGATTGTTGCATAGGTGCATATGTGGCAGTGTGATTTGCTGCCTTCCTCCCCTTCACCTGTATCTGGCATTTCTCCCCATGCTATCTCTCCCTAACTCCCCACCCCCCGCTGTCCCTCCCCTATTTCCTCCCAACAGACCCCAGTGTGTAGCGCTCCCCTCCCTGTGTCCATGTGTTCTCATTGTTCAACACCCACCTATGAGTGAGAACATGCGGTGTTTGATTTTGTGTTCTTGTGTCAGTTTGCTGAGAATAATGGTTTCCAGGTTCATCCATGTCCCTACAAAGGACGCAAACTCATTGTTTTTGATGGCTGCATAATATTCCATGGTGCATATGTGCCACATTTTTCCTGTCCAGTCTATCATCGATGGGCATTTGGGTTGATTCCAGGTCTTTGCTATTGTAAACAGTGCTGCAGTGAACATACGTGTGCATGTGTCTTTATAATAGAACGATTTATAATCCTTTGGATATATACCAAGTAATGGGATTGCTGGGTCAAATGGAATTTCTATTTGTAGGTCCTTGAGGAATCGCCACACTGTCTTCCACAATGGTTGAACGAATTTACACTCCCACCAACAGTGTAAAAGTGTTCCTATTTCTCCACATCCTCTCCAGCATCTGTTGTCTCCAGATTTTTTAATGATCGCCATTCTAACTGGCGTGAGATGGTATCTCAATGCAGTTTTGATTTGCATTTCTCTAATGACCAGTGATGATGAGCATTTTTTCATATGCTTGTTGGCCTCATGTATGTCTTCTTTTGTAAAGTATCTGTTCATATCCTTCGCCCATTTTTGAATGGACTTATTTGTTTTTTTCTTGTAAATCTGTTTTAGTTCGTTGTAAATTCTGGATATAAGCCCTTTGTCAGATGGGTAGGCTGCAAAAATTTTTTCCCATTCTGTTGGTTGCTGATTCACTCTATTGACTGTTACTTTTGCCGTGCAGAAGCTGTGGAGTTTGATTAGGTCCCATTTGTCTATTTTGGCTTTTGTTGCCAATGCTTTTGGTGTTTTGGTCATGAAGTCCTTGCCTACGCCTATGTCCTGAATGGTTTTGCCTAGGTTTTCTTCTAGGGTTTTTATGGTGTTAGGTCTTATGTTTAAGTCTTTAATCCATCTGGAGTTAGTTTTAGTGTAAGGTGTCAAGAAGGGGTCCAGTTTCTGCTTTCTGCATATGGCTTGCCAGTTTTCCCAACACCATTTATTAAACAGGGAATTCTTTCCCCATTGCTTGTTTTTATCAGGTTTGTCAAAGATCAGATGGTTGTAGATATGTTGAGTTGCCTCCGACACCTCTGTTCTGTTCCATTGGTCTATATCTCTGTTTTGGTACCAGTATCATGCTGTTTTGATTACTGTAGCCTTGTAGTATAGTTTGATGTCTGTAGTGTGAGGTCTGAAGTCGAGGCAGCAATTAAGAGCCTACCACCCAAAAAAAGCTCAGGTCCAGATGGATTCACAGCTGAATTCTACCAGACATACAAAGAGGAACTGGTACCATTCCTTCTGAAACTATTCCAAATAATCCAAAAAGAGGGAATCCTTCCCACATCATTTTATGAGACCAACATCATACTGATACCAAAACCCAGCAGAGACTCAACAAGAAAAGAAAACTACAGGCCAATATCCATGATGAACATAGATGCAAAAATCTTCAACAAAATTCTGGCAAGCCGATTGCAACAGCACATCAAAAAGCTTATCCACCATGATCAAGTAGGATTCATCCTGGGGATGCAAGGCTGGTTCAATATACGCAAGTCTATAAATGAAATTCACCACATAAACAGAACCAAAGACAAAAACCACATCATTATCTCAATTGATGCAGAGAAGGCCTTCGACAAAATTCAACAGCCCTTTATGCTAAAAACCCTCAATAAACTAGATATCGACGGAACATATCTCAAAATAATAAAAGCTATTTACGACAAACCAACAGCCGATATCATACTGAATGGGCAAAAACTGGAAGCATTCCCTTTGAAATCTGGCACTAGACAAGGATGCCCTCTCTCACCACTCCTATTCAATATAGTACTGGAAGTTCTAGCCAGAGCAATCAGGCAAGAAAAAGAAATAAAGGGTATTCAATTAGGAAAGGAGGAAGTCAAATTGTCTCTATTTGCAGACGACATGATTGTATATCTAGAAGACCCCATCATCTCAGCCCAAAATCTCCTGAAACTGATAAGCAACTTCAGCAAAGTCTCAGGATACAAAATCTATGTGCAAAAATCACAAGCATTCCTGTACACCAATAACAGACTTAAAGAGAGCCAAATCAAGAATGAACTGCCATTCACAATTGCTACAAAGAGAATAAAATACCTAGGAATACAACTAACAAGGAACGTAAAGGACTTCTTCAAGGAGAACTACAAACCACTGCTCAATGAAATAAGAGAGGACACAAACAGATGGAGAAACATTCCATGTTCATGGTTAGGAAGAATCAATATCGTGAAAATGGCCATACTGCCCAAAGTAATTTACAGATTCAATGCTATCCCCATCAAGCTACCAATGACCTTCTTCACAGAACTGGAAAAAACCACCTTAAACTTCGTATAGAACCAAGAGAGAGCCTGCATAGCCCAAGTCAATTCTAAGCAAAAAGAACAAAGCGGGAGGCATCACCCTACTGGACATCAAACTGTACTTCCTTCCCTTTCTTTTCTCTTTTCTTTCCTTTTTTTCTTTTTTTGAGATGGAGTTTTGCTCTTGTATCCCAGGCTGGAGTGCAGTGGTGTTATCTCAGCTCACTGCAACGTCCACCTCCCAGGTTCAAGCAATTCTTCTACCTCAGCCTCCCAAGTAGCTGAGATTATGGCACATGCCACCACATCCAGCTAATGTATATATTTTTAGTAGAGATGGGGTTTTGCCATGTTGGCCAGGCTGGTCTCAAACTCCTGATTACAGGCATAATTTTGACCATCTGAGGAACATCTAGGTGCCCTTTATTTGTCGTGTTGGGTTCCCTTTATTCTAGAGACACGTTCACTATTCTGTCTTATTATTTAATTTCAACTATGGCTGATATTTATTTAATGATATTTTTCAAGAACTTTGAATTTGCTCTCCATGGAAAGGAAAACAATTACCTTAAATTTCTTCCCTAGAATAACGCTCACAAATTTAAAAAGTGCTGTTAACATATAATTTCTTTTGATAAGGTTTGACTATCTGAGGCAATTATTCTGTTCTCTTAGGAGAAAATTGTTTTGCATTTGTTACTTTTTATAATAGTATATTTTCAATTATTGGATTTAAATTGTTCACTAAGGTGAGTTTGATCATAAAATAATTCTTCTATCAAATACTACTTTCAAATTTCCATGGTTCTTTGAGCATAAAGCTAATATGTTTAAAAGTTAATTTTTGGGAAAAACAAACTTGGTATGTTCACATACAGTATTATATTTTCTAAACATAGAAAGTCCTTAAAATGTTTCAATTAGACTATTTGCCATCAAATGCCAAATATTTATAGACATGCCCTATCTTTCATTGAATAAGAAATTAATGTTTCTAAAATTGAAAATGTAATGTATATAACATGTTCATTAAGAAAAGATATATAATAAAATCCTTTGGCTACAGGAAGAGATAACCCATGACTGAGGGTTCCATTAACACTTCACTAGAGAGTAAGTTTCATACTACAGGTTAGAAGGTGATCAAGATTAAAGCCTCTGTTTTAAATTACCAAGACTATTTAATTAAGCTTTGAGTTTGGTGTGTAAGAACTATCACTTAACTACATAACACAAATATTCCTTACAATGCAGATAATTTGAAAATGTTTAACTTACAGAATTTCTTCCATTTTGTTTTGCACTTAAATTGCTTTCAAGTTTATATAAATAGTATAATATAGTAAGTATAAACTCTTCATCATGGTATTTAGTGCTGTCTGCAAGAAAGTTGCAAACGTTGCCATTTTTACCCTCAATTAGCCTGTCTTCCTACAGTCTTGACTACTTTCTGTTCCTAACACGAGTCTTCTCCTTGTTAACTCTTTTCCTTTGGGTCTGCAATATTCCTCTCTTGGAAGTCATTGTCTTTCTTCATTTGCCTAAATTGTGCCTGTATTTCAACCTTTATTTAATTGGCTATCTATACATTGAAGCTGCATCTAAATAAATACTTAGATGCAACTAAATAATTTCAATTTTTTATTTTATTTTTATGTTCAGGTTTAAGTTTAGGGGCACATGTGCAGGATTTGCAGGTTTGTTACACGGGTAACTGTGTGTCATGGGGGTTTGTTAAACTGATGATCTCATCATCCAGGTATTAAGCCTAGAATTCATTAATTATTGTTCCTGACCCTCTCCTTCCTCCCACCCTCCATCTTCCTGCAGGTCCCAGTGTGTTGCTCCTCTCTATGTGTCCATGTGTTCTTGTCATTTAGCTCTCACTTATAAGTGGAAACATGCAGTATCTGATTTTCTGTTCCTGAGGATAATGACCTCCAGCTCATTCATGTCCCTGCACAGGACATGGTCTTGTTCTTTTTTATGGCTGCAGAGTAATCTGTGGTATATAGGTATCACATTGTCTTTATCCAGTCTGTCACTGATGGGCATTTGGGTTGATTCCATGTTTTTGCTATTGTGAATAGTACTGCAATGAAATATGTGTGCATGTGTCTTTACAGTAGAAAGTTACATTCCTTTGAGTATATACCCAGTAATGGAATTGCTGGGTTAAATGGAATTTATTTCTTTCTTTTAAAATTTATTTTATTTTTTAAAATTATACTTTAAATTCTGGGGTACACATGCAGAACATGCAGGTTTGTTACATAGCTATACATGTGCCATAGTGGTTTGCTGTACCTGTCAACTCATCATCTAGGTTTTTAAAAAAATATAGACATATTTTATTGCACTTTACATTTTGGGGTACATGTGCAGAACATGCAGGATTGTTGCATAGGTACAAACATGGCAATGAGGTTTGCTGCCTCCATCCCCGTCACCTATATCTGGCATTTTTCCCCATGCTATCCCTCCCCAACTCCCTACCCTCTGCTGTCCCTCCCCTAGTCTCCCCCAACAGACTCCAGTGTGTGATGCTTCTCTCCCTGTGTCCATGTGTTCTCATTGTGCAACATCTGCCTATGAGTCAGAACATGTGGTGTTTGATTTTCTGTTCTTGTGTCAGTTTGCTGAGAATGATGGTTTCCAGATTCATCTATGTCCCTACAAAGGACATGAACTCATCGTTTTTTATGGCTGCATAGTATTCCATGGTGTATATGTGCCACATTTTCCTTATCCAATCTATCATCGATGGGCATTTGGGTTGGTTCCAGGTCTTTGCTATTGTAAACAGTGCTGCAATGAACATACGTGTGCATGTGTCTTTATAATAGAACGATTTATAATCCTTTGGATATATACCAAGTAATGGGATTGCTGGATCAAATAGAATTTCTATTTGTAGGTCCTTGAGGAATCACCACACTCTCTTCCGTAATGGTTGAACTAATTTACACTCCCACCATCAGTGTAAAAGTGTTCCTATTTCTCCACATGCTCTCCAGCATCTGTTGTCTCCAGATTTTTTAATGATCACCATTCTAACTAGTGTGAGATGGTATCTCAATGTGATTTTGATTTGCATTTCTCTGATGACCATTGATGATGAGCATTTTTTCATATGTTTGTTGGCCTCATAAATGCTTATTTTGAAAAGTGTCTGCTCATGTCCTTTGCCCACTTTTGAATGGGTTTGTTAGTTTTTTTTCTTGTAAATCTGTTTTAGTTTTTTGTAGATTCTGGATATTAACCCTTTGTCAGATGGGTAGATTGCAAAGACTTTTTCCTATTCTGTTGGTTGCCGATTCACTCTAATGATTGTTTCTTTTGCTGTGCAGAATCTCTGGGGTTTAATTAGATTCCATTTGCCTATTTTGGCTTTTGTTGCCAATTCTTTTGGTGTTTTAGTCATGAAGTCCTTGCCTATGCCTATGTCCTGAATGGTTTTGCCTAGGTTTTCTTCTAGGGTTTTTATGGTGTTAGGTCTTATGTTTAAATCTTTAATCCATCTGGAGTTAATTTTCATGTAAGGTGTCAGGAAGGGGTCCAGTTTCTGCTTTCTGCACATGGCTTGCCAGTTTTCCCAACACCATTTATTAAACAGGGAATCCTTTCCCCATTGCTTGTTTTTGTCAGGTTTGTCAAAGATCAGATAGTTGTAGATGTGTGGTGTTGCCTACGAGGCCTCTGTTCTGTTACATTGGTCTATGTCTCTGTTTTGGTACCAGTACGATGCTGTTTTGATTACTGTAGCCTTGTAGTATAGTTTGAAGTCCGGTAGTGTGATGCCTCTGGCTTTGTTCTTTTTGCTTAGAACTGACTTGGCTATGTGGGCTCTCTTTTGGTTCCATATGAAGTTTAAGACGGTTTTTTCCAGTTCTGTGAAGAAGGTCATAGGTAGCTCGATGGAGGGTGGATAATAGTGTTGAATCTATACATTATTTTGGGCAGTATGGCCATTTTCACAATATTGATTATTCCTAACCATGAGCATGGAATGTTTTTCCATCTGTTTGTGTCCTCTCTTATTTCCTTGAGCAGTGGTTTGTAGTTCTCCTTGAAGAGGCCCTTTATGTCCTTTGTTAGTTGTATTCCGAGGTATTTTATTCTCTTTGTAGCAATTGTGAATGGCAGTTCGTTCTTGATTTGGCTCTCTTTAAGTCTGTTATTGGTGTATAGGAATGCTTGTGATTTCTGCACATTGATTTTGTATCCTGAGACTTTGCTGAAGTTGCTTATCAGTTTCAGGAGATTTTGGGCTGAGACAATGGGGTCTTGTAAATATACAATCATGTCATCTGCAAATAGAGACAATTTGGCTTCCTCCTTTCCTAATTGAATACCCTTTATTTCTTTTCCTTGCCTGATTGATCTGGCTAGAACTTCCAATACTATATTTAATAGGAGTGGTGAGAGAGGGCATCCTTATCTAGTGCCATATTTCAAAGGGAATGCTTCCAGTTTTGCCCATTCCGTATGATATTGGCTGTGGGTTTGTCATAAATAACTTTTATTATTTTGAGATACATTCGGTGGATACCTAGTTGAGCATAAAACGCTGTTGAATTTTGTCAAAGGCCTTCTCTGCGTCTTTTGAGATAATGATGTGGTGAATTACATTTATAGACTTGCATATGTTGAACCAACCTTGCATCCCCGGGATGAAGCCTACTTGATTGTGATGGATAAGCTTTTGATGTGCTGTTGCCAATGGTTTGCCAGTATCTTATTGAGGATTTTTGCATCTATGTTCAACATGGATATTGGCCTGAAGTTTTCTTTTCTTGTTGAGTCTCTGCTGGATTTTGATATCAGGATGATGTTGGTCTCATAAAATGATTTGGGAAGGATTCTCTCTTTTTGGATTCTTTGGAATAGTTTCAGAAGGTATGGTACCAGCTCCTCGTTGCATGTCTGGTAGAATTTGGCTGTGAACCCATCTGGACCTGGGCTTTTTTTGGTTGGTAGGCTATTTATTGCTGCCTCAACTTCAGCCCTTGTTATTGGTCTATTGAGGGTTTTGACTTCTTCATGGTTTAGGCTTGGGAGAGTGCAGGTGTCCAGGAATTTATCCATTTCTTTCAGGTTTACTGGTTTATGTGCATAGAGTTGTTTGTAGTGATCTCTGATGGTAGTTTGTATCATTTTTTATTGTATCTTTTTTATTGCATCTATTTGATTCTTCTCTCTTTTCTTTTTTATCAATCTGGCTAGGCTAGTGGTCTATTTTATTGATCTTTTCAAAAAACTAGCTCCTGGATTTATCGATTTTTTTGAAGGGTTTTTTTTTTTGTGTCTCTGTCTCCTTTAGTTCTGCTCTGATCTTAGTTATTTCTTCTACTAGCTTTTGAGGTTTTTTTGATCTTGCTCTTCTAGCTCTTTCAATTTTGATGATAGGGTATCGATTTTAGATCTTTCCTTGCTTCTCATGTGGGCATTTATTGCTATAAATTCTCCTCTAGACACTGCTTTAAACGTGCACCAGAGATTGTGGTACATTGTGTCTTTGTTCTCATTGGTTTCAAAGAGCATCTTTATTTCTGCCTTCATTTTATTGTTTATCCAGTCAATATTCAAGAGCCAGTTGTTCAGTTTCCATGATGTTGTGCAGTTCTGAGTTAGTTTCTTAATCCTGAGTTCTAATTTCATTGCACTGTGGTCTGAGAGACTTTTTGTTATGATTTCCGTTCTTTTGCATTTGCTGAGGAGTGATTTACTTCCAATTATGTGGTCAGTTTTAGAGTAGGTGTGATGTGGTGCTGAGAAGAATGTATGTTCTTTGGATTTGGGGTGGAGAGTTCTGTAAATGTCTATTAGGTTTGCTTAGTCTGGGTCTGAGTTCAAGTCCTAGATATCCTTGTTAATATTGTGTCTCATTGATCTGTCTAATATTGACAGTTAAAGTATCTCACTATTATTGTGTGGGCTAAGTCTCTTTGTAGGTCGTTAAGAACTTGATTTATGTATCTGGGTGCTCCTGTATTGGGTGTGTATTTATTTAGGATCATTAGCTCTTCTTGTTGCATTGATCCTTTTACCATTATGTAATGCCCTTCTTTGTCTCTTTTGATCTTTGTTGATTTAAAGTCTATTTTATCAGAGACTAGGATTGCAAATCCTGCTTTTTTTTTTTTTTCTTGCTCTCCATTTGCTTGGTAAATCTTCCTCCGTCCTTTTATTTTGAGCCTGTGTGTATCCTTTCGCATGAGATGGGCTTCCTGGATACAGCACACCAGCACACCTATAGGGTTTTGACTTTTTATCCAATTTGCCAGTCTGTGTCTTTTGATTGGGGCATTTAGCCTATTTATATTTAAGGTTAATATTGTTATGTATGAATTTGATCCTGCTGTTTTGATGCTAGCTGGTTGTTTTTCCCATTAGTTGACACAGTTTCTTTATTGTGTCGATGCTCTTTACCATTTGGTATGTTTTTGGAGTGGCTGGTACTTGTTCCTTTCTATGTTTAGTGCTTCTTTCAGGAGCTCTTATAAGGCAGGTGATAAAATCTCTGAGCAATTGTTTGTTTGTAAAGGATTTTATTTCTCCTTTGCTTACAAAGCTTAGTTTAGCTGGATATGAAATTCTGGGTTGAAAGTTCTTTTCTTTAAGGAAGTTTAATATTGGCCCCCACTCTCTTCTGGCTTGTAGGGTTTCTGCCAAGAGATCCTCTGTGAGTCTGATGGGCTTCCCTTTGTGGGTAACCCGACCTTTCTCTCTGGCTGCCCTTAGCATTTTTTCCTTCATTTCAACCCTGCTGAATCTGACGATTATGTGCCTTGGGGTCGCTCTTCTTGAGGAATATCTTTGTGGTGTTCTTTGTATTTCCTGGACTTGAATATTGTCCTGCCTTGCTAGGTTGGGAAGTTCTCTTGAATAATATCCTGAAGAGTCTTTTCCACCTTGGATTTATTCTCTCTGTCACATTCAGGTACATCTATGAAACATAGATTAGGTCATTTCACATAATCTCATATTTCTTGGAGGCTTTGTTCATTTCATTTTACTCTTTTTTCTCTAATCTTGCCTTCTTGTTTTATTTCATTGAGTTGATCTTCAATCTCTGATATCCCTTCTTCTGCTTGGTCGATTCAGCTATTGAAACCTGTGTATGCTTCACGAAGTTCTTGCGTTGTGTTTTTCAGCTCCAACAATTCATTTAAATTCTCTAAGCTGTTTATTCTTGTTAGCATTTCATCAAACCTTTTTTCAAGGTTCTTAGTTTCTTTGCATTGGGTTAGAACATGTTTTTTTAGCTCAGAGAAGTTCGTTATTACCCACTTTCTGAAGCCTGTTTCTATCAAATCATCAGACTCATTCTCCATCCAGCCTTGTTCCCTTGCTGGTGAGGAGTTGTGATCCCTTGGAGGAGGAGATGTGTTCTGGTTTTGGGTATTTTCATCCTTTTTGTGCTAGTTTCTTCCCATCTTTGTGGATTTATCTACCTGTGGTCTTTGTAGTTGGTGACTTTCAGATGGGGTCTCTGAGTGGATGTCCTTTTTGTTGATGATGAAGTTATTTCTTTCTGTTTTTTAGTTTGTCTTCTAACAGTCAGGCCCCTCTGCTGTAGGACTGCTGGAGGTCCACTCCAGACCCTGCTTGGCTGGGGATCTCCTGTAGCAGCTGCAGAACAGTAAGGGTTGCTGCCAGTTTCTTCTTCTGTTATTTTTGTCCCAGAAGGATACCCACCAGATGTCAGCCTGAGCTCTCCTTTATGAGGTGTCTCATTGGATATATGGGGGTTGGGGAGCTTCTTGAGGAGACAGCCTGTCCCTTTTAGGAGCTCAAGTGCTAAGCTGTGAGCTCCATTGTTCGATTTAGAGCTGCTGGGCAGGTACATTTAAGTCTGCTGCAGCAGAACTCATATCTGCCTTTTTTTCCCAGGTGCTCTGTCCTGGGAAGGTGGGGCTTTATTTATAAGTTTCTGATGTGCTGCTGCCTTTTTTCAGAGATGCCCTGCCCAGCGAGGATGTAGCCTAGTCAGTCTGCCAGCAGAAGTGTTGCTAAGCTGCCGTGGGCTCTGCCCAGCTGCTGTGTGAACTTCCTTGTGGTTTTGTTTATAGAAGTATAGTTAGAACTACCTCTGTAATGGCAGACTGCATTGGTAATGGCGGAGTGCCTCAGTATTGGCAGACTGCCTCAGTAGTGGTGGACTGCCTTGGTAGTGGTGGACTGCCTCAGTAGTGGTGGATACCCTTCCCCCACACAGCTGGACTGTCCCAGGTCTAGCTGTGCTTGCTGTGAAACTCAATCCAGAGCATTTCAGATTGCTGGTCTTTGTGGGGATGGGACCTGCGGAGCCAGATCATCTGGCTCCCTGTTTCAGTCCTCCTTTTTCAACTGAATGAGTGACTCTGTCTCCCAGGTATTCCAGGCACCAGTTGAAATGGCCACCCAGATTTGTGTGAGTTTTTGTGCGGAGACCTGCCATGCCAGCTGAAACAGCTGTGCTGGAGACTCGCCGCAGTTTTCTACCTGGGAATCTCCTGGTCTGTGGACAGTAAAAACTCGTTTGGAAATGTGGTGATCACTCACCCTCTGTGTTCTCACTGGGAACTGCACTCCAGAGTTGTTTCTGTTTGACCATCTTGGATCGAGCTCCATCATCTAGGTTTTAAGCTCCGCATGCATTAGGTATTTGTCCTAATGCTCTCCCTTCTTTGACTTTAGGTCTTTGAGGAATCACCACACTGTTTTCCATGGTAGTTGAACAAATTTACACTCCTACCAACAGTGTGTAAGCATTTCTTTTATGCCACAACCTCACCAGCATGTGTTATTTTTTGACTTTTTAATAACAGCCAAGAATTTTAATTTTTAAAAAATTAGTCACTAGTCAAGGAATGCAAATGGAGATTGTAGTGAGATACAGTTTTATATTATTTAATTGGTAACAATTAAAAATTCTGTGTTAACTGAGTGTGAGAAGGCATGTGGATAACTAGGATATTTTATACACTATTAATGTTAGGGGAGGGGTGTAAAATGGTACAGTTGCTTGGGAAAATAATTTGGCACCATCTTGTAAAGTTAAACATTCACTTTAACTCAACAATTCTAAGAGAAATTCTTATGTGTCTTTGTTTTTATAGGTATATTTATATTATATAAAGTGTACTTTTGTATTTTCATCAAGCATATCACATCTGCTTAGGTTTTTGATCTTTGTCAATAAAAGAGCAATAATGAAACAAGTTCTGGGGTTTTTATTTTGTCTTTGATTTGCCTCTGGAGATATATACAATGTTTGTAGCAGCACTGTTCGCAATAGCAAAAGCATGGAAACAACCCAAATACTTGACTCAATTGACAGAATAAGATGTAATATATTTACATAAGGTGTAATATATTTACACAATGAAAAAACTATTTGTTCTCTTATATCACCTACACTACATGATACAACAGTTTAGTTACTGGTGAGTTTCTCTAATCCTGCTAAATCCTTAGAATTAAGACAATGTTTTATTTGTGACTATGAAGGCACTCCTAGGATGTTTTGAACTTTTAATATCCATTAAAATAGATCTGTTTGTAGAATATGTAGGATGATCAATGATGGCCCTTAATTGATGAGCACATTTAAAAGAGTATTTAAATAAATTATCACAGATGCAATGGTTCACACCTGTAATTCCAGTACTTTGGTGTTGGGGTCATCTGCTCCAGTGGTCTGTCCTGCAGACCCAGACTCAACAATGGATGAAAAAATTCACTCAGACACAGATTTTCAGTGTAAGAGTGGGCTGGGTGTCCATGGCCACTTACACTGCAGAGAAAGATGACAGCCATCAGCCAAGACACATTGGCCTCACCAGCCTTTATTCAGCACACATTAATGACAAAGGCTTTGAGTCAACACTAGAAGGTAGAGATTAAAGGGCAGGTTCTGAGGCCTAAGCAAACACCATTAGTGGGTAATATCCCTGGTTGGCCTTCCCCAAAGAGAGCCGTCTGGAATGAGTAAGGGTTAGTTTTAGGACCATATGAGTAAACAGGTTAGTTACATAAACTCCCCACATTCCTTAGTTTCTACTCTAATTTGTTTACGGTGACAAGGCTGCCTTCAGCCAAGTACTATAATAAAAACCCTCAGGCCTTCCAAAAGAGTTTGTGTATATTCTCTATAAGTAAAATTTCTCTCACACTTTGGGAGGTTTAGGTGGGACAATTGCTAAACCCAAGAGATTGAGACCAGTAATGTAGTGAGACTTCACCTCTATTAAAAATAAAAAAAAAATTAGCCAGGTATGGTGGTGCATGCCTGTGGTCTCAGCTGAGGCAGGTGTATCTCTTGAACCCTAGAGGTTGAAGCTGCAATGAGCCATGATCACACCACTGCATTTCAGCATGGGTGGTGTCTCTGAATGAATGAATGAATGAATGAACTTGAGTCTGAGAAAAAGTCACTTAAAAATTGCCTGATGACCATTCCAAGTTTGTAAGACATTAGGGAATGCTCTGTGCCTTATCCATAATCACTTTCAAATGAATCTTCAAGAATACCATATAAAACGAGCTTTTAAAAATGCATCTTAAATGCTTCAATTTACACAGATTTTCATAAAATATACTGCAGACCATATAAGGCATTTCTCTATTTAATATGCAATTAGAGACACTAATGTAATAATTCTCTACATTCAGTGAACCGTAGGTATGTGCCTGGTATTGTTATAGGCCTCATAGAAACTGTCTCATTTAGTTATCGCAAGAACAGTAAATGGTGCTATCATCATCTGTTTTTCTAGATGAGAAAACTGAGACTTAAATAAGTTAAAAATTGCTCTAATGGGTATAGAGTTTCAAAATTGCAAGTGAAAAATTTCTGGATATCTGTTTCACAATAATGTGAATATATTTAAAATTATTATACTTTAAAATGGCTAAGATGGTAAATTCCGTGTTATATGTTTTTTATTACAATAAATTTAAAAAATTGCTAAAGGTCACACAAGTAGTAAGTCAGGCTTATAGTGGCAAGCCTGGACTTTTAAATACTGGATCTACTGCCTTTTGTTTTTTTTAAGTCTGCACACAACCTCTTAGACTACAATGAGAATTTAAAAGTTGAACATTTATATTTTTGAATGTTGTAATTAGTAAACTATCACAACACTACTATCCAAAAAGATTTAGAATGAAGTCATTTTAAAATGAAATCTCATAATGACTTCTTTGGCTTTAAATAGTAATAATAAGTTTTCAGTAATAATTTTTCATTTTCCTCTTTATAAATAGATACACCTTTTTACATCAGTAGAAAAACCCATTTGTATATTGCTATGAAGAATTCAGGTAAAATCTTATTTGTAATATTGCAAATTTTTTAAAGTATCTACTTTTTCGAAATGTCTGAAGCAGTAAAGCACATTGTGAAAATATTTCTACACATTTTGGTAAAGGTAAAATTCTATTCCAGGAAGCTTTTTTAATAGGCTCCAAGGCCAAGTGTATTTGTTAGGAAGTCATTCCTTTTGATATTGACAAGAGTTTCTATGATATTTTGTTAGTACAAATGAAGTTGTCCATGTATATTGAAGGAAAAACTGTAGATTTTAATATTTTATAAATTAATATTCTGAGACTTAGAGTGGTTAAATGGTTTGCTTAGTTTCCTGACTCCTAGTCTCTAGTGGGCTTTCTTTTTCACTAGTCATTACATAAAACATTTTATTTCTATTTTATAAAAAATACAATAAAAAAGGATTTTTCCTTTAAACTTAGCAAAATACAATGTTGAATAGTTCTGTTTTGCTTAACTGGCTTTTGTGTTTTGTTTTATGTAGTGATTGGCATTTTTTTCACATAGAAATGTCTGTTTTAAAGATACTAGTTTTGTTTGCTGGCGCAAATAATGTTGAAGGGATCAAAGACTCCTGTTCCTTTTCAATGGAATAGAAAGACACCCTATTCAATTGATTTGGCTGTCAGTGACATCTGAATATAGGTTACAAGCCATTTAGGTGAAGACAACTAGTTTGGCAATGAATACATAGTTGCTCGTGACTTTAGATGGAATTGAGTGAAGGTTTTACTAGGTGTCCTTATGGGCCAGACTGATATGTACTACTTGACACACGCAAAATCTCAGATTGCATGCAAATCATCTACAATAGGCTTGATATCCACCTTATTCAAAAAGGAAGAGAATCAAGGGCTCACACACGAACAAGATTAAGAGACAAAAATTATCCAAAGTGAAATCAGAAGAACTTTTAATTCATAGGAATGAAGTTTATAGCTGCAGAGAAATCGGAACTTAATAGAGCTTCTACATGATACCCAGTTGGATCTCCAGCTAAAAAGAGAAGTGGCTTTTAGACTTTGAGTGATTATCAGAGCACAGGGACTCTGAAGGGCTGGTGTTCTTTCAGTGGGCACTTCCATCATTGCACAGAGAGCATCATATTATTTCCCGTGCCTAATAAAATTAAATAAAATGCAGTAAAACACTTTAAATGGAAAAGAATATTAATGTTTCTAGATCTCTTTCCAGCTACTCAAGCATGAGACACTTTTTTCTAAGACTGAGTAACTCTGCTGGGAATTGATACTGGATTCTTTTACCCTGTACAATCTCTGTCAACTTCAAGCTTTTAAAATATACTTTGTTGATTATTATAATTCAGGAAAACTAATTATCTCGAAGTTTACTTTATCTTTTTTCAATTAAGTGTAGGTAGCAGATGATATCTGTGTCCTGAAAGTCAGCTCCAACAGGAAGCATTTAAGTTCTTTCTCATTATCTTTTGTCTAGGTAAAATTGTTTCTGTTTTTTAAAATTATTGTTCTTAATTATTTATATTGCACATAGCCTTACAATTTGTTTATTAGTCAAATATTATATGGACAATCAATTCAATACTTAAGTGTGTTAGAATACACACAGCTACCAAATCATCTAAATTTTGTCATTTTCATTTACTCAAAACATTTTTTAGGATTACATAACAGTGCCTTTTTTTTGTTGGATTAAACGAATCATAGATGTTTTGCAATTTCTTACTTCTTTCTTCATTTTATATAGTCCATATCAAAAGTCAAGTTGATGTTTTTTATTCCTATAGGGAGCTTAGAAATGCAATATGGATCACTTGTAAGCCTATATACTAAGATACTAAAACACTGCATAGTTGAAATACACTGACAATCTATTCCATGTAAAGCGTTTTTCTATTTGCTTTTGAAAGAGTGTGGATAGAAAGTTAAAAAAAAAAAACAAACTCAAAGTCACCTGGATTCTAGGGACACATAATTGAGTGGACTCTCATTTAAAGTGGGGTTTCGAGCTCCCCAGTCTGTTGAATAAGAAAGCACTTCAGAGTCAGGACACTGAGAAAGAATTTTAGTTCTGGTCACAGAATGTTCTCTGAGAGGTGATCTGAATAAGCAGGGTCGAAAGTTGTCCATTTATTTATCCATTTTTCTATTACAGATGACTTATTCAAGGCTGGGAAATTCTGCTGTTTCCTTTTGCTTTCATATCTTTGGGGAAGAGGAAGTGCTCAATGAGTGTTTGTTGTATAAGTAACTGGCTGAATAAATGAAATTGAAGCTCTAGATCAAAGGTGTCCTTGAGCAGGAGGGAACAAGTCATGTATGAAAGTCAAAGTGGTCAGGAAACTTTAGATCTCAGGCAGGCACAGACAAGGTGGGTCAGAGAGCAGGTATATATTATTATTTATGACAAAATAACTTCAGTCTGCAGATGGAGAAATTTAATTACTGATCATCTATTATATTGACAGAAAGTTTTTCAATTCTCATTTAAAATGTACTTTGAATGATAAACCTCTTAGTTCTCTAACTGAACTGTGTCATTTACCTGTCCATTTCCCTTGCCACAAAGATTTAAATACATGGCTGCAGTATTTTCTACTGGAAACAAATATCTATGATGAAATTACATAGTTCACTCTTTTCTAAGATAATGTCAAATAAGATACTTAAATCATAGGTATGGTAGAACAGTGCAGTAGACTGAGACTTTGTGTCCCCCCAAAAATGGATACATTGAAATACTCCCAGTTTATGGTATTGGTAGATGAAGCTCTCATGAATGGTATTTGTACCCTTCTAAAAGAATTCTGGAGAGCTTTCTTGCCATCTTTGTACCATGTGAAGATACAGGAAATAAGCAGTGTGCAAGCAGGAAAAGACTCACCAAAAGCTGATCCCAGACTTCAAGTCTCCAGGATTGTAGGAAATAAATTGTTTTTGTTTATAAGCCTCCTAGTCTAGGGTACTTTGTTACTGTGTTGCAGAATTTTTCCTTAGTTCAGCTAAAGACAGGGTTCTTTGTCCCACAGCCAAGAAAATTCAGGCTTGTAGACAATTTGAATGGAGAATAAGACAGGGTTTTATTGGGTGAAAAGGAAGAAAAGGGGGAAACAGGGACTCTTGCTAGCCAGAGTCCCTGCTAGAGTGCTTCCTGCTTATTGTTTGAATCCCAGATTCCATGCAGGAAGAGGAGGGTCCAGGTTCCTCCCCCCTGCAAATGTCCTGAACTTTCTGAGGCTCCAACTCAGTGGGCTGGCTGGCTGGAGTTTCCCTGATAACACCCTTCCACCTGGCTGTCTCATTTCCCCCTCTAAAGAAGTACATCTAACTACCCTTAGATTAAGGATAAGGATACAGACCAATCTTAACTGCTTCCTGCTGACAGAGAGCGCTGTTTTGGGGAAATGGCAGTCAGAGCTTCCCTATAGGCATCTTTAAGGGTTCCCAGCAGAAGGAGCCGTTGTCAGAGACTCTGGTTGCATAACTGGAGTTTGATGGCCTGAAGGCAAGAACAGACAAACCAGGTTATTAGAGAACATGTATCAGAACAAAACAAGAGGAGGGTCAAAGACAGCTCAAACATTCCTAGGCCTTTTACCAGTTTATACAGGGAGAAGGAGGCCAAAAGCCTGACTGGCAAAAAAAAAAAAAAAAAAAAAATCTTTACCCATTTGTCAGTATGTTGAACTTCTGTGTTCCTTTCCCCTGAGCCCAATCCTAAGCCAAACAGTTTAAGGTTTGAGAAATTAACTCTTTCTAGTTTGGAGGATGCATCTGAGAGGAATGTCCTGTAGTATGGAGACACAGTTACCTAACTCAAAGGACTGAGGTGAAAGGAAAAAGAAGGCACCTTTTAAAGGAGTCCTGGGGTTCAGGATGCATTCGAGAGGGGTACAGACTGAAGATGAATGACTACCCATCTAGAAAGAGGGGAACAGGTGTCCCTGGTACCCTTCTCTTCCTAGCAGATACCAGGGGTATGTGAGGGAGAGAGGGAGGGAAGAGTGCCCTCTTTCCGTCTTCCATCCTTGCATCCTTGAGTTCTGGTGGCCTTGGCAGGTTCTGCCATGAGTACCAAAGCATTTTGCACCCATGAAGTGGAGGGAGGGGAGTAGAGAATAGAGAATTACCTGCTCTCACCTATGTCTCTTTCTCACCTACTGTCGGTAGCATTGGAGTTCCTAGACCTCATTTATGCCATGGATAGTAACATGGCCTTTATCCATGAAATAGGAAGCCTGGAGTTGGCTTAATTGGCAGGAATCAGCCATGCTCATTTGTGCTGTGCCTTTTAACCTCTGTTGTCAACTGCCTCTGGATCCCTTAGACACAGTTTTCCTTCCCAGGGCTTTGACCTGAAGCTTGGATGTGAGGCTGGGGCAAAAATGTATCTTGTGGTGGGGTGGGGTAGGGATGTTGCTTGGACTCATTATGATTAGCTGAACGCTAAGGTGAAACTGTGAAACTGAGTCCTCCTCCAACAAGAGAGAGGAAAGGATGTCTTGTGACACACCCAGGTAGCTAGTGGCTATAGTTATGCTTGCTAAGATTTGGGTGTATGATGCTTGGCTGTAGTTGGCTCCCTTGATCTTACTTTCCCAACAGTAAACCTCCGAGTGATGGGCATCCTATTTATTTCTGTCACCTGGCAGGATTTGCAGGATCATTGCTCAGAACTAGAATATTGATCACGATTTCTACATTACCCATTCTTCATGTTCTTTCTGAGCTACAGCCAGAGGTTGCTGGTTGGTTCACAGGAACAAGCAGGGTTAGCCGAAAATGTAGGCTAAAACTTAAGACAACTAGTGAGTTTAGAATTTAATGACAAATATTTATGTTTGAAACATAATTTCTCTTAAAAAAAAAAACCCAAATTATGATAAGGACTGAGTAGTTTGCAAAGTAGACTTTAGTCTTATGCTTGGTCTGATTATCTGCATAAAGCTCAGAAAGAATGATTATTTCTGCATACGCCTTTTGGATTCGCTTTGATGGCAGTCCGTTCCACAAGGAATCTCAGCTAAGATCTTTTAAAGCCAAGCACAACCATGAGTTTGCATCTTCAAACACCTGTGAACTGTGTAATTTTCTCCTCTTAAGGCCCCAAGCTAAACTTAGAGCTCCTAGACCTGTTATAAAGTGTCATTCTTTACTGACCACAGGTCAAGAACCCAGTACAGGGACTGTGTAGGTGAGGATGTGAGGCCAGTTTTCCCCATGAGGCTTTTATCGGCTCCACAAGTCGAGACTGACTCCTTAAAGTGGAGCATTACCTTCCAGACAAAACCTTGGTAAAATAATCACTTACTCCAATTGTGTTCGTTGCAAAAGAAAAATGGATTCTTATTGTACTGATGCAAACAGCTATATTGCCCTGAGAATACTCACAGATAGTTTCCAAATTTTAGAGGAACCAGGCAGAGAGAAACAAACATTCTCCAAATTTTGATCACAGGGTTTGTAACTTACTCAATTATTAAAGGCCATAAATAGTTAAAAATAAGTTTCCTTGACTCTGAAAAACAAAACAAGCAGCAGCAATATTCCAAACAAAAGTCAAAAAGATTTGCTTCAGCTTCCTGTGTTCAGTCCATTTAATTAACTGGTGTTTTGATTGATATTCATGAACATTTCAGCTCTTTGTGAATCCTGTAGATTTTCCTTTACTCCAATGTTACAATCTCTAAAGTTATCAGAAGGCTGTATTTGAGAGCACTTATTAATGTTCTATAGCTCATTTTAAACCATCTTTGAAAACGATTAAAACAGCAACAATTGTCTGCGAATAGCAAAATATCCAGGGTAGTTCCAGTTAGAAACACAATGACAAAAAAGTTTGGTTATCCCTGTCGTTTACAACAACTTAACAGAAATGTTAATTGTGATTGATAGCATATACTCAGACATTAAAATTTTAGAAATCCCATAAAATTTTGGAACATATATTAGCATTATTCACCAAGATTTAACCTAAACAAGATTGAGCGTCATTTTGGCAATCCTGTGTTCCTAAACATGTCAAATAATCCTGTTTACCTTTCTTTTCTGGACATTACAGGGACCCTCTGAAGTATTCAAAAAGCCAAGTGCCAGGGAAGACAATTTTGAAACTGGAGTTTGATTTTCGGAAGGCTGTTAAATGTTTGAGGTTTAAAACACTTGATATTATGAAGTAAAATTTGAGATTACCTTACTTATTTTGCCAAAATGATGATTCTGAAATGTCAAAGAAGCAAAGACCTTTTGTGTCCCTTTACAAATTTTGCCAAAGAGAAGATTCACGCCTTGGGAAAACCTTGTTAGGATTTTATTTCAATGCTCAATTTACAGAAAAACTATACCTTTTTTGAATTTAGTCTGTATGTTCACACACAGAATCTCTTCTGCAATATCAATTTCCATAATTCTTTTACTTCTTTGAACCTTCAGCTTTTTCCTAACTCAAATAATACTTTATCCCTAGGCAAAAGTTACATTTCCATGCTTTCTTATACTCTTTTTTTAAAAAACACATTTTACTCTTCTTACACACCTTCCATGTAAATATATGCCTTCTTAGTTAAGGGGTGGTTAGTTCCATATGTCCCTAGGACCTTACCAGTTATAAAGCCAGCAAGTCAAATAGTTCTCAAAACCCAAGATGCAGTTTGTAACCTCAAAACACTTAGCAAATCTTGCTTCTGACCTGTATTTTAAAACCAATAGTCTTTAGGGCTGTTTTTATTTCTTAAAGATGAAAGTCATGTGAACTGAAAGGTTCCACAGCTTTAATTTCCGTTTAAAAATATTAGATCAAAGTGCTTGTCTTTCTTTAGGCCAAATTAATTAGCACACTTTTTTTTTTCTTTTTTTGAGATGGAGTCTCATTCTGTTACCCAGGCTAGAGGCAGTGGTGTGATCTCGGCTTACTGGAACCTCTGCCTCCTGGGTTCCAGTGATTCTCCTGCCTCAGCCTCCTGAGTAGCTGGGATTATAGGCATGCACCACAATGCCTGGCTAAGTTTTGTATTTTTAGTAGAAATGGGGTTTCACTGTGTTGGTCAGGCTGGTCTTGAACTACTTCTCTCAGGAGGTTGGCCTTTCAGATGTTCTCATCTTTCAGGTGACTAGCTCTCATCCTGAAGCTATGCAGGGATTCTAGCCATCCGTTGATTATTAGCAGACAAAACCCATCACTTTGGTGATTATAAAGATTTTAGGAGTTGCATATCAGGAAATAGATCTAAGACCAAATACATATTTCACAATATCAGAAAACAGGTTGAAGAGCAAATATGTATTTGACAATATTGCACTCCCATTACCTGACCACAGAGTGATCATAACCCTCCTTAAGTTTAGACGTCACATGATATTTTTCTCCCTCTCTAGATCTTTCTTTGTCATTTTGGGTCTCCTCATCCTGGTGACCCTCATCTTCCATCTCCAGAACTGTCTTTGGGGGAATCCTAAACTTCTTTACCTTTGTTTTGTAGAGAGGCCTCACTATTTATATTCACATAACCTACCCAGGTATTTTCCACATGAATTATACATTCTAAATGAATTATAAGTTCCAAATGAATTTCTAAATGAGAAGAATTATGACTCTTCCTTAGTATTCTGAATATGCTTCAGTAGGTTTAGCATAAAATAGTAATATTTTTTCCTCGTACTACTCATGAAAAATATTAAATCACACTATGCACCTTGTAGATTAAATATTGAAGAAGTATTTTTAACCCAAGAATATATCAAAAGTTAGAGCTATAATTTATATTTATTGTTATATGAATATAAGAAATACGCCAAAATATCAGCCATGTGGAGAGCAGCCTTTTCAGGGCCTCAGATTCCATAAATAGCTAGCAAAAAGGGAAAAATTTAGGGTAGAGCTTTTGGTGTTTAGGACTGGGAAAAAAGGATAATGGATGATGAACAGAAAGAGAAACCTGGCATGGGGCGATATGCAGGAAGAAAGGGATGCCCTGATGAATGGAGACTGTATCTTTTCACTATTGTTTGGTGGCAAAGTAGAAAAATCATGATAAGAGATGGAGTAGAGAAGAAATGAGACATCTAGAAAAGAGGAGAAAATGGTAAGGATTGGAGATGACGTCATTTGTGTGTTTGGCAAAGCAAAGGGGTTGGTGAGAGGCAAGTGCATAGACAAAGAAAGAAATGGGAATCTAGCAACAGCAAAACAAAAGCGAGGACAGTTCTGCCAGCCGCTGGGCAATAGCAGGCCTGATGGATGTGGAGAAGGCCAGGGGCCCTGAGGAGGAGGAGCAGCAAGGCCAGATGGTCTCTACATTTCTCTGTAGGCCAAATGGATATTTTGTTCCATTTGTACATGTGTTTCTAGAAAGGGGACTAGATTGAGCACCATATTCCACTAGCATGGTTCTGCTACTGAAGGTACAGTGCAGTGCTAAGGGCTAGATCCACAATGATGTACTGCTTTAAAGGTTTCTTTCAGGGCGCATAAGAGTGTGTCTATGTCTGCATGTCCACGTATGTTAGTGTGTTGTTTTAGAGGAAGAGACAAGAAATGTTCACTTGTTCCAGGGTTGTAAGCCTAGTAGATCCGGGACATTAATCTGGTGTGGTAGCCTCCTGGTCCTGAGTATTACAAGGGATGAAGGCATAAAGCATGAGTTGAATCCATGAATTTGTATTAATTCCAAATTTGTTGTTGTTCTTTTTATTTTTTGTGAAAAACAAAATTATGGGATGCTCTTTTCTTTTCCTTTAGAAACGATCTTGCTTGTCACCCAGGTTAGAGTGCAGTGGCATGATCTGCACTGCGGTGGGTGTGCAGTGGCCTGAGCTCACTCCTGGGCTCCTGGGCTCAAGTGTTTGTCCTGCCTCAGGCTCCCAAAGTGCTGGGATCATAGGCGTGAGCCACCGTGCCTAGCCATGGGCTACTCTTATGAGAAAAATATCACATTGTGAGCAGAGGAAAAAATATTTATGGATAAGTATAAAATGCAGTCATTTATCTATATGATATTAGGCCTTAGCAGAGCTGTTCAAGAATTTTTCTGCCTCTGCATCATTTCAGGCATCATTTGGGTACAGATATATATGCTCACCTAAATTGGAGGTTCACTGTTCATGATTTTTTCATGAAAGATTCTCAGAGAAAAGAAGCTGTTTGAGAAGTGCCTTTTTCTTCCCTCCCTCCCTCCCTCCCTCCCTCCTTCCTTCCCTCCTTCCTTCCTTCCTTCCTTCCCACCTTCCTTCCTTCCCACCACCACACCCAGCTAATTTTTTTGTAATTTTAGTAGAGACGGGGTTTCACTATATTGGGCAGGCTGGGCTTGAACTCCTGACCTCAGGTGATCTGCTCACCTCGGCCTCCCAAAGTGCTGGCATTATAGGCATGAGTCACTGCACCCGGCCAAGAAGTACTTTTTAAAATTGGTATGTATTGCAAAGATAAGGAACTTTGAGGAAATGCCTTTCACCAAGATAGGGACATTTTCAGAAGAACAGTTTTGTCATTTCAAGCTGCAAAGGTGGTAGAAAGTTAGTGAAAAATAGCAAACTGTGACAATCAAGAACTTTGTAGCTTTTCAGGTGTGTTCTTCCTGAGTACATTCTATTCGAGAATGATTTCACTATGCAGATAAAATGAGTCTTTCTTGTCAAGCTTGCTGAGTTCTCTTAGGACAGGTGATAAGCCATTAAATTCTCCAGGGTTTAGGGCAATTATTTTTTACTCTAAATGACAATATATTTCTTATTTCTGTACAGGGACTGTAAATTGCCTAGTGACAATCTAAAGCCCCTACACAGAAACAAGACCTCAATCTTCCTGGACTCATACAGTCTGCATTTTTGGACCTTAGCCATTTTAAAGTAATTAATTGATTCTTCCTTGAAAACTAAAGTAAAACATACAGAAGAAAATCAAAGTTACCTACAAACATACCATCTAGAAATAATCACTTTAAATAAATATTTTGGCAATGATCTTCACTTCACTCTTTTTTTTTTTTTTTTTTTTTGAGAGGGAGTCGCACTCTGTCATCCAGGCTGGTGTGCAGTGGTGTGATCTTGGCTTATTGCAACATCCAAGGTTCAAGTGATTCTCCTGCCTCAGCCTCTCAAGTGGCAGGAAGTACAGGTGCATGCCACTACACCCAATTATTTTTTATATTTTAGTAGAGATAGAGTTTCACTGTGTTGCCTAGGCTGGTCTCAAACTCCTAAGCTCAGGCAATCCACCTGCCTTGGCCTCCCAAAGCACTAGGATTACAGGTGTGAGCCACCACGCCCAGCGCACTCTTCCTTATGCCTGAAACTATACAAATTTGTCTCCAAACAAGATTTATATTGTATATTCACTTTTGCATCATGATCAATTATATCATGTATCATAAATACATTTAATAGGCATTCTTTATGTCTTTTTTTTTGTCTGCAGAGAATTATATTATTATGAACACAGCATAATTTTGCAAACCAAACTTATGACGCAGGTGTGACATTGTTTCCAGTTGGCTGGTTTCATATACATTGCTCTGTTGAACTTACTTGTGAATACATCTGTTGTGCTACTTTAAGGTTGTCTAGAATAAATTCTAAAACTTGAAGTTGCTGGGTCAAGATAGGAATATTATTTTGCATTATTTCAGTTGGCACATAAGCATACGTATTTACGGGGTATGGTATATTTCAGTACATGCATGCAAGGTATAATAATTAAATCAGGATAATTACGATCGCATAATAATTACCTGAAACACTTATTTTAAAATTTTATTTTATTTATGTTTATTTTGTTTTCCGTCACCCAGGGTGGAGTACAATGGCATGATTTCAGCTCACTGCAACCTCTGCCTCCCAGGTTCAAGCCATTCTCTTGCCTCAGCCTCTCAAGTGGCTGGGACTATAGGCATGCACCACTACACCCAGCTAGTTTTTCTGTATTTTTAGTGGAGACTAAAAACTGCCATGTTGCCCAGGCTGGTCTCGAACTCCTGGGCTCAAGTGATCCACCTTCCTTGGCCTCCCAAGGTGCTGGGATTACGAGGGTGAGCTACCATGCTTGGCTGCATTTATCATTTCATGGTATTGGGAACATTCAAAATCTGCTCTTCTAGTTATTTGAAATTATTATACAATATATTGTTAATTAATTTTACCCTACACTTATGTAGAACACTAGAGCTTATTTCTCCTGTCTAGCTGTAATTTTGTATCTGTTAGTCAACCTCTCATGTTCATCAAAGGGACTATACCTATTTATACAAATTCTGGCAGGATATGAACAATGGGCATCAGAGTCTTGACTGACAGTCTGTCAAATTACTAAATATTCTCATTTTTTGTTTGTAATTGTTTGAAGTGGAACTTTAAATGCAAAGCCCTCTTCAAATGCTTTCTGAAGGATGGTTGCTTCCTTTAATTTTCTTTATAAAACGTTAATTACCTTTTACTTAAAACTCAGAACATGATATTGTGGCATTCTGATGTTTCTGCCTCCATGATACACTGTATTATTTACTCAGTGATAGATCGTATTATTTGCTCAACAATATTTGCTCTGCTGTCTGTACTGGGGTCTATCTCTATGTGTCTCCCCTCTGATGACCCTCTGTAAGGGAGATGTGTACTTTCCACCCCTTCACAGGAGTCTTGGACACAGGACACTATGGCTAATGGAAGTGAGGCATGACCAGGCATGAGCCAAAGTTGGGTGGTCCCATTTTTGCTCCTCTCCAGGGATCAGCATATTTCATAGAGGGGCTGCTTCTTTAGCTGATCCACAGCCCACAGATAACTGTGAGTGAGAAATATATCCTCGTTGTCTTAAACCACTTTGGTTTTAGGAGCAAAACTAGTGAAAGCTGACTATGTTAGGCTGTTTTTTCCTTACTAGAAAGAAATACCAGAGGTTGGTAATTTATAACAGGGGTCCCAAACCTCCAGTTTATGACCCGTTAGAAACCGGGCTACATGCAGGGGGTAAGTGGTGAGTGAATATGACAACCTGAGCTTCATCTCCTGTCCTATCAGTTGCATCGTTAGATCCTCCTAGAAGCACAAACTCTTTTGAGAATTGTTCATGTGAGGGATCTAGGTTGCATGAGAATCTAACTAATGACTGAAGATCTGAGGTGGAATAGTTTCATCCCAAAACCATCTCCCACACCCCCACATCCCTGAAAAACTTGTCTTCTACAAAACTGGTCCCTGGTACCGAAAAGATTGGGGACTGCTGATTTATAAAGGAGACAGGTTTAATTGACTCATGGGTCTGCAGGCCGTACAGGAAGCATGGTGCCACCCTCTGATTCTGAGGAGGCTTCGAGAAGCTTTTACTCAGGCTGGAAGTTGAACAGCAGGAGGCAGGCAGTTCACATGGCAGAAGCAGGGACGAGAGAGAGAGAGAGAGAGAGAGAGAGAGAGAGAGAGAGCGCGAGCGAGAGCGAGAGAGAGCGAGAGCTGGGGGGAAGGATCATACACTTTTAAATGGCCAGAACTCAGATGGAGAGCTCACTTACCACCGAGGAGATGATCCAAGCCTTTCATGAGGGATCTACCCCCAGCATCAAAACACCTTCCACCTGGCCCCACCTCCATCATTGGGGGTTACATTTCAACATGTGATTTGGATGGGGACACATGTTCAAACTATGTAACTGACTATTGCAGACTCTGAGATGTGTCTCTGTATCTGGCAAACTTTGGCATTCTCCCATTACTAAAGTGATGGAGTTAGTTTTAAAATAATCTGGCTTGAAATAAGAGGTGCAAATTCCTCTTTGGCTTCAACATGGACTTCAGTATATTTATTATGCATATCATGTATTAGACATTTATTTTTGTTGCAGCAGCTCAAAAGTTTTATGTTTATTTTCATGCCACCATGCACCTGGATTTACAAGAGAATTAATCCCTGTTGGCCTGAGCCATCCATTATATGTAATGGATTCATTTATCTCTTATACATGTAAAATTGTACTAATTATATGTTATTACTGGAAGTATTGAGGCAGTAGTCACTCCAATTTTCTGTGTTCTTCGGTTCAGATGAGAAACTCTGGTTAATTTATTGATGGACATTGAGCAAAACTTTGTACCATTGGGCAGTTTCATAATACCATTTATTTACTTGAGGCTTGGAGAATCCAAAGCAAGGCACCAAATTTACAAAATCTCTTTCCTCTACCTGGGAGGCTGGAGCAGTGGGGTTCTTGACACCATCTGCCGTGAACTTTCTTGGTCTGAGAATCACTATAGCAGTCAGGAGATTGTTAGTCAGTTTATCTGATAGAGGTACTCGGGAGGGTGTAGGTATTTTTGCTCTAGACAATACTAGTGTTCCTAATAGAGACATTGAACAAAAAGCATTTCTTGTGAATAAGAGATATACTATGGAGCAACTTTAATGAAATTCTTTATGTGGTAAATTAAACATGTTTTTTTAAATTGTACTTTTAGGTTCTGGGGTGCATGTGCAGATCATGCAGGGTTGTTGTATAGGTGCTTACATGGCAAGCTGGTTTGCTGCCTTCATCCCCTATCACCTATATCTGGCATTTCTCCCCATGTTACCCCTCCTCAACCTGCCTACCCCATGCTGTCCCTCCCCTGACCCTAAACATGTTTTTTAAAAAGTAACGATACCTCAAAGGAGTGTGATTTATATTTTCTCCATTTTCTACTCCCTTTCCCTTCTCATTTTCTCAAATTGGTGAGAAGATAAGGGCTTTTTAATGCTCTTCTGTCATATTTTACATTAAGTTGCTGCTACCTGTTTTGATATCTGCAGTTTGGAGCTTGCAAAGACCTTCTTTCACTCAGTAGTTGGATATTTTACCAGTAAGCATTGCCTGTTCTAACACCTTCTTTCTCCAGGATATGCGTTTGTTTCCTGTTGATTTTCCTCCGTGTGCTGTACTCCAGCCTCCTGTACCACTGCCTTCTTTCTAAGCCTAAGAGTCTTCTCAGCTTGAAACTTCTACTTACTCTTTTCTGACCCTTACTTCATCATTTTTTAACTATTCCTGTCTTGCTTTGTTCTTCCAGTCTCAGTAAAGGAATCTGATTTTTGTGATTCAGCAATCAAGAAGTACATTTCTAATGGCCTGACACCTTTATTATTAGATATCCTGTCGCTTTCGTGCTATCTCAAGACATCTCACTTTTTAACAGACAAAACCCAGGAAAGTGATTCTCTCAAAAGGAAATTAAAGTGATAATAAAACACTCTGTTTATTACTTTATGATACTTTCTCATTTTTACTTCAAACCTTTGCTTAACCACAGTTTTAAAGGCTATTGAATCACTTATCATCACCTCAGGTGATTGGCTTTTCAAATCTTTTTTCCTCTTAATATATGTGATATACACATGGATTAACAGCTTCAAATGTGCTTATTAGAATCAAGAGTTCTCTGAAGATAAAAAAGCTAGTATATTGATCATTATAGAGTTGAAAATCAGGGTTACTGTTGGAAAATCTATTCATTCATTGACTTCTTAATTCAATATATTTATTTGGTGCTTAATTAAGTCTCATTGATACTGCTGCGACGCGTCAGTATTTTTTCTTAATCTGAAATATTATTAACCATGTCATTATATGTGTGTGTAAACCTGTACATAACTTCCAAGTGATAATACTTTGAAGTATTTCTCTACTTTAAAAATGATGCATTCCTTGTGAAAATACGTCCAGGGAGGGGAGCACTATACATGGGGGTCTGTTGTGGGGGAGTGGGGGGGACAGCGTGGGGGTGGGGAATTGGGGAGGGATAGCATGGGGAGAAATGCCAGATATGGGTGAAGGGGAGGAAGGCAGCAAATCACACTGCCACGTATGCACCTAAGCAACAACCTTGCATGTTTTTCACATGTACCCCAAAACCTAAAATGCAATAAAAAAAAAAAAAAAAAAAAAAAAGAAAATACGTCCATATTTCTACATCATAAAGATATTTTATTGAGGCAGAACTAAAAATTACAGAATTCCTATTTAGGCCTTTCCAATTTTCAACCTCGTTTTCCATGTTTTATTTTTCAGCTTTTTGTGCATATTATTTTTGAACATTTCTTCCATAGTTGAACATGTAATTATTTCAGTAAGGGATTATGTATTTGTAATCTGTTATAGCATATCAAATTACTCCAGAGTTGAGTGGCTTGAACAACAAATACTCATTTTCAGTTAATGTTAAGATTCCAGAAACAGCTTAGTGGGGATGGGTTTGGCTCATTGACTCTCTTGGAGTGAAACTGTTGGCTGGGGCAGCTTCATGTGAAGCCTTGATTAGAATAGGAGGGTCTGTGTGCAAAAAGCCCATTCACAGGGTTGGCAGTTGGTGTTGGCTGTTGGTTGGGGTACTGCAGTAGTTTTCTGCATAGACAGCCTCCATCTTTCAAGGCCCCTCTAGCAAAGAGAGAGAGAGAGGGAGAGAGAGAGAGAGGGAGAGAGAGAGAGAGGGAGAGAGAGAGAGAGAGTGTTTGTGTGTGTGTGTGTACATCAGAGAAACAGATAGAACATAAGACAGAAGCCAGTAGGTCCATCACTTAGTGCCCATCATTTCTGCTATATTCTATTAATATAGAAGCATGCCAGTAAGTCAAGTCCACACTAGAGGAGAGTGAATTACACAAGGGTGTGAAAATCAGAGGGCAGAAATCACTGGAGGCCATTTTAGAGATTGTCTACCAGACATTAGTCAGCTGCAAATACTAAAAATAAATAAATAAATAAATAAATAAACAACAAAAAAACCCAAAGCCTTAGCTTAAATCAAAGGAGATTTTATGGAAACAAATATATGTTATCTTTCAGAAACCAAGCAGGAAGTAGAGTTATGCCTGGTGAAAGAATTTAGGAAAATAAAAAGTCAGTTTCTTTGTTTCTGTTGATACAAATTTTTCTCATCTCTGCCTCTTGTTTAGTGTCCAGGTGAAAAAGGGCCTCCAGAATCCCAACATACTTGTTCAATTCAAGTATCAACAGGGACCAACTTCAATTGCTTTGTATACTCATGAACACAATCGAACCTTTTTCCAGTCAGCTCTGTGCGTGAGTGGGGAGTAGGAATTCAGTTTGGGTGGGGTCTAGAGGATGAGAGTGAATCACATGGTATTACCTACCTATGCTCAGCAGGGTATATGGCCCCAGGATACCAAGAAGGAAAACTTTTCAATGGAGAAACGGAGGTCAGATAATTCATGCATTAAATAACAGATTGACTTAAATTCAACCCAGGTCTAACTGAAACTTTTTATTTTATATATTCAGAATAGCTGATAGTTTTATTTTTTAATAACTATAACAACTTTGTAAAAGTTATTCATTTTTGTCAAACATTAGTATGTTTATTTCTGATTTGCACTGCTTTATAAAGTAATGGACAAAATGAAAGCAAATAATGAACACTGCTGTCCAGAAAGATCATGTAATGCTTTTAAACAGAGCTCTTGCATGTTAGTGGCATTTGCAAAATATTCGTTCATCCAGTGATGAATAAGTCTGATTTTGTGAGTCAATGCCTAATGAAGGAAAGTTAAATTCAGTTAAAAGCTGTATGTGATGTGTGAATTCTTTATGTACATACATATAATTAGCAATGAAAAGTAATACACATTCCTAATAAAATATCCAGATAATAGATAATTTTGCAAAGAAGGAAACGAAAATAAAATCCACAGGCCAAAATAACTACCAGTTACATTTTGATATAGAGCCGTTCAGACTTTTTCTTAGTGAATATTTTGCACAGGTGGCTGTTTTATAGCTTGCTTTTTTCCCTTGCAGACACACTGCAGATTTTTTTTCCATCTAACTAAATATAGACAAATACAATTATTTTTAATGACTACACTGTACTCCTTTGCAAGGTATCCCATCATGTTTCCAGGTCTCTGTTGATGTACATTTTTGTTTTCTGGTTATTATCAACAGAATATCCTCATAGTATATCATTGGACACTTGTCTGGTTATTAGTATGTATTTTTAGAAGTAGAATTGTTGGGTCAGTGAATATGCATTTGAAATTTTTAAACAGATTGTCAAATTACCCTCCAGGAAGGCTTTTCTTTTTTTGTAGTTCTACCAGCAGTCTTTAAAAGTGCCTGTTTCCCTCAACCTGATTAAAGTCGGCTATTACCAGTATTTGCAACCTTAGCAATGATGTAAGTGGTAAGTAATATTTCATTGTTATTTTAACTTGCATTGAAAATTCCGTTCTTAAAGCAGGAGGGTTGGCTAGAGCCTATCAAGTTGTCTATCAGAGCCTCAGATGCTGGGGAAAACGCAAAAAGCAGGGGCTACAGAAGAGTTTTGGGTGTGTTTTACTTCGAGTAATTTGCCAGTGCTGAACTGGTACTAAGTTTATGAAATCAGGTTGATGGTCCTATCTGGTGGGCAAATCGTTAAGAAATCAAATTAGACTTTCTGTTTTGTGACCTGTTTATACTGCACGTGTATCCTCCATACTTGAATTTGCACTAAATTGGTGACTAGTTACTTGTAAAATTTCAGCCCTGCCCCTTTCTGTTCCAGACCTCATCCTATATAGGATTTAATGGAATAATGTTTGAAGGATAGTTGTTTAGTTATTAGTTGTTTAGTCCACAGTAAAGAAATACATGAATAATGGCTCCTTTCCAGCCTGGTTTCCAGAGCCTCTGACCTGCAGTAGGGAGGGACCGCCACCACCAGTGATTGCATCTTCAAAACAGGAAATCTTAACAGATACTTAGAATTCCCTCCTTTTGGTTTCTGCAGCAGGAAGACAACATCCAGTTTTTGTATTAGCTTGTGTCTGAAATTCAGTTGTAAGTCAAGCATCCAGGCTTGCTTGGAGAACACGTATCAGTATCACCTGACGAACTCTTGAAAGGGTGAAGCATCTTCTGTCTTCACACCTATTAACCATAGTATAAGTGAGACTCAAGAATATAGTAAATTCAGGGGTTGTATTAATCGAGCAAAAATAATTGATGGTATCTAGACAGAGGATATTTAGGACAACGGGGAGCACATGGCCTTGCAATTCCTATGACTCCGGAAAAAACTGCTTCAACCTTCGATTTGCTAATTAACTATGGAGTAGTGCAGTCATACTGTAATACCCAGGAGGTCACGCAGCTGCACACTTAACTCACTTTTATGTCAAGGCAGCAAATGAGCAAAAATCAAACTGACATTGAGGCATCTTTTTTCCAAAATGAAGTTCATTAACTATCAGTGAGCTACTCAACCTGATATCCGATAGCAACTTAATGCCCATCAAATCCTCAGCTTATCCCAACTACTGTTGCCCCAAGATTCACTCATATCATCCAAAAGAGAGTGAATTGTTTTATTCACTTAATTAAAAAGACATCAATGTGTATATTTTATTTTAGGTATGTTCTTATTGTAGAGAAATTAGCTAAGTAGAAAATAATTTTATCACATAGTCTTTTACAAGCTGCCTCATCTCTGCTCCTTGCTTTTGCTGTAGGAAACTTGGTAATTTAGGGCCCTTCTGAGAATGAAAAGAGAGAAAATGTCAATTTGCAGCACAGGACCAAAGTGGAACTTTTGGTTTACCTACTTAGGAGGCTATGCTTAAAGCTTTACCATACCTTAGAAAAACAAGCCCAATACCACCACAAATTAAGCAAAAATGTACCTTTTATAAGGTTTGTCCAGAGGATTCAGAGACAAGTGTTCATAGTATATATTACATGGAAGAAATTAATAGACATCCTTCTTCAGCATGTCTTCTCTCTGACAACAAAGTCACTTTGTAAGAGCATGAACTCTGTCTTTCTCAACACCCCTTCTGCCCCAGAGATTCTACCTGGACCTTCTACACTCCTCTCTGTCTTGTCTGACTGTGAGCCAACCCCCACTGCAAGTTTTTCCTCCTGCATTCTACATAAGGGATCTTGTCTTGCCCAACTTCAAGAGGAAAATCACAAAACCCAACAAAACAGAGGTATCTTTTAAATTTTTGTTTTGTTAGGGATAGGATAGGTTAGGGAGTAAGGAAGATAGAATGTGTTGGGAGTAGATCCTGGTTCTCAAGAGCTTTAGAAGATTCGGGTTTTCCACTGTTGACCTACCAGCAGTATTAATGTCATAGATATACTGTTTGGATAATTAACAGTAAATGATTATCTTGAATGATGTATATTATCTTGGGTCTAACTATTGAAAGACAATTTCAAGATGATCTAAACCAAGTTTATTGACAAATGAATTCCAGTTTTCAATCCTTCAACAGTATATCATATGTTGAAAGATACTTGGCATTTTACTTTTGTGGGCATTAGTGTTAAGGCTTAAGTTAAAGGATGATTAATTGAATTTCTTTTAGGTTGCTATACAGTATTAACATAATTTTATTAATCTAATGATAGCCTAACCAAATGATGTTATGATTCTAATAAAAAGATACTGAAGAATAATTGAGAGAGAATATCATATATCTGCCAGATTCTTTTATAAAAATTGTTTCAAAGTAATTCATACATAATTTAAAAGAAAAAATAGTATAAGTATTATAATGCAAATGAGTAATGTTACCATTCCTTCCCCACACCCACAGAGGTTACTTTCAACTGTTAGATTTTAGTATTATTTTCATATATAGAAAACAAACAAAATTATAACACTATAGCTACAAACAGAATACACTACTTAAACTATTCTTTTGATTTTAGAAAAATTGGCCTCGTGCCAGGTGCAGTGGTACATTCTTGTAGTCCCATCTACTCACGAGTCTGAGGCAGGAAGATCACTAGAGACCAAGGACTCTGAGGCTGTAGTATGCCATGATCATGCCTGTTACTAACTACTGCACTCCATCTTGGGCAACATAGTGAGACCCCATTTCTGATAATAAACAAATATTTAAAAATTGCCTTCCTCAAATAATTGATTTGAATTTAGCTCTCTTATATTGCTAACATTTACATGCAATTATATATCCCTTTCAGATGAAAATCTACAGTAAGCATTTACATCATTATGTTTTTGTAAATACTGCATAAGATTAAATGATTTTGTGCTTTGCTTATATTTCTTATTTTTCTGTACGACTTTTTCTTTTTCCTGGAGCTAGTATTTGTTTCAGTTTTTTCCTTACTTAGTTTTCTAAGTTCTCATTCATTTATTTCAAATTGCTCAGAATTAGAAATCATTTCTTCTATTTCAGGCCCTCTCACCTCCTCCCCCCTCCCCCTCCCATTCATGGCCACTAACAGAGCAGAGAGAGGGGTGCTTATGGCAGATCACATTCATCCCCTTCTTCCTCTGATGTTATCTCCCTCACCCATTCTCTTTGCCTCTCTGGAGTTTATACAGTTTTATTACATTAACTGTCATTTTTATTCAAGTTCTGGGGAGCCAGAGGAGATAAATATATGTGTTTAACCTCCTTGATAAACATAAATTTCTGTTGCATTTTCTTTTAATATTTTACCTAGTCTTCACGTAGGTCTAAAGAGCTGGTATCAAGAACAGAAAACCAAACACCACATGTTCTCACTCATAAGTAGGAGTGGAACAAGGAAAACACATGGGTACAGGTAGGGGAACATCACACACCAGGGCCTGTTGGGGCGGGGGCCTAGGGGAGAGATAGCATTAGGAGAAATACCTAATGTAGATGATGGAGTGATGGATGCAGCAAACCACCATGGTACATGTATACCTATGTAACAAACCTGCATGTTCTGCACATGTACCCCAGAACTTAAAGTATATATATAAAAAAAGAGTAGGCATTACTATTCCCATTCTTTAAGAAGACGGAGGGCCAGGTATGGTGCTCACACCGGTAGTCCCAGTACTTTGGGACCCTGAGGTCTGAAGATTACTTGAGCTAGGAATTCAAGACGAGCCTGGGAAACATAGTGTGACCCTGTCTCTGATATAAAGAAAATCAGCCAGGCACGGTGGTGTGTACCTATAGTCCAAGCTACTTGGGAGGCTGAGGTGGGAGGATCTCTCAAGCCCAGGAGTTCCAGGCTGCAGTGAGCTATGATGGCACCACTGCACTTCAGCATAGGTGACAAAGCGAGAAACTGAAACTGTCTCAAAAAAAAAAAAAAAAGACAGAAATGCAGAGATATTAAGTGGCTTAATTCACATAGTAGACATACATCTGGGATTTCAAAGCAGTCAGCCTGCAAAGCACACTCCTTCCTCACTCTGCCAAAAACGGAATGTCTCTTTCATGTGAGGGTATTGACAACACTTGAGCTTCTTGAAAAGTTTCTTATCAAATAATATTTTAGTTTTGGTGACCTTTTAGATTAGTTTCATGACTGGTCCGCCCAATTTAACAGTTGATAAGTTATAGGCACAAAAGGGAATATATAATGAACATGTGTGAATTTCAGAATCTTAAAGAATTAGAAGACAGAAGGACTGAGGAGTTACAGCAGGGCTTGGGGAATAATGTGCTCTGATCAAAGGATGTCTCATGACCCTGTGCAATCATTTAAAAATGAACTAAAAAGAAATGCGTAAGTACTCAAAGGAGAACAATCTACAGGGCTAAAATCTCAGGAGTTTATTACACCAGACAAATTTGGTTTCTATTATTTCGTAAAATTATATTGTGACTGCAGAGAATGAAAGCAGCAGATGGAATGTATCAGGCTGCATACAGCACCACAACACTTGGTACAGCACACAGGAAAATGACAGGAAAAAATGATTAAAATTAGTGTGTGTCTAAGGACTTTTGCTTTTCCTTGCAAGCTAACCAAAGTTAAATATTTCTTTTAAAACATGATTGTCGGCTGTGCACCGTGGCTCACGCCTGTAATCCCAGCACTTTGGGAGGCGGAGATGTGCTGATCACCTGAGGTTAGGAGTTCCAGACCAGCCTCGCCAACATGGTGAAACCCTGCCTCTAAAATTAGCTAAAACTAAAATTAACTAAAAATACAAAATTAGCCAGGTGTAGCAGTGTGTGCCTGCAATCCCAGCTACTCGGGAGGCTGAGGTAGGAGAATCGCTTGAACCCTGGAGGCAGAGATTGCAATAAGCTGAGATGGTGCCACTGCACTTCAGCCTAGATGACAGAGCAAGACTCTGTCTGAAAAATAAAAAGAAAAAAGTGAATGTCAGCCTGCTAAGACAGCAAACTGTATAGAATTGCTTTTGAGCCTGTTGCATTAAAACCCTTCATTAATCTAGGAAATGTTAATATTTGAGGGTATGAAACAATAATAGGTAAACCTGAGGTACAAAAATAACAAAGAAGCTTTAGAGCTTTGTTGAAAATGTGAAGTATATGACAAAGATATATAGGATCAGATAGATTAAAATGCATAAGTAATATTTTAAGTCTGAACCTTTGCCAAGAACCATGACATCAACATTTGTGGAATTCAGTTTTCTAATTATATATCACCTTTTATTATACCAACTTTAAAATGCCAGAAACTGATGTTTCATCTCACCCAGAAAGCGGAACGAAACAGATATTTTGCTAAGTTAAGATAATAATAGATGGACCACAGATATATAAGCAATTATAATCACTAAATTATAAGGAAATACTACCTTACTTTAGAGATGCAAAAACTGAGCCCGAAAGAGATGGGTTAGTTCTCCTAGGCTCAGATATAGTGAGACTAGGAGATGCATTAATAGATGGGTTAGTGAAAATGACAGGTTTTCTATCATTTTATTTAGTAATTGAACCACTATATCTGAGACTAGGGGAATTAGCCCATATCCTAGTCTCAGACATAGTGATAGTGAGACTAGGAGATGTCTTAATAGGTGGGTTAAACCCATCTGTTTTGGAAGCCATGGTTTTCAGAAAAAAGTAATGTTTAAAAAAATAAAATTTAAATGGCAGTTAACTAATTTACAGTGATCTGGCTGTTTTCAAAACACTTTGGAAAACTGGAGAATGAGAATATTATAAATGCAAACTGTTTCTTTGAAATATTCTTAAAGACATTTCATTCATTTTCCTGTGAGAACTACTTTGCTTGAGTCTTATAGGTATTATTCTGCTTTTGAGTACTAGTGAGAAGAAACATCTTTATTCTTTCAATAGATATTTGTGAATCCCTACTATGTGCAAGAGTTATGCTAGGCTGGGGGTAGAATGATTAACTGATATATAAGGTTCCTCTCATGGTGGAACACTCATTCCACTGGCAAACTAGACTTTTTATTATGGTTGCAGCAGGCAATCTAATAAAATTTTTTTCTTATTTCTAATGTCCATGATTTTTGGCTTCACAGTAGCTATCACAAAAGTATTCTGACATTAACCACATATGGTATTGCTAGATAGCCATGGCTGTGAAATTTGGTTCCCTAGCAACTGCAAATGTACCTTGGAAAGGAAAAGAAATTGTCATGAAACACTCTAGGACAATATGTCCTTCTCAAAACTATAGGTTAACCCTCAGCATAATATTTTTTTAGTATGCCATAAAAATACGTCAGTTACAAGGCATCATTTGAAATAGGATTTTTCGCTGTGCACCGTGGCTTATGCCTGTAATTCCAGCACTTTGGGAGGCAGAGTTGGGTGGATTGGTTGAGCCCAGGAGTTTGAGACCAGTCTGACCAACATGGCAAAACCCTGACTCTACAAAAAATACAAAAATTAGCTGGGCATAGTGGTGTGTACCTGTAGTTCCAGCTACTCGGGAGGCTGAGGTTGAAGAATGGCTTGAGCCCATGAGGCAGAGGTTGCAGTGATATGAGATTGAGCCACTGTACTTCAGCCTGGGTGACACAGCGATAGAGCAAGACTCTATCTCAAAAAAAAATAATAATAATTTCTTGTCATAGTGATTTCTTAATATAGGAAGTCATCATTGTTACTTGATTAAGACTGAACAGTAATTAGGGGGTGATATACATGATGTCTCTTGCCCACGGTTAGTACTGTGCTCTGTGAGTCTGGCAGGATGAGGGCCAGTTTCTAGACTTACAGTCTGCTATGTTATCTTCACATCATTCTGAATTTAAAGGACTTGAAAGAAACATTCTGAAGGTTCTAGGTACTACCAATTTTAGAGACTTCACCTCGAAATACATCAAATGTATAAAAATATAGCCACATCTCATATTAAATATAATTGATATGTAATCACTCAAGCATTGTGTTGAAAGAACAGAACTTCTCAGAGTGCAGTAATTTCTCCTACTCGGTGCCTGTCTAAACATACTCTAGGGTTATTTCCTTACCCCTGAATAAAAACTTAAACAGATCCTAAAACTCATCTGCTCCCTTTTAATCAAAAATCCTCTAGTCATTTTGTTAAAAGAATGATCTTGTGTTTGTAATAAACACATCTATTTCAGTGGGATGCTCAACTCCAAATTCAGAGTCAAGATTCTCTCTTCCCTATCTTGTGGTAACCTTTATAAGCTCTTGAGAATTTCCATTACAGGGCCTTTCCAGTTGAGCTTTCTTGATGCAGTTAATGCCTGTTTCAGCTCTGTCCACTGCTATAGGCTCTGTCCTTTGCATTTGACAGATCTTTTCATTTAGGTTCTCACTTTAATCAAAGCCTTTATGGGCAGAACCTTCTAAGAAAGGTCTCCAGACAGAATCTAGGCACCCAAGTCATACACTTTCATCTGTCATCATTGAGAGTACAGTTATTTCCTAAAATCTTTCCCTGTTCTGAGTTTAGGAAACTTTAGCCACTGATGTGGACATCTTTTTAAAGCATGAATTAGATATTCTGTACTCCCAAACTCCAGGACATTCATGTAATATGACTGAGGCCCTAAGAATTTATACATAAGTCAACATGACTCATTGGAATACTGTGTAAAGTCAGTGTGGAAGCAACAGACCTTACCAGGAAAAAAGTAAATTGTGACATCAGACTGCGGTAGGCTTGAATCCACAATCCCTATCACCAGTCCCTGGTATTATGTGGGTTGTGTGGGAAAGACAAGTTACTCAACTGAATTGAGTTTCAAATTGATTAATTGATAATTAATTCCTAATATTTGGCATAAAATATGTATAAGGGAAAGATTTTAGACATAAGGTCATGCAACAAGGTGAAAATTAGATAAATCCAGAAGTAAGAGCAAAAGGAACATGGGAACAGAAACTTAAGATATAGCCAGAGTTTATTTTAATACACAAAGTTTGTGTCATCATAGTTTCCTCATTGCTTAAGTAAAGCTGTAAATCCTTGACAGAGAATAGTTACTCATTAATTATACAGTGATCATTATTATTTCAAGTATATACAACTTGTCACTGCAAAAACTGCAAAGATGTATTTGTTTCCATTTTACACTTAATGTTCAATTCTACTGAGGTTATCATGAGAAGATAGATATGAATGGATTTTGAAATAAGGATGGACTGAGCAGGATTACTGAGCTGTCTTGATGGATAATAAAGTACACTCTGAACTAAAAAGAAAGCTCTCTGAATCTACCCTAAAAGCAAACATTATAGATAGGGGAAATATATTATGTGATTACTTATAAAGAAAAGTAAGTATTTATAAAATTATTGTAGAAGAGAAAGGTGTTCAAAGTTAATAATTTGGGTGATTTTTATTTTTTGTTGGTATTATTATTATTACTATTAGTTGACATCTGATATTTGTTGAATTACCAATATGGGCCAAGTACTTAATCTGTATTATCTCTATCTTCAAGGATGAAAAAATAAGTTATCTTTCTATAAATGAGGATGTTGACTCTGTGAGAATAAATTTAACCAAAGATAACACAGAATTCAAGCCCAAGAATGGTGTTAAGTAGTTTCTAAATGATTACACTATTTATATTAGTTATAATCTCTAAATAAGCTCTATAATGGCTGGGCACAGAGGCTCATACCTCTAATCCCAGCACTTCGGGAGGCCAATGTGGGAGAATTACTTGAGCCCAGGAGTTCGAGACTAGCCTGGGAAATAAAGAGAGGCCCAGTGTATACACAAAAGTAAAAAATTAGCCAACAATGGTGGTACACACCTGTAGTCCTAGGTACTCAGGAGACTAAGGTAGGAGAAGTGTTGCTTGAGCCTGGGAATGACGGTTACAGTGGCCCAAGATTGCACCAGTGCACTCCTCCTCGGGCAACAGAATGAGACCCTGTCTCAAAAGAAAAAAAAAAAAGGCTTTATAACCTATGTCCACCACCACCCACCAACTTTAATGCATAGAGAAGAGCTACAATTGCTTTGTAATGTAAGCTACTCTAGTACAGAATCAGGTATAAAGTAATAGTGATTTTGACAGTGGCTTTTTGAGTGTCACATGCTATGAGGAAACTTCAGTAACTACCATGTCATTATTTCTAGGCTGTCACTAATAACTAAATAACAATAAAACAGTAATTACAGGGTAGAGAGTGAGAAATGGGGAGATATAGGTCAGAGGACATGAAGTACTGGATATGTAGGATGCATAGGTGTAGAGAACTAATGTACAACCTGAGGTCTATAGTTAAAATATTTTATGGTATTTGAGATTTTGAATAAATAAGTAGACTTTGGCTGTTTTGTCACACAAAAAAGTGTGAAATGATATATATGCTATTTTGCTTCACTATGGTAACCATTTTACTATCTATAGGTTTCTCGTAATGCCATGTACACCTCAAATATACAAAATAAAATTTGTTTCCAAAAAAGCAATTGCAATAACAGTAATAGTGATACTTTTAATATAGGCAGTTGACCTTCTAAGAAGAAGTATGAGTAATAACATCTTTAGGACACTTTACTATGTTTATTAAGTTCCAACTTAAAATCTAGAAAAAAAGTGTGCTTGATGTGCAAACAGAGATTCTATATAGTTTCTTAGACATACCCCTTCCTCTCACATCTCTGATGTTTATAAGCTCTAATAAATTTTGTTTATAAGCTCTAAGAAAGAGACCTCTAAAGAATAGAGAATTTTGGAAGCACTAAGTATATGAACTATGTTTAAGGAATTGTATTATGGAAATTTGGTTTTGAGGCTTATTCTATGATAATATTTAGCATCAGGAACTGGAGAACAGCAAACCCTCAGCAAAGGCGTTCATGTTCTGGCCTGTTTATATCTATATTCATTTGCCCTATTGTCAGGGAGGAAAAGAAAATTTAGAGCAATATATATAAAGAAGTTCTTAACTTAGGTCATGCTTAAATCCAGTATTAATTATTAGTCTATTTAAAAATAGGTAAATCAGTACAGCTGATACAAAATTATTTGATTTTGCTCATTGGCATTTCTTTATCACAAGATTTAGGATTTGCCTTTCCCTTTTGAACTAAGTCCAAGTCGAAAGTTGCATTGGAGGCAAGGCAAGTGTCCCGTTTGCTTATGAGCCTGTAAAATCAAAAGCATGTTTGTTACTTCTTAGATACAATGGGGGTACAGGCATTGCATAAACACACCTGTTGCAAATGGGAGAAATTAGCCAAAACAAGGAAATTAGCCAAAACAAAAGGCTACAGGACCCATGCAACTCCAAAATCCAATAAGGCAATCATTAAACTTTAAATTTCCAAAATGATCTCCTTTGACACCATGTCTCACATCCAGGTCATGCTGATGCAAGAGGTGAACTCCCATGGCTTTGGGTATCTCTGCTCCTGTGGCTTTACAGAGTTCAGCCCCTTTCCTTGGCTGCTTTTATGGGCTGGCTTTGAGTGTCTGTGGCTTTTCCAGGCACACAGTGCAAGCTGTTAGTGTCTACCATTCTGGTGCCTGGAGTATGGTGGCCCTCTTCTCACAGCTCCATCAGGCAGTGCCCCAGTGGGCACTCTGTGTAGGGGCTCCAACCCCACGTTTCCTTTCCATGTTGCCCTAGCAGAGGTTCTCCTTGAGGGCTCCATCTCTGCAGCAAACTTCTGCATGGACATCCATACATTTCTATACATCCTCTGAAATCTAGGTGGAGGTGTCCAAACCTCAGTTCTTGACTTCTATGTAGCTGCAGGCTCAGCACCATGTGGAAGATGCCAAGGCTTGGAGCTTGCACCTTCTGAAGCCGTGGACTGAGCTGCACCTTGGCCCCTTTTAGCCAAGTCTGGAGCAGCTGGGACACAGGGTACCAAGTTCCTAGGCTGCACATAGCAGTAGGGCTCTGGGCCCAGCCCAGGAAACCATTTTGTCCTTTTAGGGCTTACGGCCTTTGATGGGATGGGCTGTTAGGAAGATCCCTGACATGCCTTGGAGACATTTTCCCCGTTGTCTTGGTGATTACCATTCTGCTCCTTGTTACTTATGCAAATTTCTACAGCAGGCTTGAATTTCTCCCCAGCAAATGAGGTTTTCTTTTCTATTGCATTGTCAGGCTGAAAATTTTCTAACCTTTTATGCTCTGCTTCCCTTAAATGCTTTTCCACTTGGAAATTTCTTCCGCCAGATACCCTAAATCATTGCTCTCAAGTTCAAAGTTTACAGATACCTAGGGCAGGGACATAATGCCACCAGTCTCTTTGCTAAAACATATCAAGAGTCACCTGTGCTCCCTTTCCCAACAAGTTCCTCCCCTCCCTCTAAGACCATCTCAGCCTGGACTTTATTGTACATATCACTATCAGTATTTCAGTCAAAGCCATTCAGCAAGTCTCTAGGAAGTTCCAAACTTTCCCACATTTTCCTGTCTTCTTCTGAGCCCTCCAAACTGTACCAACCTCTGCCTGTTACCGAGTTCTAAAGTTGCTTGCACATTTTTGGGTATCCTTATATGAGCACCTCACTCTACCAGCACCAACTTACTGGATTATTGCATTCTATCACTGCTCTGCAGAAGTACCTGAGACTGAGTAATTTATAAAGAAAAGAGGTTTAATTGACTCACTGTTCTGCATGGCTGGGGTGCAGGGGGCTCAGGAAACTTATAATCATGGCTGAAGGGACCTCTTCACAGGGCACCGAAATGGATAATGAGTTCAAGCATGGGAAATGCCAGACGCTTATAAAAGCATCAGATCTTATGAGACTCTCATTATAAGAATAGCATGGGAGTTACCACCCCCATGATTCAATTACCTACACCTGGTCCCTCCCGTGACACCTGTGGATTATGGGATCTACAATTCAAGATGAAATTTGGGTGGGGGCATAGCCAAACCATATCAATGTCCTTTTCTAACAATTACTCACCTCCCCCAGACCCTCCCACTTCCTCTACTCAAATAAGTCATCTGTGAGCTAATGCCTCTTACCAAGTATGCTGGAGTGACACCTGCTATTCTGAGCAGGGCACATGGAGCTTTCCTACCACTAGAATGCTCTCTCAAATGGCTTAAAGCATGAACCATCCAATAAACTCATTGCTGGTTATAAGGGACCAGTTGAGGCATAGAATGTTTAAATAATCATGGCCCATACTTAATAGTCCTGAGCAGGGTACTAAGGTAGGAGTCAGGACTCAACTCAGGAGGTGAGGCTTGACTCCAGAAGTGGGTCTTGGACACTGGACCAAATTGAGGACCAACTAAAACAGGAATGGGGCAGCAGCAGCTTTCCATAAGCCATGCCCATTAGTATCCCATGTCAGTTTACCATTGCCATGGCAACCCCGAGAAGTTATCGCCCCTTTCAATGGCAATAACCTAATAACTTGAAAGTTACCATGCTTTTTTTTAAAAAGAAAGTTCTGCATAATCTGCTCCTTAATTTGCATATAATTGAAAGTAGGTATAAATATGCCTGTATAACTGCCCCTGAGCTGCTACTCTGGGCACACTTCCTATGGATGGGGTAGCCTTGCTCTTCAAGGAGCTCTCCCTCTGCTGCTGCTTTTCAGTGCTACTTCAGCAAATAAAAGTTACTGCCCAACCCCACCAGCTCATCCTTGAATTCTTTCCTGGGAGAAGCCAAGAACCATCCTAGGCTAAGCCCCAGTTCTGGGGCTTGCCTGCCCTGCATCAGTACTGTACACAATCTAAACTTTATTTGACATGCTCACTTACCCTAATCAAAATACAGAGCCACAGTTTGAAAAAGCCTTCAGAATTTGTAGAAGTCTACCACTTATTCTGTAAAAACGAACAAACAAAATGTAGTTCTTGCTCAAAATGCAGCTCCATCTATTAGAGTTGGTAAATATTTGGAAAACAGCATGTACAGATTTCTACACATGTTAATAAGATGCAGAGTCTTTTTGACAAGGTGACTTTGTTTTTTTCATGTGCTGGGAAAATGTGAATGGAAGAATTATGGAATGTCATTTTTCATTTAACGTCATTCTATAGCTCTCTTTTCAAATGAAAAGCCAGATTAAAATACAAAATCAGTGAAAATGAGCCAATTTCAGCAACTCTCCTATTTATGACTTGCTCATTTACCCAAAAGTTTTCAGCAATGTTTTAGGTAGAAAATATTGTTAGAAATAGAATATTTGCCTTTGGGGAAATATATTGATCTACTCAATAGCACAGAAAAATAAATGATAAATGGAATGCTCAGAACCATAATTTATCTACAATTTAGAAAGGGTCAAATCTCAAGAAATAAACTTGCATATAAATTTCCTCAGCCTGAAAGCTGTAGGGAACTATATTTAGGACAGCATTTCAGATATGAAGATGCCTAAATGAACTCAAATCACTCTAATTTAAGCAACTGAAGAACAAAAGTCTAGCAAATTGGTAGCTAGCTCTTACAATAACATTCTGAAACAACATTCCTTGAAAAACTATTGTATTTCAAAAATTAAGATGTTCAGAGAAAACTGTTTAACATTCACACGTGTTTCAGAAGTAATGCATGAGGACTCCTTAATGATCAAAAAAGCATACTCATATATTTAAAGTTCTGAGATATCTTGCTTTATGTTAACACAGTTTTCCAAACTCATTTGATCATTACTGCATCCTTTCTGGAATATTCTCTGTAGTATTTTATCAAGCACAAGTGTTTCACAGGAAATAACTTGAGAAACTCTGAATTGGACTTTTTGGTGACTCTTATTTGAATCAGCTGTGTGTGCTTAAATCTTGCACACTTATGCAAGGAGTAGGTGTTGCAATGAGAATTCTTCAAAGTTTGTGATCAGTTGTTTCTACATTTAAAGTCATATCCTAAAATTGAAAGGATTTTATTTAAACAAAAGGAAAAAATGTGAAATTTTTCAATATTAGTATACCTGTCATCACTCAGTTAGGGAAACCTTCTGCTTGGGGTTGTAATTGCTCAATGAGTGTGCCTTTGGGCATATAGCTTAAACTGGATTCTCTGTTAATTTTTTGACCATGCAATTTAGTTTAGGCTTTAAGGATTAAAATCAAATTGCTGGAAATTAAAAAAAAAAAAGACCTAATGCTCCTATTGTATGGCTACCTTTAAATACCACAGGTATGTTTATGAGATGATATTAACTATGAAAGTGAACCTTTTCTAGCTGATATGATAATGATTTTTTGTTTGTTTATTTTTACTGTAAAGGGAAAGGCAGTGTATAGATAATAAAGTTTGATTTTAAAAGGATGCTTAAATGTTTCTTAAATAGCCTTATAAAGGCAAAATGCAGAATTAAGTGGCCTCAGTTATCTGCCTTAATCAATTATATTATTAAGTATCTTAATCAGCACATACTTAAAGCTGATAAATGATTAACATTAATATAGTTAATATTAATTTCTTAGAGTAATTTTTATTTCATTGATAATATTAAAAACAACATTAAAATAGATGTTTAATACCAGGCTTAATAAGAAAAATAGACTTCCCTGGAAAATTAGCAAAAGAGGATTATTAAGTGGTTTTAACACTTGTTTTTTCACAAATCTGAAATTAAGGATCTAATTAGGCTCTTTTTCTGCTCAGAGCTAATATAAACTTCAACTACTAATCTCTTTTGATATAGTCTAATCTTATTATCTTTGTTTGTTATAAAGACTTTAGTTCTGTTTTGCTGTTCTTATTGTTGTTATATTACATGGGCATTATTCAGAACTAAACATAAAAGAGTAAAAGACATCAGTTTCCTGCAGTTATGTGGCAGATTTTGTTTTCCCTTACAAGTGAGATATTGCAAATGAATCTGACTGCAGTATTGAAGAAAAGCCTGAACTGAAAGAATTCCAGAGAAGAGTGAGTAAAAGAAGGTGTAAGGAAGATAAAGAGAGTCTAAAATAGACTTTTTCAGCCACAAAAGATCTAGGCTGAGAAGGGCTTTCACTGAAGGCTGTGAAATCATGACCTGTACAGATAGGAAGGACATTCTTGCTTGCTAGCTTCACTGATGTTTGAAGAGCGTCATTTTTGGACTTATTAAAACAAGTACTGATTTACAAATTGTCTAATACTTGTATTGTATTTATACTTCTTAGAAGAAGAGTTGATAAACAAACACATACCACAAGAATATGGATAGAAAATGTGAAAGGCACATCATGAGCAGGTTACTTGGGAAATTAGGAAAATACAGATTATTTCTCTTATTTATTTAGTTTTTTGAGACAGGGTATCACTCTGTCTCTGAGGCTGGAGTGCAGTGGTGTGATCTTGGCCCACTGCAACCTCCACTTCTTGGGCTTAAGCTATCCTCCTATCTCAGGCTCTCAAGTAGCTGGGACTATAGGCCCACACCACCATACCTGGCTAGTTTTATTTGTATTTTTTGTAGAGATGGGGTTTCATCATGTTGCCAGACTGCTCTTGAACTCCTGGGCCATGCAGTGTACCCACCTTGAACTCCTGGAATGCTGAGAGTACAGGCATGAGCCCCTGTGCCCAGCCACTTCTCTTATTTTTGTTAGAACTTTATGAAGGTCTTAGTGATGGTATGCTGGTAAATAGGCTCTCAAATGAGAAAGAGAGAGAGAGAGAAGCATTTGCTGATTTCTGTGGTGTAAATAAATACCAACCATGACTAATTTCAAGATACCAAAAACTGGTTTTGAAAATTCCTCGATATTTACCAGTTGTTCTCACAACTCATTAAATTTCAGAGTCTATGGAGAAAGTCACTGCCAGAGAGAAAGCCTTTCTGGTTAAGTTATTAGTCAAGAAACGCACAGTACTCCTAAAATTAGCATAAGTGAATTAAAATGATAATTAAAAAATATGATTTCAAACGTCTTTCCTCTCATATAAACCTTTCATTGGTTTTCATGCATCCATCTTTTCATTCATACTTTGCCTATTGCTTCTCCATGCGGCATGTGATGGGTATGTAAGAACAGGAAAACTTGGTAGAAGAGGAGATTGAGGTGTTAGACTCCATAGTCTGATGATAAACGTCTCCTTGGGCCATGAAGACAGTGAACTCAGGCAAATGGGCATTACATAGACAGTATCTACAGGCAAGTAAAAGATGATGCCGTGGGTCTGAGGAAGTGCGGCTTCTAGTGTGCTCTTTTCCAATTACTGTTCAGTCTCTTCAACTCCACTGTGTGTGTGGTTCTTGCTAAATAAATGGCAATGTTGAAAGAAAGTGTATGAAGAAAATAATAGCAAGACAATGACTTGTAATTAACTGAGCTAACGGCTTCATGTAAGCAAAATGAACACTTTCCAGGGGCTTTTATGTACTTCCACCAATTCATTAAAAGAATTATGATTATACATTCATTCTATAAAGTGGCTGGAAGGTGTTAAATTGCTTAGCTCTATTATAAATAAAAGAATTGCTTAGTAATTAGCATCCAGACATTCATTTCATAAAAGGGTATCTGTTAATGTCTTGTCATGAAATAGGAAAGAGGAAGAGCTAGCAGGCCTTTGAGGCTGAGAAACATATTTCACCATTACCAAAACTATATTTCTTCTTCTCAAGATGTTTTTAGCCATTCCCTGTGCCAGCCTTGTGGCTGGCTTCATGGGATAAGAAGGAGTTTGGCCTTTGCTGACATAAATGATGAACCAAGTTGCTTGCAATTAGGGGACTCAGTAACTGTTCTGCAGGAAAAAACTTTTCATTGAGAAGATGCCATGCTAATATACTTAGCTGATTCACAGAAATCAGGATGCCTTTTGGCTAAAATGTAAAAAAGAGTAGAATATTTATGATTTCTCTTTATTTGGACATATAAGTAAAATATAAATTGATTGTACACATAAGGTATATTTGGAACTTCCTGAGTGTATTAATCCATTTTCACACTGCTGATAAAGACATCCAAGACTGGGTAATTTATAAAGAAAAAGAGGTTTAATGGACTCACAGTTCCACGTGGCTGGCAGGACCTCACCATCATAGTGGAAAGTGAAAGGCTTGTCTTACATGATAGCAGGCAAGAGAGAATGAGAGCCAAGTGAAAGGGGAAACCCCTTATAAAACCATCAGATCTCGTGAGATCTGTTTACTACCATGAGAACAGTATGGGGGAAACCACCCTGAAGGTTCAATTATCTCCCATTGGGCCCCTCCCACAACACGTGGGAACTATGGCAGCTACAATTCAAGATGAGATTTGGGTGGGGACACAGCGAAACTATATCACTGAAGCACCTTATTTAAGTCATTAGGTAATAATGCATCACTATTCTTATTAATCATTTTTCAAACATTTGGAAATAAATCTTGAAGCTTCCTCAGCTTGCTTATAGATTTCATTTTGAATAAACTAGTAACTTCATTCAAGCTGCTGACTTCATTCATTTTTTGTAAGCCCCATATCTAGCACAATTGTCAGCACATAGTAAATGCTCAATAATTATGAAATGGATGCGGATATGTTAAGAATATTGTGAGAAAACATTATCTACAACTTTATAGATTTTGTAATGATTTTGTCATTCAGATCCCTTCTGTAGACCCAGGTGATGAATATTCAGAAAACTTAGACATGTGTTCTTAGGTCGTATGCATAATTTTGGCATGTAATCACTGCTTGTAATGCTTACAATTATTTACAATATTTGATGATGGTAGAAAATACTTTCATCGGGATTGACACAGCCTCATCATATCATTTATTCTTAAGGTAACAGACATTAAAAAAGATTGAAGTAAATAAACTAGTGATAATTTAACTAAAGTGACACATCACTTTTAAAAACTGAATGCCAACCTGCTGAGATGAGGAGCATTTCTAAAAATTGTTTAGCTTAGTGCAGTTTAGCTTCCTGTAGTATTTATTTACTGTTGATATAGAACATTTCCTGTATGTATTTGCTACAAAATTCTCTTGGTAATTGTGTGTTTATTAATCTTTCTCATTTGCATTTCTTTTTAGTGCATTCATTTCCCCTGCTGGAATTTTCAGCACTCTGGGTAGATATGTGGGCCATTGCACCAAGTGCTGAGCCTACAGATGACTTCCCGTCAAGTGGCTTCCCCTCCACTGGCACCCTTATGATAATGAAACATCACACGGCCACTTAGCCATCACATCACAGCCTTGCTGCGCAGCTCAGTGTTTGCAGCTCGCAGGAGCCTTTAGGAGCAGCAAGAACAGCGTGTAGTGAGAGAGCCAACATGTTCCTTTGAGAATTGCCAAAACCTCCTGGTAGAGAAGGGCCTCAAATATCATTACAGATAACACCAAAATCGACCAAAATAGGATGCCTCATTCTGATTAGAAGAGAGAAAAGAACAACTCATATTTTTTGGGCCTACTTAGTCAATACAGGATGCATCACCAATGTGATTTTTAAAATACTGAGATTACTAAATATATGCATATGTATATGTATATATGCATATGTGGGAGTATATTTATCCGACTTCATAAAACAAGCCCATCCATGGTGGTGACTGTCTGAGGACACACAGGATGTGGAACAGAGGGGTGCTTACTGCTCTCTAGTCAATTTTCTATGCCATTTGAAGCATGGCAACTTCCTGCAGAGAGTTACACTTAATCTGTGTGTTTTTACTAGGAAATTGAAGGAAGAACTGTTATTTTTTTTGTAAGTACATTTCTGAATTTACCTGAACAGAACCTTGTGGCCTGAGTGCATTCACAACCCTCTGTTTAAGTGATGCTGTTCCCATGCATGGCTGGTTATCAAGCACTTTTCTCAAGTAATAAGAACATTTTCCCATGCTATGTCTTTCCTTGCTTGTGAGTTTCTGACAAATTTCTTAAAAGCTTTCCATTCTGGATGTGTGAGATGAGAGGAAATTTGATGGCAGTAAGATTGAGGCATCTTGGAAGAATTGTAGTTAAACAATTTGGATGTTACTTTCTAGCTTGTTGACTAAAAATATTATGAATTGAATGAGTTTGAGGATAGGGAAACTAATATAATAACTTGTGATGTGAAGACTCTAAGTGTTAATTGTGGCAAGCTTTGAAAAAAGACTGGAAGGGTTTAGGGGGTGGTATCTGGGTGTGGTTGCAAAAGAAAGTGTGGACATCAATAGATGTGATTAGGGGTAGTGAGAGACAAAACCTACTCCAGGCAATAGGAAAAAGCCACTTCAATTATGCAGGCAGAAAGCTCACTGACCAGTGTCAAGTAAAAAGGAAATTTAGACTTAAAGAAGAAGATACTTTATTTGAAGGGATTATTACAAGAGTGGAGAAAGGGATGATTATAGGTGGAGGAAGGTAATAGGGAGATAGCTCCCACCATGAGATCTGCTAGGTATCAAAAGTTAAACAAAAGACAGATTTGCTTTTATAGGGAGAGGTAAACATGGCTAGAAATTCACCAAGTTTGGGGAGATGGGTGATGAATGGTAACATGATCAGATAGAAGAGGAGAGAATGTTTTATTCTGAAATGAGCTTATTCTCCAGAGGTTGTGTGTAAAGTTCAGTGGTCTCGGGGAAGCAGAGAATTTTGCATTTTGTTCAAATTGATCAATTTGTCATTTCTGAGGCCAAGAATGGAAATTTGAAGGTTCTGTGTTCTGGCCTTGTCACAGGTAAAGAAGGGTATGTATATATTCCTTATCTAAGTTTTATGGGAAATGTGTTTCTTTGCGGTAAGCCATTTCTCAGAACACAAACTATGGGAGGATTTATTAACTTTTACTGTATTCCAGGATCACAGGGCTCTTGTGAAATTCAACATTGTCACCAGCAATGAGAGACAGTGCAGAATAGCAGTTGGTATCAGAGTACCAAGGATTAAATGGAGAGTTTGGAGAGACAATCAGAGCTTAGTGATGGGGAGTCCCAGAACAGATGGCATGCTGAGATCAGCCAGGCAGGCAGGCCTGCAAAATGTCTGCATAAGGAATATTTATCCCCAGCAGCGGGAGCTCAGGCATGGGCTGGAGTTCAGAGACAAGACTTCATTCCTCAGAGGTAAAATGATGAGAATAAAATGGGCCCCAAATCTCAGAGCTTATAAGGTGAGTCTTGGTTTTGGGAACTCAGCATTTTCATTTAGAGACATCAACAGAGCTGAATTAACACATTGGAGATAGGTGGGAGAACACTGAAAATAACTCTTCTTCCTTCTAATGGATGAAATTGATCCTAAACTCTGGCTATGTGGTCCAGCTCCTGCGGAATGAGAGGATGTGGAAAAAAAGAGGACAGACAGATGTTGGCACATAATATCTTTAAAAAAGGGTCTATTCTTAAAGAAAACCAATTTATTTTCAGCCTGAATAATAGCATAGTGCATCATGAACTTCTGTTATTTCCATACTATTTTCTTTGGAATTCCTTTTTGTTTTATAGGTCAGCATCCTGAGTCTCATATGGGGATAGCATAGTTAAATTTAGGAAGGAAATAGAATATAAATAGCTAGTATTAAAGGATTGTAAGGTTTGAAAAATTACATGTCAAAATTGGAAATGTAAAAGTTAGGTTCTTTTAGGTTTCTCTCCTCTGGAATTTCTTTTCCATTTCTTTTGTGTTCATAACATTAATGTTGAATATTGAATTATTTTTATTCCAAATGTGGAGTATAATTTCTATATGCAAGAGGGAAACTTTTATAAATGAATTGCTGGTGGTTTGCCATTTACATTCTTTAAGCTACTTTAAAATTTTAAAAATATCTAAGAAGTGCCAATAATATATAAATATAAAGGCTGTCCAGGAGAAAAATACTGTTTTTGTTTTATTAATTCACAAGAATATTTGTAAAAATTTTATGTGTGGGAAGAAAACGTCTTATTTTCCCAACCTCCTGTAACAGTTCCCAAAGATGAATTTAAATGTTGCAATACCTTAGAACTGCTCTTTACGTCTGGTCTAGTAAGTCGTGAGTTATTTTATTTAAATTTGAAATGTTTATACAGGACACAGAAAAGTACTTAACAAGATTTCTCTACTGAATGCTGTCTCATATCACTTAATTGTAATTGTACTATAACACTTATCCTGGTATGCCATATATGTGTATGTATGTGTGTGTGAATGTGTGTGTTCATATGTACATGTATACGTATATGTTTCTGCTTTCTACATCAGGGTTAGAATACTTAAAGGATCATAGTTGTAGCCTGTACCTCTTTAACTACCCTATAGTTCTTAAAAATGGTGTCTCATACATGATCAGCATTCAATATATATATTTGGCAATTTTAAACATAAATCTTAAAGTGAAGTGTCATCCTTTTTAATCCTTATGAATTCCAGCCAATTTCTAAAACTACAGAATGAAATACTTACAATGTGTCTAGACATATGCATGGATGTCAAAGACATGCGTAATGAAGGGTTGTCTCTTTAGACCGTGAGCACAGCCTATTCTCTGACCTCTCTTCCCCCTGGTCTCAGCCTCCATGTCCTTCCCACAAGATACAGTCCAAAGAACATTCCTAGAGTAGAGGTCTGACCTCTGTCAACTTGGCTTTCATCTCCCGATTTTCTTCCCCTTGTGTCCAATGCTTCAGTCATCCTTAGCCACAGGCAGTTGCTCAAATGAGCCACACTTTTTAAGTCTCGGTGTCTCTGTATGCACTGTTCCCTTTTCCCGTTGTGCCCCATCTCATTCTCCTGGTGAATTTCTACTCAACACTGGGCATTTTCTCTGACTTCCCCAGAGTTGGTCATTGTCACCTTTGCAACCTCGCTATTCTTTGTATTTACCTCCATTTCACATCAGCTCTTCCATGCTGCATTTATCTGTTCCCGTTCCTGTCTATTCCACTGCACAAGAATTATTTGAGGGCAGGGATCCATTCTTATCCCAGTTTGTGTTCCCAGTGTTTTGCTCTGCACAATGCCCTGCTGATAGATTACCAATGTGTGCTCACTAAAGTAATTAATTAATGAGAAGTTTATTTTCAACAATTTTCCTATGGAATAACTAGTAGATTTTAGTATAAATCTATGCATTTGGACATTATTCCTAAGTACAGTCATATCTGTATGTACATTTAAAATATAGTAGTAATCATTGTAATACTACTAGTATGATTTTAACTCATCTACTTCAGTCAATCATTGCATTTTTTTTGTTTGGTTTTTGAGACAGTGTCTCTCTCAGTTGCCCAGACAGGAGTGCAATGGTGCAATCTTGGCTCACTGCAGCCTCCACCTCCCAGGTTTAAGAGATTCTCCTGCCTCAGCCTCCCAGGTAGCTGGGACTACAGGCGCACACTAGCACCCCCAGCTAATTTTAGTATTTTTAGTAGCGATGGGGTTTAATCACAATGGTCAGGCTGGTCTTGAACTCCTGACCTGTGGTGATCCACATGCCTCAGCTTCCCAAAGTGCTGGATTTATAGGCATGAGTCACTGTGCCTGGCAATCATTGCATATTTTTTAAGTATCAGATTATTGTATACATACTGTACACATTGTACTTCATGGTAATGAATGATTATTCATTACTAAAATGAGTTTATAAAGTTTATATATCAAAATTATTTATATATAATTACTCTGTAATTATTGAGGGATATTTCAAAGTATATTGGGGGATATGAAAAAATAAAGCAAATTAAAATTGAGTGTTTTGCATTTATTTATATATGAACCTCCAAATCAAAAGTTAGTAAGTTAGTAAAACAGAAGCATAAGAAGAGAATAATTACTCCTCTTTGGAAGGATCAGAGAAGTTTGCACAAAGAAGGTTATTTTTAATCTAGGCCTTTGATGGTAATTAATATTTTCCCACGAGGAATTCACCACTTTTTGTAGGAAAGTGGCCTGAAGTTGCTAGATCTGTCTGGAACTGTGGCGTCCAGGTTAGAGAGGACATGGTCTCACATACTTAAGGGCAGAGGACAGTAGAAAGGCAGAGAGAAATCAGTGCTTTGAGAATCTTGTAACAAAAAATAGGGCAATTATATGTTGAGTCTTTTCTTGTTCAGTATAAAGTAAAATGTTATTTTTATTTTGTGATTCGATCGTCTCCTTTGTTTTACTGATACGAGTTTTTAAATAAGTAATTAGGGAATTACAAAAAAAGCACTTGCTAAAGAAGATGGTAAAACAAAGGGTCAGTATCCATAAAATGAATATAAATCTCTTCAGCTTCTTCTTCATGTAGCATTGTAATTATTTTTCATAATGTGCATAAAAGTTTGAGTGTGATTTCTTAAAGCAAGTACCACTGTATATAACATTTAAATATTTCCTCTACTTTTAAACCCATATTGGATTTTTCACAATTCATAGCCATAATATATTATAATATGAAATAAAATTTTGTACAGATTTCTTCTAGAAGCAAGATTTTTGGATTTTTCATGTAAATGTATATTCTTCCTTCCCCTTTAAAAATCACATTGTTTGATCTTATTTGCCCCCTTTGGCATTTCTTGCCAATATTCAGACCTCATAATAATTTTAAAAAATTAGATTGGCACAGGAGCAACTGCACAACCATAAAACTCGTAAGAATTGGCAGGAGAATCAGGAGCTTGGATGATATTTTGGCAATTGCTTTTGCAATTGAAGAGGAAATCTTCAAATAAATAGACTATTCCAGTATTTTGAGTTTCAGGAAGGCTTATTTTAAAATCCTCTTCTATTTTGAATTAAGCCATGACTGTTGATGGCTGGAATTGCTGCCCTGGCATTGCAAACATGATCTGTCTTGATTAGGACTGCTGGTCTTCAGAATCGGAACTGAGTTCTACCCCATCAGTGGGTTGCAGTGAGTCATTTTAATAATTAAGGCTTGTGGCCTCAATTACCACAATATGAAATTTTTTTTGGCAAGGTTAATTCACTCCTCAAAGATAAACACATTTTTTTTTCTTTCCATCCTTGCAATATACAAAGAAGGCCTACTTTTAAAATGTTGGAGCTGGTTCACTACTTTTCAAACTAAAATCAAAGCTATCACTGTCGACTTCATGGATGACTACAGTAGTCTTCTAACTGGTCTTCTGGTCTTAAATGTACAAGCCTTCTCTATCCCGTTCATTCGCTACATCACAGCTGGAATTGTCATTCTAAAATACAAATTTAATGATGTTTTCTCCCTACTTAAAATCTGATAATGTATTATGAAGTATAAATTGTAATCTTACTAGCAAGGCTATAAGGCTATTTGCAATCTGCCCCACGTACCTGTCCAGTCTTCCTCTTGCCCAACCCAGCCTTCCTTTCTTTATGGACTGCCTTCAGCCCTCCAACGTTCACTTTGTTAATGTTACTTTATTCTTCCATTCTAACTTCAAATACATTTTCTTCCAGAAAGCCTTGTTTGACCATCGTTTGAGCCTGGGATAGATGTTGCTTCAGTGTACTTATAATGTTATGCTTATCCCATTAGATTTCCTATTTATTCCCTATTTCCACATATTAGGGAGAAACTATATGGGTAGGTGCCTTGTTCACTGTTTTTCCTTGTGTCATTCTTATCCTTAGAAGGTACTTAGTAAATATTTACTAAATTGACGGGATAAAAAATGTGAAAAGCATGAGGTTATTAAGACACCTAGGTTCTTGTCATCAACTGACGGGAAAGGCTTGGTCAAATTATTTTAACATATCTAAACCTATCTCCATTTCCTCAACTGTAAAATGAAGTTGTCTAAACTATATAAATTCTATACCTCATCTGGTCTAATAGTCTAAGATTCTATTCTATGATTAAACAAACTTACTGAGTGCTGTATTTTCCAACAAAGTATTATATATAAGATACAACGCAAGAGATGTGAAAGAAAGAAATTGATAACATAGGGAAAGAAGGCCTGAATATGAAAACCAAAAATAAAAGGCATAAATCTTTGTAAAACACATCAGCCTTTCTATTTATTAAGGCAAAAGAACTAAAGAATGGTAGTGCTGGTTGTTTTGTTTTGAGACATGCTCCTGGAAAAAACTTAGGATGCTACATAAAGTTAGACAATATCTTAAAATGAGAAGGTGGTGCAACAAATGATATCAGTGTCATGACAGTGAGCCCTTTATAATGGCAGAAGAGCATTAAAGCTTCACAAAATGGGATTTTCTAGTTATAGAGCAGTATCAGAGTGCCATTGAATGACAAATATCTGCAAGTAGGTTTTGTCGGTAACAATTTTAGGTCAGTTTACTTACACTGTACCTATAGACCTTGACTTAATATGACTCACATTGAAAGCTCAATGTTTCCAAATAATACTAAGAAGAATCTTTTGTGTGGCATAACATTAGGAGCAGTATGTCACATTTGTACATTTGGTTTTCAGTGGACTGAAAGCTTAGTTTTTCCAGACCTTCTGAATCTCATGATATGTCAAAAGGTGAAATTTAACCAACAGGAACTGTTAGTGATATTCATAAGTCAGTTTATTTATGAGCATTTTATTTTATTATTAGTATAAAAAGTCAACAGGAAAATTTGGAAAACATTTACAATTGGCCTTAATTGTTAAATTAGATAACATCAAGAAGACATGTAACATGGAGAGAGGCTCATGCTAGGCATTCAGTTAATGTGATCTCCCATCCGTTTTGTTCACTGTCTTCTTGGTGTAGACGTTGGGTTATTAAAATATCTAAATCTTCGCCCCTCCATCATTTGTGCTTATCCTTTCCCATGTAGAACTTCTATGCCCAGAAAGATGACCCACAAAGAGAAAAACATTTCAGCTCACCGGAAATAAGACATTTGAATTTATCTTCTACTATGTATGATAGAAGATATTTTATTAGAATAAAGGGAAAAGGAAAAACAATCTTATCAAACTTGCACTGTTTCTAAGTCTTGAATGCTCTTGTTTCTCATTTTGCTTGTCTAAATTCCTCTCACACTTTATGATCCTATTCAGCATACCACAAGTCCCATTAAGCCTTTCTTCACTTCCCTACTTGGAAAAAATAAACTTTTTTCTTCATACCATTGCAGATTATCTTTGAGTACTGCAGTTGTTTGGGGTTGACTATGTCCATGAAATGATAGGGTGGGAGGGGTGGGGAGGGTGGTTGGAATTATTTTATCCAACCTCCAAATATAAAAGGTGAGGATACAGTACCAAATGAGTTAGTAATTTAGTCATTGTCTATTTTTGTACAGAATTTCTCAAGTTTTTGTATTACATTTGTGTTGTATCCCTACACATCAATATATCTTCCACTTTCCTTACTATCTGGTTTGAAACTCTCTCCAAAATTTCTACATGTCTAATTGTTTTGTATTTTCGGTAACTGACAAAAAGAAAGCCCGTGTTTGATCATTAGTTTGGTTTTTGTTTATATTTTTCCAGAACATACTTCTGTCTTTTGCTCTCATATTGTTACTGTTTTCAAAATCATGCTTTTTGAACTTTATGATGTCTTCTTGGTTGAAATAATTTGCACTCATTTGTCCTGCCACCCTCCTGTGGTTCAGGACCCAAAGCCTCACTTAAGAGTGGGTGTAGTAAAGTATTTCTTAATTACTCCAGCATGAGATCTTCTCTAACTCTTTGTGCATTTATTTTCTGTTTCTTAAACTCCAGTATTATTATATATGCATAGAATCATTCATTAGCTCTTTCATATGCTTATGTCATACTTCAACAACTAGATTACTATAAGCATCTTATGGGTGCGGTTTTTGTCCAGCACTGTTGCCTCATGTGTGTTCAGTGGACGCTCATGAGTCTTCTTGGTACTGGGGAGGACATCTACTATGTGACACATTTTGTAGCCTTTGAGGTTCCAATGAGAAGTTCTCCAGAATGTGTTAAGAATCATGTGTCTAGACAATATACTAGCTGGCTTAAAAGAAATGTCATTTGTTGTAGCTTATTAGAAGAAATTGGAAAGACCTTGCAGGAATAACAAATAGTATTGGTAAGTGTGATGAAGGTGAATTTTTCTGGGCAATGCTGGGTTTTTAAAGCTATGAAATGTAATTTCAAATTAGCTTTTGAAAAGATGGCTCACCATAACCAAAGAAGGGCAAGATGGAATTGCATCATACTCTTCTTTGTGAATACTTATTAACTGGTTTATACTGGTTTAATGTGTGTGAATACTTATTAACTGGTTTATATTTTTATTACAAAATCATTGTGGCAACCCAATGAAAAAAATTGAAAAGTGGTTATTTCAAAGCATTTATCTATTGGCTCACTTATCCAATGTGTTCAGATAAATGAAATCTGACAGGATTCCCAGCAGGGCTGCTGTCATGGCGTTGATGCTTTTGATTAGATACCAAAGAAGGCCATCTTCAGAGGCTGTTATTTGGATTAATTCCCAGGGCTGATAGCTGCCACCACAGTACCTTTAAAAAGAAAAACTGTCACAAGGTATTCATATGCAAATAGGACAGTGATTTAATATTGTAAAAGTTTGAGAGAATTGGGAAAATCAACAAAACAGTCCTTTGAAAATTTTGTGATTATCTAGTAGAAATAAAAGAGATAACAGCTTTGTGAAGTAGACCAAAAGCAGGGACATAGGCCTAGCATGGCAATTCATTTTCTCAGGGGGCATAATGGAGCCTTTGTAAAAGTCCCTATCTATTACATCACAACACACATTTTCTACACCTTAATACCAGATTGCTAACATTATCACCGTAGTGACTGTAACATCTGGTGAATTGAAAATAAAAGATAAGCTTTTCTTTTTTTAGTCTGAAAGTCAATGCCTCTTCGAAAGAAACATCTTTGATAATGTTAGGTATTAAACTACTTAAATTAATCAATAAGTCTAGTTGAAATAGTGACAAAAATGTAGCTTCAAGTTGAGATGTATTTCATAGTGTTGGGGGTAAATACTACCTGTATAGGATTTTGGTAGAAAACGTCCGAATAGTTTTATGAAATAGAGACCAATTTTCATTATGTGAATTTTTCTTACAATTTTAAATAGGCTTAAACATAGCCTTTTCAAATATAACAATCCCAAGCAAAACCATAGAAGTTTGAAAATCTACAAAATCCATTCATTGTCAGGATCAGTTAAACACCGTTAGAAAAATATAAAAGTTGGGGCAGGATGCGGTAGCTCACGCCTATAACCCCACCCTTTGGAAGGCTGAGGTGGGAGGATCACTTGAGGTGCAGGAATTTCAGACCAGCCTGGAAAACATAGCAAGACCACTCCATCTCTACAAACATTAAACAAATAAGCCGAGCGTGGTGGGATGCACCTGTAGTCCTTGCTGCTCAGGAGGCTGAGGCGAGAGGCTGGCTTGAGCCCAGGAGTTTGAGGCTGTATTGAGTTATGATCACACTCCTGCACTCCAGCCTGGGCAACAGAGCTAGACTGTCTCAAAAAAAAAAATATATATATATAAGTGGAATTGAGAGGTGTTAGGGCCAGATGGAGAGAATGTGAGAGTGTGGTAGTAATGAGGGAGTGAAGGAATTAAAACAAGAGGTAAAGTTCTGTTAATGATAATGATAGAATGCAAGTTACCTGACAAAAATATAAAAGGAATTGTATTACTAAATACAGAGCTAGTTGGGAGGGGAGTTGAGCTGTTCTCTAACTTAAAAACATTCTGACCTGATTTTATCATGCATATAGAGGTGTTATAATAGAAAAGTAAGAGACTTTTTTGTTGTTGTTTTGAGACAGGGTCTTGCTCTGTCACCAAGGCTGGAGTGCAGTGGCATGATCATGGCTCACTGCAACTTCTGCCTCTGGGTCTCAAGTGATCCTCCCATCTCAACTCCCTGAGTAGCAGGGACCACAGGTCTGTACCACCATGCCTGGTTAGTTTTGTATTTTTTGTAGAGTTGGGTTTCACCATGTTGTCCAGGATGGTCTTATATTCCTGAGCCAAGTGATCCGCCCACTTCAGCCTCCCAAAGTACTGGGATTACAAGAGTGAGCCACCGCACCCAGCTAAGAGGATTTTTAAAGGATTTATTTGTTCTTTTAAGCTGTTTGCTATCATAAAAATATTTTTGATGTTCATTGCTATTTCTATCAGTTATATTTTATTTAGCATCTAACAAATGGTTCATTACTCCCTTAAAAGAGGATAAGAAGCAAAGCATAAATAAAAAAATCTACCTTTGAAGAAAGTATCAAATTGTAATTTATTGCATAGTGTAATTTCCTAAAAGGGTGCCTTCTACTCAAATAGCAGTGAGTTGGGAGAAAATGTCTGTTTTGTAATTTAGAAAACCCATGTCAAGAGTAAAATCTCAGAGATTCTGTCTCTATAATATACATGATTTCATCTGTAACATATCTATACTCCTTTAAAAAGCCAATATCATAGCAGCAGGGACCATATTGCTCAAAGGCATGTATTTATAACTATTTGGAGCTGATCTGCAGGGCTGTCACATGGGGAAAATAACCTGTCATAATATGGAAAGCCCGAATTTCTAGGGTGCCTTTTCCATTTTGTTTTTCCTAATATACCTCAGATTGGATGGGCTGGAGATTTAATTCCCATTATAGTCTGAGCTACTCCTGATCAGAGGGTCTCAATCTTATTTTTGATTGACCTATTAACTTCATTATTGAAAAAGGACCCTTTGAACTACCCATTCAAATGACTTAAATTTGACATCCCTCTTCCATACACATGTACGCAGACAGGTTTATGTAAACACATTCCTTAGAAGGATGGAGAAAAGAAAGGACTGGAAAGCAGAGTGCTCAACCTTAGACCCTCCAACCAGAAGCTTAGTAGGCAGTTTTTGGGGATCCTAGTATCCCCACTCCATTTTCAAGCCTCTTCCTTCTTTTGCTGCCTAGAGTCACACCCAGAGAGCTTAGAGCATCCAGTTAGCCAAGGACTAGCTGGAAGTTCCAAGACATTTTAGAATTTTTCAAAATAAAACTATTCTCTTGAAGGTATTTCCTCAAATCTTTGCCCTGCTCAGAAATACAGGAATCTCCAACAAAGAATAATGATATTGATTGAATATTAAATCTTAAAGTGCTTTTCTGATTTTGTTGTTCAGTTGTGTAAATAAAGCCTGATATTTGATGTATAAAACTTAGAATGTAATGAGATTTGAAAACTTTTTGTTTACCCAAGCTAAATATCAAAGTGCTACATGAAAATCTACTGAAGCAAGAAGACAAACTGCAGTCACAAGGAAATTCTTGTCTTTCATGATAATTCTGCAGAGATTTACTCATTCTGCTTTAGCTATGTGCACACTAGATATAAACAAATATTTCTTCCAGGAGAAAGTACACATCTAGTATGTTTAAGATATCAGTTAGTACCTAAGGCATAAATGGTTAAGTGTATATTGAGTTTTTGCGTTTGTTTGAATACATGGAGATCTTCGGTCTTGATCTACTTAGCCTACCTGTTACAAGTTATGGGTTATGAATGTGATGAAATAGTCGTTTGTTTTCTGAGTGGTTAAATTATTAACTTAGTAAATGGCTTTTATTTATCCATAAGGGGGATTTTGAAAATAATAATGATTTAAATTTTGTATAGCATTTTGTAGCATATAAGTTGCTTACCAATATCTTGTAAGATCCTCACGACAATAAGAGGAGGTAAAGCAAGTTCTTTCCTATATTTTATAGATAAAATAGGAGCTCAGAGAAGTTCTGACCTGCGCAATATCACACAGCTATTAAGGATCAGACATAAGGCTTGAAATCTCTTCTTCTGCCCCTGTCTTCTGATCTTTCCCGTCATGCTATAATTCATTTGTAAATTAATAGCATTTTCTTGGAGATAATATTTGCTTTAAGAAGGAATGAGTGCCCAGCATATTAGAGCTTAGTAACACATTTATACTTCTAAGTGAAATAATTGAAATAAATTGTTACAGGGTTATCATTTGAAGAAACAGTACTTTAGCAAAGATGTAACTGTTATTATTCAGAATAGATTCAGTGATGGCATAAAAACTTACAAATGTATATCTTAGAACTATCAATCTAGAATAAAAGTTATACAATTTATATCCCTAAAATTATACACCTATAGATAATACGTATCTGTGATTGTAGTTGAGCCATTCCTAGAACTCTGAATTCTAACATTACTGGATGGCAGAGTATACATATTACCAAGTTACTTGCAGTTTCAAAACTACCACATAATGACTTTCTGACATGTTAGGAAAGAGAGAAACGATGAAGTACCAGGCAAAAACATTTTGTGGCGTAGTAAGCAAGTTGTTTCCACTGTCTTTGGTGTAAAGCTGAGTACTTTTCTATTATCTTTCACTCTTCCTGTGTCCTTTTTTGTGCATATTTCACTTCCTGTGATACGCCCTTTCCCCTTTCTGTCAGCCTTATCTCCTGCCAGTATCACTGAGAAGCAATAATTGGATGAGGTTTAATAAAGTGGGACTTGTTACTCAGCTAAAAGACCCTTGACAAAATCTATCCTTTAAAATTGATCAAAGCCATTTTTATCCAATATGCTAAACTTTTCACTTATTTCTCATTGGGATATATTGAGTATGGAATAAATCTGTGTTTGAATTTAGAGTAGCAAAGAATTATCTTATCCATAGGTTTCCTTGGACTATTTCATGCAATAAAATTTAAGGCAAAAAGTTCATAATAACCCATTTGCTCTCAACTAATTGTCAGAGTTAGTATAGCCAAATACTGCTAAAAAACAAAAAATATATATATTCTGGTTCTGATTGTTTTACTTTCCTTTTTTTTTTTTTTTTTTTTTAAATTTTGAACTTACATTTAAAAATGATGAGCATGGTATCTAGCTCCATTTCAGGATTGTGGAGCAGGGATTGGCAAACTAATGCCTGCAGAACAAATCTGACCACACCAGTTTTTGTGAATAAGGTTTTATTGGAATGAAGCCATTCGTTTGCTTTTATATTGTTTATGGCTGTTTTTAAGCTACAAGGGCTAAGTTTGAGTAGTTGGGACAAAGACCATATGGCTCGTGAAACCTAAAATATTTTCTATCTGGCCTATTAAAGTTTACTGAAGTATCATAGAGGCTTCAGCTTGTAGTTTAACTGGTACTGGTTTCTGCACTCATTTTATTACTTTATTATCTTTAATATTTTTCCCCTTTGGGAATATGACTGCTTTACAACAGAAAAGGTTGTTTATTTTTGAATAAACATTCTTACACATTGTACATGTTTGGGTTTTTAAATAGCTTACATTTCTTAAAAAATAAAAGTATTCAATAGCAATAACCTAAAGAGTCATTTGAACAATAAAGCATCTGAATCCAGAACATACTAAGAATTATTTTCTGCAAATTAACATTTCTAGTCACCTAGTGATAACCACTGCATATGTATCCTCTCAGAACCCTGATGATACAACCAGTGTTTGTCTTGAGGAAAGCTTTTGCATATGTTTTCAAATTATTTGTAGCTAGTATATAATCTGTAACATATTAACAATTTATAAAGATATCCTAAATAAGTTTGCTTGTCCTCAGTTTTTAGGCTCCCAGCAGGTAAATAGTCTTTCCATTTCTAGTAGACATTACTATTGCTTACATACATCCAGTTTTCCACTAATCAGGTCCTTGAAAGAAGATTCCATTTCCTTTGTAGTTAGTTAGGGTTTCATTATAACTTCTAACAAATTATATGTGCCAGAAGTCATGTGTGTGTCATTTGCTGCCAAGATATTTAAAAACAAACGTGCCTCTTCTATGTTTTCAATTGCCCTGCCTCTGATAGCTTAGAAGCCATGTGTAAAGAAGGCAGCACCACAAGACAGAGGAAGCTAGCCTGGGTCTCTGAGTCACTGCATGGAGGAAGACTCTACTAACACATCTTTCTGTGTGCCAGAAATAAATTCTTATATTTTTATTTTTTTCTGTTTCAAGCTGCTAAGCTTGTCACACTCTTAGACTTGAGAGTGTATTAGTTTTTCACTATGGTCAGTTTTATCTTAAGTAACATACTATTGTTTTGTAAGCTTGCTTGCACATCCTTACTTAGGCCCACACGCTTGTCTTTAAAGATGATTTTGAATGAAAAATTTTCTCTTTTCAGAGGTTTGTTGAGAATGACACTCTCTGGATTTAGAATCAAAACTGAAGTGTTTGAGTTCACTCTGACATTTTTGTCTGGGCAGCTCTCTTTAGTATTTGCATACAGGAGAATTTAGATACTTGAGAAATAGGAAAAAAAAGAAAAAAAAAGAAAATGCTTGTATCTTGATTCCAGGATTGAGAGTCGGGAGTGGTACGCTGAGTATATACTTCTAGCTCAGATCTGAGTATCTGTACGGGGTCAGTAGCTACTCTTCCTTCAAGTGTCAGTTTAGATTGTTTAGTACTTCTATCAATACTCACAGCTCTCTATAGATAGATTTTTGCAAAATAAAAATAAAATCACAAAAAAATTTCGTTAATCAAATAGTGATTCAAGGCTTGAGAAGGCTTACTATCATAATTTATTCGTGAACCATTTTATAAGTCAAAATAGGTTTGTAAAGAGAGAATGCCTTATACATTTTAATTTGAATAATAATTTGAATTCTGATATTACTAATCACAGACTGGAAAAAAACTCTGAGACTGTCTAGCACAACAATTTTATTTTACAACACAGCAAACTAAAGATCATGGAAGGAAAATGATTTGAGGTTATGCAGCTGGTAAGAAAAGAAATAGTGACAAGTGCTGAAATGTACAAGGCATCCAGGAGAGGGTTCTTTCCACCTTTACCTACAAAATGATTAGTGCAGGATATTTATTTTGATCTGAAACTTGATTATGTAGAGACAGAAATAATATATTCAGATGCAAATTAGAATGTCAGGTTAGATGAGGGTTACATTAAATAGAATTAAGCAAATTAAATGTCAAATTTATCAGGAAACATGAGATTTGTTTCTCTAATCTGGCGGGAGCAAAAGGAGGGAAAGCTACATCTTCCTTTAAAATGAGGAGTATTTTTCATTCAGTCAGAGAATGATGGAGGAGGCGCAGCCTAGAGAAATGCTTGGGGAGAAACCCATTTGGCAGATGGAGCAGTGTGTGTTCTATGATGGAACAAAATGATGGGGCCTATGGGAGAACTACATGGAAGAAGGAATAGCTCACAAATCTGTGATTGCAGACGTTGCTTTTACTGAGAAAATCTGGGAGAGATTGTAGCAAAAAGATTGTTGGTGGATTGTGGAGGCATCCCTATAATGCCTAGAAGGCATAATATTATCCATAGTTATCATAAATACTCTCATAACTGTTTCTAGGTAATCAAGTTTCTGCTCAAAATAAATATTCCTGCACTAATCATTTTGTAGGTAAAAGTGGAAAGAACCCTCTCCTGGATGCCTTGTACATTTCAGCTCTTGTCATTGTGTCTTACCAGCTGCATAAACTCAAATCATTTTCCTTCCATGATCTTTAGTTTGCTGTGTTGTAAAATAAAGTTGTTGTGTTAGATGGTCTCAGATTTGTTTTCTCAGTCTATTAATTATTCAAATTATGAGGTGGACTGTGAAGTCTGGACCTGAATCAATGAGCTGGTGGACGCCTTTGCCTAATTTAAGCAGTGACTTTGGAAGATGACTTTTAGGCAGACTGCATGAGGAAGGGAGACTGAAAACAGGAACACAGGAGGCCCCACTTAAACCTCTCAATGCTAGTTCATGCAAAAGGGATACGCCCTGGATGGTTTTAAGAGTAATGAGAAGTCAGGCACTGAAGTCAGATGTTTGGAAGAGGAGAGTATTTGCTTACTGATGAGTTAGTTATTGAGAGGAAGGAGGGAAAGAGAAAATGAATGACGTTTAGAGCCCATTGTGAAGGCGGAGCAGTTGGTATCTATCATTAGCTGCATTGAGGACTTGTAAGAAAAAATCTGGCTTGTTTGAGAGAAGATGCATTGGAATATATAGATAGATAGAGAACTTCAGTAAGAATTTTAAGACGAAGTTAAATTAGGGCTTTCACATAGAACTCATTTCGTTTACCTTTGGAATTGTGAACAGTGTTGCTCTTGAGCATTCTTGGTTTTCTTTTTGTTTTTTGAGCCAGGGTCTCGCTCTGTTGCCCAGGCTAGAGTGCAGTGGCGTGATCATGGCTCACTGCAGCCTCAACTTCCTGGGCTCAAGTGCTCCTCCTACCTCAGTCTCCTGAGTAGTTGGGACCACAGGTGCTCACCACAACACCTGGCTAATTTTTGTATTTTTTGTAGAGATGGGTTTTTGCCATGTTGCCTAGGCTGGTCTTCAAACTCCTGGGCTCAAGTCATCCACCTGCTTTGGTCTCTCTGAAAGTGCCTTGCACCTGGCTTTATTTCATTTTTTCTTTGCTACTTAATAAACTGCCCACACAATGTATGACTTCAAACAGCAACAATTATTTATTTGATCATGACTCTGTAAGTAGGATGGAATTTGCCAGAGACAGCTCATTCCTGCTCCACACAGCATCAACTGGGATAGCTGGCTAGAAGAGTTCGCTATCAAGGTGACTCTCTCTAGTGGCTGGTAAATTGGTGCTAGCCGTTAGCTGGGAGCTCACTTAAGAATGTGGGCTGGGAACCTTATTTCTTCTCCAGTGAGCTACTTGGACTTCCTCATGGCATGGTGTCTGTGTTTTAATAACAAGCATCACAAGTGATGAGAAGTGAAACTGCCTACTTATTAAAACCTGGGCCCAGAAACTGACACAATATTTTTCCACTTATTTTTGTCAAGTACTCCTAGAGCTCAGATTCATATTGTCTCTATGTCTCAATAGGAAGAGATGTTTTTAAACCACTGCAAACTAAAGCATAAGGTCAAAGCTATTCTCTAGAGGTTATTGTTCTAGAGGCAATATCTGAAGCAAGAAAATGGATAACTCCTCTCAAAGAATAAGCAAGCTACCAGCAGAAGGTTCAAAACTCAGTACTATTGTATGCATATTAATGAGTTGAAGATAAAGAAATTTAAATAGCAATAAATAATGAAGGGAAATTATTATTATTATTATTGAGATGGAGTCTCACTCTGTCACCAGGCTGGAGTGCAATGGTGTGATCTTGGCTCACTGTAACCTCTGCCTCCCCAGTAAAAGCAATTTTCTTGCCTCAGCCTCCTGAGTAGCTGGGACTGTAGGCACCCACCACCATGCCCAGCTAATTTTTGTATTTTTAGTAGAGACAGGGTTTCACCATGTTGGTCAAGATGATCTTGATGATCTCTTGTCCTCATGATCTGACTGCCTTGGCCTTCCAAAGTGCTGGGATTACAGGCGTGAGCCACCACACCCGATCATGGAAATTATAAAGTTGAGAATATAAACTTACCAGGGCAGTGCTGGTGGTATATTATTTTCTTTTAGCTAGGAATTTGTTTGCTCATTTGTTTTATGTTTCAACTACGTTCTCGCTGTCAAAGATTCAAAGCCTTCTTATATAAGAAATATTGCAAAATAGATGTGAACTTTTTAGTTGGAGGCTGAAATGCTGAAACCTAATCTCACAAACAAAAGAGAGAAAAAGAGAGCAACTGTGAGAGAGAACTCTTAACGTTACAGGAAGGCGGTCCTTGAGTGTGATGTGTCCAGGTTCTTGGCACGCCCAACTAAGAATTGAACAAAACGCACAAAGTAACAAAGGAATGAAATAAATAAATGAAACATTGAAAGTAGAGGTTTTTTTCCAGCGAGAAGACATTCCACGGGGTAGGAATGGGCCTGAGTGGCTCAAGGGTCCCGTTTACAAAGTTTTCTGGGGTTTAAGTACTTTTTTTGAGGTCCCCATTGGCTACCCGCTAAATGTATGAAGGATTTGGCCCATGGCTACTTTAAAGCTGAAGTGAATTGGTCCTTGGCCAACCAGAGGTCTGAGTGGATGGACGCCCTATGCAGATGAAGGGTTGTTCCACATTTGGCCCGGGGCTAACCTGAAGCACTTTCCCTCTTCATCAGAGAGGTAGTGGAAGGGGGAGGATTGTAGGGAGAGTAGCCTGATCCTTCAGGTGTGGAAAAAGGTTTTTATCCTTTTGATCCAGACTTAGGAAATCAGCGCGAATTGGCCTTGGGTTCCCTGCCGGCATCCCTGGTGTTTGCCTTCTGATCCAGCTTTATCAAACAAGCGCGATTTGGCATTAGGTTTCCTGACTCCAGACCATATTCTCCTGCCTCAAGAGGACACATTGTTTGGTTATTTTATTTTAATAATTCCTGAAAATCTTTCGTTTTTATGTTGTTGTTTTTTGTTTGATTGTTTTTTGAGACAGAGTTTCACTCTTGTTGCCCAGGCTGGAGTGCAGTGGTACGATCTTGGCTCACTGCAACCTCTGCCTCCCAGATTCAAGTGATTCTCCTGCCTCAGCCTCCCGAATAGCTGAGATTACAGGTGTACACCACCACGGCCAGCTAACTTTTGTGTTTTTAGTAGAGATGGGGTTTCTCTGTGTTGGTCAGGATGGTCTCGAACTCCTCACCTCAGGTGATCTGCCTGCCTCAGCCTCCCAAAGTACTGCGATTACAGGTGTGAGCCACTGTGCCCAGCCTCTTGCAAAACTTTCATACCAAGGTGCTGGCTAGAGCCACACTGCTCTGCCCACTCTGCCCTAGGAAGGAAACAGGCAGCAAACTTGAGTGTCATGTGAAGTGTGATGTGCACACCTGCTTTGATTTCATTTTTGGTGAAACTTACTGCCTATGCCCTGTGGGCTGGAGGACCATGATGATGTGATGAAAAGTAACTGAATGCTCTCCAGCTATCTTGCTAGAAACCCATGCATTTTAAATAATGACTCTCATGCAGCATTCATCTGGGTCAGCCTATCCACAGATCATAAAGGAATGACCAGATGATCATTGTGAACATAGTTTTATGATTTTAGAATTTCTCGTAAAGTCAGTAGAGCCTAATGTATCTCCTTAATAATCTTCAGATCATACTGACACTGTATGAGTCTTTTTGACACAATTGTAGAGTTCTGAGGTAATTCAAGGATCATCTGATAGGCCTGCTTCCTGCCTCCCTCCCTAAGGACAAAAATAACAGGAATACATTCCTGCAATTCAAAGCCGTAGTTTAACTCCATTTAATATTCTTATTAATGTGTCATTGGTTTTATGAATTCACTCTAGATTTCTAAGCTCAAGATAGATTTTTTTAATGATAAAATGTCTCTAAATAATTAACTAATGAAAATGTAGCTGTGGCCTCAAGAGAGAAGAGAGAATGCCACATACAATCTTTTATCTTTAAAATTATTTCATTTAGTGACTTTAATGTTAAAAATTTAATGTATATTTTATATACATATATTTCTATTATTTATATTATAACAGAAAATTGCCCATAAAGAGATTGCCTTGTTGGTTTTTTAGCATGTAAATGATAATGCTGTTATAAGAATAACCATATCTATTTCTACAATGTCACCTGTAATTTTAGCAACAGCAACAATAATAATAATGGCTAACATGTTCACAACACTATGAAGCCCTAGCGTCTCATACATTAACTCATTTAACTGCCGAAAACTCTGTGTTTAAATATCCGATGGGTAAGAAATCGTTGGATTTTGCCCCCATTTCTGTTTTCCTGAATCATTTTTAACCAACTTAGACCTACTTCAGTATTTCTTATTTGATTATCTCATAGAACTGCTTAAGATACAGATATCCTGTAATGTTACTCAAATTTGCAATTAAATCTTCTGTAACTCATTGCAAATAAACTATACTCTCAACATTCTGTGATCCTTTCTATATCTTGCTCTTCTGGGATCACTTCTAGTATGAACATTTTTCCTGCATGCTCAGCTATACTTGAAATAAGTATTCCTTCCTAATTGGCTAACATTCCTTCTCAAATTTTCAATCTCAGCCCAAATGACATCTAGAAACATGAATTTTAGTTGATTTCTAAGTTGCTTGTGAATTATAGCTCATGATTTATTAGCTGAAAATAAAAAGAAATTCTAAAAACAATGGGATCCTGAGATTTGTAAGCTGGGAAAGGAGAAGGCATTATCTTCTTTGCAACTGTTTCTGCAGGATCATCTCCATCATCATCAAGAAAATGCTTTTACATTGTTGCTTTGAGATTAAATTAGTTCAACTATTGTAGAAGACAGTGTGGCGACTCCTGAAGGATCTAGAACTAGAAATACCATTTGACCCAGCAATGCCATTACTGGGTATATATCTAAAGAATTATAAATCATTCTATTATAAAGATACATGCACACGCATGTTTATTGTGGCACTGTTCACAATAGAAAAGACTTGGAATCAACCCAAATGCTCATCAATGATAGACTGGATAAAGAAAATGGGGCACATATACACCCTGGAATACTATGCAGCCATAAAAAAAGATGAATTCATGTCCTTTGCAGGGACATAGATGAAGCTGGAAACCATCATTCTCAGCAAACTAACACATAAACAGAAAACCAAACACTGCATGTTCTCACTTATAGGTGGGAGTTGAACAATGAGAACACATGGACACAGGGAGGGGAACATCACACACCAGGGCCTGTTGGGAGGTAGGGAGGTGGAGGGAGGGATAACATTAGGAGAAATACCTAATGTAGATGATGAGCTGATGGGTGCAGCAAACCACCATGGCACATGTATACCTAAGTAACAAAACTGCATGTTCTGCACATGTACCCCAGAACATAATAAAAAAAGGAAAATCAAGGTTTTACCAGCTATGTGTTTAGGTCTCTATTACCATTGTGGGATTTTTTTTTCATTTTTTTTTTTGCATATTTGTTTTCCTAATCCTTTCCAATTATGAATAATTTAAACCAGATTTTCTCAGTTTTCTTTTTAAAAATTGCTATAAGACCAACAAACCTCAAAATGTAGAAATGGAGAAAATCAAAGCCCAGATTCATTCTGTTTTTGCAATCGTTTTCACAATGTAATCATTTTTGATTATTTCACTGAAACTGAGGACAACCTGTATCTGTGACTGCATAACAACTAATGAAGCCAATTGGCCTATTTTTTGTTCCACCAAAGTAATATATGCGTTCCATTAAGTATTTATTTAGTGAGCACACACCAGACAGCATAGACATATTCATGTTAGTACCACAGCCTCTTACAACACATATTAATAATGATTTCTATTATTTTAATTTTCAAATAACTTCAACATATAGAGTGAACACTGTGGCACCTGAGGCACAGATGTGGGTCATACATACCGTATGGGTAGCTCTGGGACTAGAATCTAAACCTGATCAATCCTATGTACCTTCTAAACATTGATGTGACCATACTCTTATTTTATAAATAAAATTTATTGAATACCCTTTCTCATCCATTTTGTGTTATGAGCTCTTAGCACAGTTGCTAAAGGATTGTTTACTGAATACATCAATCTATGCAGCATAGCATTCAAAATCCACTTGATTTCATTAACAGAGCTTCCCAATGCCTATGCAGCAAATGGATTACAGGTGTGCAAAGGTATTTATTCCCTTTGGTCATCAGGACATTCAGCAAGAAGCAGGGCATTGGGTAGTGAGCAACCTCAGACCTACCTCTGTGTGCTATAAAAATTTAATCACTTCCTGAGTGTGCTGTCCTATAAAAATAATTGAGAACCATATGTTTAAGACCCATATTACTAATTTTAAGAGAATTTAATGAAATTGATTAAAATTTTAAATTAAGAAGTTATTAAAGGAGAAGCCAAATTAGCCCATGGAAAACAGAAGGAATAAATTAATCAGGATAAATACAGTGAATTATTAAACAGAAAGTAGTAGGATTCATAAAATCCAAACCTATTCCCTTGAGGGGCGGGGTAAGGAGAAAACAAAAACTGTTAGCAAATACAATAAGAAAATAAGACTGTATAGGCCAGGTGCAGTGGCTCATGCCTGTAATCCCAGCACTTAGGGAGGCTGAGGCCGGCAGATCACCTGAGGTCAGGAGTTTGAGACCAGTCTGACGAACATGGAGAAACCTCCTCTCTACTAAAAATACAAAATTAGCTGGGCATGTGGTGCGTGCCTGTAATCCCAGCTACTCGGGAGGCTGAGGCAGGAGAATTGCTTGAACCCAGGAGGCGGAGGTTGCAGTGAGCCGAGATCATGCCATTGCACTCCAGCCTGGACAACCAGAGCCAAACTCCATCTCAAAAAATAAATAAATAAATAAAAGACTGTATAAATTAGAAATGATATTAGTAGAATAACCACAACTATAGGGTGAATTAAAGAACTTATGAACTTATAATAATTTGTTCAAGTCTATTGAAATAAATAAATATAGAACTTCAATGAAATCGGTGACTTCTAAGAAAATCCAAAATGATCTGAGGAGATCTATGGCAATGGAAGAAATGGGTAATATTTTCAAAGACCAAATCTCTAAAAAGTACTAGGCCAATGGTTTCAGAAGTGAATTCTCTAAAAATGTTGAGGTATGGAGAACTTGTCTTAATTTGTTTTGTGTTGCTATAACCAAATACCTGAGGCTGGGTAACTTAAAAAAAAAAAGGAAAAAAAAGAAAAAGAGGTTTATGTAGCTCACAGTTCTGCAGGCTAGAAAGTTCAAGAAACATGGTGCTGTCAATTGCTTGGCTTCTGGTGAGGGCCTCATGGTGATTCTAGTCATGGTGAAAAGTGGAAGCGGATTGGGTTTGTACAGAGACAAAGAGACCTTTTGGTCAGAGAGGAAGCAAGAGAGCCAGGTGATTTTTAATAACCAGCTTTCATGGGGAAATGGTGGAAGGAAGAATTCACTCACCCTGAAGGAGGATATTAATCTATGCAAGAGGGGTCTGCTCCTATGACCCCAAAAACTTTTTGCTAGACCCTATTTCCCAATACTATCACATTGGGGAGAATATTGCAACGTAAGTTGTGGTGAATCCAAACCCTATCTAAACCACAGCAGAACTTTAATGCTATTCAAACTGTGTACTACTTTGAGAACAAAAAAGTTCTACAATATTGTTACAAAATCAGCAGAACATAACAAAACTTATAAAACTTCACATAGAATGACAAACTAATCTCAGTTATGAATTATCTATAAAATAATAAAATTATAAATTAGAAAAGAATACTGCCTTAACAAATATACCCTGTTACATAACGCAGAGGGGCTCAGGTGAGGAATGCAAATTTAGATCTGTATTAGTAACCTATCAACACAATCTACCATATTAATATGTAAATAAAAATAATCTTTTTAAATATATGTATAATTAGTAAAATTCAACACTAAATCCTGAATTGTTAAAAAGGTAACGATAACAGAAGTTGAGAAAAATTTCCTTCCTGTGATACAGACTCCAAAACAAAGTCATGATTAATTGTGCAACATATTTTCCAGTAAAGTGGGAAACAAGAAGGATGACTACTATCACCACCACATTTAAAATTGCTAGGCATTTTTAACTTCATAATTACATAAGAGAAAGAAAAAATAAGTATTACCAGTAAGAATGGAGGGAAACTGTTGGAATTATCTGCATATGATCCACTACACATGGAAAGCCCAAGAAATAGATATTCAAATGAAACTAGTAAGAGATTTCAATAAAGTGTCACTTTATAAAAGGTAAAACATAAAAATCCGTAGTCTGTATATAATAAAAGGATGTAAAGTATAATGGATGGAAAAGTTCCTATTACAATAGCAAATATGTTTAGACTACCTAGGCATAAATGTTTACCCTATCTGGACATAAATGTGAAAGAAAGCTTATAAGAGAAAAAATTTAAAATTAAACTCACATATATGAATGAGATTTGAATCAATGAAAAGCCTCATTTGTTCATATATAGAAATGTTCAATAGTGTTAACATGTAAATATCCTCAAAACTATCTTATAAGTGTATGTAATACTTTAAAAATATCAGGAATTAATGTAAAAATGAGCACTAGTAAGTTGCTAATAGTAAATAGTAATGCTATGTACAATAAATAATTTATTAATTAATGGTAAAAAATGCTACTAATGTTCACGTGGAAAAATAAACATATGAGATTTACCAAAGAATATTTTTAAAAGAAGGATAATAAAAGGAAAACAAATGCTAGATATTATAGCATATTGTAATGTCATGATAATTTAAACAATTTGGGACTTGTATAAGCAGATAAGTAAAGCCAGACCTTCTCAAGATAGTCCAGTTATCACTTCAAATAAATAGAAAATTTCACAGGTTAATCAGTGGGGAAAAGATGGAATATTCGATAAGCACTGGGGGAAGAATTGGCTAACTCTTTTGGCAAAAAGTTATTGTGGGTATATGCCTGTCTTCTACTGCAAATGAAAACTGTAGCTTTCAAAAATGTTTGAAAAAAAAATGACAGCACTCAGTTATAAAAACTACTTTTGGTAAAATTTGCTATACATGTGAGTGCTTACGCCTTCCCATGCATCATAATCCTACAAACCGTGACTAAAGATGGGTGAGTTTGACCGTTATTAGGAACATCTGGATATGGTATGGCTCTGTGTCCCTGTGCAAATCTCAAGTTGAATTGTAATCCTCACATGTTGAAGGAGGGCCTGGTGGGAAGTGATTGAATCATGGGGCAAACTTCCGCCTTTCTGTTCTCATGATGGTGTTCTCACAAGATCTGGTTGTTTAAAAGTGGGTATCATTTCTGCCTTAGCTCTCTTTCTTGTTTCACCATGGTAAGACCTACTTACTTCCCCCTCAACTTCTGCAATGATTGTAAGTTCCTGAGGCCCCCTAGCCATGCTTCCTGTACAGCCTGTGAAACTGCAAGTCATTTAACCCTCTTTTCTTCATAAATTACCCAGTCTCAGGTAGTTCTCTATAGCAGTGTGAGAACAGACTAATATGTATCTGTAGGGGGAAAAATCATGGACAGGGTAAAAAAATGCAGAAGTGAAACTGGCGACATGTTTGATCTATTTATATACAAACAACACAGCAACTAAAAAATATAATAGACAAATTGTAAGGTCATAAATAGACTTTTTAATAAAGGTAATACAAGTGTCCAGCAACCTTTAAAATCCTTAAATTCATAGCAAAGGTAGTAATTAATCAATTTATCGGGTTAGCAAACATTTTTAAAAATGACAACATTGATTTAACAGTAGTTTAGTGAAATAGACTTCCATGCTGTTGAGGCATAAAGGAAAGAATTATACAAACCCTTTGATGACAGTTTGGCACTATCTCAGCAACAACAACAACAAAAATTGTTCATACTCTGTGATTCAGAAGTTTTAAGATAAGTGTGTACAGAATTCAAGAATATTTTTCAGTATTATTTGTAACAGCAAAAATGAAATCACATAAATGGGTAACAAATAACTTACGATACATCCATAATATGGAGTACCCCATAATCCCTCTATGGAACATGGGTAAACTTATATATGTTGTTATGAGACGCTATATGTGCTTAAACAGGAAGATGCTAAAAAAAAACAAGTTTTACATGTGGTTGTACAATTGAGGTAAAAATTAATATATTGCTACATACATACGTATAGAATAGTTTGTGTATATAAAATTTTTGGAATAACACAGGAAACTCTGCATGGCTATTTCTGATGACTGAAAATGCCAGCAAGGCAAGAAAGAGAGTTTTACTTTTTATTTTTTAAACTTTTGGAAATATCTGAATTATAATATTACTTTAGTTTTTTGAAGTATAAAAGTATTAGATACACATGTATAGAAATAAATGTTTTTCCTTGTGTGGTTTCTCTCTGTCTCATGCTGCAGTGTATACATGATTTTAGAAATCTTTGTAGCTTTTATCTAATACGTTGCATCCATTGCTTTGGGCACAAAATTCCACCCTAAATCGTTTCCTGTATAAGAGACTATATTAGATAATTGGCCACTGGGTAGCTTGGATGGAGAGGGTAGGAATTCTGTGTAAGGGATGGTTTTGAGGATGACCTTACAAAATAGAGTTATTGAAACCAGAATGATTTGATAAGTTGGGGGCACATCCAATGTGGACCCCTGAGAATTTCCTAATTGAGAAGTGGGAACACTTAGTCTATTTTACAGAAACATGAGAAAGTTTCATTTGGGCATGAAATAAGGTTGTCTGGATTTGGGAGAATCATGAAAATGCCAAGTCATTGTCGTTATCTCTTATTTAGAGTACTGTAGATTAAAAGGGGATTTCTGTTGCCTGGATTGCTCGATCATATAGAGTTTCCAGTAACCAACACTTCATTTGGGTGGCTTTGACACTTTTTCTATTTGCTTCATATTTGTATGCTTTGCATGCCCATAGATTTCTTATTTTCTTTGTGTGGGACTGTTTTCCTTTTTTTTCATGTTTCTATTGCTCCTATTATGCTATAAATTTACTGGGTGTTTAATAGTATGAAGCTTTCTTTAGTTCAGCTCTAATATTAACTTCAGATTTTATGCCTTTTAGCCTTTGATCCTGTTAGTGATTATTCTTCCTTAATTTCAACTCTGTTGCCCTAATTTTGCCCTTATCTTCATACTTAGAACATCAGATGAATCTTCCTCTAGTTTGACTTGGCTTAGACTCTTTTGTTAGCATCTTATTACCTAAAAATTAACAGCCCGACTTCTTAGTGTTTCACTGTATGGTCCCTGATAACTCTCTATTTTTATTTCTAATTATTTTTCATAAGAGATTTTGCTGCCATAAAACTGGCTCCTTATTTATTTTCATCTGTCTCTTTCTTTCTTTCTTTCTTTCTTTCTTTTCTTTTCTTTCTTTTTTTTTTTTTTAGGCAAGGTCTCACTTGGTTACCTAGGCTGGAGTGCAATGGCACCATCTCTGTCCACTGCAGCCTCTGCCTCCCAGGTTCAACTGATTCTCATGCCTCAGCCTCCCCAGTAACTGGGATTATGGGCATGCACCACCACACCTGGCTAATTTTTATATTTTTAGTAGAGATGGGGTTTTATCATGTTGGCCAGGCTGTTCTCTAACTCCTGACCTCAGGTGATCCACGTGCCTTGGCCTCCCAAAGTGCTGGAATTACAGCCGTGAGCCACCACGCCAAGCTGTGACTTTCATTTCTCTATTATTTATGGACTCTTCAGTCTCTCCTTATGAAACTCACCATACATGACATTGTTTTGTTACTTAATATATGTGTTTTATTTATATTACCTTATATTGTTGTATAATAATTATATTTATGTCCTATATGCACAGAAAAATAGTTAATTCCTTAGTGCAAGGAATATGATTTATCTTTCTTTGTGTTTGTTGCATCTACTTATAGTCTTGGACTAAAGAGTTCCTGATAAATGTTGCTCTATTAGCAGTGGTTTAAATTAGATGATAAGATTCATTAGAAATATAAGACTTGAAAAAAATGTAGATATTCTATATAAATCATGTTCACTTTAATAAAAGTTTTAATAACTTCCATATAGAAATTAGTGCTTTTTACCAATATAAACATTTTAGAATTTTTATAATAGAATATTTTGGAACATTATTAGATTTATAGAAAAACTGTACAGTAGTTCAGTGAGAACTGCTATACCCTTCTCTCCCTCCATCTTCCCAGTTTCTCCTGATATTAATATCATGCATTAATGTGGTACATTTGTTGTATTTCATAAACCAGTATTGATACATTATTACAAACAAAAGTGTATAGTTGACACTAGAGTTCGCTTTTTGTGTTCTATGTTGAATGGGTTTTGACAAATGCATAATGTCATATATTCACCATTACAGTATCATACAGATTTGTTCCACTGCCCTAAAAACTCATATTTTCTATCTATTTATATCTCCTTGTACCCCTGAACTCCTGGCAACTGACTTATCTTTTTATTCTCTCCATAGTTTTATATTCTTTTCCAGAATGCCATATAGTTGGAAATACTTAGTTAACCTGTATTTTGAGTTCCTTTATGATCTTCCATGTCTTGAAAGCAAATTTGTTATCACTGAATAATATTTAATTGTATGGACTATACACCTACTGAAGGACATCTTGGTTGTTTGCAAGTTTTGGCAATTATGGATAAAGCTGTTATAAATACTGTTTTCCAGGTTTTTGTGTGGATGTAAAATTTCAGCTAATTTTGGCATGTATCTAGGAGTGTGATTTCTGAATCAGTTGGTAGGCATATGATTTGCTTTGTAGAAAACTGCCAAATTCTCTTCCAAAGTAATTTTACCAATTTTCTTGTTCTTTTGAGACAGTCTTGCTCTGTTGCCCAGGCTGTAGTGCAGTAGCACAATCTTGGATCACTGCAACTTCTGCCTCCTGGGTTCAAGCCATTCTCCTGCTTTAGTGAGTAGCTGGGACTACAGGCATGCGCCTCCATGCCCAGCTAATTTTTTTATTTTTAGTAGAAATGGGGTTCCACTATTTTGGCCAGGTTGGTCTCAAATTCCTGACCTCAAGTGATCTGCCAGCTGTGGCCTCCCAAAGTACTGGAATTACATGCATGAGCCACTGTGCCTGGCCAGTTTTACCAATTTTCATTCCCACTAGCAGTGAATGAGAATTTCTATTTTTCCACTTCACCAGCATTTGATGGTATCAGTATTTTGAATTATAGCCATTCTAATAGAGGTATCTCATGTTGTTTTAATTCACAATTTCCTAATGACATATATTATGGAGTATTTTATCCTATACTTATTTGCCATCTGTATGTCTTCGCTGGTGACATCTTTTCATATCTTTTGCCTGCTTCTCAGTTACATTGCTTTTTTTGTTGTTTACTTTTAATATTTTGAATTGAGTTGTATATATTGAAGTCTTTTATCAGATGAGTTTTAAAATGTTTTCTCCCAGTCTATGGCTTTTCTTTTCATTCCTTTACCAGTGTCTATCACAAAACAGAAGTTGTAAATTTTAATTACAACAATGTTTTTTTAATTTCATGGATTAAATGTTTGGTATGTTCAAAAGTTATCCCCAATCCCAAGGTCACCTGGACCTTTTTCTGTATTATCTTTTAGATGTCTGATACTCCTGAGTTTTACATTTAGGTCCATGATTCAAGTTAATATGTATGAAAAGTGTAAGTCCTATATCTAGATTCAGCTTTTGCATGCGGATATCCTATTCTACCACCATTTGTTGAAATAATTATTCTTTTATTATTATTTCTTAAATTATAAATAGAGTAGATTGGTAAACAAGTTGGGTAAAGAGTATTTTTTTTTTTCTTGTTTGAGACAGGGTCTCACTCTGTCACTTGGGCTGGAGTGCAATAATGCAATCATGGTTCACTGTAGCCTTGACCTCCTGGGCTCAAGCAATCCTCCTGTGTAGTTGGGACCATAGGTGTGTGCCACTATGCCCAACTAATTTGTAGAGACAGGGTCTCACTTTATTGCCCAGGCTAGTCTTGAACTCCTGGGATTAAGTGATTCTCCCTGTTTGGCCTCCCAAAATGCCAGGATTATAGAAGTGAGCCACCACACTTGTACTATAATAAGTCTTGTCCTATAATAAGTTAGGTAGTATCTGTCCTTCAACTTTATTCTCCTTTAGTATTATTTTGGTTATTCTGAGTCTTTTACCTTTTCATATAAACATTAGATTCTGTTAACATCTATAATATAACCCACTGGGGATTTTATGGGGATTGTGCTGAATCTGCAGATAAAGTTGGAAAAAACTAACTTCTTAATCTTGAGTCTTCCTATATTCATGAACATGGATTAACTGTCCATTTATTTAGGTATTCTTTGATTTCCTTCATCAGTATTTTGTAGTATTCTCCATATCTAGTTCATACATATTGCATTAGATTTGTACCTAAATTTTATTTGATGTGTGTGTAATAATGTAAATAGTGTTACATTTTTAATTTCAAATTACATTTTTTTGGTGCTGGAATACAGAAAATAAATGCACTTTTGTATATTAACTTTGTATCCTGCAACCTTGCTATAATTAACAGCTCCAAGAAATTTTGTTTTCAGGTATTGCAATTTTGCAAATAGACAACCAAGTCATCTGAAAATAAGAGGGTCTTACTTCTTTCTTCCCTATCTGTGTACCTTGAATTTTCTTTTCCTGTCTTGTTGCATCAGCTATGACTTTCGACACAATGTTGAATAGAAGTGGTAAGAGAAAAGACATCCTTGTTTTGTTACTGATTTGGGAAAAAGTATAACTTTTTTGAATATTAAGTAGGATATTGGCTCCTGGTATTTTTGTGGACTTTTTTTTTAATCAAGAAAGTTCCCTTTTACTCCTAGTTTGCTGAGAGTTCTTATCATGGAAGTCTGTTGAATTTTTTTTCAAATGCTTTTTCTGCATTTATTGATATGATCATGTAATTTTTCCTCTTTAGGCTAGTAATGTGATAGATTACATTAATTTATTTTTGAATGTTGAACCACTCTTCCATGTCTGAAATAAGTTTCAGGGTTGTGATGTATGACATTTTTTATACATTGTTGGATTCAGTTTGCTATTATTTTATTGAGAATTTTAAAACAGATATTGGCTGTAATTTTGATTTTTTGTAAAGTCTTTCCAGGTTTTAGTATTAGGGTAATGCTGGCTTCATAGAGTGCATTAGTTATGGGAATTGTTTCCTCCTCTTCAATTGTTTTTGGCAGAGCCTGTAGTGAATTGGTATGATTTCTTCATTAAATGTTTCATAGAATTCACTAGTGAAACCATTGGCCCTGTAGCTTTCCATTTTGGGGTACTTATTAATTATTGATTTCAGTTACTTGTTCAAAGGATGTATTCCTCCATGTTTAGGTTTTGGTAGTGTTTCTTTCAATAATTGGTCCATTTAATCTAAATTATCAACTTTGTGGGCATAGAATTGGTCACAGTGGGGCATCATTTGTGACAGCCCCTTTTTATTTCTGATGTGAGTAATTTCCATTTTAGTATTTTTCACATATGTATTTGGTTGCTCTATTTTTATGTTCAGTGTCTTAATATTGAAGACACAAGGCCAATCATGAAGACTACACAAATAATTCCACTCTTATTTGGCTTTACCTATTGTGGTTGTGTTTTTTCTACACAATTCCAATTTGAAAAACCATGGTTGAATAAAACCTGCAGAGACAATACTGTATTTTGTTGTTGTTGTTTGCTTGTTCGAGATGGAGTCTCACTCTGTCACTCAGGCTGGAGTGCAGTGGTGCAGTCTTGGCTCACTACAACTTCTGCCTTCCAGGTTCAAGCAGTTCTTCTGCCCCAGTCTCCCAAGAGCTGGGATTACAGGTACCCACCGCCACGCCCGGCTAATTGTTGTATTTTAGTAAAGATGGGGTTTTGCCATGTTGGCCAGGCTGGTCTCAAACTCCTGACCTCAGGTGATCAGCCTGCCTGGGCCTCCCAAAGTGCTGAGATTACAGGCATGAGCTAAGGCATCTGGCCTGAGGCATTACTTTTTTATTCATTCATGTATTTGATCAAGTATTTATTGAATACCACAATTTATATTATTTCTGTACAGAGAGATAAAATATTTATTAAACTTATAAGCCAGAAAAACAAGGCAGAACAGGTGAGTATTTCAGAAATAGGTACTCTTGGAAACCTCAAAACAAGTATAGCATTTATAAAGGTGAAACTAGAATTTAGTAGGAAACCTCTAATTTGACATTTTATAAGATAAAATTATTAGCATATTATAAATACAAAGCATTCTTCTGTAGATGAAATGTGGAGCAAAAGAGTTAGGAGACATGAGTTTGTAACTAACTTTGCCACTTTTTCTAGCTGTGTGATACTAGGAAGGTCAAAATTTGTTTGGGTCTGGGATATTTTAGAAGATCTGTATGATTTTCTTTTAGTTCTGTGGGATTCTGATTCTGCTTGCATCTAACATAATTACCAAAGAGGTGAGCAGAGTAATAAAAATGTAAGGAAGAATATGCACATTTTAGTTTTCAGCTTGTTTGTTTTCCTTTTTTATTTTCTCATTTTTCCTTTTTTCTTTTTCACTCCTTTCTGTCTTTTCTTCCTCCCTTTTCCTTTAATTTCCTTTTACAACATCTATTTTCTTTTTTTTGAGACGGAGTTTCGCTCTTGTTACCCAGGCTGGAGTGCAATGGCGCGATCTCGGCTCACCGCAACCTCCGCCTCCTGGGTTCAGGCACTTCTCCTGCCTCAGCCTCCTGAGTAGCTGGGATTACAGGCACGCGCCACCATGCCCAGCTAATTTTTTGTATTAGTAGAGACGGGGTTTCACCATGTTGACCAGGATGGTCTCGATCTCTTGAGCTCGTGATCCACCCGCCTTGGCCTCCCAAAGTGCTGGGATTACAGGCGTGAGCCACCGCGACCGGCCCCTTACAACATCTATTTTCTTACCTCCGTTCCCCACCCTGCTCTGCTTTTTAATGTGGAGCAGTTAATTATACAGAAAGAATCGACAGTTCGTATTCAAGGTTGTAGACAGGTTTCCAAGACACAGTTTAATGACAATACTAGTTTAATTCCCAAGATTAGCCAGGTGAAGAGAGGAGATATTTACCTGTTACTTTTTCTAGAGCAATATCTAGTGCCAGTTCTTCTAGCAATGGGATTTTTTTTTTTTTAATTTTTTGGACAGGGTCTCACTCTGTCACCTAGACTGGAATGCACTGGTGTAATCATGAGTCACTGCAACCTCAAACTCTTGGGCACAAGGGATCCTCTTGCCTCAGTAGCTGGGAGTACAGGCAGTCAACATTGCCCTTGACTAATTTTTAAAATATTTTTTTTTTTGCAGAAATGGGGCCTCACTTTGTTGTACATGCTGATCTCAAACTCCTGGCACTCAAGCAGTCCTTCCACCTTAGCCTCTCAAAGTGCAAGGGCTACAGGCTTGAGCAACCACACCCGTCCTGGGGCTGGGATTTTTTTCACTCTCAGCAATAAATGGGTTAAGTGGAGATGCACTCACTATTGTTGCAGTTGCATCAGCCTTTTATATGTTATTATTAGAATGTTGTCTTTATGCTCAAGCCTCTGAAGCTGGAGAGTTTGGTGCATTTCTTCAAGTCTTTTTACACTAGAGTAAGTATATAAGATTATAAAGGCATTATACATTAGAGTAAGTATTACAAATATATGCATTAGAGTAAATATTTACGCATGTTATGAAGTTTGTGAAACTGTAGGTAGGATACAAGGCTAAGAGGCTTTACATAACAGTGGCCCAAACAGTTTGTTGCTTCAACAAAGATGTTTACAATTTATGGATCCCAGGAATGCATATCTATAGTCACACCTATTCCAGAGGCTGAGGCAGGAGGATCACTTGTGCCTGGAGTTCAAGACCAGCTTGGGCAACATAGTGAGGTTAAATTGATTCACAGTTCTGCAGGGCTGCGGAGGCCTTGGGAAATGTACAAACATGGCAGAAGGTACCTCTTCACAGGGTGGCAGGAGAGATAATGGGTGCCAAGGTAAGGGGAAAGCTCCCTATAAAAACATCAGATCTTGGGAGAACTCACTGTCACAAAAACAGCCTGGGGGAAACTGCCCCCATGATTCAATTACCTTCACCTGGTCCTTCCGTTGACTCTTGGGGATTATTCTAATTCCAGGTGAGATATGTGTGGGGACACAGCCAAACCATATCACTATTCTCATACCATCCTAGCTTACTGGACTCCAGAGACACTTTCTTCTCCTTATATGTGGGAAACGCTGATCTCCCTTTAACTTAGGACTTCAGTGCTGCTATTCTTTCTGCTCTCCTCTCAGGGGTAGCTCTCTCCTGTCACTGAATTCTGAGCTTAAATGTCTCCTCAGACACTATCTGATCTAAAGCAACTGCCCTATGCCTGGGCTAAGTGGCTCATGCATGTAATCCCAGCACTGTGGGAGGCCAAGGCAGGTAGATCACTTGAGGATAGGAGTTTGAGATCAGCCTGGCCAATATGGCGAAAGCATATATATAAAATATAAATATAAAAAAAATAAAAAATTAGCTAGGCATAGTGGTGCACACCTGTAATATCAGCTACCCAGGAGGCTGAGGAAAGAGAATTCCTTGAATCTGGGAGGTAGAGGTTGCAGTGAGCCAAGATAACACCACTGCATTCCAGTCTGGGCAACAGAGCGAGACCCTGGTCTCAAAAAAAAAATTAAATAAAAAAAGAAATGAAGCAACTGCCCTATCACTCTCCATCCCACTGTCTTATTTTATTTCAGCAGGGAACGCTATTTGGATTTATCTTTTAATGAATTTGGTTCCTTTTTAGTTTTTCTCAGGTTTCCCCCACTAGCAGGTATGGTTCGTGAGAATGAGATCTTTCTTGCTTATTGTACATACTGCTATATCCCAAGGACCCATAAGAGGACCCAGCTGTAGAAACTGCTCTAATATGTAAATGATATTGTTATACTATTATAAGTTGACACTCATATATAAAAAGATTGAGCATCTATAGATTGTTTAATGGACAGATTATTGTGTAGATTGTTAGAACTTCTGGTTTCAATTTTGTAACTTAAATTATGCTTAACTCATCAAATAGTCACAAATCAATTAACTTTGAGGATAATATAATAAAGTGTAATTTTTTACTTTGAGGTACAGTAACTGTGTACTGTTGATGTTCTACCATTCCCTAATGAAGAGGTACACCTACTATTTAAGCCAAATACAAAATTGGAAAATCAGATACCTCAATTAACACTATATGGTTTTGTTTTTCCTGAATAAATCTCATTTCTGCTAACATAAATAAAAAAATAACGCTGAGACCCTTTTCTAAGCGACTGTTGTGCCAATTATAGTACAAAAATTATACTACAAGATTGTAACTACAAAATTTATACTACAAAAATATATCTATGACTATTGAAGGTGAAATATACAACTCCCATGGTGGACATAATATAAAATAATAAGTTTAAATTTGTGTGTCAAGATACTACTGTTTTGAGCTAGAATATCCATGTCAATTCCTTATAAGAAGTGTGAATGACCCACAGAGGTTGGTACCATGGCTAATGCCTACAAGTGTGTACATTTGTGACCTTCAGTGAGAGGCAACTCTTCTTAAAATCTATATAAATATTCTTTATCATGTCACCTTTGTCAGAGAGAACCTAATATTACCTTTTTCAAGTCACAGAGAAGTGCTTTCATTGATTTTTTTTTGTTATAGCTGCAGCCAATGTACTACCAAGGAGGAGGATCAGGGTCGAACTTTATGTTTCAATAGTAATAGACTAGTCACCTTCAGGAAAGTTGTAACGATCCCCTAGGGAATGTGATACTAAGAGCATCCATTTGTCATACGTGGCTGCCAGCAATCTGCAAGCAATTTCCAAATGACATTCTGCATATCTAAGCTTTATTTGGATGACTACATACCTGTTTTCCTGTTAGTAGTATTAGCAAATAGTTTTAAGTGGGTCTACTTTAAATAGTTGAAAGCTTTTCCATTCTTGAGAATCCCAGATAATGCATGTGATGATTATCTCAATTTTTTTCTATCAGGACGAATTTTACAGGGGTTGATCAATGTGTAATAGAGAGATTTTAAAATATGGTGGTAAAATATTTAAAATATGATTTTCTTGGTTCTTCTGAAGTGTAGAATTTTACAAGTCATATTAAGAAGATCACCAGGATATTTTACAGTGGGAGTTTTCTCTTACATCTTAAGTATCCAGATGTTAACATGCAAAACAGATTTTAAAGAATTGATTTTCTTTTTCCTTCTACAAAGCAATGGATATTTATTTAATATGTAAAGGAGAAGTTTTCTCCAATCACGTTTCTGATTTAATACTCAGGCTAGCTAGTTGTTGTTAAAATTTTTCCCATTCCAAATTATTGTAAACACAAAGTAAGCAATTTAAAATAGCAGTAGTAATAAATCTGTGTTAACATATCACTATTAAAAATCAAGGTATGATAAGTTATCAGTATCCCATATGATAGAGTTCTAAGGATTGATCATACTAATTCAGCAAAATAGTACTGATTCTAGAATTCTGGCGTGTTAAGATTCAGAGCAAACAGGACTTAACCCTTCAATGAAACAGATAACTAAAGTAACAGAGAAGTTAAAAGACTCGTCTAAGGTTACAGGGTCACTGAATCTCACGGGATTAATGTTCCATGAGTGTATGACCAGCATTTTCACTGACCATATTATGCCGTTTTTATGTAGATGTTCTTTGTGTACTATGTATAAACAACAGTACTTTAAAATTAGGAGTGACCAGGCATGGGGCCTCATCCCAGGACTTTGGGAGACTGAGGCATGTGGATTGCTTTAGTTCAGGAGTTCGAGACCAGCCTGGGCAACATGGTGAAACCTCGTCTCTACAAAATATACAAAAAATTAACCAGACATAGTGGTGTGAGCCTGTGGTTCAGCTACTTTGGAGGCTCAGGTGGGAGGATCAACTGAGCCCAGGAGGTGTAAGCTGCAGTGAGTCGTGATCACAACACTGCACTCCCGCCTGGTTGACAGAGTGAGATCCTGTCTCAAAAATAATAATAAAATAAAGTTAGGAGTCTTTTTATTGAACTTTTGCTACAATGGCTGTAACAATGGGTCTCAGACTTTAAAGGTGTACATAAAAGTTACATCAGATCCTTATTTAAATTGAAGATTTTTTACTTCCAACTCCAGCAGGTCTGTGGAAGGATCTGTGATAGAATTTGGATTTGAATTTGCATTTTTAACAAGGTTGTTAGGTGATTCTAATTTATTTGGTATACACTTTGAGATATTTTAATCTTTACCCTCAAGCCTAAGGCATGCATATAGAATAAAATCTTACATGGCATTAAATGATTAAGTCTTCCAGAATGATGAGGATTTCTAAGAATATAAGTGAATGTAAAAAGTAATGAAAAAATACAAGTTTTCTTTTAAGATTCAGGAGAAAAGTCTTTGTTTGATTGAATTATCTTAGTCGAAAGTTTGTTGGATCAGGTATAGTAACACACACCTTAGCCCCAGCAACTCAGAAGGCTGAGGTGGGAGGATCACTTGAGTCCAGAGTTCTAGGCCAGCCTGGATAACATAATGATGCCTCATCTCTAAAAGAAAAATAAATAAATGTTTGTTTATAGTGTATATCCTTATACCATCTATCCTAGCCAAAAGCGTAAAGAAAAGATGTCTGAGAAAAGAGATTATCAGTTCAAATATGTCTATGGTAATAAAGCAAAATATTTATTTCAATATAAAAACAGTTAAATTACTCCATTTTCATTCTAAATATATAACTGTCAATCAAGTAGATGTCATAAAGCAGAATCAAAGTAATCAGTCTTAATTGTTCAAGGAAAAATCCAGGTCACCTATAAAGAAAGTTGTCCAGATTGTATTTTGACTACTTAGCATTTCCCTTGGAAGATTATAATTATAAATTTCTAGCCCCTTAAATTAACGGTGCAACCCTTCACTCTTTAGACTTCCACACACCTGTTTGGCATGAAAACAAAAAGGATAAGAAGAGATCGTAAGATTAGTCCTAAACTAGGCCTTTTGTGGACCCCCATGTCATTAACCATCTATTTGCTTCCTATCAACATTTGACTTTACCTTCCTACTTTCCACCTGCTGGAGACCTTCCAGATGGAAGTCTTGAATAATCAGTTTCTCTGGCTCTTAATCTTCATCTTAATTACTAATATGAGAGCATACATTTATTTCCTTTAGGAATATGCTTGTGTTTGAATTGTACTTCTAGAAATGGGGACCTTTGGATTTGTTCTCTCCTGGGTGCAGCCCATGGGCAGCCTAATTAGGCATGACTTAACAACTCTTTGTTCTCCAGCATTCTCTGAGCTTCCACACCCAGGGGTGTTGCCAGATATTAGCATGAAGTTGAAATATGGAAAAATGCATAGATATTAGGCTCAGAAACTATATTCAGTAGGATTTAAGTCAAACCTCAAGTGTAAATTTTAAAGATTAAGCAGTAAGGTTTGGCCAGATTACATGGTATTTTTTGTTCGCCTTTCCTACATGTCTTGTAACCTTTGGATCAGTATGTAAGTAAATGGGAAAATTGTGATTGACTAAATTTGCTTCTTAGGGATATCAAGACCTTTGTCTATGAACTGTAACATTCAACCAATGTTTTTCTCTGAGAAACACACTTCCATTTTTAAGACACTTTGTCAGTAATTGAAAAGTTGGCAAAAAGAATATGTTGACTGATTACTTATGAGGTAATACCAAAAGTTACAAACAGTTTTTACTACCTTGGTTAAGCCACAGGCTTTGAATTTAGATGCCTTGATAATGATATTATCTCATATATTTGACCTATGTTTAGTGGAAAACTGTCTACATACTTGATTGTTCTTGTCTCATTAGTCCTCTTCTTAACACAATATTAACTCACTCAGCAATAAGTTCATCCATCAGTTAAAATCACACTACTCCGTTTTGATAGCTACATTGAAACAATATGATCCACAACAATAGCTAAGCTATATTGAGTGCTTGCTGTGTACATGACGCAGCTGTAATCCCTTTCTGTTCATGTCCCCAGTCCCCAAAACACACTTATGAGATGAGTCTTATGATTATGAGCTGTGGCACACAGAGATTAAGTAGCTTGCTGAAGGCCAAACAGGTGAAAAGTGCCAAGTTTGTGAATGGCTTGGAGCTAGAGTTCTTGATTATATATGTTTATTTCTCAATCTTTACTATAAACTTGATGAAAGTTAATTTTCCATCCAGATTCTTTACATGAGTAGTATCATTGTATGGTAAAACTTCATTTTTTGGGAAGTCTCTCTCTCTCTCTCTCTTACACACACACACACACACACACACACACACACACACACACGATAGGCGAGCTACCATACGTCAGTCTTTAGATTTTTATAGGAGGATGTTTTAAGAAATTTACCTTCATTTAAATTGAAGAAGTATTTTAGTTGTCCATATCCCAGTCAGACAGGAGAAATCTTGAAATTATCATTATACTCATTTGAACACGTTAAAATCAATTCATTCCTAGTCTACTTAATATAATAGCAATGGAAACAAAAGAGATTGAGAAATCAAAGAAATGAATATTAACTGGTCATGGTTTACACATTATTTTTGTATCAAATTATTAGCCTGTAGTATCCAGATTAATAATATGTGCTTGTTTTTAAAATTATATTAGGCATTTATAGTATATAACTACGGAAACAAACCAACATTTTAACGTTAGGCTTTAAATAAGTTGGAGATCATTTTTTTCCATTGTTAATGCAATAAGACATGTTGCTAATGAATATCTTATATGCAAATAACTTTAGTCAATGGATGGTGTTTACTCATGAAAATTAGGAGCACCTATGACTCAATGATGTGGTTAAATTCTAATGAATATGAGAAATTTAAAATACTGGCTTCTACCTATAATTTCTAAAAGGAAAGCTAAAATAAACCATTATTTGTTTGCAATTGTGGTGCAAGGGTCATGTGAGTTGAGTCTATTTCTCTAATAGTTTTCTGGAGCATAGTGTGTGTTTTATGATACATCGATAGTTCAAGGACTAAACAATCAGTAAGAATGATGTCTGTGCCTCATGGTAGACTAATCAAAGAGGCTTATATGAGTGCATGGGGAAAAGGTCATTGTATCTGCAAGGGACAACAGTTTTCTCACCAGGGCTCTACTCTTTTTTAGAGAGGAACTCATATGTCCCCTAGCTTTAAGTCTCAATGTCTAGTTTATGAAAGCATCTTTTATTTAAACAATTCTACACTCTGATGTTTATTCAGGAATTAACATATCCATTTATATAAAATACATACATTGTAATTGTGCTTTTCTGAACAAATTGTGGCAAAATAATTTATTGTAAAGAAAATACATTTTTCTGAAGTGGTTACAGAAAAAATGTGTTAATATTTTAAAATACAATACCTTTAAGCAGAATTAATGTAATTGGACAGCAGAAAATTAACATTCTAAACACCATAGACATTTAATAGACAACTTTCTTTAAATTACATATTCTCATGCCATAGATGAAAGAGCTTGAATCTCAGTTTTAACGTTTACTGCATGTGTAAATTTAGGCACATTCTTAACTAATCTCAGTTACCTTTTGTAAAACATAGATAGTCAATAATATGATCAAACTGCAACAGATATAAAGTGTCATGCATGTTACACTGCATATAAATACTCAAAATGGTATTTTATGCTTTTAGATCCTTTCTCTGTTCAGTATGGTTGGTGATTTGAGACATAAGTTGGCTGTTGGACACTTACATTATTCCTTTTCTGTTTTGTTAACAACATGGAGTGAGAGAGTAAAAAATGACATATGAGGTACATGGTAATGGTAGTTACTAAAAAATTGCATTTTAGGTGAATGTTTATAAAAAAAAAAAACCTGACGTTAATTTACATGGTAAGTAGTAAGACAGTTTAATACATACATACTATGCCTTATATTTTCTTAATGGACTGTTGTGTTAGGTTATGATAACTTATTTGCAGAAAATGACTTCATACTCTGAGTAAACTTAAGGAGTTGACTCTCCTCTTGTTTCATTCTTCGAAGCTCTATTAATAATATGTTAATACTAGTTTAGCTGAATCCACATAAATAGGAGACTTTCATAATGAATAATTAAAATACAATGTCAGAAAATAAAATCAATCTTATTAAATAAACACCGTCAATTTTTCTGGCAAGCTATTTAGTATACCCATGTCTAAGAGATTTATTCCCAATGAAAGTTCAGTCATCACAACTTTATCCAAAAATTCTTTGGAATCAGTTGAGTTTTGACTATCAGCAGAAATGCATTAAGCCACTCAAATTTTCAAAAATGTGCCACAACCAACGTGGGGAATGAAAAACCAGTGTTTGGGATGTTGAGAACCTGTCATGTTTCTGTCTATAGCAGGAGTGTTGATATTAACATAACATATGTAGCTATTCCAGCATGCACATGGCACTGTGCTGAGAAGTACAAAGGAAATACTGGAAAAGTCACACATCATCTCCAACATCAGATTGAAATGTTCTGAGCCTCTTAATGCATACTGTAGATTTTGGTTGAACTTTACTATATCTAGCAGAGTTCCATGAGTTGACAATTTTATAGCACTGACCATGTGTTGGGTACTTTTAATCTCTGTAGTAGTCCTATACAGTAGGTTTTATTATCCTCATTTTAGAGATAGGGAAACAAAAGTACAGAGAAGTTATGTGATTTACTTAATTCTACATTCATGGCATAAAACTTAGTACAAATATGAGCTAAATCTCATGTGTGAATTCAAATCCCATGTTCTTCTGTGTCATGTTGTCTTCTGAGAAGATGAGCTGATTAATCATTTCCTTTTCACCAAAGTTGGCCTATAGACAATGAAAAGGATGCCTTCGTTATATATAAAATGTACAATGTAAGACATTCAGAAATTCATTAACATAGTTGAACTCTTCCTTGACTGAAGTTTCCACCTGGCTGGAAAATAGATCAAGATTACTCCAGAAAGATAATGTAGAGAGAAAAAAAAATTTGCTTCAGTGAGTTTTAAAGAATCCTTATATTTGAAGATATTCAAAGTCCACAAAGCAGTTGAGAAATAAGTAAAAATTTGGGGGTATCTAATTTGAAAAAATATAATTATTTTTTAAATTACAGAATTATTTTAATTGACATATATATGAGGTATAATGTGCAGTTTCAATTGTACACTTTGTGAAATGATCAAGTCAGGTCAATTAGTCGATCCATCACTTCAAATATTGGATTGTAGAAGAGAAAATGGAACAGGATTAATATGATTAAACTCTGCAACACATATGTTCAGATACTTATTCAACAGATATTGAATCAAGGGCAGAGCTACACTCACGTCTAAGAGGACCTGATTGGAATAAGTTACATGCATGTTCTTTTCCAAACCCAAGCTTATATGTGTCTTTAGTAACCATGGTATAGTTTTCAGAGCATGCAAAATATTTTTCTGATTTTTGAATGCAGAGACCTAAGGAGAGATTGTTATATTGTTCAGATGTTGCTACAATAAGCATCTTTCAATTTACCCTAGGATTTTAATATTTTACTTGTTAGAATGTGCCCTTTTAAAATTACTACTCTTGTTGAATAGCATTCTTTTTCTGAAGAATGCTAATTAAGTTTAGATTTTATTATGCAACATCCATGGAAATCAATTACATTTTGCAAAATCACCAGGTTTTAGGAGCAGATGTTTATTAATTAAAAATGCACATGGAAAGTATTTTCTTAATTGCAGAAGAATATAATTTCATTCCAGAACAGCAGATAAAGGGATCATCATAAACTTACATTTTGTAGCATGCATGGTTTTTGTTCACAGCAGGAGGATAGGTGATGATGGGTGGGAGAGATACCGACAGGGGTATGCAGACACGAATGACAGAGGCTGCCTTTGAAAGTATGTTGACTTGGCAAAATGTAGAGAGGAGTCCTTTGTCAGAAGAATGGTGGATTTATAACTAGGGGAAATGTGTGGGCAAGAGAGGAAAAAAGGAGTAGTAAAGTTGGTGGCTAGAATATCCATGAGAAATCAAGCAAAATAAAATGTACATTATGGTTCATCTTTCTCTGGAGCTAATTTTTACAGAGGGATTGTCTGTCAGGTGTTATTTCCTTGCCATGGCCAATCTGTCAGGTTACCTAAAGAGTCTGGATTAGACTGAGCAGATATTGACATGTCATATTCCACATCCTCCTGTTTTAGTGAAATTGACAATGCCACTCCTAGGGAATTAATTTCTGTATTGTTGGAACCTGAAAACAAGACTTTCTTGTTTTTGTTTTCCTGATGAATGGAGCCATCATGTATTGCAGTCGTAGGTTTCAGTAGATGTATCTAAGTGTCTGCATAAGCACCTTTCCTGATCATTGCCCCTTTCTGTAAGTGAAAGGTAATTTATGAATTTAAGGTGCTAGGCATTGAGGGGATTATTAGAAAGTTTAAATGGGAATTACAAATGAGAATATAGGACTTAAGGATGTTAAAATTAAATAACCATGAGTAGGGTCCGGATTTTGTTGTTAAATAAACATGGGTCAAATATTAGCTTCACTTCCTATCAGCTTTCTACATTCGTCAAAGTTATTTAACTTTCTGAGACTCATTTTCTTCATCAAAACTAAGATAATTGATTGCGTAGATCTCCTGGGCTTATTTTGAGGATAAAATTAGATAATGTGTATCTATTAAATTACACGGTCACTTGGCACATAGTAGATGGAGCACATAATCATAATTATTGCCACTGAATTATACTGACCATTGCTAGTGGAGCTAAGAGAACGAGGAGAGGCATTTGGTGTGGTTTCATAAGATAAAGTCAGTCTTCAACTTATCAATGTCAGATATTGGTGTTCTGCTAAGTGAAACTCACATATTAAATCCTAAATGGCTTTAAAAATATGTTGTTAGTTTTGTAAGACATAGGATCCTGATTTCTTCTTCTTCTTCTTTTTTTTTTTTTTGAGATGGGGTCTCATTCTGTCACCCAGGCTGGAGTACAATGGCAATAGCATGATCCTGACTCACTGCAACCTCTGCCTCCCAGGTTCAAGTGATTTTCCTGCCCCAGCCTCCTGAGTAGCTAGGACTACAGACATACGCCACCATGCCCAGCTAAATTTTTATATTTTTAGTGGAGATGCACTTTCACCATGGTGACCAGGCTGGTCTTGAACTCCTGACTTCAGGTGATCTATCAGCCTCGGCCTCCCAAAGTGCTAGGATTACAGCCATGAGCTACCATGCCCGGCCAGGATCCTGATATTTTGGAAAGTCTTCTAATATTGATAGCTTCATTACTTTGAATAACTCATTTAATGTCTTTGCACATTTATTTTGTTCATCTGAATAAGCAGTGACATCTTGTCAATAATCTCTGGGGTGTTATAATTCATAACAGACATAAAATGATTAATATGTCAATATACTGAATTTAAAATTTGTCTTTAAGTACATCTTGGAAGTATTTATCAGAATAAGATATCTATGATATCTATAAAGAACACAGAACAGTGACCACGTACAAAATTCATCTAAAGAACATTAATATTAATAACCACATGCCAGTCAGAATTCCATATTTTACTTGAAAATATGGCTGGGTGGTGGCTCATGCCTGTAGTCACAGCACTTTGGGAGGCTGAGGTGGGTGGATCACAAAGTCAGGAGTTCAAGACCAACCTGACCAACAGGGTGAAACCCTATCTCTACTAAAAATACATTAATTAGTTGGGCTTGGTGGCATGTGCCTATAATCCCAGCTACATAGGAGGCTAAGGCAGGAGAATGGCTTGAACCCCGGGAGGCGGTGGTTGCAGTGAGCTGAGATCATGCCACTGCACTTTAGCCTGGATGACAGAGCAAAACTCCATCTCAAAAAGAAAAAAAAGAAAATGGACATTTTTTAAAGAGATTTACCACCTAAAATTTTAACCCAGGCAGAGAAACAGTTTCTAAATTTTTCCGAAAGACATGATAAATATTTTCAATGTTCTAATGGTCATGAGAATATTTTGTGATGAGTTAATTTTTTGCAAAATAGTAACTGAATATAAATGACTAGAACACAACAATCCTAAAAGTCAAGGACCATGAACATGGGGAAGAATTAACTCTTTAACGCAAACAAGTTCTTGGCTAGGTGCAGTGGCCCATACCTGTAATCCCAGCAATGAGTTGGGAAGGCTGCTTGAGCTGAAGAGTTAGAGACCAGCCTGGGGAACATAGGGAAGCCCCATCTCTACAAAAAGAAGAAAAAGAAAAAGAAAAAACATTTTAGCTGGATGTGGGAGTACATGCCTGTGGCTCTGGCTACTCAGGAGGCTAAGGTGGGAGGATTGCTTGAACCTGGGAGGTTGAGGCTGCGGTGAGCTGTGATGGAGCCAGTGTACTCCAGCCTAGAAGACAGAATGAGACCCTATCTCTAATTATAATAGTAATAATTATAATGAATTGATTTCTCATATATAGACATGGCAAAAAAGTTACTATTTTAATGAAGCAATAAACTCATATGTTAACTAAATTCCCATATTTTTAGAGGCCATTTTAGGGGAATGGGAAGTACAGGGAATTTTTAATTTGGCAAATAATTTACCTAAGACATTTTGTTTAATGAAGAAAATTTAGTGTATATGAATTATACATGTAAAAATTAGTGATACCATCATTCTGAGGAGAGATGATCTGTTTATATGCTAATTCTCCATTGATTACAAGGTTTATAGTTTGATTTAGCTTTTGTTAAAAACATGGGAAGTTAATAGATTCATAACTGACCAGAGAAAGGTGGGAAATTGATATGGAAGTTTATAATCTGTAGTTCTCTTGCTTTCATTTTACAGTTCTAATTTCCTTGGGCATCTATGAGTCTGTTTTGTATTATTCTGTTTGGGTTAAGATCTATCCACTTTTACTGGTAGATATTTCATTTCAACATGACTATTAGTTCATAAACTATAGAAAAATGAGCCTTCCTGTTCTCACATGGAAATTTGTCTGTAGTAGTAAATTCAATGAATAAAGTAAAATCAGACTGTAAAATTCAGTGCTTTGACTTCCAGTTTATTAAAAAAAGTGCTAAACATTTAAATACTGTCTGAGTAAACCTTTCATACACAAACGATCTTCAAAGTCAGCCTTTCAAAGTAAGGTGATTTTTAGATATGACAGAAAGTCAACTGGGCAATGATGAAAGAACTGTTGCTTTATTCAATTAGAGCCCCATTAATGGTTCTTTAGGTCATATTGACTTAATAAGAAGGTAGGAAGGGAAACAACCTCAAAGCAACAAAGGTCCTCTCAGGGATAATAGATGTAAATTGCAGTCAAATAACTATTGAAATGTCATTCCTGCTTCCAGTTCACCCTGCCATGCCTCTGCACTGGACATGTTTATATTCTATGCCATATGTCCCAGTGTACAAGAGTGAAAAAAGAGGTCTCAATCTTTCTGACCTTTGCATGGATTTAGTAATTTCTATAACTCAGTGTTTTGGAAATTCCCTCCACTACCCTCCCCCATCTTCCTCTTTTAAAAGTTTTTCTTTTCTTTTTTTTTTTTTGAGATGGAGTTTTGCACTGCAGCCCAGGCTGGAGTGCAGTGTTGCAATCTCTGCTCACTGCAACCTCCGTTTCCTGGGTTCAAGTGATTCTTCTGCCTCAGCCTCCTGAGTAGCTGAGATTACAGGTGCCCGCCACCACACCCAACTAATTTTTTATATTTTTAGTAAAGACTGGGTTTCACCATGTTGGCCAGGCTGGCCTTGAACTCCTGACCTTGTAATTCACTTGCCTTGGCCTCCCAAAGTGCTGTGATTACAGGCTTGAGCCACCGTGCCTGGCCTCTTAACAGTTTTACACACACACACCCCTACCCCTGTAACACACATACACACACACACACCCCTACCCCTATAACACACACACACACACACACACACACACACACACACACACACATATACATATATATCTATTAACTAACCAATATGTGTTTATTGAGTACCTAATATAGACCATGCTTCCTGGGAGAGGGATTCAAAATAAATCAAACTAAACTCCTTTGTCTCTACCAAGTATATAAAATATTTAACATGCAGTTCTTATTCTTAAGAAAATTACATTCCAGTTAAAAAGCAAGAATAATAAAAGCAACAGATCTAAAGAACTATACAGGACTTTATAGTATCTCAACCCACTGGGCAGCTTTGGTATTTACTTTTTCCTCATTCAACTTTGGTTTCCTTTTCCTTTTTTGAAGTCAATTCCTTACAGTGATCTGCGCCTTTGCATCTCTGTCTCTGAGCTTGCACGGCTACACCTGTAACCCTGGTAAATCCCATTACCTGCCTTTTCTGTCCCATTCTAAACTCCTTTTAAGAAAATTGCTGCTGTTCAGAAAAATCCTATAAATTGGCAGCTTGCGTATGTTCCCTTCATTATCACTAATTAAAAACTGGTACACAACACCTGCTGGAAATCTCACTATGTGTCATATTTGTTTATTCTGCCCCTCTCCTTAATACTTAATACAAACCTCTGTGTTTTCTGTTCTCTCAAATCTTCCTTTTTGCCTCTTTATCTTTCTCATGCTTTATTGAGGGTAAAAAAATAAAAAAGCCACTGGATCTGGCCAATTCCAAAAATGTGCATCTCCACCAGTCATCTCTGATAAAAGTAGAGGTAGCCATCTGTCATAAACTAGGTTTCTTTAAGATAAAAAATATTTAAAAAGTTAAAACACTTAAAAAGTTAAAAAAAACAATAAGTAAAAATGCATCTCAGACTTCTGATTTTAAATGCAATAAATGACGTTACTTCTTTTGTCATTTGAAAATCACATTGTAAATACAGAAATACAAAAATCTGACAAAAGCTTCATTTTCAGATACATTATAAGAGATTTGTAGCCCCCAGGCATAATATGTGAGAGAAAGCTTTCAAACACAGTGAAGGTCATTTTGGGATGTGGGAAGACACAGAAAGGTGATTTAGCCACCACGCATCTCAGAAAATTTAATCTTCAAGTAGGAAGCACCTTTTGAGAAGCATATTATACCAGTTTGCTAGGGTTGCCATAACAAAGTGGCATGCACTGGCTGACTTCAATAACAGAAAGTTTATTTTCTCTTGATTCTGGAGGCTAGAGGTCAAAGATCAAGGTGCTGGTAGCATTGCTTTTGCTGAGGCCTCTCTGCTTGACTTGCAGGTGGCTGCCTTCTGCTCCCTGTGTCTTCTTCACATGGTCTTCCCTCTGTGCATCATGCCTGTGTCTGAATCGTCTCTTCCTTTCAAGACCCCAACCATAATAGATTAGGGCTCACCCTAATAACCTTTGACTTAATTACCTCTTTAAAGGCTCCATCTCCCAACCAGTCACATTTGGAGTACTGGGGGTTACAATATATAAATTTTGGTCTGGGGTAGGGGTTGCATAATTCAGTCCATAACACATACTGGCAACCAACTTTTTGGAGAAGGGCAGATGCTCAGGCTGGTGATGGGAACTTCTGTGGTCTTCCTTTGACACTGAGTGCAGGGATGCCAGGTCAGATTGACACACAGTCCTTTAGTGAGGCAGGAAGGATGGAGAGTGATGAGATATTATGAGCAGTATTGGGGCTTCTAAGGAGCTGGCTAGACAGAAACTAAAAAAAAATAATTATACTGTAAATCTTGTGTCATAAAGAATTTCACCGAATATCTGCCTGGAACAAGGCCAGGATTTCTCTGCCTCCACTGAAATCAAATAAATGATTGAAAAGGAATCTTTACAGAGATGCTGAAAGAAAATAAAAAATAAGAAAAAAACAGGATGAAAAAATGGCAGAGGAAAATGCTTTACTAGAGGACAGGCTGGAGAAGAAACCCGACAGAAAAGAAGGGTTGAGGAGGATAAAAGAGAAAATAGCAGGCAATCAAAAATGTGTGTTGCTGGGCTCAAAAACGGAAACAATGGACACTGGGGATTCCAAAAGGGGAGTGGGAGAAGCAAGGACTGAAAAGCTGCCTATCGGGGACTAGTTTCCCTACTTGGGCAATGGGATTATTAGAAGCTCAAACCTCAGCATCACACAATATACCCATTTAACCAACCTGTACATGGATTCCCTGAATCTTAAAAAGAATTCTACATAAATAAAATGCACATTGTTGGAATCTCTGAATAAAATAACCAAAATAATTGATCAGAAAATCTTTGAACAGTACATTTGAAGACTATTTTCCAGAGAAATAGAAGGTTTGAATCTACAAAATGAATGCACCAAACATATATTGGGAGAAATTAACAGACAATAATTGCAGTTGAGAAACATAGCCTACCTAGTAAAGTTACTAAATTCTCAAGGCAGAGATATTCGCTTAACATACAGGTGAGATACAAGTTATCTATGAGGCAGAAAAAATAATTTTGTCTTATATTTAGCCATAGCAATAGTAAGGACCCAAAAGTTAATGGAGCGATGTCTGTGAAGTCCTCAAAAAATATATATATAAATATATATATGACTGACATTTAGACCAAAGCAAGCAAAATGTCTGTCAGATATAAAGACAACAGATACTTTGTTTTTGAACACGTAAAAAGAAAAAAAAAATCAATAAACACAGTTTCCATGATCTCTGATTAAATCATTGGATAAATTCCAACTCATAACAAATTTAATAAAAACTGGTAGTGAATCCAATTAAATATAGGAGAAAAACTAAAACAGGTGTGAGAATCACCATTGCAAAAAAAAAGAATGTAAAAGTTATAAACCCTGACAATGTAAAAATTACATTTTTTTTAGAGGCTGGACTTGTGGAGAGGAAGGAGGAGCAATGCTGGGAGACTGTGTAAGAATGTGGATTTATAAAGCCGAGGCTCAAAGATGTAATTTAAAACATATATGTTAGGCAATGTATGCATTAGGATGCTTAAATAATATAAAGATAAGCCTTAAGAAAATAGTATAATCCATAAAGTTGAGAGGGAAGGAAAATGTTACTTAATTCTTGCTCATAGTACAGAAACTGAAGAGAAAGGAGCATTATAATACTATATAAAATTATAGTTATAAAGGTAACTATGACAACCAAAATGAACCTAAATTCTCAGAGGAAGTGCAGATAAGTCGAAGACCATATAGTAGATAAATATATACACACACACACACACTTATATTTATATCAGCATACAACCTATGATGGAACTAAGAGCAAACATTGTACACCACTTAATAAGTGGAGATAATTGTAAACAGACCAAACATCCTGTTAAACAAATGCACTCACCAATAGACTCCAAATGTAAAATCTAACCTGTGCTAAATCTGAGAGATATCAGATCCTTCTGATGAAGGCTAGATTTGAAAGAGCAGGTATGCAATAAAAGACCAGTCAAAAAGCTACAGTTTTCATAAGAAAGGTGATGGAGTCCTGACCTGAGAGAGAGTACATTTAAAGAATTTATTACTGAGTATTGTGTGGAGAGAGAGGGAGAGTGATTCCTAGGTTTCTTATGGGTGCACCATCAACTGAGACAGGTCATATCAGGAGAAAAGTGACGCAGGATTTTTCTGCTGCTTAGTTGGCTAAAATCTGGGTTCTTGTCTCCTCACCAAGAAAAATTAGGCATGTGAACACATTGAAGGGTGAAGAGGGCAGACTTGTTATGTGAAAAGAAAGCTCTCAGCAAAGCAAGTAGGGTTCCTGCCAACAGGCTCTCACCACACAGACTGAAAACCAGGCCAGCACACACAAGCCAAGGAAGCCAGGCTTTTCCCCCTGCTTAAGGCACAAATTCATGGTAGCTCTACTCCAGTCCCCCAGTGCATGCAGGCTTCCAGTCCTGTGTGGTATGTCCAGGCAAAACCCTGTGCAGGTTCCCTTATCTGCACAAAAACATCTGGTGTAAACACTTGTGGGACCAGTTAAAGATTCTCTGGGGATACTTCCTTATCTGCCTAGGCATTCGTCTGTCTCCTGCAGACAGGTGTTAAAGAGAAATATAGTATATTTTATCATGTACCTCTCTTGAGCTGCACGGGTTTATGGGGCTCTCTATGTAGATTTGCTGGATGTTTAGTGTCCACGTTAATCTAAATTTTGGTGTGCAGGTCTAGGAGGAAGATACTAATTTGGAACTTTTCCCAGCAGAGTGAGTAAGATAAGGCTCATGTTTCATCTGTGAAATACATGCTAAAGATGAAAATGAAATTTGGGGCTATTTCTGGAGTTCAACATACAAGGAAATAAAGTTGTACTGGAAATGATAAATGGGAAAGAAAAAAAACCCATTCTTCTCCCTCACTTAGAAAATTGAATTTCTTTCATTGACTGCCATATGTCAGAACACACACTAATTTTTCCATATGCTAATAAGTTAAGGATTGTATAATGCTTTTGCTAATCTAATTCTTGCAGCAAGCTCTTATTTTTCTTAGTTTGTAATAGAAAGTCTGCCAGGCACAGCACTCCAAATTACTGCAATAACAGCTGTAAATACATGAAATACACTTACATTTTACTGCATGGATTTATTTAATGTTAATAGCTCAATTTATCTAATTTATTTCTTGTCAGATTCATATTTTTAAATGATTTTGTAATTGTACTTAACACTGAAGCCGTTGTAATGCTTATTACTGTTAAAGTCGAGTTAGGTCAAGTATATCATCAAAACACTGAGTGAACTTGTGACTTTTTCTATTATTCATGAAAAAAGAATCCACTTCATTACAGCAGTGAGTCTCCAACAAGAACATTCCAAACAAGTAATCTAACATTTAAGGTTGTTAAAATCATTTTCCTTTTGGCTTCATAACTTCTAACTCTACTTGAGACATGCCACAATTATGTAGGAAAGCACAACTTGTCAAATCTCATAGCTTTTAAAGTTGCAATCAATTGATATGAAGCATATTCTATGAAAGTGTTTGACCAAATGATATTTCTTATTGAGAAGTGGCACTCCAAAGAAATCTCTTTTTTTTCCTCTGTGAGAAAGAATAGATATGAAAAAGAGAATGTTGCGGGGAGGCGTTGTGCAGAGAAAGGCAGGTAGGAAGCAAGGAAAAAGACACTTCCTTGAGTGTACTGAAGTACTTTAGGAGTCAAAGGTACAACCTTGGAGCAATCTCTACCTTCTGGTTGCTTTGGGATTGGTGGTGGTGATGGATGTAGCAGGAGTCAAAGAAGGTAGCCCGAATCCTAGAGAGTCTGATACAGTAATGGACAGGAAATAAAATCCAAAAGGCTATGCCACTGACCAAAGGACAGGAAGGGATGATGTGTTTAGACTGAACTGAGTAAATTCTCCTTCCAGCACATCCATTTCCTCGTCTTTTTTCCTCCTTGCATTTCCTATTAACCTTGAACTCTTGCAGCAATCAAAATTTTCTCTCCCTTTCTCTCTCCCATCCTTCTCTTGCTGCCTCTCCCTCTTTCTTCAGTTGCTTCTAGCCTCTGTATTTACCCATATCACCTCTAACACATATTCTTTCCTCTTTCTTTCTTCTCTGTTATAATGATCCTCTCTTTCCAAAAAATCCTGAAAACTTTCTGAGAATTGCCAAAAAATAAAAGTCCTGAAAAATTTCCAAGAATGGCCATAAAAAATGGCTCACAAAATCGCCAGATATTTTGTAATATGTTTAAATTTTCTTCATCCTCATAGATGTGAGGAGGGAAAAAAGGTACCTACGATATGTCTTAGCTTCATATTTTAAGTATCTCTTAGAAGCTATTGTCTCACAGTACAAAATCCCCATGTCTTTAAATTTTATCTCTGTATAATATTAGTTCCAAGAAAAAGTCAATACTTGGTAATTCCATAAAATGTTATTTTTTTTTGCTCTGGGATATGTCAAATGATTTGTATTTCTGGATAGTACTTATCAGTGATTCACTGATGCTTAAATTGCTTTGGAAAAATATTGGTAGGCAAGCACAAAGTTATTGTAGTGAATTAGACTCCATAGCAGAAAAATGTCTCAAATTATCAATATATGTGAAAAATTAGAAGCATTTGTCTCTTTTGCATGTAATACTAAAGGCATTTTGTGTAATTTTAAAAATATAAGTAGCTTATGTTAGAGCCTGTGGTAATAGACAGGCAGCTGATAGGAGAGTAATGGAAAAGTAACTGATCTGATAGAACTCTCTTGGACAAAGTTCTAGTCCAGGCTCTCCACCTAACCAGTTTTGTGCCTTTGGTCACATTACTCAAAATCCTTAGGCTTCAACTGTTTCATTTGCTAAAAATTGAGGGTGCTAGGCTGAAACTGCAATGACTCTTTTAGTTCAATGCTACCATGTTACTTTAAAAAAGATACTTACAAAAGTGATCATCATGCTCATTTCCTTCTTAAAGTTCAGCATGCTTTTAAAAGAAAATGACCCCATAAATGTCAGGGCATTTTAAAAATGAACGCCATTTGGGAATTTAAATATATTCTATGCCTAAATTATTTAGAGTCACTCTAAATCTGGGAAGTATATTTCTTAGTCTAGAAGCACCTAACCCTAAGCAGGAATGATAATCCATTTTTTTTTTATCAGAATACTATATATCCTAATTGTATTCCAAAACAAATAAAAAGATACTTTTGCATAGTTTGAACTCTGAAGATGAGATATATAAAGAAAGATGTTTATTTACATAAGCCACTATGAAATTTAATTTTAAAGTAGCTGAACCAAAAGAATAAAGTAACTATTCAACACAGTCATGTTTAGGGCATGCTCTGTGACAAGTTATTGGGTTCGGTGCTGATGAGGCAGAGAGGAAGGTACAGTTCATGCTTTTGCATGTTCACAGCCTAGCTGAGGATATTGAGATGTAGTGATAAGAGACAGACAATCAGATATGCAGATTCAGCGTTGGTCCAGACTGTAGAGTCAGTGTACTGGGGGTGAGTGACTGCATAAGATGATGTCTTAATTCTGTCAGGAAAGATGAAAACAGGTATTCCAGGCAGGAATGTGTATTCCAAGAGGAGTAGGGCAAGAGAAACATTGTCAGTAGATGACAAAGCATGGGCAAAGGCCCAGATGTGGAAGTGGTATCATGAGTTAGGAGGAAACAAAAGCATTGTTCTGTGACTATAGAATAAAGAGCAGGTACATTTTCATGGCAGGAGAGGAGAGAAGAAAGCAAGCAAGGGAGCAAACAAAGAATGGCTTGTATGCTGTGTTATGGAATGTAGAATGTACCCTGTATGCATCCAGGAATACGGAAATAAATTTATGAATTAGGTGCTTTTAAAATATGTTACTTTAAAAGAGTAAGGAGAATAAATGAATGAGGGGGAGGCAAGAGACACAGACAGAAGTCAGGAGCCCATTGTAAAAGTATTTGAAAGACGATAATGAGTTATAACTGTGACTGAGTTCAAGTCTCGTACCTCTGCTGCATAACAGCCAATAAGTTGAGAGACAAGGTGTTGGGGCAAGGAAGGTGACTTTATTTTGGAGAACCAGCAGACTGAGAAGATGGTGAACTAATGTCCTAAAGAATCATCTTAAGTTAGTACAAGTTTAAGCTCCTTTTGTTTTATGAGAAGGGGAAGAGGAAGAGATTGAGATTAGGAAGTGGCTGATGATCGCAGACATCTGGGTGAAGCTACTTTGTCCTTGGGTTACAGTACTCCTATAAACCTCACACGTAATAACGTCATTACTTGTGTTACTTTTGTGTGCATGCTATCTTCTTGGGAGTTAGTTTTGGGAAAGGACTACTATCATCCTTGCTTTAAAGTTAAACTAGAAACCAAATTCCTCCCATATTTAGCTTGGCCTATGTGCAGAGATAAGCACATGCAAAGGCTGTTAACCTAAAAGATTTCACCACATGGCGGGGAGATGAGAGCAAAATGGAGTTAGTTATGCTAGGGCTCTTTTTCAGTTACAGAACTCTCATTCTCTGAGGGAGAAGAGAGTTGTATTTTAAAGAATTAGCTCACACAGTTGTGGGGCAGCTAGTCCAAATTTTAGGACAGCAGGGACAAGGGCAAGCTAGCAGGCTGGCAGCTCAGGCAGAGTTTCTATGTTGCAGTCTTGAGGTCAAATTCTTTGATCTTCAGTCTTTACCTTAGCCTTCAACTGACTGGATAAGGCCCATCCACATTATGGAGAGCAGTCTGCTTTCCTGGATATTTAGAGATTAAAATGTTAATCACATCTAAAAATACCTTCTCAGTAACATAGATGCTGGTGTCTGATTAAGCATCTGAGCACCATAGCCTAGCCAAGCTGACACGTAAAGTTAAGCATCATGACTTGTTGTTTTCATTAATCTTATGTATTAATTTATTGTGAATCATTATTCAGGATATGTGAATGATGTGATTCATTTTCTCTGCCCCATCCTCTCTCTTTCCTTTTCCCTCATAGCAACTTGGAAAAGAAAATTAGGATAGCACTAGGAAATGAAATGATAGCCAAGCAATATTTTTAGTTTGTTATCAGCAGTTGTGAAGATATTCTGATTATTAAAGCAGTGTAAAAGATTGCTTCTCTGAGTAAAAAATAACAGCAACAAAAGAGATCCCACCATGACACAGCATGACTGCTGCTCCCTTCCTCCACTGCCTGGTCAGCTTAGAAGCACTGGCCTTTTGTATTTGTGATCGCCACGTGAAGCCCATGCTGACATGAGCTGTGATCAGTACATAAGAAACTGAACATGTCTCTGCCCTTAAAACAAGTCTTCTGCTCAAGCCTGTAATCCCAGCACTTCGGGAGGCCGAGGCGGGTGGATCACAAGGTCAAGAGATCGAGACCATCCTGGTCAACATGGTGAAACCCCGTCTCTATTAATACAAAAAATTAGCTGGGCATGGTGGCGCATGCCTGTAATCCCAGCTACTCCGGAGGCTGAGGCAGGAGAATTGCCTGAACCCAGGAGGCGGAGGTTGCGGTGAGCCGAGATCGCGCTATTGCACTCCAACCTGGGTAACGAGCGAAACTCCGTCTCAAAAAAAAACAAAAACAAAAACAAAAACAAGTCTTCTGTTCAGCACTTCTTAGCCTAATGCATTTACCTTTATGCTTCAGAAAATCACTCCCAACAGCATGAGAGAAGCCACATCTCTGTGGACAGTCATTGCAAGCAAAGATAAAAGATTCTTTTTGGACCCTAGAAAGAATATCCTTCTAAGAGTCATATGTTGTTCTCTGGAAATGAGTTTTGCACTTGGAGGTTTGGACTAAAATACGATAATTTCATGCTCTGAGATTTGAGTCGTTTCCATTACACAAATTATTTTAACAAAATTATCAAGTGTATGAAATTTGTTGCAAAGCCTCATCAATTTTCCCTTTGGAGGCCTTGCATTTTCTTTTTTTTCAGAACTCCCACTGTGACTCCTTACTTAATCTTGACCTTCCTAGTTAAAACCATGTCACAAAATCCTGGCCTTTATCCCAAATTTAATGTTCTGTATCCAATTTCTGCACAGCTTAGCTAGAAAAGCAACAAAATTGATACGTGGTAATAGGTTATAAGACAGGCCAGGTTGGGTTGATGTTGTTTATATTTAAGGGAGTATAAAATCTTTTTAACTTGTTTGTAGAAAAAATGCTTTAACCACTAGAATGAAATTAACAGGAGGAATTTTGAGTTCCAAAGAACTCTGATAGCGTGTGGTGGGGTTTTTGTTGTTGCTATTTTGCATATGCTTCAAACCATAACATGGATATATAAATAATTTCAATGATAAATTTCAGTTTCTTTAAGATTTAGCTCTCCCATGACAAGATGTGACTTCTGCATGAATGAATTTTGAATCTAAAGGCACACTTCCTAGGTGGCTAGTCTGTAGATCTAATTTGAATTCCCTTCCTTTACTGGGAATGAGACATGTGCAGCATTGAGAGGTTGTCTAGAAAATAAAGAGCAGGAAGATGGAGAGTATTTCACCCTGCAGCCAGTTCAGTTGCTAAGGAATGAAGAACAGATTTTGAATGGGTTATGAAAACTGAGAAGATACAAGCAGACTTCAGATGCTGGGGCCTATGCAAGGCAGTGGAGATCCCTGGAGCTGGGTGCAGATTGGTTCCCAGTCATGAGGCTATCCTGACCCTTATTGGCATAGGTCTGTGAAGTAGATAGGACAAGTATTTTAATCAAATTATATTGAAAACTTTTGCCTAACATCACATGATTAATAAATAGAAGACTTGTGAGTAGAACATACGTTTTCCAAAGTCCAGTCCTCCTCCTTTCATAAGGATTTATGATTACGGATTTATCAAAGAAATCTAGCTAATTCTTTGAAAAATTAATAGAAGTAAATGCTAATTGTTCAGATCAGATATACACACAGTCTTTTCCTGTAAAACTAACAGGAAGAATATGCTCTTCTCATATTTTATGATCACTGATATCATCAAGTTGCTCCTTTAAGTATTTAAACATTGTAAAGCCTAAACTTCATTACTAAAGACTGTCAATCAAAGGGAATTTTAAGTTATTACTACGTAACAAATCAAATTTTTCCAAAAAGTTTTTCTTTCCCTTGAAAAATGAAATAGCATTCATGAAAAGTCAGATTTCTTCTTAGATATTACTAGTTTGGAAGTTGCCTGACATTATTGAGCACCTACTTATTAGTGTTCACATTATCTCACCCCTACTAAGAGATTATTTCTCCACTTAAATTTAGCACTCTAATAATTTCTCTGAGGACTTTTGGCTAAGTGGCAGATCCGAGATGAAAACCTGTGTTTTTTCCACTATGCTACTAAGTTGTTCTCTAAAATCATAAATAATAAGAAGGCTAATACACTCATTGAACTAGAAGACTACATCCTGTTTGTACTTCCAAGGAATGAAAAGAAGTTAACTGTAAAGCTTGTAAAATATTAAATCTAAATATCACACTGAGCCCTGAATTGCTCTTTAAGTAACATCCCTGTGCTGTAAAAATCCATTTGCAATAAATTTTCATATGCAAGCTAGAGGATTTCAAAGTCTTTCTGGAAAGCCCATGGGCCCTATGCAATTTTTCCTTGTTACATTCTTTCCTCTGAGTGCTTAGATATTTATTGTTAGAAGGACTTAGTCTATTACCTTAAAATCAAGTCCCAGTCAATTATTATACATTCATTTTCATTTTATGTGTATAAATGCTTTGCTGCTACAAAAAAAATGCTGTACCTACCAAAAGTGGTCAGTTGCATATTAGTTGCAGAACAATGAAACAAACATGTATATATAAATTTTCCAGTTGCTTTTATATATAGGAAAGCCTTCAGAGAAGATGAACTTTAAAAATGAGCTCTCATGGTAAAATGAAAACGAATCTAGTGTTTATAATTTTCTGAACGCATTTATTTATGTATTGCAGTGCTCCCAAAATTGTAATTATGGTGGTCAGAGGAGTGCTTTGAAGCTTGCTGAGAATAACTAATATGATCATCAAAATTTGAGATGTCTTTCATTTGCTAGTTCGTGTAGAAATGACACGTAGCACAAGAAGGAAAAATTTCACACTAGAAGAATTTTTATGGATTACTGATAATTTTGATCAAACAGGGAATCTTAACACTAAAAATTACATATTTATTTGCCCCAGTTAATTCATTTTTCTGTTTTCCTTGCAGGGGTGTGTGTGTGTGTGTGCGTGCACCTAACAAAATATATAAAATGAAACACATATGTACACAAACTTCTATGGCTTATAAAGAAAAGAGCACAGGTATTAAAGCAGCTAAGAAGAAAAGTGGAAAGTCAGAGATGTATTGCATTTTTCAGTATTTGGATAATTAATTTAAAATAGGGTGTGGGAAATGCATTCTCTGGGATATTAAGTGCTTTATGTTCATTATATGCCAAGATGATCACAATAAATGGAGAAGACCGTATGTCTGGAATAAAGTAATATGTGGATTCCATGGTAAGCAAAAGTAAGGTAGTGCATTTAGGCTACCTGTGATCAGAACTGCCAGAGTGAATTAAAAGTGGGGGATTCAGAAATAGAACCTCGAGGTTACTGTTCCAAAACATATTGGGCTGGTATACTGCCGGGTGGTCTTAACCTGAAAGAAGATCAGAAAAAATATGAAAGCAAATTCCACTGCTATAAAATCTTGAAAATCCTTAGATATACACACTTGGAAAATACAACCCTTACATTCAGTTTTACAATATTCACAATAACCTTGTAAATAATAAAAATTCTAGACTTTGACCAATATGCTTTCAAAACTTTCCATTGTGTGTAGGCCTGGGGGTTCACCCCTGTAATCCTTGCAGTTTGGGAGGCTGAGGCAGGAGGATTGCTGGAGGCCAAGAATTTGAGACCAGCCTGGGCATCATAGCAAGACCCTGTCTCTACCAAAAAACAAAACAAACAAGAAACAACAAACCAAAAAAAGAGTCTCTGTATTGTTATAAATTATGTAATAAAATCTATCCATTGAATTTGAGTACATGGAATAAAGGCTTTGATCATGAAATGTAGAAAGAACAATCTGGAATGTTGGTAATGGCGCTGCCTGTCAGCTGATACTTTAACTTCAGCAGTAGCCCCTTTTTGTCCAATAGGGCTTAATATTTTTGACAAGCAGCTTTTGTTGTAATCTGTTCTTATTGTTTTTAAATAATAAATGTAAAATAGAAAAATGAAAGTGCTAACAGTAATAGAAGCACAGACCCATAAACTTAATACTAGGGAGAAAAATTGGACTCAGATAAATCAAATATTTAGACTCTGTGGTTTGCGGGGTTTAATTGGGTTGACTATATTGCTGAGGAAATTTTTAAATGAGAGAATTTATTAAAGTTGGGAAATATCTTAAATGGTATTAATATATCTTTGAAGATTTTTGCAAATGTATACTTTCTTCTTAAAAAATCCATTTACTGTTTCCAAGTTTCACATACTGGATTTCCTGTATTCTTTGCAAGGATGTGTTGTGTGTAAAGGAAGTGACTATACAAGCATGGATGTAAAACTGACACTACAAATTTACTAGCTGTCTGATTTTTTTGGCAAATTATTTAACTTCTATGAACATCAAAGTTCTCATCTGTAATTGGGAGATAAAGAGGATTATATCATAGGTTTTCATGGTTTTAAGTCAGGATGACAAATGAATTTAGCCCAATCCCTGACAAAGTTAAGTGCTCAATAAATTCTGATAATGATTACATACTTTAACTCTAAATCTTAAATGTTTACCAGTGCCTACAGTCTGGACATAACTGAAAATAGATATTTAATTGAAAAACTTCTAAGCAGGGTGAGGACCATAAAAATAAATCTCTTTAGAATGGAAATCAGAAACCAAGGAGGAGTATCACAATAATGTTGGAAGGTTGCCTCATCACATAATGGGACATTAGAACAGGAAGTTAATCCTTTACTTCTTATTTTCTTTAGAATAAAATCCAACTTTCCCTATAAGAGTTTCAAAGTTCATGAAGATTTGATTTCTGTTCAGACCTCTAGTAGCATCTTTTATGACACTGCTTTTAGGTCCTATGACCCAGCCATTTTAAACTACTTTTAGTCACAAAGATGCACCATGGCCTCTTTCATGGTACTCTGTGCCTGGAACATAATTTTCATAATTAACATGGCTTTTCTAAATCATCCTCTAGGTCTCATTTTGGTCATTTTTATTCTTCCCATTACCTATCTAATGTTTTCCTGTATCTTGGCACAGGAGGCATGGGGATGCTTTTCAGATTGCATTGCTTAGTTGTTTTATCTCTCATTAGACTGTGAGCTCTGTGATGATGGCTCACATTTAATTTCTGTATCTTGCGCAATGCATGGTATAAATTGCTAATAGATATCTATAGATGAAAGAAGAAATGACTGAGTTTTGAGGTAGATAGAGGTTAATATAAGTGTAATCAAGTAAAATAATGTGAAATTATTTTATCAAGTTCAGAACACTAAGAAGTGGTACAAATATAAAAAGTTTTTAAAGATGATTTGGCAAAATCAATGCATAGCAATAATGGATACTTACATAAGCATTGCCGAGGGCACTAGGGAATAGGATTATGAGCCCTTACTTCTGGGATATCCAGTCCTAATACACATTGGATCACCTCTGCAAAGTCACTTAACTTCCTTATCTATAGTAGTTTTATCAATACAGTAGGGATAATAAGATTTATGTACCTAAAAACAGAAGGTTGAAGAAAATAATTTCTTCTAGTTCTAAAACATGGCTTTTTAGACCAATTGTGAAATGAAAGACAATTAGTGAAAAAAAACCTCAGTATGCATATTTAAAAATTACAAAATAGTGTGTACAGGGTGGGTAGAATGTGCAGGCAAACAAGAGGATATGGGTTTTGTGATGAAAGAGGATCCTATATGCAAATAAATGACTGGAGATTACACAAAATTGGAAATTTCAAACAGATATATTCAATTCAGGTAAAAAAACTATAAACATTTACACACAATCATCTATATATGTATTTTAAAAGTTTAATTGTTATGTGTATGATCACATATTCATATATAGTTCATGTTTATTTTGATATCATAAGGTTTTATTTCCCTAGATAATAACTATTCCTGTCTTATGAAAACCTCAGTGAATACAGATGATATGTATAAAGGCATTACTTTTGAGAGAGATTGTATTTGCTTGTCAGTTCAGGCCATATTTTAGATACAGTGAAATCCTCTTGCTTTCCAACTATAATATTCCTCCATGGTAATGTATTGGGCTTAGTGTCAAATTTTCTGTGAATAAAAATCTTACTGAGAGACTATGTGGCAGAATTTGAGAGTTATGAAATGGAAATAAGCTGGTCTAAAAGCCTAGTGATGCATATCCTTAAAAGAAAGAAAGAAAAAAGCGATATATTCAATGCAAAAAGAATATTTTAAAATGGAAGAAGTGGAGGTAATTGAATACAGTGGTAGGATATTTTGAGTTGAAGAAAATATTAATGTCAGAAGGTACAAATAGAGCAGAAAGAATCATAAAAGTTGATTATGAAAGTCTTAAAAAATTGAAAGTGAAAGATAAACCTGCAAATAAAAATATGAAGCTTAGTCTTGACCCTGTGATAAGTGATGCCATAGATATATCAGTAAGCACAGGGTCATAACTAGGCCCTCTGGGTCAGGGGAAGAGGAAGGAATTATAACATGGAAGGAATCTTTAAATTCTGCCTTGAAAATGAGAAAAAAAATACGAAAGTGAATCATAGGAAACATATGTATGCAAGGGAAGGGGTGAGAAAATGGAATTTGAAAGAGCACGTAACAAGGCACAGAGGAGTGGGTCTCATGTGGAGTGAGCAGTTCTTTCTGGTTGGAGGATACATGGATGCAGGAAGACAGGAAGTGAAACCGAGGGAAAATGAAGCATATTTGGCAGGACTGACATGCATGATCAGATTTTTGCATTGGGAATTCTCCCTTGCTGGTGTGTTGGATTCATTTAGAAAAGTGAAGCCTGGAGACATGGGGTTGAGGCTCTTGAAATGGCACAGGAAAAACAACAAAGATGTACAAACTGCAACTGATGTCAAGTAGACATACTAATGAAAATTAGCTCAAAAGAACCAATAGGACACAGTTATGTTACCAAAACACCAGGGGTTTGGTCTAGGTCCTGCTCTCTCCACACAGAAACCTGATGACTGAGACTGAGTATTGCCAAGGAAGAAGGATTTAATTGGGTGCTGTAGTAGATGGGAGCTCAGTCTCAAATCCATCTCCCTGAACCATCAAAATTAGGGGTTTATACAGCAAGGAAGAAATATAACAATGTGTAAGAAAAGGAACTAGGGAGGGACAAAGAAGCAGTTATGGTGAATGAATGAGGGGTCCAGTATTTTGATTGTCTGGATATAGTGATCTGATGAGTTTCAGTTCTTTGACTGAAATTCACACTCTTTTTTGAGAGGCCTGAAGGTTTTATCCTGAGGAAGAAACTCAGATAAAACAAATATGAGATTGAAGCTCTAAGACCAGAAGTGTCCATTTCTATGTTTATCTAGAAAACTACCTATGGGACTATTAGGTCGATTTCAGTTATATAAAATATGTGTAGGATAGGAGAGGGAAAACGTGAGAACAGATAAATTGTAGGCTTCAGTGACAAAAAATGATGGTGTCATTCATAGTGATATGGCATGCTAGAGGCCTAAGGTGGTAAGTGATGAATTCTGCTTCAGATGTTTGTGGCTTCGTGCTTATGAGAAATATAGGAAGTTATGTCCCAGAAGCATTTGAATGCAAGAGTTTGGAGCACAGAAGTATGGGTCATGTCATGGCCACAGATAAAATCACTCAGGAATAAAACTAAGAAAGAGACAAAAAATAAGCTGGAAATAAGCTGGTCTAAAAGCCTAGTGAAGGAGTATTTCCTGCTTCTAAAGTGAGAAACATTTGGAGAACACTAGCACTTGAAGGGTAGTTAGAAGATGAATAAAAGAAATCCAAAAGAAATATCCTGAAATATAGAAAATTTGAGTCATAGTTGAAGGCCTATCTTATTATACAATATCAGAATAAAATATTGGAATAATGGAAAATAATCAATTTTTGTGTGTGGTATATAGAGAAATACAAACCTTGACTCAGGGCAACACTCAGCTGTAAGCCATAGGCATGAAATGATATGAGAAAAATGAAGCAGTGAGAATTCTTCGTATGAAGAAACTATAGTAAGTTAAATTTTAAAAGTACTAATGACTCCATTTCAAGTAGAAATACCCCATGACTTCACTTAAGTCTTGTTTCAGATGTCTTTCAAATTATGACAGTAATAACCAGTCATGCATTCTGGTTCACTGGTCTTCTGTGAAGCACTGTGTGTGTAAAAATAATTTAAATCTTTGGAAAAGCAATATTCAAAGTCATTTCAGAATAATGAAGACAGTATAGCTGTGGCAAAAGTTGAAGTGCATTAAAGAGATCTGCACTTCGAAAGAGATTTTTAAAAATCATTGGTGGTCATAAAGGAATAAACTGGGCTATCCTTTCACTGTAATAAAACGTAAATTATTGCCAAATGATGTTAGTCAAGTTTCTGAATTATTTTGTCTAACTTTAATATTGTTGTTTTCTTTCTAATATAACTTTTTCTCCCTGTAAGATATGATCATGTAGACCACCTTTTTAAAAGCTTTGCAAAGATTATCCCAATAGAAGAACAATATAAGCAATCATTAACCAATCATGTTCCTGAATGGGGACCAGCGATGCATATTAAATGTGCTTATGTTAATTGACACATCACAATTTTGATTGTTAATATACTATAGTCAATTTCTCCGGACTCTGATTTTCTCTTACGAAAGTGCCAAAGAAAATGAAGTCTGTTAAACTAGTGGGAAATCATACATAGCACCATGGAACTTCATTAATGCTGAGCAAGAAAAAGAGTTTACTTTTGATTTATTCTCTAAAGGCAGGATTTTTTAGGCAAGCCCAAGATGTATATGAAATATACGAAAGATATTAAATGCCTTCAAATCATCCCCAAGTACACTGTGGGTACCATTTTAAACACAATTGATATCCTTTTTAGTATCTTTCTGAGAACTCCTACTAGGCAGTGCTTTGTTAGGTTAGGTCTATTTAAGTATTCTTAAACAAGTTGAAACTGCATATCTTTGAATATATTTCCTAGTTCTATATCTTTACTAAAATGAGCCAAATGGATTAATCATATGTAGTGATATTTTACTATATGTAAGACTATAAAAAGGATTTAACAAATCCTTCTTGATGATTCAGGTTGTAGTATTAATTTATAAAACAAAGTATATATTTTTAAATTTATTATCAAAATAACTGCTTTAACTGATCCTCCTATTTTAAAGTCATATGAAAATGTTAGGTTACAAATGTTATGTTTTTAAATCAAAATGTTATTTTTCAAGCTAAGTTTGTTATCATTTATATGGGCTGATTTTCCCAAAGTAAGTAAAATATCTGTGTGTGCGTAATGGATACAGATATATTCAAATGACTGCTGGACCATTTCTATTTGTGGTAGTTTCAAGCCCTAAATATCATTACCATTGCATAGGAATGGTGAAATGGAAGTGGTGGGCCTCTTTTTCTAGAAATGTATAGACATACAAAAACCTACTTTAGTAGTTTGATTATAAGTCTTAAATTTTAATATTAAAAAAATATGATACTATTTTAATTGAAGATGAGACTTTATTTTCAGGTTTTATTTACAGGCTTAAGTTGCATAATGGTTGCATCATTACTTGGTTGAGAAGATCGTTCTATTTTTTATTACTGGTGTAAGAGGCTAACCTTTTCATTAAATATAGTAAAAACTTAAAGCTTTTAAAGTGAAAATAGTTCTTATGATGGGGTGAAATGATCACATATGAAAAGCAAGTCTATAGGTTATTTAGGGAGAGGTTACAGCAAGAATGTCTACAATTTTTACTCTTAACTAAAGGTGAAGAGTAGATATTCAGGTACAGCAGAGTATCTGCTACTGGCCTAACTCTTTCATAGATAATAAACTCTGGAAAAGATGAAAAACGATTGTCTAAAGCTTTGGAAAGCCACAAAAAGCAGCAAGATACTGGGCAGGAGTCAAACTTTAGAAGATGAAAATAGCTTTGAGTGAAATTTCCATTGTTATGGCTTTAACTTGAACACCTTGTAGGATGATATCTTAGTCTGATTGTGCTGTTACACTGTTGAGACTGGGTAGTTTATAAACGATAGAAATGTATCTCTCTGACTTCTGGTGACTGGGAAGTTCGTGAGGAAGGCACTGGCATTTGGTGTCTTACAAGAGCCTTCTTGCTCTGTCCTCACATGACAGAAAGGGTGAAATAGTGTCCTCATGTGGCAAGATGTGGCAGGGCAAAAAAAGAAAGATTGCTGAGTTCTGAAATGACAAGAGCAGGACAGAATGAACCCAGTCTCTCAAGCCCATTTTTAAAAAAATTTATTTATTTTTTATTTTTGTTTTTTATACTTTAAGTCGGAGGATACATGTGCAGAAAGTGCAGGTTTGTTACACAGGCATACATGTGTCATGGTGCTTTGCTGCAGCCATCAACCCATCATCTACATCAGGTACTTCTCCTAATGCTATCCCTCCCCTTGCTGGCCACCTCTGACAGGACCTGGTGTGTGATGTTCCCCTCCAGTGTCCATGTGTTCCCACTGTTCGACTCCCATTATGAGTGAGAACATGTGGTGATTGGTTTTCTGTTCCTGTGTTAGTTTGTCTCAAACCCATGTATATGGGCTCTAATCCTATCCATGAGAGCTCCGCCCTCATGACTTAATCACCTCTGAAAGGTCCCTACTCTTAATACTATCACATTGGCTATTTAATTTCAACACATGAATTTTGGGGAATGTATTCAGATTATAGTAGCTGGCTAACATTTGATAAAAATTCTCACTTTTGGTGGCTTGAGCTAGGGAACAAAGATTGTCAATCATAGCCAGTAGAAATGTGTGGAAGAAATCTCAGAAAGGAAAGGTCCAGAAGTCAGGGAGGAAACCCATATTCTGTATATAAACTCTAACCAAATTTCTGGCTGATCCCTGCACCTTCGAGTATAGTGGAGTATCTAAGCAATCCAGCTAGGGCTAAAAACTGAACTGAGATTTGAGCTCCAACCATTGCCCAGGAGATAAATTTTTCAGTTTGAATTTAGGCATGTTATTAATAAATGCCTGCTAAAACAACAGACACAAAACAACACTCTTTAGGAGAATGTAAGAACCCAGAATGTCTACTGCATACAGGTCCCAAAGTCAAGGATACAAGCTTGCTCTTTGTCCCAAAGGGAGGCATTTTCTCATCCCTAAGGTTGCTTTCTGCAAACATAACCCTGAGAATGGCCTTGGTATAGAGACGTCAGGGCTTGAATGCTTGTCATATTCTATAAGAACTCTTGTTCAGGGAATCTCAGAGCCAGAGCACATTGCCCCTCTCAACACCCATTGTTCTATTTCTCTATTTTAAACTGGTCAGTGGTAAGAAAGAAAAAGTTACTAAGACAAAGAATGAGAAGAACTTGGAAAGAACTGAAGACATTAACTGAGATTTCTTGGGCTATATGAGGGAGAGTAAAATTCTCCTAACTATTCAAAACATGCTAACTGGTTTACCAGGTAGTATTTTCCTAATCCCATACTTTTGTTGGTAATTCATTATGTTCAGAAATTCAATATGAGCAAAGAAACAAATATGTAAGTTAAGTGTCATTAATTTAGGAAGATAGCATTTCAAATATTTGAAACCTAATTATGTATTTTTCAATTGGGATGTTTTCTTGAATTCTTATAACTTTGCAATATTAAACTAGTTGGTGATTATTTTCTAAGCAATATTAAACTAATTGCTTCCCTTTTATGGAGGATCTAAAAGAAACCATTACATAATAATTGGTGTAAATAATCTGGTAATTGTCATTCTTAGGAAATTTATTCACTAAAAAATAACCTTATTTTAATGACATTATCAGCTCTTTTAGTAAATGTCAACTTGAGTTCATCTGCTCCTTAGGAGGTAAGATGTAGTGTATGGACTTTGATGATTACTTATGCACACTATTTAAGAAACTGACAGTTAATATTTTTGTTAGCTTACCGTAATTATAATCAATTAAGGAAAGGAATACAAATATTTGTTTTATTTTATAAATTTAAATCAAGAATTCTATACCGAAAGAGTATCTTTATAGATATTTTTCAGGGAAAAATATTTTATCATTGCACTTTCAAACAGAAAATATATAGTAGCACCTTTAGACATTTCAATCTAGCTGATAATACTTCCAGAATATCAAGAAACTGATATTTCGGTAGAATAATTAGATACAGAAAACATAAAAAATGTGACCCAGAGAGACATTTTACATAAGCTATTTGTAAAAATAACTTTCAACTTAATAAACTTTATTTGAAAACACCTGGTTTTCATTATCTATAATTTTCTTTCCCACTTCTAAATATAATATTTCATCTCGTATATGTATATAATATACATTTAGATATATTAAGGATAGATCAAATATTTTCAAGTTGCAGTAGTAAAAATAAAATGTAACATATCCTATAACCTGTATAACTTTGACACAAGGTTTTCTTAAAAGAAGACATGGGATCTAAGAAACCTAAATGAACACAAAAAGTGTTGACAGGATATCCTAGTTGTCAACAGCTGTTCGGTTGACATAATCAAATGAAAGCATCTGGGAAGAAGAGCTCCAGGGGAAAGCCAAAGAGATTAAGAGATAATCTGATAAATTTGACCATTTAGCATGGTCAAAAGGCGTTTGACACATCTGTTGAAATGTTAGTAAAATTAGCTTAAGGTGCATGGAAAAATAAGATTTTTAAGGTTTGTTCTAGAATTTATTATTGCACACAAATACACACTTCACATCCTCCTTCTGAAGGGAGGAGTATTATATCCAACCTGGCTTGACCAACAAAACGTGATGGCACACACCCCATCACATCAGAAACTTTAAGAATGTGATTCAGCTCAGCTTTCCATTTTTTTACTTCATGAGTGGCATGTTCCAGATTGGACCTTCTCTTTCAACATAAACCACAGTATATAGAAAAGATACATGGAGCATACCTGAAGGTAACTCATATCCAACATGACCTATAGTCCTTCCCTTAAAAAAAAAAAAGAAAGATGTATTGGGGCATTATCATTATTATAAATTATCTTGTTAATTTATTAGTGTACATGTGTATGGTTGGTACCTTCCTACTGAAATGTGATAGCTCCATCTACTTGACCACCCTAGTGAAATTGATTAACAGTTGTTCTCTATTCAGTTTCCTTGTTTTACTTTTATTCACTGTCTTGATGACTTTTTGAAACAATATTGTTTTCTTGTATGTGAAAATTCAACTTGCTTCACTGGAACATAAGCTCACGTGTTTTATGGCTAGAGTATCTTCACCACCTAGAACTGTACTTGGCACAGATTAGGTGATAAGGTTCACGAAATTCGCAAGTGGATGAATAAATCGACTACATGATTAGAAAGATAAAGGATATAAATGCACAACATTTTAGGGCTGGAAAGGACATTCGTGATCATTTAGGTGAATATGATTAGCTCTGAGTGAGAAAACTGAGGCCCAGGGAGCACAGCTAATTATTGGAAGAATTGGGACTAATTGCTTCGCTGTCATCTAATTTGCAGTTCACTGTGCCATATTGGATCCTTTGTAAGTAAATGAATTTCTCCTATTAGTCTTCCTTTTACTACATGCCTATATCTATTATCCCTTTAATATTTTTGGTCTATTGTAAATGGTCCATAAGCTTGTTTAATTATTAAATGAATAAGTAATGAATAATGTAATAATATTTATTGATAAATTATATGACCTGGTGACATGTGGACTGCTTCACCTCTACTTGCTATGAGGGAAGCTTTGATAATTATCCCTGGTATACAGTAGTATTGAAATCTTCTTTTCATCATAGAAAGACAACGTTTGTGTGTTTCAAGGACAACATCTTTTAAAGTCATGGTGTCTAATAGGAACACCAAGTAGGGAGTCCCTGAAAAGAAAATGATCAGATTCTTCCTCAGATAGCACTTTCATTTGGAACCTTCCTGCATATTCCTGTTCAAGATAGGGTATGATAATTCTTCAAAGAGGGTTGCTGGCTGCACATGGGGTGAAGCCACCCTTTGAACATCTGCACTTCCCATATGTTCTTCCCCTGAAAGTGCTGTACTCCAGCCTAGTGCTGATCGGCCCAAACAGTGCTAATCAGGGCACGGCGATGCCAGAGCATGTGCACCCAATTAAGGGCACTGCAGCCCACATGCCCATCATGGCTGTTGGCAGCGTGACCTCACATCCTCAGATCCTCGTGTATGCAGTCTGGCAGAGGTGAGTGCCCTGCTGCATTCTATTCTCAAAACATCCATCCCTGTCACCTTCAGCTTGCCTGTCAGAAACCTTGCCTGTCAGAACGCTAAGCAATAGCTCAGAGGGGTGAACTGGGTCCATGATGACTAACAGGTGCTGGATTGCTGACACCGGCACAATTTGGGACCCTTAAAAAATAAATCTTACACAGTCCAAGTCACTGGCAAGGTGGATTTAATGAGGTGGAGCTGTATGAATATTGATATCTTAGCTCATGTTAAACCTGCATATACAACCAGTTGTGCAAAATCTTTTAGCCAGCTGTGAATATGGCAGAAAACTTTATTTAAGAGAGGAAAAAACATTTAGATTAAAATACAATTACAAAGAAAGAAATGTAGGCACCTCTTATCTGCATTTTGTACACTATTATTTCTAATGTTTTTTTGTCACCTACATTATGGCAAAGAAGACAGAAAAACAACATCATTCATGTATTCATCCGTTTGGTCATGAATAGTGAGTTTATTGTTCATCTTACAATGGGCCAGGCACTGTTTGAATGCCAAAGTAAGAGTTCCTGTTTCCAGGTTGCAGAAAATATAATGAGAAGCACAAGAAAGAAGATACAGTTCTTTTTTTCTAATTAACATTCACAATAGAACCAGAAAACAATAACAGATTCCTCTCAGATCAGTTCATACTATCTTATGTCAGCAAAGAGAAGAATGGGAAAAGTCTATACCCACACCTGAAAGCTCCAAAGGATACTTAGATCCAAGGGTCTGCAAGGGAGGAGTCCTTGAGATTAGTGTTTTAAACAGCAATTCTTGATCTGAGCCAGGGAGTAAGGGGCTGAGAGAGCTATCTCACAAAGGCATTTAGAACTTAGCCTTTTAGCGAGGAATTAATTTTTTCAGGGACAAAAAACTGCTTAGATGCATTTTCTAAACAGATTTAAAAATGAACAGCAGGAGGACATCTTATCACATCATTGCTTTACCCAGCTTTACTATCAATAGATTCCACTCAAGCTTGCTATTTAGTTGTTGGAAAAATAAAGGATGGCAGCGTTTTCGATGAAAAAGGCAAGTCAAAGGGGAAGTGGACTTTCAGGCAGGTGGAGCAGCAAAGGCATGGAGAGGCATATCCAAGGTATCAGGCTGGGGTCATGGATGAAAATGCAACTCAAGGAAAGTGATGGCTTCTGCTCACTAGCTCTATTATGCATCTCAAAGATGTGATAGAGCTTGGAGAGCTGCTCAAGCATTGCTTCTCAAGATCTCCCTGATGATTCTCATTGGATGACAGTGGCAGCCAGCATCACTTGACAAGTGAGAAATTCACATTGTCCTAGGAGATTTGGCAAAGGGGCTCCCAGGCTCTGACCTTCTCAGTCTCATAAAAACCATACCATTGCCTAGAAATAGTTCATTCTTCCACGTAAACTGATAATGCTACTCTTTATCAAGCCATGTTTTTGGGCTTAGTGTTCATGTTTTTTTTTTTTTTTTTTTTTTTTTTCCTGAAATTCTTACACAGTCATGCATTACTTGTTCCTGCATTGTTAGGACCTACACATTTTTCATCTGTGTTCATCCAGAGTCATGTTTGGACAAGACTTCCATAAATATGAAAGCATAACAAAAAGAATAAAAATAATTGAGTACTAATGATAATAATAACCAATATTTTCTGAGAATTTCTATGAACTAGGCGTTATTTTGAGCAAAATATCTATGCCAAGTATACAGTATTAAAATATCTGTTTTATGGATATGGAAACTGGAGTTCAGAGAGTCCAGAAATGTATTCAAGTTTACACAGCAAATTATGGATGGAGATTGGGCCTAGCTGGAGTCTGAGTGTGGATTGGAAAGGCAGGAACCATATTATAAAGAGCCTTGCGTGTCCTACCACAAGGATGAGACTTATCCTTTAAGTAATGGGGAGCTACTTAGGGAGTATAAGAGAAGTGATATGGTCATATTCAAACTAGGATGGCAGCCATTGAAAAATAAAGTCTTAAGTTAAAAATGTTTTCAAAGGTTACACACCTAGTGACTGGCAGAGTTAACACATTCAAGTATTAATACAAGGTCCACATGTTAAGCTTTGTATCCTGTGGCTTGTTTCCACCCAAGACATGGAATAAAGGGCCAAATAGGCAGGTTGTCTTCCCAAGGAGAAGAAAGCTGTTATTTCTCATTGCAGCACTCCAGGGGTTAGTAATTTTGGGTACTTACCTGTATGGTGTGTGGGCGATATGGGTATTAGCACCAGCATATAAGCTATTAATAGCTTCCAAGCTACATTCTGCCTGAGGGACGAGGACAGCAGATATTTAGGTGGAATTTGAGGACCACATAGGTGATTGAGCTGAACTGACTCATATGAATTAATATCAGAAGGGAAGTCAGAGGAATCAATATGGGTGACTGTTTTTTAAATATTTTCATTAATGTTGAGATGACTTTAAAAATAAGCAGTTACCATTATTTGGTATTAACATATTTCATTATGAGTACGAACTAAATTTTCACTTATACACAGATACTGATCAATATCTGGAGAATGTATGGGCAATATCATTTTGCTTAGTTACTGTCAAGGTACTAGACTCTAAAGCTTTGCTGCAGCCCTTACTGTCTGCACATCACATCCACACATCCACTTTGCAAAGGTCAAATATGCTATGTTAATTTCATGCCTTAGATGCAAAATTTGTTTTCTGCTTTCAGTTTTGTCAAGGATGATAGGGCAGTCATGATTTAAGAACAGGGGCTTCTGGGTTTTGGTGTCAGATTTCTGACATTCACAGAGTAGCATGACATGCCAGTTTATGTCAAACTCATAATAAGCATATGCGTAAATGGTAGAAAGTACTTTCTTCAGAATGTATGTTCAGAAATACCCAGATTGAATGAGGGTAATCCAGGTAAATATCATTGGAAAGAGAAACCTATGTGTCAGCAGTGTGTCTCTTCAGAGGCGTTATCTCATATTTTCACTGAGTCCCCAACCCCAAATAAAGAAAAATAAAGAAGTAAAACCAGCATCACCTCTGACTTTCTTTTTTATGGTTAGTAAATCTCATGAAATTCAGAATGGGAAAAATCAGTTTTCCCCTCATTACTTTTACTAGCCTGCTCTTAGTTATTTGTGATTATAAGATAGGCAGCCAGCTACCTTTCACATTGGATGCACAGGACTAGGACTGCAGTTTAGTACAGGAGGTAACCTAGAACAGACTTATGCACCATGTAAGCAAGTACTCATGTGAAATCAGCTATGGAAGATGAGAGGAAACTCAGCCAGGAAGAAAGGCTGCATGAAAAGAATGAAGATTCTTTATCTAGCAAGAGATAGTGACTACTACATGAGGAAAAAATAAAAGAAAAACTAGGAAAATTCACAATTATGAGGGAAGCAGGAAGAAAGACAAATTTGCTATCCAGAAGAGCTGACATGAACATGGTGTGGTCTTAGTGTTTGGATGGGCTGGAATAAAAGACCTGCTGTCAAATCAAAGCCTCAGATAGGGAAGAGAGGACTCTTGGAATTTTGCAAACTAGACACAATTACAAGGTCAAGGTAGGAGTTCAGTTACTGAACGTGGGTTAGAATATAGATTTAGAGTTATTTCGGAGAAATGCTGGATTTTGAAGTTATGCTCCTTAGGTTTTCTCTGTTGGAATTGTAGGAGCTACGCTTTGAGTGGGGTCAAAGGAATCAAGCTATGTAGATTGGAGTGATGTGGGGAAGAATGCCAAATAGATAATTTAAGATCAAGAATAAATATATTAGATCAATGTTTTTCATATAGAGTTCAGTGGAAGCCATTATCCTTCAACATGTTCTGAAATCAAATATCTTGGAAAATTTGGGGTCAGGCAAAATTAAAATTGGATATACTTTTTAACCACATTAATTTCCAAAGAATATTTAATGGTGAAATTTATTAGGTGTTTAGCATTTCCAAAATTCACTTGTCCATTGAGTCTTAATTTTTTTTTTCTTCCAAGGAAATCATGCCCCAAGCTTTGTCATATTTCCCAAACAAGCTTTAGGGTTCAGCTCCACATGACGAGGAAAGCCTCAGAGAATGCAGTACTGAGACTAGAAAGCCATTCTCAAGGAAGTATCATCAGAACCAAGCCCAGAATACAATGCCTTCCACTAACTGTGGACACTGTCAGATGCACAGATCCTCCTCTACTCCCCCATAGCCAGGACACTCGGAAGCATGCTATCTGTCCTAATCTTGGCATAACTCAATCCACCCACCACCCTCACTCACTTGCTTCCCACTGCCTTTTGGGATTTCTAAGCTGCTTTCAGCAAATGCTCTTATCTCCTCTTTTCACCTTCTTGATTTTACTGAAAGCTGGAAGTGTACTTAGAAACTCACCTCCACAAAGCCCTCACAATTGGAGGATTTTTCTTTAGCTTCTCGCATACCTAAGGGAAGGAAGGTTAGGGTAACTGTCTCAGCTCCAATTTATTTCTTCTTCTTTTTTTTAGATTAAAAATTCCTTGCTCTTTATCTTTCTCTCCTCTTCTTGATGAAATCTTGATAGACTCCTGGGAATAAACAACCCAACTCAAAAATTTACTTTCTCAACATTGAACACTCTAAATTATGGCTTAGATTGATTCTTCCCTTCACCATCCAAGCTTTGACATTAACGTTGTGACTTCAACATTCACATTGATCTTGGCCTCGAATTCATCTCTCATTAGTTCTTCCTCTTTCCCACTGCAGCCTTCCACTCTCTTGGTGCACCCAAACTATGCTACCTCCTTCCAGTTTCTTATCCATCCTATCCTTCCAGCTCACATGCTTAAACACACCTCCAGGTGCAGTCCAACTTTTTGATGCAACTGTTAAAACAATGGTTTGAAACCCAGATGCATATTCTAATTACCTAGGAAGTTTTTAAAATAAACATGAATTTCAATAAAAGTAAAAGTTAAAACCACAATGAGATACCACTCACAGTCACTGTGGTAGCTAAGTTTTTTTTTTTTTTTTTTAAATGGTAATACCAATGGTAGGCAAGACTGTGGAGAAACCAATCTCTCCATATTGCCAGAATTGCAACAATTACTTAGGAAAACCTGTCAGTATCTCCTAAAGCTTAACATATACCTATCCTACCACTCAACAGTTCTAACCATAGGTATGTACTCAAGGAAAATATATGCATATGTCCACCAAGAGATGTATGAGAAAAGCTCATGGCATTATTATTTACAACAGGCCTCAAATGGAAATAAATTACATGTCTATCAAGAGGAGGATAGCTACATAAAAATGGTAGTATTCATTCTATACAGCAATTTAAGGGAAAAATTACAGATAACAACAAGGACAAATTTCAAAACCTTATGTGGGGGAGAAAAGCCAGGTGCATGAAAAATAAATCTTCTTTTTCTCTTTAGCCTCCTCCCCAATTCCCTTCCCCATTTTTACCCCTTTCTGCCTCTTTCTTTATGCTTTTGACTTAGATGGTGAATCATTCCCTTTTCATTTGGATGCATCTGAAGAGGTCTTTGAATTTCTGCAGGTGAAGAAGGATTGAAGACGAAAGAAACTGTCAGCAGTTTGATTTCAGAATAAATAATCTCTATGACTATCAAACCTATTACACCACCAAGACTGAGAATCTCTTAACTCAATTTCAGTGAGTTACTGTTCTACAAATGTGTGATGCCTCTTGACTTTGCAACACATTGTAAATGGTACTCAATCCCAGAAAGAGGCGAGTATTTCCCATATAATAATAAGGAGATGAAAAAAGAAAATGTTGTGGTGCAGAATTCTGGTAAGCATCCAAGCATATGATAATATATCTCATCTAAAAATAGAACATTCCCTTTATCTACCACTTCTGGCTATTGTCTTCGTTTTTATCTGTCCCTTCAGAGCCTAACTTCTTCTGTGTTATATTTACATGCTTTCTCCAATCCCCTTTCTCCACTCATCAATTTCAATTCACTATCAGTTCACTCTAACTTGGCTTTTATTTCTAATGTTCTACTGAAGTTGCCTCATCAAAGATTGACCTCCATGTTGAAAACTCTCAATATCACTCCTCTGCACAGTTAGTTTTCCCTTACTTGCAGCACTCACTTCTCTTGGCTTCAATTGTGCATACTTAGGGGTCTCTTCTTACATCATGGGCCACATGTTGTCTTCTTTGCTTACTCTTCTTTCTCTAATTAACTGCAGTATGTACATGCAACAATAGATCTTAAGCCTAAGCCCGCTACTTTTCAGTTTCAGTGTTCCCTCTCCAGGCAATCCCCTTGCTTCCATTGTCATAAGTGCCATGAATAGGTTGGCTTCTCTCAATTTCATGGACAGGGCCACATCAGCCTCTCCTCTGAACTACAAGTTCATATATCCTTGATATCATCTCATAGTCAGGTCAGAAAAATCTCAACTTTCATAGGTTCAAATTAGGCATGATTTCACATGCCTTCATATGGCACCATCAATTCCTCAGGAGTTTAAGCCAGAAAAATAGACACTATAATCGCTTTCTGTTACCCATACATAAATGCTACATGTAAATCTTACTCATTTCATCATATGTGTGCATGTGTGTGTGTGCGTGTGCCCTACATTCTCTCCCTTTCCACAACCATCACCAGAGTCCCAACTGTTTACTGTATTAGTTTGTTCTCACACTGCTAATGAAGACATACCTGAGACTGGGTAATTTATAAAGAAAAATAATTTTAATGGACTCACAGTTTAAATGGCTGGGGAGGCCTCACAATCATGGCAGAAGGCCAACGAGGAAGGAGCAAACTCACCTCTTACATGGCAACATGCAAGAGAGCTTGTGCAGGGGAACTTCCATTTATAAAACCATCGGATTTCATGAGACTGACTACCATGAGAACAGTATTGGGGAAACTGACCCCTGAATCAGTTCTCTCCACCTTGCCCTACACTTGATAAGTGTGGATTCCTATAATACAAGGTGAAATTTGGGTGGGAACACATACAAATCATTTCACCATCTCTCATTTTAACCTGCTGTTGTATCTAAAGCATGTGTGCACTATATAACTTACCCAGCTGTGCATGGTAGCTATACATTTCTTTGCCTAATTGGTCTCCATGCTTCTACTCCTGGGCTTCTCTAAGTTATTCAATATTGAAGAGTCAGAGCAATCTTTTAAAAATATAGATCATGTTACTTCTTGGCTTAAACCCCCCTATGGCTTTCATTTGCCCTGAGAATGAATTCAAAATCGCTTTTCATTGTCCACAGATTCCTTAGATCCCCTTGCTGCTTCTTCACACTCATCTCTTGCTGCTCTTGCCCTTCCATCTCTTTCTAGCCACCTTTTGGATTATTGAATAGACCAAACACCTCCTTAAACAAAGGCTTATATATTGAATTTCCTGCCTGCAATGCTCATCCCTATGCAGTTTGCATAACTGTTCCCTGCTTAGCCCAAAGACCAGAGCTTATCCCTTACAACACTCATTTATTCTCCTTCCAGTTATTCTCTCACATAATTTCATTTCTTTTGAAGATCTTCATATCCTTTATAGTCACAATTGTGGCTCCATTGTCTAATATTGTGCATTTCATGTGGCAGAGACTTGTTAGGTATCTCTTGATTGAATAAATGATTATTTCTCAGGACATTGATGTTCTATACAGCACCTTTTGAGAAAAACTGTTAGAAAACTGTGACTCTAAATTTCAGTAAAGTATGTTTGCCTTGGTCAGTTTTATTGTGGATAGCAAAAATTATTCCAAGTTTTTTGAGGACAACAACTTTTTGTCTGGAAGATTGTCTGGGTGTAAATTTTTTACTTGTCCATTCAGTGGGATTTTTTGAAGAGTCTCTTTTCTTACATTAAATAACAACTTTACATACTTTACAAGTGATTAATATGTCTATATTTAATGTATATGAATTATTTGATATTTTAGAAGTAGATTGTAAACAGATATTTTTATTATTTTTAGATCTGTGGTCAAAGGTGAATTCGGTTTAAATTTTGATCCTGGTTGGAGAATATTTGACTTTTTCTCAATTTTTTAAATGGATGCATAATAATTGTGCTTGTCTATGGGGTACATGTGATATTTTGATACATGTACACAATGTGTAATGATCAAGTCAGGATAATTAAAATTTCCATTTCCTCAAACATGTATCATTTCTTTGAGTTGGAGTGTCTCAAATCTTCTATTCTAGCTATTTTGAAGTAACAATAAATTATTAACTATAGTCACCCTGCTGTGCTATTAAACACTAGAACTTATTCCTTCTCTCTAACTGTATTTTTGTGCCCATTAACCAACCTTTCTTCTCCTTCTTCTTCCTCTTCCTCCTCCTCCTCTTCCTCCTCCTCCTCCTCCTCCTCCTCTTCTTCTTCTTCTTCTTCTTCTTCTTCTTCTTCTTCCTCGTCTTCTTCTTCTTTCTTCTTCTTCTTTCTTCTTCTTTCTTCTTCTTTCTTCTTTCTTCTTCTTCTTCCTCCTGTTCTTTCCAGCCTCTGGCAACCATCATCTACTTTGTACCTTCATGAGATCCACTTATCTACCTCCCACATATGTGTGAGAACATGTGATATTTTTCTTTCTGTGTCTGGCTTGTTTCACTTAACATGACGACTTGCACTTCTATCAATGTTGCTGCAAATGAAAGGATTTCATTCTTTTATGGGTGAAGGTATTTCATTGTTTATATATGCCACATTTTCTTCATTCATTCTGCCAATAAATGCTACATTGATTCCATATCTAGGCTATTGTGAAGAATGATGCAATGAATATGGAAATGCAGACATCTCCTGCATACCAATTACACTTTCATTGGATATGTACTCAGTAGTGGGATCACTGGATCATATGATAGTTCTATTTTTAATGTCTGAGGAACCTCCAAACTGTTTTCCATAGAGGCTGTACTAATCTACATTTTCGCCAGCAGTGTACTAGTATACACTTTCTCCACATCTTCATCAGTATCTGTTATTTTTTGTCTTTTTGATAATAGCCATTTCAACTGCAGTAAGATGATAAAAATTACATAGTTGTATAACTAAATTTATAAAAACTCATTAATGCAGCTTTAGAAACATACAGTTATGGGCAGTGATATTAATAATAGAAGGTTCTCAGAATTTTGGACTTATTTTTACAGTATCTAAACAGACAAGCACCGATTATGAGATCCCTGCATTGGCATAAATACTCCTGACATTCCTGTACTCTCTTTCTAGTTGAGGGAAATTTAAACTGTTAGTGAATTTTGTATTATATTATGGCAAAAGACTTTTAGGTCCACATACTGTCTTTGAATTCATAACTAACATTTAAAATCAGAGTTAAATATACTGCCAGAAAATCATCTTTGGGCAAATACTGTGTAACTGCATTTATATGAAGTTCTATAAAAAAGAAATTTGTGGAGAAAAATTCAGAGAAGTTATTTCTCTCAAGGACAGGATTTGACTTGGAAGAGGCACAAGGAGAATTTCTGGGAAATGAAAACATTCAAAATCTTGATAGAAGTGTGAATTATATGAGTATATCTTTTTGTCAAACTTTATCCAATGTATTTTTTAATTGAAAGAGACAGTTTGTTTTGAACAATAATATATGGAGTATTTTACTTAATTTTTTTAGTGCATTGCTATGTATGGAAATATACAGGAAAAAATAAACATTGCACACACTCAAGGTAAGGATGCAGGAGGAGCAGGCATTATATATATAGCCGTCAAAGCCTTAGAACTATCATAGGACAGAGTACATTAACATTAATGTGTTTAAATATTGTATGAAATGAACTATTAACTATTAATATAAATGAACATATTAAACTATAGTTAGTTTTTCAGTGTTTTATTTTCAGTGATATGAATTAACAATTTTGAAAGATATTCTGTATATTTTAAGCTGGAGCAAATTAGTTATATTGAGAATAGTAGGAGATCTGTTTTCTCACTGTTAAAAAAGAAAGTTACGAATATGTAAAGGGGAAAGGCTAGCTTGCGTGGTATAATGTCATATTGGTTTTGGCAGTATTAGCATCAGATATTTGTATATCTATAACTATATCCACATCTTCATCATCTGTATCTTAGCTGTGTCTGCTGAGAGGGGCTAGAAGCAATACCACATCAGTAGCAATGAGCACATCTAGCATCATGATGTTAATTTGTAGATGTCAATCTTCAGCAAAAGAAACCATGACTCTTGGACTGAGGCATCAGGGAAACAAGATAAGTGTAGAATATCTTACTCCATAGAAGGTTAAAAAGTGTTCAAAGAATGAAGGAAACATAGTAAAAGAATGCTGCAAACTGGCAGAGGCTTCACTGGCCAAATCTGGAATAATTTTAGCATCAGGATAAATAATCCTAGTAATGGATTACAACTCATAGAAAAGTAAATATCCAAAGGTCATATTGATATAAGTGAATACACAAATAAATGAAAAATGATTTGGGGGAATTAATTTGAATGATCATTATTTTGATGTTTATTTTTAGCTAATACATTTATATTTCTAATAAATACTGTATCATTTATTTTACTAATACTATATACATTTATTTTACTAATAACTCAAATACTAAATGGAAAGTAAAATTTCCACTGCTTTAGTTTAAAAAATATGTGCTCTATATTATATTAAAAATGCTGTTCACTATAGAATGGAAATCAGTCTGAAAGCAAGTAGCCAAAATAGAAATTTTTCAATGTATGTAAGTGTACTAACAATATAATGTAATAGAATGCAATCTATACGATATTAATTTGTGATTGGATGTTAAAGACCATGGCAGTCTTTTGCATTCATGTTTGGGTATATTAATATGTTTAAATGGAAAAAATGCATTATCCAGTATCTGGATATTAGTTTGTCTCATTAAAGAGTGTGGTGGAGGGTATTCTTGGTCCTTTTCTTCTAATTTTGTTTCCCCTTAGCCAGTGAGAGTCTGTTGGATTGGATGGTGTCTGCACTGAGGGGAACTGACTACTGCTCTGATTAGTCACTTTGTCAAATGTCACTTGCAATCAATTGGGCTGATGGATAGGGTCTTCAACTCTGATCAGAGAGTCTGTTTTGTCAGAGTAGCAGAACACTGGGATGCACATCAGTGCAGTCATACTTGTTCTATATTTGCAAGGGAAGAATATAAACATAAACAAATGTGCTTTGCCAGGATGAATAATAATAAGAGATAAACTGAAACATGAAATCTTGGAATCACTGGTCTACTAAACTAATCTCAATCTTAAACCCAAGTTACTGTGGCTCAGTCCCAAGGAAAGAAACTTGGTTATTATTGATTTAAACATGTATACAAACATATTTTAACCCAAGTCTAAAAATATGGAGATTTGTGGAATCATATCCATTTGTCCTTGCACCTGTCTATGAAACATTATTTTAATTTCTTTACTGCAGGATAAGAAGAAGTCATTTTGATTCATCCTGAATCCACCTAGTGTTTTAAGTCTCAGCTCAGTTTTTATCAACTCTGTGAAAGGTCTCTGATCCCCCAGTCTATCTGAATTTTACTGTGCCTTTTGTTAGTCCATCAAAAATAGTGTTTATTACATGTTCTTCCTTGAATGACAGTCATTTTGTGTGTATTTCTTCCTCTGGTTGGGTATTTTACAATGCCCATTAACCCAAGTATAATATTTATTAACCATATAAATAAATACCTGTAAAAAGCTCAAGACATTTCCTGTGTATGTGGCTTATATATCTGATAACCAAATTATACATCCAATGTCCAGTATAAATCCTGCAATCATGAACCGAAATACTTTTAATGAGCTTTACTTTCTGTAGTATGAATTCATGCAACCAAACAAAATCATCATAATTTACTATTATTCTTCATTCATATGATTATAGCCACTATTATTTGCTAGAATTAAATAATTAAAAATTAACTTTACAAAACTACCCATAGAATTTCTTGTCTTCCCTTGAACTGTGCTCTTGGTGGGAGATAGGTCTTCCTAACCCTACAGACCCCTCACCAGACCACAGGGGAACGAATTAACTCCTAATCATCATTAACTCATAATTAACTCTCCATCTTAACAATTTTTGTTATTCTCACAGCACCTACCCAAATCATTTTCATATAACCTATCCTCAGTGGACATTTTCCAAATTGACCACAATTATGAATGTTACTTGCATCTTGCACAATTCTAATAAAAGTCTCTCATCAAAGTTAGATTTTCAGAAATCTTTGAAGTATTACCATGTTTTAAAATAATCACTCCTGATTCTATATGTATTTTTGGGGAAAAATGTTTCTTTTCATCTATTCCTAAGTGAAATATTTTCACTAAAAGGCAAAGGCAGACTCTGTCACAAAAAACTGCATACAGGATGCCTGCCAAGGAGTTCAAACTTTCTCGGTAGGGCAATTAATAAGCTAATGAATAGAAATGTAAAGTGAATTTTTCTAATTGCCTTGGTAAAGTGGGCAGAAAAAGAAGGGTTGAATTGATGGAGAACCAAGTTTAACAGTGCCCCCTTGCCAAATGGACATGTGACAAGCAAATTTGAAGTGCAAAGTTAGGTTTTGTAGCCCATGACATTGACATTTATTCAATATAGCATAGTCACGTATATTACATAAGTTATAAGTTAGGGAATAAATTCATTTGGAATCAAAGCTTTATATGTAAATCAGGATCTAAATAATATTCAAGTATAGGGATAGCAATTAAGCTTTATTTTGCAGGAAAGCATGGGAATATGTGCAGAGTTGTTTGTGTATTGAAGGGGAGGGGGATCATCAATGATTTTCAAACTGTTTTCCAGAGAGAACCTTGTGGGAGCAGGTTGGCATTTCACCTTAAACCAGAGAAAGAGTCTATGTATAGTATGTTTGGTTTTCACTTAAAGAAAGCATTCTGTTTCACTTCTAACACTAAAGCACTGAAAACCACAGTGTATTGAAACTTAGAAAAATGTTTAGAAAATGATTCTAAACATTTTTTTGACTCAAAAATTTATTTTAGTATAAAATATGATCTTGTCATTATTCTAAGGAATTCAAAAACAATTTCCTCATGTTTGTATACTAAAAGCTTAAGAAATTATTTTTTAACAAATTATTTTTGAATACAGAAAAGATTGTTACATATTTTTAAATTGTAATGTTATTTTATACGATTTCCATAAGTTTTAAAATAACAAGAAAAATGATGTTACCTTTTTTGCTTTTTTTGGCAAGTAACATGCACTATCTAATTTAACTCAGATAACAATATCAAAAAAACAATTTATTTAAATGTGTATCAAAAAATAATCCACTCTATTATGTTTGATATGAATTATCTATTTGATGGGCCATCTAAAACAGACCAGCATAAATTTATACCATTATGGACATCAATTTAAGAATAAGAATAACTGAAAATTATGTAAGGGTCTAAACCACCAGGAAAGTTTGTCAATGTCAAACCAACATTGTTACTGAATTTTCTAGTCTTCTGGAGACACATTTGTTAAGTTTCCACACTGTTCTGCTTTAAGAGAATAAAAACAAATAAATGGTTATTTTATAGTGAATTAAAGGAATGAAATCAACAACATCCTTGTCTTCCTCAATAGAGGGACCCCTTAGGACTTCAAACCAGTGGTTGAGGATGCTATTGTAAAACATTTTCTGCCCTTGCTCTAGATGGAGAATGTTACCATGACAGTGGTGCTCCATGTGTTAAGGGTCAGGTGGTGAGAGAAATTAGCAGAAATAACAAAATAGTTGTCAAGGTGCGGTGGCTCACGCCTATAATCCCAGCACTTTGGGAGGCCAAGGCAGGTGGATCACGAGGTCAGGAGTTAGAGACTAGCCTGACCAACATGGTGAAACCCTGTCTCTACTAAAAATTCAAAATTAACTGGTGCGGTGATGGGTGCCTGTGATTCCAGCTACTTGGGAGGCTGAGGCAGGAGAATCGCTTGAACCCAGGAGGCAGAGGTTGCAGTGAGCCGATATCGCACCACTGCACTCCAGCCTGGGCAATAGAGCAAGACTCCATCTCAAAAATAAATAAACAACAAAATATCTAATAAGGAAGTGCTATGCCTTTTGAGAAACTGTTTATGATAGCATTATGGGAGTAGAGGAGATTGCAGTTGAAGCACTATTAAATAATAAACAATATATACCCCCATGATAAGCAAAGTCACAATCCCATCTTTTTCTTCAAGTGGGAAGCCTGGGTTTGGCTGAGCAAAAACTGTTCTTATTTGATGTGGAAAGAGAGGAAGTGCTGTAATACTACACAAAATTTTGTGATGTCATATGTAGTATTTCTGAAAAGTATCTTAAATATAAATTTATATTTAGACATGTGCATAAAGGGTTTCACATCAAATACCTGGTGTATTAGATGGTAGAATGTATAGTCTTTCAATAAGGAAGAAAACGATTCAAAAGTGGCAATATGTGTTAACCCGTATCGAGTAATAATCTGGTTGTGGATTTGGGATCTTATTTATAAAGGACATATTTGTTGGTTTGTTTTAGGTCACCTTTGAATCTTGCTAATTTAGAGGAAATATAATGAGCTATTCAGAAATGAATTACTCTGTGGCACAGTGGGGTATATTGCCCTGTAGTGCTGCAGCTGACTTGGCAGTTCCCCAAATTGTGGCCTGATTTAAAACCTTGCTTACTCTATCAGAAAAGTGAAGCTGAGATGGGAGAGACAGGGAGCTGACACAGAGGGTGTGGACCCCAGTGGAGAGGCATCAGCACAAAAGGGAACTGCTGTCAGCTAGGCATTCGCTTTCTTCTGACCCATTGGTGGGCATGATCGGAGAAATGAAGGTTGGTCTTGATATGGCTGGCTTTTTTGTAGGTAACTTTAGGCTTGAACATAGAAAGTTTCTCATCATCCTAACTCAGTGCCAGAAAATGCTGGTAAAGACAGTGTCTTTATCCTCTTATTATGAATACAAATGACTTTTCTCACAAAATGAGTGTTTCCTGCAAAAAAAAAAAAAAAAAAAAAAAAAAGTGAATGCAGCTAAAAATAAACCTGAAGAATATGCATGCTAATTATTTTCCTTGTCTTCCTTTAGCCTTTTTCATCTTATGTACAGCATTGCATTGTATGTCAGAATTAGTTTCATCATTGAAAAGGTAGTAAAGAACTCAGGACCAGAGCTACAAATTAACAGAATATATTACAGATTGACTAATGCTTTTGTCTTTTTGGGGTAGTAAGTTAATATATTTTCTGGTTTATATATTTAATTACAGTGACATTGTTGACATCCTTTTTTCCCCACATATAAGGATTCAAAAGTCTTTCCCCATCTGAAAGTTATACTTGTGTTTGTGCATGTATATGTGTGTATTCATACTTAGATTCTGTAATAAAAATGATTTGTTCTTGTTTTATATTAAGGAAAGTTAGAAAATATATTAAAATCAGTATATGCATTTCTCTGCAAATACTCTGAATTTGACTAGGAAATACTTCTCATGATTGTTTGATTCACCCACTGTGTATGTGTATGTAGCCAAATAAATAAATTATGTATTTAACTAAAACCATATAAAGAAAATAAATAAGCTATATAAAATATTATTAATCATGTTATTACTATGAAATAATATTCATATTTATTGGAAAACAGACATTTTTATGTGATACCAAAATAATTATTTTTTATACATACTTTAAAATACATTCTATATTATGACAATTTTAATAGATAATTATTAAGAATTATGTACTCACCTAAGTATATTTGAAATATTTGATCAAGGGTTACCAAATATTCATAAACATACTGATTTTATCTAAAATGTTTAAAACAATTATTTTCATTTAAGAAATTTTTTCTCATGTCACTAGATCATTACAAAATATTTAATTAATAAACTAAACTCAGTTTTATAGAAAAATATAAATGACTTTATAAGGTTTAAATTATGTAAACCACCTCATTCTTATAAAAAATAATCTGATGATGTTTTAGTATTATAATAAAAATATTCCATTAAAAACAATAATTTATCTTATGTATATTTTACTATTTTATTTAAAAATAAATTTTTACTTATATTTTTGGATCATTTCATTTACTTCAGTTCTGTAGATAAATGCATTAAATTTGATACGTACACATTTTATCTCATAATATATTTTAATCTAAGTTGTATAGCTTTGCAGTCAAGTTTCTAACAAAATTTACCAGTCCACAGTTTTATCAATGCATCCTGACTTTGATAGCCATGAAAACAGAAAACAAAAAATTATCTTTTGACATGCTTAAAAACTGTAGCTCACCCTAGTAACATGACGTTTTCCAATATTGGATAGATATTTAACACTTTTTATTGAAAAACATTTATAATAATGCAAAGCATTTAAAATAAAAGCACTATAATCAACTAAATATAACCATATTAATTTCACTTGGGAATATAATAACTTTTTTTCTTTGAAACAGAGTTTCGCTCTTGTTGCCCAGGCTGGAGTGTAATGGTAGGTCTTGGCTCACTGCAACCTCTGCCTCCCGGGTACAAGCAATTCTCATGCCTCAGTCTGCCTGGTAGCTGGGATTACAGGCACCTGCCATCACACCCAGCTAATTTTTTTGTATTTTTAGTAGAGACGGTTTCATCATATTGGTCAGGCTGGTCTTGAACTCCTGACCTCAGGTGATCCACCTGCCTTGGCCTCCCAAAGTGCTGGGATTACAGGCATGAGCCACTGTGCCTGGCCAACGAAATCACATTTTAAAAAGACCGTAGGACATTTAAGACTAGTTTGTCAGCCGTGTATGATATGTTCCCACAATATTTATTAACATGAAAAAGGAGGTAAAGAAAGATAACATAATAAAAAAGCTAAACTTTTGTTTTAGAACTATTAGTATTTAAATATATGTTGAGTACTATTAGATCTATCCATGTAGCTATTTAAATAACAAATTTGCTATCTCATGGTCTTGTTACATAGCTGCTATATGAGCTGAAATACAGGAATCCTTTTATCTGTATGATATTAAGTTGCATTTTCAAAATAGTCAATCACTTGCTGGTTATTTACTGTTTTGCAAATTAAGTGTGTCAAACATATGAAATATAAGTTATAATAAAGAAATTGCCTGCTACTTTAAGTAAATAGTGTGTCAAACAGAATAAAATGTTACTGGAACTTAGTAGTGTAAATGGAAAGCTGCACTTTAATTACAAAATCCAAATACTGTATAACATGTAATACACACATATGTAAAATGGAAATAAGCATATAGTTAATATTCATATTCCTGGTTCTCAAGGAAATGGAAACTTACACACAATAAAACTTTATTTTCACCATACTGTTGGTAAAATTTTTAAAATATCATAGTTAATGAGTGAAATAGCTTCTGTTGTATTGCTGGTGAAATACACTTGCTACTCTTTTTGGAGGCAGTGTGATAAGATATGGCAATATTTCAAAAAAGTTATAAATATTGACTGACTGTAGTATACTGTTATTACCTATAGTCATCATATTGTCCAATAGATTTCTTGAACTTATTCTTCCTCTGTAACTGACATTTTGTATTATTTGATCTTCCCAACCCCACCCACTGATCCCCCATACTTTGGTAACCCCCATTCTGTTCTCTACTTCTATGAGTTGGATGTTTTAGATGCTATATATAAGTAAAGCATTCTATGTTTTTCTCTCTGTGCCTGGTTATTTTACTTAACCTGATGTCATCCAGGTTCATCCATGTTGTCACAAAAGGCAAGATTTCCTTCTTTTTTAAGAGTGGATAGTATTCCATCATATACTACATTTTCTTTATTTATCCATTCATCAATTGACAGGCTGATTCCATATCTTGGCTATTGTGAGTGACGCTGCAGTGAACATAAGAGTGCAGATTAATTCTTGAACATACTGATTCCATTTCCTTTGGCTATATACCAGTAGTGAGTTGCTGGGTCATATGGCAGTTCTATTTTTAATTGTCTGAGGGACCTCCATACTGTTTTCCATAATGGCCATACTAATTTACATTCCCAACAACAGCATGCAAATATTTTTCTCTACATCCTCACCAACATTTATCTTTTTCCCTTTTATTAACAGTCATTCTAGCAGTTGTGAGGTAATAGGTCATTGTGGTTTTCTCTGACAATTAGTGATGTTAAGCAGTTTTTTACATATCTTTTGACCTCTTTTATGTCTTTTTTTGGAGAAATGTCAATTCAGGTCCTTTCCCCATTCACTAATCAGGTTATTTATTTTCTTACTTAAGCTTTGCTTGGGTTTCTTATGTATTTTGGACATTAACTCCTTATCAGATGTGATAATTTACAATTATTATTTTTTTTTTTACTGTTCTCTGGGTTGTCATATCACTGTGTTCATTTTCTACTTGGCTGTGCAGAAGCTCTTTAATTTGATGCAATTCTATTTGCCTGTTTTTGCTTTTGTTGCCTGTGCATTTGGAGTGACATCTAAAAAATCATTGCCCAAACCAATGTTATGGAAAATTTCCCCTTTATTTCTCATAGTTTTATAATTTCAGGTCTTACATTAAATGTGGTATGAATATGTATATGATGTGAAATAGCGGTCTAGTTTCATTGTACTGCATGTGGATTTTCAGTTGTCACAGCATAATTTATTGAAGAGACTGTCCTTTCCTCATTTTGTGTTCTTGGAAACTTTGTCAAAAATCAATGGACCTTAAATGGGCAGATTTATTTCTGGGCTATTTTACATTATTGGTCTATGAGCCTGTTTCTATGCCACTACCATGCTGTTTTGATTATTATAGTTTTGTAGTATATTTTGAAGTCAGTGTCATACCTCCAGATTTATTTTTGCTCAAGATTGTTTTGGTTATTCCATATCTTTTGTGATTCCATATAAATTTTAGATTTTTTTCCTATTTCTGTTTAAAAATGTCACTGAAATTTTGATAGGGATTGCATTGAATTTGTGGGTTGCTTCAGTTAGTATGGACATTTTAACAATATTCTTTCAGTGTATGAACATGTATCTTTTAATATATTTGTTTCTCTAATTTCTTTCATCAATGTTTTATAATTTTCAATATACACTTCTCTTTTCTTGGTAAACTTTATTTCTGTTTTTTATTTTTGAGCCATTATAAATGGGATTGTTTTCTTGATTGACTTTACTAAGTATTTTTGTTAGTGTATAGCACACATACTGACTTTGGTATGTTGATTTTTGTATCCTGTAACTTTACTGAATTTGTTTTTTATTTCTTAACCGTTTTTTGTAGCGTCTTTAGCATTTTCTACATGTTTATTATTATGTCTTCTGCAAGCAGGGACAGTTTATCTTCTCCCTTTCCAATTTGAATGCCTTTCATTTGTTTCTCTTGTGTAATTGCTCTGGTTGGTACTTTCAGTAATATGTTAAATAGAAGTGATGAGAGCGGACATTTTTTTTTTGAGTAATGTATGTTTGTTGGCCGCATAAATATCTTCTGGACATTCTCTTTTTTGTACTGATCTCAGAGAAAAAGCTTTCAACATTTTCTTGTTGAGTATATTAGCTGTAAGTTACTCATATGTATTAGTCCATTCTCATGCTGCTATAAAAACTGCCTGAGACTGGGTAATTTTTAAATGAAAGAGATTTAATTAACTCACAGTTCTGCAGGGATAGGGAGGCCTCAGAAAATTTATAATTCTGTCTGAAGGGGAAGTAAACATGTCCTTCTTCACATGCTGACAGGAAGGAGAAGTGCTGAACAAGGTGGGGAAAGTCCCTATAAAATCATTAGATTTGGTGAGAACTCACTCACTGTCACAAGAACAGCATTGGGGTAACTGTCCCTATTATGATTCAGTTACCTCCCACTGGGTACCTCCCATGACATGTGGGAATTATGGGAACTACAATTCACAATGAGATTTGGGTGGGGACATAGCAAAACCATATCATCATATGTGGCCTTTATTGCGCTCAGGTATAGTTCTATGCCAAATTCATTTAGAGTTTTTATCATAAAATGATGTTGAATTTTATCAAATGCTTTTTCAGCATCTTTTGAGATGATCTTATCAATTCTCTTCATCATTCTGCTAATATGTTGGATTATATTTAAAGATTTGCATATATGAATTCATTCTTTTATTCCTGAGGTAAACCCTACTTGATCATGGTGAATGATATTTTTAACATGCTGATGAATTTAATTTGTTAGTGTTTTACTGAGAATTTTTGCACCTATGTTAATCAGGGATATTGGCCTGTAATTTTATTTTTGTAATGTCCTTGTCTAGATACTGTCCTAACCTAGTATCAGGGTAATGCTGACCTTGTAAAATAAGTTCAGAAACATTTCCTCTTCTTTAACTTTTTGGAAGAATTTGAGAAGAATTGGTATTAATTCTTTAAATGTTTGGTAGAATTCAGCAGTGAGGCCCTTAAGTCCTCTACTTTTCTTTGATAAGAGGTATTTTATTGTATTTTACTTTTTATTCTTTAACTTTTAAGTTCAGGGGTATATGTGTAGGATGTGCAGGATTGTTACATAGGGAAACACGTGTCATGGGAGTTTGTTGTACTGATTATTTCATCACATCAGTATTAAGCCTAATATCCATAAGTTATTTTTTGTCATCCTCTCCCTACTCCCACTATATATACCCTCCAATAGACCCCAGTGTGTGTTTTTCCCCTTTATGTGTCTATGTGTTCAACGAGAGACATTTTATTACTGATTCAATCTCCTTACTCTTTATTGGTCTATTCAGATTTTTAATGTTTAATTCATTCTTGGTAGGTTGTATGTGTCTAAGAACATATTTCTTAGACACATTTCATCTTGTTTATCCAATTTGTTTCTGTATACTAGTTTAAGGTAGCCTTTTATGATCCACATTATTTTTGTAGCATCAGTGTAATGTCTCCTTTTCCATTTCTAATTTTATTTATTAAATTTTTTTTTCTTAGTCTAGCTAAAGGTTTGTGGATTTTTGCTTATCACTTCACAGAACAACTCTTTATCTTTTCTATTTTTTCTAGTTTCTATTTTATATTTCTGCTCTGATCTTTATTATTGTCTTTCTTATACTATCTTTGGGCTACGTTTGATGTTTCTTTATTGACTTTCTGTTTGAGTGGTCTATTCATTACTGAAAGTGCAATATTAAATTTCTTATGCCATTAATGTGTTACAGTCTATCCTTCTCTTTGAAGCTACTAATATTTGCTTGATACATTTCCATACTCCAATATTAAGTGCATATATATTTACAATTGTTATGTTCTCTTGATAAATTATTCCCTTGATGATTGTATACTGACCTTTTTGTCTTGTTTTATAGTTTTGACTTAAATTTTATTTTATCTAAGTGGAGCTAGCCTTGTTTTCTTTTTGTTTTTATATGCATGGACTATCTTTTCAGACTTCACTTTCAGTCTGTGTGTCCTGAAAAGTGAAGTTTCTTTAGGCAGCATATAGTTAGGTCTTATTTTTTTATTCATCCAGCCACTCTATGTCTTTTGATTAGAGAATACATTCCAGTTACATTTAAGGCAAATATTTATAGGTGAGGATTTACAACTGATATTTGTTAATTGTGTGTAAAAACAATATATGCACCAGGCCCCCTCCAGTAAAGGCCACAGGTGTCAGCCTGGCAGTGAGTAGGCTTTAAGCCTGTATCTACAGAGGCCGGCCTAGAAGCTGAGTTTGTGGGTGCTGGCCTGATGACTGGGGCTGTGGGAGCTGGCGTGGTGCTAGGGCAGGCCTGAAATGTGGGGCTGTGGGGCCAAAGTAGTGCCGAGGGTAGTCCAGGGCCTGGCCAGGCATCTGAGTCTCTGGGGCTGACCTGGCAATGGGGTCAGTCCTAAGCCCAGGGCCATTGTGGGCAGTCTAGAGCCTGGAGTTTCTGGGGTCAGTCTAGTACTGGGGTGTCCCGGAGACTGAGTCTGCTGAGCAGGCCTGGATCCTGGATCTGTAGGAACAGCTTGGCACCAGGGTAGACCTGGAGGCTCAGTCCATAGCACCCAGCCTGGTATCTGGGGCCAGAGTGGCACTGGATTTTGCTGGAGGGGGCCTGGTGTTGGGTCCAAGGCAAAATCTGGTGCTCTTTTCACTCTTCTTCCCGTCTCGGATGATACTCACATAACACCATGCTACCTAGGGTTGGGGTGGTGCTCATGTAAAACTGTCCTTTTTACCCTTATCAGTGTGTCTTTTCTTATTTTTCTGCTACACACAGGTACTATGATCTCTCACCTGGTTTCCTTGGTGCTTGCAAAGGTATTTTTGTGTATGGTTAGTTATTTAAGTTAATGTTTCTGTGGGATACAAGCACTGGAGTGTCCTATTCTATCATCTGACTGCTGTCTGAAGACAATACCAAATATATGCTATTTTATATATATTCCCATTTTAAAGTGAGGATGCTGAAGATCAGAGAAGTTGTTTGTACAAGATGAGAGACAAGGGGATTTCAGTATGTGAAACTCCCAAACCATGCTTTTTTTCCTATCTGACATTTGGTATATGCAAAAGTGAAACTGGGTTAGGATATGGAGTATATAGATTATAGACACACACACACACACACACACACAGAAACACACACACACACACACACAAAGAAGGAATATGGAGAGCATAGAACATAGAGAATATAGGAGTACAGAGTTATTGAAAACAGCTTTGGCTGACTCCAAAGTAGAGATGCTAAAGAGAAGTTGCTCTATCCTCATGTATCCTGTTCACTGTTTATTTGACTAGCATTTAAATATGTATTACTACTACTCTTTAGGGCATTACTGATATGGCTGACATTGTCCTGTGAATAATTTAGCATGGATAGTTGACAGCAAGGCTCTATTGTACAGCTGGCAAGAGCACTTCTCCTGGAGTTGACTGCAGTATGGGAAGCCTCACTTGCTGCCAACCTTGCACATATTCCTTGACTTTCTTGGGCATTAGTTTCTACCTCACAGTGTTGTTGTGAGGATTAAATGAATTAATACATGTAAAGTCCTTTAGTGGTGGTGAGCATGTTGTAAGTGCTTAATAAATGTTAGCCATCATTGATAGTATGGATTTTGTTTCTCTGGATCTTAGCCTAATGCAAAACAAAAAGCTTCTTAAGGGATTAAGTTCAGATTCAACACTCTCTACTCCCTGATGAGTGGCAGACACTACTAATCAAATACACCACTCTTTACCTCGAGGCCTGGGCAAGGCATTAGGATCCTTACATCCAAATGCGTCAACTCATAACTAAGAAGAAATTGTGTTTGGTATATAGGAAGAAATTTATTTTGCCATCTTGGGAAATAATTTTTTTAAATTAATAACTTTATGCACTAAGAATAAAAGAGCCACAGCATCCTGTTTAAAATAAAGCTACCTCAATGCAGATTGTTTTTATGAAACTCTGTTCTAATGCTTTGTTTTAAATGAGAAAACATACACAGGTATGCACACACACACATGAAATATGATTTGAGAATCTAAAATTGAAAAAATCTAAAATAAAATTTGGATTTATTTCCTGGATAACCCTCCAGAAAATATGTCTCCATATATAATCTCCAAAATAACAGTTGGTGTGGTCTCCTCCATCATGGCATTCGTAAGTTCTATTTCTTTTACTTAAACTGTGCTCCCTAGGTTTTTTGAAGTGGCTAACTCTAACTCTCTTTAGCTTTACCTCAAATAGCCCTTCTTCTGGGAAACCTTGTATCACCTTTCATTTATTTGTTAGTATCCCTCCATCTGGTTTTGTGGGTTACCTCTGCCATAGTCCTCAATCAGTTAATCATGACTTAGCAAGTTATCTCCATAACCATACTGTAAACTCTCTAATGAAAGGAAATTGCTTTATATCTGTGTTATGCGAGGCTGGAATGATCTCTTGTGTACAATAGATACTCAACAAATATTCCACGTAATGAATGAATGTCTTTAAGTAAGTCAGATCACATAGACCATCATTATTTCTGTATTTACATCTCTTCTCATGGTTTCTTCCAGATCCTCTAAGTCCTTTGAACAGCTGATATTACTGCTTTAGACACAAATTTATCCCTAAAACTTTATCAGTCATTATCCTGAAAATATAAAATATTTACCATGAGGTTAACATTATTACATTATTAGTAAAAAAATCTTTATTTCACTGCTCTAAGGATATTAAAACAACTAAATTAAATTTCATTACTGTTCCCATATTAGGCTAGAAATATTTTCACTGTGCTATTGTCTGAAGATAGAAATTAAATCATAGTTAAGGATGAAGATCTTAGCATTTTGAAAACTCTTATTCATCCTTCACAACCCATTTTAGATAACATCTTATGAATCATTTCTTGTCAGTGCCCTTCAAGGGGATCCTTCCAATTTCTGTGCTGTTTTCACATCTTGTCCACAACGCTGTTATTACAAGTACTACTCTATACTGTAATTATTCTTCATGTCCATCTTCATAATTCACAGAGCGCTAGGTTTGTGACAACAGCTCTCATCTTTTTTGTCCCTTGCACTGAGAACGGTGCTTGGCACAGAATAGGTACTTGAGACTTTTGTTGAATTAAGTGTATGGCACAGTGAATGGAACAAAGAGGCACACATTCCATTTCAGATCACTTGCTTGCTTTGAAAGAGACTACACAAAGGATTTCTAATTCAAGATGATCTATTATAATCATCTCATGGAAGCCATTATTTTCAGAAGGCATGATAATAGCTTTGCTGTGTTGAAATAGATTATAAAGTTTTTGGCTTGAAACTATGCTACTCAAAACAAGGAAAGTATAATCAATAATTGATAAACTTGTAGAGAAACAAAAATGGGATTCAGCATTTTTTCTTATTTTACAATGGACAAGGGATTTCTGGATTGGTTTTTAAATCCTCAAGTAACATTTCTGCCTTATAAGTAATGGGAAAAAATAACATACATTCTTCTTAGAAATTGTTTCAAAATTGCAGTTAACATAATAACATTCTTTGATCCAATATTAAGGGTCCAAGCCAATTTATCTTTAAGCTTTTTCACACACATGGATGAACATGCTTACACACAGTATCCAGTAAAAACTACACAGAAAAAAACCATAACATATATTTGGAATATGGCCTAAATGCTATCATTCTAAATACATGCACATACAGGCATATTTTTTTTTTTTTGCTATTTGTAAAATCCACTGCTAATTCTGAATGCTTCAACTTCAATTTTCCAAGTCAAGGTTGTCAGAATCTTCAAAATTATTAAAGTAGGGTACCAAAGCACATTAAATTTTCTGCTCATATGATATATTGCTTGCTGTTTGGTTTTCTTTAGGATATACATTTTATCTATAACGTATCTATCTATAAATCAAGACTTGTTCCATAAAATACCTAGTTTGGAATGCTAATCTTTGTGTCTCCCAATCATCTTCAGTCAGTCATTGGTGCTATAACAGGTAGTTATTTCTGTAGGAGCGTGACTTTTAGTTCATCAAAATGCAGGAAAATGTTTTTCTCTGTTTGCACATTTATATTGATTCAGAAAACTTGATTATGAATATATTTGCAACCTGGTCTTTAAATTGTCTTAAATATATTCTAAATGAATAGAATTTGGAGGGTTTATAGACCTTTAAACACTATGAAAGTACATGATTTCATTTTAGTAATGTATAAGGAAGGACTATGTAGTCTTTGAGTTAGATACACAGATCTTAACCTCGTAAATAAAAGAACCTATCTCTTACATCCAGAAAAGGAATGATTAAAGCTATTTGTATGAGTCATCCGTGAGATCGATGTACTTAGCATTTCTATCATCATTTTCAGGATTCACATTTTATCCACTTGAATCAATATGACTGGGGGAGCCTGTGAAGTGATGTAAAAGTTTATTTGGATAATGTGATCCTCATGAAACTGACTTCAATTTATAGAGACTTCAGAAGAAAACAAGGAAAGCCCATGACTTTTTAGTCTTCATTAAAGCTACAGAATTGCTATAGTCTGAAAGAGGAGAGCACTTTACTTAATGCAACCTCATTCTAAATTCTGATGGAATGAAAAATTTCTTATAATTATGATTCAAATCTTTCTTATTTGGCAGGTCAAGGAACAGTTGTAGTGACCTCTTAAGGTCTTTATTAGTGGAGCAAAGTTGTTAGGCAGCATTGAGGAGTGTATAAGTGTGGAAGTCAGTGGTAACTGAGTTCAAAATCTGCCTCTACCTTTTACTTACTAGCTGTGCTTTTGTTTTACATTAATATAACATATTTATTCCTCATTTAAAAACCATAGGGTTTTTTTTTAATGAGGTCTGCAATGTCTTTATTTGCACAAACCTATGAGATTCATACCTCATAGGTTTTTTTAATGAGGAATAACTATGTTGATAGATATTACATGCTTAGGACAGTCTCAGACACAGGAAGAGCCAAATAAATATACACCATAAATATATCTTACATTGCAAATAGAAAATTAGGAGGCCCTTTTTATCTCTCTCCCTTTTCTTTCTTTAAAAATTATGGTCACAAATTAAAACTAGTATATAAAATGAGGAATGTTGATTTTTTTAAGGGACAAAGTAGTTAATATACTTTGGGACTTTGAAGATGCTGCCTGATGTTCATATCTGAAGCCACAATTTTACATCTTGCAATATCTTCAGATTTATTAATGGAAATCTATTATGTAACTTCTTTGCATCTTTAGGTATAAATATTATTATATAAAATTAGAAGATAAGCCACTTACCTGTAAATATTCTAGAAAGGCAGAATTTTACTCTGAATGTGCATTCAGCTCAATATATCCCATGTTATGGAAAGTTTGAAATCTTCTCATAGTGTAGTGTCATGGATGTGGTATATTCTCAAAAGTTATTTCTTTTTTATTTGAGCCAACACATATTTCTTTATAAATTAACAATCCCTGAAATAACTTTCCCATCAGAACTACATAAAGCACTGGGTTGTTGATTAATACTATGTAGAGAAGGATTCAATAGTAAAACAATGTTTTCTAGAACAGAAGTGAATATGTTTGTTTATTCCAGAACTTCCTGGAATTTCAAAAATGTCAGCACATATAGTGACTCTTTAAGAAGAGGATCAAAAACACATTTGACCAAAGATGCTTGTTGAGAGGCAACATCTTCCGAGCCTTAGTTTCAGACATACAGTGGTTTGAGAAAGCTGCCATATTTGTGGCATAGTCTCAGTATGTGTTAGGCAATTGAGACTTCATTTCAGGTATAAAACAATAATAATGACTGACAGTTATCCTCATTTGTGATTCTGTCATTGGTGGCACCATGTCTGTTGAAAGTATTTTTCTTTGAAAAAGGGATAAATATGTTAACCATCAACAAAACTGATGATTGCTGAGTAAACAGAAGGGACTTACACTGTAGAGCATCGATATTCTACCTTACATGTCTCCTCAAAAAGAGAACTGTAGAATGATAAGCAAAATCTACTGTTGGGATTTATTTAAAAGCTAGAGCTTCTCACAATATATAATTAAGCGTAATGAAGAAATTCTGCAATGTCTTTATTTGCACAATTCTGAGTTGCTCATGGAGACAATAACTGAAGCAGACACAGAGTTCCATAAGCTTTATTGGGGAATGGCTTGGACAATGAATCTCTCAAGCCAAGCTCTGATTGGCAATCGAGTCCCTTTGATAATGTCACAGCTGTGCACCAACCTCTAGCGGTATCTGAGCACAGCTGGGATTACAGCATTGACAATACATAAAAATGGGAATCATTGCATTTTTGTTTGAATTTCTTTATGCCATATTTTGATGCTCAATAGTAAACTTTTGTCTGTAATTTTTGTCTTAATCTATGATTTTTTTTTGTTTTTGTCTTTGGAAACAAAAAACACTACACCGTCATGACAAAATCTCCTGATGATTAAAAAATTAGGACTCTTTTCTGTTCCAGAAAATGTCAGTGTTTGAAAACAAATAGAAAATTGTAGGGCATTCAGAAATTATGATCATTTATCATCTTAGGTATTTTCTTTCTGGAAGTAGATTGAACACATTTTTACAATGTTGAAAAGAAAAATTAAACAGTCTGATAATTTTCTTCATCTTTGGACAACCTAAAGATATGTTTTATTTATTCAAATTAGATTTGATATAAACTTTAAATTTCGGTTTTTTTTTTTTTTTTCCCTATACAAAACCTATTGGAATACTGTGGTAGTCAAAGTAAATAGTCTGAAAAAAATGCATAGAGTATGACTTTTGCTAATTTTGTATATTTAAGATTTTAGGATAAACTCTGAAGTTTTAAAACTAGATGTATCAGACTCTATGATAATACGTAATATTTTTGTGTGGTATATATGCTACATGAATATAAGGCCAGCAGATGAAAGCATGTATTAAACAATCATATATAATCTTATCTATATAAAAATGACACTTTAGAATTACTTTACATGTAGAGGTGATACAAATGGAGCAAGATTTAAAGAAATACGTGTTTATGTATAACCTGATATATTTCTCACTAATTTCCAGTCTCATATATCAGAAATTGCTCTAACTAGTTTTCTCTTTCCGTATCACATGATAATGTGTTTTTAAGATCAAAACCTAAATCCTTGCTTGGATGTAAGCCCTACATGGCCTGTTAGCAGTTCTAGAATTTCACATGTTGGTTGTTATCAAATCACTGGTGACAGTTCAGAAGAATGGGATTTCAAACTAAGAAGCCTTTGACCATGGTGTACTTTTTTTTCCTCAACCTGTGGTTTTTTAGCACTGTCTTTTATCACCTTTACAGCCTCTCTATATCTCAGCTAGCTCAAGAAAAAACTGCCTGAGGCTGAAAGGGTTTATTTTTCAGTTTTTCCTGCCTTTTAAAACTGTAGCAGAAAGTTTTTTTTCTTAAAGAGGGAAAAATCCAATTATGTGCCTTCAAGATGACAGCCTGAAACTCATGTGTCTTCCTTGTCTCAATTAGAAAAAAATACAGCATTTCTCTCTCAAAAGATGGTGAGAGATTTTAGCAGGTGTGACTGAACCTTGCAGCTATGTACGTGGAGGAAGCTCATATCATTTGTTCAAATGCTTATACTGTTCTTGGTTTCTAAACTTAGAATAGACCATGAGTTTCATTTCATTCTAACAAATTCGATTCATAAATATTATGGTAAATGTAGTCATTAAAATGAGTCTCTTTTAGGTGGGTATTAAACCTAGAGAGTATTGTAAGTTACTGTCTAGTTTCAACATTTTGCTTGAATCTTTGCTCAGGACTTTTGCTTCAAACTCATCTTTCAACCACTATATTATTTATTACTAATGCTTCTGCTAACCAGGGTAACCTGGGTTTGGTTATCTTGCTCTACATTTTTTTTAAATCTACAGCATTGATCACCTTCTAACATTCCATATAAATTGTTAAATCATGTATTTAATATGTCTTTTGTTTATTGTTTCTACTTCTTCAATTTCGAGAGTATAAACTCTGTAGAACCAGTGGATTTTATTGGTCTTATTCAGTGTTTTATTTCAAGGAGCTAAAAAGTAAATGCCAGGCACAAATCTCATTAAATATTTGTAGAATAAAAATTTACATCTTAGAAGTGTCTCCTCAAATTTATGCTTCTATAAACAAATTGGGATTCTTTTCAGTGTATATAAACCAAAGAAAGTCTTTATTTTATATAAATTTCTTAGTATTTCATGACCATCATATTTAGCAACATCAAAAGCACCATCTAAACTTTACTATAAACATGAATTTTTTTATGGTATCTAGTTATCTGCAGAGTCCGTGGTGGAAACCATTGTCTCAAATTTCCAACATATTCTAGGTATACAAACAAAGAAATACCCCACTATGAATAATTGACCAATTGCTCTGGTCATATAATGTTCAAGAAATGTAATTGTCATAGTCAAGTTAATTTTGATAATGATCTTTTTCTAATATTATTACTTAATGGCTTAAATATCATTTATCCTGGTCCTTGTGTTCTGCACTCTATAATTTTCTATTTAACTGTAGGCAAATGACCTCATTAAAACCAACTGGGAAACTTTTCTTAATGCCAGATGAGTAACCAGAGTAAATAGAAGAAGTGAGGCAGGTTAATTTTGAAAAGGGGTAGATTAGTTAGTGTTTTATATCCTGGCAGGCTCACAGGCCAAATGGGACTCTCTCTCACATAACCTTTTTGTCTACTGTCTACTGTTTAGTACTCTATTGTGAACATATCAAAGATTGTTCTTCTCAAATTTCCTATGGCATGGGATAACTTTTAAAAAAATTTCCAGTCTCTTGCATACCAATACTTAATATAATAAGAATGTTGTAGCAGTATCAAATTTCTATAAAGCTTTCTGAATACTCTTAATTTCTTTACATATTTTGTTGACTGGTGGCAAACAGTTCAGATACTGGCAGTGGCCTGAGGCCCATACTTTGAGTAGCATGAACTTTGAATAGCCCATACTTTGAGTAGCCACACACTTAGAAGGAATTCATGTGTCCATTAACAGTCCATCTTAGAAAAATGGAACAAAAAGGAATGTGTGTGGGAGAGAAGTCGCAACTCTTTGCATCTTGTTGTCTGCTACTTGATGACAAAATATAAATATCATCAGACTTTACCTGCTGGGGAACCAGGTTTAACAGTAGACACTCCCTTCTCAAACCTGGTCACAAACCAATAGACTGCTGGGGAAAGCTTATGAGCCACCATGATAGTCAGTCTTAAACTTGTGCACCAAAGCCATGAACTTGATTAACTTCACAGAAGAAGTCCTCTCTCAGATGCTATTTAATCTGTTTCATGTTCAACTTTCAACAAGCTTGATTATCTGATTTTCCAGCTCATAGAGTAGAAACAGATGATGACAGCTGGCAGCAGGAAGAAATAACTGTTACTGTTCTCTGGCAACAAGAAGAGTTGATAGCTGACTGAATAATCAGACAAAAGGATGAAGAAAATGCCCACAGTAGTTTAAGGTCATTTAGTATAGGGCTGACAAATCCCATCCACCTGTCGAGTCCAAGGCTTACTGTTGGAATGTGGTTTTGCCACAAACTGGCTGTGAAATATACGTTACTTAAACTCTCTAAACCTTACCTTCTTTATGCATGAAATGTGGAAAATTGTAATTCTTGAACAAGGCGATTTGAATGTCAAGTAATATAACATAAAAATTACTTTTTAATTGCTAAAAATAGCTACATTGAATATGAAAGTTATAATAGTTATTACTACTTCTATGTTTTGGCTGCATGGAATGGCATTATTAGCATACTGATCCTGTATCATCAAGATAGGTTACGTGTTGTCTATTTAATAAATGGTTTAATGCCTTTTATAAAAATTGGATCTAAATTTCTTAACATTTTCTTCTTAAAGCAGCAGTTACCTGATTAAAATATTCACCTACCTTATTGAATTTTTTATCGCATATGTTTTCGAACAAAATGGAAGTATAGATAAATAAATGCTAGTAATTAATTCATATGAAATGCATCATATAAAGACAGATAGTAGAGTTTCGAATTACCGATGTCACCTTGATCAGGTCACCTTAATAGTTTTGAGCCTGTCTCATTATGATTGCATGTACAGTACCCTAAGTGCCAGTTTATAGTATTATTACAGAGGGCAAAATGTGAAAGGTAATTTACATGCAAGGTTATGTTGCTGTTTTGTTTATTTCCATAAAATGGGGTCATCAGGATGTTTCTTAGAAAAGTTATAGTGTGAACTAGGTCAAAAAGAGACAGTATATTTCAGTAATTCTAAGAATTAGTAAGAGCCTTCCAGGCTGTGGTCAAGGTGTATCTAGAAGGTCAGAGACATCAATGCTAATTTATAAGTTCCAGCAACAACAATAACAACAACAAATATAGGACATTTGGCTAGAAAGAATAAGCCTCAGCAGTGAAAGAAGGGCCTCAGGATAAGTCCTAATCAATGGGAGACAGTGGAGAAGTGTGTGTCCTGTGGTGACAAACCATACGTGGATTAACACCTCACATCACATGTAGGGTGAGTAATGTTCTCTGTAACTGTTAGTGTCATTTTTCTCCAAACCCCATATACCTTTTCAGTAAATTGGTTAAGAGATCTTAATTTCTAACCAGTTGTGCCAAAGTAAGTATGCCTCGTTAATTCCCTTTTTGACTTATACATTGAAAGTCACAGAGGTGTACAACCTCAGATAAACCAATAGATTCTGATCTGTATGCTATGTAATCGCCACATGAGTGAGGCTCTAAACTACAAGTCTGAACAGGTCCTTTCACACATAGCTACAAACCTTTCACATATCCAGAAGATACAAGGCAGTATTTTTGCCAGTTGTAGAGAGTGCTATGAGGTCAGAATTCACCATATTAGTCAGATATAATCAAATTAATTTGCGGTAAAACATAAATTGCTGTTCTTGTTTCTTTATTCTACAGTATATTGAATTGATACCATTTCTAAATCTATCAGATTTACAGTTGTAGCAGGATTTTAGCTTAATACCCTTTTCAATGTGGATAATTTTAGAAATAAAATAGTTTCTCTTCTTGGCCATTTTGTTAATTCAATCATTTAGATCCAAAGCATTTTAACCCAGATGAATTTTCTGGGATAAAACACTATCCAAGGCTTCTGCACATAAACTTCTCCTTCAGCAAAATTCTCAAGATATGATTTGATTTCAAGAGACCAGGCATTTTAAAAATGTAAATACTTTTCCTAATCCACTAAAATAATCACTTTTAACTGAACTTCTAAATTTTACCAAAAATGATGTAAATCCTGACATCTTCACGTTGACAGAATGACTATGTGAGAAAAGGTCTATGTTTATAGAAGAAAACAAGTGTGGAAATTTCAAATAAGCACTGTCGTGTTAGCAGCTTTTCACTGTATATAAAGACACATTTGCTGAGAACGTGACAGGTGAAATACTGACCATAATGCAGAGAACTCTCTTGTAATTAAGAAAAATTATAATTCACTCTATTAGAAACGAGTATGCTAGTTGTACAATTTGATAGTGTCCCTTCATGCACAATAATAGAATCATGTATTTGGCTGAGGTGACTTCAAAAGTGTGAGTTAATATTTTCTAGTGGCAAGCTGACTTGATTATATTTTAATCAAGAATAATAATGAGATCCAGGCACATTGACAATATGCAGAAGAACATCTCCTCATACCTATGTGCACCTCTCTCCCCAGCCTTCCTCCCCAGCTCAGTTCCACCTGAGGTGGTAATTCAGTCAGTGTGGGAGATTCAGCTGCACAAGCCTGTTCCTGTATTGTTTCATAGGACAGATGTCTTCAATTACTATGGCAATGTGCACCTTGGATGAGTCAGAGGTAAAGTGTGTAGGATTTTTAATTGAATTTTATTTGCATCAAATCATTTATATTGAGCAAGCCAACCTTAAATTGCTGATGATTGATCTGTAAAAAGTAACCTTGGAATGCCTTGTGGGGTAGTATGACTCAGTAGAGATGATCTTCTCTTCAGATCTTCAGTTTGTATGGTGACATCCAGTCTAGTTTGGGGAGTCTGATCTCTTCTATGTTAAAAGTAGAGTGATATTGATGACTGATGCTATAATCCATTTTGGTTCGTGGGTTAAATGCCAATAAAATAAATGCACTTACATAACAATAACTTGCTAGCAAACTCATATATGCATTTTAAAAATAAATAAACAATGATCTTAAAGTCTACATTTCTGCCTAACCCCTGAATGCAAAGCTAATCTGCATGAGAATACTTGAATCCCCAGAAAACTGTCTTTCAAATCTAATATGTCCAAGCGGAACTCTTCTTAGTTTTCCCAAATATGCTACTTTCCCAATATTTCCTCAGATGATCCTGAGATCTAAATTAATTGATGGAGACATGCTGGAATCAGATCATTAGAGTTACAAATGCCAGGTTTATTATTGATCAAAGCCAGATTGGAGGACATGACTTAGTTGTGGCCTCACAGTGAGATTCCTATGACTGTACTACTTCCAGACTGAGCTGAGAACACCCCTCACCTGCCTACCTCCATCAGACACAGGCTAGAGGAGCTGAGAATGTACACCTGCTGATGCCAAGCAGCCAAGAAAAGCTGAAAGGAAGGGACTGATTCTTAGGCTTGACTTTGCCTAGATTTATTAATCAGGTGAGTCAAACTACCCCCACAGAAAACAGTGGTGGGGCTGAAAGAGGAAAGAGAGCTGCTTTAGTGGAGGCTCCTCAATTTAGAAATGTGAATCCGTCAGAAATCAGCCTCTACCCTAACATACCCTGTTTCAGTAAGTGGCTCTAACTTCCACTCAGGTGCATACATCACGGATCACAGTGCCCTTTGTCCTTCCTTTGTTCCCCATCTGTTCACTTCAAGTGTCTCCAAGACATATTCTAAATTCTTCCATTTCTCTGCACTTGGAAAACCATAGCCTCTTACTGACATTCAGCCTCCATGCTTTCACCCCCATAATTCATTCTCAGCACAGTCCATCATATCAAATCGCAGCTGATACACTTTGGATCTGTGTCCCTGCCCAAATCTCATATCCAGTTGTAATCTCCAATGTTGAGAGAGGGACCTAGTGGGAGGCGATTGGATCAGGGAGGCAGATTTCTCTCTTGCTGTTCTCATGATAGTGAGTGAGTTCTCAGGATATCTTGTTTAAAAGTATGGAGCATTTCCTGCTTTGCTCTCTTCTCCTGCTTCAACCATGTAAGATATCCCTCCTTCCTCTCTGCCTTCCACCATGATTGTAAGGTTCCTGAGGCATCCCTAGCCATGCTCCTTGTACACCCTGTGGAACAGTGAGCCAATTAAATCTCTTTTCTTTTAGATTAAATCATTTCAGGTATTGCTTTAGAGCAGTGTGAGAATGGACTAATCCAACATCCCTTTTTAAAACCTCTCAGTGGCTTCCAACTTAGTAGGTTAACTCAGTCGCCTCCCTAAATCCTCACCTTGGCATTCCTCTCTACCTTTTCTCCCTCCGTCCCTGCATTCCAGCCTTCTAGTCCACTTTCATTTCCTCAAGCACATCAAATTGCTCTTGAGTTGGGGCCTTGGCACCAGCTCTTCTCTCTGCCTTGACTGCTCCTCAGACATAGAACTGCTTTCCTTTATCATTCCTGTCTCAGCTTAAATATCACCTCCTCAGAGAGGCATTTTTTGACCATCTAACTTAAAGTACTGCTTGGTTAGTTTCATCAAGACATATTGCACTATAATACTGATTACTCCCTGGTATTTTATTGTTTATTTTTGTTCATTTATTGCTTTCATCCATTCACTCATTGGTTATTTTCTCTCGTCCCACCTACAAATAAGCTGTCTTGTTTATTTTTGATCTTGAAGACATCTCTGAGCCCAGAACAGTGTTCATGCTGTCACGAAAGTTTAGAAATGTGCTGAATGAGTAAATTTGTGTATCCAGGATAAAATACTTCCAGAGGATGTAGGTTTTGTGCTGGAGGGGTGGGCCTTAGGTGAAATGGTAATATATATGTAATTAACTTTTGCTTAGTGGCTTCTTCTGTCTGATACTCTTTCAGTACCAGTGTCTTAAATGGAATTCTTTTTCATACAGTTTTGACTTTGAGCTAGGCACATGGCTCACACCTGTAACCCCGGAGACTCCGGAGGCTGAGATAGCAGAATCACTTTAGGCCAGGGGTTCAAGACCAGGCTGAGTGAAATTGTGAGACAGTTACTTTATAAAAAAGTTTTGAATTCCATAGAGATAAGAGCATTTATGAAAAACAAGTTCTCTTTCTGGATATGTTAGTGCAGCCCAACTAAATGAACTTTAAAAATGTGATACTGGCCAGGTACCATGGCTCACGCCTGAAATCCCAGCACTTTGAGAGGCTGAGGGAGGCAGATCACTTGAGCCCAGGAGTTTGAGACCAGCCTGGGGAACATAGTGAAACCCTGTCTCTATTAAAAAAAAATATGAAAAACTAGCTGGGCATGGTGATGTGCACCTGTAGTCCCAGCTACATGGGAGACTGAGGTGGCAGGATCGATCACCTGAGCCTGGGAGGTTGAGGCTGCATTGAGCCGTGATTGTGTCATTGCACTTCAGCCTGGGTGACATAGTGAGACCCTGTTTGAAAAAAATATGTGATGCTAGTATCAGTTTGGACCTATGGTATGCAATTTAGGTGTACCTAACAACTAGAAAAATAGGGAGTTTAAAAATTTATAAAAAGGTAAGGGGCATGCTGAGAAATCCCAATCTGGGTCCACTACTGATCAGGCCTCACTGTACACATGTGGTGAATGGGAGCACAAAAGTTGGATTAGAGGTGTCTGCCCCCTGTTGAGACTATGTGATTGGTAAACTGTCATTTTCATGCATTATCTTACTGAATCCTATATACAAATTCTCTGATGTGGGAATAGTTATTATCCCCACTTACTGATGAGGCAACTAAATTTTAGGAGAGGTTAAAAAAAATGTATCTACTGAAGGGTAACTAAAGTTTTAAAGCCAAGACCCAAATCTAGGCTTGAATCCAGAAACTGAATTTTTATACTATTATTTGATATGGTTTGGATGTTTGTCCCCACTAAGTCTTATGTTAAAATGGGATTCCCATTGTTGAAGGTGAGGTCTAGTGGGAGGTGTTTGGGTCACGAGGGTGGATCCCTCAGTAATGGCTCAGTGCCCTACTTGGGGGGTAACGAGTGATTTCTCACTCTATTAGTTATCACCAGATCTGCTTGTTAAAAAGAGCCTGGAACATCATTTACTTCTTGCTCACCCTTTTGCTATATGACATGCTTATTCCTTCCCTTTGCCTTCTACCATGAGTAAAGTTTCCAGAGGCCCTCACCACAAGCAGATGCTGGTACCATGCTTGTACAGCCTGCAGAACTGTGATCCAAATAAACCTCTTTTCTTTATACATTATCCAGTCTCAGATATCTCCTTATAGCAATGCACAATAGACTAACACATTATTTATGTAAATAATTATCAAATGTACTGGCGCAAGATTCTGTAAAGCAACTTTTGAGGCACTATGCTGTTAATCTAGTGCAGAGTCCTGGGAGATGTGTGTCTGCAGTACCAGTGCATTCCTGTTCTTAACCCTCTGGAAGAAGTTGCTTTATTCTTTCTGTGTCTCTCTTCTCTCCTTTATCTGAGACACCTGTTGGGATCCTGCCAAAAGATTATGCTACGAACAGGAGAGAGCCATTTCTAAGCCCTCCCCACCCATCTACTTACTAACACCATGTTATTCCCCTGGTGGATCAGATGGGCATGTGGCTTAGCATCTGTTTTCTATTTTGTTAGATCAAGATCCATTAGTAGGAGCTGCTCTGAGTATCAAAGCAGTGGACAAGCTGTGAATCCAGTGGGAGAGATGGAAATGAATGAAATGAGATGGGATTGTATGGGATGGGAAGGGATGGAATGGAACATATGTGAGTCCATGTAAGGCACTTCCTGAGAAATTCCAAAATTTTGAAGAATGGAGTCCCTGGATTAACTGTTGGGAGTAAGACCTATACATTTTACTCATTATGGCTAATTTGCAGGATATAATGGAGGAGAGTTACATTATTTTTAGCAATAAAGGCTGTCAAGTGAATGTAAACTTCTAGCAACTGGAGATATAGAGAAAAATAATTTTGACAAATAGTATTAGTCCCTTTATATCAGGAAAGGGAAAGAAAGGAAAGAAAAAGGAGATACAGAGGCAACAGAAGCAGCAGAAAACTAAGATAAGAGCATGAAAATGGCAGTCAATAAGTTGCAAGTAAACAAGAATTTTAATAAAATTGATGGGAGGGATTGGAAACTAATATCAGAACCAAGCTATTCATCTATTCGTTATTGCTTAAACTACACACACACACACACACACACACACACACACAAACACACACAAACACGTGTATATATTTCAAGTAAAAAAGAGTATATTGTAACCAGTCTTATTTTGCAGTGTTTGTTCAGGCATTCATAAATAATCCATCTGTCATCTATGTTTGTCAATTGTTGCAAATAAAATTTCTAAATATTATAAACATTTATCCCAGTAGACTTCTTCGGATTTTTTTTTTTTTTTGGTCTGGAGTGCAGTGGCACGATCTTGGCTCACTTCAACCTCCGTCTCCTGGGTTCAAGCAATCCTACTGCCTCAGCGTCCCAAGTAGCTGAGACTACAGGCACACTACCATGCTCAGCTAATTTTTGTATTTTTAGTAGAGATGGGGTTTCACCATATTGGTCAGGCAGGTCTTGAACTCCTGACCTCAAGTGATCCAACTGCCTTGGCCTCCCAAAGTGCTGGGATTACGGGCATGAGCCACCATGCCGGCTGCCTTTTTTTCAGAATTTTGAGGCCCCTGATGAGCAGACTAGGTTTGTGGTAGTTCTTACAGAAGGCTGCTTGGGCCAGCTTATTTTTGCCTAAATAAGTAGGCTAGCTCTGCGGCAGTAACTGAGAACACTTCAGTTGCTCGCTTGCATAAAATTGTAATTGTCTTGACAGTGTTGTGAGGCTATCACAATGTTCACACCTATCCTGAAGGAATTAATCCTTTTATGAAGTTGATATGGACTATTGGTCATGGGAACACCTTCAGCTTTGGTGATTCATGTGCACTGAAGGACTAGCTGTATGGATCTCATGTGTGAAGGGTGTTTTGGATGAAGTGTCCATGCTGAGTAGCCAAATGCTATGAATACCTGACTATAGGCATGGACAGCTGATGACCAGAGCTTCATATTTCTTTGAGTAGAAAGATGTTGGGGCTGAAGGCCAGCCAGAACAGCTGTACTGAAACTTTCTTAGCAATAAGTGTAGGTATAAAGTAACTCTTTGTTAAGTGCTTAGGAAAGATATTAATAAACAGAAGGCTTCATTTATAAAGACACGTGCAAAATGAAGCTATCATTCCTGAGTAAGTGGATAATATTATTTGGAACTGGCACCTGTGCCCACACATAAAACCACTGTGAACATCCCCTGGCATCAATGCTTTGGGGGGCTGACACTATGCCCAGCACAACCGTGGGCCTCCATGGAACTGGCTTGTTTAAATGGCTGAGCCATTGCTTCATGACAGCATCATTCCAGCAGATCCTGTCAATTAGAGTAGCTTCTCAGCTACCTAAATGCTACTACAGTGCCCTAGGCTTGTTTTCAGTCATTCTCAAAGAGTTTCATGAGATTAGTCACCTTTGGACTATTTACCCTCTGTCATTTCAGAAGGGAGATGTTTGAGCAAACAACATTTATTATTCTCACTAGTCCTGAGAAATCGAGTGAATTTTGACTTGTTTTGGATCCAGCTCCCAAATGTGGCTACCTTTGAGGTTTGCTCCCAGTCATCCCATCTTGGGATAAAAAATACCAATTATACTAACAGCCTTAAACTGAGAAAGCATGAATCTAACTGGCTAAACCCAACTGCTTAGCCAATAGAAACCAACTGCTTTCTCTCTATGCATCCCGTAAACATGCCTCATTTGCTGTTTTCTTGTCGGTGTAACTTGTAAAATGAATGTATGTTTTTTCTTAATTATAACTACCATTCATTAAGCATGTGATGTATAACAGATGCCTGTGAAACAATGCTGCAATGTGGAAAAGTGAGAATTATTAAAGTTATGTAGTTTGTCCAAGTGCACAGTTTTGGTGGTAAGTGCTGGAGTCCAAATTTCAAACCAGGTCTGTCTGTTCTGATTCTGGATTCTTTCCACAACACCATGCTGCCTTTCACATTTAGCTCTTTTCTCCTTCCTAGGAAATGATTATCTAAAGAGATAGCATATAGAGGAAGAATCACTGAATGAATAAAGGGAAGGAGGCGGGGAGAACATTAGGAAAAGGAAATAGGCATTACTTAAGTGATTTCAAGTGTCTTTGAGGAACTGTTTGAGGCCATATATCCCTTTCTGTTATAGATGCTGAGGGAAAGATTAAATGCACCCCGCTTCCATTCATGAGAATAAAATACATGCTCAACGAAGCCCTTTCCATCCATAACAACCTTATGATTCCATTATCCAGATCATTTTATTTTCAATCTGCTGGCTTGTTCATAAAAGTTCATAGCAAGAATTTTATTAAAGTACAGCCAAAGAGAAATGTATTGAGGCAATCCAATCCATCTAGATTTTTATTTCAGAAATGGGATACTTATCTGTACATCAAATAATCAAATAAGGGAGATAAGTCTACTCCATTTGCACTTAGTGAGTCACCATGTAATGCATGAATTTTCCTCTAATATAGACCAGATATCATTTAAAAAATACTAACGTAAGTTCATTTCTTAAAAATCCACCTATTTACCATTAAGAAGTTGGTACCAGACACCATTCTATGGAATAGCTTTTCCAAATATAAACATAGGAGGAAGATAATTTTAAACATTCTAAACATGACCTGGTCATTTGCTAGTACATGGAAAAACAAAACCAAATACCATCTTCTGGCCTTCCAAATGAATAGATTAAAAAAAAGCTGAAAATCACTGAAAAAGAAATGCTGAGAAGTGATTTTTATATACATATGGATATACATATATATGCACACATACATACATAAATATACACATATATGTGTATATATATAAACAAATATACATGAATATCTGTATTATAAATATATATTTAGAGAAAATCTCTATATTTATAAATATATATGAATATATAAATTAATATATATGAATATATGTATTTTATTTATAATATATATAAAAATATATTAAAAATAAAATTTATTATAACAGATGCCTGTTATAATAAATTTTATTTATAAATATATATATTTAGAGACTTTATATATGTTTATTATAAATACAGATATCAAAATATATTCATATATTCATATGTATATATTGAGGTTAATGCTGCAGCCTCAACTGCTCCAGCTGGAGTACAGTGATGTGATCATAGCTCACGGCAGCATCAACCTCCTGGGCTCAAGTGATCCTCTCGCTTCAGCCTTCTAAATAACTAGAACTATGGGCGCATGCCACCACATCAGGCTAATTTTTTATTTTTCTGTAGAGATGGAGGTTTGCTATGTTGCCCAGGCTGGTCTCCAACTCTTGGCCTCAAGTGATCCTCCCACTTCGGCTTCCCAAAATGCTGGGATTACAGGCATCCACCACCATGCCCAGCAATAAAATATTTAATTAATACCTTCACCTGTTGGATTAACATATGTGCATGTAGAGTATAATCAGAAAAAAGTTATACTTATTTTAAAAAATTTAATAATAAAAACAAAGATGGATTTTAAGAGTTTTTAAATAATGCAGTTGAGTAGTTAAACAGAATTCTATGTGCAAGTTCAAAAATAGGTGAAAATGGTGACCTTATAATAGAGATATTCCTGTTTGATATAATCGCTTGGTGCATTATGACAAAATTAGATAATATATTTGTACTTATAAGCACCACAGTTAAATGAGAAAAGAATAAACTTATAGTATAAATGCACCCATAATTTTGTGATTTTAAAAATCAGCATCAATATAATTAATGCTGTCAAATTTCATGTACAATGGATATTTGCAGTGATAAGTTCATACAATAATAAACATTTTAGGGGAACACAAATGATATTTTAAGCAGACATAATTTTTCTTTTAGCAGAGTAAAAAACATAGTTTGGAAACTATATTATTTTGTGGGGGAGAGTGTTTATTAGCATTTAGATAGTACTAATACATGACAGAAGAATTTATTCAAAATTGAGACAGTCTGAGATTTAATAATTTAGTATACAGTTTCAGCTGTGATAGTAAAAAATAACTTATAATCTACAGTTTTTAATAGGCTCTTATGAATGAGATAATCTTAAAAATTTAGATTATTTCTTAATTTTTATTAAAATGTTTATAAAATCTTTGGAAAAAGTCTAATTTACGGTTTTAGATTTGTCATCTGAGTATTTAAAAAAAAGCACTACTTGAATTTCTTGAACAAACATACAAACAAAACCTTGAGGATGTGTCCCTCGTGGACTCTGTAATGGCCATTTTTGTTGCCATTCAAGTTCAAATACATGAAGAGTCTGAAAAACAGACATATGACTCCTGGAATATTCTGTAGGAACTACAGTGAACCTACCCAAATATCCAGTTAAAAAAGTGTGTAATGAAATTTCAACTACTTTAACACTATATAGAATAAATTTAAAAATTTTCTAAACATTTAAGCAAAATTTCTCTCTGTAAATAACCCTTATTGCCTAGAATACATATGAAGATGTAAAAGTTAGAAGAAAAGCAAAGAATGTAAGATTGGCTTTGTCCATTTTGGGAATTCAAAGAACTAATTGCAAAAACTAATAATCTTGGTTTATTTATTTTGAGCTTCATCAATAGATAACATATCTGCACAATAGATGAGGCAGTGTATAATTTTCGAAGTCAAGGCAGAAGTTTCAGTGCCTCTCAAGTTTGCCAGGGATCTAAAGTTCGAATAATTACCATGTACAGGGAGCAACATCTGTGCAAATTATTGTTTGGCACATCGTGTTTCTTAGTCCAAGTGTCCCATTGTCACCATGAGTGACAAGGACCTTGGGAGGAGATCGAGAATGTCTCGGGATTTCTTCTGATATACTTTTCTAACCATACCTAGAATTTGAGAAAATGTTCAAATAATACCAAGCCTCTGTATCACATTAGTTCTGACTTTCTTCACCTGGCTTCCTGTAATGACAATGCATAAACCTTCATCAGGGTGTCAAAAGAACCTTAATTCCAGTCACTCCTCACACGGTTGTGCCCATTGTCTGAGTGCATGATTAGGGATACATGCTTGCTGATAATATTGTGAGTGGATTTTGTCTTAATCAGAAGCTTGAGTTTTCATTTAAATCACTTTTCAGACATGAGGACCAACATAAAAGTAAATAAATAAATGCTGCTGGCTTCTTAAAAAACTAGGATATAGATAAAATAAAAACATAGTCACATAATGTGCTCTGAAAGTCTTGAAATATTTTCTGTTGAGATTTCTCTGCATGATAGATATGTTAGAAGTAAATCTTTTGTAAAATTGCAGAAACTAATAATGTTGGTTAAATTATTGTCTGATTCATAATAGATAAAATGTAAAAGCCATAAATGAAGAATTATTTAAATTAAGAAGTTATTTGCATTGAAAGCATTCTTCTTTTTTATATATAAAGCAAATGTTTAGATTTGTGTTCTTTCATGTAGACTTTGAATTTCAAGGCCATTTTTTTTCTCACCATTATGAACAACAAGCTAACATTATTCCTGTTGCTAGGAGATAACTATTTCTCAAATAAGATCACATGTCTTCTTTTTTTATTAAAGGTAGCAGAAAAAAAATATATGCTAACACTTATTTTCTCCAAAAACTTAAAGCAGAGGATTCTTTATGCTATATTATTTTATTATATTTAAGCACATTTTATTATATTTAAGCCTGAGTAAAAGAAACAGAGCAAAAGACTTCAAAAATTGTACATTGTTTAATTAGAGTTATATAACTTTTGCTACAGAGGAAATTATTTTATGATACATTATTAAAATTTTTTAAGAATTTTTTAAAAATAGAGGCTTATCCATATTAGAAATACCAGGTCATTCCAATTTTTTTTTTAACCATTCTAAAGTTTATTTAAGGAGGTAATTTTATAAAGTTCTTAAAACAATTTTTTTTCTTAATTTAGGTTCTGGGGTACATGTGCAGGTCATGCAGGGTTGTTGCATAGGTGGATACATAACCAGGTGGTTTGCTGCCTCTATTCCCCCTTTGACTATATCTGGAATTTCTTCCCATTTTATCTCTCCTCACCCCACGCTGTCCATCCCCTAGCCCCCTCCACATTGCCCCCAGTGTGTGATGCTCCTCTCCCTGAGTCCACGTATTCTCATTGTTCAACACCCACATATGAGTGAGATCCTGCAGTGTTTGGTTTTCTATTCTTGTGTCACTTTGCTGAGAATGATGGTTTCCAGATTCATTCAAGTCCCTACAAAGGACACAAACTCATCGTTTTTTAAGGCTGCGTAGTATTCCATGGTGCATATGTGCCACATTTTTTTTGTCTAGTCTATCATTGATGGGCATTTGGGTTGGTTCCAGGTCTTTTCTATTGTACACAGGGCTGCAATGAACATACGTGTGTATGTGTCTTTATAGTAGAAGAATTTATAGTTCTTTGGGTATATACCCAGTAATGGGATTGCTGGGTCAAATGGAATTTCTATTTCTATATCCTTGAGTTCACCACAGTCTTCCACAATGGTTGAACTAATTTACACTCCCACCAACTGTGTAAGAGTGTTCCTATTTCTAAATATGCATAGGTCTCATAAATAGATGTGAAGAGAGTGATAGTCACAGCTCATGGAATAAACTTACAGGAGCCTGAGAGTTATCTTCCGAGAACTAGAACCTTCTCCTTAGGACTTATTCTCGATATCATTGATAGTCAACTGCCAAAAAAAGATCGTTAACTGAAGTTTTTTTCCATCACTTTCACTAACTTGTTATATGACATTGCATAGCCTTTGATCTAAGTGGATGCCATTTTCCTCACTCTATAATGAGAAAGTTGGACTGGCTCTATCTAAACCTTCTTATTGAAATAAACTTGTAAACTATGTGATATGGTTTGGATGTGTGTCCCCACCCAAATCTCATATAGAATTGTAATACCCAATACTGGAGGTGGGGCCTGGTGGGAGATGATTAGATCATGGGACCGGATTTTTCCTTTGCTGTTCTCATGATAGGGAGTGAGTTCTCATTAGATCTGGTTGTTTGAAAGTGTGTTGCACCTCCCTGCTTCTCTCTTCTGCTCCAGCCATGTAAGTCATGCTTACTTCCCTTTTGCTTTCTGCCATGATTAAGTTTCCTGAGGCCTCACCACCCATGATTTCTGTATAGTCTATATAACCATGAACCAAGTAAACTTCTTTTCTTTATAAGTTACCCGGTCTCAGGTATTTCTTTATAGCAGTGGGAGAACAAACTAATATTATACTCAGATAATTGAAGAGTTTTACTAATTTCATTTACAGGGAGGACAGTTGTATAGCTTGGGCCAGGATATATGAAAACAGGAAATAAAGAATGTTTTATAACTTCAGTATTGTGTGCACTTGTGTGTGCATGTGTGTGTGTGTGATATTAACCAACTCACTATGAGGATAGCTTTTTCCTTAAAAATAATGAAATTTGATGGTCAAGGATTTAAAATTGTCAATTTCAAGTTTTAATCCTTCCATTCCCCTCCCCTTCGCTTCCCTTCCCTAACCTCTCCTCCTCTCCCCTAACCTCCCTTCCCCTCCACTCCCCTCCTCTCTTCAGTCCCCGACTCCCTCCCTCCCTCTGATCTTCCTTCCTTCTTTGCTTTGTATGCTTTATACCAGCCCAATTACTGTTTTTCCTTTGTTTTTCATTCCACAGTTGAAGATATTGGATGAATAAAGTAACATTAGAAGGTCTTTGAATTGTTTTTCATAACTGTGGTTATATCTACTATCCTTTTATTAAAATTTCTAAGGCTCCTTCAATAAAAAATAAAAATGAAACAACTAAAACAATGAAAATATCAGAACCATTGTGAAACCATGACAAAAACTTAGTGCACTAATTTGGCAAAAGAAATAGGAAGGTTCTACAAATTAATGAGGGATTTCCACAGTAGATAAAATAAGGTTAAAGGAAGATTCCAGAGGAGATGCCTCCAGGAATGAGTGCTACAAGGGGGTGGAGAGATATGTAAAGAGAGAGAAGATGGGATAGTATCCTAGTTGAAGATTTTTTAAATAAGAATAGTTAGAATAAAGATCTTTTAATGTAGTTTTTTTCTTAGATATTTTTATAGAAAACTAGAAAATACAGAGAAAAAGGCAGCAATTTTTGGAGTTATTATAACTTGAGAGTATAAAATTAGTGTTTTGTATGGAAATGCTGAATAGATTAGAAAAGAAATATGCTTATCAGTCATAGGCTGGAATGTTTTCACTCAGTCCTTAAATTTTTGTGCTAAAGTTGCAACAATTAAAGCTAATATTTGAACCAATTTTTAAAATTTCATTTATAACACATTATGATTATATCTGACATAGTTCTCATATGTAAGTTTGAAATGATTTTATCTCCTCAAGGTAATAACAATAATAAATGCTGCTATCTATTTCAAACAGTAATTATACTTCAATTAGTGTTTTAATGTGATACTTAAGCCTGATGATTTCAACTTATTTTAATATTATGACGTGTATGCCAAGAATACCCTTTTATTTAAATGTGTTCTTTTTTCCATTTAGTAGAATTATAGCCAATTATAGAATTACAGGTAATTTCAAGAACTTAAAATATGTCAGGTGCATGAATCCCCATTTTACAGATGAGATGATTGAGAAACACAGATATGCATCAGGTTACACTGTCAGTTAATGGCAAAGCCAGAACATGCACCCAGTTTATGGCTGGTAAACCGTGGCTTCAACATTACCCTCTGTTGCCTCTCACATTTTACCACTATTTGTAGAAAATTCGAAGCAGAATTTTAGAGAACTACCATGCTGAATTCAAGAGTTTTTAACAAATTGCAAGATATTTTTGATTGAGACTCAGAATTTTTCAAATGCTGTATTTACGGTTTTCATAAGACAGCATTTTGTACATGTTTTTGTAATATAAAAATCGTTCATAGTAAGGTGGTGAAAATTAATTTATTATCTAAATGTACTTTTGTATTGAAGGTTAGAAATACATTAAGGGCATTTTAATATTGGGATTAACTATGTGATGGATCTTTTACATATTGTGGATATATGTTTTCCTTTGGAAGAGCTAATTGCTTCTCTCTCGTATGCTGGAATGTTTTCACTAAGTCCTTGAATTTTTGTGCTAAAGTTGCTACAATGAAATATACCAGTCTAAGTACCAACTTAGCACACTATCCTTTCCTCTTGTTATTTTCAAGAGTTATTATTTTATTTCTTTGAAAAATAACTAATGATATGTTTCTTCAAATGCGTGGCACAGCACTGTTCTCCTTGATACTTCAGTATACAGAAGTCAACGTTTTTTTTAACTTTCTCTGCATTACAAAATGTGTAAAGAGGCATATTTAAAATCCCCTGATAGTATGGTTTCCAGTATTAATGATCTTGTCAAATGCAGGTTCAAATTTGGGAGATAGGCTTTTACAACTCATCTATGAATATATTAATGGGCCAAAATGTAATCTCATCAAGATTTTTTTATAGAGTCTAATTAATATTTTGACAGATCCCACCATAGGTATGTGGGAACAGTACCAGTTCTAACAGGAGTCCTATAATTTCTTATGTCTTCAATGTAAATTTATTAACTCAACATTTTGGGGGACTTCTGAGCAGCACAGAGACTGGTTAATTATGAACTCTCTTTTCTTCATGGGGCATACAAGGGCTAATGATCAGGCTTTCCCTTAACATCAGTAAATGCAAAATTTTCCAAACAAAATTGGGCTTTGTAAGGTTCTTCTGTTAGTGTTCTTCCTTGTTGGATGTCCAATTATTATTTACCCTTTTCTAAATTCAGCCATTGAATAGCAGAATTTTCACAATTTCTTGTTTTGCTTCAGTACCAAGGAATTTTTGAGTTCCACTCAAATAGGGACACAGTTCTGAATTACTGCAAATGAATAACTGGAAGCTTTTATAGAAAATCATGGCTATTGCTATTCTGTTCTGGAGACTAAAGTGTACTCATCATCAATATGTCTAGTGCTATTTTTAGGGTATTCTGCCTCATCATCTAATTTCTAAATAGACATTAAAATATGTTTTATATTTATTCCTTTTTCTTTCCAACAATGCATAAATATAAAATACAATAATATATATGGTGACATCACTGGTGGAGTCAGTCTAATCATGCTAACATAAACAGTGTGAGTACCATCAATGACAGAATAAAACAGAACCAAATACTTGAAATTCCATCATTCATTATCCAAAAAGTATCTGATAGTTGAAGTTTGGTGGGAGAAGAATTTCCCATTCCATTTTATGTTGTACATGGCAATTAAAATAGCACAGCAATTATTCCTAAGAATCTGAAATGTCATATTACAATGAAGCATTCAAACCTTATAAGGTCAGAACTATTTTATTTTAGGAGCCTGGTGTCAGCATAATAAAGACTAGTTAAGTCTTTTGATAATAAGGTTAAATATCAGCTGAGGTTCAATTTGCTTCTTATGAAGATTTTAAATTAATAATGCAAAAATGAAGCCACACTCTAGGGCTGTATTATTTACAGACTCTGGTTAAAAAAAAAAAAAAGAGAAAAAGGGCTCTGGAGACAGACTATGTGGGTTTGAAACCTGGTGCATCATTCTGAGATAGTACTAAATGGTGTCTTTTGGTACCCCATGCCTTTTGAACTTCTGATGCCTATCCAAGTTCAAAGACTGTACTACTTTTGTAAAAAATAATGTGAATGATCTCCCCATGGGTACCTTACTAGGGGACATGAGGCTTTCTTTCCCCCAGGAAGCCTCTGCCATCTAGCAGACCATGAGAAGTGATCTAGAAAGAAGAGCACAGTATAGAACATCAGTTCTCAACCTGAGTGCATACATCAGGATCAGTTTGGAAGAATATTTAGACAAGCATATGCATAGATATCACCTCAGATATGCTAACTCAGAATTGGGGATGGAGGTGTGGCAGTGGTGAGAATCTGTATTTGAACAGCACAGAAAGATATATTAAAGAACCCCTCAATTCGTTCTGATAATCACTTGGGAACCCTCATTGTCACCTAGTGTTGAGTCAGAAAATCTCCTTTTGCATCTAGCTTTCCCATTTACTAGCTTTCCAACTCTTAACTTCATCCCTTACAATCATACTTTTGGTATCAGGAAGTTGGGGATCCTCAGTCTTTTGTTGTCTTGAGAGAAAGATTTTGGCCAAGAGACAATTTAGCCAGAAAGAAAATTTACTGAAGGAAAGTGGAGAGCAGAGAGCTTATATAGGGAGAAACAGTGCACTCTGAAAGATGAAGCAGAGCAGACTGCTGAAATGAGACACAGCAACACGAGAGTTCTGCACTGGGTTTGTATGATGTCGGATTTTTTTCTTGATGTTTCCACCTCTGTCTTAAGTCTGCCTTTTTTGGTCTAGTTATCCCACTTCTGCCTTAAGTAACTGCCTTTTCCCATCTAGTTCCCACCCCAGCCTTGTGGGGACTATCCCCTTCTTGGTATTGGATACAAATTGAATTTTCTCCTTTGCCCTCTTCCCTTCCTTATCAGCATGCAGTTAGCTCCATTCTGACAGGTTAACTGCAGAGTGAGTGATTAATGGTGTGTTACGGAGCGTTCTGCATAGGTATTTCCCCTCCTTTCTGTTCATATGTAGCATGCACATTTTGGGCGATCTCTGGGGTGTTTGATTCTCCAAACCTCCCTTTCCTCAGGGGTTTCCTCCCTCCAGCTCATGTCAAACTATTTGCCTACTCTAACACAGTGAAGAGTAGTTGTGGGAGCATGAGATGTATTTCGTGTTGCACAGGACTTGACCCCTGGTAGCGTTTCTAAAATAGAAATTACTATCATAATTCTTTTCATCAGCAATTCTTATGAGATAGGGATTACAAATACTCACTGGGCCTGGGCATGAAGGGGTTACATTCTTGCCAAAGAGTGAGTTCTCTGGAACCACTCTGGAAGTTGGGGTTTTTGTCATAAATCTTGATTTTTCATTTTCACTTGGATATTTACATAGCTAAGTCTTCCAAAAGCTGAAAAGTCATATAAAAACATGTTATGCTTTCATAGATTTCTATTTGATATACCATTTTTGTGTTAATATTTTGGTCTATTTATTCAAGGCAAACCATTCCATTTTCTGCTTTTTAATTGTGTGGTTTGACTAACTTATTTTGCAGTGTTGTAAGCAAATCATTTATTATAACATCAATTTTTTTTATCAAGACAACTTACAGTATACCTATATAATTTCCTGTCTAACTATCAGCCATTTATGGGAAAGGCTGTCAATTCCAGAGATGAATAGATTACTGTATTAGTTCATTCTCATGCTGCTAATAAAGACATACTTGAGACTGGGTAATTTATAAACAAAAAGAGATTTAATGGACTCACAGTTCCACATGGCTGGAGAGGGCTCACCATTATGGCAGAAGGGGAAGGAGGAGCAAAGCCATGTCTTACATGGTGACAGGTAAGAGCATGTGCAGGGGAACTCTCCTTTATAAAACCATCAGATCTTGTGAGATGTATTTACTATCATGAAAACAGCACAAGAAAGACCCAACCCCATGATTCAGTTACCTCCCACAGGGTCCCTCCCACGACATGTGGGATTTATGGAATCTACAATTCAAGATGAGATTTAGTGGGGACACAGCCAAACCATATCAGTTGGCATGCATCTAATTTTCCATAGCAATTACTCTGAGATACGAAAGAATATCTGCAGATGCAGGAAAGAAGAACTTTTTGTTGTCACGGTGGATATATTTTAAGATGGACAAAATGGAAACTAAAGATTTTCCCCCAAAAAGCTGAGATGGTGATGAGCTGAGCACACATACCCTTATGAGGCTTTCCTTTGTTGCTGGAGTCACTTCAATTTTTCTTGTGTTTCATGCTACCTACCAGCAACTTGTCACTTTCATCCATGAGGCTGCTGGGTTCTTATTTCTAGGATAATGACACAGCCACACACATTCCCAGTAATGTGTCTGACAGCTCTTCTCCTTTATGTAGGATTAAGAAGCTCCAGAATCCTTAAAAATAAAATAAAGCATACTATGTGATTAAATTCTTATCATGCCTTCTCTTCTCAGAAGGCACCAAACATGCAATTTGTATTCTATAAATTTCCTTACAAATTGTCTTTTTAAAGTATTAATTTAAGGAATTAAATTAATTATTTTGGGTTTCCTAAAGGCAAATATCACTGCACTAGGTTTTTGTATTGACATATTGGTGGCTTTTTTTTTTTTAAGAGCTGACTGTATTCTTAAGTCATTCTTGAAGCACAGTCAATAATATTTGTAGTTATTCTGCTGTTCTGTGGCTTACATCTGTGTGTCTTGCTGTTCATTTTTAAGCACATTTGACTGCCATTTTCAGGGCAACTCTATGCAACAATTTTTGAGAAGGATAATACTGATTTTTTTATGTTCTTTTACCTGTGCTGTGTCCTCCTCAAGCACTCAGAATTCCCAAATCTTCTTCACTCTTTATTGAACCCTCAAAAACTAGTATAATCAGGGACCAAATTGCGCAGTGTGGCAGTAGCGTGACCACTTACTAACCATGCAATTTGGGGCAAGCTTTTCACTTCTCCAGGTCTTAATTTCTAGATATACAAAATGAAGATAATAATGGTATGCATTTCATAAAAGTGCTTAATATAGATTAATCATTATTACACTCAACTCTAATTCACCCCAGAATACACACAACTGATTCAGATACCTTGTGATAAATATACCAGTAAATTTGCATGATTTTCTGCAAAGCAGAAACTCCCAAAGGCAGCACTTAATACATCAACCAGCCACAGAAAGATGAGTCTGAGGGCTGCAGTTTGGTGTTCTAAATGCCCTGAAATCTTATCTCAGTAATGGACGATACAGTTCATCCTCACATTAGCAGTCCCTCTCTAGCTTGTCAAAATTGCATTGAGTTATTCCTGAGTTGATTCTAACCTGAAACTCAGAGAACAATTTTATCCTCCCTATCTTTGGGCGTGGCATTGAATTCTAAGAGATCGGTTGCTCTTTTGTCATTGACCTGTCCCTGCTGCATCACTCAGCCCTTGTTGTCCCTTTTGCCAGAGCTTCAGCTTTCGTTTCCATTTTCCTCTCACCTTTGATACTGGTGAAATGGCTATGTTGTCTTGAGTATACACCCTGGGGTCTGTAGGTCTTGCACCAAAAAAGAATTAAGGACATGGACATATGTGCGTGGGTTAAGGAGTGGAAAGTTTAATAGACAGAAGTAAGGAGAGAGGAGAGCAGCTCCTTATGAGAGAGAGAGAGAGAGAGAGAGAGAGAGAGAGAGAAACATCCATCCATCCATCCATCCAAAAAGCAGGGAAATGGCAGACCGAAGTAGATTTTATGAGTAGGCTGGAGAAGGTGGTGACTGATTTACATAGGGCTCACAGATTGTTTCCATCAGGTATGATGTTTACATAGATCTGGGAACGCTGGTTCCCTCACCTTAATCTTATGCAAATGGACTTTCCAGTTGATCGGTGCCATCTTGTCTGCTCTTTACTGTACATGTGGCTGACAAAGAGAAGGGAAGACGGAGCTGCCATCTTGAACATGTCTAGTCCCTAGTTCCTGCCGGCACTCACCTTTGCAAGCGCCTAGCTTGCTTGTCTATGTCTGTAACTCGACTTTACAGGCTGCTCTTTGTTAGAAAATAATTTTCATTAAAGAGAAAAGGCTTACCGAGGACTCCCATAACCCTTACTATCTGCCTAAGTGATTTCGTCTTAATTCCTACGTCACTGTGACAACCTCTAAACCGGTGTATTCCTGAATGGCTTCATCCCATGTTTTTAAAGTTTGCTAGGGCTGTCAAAACAAAAGAAACGAAGACTGAGTGGGTTAAACCACAGAAATGTTTTCTCAGTTCTAAACGCTGGAAGTCCAAGATTAAGGTGTGGTTGGTTTCCTCCCGGCCTCTCTCCCTGACTTGCAGACGGCTGCCCTCCTGCCATCCCTTCATATGATCTTTTCTTTGCCATATGTACCCCTAGTGCCTCTTTGGGTGTCCTATTTTCTCTATCTATAAGACACCAGTCAGGTTGAATTAAGGCTGACCTCTATGACCTCATTTAATTTTACTTCACCTCCTTTAATGTCCTATCTGCAAATAGTCACATTCTAGTCCTGAGGGTAGAAGCATCCACATATGCATTCTCTCTCTTTTTTTTTTTCATAATTAGGCCACATATGGCTCTACTTGTCTTCCTTTATTACATGTTTGTTTCTTTATTCATTAATTTTCTTCTAGTAATACAATCCATATCTGTGAACCTTAACAACCTAAGAAAAAAAATCTCAAATAAATCTAACCTCTGTTATAATATCATTTACCATATAGATATTAACGGCATTCTGGGGTGTAGGGGGAGGAAGACATTCAGCCTGTAACATCGTTTTAATACCTTGTACCTACTGTATCCCAGTGATTTTCCTAAAACAGGAAACAGATCCTGCAAACCATCTGTTTTGAACTTTTGGCTGTTCCGCAATTGTCTTTAGGATACTTCCCCATTACTTTGCATAGTGCACAGGAGCTGACCCTCATAGCCTCTTTAAAATAATTGACTGAGACTGCCTGGGGTGTTGCACTGAGGATTGTTAGACTATGAGGAAGCTTCTGAGGAAGGGTCCTGTGATCTGCTAACAGAGTCCGCAATAGAAGCAGGAGGCAGGGATGCAGCAACACATTGCATAAAGAGAAGTTACTAACCCTCATCTAGCCTCTAGTTTTCTAGCCTCAGTCTCACCACTTTCTCCTTTTTCCTGACCCTAAGAAGTATTTCAGCATCCTCTGAATGTACCATTGTCTTTTGATTATCCTTGATTTAGCAAAAGTTACTTTGTCATTGAAGAGTATATTTTTCCTTCTCTTCCTCCTCCTCCTTTTCCTAACTCCTCCTCATTTTTACATTTCAACTCACATTTTACCTTTTCTTAGGAGCTATCCTGATCTCTTTTTCTGTCTGTGCTGGAATTAACATCTATTTCAGCAAGTGTTAGTGTATAATAAAATTGCTAACTTATTTATTTGTATTTGTAAAGATGGCTTGACCTTGTTTCATTCAACCAAAATGTTTTGTATTTAAGAGAAACCCCATGTATTTGGTAAGTGACTGATTTGAACTGTTTCTCACATATGTGTGGCTACATGGTAACATTACCACATTATTTTCTGTAACAAGGAACGAATTGATAAGAATCAGTAAGAGATAACAACCTAAAGGTGTTATCCATACATAATTCTGCCAACATCACCTGGGACAAAACACTGGGAAGTGTGGGTAAACCATTCACTAGATATTAAATCCAAGTGTACCTGAGATAATAAAAGGAGCTAAATTCCTGCTGTTAATCCTAAAATAGAGTGTCATATTCAATCAATAATTTTTAGTTCTACAGTGATTCTCTTTGGCTCAATAACCAATATCAATGGCTAGGATTATGTGGAAACATTTAAAATAGGGTATTTTGCATACTTTTTGAGAATAAATAGTTAAATATAGACCTGAGTTGAGTTTGAGCATAAAACCACTCAACATATTGCTACCTCTGGATTCCTGTTTTATGCAAGCATTGCACATCTATACAGGACCAAACTCTGATATGAATTATGAATAATTGACTTCAAGGAGAGATTTAGACCCAGTAAAATTCCCCTCCTTGCTTTTGCTATTGAAACTTGTAATGGCAAACGAAAGCTACTTTAAAACTATGAAAGAAGTCAAGATGAGTTTTTACTCTACATGATAAATGGGATTGATTCTTAATGAAAAAGTTAACTATTTAAAGGATTTAATTGAAATGCATACCTCAGAGCACTGCATATAGGTAATTAGTGATGCCAGGCTGTCATCAGTTTTTGCTATCAAAGTCATGCTCCTTATATATTAAATGTATATACCTGAACTCAATTATATCATCTTCTTATTGGAAAGCTTATAACTATAACCCAGAACTATATTCAGAAGTAACTTTCTATCAAGGAGGATTTGTATTTTTCATGGAAAAGATGCCTTAGTCTGGTTCAACAGGCTTGTTACATTCTTAACAGTTTATTCTTCATCTTTGCTGAGGAGTGAGGCAAAGATGTTTCTGTACAGATGTTTACTTCTTTTTCCCTTTGTAGGTCAGTGCTTCTGGGCTTTTAAGTATTGATGATTTTGGACTACCTACACTATTTTCCTATTATACATTTGAAAGAGATGTAGTACTTTAGTGGGTGTTTCACTTCTTAGATGAATCTTCTTAATGTTTCTGACAAAAGCGAGGAACACAACTGAGAAACTGCATTTCTTTACTTCATGTGCTGAAAGCAGTGACATGACTAGGACTATTGTTCTTTTTTTTTTTTTATTGCATTTTAGGTTTTGGGGTACATGTGAAAAACATGCAAGATTGTTGCATAGGTGCATATGTGGCAGTGTGATGTGCTGCCTTCCTCCCCTTCACCTATATGTGGCATTTCTCCCCATGCTATCTCTCCCCAACTCCCCACCCCCTGCTGTCCCCCCTCACTCCCCCTCAACAGACCCCAGTGTATAGTGCTCCCCTCCCTGTGTCCATGTGTTCCCATTGTTCAACACCCGTCTATGAGTTAGAACATGCGATGTTTGATTTTGTGTTCTTGTGTCAGTTTGCTGAGAATGATGGTTTCCAGGTTCATCCAGAAAGGGAGTCTCGCTCTCTTGCCTAGACTGGAGTGCAGTGGCACAATTTCGGCTCACTGCAACCTCTACCTCCTGGATTCAAGCAGTTCTCCTGCCTCAGCTTCCCAAGTAGCTGGGATTACAGGTGTGTGCCACCAGGCCTGGCTAATTTTTGTATTTTTAGTAGAGACAAGGTTTCACCATGTTGGCCACGCTGGTCTTGAACTCCTGACCTCAAGTTATACACCCGCCTCGGCTTCCAAAAGTGCTGGGATTACAGGCCTGAGCCAATGCACTCAGAGAGGACTATTTCTAACAGCCTAAATCTTAAGTATAGTCATGCTTTACATTTTAGTGGTGCAGAAAAATAATGAAAAGCTGATGCTCTTGGTTAATATCATTACATATTAATAATGGCTAATTAACTTTCAATTGAAGCACTGCAGCTGGATTATATGATCTTTGCATAAATTTTACCATAATAAAAGTGACCTACATGCTAATATATTTTTGCTTTAATCTTTCTTAGTAATTAATTCACTTACAGAAATACATTGCATGTTTACAGAGATGTCCTTACTGCATAAATATGATCTTTATTCAGATAAGGTAGTATATGCTTTGTTATAATAAAGCAGGAAATATTTCAGTCATTTGCAAGAATAATTCACAAATGAATTAATGTTTTATAGCAGAAAAATAACATTTTATAATTGATTAAAATCCTAATAATTTTAAAGGAAACTAGATTTGAATACTATTAACCTGTTAATTATGTAAATATAACGCTGAGAATGAGATACTAGACAGATATGTGAATGTGATGAAGAAGAGAAAAGCAAAGAGGTATGAAAACGTGAAATAAATGTTTAGACATAAATACCAGAAATTTAAGGAGAGATAGATTCAATTCTAAAGAGAAAGCTAAGGAAGATATCAGAGCCGTCAAAAAGGAGAAATCCCACAACATACTTACCCTTTTCAATTGAACATAAAAGAGCGTCTTCCTTGCTACTTAAGGTAGTAATTATGGGCCTTCTACTAACCCATGAATAACTGGTGGTAAACTGTAAATGACTAAATTCTAGAAACCAGGGAAGAAGTTTCAGTGCCTCTCAAAAATGCTGGAAGAATACGTACCTTCTTGGTTATGTCTGTAGAGTCAGTTCTGAATTCTACCATCTGACTTCCTCAATGACAATTAGAACATCTTCAGAGCCTGGCATGGTGGCATGCACCTGTAATCCCAGCTACTTGGGAGGCTGAGGCTCAACGATCACTTGAGTTCAAGGTTGCGATAAGCTATGATTGTACCATTACACTCCAGCCTGGGGGATAGGGAGGGAGAAACTCCATCTTTCGAAACAAAACAAAAAACAAAACCAAATGAAACAACATCAGGCTGCTACAAGAACTTTCTTTTTTATTTTTGGGTCAGAGTCTTGCTCTGTCGCCAGGTGCCAGGCTGGAGTGCAGTGGCACAATCTCGGCTCACTGCAATCTCTGCCTCCTGGGTTCAAGCAATTCTCCTGCCTCAGCCTCCGGAGTAGCTGGGACTACAGGCGCGCGCCACCATGCCCAGCTAATTTTTGTATTTTTTAGTAGAGACGGGGTTTCACCATGTTGGCCGAGATAGTCTTGATCTCTTGACCTCGTGATCCGCCCGCCTCGGTCTCCCAAAGTGCTGGGATTACAGGCGTGAGCCACCGCGCCCGGCCGACAAGAACTCTCATTGTCATCATCCCTCATTTGGTTGTTCCAGTTGTCAGGGTGCATGTTTAAAGAGACATGCTTTTCAAAAATTTTGTAATTGGTTTCGTCATAATCAGATCCCTGCTTTAAAAAATTTTTTTGATGGAGTCTTGCTCTGTCATCAGGCTGGAGTGCAGTGGCGCGATCTCGGCTCACTGCAACCTCTGCCTTCCAGGTTCAAGTGATTCTCCTGCCTCAGCCTCCAGAGTAGCTGGAGTGCTACCACACCTGGCTAATTTTTGTATTTTTAGTAGAGATGGAGCTTCACCATGTTGTCCAGGATGGTATCGATCTCTTGACTGCGTAATCTGCCCACCTTGGCCTCCTAAAGTGCTGGGATTACATGCATGAGCCACCACACCCAGCCAGAACCCTGCATTTTTATTTAGATTCGTATTTCTCAGTACTGACCATTCACATAAAAGCAAATAAGTAAATGCTGCTGACTTCTTAAAAAGTTAAGAATAGATGCCATAAAAGCATAGGATTACAATGTAACTCTGATAGTCTAGAAATATTTTCTGGTGAGATTAATGCATAGTAAATATTTTAGAGCCCTACATTTTAGTAGTAATATTGATACTTAATATTTTGTGTAATGTGTGATAAAAATATTACATATATATTATTTAAGCTTTATAATGTACTGTGGATACATAATTTAGGCTTTCTAAATGATATAGTTGTTACAGCCAGGCCAGGTGGCTCATGCCTATAATCCTAGCACTTTGGGAGGTCGAGGTAGACTGATCACGAGGTCAGGAGATCAAGACCAGCCTGGCCAACATAGTGAAACCCTGTCTCTACTAAAAATACAAAAATTAACCGGGTGCAGTGGTGCACACCTCTAGTCCCAGCTACTCAGGTGTCTGAGACAAGAGAATCACTTGAGCCTGGGAGTCTCAAAAAAAAAAAAAAAAAGACATAGTTGTTATTATGTTATTTTATATGTGTAGACATGAATTTAAGGAAGGCTAAGGGACTGTCTGAGCTCAGCATTCTCTGAAGATACTCCTCCTTTCTCTCAAGTGAATTGCCATTCAATTCCCTGTGTATTATGACATGAATATATAAAGAGATAGTTTCCTGTTTGAATGAACCCCAAAATCAACATGCCCAAAATTGATCTCACTAACTTGCTCTCTAGACATGGTCCTAACTGCTGGTTCTTTAGTTAATGGTGCCATCATCCTTTCAAATATCTGAAATAGAAACCTAGAACCATCTGAGAAAACTCCTTGAACCCATTTCTATTAATCATCTCCTAAGACCTAACCAACCATTAATGGACTTTTACTTTCTCTCCTCCTTTCTTTTTTCTGTCATCATCTTTGGTCAGGTCATCCCCAAGCTTCTTCATTCTTACAGTAATCTCCACGTTTATTAGTTCTTTGTCTCTTCTCTCCTACACTTCTGATCCGTCCTGGACAAAACTACCAGTGTTGAGTTTTCCAAAGCAGAAATATAACCAAACCATCCCCTGATTAATATACTTCGGTATCTCCCCGTCCAAATGCCTCACCATGGCACCAAGGCCTCCGATGACACTTCCTTTATTGACTTCTGCGAGCATTTGTCCTAGAGACCTCCTCCGACTTCAAACAGTACATCCTAGTGATGTTAGATTTCTCATGGGCCTAAGAAACACAGCATGCCTTTTTCTTTGGTATTTTCTCCAACAGAAGAACAACACATAATATTAGGGAAAGCTTTCTGGAGAAATTATTTTCTAAGTAGATGGGCATGGAAAGTGTTTAGGAATTTCTCAGCAGACAGTTTTGGAGAGTATTTGGGGAGGGTCAACACAATATGACCAATATTTTTTAAGTGTATAATATTTGGGAAATGAAGCTGGGGGTTGTCTAAAAATGAAAGTTTCTTCTGAATTTTATACTACAAATAGAACACAAATCCATTCATTCAGCAAATACTCACTGAGCCAGATGAGTAGACTATGCAGTATTCTAGGTGCTGTGAATGTACCAGTGAATACACACACACACACACACACACACAGACACACACAACATACCCACCATGAGCAGTCCATCCTTCATGGATCTTAAAACAGTCACACATGTAAATGTGAGGCTGCCAGTGCAATTGAGATACATATGAAGAAGCCCATGGTTCTGTAACAGCCCATTATGAGACCAAATGTGAGGAGATCGGAGAATGCTTTTCTAAGGAAGTAAAATTGATCAGGAATTGATTTAAATAAAAAAAAAATTGAATGAACTAAAGGTAAGTCCTATGAACTTTGCATTTAAAATATACCTAGAATGCAATCACTTCTCATTACCTCCACAGCCATGACTCTCATCCAAAGCCCCAGTGTATTCTCACCTGGATTGCTGTGGTATCCTACTAAATGGTCTTGCTGCTTCTGACCTTGCTTCTTTACAGACTACCCCCAGCACAGCAGCTAGAGTGATACCATTAAAACCTAAGCAAAGTCATATGACGCTCTGCTCGAAGTGCTCTCTGATGACTTCCCAACTCATGTGGAGAAAAAGCCAAAATCCTAACAGAGGCGCATAGAGCCTTACTTTATCTTGCATCTGTTAATATTGACTTTGTCCCCATTTGTCTGCTGTTTATTCACTCCACCCCAGGTACACTAGTCGCTTTACCCTTCTCAAACCTGCCATCCACAATTTCTCCCTCAGGACTTTTGCTCACTGCCCTGCCTAGAATGTTCTCTCCCTTACCTACTTCAGGTTTTTGCTCAAATTATGCTTTTTCACTGAGCACTCTTCTGACCATTCTCTATCACATAATGGTATGTACCCCTCTTTCAGCCCAAGAATTTCCTATCCTATTTCATCTTTTTTATTTTTCTTCATAGCACTTATTAGCATCTGAAATAACATATTGGTTTATTTATAGTCTATCTTGACACTATCAGAAGATAAGCCCCATGATTTCTGTCTGTTACATTGGCCAGAGATTTGCATCTCTTATTTTGCTGCTCAAGCCCCATTCCTAGAATAACGTGTGGTTTATGGGTACATCCTAGATGCTTAATAAATATTTGTTGAATATATGAACAGATAAATGAAGAAAAGGAGGGATATTTTATATAGAGGTAATAAAATACATGCAAAGGAGACTTGTGGTAGGAGAGACCTAGCATAAAAGAATAACGGGAAAAGGTTACTCTTTGTGAGTTAAAGGACCATCACAGTAACCTCAGTAAGACAGGAAATAGAAGGTAGATTCAAGAGCTATTTTATATTTGGGAGTAGATTGTAATATGAAGAGGATGATTGAGAAGTAAATACAAAGAGTAACACTAGTTTCAGGAGTAGATTTGGGAGTAGATTGGATGAGGAGGATAGGTGAGGGATAAATATCAAGAGTAACACTAGTTTGGGAAATAGATTTCATAAGGAGGATGGGTGAGAGGTAAAGACCAAGGGTACCCTAGTTTTGGGAGTAGCTTAGATGAGGAGGATGGGCGAAAGGTATATATCAAGGGGAACACTTGTATGGGAGAAGATTGGACGAGGAGGATAGATAAGAGGTAAATTTCAAGGGTAACAGTTTTGGGAGAAGATTTGGGAGTAGACTGGATGAGAGGTAAATATCAAGGGTAACACTAGTTTGGGGAGTAGATTTGGGAGATTAAATGAGGATGACGGGTAAGAGGTAAACATCAAGATTAACACGAGATTTGGGAGTAGATTGGATGAGGAGGATGGGTGGGAGTTAAATACCAAGGGTAACACTAATTTTGGGAGTAGACTGAATGAGGAGGATGGGTGAGAGGTAAGTATCAAAGATAACACTAATTCTGGGAGTAGATTATATGGATGAGGAAAATGGGTGAGAGGTAAATTTCAAGGGTAACACTAGTTTTCTTGCACTAACATATAGAGTTCTAGAAGATGGCCAGATGTGGTGAGTAGAAACTCGTGAGTTTGCTATGGACATACTGGGGCTAAGCGCTTTGATAGAATTTAAGGTAAGCATCATGTGGCCAGATGACATGAAAGTTGAACTGTGCTGAAGGTAGATATTTATGGACACTCAAAGCCCTAGAATTTAGGTGTATGCAGTGTCTTTATCCAGGGCATCTCAAATTCTAATGCTCACACACATCATTTGCAGATTTTGTTACAATGCAGATTCTGCCTGAATAGGTCAGATGTGAGCCTAACAATTTTTCTTTTCAACAAGCTCCCTGGTGGTGCTGATGCTGCTTGTCCTTTTGATTAGCAAAGTACCTATTACTATCTAACCTGTTTCGTTTCTGAATGAAATGAGAATAAAGACCTTCTCTGGAATGAGGATGCAATTAAAAATGTTAATGTCTGAAAATCATACACATGCAGGATATAAAACAAACAGAAATAATAGATAACAACCTTATGCTTGCCAAAATGTTAAAAATATTTGTTTTGGAGTGATATGATTATGAGTGGTTTAAGCACATTAAAATTTTTTAATGATCTATATTTTTAATAGTCATTTGCATTTTTCACTGCCACAAACAATCATGTATAAGCAATGTTAGAGCAAAGAATTATTTTTGAGTTTAACCCACTTTCTGCCCCTCTGGGTAACTCAAATTATATGCTGGATTGAGTTGGGAGTTACAGGATCTTCTGAGATTTAAATAAATTTGAATCGCATTCCCATCTTTTCCTATACCTCAAGGCAGCAGTCCCCAACCTTTTTGGCCCCAGGGATGGAAAACTGTCATGGAAGACAATTTCTCCGCAGAGTGGAGTAGAAAGGATGGTTTTGGGACTATTCAAGTGCATTACATTTCTTATGCACTTTCTTTCTATTATTATTACATGGTAGTATATGAGGAAATAATTATTTAACTCTCCGTAATGTAGAATCAGTGGGAGCCATGAGCTTGATTTCCTGCAACTAGATGGTCCCATCTAGGGGTGATGAGAGACAGTGACAAATCATCAGGCATTGGATTCTCATAAGGAGCATGCAACCTAGATTCCTTGCACGCTCAGTTCTCAATAGAGCTCACGCTTCTGTAAGAATCTAATGCCGTGTTGATCTGACAGGAGGTGGGGCTCAGGCAGTAATCCCAACGATGGGGAGGGGCTGAAAGTACAGATGCAGCTTGGCTCCCTTGTCTGCCACTCGGCTCCTGAGCAGCCTGGTTCCTAACAGGCCGTAGACCTGGTACCTGGAGAATAGGGACCCTTGCCTCAAGGGATTTTTTTTAAAAGGGGTGTGGTGCATGTAGGCTTTTTTTTTTGTTTTTGTTTTTTGGTTGTGTCTTACTCGAAATCCCACTGACTTTTTGGTTGATATTTTTGATTTCCTACTTTAAGCATGAGGCTTTGATTTTGACAGTATGTCGCACTAATTGCCACTGCTTCAGTTTCTTCAGTTTATAAAGTAACAAAAGACAAGGGTGTGTGCACGGCAACCTTTGACCATGATTTTGGGTTAACGCTGGGAGGGGAAGGCATTGGTCATCAGCAAATAACAAAGGAAGGAGCTTAAAATTAAAATATAGGCAGCTATTTTATTAATAGTGCCTCAGTTGGCCAGGCGCAGTGGCTCACGCCTGTAATCCCAGCACTTTGGGAGGCCAAGGCAGGTGGATCACAAGGTTAGGAGTTCAAGACCAGCCTAGCCAACATAGTGAAACCCCATCTCTACTAACAATACAAAAATTAGCTGAGCATGGTGGTGTGTGCCTATAGTCCCAGCTACTCAGGAGGCTGAGACAGGAGAATCACTTAAGCCCAGGAGGCAGAGGTTGTGGTGCTCTGAGATCACGCCACTGCACTCCAGCCTGGGCAAGAGAGCAAAATTTTGTCCCACCCCACCCCCCAAAAAAATAGTGCCTCAGTCATCCCTACCTCCCAGAACTTTTGACCAGCCACCCCTACACACAGAAGGAAGAGTTCCTAACCCAGAACAGTTCACTTGTCTCTATCACACAGCCTCCTCCTCTCTTCACTTCAGTTGTTCATACAGAATTCCAGATTCCTACTTATTTCTGTAATGGATATGGATGTTTTTGTAACAAAAACAGCATATGAAAATGATGAAACTCTGTTTCTCTTATTTTCTCTCTCTCTCTCTCTTTCTGCTTAGCTAAAGAACACTCATTTCTGCTTATGGCAGAAAAACTAACCTTGACAAGTGAGGGTAACTGGGTTTTTTCTGGACTAACACATAATTAGTTTAGGGATTTCCTTAGTCATTTTATGATTTTCATATGATTCATGCTCCCTTAAAAGAAAGAATCCTGAGGTCTCTTCTGCTCTGAGCACTTTCCTTGCCCACCTTGATATATCACTTCGGTCATAGAAGTCTCTAATCTTTATTTTTGTACATTTTTAAATTTTTTACTATTAGTATTTAGAGACTGGGTCTTGCCTTATCCAACAGGCTAGAGTGCAGTGGTGTGATCGTAGCTCACTGCAGCTTTGACCTCCTGGGCTTGAGCAGTCCTCCCACCTTAGCTTCCTGAGTAGCTAGGACTACAGGCACACACCACCACACTTGGCTAAAGAATTATTTATCTTCCTTATACATTGTTGGGGAGTACAGAATAGTGATATAGGCACCCTTGGGATCATCCTCTGTGTAATTTTCTCAATTACTACTGACATACTTCTCAAATACCATTTTGAATATGTATTCCCTAATAATTTTGTGTCTTTCAAGTTACCACTTGAAAGTAGGCCACAGATCCTTCTGCTCTGGGAATCCCATAGACTTAACTGGGGTTTCCACTGTCCTGGGAAGTTTTCTCTCCCATCTGTGTTCAGAGTACAAACTCAATACCTTGGATTCTTTCTTTCTTTTTTTTTTTTTTTTTTTTTGAGACTGAGTCTCACTCTGTTGCCCAGGCTAGGTTGCTCAGCTCACTGCAACCTCCTCCTCTTGGGTTCAAGCCGTTCTCCCACCTCAGCCTCCTGAGTAGCTGGGACTACAGGTGTGTGCCAATACACCCAGCTAATTTTTTTGTGTTTTTAGTAGAGAAGGGGTTTCACTATCTTGGCCAGGTTGGTCTCGATCTCCTGGCCTCGTGATCCACCGGTCTTGACCTCTCAAAGTTCTGGAATTACAGGCAAGAGCCACCATGCCCTTGATTCTTAAGAGAAATCCACACTCTTAGAGTCCCATGACATAGCATTTCATTTTTAAGAGCCTTTGAAATACAAAATTATTTTTGAATCTCTAAATTGAGCAATTACTAATTTTTCCAGTGTTTGTGTAATTATCGTCCCCCTCCCCACAACTGTTATTGATTCATTTCGTGGAAGGCCATTGGGCAATTTTGAATATCCAGAAATAAATGAGGGTAAAAATTTTCTCTCTCAATATTTCAATGGTATTTTTCTTCTACATATCTTATGAAAAAAAATGCATAGTTATAGCTTCGTTCCTTAGCCCAAAATGTGGTATTTTCACAGGGAAACATTTCTATTAAGATGTATTGAAAAAATATATGTAATAACTTTTTCAGGAATTTCATGGCCAACTATTAGCATAACATTTAAAAAAAATTCTGTATATGTTGTGCTGCATTGAAAATGTTAAGGAAAAGGCATAGCTTCATCAGCTGCATGGAAATGAAAAGATGATTTGAAATATAAACACTTCTACCTTAAAGTAAAGGGAAGGAAAACACTATTCTCAATCCATATTTAGGCCAATAATGAATTTTATAATATAGAGAAAAGAAGCTTGTCAAGACAGCAGTAGCAAATACAAGTTTCCATAGAAACACTGAGGAAGAGATGTTGAAGTGAGTTTTATGTAATCTCCATTGACTTTAGAAAGTATAGTATATATTATATGATGGGGAATGTGGGTGAGTTTCTTAGCATGTCTATCCTTTGCTCTCAGAGCTTTTTAAAGGATGGAGTATTTGTTTACCTTTATATTGGATATGATTGATTTTTGTTAATATTACTAAATGAATATTATACTGTTTGGATATCACAGATCCTGTATTTTCTGAAGAATGAGATGTATCCCCTATATACCCTCTAAAACAATATATTTTAAATTACTATCTCATGCTTGGAAAACTTAGTGTGCATTCCAGGGCCTATCTGGTTATATCTTAAAAATAAGGATGGTAGACTCAAATAAGAAATGTTAAATAGAATCATAATTATATTCGTAGTGATTATTGTAATTAAATTCACCCTGTGTTTTACTTGTGAATTACTTGACATTGAGATGACACTGACAAAATTTCTGCTGCTCTGAAAGTTTGGGAGCAAATTAATTTTTCAAAACACTACTGGCAATTTAATACACATATTAATTGATATTTAACTTTATGCAATGAAATTGTTTCTTGAAAAATTAATTACCTTATCCTCCATTTGGTTTAATTATGAAGCAATACAACTTCAAATTAAAAGTGTAAATGGTTTTGATTTAATTACATTGTGATCATTAATAATGCAGGTAAGTTTCTTCCAGTAAAGATATCCACAATCAAAGAATATTTTCCCAAAAGATTTTTGGAATATTTTTACTAATATTTCAGAGAAGGATGACTGGGTATGTAAGTAAAAGATGAAAGTGTACTAATAAGAAAAGTTACTAGTGGGATTTCTATGCGGAGTCAGGGTAAAAAATTCAACTGCTATTACCGTATTTGCTTAATACAATAAGTACAATATTTTGTAGCAGAAAGGTGATCAGTTATTGGCACAAAAGCTGACAAACTAATGATATAAAATGCATCACACACAATAAACAGGATTTACATGGAAGAAGACCTATTATTTTCCTGTCTGTACAAAAGTTATTTTGATATTTGAAATGCTTTCATTTCTGTTTTGAATATTTCTTCTCCTGGATAAATTTTGCTGGAAATTTTTAGTGTTTTGATATAGTGCCACCATATCTCTACTTTTAAACAGTATTATTTTATTCTTATCTACAATGGAATTTTTTTGCGCTACTTAATAATACTTAAATATGCAAAAAGATAACTTCACAAATCACAGAATCACTTTTAAACAGTTTTTAAATCATAGTCATTTAAAATAATTTTTCTTCTTTGCAGTACTACTATCTTTATGTAGAACAAAATACTTAAATTTGATCTTCAGACATTAAGACCTGTAATAGTTAATCTAAAAATCTTTTAAATTCATTTTAGAAAAATTATTTTACGATGTCATCAATTAAAATTTATAAATTGACCATTTTTATTCTCCTGCTTTGATATTTTCCACAATTATATTTTAAAGAACATTTCGTATTTAATCTTTCATGAGTATTTATAACAGAATTTTAATCCATTATCCCACATACAAAAATATAGTGGCAATTTATGGAAAACTCAAATAGGTAACAAACTTTTATTATTAAATCGACAGGTTTTAGAAGTTTGCCTTAGGCTTCTCCAGCTCAGTTTTATATGAGAAGAGCCAGCTTAGGAGAGAGAATCTTGTACTTAGAACATTTTCTCTAATTAGGTATCAACCTAAAAGTCCCTTAAAAATGTTGTATAAAATTAAAAAAATTGAGTATTATAACACTTAGTCTAAATGCGTAATTGGCAAATATATAAAATATAATAGTACAATACTATTTCAGATTTCTACCTATTCAGAAGGAAATTATAATTTACCTAAGATCAAATACATTACCAAGAGCTAATCCCTTCTAATTTGTTCAGCTACTGCTGAGGATTTGAAATGTGATAACCAAAAATCTCAAAGCTGTTTATTCTACCAGTCAGTGGTGAAAATGCTGTGCATATCACTCAAATTGCCTTCCATTTAAAAGTTGTGTTTTTAGTGATATTTTGTGTACATGTAAGTAAATTATATTTTCTACCATTTATTGTAAGAACCTTAGTGATACTTATCAATTTGCTATATTAATACTTTTCTATAATGTGTAATATCAGACTTAAAAATATTCCATACCTGTGTATATTATTCATATATTTACTGTAATTTACTGTAATGCATAATATCAAACTTAAAAATGTTCCATACCTGTACATATTGCTCATATTTAATGAGTAGTTTCTAATTCAATAACCCTATCTCTAGTTATTTCAGAATTTCATGTTAATTGGAGCCCACACCAAAGACCAAGGCATCTGAAAGTTTTCATCTATTTTCTGCTACATTCATTTCCTTTGAAAACAAGGCATCTGCAATTTGACTTAAAGCTTTATTGTTTCCTAAAATCCTACTTCTAAAATGACTAAATATTCAGTGAATAAATTTAGACTTTCATTGGTGTTTGGCAGAATGTTCTTCAGCTACCTGGCCTTGCAGATATAGCTTGTGTTGTTTTTCTGATGTCCTAAATGGACTACTGTGATGCCCTCTACTTGAGCCCATCCTTGAATTACTCCTGGATGCTTTGACTTGCACACAATGCAACAATTCATTTCTGGCAGTGAACTGAATAGAATATATTAAGCACACATCCTGTATTCTGAACTGCTTTCTGTTTACTTTGAATTGTAATTCAAGACATTGAGGTCAGACTCTGAATCTCTGGACATTTTAGCCCCTAGTTTTCTCATACATTTTTAGTCTCATTTGCTCTCTCTCTCAGTGGAAAGTTGCCTGAAATAAAGTGACTTCATGTGTGTTATTTGAGTGTAGGAAACAGAGCAATGCTCTTCTTTCTCCTTTCCTCAGTGAAAGCATAAAAATATGCCTTCTCATGTATAAAACAGGGCATGAGACTATACCAATGCTGTCACCAGCTTCAGTGAAATTGTATGATTCTGGATGCTTTATTCTCTCTATTTTAAGGGAGAGTACAGAAAAAAGGCACCTTGATGTAGTTTTATTTTAATTTCAGTAAAATTTGCTCATCTAGTAAGTGAGAAGGGAGACAGCAATCAACATCCATGTGTATTAATTTCAAACTCCAAATCTTTCAAGAATATTTATCTCATTCATTCATATTTGACCATTGGGTATTGGCTTGCCTTCAAATAAACAGAGCTTGGCACTAAAGAAATCAGGGTATCATCAGTTTAATAAAGAATGCTGATATTTTTAAAGAAAAAAGGGGATTATTAGTGATTTTGTTAGGGTTTACAGATACTGTGCCCAGAAAAATCCACAAATAAAGCCATGAAAGTGACACAAGTACTGTAGAATAACAAAACTTCTGTGTCAAGAAAAATTAATGATGCCATTGAAAACATCTCAAAAACCAAAATGCTAAACTACCTTAAACAGGAAGCTAAAAATATAAATATAACCTGCCAAAGTAATTTAATTTTAGCTCAATGATTAAAAGTACCTTGGAAGGGCATTAGATAAATTAGAAACCTCTGTCAAGTTTATATTACATTATTCAAAAGATACATATTGCCAGAAAATCACATTTGAGTACAACCAAGCATTTGGATTGAATGACCAAAGTTACGGAATATACAATGGTCAGAAAAACCTGTTAAATGATACTGCGTGGTTGCAGCAACAAAATCCAGACTGTAGCACACTTTATAGAAGAAAAACAAAGCCTATTTGATTATAAAACAATATAAATTAAGAAGAAATAGAGGGGAAAAAAATCTGTAGATTAAAGGAAATTTAAGAGATATAAAAATAATCTCTAAAAATAAATTTTTATTTGGTTTAAAACAAACAAGTGCTTTAAAATATCACAAGACAATCAGGGAAATGTAGATACTGACTTGTAGTTTGTTTATATGGTACAATTTTTATTGTTTTATGTGTAATAATGGAATTACAGTTATGTTTCATCAAAGTGCCACTATTTCATACTGAAATGGTTGCAGATGAAATGCTATGCTGTCTGGAATTTACTTCAAAATAATTTGAGAGGATTGGAGACTATGGATAAAACATTAGTGGCTCTGAGTTGATAATAATACTTGTGGTTGGGTCCATTATACTAAAGTACTCTCTATTTTTAAGTGTATGGTTGAATTTTCTATAATAAAAAGAGAAAAGATGTCCTTCAAGTTAACTTTTAGGAACCATTGCCATTCAGCTAAACATTCAAATTTCACTCCACTTTGGTACATCTTTATAAATGTTAAGTACTGATTGGGTATAAGTCTGAATTAAAAGACAGTATTGGTTTAAACAACCTGAGATAATAAGAGTTTGTGGTGCATTTATAATAAAACATAATTGTATATAGTTGAATATATAAAGCTAGTAAAAATAAAAGACACAATAGATAAAGAATGCAGTTGGGCTTTATTATGATGTAGTAAAATAGGGAGGAGCTGAGGCAATAGAACACCAGGGCCCAGTACACTCCTTTGTTACTTGTCTAGTTTTAGGAAAGCCACTGAGCCTCCTTGGCCTCCACTTCATCATCTGTAAAAATGGTTATGAGTCCTAACCTCAGAGGAATATTGTGGATATTTCACAATTAGTGACAAGGCTGGGCACAGTGGCTCACATCTATAATCCTAGCACTTTGAGAGGTCAAGGCAGGAGAAGTGTTTGAGGCTGGGAGTTTGAGACCATCCTGGGCAACATAGCAAGACCCCATTTTTATAAAAATAAAAAAAAATACTACCTTGGAGGCGGAGGTGGGAGGACCAGTTGAGCCCAGAAGGTGGAATTTGCAGTGAGCTGAGATCATGCCACTGTGATTCAGCCTGGGTGATGGAGTGAGACTTTGTCTCAAAAAACAAAAATAACAAATACAAATAAAAATACATTAGCCACATATGGTGGTGTGTGCCAAGTAGGCATTTGGTAAACTGAGGCAGGAGAATCCCTTGAGCCTAGGAGTTCAAACTACTGTCTAGCCTGGACAAGGGAGGGAGACCCTGTCTCTACTACTACTACTATTACTACTAATAATAATGTGGCAGCACTGAGTACAATGAAATAAGCAGGTACATAATACTTACAATGTTCTCCATATGTTAGTAGCATGTATTAACTCATTGACTCTCCAGAACAACCCTGTAAGGTATTTGTATTATCAGCTTTTACAGATAAGGAAACTAAACCCAAAGGATTCAATGACTTATTCAAGGCCAAATAGATAATAGGTGGCTAAATTGTGGTTCTAACTACTTCCTCTGTCTCCAGAATCTCTGCTTTTTAACCAAGTATATGCCATGTAGCAAAATGACACATAGTAAATGCTAAGAAAAGTTTGAAGGATCAGTAGCAGTTGTTGCTTTTAGCAGTAGGACGGGCCAAAGAAGGGAATTTTTATGGGGTATTCATTATCGTCCCTCTTTTGGAGGGAGCACTTTTAAACCATCAAAATGTGAGAGATTATTGCTAATTTCAAATCAATAGTCTGGGCCTCCCAGGTCTCTGACTAGTGAGTAGATTTTTTCTTACTTGTTACTCTGCCTTCGCCTGGGCTGTTTTCTGTGTCTGCATGATCAAATCAGGCTCAATTTCTGAGCCTGATCAAGGCTTAGAATCAAGGAAAGAGCACAATCAGGCCATATTTCATTTTAAGCCAGTGATAGCTTCCTTCCTTACATCTACCATAGACCACAGGTGAGAATATCACAGCATGGCCATGCCTTGCCACCAGAAAGCCCAAGCCCTCATCTCTTTGTACTGATATTATCTCCATCACTTCACTTTCCTAAATTTTGGCATCTGTATTGGTAAATCAGTGTTTACCTATTCCTAAGTTTGTCATGAAGCTTATTTGAGGTAATTATTTTAAGCATAATTCTTAAAATTTAAAAATGTTGTACAAACACATTATTACAAGCATTTAACACACAGTGAGTAAAACATACAAAACAAATAAATAGAAACTAAATTTATGAAATTTACCATTCCCTAAAGGGAAAAGGCAAAGCTGCCTTTTCAATCACTTGTTTCATTTTAAGGATTACTTGTCATCACCTGCCCAAAGCTATCATTGTCTATTCATATCCTAATAACCAGCCTAACATATTTAGGGAAAAATAAATGAACTTCTTTAGTGTAGAACGTTGGTTGATTTAAAAGGCACAGCTTTGAATTCATGTACTGGTATTAATAACAGTAGCTTTGATTCAAGTGCAGTTAGCGAACATTTTCTAAAATGCAATTTTTGGCCAAAGTTTGCTTCACTTACATCAAGTAAAGTTTCCTCAGGGGAGAAAATAAGGGAGCAGTTTACATTAAAAAGCAACACTGGACAACCGTAGGAGAAAGGGCATAAAAAGTCATATCCATTCAAATTTCCAAAACAGATTATGTAAGCCTCCTACATTACTTCCTATCCTTAAAGATCCTTTAACTTTTAATGGCCACAGATTTCCCAGATCCTGGTTTTTGAATTATAGATACAGATAGTTTAATCTAAATACATTGAAAATAAAATTTAGCAATTCCAAACACATTGATCTGTTGGGATAAAATTTGTGTGGGTTAGAGTCATACATATTCAAATTTTTAATGACAAGAATTAGGAATTATCAAAATTTATTTTTGAAGTTACCTGAGATGATACACTTGATGATATTCAAGTTAATGTCTTTTAACGTATTCATAATTTTTAATATTTTTCATTGTTTTTTATTGATGATTGTCTCTATAAGAAAATACTAAACTTGGCTGGGTGTGGTCACTCACACCTGTAATCCTAGCATTTTTGAGGAGCCAAGGCGGTTGAATTACTTGAGCTCTGAAGTTTGAGACCAGCCTGGGCAACATGGCAAAACCCCATCTCTGTCAAAAATACAAAAATTAGTTGGGTATGGTGGCATATGCCTGTGGTCCCAGCTACTCAGGAGGCTAATATAGGAGGATTGCTTGAGCCTGGGAGGCAGAGGTTGCAATGAACTGAGATCACACCAGTGCACTCCAACCTGGGTGTCAGACTGAGACTCCATCTCAAAAAAAAATATTGTGAACTCTAATGGCAAGAAATCGGTCATCCATTTATTGGTCTTACTTAGTGTTTGAGAAATAGATACCCCACATAGCTTTACTTTATTAAAGGAAAGTATTTAATAGCATGGAATGCAAAGGAAACTGAGATTTAAAGACATGCTTCAGGCCTACTGGAAGTCAGTATGCAGGTGGGAAAACCTAAGACAGGTGAAATACTGATAAAAGCTGGTCTACAAAGTTAAGCAAAAATCACTCTGACAGAAATTTAAGGTAAAATACACCAATGCAAGCAGACACAATTTTTAGAGAAACAAATATAATCTTTTGAAACTTATGTAGAAATGCAAAGACATAGAATAGAAGGAAGGTGGCATGTGAAAACATGAGAGGATTCATCTAACACTAACAGAAAAAGAAACTTCAGAGCTATAAATATGAGATCAACAGAGGAAAAAAGATGATAGCATGACATCATCCCCAAATTGGAAAGAAAAAGAAGCAAATGTATGCATTTGAAAAAAATATAAAATGTTTAGATAAGTGTTTGTGTGTATATATGAGTGTGTGTGTGTAAAATTTTTCTTGATTTTAAAGCCTGGTAACTAGTTCATGGTATGCTGAATATTTTTAGAAAAAATATATCTCTTAAAATCATAGAGAGGTTTTTGGTCTTAAAATATGGAGAATGTCATCCCCAAGAGGTCTGAGACAAGAAAAAATATGTGGGGAGAGAGTTTGGAGTCTTGGGATTGACTCTGACTCAAAACTTTGGACTTTACTGTAGTGGTCTCGTGGTATAGACTCAGGCAAGATTTTGCATATTTTCAAGTCTTTATTTTCCTCTATTCTAAATGTAAATGATGATGTTATTAGGATTAAAATGGTTGACCTGTAAAATACCTTACACTGAGCCTAGCATGTAATAAACTCTCCATGTTAAAATATAAGAAAATATTAGATGACATGGATAGCAAAAAGTAATGTTGTAGTTATGTAGAATGACAAAGCACTACTAGTGTTTTTCAGTATCTTAAGTAAATAAATATTAAATAGCTGTTTAGTGCTGGGTACATGGATTGTCTCATTAGTCATTCAGAAATCGTTCATTTAGTGCCTTTGTTTGACCAAGCCCTGTTCTCCATGCTGGTGGCAGCCTCTAGCAAGGGAGAGTTCCCGGCTGTAAAGAGGTGTGTGGGCAGGGATGGGGTGGAGGCTTCACTGTGAAGACATAGCGCCTTTCCTCAATGAGTTCAGTTTAACAGAGCACTCTTTGGTATGTTTCTGTATCCCAGTCTGTCAGAGAAACTGTATTTTTTGGGGAATAAATATTTTTCGTGAAAAGGAGTTACCAGAACAACAGAAAGAAGAAAACTTCTTTGTGGGAAAAGACGCTGGTGTTTGTAGACTCAAGTATCCTCCATATGCTATTGCATATTTGAAATGCATCTCACAAAGAAAGTGAAACTGCAAAAAACTTTAAGTCGTTTGAATTTTAAATTCAACAATATACGTCACTCAAATTTTAAAGCTAATCTTTTTCTAGAACTTCAGCCACTACATATGGTAGGTTAAGAGCTGAACTTGGCCTATCTACACTTTTATGGTTCTTAGCATTCCGAGTGGAAGCAGTACACATGTTCTGTAATTCATGAATTTTAGAGTAGGATTAACATTTAGCTCAAGATTAACACTGGTGTGGGATGGTGTAAGTTTTTCATCTTGCTTTGTCATATTTTTGCACTCTATATGTATGCTATGCTCTTTATTGAATGCCGCAAATATTCTCTTGCTAATGTGAAAGTGATGTTGTTATAAGTGAAAATGTGTTTGACCTTATGTGTTGTTGTCAGAAACTTCACAACTAGAGATAGACACGTTGTAAGGGTCATAGGAATAAATACTTTAAATGTATTTATAAGCGACAATGCAACTTGTAAAATACATCTAACAAGTAAAAAATAAAAAATTGGAGTGGTAATGATAACTAAAGATAGTAATTTTAGGTCACAGGGAATATTAGTAGATAACATTTTGCACATTTAGATTTATTGATTACTTAAAAGTGTCACACGTGGTCCTGAACTTCCTGGTCGAAACATACAGGGAAGGCTGGGCATGGTGGCTGGCACCTGTAATCCTAGCACTTTGGGAGCCAAGGCAGGTGGATAATTTGAGGTCAGGAGTTTGAAACAAGCCTGGTCAATGTGGTGAAACCCCAACTCTACTAAAAATACAAAAAATTATCTGGGCATGGTGGCATGCACCTTTGATCCCAGCTACTCTTAAGACTGAGGCAGAAGAATCCCTTGAACCCAGGTGGCTGAGGTTGCAACAGAGCGAGACTCCATCTGAAAAAAAAAAAACAAAATCTATCTATCTATCTATCTATCTATCTATCTATCTATCTATCTATCTATCTATTTATCTATAGATAGATATATGGAAAAAATGAAGTTATAAAAATATATCTATACAAAAATGTATCTTTACAAAAATAAATCAATCTATAAATAGATATATGGAAAAATGGAGTTACAAAAATATATCTATACAACAATATATCTTTACAAAAACAAATCAATCTATAGATAGATATATGGAAAAAATGGAGTTACAAAAATTATATTACCAATAAGGTAAAAGCGTACTATTTCCTAAGAGAAACAGCATTTTTTGAGCCCCCAAACTTGGGAAAAATCACTGCAAGGTATTTTCCCTGAGATATACATTAAGTCCTATGTTAGATGACAAAGCATACTACAAATATGCCATATAATATCTGTCAATGCAAGCTGAAAATCCCATGTTAAGATACAATCCAGTGAAAACAATCCTACTGGGTCAAAAAGCAGGGTTCAAGTGGGTCAGTTGTTCTCATTTAGGGAAAAATCTACACTTGCTAGTGTGGAAGCCTACATATCTTTCAGATTGTTTTCTATGAACGTTATTTATACATCCAGGTTTTTGATAAGAACCAGGAGAGGATTTTTTTCTCAATATGCTTTGATAGACTGCTACCACTCAGGTTTCCTTTAGATGAGGCTGGAATTCTTATAGTTGTGGATCTTTTTGAACATTGCCATAACCTAGATCTTGGAGATATAACAGAGTGATAACCTGAAGTCCCTTTTTCTGCTTCACATTGCTGGGAATTTCAAATTTCCCACAGTTGGTCGGGATGGGTAGCAGAAGTGATGTGCTGTATTTCCTTTTTAAAATTTAATTTTTTCTAAAATCAATTATCTCTTCATTCATCTTATGTTTTCAGTCATTTGAATTTTCCAAAAGGAATTTTCTTTCCAAGTACTTTGTTCATTGCAGTATTATGGACTCTAGTTCACAAAAAGGTGTGTGCCTCATAGGGCAGTTGTGAGAATTACCATGAAATCATGCAGGAAGAGTTCTTAATACAGAGTTCGGCGCAGTGGTTCTCACATTGGTTTGTACCTTGGAATAAACTGGGGAGCTTCAGAAAACACTGAGGCTGTGTTTCACTTCAAAACATTGTGATTTAATTGGTCTGGGTTGTGGTGTGGGCTTGAAGTTTTCAGAGACCTCTGATTAATTCTAAAATACATCGCCAGTTTGGGAATCACTAAGCTAGCACCTAGGAAATGCGCATCAGTTTAGTGAGTTCTCTTTCCAGGTGTATCTTGATGAAAATAAGTTATGGTGCTACAGGCATCACAAGCTGATTTCAAGTTCCCAGATGTATGTTGTATGTACTTCTGAACTTCCTGGTCAAAACATATCAGAAAAAATTGGAGTTACAGAAATTATATTGTTCAATATCACATATACCATATAAAATGGAATTTTTGTTTCGTTTTACATAAGAATTTAAATTGCAACATACATTTTTAAAGTACCATAAATATATTATGTAATTTATACTACTAAACATATCCTTTTGTACACTGAAATTTAAAAGCAAATCATGACTCTAACAATTATAGGCAGTTCCAGAGCTGACTTTGCACAATGTCAACAAGTAAAAAGATGTGCTCAAGCATTCAGTAATGATTTGCAAGTCAGCAAATGCTGATAGCAGCTGCTTTATAGGTAGAGGGAAAATTATGCCTCATTTTCACCCTTAGAGAATAGGTCTCTTTAATTCATTTCCTGTTGTAATTTTGGAAATGTCCGTTAGGCTTAAAAAAAGCATAGTCTCTTATGTCATGTACATAAAATTAATGTGAATTAACTGATGAAAACATGTATGCACTGGGTTCATCTCAATAATCAGCAAGAACTCCTGCAAGAGTACTATTAAAGACATTCAGAATTCACAGGCAAATATAGAGGACTTTTTAGCCAAACCTGTCATCTTTCAGAGAAAAACACCCTTTATCAGATGTATCAGCAACTTTTTTAAGGTCCTAAGAAGATATAGTAGAAGATTCTAGAGCTCATTTTTCTCATCTTCCAAACCACTGAGGTTTTGATTATGGGACACTGATCCCTTGGAAAAAGGAGTTGCATTGAATGTCAGCACTTAAATGTTCAAATCTAGATTCCTTGAGGTCAGAGAAGAATACAAATTCATTAAGGCGGAGTCAAAGCAAGAACTGCACAAAGGTAAACAGAAAAGGGAGACTTTGTTCAAGACAATTGCAATAGGGAAGCCAGACCAGTACTGAATAGAACATTTAAGTGCTATAATTGAAGAACATGGACCACTTATGTTTGCTAGTTGGTTTTACCAAGTAGCAAGGAAAAGTCGACTTTTGCTAGTCATTTGACAATTCCAGCAAGGTGCCCACGAGTTAAGCTCCTACCTGCCAAAGACTGGGATATGATGGGTACTATCTTCCTTGACGACTCCATTTCCAAGGGAAAGCTCTCCCAGGTTTTGAGAAAGATTTTCCAGGGCTATTAAACTGTCAAGAGACTTTTTAAAAGATTTACACCTCAAAGGGGCAGGGAATAGATGGACACTTACAAGTTTTCTAAAGCGAATTATCTAAGAACTGTATCCCAGAACAAAGTTTGAGAATGCTGGTAAGATTATTTAAATATCCAGCACACAATAAATTAGCATTTATAATGTTTGCAATACAGTAAAAATTACCAGGCACACGAAGGAGATAGGAGCATGACACCAGAAAGAAATACGTATCAACACAAAGGGATGACCACTGGAAGTGATAACTGTGAAGAAATACATGAGATTTTTTAGTCAAATTTCTATAAAATATAATTGTTTAAGGAAAAGTATTAGTAATGTAGAGTAGAATTTATAGCATGTTTAAACTGAATTGTATGACTACAACAGCACAAAGATCAGGAGTGCAGATATGGAACTATGCTAGTGTAAGACTTTTAAATTCTACTTTAACTGGTGTATCTTTTTTGTTTTTTGAGACAGAGTCTTGCGCTGTCACCAGGTGCCAGGCTGGAGTGCAGTGGCGCGATCTCGGCTCACAGCAACCTCCGCGTCGCAGGTTCAAGCAATTCTGCCTCTGCCTCCCGAGTAGTTGGGACTACAGGCGCGCGTCAACACACCAAGATAATTTTTGTATTTTTTGGTAGAGACGGGGTTTCACCAGGTTGGCCAGGATGGTCTTGATCTCTTGACCTTGTGATCCGCCTGTCTTGGCCTCCCAAAGTGCTGGGATTACAGGCGTCAGCCACCATGCCCAGCCTGGTAGTATATCTCTTGAAGACAGACTGTGGTGAGTTAAAGATGAATACTATAAACTTTAGACCAGCCACTAAAATAGCAATATAAAAAGGTAGAGAAAAAAGCTGGTAAAGGAGAAGAAGTGGACATATATATATTTTTTTATCAGTTAATCTAAGACAGAAAAAGAGAAAAAGCAGAGAACAAATAGAAAACAAATAGCAAGAAGATAGATTTAAACTTAACCATATCAATGGTCACATTACATTTAATGGTCTAAGTATGGAAATTAAAAGATAGACAAGACCCAATTCCGTGCTGCCCACAGAAACACACATTAAAATTGAAGACACAACTAAGTTAACAGTAAAGTATGGAAAAAGGAAAATCAATAAATTAATATAGAGCTAGCCAAATTAATTAGGAAAATGGAATATACAGATTATCAGTACTAGAAATGACAGAAGAAACATTAAAACAGGTATTACAGACAATAAAAGGATAATAGAAGAATATTATGGGTAAATGTATGCCCATATTTTAAATTACCAATATGTAATTTAAAAATTTGAAAGACAGACTCCATATCATTTACTGAAGAGTACTATCAGACATTTAAGAAAGAAATGATACCAAAGTCTACATAAAATCTTCCAGAAAATTGAAAAGAAGAAAAACTGAAACTCATTCTATGAAGCCAGCAGTAACCTGAAACCAAACACAGTTATTATGAGAAAAGAAAAAAACTGCAAGCCAATATATCTTATGAACATAGACACAGAAATTCAAAACAAAAGTATATAAAATGATGGGAGGTCGAGGAGTGTGGATCATGAGGTCAAGAGATCGAGACCATCCTAGCCAACATGGTGAAACCCCGTCTCTACTAAAAATACAAAAATTACCTGGACGTGATGGCACATGCCTGTAGTCCCAGCTACTCAGGATGCTGAGGCAGGAGAATCGCTTGAACCCAGGAGACAGAGGTTGCAGTGTCGAGATGGCATCACTGCACTAGAGCCTTACAACAGAGTGAGACTCCATCTCAAAAAAAAAAAAAGGATATAAAATGAGTAATGTCTTATGACCAGATGAGATTTATCCCAGGAATGTAAGATTGGTTTAACATTTTCAAACCAATTGATGTGATTTGGTATATTAACAAAATAAAGAAGAAACTTCGTAAAACTGTCTCAGGAAAAGCATTGACAAATCCTACACTCTTTCCTGAAAAAAATTCTTAGCAAAGTAGGAATAGAAATGCAATTTCTCAAAATGATAGAGAACAGCTATGAGATACCTTCAGCTAGCATCATACTCAAAGATAAAAGAGATAATGCTTTCCTCCTAACACAAGGGACAAAACAAGGATATTTCCTCCTATTATTTCTATTCAATATTACACTGGAGATGTTAGCCAGTAAAACAAGGCAAAAAATAAAATGAAATAAAATAAATTTTAAAAAAGCCTCCAAAAGGCATCTTCTAAAAAAGAAGATATTAAACTAACATGACTGTCCATGTGGACAATCAGACAAAATATTTTAAAAAGACATCAGCTGGGTGCGGTGACTCACACCTGTAATCCCAGAACTTTGGGAGACTGAGACAGGTGGATCACGAGGTCAGGAGTTCAAGACCAGCCTGACAAACATGGTGGAACTCCATCTCTACTAAAAATACAAAAAAAATTAACCGGCTGTGGTGGTGTGCACCTGTAATCCAGCTACTGGGGAGGCTAACACAGGAGAATCTCTTGAACCTGGGAAGTGGAGGTTGTATGAACTGAGATGGCACCACTGCACTCCAGCCTGGGTGACAGAGCGAGACTCCATCTCAGGGGAAAAAAAAAAAAAAAAGTGCAGAACTAATACTAGCAAGATTCAAGATAAAAATCAATATACAGAATCAGTTGTATTGTCATAAGCTGATTCTGAAAATAAGAAAAATACCATTCACAAGAGCATCAAAATATGATATTCCTAGAAGATGTAAATAAAGCTGAGAAATGTAAAATGTTAAGGAGAATGAAAATACCTATATTATAGAGCTATGTCATATTCATGTCTGGAAAGATACAGCATTGCTAGCATACCAGTTCTCCTCAAATTGATCTTTTAATGCAATGCCAATCAATATATTAACTGACTTTTTGTGTGAAAATTAGCAAACATTCACATAGAAATGGAAAAAACTAAAGTAGCAAAAATTACATTGAAAAAGAGAATCTAACAGGAGGACTAACACTCTCTGACATCAAGACTCACAAAGCAACAAAAATAAAGTCAGTGCAGCCAGCATTAGTACAAAGATAGAGAAATCTGTCAGTGGGACAGAAAAAAGAATCAAGAAATAAGTGCACACATGTGAACAACTGATTTTTACCTCCCAGGAAGGGTAAGTCTTTTCAAGAATGATGTTGGAATTATTAGCTCTCCATATGCAAATAATCCATACTTTATACTATATAGAAATAATTCAGCATGGATCATAAACCTAAATATGAAGTCTTTTTAGAAGGAAACATGGGGAAAAATACTTTTATGCCTTAGGTAGGCAAGCATTTGTTTAAATCAAAATTAACCAAAGAACTAATTATTTAAAGTTCTGCTCTTCAAGAACAGCATTAATAAGGATGAAAGACAAGGCAGAGTAAGTGAAAGTATTTGCAAATTATATGTAAATTAAAGGACTTGTGTCAGAGTATAAAAATGTTCTAAGAACTCAATAGTAACAAAGCAAACAACCAGGTTAAAAATGAAAAAGGATTTGAACAATCACTTTATTACAGAAGGTATATGAATGGGAAGCAAGCTCATGGAAACATGCTCAACATGATTAGTTATTAGAGAAAGATGAATTAAAACTGCATGACATGTCACTACACACTTAGGAGGATGATACAATTAAAATGATCACTAAGTGTTGGAGGGGATGTGGAGGAAAAGGAACTCTCATACACTAGGGGAGGTAAAAGGGGTACAATCACTTTGGAATACAGTTTGGCAGGTTTTCTTTTTTAATAGTCCTTGTCATTTTAATTGTAACATATAACCAAAAAGCTTTATATACATAGCTTTAAACTATTTATAGTACAGGAGAGGAATGTAAATGCTAATAGGTGATCAGTGCTTCCAAACTTTTCCAATACTTACACATGGGAGATTTAAAGAGTGCAATATACTTAAGACTTCTAAGGAATTTTCCCCTCCCTGATAAATATGCCTGCCATTTCAGTCCTGAGTATTTACCCAAGAGAAAAATGAAAGTATCTCCGTACAAAGACTTGCACATAAATGTCTGTATCATATTTATTTGTAGTAGCCCCAACTTATGTCCATCAACAGGTGAATGAATAACAAAAAGTGGTTCATCATACAATGGGATATTACTCAGTGATAGAGAAGAGTGAACAGTTAATATATGTCACAACATGAATGAATTTCAAAATAATTATGCTGAGTGAAAGAAGCCAGACAAGGAAAAGTATGTACTGTATGATTGCATTTATATACAACTCAAAACCCAAATAATTGTACACTAACCTACAGTATTATTAGGTAGATTAGGGTTGCTTGGAGGCTAAGGTTGGGGACTGGCAACAAGACCGGGGGTTAAGAAGGGACATGAGAAAATATCTGGGGTGATGAATTATCCAGATTGTGGTGATAGGGCTGTAGTTGTATAGATATGTCAAAGCTTTTCAAATTCTGTACTTTAAATATATTCTGTTTGTCTATGTCAATTACAAGTCATTAAAAGTTTAAAGAATAATGATGAGAGTATGTGTTTTAGTATGTAGTCCTGGGCAACAGGAGTAGGGTGTCACAATACAATTAGTGCAGTGACCTAGAAGTTAAATATCTCATAGGCACCCAAATACAATAATTTAATAACAAAAAAGCTGAAAATTGTAGGTGACATACTGAATTTTAAACCAAATTTTAACCTGCTGTTTTTATTTGAAAGAGGACAGGTGATCTGTTTTTACTGGATATGGGAGTGCTGTGTTAATTGAGTCATAGTTCCTCAATAGCTTTACATATTTCTCAATCCCATCACACTTGTCAAAAAATACAGTAGTATAAGTAGCACAATGATGTAAATGTTCTCAGAAGGTGGATACAGACTATATAGTTAAAGAAAATGTTCTTTTGCTCTTTACAATGCCATCTTTTGTTTGCACAGGAAAATATTATTTGTGAGAAAAAAAGCTTGAATCTGAGTCCTTAACATAATTCATGCAGCCCTTCATAAAATGTAAACGCCTCGGCCTCCAACTCTTACCAATAGTATATACACAAGTCAAATCACAAAATTTGTGTCCTCTGCCCAAATTGCCTTCCCAACCACCTAAGAAGTTACTTTCTTTTAGCCTTTGAACACTCAACTTGTAAGTCATTTTCTCAGGGTAGCTATATTTAAACCTCCTTCTCTTACCAATATCGCCTTCCTAAACTGTTGATAATTCTCTTTTTTTTCTCGGTCATCTGTACACACATCATCTACACACTGAGCCCCTTGATTTTAATTATCCATTGATTGGTCTATCTTGCCCTTTAGATTTTTAATATCTTAAGAAAATCGAATATGACATTTTCTTCTTATCCTAATCTAGAATCTTCTGTAGGATGAATGTTTAATAAAATGTAAACAAAATTGATCAGTTTTGGAATATTTCCCTGGTTGATAGCAAATCCTGAAAAATTCCTCTTTTCCTTCCTTGTCTGCTCTGTAGATCTACGTTAGTAAGCCTTCATAAAATTCTGAGGTTTTAAATGTTCCCAGGGGATCTATTCAAGTGATTTTAATCAATCTGCCACAAAAAATCATAATAGAAACTACAATTATGCTATACACTATATATTTGATAGAATCAAGATGAGATACCACAAATTGCTTGAATAAATCAAATGAAAGAGCCATATGGAATGGGGATTGTGATAGTAATTCAATCTCTAAACTAGAGTCAAACAATCTTTTTAACCAATCTGATGAGACACCAAAATGGCTATATTTTATTCTTACGCTTGTTATATAGCTTTGTCCAGATTGGGCTCTATAAATTCTAGTTGGATTAAATTTTGTACAAGATGTTTATATTGCATCGCCAATTCATTTACTTCAAACAAATGTTTACTGGACACTTTATATGTGAAAATAATTTGCTTTTGGAGGTCTGTGTAATAGGAGTGACTGTCCCTGGAGGAGGGCTGCTGAACTCAGGGCTGCTCAGTTTTCCAACTGTGAACATGCTGATTTAGGCACAGGGTAAATTTTAATCAACATTTCACTCCAAGTTTTTCTTGAGTATCTACTTTGTTCAAATGCTGTTCCAGTAAATATAAATATATGGCAAGTAAAATCAGGTATGGTTCCTTTCTCTATGGGCCTTATAGACATCAATTAAATAGACATGTATGGGAAAATTTCAGTTGTAAGAGGTGTCATTGAAATATGAAATAGCCAGTACTTTCTGAGTGGCTTGGGATGGAAAAGTACAGTGAGTTCAGCTTCAAACATGACAAGTTTGAGATGCCTTTGAAAGATAGAAAATTTGATGTCAAATAAGCAGTTGAGTGTAAGAATCTGGAAATCAGGCAAGGGTTATTGATAGTTATTGTGAGTCTTCATTACTTAAGTCATAACTGAAGATAGAGGTGTGGATGAGATCACTTAAGAAGAAAGTAGAGTGAGTATGAAGGTGTGTGGAAATAGGAAAGGTTGATGTTATATGAGAATCTGTGTGTGCACTATTGGGCTGTTAGACCAGAGATAGAGCACCAGTTAGAAGCTCTATCACTTTGCACTTCAAACTGTGGTTGTTGAATCAGTAATGTTTGTTAGACATTCCAAGTTTCAGACACCACTAGGGATATACTGAATTAGAATCTGCATTTAAATAACATTCCCAGGTAATTTAAATATAATTTGAATGCATATTACTTTTTTAGGTGTGCTACTGTATACCACTCGATGCTATGAGAAATTAGTTTACAGTTTATTTATTCTCCTGTCTACAAGCATGTGAGCTAAGGAAAATGAAAGATTGACTTTAATCTTTGTATTTCTTGTGTTTAGCACAGTGCCTGGCATACATTAGATTTTTAATAATTGTACAATGAATGAATAAATACACAACTGGGAGAGAATGGAAGGTGAATGAGAATTGGTTTATTTTTCTATACCCCTCTGCCCAAATTCAAATACACTGTTATTCAACTTTGACCTCAATTGTAGTTTAAATTTACAGCTTTCCCATATCTTTTTGTCATGTATTCCCTTTCTTTCAAATATTTCATTGAAATGCTGCTGAGTTCCCTAAACTTCTTCATCTTAGATAACACATCTTTGTTATGCTATTTGTTTGAAACAAAACAACCCAAAGCCCTTTTAAAGCAGGTACATGCACATTAATATCATGCTACATTTCATTTACTTTTTGTTGTTAATCTGGTGCTTTTACAGAAGCAAATCAGTATTAATATTAGGTACTGCATTTCTAAATGGAAACTAGTAAATATGGTATTAGTAAAATTAGGCTTTTAAATACTTTCATCTTATTTTTCTCTGAAAATGGAATACAGTTTGATATGTGTAATTAATATTTGTACTTTGTAAAAATTTGAATACACAAAATCCTCTGTAATCTTGTATTCCCCTAGAGTTAATCACTTTTAAGAATTCGTATGTATATTTGTAGATATTTTATAAACATATGCAATTATATGATGGGACAATATGAGTAATTTTTTTCTTTGTTATAAAATACAATTGAATATAATTTATATATTATTTTTAACCTAATACCATATCATCTCCTCTTGACATGATTATTTGTTTTCCCTTTGTCATCTCTGATAACATCAATATTTGCCCTTTGTTTCTCCTTTCTTTTTTTTAATTTAATTTTTTTTTAATTTTACTTGAAGTTCTGGGGTACATGTGCAGGTCATGCAAGGTTGTTGCATAGGTGCATACATAACCAGGTGGTTTGCTGCCTCTATCCCCCCTTTGACTATATCAGGCATTTCTCCCCATGTTATCCCTCCCCATCCCCCACTGTCCATCCCCTGGCCCGCACAACTGCCCCCAGTGTGTGATGCTCCTCTCCCTGAGTCCATGTGTTCTCATTGTTCAACACCTGCCTAGGAGTGAGAACATGTGGTGTTTGGTTTTCTATTCTTGTGTCAGTTTGCTGAGAATGATGGTTTCCAGATTCATCCAAGTCCCTACAAAGTACTTGAACTCATTGTTTTTTATGGCTGCATAGTATTCCATGGTGTATATGTGCCACATTTTCTTTGTCCAGTCTATCATTGATGGGCATTTGGATTGGTTCTAGGTCTTTACTATTGTACAAAGGGCTGCAATAAACATACATGTGCATGTGTCTTTATAGTAGAACAATTTATAGTTTCTCTTTTTTATAGGAGCCATTCTTGCCTTGGGTTTGTTTATATATTGGGTTATCTGTTTTCTAGTGTATTTTTATTTTCTAATTTATTTATTTAGTATTCTAAAGGCTTTCTTACAGCTTTTCAAATGTCTCTTCATGTTCATTTTTTAAGTCTTGTTTATATATGTAAATTCATTATTTTACTAATTCACTTTATCATAATAAAAGCAATAAGACTATTAATTTTTTGAGTGCTCCTTGGTAGCATTCTGTAGGTTTTTTTTAATTTAAAAAATCTGCCATTTTAGTTTTGGTTTCTTCTTTGATCATGAGTTATGGGATCGAGTATTGCTTATTCTTTTAATTCCAAATTTTAATATAATCTTATTATTAGACTTACTCTACCATAGTTTATGACATATCTTGAAAGATATCTACTTATTAGATCAACTTTAAATTGTGGCCTAGTAAATGATGGAATTGATATAATTATTCCATAAGCATTAGATATTTATATTATTTCACTGTTTATAAGTAAAATATCATACATAGAAAATTTGACATTAATACAAATTTGAAAATTATTGGTCACATTATTCAAAGTCTCAACATTATGTTTTCTCTATTATCTATTGATCTATATAAATGGCATGTTAATGTCTTAAGACTGTAATGCTTTAAATTCCTCTCTGTATTGCTCATAGTCTTTGGTTTTGTTTTTATATTGTAGTGCATTTGCTAAGTGCATAAAGGCTTGTGATCATCACATAATATCCCACTAGCACTTGTTCAATATTTTGGCATAAAATTCTACATTTTAATGTAAGAAATGTATATTGCCACTCGTTTTCTTTCACTTATGTTTTTCACTCATCTATGGCAACTCTTTTACTTTCAGTCTTTCATGCCATTTTTCTCAAGTATACACCACTCAAATCCCAATCAAAAATGGCATGTAGCTCTGGAAATTTTACTCCAGGAAAAGTGATTGGCTGAAGGCGAAACATCTCACCTACCACTTTAGGTGAACCAGATTTGAGTGGCATTATTGAGGAGTAGCTATCAAACATGTTAGATTCATAATCAGGTCAGCTTGTGATATCAGCTAGCTTCTTGAGTTCTGGGAACTATGGCCACCGAGAGTTGTCCTCAGTGGACTCCTCTTCTGTGTATCCAGATCAGTCTTGGTGGGCTGTCATGCCCCTACTCACAGGACATGTTTTGTGATCCTAGCATATACAAGCCTTATCTTGGGAATAGGGGACACAAATGAGTCTCCTTCTGGGTGAAGTAGAGCTAGAGCTAAGTGGGTAAAAGGTAAATGGTCTAGCCATCTGAGCTCCCACAAGGGAGTTAAGTGGCCTTGGTGTTCACCAGGTTCAATCAGTTCAAAAGATATGAAATAATGATGTCCAGTAGGAGAGCCCACATCACTTGCATACTTCTCTACCTCCCTTTTATGGGTATATAGTATAGGTTCTGCGGTACACCCCTAGATTCCTCATTCAAAACTGTTGGAAACTGACAGCTCCTAGTTGAGTTCTGTGCGAGTTGTTCCAGACTGTAGTGCAGGGAGCTGCTTTTCCTAAGGGCAGCCATATCCAATAACTACTCAATGTAGGATTATTTTAAAATAACCATAACTCTTGTCCCAATTCAGGACCACTCTTCAGGGCTATCCCATTGCAAAGCTACATGTGGGACTGACAGAATTCAAATATTCTCTCTGCCCATTCCTGCTTTCTGTCCTCTCCAGCGGGTGGTAATCCTGAGAGTTTGCCCTAATGAAATTCCTGCATGCAAATTGCAATCTGTTTTTCAGGGAACCCAGGTAGTATCATCTCCAAAAAAATATGAAGCTCTAAAGGCCTAGGCAGGGCATCTTGCTGATTTCTGTTGGTGAAAAGATTTTCTTCTTTATATTTGTCAAGGCATATCAGTGAGAAACAGGAAATGAGAAATAGTCAAATTTGTATGTGGAGGCACTATCTTGTTTGCATGTCTTGTAATATGAAAGAATAGAGTTTATCTGTGTCATTGTAGTGAGCTAATGTGTTTTGTGCTGCAGTCTTGAAAATAAAGTCTAAAGGCGAGAAAAGAAGATTTGAAGAAGTGACCTAGCAATTACAATAGTGACAGCATCACTTAATGGGAGAAGTGGAGGGGATTGCAACTAAAGCAAAACTTTCAATTTACAGATGTGTATGACTTAGTCTGTTTCTTCAGTGCATGACTTATAAGATCAATTTATTTTTAGCCCTGTAACCTTTGCACAGGATTTAAAGGAGAAGGGTTTATGTACGTTTGTGACCTTTATTGGATCCATGTGCTATCATTTGAGGGCTATATTAAACAACTTAAAAAAAAAATTTTCTGGGATGAAAAAAATGATAGGTAAAAAATTGGACTTTAGAAAGCACTGAAAAGAAATAAGTAAATTTGAAGGAAAGTGTGAAACTTTGGGGTTGCAATGAATGAACTCTCCTACGGAGGAATAAACAATATTGTAAGTAGTGAAATTTGAATAAGTATGAAAGGGATGACCTGCGTGAAAGTGTTTTCCATACATTTTCTTGAACTTTAACAATCAGCAGTTATTTTTCTAGGGCTAGCTGGAATTCCAAAACAATGTTATTTGAAAGTTAGAAAATGAATTTAGACTGGGTACAGTGGCGCACGCCTGCAATCCTAGCACTTTGGGAAGCCGAGGCAGGTGGATCACTTGAGGTTAGGCATTCGAAACTAGCCTGAACAACATGGCGAAACCCCATCTCTGCTAAAAATACAAAAAAAAAAAAAAAAAAAAAAAAAATTAGCCACAGTGAAAAAAAATAAAAAAGAGAAAATGAATTTATATCTCACTGGGTAGCTCCCACTATTTAGAATTGTTACATTTGTCAACCTAATTCCATTTTTTTCATCCGTATACGTTTGCTCATTCATGCAACACATTCACAGAGTACCTGGTGTGTGCCGTATATGGTGTTAGATCTACTTACCTGCATAATTTCCTATTTTCCCTGGAGTTTTAACCATGATATACATTTGTGACCCAAGTTTGTGGGCTTTGGCTTTAGTAAAGGAATGTAACAGAAAGGAATATAAAGGAAGAAAATACATTTTGTAAACAAGGCCAGAGCATAAGACATCCTGAGAATTTTGGATTGGACATTGTAGCAAGTGATTATCTCAGCCATTAGCTAACAAAACACCAGGCAGCTGATAACTGGAAATTAGAAAAGGTGGTTGGCTTATTCCTATGTAGGGAAAAAAGCTCTGTGGGTTGCAGTGGAATCCAAAGAAGATAGAAATATATACTTTTTTGTGATTACTTCTAAGGGTATTCTGAGCTACTGATTTTTAAAGATAAATTAACATACAGAAAAATTAAGAAACTTGAACAAATTTATTTGCTGTTTCATTCAGAAATTAAATAAAACAAAATTTTCAGTCCAAGAATTTTTTCAAATCTTTAACTTGCTCTTCCTCCTATTTCACAGTTTTGCCTAAAGCAAACCCTGAGGAGACCTACTTTTTACTAGAACAGGGCTCATCCCCTATTGCCAGTGACATTTAATATGGATTTTCTGGTTTTCATGTCTGCAATAGAAAAGAACAAACTGTTCACACAATATATGGCAGAAATGATTCAAGTTCTCTTGTTCTGCATATCTTATCACGACGAATTTCTTTATACAGGACACTTGCCCAAGTGCAAACATCATTTGTGGCATTGATCCTTATTATGTTTAAGCATGCCGTTGAGACATCTCTCTGCCAGTCTTTCACATAAAATCCAATTGATTTAGCATTTACTTAAATGATTAGTGACTGTGTTATTATTCTTATTCAGTTACTATGTCAAATACATAAAAATGAATTTTTCATATTTTCAAATTGGAAAATATGCTTTTAACTAATAAAGTACAGAGAAACCGGTGACTATTCAAGCTGAATAATGCTGTATATTTCTTTAGTATTGTTTGAGACTTCTATAACATTGATTGTTTCTATAAATAAAAATAGAACACCAAGTCATTTTTCTTGTATGTATGAGAGATCATAAATTGTACAGACATATATAATGACCTTGATTCGACTTTTTCTCCTTTTTTAGTATTCCTTGTTAAAAGGGTAATGGCTATTAACATTTGAGGCAATGTGTCTTTTCTTAAATGTGTGGTACAATATGTTAAGGAATAAAAAATATATAAACCATGGTCTATATGAGAAAGCTTAAATGTGTGGTGCAGTATAGAATGAGCTATATTGTATATCTCAATATATTAAACGCATGGTAAATATATATATATGAGAAGTCTTAAATGCGTGGTAAAAAATATTAAGGAATAAAAAATTTATAAATCATGGTCTATTTGAGAAGTCTTCAGCTCTGGAGGGAAACAGAGATAGGGAAAATTGACATAATAATTCATATACCATTGAGAGAATTTGATGACATACTTGATGTCGAAGTTAGCGAAGAGACAAAACCTTTCCTTTCTGTCCCCTTCCTGTTCATCTTCTTGTTCTATGTTTATTGAATGCTTATTACTTGGTCTTAAACTTTTTTAGATTAATTGGAGAAGAATATATACAATAAAATAATTAAAGGATGATATAATCAGTGTTCTGCAAGCAGGAATAAGTGAAGTATTCAGAAGCCAGAATAAATCATGAAGTAGACTGGCTTGCTCCTTTATTGCTTTGACTAGGGAGTAGTTTGGAGCCCTACTGCCATCCACCTTGAAGGCAATTTCTGTGTTCTTTGTTGAGTGATCCTATACTACCCAACCACTCATACTACTTTCGAGGTTCTGATGGATCCCTACATCATTGCTGTTATTCCTGCCTTTTCTCCTCTTAAGAAGACGTTTGTACAGTAGTTCCCCCTTATCCATCAGGAACACATTCCAAGGCCCTCCAGTGGATTCCTGAAACTGCAGATCTCACTGAACCCAATACGTACTAGGCTTTTTCTTAAACAACATGATCCTATGCCATATGATAAAGTTTAATTTATAAATTAGGTAGTAAGAAATTAACAAAAAATGATAAAAGAGAACAATATAGTGTGATAAAAATTATGTGAATGAGATCTCTTTCTCTGTCTCTCAAAATATCTTACTGTACGGTTCCACAGTGGCTGAGCCCACATAGGGTAAAACTACGGATAATGAGAATCTACTGTAATACACGTCCTATTCCTCTGTAGTTATCCTATAACTTTCTTTGCTTGCATCTAGAAGCCAACATATTTTCCAAGATGTTTCTGAGAGAGTTCAGTTTGTACAGTCAACAACAGTTCAGTAGACAGTCCATTTGAATCAAGGCTAGTATTTAGGATTGGGAGAGATTTACCAACTAATAAAAATATTGATAAGAAAATGATGGAGCAAGGAAGGTCAGCAGATTGTTTAAGCTTGTCAGCAGACCAAAAGTACCCATAGGCTAAAAGATATAATTCAGGGTACTTCAGGCCTCACTGAAGCATTGATTCATATCTTGCTGCCGAGGAACTTAGAGTTAAAATGCTAAGCACATAAAAGGACATCATGGATAAACAATAATGCACTCTCTTCTTTGCTAACATGTAAAATTGGCTTTGTGATTTCTGCTTGAGAGAGAGATAGAGAGAGAGAGAGAGAGAGAGTGTGTGTCTGTGTGCCATTTCCTTGCAATAGAAAGATAATATTCCTTGTTCTCTTCTACGTGAACACAATTCTACTTTAAGTGGTCACATTATTCTGTTTTCATAAAACTAAACTAGCTGCAGGGTGTGTAAAAAACATTAGTAGTCATTTCTTTAATTGATATAGTAGAAACAGTGACTACTGATTGATGCTATATGAATAAATGGGCTTCTTTAGCTATTTTCTTCACAGCTCAGAAGTGGTACGGTATTTATGATTTAAGTATTTCTTATTGGTGAGTCAGTAATATTCAAGCTCTAAGATAGGGATGGCATCATTTTCTTCACATTTTTGGTATTGCACACCACCCCTAGCCAAAAACATTGACTATTGTAGCTGCTCAAGAAAAGATGAATCTGATAAAGGTTAAAAAAATAAAGATTATGTTCTTCAACTGCCTTCAGTGGCATTCAACAGAGATTCACACTTGTTCATACGTACTTCTAGCCTATGAAAATATGACTAGCAAAATTTTATTTAAATCATTGCATCTCTGTTGCTAGTTCTTACTCTCAGCAGTATTTTTTTGGTACAATTCCCAAAACCATAAAAAAAATCAGAGTGGCAACTCATGCTCCATGGTATCTCAACGTATGGCCATCAATAAAATAATCAAGCCAAAGAATTTATAATTTTATTGCAGTTGCTGCTGATTCAAGGGTTACAATAAATGCAGTCTATACTGTAGTGCCCTTTACAGAAAAAGTGTATTGCATTCACTCTCAAAGAGCATTGGTAAAAATTATTCTTGAATATATAAGATGAAATCCTGAAAAAAAGTTATGGAAATTGTTTTTATTATGTTTTAATTTTCCAAATGCATGTCAGTGTTCACCTTTATAATCTGTGCAACCTCTTTGCTTCACAGTTTTGTGATAGATTTGGCAGCAAAGTAAAACTGGAGTGTTGAAGTGGCAGCATGAGCTCTGAAATGAAAGGCTTTTGGCAGAGTTTTGATTGGTTGCTCAGCCCCACAGTAATCAGTTAAAGCTGACCTTCCCTCAGAGCATGCTGGAAAATCAGGGAAAGCTTCTTCTCCCTGTACCTTTCCTCCCCTCCTCTTTTTTATAAAAACAAGATAGTGACTCTGTGCATTTGGACTAAAGACTATCTCGAATATGAATAGGTAGATGGTGAAAGAAATGATACACCAACCAGTAGAGTTAAAGGGTGAACGATGACAGAGCATCTTTAAAAAGTAACTTAAGAAAAGTTTGTTCTGAATGGACTACGCTTTTCTCTGGCACATGTGTATAATAAGCTTCAGTGTTCAATGACAGTGTTTTCTGCTGCTGTTGGTGGATACTCAGACACTGATAACCAGTATTTTAATAAATAGATATTCTTCATTTGACATTAAGTGATTCATTCAACTCTTTTGCATATTTTGAAACAAAGTCATCCTATGTTATTAAGAAAGAGTTATGGCAGATATATCATAAGCAACATTGTATTTACCCATTAATTTGGAGGTTTCTTTATGTATGATATCTTTGGATTAGTATTATCTGGCTAATTTGAAACTTTCACTTCTGCTGCACCAGAACTAATACACGCACTAACCAACCAACCAACCAAGCAACCAACCAAACAAAGCATATCACCAGTTATAAAGGAATCGTGAATATATAGTTTAACTTCGGTTACATCTCCTCTGTATCACTATTGGTATGATTATCTACCAATTACATATCATGTTCATAGACCTTTATGTGAATAATTTCTGATGTCTGTCAGACCTCTAAAACATTTAGGAATGTATGCTATTACATTTTGGTTGTATTACTGAAAAAAATGTCTTTGAAATCTACTGTTTATAATTGATGGTAATGTTTATACAGCAAGCTGGCATTAGTGCTTGTATGCCATAAGGAATAAAAAAATGTTTGTTTTACTATGTAGTAGGAGTTCTTGATTTGTTTTATTTTGTTCAAACATTAGAAAAATTTTAAACATACAGAAACATTAGAAGAGTTTTAAAGAATCTGTCTATCAAACACAGATTCTGTAATTACTATTTGGCTATCCTTGTTTTATTACTTAAATATCTACCTATCCATGTCTGTTTCTCCATCATTCAACCTTGATATTTTTATGCAATTCAAAATAAGTTGCAGACATCTGCATGCTTCCTCCTAAATATTTCAGCATGCAACACCATAAAGTCCCATATTTTTTAGTTTTTATACTTTTGAGATAAAATTTACATATGTGATAAAATGCACAAATCTAAAGTGTAAATTTTCTGAGTTTATGCAAATGCACACAACTGGTATAACTCAAACCCCTATGCAGATTGAAACACCTAGAATGTTCTTTCATTATCCTTTCCAGTCAATTTCCACCTCCACAGTCAGTTCTCATTTTTTTTTCCAGCACACATTAGTTTTTTCTGTTCTAGAATTTCTAAATGACATCGTTCAGGACGTGCTCTTTCATGTTTACCTTCTTTATTCAGCATTGTTTTTAGAGTTTACCGTGTTGCCTAATGTATCAGTATTGCTTATCTTTTTCTTGCTAAGTATAAATATTCCATTGTATGAACATAGCACGAATTTTTTAGCCAGACACCAACATTTCATTTGTTTTCATTTTTTTTTTTTGTATTTTGAATAAAACTACTATGAACCATTTTATGAAAGCATTTTTTATGGATACGTATTTTCTCTTGGGTAAAAACCTAGGAAGGTAAACTTGGGTTCTTTTTTTACTCATCAGAATACATAAAATAAACTTATTCTATTTAATTGTAAAAACATTAAAAAAATTCAAATAAAGTAGCCCAAAGGACCCCTACTGATTCTATCCTACATGCTATAAGTTGAAATTATTCTTTCATTAGTAAAATGTTAAAATAGAAATAAATATGTGATAAAATAACTTTTGTGACTTTTTGGTGTACTATTATTTCTTTCAAGCACTGTAGGGTTCAGTACTTTGGTAAATTTATTTCAGGCTCTCAGTGTCACACATAAGAAGTATTTTTCTTTAAGTTTTGTTATCTATCTCTTAGTAAATGAATGAAATGAATGAACTTGCACTACAAAAGTCATTTTAGATCTTCAGCATAGCAAAAATCAAACATTTGTTGACTTTTTAATGTGTATTTCCAACTATAGCATCCACCATGAGAAGAAAACTTGAATTCACAATCATGAATATATATTCACACTACCTAACATTGAATTTGCAATATATAAAGTAGCCATAAAAATAGAGGCATAAAATAATTACTCTGAATGCAAATGTCCCAAAGTAGCTTTAAAACAATATATCTGGGAACCATATAATAAGAACCGTTAAGAGTTTACCTCAAGTAAAACATGACAAGTAAGATAGTTTTATCTCACTGAGAACTGTGTGAAAGATTGGTAAAATTGAGGCTTAGACAGTAAACATATATGTAAAATATATGCTTCAATGTCAAAATCTAGTTTTTGAAAATCAGTAAGACCAAGTAACAATGAATGGAAAGATTAATATATTTACCATAAGTTTTATGAATAAGGTAGATATGAATTTCCCAAAAACATATTAAAGCTATTTCACATATACTTACTTTACTACAAAAGTTTTATGGTAGCTGTTAAATTTAAAAAGAAGATGAAAATTTATATTTGGCAAATAAGTTTGGATGCATATGATAATACATATTCCTTCTACTGAACAATATCACCATCTGTTTCCATATTTACATGACTGTTTGCATGAGTGATAAAACAAAATTATACATATTTATAGAATTTATTTAATGATAACAATTGTAATCAAGTTCAATGTTATGTAGAGGTAGCATTTCTTATAGCCCAAAATTTAATTTTTCCCTTACATTATCCTTCAAATTAACTTAACTATATAAATTCCATGGTTATATTTTTCCTTCATGCTAGGGCACATGTAATTGTGTGCATGTGTGTGTGTATATGTTTCTGTTTGTGTATGCACACAGAACCAATTTTGTTTGAGAAAAAATATGCTGTCAATTTTAAAGGACTGCCAGTTCAAAAAATACTTGACAAATGGTAAAATTCATTATTGTTCCTAAAAAGTAGAAGACTAGTAGAAATGTATTATTATTTTCCTAGTAATGTAACAATGTGAAAATAAACTGGGTATTCTAGTCTGAGCATAGATTTTAGAAATATTTTGCAAATGAAAAGTCTGACCATTAATGAAATGAGAACTTAGTTGTATGATGACTTTTGTATCACCCAGACAATTTCGTCTTTAAAATATTTTTATACTGAGAACAACTTTGTGTTATTTTGGTGCTTTTTGTTATTTTTTTATTGTAGTACTTCGTGTTTTTGTCTATCTCATAAGACATTGCATGCACTGACATTCCATGCATGAAATATGAGAATTGTCCTGTTTATTTCTGTTTGAGACCTAAACACAAGTGTTATTAAAATATGTAAAATATAAGCATTCATTTAATATTTTAAAAATTAATAAATGCCTGATATACTATAGAGTAGAAAGTGCAGATTAGTGGGAAGGCAACAGCCTGTTCAAAAACTGATACCGGGATATTTATTAAAGGTATGAGTAGAGTCCTACCTCACACTAAGCACTAAAAATCAATTTCAATTTCATTAAAACCCCAAATGTGAAAAGTAAAATAATAAAGTTTTAGAAAAGCTCTAACTATGCAACATATAGTTTAATAATGGCATGAAAATGAACTCTTATTTACTCCAAAGATACTATAGAAAGTGCGACGATAAATCATAAAGTAGAAATGGACTCTAGCAACACAAAAACTGATAAAAGATTTTTGAGTTGATATACACAATTCAAAAGTGATATTTGGATTATATCCAAAATATTTTGAAAACTTTTGTGAATGAAAAAAAAGAGTCTTGACAATCCAGTAGAAAAATAGTAAAAGTGAAAATCCACATTGATAAAATATTGAAAATTAACCTTTTTAGTAATTAAGAAAGTGAAATCATAATTTGATACTGTTATATACCCAATACATTGGCAAAACTGAAATCTGACAGCACCATGTATTGTAACAATATGGAGAAGCATGAATGTCATATGTTCCTTGCACTGTCACTTTGGAAAACAGCTTGATATTACCTACTTAAGCTGAAATGCACATCCCTGTCACTGAGGAACTTCACATGTGAAAATACGCACCAGAAGACAGGCACAACAGTGCTTATAGTACAAGCATTGTGTCTTTGAGTTGCTGCTGGAAAAAGGCAGAATCTCCAGTTGTATTTGGAAGGACAAATTGATAGGTTTATACAATGGACTGACATAACACAAAAAACCCCGATATAGCTAAACTAGTCAAGATGGATGGGATTCACAAACATAACATTAAAGAAGCAAGTCACAAGCAGATAGAAAGCATGATGAAGTTGTGAAGTTTTCTTTTTTTTAAAACTTCAATAAATTACATTGGAGATGCACACATGGCCAATAAAACTATAAGAAAAATAAAGGGAATGGCTATTATTATTTAAGAAAAAGGGAGGATGTGGTTTAGCAGACACATGGAGAAGACTTCTAAGGTTCTGAGACTGTTAATTCAATATAAAATAAAACTATACATTGAGGAAAATGTCCTATATCTTATTTGATTATGTAATAATAGTATACCATAGCACCTGGGAAAGCAATAACATGGATTGTAAGCTCTTTCAAATTTATATTTGTTTTCTATTACTCTGTAACAAATTATCACAAACAGTGGCTTAACACTCCACACATTTATTATGCAAGTTTCTGTGGTCAGGAATAAGAATGGGTCCTTTGCTTCAGTGTACCTCTGTGGCTGCAGTGAAGATAATGGACCTACTTGGAGTCTCACCGAGGGCTCAATCAATTAAGAATCCAAACCGACTGAGGTTTTAGGAAGATTCAGTTCCTACAGATTGTGGAACTGAAAGCCTCAGCTTCTTTTTGGCTGTTGGTTGGAAGCTGCCCATTGCTCCTTTCCTCTTCATAGGGCCTTTGCCATCAAAGCCAGTAAGGGTGTGCATTGCTAAAGAGTCTGCCAGCAGGAGAAAGGTTATAATTTTATGTAATACAATAATAGAAGCTACATTACATAACTTTGCCATCTTTTACTGGTTACAACAAGATGCAAGTCCTGTGCACATTTAGGGCAGAGGAAAAAAGATTCACCAGGACATGAAACCAGCAGCAGAAAAACATTGAAGGTGATCTCCAATGATTGAAGGTGGATACGAAGGCAGATAGTGTCTGTCTGCCACATCTTCTGTAGCTATGTGTAATTCCAAGGCTCTGATCAATTTTCATTTTATTTTGTACTTACACTATAAACCTTTTCTATACCATGCATAACTAGTAGTACTGTACCTTGCGAGTAGTGGAGAGTCAAAGAATGTGTATATAAATAAAGTAAGGAATCTTATGTTCTCTGAAAATGGACAATTAAGCTATACTTTGAACAAGTGCACATTATCAGTCTATCTGATAGAATGAAGTTATTGTTTTTGAATTTAAGGCTAAATGACGTAGCATTTCAAGAGAATACTTCAGAAGAAATTCATAATTTTTCCAGTATTGCCTGTTTTATCTCATATAAAATTTCATAAACTGCATAAAAAGTTGACTTAACTAAACTTCTTATCAGTTACATTGAAAGAACTGGGGGTGAAGAAATATTTAGCTAATATCTCTCATAAAAGCTTTAAACATAAAATGATTTTAGGCAAGTAGAGAGAGAACTGAGTGTTTATAAGAATTACAGAACTGAACCTCTTGGAAGTGATCACAATAGTATATATTGCTTGAGTATTTTGTATCAAGTACTGTTTTAAACACCTACCCTGAATTAATTTATTTAATCTTCTTAAACACATCTTGCTAGAGGCAGCATTATTATCCCAAATTTGTGAATGGGGAAATTGAGCCCCAGTATAGTAAAGTGACTTAAAAGTCTGCATAGTGAGTAAGTGGTGAAATGATCCTGAGAATACAAATCTGGCTTCAGAGCTGGGGTCCCTAACCTCTGCTGTTGTACTTCTGCCACCCTGTTTCCATGGCTACAGCACTGGTAACGAGACAGATGAAGACTACATCTTTGGATGTTTTCTGAGTTAAGCTGGGAGGGGTGATAATACGGTTTGACTTTGAGTCCCCACCCAAATCTCATGTCAAATTGTAATTCCTAGTATTAGGGGAGGGACCTGGTGGGAGGTGACTGAATCATGGGGGCAGATTTCCCCCTTGATGTTCTGGGGATGGTGATAGAGTTCTCAAGACATCTTGTTGTTTTAAAGTACATAGCCCTTACTCCTTGGTATTCTCTCTCTTCTGTTCTGCCATGGTAAGAAGTGCTTGCTTCCCCTTCGCCTTGTACCATGATTGTAAATTTCTTGAGATCTCCCAGTCATGCTTCTTGTACAGCCTGTGGAACTGTGAGTCAATTAAACCTCTTTTCTTCACACATTACCCAGTTTCAGGTAGTTCTTTTTAGCAGTGTGAGAACAAACTAATAGAGGTGATAAAACACACACACACACAAATGTCTGATTTGATTTTATCCCTGTGTATGCATATGCTTCATTCACCTTGTCTTCAGAAAGTGAGATGGCCAACCCTGATTAGCAAAATCCACCAACCCACCTCGGGTATTTTTTTCCTGCTCTAGAATTCTACAATGTTGATTTCAATTGTAGCTGAATCTGAGTACCTGTGTTTGGAGCACACAGTAAGCTGTGCTGAACACCTTGTATCAGAACATCTTTTTTCTAATTTGCATTGCTAACAAGGATTTCAATCTACTAAAAGCTCTGTCTTTAATACCTTGGGTAACAATAAATACTTTGGAAATTTAAAGTTCAAGAAAATCAATGTTCCTGCCCCTCTTTTCTTTGTACTTGTTTAGAATCTCATTTTAATGAGGCCAAAGTCACAGACACTATCTCCTGAGTGCCTATAAACTATCCTTTATTCTGGCCAGAGTTCTACTAACAAGCATCATTGCAAAATTATTCTATTATTTGCTAGAGGGAGAGGATAAAAATGTAAAAACAAAATTAATGCAAATTTATCAACATTGTCAAACAAAGGTGAACTCAATGATGCCTCCCTAGTGATGGAACTTGAGCTGAATTTTAAATACTCCAGCATTACCACTAAATCAGCATCACTTAAGCCTCAGCAACATGTAGTTGACCCATGTAACAGACCCACATGGGTATTCCCTGAACCTGAAATGAAAGTAGGGAAAAAAGAAAAAAGCTGAGTCACAAATAGAGATATAACTTCATAGTGCTTTTCAAATAAACCAAAGTGAGAGTAATTAAGCGAAGCTATGCTTATAATTCCTATTTTCTTGATGAAATAATAAAACGATGATAATTCAGATTATGATTAGGAATAACTTAGATTTATGAAGAAATATATTTTAGTGTGGTTGTTTATTTAGGTCTGAAATCATAATTGACCCAGAATTCTTACCTTTCATTTTAGATGATATATTAATATTCAGAAAAAAATACTTAGGATGCAGAGTGAACATGGGGTGAGTATCAAACAGAATTGAATTATGTTAGTTGAAAAAATTCCCATCAAATGAATTCATAAATTATAATAGGCAGGCCAATCAGATGCTTAAGAATGCTCACTAGGCAAGCAAATGATATTTGTTTGAAATAAAATAGTTACATTTTTAGAACAAATTTGAAAATGTTAATATAAAAAAGATTAATATTTTTCTATAATACATGACCAATTTATGGGTTTAACAATATGCCATTGATCTAGTTGCAAAGATTTTTATATGAACAGATACATTAAAGTTAAGATTACATGTTCTTAAAATGACCTGTAATTTTGGGGTATTCCTATTTTAAAAAACATTATCTTTAATCATTTGATCATTGTAAATTACAAATGATCATTTAGTCATGGTATTTATGTTGGTAATTAATTATTTTTGAGACGTTGAACAAGCTGTTATTTCTACATTTAAATTTCAATAAATTCACTTGTATCAGATAATTCTTGACATATTACAGCTGCATTTAGGAATGATTTTGTGGTGAACACATTTATTATCTCACCATATAATCTCAGAAGTATTTAAGAATAAGTTATTATGGTCAGCATGTAAAAACATCCTCTTTTCTTCCCCTTTTTAAAGACAATGAATTTCTAATAAGTGAATTTAAATCACTTGAGTTCACATTTCATGAAAAGTATAGGAAAATAAAATAATTTTTAGAATGTTTTTAATGCTAATTTTTACAGCTTGTTTCCTAACCTGTTTCTATGAATTATTTTACGTAAAATTAATAATTCATATGTTTCAAGTCAGCATAACAAATACAATTGAGGTATAACTATAAAGAGAATCTATATTTAGTTCAAATTCTGTGATAAATTGGACTAGATGTAAGAATACATTAGGACCGTTTGTTTAACATCCTTGCAAACACAGTACCAACCAGATTTTAAAAATAATGTGGATCCTTTATGTGATTTTCTCCACACTATTGAAGCTAAGAGAAACAATATTCATTTACATATTTACTATATCCCTTTACTCTTCAGTTTTGACTTACTTTACCTATATTTGATATTTTTAATTTTAGCCTAGAGTATTCATTAATTTTGACTCTTTCAATAGACTTTTAATTATTTCTGTTACCAACTATCTAACCTCCCTTTTACATATTTTATTAGACTTATAAGGCAATTTTATTATGGGTAATATCATTAATAATACAGATTTAAATTGTTTTAGACTACATATCCTCATGAATTCAACAGTTATGACATTGCTTATGTTTTGCATTGGCTCACCACATTCACATGTCTCAAATCTTGCTTCTACATGAGTGCTTGTATTTCTGGAATTTTTTTTCTGAAGTATGGTTTTGTTGCCAACATCCTAACTGTAAAAGTATTATTTCTCTTATCAAGTTGAAAACACAAACTCGCTTAGACTTATCCAGTATTATTGCTCAAAGATACTGCTAATGAACATGTTATGTTAAAGGTGATTGTTAAAAGTTAAAGATATTTAATGCTTGGTCTTCTTGACACTTCTAATAAAAGTAAAGAGAAGAGCAGAAGAGAAAGGGAAAGGTAAAAGAGGAGAGAGGGGAGAAGATAGAACAACAAAATACGAAAGAAGAAAGGAAAGGATGAAGGAAGAAGAAAGGAAGGAAATGAAGGAGAGAGGGAAATACATAAACATACATGTGCTTGGCAATACAGAACTTCGTCATTTGGTCTGTTCTTATTATTCCCCATAAAGACCCTCTGGCCTATCTTTCATTTTCTCTGCCAGATGGACCTGAGAGTGGCCATTTATTTATTGAATGTTCCAGAAGATAGAATTCATATTGCAAAAGAAAATACACTACCCTTGAAGAGAGTATAGTTTCAGTATTTTAGGAACGTTTTAGACTCATTTGGATGCTGATTTATTGAAATCTATTTTGAAAGCCTTTAATAGCTGGGTATCATATATGAAAAGCATAAAGTTTAAGAAATAAATGACCTGGTGTTTTCATTATTAGTTACTCATAAAGAAAAAATAGCTCACTTTTATTTACATTTAAAACAGCAGTCTTAAACATGAATTACCTTAACTTTCGATCTTTTGCCAAACTCTTTTATACTTTGTTTGGATGAAGCGATTTTTGTTCTAGAATTATTATAGTGACTATAAACCTTTATTGCTTCATTTCTCATCTGCCTTTGTTTAATTGATCACAATTATAGAGCAAAACAAAACTTCATAATTAAATGTAGAGTAGCACATATTGTTACAACATTGAGCAGAGATAATCCAAAATGATAATTTTTTGCCTTTATTTAGGCCAAAATTTTGTGCCAGAAAAATGACCTCCAGAATTCATAAAATATAAATATCTTCATGTCCCAGTAAAATATCTTGCCTTCAGTGCTCAATTCATGCCAAGATTTAATGATCTCCAAAGTATTGATTTTATCTTTAGTTTCCTGAAATAATAACTTCTTATGATAATAAATCTTCAGGCTCTAGACAAATCAGTCATGTGAAGTGAAATCAATCTTCTCTTTACCCAGTAACTTTTTTTTCAGTCCATAGAGTGAAGGTTTTTCCTTTTAAAGGAATAGGTGCATATTTCAGCCCTGATTTTCTGTACTTTTAAATTTAATCTGCATACTTAAAGATCAAAAGTACAGCACTATTTTTAATTACTACTTTTCACTAGAGAATCTAGTCAGTATCTTCTTCCTTGAAAGGCAAAATTATTTTTTAGCCATTACTGTGATTGCAGTACTACCAACTAGTAGCTTAAAGAGAAATGTGAAAACACAGCTTCCAGATAAAATACTTAATACGTATACTGATATTTTAGTTGCCTTTTCAGGGTAATTCTTGATTTTCTGGTTGGGAAATTGAGAGAGCAAATTCTGGGCAGTGTAAGTTTCAGAGGAAGTGTACCGAATGTACTTTGGATATCGTGATTTGGCAGTATGTGAGGGGAATCTTTGTAGATATGCTTGTACTTACCATCACCTAGGGAAAATCACAGGGAAAAGATAACACAAGAGATAGATGAAAGAAAAAAAGAAGTTGAGAAGTCCCGGCTTTGAAGGGAAGTTTGGAGTTATGAAAAACTAAAACAGGGTTAAAGAATGAATGTGAAGAAATGCAGGAGTGAGAAAACAAGCACACAAAACAAAATAAAAACACAAAAACCAGCAGTGTCTGGATATGGAAGTCAGAATAGGAAAGAGTTCAAGTAGGACAGAAGGCTTAATCATGTGAAATGTTGCTGATGAAAGTAACATTAGGCTTGAGAGTCACAGAGTTTGCAAAATAGGAGGGAGGTAGTGACGCTGGCAGGAATACTTTTATTAAAGAGGAGAAGTGGAAACTACCTGGAGTAGGATAACGGATAAATGTCACCTGAGGAAGTCCAGACTTCTAGGCTCTGCTTTTTATTGAGAGGAGGAGAAGGGCAGTAATAGTTTGATCTAGGGGAGACCTCTCTCTCTCTTTCTCTCCCTCTCTCTCTTTTTTTTTTTTTGGTAAGATTAAAGGGATGACATTGAGGAAATCTTTTGAAGTATTTTGCCACTCAGTTAATAATCTCTCTGTTTCTTAGTGGTATGAATGAATTTTAGAACTTAGATGGCCTCTTGAGTTGTGATTCTTAAATTTCCTATGGCCAGTATATTAAGAGGGAAAGAATATTCAATTTTCATCATCTTATGGTAATTCAGAGTCCTTTGACAGTTTCTATTTCAACTAACTAGGCAATATTGATTATGATATTTTCCCATATAACTCCTTCACTCCGTAATTTAAACATTGATCAATTCTAGGATCAAGCTTAGTAAGAAAATAAGTATTGCCATTCTGCTTAGAGAAAAAAACAGTACCAGTCTCTTCCTCCTTAACCCTGTACCTCCTATGGCCTATGGCAACTTCTCTTCTCCCCTTCTCCATAATGGAGAAGTTTCAGAAGCCTTGCCTTCTTCAAACAGTGCAAAAATGCTTTTAAAATGCTTTTGCTGTCATTAGATACAGCTTCGTTGGAGAGAGGTGGAACAAAGATAATTAGATCAACTCACATTATCAGATTTTAAAATTCAATCTGATAAATTTTATTAGCTAATTCCTGTTCCTCAGTAGCTGCCTATAAGGCAAACCAAATGGATATGAAAACATTAATGCTGTGCTTGCAGTCAGAGTTATGCCTAATGAGATGCCATGATGTCTAATACATTAAAATTACAGGATCCTTGTGAGGTGGCATCATATTTAATGCTTTTCTTTCAGGTGTCATCTATAATAGATTCAACACAGTGAATAAAATACTTAATGATATTTGCTCTTGCTCATGTCCCAAAGCTTATTGTTTGCATTAAAGGGTAACTATACCTTTACTAACAGAAGTATAAAAGTTTTATATTCAGTGCAGTTATAAAGTGATGCTGACTCTCCTCAACACTGCCCCTACCTCAACACCACACCACTTTTCCAGTAGCAAAGCACCTTTTTTAAAGGATCGGAGACTGAGTACTTTTATATCTTGCAGAGATTGTCCATATCAAGGCAAATAATTAGTTATAAGGGGAAAATAAATAAAAAAGTTCCAATCAGTGTGCTCTGTTGCACTGTAAGCCTAAATCGATCTCACTGTTTGATGTCAGCCACTGATCAAAATGGTGCCGTCCAACCCAATCCAGAGCTTTACCTCACTGTGTTTGCTAATGGTCCATTAAGAAATTTGAATTGCGTCCAGGACATTTTGCTTTTGTCTTTGTGCTCATTCCTTTTGCTATAGCAGGATCCGCTTGTCCTTCCTTAAACATTCACACTATCACTTGCATGATAGGTGAGAGTGTTGCTTTTCAAAGTTGGATTAAACTCTATTGATGTACTAGGGTTACTTTTTCTTTCTTTTTTCAGGAGCGGGGAGGCTGCATAAAAAAATACAAAGGTGTGGCCAGACACGGTGACCCACACCTGTTATCCCAGCACTTTGGGGGGCCGAGGCAGGCGGATCACAAAGTTAGGAGACCGAGACCATCCTGGCCAACATGGTGAAACCCTGTCTCTACTACAAATACAAAAATTATCTGGACGTGGTGATGCATACATGTAGTCCCAGTGACTCAGAAGGCTGAGGCAGGAGAATCACTTGAGCCCGGGAGGCGGAGGTTGGAGGGAGTCAAGATCGTACCACTGCACTCCAACCTGGCAACAGAGAAAAAAAAATTTTTTTTGGTTTGCCTTCTCAAAAGCTCATTTTATGTTTCAAACCCTTACTATAGAAAGAGGCAAAAATACAGATTTCTAACAAATTTCTCTGGTTTGAGTGTGAAACAGTGCCAATCCTGTTACGGAATACAATAGTGAACACTGTGCATGCAAACATTGTGCCAGGCACTCAGCAGAGTACAAAAGAAAAAGATGAGTCAGTCCCTGCCTGGCGGTCATAACTTAGAGGGAGAACCCAATTACACAGGTGGAAATACCTGAGGCCCATCATGGAAGAACACACTAACGTGTGCAAAAACCACCCTGCTGCTATTGGTCACAGTGCAGTTAGAAATGAAATGCAAAGTTTGGAACTGAGGAGAGCAGCATTTCCTTCTGTGATGGATGATGAGTATATGTGGTTACTCCGAGCCTAGCAGCCTATGAGACAGAGAGCCCAGTGAACAGTTTACTGACATCTCCAACTTACAGTCTATGCTCTGCTTGACTGTATTGACCACTGCAAGGGACTGGGGAGGCTTCATGGATCTGCATATACTCACTGTGAGAGTGATATCAATATCCTTTGCTCTACTTGCTCTTGACTCTGTAGTAAATCAAAACAAATGTAGTTGTATTAGTCAGGGTTCTCTAGAAGACAGCCCCTATAGGACAGAACTAATAGTATACAGAATTATTTATTTATATATATGAATGACTTTTGTGTGTGTGTGTGTGTGTGTGTGTGTGTGTATGTGTATATATATATGTGTATATATATGAGGAAGGATTTAGTAGGGGAATTGGCTTATGTAATTATGGAGGCTGAAAAGTCCTTTGAGAGGCCTATCTGCAATCTGGAGACCCTGGGATGCCAGTAGCATGGGTCAGTGCAAGTCTTAAGACCTCAGAACCTGGAAAGCTGATGATGTAACTCAATTTAAAGCAAAAGGTTTGAGAACCTGAGGGGGTCACTGGTGTTAGTTCCGGAGTCCAGAAACCGGAGACAATAAAGTTCTGATGTTCTTAGGGCAAAAGACGGATGCCCCAGCTTCAGGAGAGGAAGAAAGAATTCCCTTTGTGTTCTATGTGGGCCCCCAGCTGATTGGATGATGCCTGCCCACATTGAGTGCAGAGCTGCACCACTCAGTCCGGCAACTCACGTGCCAATCTCCTCCAGAAACACCCTTACAGACATATCCAGAAAGAATGATTTACCAGCTTTCTAGCCATTCCTTAATCCACTCAAATTGACACCTAAAATTAACCTTCACAGTAGTCTTGATCCAAAATAAAATTTTCATTCTTGTCAGTCATTGAAATTTCCACAACTCTTCCTGATATTACTTAGAATAACTGACAAGCACAAAAGCCTTAGAGTAATACAACACACAACCTTGTAAGTTATAATTGAGTATCTACCATGGATTTCACACAGGATGTGAGATAATTAATTAGGAAAGACTACTATTTGACAAAGATTATGGAGGAAACGGGAAGATCATAATGCAAAATTTGATCTATATAGATTTTTCTTGTACTGTAGTTTGTCTTATTTATGATTGGTGTTCCCCATAAATTCAGCTTGTAAATGTAGCATAAGGATTTCTCTGGCCTCCTCTACATTACCTATCCATGTCTGCTCCTATTTTTAACTTTCTTATTCTCATGGAGTTTCCAAGTGCATATCATACTTGGATTAGGTGCTAAGCCACACAGGATAGAAATGGAGATCAGGCTTTTATAGTTCAAAGACTGATGGTTATATCTTGCACTTATGATAGCATGTACTGCAGGATGCCTAAAAGTAATTTTGAACAGCGTAGCTCATAACTTGATTTTCATGTCTGAAGTGTTATAATATGGAGATATAGATAGTCCTCAATAATGGCTTGACCTAATGATTTTTCAACTTATGATGGTGTGAGAGGGATATGCATTCAGTACACTTGTTGACTTAAAATGTGATTAAGTCTCAGACCTCAATCAACCCATCTTAAGTTGAAAAGATCTTAAGTCAAAAATGCACTTTCTTTTTTTCTTTTCTTTTTTTTTTTTTTTGAGACGGATTTTCGCTCTTGTTACCCAGGCTAGAGTGCAATGGCGCGATCTCGGCTCACCGCAACCTCCGCCTCCTGGGTTCAGGCAATTCTCCTGCCTCAGCCTCCTGAGTAGCTGGGATTACAGGCACGCGCCACTGTGCCCAGCTAACTTTTTGTATTTTTAGTAGAGACGGGGTTTCACCATATTGACCCGGCTGGTCGCGATCTCTTGACCTCGTGATCCACCTGCCTCGGCCTCCCAAAGTGCTGGGATTACAGGCGTGAGCCACTGCACTTTCTTTTTTTGAGACAGAGTCTCACTTTGTCACCCAGGCTGGAGTGCAGTGGTGTGATCTTGGCTCACTGCAGCCTCTGCCTCCCGGGTTCAAGAGACGCTCCTGCCTCAGCCTCCCGAGTAGCTGGGACTACAGGTGCCTACCACCGTGCCTGGGTAATTTTTGTATTTTTAGTAGAGACTGGATTTCACCATATTGGCCAGGCTGGTCTCGAACTCCTTACCTCGTGATCTGCCTCCCAAAGTGTTGGGACTACAGGCATGAGCCACCCCACCTGGACTGAAAATGCACTTTCAAATTACAAAATCCTCAACCTACAGTGGGTTTATCGGAATATAACCCCATCTTAAATCAAAGAGCCCATGTTCATAGTGCATATGTGAATATATTTATAGCTATTCAGACAAATAATAACTTATCCTTGCTGACCCATATAATCTATTGGTCTGTTGCTTTACTAGTAAACTGGCTTCTGTTGCATTTTATTTACATCTTTTAACTACTCTTTCAACAAATTAATATGGTATAGCTGCCTAAAGTTCATTTTCAGGGCAAAGAATCCACAACTTAAAAATTTCCAATATTCTCCTAACTCACATGTTCTCATCATTGTTATGAAAATCATAGTCCAACAGAGAAAAACGTGTATTATTGTTCAGAAAATGTGGTCACCAATTCAGGACACTGTTTGTTCAAAATATTCAACATAGTCACATTTATCTTTCTTTTGGCATGGGATCATGGGTTTGTGCAGTAGTTTACTCTCAGGTTTTTAGGAATTATTAAACTAACATAGTTGGTTATATGAGAATAGGACTTGTTATATTAACCCCAAATTGACAACTGGATTATAAAACTTAGGACTAAAATGTGCTTAAGAGATCTGCAAGAATGGCAGCATCATTTCTTAAAGCTAAAAGTGAAGACCCAGCTACCTTCAGCCTGCAGGCCTACCCTGCCTATATGATTAGAATAAAGAGGAGATAGGATGGCTAAGTCAGAGTCTTGAATGATTTGTTTAAAAAGCAATTCATGAGTATGTTCATCACAGTAATAGTCACAGTAGCAAAGACATGGAATTCACCTAAATGCCCATCAACAGTAGACTGGATAAGGAAAATGGGATAAAGAACACAGTAGACTGGATAAAGAAATGTAGTATAATACCATGGCATACTACAAACCCATAAAAAAGAACAAGATTACATCCTTTGTAGTAAAGTGGATGGATCTGGAGGTCACTATCCTAAGCAAATGAATGCAGGAACAGAAAACCAAATACTGCATGTTCTTATTTATAAGTGGGAGCTAAACAATGAGAATACATGAACACAAAGAAGCGAACAACAGAAACTAGGGCCTACTTGAGGGTGAAGTTTAGAAGGAGGGAGAAGATAAATAAAACTGCATACTGAGTAGCATGCTTTTTACTTGGGTGATGAAATAATCTGTACACGAAACCTCCAAGTCCCCATGACACACAGTTCACCTTCCAAACAAACCTGTGCATATTCCCCAGAACCTAAATAAAAGTTAAAAAAAAAAAAAAGATAACAGGCAATGCATTGCCTTTTCTCTTCCACTCTCATAGATGTAAAAGAGGCTATGAGGCAGCTAGTTATCTTCCCATTGGCCTGTGCAGGGAGGAGGCCCAGCAAGCCTCGCAGGCATCAATATTGATCCAGAGAGTCAACATTTTACTTGTTCCAAGTGTTAGTGGCTCCACTCAGAATGCAAGGTACTTAGTTCCCTTTTGACCCTGTTTGACAGTTGTGGAGCAACAGAAATGTTTCACTCAATATCTTGTTAAATATTTAAGGTAGAAGGATGAAATAATTATGCTTTTATTTTTTCAAAGTATAGAGCCACATTTTCAGAATGTTGGTTGCATCCTCATTCAGAAGCTCTGTTTTATATCTTTGGAAATGGATCCTTTGCTGACACTTAAATAGTGTAGTTTAGTGAGTCAAGGGAACAGGGCAACTATTTTGAATGTAATGTTGTGAATCACTTTTTGTATATTCTGTGAATACTAGTGAAGTATGACTGCGTTATGGCAATTCTTCTTCATAAATAATGTTTTATTTTTCACAGTTAGAAAATGTGAGAACTGAATGTGTCTGAATAAGACTGGCATGAGTCAGCAATCAATCTAAAAATAATAGTGCATATGTTAAACAGTACTCTCCAAAGAGTAGCAATATAGTCTATTGTCAGTATTTGGGGAATGCAATGAAGTGTCTCTAAGAACTTGGAAATGAGGGTAATAAGATAGCCTTTTATACAGTTAAATTGTAAGATAAATGCCTAATCAATCAGTATGTAGATAGGAAAGCACCTGAAAGATGCAAAATGGTTCTCACCATGGCAACAGTGGGCTTTAACATGATTGAATATATTAGAATATCCAAAAGGGAGAAATATAGCTGTGAATAAGAGATTGTCAGTGATGGAAATTCGGGAAAATGGGTGTTATGGACGCATACATTTGTTTTAGTCAAAAGTTGCCAATCAGAAGCCATTTTTACCAATGAACAGTCTTCCTTAGATATATTTAAATATTTAGAACTTCAAGTGGCCTTAAGTATCTGATTATTTAGATACCAATCAATCTTTTGATTATTGTATTTCCAATTTATATCATCCTATAGGAAACTTGTGGATTAAAATTTCTTTAGTTTGTTAAAACAGTTACCCCAGGAACTAATTGCTAACTATTCCTAACTAGTAGCTACCCTAATAATCTAATTTCTCTAGACCACTGAAATAACAGTTGGCCTTATTTCTCATGGTAAATGTATACATTAGTGTATTGATTTTATTCTGATTAAAATTATATTTTTAAGGAGTGCATTACCGTTCTGATTTTATATGTCTCTCTTGGTGGAACATGAGCTCTCCCATGAAGGTAGGCCCTCATCTGTACAGAGACTGAGTCAGGTTCATATACTCTCAAGATGTAGTACCAGATCCTGGACTCAGACATTGCTCACCAATCTAAGAGGCATCTATGGAAACAGCTGAGCTTCAGAGCATATCTCCTTCTGGGGATTCCTAATGATGCCACTGACCCATCACAGGAGTTGTAAACAATTCTTGCACTATTAGCAAAATTCCAATATCGTATGATCATATACTTAGAACAGTGTTTAATTCTCACATTAGACTCATGCAATTTGCATTTTATATTTTAACTTTTTCCTTTGAACTACTTTTACCATATATGTAACATATATATAAAATGTAGTCTAAAGATTTACACATATTTACACACATGTAACAAATATTTAACATGTTATATACATGATACATGACATATGTTATGTAACATGTTGAGATAATTTAAAATGTCTGCTTTATGCAAAAAAGCAAATCTCTAATAAACATATGAATAGATGTATAAACTCTCTAATATTCAGAAAAATACTAAATAGAAAGGTAACAAATACCATTTTTGCCCAGAATTAGGCAAAGTTTTTAAAAAGAGTTAACCTCTAGCATTGGAGAATATGCTTAACATACATCATGTGTTATATGTAAATGTATATATGTAAATATTATATACATACATGCTGTGAAAATATAAACATACTATTCATGCTACTCTACAACTTGTATTTATTTTCCTGTGTATTATATAAAAGTGTTTTAAAAACACTTTTAAATAGCCATGTAATCTTTTATTGTAAGAATGAAGCATTCATATACCCGTTTACTTTCCTTGTGGTAAGCATTCACACTGCTTTTTGCCACTTTAAATAATGCTATAGTAAACATCCTTGAATACAGATGCTTTGACACTACTGTTTTTATATCTGTAGGATAGTTTCCCCCTAAATCGTATTACTATGATAATACTTGTATTTTTCAAAATTTACAAAGTTACATTGGACAATTTTCTGCAATACCTGTAGTAGTTCATTTTCACAAACAAGAAGCGTGCCCAATTCCCAGCATTCTCACCAGTGCTGTATGTTAAACTCTTTTTTTAAACCTTGCCTAATTCTTGGTAAAAATGGTATTTGTTGCCCTTCTATTTAGTATTTTCCTGAATATTAGGGAGTTTACACATGTATTCATATGTTTATTAGAGATTTGATTTTTTGCATACAACAGATATTGTAAATTATCTCTTAATAATTTTTTATTTCCAACTAGAATGTCATTTTCTTACAAATCTGTAGGAGCCCTTTGTAGATTAACAATTAGTCTCTTTTTGATTTCTATGTGTTGTAAAACATCTCCATTCTATGTTTTCACTTCTGACGTCATTTACAGTGTCTCTGACCAAATGTATACACACGCACACTTCATTCATATATGGTCAAATACATTTATTTGTTCTTTTTTGGCACCCAGGTTTTACATATTGCTAAAAAGAGCTCCTGGCCTCCAAGGTTAACAGAATATTTAATGAATTCCTCATAATATTTATCTTTTTGTTTATATGTTTAAATCTTTAGCCCGTCCTTAATTTAATTATATATGCTTCGACTTAGAATTGCATGAAAATTTGTTTTCTTCACACACATATATTTTACTTATGAAATGTGTGAACTTTACTAATGATGTTAAGATGTATATTCTTTGCTGTGTGTTGGTATAATTTGGGTACATAAATACAGCATCTAATCAATAAATTTATTATATAAGTAAGTCTGTTTAGACCATTGGCTTTTAAATTTGAGGCCATTTGTAGTTATATTTTACGATGCATAATGTATTGGGTAAGATAGCAAACATTTGATGATGATGCTATATTTTTGTCACTAGCTATAGTTATATGTGTCTATGTTGCTGATATTTAATTTATAAAATTTCAGGATATCTCTGGGCCTTTTGTCTTTCTGGTATAAATCCCAAGAACTTGGTTGCTATTCTATTTTGGCTTTTTGATTATCACCAATTTCGAAGATAGGATATATGTGTTCAAAAGGAACATGTTTTCCAGTGACTTAAGAGTGGCCCTTAAGAACATATCCTTGTATAAACATAAATAAAACTTGTAAACAGTTGCCTAATTGAATTAATTCAATTGATTGTCTGCTGTGCTAATCGCTAAGAATTGAAAGAAATGTTTCAGTGAAAGAATGGCCCCAATCATAACTATTGCCACTAAACTAGGTAGAGAAGGAAGTGATGAATATTTGAGCTGAAATCAATGTGGTTTTAATTATTTGAATTGTGACAAAGTAGGACAAAGGCTGGAGAGGAGAGGAAATCAGGAGAGTGGTGTGTATGAGTGGAAATCGTAAAAGCTGCTTCCCTTGAGTGAACACTGTTTGCACCAGTCTTACCTGGGAGTTTCTGTGTTTGCACATCAAATGTATCTGTGGACTGGTGATGAATTTTATGAGCTCTTACAAAATGAATATTTATGTAGGATAATACTCATCTGCTGGTTGTCCAGTATTCTGAGATAACATCCACTCTCTTTTTCATTTTAAAATATCATTGATCTGATGGAACTACTGTGCTAAGTTTTGTTGGTTGATTAATTTCATTTTGTTTAATTTAACTATCTTCATATGATAAAAAGTTGTCTGCCTTAGTTTTTTTTTCGCTTATTAAATTTGTTTTGGGGAGTACATTTTATTAGACGAAATTTCAAAAAATAGGAACCACTAATTTAGAAAGTGTTATATTCTGAGGAAATCTCAATCCTGACAATGTTTTGAAGATGTTGAGAGCAAGGTAGATACTTAACAGTTCAACTAGTTTTTAATTTCAGACCTCAAGATTGCATTGTTTATCCTTACAGTATAAAGGGAGACACAGAGTAATGTCTTTAGCTGAAGAATACCAGCTGCTGACAAAGGTATCCTAGATCTGGGTCAGGCCCAGCTCAAGTCCTGAATGCTATCTTTGATTCTTAGTGTTCACTGGAATCTGATTCTAACCAGCTAAGCACACCCAAGGTTGAAATAGAAATCATCAGGAATCCTGGAACAGATTGAAGTACCTGGAAAGGTCCTAGAGTTATTTAATGAGTTTGCTACATGAGGTGCTGGCTCTGCCTCTGACTGGTTTCAAGGTGTAGCTGCTGTTTGTGTTGGTCCTGCTTTGCCAGGGCTGAGGCACAGACTGAAAAACATTGAGGCAGTGTTGGGCTTAGCAGAAAACAATGCAATACAGGTGGCCCTGTGAATCCATAGGTTCACCATTTGCGGAGTCCATCAACTATGGATACAAAAATACTTGGAAAAAAATGGAAGGTTGTATCTGTAATGAACATGTACAGATTTTTAAAAAGATTATGATTGTATCATAGCTTACCTCCTACTTAAAAGTGAGAACATAAGGTATTTGGTTTTCCATTCCTGAGTTAATTTACTTAGAAATAATGGCCTCCAGCTCCCCTCAAGTTGCTGCAAAAGGTATTATTTCCTTCTTTTTTATGGCTAAGTAGTATTTTATGGACATATGACTCTTATGTTACCCCAAATTAGCTATGAATAGTGTACAATTTCCTGGAAGCTTTATCACTAATATAAATAGTCAACATATATTTCTATGTTATGTATATTATATACTGTATTCTTATAGTAAAGTAAAGAAAAGTTTAAGAAAATTGTAAGGAAGAGAAAATATATTTGTTATTCATTAAGTGGAAGTGAATCATTGTAAATGACTATCTTCATCATTTCCACACTAAGTAGGCTGAATAGGATGAGGAAGAGGTGGAGGCATTGGTCTTGCTGTCTCAGGAGTGGCAGAGGTGGAAGAAAATCCACACATAAGTAGATCAGCTCAGTTCAAGCCTATGTTGTTCAAGGGTCAATTGCATATTTATTTTTGAATCTGTATCCTCTACTATTTTCGTTTCTGGCTTATTCTAACTAAAGCTATTTCTAGTTACAGTTACAGTATAAAAGTAGATGAATATAATGTATTTCAACATGTAGAGCTTGTATAAACCAATATAAAACAGTGAACAGCACCAAAAAAACATTTTTCAAATGTAATATGCATCATTATGTATATATGTGTTAGTGGATATATGATTTTCTAAAAGTGCAAGAATTATGGAGTGAAATTTGAACATTCATAAGATAATTTCAAATCAAACATTTCTTAAGCTGACTTTCCAAAATAAAAATATGCATGTTCTTCACATGTACCCGAGAACCTAAAGTGCAATACACACACACACACACACACACACACACACACACATATATATATATATATATATGATATGATATGTACCCAGCTCGTGAATCCTGATCTTACTCTGGATATTATTTCCAATGTATTATATTACTTATTCATCATGAATTTTTAAAAATCTCTGTTATGCTTTATAACATTCCTGATAGTTCAATATATATTCATTACAATCTGCATTCATTTATGAATTTGTTATATAACATTTTAAAAACAAAACTGAGAAAAAAATTTGACAAAAAAATTATCTTATAGGGAAAGGATATATAAAGTAAAATTGCAACTTAAGAGCTCAATATAATTCAATGTTATTTTCTGTTGTGATGAAAGAGATTTCCATAATAAGAATGAGATTCTACATTGGTTCTTTTATATGCATACGTATATATGTTCATGAATTCGTTTGGTTTTTCCTTTCCTCTCAAAGTTTTCTTCCTTGGCTTATATGACAAAGAGATTACTTTATAGAATAAGTTGTAGGGTTTTGCAAGATTTTCCAATTTTTGAATCTTATGAAGTAATTGGAATCATTTGTGGCTTGAATGTTTGCTTTAACTGACCTTAAAAACAACATGGGTCTGTGCTTTTTGGGAAAATAATGAAAGCTTCAACATTGCTAATGTTGATAAGAATTCAGTTTTCCTGCCTATTCATTATTTGGTGTTGTTATCTTTTGTATGAAATATTTTGTTTAAGTTGTCAATTAAATGCAATGTTGTTTAAAAATAACATCTAATTATCTCTTTAATTCCTATAATATCTATACTTTTGATCTAGCTGTAATTTTAATATTGCTCATTTTTACTATTTCTCCTTTCTTTTGAAGAACGTTGCCAAAGAATTTTTAAGTTTATTAGTGTATTTAGATAATCAACTTTTGGCCAGTTTAAACTTTTTGTTTTATATTATTTTCTATCTTACTAATCTCTGCTTTTATCATTATGATCTCCTGTACACACTCTTTGGTTAATGTTATTGTTCTTTTATAAACTTTTAAATTTGAAATCTTGTACTTTTTAATTTTCAGGATTTATTTTTTCCAATATAAGACTTTAGTGTAATAAATTTTAATAAGTACCATTTTAGTGTATGCTACAAATTTTGATATATATTTCCATTAAAACACCATTTGAAGGTTTCATTTTTATCTTGATTTATTTTTGAATCATTAATCACACTTTTTTCCTAATTTCTAATCTCGTTTTAAAACATTGCCATTGTTTTAATTTAATCACTCTAATTTAAAGCCAAATAATGTGGTATATATGGCCTAATCTATGGAAATTTATTTACCCTCTATGGTCTGTTTTCATCCATATGAACTAGAAAATTATATGGATTCTATAATAACTTGGTTCAAAGTTTTATATATAAATGAATGGTCCCTGACTTATGAAACTTACAAAAGTTCAGTTACATTTTTTTGACTTCATAGTGGTGCAAAAGTAACTCTATTAATATGATTTAGTAGAAACCATACCCTGAGTATGTATACAACCATTCTGTTTTTAATTTTCAGTACAGTTTTGAATAAAGTACATGAGATATTCAAAACTTTATCGTAAGATAGGCTTTGTATTAGATGATTTTGCCTAACCATGAGGAAAGTATTCTGAGCATTTAAGGTAGACTGGGCTAAGCTTTGATGTTTGGTAGCTTAGATGTATTAAATGCATTTTGACTTAGGATATTTTCAATATAACCCCATTGTAAGTCAAGGACCATCTGTGTGTTCATTAAATCAAGCTTTATACTTGTTAAAATGTTCTATATACTTACTGGATACCTTTCCTTCTGTTCTACCCATTCCCGAATTACATGTAGAAAATCTTGAACTATGATGGGGGAGTTTGTCTACTTTTCTTTATAGTGATGGCAATTTTTCCTTAATGTTTAAAATCTAGGTACACATAAGTTTTCAATTGTTATATTCTCCTAGAGAATCGATCATTTAATAACATGGAAATGATCTTCCTTATTCCAGTGGTACATTTTTGTTTTAAATTCTTTTCTGTGTCTGATATAAATAAAGCAAATCAACTCTCTTTGTTTATGATTTTGTTTCTGGTTTTCATCATTTTTTCTTCCATACTTTGAGTTCTTCTGATTTAGTAGGGTCCCTTTATGTGTATTTTGCTGCTTTGATCTTTCATCTGTCTTAATAGTCTTTGTTTTTAATTGAAAATTACAGTTTATTTATAGTTATTGGAATTACTGATTTTTAAGAATTTATTTTTATTTTGTCAATATTTTGGAATGATTATAATTTTGTTATATATATTTTATTTTCCACATTTGCTATAAATTGCCTTTAACTTTTTACCTGCACCTTTAATTAATAAGTATCTAAATTTTATCAGTACTTTAGTTCCTACTCCAAATGATTCAAGGATCTTAAGAATACTTTATCTTTGAATCAGTTTTAATGACTGTTATCCAATACCTTAACTCTATTTTTTAATAAAACATTTATATCTACTTTTTAAAAGACAAAAATCAGCCAGTTTAAATATAATTTATTCTTGCACTTTTTATGTTTTAAATTATTTTCATCATAATATTCTTTAGCTACAATGTAGTTTTTAGAAATTATCACAATTTTTACCTTTATAAAGTTGTCATTTTTTTTTTGCTTTTTGTCTTCCTTTTTAAAAGCTGTTTATTGTGCATAAATAACTCCAGGTTATACTGTGAGATTATTCAGTGATTTTAGGCTTTTACTTTTCTTGTTTAGGAGAAATCTGTCTGTTTAGTTGTGTAGCCTATATTACTTCTTCGGATAGATTTAAGATTTTTCCTGTTTTTTTTCTTTTTTTAATTTTCACTTTGATTTGTCTATGTATTTATTTAGGTTTCTTGAATTAAAAAATTTATATCTTTCATCACTTTAAAAAATTATCCTTCATTATCATCCCTTAACATTTAGTTTCTCCCTCATTCTGTCTTAATTTTCCTTCTAGAAATGTAGAAGTTTCTCAATATATCCTCAAATGTCATAACCCCTATTTTATATTTATTCTTTGTCTCTCTGAAATGTAGTCTTTGTATTTTCTTCAGCTCTACCTTCTGAATGGCTAATTATATCTTCATCTATGGCTAATCTCCTTTTTAAAATTTCCATTTAATTTTCTGTTAATTATTCTACTTTTCAATTACTAGAAGTTCCCTTTGGTTCTTTGCTCAGTTATCTTGATTATTTTATGATCTCCCATTCCTAGCATATCATGGATACCTTTAATTCAAATCTATTAATCACAGACATACATTTTATATACAATAGTCCCAGTATTTAACATTTCTGCAGATTTTATTATGCTATTTGTTCTTTTTTGTGGTTTTCATGCAGTGGTGCCCTGTTCCATTCTGTGTTTGGTGACTTTTGTTATGAATACATATCCTTTAGAACTTTATCCATAAACTTTATTGGTAATACATTGCCCTAGAAAGGATATGTTTTTGTAAGCACTACTAACTTGGGAATATTTAGTATAAATTATTGGCTATTATTAGGAAAGATTAGTAGGGAATATTTAGTATTAATTATTGGCTATTTTTAGGAAAAATTCTGATAATGAGAACTTGAGAACCATACCAATAAGAGGGCCTGGTGATCATTATAAATTTTCTGGAATTCTTTTTTTCTTCTCCACCCACCATAAAGATTAAGAAAAGAGCATTTCTTTCTGTAGATTTTGTCCCTGTGTGTTTTTAATGTTCACCCATGCATTGGAAAATAAATAGTAATCAAAATATTTAATAAATAATCAAAATCAATATGGTATGAATACTGGACAGTTAGGCTAGATATTGGCCATAGCTATTGGCATAGCTGTATCAGTGTGTACTGTTTAAAAATCCTTACTGCAATGGTGCTGAAATCCTATGGGGTTCCGTTTTTACAGAGGTCTCATCTCAAACCTCTCACCTCAGATGAGCCCTGTTTCCTGGGTGCTCTTTCTCTGCCTGCATGCAGCCTTCAAATGAGGCTGAAAGTTACCAGGTTTTGGCAGATATTCTTTCTTTCCAACCTTCATTTTAGGTTTGGGAGGTACATATGCAGGTTTGTGTGGACGAATTGTGTGTTGCTGATGTTTGTTGTACAAATGATGCTGTTATCCAGGTAGTGAGCCAAAAACCGTGTTGAAAAACATAGTTTTTCAGCCCTCATTTGCCTCCTATCTTCCCTGTTGTCATAGTCCCCAGTGTCTATTGTTTCCATCTCTGTGCCTATGTGTATTCGATGTTTAGCTGCTCCCACTTATAAGCAAGAACATGTGGTATTTGGTTTTCTATTCCTGTGTTAATTAAGATAATGGCCTCTTGAAATGAATGCCAGATTTAATGCTTACTTACCACTAGATGCACACTTTTCAAATTACACTTTTGGCCTTTGACATTTTTTCCTTGTTTTAGTTCAAACTCTGTAATGCATTTAGAAAAATTTCTTAAAATGTTATCAAGAAATATTAGTTGTTTTGGAGTGGAAAGTTTGTTTAGCCTATTAATCTTTTAAAAATTACATATGTGCTTGAAAGTAATTTGGGCTCTCTATTGGATCCAGAGTTCTATACTCTTAGCACTTTACACATTTTTTTTTTCTTTTTTTTTTTTTTTGCCTTGCTTGGCTGAGAGCTATTCTGAGGATAATGGTTCTTTTGGTAAAATACATTATAATTTCAGTAGGTAGAGTAAAATAGTAATTCTATAATTGCCCCTCCCCTTCTTTCTCTCTTAAAATTGTGTAAGGGAAAATTTGGAGTGCCAAATTCTTTACACAGAATGAATGGACCAACTTTACTTTATAGACCCTGAAGTCAAGATTAGTTTTATTGTATCCCTTGCATCATGATGGAAGAGACATTTTGCATTTATCCAGTCATATTAGGATGAAAAATGGCCTTTCTCTCTTCAAATGAAAAGAGAAAGGTATTATTAGAGTTTGCTAGAAGCCACTTATGAACAAATCGAGAATTTTTATAACTAAAGATTTTATGTTAAAATATTTTGAAACTTTTAAAATCTAAGCATTTTAACCTTTGTAATTTGTTAACATGGGTTTAATGTTGTTAGAGACAGGAATATTTTTTAATTAGCACCAGGGAACTATGTACAATGTTATTTTCTTTCTTAACATTATACATTTAAAAAAAAAAATTATTTAAGTCAGATTCTATTTCCAGCATTATAGTAATAATGATGTAGTAATTTCAATTATAAATACTTAAATAATGAACATCATTTATATTTAACAAATTTTATATTTAGTTATGAAAATGTGATACAGGACTCACTTTTAATATTATACAAGCTGTCTCCATGAAGCGACATGCTAAGAAAACATCAGTTATTGGTCTAGATAATTTTTCAGATGGATTCACAGATATGTCAAGGTTAAAACAGTAATGAATAAATAACAAAGAAACAAAAAGTTCAATAAGAAAAGTGAAATACATTGTTGGGAGTGGCTGACTGATGAATTTCCGTTAAATGTTCAACTCGCAAAGCTCTTTTTAATGACTTCTAAAGGCTTTACTGTCAGGAGAAAGAATATCAAGTATATTTATTTTATAATCTTCCATAATTCATATATGTAACATAAATTTATTCAATATTTTCAGTGTAATATCTGAAAATTATCTAAATGGCTCCACAGCTCACTTCAAAAGACAGAATCATAATCAGATTATTTTGCAAACAGAAACCAAGGTGCTACAAAAATCAAGGTTATGCTGCATGTTATTTTGTTGCTCTTGATTTTACCAGTGGCACTAATGAGAGAATTGAAATAAATCTACAGACGGGTTTCTAGAAACACTAGTAAATATACCCAAGGTGCAATGTAAATATCTTCCTGGAATATCACATTTTATCTATTATTTATTGTTAAAACAGAAATAACAAAGTAGGACCTCCAGATTAAATTAAACTATTTGAAATTTAACTTAAGAAAAGTTATAAAATGACTGCAAATTTATGTCATCAGGAAGATAAACTATAAGTGAATAAAGTGAGAATTTTTCAGCACTTTAATTTCAACTAAATGGTCAGTGGAGATTATATAATCAAGAATCCAACAAGGAAATAGGAAATTATGCAGCTAATATTATATTTAAGACATCTCCTTAAAAGCCTGGTACCAGATTTGGAATCTGAGATGACATAAAATATTTGAGAAAAATAATTTTAAAATATATTCAAACAAATTATATTTAATTCACAATATCTTATAATTCATAAGTCATTCCCAGTTTAATAAAGAACAACTCCACATTTTCTAAATGCTTGTTAAGACTCCAAACAACCTTCTCTCAAAGTTCAGGGATCCCAAGATTTATCTTGATTCAGCAAAGTTGTAATGAAAATCCAGGTTTTAAATAGTGAAGACTGTTATTTAAACAATAATATGTTTCCTGGCCATAATTGTTTGGTAATAAACAGTGATCCAGTGCAAGCCATATTTCATGCCTGTCATTCTGTTGAAATAATGAGGAGAGGAACTACTTCCATCACATTTCATGTCCTCATAATGTTAAGGTGCTGTTTCTGAGCAATAAAGACGTGAATTACCCATGAAAACCTGCATTCATACCATTGGTGTCAGCTATGGATTGCATACCTGGTTTATTTCTGACATACCAAAGGGCCTTATGAAAGGTGGTTCCACAGTGCAGATTTAGAGACTAATGGGGGCCTGCTGGATGTATATTCCTTCTTGGGGAGGCTCAGAATAGGTTACCAAAATTTTATTTGATTCCCCAGAGGCCCACAGGCCAATTGTCAGTGTGTTAGGCTGCCTCAGCCTTATACTCAGCTAATGTCTATAGGACAATTATTTTCCAGGCATTTCCTAACGATGTATCTGGGTGAGAATATCAGTTTGGCAGCCAAACTTCCATAGCATGAAAATTCAGCCTTCCTCTCATAGCCAAAGCATATGCCTCTCACCTTATATAGCGGCTCAGAGTGTCTACATTAGGAGCACATTTAAAAATGCAGTCATGAATTTCATGATACCAAGTTCCTGTCAAATAAAGGTGTTTAATAATGGAATAAATTTAATATTTGAGAGATGGTATAATGGACATTTATCCATCCATTTCTCTATATTAAAGTAAACACATTTTGTCTGTATATTAAGTTAGATTGCCCGAAAAAGTACATATGCAAAGTTGTCACAATTCCTACCTGTAGAAGTATCTTCATATCTGCCATGCTTTCAACATTTATAGAAATTCTGTATTTTAAAATGTCAATTTGAATAACAATTCTCTTCTTAACAAAGATACAATGAAGTAATTTTTTACCACTGAGGACTCCAGAAATATAATTCTCCACAAATTAAATTTAATGAAATTAAAACTGTATAAGCTACTTTGTTTTCATTTTTTAACTTTAGTTAGCAGCATATTTAAATCAAATTTTGAGGCAAATTGGAAAAATTAGCAAATCTCTTAGGTCTGGTAATATATATGTCCTCTATTCTGATCAGATAGTTTCTATTTTATTTTATTGTTATCTCTTGTTATGGTAATTTTAACTTCTATATCATTATTCAGTTAGTTTAGAACTCTGTAGAACATAAGAAGAATAATCACACTTTTCTCCCTGAGCACAGACATATTTATGGAAACAAAAGAATAGTATATTTGATGTTGGGAATGAATTAGAAATTCCATGGAATATTATGATCATAACTAGAAGTCCTATGACAACATTCTGATTGAAATGTTTGATGTAATCAGTCTTCATTCTTCAGTGATATCACTGACATTAGTTTCCTTATGACTCAGAGAAAATCTAAGCAAGAGATAAATTTGTCTGCAACATGGCTTTGATAAATATTTTCACACAGCCTGGATGGCAGGGTGATGAGCCAGTCAGAAAGGACTGCACCTTAAAACTTCATAAAGGCAGAGGCCTCTGGAAGATGCTGGGCAAACAGTCAAGAATCTAGAGTTTAAGGCCAGAAAAAAGGAGTCAGAGTAGAATTTAATCCTTTAATAAGGCAAGACCATGTTGAGTTAACTCATTTTTTTTATTTTTTATTTTTGAGATAGAGTCTTGCACTGTTGCCTGGGCTGGAGTGGAATGGCTCAGTCTTGGCTCACTGCAACCTCTGCCTCCCAGGTTCACATGATTCTCCTGCCTCAGTCTCCCGAGTAACTGGGATTACAGGCACACACCACTACACCCGGCTAAATTTTTCTATTTTTAGTAGAGACGGGGTTTCACTATGTTGGCCAGATTGGTCTTGAACTCCTGACCTCATAATCTGCCCATCTTGGTATCCCAAAGTACTGGGATTACAGGTATGTGCCATTGTGCCCTGCCTGCTCATTTTGCTTTCACATCTTAATGTATTCTTTTTCTCAATGTTTTACTGCATTAAGAAGATAAAATAACTGCATAGTAAAATTATTTCAACCATCTCATCAAATGAACATCGGATTTTTTTTCTTTCTACCTCTCTGCCTCCTTCTCCTTGGCCTTTTTTCCCTCCTTTTAAAAATTCTCTCCTTTTTTCTCTCTCTCCCTTTTATTTCTTCCTCTTCCTTCTTGCTCTTCTTCTTCTCTACATTCTTTATTCTCTTTCTCCCTTTTACTTTATATGTCATAAATAAAATCAACTTTAGAAGTGTTTTATTTTTTGGAGTTTAAGAATCAGGAACTTTGATATAATATATTTTAAATTTAAATTTTCTATCAAAAATGCAGTTGAGGCCGGGCATGGTGGCTCACGCCTGTAATCACAGCACTTTGGGAAGCCAAGGTGGGTGGATCACGAGGTCAAGAGATCAAGACCATCCTGGCCAACAATGGGAAGCTCCATCTCTACTAAAAACATACAAAAGTAGCTCAACGTGGTGGTACGCACCTGTAGTCCCAGCTACTCTGGAGGCTGAGGCAGGAGAATTACTTGAACCTGGGAGGCGGAGGTTTCAGTGAGCCGAGATTGCACCACTGCACTCTAGCCTGGCACCTGGCAACAGAACAAGACTGTCTCAAAAAAAAAAAAAAAAAAGCAGTTGATACTGAAATGCTATCTATTTAGTGTGTCCATAGGACTGTAGTATTCTAGAAATGTAAGGAAAGACTTTTGATGTTCAGTTCTCCCTTAAAATCAAAGTGTCTGCTGAGTTTGCCTGAAAAGGTTAGGAAATCAGGATGGTGAAATACAATTTCATTACAATATTTGTTAGAACAAAGAGGAGAAGCAGCACATCTGAGATGCTTATATGATAAATGTGCATGTTTCATAGGGATGATACTTATCTAGATCCAAATAACTTCAGCAAAATCAAAGAATATGAACTTTTAACATTGATGGTTCAATACATATTTACCTATCAACATAATTTCGTTTAATAACCTAGAGTAGATATAGCAATTTGTGTAAGTGAAACATGATGACAAAATTTTTCTATGACCTTTTATTGTTTTTATGCTTATTTTCTATAAAATTGCCCAAAATTTGAATTATAAATTAGTAAAAGAATCTGCATATATTATTTAAAAGGTATTTGCACTACTACCTATGTTCCTGAAAAAATGAATGTTTTTACTGAAATCAAAGTTTGCATTTAATGACCTGTGTTCTTCTTAGGGATTGTCCGATACATTAATCATGATTTATCTTTTTCCTTTTGTGAATTCATTTACATTCTTCAGATAATTAAGACCCCCTGAGATAATGTGTGCTTCAGCTATCTGCTTACAAATCATACCCTTGCTGATCAGCAGTGTAAAAAACTTCATCTCTGCCCTGTTGTAATTATTCTACCCATAAAATGTGTCCAAAATTGGTAGGCTTCCTTTTATGCATTTTTTTTATAAATTCCCAAGGTATCCCTTGTTAGTAGACCTTATGTTCCCTCTCTGGAGCTCACAGAAAATAAAGGACATGGAATTGATTGGTCTATCCTTTTCCTGTCCGTCTGCTACAGCAATGAAAAAGTGAAGCCAAATCACACCCTGGAAATTGGAAGTATTTTAGTGTCTGAGGGACTCAAACCTTGCCACACCTGGATCTCGGATAGGATGCTTCTTGAAGGATTCATTAGATTGGTGCAAAAGTAATTGTGGTTTTGCCATTACTCTTAATGTCTTTTCAACCCACGCGGGCAAGCTAGTAAGTCTCAGGAATTGCTTCTCATCTATTTACAGGCAATGCGTCTTCTTGAGAAGGAAAAAGTAGCCTTTAAGAAGCATCTTGTTGTAAATGACTCTTTCTGTTAGATTAACTCCTGGACATTTTGATTCTTAGTACATAAAATAAAGGAAATAACTGTTAGCATGCAATTGTCCTTTCCTTTATCCAGGATTTCCGTGCTGTGTATACAATAAAATATTAAGAAGTTAAGATATTAAGAAATTGAAGCCATAAGAAATGCTATGTGAATTAGAATAATATTCTACTCAGAAGAGAATTTTGTCTTTGACAGTGGTAGTCAGAGACCATATTAAGATAGTTTGTGGGTATACGTTTGCATTAAAAAAGGAAATTGACTTTTAAATTTACTGCAGTAATGAAAATGTCTTGGCTTGGTGCGGTGGCTCATACCTATTATCCCACCAAGGCTGAGGCAAGTGGGTTACTTAAGCTCAGGACTTTGAGACCAGCCTGGCCAATACAAAGAAACTCCATCTCTACTAAAAATACAAAACTTAGCCAGACATCATGGCCCACACTTGTAATCCCAGCTACTTGAGAGGCTGAGGCACGAGAATCTCTTGAACCCAGGAGGCAGAGGTTGGAGTAAGCTGAGATCACACTGGTGCACTCCAGCCTGGGTAGTACAGTAAGACCCCATCTCAAAAAAACAAACAAGGAAAAAGTAAATTCCTAAAGACATACAGGGACATACTTAAACATGTAACAGTGATAATGATAATACAACTATTTAACAAATTAAACGTTTAACATATTGTGTTTTTTAGCCTCAAATTCAATTTACTATGTTGAAAAATATTTGGAGATTTATTTAATTTTTATCTCTCTGAAATTTATTTTGATAGAAAGTAAATGCTAAATAAATATCACTAAAAACACTGCCCACCATGAATGCTAGTTTTCGGTGTTTAAAAAATCTGGAAATATATGGATAAGCCTTTATTTGATGTAAATAGGAAGGCATGCTTTTTTGGTATTTATTCATGATTATTTAAGTTATTAAAGAATACCACAATATATGAAATGCATTAATGGATTTTGCTTTTAACAAAGCTGATTTTCTGTAATAGACTTGTAGTTGACATTTGAATTGTTATTAGATGTTTTAATCTCTAGTGTCAGGTAGGAAAACATTTTCTTCTACCTTCTTGAGTTAATTTACTGCAGGTCTACAAGGTAATTGACAAAAGATAGATTAACAGGAGTAAAAAGGTTCATTTCTATACAGGAACTAACAGAAGTTCTAACTAGCTTACTAAATGCTTAAAGTTAGAGGCTTATATACATAATTTAGTAGGAGAAAGAAAAGAAATGAAAACACTACTTTGGGAACAACAAACAAGTTTTCTTAAAGAAAAATTAATGAATTTTTAGGCAAACAAACAGGAGACAAAATATTGTGATATTCTTTTGTGCAGGTGTGAGTGGTTTTGCCGCCTTCATCATGGCCACGAAACTTCCCCTGAGAGGGGATTTAGGGCAGGTTTACTCTTGGCCTCTCTCATCGGAGTACTTTATGGCAGCCTCATTTTCCAGAAGTTGCTGCTTTTTGTCAGATAATGGAAGCTCTGAGAAGCCTTCTTTCTGTATTTGTTGAATCTCAAATCTCATCAGTTCAAAATAATCTTCGTACCAACTCTGAGATTCTCAATGGATCCCTACGCTTGAATGTCTCTAATTTCATTTTAACTGTGCTTGTAGCAAAATCGCCAGCTGTACTGATGATTATAAAATAAAATTTAAAAACATGAATTTCAAAAATATGCAATAGCCTGTAAGCATATGGCAGAGAATGAGCTTTTGACTAAACAGCAGCAATTGTTCTCTTGTGATGTAATTTCCCATGCAACTTTATGTTTCCAATGGACTGAAAATTGTTCCTTGTCTTTGAATTCCTTCCCTTGTGCAGTAAAGTAGAGAAAAAATCTTGAAATGATATTTAATTAATTGAACAGATAGGGGCACCATGAATATATGTGTCCTGGGAGTTTTGTACATTTTGTAACTATATAAAAAATCTCTATAAAAAGCAAATACTATGGGAACCATTTCAGTTCAATTAACTGCTACCATCTCTACATTGTCTCTGCACATCTAACTTCTGTTAACTATTTCCAGAGAGGCTCATTTCTTATCCTCTGAATATTAAGGAAGCTAAATTTATGTATTTTTAGTAAAATATATGCACTGAGTGGAAAAATGTTCCATGTTATTAGAAATATTGAATTAGATAATAGCATTCATTCCATTGAATCAAAGCAGAATAAAGATGCCTACATGGGCCAAAGACTTCTAGAAGCCAATGCTGTTTTGCTGATGAGAGCAGAAGAACCAAATCTGTACTCTGAAGTTTTTGGGCAATTTGACTTGAGCTCATAGTTTTCTTTTCCTGTCAGATGACTTTGCAAACACAAGTTTTAAAATTTCCGTTTAGGAAAAGACACGTTATCTCCCTTTTAAAAAATATTCAAATATATGTGCAAAACAAAGGCAAAATCTGATGTGTAGGAGCTCAGTATTCAATTATAAAATTCATGCAATCAATGCTATAAACTGATGAGAAAATGTCTTCTTCTGTGGTTGAATTTAAAATACATGGAAGATAATTCTCCTAAGAAATGTTCCTTCATTTCCCAAGATTTTTGGAACTAAGTCTTTACTTTCTTTTACGGTAACTTTTGTTTCTTGTTCTCCATCTGTAATGTGTACAGATTGCACTGAATTGTTATTTTATCTTGAATAGAAGCAAAAATGCTTTGGAAGATTAGAATCATATCTTAGATCACTTTATATCCCTTGGGTCTAGTGGAATACCCCAAACTATTTCATTTGTAAGTATTTTTGTATTCATGATTCTGAAGGTGAAATTCTAAACACTTTGAGAATCTAGGAATATAGTTTAGGATTAGGTAGCTCATGTTCACTTGAATCATTATTTTCTCAATATTTATTTAGAAAAAATAACTTTTTCTGAAAACACATCTGAGTGCATGATGTTTTAAGTTTGAAAGCACTGTTACTGAAAGCCTATCTTTAATCCTTCGGTATCAAATATACTTTATAAGACATGGTTAGCACCAGAATAAGTGCCTATACCTATTTCACACACACACACACACACACGCACACACACACACACACAGGACAGTTGTACACAGTCATTTTCTACTTGTGGCATTTCTCTAGCTGCTAGTGCATCATCTTTTACACAGCTGGTTCCCTTCCCCAAGGTCTGAAGCTGACTAAGGGATATTTGAAATAAAGCAGCCAAAGCAGGGATTAAGCATCACTTGGCTTGGCTTCAAGTCCCATCAACATTTGACGATAAGGAAAATAAAATCAAGGGTATTCACATAAATAAAAAGTGATTTGAATGTTCTTAAACCACCAGAAATATCTCATTATTCTCTAGCGTTACATAAAGTATGTTTTCATAGATTACTATTGCTTGGTATGTAAAAATCATACCAATTGCTTAACACCATTTCTCTTTTATTCTCTAATCTGGTCTTCCAGTTGTTCACACCATCCCTTATATTTCTAAAGTCTCTCATTAATTGAAAAAAATTGGAGGATGTAAGAAGTGAACTTTTACTAAATTGTAACAAAATATATGGAAAAAATACAAAGTTGTCATCACAGCAGCTGTTCAATTTGTTGACTGTTACTAACTTTACATCTGTAAAATGATGTCAGGGACTTGTGCAGTTCCATTGCAAGCAAATTCTGGCTACTACTATTTATACTTTTAGCATCCTGATGGCTGATTGGAGTTGTTTGCCTAGGAGAGCAAATGCCCACTGGGCAGCTTATTTCTTTTTTTTTTTTTTAATGGGGATTTAGAGAAGCATAGGCGATAACATTAACTGTATAATTAGATGACATTAATTGAATATTAACTGAGCATTTATATTATAAAAACATATTGTGCTATTTTATCTTTACAACATTATAGTTAGGGGTCATTGCTCTCTCCATTTTCTAATGAAGAAGTTGCCTGAAATCACACAAATTATGAGAAGCTGATAGTCGAACGCAGATTAGTCTGACTTCAGGGTTCAAAATCTAACCAACAAACTATTCAGGAGAACTTTGACCACCTCATAGATTTTAGATCTGAAAGAGAGTCACTGATGTGTAGATTTGAATGTAGGGGCATTGTTTGGAGGTGCTCTTGGGGAACTTTCTTAAGGGAAGGAAAGAAGCTGAATCGAGAAGATTGAGAGGTCGAAGCCTAATCCGTTTGCAACAGTCATCAAGCACTCCACTGCAAGCTCTGAAGCTGGGATAGTTCTTTAGGATTGTCCCTAATTAAGGTAAAAAGGATTGGACCTTTTTACCCTAAATCCAACACTATTGGATATGGGCTACACTTCTGTGGTCTTAGATAAGACAACTTCCTTCAGTCAAAGTCAATGTCTCAATGTCCTGAGCATAGAAGCCCTAGGCTGATGGCTGGGAAAATAATTGTTTCAATTCTGATTCCAGCATTCTGTGCCCACCACAATGCCACTATAACAATGCTGTTAAAATAATTCTTAATGAAACCTTCCAGAATAAACTCTCAGTTATCTATCTTAGAATGAGTTAAACAAATACAATTAGGTATAAATTAAGTATCCTAATGACAGTTAAGTATATTAAAAGTAATTCCTGTTCTACAGTTTTATGAAAAATCGACAATATTTTCAAAGTGCCCTTCTCTCCATTTGTTCCATTTATTTAGTTTATATGGTTTAGGCATGTTAGTAGCCTCCTCTACCATATCCTAATCTATTATCATCTTAGCTTCTTTTTCCTCAAATTCATCTTTGACTTGCTCTCCAGACTCTGGAGCTGTCTTTGTATTGCTTTTCTCTATTTTTATTTTTATTGGATGGGTGGCCTCTGATGTTTTCATTGTCCCACCTCCACTAAACCTTTCATCCCTTTAAATGAAGTCTTTGTAAGTAGCTGAGAACTTTTTGATTAAAACAGTGCATTTGAACAGGTTGCCTAGCTTCCTTTGTAATGCAGACAGTGGTATCTGAAGCGACGGATATGCTGGCATGTGATCCATGAATCATTAGCTGCCACTTTCAAATCTTATTATAGCACTACTTCAGTTTGGGTTATTATGATCTTCTGAGGCTCTTCTCCAGAGTGTCTGGCATCCTGTTCCAGTAGGCAGCAATCCCAAACCTTCACAGAGTCAGAAGCTAAAATGCACTCCAAGTTTTTGTTTTGTTTGTTCAGCTTGTAAATGATACAAAATTTACCCAAAGCAGCCCAGATAAATGGCAGTTGGTCTGATATCTACCATTTATAGGCACTAGTTTCCTTATTTTTAGAGGTAGAAGTATAAAATATACTCAAAGGAGTATGGTGAGGCTACATGCAAAGATGTAAAAATAACATGGCAGTAACTACTGATAATGGTTTTCTTTTTATTTTTCTTTCTTTCTTTTTTTTTTTTTTTTCTGAGAGAGTCTCACTCTGTCACCCAGGCTGGAGTGCAGTGACTTGATCTTGGCTCACTGCAACCTCTGCCTCCTGGGCTCAAGTGATTCTCCTGCCTCAGCCTCCCAAGTAGCTGGGATTACAGGTGTGCACCACCACGACCAGCTAATTTTTGTATTTTTAGTAGAGATGGGGTTTCACCATGTTGTCCAAGCTGGTCTCAAACTCCTGACCTCAAGTGATCTGCCCACCTCGTCCTCCCAAAGTGTTGGGATTACAGGCATGAGCCACCACTCCTGGCTAGATTTTTAATACATAGTACTACTGTCAAAATTACTATGGAGCAATACTAGCATCTTAATTATTCAAACAGGATTTATATTTTAATTTTTTATCATTTATCTGACTCCATTTATGTGTTCTTCAAGATGACAGCAAAGAACAATGTATATCAAATTGACATTGACATTTGAAATATTAGTTGTATTTAACAAACATAAATATGACTAACATATGATATATACTGTTAATTATTTTATTAACTAATTGAATCAACACATCTTAAAAGGAGAGTATTGCTATTATCTCCACTGACATGATGAATGAATAAAGTCTTATCCAAGGTCACAGAGCTGGCACCTTGGGAGAGGTTTTTTTGTTTATTTGTTTGTTTTTGAGATGCAGTCTTGTTCTGCCACCCAGACTGGAGTAAAGTGGCATGATCTTGGCTCACTGCAACCTCCACTTCCTGGGTTCAAGCGATTCTCCTGCCTCAGCTTCCTGAGTAGCTGGGATTATAGACGCGTGCCACCAGGACTGGCTAATTCTCATATTTTTTTAACAGAGATGGGGTTTCACTATGTTAGTGAGGCTGGTCTCGAACTCCTGACCTCGTGATCTGCCCACCTCGGCCTCCCAAAGGGTTGGGATTACAGGTGTGAGCCACCATGCCCATCTGGGAAAGGTTTTGAAACTACCCAAAAGTCTAATTACCTTTTGAAACTTTCTTCAGAATCTATGCTGTTAACCATAGCATATGCTGCCGTTAGACTGATTGGTCATATTTATGTATCAATCACAGTTTCAAAATATTTTTAAAAAGTGTATTTAGCTGCCTCTTGGCACCAAGCCTATACTGTATGCTGATCAGTACTACTGTTCTTAGTTAAAATGAGGAAGGCAGATTCTCCGAAGATAACTTCAACTAAAGTCTTTTGATTGCATAATCTTTCCAGAACAATAATGAAGACTTCCCCAAATATATTAAGATATAAAATTGTTGGTTGTTTATTCAGAGGAGATAATCTTACAGAAAGTTTCATTGAGAATGTAAAATACTAAGTTGTTTCTACTACTATAAGAATTACTCTAATTGGCCACTTCATTATCATTTGTTTTGTTTATACTCAAATATCCTTAGACTCCTAATGAGTATTGTACTTTTCTAATGAGTAGGAAGATCCTTCTTATTAGAGGTCTTTGAGTTTATATCACAGCTAGGTAAAATTTGTTTGAAATTAAAATGATAAATTTTATTTAGAAAAATATTGTGAGAGACTTCGAGAAAATTACCTGAGAGAGTTGTGGTTCATCCATGTGCTTCTTCATGAAGAAGAAAATGTTCTTAAACTCACACCAACCAGAAATCATAGACCTAGTTCTAAGAACTAGCAGGATGAGGTCAACAAGTGTAACCATGGTAATATAGATACTCTGCTGCTATATTTACTTCAAATGCAGCCAGTCTAATCACCTTAATTCTCCCTTATAGGGATGAGTAAAGAAAATGGAGAAGAAAGAAATATGAGGATTTTCACCTCATTTTCCCTTTTAGAAGATTGCTAATATCTTCTTGGATCTGGAGTACAAAATTAAACAATCATTTTTAAAAGAAGTCTTGGCTTTACTACTATCCCTATACTTGCCAATAGGGCATTTAAAAGATAGATATATCTTTCATATTTAAATAAAATAATAATAACAGGTTAATAACAACTAGCCTAATATCTTGCAGAAAAGCTATAAAGGTAACATGATGTAATGTAACTGAAAAAAGCTTGAAAGGTTAAAAGTCAAATATCATGCATTATTCCATGTCTTATACTAACCTCCTAATTACTCTAATGATGTGAGAAAGGTACATGCGATATGGTATAAAACAGAAAAGAAGACATAAAATCATTTAGTTTTTTTCCAAATACAAACAGAAAGCTTACACTTGCTCCATTGTAAGTGGCCTGGAACCTTGTATAGAAATAGGATGCAAAGTAAGTGATCTATTAATATAGTTCAGAGCTGACAGAGTCTGTGTTTGGTTGGTCAATTTCTAATAACAGGTATTTGCTGTGGATCAATGGATCACCATGAAATGTTGAAACTAATGGAAGAATTGAAAATTAAAGAATCCAATTCAGTATTACATTACTAGGAATAATTTTAACAGTCTCTCTTGCCCAGTAATTTTATTGATTCAACTCTAAGGGATTTGATTTAGGAATGAATTTGGCATTCAGGATCCCCTCAATAAATTTCCCTTCCACTTGGTTAAAGTTATAGTATAAAAAAATAAAGAGAGTAATCATAGATTAGTTAAAAAATCTCATGCTTAAATAGGCTAACTTGTTATTGGAATTTTCAACATTTAAAATTTCACAATATGATTGTCAATAGAACAGTGTGTAAATTTAATTATAAGAATCAGATTGCAGTGAGCCTCCTTTTCCCCATAAAGCTGACAAATTATGACTGATAATTCAGGCACTGGGGGATTTACTTGGCAATGTATATGTTGATTAGCTAATAGCTGTACCTGCTGGGTCTACCAGGACATATTTTATCTAATGAGTCTGATGTATATGTCAAGCTGTCTGTTTGAAAAGCTGTGACTATTTCCAAATTATATTGCCTTATGCAAAGTCATATTCGTATTACGCTTTAAGGATGACTTTGAGTATGACTATTTTCTCTTACACCGAATAATGATATCAACTTAGCAGTAGATAAATACAAAAAAAAATTCATAAATAACCAACAGGATAGACATCGTTCTTTTAAAAATATGCCTCAGTTGTTACAAAGTACCCAGCTAAATCCTTGGCTATATTTACATATTTGTAAGTGTGGATTAATTCACTTAGATGTGTGGAACTAGTTATACAATAACAGTTTTCTGTGCAAAAAGAGGAAACTTGTTCATGTCTAGATTGACAAAGTCAAAACAATATCTGGTGCCATCACACAGAATGGAATCTTAGTTATAAAACTACAAAATATAAAGTGAAGTTGCTCTCTTGCCTTTAAAGGCAAGTTTGTTAACTTATATGCAGCTTACAAATATGACCGTTCACCACGGAGTACTGCCTTGTACCAGGTGTGGTTTACCTATGTGTTAAGTTTACTGCTAAATTTGGAATGTTCTTGAAAAAATAGCTAGCACAGTATCATATCTACGTTTCTACTATCTGACCTTACTATTCAATTATTTCCCTTCTTTCTCCCATGCTATCTTTGTCTATATCCTAGTAAATATTTCTTTGTATTTGAGGTGCTGAAACTTTCGGCTTTCCTGAGTAAGAAATCTTATTTGGGTTTTCTATGCTATATCTGAATTATCTTCACAGCATGACTGCTGCTGTTTGAGTTACACTTACTTTATATAAAGGTCACAGGAAATCAGAGTTTTAGTAGAAATCTCATAGATTATTTGTTACTTACATATGTCTCCCAGAATGTATTTTTAAAATCGGATTTGAAAAATTTATCTACTATGCAAAAGGATTTCAATGCTTACAGATATATAGGTGGTACTATCATTATCTTGCTTGACAAACCTATATAACTTATATATTAATATATTTGTGTTTCAGTTGCCACTTAAAAAAAATCTACTTGCATTTAAAAAAAACAACAACAAACTTTTTTAACAGCCTACTGAAAAACATGTTAAAATGGCTAACATTTTTCAGAAATACTGAAACAGCTACATTGCCTGAAGTATATACCCTAGGTTTCATTGTATCATGCAGAGAAAGAATTCAGGACACAGACACATGTGGGTGGGTTATGAAGAGGGAAGTTTAATAGAAGAACAAGAGAGGAGAGCAATTCCTTTCCAGAGAGAGACCTCAAAAGCGGGGAGGCAATGGACCTCAGCAGATTTATAGGCAGGCTGGAGAAGGTGGTGTCTGATTTACATAGGGCTCAGAGATTGGTTCAATCAGTTATGATGTTTACATAGCATGGAGAATGCTGGTTGCCTCACCTTAATCTTATGCAAATGGGCTTTCCAGTTGATCAGTGCCATGTTGTCTGCTCTTCACTGTACACATGACTGACAAAGAGAAGGGAAGATGGAGCCGCCATCTTGAACATGTCTAGTCCTTAGTTCCTGCTGGCATTCACCTGTGTAAGCTCCCAGCTTGCTTGTCTATGTCTGCAGCTCAACTTTGTGGGCTGCTCTTCGTTAGAAAATGATTTGGGGCTGCTTTTCATTAAAGAGAAAAGGCTTACTGAGGACTCCTATGCCCTTATTATCTGCCTAAGTGATTTCTTCTTAACTCCTATATCAATATGACTAGATTTTTTAATTTTTTTATTTCTAGAGTGCTTAATCTTCCAAGTTGAATTATGATAACAGCTTATATACATGTTCAAATAGATTGTTTTTCCTAATAAAGGCTTGATATTCAATTTCCATGTATATTTGTAAGTTGTTGTTTATCTAAATGCATGCCAACATTGTATGTATGTATGTATGTATTTATTTATTTATTTGAGATGGAGTCTCACTCTGTTGCCCAGGCTGGAGTGCAGTGGTGTGTCCTTGGCTCACTACATCTTCCATCTCCGGGGTTCAGGTGATTCTTCTGCCTCAGCCTCTTGAGTAGCTGGGATTACAGGCACATGCCACCATGCCCAGCTAATTTTTCTGATTTTAGTAAAGGCAGGGTTTCACCATATTGGCCAGGCTGGTCTCAAACTCCTGACCTCGTGATCTGCCCACCTCAGCCTCTGAAAGTGCTGGGATTACAGGCGTGAACCACCATGTCCAGCCTTTTATGTATGTAAAACTGGAAGATTCTATAGTTTCTAAATCTCTGAACTCTCTTCAGGAAAGAGGGTAGAAAAAGCAATAAGAGATATGAAAAAGCTTTGACTGAAAAAAATATTTTTACTGAGGTAAGAAACATAAAAAATTAGGTGTAGCAAAGATGTGTTATGCTCAATGCCAAATGGTGCCTCCCTCCCAATCCACCTTTTGCTTGCAACGGTTTTACAGTGTTGGTGGCCTAATAAAAGTGATCTGGGGGGATACTGGGCTGGCTCCCAGCAAAGGAGCAAATTCTTCTACAATGTGAGGCCTTCTGAAGTGCCTGCATAACAGTCTTTCCCACAGTAGCTCCCCAGTGTGCTGAAAGGATTTTAATATGTTTTCCAAAAGTATACAAAGACATACATTGTCTTTATGGAGCATCTATTTTCTTCTGGATTTACCTACTTGATTGATAAGATTTTTGGAATAGCATTTTAAAGAATATTTTATAATTATTTTAAGTGCATTTGTTATTTTATGTTTCTCCATTTAGACCTTGAATTACTGTCCTCATAGGTGTTATTTGTAGACTGTATGGACTGTGACTAAAAGAATACTCTTGATATACCTTTTTTATATGCATATTTTTTCACTGTATGTTGTGTGTTTCCAAACAAACTTTTGTCAAATAGTATTTCTTTGTGGGCCATGAAACTTCAGTGATAGAGAAAATTCCTCTAACAGAGCATAAGAGCTTTCAGTTGTAACCAGGAGCATGGATATAGGATAATTGGAAAAAGCTACAGTTGCCATAATGACAAAAAATTAGGAGTAAAGTTGAGGGATGTAGATACAAAAATGGGAATTAAGATATGACACTGATATCTTCTTATTTTACTTTGTTTATGACATTAGTTAATTCACATTACACACTTTACATATATATGCATACATATTTATATATAATGTTTGTGCATAACTATATATATTTTGTATATATATAGATGTAGGTTACATAGTTTCTCTAAGTACATTTTACCCTTTAGAAGTGCTTATTTCTGGATAATCTCTCATATCTTTTAAAAAAGGATATAATAGAGATCTCATATATATATATGTATGTATTTTATCAGTTCACTATTAAAAATGTGAATTTTGTATGTTCTAAACTATTTTTTAATCCTGCTACAAACTTGGTTATTCTTCTCTGGTAACATTTCTGAAAATTAGATGTCCCAGGGATTTATCTGACAAATAGTTTTGCTTTTATCATTTTAATGACCAGAGAGCTACATAGATTTTTCTGTGAAGCAATTTGATTTGGAAAACCTTTGACTAAAGAAATATGTGTTGCCTTTCTTGCCTGGTGCCATTTTCCTACATTGATTTGTGACTGGTAATTTTCCAAAACCTGTTTGTATATACATTTTTAAATGAACACCATCTTATCATTTATTAAATATATCCCACATATAATTTAAAATAACAGTTGCATAAAATAGATTTTTCTAAGGTTTATGACAATTAAATTAATAAACGTGCATTATGGTGGAAAAAATTCTGAAGGACTAATCTGTTACAGACTTTTGTTGAAGAGACATCTTAATATAGTCTTCTAGGGAAACATTAAGCTTTTTAGGCTTATATAATAAAAGTTTATTATGAACAAAGATATTATGCACTAAACAAATTAGTGCTATATTTTGTACAAATCTCACAGCTCTTATGCAAAAATGAATAGTGAATTTTTAAGAATACAGTTTTCCCAAATTTATTTAACTCTACTCTCTTTCCTAACATCGTAGAGTTTTGAGAGCATGATTAAGAAAATAATGTTCTGAATATTTAGACTTAGGGAGGTACACAAATACATATTTTTCTACATATTATCTGCATTAATTAAATAATTATATTTTAAGATATTAAGTTCATGCAAATATGTCTTTGAATGTTATGTTAATTGATATCAGAATCCTAAGGATATACTGAATAATTAGGATGAGCTTTTCTCTAATTTTCATTCAGTGAGAATATGTATTATGAAGATATTTACCAATATTTGTACACGCTTTAAAATTTTTTCTTTCTATGTACTCTACCACATTGGGTATACATATTTATGACAGCATACATTATGAAAATTTGTCATGATATTTTTATAAAATAAAGGATAAACAAATTAATTACTAACCAAAACCAAACAAGAATGATTAAATAAACGGGTAGCTACTCAATTTTTTCTCTCACTGTGGAGGGTTAGTCTTTTCTTTTTCCAATTAACAATTGGAAGCAGATCAGTTGCAAGAAGACATGCTTGGTAACTGTCCAAAAGATGGAAAGATGTATTTCATTTCCTGTTGAGATCCTGTTTAACTCAAAGTTTCATTTTTCATCAATTCTGGAAGCTTCTGCATTCTGGCAAAAGAGTGGTGCATTGAATTTCTGCCAAAATCTGTAGATATGCGATCATCTTTGACATTTTTATTTTGGCCTTCGCAGGTGAGTGGTGGCTTTCAGAGTTTTGCTATGCTGTTCTATTCCTGACAGTCATGGTGTGTGAGTTAGAAATATTGTTTGAAAAGTAAGTAACCATGACAACTTGGAAACATCACTACTATATTCCATCTTTTGTTGTCCTCATTTGAAGTATACAATTTCTTTAAATGTTTATGAAATGATACATTGGAAAGAATCTTTGTTCTAAATATGTATAGTTCTCAACGTGTAGTATAAGGAAATATTAAATCATTTCTATGCTGAAGTAAGATTGATTTGTTTTTCTTCTCAAGAAACATTTTATGAATGGTGTCTACTGAGAAATCTTTCCATATTGGAGCTCTCTGTCATTTTTGGTAGGGTTCATAGGTATTATAAAACTACAAACCATAACTTTTTGCTTTTGAGTTATTAAGCCAAAGCAAGGTGGGTCTGTCTCTTAATGTGTGTAATCTTCTGAGAAGGACTTCCAAAGGTCATGTTTTCTTGATGTGTTTCTAATGTCCCTGTGACTTGTTTATTATTTAAAACACAATTTCATATATATTTTGGGTGTTGGTTCTTAAGTATCTAGAAAAAAAGAAACAAATAGATGTAAGTAAAGTAGACACAAATAGCTTACATAGCATCGGTGCACCTTGAATACAGGGACAAAGAAACAGAAATAGTATAAGTGATAGTTTATTAGAATAGTAGCAATATTTTAAAATTTGTTGACCTGTGCAAAATCCGTTTATCATCTCAATATAGAGATAAAATATTACTTCATATTAATTTTTATTATTTAGCCTTTCAAGGCTTTATTTGAATTTCCATATAGAAGAAAAGATATCTCATTTCTGAACTTAATTAATACTTTAGAAAATAAATGAAAGAGATAGATTGAAAGATGGAGGTAAAAATGGTATTCGTATATTCTTATATATATATATAAATATTTTTAAACTAACAGTATTTTATGGTTCTATGTGTATACATTTCAAGATATATTCTCATTGTAACAAATTACTTTATTAATTAGTAAAGCGCTCTGCAACCAGATTTTGTTATGATAACTGAGGATGCATTTCTCAGTGAAGTATTCATAATTTCTGAAATTTTGTTTGTTAAAAATTGTATTTGGTTTTTAAATTAAGTAATGATTGGTAGCCCAGGTTTAGCTTTCTAGGATTAAATGGCTGACACCAAGCTGTATTTTTCTCTTAAGTTAGAAATGCTTTCTTCAGTGTGCAACTGCTCCTTATTCAATAGCTATTTAATGTCCAGGATTTCTTTTGATGCTGCCTTTTCATAAGAAAAATAGGCATTGGTATCAGCATATTCCAAGGAAATATGGAGATGAGTAAATGAGTCAGAATCCACTGATTTTGTTGGGATTTAGTAGATTGAAGGTAGATTTGAAATGTGAGCCATTAGGTTCTAAGGAAGCCAGATGTGGACAACATGGTGATTATTTTGACAATTTGAATTACACCCCTGCCACAGCAATTTTCTGCTTACTCTGTTATCTCCTAAAAGGTGAAAACTAAACCTGAGATGTGTCAGAGAGTCAAAATGCTTCCTTTCTCATGAAGACAGTTTATAAAAATAGTAAAGCACATATGCAGAAACATGCCTTTAATATATGACATGATAAGAATGTGTTCGTTCATGAAAAAATTAGTGATTTGATTGTTAGAAATGTTGTGATAATTGTTCTGGTATAGATTGTAGAATACATTTGTTATTATATCTACTTTAAGGTTACTGATTAAGCTTACATATCTTCTAGGATGTATTCAGTTTTTACTTCTGAAAAATCTATTTGGTTTTTAATAAGATTATGAAAATATAAAGGAATATAAGCCAAGCTGAATAATTTTTAAAGTGTGTTATGAGGTATATAATCACATCATTGTCTTCCTATTTTCATAATAGATGTAAAAATATATACATTTGAAGAAATTATGAGCAAAGTGCTTTAAAAGAACCAATAGCTCAGTTTATTTTTACTTTACTAATGCTTTCTGTTAATGCCCATCATAAAATGTCAATATATACACAAAGCATGAACTAGAATTCTAGATTCAAATATTAAGAAAATATTAATAAAAATGGTTTATCAATACCATCCAGACTTTTTGGAATGTTTTTAACAAATATATGTGTACACTTAAAAGAAGAGATGAGGAAGATTTCAAATTTACTAAAAATAAGTTTTAGGTGAATGCTACCAGCAGTGAGTCAAGTCATTTTTAATTTGCTTCTTGATGTTCTTATGTATTAAATGGTATTGTGAGAGATGTTTAATAAATTTTAAATAGCTGAATAAATATATATCAATGTGGATTGATGAAAATCATTATAAATTAGAGAGAGAATGTTTTAACCAACTGGGAATTAATCTTATCAAATTAAACTAGTGATTAAGTGGGTAGATGGAAGATATGTTACTGGTTTTGAAGAGGGTACAAGCTTGTAAAAACTAAATAGGGTCATAAGTTTTATAGAATGTAACATCTTAAACAAGGTAAAATGTAATTATAATAAACTTACAGTTTTATATTTAGATAAGACAGCTGCTTATTAAAGCACAGAGTGGGGGACATAACTGGCTTGATAGAGGTCAGTGCATTAAAAATGGAGAGATTAAATGAAAACAAGTTCTCTTATGGTATCATAGAGTTTAATGGTTAAAATATAATACAATTTTTGGCTAATGATAGAAATATGCTATCCGAAATATGAGTTTCCACTATATAGAAATTTCCACTGGTCAAAGAACACCATGGGAAGTTGTTGGTTTCTAGATGACAGAATTGAGGGATGCTTTTAAGCAGTAGGTGGACAAAGTTGAAAGCTTTGAGGAGGACGATGTATAATGAATTTTAAATAGCTGAATAAACATATTCAAATTGGTGTTGATGCAAACCAAGGTGACTTATTGGTTAGAACCATACCTTTTAATCAAAATTCCCATATTTCCAAACTAAAAATTTGACATATTATTTATCAAAAGACTTCAAACTTAAATATGTATGTTGAACATATTGAAAGCCTAACAGTTAAATCATATTGATTTCTAAAATTTACTAAAAAATAATGTTACATAATATAAGGCTTGGAAATGGTTAGCACAGATAAATCAGACACAGGGAATTTAAGATAAACTTTTAAGTTTTTAAAAGAAAAAGAAGCAAAATGTATATAAAAAGGCAGAATTCCATTCAATAAGAGAAATACATTATAACGTTAAAACATGAAATTAATTAGACATAGTGAATTCACACCAAAAAATATTTAAACACTTCAAAAAAGGAATTATCTAAAAGGGATTTGTTTGGGTGGGTAGGCCGCTGGATTCAGAGGAGTTTTAGATAGCTTCAGAATCTAACAGGTCATAATTTGAAGACAGGTGAATACATGCAACAAGCCTCTTTTAATTTGGTCTCTGCTAATTGGAAATTATAGTAATTGACATAAGGAGTGGGCTGGATGTTAAAGTAAAATGATTAACTGAATGGATTAATAGTGTAAACTAGATGAGATACTTAATCAACTTGATGCAAATTATTTGCAAACCTCTGCTTAGTAATTTTGTAAAAATTGACTCATCACTAAAGTCCTGATTTTATGTCAAGAATTGTCCCAGGTGTTAGGAGAGAGATAATGACATAAAATACATGGGCATAATTATAGAGATAAGTTTAATCTGTAAGAAAAATGCTTCACGAGCCTAATACAATGCACTTTGAAATTAAATAACGAACTATTTGATTCATAAATGCAGTAAGAATTCTAGGAATTCAGAAACTTTGTATCCTTGAGTTATATTAATATTTTTTCATTGTGAGTTAGGTTTTCTGAATCTTTACAAAAGTCCGTAACATGCCCCTTTATGTATTTCCTTGTTTATTATACCCCTTAATAGAATACAGTCTCATGGAGGCTCTGCCACGTCCCTTGCATCTTCTATACAATGGCCACTAGGTAAATATCTGTTGAATAATTGAACTTTTCCCCCTCATTTTCAAACCAAGGACCATACCTGTGTCTTCAAGTTTACTGAACATTTTGAGGACCAATTGAAGTAACTTAGAAAAATATGGTTTAAAGAAATTTGCTATAATACATAAAAATATTATAGAATTGTTACAAATTCTTCCCATCAATTCATCAAAGAGACAGAAAGGGTTCTATTGACTATCTCTTTTGGCTTGTCTTTAGATACAGTAAATAAGTAACAAACCAGACATTTTTATTTTCATTGGTTTCTATTTATCTATTTCTGACCTAAAAGACAAGAATAAGCATACCAATTTCACATGATTCAACCTAAAATATGATTTTTCCTAGTTCAAACTTCCCTTTCTAAAATGCATTAATTATACTGTACTATTAATAACTGTTCTTACTCCTCAAATGGTTATTTGTTCCTGGTTGTATATATCATAAATATTATTTTAGATGTAATTAGTATGTTTTAATAATAGGGTTGAAATAGGTGAAGTTAGCACTTCATTATAGAAAAGTTAGTGAGTTGTGGCCCATTTCCATGCATGTAGCTCATACAGGCCGTAGTGTAGAGGGAGAGAGGGAAGACAACCCTAATGGGCATATGCAATTTTTATTCTTTATTTTTTGAGTCAGGGTCTTGCTATGTTGCCCAGATTGGACTTGAACTTCTGGTCTCAACAAACCCTCCCACCTCGGCTTCCCAAAATGCTAGGATTACTGTGCCCAGCCTTTACTCTTCATTATGAATACTTAGTTATTGGAGGCATTTAGCTCATAGTTGTAGCAGCACTTCTTAATAGTTAACTGAGGCTGGGAGCGGTGGTTTATGCCTGCAATTCTAGCACTTTGAGAGGCTGAGGCAGGAGGATCACTTGAGCCCAGGAGTTGGAGACTAATCTGGGCAAGATAGTGAGACACCACCTCAAAAAATAAGAATTAGCTGGGCATAGTGGTGTGCCTGTAGTCCCAGATACTCATGAGGCTGAGGTGACAGGATAGCTTAAGGCCAGAAGTACGAGGCTGCCGTGAGCCATGATCATGTCATTCTACTTCATTCTGGGTGACAGAGCAAGACTGTTTCAAAAATAATAATAGTTAACTGTAGATCATATAAAGCACATTGAAAAATAGTAGACTCCATATCATGGAGTTGCCTGGATAAATTATTTACATTTCAGTGACCCTCTAACATACATAAAACTAGCACCATGCTTTCCGGGAGAACAAAAATAAAAGAAAGTTTTATGGTAACATTTTGAGTTGTTTATGGGACATGATTTAAGGTTATTGAATTGTTATAAATTCTCTGACAGTGGTAGAAATAACACCTTTTTTGTTAAAGTATATGTATTTGAAAATACTTTGACTCCATAACAATGTCATTGTCTAATTTATTAACTTAGTAACTTTATCTGTGACATGTACTCATTAGAAAGAAAAGATTTCTCTCATAAGAACCCAAGTTAGGCAAAAGAGTTTTCTAGAGCTCATCAGGATTGTAAGCATCTCGTTCTTGGTCTCCAGTTGATTTCTCAGAAGCCTGTGTGCATCACACCAAGTTCTGTTGTTTAATCTTCATTCTTATAAATCCTAGTTAGTTGATTCCAGTACTGGTGAGAGGTGAGTATGGTATAGATTTAGTACCAATACCAAAGTGAGTAGTTCTTTTCTAGAATGATGTTTCAAACATCTTAGAAGCCAAATCTCACTTTAAATTAAATTTTATATGGCAGCAGTTTACATTTGCTTGGTAGAAAATTATATATATATATATATATATATATATATGTATATCAATAACTTTAATTGTGGGTAACCTGCTATATCACTATAGAAGTTAAGCATTTTCCAGAGCATGGTTTAAGAGCCATTGGTTCATTATACACCCAGTGTCTTCCTGGACTTTTACTCTTTTGTAAGCTTTGCAGATATTGATTTAAACATACTCTCTTTTTAAGAGTATTCAAAAAATAACATTTGGAAAATATTCATATTGTCTCAAGAATGATTGGACTACACACATATTTATGATTCTCATATTTTCCACCAGCAATTCTTTACATAAAATTCTAGGGGGATCTTTAAAACTAATGCAAGCAATTGTAGCTCCTGTAGTATACGTAACAGAGAGTTAATCTTCTTAATATATAATTAGCCCTTATTTAATTTATTTATCTTTTATGTCTCAAATACACAGCCTTTTGTTGATCTCAGTGAATGGCATAATATCAACATCAATCTCTGAAAAGCCTTTCTTTTGGCTTTTGAAATTTATTTTAACATATTTCTAATTTTAAGAAATATTTCAACCACATTCCTAACACTACCTTTTCCTCATAGGCATATTCTTTATTTTATTTGTAGATATACTTCCAATGTAAGTGCATATGTGTGTATGTATAGGTGTATGTGTATATATAAATATATATTATTTTCTGTATGTGTTCAGTTTGAATAAATGGTTTTGAGCTTTAAATTTTAGGTTTTCTTTTTTTCTTATTTTGTCCCACTCAATGTTTAATTGATTGCCTGCTGCTCATCTGGCCTGTAGCTTCTGCTAACATCTTTGCCTATGTATATTTTCACTTACATGTTCTTCTACATGGATTCTGAGGTTGGGTCCAATTATTTGACATGATGATAAACACTGTGATACATTTAATCATGGAATAATTTTCATAGTGTTTGTGTGAACTGGGATTTTTCTCTGGTGCATTTGGAAAAATTTCTGAGTGCTAATTTGCACACTTACCCAGTTTTATCAAATACTGGAGATTGTGGTCCAGATTGGCTCTCGCAGTTTTAATTCCAGTGAGCAGTAAGTGAGTGTCCTTAGTCTCCCTCTCGGACTTAATATTATCTGACTTTATTATTTTCCCACCGAACAGTGTAATGTCATGTCACATGTTTCCTTAATTTTCATTTATTGGACTATTAGTGAGATAAAATATCCCTACCATTGACCATTACTATCTTATTCATCAGTTTTTTCTTTGTTCAGTCTTTCTCTTTGTAACTCTTGTCTATTTTTCCTCTTGAGATTCCATATTATTTTTTAAATGGTTAAGGAAGTGTCTGTTATATTTTAGATGATAAAATCTTATCTATTAACTTTGTCTATGATGTCATTGATTGATAAAAAACAATATATACTTTTGAAGAAAAATGATCCATCAATTTTTCTCCTTATAATTTGTGATTTGGAAGTAAGAAATATTTCCCAAACCAAGGGCCCCAAGAATATTGTCTTTTATAGTTTTATGATTTAATTTTTGTGTTAGGTAGACAAGACTTAAATTTTCATAATAATAAAGATACATTATATTAATACATATTGATAAAAGTAAGCTTTGATTTAAAACATTTCAGGAAGAGAGTTCAAATTTAAAGAATGGTTATCTAAGGAAGAAATTAAAACATCATAAAGAAATAAGATTAAAGAGAAAATGTGTGACAACTTGAAGAAAAAAAGAATTATTGGCAAAATGTATAAAATAAATCAAAACCCAGATAGCCTTAGAACAGTAACATAGACTATCATCTCAATTATAAAATATAGATATAGAATGTTTTCTAAGTAGAATGCTTTATATGAATCTCATTGAGGAGAGAATCTCTTTCACTAAAATCCTCAAAAAATTGTGTAATTAGTGAAATTAAGAGCTCATTATGAATTTAACTCTGATATGAATACCATTTTACAGGGAGATTTTAAAATTTTCTGCTGACATTATTTAATAATGAATTTAGGATACAAAGAAAAGGTAAAATTATGCTTCTAGTTGATAGAAATAAGTTAGTGTATTCTTTGATAATGATCTGTATTGCATGGTATTTTGAACTGCAGCTAATCATCTTTTTTGGAAAGAATTGAGATATTTAGGGATTACATTGACATTTATACCAAAACATTTTGATTTATTCTCTTTATTTGAAAACAATGTTGTTTTCAGGAAAGACCACAGGGATAGACAAATCAAGTGTATTCTCACAAAGGAAGAAGTTCAAGGGGAAGAATTTTCAGAAAAAGCTGTGAGCAGCAATTCAAGCTGTATTTTTTCCTTAATAAATATGTCTCAATATATTTTAAGATAAACCTATTTCATAAAAAGCTCTAAGGTGCCTAGTAATGCATGATTAGTATGAGAAACACTATGATAGTTTTATTAACATGTTAGTAAATTATTTCCTTTAGTTGACTTTAAAAAAATTATTGTAGCTCCCAACTGACCATTTCATCATCTAACAATACTGAATGAATGGTCCAGAATTCCCTGGTGTGAATTATTACTAATCATGAGAAAAGAAGCATCTTGAGTTAATGTTTTAACCCTCTTAATGTAAAACCTTCCTAAGGTTAATCTTCCCTAGATTTCTGCTTATTTATTTTATTTAAATCCTCTTCACTTTAACCCAAATTCAGCAACATGTCTCCTTTCTTTCTAGTGTTTCTGAGTAATTTCATGGACTGTTGAGATAATCACTCATACTCTGTAGTATATAATGTACTCGGACTGTCCCTATACACCGCTCTTAAAAACTACACAAAAAATAATACATAAGCCTCCAATAATACATATGACGTTCTTTCAAATTCTCAGGCTTCCAGGACAGTGTTCCTATTTTGTAGAACTGATTGAAACTTTTCTAATTTTTATCCATCCTAATGGCTAGTACCCATTTATCTGTTAGTCATCTATCTCTGTTTTTACTTATTTATTCTTCAACAAATAGACTCATACTTAGAGAACACTTTAATAGTTTCCCAGATAACGCATTTGCATTTATTATTATTTTTTTGGTCAGGAGTTCAAGATTTGTATGCTATTACAGAAAAACCTAAGCCAGAATATTATCCATAATTATTAGTTGTTTTAAATAATTACTGCTATCTGTCAGTAGTTAGTGGTGAGGATCATGAATTTTCTCTGCTGCTGTATCACTATTTGTTATGAGAGCAAGTCTCAGAAATAATGCTCAATCTACACTGTAATGTATTTGCCATTTGTCATGAGAATCATTAAAAACATTTGCTTGGTGAAATTTCAGTTCTCTGTCTTTATAGGTATTCTGCCCACACATTATAGTCGCTGGGGCAGATTTTATAGTACTTTGGAGAAGGACTTAATTAAACTCACTGTGAAGAAACCAGAACCCTCTACCTCCATAGGTGGATATAGAACACTGGCATCATCTCAGGAGCAGGAGTACGGGCTTCAGAGTTGTTTATATACTGTTATTAAGAGAGGTGACACTTTAAACATATTTCTAGTCAGTTCACGTATTTTGAACATCATAGTTTTGCCAATATAAATCATTTTTCTAACATTCATTCTGGCAATCAGGGAGACTTTGATATTTATTAGAAATAAATGTAACAAGCATTTATAGTAGCAAAATCAAAAGTAGACATCTGAGTAAATGTTAGCTAACCACTATAGAGCATGTATTCCTGATTAAGGTAACTGATCTCCCCAGTAAACTATAATATTTGTCTATGCTTAAGAATTGTAAAGAAAATTGCAGGAAATAAAAAGATATTTATATCTATCTTTATCAAGTTCAATGTCAGTACTAGCCTGATATCAGTAGAGAGATTTCTGAAAAGGCTTGCATAGCATTTACCAAATTCCATATTTGGTGAATACAAAGGTATTCACCAAAACCAGAAAGATGTTCCTGCCATTTTAGTTGAATTTTGAGAAAGCAGCGTTTATATTTATGTTTAGGTTATGTACCTAAACACATGGTTTCTAATACTTGATTTTTCAGGCAAGGAAAATTCAAGCCCAGGGAATTCTTTGGCAAAGATTTCAGAGTTGACAGAGGCATTGGATAATGCCAGAAATCACTCTGACCAAGTCCCAAGGGTCAAAATGATTGGAAATATTCCAAGCAATGCCTGGTCCGCAGAGAGGATCAAACTGTAGAGGAAAGGATTTAGAACAGAAGACAACAAGTAAAAGATCAGGAACTCAAAACCGTAGATGGAACACAGGCAGAGAAGGAGCTTGACAAGGGATCTGGGTATGAAAGGTCCAGGATGAACCTTCCAGAAATGAAAAGTCTGGCTTTTGTTAGTGTTTCTCTTGTCCTACCAGAGCTAAGGAGTGAATCATTTACTCAACAAATGTGAATATAGGCATTCACGGTGCCAAATAGTTTGAAATAAAGTGTCCACTAATATTTATACTAATATGGCTATTAAGCTGGTTAATTACAATCAGTGACATGTTATACCAGGGAGTGAGTGATTTTTTTCCCTTGCCAAAAGCTAACTGTCAGCATTTATTCCTGCTAGGCAACGTCAATAATAATCAATTTCTCATGTTTTGTTTCCTGCTTTATTTTTCCTTATCTAGCTAGGACATTCTGTTTTCTTGCACAGTTGGTTTACGTTGGTGTGACATTTCCGGTACATGAAACATAAAATTTATCTTTTATTTGTATAGTCCGTTAAGTCTCATTTGTAAGACACATTGTTAAGTATGTTGATTGACAGAGCTTTATGCATTTTTAACCAAATTATACGTAAATTTTTAATCCCAGAATAAAATAAATAAAACCTAAACAGTCCTTCACACATTTTATATGTACAATATCCTTTGAATAAAATTGCAATTGATATTTTTTAAATCTCAAATCGAATACATTTTTAGAAATTACTAAAAGTGCTCTGCTCTCAAAGGAAAAACGTATATCTCTACATTTAATTCTCTTAATGTATTGCCTTTTTATCACCATAGTGGCCAGGTGCAAACTGACCAATGACCTTGTGTGTGGTAACTCATCAGATGTATTTGGGAGCTACACCCATGCATAATGGTCAGATGCCTTTTTATTCCTTCAACTCATCATAAAATTGTTGTTACTAGTGAGTCATCATAGGATTTTATAGGGCAATTATTTCTTAAGTATGCTTACCTAATTTAGGGTTCATTAAGGATAATAGAAGAGTCTCCCAACTAAAAGTTGCAATTTGGTCAGAGATTTTACAGTCCATATGTATAATTAGATTGCTATTTATGCTGGAAATGTGCCAAGTTTTAGGATATCAAGAATTCAAGCTTTCTTCCTTTTAATAAGCATTCTTTTCAAACAGAAATGATCTGTTGTTAAAATATCTTGGTATTAATAAATTTGATTACCAAACCTCAAAGCCTGAGCTATCTAGAGTATCACAGGCCACAGAAATAAATACTTTATAGGTAAGATTTTTCAGTGCAGTGTATAAATCATGTAAATTATAGTGAAAATTAATAAAAACATTTTAAATTGCAACATTTCTATAGTGGGTCAATATGGGAAATGCCTATTTTTAAAGAAAGATTCTGAATTTTGGCTATGTTACATTTGGAATTGTAGATAATAGTCAATGATATTCATACAAGTTGCATCTTTATCTGACTTCAATAATAAAATATCTTTCAGATTTCCTAATTTACAAGTGAGAGGATATTCAACATGAGTTTCACTGATGTCTGAATTTCAATTCAGACATCAGTGAAACTCATGTTGAATATCCTCTCATATCCAATCTATAATGACAGGTCTTTAAGGATTTCAGTATTGATGATTCAACTAATGTTTTGCATATGGGCTGGTTAAGTAGAATCAGGGCTGCCATGCAGCCTGGACCCAGTAGTATAGTTGGGTTTGTTATTTAGGAGACTGAATCCATTCTGCTGGGTCACAGTTGGTTTCATTAGTTGATTTCTGTGCCATACAGGTTACAGAATATCACTATTTGGTACAAACTTCCTGCCCAATAATTGATTGTAGTGCAGCTTTCATCATCACTTACTCAATGGATGCCTGGAGAAATGGTAGGATTTAGAGCCATTGGAGATTTATCAAATTATTCATTAGAACAGGTAAATCAGTTGATTTTTAAATTTTATATTCTGCCATTACTTTTTGCCTCAAAGATATGCTCAGTATTTACTATTACCACAGGCTCTTTATTTTGATTTTTTAAAAAACTGTACTTTAGGTTCTGGGGTACATGTGCAGATCATGCAGGATTGTTGCATGGGTACACACATGGCAATGTGGTTTGCTGCCTCCATCCCCCTCTGTCATCACCCACATCTGTCATTTCTCCTCATGTTATCCCTCCCTGACCTCCCGACACCCCTGCTCTCTCTCCCTTGGACCCCCCCAACAGACCCTAGTGTGTGATGCACCCCTCCCTGTGTCCATGTGTTCCCATTGTTCAACACCCACCTATGAGTGAGAACACGTGGTGTTTGATTTTCTGTTCTTGAGTCAATTTGCTGAGAATAATGGTCTCTAGGTTCATCAATGTCCCTACAAAGGACACAAACTCATCTTTTTTATGGCTGCATAGTATTCCATGGTGTATATGTGCCACATTTTCTTCGTCCAGTCTATCGTTGATGGGCATTTGGGTTGCTTCCAGGTCTTTGCTATTGTAAACAGTGCCACTATGAACATACGTGTGCATGTGTCTTTATAATAGAACAATTTATAATCCTTTGGATATATAAACAGTAATGGGATTGCTGGGCCAAATCGAATTTCTATTTCTAGGTCCTTGAGAAAGCTCCACACCGTCTTCCACAATGGTTGAACTAGTTTACACTCCCACCATCAGTGTAAAAGTGTTCCTGTTTCTCCACATCCTCTCCACCATCTGTTGTCTCCAGATTTTTTAATGATCGCCATTCTAACTGGCGTGAGGTGGTATCTCAATGTGGTTTTGATTTGCATTTCTCTAATAATCGGTGATGAGCATTTTTTCATATGTTTGTTGGCCTTATATTTGTCTTCTTTTGAAAAGTGTCTGTTCATATCCTTCTCCCACTTTTGGATGGGTTTGTTTGTTTTTTTCTTGTAAATCTGTTTTAGATCTTTGTAGATTCTGGATATTAGCTCTTTGCCAGATGGGTAGATTGCAAAAATTTTTTCCCATTCTGTTGGTTGCCAGTTCACTCTAATGATTGTATCTTTTGCTGTACAGAAGCTCTGAAGTTTAATTAGGTCCCATTTGTCTATTTTGGCTTTTGTTGCCAATGCTTTCGGTGTCTTAGTCATGAAGTCCTTGCCTATGCCTATGTCCTGAATGGTTTTGCCTAGATTTTCTTCTTTATTTTGATTTTTAAAAAACTATTCCATCCTGTGTTGCAAACCTCCCTTGTCTGTCTAGAGTCAAGTGATTGTTATTTATGTGAATAAAATGTTTATAGAAAGGTTTCAAAAATTACTATAGGGGCTTGGGAGAGTTTATTATATTGATAAAATATCCAACTTCCAGAGAACACTGGAGAAAAATCTGGTTCACTGAAGGATCTCCTCTCGAGAATAACACCCCACATTAACCCTTTTCACAGCAGACACCTTCTGCTAGAACTACATACAGGTCACCAACTACTCACTTCATCTCTTAGTTCTTGTAACAATGTTTAAGCATTTTCCTCTTCTCCTCCTCCTCCTCTTCATCCTCTTCCTTGCTTTCTTCTCTCACTTCCTCCCTTCTTTTCACCTTTATCCCTTCCTTTCTTCCTCCCTGTGTCTTTTCTCCCTTCTCTCCTTCCATCCTCGTTTTGAGGTATAGGCTGGTATATTCTGCTACCCTCTTGTCTCCCGGTTAACCTCCCCATGAAAAAGAACCTGATTATATCACTTGACCCAATATGCCCTCTGGATCTGGTAGTCAACCTGACACAGCTATTTATAGCCTGGAACCTCAAAGCACGAGGAAGCTTTGTCTGTGCAGTGGGAAGTGTGAAGGGCAGTCCTTTTCCAGCCTGCCCTGCAAACCTCCCTCTTCTGTTGAGAAAATGGCTACTCGTTGTCAAAGATTAGCATCTTTGTAGCTTCTTCTTTAAATCACATTCCGTGTTTTTATTTTAGTAATTTAACATCATTTTTTTGCAACTAGGCTATACAATCTTTAAGGACAGAAGAATCTCATTAATTTCATGTATCTTCAAGTATAGCAGTTGTTATACAAATACTTGACAAATGAAAGAAGAGAGGGAGGGAGGTGGAAAATAAGGAAGAAAGGAAGAAAGGATTGTAGGCAAGGAGATCTTAAATTGCAAGTCAATAAAGTAGTTATGAGATTTACAAAATATTTTAACCCCCAGTTTTTTCTAAAATATATGTTCATTGCATATAGGCTGGTAAGTAGAATCAGTTGACATTATGTAAAGAGTTTTGATAAACTCTGATCAAGGCAGCTATCATGTGATTACCCTTAATTCCAGGAAAAAAAATTACAGTTCTTTTTTAAGGAAAATGGCTTCTTTAAAAAAGAAATTGAACTCTCATATGGTAAAAAGTTCATTATCCAAATAGATCCAATCATCTTGGTAACTTTTAAAAAAATTATTCTACATTCTCTTCACTATCATGGATTTACTTGTTGATTTTAAGAAATCTGAAATATGTTTCCTCAGAACAAATTTCCTCTCTAAACCCCAGCTCAATTATTCAGCTACCTTCATAATAGCCTCACACATTACCTATAATATACAGATATTCTGAACAGAAGGTGGTACTCACTGAATTACTTTTATATTTCCAAATCTAATCTCCAACTAGTATTCTCTATCTTGCAAACTAGCACCATTGTTTGCTCTTTCAGACCAGACACCGGGAAATTATTCTTAGACTTGACTCTTCTCATCTCAGATATAATCCATTAGCAAATCCTTTTGGTTCTAGCTTATACATATTCTCAAATCTTTTCCCTTCTATTCCTGTCACCCAAGTTCAATAACCATCTTTCACGTTATTCCTGCTTTTACCAATTTATTCTTCATGCTGAAACTAAAATTATATTTTAAGAATACAACCCAACCGTATCATCCCTGACCCAATATCTTCTCAGAATAAAGTGCCAAATTCTTATCTGCGACCCTCCAAACCTCTGCAGCCTTCCTTGCCCCACATTTCCCATCGTATCCTGAGGTTCAGCAGCAGTCTCAGCTGTTCCTCACATTGCTGCACCTTGGCACAAGCTGTTCCAGTTGCATAGCTTTTCCTTCCTGTCACTTTTTGCCTGGATCTTTCTTCCTCTTTTAAACACATCTTAGAAGTTGCTTCTGGCCTCATCTAATGGCTCACACCTGTCATCTCTGTGCTTTGGGAGGTTGAGGCAAGAATCTCTTGAGGCTAGGAGTTCCAGACCAGCTGGTCAATGTAACGGGACCTATCTCCACAAAAATGTTATTTTTTTTTTTAAAGTTCATAATAAAAGTTGCCTTCTCAGAGTCCCTTACTGGATGACCCAGTCTATACATGCTAAATACATCTGTTCTTTTTACTTGTATTGTAAATCAATTATAAAATAATAATTTTAAAATATGTATTTGTTCACCACTAAAATACAAGTCTTGTTAGGGTAGTGAATGCATCCTTTTTGAAAATGCCTCTATCCCATAATGCCTTGATAGTGCCTTCTACATAGAAAGTATTCAAGTATTTCCTGAGTGACTTGTAGAAAGGGGATAAAATATACACAGAATGACAGGAGGAGACCTCAAAGTTGTTATTCGTGAATCAGATATTTTCAAGGACAGAGACATCACACATGCCAGGATGTTTTGGAGAAGATGAGAATTGCCATTTGTTGATACTGTACAGTTGCAAGAAGGTAAAGAGTTTAGTATCATGCTCATATGATTTATGCAGGGATATGTGCATTGTGCCTTATAATCTCCAGGGATTTCATTATGATCTATAGCTGTGATTAATTAATGTTTGAGATAGAAAAAGGCACTGACTCTAGACCTGTACGGCGATTACACTGAGGGTGCAATTTGGGAGCCCTCCTCACCATTCACATGTTGATGAGGGATAAAATCCTGTGAGAAGAGAATAGCCAAACCATCCAAAACTACAAGATATTGATCCAAAGAAACTCTGCATTGAGTTTTAAGAGGAAGGGCTAAATGTTACAAGCCATCCTAGTGGGAGACTCAGTATAGTGGTTTGTTTCTAAATGTTATTTCTTAAACAGTGCCTTCACTCTTTGCCTATTAACAGACAGGAACTTTCTAGAGAAGACCAGATATTAATTTTATTAATAGTTTATTATATACATAATTATTCATCATATTCACCAACCATTTCCTTTGGGACAGGCATTATATTAATTAAAATATCTTTACAATATTATTTATTTATTTAAATAACACTATCAAGCTGTTATTAATATTAGAGGTTATATAATAACAGCTTGATAATGTTACCTTCATTTTACAGATGTGAAAAGCAAGGTCTAGGGAGGTTAAAAAAGTCAGCCAGGCATGGTGGCTCACGCTTGTAATCCCAGCACTTTGGGAGGCTGAGGTGGGTGGATCACCTGAGGTCAGGAGTTTGAAACCAGCTTCGCCAACATGGTGAAACTCCATCTCTACTAAAAATACAAAAATTAGCTGGGTGTGGTGGTGCACACCTGTAATCCCAGCTATTTGGGAGGCTGAGGCAGGAGAATCACTTGAACCTGGGAGGCGGAGGTTGCAGTGAGCTATCGTGCCACTGTATTTCAGCTTGAATGACAGAGTTAGACTCTGTCTCAAAAAACAAAAATCTTCCATGATGAGCCAATATGAAATATAGAGTCAATATTTGTACCCAATAACTCTGCCTGACAACAGAGTCAGTGCCTTTAGTTATTATGTTTAACTTCTTGCTATTTAAGGATAAGAGAGAGGACATTGCACATCTTCTTTCCCCAGATATCTTTCATTTGAAGTTGAAAGGGGCAATTAAAAAGCATATCCTATTTCTTGAAATTCAGCATTCCTAGATGGGAGGACGAGAATGAACAATGTGACCAAAATAAAAGAAATGACCAAAAAACGAAAAAATGTAACTCACCTACCCATAGCAGTGTCTTTACTTTTTAGTTTTGGGTATGCATAAAACTTGTTGATTTTATTTACTTGCAATTTTAATTTGCATTGTTAGCAAGCACAGAGTGGTCGAAAAATCTAGATAGTTACTGTACTGAGGGAATGGTTTGTCTCACCAGGTAGTCTTCACCTGGGATGTACATATTTTTAATGCAAGCATATTACTAAAGGAGCCAACGTTACAAGTAATATCTTGTAGTTCTGGATGGTTTGGCTCTTCTGTTCTCACAAGACTCTTTCCCTCATCAACGTGTGAACGGTGAGGAAGGCTCCCAAATTGCACCCTCAGTCTATTCATTGTACAGGTCTAGAGTCAGTGCCTTTTCTATTTCAAACATTAATTAACCAAAGCTATAGATCATAATGAAGTCCCTGGAGATTATAAAGCATAATGCATATATCCTGGCATAGACCATACTAGCATGATACTACACACTTCACCTTCTTGCAACTGTATTATATCAACAATAAAGGAAATCTCAACCCTATATACACACTATAAATACCAGAAGAGCTTTTAATAAATAACATATCCCATTTCCACACTACATAGATCAGTTAGAATCTCCAGTAGTGAGGCTCAGGCTTTGATATTTTAAAAGGCTTTTTAGGCTATTTCAATGTGTAGCTTGACTGGGAACCACTGCATCAGCACTTGAAGTTTAATTTTTGAGACTTGTCGCACATTTGGAAAGGACATAACAAAGTGCATGGCACACAGTATTGTTTTAGTAGAGGTTAAAAAATATTAATATTATACAAGATCCTTGGCTTTTTTTTTTTTTTTGGTACTTTGTTCTGTTATGGAGAGGTACTACAACTTAGGTCTTCTTTGATCTTCCAGATTCAACATAAGGTTTTCTACCAGTCCTATTGATTTTGTGGGAGGTGGGGAATGTTACAATAAGGCTTTAATCTCATCTTTGAATTTCTTATCACACTAGTGAAACAGCTGATAAGTTTTCCAGGAGACTAGAAATGTCATGTATCACCCCCCAAAAAATACACACAGATATGCATTGCTAATTGTGCCCTAGGCACTGTCTCAATTACTTTAATTGTTTAACTTATTCAGTCTTCACAGCTATTCAATTTTGGCCCCATTTAATACAAGAGTACATTATTAATCAGAAGAATTAAGTAATGTAGCCATGATTACATGGCAGAGGTAAGATTCAAACCCAAGTAACCATCACACTGACTGACACAACTAGTTGGCAGCAACAGTTGTTAATAAAATCAATAATTATTAACTTACTAAATAATTAATTGTATAAATTAACAGCAAATACATATTTCCTTAGTTAAATTCTATGTAAGAACTTCAACTGAAGTCTAAATTATAAATCATTCATGTTATTCCTAATGCAATTGAACTAAAGTAATATATTATTACCCTGGATCCTCAAATGTTAGCATTATATTATTTGGATTTAGCATCCACTTCTTTTTCAGTCCTCAGTTTCATAAATCAAATTTTTAATGTATTTTTCCTTCATTCTATAGCATTTGAATTGTTTCTGTCTCCTCAGAAACTCTAGGGGAAGTAACATTCTAGTATTTGGGATTGATTCTAAGAAGTTAGAGGGGGTGTTATTTTATATTCATTCATTTATTTGATCTTTGTAGTTTTTAACAAAAAGATGACAGACTTTTTACCTGAAGTAGTTTCTAAAAGACAACAAAGCTTTTGTTTCTTTTTGCCATTTTTGAGAAACTTCTCTTGGTTCCTCTGAAAATTTAACAGATTGCCCAGTGAGATCAATAGCTTCTTTCTCAGGGAATGTGAAAACTGACTGTGTCTTCAGTGTGAGAGGCCCAGGGATCATCTGAAGCAAAGATAAACTCCTGTTCATTGTGACCTGAAGCAGAGATACCTGGGGGAGCAAATTTGAACAATCCTTGTCCATTTCTATCTAGAGTGATCACTAAAGGAATACGGATGGATTTCTTTTAAGTAATATAAAAGCAAAGTCAAGCTTTTCCTTTAACTCTGCACCATTGACATTTGATTATCTTTGCCCAATGGAAATAAATTTTCTAATGACAGATGTGCTATATATATTTTAGAAGTATGCTCTTCAGAAGTCAACTGAGAGAGGCAATGGGAAAACCATCATTAACTATAGTTGCTTAATTCAGAAAGCAGTTCTTTATTTTGAAAGCTAACACAATTATATTTTTTTCTTTTTCTTTTTTTTTTTTTTTTTTTGAGATGGAGTCTTGCTCTGTTGCTCAGGCTGGAGTACAGTGGCATGATTTTGGCTCACTGCAACCTCCACCTCCCAGGTTCAAGCAATTCTCCTGCCTCAGCCTCCTGAATAGGTGGAATTACAGGTGCATGTCACCATGCCTGGCTAATTTTTTGTACTTTTTTGTAGAGATGGTGTTTCACCATGTTGGTCAGGCTGGTCTTGAAATCCTGACCTTGTGATCTGCCCACCTTGGCTTCCCAAAGTGCTCGGATTACAGGCATGAGCTACCATGACCAGCAATTAAAAAATAAAAATAAAAAAGCAAAGTTTAAGTAATATGAGGCAGTTGCACATCTGTATTTACTGAATATTTTATATTATTGTATTTTAGGATCTTTAAACTCAGATGCATGCCATTAATTAAAGCTTGATAAATCAATGCCAGTAAATTAAATCTTTCCTATATTTTTGGTGAAGGAACTTGAGTCTCATTTAAAGAAAATCTCAAGACAATCACCAGTCCTTTTGATATAGATGTCACTTCTGCCCTAGGCTAAAAATTGTCACAAGCAGCATAAAAGTTGGATTTGAGGAAAGTATCATATGCTGTAATAATAAAGCTGAATAAAGCCAAAATTACTAAGTAAGTTGGTACTTTAGACTTTTGACATCTTAGAAAAATACTAACATCTTGTAGAGAAGTGATTATTAGTGATGTTTCCTTTTATACTAATAAAAGTGGAGACATAAAATTTTTTAACATGTTGTTTAAGATTCTGTGTGGCATTGGTAGGTAAGTTATTGTATTTTTCAGCATTAAAGAAAGCCGTGAATGCTTATCAGCATAGTTCATAGCATCTTCTGTCTGGGACTCAGTATTGAATCCCTGATAAAGACAGCAATATTTATTAAGCTCTATGAGAAATTTCTAAAATTATGGAGATCAGAGGATAATTAACTGGTTGCTAATTATTCACAGTTTAGCATAAATACATTAAAATATAATTCTATTTCCTTTGAAAAGAGAAATCCAATTTGTCACTTTTTTGGCCTGTATTAATTCCCATTACTGTTATAAAAAATTGCCACAAATTTAGTGACTTAAAACACCATATATTTATTACCTTACCATTTTATAGACCAAAAGTTTGATGAGGCTCTTGTTAGGCTAAATTTAAGGTGATGGGAGGGCTGTTTTCTTTCTGGAGATTGTAGGAGAGATTCTATTTCCTTCACTTTTCCAGCTTCTAGGAATTCCCACATTCCTTTGCTTTTAACCCCCTTCCTCCATCTTTAAAATGAGCAATGCAGCATCTCTCTAACCCTACTCTTGTAGTCCGTCCTTTCTGTGAGCCCCTGGAAAGATTCTGCACTTGTAAGGACCCATGTGATTAGATGGGTCCTGCCTAGATACTCCAGCAGAACTTCCCAATCTCATGGACCCTCACTTAATCAAATATGCCAAGTCCCTCTTGACAAGTTAGGCAACATATTCACAGGTTAGGGATGTAGACACCTGCCATTATTCTGCCTACCATACGCTTTTTATGAAAGAATAGCTGCATGATGACTGGCCTTTGTTTTAGTAGTTTTTGTTTCTGGTATGTAAACTTCTTGTTCTAATCCGTGCCCCATCATATCCTGATTTTAGAACCATAGAATGATAGATTTGGATGAAAGCAGAGATCATTTGTTTCAAATCTTCCATTTTAAGAGTGAAATGGATACAATTCACCAGCAAAAGTAAGTGATTAGTGGAAATTAATTCTTTGATGGTGATGACCATGTTTCCTAATTTGCTGTTGAACTGTTAAAAAGTATTGATCATAATTTTTATTTACTAAGGAGCATGACAGTTTGATATAGAAACAATCTTTTTTTTTCTTGCATATTTATTCTCTCAATATATGTCTACAATTTAATGATGTATTATTAATATATAAAATAATAAATTATTATTTAAACATTTAACTTTGGTTTCTACCAAAAAAAAAAGAACAGTTAACGTTGGCTTTATCCAAGGAGATGTGATGCTATAAATTTTTCCTGCTTGCTAGAATTTCCAGACTCTTCCTTTTTAAATGTTATAGAGTTTCTTTGTCACAGTCATATCTCACAGATATCAGTGACACAGAATATATAGTTTTTATTTCAATGCAGAAGAGTCAACTTTATTTACATATGTGCATCACGTTTTTGAGTGAGAGAAATTTCAGGGGGTGAAATTAGGCATGTTGCTATATCCCCTACACTCAGCAGATACATCCTCATAGCACATGTTACATTACCTGAAGAACTAGGGCATGTTTGGTAATGGGGCCTAATAAAGTAAAGTGACTTGGGGTAGCAAATAAGCAGTCTTTCAGGAGTTCCAAAATTGTATGAAAGCCATAAGATAAAATGATGTACAACTACATTTGTAATAAATTGTGATTCTTAACATAAGCATATCTTAGCTATGTTGCAGGTTCAGTTCCAGCCCACTGCAATAAAGCGAGTCACCAGAATTTGTTGGTTTCCCAGTGCATGCAAAAGTTATGTCTATATTATATGATAGTCTGTTAAGTGTGCAATAGTATTATGTCTAAAAATATACATACCATAATTAAAAAATAACTTCATTGCTAATGACCATCTGAGCCTTCAGTGAGTTGTAATCTTTTTGCTTGTGGAAGATATTGTCTGGATGTTAACAGATGCTAACTGATTAGGGTGGAGGTTGCTGAAGATTGAGGTAGCTGTGGCAACTTCTTAAAGTAAGACGATGAAGTCTGTTGCATTGATTGACTCTTCCTTTTGTCAAAGATTTCTCTGTAGCATGCTATCTATTCGATAGCATGTTACCCACAGTAGATCTTTCAAAATTGGAGTCAGTCCTCTCTACCCCTGCCTCTGCTTCATCAACTAAGTTTACAGAATATTCTAAATACTTTGTTGTTATTTTAACGATGCTCACACTATCTTCACTAGGAATAGATTATATGCCAAGATGCCATTTTCTTTGCTCATCCATAGAAGTAACTCCTTATCTTAATGTTTTATCCTGAGACTGCAGCAATTCAGTGACATCTTCACGCTCCACTTCTAATCCTAGTTCTCTTGCAATTTCCACCTCCTCTGCAGTAACTCTCTCCACTGAAGTCTTGAACCTGTCAAAGTCATTCATAACAACTGGAATCAACTTCTTCCAAACGTCTGTTAATGTTACTATTTTGACCTCCTCTCAGGAATCATGGATGTTCTTAATAGCATTAAGAATGGCAAATCCTTGTAGCTCACGGACCAGGAGATTCCCAGTGGAGGAGCTCCACGGGTCGCCAGGGCGACTCTTGTGGCCAGCGCAGCAGTTTTGCTGGCGCCTTAAAGCGGCAGTTCTTGGTGCAGAGTCCAGAGATTCCTGGGCAGAAAGGCACCATCAATCTTAACACTGCTGTCTTGGCCGGCGCAGTGTATTGCTCAGATTTCGGCGCTGGGAATCAAAAAGTTGGACGTCCTCTCAGAGACCTAGTTAGAAAGTCGGTAATTACAAAGACGACAGATGGATAAATATATAATCAAGGGAAGAAAGCAGCCTAAAAAGGCAGAGAATACTCAAAATCAGAATGCCTCTCCCTCTACAGGGGATCGCAATTCCTCATCAGTAACGGAACAAGGCTTAATGGAGAACGAGTGTGTTCCAATAACAGAAGCAGGTTTTAAAATGTGGGTGATGAGAAACTTCTGTGAATTAAAAGAACTTGTTCTAACCCAATGCAAAGAAACTAAGAACCTTAAAAAAAGGTTTGATGAAATGCTAACGAGAATGGACAATTTAGAGAGGAATATAAGTGAATTGATGGAGCTGAAAAGCACAACACGAGAACTTCGCGAAACATGCACAAGCTTAAACAGTCGAATTGATCAAGCAGAAGAAAGGATATCAGAAGTCGAGGACCAGCTCAGTGAAATGAAACGAGAAGACAAGATTGAAGCAAAAAGGATAAAAAGGAATGAGCAAAGTCTCCAGGAAATATGGGACTATGTGAAAAGACCTAATCTACGTTTGATAGGTGTACCTGAATGTGATGAAGAGAATGCATCCAAGCTGGAAAATACTCTCCAGGATATTATTCAGGAAAACTTTCCCAACCTAGTAAGGCAGGACAATATTCAACTCCAGGTAATACAGAGAACACCACAAAGATATTCTTCAAGAAGACCAACCCCAAGGCACATAATCGCCAGATTTATTAGGGTTGAAATGAAGGAGAAAATACTAAGGGCAGCCAGAGAGAAAGGTCAGGTTACCCACAAAGGGAAATCTATCAGACTCACAGCAGATCTCTCAGCAGAAACCCTACAAGCCAGAAAAGAGTGGGGACCAATATTTAACATCCTTAAAGAAAAGAACTTTCAACCCAGAATTTCCTATCCAGCCAAACTAAGCTTTATGAGCGAAGGAAAAATTAAATCTTTTGCGAACAAACAAGTACTTAGAGAGTTCACCACCACCAGGCCTGCTTTACAAGAGCTTCTGAAAGAAGCACTATACATATAAAGGAACAACCAATATCAGCCTTTCCAAAAATATATCAAAAAGCAAAGAACATTAATACAATGAAAAATTTACATCAACTAATGGGCAAAACAGCCTGCTAGCATCAAACGCCAGTATTAAACTTATATATATTTTAATTGGATAAAAAGCCAAAACCCATCGGTATGCTGCATCCAGACCCATCTCACATGCAACAATACACAAAGACTCAAAGAGAAGGAGGAAGATTTACCAACCAGAGAGTAAAAATAAACAAATAAACAAAAAGCAAGAGATGCAATTCTCGCCTCTGATAAAGTAGACTTTAAAGCAACAAAGATTAAAAGAGGCAAAGAAGGACATTACATAACGGTAAAAGGATCAATGTAACAAGAATAGCTAACGATTCTATAGATCAACGAGACAGAAAATTAACAAGGATATTCAGGACTTGAACTCAGACCCGGAACAAGTAAACTTAATAAACATTTATAGAACTCTCCACTTCAAATACACAAAACATACATTACCACCTCACACCTATTCCAAAAGTGACTATATAATTGGAAGTAAATCACTCCTCAGTAATTGCATAGCATTTCATAGGTTTAAATGAAATATTGGTTGGCTGTTTGTTTGTTATCTTCTTCCCTTATTCCTTCCTGACTACATCATTAAGTATAATTATCAGTATACAAGAGGTTTTCAATACCCATTACTAAATTGCATTCTAGCCTGGGCAAGAAAGCAATACTCCCATTCTCTCTCCCTCTTTCTTTTCCTTTTTCCTCCTCCCCATTCTCTCTCTCTCTTTAAAAAAAAAAAAAAAAAAAAAGAATGGCAAATCCTTTCCAGAAGGTTTTCAGTTTACTATGCCCAGATTCATCAGAGGAATTACTATCTGTGACATTTATAGCCTTACAAAATATTTTTCTTAAATAAGACTGCAATGTTGAAATTATTCCTTGATCCATGGGCCACACAATGGATGTTCTTTTTGCAGGCTTGGAAACATTAATCTCCTTGTGTATCTCTCTCGGACCTTTTGGGTGACTAGGTGTATTGTTAATAAGCAGGAATATTTTGAAAGGAATGTTAATTTTCTCAGCAGTAGGTCTCAGTAGCAGACTTAAACTATTCAGTAAACCATGCAATAAGCAGATGTGCTGCTATCATGCTTTGTTCTTTCATTTCTAGAGCACAGGCAGAGTAGATTTAGCATAATTCTGAAGATCCTGAGGATTTTGGAAATGGTAAATGAGCATTGCCTTCAACTTAAAGACATCAGCTGCATGAACACCTAACAAGATAGTCAGCTTGTCCCTTGAAGCTTTGAAGCCAAGCATTGACTCTCCTCTCTAGCTATGAAAGTGTTAGATGGCATCTTCTTCCCATGGAAGGCAGTTTCATCTATGTTAAAAACCTGTCAATCAGGATAGCACTTTCATCAACTATCCTCACTAGATCTTCTGGATAACTTACTGCAGTGTCTACATCAGCACTTGCCGCTTCACCTTGCACTTTTAGGTTATGGAGATGGCGTATTTCCTTAAACCTCATGACCAACTTACTCCAGCCTCATACTTTTCTTGTGGAGCTTCCTCATCTCTCCCAGTCTTCATGGAATTGCAGAGAGTCAGGGCTTTGCACTAGAATAGGCTTTGACTTAGGGGGATGTTGGAGCTAGTTTGATCCATCTAGATCATTAAAACTTTCTCCATATCAACAGTAAGGCTGTTTCACTTTCTTACCATTTGTGTCTTCACTAGAGTAGCACTTTTAATTTCCTTCAAAATCTTTTTCTTTATATTCACACCTTGGCTGTTTGGTGCAGGAGGCCTCATTTAGGCCTGCTTTCCACATGTTTTCCTCATAAGGCTTAATCATTTCTAGCTTTTAATTTAAAGCCAGAGAGGTCTGACTCTTCCTTTCACTCAGAGGACATTATATAGGTTATGAATGAATTGACCTAATTTCAATATTGTTGTGTCTCAGGGAACAGGAAGCCCAAGGACAGGGAAAGAGATAGGGGAACAGACAGCTGGCGGAGCAGTTGGAACACACTCACCATTGATCCAGTTCTTGGTCTTATGGGTGTGCTCGTGGCACCTCAAAACAATTATAATGGTAACATCAAAGATCACTAATCGTAGGTCACCATAATGCATAATAATCACATAAAAGTTTAAAATATTGTGAGAATTGCTAAAATGTGACAGAGACATGAGTGAGCACATGACGTTGGAAAAAATGGTGCTAATAGACTTTCTTACTTCAGAATTGGTGCAAACCTTCAATTTACAAAAACGACAATATCTGTGAAGTACAATAGTGCAGAGCACCATGAAACAAGGTATGTTTGTATTACGCATATTTAAAATAGCTACATTAATAGTGAATGTTAATAGTATGTGTTCACAAATACTATTTGTGTTATTACAAATCGTATTTGTGAACATAGTATGTTCAACTATATAATAATGTATTTGTGAACATTTTCACAAATTTTTTTTTGATTTATGTACTTCAAGAATATGTAATACACAGGGCTGATGTTATCATCGTTATTTTATAGGTAAGAATTTTGAGTCCAAGTCAAGTTACTTGCCCAGCTCTTCTAACCCTCAACCACCCTCCAGCTTTTTGTGTCTTATTAGTTTACACATATGAAGTGTGATGTCAATATAATACATTAATATAAAATAACATGAATTGCACATGCTGTTTCAGAACTATCTAATTAGGAGTTTTATTTTCAATGCAAAATTAAGATTCAGAGAGTATTACTTGAGCACAATTTTTAAAATACAAGTTGAAGTAAAGTACTTTTCACAGGATTTTTATCTGTCTACATTTTTTTTTTGTCTGTCTTTTCTAAATAAAACTGAGCTTGAAGAAAGAAAGCTGAGGGGGTGGAATTCAAAAATAGTTTCTTGTCTCAAGCACCACACGTTGATATGATGATGATATATTGTACCGTTGCTATTTTTTCACTGAATCAGAGGTGGTAGGAAATTAAGTGGTTTAAATTGCAGCAGAAGAATGTATGTTAGATTCTAGGAGTATTATGCTGATTATAAGCATTAAAAGAAAAGTTATTGGGGTGAAGGAAAGGAATTGGAGAAACAAAAATATCATGTTACTTTACATAGGGTTTGAAAATTGGCAAATGTGCTCGATAATATTTTGGATCTTATTTAATGATTATTTGAAATATACATGAAGTTTTATGAAAGAGTAAAATTCTTGTGGCAATGTACCCATATCATTAAAGTAATATTTTAAGCCAGAGTTATCAAAACCTGTTGAAATATCTGTATGTTAAAATAATGTTTACTCCCAATAAAAATTACATATTTTTGAGAAAAACAAATGAATGAATATAGACAAAGTGTTTCTGTAGCAGATCAAGGCATTATGCTTTATAAAAAGGGATGAAATTGATATTTTACCATTCTTTTGCTTCATATAAACAAGGAGACAATTTAATATACACTAATGAAAGAAATCAATATTTTATTTGGATCTTACAATAATGATTTATAGGAATATTTCTTATAAACTTTCAATATCCTTCAATATAACAATAGGACTTTATTGTTGCTTGCTTATTTCTTTATTTTCACATGTGATATGATTATGTATACTTTCTTTCTAGATTCTTTGTTTCACTTCTATTCCTGCATTCTACATTGCTCTGATCAGACAATGCTGTGAAATCACAGAGTCACTGTTCAAGTGCAAGAGGGTTATTAAAACATGGCAGAGCTTCTCAGATATGGCCATAATAAAACAGGAGCTAGAGATGGTGATGAAATCATGGCTGGCAAAAGATCTTTATGCATCCCTGTTGATCAGCTCAATTTCTTACTCCACCCATGAGACAGTGCCCTTGAACCTTATCAATCAGTCTTTTCTCATTTAAGGATAAAGATCACTATTATGTGTATTGGTCAGTTGCTTTTTTGAAAAAAAATATGATAGTTTATATTCTTTGCCTACTTGTTTTTTATTTTATTACATATTGACAAATTATAATTATATGTATTTACAGGGCTCAAAGTGATGTTGTGTTAGATGTATACAATGTGCAATGACTGAATTAAGTTAATTTACACATCTGTCACCTCAAATATTTATCATTAATCACTTCTATGGAACTGAAATGTTGTATCCTTTGACCAACATCTTCCTATTTCCCTCGATCCCAGCTTCTGATAAACACAATAGGATACAATTCAGCCTTAGGAAAGAAGGAAATTCTGTCTTTTGCAACTATATGGATGAATCTGGAGTATATTAGGCAAAATGAGATAAGCCAGGCACATAAATATAAATACTGCATGTCTATTTTCTTAAGGGCCTTCATACTTTTCCAGTGACTTTATTTAACCTTCAAGTATTGAATTAGTAACTGTTTCCTGTCTTATTGCTACAGCTGCTACGTTCAGTATTGTTTACATTTTCCTCTAATGTGCATCTAGTTATCATAATTATTCGTAATTTGTGTATGATTGTGTATGTGTGTTTATATGTATAGCTATGTATGTATACAGATATGTTTATAGGTTTTGCTTTTTTTGATGAAATGTTTCCATTTTAGCTTCTAACCCAATAATATCTTCACCAATAATCCAAGTAATACAAAGTAGAGGTATATATATATATATACAAAATGCATCTAGTTTTTGCTCTTTACATTAGCATATCCAAATATGTAAAATGACAATGCATTCCGAAAACTCAAATTGGCACAGTGTTTTAGGAAAATAATTTATATGCATGAATCAAGTTAATCAAGTGAATATTGGAGTCAATATTGATTGACTTCATAGTTATCCATGAAAAGCAAATGACAAAAATTATGAATAAGGATTTATGCATGAGACTGTTTTAGTTTAAATATAATCTCTATGATGAGGACCCCAAAATTGATATCTACATTCAAGACTTCTCCTTTGAATCCAGACTTGCATATTTAACTGCCTGTTTGGCATTTCCACTAAGATATCCAACATAAGAGTGTGGAAAATGATATAGCCTTGGCCCTCCCTCAACCTTTTCCTCTTGTAATCTGTCCCATCTCACTAAATGGCATCACTGTTCTTCCAGCTGCTTAAGCTAAAACACTGACACCATCTTTGACCTCTTGATTCTCTTACAGCCTACTATAGTCTAATAATACATCCAGATTTGACTACTTCTCCCACTTCTACTGCAGTACTCAGCCCTAGGTCATTATGCCCTTACCTCTTCTATTGTAGTAGCTTCTCAACTTGCATCCTGGCTGTAGATTTGCCCCTTTGTTCTGCTACAACCTAAAAGCCAGAGTGATCTAAAGACTCAAATTCTATCATGTTGCTACTCTTCTTAAAACCTTCTAGTGATTTCCCCAGCTCATTTAGAGTAGAAGAAGCCAAGACATTGCAATGACTTTAAAGGTCTACAACGTCTACCCTCCTGGGATATGTCTGATTTCATCTCCTTCTTTTCTTCTCAATCAGTGTAACCTCCTGCTTCTCCCTGAACATGCCAGGGACCCTTTTCCCCAGGGCTTTCCACTGGGAAGCTCTTCCTCCCTCCCCCAATGTAGGAAATAAGAATAAATTAAAGGTTCCTCTTCAAAGCTTTCCTCTTAGTTCATTATGAATAAATAACAGTTTCTTCAGAGGTTAATTTACTTTAAAGCTTTTGCTAATAATCTTAAAGTAGCTGTTAGTCATAATAAAGAAATAAGTGCATCCCGTGTTCTTAGTTCTTACACTTTAACTAGGATGTTTGCCCTGACACACCTGGACAAACCTGGTCAAGCCTTAGTCAAAGTTTATTCCCTTTCCTTATTTGAAAATGTTATTGCTTCTCTAAGCATTCCTCAAGTTACTTCCTCTTTCCCTTCGTTCTCCTCTGCTTTTACTTCTCTTTTTAAATATATATTTTATTGCATTTTAGGTTTTGGGGTACATGTGAAGAGGATGCAAGATTGTTGCATAGGTACATACATGGCAATGTGGTTTGCTGCCTTCCTCCCCATCACCTATATCTGGCATTTCTCCCCATGTTATCTCTCCCCAACTCCCCACCCCCTGCTGTCCCTCCCCTATTTCCCCCCAACAGACCCCAGTGTGTGATGCTCCCCTCCCTGTGTCCATGTGTTCTCATTGTTCAACACCCGCCTATGAGTGAGAACATGCAGTGTTTGATTTTCTGTTCTTGTGTCAGTTTGCTGAAGAATGATGGTTTCTAGGTTCATCCATGTCCCTAAAAAGGACACAAACTCATCGTTTTTTATGGCTGCATAGTATTCCATGGTGTATATGTGCCACATTTTCCCTGTCCAGTCTATCATCGATGGGCATTTGGGTTGGTTCCAAGTCTTTGCTATTGTAAACAGGGCTGCAATGAACATTTGTGTGCATGTGTCCTTATAATAGAACACTTTTTAATCCTTTGGATATACCCAGTAATGGGATTGCTGGGTCAAATGGAATTTCTATTTCCAGGTGCCTTTACTTCTTTAGAACATTTCCAAGTTTTTAGGCAATTGGATCAAGCATAGAATGTGAGGTCCCATTCCAGCCAATAGAAACTAGACACAGCAGTAGGGCAGTTACGTCAGGTTATGAAAGTTATAAATGTCTCTGTCTCCCTTGTTCAAGTGTGTTCTCATGGCAAGACTGCCAGAGAGTTGCAGCCTTCCTGCAGGAAGGAAACTAAACTTGCTGAGTGATCCATTGTCTCGGTGTGGAATTTCCCCGACATTATAAACCAGTTTCCAACACCCAGCCATCTCATTTCAGATTATTTGTTCTCTCACCTCCCTGAGGTGTTTGTTCAAATAACTCCTTAGTGAAGCCTTCTCTGACCACCTCAATTAAACATGTGTCCAACCTCTGACCCTTTTTTCTCCACTTCCCAATATATTTTACTTGCCCTTAGACTTCATCTCTGTCGAATAAGCCGTAAGTTATTTTATCATGTTTATATTTTTGTCTTTATGACTAGGATATATGTTCTCTGAGGGCAGGGATTTTTGCCAGTTTCTTCTATGCTATCTCTCAGGAGGTAAACCAATATCTGATAAAAGGAAGGCCCTTAATAAATATTTGTTGAAATGAAGTAAGCTATGAATAGTTGTGAAAAATTATAAACAATCATCAATAAACAATGTTCACTACTAAAAGTCTGGCTTAAAAATCTATGATCATGCATGGGATAGAATATTAAGTGGTCAAATATTGTCATAACAGAAGGTAATGTGCTATTTCCTTAAGTGAAAAAGCTAAGTATACAATAATATATACAACATAAAGTGTTTTATGATTAAAAAGACAGACTGGATAGAAATATGCTGAAGTTCTAACCAATCAATCTAGATAGTAAGGGTGAATTTTATTCTGCTTCTTTATATTTTCATGTCCTTCTCAAATTCTCTTCAGTGAGTTGCACTACTTTTTATGATCAGAAAAATATAACATCAACAGCAAAACCCCCCAAAGATTCTGCAATTATTTTAAAAGACTGATTAAAACAAACAGAATAACCCTGACATTTGCTTGGCCTTTTTAAAATCATGCATCAATTGAGTTCTACAATTACTGGGCCTTTTCTGGGTGCCAGGCACTGTGGGGAATATAAAGATGAAAGTTCTTCTCCTGCCTTTAAGATGTCAGGTAAGAGAGCAAGGACACCTTCCCTCAATGAAAAGGGATCATAATGCAGGCTGTGAAAGAAGTTCAAGCAAGTGTCAGAGGACCAGCTGAGCTATTGAGAATAAGGTCATTCCTCTTGTTTTGAAAAATTTTCAATCAAAGAAGGATCCAACTCAATTAATTACATGTTTTGCATAACAGCACGTATTGATGTATCATACTCAAAATTCACACTCAAGAGCCTTTAAATTATAGGTGTTAGTGCCCAAGCATAAAAAATTAGGTAGGTAATATACTACTCTAACCAGAACCATACCTGCATTAATTAATCCCCAAAGACCCGCTGTGCATCATACACTGTGCTGGTGCTGAAAATATAATGCTGAGTAAGACTCAATTTCTTTCTTTAATGGATGATTGGATCAATTTAAAAACAAACAGGCACATGGGCATATTAAATAGAGATTGGTCTATGATACAAAGGAGAAATATTTAGAGAGACTATGGTTATTCAAGTCCACCTGAGATGGGATTTTCAGTGATTGATTTGGTAAAGGATTTCCAGAGAAGGTGACATTTGAGTAGAGAAATGAAATACAATTAGTAATTTAATAAGACAAGGAAAACATCATGGTAGTGGGTGATGAATGCTGTCGATTTTTCTGGAAAGAAGAAAGATCCTGCAGAAGTCACAGCTGAGAGACAGAGAGTGTACATCTGCCTATCTGCCTGTCTATACTTGGAACCAGTGAGTTTAGTATCATAAAAACTAGAAGGACTGGAAGATCAAAAGAAGGTGGGATAAGAAGGGTTAACTCTGGGGCTTATTTTTAATATTAAATTGTGATATTGATAATTTGTAACATAAAATATAATGTGAAATGTATAGAATAAAAATAGATGACTTACGAAATACTACGTGTCTTTTATTTCTTAAAGTAAGTGAATGCTAAATGTTTACCTTCTTGGTGCTCTATACACAGGAGATCCCTATCATTTTTTTTCTGCATGCAGAGAAACCTTTAAAAACCATGAGAATAGTTCTGTCTCTAATTTTAATTTCCACTTTGTAGAAAACTTTAGTAATCTGTATGCAAAATGTCTTGACTAACATAGACAACCAGTACATGTTAGGTCTTTACCATCTACCTACCAAGAAGGGCAATGTCTAAGAATCAAGAACCTATTTATAGCTTATGGCATAAATAAATAGTTAACTTATACTGATATATACATAATTATTTGTGAACTTATTGATATGGATTAGATTACATTAGTCCTTAACTCAATGCCTTTGTAAAACTTACGATGTACTCAGCCCAATAGGGTACTTCAAAACATGCCAGGTTTGGAAAGCATTTTGGCACTAAGGAAAGGATGTGCATTGCACATTCTCAGTGCAATGGATTCTAAACAAGACATTTATATTTAGAATTAATCAGACTCTTAGAGAAGCATCATGATTGTTTATTCAACCTGATGCTTCAAATTACCTCTTTCCAACGTCTTTGAAATCAATCTGTCAAATAATCATCAAGAGTAATTAGTTTATGCTAAACTCCCCATATGAAATTTAAGGATGACAAAACAAATGGTTGGCTCCATTACAATTCAATTTGTTGTTACTTGATTGCTATTCTAAATATATAAGTAAGGAGATACTCCTTCCATCATCATACCCAGCAAGCTGCCTTCAAATTCTTACTTCCATAAACATAAATGAGAACCTATAATGCTATTTTCAAGGCTTATGATATTTGAAGGTAGACCAGAAACAAACAACAACAACAAAAAGAAGAACAAGAAGAAGAAGAAGAAGAAGAAGAAGAAGAGAAAGAAAGAAAGAAAGAAAGAAAGAAAGAAAGAAGAATGAAGAAAGAAGAAAGAAGAAGGTGGCTACTATTGGAAAAAACAAACAAACAAATTCCAGGATATGAGCGAGGATAGCTATGAGGAACATGTCTGAATTCCAGGCCAGGCCAAAGTCATAATCTCACTTAGTAGAGGTTGAAATCTAGAAACCAGGCTGTGTAAGATTCCAGGAGACACAAGGGTATGAAACTCATAACCAAATAGCTATTAATAACTAGACTCAAAAGAGCATAGAGAGTGAAATATGAAGTGTGAAACATCATTTTATCTTGGACAAATGAGTTCTGTTCTGGGCCTTTGTCATTATTAAATAAAATAAGGATTAGATCAGTAACTATCAATTATTTTTTTTCTTTTTTTTTAGCACTGAAAGTTATTTTTAATAACAATTGCTTGTATGTAATGCATAATATTGAATATGGCTGAAGCACAAGTAGATATAATAATAGGGTCTTTCTTTCTCTTCAGGTTCTTACCCCAAAGTGACTGCAAACAACCTTTTAACCCGAGATTCCAAAGGACACAACTGCCAGTACAGGAGGAAGTTCCTTTTGGTTCTCATTTTGCACTCTGGTTTTTTAAAGTAGCCCAACATTGAGGCGAGGGAGGTTCATAAACTTTCCTCTCTCTGTACCACCAGATGAAATGGTTTTAAAGTAAGATATGAAGTGAGAAAGAGTTTACCTCTAAAATAGGAAACCAGATACAAGGACAAGAGACCAAGTAAATTTACATTGTTTGAAGCTTCTTTTCAAAAATAATAAATATATTTAAAAAAAATTATCCTACTCATTAAGAATTATGTATAACTATATAGATATAAAATGAGATACAATCAATAAAATTAGAAATATTAAAAAACAGTAACTGTGCAATTGTTCAACACCATATATATTGTTAAATTCTGGGTGAAGTGGGGAGGGATAGGGAGAATGTACCTAAGTCACATTTGGAGTCCATAGATTTGACTCCAAATGATGCTGAGCCTGGAGTGTCTAATGCAGGTGAGAAAAGGGAAAAAGCTAAGACAAAGAGAACCTGGAGATAGAAAAATAGAAAAAGAGAGTAGACTGAGGAAGGTGTTGGAAGGAGTTATGCTGCTGTCAGCAATGGAGCTGATGTAATCAAACAATGGGATTTGAGGAAAAGAAATATAGATAGTGAACAATACTGAAACTGGGTGGCAGAATTGCCATCTGAGTGATTGGCTAATGGATTCTAAGAACCTAATCAGTCTGAGTGGTACAGGCTAACATCTTTTATTTTAAAAATATCTTTATTACATAGCAATAATAAATGTGTTGAGATTGTGTCTACAGATATGGTACCAACAATATTCATTCTAACACATAAACAGAAGGAAAATAATTTTATATTAACTAGATCTACAATGCTCAGTATAGATAAGTCTGATAGGCATGCTGTAAAAATAAAATAGGAAGACAGCCCCAAAATATGCAACATATTTTTTTAACTGCATATAATTTAGAGTATGTGGTAGACACCATGATATGCTTCCCAAAAGGTTCCTCAAGGAAAGACTCCTGTTCCAGCTTCTGAAACATGAGCAGACAGTCCACAGATGTCAGTCCCATTAGGGATTGCCTCAGATAGAGGAGGTACTTTGCTAAGACCTCACATCCAATTACAGATAGAAATTGATTTGAGATCTTTCTAGCTTTTTGATGTGAGCATTTAGCGCTATAAATTTCCCTCTTAACACTGCTTTTGTTGCATCCCATATATTCTGTGATGTTATCTCTCTTTTTTTTCAGTAGTTTCAACAGACTTCTTGATTTTTGTCTTAATTTCATGATTTACCCAGGAGTCCTTCAGTAGCAAGTTGTTCAATTTCCATGTAGTTGTTTCTTGATATTGAGTTATAGTTTGATTGCACTGTTATCTGAGAGACTCTTATGATTACAATTCTTTTGCTTTTGCTGAGGAGTGTTTTACTTCCAGTTATGTGATCAATTTTAGAGTAAGTGCTATGTGGCAATGAGAAAAATGTATATTCTGTTATTTTTGGGTGAAGAGTTCTGTCAATATCTATCAGGTACACTTGATCCAGAGCTGCATTCAGTTCTTGAATGTCTTTGTTAATTTTCTGTCTCGGTGATCTGTCTAATATTGTCAGTGGGGTGTTAAAGTCTCCCGCTATTATTGTGTGGAAGATACAGAGTTCCAGCCATTTGGCCAATGCAAGTCAACTCTAAAGGGCCATGGTTCACTCCAGAGCTTCTCTTGAGGTTGGCTGAGGCTGAAGTGGGCTTGAATCGTTGCTGTCCTTCTCCCTCTGCTCAAACCTGCATGTTTTCTCTTCGTTCCATGAGATATCCCAAAAAGACATCCTGATCATTACATTCTGTCTTAGAATCTGCTTTTTGGAGAACTCAACCACTGACATGGTGTATGGGGGTAGAGATGGAGTGGAATTGAGGTTAGGAGCAAAGGAAAAACAAAATAAAACCTTTTTAAAGTAAATATGAATAAAATAGGCTTTATGTACTAATTGATTGTGATACTATGTCACAAAATAGTGATTATGATTAATCTAAAGGCCTATAAAACATACTTGGTATAATTAAAATTAATATGCAATAAAATGTACATACTAATATTATTAGGAAAATTGTATTTCCATTTAAGTTCCCTTATGTAAAATAAGTTGTAGGCATTATTATTTTCATTAGATATAATGAGGGAAATGAGGTTCAAAGAATTGCCTGACAGGCCAAGGTTACATAGTAAATAATAGAACCTGAACTAAGACTCTTTCTCTATATTTTATATTTTGAGCTCTTACTAAATTGTCTATGAAATATTTACATTTTGATTAGTAGAGTAGAATGCCATACAGAAGGAAATTAATGCCTGAGTTAAATGCAGTTTTTTTGGCCAGGCGCAGTGGCTCACACCTGTAATACCAGCACTTTGGAAGGCCAAGGCAGGTGGATCCCCTGAGGTTGGGAGTTAGAGACAAGCTTGGCCAACATGGAGAAACTCCATTTATACTTTTAAAAATACAAAACTTAGCTGGGTGTGGTGGTGCACATCTGTAGTCCTAGCTACTTGGGAGGCTGAGGCAGGAGAATTGCCTGGACCCAGGAGAGGGAGGTTGCAGTGAGCGGAGATCACGCTACTGCATTCCAGCCTGGGCAACAAGAATAAGACTGTATCTCAAAAAAAAAAAAAAAAGAAAGCCAAAAATAAGAAAAAGCTTTCCCCCCCACCCCAATTTGTAACAATACAGCTACACTGGTGGTAGAAGTAAAAATCTAACTGTTGGTTTGCAGGAAAGGACACATCATATGCAGAGTAGTCTGGATTTTTAGGAGCAGACAAAGGGAACTGAAAGGATTCTCACTAAAAGTATCACAAGTGAAACAACTAGGAACTGTTACTGGTTAAGCAATTGTGTGTGTGTGTGTGTCTGTGTGTGTGTGTATGTGTGTATCTCCTCATTGACATAGCCCCTGCTGGGATGTGATATGTAAGAAACTCAGACCAAAACAATGGACTGAATCAAGAAACACCTCCCAAGAGTGTCAATTTTAACATATAAAAAAAGCTTGGCTAGTTATGTATAGTTTTACAGTGATTTCCATTATTCATGGTTTTCTCATTCTATTATTAGTTTTCTTTTGTTATTTTTCTGGTCTTTGTTTGTTTTGTTTTTAATACAGAGTCTTCCTTTGTGGCCCAGCTGGAGTACAGCAGCATAATCACAGCTCAATGCAGCCTCAATCTCCCAGGCTCAGGAGATCCTCCTGCCCCATCCTCCGGAGTAGCTAAGACTATAGGCACATGCCACCATGCCCAACTAACTATTTATTTTTTGAAAAGATGGGTGTCTCACTATGTTACCTAGGCTGGTCTTAAACTCCTGAGCTCAAGCTGTCCTCCCACCTCAGCCTCCCAAAGTGCTGGAATTATAGGAATTAGCCACCACACCTGGCCTACAATTAGGTTTTAAAGGACACAAGTGCTTTTAGCCATGAACTGCTTTAACTTCTTGATTACAAGTATGAGTAATTCAAAATCCAACCTACCACCTTTATGGGGAATAGGTAAAAAAAAAAAAAAATGTAAGAATCTTCCACCGTACTGCTTTCACTAATATATTCACATTCACTGTCCATCTGTTTTCTGAAACTGTGCTCTCTTTTACTGAAGTAGAAATCACACTCCTCTTCTCATTACTGCTACTTTCTCCTTAAGCTGGGGTGATTTGTGTTTCATTGCCTCTGCCATTCTTTATTTAGTGCTTGCCTCAGACACCATGGGAATCATCCTCATTATAGACTTCGTTTGCTCTGTTCCTCTTATAGATCTCGACTTAGCTTTTCTGAAAGTCATTCCATATGCATACATTTCTTAAATCAACAGTATCCTTAACACTGCTGCATCATTTTGGAAGATATCAACATTTAACTTCAATATTGTACATGGGACACCTCATCTCATTTGTAGCCAATCAGACATCAGAAAACACAGGCCAAGGGCAAGCTACATCAGAGCCACTGTACTAATTATTTCCCCCTCTAGATAATGGAAACATATGTACTTTCCTTTTTTTCCCCAAATGACTCCAATCTTTTTTCCTCACAGTTGTTAATTATATTTAAACTTGCATAATATATCTGCAAAATGTGGGAAAGTTGTAGATGGCATTTGTTTAAAACATGGCAGGTTCTTAATATAGGAAACTTTTAGAAAAGTTTCTGAATAATAAGTGTCGATTTGTCTTTTAAATATGTTAGCACTAAGTAAAAAAAAAAAAAAAAAAAGAAAAAGAATGCTTTGATTTGGCTTTCAAGTGAAAACCCATGTCTACTTCCTAAGTACTTAAAGTTCCTGTTTCTCATCTACTCTCAAATAAAGAGGGACCTGCAATTGAGACACTGATCTACTTAGGACAGGGAACATCCCCGTCACTCACTTGGGAAGAAAGGCAATCCTGCCCTTTGCTTTCTTAGAGATTTATATAAAAGAAGATTTATCTTAGTACAGCCCACTTCTGTACAGTACTGATTTAACAAAGTTCCACAATTTCACATTTATATTGGATAAAAAAAACTCTTGTGCATAAATGTAGTAACAGAAAGAAACATGAAAATCCATTAGAACTATTGTAAGTCACCAGAAGGATCCGTTTTTCCTTATCATTTCGCCCATAAAAAATGAATATATTTATTTTGTAGGAAAATCAATATGATAGAGAAAAATTACTTTTCATGCCTTTAAAATCTTTACACTATTCATTATTTTGAAGAAATATCTATGCTTAGATGACAAGTGCAGTAAATTTATTCAAAACATGTAGTGTATGATGGAATACAAATCAAATGCCTGCCTGAAAATAAAATTAAAGCAATTATCAGGATTTAGAAGGAAATGAATTTTCAATAAAATAAATAAGTGCTTAGATCACGTAGCAGATTTGATAATATATTTTAGACATTAAAATATAAATACATATTATTCTTAAAATTTATTTTCTTTGTAATGGTGTTAGAACAGTAGCCAAGACTTTAACCTGAACAGATTCATAAGAAAGACTCTGGCCTGGCAGGGAGGCTCACACCTGTAATCCTAGCACTTTGGGAGGCTGAGGCAGGCAGATCACAAGGTTAGGAGATTGAGACCATCCTGGCCAACATGGTGAAAGCCTGTCTCTACTGAAATACAAAAATTAGTAGGGCATGGTGGTATGTGCTTGTAGTCCCAGCCAGTTAGAAGGCTGAGGCAGGGAAATCGAACCCAGGAGGTGGAGATTGCAGTGAGCCAAGATTGTGCCATTGCACTCTAGCCTGGCAGCAGAGTGAGACTCCACCTAGGAAGAAAAAAAGCCTCTTAGACAGAGTGGTAGGTCTACTGTTAATCTCTAAGAGACAACAGTGGAAATTCTACAGTGTTCTTTGCTTGGTCCGCACTACATTGCAGGGGAGGGGACTTCCAATGGAGAGTTGGTCTGAGCAGCAGTAGAACTTAGTGAATGCCATCTGCCAACTCTGCGTATTTGCTGTTTGTTAAATACAATTTCTTTCCTAATTCTTGATATTTCCTCTTGCCTGTCTCTTAATTCTGTTTCAACCAGCTGGTTCAAAGCCAATAAAAGTTACTCAATATTTGTGTCAATAACTTTTTTAGCACATTGTACCATTAAAAACATTAAGTACTCATCACTAATATTACTGTGTTTTACAGCTTTATGGAGAAAGATTTCATATACCATAAAATTTACCCATTTAAAGTATACAGTTCAGTGGTTTTTTGTATATTCACAGAGTTGTTGATTTTATTTATTTCTAGTCTAATCTTTCGTTTTCTTTTTTCCACTTGTCTTGGGTTTAGTTAGCTATTGTTTCTCTAGTTTCTTAAAATGGAAGGTAAGGTTATTGATTTGAGGTGTTTTGTCTTTCTCAAAGTTAATATTTACAGCTATAAAAGTCTTCATGTGCACAGCCTTACCTGCACTGTGTAAGTTTTGTAATGCTCTGTTGTTTTCATTTAACTCAAAACATTTTCTATATTCATGTGTTTTCTTCTTTGACCCATGGGTTATTTAGAAATGTGTTGTTTACTTTCTATGTATTTTTAAATTTTCTAGAGGTCTGAAAGTATGGGCAAAGTATTGAATGTGCTGTGGGGACAGTACTTTTAAGATTCCAAGGCAGTCTTATCTCTCCATTGTTTGCACTGATGCAGGCTTTTGGCTACCACACCACTGAGCTGGGAGACAAGGGCATGGGAATAGTTGGATAGACTATATTTCCATTTGTTATGTGGCTTTTGTTAATTACCAGAGTTCCTAAATGGTTTGTGTCAGGTGTTTGACTTATTTTTCCGTTGTTTTAGAGAATGAGAGAGTTTATTACTCTGCCATTCCGAAAGCTCATTCTTCAGAATAACTCTTTTAATCTTCACAGAAAAATTTGGATTAGGGTAATGTTATCTCCATTTTTCAACCAGCAAATTGTGACCCAGATATGAAATAGTCTACTCAAGATCAAGCTGCTTGTTTATAACATAGCTGGAAGTTAATCTAATAATTTTTTCTTCTTGCCCTAATACTGTATTCTTTCCACATATCACAGCTCATTCACTTTATTACTAGTTACTTACTCCTTGGATGTCTTGACCTGGAAGAAATCTCAGAAATAACCAGGTCCTAACCTTTCATTTTACAGATGAGAAAACTATAGTCCAAAGTGCTTTTCTCAGTATTTTATTGCTAGCTACTCTTTTTTTTTTTTTTTTTTTTGAGACGGAGTTTCGCTCTTGTTACCCAGGCTGGAGTGCAATGGCGCGATCTCGGCTCACCGCAACCTCTGCCTCCTGGGTAGCTGGGATTACAGGCACGCGCCACCATGCCCAGCTAATTTTTTTGTATTTTTAGTAGAGACGGGGTTTCACCATGTTGACCAGGATGGTCTCGATCTCTTGACCTCGTGATCCACCCGCCTCGGCCTCCCGCTAGCTACTCTTAACATACGCTTTTCTTACTGTTCTCTCTGGTTTTCAGGTGGGGACTTTTATCAGCTCCCTGACACTGCTCTCAGACCTTGTCCTTTCCATATCCAAAGCTATGAATAGTCTCCCTCCCATTGAATCATTCTCCTATGGTTTGAATGTGTGTACCCTCCAAATTCATGTTGAAACTTAGTCCTTAATACAGTAGTATTAAGATGTGCAGCCTTTGGAAGGTGATTAAGTCATGGGCTCTGTCCTCATGAATGGGTTAGCACTCTAAAAGGGCTGAAGTTAGAAAGAAGTACTCTCTTGACCTTCTATACCTTCTGTCATGTGGGGACACATCTTTTATCTCCTCTGGAGGATGTAGTGACAAGGCATCATTTTGGAAGTCGAGCCTAGGCCCTCACGAAAACCCAACCTGCTGACACCTTGAGCTTGAATTTCCCAGCCTCCAGAACTATGAGAAATAAATTTCCATTGTTTATAAATAACCTTGTCTCAGTTTGTAATAGCAACATACATGGATGAAGATAACTCTTTATGCTTGAAATTTCTCCAGGAAGATCTGTGTCTCTTTTAAGAACTGACATACCTGATTAGGTCAGAGTTACTCAGTCTTACCTTCTTTTCTCAAAATCAATTGACTCGGGACTTTAATTACATATGAAAAATTTCTTTACAGGAGCATTGTAGGTTACTGCTTGAATGGATAAGTGGAAGAAAGTGAATGTACCTCAGAAAGTGGAAATCTTGGAAACCATGTTATAATCCTGTCTAACATATGAGATGTGTCTTCTTTCTTTTTAGAGCAGCCTGTTTCTCCTTTCAGAGAGGAATATGCAGTCCCCTGTGCATTCACTGAAGATAGTACATCATTTGATGCACACTAGCATTTATTACTTCATACTCAGCTGTCACTGAATTTAAGAAAGGCAGTCTGGAAGCTTAATTTGAATTTTATGTTAGATAGAAGAGAATCTACATATTAATATTTTTATAATTATATAAATCATTTAAATCATATTAAGTTAAATTTATGCAATATTTATGTAGATTTGATAAAAGTCAGTTGGTGAATAAATAATAATTTCATCTCCCATCCCCAAGGATTTATATTAGTAACATATTTTCTTGATAAAATTAAAAATAATCTATAAAGATGTGCTTGTGGGAAAAAAAACAGGAAACAATTATGAGCCAAGTCCTATTTAGTACAGAAGTGTTGGACAGTAAGCTTTCAAGAAGACCAAGGTAAATTATTATGTCTAATTAACAATATAGCAGATCAATCAGATTGACTATAACAAGAGTATTTTCTTTAAAAATATTGAAATGCATGAATATTTCCAGGGAGAACTAAATAGTCCTATTACAGAGGCTATTTTTCTTTGTAACTAGAATAATATGAAGTTAGAAGTTCTCAAACTACTGAATAGTAGTTTCAGTTAAAAAGTAAGTTTGTGGAACTTGCCACATTTCAGTCTTTATCCTAAGAAGTTCTAAAAGTCAGTCACAATTTTCCATGGCTTTCAGTCATTGTACTTGTTTTTGCCCTATAATATTGCTAATACTATGATTACAGAGAAATCAAGGACAAATATTTGCACTTCATGTCTTTCTTTCCATGAGTTATAAATCTCTACCACTTCCAAGAAGCAGCCTAAGAGAAAGACAGTTGCCAAATGATTTACAGAAATCAACCTTCTAAACTTTAATTTCCATTTTTAAAGGTTGATGCTCCTAATTAGGTATGCATCTGGCCAAGGTCTTTTAAAAGCAAAATGGTGTTCTTCAAACAATATACAAATATAGGTCAACCAAAATCAGCAGAAGGAGCTGGGGTTACTCATGGACTTCTAATGAAAATTGGCCTATTCTCATCTTTATTGCTAGAGACTGGACTCAAGCCATGGTTGACTGTAGAAATTCTGTTCTATTGATGAGTTAAGTCCACCCATGAACAGTGCTTTACCTCTGAAAATGCATAGTCATGTGATGACTCCTCTTGATCTCAAGTAATTGACATTTGTATGTTCCAACTTAAAGAACACTTTCAATATTCCATCAACCCCCACCTTACCAATAAAGTAATGATCACTTCTGGAGTAGTTTATGATTAGTACTATACAAATCTAGAATCTCCAAAGTTATCCAGAGGCAATCTATAATTCCATAGCATTGAAGGCATGTATTATAGAATATAAAAATATATTACCCTATTAAGGCAATTGGACAAACCAACACATGCATTGAATAACTCATCTATGCGCTATTCTCTTTTGTAGCCTTTGAAGTATAGTTGTAGTTTTACAGGATTTCAAGTGATTTATCTTAGTTTTCCAGCCAAAGCTAGTCCTCTACTACCTCCATGGATTCTGTGTGAAAACTGTTATGTTCACCACTGGGAAGCATCTTACTTTTATGTACTTCACTCCATTATTAAGTAACTGCTGTTATTAAAATAGTTTCTATTACATTTAACCAAAATCTGATTCTTTCTAACTTACATCATGGATCTACTTGGCTCTCTGGAACCACACATAATTAACTGAATATGTCAAATATCTAAAGACAGCTATCAAGTTAAGTGTTTGGCTTTTGCTTTATTTCTAACACTCATGTCAGTGAACCTTGTCCAGATTACTTTTGGAAGCAGGAGAAAATCCAAATCAAATTGCATAATAATTTTTGAGAATCTACTATGGTTAACTCATTGTGCCGAGAAGCAGGGTAGATAAAAAGACAAATAAAATGGTATAGCCATATTCAAGGAGCTTATAGTGAACTCAGTAGAGTATCTCATAGTTTTTTTTTTTTTTTTTAAGACGGGGTTTCACCATGTTTATCACTATTTTGTCATTTAAATTTCAAGAAGGGAAAGTTAGTTTAGTTGATCATTCAAGCCCAGCAGGAACTATGGTGCCTTCAGGTTATGTTGGGATCTAATATATTTATACAGACACTGCGTGGTTTAAAGAACTTCCTATAAATTTTTAAATTGTATTATGTTCATAAAGAATTAGAAGACTTCTAATTCCCCCAAGGTCAACTTTTCAGCTTTCATAAAAGATGCTGATTTTATTACCATTGTGTATTTCTAATTAAATGGCATATTTCCTCAGAACAGTCTAAACATTTAGATATTAATAGTAACCACCTTTATAATAAAAATGTACAGAAGTGTTGGACAATTTTCAAGAAGACCAAGGTAAAACATTATGTACACTCTAATGTACAGACAACATTGCTAATAATTTTGATTTTGAGAACAATAGAAAAGTATCATATAGCTTATATTTCTTTTTTTAAAATTATGCTTTAAGTTCTGGGATACCTGTACAGAACATGTATATTTGACATGTGCCATGGTGGTTTGCTGCATCCATCAATCTGTCATCTACATAAAGTATTTCTGCTAATGCTATCCCTCTCCTAATCCCCCAATCAATGACGGGCCCTGGTGTGTGATGTTCCCCTCCCTGTGTCCAGGTGGTCTCATTGTTCAACTCCCACTTATGAGTGAGAACATCCAGTGTTTGGTTTTCTATTCTTGTGTTAGTTTGCTGAGAATGATGGTTTCCAGCTTCATCCGTGTCCCTGTAAAGGACACGAACTCATCCTTTTTATGGCTGCATAGTATTCCATAGGGTATATGTGCCACATTTTCTCTATCCAGTCTATCATTGATGGGCATTTGGGTTGGTTCCAAGTCTTTGCTACTGTGAAAATTGCTGCAATAAACATACGTGTGTGTGTGTGTCTGTATAGTAGAATGATTTATAATTTTTTTGGGTATATACCCAGTAATGGGATTGCTAGGTCAAATGGTATTTCTGGTTCTAGATCCTTGAGGACTCTCCTCACTGTCTTCCACAATGGTTGAACTAATGTTTCCTGACTTTTTAATGATCACTATTCTAATTGACATGAGATGGTATCCCATTGTGGTTTTGATTTGAATTTCTCTAATGACCGGTGATGATGAGCTTTTTTTCATATGTTTGTTGGCCACATAAATGTCTTCTCAAAAGAAGTGTCTTTCCATATCCTTCACCCACTTTTTGATGGTGTGTTTATTTTCTTCTTGTTAATTTCTTTAAGTTCTTTGTAGAATTTAGATATTAACCCTTTGTCAGATGGATAGATGGCAAAAATTTTTTCCCATTGTATAGGTTGCTTGTTCGCTTTGATGATAGTTTCTTTTGCTGCACAGAAACTGTTAAGTTTAATTAGATCCCATGTGTCTGTTTTGGCTTTTGTTGCCATTGCCTTGGTGTTTTGATCATGAAGTCTTTGCCCCATGCCTATGTCCTGAATGGTACTGTCTAGGTTTTCTTCTAGGGTTTGTATGGTTTCAGGTATTATATTTAAATCTTTAATCCATCTTGAGTTAATTTTTATATAAGGTGTAAGGATGGGGTCCAGTTTCAGTTTTCTGCATATGGCTAGCCAGTTTTCCTAACACCATTTATTAAATGGGGAATCCTTTCCTCATTGCTTATTTGTGTCAGATTTGTCAGGGATCAGATGGTTGTAGATGTGTGACATTATTTCTGAGGCCTCTGTTCTGTTCCATTGGTCTATATATCTGTTTTGGTACCAGTACCAAAAAAATGCTGTTTTTGTTACTGTAGCCTTGTGATATAGTTTGAAGTCAGGTAGCATTATACCTCCAGCTTTGTTCTTTTTTGCTTAGGATTGTCTTGACTATATGGGTTCTTTTTTGTTTTCATATGAAATTTACAGTAGTTTCTTCTAATTCTGTGAAGAAAGTCAATGTTAGCTTGATGAGGATATCATTGAATCTATAAATTACTTTGTGCAGTATGGCTATTTTCATGATATTGCTTCTTCCCATTCGTGAACATGGAATGTTTTTCCATTTGTTTGTGTCCTCTCTTATTTCTTTGAGCAGTGGTTTATAGTTCCCCTTGAAGAGGTCCTTTACATCCCTTGTAAGTTGTATTCCTAGGTATTTTATTCTCTTTGTAACAATTGTGAATGGGAGTTCATTCATGATTTGGCTCTCTGTCTATTATTGGTGTATAGGAATGCTTGTGATTTTTGCACATTGATTTTGTATCCTGAGACTTTAAGTTTGCTTATCAGTTTAAGGAAATTTTGGGCTGAGACAATGGTGTTCTCTAAATCATGTCATCTGCCAACAGAGACAATCTGATTTCCTCTCTTCCTATTTGAATACTCTATTTCTTTCTCTTGCCTGAATGCCCAAACTTCCAAAGTTCTGGTTTTGGCCAGAACTTCCAAAACCATGTTGAATAGGAGTGGTGGGAGAGGGTGTCCTTGTCTTGTGCCGGTTTTCAAGGGGAATGCTTCCAGCTTTTGCCCATTCCATATGATATTGGCTGTGAGTCTATCATAAATAGCTCTTATATTTTTGGAGATACATTCCACCAATACCTAGTTTATTGAGAGTTTTCAGCATGAAGGGGTATTAAATTTTATCAAAGGCCTTTTGTGTATCTGTCTAATCATGTGGTTTTTGAATTTACTCTGTTTACATAATTTATTAGATTTATTGATTTGTTTATGTCTAACTAGCCTTGCATCTTATGGATGAAGCCCACTTGATCAGGTGGATAAGTTTTTTGATGTGCTACTAGATTCGGGATTGCCAGTATTTTATTGAGGATTTTCGCATCAATATTCATCAGGGATATTGGCTTACAATTTTGTTGTCGTTGTGTCTCTGCCAGATTTTGGTATCCAGATGATGTTGGCCTCATAAAGTGAATTAGAGAGGAGTCCCTCTTTTTCTATTATTTGGCATAGTTTCAGAAGGAATGGTACCAGATCCTCTTTGTACCTCTGGTAGAATTTGGTTGTGAATCCATCTGGTCCTGGGCTTTTTTTCATTGGTAGGCTATTACTTTACTGCCTCAATTTCAGGACTATTACTGGTCTATTCAGGGATTTGACTTCTTCCTGGTTTAGTCTTGGGAGAGTGTACATGTCCAGGAATTCATCCATTTCTTCTAGATTTTCTAGTTTCTTTGTGTAAAGGTTTTTGTAGTATTCTCTGATGATAGTTTGCATTTCTGTGCTTATATTTTATGTAGAAACATTGAGTAAATTTGAGGTTCATATAAGAAGATACATTCATATAGCAGATTACATTTGTTATAGTTTCTGTAACTTCATATTTTAGAATTCCGTTCTAATTGTCTCACATAAATACGTGCTTGGTAAAGGCTTAAATTGGTACATGTAAAACAATATTCAGATTGAAATTCAATTACTCTCTCTAAGAAAATTAATTACTCGATTCAGTCATTCTATTCATTCTTTCATCCATCCACTCATTCGGTGCTAAGCTCTCTATTAATAATACAAAAATGAAACAGATACAGCAAGTTCACAGTTTCATAATGGCATTGGGTAGGTATACAATTCTATCAACAGCATTTTGGTCAGCACCGTAAGAGAAATAGATTGTGGCTGTACTGGTGCCTCAAAGAAAGATTTGCAAAGTCTTGCTTAGAATGGTCATGTTACATGTCACAGGGAAAGAACACAGAGGATGTAAGATTTGAGCAGAGTTTACCAAGGAAGGCAGCTCACCAAGTTGCATGAGGGCAATGACTGTGGCTGTGTTTTTTACCACTGTATCCTTGTGACTGACCTGTCAGCATTCTTCACGCAGATTAGATTTCAGTAAAAATATTCAGTGAATGGCTGATTTCCAGGTCATGAGAATAGCAAATGCAAAGGCTTGTGAGTATGAAAGAGTTTGACACAATATCAAAGCTCAGATGAGCTAAGTATGTCTGAAACACAGAGCTAATTCTAAAGAGGTAGGCAGAGACTCAATCACATAGAATTTTGCATGGTACATAGAATGTTTTTCCCACAAAAATTTTTACAATATCCTTCTTCAGACATTTTTTTTAACTTTTATTTTAAGTTCAGGGGCACAAATGCCGGTTTGTTACATAGGTAAACTTGTGTCATGGGTATTTGTTGTACAGATTATTTCATGGCCCAGATATTAAGCCTAGTATCCATTAGTTACTTTTCCTGATCCTCTCCCTGCTCCCACCCTCCACCCTCCAAAAAGCTTCAGTGTGTGTTATTCTCTGTGTGTCCATGTGTTCACATCACTTAGCTCCCACTTATAAGTGAGAACATGAGGTATTTGGTTTTCTGTTCCTTGTAAGTTTTCTAAGGATAACAGCTCTTATTACAAACAGTAGAAAATAACAGATGCTGGTGAGGTTGTGGAGAAAAAAATGCTTATACACTCTTGGTGGGAGTGTAGATTAGTTCAGCCATTGTGGAAGAAAGTGCAGCAATTCCTCAAAGACCTAAAGACAGACCTAGAGATAGAAATACTATTCTACCTAGCAATCCCACTACTGGGCATATGACCAAAGGAATATAAATTATTCTGTTATAAAGATACATGTATGTATGTTTATTTTAGCACTATTCACTATAGCAAATGCATGAAATCAACCTAAATGCCCATCAGTGATAGACTGGATAAAGAAAATATAGTACATATACACCATGGAATACTATACAGTCATTAAAAAGAACAAGATCATGTCCTTTACAGGGACATGGATGGAGATGGAGGCCATTATCCTACTTCAGGCATTTGTACATTATTTTTAAACTCATAATTCATAAACAAGCTTTAGAAACATAGCATTTGTCTAGGATAGTGAATGACCTAGACTTTGGGAAATAGGATTGATACCAAGAAATGGCTTGGTGAAATTTTAGCTTCTACAGAATTTCAGTTCGTTGATCAGAGCATTCTACATATTCTACATTTACCTACATACCTTAGGTAAAACAAAAGAAATCAAACAAACAAAACAAAACAGTGTGCTTACTCAGAAACTCCAACTCTAAGGCAACATTCTGATGCTTTCCTACTTTATCCCATTCCAAGCAGATTAAACTCCCAAACTTTTCTTTTTTTTTTCTTTCTCCCCTCCCCTCCCCTCCCCCCATCTTTCCTCCCCTTCCCTCCCCTTCCTTTCCCTTCCCTTCCCTCTTTCCTTTCCTTTTTGAGACAGGGTCTCCCTGTGTTTCCCAGGCTGGAGTGCAGTGATGAGATTAAGGCTCCTGGGGCTCAGGCAATCCTCCCACTTCAACCTATCGAGTAGCTGGAACTAGAGCATGTGCCATTATGCCCAGCTAATTCTTTGTATTTTTGTAGAAGTGGGGTTTTGCTGTGTTGCCCAGGCTGGTCTCAAATTACTGGACTCAGGCGATCCACCCATCTTGGCATTACAGAGTGCTGACATTACAGGCATAAGTCACTGTGTTCAGCCCGAGTCTCTGTATATGAAAGTTCTGGAGTTGATTTTTTGTAAAGAAGAGCATCTCATAAACAAACATAGATGTATGTTTTTTTTCTTTCTTACTATCATAGTGCCAAAATAATAACTGTGCTTGTTCTCAAAATCTCAAAATGTTTTGAATGTTGATAATAAAATACTCAAAGTAAAACCAGAGTTTTAACTTTTAATCTGTAGTAGCAATTCCATTGATCACCCCCTGAAAGAAGGTTTAATTTAAAAACAGCAGACTTGACAATAAACTTTAACAAAATTATCACTACGTAGACTAAGGAACAAGTTCAAAAATTTTGCTCCAAAGTCAGAGATATAGAAAAAAGATCCTTTCTTTTAATCACAGGAAACTTTTTATTGCTTTTTGCCTAAAACAGAAGAAATTTTATATTAATATGTTACCTGTGGAGATACTTTTGTCTGCTTTACAGCTTAAGACCTAAATAGGAAAACAGATACAGCCTTATTAACATTTTTCTATAAAAAATCAAAATTAACAGCTTATGTCATTCACAACCCAGTTTTCTCCAGAAACTTAGCAATTCCTTAAGAGTTAGGTGCTTATAGAGGCAAATTAATGACAAGGGGTCCCCAAGGTGTCATTGGTGATACTGTAAGCACCTAACTCTATAAGTACTTTATAAATTAAGAGTTGATTATTTGCTTTGCCTGTGAATTCTTTCCTTTACAAGAGATTCACCAGAGAATTCCTATAATTAACTTGCTCCCTAAGTGCATGTTAGAAAGAAAGAGGCTAAGGTTCTAAGCCTCCTAATTCCTCTTAGAAGTTTATCCTGTTTCCGTTTATAACTTCTTGGATTAAGTATTGTCTTTATGCAGATCTGTCAGCCTGGCCCCTTATGTAATTCAAGTGAGCGCACATCCCATGAACATCATTGCCTGCTGGGTTCCGGGTTAATTCGTGGAGTAGGCAAAATGTGTGATGCTTGTACTTGCATTCCAAGAACAAACAGATACTCCACCTCTTCTTCAGGTGACCTCAACCAAGTTTTTTTTTTTAACCAGAATAATGCAGAGATTGATTCATTCACAGGGGTTTATTGTACTCCTTCTCCTGATGGCAGAACAAGAAGTAATTCAGAGGAGAAACCTTTGGCTTTTTATGGTAGACATCATAAAAAGGTGAGGTAGGGAGATTTTTAGGAAGAAGAAATGCAATAGAAAAAAGAACCCAGGACAATTTTGAAATAAGGGATATGCTCTGAGAGTTTCAGCAAAGTTAACTGGAATATGGCAGTAAAGGGCAGAGTTAACTAGAATAGGAGGGTAAGGAGCAGAAGAGACCGGACATAGGACTGTGGGAGGAGATGCAGGAGGTGAAGAGATGGTGGTGTAGCTGGGAGTCAATGACGCTTAGCCTCGAATATGATGCTAAGGACACTGAATTCTATCTTATAGGTAGCAGGAAGTATTAAACAGTTTTTATAATTACATACTATGAATATATGTGTGTATACGCACATACATTAACACACACTCACAAATCTGACAAGGATTAATCCAGAATATGCTAGGAACTCAACTCAACAGCAATCTAATATAATAATTTGGCTAAAAATTGAGCAAATGGTCTGAATAGACCTTTCTCAAAAACATACAAATGGCCAACAAGTATCGGGGAAAAAAACGTGCAACAAAACCAACCATCAAGGAAATGAAGATCAAAGCCAATATAGGATACTATCTCCACCAAGTTAGAAAAGCTATATCAAAAAGACAAAAAAGAACAAATACTGGCGAGGATAAGGAGGAACCAGAGCTCTTACACTCTGTTGGTGGGAATACAAATTAGTTACCGATTATGAAAAACAGTATGGAGGCCCTCAAAAAACTAAAAATAGAATGGTCTTTTTAATTTAATTAGATTCTAGAGTTTAAGAAGTCTTCATCTCAATTAGGGTAGAATTTTTATTTTTGTACATGTTATCTGTTACCATTATTTCTCTGACTCTGATGAAAAAAACCCTACAAACAATCTAAATCTTATTAACTGATTTGTTTATGAACATAAGTCACCAGGACACTAGATTCTAGCAGGACAGGAACATTCATTTTTCCAAATAAATTATTTCAAGATGGAAGATTGTATGTTATATGCTAATAAATATTTGAGTAAGCTTTTCATCATATTTGACTAAATTACTGATAGTTTTTCAAGGACAGAAAAGTCTAGTTTATGGAAAAGAAAATTAAGATTTCCATTTAGTAATTTTATCTTATAGTTTACAGTTTTTGAATAAGTTACAAAGTGTAAGGCTGATTGACACAGATTCATTTACACAAATGAGCATAGGATAAAATAGAAGAAAATAGAAAACATGTAAGTGCTGAGAAGTGATGATGAGAGTGGAGGGTATTTTTGACCACAGTAGAATACATGGTGAGCATTGCTGGGGATCCAATGATGTTTGGTTCTTACCTTCTAAATGATCTTCTAGTTCCAGAGTACGTTGAAATAGGAATTTAGTAACTTTATGCAGCAGAGAATTATATTGATGTGGGAGTTGGTGAGGTCCAAGAGAAGGTCATGTTCTCTCTTAAACTTGTCAAACGCTTTCTTTGAATAGTAATTTCTTAAATGTCTTTGGATTTATTTTGAATTGAACAAAGTTCCGGTCATTTATACCATGCAAGAAGCATTAAAGTTTCATCTAAAGAGAGATCATGGCCCTCCCCATGAAAGGTACTAATTGCCCCTCTGAGCACATTAGTGTATTTCCAGCATTTACAACCCAGTCTTCACATCACGTGGATAATTTCAGCTACTTAGCCATGTCAGTGAAACAGGCAGCATCTCCATTCTGAAGCAGTTCTCTCTGCTTTTAGCATCATCAGCAGCAGTTTAAAGTCCAAGAAAATAATAATATCTGTTCTTAGAATTTACTCAGCAAAAAACAAAACAAAATATTTTTAAAAAACAATTGATTTCTCTGACCTGGCTCCTTAAAGGAGTAAAAGTGTTAGAGCCTAATAGGACTGTCAGTGCTAAGTTTATCTTCTTTCTAGATGACTCAGGCACTTCCTTGAAATTAAAGCAAGAGAAACCTCATTATTTATAGCTGGTCATAGTGGTGAGTACTTGTAATCCCAGAAGCTTGGGAAGCTGAGGTGGGAGGATCACTTGAGCGTGGGTGTTTGAGGCTGCAACGAGCTCTGATTGTGCCACTACACTTCAGCCTGGGTGACCGAGAGAAACCCTTTCTCTCAAAAATAATAATAATTAAAAATCATAATAAAAAGAAAATTCACTCTTTAGATCTTAGGGACTTATATAAATGCTTGCAGATGAGGATCATCTTCCCAGGGCACAGCTGCAAGAATATCAGTGTGGACAGCTGCATGCAGGAGTGAAAGGGTTAAGACTTTGATATAAAGCCAGGCTGAAAGCCCTGCGCTGTCCATTCCTGGCTTTGTGACCTAAAGCAAGTCAGTGTTTCTGATGTTTTAAATATGTGAGATTAAGAACCCAGTGATGAACTCACCTTGTATCAGTCAAAAATTGATTGATTTCCGTTCTCTTTATTTCCTTTCGACTTGGAATGACACAAGTTCTAAGGCCACTCTGAAGCACATCTTCTCTGTAACCAGCTGAATGAGCTGCATCTGAAAAGCAGAAGATACATTCATTTTGAATTTCCTCTGGTGGTTTCTCTGGCAGATAAGCTGTTGCTGTCCCCAGCTATAGTGACTGGTGACTATGTCTAGAGGGGAAAGCAGGTTCCCTGCTGTTCATACACTTCCTGCTCTCATCAATACACAAAGATATGAGAAAGACCTCTTTGAACCTTTATAATCAATACATTATTTCTTTTAATTAAAATCATTTCTGTAGCACTCATTATATATGGAGTCCAGACACAAAAATGGGTTTGAGAAAAATGTTTTCAGTACATATACATATTACTCTTAAAAAGATGCAATTTTTGTTTCGTAAAATGTGACTCGGAGATTTGGTCTCATTTCTTGACATACTTAAATGTATTCTATTTTGTCAAATAATTCATGAATTAGACCATACATATGGTGACTAAACCCATTGGTAGTGTTCTCCATTTTTCTCATTTGCACAACAGCCACACTTAGAGATCTATTGTGCCACGGGGAAGGTGTCTGTGCTGTACAAGTCCCTCACATGGAGGAAGCAGTGCATTGCACTCAGAGGTAGGTAATCACTAAGGGACCCTCAGATTCTCAGAGCCTTGGTTTCCAATTTGAATAATAGGAAATCCCTTTGGTGATCTTCCAGTGGTGTAACAACATCTCTAAAACTTTGCTAATTCTACAAAATTGTAGCTCAGGCATTGGAAATGACTTCATGATGGTGCTAGTAATAGGAGATATTTATTTTGCGAAAGGAAAATTTTGTCTTCATCATTTTTTAAATCTTACTACACACTATTTTTTTCCAATGGTAGAATTCAGGAGTTGGCTCTGTTTTCTTCCTAATGTGTCTTTATAATGGAAGCAAAGATTTGCTGGTATAAATTAACAAAAGTATCCATTTCAGTTACTATTAAATGTATTTTCTATCCCATTTGGAGAAAGTGAACTCTAAGTAAGGGAACAAATGATTACAGCTTTCACCAAATGAGAGCTGACAATTTGAGAGCATGACTCCTCCTAAGGAATATCTCAACTGGTGAAGTTAGGAACACTATCTACAAGTCTAAAGAACATAATTTGTAGGTCCCAGTGCAAAATGAAAATGCAAGGCCACTTGTTTAAGCAGCAAAAATTTTCCATTAAAGTTTCTAAAATGTATATCATATTCTGATCTTTTAAGGAATCTCTATCAGGTAGTCAAAATGTTATTTGCTATTTCATATCATTCCATATAAAGAAAAATCAGTATTTTAAATTATTAGCATGAATTTTACTGTTCATCTTTATGTTGTACAATGCCAGTTTTAGATGCATAATAAGATCATTTACTAATATGCAAGATCACTGAAATATACAACGTATATTTGTAGCTCACATATTCATCTGAGTTCTCATTTAAGAGAACATTCTTGCTGCTGTGCAAAGTTATCTCTATTCTTTATTTAACTTATTAATACGTCTGCATTCCACCAACAGTCTCTACTACCTTCAACTTCAGCAAGGACCTAAAGAAGAAGTGACTCTTTTCATGTCCTTTTTTATCACTATTTTGAGCATATGTGATTGGCTTAACACAAGGAAAACATGTGTAAGAATGGATGTGATAGTGTTTCTTGGTCATGTATGTTTCTTAGAAACAAGTTTTCTCAATTTGGAGCAAGTTTTAGTTCCAATGCAAAATGTAGCGTCTTACTCAGTCACAGATATAATGCATTCATCTCGTACGCATCTGCATCAAGTGTTTCTCAACTCCCAAGCATCATCATGAGCTTATTGCAATTATGTGCTCTAGGTACATTGCGAGCACTAAACTTGAATGGGAAGGCAAGAACCAGCAGTCATGTCTACTGTGTCTACTGTATGAAGCTCATCTGCTCATGTAAATGTTTGTTGTCTAATCAGACTTCATCTTGAAAACAAAAGTTCAAAGACAAAATTATTAAGAATTTTAAAATGGAAACATTGGAGTGTTAAACTAAATTCAAGACCCTTCTGAGCATGGGTCTTCTGCAGCTACATTGGTCACAGCCCATGAAGAAGCTGTTCTTGGTAAAGAGTGTTTCTTTCTTTCCTTCCTTCCTTCTTTCTTGTCTTTGTCTTTCTGTCCTTCATTCTTTCTGTCCCATATTTATATTTTCTCTCTCTCTTTTTCTCCCTCCCTATCTCTCCTTCCTTCCTTCCTTTCTTTCTTTCTCTTTCCTTCCTTCCTTCCCTTTCTTTCTTTCTCTTTCTTTTCCTTGTGTTTGTCTTTCTGTCCTTCTTTCTCGTCTTTCTGTCCTTCACTCTTTGCTTTCATTCTTTCTGTCCTATATTTGTCTTTTCTTTCTCTCTTTCTTTCTCTCCCTTCCTCTTTTTCTTCTTTCTTTCTTTCTCTTTCTCTTTCTTTTTTTCTTTTTTTCTGTCCTTTATTCTTTCCTTTCATTCTTATATTCTCTCTTGCTCTCTTGCTCTCTTTCTCCCCCTCCCCTCCCCTCCCCTCCCCTGCTCTCCTCTCCTCTCCCTCCTCTCTCCCTCTCCCTCTCCCTCTCCCTCTCTCTCTCTCTTTCTGACTTTCTGTCTTCTAAAGTTAAAGCCCACTTTACTGGTGAAAGTTTGCAGTTGCCACTTGCAGACACTAGATGGTGGTGATGCATCAGAAAGGTAAAATGTAATTAGCATCAGTTTGCTCTTGGGTATGACTTTAAGGGTTTCTAGAAATCCAGGCAGTATCTGGTATTTTCATTGAATTTTCTTTGAGTTTTTAGCCAATTAGAATAAGGTTTTAATTTTTGTACATATACCACAGCCACAGAATATCTTTGTGGTTTCCAGTTTCTGTTTCTTTAAAGTGGAGAGGGAACATAAAGCAGTGGGAACACAGATTCCTTGATTCTCATCAATTCTTTCCTTATCTTTTACTTATGTCTTACTAGCACATAATTTGCCTTTTAAAAATTATGCATTCAAAACATCTAAGTCTATTTTCATAGAAACAACAAAATCAATTATTCAATGAACATTTGCTAAGTGTCTACTATATGCCACACACTATTCAAGGTATGTGAGTACCTTGAATAGTGCCTGGCATATAGTAGATGCTTTTTAATAGTACCTTTTAAATAGTAAATTAAAAAGTAAAATTGTCTCCTTTTGTGGAGCTTAGATTCCGATATCAATTTCTTTTTATAATTTTTTGCACTCATTTTTCACCAGCTTATATATTATCTCATTAATTTATAAAATCATGACAATAGGTATATCATGCAGACATAATTTTGAGAGATTACCCACTGGGTAAACACAGAACAGAACTGTTGGGAACAAAATGTTTGGAGCATGTTAGCAATGAGAGTTCATCATATTGGGGCAATTGGCACTATTATAGAAGGAGAGAAACTCTCTGTCTATTAATCTTGCTGAATGGATCAGCTCTGGGATTTGGACAAAGAAGAATCCAAAGTGTCTCTGAGACTCTTTCAAGGGAGTTTAGAATTAAACTAGTTTTTATAATAGTAAGATATTGTTTACCTTTTTGTTTATTATTATGACACTTCACTGATGGTACAAATGTAATAGTCAGTGAAATTGCCAGCACCTTAATGTGAATCAAGGAAATGGCCCCAAAATGTACTAGTGTCATTATAGTCTTAACTTCTATACACTCCATAATCCGAGGTACAGACCACAGTGACAAAGATTACTTTTATTGAATCTTGACCCCTAAGTAAGTGCCTGTTAATAATCTGTGTCACAAAATAGAAAGTAGTCATAAAATACTTCTGCTACATACGAAAGCACAATGACTGTCTTTGGGAAAAGGACTTTGGGGATTGTTTGGGCTGTTGGCTAAACTTCCTATTTTTTTTTTCATGAAATATCATTTTGACCTAAAATAATAATTGACAGAAAAGTTGTTCAGACATAGTATTAAGTCATTTTTCTCAAAAATTAACAAAGCAAATATATACTCAAAAGAAAACTGATTTTTTTTGCCAAAGGAAAACACTGAGCTTTCATATAAAAATTGGAATTTTGGTAAACTTGCACCTAACACCGTTAGATTAACAACTACTTGATGTAAAACTCTTTTGTTTTGTTAAACTGGTTAGGGATTTAATGAAATTGATATTCTGATATTATATAATGAAATGTGCCACTATTTATAAAATTGGTATAATTCAGTGAACCAGTATTTTCCAGGTGACCAATGTATTATGTTACAAAATCAGTCTTGGGTAAAAATTCCACTTAACTGAAAAACCAATGGTTTTAATGCAACCAAGTAGGAAAGGTTCCTTTATAGGTTTCAGATTATACATTGTAACTAATCTTAAAAAAAATTGCTGAATTCTGTTGTAATATCAAAGAAGAATATTCAAAATTAGCTGAAAAGGCCAAAATAGTCTTCTTTTTGCCAACTGTATCCAACTTCTATCTTTGTGAGTCCAGATTTTTCTCATGTTTCAACTCAAACAACACATTGCAATGAAATGAAAGCAGAAACAATTCTGACACTATAGTTGCCTTCTGTTAGGTAGATTTGAAAGAGATTTGAAAAAGAGTATCAAACAATGTCACTCTTGTTACTAATTGGATTTTTGTTTTAAGAATTTTTTTATAAAATATTTTATCTGTTAATGTCATGAGGTCATTACTGTTGTAAGGCAGATTAGTAAACTAATATTTAAATAATTTATCTTAATTTCTCATTAATATGTATATATTTTATATGTATATACATATATAAACAATAGCTCTCTAGAGTCTTCAATAATTTTAAGAATGTAAAGGGTTGTTGAGATCAAAAAGCTTGAGACTCACTGGATTTTGTTATAAAGGAGGTCAGTTAATAAGTTTTAGCTTCTTTTGTAACAGAGACTCTAATAAATAAAGTACATATTATAGACCTCAATGTTCTGAAATTATTATCTACATTTTAATCACTTAAGGATTTTGCCCAAAATAAGTATTTTTGAATCTCACCCCTTCCACGAGATTCAGGTCTGTTAATATGGGTAAAAAAAAAAAAAAAAAAAAAAAACTGCAGTTTTGCTTTTGTTTTTATTTTGAGACAGAGTCTTGCTCTGTTTTCCAGGCTGAAGTGCATTGGGGCGGTGTCGGTTCACTGCAACATTTGCCTCCTGAGTTCAAGCAATTCTCCTGCCTCACCTCCCAAGTAGCTGGGATTACAGGTCCTAGCCACCATGGCCAGCTAATTTTTTTGTATTTTTAGTAGACACGGGGTTTCACTATGTTGGCCAGGCTGGTCTTGAACTCATAACCGTATGCCTCACGCTTGTGAAGTGCTGGGATTACAGGCTTGAGCTACTGTGCCTAGCCAACATCTGCACACTGTAGATCACATCTTAGGTAATTCTGATATCCTTAAAGCTTAAGGTCCTGTGAACTATTATTATGAACTAATAGTGTTTTAACACTAATTTTGTAAAAATAATTTCACAGTGCAAAAGCATTGTGAGCTCATTATAGAATAATATTTGGAAAATGCAAATTAATTAAAAGAATCATAATACAAATCACATGTAAAGTCTCTCATCTATAATCCATTATCTAGTGTATTTGTTTTTTGCTTTTTCACTGCTATAAAGAAATATCTGATGACTGGGTAATTTATAAAGAAAAGAGATATAATTGACTCACAGTTCTGTAGGCTGTACAGGAAGCATGATGCTGACATATCCTGGGCTTCTGAGGAGGCCTCAGGAAACCTACAATCATGGCAGAAGGTGAAGGGGAAGTAGACGCATCTTACATGGCTAGACCATAAGCAAGAAAGAGAGGAGGGAGGTGATACACACTTGTAAACACCAGATGTCATGGGAACTCACTATACAGTACTAAGAGGGGATGGTGCTAAACTATTTATGAGAACTCTGCCCCATGATCCAATCCCCTTTCTCCAGGCCCCTCCTCCAACATTGCGGGTTACAGTTCAACTTGAGATTTGGGCAGAAACACAGATCCAAACAATATCACCTAGAAATAACTCTTATTAACACTCACTATTGATTCAGTCTTAGATATGTGCATGGGTGTGCATTTATGAATTTTCAGAAACAATGAGGTATGGTTTGCTTTTAATCATTTAATATTTAATTAACCTCTTTCCTTGCTATTGACTATCTGCATAAACCTGTGGTTCTAAAACCTGGCTATTTCAGAATTACCTAGAGAGGTTTTAAACATACTGCTGCCTGGGCCCCCTGCCCAATGATTCTGATTTAATCTGTGGATTATTTCCTATTGGAACAATCAGTAGAAAGTAAAATAAATGGGTTTGCAGTCTTTATTTGGGGGAGGGCTTTAATATTGCTCTCCAGAAAACTCTATTAATTTGCATTCTCATTAGCGAATATGAGTGTGCTCAGCTTCTCAGGAGCAGTGGCTAATATCAACTTTTAAAAAAACTGTGCCAAGCTGAGTGTGGAAAAATTTGACCACATACGTACATTTGCAATAGTGTGAGTATGAGATAGTGCTGAACTTTTTGTATTTATTTTCTATGTACATTTCTTCTTCTTTGAATGGTCTCCTCACCTCAACCCTAACCTTTAGAGGTTGATGAAAAACAGCACATTAACCTGTCTACCAAATATCCCCGAAGCCACTGCCAAATACAGGATTCATGACAGTATGTATTATAGGCTTGCCAGTATGTAGATTCTTCTGTTCATTTTCACTGAAGCATAACTTATCTTAGCTAAATAATCTTAGCTAAATCTCAAACACCATAAAAGTGTATTAAAGTGGAATTCATATTTTGATCCTAGCCACGATTCTTATTCCTATCCTCAACCTAAATATTTTACAATATGTTTTATTTTGATTAATTTTAAAAGTACTAGTCATGGGGTTACCTACTTCAAGTAAAAGTATTGGAGAAATGATGTGTTTGAACAGGAATTGAATTGTCAGAAACTACATTGTAGCATTGTTTGTTATTACTGGAAAATGTCTTGCAAAATTCAGATAGGTCTTTAATGAAAAGCTGGATCTGTTCCTTTTGTGGTCTAATCTCAAATCACCAACATTTTGAGTCATCAGAAGTGAAAGCCTTAGAATTCTATCAAGTGAGTTATATGCTGGCAAAAACCATCACTAGGCTGTCTTTGGAATTTAACATTACTATTATGTTACCGGGCATGTTCTGCCTTCAAGCTCATGAAAACTGAAAGGAGACTATTTCTGGGAAAAGTTCCTAAGATTCATGCCTCTGTTGGCCTTTGCAATAATACAACCACAATTTAAGCATATGTTTCCTTTCAGTATTTTTGATAACTTTTTAGAGTTGGCTTCAGTTAGTCTGTGTTGAAAACAAAATCTACTTGGTGGCTAGAAGAGATGCCTTGAGATGAGAGGCCAATAATTGACCTTCTAGTCAAGGAGGATTTTAAACTGAACCCCATGACTATAATGTATCCTGCAGTTAGTGACACTGTTGAGGTAAAATGGGGCAGTGTTTTGACATGGGAATACCAAGCATTGACCAGGATGGGCTAGCTATACAGCAAGTACAATGAGACTTGATACCCAGATCAAGAATGGAAACACTGGACGGGTACAGTGGCTCACACCTGTAACCCCAGCGTTTTGGGAGGCCAAGGCAGGCAGATCACCTGAGGTCAGGAGTTAGAGACCAGCCTGGCTGACATGGTGAAATGTCATCTCTACTAAAAATATAAAAATTAGTTGGGCATGTTGGCATCCCTGTAATCCCAGCTACTCGGGAGGTTGAGGCATGAGAATTGCTTGAACCTGGGAGGTGGAGGTTGCATTGAGCCAGGATTGTGCCACTGCACTCCAGCCTGGGCCACAGAGTGAGACTCACTCCATCTCAAAAAAATATAAATAAATAAATAAAATGAAATAAAATAATGGAGATGCCTAGGAAGTTGCATCAAAGTTGGATCCTGAGGGAGGAGGGAGAGCTAACCAGATAAAGTGGGGAGAGGGATTTTCCAAGAGAGGCCACACCATAAACCTCTGCATGATTGTTCAGGCCCTTGTGGACATGTCGACATATCTCTGTGAATAGTGGCAGTGCAGCCTGTGATGTCTGGGGTGGCAGAGATTAAAGAGGGCCACTCCCTGCACGGTTTATATGCACTGGGAGACTGATCCCAACTGACCTACTCTTTCCTTTCATCTCTATGAAAATTAAATGATAATAGAAAACTAATTCTTGCTGGTATTCCCAAAATAATCCAACAAAAGTGAAAAAAAATCAGAAGGACCAGTAAATCTTTCCTCTCTCTACTGTTTAACATTGAAATATATTACTGTATATATTTAAAATATCTTGTATTTACAATAATCACATCTACAAAGACTGGACAAATAATGAAAACCACTGGCTTCCTATTATGAAAACAAAATTAAACAATGTGGAATTTATTATATTTGTTTTAGAAGTGCATTAATATTTACTTGATAATTTATTGACAGTATTTATTGTCAAAATAAATGTGTATATTTTTATGTTTTTTTTTCTGCTTTAGATATATTGTGGAACAATGTGGTGTCAATATATAAATTATATATTTTTTAAATGTCCATGTATTATCTTATTCTGTGAATACAAATTAACTTTCTGTTTTGTGAAATTTGACTGAAATAGTCATTTTGCATATAATGTTTAACACCAGCTCTGTGTTAAAAGCCCAACATTTACAAGGCAAAAGTTGTGACATTTAAGAGGATTACTAAATAGTGAAGATGAGGTAACACAAAAATCAAGATAATAACAATATTGTATTTCAATTTACATGTGTGACTATATTCGAGGAGATATTGTAGGTTTAGACAGAGCATATAAAATTGCCAGAGGAATCACATAGAAACTGATGTGGTTACAAAATGAATGACTTTGGAGTAGACAAATTTTGACCTTTGATATGGGCTTTGAAAGATACTTGCAAGGTGTGTGCTTTGTATTGGCAAGGAGGAAGGAAGGCTTAGGATAAGCTGTAGTAATGGGAAAGCATTGGATATTGGGACTAAATTTGTCTTCTGGTTCATCTGAAGAAAGATGGAGAAAGTAAAATTCCAGCAGTAATTAGAAAAACCTTGTCTATTTTTCTTCCTTCCTCTCTCCTTTTCCAAGCATTTCACTAGGAAAGAAAATAGCTCTTCTATCGTACCCATGTAATACTAATTTCTCAGCGTTGTCATCCTAGGAACTACCAATGATTGATGACAAACTATTTAGATTCAGTTCTTTAAAGGACAAAGCAAACCAGCTTAGTGACTGAATTTTTTTTTTAACCTGCAATGTGTATTCTTTGATATGTTTGCATAATTTATCAAGAGACTTCAGAATCTCCACGTCACCTGCTCCTCAGATCAGAAGGTGATTGTGGCTTTGGGTGGATATTAATCAGCCACAGCACTGCCTGGTCAGAAAGAGCAAGTGTCCTAGCCTTTTACCTCATGAGACCTTGAGTGTCCATCCAGCGTAGGTCCCAAGGGAACTGCATTTGGTGGACTGGAGTGGCCAGCGTGCTTCAGGTGAGATGAAAAGCGCCATGTTTAACCTGTGTTTGGAAGCCTGCCTTTCTCATAAAATACCTAGTTGTTTACTCCTATGAGCACTTTTATCATTACCTCCTCTTCCCCACTCTTCAACATTTTGATACCATAAGGAGAGAATAACTTGGGATTCCATGCAGATGTTAGAAATTCATGGGCAAAATTTTCAGACTGCAAATAGCAGAAGTTTCATATGCATGCTTTAATTTGACTTTCTTCAAATATGAATGCTGCTTTTATGCATGCATGCGAAGGCTGCTATTGGAATATACTTTCTATACATCCTCAGATGCAGAACTGGCCTCTGGCTGGTGAGTGTGGCTGTCTCATGAGCAGTATATAGCTGATCATCTCAACAGTGTTTCCCATTACTAGTAAAGGAAAAGCCCCATAGAAATAGAAACATATGTGTTTAGGAGCTAACATTTCAGTAGAATTTAGTCAAGGAGATTCTGGGAACAATACCACAGGAATCCAGGAAAGACTTTGATGCAGAGAAAGGGTACTACTCCATGAAACACTAGAGACGGGAGGTGAGCCAAAGAAAAATTTTTGTATTTTGCAATGTTTCCTTAATTTGGTCCTGCTCCAACGTAATATAATTATACAAGCTGTGGTTGCCACAAGCTAAATATGAACAAAAATGGAAAAGACAAGATGTTTGTAGGGGAGACTATAGGCATCTGGTGTGCAGGGAAAAAAGTCAATAAAATGTTCAATTGAGATGAAAAATAATTCTAGAATATTTTCAGGCAATTGTTGGCAAGGTGTTTATTTGGGATGGTATGTACTCAATAGCAACTTTTGTTGAAATAAGTTTCTGTTTCGATTAGACATTTACTCCATCACATACAATAAATACAGCTTCGTTTCTTGAGTTATTGTTTACTATTTCCTTAATATTTAAAAAATCAGAATCTTCTATAGGCATATATCAACTGAGATATCTTTGAATATTTTATATTGTATACATTATTTTAAAAATTTTATGACTTAATGGAATACATTTTACTTTGATGTACTGTTTCTACATTTCAGATGGTTCTTGAACTTGAACATAAGGCAGTATGGTAATGCTACAAATATTTACAGATACTATTCTGTATCACTGAGAAAATACTGCACTTGACTTTTTGTGATCTTATTTCTGGAGCTGACTTGGCAGGAGAAGTCTTAAGGCATTGCCTCTTTCTAATAATTTGATCAAAGAAGTTTAGGGACCAATAGTATTCTAACTTAAAAACCAAAACAATGGAATCTTTAACCTGAGGGGACAAGTCGATTGCTAAGTTTATTTCTTTGAAAGAAAAAAAAGAAGGTCAAAGATGAGTTTAATAAACTTTCTTATGTCAGGTACTCTTCTTCTGTGTATTTTCAAGAATCTCAGCTATCATCACTTTTCTTTAATAAAACTAGTATCCTGCAAGTAACACTGCTTTTGTTCTTGGATGAAAAGTCATGAAATGAGAGAAGATGGGCACAATATCTTTTCCCCACCAACTTAGATTCCTAAGAAAGTATTCCCTCTAAAGTCCAAACATCTCCAGCATTAGACTAGAGGGTAGATATAAATGGAAAATCCTGTTCTGTAAATGGAAAACCATGTTCTATAAATACACAAGTATTAAAGTGTATTTTCTTTGTGAAATATAATGCCCATCTATTTAATTGGTAATGTGTTTTGATATGACAATAAACAGCATAATAAAAGCATTTGGGTTTCAAGTCATCAACAATTCATTACTTCAAAAGAGGCTCTAATAAGCCTTTGATCGTCTTTTGGTAAAAGTGCTGTTATATTGCAAGAAGCCAAGGTTAAATATCAGTGTATTAATTTCTTCACCAGATAGATGTGATCATATCACTACCTTGCATAAATTCTTTAAATGCTTTCTTCCACTTGCAGAATAAATGTCATAATCTACAGTAATGGCATATTACACTGTATTAGTCCATTTTCATACTACTGTGAAGAATTGCCCAAGACTGGGTGATTTACAAAGGAAAGAGTTTAATTGACTCACAGTTCAGCATGGCCGGAGAGGCCTCAGGAAACTTTCAATCCTGGTGGAAGGCAAAGGGAAGTGAGGCACCTTCTTCACAAGGTGGCAGGAAGGCTAAGTATCAAGTGAAGGGGAAGAGCCTTTTTTAAAACCATCAGATCTCATGAGAACTCACTATCATGAGAACAGCATTGGGGAAACTGCCCCCATGATTCAATTACCTTCTTCTGATCTCTCCCTTGACATATGGAGATTATGAGTATTACAACTCAAGATGAAATCTGGGTAGGGACACAAAGCCCCATCATATCATCTATGTTAGCCATTAGCATCAAATTCTTTCCTTTTTCATTTAGTTATTTTAGTTCCCTTTCTATGAAGTAGCACCATGTCTTGTATATAATAACCTTTCCTTCCCAATGCATATCCTTTAAAACTCATTATATTTGGTTCTTATTCCACGAAGGCTTCCCACACGCTTCTCGCTTCTGTGCTCCACCATCTCCCCAGTCAAAACTAACCATCCCTTTGGTTCCTCCATATTTCTGTCTTTCTAATTATTGATTAATGTTTATGCAATACTGTATGCCAATGTTTCTTTACCTCTTCCTCTCCTTTAAATTCTGGGACTCCTTGATAACCCTGATCATGCCATTCCCATGATTATAACTTCAGGGCCCAGCATGGTGCCTACATATTTTAACTGTTCAGTAAATTGTTATTGAATGAATATTTGAATTAAAAACTTACATTAATATTATATAATGAAATTTAACAGTGAGAAAATATGAAATGCTTTGAAGTAAAGCAAACATCATGAATCTAATAGTGTGAAGGCAGTGCAAATACATTTTTTTCTTTGGGCATGGAGATATATTTCAGCCTATATATAGAAGAGAGACAATAGTGTGACAGTTTGCAAAATCCAAAATAGGGCTGTTCAGTAGAATGTTCTGTTCTCAATGCCTATATAAAAAGAAACCAAAATATATATTTAACTTTCTTATTAAAGTGATTTGAAGACAATGAAAGAGACATTTTGCTTAATATAAAAATGTTTCTATCCTAGATAGAACTTGGAGCACTACAGTTTATGACTTGATTTTTATTTTTTCTTATAACAAATTTATTGAAGCATAATTTTGCATATATAAAATGTACTAATTGATAAGTTTTGACATAAGTATATCTTTATTAAATAGCCACCACTGTAAGATACTGAACTTACCAGTCTTCCACAAAGACTCCTTGTGCTTCCTCAGAACCACTCCGCCCTGCCTCATCCCACATCTAGCTGAGAAAAGCCCTGCTCTGCTTCCTTTCATGATAGATAAGTTTGCATTTTCTTCAGTTTTATATAATAGAAATCATACAATGTGTACTATGTATTATCTGGCTTCTTTCACATAGCCTAATTTTGAGATCAAACCATGTTGTAGTGTATATCAATAGTTCATTCTATTTATTGATGAGTAGTATTCTATTGTATGGAATCTCTTCACCTGTTGTTTCTAGCTTTAGATTATCAAAAAAACTGCTATAAAAATTAGTGTGAAATTATTTTTTATTGAAATAATACACTTATTTTTTCTTGATAAAATATCTAGGAGTGGAGTGGTTGGATCATATGGTTAGTATATACAGTCTTTAAGTTTTTAAAGAATTTGATAAATTGTTTTCAAAAAAGATTTATTGTTTTACATTTCTACCGGTGGTATATAAGAAGTTCAGTTCCACGACATATTTAACACTGGTTGACACAACCAGTCTCTTTAATTTTAGATATTCTGATATGTGAGTTGTGATATCTAACTGTGATTTTAAATTGCATATTTGTTGCCCATCTTTCCTCATTCTTATTTTCCATCTATATACCTCTTTGGTGAACAATCTGTTCAAATATTTTACTACATTTTAAATTAAATTTTTGGCTTGTTATTGAGTTTTGACTGTCCTTTACATATTTTGATACAAATCCTTTACAAACATTTCATCATTATAGCTTGTAGCTTGTCTTTGCATTTTCTTAATCGTGTCATTTAAAGAGAAGTTTTTAATTTTTCTGATATCCATTTTATCCTTTTGTCCTTTTATTGATTGTGCTTTTGGGACTGTTCTTAAGAAATCTTTGCCTGATCCATTGTGATAAAGTTTTACTCTATGATTTTTTTAAAGATTTCTATTGCTTTAGGATTTACATTTATGTGTAAATGCTGTAATAAATCTTGTAGATTGTGGGAGAGAAAAATCAAAGTTTATTTCTTACATATGGATGTCCAATAGTCCCACTACCACTTGTTGAAAGATATCCTTCTTCTATGGAAATGCCTTTGCATCTTTGCAAGAAATTTCTATATATGTGTGGGTCTATGTCTAATCTGTCTGTTCTGTTCTATTGATCAATGTGTCTACTTTTTTTCTCTAATACAACAATGGTTTGATGATAAGAGCTTTATAATATGTATTGTAATAAGATAGTGCTAATCCTCCTATTTGGTTCCTTTTTAAAAATATTGTTTGGCTATTTTAGGCCCTTTGCATTTAAATATGAATTTGAAGTGATTTTGTCAATTTCTACAGAAAAGTCAGATGACTGATGGGCATTGAATTGAAACTATAGACCCATTTGAGGAGAATTTATATCTTAATAATATTGAAATTTCCTACCTATTAACACAGGCTATGGCTCTTCTTTCATTTCTCTGAACAATGTTTTACAGTTTTCAGTGTCTAACTTTTTTATCGTATTTTACATAATAATTTTATAATTTTATGCTATGCTACTGTATATAATATTTTTAAAATTTTATTTTCAGTTGTTTGCTAATATGAAAATATAATTCATTTAATATTGATATTTTATCTCGTAGTCTTTCTAAATTCATTTATTATTTCCAGTAACTTTTTGGTAGATTTCATTTAATTTTCTACATGGAGGATTATGTTGCCTATGAATAATGATATCTTTATTTTCCAATATGGATACCTCCTATTTGTTTGTGTTGCCTGATTTCACTGCCTAGTACCTCAAGCACAATGTTGAATATAAATGTGGGAGCATACAGCCTTGACTTACTTGTGATCATAGGGAGAAAACAGTTCTTGTTTTGTTTTGTTTTGTTTTTTACCATTAACTGTGATGTTGACTGTGGCTTATTTCCCTTCCCTCCCCCTCCCTTTTCTATCAAGTTATTTCCCTTCCTTTCCTACTCTGTTGAGATTTTTTTAATAGAAAAAGGTATTTGATTTTATTAAGCACATTTTCTTTATTGGTATTATCTTATGTATTTACTTTTTTTGTTAATATGGTAAATTATGTAGATTCACTTGAGTATTTTCAGTCATCCTTGCATTCCTGCAATGAACTCAACTTAGTCATATTCTGTTATCCATTCTATGTATTGTTTGATGGATTGAATTTACTAAAATAAATTTAGAATTTTTGGTGTCTATGTTCATGAGGGATTTGGTCCATAAACTCCTTTTTTTAGATAATGACTTTATCTAGTCTTCATTATCAGGGTAATATTGACCTCATAAAATGAATTGGAAAGTAGGACTCCCCTCTTTTAATTTCTCAAAAAGTTTTTATAGAATTATTATTATTTTTTTCTTTTTATCTGTGATTGAATTCACCAGTGAAGCAAAATGGGCCTTAACTTTTTAAAATATATTTAGAGGGTTTTAGCTACAAATAAAATTTTTGAAATATGTAGAAATATTCAGATTTTCTATTTCTTCTGAAGGGATTTTTAAGTAGTATGTATTTTTAAAGAGATTTGACCATTTCTTCTAGGTCTAGGTTGTCAAACGTATTGGTATAACATTGTTAATATTGTTTTATTTTTCTTTCGTAATTTGTGGAGTCTGTAGTGATGTGACATTTCTCATTTCTAATATTAAGGATTTATTTCTTCTTCCTATACATTCCTGATCAGTCTGGCTGGGATATGTTAACTTATTTGTCTTCACAGAGATCCAAGTTTTGATTTTTAAAAATTGTATATATTAAGTTTTTGGTCCAATTTCATTGATTTTTCACTTTTGTTTCTGTTACAACTCTTCTTCTATGAGCTTTGGGTTTAATCTACTCTTTCTTGTATATTCAGGTGGATTTCAAGATCATTTTGCAAGCTTTCTTCTTTTCCAACATAGGTATTCAGTGAGTAGAGCATTCTATAAACATAAATCAGGCAAGTTGGTTGATGGTATTTTTTTCTGGTCTGTTATGTACTGACTGCCTTTCTGTATTTTTGTTCCATAAATTTATTAAGAGAAATTATTGAGAGAGGTGTATTGAAATCTTTTTCTATATTATATATTTGTCTTTTTCTTCTTTCAGTTTTCGCTTCATGTATTTGAAACCCTATGATTGGGTGTATACAATGTTTAAGCTTATAATGACTCCATGTGTATTAACCCCTTTGCCACCATGAAATGCATTTTTATCCCTGATAATAGTCTTTTTTGAGGGCTACTTCATCTGCTATTAATATAGTAATTTTGCTTTGTTTTGATTCATATTAGCTTTCTTTGTAGAAAACATAATTATATCTGACTTTTTATCTTTTTATATAATGTATATTCATTTTTCTCTTTGTTTTGTCTGGATATTTTTATTGCTCCACCTTTAAGTTCACTAGTCTATTTCTTCTCAATATTTAAACTGCCATTCACTCCTTGCTGTGAATTTTTCATTCCAGATGTTGTAGTTCCCATCTCTGAAAGTTCAATACGGGCATCATTTTTACATATTCCATATCTCTATATAAATTTTAGAACATATATAATACAGTTAAAATGACTATATTCATGTCACTGTCTACTAATTCTAACATCTTGTCAACTTTAGGTCAGTTTCTATTGATTTTTCTACTTAATACAAGTCATATTTTCCTGCTTATTATATGTTGTATTTTCCTGCTTGTGTGTGTCTGATAATAATATGTTAGTTTTCAGGCATTGTGAAGTTTACTATTTGGGTGCTGCTTTTTGTATTTTTGTATAGCAAAAAGCTTTGCTTGGTATACAGTTAAATTATGTAAAAACATTGTTATCATTTCAGTTTTGCTTTTAAGAACTGCTAGGCATATCTGGAGCAGTATTCAGTTTAGAAATAATTATTCCCTACTACTAAGACAAGATGCATCTGTGTGTTTTACTGATTGCCCATGAATCGTTAAGTTTTTCCAGCCTGGCTGGTAAGAACAGGCGTTATTTCTTAGCCCAGTGTGAGTGCTGGGCACCATAATCTCATTCATTTAGGTGTTCTTTCCCTATCCTTCAGTGGTTTTCCTTGCTGATCCAGTGAATACTAAAGTGAAAACCTGAAAATTTCCAGAACTCACCCTCTGTGCAGCTCTTGCCTCTTCTGAATTCTGTCTTGCAAATTCTAGCTGCCTTTTCCATCTGAAACTCTCAGCCATCCTTGTCAACTCAGAGAATCTCCTGGGCTCTGCATGGGTATTCCCTCCCCACATCTGAAAACTCTGTCATGGCTGTAGGGTGAGGCAATTGTAAGAATTGCCTTGTTTATTTCCAATCTTTCAGAGATCACTGTCCTATATGGCCTAATGTCCCATGTGTTGAAACTGTTGTTTCAAATAATTTCTCTGTTGATTGTTTCAGGGAGAAAGGTAAACTCAGCTCCTGTTACTCCATATTTCTAAAAGCAAAAATATGAACCTTAGTTTTTGAGATGTTTAGATTTTAATAATATGTTTGGTAGCTGTATTAGTCAGTCATCTTTAGGCTCATATACTCAGAAAAAACAGGCCCCAAGTCTCCTCATGTTAGGACAACAATTTATTTCTCATGTTTCATGTCAGCTGGATTAGAGGAGGCCCCCGACTATGACAAGCAGTTTTCATGATAAAGGGGATCAAAGTGAAACAGCTGGAACCAATGACACCATGGCATTCAAAACTATTTGCTGAAGTTAATTTTGTTACATCCCGTTGGAAACTATGGTTGTAACAAAAGTACACTCGTTCCACAGGGGCACTGCAGAGCACATGGCAGTGAAAAAGGATCATTCTCTCATAGGGAAGGGAAAAGAGAATAATCAGGGAAAGAATAGAATATTCTGTTGTTTCCACTCTCTAAAGTATGTGAGGAGAAGTATAACAATGAACAGTTATAAGGTTGTTTTTCTAGATAGCATTTAAATGCTTACAACGGAAACCGGTAAAGTGTATGGGAGGATGTGTATAGGTTATATGTAAATACTGTGCCATTTTATATAAGGAAACTGAGCATTTGTGAATTTTGGTACAGTATACATGGAGGTCCTGAAACCATGAATACCAAGGGACAACTGTATAAATATGATATGTACATATAATTTTAAAAATGTAAATTATATAAATATTACTTATATGATATATAAATATATATTTCCCTGGAATACAAACAAAACAAACCTTCCAATGATATCTAACCTTCTTTCCTTCCTAAATTTTTTTCTTATTTTAGGCATAAATATCAGAGACTGATATTTGGGTGGTCTTCACTTGAACAGAACTAAGACTAGAATGGGAACACAAGTAATGCTGATTTTTGATTAGACTTTAAATTAGATAAGGCAAAATAAGGAAATGAATGAGTTAAATGTACTATCTATAAATATTTATGAAATTCTTGACAGTGTTTTACAAATTCCAAATTTATTCATCTCTAGTGTTTAATTTCCATTTTTTTTTTTTAGATCATATCCTATGTTTTGGATGTGTTCTCTGTGTGTGTGTCTACAAATCAAGTGTCTCTATGTTTCTGTGGGCAACAACACACTTATACATGCAATATATTTTTTATTATTGTAACTAAAATAATTGATTCTATTCTAGAAGAAATTGCAATATTTAATTTAGTGTTTATCACAGATAAATGGACAGACAAGGATGAACAGGCATGTAGTAAGCACGTAACCAGATTCCAGACATTCTACCATTCTACAAGGTACATACATAGATACTGAGTCATTTTCAGATAATAGATACTTAAAATTCTAATTGGCCTGTCTTGATTTCACTATTTTTATGACAATAAGCCAGAAATAAGCAGTTTTAATAATGTACTCATAGGTCATGTTTTAAACCCCCATATTAAAAAGAGGCTTAAATTTCTATTCTTGTTGCAAATATCTATGTACATACCTATGTACATAGAAAACAAGTATTACATATTTTTTGATACCAAGTCTCACTCTGTTGCCTAGGCTGGAGTGCTGTGGCATGATCTTAACTCACTGCAACCTCTGCTTCCTGGGTTCAAGAAGTTCTCCTGCCTCAGCCTCCTGAGCAGCTGGGATTATAATTAGCCAGGCACACCACCATGCCTGGCTAATTTTTGTATTTTTAGTAGAGACGGGATTTCACCACGTTGGCCAGGCTGGTCTCAAACCTCTGACCTCGGGAGATCCACCTGCCTCAGCCTCCCAAAGTGCTGGGATTACAGGCATGAGCCACTGTGCCAGGTCAGGTATTCTAATAAGAGAATAAATATCATTGGCAGATAAGAAAAATTCATGACCCCAGACAAATTTTAGTCTTCCTTGGAATATCCCCTTTTCATTGCTAACTTTAACAGCTATTATAGCCTCTCCTGAAATGCATTCATTTATCTAGTTTGAGTATTTTAAAATCCAGTGTACAAATTGCAAGCATAGTAATCTTTTCAAATACATTGTGATTATGTAACTTCCAGGGCTTAAAGCATTTCAAAAATGTCTCTTACTCTTTACATAAAGATAAAAACAATTCTTAAATAGGCATATAAGCACTGTGTTTTGTATCCCCTGCCTGGCGCTCTATCTCATCTCAATTAACTCTGCCCTATGTTCTATGTGTCCCTGCTAAGTAGACTTTTTCTTTCTCTACCTCCCTATTTTTGCTTCCCTTTCCCCTCCCTTCCTCCCTCCCTCTCTTTCTACCTCCTTCCCTTCCTTCCCTCTTTCCCTTCCTTCCTTCCCTTCTTCCTTCTTTTTCTTCTTCCCTTCTCTCGTTTTGTCTTCCTTCCTTCCTTCCTTCCTTGTTTCCTTCCTTCCCGTTTTTCTCACCTGCCTATGACATTTGCTTGTTTTGCCCTTTGAAACTTTTCCTCCCACTTTGATTAATTTTCTCTCACTTATACTTCAGATGTCAGTTCAGGTAACACAAAGGCAAGAAAACATTTGTTAATCACTGCTCTCTTTTTGCTTCTTGGAACTCCATTTACTTCAGAACATTTTTTTTTTTTTTTTTTTTTTTTTTAGAGAAAGAGAGAGAGAGAATAGGAAGGAGAAAAAAGGAAGAGAAAGAGAGAGAGAGAATGGGGAGGAGGGAGAAGGAAAAGAAAGAGGGAGAGAGAATGGGAGTATTGCTTTCTTGCCCAGGCTAGAATGCAATTTAGTAATGGGTATTGAAAACCTCTTTTATACTGATAATTATACTTAATGATGTAATCAGGAAGGAGTAAGGGAAGAAGATAACAAACAAACAGCCAACCAATATTTAATTTAAACCTATGAAATGCTATGCGATTACTGAGGAGTGATTTACTTCCAATTATATAGTCACCTTTGGAATAGGTGTGAGGTGGTAATGTATGTTTTGTGTATTGGAAGTGGAGAGTACTATAAATATTTATTAAGTTTACTTGTTCCGGGTCTGAGTTCAAGTTCTGAATATCCTTGTTATTTTTCTATCTCGTTGATCTATAGAATCGTTAGCTCTTCTTGTTGCATTGATCCTTTTGCCATTATGTAATGTCATTCCTCGCCTCTTTTGATCTTTGTTGGTTTAAAGTCTACTTTATCAGAGGTGAGAATTGCATCTGCTGCTTTTTGTTTATTAGTTTATTTTTACTCTCTGTTCAATTGGTAAATCTTCCTCCTTCTCTCTGAGTCTTTGTGTATTGTTTCATGTAAGATGGGCCCGGATGAGGCATACCGATGGGTTTTGGCTTTTTATCCAATTAAAATATATGTAAGTTTAATACCAGCATTTGATGCTAGCTGGCTGTTTTGCCCATTAGTTGATGTGAATTTTTTATTGTGTTAAAGTTCTTTGCTTTTTGATATATTTTTGGAAAGGCTGATATTGGTTGTTCCTTTATATGTATAGTGCTTCTTTCAGAAGCTCTTGTAAAGCAGGCCTGGTGGTGGTGAACTCTCTAAGTACTTGTTTGTTCGCAAAAGATTTAATTTTTCCTTCGCACATAAAGCTTAGTTTGGCTGGATAGGAAATTCTGGGTTGAAAGTTCTTTTCTTTAAGGATGGTAAATATTGGTCCCCACTCTTTTCTGGCTTGTAGGGTTTCTGCTGAGAGATCTGCTGTAAGTCTGATAGGTTTCCCTTTATGGGTAACCTATACTTTCTCTCTAGCTGCCCTTAGTATTTTCTCCTTCATTTCAACCCTAATAAATCTGGCAATTATGTGCCTTGGGGTTGGTCTTCTTGAAGAATATCTTTGTGGTGTTCTCTGTATTACCTGGAGTTGAATATTACCCTGCCTTGCCAGGTTGGGAAAATTTTCCTGAATGATATCCTGAAGAGTATTTTCCAACTTGGATTCATTCTCTTCATCACATTCAGGTACACCTATCAAACGTAAATTAGGTCTTTTCACATAGTCCCATATTTCCTGGAGACTTTGCTCATTCCTTTTCATCCTTTTTTCTGCATTCTTGTCTTCTCGTTTCATTTCACTGAGCTGGTCCTCGACTTCTGATATCCTTCCTTCCGCTTGATCAATTCGACTGTTTAAACTTGTGCATGCTTCGCGAAGTTCTCCTGTTGTGTTTTTCAGCTCCATCAATTCACTTATATTCTTCTCTAAATTGTCCATTCTCATTAACATTTCGTTAAACCTTTTTTCAAGGTTCTTAGTTTCTTTGCATTGGGTTAGAATAAGTTCTTTTAATTCACAGAAGTTTCTTATCACCCACGTTTGGAAACCTGCTTCTGTTATTGGAATACCGGTGTAATCTATTAAGCCTTGTTCCGTTACTGATGAGGAATTGCAATCCCCTGTAGAGGGAGAGGCATTCTGATTTTGAGTATTCTCTACCTTTTTACGCTGGTTTCTTCCCTTCATTATATATTTGTCCGTCTGTCGTCTTTATAATTACCGACTTTCTAACTGGGTCTCTGACGTCCAACTTGTTGATTCCCTGCGCCGAAATCTGAGCAATCCACTGAGCCGGCCAAAACAGCGGTGTTAAGATTGATGGTGCTTTTCTGCCCGGGAATATCCGGACTCTGCACCAAGAACTGGCGTGCTAAGGCACCAGCAAAACCGCCACGCCGGCCACAAGAGTCGCCCTGGCGACCCGTGGAGCTCCTCCACTGGGAATCTCGTGGTCCGTGAGCAACTAATATTCGTCTGAAAGTGTGGCGTCCTCTCGTTCTTTGCGCTTTCACTGGGAGGTACGTGCCCGAGCTGCTAATCATCAGCCATCTTGGATCCACTTCAGAACATTTATCCTCATTTGCAATTATGTGTGTGCTGGCTAAAGTTTCATATTTTATCATTTATCCTTAAAGTTTCTGTATTGTTTTATCATCGTCTTACTATAATCTACCACAGGATCTGACAAAGCTGATGCTCACTACCTATTTGCTAAATGAATAAAAATTAAGTTCACACATACTTATTCCCACAGCATTTCGTCCTGGAATGAATAACTACTTTAGGATGGGGACTCTATGATGGAAGCCAAATCCATGTGAAGAGCACCAGGCTCCAGGTCAGGTGTCCTCAGTTCCTTATCATTCAATAACAGTTGGATGTGATAAGGACAAATTTTTCAAGGTCTCAGTTTTCTCACTTGTAAGATGACAGACAACATTCCATAAAATGATTTCTTCAGTCTCAATAATTTGTGATTTTCTGTCAAATTTAAGTAAAACATATTGATTCCTTGTGCTTTCTGACAGTAATTCCATTTAGCATAAGCTTGTCCCTTCCAATAGCTCTCATAACACAACTCTTGGACATTGACGAGATAACATTCCAAGTATTCCCTAGTTTGACACCGAAAGAAATTACTCATCTGATATAAAATGTATTTTTTCTTCTGGAAACCTATTTAAAATTCTCCCAAGCTATTAAATTTCTTCCTTCAGAGTCTGAAACTCCTTACTACCAATCATGCAATCATGCAATTAAGAATAGGATTCTCAGGTTAGAATTTTAGCTCTTTAAATACCATGACTATGAATTACAATGTTTCCCTGAATGCAAGGTGAAATCTAATAAATGAAATTCTAGACAGTAGCCTTTTAAAACTGCCTATTTATCTCTTTCATTAGGTTAGCCTGAGAGCTTCTTTGGAGCCAGTGCTTGTAGACGCAACAGAAGAGAAGGACCCATGTACATTGCTTCTTAGTTTACGTTTGATGGTTGATACAGCCCATAACTTTGGTCTGTCTTTAAGATCTTTTGGATTTAATGTTTCAGACATGTAGTATTTAACCTTAAATAACCTAATTTTGTACTTTTTTTTGTTTGTTTTTGTTTTTGTTCTAGTGTGCTTATTCTTAGTGTTAGCATGGATTCAGTTCTCCATTTTCTTGCTATAAGACATCAAATAAAATGTTTATACTCTGATAAAATTTATTAATTTATAAGATGAAAATCATAAGACTGAATTCATAGCAATGATGGGAAGTTTAAGATAACATCTTTGATATAATAAGCTATAGTAGAGTCCCCAGATAAAATAAATATTATGGCAGAAATTGCTCTTTTGCCATAAGGATAAAATCACAAAAGTTATACATCAATGAATCTGACACTTTTTGAGTCTCATAAGAGGTTACAAAGTCTCATAACTTAGTCTCATAAACTTAAAAAGAGTAGATGGTGTCTAATCAAATACCTTCTGTTTTAGATAAAACTAAGTTCTGTGAAGATTAAATGGCTTATAAAATATAGTTCATCACAAAATAAAATTATTTAGATATCCTCAATTTATGTTTCACGCTCTAGTTTTTTTTTATTGCATTTTAGGTTTTGGGGTACATGTGAAGAACATGCAAGATTGTTGCATAGGTACACACGTGGCAGTGTGATTTGCTGCCTTCCTCCCCTTCACCTATATCTGGCATGTCTCCCCATGCTATCTCTCTACTTCTAAGCTAAGACAGTGCTTAGAGTACCAGAGAAGATTATTTTAGAGAAATGAGGCTCAGTTTCTTTGACCTTGATTCTGATTACCCCTTCCATTAGTCCCAATTATCTGAGTACAGAATTTTAGTTGCCAACAGTAGAAATGATATTTTCTACAATTTGATGAAGTACTGTGAATCACAGCTTTTATTGGCCACTGAACATTGATAGAGTGTTTTCCTCAACATTGTATTACTACAACTAAAACATCATTAATTCACATTCAGATAAATCAATGTGAATTCACATTAGATTGATTATTGATTCAGTTATTATTTGAAACCACATTGTAATAAATCATATATGAATAAATAGGTTTGAATTTCAATATCGTATGTAATACCAATCCCTTGCAATATAATAGTTGGCAAGGAGACTTCACTGGCAACCCTGATTAGCACTCATCTCTCTCATATTTAAGATCCATTAAGCAGGAATTGTCTTTCCTTGACTTTTAAGCAGATAATTATATTCAAATCATATTAACAATATTTTATTGAACATTTACTTTACTTAAGATGTGCTCATTTGTAACGATGTGTTTTATTAACTTATATCTTATGACAAAGGATGTTGTTTGGTTTCTCCGCATTACTGGTGTAGTGTAAAGTACATGCATCTTTAGTAATGAAAAATCCAAGGAATTATACTGTGTGTGTCCTTTGCTTTGGGCACTCTCACTCGCCTGTAGCAGATTGCTTGGCAGTGATTCAGTGGGAAAGTCAACTGATCGGGGAAATCAGCTGCTTCCTTTGAGCTCTAATTGGGATTTTATCCTATTCCCTGCTAAAGTGATCAGGATTCCCTGATGGGTTAGCAGCCTTGAGCCCTAGAGGAGGAAGAAGACAAGTAAGGTGTTACAAGTATTCATGACACTGTAAGTTGAGGTGGGTTTTTCGAGAATATTATAACATCTGAGGTTGGTATTTAATTGGCTTGAAGAGAAGGTGATAATCACATCAGCTATCAATGACAAGATGGCAAAAAACAAAAAATAGGAGTCTCAGTAAGAGTAGAAAATGGTTAATTAGAAGAGTTGGCTGAGAAATGTTGTTGAGGTTGTCAGGCAACATTGTGAGAAGTAGAGGAAGAACAGGGAACAGGATACACATCCTTTTTGAGAGTATATTGTGAGTTATTAAATGGGTTCTGAGATAATTGCAATAATTGGGTGAGTGTGTAACTTACTTGACTGAATGGGGTGCTTCAAGGTAACTGACAGTTTGTAAGATGATGAATCTTGAGGACACGGGTTTGATTCTGGTATGGTTACAAGAGTCATTTGAAAGCAGTAGAAATGATATTAACATTTTCTATATTTATATTGCAAGATACATATTCTAGTTTGTATTCTAGTTTATATTCTCCCATCTCAGCCTCCAGAGTAGCTGGGACCACAGGCATGTGCCAATACACCTGACTTGTTGTTTTATTTTTTCTAGTGATGATGTCTCACTATGTTGCCCAGGCCAGTCTAGAACTCCTGGGCTCAAAGAATCCTCTCATCTCAGCCTCCCAAAGTGCTGGGTGATTTAGTTTCCAGAACACTATTTCTAAAAGTGGTTAATAACTGCTGCTCCTTTTTTTCACTCTATCCACTTTGAAGAGAAGTGATAAGATTGATAGTTCATACTAGTATCACAGAATGGAATGAGAAGAGACTAAATTGGTAAATTTAGCTTTGCTAGTAACATGTACAAATTTTGGTGGGTACATTTGTGCCACCAAAAATTAAGGGTTCTCTTAATGTATGAAATAAATTCTGACACTATGGCTATAGGTAAACCTTCATGGCTTACAGGTAACTGCTATTATCAAATCTATAAATGATCAATAGAAACTATAAGAATCTCTTCTTCCTGACAGGTAGAGCCACAGACACGTCACACAGATTTTTCAATCCTTGTTAAGTGGGTGAATGAAACTAAATAAGACAGTCTGGATGAATTAATAAACACATAAATGACTGAATGTTGTTGTACAAATCAAATTATTTTTGTTTACAAGAAATAGATAACTAATTGAGAGAACTTAAGCCAAAAGGTAACTTTTGAAATGTGATTGGATGATCTCAAAGGACAAGTTAACTAAAAAGGTCTTAAAAAGAGTAGAAACTACAGTCTATCAGGGTGGATGAGTCTTCAAGTCTTTCATTAGAACATTGGAGGGTGGGGAAAAAAGTGTTTATTGCAGTACATAATGTGGATGAATAAAGGAAACTTACTGTAAGACAAATGTAAGGTCTGTGGCTATAATTACATAAACACAATAATGACTGTCAAAGTTAAATCTCTAACTTTTCTTATGAACTTCAGATACAAATCGACTGCATAGTTCACATCTATACTATGGAGTCTAATAGACACCTTAACAAGAATATTTTCCAACACACTTTCTCATTTATGTCCCCACAATGGGTCCTCTACCAACGTGCACGACCTCAGTAAATTCACCTCTGTTTACCCAGCTACTTATGCATAAACACTTTGAGTGATCATTGATATTTCTTTCTCTCTTTCTTTCTCCCTCTTTCTATACCCCATATCAAACATTTTATCTCTACTTTCAAAATATAATCTCACTCTTCTATTCCACTGTCAATATCATACTAGTTGAAGTGACCATCTATTCACAGCTGGAGTGTTACATTAGTCTATTCAATTTTCATGAATTCAGTCTTATCCTAACCATGTGACACACTATTCTCATATACATATATATATATATATATATATATATATATATATATATATAAAATTGCATTTTAGGTTCTGGGGTACATGTAAAGAACATGCAGGATTGTTGCATAGGTACATACATGGCAGTGTGGTTTGCTGCCTCTATCCCCATATCTGGCATTTCTCCCCATGTTATCCCTCCCCAACTCCCTACCCCCCACTGTCCCTCCCCTCGTCCCCCTCAACAGACCCCAGTGTGTAGTGCTCCCCTCCCTGTGTCCATGTGTTCTCATTGTTCAACACCCGCCCATGAGTGAGAACATGCGGTGCTTGATTCTGTGTTCCTTTGTCAGTTTGCTGAGAATGATGATTTCCAGGTTCATCCATGTCCCTACAAAGAACATGAACTCATCGTTTTTTATGGCTGCATAGTATTCCATGGTGTATGTGTGCCCAGCATTATATATGTCCAGAATTATTCTTTTAAAACTAAGTCAGATACTTTCTCAAGACCCTCCAGGTCTTTCTTTTATACCAAGGATATTGCCTAAAGTCCTACCGTGTCCAACGTAGCCCTGCTTGGTCTACCTGCTTCCTGATCACCTTTCTAAGTCTCCTACTTCTAACCCCTTTGTTTGCTATGTGCCCACCAAGCTGACTTTCTTAATTAGTGTAATGCTCTGGCACCAATCCATAAGAACTGTTTTGTGTTCTTTTATGTAATGATCAGTCAGATGCTGCCCCGTGAGAAGATAAAGGGGAGGCACAGGAAAACAAGGATTTTTATACTCAAGGTTCTTAGAGAGGAGTCATGGCACACCAAGCTGTGTCACAGGGAAAGGGTCTGGTTTGGGTCCAGTTAGCAGAAAAGGAAGGCAAAAGTAGCAAGGGAAAAGCAGAGGCTGGAGCCTTCACTGGGAATTCTAGGGCGAAGACAAGGCAGGGGAAGGTCAACAGCTTCACATTGCCTAGTTTGAATAATTCCAGCAGGTTCTTCACTATTGGGGTGCTCCTACCTAGTTGTGTCGTACCTGCTCCTGGGATGATGAAGACAGAGGAATATTGCCTTCTGGGGTGTATGAGCCAGATTAAAGAGATATGCCTCTGGATTGGCTAGCTTGCATATCAATGGCATACTCTAAGCTGAGCCTTTTGCTACCTGCTATCTAAGAACTGAATAGCTACAGGAGGGGCAGTCTCTCACTAGCCAGAGAGGATTATTTTTTAAGATGTCAAAATATCAAAATATACATTATTGTCAACTATAGTCATCTTATTGTGCTACTACTGAACACTAGACCCTGTTCCTTCTGTCTACCTGTCTTTGTGACCATTAACCCTGCCCTCATTTTGCCCCCTTCCCACTACCCTTCCCAGCCTTTGGTAACCATCATTCTACTCTGTGTATTTATCATTTCAATATAACTTAGCTCCCGCATACGAGTGAGAATATGAGATTTAACTTTCTGTGCCTGTATTATTTCACTTAATACAATGTCCCCTAGTTCTATTCATGTTGTGGCAAATGATAGGATTTTATTCTTTTTTATGGCTTAATAATATTACATTGTGTATGTCTAACATAATTTATTGTATAATTTGAAATAACTAAAAGAGTGGAATTGTAATATTTCTAACACAAAAAAAAACAATGCTTAAGGTGATGGATATCCCAGTTATTCTGATTTGATTATCATGCACAGTATCAAAATATCACATGCATTCCATAAGCATATTATGACTATTATGTATCTATAATTATTAAACATGAAAAGTTTATAAAGGTAAATCTAAGTATGATTCTTCAAAAAAAAAAAACCATTCCATTGTAATATACCAAAATTTACAAAATATATAAATAAGTTTATAAATAAAAATATTTCTGTATTCACATTATATGAATGCAGAGCCTTCTACATCCAAATGAGGGGAGACAGGGTGGAGTGGACATATTTATTTCTTCACTGTTTTGGTGCAGAATTGTCACTTACCAGTTTTGCCTTCATTGTACATTTAGGAACTTGCCACGTGGACACACCTGATGTAAGGGGAGTTGGGAAATGTAGTTCCTGGATGAGCAGCCAATTCCTAGAAACAACTCTATACTCTGGAAGGAAAAGTACAGATCTTAAGTGGACCTCTCCACACCTCATTCGTTTACCTATACTATTCTTTGGAAACACTAAGAATGTTTTCTAGTAGAATATCTCATTTGCTATTCGCTTTGCCCAGAACACTTTTCTCAGACCTCTTCATGGCTCATTTCTTCGTTCTGATCCTTGTGCAAATATTACCTATTCAAAGTGGCCTTCATGATCACCCAGTATATCTTAAAAGCACCTAGCCCTGACTGGTGCCGTAGCAAGTATCTACTGTTCATTTTCTCTGTCTCCATGGAGAGAAAGCTCCATGATTACAGAGAAGGCCTGTTTTATTGACTGCTGTATGCTCAGTGATAAAATTTGTGTCTGGCAAATTGTAAGAGCTATAGATATTTAAATTTAGGGCTTTAGAAATTGAGAAGAGAATAATTATCCCTAAATAAGAAAGTAATCATAAATTCTTTGAGTATATATGCAAAGGTTTGTTTATATAGTCTCAGAAAATGCAGAATGATCTTCTAATTTCAAGTTGTACAAGTGGGTTAATACAAGATGACAGTCTGGCCTGTGAATATTATTTTCCATGAAAATCATAGCCATAAGATATTTTTGAGAAGAAAATGACATAATTTGATTTGTCATTAAGTGAAAGATAATTATGGGCCAGGCACAATGGCTCAAGTCTGTAATCCCAGCACTTTGAGAAGCCAAAGTGGGTAGATCGCTTGTGCTCAAGGAGTTTGAGACCAGCCTGGCCAACATGGCAAAACCCTGTCTCTACTGAAAATACAAAGAGAATTAGCTGGGTATAGTGGAAGCACCTGTGATCTAAGATATTTTGGTGGCTGAGGCAGGAGAATCACTTGAACCCAGGAGGCAAAGGTTACAGTGAGCCAAGGTCATGTCACTGCAGTCCAGCCTGGGCAACAGAGTGAGATGCTGTCTCAGAACAAGAAAAATACAATTGTGAGTGTTGCGTAAATGCAGAGAGGGAGGGGGACAGACTAGAAAGCAGGAGACCAGGTTATTGTATGGGACAGGGAGGTCGAATGTAACATAACACCTACATTTTGGAAGCAGAGTATTGAGGATTTAATAATGGTTCCTATCTTTAAATATTCTTCCAATAATCTTATGATGTAAGCATTATCTCCCTCTGTTTTACGGATGAGAATATTGAATTTCAGAATTCAGCATAAGTGACTCACTCAAGATTATAGAGTTCATTGGCTCAGAAAGATTTGTCTGGCTACAAATGGATGTTTTTGTTTTTTAGAATAACATAGCAAGCAGTGCAATAGACCCCTCTGAGATTAAGAGGTCTGTCAGTTGATGATCGGATGGGAGGGGAGGTGTGGCGGAGGCAGCGAAAATGATGGGGGCAATGCGTGAATGTCCCTAGATGACATTAATCAAGGTAGAGGGCCTAAAGGAAAGAATAGATTTACCAAGGAAGGCAATAATGGTTTCAGCTGCTTTATTTCAAGTCTCAAGTGCTAGACATCTTACTCTATGTGAATGCACAGCAAATTCTTGGAAATTTGACTTCAACTATTGATTTATAGATGATGATTACTCAGCAGCTTTTATTCCACAACTCTTAATTTTGCAAATTAATATTTTTAAGACTTTGTGATGATTATTTGTGCTGAAAACATTTCCCAGCAACTGACATAAAGAAATCCTTTGTTGGATTAAGAATCAGTGGCTTTTGGCCTCAGGAATGTAAATACATTCACACAGCCAGCCTTACCAAGAATCCCTGTGCTTCTGTTGTTAGGCCAAGAACAGATTGGCTAAAGCTCAGCAAACATAAGTAATGATAAATGGGGGAATATCAAATTAGAACAGGTGTCTAGCAGGGTGTCTCAAGGATTGGTACTGGGCCCAGCCTTATTTAACACTCTCATTAATGATCTGGAAAAGCAGGTAAGCAGTGTGTCAAGGTTGGAGAGATGCTGTAAAAACCAGAGGGAAATGCAATATCCTGCAGACACAGTCCTCCATTCCAAAATACAGTTTAGTTTAAGTGAGTGAGAGGAGAGAGCAATCATGTAGTTTGGGAATATAATTAGATTTATATAACTGAAAAGTAACAAAATATTTAGGTCATCATTTCGGTTAATAGTTTTAACCTTTTAATGCATAACTGCAAAAAAAAAAATCGTATTTATTTGGAATCCTAGTATAAGAGGTCAGCTTAGTTTGGAAATGACAGATGAAAATATTCCAACTGCCTCAGGCTTTGTGTAGATGCTCAAGCACTGAAGGGCTAAACTTCTTTCCGACACCTGTAACCCATTCAAAGAACAATGTTAGGATGATCTAAGAAAAGCCCTTTTCGGGACAAATGTCTTGAAGAAACTTGTGTCTTTGATTAGAGGTTGCAATCTAACCAGCAGGAAATGATATCATTTTGAATCCTTAGTTTTAGAGAAGAGTTGTTTCAGAGCCATCTGTAGAGGTACCTATGATGTGTTGGAATTGGAGAGACAGGTTAAGGTAGATACTTCATCTATTTCATTATTGTTGTTCTGAAGATGTGCTAAAAAGCAGGAGGAAGGAGCGGTTTCTTTTGCAGGTGATGCTAGTGAGGGCCATGGGAGAGGAAGAAACTTGCCCAAGGTCCTACAGAGATTATATTAGAATCCAGGTCCCTTGATCACTAGGTTCTGTGCTCTTTCCACCCTATCAAGGAAGACCTGCCTTCCAAATATTCTGTATGCTTCCCTCTGTTTCCTGACTTCTTCATAATTACTTGGGGCTATATGAAAAAGTTGGCCCAGCAAAATCTGAGCAGAAATGATAAACTTCAGTTCCAGAGTGAGATCATGAAAAGGCCATTCAATAGTTTTTAGCTTTTCTCCTCTCCTTGCTGCTAGGAATAACATCTTTGCAGATGGGGAATTCTTTGGCAGCCTGAATTCCTGAGCAACTGTGTTCAGGAGAGACCTTATTCAGTCTGTGATTAACATGTGGCATGAACAATAAATCTTTGTTTGGCTTAAAAATTGATTTGGTAATACTGTATTGTCTAGCCCATCTTGAGCGACACAATATGAATGACCAAAATAATTTTTGCAAAGACATAAAATAATCCTTAATGATCTTAATAAAATGGTTAAGCTCAAAAGTCTAAAGATTTTATAGAATATAAATCCATAGAATCTATTCAGGTAAGGATTAATTTATCGGCATCAAGAATTTCTTTAAGGAAGGACATAGTTGTTCAGGAAAAAATCAATCACAAAATACCAACTTACAATAACATAGCATTATGGATCATGAAAAAAAATCTAAAGTCTTTTTCAATGTGTTTATATTTTCAGCACTACTGGAATGCTGTTCGTACTTCCTTTCATTTGCCCTATTTCCAAATAGAACACGATTATACTATTTTGGGTATTATTGACTAAGGCTGTAGTCATTTTTAAGGTAGCTTCTATGATATTTCTAAGTGGGGCTAAAATCATATTTTCCTCATCTTCCCCCCTCCTTCACACTGTTGACCTTTAATTTTTCATAAATATTCTTAGAGAGAATCCATTTATTTTCAGTTTATTTAATTCAATACTTTCTTTTTCTGGAACATCCCTAGCTCCATAATTTCTTCTATCTTCCATAACTGTAAGACTTTTACTCCTCTTCTGTTTTTGAAGTTTCCTCCACTTGCTCTAACCTCCCTTTGCTGCTTCTTACTATAGCAGAAAAATAGAATGAGGCTGCCTGAGGGAACCCTTCTTCGTTCTCCATCTGCAAGCACATTCACCTTTTGCAGTTAATACAGATTATCTGAGAGTCAACTAAAAATCTGAGGTGTTGAGGACATCCTCCCTTTCAAATCAAATAATGTACTAAAATGTTAAGAAAAATCAGCCTAGGCAAGGATGTCAATTCACAGAAGGGCTCAGATATTTCAACCTCACACTTCCTGGACCTATGTCAATGGGTCAGAAACGTTCCTCTAAAATATATCACAAAAAGGCACCTGCAGACAAGGTGCTGTCACAGATCTGTATGTTTGGCTCTTCCAGGATTTTAATAAAATGTGAATTTCAATGTGTTTAGATGTTTTCTTTTCTTTCCAATTGACAGCAGCCTCTGCTGCTAGTTTTCAACCCACCTGCAACTATTTTACTCACATATGACTTCCTGTAGGTGCTTGAATTTGTTTGCCTACCCTACACTGCTTCATTTTTGTTTAATGATCATCAATGTGAGCTCATGTATACTTTGCTATATTAATTCATTTTGCAAAACTTGAATACCTTAATACTACATTATTCCTCTAATAGAAAAAAAGTGTTCTTTTCATAAGTAGCCTATATTTACTTACCACTAATTCATGTTTCCTGTTCTATGTTTCCATATATAAAAAAAAATCAACTGAGAAAAACAGATTAGGCATTTCAACATATGAATAAAATGAAAATAAAAGAAGTGATCAAATTATTTAAGAAAAATTTAGAAAATATTTTAAAATTCATGGTAATTGAATTATGAATATACTGTTAATGCAGTTCATACAATTGAATTCATAACTGAATTATGAATTATATATATTGTGTCTACATTCATAATTTTATTTACAAGATTTTATAGTTAACAAAAACATCTATTAAAACATCTTACCTATTTTAGATAGCATACATATTAGAAAAACTATTGTATTTGAAAGGTTGGATTAATGAATTATTAATTCTCTGTAATTTTTGCTGTAATCTTTTATTGAGCCTAACATGCATAGGAAAGTACACAAATCATAAATGTTCAGCTCTATGAATTTTCCCTAAGTCAAAGCACCCACATACTCTGGGCCCTGACAAGAAAGAGAATATTACCAGGACTGCAGACACTCATTCATGTCTCCTTTTGCCTTCTACACTTTTTAAAGTAAAATCATATTTGCTTAAATTCTACAAAGTATATGTGTTAGCTTTGTCTGTCTTCAATTATAACATTACACAGAAGGAAAAGATTCACCCTATTTAAAGAAATTGCTACCCATCTATTAGATATGGTGATAGAAAACAGTTGTCTATACCCTCATTTTGTTTCTAACCAACCTCTTGGTCTTGCCTGGTCTTGGACCACTTGGGCATTATGGAATTTTGTGTAAATTCGAGGATGTTCTTGATCATTTTTTAGGCTAAATTCTTAGCATAGAATATTAGGATGATAACATTCATGAGCAATATATTTAAAGTTCACCGTCGTCCACGTAATATTTCTATTGATCATGAGTCCATAGATCATATTAAATAACACAGGAAAGCAAATAGAATAGTTGGAATGTGATCCTCTTAAACAAATGAATTAATGTCATGATGTCTGGAAATGCCTAAAAAAGAGAAATTATTATGCACCTCAGTAGTGACATAAGAAGGCATTGCTATTTCAACAGTTGATATTGTCTTTATTGTAACTGCTTCCTGCTTAATAATCTGTCTCTGTTGCTAGATTATAACTACCAATTACTATATATCTATATGCCTAAATAAAATATAACACAGCTGTATATTTTTTTGAGACAAAAATCTTGCTCTGTTGCCCAGGCTGGAGTGCAATGACGCAATCTTGGCTCACGGCAACCTCTGCCTCCCGGGTTCAAGTGAGACTCTTTCTTTAGCCTACTGAGTAGCTGGGATTACAGGCATATGCCACTATGCCTGGCTAATTTTTTTGTATTTTCAGTAGAGATGGGGTTTCTCCATGTTGGTGAGGCTGGTATCAAACTCCTGACTTCAGGTGATCCTCCCACCTCAGCCTCCCAAAGTGCTGGAATTACAGGCGTGAGCCACAGCGCCTGACCTCTCATCCTTTCTTAAAATGAGTTATATACTTGTAAACTGGTGATTTCTTTGGGACATTCTCCCATAAACTTTTTGTAAAGACTCAGTGATTTCACCATTCTTCCACTTGATCTTCACCATATATTTGTGTTTGTTCTTGCTTCAATTTCAGCAGAATTATTTTCCTAATAGGGATTCATTTCAAACTGATGTGTGATCAGCTTTTTCTCCAGTGTTTCAATTGAGGTCCTGGCAGATGTGTTAGATGATTCGTATGAGTTTATTTTGGTGCAAATTTTTTTTTTTTTTTTTTGAGCCGGAGTTTCGCTCTTGTTACCCAGGCCAGAGTGCAATGGCGCGATCTCGGCTCACCGCAACCTCCGCCTCCTGGGTTCAGGCAATTCTCCTGCCTCAGCCTCCTGAGTTCCTGAGTAGCTAGGATTACAGGCACGTGACACCATGCCCAGCTAATTTTTTGTACTTTTAGTAGAGATGGGGTTTCACCATGTCGACCAGGATGGTCTCGATCTCTTGACCTCGTGATCCACCCGCCTTGGCCTCCGAAAGTGCTGGGATTACAGGCGTGAGCCACCGCGCCCGGCCCACATATTTTTTTTTAACACTTGCCTAGTTCTTTCATAATACATATTTTCCATGAATGTTTTGAAGATCCCTTGTATATTCAATTCAGTTTAAAAAATATACTGGGTGGTGTGTGTGTGTGTGTGTGTGTGTTTATTAATATGTATTTGTGTATATATTAGCATCTGTATCACTTTGATTCCATGTAGATAAAATATATGAAAATGACTTATATTTAGTCAATGTATTAGAGCAGAGGTTGGCAAATGCTTTCTGTAAAGGGCTAGATATTAAATATTTAAGGCCCTGCAGGGCATACAGTGACTGTTGTAACTATTCACCTTTGTCATTGGGGCATGAAAATAGCCGTAGACTCTTTCTTCTTCACACCCCTTGCAGTTCCCTCCCACACTGACTCTGTGCATGACCATTTGACATTGAATTGGCAAATGGGACATTAGAAAATGTGATATAAGCACTTTGGGCGGCCAAGGCAGATGGATCACCTGAGGTGAGGAGTCTGAGGCCAGCCTGGCCAACATGGGGAAACCCTGTGTATACTAAAAATATAAAATTTAGCTGGGTGTGGTGGCACATGCCTGTAATGCTAACTACTCGGGAGGCTGAGGCAGGAGAATTGCTTGAACCCAGGAGGCAGAGGTTGTGGTGAGCCAAGATCACACCACTGCCCTCCAGCCTGGGTGACAAAGTTATACTCTATATCAAAAAAAAAAAAACAAAAAAAAGAAAGAAGGAAAAAGAAAAGAAAATGTGATATAAACAAAGACTTAACAAGTCTTGGTACATTGGAGTCTGTTTTTTGGAAACTTCCATTCTTGGAGCTTAGCTGCCATGCTGAAAGGTGGTCTAGTCTATTATTCAGAAAGTTCTGTGTTTGCCAGGGAATGTAATTCAGACATGAAATGTAAGAAAATCTGCAATTTGCAGTAATATAGACGAGTCTGAAGAATATCATGTTAAGTGAAATAAGCCAGACACAAAAAATAAGTACTTCATGATCTCACTTATATGTAGAATGTTTTTATTATTATTATTATTATAGATGGAGTCTCTCTCTGTCACCCAGGCTGGGGTACAGTGGCACGATCTTGGCTCACTGCAACCCCCACCTCCCAGGTTCAAGAGTGTCTCCTGCCTCAGCTTCCCGAGTAGCTGGGACTATAAGCGCGTGCCATCACGCCCAGTTAATTTTTGTATTTTTAGTAGAGACGAGGTTTCACCATGTTAGCCAGAATAGTCTTGATCTCTTGACCTTGTGGTCTGCCTGCCTTGAACTCCAAAAGTGCTGGAATTACAGGTGTGAGCCATGGTGCCCGGTCAGAATCTTAAAAAGGTGAATGCAAGAGGGTAGAACACTGGTTACCAGAGACTGGAAGGTAGGAAGAATGGGGGAGATGCTGTTTATGGGAACAATGTATCAGTTATAAAATAAACAAGTTCCAGGTTTCTAAGATAAAGTGTAAGTGAGGATGAATGAGTTAATTAATTTGACTGTGGTAATCATTACACAATTTTACATGTATAAAATTGTCATTTGTTCATTTTGAATACATATAATATTTACCAAAAATTTAAAGTCACAATTATTCTTTCATGTGGCAAAATTGTTAAATAATGCCATAAACTTTTTAATGCATAAATTACTTGACTTTTTATTATATAAAAATGAGGAAATGATTTTTATATTCTTATGGTGCTTCCTTAAGGTTTATGTTACTATAAATCTAAGCAAATATATTTTTAAAAATGGGGACCATTCTATCAGGATGTAAAATGTTAAAACAAAAATAGTGAGAGGTAGGTGGTGACACAAATAGGAACAGGTAATTAGAGATTTCATATATCATGCTAAGGATTTTACAGACAGGAAACCATAAAAGGGTTTTCTTTATTGGATGAATGTGTAATGTTAAGATTTTTGTTTTTAACAGAGAATTCCCGGTGCTCCATGAAATGGGAATTTGAGAGAGATTAGGAAAAGGACAGTTACAATGCCCCTACTAAGTACATTCCATAAGCAAGAGAAAAGAAGTCAGGATGGAGAAATATTAGGTGATGATCTGAACAAGCTCTGGGTAAAGGAGAGGAAGTAGTATAGATTACCACTAGGTTACTAGCTGGATGCTGATGACAATAACGGACAATAACTGAAAAGAAAACTTTGAAGAAAATGCAATTTAGTATAGTGTGGGAAATAGTATTTTCAGTTTGAGGCTCTGCTAATTTAGAAATATGTGTTAGTCTTGTAAGATAATATGTCTACCAGAGAGTCCGAGGCTTACAAGAAGATATTTAGAATGTTGACCAAAAATTGGTATCCATAAGCATATAAATTTCAGTTGAAAACAGTACTAAGAGTTTATTCAAGGAAAATCTAGAGTGAGTAGATCATTGGAGAAGAAGGATTTCTATAATACACCACTGAAAATTTAAGGGTTTATGTAGAAGATATTTTGGGATAAGGAGATCCAGGGGAAAGTAAGCCCAGGTTAGCACAGGCAGTCAAATTTCTTAATGACCACTCATTCTCCAAACAATAGGAATGTACAAGCATTCAAATATATAATATTTTAAAAGAAAAGAGTGAGGATTTTAGGATTAATTCGTATTTAGGTTTTGATAGGCAATTAAGATGTAAAAACAGGGTGTTGGTCTTCACAGGATAAGAATAAATAATGAAGGTTTTAAAATTCCAAATGGTCTTTATTATGGGAGCCAGGGCATGAGATAAATAGGATATTATAAAAAGAGTAGACACTGGATTTTTAAAATTATGATATGTAGATATTTCAAGTAACAACAAGGAATTTTATTGTCTTTAGTGTGAGTAATTTAGGGGGAGTTGACATGAAAACTTTTAAAATTCTTTCACCTATTTAAGAGACACATTATAACTGTACATATTTATGGAGTATAATATGATGTTTTGATACAAATCTGTGTTGTATAATGATCCAGTAAGGGTAATCAGTGTATCCATCACCTGATGCATTTATCATTTATTTGTGGTGAGAACATTCAGGACCCCCTCTTCTTGGTATTTTCTAATGTACAATATTTTACTGTTAAATACAGTCACCCTACTGACTGTGCAATAGAATGCCAGAATTTATTCCTTCTATCCATTTGTAAAGTTGTTTCTTTTAATAAACCTTTTCTCATCCTCCTCTCCTCTTTTGCTTCCCTGGTCTCTGATAACCACTGTTCTATTCTTTGCTTCTATATCCTCTACCGTTTTTATTCTTTAGATCCCATATATGAACAAGATCATGCAGTATTTGTCTTTCTGTATCTGCCTTATTTCACATAACATTATGTCCTCTAAGTTCATCCATGTTGTTGCAAATGACAGAATTTAATTCTTTTTTGTGGCCGAATCATATTCCATTGTTTGTATATTCCATATCATCTTTATCCATTCACCTGTTGTTGGATACTCAGTTTGATTATACATCTTGGTTATGGTGAGTAGTGCTGCAAAAAATATGTTAATGCAGATATCTCTTCAATATAGTGATTTATGTCCTTTGGATATAGACCCAGGAGTAGAAATGTTGGATCATATGGTAGTTCTATTTTTAATTTTGGGGGGAACTTCCATACTCTCTTGCATAACGCATATACTAGTTTGCAGTTCCACCAAAAGCGTGTAAAGGTTCCCCTTTCTCTACATGTTCTCTAACATTTGTTTCGGTCGTCTTTTTCATAATGGTCATTCTACTTGGAGAGAGGTGATATATATTGCAATTTGAAGTTGTAGTTGCCTGACGGTTAGTAATGTTGAGCATTTTTTCATATCTGTTGGCTTCTTTCATGTTTTCTTTTGAGAAATGTGTTTGGAGATCTGTTGTCAATTTGTTAACTGAATTATTTATTTTGTGGTGGTGTTGGCTTGTTTAAGTTCTTTACCTATTCTGGATTTTAATTCTTGTCAGATATATGGTTTGCAAATATTTTCTTCTGTTTTGTATGTTGTCTCATCACTTGGTTAATACTTGCTTTTGCTATGCAAAACCTTCTTTGTTTAATGTACTTCTATCTGTATATTTTTGCTTTTGTTACATGTGCTTTTGAAGTTTTATTTAAAAAATTTTTTGCCTAGCCCAATGTTATGAAGCATTTCCACTTTATTTTTTTTTCCAGACTGGAGTGCAGTGGCACAATCTTAGCTCACTACAGTCTCCGCCTCCCAGGCTCAAGCAATTCTCCTGCCTCAGCCTCCCAAGCTGCTGGGGTTACAGGTGCATGACACTACACCTGGTTAATTTCTGTAGTTTTTGTAGAGATGGGGTTTCACCATGTTGCACATACTGGTCACGAGCTGTACTGAAGCCTTGAATTCATTTTGAGTTGACTTTTGTATATGGTAAAAGGGAGTGGTCTATTTTTGTTTTTCTTAATGTGGATATCCATTTTTTCCCAGCACAATTTATTGAACAGACTATATTTTCCCGAATGTTCTTGGCACCTTAGTTAAAAATCAATTGGCTGTTAAGTGGGTAAATTTATTTCTGAGCTCTCTATTTTGTTCTGTTGGCTTATGTTCCATTGGTTTATGTGCAGTTCTGAGTTAGTTTCTGAATTCTGAGTTCTAACTTGATTACATTGTGGTCTGAGAGACTGTTATGATTTCCGTTCTTTTGCATTTGCTGAGGAGTAATTTACTTCCAATTATGTGGTCACTTTTAGAGTAGGTGTGATGTGGTGCTGAGAAGAATGTATATTCTGTGGATTTGGGGTGGAGAGTTCCGTAAATGTCTATTAGGTTTGCTTGGTCCAGGTCTGAGTTCAAGTCCTGGATATCCTTGTTAATTTTCTGTCTCATTGATCTGTCTAATATTGACAGTGAAGTGTTAAAGTCTCCCATTATTATTTTGTGGGAGTCTAAGTCTCTTTGTAAGTCATTAAGAACTTGCTTTATGTATCTGGGTGCTCTTGTATTGGGTGCATATATATTTAGGATCGTTAGCTTTTCTTGTTGCATTGATCTTTTTACCATTATATAATTCCCTTATGTGTAACTTGATACTATTTTCTTGCAGCTTTTAGAATTCTATTTTTGTCTTTTACTTTTGAGAGTTTGATTATGATGTGCCTTGAAAGTGCCTTTTGGTTTGAATCTACCTGGAGGTCTTTGAGCTTCTTGAATCTGGATGTCCATATCCCAATACATAGAATGTTTTCAGAAATTATTTTATTAGGTGACTTTTCTTTTCCTTTTTCTATCTCTTCTACACCTGGAATACCTATAATGAGATTATTTGTTTTCTTAGTGGTATCCCATAACTCCCATAGGCTTTCTTTATTTTCCCCCATGACTAGATTATTTTTAAAAACCTGTCTTCAAAATCAGAAATTCTATCTTTTGCTTGCCTCCCAGTTGTATTTTTTATTTCCTTCATAGAGTTCTTCAGCTCTGTGATTTTTTTTATTACATCTTTCTCTTTGTTGAATTTCTCATTTAGATCACAAATTGTTTTTCTGATTTCACTGAATTATTTGTTTGTGTTCATTTGTATCTCATGGAGTTTCCTTAAGATCATCATTTTGAATTTCTTTTCAGACATTCTGTAAATGTCCTTTGTTTGGGCTCTGTTACTGGAGACTTACTGTACTCCTTTGAAGGGAACATGTTTCCTTGCCTTTTCATGTTTCCTGTTTCTTTACACTGATATCATAGCTTTTGGGGGGGAAGAATTTTTCCTATGGAAAAATTGACATTCTTAGGTGTCAGTTGTTCATGGTATATTGCTTTTGGTTCTGGCTAGCCTCTGTGAACTCTGTGCAGTTTCTTTGGCTATAATTCTCATTGGCGTTGTCTGCAATTGCTCAGTGGGCGAGGCTATACAAGTTTGTGATGGTGGTGGAACAGTATTGCTTGGAGGAAAGTATCAGGTTAATTGTCAGGCCAGACATGTGTGGGTACAGAGGCCTAACGGGCTGTCTGGCAATCTCTCTAGGGAGGCAATGGCTGCTGCCAGGCTGGCTATTAAGCTGAGCTCATGAATGTGTGAGTGTGGCCAACTGAGAGATTATGCAGCTGTCTTTCCAGGGAGTTGGAGTCACTGTAAGATTGGAGATCTGCCCAGTGTGGGTAGGTTGGATACAGCAGGGCCAGAGGGCTTCATAGCACTCTGTCTATAGAGGCAGAATTGATGCCAGACAGACTACTGGGATGGGTAAATGTACATGCAGGCATATATGGACCTGGTGTCTCTTTAGCAATCTGTTAGGGTGGATGGGTCCACTAAGGGACTGGATGTTGGGCCAGGTATGAATGTTTGCAGGCACGGTGGATTCAGGTGGCTCTGCAATGGTCTGGGTGGAAGGTATGGGGCACCATAGGGCTGACTATTGGACTGGACGTGGGGGTGTGCTGGCTTCCCAGGTTGTTCATTGGTGGTGCACAACAATTAGTGCACATGGGCAAGTCAGTCAGCTGGCTATTTAGCAGCTTCCCCACATTGCAGATCCAGTTGTTCCCTGTGGGAATAAGGGTGGTACCATGTGGGTTCAGACATTGAGATCTTGTTAATTCCATCTGGCCTAGGCTCCAGGCATCCGGAGTTGTAGTGCTGTAGGCACATGTATGAATGTGGTGTAGTGACAATGGTGTCTCAGAAATGGGAAGTCAGTTGTAACTGATCCCTAGGGCAGAATGTAATCTAGAAATGGGTGTGATTTCAACATGGTGCTGTGCCGTAGCAGCTTAGGTTGCAGGGGTAAGGGCTCCCAAGTTGGCCTCCGACTCTGAAGCAATGAAGCTGTGCAAACTCCTGGCTACTCTTCAAACTGGATTCAGGGCCTGTGAGGACTGGGAGCTCTCTTATAGTAAGGATTGCTGGAGTTTGTGGCAGCAATGATGACTACTGGAGCTCTGCTTACTTTTTCCCTGTAAGACAAAATCCTCCCTGACTCTGAGCTGATCCTGGTAGGTGAGACAGTGTAGCAGAGGCAGGATGCCTCCATTCCCTCTCTGTGGCATTCTCCTGGGCTTCTGTAACACAGAAGGGAGGCAAGTCTCCCTTAAGGAAAAGGACGTTATTGAGTTTGCAAAGTGCAATGAAGTGTTGGTGTAACTATTGGGAAGGGTGGTTGAACCAAAATAGTGTGGAAGAAGCTATCATTTTAGATCATGAAATAGATAAAACTTTTAATGTGATTTGAGGAATGATGTTACCACCTGACCTTCAGTTTTTTAATGAAACTCTGGTATCAATTGTGAGCTTAGACACAGTCATTTAAAAAACAATTGTGATATTTGTATTTTGGTGTTAGGACTAAAATTAATAAGTGCTGACTTAAAAAATATATTCTGTTTGTCTTTCTGGCAGATACATTTGCTGTTTAGTGTATTTTGCTAATTGAATAAAATTAATACAACTTAGTTAAATTAATTCCATTTTTAAGGCTGTAAAAATATATAAAGGAGCATATATGGAGCCTATAATTCTTTTATCAGTAGACTCCTTCTGTTGGTGACTTCAGTATTAATAAATGTTTCTGTGATTTTCACGCAGTTTATTTCTTATATTTCTTATATTCACCTCAGAGTCTAACACCCATGAACTGAACTAGAGTAACTTATTATAACTGAGAAATTAATAACTCTTGAAAATTTGTTTCCATCCAACATCATTCCATTGTATACTTTTTATGGAAATTATTTATATAGTTAATTATACTGATGAACAGAAAGTTGAGTTTCATAGTTATATACCTATACATATAAGGGAAAATACTGAACAGAAATCAGTGATTATAACATTGTACTTTCTGACTAATCAGTGAAGTCTGAGGTATCGTGTATCAGGCACTTATAACACACACTTTTAACTAATTTTCAAAGTGTTTTAAAAGTTTTAAATAAACTATGGGCTGATAATATTTTCTCTAGCCTCATCAGAGCATAGAACAGGCAGAAATACATTGAACAAAAGCTGTAGAACTGTGCTGTTCAAACCAATAATGACTCACGTGTGTACTGAATATTTGAAATATGGCTAGAGTGCATTGAGAGATGATGAAAGTGTTAAATTCACACTGCATCTTCAAAACTTAGTACAAAAAAAGTAAAAGTGTTAATATTTTTAAAAATACCAATTGCATGTTGAAATGGTTGAAGTGTGTTTGGCATATTGCTTTAAATGAAATATATTGTTAAAATTAATTCCACTGGCTTTGTTTTATTTTTTAGAATGTGATTTCAAAATTTAAAATTACATAATGGCTCACATTATATTTTTATTGGATAATGCTTCTAAAGAGGGTGGATCAACATCAAATAAAGTAGGTGGATAGTGCTCTTTCTTTTGATAAACTGTATTTTGCATACAATTACTCCAAGTGAAGTCTTAAGAATCTCCTGTGTTTGTCACACATAACATCAGTTTTCTTCAATAATATCACACATAACATGACATGTTATCAGATAATATAATAGATTTCCCTCAGTTGTAAGCTCTTATTCACCTTTCTGTCTCCCAGGTCTGGTTGTACTCCTTAGGCAGAATGGAATAGTTGTTCACACTGATACCTTGATAATGACACAATCATTTGAACAGGAGTAGATACCACATATTTTTATAACACTCTGTGTGGTACTAGTGATAATCGTTGCCCAAACTGTAGAAACAAAGGCATGGATTATTGGAGGCTAATATTATTGTGACATTTAAGCATGTGCTGGCATAGGTGCAAACAATGTCTGAAAAATTCATAATAATTTATTCCTAGCAGATATACTGCCAGAAGAGATATTTTCATCACAAACGCCCTGCTTCTATTCTTACTCCCCCAACTCTGCACATCTAGCCCTATCTTCTTGTTTTGATGTAAGTAGTTATGAACCACATGCAAAAAAAAAAAAAATCATAAACGTTGCTTGAAAAATTGGCAAATGTAATAAGGAATTTTATTTTTGCCATTTTCCACTATGGATAAGGGTTATAAAACATATTTTTCTTTTCCTTCTATTTGTATTTGCTTCTAAAATTCAAAAAAGAAAATTGAGATAATGTACTTAAGTAAATGAGTTATTCTGCAGAAAAAATTCATTCTACGAAGACATTGAGCACTTTTTTCTCAACATAAACTGGCTAATTGAAGCATAAATGAAGTAATAATAACAAATACTCTGCCTTTTGACAGGATGTCATGTTGGGACAAATTGCTTCAATTAATAAAGTGAATCACCACATATCGGAGTTTTCAAATCAGACATATCAGATAAAAGGAAAAAGAGAGGCAGGGGAAGTAACCAAGTTCAGAACAACGGTTTCCTTTTTTTATTGTCCTATTACAGAAAGAGCAAACATTAATTAGGATGAAATAGCAACTATATGTATCTAGTAAAATTATATATATAATAATGTATTATACAGACACGTTGCTCTCTCTATAAAATTACCATAATTTGCTGAAAAAGTACTATTTTCAGCCATAATACCTTGCTCAAGAAAAAATAAATAAAATCTTAACTGATTTCTGCAAGGAAATGATGAGATTTGCTGATTAGAGAAGTCAACTAAACAAAAAATTCTCCAAGTTCCTACCTGCCGAGCTGGCAGGAAATATATTCCCAGCTGTGTCCTCTGAACTTTTGCAATAATCCTGTACTTAAGTAGGGTCAAATAACAGGATAGCTAGCAGGTCAATTACTTCTTTGTCTATGAGATGCTGCTTTGCATAGTTGTTTCCTGCCTTCAATTTTTGGGGGCCCTCACAGGAGCCTCCGGTGCTGTTTGTTTCCCTTACTTTATGCTTGATGGTCATATCAGTCCCACCTTCCTAGTTCTGTGCAAGTGAGGATGTAGCTCTTTGAATCTTTGCCCTTCCTTCTACCTCCTTCCCATGCTTAGGAAAAACTCAAGCCAGACTCTAGGTTTAGAGCTTTAGTACCATCTATACCCCACTTTTTAGGCTCACCATTTAAGGAGGTAGAAGGTAGTCAGGTCCCCTAAGACTTTTAAAATAAAGCAAATATGACTTCTTTGTTCTGAGATGAGATATTAACACAGATATCTATCTATCTATATTTAAATCTGTTCTATAAGTTATTAATTATTTCAATCTAAAAGCAAAATACTCTTTCCTGTATCCTGTCTTAATATAACATAACTGTTTTAAGTTATTTAACATGTACATCAGAAAAGACACATCTAGTATGTACTGCATCCTGTGCTAGGGACTCCATAGACATGATTTAGTTATCTTTTGAAGCACTTGTGAATATTTGTTATCATTATTATTTTTAAAATTGATTAGTTAATTAATTAATTTATTTTTGAGAAGCAATCTCACTCTGTTGCCCGGGCTGGAGTGCAGTGGTGCGATCATGGCTCACTGCAACCTCTGCCTCCTGGGTTCAAGCGATTCTCCTGCCTCAGTCTCCTAGGTAGCTGGAATTACAGGTATGAACCAGTGTGCCCAGCTAATTTTTTGTATTTTTAGTAGAGATGAGGTTTCCCCATGTTGGCCAGGCTGGTATCGAACTCCCGACCTCAGGTGATCCACCTCGCCCTCCAAAAGTGTTGGGATTACAGGTGTGAGCCACTGCTTGCTGCCTTGTTATTATTATTTTAAGTTTACAGATGAGATAATGGTGACCCACAAAGTTGGAAAGAATTGTTACCTCTGTGTACTGGAGCTGGAATTTCAAAGAAAGATTTTCTCAATCCAAAACTGTTTATTAGGATTTTTCCTATTAGTCAGTCTTACTTCATTTTATTAAACAAAATAAAAATACATTTTCCCCAAACAGAGTTGTGCAACTAAAAATTTTCGAATTTGCATTTCTGACTGTTATGGGTTAACCTGCCCACTCTCTCTGCCATAAGCTTTTCCTTTCATTTTGTCTGTTTTCTTTCATCTGTAAGTGGGTAAATTAACATTCAGATTTATTTTTCTAACTCTTAAAATAGAGATTATATTACAAAAATAAAATTTCATAGGAAGTGAATACAATGTACCTGTATTCATGTATATGGAGGGAGAAAGTCTTCCAAAGATGACATAAATCTCTAGTATCTTAGGATAATTTTATGCATTAAAACGAATCTTCATCATATTTAAACTCTTGGAGGCAGTCAGATGGTGATGGCTTTCCCAGTATCTGCGATGCATCAGTTTTTCATAGTCAACAAAATATTTCAAACTTTAAAAATTTTGCTATTTAAAAATATTTACCACTTCAGTTATTCTAATTTATTTTAGGCTCTCTTCAGATTAACTGAGATATAGCATCCAGGGCCTTGGGAACACACTTCTTGAGTTATATAATTATATAGGTCTGGCATATTATTAAAGAACCTTAGGGAATATCCTCAAAGGAAGTTTTCTCAGAATTAGTGTCAGAGGGTTTGCAAAATGCAATGCTTTTTTTTCAAAGTTCAATAAGCATGCTTGATAATTGTGGAAGCTCCTGTATTAATAAATGATACTCACAGCAATAACTATAAAAGCACTGTTAAGTTAAACCTTCTAGAAGATAGGAATGCAGAATAGTCATTTAAAGCATCTAATTGTGTCCAGAATCATCTTAATTATGCATTAATTATAATGCACATAAATCATATGATATTTTAGCTCACTTACATAGTTTTGTGCTGAATACATTTTATGGTGTTTGGAGGCCATTTAGGTTGTGATATTACAAAACAAGCTACTCAGTCTCAAATTATGGAAAGAATTCAAATGATGCCAACCTTTGAGCAGACTTAAATATTCAAGTGTGATACTTTCTTGAGTCGTTCTTGGGGTTATATTCCAGGCCTGTTTTTTACCTTGTTGACAAACAAATACACTGTAATAAATATATTCAAAAGGTCTGACGTAACTAACAGATTTACATAACAATGCATAGGCATTTAAATATTAAATTTATTGCCAACTGTGTATATTTTTGTCCCTTTTAGCAGGGCAGAGACAATATTCTTTAGATGCAAATTTAAAGTTAAATGGGTATGAATATGGCACAAAAAAACTGATTTAAAAGTAAATATTTTTTCCCACAAAAATTGCATTTAAAATATTTATATAAATTTTATGTCATTATGTAACATTTTGCATATGTATATGATATTTAACATATATTTAAAATGTATAAGTTGCTTTGAAGTTTGTATTGTTTCAGTTGGATTTAAGAAAGTAATATTTGCTGATTCTTCACTATAAGCTTGGCCCTGTCTTATCCCTATAATCACTTTCTAAACTCATCCCATACCTGTGTTTCATATTCTCAGGATAGATGAGCACTCCAGCTCAGAATAATTAATTGATGAATGCAGAAAACAGTTATCATTACTTAAAAATCTGCAACTGTAAGCAATGGCAGAATTTGAGAGGACTGTCTCCAATTTTGAAAGAAATTCTACTGTGAGTAAAATACTATCAAACAGCATCACATGCTACAGAGATTCTCTCAAAAGAGTTAATTGATGTGGCTGACTTCATTGTCATCCTATTTTAAGAAATTGCCAAAGTCACCCAGGCCCTTAGCAACCTGATCAGCTAGCAGTCACCAACATCAAGGCAAGACCTTCTACCAGCAAAAAGAGCACAATTCACTGAAGGCTCAGATGATTATTAGCATTTTTAAAACAATACAGTATTGTTTTTTCTTTCTTTCTTTCTTTTTTTTTTTTTTTTGAAATGGAGTTCTACTCTTGTTGCCCAGGCTGGAGTGCAATGGTGCGATCATGGCTCACTGCAACCTCTGTCTCCGAGGTTAAAATGATTCTCTCCCTCAGCCTCTCAAGTAGCTGGGATTACAGGTGTGTGCTACCATGCCGGACTAATTTTTGTATTTTTAGTAGAGATGGGGTTTCACCATGTTGGCCAGGCTGGTCTTGAACTCCTGACCTCAGGTGATCCACCCACCTCAGCCTCGCAAAATGTTGAGACTATAGCCGTGAGCCACCACGCCCAGCCAATACAGCATTTTAACATTAAGTCATGCACATTCTTTTTTAGATGTAATGCCATTGCACACTTAATGGACTACAGTGTAGTGTAAACATAACTTTTATATATACTAGGAAACAAAAAAAATTATGTGACTCACTTCACTACAACATTCACTTTATTCCACTGGTCTGGAACTGAACTTGCAATATCTCCTTGGTATGCATGTACATCTATGTAACTAATACTCCAATCAAGATATAGTATATTTCTATCATCCCAGAAATTTCCCGCATGTCCTTTTCATATCGCCTTTCAACCAATCCTTCCCACCCTGAGGCAACCACTATTCTATCACCATAGTTGCTTTTTCTGTCCTTGAACTTGTTAGAAGCACTTTGAAAAGTGAAAGCCATTGTACAAAATCCAGTGTTACTGCCGTATCTCAACTAGAAGTTACATTATTGAAAAGACCTAGTATTTTACTGAGTACTTAGCAGAAAACATGGTAGACACTGAGTCAATTCAATATTGAATACATCTTAAAGTAAGTAAAGTGTAGGGAAAGGGATTTTGGCCTGAGTTCTAGGAAAGCTGAATTTTAACCTGTTCTAACTTACCTAACATCGTGATATTTAAAACAAAACAAAACAAAACAAAACACTTTTTACCTTAAGTGCTGCTTCTACTAAATAAAGGAGTTGGACTAGAAAAAAAATTACTTAAAAATCAAATGATTATATATAATTAAAATAAAAGCAATGATATCTTTGTGGTCCCACTAAAACCTTTCTTATTCCAAGGTTCTGTTTTATTTGAAAAGGAATTAAAATAGCAGCTTTTAAAATGACTTGGGTGAATATCTTCATGTGTCATTTCTGTTACCCAGAATTCTTTCTGTTTCATCATTGCAGTGCTTCTAATAGTCAGAAACTGTGCTTTTGGGGCGAGGAGACAATGTGCTCTTTTAATGGCTGTTCTGTTAATTCTGTGAACTTTATGTGAAAAATTGATTTATTCAAACAAAAGCTTCTCTTTTTCTGGCCCTCTCCCATAGCAACTATAAATAATGGAGTGCGGTACAGAAAAAAACACGACGCTTTGTCTATCAGTGAGTATCTCCTGGTGGGCAAGTCACTTAGTATCACTAATCATCTGCAGGTTTTTTTGGTTTTGTGTGCTGTATTTTTAATCTATAAACAAAGCCATTGGGTTACAGCAATGCTTTTGAATTTTATTAAAACAGTACAGCTCTATCATTCAAATAAACTTTTTAGGTGGGATTTGATACATATAAACAGATATGTAAGTTAAATTTTATTGGAATACATTTTTATTGTAAGTTTCAGTTCACAACATTTATTTATTACAAAGATACTAAATGAAACATCTAGAAATTTTGGGGGAAAAAAGGTACTACAAAAGTTGTACATCACAATTTAATTCCTAATGATATAAACTACTAAATCCCTTTAAAAAGTTTTACCAAGTGAAGGGGATTAATGATAGCATTTTAAAGCAGGAATAATTCTCTATGTTATGCAGAAAACACTTTAAAATATTTTTAAGTATGATTAGGTGTTAGTATAGTGTTAGTGAAAAAACTTGTTTGGTTAAAAAATCGGCAAGGCATACACACTGCTACACTGATGCTTAAAAATGTTATTATGAATTTTTCTATTAGGAAAATAGAATATGATCTTTCTTATCACTTCAAATATTTATAGCAATACCTTACTTCAGGCTAACACACACAATTTGATTTTTAAAAAGTTCTAGAATTCATTTTAATGAACACAAAAAATTTGAAATCTAAGTTTATGGTGGACAGATAAGTTATTCTATTAAGATTAGATTCTAGTTTATTTCTATATTCTATATTTCAGAAGATCTTGACAGTTTGTTAATTTTTTTTTTTTTTTATAAACTTAGCTTTTTTCTATTTCAGGACACTACAATTAATCTACAAATTTTGGTGGAAAAAAAGGTACTACAAAAGTTGTACATCAAAATTTAATTACTAGTGACATAAACTACTAACATCCCTTTAAAATTTTTTCCAAGTGAAGGGGATTAATGATAGCATTTTAAAGGAGAATTAATTCTCTATGCAGAAAATACTTTAAAAATATTTTTTATTGTAGTCAATAGTGGATTGGTCAATGTTTAATAAAAGGTTCTTCAAATAAACAAATAAGTAAATAAAAAATCCTGAATTTATAGTGTTTACCAATTTCTGTGGTGTAAATACTCTCAGTATAGCTGATTTCAAGCTACTGCCAGGAAGTCACTGAATCAGAAGTTGAAAAATTCCAATTAGCTCTCTCTTGCTAATTCTAGCTATCTCCAGTGCAGTATCCAATGAACTGATATTGTTTAAATTTATAATTTAAAACATCTTAGATATCTTGGATTTTTGTTTGATAATAAGTAACACTTTCAAAAGAGACATTTATGTTTTGTGTCTGTGGTATCAAAACGAAGCTTCAATCTAATTTCCAATACATCATTACATTTTTAAATACTATTAGGTGTTAGTACACATGTGTTAGTGAATATATTTGTTTGGTTAAAAAAATCAGCAAGGCATACACACTGCTGCATGACTTGATGTTTAAAAGATGTTAATATGAATTTTTCTATTAGGAAAATAGAATATAATCTTTCTCATGACTTCAAATATTATAGTAATACTTTACTTCAGGCTAACACACACAACTTGATTTAAATAAAAGTTCCAAAATTTCTCGACCTTTTAATTTTCAATAACTGAAAAAATTCCTTTACTAAATTCACAATTTACTAATTATATTAAGCATCTTCTTAAAAGCTAGTGTTTATGTAGCATGCCATGATGATATAAACTAATTTTTAGTCACTAGTCCTGAAATTTTCTTGCCATTACTTTTGTACCTTCAGTACTGGAATGTCACACTTTTTCTAAAATAATCTGTGATAGGTTAAAAACAGATCTAAAAGATATACTTTTTCTTGATTTATATGTCTAGTGTTTAATGTATATGCCAACTTGAGTTTCTTAAAATAAGCAAAGAAAAACCATATAGTTAAATAGATTCTAAATATCTAAATATTCAACTAATCAGCTGTAAATACTTTCTTAAATCTTAGCCTTTTAACTAATCAAAACATTTCTTTTGGCTTGCATTCTTAAACACCAGAATTAATGGTACTTTTGTAGTATCTTGCTAATGTTATCGTATCTGTTACATTATCAATAGCATAGGAAGTTTTTCCCAGATAATGCAGAATCCTCCCTCATGGGAACTGCAGTCACTACTTTGGATGTATATTTCCATTTTCAGATTTAAATTATAGATGCATGAATTTTGATAACATTAAAGCTGTTCACTTTAAGCTATAGACAATTGAGCGTCTAGTATTTATTCTGCTGTGCTTTACCTCAAAATGATTATAATTTGATAGCAACCATTGAACTATCGTCAAAACTTCATTAAAGAAATAAAACAGAGATTGAGACCATCCGGGTCAACAAGGTGAAACCCCGTCTCTACTAAAAATACAAAAAATTAGCTGGGCATGGTGGCGCGTGCCTGTAATCCCAGCTACTCAGGAGGCTGAGGCAGGAAAATTGCTTGAACCCAGGAGGCGGAGGTTGCAGTGAGCTGAGATCGCACCATTGCACTCCAGTCTGGGTAACAAGAGTGAAACTCCATCTCAAAAAAAAATAAAAAATAAAAAAGAAAGAAAAACAGAGAAATGATAATTTTTAATCACCATACAAAGTAGTCTCTATGCCAAAAAAAATGCTTATTGGATTTGTCTTCAGGACATTTTGTGTTTTTGACACAATGCAAAGTCCATTTCATATCCTTCTATCAATGTCTTCATCATTGTTTAAAGAATCATTTGGTGCTGGGATAGCAAAGTTTTTCATTTCATCTTGATCCTGGCATATCTTATATTCATTATGAAGTATTCTTATACATTTCTCCTTCTAAATAGTTTGTTCTTTTAAAGGTGATTATTTCACATTTTTTAAAAAGTAAATGACTCATATACAATATTTTATTTGTTATACAAGTCCCACTAACATATGTGTCATGATCAGTGACTGCCTGAAGACAGTGCACAGGTGGTAAAATAATTTAGCGAGACAGGAATAAGTTTAAAAGGGCAGATTGATTAAAGAAAAAAGTACATTGTAAGGGAGCAATAGGCAAGACAGCAGAACGAAGGCTGTCTGCTGTCTGCAAATAAGAATAGGGCTGGAGAATGAGTTTTGTAAGATCCTGCTGCTTTAGCTGAATGCTTGCAGATGGGATGCTTCAGTGCAGGTGGGCTGTGAGTTGAGTGCCTGTCACAGGATGCTTCGGTGCTAATGAGCCATTTGCAGTTAACCCTATTTCTCGGAACATTCGCTCTTCTTTATCCCATCAAATCTCATTTTTCAATTTGTCTTTTAACTCCTTAGGGCTCCACAATACACAAGCTAAAACATCATAAGATATACCAATTTCAAGAAGCAATGTTTTGTACATTTATTTTTTGGGAGGAAAATTGTTGGTTTTGGAAATAAATAAATATATATCTATGTCTCTCTCTCTCTCTCTCTGTGTTTGTGTGTGTGTGTATGTATGTATCTGTAAAATGCAGACCATCTTATTCATAGAAAAGGCAGCAGCAAATGATCATTACTGATTTTAGTTAAATGGTGATTTTGAATTACTGGCTCATAAGAAGATTCCTCCATGGGAATACCTCCTGAATGTGGGTATTTATGAGGCGTTCCTGCTTAAAATTACTTTTAACGGGTTGAATTAAAGTGTAATGTCACCAAAATGCTAGAATTATCCACATAGCTATTATCTTTTCTTGTGTCAAGAACAAATTTTTATTTATGTTTTATTTATCTCTAAATTTAGAGATTAAGCTGCAGTACCTCAGATGTGACTAAAAGGGGTAGCACCTTCTAAATACACCTTAAGGGTTTTGTCTTTCTTACTCCCATGTAAAGGGTGGGAGGAAGGTGTTGGTAGCTTATTCCAAGGTCTTCCCCTTGCCTTTCTAGAGTGCTGATGCCAGAGGTCAAATTCAACTCAAGATCTTCAACCTTCTGGCTAAATCATTGCTAACCAGCCCATCATTTCCAACATGCTTTTTTCTCTCAGGGGAAGATTTGTTCCTCTTCTAACATCACTCTGTTTCCTAATTTCTTTTCCATATTTTACAAGTGCTTCTGCCCACGACTGAGCTTTGCTAGAAAACATCCCTTCTCTCATATTTAGACTGCTTTCCATGTACTGTGATTGGGATTTGATCTCCAGTCTGTCAGTTTCTTGTTAGGATATGCAACTTGCCAGATTTTCCCATATTTCAATCTGCCTTTCTAATCATTCTCTTGTATATTTTTAAAGCACATAAAAATTCAGTGCTCTTTTTCCTTACCTCAGAACGTTTTGATTTTTGTCATTGATTCATTTCGGTAAATTCTTAATTTGCTGACCACATCATCTTGACCCTTCTATTAATAGTTTTCTATCCTTTAGTTTCTCTCTGATTTTTCCCCAACACCAAATGCATCTCTATAATATTTTCCTCACATTTATTTTTGCCATTCTATATGTTGTCTCCCTGATATCTGTCCATTATTACCAGGGCCATTTACTTTATCATCTTTTCTCTCTCTAGAAGCAAACAAGATGAAAATAAACATAATCTATCTGTACATTCTCATATTTAGGAGTTTAAGCATTTTAGTCTTAATAGAGAAATTATTGTTATATTATTTAGTGCTTAACCTCCACCTTCCAAATTTATAATTTGCTTTGTAAATATTCTAAAATAAGTATGTCACTTATCATACTTCATATAAATTTTTCCTCATAAAAATGATTCATTTCCTTAGTAAAGCAAATGAGATGACATATTCAAATATCAATGAAATGCCAGTAGTATATGCATATGTTCACTGATGTAATGACCAACCCATATAATTTTTTATCATCTCTGTTTTAATACACTGAGTTCGCATATGCACACACACACATACACACACACAACACAAACACACATGTACACATATATACATGACCAATAAGATCTTCATTATTTGGTATTCATACATATTTTGTAGATTGGCTGGAGGGAATGGTCACTTTTCTTCAATGACCTTCTAACTTATCATTCATTCAATATCATTCAGAAACATTCATAATTAAAATTATAGTTATAAAGTTAACCTGGTATTTGAACCTAGTTTCCTTTGTTCTTGATATCCTTTGGTGTTTAAAATACTAACATAAGCAGAAGATAAAGCCATTCTGGTTGTCATTCTTTTTCTAATGTTTTTCATTTGCTGATGTGGTATATGAGTGAAACTAGCATTCCACCTCTGTACTTTGAATTTTTCAATGCTGAGTAGTGTAGTGTGTTAGTCCATTCTCACATTGCTATAAAGACATACCAGAGACTGGGTAATTTATGAAGAAAAAATGTTTAATTGACTCAATGTTCCTCATGGCTGAGGAAGCCTCAGGAAGCTTACAATCATGGCAGAAGGAGAAGGTAAAGCAAGGCATGTTTTACATGGCAGCAGGAGAGAAAGAGAGAAGGTGGAAACACCACACACTTATCAAAGAATAAGAACTCCTGAGAACTCAGTCAGGAAAACAGCCAAGGGGAAATCCACCCCCATGAGTCAGTCTTATCCCACCAGGCCCCTCCTCCTACACCTGGGGATTACAATTCATGATGAAATTTGGGTGGACACACAGCCAAACCACATCAAGTAGCTAATGAAATGAATTGTGATGCAAAATAGAAAATGTTTCTTTCCATTTTCATATGTGTCATCCATAAACATACAGGCCACGATTAATCCCTCCCCTATTCCTCTTTTTCCTCTATCTGTAGTATCAGATCCAACAGGTTAAGTATTAAAAATGATTTAGACACACCTACTAGAATGATAGACATTTTTATATCTTTTTGGTGTATAAAGTTTATGCACCTGATTTTTCCTAAACACATATGTTAGGATCACATATTACTAAGTGACTAGCTAACATTTATAATGTGCCATGAAAAAGGAGGGAGAATGTAAAACTTACATATTGAAAAAGCATAAATGCTGGTTCATGATGAGATTTAATCCTAAATAATATTTCTTATAGGTAGTACATAATAGTTTTGGAATAGCTAGCCTCTATGCAAAACAGTGGTTCACAAATTATCTACATTTTTTCTTCTTAAACATTTATGAATTGTATTAAGAAAATACTTTTTACAAAAATGCCTGTTATATAACTTATCAACAAAAGGTAGAGACTACTTGTTGTGTACCAAACCTCCGTTTCTTCTTCTTTAGTAAAAGAAGCCTGTACTCAGCTATAAGACTATATTTGCTAGCTTAGGTTTGGGAGTGGTCACGTGATTTACTGCAGGCCAGTGAGAAGTAGGCAAAAGGGCATGAGATTTTAGAGAAAGTTGCTTCAAAGGAGCAAATTCAGCTGGAAGGTTCTAGACTTTTAAAATTTTTTTTATATTTTGCTCTTGCCATGCCCTCCTTCCTCTGCCTAATAGATGGAGGCCTGTGGACTTGCAATTCACTTCTTTGTTCAGAAGGTGAACTTGAGTACAGAGGTCAAATGCTAAGGATAGTTTAATGAAAGGATGGGAGAATCTTGAGTCCCTAATGACTTTGCAGAGGCCAGGGTTACACTGGTTAATACTGGATCTTTCTTTCACCAGAGGTCACTGGGTTTCTTCTACAAGTAGTGAATGTACTCTCTATCAGACACTGAAGAAATTAAGAGTTCTCCTGAAAATCAACTTCAGCCTTGCCTTTTTCTTAAAGTGAATCTTTATTTAAGGGGTCGATTTTTACAAAACACAGCAAAAGTTTTGCTCAAGAGCATATAACTGGAATAAAAAAAGCAAAAGTTTAGAAGTGTCAGTAAAGGTCATCTCATTAAGTCCTTAAATATTATTTTAAATTACTACGATGAAGAAATAAGTGGATTATAAATACCTTTATAAAATAAGTATCTTATTGCTGTATCTCTTTCCATTATTAGTTTTATTCCTAAATGTATTTTTAATTTCTGAAAATACAATTTAAAAATTAGTTTAATATTTACATAAAAATAATTTTGTAATTTGTATAATGATATTTTTGAGACCAAGTAAATGGAGTAATAGTTTTGCTTTTTCAGAATCCACTACTATGTAATGATAATCTTTTTATTTATAATATATAAAGTAAAATATGTAGGCAGAAGTGAGACTTTTATCTGGTAAAAAGATCTTTTATTATGTAACAGATATAAAAGCAATTTTATTCCTAAACTTTTACTACACATTTCAGACGGTTTAATAACAGTGGTTATTTGAAATTAACATAGTTTTAGTTTTATAATAGAATGGACATTTTAGATAGATTACTTAGACATATCCTGTCTTAAATAATATAATCTAATATAACAAATATGAAGATAATATGATTATAGGGTACATTTTACTTCATACACCTTTTTCACTTAAAACATGTAAGCATTTTAAAATTATTGTTGAATAGACTTCATAATGATTTAAGTGTTGGGATTACTTTATTAACTTAATACAATATAAAGTGCTAAAGCATTTCCAAAGTGTTTTGCACTAATATTTCTAAACTCTTTTTTGCTTTCAGAAACAACATTGTTAATAACCATTTTCATGTACTTAAGTTTGTTTTTCTGTTTTACTTCTATAAGTTGCATTTAGGTAATGATAACTTTGATAAACGAGTGTAGTTCCAGAGAGGGGCATCTATAAAATTAAAGCATGTAAGTAACATACTTTATGATAAATAGATTTAGGATCAAGAAGATGAATTCTAAAATAACAGAAGTGGTAACCTTGGGGAGAGGATTATTGCCTTCTAGTACTTAAAGAAAATCTCCTGTTAGAAAAGGACTTGTATACTTTCTTCATTGATTTGTATACTTTCCTCATTCTGTCACTGAGTTTTTACATCTACTGGGTAGGAGTTTTTAAAACAATTTCTGTACATAATAGCATTTTCTAAAGTAAAATGACCAATTTATGACTTGGAAATCTTGAAAACAGTGATAGTACTTATTTGATGCTTAAATTGTGCTGGATAGTGTACTGGAAAATTTAAATACAGACTTCATTCATTCTGTACAGGTATGCTCTTAAACAGATGCAGATGAGTTTCTTAGTCTTAATTATCACATGACCTGGATGGTGCTTCCTTTCTAATAAAAAACATATTGATATATGTCTATGGCACAACAAATATTTATGGTGTATCAGTGTCTTCTCATGCTGCTATAAAGAAATATCTGAGACTGGGTAATTTATAAGGAAAAGAGGTTTAATTGACTCACAGTTAGTTCTGCATGGCTAGGGAGGCCTCAGGAAACTTACAGTCATAGTGGAAGGCACCTCTTCATAGGGTGGCAGGAGAGAGAATGAGTGCTGAGCAAAGGAGGAAGGCTCTTATGAAACCATCAGATCTTATGAAAACTTATTGACTATCATGAGAATATCATGGGAGAACCATCCTCATGATTCAATTACCTCCTACCAGGTCCCTCCCATCACATGTGGGGATTATGGGAACTACAATTCAAGAGGAGATTTGGGTAAGCACATAGCCAAACCATATTATTTTACCCCAGTCCCTCCCAAATCTCATGTCTTCACATTTCAAAACATAATCATGCCTTTCCAAGAGTCTCCCAAAGTCTTATTCCAGCATTAACCCAAAAGTCCAAGTCTAACTATGAGCCTATAAAATCAAAAACAAGTTAGTTACTTCCTAAATATAATGGAGGTGCAGGCATTGAGTAAATGCACCCATTTCAAATGAGTGAAACTGGCCAAAAAAAGGGACCACGGGCTCCATGCAAGTCTGAAATCCAATAGGGCAGCCATTAAACCTTAAAGTAGCAAAATAATCTTCTTTGACTTCATGTCTCATATCCAGGTTATGTTGATGCAAGAGGTGGGCTCCCACAGCCTTGGGCAGCTCCTCCTCCATTGCTCCAGGCTGCTTTCACAGGCTGGTGTTGAGTATCTGCAGCTTTTCCAGATGTACAGATGCAAGCTGCAGGTTCATCTATTATTCTGGGATCTGGAAGAGTGTGACTGTCTTCTCACAGTTCCACTAGGCAGTGACCCAGTGGGGACACTGTGTGTGAGCCCTGACCCCACATTTCCCTTCTGTACTGCTGCAGCAGCAGTTCCCTATGAGGGCTCCACCCCACAGCAAACTTCTGCTTGACCATCCTCGTATTTCTCTACATCCTCTGAAATCTAGGCAGAGGTTCCCAAATCTCAGTTCTTGACTTCTGTGTACCTGCAGTCTCAACACCACGTGTCCGCTTCCAAGGGTTGGGGCTTTCACCCTATGAATACATGGCCTGAGCTATACCTTGGCTGCTTTAAGCCATGGCTGGGGCAGCTGGGATGCAGGGCACCAAGTCCCTAGGCTGCGCACAGCTAGGGGTCCTGGTCTCACCCCAGGAAAACATTTTTTTCCTCCTAGGCCTCAAGGCCTGTGATGGGAGGGGCTGCCACAAGGTGTCTGATATGCCCTGGAGTCGTTTTCCCAATGGTCTTGTGATTAACATTCTGCTCCTCCTTACATATGCAACTTTCTACAGTAGGCTTAAATTTCTCTCCCAGAAAATAGGTTTTTCTTCTCTATTGCATTGTCAGGCTGTAAAACTTCCAAACTTGTATGGTAGGCTTCCTCTTGAATGCTTTGCCACTTAGAAATTTCTTCTGCCAGGTACCCTAAATAATCTCTCTCAAGTTCAGTGTTACACAGAGCTCTAGGGTAGGGCCAAAATGCCACCAGTCTCTTTGCTGATGGAGAACAAGTGTCATATTTGCTCCAGTTACCAACAAGTTCCTCATCTCCATCTGAGACCACTTCACCTTGGATTTCATTATCCACATCACTATCGGCATTTTTGTCAAAGTCATTCAGAAAGTCTCTAGAAAGTTCCAAACCTTTCTACATCTTCCCATCTTCTGAGACCTTCAAGTCTCTAGTAGGTTCCAAATATTCTCACATTTTCCTGTGTTCTGAGCCCTACAAACTGTTCCAACCTCTTCCTGTTATCCAGTTCCAAAGTCAGTTCCACATTTTCAGGTATCCTTATAGCTGCACCCCACTCTACTGGTACCAATTTACTGTATTAGTCTGTTCTCATGCTGCTATGAAGAAATACCTGAGACTGGGTAATTTATAAAGAAAAGAGGTTTAACTGACTCATAGTTCAGCATGTTTGGGCAGGCATTAGGAAACTTACAAAAGGCATTTCTTCATAGGGTGTCAGGAAAGAGAATGAGAGCTGAGAGAAGGGGGAAGTCCTATATAAAACCATCAGATCTTGTGGATACTTACTCACCCTCATGAGAATAGCATGGGTGAACCAACCCATAATTCAGTTACCTCCAGCAGGGTCCCTCCTACCACATATGGGCATTATGGGAACTGCAATTCTAGATGACATTTGGGTGGGGACACATGGCTAATAAAGACTTTACATTTCTTACCTATGTCCAGTTGAGTTGGTGTTTACTAAGAGTTTTATTCATTCTCAAAATAAGTAGAGAGTATCAGGAGTGCTGAGTGGTTTAAGGCACCAGATTCAAAATGATTTCTTCTAATGTACATGTTATCTTCACTGAGTCATAAGACACAAAATATTTACATATACAGAGAAGATGTTACTTTTTTAATGAAAGTTAAGTTGGTGTTTCAGAAGTATTCATAAAGATAAATATTCAAATGAGTGACCTTATGAGACAAGTATAGACTATTAGAAAAAAAAAGCATGGAAATAGGCTAAGTATGGTGGCTTACATTTGTAATACAAGTGGAAGGATCATTTGAGGCCAGGAGTTTCAACACCAGCCTTGACAACATAGACTCTGCCTTTAAAAAATAAAAATAAAGAACTAGCAGGTATTAGTGCAGCCACTCTGAAAGTGCAGTGATTTCTCAAAAATGTAATGGCAAATAACATTCAATCCAGCAGTCTCATTACTGAGTATGTACCCAACGGAATATAAATCCTAATATATAAGACCCATACACACATATGTTCATTGCAGTGCTATTCACAATAGCAAAGACATGGAATCAACCTAAGTGCCCATCAGTGATAGACTAGATGAAGAAAATATGGTACGTATATGCCATGGAATACTGTGCAGCCATAAAGAGAACAAGATCATGTCCTTTGCAGGGACATGGATAGAGCTGGAGGTCATTATCCTTAGCAAACTAATACAGGAACAGAAAATCAAATACTACATGTTCTCACTTATAAGTGGGAGCTAAATGATGAGAACACATAGACACATAAAGGGGAACAGCACACACTGGGACCTTTTGGAGGGTGGAGGGTGGAGGGTGGGAGGAGGAAGAGGATCAGGAAAAGTAACTAATGAACACTAGGCTTAATACATGGATGATGAAATAATCTGTACAACAAACCTCCATGACACAAGTTTATCTGTGTAATAAATATGCACTTGTACCCCTGAACTTAAAGATAAATAATAAAAGTAAAAAATAAGGAATTTCATGCCACTTTCTTTTGCATTTTAATAAAAGGACTTAATTTGCACACAAAAAATAGCAGAGTAGGATGGCATGTGCTAGTTACATGGGAAGCTAAGGTGGAAGGCATGCTTGAGTCTGAGAAGTGGAGGCTGCAGTAAGCTATAACCTCACCACTGTATTTCAGCCTGGGTGACAGCAAGAACCTCTCTTTCAAAAAAAAAAACAACAAAAAACAAACTTGAAACATACAAATATTTACTCAGGTGGTAAGTGTATTTTCTCCCTCAGAAGAAATTGAATCCATAAATTATGAGTGGTAAATTATGGGTATCGTCTATGCAAGAAATATTACCTGGATGTACAATAACTTTCCTGTTTTATGTATATCCTAATTTATGCATCAAAATAAAATTTTGTGTGAATATATATATGTATGCTTCAATCAATAATTGTCAAAGGAACAAATTCACATGTATCCTACATTGAATTAACTATTAATTAATAGTTAACATTAATTAATAGTTAATATTAATTAACATTTAATTAACTATTCAATCATTCCTTCTGATTTTAAAACATCCTACTTACCTTTATTCTGTGCTGAGTCTTCTATTTTCTTTATCTAGGGAATTCTTGCTTGGTTTATTTCCTAACTTTGTAAACCATATCCTCCATTTGATTTGATTCAAGGACATGTGAAGAGATATCTGAAAAGTTATTTGTCTGAAAATAATGTTATTGTGATCCTTAACTTTACTGATAATTTATCTGGACATAGAGTTCTTCATTGACAGTCATTCTTTAGACTTTTAAAAGGTGTTTCCTGACTCAATAGTAGAGATGCTTTTAGTGTCCCTGTTCAGAAATCTGAGGGCATTTCAGTGCTGACTCTTTGAATATGATCAGATTTATCCCTCTATGGTACATTCATAATAATCTCTTTCTAACCAAGTTCTGAGAATTCCCAATGCTGTGTCTTTTTGTGAGTCTATTTTCATCCTTTGTGTTGGACGTTTTCAGTCTGGCTCCCACACCTTTCAGTCTTGGGAAATTTTACAAAACATTCTGATGATGCTATTTTTATTTTCTAACTTCCTTATTAATGGAAATGCTTTTATGTGGATGTTGCACTTCCTGAGCTGGTTCTCTTATTTTATACAGTCTTTTCTCATATATTACATTCCTTTGCAGATATTTGTTGTATATTCTGGGAATATTCTGGGGAATTTTCTTAATTTACCTTTCTTCTATTGAATTCCATTTAGCTTTAAGTTTTGGAAAAATATTTTTAGTTTCTAGTAACTCTTTTTGTCTTTTCTTTTATACAGTCCTGCAATATATTTTCTCCTGTCTTTCTCTCTTTTTCTCTTGGTAGTCATGGCTGAATTTTTAAAGAAATATTCTTTTTCCTGCATCTTCTCTATTGCACCCTACTTTTGGTTGTTTTCTTTGCTTAACTTTGTTCACATTGTTTATTATTTTCCACATCAGGGACTTTGGTTTGGATAATTTTTTGTTGTTGTCTAATCATGACTGAGTAGAAGACTCAGTAGCTGGGATAAAGCTCAAATTATAGGAGTTGAGTATATTGATTTTTGAACTTCCTTGAAGATGATCTTGGTAGGCAGCTTATTGAAGAACAGTGCTTTCTATGTCTTTAAGTTCTTTATTAGGACATCAGATTCTCCAAAGTATTCCAGTTTTGTTTTTTTTTTTTCCCCCATGGAAGATATAATCTGACTCATATAGTACTAGAAGCCAAGTGGGAGAACCACACTGAGAGTATCAGAATTTTGCATTCCTTAAGCATATATTTATCATTTCTCATGTATTGATATGATATTCCAGGTTCCAAGATCCTCTGTTTTAGCTCCTTCCAAATAGAAAATCTCTAGACTTCTGCCAAGGTGAAATAAAGGTAGACAGCCAGTGGCCTGGGCAGGGTGGGTTGGGGGTGAGGCATAGGTGGGTTTAGGTGTCTCATATTCTAACTGCTTCTCAAACACTTTCATCCATGCCTACCCATTTAGCATCCCCTTTCCCCCAAGTTCCTAAAGTGACTCAGTCTACAGTTCACAGGCGTTTTGAGGAAATTGCCATGTGCATTGGTTCTTCCTCCACATTCCCTACTGCCAATTAAGGAAGCAGCTTTGTCAGGCATTCTATCCACCAGCTTTTGAGTTTCCAAAAACGTATTGCTATGTTTCCTTTCATTTTCTCTGTTATTTGTGGCTGGATAATTTTTTTATTATTTATTCACCACAGCTTTTGTGTTTTTCTGAAAGAGAAAAATTAATAGTATCTGTTCAACATGCCATCTTAGTGCAGTAGCTCATGGGTTGCATTTTCATAAATTAACATTGATCATGATGTGAAAATTGGATTGTAAAAGGCAAGAATGGAAGCAGGGACATCTGTTACAAGGCTATTTTAGCAGTTAGTGCAAGAAAGGGCAATGCCTTGAGCAAAGTGGTAGACAGTGAAAATGAAGTGAAGTGGCTATTTTCAGCTACATTTTGGAGATAATTTTATCTGACAAATATTGGTAAGAAAAGACAGTCTAGAGTTTTAAACATCTGATTGACTGTGTGAGTATAGTTTTCCTAAAGTAGGAAAGAATCAAATAGGAACATGGTGGGGATAGATCAAATATTCTCTTAGGGATCTTTTAGATTGTAATTCTTGTGAATATTCAAATAGCAATGTCAAATAAATGTAAGTGTCAAAATTCAAGATTGAGAGATCTGAGTTAGAAATATAAATTTGGTGTGATCAATATGCCAGTATTATTAAAAACCATGAAACAACCGGGCATGGTGGCTCACGCCTGTAATCCCAGCACTTTGGGAGGCCAAGGCAGGTGGATCACGAGGTCAGGAGTTCGAGACCAGCCTGACCAACATGGCGAAACCTTGTCTCTACTAAAAATACAAAAATTAGCTGGACGTGGTTGCATACGCCTGTAATCCCAGCTACTCAGGAGGTTGAGGCAGGAGAATTGCCTTGAACCTGGGAGGTGGAGGCTGCAGTGAGCCAAGATCGTGCCACTGCACTCCAGCCTGGGCGACAGAATGAGACTTCGTCTCAAAAAATAAATAAATAAATAAAATAAATAAAACCATGAAACTTCTTGATACCTATGAGGAGAGTCTATTGAAGAGAAGACTTGGGAGCAAGGCCTGATACACTTCAACCTTTAGGGGCAAGGAAGAGGATGAGAAGCAAGAGAAGGGAATGGAAAAGTGATCAGTGAGAGAAAAAGAAAACCCTGGACCTTTAGGTGCTTAAAGAGAAAGGGGATGTGGATCCTGTTGAAAAGATGCTAAGAGGCCAAGTAAAACGAGGGCACAACTGATTATTGGATTTTGCAACCTGAAGATTATTGTGTCCCTTGACTAGCATAGTAGAGAGGATAGAAGCATAAATGGAAAGGGTTGAATAGAGAACTGATGTTTACAAAAAGAGACTTAATACACACAGCTCTTTTCTACAAAAGGGGACTAGATAAAGAACAGTGTGAGCGATATGTGGAAAGACAAAAGGGATTCTTTTAAAGGATATTGATTTGTATGTGTATAGAGATTGTGAAATCATCTTAATCATTAAGAAAAATATATCTTTATTATCATATATAATGATAAAATCTTATATATTATATATTATGACACTTCGTGGATAACATAGCACTAAATTATAGAAAAGTATATTTATCACATATTTCTATGCATGGTTGCTGTTTTTTAAGACCGTAGGTGAAGAAAACAGAGTCTATGAAATTTTGGCTTAATATAGTGTTTCCTATTTATTGGTAACTGTTTTTCATCCACTACTGAGTACATGCTAGACTGCCTTATAATTTTTTTAAGTAGATTAAATTACTATTTACATTCTATAATTTTACTTCTCTTTTACAAAATAATGAGCTTGAAGCTGTGCTTTGCATTGCGAAAGTGTGGCTAGAATTGATTTAGGTAACCCTTCTGAAACATTTTAATGCAAAGCAGACCATGGGTTTATTATTGCCTAATTTTTAAAACAGAAAGTCCTGAGGAGGTTTAATTTACTGATGGTTCAGAAGTGCTCATTGGAACCTATAGCTATTGCTTCACAGGGTTACTGAAGGTTGGATCAGAACTACAGAGCAATAATGCACATAATATTCTCCTGGGTTGCTGTGAATAGCAAAGGCTGCCACTTGGGTGTAGCTTTATTTAAACACAGAAAGTTTGCCTTGAGCTGTACACTTTGTTATATTGTAATATAAAAATTGGGAATGGGATTGGGAGTCAGTGGATGATGAGTTTGTCAGTTCCAGAAACTTCTGTTAGATGAATAGTTTTAAATAGATAACTACAGGGGATATGGATTTTAGGTGGTCAAAGGAAAAATAAGGAGTTTTTTCCGTGTGAACTAGATTTGTTCGGATTGCCACTTAGTTGCTGACCACTTGCTTCTCAGGATAACTCCCAGAGGTGCACTCCTACAGTTTTGAGGTGAATGGAGCCTTGTAGTGCCACCCAATGCAAACTGGATGCATGTGTGCTCAATGTCAGAATAAATTCAATCACACACGCTTGAAAGCAAAGCAGTCTCTGACAAACTAAAAGAAGTAATGTAGAATTTAAAGGATGTTGTATTAAAATTAAAAGATTTGAGAAAAATAATTATTTTTCTAATTAAAGAATTAACATGTACAGTATGGGAAGTATAGAACAGTAAGATGAAAAATATTCTCTTTCTATCAGTCAGAGATTTTTGTTATAATAGCAATAATGATCATATTGTATATGGCATTGTATCCTATTTTTCCATTGTATCCTATTTTTCTTTTCTTTCTTTTTTTTTTTTTTCTGGAGTCTCATTCTGTTGCCCAGGCTAGTGGTGCCATCTCAGCTCGCTGCAACCTTTGCCTCCTGGGTTCAAGCAGTCCTCCTGCCTCAACACTTGAGTATTACACTGGGATTACAGGTGTGTGCTACCACCTGGGCAAATTTTATATTTTTAGTAGAGATGGGGTTTCACCGTGTTGGCCAGACATGTCTCCAACTCCTGATCTCGGGTGATCTGCCTGCCCTGGCCTCCCAAAATGCTGGCATTACAGGCGTGAGGTACCATGCAGCCATATGCTATTTTTCTGCTACGACATAATCAATTTCCGGTGTTCGTGTAGTTATGATCATATTGTTGGATATTATGTTTGTTTCCGACTTTTAATTCTTAGTTATTTTGTTATTTTTATGTAGTTATTTATTTATTATAGAATCATTCATTCAATAAATACTCTCTTTGTTAACAAATGGTTTGGACTATTTTTACCCTTAAAATTAGAATATTGGGTTAGATTATGGATATTTTTAATGTGTTTGATACACATTGCCGAATTTTATTGCAAGTAAAATACAGTGTACATTTTAATCAGTCATATAAGAGAATACTATTTCATAACAATTTCATTGACAAGATCATTGCTGTCCTTATTTCTAATTATATGTTACAAAATAACTGGTTTTGCAATTTTGATTTAAATATATTTGAATACAAGAAAGTTCAATGCTTTATAGTATAATTACTTGTTGGTCTTTGGTATCTATGTCATATAAAGGATAGATTTAAGGATAGTCTTGAAAGTAATTTGAAAGGACTGGCCCTCAGAAAGTAGACTTTCACATTTCCTATTTTTAATAAATACATATATGCATTCAATGGGCAGGATGATGTTTTGATTATGTAAATAAATTGGCAGTATTTTTTTCTAAGGTGTTTGATATGACTGCTGAAGATTTAAATATTTATTTAAATTACATTAGTTAGATGATATTTATGTGAATTTACATTTAATCAGTGTACATTTATTTAATACCAAACATGTTATAATGGGAGAAAAATTGAAAACATTCTGTCTACATGGACTTGAAATTTTATTGAAGAAGCCAAAAATTAATGGAATACACATACATGGAAGTAAATGTAAAATTTTACTGTGATAAGTAGTATAGGTTTATAGTCTACTGAGATTACAAAAATAGTTGGACTAACTGATCTAGTTAGAACAATAAAACAAGGGAGAGATACTCACAATGAAATCTGGAGAAAGAAGTTAACCGGTGATAAAAGAGAGTAGGATTGTTCTAGGAAGTGTAAGCTGCATGTACAAAGGTTCTTGGTCATAGAGGAGCATGACACATTTGAATAGACAGAGGATTATGGCTCAAGAAAGGAGAAAGAATGGAGGGTCTAAAGTGTTAAGAGTCTTGTAAGTTTTGGATAATAGAATTGTAAACACATATATTTAGAAATTATGAATAATACAGTTGATCTCCATTATTCATGAATTCTTGTGGTTGTGAATTTGCTTACTTGCTGAAATTTATTTGGAACACAAAGATCAGTACTTGGGTCTTAGTTGTGATCATTTGTAGATATGTACCTGTATAGAGTATTAATATTAAATTTTCATAATTGTTTGATGTGCACATTTCCAGATGAGGTTGAATGAGGCAGACATTCTACCTTGTTTCAGCTCACATACTGTAAATAAGCATATTTTTCATAGTATATTTAGTGTCACACTTTTTTTGCATTTTGTGCTCCTGGTGGATGACTTCACTGCTTAAAATGGCCCCCAAGGATAGTGCACAGTGCCCAATGTTTCTAAACACAAGAAGAGTGTGATGTACCTTATGGAGAGAATGCATGTGCTAGATAAGCTGTGTTCAGGAGTGAGGTGCATGGTAGTTGGCTGTGAGTCCAATGTTAATGAGCCAATAATATATATTTAAGGAGGTGTCTTCAAACAGAAGCACATATAAAACAAGCATGTATTATTTTGTTTTTTATAGAGACAGAATCTAGATATATTGCCCAGACTGGTCTCAAACTCCTGGCCCCAGGCAATCTTCCCACCTTGATTACCCAAAGCACAGGGGTTACAGGTGAGAGCCACTATGCCTGGTCTAAAATAAGTCTTTATATTGATCAGTTCACAAAAATGTTTTGATAGGAGGCTAGCAAGAACCTAGCATGTTAGATCTTGCAGGAGCAATGGTTCAGTATTTGCTAATGCTTGTTTATGGCAATTTCATAGAACATAATTTTTGCTAACAAAAAGAATAGATGTATTTATTTAAAAAATAATACCTAACATTTTCTTTGCTTATTCATGCATTGACTCTTTAACTTTGCCACCATTATGTGAGATTGGTATTATTATTATTATTATTAATGTTCCATGATTTAAATGAAGAATCTTAGGAGTTATAAAGTTAGACTACTGCCCAAAAAGAATAATGGCAGGAACAACAGCTGCAGCAACAAAATTTCACAGTTAACAAAGTATCTTCCCCTTTCTATGCCATTTGATTTCTACAGACTTCTCTGAGAGTGATAGGGAACATTTTCTTCCTCCGAATTGGCTAATGAGGAAGCCAACACTTAGAGAAATTAATTGCCCAAGGTTCCCTTTCCAACACACATTGTGCAGTGCTCTTTCCACACTATCTATGTTTCTTAGAATAATAATGAAATTAGCATGGAACAGAAACCCTATATTACTGCATTATGTGCTTTATTCTAGAGACCTTCAGAGATAGAAGACTTAGTCCTTTACCCCCAGGCAAAGGAAAAAGAAAGAAGTTTTTGATTAAAAATGTATCCACTATTTAGTTAATAGTATGACAAAATGCTTTCTACCACTCATAGTAACTTTTCTTCTGCTAAATCTGAGGGAACTTTATCCAAAATCTAGCATTTTTGGAATAAAAAGTGAAAGGCTTGACTGGAAGACTGATTATCATGGTCATCTGATATATTTAATATCTTTTAAATAAATGGCAACTAGAGATTGCTTGAAAAGGCCTCAATCATAGTTATCTTTGATATTGAAATATTTAGCTATATTATTCCTCTTATACATAATGGGAATCTTCCTTTTAAATTAGGATAAAACTCAGTTATTACTCTTTTTTTAAAAAAAGAGTGATTCCACTGAATTAATTATCTTTCATATTATAAAGTTTGTAGCTTTTTATTTTACTAAGTATGCTATTTCTAATTATATTTCTTACTAGTATATTATTAATAAAAATATACTATAAATATATTTTACTAAGTGTTTCTTCCTTCTACAAGAAAAAAATAAAGCACTAAGTTTCTGCTAACCTCCTATATATAAGTTCTGGAGGTTTGCAAAACTCTAAGTTATTATATATTGGAGGGATACACCTCAATTTCATTATCTCATACTCATGCTGACATTTCACTGAAAGTTCTCGGCTTCTTCTGTTTTGTTATATTGGCCTCTGCAGATAGGAACTTTAAGTCCTGGATTTCTCTCAGTTCTGCACGAGGGAATCTTTCTGTTGCTTCTGTGTCATATGGCTCCACATAAAATAAGGTGGGCTGTTAATGAACCAACTGTTTCCAGGCTCTTCCCAGTCCCAAGACTATGATGCTACTCCTCCTGGGTCACAGTGAGCTTGTTTAGGAAGCCAGGATAAATCTTATATGCATTACCCACGTGTGCTTCCTAGGGACCTTGTGCACTTCCTGATGCTCTAATTTTTAACCTACCAAGTATCCAGGTATATCTGTTTTTTACCCTCTCCCCTCCCCTAATTTATCACACATGCAGGGTGGTTAATGGGGGGTGTCTTTATCAAAGACCTGCTGAATCTGTGTATTTCTTACCTCCTTTCCAACTCTTCCACTCCCTGTAAAACATGGGATATTTAGCTCCTCTGTAGGTTGGATATTGCACTTCTAATTTGTGACATATTCATTGTTATTTCATGAGTCCCTTTAGATATTTGTAATTCTAAAAATAAACTCCAATTAAATTCTACAGCCTGTTTGCTTATTTATATGTTTATATGTGTATTTATTTAAGGGAGGCATTTCTTTTCTGAGACAGTGAATGGCTTAAATAGCTTAGCTGTTTTAATTGAAAGGGAAAATAGCACACAAATAATCGGTTAGTATTGAAAATTGCTATATTTCACTACATAGTACAATTCCCATGTACATTATATCATGATACATGAAACAACCATGATAAAATATGGTCATTTTTACAAGTTTCATGGAAATTTCATAATCATTTCATTTCCCATGAAATGATTATGTCATTTTGGGGAAACTATTGTTAGCTGACTAGAATACCAGGGAATCTATACAGTTGTTTTGAGTAGAACATTACTGTCCTGAATGACATATTTTCAAATGCAAACGTAATTTTTGGATCTTTGTTCAAATATGTTGTTGGGCTTGATACCCAGAACATATCAATTCTTTAGAGTAAAATCTGGGGGACTTATGTATTTGACTTTCAGTATTCTATTGATGATTTTTAAATGGTCATTTGTATTTAAAACATTTAATGAAATATTACCAATGATTCTGACTGAAGACCACTGTCTGATAAAACTTGTCAAAGGCAAATTTCAAAAATAAAACAAGAACTTACGTTTTTTCTGTAGTGACAGGATTAGGTATTATGGAATAACAAATATTTGAGAAGTTAAAATAACAATCTCATTGTTTTCAGTATACTTCTTATCTGATAATTTCAGAAATTAAGACAATAAAGTCTTAAAAACAAAGGGAATATATCTCTAAACAAATTTTCTTTCAGTTTCATAGTATCTACAAGTTATGAGTAGCTGTTCTGTAGATAACTTTTTTAAAATGAGAACTGGATTCTAGGAGTAGAAAAAAGACCAAAAGCAAGTGGCACAGCAGGGATAGAAGTTTCTGCAATTAGCCTTGGGAGAAAGTAAGAAACTCTGTGAAAGTAAAAATGAATATGAGAACCACAATCCTACGCCCGCTTAGGAATAGAGCTGAAATGTACAAAAACAGTAACAAGTTAAGGGCTGTGTGAATTTGTTTATTTGAGATGGAGTAAGTGGACATTTCAGAATATAACAAATGAACTCTATTATACATAACTTATACACAAATCTTTAACTTTGGTACTGCAAAAATGGTCAGAATATTATCAACCTTTTGGTTAAAGATATGCATGCTGGGGTCAGGAGATGGGAACCACCTTGGTATATATATTACCTGCAACAACTTCATTGAAGCATTAGGGAAGTTTCAAGAGCAACTATATTGAGTATTGGGTATTTTTGATAATCACATGCATTTTAAATTATTATATTGTGTGCGAAATTAAAAAAATACATATGGATACAGATTTTAGAGTTTCCTTGTAAACTTGGGTTTCCATCTATGTTTTATTTTTAATATTTTACATTCTTTAGCTAGGTGTTGAAACCAAGATGTCATAGATGAGAAAAGACAACTTTTTGTTTGATTCTTTTCCAAATAACTTTTATTGAATAAATTTCTGATAGTAGAAATATTGTATCAAAGAGTATATACTTGTGAAATGTATAACAATTTTCAGATAGCAATCAAGTACAGATAAAACACTGAGATTCTCATTTTATTTAATCTCTGACAAAATGATATGGAAAATAACTAAAAATACTATCTTTATAGTATTTATTACTAATTTTCTTTTTGTCAGTTGGCTTAAAATGCTAATACAAACTCCTGTTTCTTGATGGTCTTTATGTTCAATTTGTAAAAGCTCACTGGACTAATTCCCTCTGTCTTTTGAAATTTGATCTTAAGACAGATTGTTTTCTACTTCTAAATAAAGCATTATTTACATGCATCTTCTCAATCTCATTGTCTAAAAAGTTTCATATGTCAGATCTGAAGAAAACACTTCTTAATTAATAATGGTGCTACCAGTTAATCACTCAGTGACCATTATGAGTTATACATGATCCAGATCTATTTTACCCAAATCTAAAACTATTTTATTATTATTATTATTTTTATTGTATTTTAGGTTTTGGGGTACATGTGTAGAACATGCAAGATTGTTGCATAGGTGCATACGTGGCAGTGTGATTTGCTGCCTTCCTCCCCTTCACCTATATCTGGCATTTCTCCCCATGCTATCTCTCCCCAACTCCCCACCCCCCGTTGTCCCTCCCCTATTTCCCCCCAACAGACCCCAGTGTGTAGTGCTCCCCTCTCTGCGTCCATGTGTTCTCATTGTTCAACACCCACCTATGAGTGAGAATATGCGGTGTTTGATTTTGTGTTCTTGTGTCAGTTTGCTGAGAATGATGGTTTCCAGGTTCATCCATGTCCCTACAAAGGACGTGAACTCATCGTTTTTGATGGCTGCATAATATTCTATGGTGTATATGTGCCACATTTTCCCTGTCCAGTCTATCATCGATGGGCATTTGGGTTGGTTCCAGGTCTTTGCTATTGTAAACTGTGCTGCAATGAACTAAAACAGATTTACAAGAAAAAAACAAGCCCATTCAAAAGTGGGCAAAGGATATGAACAGATACTTTACAAAAGAAGACATACATGAGGCCAACAAACATATGAAAAAATGCTCATCATCACTGGTCATTAGAGAAATGCAAATCAAAACTACATTGAGATACCATCTCACGCCAGTTAGAATGGCGATCATTAAGAAATCTGGAGACAACAGATGCTGGAGAGGATGTGGAGAAATAGGAACACTTTTACACTGTTGGTGGGAGTGTAAATTAGTTCAACCATTGTGGAAGACAGTGTGGTGATTCCTCAAGGACCTAGAAATAGAAATTCCGGCCGGGCGCGGTGGCTCACGCCTGTAATCCCAGCACTTTGGGAGGCCGAGGCAGGTGGATCACGAGGTCAAGAGATCGAGACCATCCTGGTCAACATGGTGAAACCCCGTCTCTAATAAAAATACAAAAAATTAACTGGGCATAGTGGCGCGTGCCTGTAATCCCAGCTACTCAGGAGGCTGAGGCAGGAGAATTGCCTGAACCCAGGAGGTGGAGGTTGCAGTGAGCTGAGATCGCGCCATTGCACTCCAGCCTGGGTTACAAGAGCGAAACTCCATCTCAAAAATAAATAAATAAATAAATAAAAATAAAAAAAAGAAATTCCATTTGACCCAGCAATCCCATTACTGGGCATATATCCAAAGGATTATAAATCATTCTACTATAAGGACACATGCGCACGAATCTAAAACTATTTTTTAAGTATGACAAAAAGCCTGATATAGATGACAGATTTTTTTCTGATATATGTGACATGAAATCAATTTATATGATGCATATATATAAAATTTAAAAGGGGTCAGGCATAGTGGCTTATGTCTGTAATCCCAGAACTTTGGGAGGCCAAAGTGGGAAGATCACCTAAACCCAGGAGTTCAAGACCAGCCTGGGTAACATAGTGAGAACTTGTCTCCACGAAAATTAAAAAAAAGAAAAAATTAACCAGGCCTGGGGGCATGTGCCTGTGGTCCTTGCTACGAGGAAGGCTGAGGTAGGAGGATCTGTTGAGCCTTGAAGGTCAAGGTTACTGTGAGCCATGACTGCACAACTACATTCAGGCCTGGAGGACAGAGTGAGATCCCATCTCAAAACAATTAAATTAAATTACAAACTGAAATTTAAAGGGTAGAATTATTTAAAGGGTAGAATTATTTTAAGAACTCTCATATGTGAAATTGACCACTATATCTGAAGAACAAGAATGATTCTTCAAAAACTTCAATTTATTATAAACTACATTTAAAATGAAACTTACAAAACTTCCCACTTATGGGAAATTAAATAAAATATTAAAGAAAAAAGGCTTTCAGATTGTCAGTTATTTCAAAAGGACTAAAAGCTTTATTATCCTACAAAGAAAAAAATAAAAACAAAAAACCCTTAAACTAAGTCACTGAAATTTAGTCACGGAATTGGAAAAATGCACTAACATATTTCCAATAGCTTTTAGCTCACAAAGGAAACTAGCAGGAATTGACTGTCAGAATCCAAAGGAAAAAAAATATATAATAGTTATATTAAATTTTTATTGTCAGAAAAGCTGAAGAGATTTTAGTTTTTGCTTTTGTTTTTCTTCTACTACAACTTTCTTTTTTTTCTTTTCTTTCTTTCTCTCTGTTTTTCCTTTCTTTCCCTTCCTTCCTTCCTTTCTTTTTTTGAGACAGAATCTCGTTCTGCCTCCCAGGCTGGAGTGCAGTGGTGCTATCTCAGCTTACTGCAACCTCCACCTCCTGGATACAAGCATTCCTCCTGCCTCAGCCTCCTTAGTAGCTGGGATTACAGGCACCCACCACCATGCATTTTCAGTAGATACTGTGTTTCCCCATGTTGTCTAGGCTGGTCTCAAACTCATGACCTCAAGTGATCCACCCACCTTGGCCTCCCAAAGCGTGGGGATTACAGGGGTGAGCCACTGTGCCCAGCCATGTATTTTTACTTTCTGTCTCGTGGAAATCATTCATATATTTTATTTGCAATTTTCTATGATTAAAAGCCCCTAAATCTCATAGGTAAAGAATAAATTTGTAAAACATTTGAATTTAAAATGATACAACTTATATACATATTCTGTAGCATATTTAAGTTTACAATATCCATTAATCTATTGCCTGCATTATATGTATCCAAATAGCATATACAAAAAAAAAAAAAAATTCAGCTCATCTTATTTCTAGATTAGAGAGCTACCATTTGGCTGTTGAAGCATATGCATGATGTGATCAGTGGCATAACTCTCAGATCTAAAATATCCCTATGTCTGTGAAATGCATCATATTAAATTTATAACCACTAGTGAGAATAGGGTAGAATTCATGGGTAGTATCCTTGGAGTACAAGGTTTTGTGTTTGTTTCTCTTTGTGGTTATTTCATCTGCTAATAATTTTCTTTTCTATAACCATCTCAATAATTCATCCAAAAACCCTCATCTTCCCTCAGTCTCAGTCACAACTGGATTCTTTATTCACGTTTATAGCAGATTGTCAGTATTGAAATGAGTCTTGTTTAGGTGATTCCAGATGGTTAATTCGTTTATATCTGCAAAATGTGACTATTCTGTGAGATGTATTTTTCTTTAAGTTTTGTATTCTGAACTGCAGAGGAAAGAAACATTAGAACTTAGATGGCTATTAGACCAAAACCACACACACAGACACACACACACACACACATGAACAAAAAGAAAAATAAAACCCAGAAGCTTACATTATGATTCAGCAGGTTCATCGGGAGATGAGTGTCAAGAATTTTTGTTTACTGCACACGAAGTCCATTTTAATGCAATCTGATTTTCTTCCTTAAAATGACAAAGTTTTTACTCAAATAATCTCAGCATATTATTTTATATTAAGGAAGTAGTTAATAAATTTTAGCATAGATTATAGATCTCAAAATTTTGTTTCTGATGGCATTCTCAATAATTTGAGAATTATTGAGACTTTTTTATTTATAGATAAGGAAATTGGGCTCAAATGGGTGAAGTGATTTGCTAAATAAGTCGGCATCGAAGTGACATTTGTATAAGTTTGTCTCCCTAATTTCTCAGCAGCTAGTCAAGTACAGAGAATCCCTAATTCAGGATGGTTCAATGTATAAGTTTTTGACTTTATGATGGTGCAAAAGTAATACACATTCAGTAGAAACCATACTTTTAATACCCATGCAACCCATTTTTTTTCACTTTCAGTATTCAGTAAATTACATGATATGTTATACAGTTTATTATTAAATAGTCCTTGTGTTAGATGATTTTGCCTAACTGTAGGCTAATGTAAGTGTTCTAGGCGCATTAAAGGTAGGCTAGGCTATGATATGATGCTCCATAGGTAAGATCTATTAAGCGAATTTTTAAATTGCTATTTGCAATGTATAAGGTTCATTGGATGTAACCCCATCACAAGTTTAGGATTAGTCGTTATATATATTATGTTATTAGAAACAAATGGATAAGAATAACCCAAACAATTATTATTAATAGGCATTCATTAGAAATAAGTTTTGAAAGGATAAAAATCAAAATTATATTTTTAGGCTGGAAGTGATGGCTCAGGCTTTAAATGCCAGCACTTTGGGAGGCTGAGATGGGGCAGATTGCTCGAGTCCAGGAGTTTGAGACCAGTCTAGCCAATTGGAAAAACCCCATCTCTACTAAAAATACAAAAATTAGCTGAGTGTGGTGGTGCATGCCTGTAACCCTAGCTCCTCAGAAGGCAGAGAAAGAACTGCTTGAACCTGGGAGGCAGAGGTTGTAGTGAGCCAAGATCGCCCCATCACATTCTAGCCTGGGTGACAGAATGTGACATCCTGTCTCCAAAAAACAACAACAAAAAAAGTATATATGTATATATTTTAAAGGAGCGATGTCTATTTGTGTTTTGAGTTGCAGTGGAACTTCTTAGAAAAATGAGGCAGTAAATTCAATAAGCCATCTTTCTAGTTACTATGTAATATGATGGTAATACTGAGTCAGAATGCTGACTGAATCCTTCAGGCATACACACTAACTTAGTTCCATACTTAATATTTATAGAATGATGATAAAATCCTCCTAGTTTTAACTAAATGTGTTAGGTCTTAGTATCAAGATGACAACCTAGTTTCTCTTATTCTCTGTATCTTTGGCAACATAAATTTTGCTTACTCATTTTCTTTAACTTTGAAAACTTGCTTTTTAAAAGTGTTTCTTTTTCCAAGCATTCTATAGAATTCTTCAATTCCAAAAGAAAATATCATTCCTTTGGAAGTAATTTAAAAAATAAATGCTTGTAATTTAAATAAGAAAACAGAGAGTGGATAAAAAAATTAAGGACATTGAAATTAAGGTTAGACATATTGAAAAACAAAATCAGTCCTGTTGTCCTCTATTCAAAGTTTTTTTCTTTTTTTTTTTAAAAAAAAGCTTAAATCTGAATTTAGTTGATTTTTTGTGATCATCTCCCTCCCTAGAGGATAATCCTGGGAATCCTTTACATTTTATTCTGCCTGTTTCTCAAGGTAAACTTCAGGATTTTTCTCATTCCTTCACCAGCATTCTCCTGAAAGTATCTGTCCTCTTCGTTACTTGACCTCCTAGACACGAGAGGATTAACAATGATGCCACAGGATAGGCTGTACCAAATTCTTTAGGTTTAATATGCTTATATTTCAGAGAAACTAAGTGGTTGTATTTTTCTATGTTCATTTTCTCTTTTTCCATATTTAGCCTCCAACAGGGTACACCTTATGGAAGCTGGAAAGGCACTCTGACTCTAGAGCAATGATATTTCCTCCTGATATGTCTGTGAGAAGCCCTCAGTGGGACACAGATCCATATAATTTAATTACTTCTAAGCCGTAGATCAGAAGTTGGTCAAAATTACAAAAATGTAATCTTTAAACAATTAAATTAAATTATTAATAATCAAATGATCACCTATAAAGATGGCTCAAACCAAGCATTGGAACATTGCTAATAACTTCCATTTACTTGTATGCTCTGCTACCATCTAATCTCTTTGGCTTCACTCATTCCAACTAAACTGTATCTTTAATCTATCTATCTATTTATTTTTTGAGATGGAGTCTCGCCCTGTTGCCCAGGCTGGAGTGCAGTGACGCGATCTGGACTCACTGCAACCTCTGCCTCCCAGGTTGAAATGATTCTCCTGCCTCAGCCTCCCAAGTAGCTGGGGTTACAGGCACCTGCTGCCATGCCCAGCTAATTTTTGTTATTTTAGTAAAGACAGGGTTTCACCATGTTGGCCAGGCTGGTCTCAGACTCCTGACCTTGTGATGTGCCCCCCTTGGCCTCCCAAAGTGCTGGGATTACAGGCATGAGCCACCATACCCCACTCTATCTTTAATTTTGTATGGTGTAGTGCATTGCTTTTTAAAGTTTTATATATGTATGCATGTTAAATATTTTCACTTCACTTGGTTTTGAATTTTATATTATTTGCTATAATTTATTTTTCATTGAATATTTCTGCTTAACAAATAAAGCATAGTTGCTTAAAGCAATCGTTTCTTATCTTCCAGTTTCTGTGGATCAAGAATTTGGAAGCAACTCAGTAAGCAAAATTAGGCCTGGGGTCTCTCATGAGGTTTGGGTCAGATGGCAGCTGAATTTTAGTCATTTGAGGCTTGACCAGCCTTGCTGGATGCACTTTCAAAGGGCATACTCATATATTCAGTAAATTAGTGCTGGAAAATTGACTCCTCTGCATGCAGGCTTCTCAATGGAAATGCTTGAGTGTTCTCATAATGCGGCAACTGATTGGCCCCAGTGCAAGTTAATCAAGAGACCAAGGCAAAAGTTGTGATATTTTTAATTTCTTAGTTTTGGAAGTCATATATAATCACTTTAGCCATAATCTATTGGTTATATAAGTGACCATGATTTAATATGTGAGGAACTCAAAAAAGGCACGGAGACCAAGAGACAAGGATCACAGGGCCATCTTAGAAGCTGAATATTACAGTTCTCCTGGAAATATGCAATTGAGTTGTATTTAGCTTTTTGTTCTTGTTAACAGTACTGGTGTGGATAGTATTATACATATTTCCGTGTATGCACATGTAAGAATCACTCTTGGATGTATACCTAAGAATGTGATGCTGGGTCATAGAGTGTGTGACTGTTTAATTTTATGAGATATTCCTAATGTGTTTTCACAAATGGTGATATAATTTTACATTCCCAGAATTCTGTAAAGTACTGTTAATTCATATCCTCTTCATTACTTGGGATTTTTGGTCTTCTTTCTTTATTCCAATCAAATGTGCATATATTATATCTCACAGTGGTCTTGATCTGCATTTCTCTGATTGCTCGTGAAATAAAACATCTCTTTCAATGTTTACTGTCCTTATGGGGTTCCCTGTCATTGAAATATTGATTAATGTCCTTTCCAAGGAAAAAAGTTCATTTACAAATTCATGCATACAATTTTAAGAAGACGAGGGACTCAGTGGAATCTGTTTAGGTACTCGAGGGACCAGCAGTATCCTCTCTTGAGAAATCTTACTCTAAAATCTAGATTTAGGGTGACAATTCAACTTTAATTCTGTATTCTTGAAGGCCCGAAAAAGCCCAGGTCATCTAATATGATTTATAAAGAATTTTAGCTGTCTCATGCCCATAATTTCAGCCCTTTAGGAGACCAAGGGATGATCACATGCGGCCAGTAAGCAATTGAGACCAGCCTGGACAATGTAGTGAGACCTCATCTTCACACAAAAAAAATTAGTCAGGCATGCTGGTGCATCTCAGCTACTAGGGAGGCTGAGGTGGGAGGATCGCTTAAATCTGGGAGATGAAGGTTACAGTGAGCTGAGATCATGCCACTGCACTCCAGCCTGGGTGAAAAAGCAAGACCCTATCTCACAGTTTTTTCTTTAAATAGTGTTTTCGTTCCTTTTTAACTTTTTGGAAATAATTTCAAACATAAGAAAAGTTGTAAGATACATACAAATAACTTCTGTATATCCTTCACTCGGATTCAGTTAACATTTTGCCACATTGGCTTTATTTTCTTTCTTACTCTGTCTCTCTCTCTCTCTCTCTCTCTCTCTCTCTCTCTCTATGTCCCTTTCTCTCCTTGTCTGTTTTTTCTCTCTCTCTCTCTCTCTCTCACACACACACACACACACACACGCATTAACACTTTTTTTCTAAACCATTTGGAGGCAAGTTGCAAGCATCATGCCATCTAAATACTTCAATGTATATTTCCTGTGAACATGGATATGCATGGGTCTTATGCATCACATTGCAATTATCAATCCAGTAATGAAGCATTTCAGAACACATAAGGTTAAAGATACATGAAGAGTAAAAGCAATATACAGTATTTGATTGGATCTTCAACTGGAAAAGACAAACTATTTCTATTAATGATATTAATGAAAGGAATTTTAATATTCTTAAACTGTGATTATTTTTTAAATTGTTGGCATTAGTCATTTAAAATCACTTTTCCCACCTAAAGTGAATAGAAAATACTGACATATTCTTTTTTATTCTGCTCTTTTAAAAATTAAATATCATTAATATTATTAGTTTATGATATCTGTAGTTATAACATTTTTGTATATTATGGCTTCAGAAATAATATAGGTCATATTTCTTATTTTACTCTTTTAATTCATGTTGTCATGATGAAAGTTTTAGTGAAATGCCCTAGATTCTCTTAGAGTGGATTACTTTTAGATAAATGTCCATGTTTCAAATGCCATGTCTTTAGCATTTGCTAAATTTAAGCCAGAGTGACATAATCTGATATAGTCTGTATTCACTGCAGAGAGTCATCCACTTGGGATTCATACCTCCCTCCTCACAGATACAATACAGCTTGGACTACATTTGGCTTTCTGAAGCTGTCGGAACATTTGGGTGCCATTCAATAAAGTGCAAATTGTACTTTATTCCACTATCTTTTCTCCATGGTGCACATCAAGGGATTGTTTTAAACTTTTTTGTGGTTATTCTACAACCTGATATTTATTTCAGTATTTTAACACAATGAAGAGGATAACCATCTACTTTTTAGATCTTTTTTTTTAAGTGTATTACTCTGTTTCCACACTACTAATACAGACATAACAGAGACTGGGTAATTAATAAAGGAAAGAGATTTAATGGACTCACAGTTCCACATGGCTGGGGAGGCCTCACAATCATGGCAAAGGTAGAGGAGAAGCAAAGGCTCATCTTACATGGTGGCAGGCAAAAGAGTGTGTGCAGGGGAACCTGCATTTATAAAACCATTTGATCTCATGGGACTTACTGATTACCACAGGAACAGTATGGGGGAAACCACTACAATGAATCAATTATCTCCATCTGGCCCCACCATTGCCATGTGAGATTATTACAATTCAAGGTGAGATTTGGGCAGGGACAGAGCCAAAACAAATCAAAAAGCAAACTTAAAAGCATAAAATTGGTTTCAAATCACCACCTTTTTAATTCTATAAAATAAGAATTAACAGTTCACTTTTTTCTCATCCAGTTCCATCATTTTTTAACTTTTCAATGTCTCCATTTTTTCTCTATAGCCATTCCATAATGATATTGTTTGTTCGTGTGATGATGGTTCTATGTTTCCATGATGGGCTTATTTACCTTGGGAAAGCCCATACGCAAGAGTCCACTTTCCTTTTTCTTCCACCTGCCAGTTACATGCATCTCTTTTACATATGGGAATTGTATTTACTTCTCTTGCCTTCTGTGTCACAATAAAGATGATCTGTTTGCACTCACCTGTGTCCTCCATTTCTACATATCAATTCCAATAAAACTCAATAACCACTTATGATTTCAACATTTTTACCTATTTGAAAATCGACCTTCTTCTATTTCTTTTGAAAATGACTTAACATCTTCTTCACTTGAAGTTTTGCATATAATTAAACCCGACCCACATATACTTCTCTATGTAACCAAACTCTACATACTCATGTTCCTCATATGTACTTTGTTATATGCTTAGATGGTTTGATAACATTTTATTCATTTGTTATAAATAATATGAAGGTAGAACCAGTATTTTTTGTATAACTTCCCTCATGATCTCTATTTCCCCATCTGTATTCACACACACACACACACACACACACACACACACACACACAGTGTCAAATCTGCTGCTCAGCGTACAGTCATACACAGAGAGGGCACATAGGAAAATAGGTAAGTGAGTAATTCTTTGTGATAATAGTAGGAAATTTTTCCTTTGAATAAAATTGTGTGAAACCAGATCTCTGCAATTGCCCAATATTACTATTTAGAAGGAGAAGCTGACTTACTGAATGGTGTTTGTTCTGGACTCCACAGTCTAGACCCTTGTTACTCAAAGGGTGGTCTGGAAACAATTCAGTCAGAAATTGCATTGTAACAGAACCTCCATGTGATTCACATACACAGTAATGTAATGTCTGAGAGGCATAAGACCTTGCTGAAGTTGTAACTAGCCAGGATCCATCACCCTTTTCGTACATTTGTTTAATTTGATTAGTACAATTGTCTTCACAATTTCATATAATTGTGAATAATTTGTTTATGTACTTGAATATTTTCCATACAAACATTGTTTTTCCTTCATGTGGTGCTTGAGTCAAAGTGACTATAATGATAATTTTCTTAGATTGTCAGAATAAAACTTTAAAAGGCCCTTAGTATAACTAGTACCTACATGTAAGGTAATTAAATGAGTACTTAATAGGTAATAAATTGGTTAAAGAAGTAATTAGGAAGCAAAACAGCAAGGATAATAAGAGATCAGGGAACATTTTTAAAGGATAGTAATCCTTGTTCATGTTGGTTTGAATATATTGCCTTTGTGCTAATGAAGATCATTGGTTCAGTTAACTACATTTCAAGCTAGCCATTGCTTAAATACTTTGAGCAAAGTCAAAGCTAAAGTGATTCAAAACACATGGGGCTGTTGAGGGCTTCCAAGAGAAGGGGAAATAATCATATATTATTTATTTCAATGCAGATGTCTTTTTTATAGCTTTGTTCAAATGCCATGGGGTTGATAAAGACTGAGTTCCACACCATGTGAGAGAAGCCATAAAGGCTGCAATATGTGGTTTCTATCTCATTGACTTTGCTATCTAGCAGGGGACACAGTCCTAAATGTTAACTGATGGAAGCATGAACTAACTTCTGCATGATAATAGCCTGTTGGGGAGTGTGTTAGAGTTTTCCCAATAAACAGAATCAATAGGTTGTATATGTATAAAAGAGACTTAAGAAATTGGCTGACACAGTTATAGAAGCTAATAAGTCCAAAATCTGGTAGGCTGGAGTCTTAGAGAAGAGACACTATTGTGGTTCCTGTCTGAAGGCCTTCAGGCTGCACAGTTCTCTCTTACTCAGGGGAATTCAGTCCTTTGCTTTTATCGAGCCTTTGGCTAATTCTATGAAGCTAATCCACATTATGGAGGGCACTCTGCTTTACTCAAAATCCACTGATTTAAATGTTATCTCAACCAAAAACACCCTTGCAAAACCACTCAGAATAATTTTTCACTACATATCTGAGCCCAGTGGCCCAACCAAATTGACACATAAAATTAAGCATCTCATAGGGGTGGAGATGAAGATGTTATCTCCTCTCCTCTGACAAGATTTCAAATGGCTTCATGAAGATCGTGGTATTTCAATTCGGATTTTAATAATGATTAGTGTTAGAAAACAAAGATGGAGGAATTCTATGTGGAAAGATACTATGTGACTAATGAAAGCACAAAGTCCAGGAAATATTTGTGATGTGGGAGGTTGTGAGTTGATCAGAAGAGGAATTTTGGAGAGAAATAGAATTAGAAAATAAATTAGAAAATAAACCTAGAGTACCTTGAAGGCTACTTACAAGGGCTTGTGAAAATCATGCTAAGAAGAATGAACTATATGAGGTTTCTAGAAAGAAGAGTGATCTTACCTTAGTTTAGAAGAATTATTCTTTGTGCATAATGAGATGTAGAATTTCGAGAAGAGGAGAACAGAGATAAAGAACAATACAGTACAGGTAAAATTGAGGATCTGAACAAGAACAAACATAAAAGGAGTGGAAGATGGCAATGACATACAAAGGAGCTAAAAAATGTCAACAACTCTTGACATGGTGAAGCATAAGGAGATGGTATGCCATGATCCTGTGTCCCTGACTGGAAATGAGAAGTGATTTTCAATCAGTTCTTCTCTTCAATGTATACATATTCATAAACATTAAAAATAAAGCAAACAACTATAAGAACAAAACACTATTTCAGTTTGTCAAGCCAGCTTTCTATGCTAATCTCTAAAATTGTTTCTACAGACTGATTTATGAAAATATTTTTCTCTGTAAATATGTAAATAAAATATATGGCTCACCAGGGCCGTGACATTTTAACCTTGGTTACAATGACAGAGGCCATAATATAGGAGAGCAGATCAGTATTTAGTTGACCATTTTAACTAACATTGACAATATTTGTTATTTGAAGTTTAAATTATAAATTTTTAAACTTTCTTAACTTTAAAAGTTATTTAAAATTATTTATAATTTACAAGGCGAAACTGGCTAACACAGCATATATTGCAGATTTGTTTCCCGACCATTTTTTTGTATTTTATTTCCTGTAATTTTAATGTATCTGAATTTGTCATTCCTTTTACTGATTACTTATTTTCTTATTTAAGAACGTCTGGCTATTCTACCACCAGATAAACAAGAATTGCCTGCATAAAAATAAAATAAAATTCATATTAAATCTAAGTGTTCTCCAGTCGTATGCCCACCACTTCCCTTTTTGCCTTGGTTCTAGTTTTTAGAGGAATGGAAGCAATTGGGTGTAGTGTTTTCCTTGGTTAAGAGGCTCTGCTGACTGCCTTACAGATAGAAGGAGACTCCTCACCATATCATCTAGACAGCTTTGTATGATGCATGTTACTTCTCTCCCTTTGTACTGAGGCAAAAGAGTGCATTGCAGTGTTGGCAATATAGGGGAAGAGAAGTAATTTGATTTTTATCACCGTTTTTATTGTAAAGAATTATTGTGTCACAGTGGAAAGGCATAATACTTTCTACGAATGTGAACTCTGTCCCCAAAATGGGAAAAAGTAGGCAGCCAGAAGAGTTTGAAATGTTGATCACATGGCTCAGCTTTCCTCATCTAGATATATAATCATTAATCTTGCTGTAAAACCCACAACCAGGAACAAGGGGACATTGTTGTTTTGGTTTTTTTGTTTTGCTCTCTCATGGCTGCGCTGTAGAGGTCAGAGATGAATCAGTATTACATTTGAGAACTTATGAAGGAAAATGTGCAAGAATTTAGTGCCCAACAAGAATTAAAGGCACATTCAAAAGTCCAATATATTCTTTGAAATACTGAGAGTAATTTTTATTATTTTCTTATTTTGTATTATTTTTCTTAGGGAAAATGGATAAAAATACTTATATTTTATAAAATTTTTTTAAATTAATACTTCTAGTTTATTATAGATGTTCCTCAACTTAGGATGGAGTTATGTCCCTATAAACCCATTATGAGTTGAAAATATACTAAGTCTAAATGCATTTAATATATCTAACTTACCAAACATTATAGCTTGGTCTAGCTTACCTTAAATGTGTTCAAAGACTTACATTAGCCTATAGTTGGGAAAATCATCTAACACAAAGCTTATCTTATTCAAAGGATTGAATATCTCATGTAATTTATTAAATACTATATTGAAAGTGAAAAACAATGTTTCTATGGATACTCAAAGTGCAGTTTCTACTGAACACATATCACTTGCAGAGCATTGTTAAGTTGAGAAATCATAATAGTTGAACCATTGTAAACTGGGAACTGACTATACATGAAATGAAATAGACATCACACACAAGATGTTAGAATATTCCCAGTTATAACAACAATTTTATTGAAGCTGAAATATATTGATTCAAGTTGCATGGGAATTGTCATAGAACAAATATATTTTCACTGTGTAGTATTCAATGCAAATCATTTATCATTAATGTGTCTTTGGGTTGAAATACTACAGTTTTTTCCCCCAAAAAATGGAATGTGAAACTTACAGCTTTCTTGATCTTATCTTTGTGAAAAGAACATGCCACTGCTTCCTAAATACATTTGATTGCAAACAAATTGAGACTTCTTGATAATTGAAAGTTAAATGATATATTATTACTTAATTATGTTGCATAATGCATTATTTTAAATATATCTACCAATAGCAAATCAATTGTTTATATTCTACAGAAGTTAAAAAGTAACTTAGATTTAAATTGACATAGTCAATATGATATGGAAAACTGAAATATTAATATGGAAATTCAAGGAAACAAAAAATCACATATTTTCCCTATTTAATTGAAAGTACAGGTAAGGGAGGTGTTTTTAGCTGTATGAAGCTAAATACACTCCCTAAAAAATAAACATGCCAAGCTTAACTTTCAAATATCCTATGTGATTTTAACCTATTACTCTTATATCCAAGTTTTAAAAGAAACAATCCAATATCTCTTTCTCTCTTCACCTGCCCCCGGCCCCGACCCCCACACAGAGGTATATACACACACACTTAATTTTGGGGATAACAATCAGTAAATAGTTCCATATTTCCATTGCACTGACCCTTTGCCTTGGGACCTTAGTTCTGTCCCCTCCTAAAAACTCTATTATGATCCTTATTTACCCCAAATCCTTACACCATACCGTATATTCCATGATAAGCAACTCTAACTTTCAGAGTTATCTTGATCTTTTCTCTCTGGTTTTTGTTCATTTGTTTTGTCTGAAAAATCCAAGCTATTGAAGTGCACTTATGTTTATGTGAAAGCTGTTTTTCTTCCTGGAAACTTCATCTGTCAGGCAAGTTCTATTTATTCTTCAAGGCTTCATTCAATTGACAGCATATTTATTCATTTATTTTTAAATCCTGCTTTGATGACTTGCTTTGATTCCCTGAGTACATCAGTCATGTACTTATTTCTTCCTGCCTTTAAGAGAGTACTTTTTGCATTTTATTAATACCATTAGTTTATGAGTCTGTCTCAATCATAGGGTTATGAACTTTTGGTGGCAGATACCACATCTTATTCTTCCTTTCAGCAGCACTTTCTGTCATAGAATACAGGTTCAATAACAGTTGCCTGAATGAGAAAATACATAATAGACATCTGTGCTCACAATGGAAATCTGTGCTGACTCAAACAAATTGTAAGAACATAAAAACACCATATGTCGTTATATATACACATTATGTATATAATATATATATATACTTTATAATATTTATGTTTTATTATGGCAGTCATACATGGGATTACCTCCCTCTCCTCACCTTCACCCCCAAATAATATACTGACCCATGGGGAATGAATAGAAAATAATTACATTTAAAAAGGATTTATTGAACACCCTGAATAATGTTACTTGAGGAACAATTATGTATCAGATTCTATATTAGCAATTGAAGATACAAATTTGCCTTGTATAACTTTTCAGAAGGGTCTCCCTTGCCACTACTCATCTGTTAGAACTCATAAAATCTAGGGTAGCATCACGGTGTATTTCAACGATTTTGTGTAATACATATTTCAAAAACAATTCTGTGAATATCTACTGCTACACATAGTACATATATCTATAATAATAGACATTACTATAAAGTATTATTACTATACTACTATTCTCATTTTGTTTCAGCAAATGAAAAGACAAATTGAGGCACAAAGACATTAAGTATGCAAAGGTTGTATCTATAGTGAGTGTTGATACCGAGAGTTGGGGCTGGGTAGTCTAGCTCAAATCTGTTTTTGCCCACTGCATAGCTGTAGTAGTTGATGATCTCAAGAGTTTTCAGTTTTGAAGAAATGGTACATCTAGAAACAAGTAACATAAGCAATGGTATATTCTGATCAAAATACTAAATAAGAAGACAAAGAAGTGCCTGATTGTAAAATGTAATTGGAAAAATTTCCCAAAGTAATGATACCTGTTTAGATAGGGAAGCAGCCAACTATAGCCCATGGGCCATATCTGGCCTGCAACCTGTTTTGGTAACTTTCTACCATGCTAGAAGAGTTTGTCATATTCTCTAATGGTTATTAGAAAATCAAAAGGAAAATGACATCTTGCAAACTATAAACTCTTTGAAATTTAAATTTTAGTGTCTGTACACGAAGTGTTATTAGAACACAGCCACTCTTTTGTTTATATGATGTTTGTGGCTGCCTTTAGTTACAACAGACATGAGTAGTTGGAACAGATATCATCGGATCTGTAGAGACCTAGACTATTTACTGTCTTGCCCTTTACAGAAAATTTTTGTTGATCTCTGGTCTAGAGAGTGATCATATATCAAGTGAACTTTGGGGGAAGAACATGAGCAAATGCAAAGTTATGAAGACGCAAGGGAGCATGGAGTGTTTAGGGACCACAGGTGGTAGTATCTGCCTACACTGCACCCGCTGATAGAGGCCAACTGAGTTGCATCTTTATGCCAGCACCATACCTGCTGATAGAGTCCAATCGAGTTGCAGCTTATAGAAATAAATTTAACTTTTCCTTTTCCCAACAAGAAGCCATTGAAGTGTTTTGTTTCTGGTTTTTTTTTTGGTAAAGTCTTGCTCTGTCACCCAGGCTGGAGTGCAATGGTGTGATCTTGGCTCACTCCAACCTCCACCACCCGGATTCAAGTGATTCTCCTGCGTCAGCCTCCCAAGTAGCTGGGATTACAGGCAAATGCCACCATGCCTGGCTAATTTTTGTAATTTAGAAGAGATGAGTTTTCACCATGTTGGCCAGGCTGGTCTTGAATTCCCAACCCCAGGCGATCCTCCCTCCTTGGCCTCCCAAAGCGCTGGAATTACAGGCATAAGCCATGGCACCCAGCTGGTCTTCCTTTCACACCCAGCCTGTCTTTCTTTCCTTCCTTTCCTTTCTCTCTCTCTCTCTTGCTCTTTCTCCCTTTCTCCTTTTCTCTTTCTCTTTCTCTCTTCTTTCTCTCTTTCTTTTTCTCTCTTTCTTTCTTGATGGAGTTTTGCTTTTGTCACCCAGTCTGGAGTGCAATGGCCCACTCTCAGCTCACTGCAACTTCTGTCTCTTGGGTTTAAGCGATTATCCTGCCTCAGTGTCCTGAGTAGCTGGGATTACACGTGCATGCCACCATGCCCAGCTAATTTTTGTATTTTTAGTAGAGGTGGAGTTTTGCCATGTTGCCCAGGCTGGTCTTGAACTCCTGACCTCACATGATGCATCTGACTCGGCCACCCAAAGTGCTGGAATTACAGGCATGAGCCATGCGCCTGGCCACCATTGAAGTGTTTTAAAGAACCAATCCTTCCTTTTCTGAGCACTGATAAATAAAATAAGATTTTGCTTTCAAATTTAACATCTCATGTTGTTTTTTCAAACTTTTTAAAACGAGTTTTTCCCTTTTCATTATTCTGTTCTATAAGCTGTGCTTCTTACCATTATGCACAAATTTTTCCCCCATAATAAATTGTTTATCTGCAGAAAGTGTTTTTTAAATGATAAGCCTCTTGTGAATTCCTTGGAAAAAATATACATAGAAACATTCATTATTATTCTCATTATTTTTTATTCACATCATCGTCATTATCATTACCATCATCATTTTTCTTTCTCCATCTGTTTTTCCCTTGCTCCCTAAAGGTTTTTCTGCTCTGCGTCATTCCTTACTAGAAATTACTTTTATTCAGTGGATTTATTTTCATTATTTTCTTACTGCCGTATTTCTACCTACCAGTTGACTGGTGTGTGTGTGTGTGTGTGTGTGTGTGTGTGTGTGTGTGTATCAGAGAGTGTTCAACCATCTTAAACATTTCAGCCAGTATGTACATATGGATATATTAATACAATAATGATCAGGATTTAAAATCTATCATGCTGCCAATTCAGTTTCTGGATATTCGTCTGATTTGTGAGTTATATTTTGGCTTTGTTCTATCTCTTAAATGAACCCTCTGTCAATGACTGACTCACGGGATACCATGAACAATGGTTAAAATGAGACAGGCAGAGAATCATTTTATATGAGAGTTCTATGAGTGATTAGTGCAGTCTTCTTCCCTTCTTCCCTCTGTAAGTGTTCTGTGAGAGCATATTACAAAATCAGTGAGTCACACTCCTGCATCTCTCAAAGTGAGGAAGATGTGTGTTTAGTGGGAAATCGTGACTACCTGCAGCTTAGTTCTGAATCCTGATGGGAAGGGATGCAGGGCCATGAGGCCGTGACAAAAAGGACATGATTTTAACTTCCAGTTATTATTACTACTTTCATCCAAATTTGCTCCTAAATAATGAAAACAAAATTTTGTGTTTATAGAAATGTTTTAAGTAAATATGTAAAATCTTGTGTTATGTTGTTATTACCCACAATGCTTATGTCATTTTTCAGTATTAAGGTAAAATAATGGAAAGGAAAAACGATTTCAGTCCATTATCACTATAGGACGCTACATGGAAACTCAGGCGGTAGAAAAAGAAGTGCTGCACTTTATAAAGTCTCTAAATAAATTCCGTTGAATAGCTCAGTCACTGAAAGGAGCTCAGCCTCTTCTTAATTCAATAATTTTTAAAAAGAGAGTATTAGGAGATTACGTGCTAAAGGATTTTATATAATCGGAAATGTCACACAGATATCATGAATGGTTATAATACATAAGTAGGCATAGTTAAGCAGGTTTTCTCTCTCTCTGCATGTTCTTTTGGCATTGTAGGTTTTACGGCTTAATAAAATGCACTGTCCATTGGACTAAAATCCTGTTTTCTGGAAATATGTAACAAACTAAATTTAAAAACCACAAAATGAGTAAAAAGTCTACTCTGCATATTACATGGAGACCTGGGATTCCACTATTTGGACTCTCTTACTCAAGATTCTGTTATTATCTATTTTTGTTGCTCATTTATTCATTTAACAGATAGCAAATCAAGGGTCTATTCAGTAGTGAGGAAGAATCTAAATATAAATTAAGAGTCTCTGCCCTTAAGAAGTCTTTTGTGGTTTTCACAGTGCATTACACAGAATGTCAGAGGAGTACAGAGGTGTCATAGAAATAGCCTATGGTAGTGAGGCGTGCCAGGACCACCTGTTGACACTGCCTTTCCTCCATTGTGACTCTAGGAGTTCCATTATGCTTAGCCCCTATATTAAGATTCTGAAAACCATTTCATTTGAAATAAGGAGAATGGTGCACTAAAATTTCTGCTAGAAAGCACAGAGGAAGATTTATTTTCATCTCACTACAACTGGGTAGCTCATTACAATTGTCCTTCCTCATCACATTTCTTTGTCTTGCTGCTTAAATTATTAAATTTCTTCCTCCAAAATGCTAGAGTAAAATTGATTATAAAATTGAGAAAATAAGATGTTCACACTCTAGTAATGACAGCTTTCTATTTTCCTGGAGCTACTAAAAACACTTTCTAGATTGATAAACAACAGCCTCCTTATTATCTAAACTTACTTTGGTCTACAACTAAGCCAAATATGTATAAACAAAAACGCACTTTCATTCTGTGATTCAGTAGCCTACTCTGGGCTTCCTTATGTGGCTGCAGGGGAATAGCGAGGGGGAAAAGCAGTCTACTGCAAGGCCTTGGAACCTAGGAAATAAAGCTTGTGCCATGTCATTTCTGCTACATCTCATCATCACATTGGCCAAAGCAAGCCTAGCCCAGATTCAGCATATTGACAACAAGTTCCAAAGTATTATGAAGGATGACTAAAAGAATGTGTAAAAATAAAACACCAGATGATAAAATTTATATAATTGTGTAGTCATCTAATTGTTAAACACAGGAGGTTTGCAAATTTAGTTTCAGAAAGAACTTATATGTTTTTCAAGCATTAGTTTCTTTTGTGCTTCTCTATACAACTTGCTTTGATATTAAGCCAGTCTGACGTTAATAAAAATTCTAGGTGCGGTGGCTCACACCTGTAATCTCAGAACTTTGGGAGGCCAAGGCGGGTAGATCACAAGGTCAAGAGGGAGACCATCCTGGCCAACATGGTGAAACCCCGTCTCTACTAAAAATACAAAAATGAGCCAGGCGTGGTGGTGCCCGCCTGTAGTCCCAGCTACTCAGGAGGCTGAGGCAGGAGAATCGCTTGAACCCGGGAAGCGGTTGGGGTGGAGGTGCAATGGCTCATGCCTGTAATCCTAGCACTTTGGGAGACTGAAGTGGGCAGATTGCTTGATCTCAGTAGTTTGAGACCAGTCTGGGAAACATGGCAAACCCCCATCTCTCTCAAAAATAAAAAAAAAAAAAAAAAAAAACAAGAAAACAAACGAACAAACAAAAAATGCTGGATGTAATGGCAGATGCCTGTGGTCCCAGCTACTTGTGAGACTGTGTGGGAAGATCGCTTGAGCTGGGAGGTGGAGGTAGCAGTGAACTGAGATCACAGCACTGCAGTCCAGCCTAGATAACAGAGTGAAATCCTGTCTCAAGGAGAAAAAAATAATAATAATAAAATAAGTAAATAAAAACTTTTAAAAAAGTAAAACAACTAAAATGGACTAAGTATTGTTGTCTTTTTGATTAGACAAATATCTCTTGAGTTTGTATAAGTTAGCAATTGTGTTAGAAACATAACATCTTGAGAATATAATCTTATCCTAAAGATGTTCATCATTTAGAACAAGATCCAATAAATAAATTCTTTTGAATTATATTTCTGCAGAATTATATGCAATCTTGTTAAACTATACCGCAAATCAACGTGTAATACTTTTTTATTTTTCCATATTTAATAGAATTTCTTTAAAAATGTGCCTATCGGGCTAGGTGCGGTGGCTCACGCCTGTAATCCCAGCACTTTGAGAGGTTGAGGTAGGCGGATATTACCTGAGGTCAGGAGGTTGAGGCTAGGCTAGCCAACATGGTGAAATCCCGTCTCTACTAAAAATATAAATATTACGCAGGCATGGTGGTGCACATCTGTAATCCCAGCTGCTCAGGAGGCTGAGTTAGGAGAATTGCTTGAACCTAGGAGGTGAAGGTTGCAGTGAACCGAGATCATGCCACTGTACTCCAGCTTGGGCAACAGAAGAGACTCAGTCTCCCAAAAAAAAAAAAAAAAAAAAAGACTATCATATGCAAGAGTTGTTCCATAAATAATTGGTAAATGTGATAATGACCATGGTGATGTAGCTGACATCCTATCTCCTCCACGATTGATTTAAATGTTTGTGGTTTATTTTTTTACTTTGATTTTAGTTTTTTTATAGGCTATGTCATGGGTGGGATTTTTACTGTGTCTGAGCACAGGCATTTGATGACTGATCTTTACCGTGGCCTTCTTCCCATACTTGTCATTTCTGTTAGCTTTTGTCATGCCATAAAATACACTTGTTTACTGAGGCTATTTAAATAATTGTAATTTTATGTCTCTCGCTTAATAGTTTTATGTGTATCTTTATTGATGCTCACCAGCCTTCCCTGTAGGATATACGGAGGGCTAATATATTCCTCCTGTCTGCTTATCTGGTTATCCATTCTGTGGGATCCTCTGCCAGAAAACAGTGCATTTGTATATGAATGGATAGAGAGGATAATTTATTTAGTTTCATAGCAATAGAATTAAATTACATTTCAGGCCTCCAGTTATGAGTCTGTCTAGGCCTCATCTCTATAGCATATGAGAAAATAAAATGTTTGATATATATTAATATTTTTTATAACTTAAACTCACCCCTTGACAATAATTCAAAATGTAATCATTTTGATGGAAAATGTTATTCTGTTTATTTTGTAGTCCTATCATTATAAAAGATTATTAAATATATTTCAACTTCTTTTATGAGTCTAGGATGGTTACTGCTCCATTGCATAGCTGGAGAGGGTTTAGGGAATCAACTCTAGGTCTCTAAAATAATTCAAGGGCATAGTTTTACTGGGGTTGTGGGTATGGCAGTCACAGTAGCATGTTGGAAACTGAGATCTGGGCCACAGTAGTAGAAGTGAACTCTTAGGTACTTGGCACATATGCCTGTTTCTAGGTATTTTACACATGACTTTCATTTTTACCTTGTTTTGAAAATAATTTATAGCTCTACAAAAGTTAAAAGAATAGTACAATAGTCACCCTTTACCAATTGTCAACATTTGGACTCTTTTGCTGTTGTTGAGCCATTTAAAGGTAAGATGTAAACGTTATGACTCATTTCAAAATATTTTAGTGTGTATATCTTAAGAAAAATAATACTCTTCTACATACCAGAAACATGTTCATTATTCAACAATATGTAGCATTTCCTCAATATTCTTTAATTTTTAGACCATATTCAAATTTTTCTCATGGTTTTTAATTTTTCTTGATTTGGTCCATGAGCTAATTAAGGTACAAGAATTTCATTTATTTATCTTTTAACTCGTTTAATCTAGAGCAATGACCCCCACCCTGACCGCAATTGTCTTTCATAGCACTGACATTTTTGATGAGACAAAACCAGTTACCTTGTAAAATATCTCATATTTGTATATGGGTTATGATTTATGCAGGTATAGATTTATGCTAGAATCTAATTGGCAAGAATACTGTGTAGGTGATGGTTTATACTTATTTTTGCATCACTTCAAGAGACATTGTGTCAGGTTATTCTGTTATTGAAGAAGCCATGTGTGATCACTTAAGCAATACACTGATCATTAGTTTCTTTTATTCTAAGGATATGCATTGCCTTTTGCCATTCAGAAATGATTTCTAGAATAATGCTTTAAGATTGTGTATCAGTCCTTTCTTGCATCAATCTATTAGGGTTTTTGTCTGAGTTAATTGGGGCTTTCCAAAGGTTGACTTTTAAAGTTCTAACATTACATCTACATTCATTATCTGACATTTTTCTATGAATAAGTGCTTTTGTACAAAAATCTCAATCTCTTTGTCTAGAACAAACTCTTTGAAGTGGCTCCTTTGTCCTTTTGATATGTTCCCATTAGTCTTGAAGCATTTCCTTTTTTCTGACAAAACAAAATGTCATTTTTATACTTTCCCTGCCACACGTGGCATCAGCCATTTCTCCAAGGAACTTGATAGGGAATAGTGTTAGAAACTCATGTCTGAACACCAGGTGTACTCATTACTACAGGCTTGGCATTTTTTCAAGACCCTTTACTGCATAGCACTAGGATGGATATATTCTAAGGGTAAAAATAACTTCAAAGAACTCTTGAGCTGTGCACACATGATCGTGCATCCTTCTGATTACTGCAACTTTAATCTAAATCCAACATCACACAGTTTCTTTTCGTTTCCTCCATCCAGTATGTGTGTCTTTTTGCTCCCATAGAGAAACCATAGTTCCTGACTATCTGTGTCCTTATTCACTTATCATATACAAAATAGCTTCAGTGTAGTTGAAGACTCCTTTGTAGAGGCTACGTAGACCTAAGGCTATATGATATTAACAAGTAACTCGGTTGTTTCACGGTTAAACTCTTACTTATAGTGGGACAGGTATTAAGCCATTATTGGGTTTTCTTCCTACCTAGTCTATAGTATTACCATATCTCTTGGGGTTCACTGATGTTTTCTAGACTTACGTAATCACTGAAAAAGTTTAAGTGGGGTTAGAGATTATTTTTTTAAATTCTTTGATCGATAACAAAGTGTCTCCTTTGTAGATACTCAAAGAGCTAAGAAACATCCAGTACTTAGCTACCTGGATGAAAGAGACATGCTGAGATAAGAATAGTTGTAGGGTGCAGAGCTGAAGTTTGAGGAAGATACAATGGATTAAATTATGCTTGTAAGTGAGCAGTTGTGAGAGATTTTGGACTCTGTGGCTTGTTTCAGTAATCATGGAGAATTGGCTTTTACCACTGTATTAAATTGGAGATACTGAACTGCTTTTTGGTGTAAAGTTTGGCTGCAATGAACAGTCTCTCACAAGTTTGTAATAATATAAGATGCTTCTAGAAAGGGAAATCCCAGGCATTTTCTAAGAACTTGACAGGCCAGGCAATCTCAAGAGACTCTTTTAACCAGTATCTGACTATAGAGGACAACCAGAAACATAAATCACATTTTAAAGAACTTAAGAAATAGCAACCACAAACAAATTTTTCAAACTAATGATTGTTGTTATTATTTTTAATTTTTACTATGCTGGATATATATCATATTTAATTTATGTACTGAACTACAAATTAGATGTTAATTCTGCTTTATAAATGAGGGTGCTGAAGTTCGGAGATCTTCAGCAAATTTTCTAAGTTCATACAACTAATAATGGCAAAGATGAAATTTAAATTTAAAAGTATCTAACTCCAAACCCTACGACCTCTCTACCATGCTATACTAACTGATCATTTGAAGACAGAGATATCTCTGGGCAAAGCTCACTAATGTTTACTTGCCCAATGATGACTTATTAATATATTTCATTATTTATAAAAAGATCAAGGTAAACTGAACACTTGTTTGTCCAGCAAATAAGCATATAAACTAGAAGACAGAGATAACATAGAGTTCAACAAAGCATAGGGTAGAAATTCCCTGAATATTTTCTCATGTTGTAATTTTGCTTTGAATTTATGATGAGACCAAGAGCTAATTACAGGATCTGATTTTTTATTATTATTACTTTTTGAGACAGGGTTTCGCTGTTGTTGCCCAGGCTGGAGTGCAATGGCATGATCTCAGCTCACTGTGACCTCCGCCTGCCAGGTTCAAATGATTCTCCTGCCTTGGCCTTCTGAGTAGCTGGGATTACAGGCACGTACCACCACGGCCGGCTAATTTTGTATTTTTAGTAGAGATGGGACTTCTCCATTTAATCAGGCTGGTCTCAAACTCAGGTGATCCACCCACCTCGGCCTCCCAAAGTGCTGGGATTACAGATGTAAGTCACCGTGGCTGGCCGATTTTAGTTGTTTTAAATAAGATAGCTCTCAGCGATTGTGTCTAATATACCTGTCTATTTATTCAGTACTTACTATGTGTCGGATACTGTGCTAATTACTTTGTGTAAATTAGCACATTTACCTCACAGCAAACCTGCAAAGTGGGAATTATTATTTCCATTTTACATATGAGGAAGGTGAGGCTTAGTGAGATGGAATGGTTTGCCAAAAGTACATTGCTATTAAGTGGCAGTGTAAGGATGTGATCCTATGTACTTTCTGTCTCATTTTATAATGAGCTGCTCTATAGATTTTACTGTTTGGGTGTTAAAAATTGTTATTCTTTAGAAATGTGAAGGTATATTTTAAATTAGATAATGATTTCAAGTTACCTATTTCTGAATATGTTATTTTAATTATGATATGAATGAAAGTATCATTAGGATAATTAATTTAGAAAAATGGAATTATGCAGAAAGGTTCATTTTGTTTCTGAACACTAGTTTCAAACAAATCTATTGGTTTGTGATATATTATTACACTAGCTAGTCACTTACTATTCTATAAACAGATATTCATAATGTGTCTGCTTAGTAACTGGCACTGAACTAGGAAAGCAGACAAAACCCCTTCACTTGTGTAGCTGACACTCTAGTATGTTGTATAACACTTATCTATAGACAAAAAATTGGAAGATTCAACAGACACGATTTATACTTTGGGTTGGGAGTAGAGATTTTTATGTTTATATAGTAATGACTCAAAGAGGAAATGATACAACCTAACCTCTAAAAATAAACTATTTTAAATTATTTACATTATGTAAAAAAATGCTATTACCGTAAAGATCTAAAATTTTTTGGAATATGTTGACAAGTTCTGAAAATACTTACTGTATTCAAGGTGTCGTGATAAGTGCCTTACCAAGAATTATGAGAATTCTGTGATTTTCTCCTTGCAAGCTAAATCTACTTTATACAGACTGATAGAAGACTGAGACTACTGGGTTGGATATAAGGTGCTTTATTACTCCTGTACACCATTCAGCATGACTTTTATGTAATCTTTGTCCTCACATCTGTTACTCTTGACCCCCAAGACCCACAGGAGAAACATCCAGATTTAAGAAACCCAATATACTTCATAAGGAAGTCCTAGGACAAGACACTTTTCCCTACAGAGAAACATCTTTATTTTACTAGACAGCAAAAAATCCTGCCCTGGAGGCAGACACTGTCTCTTATCTTCCAAGGCTGTTTGCTACACTATACAAACTTCTTTGGATACATAATACACCAAAAAGCATATCAGTTCTCTGTTCATAGAACAAGTAGAAAGGTGAGAGATCCACAGAGACTTGTCTTTCAATATCCTCCTCCAATCTATGCTACCGTTTTGTCATGGTTTGACAATGAACTCTGACTAAATTATAATTAGTTATCATGGTTTGAAAATGAACTCTAAGTAAAATATAATTAGTTATAATGTTCATATCACATAGGGGAGAATGACATATTTAGATCCGTATATGATCAAATTGGTCATCAGGTGTCTAATGTGTAGATGAAGAAAGTGAGGTTCATGGAGATTTATGTATGGCTAAATATCCCCTAGTTAAATTTCACTCACAGGATTTCATCTCAGCTATTTTTCAATACTCAAAAGAAGCAAATATTCAGTATTTATAAATGTCTATGCAATCTCTATTATAAGTAGATAGAACTCTTCCATGTTGGGAAAAAAGGGGGCTTTCAGAGTTTCATGTCAATGTGATATCTGCATCAATTTGGTATTCATTCACAACATCAGCTGTCACCTAAGAAAAACTTTCCATTGTGTAGTTTGGCCTACTGAACAGTGTGTTGGCATGAGACTCATATTATATGTTAGAGAAATTGGTGCAGTTCTGACTCTATGCACCTGGAAAGGTAGTTTTCTCAGGACAATCTACTGATAAAAATTTGAGCCCTTGGGAGTTCAAAACTTATCTTAGAAGCATCTATAATTCAGGGCCGACGAGGTGGCTCACACCTTCACACCTGTAATCCCAGCACTTTTGGAGGCCAAGGTGGGTGGATCACTGGAGGTCAGGAGTTTGAACTAGTCTGGCCAACATGGTGAAACCCTGTCTCTACTAGAAATGCAAAAATTAGCCAGGTGTGGTGGCGTGCACCTGCAATCCCAGCTACTCAGGAGACTGAGGCAGGAGAATTGCTTGAATACAGGAGATGGAAGGCGGAGGTTGCAATAAGCCAAGATTGTGCTGTTGCATTCCAGTCTGTCTCTCTCAAAAAACAAAACAAAACAAAAGAAAAAACCCAGAACAGAAACATCTACAATTAATCATGAGAGTCTACAGGTAGATCAAAATGGGAACACAGGAGTATTTTATTGGTTTCGAGGAAGACTGTTTTGTTTGGTTTTCAAACAAAATGAAGTTTGTTTTCTAGACTTTAGTAAATACTGTAGTGTCTTTAGTGAGTAGGTCAGCATTATTTTAAATATCAATATGGTATATCAACTGGGAACATTTTAATATAGTATTTAAGGATCTCAAATCTATACTTTCAGAAATGTGCTTTGTTAGAGTAATTTATTGTGAATTCTTCAATCCTCGTTTTCCATCTGACCAAAATTCATGCAATTATATATTTGAATTAGTGAAGACCATGAAAGCACTGTGACAGAATAATTATCTTTAATTATACTAATTACATTAATGGATAAAACTTGATGATTAGGGCATTACTCTGTGAAAATAATAGCTTTATATTAATGATTGGATTGTCTTGCAACTTGTCTTCACAATTCCACCCACTGCTTCTTCTGACCTACATTTGACACCCAATAGTTTAACAAAAGTTGGAACCCACATTCCCCCAAATATACCTTGAGTTTCTAAGACCTTTCCCAGTTCACTGAGATGATTCCACTACTATAGTTCACAAAAAAGAAAATAGGGCCCTCAATTAATTTAGAATTTCAAATGAACAACAAATAAGCTTTTTAGTACAAGTAGATCCCAGATATTGCAACATTAGAGATAATTGCTGTAAAGAAATAGACTCAATAACTGTTAGATTGCTATTTTAGATGATATTTATCCAGTATTATTTTCACAGAATATGGGAAGAGTTGTCAAGATTTTATTGAAATTTGAATTAGCTGCACAGGTAAATTTTTACTTGAAACTAAAAATAAGTTGCCAATCGTAAACTGCAAAAGTTAAATGAGGGCTTCATGTCATATTTTACATGGTTATGAAATACGTGCTTAAGATTTTTTGTTAAGTGATATTTAAATTCTAATATATTGGGTTATTAAGTCAGACAAATTAATTTAAAGAAACATTTTCCCCCAGTGTGGTTGTACAAAGAGGGTGGATACTTTTACGGATTAGCAACAATTTCAATTCCCACAAGTCTTCCTCAAATGGCAGTTCTTCCATTGGATTGTTAATTGATAACATCCATGAATTATTTATAAAACGGTGTTGTGTAATGATTTGCTTCTTCATTTACTTAGTGGATGTTAAAGGCTACAAAGGGATTACCTTGTTTTCAGTGTGCTTTGGTTATTTGCTAGAAGTGGAAGAATCACCAGTAATATCATTATTTCTGGGCATGATCATTTATTTGCATGATTAAGTATGACATATTGAAATGCATAACTGTGGAATCTTTGCTCAATTTGAGAAAAGTAGTTTGAGAAAAGTGCTTGTCGGGGTGGGGGGGTGTTAATTAGATGAATTGTGCGTTTAGAATATACCTAACACTCTGTTATTAACTTTTAAAACACCGCTCAATAGCTGATGTTTTCCTTAGAAAAATCTTTACAATTTCAAGTTTTTAAATAAAACATAAATTTGTCCCAGAACCAAGTTTTAGTAATGACAGTGTTCTGTTGATCCTGGGACCTGGGCCACATGGTGAAGTTCTAATGTTTCCTACTTTTAAAAATAGCCCTGATGTAGTTGTGTGAATGCACCTTGGCACATACTCATTAATAGGTGTTTAAATATCGTGGTGTCCTTTTTCAAGGAGAGCTGAGCACATTTCCAAAGCTGTCACAACTGGCTAACTCTGGTCTGATTCATAAGGGATTAATTGGCCATGGGTACTTGGGAGCTGAAATACTGTCATAGCAGCTGTAGATCTGTCACTTTGATACACAAGGTAATCAAGTCCAGTAATAGACTCTCTATGAATGTTAATATGTTATCTAAGCAAGAAATCATTAGAGGCTGTTTACTCCATGTCATGTGGAAAAGCGTAGTGTGAACTTTTAGTTAAAGATTTTTTCATATTTTTTGGAATAAGCTTTCTTTCCAAAAGTGTACTAAAATATTAAATGTGTTGTGGTTAAGTTTAGAGACTACCTATAATGGAAAATGAAGCTTTAAGAATTATAGTTTGGGAAAACAACCTCAAACTAAAAAATAACATTTTTTGATAAGGCTAAAATCATTTTTAAAAAATCAAGTAAAAGGTGAATGTTTAATTCTTTTTATCTCCAATTTTCTTTTAGGTAATATCCTAGTTTCTCTAGTATGAAATCTTCCCACAAAATTTACTGTCCGTTTACATTCAGAGACTTATATACATGCATACATGTAAATTGTTTTTTAATATATAAATACGATTATTATATACTTTCTGGAAGCTTCTTGGTTGTCAGTATTTATAAATATATTGCATCGTAAAAGCTGCACAATATTCCCCATACAGTTGTATTTTAACTTACTAAAATATTACTTGGACTTTGACTGTAAAGATTTTTTTTTTTTTTTGGAGGGAGTTTCACTCTTGTTGCCCAGGCTGGAGTGCAATGGCACAATCTTGGCTCACTGCAACTTCTGCCATCCAGGTTCAAGTGATTCTCCTGCCTCAGCCTCCCAAGTAGCTGGGAATATAGGCACATGACACCCCACACCCAGCTAATTGTGTAGTTTTAGTAGAGATGGGGTTTCTTCATGTTGGTCAGGGTGATTTTGAACTCTTGGCCTCAGGTGATCTGCCCACCTTGGCCTCCCAAAGTGCTGGGATTACAGGTGTGAGCCACCGCACCCTGCCAACTGTAAGGAAATTTCAAGAAATTAGGAAATGATAAATAATTTCACTTTAATGTAGTCATCTGAAATATTACTTGAAATATTAATCAGAAGTTCTACTGTGTAAGGCAAAGCTTAACACTGAGAGCATTGCAAAATATCCAAGCTACTGAATTTTTAATGTAGAATTTCACACTTTTATTGGTGTCCCCAATTTTCAGAAATGATCAAACTTCTAAATAGAAACCAATTGGAATGTGAGTCTGTAGCTTCTGTTTCTAACAGTAATCATCTTAACAGTAATCATCTTAATGCCAGGAAATTATGGGAGAAGAGGGGAGAACCATGAAATTACAAATTGACAAAATAAAAAGCTGACTTGGCTAAAAAAAAAATTCAGCATTAACAACCGAATTGAGGAATATCTGCAATTGTAAAGTTCAGAATAAAGAATTCTAGAGCTAAAGCACCATGCCTGTCACCATTGATCTTGTACGTACCATCCAGGAAGAATTTAATATAAGATCTTGACCTGAATTCTACACACTGTATTTGTAAACCCAGCAAATGAGACTGCATGTGTTTCTGGACAGCTTCTATATTTGAATACGTGCACAAGGAGAGAAATATCACTGTACTTTATCAGCTATGCAAGGAAAAATATAGCTATAATAAATAATAATGTAGGAAAAATTTTAAAAAGTTACTGGAAATAGGCATAATGTTTTATATATTTATGTATATATATACACATATATATTTATACAGTATAAATATATGCACATATATGTACATATACGTATATGTATATATATTTATATTTGTATATACATATATATATTTATGTATATATGTACATAAATATATATGTGTGTGTGTATATATATATGTAATGTAATGTGCTTATACATATCTCCTAGAGTTACTGGGAGAATTAAGATGAAACAATTTAACACATTTAAAGTAGTTAGTATAGGAAAGTTTAAGTTGTCTTGGCTTACTCAAATGTAGTTTCCATGTTATAGTAACCGTTCAGGTGATAGATCATAAAAATATGGGCATATATTTACATAAAATGACAAAATTAAATCTGTAATCACTTCTTAGGAAGCTTAAGGTTTATTAACAAAAAATATTTATTTTTGGGTTCTGATTTCATTGGAAAGGTCAATTCTTTGTAATAAGTCTGGCTACAGTTGGTATGGAACCAAAAGAGTGTTTCCTTTTTACTATCATGCTACCCTATACTGAAAAGAAGTTGATCTGGCAAGTTATTTCTGTCTCCTTTTTATGTAACAGGCAACCATAGTTTGGTTTTAAGAAAAGATTTATACTGTAGGAGTTTAGACTGCTCTGAGGTTTATATTCTAGGACGTCTTAGGTATAATCAGAGAGGACAAAGAGACATCTGTAGTGGTTCCATCAGTACTCCTACTTCAGATAGGAGGGAAGCCCAGGCAGTACCTGAGAAAGGTGATAGTGTCTGCCTAGAGAAAAGTTAAAGTTAAAAAGACAGTTGAATGCCGGGCACGGTGGCTCACGCCTGTAATCCCAGCACCTTGGGAGGCCATAGAGGGAGATCAGCTGAGGTCAGGAGTTTGAGACCAGCCTGGCCAACATGGCAAAACCCCGTCTCTACTAAAAATACAAAAATTAGCTGGGCGTGGTGGTGGGTGCCTGTAATCCCAGGGACTCAAGAGGCTGATGCAGGAGAATTGTTTGAAGCCAGAAGGCAGAGGTTGCAGCGAGCTGAGATGGTGCTGCTGCACTCCAGCCTGGGTGATAGAGCAAGACTCTGTCTCAAAAAAAAAAAAAAAAAAAAAAAAAAAAAGACAGTTGACGTAATGGCCGAGATGGTGAAATAAGTGCAGGAGAGAAAAAATTCAGATGTGATTGGGACATGTGGTTGTTCCAGTATTATCTCAAACAAACAAAGCAAGTATTCTGCTGTTTTTACAAGTTTGTAATAGTAACTTTGTTCTTCTATTTTGTTACAGTGTGATACTTATCACTGTGATACTCTTTATTGTTGGCTTTTCACAACTTGTTAAATATCATTAAATAACACTGACACCAGAACAATCCCAGATGTATCTCCTGAATGTTTGAAAAATTGTATTAATAATGTCTTCTCTGATTTGATTCAATAGATTTATTTTTTAATGCAAAATATGTATTTTATCACCATTTGCTGATCAACTAGTGTTTGCAGACAGAGTTATGTAGCCTCCAATAAAAAAATATGAATTAGAAACATGCATTTTATGTTTGAGGAACGTGTATTTTTTACCAGGATAGAAGTGCAAACTTACGATGATAATACAGTTTGAAACAAAATAGAGTCACCCTCAGAGTATTGTGGGAAAAGGAAACAGGAAACAATTCCTTAAAGGGCTCTAAAAATTGTTACTTCCACTAAAAGTATTTCTAATTGAGTCCTATATGCCTGTCAGAACCTAGTCTATCCTTTTTTTTTTTTTTTTTTTTTTGAGACGGAGTTTCGCTCTTGTTACCCAGGCTGGAGTGCAATGGCATGATCTCGGCTCACCGCAACCTCCGCCTCCTGGGTTCAGGCAATTCTCCTGCCTCAGCCTCCCGAGTAGCTGGAATTACAGGCACGTGCCACCATGCCCAGCTAATTTTTTGTATTTTTAGTAGAGCTGGCGTTTCACCATGTTGACCAGTGGGTCTCGATCTCTTGACCTCGTGATCCACCCGCCTCGGCCTCCCAAAGTGCTGGGATTACAGGCGTGAGCCCCCGCGACCGGCTAGTCTATCCTTTATATATTTCTACAATATTGTTGGCTGCCACTGTTTAAATAGCTACTGAAATCTGACCATGAGAAAATCCCTTCTGAATGGCTAAGGTACAGGTTATCTTTTTCACTCTTCTTAGTAAAATCGCTTATAATTTATATGATATTTTCCTATGAACTACATGTTTATGTATTTATCTTGAATCCGGTCTTAATGCACTGAAGTGAAGTTATTCTGATTTTGTTTCAAGTATATATAATTTCTATTTTCCTGTTTCCTTGTTATCTACATCCTGTACATAACATAGTGCCTGTTTTACATGGAAGTCTGTAGAGGACATGGGCTGCATCTACAGTTTTATTTATAAAGCATTCATCACAGTTATGAGCAATCAGGGCACTTGGCACAGCCTTTAGTGGAGGTGATATTTACCAACATAGATCATGGACCAGACATAGAAGTGTATATGTATATCTAATTCTATACCAGATTATCCTTTTATATATAGTTTCCAGCATGGTCATATCAGTTACTCACGAGTAAAAGCGTATCAAGGGTCATTACTCACAGAAATTGAGACTGTAAAAATTGTTGTTAAGAACTTATTAAAAGAAGACTATCATAGGCAATTATAAAATACTGCTCCTTTTTATTTCCTGCTTGTGAATAGACAAGGGAGTTTGCCCGAGTTTTATGAAACAAGCAGCTGACACTTAAAAAAGCCAATTAGTAGAGCTACTTAATTGTTCATTTGGATTTATGTTCCTCTAAGTCAGTCTGTTTGCTGATGTTTCAATAACAACAAATAGAAAGTGCAGTTTAATGTGAAAATCAATACTCAGTAGAGATCAACAAAAGTATAGTCACAAACAAACATAAACAAATGTTGTGTGTGTGTTTTTTTAATCAATTTAAACAAGAATTTGAATTCTATTATACTGAATCCATCCAAGGAAAGATTTTTTCGAGTGGTCAACACTTAAAACAAGTGAGGAAAGGTAAAAAAAATTACATGAAAAAAATATATATACATAAATATATTATGAATAAACAACATGAATAAGGCATTGAAACCTTAAAACCTACATTAAAACTATGTTGTGAGATCTAAGCTGGGTGCGTTGTCTGATGCCTGTAATCCTAGATCTTTGGGAGGCTGAGACAGGCAGATGGCTTGAGCTCGGGAATTGAGACAAATCTGGGCAACATGGCGAAACCTCATCTCTACAAAAAAAATACAAAGAGAAAAACAATAAGCTGGGCATGGTGGTCCACACCTATACTCCCAGCTACCTGAGACTTGCCTTGAATCCCACCTACTCAAGGCGTGAGGATCGCTTGAGCCCAGGAGGGCTGCAGTGAACTGAGATTACGGTACTGCACTCCAGCCTAGGTGACAAATTAAGACCTTGTCTCAAAACAAAACAAGACAAAAAGCTGTATTGAGAGATGCAACATATTATTAGGTTTATAAGTGCAAATTTCTTAAATGTAACCATTATGTATTCTGCAATTATAGAAATGTAGCTCAAAAACTGTTCTACAATTTTTCTACAACTATTTATTGGCTACCTATAATGGACCAGACATTATTCTAGATTCCTAGAATATATGTGTAAATGAAAGTTGCTTTCATGAAGCTTAAATGTAATGGGCAGAAAGATGAATAGACAAGAAGCAATAATAAGCAATAAGTATGATATAGTACATATATGCATGTACACACACATAAATGCTTATTATATGGCATGTTATCTACTATGGAAAAGAAGAAAAGCCTAGAGAGGTTGAAGGGATCAGGCATGATGATTCTGAGAAAGGGAAGATTGCAATTCGAAGTAGCTTAATCTTTGTAGTCTTCTTTGAAGCCTAATGTTTCAAATAGTAGAACATGAGGGTGATGTAAAGGTAATATATATTTCCAAGTGTTATAAGAATAATCAGACTTAAACCATTGGACTCAATTACTCTTCTTTTTTTGAGGTCCCCTAAATATATGTCAACATCAAGGACAAAGTGGAAGTCAAACTTGCTAGGACTTTAGGTTCAAAACTCAATGCAGAGCTCTGTTGACATAGACTTATTAAAAACAAACAAACAAACAAACTTTTTTTTCTTATATTAGGTAGCCCTGAATTGAAACAGTAGGTAAAGTTCACTTTATTTATTTCTGATTTAAAGACTAAAGCAGAATGTTAGAGCTATACATTCATGTGCAAAGGCAGTACAGTTTTGCCTATGGTCTTTCAGTACCCCAACAACACAAGTACTGGGGCAGGTGATTGCCTGATTGCAGTTGGTGAAAGTTGTCCACTCAGACATCCATCCAGAGCTTGTCCATCCAGAATAATCATTCCGGATTTGGCTGTCATGCAGGGGCAACAGATAAAGGGAAACATCTCACAGAATGAGTCTTCTATACTTTGCAACTTTGTATCATGAGAAGAAAGTCACTAAAATTGTACACCCATTTCCGGATTTGGCTGTCATGCAGGGGCAACAGATAAAGGGAAACATCTCACAGAATGAGTCTTCTATACTTTGCAACTTTGTATCATAAGAAGAAAGTCACTAAAATTGTACACCCATTCTGATGTTACACTAACTAGGACTGCAACTCAATATGATATTCTGTAATTTTTGTGGTCCAGACCATGCCTTCTCTGAGGAAGTGAAGGATGATATCCAGGAATCTGACTATCTTAAAGGAGAATGGCACAAAGGAAGGCCTTGAGACCCCTCATAAGTGAGAAAATGTCAACAATGTATGTTGCTTATGCATATTTGAAAACTTTTCTGCCCGAACGCTATAGCAACACATCTCTTACAGATAATACACAGTAAGCCTCATTGTTTTTATTATTTTGTTGTTAATAAAACCTGGCCAGAGATAAGACATTTGTATGAAAGTGTACATCGTCACATAAATGTATTATTTAACATATAAGTTTGAACCTGTGGGGCAGGGAGGATGGACCTGGATTCCCTGAAGTATATTACTTGATAGTAAAGAAATTTGTGAATCTAAAATTTTAGAGGAATAGGAGTTAATTTAGCACCTTAAGATAGAGAGATAAAAGAAAGATAAGGAAGAAACAGGCCAAGTATCAGGCTAAGGATGGAATCCATTACTAGAGAAATGCACATGAGAGTAGCCCACAATTTGCATCCAAGACTGACGTAGATGGAAACTATTCAATCACACAATGGAGAGTTTCCACAGAATGAAAAGACACCAATTGCTGAGAGGTGTATCTATTACAGGAAATGATAATACTATTCTATTTCAGACTTATTTCTTACACAGTTGACCCAGACTATCATTTATCTCAAACACAGATTGTGCTTTGATGATTCTGTGTGTATGTGTGTGTGTGTGTGTGTGTGTTGTTTTATTATTCTTTGGCATAAGATATCTTTCCAAAAGATCTAAACCATCATCTCCCTGGTATAATTTAAATCATTTTGTGGCTCAGCTAATCTATCACCTTTATGATAATATTTTCTTTTGCTTTCTTTCCAAACTCCCATACAATTTCTAGAATTCATTCTGCCTTCCTCCACATTTTCTTGAGATATGATGCATTTTGCTAGTTCATTCATTTCACGGATATTTGTCAAGTGTCTCCCATAGACCAAGGGAGTACTTTAGCTGCCGGCAATATGGTGATATACAAGAGAGAGTTCCTACTGTCACAGAGCTTATAGGCCAATTGGGTTAGATAATGAATGAAACAATTATCACAATAGACTGAGATGGTATAATTTTGATTTAAAGAAAAAGAGAATAATGGAATGGAATAAATTTAACTGAGCAAAATAAAAGGATATTTTTGAACTATAAACTTTTTTGTTAGAGCTAGGGCTGGCTTTACAAAGAAATGTGATCAAGCATCTTAGAGGATGTTATCCCACCAACATCCCTTATAAATATGTTGCATTTATAAACATAATAAATAGCTAGTGAAAATAACACTTGATAAATGCATTTTAATGATTAACACAGGAAATTTTCAGCTGTGAATAAGGGAAAACTCCATAAAAACCAGTTTAAATAGTAAAGGAGATTTAATATGCAAAGAACTGTAAAGTCCAGAGGAAGGGTATGTTGTTTTTTATCTTTTCCCCCCACCCCAGTATTTTAACTCTGTTGCTAAAGAGTTTTCTCATCTTTGACCTCCTTTGTGTTTGAATTCTCTCTTCACTGTCACTTTTTTCTTTGTAGCAACAAAGTTGACAATAGTTCCATTATGTCCTCAAATCCTCTAAGGTTTAAAATGCTTAGCCCATCTTAAAACCAGCCTCCTTTGTCAGGCAATCTCATGCATTGAATGACTTCAGTGAGTGGGAAAAATACAATATTCTGGATCTTAATACATGTGATGTGTAAATGTTGTACATTTTATATCCATTAAGTTATCATCTTTTTCATGGCCTTTATTATGGCATTATTAACATTATGTTCAGTATCTATTAAATAACTGGCTGTGATTTTTGACCTGAAGGTAGATAAGATATCACATAATATAAATACTCTAGATCCTACTAGTGAATGGACTAGATTATTTTTTCCCCTAATGGATCCTACCATTGATTCCATTCTAAGTGTGTAGTGGCTGCATTAAGAAGTTACTGACTCCAACTTTTCTTCTAGAGAATATATATCATCTGCTGATTTCATTAAATTGCCCAGAGAGAGAAACTGTGTCCATCTTTAACACTTATATGATTGCAAACTACATTCCTGATTTTAAAAAGATATAAAAATATATTAGGAATAATAAATTGAAAATGCATATACTGAAAAATAGGCTAACACCTGAGAAAGATATCTTGAAATCTGTGATTTTTCTTACTTTTACATCCAATATAAAAAGAGTTGTACATATGATTGCAACAGCAGATTTCATATTTAGCAAAGAAATGTAATTTTAATTTGGTTCATAACAATGCTTCAATAGAAATGTTTGTTATTAACCATGTCAGCCTGATTGCTTTCTGACTGCTGTTTGGAATTAGACACAATCTGTTCTATTCATACAAAAGGGAGTGAAAGATAAAAGGAGAATTCAGTTACCAAATCATAAACCTGAATAGGCACAGTAATATGCATTTCCCCAAACGATTTTGCTTTGTACGGAAGTAATCTTTTTAGATTTAAATAAATGGGGCCAACTTGATTAGACGTGCGTACCCAAAGATGTCATCTTTCAGAGTGCTTCACATATTCTAGTTTATATCCGATCAGCTTTTATTCATGTTGCATCCTAATGTCTCTGAATTGCCCATTTTCTTTCATTTTTAATGTGTTTTAAAGTCTTTTTAAAAAAACACCATACAATTCTTGAAACCTACATGTTTAGAATTATTCTCCTATGGTAAGAAAATTGATGCCCGAGATCTTCCATGATAATGAAAATGAGACATAAAGACAGCTCTTTCCTTCCTTCCTTAGAAAGCTCTTAGATTTTCTACCTATTAAAGCAGAAATAGGAGAAAAATTGTCCTTTTCTATGCTCTTGCAGAGTAAAAATTATTCAGTTGTCCTACTTTACTACATTTTAAATGATTTCTTTTGTATTCTACCACTGTTAAAATATTTCTGTGAATGTTTAATGTCAAAAAACCTTTAGATGCTATCCCAATATTAAAAATTGCAGACGACATGATTGTATATCTAGAAGACCCCCTCATCTCAGCCCAAAAGCTCCTGAAACTGATAAGCAACTTCAGCAAAGTCTCAGGATACAAAATCAATGTGCAAAAATCACAAGCATTCCTATACACCAATAACAGACTTAAAGAGAGCCAAATCAAGAACGAACTGCCATTCACAATTGCTACAAAGAGAATAAAATACCTAGGAATACAACTAACAAGGAATGTAAAGGACCTCTTCAAGGAGAACTACAAATCACTGCTCAACGAAATAAGAGAGGACACAAACAGATGGAGAAACATTCCATGTTCATGGTTAGGAAGAATTAATATCGTGAAAATGGCCATACTGCCCAAAGTAATATACAGATTCAATGCTATCCCCATCAAGCTACCAATGACCTTCTTCACAGAACTGGAAAAAACCACCTTAAACTTCATATGGAACCAAAAGAGAGCCCGCATAGCCAAGTCAATTCTAAGCAAAAAGAACAAAGCAGGAGGCATCACACTACCAGACATCAAACTCTACTACAAGGCTACAGTAATCAAAACAGCATGGTACTGGTACCAAAACAGAGATATAGACCAATGGAACAGAACAGAGGCGTCGGAGGCAACACAACATATCTACAACCACCCGATCTTTGACAAACCTGATAAAAACAAGCAATGGGGAAAGGATTCCCTGTTCAATAAGTGGTGTTGGGAAAACTGGCTAGCCATATGCAGAAAGCAGAAACTGGACCCCTTCCTGACACCTTACACTAAAATTGACTCTAGATGGATTAAAGACTTAAACATAAGACCTAACACCATAAAATCACTAGAAGGAAACCTAGGCAAAACCATTCAGGACATAGGCGTAGGCAAGGACTTCATGACCAAAACACCAAAAGCATTGGCAACAAAAGCCAAAATAGACAAATGGGACCTAATCAAACTCCACAGCTTCTGCACAGCAAAAGAAACAGTCAATAGAGTGAATCGGCAACCAACAGAATGGGAAAAAATTTTTGCAGCCTACCCATCTGACAAAGGGCTGATATCCAGAATTTACAACGAGCTAAAAAAGATTTACAAGAAAAAAACAAACAAGCCCATTCAAAAGTGGGCGAAGGATATGAACAGATACTTTACAAAAGAAGACATACATGAGGCCAACAAGCATATGAAAAAATGCTCATCATCACTGGCCATTAGAGAAATGCAAATCAAAACTACATTGAGATACCATCTCACACCAGTTAGAATGGCAATCATTAAAAAATCTGGAGACAACAGATGCTGGAGAGGATGTGGAGAAATAGGAACACTTTTACACTGTTGGTGGGAGTGTAAATTAGTTCAACCATTGTGGAAAACAGTGTGGCGATTCCTCAAGGACCTAGAAATAGAAATTCCATTTGACCCAGCAATCCCATTACTGGGCATATATCCAAAGGATTATAAATCGTTCTACTATAAGGACACATGCACACGAATGTTCATAGCAGCACAGTTTACAATAGCAAAGACCTGGAACCAACTCAAATGCCCATCGATGATAGACTGGACAGGAAAAATGTGGCACATATACACCATGGAATATTATGCAGCCATTAAAAACGAGGAGTTCGCGTCCTTTGTAGGGACATGGATGAACCTGGAAACCATCATTCTCAGCAAACTGACACAAGAACACAAAATCAAACACCACATGTTCTCACTCATAGGCGGGTGTTGAACAAGGAGATCATATGGACACAGGGAGGGGAGCACTATACATGGGGGTCTGTTGTGGGGGAGTGGGGGGGACAGCGGGGGGGTGGGGAATTGGGGAGGGATAGCATGGGGAGAAATGCCAGATATGGGTGAAGGGGAGGAAGGCAGCAAATCACACTGCCACGTATGCACCTATGCAACAACCTTGCATGTTTTTCACATGTACCCCAAAACCTAAAATGCAAGAAATAAAAAAAATAAAAATAAAAATAAAAATAAAAAAAAAAATTACTTTTAAAATCCTGCTTGGATCCTACGTCAGAGGACAAGTAACAGGAAAGTAATCCTTTTAGCTTATCTTGTGTGTATCTGCTTATATTTCTTTCCCATAGATGTGATATGTTCTCCTTTAGCCTTAATTCAAAAGGCTTCATGTATAACAATTTACTTAAATAGACACTTCGATTATTAATTTGGACTATTGAGACTAAGAAACAATCTTAAAGTGCCCTAGCTTTATATGGTATTTCTACCTGTTTGTTGTTTTAATCTCCTTTCTAACAGAGTTTGAATGATAAACTTTGATACTATCATTTTTTTTAGGGGATGTTATTTATTTAAATAAAGAGCATGGAGATACGAATATATGTTTACATTTTTTAATACTTTTTTAAATAAATGGGAGGATAATTTTTTAAAAAGAAAGTTACCTTTATGATAACCTATGGGTGAAGGTTTTTTATTATGTTTAAATTTCACAACTTGATTGATTCAACAATGCAATGTGTATCTTTTATTTTTTGTACATAATATTCTTTCAGCTGCCCATTCTGGGCTTAAATAGTGTTACTCATGTTGAGATTTCAAGGTAAAAATGTGTTTAGTTAATATTTTAAAAATTCTCTCTTCCATTGGAGGCAGGATCATAGACTTCAGACAAACAAAGTAAAAATCTTAGTTTTACTCATTCTGAATCTTGACTGATAAAAAAAAACCTTACTACATTTGAGTTATTTTTGTATGTGTATATTTCTTTGCTATTGGTAACAATTCTCCTAACCATAGGTAATTAGCCAATCTAGTAAATTATTGGAACTTGGGCATTACTTTTGAAAAATGTCTCACAATAGACCATTATTATCAACAAAATCAACAAATATTTGATACTGCAGTAACATAAGACTGAATTCCAAATGAAATACTTATATGTTGATAGTTCTCTGCTAACAGGAATCCTAGATTTATTGTATTACATGATGTGCTTTGACCAAAAGCTAGACATATGCATTTACATGCATCCCCACACACATCAGTGGAATGCTCATTCTACAACCTGGGGGTGATGAGTTTGGGAGTGTTTTCATTTGATATTCAAAGAACAACTTCATGTTGATCATTTGCTTTCTGGGAAACAGAGCAGGGAACACTGGTGGCCATTCTAACCTGATATGGTGTGGATCATTTTGGTCTGAACATCACCAGTTCAGTGATAAAGTAAATCAGATAAAAATAATAAATCAGGCTAGGTTTATCTTGCTTATTTTGTAATTATAAATATAATCTCAGTTTTATAGGATGAGGGTTTATTGGAAAATTGAATATTACTTAACATGAATACAAGATTAATTCATTTAATGAGCTAATTTATTAGAATTCATTGGATGAAAATTGGATAAAATTAGTCAGCTTAATTATTGTATTAAAAGTTCATCAACATCTATATATATAAGAATATAAATATACATATGATTATGAATATATATATTTCCTGAAACTCAGAAAATCATTTAATCTACCTTAGACTCCATTAAATTATGTGTAAAATAGGGAAAATAACACTACCACATAAGCTGTTACAAGAAATGCATTAAATAAAATATGTCAGGATTGTAGCACCATATAATACCAGGTGCATCATAATTGCTCAATAAAATGGATATTATAATTTATTTTATTTCTGGTGTTCAACATGTACTACTTTAATGTATAATCATTTAATTTGTTCACATATCTTATTTATAGATCATTCCTTCATGATGATTGATGAAGGATGAATCATGTAACAGATATCTCCTGCTCCCTTTTACCTTTTTCTAAGAATCTACTTTGTAAGTTTCCATTATATATTTTTTCATACAGATAAACATACAAATATATTCCAATGAATTTCTGGGGCTGTATGTTAAAAAGCAGAGTCATATTTTTCATGGGAGTCCTTATGGTGTCATAGTAAATAAGCATGGGGAATACCAGGGCCAAAATTCTTGCTCTGACATTTAAAGATTTTGGTCCAATTTATTACAACCTAAAGGATAGAAGTCAGGATGAAACTGTTTGTTTTCTTGCCAATTTATGCCACCGTATTGCCTCACCAGCTAAATAATTTGAAGATGATATAATAGTTAAAAGTGTGGACATGACATCTGTCAAACTTGGCTCTGAACTCTTCCACTGTAAATTCAAATTCTTCAACTCTAAGGTGAAGATAATTAGTACTACTATCTCAAAAAGTTGTTGTGGGCACTAAATATATGTAAAGCCTTCAGCACAGTGATATATTAGAAGAGCTTAATACAATTAATTTAACATTTATGAATCTTGGACATATAGGGAGCCCCTGAGAGGTGTATGTGATTCTTACATGCCATGTACCTTTTAGAGACGATAGTCCTGGGAAGTGTTTGTCATTAGTTTTCCTTTTAAATACATGATGATAATATCTGAGCATCAAAAAGTGACTTGTGACTGAGGTGGGTGGATCACCTGAGGTCAGTAGTTCAAGGCCAGTCTGGCCAACATGGTGAAACTCCATCTGTACTAAAAATACAAAAAAAAAAAAAAAAAAAAAAAAATAGCCCAGCATGGTGGTGTGTGCCTGTAATCCCATCTACTAAGGAGGCTGAGGCAGGAGGATTGATTGAACCCAGGAGGTGGAGGTTGCAGTGAGCAGAGATCATGCCAGTACACTCCAGCCTGGGGCAGAATGAGACTCCATCTAAAAAAAAACCTTGTATCCTTTCCCTGTACCAGGAACAACATTGCAGGAGATGTAGTTTTAATGATTTTTATCTGAAAAAATTTATAACAAACTTATTAATTGAAAAATTCTTTAAAATTGGATTTTTCTTGTTGATAAACACAAAATCTTATAAGTACATTAAAAAAATAGTAATGGCATATGCACGGATATGGATATATGTGTTAGAATTCTGTGTGTGGTTTAGTTTACTTCTCTCTGGACATTGGTTTTGTTGCCTGTATTGTTGAAGGTTGCCATGGCTGAAATATGGCCAAGGCCACCAATAACTCCAGAGTTTTAAGTCTTAAAGTTTCAGTCACTGTGTTGTGTTGAGGGCAGCTAGATGTACTCTCAGGCTACAAGTTTAGACATCTTGGGGACAGGGGACAGGAGATGGGTATTCACACACAACTCAGCACCTCTGACTGTGGTCAGTGACAATGTGAGTGGAATGAGTAGCTGCTTCCAAGTGGAGTATCTTCAGCTGAACAGAAAATAATCCTAACCATAAAAGTGAAACATCATATACGATCTTACCCCGATTGAAACAGCACTCAAAAAAAAAATACCAAAAGTAAAAATTAGCATTAAATTCAGTGCATAATTTGTTCCCAGGAAAACTGCTGAGTCCTGTAGAGAAGTAACTGTATCAGGTGTGAATTCTTCAAATATCTTTGAACCCATTCCATGAAAATTCCCATTAATAAATCACAGTGGAGCTTTGGAATCAATAAAGTAGGATGTCCAGTTGAAAGATGTTTATGTTAAAAAAATTATGTCTGTATACATTGAATTCATTTCAGAAGAGACTACTTACCTTTTATAAAAATACTGTTTGGTATTTTTATAAAAGGTAAGTAGTCTCTTTTGAAGAGAAGTTTTTACAAACACAAAAAACCCAGTGTTCTGCATTCTCTTTTGAAGAGAAGAATTTTACAAACACAAAAAAACCCAATGTTCTATTTTATGCTTAAGTAGTTATGTTTAGAGTCTTAGGATTCAGTATCTAATCATGATAACTTTTGTGATAATTGAGGTTAAAGTTCTTTGGCAATTGTAATGTCTTTTCTCTTTAGTGTATGATAAATGGAATGTTTGTCCTTTGTGCTATAAATGTTTTAATGCTTCCCATTCTTATTTTCAGTGCCAGGTTTATTTATTTTATTTATACATCCTGAGATATAGAGAGTGTGAGGGGAGAGAGTGAATGAGGAAATATAAATATAAATATTGATTTTGTCTTGATTTATAATGTGGATGCTAATCACCTCCACATTATACTGAAATGCTATATTGTTATTTACTACAAAATGCAATACTGGACTTGTCTATTATTATTGGTTAAGCATGTTCAGCTATTTCTGATTTTATTCATATTATGAAAAAGTAAAGACATAAGAAAACGTGAGAAACTTACTCAATGTGGAACTTGAAAAATATTGTGTATAAAATTTTTAAAGAAAAAACTTAGAATAAAAAACAGCTGTTTTAAAAATTCCACTGAGGCCTGGCGCAGTGGCTCACGCCTGTAATCCCAGCACTTTGGGAGGCTGAGGCGGGTGGATCACGAGGTCAAGAGATCAAGACCATCCTGGCCAACATGGTGAAACCCCGTCTCTACTAAAAATACAGAACATTAGCTGGGCACGGTGGCACATGCCTGTAATTCCAGCTACTTGGGTGGCTGAGGCAGGAGAATCGCTTGAACCCAGGAGGCAGAGGTTGCGGTGAGCCAAGATTATGCCATTGCACTCCAGCCTGGGCAACAAGAGCAAAAATTCTGTCTCAAAAAAAAAAAAAAAAAAAAATTCCACTGAAATTCAATTTCCATTATTTTTAATCTCTACATTTGAATGCCTTGTTATATTTAACATATATTATGCTAATGACCTTTGTGGGTTGGCTGCTGTACAATATGCTTAGATATTTGTGGGAAATTATAACAAGCATATTCAAGAAAAAATAATTTCTAAATGGATAATAACCCTTTACTGTATTTTTTTCAGGCAACAAGAGAATAATTATTATTGCACTTATTGATAAATTATGACTCTAAGAAATAACTGAAACTGATAAAATTAAACATTTAAGCATAAGTCTTTTAAAAAATATCTGGCTGGGTTTATTTCCTGACAGAGTTTTCAGAACTTCTGAATGTTTGAAAGACGACCTTTGTTACATAAAAATAAGATACTAAATCCCCTAGTTGGTTTTCTCCAGAAAAACTCTGATGGGAACCAATTTTTCCTCTTCCCCTAAACCCCTCCCTGTGTCATTTCTTCTCGTTTCTCAGGTCAAATTTCATACCATATATGTATATATGTGGCATGTACGTATATACATACGTGTATATGTATGTGTGTATATATACACATACATTTGTATACATACATACATTATGTAAACATGTGTGTGTGTGTTTGTGTGTTTGTGTGTGTATGTGTATTTAAAGACAGGATCTCTGTCACCCAGTACAGTAGCACAATCATAGCTCACTGCAGCCTCCAACTCCTGGGCTCAAGCATCCTCACACCTCAACTTCCAGAGTAGATGTGACTAAGGCATACACTACCTACCATCCCTGGCTAAGGAAAAATATTTTGATCATACATCATCTCTGTAGAATTTCCACAAGGCTCTTGGCGACAGATAAATATGTATTAGACAGATCTAGCTTCTCAAAAGATTTGGGTTGACCTCCTGAAACCTGAGTAGTGACTGTCCTGCATTTTGCATCTGGGACATATCTCAGAATGTGAGTTAAGATGGGGGCGGCAGCTAACATGTGTTTTCTGATTCAACACACACACACACAGAGCAGTGTTAGAATCATCAACAGGAAATGGAGTGAGTTGCACAGGGAAAGGGAAATGCTAAAGGTGCAGGTAGAGACAGTGAAACTGAAGCTTATGGTCAGGGAAAAAATGGCAGGAGAGGATGAAAAATTGTTACGAAATAATCCATTTACATAATACAGAGTAAAATATCCAGTCTTGAAAATTGTTATTGGAGAGCTAAGTCTTAGGGTCATAATCATGACAGGCAAAACACTCCTTCAAAGAGATGTCAGTCTATTCAGAATGATGGATCTGAACACAATGTTTTAATACAGTATGATAAAAGCTATTATAAAATGAAAAGCTGAATGGAGAAGAAAAGATGATAGTCTCTAAGAAAACCTTTTACATTCCCTTTTTTCACTTTACCCTGCTGGTACATAATTACCATATGGAATGAATTAACCAGTGACTAAAAGGTGTTTCCTCCGCAATAATCTCTTATTGAATATTTTTTAACGAGGGAAGTCAGCTTCCGTTTTTTTGCAGTAATTCTACAAGTTTTCCTATTGAGCTTTCTCTGAACCAGTAGTTCCAAATTAAACTACTTTTCTTGTCCACCATATACAAATGGACTACACCTCTACACAGATCCAGTATTCTCCTTTCTCTATCCAAAAGGCCTTCCACAGAGATACTGATTTTATTTTTAAATAAATTCAATTACTTCTCCAGAAAAAAGGAAGTTGGAGTGAAGTCCAGGGTAAAATTTGAAAGGGATGAATTTATCCAAATGACATCCACCAAGGCAGACCAAGCCCTACCAATAGAAGATGGTATCTGGGTGTGGGCAGACAGCCTCAAGGGAAAAGCTTTGGAATACATTCGGGTCTATAGACCTGTTCGTCCAAACAGAAATATCAACTGTACTCTAGAATAATATAGGGACATTTTTGGCATTTTCAACAAAAGCAGAGAAGAACACATTGTGCAGTGTATGTTGTTCTGCAGGCTTAATCTGCAGGAAACAATGGCTCTTTCTTTGTCTGTACTCCTTTCAATTTTCTCTATGCTCCCTATGGTGGTTTTTGAGAATTCTTTTTATGATTTTTAATTTTTTTTTGCTATACTTAAATTCTGGGATACATGTGCAGGACGTGCAGGTTTGTTACATAGGTATATGTGTGTCATGGTGATTGCTGCACCCATCAACCCATCATCTACATAAGGTATTTTTCCTAATGCTATCCCTCCCCTATCCCCCCACCCCCAACAGGCCCTGGTGTGTGATGTTCCCCTCCCTGTGTCCATGTGTTCTCATTGTTCAACTTCCACCTATGCGTGAGAACATGCAGTGTTTGATTTTCTGTTCTTGTGTTAGTTTGCTGAGAATGATGGTTTCCAGCTTCATCCATGTCCCTACAAAGGACTCATCCTTTTTTATGACTGCATAGTATTCCATGGTCTATATGTGCCACATTTTCTTTATCCAGTCTATCATTGTTGGTCATTTGTGTTGGTTCCAAGTCTTTGCTATTGTGAACAGTGCTGCAGTAAACATACATGTCCATGTGCCTTTATAGTAGAATGATTTATAATCTTTTGGGTATATACCCAGCAATGGGATTGCTGGGTCAAATGATATTTCTGGTTCTAGATCCTTGAGGAATCGCCACACTGTCTTCCACAATGATTGAACTAATTCACACTCTCACTAACAGTGTAAAAGTGTTCCTATTTTTCCACATCCTCTCCAGCATCTGTTGTTTCCTAACTTTTTAATAATCGCCATTCCAACTGACATGCGATGGTATCTCAAGGTCGTTTTGATATGCATTTCTCTAATGACCAGTGATGATGAGCTTTTTTCCACATTTGTTGGCTGCAAGAATGTCTTCTTTTGAGAAGCGTCTGTTCTATCCTTTGCTCACTTTTTGATGGGGTTGTTTGATTTTTTTCTTGTAAATTTGTTTTAGTTCTTTGTAGAGTCTGTATAGTAGCCTTTTGTCAGATGGATAGATCACAAAAATTTTCTCCCATTCTGTAGGTTGCCTGTTCACTCTGATGATAATTTATTTTGCTGTGCACAAGCTCTTTAGTTTAATTAAATCCCATTTGTCAATTTTGGCTTTCGTTGCCATTGCTTTTGGTGTTTTGGTCATAAAGTCTTTACCCGTGTCTATGTCCTGAGTGGTATTGCCTAGGTTTTCTTCTAGGGTGTTTAGGGTTTTAGGTCTTCTATTTAAGTCTTTAATTCATCTTGAGTTAATTTTTGTACAAGGTGTAAAGCAGGTGTCCATTTTCTGTTTTCTGCATATGGCTAGCCAGTTTTCCCAACACCATTTATTAAATAGGGAGTCCTTTCCCCATTGCTTGTTTTTGTCAGGTTTGTCAAAGATCAGATGGTTGTAGATGTGTGGCATTATTTCTAAGGCTTCTGTTCTGTTCCATTGGTCTATATTTTGTTTTGGTACTGGTACCATGCTGTTTTGGTTAAGTGTTGCCTCGTAGTATAATTTGAAGTCAGGCAACATGATGCCTCTAGCCTTGTTCTTTTTGTTTAGGATTGTCTTGTCTATTTGGTCTCTTTTTGGGTTCCATATGAAATTTAAAGTAGTTTTTTCCAGTTCGTTGAGGAAAGTCAATAGTAGCTTGATGGAGATAGCATTGAATCTATAATACTTTGGGCATTATGGCCATTTTTATGATAGTGATTCTAACTATTCACAAGTATGGAATATTTTTCCATTTGTTTGTGTCCTGTCTTATTTCCTTGAGCAGTGGTTTGTGTTTTTTTTGAGAAGCCTAAAACAGATGAAACCCTTGCCAATATCTAATCCTGTGGCTATTCAAAATCATGTGTCTGTGGGTGCAGCCTCTTCTCCAGGCATGTAAAACCTGTAGGAGAGAATTCAAGAGACAATATTTGCTATAGGAAAAGATTATGAAACACCACACAAAGAAAACCTGTCATTCCTTATCCCCAGTACAAAATACATGGGGAATTCTCAGAAGGATTTAATCTATCACTGAATTTCACTGTACAATTATTTTCTATCTGAATAGTTATCACTTTTAAAGTGCATGAGCATGATAATTTTGGATTATCTTCTTTCCTTCTCAGGGACTTTTATTCTTTAGTTTCTGGTGTTTTTGCAAGAAGCAAAAAGAATAAAAAGGTTTCCCAAGATATGGCTGAATAAACTTGATAGGTGTCAGAGGAAAGGATAAATTTAGGGGAAATATTCACTCTTCTTCTAAAATATTTTCAATTTTATTGCATTAAATTATGCACATATCACAATTTTATGTATAGATTCCTAAGTAAACTTAAATATTTCATTCTTCCCCTACTCTACAACTAACTTTACAAAATAAAAGAGTACAAGCTTGCTTCCTATTTTAAAGTAATGAAAAAAGGATGTAAGTCTGATTCATTTTACTTTTCTATGGGGCACAACATATAAAAAGTTATTTTCATGTAAAAATAACATTCCATAAATGATTTAATATTTAAAACTGTTCAAAATGTGAACTTATGAGTACATAAATATTCAAAAAGTCATAGTTTTCATGGTTAGTTCAGTAGTAAATTAATGGTAAAGTATATTTAATAAGAATATCACCAATCATAACATTTGATACTGTCTATAAAATAGGAATTCTGTAGCATAGACTGGTAAAATTTGGGGGCTTTCATAAAAATTAACGTAATAATCATGACTGTATTCAGAAAAAAATTATTTTAAAGAAAGAATGTACTGATTGTGCCTATCTTTTTTAACTCTAAGAAAATCCACAGTCTTTTATGATATTTGAATTACTTAAGTAGATTAGTGAGGTCATGATCAGCAAATTACTGAGAAAATTTAAACTCTTATGACACAAACATTGTAGCAAATGTAGTTTCCTATGAAGATCATACTGAGTCTCAAGGTTTTAGGTGCTTGGTTCTTGGAAAATAACTTTTGAATATTTATTCCTATTAGTAAGCAGGTTTAGTCAGAAACTCAACATTGTGATAAAGGTAAAGAGTAAATATGCAAGTAACATACATTCATAGTTGAAATGTAAATGTTTCTAAACTCTTCCTTACGTTGTATACTAAAACTAGTCGCTGACTAGTGCTTTGCATCCTCAGGAGTATTTGTATCAATGAACATCTTCCCTTTCATTAAGTACACTGTAAATTTATGTACTATAATTTTTGCTTAGGAAGAATGAGATTATCTGGGTTATGTATGTTAATATATAATATGTACAGTTTTACATATTTTAAAGTAAATTGAATAGATAATTCAGCAAGTCTACCCTTAGCTCCCCAAATTTCCTATATTGTAAAAAGGGCATGTGACTTGATTTCTCCAAATTGTCTTTACTCACTAAATGGATGGCATAGGTGCTTAAATTTTCCCTATTATCTACATGGGCAAGACTAAGAAAATGCAACATGTACAATAAGACTAAATCATAGTTGAGTTTTAAAGTTGTTAATTTTATAAAACTAACATCAGTTGCTGAGGTGTGTATGTGTGTGTGTGCGCGTGTGTGTGCATGTGCATAAGTGCTTAGGTATTTTAATTCATGCAATTTATTGTAACTGCTCACCTGTGTTGTCAGTGTTTAAATGCCTGCACAGATGGATCATTAGACTGACTGCAGATGGTTTATTTGATTGCAAGTTTGGATTGTTAGTGTGGTGTATAAAGTTTAGGCTCCTGTTTCTAGTCTAGAATATATGAATATTTATAGGGTGTGATCTAGTTTTTTTTCCTCTAAATCAGTACTATACTCCAGTTATCATTTTCTTACTATTGTAATCAGAAATCAATAAATAATTATGCTTTAAATAATTATGTTTTATTATCAATATGTGAAACTAAGAAGATAGGAATATTGAAATAGTTTAAATTTTGCAATGTTAAGTTTATTTGGGAGTTGGAACAGCTTCTGAAAAAGTTTTGTGATTAAACTGAGTTATTAAAAGAGAAGTTGATATTGATACTATTATACTTCTTAGATCATTTAATTAAGCTTTACCGACATAATTAAGTCTTTCTATATTTCTTGCAATACTTTGAATGTATTTAATGATTCATGGTGTTCAAATACCGCATTTAATTGTCCTTTCAGACATACTGTTGGAAAAGCAATTTAGAAAAATATCTACATTTTATATTTTTGCACAAATTGTGCTAGTATGGTTTATTGCCAACCAATTTTGACAATAATATAAGAAGCATTTAGTTTGTTATGATTTTTCAAATTACACATTTAGCAGTTCCATAAAATAACAGCTTATAAATGTTTTGAATGTAAATGCTTATTAGTTATTACCATAAATGTTATATTACGGAGAAGCTAAAATGCTTAAAACTATTTGGAAAAATTTAATGCTTATCTGTTATAAAATGTGAAACAAATGAAGTGTCATCTATTTAGAAGAGAGAAAGAATAGAATGGAAAAATATATACAAGAGGCTTTAAATGCTTCCTTTGTAAGGATCTACTATAAATGCAAACATAATAAAATCCGTTGCTGATTTCTTAGCTGATGGTCTAAAAGATGGGCTTAATTTTCGTAGATGTCCATTAGGTATAAGTGGTTATTTCTCCAAAATATAGGGTGAATTAAAGGAAGGGCAGGAGATAGAATAAGGATCCCCTCACCTCTCCCTGGAAGACAAGAAAGCCATTGTGAATCAGTATTGTTTAATGGTTACACACACAAGCTTTAGACATATATATTCTTGGTTTTAGCATCTGTTTTTTTAGTTACTGCAATTTAACAAGAAAACCTTTATTCCCTCATCTGCTTTTGAAATCAAATGTTTTATGTCTGAAATAAGTACATAATTAAAGGTGCCAATTATTTTTAATGACAAATTATGCTGATGGATGGTATATGTTGCAGAATAATAGTTTACATGCTTTATCCTGAGTTATCCATGTCGTCTTAAAAGTGCTGGTGAGAAAAACCTCCACCTATACATTTAAACATAAATGGATTCCTGACTTAGCATATGCCCTTACATCTACCTGTTTCTTTTGCGAAGATAACTTTAAAAAGTTAATGGATGTGGCAAACCACCATGGCATGAGTATACCTATATAACAATCCTACATGATCTGCACATGTACTGCAGAACTTAAAGTATAATAAAAAAATTATATTAAGGAAGACCTCAGATCAACTCCAGGCAAAGGGGAAGATAGTGCTCAAATAGAAGAGATAATTTTATTCCCTTATGTGATCCAAAGTATGGCATAAGCACTCTAGCAATCCCAGGACGACTGAGAAAGCACAGAACTGACGAATATTAACTGTGTGGCACCTCAGGAAACTGAGTTGTGCCTATGTCAGCTCTTAATTAGTGCAGTTCCACACTGAGAAGGAGATTTAAAAACAATGGGACATCATTAGTGGACATTCATAGTACAATATTTTGCCAACTTACCAAATGTGTTTATGAGCAATCCACAGGGTCCCACTAAAAAAGACAGCATCATCTTAGTTCCTTTGGTAGCCTGTGAAGTAAAACTTTGGTTATAAAAGGAAGGAGAGGGAAAAATACACACACACCTACCTACAGATGGATGTGTGATTGTTGGCAAACCTGTCATGGTGTAGCACAGTCAAGGTCACTGTTAAGTCACTTGAGGATCTTTCCCTGGAATTAGCAATTTGAAGAATTCCAACCATCTTGGTTAAAAAGGTAAGCTCTTTAATATACTCTGATCTTTGATTTGGAATAAACTTTTATTAGTTTCCAGGAGAGATATTAAAATCAGTGACTCTATTATCTAAGATCAAGCTGAAAGTAACTTCTAGAAGTTGTATAATGCCTGATCGCTACGATCACTTGTCCATTTTATTGTTATATGCTTCAAATTTTTAACTGCCAATTTTGACCCCATCAATAAAGAATAAAGTGTTGACTTTGTATTAAGCCTATGGATGTGCTTGTAATAGGAGCTAGGGAGAACATTTCCACATGCAGATGATGCTTATTGTATAAGAACTAAGTTTTACCTCATCTATTTGGTGGGTGGTACAGAATGTTATGTTGTTATAAAATTAAATGGGAAACTGTGATAGCACTTTTAATAAAAATGGAAGCCCCTGTTGACCTTGTATGATAAGTATTCCTTCTGGAATGTGCATAACGTTCACATCAGAAAGTGTACTTTTCTCTTTCCTTTTAATGTTGTGTCTCTCAGGAGGAAGATTAATTATAAATAAAATAATCACTATCATCCTTAAGGATTTTGTTACTTATTATATCATGACTGTACAGAAATAAAGTACTTTTCTAAAAGGAAAACCAATACAAGACAAAGAAGAGTTTACATTAAAAATGACCAATACTGGTCAGTTTTAGACCATAAATAATTTTGTATTAGAGTTTTGTGGTGTGTACTATTTAGCTATTGGATAATTTTTGGATTCAACAAAAAAGAGGGACAGAGTATGTAAACTCTATATTCCAAAATGGTAATCTGGATAACAAATCTGAAAGCCGTGTGTGTGTGTGTGTGTGTGTGTGTGTGTGTGTGTGTGTAATCTAAAAGTGCTTTTAAATCATACCAAATTTGTAGATAATTAATGGACTCCAATTTTATTTCTCTATATAGACATACTTATTGAATATGAATAAATGCAGTGAATAATTTAAAGAAACATTGAATAGCATGCTAGAAACTTGTTTTTATATGTTTAATTTTTACCATTATTATTGTCTTATACGTAGATGCTGTATTTAGATATTATCCAACCCTTTATCATGATGGCTCTTAAATCTTATTTTCCACCTAGATTCAAAAATTGGAGCCTCTTTTAATTTTCCTAAAGAACCACTCTCTCTCTCTCTCTTTCACAAACACAGACACACACAAACACACTAGCAGTTAACAACACATAGCTATTAAAGGTTTTTCAGAGAAACAGATAAATATCGGTACATTCTATACTCCACAACTAACTCATTTAAAATCCCTGATGATACATGCACATTCTTTCAGGTCCCTTGTCAGCCTGTTAGCCATCAATCATAGTTGTTGAAATTTATAACTCTAGGTTCTTCTTCTCAGAGAGAGCCAATCTGGTGGAGTCTCTTATCTGCAGTAGGCAAAGCAATTCAGGCTGTTCCAATTTCTACCTATCCTCTGTCCTGCGGCCCATTCTCCCTCTCATTTTCAGACTCACAGGAACATCAAAGGCATAGTTAGTAGGGTTATCTTCTTTTGCAAGCAGTTTAACAACCAACTTTTATTACCTACCATTGTATGTCCTTGGGATATCATGACTCCTCTGAAGGAATCTTAATGAATAAAATATTCTCAGTCTATTAAACCCAAATGGGCTTTAGAAAGTCATGTAAACTCTCTGCTAACCATAAGAGATGTCAGACAAAAACTTAAGAGTGGTGTATCAGAATAGTAACTGCAGAGCAAATTTTATGAACTAGGTACACTGCACCTAATGAGGGCAGACTAATAAAAGGGTTTTTAGTTAATCCAAGTTTCACTGGGGAAGAAAAATTAAAAACATTTTTTTAATCAGTTGGGTCCAGCTAGTCACTTATATCTTTTACTTTTTTAAAGCAATTTGATAGCAAATGGGATAGGAAAGAGAATCTTTGAGAGTGGTTTAGATCATACATGATGAAAGAGAAAGGAAACCATGAAAATCTTATGAAAAGGAAAATACTGAGGCTACACAAGATGGGAAAATTCTAGCATGTTATGAAATCTTGTCAAAAAGATAAGATGCTTCCCTCTTAGAACAAAGATAAATGATGGAAAATAATGTTGAAAACAGAGACTTGTTTGTGATATAAAGTAAAGATCCTAAAGGAATTTGCATAAGATCACTTTCATCTAGAAGATGAGGTCATCTCAAGAGCAATATTGTGTGGATGTCACCAGTATGGATAGTAAAGTGTGACAGCCGGGATTGATATGTGACAGCTTTCTGCCTCACTACCTGTGTGAACTTGGGATAATTATTTATCATTTTCTTGCTTACTTTCTTCATCTATAAAATATGTATGAAACCATATCTGATAGGTTGGCTTTTAATATAGAATAAAATAATGTATCTAAACTATTTAATGCAGTACCTTAAAAGGTACTGTAGTAAGGACTGAAATAAACTCTGTCCTCCCTATAATCATATGTTGATATTCTAACCTATAGTGCCTCAATATATGACTGTGTTTGGAAAAAGTTTCTATAAAGAGATGATTAAGTTAAAATTAGGTCATTAGAGTAGGCTCTAATCCAATATGTCTGATGTCCTCATAAGAGAAAATAGGATACAGTTATGGAGTGAAGGCCATATGAATACACAGAAAGAGGATGGCCATCTGCAAACAAGCCAAAGAGAGAGGCTTCAGAAGGAACCAGTCCTGCCGATACCTTGATCTTGGACTTCCAGCCCCCAGAATTATGAGACAATAAATTTGAAAAAATGCTTAAGCCACATAATCAGTGGTGTTTTGTTATATCAGCCCCACCAAAGTAATACAGTGCCTGAGACATAAGCGCCAAGTGAATGTTAGCTGTTGAATGAGAATTGATTGAAATTAAGAAACTTGGATTCTCAGTGGCAATTAAAAAATGTGCAACTTGACTTCAATCAAAAATGGGTCCCATTAGCTTGCTTTCAATTGACTATCTGTGATTCTGAGGTTTTTGTTTCATTAGAACTTCTAAACTTCTAAGAACAACTTTATAAAATTAACATTATCTGTAATCCTATCATCAACAACACAGGATTCTAAAAACCCTCTACCGTCGAAGAAAAATGTCATTTATTCCATCCTATATACATCTCTCTATATATAATTTTTATACACACACACACACACACACACACGCACACCAGACTTTCTTTAGCCACTCGTTGATTGATGGGCAATCAACTCGTTGATTTTGGGTTGGTTCACTATTTTGCTATTGTGAATTGTGCCTCTATAAACATGCATGTGCAAGTATCTTTTTTGAATAATGACTTCTTTACTTCTGGGTAGATACCCAGTAGTGGGATTGCTGGATCAAATGGTACTACTTTTAGTTTTTTATTCAGCCATAAAAAGAAATGAACTCACAGTGTTTGCAGTGACCTGAATGTGATTAGAGACTATTACTCTAAGTGAAGTAACTCAGGAATAGAAAATCAAACATTGTACGTTCTCACTGATATGTGGGAGCTAAGCTATAAGGACTCAAAGGCATAAGAATGACACAATGGACTTTGGGGACTTGGGGGAAGAAGGGGGAGGGGACAAGGAATAACAGACAATAAATGTGGTGCAGTGTGTGCTGCTCAGGAGGTGGGCGCACCAGGGTCTTACAGATCATCACTAAAGAACCTACTCATGTAACCAAACACCACCTGTACCCTAATAACTTATGGAAAAATAAATTAAAATTAAATAAATAAAAATTTAAAAATGTCATTTATCCATTCGTTTTGATTTTATAGCCAGTTTGCTTTAGGAATATTTTCAGACAAATAATTTCTTAAGTTTAATGTAGAATACAACAACTAACGACTAACAAAAAAATATAGCAGACTATTTAAAGGGAATTTATGTTGCTTAATTGTGATGATGATCCAGTTACACAAACTGGTGCTGTATTGGCTCTCAGATACATGAAATTTTGGAACCAGAAGAACAAAGGTGGTTTACTTGAGCCTCTATAAAACGTGGCTCATATATTCATTCATGTTTCTGGAATTGGAAACATACCAAAAGCACCAACAATGGTAGGCTGTAATCTGTAGACTTTAGATGAAGGCTTAAACGCAGAGTAGAAATCACATCCTGTGATGTGATATTGCCTTCTTGAAATCTCCATACTCATCTACATTTATCAAAGTTTTCTTAATAGTTGATGAACTTTAGGTACATCTTGTTGTCTTTGCTCATACTGATCACTCGGTTGGGAATGGCTTTGCTCACTCTTGGTGCCTCTACCCCTGCTAACTTCCTCCTTGATATGATTGTCAACAAGGCCTCTCTAATAGCACAAAGTACAATTTTCCATTATTTGTGTATCCATGACCTGTTATGCTAATATATTTATATTCATATTATTAAGTATGTATCAGTCAGGATTCTCCAGAGGGAGGAACTAACAGGATAGATGGGTATACGAAAGGGAGTTTATTGAGGAGAATTGACTCACAGGATCACAAAGTGAGTCTCACAGTAGACCATCTGCAAGCTGAGCAGTTAGGAAGTCAGTAGTGGCTCAGTCTCAGTGCAAAAATCTCAAAAGTAGGGAAGCCAACAGTGCAGGCTTCAGTCTGTGTCCAAAGGCCCAAGAGGCCTGGGAAATCTCTGGTGTAAGTCCAGAACTCCAAAGGCCGGAAACCTGGAGTCTAGTGCCCGAGGGCAGAAAGCATCCAGCATGGGAGAAAGATGAAAGCCCGAAGACTCAGTAAGTCAGCTTATGCCACCTTCTTCCGCCTGCATTGTTTTAGCAGTGCTGGTGGCCAGTTGGATGGTGCCCACCCACAATGAGAGTGGGTCTTCCCCTCCCAGTCCACTGACTCAAACATTAATTTCCTCTGGCAATACCCTTATAGACACACCCCAAAACAATACTTTACCAGCTATGGAGCCATCCTTTCATCCAATCAAGTTGACACCTAATATTAACCATCACAAAATAATTTGGGTTAAGTACTGGCCAAAACTGCTAGGCACCAGTTTTCCTTCTGAGAAAACATCAAAATCAAAATTTCATGACTGCTACAGTCTTTTTGGAGATTCATATAGGGCAAGAAATTTATACTCCTGTACAAAGTCTTTGTATATTCTATGCTTCATACTTAATTGAATAAGCTGTTTACTTATCACTGACTACTTTGAAGGTGATGCTCCACTACATACATAACAAGCAATTATTATTTCAACATTTCATGAATCAAAATATCAATTCCCATACCATGTTAAACAAGAGAAAAATAGTTATCAGCATTTTATGTAATTGTTTAGCATTTCAAATTTCTTTAAATTATGGTAAATACACACTACATACAATTTTTAGTGTAACAGTGAAGGATAAAAAAATACTATACTTTGAGTGGAACTACTTATTACCATTAAAAATAATAATAGCTTTTCGTATTTAATACTGTATAATCAAGAACACTTAATATAGGGGGTGTTTGAAGAGGGTGGTGATAAGACACAGCACATTTGAATTTCCTCTTTACTTCACATTATCAGTATAAGAAGAAATGACTGTTTCCTCAATATTTCCTCAATATTCTATCCATATGTGAAGCATTAAAAAAAGACTACTGGGCAAATATTCCTGAAATGTGGCAAAAAATACTAAGTTCCTTGGGTTGTTAACCTTTACTGTGCTTCTTTGAAGGTATAAAAAGAAACACTTTGGTATAAAAGTTTCAGGGCAAATGCGAAAATTCTCATAGCACTTCTTTGAACTTCATTTAAATTTAGCTTCAAATATTCTGATTTCCTATTGCTGGAGTTTTCTTACCATTTATTATTCAATGATTTATGCTTCTTATTTTATTTAAGTTTTGCAGTTATCTTATTTTCTCTTCCTACCATCTTCTGCTAAACTTACAATCTTAGTATTCAATCTTGATAACACAATATAATCTTGTCGTATTCTTTTTCAGATGGTTACCACAGTCACAGTACATTTCAACATTTGCTATTCTGGTTCCTAAATGTATGTCAGAGCCTTGCAATTCCTCCTCTGACTTCTTGATCTTAACAGCATCGTGATTGCTGCTTCTGTGATTATGTCAAAGCCTTTTCAAGGTACATAAATGCTAAACACAATGGTTTAGTAAACTAGTTCAGCTTCTCCATTAACTGATTTATGGACTGAAGATAGTGGAGGATAAAATGTCTTTTCAACATGGGTTTATTCTTTGCTTTGATTCACTATCCAGACAAGTGTCTACCCACAGGCACAAGATAAGATATTCATGGGTATATGATTAACAAATGTGGTTTCAAAGGCTTGAAATTGCTTTAATTTATTCTATTTTGTAGCAACCTTTTACAACGGAGTTAAAATTAACCCTGAGGTCTGTGGCTTCTTATGGAACCCTTTTAAATGTATGATTGTTATTTAAATTCTCCATCTTTCCCTCATGTTAGCATAGCTGCATTAATATCAATGCTTTTAAATATATTTCATAACAAGTTGTAATTACAAGTGAAGTGATTCATGTAGCCTAATTTAAGATACAGTATCTCACAAAAGAAGAACAGATTTAACAAGAAAAGTTTCAAGGAAGATAATTATTCATTAGAATTAATAGTAGTGAACTTTTCTTCTTTCATTTAAAGGGTAACTGAAGTATGTTTTAATCAGGTATGACAAGACTCAGATATGGACAGAGTGTCAAGAAAGAAGAAGTTTCTGTATTCACAGATTTCTAGAAACAGGAATCAAAGCACGTTAGGCAGGGCCAGGTGGGGATGCACTAGGGTTGGTTAGGAGGCAGAGGGAATGAGAAGGAAACACAGAAGATCCTCACTTGTGGTTCCATGGGAAGGAATGGGTGAGACAAGGTGAGCAGGCTGAGCTGCTTCGGATTGGGTAGTCTGAATAATTTTGGTGGACTCTGCAGCTGCCGAGATTGTGCCTAGATACCTGATACCTGGCCCTGGGGTAACGAGGGCAGATGGGTAGTGGCCCAAAGTGAATTAGGGTAGGTGGGTAGTGGCCCTTTGAAAGCTGGAACTGTTTGAGATATGGGCTCTGGATTGATTGTTTTACTTGTCAGTCATGCTCATAGGTGAGTTGTTTGCTATCTCTAGGAGTGATAGAGCCCTGAGAGGGACAGTCCCTGAGAGCAGCTCCAGATGAAAAAGCATGAGAAACATGAGGTTAAAACATTTTTTTAAATTATAAACTAATGTATAATAAATGTAAATCTTATTTGTAGATACTACTTTAAAAATGTGTTTTAGAACATGATGTCCAAGACATCATTGTCAGGGCATTCACTATATGCTGGCATAAAAGATGACTTAGTGCATAGTTTTGTCTCATTTTAAAGACAAAAGAAAAGAGAGATAATTGCAATTTCATGCAGGTTGCAGTTTTTAAAGTACTTCCGTGTAACTTACTGTGTTTGTCTTCTCCACAATCTTGTGTGTATAGGTTTCCCTCATTTTAGAAAGGAAACAAGCTATTCAGAGAGGTTAGGTAACTTGTCAGAATCACTGTATCAGATGTTTCCATGCTTTGCTGATTACACCTGTGGTGGAGTGTGAGGGGCTTAGCATTCAGGTTTCTGATACCTTCAGGTGGGACTGGACTTTCCAGCTTCCTAAACATGCAGAGGGCTTAGAGCACTTGAGACCATTTTGAATAATTTTCCCCATGACTCTCTTATACAGAACTAGCCATCTATTTTTATATATTTATTTTCTTTCTTAGCTGCTGTGCCGAGAGAAGAATGAGTGGAAACAATTTAGTTGGAGGTGAGGAAGCCTTTGGGGTCAGGGAGTCCACACCTAGATAATACCACTTCTTAGCAGGGTTAGTAGTATCCTGTCTTTCCTTGAAAAGAATGAGAGCTGCAAGCAGGGATGTGTTCTAAAGCTGTTAGAAGAGAGTTACAGAGAGTGAGAAGGCAATGAAAAAGGACTTAGATCCTGTTATCACTTAAGTAATCAGAATATATAGTGTTTTTTTTTCCAGCATTAAGGCTAAGATCAGAAGCAATATTATTTCTAAAGAGAAAGCTTAACAAGTTCTAGATGAATTGCAGTTATGATTGAGACTTTTTTTTTGTTTTTTGAGATGAAGTTTCACTGTTGTTGCCCAGGCTGGAGTGCAATGGCCTGATCTCAGCTCACCACAACCTCCGCCTCCCAGGTTCAAGCGATTTTCCTGCCTCTGCCTCCTGAGTAACTAGGATTACAGGCATGTGCCACCACAGCCAGCTAATTTTGTATTTTTAGTAGAGACGGGGTTTCTCCATGTTGATCAAGCTGGTATCGAACTCCCGACCTCCAGTGATCTGCCCATCTCAGCCTCTCAAAGTGCTGGGATTACAGGCATGAGCCACCGCACCTGGCCTGAGATTAGTTTTAATTCCTGGTTTTCTTTAACACTTCATTTTAGTGTCATATTTCACGTTAATAGTATTGAGTAGAAGAGTCTTGTGATAGATAGGTAAAGTTATTAACATAATGTAGGTCAGAGATCTGCTAGATGTATTGAGGAGAGAGCTCTAGGAGACCATCCAGCAGAAAGGAACATTGTAGACAAAATGGTACTCAGATTGGGTAACTGTTTTTGAAAAAGAAATGGTCACAGAGATTTGGTGGGAAGTAGAATTTAATAACAGATTGACCCAGAAATGAACAAAAATGAAAATATGTCATCGTTGCAAAATATGTCACCTGTACGCTGAAATGGAATGCTGGAGAAGAAAAGGTGGGAGGAGTCATATAAACAGAGCAAAGAAACAATGGAGAAGAAAATGTGGTAAAACGTGATTAATGAAAGTACATTTCTACAAGTATTGTTGAGTTGAACAGGCACAGCATTCTTATTCATTTTGCTAATTGAGAAATAAAATGGTTAATTGTGTTTAACATCAATTTCATTCCAATTCAACATAGATTTGTTGAGACAGGCACAAGTCCTAGGGAACAAAGTTGCCTTGGTGAACATGTTGGCTCCAGTCCCCAGCGACATATAATGATCTGGGAAAAGGGTTGTAGTGACAGTTTCCAGTTCCCAACATCCATGTGCTCTCCCTTCAAGCAGAACCTGATGTCAGCAGATCAAATATCAAATACTTAGGATTGTTTTAGGGTTGTATGTTGTTTCTGATACCCTTCTTCTGAGTCCACTGTCATGTATTGTAATAGAACTAGCTAGGGCTTGAGGTATTGTCAAAGCACACACTTCAGAATAAGAAAAAAGAATGTCAAAACATGCGCAAGAACAAATTGCACTTTAGCATTCTAATTGATTTTACTAATTTTTGCTTATCCTTATATGTCCTGTCTCCTCACTTCACTCCAGTATATGTACAAATGTATGTATGGTGATAATTTTACCATACATTTTCTCTTTATTTTTCTCTATGTCTCTATTTTTTCTCAAATGAATAACTAATAATATATTAACCAGATAAAAGAATGTACCAGTTGTACCATAAAGCTTCTTGCAGCACTGCGGAAAATTTCTCACCTACTGGTGAGAGCAGACAAGATTTTCTTGATGAGATGATGGTCAAGGGTCCAAACTTGTCTGAAAAGGTACTATGGTTTTTGTTTGTTTCTTTCTTTTTTGATATGCTGTCTCGCTTTGTCACCAAGGCTGGAGTGCAGAGGCAAGATCTCGGCTCATTGTAACCTCCTCATTCCAGGTTCAAGCAATTCTCCTGTCCTACCCTCCCAAGTAGCTGGGATTACAGGACTGTGCCACTGCCCCTGGCTATTTCTGTATTTTTAGTAGAGACAGGGTTTCAACATGTTGGCCAGGCTGGTCCTGAACTCCTGACCTCAATTGATCCCCCTGTCTTGGCTTCCCAAAGGGCTGGGATTACAGGCATGCGTTCACCTCGCCCTGCCTTAAAAGGCACTATATTTTCACTAGAATGGTGGGTTTTGAGCACTGTTGTGCATATAAATACCTATCAGTTTTTCAGGACTGCCATAACAAATTTCTAGAAAAACTGGTACTCAGATTGAGTATCATTTCTAAAGACTGATTACTTAAACAGATTTTTTTTTTAATGCTCTGAATGTTATAAGTGCAAGATCAAGGTGCCAAGCAGAGTTGGTGAGGCATCTCTACTGACTAGTAGGTGGCCACCTTCTCGCTGTGTTCTCACATGGCCTTTTCTCTGCACACTCATTCCTGATGTCTCTTTCTCTTCATTTAAAGGCACCAGTCATGTTAAATTAAGTCCTCACCTTTACAAATTCATTTAACCTTAATTACCTCTTTAAAGGCCATATCTCCAAAAACAGTCACATTGAGGGTTAGGGCTTCAGTGTATGAATGAATTTTGTGGGTACACTTCAAACCACAATTGCATGATAGAAGTGTGAAGAATAAACACTGAAAGGTTCATTCATCTGATCCGTATGTGTGGATCAGCCAAGGCTTTGCTGGGCAATCATTACCCATTATTGTGACTGGGTGTGGCTACTTCATGCATTGGGGATATCAAATTAGAAATAACACCTTGGAAGAAAGGTGTCAATTTAGTGGTGTGGGTGTTCGAGCAGCTAGACATCTTATATTAGTTTACATTTTGATAAAATGGATTTCTTGAGGGAGATCAACTTGTCAGATGGTAATATGAGTTTTAGATACTGGATTCCTTCTTTGAAGGCTTAATTTGCCTAGTGATCAAATTGAAAAGTGCAATTTTAAAACTAGGTCACTAAACGAGGTTATTCAGGGAAACAGACTTAGCATGAAAGGAACATAAGCAGATTCACATGATAGTGTTTAACATTCAAACACTTTCTATAAAATTAGTTCTAAAACTGATCGTGGCTCAGTTTGAAGCATGCCCCATTGCTTTAGAACTTGGGATGTATTTGCTACTCACTACACAAATTCAACGTTGTTTTGTAGTGTCACCTAGTGATCATTTAATTTCTTAGAGCCTGTTACCATGTTTGAGAAACTCTTTCAGATAATGCGTGGAATGTCATATTGCTGAATTTGATCTAATGATTTTTTATACCAATTGAGACATAGATAAATGATTTTTCTATTTTTGTGTCAATTTTTATTACACATTTTTCTAAAAATTTCTCCTTATCAGAATTTCAAAGTTTATGGAGCTGAAAATCATTTTTTTAAATATATCAAATGTCTAATAAAATCTCCATTATTTTACTATTTATAATTCATTCTTATGGCTTTTCTTCATGGTCATTAAGTCCTTACAAATTATTTATTTATTTGGTGATCATTGTCAAAGATTTTTTTGTTTTTTACTTCATTAATTTTGGCTTTTGTTGTTTTATTTTCTTTCCACTCTCTTGGTTATACTCCTTCATATATTGTTTTTCTGTTTTAAGATGAATGCTTAACCCTTTAGTTTTCTTTCTTTCTTTAAATAAATGTATTAATTTTGTATATTTTCTGCTTTTTAGATAGATAAATCTCATTAATTTATCTTTAGGGAAAATTGTCACAAATTAAAAGGCACAGAATCAAGTGTTTGCTTCAATGAGTTTCGATATTGCACACACCTACAGGTACAAAGTTTAGAACATATTTATCATCCCAGAAAGTTCCATCTTACTTCTTTCCAGACATCAATCAGAAGTAACAACTTTCTGATTTTTATCACCATAGATAAATTTTGCCTAGTCTTTGAATTCATATAAATAAAATCATCAAGTAGGTAATCTTTTGTGGTCTAGCTTCTTTTGTTTAACAGTATTTTTTAATGTTCATTCATGCTGTTGCATGTGTCTGTAGTTTACTCATTTTGATTTGCTGAGTAATATTTCATTATGTGTGTAACACACATAGCTTATTCATCTGTTGATGGACATATGAATTTTCTTCAGTTTTGAACGATTATGTATGAAACTAAAAAGAACATTATTGTACATGCTTACATTTCTCTTGTGAAATACCTAGGAGTGAAATTGCTGGGTCATAACATAGATTTATATTAAATTTTATAAGATACTGCCAAGCAGTTTTCCAAAGTACTTTTGCCATTCAACTTACCAGCAGCGATGAATTAGTATCTTCATTTTACATGGTGAAACTGTCTAAACTTCAAAAGCTCTTCTAAAGAGTATTCAAATAAAATCTAACTATGGCTTTCACTTTTATAACCCAGTTGAGTAAAGATGTTGAGCATTCTTTTCATGAGATTATTGACTATACATCTTCTTTGGTGAAGTGTTTATTCAGGTATTTTTATTATTATAAATTTTATTTGTATTAGTTGATTTATTTTTCTTTTGGTATTTACTTATATGAGCTCTTTAGATATTCTTTTTTAATGTCTTTCACCGGATAAGCTTACTGCAAATATTTCCTCACAGACTGTGGCTTGAATATTTAACATCTCAATGGTGTCTTTTGATGAACAACACATTTAAATTTTGATAAAGTCTAATTAATCATATTTTGCTTTCATGATTAGTGAAGCTCATAAGTTTTTTAGCTTAATGCTTTCTTTGCTATTTGCTAATTAGTATTTATAATAGACACTAGTTTTTCCTCTTTTTGTCAGAGAATATTTGGCAGATTATAATTATTTACTTTATTAATCATCTTTTTATTGTTTATATCTGAATTAATTTATCCTATGTAAAACACCATATTGTTGCAGGTTTGCATGTTCATTCAAGTTGTTAACCGTGTTACTTTTCAAGTTGTTTATACATTTATTAATCTATTCTATATTTAACCTCCCAATTTCTGATATATGTTTATTAAGTCTCTCATTAATATTGTGAATTTTAAATTTATTTTTATTGGTTGAGTTTATGGCCAAGGGAAACAAATAATTGCTATATTTTCCTCATCAATTGATACCGTATTTATCACAATAGCATTTTCCATCTAAAATTTTGTTTGAAATATATATGTAAACAACTTTTGTTAAATAAATTATATAAAGTACATGACATGTTTTTCTGCTCCTTTATTTTTAATTTTCCTGTGTAACTTTTCAATAATGTGTCTAATTTGTATCTGAAATTTCAAAATCTTATCTAATAATTTTTTACTATAGTAAGTGAAAAAGCAAATATTTATTTCTGTATGTTTTTGCTGAGTTTAAAGGTACTGTGACATTTCTAATTTTTCAGTAATTGCCTTTCCGTCTTTAAGTAATTTCATAATCATACATTATTTTAATAAAGTCTAAATCTTTTGTATACTTCAATCTTCCTTTTAAGTAGTACATGGGGTGTTCTATGTGTAGTTCATGCTTGTAGTAACTACTCAGAAAACACTCCTTTTCTATTTCCCTTGATACAGATGTCCAAAATTTAATTCACTTTTCATTTAATACAGAAATAGGTGTTAGTAATATTGATTTTTATAAAATGTTCATTAAATTTCCTTTCATATTATCAGTTTTTTGCCCCTTGCTTCTCATTGTTTAAATTCTCATGCTTCTTGCTTCTCATTATTTTTTGTAGATTTCACCCCATTTTGAATTGTTTTATAAAAAAGGCCAAAAATAACAGATTTTAAAAATGATGTAGAGAAAGGGAAACACTCATACACTTGGTGGGATTGTAAATTAGTATAGTCATAAGGAAAACAGTTCCTCAAAAAACTAGAATTGTTAACAACCATATGATCCAGCAGTTTTACTGCTTGGTATATACCCAAATAAAGAAAATAAATATATCAAAGAGATAACTGCACTCCCATGTTTATTGCAGCACTTTACACAGTAAACAAAGTAGGGAATCAACTTAAGTGTCCATCAACAGACGAATGAATAAATATGGTCTATATACACATTGGAATATTATTCAGCCATGAAAAATGAAATTCTGTCATTTGTAACATCATGGATGGAACTGGAGAACATTATGTTAAGTGAAATAAGCCAAGCACAGAAAGACAAATATTGTATGTTCTCACTCATATATGGGAGCTAAAAAAGTTGAACTCATGGAGATAGAGAGTAGAATGATGGTCATCAGAGACTGGGAAATGTAGTGGGGAGACCAGATAAAGTGAGGGTGGTTAATGGTACAAAAATACAGTTAGAAGAAATAAGATTTAGTGTTAAGTTGCATAGCAGAGTGACTATGGTTGACAATAGTTTATTGTTTGCTTCAAAATAAATAGAAGAGTGAAATTGAAATGTTTCTAACACAAAGAAATGATAAATGTTTACGGTGGTAGACATCCCAATTACCCTGATTTAATCATTACACATTATATGCTAGTATTAAAATGTAACATGTCCCATAAAGATGTATAACTATTATGTATTCCTAAAAATAAAAAATATATATACATCATTTAGTTGTAACTTTTTCATTTATAATTTGTAGGTGAAAAAGAAATTCTTGGTCTTATTTTATCTTCACTCTCATTACTTATATTAAATTGAATAATGTGAATGAATTTCAATATAGTGGTTGTCTCTCAGATATAGAAGGAAAATAGCTTTTATGAGGAGCAGAATATGAATTTCATCATTATCTTATCCTTCATTTTATTAAAGATATTTTAAGTAAATATAATAATATGATAATTTTATTAAGATTTTACAGTATACCATGAAAGCTCAATAGAGGTTATACTATTCTCTCTGAATTTTTATATTTAAAAGACTTCACAATAGAAAAAGAAAATAAAATTAGAACATATATATACACACATATATACATATATGCATACACATATATGTGTATATATGCACTTATATATGTGTACACATATATATGTACACACATACATATACATATGCATGTATTTCCACTTTGCTTTCTCTTTAGCATTGTTTCCAATCCCTTGCCTCTAAATAGTACAGCAGGACACAATGTTCAGGGTCAAATACTGGAAAGCCTTTGCTCTCCACACATTTAGCCTTAGAATGATTACTAAAGATAAGACACATTTTTCTCATACACTAGTTTTACAACATAATTTAATTGATATATAGTTCTTTTGAGATTTCATTGACTTTAAGCAATTGTTCTTTAACACCAAGAGTGTGAATAAAATATTCATTGCACTAGGCTATTCATTCTTCTTAAGAATTAATCCATTAATGTGGTCTGAACTCATCATTATCATATTATGCTTCAATGACCTGTGTGTGGCTATAAAGGCAATGAAAGTTGAAGGAACCACTAACAGTCTATTTATAGACTGTTTGGAGAGGCTTTTTCCTGAATAATGTTTGCTCCAATTAGAAAATTATGTATTATATACATATATGCATGTAATACATGGATAACATAAAACACATATAAATATATGTATAATAGACACATTTAATATACACATAGGTACATTATATACATATATGTATGCATATATATGCCTATACATACACATATACACAAATACATACATATATATATATATTTCATGTGTTTTAAACTTGCTTCCTCTCCTAAATCATTTTACACATTTGAAGAAAATGAATGTCTGGCTTTAAGTTTCTAGTTTTGTGCCTTGTTTTAATAGGGATTAAAACACTGTCTTTGTTGATTCAGAAGATTAATTAATAGTTTTAGCCATGTGTTTTCAAAATTGCCATCAAGTTCTTTTGATAACACATTCATTTAGAAGTAGATTCACTTGATTTTTTTAAACCTACATAAGTGGATTCATATGCTGTCATTATTCTGCCGCAATGACCAAAATCATCACCACACTGCAATACCTCCATGCTGCCAACCATCTTATCATCCATCATCACATTATTAACTTTGTCCTTAGTAAAATAAGTGTCTGAGAATGTGACACACTGCTGTGCAGAAGAAGTTTTACAAGGGAGAGGAACAGAAAGTTAGGGAATCGCTCTCTATTCCTTTGTTCCTCTGTCTTTACATCTTCATCTGTATCTCTCTGATTTCCTCTACTACTTTTTTCTTTCTTTTTTCACAAACCTTGAAGATAGAATGAACACATGACTAAAAAGTCGCTAACATTTATCACTTTATTTTACTAGCTTGGAATTAAACGGTTTAAACAAAATAATCATGTAAACCTACATTTGCAAGAAAACTAGGCCTCATTCTGGTGACTTAAGTTTTATTTCATTTGAACTTTTACTTTAGATACAGGGATACGTATGCAGGTGTGTTACATGGAAATATGGTGTGATACTGAGGTCCTGGGGTATGGATCCCATCACCCAGGTAGTCAGCATAGTACTCAATAGGTGGTTTTTCAATACATGCCTCCCTCCTGCACTCCCCACTCTGGTTGTCTGTAGTGTCTATTGTTCTCATGTCTATCTCCATGTGTGCTCAGTGTTTATCTCCCACTTACATTAAGTGAGAACATGTGGTTTCTGTTCCTGTGTTACTTTGCTTAGGATTATGGGTTCCAGCTGCATTCATGTTGCTGCAGAGGACACTATTTCATTCTTTTTTATGGCTGTTTAGTATTCCATGGTATACATGTACCACATTTTCTTTATCCAATCTACCATTGATGAATATTAGGGTTGATTCCATGTCTCTGCTATTGTGAGTATCACAGTGATGAACATCTCTGAGTACATGTATTTTTTGGTAGAATAATTTATTTTACTTTGGCTTTATAGCCAGTAAGGGGAATCACTGAATCAAATGGAAATTATGTTTTACATTCTTTGAGAAATCTTCAGACTGATAACCACAGTGGATGGACATTTCCAGCAACAGTGTATAAGCATTCTCTTTTCTCTACAGCCTTGCCAGCATCTGTTGTTAGACTTTTGATAATAACTATTATGACTGGTTTAGGATGGTATCTAATCATGCTTTAGTTTTATATTTCTCTGATGATTAGAGGTATTGATCATTTTTTTGACTGTTGGTCAAGTGTATGCCTTTTTTGTAGAATTGTCTATTCATGTCATTTGCCCGATTTTAAATTGGGTTATTTAACTTTTATCTGTTGAATTGTTTAACTTTCTTATATATTCTTAATATTAGACCTTTGTTAGATGCATAGTTTGTGAATATCCTCTCTCAGTCTGCAGGTTATCTGTTTACTATGTTGATAGCTTCTTTTGCTATGCAGAAGATCTTTAATTAATTAGGTCCCATTTGTCTATTTTGTTTTACTTGCAATTATTTTTGGGGGCTTAGCTAAAAATTCTTTCCCAAGGGTCGATGCCAAGAAGGGTATTCCCCAGGATGTCTTCTAGAATTTCTATCATTTGATGTCTTACATTTAAATGTTTGATGCATATTGAGTTAGTCTTTGTATATGGTGAAAAGTGAATGTACAACTTCTGCATATGGCTAGCCAGTTATTGCAGTACCATTTATTGAATAGGGAGTCCTTTCCCCATTGCTTGGTTTTGTTGGGCTTGTAGAAGATCAAATGAACGTAGGTGTGTGGCTGTATTTCTGAATTGTCTATTCTGTTTCATTGGTTTACCTATCTGTTTTGGTACTAATGCCATACTGTTTTGGTATTGTACTTTTATAGTATAGTTTGAAGTCATGTAGTGTGATGTCTCTGGCCTTTGATGTCTGTTCTTTCTGCTTAGGTTTCCTTTGGCTATGTAGGCTTTTTTTTTTGTTTTTTGTTTTTTTTTTGGTTCCATATGAATTCTATAATAGTTTTTTCTAATTCTGTAAAGAGCGACTGGTAGTTTCACAAGAAAGTCATTAAATCTGTAATTAATTTGGGCATTATGGTCATTTTTACAACATTGATTCTTCCTATCCATGAGCATGGAATGTTTTCCATTTTTTTTGTGCCTGTTATCTCTGATTTCTTTGAGCAGTATTTTGTAATTGTTGTAGAGATCTTTCATATCCCTGCTTAACTGTATTCCTAGGTATTTTATTAATTTTTGTGGCTATTGTGAGTGGGGATTGTGTTCTTAATTTGGCTCAAAGATTGGATGTTGTTGGCGTATAGAAATGCTACTAATTTTGGTACCTTGATTTTGGAAGCTGTAACTTTTCTGAAGGTTTTTCATTGGATATAGGAGCTTTGGAGCAAAGACTGGGGTTTTCTAGGTATGGAATTATATCAGCTGGAAGTGGAGATAGTGTGAGTTCTTCTCTTCCTATTCATTTGCCTGTTTTTTCTTTCTCTTGCCTAATTGCTCTGACTAGGACTTCCAGTATTATGTTGAAATCTAAGTGATAGAGGACATTCTTATTTCATTCTGGTTCTCAAGGGGAGTGCTTCCAGCATTTGTCTGTTTAGTATGATGTTCACTGTGGGTTTGTCATAGACGCTATTATCAGTTTAAGGTACGTTCCATCAATGCTTACTTCATTAAGGATTTTTAACATGAAGGGATGTTGAAATTTAATTGAAAGCCTTTTGGGCATCTGTTGAGATGATCATGTGGTTTTTGTTTTTAGTAATGTTTATGTAGTGTATTACATTTATTTGTTTACTTATGTCAAACCCACTTTGCATTCCAGGAATAAAGCCTACTTGATCATGGTATCTTAACTTTTCGATATGCTGTTGGATTCAGTTCTTTAATATTTTATTGAGTACTTTTGCAACTATATTCATCAGAGACATTGCCTGAAATTTTATTTTTCTGTTTTGTCTCTGCCAAATGTTGGTATCAGGCTGATGCTGGCTTCTTATATTAAGTTATCAATCCTCTTTGATTTTTTGGAATTGTTTTAGGAGGATTGGTACCAGTTGTTCTCAGTATATCTGGTAGAATTTGGATGTGACTCCATCTGGTCCAGGTCATTTTTTTGGTTGGTAGGTTCTTTATTATTGGTTCAATTTCAGAAGTAGATGTTGGTCTATTCATGGTTTTGATCTCTTCTCTGGTTCAATCTTGGGAGATTATGCATTTCTAGGAATTTATCCATTTCCTTTAGATTTTCTAATTTGTGTGCATGGATTTGTTCGTATTAGTCTTTAGGTATCTTTTGTATTTCTGTGATATCAGTTTTAATATGACCTTTGTCATTTCTGATTCTGATCTTCTCTTTCTTCTTTATCTAGCTTGGGGTCTATCACGTTCGTTTGAAGAAACAACTTTTGTTTTATTGATCTTTAAATGGATTTTTGCATCTCAGTTTCTTTCAGTTCATTTCTAATTTTAGTTATTGATTTCTTCTATCTTTGGGGTTAGTTTGTTCTCTTTTTTCTCCAGTTCCTTTAGGTATGTAGATTGCAAATTTGAGATTTTCCTAATTTCTTGATGATGATGATATTCAGCACTATACACTTTCCTCTTAACACTGCTTCTGCTGCATTCCAGAGATTTTGGTTAGTTATGCCCCTATTTTCATTTGTTTCAAGGATTTTCTTTATTTTTACCTTAATTTCCATATTCACCCAGAGTGATTCAGGAGTAGATTGTTTAATTACCATCTAGTTGTGTAGCTTTCAGATATCTTCTTGAAACTGATTTCTATTTTTATTGCATTGTGGTCTGAGAGTGTGTTTGGTGTGATTTTAATTATTTTAAGATATATTGAGACTTGCTTTATGACTTAGCATGTGGTAGACCTTCGAATATGTTCCATGTACAGATGAGAAGAATTTATATTGTGTGGATGTTATGTGGTGTGTTCTGCAGATATCTATTAGGTCCCATTGGATTAATTCAAGAGTTTCTATGTGAGCTTTCTGCATCAATGGTCTGTCTAATGCTATTGATGAGGTAGTGAAGTCTCCCACTATTATTGTCTAAGTATTTTCATAGATCAAGATTTATTTTATAAATCTGGGTGTTCCTATGTTGGATGCATATATATTTATGATACTTAAGTCTTCTTGTTGGATTGCACTCTTCTTCATTATATATTGCCAATTTTTTGTCCTTTTTAGTTAAATATTTAAAGTCTATTTTATCTGATATAAGAATGGCAACTCCTGCTCTTTTCTTTCCCCATTTGCATGGTAGATCTTCTCATAAACCTTCACTTTGAGCATGTGGATGTTGTTCTATGTGACATGGGTATCTCGAAGACAGCAGACAGTTCCTATCTCTTATCCAGTTTGTCACTGTGTGTTTTAGCCTATTTATATTCAGAGTTAGTATTGATATGTGAGATTTTTATTCTATCGTCATGTCGTTAGCTGATTGTTATGTAGACTTGTTTGTGTATTTGCTTTATGGGCTATGTGCTTAAGTGAATGTTTATAAAAGAAGGTGTTGCTCTTTTCATTTCATGGTTAGCACTCCCTTAAGGACTTGTAAGGCCTGTCTAGTTGAAACAAATCCCCTCAGCTTTTGTTTGTTTGAGAAGAATGTTATTTTAACCTTCACTTATGAAGCTTAGATTGGTGGAGTATGAAATTCTTTATTGAAATTTCTTCTTCAAGCATGCTGAAAATAGGCCCCCAAGCTCTTCTGGCTTATAAGGTTTCTGCCTGGAGGTCTACTACCAACCTGATGGTTTCTCTCTGTGCATGACCTGACACTTCTCTCTAATTCCCTTTAAATTTTTTTTTTTTTTTTTTTTTTTTTGCATTGACTTGGTGAGTCTGATGACTATGTGCTTTGGGGATATATAGTATCTGACCAAGTTTCTTTCTATTTATTGAGTTTGACTGTGAACCTGTCCAGTGATATTAAGAAACTTTCTGTGGACTGTATACTCAAATGTATTTTCCAATTTGTTTATTCTTTCTCCTTCTTTCTCAGGGATTTCCATGAGTCATAAATTTGATTTCTTTATCTTATATTTCTCAGAGGGTTTGTTCATTTCTTAAAATTCTTTTTTTTTTTTTTTTTAATTTTTGTCTGATTGAGTTGATTTGAAGAACTTGGTCTCTGAGCTCTGAGATTCTTTCCTCAGCTTGGTCTATTCTGATGTTAATACATTTGAGAGTATTATGAAATTATTGTAGTGAATTTTTGAGCTCAAGAGGTTCAGTTGGATCTTTTTAAAAATAGCTATTTCATCTTTCAGCCCTTGAATAATTTTACTGAATTGCTTGGCTTCCTCTAATTTAGTTTCAACTTTATCTTGGATCTTAATGGGCTTCCTTGCCATCAAGATTCTGAATGCCATGTCAGTTATTTCAGTCATTTCGGAATGGCTAAGAACCTTTGCTGGGCAGCTTAGTGGGCTCATTTGGAGGTAAAGAGAAAGTCTGTCATTTTGAATTGCCAGAGTTGTTGCACTGAATCTTTCTTATCTGGGAAGAGGTAGTCCTTTATTACATAAATTGAGTGTGGTCAGTTGACTTTATTTCTGGAAGTTTTCAGGGGGCCAAGGCTCTGTACATGCATTTGTTATTGAATTCTTGTCCTTGGTTTCATAAGGTGGTGCATTAGCAAAGTCTTTTATGTGTCAAAGTTTGGGCTGTGATCTAGAAGATAGCACCTGAGAGATGGGTGATGCATAGGCTTTCACTCAGCCTTATGACTCCTTTCTACATGCTTGCATTTGCAGCTGTGCTCCGTGGTACAAGGGGGAGAAAGGTGCCCATCTCACCAGGTCTACTCCTGGGCTTTGGAGGTACCACTTGCAATCACTGGCACTGTGCCCACATGTTTCTTTCTTTTTTTGTTTTGTTTGGTTTTGTTTGGTTTGGTTATGTGTTTGTTGCCATGGGGCTCCCTCAGGCAGAGGTCTGTCAAGGGGATAGGCCACACCCTTAGTGGACCCGCCCTGTGGAGGGAGGTGCACCCATATCCCACACCAACCTGTGAATCTATACAATTTACCTATCTGTTTTCTGAGACTGTGAGCTCCTCCCCTGCTCAAATGCCAGAGTGGCACTCCTGAGCTGTAAGGCACAACCCTGGGGTGCCAGGAACTGGTTGCGCCTCCCTCCTCTGGACCCTAGGAGTCGGTTCCAGGTGTGCTGAGGGATAGGAAGAGCTGCCTGGCTGTTGGAATGCGCTCGGTTGGAGCAAAGCACCCAGGCCATTCAGTGGAAGCTGCACTGTGTACACACTCCTACGGGGCAGCCAGGCAGGAGCCCTTTGAGGGGCTAGTCAGGAGACAGGCCTGCAGCACAGATGTGCCCTAGCCCCATGGGGAAGTTGGCCCTGCTTTCTCCTGGTTCACCAGTTACCTGAGGTCAGAGCCTCTCATTGGGAGAGGGGTGCCCTCAGGGACGGGCACTTATGGCTAGGCTCCATGGAGCTGTCCCACACATAAAGGTCCCTGGCTCCATGCCTGCTAAAGCCTCCTCTCCCTCTATTCTCTAGACAGATCACCCTGACAGATCAAATATCTGTGGGGCAGGTGAGGGTCCTCTGCCGCTAGGATCCCAAAGGTCCACAGCAAGAATAGGCAGTGCCCCAATCCCTTCACTCACCTCTTCCCCAAGAGCTGTTGAGGGCCAGGAACAAGCCCTTGTGTTAGGCATCTACACAGGGTTCTCAGCTTTCTTTCTCTTCAGGCTCACTATTTGCGTCTTTTCTCCATCCACATTCTGCATTTTCTCTCTGAAGATCTGCTCCTATTATGATAATTTAGTCAAAATCCTGGTTTCTCTCGGTGGGAGTGACACTTCCCTGCTGCGTCTGGTCGGCCATCTTGAAAAGGATCCAGTGATCTTATTTTTGACTGAATATTTGTGCATTTCTTTTGAACCCACCTGGAGAAATGGACATAAACAATAGAAACAAACAATGAAATAGAAGTGAGGAGCTTGAAATTGGAGTCTGCGTGACTTGGATTTGAATTCTGGCCCCACTTTCTATTGAATTGGTAATTAGATTTTTTGGATATTAAATTCTAGTTTGTTCTGTGTTTACCATTGTTGAAATGGAATGCATTTTAGTCCAACTTTAGATACATAAATACCTGTATACATACTCATATAAATATATATAAAAACACATGCATATGCATGCATATACATACACAGGACATTTTGCCTGCTGGTCTCTCTGCCTAGCAGGTTTTCCCTTATATATTTCCATGATTCTTCTCATCATTTCCTTCTGATATTTTCTTGAATGTTATCATCTTAGTAGTCTTCCATAGTCAACCTACCTAAAATTTCACCTCTCTCTCACTTTTTATATTGCTTTTCCCCTCTAATTTCTAATCCATTTTCCTTTATCTCCCACTTCAGTGAGGAGGGTAATAAATATACAGGCATATAAATACATATATTGTGTGTATAAATAAATGTATAAAAGTATGTCAACATATTAAGAAAATTTCTTCAATATTGTATTTGATTATAATAATGATGTCTTCCTTAATAGCTTTTTTAAAATCCATATTTTTAAATTTCTTCAATTTCTGAGAAAATATGGAAGAAATAAAATCTATTATTAGAGGAATACATACTTTTGAAAATTATTTCTTAGTGTTCCTAATGAAGAAAATACTTTCGTTCTTTTAAGAAATACTTATTGTGTCTCTTCTACATAGCAAGTTATGTTATAGATGCTAGATTTAACAGTGGTTAACTAAATAAACATAAATATATGCCCTCATGATTTAATCCTGGAGGTGGAGAAAAACAAAAAAGCAAATAGAAAAATGAAATGCATATATTTTATACTACTAGTCCTGAGCAGAAAAAGTATAAAAGGGAAAAGGAATAATAAAAAGCAAGACAGAGTCTACTGACTCTGAGAAGTCAGTCTACAAGACTACTGAGATGATATTCAAAAAAAAAAAAAAAAAAGATCAAAATGAAGTGATGGGGAGAATCATGGAAACATCTAAGAAAGAGAGTATTTAGAAGAGCCAGTGAGAAAAATACCCCTAAATTATGAGAATGCCTGAAATACCCAAGGAACATAGAGGACAATGTGGCTGCTGCTTGTGCACAGAGAGAGTAGGAGTTAAGATCAGATAGGTAATGGATGGCCAGCTCTTACAGGGTTTTTGTTTGTTTCTTTTGACTGCAGTAAAACCTCCATCTTACTTTAATAAAATGGAGAGTTTTGAGAAGAAGATTACAATTGTGTGATGTGAGTTACAACATTACTATAATTGCTTTGTTAGAAAGTAGCTGAAGTAGGAAAAGGAAAGAAATAAGGAGACAAGTTATGAAACCATCATAATAATCCAAGTGAGAGCCATTGGTGCCTTAGACCACACTGTGAGTGGTAGAGGTGGTGAGAAGTGGACAGATTCTGTATATACTTTAAAGGCCAGTAGGATTTATTGATGGGATGATGTGAAATATGAGGAGTGCAGTCAACATTGGCCTCAGCAACCGGAAGGACAAAGTTGCCTTTACTGGCATGGTAGAAGACGACAAGGATCAGGCTTTCAAATAAAAGCAGGAATCAGGACTTCTCTTCTGGATATCTAGATTGAGCTGTCTATTGGACATTCTGATGAATATGTCCATGAGGCAGTTGGGTACATGAATCTGGGGTTTTAAGGAAAGATGAGATGGAGATACAAAATGCAAGTGTTTTCAGTTTATAGATAATATTTAAAACCATGGAACTAAGTGAAATCACCAAATAAATGTATGATAGCAACATTGAAGACTAAGTTCAGGGACTGAACTTTGGAGTACTCAGAAATTCTGAAATTCAGGAAATAAAGGCAATTAGAAAATATAACTAAGGAGGAACAGTCCTAGAGATGCAAAGGAATCCAAGCATGTATAGCACCGTGGAAAGGAAGTGAAAAATTTCATTGTGGAGAAAATGATCTGCTCTGTTAAATGCTGCTGATATATGTCAGTGAGTTAAGAACTTATCATTGGCCTTTGCCTTTAGCAATTTGGGGCCATTGATAATCTAAACAAAACAAAACAAGTTTCTGTGAAGTGTTGGGGCAAAAACCTGATTGGAGTGGATTTACAAAACAGTAGAAGAAATATTGATACAGAGCATATTAACACATCTTTCAAGATGTTTGGCTATAAAGCAGTAGGGAGCAAATGTCCTTTTTAAATGTCTGGTTAGTAAATATTTTAGTCTTGTTAGTTTATGTGGGCTATGTTGCAATTACTCAACTCAGCCGCTCATCTCTGTGGAAGCAGAAATAGACAATATTTAAATGATTGTGGCTGAGTTGTGATAAAACGTATTTACAAAACAGGCAGAGGGCCAGATTTTACTTGTGAGCCAGAGTTTGCCTCCACTGCTTAGGGAAAAGAATAACTCAGATGATCACTGATACAGAGTGAGCCTAGGAAATTCAGTGGAACCTTAGTTTAATGATGATCTGTAACAGTTTTCTAGTGTTTTGTGTGATAATGGCAGTACTGGCAATACTTACTATATTTGCATTCACCTGGTTTATTTAGAAAAATTTGTTTACAATCATCATTCTCTTTGTTTTCATCATTATTGTTTTTAAAAACCATTTACAGTTAGAGATAGCTACTTGAGAATATACTTATGAGTTTTATCAAGTAAGAAAAGGAGAAGCTAATTGTGAATTTTTCAATGGGCATTATGCATTTTTGTTTTTCTGTTTTTCTTATGGTCACCTTTTCTTTTAAGTACTGTAATGTATTTATTGACCAACTAGGTATTTTTTGAAGATATGTATTTGTGGCCAAGATCAGATACTCTGGAAAGAAAAAAAAAAGATAAGTCAGAAAAAAGGACAAAGAGTGGAAGTAAAAAGAAGGGATTTCTAAACTGGTCATTTCTTTATTCTCCTTTGCTTCATTAATAAAATCTTGGATAATATGGATCAGGGTGGCTTTAAAGATCATCCACACTGTCATTTGAATTGTATTTGGTGGGACAGTTTTTTATTATAGCATACTGCAGTGAACTTATATAATATCCTAAAGTTCTAAGCATTGTTGAATTGCCTGGCTATGTGTAGTTTATTGAAATTTTCTGGCTTTTGTCCACAACCCTTAGTTCAGGATTTGAATAATTGATTTATAAGACTCTTCTTTATAATTTTTATTGATTTGGGACATTTACATAGTTGATATTCCTCTATTCTTGTGGGGATCATTTAAAAAGAGCATCACATGATTACTCATATATAGATAATATAAATTTCTCTCTGTTTTTAGTGACTTTTTTGCTATCTGCCTACTTTTCCTGACCAGCAACAAGCCCTGAATAATTTTTGTTTCAGGCTATAATTTAGTTCCTAAGAAATTCTTATAGCAGCTATCTCCTGAATGCTGTAAAAAATACCTAACAGAAAATGGAAACATAAAAAATCACTTTCAAAAGAAAGATCATGTTTTAAATACACCACAGTTTTTGTTTGTGTGTGTGCGTGTATGTATATGCGTATTTCAGTAATACAAGAAAGGCATATGGAACTTAGCTTAGGGAGTCACAACTATTCCATTGTACAAAATGATTTTAAAAGATTAGAAAAATATAAAAACAATTTATTTAACTCAGTTTTTAAATGCTAAAAGCCATATACATATATATCTTATTTTAGAATTTACATTTATCCAAATTCTAGCAATTAAATATTCATATGATTACCATAGAGTGAGGAAGTAAATTTGATGCAGATTTGATGTCTACAAAATAACCCCGGAAAATCACAGTTACGGGAGTATTTAGGAAGTTGCTAGAGTGGATTTAGGTCATTTTTAAAATAAGAAGCCAGATAATATAAGTTATCTCCTTTTTCACACAGAGTGATTAGAATTCAAGGGCCAGCTAAGAATGGCTACATAATTTGTGAGGCCCAGTGCAAAGCGAAAATACAAAGCCTCCTTTTCAAAATTATTAAGAATGTAACTACCCCAGCTAAACATTAAATGAAGTACAGTGTTTCTCAACACATGGCTTTCTGCTCTGTATAGATTCAATACTCATGAAGCTGTCCCCAACACCACTTTCTCATCACTAGAGAGCGTGGACAGAATTCTTTTCTTCTTGAGTCATTCTTACTAGTCCCTTCTAGACTATTCTTTAATTCTCTGTGATGCAAAATGATTTTGTGATGATGCCTTTCTTTGAAAAGTAGAAATTTTCTATACTTTGATGTTGATTTTAAGCAGGGCTGAATATTACTGTGCTTTATAATAAGTTTCAGAAAGTAAAGGAAGCATATGTTTTACTGTGGCTTCTGAGTATTGTACCTGAACATAGAAAAGAAAGCATGTATTCACTACAAGTTGTTTTTACTCTATAATCATTTACTTAAATATTAACAAATATAAAATCATTGTTGATGGAATTGAATGTTACATACTAAGCTTTGTTATTTAACTACAAAATTTTTCCTGAATAATACAAAATAATATTGAGTAATGCAATTGTCATAGTTCCTTTTGTATGTTGTTGAGTTTCAATGGCAACTATAAATCATGAAATTCATAAAAAAGGAATTGTTATAGCATTATTCAAAAATGTAGTTTCTCAGTGGATTTTACTAGGTACTGTTCATGCTTTTTTTTGTTCCTTATCATCCCATGAGTGATGAAATCATCTCATGTTTTATTAATAAGATGAAATATAATTGCACTTCTATAAGATGGACATTTTGAAACTTATGTAGGATTAGAGGAAGTCGGCTTTATGGAAAGTGTATATAGCATGAACTGTAAACACAGGAGTATTACAAAGTGGAATGATCATAAAATGCATCCCGCTTGCCATCTAAGTGCCACAAGGTAAATGAAATAAAAGATAAAACATCAAAGATACAATGCTTTATTTTTCTCAAAGACCTATGCATTTAGAAACTTGTATTATCTATATTTTTTTCTAATGATGAGCTACACAAATGTGTGCAGCAAGAAATGTAAGGTGGTTTGGTTTTAATTTTTCTTTTACAGACAAATAGAATTTTGGATTTAGATTATAAGAAAACTCAAAAGAAATTAATTTTTTAGTTTTCTATGTCATATATAAATAATATGACTTTGTTCAAATTATGATTCCAGTGTCTTAGGAACAAAATTCTATTTTGAGGATCCCCCAAAATAACAGTAAGTGTGCATTCAGTTTTGAGAGATGTATTATCTGTATAGTATTAATAATCAATATACTATATAATATCACTTTAAACATAACATTTTACATTTTTAAATATCTGTGTGTGTGTGTGCATGCGTGTGCATAGGGAAACAGTTTTGAAGTTTATAATTTTGCTCTCAGTGTTCAAGAAATAAATCCTGGGCTCCTATTTTTCTCTTCTAGTCTAGCACGTTTTTCTACATTAATTTCTCTTCTTAACTGTATCTCTTTTTTTTGCTCTCACTATGTCATTCATTCTACTGTATTTTTACTGAGTTCTAAAGATACTTGGCTCAGTATGCTATTTTTCTCACTTTTCTAATATAAGGAGGTAATTAATTTCTAGGTTCCACTTTACCTTGTGTAAGTTTTGCTATCAGGCATTTTCCTAAGCATTTCTAAGATTAGTGACTTTCTGGTATAATATTATTAATTTGACTTTTGAAACTATGTTACTGAGTGCCATAAATTTTAGAACTGTTTTTCTTTCTAGTGAGTGGATTATATTACCAATATATACTGATATCTTCATTCCTACAACACTGTTGTGTTCATGCCAACTCCTACCGATGATAACTTGCTTCATGATGTGTTCTGGGATTTTTAAATTTGTAAGCTCCTCTAAATTGGAATTTTTCTGTGAGAATTCTTTGAGGCTGTTTTTAAAGTATAAGCTTGCAGGTTGGTTTTATATTTACTTTTGATAAATATCCATTGGCACTGACAAAACAGGATGACGTTAGTCTAAATTTTCTGCCTAGAGCATTTTAAAGTTATTGAGGTATGGTAGGCTTTTCCTTGGGAATTATTGAGACATAATTTTCATGTTTTACTGTGTGCCTGCCATTGATCATGGTCTCCTACGGAGCCCTGTTTTGTGTGTGTGTGTGTGCTGTGTATGTGTTTTGTGTATCTTTGTGTGTGTGTGGTGGAGGATATCTATCTAATCTTACCCATGCTTGGGTTCCGGTTTTTTGTTACAGTTTGAAGTTATAGTACATGCAGGCTTTATGCCATAGATAGATGGACAGATACCTTTGTGAATTTATATACCACAGTCTTTGCTTAGGACAGCTCTTTTTTATTCTTTCTGGCCTCTAGGTTTTACGCTTTCATCAGCTGATCTATGCATTAAACGAAGAGTTAATGTGTTCGGTTTTTTCTTCCCATTTTTTCTTTTGGCATATACTATTAGGAGGATATTTTTCTGAACCTTTTGAAATGGATCAAATCTTTTATGATGATTTAATTTCCATTGCTAGATAATCACTCTCAACCAAAAGCTCACACTAAACTTTTGAGACCTTTTAGGGCCAAACTACTTATTTTCCAGATTTCCTTGAATATACAACATAGACAAGTGTTCTTTTCCCTTTTTGTTTTGTTTCTGAAAACTGCCTGAAGAATATATATTTTAAAATAGATCTGTGCTCTCAGCTGCCATCCTTAGGCAAAAACAGACCATTAGAAGTCTAAACCACTGAATGTGAAAGAATTATATCAGTAAGGACATTTGCCCCTTACCTGTTTCTCACTTCTCTAAAATAAAATCTCACATTTGTTTAATTTTAAAACTTGGCACTAAAAAATTCCCTGCATTTTCTGGTAAGTTTTCCAATATCTGACTATGGGGATTACAAAACTATTTTGCCTGCTAGTAGCACAAAATTCCATTGTTCTTAAATAAATAGGTCTTTATCACTTGCTTATTTATTTTTAATATACTTCTAATATTTCTCTGGATTTATTTTCCTGATTATAATGCTTTATTTATTTTTTGATCCTAATTTTATCCTAGATATTTTACATTAAATTTTCTTTATCATCTGCAGACTGAGTACACTATAAAACAAAGATATGTGTGCCATTAAAAAGTGAAATTATTATTGGGCAAGACAAATTGAGTGGTTTAATAGGGCAGTGTTTTAGAAAATGTGCTTTAGATATAAGGCATTTTATTCACTGAAAAATATGCCATATTGCTTTTCAGAAATTCATTTAAGTTTTTAAATATCAGTTAATGTTGTGTGAGAATAAATCATGTTATTAAATCATTGGCTTGAGGTAATTATGAGCTTGAAACCAATATTGTAGCTCAGCTGTACTACGGCACTGTCACCTTTTATAACTTCCATAAACTTTCACAAGTTTGTTTCATTAAGCTTCAGCATATGGTAAAGAAACATAAATTAACATAAATAATATGATTATATTGAATCAGTGGGCTGAAATTTCTAAATGTCTTGTATTATCATCCTTTACATTTTTTTTGTGGGGGGAGGTTATTACTGTTTTTAAGCATTGGATTTTTCTTCTCTTATTTTATTTCCTGTTCAAGTCTGTTCTCCAAAGTATATCATCAATTACAGTTCTTAATCACAACAATAAAAATCTACCCAGCAGATTAGTTCAACTCTCACTTGCTTTAGCAACATTTATACTTTAAAGTGTGAGTCAGTTGGTCAATTTTTTCCCAGTATTTTGACATTTTGGGTTGTCCTAGTTCGATAATTTATTTCCCTACTCCTGATTTTATACTTTTTTCCCTTCTACTTTTGTTTGGGACTTTGCAAATTATACTAATAGTGACATAGTAATAGTGATGGTTATGTAACACTGTAACATTTTGCTTTAAACAATGGATGAAAATATCTGAAAATGTAAGTCAGTTTGTAGTGTTGATGGTTTTGAATTTTAATTTGTCTAACTTTGATATGCTTGGACATGCATTTAATTTCCTCCAGATTTCTTATACAAATTACTATGCATATTATCTGAACAACTTTTGCAATTAAACCTGGTACTCTTAGAGATTTCATTAGTTCTAATCATAGCTAATTTATTTAAATTCCCAAGAAACTTTTTTTAATAGGCCGAGGACTGTTATATTGTGCTTAGTTAATTACTTTTTAGTAAAAATGAGCAACTGGGGACCCACACAGTAGTTTAGGAAATGAATACATTTGTCACCTGGATGTCCTAGTCTTGAGGAGAATATGTTTTGGGTCTTGGCACTACTGCTCAATCTCCTAATTGGTTTATTTTTTAAAAACCAGGTCACATTTTGGAATTGCCAAACCTGGTCTGTTGGCAACATAATAGAAGACCCAACTACTCATTCAAATTAAAAAAGAAGAAAAAATAAGGTCATATTTAAACAGGGTTACTAGAGTTTACAGGAAGAAATGTTGAGTCTGAGTTAGCAGTGTAATAAATAACCAGGAAAATAAAACTATTCTCAGCGCAACCATATACAGTTGTATGGTAGGGCACTGCCTCAAAACCACCCATGCTAAGTGGGTGAGTTGAGGCTGGAATCCAAGCTTCCCTTGTCAAGTCATGTGATAAGGGAATTGCTTCCATCTCAACCATACCATTTGTCTCCCCTCAAAAGAAATTACTTTCCTAATATTTTTGCCCAAATGAAGCATTTTTAATATTCTCTACATAGCTGCTCTACCGGGTAATAGCAGTCCTGAATAGCCTCACATACAGCAGATTTTTCTCTTTATAAACAGCTTGGGAATGAACTAAATGACTCTAATGATGCCTCAATAAAAATGGTAGCCATGAAGTTTAAGTGAAAGAATACAGTGTTTAAGGGTAATTACAATGCTGAGAAGTTTACTTGAGTGGACAGCATTTCATCAACCAGGCAGCATCAGCCTGCAAGGGATTCAGGACAAAGATGAAGAAGGAAGAGGGGAACACTTTTTTAAAGTATTCTCAAAAGCAAGATGATGAAAATACTTGATTAAAGTGGAATAGTAGTCTTAAAGTTTCTACTTACAGGTTAGTTGGAAGTTTCTGATTGGTTAACCTTTCCCCTCTGCTCTCCTCCCCTCCCCTCCACTCCCCTCTCCTTTCCTCTCCTTTCCTTCTTTTTTTTTTTCTGGGTCTTACTCTGTTGCCCAGACTGGGGTGCAGTGGTGCAATCTCAGCTCACTGCAAACTCCACCTCCCTGGTTCAAATGATTCTCCTGCCTCAGCCTCCTGAGTAGCTGGGATTACAGGCATGTACCACCACACCCAGCTAATTTTTGTATTTTTAGTAGACGAGCTTTCGCCATGTTGGCCAGACAGGTCTTGAACTCCTGACCTCAGGTGATCCACCTGCCTCGGCCTCCCAAAGTGCTGGGATTACAGATGTGAGACAGCGCCTGGTCAACATATGCACAATATTAATGACAATAAAAGTTTGTGTTGAAATGAGATGGAGAATTGAATTTAAGAAAAAATAACTTTCCTAATTGTGTTACATTTGTACATAATTTTATAAGTCCATAGTGACTTGCTGAGTATGCTTTCTATTTCTGGTGCTGTGTCAGGCATACTTAACAGGTAATTTTGGATTTCATGAATAAGCATAAGCTTTTCCATCTTAATTAATGCCAACATTTAACCTTCTATTGTCATGAAGAGTATATATGTCATATGTCCTATGAAAACAATGATAGTGAAGGTATTTTTGTCCTTCCTCACTTGCTTTCTTCTAAAATTTTTGTGACTATTGCTTAGTTTACTAATTTTTTTTTCAATGTATATTGGGTCTTCATTTTGGCTATGTGTTATAAAACATCTATGAATTAATGAAAATTCCACATGACTTTTTTCAAAAAATAAAAAATTGTTTTAAAAAATTTTATGTTGCTGATACAAGTACTATTTTACATTTTAAAGTAGGTAAGAATTACTTGCAATTAATATTTTTTGGTTATATAGAAATAGGTTCTTTTAAAGTGTCTTTTTTTTTTTTTTTTTTTTTTTTGTATTTGTTTATTTTGTCTTTTTGAGACCAAGTTTCACTCTTGTTGCCCAGGCTGGAGTGCAATGGCAGGATCTCAGCTCACCACAACCTCCCAGGTTCAAGCGATTCTCCTGCCTCAGCTTCCCAGGTAGCTGGGATTACAGGCATGTGCCACCATGCCTGGCTAATTTTGCATTTTTTGGTAGAGTCAGGGTTTCTATATGTTGGTCAGGCTGGTCTTAAACTCCTTGTCTCAGATGAACCACCCACCTTGGCCTCCCAAAGTGCTGGGATTACAGATGTGAGCCACTCTGTCCAAAGTATTTTAAAAATAGTTCTTTTTGATACAAATTACATGTCCTGAAAATATTTCATTTGTTTTTATCCTATTTGAAAGACTTTTTTACATAAATAATAAATACACAAATAAGATAGAGCATATAATTAGTATACTAACAGAATAATTTATTAATTCATGTAGACAGTGAAAAACTTTATAAAGACTGAAATTTCTAAATTCTTAATCATAGGCCTAGGATTGATTTATTCAGAATCACTTGAAGATCTTTTGAAAATATGTTTTAATTGCCTCATTGAATTCTAAAATAAACTCTGAAAATAGGAACCATTAATTTGTTAAGAAGTTCCCTCATGTTTGAGAATGGCTCCCTGACTTGTGACAAAAAGTTGCTGAATGGACTTCTAGAGTGATGGCTGTCCTTAGCACCTGGTTTCAGTCTTAGTTCCTCTATTATTTTGCTGTACAGACTTCAACAAGTACATAATTTAAAGACTATTACTTGTCCATTCATAAGACAAGAAGAGTCCTTACTTCATCAAAGGATAGTGTGGATTGCAACAGATACTCATGGTAAAGTTTCTCACATAGTAAGGCATCAATAAATGTTAGTGACATTTAAATATAGCCCCATATACTCTTGCAATGTACCAGACTGGATTATTCTAGCATTGCCATTTCGACTTCATGAAGTTTTATTTCCAAATAGTTTGTCTTTTGTTGTTGTTTGTTGTTTGCAAGCTTGGGCCTCGACTGGTGAAATTATTTGCTGTATCATTTTGAATTTAATTTTTAAAATCACTGTGAGAAATTTATTTTAACACTGCTTTAACTTTGCATTCCTGCTTATTCAGTAACAAGTGAGGTAGCAAACCTATTTACTGAAGTCTGCACAATTAAGAAGGGTGACATTTTTTCCAAGTGCTGGTTTTAGTCCCTCCTCTTCATCCTTCTATTTATACTTTAAGAATAATTGAGCTTTCAGTAAATGACTAAATTAAATGTTTGTTGTGACATTATACAGAATAAGCATTTCATTTATAATTAATTATTTAAGCTGAAGTCATGAGGTGGGGCATGTAGCCTTCTCTTGATTGCAAAGGATTAGTTACACATTCAAGACATTAAACATTTCACGAAGATCAAATTTGTTATCTGAGAATTTGATACAAGTTAGATGAGTTCAAGTTAGTGAACAGATAATCTCTGCTGCTGATTGGTAGCAGATCAGAATAGTTTTTAGTAAGATGCTTTTAGATCATGACAAAATATTTTTCTTCTATGGTAAGAGCACAAAAGAGGAGAAAGGGATAGAATTCAAATGTTTATTCTTCTATGCAGTTAACCATAATTTGGTTGAAGTATTTGGCCTTTGAATCTGCTAAATTAGAAAGTATAGTCACAATTAAGGACTTATAAATGGGGTCAAGATGAACAAAATTCTGGGTATTAAATTTCTTTTCTTCAAAACTTGTCTAACAGCTTCTTGTATAAGCAGTTACAAGGTCCCAAGTCGAAAGAATTTGAGTGTTACATGTGAAAAAATATAATAGGGTTATAAAGCTGACACACAAATAAAACATCATTCCAAAAGTATTCTTATTTAAGCCATATCTTATGGGATCTTGTTCCATTAAAAAAAAACTCTATATTATTCTATTATGATAGAAAGCTAGCATACTTTTTAAAAAGTAATATATTTATAAATACTTGGATTTAAGATGTTGTATGGTGTGTCTATGTTTTTCAAACTAATCGATACAATGAGTTTTCTGTTTGATTCCTGAGAGCCCTTTCCAAGTTGGTCAGGCACAGGTTTGTGCATGTCATAAATCTCAGATATTGTATACACAGAATAATCAGCAATAAATGGCAAATGCATGTTTCTGAAGGTTTAATGCTGTGGGTTAAAAATTAGGTCAAACATATCCAAATGATAAAAAGCAAAGAGAACATATGAGAGTGATTGCCTGTTTTTAAAATATATTCATCTAGAATTGGTTTTAATGATTAAATCTCTTTATGTAAAATATTTTTATTTATACAAATAATAGATATTTAATATCTCAAGAGATTTCTGTGCATAATGTAATATTCTCTGAAAAAGGCCCTGTTGCATATTGAATGTGAAGAATTTGAATGCGTTAATATTTTGTACAATAGTCTGCTTTAGGGTTTATATTTTATAATTTAAAAATTATTGTAGACAAAATTAAATTAAAATTGAAAAATCTAATTAAACATAAAATTTAAATTAAATTTGAAATTGAAAAATTAACTTGAAATTATGGTAGAAAAAGTCATTGTAGAAATTTGGACATTTGGGTTTTGATAATGTAACAAATATTATTTTGTTGGATTTGCTTTGGTTGCTTCCCTCATCTCTCTTTTGTCCTACATCTTTGGTAATTATAGTACATATATTTGTGCTTGATTCCCTGAATCCTACATCATACCCATTTTCCATTCACATTATTTTAATGATTGCATGCTATTGTTAATATATTTTAAATTAGAGTTAGTAAACCTGAAGTTAACCTCAATTATGTCAAAAATTAATTGGGATTTATTTTGCTGCAGGTGAAATGATAATAGGAACGAGACATGGTCCATGGCTAGCTAAATAGACTAGTTCCTTCAGTAATGTTTCTAACAATTGTTTATTTTTAGTTTCTCTCAAATTAATGCTGTGTAATGGTTAGAGTTTTAGAAAGATTATTATAGTTTAAGGAAATTGTAACAAAGAAGCAATCTTTGTTTACTCATTCTTAAGATAAGAATAAAAATCACCAAAAAAGTCTTTGTAAATTAGCTCACTCATTCAGTCTTTTGCAGAAGTAGATTTGAGGTTAATTGAAGCTGAAACTGGAAATTTGAAGGCTGGTTTTGCTATTCTTTCTCCTTGTTTTGGGAAATGTTAATTTTGTTCACATGTTCCACAACTATTTCTAAAACATTTTCCATTACTAGCATTGTTCATCAAATTTTCTAATGCCTGAATACATGTGTCCACAAAGCAAAAGCTCACTTTTTAAAAAAGAATTGACCAAATGACAACATAAAGTTTTGTAATTAATCTGAAAAGTTTTCTTCTAAATGATAAGAATTTCTGGCTCTATTCTACATTTATAATAAAATTGTTTATACACTTAGGAAGAGATTTGAATCAAACCAAGCGTCAACTGGTTCTAATAAGAACGAGTGTTACGTGCTGATAAAAGTATAATATTGTTATATTACCATTGCTAAACATTGCATTTAAAGTAACTTAAAAATGCTTACTACCTTAGTGTTAGTATTATAAAAATAAATCATTTTAACCAATCAATGTTTTTGCTTCTATCATTGCTAGCTACAACCTGGTTTCTTATATAGGAGTCCTACAACTTGGCTCACACTGTGGGATATAATTAGAGAGTTAGAGCTTCAAATTCCAACTTAGAATTACTGGACTTGATAAACTCTAATGTCCTATTCAACTTGGCTATTAAGAATATGAAATGGATGAACTCTTAAAATACTTGGCAAAGGTTTGCAGATGTGTCTACAATAAAAAAGGCACGTAATAGATTTACTGAATATAATTTAATTCCTATAGAGATTAAAAGCATCTTTAAGTGAAGTTGAATATGACATATGGTAAAATGTTGGCTTTTCTAAACATCATAGAGATTTCACATAAAACATGATTATCAAAAAGAATCTAATAATGAATTAGAATTTTGATTACTTTAAAGACAGTGAACTAGATTTTGTTTTATTCTGGTTTTAAAAAGGGCAATGTGATGTAGATTCATCTAATTATTTTTGATTCAAATCTCATTTAGGATAAATGATGATATATAATATGTTTCTAATTTACAGATAAGATTTCATTGAAGACTAAATGCTATTAGACCATGGGAAGAAAGTCTAGATTTTGGAGGAAAGATAGGGTCCTTGAGTAAGGAGTCATAGTACCCAGTAAAAGTTAAATAAATTAATTTTATTATTTTGTATTTCCAGACTTTTATTTATGTATATTATGATTCTAAGCTATTCGTTCAACAAATTATTACGGGATATCAGGAGTCATAAATGAACCCCTGTCCTTATAGAACTCTTATTCTGGTGGGGAAGAGAGACTTTCTCTAAAAAGATAGTGATTCGTGGTCAGAAAGTTACAATGAAGTACAATTTATTCAAAGTTCTAGGTACTGAAGAAGAAAGGGTAAAATATTGGCCTTTTGCCAAATTAATCATTAAGAAAAGTTGTTTTCCAAACATGTTTTTACTATATATTATTTCAGAACCTCTGCTTCCTAGAATTTCATGTAATCAGTACAAGTAATCTGAAGACATCAATGACTCTTGGATGCACACTTAGGCAATTATGGATCTAAAACACAGCATTCATTTGGAAAACAAATGCATAATCATTCTCTAGGAAAATAGAAACATTTCAATCTATGAAATTGCTTCAAAACTAGGAAGAAATTAATTGAGACAGTCATCGGAGACAAGGTTTGGAAAGCATTCCTACTCTGTTTTCATTATATGGGAGGTGTTTTACTTTTTATCACTTACTACTCAAGACACGATTTATAGATGAGGAAACCGAAATGCAGAAAGATTTAGTAGTTTGATTATAGTCACATAGATAGTTAGTCCATGTATCATATAGAAAAAATCAGAAATGACTGTCAAAGTTCAACATGGGTGTTCTTCATGATCCTGTTAACAAATAGACAAAAAATCCTTTATGCCTATACTAATTATTCTTAAACAGCATGCAGTCTTTGCTTCCCACCAAAATTACATATTGGCCACCAAAAATATTCAACTAAATCGTTTGCATTTGCTTTTGTTGTGGTCATGAGTTGCATAAGGTCTAAAAATGATTGTTGCATGAACTGTTACTTTATCCCTGCAATGCTTAGGAACCACTAATCTTCATTTGGACAGTTTTAAGCTTTAGAACTGGAAAAAAGGTCCAGATTTGAAATTAACTATAACAATAAAAATTTGTGGTTTGGTGGCCATTAATATCAACATTTTCTAATAAATGTAAATTTCAAACCTATAAAAGTAATCAGACGTTTAGTTTACTTGTTTTTGCCAGTACCAATGAACAAAACGTTGACTGATAGTTGCCTCAATTCCTATAGTGCCTTTGAATGAAGGGAATTTGGCTTGCTTACCAGTGATGCCCCGTATTTAGTTTATCCCTAGGAACTGTTTTCTTTTTTCTTTTTTTGTTTTGTTTTCTTTTGTTGTTATTGTTTTTTAGAGACGTAGAATGAAGGGAGTAGCATTTTAAGAGGGGTGATGGCATTGGAAAGAACACTTAAACTATGGCATTGGAAAGAATGCTTAATAAAGTCAAGCACTTTATACAAGCATATGCAGCTGAGTTACACCACAATTCTCTGTAGCAGACTGGCTTTCCTTTTAAAGATGGAGAAAGTGAGCCTTTGAGAGATTAACTGCCCAAGGTCACAGCTACTGCATGACCTGGTGTTAAATTCAGTTCTATCTGACCTCAAAATACATGATTCTGAAAAACACACCTTTCTCAGCTATAATAATCATTAAGGTGAATTCATAAGGTATCTTTGAAATTTGACAAGAAAGAAAAATACTGCCCTTTGAAAAAGCCTATCAAAATTTAATGTGGGGTATAAAAGTAGAGTGATGTTAAAAGAGCATTACGTGAACATACATGTATGAATTAGATATCATTTCAAAAAATGGATAAATGGATTTGGTCTTTCCAGATGGTAATAAAAAAGAGCATATTAAAGAAACTGAATTTAAGAGAGCATATTGAACACTCAACATAGGTCTTGGCAAAGGTTACTGCTATTATTTTTAGCTTACTAACACATCATAAACATCTATGAATACACATAGCTGTATAACCATGAGCTAGTTACCCCAGGACTAAAATCAAGATGTCAAAGTATGTGCTGGGTAATATTTTAGCATCATAACGGAAATGATTCCTGATTTCTCACACTAGTACATCCAACATGAGTAAGTATAACTTAGCGGATATGTAGGCTAATTTCTCATGAAGAAGAAAGTAGAGAAGGAATCACAATTATTTAAGCATCAATTCGGTTCACTGACATCTTGCTGCTTCAGAAAAATTAGAGGGAAAATTCCTGCTCATTAAACTTCAGAGCCACCATAGCAAATTCTAATGAGTTGCTTATTAAATTAGCAATTTTCTGTAACTGGGATGATTCATCAACTTCTCTTTCATTCTCAGTTTTCAGATTAATAACTAAAAGCCCAAATTGCTTGACATGGCTCTTCAATCAAACAGTGTTATTAAGAGACCACAGCCACTAAAGCCATTTTGCACAATCTAGCGAAGCACAGTATTTCAGGAAACATTGTTTTCCTGCTGTCCATAAAAGTTTTCTAAATATACATGAGTTTATATCTGCAATGAATGCTATACCATGAATTTGCTTATTCAACATATATTGAGTATATGCCAAATATCAGACTAAAATAGAATTTCTGCCCTCATTTAGCTACCATGAAATATATAAGGCAATATTCAGCAATATGAGGAAAAGATAAAGCAATTTGAGGAGTTGGACAGTGACTCCCTAGAGTCTATAGATAGGGAAACCTCTGACATGGCATGATACTTAAGCAGAAATTCTAATAAAAAGACTAAGTTGTGCAAATATGTGGAATACACATTACCTAGGCAAAGAGGGGAGCACACACCTGAAAGCAAAATTGTGCTTGGGGTTTACAGGAAGCAACAGGAGGTCAGTGTAGCCAAGGAGAGTGAGCAAAGGGGTGAATGGTAAGAAAAGAAGTCAAAAAAGTAGCTGGAGCCACCAGGTCACTGCATGTACCTAAGTAAGTTTTGTGAATTGTGCTTTGATTGTGATAGGAAGCCATGGAATGTTCTAAATAGGGTGAAAACATATGATATACCTTTAAAAGAATATGTTAATTGCTCTTAAAATGTACTATTGGAAACAAGTTAACAGTCCAGAGAGAAAATGATGAAAACTTGCTTCAGGATGGTAGTAATGGAGGAGGTAAGAATTGATCTACCTGTCTGTCTGTCTATCTATCTGTCTGTCTGTCTGTCTGTCTGTCTGTCTGTCTGTCATTGAAGCCAGCAGAATTTACTGATATATGAACTGGCATTTCAGAGAAAGTCATCAGTGACCCCAAGATGTTTGACCTGAGCAACTGAGTAAATAGTGGTGTCCTTTATTGAGATGCAGAACACTGAAGGGAGGGTTGGTTGTGGGGGACTGGGTCAATAATTTTGTTTCCAGACATAAATTTGACTTGCCTTTTAGTTATTCATGTGGATGTATCATGCAGAAATCAGAATATACCAGTCTGGAGATCAAGAGTGTTGCTAAGCTTGGGCTGGTGGGATGTGTTTCCTAGTCAGCTGTAGATACAATCTAAACACTATACTAAAGAGCATTACTTAGAAGGGCTGGATTGGATCACACAAGTAGAGTGTGTGGATAGAAACTGAGCCCTTCAGCATTCTAACAATAAACGTCAGCACAAGAAAAATATCAGTAAAGGAAAAACACAAAGAGAAGAAGCAGACATTAATGTGGGAGGAAAACAAGGAAAGAAATTTCCAAGTGGAAATCAAGTTAAGAGAGCATTTCAACAAATAGAAAGTTGAAAGGAAACCATCCACTGGGTTATTGCTTCCAGCAGGCTGGGCAAAATGAGCACTGAGAATTTATCACTGAATTTGGAAATGGCCGGTGATTGTCAGGAACATTTTGTGGAGCGGGGAAGGCAAGAACCTAATGGGAGAATCTTGAGTGAGACTGGAGAGGGTGGAGACAGTGCCAGTGCTTATAAGTTTGAATGTGACCTTTAAGAGGAGGACGTAATTAGTAAATAGCTAGGGGCAAATATGGATGAATGGAGGTTTATTTGTTTGTTTGTTTTAAACATGGGATTCTATGTCCACATATTTTTAGGTTGATGAATGATCAAGAAAAGAGAGAAAAAAAGCTGATATTGAAAGAGAGGCAGGAATTTATTGAGGTGCTGACTGGTTGAGAATGAATGGGATTCTGTGCACCATGGAAGAAATCTTGCTTGGGTGGGGAAACAGAGGTCACATGTTAGTAGGAAGGAGGCAGGGGATATCGTTAGGGGGCAGTAGGTGGCAGATCTGGTGGTGGTGAGAGAAAGAAGTTCTCTGTGATTGTGTTTGTTTTCTTAGTGAAATAAGGAACTAGACAATGGTCCATAAAAATGGAAAAGAAAGCTGCAGGCATGAGGAGAAAGTTTGGATTAGTTGCAGGATAGTTAGTTGACAAAGATAATGCAGTAGAGTTACCAGCCAGCACTGAGAGCCTGTAGAATTTATGTTATTAAATTTAAAGTGATTGCTGGTTGTTTTCATTTCTCTATATTCACCTGCTTAGAAGTAGATGGAGAATTATGACCATTAAAATCAACACTCTTCCCTCACAACTTTTGTTTCCTTTCTCTATTCATTCACAATAAAGCCTCAGCCCTACTTCAATTACTTCTCCTCTTGAAGTAGGGCTGAGGCTTTATTGTGGATGAACAGGGAAAGAAAACAAAAAGTTGTGAGGGGAGAGTGTTGATTTTAATGATCATCATATTCTCACTGCTCAGGAGGGAGAGAGAGACTCCTGTCAAAAAAAAGTATGGATTATTTTTATAAGTTTGGGATAAATTATTCCTGGGTGGTTTATAATGATATAAAAGAGAGTTCAAAGCCTGAACTCTATGAAGACTTGACAATTGAACAATCCCATGTATGCTTTAGTAATACATATTTATTGTGACGTTTAGTTTCGATGTAGTTTCTCAGAGTACCCTTTTATTTTGCAACAAGACCCATGTAAGGAATTTTGTTCTGGATAGCTTATGCCCGCATCTTATCCTTCTACAACTTTCCAGTTCCTACTTTCCCTAAACTTTATAACCCACTTAATTTAAAATATTTTATTTTAATTTATTAAATAAATGAATTAACTTCATAATTATGTGAGCCTCTTTATACTGCTTCTTTCTTTCACCTACCTACTAATCTTCCCCCTTTCCTGCTTCTTGCTAATTATTTTTGAAATTTTTTCAGTCCTCTTTTATGATGCTTTAATAAGCTTTGTCTTCTACCACCTCCCTTTGTGATGACAGTTGGCCTTTGATTACAGAGAAGTGATAGTTGTTTAAGTATTACCTTGTCTTTGTGTGCCTTATCATATTCACTAAAATGTCAACATCCAAAATGTTATGTATTTTGTAGTTGAAGTTTGAATGTGGACGTATTTCCTAAACATTAATCATTTTCTTAAATACATGACTATATTATTAAATTAAAAGGTTGATTTTTTAAAAATCAACTTTTAGTTTCAGGGGGTACAAGTGTACCTATGTTACATGGGTAAATTGTCTGTTGCTGAGGTTTGGTGTATGAATGGTTTCATCACCCAGGTAGTGAGCAGGTACCCAATAGGTAGTTTTTCAAACCTCCCTCATTTCCTCCCATCCCTCCCTTAGTAGTCCTCAGTGTTCATTATTCCTATCTTTTGTACATGTGTACTCAATGTTTAGCTCTTGCTTGTAATTGATAACATGTGGCATTTGGTTTTCTGTTCCTGCGTTAATTAATTTGCTTAAGATAATGGCCTCCAGCTACATCCATGTTGCTGCAAAGGACATGATTTAATATTTTTCTACAACTGTGTAGTAGTAATATGATTATATATAGATAAAGATATATATACACACACACACAGCAAATGTGATGTGTGTATATATATAGATATATATACACACACCACATTTTCTTCATCCAGTCCACTGTTAATATGATGAGATATATATATATATACACACACACAGAGAAAATATGGTATATATGTGTGTGTATATACACACACACACACACACACACACACATATATATATACACACACCACATTTTTTTCATCCAGTCCACTCTTAATGGGCATCTAGGTTGATTCCATGTCTTTATTATTGTAAATTTTGCTGCACTAAACATACTAGTGCATGCATCTTTTTGGTAGAGTGATTGATTTTCCTTTGGGTATATGCCCTTAATGAGATTGTTGGATAGAATGGTAGTTATCTTTTAAGTTCTTTGAGAAATCGTCAATCTGCTTTCCACAGTGGCTGAACAAATTTACATTTATACAAACAGTGCATAAAAGTTCCTTTTTCTCTGCAACCTGGCAAGCATCTGTTATTTTTGGGATTTTTAGTAGTAACTATTCTGACTGATTTAAGGTGGTATCTCATTGCAGTTTTGATTTGCATTTTCCTAATGATTAGTAATGTTGAGCATATTTTTATATGTTCATTGACTGCTTATATGTCTTCTTTAAAGAAGTGCCTGTTCATATCCTTTGTGGTAATTTTGTTTTTGCTTGTTGATTCCTTATAGAGAGTTCTGGATATTAGACCTTTGTTGGATGCATAATTTGTGAAGATTTATTCCCATCCTTGGATCTTTACTCTGTTGATAGTTGCTTTTGCTGTGCAGAAGCTCTTTAGTTTAATTAGGTCCCACTTCTCTATTTTTGTTTTGTTGCAATTGCTTTTGGAAATGTAGTCATAATTTTTTTGCCAAGTCTATGTCCAGAATGGTATTTCCTAGATTTTCTTCTGTAGTTTTTATGGTTTTAGGTCTTGCATTTATATTTTTTATCTGAGTTAACTTTTGTATATTGTGAAAGGCAGAGGTTCAGCTTCAATCTGCTGCATATGGCCAGTCAGTTATCCCCAGCACCACTTATTCAATATAGAGTCTTTTCCTCATTGCTTGTTACTGTTGACTTTGTTGAAGATCAAATGGTTGTAGCTATGTGGCTTTATTTCTGGGTTCTCTGACCTGTTCCATTGGTCGATGTATCTGAAAAGACTGGTAAATATAGATACAATATGTGAATTATATGTAATATATAAATTCAAACTATATATGCACATATGTGTATATGTATATATACATATTTATATAGCCTTTGCTGTTACTATTCAATACTATTTTAGCATCCTTTAATTTAAACCTGGGAGGGATCTTCTTAGCTCTATTTTTGTTTATGTAAATTAAAGCTCAAAAAGTTAGATGATTCTCATAGCTTTGGATTATTTATCCCTATTTAAATTTCTAGCTTTTATCATAGTTTATTGCAATATTTTATTTCATATCTTATATACTTATGGCAGCAGGCTCTGTTGGGGTAGGAATCCACTCTTTCAAAGTTTTCAGGATTACCCAGATATTTGATCTACTTTTCTACTCCACAGTGGATAAAGAGACATGTGTTCATACTACTTCCATTTCTAGAAGTGTAATTCAATCTGTCCCTCATTGTGTCTCATTTTCTTCAAATACAAGATCAGCTGTCTGGGTGAATTAGTGTCTACTGGCTTTGTCTTTGTGCACAACATACTCTTGCTGATTTAAAGCTGCAGGTTTCTGAATCTGAAGATTATCTGGATATATTTAGAGATTAAGATGTAATATGTCATAATTATACCCACACACACATATGTGGCATGCAGAAAACATGTAATTTGCATTAACAAGTTAACTCAGAAATTAACAGTTATTCTGGAAAAACATTTTGTCTCATGCTAAATTTCTATAATTTTAGGATTTGGATTATAATTAAAATTAGGTTTGTGTGTTTTATAGATTTTATAAAGTGAGCCTTAATACATTTGATGAATTGTATTTTTTCATGACCCATTTACTCTTTATTTAACATTGTGACTGGTTAAATATAAAAGTTTAACTTGGAGCTAAACTACAGCAATTTTAGAAACCAGAAAAATCATTGTCCAGCAATCTGCAATATATATTTTTAAGTGTCCTAAGACCAGCTAATGGGATCAGTATATTAAGAACTATAGTGTACTTTTTTGAGAGTCTCCAATAATACCTTCACACAAAAACAAATTTTATTGGGTTATTAGGTGCTGAAAATAACCAAACAGTATAATATTTCATTCTTATAGGAATAGGAACACATCTCTATTTTGTTTGACTTCTAGAAAGGTGATTATTTAAATAGGATATAGTTATTAAATATGAAGGGATCCTTTTACTCTTCATAGCTATTTATTTTAGAAGTTAAATGACAAAATGTGAAATGATGGCCTTTTGAAATGAAGATAATTCCCGGAAGCAGACTAAACCTTCAGCAAATACTGAAGTGGTTGAAACGTATGTTTGAAATGTCTAGCTATGGAATTCTAACATATAGAGAGGGAAGGCTGACAGTAGAGGGAAAGAGAAAGCAACCAAGAATTTCAAAGTTGGTGATGAAAGGAAGAAAATTTTTTTTTTTTTGAGACAGTTTCATTCTTTTTACTCAGGCTGGAGTGCAATGGCGTGATCTCAGCTCACTGCCACCTCTGCCTCCCGGGTTCAAGCAATTCCCCTGCCTCAATCTCCCAAGTAGCTGGGATTACAAGTGCCCACTACCACATATGGCTAATTTTTCTATTTTTAGTAGAAATAAGGGAATAGGATTACTCGACTGTTGTGTTCAATATAAAATAAGATTTTTGGAATTGAAGTTTTGAGGATAAGATATTCTGTTATCTAGAGCTTTGGATTATCAGTGGATATTTTTTGAGAAGAGAAAGATAATTGGCAATGAGAAGGTGAGGAAATCCTCAACCATGGTATAAATAGGGTTATTGATGTGTTTACAGAATTTAATAAATACTATACATGAGACAAAGTGAAAGGAAAGATATGAACTAATTATTGAATTCATTAAAGAATCATAATTGGCAGAACAAGTCTATCTACTTTTAAACTAGTGGGATTGCACCTTTTGTGTGTGTTAATTATTAGCAAGGGGATTGGTATTCAAATGTATTGTAAATGAAAGAATATATTTTAAAGATAAGCAATATATTAAATGTATTTCTTTATGCCTGGGACTGTTCTGATTATGTGAATTGTCTCATTTAATCCTCAACAATCCAATGAGATAGGTATGATTATTTTCACCTTTGTGCAAATATAGAAACAGGCTCAGGGAGACTTGCCAAGAGTCATTTCTGGTGTGCAGTAAAGCCAGAATTTGAATCCAAGCATTGTGACTCCAGGCCCCTTCCTCCAAATTTTATAGTGTTCTGGCCACACTAAAAACTGAGTATAATGCGTCCACCACTGTTAACTTATTTTAAGAATATAATATTTGGTTATACTAGAGAGATGGGATGGGAGTGTTTTTCTGGATTTTAGTCTCTGATGCTGGCTGTAGAACATTGGATAATTCTCCTAAATACTGTAGCTCTCTGTTTCACCATATTTAATGTATGACTGTGCTAAACTTATTTTAACTAATATTGATTTTTTTAACTTTATCAACATAGATTTCCAAATTATTTCTCACTATGATCACTTGGGAAAACATATTTTGCCTTCTTCTTGCCTTTTAGACTTTAAAAGTATATTTCAGGATGCATCCCCTTTTGGCTAACATACACTTGTGAATTTCACATGTTACTGATGTTAAAGCCTACATGTAACAGGCAAGACAAAAATGAGACAACAGCACAACTCAAAAAAAGCATATTCACAATACAGAAGAGAAAGGCCGGATGAGTAGAAGAGAGGTTGAATAAGTAGAAGGTCATAATGATAAATGCTGAACATAAAAGGCCATCAAAAAGAACTGTTAGAAATAATTTTAGAAATAAATTTAAATCTAATGCTCAGTAATATTTTGCCTCTTATTACAAATGCAAAGCAGCATTCTTTTTGCTCTGCAATTATTTTTCCATGGATGTGTAAGAAGAGGCTTTGACATTCTTTAAGCTCAGGGAGGCTAATGCTTTAATAAACAGCTTGTTATCAGCGGGCTTTCGCTCTGCCATGCTTGCAATTCCCAGTCTCATTCAGTCAGGGGAGAATCTTTGAGTTCAATGTAAACATCTTTCATCCTGATACAGCTTCAATGCATTAGTCCCTAAAGTTCTCGTATTTGGTATTTAATTATCGGTTAATTAAATCACACAGTTTAGAGGAGTTTTAGATTAAAGCCATATTAAATGTCTGATTCACTTTTGAGAATGTGATATAATGTCAACCCATGTATAATAAGAGCATAGGCTTTTAGAAAAATGTAATTTTCTACATCCTGAAAAAAGCAACCAAAATTCAAATGTATGAATGGACTATTTCTACAAAACCACTATTTGTCACAGGAGCTCTCTGGAGATATAGGGTGAAACAAATCAGATATCCAGTATCTTGTAAAATTTCGTTGATATGGTTAATTGTAGAAACAATTTGGAAAGTTATAGCTTTTATTTTTATTTTTTTATCTTTGTTGTACAGATTTGAAGCACTCATGATCCTCAGCTCATTAACTATTTTCTTTATTGGTCTAGCAATCTTTTTGTTTCATTTTATTGTATGTTAATCATCATTTCTTGGCCCCCTCCTATTCTGATTACTTTTGTTAGTAAATGTGCCCGTGAATTCAATTTAATTTGTACCTTTAGATATGCATGCTTCTTTGAAAACTATATAGCATTTGTGTGTGTGTGTGTGTGTGTGTGTTTGCATGTGCATGTTTAATTTGTATAAACGATATTGCGTAATGTAGGTTGTATAGTTCCACACATTTAGCCTTTATCTATGATCAAACTCTCTAGCCATGTTTGTATAAGAAACATGTAAGATAATTAAATCTAACCTCTATATGCAATGCTATCCAGTGAGGTAGCACATTTTACTTATTTAGTTTCCTGATCTTGGCACCCCAGTTGCATCCTACTCCATCCTGCCATAATAAATAATATAATAAATACCCTCTTATATGCCACTTTTGGATGCATAAGATAAAGTTTCCAGAATATTGCTAATGATACTTATTTTACATACATTTAATATTACTTCTTTTACTACTTTAATTAGTTGCAGTAAATATGAAATAATTGTGCATTCTTTAGGAGCTTACTTTCTACTTTATGGTTCTAGGTTTTTGCTCTATGAAAAAGAGCTTTTCATAAGAGAGTTATACATACGTTGTGATGGCAAAATATCATTGTATCATCTTTATCCTCATGAAAATATTTCTAGTTATTTGCTATTATTTTTATTTTAACTCCCATTGCTACTAAGATTGACTCTTTCCTTTCTTGAAACTGTCTACCAGCATCAATTTTCTTTGGACATTAGTCACTTTGCTTTTCAGGCAAGAGGAGGAATTTGTTTTCCTAGGCATTGCAAGTCTCTGCTTTTTTATCCCTTGTCTTATTCCATACAAATGTGGGTAATAAGACACCTTGAAAGGTAACTTTTTGAAGTCATTGTTAAATTTTATATTAAATATTACATTTTGAATTTAAGTATTGCATTTGAATCATTTGGGATGATTTTTGGAGACACAAAGTACTGAACATTTTTTAGACGATATTTCTAAACAAATAAATTGCTTACTCAGAAAACTTTCTAAGTGAGACTTTTAGAAATGTGAAAAGAACATTTTTGATGAATCAGTATGAGTTCTTTCTTTTAAGTAACCATAATTCTGTATATTGAAATGGCAGCAAGGTTATTTTTTTACTTGCCTAAAATTTATTGAGCCTGTCACCATGTTAGATGAGGGAGTGTTCATGTGAATGGGAAAGGCACAGTTCTTTTTTCCCACAGAAATCAGATTTTATCACAGCAGGCTCTATTTAGGCAAATCTTCAACTAGTTTATTGAGTTCTAGGATCAGATTTTTCACTCTAAAGACCAAAGACCTATTCTTATTAGAACTAAGGGGTGAGCAGGCCCTGAAGAACTGATTCATGAAAACTATAATGAACACAGACTAAAGTCAACTCCAGAATACTAATTAATTTTGGCATTAGAATTGATTGTAGCAAGAATCTGAATATGCAAACTATCCCAGATAATAGATTCTCTGCCTGTATTAAAGGGCAGTCAACATTTCAAAGAGTGCTTTTGTAAGAATACAAAGAAAGAAAAATTAATTTGTACTGTTTATATTAGGTTAAATAAATCTATTCAGATAGCCTTGCCAGTGGGATCAAAGTAACTGATATCAAGGAAGGGTCATCCCTTTGCCCTGAGAGTGCTTATTGTGTGCTAAGGGTTATATTTACCCTCTGCTTTTCATATGTATTATATTCCATCAATTTTAAGACATTATTTCCCCAAATATTAGTATCTGTGAATTTTTGCCCTGTTTTATAGTAATTGACAACTTATAACTGCTCTCAGCCAGGCAACAGTCAAAATAGAGTTGTAATTGCCTCCAAATGTGGAAACTTGGCCATAACTGCTCACTGCATAATGTGTATTAATGGTGCAATGTGACTGAAAATTAATTGCTGTTTAAAATGCCTTCAGGGCTGGATATGGTGGCTCAGGACTATAATCCCAGCACTTTGGAGGCCAAGGCAGGCAGATCACTTCAAGTCAGGAGTTTGAGACCAGTCTAGCCAACATGGTGAAATCCTGTCTCTACTAAAAATACAAAAATTAGCCAGACATGGTGGCAGGCACCTGTAGTCCCAGCTACTTAGGGGGCTGAGGCAGGGGAATCACTTGAACCTGGGAGGTTGAGGTTGCAGTGAGCTGAGACCACGCCATTGCACTCCAGCCTGGGCAACAAGAACAAAACTCCATCTCAAAAAAAAAGAAAGAAAAACATTGTTAAATAAAGGCCAGTCACGATGGCTCATACCTATAATCCCAGCACTTTGGGAGGCCAAGACAGGTGGATCACCTAAATTCAGGAATTCGAGACCAGCCTGAACAACATGATGAAACCATGTCTCTACTAAAAATACAAAAATTAGCTGGTTGTGGTGGTATATGCCTGTAATCTCAGCTACTCTGGAGGCTGAGGCAGGAGAATTGCTTGAACCTAGGAGATGGAGGTCACAGTGAGCCAAGATCACACCATTGCACTCCAGCCTGAGCAACAGAGCAAGATTTCATCTCCAAAAAAAAAAAAAAAAAAAGAAAAGAAAGAAAATATATTGAATTAATTTTCTTTTAAATGAAAGTACAATTATTAAGGAATGGAAATTATTATCATTTTAACAGATTAGAATATTCAATTAATGAATATTTCATATATTCTTCAAGTTAGCATTAGAATATTTATACACAAATGTAATATATATCTAACAATTTACTCAACGTAGATGATCCTCACCATAATACCTGTGTCTATTTAATTTTTTATTAACATGTTTCACATTTCATTTCATTATGCCTGAAATGTATAAACAGAGAAAATAGTTATAGCCATGGTTGCAACTTGACCACTATTCTTTAAAGTTATGCAGTGAGCTCTGAAAATATTTTAAGTAATCCATGGTCACTTCTGGGGGAAAACCAATCAAAGTAAATGTCCTATCCAAGTATAGAATTGTTTTTTGTTTCTGCATCTTAGATATCACATTCAGTGAAATCAGAAAATTGAATTTTGGTGCTCAAGACTTCTTTTCCTAAATCATGTCTCTTTTAGATGAAATATTTGCCATGATTATTAACTGTAAACTCCAAAAGATAGAAGTTAGGTGATTTTGTTCAAGATAGATATAAAAGGATTCCTATAATTTAGGCAAAACTTTTAAGCAGGCTATGTTCAGTTTGTCCCAAATGGCAATACAAAAGTTCAAATTTTCTGTATTAGCTAGAAAAGTATATTTCTCCACAAAGCACTTACATTTTTATGTATGCTATTGCAGACACTTAAGATCAGAGGAAAATGTGACTGGACAATACACTGAATGTATATAACAAGAATATTTTAATGCCAAAAAACATAAATTAAGATTACTTTCCTTTATAGTGTTACTCCTGTGTATGTATGTATTATTGGTAGGTATGTGTATATAAAATAAACTTCTCTGACAACACTGCTGGCCATCTTAATGGGGCCATATTGTCACTTATGATAGTAGTAGATTACCCTTTTTCATGTCTGCTTCCTAAGCAATATCCATAATTATGCTTCTCTCTTGGATCATTTGATAATTTCCTGTAGTTGGCTTTATTCTAAGAGATATCATTAATTTTAATGACTTAAGCTTTGAAACTCATAAAAGTTAATCATTCTTATATATCAATTTAACTATGTAATTTAGGTATTAAACATTTAATAGTCAGATGCAACAAGGATTTTATTGTTCTTAATTATGCTTTTTCACAAGAAATTCTTGTCTAAAAATAATAGAATATGTTGACATTCTTGAGACATTTAAAATAAGATTAGAATTATGTTTTCCATTAATTGATCAAATTATAAGTCAACTATCTACTAATATTTTACATGTCAATTATGAAAATTCACAAAAATATTCATTTTCGAAAAACAAGCACACAATTTATAGATACAAAATTTGTAATTTATTTTCTCACAAAACAATTATAAAAGTATGTATTAAGATAACTTCTTGTGTTTTCTTATATTAACTTGGATTTTTTATTATTACATCAAAAAAGTTTTATTGTACTTTTTAATTTCCTCATTATTGCTATTTTATTCTTCTGTATTTGGACACATGATTATGAAGAATGATGTTTAATTCTGACCAACATAAATCATATGCTTACATCTATACTGATCTTTATTTATAGAACTGTTTCTACTATATGTGTCAAATATTCCTTTTTTTAGGTGACATTATTTATACCAGTAATATTTAGGATTAGCTGAAACTTTCCAAGAGGCATATGTGCTTATGATTGCACAAATATTTTGAAAATTTGGGAATTCCTGATCTTTTACAATTATATAAATTATATTACTTAGACTTAACAATTAAGCAGCCCTTTCAAATAGTCATGCTAGGTCATCCCTTTGTATTTCCTTTGCGTTACCTTTTTTTTTCTCATTTACAGTTTGTTTGTTTATATATTGGTTGACATGTTTTACAGATTCTCTGCAATCTAAATACACCTGTAGAGATTTTTAGCTTCTTTGAACTATCTAAAACAAATATTTCAACATTTTCTTTAAAATTTCAAAGAACAGCATGAGTACGTAATCTGTATTTTTCAGATCAAGATCATTCTTTCATTTAACAAACACTGAGTGCCTTATCTAAGTATTGTTTATCTATCTAGATAGATTTCATTTATCATTGAAGAGGAAGACATTCTGTCATGTAGGAGTTTGTTTCAGTGGAGAGACAGACAATAAACATAATAAATAAGTAAATTTATAGTATGCTAAAAGGTGATCCATATAATAGGACTCATTAACTTCCTGGTTCTTTCCTGTGTTTCTTTCACAGAGTGTAAGTTGGATTCTAAGCTTATGTTCACCTGGACATATTGATTATAATAACTTTATAATCTGAAATATGTTGAATGCAGTGTTTAGAGCACATACATAACTTTATATTTCATAATACTAATATGTATATTTACCGACTAAATCTGTGGTCCATATATATTAATTCATTAAAAGTGACTTTTTTCTAAAGGAACAAATACCATTTTAATTGATCTCAGATAAAACTACTCAGAGAAGGTCAGTAATTGTTTTAGCTAGAGCCGCATTTTGAATAGAATGAAGGAACTAGGTTAACTGGTTATTTTCATGATTTTACACCATCCACAGAATTAGAAAAAACTAGGCATTGCATCAGTTTAGGTTAAATGCATGACTGGAAACCATATCCCATCTCTATTTTTCCTTGAACTCTTTTACTTTGTGGAATAAGCTTTCATGGCGTCATTCTTGATAATTCCTTTCAGTTTATTCCAGACACCCCTCTTAGCCTTGCTGTATTTCTGTATTTATGTCACCCATAGCCACTTGGTTGCAGTGTTCTTAGATGAACAGCATCTCATCATCCTCTAGCTTGGTCTTGAGGTACTTAATACCCTCAGCAACTTTCTCAAACTCAGCCTGGGACCTACTGGCTGGGTTGCAGGGACTCCCCGGAGCCCACGCAGGAGGCAAGGAGCAGGAAGCCCTCACTAAGACTCAAGAGTGACGTTTGAAGTTGTAGAACTATTCAAACAAAGAAGATAAATTACATACTTAAGATATGCAAATTATTTCAGACCGTAATAGACATAACCCTCTTCTAAAACCACTTTCTGTAGTATCCTGTATACACAACAGTGGCCCAAAATAACCTCTTTAGAAGTCCATGGACAAACAAAACAAAACAGAACACTCACAATTTACTTAGAAATGTTGTTGGTGAATCGTCTCACTCTCAACTGCTTTTCTGTTCTAAAATGTTCCTTTGAAAGTAAGAATTCACCATTGCTTAATTCACAAAACTCTTTTTCTAACCTTATTATTTATTAGTTTACCAAAGAACGTTTTTTGGCTAATTCCTTCAGTTTCCTGTGTAGGCAATCAGTGACATTATCAAAAACAACCAGTCTCCGCCCATTTTTCCTCCTTGGTGCTCTGTCCTCTCTTTGTTAAATCTAACGAATCCAGGGTACTACAGCCAATGGGGATTCTCTTTAATTATGCTTCTGTTGTATTAGTGGGTACTGCCTCTATCTGGAAGAACTGACAGTGATTACACAGTTTCATTCTACAAATAAGAGCAGGTGCAGCTGTAAATAGTCCCTGATTAACAATTTCGTTTAAGTGTTATAACAGATTTCTGTAGGGCAAATTACTCCCACTGGTAAGGAGGTGTACTTTTGTATATAATGTAATTCACTAAATCTAGAATTTAATTATGCTAGCAATAACAAAAGCCCTTAGTGTGCTAAAAATTCCCAAATATATTGGCGCCTTCTATCAAAATAACTACTGTAAAACAAATGAATTGTTATTAGAAATGTTCCTTATGGAGCAAGTACGTAAATAGTCTCTCACAGTCCTACTTCTATGGGTCATGTGTGTTGGGTAGTGTTAATGAAAAGAGAAATAACAATAATTTGCCCTTACTTGTACACACAAAAGCTTCTAAGTGAAGTAAATATTTGGAGAATTCCAAGAAACTTCCCACTTAAGATCTTTCAATATCTATTAGAAGTAGAATATATTAAAGTTAAAAAAATGTGTTTCATATTTTTAATTTGCTTATGGCTTGGAAATGAGTTTTTAGCTAAGTAGATATGCTTTTACTTACTAAACTATAAGATGTTGATTTTAAATTTGCAAATTCATAGTTTTTTAGAGGTTCAAACTATAGAGGTTGAGGTTTAATTTTGCTTTTCTCTCTTGAAATTATCTTGTTTGTATCTAATAGCATTTGGCGATTACCATTATTTTTCAAAGCTTAGAGGCATGTTAAAATAGTTACTGAAGGATGTTCCCTAGTATAATTCCATTTTCAACTAAATAGAAGTAGTTTCACAAAGTAAGATTCAAAATTTCAATTGATTTTCCTATCTAGAATATAAAAGTTCCAGCATGAAATTTACTTAAAGTCCAGTATTTTTATTTAATTTTTCTTACTGTTTGCCTAACAAATAACAAACTATATTGAAATATCTTGACATGTTTGTGTTTTATTCTTGAATTCACTTAGTTTTATTTGCAATGTTTTTCTGAATTGTTTAACTGTGTGTTTTTGCTTACTAAAATTCTGGTTATAAAATCATTAGATGCTTACTTCAGGGATTTAAAAAAATACATAATAAAAATGATGATCATCAACACTTTATTGTATTTTCTTATAGTTTTGTTTATTAACATATAATTCTTTAAAATTTGCATTAAACTATATATTTGTTTTTTTACTGACCATGTAATCGTAGAATTATTTCATTTATTAAAAATATTCAAATGCCTGTGATTTATCATTTTACCACTGCTTAAGTTATTCAAACTTTGAAATAAATGAGTAAAATTCATGTATAAAAGCATAAGCCCTTTTTTCTTTTGATATTAATTTCAAATTAATCTCCAGAAAATTTGGATCAAAGAGCTACTCAAGAGTAGTCAAATACCATTTCATAATGCTACAATAGAAAAGTAATATTATAATAATTTTAACAATTAAAATAAGAAAATTGATTTTACTTGCTTTAAATTTTTTTTTTAATATATTTTTCTTCAAAGTGGAAAAAAGCCTTGGGAAAGGAAATTTTGTTAAGGTTTTCAAATTACATTTGTAGCCACTGAAATAATAATGTACAAATCTTTAAAATGGATGATTTTTGGCCCAAAGTAGAGAATGTCTTTGTTTATTTTGCTTTTCTTGGTTTTTGGTGTGATCATGTAAATAGTCCTATATTAAAAATTATTATGGAATATTTTGTGAGGTGAGTTCCAAAGGGTCAAGTACAATTCATGAACCCAGTTTGAAAATGTTAATAACTGTTTGTTAGTTTATCTCTTGTGCTGCTGATGAAGCCATCTGGCAGTATCATCTTATTGTCTTTAGCTGATCTTTCTTCCTTCCTGGACAATCAGAAATTGATATTTTCTTTGCAAGCATTACATATTTACATATGCAAAACTATGCTTTAAAATGGAGATCACTATTCCAATCTTCTTCCCTGATGTAGTCTAGAGCACTGTGTGCACAATTTCAGGCACTGCAAGATGTCTAAACCTGCAATTTCCATTGTATCACAATACTGCTGCTTCTACTTAATAATAGCCATGATCTCTAGAACCTGAAAACCTGGCTGTCATCCTATTTCCCATCTCTGTACTCCTCCCATAATATGCTTTTAAAGCTATATCCCTTAGTGACCAATTTGTCAATTCCAGCTACCTTCCCTCCAACTTATTACTCCTAATTTATTTTCTCATCTCTTATATCTCACTTGAATTATTGAAACAATTTCCTAATTGTTCGTGCTATGTTTAGAGTCCCATCACTCCTGTTTCTCCATTAAAAACATGTTATTTAGTGCTGCAGAGTATTTTTTCTTTTACTTGTTGCTATATTATATATTTCACATTATTCAAATTTAATGCTTACAACATATTACAGCAGTTAATCATTTGGATATCCTTTCTATAGCCTGATCAGGAAGCAACCAAGATTCTGAATTACTTCTAAACATATACTGTAAACAATACTCAATAAAGTGATAGGATGGGAAGAATAATTTTCTATATAAATTACTTATATGAGTTTTTATATGAATTACCTGGCTAGGAGGCAAGTTAAGTCTTGAGAGTAAAGTCTGTCTGAGAAGAAACATACAGTTTGTTAGAAGTAATATTTATTAGTAGAAACATGAGCTTCCTTAATTTTTCTTTTAGATCACCGTATTGTAGCTGAATATCTGTAGGTTTCTTAGTGTATGTAACAGCTAAACCCAAGGTTTGCTGTGATGAATTTTAGTATACTGGTTTTGGGTGGTAAACTAGATGAATGTTCTTTACTTCAATGAAAGCTTTTTTCATTGTTTAATGAACATTTATTGACAGCATTGTTAACTTGGTTAGGTTTTTTTTTTTTAACAGCTGTCTGATCATCCGTAATATTTAAATAGAATTTCCTGTAACATAAATCATTCATTTTAATTTGCATAAAAACTGCTTTATATGTAAGAGACATCAATATTGCTGTTAATTAAGATATGGAAATGAATAATACTCAAAATATTTATTAACTCATATGAAGGAATTAATTAGAATAATACCACAGCCCTACAAACAAAGTTAGCCCTTAAAAATGGATATGGCCTTACTGAAGCACTTCAATGAATAGTCATATTAGTTACACACATGAATTAAAGTATGTTGTAAATTCAGGTTGTCATATAAAAGGGCTCCTCCAATTTCATAAACAATGGGACTGAAAAGTTTAAATGTTATTAATTTCAAAACATTAACTATCTTTTCATTTTTTAGATATATTTTAAATATACCTTAATAATTCAAGCAAACTTCTATCTTTGTCTAATTCTAAATAATAATGAAGGAATTTTAAAAAATATTTCTTACTCTGTAATTAGAAATGTCCACCCAAAATACCACATAATAGTGATAAACTTGGTTTTATTCATATACCTTTATTATTTTAATTGTTCTAGGTACAAATAACTGCTCCATCTTGAAATATAAGCAAAACATAACTTGAAGATTCAATTTTCCTTCTTTATCAGTATTGATTTTAATATATTTAAACTTAGGTTTAATTAATGTGGTTTAAATAATTTCTAAAAGAATGAATCTTATGATACAGACAAGAGGCTGAAGACTTGCTCTACAGATTTCAAATTAATGGTTTTTAATAATTATAATTCATAATTTATTATACATGCCAATACATAGACAAAGTTTGGTTGTACAATTAGAAATTTAATTACATTGGAAATGCCACTGCATGTTTAAACAGATGACCAGGAATTACAACCTGCACAGATAACAGACCTCCGTCTTCCACACATATGTTTCAGTGAAGGCTGTGTTATTTCTTGAAATGACGAGGGCCTGTTGCCAACAGGGTATGAAGCATTGTAGATTTTTTTTTTACTTTTTAAAGGAAAGACTTGTCTGTGGTAATTTTATATATCATGTGATTCCTGTTAAACTGTTTTACAAAAAAACAACAAAAAAAGAGATGTCAAAAACATATCAGCCTAGATGCATTGTTTACAGGAAATTTTTACACTCTTATTTGCTTGTATGTTTTATAGATATTCTTAATCTGCTATAACATGTTTGCAGTATGAATACTCTGAGACAATTAGTTTGCAAAACTCCAGCAGCTTTAAGACACCAGCCTGCCGGGTACGATTATTGACACCTATATTCCTAGCACTTTGTGAGGCCGATGTGGGTGGATCACGAAGTCAGGAGTTCCAGACCAGCCTGTCCAACATGGTGAAACCCTGTCTCTATCAAAAATACAAAAATTAGCTGGGCATGGTGGCCTGTGCCTGTAGTCCCAGCTACTCAGAAGGCTGAGACAGGAGAATTGCTTGAACCTGGGAGGCAGAGGTTGCAGTGAGCCGAGATTGCCTCACTGCACTCCAGCCTGGGCAACAGAGTGAGACTCTGTCTCCAAAAAAAAAAAAAAAAAAAGAAAACGAAAAAGAAAGAAAGAGCAACAGCCAACTAACTACAAGGTTCCAAAGCTCTTTTATCCAGAGTCGATAACAGAGTGGCCAAAAATATTAGTGAAATTCCAGTAAGTTGTATGAAATGTGATGTAACAAATCAGATTTTGTATGTAAATATGTTGCCATGGCTTTTCAATACACGACTTGGTTCCACTTTCCCTAAAAGACTTGATTGTCTTATATAATACTCAAAAAAAAAAAACCACAACAAACAAACAAACAACAAAACAAAACTGTTGTTTACAGAACATTATTAAACTTGGCCAAAGCATAATTTAAAAAGCCATCAGATGCCAAGTAAAAATTGTATTATGGAGTGAGTACATGTAGACTTTCATTTACTTAGAAATAAACAATCATTTTTAAAAAGCTTTTGAAGGAATTTAATGGATATTGTAATCACCTGAAAGGCACATAATTTATACTTTTAAAAATGGCATGTTGTATTTCATAATTTCCAGGACTGTATACCACAAACCACTTTTATATATTGCTAAGAAAGGAAAGGCACAACTGATAAGCTTATGGCATATCATGGGTTGTGAGATGAAATGTACTCAGATTTTAGATATTTTAAAATGTGAAAAAACATGCATCTTAAAATTGATGAAAATCTATAGTAGATGGCACATTTAACTATGCATCAGAAGATATGAGTTCTAATTCCAGATAAGCTAATTAATCTCCAAATGAGAAAAATAACTTAATTTTCTTGAGCTCCAAATTGCCATGGTTCTGTACAAGAGTGATGGCAGTATTTTTTGATAAACCTCACTGAAGAAAGAATAAAACAAACAAATAAAAAATTAAGTGAAGAGTTATATACTTGTACTATGTTATTTTGTTAAGGTATATTTGATGTAAAATTAATCTCAATATAGAAGAAATCAAAATTCCTCTTATTATCTGGGAAAATAAAAATCTTGATCAGATCTAACTTAAACTGTTCGCTAATGATTAAGATAATTTACTTGATGAATTTGGGAAGAAGTTATTTACATTGTGTGTTTCAAGTTAATGGTAACAAAGAGTCCATATGTAGTTTTTGTATTTCCTAGGATAAATATATGCCATTACTTAATAAATATTCTAATTTTTCATTATTTATTTTTCCAATTCTTAAATTATTTTTATATATCTCGCTTCTGAATGTTTTTGTAGTTTTGAAATTTCCAAAGTTATATAAGTGTTCTTTAAATGGTTGGTGCTACCTTAAATATCTGTCATACTTTCTTGGTGTTAACTCCTGTTATATGTTGGGTATTAAATAGATTGTAGTCATAAACATTTATTATTACTATGAATTAGGCTATTGTCTGAAGATTTCCCTATAGTACTTAAGCATATTTTACACTCGAGTACCTTGTTGAATCATTCAGATTTCTGATTTTGTGACACTCTTCATGCATTCTTGTCGGAATCCCAAATATATAGTCATTTATCATCATGGGTTTTCACAACTTGCTTATTTTGTACCTTGTACAAATACTTGACACTTGGTTCTATCAAATTAAATGGGGTTATTTTGTTGTCTTATTCTATGGCTGCCACAATAATCACGAATTCGGAACACAGATTCAGAGGTGTTGACCTTCACCATCTGCCAGCAAATGTCATCTATGCGGTTATGAATAAAATGTTAAGCAATCCTGAATCTAGACTATTTTACCTTTAAATCAGTCGATTAGGATTCAATCACTGAAATTCAAATGGCTATTTAGATTTCAAAAGTGAGTGTTTAAATTAAAGTATTATGCATGCTAAAAGACATCTCTATCTTTTAAGGTGTGTGCATGGTTTAAAAAATTTTGAATTGCAGGGTGCATTTGTGTGTGTGTGTGTGTGTGTGTGTGTGTGTGTATTTATTTATTTATTTATTAATTTTTGAGACAGAGTCTCACCCTGTCACCCAGGCTGGAGTGCAGTGGCTCAATCTTGGCCGACTGCAACATCCACCTCCTGGGTTCAAGCAATTCTCCTGCCTCAGCCTCCAGAGTAGCTGGGATTATAGGTGTGTGCCACCACACCCAGCTAATTCTTTGTATCTTTAGTGGAGGTGGGCTTTCATCATGTTGCCCAGGCTGATCTCAATCTCTTGACCTTGTGATCTGCGTCCCTTGACCTCCCAAGGTGCTGGAATTACAGGAATGAGCCACTATGTCCTGCCCTGTATTTTTAATAAAGTTTTACTTATACAAAGTAGTATAAAATCTGTAAATAAATATGTATTGTTCCTATTATCACCATCTGGTGGATGGGAGGCCTTTTATTACTTTTCATACTCATACAAAGTCTAATTTTACATTCTAAAATGAAATATTTTCTACAATACAACCCTACCCTCTTTTATATTCCTGTTACATTTTCCTGTATTTCTCTTTGTATTTTCCAACATTTCTTTAGTCGAACAAATTGATCGGCTATTTTCTGAAAATTTCCTACCTTTTCCATCCATGCTGGAAGCGTCACCACATAATAGCTTATGCACCAGGGTTCTGAAAGCAGACTACCTGGGACTGAAGGCTGGATTGAAGACTTTGCTACCTTTGGGCAGATATCTTATTTCTCTCTCTGCTTCAAATTCCTTCTCTGTTATTATGAATATTAAAGTCATTATTATGAATTATTCTTAATATTGAAATATATGGAACATTAAAATACTTACCAAATATTAGCTATAAATGTGCCATTTACCATTTAAACTACTTCCCCCTGAAATGCCTGTTGATTTTGCTTGGGTCATCCAAAAGCCCACAGGCTTCCTGCATTGCAAGGGGAGAACATTAAAAAACATGCAGAGACCTTCCTCTAAGATATTCAGTCACAAAGAAGTAAAGTTAACAAAATAGCTGATAAATTTTAGAGTTAATGATCAGGGACATAATTATTTTAGATCTGAGTAACATTCGATCATTGCTCAATTTTACATCTAGTCTCATTTCAGCATTATGTGTATGTAATTTCTATTATGTATATAAATGAGGCATTTCAAAGACCATCATAACTTCAGCTTCTCTTTATATTATTTGAAGTCTGAGCAATGTGATCCAGACAAGGTATCATATATATAGGTGGTATCTTATCTTTCTATATACACGAAATGACTAAAAACCACAGGGGAAATTAACCTACAAATGATAATGTGATGATTTAGAGTATATTTCTAAAAGTCCGATGTCTATTTTTTAGTAAAATATTTTCCTCTGGGTATAGAAGTCTAGGCTGTCAGTTTTTCCCCTTTAACGTATTAGATATGGCACTTCATTGTCTTCTGGCTTACAGTGTTCCTGATTAGAAATCTACAGTAATTCTTTATTGTGTTCATCCGAACATAATATGTCGTTTTTCTTCCCTCAGCATGATTTTAAGACTCTTAATCATGGGTTTTCAGAAATTATGATATATATTGGTGTGGTGTGCTGCGTGTTTCTTTGGCCTATTGGTTCTTTAATTTCTTGGATATTTGGATTTATAGTTGTTGTGGGCCTGTTTTTGTCATTATTTCATTAAATATTTTTGTCTAGCTCATTACTCTGAACTAGGACAATTTCAAGTCTCCTAGTATTGTACCAGGGTTCACTGATGCTCTGTTTTTTTTTTCACACGCTTTTTCTTCTGTATGTTTCATTTGGATTAAGTTGCCATATTTTCAAGTTCACTAACGTTTTCTTCTGTGGGTCCAATTTGTTGTTAACCCTATATATTTCATCTAAAATATTGTATATATTTCATCTAAAATATTGTATTTTCATCTTTAGGAGTTTAATCTGTGCCTTTTTAAATACAGTTTATGACTCTCTTCACCAGGCTGATGCCTTTTTCTATTTTCGAATACATGCAGTATATTTGTTGTAGCTTTTTAATGTATTTTTTCACTAATTATATCTGTGAGATTTTTTGCTCTGTTTATATAAGTTTTTTTTGTTTCATTTTTAATAGACTTAATTTTTAGAGCAGTATTTGGTTCACAGCAAAATTAAACAAAAGGAACAGAAATATTATATACCCTTGCCATTCAAACATAATTTCCCCATTGTAAACATCTCCCAAAGTGGCACATTTTTTTAAGGCTGATTAACTTACATTGACACATCATTATCACTAATATGGAAAGTTTACATTAGGGTTCCCTTTTGGTGTTATATGTTCTATGGGTTTTGCTAAGTTGATAATGACAAATGTGTGTCATACAGAGCAGTTTCACCATCCTAAAAAACCCACTGTGTTTTGTCTATTTATCTCCACCCCACCAATTCAACCTCAGTTTCTACTTTCTCATTGCTGGAGTATAAGAAAATTTTTGACTTTTGTGTATTAATGTTGCATCACCTTGCTATTATCACTTATTTGCTCCAGGAGAGGTTATTTATTTATTAATTTATTGTACTTTAAGTTTTGGGGCACATGTGCAGATCGTGCATGTTTGTTACATAGGTATACACATGCCATGGTGGTGGTTTGCTGCATCCATCGCCCCGTCATCTACATTAGGTAATTCTCCTAATGCTATCCCTCCCCAATGGCCCCACCCCCTGCTATTCCTCCTCTAGCTCCCCACCACCGAGGCCTCAGTATGTGATGTTCCCCTCTCTAGAATAGGGTTTTTTTTGGTCAATTTTTTTTTATTTTCTACATAGACATCTATGTCATGTGCTAACAAATAATGTTTTATTTCTTTCTTTCTAATCTGTATGTCTTTGTTTCTTTTTTTCTGTCTTACTACATTAACTAGGACATTTAGTATAATGTTAAAAAAGAGTAATGGGAAAAGGCATCCTTGCCTTTTTCCTCATCTTAGCAGTAAAGCTGGTAGTTTCTCACCATTATGTATGGTGTTAGCTATAGGTTTTTTTGGAGATATTATTAAGCTCAGGAAATATCCTCTATTTCTTGTTTTCTAAGAGCATTTTTATTTCATTAACAGGTGTTGGATTTTATCAGATACACTTCTGCGTCTACTGATATGATTATGTGTTTTTATTATTTGATTTTTATCCTTGTTCAGGTTCATGCTTTTTACTTCTTTGCATATACTGTATTTTTTAATGCTACACATCCTGATTTATATTATTGTGCAATAGGTTTTGGGGAGTTTCTTTAAATAATATTGGACTATTTTCCTGTGAGGAAGTTAAATCATTGTGATTGATTTTGAGGCTTACTCTGATAGAGATGGAGTCTCACTCTTTCTCCAGGCTGTGAAACACAGTAGCACAATCATACCTCATCACAACCTTGAGGTCTTTGGCTCAAGTGATTCTCCTGTCTCAGCCTCCCAAGTAGTTAGAACTACAGCATCAGGCTGGATATATATAAATATGCACACATACACATAAACACATTCTCACAGGTACACACACACACACACACACACACACACACACACACATTTCATTTTTGTAGAAGTGGGATCTCTCTATTCAGTTCAGGCTGGTCTTAAACTCCTGACCTTAAGGGATCCTCCTGCATTGGCCTCCCAAAGTGTTGGCATTGCAGGCATAATAGTTTTGAGCGTAGAGCTGGAAAAGCCTGTAGTCTAGGTTCAACATTATCCCATGTGTTAGGAGGTATTTATTCTTTCTGGTGGGAATACAAGCTATTCCTGATTTAGGTTGATCACTGAGAATTATTCCTCCCATTTCATTCTTGTGCTGTTTTTCTTCTCTGGTCTCAGTAGTTTTCTCTAAGACATGCACATAACAGTACAGAAAATATTTAAGCAACCACTCTGCAGGTGTTGGAAGCTATTTCTGTTTACCTCCCTCTATGTGCTATTCTGCTCAAAATTCTAGCCACTTTAGCCTCCCTGACCTCTGAAACATGTCTCCTAACTCAGCAAGAAGAATGAGCTTTGTTCATGTCTCCCAAATCTGGGCAGTAGTTTGGAAATTTCTTCCATGCAGTGAGCTCACCTTAGTTGTTTTTATCTCTGATATCACTGTTCTTTGTTGTCATTTTCTCCGGAAAGATGATATTTTACATATTTTGTTGGGAGTCCCAGGTGTTTAAGGCAAGATGAGAGATCTGTGTTTCTGTCCCTCTCTTTTTCTCCAATGTTTTTCCTCATCATATTTTTTCTAGCACCGGGGCAAGCAGTTACCAAGTAGTGGGAGCTCAGTGTATGCTTTTTTGATGATTTAACATATTTTCTCTTAGAACTGGAGGAATCTATATATACAATGGTAAAGTGAACAGAGGTCAATATATAAGCCATTTTAAATGTAATTTTAATGTCTGGAGCTTCTATTATATAATATTTTATCTGTATTTAATATGTGAGTTACATACCTCTAAAATGGACCTCTCTGAAACAATAAATATATGCTGTACATTCTAAAGAGAGAAATGTTTGTTTTAGCATTATGCACAATTTATGGAATACTGTATGATTCTGTTCTTGCATTGTTAAAAAGAAATACCTGAGACTGGGTAATTTATAAGAAAAGATATTTAATTGGCTCACTTTTCTGCAGGCTATACAGGAAGCATGATGGCATCTGCTTCTGGAGAGGCCTCAGGGAGCTTTATTGCTGATGGAAGGCAAAGCGGAAGCAGGCAGTTCACATGGCAAAAGCCGGAGTAGTGGGAGAGGCACTATATACTGTTAAATGATCAGATCTCCTGAGAACTCACTCACTATTTTAAGGACAGTACAAAGCTGATGGTACTAAACCGTTTATGAGAAATCCATCCCCATGATCCAATCACTTCCCAACAGGTCCCACCTCTAACATTGTGGATTACAATTAAACATGAAATTTGGGTGAAAACATACATCCAAACCATATCGAATACTAAAATTTCCGGAATGAATAGAATAACACAATATAGGTTTAGTATAAACTACACATGTTATGGTCAAACCGATTTTGTATATTTAAAGCTATAGTATCAGGAACTAAATTATATACAGGCATAGAACATAACATACTTCATATAGATATTTCTGTACAATTAGTCTGTCTTTTTTCTTGTAACTTTAGTCTTAAAAATGAGCTGTTTTAGTTCTTTTGAACATTAGTAATTTTCCACACATTATTACTGTTTTTTTTTTAACTAAAAGAAAAGAAATAGTTTCCTTAAACAAATTCGTATTAAAGTTTTACATTGGTGTTTGCAATATAGAGAACACCAATGTAAAACTTGGATCCCTGAAATAACAGTGATTTCAGGTTTAGAAAAATAAGCAAGAAAAATAGATTCTTAATTGTTTAAAAAAATTGTTAAGCTAACATAAAAACGATAACTATATTTTATTATAGGTTATACTTTGAAGGTTAACCATTTAAATTTATTTCTAAAAAATATGTAAATGTAGTCATATAACTTCACTTACAAATCAGTAGTAATCTTATGGATCACTTTAGAGTATTTAAAAGTATGTAACACATTCAAAAACAAAGATATTTACTGCCAGTTACCTTCCTTATTTTTAACTTCTTCTTATCAATGAAACTAAAATAAGAATGAGTATTTTTTATATCACAGATCACACATTTTTACAAACATTGTATTTGCTTTTAGTTTTTTTTTTTTTTTTTTTGCATTAATTATAGGGCCTAGAATAATTGAGTAGCATCTTCATGTTGCATCACATTGTCCTTGGTTCTATTTTCTTCTATTCTTAATTTGTTCATCTGTACATTTATTTGTTCATTTATTCAAGACATATTAAGCATTTATAAATGTGATTCCTGATCTTTATATATTTACCATTGTGTCAATTCATTTTCACACTGCTGTAAGGATATTGCTAGAGACTGAGTAATTAATTAAAAAAAGATTTAATTGACTCATAGTTTCACTGGGCTGGGGAGGCGTCAAGAAACTTACAATCATGGCAGAAAGATAAGGGGAAGCAGGCACCTTTTTCACAAGGTGGCAGGAGAGGAGAGTGAGAGAGAGAGTGCACAGGGGAAACTGCCACTTGTAAAACCACTAGATCTCATGAGAACTCCCTCACTATCGTGAGAACAGCATGGGGGAAACCAATTCCATGATCCAGTCACCTCCCACTGGGTCCTTCTCTTGACACATGTGGGAATTATAGTTCGAGATGAGATTTGGGTGGGGACACAGAGCCGAACCATATTAACCATGTACGAAGGTGAGTGTGTCATAAATTACTGTTTATGTGACAGTATAATGTTTACACTACATGGCAACCATCATGTCACTCACTATATTGTATAGATGAGATAAGGGGATGTGATACCATGGAAGCATAAAAGAAGTACTCCAGGACATTTGAGGTGGGTAATATAGACCAAAGGCTGGCAAACAGTAGCCTCAGGTCAAATCTTGCCAGCTGCCTGTTTTTATAAACTACTTTTGCTTGGAAGGCAGCAACATCTGCCTTCTTTTCATTTTGCCTGATTGCTCTCTCCGTACAACAGCAGAGTTGAGTAGTTGCAGCAGAGACCATGTGACCCAGAAAGGCTAAAATATTTTTCTAGACCCTTTATAAGAAAGAATTTACTGATCCTTTATGTAGACAGTTATTCAAACTTTATCAGTAAAAGTGAAGAGGTTTTAGTAGTATTAGGAAAGACAGCAGAATGAAGTCAGGATTGTGTTAAAGAAGTTCTGGCAGCCTGAGGAGACTGAAAATTTATTAAGAATTTTCTGTAATGGAGGGTTGTCCTAAGCACAGCCAATGTCTTCATTCAAACACTATTTCTTCCAAAAAGCTTTTCTTGTATCTTCCAAGCCAGAGTTAGTTACTTCCTGCTCAAATCTTTATGTTGATGTTATTACAGCACCTACTGTAGGTGGCTGCATACCTTTAAGAGCAAGAACCATCCTTTTTCATCTTTGAATCATCTTGAAAATTATATTCTAGTAATAGAACTTCAGGGCTAAATATTAGATGCATATATACATGAATTTAAAAAATAACCACCAGCTTGATTCCTGTAATTTAAACGCCTAATGTTTCTTGCAAGAATGTTCTTAAAATCATACTTCTGACCAATCAACAAATCTTTACAGTTGGCTTGTCAGCTATAGAGTATGAGACATTGGGCATTAATAGCCTAGCAAATAACACATTCCTATGTCATTGAACATTTTAATAGTTATACATTTTAAATAGCTAATCAAATAGCTTTCAAAATGTGGCCATAGTTTACTGCCATATAAGTGGTATAGTTTGTACATAACTTGTTCAAGGGATTTAGAAGGCAAGGAGAACCGCATAGGTCTTTTTAAATTCCTACCTTATCTATTTTCAGTGCTCTTCCCCCCATTTCCTAAAGGAAAGGAGTCATAATAACTTCTGGGTCTGTAGGTAATATTCATGATTTTTATTCCAAAATTTGAAAATAGTATGTTTTCAATGTAGCTGTCTCTTCAGATTTAAAAATGTGTTATGATATTAAGGAGGCAAACTGGCAAAATATGTTAGAGTAATTAATAATTCATTACATTAGTATATTTATGTTGGGAAGACATGTTCCTGAATTAGGATATATGGAAGAGAGAAGACTCCAATGCCCATATATAGTCAATACAGAATTAAAATATATTTTTGGAAAAAAAATTTGTTATTTGTTTTTGAAATTATATTATTATTCCTAATGTTATATACAAAAATTTATTATAAGTAATATGGTTTGGAAATGAAAATACATGGTTTGAATGTTAAGAATATAAATGACTCATGCCTAGTTTCCAGGTTTTCTTTTCTACTTTCTTAATCACATTCTTTCTATCCTTGCCCTTATCTCAGCTGGGCACCCTGAAGTAAAGTTTGCAGTACAGTTTGCAAAATAAGTCCGTCTTGAAATTTAATTGTGTTTGTGCTAGACTATAGTCAGATGTTTTCAAAGAATTGTATGGTAGTTTGTTAAAATAGGCAGCATTGAATATGCAATATCTTTCAAACTTTGGTTTTTCTTTTCTTGGATAAAAAGTAAAATCAAGCGATGCCATTCCATCTGCTAATAAAAGGGTTTTAACACCTGAAAAGAAATTCCTTTAAATAAATTAGGTCTTTGAAGTTGAAGGCCAATTATGAAATGCAAGAGCAGAGACAACCAGAAGAGGTCATAAAAGATACCACTGTCACATTATACCATTGTGAGACCCATCAGACTCCCTCATCTGCACATTTTTAAATATTTTGAGAAGTTACAAAAGAAATGAGTTGTATAAATGGATGACTCAGTCCTACAGGATTCTGAAGCTGAAGTGCAGAGGAACTATTACATATATAAATCCAGAGACACTGAAGAAGAGAAAAATGAATCCACATGGGACTTCTTTTCTCATCCCAAGGAAACCCGAGGGCTAGAAACATGGCTATGTAAACACATATAGATTGACGTGATCTTTCTTTCAGTGACAGTTGTTCTTGGCTTCAACCTGGGTACTCACTAGTTCCACAGGGCAGTAGACTAAGACCATGGCTGTGCAGCCAGATTGCTTGGGTTTGAAACGAATGTAAGCTTTGACATTTACTATCTATGCAAACTCAGACAAGTAATTAAACATATGTAGGTCTCAGTTCCATCATCTTTAAAATGTGGAACAAGGATCACACCTCATGGGTTGTTTTGAAGAATAAATGAGTCAAAATAGCAAACAACTTAGGCCTTGGACCATTGAGAGAGCTACTTTTGTTGTTGATGCTCTTATTATTATACATTGTGTCCCAATTTAAATATACTAAGTGTATGATTTTCCTCAGGTGTAAGAACTTTTAGTAGATTAGATCTGCTGATATTCCATTAGCCTCAAATTAATCTAATCATTACTATTATCATTAGGAAGTCTTAGTATAATAACAGACTAAACAACACACGAAAAATTGTTAACTTCTCCAGGCACCTTGAAAGATACCAATTTGAGAGACTACTGATAAACTGATAGCAGTAATATGCAATTCAGAATAGACATTATTAGATATAAATTGAAGTACAGATAATTTTGCTCTGATTTGGGGGAGATAGTAAATATTTGTTTATGTAACACATTAATATGTTCATATCACCAACCATAGTGGATCCACTATAACTGCAATATAAAACTTTATATCATCAGCATATTTGGAAACATAATCTTCCATTTCCCTAATTTTAAAACCTGGAATGCAGGCTGAAACAAATCTTAAAGATATATATCAACACATTGTGATTAATAAAACTGTCAAAAACAATTTTTAAAATTCTTGCTGGAGTTGAATTTAAGGATAGATTTGACCTTTTGACAAACCATTATAGCTAAAAAAAGATATAAACTTAGTTATTGCTTCCAAAATATCATAGTATACTTATATATGCTGTTTGATAAATAACTGGAGGAATAATCTATATCAAGACATGGACTTTCTATTTATTGTTAGTTTAATTTCTATGTGGAGTAAAATGAAACTACTAAAACAGAATCCAGCAATCCCATTTCTGGGTAAATATCTAAAGGAAGTAAAATCAGAATCTCGATGAGATATCTGCACTCCCATTTCATTTCAACATTGTTCACAATAGACAAGATATGGAAACATACTAAAATATACTAAAAGTCTGTTGAATGAATGGACAAACAAATGTGTGTGTGTGTGTGTGTGTGTGTATGTGTATACAAAATGGAATATTAGTCAACCTTAAAACAGAAGCAAGTGCTGCCATTTGTGATAACACGAATGAACCTGGAGGACATTCTACTAAGTGAAATAATTCAGATGCAAAAAGACAAATACTGCATGATCTCACTTATATGTAGATTCTATATTATTATAAAACAGAGTAGAATGGTAGTTACCTGTAGATGGAGGGGTAAGAAAAATGGATAGATATTGGTCAAAGGATACAAAATTTTAGTTATTCAAGATGAATAAGTTTTAGAACTCTATTTATTTATTGGTTTATTTCTTTTTCTTTTTTTTTCTTTTTCTTTTTTTTTTTAATTGTACTTTAGGTTATGGGGTACATGTGCAGATCATGCAGGATTGTTGGTACACACACGGCAATGTGGTACACACACAGCAATGTGGTACACACACGGCAATTGTAGGTATACACACAGCAATGTGGCTTGCTGCCTCCATCCCCCTGTCACCTACATCTGGCATTTCTCCCCATGTTATCCCTCCCTGACCTCCCCACCCCCATGCTGTCCCTCCCTTGCCCCCATCAACAGACCCCAGTGTGTGATGGTCCCCTCTCTGTGTCCATGTGTTCTCATTGTTCAACACCCGCTATGAGTGAGAACATGCAGTGTTTGATTTTCTGTTCTTGTGTCAGTTTGCTGAGAATAATGGTTTCCAGATTCATCCATGTCCCTACAAAGGACACAAACTCATTGTTTCTTTATGGCTGCATAGTATTCCATGGTGTATATGTGCCACATTTTCCTTGTCCAGTCTATTGTCGATGGGCATTTGGGTTGGTTCCAGGTATTTGCTATTGTAAACAGTGTCACTTTGAACATACGTGTGCATGTGTCATTATGATAGAATGATTTATAATCCTTTGGGTATATATTGGTTTATTTATTTATTTTGAGATAGAGTCTTGCTCTGTTGCCTAGGCTGGAGTGCAGTGGCATGTCTTGGCTCACCGCAACCTAGACCTCCTGGACTCAAGTGATTCTCCTGCCTCTCACCTCCTGAGTAGCTAAGTTTACTGGTGCATGCTACTATGCCGTTATTTTGTGTGTATGTGTGTGTTTCTTTTCTTTGGAGATGAGGTTTTTCCATGTTGATCAGGCTGGTCTTGAACTCCTGAGCTCAAGCAATTCACCTGCCTAAGCCTCCCAAAATGCTGAGATCACAGGCATGAGCCACTGTGCTTGGCCAGTTGTGGACCTTTAGTGTACAACATTGTAACTATAGTTAACAATATTTTATTGATGCCTGAAATTTTCTACAAGAGTAGAACTTATGTGTTCTCACCAGAAACACACACACACACACACACACACACACACACAAGAAAATAACTGAGGTGATAGATATGCTAATTATATCACCTCAGTTATTTATTGTAGTGATTTATTTCACCATGTATAAGGATTGTAGTGATTTATTGTAGTGATTTATTTCACCATCTATAAGGATATAAAATACATGTATACCTTAAATACCTATATTTAATGGTCTAATATTTTTCTTTAAATAAAGACATAATGCAATAGTAACAATTCTGCATGATGTTGGCATTTTCACTCACACCTCTCATATAAATTCTTCTGGGTTAGCATCTTGCTGTTCTGTGACAGTATAGTACCTTCATATTTCCTTATAACTTCAGCCTAGGGTCATATCAGAATTTATTGCTTTTGGACAAAGGTAATTATTTATAAGACATATAGAGGAAAGAGTAGTTAAAACTTATATTTTAAAGTAAGTTATGAAGTTCAAAACAGAGCAGAGTGAATTCTTGATTATAAATCTGGGTAGAATTTCAGGTTTTAAATTTCATTTAGAAAGGCAGCAGCCGAATTTGTCATGCCATTGTTTCTTTTGCTAACCTCAGAGATTGGAAAAAACCTGAGGTCTTATTTTTTTAAGCAATCAAACGAAGTAGAGTATAAAGTCAGGGGTGTGATTAGACTGAACAAACCATATATTCAAGTGCAGGATATAATCATCGCAAAAATTTCTGCCTATGAGCATGGACTGAATTTATTTTAAAATAAATCCAGGCCAGGTGCAGTGGCTCACACCTGTAACCCTAGCATTTTGGGAGGCCAAGGCGGGCAAATCACCTGAGGTCAGGAGTTTGAGACCAGCCTGGCCAACATGGTAAAACCACACCTCTACTAAAAATACAAAAATTGCCTGGGTGTGGTGACATGCACCTCTAATCCCAGCTACTCAGGAGGCTGAGGCAGGAGAATCACTTGAACTTGGGAGGCAGAGGTTGTAGTGAGTCGTGATTATGCCACTGCACTCTAGCCTGAGCAATAGAGTGAGACTCCATCTCCAAAAAATTAATAAATAAAAAAAAAATAAATCCAAGTTACTTAGTGGATTGAAATTTTCCTTGAAGTATTTGTAAACGCTATGTTTTCTTTAAGAGAGCTGAGGTCCTCATATGTAGGAATAATATTTATTTTAGCTGTAATATTCTAATTATTTTTCATTTTCATCTCTTTTTTATGTTTATAACCTGTCTTAACCACCGTCCCTTTGATTACAGAGACCCTGTTCTATTCATTGTGAAATAGCAACACAATGCCTTAAGCATTATTAAAATCAACCAAAGTTCAATAATGACGGTAACTCAAAATATTGCGATTTCACTATTCTGGAATCATTAGATTTTTAAGTATCTTTGTGGTATAAACAGCACATAAATACACAGTATTTGGCTTCAGAAAGAAAGTGTTATATGTCTGTTATAGTTTTGTACTTCAAAGAGAATAAGTATTTTATCTATATACTTTTAAAGACCGACAGTTCAGGTGTATTTCTCTGGAAGTTTATTTGGTGTGGTACAAAGAGCTTTCATGACAACATGAGTACACGGTTCAGTGATTGCTGTGATCTCCCACATTGTGTTCACTTGATTTTTCCAGTCATGTGTCATGAGATGAAGCTTTGGAAAGTGTGTTATGAAAAACCCCATATGAGTTCAATTTATACATCCACATCTCTGGGAGTCAAATGATTTTCTTAAGTGACTGTAATAGGATTCTTCATCAGTTATTCATCAGAATAATCCTGAGAAATTAGTTTAAGAATTGATGCCCTCTCCAAACCTTTCACATTACTCTCAGCTCTTCCTCCTTTCCAAAGAATGGTTTCAAAATATTTATTGGAAACTTTCAAGTTTATATATACATCATACCTGCTTCAAGCTCTTTGACTACTAAAGATAATACAATAACATTGACCATATATATGTGTGTGTGTGTGTATATATATACACACACACACACATATGGGTCTATATATGATCATTGTTTTATATATATACTGATCATTGCTGCTCTCCTTAGGGATTCATAGTACTATATAAATATATATATATTTGTATTTATATATATGTGTGTATATATATAAACACACATATATACAAACATATTTCTGGGGTTTATTCTTATATAATATTTTAGTACCTAATGAACATTAAAGTAGTTCTCTTTATAAATAAGGCTTACTATAAATAAGAGTTACTACCTCACTCCCCCAAACATGTAGATGTCAACAGTAATTCCAGAATTTATTTCTCTCAGGCAGCATGAAATAATAAGTCAGTGTGCCCTAGTTTTGTTGTTGTGTTTCTCAGAAACTTACACTTTAATTCAATTCTTTTTTTTTTTTTTTTTTTTTTTTTTTTTTTTTTGCAAATCTTAGCAGCAACATATGTCTTTGTCTCTCTATCAGGGTATTGAGAAAATAACTTATGCTCTCCTTCTCAATTCCAAAGACTGATAAATATGTTTTGGTTTATCTGCAGAAAGAAGCCAGGCAAATAATTGTGCTGATAAGATATAATTGACATATTATTTCTGATTTGCTTTTACAGCCTTCAACCTGCTGCTTGTTAAGCAGACAAAAGATTCTCAGGTTGAAAGGACACTAACATTTTTGTGATTCACTGCATTTGGTCACCAATTAGCATAAAATGAAGAATATTAATTCACTTGCAGGACAGATTTTGAAAGACCTTGCATGTGAGTTTTGCCATCCTGCAAGCCTTTTATTGTGAGTAATTGATGAAAACAGCAATGTGAAAATTACCAACAACAGAAAAGGCATTTATTACTTTATACGCTGCCAGCATTCCTTTTATGCCTTACAAACATTTCGGTAATAGGATGCTTCATGAGATTTGGATGCAACCATAGTATTATTAGGACATTTGAAAGGCAGGTGGATGCTTGACAAAAACATCAGAAGATGTGTGGTTATAAGATATTCAGAGATAAGACCTAAAATCTGAGAAGGACATATGTTTGCTCAGTTGCCGGAATCAGTTTCTTGTCCAAGCTTAGGCCCTGGAGCCTAATGCTGCGAGGCTTACATGGTGTCCAGGATGTGGGGTGATGTTCATTTCTTCCTCAAAGCCCTTCATTAGGATTATTTGCATTTTTGAAGCTTAAACTAACTAAAAATGAAAGTGAAAATGTAACTTTTGCGATTCAAGTGATCTACACGTAATAGTCATTTTGAATATTTTTGTGTTTAATTTCAAAATGACTGTATGACTTTGGTCACCTTTAATTTACAGTTGGTTAAGATTTCTACCCATACATTAAAACAATAGAAGAAGAAAATATACATGCATTTTATTTTTTCTTAGTTGGTTATATTAAATTCTATAAAGATAATGAATAGGGTATGAAAAGTTTCAAGATGCTTTGAGCAAAGTCACAAGTAAATATTACTTTTTAAAATATAGTAATCCAAATATCTAATATCTATTGAACACTTGTTATGTGGCAGATATAGTGATAAGGGCTTTAATGCCATTTATTCCCCCTCCTAAAAATGTAAATGACATTTCACAAATAGCTTGACCAGGATCACCTGGTGCTAGAGTTGGGATCTAAAATCAGGTGACCTGGTCTCAAAGCCAGCTCTCCTAACCACAATCCATATGTCACAGAGCTCTGGAACAACATGAGATACGTGGAACCAGATGCTATTTTCTTTGAACATGTTTCTCAAAGAAAAACTATTCACTGTAGAAATGTTCATAGAATTCAAATTATGAAAATAATGTCAACAGTTTATATTCTATTTTTAAAGTCAGCATTTTAATGAGATCATTATGTAACATACACTAACTGAAACACATAAAATAATAAAATGTACTGAAATAAGTCATTTTAAGAAATTAGTCTCACTAGTTGGTCACATGCTGGTTTTAATAAAAAAAAAATCTGTGTTGATGATTTGAGCTCTTATCCTCTTTAAAGTATGGATGTCGTGTTTCTTTCTCTGCTCATATCCTGATTCCCTAGTTGAAATATCATATATCTTTTTCTGCTCCTATATACTCTGCTAAACAGCAGTTAAATTCATGCAATTAAATTAAACAAATATTGGAATTTCTTTCATTTTTAACACGCACTTCTAAGCACAAGATGAGTAAAATATGGTCCCTAGCTTCAAGTAATCTAACATAATTATAGATAGAGATTCCCATTCCACCTGCTTCTGCAAACTGTGTTTTTGACTGGCTCAGTGAAACAGGCTTGCTTTATGCATTCCATCTTCAGTCATTGAGTCAGCCTTTTGAGTGCTAAGTCCAATGGAAAAATGCTTAATTCTAAGTTTAAATAGTACTTAAAAGATTAACATTTTATGCTATAAAGAATAATGACTTTAGATTTTTAGAATTTGGGAAAATAACTTGGAACCATTTAGTCCTTATTTCTCATTGTACATCTGAGCATTAAAATATAGCACGTAGCTCTTCAGATAGCTTCAACATAGGTGGAGTGAATTTTGATTATACCAAAACTTTCTTGCTCTTTCTGACAGTAGAATAGGGAAGAGAGTTTTTCTGCAACTAAATGTCTGAGCTGCTGGTTCTCTGAATATGTTCCCTCCTCCCCTCCTCTCACTGAAAGTTCCTTTTATCCTTCAAGGGATGGAGATAGAATTGGTCTAAGTGCTAATGATACGTGACTAGATTAAAGAACATAAAATTGAGTCAATGAATATTTATCAAGTATCTACTTTCATTTTGGCATTTTTCCAGGTTCTAAGTGGGATAAGAACTACTCCAAGATACTATTAGAACATCAAAGAACATATCGTGTAATCAGTTGAAGGATATAAGTCTATGAAAAAATAAACATAGCTGATTTTAATGAGCAAATACAATGTTGCAGATGCTGGTCTAAATGCTATATAAGTAGCCGTCCTTTGAATATTACCACAACTAGATAAAAGAGTTATTACCCTTAATATTTTCATTTACAGATAGAAGGCATGCACAGAGAAGTTACACAACTCACCTAAGGATTACAACCAGTAAATTGTGGAGCTTAAATTATAATAGAATTTGCTACTGGAAGAGATATCACATGTACATAATTAGTTTCGTACATCTACAGACAATATACACCAGTATATAGTTTCCAGATAAAATCTACAGATGGCAAACAATTATAGGAATGCAGAGTGGAATAAAAAGAAAGAAAATGTGTAAAAAGAGCATTTATTATGGGATGCTAATATGTGCTAGGTTTTTGTGTGAGCCTGATAAATTTTCAAAATAATAACATGAGTTAAGGATAATTGTCCCTATTTAAAAATTCTTATAAAGGAAATTCCATTAGTTTTTTCTATTGTTCCTTCAAGAATTTGCTCTAAATTTTTGGCTTAAAAGAAAACAATCTTATCGTTCTATAGGTCGTAATTCCAAGGTTAATATCGACTTGTTAGCAGAACTGCATTTCTTTCTGGACATTCTAGGGGCTGGATCTGTTTCCTTGTTCATTCATGTTTTTGGCAGAATCTAATTCCTTGAGAACATCAGATTGAGATTCCAGTTTTCTTGCTAGGTGTCACCTGAAACCCATTTCTATCTTCTAGAGACTGTCACATCCCTTGGCTCATGAGCACTTCCTGCACCTTCAAATTCTGAAAAAGCAAGTCAAATTCTTCTCATGTTGCATTTCTCAGACCCACTCTTCTATCTCTTCTTCCACTTTCAAGGACACTTGTGACAACTGGGGCCTATGTGGATAATGCAGGATAATCTCCCCATGTCACATTCATCTATGCAACCAACCTTAATTTTCTTTTGTCCTCTAATATAATAAATTCAAAGCTTCCAGGGATCAGTACATAGACTTCTTTGGAGGACCATTATTATGCCTAGCACAGGGACCCAGTCAGGTTAAGCGAAGGTATCACATCTGATGAGTGGTTAAACTCTGTTGAAACTCTACTCCAGAGCTCGTATTCTTCTTAATTACATTATTTCCAACTGGATAAGATTGCACTGCGTAACATAAATGGGGAAGAGGTTAGTATTTATCGGGTGCCTCATAAGGGTCCTTTATCTCCTTTTTTCCTGATAGTGTTTATATGGAAAACATAATATTGCCCATTTCACATGAGGAAACAAATTGAGGTAATTTAACTTTCTTGAAATCACATAAACAGACAAAACAAAACTTGGAAATAACATCTGTTGGAATCCAAAATTCTGTCAGCCTCAGAATTTAAACTGAGTCTTGAAGTATAGGTAGAATATAGGTAAGCACAGAGACTGTCATAGATCAATAATAACTCATGGGGAAAATGGGAACAGAAAGAGTGAGAAAGGGTGAGAGTAGTATTACAGTGAATGTTCTGAATTTCTTGAGTACAACTTGAGTCTACTTAAGCTGGTTTCTAAGATATATAAAAGGATCTTTCTCCTTTTACTTATTTACTTAACTAGTTAATTTCAGCTCTATTTTAGTATGATAATATGCGTCTAGTGATTTCAGTAAATGAATAATAAGCTCCTCATTTGAAAATGCTGATGTATTTAAAATTTAACCTTTTTAAAGAAATTATCTTTCCCAGTTCTTTTTTTTTTTTTTTTTTTTTTTGAGCATTTGGAGATCACAGTTCATAGACTAAATAAACATTGCCATGAGGGTTAAACATTTTGTGAATTAGGAATTTGAAATTTTCTTCTCCCTTTCATTGTGTAACTCTACCCTTCCTTTTGATCCAAGGAACAGGAGAGATGCCAAGATGTGAAATGGTTGGCTTGTCATTTCAGAGTTCTGAATTCCAGCTGTCCTTAGCCAGAAATCCCCAAATGCTACTGTTTTGTGTTGAGTCGTGGTTTGTTAACCTCCTAAGAAGTCAGGGATGACCAATTGTCAACACCCAAACCTAAAACACGTTCCTGCCTCAATGTTTGATTGGTGTAGTATTTGAACAGAGGATTTTTAAATTCTAAGTACTGTATTGACTCAATCCAAAGAAATATATCTACCTTAAGGTACATTTTAATTGTAAGAGGAAAATCATGATAAAAATACACAACTCTTTAATCTTAACATTTTTTTTTTCATATTTGCTAGGCCATTCAACTGTTGTCCAAAGGCATTCATATATTTATAGTTGAAAGTATGACAAATGGCAACATGCATTCTTGTTCATCACTTAATATTCTATTTTAAGTTATTCTAGTTGTTTTCACATAGCAATTTTATACACCTTTTTAATGACTATATTATAGTTCATTTAGGGCACAAATGACCTAAATGGTAAAATGAACCTTCCATTCTTTTAGGATATGTAGGATGCTTCCATAAATGCATTTCTAGAAAGAGAAATTTAGGCTAAAGGAACAGGTATTTTAAAAGAAAGAATGTTGAGCAGAGGGATTCTGGGAAGTATCCTCTAAATATTGCTGCTGTCACGATAGCATTTATTAATAATCAGGAATTTTCTGCATTGTTTTCTTGTGTATACTTGCTATCCTGAGTGAATTCTTCCAATGTGATCCTAAACAAAATTTTGAAAAGTAAATCAGATACAAACTCCATATAAAATTTTAGTTTCCACTTAGAACAAAACAAAATAAATAAAACTCCGCTCTCTCTTACATATGGACTACTCACTTCTTCATGTTTACTATAGGCCTCTCCTGTTCTTCTTTACTTTGAGAATGCCAAGCTTGTCTTCCTAACATGACCTTTTTTACTTATTCTTTCTTCTGCCTGGAATATTATTTTGTTGGTCTCTCTTGTTTGAGAGCTAAACTCAAGTGGTTCTTTCCTCAGAGACCTTTCCTGAAGCCTCTATTAATTGACCTTACTGAAGCTATTTTTCTTTCTTTTTTCTTTTTCTTTTTTTTTTTTTTTTTTTGAGATGGAATTTTTGCTCTGTTGCCCAGGCTGGAGTGTGTAATGGCATGATCTCAGCTCACTGCAACCTCCACCTCCTGGGTTCAAGTAATTCTCCTAGCTCAGCCTCCCTAGTAGCTGGGATTACAGGCACCCACCACAATGCCCAGCTAATTTGTGTATTTTTAGTAGAGATGAAGTGTCACCATGTTGGCCAGGCTGGTCTCGAACTCTCGACCTCAAGCGATCCACCTACCTCAGCCTCCCTAAGTGATAGAATTACAGGCATGAGCCACTGTCCTTGGACTTACTGCAGCTATTTTTCTATGACAGTAATCTTTCACCCCTTTTATTTTCTTCAAACCCTAAACAGTGTCTAAAATGGCCTTTAAAAATGTTAGGTCTTAGTTGCCAAAATATTAGTACATGCAAATATAGTGCACATTATTGTCTCTTGGTTCTGGAGGTTAGAGGTCTGATTTCAAGGTACCAACAAGATTGGTCCCTTTTGAAGGCTTCAAGGAAGAGCTGTTTCAGGCTTCTCTCCTAGCTCCTGGTAGCTTCAGGTGTTCCTTGCCTTGTACATGGCATTCTCCCTAATCTCTGCCTTCATGTTCACATGCCTTTCTCCCTGCATGCAAATTTCCCCTTTTTAGAAACACACCAGTCATACTAGATTAGGGCTAAAGTATGGCATCTAGTAGGTCCTCCTGTATGATCTCATCCTGACTTGAAATAGGACCCATATAAGTATCCTATTTTTAAATCACGTTATGAGGTACTGGGTTTAAGGACTTCAATATAAGCATTTTTGGGAGTCAATTTAATCAGTATCACCAGATGCTTCATGAATTGCCTGTGACCTATAGCAGGAGCACAGAGCAATTGGTTGATTTCACCAACAGCCATAGATAAAAGGAAGTTTTCCAAGACCATCATTTGAAATGTTGAACTTCTATTTTAAGTGAAAACAGAATATTTTGGAATGGGTTCTCAAGGTGGGTCTTGCCATTACGAATATGCGGCTACCAAAATTATTATGAATAATATAACATGTAATTATTCTGGTCCTTCTTTTATTAGTAACAAATACTTTAAAGATCATGTTGTATCATACTCTGTAAAAATTTTAACAAAGAGATAGAATGATAAAAAATCAATATTTTTATCAATTTTTATATTTATAATTGATATAAAATAAATTGTACATGCTTATGGGGTATAATGTGATGTTTCGGTGCATATATACATTGTATAATGATCAACTCAGGTTAATTACCATATTCAGCTCCTTAAGATTTATCATCTCTGATGGTGATAACATTCAAAATAAAAAAATGTATATTTGAAATCCAAAGCCTGATTCTTATTAAGGTAAGAATATTTTACATATTATTTTAGGATTGTATGGTAAAGTTTTTAAAATTAATTTTGACCTAGGGTTTCATTATTTCAGTAATATGCAAGTATACATAAAACAAACTATAGTCTGAATATTTGCATTTTTAAGATACATTGATGGATTATAATATTCATGAACACAATGTGTGTTAACAATAGAAAAACATATTTTGGAACCAATCTTTCTCTTTCTGGTTCTCTTTTTTGCTATCTGATTAAAGAATTAGAAGCAATGCTAATATTAATTGGCAGCTGTTAAGGATCTAAATTCAGAAAGTTCACAAGAAAAAGAATAAATCTATACTTTTTCTGAGCATATTTCAATAATTAAATAATTTTTTTCTTTGCTTTTAATTAGTTATAGCTTCATGGTCAATGATTATTAAGTATTCATTATAATGTCAACTTTATTTTACAAAATAATAAAGTCAAAATATAGCCCCATTTTAATATTAGCTGTCAAATATGCCTATTTATGCATATATAGTTATGCTGAAGTTGTAATAGTTAATGTTTCCTATGGGAAACTTAATCATGATCTCCCTCTTTTCTCACTGTCACTGCACATGGTGCAGGCCACCATCTTGCCTTCCTGTTCATGAGGGAACCCAGGAGAGTACAGATGCCTGGAGGTACAGGGAAAATTCCATCTCTCTCTTCACTCAAGTAAGAAACATAGACTGTGGAGGAAGAATGAACACAAAAGGAAAATCAAAATCCCTCTAAATTTTAAAGCTATGAAAACATTTAAACTTCATTAGCTTAAAAATTATTGAAAATAAATGAGTGACACACAATAGTTTCCTAAATAACAGCCCCACTACATATATTTTTAAAGTTTTGAACATCTAAAATAAATTATATATACGCACATATATATAATAGAATTCATATGTTTTCTTCCATTGATTTAGTCCCTTTTTGCTTTGTTTCTAGTATTTTAGTTTTTAAAGTATCTATTTATATACTTATTTGGAGGGTTACTTTATTAAAACTTACATGTAAGTTGTATTTCTTTGCTAGTTTTAGTACTATTTAAAGACTCAATATACAGAGTTTTCTATATTCCTCATAAATCCCAAACTTTCAGTTGAAGATATTAGCAAACCAGAAATGCCAATGGACCAAAAAAGAAAGAAAGAAAGAGAGAAAGGGAGAAAGAAATGGAGAAGGGAAAGGGAAAGAGAAGGGGAAAGGGAAAGGAGGAAGGGAGGGAGGCCCAGGGAGGCTCTAACAAATCTTTCTCTTTCACATCTGTCAGCGTTGGTAAAACAATAAGCACATATAATTCTGATAAGGATGTGGAGACACTTTGTCTCTCATACTTTGCTGGTGAGTTTGTAAAATGGCCTAGTCACTTTGGAAAAACAGTTTTGTAGTTCGTTAGAAAAGTAAACTGCGCTTCTGGAAATTTTCCTGGAGAAATAAAAACTTAATGTTCATACAAAACCTGTACACAAATGCCTACAGCAGCTTTATGTTTAAGACCCCAAACTGGAAACAACCTCAATGTGCTTCAAGGGGTGAGTAGTTGAAGAACCTATGCTATATCCAGACAATGGAATGCTATTCGGGAATAAAAAGGAACAATACATGAAATACTTTGGATGGCTCTCCATAAAATTATGCTGAGTAAAAAAGGCTATCACAAAAGGTTGCATACTGTATGATTCAAACTACGTAACACTCCTAAATGACAATATTCTAGAAAGGAAGGGCAGTTTATTCCTTGCTTAGTATTAAGGTAAGGATGGGAAGGAATTAGATGTGGATATAAAAGGGTACATCATAGATTCTTATTATAATGGAAATACTCTCCTGACTATATTACTATCAATATCTTGGTTGCTATGTTGTATAATAGTTTTACAAGATGCTCCCATTGGGTGACACTGTGTAAAGAGTTAAAGATGTCTCTCTATATTGTTTCTTAGAACTACTTGTGAATTTCCAATTATCTCAAAATAAAAAGTTTAACTTAAAAAACCCTCCATATATACACTTAAAATTTACTTTCTAACCAAAGTTGAATTTTTCATAACATCTTTAAAAATGAACTACATTGGAAATGTCATTCCCATAAAACAATTAGTTATTCATTCCTCAAGTTATGTATGCAGGAAATTATAAGACTTGTCAAACAAATAAATGATTACAGGAATAGAAATCAATGGCTGTATTTTTATTTCAATTAAATATTTTCATAATTTATATTGAACATATGAACACCTGCTACAGTAGTTACATAGTAAAGTCTTTATAGCAGATTAGCATTCAAAATTTGGTAAAGATGACAGTGGAAAAACTAAAAAATTACTGGCAACCAGTAAGAATAAATTACAGTTCACAACCCATATAAATCATGTCAATTTCTTTCTCTGGAATATATAGTAACTGTTCATTTGCTCATAAAATAAGTTTAGATTCTTCACTCATATTGTATAATATTTACATATTTTTGAAAGAACCCAAAATTGCTCTGGGGAAAAAAATGGAAGGTATTATGTAATATTTCCTGAAATATACACCTAAGGTCTAACACAGTTGTAGCTTGAAAAGTAATGATGGTAGCGGAAGCAGTAGTAGCGGCAGTAGCAAAAGCTCATGTTTATTGAGTGCTTGCTACATATTGGCAATTTTCCTTTTTTTTTTTTTGGATTCTTTTTTTTTATTGTACTTTAGGTTCTGGGGTACATGTGCAGATCATGCACGATTGTTGCATAGGTATACACATGGCAATGTGGTTTGCTTCCTCCATCCCCCTGTCACCTACATCTGGCATTTCTTCCCATGTTATCCCTCCCTGACCTCCCCATCCCCCTGTTGTCCCTCCGTTGTCCACCCCTGCAACAGACCCCAGTGTGTGATGCTCCTCTCCTTAAGTCCACATGTTCTCATTGTTCAACACCTGCCTATGACTGAGAGCATGCGGTGTTTGGCTTTCTGTTCTTGTCAGTTTGCTGAGAATGATGGCTTCCAGATTCATCTATGTCCCTAAAATGAATACAAACTCATCATTTTTTATGGCTGCATAGTATTCCATGGTGTATATGTGCCACATTTTCCTTGTCCAGTCTATCGTCGTTGGGCACTTGGGTTGGTTCACCAACCCAAATGCTCAACGACGATAGACTGGACAAGGAAACAGTGCATATTGGCAATTTTCTAAGAGATTTAAATATTTTCCCATGCTTAATTCTCATAAGCCACTACTATAAATAGGCATTATTATTATTATTGTTATTTTCATGACCATCATCTTCCCCACTCTACAGATAGGTAAAATGAGACACAGTGAGCAGCCTGGATGAAGCTGCTCAATGTAGTATCAAAAATAAGTGGCAGAACTGGGATTCCTCCCGAGGTGGGATGGCTCCTAAACATTCCATGCAGTGGACATCCATTTTTTTGTTTCTCTATATAATTTCTTGATGGTGCCCATTAAGTATTTTATTGATTTATTTTATTTTAGAATAAATATTATGGATTTTAGAAGGTTTCTATTCTACTTCTCTGTGTACTATATATATATATATACACACACACACACACACACAAGTTATTGAGTGTTAACTTCAAAGACTCTTATTTTGGCAGGAATTTTTGTGAATATAAAGTGCTTCATCATGCATTATCTTAAATGGCTCCATTGAAGAAATTCAATTGAGCAAACAACTGAAAGCTTATAGTCATCTGCATTCTGTGCAAAAACAAATCTTTCTTTTAAAGGGTGAAATGCATGTTTGGTCATTACAGAGTAATAGAGCTTTCAAAAAAAGAATTGAGATTCTATGAAAAGTTTGATTCTCTGAAAATCTAACATTTTTGAGATAACTGAGATTTTTAAAAACATGAATAGATTTTCATTTGCTAATTTTTGATAGAGATTTTCTAGCACGTATTGCAAATGGTATTGTATTTGAAAACTGGATTACGTCTGTGAAGATGGGAGGAACATCGCTTTAGAGACAGGAATGAGAAAGTAAAGCTGCTCAGAGTCAAGATAGCATGTTTGCTTGTAGACAAAGAATACAGTAGAGTTGATGTCAAAGAATGGTGCCAGAGACAGGTATACATTGGTTGAAACATTTGGTATGCAGGGATTAAAAGGTTTTTGTTGTTTGTTTTGTAAACAATTTTAATGCAGTGCTACTGAATAATTTTGAGACTTTGTGTGTATTGATAAAGATAGGTTAAGCTATCTTGCAGTTAGAAAGAAACTATAAAATATAAGGGCTAAGCACAATAAAGGATTCATTTATACTCACGGAAACTCTATCCAGTTCAAATGTTTCTTTCCTTCACTTGGTTAGTAGAATATCTGGAACACAAGACCTCCATGTTTCTCATTGGTAGGAAGACAGATTGCTGATGAAATAGATTGGCTTGTAACTGCCTCAACCCAAAATTGACCCAGGTCATGTCATTTCACATTGCTTTGGCCAGAACAAGTCATGTGGAGCCAAACATACTGCAAAGGAGATATAAAAAACAAAAACAAAACAGAAAATCTCAGATACTTCCTACTGACTGTCTATCTCTTGGGTTGAGAGGATAATATTTTAAAATATTAATTTGAGATAAAAGATTTAGATGATTTTATGTTTTCTAATGCATTTTTGCTGCCAATAAACTATGTCTTTCATAATTTATGATATTAATTAATAATTGCATGTATTTGAAGTCATTTGACAGTGTCTTCATGTACATTATCCATATTCACAAAACTTCTGTATGATAATTAAGATATTTTCCAATTTACAATAATGTGAATTTAGGCACAGCTTAATAAGGGATCAGTTAATGATACTCAAAGTCCACCCAAACTCAGTGTAGCCTTGTCTATTTCTATTCTAGACACCTCATCTATATTTGAACAGGGAACTTGTATGCATGTAGTCACTATGAATTTGTGGATATTTTGAAGATAATAAATATACCGACCTCAATAAATTTTCCTTTTCTATTCAATTGTAGTGTTAATTAATATTATACCTAATTAACTTGCAACAAAGACAAAATGGCACGCAGTTTTAAACTTTTAATAGGTTATTTCCTATGTGACTTAGAAACAGAAAACGGAAAAGAGAGGGGATTGGCCAATCCATCCAAGCTTAAAAGGTTTCACCATGGTATAATGTGGTATAATAATACCACTGTCTATTGTTTGGGGAAGTTTTGATCAGAAAACATTTTAAGAACAGCATGAGTTAAAATTCCCTTCAACCTTCTGTCATTTCAGACATGTTCATATTCAATTCCTACTCTGAGAACAGTAAAATATGATTTGAAATGCTTCTAAATAATAAGAAAATAACATGTTAAAATATTTTCCTAAAGTGCCCTCTTCATGTTTCATAAATTCAATCTGTTCTTGCATAGGAGGATTAAATTTTTAGAAGCAATCTCTTTTTTCACATCTGATTGATATTTTGTTTATCTCATAGTGTATATTTAAATGTAAACATTAGCAAGATGATATCAATTATAATAACATTCTTAACTGTGTATGTGGTTACTATTGGCTAAGAAGACCTGATAAATAGCTGCTAATTATTCAGATTCATGAAACTGTCTAGGGATAAAGATGATTACAACCAGCAGATAAGTCTGCATTTATCAAATAGATTTGCTTTTATAGTTTATATTTTAAGAAAAGGTATGAGACTTTTTGCTTTTACTCATTTGTTCTAGATTCTCTGCCTTACGGATATTTTTCATTTTAAGCATGCACGTATATAGTAAAATCTAATCATTCATATAGGTATATCACTCCCTTCTTTCTATTGTATACCATAAACATTCGTTGTAATGTAATATAACTGTGATGATGAATGAGCCGGGCTGGGTAGGGGTCAAACCACAAACGACTTTCTTTGCATTGCTTTCTTCCTTGTCATAACAAATCTCTTTCACCTGACAATATTTCAGGCCGATCCCATAGTTTTACTAATCACTCTTAGGTAAGAACTGAAGCTTCTTTTTTCATGTCATTAAAAACTTCAGTCCAGCTTAATATTAGAGTTAACCTCTCACGTGTAAGTGGGAGCTAAATGATAAGAGCACATGGACACAAAGAGGGAAACAGCAGACGCTGGGGCCTGCTTGAGGGTGAAGGGTGTGGGAGGAGGAAATATTAGAAAGGAAGAAGAGGCAATTCTATTTGATAAGTACTTAGCACTGTCTGACATACTTCTCCTTCCCAGTTCTTGGAAAGGAATTTTCTAATATCCTCTTTGGAAATATTCACTGATGTTCCTTGAGACTTAGAGAAGATTCTTTTGAAAAGACACAGTCAGTGGTTGAAAGGATTTATGTAACACGTGATTTTAAATGATCAAACAGCAGCTAGACTATAGTTGGTATGGTTAGCTATTGGGGGAGAAAGTACAAACATTTTGAAATAAGGGAGGAGGTAGAAGATATTTCTGTAAACTCCAATAATCCCAAATAAGACACAATTTACTCTTTCAAATGGCTTATGCTGGGACTACATGCCAGCAATAAAACACCAATTTGACTATGATGAAAGTGTCGCTACAGGGCAGAAATATAATCACTCTAAATATTGAGATTCAAATATTAATGGTTTTTATGTAGTCTTGACTAGGATATAAGTAGCCTAGATACTCTACAGTCTTGAATACCAGTCTCTTGCACATTTTTATAATTTCCTTTACTTATGGAAAAGTAAAACACAAATAAATTATCAGAGAAATTTAAAGAAATTAAATATAATGGGAAATGAAAATAAAACCCTTTTTTTGGACAAACATTTCCCAGTGCTACATGAGGAATGCATTTATTGCTATATTCCAGTTGGGAACCTTTAATCTTATGGATTTTAACTATATATTCATCTTAACATGTCACAATGTACTAAAAATACTTTTCAGTGAAATATTGCTCCATTATATTTGGCTCGTTTGATCCCAATAAAGAGAAATAACTCAAACACATCAAACACTTCTTGCCACTTTCTGTGTGAGTTGGAATTTTCTAATTTTGAAGAAAGCATATTTCTTATACAAAGCTACAGAATGTAACATTTGAGGTAAAGGTAAATATATCCATCATCTAGCTAGACACAGATACCTTGGTCATAGTATTAACCCTATCTTTTTTAAAGTTTGTAATATTGTTTGATTATTTCTAATTATTATGATTCTTAAAATATGTACCTGAAATTGTTGGCCTCAGCATCCAATACACTTTTAACTTTTAAAGAAGTGGAACTCTGTGGAATTGGAACCTTTTCCCACTTAGGTCACTCCTTTACACATTCTTCTGCCAAGCCATTGACAAAGTCAAGTTCAGGGTACCTCCCTCTAGAAGATGAGGGCTCCTCTTTGTAGAATCCACTCCAGCTGTGCTTCTGCTGCCTGGATGTTTGGTTAAATAGAACTATTTCCCCAGACAGAGAAAGAACATCCAAACAAGAATTAAATACTGAAATGTTGTCATAAGGCTCACAAAACTGCAAGCCTGTCAATCACTTCAACTTACAGATGAGGGCACTGAAGAGAATAGTAAAGTGGCTTCTCTAGCATCATCTTAATGTCATTGCCCAAACAGAAAGTGTCTAGGTTTCTCACCCTGCTTCAAACATATTAAAATATATATTTACATACTTAGTATATCTATATCTATATCTATTTAAAATGTAGATTATTTATATTTGACACATTTAGAATGAAAAAAGCTAATTCTATGTTTTAATATTAATTTAATCATTTACATGTCTTAAAAATCTTTATGCCATGACTATGTCTAAAACACATGGGAGAAGGCTCATACCATTGTGGAGAGAGAGACAGAAAGAAAGAAGGTGACTTTATTTATAGAGATACATTTTATTTTATATATACACAGAGATTTGTTAGACAGCTAGAAATATGCAGGCAATTAATCTAGGTCTCTAAACAGATAAATAAAGTAAACTTTTAGTCTTTACTTCCTATTTATAACTTTTATTTTAAACATACATCCTTTTATATTGTACCATAAAGCCTATTTTCTTCTCAATATTTTGATATATCAGTAAAGCAATGATGTCATGGTTAATGCTAGTGAATAGTTATGCATGTCCAATAAGAGAAGGTAAATGCTGAAGGAGTGTAGTCTCATTATTCTGTACATTAGTCCAGATAGCTACATAGTTTATCTTTAGTTGTATCTCTGCTAAAACATTTCCTCTTAAAAAGTAGTCTAGATTTTTTTCCCCAAGGGAGAGGTTGGAGGGGATTGGAGTATGCAGCAGTAGAAGTCCTAACACAAAATGGGCTTCCCCTTTCTTTTTGTCACCTCGTTTTTATATGCCAGCAAGGCCACCTAAAGTAACGCACCATGAGGAAGCTCTATGTCCTATATTTTCCAAGCTTGGTTTCTGAAATGTAAGCCTGGAGACAGCTGAAATAAGATTCTTAAAGAATAATAGTCTTTATTTATGAAATACTCTCATAACAAATGAAAAATCCTTAGACAAGGGGCTATGTCTTACTTGCCTTAGCTTCCTAGTACCTGGTGTATTGTTGGTGTCAAAAATATGTATTTTGAATTAATATATGAACAGAAAAATGAACAATTGAACAAATAATTTTTAATAAGTAATGTTAATTTTTTATTATTTCCACTAGTATTTTCCAAAGACCAAATTTTAGACAAAATACTTGTACTTTATGCTATTAGGAAACTGTCTATGGAAAGAAGTTTGGGAATTTCTCACAGAGCTTAAAACAGAACTACCATCCAACCTAGCAAAACCATTACTGGATGCATAACCAAAAGAATATAAATTGTCCTACCAAAAGGACACATGTATTTGCATGTTCATCACAGCACTATTCATGACAGTGAAGACATGGACTCAACCTAAGTGGCTCAGTGATCATCAACAGTGGGTTGGATAAAGAAAATGTTGTGCATATATACATGGAATATTACACAGCCATAAAAAAGAACAAAAATCACATCCGTTGCAGCAACATGGATGCAGCTGGAGGCCATTATCCTAAGTGGATTAATGCAGGAGCAGAAAACCAAATACCTCATGTTCTCACATGTAAGTGGAAACTAAACATGGTGTGCTCGGGGACATAAAGGTGGCAACAGTAGATACTGGCAACTATTAGAGAAAGGGGAGGCAGGAGCAGTAACCTGAAAACTACTTTTGGGTACTACGCTCAGTACCTGTGTTCAATTGTATACTGAACCTCTGTATCATGCAATATAACATGTGACTGTCCTGTACATGTTTTCCCTGTATCTAAAATAAAAGTTAAAACTCAAAAATAAAAAAGGAAACTGTCTCTACATGCTACTTTAATTTGTTGAAAATTTTGAATTTTAGTTTTTCTCATTTTTATAGAATACAATTTTGTGTGGTAAGAGAACTGTTTGAAGAAACCAAGATAATTAAAATATCGTGAGGTACATTATGGAACACCTCAATTTAATTGAATTGAGTAAAACAGTGCTTTTTATAATGCAGAGAAAATAAAATGTGCTCTGAATGTCTGTATTTGCTTAAATATTTAATTAGTGTATCAATAAATAGATATTATTTGGTAACCTACTACATAAAAGTTTACAATATTAAAAGAGAATGTGTGCATGTGTGAGTATGAATACATAGATGGACTATAAGTCATTAGGATATATGAAAAGTTGTGTGTGGGGTATAATAGTGCTATAAGCGTTCCATGATAGGGAGAGATCATTGTCAAGCTGATGCTGTTTATCCAAGCTTTAAGGATACCAGAAATTTATTTTTATTTTTTCATAAGATACATCATCTTAAAAATAAATGTAATTATTGCATATATATATAATCAATGATACTTTTCTATGTGGTCATACAGAAACCTGCAAATATTTCAGCCTCCTATGTAAAAAGTTTTAGAGGATGCCAGCATGTGTTACAAAGATAAAGGAAAACTTTTCCTTCAATATTATAATAATGGTAAAAAAAATATGTTTCTAGAGCATAAGGTATAATTCACAATAAGAAATAAATATTATTTCATCAAAAAGTTGAACAAGTTATCATTGTGAAAACCTTTCTATAGCCAAAATTTTGTAGAGTAATTTAAAAATCATTCAGAGATCCTTTCCTCATTTTATATTTTAAATTGAAATTCCAGATACATTTTTAGGAATTACATGATAGATCGATGGTTTTCAAACTTGTATGCCCTGGGATCCTTGCCAAACAGAAATTCCTGAGACTCTTCTGAAATATTTGGTATATTAAGGCTCAGATGAGACCTGGGACCCACTTGCAGATAGCCTATAGACCACAGTCTAACAAGTAAAGTTGGAGGATTTTTTTCCTTTACTTACACAACTATACAAAGGCTTTGTATTTGTATCTTTGCCAAGACGTTGACATCTGAATCAATGAGAAAGAGATCTAGTCATGGTCATGAAAATATTTGACCAATTTCTCCCTAACTTAAATCAACTAATTCTTAGAATCATTTGGCAATCTCATTCACAAGTAGAACTAGATTTGTTAGCTACCGAAGAAGAACATTTGCATTTCTAGATTATTCTAATATTTTTGCCAATTTTCATTAATTTTTGGCTTGTCTCTTAAAATTTTGAAGCATGCCGTAATAGAGGCAAGTGACAGAAAAAGAACGTATCCCCCCAAAATAAAAGAGTTCAAGAGCCACAAACACCTTGATCCAAAACTCTTTGATTTTCTAATCGGGTTCTCCAGAGATACAAAACCACAAATGGACTTTGAAGAAGAGATACAGAGAGAGAAATATCAATCTTTAAAAATTGCCAGGCACAATTGTAGAGCCTGGTAAGTCTAAAATCTATGAGGCAGGCTTGCTGACTGGAAATTCGGGTAAGAGTTGATGTTACACTGTGTAGTCTGAATTCTAAAGGGCAGCTAGCTGGAAAGTTAGCAGGTTTCTATGTTGCAGCCTTGAGGAAGAATTTCTTCTTTCTTGGGAAACCTCAGTGTCTGCCCCTAAGACCGTCAACTGATTGCACAAACTGTACTCACATTATGGAGGGTAATCTACTTTACTCAAAATCTAAATTTAAATATTAACCTCAACTAAAAACTGTCTTCATAGCAACATCCAGATGGGTGTTTGATTATACAACTGGGCACCATAGCCTAGCCAATTGGAGAAGCAACGTAAGCCATCACAATAAGAGAATATTGATAAGTATGCTAGGTGATAACACTTAAAAGTTATTTTTATTCTTATTTCAAGTTATCCTTGATAAACCTTATATGTAAAATACCACCTGGTACAAAATACATTTTTAAGAATTGTGCAAGTGTTGATCTTTCTTCATTCACACAAACTTATAATATATTATTTGTTTTTAATTTATGAATTGCATTTGTATTTCTTAGCTGTTGGTTACTTATAACTTTATCTTAATTTATTCAGCACATTGAGCCGTGAACAGCGGGCTTCTGTGACTCATGATAGAGGCAACCTTCAATTTAGGATGTGACTTGTTTGAAGGAGAAGGAAATGAAAGCATATTATATTATGCAAGACAGGTCTGGTTTGTCTTTCAGATATTTCTAAGCTTTGATATTTCAGTTCCTTGGAATGATTCTCTTGTCAACACATATTAGTGATGCTCCTGTTGAATATAATTTATCTATCCATATTTTTATGAGGGAATAGGTTGAAGGCAGAGTCATTATTATCCGTCTATTGTCTTGCAATGAATTAGGCTTCTTTTTTTTGAAAAAATATTCATTTTTCTCCCTGACCTTTCTTTCTTCACATCTGCTCATTCCACAAAATTTATGTTTATAAAACCCTACTCATTCTAATTGTCTCAATCATTAATTTTTTTATTCAGTCTTAAATTTGAATATATTTACTGCACTTGGATTACTTGAGACATGTTCATCTACTAGTAGTATAAAATGATTGTAAAACTTGATATAATATTGTATTTGGCTACTTTTTCAACATAGGCATCTGCCATCTTAAATACTGATGTTCCTAAGGTAATACTGTTAAGTCTGAGAAATTCAGAATCCATTTTCCTATAGAAACACTGATAACCATTCAGTATCGTGGAAAATTATACTGGAGAGAGAATTAAATCTGGAGATTACTTTTTCATTAACCAGCTCTGTGACTTAGATAGTCTTTCTATTACAGCTTCCTTTTTTGGGGAAATGATCTAGCATGCATATATTTGTAAAGGGTCCTTCCAGTGCAAATATATGTTTCAAATAACAATGAGCCTAAACCATGATGAGAGTGTGCTGAAATCATGCCCATTTTTGCTATCTGAGTTCTGAAAAGGTGCTGTAATTTGAGGCTGTCTCTGAAAGTGGACTACCAATTGTACACCAGGGAAAAGACACAAAGAAAAAAAAAGTGGCAGGGGTCAGGAGTAGAGCCCTAGTTATAGAGATTATTGAAATGCAATGCTCATCATTCCATTTCTGCCTTTGCAACCTTCTTCTATTTCCTGGAGCATTTTTTACAAACTCAGAATACATCAATACCCAGGTTACCTTATGTATTTCTTGTTGGCTTCCTAACCAGACTGTTCTGAAATCACATAAACTTATGTTGGAAGAAAGCCATTTATCTACTAGATTCAATTCATTACAAATGAATTTTAGAAACCAAATAATCTAAGCAAATTTGTCAATTATTTCTTAACATCCAGAGCTACTTGCATTTACAACAATCATGTTCATGAATCCAAATATATCTCTAATAGATGACATTTCAGGTAGAGGGAGAAAGTAAAGTGACATATATACATATATAGTGCATATATAAATATACTATATATATTTCACTGCCCACATAGATGTGTGTATATATATTATATATTTATGTTATACACATATATATGTATATATTGCCACCACTGAAGCCCAGCAGTCTTCAAGGGTAGAGTTGACTCTCTATGTTCAGTGATGCCAATCAAGAAGTACTTTCTTGCTTTTTGCTCTTTTTTTCTCTTAATCTGTTTTGCTACTCATGTTTAAAAATTTATTCTTTTGGAAGAAGTATTTGGAGAGAAGGAGAAGGAAAGATTTCCTTGAAAGCAATAGTATAGCACCTTTTCTTTATAGAAAAGAAAACTGAAGTAAAAATATATTCATTTAAAAGATGCTACTCAGCACCTTCTATGCACAGATCATTTTTCTAGGGGCTTGCCATATATCGAGGTATGAAACAGAAATCCCCACCCCTTTAGGCTTACATTTCTGTGTATACTAAATATTATAAAGTTCAAGCAATGTATTGTCCTGTACTTTCTAGGAATTTTTTAAATTAAGAAATTATGCTGTCTTTCAGTATAAGTCAGTGCCTTTTTGTATTACTTTTCTTAGATACAAAGATTATTTATTTACTTATAACTGAAAAATATAGAAATTGACCAAGAAATTAACTATTTGTATTATAAAAAATTAGACTAGTTCTCTTGTGTCTAAATCGATTTTTAAATAAAAGTAGCATTGACAATAAGAAAGGAAGCTACTGATGAAAATTAACATAACATTTGGAAGAAAAATATTTACCATGTAGAGTTATGTATAAAATATTTTCATCCCATTGATAGAGTCAAACTAAGGTGTTAGAAGCAGCATGTATGTAATGTAATAATGACTCTCCATGACACTTGATTTTAAACAGAATCTTCCAAATCAACAATAAGGAAAGAGATATGTCTACAGATATTACAAATGGATATGACCTTCTCTTAGACTTTTCCTGACTTATCAAGGACATGTCATATTTCTTATATAGTTTTATAACAGCTATAGAAACATAACTAATAAAAATAATAATGATATTGTCGCAACTATTTTACCCACTTTGTAAATGATTTTATCCCACCTGATTTTCTTGCGAATCTATTCCTAAAAGAAGACAAGGAACTATTCACATATTACTTGTCTCATTAGCCGTGATTTAAACATTTAACTGGTCTGTAGGGCTGTGCTCTGAGAATCCTGGTGCTTTTCCGCTAGTAAAATACTTCCAGGTGAATAGTACAGACAAACTAATGATCCTTTGAACTTTTTGTAGAGTGGTAAGATAAGAGACTATGTAGGTCATTTTTCAAGGCCCTTCATCCCTGCAGAGATACCTGTTTAGGAAGTAAGTAGCGTTTGTTTCGAAGTAATACTATCATTATCTTCTTAGCCACTCTATGTTATTCTGCGTATTTTCATGACCTACCCTTGCGAAGAATAGAATTACACTAAAGCTGACTCGTTTGTATATTTTATGCCCATAGTTGCAAGGATTATAAGAATTGGAAAGCAACTCCAGAATTTTACTAGCCCATCGGCTAGAAAGTGGGTTTATAGTTTATGCCATCTGAATCTCATAGAAGAGATTATTATAGCAATAAACTCTGTGTCCTTCAGGGAACAACAGAAAATCATGTATTTTTAAATGAGAAAGATTGTGTTTTGGAGACTGTGAATAAGTAATACTTGAGTAATACTTGGCTATTACTTTAAATATATGACGTTGTTTTTCTCTGTGCCTCTGAACAATGAACAAAGTGGAGCGAAAGACTCCTGGCTTGGAAACTCTAAAAAAGCTTTAAACAAGGGATTGATATTAGGAGACTTGTAGAGTCTTGGAATTGTTACTGAGGAAATTAATATGACTTATTTCAAACTATTTGTTACATACTGCTATTTCAAATGTTATGATTTTTCTACAAAAATTTGTTAAAATACTTAAAACATAATCTATATGAGAAGTAGCTTGAATAATGGATCAGTTTTGAAAACTTATCAGGAATTTTTATGTGTACATATTATGTGTGTGTATATGCATATGCGTGTATGTATTTTGTTGCTTTTGCTGATTTGAAGTAAAGCTGTAATAGACTAAGCCTGGAGCCAAAACATAATGACAGACTGGTTGTTATAGCAATAGAAGGAATTTTGATATGAATTGGGGAGAGTCTTGGGAGGTGTCTTTGTTTTCCTGCCCCCTCCAATCTTTATCAAATTATTAGTTTGATTCGACACACTGGACAGACTGGGAACAAAGTATACCTTCCTCTTTATAATTTGCTAATGCAGTTCTCAAACTCATACTGTCTTTCTGAATTGATAGAGGAAGATTTCATACCAATATAAACTTTATAGCATTCAGGGATGAAGAGGAACTTGAAATTATTCATAATCACATATCCAAATATTCTATAAAAGATGTGTGCCCTGGTTGGCTGGAGCTGTTTAGTCTTTCATACCCAGAGTCTTCAGAACTCATAAGGGCTCCAGGTATCAGAAGAGATGAGATGTGCTTTGACTGTCTGTGGAGAGGGGATGAGCTATCTGAGGGCTTAGCAGATTGGAAGATGCAGGATGTATTTTAACTTTAGGACATTCTTTAAGTAAAAGTTGAAACTCGAGTACAAAGAAGAAAATATATACATACACACACACATACACATATGTGTGTTTATATATGTGAGTGTATATATGTGTGTGTGTATATATGTGTGTGTATATATGTGTGTGTATATATAGGTATGTGATGTTCTGGTTTCTCAACTTTTTATTAGCATGTTACATATGAATTAAACAGTTAAAAACAGAGGAATGTTCACCAAGATATATTACTGTGAAACTGAAGAATAAAGAAGACAGAGGAAAATCTTAAATTCAGGTTTCAAAGAGCAAATCCAGAGGAAAAGGACAGATGATCTATGAAGGAATAATATTTAGACTGAGAGCAGACTTCACAGCAGCAATAATGAAAATGGAAACTAGAAGGCAGGATAATAATATCTTCAAAGTGCTAAGGGTACTTGACTGATAATCTAGAATTATATCCCATACTTTGTAAGAACAAAGGCAAGGATACTATAGGCACAGATTTTAGAAAAGGAACTTCTGAAGGATACCTTACAGGAAGAAGAAAAATAATCCCAGAAGGAAGATAAAACAATTTTAATTGCTTTTACTATTCTGCCCAATTTTCTGTTTCTTAACATCTTGCCTTAAATTTAAATCTCCCTTAAAGTTAGGTAGTTAAATATAGGAAAAAGGTGCTTAAAGTATATGTTATCATTTTAATAGAAGACTTTAAGAAAAATTTTATGTTAATGCATAAATATGTATGGTTTATTTTTTATTTATTTTTATTTTTTGAGATAGAGTCTTGCTTTTGTTGCCCAGGCTGGAGTGTAATGGCTCTATCTAGACTCACTGCAACCTCTGCCCCCCAGGTTCAAGCAGTCCTCCCGCCTCAGCCTCCTGAGTTGCTGGAATTACAGGCATGTGCCACCATGCCTGGCTAATTTTTGTATTTGTAGCAGAGATGAGGTTTCGCCATGTTGGTCAGGCAGGTTTCAAACTACTGACCTCAGGTAATCTGCATTCCTTGGCCTCCCAAAATGCTGGAATTACAGGTGTGAGCCACCATGCCTGACCATATGATTTATTCTTAACATGACTGATGACAAGTGTATCTGGGTATTTATCTTTCTGCTCTGAGTAATTGCTGTCATTTCTAGTACAGTATCAAGTATCCACGAAGAATTCTTGTGCCACCCTGGACTGGCTAGAATCACATTAACTCATAATTTCTTTGAAATTTTCCTGTATCAAGAAAAAAAAAAGTCTCTCTCATGAAGACCATTTTCTTTCTCAGTACAAAGTCCTTATTGGTTTTATTCTGTTAAGTTCTGGATATCTATGTTTAAGAATAGTATTCTCTATTGCTTTCATACTTTTAAATTGAATTTTAGATAATAAGTAATTTTAAAATGTGAAAATTAGCTGTACGTGAATAGATACATGATCAGAAGGCCTTCACGATCATCCAAGACTATATTAACTGTGAATACTATTGAATCATTAGCTTTCTGGGTTTTATTCTGAAATCTACTGATTTTCCTAAGAAAGAAAGTGTGATAAGAGTGATTTGATTTATCCCCTTGGTAATTCCTAATATCTTTATGAAGTAATCTATCCCTCTTGTTAAAGAATATGGCCCTTAAAAGCTTTTGCTCTTCGACTTTATGAGCTCATTACTAATGGAGGAAGCTTAAGGAAAAGTCATTTTTAATGACAGCTCGCAAATGGCTCTTAGGAATAATATATTAGTGGTAAGGCATAGTAAGAGTAGATTGCTGCCTCTCATAACTTTCAACAGAATCCTACTGATTAGCACTTCTCCAGTCTTTCATTAAAATTGATTTCACTTTTCCTGAGGCAGGACAATCACTTGAATCTGGGAAGCAGAGGCTGCAGTGAGCCGAGAGCATACTACTACACTCCAGCCTGGGCAACAGAGCAAATCTCCATCTCAAAAAAAGAAAAAAAAAAAATCAATTCCACTTTTTTAGTGTAGTATTCCTAAAGATACATCTCCTGTATTCTAATATTATTATCTCACTTTGGGATATTATTGTTAGTGCAGATGAATTATGAAATGTTCACATATCATGTATTCATTGTTTTACTGAACCAACATTTGATGAATGCCAAACATGATTTTGTGCCTATTTTAAATGTGCAATAAAAGAAAGTAAGTGTTTCCAAAAAATCTTTATCCTCATAAAATGTAGTGCACCTGAGGGAGACTGAGAGGTTAGCTCACCATTAAAATCTCTAGGAGTGCAAAAAAGGACACACTCACTTCTCTGCAGTGGGTGGGAGAGCTGGTATATTTCTCATGGGAGAAAACAACCAAGCAGAGAGCCTCAGGAGATACAGGAGTTCACAGAACTGAGGAAAGGAAATCTTTAGTCTAGGAAATCTTTAAGAGAATTTACTGGGTCTGAAGTTAACCAGGCTGTCAAAGGTGGGTAAAGATAACAATATGTATGCTAAGGAATTTATAGTTTGTTTTGCAGGAGGTAGGGAGACATTGATTGAGTTTAAGAAAGTGATTGAACAAATCAAACTCAGACTTACAGAAATTACTCTGGCTTCAATTTTAAGGATAGGTTGGAAGAAGAAACCTAATTTATACTGGGAGACACTGAGAATGTATTCTAATATGAGAGCAAGGAGTAATCAGGAACCTACACTCAAGTAGGGGCAGAGAGAAGAGGAATTAGTTAATTCATTCATAAAGCATTTGTTGGACTCCTGCTCTGTAGTTGTAATGATTGATGAAACCATGGAGTAGACTTTAAGAAACTTGATATAGCAAAATCAGCAGGACTTCCTTACAAACTGAATAAGGTTGAGGACAGAATGTAAGAATCTTTGGCTATGTCTCAGGGTTCTGACTTGTTCAACTTGACTAGTTAAGTAGCGATCATATTAATGAAGACGTAAAAACAGCCCACATGCATATGAAAAATGCTCAATGTCATTGATCATCAGAGAAATACAAATCAAATCTACAATGAGATATAACCTCACACCAGTCATAAATAGCTATTACTAAAATAGCTATTATAGGGTAACAGATGCTGGCAAGGCTGTGGAGAAAAGAAAACACTTAAAAAGCAGTTTGCAGACTTAAAGGACTTAAACCAACCCTGAAATTTCATTGCTAGATATATACTCAAAGAAAAATAAATTGTTCCACCAAAAAGACACATGCATGCATATGTTTATTGCACACTATTCACAATAGCAAAAACATAAAATCAACTTAGGTGCCCATTGACAGTGGGTTAGATAAAGAAAATGTAGTATATGTATACCATGGAATATTATGCAGCCATAAAAAAGAATGAAATCAGATCATTTGCAGCAACATGGAGGCAATCACCCTAAGCAAATTAATGCAGGAACAGGAAAATAAATACTGCATGTTCTCATTGATAAGTGTGAACTAAACATTGAGCACATATGAATATAAAGATGGGAACAATAGCTACTGGTGACTGCTAGAGGTGGGTAGGAAGGAGAGAGATGTGGGTTGAAAAACTGCCTATTGGGTACCATGCTCATTATCTGGGTGATGGGATCCATACCCCGAACCTCAGCATCATGCAATTTACTCATGTAACAAACCTGCATGTGTACTCCCTGAGTCTAAAATAGAAGTTGAAATTTAAAAAATAATAAAAAAATAGATAATAGAAAAGGAGAGGATAGTTTTAGAGGACGTAACGAATTGAAGTACTGGTAGGGTGTTCAGTTAACAGGGTCTAGTACACAGACTAAATAAATTGAACTCAACAGAGACCTAGAGTAATGATATAAGATTTGGGCTCCTTCACATATATGGGTAGGTAAATTCAGAGGTATGAGAAATTATTTAAAGAAAGAAGTAAAAAATGATAGATGGAGAGGGTGAAACACAAAACCAGAGAATGTATGAAAGAAAAAAGGAGATTGCAAAGAAGCCAAGCCCAGGAGTAGAAAGAAAACTAAAATGAGAATCATGTTTTGGAAAACAGAAAAATGGATTGAACTAAAATGTTAAATGCTGTCATTATCAGGGAATGTAAACATTTTAAAAGGTTTGTCAGATTTATAGTAAATCATTTCCATCAGTGTTTTATTCTTCTGAGTTTTCATAATGACTTTTGTCTTTTGATAGAGGATACTATTTAGATGGTCTCAACTGAAGCTTATCTTTAGCGGGTTTAGTCATTCATTCATGCAATCTCATTTTGTCATAAGGTTTAATTAATTTACCTCCCATATACTCATAATACTCATATTAGCTTTCCTGATATGCCTTCCTTCCCGAGCTTGTGATACTTGCATCAGCCATCAAGTAGACATTCCCACTTGGTTGTCTCAATGACACCTGAGAACCAAAATGACCTAAACTGAGCTTTTATTCACAACTCACAAATCTATTGACAGCCTATTCATCTAAGCAAATCCATCTATCTTGTCAGATTTTTTGCTTAGATGAATACTCTGGCCAAACTTCCACTATGGCCAGTTTCAAGCTACCTGCATGGCGCCACTAAACATGGAAGGTAAATCACAATTGGCTCTTGTAAGTATAAGTCAAATCTAGCACATTGATTACTGCTCTATTTGATAGAGAATGTCCTCATTAAATAACTCCTATGTTCTCTATATTATCACTACCTTTACATTAGCTGATCACTTAACTTTTTCATGTTTGATCAATTAAGACGCCTCATCCCTGAGGAGGATCCCAGTGGAAAATAACGTGTTGGAGATTTTAGTGGCACAATATAGAGCGCTTGTCTTACATATTGAGTTGGGAACTAATGAAAATAGGAAAGCAAGTCAATGGAGCAAGGAAATAACCTCTCTTATTACTAAAGAAGTTAAAGATCACAGCCAATCCTGAGAGTCAAGTGTTTTTGCCATCTCTCTCCTCCAAGCCTCTCTCTTAGAACAGCTCACTGGAGGCAAGCATTTTCAGCTGAGCAGACACAAGTAGATTTCTCATTCCCACTGGAGGAAGCAAAAAAAAAAAAAATTCAAATCATGTGAAAAATACCTTTGATAAATTTGTATACCTACCTGAGGACCATACTATACTGTTACCTAACAACTGCAAAGATTCTTTTTGCTTTCTTGGGGAGAAGTAAATAAGGGATAAGGTAAGAAATTAGCAGAAAACACCTTCCTTGTGGAAATCAAGGAATGGGGAAAAGACATTTTGTCCCTAATGTATCTGAGCTAATACAAAGTATTTGCTCTAACACACAAGAATCAGATATTTTTACCTAGCATCAAGATTTAGAAATAGTTTCAAAATACAAGTAATCACAAGAGACTGCAAACACCACTCTTTAGTTTGCTTGAAACATACTCTTTAGCCCAGATGAAACGTGCTAGATCTCTAAGCAATATATGTGGCTATATTACTTATGTTAAAAGGAGCTCTTTGTGTCATGAAGCATCTCCATTTTATATATTAATAGTTAACATGATTTTCCAGGTTGTTATGCTCAAAAACCCATAGATTTCAGATTTGTTCTAAATAGACCAGATACATCCTACTAAAAGCATTCCATGGATAAGTATTCACCTTTGGATAAATACCATGGATGTGTCCACCAGAGGTATTTCATTTGCATGTATACATAGAGATTCCAACAAGCCACTTTCCACTGGCAAAGAGGAGAGTGGATGGCAAGGCTGTTGGTGACAATTTACCTCCTGATATCTTATGCACTTTTTATATCCCTCACAGAACCTAGACTACTACCAACTGTATAAAGGAGCTCAATAAGTAAAGTTATTTTTGATGAATCTATTTGTACATAATAAATGCAAACATAATTATTTCAGTAATTATATTCATTATTCTTTATTTTCACATGAATCGTACCTAGTAGTCACTAAAACCAATTTTTAAAAAGGCTACCTATAACTATTTTTGTGGACATTAAGCTAAGAGATTTATTGACATACAAATCACACAAGGTAAACTATTTATATCTCCATTCTACGTTGAGGTAATTAAAGTATTGAAAGGGTGCATAATCTGGAATGTACACAACTGAAGATTGAATTCAGGTATGCCTGACTGATATAGGAGCTTAAGTTTTCTACAGAAAGAAAAAAAAAACAGTAGCAAATATGTCATCCAAAAAGGATTATGTAATTGTTACATAAAATCTCACTGATAGAGTAAAGTTTTCCCCAAATCTGGTCAAATTCTTTTTCCTTAGTAGGGCAATTAAGGGAAATTAAACACAGCTGGTTCTTTTGCAAACATCCTGTGTTAAGTGAAAATAAGTTTGGAATTGATTAGAATTCAGAAATGGGGTGAATCACGAGAACGAAAATACAGATGGTTTTTATTTACCACCTACATTTTCAGTTTAGTGTGGCCAGAAATTCTGAGAACCACACCAAAAGGTCCAGGCTGTGTAGCCAAGGGAAGATTTAAATATACTTGCTTATTTTAAGTCAGAAGTTTGCCTATTTACGGGGAAGATAAAAGACCTTGATGGGATAGCAGAGATTTCCAATTGTTAGGTTGTGAGGAGATAAACAAAATGGAAAACAGTTTGACATTAGAGGAGAGAATATTGTTTTACATTTTTTTGTTTTGTCCCCTGTCATTTGCTAATAGATGTTTTACCTAATCAGCTATTTGACAAGAGCTCATCTCTTGCATTTGAAAACACAACAATTTCAATTCATGGAACTTTCTAATTCCTTAGTTTCATATTTGAGGACTTGAAGGTAAGCCTGGGTATAGCAGGTTTGTCTTCAGATGATTACTTTTGTGAATTTTTAAACTGTTTTTGGATCTAGCTTCTGTTTCTTTTATAATTATTATTATTATACTGTAAGTTCTGGGGTACATGCGCAGAATGTGTAGTTTTGTTACATAGGTATACACATGCCATGATGGTTTGTTGCAACCATCAACCCGTCATCTACATTAGCTATTTCTCCTAATGCTATCTCTCCCCTAACCTCCCACCTGCCGACAGGCCCTGGTATGTGATGTTCCCCTCCCTGTGTCCATGTGTTCTCATTGTTCAGCTCCCACTTATGAGCGAGAACATGCAGTGTTTGGTTTTCTGTTCTTCTGTTAGTTTGCTGAGAATAATAGTTTCCAGCTTCACCCATTTCCCTGGAAAGGACATGAACTCATCCTTTTTTATGGCTGCATAGTATTCCATGGGGTATATGTGCCACATTTTCTTTATCCAGTCTATCATTGATGGGCATTTGGGTTGCTTCCAATTCTTTATTATTGTGAACAGTGCCACAGTAAACATATGTGTGCATGTGTCTTTATAGTAGAATAATTTATACTCTTTGGGGTATATACCCAGTAATGAGATTGCTGGGTCAAATGGTATTTCTAGTTCTAAATCCTTGAGGAATCACCATACTATCTTCCACAATGGTTGAACTAATTCGCAATTCCACCAACAATGTAAAAGTGTTCCAATTTCTCCACATCCTCTCCAGCATCTGTTGTTTCCTGACTTTTTAATGATTGCCATTCTAACTGGCCTGAGATGGTATCTCATTATGATTTTGATTTGCATTTCTCTAATGACCAGTGATGATGAGCTTTTTTTCATGTTTGTTGGCTGCATGAATGTCATCTTTTGAGAAATGTCTGTTCATATCCTTTGCCATTTTTTGATGGAATTGTTTGTATTTTTTCTTGTAAATTTGTTTAATTTCTTGGTAGATTCTGGATGTTAGCCCTTTGTCAGATGGATAGATTACAGACATTTTCTCCTATTCCGTAGGTTGCTTGTTCACTCTGATGATAGTTTATTTTTGCTGTGCAAATTTAGCTTCCATTTCTAAGAAACTATATCTAGCTGTGAGTTTTATTCTGAGTTTCCAGACATCGAGGTCAAACAGGAGAACATGAGATAGCGTAGTGCTCTAATCCTACTAGACCGAATTTATCAGTCTCTAACATTTTCTTTCCTTATAGATAAATTAAACTTTTAAAACTCAAGACAGATTTTAAGAGATATATTCAATATTCATTTTTTTTCAAGCTTCTTCAAGATCAAGATGAAATCTTTTTGAGATGACTCACTGGAATTTGGTACAAACTTCAATCCCTATCTTGTTAATGGATTTTTAAAAACTTTTTTTGTGTGAAATTAAATGGCCAATGTAGCATTAAACCTGCAATCTTAATTTCATGTTCTAGCATAACATTTAGGACTATTCTAACCAGCAAGATGAGCTGTCTATGATGCCTGCTTATGCTTAACTGGGGATATGATAGGAATAAACTGTGACATAGTGATGTGTGGGTCTAATATCAAAGCTTCTTCACTACCTCCAAACATGTAGCTGAAGCTTAAAATTGTACAATCCAGGAATTATTAATTTATATTAGTTTCTAGAAAGTGGCTTTTCCATTTTAAAATGTTAATACTCCTGAAATAAGTCAATAGGCCATCAGGTTAACATCAGAGCCTCTCCTTCTTGATTTCCTAAAATGAGACTTTATGAGGTCAGCAGAAGTATTAATGATTGCAGTTACCAGACAAAAATAAAGTAATCCATTGAGTGTATATATGTTTTTCCCATACAGATCAGCTGGGCATATGATGGCCCTAATCCAAAGACAATTATTCACAAGTTAAAATGAGAATATTTCATAGAAAAAGAGTATTGAAATCTAAAAGTAGCATTAACCATATATTGCTAAAAATGTTTCTTGAATTATTACCATTTAGTAGGAAAATAGTAAATAATGTTTTCAGGATCTTTCTATCTCATGATGCCAGAGCACTTTAAATACAGGACTCTCTGAGGATGGCACAGTGGAAAATCCACCAAAGTAAATAAAAACCTTGGAAGAAGAAACACAGTGGATAAAAAATGATCCAGCATTAAAACTTATGTATTAGATGTTCTCAAACTGGCACCTACATATGGGTTTGAGGCGTTGATGATCCCTCCATATTGAAGGCAAATTTTATATTTGTGTGTGAATATAACCCAAAGATAAGTTGTTACTTTACCCCAGAAGATGTACTCCATAAACTAAAGGTTCAGAGTGGTTTCTCTGTATAGAAACAAGATCAAAGTAGAAATTTTATGTTCATCTTGTGCATTTCCAAATCATTAAGAAATAATTTTCAAAGAATACATATTTTACTAGTAAATGTATTAATAGTTTTTATCATAATGTGAATCAGTTATTTTCTAAATTGCATTACAAGATTATTTTTTAATGTTAGGTTCAAGATTAAAGAGATTAGCTAAGAGAATGAGATCTATGATTTGGAAAGTAACTATCATGTGCTTTATACTGTATGAGGTAAACATTATTTCATCTTTTAGAAGAACCTGAGGCAGTAAACTGTGTTATCTTAACCTACAGATATATATGCCAGTTTGTTAGTTTGCTACCATAACAAAGTACCACAAACTGGGTGAATTAAACAACAAAATTTGTGGTCTCTCAGTTCTGGAGACTAGAAATGTAAAATCAAGGTATCAGCAGCCGCAGTTATTCTGAGGACTGTGAGGAAGGATCTCTTTTATGCCTCTTCCTTAGTATTTGCCAGCAATTTTCCTGTTTTGTGGCTTGTGGTAGCATAAGCTCCAGTCTTTTCATGATATTCTCCCGGTGTCTTTATCTTCATGTCCAAATTTCATCTTTTTATAAGGACATCAGTGAGTCATATTGGAATGGGGGCCCACCCTATCCCATTATGAGCTCATTCTTACTTAGTTACACTCTTGATGACCCCATTTTCAAATAAGTTCACAATCTGAAGAACTGGGGTTTCGAATTTCACCAGAAGAATTTAGAGGAGACAAAGTTTACCCCACAGCACCTGGGAATGAATATTAAACCTAAGGCTAGTGTTTTCTAAAGCTGGGAGAAGGGAGAAAGTATAGTATGAAGACACTGTGATTTTAAGAAGGTGTAGAAAAGATTGAGAGATAGCTACTCATAAATGGGCGCCGATCTGTGGGAACACATGGACACAGGGAGGGGAACAACACACACAGGAGCCTGTCTTGAGGGCAGGGAGAGAGAGAGTGCATCAGGACAAATAGCTAACACAAGTGGGGCTTAATACCTAGGTGATGCCCTGGTAACTGCCACAAACCGCCATGGCACACATTTACCTATGTAACAAACCTGCATGTTCTGCACAAGCATCCCAGAATCTAAAATAAAATAAAATAAAATAAAATAAAATAAAATAAAAAGATTGGGAGACAGCAAAGAAGATATAACCCTGAGTTATGATAATCATTTAACATTTTGTGGACTCCCATTGAGCATTTTAGAATAAAAGGCACTATTCCTTTTATGTCTGCCCTAGCAACAGTGTACAACTGCCCCTCTTTCTTTGCAAATGGACTTTGGCCTTGGGTGAAACTTTACTGTCTAAATTAATTAGTTAATTAATTAATGTAATCCATTTTCTAAGTAGTCTAGATTATTGTGAATTCCCATTTGACCTTTTAGGGTGATGATAATTCTGCTGCCTTTAATGTCATCTCAAACTTACTAAATCAAGTTGTAATACATCTATGCCAATAATGTGGTCAGAATATATAGTAGGCTCCAGAATTCAAACCTGGGGAACAATTCTTAGCCTTTTTACTTCTGGCCAGGTGTGCTGGCTCATGCCTGTAATCCCAGTACTTTGGGCGGACGACGTGGGAGAATTGCTTAATTCCGGGAGTTCAAGACCAGCCTAGGAAACCTAGTGAGACCTTGTCTTATAAAATAAAAAAATTTAGCAAGAACAAAAAATACCACTTTTGAAATAATGTTCAGTTATTGATAAATGTCCTCTGGGTATGAAATCTTAGCTGTATTTTCCCCTCCATATAGTCTAGCCATGTAATGCTCATAGGGTGGTAAGGACACTTATATATGGTAAAACAATAAGAGTACCATAAAATATGTAAGTTACCTTAGAGCAGAACTTGTCTATTTTACTTCTAAAAAGGCTATCCTTTGAACCAAGTGGCCACATATCAGAAGCTGCTTCTGTAAAATGTCACCAGATGATCCATGGAAAGAAAACAGTGATCAGTTATAAAGATTTCAAAATATGCAATTTAATCAAGATTTATTGTAGTATGTTAAAAAATGTTGCAATGCTACTGAAAGAAAAATAACTTATTCTTAAGTTATGGAACATTGAACATAGGGAGCAAATTTAAATAGCAATGTATCAAATTGCAACAACAGTATTATCAGTTTAACTGTCGAATAAGATAACAACAGGGAAAATTTGTATGGTTATTAGAAGTCATATTAAAACAACTACCTTTAAACATTAAAAAAAATGACTAACAGATAGAAGATTATACCTAAGAATTTTATGTGTGGCAAGTGACGACATCTAAGGAAGAATAATTCTAATTATCAAGGAGGATCTGTACCTTTTGTGTACCCTCACTTTTAGAAAGATTGAGGTCAGAAATTTGGAGAGTGATAGCTGGGTGTGGTAGCTCACACCTGTAATCCTAGCACTTTGGGAGGCTGAGGTGGGCAGATATCCTGAGGTCAGGAGTTCAAGACTAGCTGGCCAACATGGTAAAATCCCATCTCTACCAAAAATACAAAAATTAGTTGGGTATGGTGGCACACATCTGTAGTGCCAGTTACTTGGGAGGCTGAGGCAGGAGAATTGCTTGAACCTGGGAGGCAGAGGTTGCAGTGAGCTGAGATCCTACCACTACACTCCAGCTTGGGTGACAGAGCGAGATTCTGTCTCAAAAAGAAAAAAGAAAAAAAAAGAAAAAATACTAGGGAGGGATATTTATATTTCTTTACATTTTTTTTGCTCTTATGAACATGCACAGAAAAATTATTGGGTTTCTTCTGCAATGAACCCTATTATTAATCTTTATTCAAGTCTTCTATTGCTAAATGTATTTGCAAACCAAAGAATTTTACTTTGTAAACTGCTGAAAGTGTGATTTGATGGTGAATAACTCAGCTCAGGAAACAGTAGAACCCTAAAGAAACCACTTTCTTGGCATTATAAACAATGTTATTGGGGGATTCCTAAGGCTTTCAACAGAGAGAGGCCTTCACTAGTTTATTTGCTGTCTTTGTGAAATCTGATACTATAAGCTCTTAATGAAAATATTGCTGTGCATGTGTCTGCACTGACCCTGCAGAAATTAAATATGCATCTATCAAACTTGTTGAAAAATTTAAAGACTGATAGAGGCAAATAGTATTCTGGCACTTAGTAAATGTTTATTAACTAGATGTTGAATAAAATGTATGCAAGAATATATTTTATGTGCCGGAAACTATGTTAGGACTTTATATTTGAATCAGTTAGGGTTTAGGCTAAGCTGCAGTAACAAAGCTACCCAAAATTTCAGTGTGCTAACAAAATAGTTTATTTTCCCCTCAAAGAAAAGTCCAGAAGAGGGTACTGAGTGCAGTCCAGGTGGGCAAGAATTTCTGTTCGCCAAGACTACTTAGAAGTTTGTGTTCCTTTCATCTTGTTGCCCAGCCATGGTCTAAATTATTGACATTCTACATGGGAAATCTGCCTCCCAGCACCATGGCCATAACTCAGCTCCACGGAAAGGAAAAAATGCACAAAAGTAAAGCAGCTTCCTCAAGGAAAAGGGATTAAATATTATAAACAACAGTTTTGTTCATAACTCATTGGCCACTTGAAGTTACACAGAAGCCTTGAAAATATAACCTCTAGCTAAGATCCTAAAAAAAGGAAAGATATAATAGATTTTGAATAAAAATTTGAAGACTGTGCCTGCAAACAGGTGAAGTCATTTTTCCCCTCCCATCTTTCCCATGGGATATATTGACTTTTCCTATTATCCAGAAAAACAAAAGAGGTCAGAGATGCCTGCCTCTTCTCTTGTTGCGTGTTCAACAGCGAGATGCTTGCCTGCTTTTCTGGATGCTTTTTGCATCATGAGAAGAGATGTTCCCTTTAATTACAAAAATATTCAAGTGCTCTTTATGCACTTTCTCTTTATTAATATGTTTTGGTGCAAGCTAATGTGGTATAAATGTTGCTTTCCTGCTACTTAATTTGTTCTGCAAGCTTGATTTGAATTTCTAACTTTTCTTTGCATTGACGTTACATGCATCTGGATTGGTCATTTCATTATGATGGCTTCCTGTGTATATGTGCTTTTTAATCTTAAAAAATACTTTATGGTAATACATCAATAAGTTCAAAGTGACTAAATTGATTTCTAATTAGACCCATGAGCTTGGTGCTTGTTTTGGTATGTTCCTGGAGAGAATTCCTCCCTCCAAGTTATCAGAAAAGCCAGGACCTTTTCACTGCAGTCATATTCTTTCATCTCTGCTACTGAAAATATCAATAGATACGTGGAATTTTTCTTGAACAAAGGAGAAGCTTTAGGGCATTACCTGCTTTTATTCAGTTCTCCACTCAGGTTACTGATATTTTAAAAAGTGAATTGTCTTATTTTATTCAACTAGCTGTATTTTGAATATTAAAAATAACTGGATGTCACTAATAACATCAGTGAAACTGATTGTGATTTATTATTGGCACCCTTAGTCTTCTAGTTTCCTCATATACAATTTTTGCACCATTCTTACTTAATGTCATTATTTCATCCTTAATGTGTCACCCAAGGCATTTGCTAGCTTTGAGCAGCAACCTAAATTATTTTCTGATCACTTTTTAAGCTGGATTCTAATACATCCTGAATGAGTAAATTTTATTTTTAAAACAAACAAGAATAAAAGAAGATAAAGAACCATAAACAACAACACTCTTTCAGATGACATCTAGTTCTTGTTTTTTGTCATTTAAATTTTGTGTAGTCTAATTAATTGGGCTTCTCTGGATGCCGGTAACACTCTCACCTAAAGAATGGAAGAGTGGGAGGCCGAGGCGGGTGGATCACGAGGTCGAGAGATCGAGACCATCCTGGTCAACATTGTGAAACCCCGTCTCTATTAATACAAAAAAATTAGCTGGGCACGGTGGCGCATGCCTGTAATCCCAGCTACTCAGGAGGCTGAGGCAGGAGAATTGCCTGAACCCAGGAGGCGGAGGTTGCGGTGAGCCGAGATCGCGCCATTGCACTCCAGCCTGGGTAACAAGAGCGAGACTCCGTCTCAAAAAAAAAAAAAAAAAAAAAAAAAAAAAAAAAAAAGAATGGAAGAGTATCACGCTTGGAATCAGACCCCACATTTTCAAACTCTGTGCCAGATTATAGGAAAAAGAGAGATATAAGAACATAGTCTTGACCTCAAGAAACTCATAGAAGGCTCCTATGTTGTGAAATCTAATGTAAGTTCTCAGTATGTGTCTTACTAGCCACATTTAACAGTTACTCACTACCTCCTCTTTGATATATTCTGTTTATTTGCCTGTCAGGACAACACATACTCTAGGTTTCCCTTCAAATCTGTCAATTAATCAAGATAAGTGACCTTTCCTAGCTTCTCCCCTTAACCTCTTCTCATTGGAGGCCTGAATCTTTTCAGAAAAAAAGGTACCTCTTCTTTTTTCTACCTATACAAACTTATTCAATGACTTAATTAGGTCTCCAAATATCATTTATACAATAATTTAGATCTTAAAATTTTTATCTGTGGAACATGGATAGACCATAGGTATATAGACTTGGTGGGGACATGGAGCCAAAGCACAGATCTATGTGGTTTGAGGGGGAAACCCCACTTAGTCTATAGACATAAGTCTATGACAGAGGAGAGGCCCAACTTAGTCCATAGACATAAGTCTATATGATTTGTCTGTGTGTCCTCACCCAAATCTCATGTCAAATCGTAATCCCCACATGTCAGGGGAGAGACCTGGTGGGAAGTGATTGGATTATGGGGGTGAGTTTCCCCCATGCTGTCCTTGTGATAGTGAGTGACTTTTTAAGAGATCTGCTGATTTAAAATTGTAGCACTTCCTCCTTTTCTCTCTCTCTCTCTCTCTCTGTCTTACTCTGCCATTATGAAGATGTACATGCCTCCCCTTAACCTTCTGCCATGATTGTAAGTTTCTTGAGGCCTTCTGGCCATGCTTCCTGTTAAGCCTGCAGAACTGGGAGTCAATTAAACATATTTTCTTTATAAATTGATCAGCCTCAGGTAGTTCTTCATAACAGCGTGAAAACAGACGAATACGTAGACTCTCCAACATATTGCCATGTTGATCTCCAGATACGTATATTCACTTGGACATCTAAAAGACAAAACTAGATTTCTTTGATTTTCCATGAAACATGTTCTGTCCCTATTTTCTCCAACTCAACTGTTTTTTCAACTATTCCTATTTTGTTATTGTATTTGCTTAGGCCAAATCTTGATGTTATCTTTGACTCTTCTCTTTTTCTAATTACTCCCCATTTGAATTGTCAAGAAATTCCTTCAGTCTGTCTTACAAATATGACATATATTCTGTTCACTTCAATGACCTCAGTGGCTATCATCTTGGATGAGCACCCATCGTTTGTTTGCTAATTAATTGTTTAACTACTTCATCAGACTTTTGTTTAGTCTTCCTAAATAAAATTTTGTCATCCTGCTGTTTAAAATCCTTCAATGGCTCTACTTTTTATTGAATAAAAGATAAAGTCTTTTGAATGACTACAAAACACTGCATGGGCTGCCCGACCTATTCCCACTCTTGTTACTTTTCTCTGTTTCTCTAGTATTCCTTCCCTGTTTGTATTGCGGCCACCCTGATTGTCTTTGCTGTCCTTGGTTGTCTTTGCTAGTCTTGGAATTCAGCCTTAGGTCCTCTCTACTGGCTTTTCTGGCTACTGGAATTTTTTTTTCCTTCAAAAAAATGGACTCATTTGAGTTCCAGTTCTAATGCCATTCTTTCTACAGAGCTTGCCTTGAGTAAACTGTGTAAAAATGCAATGGGCCCTATTCAACCTTTATCTCCCAAATTAGTCCTGCTCTATTTCTTTCCTCAAACGTACTTGCATAACACAGCATATTATTTACCTTTTAATTATGCTTATTATGTCTTTCATTATAAAATATAGGCTTCACCAAAGTAGATATTTTTGGTTATTTTATTGTCAAGTTATTCTAAGTATCTAGAATAGTAAAAAACGACATAGTTTTTGCTCCATAAATATTTGTTGGATATCTGAAAAGGCATGAAGTTAGCTTTTGATCTATCATTTAATAGACTATTTCCATTTCACTGAGAAAAATGGAAACTCAAGGAGCTCTCTGGCCTTCATGATTTTTAGTTGCAGCAGAGAAATAATATCTATTTTATCTGCCTTTTAATATTTTGTGATAGTGAAATAAATCCATGTCTGTGACTGTAATTTTTGCATTTTAAAGTCACACACACACACATATGAATTACAAAAACTTACCATTCCATTTTCTTCAACATGCACCATCTATTCCAATCAGAGAAGGGTTTATAATATTTCCACCCTTCTTTATTTCCATGTCTATGTTTTCCTATCTCTTTGCATTTCAGTCTAGCTAAGTACTACTCTTTCTGGAAGTCTCAGCTAAAGTTATTTCCCTAACTGGACATTTTCCCTGGATTACCACTCCACATTTATTTCTCTGTTCTCTGAATTTCAAGTGCATTTATGTATAGGACTGTGCAAAGCTTAGAAGCAGGAAGCCCTGTCTTTTTGCCAAAATACATTTCTGAAAACTGCATCATAAAGCTCAACATTTTAAGGCAGATAAAATTTTCTGACCAAGGACATAGCTTAAATAAATCATAGCTATGACTAATAAGACGTATTAAAAGTGCAGATAAATGACACATGATAATTTTGAACAGTAAAATAATCCTCCAAACATAAAATGGCATCAAGGTAGTGTACATATTAATGTTCCCAGGGACCCTAATGTTGTACATATTAACAAATAACATATAAGTAGAAGTTTTTTGTAGAAGTTTTTTGTATAATACATTTGATTTAAAAATAATTAATATGAATATAGTAAGTATAAACACAACTGTTGACAAAAATTAATACTTCTTTTTACCTTCTTGGCATTCAGAAAGGCTTTAGGGAATAAAATTGAAGGCCATCAAAGGAAGCTTAAACTCTTATTATCTTTTCTTCAAAATTTAGTGTTAGTAAAAAATTATCCTATATTTCATAGTGCTGTGTTTTATATTAAGATTTTTTTCTCTTCCTGATATCTGAATTACCCCTTTTTTCTTAACTTACTGCAAATACATCAAATTATATTGAAGGAATGTGAAAGTTTAGAAAATATAAGTCCTCCTTTCCAATGAAATTTTTAAGCTCCTTAAGGATAATGCTGAGGTCATATAAAAACACACAAAGATAAAGAAGGTTATGTAGATTTTAAATTGCTAACAATAAAATTTGAATTTTACTATTTTGAGTGTTTCACAATGGCACTTATTTATTATTGTCAAGGTTTTAAATTGGGATCTGGTTATATCTAGTCTAAATGAAATGTGTCCTGAAAAACAATCAGTTGGCTAACATACTCAGTTTTCCAGTCTCTCTTTTTAAATAAGCTCAGTGACTGAATTCTCCCTCACCAAGTTTATTTATTAAGAGAAACTGAAAAACACCTAGATAGGGATGTTTTAGATAGTTTTTATGAATCATATAAAATTTACATTTGATGATTTTCTATCTTGGCTAACATTTATGTAATTTGTTAGATTAAAAATAACATTACTTTGTAAACATACTGGTAAAAATATAAAAATAGAGTAATGATATACTTTGAGAAAGATTAAACTTTAGAGAACAAAAGTGGAGAAAATTTTACATTATTTTTATTTTTATGTGTATTGTTATTGTGATCAGTTTTGCATGAATCTATTTCAGTGTTTTTCAAACTACAATCATGGTACATTAGTGAGTTACTTAATCCATTGGATGGGTTGTGACCAAAAATTATTCTAAGTGCAATAGAATAAAGTAGAATAAGATAGAAGAGAATAGGCCCAGGATAGAATTGAATGGGATGAAATGAAATAGAATTGACACTTGCACATATAATAGTTCTACATGTGTACACATATGTAAATGTTCTGTGTTGCAAGGTAAAGTGTATTTCTTCCTCTAGGTTGTGATAAAACGTATTTGAAACTCTAGTCTAGATTTTTATAACTATTGCTTTATTAAAGGACATTTCCCCAAAACTTAATGCTTACAATTTTCTGTTTGAAAAAGACCCAGGTAGCATAGTTCTTACTGGGTTCTTCGAGGGTGACGTCTAAAATCATTTTAGGATCCATCATCTGTGAAAGAAATGTATGAAGTTTTCAGTGTATTTTTTCTTACTGTATTTTTGATACTTGTTAAAAGAATAACTTTAGACTAATTTATCAAATTTTATTTGAGCAAAGAACTATTTATGAATCAGGCAGTGCTCAGAAGCAGAAAGGGTTCAGAGAGCCCCATCCAGCAGGGGGAGCAGTGAGCTTCCACAGGAGCAAAGAAGACAAAACCTCAGTGGATACAGCTGGGCATCTGCTTTATTTGGGGATGGTGTCGTGAGTGAACTGCTTGTAATTGGCTGAAATCTGGCCGTTTGCTATATTCTTAGTTTAGTTTATAGTTTGTTTACATACTAAGTTAGATTGCAGTTTGTTATGTAGAAACTCAAAGTACAGAGACAACAGGCTAATGGCCTCCTGCTTATTTAATTTAATATACTGTAATGGGAGAAAGTGTCCAGATGTAGTACAGTAGTCATTTTTCTTCTTTACTATCATAATTATGATAGAAATGATTTTTATACTGTGTTAAACTTCCATAAAATTCAGTATTAAAATTTTTGTAACAAGCTTTCATATATGTGTGTGTGTATATATATACACACACACACACACACACACACCCTACATAGATACACACATATATGTGTGTGTATATATATATATAAAATGATAAAAATTATCACTATATATAAAGTAATAAATAATTATATATAAAGTGATGAAACATGTAATGCTTGAGTCATTTTAGATTTTAGTGATCAACATTACATATAATTAATTTAGTTTTAATTCAAATATTTTATTATTCATTTTTCTTAGTTTATTAGATGCTATGGGCTTTAAATATATCCCTATCCCCTACCACTTATGTTAAGTCTCTTCTCTTATCAAAAACTTGTTAGTCTTTTGTTCTGTTTTATCTATACATTTTCTCTCTGTAGTCATCTTCTTTTCAAACATTTTCTAACTCTAACTACAATCTATTGGTAGTACCAACTCAAAAATGAAATAGAATCAAAGGTAGTGAGAGAAAGCATGGATTTTGAATTTTGATGAGTCAAGCTACCATTAACAAAAGGAAAGTACTAAATAGTCTCTAGTAGATATATCTTGAAAGATAAAAAGCTACAAATATTTTTCTGAATAAAATGATGTAAAGATAAAGAGAAAAATACAATCATGTTTACTATGTTAATGTATATACAGACCTTTTTGTTCATGTTAGAAATTTTAGTTTACATTATTTTCCTCTATATTGGGAGGGTGAGATTTGTAAATTTATGGAAGATTGGTTTCGGAATTATATTCAGTACTATAATTATATATACAGAAAAATATGTTCTTCAGTTTTTGTTTCTTATATTTTGCTTTGCGGTTTACAAAATCCTATAGTGTTTCAAGGTTGTTTGGAGATTTAATTCATTTTCAATTCAAAAGTTTCAAGGTTATCTCATTAGTTTCTTGACAACACATTTAATTTAACAACTAACATTAGGGAAGTTGTTCTGTATGATGTAATGTAATCTGAATGATTAAATCTAGTGTTTGTTATGTAGCTCACTATATGCTTTTAAATGAGTGTGAGTGATCTGTACTCACTGAAGGTAATGTCTAAACTGAAGTAGTCTAAACTACCAATGAATTTAGTTTTAAAATAAATCAATTTGTCAATGTCATTTGTAAGTCAGTCAATTAGTTGTTTCATGGCAAGATAACATCTGCTAGATTCTAATTTTTTTTCTTTCTACTGGTTTTGATAATCTCAATTGACAGCATTTAAATAATGTGAGTTGGTTGCCATTTCAATCTCGATTTTATTCCTAGAAAAGAATGGCCAACTTCATTAAACCCCTGTTCAACTCTCACATCTTACCTGTGACCAGTTCCATAATTCTTACCTCGAATCTTTGCAATTTTCAAATTGATTCCATTATATTAAAAATGATGTGATTATTTTGAGTGGTTTGCATATCATTTACATAATTTAATGGAGTATACCCTTGCAAATTCTGCATGCTCTGTAATTTAGAAGAATTTGTTTATAATGATTGAGCATAGCAAGAAAGAATTTATCAGCTCCTGTTATACAAGTAAAAAATGAAGTGTTATTTGCAACAATATATCAAGTTGTTATTGTTATTCAATACATTTACATTCAAGTTACCTGAATTTCATGATTCCAAAGGAGCATGATTTATAGATTTTATCTAAGAAACAACATCATACCAGGATATTTTGCCATTTCTTTTGTTAATTATCCACCTAAGAATGGTTCCAATCATACATTCATAAACTTACTAGTTTCATTCAATTCAATAAAATCAAAATAATAGGTGACATTATGTTAGGAAAGATATTTTCAGGTTCGAATAGCAAAGTACATTACATGTAAACTTTCATAGTAGTTAAACATTATAAAAATTCTACTGTGACCTCTCATTCGGGTCCTCCAAGTCTCTATGGTGGGCCCCCACTCAGCATGCACTCTCTCACCAGGTTCAGTCTCCCTGAGTGCCAGGCAGGGTGCATGCCAGGTGCAGGGCACAGGGTGCATCCTCCCTGTTGTGCTCTCCTGTTCCCAAGATTAAGTCTTTTCCCCAGACCAGGATTCTTTTTTTTTTTTTTTTTTTTTTTATCTTCTTTAAATAATCTGCTTCTTTGCCAGGCGCGGTGGCTCACGCCTCTAATCTCAGCATGTTGGGAAGCCCAGGTGGGCGGATAACCTGAACTCAGTAGTTTGATATCATCCTGGGCAACATGATGAAACCCTGTCTCTACTAAAATACAAAAAATTAGCTGGGTGTGGTAGCGCACGCCTATAATCCCAACCACTCAGGAGGCTGAGGCAGTAGAATCGCTTGCGCACGGGAGTTGGAGGTTGCAGTGAGCAGAGATTGCACAACTGCACTCCATCTTCAGCTACGGAGTGAGACTCCTTCTCAAAAACAAACAAAAAAATCTGCTTCTTGTTATCTTTGAAACATAAACCTGTCCTCATAAAAATAAATGAAGTCTATCAATTCTATGGCCTTTAGGAAAAAAAAAAAATCTAGATTCGGACTAATCCAAGCTTTGTTGCTGTAATTTCTAAAACTTGTGTGTTGGTCCGTCCTCATACTGCTGTAAAGAACTTCCCTGAGTCTGGGTAAATTATAAAGGAAAGAAATGTAATTGACTCACATTTCCTTATGGCTGGGGAAACCTCGGGAAACTTACAAACATGGCAGAATGTGAAGGGGAAGCAAACACCTTTTTCACAAGGGAGCAGGAGAGTGAGAGGACACAGGAAAACTGACAAACAGTTTTACAGCATTAGCTCTCATGAGAACTCACTCACTATCATGAGCAAAGCATGGGGGAAATCACCCCCATGATCCAATTAGCTCGAACCAGTTTCCTCCCTCAACATGTGGGGATTACAATTAGAGATGAGATTTTGGTGGGGACAGAGCCAGACCATTTCAACTCCTTTTCCCACCGTAGAAAAAAAAAAAGGGAAAAAGAAAAGCCTTACTTTGCATATAAAAATATATGTTTTCATAGTGAATGTTTTTCAAAATCCACATTTGAAGGACAAATGCAGACTAGGTTTTTTTAATGTCTTATTTATTCCTCCCCTAAAGAAACAGATGCCTTGTGCTAGAGCAACAAGAATTACTAAGGATTTTAAAGACATAGTATTTACATATCATACATACATGCATTTTACACAGTGAAAATAGCATGTTTACTACATTGACTGATGAGTAACAGACTTTTCATCAAACCTTTTTTTCCTGCTTATTTAATGACTACATACCAATCTATTTTGTTTACGTACTGTATTTCATTAGTCAGTCTCTCTGATATAGATTTTTATTGTTTCCACTGTTTTGTAGCATAGGTCATATTAGGATTTCAACTACATATAGAAATATTTCTTTATGAAAAATCTTGCACAAATAAATTTTACTGCAATTTTTTCTAAATTGGGGGATTGGAGGCCCTATCAAGAAAATAATATTTCATTTGCATTTGAAGGAATGTTACACTGAAAATATTTTTCAGCAAAGAACAAAATAAATCACTGAATTACTGTAGGACTCTTCATTAATTCTTATTAATTTTATTAACTAATGACTATTGATTTGTATAACTTTTAGCATAGAGACAAATAAAATGTAATTTAAGGCAACTCTGATATATCTTTATTCCCAGAAAGAATTTTTAGAAAGCGGTAATCTCTGTAAGTGTAATTTCCCACAGAAACAGTTCCCCAAGCTATCTCATATACGCTCATACACACATACAGCCACATATTCATTTACTCTCTCCATTTGAGATGGGATTATTTCTCAAAGGGAATAAAAATGATAGACATATTAATGGATTAAAATAAAGATATTTGAAAAGAATAGGGGAAAGATTTAGTGTTGATGTAGAGCAAAGTAAGTATCACTTTTGAGTCACAGATTTTTTTAAATTATACTTTAAGGTCTAGGGTACATGTGTGGATTTTAAAATGAGAACTATATTCAGCTGATTATTATTGTTTTGCTATTTTCAAATAAAGGTTTCTTTCTTGATTTGTGTTTTTTTAATTATTAAAAATAAATTTAAGGTAAGTAGCTGAGCATATCAAAACAGCAAACGTAATTTTTAAAAGGAAGAATTAATATGAAGGTTTGGAAGCGTGTGGTAAAAACTGTTGAGTTACAATTCCATAAATGTTATCCGAATATTTGACTTTCCCTAGCTTGCATTCCATTCTTCACTTTACAGTTTAATTTCTGAAGAGGAAATCTCTGTGTGAACACTTGACTATCCTATTAATTCCTTCACATTTGAGTCTTCCTTGAGGCAATGTCTGTGTGTTATGTTTTACAACAGATGCATCTTTTTTTTTTCCCTTTTATGAGACATATTTTCTGCCTTATATCATCATCATTTCTATGCATCCTGTAGAGGAGGCAAAATTTTACTTCTATCCTCTTAGTGTCCAAGCTGACTCTGAGAATTAAATTGACATGAGATAGATTAATAGGAGAAAAGCACATACATTTAAGATGAGGGGATCACAAGGAGGGCTCTTGAGACCCAAATAAGTGACAAAATCTACATGCTTTTGTGTTAGGTTAAACAAAATGAGGCGATTGAGGAAATATAAGTTATATGTGGAAGCTTAAGGAAGAATAATAATTATTCTAAATACCTAATGTAGATTACGGGTTGATGGGTGCAGCAAACCACCATGGCACATGTATGCCTCTGTAACAAACCTGCGTATTCTGCACATGTATCCCAGAATTTAAAGTATAATAATTATTTTTTAAGTATGTTTGTGTGGAATTCTCTCAGTTATTACTCCCCATCAAATAATGTTTCATTTGTCTTGTAGAGAGAGGGCATCTTTCACATGGGAGTTTTATCTCCTGTTTTCAGGAAGAAAAGAGGGAGAGTCTAATGCCCTTCTTACATCTGTTCCTCAAGTGTCTTTAGTCAAGGTGATCCTTGTACCAAAGTCATATAGTTTGGGGCCACATATTCTGCCATCCTTCAGATTTACTCACCACTTAATAGACTGATCTCTGCAATGTAGCTAGAAACTTGCCTCCCCACAGATTTCAGCAGGGCCTAGGTCAGTGACTTAAACCTAATAACCCCCAATTAATATCAATTGACTTAAATAAGATCATAGCAGTTGAAATCTCTCTCGTGAACAGACTTATAACTTAAACACCAATGAGCCTTCAACTTACTTGTTTTTTATTGTTTAATTTGAGTTTATTTACTGACTCATTAAACAAATCAGGGAGCTCAAACCTGTCATACTCACTTGTAAAAGAATAAGAAGGTCATAAATAACTCTGCTTCACATTAGTCTGCTGTCTTTTTCTCTTTCTGATGAATTTTTCTGTTGTGCTACTTTAAGAGAAATGGAAGATGTATACAAACCACTGCTCTTTTAGAAAGCACCTTTATCAGCTCAGGTACCAAACTTAACTCTGGCTTCAGTTCTGGGTACACAAAGGACTGGAGCCTGGCATCTCCTTCCCTCTCTCTTGCTCCCCTCCAGTTTTTAGAATGATGTATCAGAAATGTTGATTTTCAAAGTGCTGAATATCATGATGCCATTCTTACCATGTCTCTGAACCTCATATAGTTTTGATAAATTGAGGATAAAATTTACCTCTATATCTTCAATTAAATTATTCATGCAGTGCTTTCCATCATGCCAGAAGGTCTAATTTAATTAAGATTTTTTTTTTCCAGAAATTATATTACTTGCCTAGCATCTTCCTTTCAGGAATATCAAAGTGACTTGTAGACATCTGGTGACAGATTCCGTTCCAAGGTAATTTTCAACTGAGAAACTAATTTATTTTATTGTAATGCCAGCATTGACATTATATAATAATAAATAAAAAATAAATCAGGAAATAAATAAACCAAACATAACCCCAGGCAAAAATTTCATTTATTTTTAAATATGAATACAATTGTATTGTTATATTACAATCTAAAATAGAATCTATATTTAGCTAAAGACAACCATTGAAATATTTACATTATCTTTCCTAAAAATATACATAATTAACTAAAAGGTTTAAAATTAGTTTATCATAAAAACAAATATTTGATTGCTTTTTTCTAAAAATATGTGAAACAATAGTGAAGATATCCTCCATCATAATAATAAATTTTAAAGGTGGAATTAATTATTCTGCTTTTTTTTCTACTCTTTAATCACCAGAGTCAAATTTCATCTAAATTGTCCTAAGAAGTCTATTATTACATTATTAATGATATTTGGAAAAGTTAGATCTTGTTTTTTGTCACTTTTTCCAAAACCTTAAAATGATACACTTACCGATATGGTTTGGATATTTGTCCCTTCCAAATCAAATGTTGAAATGTGATCTCCAGTGTTGGTCGTGGGGCCTGGTGGAAGGTGTATGGATCATGGGGGTGAATCCCCCATACCAAGCCATTTATAAGAATTCCACCCCCATGACCCAAACACCTTCTACCAGGCCCCACCAAATGCATGTTGATGACCACTGGGAAAGACAACAGACTAAATCTAATTTTATTTAATTCTTAGTAATTCTTGCCTTCCCTGTGGTAATGAGTGAGTTCTTACGCAGATAACAAGACAGCTGGTTGTTTAAAGGAGCTTGGCATCTCCTCTCTCTCTCCCTCTCGCTCGCTCGCTCCCTCTCTTGCCTTGTGACACACCTGCTCCCCCTTTGCCTTCACCATGAGTAAAATTTCCTGAGGCCTCTCCAGAAAGTGAGCATATGCTAGTGCCATGAGCATATGTGCAGCCTGCAGAACGGTGAGCCAAAGAAACCTCTTTTCTTCATAAATTACCCAGTCTCAGGTAATTCAAAACAAACAAATACACTTGCATTTACCACACTTATGAAAAAAAAAAAAGCCTCAAATAAAGCACTGTAAGTTAAAAGAATTTGTAGAAAGTTGTATTCATATGTTATTTTCATTCCACCTTATGGAGAGTTTTGGCACTTCATTTTTAAAAAGTAGCCCATTCGAGCCTTTTTCATTGTAATTATCTTTTTGTTGTGGTTTTATTGTCATGCTGAAAATTACCAAGGGACATAAGAGTAAAGATATGCTTTTCCTGCTGACAATAAATAGTGACATTGTAATCTTGCTTCTCATTCTTACAATCATGTAATCTTTCTGTTATTCATTAGAAACTTTGAAAAAGCTGGTTGTTGTCTCTTACCACAGGAACAATTCTTCCAAGCAGCCTGTACATATTTTTACAATTTTACAATTATTTTAGAATAATACTCTAAAATCTTTTTGCTAATACTGTGCAAATATATTAATGAGATTACACAGGGCACATAGGTGTAGTTTGTATATGTGCTTCCATCTGTCAGTGATAACATAATTATCCAGATAAGCTAAAAGCCTTGTTCCTCTGGATACTTTTAACTTTTTATTTATCTTTTCTTGATTGTGTAGATCCCACAAGTAAAGATCAATACTACTATCTGTTTTATAATTGTCACTTTATTTCTCTACCCTGCACATTTTACTGGCACTTACAGTCTGGATAGTTAATTGAAATTGTTGTCAATTTGGGCAGCATACAAGAGCGCATGTGGTTTATAGCTGCTGCCAAATTTTCCTGCCTAAATGTTATGAAGAATCAATGTACCGTATTGGAAGGGAAATGATGTCTGTTTGAAAATAGATTATTTTAACTCAGGATATGAACTATTATTGAATTATCGAATTAATTGGATTAATAGTACGGGATGTGAAATCTGGGGGACACTTTAAAAAAGAGATTCATAAAAGCTATATTTAAGCAATGATGATCCTAACTCAGTGATAAAAATATTAACATTGGAAATGTACAATCTGAAGGATAATTAACAATTTGGCAAGGAAAGAGGACCAAATGTATGCTGTTGACCATTGGGAAAAACAACAGACTAAGTCTGATTTTATTTAGTTTTTAGTATATGTCTGTTGTTTTGTAAGTGTGTATATATTTATAGTTTTGTTCGATCTTCAAAGTAGGTCCACAAGGTAAAAGTTATTATCTCCATTTTACAGATGAAAAAACTGAGGACCAGGCACAGTTAATGAGTAGATGAGCCACTGTTTAAATCCAGAGCTTTTGGATCAGTGATTTTCCCGTTTCAATATGCTTCCTGGTTATAAGATAAATATGAAAATGGTATCACATATTAGTAGAAGCAACAATATTAGCCTCACGTGTTGAACAATATCCCGGATATTCTACTTATTAATCAATTTACCTCATATATCTAATACTTAGTAATTATAACTGTGAAAACTTACCATAAAGAATCAAACAAAAAGCCACTATTATCACTAAATATAACAATAACAGCAACAAAAAATAAACAACATCATAGCATTTCTTCTTATACATTCCTCCACAAAAAGACATTTAACACTTACCACGTGCCAGGCATTTTGCTGTATACTTCATGTACTGTGGTGAACAAAATGCCTGTGGAACTTTCATTTCAGAATTTTAGTCTAGTAAGGGAAAACAATAAACAAATATGTTTAATTGCAATTTTTTGAAGAATTATATGACAAATGAAACAGACTGCTATGATGCGGGAAAGGGAGCAAGGTACTGATTTAGTTAATGTAGTCATATAATTCCTGCCATTTAGGTGACTACCAGAAGACCTAGAGTAATAAGCAGAAGCCAAAATGCTGAGAAGTCTGGGTGAGAACTTAACACATAGTGAGAATTGCACAAGCTGAGTCCTTAAAGAGATCAAGTTTTGTGTTGTTGAGAAACTAATTACAAAGCCATTGTGATTAGAACTTGTGATATTGAGTTGAGGGTGTTTGGGAACCAAATAAGGAGGGTGATAGAAAGCCATTAGTGAATATGAAGCAAGGAAGTAGCGTAGTCATATACACATGGATATTAAAAGCAAATCAAATTATCTGTAAGACAAGGAATGGATTGGAGGTAATGGGGCAAAATGTAAAAGAGGGAGGAGATGGCTAATACAGAGATGATTTTAGCAATAGTAAAGGCATGACTATACATTGGACCTAGGTGGTAGTGGAAAAGTTGGTGAAAAATGGATATATTAGTGATATGTTTTAAAGGTGTAATTGGCAAGACTTACAGATAAATTAGATGTGGTGCTAACATAGAGGAGGTATTAAAAATGGTTATCAGTTTTTTGGCATATTATTAGAGAGTTTATAGAAATTGCAGTTATTTAATTATATATAATAAAAGTAAAATAACATAGAAGTATGAGGGAACAGTGACTTCATCTTTTCATTTCAGCACAAAGAGCCATCTCATTCCTTCATCTATTCAGTTATTCATTTTTATTTGCTACATAAAATTCTAGTATGTTTTCTGTTCACCTAAATCTTGACTATTATTTCTCAAAATAATCATATTACATAGTTGCTAATGAAACAGTAACTATATCTGCAAATAAGAAGTGAAGTCAACACTCTCTATGATGGTTCTCCTTTCATATCAAACATGGTGAGTGAAATTCTAGAATGTACCGATTTGTGGAAGCTAAAAATTAATCGAACTTATGGAGGTAGAGACTAGAATGACAGTTGTTAGAGGCTGGGCAGGATAGTGGGCATGGAGGGGTTTCTGGGGTGATGGCTAATGGGTACAAAAAATAGAAAAAATTAATAAGATCTAGTATTTGATAGCGTAACAGGGTGGCTATAGTCAATAATAATTTAAATGTACCTTTTTAAAGTAACTAAAAGAGTATAATTGGACTGTTGGTAACACAAAGGATAAATGCTTGAGGTGATGGATACACCACTTGCCCTAATGTGATTATTAAACTTTGTATGCCTGAATCAAAAGATCTCATGTACCCCATAAATATATACACTCATAATGTACCCAGAAAACTTAAAAATAAAAAAAGTAAAAACCATTTAAAAGGGGAAATATAAAATGTACTAGATGTTATTTTTAAAGAAGTCAGTGTTTTCTGGTTACTTTTGAATTTTGCATTTCAAGGAGTCATTTTTCGAGCCAAGTAGCTGAATATTCTTCTGCTGAACCTTTTTAACAAATTAACTGGAGCCAGAATATAGCCCCAAATTAACAGATTAATTAGAAACAAATAATGGATTCAAGTTATTGAGATTATGTTCAATACCAGAGAGCAAGACTCAATATACAAGTCGACAATAAATGGTCATATAACATCAATTAATATTTCCATGTTGCAAACAAAACCCTTTGACATGTGTCATTCATTACTTTAATTTCTATACTAATTGTTACTGAAAGGTCTATTTGGAGATCAGATGTAAATCCTATTCTGATATAAGGAAGCAGTAAACGTTCTGTGGTGAATGAATTTCCACTCAAGATTTCTTCTTTGATATCAGCAGTCACGTCAAAATATATTTAAGTAAAAGTAACAATTCTCTCCTGGCTTTTTACAAATTTTCTGAAAGACAGCAGTATCCCCTTAGAATGGGTTAATACTAGAAACAATACTAGGAGCTGGTGGCATTCTATTACTTTGACAATCATATCCTGGAGGAATGATAATCCTTTTATAGGTCTATTATTATTTCATTGTAACATGTAGCAAACAAGCCTTCTAAAAGTCAGTGTACCTTCTTAGAGTTTATTGTACCTGACATGACACTCATCTAGCAAGAATATGCCTATCTCTTAATAATTAAAATGAATACATATTTCAAGCTCTAGTGCACAGATAAAAAAATTCATGGTTTTTACGTTGTCACCCCATTCTCCTATATGCCCATGGCAGACATCAATAATTGAAGTTGGCATACTTTCCTGCTGAGCCTACACTAGGCCTCACAATTTCTCTCAAAGAAAGAACTCTCCAGGCAGCAGCTGACAAACGATTGAAGTTGGTGGTGAAATGCAAGTGATTTTTCATTCTTCTTCTATAAGAGTCTATTTGTACCTTGCTTATACAGGAAATGGTATCCATACATTACATGAGCATGTTTGATGTGTGTTTTATAACATCAAAAAAGAGTAACAAATCAGAGTAGTATATTTTAAACAAACAGAAATAAATCATTTCTCAGGGAGTAAAATATATGATTTTTGAGCTTTAGTTGGGATGAATTGTTAAGGATGTTGAACTATTTTTAGGGTAGTTATTTTTTTTCACATAGTAGCAATGTGAGATATGTTGCTATGGAATCTAAGTTTGACAAGATCAGCAAGTCATGCCTAACTAAATAATTTCATCATATTGCTTTTGAATACTTAACAACGTAGTCAACAATTGCATGCTTTTCTGAGGAGCACAAAACAAAGACGGGACAAGGGTCCTGACCTCAGGAAGCAAAATCACCTAATAGGATAGAATGTTTTAGGAGAAAGCAGCAACTTTATTTTACTTGAAAGCCTGTGAGAAATTAAAATAACAACAACAAATAACTGCTATCGTGGAAAGTGTCAAGAAAAATTAATCAATCATATCTAAATTGCATTTATGGATGTTTCTATCTCACCATATAAATTTATATGAAAGCTTAAATTTTTATTTTAAAAAATCCTAAAATCTTTATGATGATCTTGTTTAAAATACTACTATTTATAAAATGCTGTTGGTTTGAAGCTACTTGAAGTTTCTTTCTTTTACATCTTTGTGTACTTAACATTCTTGGTGGTATCTTAATAAAGTTAAAAGTTATTTATTAGATGAAAGGTATATAAAATATCTATATAGATAACAACCATTTCCTAGCATTTCAAATAGCCTTTTTTGTTCAAAAATTATTTTCTGTGAGACATGCTCAAATGACTTAACTGATACCATGTTTTCAGTTCAGTTTTAAGTTCTTGATTATAAAATGAAAATTTTGCCTTGAATTACTTCTGAATTTCTATGTCTGTCTTTGCCAAGTGCTTTTAATTTTCAGGGTGTTTTTCTGGATCAAAAACACCTGTTCATTGGTCTTCAAGAAGGAAGGTTTAGATTGATCTAAGGATGGCAGTATCTCATAGCCTGAGAATGCACTGCAAGGCCATCTAGTTCCTTCACAATGGGTTGCCCCCTGCATATGTGTCAGATTCCCTACTAAAATCCACCTTGTGTCTCTGAAGCCAGGTCTGAATGTTTTCCTGGATTACACATGGCATTTTTCCCCGCTGATTTTACTTCGGCATGCCTACTGTATGATTTCCCAATACCCTGTGACAACCATGCCTTGCTTATCAACTCTCCTTTTCCTTAGTTGATGGTGTTACTTCCTTTACACTCTGATTCCCTAGGATCTCTGTCTGTGAAACACAGTCCTTTCAGCTGAGAAGTGGTGATTAGGCGATGCCATATATACATAGTTTAAGGTTATGGTTTTCAAGATGCTTAAATTTCGGTGAGGAATATTATACTCCTAGTTATAACAGACAACTACAGTATACAATACCAGATACAAAATACTGCCAGAGAAGCATAGAGAAAGGAAAATATCAACTTAGCTACAGAGACTGGCTTCAAATAAGAATTCAAAAATGGATGATATTTTAATACACAAAGCCTATGTGAATTATTTAGGCTATTTATTGATATGTACATTAATTAATTTTTTAAGTTTTTTCACTAGAGAGAGGATCTCACTATGTTGCCCAGGATGGCCTTGAACTCCTGGGTTCAAGCAACCTTCCTTCCCCAGCCTCCCAAAGTGCTGGAATTACAGGTGTGAGCCACCATGACTTGGTGACATGTGCATTGTTAATTAAGGCAAGTTTACCTAACTCTCATCCATACAAGTCAAATTCATACCATGTTTTGAGGTAAATGTTGGTTAAAACTGAGAATTTTTTTAAACCTAGCTGTTTGACCTGGAGATAATATTTTCTCTGAAGCAGGAAAATTGCCATATATCACATCATAAGATTTTAAGGATTAACTAAGTGGATGAACATAAATCTTCTAGAACAGAACTTGGAACAAAAAAGAAATGCCAGCTTTTCACTTTCCTCACTAATGCAGCACTGAAATGTATCCTTAGAGATTTTCTCATATCTGCCACATTGAGGAAAAGAAAAACATTCTGCTACCAACTAGAAAAGATAATCCCAGTGAGGATTGTTTACAGATTTTGTAGACAATCATATACCAGGTACAAACTAGTATGTTTTACATATTACAGCAGGTTCAGGGAAGAAAATCAGCTCCTGTCACTGTACATAAAAAACATATAAATTGTCCAAAAGGCCAACTTTATAGACATTCCTTTGAATATTTATTTTCATGATTCTTGAATAAAAGGAACCAAGTGCAAGAAACTAAAGTGTATTCTTCCATTTATTTTATTTTATTAACATTTAAACCTACTCTTTCTCCTAAAATCATACTCTCCAGATATAAACCTTAGAGAACACCTTATTTATGTACACAAGAAACTGTGGACTGGAATGTTTATCATTTTTTATACAAGGAAAGAAATAAAAACAAGCTACCTGTCCATCAAAAAATTTTGAATGTATACATTATAATTTAATCATGAATAAAATGAGCAGTGAAATGAATAAATTATAGCTGTATATAAAATGTGATTATATCTACCAAATGTAAGCAGAAAAAATCAAGTTGTAAAGGAATGTATACAGTATCATCCATTTTATATAATATGTAGAATATATATAATTCTATACATATATAAAATGTATAAAATATACAATGTATAAAAGCATATATTTTAGGGATTATGTAACATGTATTAAAAGTATAAAGAAATGCATGGAAAAAGTCATATCCGATTCAGAATCAAAATTACTTTGAGGTTAATTTGAGCAGAAAAAAATACTCAAAAGGTTGAACTCCATTTTAATGTTTTCTAAGCAAAACGGTGGGTTGTAATAGTGATCCAATTTATATTAAGTACAACAATGGAGTTTATTTTATTCTTTTTTGAAAGTTTATACTTAAATAGTAATATAGTATAAAGACACCTTTAAGATGACGCATACACATTTTTTTTTAGTTAAAATCATGATGCAGCCATCATAAGTTGAATCCAGAGTGTAGGATGTGCCATGATACCCTTTACCAGCAAACGCATTTACCCCTGGGTACAGTATCTGTTGTCTGCTAATGAATTAGACCTGCATCCTCCTGTGGAAAATTGCGCTTGGTTAATAGCAATCCATATTTTCAGTAAATACCTGTGAGGTTTGACTCTCCCACATTGGGAGAGCCCTTAACTAAAGACTGAGAAATGCCAGGGTAGAGATTCCAATCCGCTCTCCTCTGAATAGAACAATCTGTGCAGGAGGATATTCCAGTGAGGATGTGGAGTGTGTAACACATCGGAGTAGAGATGATAGATCCCAGATTTCAGAGCAATATCTCGAGATTTACCCTTCTGAGTCATCAGTATATAGATGCCATTAATAGAAATAGAGAAATGCACAGGAATTGAGCCCAAGGGCACTCAAGGAAGTAGAGGCTGGGCAAGTGTAGAAAATGCGGTAGCAAATACCAAGAAGGCGAGGCAGTGAGGTGGAATAAGATCCAAGGGATGATGGTGCCCAGAAGTCCAAGTAAGGAAACCATGGAGGCTGGGCGCGGTGGCTCATGCCTGTGATCCTAGCACTTTGGGAGGCCAAGGTAGGTGAATCACGAGGTTAGGAGATCGAGACCATCCTGTTCAACATGGCGAAACCCCATCTCTACTAAAAATACAAAAATTAGCTGGGAGTGGTGGTGCATGCCTATAATCCTAGCTACTCAGGAGGCTGAGACATGAGAATGCTTGAACCAGGGAGTCGGAGGTTGCAGTGAGCTGAGATCACGCCACTGCGCTCCAGCCTGGATAACAAAGTGAGACTCTATTTGAGAAAAAATAAGAAACCACAGAGGAAGGAATAAATAATCAGCTGAGTACTACTCAGATGATGGAATAAAATGCGGTTTTGTAATTAATTAGTAATGACTTTTGAATTGCTGAGGATAAAGACCTCATAGGAATGAAGTTTGAAAGAAAATGTGAAGACTACAAAAATAATACTTTGAAGAGATTTTTATTTTTTTCATTTTATTTTATTTTTCTTCCCTATAAAGTTATGTGAAGAAATAAGGCAGCCACTGAAGAGAATGTAATGAGTGTGGAGTCAAGGGTCTTTGGTTTATAAGATGGAAAACTGTATTGTATGTTTATAAAATGCTGGAGGTTCTCTGCAGAGAGGGAACAACTAATCAATCAGAAGTGAGGACTAATGTCAGAGCTTTAGTAAAAAGAAAGAGTAGAGAGTTTTGTTTTAGAGAGGGACACCTGTTCATTCATTAGGGAAAGAATGGCAGAATTTATGGGTACAGATGAATATATTACTTCAGATTTAGTGGAGGGAGAGCTGAGAAGCCATTTTCTAGCCTTATTCAGTTTTTTCCCAGGAGGACAAGAAGGAGCTAGATATTAGAGAAGAGAGAAAACGAGCATAAATAGCTGAGTAGAAGGGTAAATTGACAAGAGAAAGATAAAGAGATTAAAAGCCACAGTGAGATTTGCAATTGTGAAATTAATAGGAGAACAGTCAGAGTGGCTGTGTGTCTTTCCACACTTACCTGACAATGTATGTGCTGAGTAGGCAAGAGAATTTGATTTCAGTGCAGGGGTGGTTTTGACAAGTGAATACAAATAAAGCAAGAGTGGGACAAAGGAGTTGAGAATGTATGCAAAATACTGATTATAATGATAGACATTGTATCAAAAATAGGTGAGGGGGATTTGAGGAAATAGTGGGGGTGTTGGCTGAATGATTAGAATGGAACCTTAAAGAGAAAATTTTCTGAGTAGTAGTTTAAGAGATAGGAGAAGAATGGTCAAAGGAAAAATGTCTGAAATAGATGAAAAGAGATGAAGATGTTGTTGAAACAGTTTTGCATATGATCATGCTATTGAATGAATAAGGTAGGGAAGACCACAATATCATTGGAGGAGAGGAAGTTTAGAATTTGTGATGTCAGGGTATTACAAACATGATGTGGATATTGCAATCACTAAAAATTAATTCAGCATATGAGTAAGAAAAAGAAAAAGACAAAGCAAGCCTAATACTAAACTCTAAATCATGGGAGGGAGTGTTGCCTGGAGTTCCCTAAATGATTACAATGGAAAGATAGGAACATATAACATTAAAAAAAATCTTTTTGGCCAGGTGCAGTGCCTCGTATCTGAAGTTTCAACACCTTGGGAGGCCAAGGCAGGGAGATGGCTCAAGCCCAGGAATTTGAGACATGCCTGGGCAACATGGCAAAAAACCTATCTCCACAAAAAATACACACAAAAAAATTACTTTTTAAAATACAAAAAATACAAAAAAAAAAAAAAAAAAAAGAAAATTAACCAGGTGTGGTGGCATGCCTGTAGTCCCAGTTATTTGGGAGGCTAAAGCGGGAGAATCACTTGAGCCCAGGGGGTCCAGGCTGCAGTAAGCTAAGATTGCACCACTGCACTCCACCTCGGCTACAGAGTGAACCCCTGTCTCAAAATAAACACACACACACACACACACACACACACACACACTCTACCCCAAAACATAGACATAAAATTAGAAGGGAACTAGCAACTAGGGAGATATTTGTAACAAATATGACTAAATGTTGGTAAACTTAATGTATAGAGAATGTATAAAAGGACATATGCAAACTCGCAAGTGAACATTAAATTCAATTATAAGCAGATTTAATAAGATACTTCAAAGAGGCAATACATATTACTAATAAATACATGGAAAAAGTCCTCACACTTGAAATAAAAATTATAAAATTAGCAAAACCGTAAAAATGAGAATTCTCAAACTTCTTCCAAGTACAATGAAATAATCATTTTATCTGAGGTGGCCATTGCACATTTTTGAAAATCAGTGTAGTCATATATAGCAAAAATAAGTATACTCATAATTTTTGCTCTAACTTCAGTAATTTCTCCTAAAAAATCAGTGGTTTGGTTGGGTGCGGTGGCTCACGTCTGTAATCCCAGCACTTTGGGAGGCCAAGAAAGGTCAGGAGTTCGAGACCAGCCTGGCCAACATGGTAAAACCCCATCTCTTCTAAAAGTATAAAACTAGTCAGGCGTGTTGGCACATGCCTGTAATCCCAGCCACTGAGGAGGCTGAGGCAGGGAGAATCACTTGAATCTGGGTGGCGGGGGTTGCAGTGAGCTAAGATCGCATCACTGCACTCCAGCCTGGGCAAAAAGAGTGAATCTCCATCTCAAAAAAAAAAAAAGAAAAAAGAAAAGAAAAGAAAAGAAAAAGTAAAAGAAAGAAAAATTAATATTGCATTTTCCCAGTTTTCCTGAAAAGAGATTTGTGTGTATAATAATCTATTTATGAATGATCTTATCTGTTATTTCTATTGAAAGCACTTAATGCTACCTAAATACGTTTTCTTTCCCATTCTAACTTAAAAGTCCTTCATTTTTTTAAATGACCTCCATATAGGACTTAGTATACTGCCACACAACAAAGATTCCTTTAAGACTGCTTACTGAGTATGTTGATTGAAGAAATAAACTAGCAGCTGCTTCAGTGAAGCCAGATTTTGTTAGGAGACGGTAATTGCGGCTTTTCAATTTAATATATTTTAGCATACTCTAAAAATAGTTGACGGTATCTAAGAATGTTTATAGGCGTTCATAGTTGCTTATATTTTAACTTTTGAAAATGTTGCCTACTAACCTACCTCAGGCGTTCTGAGGAAGTTATGAGTTGTTCACAGTTTTCTAATCTATACCATGACTTAGGTTTCAGGGTTTCCCAAAGGTTGATAACAGGTTGTTTTTTTGTTTCTTTTTGTTGTTTTTTTAGTTAACAGAAACACTTGGAGGATATTCTTTTACAAAAAAAATTGTTTTCCCATTCTGTTGGTTGCCAGTTCACTCTAATGATAGTTTCTTTTGCTGTGGAGAAGCTCTTAAGTTTAATTAGATCCCATTTGTCTATTTTGCTTTTGTTGCCATTGCTTTTGATGTGTTAGTCATGAAGTCCTTGCCTACGCCTGTGTCCTGAATGGTATTGCCTAGGTTTTCTTCTAGGGTCTTTATGGTGTTAGGTCTTATGTTTAAGTCTTTAATCCATCTGGAGTTAATTTTAGTGTAAGGTGTCAGGAAGGGGTCCAGTTTCTGCTTTCTGCATATGACTAGCCAGTTTTCCCAACACCATTTATTAAACAGGGAATCCTTTCCACATTGCTTGTTTTTGTCAGGTTTGTCAAAGATCAGATGGTTGTAGATGTTTGACGTTAACTTCTGAGGCCTCTGTTCTGTTCCGTTGGTCTACATCTGTATTTCGGTACCAGTTCAATGCTGTTTTGATTGCTGTAGCTCAACAGGTTGGGGGAAAAAAATCTTTGCAATCTACCCATCTGACAAAGGGCTAATATAATGAGAATCTATAAAGAACTTAAATTTACAGGAAAAAACAACCCCATCAAAAAGTGGGTGAAGGATATGAACAGACACTTCTCAAAAGAAGACATTTATGCAGCCAACAAACATGAAAAACAGCTCATCATCACTGGTCATTAGAGAAACGCAAATCAAAACCACATTGAGATACCACCTCACATCAGTTAGAACGGTGATCATTAAAAAACTAGGAGACAACAGAGGCCAGAGAGGATGTGGAGATGTAGAAATGCTTTTACAATGTTGGTGAGAGTGTAAATTAGTTCAACCATTGTGGAAGACAGTGTGGTGATTCCTCAAGGATCCATGAATCGAAATCTCATTTGACTCAGCAATCTCGTTACTGGGTATATATCCAAAGGATTATAAATCATTCTACTATAAAGACACATGCACATGTGTATTCATTGTGGCACTGTTCACAATAGCAGAGACTTGGAACCAACCCAAATGCCCATCAATGATAGACTTGATAAAGAAAATGTGGCACATATACACAATGGAATACTATGCAGCCATAAAAAAGGATGAGTTCATATTCTTTGCAAGGACATAGATGAATCTGGAAAGCATCATTCTCAGCAAACTGACAAAAGAACAGAAAACCAAATGCTGCATGTTCTCACTCATAAATGGATGTTGAACAATGAGAACACATGAACAAAAGGAAGGGAACATCACATAATGGGGCCTGGTTGGTGGGAGGCTAGGAGAGGAATAGCTGGAGGTGGGGGGATCAGGGAGGGATAACATTAGGAGAAATACCTAATGTAGATGACAGGGCAATGGATGCCAATAGCCACCACCATGGCATGTGTATACCTATGTAACAAACCTGTATGTTCTGCATATGTACTCCAGAACTTAAAGTATAATTTAAAAAAAAAAGTTTTCTTTTTTTAAATTATTTTTTTATTTCACTTTAAGTTCTAGGATGCATGGGCAGAATGTGCAGGTTTGTTACCAAGGTATACATGTGCCATGGTGGTTTGCTGCATCCATCAACTCATCATCTAGGTTTTAAGCGCCACATGCTTTAGGTATTTGTCCTAATGCTCTCCTTCCCCTTCCCCTCAACCACCTGACAGGCCCCAGTGTGTGATGTTCCCTTCATGGAGGATATTCTAATCATTTACTGTTGTTGAAATTGCTGCAATTACTATCGTCCAAGGAAATCTTGGTTCAATTCACAAAGAAATAAATAAACAATAAATATTTTATTATCAAGAAATTTCTGTAACCTTTATTATTATACTATATGAAATTTTATATTTATAAAAATTTACATACAGATCTGGTATGTCCAAATGCTAATTATCCTCATTAAACGTTTACAGGATTTTTATTGCTGAATGATAAATTATCTTTCTCCAAATATTTTAAGATTCAAGCCATTCATCTCTCCCTTTCGTATTTGCTCTGAGACATCATCTATGATATTATTATCCTATATGCTAGGCAGAATTCAGTTAGTGCACTACCTTCTACTTTTACCATAACCTAATTGGAGAGGCTTTGTGAAATATTTCGCCTGAAGACAGTCTTAAAGGGTTGCATCTGGGGCTATCAATCCATTCAAATGAAAGGCCTGCAAATACTGCAGAGTATATTCTCTCACCCATCATGATGACAGATACTAAGTGAGATAAAGACCACATCCTGTCTGGAGGATTCAAAGTCCATCTATCTGACGGTGGCAGGTTTTATTCCTCTCATTATTTAGCAGTGTAAACTGATGTGTTGGAGGACCAACAGCTGCCTCTTTCTGTAGCATCTTCTTAAATTCATTTTCCATTCATTTTAAATAGATCTGTTTTCTTTCGCTACATATTGGACAACCTAACTTTTTTTTTCTTCAATCAAACTGACATGCAGTCTAGGAAATTTTCTATGTTCACATGACACAGCTGCATTCTTAAAAATGTGACAATTGTCAGAACAATTAAATTTTCTACTCAATAAGGCAGCACCTGTGTTTTCCCCATAAGCTATTATGGAAACAATTTCTTGTTTAATTAATTTTTTTCCTGAAGGCATTCTACCAAGGACAGGGCATAGAATGTTAAAGGTGAAAGAGTTTTAGAAGTGAAGCATTTTGACGCCCTTATAAAGGGAGGAAGGGAGATGAGGCTGCAGACAAACTGGGAATTGGAACAAGGTCAGCCAGCTACTAGTAGGAGCTCTGAGGAATCTGATGGCAGCCACCGAACTTCAGTCCACTGTTCTATCTGCCTGACATGTTGTGTCATTAAAGTTCTCACTATGAATCAGTTCCTTTTCCCTTTCCAGCCACCCATCAGTACATGTTGTGTGAATGTGTTTGTGCATGTTTGGTATTTATACATGTGTGAGTACAAACACAAAGACACAGATACATATGCACGTGTTTTGGTACCTTATCAGATTTGGGTGCGCCTTGATATTAAGGAAATATTTAATGTTTCATAAAAAGCAGTGTTAGTTTGAAATGACTTGTATTTAATCTTGCCTGAAGGGCTTATAAGGGTAATGGATGACAATGGTTCTCCAGGAAAAATAGTCTAGGGGGACACTTGAAAGGGTAGGACTAATTCCAGTTTCATTTGATCACTATTGATGTTAATACAATTTTGATGTGATAACAAATTAGGAAGCAATGTAGAAACAAATAAAGCCATTTCTATAATTCAGAAAGTATTAGTTGATGTATTTTATTACAGAAAAATATAAAATATAAAACAGAGGCTTTGCTAATTACGATATGGAAATTTCTCCTTTTCTCCTTGCTGAGTCTCTATTGAGTTTTCAACAGTAACCTACAATAATATAAGTACAGCACTGTCTTTGTAATAGAGACAAAGAAAATATAATCATTGGTATGATTTTTTTAAAGAAAAATATCTATGTCATAACACAGTGTAGGCTCTTAAATAAGGAAACATGAATTATTAGAATTCATGTAATAGTATTTAAACACACAAGCACACACAGACACAAGACCCCCAACACAGAGGCAGTCATGCATATTTTATTTTAAATATGAAAGATAACCAATGTCCATTTAGACTGCCTGAAAAATAGCAAATAAATACATCAATTAGGAGAAAACTATCTCGATTATTAAATAACATGACCATAGACATAAACTGCTCGCTTCTATTATGTATGGTCACCATGCTTTTATATGACTTCATAGTCTACGTGAATTATATTGTCTTGTTTGAACATCCCAATGGACTTGTGAGATTGGGAAGAAAGAAAATTGAAAATCACTGAAGTTAAGATATTATATAGCTAGAAAGTGACAGTAATATTATATGAACCCAGATCTTCCAGGGGATGTTTTTTATGCTACGTCAATATCTCCCAAGGTTAGGTCCCTGGACCAGTAGCATCGACATCATCCCCAAATTTGTTAAAGATTCAAATCCTTGTCTCTCAAGTCAAACTTGGGAGGTGGGGTTCAACCATCTGTATTTTAAAATGCTCTGTAGGTGATTCTGATACACACCCAAGTCTGAAAACTGCTGTCTTCTCAAATAAATACCCCTTCATCCAAATTCTGTCCATTCCCTTATGGAAGCAATCTAGGGATAAAATTCAATCCAGTGTAATATGTTTCAATATGTTATATGTTCTAATATAGAGTTGGTTTTATTATTTATTGATTTTGCTTAAGTAAATATTTTTCATCATTTATTTTGTGTGGATTTTCTTTCTTTCATATACAAGACTTTGTAATATTTTGAAAAAACTTATACCTTCACCACTGTAGCCATCCTTTCCAAATGGATGATTAATACCTATGATATGAGAACCAAAGAAAATATTTTAATTAAAATTTTCTTGGATAGTAGGTGTACTTGTTTCTCATTGCTGCTAAAACAAATTAACACAAACTTAGTGGCTTAAAACAAAACAGATGTATTCTCTTACCATTCTGAAGGTCAGAAATCTAAAATCAAGATGCCAGCAGTTCTGTGTCTGCTGGAAGGTCAGGGGGAGGATCCATGTTTTCGGCTTTTCAGCTTCTAAAATCAGCATGCATTTCTTGGTTAGTAGCCTTTTCCTCAAATCCCTCCAACCACATGCTTCTCTCATCATTATCTGTCTCCTGCTACCAATGGATTCTCCTGCTTCCTTTTAACAAGGAGCTTTGTGATGATCCAGGATAACTTCTATCAAGATCTTTAATTTACTCACATCTACAGAGTCCCTGTTACCATGTAAAGTAACATGTTCATAGGTTCTAGGCATTGGGACTTGGACATCTTTGGGGGTGGGAAGTTGCATTATTCAGTCGGCCACACCAGAGTAGGTGTGGTTGATATTCTTTGAAAATGATACTTCAGTACCAGTTTAAAGGCACTACCTCAGAGGCAACAGAAACCAACAATTGCAGTCATTTCATCCAATAAAGAAACTCAGATTAAACTGATGACTGAAGTATCTAATGAAAAATAGATTCGTATCAGTGAGCTAAGGAATATTATGTGATACTTTTTGTACTGTACTGTAATTATTTGTCTAATAGAGTGTCTTATTAAACTCTGAACGCTGTTAAGAGACACTCTCATTTCCTTCAGTAGTTTTGCAGTCTCTGATCTCAGTGTCCAACCACTAATAACCACTCAGCAAAATTTAGTTAGATATTAATGTCACATAAAATGAAGTTTTTCCACTAAGAGAATCATGGAATATTTGGTAAAATAAATTTTATTACTATTAATCTTTAATTTCTTTGCTTAAAATTTTTTTGTTTGATTTTACCTTTTTTTTAAGGAAAGTAATAAAATGTGCTAGGTGTTTTAAAACTTAATAATATGCATGAGATATACCAAGGCTGTTGAAAAAACCGAGCATAAAAACTTAGAAGAGATAAATTTTGTAAAATTAAGAAAGAATCACATTAGAATGCCAATTGAAAGTAGAATCCTGAATATGAAACGTAGCATGTATATTTTAAAGCAATGACAGTAGAAAATATATTGGACTTTATCAGAATAAGATGTAAGCTTTAGCTCTAAAATTTATATTGTTATGAGGAAACAGCAATCTAATAAAGAAGAATATATCATTATTCTTTATTGTTGAAGATTTATTTGGAGAGACATCAAATATTCATAAATTCTTCAGTACCTTCATTTCAAAACTAGGAATCTAAGGCCTGGAGATGATGTGTAGTTTGAATTATGTTTAAATGAATAAACGAAAAACAACTGATTTATAGGAAAGTTACCAAAACAGACAAGTGGGAAAAGCAAAATATCCCTGGCATTGACATTTTTTCAAGTCTTTGCTATATTTTGTGAGATGATATAATGTCACAACAATATTTAATGCAGCAGCTTTTATTGCTCTTTTGTAGACAATTGTTCCAATAACTGTTTTACTAGTGCTGGCATCATAGGAAGAAAATTGTATACCTCAGCTGCTGTCCTCCCTGTGGCTGTAATGAAGTCCCTGTAGTAATCTAATTGTATCGAGTTAGCAGGAAAGTGGAATTATAATTGACAATATAGAGCTAAGCAAATTGCATGATCAGAAGAGACATGCTGACTTCAGTTCCATTGACATGAATGTCAAAGTGCTTTTTGTAATGACCAAAGTTTATTTTCTCTAAATTATTTAACTTTTAAGCATTAAAATTATGCAGGAAACAGTATTTTGAGTTAAAACATTGAACTTTATTTTTTGCTAGCATACATTTATGGTGAAATGAGTTAGAAAAATATTAATGTTATCAGTAACATTAAGATGTTATGCTAACATCTTGTGATTCTTAAATTCGAAGATTAAAGTAAATATTGTGCATCACAGACTATTTTGTGTATTATTTACATAGGGTTTTAAAATATTTTTTGTACCTTTTCAATTAAGCCTTTATAACTCAATTATCAGCAAACCTAGAATACACAAAATTCCAGAAATGACCATTATGATGTAAAATATAAGATTAATAGCATATCAATTCATTTGTTTAAAAGTTAGGAATTTCAGTAAAACATAATATTTAATTTGTAAGTAGACATAGTTTGCAGTTTCCAGAGGACACAGAGAAATATTCAAATATTTAAAAAGAAGAAAAAAATGTATAGGTAAGTTAGTTGATATTTTTAAATAATTATAATCCTTTTAGCTATTTATGGTCATATTTATGAAAAGAGAAAATAAAAGACATTAAACAGTGCACAAGATTTATTAGATGACTCTGGTCTCTTGCCCTGTTTCTCATTTGCTATTGCACAACTTTGAACAAGTCTCTCGGAATCTCATTTTTTTCTGGAAAACATGATGGCATAATATTTGTGAAAAGTGTTACATAAAGAAAAATGTGTGTGTATACATTTATGACACATATAGCACATATATAATATATGGCATATATTATATAGTATATGTACTTTATAATGTATGTGACATATATTATTTATAATATGAATATATATTCATGATATATAACATGTATTCATATATAATAAAGTACATATACTATATTATATGCAGCATATAGTATGACATACAGTATAATGTAATATATAGTACATATACTATGTATATTCTGTTTATATATATGTACTAGGAAATATCTCTACAAAGAGAATATACAACTCAGCTGAAGATTTTAATGGTTTTGCCATGTGTTGTTTCATTTTCATAAAATACACTTTAAAACAAACTCTAGTCTACTATTTAAAATATAAGCAATAATACAGAAAGAAGAAATAATAGATTAAATAATTTAAAAAACCCATACTTAAAAAAATTAACATCACATATCTGGGTAAAATAACTTGATATTGCTAATTCTTCGTAATGTACACTCCAGTGCCATGCATCTAATGAAACAGACAACAATATTTTTTGGCCAATTAAAATGCGTTTCTTACATCTTTTAGAGAAATGTTTCCTGATTTTTTCAAAATAGTAATGATTGCTCTGTCATGAGCTTCTTTATCATTTTTTCTTCAACTCCTGTTCATGTGCTGAGGAATTTATGATTTATCACCCTATATTATTTTTGCTTTTTTATTCATATCCTCTGTCCTAGTATACAGCATGAAATTTAAATCTATTTTTTCTTTGATTCAAAGTGTACATAGTGTATTTTTGGAATGATGTAAAAATATGAAAATACTTGATTACTATTGAGTGGTGTTCCTTTTTTTTTTTTTAACCAAAGAACACTCCTCATCTATTTGGGAAGTCAGTTCTTAAAACTGTATACATATAAAGTAATGAAGGAAGAAGGAAAACCCACTATTCAGCCAGGTGAGTTTAATCACTCTGTAGGTCAAAGAGTTGTCTTCATAACCATCAAATTGCTCTTAAAACTGGGTGAAAGGAATTACAGAAGTCAATAAAGAATCCTGGACTATGGAATTTTTTTCAAATTCTATCAGTGCCATATCTAGTTGGGTAAAATATAGATTTCTTCTTGGCCTCAGTTTCCACATATGTAAAATGAAAGAGATATGGATAATTTATTTCAAGATTTGTCCACATCCATCTTTCTAGTAGAATACTTTGTTCTGTATATTTTTCTTATCCTCTAATTTCTTAAGAATATTTACAGGATTGTAGTTCATTGGAGGATCTATCTACACTCCTCCAAATTAAATGCAACTATTAATACTATGTGTAATAATATTAAAGTTTAAATTAGTCATACTCCTTGCTCAATTTTAAAAATAAGAAATCTAAAGTTTACAGAGATCAAGTAATTTGCTCGATTTATTTTTGAAATATTTCCTGAACAAGTATTGTCTAAAATTCAGTTATGTCTGATTCCAAAATTATATTGTCTGAATCTAATATTATGTTTTTTCTTCAGATATTTCTGGTGAATGTAATTAAGTTTGGTTCACGTTATTAGGAAATGAGTTCTAACTCAATAGGTTATATATTAAAATTTATATTTTTAATAAACATCACCTAAGCCAATCAGTATGCTATGCTACACTCAACAAAGGTTGTACAATTGATGGAGGGGTGAAAGAATAATGCATATGTTAGTGGTAGGCAAAAAAGAGAAAAAGGAATTTATTTTACTCATCATATGTCATACAAAATGTAGGGATCTGAATTATATTTGACAAGTTTTCCATGTCACAATTAGAGGTGGTATCCATTATCTTCCCTTTAATTAGGGACTAAGGAATCAAATCCCACAGGATACATTTAATTGACAACATTCTAAAAATAATTTATATTTTCATGTTATTTAAAAAAATTATTTAGTATCTATTAGACTGCTCAGACTACATTACTTATTGAGAATTATTTTTCAAGGCAGTTAAAATTCAGAGATGACATTTCTTCTATTCTGTTCCTCCTCCCTTCCTTTTTTCTTATTTCTTGCTTTCTTTTGCCATTTTTTTTCTTTTCTATTTTCACTTTATTTTATTCGCCCAAGTAGTTTACACATTCTATTTGCTCATGAAAATAATGTAGCTTTTGTTGTAATATTTGAATCACATAAAATGTTCTAGAACAAACTTTTTAATGAGTGAAATAAATTATCATTAATGTTTATTATTCTGGTTATTAATGTATTCACTGAATAAATCAATCAATCAAAGTTTTCATATCTTTACTTTTAAATGATGCATATACCTATATCATAAATTTTGAAATCTCTTGGTGGTGTTAATTCAAGAAACTTATTTATTGATCATGCTGATGAATGCTCTCTTTGCAACATTAAATCAGGCATACCGTTTTCTTGAATCTTGGGTTTATGCAAATCTACTCTTTTAAAGACAGTCTAGGACTTTGAGGAGATGGATGAAGCAGTTTTTTGTTTTTTTGTTCTGAGTAATCAATGGCCATTCCTGAAAAAATTTTATCATATTGCAATTTTATCTGATAACATAGACACAAAATTCTTACTAATATACTGGAAACATTCTGAATTAATTATCTCTAGCAAAAAATGTTTAAAATATATGTATATAAATTAATTCTGTATAAAAATTTACAATATCATCAGTTTTTTAGACATCTTTTTGTAAAGGTGCCACTAAGAGCCATTGAGAAAGATGTTATCCATGAAGGTATTCTATAAAATTGACAAGGAAACAGTAGATAAAATTTTGAGTCTCTTAGAAGCTTGCCCCCAAACTCAGTTTGTAACACAATGCATTTTATAAGCCCAAATAGTAAAACTACTTGCTCAATTATTTTCATATTTGTTATTTTGAGCCTGTTAAAAAGAAGACTTTTTGTTTGTTTCACCTTGATGATTTATGAATTACTCTTAGCATTGAACATCATTTAAAAATCAGTGACCTAAGACATAACCAAATTAATAAAAGAGAGATGAAGTATTAAATCTGTTTCCTCTTAGATTGAATGCATATATTCTATCCATGACTGAAAGGTTTAAGGTTCACTGCTGTAAGACTCTCACTCTGTGCCTAAGCAAAACAGTATGTGCTGTTAAAAAAGTTACTAAGAATATATAAACAAGTTGTAAGCACATCTTAAAATTAATTTTTGGTAGAGACAGGGTCTCCTTATGTTGCCCAGCTTTTCTCAAATTCCTGGGCTTAAGCCATTTTCCTGCCTTGATCTCCCAAAGTGCTGGGATTACATGTGTGAGCCACAACACACAATCTTGTTTTGTTTTTTTAGTTCCAAATGCAAGTGTAGATAATTTCGTCTTAGCACAGTCATTGAATGCATTTTACAATTTTTTTAATCAAACTTTATTTTAAAGACTAATTTTTTTTTTAATCTGGCTATATCTTCTGCTAAGCTTTGGTTTAAACTTTATCACTTAGCAATTGTGTAAATCCCTCTCATGTATGAGGAAATTTTATATAACACATAGATAAAATATATATTTCAGATTGTATATATTGTCTTTAATGCTTATGCTTAACTTTAGAAATTGTTCTCTTGGTTGTAAAATAAATGAATAATAAAATAAAAGTTTATTTTATTTTTTAATTTATTAAACACAGAAGGATATTCTGTGAACAATATGATTTTCCAAAAAGTGTATTTTAGTGAATTTGTTCTATATGATAAAATGACATGACCTTGTATAATTAGTAATTTAACTAGGTTATCACCACCACCAACTTTATTAATCTGTCAAAATTTTATCTTTTTAATTATATTCTTTGCCAGTAGTATTTGAGGAAATTGACTAAGAAAATTGGGAAGAAAGCATAGAATTAATTTACAAATAATATTATACATAATGCTTAAAATATAGATATTTCATAAAAGAAATTAAAGTGATATACAATACATTTCTAATGCTAGTATTGTCATCCACTTAAACATGCCATTTTGACTACAGTAATTAGACATCCTAAGGACCTTCCTTGGAGAGTTTTACTTTACCTAACCATGCATCACTTTGTATTTATGAGGACTACTTAGTTCTCTTGTTAGTTTCATTTTTTTTTTAATTAAAAATGCTTAAATGATAATATTTAAAATTAATAAGTCAAAGTATATTTTGTGCCGGGCATGGTGGCTCATGCCTGTAATCCCAGCACTTTGGGAGGCTGAGGCAGGTGGATTGCTTGAACCCAGGAGCTGAGACCAGCCTGCCCAACATGGCAAAATCCAGTCTCTATTAAAAATACAAAAATTAGCCTGTCATGGTGATCCATGCCTGTAGTCCTTGCTACTTGGGAGGCTGAGTTACGATAGTTGCTTGAGCTCACGAGGCAGAGGTGGCAGTGAACAGATATTGGGCCACTGCACTCCAGCCTGGGCAACAGACCAAGGCTCTGAGGGGTTAAAAAAAAGTCAAAATGTATTTTATGTGTGCAGCAAACATTTTAAATTAATCTAATGATTACAGCCTGAAATCTAAGACAATGATTATTATGAGGTAGAATTACTCTTAGCAGCACATGTATATAATTAATAGGATTAACTAGGCAATTATCTTTTTAACTTAGCATTGCTGGACATTTTGTTTTAAAAAAATTATCTTGACATGATTGCCCTCTATTGTATTTTATTTTCTTTTGGAGATCTAATGCCACCTGGTGACTTTCTTGGATTTTGTTCTTGTCTTAGAAAATTGAAATAAAAGCAACTCTGTGGCCAACTTCACTACTGCATGATTGACTGAAGGTGATTTATTCATAATTTACTTCTTAAATATTCATGGTTTGTTAGGACACAGAATTGACAATCGTATACTTTTTGCTTTGTTTTCATTGAGTCTTTTTTTAAAATTATATGTTAAGTTCTGGGGTATATGTGCAGAACGTGCAGGCTTGTTACATAGTTGTACATGTGCCGTGGTGGTTTGCTGTACCCATCCAACCATCAACTACATTATATATTTCTCCTAATGCTATCTCTCCCCTACCCCTCCACTCCCCTACCCCTCCACTCCCCAACTGGCCCTGGTATGTCATGTTCCCCTCATGTGTTCTCATTGTACAACACCCACTTATGAGTGAGAACATTTGGTGTTTGGTTTTCTGTTCCTGTGTCAGTTTGCTGAGAATGATGGTTTCCAGCTTCATCCATGTCCCTGCAAAGGACATGAACTCATCCTTTTTTATGGTTGCATAGTATTCCATGGCATATATATACCCCATTTTCTTTTTTTTTTTTTTTAATAATTTATTTATTTTACTTTAGGTGCATACTGTATCTGGCATTTCTCCACATGTTATCCTTCCCCACCCTTCCCTCCCTCCCTACCCCCCATTGTCTCTCCCCTACCCCCCAAACTGTCCCCTGTGTGTGATGCTCCTCTCCCTAAGTCCATGTGTTCTTGTTGCTCAACACCCACCTATGAGTGAGAACATACGGTGCTTGGCTTTCTGTTCTTGGGTCAGTTTGCTGAGAATGATGGTTTCCAGATTCATCCAAGTCCCTACAAAGGACACAAACTCATCGTTTTTTATGGCTGCATAGTATTCCATGGTGTATATGTACCCCATTTTCTTTATTCAGTCTATCATTGATGGTGTTTGAGTTGGTTCCAAGTCTTTGTTATTGTGAATAGTGCTGCAATAAACATACGTGTGCATGTGTCTTATAATAGAATGATTTATAATCCCTTGGGTATATACCCAGTAATGGGATTGCGGGGTCAAATGGTATTTCTGGTTCTAGATCCTTGAGGAATCACCACACTGTCTTCCATAATGATTGAACTAATTTCATCTTATTTTTTTTGTGGCAATAAACAATTAATCATTGAGTACTGAATATGTTAAGAAACATTATGTATTTCTTTGTTAATATTTGTACTCATCTTGTAACATTAATTTCAATCATAATTATATTTTCTTTCAGAAAATGCATCTGATATATTTTTCATAAAAGAACAACCTTTGTAGGCTGAGAGTAAAACTTAGAAGACACTAAAATACTTTAACAGGTTATTTTTGACTTGGTTCCATTTCAAGTCTCTTAACAATTAGGAATATTGCAACCTTTGGGGAAATCCCATATGCATAATATGGGAGTCATAATGTATTGAAATAGTTGTGTCGCCATACAATAAAAACAGAAAAAAAATAGAAAGAAGTATAAAAATTATAATTTATTATTTTCAGAACTACAAAGGTAAAAGAAATAGAGTATGAACTTTTCTTCATCCAAAAACTTTGTTAAATATTCAGAGAGCTATAGCTGATGATCAAGATGAATAGTACAAATACACTCTGAAGTTTTTTTATTTGAATAGGGGAAAATAACTATAGAACCAGAAGAATGGTTTTGAAATAGTGGTAGGAAAATAGTGGTAGTTAGGGCATTTAGAGGAAAATGGTAGTAGTTAGGACATTTATTACGATGATGTTCATGCACTCTGCTACAAAGAAGAGGGCGAATGAACCTGCAGCATATTCAATGTTGGAGCCAAAGACTAATTCTGCTTTTCCTTCGTTAGATCAAAAGGAGCCCAGTTAGTTTCTGCTAGTGTGGAGATAAATCATATTATGGCTAGAGGTCATGATGGTAGGAGCAGTCAGAGGTACTCTTGCATTATGATGAGTATATGTAAGTTAAATGAGCCACTTATTGCTAGAATTGATAAGAGGATAATGGCTAAAGTTACTTCATATGAAATTGTCTGAGCTACAGCTGATAATGCACTGATTAGTGTTTAGTTTGAATTGGTTGCTCACCCTGATCATAAAATAGACTAGATGTCTAGACTCGATGTAGCTAGTATAAATAGGAGGCCTATGTTAAAATTAATTAGGAGATCTCCTTTGGGGATGTGGGTTCACAAGAGGAGAGCTATGGAAATGGCCAGAGTTGAAGCAATAATATAAAGGGTAATAGTAGATGTTGACGGTCATAAAGGTTATTTGGTGAAAAGTTTTATTGCATCAGTGAATGGTTGAGGCATTCTGTAGGGGCCTACGATGTTAGGTCCTTTGAGTAGTTGTATATAGCCTAAGATTTTTCATTCAACAAGTGTAAGAAATGCTATAGCAATTAGAGTGGGGATTATAAGTAAGCGAAGGTTAATTACAGGCATATTGTTAAGAAGAAAAGTTGAACCTCTACTTATAAAGTTTTAAGTTTTATGCAATTGCTGGGCTCTGCCATCTTAACAAAACCTGTTCTTGGGTAAGGTATGTAATGAATAATTTGTTAGATTTAGATGATATCACCTATGAAGCGAGGATGCTTTATGAAGTGGGACCTATTTCTCTTGTCTTTTCGTACTAGGAGAAACATTAAATAGATAGAAACCAACCTCCATTACTTGGTCTGAACTCACATCATGTAGGACTTTAATCATTGAACACACACTTAATAGCAGCTACACCATTAGGATGTCCTGATCCAACATTGAGGTCGTAAACCCTATTGTCAATACGGACTCTTCTAGGATTGTACTATTATCCCTAGGGTAACTTGTTCTGTTGATCAAGTTATTGGGTCAATATGTGTTAATTCGCTTAGACTAGTGCGGTCTTAGTTTAGGTTCTTTGGAGGTTGAATTATGCTTCAAGGTCACCCCAACCAAAATTTTTAATGCAGGAATAGTGGGTTAGTGCCTATAGGCTTTTTGAGTTTTTATTTGCATTAATGATTTGAAGCTCCATAAGGTTTTCTTTTTCTTTTTTTTTTTTTTCTGAGACGGAGTTTCGCTCGTTACCCAGGCTGGAGTGCAATGGCGCGATCTCGGCTCACCGCAACCTCCGCCTCCTGGGTTCAGGCAATTCTCCTGCCTCAGCCTCCTGAGTAGCTGGGACTACAGGCACGCGCCACCATGCCCAGCTTATTTTTTGTATTAGTAGAGACGGGGTTTCACCATGTTGACCAGGATGGTCTCGATCTCTTGACCTCGTGATCCACCCGCCTCGGCCTCCCAAAGTGCTGGGATTACAGGCTTGAGCCACCGCGCCCGGCCTCCCATAGGGTTTTCTTGTCTTATTTGTTTATATCCACCTCTTCACAGATAGGTCAATTTCAGTGATTAAAAGTAAGAGACAGATTGTCCCTCATGTGGCCATTCATACAAGTCCCCATTTAGGGAACAAGTGATGATGCTACCTTTGCACAGTCAGGATATCATGGCCTCAGAACATATGTCACTAGGCAGGCAGTGTCTCTAATACTGGTAATGCTAGAGGTGATTTTTTTTTGTAAACAGGCATGGTAAGATTTGCCAAATTCCCTTTACTTTTTGTAATCTTTCCATGGAGCATGGCTGTGTTGGATTCACGGTGTAAATAATAGGGTGTTTACTATATAGTTTATTAATATTAGGCTGTTAATGGTCAGTGGATATTCTGGTCTGTGTAAGCTTATGCAGAGGAGAATATTTTCATATTACTCATATTAACATTATTGCTTCTATCAAGTAATAGATTAGTCCAATATGATATCGGGAATTCAGTAGAGTGGATAGGATTTGAGATAGTTAGATGTTGAGCTTGAATGCTTTCTTAATTGTTGGCTGCTTTTAGGCTATTACAGTAATACTTTTTACTCTCTGTAGAAAGGTTGTTTCTCATTTAATGCCAAAGCTTGTAACTGAGAGTTTCCTTGCTATCATAACAAAAAGGTAATGTTTATTAGTAGAGATTATCTAAATGTAAGGATCAGTTAAGTATTGACATTTTCAGAGTAATTCACATTTATTCTGTGACCTTTCAATATCTTCACCCCATAAATTGAATGAGTTAGAATTTTCCTGTTTCTTTGTGTGTGTGTGTGTGTGTGTATTTGGCTATTAAGTCTTTTTAAAAATTTATTTATTTATTATACTTTAAGTTCTGGGGTACATGTGTAGATCATGCAAGTTTGTTACATAGGTATGTGTGTGCCATGGTGGTAGTTTGTGGCATCCATTGCCCTGTGATCTACATTAGGTATTTCTCTTAATGCTATCCCTCCCCAATCGCCTCAATCCCTGCTATCCCTCCCCTAGCCTCCTATCCCCCAGGCCATGGTATGTGATGTTCCCCTCCCTGTGTCCATGTGTTCTCATTGTCTAACACCCACTTATGAGTAAGAACATGCAGTGTTTGGTTTTCTATTATTGTGTCAGTTTGCTGAGAATGATGGTTTCCAGCTTCATCCATCTCCCTGCAAAGTACATGAACTCATCCTTTTTTATGGCTGCAGAGTATTCCATGGTATATATGAGCCCCATTTTCTTTATGCAGTCTATCGTTGATGGGCATTTGGGTTGGTTCCAAGTCTTTGCTATTGTGAACAGTGCCGCAGTGAACATATGTGTCCACGTGTCTTTATAAGAGACTGATTTATAATCCTTTGGGTATGTACCCAGTAATGGATTTGCTAGGTCAAATGGTATTTCTATTTCTAGATCCTTGAGGAATTGCCACACTGTCTTCCACAATGGTTGAATTAATTTACACTCCCACCAGCAGTGTAAAAGTGTTCATATTTCTCATCCTCTCCAGCGTCTGTTGTCTCCTGATTTTTTAATGATTGCCATTCTAACTGGTGTGAGATGGTTTGATTTGCATTTCTCTAATGACTAGTGATGATGAGCTTTTTTCATGTTTGTTGACTGCATAAATGTCTTCTTTTGAAAAGTGTCTGTTCACATCCTTTGCTCACTTTTTGACGGGGTTGTGTGTTTTTTTCTTGTAAATTTTTTCAAGTTCTCTGTAGATTCTGGATGTTAGTCCTTTGTCAGATGGGTATATTGCAAATATTTTTCCCATTTCGTTGGTTGTCGGTTTACTCTATTGATAGTTCCTTTTGCTGTGCAGAAGCTCTTAACTTTAATTAGGTCCTATTTGTCTGTTTTGGCTTCTGTTGCCATTGCTTTTAGTGTTTTAGTCCTGAAGTCCTTGCCCATGCCTATGTTCTGTATGGTATTGCCTAGGTTTTCTTCTAGAGTTTTTATGGTGTTGGGCTTCATGTTTAAATCTTTACTCCATCTAGAGTTAATTTTTGTATAAGGTATAAAAAGGGATCCAGTTTCAGCTTTCTGCATATGGCTAACCAGTTTTCCCAACACCATTTATTAAATAGGGAATCCTTTCCCCATTGCTTGTTTTTGTCAGGTTTGTCAAAAACCAGATGGTTGTAGTTGTGTGGTGTTATTTCTGAGGCCTCTGTTCTGTTCCATTGGTCTATATCTCTGTTTTTGTACCAGTACCATGCTGTTTTGATTATAGTAGCCTTATAATGTAGTTTGAAGTCAGGTAGCATGATGCCTCCAGCTTTGTTTTTTTTTTTTTTTTTGCTTAGGATTGTCTTGGCTATGCAGGCTCTTTTTTGGTTTCATATGAAGTTTAAGGTGGTTTTTTCCAATTCTGTGAAGAAAGTCATTGGTAGCTTGTTGGGGATAGCACTGAATCTATAATTTACTTTGGGCACTATGGCCATTTTCACAATATTGATTCTTCCTAACCATGAGCATGGAATGATTTTCCATCTGTTTGTGTCCTCTCTCATTTCCTTGAGCAGTGGTTGGTTGTTCTCCTTGAAGAAGTCCTTCACATCCCTTGTTAGTTGTATTCCTAGGTATTTTATTCTCTTTGTAGCAATTGTGAATTGGAATTCACTCATGATTTGCCTGTTTGTGTATAGGAATGCTTGTGATTTTTGCACATTGATTTTTGTATCCTCAGACTTTGCTGAAGTTGCTTATAAGCTTAAGATTTTGGGCTGAAATGATGAGGTTTTCTAAATATACAATCATGTCATCTGCAAACAGGGACTATTTGATGTCTTCTCTTCCTATTCAAATACCCTTTATTTCCTTCTCTTGCCTTATGAGCCTAGCCAGAACTTCCAATACTGTGTTGAAAAGGAGTGGTGAGAGAGGGCATCCTTGTCTTGTGCCAGTTTTCAAAGGGAATGCTTCCAGATTTTGCCCATTCAGTTTGATATTGACTGTGTGTTTGTCATAAGTAGCTCTTATTTTTTGAGATACGATTCATCAATACCTAGTTTATTGAGAGTTTTTAGCATAAAGCGCTGTTGAATTTTGTCAAAGGACATGTTCACAGCTGAATTCTACCAAAGGTACAAACAGGAGCTGGTACCATTCCTTCTGAAACTATGCCAAAGAATACAAAAAGAGGGAATCCTCCTCAATTCATTTTATAAGACCAACATCATCCTGATACCAAAACCTAGCAGAGACGCAACTAAAAAGAAAATTTCAGGCCATTATGCATGATGAACATTGATGTAAAAATCTTCAGTAAAATACTGGCAAACCGAATCCAACAGCACATCAAAAAGCTTATCCATCATGCTTAAGTTGCCTTCATCCCAGGGATGCAAGTCTGGTTCAACATTTGAAAATCTATAAACGTAATCCATAAACAGAACCAAAGACAAAAACCACATGATTATCTCAATAAATGTAGAATTTTTCTATTCTTGTAGCCCAATGTTGTAGTAAGTATCTGGGCTCAAGATTTATGCAAACTTAGTTGCTATATAAATCTTAAGATCTATTTACCAAATGACTGTAAGACTGTAAGTAAATTTTCTAACTTCATGTATTTTGTTTCTTTATGTAGAATTAGGAATAATAGTACTTATCGAGGTCCTTGTGATCATACAGTGAATATTGTATGTGCTATTTGCTAGGCCAATTCCTATCTTTTTTCTTTCTTTTCTTATCTTTCTTTCTTTTTTTTTTCTAGACAGAGTCTCGCTCTGTCACCAGGCTGGAGTGCAGTGGCATGATCTCAGCTCACTAAAATGTTCACCTCTTGGGTTCAAATAATTCTCCTGTCTCAGCCTCCCAAGTAGCTGGACGGACTCCCAGCATCACACCCAGCTATTTTTTTTTTCGTGTTTTTAGTAGAGATGGGATTTCACCATGTTGGTCAGGATAGTCTCGATCTCCTGATCTTGTGATCTGACTGCCTGGGCCTCCTAAAGTGCTGGGATTACAGGTGTGAGCCACTGTGCCTGGCCTTAATAACTATTTTCTACTTGCCATTTTCCCTTCTTTATGTGTAGTTATGAAATTCTACTATATTCTAGGCACTACTCTGGACATTATGAATAAAAAAAAGTTAAATTTAGCATGCTTTTAGCTCTAAAGACCCCACAACTCTTTGATTTTCACTTTTGATATCTCTGCTCAAAATAAAATTACTTTGTAACCTAATCATTTGTAATTACCTTGTTTCCTCATGTCCAATTTCTCATCTGTCTTCCTATGTTTCTCATGTCAATGCTCATAATACATTAATGACATATGTATAGTTACTAGCTCAAATTCCTCCAATATTCTCTGTTACACAGGTATTATTTGAGCATTATAAATGTTAAACATCATAGCCTAGAATATAAACTCTCTAAGATCTAAATAAATAAATAATAATTAGTAACTAAAATATGAACAACTTTTTCTATAGCCTTAGAATTTTACTATTTTAGAGGAAAGCATCTCACGTGGTACCTGTATCAGTGTAATGCAGTAGCTATGTTTCTCAAGAAAGGCATTTACTACTGAAATTGCTGTTAATTTCAATTTACTTCTCCTTTGAAAGAGAGAAAAGATTGTAAATACAATAAAATCGTGCTTGAATGAGTGAGCCCTAATCAAACATGATGCTCCTTCCCATGGAGCTTGGGAGAAGAAGGCTCCGTCTATCTCTCCAGGCCACTCCTACCATTTAATCAGAATAGGCACATGTGATAGAATCCATTTGCGATCTATGTGTTAAACAGTTCTTACAGCTTGGTTAAAGCATATCCTTGTAAATGAATGAGCCATAAAGATAATTATTTGCCAAAAGTTTTTCCCAAAATTTTAAAAACTCTCATTTTTTCCTAATCCATGTATTGATAAGTATAACTCTGATTTCTATTATAAAAAGTCTAGTTGTACTTCCAATTTATTTTCCCCATGAAAATGGGATTTTATTTCTATTACTATTTATTTATTTGTTGGTTTGGTTATATTTATACTATCCCTATCCTCTAAATATTTCTCTTAGAGTTTTTCTTCAGATAATTATCATAAGAATAATTTTAATTATTATAGGCCTTACAAGGCCTAATTTCTATTTAACTGTGAGTGTTTTAAAAGATTTATATTATCAAACCCTTCCATTTAAAATATTACTATTTTTTAAAACATCCAAAATGGTTTCTCGAAACTTACTCAATAAGTGAATAATCACAGTAGAAATTAGTGTACAATTCTATAATGTATTTTATTACTGATAATCAAAATTATCTTGACAGCTAAGGTTTCTAGTTTCAAAAGTAATTGCCCTGTGTATTATTGTTCTACTGTTGACCCATTTTTAGGCTGCACTGGCTTTTTTCTTTCTAGCCTAACTGAGCATTCTGTATTTGTGGGTCTCTTATTAGGTCTATCTTTCTCCGGGATCTTTCCTTCATACTGTCTTTGTGTTGGGTAGCAGTAAAATGGGCTGTGCATGAATGAACCTTCAGCCAAATGGACCTGCAGTGGTTCAAAGCCAGACTGCTCTTTAAATCATTATACCAGACAGCTACAATACTCAATAGAACAAATATACTAATCTTAAACCATCACACTGTCTGGCACATAAAACATCTGCTTAGACTCAGGGGAACTTATAAGGATTTTCCAGTCTGTTTATCTAAATGTGAAACTACACCTAACCTAGATACACAAAAGGGAACCAAGAGAAAAATATGCCTATGAAAGTAAAATTTATGTACTTGTTATATTATCATATGCCACCCCCTAGCCACTTCCTAAGCCTCAACTAATTTTCTTTGTCCAGGATCCTAATTAATCAAACTGCCCAAAGCGGAGAATAGTGGGACAATTTAACAAAACTGAAGATACAGGATGTGAATGCAGTAAAAAGTAATTGCTAGAAAGCCATTGTTCTCCAAACCTGCATATTCTTATGCTGCCATATTTGGATAAGATTTCCCCAAAAGTTTCACAAAATTCAGTACTGTAACAAATCAGCAAAGTCATTCAGTTATTGATTCAATTAAAAGGATCAATACTGTTTCACTTGATTCAGAAAAAAAATGTACTATATACAATGCTTGATAGAGGGTGTTTTAAGGAGGTGGGTCATTGTTCCTGTAAGGAATTAGAAAGAAAGAATGAGAACATGCATTTCTGATAAGGGTTTTTGTTTTATAATTAACATGGATGTGCCATTTCAGTTTGTATTTTATCAATACTTAAACATATTTAAACACACTTATTCCTTTGTAGCTTGAATGAGTAACTGATTTAGTAAAGTATTCAATACTTGAGATGACTTTGGTAACGTTGGCTATTGACATTTTAGCTAATAGAGTATAAATAAAAAATGACAAATTGAGATCTAAGATCTAAATACTTTATTTGCTCTTTCTGTTGCTGGAGAAAAAAAACCCCAAAATTAATTATTTAAACATTTACTTTGAGCTTGCTATGTGCAAATAATGATGTTGCTGGAGGTAGGGATAAAGGCAAAGATCATTTAGTTGTACATATTAAACCTAGATAACTTTTCAAAATATGGAGAATGTATCCTTCCTAGATCCTAAAGTAAATGATAAAAGAGTAAGAAAAGGATGATCCTTAAAAAAATAGATTTTCAACAATTAAAATTAATTAAATGTGATACATTTACTAATTGGATGTTATTAAGTATTAAGATTCACATATCCAAGTTGTAAACAGAGAGACAATGTCTTAATGACTATGCTAGACCTTTATATGTCAGAATTTTTCCTTAGGGACTAATGAAACCAAATTTTATTTGCTGTTACCATGAATTATTTTGAAGAAATTCATTGAAATTACAAGTCATCTACCTTATTATTAATCACTGAATTTTCTGAAATTGACCTCAGAATGTGCCCTAGAATTCCTCAACAATTTTAGCACTCATATTATATTCACTTTTTCCTAAGTCTGCCAAACTACTTGAGTGGGACAATAATATATAATCTCTGTTGAAATTCTTGAAAAAGTAACTCTGATATGTTATTTAGTCATGTGGTCTGAGAAAATATGAGCCTACATTGATTGCAGCCACGACTCAAACCCAGAGAGCATGTAGGACAACTTGCAAGCGGGTAAGAAAGGAAGAGCCCATACTCTGGACCAGGCTGGTCTGCTGATAACTGGTGGGCACTAGAATACACTGAGTCATTTTCTTAGGCTAAGGAAGCCTAGATGTGCACTAGGGAAACGGTGCATGTAAGGTGATGGCTGGTGATATGCCACACCTGGTTGAGTCAACTGATGGCTATAGATGAATTTCATTTTCGTCAGTGCTTTGCCATTTCTCTATCATCAAAATCTTCATGCGTATTTCCAATATGCATATTGCTCTTCCCTCTACTCCCACCCAAATTTGATAAACTAGGCATCGATGTTCAAGGTGGAGTATGAGTAAGGGATAGTGTACAAGATCGTGAAAGGCTGTCATCATTTCCTGGTCCCCTGTTGTACTGTACAGTTCACTTAATTGCAGCAGGTATCAAGGTCATTCTGCTGAAAATAGATACAAAACATCAAAACTGATTACACTTTTTTGTTCATTTCCTCTTTTAGTTAAATATGTATTTATTGAGTATTTACATGGTCCAGCCTTGGAAATAAATAAGTATATAAAATATAATCAATCGTTAAGACATGGCCTGATTGATTACAATGGACACAGAATTTCAAGAGTTTCATGAAATTCCGATAAAATGATGTATGTTACTTTATTATGAGCATATTGAAAGGATAATTGTTTAATTTCTTTCCAATTTATAATTGAAAATGGGGTCAGGTGCAATGGCTCACACTTGTAATCCCAGGACTTTGTGAGGCCAAGCAGGGCAGATCACCTGAGGTCAGGAGTTCAAGACCAGCCTGGCAAATATGGTGAAACCCTGTCTCTACTGAAAATACAAAAATTAGCTGGCCATGATGGCATGCGCCTGTAGTCCCAGCTACTCAGGGAACTGAATCAGGAGAATTGCTTGAAACCAGGAGGCAGAGGTTGCAGTGAGCTGAGATTGCACCACTGCACTGCAGCCTGGGAGACAGAGTGAGACTCTGTCTCAAAAAGGAAAGAAGGAAAGAAGGAAAGAAAAAGAAAGAAAGAAAAAGAAAGAAAGAAAGAAAGAAAGAAAGAAAGAAAGAAAGTTTTATTTAATGTAAAATTACTAATTGTTGGCTTCATTTGATAATGTTGAAGATATGTGAGATCAGATAAAAATTGAAATATGTATGATATGTTTGTATCCAAGCAGAAAAATAGTAGTAAGTTGTTTTCAGTGACTATCTACTGTTACTGAGTAGCTACTAAGTCCACATTAACACAATGGGCTTATTTGTTCAATTAATGGCTATTTCTCAAATGCACTTAATATGGTTCATAAGTTTTTAGTGTTATGTTAATAATCCAGTCCTCATTCAAATCTCCTTTTTGGCAATTGAAATATCTTTGTCAAGAAATATACAGTTTAGATAGTTTTATATGACAAACCTAAATTATGTAAACCCTCATCACTTAGTTTCATGAAGTGCCTTTTGGGTGAAGACTCTTTGTATCAATGTCCTCATGGGTAGCCACATTGAGCATGGATAATTCATCACTTTCCATCCTTCATATCTCTTTCTTATAAGGAGAGGACTGCAATTCTCTCTTATAAATCCCAAAGCAGGGATAGATGAATTACGTGTTGAGCAGCTATTACACCCTTGATATGTGCATCTGCTCATGTTTAAAACACAATTCTTCCTCCACTGATGTTGAATTCTATCCAGGGAAATTGCACTAATTTGTGTCCTATTGCTCTCTAATCTGTTGGATCAAAAAGACTGTAAAGAGCAGGTGCATGAAAGAATGCTTATGGCTTTAAGCAAGTGTCTCCAGGTCACTGTTTTCAGGAGACTGACTGTTAGAATTGTGCATCAGAAATATAAAATCAATTCTTAACATAATTTCATTCACATTGAAATTTCCATTTTTTATGTTTAGCTAAATAGTAAGTCTTCCATTCTACATTACCTTAGCTAACTTTTCCATAACTCTCACCGCTGCTACATATTACATCATTATACTACATGGTTCCTCCTGTTATTCAGAACCTGAGTCCTCCCATTTCTTCCTGGACTGATTCCAAAATGTAGGATTTTTTCCCCTTTAGAGGGTCCAGTTCAGGATAGACTTTCATTATGAAGCAATGACAAATGATATTGACTTCTTATCTTTTTTTCTCTCACCCTGTTTTCACTTTACCTCATCTATACGTTTTCAATATATAGACATAGACAACCCACCACAAAACTGGGGGAGATTTGCACTGCACTCATTTTTACAAGAAAGGTACCTAAAACACAAACCTCATATGCAAGTTAACAGAGAGAAATTACTGTCCTGAAATACATTTGTATTTTCATTGATTATGCTTGTGAGCATGACTGACATGCATATGGATTCATGTGAATATGTTGGTACAGTATTGCTTGTTTTCTCATTTGGCATATTTTGTGCTCTATGAAGAACAATATATAAAAAATTTAATTCTTTTTTCTTTCTTCTTCTTCTTCTTTTTTTTTTTTTTTTTTTGAGACAGGAGCTGGTTCTATTGCCCAGGCTGGAGTGCAGTGGCATGATTTCAGCTCACTGTAACTTCTGTCTTTCAGGTTCAAGCAATTCTCCTGCCTCATCCTCTATAGTAGCTGAGATTAAAGGCATGTGCCACCATGCCAGGACAATTTTTTGTATTTAGTACAGATGGGGTTTCACAATGTTGATAAGGCTGGTCTCAAACTCCTGACCTCAGGTGATCCACCTGCCTCAGCCTCCCAAAGCGTGGGCATTACAGGCATGAGCCACTGCACCTGGCCCTCAATTCATTTTAACTGCTCTGTTTTGTCCCACTCTTTATTTTTATTTTTTAGGTTTTTGTAGATATTCTTTATTTTTATTTTTTATTTTTATTTTATTTTTCAAATGAGGACTTATTTTATTTTATTTTATTTTTATTTTTTAATTGCATTTTAGGTTTTGGGGTACATGTGAAAAACATGCAAGATTGTTGCATAGGTGCATACATGGCAGTGTGATTTGCTGCCTTCCTCCCCTTCACCTATATGTGGCATTTCTCCCCATGCTATCTCTCCCCAACTCCCCATCCCCCGCTGTCCCTCCCCTATTTCCCCCCAACAGACCCCAATGTATAGTGCTCCCCTCCCTGTGTCCATGTGTTCTCATTGTTCAACACCCGCCTATGAGTGAGAACATGCGGTGTTTGATTTTCTGTTCTTGTGTCAGTTTGCTGAGAAAGATGGTTTCCAGGTTCATCCATGTCCCTACAAAGGACGCGAACTCATCGTTTTTGATGGCTGCATAGTATTCCGTGGTGTATATGTGCCACATTTTCCCTGTCCAGTCTATCATCAATGGGCATTTGGGTTGGTTCCAAGTTTTTGCTATTGTAAAACACGAATGTTCATTGCAGCACAGTTTACGAGCAGTTTTTAAGGATTCTGGTTTCACTTCATATTTTCCCATCACTTGCTATAGTCATTCAACTCGAATTAGCCATACATGTACGTCTCTTTCTGGAATGTCTATTTTATTCCAATGGTTTACTTCTTTACACCTACATAAGCATCTAGAATAATTCAGCTTTAACAAGTATTGACATCTTGTAAGGTAACTACTAGTTTACTTTTCCCAAAATTGTTTATTCTCCAATCTTCAGTAATAAACATAAATTTATTTTCGTTTTGAAGCAAACAATCAGTTTTCTCTAATTTAAAGTTAGAAAAATAAGTTGGTGGCTAATAAGGGTATAACTATATTCTGAGAAAACAAAATTATTTTCTGTAAATATAGTCATAAACCATCCTCTTTTAAAAACATTATTTTTATAAAATAATTTTATTTATTTTCTTTTTTATATTTTTGATGTATCAATTTTTTCAGTTACTTTTAATTTCGTATTTTTTTCAGTGTTGCTCAATTTTCTCCAAATTCATGTATGAGTTTTGCATTGCTGTTTTCTTGCTTTTTCTTTGCTTGAAATACTACTGTAGAGGTTAATTTTTTTCCTTCCCACAATAAAGATCATGGCTGACATTGCTATCATAAAAAATCAAATTAACAAAAGAAAAGCATAACAAATTAATTTGACGATAGTTTTACGTGACTGTGGAGTGTTCAGATTGAAGCTCCAAAAATACAGTGTAAATAATCTGATTTTATTCTTAGGTTCAATAAAGCAGGAACAGCCATGTAGAAATGTGATTGTACATAACGGGTTTGAGCTGATAGTAATAGACAGAATGAGGAAACCTAGCAAGGCCTGTCTGCTCAAATGCTTCTTGACCTCTTGTTGTAGCATTTCTTCTTCCCCGGTACATGGCAGGATCCCTCTAGAATGAGGGTCTTAATTTATTTATGGCCAGCTTACACAGAAAGCTGGGGGCAAGTTAGAGTGATACCTCTATGCTTTATGGCTGTCTTTAGGGAAAAGGATTGTGGTTTCTATGAACCACTTTGAAGAAAAGTTCATTTGGCTTGCCTAAGGGGAGGATAAAGGGTGACAGACTGGAGGATAGGACAAAGTCAGCAAGAACCTTTGCTTTGGAGACTGCTGCAGAGGCCTTCATTTTGGAGTATCATTCTCTGAACCCCAACATCAACATCTTGGCTTATTCTTTATTCATTACAATTCTAAAGGTTATATGAAACCTGCATCAAATGCTTCTATGAAGCCAGAGAGTGATCACTTCCTTCATCAAATTCCTAGAGCATCTATTACTCATGTGGAGATTAGCAACAGGGGTTGGACTGCTGCTATGGGACCCATAGCTCCCTGGAGTTTCAGTGACTAAGCACCTTCCGAGACATCCCTGTGGTGTATGCATGTATCCTATGTGCAAATTTCCTTAAGGGCATCTAGTTCCTAACTCTATTCTATGGTTTAAAAGAACTCACCTTCTCAAGTTAGGCCATTTTATTTTTTCATGGTCTAATCAGAAAACTCTTCCATTTCTTATTTATGGTGTTTCTCAAACATTAATCAATTCCTGTAAGCTTCCTAATATTCCCCATTTCATATTCTACTTATGCTATTCATTGAATATTTTTCTTTAAATTAACTTACTAACTCTATTTAAGTAAATGCATTTTAAAATATTTTTTTACACTGATGCAGTAAATTGGGAACCAGTCTATCCTGCCATAAGAAAAGAGAAAAAGATAAATGCAATGAAAATAAGACAAAGTTATTACAATCCAACTAGAAAGATACTGTTTGGCTGAAAAAATTCTCTAATAGCTCTTTTTTGTATGTGTGTGGAGGAGGTGGGAGAAATTGGTTATGTGTTGATAAGCATAAAAAAGTATTGCTACATGATATACTAAGAAAGCTTGGAAGCAAATTTAAAAGGGAATCAAAGTTATTTCATGTCATGCTTATTTACTTTCCGGAATGATTACAATTGCCACATACAATAACTCCCTACCACCAGTAGTACAAATCTCACATATGGAGAAGCACAAATTACATTCATTTGCATATTTCTTTATGGATATGATATCTGTAACAAATGAAAATTAGAGGCAGTGTATGATATATTGTCATACTTAAAATGCTTTGCATATATAGGTGTTTAGTAAATATTCATTGGCGAAACAGAGTGAGAGGGTTAGGGAAACAAAAACATCAGCAGTAAGTCCCATATCAATCTACAGACCTGAATTCAAAAATCCGTTATTTTTTTATTCATTTGTGGGACTTTGAGTATGCTAAATTTTTGGAGCTTCAGATTGTTCACTACTAAATGAGAGTTGGTGATAGTCACTTTTATCAAGTGGTACAAATGTATGAAGGAAATGATCTGTGTAAAGGGCAGGAGTGGTGCTTTGCCCATGGGCTGAGCAGGGTATGGCTTTGAAAGTGAGCTCAGGAATCAAAAGGCTCCTCCTATCTTTCCTGCCCCTGTGAGTTCTTGGAAAAATTCCTTAACTTCTCAAGGTTTTATTTTCCTTACCTTATAAAAAAGGATAATAATAATAAACCTCCCTCTCTGGGTTGGGTGAGGATTAAATGAGTTAACATCTGTGGGCATTAGTGTCTGGCACATGGTAATCTCATGTGATTATTTGCCACTCATATCATTATTGTTGTCAATTCTCTTTCTTCCCTTGAGTGAAGGATTATAGAGTATTAAGATGTGTAGTTCTAAAAATGATTCATTTTCATTTTGTTACAGAAAATTATTGGGATGGGTATGAATAAATTAATTCATTTTGCTTTATTTTCAGATTAAATAGGAATGCTTAGCCTTCTAGTGTAGGAATATAAAAAACATAAGCTTGGCATTAACATATGTGGTAAAGAGGAGTAAAATACTGTTAAGATGCAAAATGCTATAGATATTACCAGAACATGTATTAATGCAATTTCATCTTAATGTTGTATTATGAAAACAATTTAGTGAATAAGCGCTTCTATATTCATCTTTAAATTCATGTATCCAGGATAAAAAAAAATTCATGTAATATTTCAAATGAATTTCAATGAGTGGAATTTTCACTCTTTGAAATTAATTTTTTAAGTATTTTAAAACATAAGATAATTGTTTATTTCTTTTCCTGTTCATTGTAACCTATCTTTTCTAAAGTAATGTGTACAATGAGTAAATAATATAAATAAATAGGCAAGCAAGTAAGTATCAAGGACTGCATTGGCTGCTGGTATTTTATTCTCAAAACTAGCAGTTGACATAATTTTAAACAATCTTGTTTTATATATGTCTAGTCAAATTCCTTCAATATTTGTGCTGTTTCTTGATTGTAAGTTAGGTAATTTTAAACCAGTTAAATGCAATATACAAAGGTCGCCAATTTATAATACGGTCAAGGCCTTTTCGGATCATTAAGTAGAAGACAGAATTAATTATTATGGCTTGGAATATAGATCTCTAAGCCTCTGGAGAAAATACACTGTTACAAATACGTAATTTTGTAAAATGCAGTTAGAAAAAATCTTATACATTGAGAGTATCTAAAATGAAGCTTTGGAAAAAGGTTTGGAGCATGTGCTTCGGTCACCACACAGAGCATCAATACGAATAATCAGACAAGTGGGTATACCACAGCCAGATCTGTGTACTCAGAAAATTGCCTGCCTCAGTGGGCAGGTGTTCCTAAAAACAGTGATTACTGGGTTTGATTACAGCAACATTATACTTGTTGATATGGTTTGTCTGTGTGCCCCCACCTAAATCTCTTCTAGGTAATGTAATCCCCCTGTGCTGAGGGAGGGACCTGGTGGGAGGCGATTGGCTCCTAGGTGCGTTTTGCCCCATGCTATTCTTGTTATAGTGAGCGTGTTCTCACGAGATCTGATATTTTTTAAGTGGCAGTTTTCCCCTCCTCTCTCTCTCTTTCCTGCCACCCTGCGAAGAAGATACTTGCCTCTCCTTCACCCTCTGCCACAATTGTAAGTATCCAGAAGCCTCCTCAGCCAAGTGGAACTGGGAGTCAAATCTCTTTCCTTTATAAACTCAGTCTTGGGTGTTCTTTATAGCAGTGGGAAACAGACTAATAAATCTGTTAAGGTAATTACCAATCTCAATGAGAAAATTGGTAGTCATTTTCTTTCCTTCAATATCTGTAAAATTATCTTATTTTTACATATATTAATGTTAAATTATTTTGTATCAATTCTAGCCATTTCAAATATATCAACTGATTGAAAGTTGTTTTCAATTGCACAGTACTGAATTAAAATAAAACAAAACTCTTTGAAAGTGTTTGGAAATAAGAGGCAGATAGTGGTTGAAAGTGAGTTATATGAAATAGTCTCTTCAGTTATTCAAATTACATTGAATATTGAATTGAATATTTTGTCATATTTCCAAAATCTGGAGGAATGCATTTTTCAGCATTTTATTCTCTGATCGAAATTCTTAAAAGTCAGTGATAACAAAACTATTTCTTTCAGAAATTCTAAATATTACATAATTTTCCTTAGAAAATATATTCACTGACATGAAGTGAAGGAAAAGCTCTATGAACTAGTATTTATGTCTTAGATAAGCTGTTACACATTTCCACATTTAATATTTATGTTAAGTTTTTAAGGTAGGTGAATCTGCCCTTATATAAAGAAACAACCCAGTAAGAACAAATATGCTTAGTGTGACATAAATAGCACATGTTAAGAAGAGTATTGAAATTTAAGGTTTTATTAATGCCATCCTCTGACCATCACACCTTATATTCTTGTTGAAGACACACCTCAAAAGTTCAGGAGAAATGAGAAATTTCATTCAGTCAGATTTACTGAATACCTGCTGAATGCTTAACCCCATGATGGGACAAATAGTAGCTACAAAATAATTTGTTTATTCAATCAATATTATTGAGCAGCTACCTGTTCTGCTTGAAGGAGTTACATGAAGAAACAACCCAAAGCCCCCGTCTTCATATGGCTTATATTTTAATGGACCTGACAGAAAATCAACAGATGAATATTTCACCTGATGCTAGGCAGAGATACATACTTTCAAACAAGAAACAAATGAGGGAGAAGAAGATAATGAGGAATGGAGGTTTACTGTGTTATTTTGTTGTTATTTTGTATGAAGTTGTCATGGAAGGCCTGGCTGAAAACAAATAATTGTTTACACACACACACATTGACACACACTCACACACACTCCGACGCCCCATGGAATTCTGGTCCTCTTCACTTCTTTGTCCTCACTTTGGTGTTTGACCTCTCTGCTCCAGGTGCACCTGATTGCCTACTCCACCCTGAACTAGCATTTTCCCCTCCCCACCTGAAATGCTTTTATGCTCGATGGCTGCAAAGCTCCCTCCTTCAAATCCTCCTGGACTTTACTCAAAACTTCGGTTTTCAAAGAGGCTTTGACAGGCTACCCTATCTAAATTGCAACATGCATTTTTATTTTCCTTCTTCCTTGACATTCTTTAGCTCCTCTTACCATCTCACTTAACATATGTTACATTTATGTTTTGTTCACTGTGTCCATCAAGAGAACGTAAACCCCATGATGACAGGGATTTTTGTTTGCTGATGTCACTATTCTATCCATAGCTTCTAGGAAAGTGCTTCATGAGTAAAAATTCTCAGCTAATTTTTATTTAATATATAAATAAACATGATGATATTTGTGTTTTGAAACTATATTTCTTGAAGCTAAGGAATAGAAACAAGAAATAAAGCAGATATTGGAAAACTGTAAAATTATTTTGTTATAAATAAATTCTGAAACAGAGTGCTGACAGCAAGGACCCATACAAACAGATCTATGTGAAAAGTATGAGAAATAAAGAATGATGGCGCTATTTACCTCTAAAGAGGAATATAAGATCTAAGTATCAGTAAAATGATTTGGTTTTCAGCTGCAATGAATTAAAATACTGTGTGCTATCAATAGAATCAGTAAAACCATAATGATTAACTCAATTTTTTATATTATATTGAATGTGATTCAGAAGGCTCCTAGTTAAGAATACTATTGATTCAGACATGGGGCTTACATTTAAAGTTAGAATGAAAGATATTTTCAAATATTGTCTCAAAAAGCTTCCTTTACCAGTCCCATCATATTATCTGGCCCAATACATGATATGAAACAGGTAATAGCTTTTCCAATTTCCAAATGAAAAAAAGTCTATAATTGTGTAATATTTTGACTCAAATACAATTTTTCTCCCACCATACCCCTGAATATGTTTCCAATTGCTTGAATTACATTCTTTCTGCACACATTCATCCATCCATTCAGTCAACAAATACATATTGAATTATTTAATGAAGCCCATGGAGGCAACAATGGAGTAAATGACACTATAGTGATTCCCAAAGTGCTCCCTTTTCTAACTTATAATGAAAATCAATTTAATTTCAGCGAAATTGAATAATAAAACCTCTAGGAAAATCCCTGACAGGAAGCAGGCAATCAACACATGTGAGTTTTCTTCTCTTTTGTCATTTACAGAGTGCCTAGTACTGTGTTTGCTGATAGACTATGAAAGAATTGCAAGCAAAGGAGTTTATAATCCTATTGTGAGCTAAGACCAAAAAAAAAAAAAAAAAATCATAAAGCATCAGAAAAGAGTATGACATATAAATCCTCCAAAAGTCTCAGTCAAGAACAACTAGGTATCTTTTTTAGTTTCTTTTTTTTTTTTTTTTTTCTGATGGTGTATTTATTTATCTATTTAAAATGACTGATTCTTTTTTTTTTTTTTTTTGAGACGGAGTTTCACTCTTGTTACCCAGGCTGGAGTGCAATGGTGCGATCTCGGCTCACCGCAACCTCCGCCTCCTGGGTTCAGGCAATGCTCCTACCTCAGCCTCCTGAGTAGCTGGGATTACAGGCACGCGCCACCATGCCCAGCTAATTTTTGTATTTTTAGTGGAGACGGGGTTTCACCATGTTGACCAGAATGGTCTCGATCTCTTGACCTCGTGATCCACCCGCCTCCGCCTCCCAAAGTGCTGGGATTACAGGCGTGAGCCACCGTGCCCGGCCCCGATTCTTCTTTTTTAAATTTAACTTTAAGTTCTGGGATACATGTGCTGAACATGCAGGTTTGTAACATAGGTATACATGTGCCATGGTGGTTTGCGGCACCTATCAACCCGTCTTCTAGATTTTAAGCCCCTCATGCATTCGGTATTTGTCCTAATGCTCTCCCTCCCCTTTCTCCCTGCCCCCCTCAACAAGCCCTGGTGTGTGATGTTCCCCTCCCTGGGTCCATGTGTTCTCATTGTTGAACTCCCATTTATGAGTAAGATCATACAGTGTTTGGTTTTCTGTTCCTGTGTTAGTTTGCTGAGGATGATGGTTTCCAGTTTCAGCCATGTCTCTGCAAATGTTCTTTAGTTTCTTAATACCAACACTGAAAGGAGGGATCATAGCAGGTAAAACAAAAGAAGAAGGTGACGTTGGTCATTTTCTCTTTTCCTTTTTCACCTTTGGTGGAAAGGTAGATAGTACTCATGATACAGGTGTACCTCACCAAGGGTGGTACAAGTGCTGATGAGTAAAGCTTTCACCTTTCTTGGGTCTGTGTTCTCTTGTATGGTCTCTACTGACACCCACCAGTGGAGAGCAGAGAATCAGGGTCCGGCTTCAGGCGGGAATCGACACAGCAGGGATGGAGAGATGTGCCCACACTAGCCCCATCTTATGATGGCCATTCGACCACTTTTTACTTCTTCCTTTATGTCATTGAATGCTGTACTACTTCCCATCTTCCCTTGCCTCTACCTTGTTATCTCAATATCCCGGCTTATTTTTTTTCTCTTTTAAATTCTAAGTAATTCAAGAGAATTGAAATCAAATAACTAGTTCAACTGCTTCTACTTTTTTATCTAGATAGCACATAATAATACCAGGGTTAAAACCTTATTTTGGTTAGATTTTGTTGGTCTCTACGAGATCTCTGTTTCATTCATTTAAAACAGTACATTTTAAATTAAACATATTCATTATGAATCTGTCCTTTATTCATCTCTACAAGTGAGATACCCAAAGCAGAACACATTTCCCATACGTTTATTACCCATTTGAAAATTTTACATCAAAACAAATTTGATTACACTATAAATAATTTACATTAATCTGGTAAAATATAAAGAAATTTGTCAAAGTCGAAAATATGAGTTTTAATAAAGTATTTTGAAATTTGTTTGCAAGATTAATCATAACCAGTGGCATCTTTTACTTTACTATCAGGGTTAGGGAAGCCATCATCTATTACCTTTTTTCTCATTATGTTTTTCTGCTTGGTGTTAGAATACAAACCAGTATCCCTTCCTCTTTCTCGATATGTTTTCTTACTATTGTATATTTTCATGTTAATCCTTACTGTTTTAAGTAGTGTGGGCTTTCTGCTTGCCCAGTTAAGCTCTTCTGCTGTGTTTCTGGCAAATTTGTTTTTCCTTACAGATGTTTCCTTCTTCCCCTGCTGTGAACATGAAAATGATTTGCCAAGGGGTGTCTCCTGCTTGCAATCTTAGTGTAAATGTTGCCCGTGGACTATCTTTGTTGTTTTATCTCTTCGTGTTGATAACCTCTGAGCAGGCAAAAGACCTCTTAGTTGCCTTCAAAATTGCATTAGTGGCTAAGTGTTTCTACTCTTACTCAGCAGAGAAGATCTGAGAATGAAGTGACTTCGAAGTTAAAAGCCCAAATTTAAACCTGTGCCTAAATAAATGTCTAAAAAAGTGATTGAATTTTCATCCAGTGAAATTCTGGATAACTATTTCCCTTGTAAAACTGCTTGATTTTAGGATGCATGAGGTATGTAAACAAAGCTATGAATGACCAAAAAAGATCGTTTTAAATGCCCACATTTTGATTCAAGTTGTTTTTGTCTGGGAATGTGTTTCCCCTTTAGTGCCTATTCGGATTTCTCTTCTCTGTCAGGCTTGGCTAGAATCATCTATTTCCTCTCTCAAGAGGCAGCCCATTTGACTCAGATATCTTTCATCATTCTTGAAATTCAGTTGCTGGGTTGCTTCTTTTCCATACTGCAAAACCTGACTACAGCATTTGCCATAAAGCAAGTAGAAGAAAAACTCCACTCTAAATGGCCGGCCGTTTTTCTTAAATAGCAAATTTCGACTATCATTATGTTGAAATATGCCTTTGAGAATTAAGTATCATAGATAGGGAGAAGTTTAAATTGCCATGGTAAGTGGACTTTACTGTATTGCTTCAATCTCTCTCAACATTAGTAGCTGTTTAGAGACTCATTTGGTTGGAGCAGAAAACAAAATGCCTTTCTGGTATGAAAAGTTCACACCATATAATTTGGACCCTTCAAGCATTATGTTTTGAAAATTGTATTTCAACCATGTATTTAAAAATTAATTCCAATAAAATACTTATACAGCACTTAAGTAGGGGATCACTAGCTAAGGGGTAGAAGATACATTTTAAAAATGAGTACTTTTACTAGTCAAAATGAAAAGGGCACTTTAATATCCTCCTTTTCTACTCCCAGATTGCCTTTATATAAGTCAGTGTAATATTCATTTGAGATTTGAGGAAACTGGGGCAGAGAGAGGCTAAGTGACTTTCCCTAGGATGCATGTAATGCAATGGCCAGGCTGGGATCTGAACTCAGCATATCAGTCTAGGACTGGATTTTAAACTATTGTGTTTCATTCCTCGCTTGAATAAACAACAGATGACTGATACTGTAGTGTTAAATCTAACATGATCACTTAATGAACAGTGACACCAACATGATTTACCACTTCTCCTAGAATATCAACACTCCCAGTGAGGAATTGAAGAGGTTTTGGAATTCAGATAAAATTTTTATGGTCACAAGGATGATGCATGTTGCTATTTCAGCATGCCAAATGCTAGCTACATCATCAGAAATTAAAAGCAATTTCCCAAATTATCTGGCTTGTTATCCAGGACTCACATGTTTCTCTTTTTTATTCGTGTTTCTCATAACAGGGAACACAGGCCTAAGCAGAAATTAGAGGCTCAATTTATATTTTAATTTTGAGGAATCAAATTAGTGTGTGAGAAGATCAAATAATTTGTTGTTTACCTCCAGCATTTGCGTGTGTCTCTCTGCATTATATTCAGTGTTTATGTGAGTAATATTATAAAATTGTTAAATGTAGTATTTTTTAAAAATATCAATTATATTTTTCAATACACAATTGTGTTCTGTTTTCAACTTTATCTTTTGATTGACTAGTGATAAAATTTGGACTAGAGATAGGTTCTTAATAGCTGGACTTAAATTAACTTTCTTATTTCCTCAAGCTTTTGTACAAAGCTTGAGAGTCCTTTTTCTCTTTTTGATGAAACTTGCGTTTTTAAAAGCTATGTATCAGATCTCACCTCCAGACTTAGTTCTTACTGCTAGTTTTAAATTGTTCAAATCCCTACACTTACAGGGTTACAAAGCAGCTAATCTGTGGCACACACGTAGGTGGGATCATTTATTCATCCTTTCAAACAATATTTCTTCCTTACAGAAAATAAAACAAGGCATTCCATTGATAGTTTTTATTTAGACCCTTAATATACCCAACAACAACTTAAAGGAATTGTCTTAGACATTGTATGTTTCCTTAACCTCTTTTTTCTTCCTGTCCACTCATACCTATTAACAGGAGTTATTTATTTTAGCCTTTGCTGTCTATCCAGAAAGAAGCCGTATCTCTTAATATTCTCTTATGCCCTCCTTCTTCCACTTCCACTTTTGGAAAATAAAAAGTAAAACCTTACTGAAAGAATAGAAAGACAATTGGAGTAAAAAAGATGAAGAGTGTACTTTTACTTGCAGGTATTCTAGGTCTAAGACACTGAAATCCACCCAGAGCAAGCTTGGTGTAATGAGCCTCTGTAGAAGCATACTGTGGAGGAGGCTACTCTCGGTACTGCTTGTCCCGGATCCAGGCTCCTGCAAACTTTAACCACAGCACAGCTATCTTCAGTTTTTCATAAGCTAATGTGAGTCCTCCATCTCAGCATACTAGTGAATAAGATCAAGGAATATTCTCATTGGATTATTATAATTATTACCTCTCTGTATTACTCCTCCTTTGGGCAGCACAGCTGACCGGGTGATCTGCTGACATTGTCTCTATTTCCTCTGCTACCACACCACTAAGAACACATGACCTCTCTTGATTCCAGCTTCGTCACTTCAATTATTGATCCCACATTAATTTCCCTCATTTCTTTTCAATTTTTCATTTCTTATCTTTTGTATACATTGATATTGATCCTGGGTTTAACACTGCTATGCAAGACCCCCAGACACTCACCTATAATTCCGTTTAGTTGACTTTCTTTATCTCTCAAAAATTGTCTAAACGTGCTGTCTCCACTTTTTACTTTGTAAAAAATTTTCTATTTATCTCACTCCAATTAGGCCATCAAATACAGACCTTTTTTTACCTCTCTTATTTACGTTAGTCTCATCTTATGTGTCACTTGCTCTGAAAGATGTTCTCCTTCTACCATTTTAAAAGTAGTCCCTGATTATTATATTACCATGCTCGTATCTATCACTAATTAACATTATATGGCTTATATAAAGTATTTATTATATTATTGTATTTATTATCTTCAGAATACGTTACTATTTGATATGTTATTATTTATTTTTCTATGTGCATATTGTGTTTTTCCCAAACATATGAGATTCATAATGCATCAATCTTGACCTCTACCTTACAATAGTTTTCACTCATAAATGTTTTATTAAATGAAAACCGTCTTCTGCCCAGAATCTCAACTACTATTCCCAACTCTGAATACTTATATAAAAACACCAAAATAATTATTTCGGCTAGTTTGGAATCATTAGTGTATTTCCTGGGCCTTAGTAATTTGAACTATTGTCCCCTTACATGAGGCAAGGTACTAGTACCACGTGGTCTCTGCTACCCTAATTATTTTGTCTTCCATTCCATCCAGGTCGGTAGAAGTCACCAAAATTCTCTAGGGCTACATTATTAGTGATGAACCATGTTTAGGTGATTCCAAATTAATTCATTCTCTTCTGGTGTCTATATGCTGTGTTTTTAAATTTACCAAACAAACTAACCCTGTCTGAAAACCAGATTTTCCGTACCTTGGCAGAAAAATGTCCAAAAATTTACATCTAATTCTGTGTGACCAGGCATCTTTCATTGAACCTTATAACATCTTGCCAGAAATGTTATTTACATTATTAGATGAAATATTGTATTTTAAAGTGTATTCCTTTGTAGAGAAATTTCAAAGTGCAAATTTGAACCAGCTCTTTCCTGAATTGCATGAGGATCTAATCCAAGTAAATACATTTAAAGTAATATAAGCAATGTGAACACTCATTTTGATCCAAGAAGGCTGAAAACTTCCCTTGGTATTAGCTAAAAAAAAAATTAGATTTTAGAAGTCATTTGATTCTAATGAATGCTTTTTAAACAAAAAAAAGTGATATGAAACAGAATGGCAAAACTAAGACAGAGAGGGTCCTTGGTTACTGTAAGTAACCAAGAGTAGAGTACATAACCTTGAGAATCAAGAGAATTGTGACAAAGAGATGTCGATGGCATTGAATTAATATCGGAAGGGAGGTAGAGAAATAGTATGAAACCTGAGAAACATCTTGGTGTTATGATATTGTCTCTCAGGAAATTGTGATTAACTCTCCGACATCCACTTAACTTTTCTGAGAAAATAAGTATCTCTGCAATTGCAGTATTGTTTGGTAGATTCCTTTAGAACGATCAATAGACAGTAAAAAAAAAATCTTTTATTTATAGAAGTTTCATAATGCCAAAGAAAGCAAGATATTTCAGAATATAGTTAATACTTAAAAATGGATCATCATTAAACAAGGCTAAAGTTGTAATGTTTCAAATGTAGGATAGTTTGCATAATTACTTAGAATTATATGTTTCTATCTTTCTTCTAGTACTACTATTGCACTGTAACAACACCGAAAGATTTGTGATCTTGAAAAACACTCAGATTTAACAACAAAAAAAGAACTTTTAAAAGAGAAGCCTAACCATGTCTTATTGCAGCACAAATGCGCTAATGTATTTTGTGAAGACAGTATATAAAGTAATAATGTTAAACTAAGCTTTATTAAAGAAAATATTGAATTTCTTGAGATAAGTATAGCTTTAATTCAATAATTTTTTGATAACTTTTCTTTTAGCCTTCTGTTATCTCATTTGCTTTTCAAAATTGTGAGAGGCATTTGATATATTTACTGAATCTCTGTTGCTTCACCAAAATATTTCAATCTTATTGCTGAAAGACAATTTTCTTTGTAGTTGTGTGTGTTTTATTTCAGAAATTGACTAAGTTTTATTTCTAATGCACACTAATTTCACCTTCATATTGAAATGTAATTTGTAGAAATGGAACATTCTAGAAAATAAGTTTGCTTTAATATGAGATTACGGGAATTTGGTGGTCTGAAGAGTCAAAACACTTAACCTGGACATTTTCAGTGACCAGTTCTACAAAGGGAAGGTCTCCCACTGGCTAGTGAGGAATCTTCAGTCTCCTGCTTTCTCCTACGCTCCTTCTACATCCTCACTCTTCCTCTTCTCTGCTACTCCTTGTTCTTCCCAGTAAATGTGATCATCCCCAGAGTTCCTTTAATCTTCTTTGTTTTTTAAATTCTTCTTTCTAAAAATTTATATATATATATATATATGTATGTGTGTATATATATATATATATTAGGCGTGTATGTGTATGTGTGTGTGTATATATATATACACACACACATAAATATATATGTGTGTATATATATACACGCACACATATATAATATATATGTATATAATACATACACACACATATATTATATATATATTTACCCCAAAATATGTATTTGTTGTATATATTTTGGGGTAGATGTAGTATTTTGATAACTGTATGCAATGTAGAATAATCAAATCAGGGCAATTAAGATATCATAACCTCAAATATTTATCTTCTTTTTGTCTTAGGAACATTGCAAATCTTCTCTCCTAGCTCTTTTGAAATAAACAATAAATTATTATTAACTGTAATTTCCCTACAGTACTGTTGAAATACTGGAACTGATCCCTTCTATGGAACTGTATTTTGTACAGTTTAACCAAATTCTATTCATCCTATTCTCTTCTGTAGTATCAAAACCACTGTCAAAACTATGAGATTTCTACCAAATTCCTCAGGTAAAGTCAATTCCTTGGAAAGTTATCTGCTGTAACACTTACATTACATGACATAATGGGTTTCACATCTACACCAAATCAGAGTTTAATTAAGGAATAAGGCTTTATGGTCAGTTTTAAGGAACTAGTAAATATTAACTTAAATAATAATGATAAATAGGGTTATTTATATTATGAGAGAACTTGCTGTGAATCATCTACTGTTATCAGCACTTTCAATTCACTTAAAATTATGATATTGTAATAGCTTATTCAACTATTTTTGTTCTATGAAGCATAATATGCCCCAATGATAAAAAATGGAAAGATAATATTTAACAGTGCATTAATGCAATTTGAAATTATACTAATTTTGAAATTAAAACAAAAAGAGGAAAAACCAAATAATTTATATAAAAAATTCTCAACATTGAATCTGTAGATTGCTTTTAGCAGTATGGTCATTTTCACAACCATTGATTCTACCCATCCAGGAGCATGGGATGTGCTTCCATTTGTTTGCGTCATCTATGATTTCTTTCAGTAGTGTTTTGTAGTCTTTCTTGTAGACGTCTTTTGCCTCCTTGGTTAGGTATATCTCTTTTTATTTTAGTTTTTGCAGCTATGGTAGAAGGGATTGTGTTCTTGATTTGATTCTCAGCTTAGTCACTGTTGGTGTATAGCAGAACTACTGATTTGTGTACGTGATTTTTATATCCTGAAACTTGGCTGAATTCATTTATCAGCTCTAGGAGCTTTTTGGAGGGGTCTTTAGGGTTTTCTAAGTATATAATCATATCATCAGCAAACAGCAACAGTTTGACTTTCTCTGTACTAATTTGGATGCCCTTTATTTCTTTCTCTTGTCTGATTGCTCTACCTAGGACTTGCAGTACTATGTTGAAGACAAGTGGTGAGAGTGGGTATTCTTGTCTTGTTCCAGTTATCAAAGGGAATGCTTTCAACTTTTCCCCATTCACTATTATGTTGACTGTGGGTTTGTCATAGATGGCTTTTATTATATTGAGGTATGTCCCTTGTATACCAAATTTGCTGAGGGTTTAAAATGTAAAGGGATGCTGATTTTGTCAAATGTGTTTTCTGCCTATATTGGGATGATTTTGTGATTTTATATATATATATATATGTTTTTGCACTTTGGGTTCTGGGGTACATGTGCAGATCATGCAGGATTGTTGCAAGGTACATACATGGCAATGTGGTTTGCTGCCTCCATCCCCTGTCACCTATATCTGGCATTTCTGCCCATGTTGTCCCTCCCCAACCTCCCTACCCCATGCTGTCCCTCCCCTAATCCCCCCAGCAGACCCCAGTGTGTGATACTTCCCTCCCTGTGTCCATGTGTTCTCGTTATTCAATGCTCATCTATGAGTGAGAACATGCAGTGTTTTGTTTTCTGTTCTTGTGTCAGTTTGCTGAGAATGATGGTTTCCAGATTCATCCATGTCCTCACAAAAGACACAAACTCATCGTTTTTTGTGGCTGCAAAGTATTCCATGGTGTATATGTGCCATATTTTCCTTGTCCAGTCTATCATCAATGGGCATTTGGGTTGGTTCCAGGTCTTTGCTATTGTAAACAGCGTCACAATGAACGTATGTGTGCATGTGTCTTTATAATAGAAGAATTTATAATCCTTTGGATATATACCCAGTAATGGGATCTCAATGTGGTTTTAATTTGCATTTCTCTAATGACCAGTGATGATGAGCACTTTTTCATGTTTGTTGGCCTCATAAATGTCTTCTTTTGAAAAGTGTCTGTTCATGTCCTTCACCCACTTTTGAATGGGTTTCTTTCTTTTTTTCTTGTAAATCTGTTTTAGTTCTTTGTAGATCCTGTATATTAGCCTTTTGTCAGTTGGGTGTATTGCAAAAATTTTCCCCCATTTTGTTGGTTGCCAGTTCACTCTAATGATTGTTTCTTTGGCTGTACAGAAGCTCTGGAGTCTAATTAGATCCCATTTGTCTATTTTGCCTTTTGCTGCCAATGCTTTTGGTGTTTTAGTCATGAAGTTCTTGCCTACGCCTATGTCCTGAATGGTTTTGCCTAGGTTTTTTTCTTGGGTTTTGATGGTGTTAGGTCTTATATTTAAGTATTTAAGCCATCTGGAGTTAATTTTACTATAAAGTGTCAGGAAGGGGTCCAGTTTCTGCTTTCTGCACATGGCTAGCCAGTTTTCCCAACACCATTTATTAAACAGGGAATCCTTTCCTTATTGCTTGTTTTTGTCAGGTTTGTCAAAGATCATGGTTGTAGGTGTGTGGCGTTGCCTCCAAGGTCTCTGTTTGGTGTATCACATTTATTGACTTGCATATATCAAGCCATTGCATTCCTGGTATGAAACTCACCTAATCATGATGAATTATATTTTTTATATGCTGTTGGATTTGGGTAGTTAGTATTTTGCTAGGGATTTTAACATCTGTATTCATCAGGGATATTGGTATATAGTTTTTTTTATTATTATTATTGTTGTTGTTGTTGTTGTTGTTGTTATGTCCTTTCCTTGTTTGGTATTAGGATGATACTGGCTTCATAGAATTATTTATGGAGGATTCTCTATTTCTATCTCTTTATGTTTTTCTTTACTTTTTTATTTTATTTTTTATTTTTGAGAGGGAGTCTCACTCTGTCACCTAGTCACCCAGGCTGGAGTGCAGTGGCACAATCTCTGCTCACTGAAATCAATCTCTGCTCACTGAAATCAATCTCTGCTCACTGAGCAGAGATTCTGTACCTTTCAGGTTGATGCAGTTCTCTTGCCCTAGCCTCCCAAATAGCTGGGATTATAGTCACCCACCACCACGCCCAACTAATTTTTGTGTTTTTGGTGGAGAGAGGGTTTTACTATCTTGGCCAGACTGGTCTCAAACTCTTTTTTTTTTTTTTTTTTTTTTGAGATGGAGTCTTGCTCTGTTGCCAGGCTGGAGTGAAGTGGTGCAATCTCTGCTCACTGCAGTGTCCAACTCCCATGTTCAAGTGATTCTTCTGCCTCAGCCTCTCCAGTAGCTGAGATTACAGGCATGCACCACTGCAACCAGCTAATTTTTGTATTTTTAGTGGTGACAGGTTTCACCATGTTGGCTGGGATGGTCTTGATATCCTGACCTTGTGGTCTGCCTGTCTTGGTCTTGCAAACTGCTGGGATTACAGGTGTGAGCCACTGTGCCTGGCCTCAAACTTTTGACCTCAAGTGATCCACCTGCCTTGGCTTCCCAAAGTACTGGGATTACATGTGTGAGCCACTGTGCCCAGCTCGCTCTTTCTCTAGCTTTTGGAATAGTGTCAGTGGGATTGATACAAATTCTTTCTTTGAATATCTGGCAGAATTCAGCTGTGAATCCATCTGGTCCTGAAGTCTTTTTGTGGGTAATTTTTTATTATAGTTTCAAGCTCACTGCTTGCTATTACTCTATTTAGGGTGTCTAATTCTTCCAGATTTAAGGTAGTTTTACAGGAATATAAATATATTTTATAAGAATATAAATTCCTGTATATTTTCAGGAATTTATCTATCTCCTCTAGGTTTTATATTCTATGCACATAAAGGTGTTCATAGTAGCCTTAAATGATCTTTTGTATTTCAATGGTGTTGGTTGTAATATCTCCTATTTTCACTGGACCTTCACTATTCGTTTTTTGGTTAATTTTGCTAATGGTCTATCAATTTTATTTATCTGTCAAAGAACCAGCTTTGTATTTCATGTATCTTTTGTATTTTTGTTTGTTTTCATTTCATTTACATTTGCTCTTATGTTTGTTATTTTCTTTCTTCTGCTGGGTTTGGGTTTTTCTTTTTTCTCTAGTTCCTTGTGGTATGACCTTAGATGGTCTATTTGTGTTCAACAAAGCAAATAAAAATATGAAGCGGGGAAAGGACACCCTATTCAACAAATGATGTGGGGATAATTGGCAAGCCACATGTAGGAGAATGAAACCGGAACCTCTTCTCTCATCTTACACAAAAATCAACCCAAGATGAATCAAGGACTTAAATCTAATACCTAAAACTATAAAAATTCTAGAAGATAACATGGGAAAAACCATTCCAGACATTGACTTAAGTGAAGATTTCATGACTAAGAATCCAAAAGCAAATGCAATAAAAAGAAAGATAAATAGCTGGGACTTAAGCCGAAGAGCTTTTGAATGGCAAAAGGAACACTCAGCAAAGTAAACAGATAACTCATAGAGTGAGTGAAAATCTTCACAACCTATACATCCAACAAAAGATTATTATCCAGAATCTACAAGGAACTCAAACAAAATAGCTAGAAAAAAAATCCCATCAAAAAGAGGACTAAGGACAAAAACAGACAATTCTCAAAAGAAGTTATATAAATGGCCAACAAACATGAAAAAATGTTCAACACCACTAATGATCAGGGAAATACAAATAAAAACCACAATGCAATACCTTACTACCTCAAGAATGACCATAATAAAAAAATCAAAATATAGGCATTAGTGGGGATGTGGTGAAAAGGAAATACTTCTACACTGCTTGTGGGAATGTAAAGTAGTACAACCATTATGGAAAACAGTGTGGAAATTCCTTAAAGAATTAAAAGTAGAACTATAATTTGATCCGGCAATCCCACTGCTGGGTATCTACCCAGAGGAAAAGAAGTCATTATACAAAAAAAAGATACTTGCACATGCATGCTTATAGCTGCACAATTTACAATTGCAATAATATGGAACCAGCCCAAATGTCCATCAATCAATGAGTGGATAAAGAGGCTGTGGGGTGTGTGTGTGTGTGTGTGTGTGTGTGTGTATATATATATTCGTTTTTATGACTGAGTAGTATTCCAACATGCATACATGCATATGCATTGTATGAGTAGTTGGAATACTACTCAGCCATAAAAAGGAATAAATTAATGGCATTCACAGCAACGTGGATGGGATTGGAGATTATTCTAAATGAAGTAAAAGTAACTCAGGAATGGAAAACCAAACATTCCATGTTCTCACTCATAAGTGGGAGCTAAGCTATGAGGATGCAAAGGAATAAGAATGGTACAATGAAATTTGGGGACTTAGGGAAACAGTGAGAAGTGGGTGAAAGGTAAAAGGCTACAAATTAGGTTCTATATATACTGCTCAGGTGATATGTGCACAAAAATCCCACAAATCACCAATAAATAACTTACTCATGTAACCAGACACCACCAGTTCCCCAAAAACCTATGGGAAAGAAAAAATCACAATATTTTATCTGCAGTAGGATTGGGTTAATGAACATTATAACAATAATTTCATAGTACATATATTTTATATTACTTAACATATAATTTTAATTACTTATTAGTGCTAGTTTTACTTGTGTGTAATTTATTCAGAAGTACTTCTGTTAGATTAATCATTTAATGAATATAGAATAAAAGCAATCTGAGGAAAAAAACTGAAGAAATAATACTGAACAATTATTTTCCTATAGAAAATTATAAAATCACTTTCTATCCTTCAGGTAATAAATATGTTATTCTGAAAATTGTACACTTAAGACATATTCAGTACTGATTCATATTTTTTACTCTTATCTATATTTCTAAGTTGTATAAGACACTAAAAAATTCATTTGCTTATTGAAAGAATTAATTCTAGAACCTGAATTTATGCATTCAATTTAAATATAGAATTAAAAAGTGAAGAATATCATCTTCATTTTTTCAAAACTGACTTCTAATTTTATTACATTATGAAATAGTATAGTATAGTATATGGTGTTCTTAGAGTTCAATGTTTTTTTCTGATAACTTATTGAAATAAAACTAAAATAACCTACAGAATTCTGAATTAAAACTTTTAAGTTGATAGCTATTGTCTAAATAAATCCACACAAACATGTATTTTTTTCACAGGTTCTTGAAAATTCACTGACATTTTTATTGAACCGCATATACTGAACTGTTTGTATCCTACATGTTTAGAGAAAGGTATGGAAAATTCTCATGATGTAGTTAGTCTCTCTCTACCACAAAATAGGTAAAGCATAGTCTAAGAGTAGCTTGGTGTATTAATCTATTCTTGCACTGCTATAAAGAAATACCTGAGACTGGGTAATTTATAAAGAAAAGGGGTTTAATTGGCTCATTGTTCTACAGACTGTACAGGAAGCATAGTGGCTTTTGCTTATGGGAGACCTCAGGAAACTTACAATCATGGTGGAAGGCAAAGGGAAGGCAGACATGTCTTACAGGGCAGGAGCAGGTCCAAGAGAGAGTAGGGAGGTGCCACCCACTTAAACAACTAAGACCTTTGGAACTCCATTACAGAAGAGCACCAAAGGGGAAAGTTCACTCCCATGATCTCCTCACCTTTCACTAGGCGCTACCTTCAACATTGGAGATTACAATTAAACATGAGATTTGGATGGGTACGCAGATCCAAACTATATCACTTGGACATGAGTAGAATTCTTTGGTTACTAGTAACTGGAGGTAGACCTTGTAGTCTTCTGAGCATCCCAAGAGAAGCATACTTTTGAAATTGGGCAAATAATGTATATCTTGTGGATGTAACATTGAATTAAAGAGCTCTAAAAAACTATATTGATGAAAATTATTCTAAGATTTCTGTAGCATTTTAATTACACAACAACAATTATTTGAATGCTCACTTACCATTATTTTAAGGTACATTGTGTCTTTTTTTTTTTTCTTCAAAAAAAAAAATCATGGGTTTATTTTTTTAATGCTTCTTTTCTTTCCTTCTTTCTTTTCCTTTCTTTTTTCTTTTTCAGATGACACGAGAACAATACATACTAGCAACACAACAGAATAACCTGCCAAGGACAGAAAATGCACAGCTTTACCCAGTGGGAATTTATGGATGGCGAAAGAGGTGCTTATACTTCTTTGTCCTTCTGCTGTTGGTTACCATGATAGTTAACTTAGCCATGACAATATGGATATTGAAAGTTATGAATTTCACTGTGGTAAGTACCACTATGATTTTACATCTATTGCTTTTGGTTCAAAGACAATCTAGCTCTGTTATTTTAATTTTTTAAGCAAAAGTTATCAGTCTTTACAAGGGTGTGTTTTTAAATTCCAAAGACAATCATATTTTAAGACTACATTCAGTTTGTATAGTCCTAACATGCATATGCTATGACTACCTGGCATTTAATTGTGAGAAATTTACATGACGAGGCAACATAGTACATTGATTCATCATAAAGTTTGAAGAACGTTTACCGAGTAAGTATTAACTGTTTCTTGCTGTGCCTTAAAATCTAAGAAATGAGCCTGCTTTTAGAGAATACTTCAATTAAAATTAATATTAATATTATAAATTACATGTGCCTTTGAATTACTTCATATAATATATATGCTTCTGTATCTCTCTATGTCTGCTTTCAATATCATGCACTGCATGAGTGAATCTAAAAGTCTGGAATTTCTCCTGAACTACATTGGCTAATAACTATAATTGCCATCAGATGGTGACCCCATTCTTTCAGAGCACATCCCCCATAAATTGAAGATAAACCAGAAATTAAATCACTTTTTTTTTTTGAGACGGAGTTTCGCTCTTGTTACCCAGACCAGAGTGCAATGGCGCGATCTCGGCTCACTGCAACCTCCGCCTCCTGGGTTCGAGCAATTCTCCTGCCTCAGCCTCCCGAGTAGCTGGGACTACAGGCACGCACCACCATGCCCAGCTAATGTTTTATATTTTTAGTAGAGATGGGGTTTCACTATGTTGACCAGGATGGTCTCGATCCCTTGATGTGATCCACCCGCCTCGGCCTCCCAAAGTGCTGGGATTATAGGCGTGAGCCACTACACCCAGCACAAATTAAATCACTCTTTTACAAAAATAACTAATTACAAAATAATTGTGTAATGTATTAATGAAATTTGCTGCCATTTAATTAAAGTTTACAAGAAATCTATGAGTATGATCTGGGAAAATTTTATGGTTTCAGCAAAGTCTAGTTTAGCTCATTTTGTATGTTCTGGCTCATTCCTTCAGTTTCTCTACTCTGCTTTTAAACCATTCTGCCTTTGCTTGAAAACCTTAGATATCTATACATACAAGCAAGTGTCTTTCACTTGCTGACCAGACTGCTGTTATTCTAGAGAACTCTGCATCCTCAGGAGTGAGTCTAAAGTTGGCTATTTTAACTTCACTGATATTCCTATATTGGGGTGTTTATATTTGTTTGTTTGTTTTTTAAACCCCACTGGGTGTTGCTTTAGCAAGAACTGTCTCTTTCTGACTTCACTAACACCTAATTCTAACTTGGAAACAGAATCGCGAAAGGGAAAATGAGCCTACCTTCAGCTCATGTTGTAAGGCACCACAATTATTTGTATAAGGAGCCTGGGAGGGCAGGTGGCCTGACCTTCCAGAGAGGAAACACTGACACTCTGCACATCAAAATAAAACAGCATGTACTCATGAAGGAAAATGAGCCATGGTTCCATTTTTTTCCCAGTAAATTATAATTTTGAAGAATATTCATCAAAGAAAGATGAGCAGGAATCAATATTTTCCCAGAGTTAAAAAATAGTAACTGTTTGCTAAACATGGATATGTGTTCCAGGTCAGGAATCAAAGCATGAGGCCACTTGTGGGTGACTAGACATTGAGATGAAGAATAATAGGCACATTCTTGCTTAGGAGATTCTCTGGGAATGCATCTGAATCATTTCTTTGTCTAAGAGTTGGCCCACTTTGCTCTCTCATTTGGGAATATTTTGGCATAAATATCGACAGCTTTAGCCATCATGTTTCTGTTCTCAGCTCTGCTCCTACCTTCTCTGACTACGGTCTGGGTGTCCTTCAGAAGTCATTTATCATATGGTAGGGGCAATGTTTATGCTCTTGCAGATTCTTTTGTGCTGCTTTAGATAGCAACCAGACTATCAGTGGCTGAAAACATTTTCAGCCTCGTTTTTAACTAAAAATTAGTATTATAAAAGAGATCAATAGTAGTCTCCAAATTTTGAAATTTCAGCAATATGATTTTCTCTATGAAAAGGCATCTTTCGAAAGCTCGTGAATGAGGAGACCAACTCTCACTTCAGGGATCACTGATTATATCCAATGACTAGATCACAGGAATTTTCAGGTTCAAGTCATGTAAGTTTTTCAGGCATATTTAAATTAATTAGGAAAATATGCTTAAATGCATAATTACGTGGCTACATGCATCATACTCCCGATACTTTGCCACATGCTGATGCCAAGGCTGGATAAGCCGTCCAAGGGAAATAATTGAAACAGTCACCTGTGTCCTGAGGATCTTCATGGGCCTCAGGGTTCCTAACACCCACGGAGCTATCTAATTTGAACCTCAGCTGGCCAGAATGTAAATTATAATGCAACATAGTTCTAGGGATAATTAAAAGGGGTTGTTTACATAGGAATGATGGTATTTATTTATTTATCATATTTTCCTTTGAGGTATGTCTTTTAAAAAATTATGATTTGACCTTTTTATAATCAGAAGGAAAACTCCTTCCTTCAGCCACAAAAAAAACTATTTGCATGTAGCTGAAGTAAAATGCACAGATTGTTTTCAGGAGTGTTTCAGGATGATCTTTGTAAGGTAACACACTCTCTAGCTCAATGTAGTCATTCGTAGTTGTTTAGAAAAAATTCAGAATTTCTTAAGTAGATGCAAACTTTAGCAATCCTGAATACTACAGATTATGTTGTATATACTCGAAGGGTGTGAAATAATTTGTAGTCCCTTCCAACAGAGCAGTAAAATAAAATCAATTTTATGTTTTTATAGTGTATTATGTTTGTTTCTATATCTACAGTGAATATCAAAGACTAGTTGGCATACTATTGCAAAAAGTAGAAAATCATGTGTCAATTGTTTGGGGAGTAATGTTGATCTGCACAAAATGTATTTCACTTTCGTTATAACTATTGCCATCCAACACAGGGAAATATGTGGCTGTTGACGTCTTTTATTTGAGCAAACTGGGCACATTATTTTTATCAAAATATTATACTTTTAGCATAGCAAGGATAGCTGCCAATGTGTTTTGTGATGTTTGTTGGAGTTCATCAGTGTGACCGATATTATATGTGATGTACATGATTGATATGCCCTTGAGTTTTTGGAAATAATTTGTGTTTTTTATTTTGTACAAAATAAAATTATTCTACTTATTGAGATACTCAGTTGTAGAGAACCAGAAAAAAAGAAAAAAGAAAGAAATGACTTTATACTATAGGATGAAAGACTTAGGATAGAAATAAATAATTTCCTAGCTATCTGGCTATGAGAGCAGATAAATATAGGAAAGAGTTGAAGAGGGAAATTTTGAAACTTCATTTTTCTGAGATCAGTATAACCCATTTCCCTGTTATCAGTTGCTATTTGGTTGATTACTATAATATCTTTGTGGTTAGCATAAATAGACTAGTCTAGCAGGTCTATCAAATCCAGGCATTTTGCTGAGGCAGTATTCTTTTCTAGTATCAAGACTCATTCTAAGTAAGTTAGCTCTATATTGGAGAAGAGAAGATTGATACAATAATAAAATACTGATTTTGAGAACAAAAAACCAACTAAGGGTTGGTGGCCTCTGGCTGATATAATTCTCTTAGACATGCTAACTAGCCAGCAAAAAAAGGAAGGGAAATATAAATAATATTAATAAGCAAATGGGGAGAGCAAATTCATGAATACCATGACTTAGAAGTCAAGAATACTCAGACATGGGTAATAATTGAAGCAATCGATTAATTGGAAAAATTGGGAAAATAATTCTCAGATGCTTGCATGATCAGTGGAATGAAAGTTGGCTAAAAGAAAATCTCAAGAAAATAATTGAATATCGTAGTCATTTGGGATTGAAAGGGAATTGGTAGAACAATGATCTGTATATTACAAAGAGGTCACTTTAATTTACTCCATTTGGTCACTTGCCATCTGCTTAAACGCTCCTTTCATTGATAAGAGAATCATCCCATTAAGTCACTGTATAGTTTTATTATTATCAAATATCTTTTAAATTTTATTAATTTTTAATTTTTTAGGGTACATAGTAGGGGTATATATTTATAGGGTACTTAAAGTGTTTTGATAAAGGCTTATAATGTATAATAATCACATCAGGGTAAATGGGGTATCTTTTGTCTCAAGCATTTATCTTCTGTGTTACAAACAATCCAATTATATTATTTTTGTTATTTTAAAAAGTACAGTAAGTTATTGTTGACTTTAGTCACCCTTTATGCTATCTTGAGTTAGGAAGAATTGATGACAAGGACTACCAGCAATCCCAAGTCTCCTATTGCTGTTTAAGACCTCATAATCACAGGAGATGCTCCCCTGATCTATGCAATGATATTTATTAAATTGGAAAACACAGTTTGGGGTTCAGAACACCAAGTTTCATAATTCTCAGCAGACCCTGCATTTAGACCCCACACATAGCAGTAGTATAGACAGCTGTCATCACTGACACTATTTATTATGAAATATTTCATCCTACAAAAGAAAAAACAAAGTTTACCAATATCTTCTAACTTTATGTAGGTAACCACAATCCTGAATGCTTTCCCTGCTTTTATTTGGTTTCATGTATGTGCATATTTGCTTTTAAAAAATTAATCCATTATATTGTTTTTAATGCATAATATATTATCCCTTGTGCATCTGCAATTCATTTATTTACTGCTATATATTTCACTGAATGAACAAATCTTATTCATTTATCTCTTCTCCTAAGTTGTTTCCAATGTATTTTTTTTAAATAATTTATTTATTTTAATTTAGGTACATACTATATCTGGCATTTCTCCCCATGTTATCCCTCCCCATCCTCCCCTCCCTCCCTACCCCCCATTGTCTCTCCCCTACCCCCCTCAACTGTCTCCTGTGTGTGATGGTCCTCTCCCTGAGTTCATGTGTTCTCGACGTTCAACACCCACCTATGAGTGAGAACATACGGTGCTTGGCTTTCTGTTCTTGGGTCAGTTTGCTGAGAATGATGGTTTCCAGATTCATCCAAGTCCCTACAAAGGACACAAACTCATCGTTTTTTATGGCTGCACAGTATTCCATGGTGTATATGTACCACATTTTCTTTGTTCAGTCTATCATTGATGGGCATTTGGGTTGGTTCCAGGTCTTTGCTATTGTACACAGGGCTGCAATGAACATACATGTGCATGTGTCTTTATAGTAGAAGGATTTATAGTTCTGTGGATATATACCTAATAGTGGGATTGCTAGGTCAAATGGAATTTCTATTTCTAGATCCTTGAGAAATCGCCACACTGTCTTCCACAATAGTTGAATTAATTTACACTCCCACCAACTGTGTAAGAGTGTTCCTATTTCTCCACATTCTCTCCAGAATCTGTTGTCTCCCGATTTTTTAATGATCACCATTCTAACTGGCATGAGATGATATCTCATTGTGGTTTTGATTTGCATTTCTCTAGTCACCAGTGATGATGAGCATTTTTTCATATGTTTGTTGGCCTCATATATGTCCTCTTTTGAAAAGTGTCTGTTCATATCCTTCGCTCACTTTTGAATGGGATTGTTTGTTTTTTTCTTGTATATCTGTTTTAGTTCTTTGTAGATTCTGGATATTAGCCCTTTGTCAGATGGGTAGATTGCCTAACATCATAAAAACACTAGACGAAAATGTTGGCAAAACCATCCAGGACATAGGCATAGGCAAGGACTTCATGACTAAAACACCAAAAGCAATGGCAATAAAAGCCAGGATAGACAAATGGGATCTAATTAAACTCCAGAGCTTCTGTACAGCAAAAGAAACCATCATTAGAGTGAATCAGCAACCAACAGAATGGGGAAAAACTTTTTGCAAAATTTTTCCAATGTATTTTTGTTGTTTAATTTGCTCTCACAACCAATGATCTTATGAACATTCTTGTATGTCAGTTTTGGTCATTACATTTTCACAAGTACAAGAGTTCTTGTAGGTTCTAGAGTCTAGGATGTAAGTCTAGGAATCTTGACCTTCATAGCACCTTTTTTTCCCTAAAATGATTGTATCAATTTATACCACCACTAGCAACCTGTAGGAGTTTCTTTTGTTGACCTTACCAACTTAACTCTTAACAATTAATTCCCAGCTAAACTAACTTGCTACCTCCTAAGCTACAAATCTGATCACCTATCTATCTCATAATAATCCTCCTTATTTACTTATTTGTCTCTTTCCTTATTTATGTGGCCTTTTCTGGCAGATTTATTCTTTTATTTATTTATATACATATGTCTGCATTCATGTATCTTATCTCTGTGATAGGATTTACCATGTTGTTAGAAATATAATCATATGGTTTATCCAAATATGTACCTCTTCTCCTCTTTCAGCCTCCCCACATTTCCTTGTCCCTTTGAAGTGTAAATTCCCTAAGGAGCAGAAGCTGTTCTTATATTTCTTGATACCTTGGTTAAGCACATAGTAGGTGATACATTATTTTTCATAGACTATTTGTAATTTTTAAAAGTGTAGGTTCACTTTTAGTAGGGGGATCTTCAAATTTAATGTTTTAATTTTTTCACTTGTTCTTTCTGTAAACTGTTTCAGATTCTGATCCATTTCCATTTTTAGCTAAATGGACAAAGTAGCATTATTCAAGTCTGTTCATATCTTTAATCTACGGTGGCCAGCTTCCCCTGATAGGAAGAAAAACAGCATATTTTCTCTACAAATTCCAAAGCACTTTGGTAAGATAGTTTTTCAGTGAAAGTATAGTCCTTTGAAGCTCCAGTAACTAGCTCTGTCTGACTTCCTCTGTAATAATTACTGTAAAATTTGTCTTTTCTTTTTTAGACACACACACACACACACACACACACACACACACACACATATACACATATACACTTACAGTCCCTATTTTCTATACTACCCTACCTTAAGGTAAGATACAGTATTAATTAACAGCTTTGGAGATTCACATTATGGCTCCAGGACTAGCTTCTTAGCAGGGTTACCTTGTGCTTATTACTTAACCTCTCTGGCTTTGGCTCTTCATCTGTAAAAAGTGATAATGGTTTTGACCTCACGGAGATATTAGAAGCATTATTTGAGCAAACACTTGTAAAAGCTCTTTAAAACAGACCTCAGAGTAAGTACTCAATTAGTGCCAATGAAGTACAAGAACAAATATTATTTCCATGCATTATTAGCTGTGACTAATGAAAGTTATTCTATATGATACATTTGGCCAGGAAGAATGGCCTATGTCCTTGATGAAGGTGTAAAAGTTATTCCTTATGAAATTATAATTGTGCTGAGATATAAAAATGGTTTACATAAACTTCTAAGAGGAACAGTTTAGCTGCCAACCGTCATTGTTATTTTGATGATACTAAGCAGATTATGAAAATCTGTATCACCTGAAAGCAACCTTTCTGTCTGCTCTGAATGAGGAAGCTTATTTGTCAGAGAGAGATAATTTCCTTTTGAAACATCTTGAAAAATATAATACTTACAAATTGTCTGGATAATAGATTGGAATTTCTGTGTTGATTCTAAATATTCTGAGTTTCTTTAATGAACAGAATATCAAATTATTACCCAATTAGGATATTATATTGTAAATTATTTTATAAAATACTCTGAATTATAACCTTTAGGCTATAACTGTTTAAATATGAGAGAAAAGTTTAAGATGCCAGGGAGCCCATATTTATTTGGCGGGTGATTTATTCAGCAAGATTATATGCATTATAGGCCAGACTTTATGGGATTTCACAATAACACTGCAAAGCAAATACTGTATCCCCTTTGGCAGATATAAAGGCAGAAACTCAGGGAAATTATATAAACTTCCCAAGGTTACTCTAATGAATGAGATTAAAAGCATGGGCTATATAGTTTCAGAGATTCCACCACATTTTATTGTATTAATGCTACTAAAATTAAACTAAAATTCTTTTTGAAAATATCCTTCATTAAAGCGTTTGCCTCCTTTACATGGAAGAACTCAATGGTTTCATACAACACCATTAAATATATAAATACAATATTACTGCTTATTAATTATATTTTGAACTTGGGCAAAAGATACCTTAATACCTTCAAACCTTATAATTTAATTAAGAAATGTATATAATCTCTCATAGTTAGTGAGTAATTAGAATGGTTAAAACTGCTCTGTAAGTGCCAAGTATGACTACACTTTTGAGTTTAACAGAGCAGGCATTATAATTTCTGGATACTACAATGACATTTATTAATGGCACCTTTATAAAAGAAACAATGATTTTCAGAAAGCTGTTTTATCCCTGTTATTGCACTTTAGCCTTCACACTAGTTAAACTATATTTTGCTGAGTAGTTACTAATTGGCCATGATAAGAAACCACTCTGGAGGTGATTTAAGTTCAGTTTTTGTCCACATTTCTGGGCTGCCATTCCATTTTCCCACTTCATTCCTCAGCACACACCTCATGGTGCTTGCCCTGAAGATGAGACAGAGCTCCACCTTCTAGGGCGGGACTACAGCTCTGTGTGAGCATCAGCGGCAGAGACTGCACTGCCCTTCAGGGAGGTGTGTGTGGATTTATTACAGGCTTGATGAGAGTGAATGATATCGTTAATGTTGCAAGACTGCTTCCATTATACCCTTCCATATGCACCTCCTCAAGATTTTCTGACAAATTGTCCGTCTCAGATGAAAACTTCCATGCTTAGTCTTAGCCTGGCAGTACATTTCCTTTCCTTGACTTTATAAAGAAAAATTCAGTCATTTTTATCCAAGTGCAAACAACTACCAAGTGATAAGTTCTTTCTACTGCAATAAACTGCAAAAATTGTGGCATAGATAAATCACAAACTCATACATAGCAAGTGTAAAATGAAGTTCGTTAGAATATAAGAAATGTTGCCAGAGAAAATGAAGGATTATGAAAATTAGCTGTTGAATAAAAAATTGCAGAAATTATAGACTTGTTAGTTGATAGGTTTAATACATTGTATAATAGACTAGAGTTGGGGAAAACTTTAATTCAGTGCCCTTTGTTGTCTGTTAGAGACAGAAGTCCAGGAAATTAAAACCATTTGCCCTTGTGGATGGCTCATAGCCAGGAAATAGAATAGATTAAATCGCATTGAATTAGCTGGGTGAGGTGGCTCACGCCTGTAATCCCAGCACTTTGGAAGGCCCAGGAGGGTGGATCACCTGAGGTCAGGGGTTCGAAACCAGGCTGGTAAACATGGTGAAACCCCATGTCTACTGAAAATACAAAATTAGCCAGGTGTGGTGGTGCATGCCTGTAATCCCAGCTACTTGGGAGGCTGAGGCAGGAGAATAGCTTGAACTTGGGAGGCAGAGGTTGCAGTTAGCCAAGATCGTGCCACTGCACTTCAGCCTGGGCAACAAGAGTGAAACTCTGTCTAAAAAAAAAAAAATTACATTGAACTTAATGAAATATGTGTGTTATCTCCACATATATACTTCTTTCTGCAAGTAATAGCATACAGTATATCTTAAATAATATGACTCTTTTAGTAGGGCATTTAGGAGAAGAATTTTAAGTTTTAAAATGAAAGAAAAGTAATAATCTTAAGAAGGGTTAATGTTTTTGTATTTTATTTAAAAAAAAGTAAGCATTTGCTTTTCAAAAGCATAATTGAAATATTCTCGTATTTGTTGTTTCCAGGCAAAGATAATATTAATAAAAGTCTTATTGTGAAAGAATTTCTATGCATTTATTATTTTGAGTAATAGCATCACTGTCCTTTTTTGCTAGTTTGTAAACTCATCTCAGACCTAATGAGTATTTGTACTATTTATTAAAATTAGATTTAGGTTTCAGTCTGTGTTAGTATATATTTAACATGTCTGGGAAATCACCACTAAAGCCCTCTTGTAAATAATTCTTCTGTGCTAAGGGCTCTTTATATCTGCTGATAGTTGAAGCTTTGGGGTAGGCAACCACTCCATTCCCATAAACACTGGTGGTGGGCCATGACACATTTCCAAGAGGATTTAACAGTAATTCAACTTGTCTTTCAAATTCTGTAATCAAATTATGCCATTACAGGAGTCCATATCTGCTTTCTCACAATTGACATGTTTTTCCATCCAAAATTTTTTATTTTTCTGGGCTTAGGAAATGTTCAAATATGCTAAGCCTCTGTTAGCTCTGATACCTCTTTCTTCCTTCTTGACTTAAACTAAACTGCCAAGGCATATAACATTTGTTAAAATGCTTTGCATAAACTGATCAGGTTTTTCTTACTAGTGTAATTCAGTGAAAGGAAGTATGAAGTCTAAATATCTGTCTATATGTGACCTAAATAGATGTGAGTGTGTGTATGTATTACCAACTGAGGTATTTGTTTTTAATGTTTATTATTGTCTAAAATACATGATTTTGCAAAGCAACAAAATTGCTTAAACAATATTTAAAATGCACCCATCTCTATTATAATATGCATTTTAATCCAACTCCTGGTGAGTTGCAGTTTTATCAGTGGAAACTATTTTTCAGTTAGTTGTTTTTTCAGATATGTTTCATTCCTGATTAAAAGAAATATTGATACTTTATGTTTCTCTAAGAACTTTGCTTTCAAGTAATTAGTGCACCACATAAAATAAATGAAATTCACAACATTATACCTCAACAGCTTTTATACATTTTTGTAAAGTGTATGAATACTTAGGTTCTTGAAGAAACAGAATGCTAATATTAGTCAAGAAAGAAAGGAGGAGGTACTCCTGCAACAGTGTGCACCATCTCTTTTTTTCTCACACAATATGGCATTCCTATGAGATACATTATTAGTATCTCTATATTTAAAATACAATTTTTTCCCCAAGTTAACATAGTTAATAAGTGAATTAGATAATATATGAATCCTTAAAAATCTAACACAGTAGGCCAAATTTGTCCTACCTCTTTGGGAATCATTCTTATGTTGATATTATTCATATGTTGATTGAGCAAAAAGGCAATTTTCCTACCTGGCAATATTCTCTTATTTGAAAATGATTTAATAAATTCACATATAAGTTCTCATAAATTTTTATAGAGACATAAAATCAATTTTTTAATTTTTCAGTGAAAATAGCTTAATATCTTTGTTAACAATTCATATCTGTTGCTACATTTTTTCTTGAGATTCATTACTATCAATATCATATTAATTTATAATAAAATTACAGAATCATGGCACTTTCTATAACTTTTGCTGAACTTCATGCAAATGAAAAATAGTGTATTACGTGTTTCAATAGTCTATGAAATTATAGGCATGCTCAACTTTTTGTATAATAACAGGCATTTTAAGTAGGTAGAATATTGCCAAAATGGTATGTAAAAATCACGAATTCAGTGGCTTACATCAATGAACATTCATTTAGCTCAGGAATCTCTAGGTGAACTGGGCAGTGCCTGTAGGTTTAGCTGATGTTGGCATGGTCTCCTTTATGGGTCTTCAGTAAGCTTTCTGCTCATCTTGGGGCTAGCTGGTTTAAATGGCCTCATTTGTACATTTGGCAATCATTTCACTGTTGGCTTCAGTGATTGAGTTTCATGTCTTTCATCCTCCAGAACACTATCCATTTTTAGCAGAAAAGTTTCAAGAAAAAGTATAGAAATATGCAAGATCTATAACGCCTAGACCCAAAATTGATCTGCCTCAACACCTGGTATTATATTGGCCAAAGTCACAAGTGCAGTTCACGAGTCAGGGGATGGATAGACTCCACTTCACTAGTATCCTAAAAATGTAAACTAAAACAACAGTTACATTTAAAAAAAAAAAAAAAGATTTGAAATATACTTTACTCTTAGAGCTGTGTTAGTTTTACAGCAATATTGGATAGTGAGTACAGAGATGTTCCGTATACTCACTGCCATCTCACAACCACAGCCTGAACCACTATCAACATCTCATACCAAAGTGATACATTGTCACAGTGGATGCACCTACATTGACACATCAGTATCACCCAATGTCCAGGGTTTACATTAAACTTCACTATTTGTATTAAACACTCTATGTGTTTGAAAGATGTATGACCTGTGTCCACATCTTAATACAAAGATGTATGACATGTGACCACAATTATAGTCCATTATAGAATAGTTTCACTGCCCTAAAAATTGTCTGCACTCTGCCTATTCATCCTTCTCTCTAATCTCTGGCAACCATTGACTCTTTTACTCTGTCCCAAGTTATGCCTTTTCCAAAATGTCATATAGTTGGAATCACACAGCATGTAGCCTTTTCAGATTGGACTCTTTCAATTAGCAATTGCTTTTACAGATTCTCCATATATTTTAGGGCTTGATATCTCATTTTTTTTCTGCATTGAATAATATTCTATCATCTAGATGTCCCATAGTTTTTTATCCACTCTCCTAATTGAGAACATCTTGGTTGCATCCAGATTTTGTTAATTATAAGTACAACCGTCACAAATATTCACATGTAGATAATAGTATGGAAATAAGTATTTAACCTCTTTGAGTAAATACAAAGAAGCACAATTTGAATTGCATGGTTAGAGTATTTTCAGCATTATGAGAAAGTGTCAACTGTCTTCCAAAGTGGCTGTATGATTTTGCATTCCCATCCGTAATGAATCAGAGTTCCTGTTGCCTCACACTTCCATCAGCACTTGATGTTGTTAGTTTTAAATAATACTTTCAAACTTCTCAAGTTAGCTTTTTTTCCTTTTTTAAAAAGTGATTTTAATTGTAGAAATAAGACATCCTTCAAAAGCTCTACCTTAATAATGTATGTGTATATATGTACTTGTGTGTGTATTTATATTTAGATACAAATATACAGCACATGTACTTTCTAATCAGTCGATATCCCGCCATCTAAAGTTAACTACTCTGAAATCTTCTTTAAAATAATGATGATACATAATGATTGTATAGCCATATTTGGTAATACAAGTGAATTTTTCCTTACCTTTTTGAAGAAGAATTTGAAATTTATACCATTCTTAGAATGTCAGGTCTTAAAAGGATAATTGCAATACCACGTATGTACCCTAAAAAATAATCAGAAAGGTGAAGAAAAATTTGTGTCCAAAGAAGTGCATCTCATTTTTATATGAGGCAATGTAAAAGTCTAAACAAGGAGAAGAATTAAAGATGCAATAATGCATTTATCTATGTAGAATTAATTATTAAAATTAATTGTCCAAGGAATATTAATAATTTTGAATAAGTATTTGCGGGACAGTGTAAAATGAAAAAATGAGATTCAAAATAATGTATGCAAATTCACTTCAAGCCTCTACAAACACTTGATCGGAAAAAGATATTAAGCCAAAAATCTAAATGTCAGATAGTAAATATGTCTATTGGCACTTTTAGAAGTTTTTTTTTTTCCCCAATTCTCTGCTTGTGTTTTTGTTCATTTATATTCAATGAATATGTGTTTTATAATTAGAAATAAAAAGCAAAATGTATTTGGAAATATGTGAATTTCATTCTTTTATGTTTTATATAAATGGTTTTGATTATTTTCTCTAACTAAAATTTAAAAAGTATTATCAGTGAAAATCTAAATGTTTTACAGATCTTATGAAGTAATAATGATACTTAAAAATAATATGATGCTAATTTAAAATCCATGTTTCTGTGCTATTGGTTACACTTTACTGACAATTAGAAATAAGTATTCCATTTTCAAAGTAACAAACTAATTTATTCAAGATGAAAGGAGACTTTCAAACCTGCCAAGATAGATTTATTTTGCTAAAGATACACCTGATTTCAGACTAGCGATATTTCATTTTTCTGATGTCTATCTGCAAAAAATTGTATCAAGCACAAGAAGAAAAAAAATCTTACCAACCTGAAAAAACCTATATAGGAACCCAATCGTTAGTTATGAAGATTGGATATTGGATAAATAAGTATTTTAATGCTCCTTACCAATTATTTGCATATTAAAATGAATTTAGTTCCTACGAAATAGGCTACGTAACTAGCAACTTACAAGCTGTATTTTTCTATTGGGTGCAAAGAAGCCAAACTTGGCCATCCTGATAATGTTTCCTTTGGTACTATAAGGATGAACAGACTTAACTCTTCCTCCCAGTAATCAGGTCTCACTCCTGCACCTACTATGATACATTTATACCATCCTATGTTGCTTTATGATGGGGATACATTCTGAGAAATGTGTTGTTAGACAATGTTATCCCTGTGTGAACATCATAGAGTAGACTTACACAAGTTTAGATGGTATAGCCTACTAAACACCTAGGCTATATGGTCTAGCCTTTTGCTGCTAGGCTAAAAACCTATATAGTATGTTGCTGTACTAATACTGTCAGCAATTGTAATACATATGTAAGCATGGGGAAGGTATAGTAAATAGATGGTATACCTAAATATATAGTTAAGAAAGAATGGTACACCTGTATAGGGCACTTACCGTGAATGGAGCCTGCAGGCCTGGAAACTGACCTGGGTGAGTCAGTGAGTGAGTGGTGAGTAACTAACTGTGAGGCCTAGGGCATCACTGCCCACTACTGTAGACTTTATAAATATTGGATATGTTGGCTACACTAAATTCATAAGAAAATTTTCTCTTTCATCAATAAAAAACTAACCTTTATCTTATTATAACTTGTTTTACTTTATAAACTTTTTCATTTTTAAAACTTGTTTCTATTTTGTAATAACACTTAACCTTGATACAAAAAAAATGCAGTTGTATTTGTATTTATCTTCCATAAGCTTTTTTTCTATTTTCTCTTCTTTGTTTTCTTTTTTTGCTTTCTAAACTTTTTTTTTTAAATCAAGACACAAACACATACATTAGCCTAAGCCAACACAGGATCAGGATAATCAATATCACTGTCTTCCACTTCCACGTCTTATCCCACTGAAGGACTTTAGGGCCAGTAACATGCATAGAACTGTCATCTCCTAGGATAACAATGCCTTCTTCTGAATTGCTGTAACAAAGCCTCCTGAAGGACTTCCCAGAGGCTGTTATACAGTTAACTATCTTTTAATTTAATAAGTAGAAAGGCTATACTCTAAAATGATAAAAAGTATAGTACAGTGAATACATAAGCCAGTAACATAGCTGTTTGTTATAATTATTAAGTACTATGTACTGTACATAATTGTAAGTGATATACTTTCATGCAATTGGCAGCAAAGGAGGTTTGTTAACACCAGCATCACCACAAACATGTGAGTAATGCATTGCAATATTGTGTTATCACAGTTATTTATATCACTACTGCACTACAGGAATTTTTCAGCCCTTATGAGACCACTGTAATATATATGATCCAACCTTAACTGAAATCTTGTTATGGCAATGCATGATTGTATATACATATTTTAAAACAGGGCATTCCTTTCACAGTTGGTAAGCTTCATTCATTTAATTTGCCTTGATAATTCTATTTTGCATATTCTTTACTTTTGGTTAAATGCAAAATAAATTTATAAGTCTCATAAAATAGCAAACTCATGTAGTTCTACTGTAACCACTCTAGGGACAACCTCTGAAATTCAATCTATGTGTTATATAAAGAGCTGTCTTCATGTGCCCATTGGGAAAAAAGGCATACATTTAGTTCTTCCTAAAGATCACCTTTAAAGTAGCAAGTGCAGTATTCTATGCTATTATACTGAAATAATTTCCAAATATGTCTTATTTTCAGCACAATTTGTGAAAGGCCAAACATTATTTATTGACACATCACTTTTATTCGGATATGCTCCACTCTTAAAAATAAATCACTGTAGTCTACTTCATTAGAATTGCAAAAAAAAATCCTTCCTGAGTTTTATGAACCTCAGTGTCTATTAGATTTCCTACTGCTAATGCCCTAGTTCTTGGGTAATTCTGTACTCACATGGTCTATACTTTAAAAGTAATTTTTCAGTAATAATTTATCAAATGGAGAAATACTGAGATTAAAGGCAGGCAAAAACTCAAAAACTGCATATGCCTTGCAAACTTTCACCAATATAAAATTCAACCAAAATCAAATCCTTACATTTAGGAGAGATCTGGCCTTCTCTTTTGAGAATATCAAATATAAAATATCTTGCTTGGTCACATCAAAAGTAAATAATAAATGTTTCCTTCGCTTGTTCATGCAATTACATGCAGTGAGTTGTTCCACAGGGATGCATAGTGTTCAAGCTAATTCAATGCAACCCTGTGTATTATTTATTGGAGACTCTGTAGAATGTAAATGTCTGATGTCTCTGTTTCTTAGATAAAGAAAATGTATTCTAAGTACTTTCTATTCAGCTGTTGATAGTTTAGATATTGCTATGTTACCTAAAACAAATGATTATTCAAAAGTTAGGCCTATTTTTTGGTCATTCCTCATGTTGAATGTTGTCCCCAAAATTCTTCTCTTTCACTTTAATTCCAGTCTTTGTGTTAAAAGCCTATGCATGTAGAGCTCTGCTTTGAGATATGATAAACTATACTAGTATGGCCATAATTTTTCAAATGGTATGGCTAATGGAAGAAAATAATGTGTGACTCAGATTAATTCTCCTTTTCTTTTTCCTAAAGCTAGTTTCTAGACACATACTTTGCTCTTCTTGTCCTGGGGGTATGGGGACTGCTATCATATCAACTTTCCATTGCAAGCAACTCGCAGTCTTATTTAGGGTCAGCTGTATTATGTAACTAGAGCAAAGCTTTGAGATTTTGGTTCATTTGTATAGCTCTACATTCTAAAGAAGTGATAAATTCAGTAAGATGTCTGACAGGGAGTTACATCAAAGCATTTTGCCTTACTATTTTGTTTTATAAACATTTATCTATAAATTTTTTATTGTACTTTAGGTTCTGGGATACATGTGTAAGTCATGCAGGATTCTTGCATAGGTACACATGTGGCAATGTGGTTTGCTGCCTCCATCCCCCCGTCACTCACATCTGGCATTTCTCCCCATGTTATCCCACCCTGACCTCCCCACCCCACCCCCCGCTGTCCCTCCTTTGGCTTCCCCCAACAGACCCCAGTGTGTGATGCTCTCCTCCCTGTGTCCCAGTGTTCTCATTGTTCAACACCTGCCTATGAGTGAGAACATGTGGTATTTGATTTTCTGTTCTTGTGTCAGTTTGCTGAGAATGATGGTTTCCAGATTCATCCTTGTTTTATAAAAAGTTTACCTGTCAACAAATGTAGAAATTATCAATCCAAAGTCTCAGTCTGACTCCTTCTGTCATTTCTTCATTGTACTGGTGGTGATATCAGAAGACATTTGTTTTCAACATGCTCATGTGAGTGTTGATATTATTACTTCTAAAAATCAGTCACTCTTAGCTATTTCATGAATATTGTGGATAAAATTTATTCCTGAGATTTATTTGCCTCTGTCTATACAATTTCCTGTTGCTAATTCCCTAACTCTTACGTAATTCTGCATTCATTTGGCCCACACTTTTTAAGTGTCACTAAGTTGAGAAATACCAAGATTGGAAGCTTGCTATTTGGTATTTTCGGTTGCAAAATTGTATCTTCAGATCATCTGTCCTTGAAGTCCAGCGTGTTCCTGGCAGCCTCCTGTAGCAAAGTAGTGTTTGCTCACAAACTGTCATGCATAAAAAAACATGTACACACACAAGAGGAAAAAAAAAACTCTCATTTTAGTGAACTCAGAAATTAAATATTCAAAAGAACCCTCCTATATTCCAAATAGTGACCTGAATCTGAATTCTGAAGCTCTAAGCAGAATTTAACAGTTTCAGCAATCAGGACCTCTCCTGACCTTTTGTTCTTATTTGGTCTCTCAACTAAAACACAGAAACTAATTGGCCTGTGTTTGTGCCTGGCAGGGAGTAGGATAAAGAACGTTTATGATGTGTGTTTTCTAAACCTCAGGTGCCTTAAATCTGTCTTGGGTTCCATTGCTTTTTTTATGTATATGAGAACCAGAATAGAAATTACCTCTCAGAGAAAGCTGAGTGTGTTGCTAAAATTGGGTCAGGTAAGTTTTGAATGGAAAACATTAGAAGATGGGGTGAAAAGTATCCACTGCTATTTTGAGTTTACTGTTAATGTGTTCAAAGGCTTTTACTTCCTGTGTCTTCTGACTTCATACAATTCTATTCATGTTGAAAGTAGGTACCTTCCTTTTATTACATCCCTATCCATGGATTTGTTGATTTAATACATATTTACACTATTGTAAAACCAATTCTTTGAAGACCAGTGTGGAAAGATCAACCTAAAATCAATGGAAGCAATATTATATAAAGAGAGGTTTTGGTTATTAAATAATAATCATTAATATTTATATAATTATAATCTAAGATTTCATGAATCAAAAATTGTGATTGCATTGAATTATGTTTAAAATCTTCTTTCAATAAACAACATTGATTTTACATACAAGCTGTTTGTTTAAAAAATAAATCTACAAAATTAATACAGAAGATGTAGTTATGCATTAATGATTGGGGCATGTATGATAAGAATGACACTAAAATTAAATTTGATCATATAAAGTACTTGAATATCAAATGTCATTGTATTTATATCTTCATTTATAAATTGGTATTTCACAATATTGTCAATGTAAGACCAATCATATTTACCTGCAAAAATAATCTGGAAAATTATCTGAGAGACCTGACTTGGAATTTATTATATTCATCTCCGTGATTGAGCCAAGGATTTAATTCTGCTTAAAAGAATCCCCTCTTTATTGTGTACTTGAATGCTGTATTAAAAATTTTTTAATTTTTATAAAATTAAAAAAAAATTTTTTTGATGGGGCCTTGTTCCATTGCCCAGGAGGAGTGCAGTGGCATGATCTCGACTCACTACAACCTCCATCTCCCAGGTTCAAGTGATTCTCCTGCCTCAGTCTTCTGAGTAGCTGAGATTACTACCACACCTGGCTAATTTTTATTTTTAGTAGATGAGGTTTCACCCTGTTTGCGGGGCTAGTCTAGAACTTCTGACCTCAAGTGATTCATCCACCTTGGCCTCCCAAAGTGCTATGATTACAGGTGTGAGCCACTGCACCCGGCCCCTAAACATACTTATAAGAGCCACAACATACACTACATAAATAATCAAGAATAAAATATTTAAAATTCTCATTGCTGAAGGATGTAGATCATTTAGCTAATAATGTAATAGTAAATGTGTCTTATTTGGATTGTTTAATGGAATCAGTAATTTATACATAAAAATTGTCATAGTGCTGTATCCTGTGGTAAACAGCATAAAAATATTTATTTTTTATTCAAAATTATGTACCTATTTATGCCTGAGAACATAAGAATATTGAATATAAATGGACAATTTCCATTAGAAATAAATAGAAATTTTGCTTCCAAGTAAACAGAGTTTGAGACAATGACTGTTAATGTAAATATATCTATTCAAAAGCAGTAAATATTAATAAATGGTTTTACTTTTCCAAAGACAACTTTTGATATTTTAAATGGTAGCTTTAGTTACTCCGTTTATATTGATCCATATATTATCACAGGTCGGCAGAATCATATAATATTGTATGGTTTGAACTATATCTTTTTATTCAAAAAGTGTCCAGTACAATCTCTTATTTGGTGTATAACTATAATGAGAAAATTATTTCATTGTAGTTACAGAAATAACCAAATAAATAATTAAATACATAATTATGACAATTATATATCATAATTATAGCTAATGAGATTTTTCACATTAACTCATTTCTCTTAAAAGTTCAGTAAAAGAGTTGTCATTATTATCCTCACTTAGAAGTTAAATTAACTTACTCAAAGGCACACAGTAAGTTATCAAATATGTAGTCAGACAAAATTTGAAGTCAGTACAAAGATGCTGTATTACTATGGTTCTTGTTTGTCATTTATTGGTTAGATCTGAGATTATTTATTCATTTATTATTTTATAGAAGGGTGATCATTTTAAAGATCTTGCCTTGCCAGTATTATATAACCAGTTTAGTCCAAATTCTTAACTAAGATGGCTAAGTATGATCTGTGATTCCTCACTATTTACATTAAATTCCTGTTGTGATCAAACCTAAAGATGACCCTGAGAAATTTATCTTAAGTGATTACAGCACCATGGACAAGGATACAGATGTGGTCTCATTACACAATACTTTTTTTGCCTCTGTAACTTGTAGGCAAACTGGATATTTTTAATTATATTCCCAGGATAATCATGGAGGCTATCTAGATTTTATTTTTACCTAGTCATTTGTAATGACTAGGGAATGGTAAAGTGTGTTTTAAGAGCTCAGTAGAGTCACAGGATACTTAGAAATGTCCAGACCATAATTATTATGCATCACAATTTTGAAAGTTAAATAATAGATTAGAAAGAATATTTTAACAAATTTCTAGGAGGAGTTTGAATAGAGAAAGTCTGAAAGAAGTCAAAATATGTAATCACACTAGTATAGTATTGGGAGCAAGAAAGCAAAGCATTCTGAAATGCTAATATAATTTTTTAAATCATATTTAGAACAATTGTGAAAAAACACATGCTTTGTAATTATGTTATTTTACATATAATGGTGCCAATGTTCCTAAATAAAATATACAAGCAGATCAGACAAGTTAAAGCAAAACAAGTCAATATAACACAAAGTGTAATAGCTCAGTTTTTGTACTTAAACAACCACTGCTTTTTCTTCTTTCTAGCTGAATGAATTTGAACAAGTTTTTAAGATCCTATATATGTTGGTATCATTAACTTCTTTTGTTGTTTTTATTAAAAGGTAATAATAAGGTAATAATAGCTAACTCCTTTGATATTTTGATGATAAAATGAAATAGCACCCTTAGCAGAGAGATCTTAAAATGATGGCTGTTTCAGATTGTAAAAAAAAATATATATATATGAAAAACCAAATAAAAAATTCATAACCCAAAATAATGCAAATAAAAACACATAAGCCAAAACACTGAAAAAGTTTCTACAATTATCCTAATTAATGGAGAGAAGTGATATAATAGGTTTTTTTTAAGTTATTATACTTTAAGTTCTGGGGTACATGTATAGAACGTGCAGGTTTGTTACATAGGTACACACGTTCCATGGTAGTTGGCTGCACCCATCAACCCATCATCTACATTAGGCATTTCTCCTAATACTATCCTTCCCGTAGCTCCCCACCTCTGACAGGCCCCAGTGTGTGATATTCCCCTCCCTATCTCCATGTGTTCTCATTGTTCAATTACCACTTACAAGTGAGAACATGTAGTGTTTGGTTTTCTGTTCTTGTGTTAGTTTGCAGAGAATGATGGTTTCTAGCTGAATCAATTTGAACAAGTTTTTTTTTTTTTTTTCTTATTATACTTTAGGTTCTAGGGTACGTGTGCAGATCATGCAGGATTGTTGCATTGGTACATACATGGCAATGTGGTTTGTTGCCTCCATCCCCCCATCACCTATATCTGGCATTTCTCCCCATGTTTATCCCTCCCCAACCTCCCCATCACTCCCCACTGTCCCTTCCCTGGCTCCCTGCATCAGACCCCAGTGTGTGATCCTTCCCTCCCTGTGTCCATGTGTTCTCATTGTTCGGCACCCGCTATGAGTAAGAACATGCGGTGTTTTATTTTCTGTTCTTGTGTCAGTTTGCTGAGAATAATGGTTTCCAGATTCATCCATGTCCCTAAAAAGGACACAAACTCATCATGTTTATGGCTATGTGGTATTCCATGGTGTGTATATGCCACATTTTCCTTGTCCAGTCTATCGTTGATTGGCATTTGGGTTGGTTCCAGGTCTTTGCTATTGTAAACAGTGCCTCAATGAACATACATGTGCATGTGTCTTTATAATAGAACAATTTATAATCCTTTGGGTATATACCCCATAATGGGATTTCTGGGTTAAATCGAATTTCTATTTCTAGGTCCTTGAGGAATCGCCACACTGTCTTACACAATGGTTGAACTAATTTACACTCCTACCAACAGTGTGAAAGTGTTCCTATTTCTCTATATTCTCTCCAGCATCTGTCGTCTCCAGATTTTTTAATGATTGCCATTCTAACTGGTGTGAGGTGGCATCTCAATGTGGTTTTGATTTGCATTTCTCTAATAACCAGTGATGATGAGCATTTTTTCATATGTTTGTTGGCCTCATATATGTCTTCTTTTGAAAAGCGTCTGTTCATATCCTTCACCCACTTTTAGATGGGTTTTTTTTTTCTTATAAATCTGTTTTAGTTCTTTGTAGATTCTGGATATTAGCCCTTTATCAGATGGGTAGATTGCAAAATTTTTTCCCATTCTGTTGGTTGCTAGTTTACTCTAATGATTGTTTCTTTTGGTGTACAGAAGCTCTGGAGTTTAATTAGGTCCCATTTGTCTATTTTGGCTTTTGTTGCCAATGCTTTTGGTGTTTTAGTCATGAAGTCCTTGCCTATGCCTATGTCCTGAATGGTTTTGCCTAGGTTTTCTTCTAGGGTTTTTATGATGTTAGGTCTTATGTTTAAGTCTTTACTCCATCTGGAGTTAATTTTAGAGTAAGGTGTCAGGAAGGGGTCATTTCTGCTTTCTGCACATGACTAGCCAGTTTTCCCAACACCATTTATTAAACAGGGAATCCTTATCCCATTGCTTGTTTTGTCAAAGATCAGATGGTTGTAGATGTGTAGCATTGCCTCTGAGGCCTCTGCTCTGTTCCACTGGTTCTGTATCTCTGTTTTGGTACCAGTACCATGTTGTTTTGATTACTATAGCCTTGTAGTATAGTTTGAAGTCACATAGTGTGATTCCTCTGGCTTTGTTCTTTTTGCTTAGGATTGTCTTGGCTATGCAGGCTCTCTTTTGGTTCCACATGAAGTTTAAGGTGTTTTTTTTTCCATTTCTGTGAAGAAGATCATTGGTAGCTTGATGAGGATAGTGTTGAATCTATAAATTACTTTGGGTAGTATGGCCATTTGAATTTGAAAAAGTTTTTAAGATCCTATATATGTTAGTGTCATTAACTTAATTTGTTTTTAAGAAAAGGTAATAATAAGATAATAATAGCTAACTCATTGGATACTTTGATGATTAAGCGTATAATAGCAGCCTTAGCAGAGAGAAGACCTAAAACTATAAAAACCCTAGAAGAAAACCTAGGCAATACCATACAAGACATAGCCATGGGAAAAGACTTTATGACTAAAACACCAAAAGTCAAAATAGACAAATGGAATCTAATTAAACTAAAGAGATTCTGCACATCAAAAGAAGCTATCATCAGAGTGAACAGGCATCCTACGAAATGGGAGAAAATTTTTACAATCTACCCATCTGACAAAGGGATAATATCCAGAATCTACAAAGAACTTAAATTTACAGGAAGAAAACAAACAACTCCATCAAAAAGTAGGCAAAGGATATGAACAGCAAAAATGTGATCAAGTTGCATACACTAAAAAATAGATATTACTGGAGAAAAATCAAATAAATGAGACAGAAATAAAACCGTGGAAACAACCCCTAAAACCTGGGAAACGTTATCTGTATGTACATGTAACCTGGAACTTAAAGTATAATAATATTTTTTAAAAAGAATATTAAGAGGAAATACTTAGAGATATAAGGTAACAGATATCCAGTCTAGAATATAAAATTTTCAAATAAGAAAAAAAGTAAAAAACTGAAAGGCAAATGAAAGTTTATAGTATAAAGGTTATATTCAGCCATAAAAATTAGCCTAGTAGATATTGATGCTCATGTTATCTCTAATGAAAAACAGATCAACACCAAGACAGAGATTGATAATAATTATAAACATAACAAAAAAGAAATTTGTAAGAATAAAAAAAATTAAGTAATAAAAAAGCCATTATTTAACTAGGAATAAAAACATATTACCAGTCTTTGAGTGAAAAGCATTGTGCACTACAGAGTTGTATTATACATACACAAAGGATCTTCTTCTCTTCTGGGATAAATTGGTTTCTTTTACATCATTTCCTCTGGACTTTCCTTGAATTCTAAATTCTTCCTAGTGTATTTTATAGGCTCTTTCCTTGTAGACTTCTTAAATTTTGTCTCGGGGTGTTGTGTTCACCTATTTCTGTTTTCACTGTACATGTTCTTCCGAGGTGATCTCATCAACTGGTTCAGCTCTATTTTTAAATTAAACCAAGCAAACCAACAAAGTAGCTCTGTCTGACATCTCTAAATTTCAGGCTGATATGGAGCTGGAGGCCATTATCTTTAGCAAACTAGCAGAGGAATAGAAAACGAAACACTTCATGTTCTCACTTATAAGTAGGAGCTAAATGATGGGAATACGTGGACACATAGAGGGAAACAACACACACTGGGGCCTTCAGAGGGCGGAGGGTGAAAGGAGGAAGATGATCAAGAAAAATAACTAACAAGTTCTAGCCTTAATACCTAGAGGATAAAATAATCTGCACAACAAACCTCCATGACACAAGTTTACCTGTGTAACCAAGTGGCACTTGTACCCGTGAACTTAAAAGGTTAAAAAAAAAAAAAGCAAGAAACAAACAAAAAACAGTTGCTGGAGAACCCCACCAATCTGTCTCCAGTATCCTGTCATTTGGAAGTTGCCCAGAGTAAAACTTGCCTCCTTTTTCTCTAGCTTTCCTTGACTCCTGAGTTCCCTAATTTTATTGAAGAGATTTACATGGCCTCTTCTATAGTTAGTTTTATTAATCAGAGTTCTCCCGACAAACAGAAGCAATAGGATGTATATAGAAAGAAAGACACAAGGAGAGATTTTATGGAACTGGCTCACATGGTTGTAGGTTAGAGGCTGAAAAGTCCAAAATTTTTAGATTAGGCCATTTGGCAGGAGGACCAGGGAAGATATGATGCTTTAGTTCAAATCCAAAGATAATCTGCTGGCAGAATTCTGTCTTCCCTGGGTCAAGTCAGTCTCTTATCTTTTAAAGTCTTTAACTGACTGGATGAGGCCCACTCATATTATGGAAGATTATAGGCTTTACTCAAAGTCTGTTGATTTAGTGTTGATTGTATCTGAAATATATTTACCTAGCACCACCACACCAGTGTTTGACAGAATATCTGGGTGCTTTGGCCCAGCCAAGTTGACACATGAAATTAACCATCACAAATTTAGATAGCTTCCTAATTGACTCACTTGAAATCCACCCTTACTATTGTAATTAGAGGGAACCATCTAAAATGTACCCACTTGGTCTATCTTAAAATATTTCTAAGCCTCTTCATTGCCCAGTAGACAAAGTCCAGTTGGCTCCTTAACACAGCATACATCTTTCATAACCTAATTCATGCCTAACTCTTCTGCCTCACTTACACCACTTGATAGCCAAGATTTTATGCTCCAGTAATGAACAGCTGCTGGTAGATGCTTTTGCTTTTACAGTTCCCGCTTCCTGAAAGGCCTTTAGTGTTATACTTAAGGAGAAAACTTATAATTATCCTTCTAACATCTGCTCTGATAGTTTCTCCATATAAAGTACATCAGCTATTTAAAGTTTACAAACACCTTTTCTTATGTTAGTAATTTCACCATAGAAATCCTAGAAGAGGGCAACATTTCTCACTTCCACAGATTGGGTTAAGTTTCCTTTGGATTGCCCATGACATCTAGAATGTTCTACTCTTGCTTCATGTACATTATCAAATCAAATGTATCTGTTTATTTATGTATCTGTGTATTTATGTTTTATTCATTCCCACTTGACTGTAGAGTTTCTGAAAACAAGCCCTATGTGTTATTTATATTTATATTCTCAAAAATTTAAATACAGCTTGACATAAAGTTGTGCATAATAAATCCATTTTAAGGATTGCCTTAACTAAACATCAAAATCACTCAGAGACATGATAAAAATAATTAAATATAGCAAATACAAATGTAGAATGGAGGACAAGATGACATGTTTAATAATTATAGCTATTCTAGCAGAAGAGAAGGGATATTTCAAAATATGTGCCAGACAGAACATCTATACATACACTTTGCAATTATATTCTCTTACAATAAAAGATGTCCAGTGGACCTGATTAACTTTAGTGGTATTAATCTTGAATCATTTAGAGTTGAGAGTATAGCAATCAGATTTATAATTCAGTTAAAAATATCTGTGATGTAAAAAACCAAAGCAAACAAAAGAGTTGTAATTGGAGATAGAGGTCTGTTTCTATTTTTATCTGTTCATTTCTCCATCCCCCTTCTTCCTGACAAGGACATAGAATTCACCCTCCCATGTTTACAACTTCTTAATAGAAACTATAACAGTTCTTTAGAGTTCACAGTTTTTTCTCATGGTAGTAATTTCCTTATGCAAACCTTACATGAAGGGGAACATTCAATGACACAGTTGAGCATGATCAAACTCATATAATTAGCATGTTTTCTTTCAATAAGGCACAGTAAGAAATACAGAACAGAAGTACATCTCCGATGGATGGTAAGGAGAGTGTAAGGAGACTTTTACCTGTTCCAGGAGAAGAGCTCAAGAAGGGAGAAAAAAGAAAAGAAAAGAAAAAAAAAGTCATACTAGGGTTCTTAAACTTCCCTAGGGGAAGAATGAGGCAAAATATTAAAATAGCATCTTTATTGAAGAAATAGCTTAAAACTTGTAATTTTTTGTTCTCTCTCTCTTGTTTGGCTCTTTGGGAGCAAAGTGCCTTGCAGAGAGCCCCAACATTGACATAGGTTGCCCCAAAACTGAATGGAAATATGGTTGGCATATTTAGACAGATGTGCAAGGATACTGCCCTAGATTCCCCACTCTTTGAAAATGGTGTGATAGTGAAGAAATGCAGTTCTTATGTGCTCCCAAGTTGATGAAAATTAGTTATAATGAGAGTCAGTAGGGCTGATTAGACTTCTGAAGTTCTGCAGGAGATAACTCTATTGCAGAGCTTACAGAGTGGACATCTTTAACCAGGAGATGGATAGTGAATACTGCTCGGTATTCAGAAGAGCTGTGACAGACATGATGAGGCTGTGTCAGCAGCAGGAGCAATCGCATTGCCTGGCTTGTGTCAAAATCACAACTCATGCAATTCATCCTGCCTCCATAGTTCTAAGGAGAGTATTTTGAATTTTCTTTTTATATATTCCTGGCTTAAGACCTACTTAATTTTTTTATAGCTTCATAGTGACTAAAATGCTTTATAGTAGGCCACTTTTCTGTTCAACAGTGAAGACTAACAAACATTAAAATAATTGTTGCTATTTTCTTTTTTGTGGCATTTGTATCTTCAAATTAACCCATGATGAAATTAAGGTTGAATGGGAAAATATGGGAAGTCCTTAGTTTTGTTAAAATGCTCATCATGATCTTCTATACTAATACATAGACACACAAACTGCTTTGAGCAGCATGTACCAGGGTCAAAGGAATGATGTTTAAGTGCTTCTATTTCCATGCTATCCAAGGAAAAAATCACCAGTTGAAGACTTTTTGGAGATTTTTCAGTTGGCTTAGATTACAGAAATTCCTCTAAAATTCCTGTCAGTTTTATTTTCATTTAAAATTTTATTTAGTAATAATTTCTATATGCTAAAGAGTTAGTTTTATTTGATCTGAACTGTGAAAAGAATTCAAAAGTAGATCTAGTTCAAATAACAGAACTTTAATTTTAGATCAAATTTAGACAGCATTTGGTCTTTGTATGTGTTGTATGTTTACATTGTAATATAGAAGTCATAAAATCAATGATTTGAGATCACTTTTTCTGACTTTATAGTAATTTTGAGCATAATTTAATAATTCATTTTACTTTTTGCAATATATATTTTCTTATTAACATAAATGAATTGTTTCTTTTATCTGTGCCGTATTTGACACAGCATCCTTGGCTAGAAATGTACCTTTCCATTAGAGTATAATTGCAAGACAAAAATGTGATATACTCCAAAATACATTTTTCATATATATACTCTAAACGAAATGTAGAATTTTTAGACTATTTTGAGACCTAATGTTTATTTTTAATGTATTTAATATGAGTGTATTTCCCGTTTTGTTCATTTTAAACTGTAATCTGCCAAAGCTATCCTTTACCACCCAAGCTCATTGATCATTTTATTATTTTATATTTTGAAATTATGTAAGATCATCAGTAATTTGTAAAATAGTACAGAGTTTGCATGTACCCTCACACAGATTCCCTGAATGATAATGTTTTACATAACCATCATGGTTTTTAATATTACTTCATGAATATTTCTCTAACTTAGATAATTAAAATACAATGATCTCTTGCTTTGTTCTCCTATATCCCTAATCCATTCCCCAAAATGGTTCCAGGAATATCTTTAGAAATTTCAGTACCACTCATCTTAATAAAATTGTTTGCAATCTTAGAATAATAGAACAATAAGATAATATTTAGAAATGAAAGCAAACATTAAGTGACTTGTGTAAATCTAATAAATTTTATTTCCCTTTTCATAAAAGTTATGAAGCCTTAATACTGCAAAATAAGTTTAATAATAATAGGATTTCTTTCCTACATATTTATGTGGTATTTTGGGGTAGGTGAAATAATTTTAACTACAGCTTATGTGGGGCACAGGAGGAAATAATAAAGATTGTCACTGCTAATCAAGTGAAAACCATGATATGACCTTTTGCCAGATGTAATCTTTTTTCACATTATGGCCCATTGCATTTACTTTACTAATAATATTCTTAGATGCATGCTTTGTTACATAGAGTTTTTAGGAGAAAGCAACCAGACTGTTTTTTTTACTGTTCATGGAAATATATTAAACTTTCTTTTAGACCACATAGACGGCTTACAATTAAAAATAAGAAAACAATGCATTTTTTAAAAACACAGAACATTTGAAATCTTTAGTAATCACATTTAAGTAATCAAATCTAAATAACTCCTAATTTCAATGATATCACTTGAGCCCTAAACAAAATGTTCATACTGCTTTAGTTGAATCAAATGTTTATGTACAGTTAATGCATAAACAGATGCAGAAAAGCAGGCACAATTTATTGAATTAAGTTTTTATACTAATAAAAATCACAGAATATTACTAAGCAAACCTAGAAGGTCCAGGCACTTTATTGAAAAGCTATGTTATTTTCACGTTATTGATTGAACTTCAAGTGTAAAATAACTAAGAATAGTAATGTTGAGCTGAGAAACTACATTCCTTCCCTTATGCTTATTCATCAGATGGGATAGTATTGGATGGTTTGAGCAAAAATTTTCAAAAATCACAATATTAGCAATATCAGCCTAAAATATTTAGGGTTCTGTGATGTGCACCAGATATTGAAAAGGACATACAAATTGTACTTTCTTTCAATGAGTTTATACTCAGTTTGAAGGTGACAGAATTGTCTACTCTTACCCTTGTACCCTTTTCCCTCCCATGAAGGCAGATGGCCAGTTTTGATTAAGGTTCCTCCTCCCTTCTGTGCAGTAATTAGCTATTTGCTCAACAGTCTCCTGTCCTAGATCAGGAGCACCTCAAAAATAAGACTGATTCTTATTTGGTTAATTTCCCATCCCTGTAAAATGTTCCTCATATATTAGATGATCAAAAACTATTTAGCTATTGATTAGATAACAAAAGAAGAAGAAAAGAGTGAAGGTTAATAATGCAAGATGACAATGCTACAAACTAAATACACAGTTCTACTCAGAAACTTTCCAGTGAGAAGTTTAATATTAAAAATTCCAGAGAGTTTAGATGGAAAGCGATCTGCGAAACAGCTTCTCTCCCCACCATTTTCATGAGCTCCAATGAGCCTTTCTTCTATTTCTGCACCTGCTTCCCTCTTCTCTGTGCCAGCCAGCTCTTGTCTTCTCCCTCATAGTTCCCAATACCTCATAATGTCAGCTTTCCCCTGGCATCTTAAGACTTCTCTGGTCTAAACATTTCAGATCTGGTTTCTGATTCCAAGTGGCTAGATTCTCCCAGGATATATTGGGGTCTTTGATTCACATTTGTCTAACTGCATCCTGTTGCTGCAGCTCCTGTGGAGTTACTGCCCTTTGTTGAGCACACACCCCTAGCAGAATGAGCCTTGCTCACAGGACCTGTGTCCCCTCACTCCTCAGATGTCTTTCTGCATTGTGCTCACTCTCATTTTCATTTTCACAGCTTTGCCAACATGCTGTCATTTTGAGGGCATTCACTCATGACAGCATGAAAATTGAGGGCTGTATAACCATATCTTACACAGAAATTCTTCCAAAACTTTTCTGAGCACTCTTCATGTAAATTTAATAATTATTCTTGCTTGGAGGAAAAATGTATTTTGATAAATGTGGTTTAAACTAATCATCTGCCATGGATTACAGAAACTATAATGTAAAAGTAGAAAACATTATGTTGATGGATAAAACAGTACACTTAGATACCAGAAATGAGCCCAGCTGATCCTAGATTGGAATCCTCTCCACTCTTCCAAGTTTTGCACTTAGAGATTCAAAATTATGTCTTCAAGAGTTTCTTTGAAATAATAATCACATTTAGAATGTATCTGAATTTTCCATTTGCTATCTCGGAATAATTTAATGTAATTACGTTTTTCTTCCTCATTACTCACTGACATAGAATGTTTTTAAAAATCCCAGTCAATAATGAATATAATTCAATAAACTCTTTAAATATTAAAGATCTCCACTAGGCCTTTAAATATTTTAATTTGATCAGAATAGGTCCAATTATTTTTAGTGTTGCTAATACATAAATGAAACAAATTCTCAAATTTTACAAAGATACATTGGATGTACATAAAGAACATTTTGAAAAGAATGTAATGCAATTTGGTTGTAGAGAAAAATGTATTTGTTCTACTTGCTGTAAGAACTGGCAAAGATTGAAAGTTGTAGATTGAGTTATTTACAAATTGACATTATCTGACATTCCAAGTGAGCTCAGAGCAAAAAGGTGAAAGTTATGTCATTCAGATTATCAGTAGTAAGTCGCGACTTTCTTCATGTTTTTGCAGTCAATTTAAGTGAAATAATTTAGACTTCCTTTTCACTTATTCCATTATGGAAACACCCACTACACACACACACACACACACACACACACACATACACAGAGCAAGTTTGCACTGTAAAGCATACAAATACTAGGCCAATTTTCCCTAAACTGTCAATCAGCCAGCTACAAAATACAGATTGTGATAGTTTCCTCTTATATTTTTGTGTATTACCATTCCCTAGGAAGGATATGTTATTCCACTTGCTCTCACAAAGCATAAGAACTGCCATGATTTTAAAATTCCGAGTCAATTCAGTGTCTGTGTCTCTCACTCATCAAATCTGTGTAGTAATCCTTGAGGACGCAGGGAGGTATTCTGTTATTGGTGGCTACAAAGTCCATTCTCCACGTTCTACCTGCTAAAGACTACTAGTTGGCTTTACTAAGACTCCATTTAGCTTTACTTGAAGGTTTACTCTAACCAATTTCTGCTGCTGAAAAGTAAATACATTCTTGCATGGAAATTTTTTCAGATTCTGTGTCTCAAACTAATTTCTTCTCTATAATCTGGATACCTCTGTGGTTTTTAGTGCTTTACTTTGATCACGCAGACATATCTTGATATCCAGGTCTTTATAAAATGCCATTCTGATATTTCCACATTATTTTCAATATGTTCTTTAAGTTTAACTAAAGGAACAATGTGGAAAGATTTGTAAAATGTACTGATTGCTAAAGAAAAACGATTTTCTATTTTGAAACCATTAAAATAACTACTTTTATGTTTCTTTGTTTGACATTATTAGCCCTGTTTTAAATTATGTTTTATTCCTGAAATTTTAATTGTGATATTCTATTAAATTAAGACTGGTTTCATGGATCCCAGTAAATTCTTATTTAGGGACCCAAATACTTATCAAACTTATTTAATCTCTTTATTCTTTACATATGATAATATTAATTGCATGAATCAAATTACAGTCTCCTAGGCAATCCTAGTGGATGATTGTAGAAGTTTGAGATATGATTAGGATTTGAATAAAAAAGGAAATAAGCAAGTAGAGAAGGAGACAATATTTAGGATTCAGGGATAGAAAAAAAAGAGTGAACTTGATAACTGACATATATCAAGTTACTCTCCATTATCTTAATGTCTATCCTGTGTATCCTGTCATAACTATCAGGGTTATTTTAGAATTCTTATATTTTTGGAAAGTCCTGGACTCCCAGATACTGGGAAATCTCAGGTCTTCTCTTTGTGGCTTCTTCACCCTTGCAGTTTGGTGAGCAGGTGGGAGTGGTGCCTAGTGGTTTCTTCACTCCAGTAGCTCAGCAAGCAGGAAGGAATGTTACAGCTTTTTCACTCCCACATTTCAGTGAGTTTCAAGTTCTTGTCTTGTGACCAAGAGGAATAAGGTATGCAGACACTGGAAAGTAAGGCAGAGTAGAATTTTATCAACCAACAGAAAGAAAGCTCTCAGCAGTGAGAGGGGATCTGAAAGTGGGTTGTCAGCCAAGAGGCTGAGTCTGGGGTTTCTATGAGCTCAGAATGGGGAAATTCATGCTGGTTGGTTTATGAATAGGATTGAAAAAAGCAACATTTAAAAAGAGGTACAATAGTGTAAAGAAACAATCCAGGGCTGAAGTGAAGGTCGAGGTACTAATTAGGGACTGAGTGCACCAAACAAGAATGGAAGTTCTCAGTCTGGTCAATAGACTCTATCTGCAACTGGTAGTTTGGTGTTCAGACTTCACCCTGTCCTGGGCTTGAAGGTCGAGTTTCACCAAGAACTCCTCCCTTGTCTGCCTCCTATGGCTATCATTTTTACATGTGTCCTAGAGCCTCACTTATCCATTATGATCAAGCAATGGATTTTTCTATAAAAGTGAATTGACCTGATAATGTTACCACTACGGTAATTATTAGAAGTCATTCTTTTTTAAAAGAGATGTGTTGTCACTATGTTGCCCAGGTTGGACTTGAGCTCCTGGGCTGAAGTGATGGTCCAGCCTCAGCCTGCAGAGTAGGTGGGACTATAGGCAAACACTGCTGTGCCAGGCATATAAATCATTCTTGATAAAAATATTTTAACCTATAGAGTGCCAAAGTTATTTGACTACTTTTTGATGATTCATTTTACTACTAAAATATTCAGTAGTAAACCATACAGTTTTACTGCTGTGTGTCAATCTCATTGTACTTTCAAAAAAGTTGCAAGAGCACTCCTGTATGTGATACATTTAAATGATAGCCAAACATTCAAGAATGCTCTAAAATGTGAATGTGAAGGCAGAAGTGCTCAGAAAATATTTGATCAATTTAATTGAAACTATTAACAAAAACATGATCAGACAGATAAGATTCTTCTTGACAGAAAAATAAAGCTTAAATTATTCATAACATTATCATTTGTTTAACGTATGATCTATGAGCAAGTCATAAGTTATAAAAATTCATATTTGATTACTTATATTTTGAGACTGACTGGAAGACAGAAAGGCATTACTTTATTTTAGGGTAATACATTTTTAAAAAAAATCTTCCCTGTAATTTTTAGCTTAGGCCTCTTAAGAATAGGCATGTAATTTTTCTGGTAGTTCAAATGATTATCTATAATACCATAATATGCAAATGAATGTTGTACACTGGAAAATGTGGAAATATTTATTTAGTGTCTTTCAGATTAAGCATTTGTCAGATTAAGAATGTTTAAATATTTAAATTTGTTTATGTGTTAAAAACCTAAAGTCAGTCATTTTTCTTGATGTATAAAATTATTTTTCTTTAATTACAATGCCTGATAAGAAATTCAAATGGATCTAATTTCAAAGTGCCTTACATATTTTAGAAACTTGTTTCAACAAATGCACACTGATACATTTAAATTTTATTATTCTTTGCAGTAGAGATGAGATTAAGGGGCTTCTTTAGGAGTTAAAGTCAAAAGAGTTTATCAGGGACTCCAGAGAAGCATTTTAAGGAAGAAGATAGACATATAATAGTTGCTAAAATTGTGCTATTTGTCCGGAGAGATAGACTTAACCTGCAGATCTCATGAAACCGATAGAAATATTAGGGTGAAACTAGGGAATTTCTCTTTTTGTAATATGAGTACATTAACAAAAAACCTCTCCATTGCATACCCAAGTGCTTTCTTACGTAGGTGTGATCATGGAAACTGCAATCCTAGATGACGGCTAATGTATCTTACTGGAGTTCACTACCAAGCTGATTGAAGCTGACAGCCCTGTGCTGTTTGCAAAGAAAACTTCATGGGGAGTTAGGAACAGATGCTAAACAATATGGCACATTTGCTTTCATGCCGATCACGCATGCCAGCCTCTGGCAGTCTTTATGAGGTCAGAGGATTAGTGAAATTGTAGTCAGCAGGAATACAGGGCATATAAGTAGAAGGAGTCAAGCAGGTGTGCTGGAATGAGTTAGGTATGGGCTTTCCCCAGGTGTGTCTTACTTGCCCTTCAACATATGGCTATAGGATCATAAAGGGAAAAAACTAAAGCTCAAATAATTCAATCCAAATAATGCAAGTACTTATGATTTTATACATGTTGAATATGAAGTGGGCATGCATGCTGGACTGCATATGTGCTATAATTTATAAAGAAATTCTAGTATTTCTTTATAAAAATAATGATTATTCATAAAAATGGCTGATGTGTGATGAAGATCAATATGAAGCAGAAAAATATGTTGATGAGAAAGAATTGAATAGGGTCATAAGCAATTTTTGGTTCTGAGAGTTCTGATTTTCTAGGTCTCAGCTGACTCATCTGTAAAATTAGGATATTGCACTGAGATGTTATCTGAAATTCCTTCTAAATATTAAAAAAAACTAGTACTTGTTTTATAAATTTCAAGATTTTGGCATTTTCTGTTTTGTTTTTGTTTGCTTTTGTTTTTTGTCTTTTTTTGGCTGGTCAGTGACTCTGTATTATTACATAAGACAGTAGTGCAAGGAATTAAGTGGTTATTAACTGAAAGGTATGAGGCAGGCCAGAAATATAATTTGGGCCAGAGCAGAGAAGGAGGACATCTTCAGCTTCTTCCTACTGTAAATATCAGCTTTCTCATAAAAGTGATTAATGGAAGTTGATTCTGTAGGTTGGTTGTGCTGGAACAGGGGATTGGAGGATAAAACTGACAACGAAAGAGAAAATCTATTTTAAATAAGAGATAACTAAGGCTCAGAATGGCCAACCAGACTTATTCAATGGCACAAAGCTAGATATAACAGAATTGCACCTTGTATGGAATTTATTTGGTACATTATGACTCTATATCATGCTGTCTCTTAATGTTTTGGAAATTCTGAACTAAGAGAGAGGAGTAATTTGCAGTGGCGCTAAGACACACACAGATGTTAGTATAATCTTAACATGACCTAGTTACTGAAGTCCTGTCCTGTCTTCTTAATACATTGTGTGCTTTCTCATATCCCAGATGGTATAATTCATTCACAAATCTGTCATTGTCAAAAATTTATATTGCAGAAGATTCTGCATTTACAATGGCTTCTTTGGCATTTAGTGAATAATTTGGTATCAGTCTATTTTTTTTGTTTTTGTTCTGTGTGAAACATACAACATAGAGGACTCCAAACAGAAGTATTATGTGTACAAGTAAGGTCTACATTTGAATCTAGTTTGCTGAGACTAAGAAATTAGATCAGCATATGAGATGAGTGAGGATTTCCCTCCCATCTGCACTATTAGTTAATTTTGAAAAATGTAAGTTCACTCATATAATAAATAAACTCACAAGTGTTCTTGGTCACAGTGTTTTTGCATGGTGTTACTCCCCTACTCCCCCACCTCAAACTATATTTAGTGTTTCAATAATTTATAGAGTAGTCATAAACTCAACAATGATCATCTCAGCAATATAAGAGCCTAAGAATTGTTATGCTTATGGTTTACTCAATAGGACTGGCTAAGATTTCAAAAAAATGCTCTAATTTGAGGCTGTTTGATGCAGTGGTAATTAATACATGTGCTTACTGAGTACTTGATACGTTACTAGCATGATGCAGGAACTGAATTTTTTGGTTTAATTTCATTTTAATTAAAATTTAAGCTAAACAGTAGTGTGTAACTTGTGGTGACCACTGCCAGCAGCAAAGCAACAATGATATGGCATTTTTAAGTGTAAATGATGTTTTTAAAAAAGGTGAATATTTTATATGCTTACTCAGCCTGGACAAAATAGTGAAAACTTGTCTGTACAAAAAATAATTTAAAAGTTAGCCTGGGTGTGGAGGCAACATCTGTAGTTCCAGCTACTTAGGTGGCTGAGGTGGAAGGACCACTTCAGCTCCGGAGTTCAAGGCTGCAGTGAACCATAATTGCACCATTCCATTCTAGCCTGGATGGCAAAGCAAGACCCCCACCCATAAAACAAATCAAAAAACAAAATGCTCACAACAGAAATTGTACAACATGGAAAATGCATACTTTATCATATATACTAATAATTTCATATTTACTGAAGCTTGCCTTATATTAACCACATTAATACTTTCTTTTCTAATCCAATTTGCATATTCTGTGAGAAGAAGAGCAGGTAACCTTGGAAGAGTATGCCAAGAATTTTTTCTTAATTTCATGTCGGGTGTGAAGTTTTTACAATTCTAGTGAGGGCCTGGGTCTTTTTATGTTAAGAATGCAATGACAAAATATCTCAGAATATTGAGAAAGCAACTCAATATTGAATATAAAAAATATTCATTAGTACAAATGGGCAGTTGATTGTTGTCATGCCCAGTATATAACTAGTTAACAATCTTCTTTGCAAAAGTCCTTGCAGCCACCAGGCATCTTTTAACCTAAATTTGATCACATAGTAGAGGTTGGTAGAAGCTCAGTTTTGTGTATATAGTATGAATCTGTCATAGATGAATTCTCCTGTTTCACATTAAATAGAGAAGACATAAACCTCTGCAGAAGAAAAAAGTTCACACACTAGGAATTGATGTGATATGCATTTCACACTATTTGAACAATGAAACTACTTTACTGAAGTCAATAGCTTTACTGAAATATTCCCTGGGTAACAAAAAGATTAAAAGAAATCAAGACATGTACTAACTACCATGAAAAATAGATAGGTATCTTTTGATCAAAGGTAAACAGTATCCTATCAATTGTGTAGAGGTAAATATAATCAAAGAAGGAGTATACAACATGTGCTTTAAGTTTGACAATATCGTAATTTAATATTGCAATTTAATTATAAATGATGTTTTTAAAAATATATATGTTTATAATTTCCCACATAACTGAGCTCTTTGTACAACAGTAGGTTAATCATTTTTGTTAAACTAAAATTCTAATCTTTCGGATGCCTGTCATAAAATAGAAAACAACCCAGGCTATTGCCATATCAATAGTGAAATTTTGCCATATATTAACAGAACTAGAAATAGAGAAGAAGCATAACATGTCAACATATTAATGTTATGTAAAAAAATTATGATTTCTGATAAAATTGCTGCCAAATATTACACTTGTGTAATATTGGCTTCGGGCATGAGAAATTACGGTTGCTAAATTTTGTAGGTGATAAAAACAATTAATTGACTTAAATTTGTCATTATGAGAAGAGCTATCCTAATGTGCACTTTCAGCAAAGTTTCTGCAAGGTATCAAAATACTTTTTTGAATATGGACAGAAAAAATATCTTACAGAAGACAATTATTACAGAAACCTAATACTACTTCTTTGTGTTTTTTTCTTAACTAAATATTTACTTAGACTGTCTCTAACTTTGGCACTTTTCTATTCTGTGTATTTACGGTGAGAAATGAGTAAAATACTCTGCACCATATTTTTGTTCTGTGAATAATGATGCCCTAGGACTGGGTGTCCAGTTTCTGCAGTGCATTATGTTCATTTACATCCTGTGCCTGTCTGGCTAGCTCCTACAACCTGCTACCTCTCTTAATGTTTATTGTAATTTAACAGTGATTGATCTGCTTAACATTTGAAATTAGCTGGAAGACAGTATTTCTTCTTTGCAAAGACCCATTAATTCGGTTTAAATTTTCCTTTTAGTGTGTTAATGTTTTCTTTTCTTTGATGTGACTAGGTCGAGAAGAATATATGAGTGCAGATATGTGCAACTAAAGTAAAATTTCAGAGAGTGGGATTTGAAATGAAAAATATATAATCTTTCTCATAATCATGGCAATTATATTTACATGAAAATGACGATGCTTTAATATTTCTTAATAAATTTTTTATTATACTTTAAGTTCTGGGGTACATGTGAACATGCAAATTTGTTACTAGAGTATATACATTCCATGGTGTTTTGCTACACCCATCAACCTGTCATCAACATTAGGTATTTCTCCTAATGCTATCCCTCTCTTAGCTTCCCACCCCCTGACAGGCCCTGATATGTGATGTTCCCCTCCCTGTGTTCTCATTGTTCGACTCCTAATTATGAGTGAAAACATGTGGTGTTTTGTTTTCTGTTCCTGTGTTAGTTTACTGAGAATGATGGTTTCCAGCTTCATCCATGTCCATGCAAAGGACATGAACTCATCCTTTTTTATGGCTGCATAGTATTCCATGGTGTATATGTGCCACATTGTCTTTATCCAGTCTATAATTGATGGGCATTTGGGTTGGTTCCAAGTCTTTATTATTGTGAACAGTGCTGCAGTACATGTGCATCTGTCTTTATAGTAGAATGATTTATAATCCTTTAAAGTGTCACAAAAAGTTGAAAACAAAGTACAACATTGGAAATAATTTTTTTAAAAAGAAATATTCAGTTGCTTTCAAATTCTTGGAATCAGCTCCTTAGAAGACAGAGATAGGAAGACTGCCTTCTTTTCCAGAAGAAAACATTATTTTTAGTCCAGGAACAGAGGACAACAGGAATATCTATCTGAAAGAGCAAATAGCAAAGACAGTTAGGCAATTGAATTTCCAGGTTCCACCTAGCTAAAGATGAAGCTATTTTGTCACTTTTTAATGGAAACGTCTATCCATCTATCTATCTATCTGTCTGTCTGTCTGTCTGTCTGTCTGTCTGCTGTCTGTCTATCTATCTATATATATATCATCTGTCTCTCTACCTGTCAATCTATCTATTTGTGAAAAAAGAACAAAACCTCTTGCCATAATGGTGGTGAGGCAGAGATACACTTGGAGTAGTAATTAATGTTTTGAACTATCTAAGAAGAAAGCTTGACAGTGGACCCAGAATTTGGAGCAGAAAAGGACCTGGACCAAACATGTCAGAATTATATTACTTTCAGACAAGCTACAGTTATTTGTTTTAAAAAACAAAAAGGAAAGTTATACAAGGATTATTGAAATACATTATACAGACTTCTAGGAAGATGGAGAGATGGAGAAGTACTTTTCTGTATTCTTGCCACTAGGTACAATTAAAAACACCGCCTTGATTGACATGGGGAGGCGGTTCGTAGATTATGTGTATTGCGGCAGCAGAGGCTGCAGCCTGACGTGTGGTTTTAATCCAGCACGCAAGGCAAAAGCATTTTGCACAGTGTTTGTTTTCCGGTCTTGCACTTACAAATAAGGTCTATGGGAGTAGCATGGAAAACGTTTGCTGTTTTTCCCTTTTTTTTTTAATTGCTTTTGTTTAAAATTTGATCGCCTTAACTACTGTAAACATAGCCTATTTTTGTGCTTAAGATACTGAATGGAAAACTCCATTGTGTGTTGCTGGACTATTTTGGAAATATTTGGTTAAATGTGTGTTAATTTGGCTGTAATGGCATTTAAAGCAAACAAACAAAAAAAGCTTTGAAAATGGCCTTGGAGCATTACCTTTAGTTACTTGAAGAGTTTCTAGTTTTTTTTAAAATACAATTTATGTTAAAATAATTTTTATTAATTTAGAGAAGACAATCAATGTCTGTGAGAAAATGGACTTTCTTTTGGATTTTCTTTCTGTGGTCATTGTGAGTGATTGCTTTTTCCTTTTCTTAGTTTCACATTCTTCCTTTGTTCTAAAACTTAGACTGACATCTAGCTTTGACAATCATAGTATGTTTTATTTTCCTGAGTGGGGAATAACTTATAATGCTGTTTAGTTTTGTACTATTGGTGTGTTGGTGAAGTTTTAAACTGTGTGCTAACTGCAATAAATTATATGAACTGAGAAAAAAAAACCCTGCAGAAAGTGATGTTATGGAGAATTGAGTAGGATGTTGGGATTTTCATTCTAGCCTGGTGGGAAGGAGTCCCCTGCTGCAATATCAGTGAAGGTCATATAAAGAGTAGCAGCCAAGAACTTCAAACCCCCTCAACTAGGAAGCTGTCAATGGAGATCTAGCCTAGTGTGGACCGAGATCCCCCACCCCAATCCAGGAGCAATGAGAACTTTACCTCAGGTTTCAGTGAAGAGGATCCTGGACTTCTACTGGTACTAGGAATCGGTGAGACAGCACATACCCTTTCTCTTGCTCTTGTGGTGCCAGAGAAAAAAACTAAGACAGAAAGTTTAAATAGAGCCTTGTGTCCAATAACATACTACCCCAAATGATCAGGTTTCAATACAAATTCACTCAGCTTATAAATATTCAAGAACATCTCAAACTGAATGTAAAATATAATCTCTAGAAACCAACTTTGTCTTACATGTACAATTTTACCTGACAAAAATGTAATAAAAGAAATAAACTCAATGAATGAGTTCAATAGCAGAATAGTGAGTATATAAGAAAGAATTAGTAAACTCAAAGATAGAAGAATGAAAGGGAATTTAGAATTAATCAGTAAACTCAAAGATAGGAATTGCCTAATCTGAGCAATGGAAAGAAAACAGAGTAGGGAAAAAATAACAGAAGTTCAGGGGCCCATGCAATTCAAACAATAGATCTATCATCCATGTCATCACTAGTTTTTAAAGGAAAGAAGAAAGTGAATGGGGCTGAAAATTACTGGAAGGAAAAGTAGCTAAAAACTTTTTAAATTTGGTAAAAAAACAAAGAAAACCCATATACTTACAGATTCAAGAAGCTGAACAAATATAAAACAAGGAAAATCCAAAGAAATCCAAAACTAGACACATACAGTCAAGCATCTAGAAACTAAAAATCAAACAAAAATAATTTATAAAAGCAGTTAGAGAGAAATGACATCTTGTGTATAGAATAAAAGAATTTGAATGACAGATTTCTCACCAGAAACCATCACAACCAGGAGGAATTTATTCCTCTTCTGAGGAATAAAGAAGGAAAAATATAACCTAGAATCCTGTTTTGACTTAAAACATTCAGAAATGAAGGGAAAATTCAGATATCATCAGATGGAGGACAAAAAGGAGAAATTTTCTCTAATAAATCAATCCTAAAGGAGTAGCTAAAGGTAGTTCTCTAAGTCAAAATAAAATCATAAAAGGGAACTGAAAATATCAAGAATGAACACCGTAAGTGATAATATGGGTACGTCTAATAAATTTTCCCATCTTCTCTTGAGTTTTCTAAATTGTATTTTATAGGTGAAGCAAAAATTACAACACTAATGTGGTTCTAAATGTAAGCGGTAAAGATATTTAAGACAATTACATGTAAGCAAAAAGATGATTAAGATGATTACATTATAAATAAGGAAAGATAAGGGGATATACAAGGAGGTAACTTTTTCTACCCTTAATTCAAACTGATAAAATAATGACACTAGTAGAATGTGGTAAGTTCTGTATATAATATAATATTCAGAGTAACCTCCAAAATACTACACAAAGAGATGCACTAAAAATTAATATAGATAAATCAAAATAGAATAATAATAAAATACAACATAAAACATTTTCTGAAACTCATGAAAAAAGTATTGAGAAGAAAAGTTACAATACTAAATGACTAGGTTAGAATAAAAGATCCCACATCAATAATTTCAGCTCCTATGTCAAGATTCTAGAAATGAAGAGCAAAATAAGCCTACAGAAGCAGAATGAAGGAATTTAATCAATTTAGACTGTTAAAATCAATAAAATTGAAAATGGAAAAAAAAACAGAAGATAAAACAAATGTAAAGACAGTTGCATTTTTAACAATTGATAAAATTGACAAATTTCTGACAAGACTGTCCATAAAAAGAGAGAGAGAAGACACAAATTACCAGTATAAGGAATGAAATAAAATCACCCTGGGCTTTGCAGACATCAAAAGGATAAAAAGGGAAAAAATAGGAGCAACTTTCCATGCTACTTATTTGAAATAGACCAATTATTTTAAAAACTCAAACTATCATAGCTCACCCAAATTGAAACAGCATATTTGAATAGCCCTAAGGAAATTGAATATTTAATTTGCAAATATCACCAATAAAACATCTTGTCCAAGGTGATTTCACTGAAGATTTCACTAAATACTCAAGAAAGAATTAACAGGTATTCTGCATAATCACTTCCAGAAAATAGAAGAGGAAGCACACCTCAATTTATTTTATGACACTGTTATTAACCTGATAACAAACACAGACAAAGGCAGTGCCAAAAACTGAAACTGCAGACCAATATCCCTTATAGAATATAGACCCCAAAATTCATCACTAAATGTTAGCAAAGAGAATTCTGCAAAATTTAAAAAGCATTATGAACCATGAGCAAGTAGAGTTTCTACCAGGGACTCAAAACTTGTTCAATATTTGAAAATTAGTCAGTGTAACCTACCAGGTTAACTGAGTAAAGATGAAATATCACATGGTCATATTTATTGATTCAGAAAAAAGCGTTTTAAAATATCAGCACACATCTACGATTAAGCCTCTCAGAAAAGGAATAGAAGAGAGAAACGTCCTCAACTTGGTGGAAATCATCTACAACAAACTTATAGCTAGCATTATGCTTGATGGTGAAAAACTTTGTGATTTCCTCCTAAGATCAGGAACAAAGTAGTGATGTCTATTCTCATCAGTCTTATTCAGCATAGTATTGGACCATTCATGCCATATTGGTGGGAATGTAAAATGGCACAGCCGTTTCTAAATTGATATAGCTGTTTGGAATATTTTTTTCAATGAAATTAACCATCTAACTATCACATGACTCAGTTATTCTACACTTAGGCATTCATCCTTGATAAATGAAGACAAAAACTTGTACATGAATGTTTATAGCATTTTTATTCCTAATTGTCAAATTTTGGAAACAGCTCAAATGTTTATCAGTAGATTCATGGTTAAACAACTGGGGTACATTGGCACTATGGAATATGAATCAGCAGTAAAAGGCAATGAAGTTTTTTAAAAAAATTTTTATTTTAAGTTCAGGAGTACAAGTGCAAGTTTGTTACATAGGTAAACTTGTGTCATGGGAGTTTGTTGTACAGATTGCTATTAAAACATGCAAGGACGTGGAGGAATCTCTGGAACATTATTCTGAATGAAAAAAAAATCTAATATCCCAGAGTTATGTTTTTATGATTTAAACTATTAACATTTCTGAAATTACAAAAATATAGAAATGGAAAAGAGGTTAGTGGTTGTCAGGGATCATGGAGTGGGTGGAATCAGGCAGGAAACAGATGGGGCTACAAAGGGCAACATGAGGGATCCTTCTGGTGATGGAAATGGTCTGCTTCTTTACTATTCAATGTCAGTATCCTTGCTGTGCCTTTCTGTTATAGATTTGCAAGATATTACCATTGTGGGAAGCTGAATATGGTGTACACAGGAACTCTCTTTTACTTTATGACTGGAACTCTCTGTTATCTTATGAATCTAAAATAATTTCAAAACAAAAATTGTAATTAAGGCAATTATATACTGAGAAAGATACCTTCTTGATTTTATGTTTTACTATTGCTAAGATTAGTTATTAAGTTTATAGCAAACACAAACATGCTTATTATATAACATTAATTTTTTAAGTAGATTCTAAAAATGTATACTGTTATTACAGAGAGGGAAAGAAGGAATGCACCAAAATAACATTTTTAAATATTATAAATTATAATGTTCAAAGAAGGTGAAAATTAGTGTAAGATCCCTTTGGAATGTCAGATATCACTTCTGCAATGTTGGCAAATAATTCGTTCTAAAATAGATTATGCATACTTTAAGTTCTATTTTTAAATCACTTCTCTATTTCATTTTCACATCGAAGCATATTATGCCCTTATCCCTTCTTCATTCATGTTGTTAAGTGACTATTATATGGCAATTATTGTTTCAGTACAGTTGAATCTAGGGAGGAAATTGATGTGTTTTATATTATTCCCCTTGCAGAATTGTTACTTACCTGATTAAACATTCATTTTTTAATATACTTGGGCAGCAGTATGCCAAGAGATACGCTAAAACATTGATTTCTTACACCTTTCTCCAAATTAAATTTTAATGTTATTAACTGTTTCAGCTGCCGTTGATTATAACATGCCCAAGTTTTACTGGGCTGGCATGAGCTACCACAACTGTGAATAGTAATAGCTGCTTCCAGGAACAAAAGTTTCCTGTGGTGAAGCCATCATTAGAAACCCTATGACTGGCAGACAGCACTTCAGCATGTCCTTTCCCCAATGTTCTGTACTTATTGAGAAAAAATAGTACCTTTTTTTTTTAATAGTTCCAATGCATTGTTAAATAATGTGAACCAAATTGCAACTTGCTAATATATTGTATACCTTAAGGATTTGGCAGAATGCATTATAACCCAAGTTGACTATAGCTTGTCATTATAAAATGATTGTTACTCAAATGTTTGTTATGAAAAAATATTTCTCATCTTAAATATATCATATTCCTTTTTAAAAAAGTTTTAAAAGATGAATGAACTTAATATTTTTACAATCAGCACTTATTGAATGAATATAATATTTTAAACCATGATTTATGTTGGTGAATTGAGATAAGACACCACTCTGCGAGAAGTTAAGTTTGAAAGGTTTAAGACACACAAGTAGAAACAAAAACACAATTGATGGTAAGCCACGCTTTATTTTAAAATGCTAGAAATTGTAATAATGAAATAATATTATTCTTATGATTACTCTCAACAAAAAACAATATATTCTAACACAAGACTTGAAAAATAAATAGTGGAGCAATAAATAGTGGAGATTATTGGAGATGAATCAACAGCAGAGACTGAGTTTTCAAGAGATAAACATACATGAGGAAAGGTAAGGAAGCCAGGAAGTGTTCTTCCATTCTTCATTGATTCTTAGTACACTAACATTTTCTAATACCGTAGATGATTTTTCAGAAAACTATGTTTAAAGATATAAGATAAAGTGTTTTTTAACATGAATGTTGAAATGTATCTATTCTCTTGATGTTCATAAGACATTGTAATGTAATTTATCCTATTAAAGGTAGAGAGTTAATTAGAAATATATCAATAATACATTTTTTATTTTTTCATGCCAAGAAAACTTTTACTTATTTCTTCATTACAAAATTTATTTTAGTTGCTTGTATGGCATATATTTTATCACTTCTGCTATGCTGAAAATAGATCTATGAAGGAGATCCATTTTGTTACTGCGCATAACTGTGGTTACTTGTAGGTAAGGTTTATTAGGTTTAAGAAAAAAGCTTCCTAAGCAGCAAGAATCAAATCAGCATTCTATTAATATCTGCACTATTTATTCATTTAAATTTTATTTTGGAGCTTAACTGATCTAGCAACTTATAAAAACAAAAATAATGAAAAAAAATACAGGCACTATCTTTCTCTCTCTCTGTTTTTTTTTTTTTTTTTTTTTTTTTAAAGACAGAGTCTCACTCTATTGCCCAGGCTGAAGTTCAGTGGTGTGATCTTGTCTCACTGCAACCTCCACCTGTTGGGTTCAAGTGATTCTCCTGCCTCAGCCTACTGAGTAGCTGGGACTGCAGGCATGTGCTACTGTGCCTTGCTAATTTTTGTATTTTTTGTAGAGATGGTGTTACACCATGTCGGCCAGGCTGGTCTTGAACTCCTGGCTTCAAGTGATCCTCCTGCCTCAGTCTGCCAAAGTGCATGTATCTCTATATTATCTATGTATGTATGTATGTATCTATGTATGTATGTATGTATGTATCTGTCTGTCTGTCTATCTATCTATCTATCTATCTATCTATCTATCTATCTATCTATCTAATCTTGATGGGTGATAAGGGATTGGGTTCGCATGTCTTTAGCCACACTGCAACTAAACTGTGCTTAGTAACATTCTATTTTCTTGCATGTTACCTGATACAAAGCTTCCAAAAGTAAGTTAATGAAAGAAAAGACTTGTGGATGTAGGTAGGTCTCCATTCCAACAAAATAAGAAATTTTAGAAAAGGTTGTATTTTATTTCACAATAAATTTTAATTTCTAATAACTAAATTTCCCAAATACTGCAATCTGCTGCTATATCATATTATAATAATTGGCATGTTTAAATAAAATGTTTGACATGGAATAAAGTTTGGCTCATATATAACAATAGGCTAATCTTTATTCCACGTGTAACATTTACTTTTATATGTGTAGGATGTGTATACACATGTGCATACACGCTAGCACACAAACTAAAATCTGCAGTGACATGTAAACATTAGAATATGTCATTTTCTTTGTTGATTAGCATATTTTCAGGTCTTAACTTTTAAAATCCAACAATAGCAAGCTTTATATTAATAGGTAATTGTTTTATTAAAAATCTGCCATTATGAAGTATTTTATTAAATACTTTAAACCTTATTGGGGTGAAATATATTTTTAGAGAGTGATAGAAAAATTCTATTAGCAATTGTATTGCTACCTGTAGACTATGTGCTTTTTATTACTAATAACTTTATTGCCTAAAAAAGCCTATTTTCTCAGAGTTTTAATATATAACATAAAAACATATGTTAAAATACACATCCAATAAACTTATGCGATAAAGTTAAATCAGAAAATAAATCTTAGAAATGTTTATTTAAATAGAAAAATGGGAGAAGAAATAAACAACCTTCTGAAAAATAGGGCATATAATTGTCAGCAAAAAGGGGTTTAAAATATAATAACAATACAATTAAATCAAAATATAAATGGAAATCATGACTTTTCTAGAAAAATTACAGCTATCAAAAATTATATGAAGAGTTAAAAATATAAATATGCTATTAATTATGGTCAAAATTAAAAATATAGTCAAATAATATCCCCTAAAAATGCATATGCCAAAAAATATTTTACAAGCTTTTCAAAATTTTACCAAGATTTTTGAAGAGCAGTTAATTTTTATGTTTTATAATAATTTCTATATTGCATAAAAATATAAAGCTTCTTAATTCATCTGGCATATAAGAAAACTAGAGCACAGTCTTACAAATATAGATTTAATAATACTAAGTTAAAGGCCTATTCTAGCACTTTATTAAAATGACTCTACCTTATGATCAAATGGAGAGTATTCTAGGTTTACAAAGTATGTTTATATGGACCTAAATTATTACCTCTCAAAATGTAGAAAGAATGAAATGTTCAAGTGTAATTTATTAGATGTTACAAAGTTTGCTGCACTAAAGTGAAAGAGATTATGTAGCTCCTATATCAACTTGGGCCCTTAAAGACCTTGCCCAAGTTTAGCGTTAAGTCCATTAGAGTCAAAAGTGTTCTTATGACAAGTTCTTGTGACTTACTTCCTTAGTTTTGGCATTTTTAGTTTGTCTTCCAAATGCCATCATCTCCTCGTGTCATATTTATTTCTGTGATTATCTGAAGGCAGGACTTAATCCCTTAATTTTGTTGTCATACATTGTTTTGTACAAGAAATCTGTTTCCATCAAGCATTTGTAACAAAACTTACTGAAAATTTACTGGTCATAGTGGGAGGAGCACTGTGCACTTCATCCTCTTGACTTCCTGGTTCCTGGCTCCTGGCTCCACCCTTGTCTCTATTTTCTTGTTCCTTAAACTTTAATAGCAACTAACAAATTCTCCAACTATTTCAAGGTAACAATGCTTCTTGGTCTCAGTTTATAGTTTCTATATCAAATAGTGATCAATACTCAACAAAAACATCCCTCAATTTGTAAAAGCTTAACAGTGAACAAAATTTACTCAGTGTCAGTGCTTCTGAATGGCACAGATTTAATAGTTTCGAAAGGTGTTCCCAGTCTCTGTAGTAACTAATGATGAAGGAGGCATGTCATTGATGAATAAGAATATCTCAGTTCATATGAAAAACAGATAGAGCAAATCTACTTTGTGGGCTGCTTTTTAGTATTAAGACCAAACAAATTTCCCTGATACCTAGATGAAAAGCTTCCTTAAAATTTCTGCAGTGGTCCATGTGTTTCTGAAAAGAAACAGATCATGCAGAAAATATAGAGAGACCTAGAAAAACAATTTGTATTTGTAAAGATCCATTTGATTGGTCTTATAGTTTGAGGAAATTATTCTCTGATGCTATTAAATTGATTAATGTGTCTTAAAATTTATTTTTAATTTTCACCCTTTTCTATGCTGTTATAGATATCCCACTTATAAGTGGAAGCTAAATAATAAGAACTATTAACATAAGGAAGGGAGCAACAGACACTGGGTTCTAGTTGAGGGTGGAGGGTGAGAGGAGGAAGAGGAGCAAAAAAATACCGATTGGGCACTGGGATTAATACCTTGATGTTGAAATAATCTGTACAGTAAATTTCATTGCCATGAGTTTACTATGTAGCAAACCTTCACATGTAACCTCAAACATAAAGTAAAAGTTTTTTTAAATGGAAAAAGCCACAGACACAGAAAAAAATGGAGAAGTTTCATCATGATCATACTGCCAAGTGCTACTTTTAAATCAGTTCTCACTATGTCTAGCAATAATCCATGAGATGGCAAATTTAATGGATTATTCTTAAATAAAAAGAACTGTATTTTGCTAGTTACTACTTACTAAGTTATTACCAATAAGTTGTTGCTTACTGGATCATAGAAGCAAATTGAAAAGTGAAAGATGATGTAACAACACATCAAAATATACTGAAAATCATTCATCTTTAAAGTAAAACTAAGCAAAGCACCCAATCAATTGTAAAATACTAAAATTTTATATAATAAATGATGTTGGCAAAGTGCTAGAAAATTGGCTCACTCAGCTACCATTATTGGAAGTGCAATTCAAAGTGTTCACCTTGAATTTCAATGGACGACTTTCATCAATATTTTAACACACAACACAGATCTCAAAGACCCAGAAATTTTCTCTCAAATAAACTTACAAACAGACAAAATAAGATTTATAATGTTTATTGCATAATGCTTTATACTTCAAATAATCATAAATAAACTAAAGGTATTAACAAGATAAATTATATCTATTCAAATAGATATTCAGAAAGAAATAAAGTACTTCAGTATAGAGAAATATTCACAGATTTGTTGAATAACAAATATTTTGTTATGTTAGAAACCAAGATAAGTATTAATTCCATGGTATCATATTCTGGAAATATGAAGCACTTTATATCCTTCCTGCTATTGGAACTTTCTAAAAATGCTAAATATTTAAAAATAGCTTTTCTATAAATGTTGTGACTTCCAGAATAGTATCTGAAAACCCCTGATGCAAAAATACAGCAGGAGCAAAAACAAATAAGTCAGTGAGTTCTGAAACCATCAGTTTTAACCCTGGATACGTGTATTAATGTCAGTAGCCGAGAAGTTCGGTTTTATTGGAGGAGGAGTGACATGTAAAGCAACAGTAATGTAGACAGGTAGCTGAAGCAGAGGTCTCAACCTAGAGCTGGCATAAGGAAGGAAGGAGAGGGGGAAGAAAGGCCTCTTTTCCTTAGAGAAAAGTTGACATTTACACATCTATGTTTATAGTTACAGGACTGATAAAATATACTTATAATCTAATACTTTTTCTTAGAAAACAAGGCAGTTATAATTGGAATTGTATGCTGTTCATTTGAAATATTCTACTAGTCATTTCTCTATGGTGTAACATAATAGAAAAAAATAAGTGGAAATCTAGTAATATTTTAGTAATTTCTGTCTATGGGTGTACACACACACACACACACACACATATGTGTGAGAACATGAGAAAATTCATACACTGATGATAAGGTTAAAGCAGAATATTGGTTTCACCTCAGCTACTAGCTATCAAATTCTTACCATGTTCCTGGAAGTATACATATTCTTCACATTTGAGTTTTACACCAATTCTCTATAATAGACATTGTTTTTCCTATCCTACAGATGAAGGACTAAAAGTCAAGGAAATTAAGTAGTTTGCCATTCAAGTAGTAAGTAGCAGAAACTGCCTTCAAAAATAAGCCTACTTATATCTAAAGTCACTTCTACTGCACGAGTTTACCTCTCCACTTGATGACATAGCTGATACCATAAGCATTAAGAGCTTGCTTAAAAGAGTGCATGTCTAATGACAGTGAATCAGTGCTCTACACCAGAAGAGTTACCATTATAATGTTTTCTTTTTGGCATTTCACTAAGTAAAATATCACTGCTGTATATCTGAGTTTTCTGGCAAAAAACAAAACAAAACAAAAAAAAACCCTCTCAGAGCACTAACCTGGGCTGCTATCACCAACACAACACCTACAATGTTATTATGCTCATCAAAGTAAAACATATTTTAGGCTGTAAACCCCTAAAATATTGCAAACATATCTCAGTTGGTTCTTAGTTAACAGCTTTCCAACTGACTCAAGTCTGGGCCTTTCAAGACCATTAAAGAAATAAGCAATATTATTTTGTTCACATTGCCCAAAAAAATGCTCAGGGAGTTGCCACAAAAGTCTTTTAGGGTATTGACATTTTCATAGAGGGAGGAAGATTCAAGTACATTTAGATATATTGGAGCTGATGCATATTTTAATTAAAATACATTGCCAAACAAGAAGAAAAAGCCACATATTTCTGAAGGGTATTTTCTGAAGCATATTAAAGGGAACTGGTAATATCTGTTTCCTATTAAATCACCAACAGTGTCCTTAATTGGACAAGTTTTAAAGAACATGCATCAAATATGCATCTATAGGATTAGATCTCATTCTTAGATAATTAAATAGACTGAAAGAGCTATAGATGAACGCTCAGAGCTGTTTTAATGTATATTATAAATTAGTTTAGAAACAGAATTATTTATGAATCAATTGGTCTAAAATAGCTTGAAGTATAAAAATTTACAAATAAACCCTATGGACTTGTGAGTTGTTCTTTTACTTTGGTCTTTGAAAACAAATTTTCTCTAACACAACAGTATAGTAAAATGAAATACTTTTTCATGTTTAAACTGGTAATAGTGGTTTGGCACAGTGGCTTATTCCTGTCATTCCAGCACTTCGGGAGGCCAAGGTGGGAGGATTGCTTGAACCCAGGAGTTCAAGACCAGTATGGGCAAATAGGGAGTCCCCTGTCTCTACAAAGAAAAATAGCCTAGCCAGGGGTGGTGAAACATGCCTATAGACTCAGCTACTTAAGAGGCTGAGGTGAGAGGATTGTTTGAGTCTGGGAGGTCGAGGCTTCAGTGAGTTATGATCACACCATGGCAACCCAGCCTAAGACACTCTCGCTCTCTCTCTCTCACACACACACACACACACACACACCACACAAAGGTATTGGTACTTGTGATATTGTAATACTACTACTTCTGCCAGAATTTTGGTTATATGTGCAATTTTGTGTATCAGTGAGACAACTTACAGCATGAGGAAGTAGAAATGTCAGTAAAACTGAACCTAGGAGACCTGAGTATTACTCTTCACTATGACACTATGAGGCTTACTATGCATGCCTGGGCAAGACAAAAATGAAAACTGGAACTTTATTAGCCTTCCCGTGTATATCCCTGAATAATTAGTATGGATATTTACTAACAATATACATTATCAGACCTCATTCCTCACTTACAGAATCAGAGTCCACAGGGGAGGTAGCTGGGAGGATCTGTGTTTAACAAGCATAGTAGAAGACTTATCTTCGATGAAATTTCAGAAGCACCAGGGTAGACAATTGATAAATTTCCTTCAAGTCCTTAAATTCTAAAACTTTAAATATTACATTTTGAGCATCAAGCAGGGTGTGGTGGTGCACACTTATAGTCCCAGCACTTTGGAAGGCTGAAGCAGAAGGTTTACTTGAGACCAGGTGTTAAAACCAGCCTGGACAGCATGAAGAGACCCAGTCTCCACAAAAAATTTTAAAAATAGCCAGGTGTGGTGCCTTGTACCTGTAGTCCTAGCTCCTCTGGAAGCCGAGGCAGGCGATCACTTGAGTCCAGGAATTTGAGGCTGTAATCAGTTATCATCCTGCCACTGCACTTCAGTCTGGGTAACAGAGTGAGATGCTGTTTCTAAAATATAAATAAACAAATGGATTTGGGCATCAGTTGTGATCGACAATATTACACAAGGAGCTATGAGTGAAGAGGAAAAATACTGATGGAAAATAAACTAAGGCATATTGCTAGGGAAGAAAGGACTTATGATAAGCTGGAGATCTTCATGTATGTAATTGGTGTAATCTTCTTAAGGCATAAATAAATCTTCTTATGTTTGCATTATTAATCACTCAGCTTCCACCTGCTTACATTAATAGACACTGTAGTATCTTCCTTTTAAGACCTACTCTCTACTTTCCAAGCATCAAACTTACTTAGATTATTTGTGGTCCGTACCATTTCCTAACAGAGTAGAAAATAGAGAGCTTGAAAAGGCCTCTAATAGGGCTAAGTTTAAGTTGTCATGGCTTTAATTATTACTGTGGTGATGGAGGTTTGATAGCCTAGAAAATTTCACATCCCAGAAGTGTGGCCCTGTATTTAAAACCCCAATTTTACAGCTTCTTTTGTTTACCCTCAAGTGTTCAGCTATTATTTCCAACTGTTATTATACAAAGTTATAAACCCTTCAAATTTAAAAAATTGTTACTAATAATCTATAGACTACGTTGATGTAACCCGGATGTAATCAAGGAATACCCTGTCCTTTAAGATTTAAAAAACAAACAAAACCTAACCTAGCAAATATCCTGAAATTCCAGAAGAGTTGGTGGGGAATTTGGGAATTACACTACCTGTCGCTATACAATCATACATAACAACTTGGATTAAGTTAATTATAGGATTTTTAATGTACTTTTCTTTCCTGAATTCACATTTCATCTCAGGTCTTCACTCCTAAAATATAATTAATGTAGAAATATTTGTATTCCAGCTACTTTCTGAAAATATAGAATAAAACCCAAACAACTTATTATTTAGCTATATGATCTCATTTTTAGCCTATCCTTCTACTGGGAGCTTCTCTTACTGGTCAATCTTATTAAGCAGTTTTAGCATCTTCCACATTTGCTGGTCTACTCATGCTTGTTCTTCTTTTAAAACTTACTCTCAGTTTTCTTGGGCTCTTTGGCAGTAATTAGGATATATATTGTATTATATCATCTCTTGGTGCAGTGTGACCTTCGGGCCTATTGGGAAAATATAATTAAAAATAAAATCTCCCAATCCACAAAACCTAACCTTAGAGTAAGAGATTTTTTAAAAAAACAGTTTCCATTATTAAATGATCATTTCATTAGAATGTGATATGTATCACAGGCAATCCACTAAAGGGACTGCAAAGACAAAGAAATTCATTATTTTGTTTAGCCAAGCAGATATAACCCATGGCAAACATTTTCTCAAGGTAAACGATTACAAGTCCTCAAGTAAGGGTGCTTAACAGCACCATTTGTTATGTGTAATTCATCCTAAATTCACCTAGTAATTTGGGTAACCATCTATGTTTGCTAATTGAGTTTATCCAAAAGAAAAATAAATATCTTCTGTCATTATAAAACAGTTAGGTTTTCAACTTGGAGCCAGGTACCGGCTGAAGTTAGCTTCCCACCTTCTCTCAAAAACTCGGAGAAGGCCCCTATCTTCCTTGAGGCATACGTTGCAAAAGGATGCTTCCCAAGTCCTTAAGGAAGGCATTTCTGAGTTGTAAAGCTGGAAGAGTCTTATTTAGCTTTTTATTTACATACATCTCATATATCTCAAAGGAAACACAATTCACAACTGCAAGTTTTCTGCAGTAAACATCCTGAGACAAGGGAAGGAGAGAGATTCTTTTCCTTTTGAATCAAGGAAAAATAAATATTTATTCATCTCCTTTTTAATTTATATTTTCCCTTACAGGCCTCACTCTCATGATGTTCTACCAATGTATGTTGCTAAAAAAATTCTGAATGATGACATAACCATAGGAAGGAAAGGTAAGCTAGAGACAGCTGTAGTTTCATTTCCTTTTTTTCTTTTTTCTGTCATTAGATTACCAGTAGATCAAGTTTACCAAAATCTATGGCATCTGTTGTTACAAAGCAGAAACCTTCTTTGATGTATTTTCCAGAGGACAAAGATAGGTTTTATAATAATCGATTTTGAAACTGAAAAACTTTTCTATATTACAAAGCGATAACTTTAATTCCAATGTGAGGAGGAATGTGAGAACATATCTATCTAATAACAGAACTTGAACTGCAACTTAAGTCTTTTCATTTTCGGTTTACTTTTCACTACACCAGTCTTCCTCTTATTTTACTTTCACAAAAGAAAAATTTTAAATACAGATATTTTTGTGATAATAAAGTTGACACTTATCAGGTATTTGTAAATACAGAATTACATTTTTCTGAATGCTGCAAAGGAAACTTCTCTGCCTGAAAGTTTTTGTTCTGCATTGTCGATTGCATTGGAAATTATTTTATTGGGAGTGGCCAGGGGTGGAAGCATATGGTTTGGTGGTGTGTTCCCACTCAAATCTCATCTCGAATTGTAATCCCTATGTATTGAGGGAGGGACCTGTAATCCTATCCTGTTGAGGGAGGGAGGCGATTGGATCATGGGGGAAGCTTCCCCCCATGCTGTTCCTGTGATAGTGAGCTCTCATAAGATCTCTTGGTTTTATAAGGGGCTCTTCCCCCTTTGCTATTCTCTCTCCTGCACTTTGTAAAATGTGACTGCTTCCCCTTCTGCCATGATTGTAAATTTCCCGAGACCTCCCCAGCCATGAGGAACTGTGAGTCAATTAAACCCCATTCCTTTATTAATTACCCAGTCTCAGGTATTTCTTTACAGCAGTATGAAAATGGACAAATAGAGGCATTAAAAAGTTCTGTGAGAGTAAAAGGGCCTCTAAATCTATTTCATCTCGGAGATGATGGTTGATGTTCTTCTGGTGAGAAATTGCTTTCGATTAGACATTTCTAGTCTATTAGCATACCTCTAACAACTGACTGTTGTGTGCAGAAGTGCAGAGTAATGATTCTTCAGCAGGTGACAGTTAATATAAATTTAGGCACATTATATTTTTTTCTGGAAGCAAAAGCAAGAATCATATCCAAAGCAATATGTTAAGGTTTTGAAATTGTTTATGTCGTTTTCTGTTATTTTAGCTCAGTTTTGCTTTTAAGCTGCAAAGAGTATGATAGAGATATTTGATCATATAATGTTTTATTTGCATTAGATGAACAAGTAGCAAAATTTAAATTACAGACAACACCTTTGCTTAGATTAACAAGGGTTGTACAATATTAAGCACTGGAACTGATCAATTTCATAATAATGATATTAAGTTTAGAAGCTTTATGATTGCATATTCAACAATAAATCTAATCTAAATTTACTATTAATGATGCAGTACTAATTTCCTAGTTTTTGTTTAATATATAGATCCTTATATCTTTCTCTATTTTGTTAATCCCAGGATCTAATAAGAGTGAATAAATCTTTCAGAGAATTTGAAGGTGTGATAGCAACACTAAAAAAAAATATTGAATTTGTGTAATTTCAATAAATCGATAAGTAGTACAGATTTTTATTCGATGTTTGAAAACTGGTAATGCTATCTGTTATCATTAAGTTAATTCTAATTTCATTTAAGCACACAAAAAATGATTTCATCCAAATAGTAGAGTGGTCCTATTTTCATTTTATTCTTAAATCAGAGAATTGAAGAATATTCTTCACATAAATACCTGTAAAGGATTAAAACCTATTAAAAATAATTTAGTCTAAAACTTGACAACCAACTTTACTAGCATTCCAGTGTAAGCCATATTAGCTAGACAGGTGCTTTCTTTCATATTATGCTTCTCAAACAGATTTTTGATGGAATGCCACTGATGGGTAAACTTAGAGACCCACTAAGGCATATCCATGGAATTTTAATTTTCCCCAAGTATATGAAAAATTAATTCATACATCTTATAAAAATGAATATGCATAGTTCAAGTGGTAGAGTGGAAAATAAGATTAGCACACACAGGCTCCATGGGTTCTTTCTGTCCCTGGGGTCCTAGCTGTGACAGGTGGATGTTCTTTCTTCTCAGACCTTAGAATTACTTCTGGTAAAAATGACAGCATTAAAATACCGTTAGTCCCTCCTCAATTTTTTTAGAGTTTTTAATAAGGGTTTTCTATTTTATTCATTCAACAAATGTATTTTGGGGTCCTCATATGTGCCAGACACTGTTCTACATGCTGGGGATAGAACAGGGAGGAAAAAAGTCAAATATTCTTAGTCTCAAGGAAATTATATTCTAATGATGGAGACAATGAAGAACAGAGATGTAAATTACATAGTATGTTAGATAGTGGTAAGTTCTTGGGAAACTGAAAATGACAATGAGTTACAGTTCAAATACAGTGACCAGGGTGGGTTTCACTAGAAATTAACATAGGTTGGGTGTGGTGGCTCATGCCTGTAATCCCAGCACTTTGGGAGGCTGAGGCAGGCAGATTAGTTGAGGTCAGGAGTTCAAGACCAGCCTGCCTAACATGGTAAAAACTTGTCTCCACTAGAAATACAAAAAAATTAGCTGGACATGATAATTGCATGCCTGTAGTCCTAGCTACTGGGGAGGCTGAGGCAGAAGAATCACTTGAACCTGGGAGGCGGAGGTGGGAGTGAGCCAAGATCATGCCACTGCACTCCAGCCTGAGCAACAGAGCAAGACTCAATATCAAAGAAATAAAAAATCGTAATAATAAAAAAGCAATGTAGAAATTAAAACTAAAAAGTAGTGAGGGAGCAAACATGGGAAACATGAAGAATTGCATTCCATGCAGAAAGCACAACAACAAACAACCTGAGATTGGAATATCTCTGCCAAGTTCCAGGTATAAAAATACCAGTGTTGCAGGTTCATAAGCAGTCAACAAACAAGTGATAAAAGTGAATACATTGGGTCAGAGAGAGTAAAAATGGACAAGATCATGTGGGGACTCTGTGAGATTACTGGCTTTCATTTTGGCTTAAGTGAGATATTGAAGAATTTTTGAAGGCATGTGACATATTTTTGTAGATCACTGTATCTGATCCATTACAAGTAGGCTCCAGTAGACAGAGGAGAAAGAAAAGGGATATATTCAAATATTTTAATTATAAAGGCAGTTTCCTCAATACTCTGCTTCTGAAACAGGTATTTGATGGAATGCTTGGGATGGAGAAAGCTATGGTGGTATAAGAAATATGGTAGCCTTTATGATGTTGGCAGTAGTAGTGCTGGTGAGAATAGCTATATACTACTTATGCAGTACTTTAAATGCAGAGCTGACTTGATTTGCAGATTGGATATGGTGGGTGAAAGAGAAGAGTCCAAGGAGAATAGTTATTGTCTTGAGCAATTGAAAAGACAGTTTGGAAGATAGGGAAGATTAGTTTTTGGTATATTATTTTTCAATTACCTATTTGACATCCAAATGGAGCTGTTGAGATCAGATCAGGCAATCACAGAGATCCAAAGTTGGGAATTCTTAGCATAGAGATGGTATTTATGTCTTTGAGATGAGATAATATCACCAGGAAGAAAGATGTGACTAGAAAACCATGAAGACCTAAGAACCTAGGCCTGATCAACATCAAAGTCCAAAGAACAAGTGGTTGAGGAGGAATCTGCAAAGGACACTGAGGGCTGGGTAAGCTAAATGGGAAAACTAAGAGGATGTGGGCTGCCTGAAGTCAAACAGAATTTTAAAGGAAGAGAGATGCACATATGTCAAGTGCTATTGTTGGTCAAATAAAAAAGAACACTGAGATGGATCATTGAATTTATTGACATAAAAGCCATTGGTATCCTTGATCAGAGCACTATAAATGGGGAAGGGCAGGCAAATCACTGATTATAAAGTCAAGACAGAAAGGAAAAAAGACATTTTAGATGGAGGGAAAAGAGTTTTGTCAAGGTTTTTGTCTGTGAAGGGAAAGAGAGAATTAGATGTCCATGTATAGATGAAAAGGAATGTGAAATTAGGAGACTGACTTGTTTCTTAAGATGAGTAAGATAATACTGGTTTTCTTTGTTTGTTTATTTGTTTGGTTATTTAATGGCAATAGGCTGATACAATAGAGAGGGGAAATGATGATGCAGAAGAGAAAGTGGAGCTGGAGCTATGTCCTTGATTGGCTAAGAGGAAATGGGAGCGAAGGCACAAATGGAGAGGTTGAGCTTGACCAGGAGGTATTAACAAGAGAGAAGACAGAGGATAGGAACCCCTGCACAAACATATGGTAGATTTGGTGGGAGTTTGATGTTAGAAAATCGTTTCTGATTGCTTTTCATTGAATGAAACAACAACAACAACAAACACAAAGAATGAGAAAGCAACTTTGGAAGTTTGAGAAGGCCATAAAGTCACATAAGCTCATGAGAAAGTAAATGTCTTTGGACAGTTCTGAACAGTTAGCTCGCAGTAAAATCACCTGAAGAGCTTCTTAAAACACAGATTGCTGAGTCCTGTGTTTCTGATTAATAAGTATACGGTGGGGCTTAAGAAGTTCACCATTGATACTGATGCTGTTAGTCCAGGGACCACTTTTTGAGAACCATTACACTAGGAAATATATATAGTATAATTGTTTGGAAATATTAAGGGTCCAGTTGAGGCCAGGGATGCCAGTAATTGTGATTTCCTAACAGGGATTAACTAGCATGACCTGCTGGTTCATCTCTTAAATTATATCCTAATGAGCTATTGTGGAGGAAGAGAGATATGCATATAAGACATTAACATAAAAACTAGGAAAATGAGAAAAACTAGAAAGGTAAAAAGCTGAGATTATGTGATTTGCATTTTGACATAGGTATAATGGTGAATATATGTTTTGCTCTTACCATGCCATGTCTTAGGGAGTATCCTTAACTTCTCAACTGCTAACATAACACAGAAAAGAAACAATGGATGATCTGCACTTAGATTTGTTAGAGTAACTTCAGAGAAGTTCAGAGCCATATAAAATGGGAAGTACTCCACCCTGGTAACTGGGGCTCTTTACTCTGGGGCATTTTTTCTCCTTACACTTGCATCATACTAGGAGGAACCCTAACAATACACATTCAAACACACAAACACACACACATTTAAAAGTGTACTTGGTAACTTCAATAAACCATATGCAGAGTATGTAAGAACCTTTAATAACTCAGTGACAAAAATATTTTATATATATAATATTTTGGGTGGGGAGATGGGGTGTCACTATAACACCCAGGCTAGAGTGTGATGGCATGATCATGGCTCACTACAGGCTTGAATCTCTGAGCTCAATCGATTCTCCTGCCTCAGCCTCCATATTTTATAATTTAAGAAATTTTATACCTAGGAGTATCAAAAACGAAGCAAACTGAAAATTGCAATGAAACAGACAGTTCAGAGGTTATAAATAGGCATAATCAGTTTTCTCTCATTGATAAAGAAGAGTAGATGTTGATAACAAAGAATTACGAATCACAATTTGTAAAGGAAGAAGAAAGTGAACTATGGGTTTTGAAATATAGTGGTTCAGTTGAAGACAACATTGAATGACATAAATTACAAAAAGGTTTCAGCTGATGGGAAAAAGGCTAGCAAGTCCTCCAGAAGAAAGCAGACATGCCATAAAGAAATGGGAGATATTTGTTTAATTTAATAGATATCTATTGAAGAATGTCAGGCATCTGTGAACAAAATAAATATATAAAGATGCCTGTCCTTTGGGCATTACAAATAAATAAAAAGAAAAGAAAAAATAAGAAAGAAGAGAAAAGAAAAAGAAAACGAAAACAGAAGAAAGAAAGGCATGACAGTGTGATAGTAGGTAGATAATAATAGTCTGACAAATATAAATAAATAAATCAATAAACCAATGGAGGGAAGCAGGTGATACTCATGCATGTTTAGGTTTTAGAATCACTGTAACCTATAAACTTCCTTTTGAATCCACTATGCTGTTGTTTTATAAAAGTTTCCACTATCAGGATTTGGAACAGGTAACTCATCAGAATTTCTAACACCCATGGGTCCTGATTAATTAAACATGGAATATTTAAAAAGGTACTTGTGAAGTAATTTCAGAGTTTTAAAATCTTTTAAACTTTAAAAACAGAATGCAGGGACAACAGAAGCAATATATGACATTTAAAGGCAAATTGAATTTTCCTCTTGTAGCAGATATAGATCTCAGTTGTATGCCTACATAACATTGTTTACCATCATTTGTCATCAGACATGAAGTAAAAATATAATTCACATAAAAAAGAAAAATAAACCAACAGAAGAAAGGACTATTTGGAAAAATAATGATGACTTCACAAATATAAAGGGCAGATAAAATGTTCAGTTAAAATAACTCATGACGTAAAATATAATAATTTTTACACTCTTTTCCCCCTTAAACTTAATTTTCATTCAATTTTCCACTGCATGATTTTTTGTTATGATATATTAAACTTGAAAACTTTTAAATTATTACTTACAAATCTCTTCAAATAAGTCTATAAATGAAATAATATATTTTTAAATTTTCAGAACAAGTCTTACAAATTATTTTGTTGAGTTATTTTTCAAATATTTATTGATTTATTTTATACTTTTTTATCATACTTTAAGTTCTGGGATACATGTGCAGAATATGCAGGTTTGTTACATAGGTATACATGTGCCTTGGTAGTTTACTGCACCCATCAACCTGTCATCTACAGTAGGCATTTCTCCTAATGCTATCCCTCCTCTTTTCCCCCACCCACTGATAGGCCCCAGTGTGTGATGTTCCCCTCCCTGTGCCCATATGTTCTCATTGTTCAACTCCCACTTATGAGTGAGACATGTGGTGTTTAGTTTTCTGATACTGTGTTAGTATGCTGAGGTTGATGGTTTCCAGTTTTATCCATGTCCCTGCAAAGGACATGAACTCATTCTTTTTTATGGCTGCATAGTATTCTGTGGTGTATACGTGTCACATTTTCTTAATTCAGTCTATCATTGATGGGCATTGAGTTGTTTCTAAGTCTTTGCTATTGTGAATAGTACTGCAATAAATATCTATGTGCATGTTTCTTTATAGAAGAATGATTTATAATCCTTTGGATATATACCCAGTAATGGGATTGCTGGGTCAAATAGTGTTTCTAGGATCTAGAACTAGATCCTTGAGGAATCGCCACAACGTCTTCCATAATGGTTGAACTAGTTTATATTCTCACCAATGGTGTAAAAGCATTCCTGTTTCTCCACATCCTCTCCAGCATCTTTTGTTTCATGATTTTTTAATGCTTGCCATTCTAACTGGCATGAGATGGTATCTCATTGTGACTTTGATTTGCATTTCTGTCATGACCAGAGGTGATGAGCTTTTTTGCATATGTTTGTTCACCCCATAAATGTCTTATTTTAAAAAGTGTCTGTTCATATCCTTAACCTATTTTTGATGGGGTTATTTTTTTTCATGTAAATTTGTTTAAATTTCTTGTGGATTCTAGATATTAGTCCTTTGTCAGATGGATAGATTGCAAAATTTTTCTGTTATTAGCAATATTCTTTACTATATTTTTATAACAACATGAGTACATTGTTTATATTCCAAACTCTGAGAAATAAATTAAAAGTACAATTGTATTGTAGATATAACTCTACATGAGATGAAGAATTGTTTACTTTTTGATAAATTCATGTGTATGTAAATAAATAAATATTACTTATTGCCTGAGTGAGACAGGGTTCAGCATCAATTCTATTTCTATTTTTCATTTTTATGGGTGTGAGATCAGTAAAATCTTAGTCTCAAGAATTAGTAAAATAGAATAAAAATCATTTTTTGTATTGATACTACTTAGTTATTTGAAATCCTTCTGAGATACTTCACAAGAATACAAGGATCCATCCTGAAAAATAATTTTTAATGATTTACTAACAATCCTGTTATCCTTCATTTGTATTCAAGGCAAAGAATTGTAAACCCCCTGACAAGCAAAATAATTTGTTATCATTTAATAGAATAATTGACATTCTTAATTTCTAGTTACTTTCTTTAAAAAAGGTTGTACCCAAATTAATCCTGTTAAATGATTATGAATTATACTCTTCTTTTTCTTTTCTAAGCATAATTTTTATTCAGCATTCTAAGTGGTTTCTGTTTCAGTGTCTTTTATATTGGCAAATGTAGATTGAAATAGAAATCAGTTACCTCATCCTATTATATATTTTAATTATGTTTTGGTTAAAACTTTGCAGTTGTATTTAAAATATCAAATTTTGGGAGGAAAAGTCTGCTATACAACCACATTAGCCAAGCCAGGCATCACTCAGTGACACCAGACATCACTATCATCCAGCATCAGAGTGCCTTTCTTCTACAAGTGTCTAATATATTCTATATTAGGTGTTTTGAGGAACATGAAAAAATAATGGATAACTAAATCATGAATTTCATCTGTAATACAGATTATGAAAAGCATTCAAGTTTAAAATCATATAGATCTCATATGATTAATTCATCTAATTTGTAAATTATAAGAGCTAAAATAGATTTACATGCTATACCTCAATATTTAATTTGTAGGCATAAATAAAATGTGGATTAAAATATTAACTTATTTATCAAAATCGTACACAAAATAACATCTTCTGTATCTACTTCCCCAAAAACTGTGACTCATTAAGTTATTTGGCAAAGGGAACTGATGTTACAGATGGAATTAAGATTGCTAATCTGATGACCTTTAGAGAAGGAGATTACCCTTGATTACCAAGGTAGACCCAATGCAATTGTAAGGATCTTTATAAGTATAAGAGGTAAGCAGAACAGTCAGAGAGAGTCAATGATGTTAAACTCCTGGCTTAAAATTAAAGAAGCCCTGAGCCCATAGGGGCAGTCTCTAGAAGATGGAAAAGGCAAGGTCACAGATTTTCCCAACAAGCCTCCAGAAAGAACACAACCCTGTCAACAGCTTGATTTTAACCCATTGAGGATCACTTTAGATATCTGACCTCAAGATCTGTAAGATAATAAATTTACAGTTTTAAGCTATTAAGTTTGTTATAAATTCTTTTTACAGCAGCAATGATAAACTAATACAGGTATACAGCTATTCATGGTTTCCCTTTAGTTAAATATGTGTTTATTTTTTCTGAGCTACTTTTTGTCTTTGAGAAGATAAAATAAGAATTATATATAAAAAGTCAGAAAAACTCCATTAATTTGTTGGATGTAGATACCACAATTTCCCGTCTACTTAATTTTTAACAAGTAAGGCATATACTACTAAAATTTACTTGTCTGAGTAACTGATAGTTATTTTTACAGATAGCAATTTTTAAATGGGTAAGCAAATAACATTTTACATTGTCAACTAAGATTAGAACTGGCAATGATAGAGGTATATATTTTATATGTTTTTTTGTTTTTTTTTTTTATTATTATTATTTTTTTTATTGCATTTTAGGTTTTGGGGTACATGTGAAAAACATGCAAGGTTGTTGCTTAGGTGCATACGTGGCAGTGTGATTTGCTGCCTTCCTCCCCTTCACCCATATCTGGCATTTCTCCCCATGCTATCCCTCCCCAATTCCCCACCCCCCCGCTGTCCCCCCCACTCCCCCACAACAGACCCCCATGTATAGTGCTCCCCTCCCTGTGTCCATGTGTTCTCCTTGTTCAACACCCGCCTATGAGTGAGAACATGTGGTGTTTGATTTTGTGTTCTTGTGTCAGTTTGCTGAGAATGATGGTTTCCAGGTTCATCCATGTCCCTACAAAGGACGCGAACTCCTCGTTTTTAATGGCTGCATAATATTCCATGGTGTATATGTGCCACATTTTTCCTGTCCAGTCTATCATCGATGGGCATTTGGGTTGGTTCCAGGTCTTTGCTATTGTAAACTGTGCTGCAATGAACATTCGTGTGCATGTGTCCTTATAGTAGAACGATTTATAATCCTTTGGATATATGCCCAGTAATGGGATTGCTGGGTCAAATGGAATTTCTATTTCTAGGTCCTTGAGGAATCGCCACACTGTTTTCCACAATGGTTGAACTAATTTACACTCCCACCAACAGTGTAAAAGTGTTCCTATTTCTCCACATCCTCTCCAGCATCTGTTGTCTCCAGATTTTTTAATGATTGCCATTCTAACTGGTGTGAGATGGTATCTCAATGTAGTTTTGATTTGCATTTCTCTAATGGCCAGTGATGATGAGCATTTTTTCATATGCTTGTTGGCCTCATGTATGTCTTCTTTTGTAAAGTATCTGTTCATGTCCTTCGCCCACTTTTGAATGGGCTTGTTTGTTTTTTTCTTGTAAATCTTTTTTAGCTCGTTGTAAATTCTGGATATCAGCCCTTTGTCAGATGGGTAGGCTGCAAAAATTTTTTCCCATTCTGTTGGTTGCCGATTCACTCTATTGACTGTTTCTTTTGCTGTGCAGAAGCTGTGGAGTTTGATTAGGTCCCATTTGTCTATTTTGGCTTTTGTTGCCAATGCTTTTGGTGTTTTGGTCATGAAGTCCTTGCCTACGCCTATGTCCTGAATGGTTTTGCCTAGGTTTCCTTCTAGTGTTTTTATGGTGTTAGGTCTTATGTTTAAGTCTTTAATCCATCTGGAGTCAATTTTAGTGTAAGGTGTCAGGAAGGGGTCCATTTTCTGCTTTCTGCATATGGCTAGCCAGTTTTCCCAACACCACTTATTGAACAGGGAATCCTTTCCCCATTGCTTGTTTTTATCAGGTTTGTCAAAGATCAGGTGGTTGTAGATATGTTGTGTTGCCTCCGATGCCTCTGTTCTGTTCCATTGGTCTATATCTCTGTTTTGGTACCAGTACCATGCTGTTTTGATTACTGTAGCCTTGTAGTAGAGTTTGATGTCTGGTAGTGTGATGCCTCCTGCTTTGTTCTTTTTGCTTAGAATTGACTTGGCTATGCGGGCCCTCTTTTGGTTCCATATGAAGTTTAAGGTGGTTTTTTCCAGTTCTGTGAAGAAGGTCATTGGTAGCTTGATGGGGATAGCATTGAATCTGTATATTACTTTGGGCAGTATGGCCATTTTCACGATATTAATTCTTCCTAACCATGAACATGGAATGTTTCTCCATCTGTTTGTGTCCTCTCTTATTTCGTTTTAAAAATTAAATAATATCTTTCCTAGTGAGTAAGCTATGCCCAAATCTCCACAAAAGTCACAAAGGACTCTTTATTGACTCTTTTTTGGTGTATCTTGAAAAATGTATTATTTGTACAACCGTTTTGTCTATTTAAAATGTTTTTCTTCCCAGCTAATTAGGCATTCTCTCATGAATAGTTAAAAAAAATGTAACTGAAAAGACAAAATTTGTTTAAATTTGTGAAAAAGTCATTTTTAGCTCTCCCTGTTGCTTATTTGCTCTGCTTTCATCATGCTCTCAGATACTTTCTCAAGAGCAATGCATTTCTGACAATGGTGGTTGATGAGAGAACTGAGATTGTATCAACAACAACAAAAAAAACCAGGATACTCCAAGTGCTCAAACTATATTATATCTGATTTTAGAATTTCCCACCAAAAGTCAAAATATAGTTAAAGTGATTCATTATACTTGGCAAAGTATGCATGAAACAGGAAATTTAAGCAGTTTTACTCAGCCCAAGTTTAATATATGTGGGTTAACAATTAAAGTTTAATATATGTGAGTTAACCCCCCTCCCTGTTTTCAAGTGTCCTTTAATTAGATGCTCTAAAGGTTTTTACCTAGAGGCAATTGTAAGGTTAAGGAGCAGATTTAAAATATCCCTTTATTTTTAAAAGTTCTTTTTTAAACAGTAGGTGGTAAAGAGTATGAAGAAAGAATGCTAATAGAATTTGAGGATCCGAAAACAATGTCCAAATTCCCCTTGATAAATCTTTGTGTATTTCTCAATGCATACTTCTATTTGAAGAGAACTGTTCTTGAGGATACAAGTTTGGTGAAGTATAGTGATTGGAAGCTAGGGGATGCCAAATGAAGGCAGTTGATATATATCTATATAGAAACTGATAAGGGGAAGATACAGGTGTTGAAAATTGTAGGGAAAAATAAATGCAAAATTAAAAAATTTGAAGGCAAACACTAGAAAAATCAAAATAAAGTATTTAAAATTTAAATTAGGAGAAATTCTGACCTGTCAAATGAAAGTCGTTGAAAGAAGGAAAGCTGCCTAGCATGAAAATACAGTAAATCAAGCATAAAATTATATTAATTACAATAAATTCAAATAAGTTAAAGGAGCCAATGACAAATGGAAATGATCAGATTATATTGCAACAGGTGTTTCAGCAATATGTTGTGAATAATCTATAAAATAATACAGAGAATTGAAAAAAGATGAGAGAAGAAATATATGGTACGTACCATCCAAAAGAAAATTTATGTTGTACCTTAAAAATGTGACAAAATAAATCTGAAGATAAGAAATTGTCTACTAATACAGGTACAAGGAACAATATGTTAAGAAAATGTAATAATTTTGAATAGAAGTGCTCCTAATTCACAAATATGAAGTAAAACTTACATATATAATGTAAAATTTGACAGAGTTATGGGTGGAAATAGAGAATCAATGACTATAATTAGATTTTTCACACAGTTCGTAGAAACTGATACATCAAGCAATATAAGAAAATAACAAGATATGATCAACTAAAATAAAAAAAAGTTTCAAATAATTAAGAAGATCAAACCAGTGGAAACCACAGTAGGTGGAAATAATCACCAAATTTAAAGATAATACACATATTTTCTAGCATCACTGGACCATTCATAGATATTGTTGGTGTCATAGGCAACACTAAAGAATTCTTCATGAAAAAAGAAAATGGCCCAAAACTAAGACAGTCGAAAGGAACTTAATAACATATAAGAGAGTAGATATCTGGGTTGATGCAAAATGTTGCACAAAAATTAAATAATAATACATAATTTAAAAATATATGTTAATAATTGTAGCCACATTAATATGATAAGAATAAAGATATAAAGATAAATAAGATTCTGGTCTTATGAGTAAGACAAATAAGTAGTAATTTATATTCACTTTTAATCAACCAGTGTTAAATAGAATAATGACTAATATAACTACTAAAATAATAGTTTATGAATGTAGACAAAGTTAAAAGGAAATAAAGAATAATTGAATTACATTTGCTTAAGTTAAAAAAAGGCAAAAGAAAGAAAACAGAAAGGTAAATATCTGAGTAAATATTATAGATTATTCTTTTCTTGGTAAATATCTAAGTTAATATTATAGATTACTCTTTTTTTGTTTCTAAAATTATTTTTTATGGTTGAAAATAAAAACAGCCATTTCTGAACATGATTGTCAATATAGATCACTAGATCCGTGTATGTAGAGGTAGTATTTAAAATAATTATTTATACTGGAAAGAGCGTAAAGATACCGGTTGGTGACATACTTGAAGTGTTACAATGTTGACATTAATAGATTGTAATGAGTATGTATGTTTTAACCATAGACCAACCACCAAAACAAACAAATAACTATCTCTAAAAACAATCAACACAGTATAAGTAAATTGCAAGGCTAAAAATGTTCAGATAGTTCACAGAAAAGCACAAGTTAGAATACAGAAATAAAAGGAACAGGAGACCAAATACAAAACACATAATAAAATAGTAGACTGGATTCCTAATATATCAATAATTACATTAAATTTAAAAACATCAATTGTGACAGATTTTCAAAATGACTATTAAAACATTTTTATAGTAGGTATAAGAAACTGCATATATAATGGGATAGAGAGATATGATATTATGATTATTTACATATATATTGCTTTTCGTCTGTAGTTGCTGGCTCATACTCATGTGGCCCTTGTTACCATCTTTTGTTGTAATGCTGGGTCACTTTAGGCATCAGAAGCAGGCCTTGGGAAACAGTCTCTTTCTCCAACCTTCTCCTGACCTTCTTTACCTGCCCAGGGAAGGACTCTAATCTAATGCAGGTCAAAAGACTCTCATTCCAGAGAGGGTCTTCCTCCATACACTGGAGGAAGGAATGTTATACAGAGAGGCTAAAAGGAATCTGAACAGATAGGCAGATAGGTCTTGCTCGGTTTTCTCACTCCATCTATTGAAAAGAGTATGAGATTCTATTCTCTTTGTTCAATCACAATGCTACATGCTTGTCAATCATGCCTATGTAATAAAGCTTTCATAAAAACCAGGAGGACTCTGTTCAGGGAGTTTTTGGATAGATGAACATGTGGAGTTTCTGAAGGGTGGTGCCCAGGGAGGGCATGGAAGTTATGCGTTCCTTTCCCCATACCTCACCCTACACATCTCTTCATCTGTTTCTTTTGTAATATCTTTATAATAAATGGTAAATAGAACTTTTTCCCTGAGTTCTGTGAGCCACCCCCACAAATTAAGTGAACTCTAAGGGGACTGTGGGAACACCATCTTGAAGGAGGTTAGTCAGAATTTCCAGAGGCTTGAACTTGCAATGGTGTCTGGGAGGTGGGCAGTATTGGAGACTAAGTCCTCAACCTACAGGATCTGACACTATCTCAAGGTAAGCGGTGTCAGAATTGAATTGGAGGACACCCAGCTGGTATCTGCTGCTTCGTGTGTAGGGAAAACTCCCTACACATTTGCTCATAGAAGTCTTCTGTATTGATGATTGTTGTTGTGAGAACAATCTTCAACCCAGAAGAAGAGTGCACACAGAGTATGAGAGCAGAGGAAAAATAGTTTGAGTTTTTTCCAAAATAATAGGTTAGAAGTAAAAGAATATACCATGAAAAATTAGACCATACAAACAAAACACGGTGAAACCCCGCCTCTACTAAAAATGCAAAAAATTAGCTGGGCATGGTGGCGTGTGCCTGTAATCCCAGCTACTCAGGAGGCTGAGGCAGGAGAATTGCCTGAACCCAGGAGGCAGAGGTTGCAGTGAGCCGAGATCGCGCCATTGCGCTCCAGCTTGGGTAACGAGAGTGAAACTCCGTTTCAAAAAAAAAATTTACTAAACTAAAAAATTTAATTAAATATGTAAATTAAACTCTAGAAGAAGTATAAAAATCATAAGGACTCATTTCAACAAAGGCTGGTATATAAAGTTATCAGACCTAAAACAGAGTGATAGAAAATGTTGACAGTGTCTAGATAGACCAAAGTGAGTATTATTGATACTCAAATCAACAAAGAAGATAGTAAACTCAGTAGAAAAATGTCCCTCCACCATCCCAATATGTTATCAGTAATCTGAAAAATGCCAATGTGCACAAATAAAATGTGATATGTGGCCCGGTATAATGGCTCATGCCTGTAATCCCAGCACTTTGGGAAACCAAGGTGGATGGATCACAAAGTCAGGAGTTCAAGACCAGCCTGACCAACATGGTGAAACCCCATCTCTACTAAAAACATAAAAATTAGCCAGGAATGGTGGCACATGCCTGTAATCCCAGCTACTCAGGAGGCTGAGGCAGGAGAATTACTTGAACCCAATAGGTGAAGGTTGCAGTGATCCAAGATCACCACACTGCACTCCAGCCTGGGTGACAGAGCAAGACTCCATCTCAAAAAAATAAAAATAAAAAATAATATGCGATATGTATTTTCACTACTTGCTTAGAAGATATAAGAATTCTAGATGATATTTTATGATAAGAATATGAGGTAAAACAATTTTTATGGGTAATGGATGGGAAATTAAACAGTTGTAAACATTTTGGAAAATAATATGGCAGGACCAATTTAAAAACATGCATACCCTACAAACTATCTTACTGTTGGGTATATATTCCTGATACAGTTTGAATGTATGTCCCCTCCAAATCTCATGCTGAAATGTGATCCCCGGTATTGGAGATGGACCCATTGAGAGGTATTGGATCATGGGGTGGATCCCTTATGAACAGTTTAGCACAGGAATGTCCAATCTTTTGGCTTCTCTGGGCCACATTAGAAGAAGAATCATCTTGGGCCACATATAAAATACACGAACACTAACAGTAGCTGATGACCTAAAAATAAAATAATTTTAAAAATTTACACACAAAATAAATTGCATAATGTTTTAAGAAAGTTTAATTTGTGTTGGGCCATGTATATGTTGGGCCACATTCAAAGCTATCCTGGGCTGCATTCGACCCGCAGGCTGCAAGTTAGACAAGCTTGGAATTAGCACAGTCTCCTTAGTAGTAAATGAGTTCTTGCTCCATTAGTTCCTGGGAGATCTGATTGTTTAAAACAGCCTGGGACCTCCCCCTTCTCTGTCTTGCTCCCTCTCTGACCATGTGAGATGCTGGCTCCCCTTCACCTTTTTCCATGATTATAAGCTTCAGGCCTCAACAAGAGCAGATGCCATTGCCATGCTTCCTGTACAGCCTGCAGAACCATGAGCCAAGATAAACTTTTTTTTTTTTTAATAAATTTCCTAGCCTCAGGTATTTCTTCTTGGCAATGCAAACAGACTAACACAATCCCTGACAGACTATGACACATAATCAAAAAGTGTCTTCATAAGGAGAATATTTACAGAAGAGAATCTTACGGTAGCAGGGTGTCAGTGTGAATTCTACTGCAAGACTGCATAGGGACAATGTGGGTTGATTTTATTGAAAACTATGCAGCAGCTACAGGGAAATAAACAACCTAAAAGAACCTACAGTGATATGAGAATGTATGAACAATGTCATGCTCTGTGAAAAAAATATTAGAAATAAAATTAGATTTATAGCACAATACCCTTTAAAAAATGTATACACTCATATTTATATGCATACAGACACTCAGAAAACAACTTTCTTATGTTATGGGGATGCTTTAAGAGTAAAGAACCTATATCAAACACATTTGAGTGCCTGCTTATGACAAGTGATAAAGAACAAAAGAATTAAATAAGTAAAACCAGAGAAAAACTTGTAGGAAACAATAATTACAATGTCTCATGAAATAAAGTGTGATTAATTTTCTACAATTGTAATACAAAAACAGAGACTGTCAACATCAAACATAATGAATTTTAGCATATAGCTTATTGTAAGGCAAAAATTAAATTGTAAATACTTAGCTTGGAGAGTTTGATGAAAGAATGGTCTGCTTGAGGTAGTAAGATGCACTAAACAATCCCATGAGTGTACAGGAAGAAAATACTCAAGATACTACTTATATTCTTTTTGTATTAATTTTTCCAACAGAAATTAGTATCTAAATGTTAGAGGAGGCCGGGCACCATAACTCATGCCTATAATTCCAGTGCTTTGCAGGCCAAAGTAGAAAAAATACTTGAAGCCAAGAATTCTAGACCATCCTGGGAAAAGTAGTGGATTTTTGTGTGTCAAAAAAAATTAAATATTAGCCAGATATGATGTTGTGCTCCTGTAGTCCCATCTACACAAGAGGCTGAGGCAAGAGGACTGCCTGAGGCCAAGAGTTCAAGGCTGCAGTGAACCATGATCATGCCACTGCATTGTAGCCTGAATTGTAGAATGAGAGTCTGTCTCTTAAGAAGTGAAATAAATAGGGGGGAGGATCCAAGATGACCAAATAGGAACAGCTCTGGATTGCAGTTCCCAGCAAGAACAACACAGAAGGTGAGTGCCCACAGCAATTCCAAACAAATTTTCACTGCCCATAGACCAGGAGATTCACAGGCTGAAAAGCGCCATGAGTTTTCAGCACAGTGGTTTCTGCCAGTGCTGGATTGGCGGACAGAAACACACACAAATCTGGGCGGCCGTTTCAACTGGCACCTGGAATGTCTGGGAGACAGAACCACCCATTCAACTGAACAGGAGGGGGTGGAGACAGGGAGCCAGATGATCTGGCTTGGTGGGTACCACCCCCACAAAACAAGTGATCTGAAATGCTCTGGTTGAGAGTTTTATGCTGCAAGCACAGCTGGACCCAGGATGGTCCAGCTCAGTGGGGGCAAGGGCGACCACCACTACCGAGGTAGGCTGCCACTACCGAGGCAGTTCATACAGCAGCTGGGCAGAGCCTGCGGCAGTTCAGCAATGCCTCTGCTGGCAGACTGTGACTAGACTACTCTGTGCGGGGCAGGGCATCTATGAAAACAGGCAGCAGCATGACAGGACTTATAAATAAAGCTGACCTTCCTAGGACAGAGCACCTGGGAAAAGAGGTGGTTATGAGTTCCGGTGCAGCAGACTTAAAAGTACCTGCCTAGCATCTCTGCACAGAACAATGGAGCTCCCAGCACAGCACTTGAGCTCCTATAAGGGGCAGACTGTCTCCTCAAGCAGCTCCCCAACCCTGTATACCCAAAGAGACACATCATAAAGGAGAGCTCAGGCCATTATCTGGCAGGTACCCTTCTGGGATGAAGATAACAGAAGAAGAAACCGGCAGCAACCCTTACTGTTCTGCAGCCCCCGCGGGTGATCCCCAGGCAAGCAGGGTCTGGAGTGGACCTCCAGCAGTCCTGCAGCAGAGGGGCCTGACTGTTAGAAGGAAAACTAAGAAACAGAAAGAAACAGCTTCAACATCAATGAAAGGGACATCCACTCAGAGACCCCATCCAAAAGTCACCAACCACAAAGACCACAGGTAGATATAGCCACTAAGATGGGAAGAAACCAGAGCAAAAAGGATGAAAACACCAAAAACCAGAATGCCTCTCCTCCTCCAAAGGATCATAACTCCTCACCAGCTAGGGATCAAAGATGGATGGAGAATGAATCTGATGAACTGACAGAAACAGGCTTCAGAAGGTGGGTAATAACAACTTCTCAGAGCTAAAAGAACATGTACTAACCAATGCAAAGAAACTAAGAACCTAGAAAAAAGGTTAGATGAGATGCTAACTAGAATAAACAGCTTAGGGAAGAATATAAACGACTTGATGGAGCTGAAAAACACAGCACGAGAAACTTTGCGAAGCATACACAAGTTTCAATAGCCGAATCGATCAAGCAGAATAAAGGATATCAGAGATTGAAGATCAACTCAATGAAATAAAACGAGAAGGCAAGAATAGAGAAAAAAGAGTGAAAAGAAATGAACAAAGCCTCCAAGAAATATGGGATTATGTGTAAAGACCTAATCTATGTTTGACAGGTGTACCTGAATGTGATAGAGAGAATGAATCCATGCTGGAAAGCACTCTTCAGGATATGATCCAGGAGAACTTCCCCAACCTAGAAAGCCAGGCCACCATTCAAGTACAGGAAATATAGAGAACACCACAAAGATATTCCTCAAGAAGAGCAACCCCAAGGCACATTATCATGAGATTCACTAGGGTTGAAATTAAGGAAAAAATGCTATGGGCAGCCAGAGAGAAAGGTCAGGTAACCCACAAAGGGAAGCCCATCAGACTCACAGTGGATCTCTCCTCAGAAACCCTACAAACCAGAAGAGAGTGGGGGCCAAATTTCAACATCCATGAAGAAAAGAACTTTCAACCCAGAATTTCATATCCAGCCAAACTAAGCTTCATAAGCAGAGGAGAAAGAAAATCCTTTATGGACAAGCAATTGCTGAGAGATTTCATCACCACCAGGCCTGCCTTACAAGAGCTCCTGAAAGAAGCACTAAACAAGGAAAGGAACAGCCAATACCAGCCTCTCCAAAAACGTACCAAATGGTAGAGACCATTGACACAAGGAAGAAACTGCATCAACTAACAGGTAAAACAGCCAGCTTGCATCAAAATGGCAGGATCAAATTCACACATAACAATATTAACCTTAAATATAAATGGGATAAATGCCCCAATCAAAAGACACAGACTGGTGAATTGGCTAAAAAGTCAAGACCCAGCAGTGTGCTGTATTCAGAAAACCCATCTCACATGCAAGGACACACATAGGCTCAAAATAAAGGGATGGAGGAAGATTTATCAAGCAAATGGCGAGAAAAAAAAAAAAAAACAGGAGTTGCAATCCTAGTCTCTGATAAAATGGACTTTAAACCAACAAAAATCAAAAGAGACAAAGAAGGACATTACATAATGGTAAAAGGATCAATGCATCAAGAAGAGCTAAGGATCCTAAATATATATGCAACCAATACAGGAGCACCCAGGTACATAAAGCAAGTTCTTAAAACATACAAAGAGACTTAGACTCCTACACAATAATAATGAGAGACTTTAACACTCCACTGTCAATATTAGACAGATCAATGAGACAGAAAATTAACAGGCATATCCAGGACTTAAACTCAGATCTGAACCAAGCAGACCTAATAGACATCTACAGAAATCTCGACCCCAAATCCACAGAATATACATTCTTCTCAGCACCACATTGCACCTACTCTAAAATTGACCACATAATTGGAAATAAATCACTCCTCAGCAAATGCAAAAGAACAGAAATCATAACAAACAGTCTCGCAGACCACAGGGCAATCAAATTAGAATGCAGAATTAAGAAACAGACTCAGAACTGCACAGCTTCATGGAAACTGAACAACTGGCTCCTGAATGTCATGGATAAACAATGGAATGAAGGCAGAAATAAAGATGTTCTTTGAAACCAATGAGAACAAAGACACGACCTACCAGAATCTCTGGGACACATTTCAAGCAGTGTCTAGAGGGAAATTTATAGCAATAAATGCCCACATGAGAAGCAAAGAAAGATCTAAAATCAACACCCTATCATCAAAATTGAAAGAGCTAGAGGAGCAAGATCAAAAAAACTCAAAAGGTAGCAGAAGACAAGAAATCACTAAGATCAGAGCAGAACTGAAGGAGATAGAGATGAAAAAAACCCTTTAAAAAATCAATAAATCCAGGAGCTGGTTTTTTGAAAAGATCAACAAAATAGACCACTAGCCAGATTAATAAGAAGGAAAAGGGAGAAAAATCAAATAGATGTAATAAAAAACGACCAAGGGATATCATCACTGATTCCACAGAAGTACAAACTACAATCAGAGATTAGTACAAACAACTGTATGCACATAAACCAGTAAACCTGGAAGAAATGGATAAATTCCTGGACACTTGCAGCCTCCCAAGGCTAAACCAGGAAGAAGTTGAAACCTTGAATAGACCAATAACAAGGACTGAAGTTGAGGTAGCAATTAATAGCCTACCAACCAAAAAAAGCCCAGGTCCAGGTTCAGAATTCACAGCCGAATTCTACCAGATGTACAAAGAGGAGCTGGTACCATTACTTCTGAAATGATTCCAAACAATACAAAAAGAGGGAATTGTTCCTAAATCATTTTGTGACACCAACATCATCCTGATACCAAAACCCAGCAGAGATTCAACAAAAAAAGAAAACTTCAGGTCAATATCCATGATGAACATAGATGCAAAAATCTCCAATAAAATACGGCAAAACGGATTGCAACAGCACATTAAAAAGCTTATCCATCATGATCAAGTAGGCTTCATCCTGGGGATGCAAGACTTGTTCAACATATGCAAGTCTATAAACGTAATCTGCCACATAAACAGAACCAAAGACAAAAACCACATGATTATCTCAATAGAGGCAGAGAAGGCATTCGACAAAATTCAACAGCCCTTTCTGCTAAAAACTCTCAATAAACTAGGTATTGAAGGAACATATCTGAAAACAATAAAAGCTATTTTTGACAAACTTACAGCCAGTATCATACTGAATGTGCAAAAACTGGAAGTATTCCCTTTGAAATCTGGCACAAGACAAGGATGCCCTCTCTCACCACTCCTATTCAATATAGTATTGGAAATTCTAGCCAGAGCAATTGGGAAGAAAAAAAAAATAAAGGGTATTCTATTAGGAAAAGAGGACACCAAATTGTCTCTATTTGCAGACAACATGGTTGCATATTTATAAGACCCTATAGTCTCATCCCAAAATCTCCTGAAACTGATAAGGAACTTCAGGAAAGTCTCAGGATATAAAATCAATGTGCAGAAATCACAAGCATTTCTATATACCAGTAACAGACTAACAGAGAGCCAAATCATGAGCAAACTCCCATTAACAATTGCTACGAAGAGAATAAAATACCTAGGAATACAACTAACAAAGGATATAAAGGACCTCTTCAAGGAGAACTACAAACCACTGCTCAAGGAAATAAGAGAGGACACAAACAATGGAGAAACATTCCATGCTTATAGTTAGGAAGAATCAATATCGTGAAAATGGCCATACTGCCCAAAGTAATTTATAGATTCTATGCTATCCCCATCGAGCTACCAATGACCTTCTTCACAGAACTGGAAAAAAAAAACACTTTATACTTCATATGGAACCAAAAGAGAGTGTAGGCAAGGACTTCAGGATCTGCATTGGCAACAAAAGCCAAGATAGACAAATGGGACCTAATTAAACTCTAGAGCTTCTGTACAGCCAAAGAAACAATCATTAGAGTGAACTGGCAACTAACAGAATGGGAAAAAAATTTTGCAATCTACCCATCTGACAAAGGGCTAATATCCAGAATCTACAAAGAACTAAAACAGATTTGCAAGAAAAAAAACCAACTCATCCAAAAGTGGGCAAAGTATATGAACAGACACTTTTCAAAAGAAGACATCTATGAGGCCAAGAAACATATGAAAAACGCTCATCATCACTGGTCATTAGAGAAATGCAAATCAAAACCACATTGAGATACCACCTCATGCGAGTTAGAATGACGATCATTAAAAAATCTGGAGACAACAGATGCTGGAGAGGATGTCGAGAAATAGGAACACTTTTACACTGTTGGTGGGAGTGTAAATTAGTTCAACCATTGTGGAAGACAGTGTGGTGCTTCCTCAAGGACCTAGAAATAGAAATTCCGTTGGTCCCAGCAATCCCATTACTGGATATTTATACAAAGGATTATAAATCATTCTGTTATAAAGACACATGCACACATACGTTCATAGAGGCACTGTTTCTAATAGCAAAGATCTAGAACCAACCCAAATACCCATTGATGATACACTGGACAAGGGAAATGTGGCACATATACACCATGGAATATTATGCAGCCATAAAAATCGATGAGTTTGTGTCCTTTGTATGTACATGAATGAAGCTGGAAACCATCATTCTCAGCAAACTGACACAAGAACAGAAAATCAAACACCACATGTTCTCACTCATAGGCAGGTGATGAACAATGAGAACACATGGACACAGGGGAGGATCACACACTGGGGTCTGTTGAGGGGAGCCAAGGAAGGGACAGCGTGGGGGTGGGGAGGTCGGGGAGGGATAACATGGGAAGAAACGCTAGATGTGGATGACAAGGGGATGGAGGCAGCAAACCACATTGCCTTTTGTGTACCTATGCAACAATCCTGCATGATCTGCACATGTATCCCAGAACCCAAAGTACAATTTAAAAAGAAAAGTGAAATAAATAAGTGCTAGGAGACCACATATCTTTGTAGTTTTCAGCCCCTACCACAGTTTTCTGTAAATTAAATATTTTGTTTATTCCCAGCATTCCAGCTGTTACTCTGCACATCGCAGGCTCGTTCTGTCTACTCAAATCGCTAGATCCAGCAAATGTCCTTAGGGATGGGCTCAGCTGCTAATCTGTGACCAGCTAGGAAGGGCTTGTTTTTCTCTGAAATTTAGCCCATTGAAACTTTAGGCCCATGAGTTTTGGATGGCTTTAAAAATATATATGATTTTTCAAAAAAGGTTTATCCAATATCTTCTCATTATGGCAGGAGAACTTAGCTTTGGTAACGTTCTTTATTTTAATTGGAAGAGGAACCTCTGACATTGCCATTGTAATGAGGTTTTTGGTGTTTGACCTTAGTGAAGCAATTTAGTCCAAATCCTTTTCCTATCTGATGCATGTACTGAAGGATTATATAAGAAATTGTATGCAGAGTGCATAATATAAAATTTCTAATATACACTATTGATATACGGTTGCATTATGACTACATGCTGAAAACACATGATCAGTCTGATCACTTCCTGAGACTAAGAGCCAGACTTTTTCAGCAATACTTAACTGTCAAATAATTCTATTCAGTTTTTCAGTGGGGCTTAGTGTTTGGTCTATAAAATGCTACCACAGTATGCAAATCAGTTATCTCAGTAAGTATGCTAACTAATTCAGCAGACATATTTTTGTAGCAATGGTTACTCAATGAAAGAAGTAATGTATTGATGTCATTTCTAATGGAAGCTACTTCTCTCATTGTGAACTGGTTACAAACATTTAATGCTTTAGCTATTTCGAGGAGCACTGATAGGCATTACTCAAAGAAGATGACATGTTCCTAAACAGCAAGAACCTTTATTCCTTTTTATCTTCTTTTTGATAAACTCTACAGTCTCTTGGTAGTGAATCCAAATTCCTTGAGAGGTACAAAACAATCCTTCATAAATTTAAATTTATGACCCTGAAGATTCACCTTGAGACCATGTTCAGAATGGGAGCTCCAGAAACCTAGGGCAAACACATGGATATAAGGTAACTTTAGACACAATCCCTGCATTGCCTTTAAATTCAATGGGAAAATGTGACAAGGAACAATATTTAGGGCAGCTATGATAGTGCTACCTTCTCATGCCTAACATAAGCAAATAAAACCTAATACTAATGCTCTGAGGCCTAATAATACGGTTTATGTCTGTCAAAAAGCCACTGCAGGCTACTGTAAAAAAAACAGTTATACAAACATCTGAAAGCCATTTACCTGTCGCTGGTTTCAAACAATCACATGTCTACTGAAGATGTAGGGCTGTATCAACATCTTCTCTCTCTCAGAAGAGATATTGTTTCTCAAATAATATTTGACTGACAAAAGTCTTGCAGCCAGAGCCTATTGCAAGTATCGGTAGAGTGAAAATATAAAATCAGATCACTTCTCGTGAATGTTTAAACAATTGAAAAACTACTGCAAGGAGACTGTCTATGGGTGCGTGTGTGTGCAGCTTTATTTGTTAACTTTATTAACTTTATTTAAAATATGTAAAAATTAGATTAGGAAGTAAAATATCCTTCTTTCTCTCTCATTATAAAAGTTTTGGCTCATGGAATTCTGACATTCTGTCACTCTTGTAAAAGTTGGATTCATGAAAACAGCTAGACTGAGCCTGCCTCTGCAGCTCTTACACAAGTGCCTCCTATTTTGTTCAACAAGCAGTTTCAAGAACCCAAAGATAGCAATTGAGAAAGACAGGCTCAGAAGTCTCTTCATTTTCAACTTCTTGGATTCACCATTTTGTTAATGCAGACCAGTAAAAATCAAAGTTATCTGTGTCGTTTATCAGATTAATTACTTTCTTCATAGAAAGTGATTTGGGAGGATAGCAAGCAAGAAACTGTCTGTCCATGCTTCCTCCTGAAAACGGGAATAAATACGTTAACCCTGTTTTTAAGAGATGAATGGGTAGTTCAGTATTGCTTGGCTATTTGTCCTTCCACTTGTGACAGATTACTGCTGCATATTTTTTTTTCCTCAATCTCTGATCATGGCTTATAGAAAACAATTATGTACTGAATTACTAATTGTATCAAAAGTCCATTAGACTTATTGTCAAAGAGTGTGCTCAGCTTTATGATAAATAGGAATAATATAAAAACATAAAAATGATATTATAACTAAAAATATCCCACTACAAAGAAAAGTTATGCACTGTTATGAAAGCCTCTATTATGGAAGTCTTTTATTTAGGGATATCAGGTAAGGCTTCCCTTGGTGGGGAAGATTGAAGAACAAAATAAAATAAGATTAAGAGCTAATTATATAAATATGGAGTGGTAGTCGGACAAGCATGTGAATAAGAAGACCACAGTCCAGGAGACAAGAAGCATATTACATTTGAGAAAAAAAATTATTACTGAATCATTCAAATCCAAGAAATTCATGTCACCAGAGGAGGGGAGAGAGAAATACAAAGAAAAGATTTCGTGCTGGTTGAACTCCATTTTGGACTCTTGATATTCATCCTATTACCAATGTGAAGTCTTTGGGAGTTTTTAAACAGAGCAATTTGCAATGTAAATTGTATTTACATTTCAAGTAAGTCATTCTAGATATAGCAGAGAAAATTTTTTTGGAGAGAGAATCAGGGAGAGCACTTTAGAGGTGCTCACCATAGCCCAGGTGAGAGAGGGGTGGGTTAGATCCCATGATAGCAATGAAGACAGAAAGAGAAAAAAATATTTCAAGAATTATAGAGAAGGTAAAATCTGCTAAGACTTGGTGATTGGAAATGGAAATGTGAAGAAGGAAATGTCAAGAATTACATTTAGATGTCAGGTGTAGGTAGAGGTTGATATCGTTTTCTGGAAAAAAAAATAACATAGGAAGATTACCTCTTTTAGTGAAAGATATCTGGGTTGCCTAAAGTATCATGAAATGGGACTTTTCCAAATTAGTTCAAGTAAATTAGGAAAGTTGAGCCTCAAGGCACAAGAGAAGGTGACAGTGGTAACAGTGCCTTTGACATCAGTACTTGTACCAGACTCAAGAAAAGTTAGTGTGATTTGGAGCACATAGAGACTAGAATATAAAAAAGAACTTTTGTTTTTCTTCTTGAGTCTTGTGCTACTTGAAGGAGTAAATAATTGGGCCTTATTTAGAGTTGCAGATTTGGATATAATCTGAAATGAACAGGAAATAGTATAAAATGAAAGCAATTCACCAATTTTATTCAGTAAACATTTACTGATTTTCTCTCAGGTTTATGTATTATGGTAGGCATTGTGCAGTAATTAATTTATTGACCATCTTCTCTCATGTAATACACAAAGAAACATAATTTTTAAAGTGTAGTATTGTTTTCAGCTTACACCAATCCTTATCCATGATCACAATTCATTTAATCAGATTATTTCAGTGATAAGTACATTTTGAAGTTAATGGAATATTTAAAAGGTTGTAATGATGTAACTGCTGATATAGTATACAAAACACATTTGATTCATATTATTGAACAGAATTTCATCAAAATTCTTATCTATAAAACAAACATTTTAACACATCTATTATTCTCTTGCTTTATGTAAATTTATATCTATCATTTATATCTATCAAAGTACATTTCATTTCTGGTTTTTTATTCTCAATCATAAATGACAGCATTAATTTTTACAAACATTAATGATCCATTCTCACTTATAACTATATCTAAGTCATCTTAGATTTATTGAACAATTTCTGAGTAACTAATGGCTAGCATTTTATTATTCTATGATGATAAAGCATTTCACAGTATCCAGGCTTCAGACATATTTTTGAAAACTCATTTCTATATGGAACAAAATTTAAATCAGTTGTAATACATGACCTGCTCAAATATATTCTTCTGAATGAGCTATTAAAATGAAATATCAAAGCGGTTCCCCAAAACACCAATTTATAGCCTGTATGTGCAGTGCAGAGTTACTGGACCAAAGCACAGTGTAACAATGAAAATTTTATTTCTTGTCGTCTTTTTCCTAAGATGTTTGTTACTCCCAGTAACATAAAAATATATATTACAAACAAAGAAAAATTGACACACATAGAAGTAAATATGAAGTATATTCATAATATTCATATTGATATCAGCTTTCCTTTTTCTATTAAAGGATATAAGAAACTTGTGTTATTCAGGATTTTGTAACTTCTTGTTCCTTGGAAAGTACATAAATTCTTCAGAACCTCAAGAGTTATGTTTAGTGCATTATTCAAATAGTGTCTAACCACTAGTTAGATAGCTTAGCACTCAAATTGCCATAGGAATCTCTGTAGACTCACCTCAATTGAACAGTCCTGATAAATTACAGAAGTGGGTAGTACACTGAGAGATCCCTGATGTGTGGTGTTTTTGCCAGCAGAGTATTTTATGTGTTGATCCACTGCAGTGTGTGTGTGTGTGTGTGTGTGTGTGTGTGTGTGTGTGTTTACATTGTGGTATGTGTCTTGGGGTATGACCATTAGGAATTTGGAGGAGTGAGGACCGTGCCTGCTTCATAAGACATGTACCAAACATAATCAAAAGTAACTAAACCAAGTAAACAAATTAGACATTAATTAAATTTAATACTGGGCTGGAAAGAAGTGTTCGAGGTCAAGAAAAATGAAGAAACATAATGAAATAAATGAAATGTTTAAATTGATTAGTAGAATGAGACAAATAATTTTCAAAGTTTTTAATTTCTCGTGAATATCTGTATGTAAAACTAGGAATTACATGGCTGTCAGTTGATTAAAAACACTACTTAAAATTTTAGCTACTGAAACAGCAATATATGATCTTCTAATTCTACTTTTCTGTCTCAAGAATGACTTGATAAAATGATTTTTTAAATGATAAATTCTAACCTTAAAAGAGCTTACATGAGAATCTGGATAGTCAGAAGTATGATGTTTTTAGTGATATGTTGGTATTTCTGTTATGTATGTCAAAGCCAACCATTCATTTGTTTCCTGAGCTGTTCTCAAGATTACAAATTGACTTTTAATGTACACTCAATAAATGATTGGTTGGGTGATCAAATCAATCTTATTTCTATAAATTTTAATATATGAAAATAATATTTTATACTCATCAGTGAAACAGACATGAGAGAGGAAGAACAATTAAGAATAAGGGGATAAGAATCAGACCTCATTTTGCGGTATATTTCCTACATTATCCATTTTTGAATGCTTTGAAACACTTAACATACTCAAAAATATTGGTATTTCCTAGGCAGAAAGTGGAATTTAAAGGAAGTCCATATTTCTATATTACAATAACTTATATTATAATGCACAGAAGACATAGGTGAGTAAGATGCAGGAGAAAGGTTGGTAATCAAGCTGAGTGTGATTCTGGGAGTCAATCTAATATTATCTTACACAATTATTGTATCGTTGTAACGTTTGACATATCTGTTGAAATAAAAGGCAGGAGAGTTTTGCGTGAGCTACTGAAATCTGCTGCGTGATGTTAGGAGAGAGGTTAGTCAATGCGATTAGGCCAGATGTGTTTACTAACTGAGGCTTACAAAGTTAGATTCCCAACCTCTCACAGAGACTGGGAGATATGGGAGCTAAACTGTGTAAGATTTATATTTGCTATATATTTAATAATATATATTAAAGTCTTAAATATGCCAATTTCAAGTCTTTTTTCTGGTTCGCAATACTTAGTTTTCACCAAATCCTTGTTTTTAGTACGTATGTTTTGTGTATTTCAAAATTATGTTAAAAAAGTCAGACCATCTCCCTTTTTCCACCTTCCCCTTTATTGCCATTTACATCCACACATCTACACGCACATGCACTCACACATACTGACCAAAATTAATTTAGACGTACAAATGGGTTCTTTGAAGCAAAAAAGTCAATCTATTTAGTAAAAGTGTCATGCCCATTTGAATTATATTTATAATCTTTTTAAGAAGAAAGAACTTTCTTAATTTTTTAAAGATATTATTTTGTATCAGTTTTATAATTTTGCGGCCACTGAAAGAAATATGTCAAACCGTAGACACAGTGAATATAATAAGTGGTAATTTAAAATGTTTAATTTTTACAAGTCATTGTTCCCATTCTAATTTTTGAATGCAATCACAGCCTCTTACAAAACAGTCTTGTTAAAGTAATTCTCTGATAATGAATTCTTAAGTAAAAGGGGAATTCCACAGGAATTTATATTGCCCTTTTATGTTTAATAAAATTAAGAGCCTGAAAAAAACTGATGTGTTCTGTAAAACTGAATTACTTTACATTCAGTTCCACTGGTTTGCAGTGTTTTACCTTTATATCAAAAATATAGAAGTGATTGGTTGATGAATTTTTTTCTTTTAGATATTGCTGCTGAATCCATGGAGGAAAAAAAGGGTAAATTTCCAGAACTAATTAATGTTTTGTTAAATGTCAAAAATTACAAGAGATGGCGTTAAAGAGGTGGAGAAAGTGTTATTTAAGACTATTGCAAAAGAGGTCAAGATTATTTCAATAGAGGAGAAAGACTGAATTCAATTCTGCTGAAACAGAAGGCAGGGGAATTTGCATTAGCTAGGGAAATCTACTGTATGCTGTTAGGAGAGAGGTTGGTCAATGTGATTAGGCCATTGTGTTTACTAAGTGAAATTTAGGAAAGTTAGGTTCCTAACCCCTCACAGAGACTGAAAAAAGATTGGTGTGTTATCTTTCTAGAGGATTACATTTCAATGTGTTAACTCCCAGACTCTTGAGAGTCATTTCCATGTTGTAAAACTGGCCAGAGGCTAGTGGGTGATTTACATACAAGTGAAGCCCCTAGCATCAGAAGGAAGCCTATTTAAATTTTCGTCTAGATGGAGGAAAGTTAAGGCCACTGTTGTCTCCTGCTCATAAGCAATAGATGAAAACACTTTATTTTAAACATGGCAGTGAGACACAGAATTTTAAACTTTTATCCATAATACAATATAGGATTATTATCAAGCCATCAATCTTGGGCTTCTAATAATATGACAAAAATGTGTTTTGGTTTGTTTTATTAATACCATCAGCAAACTAGTGAGATAGTAGGGAACAACTAGGTTGCGACTGGATAGGACCAGAAGTTAGAAAGAGGAATCTAGCATTCAGAACTCTTTTCATGTCAGGAAATTTATTATTCTGGAGAAAGCCGAGGAAAGTCTGAGCTGCGCATTTGAGAGCCTTGGGGACTTAGGGGGAGAAAAGTTGTTTTTTAAAGCTTCTCAAAAGTAGGGATCCTGGTTAACCACTGAGGTTGCCTGGAAACCCACAATACTGTGTACTGGAAGAAAAGAGAAAACAGAATTAAGCTTGTCATAACACTATAGTGTAGGAACTCCAGTCCTTAAGATGCTCACTTCAGTTGCACACGTGCTAAAACTGGAATAAGACAGACAAGACTAGCAGGCCCCCTGTCCAAAGATGACATGGAGATCTGTGACACATTTTTATATTTTAAAAGTAGGATTAAGGTATGAATACCTTGAAATTATTTTAAGTATTAGGACTTCTCAGACTACCAATTCCCTCAGGCACCTGGCCGAAGAAATTTCTCTCTGGGGTAAGATAAAATCAGCTGGGGATCCAGCAATATAATAGGTTTAAACCATTCTCAAGCAATTTTTTACCCCTTAGAAACATAATTGAAATAAATTATCACTAAACAGAAGAGCAATGGTTTGAAGTCATAAGCATTTCAAGACTCAAACCCTTGGAATCTGGAAGAAACAGAATAGTATAAATCAGCGCATCTAGGTGACAAACCAAATAATCATAAAGGAAGAGAGGTAACATTATAGTATCTGTATTGTATGGAGTATTATACTTTGCCATATATCATCTGTCTCATATTACTTATAGCTTACAAATGTTACTGTTTTTTAAAATCAGCATACTTGCAAGTGTTTTAACAAGACTTGATTCAGGATGGTTTCATATTCTTATTTAGAGTAAAAATAAGAAGAAAGCTTTTACAGTTACATTAGGAAATGACGAGGTGGAATATATCTGACCCAACAGAAGCCGAGTGTTAAAGGACCTCCAGATTTTATGTAATATACCATGGTCATACTGTCCTAAGAGAGAGGACGGTTTGGATAACCAATTAAAGGCAAATGATTCCATCATGGGTCCATATACCCTGGAGGAATCAAAGATAAGGCATGTGAATCTGGGTTCAATGACTCAGAGTCACGTCTAGTGTGAACATGTCACTGCTCTGAGTGTGATATTTAGGTGACATACATATTTCCCATGACATAGTCCCAAACTGCAAGAAACTGCTTCATCTCATGCTCTACTAAATATTAGTCTGTTCCAATGTTCAGGTTTCTGTTAGGTTCAATGAGAGAAGTATGCTGATACTGTTGACTTTGCATGATTTTCACCTTAGTGATTAACTTTAAAACTTAATCATTCACAGGCCAGGTGCAGTGGCTCATGCCTGTAATTCCAGCATTTTGGGAGGCTGAGGTGGGAGAATGGGTTGAGCCCAGGAGTTCAAGATCAGCATGGACAACATTGTGAGACCCCCATCTCTACAAAAAAAATCAAAGAATTAGCTGAGCACTGGGAGGCATGTCTGTGGTCTCAGCTACTTGGAAGACTGAGGGACAGCATTGCCTGATCCCAGGAGGTTGAGGCTGCAGTGAGCTGTGATGGTGCCATTGCACTTCAGCCTGGGTGGCAGAACAAGACCATGGTGCGCGCGCACGCACACACACACACACCCCCCCTAATTACTCACAAGAAGTACAGTTAAGCCTAAGTTCTCTATGAGTGACTTCTAACATAATATGTACAAGTGATGTTTGATCTTTATTATTTAGGGAATATATTTCTTAGGAGACAGCAACAAGGAAGCAAAATACAATGCTTAAAAAGAAGGTACTTTATTTCTCTCTTGAGTAAGAGTGTGCAGTGGAAGGACCCAGGGCGGGTGGGAGGCTCTGTTCCACGTCTTCTCCCAGACATCCATATTTAGTGGTTCTTACTACCATGCATGCTCAACACATGGCCTCTGTATCTGCTTCCACGGGAGCTACAACAATGCAATTTTCTAGGCAACTTCAGGGGGAAAGGAAGTATAGGCGAGTTTAATCTTTAAAATGATAACCAAAAAGTAGTGTGGCTATATAATTTATTGTCCAAACCAGAACAACTTTGAGGGAAAGGAGAGTGCTAAACATACTTTTTGAAATATTTATTAATTAGCTGACAAGTTATTTTTTATTGCATCAGTAGATATAAAAATTGTTCTTGACAAAATATAAAATAGTTAAATAGCTTATGTTCATGTTCCTGCTTCCATAGAAAGGAAAGTGTTGGCCGTATTGCAAGTGTCTAGAGACGGGTGAGGAAGGAGAAACCATTTCTATTACCCAACATCTTTCAGATATAAGCTTCCATTACAGTGAGAACCCTTCTTGCTGTGTCCTCACACATGTCTCATACACTATGAGAGGAAATCAAGGGAGAATCTGGAAGCATAGAACCTGTCAGGGCCTACTTTAATGCCACCATTAATAATATGGTTAAAAATGAAAAATTCAGCCAGATGTAGTGGCTCACGCCTGGAATCCCAGCACTTTGGAAGACTGAGGCGAGCAGATCATGAAGTCAGTAGTTCAAAACTACTGTAGTTCAGACTGGCTAACATGGTGAAACCCCATCTTTACTAAAAAATACAAAAATTAGCCTGGCATGGTGGCTCGTGCCTATAATCCCAGCTACTTGGGAGGCTGAGATAGGAGAACTGCTTGAACCGGGACCCAGAAGGTGGAGGTTGCAGTGAGCCGAGATCACTGGGCTACAGAGCAATACTCCATCTGAAAAAAAAAAAAAAAGATAGGATTACTGATAGGAAATGTAGTTTTTAGTTGGATAATCTTGTATCCCACGAAATCTCAAGGAGGGATTCTGAAGGAACAAGAAGGTGAAAGAAAATTCTGCATAAATTATTAACCTCTGTCTCAGTGCCTTCCATGGCCTTCCTGCTTTCTTGCTTTAAATAATTATTTTTAGTCATTTAAAGACATAAACTGAAACAAAATACTTACACAGTGTGAGCAAAAGAGTATTATTTCAGGATAAGACTCACTATCAATCTGTTGCTCTTACTGATGCTTTTTAATAATATATATAATAATTTCACTATAAAGCATTTAATATATGTTATTATACTATGAAGCAACAGAAATATCACCAAGCAATGCATTTAATTTGGAGCTAAGTGATCTCTCTGGTTCATTACCAACAATTTTCTTTAGTTGTTTTATCTTAATCATATTAATGAATGACAGAAACATTTTAGATATAAATATGAGCACAATATTTTAAAATAGATTCAAAAAATAATTCTTTGGCTTAAATATTAAATATAATATTCCCATTTTTCAGAATAAATTAGCTAAAAGGAGTTTATTTCTTAAAACCATAACCAAAACCAAACATAAAATATAATTCCAGATTTATCTTTTTCCATACCAGGACATTCCCATTGTACTGTAACATTTGTTTAAATGTATGAAATTAAAAAAAAAAAAAAAAACAGGAAGCTGCTAACCAAGATAGCGATGAAATGTTTTAAAAATTACAGCTATGCAAGTTTCTGAATTTAGAGATTTATTTGTAAGCCTTTAAACATATAACAAAACATTAAAAAATTATTTAAAACAATGGTATGTGACTTGCTTTGGTCGCTGTTTCATAGTCACTAACTTGCATAGTTTGCACTTAGCTCTCATCATACCATTGCTCTTTGATATATTCATGAAAGTTGATTATGCAGAGCCGTATTAATAGCAAATTATGATAGAATGGAAATTAAAAATATAGAATTACATATCCATATCTAAATTTCATTGAGTTGTATAGCTAGTTTCATAATCCTAATAGCTATATTGTATGACCAGTTTATATATATGTGTAACTTACTGTAATTATTAAATTGTCTCAACCTTTAGGGAAAGTTCAGGCATAATAAAGTAACATGATCTCTAACAATGTGGCATATTTTCCATTGTTCTTCTATAGTCATTAAGGAGTAGAAACTGCAAAAACCTGGGTTTCCATGGGTTAGATACTAAGTAGAGAGAACAAAATTATCCTTAATCCATTTAGTCAGCAATCAGAACATATATGTTAGTGTGATGCATAAAGGAGTAAACATGAATTTATTAAAAGTTTACATATATAATCAAAGCAACCTTATTCTCAGGCTAAACTGAAAAGAAAATAACTGTCATTTATGCTGCATATATTAATATATACATAGTATTATATATATGTTAATTTACCTTAATTGAAACCCATTATTCTTAGTTATACAATTAGTCAAGACTTCCCATTAGTAGGTCAGGATCAAATATGATCATTCACATAGTACATTATACTTTCTTTGAATTTCCTCATCAACGTAACTTACATTGTCAAAAGTGAATAAATTAGTATCGAAATCAAATACTTTTTTCTTTTTCTGGTTTTGTTTTGTTTCTGAGACAGGGTCTCACTTTGTTGCCTAGTCTGGAATGCAGGAGTGCATTCACAGCTCACTCTAGCCTTGACTTCCCGGACTCAAGCAATCCTCTCGCCTCAGCTTCCTGAGTAGCTGGGACCACAGGCATATACCACCATGACCAGCTAATTTTTCAAATTTTTTATAGAGATGGAATCTTACTGTATTGCTCTGGCTGGTCACAAACTCCCAGGCTCAAGACATCCTCCTGCTTATGCCTCCGAAAGTGTTGGGATTACCAGGCCTGAAAATCCCATTTGTTCCACAATTGCCTTCCGCCAAAAAGTGTCACTCTTACTTAAAATAAGATTTTCTTTTAAAGCATGTGTTTTGAAATATGGAAATCTGATCTGCCTCAGAGATACTCAGTCTGTCTATTTAGGGAAGGCTGGACTTCTAGAGTATTAAAAGATGCACAGATGATTTCAATATTTAACTGTGGGTAAGAGATAGAGTCTGTGGAAATGGGAGAGAAACTGTGTTGTATGTCAGGGCAATCTAGAGAAACAGAAGCAATAGGATATGTGTGTGTGTGTGTGTGTGTGTGTGTGTGTAAAGATACATGGTGTAATAATTGGCTCATGTGTTTATGGAGTTATGGAGCCTGAAAAGTCCCCACTATTTGTGCTCCACAAACTGGAGACCCAGGGAAGGAAGTGGTGTGAATTCCAGCCTAAGTCTGAAGTCCTGAGAATTAGAAGTGACAATGGTATAAGGCCTCGTCCAAGGGCAGGAGACAATCAATATCTCCCCTCATACAGTCAAGCAGAGAGAAATCATTCTACCTTCCTCTGCATTTTTGTTCTATTCAGGCCCTCAACAGGTTGTGTGATCCCCACTCATATTGGGGAGAGCATTCTGCTTTACTTATTCCACAGATGCTAATATCTTTCAGAAATGTTCTCACAGAAACACCCAGAAATAATGTTTAACCACTATCTGGGCATCCTGCAACCCAGTCAAGTTGAAACATGAAATTAACTACCACACTCATCTTAATCAAGCAACAAAAGACTCTTTCAAAATTGCTATACTTGTTAATAGATAAGACAAGAAACCTATTTTGTTTCTGAGAACAAGAAGGGAGATCAAAGGAGGAAAAATCAGGCACAATTATAAAGATAAACATGAAGTGAGTAAAGTGTTTTACCCACAACTTTGAATCCCAAAGTTTAAGTGAATTCTCCAAACACTGGAAATGCTAATTGCTTGAGAAATTATGTATGTTTTCCATAAAAGGTAGAACGTGTTACACAGGTTTATGAAGTCTTGAGAGGCAGAGATGAATCTGTCATTTGCACATATGAACACAGCTCAAGGTGGTTACCCTGGACATTCAAGGAGGGGAAATTAGATATTAGATCCAGGGATGGATGCTCGCTGAGCTAGTAAGTCAGTCCCTGGATCACTCAAGGGAAACCTATGTTGATTTCTGAAGCTCTTTCTTTGGCTAGTTCCTACTTTAAATCTAAGATGTTCACTTAGTCCTCCTGAAATAGTGTTTCTGTCCCTTTAACCCAGGGATTTCTCCAAGCTCTGTCTGGGTTCTGCTGTCAATGGTGTGCTCCAGTAAGTATCCCCAGGGAGAAATCAGGGGCTACTGTAGATCGTACATTGTTTGTTTCTCTTCTCAACTGCAGAAAAACAGTCCTTAGTTGCCAATTGTCCAATGTTTGAAAATGATTGTTTCAGATAGTTTGTCTAGTTTTCTAGGTGTTTATAGAGGAGTCACTTGTTATCCCGATTAGAGATGGAACCTCTCATCTACCAAACTTTTTACTTTAAAAGTCTTCAATTTTTTAAATTTTAATTTTGTCACAGAATAGTAATTTATTCTCCTAGTATAAAATTCCATTAAGGAACATGTAATAAAAAAAACTGCCTCCCACTTTCACTCCCAGATGCAAGTGATGTTATAAAATCCTCGTGTCTTCTAGACTTATTACATGCATCTTCAAAATAAAACACAGTAAACTCAGCCATAATGAAATAATGGGGACTATAGGAATTCAATTGCACAAAATGTTTTGTCAAATTTATTGTGAGGTTGAAAAAAATTATTTTTGTTGAACTATTGTCACAAAAAGCACAAAATCAATGACTGTGAAACTTACAGCATGCACTACTGATTGGTGAATTGAATAGCCCCCATTGATGGGGAGGCAGTGATTTATACGACCCCTTCCCATCTCATTACTTATAAGTCATGTATAAAAGTCTCCTTTGTTCTATAACTTTTCTGACACTTGTGATTGGAATATTATTTTTTTTCAAACTGGCTAATGTAAAAGGCCATCCTGCCCTGTGTTTAAATAGCATTTCCCTGATTACCAAAATTAAGCATCATATATTAATTTTCTATTCATGTTTTCATATTTTGTATAATGTCCATATTATTTGTCCTTTATTTAACTGGGTTATTTGTATTGTCGTTTATAAATTCTGGATATTAACACTTTGCTGTTTACATGTTGGCTATATTAACATTTGTTCTAGTTTGTATAAAATTCTAGTTTCTTTAAAATTCTAATAACGAGTGTCGGAAAGGTTATAGAACAAAGGAGACTCTTATACATGACTTATAAGTAATGGGATTAGGAGGGGTCATAGAAATCACAGCCTCACAATCAATGGGGGTTACTCAATTCACTAATCAGTAATACATGCTATAAGTTTCACAGTCATTAATTTTGTGCTTTTTGTGACAGTAATAGTTCAACAAAAATAATTTTTATTAATATCACAATAAATTTACCCAAACATTTTGTTTCTTCTAGTTTGTTGGAAATCTTTCTGTTTTCCTGAGAGCATCTATTGATAAACATAGGCTGTGAATATAAAAGTTGTCAAATGTTCACAGCTTAAGAAAATGTGGCACATATACACTATGGAATACTATGCAGCTGTGAAAAATGATGAGTTTGTGTCCGTCATAGGGACATGGATGAATCTGGAAACCATCATTCTCAGGAAACTGACACAAGAACAGAAAATCAGACACCACATGGTATTACTCATAGACGGGTGTTGAACAATTAGAACATGTGGACACAGGGAGGGGAGCATCACACACTACGGTTAGTTGGCAGGGACTAGGGGAGGGACAATGCGGGGTGGGGAAAGTGGGGAGGGGTAACATGGGGAGAAATACCAGATATAGATGATGGGGGAAGGAAGGCAGGAAACCACCTTGCCATGTACGTACCTGTGCAACAATCCTGCATGATCTGCACATGTACCCCAGAACCTAAAGTACAATTTAAAAAAAAAAGTTATCAAATGTTCAAGATAACTTTATTCATTTTTTGTGAGATTTTTATTTAAAAAAAAATATTCTTTTTTAAACTTTCTTTACTATATTCTTCATTGTCTTTATAATGACATTATTGTCGTTATAAAGAATGACATGTTTTTATACTGAAATGTCTTTAATATTCAAGAAGTTTATTTCTGGGTATTATGTGGAATAAGTATAACTTTTTTTGAAAGGTAAGAATTTCAAGCCCCAAGCTTTGTTACTGAAGAAGTCAGCATGATGAGAATTATTAAACACAAACATTGAATAAATTTCCAAATTGAGTATATTGTGTGGCATTATAAGCATAACTAAATAATGAAACTGGATTTAAGTAATGTTGGTGTGTAACAAAGGGTAAACATTGAAATAATAGAGAAATTTGGGAAACTTCAAATTTTGGGGGGAAATAAGGTGGATTTGGCAAAGGAGAATGAGAAGAAGTATCCAGGGAGGCTGGAGAATAAATAAGAGAATACGGTGTCCTGAAGAAAGCAGAAAAACTATTTCAAGGAGCAGTGATTGTAGATGTCAAAGGAGTAGATTGTAGGTGCTGTTGCTAGGTGTAATCTAGCAGAATACATTATACTTGACCTTGTGTACTTCATTTATACATAAAGTATATGGCCAATGTATAAATAAAGAGTTGCCTGTATTAGTCACCTTGAAAACTGTTTCAGTGTGGGAAGTAGAAGAAAATAAGCCAGAATAAAATAGGTTCAAAAGAGAATGGGATTAGAGTAATTGAAGACAAGCGATTAGAAATAAATAGCTATAAAAGGAGAAATGGCTGGCCAGATGTGGTGGCTCATGCCTGTAATCCCAGCACTTTGGGAGTCCCAAGCAGGTGGATCACTTGAGGTCAGGAATTTGAGACTAGCCTGACCAACATGGTGAAACTCCATCACTACTAAAATTAAAAATTAGCCAGATGTGGCGGTGCTTGCCTATAATCCCAGCTACTTGGGAGGCTCAAGCAGGAGAATTGCTTGAATCTATGAGGCGGAGGTTGCAGTGAGTGCGAGATCGCACTCCAAGAGCAAAACTCTGTATGAAAAAAAAAAAAAAGCAATGAAGGCAAGAGAAATGGGGTTCTGGAGGTAGGCAAACTGGGATAAAGAAAGCTGTTAGTTTTTTTAAAAAAACATTAAATGAAATAACTCCATTTTGTTGTTTTTTGATGTGAAGGACTTAGTGGAGAAATTAAAATTGCAGCTTCAGAAGCAGCAGCAAGATTGCTGGAATGATAACTGTGAATAGATAACAGGTGTGATGGTTAATGTTGAGTGTCAACTTGATTGGATTGAGGGATACAAAGTACTATTCCCGGGTATGTCTGTGAGGGTGTCCTCAAAGGAGGTTAGCATTGTGTCAGTGAACTGGGAGACCCAGAACCACCCTCAAGATGGGCAGAAACCATCTAATCAGCTGTCGATGTGACTGAAATAAAAGCAGGCAGAGGACAGCAGAAAGATGAGACTGGCTGAGTCTTCTGGCCTCCATCTTTCCCCTGTACTGGATGCTTCCTGCCCTTGAACATTAGACTCCAAGTCTTCATATTTCGAACTCTTGGACCTACACCAGTGGCTTGCCAGGGGCTCTCAGGCCTTCAGTTGCAGACTGAAGGTGCACTGTTGGCTTCCCTACTTTTGAGATTTTGGGACTTGGAAATGCTCCACAGCTTGCTGATGGCCTATTATGGGCCTTTACCTTGTGATTGTGTGATCCGATACTCCTTAATAAACTCTCTGTTATATGTACCTCTATCCTTTTAGTCCTGTCCCTCTAGAGAACCCTAATACAACAGGAGACAGGACCTAGTCACAGTTAGAGAAGTGGACATTAGTTAGATGCAGACAGTTCATCCATGTGAAAAGGAGAGATAACAGAATGTAGGTATAGATCTATGAAGGTGAGCAGATGTAGCAACCATAGATTTTGATTACTACATTTTTACAAATGAAATAGAAAATAAACTCATCAACAAGAGTGAAAATGGGAAGGAGAGAAAATAAGAACTATTACTCTAAAAAACCATGAGAGTGAATGGAGCAGGGAATATTAATTTTTCTAGGAAATGTGAAGACATGAGCTTTGCATCATGAATTTAAGGTGAAACAAAAAAATAGATTCTTAGTTATATTTTAAATTTGTTTCATTTATTTAAAAATCTGAGCATAATATCCATAGTTTTAGTATTATTCAGAAGTGTTTCACTGTCCTAAGAATCCTCTGTGCTTCACCTACTCATCCCTTTGTCCCCCATAACACCTGTCAACTACTGATGTTTTTTAAAACTGTCTCCATAGCTTTGCCTTTTCTGGAATTTCATGTAGTTCGAATCATACAGTATGTAGCATTTTCTGATTGGCTTCTTTCAGTTAAAAACATGCATTTGAGATTCCTTCATGTATTTTTATGTCTTGATAGGTAATTTGTTTTTAATACTGAATAATATGTCATTATCTGGATGTATTACCATTTATTCATTTACTTAATGAGGGACATCTTGGTTGCTTCCAAGTTTGGCAATTATGAATAAAGCTGCTGTAAACATTCTTGTGCAGGCTTTTATGAGGACCTGTTTTTAAGTTCATTGAGCAAATACCAAGGGGCATGACTGCTAGATTATATGATAAGATTATGCTTATTTTTGTTAAAAAAAAGAAAAAAGGTGCCAAACTGTCTTCCAAAGTGACGTAAAATTTTCATTCCTGCAATGAATGAGGGTGCACGTGGTCCCACGTCCTCAGCAGCATTTGGTGCTATCTGCCTTTCACATTCAGGAGGTTCCATCCTCATAATTATTATGCATTTATTGTTAAAATGAAAATCTTCAATTCATCCCCAGCTTAATTTCTAAAACCATCTTGAGTGAGTTCCTTAAAGTCTAAAATTCCCCAGAAAATAAAAGTTAACTATCTATTGAGAGCTGAAGGTTGCAGAGCAAAAGAGTGATACTAAATTGGTTATGGTATTAAACCTAAGCTGGGAAATTCTTATATCTAAAGAAAAGGTATGATATTTCAGACATATTTCCTACATTTCCTTCTTTTTTACATGTGTAAACTTAAGGTAGTCTGGAGTAGCATATTCTTAGAAAAATCAGAGCACTTCAAAAAATTGTTGTTTATAATGTTTAGAAATGTAGACCTAACATTTTCATGGTAATTAGACTAGAGTAGACTTAGCTAAACGGAGCCATTTATTAGCCTGTTTTATATATTGTTTTAGACAGATTTAGTAGATGATAAACTACCGAAGGAGAATAAAATAGTGTAAAACTACTTTGAGGAGGTATCTAATAAAAATAAGATAATTGTGGCATTTCTACTACCCACACTCAATTTAGAATACTAATAGGATAATAAAAATCACTAGTATGTAAAACAACTCACAGTGATAGGAAGCATAAAAATATAGGTAGCAAATTTCAGTGAGGAATATTAACATTCATTAATGAGCTCATAAAATCAAATGCTTAAAGCCAAAGTACTTCCATGTCTCAAAGCTGATTTTAAAGGGTTTTGTTGTCATTGTTTTGCCAGCGGCCTTTGCCTTATTAATACAACAATATTGGGCCAGTGAAAAGTCATATGACTAATTTTATAAACATATTTTATAGAGTTAAATATTAATGTTTATAATTTATTACTGTAAATTAGTCACAAAAATGAAAAGAAACAAAGACTGAATTTGAACAGAAGGAAATATTAAGGGAAGTAGAATAAGTGGAGCTTACCTAAAGCACAAATGAGATGAAAAATATTTGCAACCCATAGGAGATCCTCAGACATTTCCCAATGGGAACAATATGGGTTTATAGTGTGGATAGCAAGTATGGTTACAGCCTGCTTTTGTACCCTTTGGAAAGCACAATGAGGGGAATGCAATAATTTGGTTTAGGGTAAGTGGATGTCTATCTCTGAAAGTGCATAAAGGAGGTTGGGGACTGATTCTTTAAGACAATGAAGCACAAAGCAAAAAGTATGTGTGCAGAAGTCAAACAGTACTGGATTTTAGTTCTTATTTGGTCATTTAACTGTACAAGACTCTGGCAGCTAACTTAAATTGTCACAACTTCCATCATCTCCTCTGAAAGTATGAATGTTAATAACTATCTCTACAAGTTGTTATAAGGATTATTGTATTAGCATACATAGTAGGACTTGGGCAGAGTTTGAAATTAATCTTATTAAACTCTGACTGACCATTAGCCATAGATAAGTGACTGTTTTCTCAAGAGTTAGAGGGAGAAATTTTACATAATTGTGGGCTTTTAAAAATTATTAGTTCACTTATGATAATAAGTTGTTATTTTGATTATTATTATAATAAATCATATATACATATATATGTATATTATTCAGAGTTCTCCAGAGAACAAAATCAGTAAGACATATAGATATATATAAGGAAAGATTTAGGATGGGAATCAGCTCATATTCATTATTATGGAGGCCCACAAGTCCAAGGTTCTGCTGTCTGTAAGCTGGAGAACACATCCTCTGCATTTTGTTCTATTGAGGCAGGCCCCAGTGAGTTAGATGGTGCCTACCGACACTGGTGAGAGTGGACCTCTTTTACCCCTGATTATTTGCTATAGACTCAAATGCTAATATAAAAACACTTTCATAGAAACCCCCAGAAATGTGTTTTCCCAGCTGTCAGCTCATTCTTTAACGCAGTTAAGTTGACACTTAAAAGTAACCATCAGGCCAGCACAGTGGCTCACACCTGTAATCCCAATAATTTGGGCAGTAAGGTAGGAGATTTGCTTGAGGCTAGGAGCTGAGATCAACCAGGACAACACAGTGAGACCCCGCCTTTAACAAAAATAGCTAGGCATGGTGGTATACACCTGTAGTGGGATGATAGCTCAAGTCCAAGAGTTTGAGGTGACAGTGAGCTATATTGACACCACTGCACTCCAGCCTGGGTAACACGGAGAGATCCTGTCTGAAAAAAAAAATCTATCACAATATGTATATTCAACATTGTACCATTTGAACTAATATAATGCTTGTTGTATATTCATAACTGATCTGGAACTTGTCATATAATTCATTAATTTGAAATTGTTTCAGATTATTTTATCCTCTAGCTGTTAGACCTTCATTAAAAGATTCTGAAAGAGTTGGATAGAAATTTGATTTTATCTCCAACAATTTATAGCACAAGTTGTCTTGTAAATAAAATCCAACCAGTAAAGACATAAAACAAGTTAAAATATTAGTTCTATTGTAAGCCAACAATGAAAATTTAATCTTAGTACATTTTGACATATGCATTTTCCACTGGAATGAAAATGAATCATGAATGGATATGGTAGTTGTTTCAATGACAACAGAAGGGAATTTTGTTAAAAACCTTTTTATATTTAATAATGTTTGCTTCTACTTTTATATATAAATTGCAAAAAATTATATTTACAATTACTAGTTGCTTTAATTGTATTCTGGTAGTAATGCCACAATTCTTTTACTGTGAATTGGAAAACATATCACTTATAGAAGGTGATAATATTTAGTCATTGAAATATACATGGAATTACAAAACCAAATAAAACTGTACATTTTCATTAGACTCATATTGAAATATTATTTTGCTTTTTAATACTATGATATGAAATACTAAACTTTGCAGTTTGTGTTATAATATCTCGCGCTGTATTAGAATCCAGTTGTATGGTATGAAATATTCCATTTTCTTAAACAACAACAAAATAACTCATTGGATAAGTCTACAGCATGATGCTAGATTGGAGAGGAAAAACTATGTATCTGAATACTTAATTCTTCTGGCATTTCGTATAGACATTTGACTGCTTCAACTATAAAGACATCCAAAGAGTGGCTTTAATTACAGCAGATTTGACCTTTACAAATTTATCTCACACATTTTGGAATGATGTATTGTCAAGATTAAAGCTGTCTGTGACTTTAAAAAAATCCAATATCTCTTTGGTGGCTAAAATCATTGGATATAACAAAAGGTTTGTCAAGGACAAGTAATTGATTTTCAGTGTGAATCAAAATCTAACGGTGAATTTAAGTATTTTAGTTTCTGAATATAGTTTCAAAGTTCTTTGGAGGATAACTTCTGCAATATGTAATGTACAAAAGTCTTTTTAAAAAATTTTCATGGATAGATATGTTTTAATTTTTATACAGGGCTAATTAGTATAATTTATCTTTGTTATTCTTGAAATTAATTCATAGAGCTCTCTGTAAAGTAAAACCATGACTAAACATTGAAGAATTATTATGATGACTATTGCTGTAAAATGTGCATCTGATACTAATCAAATAGGTTTAAGAACTAATTTCTAGCATCATTTTATGTGTGAACACGCAAGTTTTAGTGCGTATGTTCGTGTATAGGTGTGTTTGTTTCTGTAGATTTAAAAGTCCATAGACCACAAATCCATCTTAATCATCTAAATGGATTTTTAAGATTTTTAAAAATCATTCAGAAGTGTGGATGTTTGCATATGCAGGAGGTAGATTTGGTATGATAATGCAAATCAAAAGGATTTTATTCTTTTTTTCATGTGTTTAGCAGAGTTATCTTTATCAGTTTCAAGCATAGAAATTGGTTTGTTTATTTAGATAATATTTATTTAGTACATCAGTTTCAAGCATAAAAATTGGTTTGTTTATTTAGATAAACAACTTCCCAGTTGTTTATGCTTCATCAATAGGAAGATTCTATTTCTTTCAACAAGGGACTCATTCTTTCCCCTGTAACTTTCCAGTCGTGCCCCCTCACAGAATGACTTACTCAAAATTTAGCAACTAAAAGTACCAATAGGGGTTAAAGATATTATTTTTCACAGAAGCTTCTTTTACTACTGTTGAAATATAGTAAGATTTCAGTTCATTCTTGAACTTTCACCAAATGTTTTCACTAGCACCTATGTAGTTGACAATGCTGGATCAAAATTGATACTATTTATTTTTTGGTAGAAACTTTTTTTTTTGTGAGACAAAGTCCCTCTCTGTTGCCCAGGCTGGAGTGCAGTGGTATGATCTTGGCTCACCATAGCCTCCACCTCCCAGGTTCAAGTGATTCTCCTGTCTCAGACTCCTGAATAGCTGGGATTACAAGCACGCACCACTGCACCCGGCTAATTTTTTGTATTTTTAGTAGAGATGGGGTTTCACCATGTTAGCCAGGCTGGTCTTGAACTCCTGACCTCAGATAATCTGCCCATCTCAACCTTCCAAAGTGCTAAGATTACAGGTATAAGCCACCATGGCTGGCCCATTTGTCAATGTATTGAATTCATTTTTTTATGTTGTTGATATTTTCTTGCCTAATATTTATTCTAGGTTGATGATGAAAAATTTATGATATTTTAATGAAGTTATCCCATATGCATACTGTGATAACAAAATTAAAGAACTTTGGTTTAACCTGAATGCAACAGCATATGGAGGAGAAATGTTGTTTAAATTCTTAATTATCTTATACATAAAAATGAAATTTGAAAATAGTTATAACTATTTTATGTTAGTAAAATATAATTTTATATATTTCTATAATAAGACATAAAAAGAGTACTTCATAAACCGTTGTAATATATTTTAATAAGTATGGGAACAGGTGTGAATTTTATTATAGATTTCAGTTCTTCTAAATTACCTCTTTAATGTTCAGTGACCCACTTAGTTATTTATTTTAACTGAGCATTTCTCCTAGGTATCATTCAGAATTAGTAAGATCCATGAAATGTAAAATACTATTTATATTTTACAAAGATCCTTTGATTACCACTTCACCATCAGTTAATACCAACTGGGTCTTGCATTTCTTGAAAAACTGCATAAGAAGATGGGGATAACTTTTGTGGTTTAGTGTGAGAACTATTTGCTAAATTCTCTTTAGGGATTATTTAGCATTGATAATATCACGTTTTTGTTTCTGCAATGAAATGAAACATTTTTATAAAGAGTTATTTATAGGTACAATGTTAGTTTTTGAACTATTATACATACACAAACACATTTATATAGACTAAGGTTTGCATATATACAGGAGGAACATTTTAAAACATTTTAATAATGATATATTCCTTCTACCAGTTAAATAGGGCAATATATGCTGCCCTTTGAGATCAGTAGAATGGAAGAGGATCATTCGCAATATGTAAAAATGTTTACCATTACATGTTAAAACATCAACATTGAGTTTTCTTCTAATGTAATGATATCCTAGTATACAGTTGGTGTAATTATCATGAAACAAGTTTGGGCCATTATGTTAAAAGTGTCACAGTCTATGTGATAAAAATAACTACAAAGTGAATATGTAAATACCAAGCATTGAGTTCATCAACTCACCACTATTCAGATTCAAAGACTGTAGGTCTGTGAATGGTACTGCAGAGGGGATGATTGGGTAAATACTTCTTTAGCTTTCAATTCAGTTAAAACCATGAACAAGCAGCTTTATTAAATAAAAGGTAAGCCTTTAATTAATACCTTATTTATCTTTAAATTTATCTTTAAATAAGGTATTAAACAAGATTCATTTTTTTTATTATTTCAAAAATTAGTGAGAATTTAACTCACAATTTAAGCTGCACAAACCAACTAAAGGTCACTTTTAAAATTACAATTTGAACTCTTAAAATTAATATAGTAAGACCTATGATCAAATGCTGAAAGAGCTGAATTGCAGAAACTGGGGAGGCAAATTCCTTATTATTTGAGAAATGTGAGTTGGTGGGAAAAGTCTTAAAAATACAGGAGATATAATAAAATGTTTTATTATTATTAACTGCAGCAGAGGTAAATAAATCACAAGGAAATTCAGCTTATATTTGGAAAGGGTATGTCTCAATATCTCAGATGCTGATGTGTTCATTTGTAATTATTACTTTGACATAAATATGGTATTCATTGGAACCCTTAGTAAAATGCCTAGGAGGTGAATCTATTCATTTATTTAGATTCGTCATAATCGAAATTATTGGCAGGTATTTATTTGATGTTTAAATTAATACTGGGAGTGATTTGTTAAATTTAGTGCTGTTAAATGGGCACTGGAATTATTATTTTTATTTATTTAATAGAGTCTTCATAATGTTTAGTAAATATTAATTTGGGTTTCATATGTAAGTAGCTGATGTAACATTTGTGGTAAATTACTTTTCCAGGGAGTTGCTAAAATTATAAGTTATGCTGAATAATTTATTAGCAAAAGGAATCATTATTTGAGGAAATTCGTATGGGAAACATAGTCTCCACTGAGAAGTTCAGCCCTGGGACTATGTCTTCCTGTATATGTCATCAAAATAATTAGATAGTGTATAATATCTATCTATCTATCTATCTATCTATCTATCTATCTATCTATTATTACGTTGGAATAGCATGCTTGGCTGTTGTCAGAAAAGTGGCATACATATTACAGGTGTTTAATGAGCATCTTTAATACTACTTTATTAATGCTATAAGTATGATATATAAACATATGTGAATTAATGTATTTTTCAGCCCTGCAAATTATTCACTATATGTGATAAAGAGTGCACTAAATGAGTTGAACATAATAACATTCTACAGTGATACAGATTATCTATATTTTGAACCATTTAGTAGTTTTGACAAATAATATTAAATTCCCACGCTTTACTCCATGTTATATTTTTGAAGAAAGCATAAATTATAACATACTTAATGAGTTTTTAAAGGGAAGCTTTAGGAAAAGAAAAACCACATTAATTAGATATAATTAAAATATCTGGCTGAGAATGATGTTTTCCCAAAGTATTCAAATAAATGAAAGCAGGTTTTTCTGAAGATACTCCTTCAGTTAACCTAGGGTTTTTTCTCTTACTGGTACTGATGAAGTGATTATTATGCCTGAGGTCAAGATCATTGCAGATCTAGTAAGCAAGTAAGATTGTTAACATCGTTTATTGCTTCTTAGTGCCACTGTCTAAATACACAAAAGGATTGGCTATTTTGGTATCAATGGGGGACTATGGCAAACCAATATTTTCTCAGAGCATGAGTGACTTTCTTTTGAGCTCTTTCAGAGGGTGATTTCATACTTTTGGTACTTTTTATACATACCTTTATGTATTCATCTCCCTTTTGCCTCAGAATGGTTCTCAGTTTAATTACTGATTATCCCCAACCATCATATATTTAGTCTTTGTTATGTGAAATACACTTGGAAAGAAAATAAAACAAATGTATCAAAATCATTTTCTAAAAGAGATTTTTTTCAGACAATTCTCCAAGATAATTGGGGTTACAAGTATTGGGTCTGGAATTAGATAACTTTGATTCTTGCTGTGCTATTTTTTTAAAATGTGACTTTTGACAAATTTTGTAATATTTAAAGGCTGTGTTCCTTCATCATTAAAATGCAATTAATAATAGTATCTACCTCTTAGACACAATTATATTATATCTCTCAATTCTTACTATATATATTAAGTGCTACTATGTGCAACAAATTTACCAAGCACTGGAGATTATAAAAGAGTGAGAGGAAAACAAAGAACTCACCTATTATGTGCAGAAAAAGCAAAACTCAAAATATTTTTTCTATTTTCTCACACAACAACAATTAACGTAGACTTCTGTGACCATATAAAGTGGTGGACACCAGTAGTCCTTCGATTCAATTCTGATGCAGTCTACCTGGAGACAGCATCAGATCTCACAGATTAAGTGCTCAGTCTTCAAGACTGTCCTGCTTCAGACACTAGTCATTAGTTCAGACCTCCAGAACTTCTGACCAACCCAGCTTGAAGTTGGGGTTCCCATCAACTCTTCTTTGGGTTCAATTAATTTGCTGGAGTGGATCACAGAACTCAGAGAAACACATTTGCTGATTTATTATAAAGTATATTACAAAGGATATAGATAAAGAAATTCACAGGGTAAGGTAAATGGGCAGGGGCACAGAGCTTCCATGCCCTCTCTAGAAACCTCCATGTGTTCAGCTCTTCAGAAGCTCTCCTAAGATAGTCTTTCTGGGTTTTTATAAGAGCTTTATTATGTTGACATGATTGATTAAGCTGTCAGCCATTGGCCATTAACTTAACCTTTAGCCACTCTCTCCTCCCTGAAAGCCAATAGTGAGGTTGAAAGTTCTAATCCTCTAATCATGCCTTAGTCTTTCAGATGACCAGTCCCATCCTGAAGCTACCTAAGGGCTACCAGTCATCAGTCCATCAGTAGCATACAAAAAGACATCACTTCAAAGATTTCAAGGATTTTAGGAGTTGCATGCCAGGAAATGGAGACAAACCCAAATATATGTGCATTTTATAATATCGCATTCATGGAGACAATCATTTATCAGATAACCACACAAACAAATATAGATTTGCAATTATGACACATGCTATGAAAGAGATTCCTGGGAGGGATTGCCTTTGAGAGAACAAGTAGGCCAGACGGAGATCTCCCGAGAAAGCGACGTTTCAGGTCATATCTGAGGAAAGAGTAAAAGTTAATTAGGAAAATGCAAGAACCCTTCACAACAAAGAATTATCCAGCCCAACATGTCAATGATGCTGAGGTTGAGAAACCTTTCTGTATAGGTAGTAGTAAGGTAGTAAAATTTAAAATTCATCAATAAGGATGTTTAAAAGCCATTTTTTTCCTTACAAATGACAGAGTGCCATTAAAGCAAAAGATGGAGAGTAGGACGAGTGGGGGTGGTGACTTGTTGGATTTTCATTTCTAAATAACCAATTTTGGTTGTGGCATGGAGAACTAATTAGAAAGGAACAGGGCAACAGGATGCAAGAGGACGAGTGAGTAGGTTTTATAGTAGAAACAAGGCAGGATAACAGTAGATTCAATTTGGGTGACAATGGAATGTATGTAAAGCCAGTGAATACATGAGGCTTAAATGTGTGCTTGATAGTGTATACATGTTAAGCATAATGCAGTTTATTATTTTATATTCATTATTTGTTAGATGATGGACAACTTGATCCATTTGAGGTTACCTGGGCACAACAAGCTTCTTATATTTCAATATACTTTGAAAATTATCAGGCTACTTTTATGGAATTATTGAATTGAAAGTCAAGGAGAACCTGACATTTATGTTTTTCTCTAAAAATCTGCATGAACTTGAATAAATCACTTAAGTTGTTAGTGTCTACAGTTTATTTATCTGTGGCATTATAGAGATGAAATAGATAATTATTTAAATCCTCATTTAACTCAAATTTTAAATATGTTAAGTCAATTATCTGTGCGTATTCAACATTGTAGAGTTAGATAAGGCACCACTTTTGTTATCAAGATATAATAAACTAGAAGGTAACCTCAGACATGTATGAAACACCTATAACTTATTTTAGAAAGAGGAGTTCAATAAAAATTTTGGAAGTGCACAATAATTCCTGAAAATATAGCATCAACTTATTATTAGAGCAAGATATTTAAAATAAATTGAAATTAGCCATATCATAAAAGTTTACTTCTTTATGTTTGTGCCCTAAAGATAAGGGTAGTGATTTTCATATGATTTTTGTCCCAGTTTATTTGAAGGATCTAGTGGATAAAGTAGATTACCACTGATGCCTGTCACCCAATATGGATATATCATTCTATCTCTATTATACTAATGAACTGAATCAAAAATGTATTACAACTTATGTAATATAATGTAGCTAGAAAGCGATAGAACTGGAATAATTACTAAACCAAAACTCATAAGTGATGTGCCACCTCTTTGAAAATATGTAAGTAAAAATGTGCTAAGAATTAAGTATAAATAAGTTTAGCATTTCTTTGCCATACATATTTTATTAACACTTATGAATTAGTTTGACCCATATTAAATGGTCAGTCTTATTTGTGTTCTAATACTTTGTTTGTTTCAAAATAATATTTAAGTATGTTTTACATTTCCAGAAGAGGGAATTACCTAATCTTCAGCATGTGTGCAGTTTACTCTCAAAGAATGACTTTGCATCAGTAGGATTTGACTTAAGGGGGTGTCATTTTCATCATAAGCCTATTTAGATACTTTTACAATATGATATAATTTGCTCTAGGAGTGTTGTATATTAAAAGCAAGCACAGGAGGAGGATTCTGGAAAGATGGAAGTGTAGGAAGAACCTAAAATATGCCTTCAGAACTAGAGAATAATTAAACTGTCAGAATCTATCTGTTATTATATGTTGTAATTCTGATCTCTCTTAAAGACTTGCAATTTCTGGAACAAGGCTTGGATGGTAAATTGTAGTTAATTTTAGTCAATTGCTGCCCATAGCACAGCAGCAGCTACCTATCCCTGACCTTTCAACCCGTAGCAGGTACCTGTATGTTCCTGAAGCAGTTTGCACACAGTTTGAGGGAGTCAGAGGAGCAAAAAGGACCTTGGTTTCCAAATATAAAAGATTTGTGCTCAGATTGATGATTATTGCTTCTGATTATAGAAGAGCAGATAAAGAGACAATGGCCATTCTTTTCCACTTGCCACCATTGTTGAAAGCTCTTTCCCACTAGCTGAAGTGACTTTCATGAAATTAAAAGGGTGAGTGCCCCACCACTCTTATTTCTTTCTCTCTCTCTCTCTTTTTTTTTTTAACTTTTGGAATCCAAGTCCCAAAGATTAGCATTTTCAAAAGCAAACTGAAATATGGAAAAAGTAGAAAGTTACCATGCATGCCCAAGAGAAGTGATAGGTTCAAAAATGACTTCTGAAAACATTAAGTTTACACCTCAGACAAATTCAAGGATAGTTGAACTAATATCAGAAAAAATGGTTCCATGAGAAAATAACATTATTTACTACGAAAATGTCCAATACAGGAAAGGAAACAGTCTATAAGAATTAAAAAATACATATAAAAGTAAAAACAAATCCAAGTAAACCCTGAGGAAGTGGAAAAATCCAATTTCCATAGTTGCATATGCATAGATTAAACTGTTCAGTGTTCACGAAAAATCTTAAGGGATGCAAAAAAAAAAAAAAAAGCATAAATATATGGCCTATTCAAAAGAACAAATAAAATAAATGGAAACTATTCTTTGAAACAATCTGATGGCAGATCCACTACACAAATATTTTAAAACAGTTGGTCTTCAAGATGCTCAGAGAACTAAAGGAAGACATGGAGAAAATCAAGAAAGCAATGTATAAACAAAATGAAAGTATTAATAAAATATAGAAACCTAAAATATCAAAATTTATTTTGGAGTTGGAAAGTACAGTAACTGGAATAAAAAGTTATTAGAGGGTTTTAAAAGTGGACTTGAGCAGGCAGAATAAAGAATCAGCGAACTAGAAGACAGGACATTGGAAATTATGGAGACTGAGGAATAGAAATAAAAAAGATGGAAGATAAGTGAACAAAATTTAAGGAATATGAGGGAAACCGTATAGCAGAGCAACATATGCAACGTGAGAGTCCCAGACAAAGAGTATTAGAATGGACAAAAAAAATATTTAAAGAAATAATGACCCCGAATTTTCAAATTTGTTGAAAATCATGATTATAAAGACCCAAGGAGCTCATTGACTCCAAGTATGACAAATGAAAAGATTCTCACTTCAAGACATGTTATAATCTAAACCTTTGGAAGACAAAAACAGAATATTGAAAGCCAAAAGACAAATGACTCTTTACATGCAAAGGATCCTCAATAATATTACAGAAGATTTCTCTTCAGAAATTTTGGAAACCAAAAAGGATTGAGCAGATACATTTAGAGTGGTTAAAAAAAAAAAAAAATCCAGCAACCAAGAATCATATGTCCAACAAACTGTCCATCAATAGTCGGAGAAATTTAGACATTCCCAGAAAGAGAAAAGCTGAATAAGGTAAATAAGTTTATTACCACTAGATCTGCTCTGCAAGAAATGCTCAAGGGATTCTAGCCATGTGAAATAAAACAGGACAGTAACTTAAAGCCATTTGAAGAAATAAATATATCAGTAGACATAAACGTGTGAGCAGTTATTAAAGCTAGTATTATTTTAACAATGTTTTATAACTCTATTGTTTTCTACATAAGAGTAAAATACATTTAAAAATTCTTAGTCTAAAGCTGGTGTTATCGTAACTTAGTTTTGTAACTTACATTTGTTTTACTCATAAGAGACTAATGTATTAAAAATTATTCATATATGTTTTTGGATATACAATGTATAGAAATAACTGAAATAGGGACAGAGGCATCAAAAGAGCAGAGTTTTGTGTGTTATTGAAATTAAGCTGATAGAAATTCACATTAGAGTGCCATAACTTTAAGAGTTAAATATAATTCCCATGGCAACCACAGGGACAATAGCTAAATAATATACATGAAAGAAAATGAGGTAAAAATTTAAATGTTTCACTTCAAAAAGTCAACACAAAAGATAGTACTACAAGAAAGGAAGGGCCCCAAAGCTACAAGACATATAGAAAACAAAATCGTAAGTAAGAAATTAATCTTTTCTTATCAGTAATTAAATGTACATGGATTAAAAATGATGCAACTGTATGCTGTTTACAGGAGACTATTTCTGTATCCAAAGACACAAATAGATTGAAAGTGAAAGGTGGAAAATAATATTATATGCAAATGATAACAAGGATAAACTAATAGCAGAAAAAAATAGACTCTAAAAAAATGGTTCCATGAGAAAAGGACGTTATTTGCTTCTAAAATGTCCAACACAGGAAAAAATATAATAACTATAAACATTTTTGTACCCAATAGCAGACTGTCAAAACATATGAGGCAAAAATTGACAGAACTGAAGGGGCAAATAGACAGTTGTACAAAAATAGTTGAAGACTTCAATATTCCACTTTCAATAATAGGGAGAAAAATCACAGAGAAGATAAGTAAGGAATCAGGGAACATGAACAACACAATAAACTGGATATAATAGAGATACATGGAACACTCTACTGAACAAAAGCAGAATGTATATTCTTCTCAGGGGTTCTTGGGGCTTTTTCAAGGATATGTTTGCCCACAAATTAAGTCTTGATGTATTTTAAAATATAGATGCCAAAAAAATATGTTATCCAACCACAATGGGATGAAATTAGAAATCAATAACAAAAGAAAAACAATAAAATTCATGAACTTGTGAAAATTAAACAACAAACTCTAAACAATCGGTGGTCCAAAGATAAAATCACAGGGATATTAAAAAAAAAATATTTAGAGATGAATGAAAATAGAAACATATAGCAAAACTTATGGAACACACTAAAATCAGCGTTAAATGGGGTGTTTATAGGTATAAATCTTTACATTAAAAAACGAAATATGTCTCAAGTCAATAAACAAGCTTTATAACTTAAAGAACAATAAAAAGTAGAACAAACTAAACCCAAAGGTATTAGAAGGGAAGAAATAAAGACTAAAACAGAGATAAAAAAAAAAAAAAAGAGTAAAAGAAATAAAATCAACATCCAAATTAGGTTCTTTGAAAAGATCAACACAATTGGCAAAAAGCTAGACGAACTTGAAAAAAAAAAAGAGGAAAAAAAAAGAAAATAAAGACTCAAATCACTAAAATCAGAATTGAAAGTGGGGACCATACTACTCATTCTACAGATATAAAAAGGATTATAACAGAGTACTATGTGCAACTGTAAACTAAAATTTAGATAATCTTAATGAAATGGACAACTTCCTAGAAAGACAAAACCTGCAGACAAAATCATGAAGAAATCAAAAATTAAAATAGACCTGTAACTAATAAGAAAATTGAATCAGTAACCAAAAAATCTCCTGATAAAGAAAAGCTTCAGATTTGATGTCTTTACCAGTGGATTCTACCAAAAATTTAAAGAAGAAGCAATACCAATTCTTTTCAAACTTTAATAAAATGTTAAAGATGAGGGAAAACTTCCTAAATTAGCTTGTGTGGTAAGCATTACCCAGATACCAAAGCAAGACAAAAATACCACAAGAAACAAAAACTAGAGACCAGTATTCCTTATGAACATTGATACAAAACTCCATGACAAAATACTGAAAAACAGAATTAAAAAGCATATTAAAAAGATTACAAACCATGGACAATAAGATTTATTCCTGGACACAAGGATGTTTGATCTCATAAAAGTCAGTCAAGGTAACACACCACCTTAAGAGAAGGCAGGCAGAAAAATACATGATAACCTCAATTGATGCAGAAACAAAAAACATTAGACAGGATTTAACACCCTTTCATGATAAACACACTCAACAGACCAAGTGTAGAAGAAAGCTTCCTTAACCTAATAAAAGCTATATATGAAAAATTCACAGCAAAGATCAACTTAATGGTTGAAGACTAAACGTTTTTACTTTTAGGTCAGGAACAATACCTGATAGTGCCTTTTGATACACATTTTTGAAAATATTTTCACAAAACACAGTGTCTATGTTTCCTTTCGTTGACTGTGCCTTTAGTATCATATTAAAGAAATCATTACCAAATCCAATGTCATGAAGTTTTTGCCTATGTTTTCTTAAAATAATTTTACAGTTTTAGGTTTCATATTTGGGTCTTTGATTAATTTTCAGTTAATTTTGTTATAGATGGTGTTAAGTAAGGTTTCAACTTCATTGTCTTGCATGTGGACATCCAGGGTTGTTTTTTATGCCACTTGTTAAAAACTTTGTATTCTATTCCATTGGTCTGTATGCCTGTGTTTATTCCAGTACTACACTATTGATTACTGTATCTTTTTATTTTTTATTGTACTTTAAGTTCTGGGGTACATGTGCAGATCTTGCAGGATTGTTGCATATGTATACATACATGCTATGGTGGTTTGCTATCTCCATCTCCCTGCCACCTACATCATCATTTCTCCCAATGTTATTCCTACCCAACCTCCGTGGCCCCAGTGGTCCCTCCCCTAGCCCCCAAGCCTCCAACATACCCCAGTGTGTGATGCTCCCCTCCCTGTGTCCATGTGTTCTCATTGTTCAACACTAGCCTATGAGTGAGAACATGTGGTGTTTGTTTTTCTGTTCTTGTGTCAGTTTGCTGAGAATAATGGTTTCCAGATTCATCCATGTCCCTACAAAGGACATGAACTCATCATTTTTTATGGCTGCATAGTATTCCATGGTGTATATGTGCCACCTTTGTCCAGTCTATTGTTGATAGGCATTTGGGTTGGTTCCAGGTCTTTGCTATTGTAAACAGTGCTGTACTGAACATATGTGCATGTGTCTTTATAATAGAATGATTTATAATCCATTGAGTATATAACCTGTAATGGGATTGCTGGGTCAAATGATATTTCTATTTCTAGATCCTTGAGGAATTGCCACATTGTCTTCCACAATGGTCGAACTGATTCACACTCCCACCAACAGTGTAAAAGTGTTCCTATTTCTCTACATCCTCTCCAGCATCTGTTGTCTCCAGATTTTTTAATGATCGCCATTCTAACTGATGTGAGATGGTATCTCAATGTGGTTTTTATTTGTATTTCTCTAATGACCTGTGATGATGAGCATTTTTTCATATGTTTGTTGGCTTCATTGATGTCTTCTTTTGTAAAGTGTCTGTTCACATCCTTTGCACACTTTTGAATGGGTTTGTTTTTTTTCTCATAAATCTACTTTAGTTCTTTGTAGATTCTGGATATTAGCCCTTTGTCATATGGGTAGATTGCAAAATATTTTCCCCATTAGATTGGTTGCTAGTACCCTCTGATGATTGTTTCTTTTGCTGTGCAGAAACTCCTAAGTTTAATTAGATCCCATTTGTCTATTTTGGCTTTTGTTGCCATTGCTTTTCATGTTTTAGTCATGAAGTTCTTGCCTATGCCTATGTCCTGAATGGTATTCCCTAGGTTTTCTTCTAGGGTTTTATGGTGTTAGGTCTTATGTTTAATTCCTTAATCCATCTGGAGGTAATTTTAGTGTAAGGTGTGAGGAATTGCTCCAGCTCCAGCTTTCTACCCATGGCTAGCCAGTTTTCCCAACACCATTTATTAAACAGGGACTCCTTCCCCCATTGCTTCTTTTTGTCAGGTTTGTCAAAGATCCGATGGTTGTAGATGTGTGGTGTTGCTTCTGAGTCCTTTGTTATGTCCCATTGGTCTATATCTGTGTTTTGGTATCAGTACCAAGCTGTTTTGATTACTGTAGCCGTGTAGTATAGTTTGAAGTCAGGTAGCATGATGCTTCCAGCTTTGTTCTTTTTGCTTAGGATTGTCTTGGCTATGCAGGCTCTCTTTTGGTTCCATATGAAGTTTAAAGTGGTTTTTTTTTTTCCATTTCTGTGAAGAAGGTTGGTAGCTTGATGGGCATGGCATTGAATCTATAAATTACTTTGGGCAGTATGGCTATTTTCATGATATTGATTATTCCTAACCATGAGCATGGGATGTTTTTCTCATCTGTTTGTGTTCTCTCTTATTTCCTTCAGCAGTACTTTATAGTTCTCCTTGAAGAGGTCCTTCACATCCCTTGTTAGTTGTATTCCTAGGTATTTTATTCTCTTTGTAGCAATTGTGAATGGGAATTTGCTCTTGATTTGGCTCTCTGTCTGTTATTGGTGTATAGGAATGCTCGTGATTTCTGCACATTGATTTTGTATCCTGAGACTTTGCTAAAGTTGCTTATCAGTTTAAGGAGATTTTGGGATGAGATGATAGGTTCTTCTATATATACAATCATGTCATCTGCAAATAGAGACAATTTGACTTCCTCTTTTCCTATTTGAATACCCTTTATTTGTTTTTCTTGCCTCACTGCTTTGGCTAGAACTTCCAGTACTATATTGGATAGGAGTGGTGAGAGAGGGCATCCTTGTCTAGTGCCAGATTTCAGAAGGAATACTTTCAGTTTCTGCTTGTTCAGTGTGATATTGTCTGTGGGTTTGTCATAAATAGCTTTTATTATTTTGAGATAAGTTCCATCAATATCTAGTTTATTGAGAGTTTTAGCATAAAAGGCTGCTGAATGTTGTCAAAGGCCTTTTCTGCATCTATTGAGATAATAGTGGTTTTTGTCTTTGGCTCTGTTTATGTGATGGATTACCTTTATAGACTTGTGTACATTGTACCAGTCTTGCATCCCCGAGATGAAGCCTACTTGATCGTGATGAATAAGGTTTCTGATGTGCTGTTGAATTTGGTTTCCTAGTATTTTATTGAAGATTTTTACATGTATGTTCATCATGGATATTGGCCTGAAGTTTTCTTTTTTAGTTGAGTCACTGCTGGGTTTTGGCATCAGGATGATGTTGGTCTCATAGAATGAGTTAGGAAGGCTTTCCTGTTTTTGCATTGTTTGGAACAGTTTCAGAATGAATGGTACTAGCTCCTATTTGTATGTCTGGTAGAATTCTGCTGTGAACCCATCTGGACTTGGGCTTTTCTTGTTTAGTAGTCTATTAATTGCTGCCTCAACTTCAGCCCTTGTTACTGGTATATTCAGGGATTCAACTTCTTCCTGGTTTAGTCTTTGGAGGGTGCAAGTGTCCAGGAATGTATCCATTTCTTCCAATATTTACTGGTTTATGTGTATAAAGTTGTTTGTAGTAACCTCTGATGGTAGTTTTTATTTCTGTGTAATCAGTGGTAATATCCCATTTTTTGGTTTTTTGTTGCATCTATTTGATTCTTCTCTCTTTATTATTAATCTGGCTAGTGGTCTATTTTGTTCATCTTTTCAAAAAACCAGCTCCTCAATTTGTTAATTTTTTCAAGGTTTTTTTGTGTCTCTGTCTCCTTCAGTTCTACTCTGACCTTAGTTATTTCATGTCTTCTGCTAGCTTTTGAGTTTTTTTGATCTTGCTCCTCTAACTCTTTCAATTTTGTCGATAGGGTGGCAATTTTAGATCTTTCCTCACTTCTCCTGTGGGCATTTATTGCTATATATTTTCCTATAAACAGTTCTTTAAATGTGTCCCAGATTACTGTATCTTTAAAATAAGTTTTGAAATCAGAAAGTGTGAGCTCTCCCACTTTGTTCTTTTTCAAGCTTATTTTTGGCTCTTTTAGCTCTCATGAGATTCCATTCTAATAGTATTCAACATAATATTAGAAATTCTAACCAAAGAAATATGTAAACATAAATAAATAAATGATTAAAATTGGAAAGAAAGAAGCAAAATTATCTATTTGCTGATAATATGAACTTACATATAGAAAACACTAAAGATTCCACAAAAATATGGTTAAAATTAATAAACCTGTTCAGCAAAGTAGACTATTAGTCAACAACCAAAAAAAGTTGTATTTTTATACATTAACAATAAACAATTTCAAAAGAATATTACAAAAGCAATTCAGTTTAAAATAGTATTAGAAAGTATAAAATAGAAATTAACCAAGGAGGTGATAAATTTGTACAGTGAAAGAAAACTAAAACAAAATTTCTTAAAGAAAAGACATTCTATGCCCATGGATTGAAAAGTTTAATATTGTTAAGATGGTAATGTTACCCAAAATAATCTACAGATTCAATGCAATCCCTATCCAAATCCCAATGACTTTTTCTTGCATAAATGTAAAAAAAAATCTTTATATTGAATCTCTTGGGGCCCCAAATAGCAAAAACAAGCCTGAAAAAGAAGAACAAAGTGGAAGGGTTCACACTTCTTGATTTCAAAACATACTTTAAAGTTACAGTAATCAATACTGTGGTACTAGCAGAAAAACAGGCATGTAGACCTATGAAATAGAATACAGAATTTTAAAAAACTGGTACAGAAAGAAGAATGATTCTTACCAGAAAATTGGTAGAATGAGGAATAATTTTATAATGGATATAGTTTGGTTCTGCAAGAGGAAAAGAGTTATGGAGACAAATACTGATAATATTCGCAAAACCATATGAGTGTACTTAGCAACATTAAATAGTATGCTTAAAAATATTTGAGATAGTAACTTTTACCAAAATTAAAAAATGGAACACAAATTACATGGAATTTTTGTAAATGCATAATTGCCTATGTGTTGCATTTTTCTTGCATCTCTATGTATTTTTTTTTTTTTTGGTATTTTTATTTCCTTATAGTTAGATCTTCCTCACAGAAGTGTAAATTCCTTAAGGTCAAATTTTAATTATTGTTACAATTGGATAGAGTGTAATTGAATGTCACAATGTTAAAAATTTAAAATACATCTATGAGAAGAATCAATTATTCTGGATAATGTAGAATAATATTATAAGGAGATAATAAAAGCATGGCTGACTGGAAGTAAATCTGTTGTATATATTGACTAATTAATAAATGAATGAGGCAAATATTTGAAAGTTTTTTCTAAATGCCCATGAAGTATTAAAACATTTTCAGAAAGTGGAAGTGATATATAAAGATGTCTTTGTCAGTATTCCCAAATCAATATGTTATGTCCAGCTATCTCAAAAACTCCTGTGCACTGGTCCTGCAAGAGCTTAGAGTTTAGTGCAAGCAACGACATTTTGTGATGACATCTTTCAGAATTTTTTTACAGGAAGTAAAATTGTAACTATTTTTACAATGGCCTAAAAAGGAATTTTTAAATGGCATAAAAGTAATTTTTAGTAGAACTTTGCATTAAATATCGTGCTGTCTAAAGTCTTTCTCCATGGTTTGTAGAAGAGTTTTGCAGCAGGTTGTCACTGAAAAACTCCTCAGGACCCCAATATGAGCTGGCCTTTAAATATGGTACTGAAACTGCCACACTGATTCATCTAGGTCAGTGCATCTTAAACTAATGGTCAAATGAATCACCTGGGGATCTTGTTAAAGTGCAGTCTCTGATTCAGTAGGTCTAGTATAGAGCCTGAGATTCTGCATTTCTAAAAGGCTCTACAGTACCTATTTTGAGTAGCAAGTGTTAACTGTGAAAGAAATTACGCATGTGTAAGAAGGTGAGAGACACTGGAGATATTGCAGATGCTGCTTGGAGTGATAGCTGGGATAAGCTGTATTCATTATGGATAGAACAGAATTTGAAAACTAAGAGTTGTTCTGAATGGAAGTCATTTCAATTGAAGAGGATATTTCCTGTGGGAATAGCTGTTGATAGGATTACTGCCATAACAAGTTATCACCACTGAGGGAAGCATCCACAAGGAATATAGGAGATACTATTAATGGGAGCTGACAGAACCCTACAGACAGCGTGCCTGTGAAGGAACCTGATTGCCTGAACACAACATTCTGAATCACCAAGGCACCCTGAATTCAATTTCACATCTTTTCTCAGGATGGTGTGGTGCTTTTTTCCCATGTGCTATAGTATGAAGAAAATATAACATTTTCCTATTGGGAAACATATTTCAATAATCAAAATTTAGGTTCAGGATCTGATTCAGTTATAGATGTCTGCTTTTAACAGGAGAATATGGGCCAAATAAAAGTGTCACCTATCATTATATTAAATATTAAGGAATAATTAAAATAATGGATAATCTTGTCTTAAAACATGTATCTAAATTGAATACAAATTTTAGACTCCTAACTTTGGTATCTGACAATTAGCTCTAAAGTTAGAGAAGATAACACCTTATTAATCTACCGTTTGAAACACTACACGTTTGTCTCTTTTGATCTAATACACAAAGCAAAGTCGTGGCACAATCTACTTCTTTGGACTTAGAATACCTCTCTTGGTTCTTTAGTGTTTCTCAATGGGTGATTACACAATTGGTCGTTAGATACGTTTCTTGTTATTATGCACATCTTTCTATGCCCTGAAGAGCTATTCACATTCCTGATCTTCTCCCACTGTCAATGCTTCAAGTAATTTTGGACCAACAAAAATCATCCCACTGCATTTCCATACACTGTAAATGAGCCCTGACACCCAGTGAAAACTGCTCTTCGGTTAATATAAATTTCTGTGTAGTTTAAGGTATTTTAATTGATAAATGCCTTCATTATCCTAAATATTGTGTAACTGTTTTAGGACAATGGTTTCTGAATTCAGGCTTTTGAGTTTTAAATTATGGATAACAACTGTTTTAGCTTGGACAGTTTGCATTCCCTTTTATTTGCTCAATTTTAAAATCTTCAAAATGTAAAGAAGTACCTCATATTTTAAAAATATTATTTTGAAATAATTTTATATTTACAGAAAAGTTGCAAAGTTAGTAAAGAGAATTCATGTATATAGCCAAAATACACTTAGCAAAATTAAATGGGTACTGCACTATTGACCAAATGACATGCTTTGTTTGAATTTCAGTTTTTCCACTAAGCTCTTTTTCTGTTCCAGGTCATAAATCAACACCCCATGTTGTCTTTAGTTGTGTCTCAGTCTTCTCTAATTTATGGCACAATCTCCAGTTTTTTTCTTGTCTTTTTATTGCTTGATTCAATTTATGAATACTGTTTAATTATTTTGTAAAATATGGGCTTCTCTGATGTTTTCTCATGATTATATTGAGTTTATGTTTCTTGCTTTTATTTATTTACTTATGGTTGGGATGAGGATGTGAGCATACCATAAAAGTATTCCCTTTTCAGTGTGTCATATGAGGACATGCAAAATATAGATGTTTTATTACTGGTGATATTAAGTGTCATTAGTTCCTTAGAGTTTTGTTTGCTATATTTTTCTACTATAAAGTTACTATTTTTGTCCCTGTGTAATTAATAAATATATTGAGATAGATACTTTGAGACTACTCAGATATCTTGCTTCTCCTCAAACTTCTGTTGACTCACATTAGCATCTATCAGTGGATCGTGCCTGCATTAATGATTACTTAATGATGATTTTTGTATTGCCTTTTTGCCTTCTATATGTATTAGAATTCTTTTGCAGGAAGAATTATTCATTTATTCCATTATTTATTCAAGTTATGACCAACTCATGGACATTTATTTTATGAGTTATAATCCAATGGTGTCATGATTTATTTTGCTGCTCAGATTGTGCCCGGTTTGGTCAATGGAATCTCTGTCAAGTTGGCCTCTTATGTCCTTTTGAGATTTCCTTATCTTTTATGAACACTTAATTTCCAGGCTCATTTCATATTTCCTAGCCCTAGGTCTAGATCAGCCACTTCTACAAGAAACCCTGGTTTAATGGTATTGTTTGATTGTTTTGAATTGGAGAATGATACTTAGAAACTAAGAGCTCTGTGTTTGGTGTCTTCATTGCTACTGGGGTATCATTGCTCCTAGACCCTTTCAGCAGACAGAGCTAGGAAGTAGATAGATGATTGATTGATTGATTGATTGAGATACTAATCCACATCTTGCTACACAGATATATTTATTACTCTGTCTGTTTATCTGTATTTTCAAACCAAGAGTTCATACTGACAACTCTTAATTCCAATCCACAAAAGTAGTTTTTCTTTTGACTTCTCTTTCTTTTAATTTCTTTCTTCATTATTGAGATGCCTAGCTCTCAATATCTACAACACATTCACTTATTTGATTACTCCTAATGTACACATGGTTTCAGAATCACATACACATAACCTTGTGAGAAACAACATTACTCACTAGAGCTCAACATTTGTTTACAGTCATTTTCGTCTTTGGCTTTACAATATTCAGTAAAAAGTACTTCTTCCAGAAGTTATTTAGGGAAGTTCACTCTTTTCCTAAATATTTGTGTGCTTATTTTTTTCATTTGTAATACAGCTAGTTTCATTTTTTAAATATTTGTATTTAATTTTGTATTCCCCACACACTGTAGGTTTAATTTATTCATTCTTTTTTTCAAGTATGTGAACCATTGCTATAGTTCTAAAAGTCAAAACTATACAAACATATTGTACTAGTCTATCCTCACATTGCTTTAAAGAAATGCCTGACAGTGGTAATTTAGAAGAAAGGAGTGATTGATTGACTCATGGTTCTACAGTCCCCACTGGAAGCATAGCAATGTCTGCTTCTGGGAGGCCTCACGAGGCTTACAATCATGGCAGAAGGCAAGGCAAGAACAGGCATATGAAATGGAAAAAACAAGAGCAAGAGAGAGAAAGTGTGGTTGGGAGGGAGGTGCCGCACACTTTTAAACCACCAGATCTCATGAGAACTCAGTCACTATCATGAAGACAGCACCATGCCATCAGGGATCCACCTCCATGTTCTAAACACCTCCTAACAGGTCCTACGTCCAGCACTGGGGATGACAATACAACATGAGGTTTGGGTGAGGCCAAATATCCAAACTATATCCCGCGTATATTCAGAAAAGTGTGATACCATTTCTTTTCATTCCTGCTATCCTGTATTCATTTCTCTCTTTATTTCATTCTTCTCATATATCTCCAACCCCTCAATAGGTAACCAATCTCTTTGAAGTCTGATTTATCCTCTCTGTATTTCTTTGGCATAAATAATTAAATATATGTAGGTTTCCCTAAGTCCACTTCTTTCTTTTTCTAAATTTTATTACCTCTATTAGTGCTATATAATCTACATGTCATGAACTTTACCTCTGTAAATTCTGTTTATTTATTTTTAATTTTTTGAGATGGAGTTTCATGCTTGTTGCCCAGGTTGGAATGAAATGGTATCATCTCAGCTCACTGCAACCTCCACCTCCTGGTTTCAAGCGATTCTCCTGCCACAGCCTCCTGAGTAGCTGGGATTACAGGAGTGCACCACTACACACAGCTAACTTTGTATTTTTAATAGAGACAGGATTTCATCATGTTGGTCAGGCTGGTCTCCACAATCCTGACTTCAGGTGATCTGCCTGCCTTAGCCTCCCAAAGTGCGGGATTACAAACTGTGAGCCACTGTGACCAGCCTACCTCTGCAAATTCTATACATTTCACTAGGTTTGGTGTATTAGCAGAGTTGTGCAAGCATCGCCATGATCTAATTAGAACATATTCATCTTCCCCCAAAATGGCCTTGTGGCCATTTAATAGTCACTCCGCATCCCCTCCACCTCAGCTGTAGGTAACTATAAATCTAATTTAGGTCTATAAATGTGACTAATTTGGACACTTCACATAAATTGAACCATAAAAATATATAAACTCCTTTTTTATGTGAGAGGTAGCATACTTCAAACATTCTTTTGCACTTTACTTTTTCTCACTTAATAATACATCCTGCACATGAACTCAGATGAGTCCATAGAGCTTGCACTCATTCTTGTTTAACACTGCCAAAAAACCCTTTTATGTAGATGTGCTATAATTTATTCAACCACTTCCTAAGTATGGTTATTTGGGTTGCCTGTAATATTTTGTAATTGCAAATAAAAAACAAATGATCTTATTCATATACATTTCCATATTATTGGGGTATGCTTTTAAGGTAGAGTCCTAGAAGTGGGAATCCAGGTCAGAAAGCAAGGATGGAGATCTATCTGTCTGTCTGCCTGTCTGTCTATCTATCTATCTATCTGTGTATCTATCTATCTATCTATTATCTATTGAGATGAAGAGGAAGAGAAAAGAGAGAAGAGAGTGTGTGTGTGTGCATGTGCGCACGTGCATGTGCAAGTGTGCAAACATCCCTTCAACACTTTTAGGCTGGTGATCATTTCTACCAGCAATATGAGAGAGGGCCTGTTTCTCCAGACTCACCAACAGGACACATTAAATTTTTGCCTATATAATAAATAGGAAACAATATCTTAGTTATGTTTTAAATAACATTTCCCTAACTATGATTGTTTACTTTTTTACCTGTTTGGAGGTCATTTTAAAATAATTATTTATAAATTATCTGATCATGTTTAGTTTTCCATTTTTTCTATCTAAGCTTTACTATTCTGTTCCCTAACTTTTAGAAATTCCTTATATAATGGGAATGTTAGCCTTTTAACCATGGTACATGTTACTTATATTTTCTCATTGTTTTTTAGTTATCTTATGACTGCTCTTATGGTGTTTTTGGCATGCATTTTAAAAAGAGTTGTGTAGTCAGATATATTAATCTTCTACTTGATTGCTATTGAGTTTGAATTATCCTTAGAAACACTTTTCCTACACCAGCTTCAAAGACAAATCTACCCATCTCTTCTAGCACTTGTATGATTTCATTTTTACATTTATCTTCCTAATCCATTTGGAAGATTAGGAATTTCTAATCCATATTGTATGTGATATTAGATGTATAGCTAACTTTATCATTTTCTAAATGGCTACCGAATTGATCCAGCACACTTAATTAAAGGCTCCTCTTTACATTAGTGATTTGAAATGTCACTTATCTTTTATATAAAATTAACATATGCACCTGAGTCTACTTACAGACTTCCCATTCTGTTTCACTGGTCTGTTTATTGCTGTACCAATGCTACACTAATTTTATTATATATATATATATTGATTTGTTTTTATCTTTTAGGGCAAATCTCCCTTCACAGATTTTTTAATAGTGGTTTTGAGCTACTCTTACTTGTTTTTATATATGAATGTAAGTATCTACTTTTTTAGCTCCCTAATATGGATTATTGATATTTTACTGGTGTAGGTAAATAAATTATTCATTAAATATTCATTCATTCATTCATTCATTCACTTATTCATTAAATAAATTAAATGTTAACTTTGTCTATCTAATGGATGAAGAGGCACAATTAAGAAATGACTATAAAATATTTTCAGTGAAGATTTTTTTTCTGAATTATATACAGTTTGTTAGAAATGTCTAACCTCAGCAGGATTAAGGTAGCACATTTCCTGTGCTGGCTTCGTTACAATAATTAAGTCTTCCAAATTCCTAAAGTCCAGATTTGTTTTGCTTTCTTTTTCTTTTTTTGAGACAGAGTCTCACTCTGTCATCAGGCTGGAGTGTGATCTTGGCCATTCCCCAAATCCTTATTGCAGATGTCATCCTAGATAGCAATTGAAAGGTCAGTAGCCTTTTGGAGTAGTGTCTGTTCACAGAGATTCTTCAAAAACAATTATTTTTTTGTGTCACTGTCATTAATGTGTAAATAACCAAGTACTATATAAATATTCCTGGTAATTTATGTTAAGTTAAATCTTTTTGACATTCAGAATGTCAAATCAAAAGAAAACAATTAAAGGAGACGGTCTCTTTTTAAAGCTCTGTGTATTTAAGAGTCACTCTTTTTAACAAATGACAGAAATTTTGGAAACCATCTAGAAACAAGTACAAAGTAGATTTTTGAATGAAAATAGTCTTGTGAGATTTTGAGTATTGTTAAAGATGAGATCATTGTCACTTTTGCCCAAACTGAAAATCTATAGGGATTAACATGCTGCTTAAATTCTAAATTTTGACTAAGACCATAAAGCAGGTAATATTTTCAGTTTCCCTCCCAAGATTCTTTCTTCTGGTACCACCTTCAATCATTTTCTTACTTACTAGGAGACTGATAAGAAGATTGACAATTTGGGCTTCTTTATCTTCTCCCAGCAGGAAGATTTCATGTCAATCTTCTATCTTTGGAATCCAACTTATTTATAAAGTAATATATCCTGAGAAAGTTACTACCCAAACAAGAAAAAGACAAAATAAACAGAAATGTCCTGTTCTTCAAATTCTCATTTATGGGAAATTGACTATTTTAATTGCAAATATCTCAGAAAATTAAGGATTTTTTTTCTTTGAAAGAAATTATTGATTTTAAGTAAATTTCAATTACAATGCATAATGTATCTTAATGTTAGGCAGAGTTTCACACACAGGCTGCTCACGATGAAGATGAATATCAAACCTTCATGTTTACAAACCATCTGTAAAGCTAAAACCACTTATAAAATATACACATGTCCAGGATGTATATATTTGCTGAGAATCATTACTCTTTTGTTTTGTTTGTTTGCTTGTTTTGTTTCATTTTTGTTTTTTGTTTTTTTTGAGACAGAGTCTTGCTGTATCACCCAGGTTGGAGTGCAGTGGAATGATCTCATCTGGGCTCACTGCAGCCTCTGCCTCCTGGGTTCAAGCGATTCTCATGCGTTAGCCACTTGAGTAGCTGGAATTACATGCATGTGCCACCACACCCAGCTAATTTTTATATTTTTAGTAGAGATGGGGTTTTATCATGTTGGCAAGGCTGGTTTCAAACTCCTGATCTCAAGTGATCCACCTGCCTCAGCCTTCCAAAGTGCTGGCATTACAAGTGTGAGCCACCATGCCTGGCCCATTACTCTTTGTTTTATACGGAATGTTTCATGCTTCCTGCTTTTTGATTTAATGAATTTTATTTTAAACAGAATATTTTTATTCACAACAAATTTGATCACAAACTAAAAAGAGTTCAAATATATACCCTGCCTCCCTGCCCCCACATACAACCTCTCCCTCTACCAGCAGCATCCCATACCAGAGTTGTACATTTGTTACAATCAGTGAACCTGCCATGGAACATCATTATCACCCAAAATCCACAGTTCACATTAAGATTCACTCTCAGAATTGCATATTCTGTGGGTTTGGACAAGTGTATCATGACATGTATCAACCATTATGATATTACACAGAATACTTTTACTGTCCTGGAAATCCACCGTGCTCTTCCTGTTAATTCTTGCCTCCCCTTACCCCCTGACAACCAGTAATCTTGTTAGTTTTTCCATAGTTTTGCTTTTCCCAGCATGTCATATACTTGAAATCATACAGTATGTAGTCGTCTCCATTTCATACCATGGTTTGATAGCTTATTTCTTTTTAGTGCTGAATAACGTTCCATTGGTTAGATGTGCCCCTGTGTTTTCACTCATCTACTGCAGAGCATTTTGATCATTTCCAAGTTTTGGCAAATATGAATAAAGCTGTTATAAGTGTCCATGTGTAGGATTTCATGTAGGCATAAGTTTTCAATACATTTGAGTAAATATCAAAGTGTATGATGACTCAATCATATCCTAAGACCATGTTTGGTTTTGTAAGAAACTATTAAACTACCTTCCAACGTGACTGTACCACTTTGCATTTCCACCAGCAATGAATGAGAGTTTCTATTGTTCCATTTCTTCACTAGCATTTTGGGTTGTCAGTGTTCTGGACTTTGGCCATTCTAAAATGTGTTGCAGTACCTTATTTTAATTTGCATTTTATTAAATGACATACCATGTTGGACATTTTTTTCATATGCTTACTTGCCACCTGTTTATCTTGGGTGTAATGTGTGCTCAGATCTTTTGCCAATTTTTTAAAATCAGGTTGTTCATTTACTTAGCATAGTGATTTAAGAGTTTGTTGTATATTTTGAATAACAATCCCTTATGAAATGTGTCTTTTGCAAATACTTTCTCCCAGTTTGTGGCTTGCATTCTCAATCTCTTGATTCTGTCTCCTTTGTAAATTTAAGAATGGGCCATTATTGTTTGGTTCCATGTTAAAAAGGAAAAGGTAACCTTCTTAAATATAAGCAGAAATGTAAACTTTAAGGAGACCGGCTGTTTCTTAGTTTAATGAAATTTCCACTCAATAACACTGTACCCTGACATAAGATTGGATTTCACTGTTAACAATAGATTGCTGACAGATTGCGTCTTTCCTATTCTAAGATCACTGAACCTTCATGATATAAATATTCATCAAAAATGAACATAGGACAGAAAAATAAAGAACATAAAGGGAGCTGAATTTCCTACAGAGTCTATTTTTGTTTTCATCAGTCTTCAAATGGTTTACTATTAGCAGAAAAGAGAGAGGCTGGTTTATATAACCCTGAATATTTTAGAGGAAACCCTGCTTTTAACGTGTATGGTGAGATGGATAATTTTCCAACTATGAAATTGCTAACTAGTTTTGACCTTGGGGACCACTTAAAACAAGTATCCTCTGCTCTCCTGGTGGGCTTGGAGCAAAGCAGCTGTATTTTGCACAGCACATTGAATCATAATGGGCCATGTGCAGTTATGAATATTCATAAATCTGCCATACTCCTTCTGCCCCAAGATGATTTCAGTGGATGTTGCTAGAGGGATTTGAAATATCACTTTTGTAGTATCCTTGAAAAGAACACACACATCAGGAAAAATAGGGCTGAAGCCCAGGTAATTCTGTCCTTAGTGTGTACTTCAGAGCTCTCCTCCAAATGATTTTGCCCTGTAGCAATGGCACAGAAATCCATCATAATGACGGAGATGAGAGGTTTAAACTTTTTAAGAATCTTAAAATAGGTTAAATTAAAATCTAAGTGGTCACTATGGTATGGTTTTACTGACTGACACACTTCCCCATACATTAAAAAAAAAAATCTGATCTGATTCTGTAAAGTAGCAGTGGTCACTGGAGGTTGTGATTTCCAGATGATACATTTAACTAAAATTATAGCTACTTTAAAATTATTACCAAAGATATTGGAACACTCTTGATAAGGCATATGACTATACTTCAACACAGCCATTTTCTCTTATATTTTCAAGTTAATTCAGTACTGCTCATTACCCTCCTGACCCTTTGTGTTGGACTGTGCTGACTTTAAAGCCAATTTCTACATTTCATTCTATTAATTCTTCTGTGGAGACTGAAATCAAACAGGCATATGCATACTGCAATACTTGCAGGCTTAGGAATTCATGAGACTGTTTTCATAGAAAGAATCATGATGATTGGTGGTGAACTGAATTGCACTCATTGACAGAGAATTAAGTTGTTAATAAAGACCCTTGTTGGGGATTTGGATTCTGTGTATCCTGGCTTCATCACTTACCCATGGCCTTATGATACATTCACAAAGTCATCTCTATCTACAAGGGTTGGCAGATTTCTGTTTCTTTTCTGGTTTAATGAATGTATTGAATATATAGTTTTTTTCATTTTCACTTTCACAATTTTTTTCTCTTTCTTCTGTAAAAGAATTCTAGATCATTTTACATTGCATTATATTAAATATATACATACTATCATATACTAATATGTATTTTTCTATTAGTATATGTATATCATATTAGCATATGTATATCATATACTAATTAACTATTAGTATATGTATATCATATACTAATTAACTATTAGTATATGTATATCATATACTAATTAACTATTAGTATATGTATATCATATACTAATTAACTATTAGTATATGTATATCATATACTAATATGTATTTTTCACATATTGTCTATATTGTTCGGTTTTATAGATAATGTTGTTCACTCTTTGTTTACTACGGCAAAGGAGAAGATTGTGGGGTGATTCCAATAATAGTTCATCTCAGGTCTAATTCTTGGTCCTTCCATTACATCAACCACCTTCTTTCCAAACCTAAAAGAGTAGAGATGTTCTTAGTTTAAGCCTAGGACATAGCCATGGCTTTGCTATATCCTATATATTAGCATCTGGTCAACAGCAGAAATGGAAGAAAATTTACTTTCATGCATGAGGAGTATTTTCCTGGTTGAAAGTCCAAGTTGGGTCTATCTTTAGGGCTACTGACAAAGCTTCTTATGAGGATGCTTCGTATTGTGGAGGGAGGAAAGAGGGAGTAGAGGAGGCATAGATACAATGACCTACATATAAAGCCTTGGTATATTCAGCTAGAAATAGTAATTCTGAGAATGCATTGTGGCATGATTATGTCATTAAGTGTATGGTAGCAATGGGCATGATAGAAGTAAAAACTGAAGGCATTATTTTCACCCCACCCAAAAACCAGTTAAATATTGGGACACAAATAATCCAGGTCTAGAAAAGTCATGTGCCATAGCCATGATATCGCACATCATTCATCTTGTATTTTTGAGAATCAGTGAACAAGTAAATAGTACTGGAGTGGAAAACTTTGTCCAGGCCTGTGCAAATCCAATGTTTTGTTTAGAAATAGAACAAGTAAGTTCATTGCTATAGCATAACATGAAATTTGCTTAAGTGGTGGTCAGCAAACCCTGAGTACTGCTTAATGTGATAAAGTTAGTAAAATACTTTGTGCAGCACAATTCCTCCCTGAATGTTTTGCCATGCTTGGGCTGCAGGGACCTGCTGGCAGGACTTGTTTTGCATCCTAAAGAGCAAAGGAGGCATCAGGACATAAATCCATTCACTTCTATCTGTTTGTCTGGAATGTAACTTGTGTTTGTTTGCACAGCAAATAAATTGATCTTGAATAAAAGCTGAGTGGTCATTGTCATTAATCTTTGGACCCAGATTAACTTTTTTGGTCATGCCTAGTCTAAGAGTGAAGAGATATTCTCATCAACAAGTAAAGCATCCAGCTATGTCACTGTAGGTCTCAAATGCATATATAGTAGTATAGGGAAGAGTCAGAGACCAAAAAGACTGGTAGGGAAGGCATCAACAGAGGAGAGTGTGGGGTTTGCCTTTGCATCAGCAGGGATCATGGAGTAACACTGAGGCTTGGGAGGAGCACTTAAACGATCCTAAAACATTCTAAGAACATTTATGAACTGAGGAAATTTGAATTATTGCTGTTCTTGTGGCTATGACTGTGTTTATGGTTGTTACCTCATTCATATTAATAGCCTGTGTGCTTTAGTGTAACCATGTAGTTAGGCTTTTCCCAAATATGTAGTTTATGTTATTAGACTCAGCAATTCTCATAGACAAAGGTAATATCATTATCTTATTTTTACATTTTTTGCTTTCAATTCTACAAAACCAGAATGCACAGTCCAGGATTTTATACAGTCAAGAGTGGCTTGGATTCTCTAACTGGTGTATGAGGCCCAGTGTAACAGTTTACTCTTGAGGAAACTGTCACCTGTGAAGAATTTTAGTTAAACTGATCTCTTTATATCAGAAAAGCTTCTGTTATGCCATTCTTTTTCATGACTTCTTAATATGCATCCTGATTTTAGACAGTACCAATGGCCACATACAAGATATACTTGGAAGGAGAGTATTACAGATGGTAACCTTGGATCTGTGTTTTAGTAGTAAGATCATTTAGAGTCTGTGCTTTCCTTGTGGACATCTTAGTGTTGTAACTCAGTGAGTCAGAAGGAACACGCCATGCTCTGAATTCCAAATTAAGAGTCCTTTATTGGCCAGCGACCAAGAGTCAGCTCACACTCAAAATCTCTCAGCCCCAAGGAAGGGGGCTTGATTATCTTTTATACCTTGATTTAGGTAGTGGAGCGGGTACCTAGCTGAAGCGGAATTTTACAGAAGCAGAAAGAGTAAATTAGATAAGGAAGCTGGTAACCAGGGTCCAGGAGGTTTCCAAGATTGTTGGTTGCTAAGGGTATTCCCATACAATCATCAAGGTGGGTAGCAGGGGGAACTTTCCGTACAATCAATCGCCAAGGAAGGTATTCACAATAGCAGGTAGACTTGCCAAGCAGGATGCGGTTACAGTGGGCTGTACTGTGAACAGTGTGAACCACTCTTAACGGTTCAAAGCTTTGAGTGCAGCATGACCCAGGAATGCACCTGTGCGGGCTGTGGCAGGGAGGGAGAAGCTAAGCTGGAGCTTGTCGGGGGGCAGCTAAGATGGAGTCAGTTGGGCTAGTGCAAGTTAGGTTATTCCATTCGCATCTACATCCCATCTCTTGTCTCCTGTTGTTACTGCTACTATTTCCATAGAAATTCTCATTTCCCTTTGGAACACACATTTTTGTTATTTGTAAGCTCCCCCTTCTTTTTCATTTATTCACCCCATTTTCAGACTATTTTAATATCAGAATGGAAATTCACCACTATGTACATTTATATGTTTTGGCTCTTGGAGCCTGAGATGGTACAAATAAGGACAAGAACATTTTCCCTATAAGTCATATGAGGTGATTTACATTTCTTAATATAATCTTGTCTGATTGGCCTTGTCTGTTATGACCTCCAAAAGAGATGGCTGTAAAGTATTAAGAAGATCAAACATTGCAAAGTCGTTCATTACATATACTTCAAAGTATTGCCGAGATGAAGCCAGATGGAGTCTTTAATTCCACCAGCTACTTATTTCCTTGCTACAGTACCAAAGATTGTCATTTTTAAAATAATGCCTCTGGTTTTTCTAACTCGTCCTTCATTGTGGATCATACAAGTGAATAATTAATGAAAGTGTGTTTAGGTTATGGGGAGTTTAAAGCACACCCTAATAGTTGTAATGTTGATTGCTTTTAAATGTTGTAATGCTCTTGAGGGTATCTGCTAATGACTCCTTAATTACATACTTGCTTTTCTTAGAAAATCAACTCATTTCATTATTACTGATTTAATTTTCTCTTAAATATTTAACTTGGTATTTTAATAAATCACTATGCATGGGATTCCATTAGATGTTTGGAAAGATTAAGTTTAATTTTTACCCAAATATCATATTAAAATGGCTCAAGATTTGTATTTTTAATCTCATAATTTTAAAACACATGCATTAAGCACCATGAAAATTTCAACAACTTTAGCAAGAAAGGATCTCGGTTTGACTCATGGCTTCTTTACTTGATAAATGTGTGAACTACAATAAATGGAATGTTTTAATCTCAGTTTTCGTTTCATGAGACTGGTTGAGTGAACATAAGCCTAGTGGTTTGCAAATTGTTTGCCTATTGTAGAAGGTTGATATTTTAATAGCCTAAAGAAAATTCATTTACTATCAGAATATATATTTTCTGGAAAATGTGGTATTTCTTGGAAAACTGCTGAAATGAATTATGGATCTTTGCTATTTTTATATTTAATTATATTACTTTCAAAGCTTTAAAGCTTTTGCTTGAAAGTTAATCTTTTGAAAAAATACATTGAAACTAAGGTTGAATCATATTTCATTGTTGGAATGAAAATGAAGATTGATTTGGCATAATCTCCTTGTGATCTTTTAAAATAGTTTTCTTTGTGCTTTTAAAAAATAATACTGTAATGGTTCACATGTATATTAGTTTTTAAAATACATTTGTCAGGTACTTTAATATATACCAGGGTGCATGAAGACTCAAGTACAATCTGAATCAGCACAATGGAAAGTGAAAGGTGAGCTTTTATTTTCCTCACAAAAATATATCTAATATAAACCTTATAAAAATACAGGTTTTTAAGTACTTGTAAATTAATAACAAAATTATACATAATGTCAGTGAGGAAGAAAAGTTAAGCATTTTGTAGCACAGTAAAATACAGTTCTAAATTGACTTAGCATTATTATGGAAAACGTACTTTCTGAATATTGTAATCAGAATTTATTACCACTGTTGAAGTCGAAATAGAAATTAATCTCTAAATCATACAATTTATTTGGGACTCAGAGAATTGTCATTTGGCAAAAAATTGCCCACCAGAGTGGTATGTCAGAAGGATAAAGAGAAGATTGGGGGTTTATTAGAAGGAGAAATGTGACATTGTTTTGAAAGACAGCTTACTGATACTAGAGAAGATTTTGGGACCTGGTAAGCTTTGATTGGTGAGTGACAGCAGTAGGTAAAACCAGTGTTAGAGTCACAGCAGGTCATTTCAGCAGCTACTTGGGAGAATTGGTCTTAGGGATATAGTGGGCTGCTTCAGCAGCTGGGCTTGCTGAAAATTCATTTACTGGAGCTGATTCTATATACGCATGAGTGCTTTTTCTCCCTGAGTCATTGACTATGACTTAATTGGGTATGAAAAAATGATGCAGTTGAGGCAGAATTTTTCTTGGCATCTTCATCAGACTCAGGATAGGGGCAAACTTTTACTTGGCTGGCTATACTCAATCCCTTGCAGGAGGAAGCACATGGGAGAGCTTGTGCAGGATCCAGCCAGCCACTCTGGTGCCAACAGGAGCAAGCTCCATGTGGGGCCGATGGCCAGACTAGGCACGAGTGAGTGAGTGCAGGATCTGGAGGGCAGCTCCAGGCACCAGCAGGAGCAAGCTCTGTATGGGACCCACAGCCAGACCCAGAAGGAGTGTTCCAGTACTCTCTTAGCTCTGCTGTCTGCAGACTAACATCTCAGTTGGCCCCTTGCCTCATCACATGGGGAGGCTGCCTCTGCCAGTGAGCACAAAAGACTGGCATGATAGCATTTTTGGGTACCCATGCTTGTTGTATCCTGAGCTCTTGATCAGTGTCCAAGAAGAATGAGGTGGCATCGATTCTTGAACGATGGTAATGGTGGAGAATTTTATTGAGTAGTAGAAATGGTTTTCAGTGGAGAGGGTAGTTGGAGAGGGGGCAGGAAGGGTAGGTAGTCTTCCCCAAAATCAGGTCATCTCCTTAATGTCCAGTCACTTCTTCCTCAAAGTCAGGTCATCTGTCTTCCCCAAAGTCCGGCTGTCTCTCCTCTGAAGTGAAGCTGTCTTTTCCATCTACCAGCTGAATCTGGGGTCTTTATAGGCAAAGAATAGGGACTGAACAGGGCTTAGGTAGTTTTGGAAAAGGCAACATTCAATTGGTAAAAATGCAGTATTTAGAAAGAATCAATTGGGAGAGAGAAGGGAAAGAGGAAAGAAGTTCTCACTTTGGGTTTCAGGCTACTTTGGCTTGAAGGTGGGGTTTTACTGGAGGCCCGTTTATATCTGCCTAGGCATTTAGCTGCTCCTGCCACTCTCACAATTAATATAATCACCTTTTACATTTCCCTATTTGGATCAAGGTATTTCTCTGAAAGCATCACTGAGCAACTATCTTGAAGTCAAGCTGAGATGGACCTATCCTAGTAGTCTCTGGTCCTACCTCTTGAACCAAAGTTGAGTAACAAAGAGCCCAGAAGGAAATTTTTTTCAGGGCAAGTTTGTTTGGAGGCCAGTATTGAGTTTTATCTTATTAGTCTTATGGGTATTAACAATCATTTCAAAATTTGATCAAACAATCATTTGATCTAAGGTTACCCTATTGGAAGAGCTGGCTTCATTAAGATTAGACAGGCAATAATAACAGAGCTTAAAGGTCATAATACAAAAAATATTATTTTTTTGTATATATGACAAATATATATATTATATTTTTTGTATATATTTATGCTAAATGTATAAATATATATTTAGCAACAATAAAGCAAATTTAGTTTGTACAATGGCTTTGAATGAAGAGCCCAAGCCTAAGGTCAATCAACAAAACAAATCAGAATATGGTGGGGAAACTAGGTGAGACCTATTGTAGTCATTAACTAGCATTTTATCACTGGGTTGAATTAAAGCAGAAAGTATAAACTCTATAAAAGGAACTATTAGTACAATTTGAACAAAAAGTTATGTTGGATATTGTCAAAGTTACCCATCAGGTGAATTTAATTTTACTTTAATGTCAGGTACTGTCAAGTGAAAAACATAGGCATTAAGAGGTGTGTATTAGTCTGTTTTCATGCTGCTAATAAAACATACCCAATATTGAGTAATTTATAAAGAAAAAGAGGTTTAATGGACTCACAGTTACACATGGCTGAAGAGACTTCACAATCGTGATGGAAGGCAAAGGAGGAGCAAAGTCACTTCTTACATGGCAGCAGGCAGGAGAATGTGTGCAAGGGAACACCCCTTTATAAAACCATCAGATCTCATGAGACTTACTCACTGTCATGAGAATAGCATAGGCAAGACCTGCCCTGATGATTCAATTACCCCCACCAGGTCCCTCCCATTACACATGGGAATTATGAGAGCTACACTTAGAGATTTAGGTGGGGACACAGCCAAACCATATCAAGGGGCAAATGCTTAATTATGATATGAAGTTTCGATGATCTCAGGAAAAGCTATTTATAGCATGAAGTCAGCAACTTGTAATTCGAATGTCTCTGGTTTTGGCTTCAGGCAGTTTGGTGAGCTCTCAGTTTGGTCCGCATATTAGGCAGGAGGATTATGTTTTGAAATTTACATCAAGTTGTCTAGCTTCAGCTTAAAGGTCATTAGGAGATAATAATTTTGTTCTTAGTAATTCTATGAAATAGAATTGGATTGGAGAAACCTAGAAGAATTTAGGATCTAGTACAGTCTGTAGATAAATCTTTTTATCTTTGTTTATAAAAGTATACTTTACCAAATTGTTGTAAAATATAGATAGTTTAAAGGAGAAAGTTTCTTTCAATCTAGAAAATAAAACATTTTTAAAAAGAACCAAAAATACTTCAAATAAAAGTGATACAAATAATTTGATTAATCTCATATAATTAATTTTCATTGTGTTTGATCTTGATTGCAGTTTTTGAACCCTTCCTTTTTAAAAGAAGTAGTTTGGACATTTTTATTTAGTGTCTTGATCTCAGATAAGATACTACATTATTAGAAATCTGCATTTAAGAGATTATAATTTCTAATTATTGTTATTTCTATTATTTCTAATATTATTAGAAATCTGCATTTAAGAGTACCTGTTAGAGTCTTTTCAATGAATCTGATTATAGATAACTTCTGGGGAGAATAAGCACTATAGATTATAAAATCTTAGAATACTGGAGGTTAAAATCTCATGAAAGTTCAGCAAGTGACTAGAAAATCTAGTTATTTCTATTGTATACAGCATTTTAAGATAAAAACCAGAATCATGACAGATAGTATCACACCAAGACCATCAGACCTTTATAAATATTACATAATTTTTAGAACATTTATATCCATACCATATCCACATAAATATGAGGACTATTTAGTATCATTTTATTATTTGACAGTGGTTTTTATCCAACATAACATGTCAAACAAGCTTAATGAGAGACACATCTTTTGAGACTTCCCAGGAGCCCAACTAGAAAATCGGTCTATTTTATGTTAAAAAGACTTAAATTTGAATTTGATTTTGGGAAGTATATTATTTGTTTGAATGTAAAAAGCCTAAAAATATTTAATTAATTAAGGTAGAATTACATATCCTTTAAAATAATGGCCATTTATTTAATCAGAATAATGATGGAAAGACTTCAAAACCGAATTCAAAAAGTTACATAGTTGAGAGAAAAAAAAGTACTTAGATGTGTATTAGAGACGACTTAGTTTTTTCAAGTAGTCAAAAACCTAAAAAAGACAGCCTAAACTACAAGAAGCTATCCTAAAAGATAAAATATCTATTTGTTAGGTTGACTACTTAAAAGATTGAAAAAACAACAACAACAAACCTCTTGCAGTATGACTGTTTCTCTTGATGGGATGCCCTTTTGAATAAGTTGGATATCAAACCCCATGAAAAATTATTTGAATTTAGACTCCAGAAAATTGTGTGTCTAAGGTTATGAGTAACCTATGTTCTAAAAGAATAACACACACACACACACACACACACACACACACACACACACACACACACAAGCAGTACTTCCAGCAGGGGAATGTATGGCTTTTAGAAAAAGTAAGAGCATGTGAAATTGCCTGGTTACAAAGAACAATTTAGATACATCAGAAAAAGCCAAGAGTAAAGAATTAAGGCATACTGGAAAAACATTTTTTTCCCAGGCCTTTAAGATAAACAATCTCAGTGTTAGTTCATAATACCAGAGGCACAAGTGGGATGAAAAAGCTATAGGAACTGACAAAAAAAAGTTAAGGGAGAAAGTAACAACTTCAGTTAAGGAAAAAGATGTACAGTTTTAAGGAGAGAAGTAAGAAGAGCAGAAGGCATTCATGCATTAACTGCAAATGACAAGTAGCGAGATACCTACAAAACCAAACCCTTGAGATAGAAATTTGAAAAGCTTTAAAAGGAAAACTACCTCCAGAAGCGAAATGATCATTTTAAATGATGGAGACAGCACCTACAACTGGAAATTAGGTAGAAACTAAAAAGAGGAAAAATCTGTAATTTGGAGGATGTTTTAAGGTTTACAGAAGCAAGCTTTCAAATTAAAATTAAAACTAATTGCAAATTTTTTACTAAGAACAGATGAACTTTCAAAGAAAAATCTTGCAATTTTAAGCATAGAGAACCAGAATTAAGACCTGTATCAGTGCACCCCTGAAGTGAATGTCTGATATTTAGAAAAATTGATAAATAATACTTCTTCAATCTCAGCCAACCAAATCACACACAAAACTTCCTTTTCAAGACCTATCCTTCATAAAGTCTCCATGACTTTCTTAGACCTTCTGACAGGAGGTTTAATGAAATTTTCTTAAACTCTCAGTCTAAGTCATGTATGTGTGTAGATCAACATGTAGATGAACAAATAATCATTTTACCTTTATATTTTCAGACACAAATTTACTTATTTAATAATTTTAACAATTACACATAGATGACTCATGAAAACAGAGATATTAGATAAAGCTAGTGATTATTTTATTTTTCCTGTTAAAAAAAAAAAAAAAAAACCCAACAGTTAAAATGTTGTGTTAAATACACAGGAAACAGTGAACATTTCATTGTATTGTGGCCAACAAACCTAGGCAGAAAAAAGTGTGACAAAATGTGATAATTTTGAAGACATCTTTATTTTTGTTTTATCACCGAATAAAAAATTTACTTATTTAGCAAGATTTACTTGAGCTACGTGAACAACAAATGAGTTAATTAGCATATTTTTAATGAAATATTTTGTTGAAGCACTTAATTTTTTCCAAGTGAAATAATTAGAGCTCTTTTATATATTTGGATAGAAAAATGTCATATAAATATGACATATAGACAAAAAAATGTAAAAAATCCCTGGATGAGCAAAAACAAAGACCTTGCCATTTTCATGTAAAATTTAGATATGAGTAAAACAAAGTAATATAAATTCACTGGCTTAGAAGAACACAGTAGGAACTAAATCATATTTATGACAATATGCAACAAGGCTAAATGTTTTTAAGGTTAAATTATGAAACTAATTTTTTTTTAGTTAAATTTTGTTTTTTGCCCTAATAAGTAATCTCATGAAGTCAGTGAACCAAATATTAGGTAAAGCAGTTTAAATCAGTTAGCAATTTGCTGGATTGGACAAAGAATAATTAACTGTGAAAATGTGACTGAACTACGTGAGGAGGCCCAAAAGATGAGAATGATTCTAACAAGGTCTGTACAGTGTTCTCTCGCTCTCAACTCTTCATAATTGAAGATAAGAGTGTTACATGTATTTTTAGTACACGGAGGGTGTCATTTATATGGAAATTTCATCCTTTACTATTAAGAAACGGCACAAAGATGGAAAGGATTTTCTTTGTATCTTCTGTTTTTCACATGTCTTTATTTTGTATGCCAGAATAGCTGAGGAGTTTGGGAAAAAGAAAGTTCAGCTTAGTGAAGAATAAAGAAAAGGAGATATAGAAAGAGGAAGGAAAGTCTTTGAAGACAAACGAGTCTCAGCTACTTTTGAGATAGTATTTTTCAGGAAGGCTATCTTTGAGTCCTGAATGTGTGTTTGGACCCTTGAGTCACCAGTTGAGATAGGCATCCTAGTTGGACTGTATGATTTTATAGCTGTGACCTTTAGGTTAGTTTTAAGAAAAATACACTGAATGACCATAATGTTTGAACATGTCAACAGCAGCAGTCTCATAAGGAGGGTAACTATTTTTGCATGCCTTTGAATTGAGTGCCCATTTGTAAATAAATATATCTAAGTGATTTGGTTTAATGGCAAATACACAAAAGTAAAATTAAAATCTATATGTGCCGTATGTTCATTGTGGCACTGTTTACAATAGCAAAGACCTGGAACCAACCCAAATGCCCATTGATGATAGACTGGACAAGGAAAATGTGGCACATATACACCATGGAATACTATGCAGCCATAAAAAATGATGAGGTTAATCTGGAAACCATCATTCTCAGTAAACTGACACAAGAACAGAAAATCAAACACCACATGTTCTCACTCACAGGCGGGTATTGAATAATGAGAACACATGGACACAGGTAGGGGAGCATCACACACTGGGAGGGACAGTGTGGGTAGGGAGGTTGGGGAGGGATAACATGGGGAGAAATGTCAGATGTAGGTGACAGGGGAATGGAGGCAGCAAACCACATTGCCATGTATGTACCTATGCAACAATTCTGCATGATCTGCACATGTACCCCAGAATCTAAAGTAAGATTATATATATATATATATATATATATACACACAATCATTATATATATATAAAATCATTTTAAATGATGGAGACAGCACCTACAACTGGAAATTAGGTAGAAACTAAAAAGAGGAAAAATCTGTAATTTGGAGGATGTTTTAAGGTTTACAGAAGCAAGCTTTCAAATTAAAATTAAAACTAATTGCAAATTTTTTACTAAGAACAGATGAACTTTCAAAGAAAAATCTTGCAATTTTTAGCATAGAGGACCAGAATTCAGACCTGTGTCAGTGCACCCCTGAAGTGAATATCTGATATTTAGAAAAATTGATAAATAATACTTCTTCAATCTCAGCCAACCAAATCACACGCAAAACTCCCTTTCAAGACCTATCCTTCATGAAGTCTCCATAACTTTCTTAGACCTTCTGACAGGAAGTCTAATGAGATTTTCTTAAACTCCCAGTCTAAGTCATGTATGTGTGTAGATCAACATGTGGATGAACAAATAATCATTTTACCTTTATATTTTCAGACACAAATTTAATTATTTAAGAATTTTAACAATTACACATAGATGACTCATGAAAACAGAGATATTACATAGAGCTAGTGATTATTTTATTTTTCCTGTATAAAAAAAACAAAACCCTAACAGTTAAAATATTGTGTTAAATACACAGGAAACAATGAACATTTCATTATATTCTGGCCAACAAACCTAGGCAGAAAAAAGTGTGACAAAATGTAATAATTTTGAAGACATCTTTATTTTTGTTTTATTACCAAATTAAAAATTAATGTAGCAAGATTTACTTGAACTACGTGAACAACAAATGAGTTAATTAGCATATTTTTAATGAAATATTTTGTTGAAGCACTTAATTTTTTCCAAGTGAAATAATTAGAGCTCTTTTATATATTTGGATAGAAAAATGTCATATAAATATGACATATAGACAAAAAAATTTTAAAAATCCCTGGATGAGGAAAAGCAAAGACCTTGCCATTTTTATGTATAATTTAGATATGAGTAAAACAAAGTAATATAAATTATAAATTCACTGGCTTAGAAGAACACAGTAGGAACTATATCATATTTATGACAAAATGCAAAAAGGCTAAATGTTTTTAAGGTTAAATTTATGAAGCTAATTTTTTAGCTTAGGTTATATTATATATATTATATAACATATATATAATATAATATATTTTATATATATATATATATATATATATATATATATATATATATATATAAAATTTATGTGTGCCAATGAATTGGAAAATAAAGTACATGCTTACCAAGTAGGACATCAGCCTTCTTTAACAAAAGGAAAACATATCCTTCTTAAACAGGGGACCTCAAAACCACTAAAGAAACATTTCCCCTTAACCAGGTCTCAAAAGCAGGAAGGAGAAAAACCCCTCCTAAACCGAGGATATCATAACCAGGCAGAAGAAAGACTCCTCCTAAGGAATTATCACTCATGAAATATCTGCTGAGATACTGGTTTACATTTTAATACAGAATTTATCTAAATTATTCAATAGCAATTTGCATTACAAATCAATTTTTTTTTCCTATTTCCTTCTAGGAACACTTTTTATGCTTTTTCATGGTGTTTGACTCCATAGGCTCTCCAGGCATATACAGGTCTAGAGTAGCATTGAATAGAGGGAGCCACAGTCAAGGAACTTTTAAATTATGTAAGGCATAATATTAATTTTCTATCCCTAGAAAATTAATGATAAGTGTTATAATTCGGGTGTAAAACAAAAGTAGGATTATTACATCTAAGACCAACATGTCTAAAGATTTCCATTTTAGCAAATGTGTGTAATACATATAATTGGTGATAAATATACTCTGTTGATCTTTTTTCTAAAATTATGAATATCTAAAATAAGAAAATTCCATGATTCCTTTTAGAATTTAATCATCTAGAACTGATTCTTAGTGATTAAACAGGTAGAAACTTCTCATACAGCTTATTCTTGCAGCACGCTAAAAGTTTGAAATTAATAGCTATTGTTTTCCTTCAGAATCTGTGTTAATATTATTCAGTGTTGGCTCTAAAATACCCATAAATTATATAATAGGAAAGGTTTATTCACCATGTGTAACCATTTGGGAAAGTACTTTATGGCTTAATGATTCTTAATTAAAATGCTCATAAACTTTCTAGTAGACTATTTGAATAAATTCTAGATTTTATATGCCAAAGTATTTACAACACAAACTAATAATCATCTAGCTTTATGTCTATGAAATAGATCAGTGATTTTTGAGATATGACTTCATATGATATTATCCAAAAGCCACAAATCCTTTTATTAAAATTATACTTTTTTAGTAAATGCATGAAATGTTGAACACACAAAATATATAAAGTATAAAAATAAAATGACATTTATTTTTAGTCAAACAGCAATAAAAGTGTTAATTTTTATTATATGAAATATAAATGCTTATTTAGCAATTCTAAACATGGTGGTCTCAGGTCTCTTTCAAACTCTTCATGAGGATTCTGAAGAGCTTTACTTATGGAAGGTTATACCTTTAATATAATAAATATAATATTACTAACTCAAAAAATAAAATAAAATTCATGGGAAGAACAAAGAACACAAACTTTAAATTTCACCACTTTTAATATGATAATAGATATGATATTTATTATATTAAAAATTAAAACAGAAAATTTATATTTATTTATTGGTATGTTGACAAATAACAACAGTAAACCCAGTACATACTAACCTAAATAACCTATTTTACAAAAAATATATTTCTCAAAATTACTTACTCAGAAGAGTGTTGTTTTTCAGTTTGCGATCTCTTTAATGTGTGGCTTAGTTGATGACACATTTGCTTCTATTGCAATACGATGCTTTGGTTGAAGTATGTGAAAAAAGTCTAGCCCCACACAGATATGCAGTTGGAAAAGGAAGGAATAGTTTTCAGATAATTGTTGATATTCTGTGATGCTACAGCAAAACTTGACAAGTGGTAATTTTTAAAAGTTTTCTTTCAATGTGATATAATAAGCTATGTCATTAAATAGTTTCTAATGGGTTTTATTAAAATCCGTTGGTCTGTCTTCCTCTTCAGCTAGATCCATTGCATACTCATGATTTTGTAATTCTATTCAGTGGTAATTTTGAAAATATCAGTGTTCTGAGTCATGCAGAATTTCTACATGTTAACAAATTCTATTATATAATATCATAAAATCAGATGCTGATATCACCAAAAGGCTCATTTGAAAAGTCTTTTAATTCTGGGAGTCTAACCACATCCTGATAGAGAATAAATATTTTTCAAAATTCTAGTTTTTGCTTAAAAGTTTGAATTTTATCTTCATCAACAAATACTGTCAGTTTTTGACCTCGAAGAGAAAAGCTTTCTTTATTTCTTGAGAAAATGTCTAATAAGATCCCAAGTCTGAATAATCATATTTTGTCAGTTTTTCTTTAAAGTAGAAAATGTTTTCCATCAAAGAAATGGTGAGTTTATGTTTCAGCTCAATCACACAAGTGCTTTTCCACCAAACAACCAATGTACTAAGGCAGAAGTGCTTTGCAAATATCTCATACTTGTCATTAAAAAACAGGTGTAATCAGAGGTCGAGATATAATGAAATCAGTAACTTTTACTGCACCATGAAGGACAGTCTAAAGAGAACCTTTTCATCTTGCAAGATCATAACAGTGAAGAATATAGTGGCTACTAGTACAGTTTTTTGCTTGTGCCTTTGGTACTGCCAACATTACTTTTGCACCATCCCTGCAAATGCCAACCCAACTAAGAGATGAATGCGGTCTTACTACCACTATAAAAATAATTTTGACCTCACAAATTCCTTATAAGTGTCTTAGGCACCAGGAGTCTATGGACCACACTTTGAGTACAGTAAGCTAGATTATCCTAAATGTATTGCTAATAAATTTAGATTATTAACTCAAAAAATAACAAATTGATGGGGAGAACAAAGAACACAAACTTTAAACTTCGCTACTTTTAATATGTGCTGAATATTATTCTTTGCTCTTACAGAATTGTTCTCTCCTTTTTTCTCTCTGTGATTCAAGAGGCTCATCTCTAGGGTTTGTGCCACGAGTTTCTTGGCTCATTGGCTTCCAGTGGATTTGGCCTAGGAACACTGGGAACACTGGCAAGAGGTCGGGGCAGAGGATTAAAACATCAGGGTGTTTATTCTGTCATTCTCTTCCTGTCAGGTGGGAGTTTGACATCTACTGCATTTCTCTATCCAAGGCCACGTCTCCCATCATGGTTATAAGTCAGGGTTAGGAGAAATAATACCTGCTTAGTAATACTACTTTTTTTTTGTGTTTCACCTTATCTAGCTAGTCTTAGGAGCATTGAAACACTTTTGACAATTTTCCTTTCATTATTCTTTCTTCAGTTACCCTTTGGAGTGTACTACCTGCTCCCCACAGGATACATATTTATAACAATAAACCAAAATATTTTTCAGTTGGCTAGAGCATGGGATAGCTCAGTTAAATACATATGGTGATTAACTGAGTATTAACTTGTTTAGCACAACCAAACCAATGAGTTAATATTTTCAAGTATTTGCAATTTAGTCATATGTGTATTTCATTAATCATATTAAAATATCTACTTTAGGATTTATAAAGTACTTCTCCATATTCCAGTATCTAATGTTAGTCTTTTGAATGTTCAGTATCATAAGGAATATCACTGAATATGTACATATATAGTATAGTATTGTATATATAGACCATGCTATCTTTGTGTTGACTGTCATGACTCAGAAGTTGCTCTATTTAAAAAAACAAATTCATTGATCTTACTTTAACAGAAATATATGATTACATATATTTGTATCTATTGAGGTAAAGGGATATAAGAACAAATAGGAGAGAAAAAACTTCAGGAGGAAGGAGCCACATGTGTAAACAATTAAAACTAATATGTTGGGACTGTTGCTTCAGTTGCACAAGGGCTTTGGAGATCAAAGACTGGAACAGTAGATTCTGCTTAGACTATGGGATTTCTAAAATGGACCCCAAATGATGATTGGAATTTTAATAGATGAACAAAGGAGTGAGTAGAAGGTCAACATTCTAGGCAAAGGCAACATCATGAATAATATAATGCCAATATGCAAGATATTAAATTTAATTCTTTTACTGTTTGCCCTGAGAATTGATGTCAGTGGTGCTTGCCAGTGTGACATTTGCCCTGAGATAACTTTGTCACAAAATATCTTGCTTTTATTATTATTGATTTTTGCATTGCTCTAGTATATCGACTTTGAAAACAAAAGACATCATTCTATTTATAGCATTCTGGTTTTTGAATTTACAAAATATAGTAATTCTTTTTTTAAATTCATCAACAGAAATTTATTTTTTACAGTTTTATAGGCTGAGAAGTCTAAGATCAAGGCACCAGTAGATTAGGTGTCTGGTGAGGGCTTCCTCTTCACTTGAGTGCATAGCTCAAGCAGCCTTAACCTCCTAGGCTCAAGCTCACTGCAGCCTTGACCGCCTATGTTCGCCCGATTCTCCTACCTCAGCATCCTCAACAGTTGGAACTACAGACACACACCACCATGCCCAGCTAACCAACAGCGACCAAGCTGAGAATCAATAATAAACTTCTTTTATAATAGCTGCTGCTCTGAAAAATAAAATACTTAGAAATATACCTAACCAAGGAGGCAAAATAATTCTACAAGGAAAACAACAAAACACTGCTGAAAGAAATTATAGATGACACAAACAAATTGAAACACATACCATGCTCATGGATGGGTAGAATCAGTATTGTGAAAATGAGCACACTGCCAAAAGCAATCTAAAAATTTATTGCTATTGCCATCAAAATACCCCCACCATTCTTCACAGAATTAGGAAAATAAATCCTAAAATTCATATGGAATCAAAAGAGAGCCTGCATAGCCAAAGCAAGACTAAACAAAAAGAACAAAGTTGGAAGCATCACATTACCTGATTTCAAATGACACTGTAAGGCCATAGTCACCCAAACAGTATAAGCATAGACACATCGACCAATGGAACAGGATGGAGAACCCAGATATAAACCCAAATACTTACAGCCATCTGATCTTGGACAAAGTAAACAAAAACATGAAGTTGGGAAAGAACATCCTATTCAACAAATGATGTTGGGATAATTGGAAAACCACACGTAGAGGAATGAAAATGGATCCTCATCTCTCACCTTGTATAAAAATCAACTCAAGATGAATCAAGGACTTAAAATCTAAGACCTACAACTATACAAATTAAAGAAGATACCATCGCAAAAACTCATCTAGATATTGGCTTTGGCAAGGAGATCATGACCAAGACCCTAAAAGCAAATGCATGAAAAACAAAGATAAATAGCTGGGACTTAATTAAACTAAAGAGATTTGCATGGCAAAATATAATTCGTGATCAATGAAAATATCAAACCCTAGAAAATGTAGCATTCCCACAGGTGATATTAACATCATTCTCAAACAGTTGTTGGTCGAATATTCATTTGATGAATCCAGTTTATCCAAAACACAATTCATATGATTCAGACAATTCTGATGTTAGTTCTGCTTAGAAATAATTCCTAGAGCAGTGTTGATATTTTATTTTTACATTGAAAATCAGTTAGATTTTCTTCAGCTGCAGAGATGGTGTTTATGAAAAATTAAATGAGTGCTGGAGACAAGCTACACATTTTTTTTTTCCTAAATAGGGAAAAGGTTAAGTCAATTATCCACAAAAAAAAACTAGATACAATAGTGGAAGATTATAATGGAAAATTAGTTTGGGGCTTTGGTCAACTCGTTTTGTACGTTATATTTCCATTTGTCCTTAAGGTGAAGTTTTCCAAATATCTCAGCACAGTAGAGTTGATGATTTTGTCCTTTTTGTCACTAATATGCATTGTTTATAACCTAGTTTTAGTTCTTACCAAAATGACTGCAATAAACAATTCTCAGTGGTGGTCCCTACTGAAAGGCAGTATATCTTAATTATCTGTACATCACAAATACCTAGCACAGAGTGGACACTTAATCACTACAAGTGTTAAATGGACAAGTAATAAAACAATTTTATTGTTTAAATGTTTTTATTTAGATTCCAAGAAAATTTTGGGCAGCTGCAAATTTTTTTATTTGCAATTGCTTAAATTTTTTGCAGTTGCTTAATTCCAAGTAGAATTTTCCAATAAAATATTAATACTTTTTATTTATTGCATACTAAATCAGAATAATTGTAATCAGAATAATTGCAATTTATTTTTCATACATTTAACATGCTTTGTGAAATTCCTTTATTTAAACTTGAGGAAAACTGTATATTTTTGTTTTCTGCTTTTCATTTTTAAGTTTGAGAACTACTGTTTTATTTTTATTTTTGTAATTTCCATAGGTTGTTGGAGAACAGGTGGTATTTGGTTACATAAGTAAGTTCTTTAGTGGTGATTTGTGAGGTTTTGGTACACCCATCGCCAAAGCAGTATATGCTGCACCCAATTTATAGTCTTTTATTCCTTACCTTCTTTCTACTCTTTCCTCTTTAGTTCCCAAAGTCCATATGTCATTCTTAGGTCTTTGCATCCTCATAGCTTAGACCCCATTTATGAGTGAGAACATAGGTTGTTTGGATTTCGATTCCTGAGTTACATCACTTAGAATTATAGTATCTAGTCTCATCCAGCAAATGTCATTAATTCATTCCTTTTTATGGTTGAGTAGTATTCCATCATATGTATATACCACAGTTTCTTTATCCATTCATTGATTGATGGGCATTTGGGTTGATTCTACATTTTTGTAATTGTGAATTGTGCTGCTATAAACGTGTGTGCAGGTATCTTTTTTTGTATGACTTCTTTTCCTTTGGGTAAATACCCAGTAGTGGGATTGCTAGATCAAATGGTAGTTCTATTTTTAGTACTTTAAAGAATCTTCACAGTGTTTTCCATAGTGGCTGTACTAGTTTACCTTCCCATCAGCAGGGTAGAGGTGTTCCCTGTTCACCACATCCACACCAACATCTATTTTTTAATTATTATTTTTATAGCCATTCTTGCAAGAGTAAGGTGATATTACATTGTGGTTTTGATTTTCATTCCCCTGATCATTAGTGATGTTGAACATTTTTTCATATGTTCGTTGACCATTGGTATATCTTCTTTTAAGAATTGTCTATTCATGTCATTAGCCCACTTTTTGATGGGATTGTTTGTTTTCTTCTTGCTAATTTGGTTGAGTTGGTTGTAGATTCTGGATATTAATCTGTTGTCAGATGTATTAATAGTAAAGATTTTCTCCCACTCTGTGGGTTGTCTGTTTACTGGCTGTTCTTTTTGCCATGCAAAAGCTCTTTAGTTTAATTAAGTCCCTGCAATTTATCTTTGTTTTTATTGCATTTGCTTTTGGGTTCTTGGTCATGAAATCCTCACGTAAGCCAATGTCTAGAAAAGCTTTTCTGATGTTATCTTCTACAATTGTTAATGTTTCAGGTGTTATATTTAAGTCCTTGATCCATCTTGAGCTGATTTTTATATAAGATGAAAGATGAGGATCCATTTTTATTATTCTACATGCGGTTTGCCAATTATCCCAGTACCATTTGTGGAATAGGATATCCTTTTCCAACTTCATGTTTTTGTTTCCTCCAAGATCAGTTGGCTGTAAGTATTTGGGTTTATTTCTGGGTTCTCCATTCTGTTCCATTGGTCTATGTGCCGATTTTTATACCGGTACCATGCTGTTTGGGTAACTAAGACCTTGTAGTATTATTTGAAATCAAGTAATGTTATCCCTCCAGCTTTGTTCTTTTTGTTTAGTCTTGCTTTGGCTATGCAGGCTCTCTTTTAATTGCATATGATATTTAGGATTGTTTTTTCTAATTCTTTGAAGAATGGTGGAGGTATCTTGATGGCAATTGCATTGAATTTTTAGATTGATTTTGGCAGTGTGGTCATTTTCACAATATTGATTCTACCTATCTATGAGCATGGTATCTGTTTCAATTTGTTTGTGTCATCTGTGATTTCTTTCAGCAGTGTTTTGTTGTTTTCCTTGTAGAGGTCTTTCACTTCCTTTGTTAGGTATATTCCTAAGCATTTTATTTATTGTTTTATATTAGATTTGATTCACAGCTTGGTTGCAGTTTGTGTACAGAAGAGATGCTAATTTGTGTACATTAATTGTGTATCCAGAAACTTTGCTGAATTCTTTTATCAGTTCCAAGAGCTTTCTGAACCCCTCTTTAATCTTTGGGGTTTTCTAGGTAAATGATCATATCATAAGCAAACAGCAACATTTTGATTTTCTCTTTACTGATTTTGATGCCCTTTATTTCTTTCTCTTGTCTGATTGCTCTGGCTAGAAATTCTAGTATTATGTTGAAGAGGAGTGAGTGGTGAGAGTGGGCATCCTTGTATTGTTCCAGTTCCCAGAGGGAATGCTTTCAACTTTTCCCCATTCAGTATTATGTTGACTGTGGGTTTGTTATAGATGGCTTTTATTACATTGAGATATGTCCCTTGTATGCAGGTTTTGCTGAGAGTTTTAATCATAAATGGATGCTGGATTTTGTTGAATGCTCTTTCTGCATCTGTTGAGATGATCACGTGATATTTTGTTTTTTTATTCTGTTTATGTGCTGTATTACATTTATTGACTTGCATATGTTAAACCATCACTGCATCCCTGGTATGAAATCCACTTGATTATTGTGAATTATCTTTTTAATAGGCTGTTAGATTTGGTTAGCTAGTATTTTGTGAATGATTTTAGCATCAGTGTTCAGCAGTGATGTAATTCTGTAGTTTTCCTTTTTGGTTATGTCCTTTACTGGTTTTGGTATTAGGGTGATACTGGCATCATAGAATGATTTAGGGAGGGCTCCTTATTTATCTTGTGAAGTAGTGTCAGTAGAATTGGTACAAATTATTCTTTGAATGTCTGGTAGAATTCTGCTGCAAATCTGTCTGGTCCTGAAGACCGTTAGCAAGATTAACCAGGAAAAGAAGAAAGAAAATCTAAATAAGCTCAGTTAGAAATGAAATGGGAGATATTACAACTGATAGCACAGAAATACTAAAGATCATTCAAGGCTACTATGAACAACTTTATGTGCACAAACTAGAAAACTAGAGGAGATGGATAAATTCCTGGAAAGATACAACCTTTCTAGCTTATATCAGGAAGAATTAGATACCCTGAACTGACCAATAACATGCAGCAAGATTGAAATGGTAATAAATAAATCATCAACAAAAAAAGTCAAGGAAAACTATGTTTAGAAAAGGTAAATAAACTTGTCGAGATCATACATCTATCATATGGTAGAACTCTGTTTTCTCTTCTTCTTCTAAGGACACTAGTCACCCTAGTCATTGGGTTTAGAGCCTACTCCAAATCCAGTGTGATCTCATCTCAAAATCTTTAACTTAGTTACATTTGTAAAGAAGATATTTACAAATAAGGTTATATTCACAAGTTGTGGGTGGACATGTCTTTGGAAGCTACTCTTTAATTGACTAAATGGCCTAAAAAATCCTATGTGATCTGGTTGACTCTTACCTATTCATCTCTCACTCGCTTTTTGCCCCAGCCTTGCTGCCGGACTTCTCCTATTTCAGTAATATATCATGTAAGTGTTGACCTTTGGGACTTTGCCGTGGCTATTGCCTGGAACATTCTGCTTATAGCCCAGGCTTTATGCCTTTACTTCCTTCAAGTCTTTGCTCAAACCTCACTTTCTACCCTGACAATCCTCCTCAAACCCCAGCCTCACCTCCAGCATTGTCAGTTCCTTTTAACAGAACCTATGCTACGTTTTTATCTTCCATAACACTCATTGCCTTCTAAAATACTGTTAAGTCTTTGTTATATTTATGTTTTACTATATGTATTAGCCCACAAGGATGTAGACTGCAAAGGAACAGAGATCTGAATGTTTTGTAATATATTCTAAGACAGAAAGTTTCTTCAATGCCAAGTTTGTGTAATGTTCTAGGTTCTTCATAACACCTTTGCCAGTAATGAAATAAATCAGCTATTTTGGAAATAAAATACCTCCTCCCTAATCTGATTTACTAAACTACACTAAAACAAATGCTGTATTTCTATACTAATTGAAAAATAATTTATTAAAACCATGAAAGCAAATTGTGAGCTTGTGAAAATTATTTTGAATGAACACGTAGAATCTTGAAATCTTAATGTGAACTTATATCCAAGTGCAGGAAATCAATAAGTGAAAGTGCGGCTAGTGAACTCCTCAGTGAACATTCTCTGTGTATGAACTCCGAGACCCTTGTTAAAGAACATGACCATTCATGCATTTCCAAATAAATCAGTTGGTCTGATGCACATAATTTATTTCCAAATAAATCAGTTGGTCTGATGCATATAATTTATTCTGCTGAATTTCAAAGCTGAACATAGTATTTCTTTGGGAATCTATTTTCTGAAGTTCAAAGTAAACTTTCAGGGATTAGGAGAAACAATTTTAAATAAAATAGTGAATGATATAATGGTCATAATCAATTGTTAGTAAAATTATATTGCATACATAGAACTCTTTAATTTCTTTCCACATTTAAAAATAATATACCACCACAGTTAGGTACAAAATATAATTACTGTGAATTTTGGCTTGTCTATGTATCTGATGGGAAAAAATGTAATAAGAAAAGTAATATAGATCAATCAAACTCCTTTCATCCCGTCTGAGTTGAAAACCAATTAAAAAATATGTACTACTGAAGTCAGACTGATGATAAAAATGTATAGATCTGATATATGAACTTTTATTATATTAATACATTTACCTTTCATATTATATGTTTATATAAGGATAGTATATATATGATATAGGTACTTATATGCATATAAACATATATACATATATGTTTATATGTGTATATATAAAATCATTTTTCAGTATCTGTGGGGATTGATTCCAAGACTCCTGCAGACAGGAAAATCTGTAGATGCTCAAATCCCTAATATAAAATGGCATAGTATTTGCATATAACGTAGATGCATCCTCCCCATACTTTAAATCATTTCTAGATTACTTATAATAACTAATAGAATGTAAGTGCTATGTAAATGGTTGTTGTACTGTTTTTTAATGCATTATTTTTATTTTCTTTTTAGAATATTTTCATCCATGGTTGGTTGAATCTGCAGAATCCATGAGTAGGTAGGGCCAGCTGTGTAGCTAATTACTGTTTAAATTGAATTACTGTCATGTGGCCAGGTTCAGCCTTATTTAATTTGCCTTTTTGTTTAGTCCTTGTAATAGTTATCTCCTAATAGAGAGATTGCCAAGCAGATAGCTTTCTGGCTAGCTGCTAGAAGCAATTACTGCCTAATTCCTATAAAGCCCTCATAGTAATGACAAGGAAGGATGAGCCCCAAGAGATGGAGGGGTTTAGTGGGGTTGAAGTTACAACACAAAGATTCTAATCTCCTAGGGAGAAGAGTAAGTATTCCTCATGGAAACACAATGAGTGGGGAGCAGGAAAACCCTTAAAATACACCAGGAGAAAGAGAAAAATCTCTGTGGTTCTTTGTGGTATGATCTAAAGTACTCAAATAACTTACCTTGTCCAAAATGGCTTCACACTTTTTCTTTTCTTTCCTTAAGTCCCAGGGCACATGTTCAGGTTTGCTACATAAGTAAATTTGTGTCATGGGGGTTTGTTGTATAGCTTATTTTACCATCCAGGAATTAAACCTAGTACTCATTAGTTATTTTTCATGATCCTCTTTCTCCTATATTAGGCAAGTTCCTTTGGCAAAGAGAATTTCGTGTTCGCATTGCTTCTACTTGAATGAGCACATTACACTGTATTTTATTCATTCATTCACTCATTAATTCATTCAATGTTATTGGGCTGCAAACAGACTACTGAGCCAGGACTCCCAAAACAAATAAAAAAGAATCAGCTTTCAAGTGACTGTCCAGTAAAATATTAATAATAAATAATAACAATTTTGAAATGAGTTCTTAGAAACAACCAAAAACTTTGATCTTAGACATTTTTTCCATTCTTCCATTATCCATTCAACCCCTTCAGGATATGTTTATAAACTTTGCCACTCACTTTAAGCCATTTATTTTAGTAAAACACCTGATACCTTTTTCTTGACATACACTTTTTATTTCTTCCAGTTTCCTGCTGTGAGAGTATAAGGCTCTTTATGCTTTCTTCTGACATTTCACCCAGAATACACTTTACATTAATTATTCATTTTGTGGCTCTTGTTTCAGCTTAGCAGCATACTGAAATTTTCCTGAATTAAACTAAAAAAAAATAATAAAACTTCTCCCTCAGGCTTATGATCACTTTAATCTCTGTTGTCATTTCTCGCCTTTTCGTAACTGAAACTTTTATGTGTTTTCTGCTTGCTCTAGTTCTCTATCTCTCTGCTTCTTCAGATATATACATTGACTTGCACTACCAACATCATAAAACATTTCTTTTATGAAGATTTCTATTAACCAAATTGGTGGAGGGGGTGGAAATTCCCTCACTACCCTATTTAAAAAAAGAAAGAAAGTGAAACAAGTGAAGCATCTCGAATAGTTTGAAATGAGAAGCTAAGCCAGCTATATGGAAAAAATATGTCTATTTGCTGCTTGCTTCCTACAGTCTGGCAAATAAATATTCCTAATCATCCTCCCTATTTTACTTTATAACACTTATTGCTATCTGATGTACCACAAATTTTGTTTCTTAGCCTTGTATAATATGCCTCCATTTACTAGAAATTAAGCTTCACGGAAAATAAATCTGCTTTTTTTCCAAGATAAATTTCCATTCTTTTCTCCAGAATAGTACCTGGAATATACTAGACACTCAAAAAACATTTGTTGAATGAACAAATAAAGAGTCTTACTAGAAAAAAATGAATTATTTTATGGATTAAATTACAATTATTGTTAATCATATATAGATACGTAAATGCTTTAAAATTGCTGTATCTATTGATTAATTTGACTTCTTTATCGGCCTTCTCCATTTTTCCTTTATTTCCCTGAACCTTCTTTAATAAATGATTATTATTAGCAATATCTTTTTTAGTTTTGTTATTACTTGGTCCTTACTCTTCATTTAATTCACACTGACATTTTATTAGCTTAGTTATAGTCTCTACCACTTTTACAACTTCTTAAATTATAGAGGAGTTGATAAATGTAACTAAAAACTAAGAAACATGCAGTAAAATCGTATAAATAAGTTTAAATCTGCAAAGAAAAGCATGATTTGCAATACATTTGTAAGATGTACTTTTCTTATTTATTTATTTATTTATTTATTTATTTATTTATTTTTGAGAGAGAATCTCACTCTGTCACCCAGGCTGGAGTGCAATGGTGTGATCTTGGCTCGCTGCACACTCCACCTTGTGGGCTCAAGAAATTCTCCTGCCTCAGCCTCCCAAGTAGCTGGGAAAACAGGTGTCTGCCACCAAGCCTGGCTTTTTATTTTTGTATTTTTAGTAGAGACAGGGTTTCACCATGTTGGCCAGTGTGGTCTTGAACTCCTGACCTCAAATGATCTACCTGCCTCAGTCTCCCAAAGTGTTTGGATTACAAGTGTGAGCCACTGCGCCCAGCCAAGATGTACGTTTTGAACTGTTTCACCTCATAGCACACATAAAAATGGCATTAGGATTATATTACCTGCCAAACTAGGATAAACAGAAGATGATACTCTCAGCTGGTCGTGACAGACCCTGAACTGTAACTGACTCATCCATCATGAAGATAGAGAAATCAACTTTTAGATATCCTGTGCTATTCATGAAACCCTGGAGTGCTTCACTTCACTGTTTGGAAAGCTCTGGCTAATACTATCGCTGAACAAAGAGTGTTTATAAATCAATTAGAAAAAAAGATAAATAACAAAATTTAAAAATGGAATAAAAATATAGAAAGACAAGCTAATAGAAAATATATTTCAAGCTCAGTAATAATTAAAGTCATGAAAACTTAAATAATATTTATGCATTTTTCTCAATGATACTGATAAATATTTTGGAAATGTATTTACCCAGTATAAGTGTCTAAACTGATAATCCATATTAATACTAAAATTTCTCATTTCTTGTATCAGCCATTCAAATCAGCCAGGAAATCAGTCCTTATCAATATCAGAATAATGTACAAAGATAAATGTAGGAGGAGTTAGCAAACATTTGAAAAGCTTATTGTCTTTCATTGTATTAGAAAACTAAAATGTGATGTTGATTAGAATAGTAAACATTTGGAAATGATTCAGATATTTGTTAACAGATAATTGGTTTAATATATGAAAATAATGGCGTATGTATACATATGCACTGACATGTAAAAATGCCAACGTATTCTGTTAAGTAAAAAGTATATGAATTATAGATGATATAATAGTTCTAGACATAGGATGTACATTATGATACCATATGGGATATGGTACATACATACACATGCACACACATATTGGTGTGTATTTTGCAATACATACACACAGAGAAAAATAAACTAACTTTTTATAATGGGGTTCAGAAGATGGAGTTCTTTTGATAGGATATTTAATTTTTAATTAACACATAGACGGAAGACCCAATGTTTATGTAGTGTTACTGTCAATCACTCCTTTAAAAGCTTTGCATATATTGTCTCTCTTAATCCATAATGTTTGAGTATTGTACAAGTATGACCTTCATTATTATAATGAGAAAAACTAGTTTGGGTTCCAAACATTGTATAGAAGCCTGTTCATAAACTAATGATAGTGTCTTCTATTACTGTAATTCTTATCTCTCTCTCCTGACACTTCACAACAGATTTTTGTGAACTTTATAATGAGCTTTATTGTTTCATACACAATTGACTTTAAATTTCCCACTGGATGAATTTTCTATCAGCAGATTCATTGATCTCTTACATATTCCTGAAGATCTATCTAAATTATTTTGTGTTTTGAAGTTTTTAAAACTCCTTTTCCTCAACAATAACTATATCCTCTCTCTACTATCATTAATCCCAGAGTTCTTCTGTTTTTACATTTATTATACTTTAATGATTCATCAGTTACTTGAATATGTTTGGTACTTAGCAGGGAGAAAGGAAGGAAGGGAAAAAAGGAAAAATAGAAGCAGAGAAGGAAGGAAGAGGGAAGAATGAGAGAGGAAGTAAAGGAGGGAGCGAGAGGGGTAAAAATGAAGGAAAGAAAGAAAAGAGAGAAGAAAGACAGGAAAGAATAAAGGACAGAAAGAAAATTAAGAGAAGCCAAATGAAATATTAATTATAGGCCAGGCATGGTGGCTCACATGTGTAATCCCAGTACTTTGAGAGGCTGAGGCGGGCAGATCACCTGAGTTCGGGAGTTCAAAACCAGCCTGACCAATATGGAGAAACCCCATCTTTACTAAAAATAAAAAATTAGCCAGGCATAGTGGTGCATGCCTTTTAATCCCAGCTACTCAGGAGGCTGAGGCAGGAGAATCTCTTGAACCCAGGAGGCAGAGGTTACGGTGAGCCAATATCGCGCCATTGCACTCCACCCTGCCTGTCCAGAGCGAAACTCCATCTAAAAAAAAACATATATATATATATATATATATATATATATATTAATTATAGCTATGAGTTTATTAAAAAAATATTTTTTAATGGATAGGATCTTTAAAATATTAAGAGGGATATGGTTTATAATTAGAAAAATTCTGGAATACACGACACTGCCAAGAAAGAAAAGGTTTACATATGAACACTCATGGGTTCAAAACAAATGGTGAAAGTTAGTAGTGTTTTTGTGTTTTTTGTTGTTATGTTTTGTCTTTAAGACAGGCTCTCCCACTGTTGCCCAGGCTGGAGTGCAGTGGCATGAGCATGGCTTACTGCAGCCTTGTCCTGCTGAGTTTAAACCATCCTCCCTCCTCAGTCTTTGAAGTGACTGGGACTGAAGATATGCATCACTATGCCTGGCTAATTTTTAACATTTTTCAGACAGATGAGGTTTCATTATTTTGCCCAGGCTAGTCTCAGATTTCTGAGCTCAAGCGATCCTCCTTCCTTTTCCTTCTGACATGCTTTTTTAATAACTAAAATAAATCTGGGATAACAAAAGCAAGCCTTCTGTACTTCCAAATTATTCTATACTTGTCCTAAAAACTATGCTAGCTCATCCACATCTCCCCACAGGTTTTCTTTATTCAGCAAATCTACTAAGCTGAGCTGCTTTTCTTAGACCATTCCTTTTTATACAAGGCATCGTGTTACAGTAAGAAGAAAAATAGCTCAACATAAATATGAGTTTTCTTTACAGTTTCCAATTACTGGATTTCACCAATGAGTGCGTGAGGCATCTGTGGCACATTTGAAGCTTAAATTTGAAATGAGATTTTCACTGTTTGAATTAAGTGGTCTAAAATTGTCTCCAAGACAATTTCCATGAAGGCAAGTCACAGAACCTAGTCAAGTCTTGTCTATTAAATCAGCAAAGTAAATATATGTGCTAGTAAATATATATGTAGTATAGTCAACATAAAATATCTTAACAACAGATTCTACTTTTCAAATAAGGAACCAGACTCTTCTAATTGCTAGAACTTAAATAGCTCTTCTGTGAATATTTGTTTTATTTAATCTAGTATTTCTGGATAAAGTGTTTATCTCCTATTACTTTGCTCATATTTTGGATTATATTCTCATGAGAGATTTTTAGATAGATTTGTTTATCATTTCTGAAATTTTGAATGAACCCACTGTTAAAACCACGTTTGTTTTAAGACTTTGTATTTGTTTAGATATCAAGGAACTTTGAGTATAAAAAAGAAATTAAATTAAATCCATATAAGTTGCATATATTGGAGACTTTGCTAATAACATAAGTCTTGTTAGACTACAATTGTAGTCTTGCATGACTACAATTTTCTTTGTTAAAATCCAAATAAAGTCTTAACCTATAAAATTCCCACTAACATTCTTAAAATGAGTCATTGCAGGATTCTGAATTCAAAATAAAATTTTTCCTCTTTAAATTATTTTTCCTTTAGATTTTAAAATTTAACATATGTTTTATTGACTCCTAGTACATATCAAGCCCTATTTTGAGCTTTTGGGATTAATTACGCAAGATAGACAAGATAGCGCTTGGGATGAATTAAACCAGATAACTACACAAGACAAGGCTTGTACATATATCATAATTTTTAGGAGTCATTATGTTGAAGTCTCAGCAGAGTAAACCACATCTATGGTTCTATATGAGTAAACTTCTTATTTTTCTTGGTATTCCACCATAGGTTCATTGTGTCCTTGTCTTACATGATGCACATGACTTAGGTAGATGTGACATGTCCAGGAATTTCAAATTTGGACACTGGAATAAGAATATCTTGGAGTTGTCATGGAGGTCACAACATTGTATTTGCTGTGGGATCTCAAGGCCTAGTACTTATATGCATTAATCAGTGAATATATCATGCATTTTACTAAAACAGTGACTCTTCTGACATGGGAAATTCTAGCAGAATTTTAGAAAATGTTACAAATTGCCTCATATTGTTTTATAGGATAAAGAGAAGAAAGACTAAAGGAAGAGTAAATAAATTCATTTAAAAAGAGAATATGTGGCAGGAGAAGGAAAGAAAACATGAGATCAATAGCTCCTTGCATTTTTGGTGTTTATGACACAATTCCACATACAGGAACATTAGACTAGTCATATGAAGACCTTCTGACATAATCCTCTCACAATTTTGTTGAGATGTATTTTGATTTGAACTTGATGGGGAAAGAGTGGAAAAATCACATTTCAGAATAGTTTACAATAAGGTAATCTCATTATCTTTGGGGGACCTTTATTTCAAAGTCTTTAAAGTACTATACAAATATCTTTGGAAATAGTGTGATCAGTCCTTAAGATGTATTGTAAAGTGGAAAAAATTATCAGGAACATCTACAGGCCATTTCCTTAAGTCTGGAAAGAACTGCATACAAATATAAAGCAAGTACTCCCTTCTTCTAATAGAATTACAGTGAAATACCAAACTATTTTAACAAAGATAAAAGGAGGAAGGAAACATATTAAGTGGGGGAAGAAGTGATACTGCAATGATCTTGCATAAACATACTTAACTAGGAACTTGGGAAGAAATCTGCACTTGTTACTGACTGGTGGTCTCATCACATCTGTTTTCTGTGGTATTTCTCCACTTTTTTTTTTTTTTTTTTTTTTTTTTTTTGAGCAGGACCTCATGTCTCTGTGCTGTGCAAACAAATTCTTGTGGTCAGAGCTTCACAGCTCAGGATCATTTTGGTATCTGTTGGGGAACTGAAGGAGGAAAAAAGAATGTATTCAAGATGATAAGAAAAATATTGAAAATTTTGGAGCACCTGAGCAATATATAGCAAATATAGAATACAATACTAAACAACATCAAAATTAAAAAAAACCTGAATAAACATCCACACCAAAAGCTCAGATTATAAGAGTTGAGATACCAGCAAAGATTTTGTTGCAAATGGCAATGGGACAATTGTGAATAGCAACAATTAGTAATGATTATGAGCCTTTTCTTGAAGTAAGATATAATATAAAATGTGGCTGCAAAGATTAATTTCTCTTTTGTTTTATATTAGTCTTCTTTATGAGAACCATAAAAATGAAAAAAAAGTGAAAAGACTAAGAAAATGGGAAAGTCAAATTACTGGATAATATAGGGCAAAAAACCAGATAGAATTATTATAGGACCAGAACCATAACCTTTCAATGCAGTTTAACAGTCTGGATTATAACATAAAAAGATAATGCAATAAATAGAATGAGATTAATATAGTCTGTACAGTGGAGATACTGGAAAGGATTGTTAACAGAAAATGAAGAAAATATACTTCCAACAAAACACATTTGATGCTCAGCCCAAGGAATTGTGAAGTAGAAAATAAACCATTGTTCTTTAATGACATTGGGGATGAGAAAGCTACATGCTTTCTCATCACTATAGAAACAAATGCTAATAATTTCAGCATAAAGATTGGTCTCTCAAGGCAGTAAATTCAGTATTCAGTATGCTTAGTTCCACTAAATTTATTGCAATGCCTACTAATTAAGCTTAAACTGGAAGTTTAACAGACATGGAAACTGGGCACCCCATTACTCAAAAACAAGTTTATCTTAATTTACTATAAGTGGGGGTGATACAGAAATGTATGATTGGGAGTCTGTTTTCATCAAACATTATAGCTGCCATTAAATTAAGAAACAATTTAAAATAGGACATTTTTTGTAGCATGTCAGCAAGGATGGAAATAAATAATTATGAATATTGTTTTTCTATGCTGACTAGTTATGCAAAGGTGATGAAATAGCTTAGCAAAAAAACTAATAGAAAAAGTATAATGAGACAAAAACCTCATAGAAGGAAAATTTGAAAAAATTAATAATAGGTTGAGAGAAAATTATATCAACAACTCTGAGGGAAAACATCAGAAATTCTTAAGTTCTTATGAGTCAAAGCAATGAGAGTCAGATGACTGACGTAACTCCCATTATCTAGCTGTTAGGACATTTTTTTTCTGGTGTAATAACTCAGATATGGATGTTGCCACTTTAGCTAACTTTCCTGGCTTTCCATTTTCTTTTAACCTCTGAATTAGGTAGGGTAAATTTTAGATCCTCCTTATTTTATGAGTTTTATAATATATGAAATATCTTTATTATACTTTTCCCAAACGTTAAAGTATTTGTCATAGGTCTGTTCCTAGGCTTCTTAGGTTGAACTTTTAAAACCAAAAGCGTTGGTAGATATTTAATATTAGCCTACAGGTAACATTGCTATGAAGTGAATTCAAAAGTGCTAGTAGATAGTTAACATGAAGATACAGATTACTATTACAAAGCTAATTATGAAGTGTACATTTGGGGCATCCACTTATGTTTTTCTGATAAATTTCTAAATAAAGTGTGGGGATTACACAAAACTGTTGACAGGTTTTATCCATTTTAAATCCATTTTTTACTATGTATAGCAATAATGTTCAGCTATCCAAACCATCAGTGGAGAAGAATGCTTTTTATTGTTTTCTGTTTATTTTAAATTATTTGTAGACCAATATTTTATAAAAAATAACAAATTTATTGTTGGATATTTACGTTTCTATAAATCTAAATATTTAGTCTCAATTTCTGTATTTACCTTGTTGATCATTAATTGATAGTTTGCAGACTTTGAAAACTGACATCAAACTATGAACTGCTTTTAAGAGTATTAGGTAAAACAATGAGACAAACAATTTTATAAGCAAAATGTGATAAAATATAATTCCCCTTCTATTAAAGCAGTTTTTCAGAAGTGTGTAATATTCCGAATAGCAAGACTAATATAATCATACTTCCAGAATTCTGTTCCTCTCGCAAACTAATTCTATCTTTTGGTTATATCTCAGGAGTCCCCTTTCTTGAATAACTGAATTCTTAAGACTAATGCTTTAAGGGGCCACTCCTTAGACCCGACCAGTTTTCTACTCTTCACATTTGTTAAACATTAGCCCTCAGTTCTCCAGCCCTCAGGAAGAACTTCTAATTGCCCAAATCATGATAGAATACTTTAATGTGAGAACAAATACCTCAATGGTACACGCCCCTTTGTACTGCTTTTCTTAATATGTAAACTTTCTCCCCCAACTTTCCATACCAGAATAAAAGCCCAGTAAAGGCAGGGGATGTGTCTTTTTTTTTTTTTTAATTGTAATTTAGGTTCTGGGGTACATGTGCAGATCATGCAGGATTGTTGAATAGGTACATACATGGCAAGGTGGTTTGCTGCCTACCTCTTCCCCATCACCTATATCTGGTATTTCTCCCCTCATTATCCCTCCCCACACTCCCCACCAGTGCTGTCCCTCCCTTAGCCCCCACCTACTGACTGCACTGATGCTCCCCTCCCTGTGTCCACGTGTTCTAATTATTCAACACCCGTCTATGAGTGATAACATATGGTGTTTGTTTTTCTGTTCTTGTGTCAGTTTGCTGAGAATAATGGTTTCCAGATTCATCCATGTCCCTATGAAGGACACAAGCTCATTGTTTTTTTTTATGACTGTGTAGTAGTCCATGGTGTATATGTGCCACATTTTCTTTATCCAGTCTATCGATGATGGACGTTTGGGTTGGTTCCAGGTCTTTGCTATTGTAAACAGTGCCGCAATGAATATGTGTGTGCATGTGTCTTTATAATGAAATAATTTATAATTCTTTCAGTATATACCCAGTAATGGAATTGCTGGGTCAAATGGTATTTCTATTTCTAGGTCCTTGAGGAATCACCACACTGTCTTCCACAATGGTTGAACTAACTTAGACTCCCACCAACAGTGTAAAAGTGTTCGTATTTCTCCACATCCTCTCCAGCATCTGTTGTCTCCTGATTTTTTAGTGATTGCCATTCTAACTGGTGTGAGATGGTATCTTAATGTGGTTTTGATTTGCATTTCTCTAATGACCAGTGATAATGGGCATTTTTTCATATGTTTGTTGTCCTCATCGATGTTGTCTTTTGTAAAGTGTCTGTTCATGTCCTGTGCCCACTTTTGAATGGGTTTGTTTGATTTTTTTCTTGTAAATCTGTTTTAGTTCTTTGTGGTTTCTGGATATTTGCCCTTTGTCAGATGGGTAGATTGCAAAAATTTTTTCCCGTTCTTTTGGTTGCTGGTTCACTCTAATGATTGTTTCTTTTGCTGTACAGAAGCTCTGGAGTTTAATTAGATCCCATTTGTCTATTTTGGCTTTCTTTGCCATTGCTTTTGGTGTTTTAGCCATGATGTCCTTGCCTATGCCTATGTCCTGAATGGTTTTGCCTAGGTTTTCTTCTAGGGTTTTTATGGCGTTAGGTCTTATGTTTAGATCTTTAATCCATCTGGAGTTAATTTTAGTGTAAGGTGTCAGGAAGGGGTCCAGTTTCTGCTTTCTGCACATGGCTAGCCAATTTTCCTAACACCATTTATTAAACATGGAGTCCTTTACCCATTGCTTGTTTTTGTCAGGTTTGTCAAAGACCAGATGATTGTAATGTGTGGTGTTGCTTCTGAGGCCTCTGTTCTGTTCCATTGGTCTCTGTCTCTGTTTTGGTACCAGTACCATGCTGTTTGGATTACTGTGGCCTTGTAGTATAGTTTGAAGTCAGGCAGTGTGATGCCTCTGGCTTTGTTCTTTTTACTTAGGATTGTTTTGGCTCTGTGGGCTCTCTTTTGGTTCCATATGAAGTTTGAAGCAGTTTTTTCCAGTTCTGTGAAGAGTGTCATTGGTAGCTTGATGGGGATATCATTGAATCTATAAATTACTTTGGGCAGTATGGCCATTTTCACAATATTGATTCTTCCCAACCATGAGCATGGGATGTTTTCCCATCTGCTTCTGTCCTCTCTTATTTAATTGAACAGTGGTTTGTAGTCTCCTTGAAGAGGTCCTTTACATCCTTTGTTAGTTGTATTCCTAGGTATTTTATTCTCTTTTTTGCAATTGTGAATGGGAGTTCACTTTTGATCTTGCTCTCTGTTTTTCTGTTATTGGTGTATAGAAATGCTTGTGATTTTTGCACATTGATTTTGTATCCTGAGACTTTGCTGAAGTTGCTTATCAGTTTCAGGAGATTTGGGGCTGAGACCATGGGGTCTTCTAAATATACAATCTTGTCATCTGGGAATAGAGAAAACTTGACTTTCTCTCTTTCTATCTGAATACCCTTTAATTCTTTCTCTTCCCTGATTGCCCTGGCTAGAACTTTCAATGCTATATTGAACAGGAGTGGTGAGAGAGGGCATCCTTGTCTTGTGTCAGATTTCAAAGGGAATGCTTCCAGTTTTTGCCCATTCAGTATGATATTGGCTGTGGGTTTGTTGTAAATAGCTTTTATTATTTTATGATACATACCATCGATACCTAGTTTATTGAGGGTTTTTTAGCATAAAGGGCATTGAATTTTGTCGAAAACCTTTTCTGCATCTATTGAGATAATCATGTGGTTTTTGTCTGTGGTTCTGTTTATATGATGGATTATATTTATAGACTTGCGTATGTTGAACCAGCCTTGCATCCCCGGGATGAAGTCTACTTGATCCTGATGAATAAGCTTTTTGATTTGCTGTTGCATTCTGTTTGCCAGTATTTTATTGAATATTTTTGCATCGATGTTTATCATGGATATTGGCCTGAAGTTTTCTTTTTTGGTTGCGTCTCTGCCCGGTTTTGGTATTAGGATGATGTTGGTCTCATAAAATGAGTTGGGGAGGATTCCCTCTTTTTGTATTGTTTGGAATAGTTTCAGAAGGATTGGTACCAGCTCCTCGTTGTAAGTCTGGTAGAATTCGGCTGTAAACCTGTCTGGACCTGGGCTTTTTTTAGTTGGTAGGCTATTAATTCCTGCCTCAACTTCAGCCCTTGTTATTGGTCTATTCAGATATTCAACTTCATCCTGGTTTAGTCTTGGGAGAGTGCAAGTGTCCAGGAATTTATTTATTGCTTCCAGATTTACTGGTTTGTGTGCATAGAGTTGTTTGTAGTAATCTCATCAGGGGATGTGTCTTTACTTATTCACCTTGAATTTAGAACACCCAGCAAACGGCCTACCATGGCAAACATAGCCTGTGAAACACCTGGTACAAAAGGATCAGGACTCAGGGAGAACATCATTGGGACCAGGAAAAAAAATATGCTTCAACAAATCATATGACATGCATGATAAAAATATTTGAATCTCTGATTAAAATAAATAAAATCTAGTTATTTTTTCTCCCAAGTTTATTGAGATCATGTATATTTAAGTTGTATAATGTGATATTTCAATATATGTACACATTGTGAAATGATTACCATAATCAATTAATTATGAATCTATCACCTTACATAGTTACCTTTTTTGTGTAAAACAAGGTCTAAACTTGATATCTACTCACTTAGCAAATTTCAGGAGTACCATACATTATTTGTAACTTTAGTCACCATGCTATATCATTATTTTTATGTTTATTCAAAATATTATAAATATTACCTCTATGAGATAATCAGGTAGTTTCAGAATGTGAACAATTAAATTATGGGAGGAAAAAACTAAAGAAAATTATTACAGTTCATGGAACAATCCCCAGATAATATGTATTAATTTCCAAATTTGATGAAGTAATCAAGTGATCAACAAAAATTATCATCATTGGAGAAATAATTGGAGGAAAGAGTGAAAAAATAATCTTATGTGTAATTGAAGAGTAAAAAAATTGAGTTGTAAGTCTATTTCCCTAATCATCAGAGGAATTCATACTTGAACAATTTAAAATTTATATAAAGAAAAGAATATATGCCTCACTGCTTAGAACTACTGAAGGAAGAAATTAACTGTGTGCTCCATTTTGGACTATACCTGCCAATTGCACTACGAACTAAGTGGAAGATCCCTTAGGTCAGTATTCAAACTTCTTCCATATTACAGTTACTTTCCCAGCAGAAACCCTCAGTTTTCTCTCTCAGAAGTCTCTAAGACAGACTCTTATAGACAAGAAACAGGTTGAGCATAGAATAACGTCTCTCCATATGTCTTGCTCGGCATTATTATCTTCTTTAGGTATTTCAAGGGTCAACTTGATCCTGGGAAGAAGTATCAAAAATTAACAATTAAACTCCCATACTCCTCACATAACCCTGCCTTATGTTGGATCTTCTTGGTGACATGAAAACCTTGTCACCCAAATGCCTTTTTTTTCCTCATAATAATATTCCATGCATAGGATTACAGAATTTAGTAATCACTTTTATATCCATTATTCTACTTAATCTTCAATAAACTGTGAAATATATATTGCTGTCTCTAATTTACAGGAGAGTAAATTGAGTCCCAGACAGATTAAATAACATTCATGAGGCCTGCAAGCTAACAAATGGCCAGATGTGCTGCCAAACTTTTTCTATAGTAAAATATTTCTTTTATAAAACATAGAATTTTATTTTTGAATCCAAGTGTGGAGATCATTAATATCCATTTATAATTTACCAATATTGACCAATACCCTGAGTAACATTGTAAAACAAGTGAAATTTTACTTTTGGACCCTATTCTCAATATTTCTCTGTCCCAGTAATCCGGGGCCTTCATTGTGCTAACTGTATTCACATTCTCTTTGAAGGCAGCTTTCATGGGTGCAGTTGTAGGCTCTAAATAATATTGAATATTCTTCTATTCTTTGCTATTATCTTGCTTATATTCATAATATAATGAAATCATTTATTAAAAATATAGAATTTCTATGTTGACATACAACATTAAATAGAAATACAGAATAGTTTTCTTCTACAAGACAACAGCTGCTCAATCTTATTACATTCATCTGTAATTCAGCTTCTAGATATGTTACTTCTAGGAAATGCCCGTCTTACTGGCAAGAATGTGTTTCCTCATTTTGATATCAAAGTGTGTGTGTGTGTGTGTGTCTGTGCATACACGCACGTGCACACGCGGGCATGCTCACACAAGTGCATGTTCATTGAAAGATCTGGTTTAAAGTCAGCCCTCTATGTGTTTTTACTCTCTAGACATGGTATGGAATGTCCCAAGTAGCGTTTGCATATTAACCGAAATTGCCCTTACTAACTCACAGGGTTTTTCTGGTGATAAAATTAAATGGCTTTTTTGGAAAGCGTACAATAAACAAGCATGTTTCCATTATTGCAGAGAAATTATTATAATAATTAGGTTTTCTTATATTAAAACAGGTCAGAGAAAGATACAATTTTGGTAACCAGGGCAGTTCCAAGTCTTTTAGCCACACTGGTCAAGTTATACTCACTCAATCCACTGATAATCTGTAATATGCAGCATGAGCCAATTTCATGCACACTCTTATTGCTATCAAAGACTTGAAGTGGATTGTCTGAGCCTTTCAATTCAAGTTATGTTCTCAACCATTATTCGAGGGAAATATTTAAATGAACAAAATATAGCATTAGCAAATTCATTTTTTTTCCTTAAGGAGTTATTTAAAAGTGTTAAGCCTAGATCTGATTCAAAGGAACTAAAATCCCATGAAAGATGTCAACTATTTTACTTACAGTGATGTTCTTGTTTAGTAGAATGATATGATTTCCATGATGATATGCATATTTTTCTAACAATGATTTATTTCATCCCTGATATTTTCAGGATGTATGGCAATTTGATTTTTTATTAAAATATGCTTAATCATTCAGACTAATTCCCCTTTTTAATAGCGTTAATTCATTGGCTCAAACTTATTTATTGGCCTTTTCTTTATATAATTTTTACAGTGAGTAAAAGCATAATACATTTATGTTTATTTCTGAAAGCACTCATATTCTGTTGTGATAAACAATTTTTGTATTAATTTGGAGAATCCATTATAATGCAGTTTTGGAACTTTATATGATTGAAAACATGTATTTATATTTAAATGAATCATGAACACTTGTGAAGCATTATTTAATGTTCTGTTTTTCATTAATATCAAAGAACCCAATGAATCAAGGGGTATTTCTTTGAAACTTACTGAAATTATAGAACAGTCTTACTGATGGGGATTGTAAAAACACTCTTCCATTAATAAAAAAAGATATAAGTAGCAGGATAATTTTGTAAAATCTTCAAGCACCTCATTAAGCACAATTTTCCAAAATATTATTAAATGAGCTAAGAAATGAATAACAGTGATTTTCTTGAAGTGCATTCATAATTTTAAGTATCTAATCAGCATTTCTAGCAACAATAATTTCAAAATAGGTTACCAGTTACATTAAAACTTCCAATTTTGAGTTTATGATCACAATTTTATGGTATTTTATGGTAACAATTGTTATTAGATGTTTCAAATACTAACATACGGCTTTATTTGCCTTTCTCTTCATGTACTAACTAGAAGCCATTATCCACATTATCAAAAAGAGCCTTAAGCTGTCACATACTTGAATCATGATTGGCCAAGCTTATTGTTATGCTATTATAATAGATTAATTATATTTTGTGCTTGTGGCTGTAGCATTGGTTGGAGGTGGCATATCACACATTTTCTCAGCTATCCTTAAACTAAGTTCTTTTAAAATTCCATGACTTGTTGATACTTTTTAGGAGGTTTATATGCTTATTATATGATGGTCTTTTAACTTGCCTAAATTTATCTCGGGCAGATTCCAACATAACAGTTAAAATCCCTCAGACCCATTCTGAGACTTCCATAATGAAAATGTCCGAGGATAGGGACCAAGGAATTTAAGTTGTACTTTTCAGCAAGTTCTTATGCATACTCAATATGAGAAACACCAATTTAAGAGCATGTGGACCATGGTGTTGTAAGTATATGGCATATCTAAATTAAATAACATTTATATAAACAGCTGATAATGGATTTGAATATAAAATCAATTTTTGGTTTAAAAGATGTTTCTCTCTCTCTCTCTCGTGTGTGTGTGTGTGTGTGTGTATTTTGTTTTCTTTCTAATCTCTCGAAATTTATGTGCAGGTCCCACTATATAGCTGACTGCAAATATTTATCTCAGATTAAAACTAATGTGGATCTCAACTGTTGTGAAAAGTATAAATTGAAATATCTTTTTTTCAGGGAGTATCTTGAGAAAAAGTCTAGATTAATAATCTAAAGAATGATAGGAGAAGAAACAAGTCTTGCAGAAAAGTAGATGATGAGTTTATTTATTTAACACACTTTTATTTTACACTTACAAAGTTCTAGATGACAGGATATATCAGCGACCAAAACAGGCCAGAGAAAGACTCTGTTCTCTTAGGACTTAATTTCTATCTAAATCATATATGTATGAATGGGTTTGTAAAACAGACTCTTGGTTAGAATATGGGTGTGTTTTTATAGGATAACAGATGGCAAACAGGCACAGACAAAGGAAATCAATTTTGGTGCTCTAGAAAAAAGGAAATGGGCAAAGGGGTATAATGTGCTTTATTTTTAAAATGTTCACAAGACAGTGAAATCTAAGATATAAACATTATCAGCATAGATTTTAAAAACTGTTTAATTTGTAATATAATGACCTCTAGAGATCTAACATATTTTTAATATGTAATCCTGAAATATCCACTTCACTTGTATAAGATTATTGCACTCAACAAGATCCATTAGGACAATTTCTTATGATAGGAATCCCAAAGGAAAATAGGAAAGAACCCTTTCTTTGCAAAGATAGAAAAAAAGAGAAAAAAGCAACAAAAAATTTGAACTTAGTGAATAGAGAACTAAATATAAATAAGCTTAAAAGTAAGGGTATCTTTGAGGCATGAAAGGTCAGCTAAACTTGCTGACACAACGTGTGTTCTGAACTTCCTTAGAATAATCTGTATCCTTTGTGGATTGAATAATGACAACATTACCTATTACAAATTAATATCATAAAAGTATATTTTTGTCTTACTGTGTTGCTGTAGTCAGTGATACTATCTCATACTACCTAATGATTTATAGAAGAGGTATTGATAAGAATGCTAAAGTTTAAATTTAATGATGAGAACTTGGTCATTTTTTTTAATGCATTGATCTTTATGCAAGGCACAACAATTCCTAAAATTTTTATCTTAAAATTTCGGAGCAAAGTCTAACTCTTCTACTTTATAGCAAAAGCTTAATATACCAATTATGGTTTTACTCTTCTCACATAATAAACCTAATTAAATGCTAATTACATAGATAATAATTCATACCATACAAATATTTATTATTTGTATCTGTGTCTATCAAGTTTTAGAATGTCAAATACTCTTCAAGTTCAACCATTGTAATTAAAGTTATGCCATCCTTGTAGTTCTCGCTTTTGATACCTTGTCACATGTGCATTATTAGTGAGCTTTTTGATATTAGCATACATGCATTTTGAATACATCAGCCCTCATGAGAGATTTCCACCATGGTTGGCTGTAATGTCTGATTAAAATGAATAGCTCAAGAAAATGAGGCAGAGTAAAAGGTTACGTTATTCATTAAGATGCTCACTGTTGTGCAGTTCCTTAAAATTAATGCAGAGTATGTGTTTTTACCTGATGACTAGGTGAATTATTTAAACAAAACAGCTGCAAAAGGCAAGGCCTGACAGCATTTATGCTGAGATTATCTATTTAAATTGGAAATGCAATTCATTTGAATATTTCACATATTTGCATTCATATGAATTAGACATTCATATGTACACATACCCAGTGGTCCAAAGGAAAACACACATAATTATAATAGTTCCTGTGGACTGGATGCAAACTATGTGTCAGCCTACTAAACACTTTACACATATTTTCTGTAACCCTTACAAAAATACCTTAGGGTCTAAAATATTGTTTGATTTTGTACAGAAGAGGAAACTGAAGCTTGTTTTATCAATATCACAGAGTTAAGATTTGCATTCAGGTCTAAGAGAAAGCCCATAGTTATCTTTACATTACTACTTCTCATTGTCAAGTAGAATTTGATAATACCATATGACACATACTGTTTTTATCTGCAAATTGATGATTGAATGGCAATTTTAAGATCAACACTGGCTTCGTGGGAAGGATGGTCATATAGTTGTGAAAAGAGAATGCCCTTGTATTTAAAAAAAGAGCAGTATACTCTTACTCAGTATTCTCTTCCCATCTGTTTATCTCTTTCCACTCAGCCTCCTCAGCCTCCTTCAGCATTTCTTCAGAGGTGATGTAAGATTGAAATATTTGCTGGTTTTCCTTTCCTTTCATCAAATAGGAATGTTTGGAAGTGTTTTTACTGTACTAGAAAAAGAACACATCTTTAGGTGTCGTTAATTCAGTGAAACACATCAGTGGGTTTTATTGATGACTAATATTGAATGTCTTTAAATATAATCATGAAAATATAGAATACTAATATTAAAATGGTATTTACACACAAAACAAATATTTTATGCGGCTTAAACTATGTGCTAGACATTTTATTAGGTGGTGGGTATGTGATGCTCTACAGTAATAAGTATGGTTCAGACCTTCAGAAAGCCTAGAGTTTTGGGGAGGTATGAGTATATAATTACTCTGTGTCAGGTTGCACTTTATGTGCTGTAGGCAGCAAGTCAAGTATCACATTCTCAATCTTCCCTCGGTAATGTCATTATAAACTCGATATTGGTTTCAGCATAATTAGGCATTATGTGTAATGAACCAAGAGTTTTCTAAATTGAAGTAGACATGACCTTAAGAATTTCCATAAGTAAGAGAACACTAATATATTTTATATGTCTGATGGCTAAAAACAAACGTTTCTCTACCAATCTTTATATAAAAACTTTTATGTTTTTTGATTGTCTATTTTTTTTTATAAAGAGCACAAATAGAATAACTTAAGGTAGAGTCTCTTCATGCTGTGTAAGAGATGCAGGGCTGTTTCTAAGAAGAAAACAAGCTTAAGGCGTTATAATAAATATTATTAGTTAAAATTATTTCTAATTTGAAAAATAAATCTGAAGAATAACAGAAACAAAATGCATTGGTTGGCACCATAATGACATTATTTTAATTGCATAGTAGAGTTGTTTACACTGTAAATGTTCTTTAGCTTTTTAAAGTATTTCCATCTGGAATTGTAATTGTTTCAAAGAGCACAGGAACTTTCCGAACCTTAAAATTGCTATGGAAAATTTTTTAAAGAAAAAACATTGAAGAAAATGTGTCATCATTGTTTAGTTTAAACTAGCAAGCTAAACATTTCTACTTCTTAAACTTTTCCCTCAGAGATAGCAGAGTTCCATTTGAAAAGAAGTATGGTTGCAATGAGAGCTAATTACACTGTTAGAACTCCTATTTTTGTTTGTTTGTTTGTTCATTTGTTTTACCTTAAGTTCTGAGATACATATGCAAAATGTGCAGGTTTGTTACATAGGCATACATGCACCCTGGTGGTTTGCTGCACCTATCAACCTGTCATCTAGGTTTTAAGTCCCGCATGCATTAGGTATTTATCCTAATACTCCCCCTTCCCTTGCTCCCTCACCCCACTACAGGTCCTGGTGTGTGATGTTCCCCTCCCTGTGTCCATGTGTAGAACTCCTTTTTTTTCTTTTTTGTATTAACTTAGATTTACATAGCATTTTTTGTTACAGTCCAAAAATAGAATTCCATCCTTCTATGAATTTGGATATAGAAGACTTCTACTTGGAGATCCATTTGGGTCATTGAAAATCAGCTTTTTCTTATTTTTTTTTCTTATATTGTTACACCAAAGAAGTTAGCTGTACCTTTCAAAGTTATCAAACTTAAACACTGAAATTGTGGATATCAAGGTCAGCATCTTCTAATTAAGTGGTCCCTAACCTTTTTGGCATCAGGGATGGGTTTTGTGGAAGACAGTTTTCCACAGACAGGAGAAAGGGGAGGAGAGAGGTAGTTTGGGAATTGAAGTGTTCCACCCCAGATCATCAGGAATTAGTCATATTATCATAAGGCGCACACAACCTAGATCCCTGGCACACGCAGTTCACAACAAAATTTGCGTTCCTGTAAGAATCTAATGCCGCCACTGGTCTGACTGAAGGTGAAACTCAGGCTGTAATGTTGGCTGGTTACTTCCTGATCTGTGGTCTGATACCTAACAGGCTATGGAGGGGGTACTGGTCCATGGCCTGGTAATTGGGGACCCCCGTTCTAATAAACTCGTTGATTTTAAGGGAAGGCTCATTTTCAAAGACATTTTTTCCTATATATTGTATAATATTTGTCATATGTATACATATTGCTCATATTTGGAAATAAAATTGTTTCCAAATTGTTCATATTTGGAAAGCAATATTTTCAAACTGGTAATCTACCTTCCAAGTATGTGTTGCTATATATACATATCAGTATATTTATGTAAGACTAAAAGAGAAATTGAATGAATATTCTCAACAAGTCAACATTGTTATTTCACAAATTTGGTGGTTAGCTTTAGCTATTTTTACTGACATATAATAGCAGGAGTGTCCTAAGTAACAAACGTTTTCTTAATATAATTAATGCAAATTTTTGGATCTTGCATCTTTGTACAGAGTAAAAGTTACACAACTATCTCTGTCTTTAACTCCCATTAGTTCCTATGAGGTAGCCACGTAAAACATTTTTTAAAAGTTAATAATCTTTTTTTCAAATTCTGAGCCAGACTTCCTCAATTACCAAATGCTGAGTGTCTAAGCTGATCAAAATAGAGGATATTGAAATATTTACTTACTTAATGATGTGATCAATATTCACCTCCAAACTATATTTTTTAGGCTTTTTAAATCTCAATTTTATCTCCTCAGGTTGAGGGAGAATAAGAGGCCCCCTCCTGTAGGCACATATGAAAATCTCCAGAAGGAATTATAATTTGAGAGTCACTATTTAAAGGCTTTGTATTATAAATGCTCATATAAATTTTCTAGTATAAGTAAATGCTTGATAAATATATGTTGGTTATATAAATGAGTGAATAATTGACTTTTGCCACTCTATCTCTGTAATTATCAATTCAACAACTTACATAATCCTACACTTACCAAGAACCTAGCATATCCTAACACTGGGATCTGTGTTGTTTACCGAAACTGAAATGATCCTCGGACTGAAAACCTACTTAATGAGGCAAACAAAACACACACACACACACACACACACCACATACACACCACATACACACACACACTTGTATAATTTAAAATTATGTTAGCTTTTACGATGTAATATAAAAACATATTCACAAAAGAGAATAGAAAGAATTTTAAATAAAATTCAGGGAAAGTCTCAATCATGAGCTAACATTTAATCTGAAACCAGGACAGTATTCGCCAACTGAATACTGAGAAAAGTATAAATACCCTAAATTCCATGTAGAAATTTAGAAAATTTAGGATAATGAAAGAATGCAGAAGCCTGATAAATAAGATGCCATGTAGGACTAGATGAGGGGAGAGAGGAAGGTGGGATAACTCACAGCCTGGGACCATCCAACATGCAATGTTGCTGCAGGGTTTTATACAGGGGAGTGATATTAACTAATTCATATAGATACAGTCACTCTAGCCACTGTGGAAAATAATTGCAAAGTAAATTTGGAAGTGTAGGAACCAGAAGATGTGTGCAGAATTTCAGGGGAGAGATGGTGGCAACCAGGGTAAATGGAGAACAGGGGAATAGAGAGTATTAGGACAGGTGATCTATTCCATGATTTATCCGATAGTAAGGGTAGGATAAGAGGAAGAAATACGTGTAGAAGATTCCCAAGGGTCCAGATGGTGCTTTTTAGAACATTGGGGCATATCTGGAGATGGCTGTTTTTGTTTGAGTAGATTCTTTGGTCATAAAATTGATTAAACCAACAGTCTGGACAGATGATTCTGCAAAGACCAAAACTGCAAACGCAGTACTTCCCTTGGTAGCCCCTCATTGTGATGATTTGCCTTTAACAGTCTCCTTCTTTCCATAATGTCTAAATATACTTTAATTTTTTCTAAAATTTCTACTTGTTAAGAAATTTATTGGATCTCTGCCCTACACGTGCTATTGAAATAAAAGAGGTAGTTGGAGAATGTGAAAAGGAAGTGAATGCCCATTAACTAAAATCAATCCCTAAAATGAAATATTTATTTCTTCTCCCTTATTTATATGTACCATTAGTCTATCATTAAATAACTATCTCTCCATATGATAACTACTTGAACACATTCGAGACAAAAATAAGTGAAAAGCAAAAACATGAAACTCAAGAGCCTCCTTTTCTCCTAACAGTCAGAATTCAATCATTTCTTTCAAGTGTATTTAGGAGGTTTAGGAGCTACTTTGGAAAGAATGAATAGGGTCATCATTTGAAAGTCTCTGCTTGATCTAGGGAAATATATACACAGGAAAAAATACACCAGCTGAAACTTTTTGAAATGATCTTTCCACAACAAGTGGGCATCTTCTCTTTTTTGATGACAGCCTTTCTCAGTTCTTAACACGAAAAAATATTTTATCTAATTAGCATATAATAATTATTAATTATATTTTATATATAATTATAATTAGACCTACAACATAGGTACAGGTATAATTATAATTATACCTATGTTGTGATGTAGTGATGTAATGCCTCTTTGATTTATATTTATAATCTAATGTTAATATGTTTTACACTAAAATGTATGTCATATAATAGGTAGGATTAAGGAACTACTTATACAGAGAACTTTGTATAAGTCCTGATCCTGAATCCACCAACCAACACATAGTTGTGTAATGTTTAGCAACCATCTTAAAATTTTCTGAAACTCAGTGTTCTTATCTGTATGATATTATAGACAATATTTTAAACATTTAGTTTTTAGCTGTGGCACACAATTAAGAAAACTTGGATCACTTGAGGTTAATAGTTCATGAACAGTCTGGCCAGCATGGTGAAACCCCATCTCTACTAAAAATACAAAAATTAGTTGGGTGTGGTGGCACACCCCTGTAATCCCAGCTACTGGGGAGGCTGAGATAGGAGAATCACTTGAACCCAGGAGGTGGAGGTTGCAGTGTGCCAAGATGGTGCCACTGCACTCCAGCATGGTGACAGAGTCTCCATCTCAATAATAATATAAAAAAAAAGCAAGCAAGCAAGAAAGAGATAAAAGAAAACTGTCATAACATATAGAATTTGTCTTACTGATATTCATATTGATTCAGGACAGTCAAGCTTCCAAATCAAGGCTTAGCCCAGGAGGGTTCTTGGCTTCACCCTTGAAAGAATTCTAAGGCGAGCCAATGATGTTGAATAGCAAATTTTATTGAAGCAGCAGTGTACAGCAGCAGCTCCTTGTGGAAGAAGGCTACCCTATACACAGTTTTCACAGAACTGCAATTCAGAAGCAGTGCTGTATTCATATTTATACCCGTTTTTAATTATTTTCAAATTAAAGGGTGGTTTATGCAAAACTTTTCTAGAATGAGGGTGGTAAATTCCTGGTTATCTGGTTGTTGGCAGGGAAAAGGGCAGTAACTTTCAGGTGTTGCCCTGGCAATGGTAAATCGACATGGCATATGTCTAATGAGGAGGCGCTTCTGCCCTAGATTTGTTTTTGCTAGTCCTCGATTTGATCCAGTATCCAAGTCCCACCTGGGCAGTAGAATTCTACCTCCTAGCTCAACGTGATGCTAAGTCATAGGTTATATTCATTCAACGATGTTTGTTTTCAGTGCCTACTATATTCCAAATACTATTAAGCAACTGGCCCCCCAACAATCAACAGCACAAATGAAATTCCTTTTCTCATGAAATGTACATCCTGGATGCAGAAATTAATTAAAAAAATAAAGATTTCTGATAAATAATTTTAGCTATTTGTGAGATGGAGAGAAAATGAATGAGAAAACTTGATAAGAAAGTGACTGATAGAAAGTGACTGGAGTGGGGTGAGATGGGAATTCAATTCAGATTGACTGATTAAGGAGACCTCTGTGAGACGAGAACTGAGCCCAGCTTCAGAAGATGGAACCAGTCTTGCAAAGACATACAGGCAGAGGGAAGTGCAGAAATTAAGGCAAAGCTTTCTCTGCAGAAAGTGTAAGCTTGGTATGTTCAAAAAGCATAGAAGATGGGAAACTGTAGTTTGCTTAGCAAACAGCAGGGTTGTAGGAGATAAGATGATGCATATATTTGATAGGTTATTTGCTGTGATTTAACGAACAGCTATCATGAATAGCTGAACGTACTTAGCTACTTGTATTTACATGAATGTAAATAACTATGTCAAAGGTAAGCTAAGTAGGCTGCTCATTGCCCACTGGCTTGAACTTCCATTTTAAAATATCTGCTTAACTCCCATTAAAGAGAAAAACATTTTTGAAACACAAATTATTAAGATATTATTCTAATAATAATGCTGAAATGTTCTAATGTATTTGTAAACAACTGATTTGCCAACTTTATTACTTAACCATTTTAAGTGACACGTTATGTGACATACATCAAAGCTGTGTAGTACAATATAGTTTGAAGTTACATGCTTAAAAATTAGTAATTTTAAGGTTTTGATATGGTCACAAAACACAGAATCTCAAAGCAGAATTCTTTCAACATTTCCATCACATTTAATTATGTACTTCATCTGTTTTTGAAAGGTACAAATCAGCTACAACATAGGCAAGTGTAATTCTTGGCATAAGGCTGTATTAAAAGCAAATAGGTCTGCCTACCATATTTGATATCCTGTTAAAGAGTATATTATTTAAATAACAAATGATGTGTACATTGAGGTATAATAAAAACAGTTGAGAAGTAAAAAAAAATTCTGATGATATATTTTGTGAGTGCATTTTAGTTTAAATGTTAATGGAATGTGTATGAGAAAAATAATAGTGGGGAAGATATATAAAGTAATAATTGCTACTATCATAGCTTTGAATAGCAAAATAACATAGAAAGCTTAACTATCCTATTAAACTACATTTTATTTGTTGCCTTCCAGTCATAAAAATAGAATCTATGTCACTTATTTCAATGGAGGGGATGTAACAAGGGAAACTTATTACAGAGGAGTAATGTTTGAAGAAGATAAGGCAATTCAAAGTAAACACTTACAGTCAGCCCTTACCAAATTTGGGTCTGGAGAGAAGGAAAGGAGCTAGCAAGGCCAAAGTTCAGGAGCAGGGGCCACATGGAGGAAGAAGACACCTGAGGGTTTGGCAGCTGCCTCCCAGGCTGGATCTGCTATCAGGAAGGACAGGCCACCTGGCCAGATCTACAACCCAGAGGATTTAATGCCACTGTCAGAATAGCTGCATGGAACCAAAGACGAGGGAGCAAATATATTTACTCCCCATCTCCTCTTTCTCCCAGTCTCACTTGAGTGCCTCCTTTGGCCAGAACTAACTGGAAATAGGTGGGCATTGAAGCCTAGACAATGTAATTTGCAGGTTTCAGCTCCTTGAGATAGGAGCAGAGCAGAGTAAAAAGCAGACACACATCTGAGAGCCAACAGGAACATGACAGGCATGTATGTCAGTTACAGAGACCTGAATGCAGCCTTGGAGAAAGAACTGGTCTGGGAATCTGACTTCCTTTTATGATCAAAGTCAAATGTCCTCATGAATTATCAGTGTCACCTAATCAGGTAGATTCTGATTGTTAAAGAAAAATAACAAAACATCTAATTTGAAATGACAACCTGAATTCTGAATTTCCTCACCAATTTAAAATTCTAAATGCCATTTTAATCATTCAGTATTATTTCCAAGTGTGAAAAGATTATTTGAATCCTCCCACTTTCTCCCCTGGCTCTTTGAATGCTCAAAAATTTCCAAACACTCCGAATACAGTCTCCTTTAAAAGGGACGATTGTATTCACATTAAGAATTGTATTTCATAAAAATGGACATTTTTGGCATTTATTAGGTAATTTATTTGGCATAATATAATGTTAAAGATTTTCTAGCACAGTTTTACACAACATGAGGACTGGCAAAGTTTTATGTGATTTAAAAAAAGCAAATTGCTCTAGACAAATGTAGATAGATGTGATTACAGCTTGGTCTAAGTGTATGACTGTTATGAGAGTGAAATTTAAAATGAAGATAAAGATAATGCATCTCCACCTCTGGCATCCTCCTTCTCTAATCTCATAGTGTCTATTCTCTCTTTTCATGATACTCAGGTAAGGTACATGATTTGTTTCCCCCCTCCTCCATCTTCTCTGTTTCCTTGTTTCTCTGAGCTTTATACATGGTTTCTGTTTAGGAGCTGAAATACTTATTTCTCTCCCTTTAAATTCCCATAAAAATATTTCTCCCAATTGAAACCTAGACTTTCTTGGCAATGACCGATGATTTTAAAGCTCTGAGGAATAAAACGTGTAATTAACAGACTTTAACAGGCTTTTATCTCCAGTTACAACAGCCTTTAAACATACAGTTTATATGAATATTGCATGTATATTTTTTTCTTAAACTTAAGTAAGGCACAGACCTATAGCAGAAAAAAAATAGAAATTGTTCTTTTCAACCCCCAGAAGTATAATGTTGTAAGAAATATTAACTTATGAAAGTTAGTTTTTCTATCAACACTAAAATAAGTAAGATTGTGATTTATCAGAGCAAACACAATTCTGTTTTACAACTGGAAATGTACTTTTTTCCTAAAATAATTATGGACAGGCTAATAGAATTACAAAAACAGTTATTGTAGAAATTCTCAGACCCAAACAAACAAGTTTATGTATGTTCCAAACACTGATTATCTGTTTCTCTCAGTTACATCAATATAAAAATATGTCCTGTACTTAAGAACATTAGACAATTTTTGCTAGATCTGTTTTGTTTTTAAATCTGTGTTGCTTCCAATTTATTTAAGAAATAAAACAATATGCAAATATATATTTAAGTATTGATCATGACCTAGGTATTTTTTGATATGATGCATAATGCAAAGAAAGATAAGAAATAGTACGTGCTGTTACATTAGTATGGACAAGGTTAATCTAGGAAAGTCACCTGTTAACAGGTGTCGATGGAGCTGTTTCTTGCACAGTGTGGACTGATTTCCTTCCATTAACTATAGAGGGAAGTCAGCACACAAGGTGAAACTGGCTTGCTTATAGTGAATTGGGGTTTACAAACCATATTCCACTGACTGTTAGGACTTCAAATATTATGGTTTGATTTTCGTTGTTTGAAACTTACTTAATATGACAAAACAGAAACACAACCACAACACATATTCAATTACATAAATTAATTTCAAGTCTTTGAAGATCCACAAACAAATTAAGTTGTGCTGCTAGGCTAGCTAATTGTTGAGTACTCCATGCATTCAATTCTCTCATTTATCTCTGTGCAGATGTATATATATATATGTGTGTGTATGTGTATATATATACACATACACACACATATGCTCATTTATCTCTGTGCATATACATACATGGATATGCACAAGAGATAAATGAGAGAATTGCATGCATGCAGTACTCAACAAAGAGCCTAGCAGCACAACTGCTAGGCTAAAGTGCAAATCTGGGACTTTGTAATCAATAGCTTATATATAAAGCTTTTGGTTACAAAGTCCCAGATTTGCACTTTTAAAAACACAGACTGAGAAATAGGCCTTCAGAGAAATTGCACAAGATAGTACAAGCATAAAATGTTTAAGTAAGACGTGCAAAGTTAATGTATTCAGTATGAGGTCTAGTCACATAATAATATAATTTTATAAAGCAAAGGAACCTGATAATTTAAATGATGTTTCTATCATATTATAGATAATTTTGCTTGGAATAGAAGATCCAGTATGAACCAACAATTTGACCCTTAGGTGTATACCAAGGGTGTACATGCATCCACACAAACTTGTTCGTGCATGCTTGTACATGTATTATTCATAATAGCCACAAAGTGGTAACAACTAAAATGTCAACTGATGAATGGATAAACAAAATCTGCTACACCCAAATAATGAAATATTATTTTATAATAAAAAGGAATCAAGTGTCAATACATGCTATTACATGGATGAACATTGGAAACAATATCTAAGTGAAAGAAGCTATGGTCTCACAAGAGACCACCTACTGTTTGATACAATTTATGCAAAATGTTCAGAATGAGAAAATATAGAGAGACATAAAGTAAATTACCAGTTGCCTAGGGCTTATTGAGGGAAGAGAATAGGGGAATAACAGGGAGACGAAGATGGGAACTGATAGCTAATAAGAACAGGCTTTCTGGAGTGGTAACTAGATTAGAGTGTCAAACATAGATTATGTTGATAATTGCCCAATTTTGGAAATATACTAAAAAACATTAAATTACACTTTAAAGAAATAAACTTTATAACATATAAAGTACAGCTCAATAAGGCTGTTAAAAATCAAATTGTAGGTTAATATTATCAGTTATTCATTAGTCCTTTGAAAAGGCTTATTTTTAAAAATGTAAACTATGTCAACAATTATTGAAAATATTGTTTAAGCTCAAAACACAATAAGAGGTTCTGAAGAGGTTTAAAGCAATGAATAAGATATTGCCTTCTTTTCAAATATTCATTATACAGTTGAATGAAGGACACTCAGTTTTGAATTTGCAAAATACTAAAAAACATATTGCAAAATGTCTGTATAAAGGAAAATGATTCTAATTTCCAGGAAGAAAGACTAGAATTTTTGTTCTTTGATGAATCATCTGTAAAGTGAGAAAGAACCTAGATATCCAGGCATAAATAAATCAAACCTGAGAAAGACATTTGAAAAAACAGAAGTCCAGCCTGTCAAGCGTGATTGAGCATCACTGAATAAATCCGTGGCAGGTACTATTGAAGAGAAAGTGGGTGCCCAGGCCTGTCAGATTCTACTCGTAAGGTAAAAACTGGTAAGAAGTGAAATTGGATTTACTAGTCATCTAAGCAATTTTGGTCACAGATTATTTTGTGACAAACAAGAAGTATTATACAAGAATCTCAACAAAAAGGTCTCCAAGGAACTTTGACGCAGAACTGTAAAATAATATGATGAAACATAGACAACGAGATTTTAAATTCTGAAATGCCTTTCTACTCAGCAAAAGCAATGGAAGTGACATTTTATTTTCAGCTCTCAAAATAATAATGATCAGGTCTAGTTTCTGAACTCAACAGGCCTGAGAGAAATGTAGCTTGGAAAAAGTAATGTTCCTTTTAGAAAAAGTAATTAATAATTTTGAGTAAGCAGTTCGGTTTTATAGAAATAAATATTCAAATTAAGATTTAAATCTATTTATTTCAAGGAATATTTACACTTGTTGAAAATTAAAAGAAAAAAGAAAATAGTAACTGAAGAATGCAAGCCCCTTTAAATTATCAGGCCCAAAGAAACACTGGAATGAAACAGCAGCCGTGTCTCACTCCCACCTTGCGCTAAATACTCACCTCTTGAAGCCACTTGCTATGTGGGCTGTAGTCTAACTGACACCAAGTACCGTAAAATATCAATGCTGGACATTATAACTCATACCCTGTAGCTCAACAATGCATATCTAATCAATAATCAATGTTATTTCCCTAAACCAGTGACAATTTTTAACAAACAACTTTTGTAATGACTTCCTTTCCCGATTCCTCAGTTTTTTTTTTTTTTTAAAAAAAAAAGAAAAATAAAAATCTTGAGTCTTTTCTGTGTTGTCCCATGGCACTCCCAAATGCAACTTGGAAGTATATCCAGGACAGCTGTCCTCAACCTTAGCCCAAATAAACATTCTATATTAATTTTGCCTCAGCTTCTTCATTCAACAAAATAAAGTTCTATAATTGGTGGCCAAAGGTTGGTCACCTGATGACTAAATGGTCATAAGATAGTCCTTTGGGGACAAAAGTGAAAAGAACCTTATAGAGTTCACATCTAGGAGGTAATGACTCTTGAACAGTGAGAACTGTCAGTAATCAGGACAACTTCATGGTATATAGTTTTATGTAACTCAAGCCACAATGCTAAGGAATAGGTAACATTGTTCTCATTTGAAAGCTGAGAAAACTAAGTTTAGAATGCTCGAAGAACTCTCCCACTCTCCAAAAGCTGAGAGAAACACCTGTGTCATTAGCTGAATTCAGGTCTATCTGGGACACAGGGCTCCTGTCCTTCACTTCCACTTTTTTGTTTTTCCAGACAGAGAAAATCTAGACTACTTGATGTCAATTGAGGGTCACAAAAAGGGTCCCGTGAGTTGATGTCAATTGAGGGTCACAAAAAAGGGTCCCTTGAGTTGATGGTCTGAATCATTAACTTAAATAGCATTCTGAGAGGAAGAAAATTCCATAGTTCAAGGGAATTCATCAGACTGTCTAGCTGCCTGTAATCAGAGAGCAGGGCTCAGGGGAATGAAATGCAGGGCAAGGGTGTTTTGATGAAAGAAGGAGATTGAAGTGTCCAGGGCTCTGCTCAGGGTTGACAATCTTAGACAAAGTGCCTTGTGGAGGACCTTTGATGTGCCCTAACAGGAGCTGAAGATGCTGGTGAGAGGTGCTGAAGGGAAACTGTAGTATGCTTTTGTAATGTTCAAAAGATTTCTCGGATCTCAAATAATTTCATGCGCCCTTCATATTTAATCAGGAGAAACTGTGAACATGTTTAGTAAAGATGAGATTAGGCTCATCTCTGCCTGAATTGGAGAAAGTAATGGTATGCTTTATTTGTTAGAATAAAAAATAATGCTTTATCATGTGTTATATACAATAATATTGCTGGCTTTTGTGTACAATGGGACAGAGAATTACTTCCATCTTTCTCATAAAATGCTACTTGAGCACTACCATAGCTTAGTTATAATTATTTTATGTTAATGCACAAAAATAGAAAAAAAGAAATTATGTCATTAAAGCGATTACTTTAATAATTATTCAATAGTGAATGTTTATAAGAAGCAGTCATATTTATTTGAATTGGAAAGAAGACCTAATTATAAATTGCCTAAATTTAATTCCCATGCTTGTTTTTAGAACAGAAATGTTATATTCGAACATCCCTAACTTCTATCAACTTTACAAAAATTATAAATAGCCTCATCTCATATTTCTTACATATCTCAATAGGGAATAAGGAATAAACATCTTTCAAGGTGAAGTGAAAAATCAGTCAAAATTTTGTACCCCCAATTATAGAAAACAGCAAAGCCCAAAGATTTAACCTGAATAGGGGTAGGTAACAGTATTAAAATTTAGGTAACATTGAAAAGAATAGGTAAAATTATTCCTTTTAAGATGATAAACTTGAGTTCTGTAAAGTTCAAATAACTTTGCCATAGAAACATTTATTATAAGGGAGAAGTGTAATTTATGAACAAAGCAATTCAGCAAATTTCCATTAGTTAAAACCTGAACTCTCTGCAATAAGCCAGTCTGGTCTTCTGTCTTTCTTTAGATGCACAATAATGCTATTTGATCTCTCACAGATGTGCCTTAGGGTTGTGATTTATTTGGGGCATAGGAGATATGACAACATGACTAGCGTTGACTGAAAGCTCACTATCTCGTAACTCTATTCATCTGAGCTCAAAAATAAGCCTCTCAGGAGACTGACCATGAAAATTGCTCCCAGAAAAACCCTGAAGAATTTGATGGGAGACTTTAATAATCAGTCATTATATTAGTTCCCAGGTTCTCTAGATGCAATATGCGGTAGAATGGGTAGCCTTGTCTATCTTGTCCATTTCGATATTACTAGTACCGAGACCCTAGAAGAGAGAAATTTTACATGTTTATGTACTTAATATTGCATGAATGAATAAATGTGACTGTATTGGGGGCATAGGGAATGAGCTAAATAACATCACAAAGTCCTTCAAGCCTAAGTGATCTAATTCTCACCAATTTCCATGAGGATTTGCTATCAGATAGGAATTCATCTGAACCATTGTCCAGTAATCACTCCCTTTCCTCAGAGGTTATCAAATATTAGTGGTAATAAGAAGTGAGAACAATAAAGGGAAATACTACAAGAAAATACAATTTTATGGCTCAGAAAATATGTTCACTTGAAGTCCTCACCTTACACTAAATTGAAAGTATATTGCCCAGGAACTAAAATAAGAAGCAGGTGTAAAAGTTATTTACTGATGTCTTAGGTAATCTTCCCAGCCATATCTTAAGAGTGATAGAGAGAATATTGACAAGGTATGGGGACATGAGATGACAGGGCTAAGAATTGCCAAGAAAAGGAAGCGAATGACACCCATACTCTGGTATTACATTTAAAAATGGTTTCTTTTGTATGTACCCTCTTTCCAATATAAATATACATACAGTGAGGATACATTAAATATAAATGATAACTTTGCTTTGACTATTAGTTTTGTCCTTTTGAAACTGAAATTGTCCTCTGCTACAAAGGCATCAGAATTTGCTGAGAAGCTAACAGATACTTTTTGCAGTCACTTTAAGTAGTGATTCTACACGTATTGGCAGCCACTCATTTAGACATTATGTGCCAGATACCTTTGGCTTGCCCCTGCAGACCTATTTTATATCCTGATACTTGCTTTGAGCTTCTTTGCCATCTGATATCTGGTTGTGTTCATTCAACAAGTAGCCCAGCTAGGTTATATGAGGAAGTAAGGAAAATGGGGTCAGGGTATTTTAGAGTATTTATTCCCAGGGTAACTTTTTGTGGAGTCACTTCTGAGTAGCTGTATCTTCTAACTGAAAATCAATGCTCCTTTCAATATTGTCCTTTCTTTCTTTCTTATTTAGAGTAACCATGCCTTAACCTGGTCCATTTGGACCTTTGGGCTCTGTTGTTGTCAGCACAAGTGCATTCTACCATTGCTGATTAAATGGGAGCCCACCTTTTGTAAAATGTACTGTCTTTGCAATAGTCCCTTTTTAAAACCTTCCTAAATGATGCTAATCTTCCTATGTCATCTTTTTTCTCTGCGAACTTGACAGATAAACACTGAATTCTCTTCTCTTTCAGAATCCTACTCTTTTATTTCTCTTTTACCACCATAGTAACTTCTAGTTTAATACATGAATCTAAATTTTCAAGGGCAAAGTCTATGTTTAATACAGAGTTTTCTTTAATCACCAAGTGGTATCAGAAACATTTACAGTACATAAAGTAAGTCAGAGATAATATACAGATGGTGAGAGAAAAGCTAAGAACAGAATAATTATAGAGCATTAGCTGAGCATATTCTATGTTCCTTACATTTTTAAGCACTTTACCTATTTAATTCGATTTAATCTTCAGGATTCTCTGAGGTGGATATTATCATCATGTCAATTTTACAACTTAGAAAATGAAGTTCCCAAGTGATTAAAGAACCCGTCCATGTCACCATCTAGCAAGTAATGGAATCTAGATACAAATCCAAGTAGTCTGACAATTGTGTTCTTGATATCTGCACGATACCACCTGTCCACTGACATCATGCCTGGGAGCATGAATGGTTCCAACATTTTCCAACAGATAACTTAGACACAATATGTTCATTATTTAGCCTTTCTACCTCCATGATTTTTTGTCAGTTAGTACTTCCACCCAATTGCCAAATATATAATCCTGATTTTTTCCTTATTTCCAATTATTTCCACTTTCTCTTTACTACCACAGTGCTAGTTTAGGTCTTTGTCACTTCATTTCACCCATGGATTACTGTCTATGTCAGGGTCAGCAATTCACATGAGTTTGCTGACTGAATACATGAATGAGAATGCTAGAAAATGCTCATAAAACCAGGCACGACCTCAGGAATCAAAGCTTATCTCAAGATGTACATGTGTCATCATTAAAAATTGTTTCTTAAATATCAATATGCATTTTGAGGTTGTAGAAGGTAGGGAAGTGCATGAAGTAGTTCAGAACAAAGCAGTATGCATTTGTATTCTACATCTGTTTTCACGCTAACATAAAAGATTTTAAACCCCATCATTCAAGGATATATTAATATTTCCTTTCAAGAATATGTGCTTCTTTAAAGTACACATATCAAAGCACAAAGCTGAGAAATGAATATATATTTTAAAATATGACCAGAAATCTGAAAGCTAATTTATGCAAAGGTGGCAATAGAAAATTCTTTCCTAGATGTTGTGCTTTGTAGAATGTTCAGAGTTCCCCTTAGAATCTGTAAATCAACACGTTTATTGAGCACAAGAGATTACTTGCTTTTGTTTGTAAATACAGGATATTGATGTGGTTATGTTGTCTGGAGTATATACCATATTTCTTTGCCAGGAAAATTTAGGTCACAGACACACAGGTGGAGTTTAGGAGTGGAGGTTTAACAAGCAGAAGAGAAGAGAGAAACAGCTTTCTCTATAGAGAAAGGGATCACTGAGTGGAAAGGACTGACTGGTGGCAAATGCACCCGGGTTTTATATTCCAGTTTGAGGAGGCGGTGTCTGATTTATATAAGGCTCACAGATTGGTTGGATCAAGTGAGATATTTACATAGTAAGTGGGGAAGGTTGGTCACCCCACACTAATCTTATTATGCAAATTGCCTTTCCAGTTGCTCAGCGTCATCTTGTCTGCTCCTTACAGTGCACGTGGCTAACAAAGAGAAGGGAAGATGGAGCCACCATCTTGAACATGTCTAGTCTTTAGTTCCTGCTAGCATTCACCTGTGTAAGCTCCCAGCTTCCTTGTCTATGTCTGCAGCTCAACTTTACAGGTGCCCTGTCCAATAGACAAAGATGTTAGAAAATGATGGGGGCTGCTTTTCATAAAAGAGAAAATCCTTACCGAGGACTCCGATACAATTACTGTATGCTGAAGTGATTTATTCTTAACTCTTACATCAGTATCATACAACTTTATTATTTATACATACCAGACAAACATATTGGACTTCAGAAAACATAGATATAATTTTTAAAGGATAATTCATAGGCACTTCTTTATGCACACACGTCATACGGCCCCCACAAAAATCAGACCTGGAATAATTACTGAGGCTATTACCAGTACAGTGAGTTTTGTTCTTAAATGTCTTTCTCCTGAAAATTATAAAAATTAATTAAGTATAATGTATAAAAAAAGTAAGCTGTTTTCTACTTTAAAGAACAAAAATATAAACAACTTTATTTTGATATTTTCATTTATTTTATTAGGGCATAAAAAAAGCAAATATAAACTACAGCCCATGTACAAATCTCAAGCTTAGAATTTGATATTTTAAAGTTAAAAGTATTAAATATGCATGTATTGCTCAAAGAAGACTTAATGATAAATATGCATACTATTAAATCACATATAGTATTATAATTTGCAAATCTAAAAATAATTATACTGTTTATATATGGATATAGTATTCATTTATTTATGCATTTCAATTAACTATATTTTATCTGCCTATGTTATAAAATGAATAAAGATAGACCTGGTACCAGTGTGCAAAGCAGGACTAATCTAAGATCTATGTCTATGAACCCTTAGATCTGAAATGAATATAGCACAATCTGCTTTGGTATCTCCAGGCATTCCAGATTTCCAAATCAGCAAATATCTTATTTCTACTCTTGCCCTATTTTGGCAATAACCAGCCTTAAACTCATCTGTACATTTTGATTACCATGTGCTTCCTCAGCTCAGTGATGAATAAAACTAGCTCTGCTATCTAGAGAATCTTACTAAATTTGAGAATCAATTTTTCATACCATCTAAAAGCTGGAAAGCCACCTATTTTAGCTACAGTATGAGAAAATAATTCTACAGTAAACTTTTAGTAGAAAATTGGTTCTAATATGAGAAAATAGAATTAAGTGTAAAGCGGACAGGCTATGTATTAAAGTGTAGCTATTATTGCATTTAAATAATGGATAATTGTCTTTTTGTGATTTCTCTGAACTATTTGATTTAAGAGATTAAATAAAGCCAGAAACTTGGGAATTATTTAAGCTTCCTCCATCTCCCCTTGATATGGTTGGATCTGTGTCCCCACCCAAATCTCATTCAAATCGTAAGCACCAATGCTAGAGGTGGGGCCTGTTGGGAGGTGATGGGATCATGAATGTGAATCTCCCACTTTGTACAGTCCTTGCAATAATGAATTCTCCAAAGAGGATGTGGCAGGATCCGAACATGGCAGGAGCATTTAAAGAACTTTTAAACAACAAGTTGCAAAGCTCCATGTTTGAAAGCCTCCTGAAACCTCTCCAGAAGCCAAAGCTGCTATGCTTCCTCTACAGCCCGCAGAAATGTGAGCCAATTACATTTCTTTTCTTTATATATTGCCCAGTCTTGGGTATTTCTTTATAGCAATGTGAAAACAGACTACAACACTCCTATTCTTCACTATCTCCCTAAATCCAAGTGATCATTTAATATTGTTTTCTCTCCCTTTTAAAGCATTAATTCATACCCATCTCTGCAATTTTAGGCTGTTTTCCTAACTGGTGTCCTGTCTAACAGACTGACTTGTCCTCTAGCCACCCTTCCTATTTCTGCCACTGAACATAGTACTCCCTGCCTGAAAAATATCCGTAGTCCTCATGGGCTTGAATACAAAATCTGGGTTACAACATTCGTCGTCTTTGATACTATGGAACCCCTTAGTATATAGGTATAGAACTTAAACCAAAGTCTGAACAATGACTTTATCTGTATGCATGATTTTTTTTCTTTGTTTCTTTGTTCTTACTGTTTATCTATATGTGTAATAGTTGTATATAACTTTTATAAGAAGGAAAAAAAAATCCAAGTTAAAGAGGTTTTAAATCTCAGAAGATTGACCCTATTTGGGAATGAACGTTTTCATTGATGATGACAGAAGATCATTTTGGTTGGTCAGTCTTACTTTTTCTAATCTCAAACCTGGCTTTACATCAATCCATTTTCAGATTACCCTAGAGCCTTAATTAAGGGCATATGTAATTGGGTTGGTTGCTTTAGCCCTAGAGACTTGTTACTGAGTTGTGTTTGAGATAGGAGACACTTAGCTTTATGTTTATTTAGTTCTCTGCATCTGGAAGTAGTTCAGAAGTTTACTTTATTTGCTGTACTTTTTCATTGCAGATCCCCCAACCTATTCTTCTTTCTTGAATGAATGTGTAAACTATTTCTCTGATTTCTCATGAGTGGTTTCAAAGTTAGAAATTTTATTTTACTATTTTTAAAATACTCTTAAAATATTTAAAGTTAATAAACATCTCTATCATCTTCTAGAAAAATACACAAACCTCAGAATATTGTTCGCCAATTATTTTGCTCATATACTGCCAATGAAATTGTGAAAAATTATGTATACCCAAAATATTAGTAAGTCAATATCTAAATATTTTCACATAATTTAAATAGATTCAAAAGATGCACTTTATGCCAACCTAAAATGACCACAATTTTATTTTTGAGGTATATAATAAAATCTACATGCCATACTGTTTCAGTGCTTAGCATTATCTACTGTTTCAAAAAAAAATTTTGTCAGAATTTTTCAATATTCCTTTTATTTGAACTTGTATGTAAATTTCATGTTCCTTATGTAATGTATCCTAACATAAGTATGTTTAAAAGTCTAATATTTATCTATATTAATTAACTAATTTTAAAGTTTTTAACATTTGTCACCATTAATATGCTAAACATGATTTTTTCTTATCAACTGGTTTACTATTACAATTATTATTAGAACACAGTTGATTAAATCAATATAAATATAGTACATATTTTGATTTAAAATTATTAAACAAAATAATATTTTACTGGAAACAAATTAAATGAGAACATATTATTGTCCTTTCAATATGCCATATATCCAAGGACGAATGTTACTTATTGCTAGAATAAAATAAAAATCAGCATCAATTTTATTTTTATGATTTGCTTTTGTGTCTACAAATGCTATGTCCTAAATAAGTAGATGTCCTGGATGTGAAATTTTTATTTAATGGTAATAAAATTCATAATCTATTTATCAACAAAGTTATTTTAATGTTCTACAAACTGATAGCTCATTTTATTTTTTTCTTCAGTTTTGCAGAAAGAAAAGAACTGTAAATCCCTACCTGGAAAAATCCCTAGTCTTTGTTTCTCTATACTCAAACCATTTTCAACCTGTCATTTACTTGATGCTGTTAGAGATTTTGATACTCTTGGTCAATGCTTTAGTATTAGTTTCATACAGCTTTAGGAAGATCCGTTTTGAGAAAATTAAGACAGTAGACAACAATAACAATGAAACACATTCTCAAATATTAGTCATAGTTAATATTTTTAAATGGAAAAATACTTGCTCAGCTTTAGCCAGATGTTTGACAGCTTCTTCATTCTCATTCCCTCTTGCTGCTTAACACTTCTTCTTGGGTATATTTTTCTTCTTACTGAAGCATATTCTTAAGTAGTAATTTTCTACAGGAGCCTATGAAGGCAAATTTCCTAAGTTTTGTCTAAGATGGTCGTTATTTTTCACCCTGATTAGAGTTTCAGGTTTGATGGATTTAGAATTATAAATATCAACTCTTTGAAATTTGCATTCCATTGTTTCCGTCATTACAAAAGTCTTTTGTTTGTGATTATCACAACTTTTGTTAGTTTTTTTTTTTTTTCCTATCAGGTTAGTTTGTGATTTTCTCTTTGTCTTTCATAGCAGTTTCAGCAGGATGTCTATTTTCAGTATACTTATATGATTTTCTACTTTGAACATGATTTACTATTTCTATCTGAGTACTTTCATTTTTCTTTAATTCTGAAAAACTATAACATGGTACCGATAAAATATTACTTTTTTTTTTCCTATTTTCTCCTGCACTCTTGTGGGGAATTTTTAAAATTGTGCTCTCAGTTGATTTGCCTTGTCATTTATATTAATATGTCGCTATATATCTCTACTGTATGCTCAGTGATTTCTCCAAGTGTATTGTCCAGTATTCTAATTCCCACTGCAACAGTATTTAATCTGCCACATAGCTGTTTGACTGAGTTTTCTTATATCAATGAATCTGTTTTTCATGTCTAAAAATTAAAATTGGTGGTTTTGAATTTCTCCTGCTACTGTATATCTTATAATGTCTTTTATTTTTATGATGCTTTTGTTAATTTTTGTCTGTGAAATCGATTTTTGAAATTTATTTATTATGTAATGCAATTCAGATAGTTTTAAAGTATTTTATTATTTGAGGTATCTTTAATGCTAATTCTTTTGTTTTTCAAGTCAACACAGTCTGTTCCAGCGTTCTTCATTTTCTTTCTTTCTTTTTTTATTTGAATTTATTTTTTGAACTTTTAATTTCAGGGGTAGATGTGTTGGGTTTTTACATAGGTAAACTTGTGTCATGGAGGTTTGTTATATGAACTGTTTCATCATTAACAACTTCATCATTACCAGTTCATATTCAAGGATTTGCAACCCTTCCCTTGACTTTGCAAGGCTGAAATTGGAGTTTATTCTATTTGAACTATAGGACCTTTATGTTCCGGACTGATTTCAACGTTTATTTTTCAATTTGAAGTTCTCATAGCATAAAAAATCTGAGATTTTACTCATTCTTTATTTTGACCAGTTATTTTTATTTCTCATAGTGTATGTGCATATTTATTTTAAAATTAAAATCACAGATAGATAGTAAACACCATTTTCCAGGACAATAGAAAAAATATTCTCCTAATCCATCTCTCTCTCTCTCTCTTTCTCTCTCTCTCTCTCTCTCTCTCTCTTTCATTCTTTTAGCAAAGTGTTTTGAGTCACAGGGTTTATTGACTGTAGCCAATTCTGTTTTCTTTGGGTATACTAGATACCCAGCTCCTGGGTCTCAGCACCTATATCTTTATTTCAAATTCCACATGGCTGCATCTGTGATATTTTATGCTTGAAATTTTGGCTTTGATCACTTTTTATCCTTGGAAATTGTGATTTTTTAACTTTTTTCATATCAGGCAATATATATTTTAAATATTATGTTTTATTCTTTTCATCTTTATGACCAAACTTCCAGTTGCTTAATAATGCATTTCACTTCAAATTCACCATTTTACATCAAATTGTTCCTTTTCCTGAATAGCCTATTCCTACTAAAGACTATACTGCACAGTTGCCTGATAACTTCTTATAATATTTATTGAATATGATTAACATCAAATTTCTACAGATTCTACATTTGTTAAGCTACTTCCATCTTTCCATTCCTCTCATTCCACTTCTCTCTCTTCTATCCTCATTATCTGTCATATCAGGGTTTTGATAATTTCAATATTTGTATTCTAGAATGATCTTTGTGTTAAATAGCTAAAAATACAAAGACCAGATGAAGACTAAAATTCATAGTAATCTGAATAGAACATTAATGGGAGTAAATCATAAATGAAAACAAAATTCTTTATTTTTAAAATATGTATTAATGTATTAATCTAAATATTTATACTCCTCAACATATAAAATATTTTATTCAGAAAAGTATTTTTTAAAGTGCCATCCAGAAGTGTACAAATCACAAATATCTGTATAAAAAAGCATAAAAAATTACATCTTTATTGTATTAGTATTTTAAAAACTTAAAAGCAGAATAATAATTCTTAGAAGCCTCAAAATAAAATTACCAGCAATCATCTTCAAATTGCAATTACAATGAATGAATGTGAACACATTCAACTGATTCTTAATACAGAAATTTTTTTAAAGCTTTTGGACAAGTGGTAAATTTAGAGTAAATTATACTATATGGTGGATATTCTTAATTTTAGTTTGTATTTAAGAACATAAATGTGACCAGGTATTATGGCTCACACCTGTAATCTCAGTGCTTTGGGAGACCAAGGTGGGAAGATTTCTTGAGGCCGAGAGTTCAAGGCCAGCCTGGGCAACATATCAAGACACTATATTTCTGAAAAAGAAACTTAAAGGTTAGTCATGTGTGATGGTACACACCTGTAGTCCTAGATATTCAGGAGGCTGAGGCAGGAGGACCACTTGAGGCTAGGAGTTTGAGGCTGTAATGAGTTATGGTTGCACAACTACATTTCAGCCTGAGCAAAGGAGTGAAACCCTGTCTCTGTAAGAAAGCAAACAAACAAACATAAATGTGTTATTTCACATTTTATCTCCATTCAGAATATCCTTCCTCAATAAATACTTTACGTAGGCAAACCTCAAATCTTCCAAGAACCATAGATACTATGAAATTCAAGCCTTCTTCATGTTATTATATTATTAAACAGAATATAAACTTAATTCAAAATACAAGATTCATCAAAATATTCTAACTAGAATTTAAGATATTCCAAAACACCATTATAGAATTTTAATATTAAAATATACATACAACTTAAATTTTTATTGTCTAATTCTGCCTTGCCTTTGTAGGCATAGATTTCAATACTGTGTTTCTAAGTTTGGTTTTAAAGATTGGTATCAAATTAAGATCTTTAAAATATGAACCTTTGGCAGCTAATTTATAGGATAATAATTAGAACTTTATAACTGCTTTTGAACAAAATGTAAACCAAATTTAGAGGAATCATTTATTTTACAAAGTCATTGAAAATGTACAACACAAAAGTTGACTTACAAACCACTTTTACAGTGTCTGAAATATTTCTAAAAACTATTTGATGATTAGAGAAAAACAAATAAAATGTGAACTGCTAGGGCAAGTATGTTTTTATGTGTGTTCAGTATCAGATTTGTATATACAACTGTTGCAACTACAGCTCCTAATCCACTTGCTAGAATTTCAGAGCTTTTTGGATTTAAATATTAATTTAGTGTGAATCACAACCAATTTTATGTGCATTTTTCATTCATGGATTTTACAATTACTAAGAATTTTTTTTTACCATGATGCAGTCAAAATATTATCTTTGATATTGAAGTTTTAAACAAAATTTACCATAGCAGGTGCAATCATATCAGCTATTTAACATTCAGTAAGTTTTGCTTTGATTCCATGTTCATCCTTAATCTTCCTGAGAAATGGAAGTGTAGTATGGTTGGGTCTCTGTATTTGTGAGTTCTGCATATATATATTAACCAAACAAAGATTGAATATATTTGGAAAAAAATTTTAAAATTAAAAAGTAAAAACAGAAACCCACAATAAACAATAAAGAATAATGCAAATTAATATTATTAAATAAAACAAATTATTATTTAGAGTATAACAACTATTTACATAGCATTCACATTATATTCAGTATTATAAGTAATGTAGAGATGATTTAAAGTATATGAGAGGATATGTGTAGGTTATTTGCCAATACTATGCCATTTTACATAAGAGATTGAATATCTGTGAATTTTGATATTCTGGGGGGTCCTGAAATCAATCCTCCTCTGATTCCAAGGCATGACTGTATTTGATTTGTTACCAAACATGCATTTTAGGTTTCTTAACACTCTTCCTGGATTTTGTTTTTTTTTGGTTTTGTTTGGTTGACTATTTTCTGTTCTTTTTTCTTTTTTTATTGTATTGTTTTAAATTGTTCATAGCCAAAGGAGGGGAAAAAACTTTACAAAACTAGAAAATGAATAAAAGTTGTGATTTACCTCATAGTATCAGTTACAAAACCACTGCAGCAAGACACCGCGGACTATTCTCTCTACACTCAAAGTCAGGATGACTTAGCCTTGGTTTCGTTTGTGGACTCAAGTCATTGTGTTTTCTAATTTTATTCTATGGATAGCCTGGGCAGCTTGGTGCATTTTGAAGGCTGCAGTATGGACCATCACACAACCTGGTAGGCTAAGTCACCAGTGAGGGCATCAGTATAATATACTTTTCCACTACTACCCTAGAATTAATCGTTTTAATTACTTGACCGTAATGGCATGTATCCTAGAGCATTTTATTTTATTTACACACACCTTGCATATTCTTTGAAAGGGCTTCTTAGTTAGCTTGTAACTAGGAATTGCATCCCCACCTGGGAGGATTCTCTTACTAGTGTACTGTAGCTGTTTCACACCAGTTCATGAGTCCAACTGTGCACATCTTTCTTAATTCTGTGTTCACTAATCCATGAAGAGAGCTTGAAATTTCCTGTAGTGAGAGTATTTACAGGAAAACCAGCAAGCAATACAAATCAGGTTGCCTCCATCCCTACAGACAGTTGTTAATCATCTATCAGCACATCACTATATTCAATTCTACATGACTTCTTTATCTATGGGATATATTATATATTAGTTCTTTCTATCCTCATTCCCCAAGCAAGATTCAGGAGTCTTTGAAAAAGTGTTTCTGCCAGCAAAAGTTCTTTGACATAACATATTCTCAGTTATGACTACTTTGCTCAGCTGGGACTTACAAATAAGAATTGCCAATTAAAAATAATACAAGGAGGCTGAACGCAGTAGCTCATGCCTGTAATCCTAGCATTCTGGGAAGCTGAGGAGGGCAGATCACTTGAGGTCAGGAGTTCAAGACTAGCCTGGCCAACATGGCAAAACCTCGTCTCTACAGAAATTAGCTGGGCACAGAGGTATATGCCTGTAATCCCAGCTACTAGGGTGGCTGAAGCAGGACAGTCTCTTGAACCTGGGAGGTGGAGGTTGCAGTGACCCAAGATTGTGCCACTGCACTCCAGCCTGGGTGACAAAGTGAGACTTCATCTTAAATAAATAAATAAATAAATATGTAATAGTAATAATAATACAAGTAATTAGACATACCTAAAGGGTTATTTTTTCAAATAAAATGTTTCCCTATAACCAATTATCTTTCAGTCTATTCTAAAACCTCTTACCAGGTTAAATTTCTCAAAACAAATTTGGGGCATGTTACTAATGCCTGAAAATTCTTTAGGTTCGCCACTCTTCCTGCCAAATAATGCTGAAACCTCTTAGCCAAGTTTTGAAGGTCCTTGTTGATCTGGCCTACATTCAACTGTACAGTCCCTGATCCTACAACCTCGCCAAATTGTTTCTAAAATAAGAGGACCATTTTTCCCTGAATATGTTTCACTCTTTCCCAACCAGTGTTTGCTCTTATCATTCTCTATACCTGCAGCACTTTTTTTTCCTCGCTTTTCAAAATTTAATTATAGTGAAAATGCATTAGTGTGAAGTGTTCTTTCCCTCCCAGGAGTACTTTAACATTTAATTCACATGTTCTTTTTGCTGTTTAACATCCACCATTGGTATTATTGTGAGGCTACATGGTTTGTTTTTTTTTTTAGTCATGTTATTTGCTATCCAGAGTGGGACACTTTAAAGCATGCAACTAATTAGCCTGGAACATCATATGTAATCTGAAATTATGCAGGGCATATTGGGATATATGGTCACCCTATTATTAGACTTATTTCCCATAATTATAAACTTTGTTAAGTAGAGATAAAATCAGAGGGTAGAAATTCAACGTGCATTTCTTGAATGACAATTTAGCAAAACGCCTCTGTTATATCAATATTTTTCAAAATCAGAGCTTTTTTATTCATGATGTTTTAATTAATTATCACATTAATTGGTTTTGTATAACTAGTTTTGAAATGGTTCATATCGAACAGGGACTTCAGCTTGATTTATAGCCTTCTGATATCTACTGCAGACTTTACATTTGGTAAATGGCTGGGCCAGACCCAAGAGATACCATTCTTCTTAAGATTGGGACAATTCTGGGAACAAAACATGAGCTGTGTCTTTGTTGGGCTATATCTAGGCATGTGAAGTTGTGGCATGCTTCTACATATGTTTTCTCTCGGGAGACAGAGCAGCTTTTTTGAGAGAGAGAAGTGATTCTAAGAGAAGAAATAACTAGGTATGATGAACTATACCTAGTACCAGTTTCGTTATTGGAGGTCAGTAACCGTTGGAGTACAAGATTCTAGCAGTTTGGTTTGAATTTGGTCTCTGAAAAAGACCACTGGATACTCCTGTGTTTTCAAAGGAATAAGAGAGTCATAATCAAACATTACAAAACTGTTTCATTAAAATCACCTATGTATTCAATACTTTGCCCATTTGCACTAGTGTGGCATATTTATTAATCTTGATGCTCTGAGCACTTATCTTCTCACCTAGCAAAACATTTGAAGTTTTTCTTTTACCCTCAATCTCAGATATTCTTGAACATCCCCAATAATGATTGTGTGGCACATATTTTTACTTTAAGGTCCTATGTGAGCTGATATGTGCCTTAGGAGTAGCTGACTCATATATAACCATCCCACATTCAGCTTGGACCTGCTCTGTGCCAGGTGATGGTCTACATGCTGTGATACAGTATTTCTTTTTTTGTTGTTTTTATTGTTAGTGACCTTCAGATGGGTCCGTACATTCCTAAGGCCTGAGTTTTGGGTCTAAGTTCTGTCTCACAGGTGTTGGGCCTTATGCAAAACAATTAATACTGGTGCAGACCGAAATCACTAGGATGTAAAGAAGTTTTGTAAATATTTTTAAGTTAGAATCCTCTTCTGCTCCGGCTACACAGAGGAGCTCAAGGGAGTGATGATATCTAATTTCATTCTTAGTTCAGCAGAAATTCAACTGGTTTAGCAGAAAGAATTTGTTTATTCTACAAACAATACATCCCTGTGGTCCCTTTCGTCAGTGTGTAGTAAGAAATGTAAGAGGAAGTATTCATTTTTCCTGCCACTTTCACTCAATGCTCTTTACAATAAATTTCAACAATAGTTAGCAAGGTAAAGCAAAGCTAAACAAGAAGCAAGTTTGGCCAACAAGAAACTATGCTCAGAAGCTGAGAAGGCTAGTGAGATGTAAGAAAAAGCTAAAAATCATAGCAGGAAAGTAGAAGCATCTTTGAGGGAAAGATGACTGTGAAACAATGCATTTGTGTGGATAAGGCCTGGGGCTTTATTTAATTAAAGTTTTTTTTTTTTTCTCTTGAGGAAGGGTCTTGCTTTTTTGCCCAAGCTGGAGGGCAGTGGTGAAATAACGGCTCACTGCAGCCTGGATGTCCTGGGCTCAAATGGCCCTTTCACCTTAACCTCCAAAGTACCAAGTAGCTGGGACTACAGGCGAATGTTACTATGCACAGCCAATCTTTGATTTTTTTGTAAAGATGGGGTTTTGCCATGTTGCTCAGGCTGGTCTCAAACTCCTGGGCTCAAGCGATCTGCATGGCTGAGCCTCCCAGCGTACTGGGATTATAGGCATGCACCACTGTACCTGGCTTCTCTGGGGCTTTAATATATTTTGGAAGTATTTTTGGAGGACAGGGGATTCATATGGGAACAATGGGGGCAAGACATCATAAATATAGATGATCACCCTTAATGAGACCCCATTAATAATATCAGGATGGCTAGGCCTGAACAATATTCTGATTGTAGAAGGTCGCATGTTTTTAAACTCAGAATCTCTTCCTAACTCTGCTCTCTCTGAACATTTTCAATTGTTTCTAAGGACTAAATTATATATGTCTTTGTTCAAGAATCTTTGTAACGGCCTCTGGCCAAAAACATTAGAATTCAGACTTGATGATTAATAATTAACACAGACATCCACATATCTAAATCCTAAGAATCTTTAGCCTGGTTCAAATTTTATCGAATTTTACAAAGGCATTTTTTTTCACTACTTTTGCTCATTATGAGCAAGTTGGATGAAAAGACAATGTAGGTCAGAAAGCGACTCTAATTAAGGGAAGAAATAACCGTATGTGCGGTGAAGAATGTGTTAAGAGTGGGGAGAAACATAGTATGTTTAAAATGGTTATCCCTGGAGATCGAGATTAAGACCATGAAAGGTAGTTTTAGTTTTTACATTACACAATTCTTTATTTGGATTTTGAGGTCTGTATTTCTTTGATGAGAGTAAAATGCAAACAAAATGAATTGATGAAGTGTTTAATACATTGAATTGGGAAAACTCACTAGCTATGTGGAAAACATATATTGATAACCTTTCATCATATTGTATATCAAAAAAAATTCCAGATGGATTGGAGAATAAGTTTATACTGTGATATTCAACACTAGAAAAATATGTGATTATCTAATATTGATTGAAGAATGCCTTTAAGAAAAAGAAAAACATCAAAGCAATGAAAGAAAGAAAAAGATCAAAGGATATGACAGTTTCAATACTGTAATAACCACAACCAGTAGACTGAAAAAATATTCACAAATAAACAAATGTTAATGTAATATATAAAGCTTGCATATATCAATTGTGGAAAGTTCTCATGCCCCAATAAAATAATATGACTGACTTATGGAAGAGAAAACATAAATGTCTTGATAAGATCAGAAATATTAACATCATCAGAAGAGAAAATTAAAACAACATTCTTGGCCTGGTGTGGTGGCTCACGCCTGTAATCCCAGCACTTTGGGAGGCCGAAGTGGGCAGATCACCTGAGGTCAGGAGTTCCAGAACAACCTGGCCAACATGGTGAAACCCTTTCTCTACTAAAACTACAAAAATTAGCCAGGTATGGTGGCACACTCCTATAATCCCAGCTACTCTGGAGGCTGAGGAAGGAGAATCACTTGAACCTGGGAGGTGGAGCCTGCAATGTGCCGAGATTGAGCCACTATACTCCAGCATGGGTGGCAGAGTAAGACTCTCAAAAAAAGAAATATTACACACACACACACACACACACACACCATATATATATATATATATATGTGTGTGTGTGTATCTCAATATATTGTGGGTTAAGAGCCCAATCCTACAATCCTTGTAGTTTTAAATCTGTAATAGTGTTTCCCTAGCTATTATTACCTGCTTATTTATGTAAACTTAGTTATCAATTGACTGTGTCTACAAATAGTCTATTGATACTTTCTGTGGATTTTGTGAATTTTATAAATGATCATAAGAAAATTTAGCATCTTCATGATATTGAGTTGTTTTCCTTGGGAGCAGGAAATATGTCTTTTTGCCCAAGATTATGCCTGTAACTTAGAGGAGCAGTTTATAGTTTACCTCATAGGTTTTGCACATTTTATATTATTTCTAACTACATTATCTTGTGCACTGCCATTGTAAATGGGTTTCTCTACCATTATATCATCTGTCTAGTTATTGTTTGTGTAATCTATGAAGGCTATTGACTTATATAAGTTAATTTTATCTCCTGCTATCTTATTGGATTTTTTTTTTTTTTTTGAGACGGAGTTTTGCTCTTGTTACCCAGGCTGGAGTGCAATGGCACGATCTCGGCTCACTGCAACCTCCGCCTCCTGGGTTCAGGCAATTCTCCTGCCTCAGCCTCCTGAGTAGCTGGGATTACAGGCACGCGTCACCATGCTCAGCTAATTTTTTGTATTAGTAGAGACGGGGTTTCACCATGTTGACCAGGATGGTCTCGATCTCTTGACCTCGTGATCCACCCGCCTCGGCCTCCCAAAGTGCTGAGATTGCAGGTTTGAGCCACCGCACCTGGCCTCTTATTGAATTTTTATTGTTACTTAAAATGGTAAGCATTTTTTCATTGATTCTCTTGGGTTTTTTAGGTATATAATCATATCTTCAGCACCTAAAAACAGGTTTAGTATTTCTTTTGCACTTAAGATTTTAATTTATTTTTTCCTATTTAAATTTGCTGATCCCTCAGGAAGAATTATCAGTAGTAGTGAAAAGAGTGTGCATACTATTTTTTCCTTGTATAAGGGGAAATTCTTTAGTTATTCTCCATTAATTAAGATTCTGGGATAATAATCAACTTAAATGTATAATATTACTTAGGAAAGCATCCATCAATTCCTACTTTTAAATTTTTTTAAGAAACAATGTTGAGTTTGTAAAAAGCTCTTTTAAGTCAAATAATGATATTTTTAGATCTATTAATATATATGATTTGTTTTTACTCACGTCTGGCACTAAACGTGCAAAGTTTACTCCTACATCAACCAATTCTGGGACACAAGCTGGGTGTCTTACAATTAATGTAATTCGGACACTATTTACCTGGAGTTAGTGTCAGATCCCACAAGTTAAGGGCTCAGTCAGTCCATGAGACTGTCCCCACTGCAGAAGCCAATCACAGGTCCTAGGCTTCCTATACTTCTGACCAACCAGCTATAAAGCAAGGGTTCCCAGGATACCCTTCTTGGGTTCCAGGATTTTCTAAAATAGTTCACATAACTCAGGAAAGCAGTTTACTTTCTATTACCAGTTGATTATAAAGTATGAAGCTCAGGAATAGCCAAATGAAAGAGTTATACAGAGCAAGATACGTGGCAAGGGGCACCTCTGTAGACCCACCACCCTCCCACACCTCCATGTGTTCACCGATATAGAAGCCCTCTGTACCCCACATAGAGTTTTGTTAGGAAGTACTATTGATTAATTCATTGGCTCTTGGTAATTAACTCAATCTCCAATGCCTCTCTTCTCCCTGGAGGTTGGGGAGTAGGGCAGAAAATTCCAACTTTCTAATTATGTAGTTTGTTCCTCTGGCAACCAGGTCTATGCTGGAGCTATCTAGGGGCCCACCAAGAGTCACCTTCTTAGCATGAGCTCAGGTATGGTGGAAAGGGGTTAATTGTGCATAACATAGGGGCTGCTCTCACCCCATCAATCAGGAAATTCGGAGGGCTTAGAAGTTCTGTGTTAGAAACTAGGAACAAAGACCAAATATATATTTCTTATTATCACACCTTGGTATATTATGTTGATGGGTTTTCCAATATTTAACTGGCATTGCATTATATAAATAAACACTATTTATGTATTATCATTTTTTATTGTAATGTTGAATTTTGCTACTATTTAGGATGTGTGCCATGATATGTGTAGGTAATATTGTTTAGTAATTTTCTCTTTTATAGCATGTTTATCTGATTAGATATTCATATTCTGTGTTTGTTGCTAAAAAGAACTTGGAATTTTCTGTTTCTTTTAGCTTCTATGTGCTGGAATAACTTATGTAGCATTTGGGAGTGTTTTTATTAAAGGTTAGATAAAGTCTGATTATTTTATCAAACTCTACTTCTTCTGTATATGTTGATCTAAGCTTTCTATCTCTAATGAAGTTAATTTCATAAACTGTGTTTCCCTATGTAAGTATACATGTCTTCTAACATTTCAAATGTATTTGCAGTCTTCAAAATAAACTCATTTTATATGTTTGTATTATTGCCATACTTTCCCATTGTAGTTTTAAGTTTTGTATCATTGTACTTGTTTACGCTTTTTTTCTCACCTGATTACATTAATAGTTTGTATGCAGTATTAAATTTTTCAAGGACCAGCATTTTGACCTGACAATTTAAGCACTCACTTTTCTGTTCTCTACCTCATAATTTCTGCTTTTATCTTTATTATTTCCTTTGTTTTGGATTTCATTGGTTTATTTATTGTTCTGTTTCTGATTTTCAGTTGGGAATTTAATTTATTCATTTTCATTGTTTCTGTTTAATTACTAAACATATTGAAAGCTATACACTTGATTTTGCTCACTGCTTTAAATGTTTCCCATATGTTTGGAAATGAGGTGTTATTTTCCACAATTGTGTAACTTTGGTATATACGCTCTATTTCAGTCATAAATCCAGATGTTGTTTAATAGGAATTTTTTAAAATATCCATGTCGAAGTCTTTTAAAAATTCTGTTATCAATTTTAAATGTTGTTATATTGCCGTCAGAGAGTTTTATTTAATTATTCTACTTTATGCTGCTTATGCTTTCTTTGTGACCTAATATATTATAAAGATCTAAATAGATAAACAAACATCCCCTTTATTGATTTCCAACTCCTACTTTGCTGCTATCTCCCTCTGGGTCTGAAAATTGAACAATACTTAGACTTCATTGGGATATACACTTCAGTCATATTTTTACCCTTCCTTTAGTGAATGCCAACTCTATTTGTCCAGTTGCTAAGACTTAAAATCTGGGAGCCACCCAACTCTTTCTTGCTTAACCTCATGCACTCAGTCAGCAAATACAAACCTCTAGAATATGATTTCTTATTAAATCTGCTGCCTCCATCCTCTTCCAGGCCATCATTTTCTTTCCCCTAGATTATTGCAAAAGCCTCTTGACTGATCTGCTCCTATTCTTTCCAATCTAAAGCAGCTTATTATCAATAATTCAGTCAGTAGCAGTGACTGCAGTCTTTATTATAAGTCTGATAATATAATGTCACTTCTATGCTCAAAATCTTACAGTGGATTTCATTAGCATGAAAGTAAAAACCTTTACAATTAACTACTAAGTCCCTCCTGAACTGCTACTGCTTTTCTACAACCCACCTCATCACCTCGCCGGTCTCATTTGCTGCTTCTTGTGCCTCACTCTCTTGGCTCATTTCCCACTGATTTCCTTGTTATTCATTCCTTGGATACTCCAAGCAGGCTGCTGTATCTGAGTCTTTGCATTTCCTGTTTCTCTGTCTTACTGTGTTTTCTCCAGGTATCTCCAAAATTCTACAGGATTCACTCCCTTGCCTTCTTCAGTTATTTGTTCAAAATGCTATCTATTCAGTGAGGCTGCTCCTACAAAACTGCTTAAAATCGCACTTAACCCACCTGTACTTCCTACCCTTTTTCCATTCTTTCTGTTATTACATGGCACATTTTACCAGCCCATATACTATATAATTTACTTAAGATTTCTGTCTCACCTCACCAAAATCTAAGTTCTGTGATGTTGCAGATGTCCTCTCATGTTCACTTCTCCATCCTTAGGACATAGATTATCTGGCACAGAAAAAATACTCAAAATTTGTTCAACAAAAGAATGAATGATGGAACTATTTTCCTGATGTTTCTTTAAAATAGATACCTATTGTCGAGGTATACACATTCTCCAAAAAACTTCAAACTATAGCACAATGTCGTTATTAAGAGACTTCTGTTTCACAAATTTAGTCTTCATACAATTCTCAGTACTAATATGGGACCAACTTACTGTGAGAGATTTCTGCAAATACTATCTTTATGATCTAAAACCTAGTCATTATAATCTTATTTCCTTTCTTATTATATAGTCTAAAATCCCTTCAATTCCTTTGAGTTTCTCCATTTCCATTAATTCTCCCTAGTTTATTCCAGTCCATATTGATCTCTGTCTTCTTTGAATCTTCATGGCATGTAAAGATTACTCTATAAATTTAGCTTTTGTTTTCTTCTCTAGTTCTCTAGTTTATGTCAGCCCATATTGATCTCTAGTTTATTTTAGCTATATTGATTTCTATCTTCTTTGAACCTTCATGGCATATAAAGACTATTCTATAAATAAGCTTTTTTTCTCTATATGTATCTTATCTATACAAGAGTACAACAAATAATATAAAGACAACATTTTCTAATTTTTATGTGTCACCCTAAACCTGTCACTATTATGGGTTTATAATTGGCAATGGATAACTTCCAGGTTTTGAGTTCCTAGCTAACTAACTAAATGATTGGTTAACTGATTGATTTTTTATTGTTTAATTAATAGGGCCAAGGGCAGAATGAGTAGACTCTCAGAGGAATTCTTTTTTTACCCCTGGGAAAGGAATACTGAAATGTTAATTAAGAGATCATCTTAAAATGTCCCCAAAATCTAGAAATACTTTTTAGTGTATATAAATACTCAAATTTAGGATACAATCAATGTGAGACTTTAGAAATTTAGTGTTTTCTTTTCATGGATACAGTCATAAGAAACAGATTTAAAGTCATTGTTGTAGCATAGGTTGTTGCTAATACCAGAAAACGTTATCACTTAACTGAACTGGCTTGCTTACACAAAGATTTTTTAATGATTCTAATGATACTTATTTCTGATAATTTATTCAGGAGAATTAGTCACTAATTGTCCCATGAGAATGTTATGGCAAATTAGATGCTTTTGTGGACGTCTGGATTCTTTGAAGGCAGAGTTTACTTTAAATTCCAAATTTAATAAATTCCAGAGATTTCCTGAAGGTGTTTACCATCTGGGAGGAATTTTGTTATTTTGTGAATATTTAAAATATATAAAACAAAGGAGCAATAAAAATAATTTTATTGGCTTTTACAGGGTAAAAATTATATATATATTTTTTCAATGCTAACTTATTCATTTGTGTGTTTCATTTATAATCTCCAAAGAATTATGTATTCTTGATTGTGAGGGGTAAAACTGTTTAGACATGTACTGTGAAATTCTGTATTCTACAAGGCTTCCTTATTGTATTTGTATTACACAGTAAGAAAAACACAAGCTGCCATTGTATTAATCAATTCAAATTTTTACCAAAAGCTATGAGTTTTATTAATGATTTTAGTAATTTTACATATACTTATTCAGTGGATAATATATGCTAATCTTTGAGCTAGATCCTGCTTACTCAATAGACAGAAAAAAACAAGTCTTATTATATAACTAGTATGCTTAATAGTTTCCACAATGCTTTTTATTAATCATATAAATATTAAAAATAAAGTTAATTTTTTCAATATAAATATATGAATATAAATAGATACTTTACACTAGTTATAAAAGAGAAATTGAGTAAGAATATGCAGATTTAGGTATCAGATCTGTTTACTAGTTGTGTTACTGTGATTGAATTACAACACACTTTTCAAATTTAGAGTTTAGTCAATTTCATATAACCTATTTGTTTCAGAAACTTTAAGTAGATAAATATATTACTGTGTTGTTCTTGGCATAGTATCTGGTTTTCAATAGTTATTTTATTTATGAAAAAATTAATAAATCCACTAAAGCGATATACTACAGGATGTTTTACATTGAGGAATATCAGACAGCTGACCAAACCAACAATTTCTTATATTTAATAGCCATTTGATAATATTTGTCTTTGTCTACTATACTCTGTTATTCATTTAACTTACAGAGCACTGAGAAGTTGGTGTTGCTATGCCAATTTAGTCTTTACTATTTAAAACTCTCCTTTCTTCTCCTTTGTGTCAAACTTGTCACCTCATCAGAACTAAAGGGATTTTTTTTTGATTGCTCAGTTCTTTACTGATCAAAATGCTCTTACACAGTGAATTCAAAACCTATGTCATTTACATTTTATCTTTTTTTTTTTTGTACTTTAGGTTCTAGGGTACATGTACGGATCATGCAGGATTGTTGCATAGGTACATACATGGCAAGGTGGTTTGCTGCCTTCATCCCACCATCACCTATACCTGGTATTTCTCCCCTCATTATCTCTCCCCACCCTCCCCACATTCACTGTCCTTCCCCCACCCTACTCACCACAGTGTGTGATGCTCCCCTCTCTGTGTCCACGTATTCTAATTGTTCAACACCTGCCTATAAGTGATAACATACAGTGTTTGGTTTTCTGTTCTTTTGTCAATTTGCTGAGAATGATGGTTTCCAGATTCATCTATGTCCCTATGAAGGACATGAACTCATCCTTTCTGCCTAGTATTCCATGGTGTATATGTGCCACATATTCTTTATCCAGTCTATCAATGATGGACATTTGGGTTGGTTCCAGGTCTTTGCTATTGTAAGCAGTGCCACAATGAACATACGTGTGCATGTGTCTTTATGATGGAACAATTTATAATTCTTTGTGTATATACCCAGTAATGGAATTGCTGGGTTAAATGGTATTTCTATTTCTAGATCCTTGAGGAATCGCCACACTGTCTTCCACAATGGTTGAACTAATTTACACTCCCACCAACAGTGTAAAAGTGTTCCCATTTCTCCACATCCTCTCCAGCATCTGTTGTCTCCTGATTTTTTAGTGATTGCCATTCTAACTGGTGTGAGATGGTATCTCAAAGTGGTTTTGATTTGCATTTCTCTAGTGACCAGTGATGATGAGCATTTTTTCATATGTTTGTTGTCCTCATCGATGTCTTCGTTTGTAAAGTGTCTGTTCATATCCTTCACCCACTTTTGAATGGGTTTTTTTTTCTTGTAAATCTGTTTTAGTTCTTTGTAGATTCTGGATATTAGCCCTTTGTCAGATGGGTAGGTTGAAAAAATGTTTTCCCATTCTATTGGTTGCTGGTTCACTCTAATGATTGTTTCCTTTGCTGTACAGAAGCTCTGGAGTTTAATTAGGTCCCATTTGTCTTTTTTGGCTTTCATTGCCATTGCTTTTGGTGTTTTAGCCATGAAGTCCTTGCCAATGCCTATGTCCTGAATTGTTTTGCCTAGGTTTTCTTCTAGGGTTTTTATGGTGTTAGGTCTTATGTTTAGATCTTTAATCCATCTGGAGTTAATTTTAGTGTAAGATGTCAGGAAGGGGTCCAGTTTCTGCTTTCTGCACATGGCTAGCCAGTTTTCCCAACACCATTTATTAAACAGAGAATCCTTTCCCCATTGCTTGTTTTTGTCAGGTTTGTCAAAGATCAGATGGTCATAGATGTGTGACATTCCCTCAAGGCGTCTGCTGTGTTCCATTTGTCTATGTCTCTGTTTTGGTACCAGTGCCATGGCCTTGTAGTATAGTTTGAAGTCAGGCAGCATGATGCTTCCAGCTTTGTTCTTTTTGCTTAGGATTATTTTGGCTATGCAGGCTCTCTTTTGGTTCTATATGCACTTTGAAGTGTTTTTTTCTGGTTCTGTGAAGAAGGTCTTTGGTAGCCTGATGGAGATAATGTTGAATCTATAAATTACTTTGGGCAGTATGGCCATTTTCACGATGTTGACTCTTCCCAATCATGAGCATGGGATGTTTTTCCATCTGTTTGTGTCCTCTTTATTTCATTGAGCAGTGGTTTGTAGTTCTCCTTGAAGAGGTCCTTTACATCCTTTGTTAGTTGTATTCCTAGGTATTTTATTCTCTTTGTAGCAATTGTAAATGGGAGTTCACTTTTGAAAGGATTTTTTAATCCCCAACAAAGCTTGAAAGGAGTGTATTGGCCACAACTGCAGGAACTGGAGTAGTTGATTTGAATTACTCTGGAGTGTTCATAATTGTGTATGAAGATTAAGTTGTTACCAGTACAGATTTATAATCTAACCTTTATCTTCAGAAATACTTTCCAAACTTGTATTTATATTTTTTTCTTAACTTATTTTTAGGTTTCAAATACTACCACATATTTTGAACAGATTAGGAAGTAACATTAATTAGGTCATCATAAACTGGGGTCTTTGAGAATCTCAAAGTAAATGTTTTTCCTGTAAATAATGTAGAAACTACAAAATATTTAAGTTTATTTAGTTTAATGTATTATTTATACTATAAATATTATCTAAATTCATATAGATAATTCATTATCTGAATTCATATTCATTTAGCATACATACTAAATTCATATTGTAAATATTATCTAAATTCATATAAATAAAAAAACAAATTAATTCAATAGATACATTTTGAATGTATCACTTTGCCATTCTTTCCTATAGGTTGGGTGTTCCTATAGGTTGGGTGTTTTGAGTGTTTACTATATATGTGTGACATTGTGTGGTACTTTCTGTGTACATCCTAATTTAATTTTTAAAACTAATAGGAAGACAACTCTTGTTCTTGAATAAGACAATACAATCTTACAACAAGAAAGTTCTCTTTTATTTAATTTATAAATGTAATAGAATTATAACCAAAACTACAACAGTATTAATTTTTTTTAAAGTCTACAGATACAATTTCTCTACCAGATATTAAAATGCATATTATATATACATGTTTATATATAGAATAATTTACTATACATTTACATATATATAATAAATATGCAAATATACACCATATAGTATAATTTACTATATATTTATATACATATTATAAATATGCAAATATTCTATATTTATAATGTATAAATATTTAAATATATTTTATAATATATATTATACATTTTTCATTCAAAAGTGTGATAAAAATTCATGAATATGTAGATAAACTAATGGAATAACATAGAAAGTTAAGAAATATAAAATGTATATATGAATATTTGATATATGATGAAAGTGACATATTAAGTCTCTGAAAAAATTCACCTTTTTAATAAATAGTGCCATATTATAACTGCCCAATGGGTTCTTCCTGCCCACTGCACCAAAATCAATTCACTGAGGCCACAGCATTGCTATAAAGAAAGAGTTTAATTGACACAAGGGTGTCCATGCCACATGGGAGATGGAGATTTTATTCAAATCAATCTCCCCAAGAATTTGAGGGGTAGAGCTTTTTAAAGATAGTTTTGGGGAAGGGATGGGTGGCTCCACAATGTATTCTTGCTGCTGATTGGTTGAGGGTACAATCTCAGAGGTGTGGGAAATGGTCCTCCTGCACTCCAGGTTGCTTCTGGATGGGGCCACAGAGCTGTCCACTGGTCCTGGTGAAGCCATGAGTCATCAGACATGCAAAAAAACCTGAAAAAAAAAAATCTCAAAAGGCCAATCTTGGGTCTACAGTAGGGATGTTATCTGCAGGAGTAATGAGGATGTTGCATATCTTGCAACCACTGGAATAGTGGCTAGCAATCTTTCAAGTCTACACCTTAGCAGAATTTAGATTCCTCTATCCTCCTTGCCTGGTGATCTCTTATTAGCATTACAAAGGTGGTCGAGTTTGAGGAAAGGGCTATTATCATTTAAACTATAAACTGAATATCTCCCAAAGTTAGCTTGATTCAAACCCAGGAATAATTAAGGGCAGCTTGAAGGCTAAGGGCAAGATGGGGCTGGCTAGATCAGATCTCCAGCACTGCCATAAATTTCACACTGTTAACATTTTTGCAACAGCAGTTTCAGTGTTACAAGAATCACCATTTTGAAATGGATGACAAACTTAGATTCATACCTCATGGCTTACATAAGAATAAATTTCAATGGGATAAAGGAAAAAAGAGATCTAATTCCAAAAGTGAAACAGTACCAAAAATGAGTGAATTTTTCTTTTAAATAATCTTAGTGTTAATGGGAAAACCAAACTCTATAAACTCTAACTGGACACAGTGGCTCACACCTGTAATCCCAGCACTCTGGGAGGTCGAGGCAGGCAGATTACTTGAAGTCAGGAGTTCAAGACCAGTCTGGCCAACATGGTGAAACCCCATCACCACTAAATATACAAAAATTAGCCAGGCATGGTGGTGCACATCTGTAATCCCAGCTACTCGGGAGGCTGAGGCATGAGAATTGCTTGAACCTGGGAGACGGAAATTGCAGGGAGGCAAGATCACACTGTTGCACTCTGCACTTCAGCCTGGATGACAGAGTAAGACTCCATCTCAAAAAAAAACAGTTTTATTCTGAACCAATATAAGTGACTACTGTGATTCAGTCAAAACACAAACCCAAGAAGCCTTGAGTAAGTAGTACTGAATTAGTTGGGTTACAGTTTGGTTTTATACGTTTCAGCGAGTGAGGAGTTACAGGAAAAGACATCCATGTATTGATGTTAGCAACAGCAAATCCATACGGGTCTGCAGCAACTTGGTTCTTGCCTCCCTTAGAGGAAAGAATTCATACAAAGGACATAAGGCAGAGTGAGAGACCAAGGCAAGTTTTAGAGCAGGAACAAAAGGAATTACATTTTTTTTAATGAAAATGTTTTAGAGTAGAAACAAAAGGAAGTAAAATGTACTTGGAAGAGAGCCAAGCGGACAACTTGAGAGAGTCCAGGGTGCAGTTTGACCTTTGACTTGTACTTTGTACTTTGGCATGCTTCCGGGGTCTGTCTTTTTTACCTTGATTCTTCCTTTGTGGTGGGCTGTCCACATGTACAGTGGACTGAGAGCACTTGAGAGGAGCCACTTGTGCAGTGTGTTCACTGAAGTTGTGCACATGCTCACTTGAGGCATTTTCCCCTTACCAGCCCAGTGTTCCTACAGGAAGGTCATATGCCAGTTAAGCCCCACCATTTTGCCTCTTAGTGTTAATGCTTGAGCTCATTCACTTAACTCCTGAGATCTTATCAGGAAACTGCTGATCACCAGCTTCAGGTGTTTTCTATGTTTTGAGAGACTGGCTTTCCCTGGCACTGGCAAAAGCCAATTACTGTTTTAGAGAGACAGTTCAATAACTGCCTGACCATGTCACCTGATAGTTCCTTGGCATTCTTGGGAGAGCCAGGGGCTCTCTTGCCCTGCTAATGTCTGCCTAACTATCTACTCTTAACATTCACATGAAGGGTATACATTGGTTCAGATGGAAAAGACAGGACGTCTTGAAGCAGGGGTTTAGAGGTTATATGTGGATTCACAGATTCTTTCAGTCGAAGTTAAAGGAGTAAGACTGTCTAAATCTTGACATCACTAAAAAATAATGTTTAAAAAGACAGGAATGTTATGTCAGAGTCAGCCACAATAAAATGGCGTGTTTAGCAAGATTGATAGCCTGCAGATGTGATTTAGCCCTTGCCTTGCGTGGTCGAATGGTCTTAGGTTTTGTTTCTAATTTGTTCTTATTGCCACAAAGGGTATGTTTTGCCGGTTTTATGAAATCTTATTTTAACATTAATGCTGGTAAGTTGTTGTGTCTAAACTCCAAAAGCTAAGGGAGGGTGTAACAAGACTTGTCTGACCTCTCTTTCTATCATGGCCAGAACCTCAGTTTTTTGTTTTGTTTTTGAGACAGGCTCTCACTGTTACCTAGGCTGGAGTACAGTAGTGCATTTGCAGCTCACTGCAGTCTTGACCTCCCCAGGCTCAGGAAATCCTCCCACCTCAGCCTTGCTGGAATAGCTGGGATCACAGGCTTGTACCATGCCTAGCTATTTTTTGTGTTTTTGTGTAGAGCCAGGGTTTCACCTGTTGCCTAGGCTGGTCTCAAATTTCTGGGCTCAAGTGATCTCCTCGCCTCAGCCTCCCAAATTGTGGGATGGAATTACATGCATGAGCCACTGCACTCAGCCTAGGATCTCAGGTTTCTCTGGGGCCACCTCAGCCATGAGGGAGTCCATTCAGTCAGTGGGGGGTTTAGAATATTATTTTTAGTTTACATTAGTATAAAGACTTTGTGATTATGCCACATAAGTCAGATGCAATAGAAAAATAATAATTGATAAATTTGAGTACCTTTTTAAAAAATTGCATGGCCAAAATACCATGAGCAAAGCCACTGGACAAATGATAAACTGGGAGGAAATATTTGCAATAAATGTCTCACAGATAAATGGCTAAAAATTCTAATATATATTAATATTTCTGGTTTCAGTTCTGACATGCAGAGAGCTTAGAGGTCACCATTCCTTTTCTTACAACCAGAGCAAAAACTGAAGAAACTGAAAGTTAAACAACTTTTTTTGAACCGATCAGAGAAATAATCAGTCACTAAACAAACGACCACCCCAAAATCTGGAGAGATGAGCTCATTCAGGGAATCACAGCCAAATACAGAGTCACAGGTTGGATCAATTTCCCTGTAGCTGAAGGTGCTACACCCATAATCTGCTAGGAACACTTAAATGGCTCTTTAGACAAATTGATGGAGGTTGAGTATGGATTATTTTAAGAGTGAGAATCTCCAGTGACCCGGTTTTAGGAAAGCTTTCACACTTATTTAGATTTTTTTGTCCCTACAAGGACCTTACCAGATTCTCACTGTGAAGATCTAAGAAACATCATCTAGGGCCCTAGCAGGGGAAAAAAGTAAGCATTTTGGATGAAGCTCAGAGTATTCTCTATAATAAAATGTTCTGTAGAGGAGACTTTTCCGAATTCTTATCTAATTGAAAGAGGTGCAATCATCCAACTTTTATCCCATATGATATTTCTTGAAATATTTGTGAAGGTTAAGCGCAGGGGTTTGGCCTGGCTCACTAAGGACAAAGATTTAACTTAAAAATTATAGTATACAAATCCTCCCCTATATCTTAAGCTTACATCTTACCAGTACATCAACAGAGCTCCAGCATAATAAGAATCAGAAGTAAGTAGATCTTTAAAGAGTGAATTAGTGCATCTTGAAAAGATACAGAAAACAGATGTGGGATATTTCCATCATCAGAATAAATATTAATAGTAATGGATTTTAACCTATTTAATAAAATAGAAGTTAATTCATCTGTAGAAATAGAAATTAATCACTTATTAATTTTTGATTTTTTTCTCTCACTAATTGATTGCCCAATTATATCCTAAGTCCTTTATATTCTAAATAATCACTTAATTACTTAATATTTAATTAGTTGGGCAGTTAAATAGTAAAGGAGGAAAAACTTTGTATTTGTAGTAGAACAGCAAAAAGTAAATTAAGAAGAAACAATGGTGTTAGAAAAATTATTACTTTTCTTAAACAGCAAAAAGTAAATTAAGAAGAAACAATGGTGTTAGAAAAATTATTACTTTTTTAAATTGATTACTTGATTAAAAGAATCATTAATGTGTTAATAATGTGAATAAATGTTTGTTGAGAAACAGGATATTTACATATTCCCAAACTAGTTATCTATAAAATACTTATAAATCACAAAGAATAAAATAATAACATTACAGTAGAGAAACCTGGGAGATGCTGCCTTCTTCAAATGAAAAAATTAACCTCATTAATGGGATAAACCGCCATTGTGTGCCTCCTGCTATGTTACACTGGGAAGGGTGCAGTCTGAATTTATGGCATTCCTGATAAGGACAAAAAAAAAGGAAACTTTATTATGAGGATATATCAGAGAAAATCAAATTGAGGAATGTTCTACAAAATAGCTAATATTTACTCTCTAAAATGTCAAAGTCATGAAGACAAAAATGGTTCCAAACTGAGAGTCAAAGGAGAGACATGACAATTAAATGCAATGTGTTATCCTAGATTAGATTGGATTGGATTGGATTCTGGACCTGATTTGGGGTTTGCTTTTGTTATAAAGGAAATTATAAAACAACTGATGAAATACAGATAAGATTTGTACATGATATAATATCACTGTAGGTGTTAATTTGCCAATTTTCATAATTGTACTGTATTTAGCAAGAAAATATTGTTATTTTTAGGAAAATGTATTACACATACACACTTATATTTGCCTCTCTTTTCTGACAGCAGACAATCCAGGACAGATGTGCCTGCTTCCTTAACCCCTATTAAAGAAGACAGCACCATCCTAGTTGCAGCCCATTCTAATGTACTCTTACATTGACCCCCATAGTTTTCCATGGTGTTTGATTTCCCTTCTGGCAAAAAGTAGACCTAATTTTTATTTTTTACCCCTATTGTGTTCCAGATGTTTTTGGCCACTTGAATTTATCACATAACAGATATGGTACTGAATTTTGTAGCAGCCAATACAGTGCTCAGAAGACAGAAACAAACCAGGAGCTGCAGACAGCCAAGATACACCAATTATGGAGACTTAGGAAGTATCTGTTCACTTTACCATCATAAGGAATACATTGTCTTATTATTCACTGGTTTACTGAAGTACTCTTTCAAAAAACACTCTGCCTTATAGTGCAAAGCCCTGTGAGCCCTGTTCCATTTACTCTAATGTATAATGTCCCTCTGAGAGTCTAATAAGGAAATGAAACATCTCATATGATCAGGTTGAAGTTTCAGTATGAAGGACTAAGGTCTTAAGCTGATTAATTCTAAGTGCACTAATTAATTCATGTACTTATTTCATCTAATTGCTTTTGCCATGAAACTCTTTAGTCTACCTAGTGGATAATGCATGCCATTTTACAGTATCTGGCTGCATTTTTTCTGATACCCCTAATATGAATCTCTTCTAAATATCTTTTCTGAGAAAACAGCTATATGATGCCCAGACAGGATTCGTGAAATGCAATTAGAACTTATAAATTATAAACATGCAGTTAAAATCCATTTTATTGAAATACACTCACATATATTCTTGAAGACAATATATGTCATCAATGCAAATACTAAGTAATTAAACTGAAAGAACAATTTAGAAGCACAGTCATGTCCAGAACCCAATGTACATGTTATAAAAAAAATGTTAAATTGAGAAAATTACTTACTTTTTCTAAAATTTAAATATATTAAAATTGTATAATTCTACCTTCCTGTTTTGTGAATAAATTAAAATAGATATAAAACTCCCAGTACTATCCCTACTACCTATTTTATTTGTAAGTGTGATTAGTTTCAAGGACTTATCATTTCTAGTCATTGTAGTTAGAGATCAGACATTTCTTGCTCTGGTGAGCAAGCATTATTAGGTGACATTCTTTCCCAAAAAACAATAAGCATCTTAAGGAGAGGGACTGACATGGTTAGGCTTTGTGTCCTGACCCAGTTCATTTGGAATTGTAATCCCCAGATGTTTAGGGAGAGAACTGGGGGAAGTTATTGGATTATGGGTTCACCTTGCTGTTCTTGTGATAAGGAGTTAATTCTCCTGAGATTTGATGGTTTTATAAATGGTAGATTTTCCTGTGTTTACACATGCTCTCCCACCTATCATCATGTAAGATGTGCCTTACCTCCTCATTCATCTTCTGCTATGATTATAAGTTTCCTGAGACCTCTCCAGAAGTGCAGGACTGTGAGTCCATTAAAACTTTTTTCTTTATAAAATTCCTAGTCTTAGGGATTCTTCATGGCAGCAAGAGAATGGACTAGTACAGTAAATTGGTACTGAAGAGAGTGGGGTGCTGCTAGAAAGATACCCCAAATTGTGGAAGCAACTTTGGAACTAACAAGCAGAGGTTGGAAAAGTTTGGAGGGTTCAGAAGAAGACAGGAAGATGTGGGAAAATTTGGAACTTCGTAGAGATTTGTGGAATTGCTTTACCAAAATGGTAGTAGTGATATGGATAATGAATTCCAGACTGAGGTAGTCTCAGCTGGAGATGAGAAAGTTTTAAACTAGAGCAAAGGTATGACTCTTGTTACACTTTAGCAAAGAGACTAGCAGCATTTTGCCCCTGTCCTAAAGATATGTGGAACTTTGAACTTGAGAGAAATGATTTAGGGTATATGGTGGAAGAAATTTCTAAGTGGCAAATGCTTGGGAGGAAGCAAAGCATAAAAGTTTGGAAAATTTGCAGCCTGACAATGCAGTAGAAACAAACAACTCATTTTCTGGGGAGAAATTTAAGCTCTCTGCAGAAATTTGTGTAAGTAACAAGGAGCCCAAATGTTAATTTCCAAGGCAATGGGAAAAATATCTCCAGGGTATATCAGAGACCTTCATGGCAGCCCCTCCCATCACAGGCCCAGAGGCCTAGGAGGGAAAAATGGTTTTGTGCCTGTACCTTCATTGTATCTAAGAAGTAACTAACTTGCTTTTAATATTACAGGCTCATAGGTGGAGGGGACTTACCTTATCTTTACTCTGTGAACTCTTAATACTGGAATGATTAACACTTTGGGGAATTGTTGGGAAGGAATGGTTAGTTTTGAAAACTTGTCTTGTTTCAGATGAGACTTTCAACTGTGGACTTTGGAGTGAATGCTGAAATGAGTTAAGACTTTGGGGTACTATTGGGAAGGCATGATTGGTTTTGAAACATGAGGACCTAAGATCTGGGAGAGACTAGGGGCAGAGTGATATAGTTAGGCTTTGTGTTCTCCACAAATTTCATCTTGAATTGTAATCCCCAGGTGTTTAGGGAAAGACCTGGTGGGAAGTGATTGGATAAACCAGGTAATTTCTCCGATACTGTTCTCATGATAGGGAGTGAATTCTCACATGATCTGATGGTTTTATAAATGGTAGTTTTTCCTGTGCTAACACATACTCTCTCATCTGCCACCATGTAAGATGGCCTTTGCTCCTCCTTCACCTTTTGCTATGATTCTAAGTTTCCTGAAGCCTCCCTAGTAATGGAGAACTGTGAGTCGATTAAATGAATTTTCTCTACAAAATACCTAGTCTCGGGTATTTTGGGTACCTAACATGACAAAAACTCATTTATTTGTCATTGATTTCAAAGACTGTAGTGGCATTTATGGTATAAAAATATGATTAAAAAAATACAAATTTCCAATTCAAGATGCATAAAACTAAAAAGTTTATCAAATTTCAAAAATGTAGAAAGAAAATCAGAAATCTCAGGAAAGGAAAGACGGAGACAATAGAGAAAAATAACAAAGGTAGAAATGAGTTATTGGAAAGATTAATACATTTGATAACATGTTTTCAATATTGGTCAATAAATAATAGAGAAAAATACAGAACAGCAATATCAGGTATCAAAATGAGGAAATCAATATAATCATACAGAGAAAAGGTGATAATATGATTTTATTAACAGCCTTATGCCAATAAATTTGACATTTATATAAAATGACTAAATTTTTTGAAAAACAAAATTTCCAAAATTGACAAAATAAGTAGAACAATCCCCATTAAGCCTTAACAAAAAAATCTGTTTTCTGTTTTTAAAGTATATCAGCTATTTCTAACCTTCCCAAATAGATTTTCTGGTGAATTATTGTAAATGTTTCAGAAGACATAACATTAATCTTAAACTTATTAAGAGAATAGTAATTAAGAAACAATGCCAGATTTGTTTTATGAGTAGTTGCAAAAACCTGAGACAAACACTATAACAAACAAAATTAAAGAAAAGTTTGTGTCATGAAAATGAATGAACAAAACTGTACACAATATATTAGCAGATAAAATCAACCAATATATAAATGTGATGATACATCAAACTTTGTTAGTTGACTTGCTGGGTTTAGAGGGACTGAGGGCATTGTTCAATGAATAAAGCAAAATGCAGAAAAATTTGTTTAACATAAAACAAAGATCATTTGACAAAAGTAATTAACTGGTAGTGAAATGGCCAAAAGAGGAACAGAAGGAACTTGGAAAATGTATGTCTTTAAGACAATAAATGCATTTCTAAAATGTGTCTTAAAGTATAAATCTGTAGGCAGGTAAGACCAGCTTGAATAAAAAATCAAAAAGTTATTTACCCTGTCAGTTAAAGCGTATATCTCTGTAATAACACATAGGACAAATAAAAGTGAAAAGGGCATGCTGTTTACAATATAGAGATTAAAAATGGCTCATTACTTAGAATATTCACATTATATATGTACATTTTACCATAGAAAGTGATGAATATAAAATGCATACAAAAACAACTTTGAAAGGTGAAACTTGAGAGCTATGGAAGGAATGTAGAAGAATTTTTGCGACATTTGGTGTAGGGAAGAACTTAAATAAGTTTCAGAAGAACTATTTTATATGTTAGGTTTGACTATATGAATTTTAAGCTATTCTTCAATGAAGAACACCATGGGCAAAGTTTATAGAAGGTTGACAGGTGGAAAAATTTTTATAATATCAAAATGGGAAAATGATAAGAAACTAAAACATACTAAGAACTTCTACAAACCAATGAGAAAATGATAATAAATCTAAAACATTTACATGCAAATGATACAAAAAAGAATTTCTATAAGGAAAGCTTAATTGGTGAATGAAAATAGGATAAGGCATACCATCTCTCAAGTGATCAAATAAATAGTAAATCAAAACAATGAGATAGCAATTTACATCTCTAGGTTTGGTAGGGATAAGAAAGAAAAAAAATATATCACACTCATGGAGGAATGGCAATATATAAAAATACTCAGTGCATCGCTGCTAAGAATTAAAACAGGCAGTGCTATGTTGCAGGTCAGGCAGTACTCAGTGAGACAAAGAATATGTGTTTCCCATGAATTATTAATAATTCCTGTATGGATATGGACCAGAAAAAAAAGCAGAAGGGATGTAGCAAAATGTTCAGCATCACTATTTTTAGAAGGGAAGTGAGAAGCCATCAGGGTCCATCAACATGTAAATATAGAAATAAAATGAGGTAGGGATATTTCACAATATCTACATAACATTAAAGGCTCTAAGTTAATTGTGCTTAAAACATTATTGAATGATCTCAATAACTAGTGTTAAAATAGGATTTGCATAAAATTAAACACGTTTTACACACAAAAAAAACTGCACTATATATTTTGAACAGCCATGTAGTAAATAAATTAGAGTATCTATTGGTTAGAAAGTAAAACAATTAGAGGTTATAGATGAAGGGAAAATAATGATGGATGTTGACAGCATTGCATAAAATGAGGGGTGGGATTATGTTACTTCTGCAGTGAGTTTGAAAAACAAAGGAAAAAGGCAAAGGAGGAGACTGATATCCAATCTGGATACACATTTTTAAAATAACCAACAATTAAAGAGGAAATAAATCTGTCAACATGAGCAATGTTGGAGAGATGTAATTTATGAAATCAGAATGTTAGATAAATGTGAATGTCTTTCAGCAGGAAATGTTGCAAGAGGAGAAGCAGTATGCCATTTGTAAAGGGGGCTTCTATAGCCTCAGTATCTCCTCCAGCAGCTTCCACAAACCACTGTGCAATAACAGTTAACTAAATAAAACAGAATAAAGGATTGAACGCTTCTTACCTTTTGTTAGCCAGTTGTAATAGTGAAGTTGGGTAAAAGTACCAATGTATCAGACCTTTTTTATTGTTAAAAGTAAACCACTGGGAATAAAAAAAGAAAGAAAAAGAATGATGCCATCTGGATGGAAATACCCTTCTGTTCTGACTGCCTGTCTTGAGCTTATTACCTAGGGACATAAAACAAAAGCCAAAGTGCTGCTTGCAACTGATCCAAAATTAAATAGTGCCATATTATAGTTTCTGGATGTGAAAGATATCATCTTTAGACTGTAACTATAGTAGTTTAGTCTCAGCCTGAAAGTCAATATTTTTTCCTTATTACCTGGCTGTGGACATTCACAGATTATATGACTGCCAGTGAATAAAAAAAGAAAGAAAAATAGCATGTTATGAAAAGTCTCATATATTTCATAGTGTCGTTATAGGACCTGTCTGCATCAAAAGTACAATATGTCAACTGTCAGTCACATTGATCTTTTCAGATGTCTTTAGTTTTTATGGAAGTAGAAAGACAATAAAGGATGATTTTGCATTTAGACTCCAGATTAGGAATACTTTATCACATTCTCTCCTTCTTCCAGACTATCACCTTGAAAGTGGCCTTGAAGATAATATACAAAATTGGCATCCACAATATTGAGCAACATAAGAAAATTGTTGAAAAATCTGTAAAATTATTTTAAAAATTCACATCTTACCATATTGTACTACATATTAGTTATCTCCAAATATTTATTAGATATATGCTCTCAGTAGTACTATATTTGCATTCATAGTTGGATAACTTTCTGTGTTTAAGGAATTGTGTATATGATTTACATTTTTTAAATATAAAGGTAAGTAGATGATTAGAAAAGAGGTTTGAGCTCATTAAAAGTTTTGCTAGCTAAAAAACATAAACTACATAAATAAAACATAAACATAAATCAACAAGGCAAAATAAAAGCTATTCAGCTAAACAAAGGGCAAGTTCAGAGTAAAGATATTCAAAATAATCAAGCTAGAAAATAAACACACTACACTCAGAAGTTGAGTTAGTTCTTATTAAGAAAGAATGATTCCATGAAATGAAGTCTGTGTCCATATGCAGTTTCCTTAGTTGCAATGAATGATTGGAGGAGGTATATAGGAATTTTTTTGTTTGGCTTTTCAACCAGCTCTGAGAAGCAGGACAATGAAAGGAGCTTCCCTGCTGTCAGAAAAGAGATACCCCTGGCACCCTCCTTAGAACCTCAGAATGTAGCTTAGATGAAGGTCCCAGCTAAGATAGGCAACTAAGCATGTAAACCAAGTCCTTTTTCATGAAGTTTTGCACTAAAAAAGGGAACTGGATTGAGTGAAGTTTTACACTTTCATACCTGCCATGAGCCAGGCATATTGATCTAATGTAATTCTTATTTTAAAAAATCTCGGTTAAGATTCTTTGTAGACATAGACAAGTTTATTCTAAAATTCATATGGAAAAGCAGGCCCAAGAATAGCTAAAGCAATCTTAACAAAGAAGAATACACTAGGAGACATCACCCTATTTTATTTTTGTTTATTTATTTTCAGACAGGGTCTCTTTCTGTTGGCCAAGCTGGAGTGTAGTAGCAGGATCATGGCTCACTGCAGCCTCAAACTTCTGGCTCACTGAAGCCTTGACCTCATGGGCTCAATTGATTCTTCCACCTCAACCTACCAAGTAAATGGGATCACAGGTGCATGCCACCATGCCTGGCTAATTTTTGTATATTTTTGTAGACAAGGTTTTGCTATGTTGCCTAAGCTCCTACTTTATATTAAGGCTTACTACAGAGCTGTAAGAGAGTGATTAATATCGTGTAGAGCTACTATCTACTATATATTATTCTTAATATGTACTATACAGTTATATAACATACTTATTATAAAGAGCTACGGAGAAAGATATAGACAGAAAACAATAGAACAAAATGAAGAGAAGTAAGAACTCAAAGTAGATCCACACAAATATGCTCAGCTGATATTTGACAAAACTACAAAGCAATTCAATGGAATCCTATTTTGTTAGTAAGTAAAGACAATTTTTGAGAAGGCTGTTTTACCTTCTCAAAAATTGTGCAAGAGGAATTTTTATTCACAGACGCAAAAACAAACCCCAACTTCAGTCTCACACAATATACATAAATAGATCAAAATAGATTATAAACTTAAATGTAAAATGTAAAACTATAAAACATGTAGAAAAAATAAAGCAATAGAATACCTCTGGGATACAGGATTAAACTTAACACCAAAAACATGATCCATAAAAGAAAATAATAATAAATTGGACTTCATTAAAATGAAAACCTTTTGTTTGATAAAAAGACCGGTAGATGGAATATGCAAAGAGTGTTCAAAACTCAGCAAATAAAGAAACATTTCAATTAGAAAGTGAGTCCAACACATGAAGAGACGTTTTACTAAAGAGAATATGCAGATGACAAAAAAGGACATGAAAAGATGTTCAACATCATTATCCATCAGAAAAACACAAATTAAAACTACAATGAGATGTCACTGCATAGGTATCAGAATGCTAATATAAAAAATAGTGACAACATCACATGCTGCAGAGATTGGGGCAAAAGTAAATCACTCATCCATCATTGCTGAGAATGTAGAATGGTACAGCCACTCTAAAAAACAAAAAAGTGGTGGTTTCTTAAAAAAACACTAAACATGCAATTGCATTCTGGGGCATTTATGGCAGAGTAATAAACAATTTTGCCCACAGGAAACCTGAACATGAATGTCCATAGCAGCTTTATTCATAACATCTAAACCTGGAAAGAATTTAGATGCTCTTTAACAGCCTAAGCAACTTTTTAACATCCATACCATGGGTACAACTTAGCAATAAATAAAAGAGCAATCACATCGGTAATCCAGCACTTTTGGAGGCCAAGGCAAGCAGGTCATCTGAGGTCAGGAATTGGAAACCAACCTGGACAACATGGTGAAACCCTGTCTCTATTAAAAACACAAAAAATAGCCAAGTGTGGTGGTGTATGCCTGTAATCCCAGCTACTTAGGAGGCGGAGGGAGGAGAATCACTTGTACCCAGGAGGTGGAGGTTGTAGCCAGCTGAGATTGTGCCACTTCACTCTAGCCTGGTGACAGAACAAGACTGTCTTAAAAAAAAAAAAAAAAAAAAAAAAAAGAACAAACTTGATAAATGCAACAACTTGAGAGAATCACAAGGGAATTATGCTGAGTGAAAAAATGTCAAATCTTAAATGTTAAAAATTGTATGATTCCATTTTATAAAACATTTTTTGAAGGACAAAATTAAAGGAATGGGAAATATAGTGTGATTGTCACAAGTCACATCCTGGGGCAGTGTTGCAGGGGCAAAGAGACTTGAGGGAGAGGAGTGTACTAATAGAATAAAAGGAAGAATCCTGTGGTATTGGTACTATATACCACATGCCTAAAACTTCACAGGACACACACACACACACACACACACACACACACACACACACACAAATGGTTAAGAATAAAACTGGTAATCTGAATAACATCAATAGATTATATAAATGTCAATATCGTGGTTGTGATATTATCCCATAATCTTTCATGATTGAATGTTAGGAGACACTGAATAAAAATATGCAGGATCTCTGTAATTTTTTTCATAATCACATGCGAATCTACAAAAATCTCAAAATATAAAGTTTAGTTGTAATTAAACTAAGTAATAGGACAAGGTTGAGACCGAACACATGGATTTTCTCAATACATGTGACTCCTACTTTGTTATTAAGTAAAGGCATGTTGTTTCACTCCAATTGTACCATTAGAAAGATTAAAATTTAAACACTAATCAGAAATCTTTAAAAAAGATAATCTTAAACCTTGAAAACAAGTTTTATGAAATGAAAATATAGCTTGCATCTAGCATGTCTCCTGAACATCAGATGATGTTGATTGCCTCATGCTGTTAGATATAATTTTTAAATTAATTTGAATACTTTCCTATTGTTTTCTAGGAAAGTTATATTTTCAAGTAGGATATTATTAAAGAATCTATATTGCCATACTTTTGCAAGCATTGTTTCTGGCAGCATTATTTCCACTTTAATCGTTGTGTCTATTTGTTTTTAATTGCTACATCAAAATTCTTTCCTTTGTTTAGTTGCCACTTGTACTACTTTTCTGTGACTTTTCTTTCTTATTTCTTCTCTTGCTTCTCCTTCTTTCTTTCTTCATCTCTCTCTTGTTCTCTTTCTCTCCATTGAGATTGCTCAGAGCTTAAAATCAACTCCACTCTCCCAAATGTGTCAGAACTTTGGGAACAATGATTATAAAATGTAGCCTTAAATACTTTATTCTATAGTTAATGTCGTTAACTCTACATACTTAGCATTTGTTTTCTGAATATGTATTATCAAAAATAAAAATGTAGCTTAAATAATTGTTCTAAATTTTTCCCAGGAGAAAACTTAGATGCAAAAATATTCTCAGGCTTTTCAGATGCTTTTGATAATTATTATTTTGTGCTATTTCACATTACATAATGGGAATAAGATCACAACTTATATTTCTTGCCCATAGTTTACATAGCTTGTTTTTGACAACAGTGAGAAGTTATTGTTCCTTGAAGTTATGTATGTAAGTAGGCTAATTATAGCACAAGCTGTTTTATACACAGTATTTCACATCTGAAGAGACAGACTATTTGTGTAATTTTATAATTCACACCATTATGCTAACTGATTAATGAGAAGATTAAGCCCAATGTATTTATTACTTCAATAGAATGTCTTCTATTCCAGAAAAATAGTAGTTGTAATATGTAAGATACCACTTGGAGGTTCTATGTGCCTTATATTCTAAAATCGATTTTGATGCTTTCATCTCTTTATATATTGCTTTAAAGAATTAAAATGCTTTATTTCTGCAAATCCATTTCTCAGTGAGGTAATCCTATGGGCTCTTGATGGGACTCTTATTTTGCCATCTAAGTAGTGAAACACACCACATCCTCAACTAGGTATTGTGATTCTAACTGAATCTATATAAAGGAATCTGATAATTTATAAATTCTCTTCCTTGCCAACAATCTTTTCAGAATTTTTATGTAATGTACTGATTAATAGAATCTTTATCATTATTATTTTTTGCTAACCACAATAGAATAGGTCCTAATTGTTAAAAAGAATTCTTACAGAATCTTAGTTTGCTTATTATTTTATAAAAAACTCATGTGGAGTATTTCTTACCTCATACATACATGCTAGTGAATTAAAATTTGATTTATCCTAGCTGTGAACAGAAGTTAATTTTCTAATGGTAAATTGACTTAATGGGAAAGAAATTATCCTGGCATTAATTTTATTGCTTCTGCCATATTGTGATTTGCATTTCCAGCAATAGTAGGAGTTTTCTAAAAGTGTAATCTCTGAATCATGAAATATATGTAGTTACCAAAGCTCAGTGCTTTAATATTCAAAGATCATAAAAAATATATAGCTGTAATGTATGAAGTGGCTACTGTATAAGACTGGGCAAGATAATATATCTCATGAACTCTTAGCCTGGGGGAAATTCAATACCTGTTTTGACAAAAGATAAAAAAAATGCATAGGTCTGTGAATATCTATCCATCAGCATTGTTGAGGTATTCTTTTTATGATATTCTACTTTGTTTTTTTAAGGATCAGGTGAGCAAGCAAAATGCAGATTGGGGTATATAGCCTAACAAGGTGTATATTGTAACTAATCTGTAATATTCTCCCAATCAGTAGTCATGAAAGACCTGATATTAACCTAAAGTACAATTAAAAAAAATATGAAAAACCCTAAAGTACAATTAAAAAAAAATATATAAAAGAAAGACCTCACATTGCCTCAGAAATTATAGACACACTAATATTTATTATTGTGTGTTTTCAAGGAAAAATATTTCTGTGGTATTTTTTGCAACTCATTTTGTTACATTCTCTTTAAAATAAATGATTCATATCAACCCAAAGATAAAAAGTACCATATACAGAATGTTAAGTTATGTACAAATTAAAGTATGAATGTCGTTATCTTTATCATTTTTTTTTTTTTGGTACTTATGGGGTATTTTGATACAGGCATGCAATAGGTAGCAATCACATCAGGGTAAATGGAGTATTCATCATCTCCAGCATTTATCTTTTCTTTATGTTACAAATAACTCAGCTATACTCTTTTATTTAATTTTAAATGTGCAATAAATTACTGTTGACCCTAGTCATCGTGTTGTGCTATCAAGTGCTAGATCTTATGCATTCTATTTAAATATATTTTTATACTCATGAACAATCTCCAGTTTACCCCACCCCTTCCCTCACTACCCTTCCCAGCCTCTGGTAACAATCATCATACTTTGTATCTCCATGAGTTCAATCATTTAAATTTTTTTTGCTCCCCAAAATAAATAAGAATATGTGATATTCATCTTTCTGTGCCTGGCTTATTTCAGTTAATATAATGACCTCCAGTTCTACACGTGTTGTTGCAGATGACAGGATCTCATTCTTCTTATGGCTAAAGAGTACTCCATTGAGTATATGTACCACATTTTCTTTATCCATTCATATGTTAATGAACACTTAAGTTGCTTCTAAATCTTGTTTATTGTGAATAGTGATGCAATAAATATAGAAGTGCAGATATCTCTTTGATACACTGATTTTCTTTCTTTTGGTTGTATACCTAGTAGTGGAATTGCTAGATTGCATGGTGGCTCTAGTTTTAGCTTTTTGAGGAACCTCCAAGCTGTTCTCCATAGTGATGGTATTAATGTACATTCCCATTAACGTGTACAAAGGTTTGCTTTTCTTCTCATTCTCTCCAGCATTTTTTATTGTCAGCGTTTTGGTTAAAGTCATTTTAACTAGGGTGATATGATATCTGATTGTGGCTTTTATTTGCATTTCTCTGATGATCAATGATGTTGAACATCTTTGCATACACCTGTTGGCCATTTGTATGTCTTCTTTTGGCAAATGGCTATTAAATCTTTGACCCATTTTAAAAATCGGATTATTAGATTATTTTCCTGGGGAGCTGTTTAAGATCCTTATATGTTCCAATTAATAAACCCTTGCCAAATGGATAGTTTGCAAATATTTTCTCTCATTCTCTCATTCTATGGGTTTTCCTTTAATTTGTTGATTGTATCTTTTGCTATGCAGAAGCTTTTTAACTTGATTGTATCCCATTTATCCATTTTTGCTTTGGTTGCCTGTACTTGTGGGGAATCATTAAATAAATTTTTGCCCAGACAAATATCCTGGAGAGGGACCCCAATTTCCCTTTTAGTAGTTCTATAGTGTGAGGTCTTAGGTTTAAGTCTTAATCCATTTTTATTTTTGTAGAAGGTAAGAAAAGGTCTAGTTTTATTCTTCTACATATGGATATCTGGTTTTCCCAGCACCATTTATTGAAGAGATTTCCCTTTCCCCAAATGTATGTTCTTGGCATCTTTGTCAAAAAATGAGTTCACTGTAGATATACAGATTTGTTTCTAGTTTCTCTATTCTGTTCCATTTGCCTATATGTCTGTTTTTATGCCAGTACCATGTTATTTTGGTTACTATACTTTGTAGTGTAATTTGCAGTCAGGTAATGTGATTCCTCCAGTTTTGTTTTTTCTGCTTTGGATAGCTTTGGCTGTTGTGAGTGTTTTGTGTTTTCATAAAAACTTTAAGATTGCTTTTTCTACTTCCATGAGGAACATCATGGTATTTTGATAGAGACTTCATTAAATTTGTAGATTAGGTAGCATGGACATTTTAACAATATTGATTTTTCCAATCAATTAACATGGAATGTCTTTCCATGTTTAAACATCAGAGATAAAATTTTAGCTGTACTGTATGGAGTAAATACTTTTCTTTTTTGTCCTCTTCAATTTCTTTCAGAAATGTTATATATATATATATATATATATATATATATATATATATATATTTTTTTTTTTAATGGAGTTTTGCTCTGTTGACTGTAACCCAGGCTGGAGTGCAGTGGTGTGATCTTGGCTCACCACAATCTCCACCTCCCATGTTCAAATGATTTTGCTACCTCAGTCTCCTGAGTAGCTGGGATTACGGGCGCCTGCCACCATGCCTGGCTAATTTTTTTGTATTTTTAGTAAAGACAGGATTTCACCATGTTGGCCCAGGCTGGTCTCAAACTCCTGAGCTCAGGTAATCTGCCCAACTTGGCCTCCCAAGGTGCTGGGATTACAGGAGTGAGCCACCAGGCCCGGCTGTATTTTTTATTGTAGGTATCTTTTACTTCTCTGGTAAATTCCTAGATATTTTATTTGTAGCTATTGTAAGTGGGATTATTTCCTGTATTTCTTTTTGAGATTGTACACTGTGGGCATGTAGAAATGCTACTAAGTTTTGTGTGTTGATTTTGTATTCTGAAACTTTACTGAATCTGCGGATCAGTTCTATCATCTGCAAAACAGGTTAATTTGACCTTTGTCTTTCAAATTTGGATGACCTTTATTTATTTCTCTTTCCTGATTGCTCTTGCTAGGACTTCCAGGACTACGTTGAATAAGAGTGGTGAAAGTGGGCATCCTTGTCTTGTTCCAGATCTTAGGGGCAGAGCTTTCAGTTTTTTCCACTAAGTGTGATACTAGCTGTTGGTCTGTTGCATATGGCTTTTATTATGTTGTTGTATGTTTCTTTTATACCCAGTTTTTGAGTGTTTTTATCATAAAAGAATCTTAAATTTTATCAATTGCTTTTTCAGTATTAATTGAAATGATTGTATACATTTTATCCTTCATTCTGTTGATATATGTATCACATTGATTGATTTGCATATGTTGAAACATCCGTGCAACTCTGGGATAAATCCTAATGGGTCATGATGAATGATCTTTTCAATGTATTGATGAATTTGGTTTGCCAGTATTCTGTTGATGATTTTTCATCAATGTTCATCCCAGATATTTTTCTGTCTTTTTTTTTTTTTTTAAATCAAGGCAATACTAGGCTTGTACTAGCCTTATAGAATAAATTTAGAAGTGTTTCCTCCTCCTCTGTTTTTTGGAAGGGTTTCAGTAGAATTGATATTAGTTATTTAAATGTTTCCCCAACTTTAGTAATGAGGTCACTGTGTCTTGGGCTTTTCTTTGCTGAGAAACTTTTTGTTACAGCTTTAATCTTAGGAGTGTATTGTTTAATTGCCATATGTTTGTATAGTTTCTAAAACTTATCTTGGTATTTATTTTAAGTTTTATTCCATTGTGATCAGTGAAGACCCTTGATAGTATTTCAGTTTTTTGAATGTTTTAAGACTTGTTTTGTGGCCTAACAAATGGTCTATCTTGAGAATAATGTATGCACTGAGGAGACTAATGTATATTCTGCAGTTATTGGATGAAATGTTTTGTAAATATCTATAGGTCAATATTGTCTATAGTGTGGATTAAATTCAATATTTATTTGCTGATTTTCTGTCTGGATAGTGTATCCAATGATGAAAGTAGGATGTTGCAATCAACTGCTAGACAAATTAGAGCTCCTTTTTGTATTACGTGTTTCTTTTCTCTTGCTGATTTTAGGATCCTTTTTTTATCCTTGACCTTTGGGTATTTGATTATAAATTACCTTCAGATACTCTTATTAGGGTTAAATCTGTTCTAAATCCTTCTTGTACTTTAATACTGATATCTTTCTCTTAGTTGAATATTATAATTACAAATAAATATCAACATAATTTAAAATAACAAAGAATGTTTTTTAAGGAAGAAAAACCCTAATTAAAAGAAAGTCATGTGTTTTAGAATTACATTAATTTTCAAAAACAAAAGAGCAGGTCCAAAGTTGGTTACCATACAAAAATAACCATCTTTATTTGCCCTTAAAGAATAGTATACCTTACAGGATATTTGGCTAACCTAATTATTCTCCCAAGTTAATATTTATAACGTTATATTTTTAAATATTTAGTTTTAAAAAACTGTTTAATAACTAGTTTCCTTGACATATACCATATTTCATATAGCACCTGCAGTTTAGCCATACATTGCATTACCATCTGGTGACAATAAGACTTCCTACGTAATAAGATTATTGATGACAACGTAATGGAAAAACATGACATGTGGATAATGATGACATAGGTTATATCCCTAGATTTGCCACTTACTTAGTTGTGCAATATGGAAAGATTTCACTAAACTCTTTCTGCACTGATTACCCCATTTCAAAATGAAAATATCGGTATGAAAATATTATAAGTATGAAATGAGATAATATATTTATAGTTTATAGATCTAATCATTTAGCCCACTCCTTGAATGTTAAGGCCATGTCAGTCCCTGTAATGTAGCCAATCATATGGAAATAAAGATACATACATACAAATACCTAGGATATGCTTTTATGGAGCTTATACTTTGGTGGTGCCAGAGAACTCAATGAATAAATAAGTGAGTGAATGAATACATGCATAAACATGGGCCAGTGTCAATTTATGGATTACTAATATGTTCACAGTAAATGTTGGCAGAATATTGATTTCATGGATATTTTCTTCTGTGCTCAAGAAAATATGGCATGCAATCACTAGGGAAAATTGAACTAGCATTTGGCTGATTACTAGTCATTGCTTGCAGAGTGCAGTGAACGATCGATCAAGTTTTGGAGTTAGCAAGAAGTGTATACCAGTTTCTCTACTTCATACTGTATGACCTGAGACATGTTCCTCATCTACCCTTAGCCTGAATTTTCTCAACTGCAATTTAGAGATAATAATGTTACTCATTTGCTAGTGTTTTTAGAACTGAATAAAATAATACATATAAAGTGTTTGACCCGTAATCAACAGTCAAGGCAATTGACATTTTATTACTTTTTTTCTTTTACTTCCCAGAGCAAGTTGATGTTAAGTAGTTGTTATTATGTGGAGGTATACACTCTCTTTTGTCATATGTCTTACCTATTTTGATGTTTCCTGATCTACGTCATTCAATTCAAGGGTACAGCATATAGTTCTGCATACTACAATAGCATTCTAAGAGACAAAAATGGAATATTAGAAACACTGATTATTGTCAATGTTATAACTGTTGTCATTGATACAATTTTTTTTTTAATTTTGCAAAGATTTTAAGTCATGGAATAATATCTTATTTTAATTAAAGATATAAATGTTTGAGATTTCAGTGTACCGAGATGCTTATCAAAAGTATGCTTTGCTACTAAGTAGTGAAGCTACTACTGAAATACATACTTCTTGATGGTATTGTAGCATGTGTCATCAAACACTGATGAGATGTTTTTATATGATTTATCAGTATCTGTGGTTTTTATATTGTTTTAGTACTTTTGAAAATAATGACATGTCAATGTGTAAGTTCCTAATGTTTTATTCATTTGAAAGTTACTTTTTTTACAATTTAATATTTCATTTACTTTTGTATAAAATATTTTAGTTCAATTATAAATAATTTTATCACTTCTAATTCACCACTATGTTGGCCCACATTTTACTACTGTGTTTCTGAGTGTTTTTCTCAGATTTAGAATTTAATTTTTTGAATTGGCATACTTATGCCAAAATTACAGTATTTATTCTAAAATATTTTGTGTTTCATTTCTAAATCTAAAAACACATTTTAATTAGAAAAAATATACTATTGTACTTAAATAACTAACTTTTTTTTTTTTTTTTTTTTGAGATGGGGTTTCGCTCTTGGTACCCAGGCTAGAGTGCAATGGCGCGATTTCAGCTCACCACAACCTCCGCCTCCTGGGTTCAGGCAATTCTCCTGCCTCAGTCTCCTGAGTAGCTGGGATTACAGGCACGCGCCACTGTGCCCAGCTAATTTTTTGTATTTTTAGTAGAGACGGGGTTTCACCATGTTGACCAGGATGGTCTTGATTTCATGACCTCGTGATCCACCCGCCTCGGCCTCCCAAGGTGCTGGGATTACAGGCGTGAGCCACCGTGCCCAGCCTAAGTAGCTAACTTTTATTAAAAACTGAGTGGTTATTGCGCCTGCAGAATATTATTTGAAGTCCTATCTTTTTTGAATTTGAGATATTGAAAATACAATAGTAAAAAATAATAATCAAATAATTTTGATTTTTTTCAAATTCTATCAAATGTTTAAAATTATGCCTTGAATCGGTTTGCTTCAGATGGCTAAAGATTTTCATTTTTTTCTAGATTATTTCTATTACAGTGGGCTAAGAAGACATTTGATTATATCTCATCATCGGAAATATTCAGATTTTTTATATCACACATTTCGTTAAACAAGATCTACTTTATTCCTGAAGACCTTTTAGTCCTCTAGATTTATTATTTCTTCCCCATGGTATTTCTTTTCTTTGATATGCAGTATTTTCATTTTTTCATCGTGATTTTTCTCTGTAGTTTTTCTCCAGCATGTAGGAATTTTTGGTAGATCATAGTTTAAAATAGATCACTCCACTGAGAAATACTAGCAGCTTGTAAAGGATTTTGGGTAACTGATGCACAGAGGCTCTTAACTTATGATGGGATTTTGTTCTGATAAAACAATTGATAAGTTGAAAATATCATTGTCAAAAATGCATTTTATACACCTAATCTACCAAGCATTGTGGCTTAGCCTAGCCTACTTTAAACGAGTTTAGAACACTTAAGTTTAGCCAAAGATCTTGCAATACAGTACAGCATTGGTTGTCTACCCTGGTGATGGTGCAGCTGACTGAAGCTGTGGGCTCACTGCACCTGCCCAAGCATCCTGAGAGAATATCTTACAACATATCACTAGTCCAGGGAAAAAAATGCAAAATTCACAGTACATCTTCTACTGAATGTGTATCACTTTCACACATGAGGAAGTTGAAAAGTGTAAGTCAAATCATTGTAAGTGGAGGAGCGTCGCTATATGATTACTTAGACACCTCACAGCCCTTCTTAAATGTCAAAATAAAGAAGATCTGACACTAGACCAGGGAATTTGCTATTTTTTTATTCTTGTATTTAATATGCCTCTTTCCTTGGATACTCCCACAGCTGGATACACTGAATATGCCAGACACTGTGATTGACACAGAAGTTCCAAAGAGAGTCTTTTAATTAAAAACTTATTAATGACTTTCGACTCTTTCATTTTTATAATTTTCACAAGGCTTAACAGTACTTTGTGGTTTCCAAAGATCTTTGATTTATCTCATTTTTATTTTTAATTAACCCTGTCAAGCAGAATGAGCATACGTGATTATTGAATTGTATAAATTAACAAGTTAAGTCTCAGATTAAGTGAATTTGTACCAAGATCTTAAAATGATGTCTCTAGAGATTCAAAAAGTCTTCATCTAAGTCATATATATAGACCAATATTTGTTTAAAGAATAAATGAAAGTTTCTACTTTGTTTAGATTTGTGCACTTTGTCTTCCAAAGGAAGATAAATCAATCTAGCTACTACTGTTGACGTGATTAACAATTAAATTATGAATTTATTTGGGGTCAAGAAAAGACAGACTATAGACTTGGAGTTTTTAAATACAAATAAAAATTGTGCTCCTGTTTTACTGCTGATTAAAGATATAAATTATCTTGCATTCCTGACATGGTTATAATGAAACATCTGCTTTTGGCCTATAAACAAAGTACACAAACACTTTGGGAATGAACAAAATGTGTAATAAAGATGAAACATATTGATATAATCAGTTAGATATAATAATAATATATTTGAATTTAAGGATAGTGTTGGGACAAATGTCTTATTTGTAAGAATTGAAATGCTAGATTGCCAAATTGAAATTGAAAAACTTCTGTAATCTGAAAATATTGAGCAAATACTTATTGATGTTGAAGTACAGAAAACTGCTTAGGAATAAATCCAGATACAGCTCAATTACATCAACTTTTGAGAAGATAAAATTTTACAATTTATTATAAATTTATATAAAATTTGTATTGCTTCACTAACAGAATACTTAAACAGATAAGTGTGAAGAATTCATTATTAAATATCAATTACATGAAAATTTAAAGTCATGTTTTTTAGCTTTAGATATTCACAGCAAGTATTTTTTAGAAATTAAAAAAATTTTGTATTGCATATACATGTTTAGGGATACATAGTTTTGTATGCGTGTGTGTGTGTGTATTTAACAATGCTTACATACTTAGGTATGTTACATTTTGTAGACACTATGATTTATGTTTTATGCTCCCTAGTTTACTCTGGTAGTATGTTTATGTCTTCATAGTATATTACAATATTAGCATACTATATATATATTTTTTTTTTTAAATTCTTTTCTACATTTTTCATATTTTATACAATTTATGACATTTGTAATTAAAAGATTATTTTCAAATAGCATTATTTTCAGATTATTTTTATTAAAAGTCAATACTACCTGATCAGTCATTCAATGTATATTTATTAAATATTTTTCTTTTTAGGCACTGTGTAAGGCACTAAAATTACAAGTTTAACATTACTTATTAAGGAAACAGGAAAATAATAAGGCAATTACAATATATAGAGAGATACACAGTTTAATAAGCAGATGTAGAATGCTCTTTGCCTAAAAACAAAGAAAGAGACTTAATGGAAATAGTGACATCTAAATTAATAACTGAAAATTAAGTAGGAGACTATTAATAAAATTGTTGAGAATGACTTTCCACATCCAGAGTCTACTTATGAGAACTAGATTCAGGAATAAGCCAGGTGTCTTCAAACCATTTATATAAGTCCGGAGAAGTAGCTTATAGAATCCAGGTAGTTATGGGAATAAATTTCTGAAAACAGATATAGCTAGAAATAAAAACAAAACCAAAGTTAGTTGATTTTTTTCATCTTTATAATTATTTATCATCTTTAGGTCTCTAGGAAAACATTTTAAAGATTTTACACAGGTCTGTAAAATAAACAGGTTTCTGATTGAACATTACAGAATAAATTTCAGAGGACTAGACATAGGAAGACCAGTTCGAAGGTTATTACAATATGTCAGGTAATTTTTGTTTGTTAGTAAGGGCAGAAAAAATTAGATGATAAGAATGTAGAAGGAACAGCATAGTGAAAGTAAGACATCAAGGGTAAGACTCACAATTGTGAATTGGGAAGTTAGTCCCTGGTGAACACATCCATTCACAGAATGATTTACACAGGCTTGAAATGGAGAAGACACCTCAAATTGGAAATATCTGTAAAGCACCAGAGTGGAGCTGTCCAGTGGATAGCTAAAAATAGAGGTCTGGGTTCTAAAGAGATATCTGGGTAGAAGGGATAATTGTTAAAGTTGTGGCTCAAGATTGAATCACTAAATAGGTATATGAAATTTAAAGAGAAGACCAACGAAAGAATCACCAAGAACTTTGCCTTTTAAAGAGAGGCCAAAAAAATACAGATAACTAATATTTATGTGTTAGTTTCTACCTACTAGTAAATGTTTTCTATGTACTAGTAAATGTCCCAAGTGCTTTGCTCATAATCATACAACTTCATGAAGAGGAAAATATTTTTATTGTATTTTGCACATGAAGAAACTTAATCACAGAGAACTTGGGTATCTTGCCCAAGGTCACAGAAATAGCATGTGTAAGAACAAAATTTCACACTCATGCAATGTGCAACATAATTCTCTTCTAACTTTGAATAGTCCGTAGACATAAGAATGCCCGGAAAGTTGTCCAGAAATGTTACAGGAAAATCATGACAGTGTTTTGGTACAGAAGTTAAATATTTCAAAAGCTAAAGGTAGTACATATCCAATGTCAAATGATATGCAGAGATCAATTAGTATAGGGAGAAAATTATTCATTCGTTTAAAATTAAGACCGTTATTGGGGATGGCATGCATTGTTTAGAGGGAGGAAGCTAGATGGGACTGAGGAGTGAATGAACAGATATCAGCAATGTTTTTATATGACCAAGGCAAAAATAGGCAGGCACACTTTCCAGAATTTGCCCTAGTTGAGGCAAGAAAGTTTTCTGGATTTTAAAGCTTGATCCATGTGTCCTTGGCAACAAGCTCTACGGGCTTGTTACTCAAGCCAAAGGACACTTAGGTCTAATTCTCTTCCTGCTTGTTTGTGCCAGAGGCACTAGAGAATCCAGTATGTTTTGCACCTGGTAATATTCAGTGTGATGTCATTTGAGACAGAAGAGTAACCTTGAATCCTGGTTTCTCTCTTTGATGTCTCTGCTTAAGTCAGATTTTCTTGGCTTTTATAAAACCGCACAAACATATTTCTTCCCATTTTATTTTACACATTTTGTGTGGTGTTTCCTTTCTTGTCTGCTCTTGCCCTTTCTCTCAAGACAAAATTTACCCTCAGTATCAGCTCTCATCCTTACACTCTACTCTATACCTTACTTGTCTCCGCTTTTCCTCTGCCTTCTTTATTCGGTACCTGATTTTCCTATATACAACAATGAGCTTCAGGCTGGAAATTCCTAAAGTTATACTTTGAATTGAGTCTTCACACAAGTTTTCATAATTGCTTTACTTCAAATTTACCCCAAAAGATGAATTTTATTCTTAATCTGAGTGAATTTTAATGAAAGAAGCTAACTTTCATGAAAGAATATACAATGTAAATAATAGTACTGTTTACAACTATTTTACTAAAAATCATGCTATGTATTTTAGACAGGATATCTAAATAATTATAAAAAGACACCTATGTTGAAGGTGAAAAGACACGTATGTTGACTTTATATATGGTGAAAAATGAAGCTAAACCAAGTGTCCATGTTCATATAAAAAGCATGGGTTTGGGAAGTCATTCCAGCTTTGTCTACTTAAAAGCCCAATACTTAGCTTTTATGCATATTCTTGAGATAAAGCAAAAGCCAAAAAGAGACCCATCTGGCAAATTGTTAAGACATTTGAACAAATCAGTCAGCTGAATTCAAAATAATAATATAGAGAAATTAATCACAGTACTAGTTCATGGAAATTCTTACATTTTCAATGTAAAAGTAATCTAAAATTATTTGTATTATCATCTGTCTTTGTATTTGCCTTGTGGGAACTAAAATGATATCATGTTTTATTTGAATTTTGTCACAATTTCCTATATAATATATATATTTCCTATATAATTTCCTATATTTTATCATATTTTCTATATATTATATATAATTATATATGTTTTTTGTCACATTTCCTATATATAATATATATTATACATTTTCTGCATATATAATATATAGGAAATGTGACAAAATTGTGACTATGTTATATATATTATTATGTATGTTATATATATTTCCAATATAATATATACAATATAAGTACATATAATATATAGGAAATTGTGACAAAATTATGAAAAAAGTGGCTTATAAATGCATATACTTTTAATATAAATATATATTTTTTAAATATATATTTATAAGCCACTTTTTTCATGAAAGGTATTCAAACACTGGGTAAAATAGTGTATCCAGACAAAATAAACATTTACAAGTAATCATGAGGCAATTATGGCAGACAAAAATGAGGGTAGGTAAGAGGAGATGAAGACAAGGCTGAAGCTGGTAGCCAAACTGCAAGAAGAAATTTCTATCCATGCTAGACTAGGCCAAAATGTCGACATTAATTTTCTAACAGTCAATGCAAACAAGAAAACATAATAATTCACATGCCCATTAGGTAAATTTAATCAATTTCTCTGAATAAGTATAACTAGGAAATAACAGCAAGGCTTGTTTTACAATACCAGTAATAAGAATATAGCTCTTTTATAGTCTCAGTACTTTTATTTTGATAGGCAAAGTTTCTGGATTTCAGAGTAACGCATTAGTGAAAATTAGAAAAGAGGAATGTTATACATACCTAAATAAAATGCCGCTACAGCAGTATTGCAAAAGTGTTAACAGGCAGTCAAGATCTACAGCAAAAACTAATTGAGAACACTGACCCTTCACATGCATAGATATGAGCAATGGAACCAACATGCAAAAGTCTCCTGAAATATTAGCAGTGAATATTTTTAAAGCACCTGTAACCAAATAATCTTAATCATTAAGTCATTTCAGCAAAATATGTTTAAACTATCTGATAATAATGGAAGTTCATGGTATACGCTTGCCTTAGGTTATGATTCCTGGGAAATAGATTCTGAAGAGAGAGTTTTCCGTTCAAGAGGATTAATAGAGCAGGCTCTCACAATTGGAGAGAGGGCAAGAAGGAACACTGGACAGAAGGAGAGGCTGAACTGTCATGCAGTGACAGACTTGGCTCTTCCACAGGGAGCCATAGAGCAAGAATTCACCTTCACAGTGGGCCTTTCCAGAGGCAACAGGGTCAGGACCTTACACCCCTGTATGTTCCAGTCACTGGGTGCACACTTTCCAAATAGATGGGGATTCACATCTTCAGCTTAGGCAATTCCTGGAAAGGAATTTAGCTAAGAATCACCAGCCCCTAACACTCCTAATAGCATGAGAAATGAATGCTTCAGTCCCAATGGAATGATTAGGATGACATACCACAGTATTCAATACAACTCAAAGCTAAAATACTTGAAAAAGCATACTTGGGTTAAAAAAAAAAATTGCTCATTAATATTATTGAATATAACCTGTTTCCTTCATAAAAAGATTCATGCCCCTAGATCTTTCTTCAGTTTTTGTTTGTTTATATTTCGTTTTGTTTTTAGCTCTGAGGTCATTCTCCAACAGTCACCTTCCAAAGATATTTTCCAAGTCATGAGGGGATTTTATCAATCATTTAGCCAAGGAAATAGTTTCCAGTGTTTTCTGATTAATAGAATTTATGTAGAACATTAATAGTTCTTATGCCATAAAGGATTTAATTTGCCAGCAAATTTGGAAATTGCTAGATTAAACACAGTTAAACATTTTTTAAAGCTACACAACTCTGCAGAGCTTTTGATCATCCTATATCTATTATCTGTCTCTAAAAGGGATATATGATTTCTAACTTATTTGGTCTTATTTCTAACTTTTTTTATGGCATGTCTCCTTGGATTATTGTTCCAGAAGACACACTTTGAGACACAGCAAGTGCACTAGGGTACTATAAGCTACTCTGAGAATTAAGCCTTACAATTTCAAAGATTTAACAGCAGTTTATTTCTCAGTCATTTAAGAGTCCTGTAGGCCTGTTTTCATTTGATAAGTGGCTTTCCTGCTGTGATAAAACAGAAGAATGAGGGTTTTCCTCCTTTTATTCTGTCCTTCACTAGGATCTCAGAGTCTTTTACACCCAAAGTTGGAGATGGGAGAATCGGTAAAGATAACACATATGCTTATTAAAAATCCTAAAATGACACATGCCTTATTCCTTACATCCATGGCAGGAACTAGTCAGAAAATCACATGTTGACGCAGGTAAAGCATGCAAAGAATCTAGCCACTGTCTAGGTAGTTTCTGCCAATCCACAAACATACAATGTAAAAGGGGAGCACAACAGTTTTGTGGGGAACTACCCATGTCTGCTTCACTGAGTTGAAGTAGTTTCTCATTTTGTCACATAGTTTATAGGTGAGGAGTTGGGAGAAAAAGGGAATTGAAGGAGTACCTTCTCCCTGCACAGATGGTTCCAGGCAACCAATTTGGGTAATGCAAATTAATTTTTCCATTAGGACATGACTATGCATATTGGTTAGGATATATTTCCTATTATTGACAACATATCAGTATGTTAAATATTAGATTACAGTTTAGTGAGCTAGTCCGAAATCTAACCACCATTTACAATGTTGTTTCTAAGGAAAATGCATTTTTCTTAATATTAAAAAAAATTGGATGATTTCTATTAGTTTGGAACATGATTCTACTAAGTTTTATAAATTTACCTAACATCGTAAAAATGAGACCTTTAAATAAATCAAGTAAAATTCTACGTATTTTCCATTGCTGCATAGATATCCTAAAAGTCTTTTAGCTAAAAATTAAAAATTCAATGAAGAGTTTTAAAAAGTTCACAAAGAATCCCAGCACTTTGGGAGGCCGAGGTGGGTGGATCACGAAGTCAAGAGATCGAGACCATCCTGGTAAACATGGTGAAACCCTATCTCTACTAAAAATACAAAAAATTAGCTGGGCATGGTGGCGCATGCCTGTAATCCCAGCTACTCAGGAGGCTGAGGCAGGAGAATTGCCTGAACCCAGGAGGCAGAGGTTGCGGTGAGCCGAGATCGCACCATTGCACTCCAGCCTGGGTAACAAGAGCGAAACTCCGTCTCAAAAAAAAAAAAAAAAGTTCACAAAGTGATGTTTGTATTTAATCTAGTTGATTGAGAAAAAGCAATACTTAAGGCTTTTTAAAATGCTGAACAATATATTGTTAGCCATAAAGTCTCTTGAGAATATAGATTATATTCTTCTTATATCAAATCAGCTTTTGAATTTTCATGTGTGTTGAATAGCTTTACAACTACAATGTGTGTTTCTTGGGAGACTATGCTATGCCTTATATTTATTGGCCATTAATTTATTCAGCAAATATATGCTGAGTTTCAGTTGTGTGCCAGCATTGTGCTGGCATTAGGGACATATTGATGAACAAGATATAATTTTTACTCAAAACCTTTTCAATCTATGGAATTAGAAAGAAATGAAAACATATGAATAAAATACACTGCAATTAGTGGTAGTTACATATGTCTACTGAATTTGTGGATATTTGTTGATCTTGTAACTGAACTCAGGTTTAGTTGCTCACAGCTCTAAAAGCCAAGGACACAAGAAGTGAGGTGTGGTGAAAGGAAAGTAACTTTTATTCAGTCCAAGGCTGGACTGAAGCAACTCAAATTTTTGGTCTGAGTGGAGAGATTTAAAAGCAGAAACTTGGTATGGGAAACATGCAGGAGTGGTGCAGGGTGAAGGTCTGCCTGTCTTGTTCCAATGGCTATCTTGAATTCACCTGGGGTGTGGATTGATACCATATTGGTTACACTTGAATTGCAGATGAATCACCTTGAAGTAATCCTTTGGAGGGGGAGAAGTCTGCAGCTGGGTCTCCATGCCCAGTTTGTTACAAGATTAACCCTTGGAATTTCTAAGAAAGTATATAGTTAGATAAGTGTGCATGATGCGACGGAATGTCTGGTGGGAAAGGGAGAGAAACAGAGAGTTTCAAAGTACATGTTAATGCTATATTCTGGGTTTAGAGACAATAAAGTTTTAAAATGCATTTTAAAGCTGAAGTACTTGGTTATAATCTGAATACATGTATTTTGTTCACTTCTTTGGTGTATGAATAGAAATATTTCATAGTTATAGACCTAAAAGTCCACAGACAGTGGAAATAGAATTATCACTGATGTTTTCTCCCATAGCTTCCCAAAGTGAACTACATACTTGACATATAGTATTTTAAATATAGAAATAATCTCTAACAATTTGATAAGCATAATTTTGTTTAATCTTGAGATTTGTCTATGTGTATATGTATTTTTCTATCATAAATAATTTATTATGATTTCTATTTGTAAAAGTATACATAGATTAGTAAAGTAGAAAAAAATGTGGGAGAAAAACGTTAAATATAAAGATCATGGTAATTTTTATGAGTAAACATAACATTTTAATATAGTAACTAACAAAATATTATGAGAAAAGAAAAATCACACAGTTTCTTGAAGAACATAATTTTTTTTTCCTATTACTAAATTTCTAATGCAATTTCTCACATATGGAGAACGATGAATAATGTAATGGAAAATGTTCTCAACACAAGTTTTGTGGCAATTTAAGAAGTAGAATGCGTGTAGCTGATTATTGTAGGAATCCTCAATAAAACTGAAGACATTGCAATGAAGTTCTCTTCAGCGCAGGAATTCTGCCAGAGGCTACACTCATATTAGCTCAATATGAAGTCTTTCTGATTCCAGGCTCTATCAAATGCTAGAATGTAGACCTCTAAGAAAAATGAGTAGCTTTTCCCATAGACTTTTTCTTTGAAATAACATAATGTATCTCAGCTGGAATTTTAATGGGAAATTATAGCCTCTGGCAGCTAATGAGGGCTAATATTCTCTATGGCTGATTAATAACAGATGCATTAGTTTTCTTGATAAAGATACTATCTGTTAGGATAAGCATTTTATTATGAAAATTAAAAAAACAAATGTAATGGAAGACTTATTTATAAATATGTTATCAAAGCTCTGTCTTAATAATATTGATTGAAATGATTATAAGATGTGAAAGAAAGAAAGGAAACACCTAAACTTTATTCTTAGTTAAAAAAATCACAAGCATGGTGGCTGGGCACGGTGGCTCACACCTGTAATCCCAGTGCTTTGGGAGGCCAAAGTGGGCAGATCACGATGTCAAGAGATCGAGACCATCCTGGCCAAGATGGTGAAACTGCATCTCTACTAAAAATACAAAAATTAGCTGGGCATGATAGTGGGCACCTGTAACCTCAGCTACTCGGGAGCCTGAGGCAGGAGAATCTCTTGACTCAGGAGGCCAAGGTTACAGTGAGCCAAGATCGTGCCACTGCACTCCAGCCTGGAGACAGAGACTCCGTCTCAAAAAAAATCACAAGCATGCACATTCACAGAAATATTTCTGTACCACAAAATAGGATAAAATATAACTATTTCTAAAACATAAACTACAAAATTACTAAACATAATAAACTATGGTTGATATTTTATTTTATGTTTCAACTCAAATTATTCTTCCCTTATAATGTAAAATAGCTTCAATTTTATTTTGTTTTACTGTAAAATTTCCCATGTAATATTTTATGTTAAGATAAATGCATATATGGTTTATTTTTTATATGCATTTGACATATGCCTACTTTTAAAATATTTCTCACAAAATGCATTATGTAACTCTATGACTTGAAATAATGAGTGCATTCACCTAACCAGTCTCCTTAGTATCCTAATTATCATTTATATATAGTACTTTTTCACCATATTATTATGTCAGAATTTTACTAAATCACACAAAGTGAATTGAGTTCCCAAAATAGTACAAATTCAGTAGAATATTTTGTTCCTAAAAAGTACATGATCCTTATTTCCTAATTTAATTTAATTTTTTCAATATATTAAAATACTCCAGTAGAATTTTTTAGTTAATAGATTTTACTTTTTGAGCAGTTTTAGGTTTACAGAAAAATGAGCAGAATGTACAGACAATTCTCATTTACCACCTCACTCCACCACCCCAGTTTCTCCTATTATTAACATTTTGCATTATTGTGGTACATTTGTTGTAACTGAAGAGCCAATATTAATACATAATTATTAATTAAAATTTATAATTCACATTAGAATTCACTCTTTTTATTATATATTCTGTGGATTTTGACAAATATACAATGACATGTATCCACCATTGCAGTATCATGTGAAATAGTTTCTCGGCCCTAAAAATTCTCTTTGTTCTCCCTAGTCATCCCTTCCTCTCTCCCCTGAATTCTTGATAACTACTGATCCTTTGACTGTGTTCATGATTTTACCTTTTCCAGAATGCCATATAGTTGGAATTGTAGAGTATGTAAAATTTTCAGGTTTGCTTCTTACTTTAAAGTTTTTATGTCACTATTCAAAAATATTTAGGATAAAGCTGGTTTCTCTAAGAAACCTGCTTTTGCCTGAGAAAAATGTACTTAGAATATATCATCACACGCATGTTTATTTATATTTTAAATGACCAAACACATTTTTGAAGTGTTTTCATGAAGCAAATAAGAAATATTCCTAGCCAATATAGGTGAAACAATTATTTTCTCTAGTTTATAGCCAAATAGAAGTCAACTTAAGCCAAGAATAGATGAAATGTTGATGGATGGTCAGAAAGATGTAAAGGGCAGGAGGGAAAGGAAAATTATTATTTGGAGACGAGCAGTACCCTCTGCCTTACCCTGAGAAGTAGATCTTGGAGTCATAGGAAGTGGAAAAAGGACCTGGGAGACCAGTTACTCCTATTACCTAATTAATACTTCAAAGAATTTGGGGTTCAGAGGGATTTGATCAAGTCACACACTACGAAGGAATAGAGTTTGATCTAGAATCATTATCTAGGACTGCAACAATTATTTTCTTTCCATTAAAGTCAATGATATTAAACTTTGGAATACCTAGTAGCTTAGCCTAGGCTTAAGTTGAACTATTTTCTCTTTTTTAAGAAACCCTTAGAGATGGAGCAATGGAATTCAAACTTCTGGGAAAGCTAGAAAATAAGTTTTCAATAGCACTAGGCTTAGGCTTAACTCACATTATTAAACAGAACTTCTAGTCCCAACAGGGATTAGGAAGACCTCTCCTCATAAGGAAAACAGGTAACTGCAGAGATAGTGTGTTTGTTGTGTTATACTTTTCTGCATAACCTATACTCTCACATTTATTTGCCATTTGTAAGAAACATTCACATATTTTTTTCTGGGTGTATTCCTATGACTCAAATTGTAGGTCAGAGGATATACATATATAACAGAATCTGGCATGAGTAGATCTGCCAAAGGTTTTCCAAATGTACCTTCCCGCCAGCAGCGTGTGAAAGTTCTAGGTGTTTCGTATTCTCACCAGTTATTCATACTGCCATTCTTTTTAAGATTTCTGACTCTAATGGATGTGCAGTGAAAACTCCCAGTTTAATTGGCATGTCCCTGATGAATAATGAGGATAACCACCTTTTCTTAAGTTTATGGTTATTTTATTATCCTTTCCTATGAAGTTTCCATTCAGTTCATTGGCTTACTTTTCCACTGTGTTGGTTATCTTACTTTTTTGTAGGAATTCTCTATAGAATATGAAAAAAAAATGTATGTGTCTGTCTGCATGTACATCTGCATTTACTTGTATTTATGCTTTTATTTTGCCAGTGTGTATAGCAACAAGTGAAATTACTGTCAAAATTTTGTCCTAAATTAGTTGTATCATAGAAACCCACTATTATTAGAATCCCACTAGCAATGTATGAATTCTCATTACTTCGCATTCTCTCCTAAACTTGACATTATTTTTAAAAAATGTAGTTTCAGTAATTTTGATGGGTTTATATTGGTGTGTCATCATGATTTATATTTTCATTTCTAGCTGTTCTCATGTATAAAACCACAATTAATTGTTTCAGTAATTTAACTCAAGCCTCTATATTAATTCTAGTAATTCATCTGTGCATTACTTACATTTTCTACATACATAGTTATTTACCTTCAGATTGCAAATTTTATTTCTTCTTTTCTAAGCCTTTTGTTCCCCCTTTTCCCCTTTCTCTTTTGCATTGTCTAGGGATTTACTTTCATTTGTTATAAATTTTAGTCTGGAAGTTGCTTTCTTTCAGGTTTTTAAGATGTTATTTATCTGTTCTGTTTCCTATAAGTTTTTAAAAGAAGTTAGCTGTCCATTTTATTGTTGTTATTCTATAGTTAACATGTTTTTGTTCTATTACTGATTTGACAATTGTCTTTCTTTTTGATTTTCATTACCTTTACCACACTATATATAGCGTAGCTTTCTTTGTACTTTTTCTGGTTCGAGTTTCATAGACTTCTTGAATCCATTATTGGATACTTGTTTGTTAAATTCAGTATCCATTATTCTTAAATTAAAATAGCTTAGATATTTTTCTTATCTGAGGTTTACTGGTCTGTTCTACTCTTTTCTGTACCCCTATTCATTTGTTTTTTGGTTTCAATTCACATATTTGCAAATGAGACATCTTATTGATTTTAGCTAAAGATTTTCTCTCTTTAGCTAAAGAGAGAACCATTAGCTGTTCCTAATCTCTGGCTATTCCCATCAATAAACTTCTTAATATCAATTATTGAATTATTCATTTCTAGGATTTCCACTTAATTCTTTTTCATGGATTGCAGTTCCTTCACAAAATTTTCTGTCCTCACATATATTTTTCTGAATACATGAATTATAATTATTTTGAATTAATATCTGAACCCTCAGTTGGATCACCTCTTTTTTTTTGTTTGCATTGCTTCTTTTTCCCCTTTAGTACGAATTCTTTGTGTGATTAGTATTTTTAAATAAATTCTAGACTTAGCATCTGAAAAAAATGATAGATACTCTCTATAATGTTACTTTTGCTTAGAGAGGATTTAACCTGTGCTCACTACTCAATAAAATTAAGGTTGAAGATGACGTGACACTGCAATTCAGCTATTGTGAGTCTCCTCTGAATCCAGTTTATTCTCTCTCTAATATACAATCCTCTATGGTTCCCAAATGAACATTTCAATATTTGCTAGAATCCCTGCTCCCTTGGAAGTACTAGTAGTTAGTTTTTGTTCTACAATACTATGCTATTTCTGAACATTTCCCTGAAATTCATATATATTTAAATTTAGCTCCTTAGTCTCTTGCTGGGTCACGTAATAACCAGTAAATGACTTGAGGGAAAACTGTAGAGTCCAAGTTTTACATTCCTACATCTCTCTTTTTCCCAAGATCTTAGTCCCTCAATTTCTTACTACCTTGACAGGCCTGGAATTAAATGTTTGTGTCCCCAGGAACGTGACATTACAGAGAGCACTGCTGCATTCTCTACCTCTTATCTATTCTCTGCAAGCTACTTAGCCTTAGCCTCTAGTCTTGAGCTGTTTACATTGGTGAATTAGTCCATCTTCATGCTGCTGACAAAGACATACCTGAGACTGGGAAGAAAAAGTGATTTAATTGGACTTAACAGTTCCACATGGCTGGGGAGGCCTCAGAATCATGGAGGGAGGCAAAAGGCACTTCTTACATGGCAGCAGCAAGAGAAAATGAGGAAGAAGCAAAAGAGGAAACTCCTGATAAACCCATCAGATCTCATCAGACTTATTCACTATCACAAGAATAGCACAGGTAAGACTAGCCCCATGATTTAATTACCTCCCCCTGGGTCCCTCCCACAACACGTAGGAATTCTGGGACATACAATTAAAGTTGAGATTTGAGTAGGGGTACAACCAAACCATATTATCCTGCCCCTGGCCCCTCCAAAGCTCATTTCCTCACATTTCAAAACCAATCGTGCCTTCCTAAGAGTTCCCCGAAGTCTTATTTCAGCATTAACCCAAAAGTTCAGAGCCCAAAGTCTCATCTGAGATAAGGCAAGTCCCTTCTGTCTATGTGCCTGTAAAATCAAAAACAAGCTAGTTGGAAGTACAGGTATTTTGGTAAACACAGTTGTTCCAAAGAGGAGAAATTGGACAAAACAAAGGGGTTACAGGGCCCATACAAGTCTGAAATCCAGTGGGGCAGTCAAATTTTAAAGCTCCAAAATGATATCCTTTGACTCCAGGTCACACATGCAGATCACACTGATGCAAGAGGTGGGTTCCCATGGTCTTAGGCAGCTCTGCTTCTGTGGCTTTGCAGGGTGCAGTCTCCCTCCCAGCTGCTTTCACAGGCTGGTGTTGAGTATCTGTGGCTTTTCCAGGTACACAGTGCAAGCTGACAGTGGATCTACTATTCTGGGGTCTGGAGGATGGTAGCCCACTTCTCAGGTCCACTAGGCAGTGCCCCGGTAGGGACTCTGTGTAGGGGCTCTGACCCCATATTTCCCTCTGCATTGCACTAGCAGAGGTTCTCCATGAGGGCCCTGTGCTTGAAGCAAATTTTGTCTGGCCATCCAAGCGTTTCCATACATCTTCTGAAATTTAGGCAGATGTTTCAAACCTCAGTTCATGACGTCTGTGCAGCTGTAGGCTCAACACCACATGGAAGCTGACAGTCTTGTGGCTTCTACCCTCTGAAATCACAGCCCGAGCTGTACATTGGTCCCTTTCAGTCAGGACTGGAGCAGCTGGGACACAGGTAGCCAAATCCTTAGGCTGCACATAGCACAGGGACCCTGGGCCCAGCCCATGATACAACTCTTTCCTCCTGGGCCTCCAGGCCTGTGATGAGGGGGACTTTGGTGAAGGTCACTGTCATGGCCTGGAGCTATTTTCCCCATAGTCTTGGGGATTAGTATTAGACTCCTTGCTACTTATGCAAACTTCTGCAGCTGGCTTGAATTCCTCCCCAGAAAATGGATTTTTTTCTTTTCTATCACATAATCAGGCTGCAAATTTTCCAAGATATTATGATCTGCTTCCCCTAAAACTGAATGCCTTTAACAGCACCCAAGTCACCTCTTGAATGCTTTGCTGCTTGGAAATTTCTTCCACCAGATGCTGTAAATCATTTCTCCCAAGTTCAAAGTTACACAAATCTCTAGGGTAGGAGCAAAATGCTGTCAGTCTGTTTGCTAAAACATAATAAGAATCACCTTTCCTCCAGTTTCAAAAACTTTCTTATCTCCATCTGAGTCCACCTCAGCCTGGACCTCATAGTTCATATCCCCATCAGCATTTTAGGCAAAGCCATTCAACAAGTCTTTGGAAGTTTCAAATTTTCCCACATTTTCCTGTCTCCTTCTGAGCCCTCCAAACTGTTTCACCTCCATTACCTGGTTCCAAAGTAACTTCCACATTTTCAGGTATCATTTCAACCACACCCACTCTACTGGCACCAATTTACTGTGTTATTCTTTTTCACATTGCTGATAAAGACAGAGATCTGAGACTGGGAAGAAAAAGAGGTTTAATTGGACTTACAGTTCCACATGGTTGGGAAGGCCTCAGAATCATGGTGGGAAGCCAAATATACCTCTTACATGGCAGTGACAAGATAAACAAATACATAAAATGTGACATATATGTATAATAAAGTATTATTCACCAGCAAAAAGGAAGGAAATTCTGACACATGCTACAACATAGGTGACTCTTGAAGACACAGTTAAATAAGTCATATACCAAAGGACAAATGCTGTATGATTACACTTACTTGATGCCCCTAGAGTAGTTCAGTTCACAGAAATAGAAGGTAGAATAGCAGTTACCAGGGGATGGGGGAGAAGGGATTAAGGAGTTGCTGTTTAACGGGTATCGGTCTCAGTTGAGGTTAATGGAAATTTCTTAAGATGGAGTGTGATGATGGTTACACAACAATGTGAATGTACTTAATGCCAATGAACCATATACTTAACAATTATTAAAATGGTTAATTTTATTTTATGTATATTTTACCACAATAAAAAAACCTATTACCCTCAAAGCGAATTGGTTTTACACCCTTATTTATCACAAATTATCATGCTGTTATCAGTGGTTGCATTAGTCTGCTATGAGCTACTGTGTCATAGGCTCTCTAGTTACTTTGGAATATTCTATAAACTCATTTTTCAACCTCAGCGGATGTTTATAAAGTACTTACAAGTACTTGTGCCTGCACATAAAGGTCATTTTGATAAATTCTAGAGATGAAAAGACAAGGAAGACATCATCTCTTCCCTTACTAAAATAAGACCACAGGGATGGAATATCCAGTAAATCATTGAATTATAATGTGTTACAATAAATACATGAATAAAAGAAAAATAGTCTGTTACAGAACAAAGAAGATAGAACAGGAAACATTATAGGAATGCTTGTAAAATAATAAAACTGTGGTTGTAATTGGATCATAACTAACCAGAATATGGTTTAGAATATGAAAAGCAATTGTGGTCAAATTTTCATTGGATATTGAAAAAATTGGCTTTATAAAAGTATAAGAGTGTTAGCAATATGAGAAAGCCTTAATTGGATATATTAATGACAATAAGATCATTTAGGAAAATGATATATCATAGGCTGGAGGTGAAAGGAAAAGAACTGAAAACAATAGCAGTTATGATAAAAGGGAAATAATATTGACCATATCTGCAGCAGATTTTACTTGACTTTTAACTTTAGGTGTAGAAGATTGAGGTGACTGTCAATTCAGGAAACGGTGTCCTAGTTGTATTATTGTTCCTTTGATGCTCCTCTATTACTCTTTACTACTAATTTTTAATTCATTTATTTATTTCATTTTATTTATATTTCCATTTCATTTCTATTGTTAGCATCTGCCTTCTCTCGACATTAAGCGATTCTATTCTTTTAAATAATTATGTAATTCCTGTGTGTTCTTACAAATATATTCATCAATTTTATGCACACATTTTAAATTTACATATATTATTCTAGTTCTCACTTTCTTATCTCCTATGTACTGGTCTTTTTAAGTTACATCCTTTTTGCTAGATCTATTACTTTGCTTCATGTAGCTGCATGATACTCCATGGTCTTCATACACTATACTTTATTCATCAGGTTTTCCAGTAATAGATGCTTAGGTTTTATTCAAGTACCAACATCCTAACATGCATGCACACAAATAAACGATGCAAGGCTATTATCAAACATATTCATAGGATATGACAACTGATTCATTGTGTGGAATACAAAGGAAACATTGATGATGACTCTGAATTTTGTACTGAAACCTTGGAAGAGCATCGATAGTGACGTCATTAAACATCCTAATTTGTGTCCTAAGAGTTTCATCAATGTTTCTATATTTAAACATTTAGAGAACAACCATTTTAAGCAGTCATTTTCAAAACTTGATTTAACATTCACATAAAGAAGAGATGTTCTTTCTCTGGCTTTTAGGCAGATATAAACCCATTTAAATCTGCACTATTTGTCTGGACGTGAGTGATTACACACATTTACCATTATTTACAAATACTTTAGGGAAGAAGTCTATGGTAATTAACTAACTACAAAGGAAAGTTTGCCGTAGAAGTAAAGTGCTTTCCTAGCACCAATTGTTTTTTAGTAGAACATTCTGGAGAAAAAAAAAAACGTAATATGTTACAGTTGTCAACATGAATATCCTTGTATACTGATTTTCTTCCCACTTAGCGGAAACATTAATGCACTAATTTCTTTAACATAATATTAAAATTCACTTTCACTTTTTAGCATCAGCCTTACCTTTGCCTTAACAATGTCTGTGTACTTGTCCAGGCTGAAGCCAGGAGGACCAATGACTATGCGGAAATGTGGCTTAAATGACAGACATCCTTTTCTTACCCACTCTTCAAAACATGAACACTCTTGTCATAAGAAGACACTTTCATACACGTTTGTAGCATCAATACATGAATTTTCAAATCGGCAATTTAAAATCCTTATAATATTTATTGTAAAGATATAAGAAAGCCTATTTGTTCACTCTATTTCATAAGAAAGTTTTCAAAAATAAACACTAACTAATGTATGAGGAACAAAGTAGATGCATATTTTAATGCGTTCCAATTTAATTTTTAAAAAGTATGCATTTCATTGCATTTCAATAAAAATATTTCTCAATAAACCAGAGAATAACATTCCATAAGGGAGCAGAATTGAGCAGAAAGAGAAATCAAGCTGTGACAGAGCAATTGCAACCTCAACTAAGCACTGGCCATCCCCACACAGGATATCAGGAGCTAGAATGGCTCCTGAGAATCGTCCAAAGGTGATATAGGACAGCTGGATCTATATACTCTCACATTTTTGATCAGTTACATAAGCCACCCAGGTGATGTCTACCTTTTTAAAGATGGCTTTATTCTGCTGACAAGGATTCCAACTAAGTTTTCTATTGTTGATGCTCTAACAGTTGGGGGCAAATCCTTCATTGAAATGAGACTAGATGGCCTATCTTGTGGAATAACCCAGTTCCTCCTTTATAAGGAGTCCGAGCCTTTCTCAGGCTAAGGTGATTGTACTTTTCCATTTACTGTCAAAGTTTACTAAGAAGGTCAACAGGTTCTGGATCCAAAAACTGACTCAAGATCAAACTTGGGCAAGGAATCTTGACTTCTTTATTGGAGTAACTGCCTTAAGTCTCCTGTGCGTCCACCCTTGATATCTTGCATGCTACAAATTGAATAGGACCCTTGTTGATTAAACATTTTCTTGGCCTCCATGGACACCAAGAGTTATTAAGTATCTCTTTATAATCTTCTGTGTGTTATATCCCTGGTTGTCCCTCTGACCTGGCCCCTCATTGCCATAATTGTGTTCATCCAGCTCTGGCTATCACTTGATCTCTGTTGTTTCGAGGTTTTTGATCCTGTTGTTGATCTCTGTTGTTTTGATCCATTACTACAAGTGAGACCTGTTTTATAACTTTCTTTTCTATTATCAGCTCTGACTCACACAGGGGAGGTAGCACTGGACTTCTTGGTGATTCTTGTATCATTCTCACTCATCATTTTAAATAACCTTGATAATTTGTACATCCTCTGTGATTTTCCATAGGTCATACTCATTTGGTTGGTTTTCTAACCATACCCAGTATGTTCACTCCACTATATCTACTTTCCTGAGATTTTCACTCCCTCTTTCACCATCTGCCATAGCAATTCTGGCTTTTTAACCTGACTTAACTGGGTCACCTCTTTCCCCATACTTCTAGAGTCATTCTAGTAAGAAGTTTGAATCATCTCCTACAGTCCTGTCCAGTAGTAAAATTCTGTATCCCAGGAGAGTACCCCAACTCCAATCTTATGTTCTGACCACCTGATCAAGCACCCTCAGAGAATAGTCTCACCCCTACTCTCCCTCCTTCTGCTGATACCTGCTTATTGGGCTTTGTCACTCCTTCAAAATAGATAATAGTCCCTTCACCTTATCAGGGCCAAGTCAAACACAGCTTTGTGTTGCAACTAAACCCTAGTTTATTAGATAGTGGCCAGGAGAGTAGGTGAATAAAGATAGATATGGGAGTGTACAATTGCAGACTTTTGTGTGAAAGGCTTCTGCACGTCTTCCATCAATCAATTGGGAAGTTCCAGCCATATATTGGGAGGGGTGGCCTCCTTCTAGAAGTGTGGAAACTTTAGGGAACTATGGAGGTGCCTAAAAGGGATTATAGACAGAGACTACTCATAGTCCTTCCAGTAATTGGGACAATATGTCCTTCCTTTAATGGCTATACAGGTAGCACATCCTAGTGTGCACCTGGATCAATGACAGAATACAGGCAAGTAGAACAATTGAAAACAAGTGTATGGGATGTGGTGACTAGTTCATTATGAGGATTAGAAATGAGGGGTCCTGGATGAGATACAGATTTCCATTAAATAGACATGACAGTAATTCTTTGAGGTAAGGAGGACACAGAAGAAACAGTTCGAGTTGAAAGATGATTACTTTGTTTGAGACATACTTGGTTTGGGATACTTGTGAAATCAAGCAAACAGTAGGCAGAAAGTAGCTGAATGCCCTTGTCTCAAATTCAAAAGATAAATCTGAGTTTTAAACATCTGGTTGCAAACCATAATGAGATACCATCTCACACCAGCCAGAATGGCTATGATTAAAAAGCCAAAAAATAACAGATGCTGGCGAGGTTGCAAAGAAAAGGGAATGCTTATATACTGTTGGTGGGAGTGTAAATTAGTTCATTCATTGTGGAAAGTGGTGTGACAATTTCTCAAGGAGCTAAAAACAGGACTATCATTAGACCTAGAAATCCCATTACTGGGTATATGATAGAATATAATCATTCTATCATAAAGACACATGTATGTTCATTGCAGCACTATTCACAATAGCAAAGACATGGAATCAACCTAAATGTCCCTCAATAGTAGGCTGAATGACCATCAATAGTGGACTGGATTAAAAAAAATGGCACATATACACTATGGAATACTATGTAACCAATAAAAAAAGAGAATGATATCATGTCCTTTGCAGGAACATAGTTGGAACTAGAGGCCATTATCCTTAGCAAACTAACACAGAAGCAGAAAACCAAATACTACACGTTCTCACTTATAAGTGGGAGCTAAATTATGGGAACATATGAACACATGCAGGGAAACAACAGACATGGGGATCTACTAAAGGATGGAAGGTGGGAGGAGGAAGCAGACCAGGATAACTAATTACTGGGAACTAGGCTTAGTACCTGGTTGAGGAGATAATCTGTACAACACCCCCATGACATGAGTTTACCTATGCAACAAATCTGCAGTTGTACCCCGAACCTGGAAGTTTTTTTTTAACAATATGGTTGTAAAAATAAATTTTGGAATTAACAATGAGCAAAAAGATGTGATATCTGCCTGCAATAAGCCTATAACCTTATGCAGGTGTAATCACAAGCTAATAGACAAACAACTAGAGACTGGCACAAGCTTTGATAAGACCGAAGGAAATGTGTATGGTGCTGTGTCTTGAAAGTTCTCAGCTTCTATGGAAGATATCTTCAGTAAGCTGTGTCTGAATTTCTATTCAAAGGATGAGACAGAGATAATTATGAAGGAGAAAAAGGACTGGAGAGAGGCAATAATATATGCCATGCCCCTGTGGCAGGAGCTTGATTTAACTGAAAGAATGTTAGCCCCAGATGTGGATGAGGTCACCAAGAAGGTGTGTGAACACGTAGGCCCAGCAATCTGTTAGAATGGATCCAAGTATTCTTATACTAAACTAGGAATTAGCTTAGGAAAAAAGAGAGGAGAGGGAGATAACTGTGAGATCGTGAAACCGATGGAAGTATTGGAAAAATCCAGGGAAGTACAATCAAGCACCTGAGCTTCAGGAACAAGAACCAGAAAGACATGTTTGCCAACAGGAATGAGCCTCCTTCTTTAGCCTTCTCTGGCGTCTTTTAAACTAGGTTTATTCTCTCACTGAAAACTGGCTTTCTCTATATAACTTGAAATATGGTCACAGTTAGCTTCCAGTTTTACATCCAAAGAATCAGAATGGCCACTATTAAAAACTGAAAAAATTACAGATGTTGGTGAGGAGACAGAGAAAAAATAGAGAATGCTTATATACTGTTTGTGGGAATATAAATTAGTTCACGCCCCAGGGGAAAAGAGTATGGAGATTTCTCAAAGAACTAGAAATCAATCCTGCAATCCTGTTACTGAGTATCTACTCAAAGGAAAATAAATTATTCTGTCAAAAAGTCATCTACACACATACATTTATTTCAGTTATATTCACAATAGCAAAGTCATGGAGTCAAACTAAGTGTTCAACAGTGGATTGCATAAAAAACGTATGGTACATATATACCATGGAATACTACATTACATAGCCATAAAAAGGAATGAAATTGTTCTTTGCAGCAACATGGATGCAGCCAGAGGCTATTATCCTAAGTAAATTAATGCAGAAAAATCAAATACCACATATTCTTACTTTGGGAGCTAAACAGTGGGTACACATGTACATAAACATGGAAACAGTAGACACTGGGACTAGTAGATTGGGGAGAGAGACAGGAGGATGAGGACTGAAAAACTATATATTGGGTACTGTATACACTATTTGGATGATGGACTTACTAAAAGCCCAAACTCTGCATCATTTAATATATTCATGTAACAAACCTGCATGGGTACCCCTTGACTCTAAATTTCTATTTAAAAATGGAGAAAATAGAGTTTGTTTAATTGATTATTTTTGTTACTGTTTTCCTTAATTCAAGAAATTCTAGTTAAATATCTTATTGACTTAACTTGGGTTTAGTTAGTGACTCTTGGTTGAATCATCTCTGGTCAGCATGTCAGAATGAGGCTAAGAAATGGCAGGTTCTGTGGGAAGCACACTGAGGAAAAAGAGTTGGAGAAGGCTGGAGGAGGCAGTTCCCACAAGGATTTGATTACAGGCTGATGTCTGTCTGTGACAGCTTATAAACAAATAAAACTAAGAAAGGATGCCATGTGGAAGTATAATAAGGTATAATGGATAAGATGTTAAAAACTAAGCTCATATTAAATATTTTCCAAATAGGTGGTTACCAGTATCTGTAATGGAATCTCAATGGAATGGTATCTCAATGGAATTACATCCATTGAAAAAGAGATGCAAGAATACATGTTTTAGGAAAAAAATCTATCCTTGGAATTCAAGGGTGAAATAGAAATCTATAGTAACCTTCAAGGAAGCTTACAGGGTCTTTTAAAATTCAGTTGAGAGATGACCCATTGCATTTCTGCATGAAAGGTTCTCCTTGATGTTCAGAAGGATTTTCAGACATGAAAACCCCAAGGGACTTCTTTAGTCTAAGAGGCTAAATATTACAGTTTTACAAACTCAATAAAGCACATGCTAAATCACCGTGGAGATTAGGAGATTTCTGAACCATAAAGCAACCCAACGTCAGAAAACTTCTATCAATCGTACTGCTGCCTAATCCCACAGAGAGTCAACTTGCTCATCTGTGTCTTCATGAGCTTTCTGTCCTTCTCTGTTGACTTTCACCTAATAGTTCCTCAGTTCCAACTCAGAAGGATATCTATAATTTTAAGATCAACAGCTTAATCTTACCTACTCCTGTTCCTCCACTCACCTTTTCTAAATACACAGTCACAAAGAGGCACACACAAGTTACTTCTGTTTAATGAATGTATTACAAAATGTAATATACAGAATGTATATTCATGAAGAAGTAAAAAGTGAAATTTTATTTCCAGAAAACATAGGTTTCAATTCCTTTAAAACAGTCTATGGGTGTACAAATAACAGTAGTTTGTTCAGATGACTTTGTTTTCATGGAGGACGTTATAAGCAGTCCAAACTAGAGTTTTGTCATATCAGAACTCTCTTTTCAGAATACCACAGTGAAAATTTGAGCCAAATAAGAAATTTGTACCAGTAAATGAATCAGGGAAACAAACAAACAAAAAATCACAAATAATTTTAAAAGATATACAAATTAACTCAGAAATATCTAAACTAATAATGAAGACTATTAGGGAAGCTATATTGGGATTAAATAATACAATAAATGTAACATATTTTCTGTACCTATAGTACCTGCCTTGGCTGAGTGAGAGAACTGGACTTCTGTTCTGACTGAATAGCTTACTAGGTGTACAAAACTGACTTAACCTAATGTATTTTCTGTTTTGAATAAAATGAAGAAAACACATGTCTCTTTTAAAGGGCTGTTGTGATGTGTCATAGGCTCTGTATCTGCTGAAGTTCTGTATGAACTCAGCTATTATTAATACATTTAGTGCCATAGTTAGGGTGGAAATCAAAGATGTTGTCTTGTGAGTCTAAAAGAAATTATTAGAAAAGACTTTACCTTGAGGAATGCTTTGGTAGGGTTACCATACTCCAAAGACTTATCCTTAAGGGTCCAGAAATGTGATTTTGTTCAAGGCAAGAGGTGATTCTCCTTTTAGGATATAAATTATAGTAACAGGCAAATATTTGCAAAAAAAAAAAAAAAAAGATGTGTACTAAGGATTACTTCCCTTTCTCATGTTTTACTGAAATAGGAAGTGACACCCATAAAGCGGATCTGATTTCTAGCCATGTTCAGCATTTAAAACTAGCTAGGAAGCCACATTAGAACAGAATTTAGTGGTACTATATATAGGATCCCTAAACATCTGTGGAGACAGGAGCTTATAAATCTTTAATCCCCTATTTTTGAGCCTCCATGCTAAAAAAATACACCTCCTTTTAAAATGGTCTTTCTTCAGGGTTGGTAAAATGTGAATAGTTTATCCAGCATTTTCCTGGTGTAGTTAAGGGAACATCATTTCACCTACTCCAAAAGGTCGGTTATGTGAGTGGAGGATCAATTGAGCAAAATGTTAGGAGACCTCTGTATTAGACAAAGTATGTTTCACTACTTCAAACTCATCAGAATGTTAATAATGTAATGTGTATTGTGAATATCTGAGTAGGAATATATCATGCAATGGTTTTCTAAATTTATTTGAAAAAGTAACTCTCTTCTTTTTTTTTTACCAGATGGATTAATTCTGGTATTCTATTAAGCACAGTTGGGAAAGACAAGCATGATAATAGTGAAACTTTAGGCTTTATTGCCTTGTTAAAAGATTAACATATGGAAGTCTCTCCACCACCCACTTACAGATGGCAATCTTTAGAATACAAAACATTATTATTAATCCATTGCTTATTATTTTCCTTAAGTTAAATGTCTGAGGCTCTTTGCAGTTATCTCCATTTACCGTCAAGAAATATGATTTGTTTGTAATAGCACCCTTGGCTTTTCTATATAGTATTCTTTTATAGCAAGTCTCTGTCTCCTCCTACAACCACTGACTTGGTTCCCAGCAGGTAACCTTAACCTACAGTTAAAAGTGAAAGTTGTTGTTTCTATGCATGTTGAAATTTGCATCATGTAACTAATGTTAGACTGAGCTACACCAGTTGATTTTTGCTGATAGTGATTCCAATTGCCTATAGGAAAATACATTTTTTTCTTAAAAATATTAAATTTAAAATGTATATGTGTTCCAAGTGTTGCTACTGGATTGAATAGCTGTGGTCTGTTCTCTATTTTCATATGTGAACATTTGATATGCGTGTGTGTGTGTGTGTGTGTGTGTGTGTGTGTACATACACAAATATATATACTCCTATCTATATATGTGATCATTATATATATACACATATATGTATATTCTATATATCTACATATTCTACACTCTATTGCAAACTAAATTTTATAATTTAGTTGCATATAATTAAATGTTATAATTTTACCATATATATCGATTTACTGAATACTCTGGGTGATTCCTTATTTATAGTCTCATTGAATTAATTTATGTATTTATTTAAGGCTTTTCAAGTACAGTAGTGAAAAGGGGGAGAGAGTAGAACAAAGATTTCGATCTGTAACTGACTGTGAACAATCAGTTGAGATAACTCACTGCCGTCAGAGCAGCCTCATGGGGTTTACTGAGTGCGTCCATTTTTACTCCATCACAAACCTCAAATTTCAGGTAACCTAAAGTCATTAATGACTTTGAGGAGGGAGTGAATTACAATCAGATCATTGCAAAGTTCTGACTGTGGATTTTAAATTTAAAATGCTGTGGCTCTTAATATTCTCTTTGTTGACATTCAAACCTACAATTTATTATTAAGTCAGTTTCTCAAAAGAAATTCCAAAAAGTATTTCTCAACAAAAAATCCTATACTTTGTAAAAAAAAAAAAATCAAATGAAAATTATGATAAATTCTTTTCAGCCAGGCAGGTTGGTTCACGCCTGTAATCCCAGCAATTTGGGAGATGGAGGCAGGTGGATCACAAGGTCAAGAGATTGAGACCATCCTGGCCAACATGGTGAAACCCCGTCTCTACTAAAAATATAAAAATTAGCTGGGCATGGTGGCACCCACCTGTAGTCCCAGCTACTCAGGAGGCTGAGGCAGGAGAATCACTTGAACCCGGGAGGCGGAGGTTGCAGTGAGCCAAGATCCTGCCCCTGCACTCCAGCCTGACGACACAGTGAGACTCCTTCTCAAAAAACAAAAAAAAAAAAAGAAAAAGAAAAAGAAAAAAAGAGTTACTTTCAGTTTCTAAAGGCAAATTCTATAAATTTTAGTAATTGTGATCTTTACAAGGGTATTAATAGAGTTTTGGAGTTTTTTGTCATTTAAGTAAAGAGGTAAATTCTGTTCAATTCAATAATCAGACATTTTACTAACCGCATACTTTATATCCACTGTTGGAAGGGCTATGCAAGATGAAGGAATGAACATGAAGATAAATAAGAAATACGATTGATCATGAACTTTTAAAGAAAGATAAAAAGTATGCACAGTTAACTAAAATTAGAATATGATCTGTTTCATAAGAAATACTACTATAGCTGTTTGGAAATATAGAATAGACAGCAATGTTATTTTTGACTAAGACATTAACCATGGCAGTCTTTGGACAGGGTCTTGAATTACGGGTAAGAGCATTAAAAAGAAATGGGAGAGAAAATTGTTTCAAGCAACTAGAATGCACACAGATCAAGAAATTTAGATGGCAAAACATGGAGTCATTCTAAAAAAACAAAACAAAACAAAACAAAAACAGCTGACAGTATAGTTTACTGGAAGTATAAGTCGAGTGTGATGATGAACAAAAAGCAAAAACAAATAAACAAAAACAACAACAGCAACAAAAACCTAAAGAAAAACAGGTTAGGGGGAGACACTTAGCAAATCTAGAAAATCATTCCAAAGGAGAGGGTTGGGGCACAGCGGAAGAGTCTGTTTTATAAAATTTCCTCTAAACATGAATATGATAATCACAGCAGATTAATTAGAAAGCATAGTAAATATTCAAAATGGAGGACACAAATCCATACTCAGAGGCTAAGATGACACTGTGGGCTTTTGAGCAAGAATAATACGAAAATAATTAAATAACAATGTAAACAGTGGTTAGGTGGCAATCGCCAAGCTGGAGATAAAGTGATCTTGAACTGTCATAGTGTCGTTGGGAATGAAAAAGAAGAAATAAAAATAAGAGAAGTTGATTTTTTAAATATGTTGATTAGATACTAACTAAATCTACTTTTAAATATTAATTTTCAATAATCCACAAGTAAAGGGAATAATTATTAAAAATATACCAGTCCAAACTAATTCATTTACATAATCTCTCATTAAATTAATACAGCGTCCCTGTGAGGAATACTGTTATTTGTCTGATGTTTATAAAATACACATTTAGGTTTAGATAGATAACATGTCAAACTCAACAGTTAGTAAATATAAAAGTCAAGTTTCAAACCCAAAATGTCTGATTTCATATCCCCTTCCAAAATGACACTATACTGTCTGTCAAAATTAGATAAATCACCTGTGCCCTGGTCATTTTTTGCTATTATAGCAAAATACCTGAGACTAGGTAATTTAGAAAAAACCAGAAAATACTTTCTTACAGTTTAGGAAGCTGGGAAGTCCAAGATCAAGGCACTAGCAGGTTCTGTTTTCTGAATAAGGGTGCTGTCTGCTTCCAATTTGGCACATTGTTGCTGCACCCTCCAGAGGGAAGGAATGCTGTGACCTACCTGGGGGAAGGCAGAGGAGCAAGAGGTCTAAACACCGCATGAAGCCTCATTTACCTCTTTTATAAGGGCCTTAATTCCATTTACAAAAGAAGAGCCCTTCTGGCCTAATTACCTCTTAAAGACTCCACCTCTTAATACTATCACATTGGCCCTTAAGTTTCAACACCTAAATTTTAGAGGGGACACATCCGAACCATAGCGATGTGTGACATTACAGGATGATGAACAAGAGTATCATAACTATAATGACGATGAAATTTGATGTAGATTGTACTGAAGTTCGAAGATAATTTCTCTGAAAATAAATAACGTGAATTTTTATAATACATGACAAAACCTAAAATTTTAAGTAAAATGTTAATTATAGTTAAAAGTATTGAGTAGTTTGATATAAATTAGGCACTATTTTAAGCTTTCTACGTCCTCATGTAATCTTTAAAATAGACACATAAATTATGCTATTATTTCTTTTACAGATGATAAAATTAAGACACAAAGTGATAAGTGGTTGACACTTAAAAAAAGGAGGAGGTGGCAGAACCAAGACAAGGTCTGGGTCTAGTACATTTGATTTTGTTACCTTCTGGTAACAATGTCTTCTTGAACAGAAAATCAAAAAATCATTTTCTCTTTTTCAGATGTTGAAGGGATCAAGAAAATAAATGAATCAGAAAACTGTAGTGACAGTAAAAATAAGTTCAATTTCTAATGCTCTTACAGAAGGAAAACCAGATGATTTCACCAACTCAAAAATCGTTACTGGACTTAATGTATGAATGTGAGGGTCAGGTTGATTATAGATGTTATACAGCTTTATACATTTTATAATTTCATCTAGATGATATGGAAAAACTTGAAAATTCATTTTTTTCATACAAGATAGGAAAAAATAAAAGGAGAAACAAATAGACATAGTGAAGTGTGGTTAGATTCATGACATATAAGAACAGTTCTACATTTACAGAGACTAATTCTGTTTTATCTAATTTAAATGAAGTATAATTGCGTATTTGAAATCATATATTAAGTAGAAAATATAAGAAGAAAACACACGAAGCACAAGACTGAAAATTCCAACATCAAAGATATGTATAGCATGAGAAATATCTCACTTTACTGTGGGTGCCTGGTTCTCTAATTCCAGTCATCTCATCAGAACATTTTTTAGTATTAATAGTGAAATGGGAATTACAATTGTGTTAGAACTTCTTTCCGTTGCTCTGAGATAATCTCCCAGTGACATTAGGTATTTCTGTAACAACTCTACGGGGAGCACTTCAGAACATTTCCTTCTGGCAGGCATTTAAAAAAAATATGGACAGTCACTGTGTGAAATTTAGTTGAGAAATTTCTTCTTAGATAAAATAATGTTTAAAGTCTCATGTCATGTTATAAGTTCTAATTAATATTCCTAGCTTCCTGGATACCAGAGAATTCTGTGTATTCTTAAATTTGCCTCCACCACTGGGGGTGTTCTGTAGGTCTTATCATGTCTGAAGATGCTTTCAACTTCAAGATCTCCAAATGCAAAAATACATTTTCTGATGATAAACCTGTTTTCATGTTGTAATTCTCATATTTCTTAACATCTATTGAACTTCATCATTAGTTTATCACCATTTGCCATTTTTTGCCTCTGCATTATTTTGGTAACCCAACACAGCTTCTGACTTTCCTTGTCATGACTCAATGAAAAAAATAATGGTTAGTCATATGAAAATATCTTTTTTTTTTTTTTGCCACTTTAAGAATACCACAGCTTTATGACTTTCTATCATTCCTGTCTAGCAAATCCTCACTTTTGAGTTTCTCTCACTGTCAATTCTGTTTTTGTTCTTAGATAAGGACAGTGCTGCAAAACCATACTTATTAGAGCCAATAACTGGGTGGTAATGTAATTCAAAGTCTAAATCTGAGCCACTTTTCAGTTTTTAAAATTTAACAGGACACCATAAAACTGGTGTAAATCAGCCCTGTCTCAGAGAAACCAGGATGTGTTATCATCCCACCAGAAATATATGTATTTTCTCATCTAAATAACTCTTCAATACCACTTGAAATCATTCATTCATTTATTTATTCATTTTGGATTGGTTCCCTGTAAGGTATTTCTAGTATCAGTTTTGAGCTTTTTCACTTGCCTTAAAGAACAAATTTCTTCACTCTCATTCTAATTTTAATTCAACCCAAATCCCTTACTTTCTCCTTCTAGAGGACAATCCAAATCTCACCACCTCCAAATGTTCCTCTTGCTCTGTAGTCATTATGCTTTAGTCTGGATTTTTAAAAAATTTAAAAAGTCCTTCAATTCTTGGTTAAATCTGATTCATTTTTCCTCCTTCAAAACTTTTCTATATTTTCTATTGCTGATATCATTGTGTTACATAATACTACCTCAATGGCTTTCTTTTTTGGAAGGGTTGGGCCATTATGTTCCCACAACTTACTTCTTATACTGATCACCACATCCCTGAATATATAAAATATATTTCCCAACCCACTGATATCATCTAAGAATTTCTGCTTGGTTTTATATATATCTGTCCCTGTTGGGCTTGCTTATTCATAATGATAGATTCAGATATTTCTCAGTTGTCACGTCCTCATCCCTTTCTACAGATGGGCTGGTTTATATATGTGTGTGTGTGTGTGTGTGTGTATATATATGTGTGTGTGTATATGTGTGTGTGTATATGTATACACATACACACACACACACACACATATATATGTTTATATATATACACACACATATATACACACACACATAAATATGTTTATATATATACATGTACACACATATGTGTATATATATAAAGAAAATATATATTTGTGTGTATATATAATTATATATGATTATGTATAATCATAATTAATATGATTATATACGATCATTATATATGATCGTATATAATCAACCATATATGATATATATAATCAATTACATATGGTTATATATGATCAATTATATATGGTTATATGTATAATTATATATATATATATATATAAACCAATTTTACATGATGATTTAATGTTAGAAAGTGAAAAGTTAAATTTACTTTGGTATTGAGCCTACAAATTTTACTATTTCAGTTTTTAAAATCAATATATTTTCTTATTCATGCTTAGTCATGAAACCTGAATCTTAAAAGTTCTTCCTTTTCATGTCTCCACATAAAATTAGTCAACAAGTCTGTAGATTATTCTTCCACCACATTCTTCAAACTACTACCAAGTTATGCAATATTAGTAACACTGTATCAGTTAGCCCTAAACAGTACTTCTGCCAGATTAATCTTCTTGAAGCATGCCTCCAATCATTTCAAGCCATTGAACTATATAAGAACTTTTAAAGTGTCTTCTCTTGGAATCTGACTTAATTACATTCTCCTTTGCTTTGTATGTATGGCTTTCCTTTCTCTGTCCCCAAAATGTACTCCTCATTGCTTTCTCTCCCAATATTCAAAAATAGAAATCTCATACATTAGTAAGATCAAATGGCATGCTATTTCCTAAATGTTGCCAGCATGTTCATTTTGTTCCAGCCTCCAGGGACCTTCCCTGTTGAAATTCCACATTCTTAATGACTTTATCGTAGTCAATCTCTTCCATGAGAAATTGTTTACTATCTTGCCAGATATAAAATCCTCCTTTTTAAATTCCCAATAGCACACTCTGTTTAGTTATGTTATTCTGTCTCATAAGCATTATTTGTGTACCCATTTAATCCTTCTCATGAACTGCTGTTTTCTAAAGGATCTGACATACGTCTACTCATTGTTTGAATACTTACGAATATCAGACTATCATTAATTACTTGTGAAAATTATTGTACAAATGTGACTCAGAACATTTTAGAGTTATTTGCATAACTGTAATGTAAAAGTATTACTAGATTTCTCTGCAAACAAAGTTCTTTCCAACAGTCAGGTAGCAAGTATCATTATACAAAGTAAATAGTTGAACTGACCGATGCATGAAAAAAGTAAAGGATTTATTCATGGGCAAATCCTAGTCTCTGGTAAAGCTAGAAGAAGACGCAGTCCTTTTAATCTTCTTTTTCATTTTAAATAGAGCCCTCTATATGCATGCAAAGTGCTGCAATCATTAATTAAGTAGATTCAATATCTCATTTTCCTTAAATCATCACTGATTTGAGCTCACTGTTTTCTCAATTTAGGCCTAAGAAAATTATGGCCAGATATTCATTCTCCAATTAACCTAAAAGTGAACTATATTTCATTGCTTGTAGGATGGTATGGGAAATCTGAGAGTCACCAAGAAGGGAATCCGACTTGAAGGTATATCTGAGTTTCTACTTCCATTGTATGTGAAAGAAATTCATTCTCGAAAGGTATGTGATACTGGCTTTGGCTTACTGTAAAAGATAATTTAGAGGTTATGTTTTTAGCTTGAAATAGGAGGATAGAATCTCCTTATCTCTTCAGCATGTGTTTAGTTTCCTTAAGCTAAACACCTATGTTTAAAAATCAAAATTATAAAATAATTGAAAATTAGTGAAGAAGGTTAGTTTCAACCTGACAAAACAGAAAACCATTTTGAACAAACCTGCAGTATTACTTTTGCTACTCTTTAAAATGTGCCTCTCTATTTTCACTGGAAATTAAAGTATAAAGTTATAGTAAATCCAAAGAGGACATTGGATATGTCTTAAGTAATTTTTCCAAAAAGGCACTGATTTGAATTAATGCTTTTAATTCAACATATTATATATCACATCAGCTTTAATAGACATGTATTTTCTAAAAGAGATGACAAAGAATTTTAATGTAGAAATTAAATTTATTTCTAGATGTACAGTATGTAAAATAAGCCAGAATATTTATCCTTCAAATATGCATGTGCACATGTGCTACCTGTGTTTTATCTCTTAGAAGCATGCTAAAAATTAAGATTGTAGCTTAGTTAATGTTCTTTTTGGCTTATGTACATTACCTCTCAGAAGGTAGTAAATATTTTTGGATATATAAAAAACTTACTAGAATTTTTCATATCTATTACACGTCTCCCTGAGGGATATATATATTTGTGGAAATAAGTTAGAAATAATGGAAAGTGTGTTAAATAAAAGTTGGAAAAAGATCATACTTATTTCTTGAATGTGAAAGTCTATTTTAGACTAAAATAATGTTTTACCATTTTAATCAATGTAGAAGATTAGCAAATGGGTTGCATAGTGAGCCATAATTTGAATAATTTGTATCTAAGTTATTTTTCCTTAAGTATCAAAGTGAAAACAGAACAAAGGATTGTTTTTCATAAAACATTTAATTAGGATAACTATATCAATTTTAAATTTCCTTTTTAAAATATGCAAACTGATACAGCTGTCTAATATACTGTATTGACTGTATTCTGGTACTAGAAATTTTATTTTGACACTACTTCACTTTCCAGATATTGTCAGACAAGTAAAACAGTAGACAGATGTATGAATACCTGATCTTACATAATTAAACTTAAAAAAAGTATTAAATTTAAAATAAAAAGTTTAGTTATTTTGTTTTATGAAGAGGAGAAAAAAAAACCATGCTTACATATATTAGTGTCTTACTTTCATTTAGTCACCATCTTTGACAGTTATTTATTGAATTCTTGTGTTTGGCACTATTAAATAATTTAATATTTGAAGAAATAAAAACTTGCACATGGAAATCAAGAAACTGCTTAACATAGGAAGAAAGTGAGACTAAGCATAGGCCAAAACTTCTCTGAAAATGCATCCTATTGACAAGTCCAGGGTCAGCAAAAGTAATTTATCTCTGAAGTCCTTTGGGTTCATTTGTAGTAGCTAGCTGGGAACAAAATTTAAATGACTGTGAAACCCTCTAGCAGCAGGCAGGTTGTAGAATTTATCTTCTCAACCAAATTCTTCATTTCTGATAGCATGAAAACAGGTGTCAAATTAGGATTATCTTGAGAAACAGGAATATGTGTGGATTCCATCTATGGACCATAGAGGGTTGAGTCCACTCACATTATAGCCAGGTGTGCTTCCGAATTTTCAGCCCTGGGAAAGCTAACTTCATGTTCACAAGCATTTCCAAAACCTACTGTATTGACTGAAGAATATGTGCTTCCTTTCACACCCCAGCCCTGATGCTGGTCCTCCTGTGTCTTCTCTCATTATTGTTTGTCTCCCTGTAAGTAGGAAGCATGGGAAAGGTGGGCACATTGGTAGCCATACAGGATATCTGGTGCAAGAACAGAAATAGAAGGGGACCCATGTACTTCTTGAAAATTCTCTGCACATACACTTCAAAAATAAATATGGAAGAAATCTCCAGACTGCTTTCCACAGTGGCTGAACTAATTTATGAACCTAAAATATAAGTTGGATAAATATTTAAAATAAAGAGAAAAATATATTTTATAAGCACCTCTCACATTATGATTTACTTGTCCATCAATGTCATAAAGCCTATTTACTTCTATAAAGGTAGCCACAATTTCTCTTAGCCTTAGTTTGTTCATTATTAAGTGAGTTTGGTAGAAACTTATCAAAGTGCTTAACTCTTAGGTTAAGGAAGAACACAACCATTTCAGTAACGAAAGTAGAAATGAGAGTTTTAATTTTAAACATTCCCTTACACATTTTAGTCTTTTCATGCATTTTCATATACTCAACAATTTTATGATAAAATTTCAAAGTTCCCGTATTTCTAAGGTAAGGAAATCTATTAGAAAGTTTAAAAGGCACTTTGGAAGATTCAATGAAGCTGAGAGAAAAAAACTGCTGGGTACAAGAATTTTGATTTCTGTGTGTGATTGTGTGTGTTTAACCTCCATTAATGCCATCCTGTTGCCTTCTTTAAATCTAGCCAGTATTCCACTCTGACATACAGAATTTTCTTATTTGCAGTTACTTTGTTTTACAGGCATTTAGTCCTACACATGGAAAAATAATAAAGAGATTTATTGGACAGAAAATGCAGTTGCCCATAGATACACATCTAGTCACCTAACCTAATCAACTATGGGCTGGACCAACTTCACAAGCTCCTTTCACCCTCTCCCCATCACTAAATATCTACAGACATTTAAAGTTATATTATTAGACTCAGCAATTTACACACTTCTTCATGCTTTTCAAATATTAACCTTTTCTAAATAGTCTATCAAAAAAGAAGTAAATAGAAAATCATATCATAGTGTATCCAGGAAATATCTTAGAATTCAATGTATTTTTCAAAAATCTTTTTAGCTGCATTTTAGGTTTTGGGGTACATGTGAAGAACATGCAAGATTGTTGCATAGGTACACACATGGCAGTGTGATTTGCTGCCTTCCTCCCCATCACCTATATCTGGCATTTTTCAAAATTAACGTTATTCTCAGGGAAGATTACTCACGGAACATTTGTGAAGTTAAATATATAATATTATTCAGACAAGAACAAATCAAAGGATGTATAATTTGGACTAGTTTATATAAAAGGTAATGATGATAACATTCTGCATCTATTTTCAAGTCCCTTAGTCCAACTTTAGGTCAAAACATTTAAAATATCAGGAATTTAGGACATCTAATATTCAGACTTTTAAAAAACTTAAATGGAGTATGTTTCCCAGGGTTCCGTGAGTCCAAAGTAGTAATGTGGTCAAGCTACATACATTTAACTTCTTCTACCCAGCAAAATTTGCATCATGTAGTTTTTCAGAACCTCTTATCTGAGAGAGACTGGACAGCCCTCTTGGTTTGTTTGTTTCCTGTTCAAGAATTCTTAGTTGAGGTGGTACCTCAGCACGGCCACTGGTCCCAGCTTCCTACATGACAGACTGGTAATGGTGACAGAGGAATTACTACCAGATAATTCAAATTCTGATAAGCCCACAGTTAAGCAAATAAGTTTTGAGTTCTCCGGACACCTGTATTAGCAGAGGTTTGAATAAGGCTCTGCTTTTCTCATCATGTCCATTTCACTGTGATGTTAACCCAGTTGTAGGTTCCACCAGTTTTGCAACTTGCATGTTCAAGTATTCTTTATGGAGTTCAGACACAAAGCCATGGGGCAAGGCAAGCACAGCAAATGTCTTTCCTGATTACACAACATGCTAACCTTCTTACCTGTTTCTTTTAGGTATCACAGCAAATCTCCTCCTCTGTTTAGGTTTCTTTCTTTTGTGCAAGCTAATTCATATACATAGATATCTAAAGGCTTTCATAATCATTTTATTAACATGGTTACTATCATATTATATTTAGATTTTTTATGCAAAGTATATGCTTTTACAGTAATTACTTTAGTCAAGTTTAAAAAAACACAAACCACTCTAAAGTGTTTATACTCAGAAAAAAAAAACTGTTAACATTTCATGAACATGCCACAGTTATATAATTATATATTTGCACAAATAAAAGAATATCTAGATACATGAAGACTATTTGTAATTAATATATGTAATTTTATAGAAAAAATAATGAAAAATAAATTAGAAAAAGGCTGAACTTAAATATTTCTTAATCATAAGAACTTTTTAAAAATAAAACTTGTCTTTATGGTTAAGAATAAAAGATTATAAATACCATTAAGAAGCTGATTGCATTAGCTTCGTGTTTTAATTTCAGATAGCTTTTGTTAACTCCCTGCAGTGTAATTGAAGACTTTTAGCTCCTCTCCAGTTTGTCCTCACTTCTCTTCATTTCCAGTTTGTTGATAATTATATTACTTTAACTTTGTCAGAATTCATAATATTTACATTTGGTTCTTCTGCAACTTTAACTGCCTCTGGTCTTTGGTCTTCATTCTACATATAAATGACTGCAGTACTCATCATCAAGAGTCTTCTTTATCTTATGGATTTTCCATTTCTCAGTTCATTAGTCAGATCATTCCTTCTTTCCTTGTATTCTTAATTAGTTTTGTTTGTTAGTTTTGATTTGTTTTATTTCCCTGCATGGGGGATTTTCTAGGAAAAGCCAGAAAATTTGCTAGATAGATTTTAAAAGAACTGTAATAGTGCTAGTTGGTTTTTAAATCCTTGAAACATTTCATGCTTCAGATGTCTGACTGTTGCCTTTATTATTTTCTGGGAGTGTTATTAATGGTTCATGCCTTCCTTGCCTCAGATTTGTGAACACATTTCTCTATTAAGTCCAAGCACTGAATATTGCCATAAGAAATCCTGTGGCATCCTGGTACTTTTCTCCTTTTGATGACATGAATGTTCTGCTTGGATGCCTTCTATATTTTTGCCATTTCACTTTTTTCATTTCAGAGAAATTCTACCTATTTTGTCACTTAATAGCTTTCAGTTTTATTTATTGGTTTCTTCTACTTTAGAGAAAGCAGTAATTCCTATGTTGCGTCATCTTTGTTCCCTATAGCTATCATAATTTCATGAATAAATTTTAACTCCTTATTTTTTCTCTAAATACAAGTAACTGTCATTTAGAGTTTTTTTTTAAGCATTCCATTCATTTATTTTTTTTTCCAAATAAAATTTGCCCTCGCTTTCTCTAATTTATATATTTTATGTATAATGGTGAATCTCAGAATTTTCTTTTGGTCTACAATCTTCTTTTTATCTAATAACCATGTTTTACTGTCTATGTGTTTGGCTTAATTAAAAATAGATAGTGTTTAAATGTTAACGATTACAGCACTTTCCTTACCTAGTTTGTAACTCCTGGTAAGTTACAATTTGAGGTAGGGAGCTATTGTCTAGCTCTTTTTTTTTTTTTTTTTTTTTTTTTTTGCTAGAGAGATTATAGTTGGAAGGGGAAAGGCGGTCTCTGACTGTTCAGTCTCTTCTGAAGTTCTGAGGTGTTTCTAAATGATTTGCATCAATCAGACATAGATTTTAATCCCATAATTCTTGGCTGCACTTTCTGTCCTGTAGAACACTTCCAATGGTGTACACGGTACTCAATTCCTGGGAGCTTTTTCCATCACTCTCTACGTACTATCTGCTTTTTCTCTATTCAGAATAGTTTATTTAGGTTAGAGTTTCATGAATATGTTTCTGGACATATGGATTAGGGTAGGGTAGGGATTCATGATCTATGCTGCTTTGAAATAATCTCTTTCTTTTGTTTGACTTCCATTTTTTTCATTTTATGCCATAAATTTATATTATAAAATTGTTGTTCAAAAAAATTTAAAGAAGTAATTGTTAAATGGTGAGGGAGATTTTGAAAAACTTTTCTGGAGTTTGAAGTATAGTATTAAGTAGGATCCTTTCTTCCTCCATCTCTTTCTTTTCTTGCCCTTCTCCCTCTTCTTCCCGTGCCTCTCCTTTCCCCTTCCCCTCATTCCCACCCTTCTTCCTCCTCCTTTCTTTCTTTCTTTTGGACAACAAATAGTTCCCAATACCATAATAAGAATAGTCATATCTTTTATTATAGAATTGAAATACAACCTGTCTTATACACTGCATACTCAAGCATACACAGATTTATTTCCAGCAACTCTATGCTGTACTATTGATATACTTGCAAGAAACCCAAAGTCTAGCTTTAAGGATTTTTTTTTCTAATTAGTAGAGTGAGTTCTTTGTTTTGCTATTTTTGAAAAGCTTTTGCCTATTGTGCATTTTCTCTTCAAAATAAACAATAATCAGCTGTCAAGTTTTATAAAACTTTATGTTGTGAACTTAATTATGGTTACATTTAATTTTTGGAGGACGACATCTTTGTAATAGGCTTGTGCAAAAGTAATTGTGGTTTTTGCTAGAACCACAATTATATGGCAAAAATCACAGTTACTTTTGCACCAGTCTAATAGTATTGAGTGTTTCTATCTAGGAGCATGGCTCTTCTCTCATTTCTTTCAACACCTATTTTGTGATGTTCAGAAACATTTCTTAACAATCTTCTCCCTATAAACATTGCATATTTCCTGATAGTTGTTTAACTTTTATATTGCCTAAGTTAATAGATTTTCAATTCATTTTTGTTATAGACCCTTGTGCTTGTATAGAAAAGTTATTATTTGGGGTATTGTGTATATAAACTGGCAATTTTCTTAAAATTTTATTATTTTATTATATTTCAAATTATTTCTGTGGCTCACATGACATATAATGATTTTTAATAATAATAGCTGACATTCAGCATTACACTACAGCTGTGGAATCCAATAACTGGTTTCAAATCTTGGCTCTGTCATTTAACAGATATGACTTGGAACTTTAGTTAACCTCTCTTTGCCTTAGTTTTATCATCTGCAAGTTGAAGTTTATAGTAGTGCCTAATATTTTAATGACTAGAATGTTACACTTACTACATGAGATAAAAGCAGTATAACCCTACCACAATGGCCAGCCGGAGGAATGTTATTGTTCATTATTTTCATTCCCAGCTAAACATGGCACTAAATGTTTTACATGTGTCAGCTCATTTAATCCTTACTATGTGGTGGGTGTTATCATCAAGGAGAGTATAATTTGAAAATAGAGTCAAAGGATTTGATGACAGATTTGCATATAGGATGTTAAGAAGAAAAGAAAATACAGCATGATATCAAGAATTTTTGGTCTGAGCAATTGCCACTAATCACTGCAAAGAAGAATTGGAAATGTAGGGGTGGTGGTAGGTTAGGAGCAGTCATGGAGCTATTAATTTTGTCTATTAGATGATCATGGTGGTGGACATATGAGTCTAGCTTTCATGTTGGAAGTGCAGGGCATATATGTGTGTGTGTGTGTGTGTGTGTATACATATATACATATATATGTTTATATGCATGTATACCAAGGAAATAAGTATAGATGGGAAATATAAGATGTCTGTGGAATGAATCACTGGGTCCTCCAGTGTTGAAGAGTTTGAGAAGAAGTAGAAGAGCCAGCCACAGTATAAGAGGTAAAGGCCAGTGAGGTAGGTAGAAATACCAAAAGAATATGATATCCTGGAAGCAGACAGAAGAAAGAAGAAAGTGTTTCCAGGTTGAAAATGTGAACAAGAATGTTTGATAGGTACAGTAACATGGAGACTGCAAATTCTTCCTTCTACTGTTAGCTTGATTACAGTTTAGTTATGCATAAATGTTATATTATAAATTACAGTATAGTCAGGCATATTATATTTTTTCACATATTTTATAGATATCTATGGAGATGATTTTTATCATTTTTATTATTTAATATATTGAGTGCATGACCTGAAAAGATATATAAACGGTGATGCATCATTTTATTATTGGGATGAACTTTCCTTGTTCATGAGGTAGCAATCTTAAACTGTTGAATTAAGTTTACTAACATTTTACTGTGAATTATTGCATATATTCAGTTTTAGTTTTTTTCTCCATGTATTTTATTTTCTTTATTTTTCTTAGTTTTCCTATAATATTTCATTAAATCTATTCATTGCGAGACTCTAATTTTGGTCCTATACATCAATTTTAATAACATAGTATTACTTGTTTTTAAAGGTATGATTTAATTCCACCATGAAATTGTCTAGTCATGGAGACTCTTCTGAGGCAAAATATCTGAATAATTGTCTATTTTTTTCTATGAAAATTGTTCTCTAATATTCCAAATCAATAGAACTTGCTTTTATTACTTTTAATTTTCATACAAAGTAATCCACTTTACACAAGATATATATCATTTAATACCTGATGTTGCCTTTGTGTGTTTTCCCTTCTTTTTTATTTACACATTCTGAACAGTAAATTGTCTTCCTATTATATTTTTCTTTTTACTTAGAACAAGTTTAGGTTTTAATCAATTAAACATTTTTACCTTTTAAATTCCTCTTTCTACTTTTCTTTTTTATATTTACTTATTGTCATTTTTCTGGTTTATTGAATTAAATGCTTGAATATTCTGTTTTCAGTATTTCCTCTTTCAAGTAAATCTATCTTAGGCCATGAAGTTCATACCAATGTTTAGGCCATACCTCATGTGTCTAATAATACACTCTACTTTTTTTATTTATAAGTAATTTCTAATATTTACTTTGATTTTCTTCTTACTCAAAAGTAATTCTAAAAGAGAGTTACTATTAAATAGTGTATGGGTTACACATTTGCTTTGACTGTCTGTTATCCTTATATCCTTGCATTATATACACCTTCCATTTGCTTCATAATCTTTAGAGTTTTAAATTTTTAGTTAGCAAACTAAAAATTTTAGTTTTTAGTGCTGAACTAGAAATAACCCAGGGGCCGTGTCTATTTTGATCACCAAATTATTACCCAGCCACTAACCTACAGCAAGGCAATCAAAAACAAACATTTGTTGTTGTTAATTATTTCTATATAATATAATTTGTTAATCTTTAATTGGATTTGAATTTAATTTAACAAAAACCTTGTCAGGTGGACAAAGTAGGTCATTTTATTCCCATTTTGCAGATGAGTCACCTGGAGACTTAGGAAATATAAGTGATGTGTCCAAAGTTTCAGGACTCCAAGGTGAGTGAGAATTTAAATCTCAAGTCACTTCTTCCTTTTAAACCTCATCTGCATAAAAGTCCATTCTAAATTCTGCCTGTAAACAATTATAATTAATCCATAGCAAATATTTACATTATTTCTAACAGCATTCAACAAAATGGGACTTGAATGTTTGCAATTTTGATGAACTTAGCCTTTTTCTGTTCCATTTTGCAAACATTTGCAAATAATTCATCTAAGTCTCTTTCTAGGGGTTGTATGCATCCTGCTGGTTAAGAGACATCCAGTGGTGAACACAGAAAAGGTAGCACTCATTTGCATGAAGAAATGCTTTTTAATATTTTTAGAGTCAGACATCTTTAGTTGGGTCCATTAAAAGCTGAAGAAAATATGTAAACACAAACATAAGTAAATTAAATCTTTATGCAAATTTATGTGGCTCAGATATGCCCTTGAACCAACCCAGGTACCCACTGATGTAAACACTGAAACTATTTACATACCTACTGATTGTAGTTCAAATTCTTTTTAACATCATAATATGCAATTTACAAAGCATTTTTATTCATGTTACTTTACTTAATCCCTAATGCTAGACAAGAAAATATATTGTCTTATAGATGGCAGCTCAGTTGCCTCAAATTATTCAACCTAAAAGTCAATACTGTGACTGGAACAAGATCTTTCAATGCTGATTCATTGCTTTTTAACAATTCACATTCTACAAAATATCTTTTTTACATATTCAGAAAATAAAATCTTTATTTCAATTTATGTCGGTAGAATGCTGGACTGCACCCTTAGAAGAAAGTATGGGATAGTTTGAGCACATTGGACAAGGTTAGGAGTGGGGGAAAAAATAAAACAATGGTAGAAGACCCTCATTAAAACTGGGAGACAGTTTGAAGTTGCTAAATAACTTGGTTGCAGAGGTGTGATATTCTTTGGACTTAAAAACAAACAAACAAACATAAAAGCATGTTAGGGCAGCTTTAAAAGGAGTTCTTCTTGCTGTGTATTTTGCTAGAGATTACACCCTTATCTGTCACTGGTGGGGTCTTTCAGACAGTGCTGAAGCCTTACAAAAAATAAAGATTCCTTCATCACCTGAAATTTAATTGCCTTTATAAACAAACACTTTTAGAATTATCCGTGGTTTTTCATCTTTCTCTCCACCAAAACACACACACACACGCAGATATGACGTAACCCTATATTTATGTCTTTCCCCAAGAAAGATGAGAGATGATGATCAGCTCAGATTGCTATTCTGTAAGGTATCAGATTTGTGTGTGTGTGTAACAACCTATTGCAGAGAATCTGGAACAGGGAAATATTAAGAAAAGGGTAACACTGACATCTAGTCAATATTACATATATCTAAATGCCTTAAAATCGTCTAATATAATATTATTCAGTGTTAAGAGTTATCAGCCTGGCCAGTCACCGTTGTTTATGCCTGTAATCCCAGCCAGAACTTTGGGAGGTTGAGGTGGATGGATCATTTAAGGTCAGTGGTTTGAAACCAGCCTGGCCAACATGACGAAACCCTGTTGCTACCAAAAAATACAAAAATTAGCTGGGTATGGTGGCTCGCACTTGTAATGCCAGCCACTTGAGGCTGAGGCATGAGAATCACTTAAACTCTGGAGACAGAGGCTGCAGTGAACCAAGATGGCACCACTGCACTCCAGCCTGGGAGACAGAGTGAGTCCCTTTCTCAAAAAAAAAAAAAAAAAATATCAGCTCTAAGATAGCACACAAGATTATGTAACAGAAACTTTTTACTACGTCTTGAATAGCTCCTGCTACCAATTATTACTTACTTTTCACATATTAACTGCTGAAGAGCCTGGGACACATTCTCAACCAGTTCTAACAGCATTCCATAGGAAGTAGACATTAGCATACCAATTAGAATACTCTCCCACAGCTGTGAAAGAGAGTTTGGCTCAGAAGAGTTATATAACTTACCTGAATATCCTGGAAAAACTTTGTTGGGCAGGAATGCAAGTCCAGCTCTGTCAAGCTTTAATCTTTATGTCCTTAACCACTGGGAAATTCCTACAATGGTGGGAATCTGCAATCTTCTCAGCAACAAGGTGAAGAGAATGTTTATAGAATTCTATTATTATTCCTGTTCCAGGCAACATTCTTGACTTACTCTAAGAGTTTTCTTGAGATCCATGCTGTGTAGATTTTCTTTAAATAGGTATTTAGGCTCTTTGTCTCTGTCTCTCTCTCTTTCTCTCTCTCTATATTTAAATATATATGTTATATCTCTATAAACAATATATATATGTGTGTATACATGTTTAATATATGTATAATAATATAATATAATATTTATAATGTATTATATATTATTGATATAATTTATAATATATTATATATTATTGATATAATATGTAATATATGATATAATAATTAATATATAATATATAATACATAACTATTATATAATGTATAATATATTGACATAATATATGTATAATATGTATAATAATAATATACATGTATAATATACATATATTATATTACATATAATATTATATATACATGTATAATAGCATACATGTATTATAATATATGTATGATAATATACATATATTATGATATATTAATTATATATTATAATATATTATATGTATTTTTATATTTATATATAATTATATATATTATAATATATGTATATTATTATACATGTACACATACATACATATATTGTTTATAGATATATGATATATATAATATACATATATACATACATACATGTATACAATATATGTATGTATATAGGTATATATTGTAATATAATAATATAATATATTGTATATAATATACATATATACATACATAATATAATAATATTATGTATATAATAATATACATATATACATACATACACTATATATGTACATGTATGTATGTATATACATATATACATACATACAATATATGTATGTATATACATATATGTATATTATTATACTTATATATACATACATATATTGTTTATATATATAGAAGTCATTTGAGATCAGTGGTTTGTATTATTATACATATACATGCATACATACATACATTGTTTATATAAACAGACCACAAAAAATATATTAGCAACACTTCCCTAGTTCAGTGTTTCTCAATCTATTTTAAATCTAAACCACAATAAAAAATACATTTTATACACTCTGAACATTTCTGGTGAAATACAGTCTAGCCAAACCCATCTATTCTAATTTAAATAAATACATGCATATATATGTATAAATAATATATATAAAAAATATATATGCATACATATAGTTTTTTTTGCTTGCATAAAAATACATGGAGCCATATCATATTGATTCCGCTCTCTAGTGAATAGGAATAGGAATTTCAAATAAGTATCAGTGTTATTTCCTTTCTTCTTATTCCTCTTTCTCTTCTCCTCCTCCTTCTCTTTTATCATCTTCCTCCTTCTCCTCCTTCTTCACGTCTTCTCTTTCTTCTTCTTCTTCTCTTCTTCTTTCTTCTTCCTCATCCTCCTTCTTCTTCTCCTTCGTCTTCCTCTTCTTCTTTCTGTAAAGATAGGGTCTAGCTTTGTTGTCTAGACTGGAGTGCCATGGCTATTCACAGTTGTGATTATAGCACACTGCAACCTCAACTTCCTGGCCTTAAGCAGTCCTCCTGCTTCATTTTTCCAAGTAGCTAGAATTACATGCACCATCAGTATTACTTCGTATAATGAAAGCAAAAGCAATTGTTCTCCAAATAGAACACTTCTTCACTATCCCAAAATCACATATTTGCATATATGTGGGCTGACTACTGCTAATATAGGATCCTCTAAGTCATGATGAAGAGAAAGATTTACTAAAAAATTCTAAAGCTCTAGGAGCAGACCACAAAAAAATATATTAGCAACACTTACACTAGTTCAGTGTTTCTCAATCTTTTTTGACTATAAACCGCAGTAAGAAACACATTTTATAAACGCTGAACATTTCTAATGAAATACAATCTAGCCAAGCCCATCTATTCTAATTTAAATAAATACATGCATACATATATGTATAAATAATTGTTGCAGCCAAGTAAATTGATCTCATGACCCTGTCATATGTATGATCCACAGCTTCAAAAAAACATTGTCCCAGCTAATAGCTACTAAAATAACACATTCAATATGTTTGTGGCAAGATATTTTGTCTCAGTTGTCACATATGTAATGGATTCTGCATTATAAAATATAAAACACTATTTATTCCAAATAAAGTACAAAAAGTATAAATTCTGTAGAGCAGCAATCCTATGTTTTGATCACATCATACAACACTGACTTTTACATAGTAAATGCCCAGTGAAATTTTGTAAACTTTTCATTACAGTGTATTTACATACAGAAAAAAAACACATATTTCAGTAAACATTTACTTTATTGAGTGAATAAATTATTCGCATATTCAATAAATATAAATTAAATCTTTGAAAAAATACTTCTCTGTTACTTTAGACAAATAGAATCCTTTGCTTATGTAAGAGTTGACCTCATTATTACTGATCTTTTATTCTTGTTTCCCAAGTTTTTACCAATACAAATAAGGGTGAATTAGATCTTAGAATGAAATTGTATTGTCTAAAAATAGTAATCATATTATTTCCATAGTTATGAAGACACAGATTCCAAAAAGATTTGAAGAGATTTAACTTTGAATTTTCTGAGCTTTATGGTTTTATTTTGCTCCTATCTATATAAGTATAACTGACTCATCACCCATATTCCTCTGTCAGCAGCATGCACCAAAAATAACACAAAATCAGGGACAGGATGGTAGTACGTATGCTGCAGAATGATATTGTTCTATGATTTTTGTGACTATGGAACTATGGTGGTGCTTGATGAAGCTGCTTTTGTCTGTTAAAGTTACTCTTCTATAGAAGTCAGACCTGGGAACTGAGCATCTGAACAAGTAGTAGTGACAAGGTTTTGACTTGAAATCAGGTCCTCTGCAATAAATTACTGTCCATAAATTACTTGTATGCTTCTATATGGAAGACTATGAACTGGGCTTTGAAGAAAGATTGGATTGGAATTCAAAATCACTTGATGTTTGTAAGAAAAAAAAATCATTTAAAAAAAGACATTGTTCGTCCAAGAAGCTGTGACTTGGTTAGTTTGGTTTGATCTGAGAAATTCTGTAAAGCAGCAGTCTCAAACCCAGAGAAGTACACCCTTAAGTGTGTTCCAAGATTTTCCAGGGGGTACACAGGCATGGATATTCTTTCTGAAATTCTCAAGTTTCAAAGGCAATTTTTCTGAAATTTGATCTGCCCTGAGACTCTGAAGCTGGCCATTTCTGGTTTTTCCAACTTTTCTACCACCACAACATTTCCCTTATTTAGAAAATATAAAAGATAACTTTCATCAGTCTTAATATGACACATTGCTCAGGATGTAAAAAAGTTGAGAATGGGAAATGGTGAACTGGCTAAAGAAAAGGACAATTTGAGAATACATTATACCTGAAATAAAAGGTTAAGTAAATTAATCAATACATGTAAAAAAAGGTCTGTACACACTTTGGGAGGTGGAGGTGGGTGGATCACCTGAGGTCAGGAGTTCCAGTCCAGCCTGAACAGCATGGTAAAACCCTATCTCTACTAAAATTACAAAAATTAGCTGGGCATAGTGGTGTGTGCCTGTCATCCCAGCTACTTGGGAGACTGAGGCAGGAGAATCGCTTGAATCCGGGAGACAGGGGTTGCAGTTAGCTGAGATTGCACAACTGCACTCCAGCCTGGGCAACACAGCTAGACTCCATCTCAAAAAAAGGAAAAAAAAAAAGTACCAGCAGCTGGGTATGAACTACTGAGGGACAACATTCACATTCATCCATGCTACACATTCATGGCAAAATCTCTCTCTCTGATTTATTAATTTTTTAAAAATCTTAATTACGATAACACCAATAGATCATTTGAATTGAACACTGCAAACATTTTTCTCATAAAAGTGACACCAAGGCCAGGAGAGATGGCTCACGCCTGTAATCCCAGCACTTTGGGATGCTGAGGCAGGTGGTCACTTGAGATCAGGGGTTCAAGACCAGTCTGACCAACTTGGTGAAACCCCGTCTCTACTAGAAATACAAAATTAGCCAGGCGCAGTGGCGCGTGCCTGTAATCTCAGTTACTCGGGATGCTGAGGCAGAAGAATCGCTTGAATCCAAGAGGCAGAAGTTGCAGTGAGCCGAGATCACGCCATTGCACTCCAGCCTGGGCAACAAGAGAGAATCTCTGTCTCAAAAAAAAAAAAAAGAAAAAAGAAAAAGAAAAAGAAATATGCTGGTTTTACTAATGATTTAGGTGATAAGTAAGACATGTCCCATCATTAGGATAAACTCAATCTAGAGCTCCATATACTTGAAGTATTCCATGAAATGCGTTTTACTTATTTTTTTATTTTTATTAGTTTAGTTTTTGAGACAAAGTCTTGCTCTTTTGCCCAGGCTAGAGTGCAGTGGCGCGATTTCGGCTCACCACAACCTCCGCCTCCCGCGTTCAAGCGATTCTCCTGCCTCAGCCTTCCAAGCAGCTGGGACTACCGGCGCCCGCCACTACACCCGGCTAATTTTTGCATTTTTAGTAGAGACGGGGTTTCACCATGTTGACCAGGCTGGTCTCCATCTCTAGACTTCGTGATTCAACCACCTCAGCCTTCCAAAGTGCTGGGATTACAGGCATGAGCCGCCATGCCCGGCTGAAATGCATTTTAAATTTATACTTGATATTGTACTAGTGTCAGATATTTTATTCCTTGCAAATATTAAACTGTTGATATTAAAAATTTCAAATATCAGCTTTATAATATTCAAGGTGCCATAGTTTAAAAAAAAAGATTTCATGGAATGTGTGAGCAAAAAAAAAAAAAAAAAAAAAAAAATTTGGAGAATAGGGATGTAAAAGAGCAGAGAAACATGAATTTGGAAAGCAGCTGAGGGCTTCAGGCATGCAGTGTTGGAGAGCTAAAGAATTTAGAATTCATCCTCAAGGCACTGAAACTCTAAAGGGCCAATCAGCTTACATTGTGTTAGTCTATTAGATTTCAAATGAAGAAAATGTATTTCTTTAGAAATATCAAACAGACATTTTATTAACTGAGGAAAGCACTTCATTCTTTCCCGTTATTTTTGTTTATTGAGGTTTAATGCATTAGACCATCACTATTTCTAACATTTCTGAGAAATAGTGTTATAAATTTTATTAAATGGCATGGTATTGAGACACAAAGGTATGTAATTTCTTAAAAAGAGGAACACTTGGTATCTTAATACTAAAATTCGTTCCTCTTATTTATTATAAATTAGAATATTTTTATTATCTGGATGGATGTTTTATGAACATTTTTTAGATGTGGCATTGTTTCTTAAATAAAATCATAGAAAACAAACAAACAAACAAAAGCAATATAAAGTCCAGGGACAAGGAGGTCTTCCTTCTCTAATGGCAGAAGTTTGCAATGCCCTTGGCACTCTTGCACTGTAGCTTGAAAACCCTGCCTTTGACCAGTATCTTTTGGTCATTCTATGCTTTTCTCATGGTACACTTCGGAGACCAATCAAAAGAAAATCATTACAAATGCTGCAGATAATTCTCTAATCAAATTTTTTTACAATACATTTCCTCCTCACTGTAAAAGCTCACCATTTATTGCCATCATGACAATAAGGCTTGTCATTTATTGTCATGATTTCACCTTTCCGTGTCCTTCCATCTTGCTTTCACTCTGATTTTCCTTTGGTTTGCATTAATAAAACAATTGAAAGATCTAGGTATAATCTTCTCTTGTAATGTTCTATATGCCCAGCAATTGAAATCTCCAATGAAGAAATAGTCTCCTATAAATAAGAACTTGCTTTTGAAATAGCATATTTGTGACAAAATGAATAATTTTTATCCCTAATTTACTAAGATATTTCAAGACTGACAATATGAGGGAATAAGGAAAGAAAAAAATATATATATTTGACATAGTTTTGGTTTCATCAGTTTTATCAAGATGCTAAGAACACAATATTTTTACAAGTGAACCCATAGGTTACCTTTGATTACCTTGCTTCTTTAGAAACTTAAAAAACTTTCTGGGTACCCTGACTCAGGTCTGTAATCCCAGCACTTGGGGAGGCCAAGGCAAGAGAATCACTTGAGACCAGTAGTTCAAAACCAGATTGGACAACATGAAAAAAAAAAAAATCTCTACAAAAAATATGAAAAGTAACCGGGCATGGGGGCACATGTCTGTGGTCCCAGCTGTTCCAGTGGCTGAGGCAGGAGGATGGGTTGAGCCTGGAGGTTGAGGCCTCAGTGAACAGAGATCTGCCTCCATCCTGGGTGATAAAGAGCCACCCTGCCTCAAATAAAATAAAATAACAAGAAACTTAAAAAATTTAGCTTCTGTGGATGATCCAATTATGCTCATAAGATTTCTGTGGATTTCCAGGGGATTTAGGTGACCTCTAGCCTCAATTTACTGTCTCAGCTGAATTCTTCTCTTTCTCTCAAATCATATGAAAGTTCTTTCCTTGATCATGGTACCCACTCAAATACAGATATGGTTATTTCCTAAATTTCTTAACCTTCTAAAAGGTACACGCTGACCCGACTAACGTTTTAAGGAACTGGAGAGTTATGCTGTTGTATGCAAATAATTTCAAATGCAACATAAGCAATTTACTCTATAAAATTGTTTTACCACATTGCTGAATCACCCTTGCCATCTTGCCTATCCTCTTTTTCTTTCTCTCACTTTCATGATGGAAAAATCATTTCGTCTCTATGTATATTTTGTATTAAAAAAGATGAAAAAAATCACCATTTTGTTAATAAAATTTATATCAGATAATGAAATAAAACACAGGGCAGATCACAAATTTTATCTAGATATATCTGTGTTTTCAAAATTGATACACCAAGCGTCTATCATAAGACCAAAGTATACATTGGTTTAAGGCCCAATTTTAGTGCCCTGTCCCTCAGGGCCAAAGAGAATCTTGTGATTTGTTCTCTTTTCTTCTCAGTTACAGGCCCTTTCTTTTTTTTGCTGGAGAAAGGTTAGGTCAATCTTCATAATAAAGGAAAGGAAAGTGGTTGGAAGAGGGAGAGAAAAACTGGAAAGTACTGGAGTTATTTGCCGGATCCTGGAAAAGTGAATATGGACAGGAAAGGGATTATGAATTTAGATTCTTTTAATCAATTTTTAGATATGCAAATAAAGATTTTGAACTATCAAAAATTACTTTGTGCAACTAAACTGTTTTTTGACCCTGGCACCACTCTGAAACTAAATTACATGGCGCTAGTCTTGAACCAGGTTACAAAAGTATTAATTTTGAGATTTGAATTACTGGACAATAAGGAAGCAAACAAAGGAACAGTCAATTAAATGTCCTTTTTCTCCATGTGTCTGATATTCACTACTTTATTTCCACAGATGCTCTTGTTATGAGCACTTAAGTAAAAGTTATTATAGCAGTATTTGCTCTTTTTTTCTGATAAAATATTTGTTAAATTCATTTTCTCTAACTTTTTCTTATTTATTGAAATGCTAATTAGTGCAAATATTCTCCTTCAATTTATCTTAGGTATAATTAGTGACTGTCTGCTATTTCATTTCTTGCTGAGAACTATTTGTGAAGTGATTTATTTAAACAAGCTGCTACAAAGTATCATTTTATTTCTGTTTTTTATCCTCTAGGACTTATGGAGTACAAAAAAGTAATTTATTAACACGTTTTTCTTTTACTTTTCCATCCATTCTTATTTCTAAGTTTTACTAGATCTAATACTGCAATTTACCACATTTTTTATTTTATCAGGGAGTAGGACAAGATAAATTGACCACAAGTAATGCAAATGCCTGCAAATTAGCAATGACACTTTCTTTTTCCTTCTTAATTCAGTGCCTATGTAACACAATGTGATTGTTGCCTTCCTTATGTATCTATGATTTGCCATCAGCTTGTCATGTTTTGTTTCATGCAAGTTATGATACTTTTACCATATTGGTGTCCTCTTTGGTACTCAAAAATTAAACCAGGGAACTAGAATCAAAATACTCCTGACTATGCCAGGTAACAGAGTTCATCAAAGAGATAAACTGGAAAATAATCCAATCTAGAATGATTTTACAGAGGAATTAATTATAATATTTCCCAATGCTTTACATTTTATGTGGAATAATGTGAAATTGACTACATAGTTAATCAAATTCTAATCTCATATGTTATTTCAAAATTAATGACTATTATGAACAGCCACATAGCTTCTAGAGGGAAGTATATAAAATATTATTTTTGATTAATTAAGCACCTTATGACAATCTATAATGTTGTTGAATTTAATTTAATGTTTTGCTTTAATCGTGTTGAGTTTTGTAAACCATTTTTGTTGTTATGACAGTTATGAAAAATAGTTTAATTTTCCAAAGGTTATGTGTAACATTGTTAGCTTTGGTTGAAAAACAAAACAACCCCCCAAAAAAGATTTTTGCCCTAAACTTAATAGCTTAAAATCATAAGCATTTATTTTCTCAACTTTGTTCAGTAAGCGGTTTTTCTTATACAAACTGATCTGGGGCTGGATAATCTAGAATACCCTAACATCTGTGTCTAGGTTGGTATGATGGTTGAAATGGTGCTCTATGTGATTTCTCTTCCAGTAGGAGGTTAGTCCAAGTTTGATCATGTGGTAGCAGAATGGTGCTCAGTGGCAAGAGAGAGCAAGTCCCGAAGTGAAAGTGTTTCTCAATCCTCTGCTTAGGGGCAAGTTTACTAGTGCTCCATAAACCAGTAAAAAGTTGAGCCCAGATTCAAGAGATAAGAAATTGACTCCAATTCCTGATTGGTGGCATGGTAAAGTCACTTTACAAAGGGGAATATGGTCATGGGAAAAGTTTTTAGCCACTTTGCAAGCTACCACAAAGGCTGTCATAATTTCTTGTCTTAATAATTTTATAGCTCTTGTTTTGTAGTTTACTAACAATGCTTTCTCTGAAAGATTGAACTGTGGTTGTATGCATTTGTTTTTAAAGGAATGAACATTTGTTAGTTAAATTTAATAAGATTAATTTTATTTTTAAAATTCAAAATCAGATAAAATTTCTAGATTTTTGCTATTCCATGTTTATGACAGAATTTTGAATGACTTTTGAAGATACAGAAAACTTCATTGAGGTTTTTGAAAAATCTTGGTTTTGAGACATTGATGCCTTGCTGTAATTTTTAAATAAGCATTATAAGTATTAGAAATATTGCATGCTGTGGTTGTATCAAAAAATGTGATTTCCATGGCATTAATGTGAATTACAAGGCATCTGTCATGCTAACCGTTGCTCACCATTTTGAATTCATGTTTTGTTGTTCATATGATAGTTATATCGATAGATTAGCTGTTGACATTGATTGCTCTATAAAGACTTATACTTTGACTTTGTTATATTAAAATGAATATAAGTCAAAATAAGATATGTGCCAAATCTATTTTATCTACCATCTTTACCCATTAAAGCCCTGTAAGTCAGACTGTATTATTATAATGTACTGTGTATGCTGTTTACATCAATACTCAATTCAACTAATATTAAAGATTTTCATGTTATCACCATAGTCTTATCTTCCCCAAATTGTCATTTATTGATAATTTTGCTAAGTCTACAGACCTCTGAAACTTGATTCTCTTTTATTTTCTACTTTAGGCAATGTCTTACTCCTATAATGTAATCAAATTATATCCATAGTTAATGCAAAACTAGGTGTGCTCTTTCTGGAATATCATTGAATGATTTCAATTTACATTTTGCACAGTTGAAATAGCCTTATAGTTTTCAATTGCAGCCACAGAGAATATTTACTAAATACTTTGGTCCCTTTTTCTGGAAGTGAAATAAATTCCAAGAGTAATGAATTACCATAGCTTGGCATGTAAAGTGATATGAACCTGAGAGATATTTTTTTTTCTATTATAAAAATACTTTCATTTTGTTTTAATTTTCTTAGAGATAGGGTCTCATTCTGTGACCCAGACTGGAGTGCAGTGTGGTTGATCATGATTCACTGTAGCCTTGACCTCTGGGCTCAAATGATCCTCCAACCTCAGCCTCCTAAGTAGCTGAGTTCACAGGTATGTGCCACCATGCCTGGCTAAGTTTTGTACTTTTTGTAGAGACAAAATCTTACTATATTGCCCAAGCTGGTCTCAAACTCATGGGCTCTAGCAGTCCTTCTGCCTCAGCATCCCAAAGTGATGGTATTACAAGTGTGGACCACCACACCTGACCTTTTTAATTCTTAAAAATTTTCTTAATTTTTTTGTGTAGATGGTATTTACCATGTTATCTAGGCTGGTCTCAAACTCCTCAACTCAAACGATCCTCCTGCCTCAGCCTCCCAGAGTGCTAGAATTACAGGTGAGAACTACAAAATCCAGCCCCAATATTTTCACTTGAAAATAGGAATGCTGAATCGTTTATAGATGGCCTTATTATTTTATTATTCCTTTTTTCACATATGTAAAGCCATTTATATAAGCCATTCAATATAAATGCTGAATCATTTATATTAAAAAATATAGCAAGCTGAGCAGGCATAGTGGCTCATGCCTGCAATCCTGGCACTTTGGGAGGCTGAGACAGGTGGATCACTTGAGGTCAGGAGTTCAAGACCAGCCTGGCCAACATAGTGAAACCCCATCTCTAATAAAAATACTAAAATTAGCTGGGTGTGGTGGAGGCACCTATAATCCTAGCTATTTGGAAGGCTGAAGCAGGAGAATTGCTTGAACCCCAGGGATGGAGTTTGCAGTGAGCCGAGATCATGCCACTTCACTCCAGCCTGGGTGACAATATATGTCAATATATGTATATATTTATATTTGATATTTTGATATCTATATATAGAGAGATATTTTGCTACTTAATGTAATTGGCTATCTCTTATTTTCACTAACAACCAAGAAGATGCTGGTGTTTCAGGATGACATCATTGATGAGTTAGACTTTGCTGGAAGTTTCTTAGAGTTATTCGATTATAATAAATGTACATATTTGGGAAAAATCATTTTTGTTTGGCACTTCTATGAATCCACTGACATATTGTTTATTGAAGCAATGTTCGGCTTATTCTATAAGTGGTTCGAGTTTATCCTGGGAATTCTAGTCTATGAATATCCGACTCCTGTGTGTTGGTATCCATGTACAGTACAGGTTTTTAAATAAATTCATGTTCTTTGTAGTATTTGTAATTTATAATCTTTATATTGAATATTTGGTGGGATTGGTGAAAAGTTACATTTTATCTTTAAAGCAATAGCTTCCCATATTTCACACATTTATGTAATTCATGTTCATTTCTTGTAACTTAAATGTAATTCATGTTCATTTCATGCAACTTTTATTTAAGGTTAACTATTTTCTCTCATATAATGTTTCCTATTATGCTTTATCTGTTAATTTAAGGAATCATTGAGATACACTATTCCCTGTAGAAACTGCTTCTGACATGTTTGAAAATTTAATATAGGTTTATTTTCTTTTATATTTAAGATATTTTAATTCACCAACTATCTCGGGTAAAAGTGGGTATCTAATGCATCAGAGGGTTAATGGCCTTTGACATGGGTCTTGTAAGATGTCAGTCAGACAGAAAGAAGCAGTATACTAGACTGAAGGAGGCCTTGAGCAAGTGCTTAGTGTAAGAAGCATGAATATGACTGAGACTGGAAAGAAAGTTCGGGGTCATGTTAGTTCTCACAATGAAATCGAAAAGAGAAGTCAGATATTGCTTACTGAGAAACAGAGAGAATTTTTTTGAGCATTTAAGTGACATCATCAGAGTTGTATTTAGGAACAGGATTCTGGTAGTCAGGTACAGAATAAATATGAGATATGTGGAAGAAAATTTCCAGCTAGCATCAAATGGCAATATTAAACTCATATATATTCTAATTGGATAAAAAGCCAAAACCCATCGGTATGCTGCATACAGACCCATCTCACATGCAACAATACACAAAGACTCAAAACAAAGAGAAGGAGGAAGATTTACCATCCAGAGAGTAAAAATAAACAAATAAACAAAAAGCAGGAGATGCAATTCTCGCCTCTGATAAAGTAGACTTTAAAGCAGCAAAGATCAAAAGAGGCAAAGAAGGACATTACATAATGGCAAAAGGATCAATGTAACAAGAAGAGCTAACGATTCTATAGATCAACCAGACAGAAAATTAACAAGGACATCCAGGACTTGAACTCAGACCCGGAACAAGTAAACTTAATAAACATTTATAGAACTCTCCACTTCAAAAACACAAAACATACATTACTACCTCACACCTATTCCAAAAGTGACTACATAATTGGAAGTAAATCACTCCTCAGTAATCGCATAGCATTTCATAGGTTTAAATGAAATATTGGTTAGCTGCTTGTTTGTTATTTTCTTCCCTTATTCCTTCCTGTCTACATCATTAAGTATAATTATTGGTATAAAAGTGGTTTTCAATACCCATTAATAAATTGCATTCTAGCCTGGGCAAGAAAGCAATACTCCTATTCTCTCTCTCTCTTTCTCTTCCTTTTCCTTCCTCTTCTTCATTCTTTTTTTTCTTTCTTTCTAAAAAAAAAAAAGAAAGAAAGAAAATTTAGGGTGGTGTTTCAGTGTACCTCCTTGTAAAATATAGTATTAGTTTGGACAGGTGAAGCTTGAATCCCAGTGAGACATTTTGATGGAAGTACAAAGCAGACCTTTGGAACATTAAATCTCAGTAAATCATAAAGCTAGAGAGATGGATGAAGGAGCTGGCAGCCACATGGGGAGAGAGTCAAAGCTCTGTAAGTAAATGGCAATTGAGTGAAATCGGAAAGGGTGTAGGTCAGAAATTGGAAATGATGTTCTGGGAGAAGTAAGATGGCTTTAAGGAATGACTGTCAGAGTAAAAGTAGGAAAATTAAAGTATGAAACAAATATAAAATTTATTCATTTATTTCTGTGATGGAAGCTTCTCTGAAAGAATCACAGGGCTGGTAAAATATACTTGATTTAATAAGTAGAAAAGGTAAACCCGTATAAGGGTGACATGGATTAGTCAAGATTATGTGTTCAATAAATTCAAGAGAAAATTTCAGATATCCAAACCAGTGTTTTTGTAGAAATGTTTAAATTTCACGTTACAAGATACATTATTTTGTCTTCCTTTTGGGAAAAACTTTATAAAATGCCTTCTGATTGTTAAGAAGTGGATTTGGCTAAAAAAATTAATACAGCATAATAGGTTTTTCTCCCACATTTCGATTCAATTACAGTGATGCATGCACCTTTAAGTTGTGATCTTAGAGAAAGAGAAGACTTTTTAGGCCACAACACCTGTGAAAAAAGTATTCTTTGTAAATCAGTGTAAAGAAGTTGCCAAATATTTCTAAACAATTGGGGGGAAACATCAATGAACTCTAAATGAAAAGCAGCCTTGGAAAAGAGGATTTGAAAATGTTCAGACAGCTACAAAATTATCTTTTCCATCTGAAAATACTTTCTTGAGGCTTTGAGTTTAAAAATCCCTGTTTTCTAAAGGAGATAGATGAGTAAGAAAATACAGTGAAGTTATAACTTAAAAACCATATGTGAAATACAACATGATAAGTAAAAATTAAAGTCAGTTTCCAAAACTTGCAAGTTATTCTCCTCACTGTCTTTTCACTTTTTCTACCTTTTGTCAAATGGGTTTGGACCATAAATATTACCTTGATTAAATAGGGGTTTTAAATACACTGATGGCAAGTAAAATCTTTCTAATAGAGAAACTAAAGTTGAAGACTGAGAAATAATATATCTCACCCTAGATTTTATATGAAAGGTTGAAATTTTGTTCTTTTTATAAAAGACTGAAATGAAATTTGGAGTGATGTAATCTATAAAATATCAAAATAAGACTAGGGTGAATCTGAATGTAAAACAGGTAGGATTTTATAATTAACTCCAGAAAAGATGTTAGGCTTTTCAACAATTGTTTTGGTGTGATTTGAATCCCTACCCCAGTTAAAATTATATTGTAAATTCCCACAATCCTATACTTTTGTCAGAAAGCATGGATTAGTTCCATGCAGAAGAGGAGATTCTACAAAGAAAGATACCTATAGACTCTTAGCTTAAATAATATATACATTGAAGAATCATATACATAAATCTCAACTGGAAGTTGTAAGTGTTAATACTAGTTAAAGTGGATACATTGCCGAGCACATATGAAGTGTCTAACAAGTGGATGACAAGGATGAGAGGAAAGGGATGGCAATGATGATAATGATGATGATGATGATGATGATGATGATGATGGCAATGATGATTTTCTTGTGTTTCTAGGTCAGTTCTCACATCAGAAGCAGGGGTGTAGAGTCTTACTCATATACAAGCTTGCTGGCTGTATCTTTTCTGATTGGAGGCTGGCTGCATCTTCACTCTACCTCCTTCTTAAACATTATCTTTTAAATCTACTCTGATTTGGCCACCATTAAGATTCTTCTGATAAGGTGTTAATATCTAGAATATATAAGGAACTCACACAACTTAATAGCAAGAAAGCAAATAGCCTGATTAGAAAATGGGCAAAGGACCTGAATAGAAATTTCTCAAAAGAAGACATACAAATGGCTAACAGATAAATGTTAAAAAATGATCATCACTAATCATCAGGGAAATGAAAAACTAAACCAAATTGTACTCTATATGATCACCATGCTTATAAATTCCACCCAGAAGTTTCATATTGTGAGTCACTTCAAAGTTCTTTTTCATATCTATGTCATGCTATTTAATCTTCATAGCAATCTTACAAGTAGCATTTAAAAGTTATTTTTAGGCAACAAAGTCAAAAAAAGAGATGGGCTTAGTTATGCAATGAAGGTCATACAGTAAGTAGCATATCTGGGAATATGAACTATACTGTATTGACTTCAGAACCCAAGCTTTCTTTTTCTCTCCCTACCTACCTAATATCTTCTTCCCTTCCTCCCTTTCTCCCCCTTTCTTCCTCCCTGTCTCTCTTTCTTTGTTCTTTCCTTCCACCTTCCCTCCCTTTATCCTTTCCTTTATGCCTTCCTTTCTTCTTTTTACTTTCCTTCATTTCCTTTTTGTATTTAGCTGTATAATTGTTTTAATTAAAATATAAATGCATGTACAGTGAAATACCCAACTTTGAAATGTAGTTTGTAAGTATGCATCCTTGTAATTCACATCGCAGTCAAAATATTGCTATTTCCTAAAGCTCATTTCAGCCAACTCTCACCCTGCCAACAGCAAGCAATTACTGTTCTAATGCTTTAGACTTGCAAAACCATAGATCAATTTGATCTACTCTTAGCCTTTATAAAAATGTAGTCATAGTGTATATTCTTGTGGTTTTCATATCTTAGGAAAATATATTTTTATTATTCATGTTTGATCATTCAGCAGTTCATTACTTATTATTGAGTAGTATTTTATTGTAAGACTATATCAAAATTTATTAATAAATAAAGGTACTATGAATATTCTTTTACAAGCCTTTCTTCAGACATATAAATTCATTACTCTTGGGTTAATACATAGGAGGAAAATTTATTGGCCACAGAGTAGGCAAAGCTTTAACTTTATAAGAAATGATCAGGTTTTTTAAGCGGTTGTATTTTTTGCAATACTACCAGTAGTGTATAAAAAGATCCCCTTGCTCTACAACCTTGCCAACACTTAGGATTATTAGTCCAGTGAGACTTTTAAGTAAGTATGTATGGTATTTCTCTGTGGTTTTCAGAGAAATTCACATTTTCCTGATGGAAAATTATGTTGAACACTCTTTTATGTGCTTACTGGCCATTTATATATCTTTTCTTGTGAATCGCATTTTTAAATTTTTATTCACTATTATTGGATTTTGTGTCTTTCCTACTCTAGTTTGTAGGAATTGTTTATATATTCTCAATACAAATTCTCTCTCAGATACGTATGTTGTTAATATATGTATTTAATGAGTCTACAGTATGTCTATTCATTTACCTAATAATGTTTTTTACCTAATAATGTGGTTTTAATAAAATCCAATTTCATTTTTAACTTTTATGGACAGTGTTTTCTGTGTTCTGATAAATCTTTGACCACCTCAAATTTGTAAATATTTTCTACTGTACTTTGTCCTAGAAGCCTTATGGCAGTGTCTTTTATGTAGAGGTCTATGAACCATTTCAAATTAATTGCTGTTCATGGTTTGAGGGAGATCAATTGTGTGCTTTTTCCATACTCAGCTCCATTTGTTTAAAAGACTTTTCTTTCTCCACTAAATTGCTTTGGCAACTTTGTTGAAAATCAATGTGTCTTACAAATTGGGGTCTTTTTCTGGAATCTGTTCAGTTGACGTGTATGTCTTTCCTTACACCAGTACAGTACTCTCTTGATAGTAGTACATTCTGAAATCAAGTTTTACAGTTGATATTGAAATCAAGTAGTGTAAGATATCCAAATATTTTTTCAAGATTGTTTGACCTAGTCTGGGTTCTGTTTAGTTCCGTTTAAAAGGTTGATTTCTACAGAAACACACACCAGTTAGAATTTGATCAGTATTCCATTAACTCCATTGATCAATTTGTGGAAACATTATCATTTGTAATTGTATTTTGTCATCCAATACATTGACATATTATACTTATCCATTTAAATTAGGCTGTATTAATTAATTTCCTTCAGATATATTCTATAATTTTCAATGCACAGATCCTGCTTATATTTTTGAAATTTGTTCTGAGTATTTAAAAATTTTAATGTCCTAATAAATGGTATTAAGTTTAAATGTTCTTTCTCATTTTTAATTAACAATATATAAAAATACAATTGTCTTTTGCATACTGATGGTATATTCTATAGCATTGTTAAGTTCACTTTTGTTTCTAATTGTACAGTTGGAGATTATGTAAACATTTTTCTCAAATTATCTTGCCTACAAATTAAATCTTTTTTTCAATCTTAATATTCTTTATTTTATTCTTTTTTACTAATGCTGAGTGAGGCCTGACTACAATATTGAATAGAAATAACAATAGAAGATATCTTTACCTTACTTTTAATCTAAAAAGAAGTTTCAGTTTTTTCTATTCTATATGATATTCATATTTACAGTAGAATTTACATAGGAATTCATCATTGTGAAGAAAGTTCCTTATGTAACTAGTGAACTGAAAGTATTTACCATGAATGGATTTTAAATTTTGTCAAATTATCTTTGTATCTATTGAAATAATCTTTTTGTTTGCTCATTTTCTCATCTGTAATATTATGACTTACATTAATTCACTATAAATGTTTAAGTCAACCTATATTCCTGGGATAAATCCCACTTGATCATGATAACTACTTTTTATATATTGCTAGGCTTGATTTGTTAATATTTAGTAAGAATGTTTTGTAACTTCATTTTATTTTAAGACATTTATGTAGTTGCATTATCAGCATTCATTTTCCCACCTAAAATGAGTGGTAGTCTTTTTTTTTCTGAAAGACTTGGTCTAAAAGTTTGAAATAATTTCCCAACAAAGGCTCTTGTGTTTACACATTTCATTATTGATAAGGTTTTAAATTTCCAGCTGAGCTTTCTTCCCATATATAGCTATTTAAATGGTTCTGATGTAGCTACTTAGATGTTCTATTTCTTTTTATGTAAGTTTTGGTAGTTTTTATTTTTCAAGGAATTCTTCCATTTCACGTAATGTGATTCATTTATGTGCATAAAAGTCTTCATAATATCTCATATTATTTATTTAACGTGATATATACTATTGTCTCTGCTTTTATTCTAGAAAGGAGTAATTTTGGTTTTTTCCTTTTATTTCTGTGTTACTTTCTATATGAGTTTTATCAATTTTATTGATCATTCAAATAACATACTTCTGTTTTTGATACTTTTCTCTATTTTTTAACTTTATCTTTCAGAAACTTCTCTTATTTTATTTCTATCCACTTATTTTGTTTTTAATTTACTCTGCTTTTTAAATAGCTTCTTAAAAAATTATTGTTTGTGAATCTTTTTCCTATATTAAATACAATTTTAAGATCTCTATTTCTCGCAATTTTTGCTTTATCTAATCCTCTAATTATAATATTTAAATGTGTGTGTGTGTGTGTATATATATATATTATATATGTATAAATATATCTTATATGTATATATATCATTTAGGGCCAGATGTGGTGGCTCAGGCCTGTAATCCCAGCACTTTGAGGGGCTGAGGCGAGTGGATCACCTGAGGTCAGGAGCTCCAGACCGGCCTGGCTAACACGGTGAAACCCTATTTCTACTAAAAATACAAAAAAGTAACAGGACTGGTGCTGCACCCTGTAATCCCAGCTATTGGGAAGGCTGAGGCAGGAGAATCACTTGAACTTGAAAGGCGTAGGTTGCAGTAAGCCAAGATGGTGCCATTGCACTCCAGCTTGGGTGTCAACAGTGAAACTCTGTATATATATATATATATCATTAAGTTAAAAATATTTTCTTTTTTCCATTGTGATTTATTTTATCTGTTAACAAGTAATATAATTATTGATATGCTTGGGCTTATATCTTTTATTTTGACGCATATTTTAAAATTTGTCTCATCTTTTATTTGTTTGACCCCTTTTATTACTTTAGATTAAGTAAGGAGCTTTAGTCACCTAATCGATTTCCTTTTTTAGGTTTTTGGCTATATTTATTTGACTTCTCTAGGAAATAGAATATGCAACCTTAATGTACCCTAGTCTACCTTGAATTAACATTGTATGGGTCTGTATGTATTGTAAGAACCTTCCAACAGTATAGTTTTACCCCTTTCTAAACTTCATATATTATTGCATACATTTTCTTTCTTATATTGATTAAATCAGAAATGCTATTATTTTTGTTTAAAGACTAAAATAGCTCTTAAAACTAGCAAATGTAAAATATGTTAAGTATTTATTCAAATATTTACTAAATCTGACATACTTTAATCTTTCATGTAAATCCAAATTTCCATCTATTTCTCTTTGGACTAAAGAACTTTCCTCATTATTTCTTGTACTATAGGCTGGCTACTCGCAGCTTTTCTCCTGGGTGTGAATCTTGAATTTCTACTTCTCTACATGTCTAGTAGTTTTTATTGTTTTCCATACATTTAGAATACTGTGATGTTAAGAGTAAGGATTTTATTGTCTTGCTTAAAGAGCGTTGACTTTGGTTTTGGCAGGACGTTAATCTCCTACCGGATGAGATAGATCATGTTCAGTCTTAGGTTGAAACTTATTTAAGCCAAGCCTACAACTAGTATAGCCCTAGACTTAATGTTTGGTTTTTCTGTGGACTCAGTTCTAAACTCTGAATGTTCAGTGGGATCCCTTTACATCTTCTGATCTGAACTTACACTACCAGCAGTATCTGACTGTACCACATAGTTCCCCAATAGCTCTTCTCCAATGGCCTTTGCAGAGCACCGGTCCTGTGCATGTGCAGCTTTGTGTTTGGCTACAGACCTGAGAGGAGACTTACGCAGAATTGTGGGGCTCTTTCTCTGTGTAGTTCTCTCCTGTGCAGTACCCCACCTGCTCCACTCCAAATTCCAGCCAACTCAGCAATACCAAATTCTCTTTAACTCAATGTGTTTGTTGCTCTGTGTTTGAGCTTCACATTCTTACCTGTCATTTGGAAAATGCCTCAGAAAGAGAATGTTAATAAAAGAGGAATTCACCTCATTCACTTTTATTTTTAATATATCACATTTCTGTACTTTTTGTTGTCCATGACCAAAAATGTATCTTACCCTCTGTAGGGAACCAGTCCCACATCACCCGTGGGTACCCCAAGTTCAGTGGTGACAAAGGAATGAGAAAAAGACAGATTAAGAATGAAAGGGGGACCAGGGGGCCATCACTTATTACTGGAGGCAGTGAAGGCCCTGAGCTCTTATCTCTCACACTATTTTTTGGTTACAATCACTTTGATCTATAGGGTAGGGGTGGAGTGATGGTGAGAAGAGGATGACATGATGGTGGAGTGAATCAGTGAGCTAGAACTGAATCAGTGAGTGGGAACTGGTGTGTCATTCCAAAGATTGATAATAGTGGTGGTTTGGGAGTTTCACAAAACAAGAACATGCAGTTATCTTTAGCCTATTATCTATGTGCAGTTGGTGGAACGTGGGCCTTACAAAGAGCCTACAAGTCTGGCTACATTATAGTGCTAGGAAGGGGTTTTATGTCCTTGAGCACAATGTTAATGGTAACAGAGCCTAGGTGACCCTGCACCAAACATGAGGCATGGAGAGGCCTTCCTCCCCAGAGGCCTCCTGCAGCCTTCTGCAGTTTATTGTTTCTGATTTCTTTTATACATATGACCAGTTTATGTAGGCACACTGTAAACCCTTCCTCCATTGCTGCTTCTCCCAACAACCGTCAGTTATAGTTTATTTTATAGTAGATGGTAAAATCCTGCACTACTTACTCCATGAAAACTAGAAAATAGAGCCTAAACCCTTAACTATTATTTTAAAATTTCTTACTGTATGACAGTAATTTACAGATTATTTTTTAGGAAGAATGATTATGGACAGATTCGTGATTGTAAATATACTCTGTGTTGACATTGAGGTACCATTACTTTAATATATGGCAAATGACAACACCACGTCCAGATTATCATATAAGCAGAATCATATAGTAGGTAGACTTTGAGACTGGCTATATTCAGTCAGCACAGTGCATTTTGAGATTCATTCATATCGCATTCATCAGTAATCTTGTTCCCTTTCATTGGAGAATAACAACCCACTGCATGGATGACTGTAGTCATTTTCTTATTCAGCTCACCGATTGAAGAACATTTCTTTTTGCATCTTTTGGCAATTATAAATAAAACCACTAGAAATATTTGCAGAGAAGTTTTTGTATGGACATTAGTTTTCGTATTAATTGAGTAAATACCCAGGATACAGACTGCTAGGTCATACAGAAAAGGTTTAATTTTCAAGAAACTGAAAAAATATTTTTCAAATTGTACCATTTTGCATTACCAAAATTATTGCCATATTGCAATAAATGTATGATAATTCCAGTTGCTACACATTCTTGTTAATACTTGACCTTTGCAGAATTGTTATTGTTACTATTGGCATTTTAAAAGGGCACTTAGTGGCAATGCACTGTAGTTTTAATTTGCACTTCCCCTACATCTAATAGCGATTTCATATTTTTATGTGATATCTGTATATGTTTTAGATTGTACATGTCTTTGTTGGAATATTTTGCCCATTTATTAAAATTGGGCTTTCGCTTTATTATTGAATTTTGAGATTGGTCTACATATTCCACATACAAGTTCTTTTACATAAATATAATTTTTCAAATAAATATTTTCTTAAAGTGATCAGCTGGACTTTTTATTCTTTTCTCAGTATTTTTAAAAAATCATAGCATCCATGAAAATCTTAAAGTTTAATTTAACAATTTTTTCACATTTAATTTTACGGTTCGTGATTTTGGTACTATATCTAAAAATTTTATATATAAGACAAGATTACAGCAATATTTTAATGTATTTTCTTCTAGAGTGTTTCTAGTTTTAAGTTTTCATCTTTCCTTGGAGGTACCTTTCTCTCCTTACATTTTTGGGTAGTTGTTTGCCTTGCAATTCCAACTTTTAGTTGGTCACAAGAAAATTTGTAATTTTGCAGATTGCATGGGGGTTTTGGTAATGTTGTAAGAGTGAGAATGACTTAATTTCTATCTATCTCCCAAGTGAAAGCTCAGAAAATTAATATATACATAAATATATTCCTACTGATATCGTTTTATCATAAAATACTTCAAAATAAATGCAGAGTTTTAAGTCTACATAATATTTTAACATGTTTCTCAGAAATTCTATAATATCACAAAATTATTTGTAATGCCAGGTGGCTGTAATAAGTAGAGTATATTATAATTGACTACCAAAATAAATGTCAATATATGTTGATATATGCACATCACCACCTAGAAAAGATAGTGTTCTAAATATAGAATAGAAAAGATAGTACTCTAAATATAGATTGTTGATCCAATTTTTAGAGATATGTATGTCTAGACTTGGTACTACTAAAATTGATAAAAAGATTTATTAAAATAAATATTTTAAGATTTTTCTCCTGAATGTAGCTGAATTGCACTTGTTTCTACTACTTTGATCTTCTAAAGACAACTGATAACAATGAGGATAAACTTATCAAATCTTTGCTGAAAAGGGTCAAAGTTGGAAAATACTTAATTATAGTCCTCTTAGAAAAGTTTTCTATATCTCAGATCAATAATCCCCCTCTAATTTAGCATACTTTTATAGGCCCATGAATTTCAGGAGTTAGTTAACTTTATGCACCTTTCATTAACTAGTTTGAAGATTTTATATAGATTGGAGAATTTTTGAGATTACATTTTTTATATTTAGAAATTGAGCCATCCATTACACTACCTGGAAATTATTGACATATGTCTATCATAACTGACACATTTTATTTGGAGTTAAAAGTCTAAGTTACCCAATAAGATTCTGTGTAATGCTAAATGTTAATATGAAAACACTGGGTGTCTGTAGGTGGACATGAGACATTTCATTTTGACTGTTGGAATTTCATTATTTCCAAATATTTGTCTTTGTGAAAACTGAAATATCTCTTTTCTGAAAGTCTGTTCTACTTTTATATGCAGATGAAAAGCAAAAAAAAAAAAAATGGCATTTATGTGTGGAAGGTAGAGGCTGAGTAAAAGTTCAGTGAATTCATTCTTACATATATCACATCCATGGTCCGCTGGGATTTTTCTCTCATCTACGTTAGGTATATGTTGCTAAATTGCGATTTGTCACCTATTCTTTTGATTTTTATTTTCTTTAAATGTCTTTCCTTAGACTCCATTTAAGCTTAAAAGGACATCTTCAGTTGCACCTTTTCAGATTACTTCTGAAAAATTTGTAGGGTCAATTTGGTAAATCACTCTATTTACTTTAATTCAGGAATGTGAATGAAACCATTCTGTTCTCTGTATCCTGAAACATAAATAATCATGAAAAACTTTATAAAGTTTTCTAGATGTTATACGTTATTAACTCTACTAAACATACGCTTTGTGTACTACTACTGGAAAATAATAGCAATAATAATATACTAAAATTATATAGAAAGAGTGATTGCTCTGTATAACATAATACATTGCTTATTTACTTTTTCATGTAATCCTCAGAAGAGCCTAGTGATATTGGTGTTATTATTATTCCATTTTGTTGATGAAAACTTGAGGCCCAAAATTGTTAAAGAAGAACCTGTTTAATATCATACATCAAGAAAATAGTAGAGCCAGAATTTGACCCTAATGAGACAGTTCTAATAGTCTTCAGCAATATGCACTACATTACTAGGCCATATTACCATGGGTATAGCATATAAACGTGGAATATGTTAGGAGTCAACACAAATAAAGCAGCCTTTTCCATTGTCAATAGCATGTCTCTTCATTCCCTATCTTGTGCCTCATCTTCAGAGTATGTCGAATTCTTTGTTGTTCCCTAGTTTACTGCTGGCTTTTAAGTTGATGTCATTGTATCTGTTGTTTCTTCTCCACTTAATACTTCATTAAATTTTACCTGAGTCATCATTATATGTCATGGTAATTGGCTCAGGAGCTATATCCTTCAGCAGACTTTCTTATGCTGTTTTCACCAACCGTAATTGAGAAGCTACCATCAAGTCTGCCCCAGGTAAATTTATGCAAATCCCCATGACATTTGTATATGTACTATAATTGTTTGTTCATTTTCGTATTTGAACAATAAAAAACTTAATGTCATAGTCTTAGTTCATACTTGATATATTTTTATTACATTTATTAATTAATGATGTTTGGCAAAATAAAACTTTAAATTTAGGTATCTGTCAGTCTTGAGCCCTGAAGCTTAAAACATTCTATTCCACCTATTAAGTTGCCCTGTAAAATATGATGCATTATCTCTTAACCTAATGGAGAGAAGATTATAAAAGCTAATTATTATATCCATTTTTTTCTGGACGGATGTGTTATTAAAGTAGTTGGGGCTTTTAAACAGAAACTGAGGACCTGAATTATAGAGAAAAATTTCTATTTTTGTAAGTGGAAGAAGCCCAGGAAAGATAGGGCTGAATTGAATTTTCAGAAGAAAATACCTTTGATAAATAATTCTTCTGTACCCAAGTTTTCTTTAAATCCTACAGAGATGAATAAAAAAGTGTGCACACAAATAGTTCTCTAACTCCACTGTAAGAAAGATGTAGCAAAGTAAACACACACACACACACACACACCAAAAAACACACAATTTTCCTGAAGAATAAGAATTTTTTGTTTTTTTATATTATAAAATTTAAAATATATTTTAATGTATTTTTTGGTAAAACAACTAATACCTAGGATAGCGAAAACTATCTTGAAAGAGAATAGACACCTAACATTTTTCAATTTTAAGAATTACTTTATAGCTAAAGTAATCAAGAGTGTGGTACTAGCATAAAAGTACAGAAATAAATTTATCCATCTAGGGTCAATTGATTTTTTTCTTTTTAAAATGTATGAATGTTTCATAATAATCGTAATTATTTATGTACTAATATATGACATTTTGATACATGTAAAAATCTGTGTTGATGAAGTCAGGATAATTAGCATATCCATCACCTTTAAGATTTAGTATTAGTATTTCTTTACCATAAGAACATTCAAAAACCTCTCTTCTAGCTATTTTGAAATGTACAATGCATTATTGTTAACTCTATTTAACCTACTAGGCAATAGATACCTAGAACTTATTTCTCCTAACTGTAGCTTTTTGCCTATTTAATAATTTTTCACCATAGTCCCTTCTCTTCCTGCCTCTCCCCGATTTCTGGTAACCACTATTTTACTCTGTACTTTTATGATAAGAAAAACTTTTTAGATTCCACATGAGTGATATCTTTCTGTTCCTGTCTTATTTTACTTAATGGCCTCCAAGTTCATTCACATTGCTGCAAACAACAGAATTTCATTCTTTTTATAGCTGAATAGTATTTTATTGTATACATCTACTATATTTTCTTTATCCATTCATCCACTGATGCACATTTAGGTTATTTCCCTATTTTAGCTATGGTTAATGGAGTTGCCGTACATGTAGGAGTGCAGATCTCTCTTCAACATACTAATCTCATTTCCTTTGGATATATATCCAGTAGTGGTATTGTTGGATCATATGGTAGTTCTACTGGTAACTTATGAGGAAACCTCCATGCTGCTTTTCATAATAGTTGTACTAATTTTCAGCAGTGTATGTGTTTGCTTTTCTCCACATTCTTATTGACACTGATTATCTTCCGATTTTCATGTAGTAGCCATTTGTACTCGAGTCAGGTGACACCTCATTGTAGTTTTTATTTGCATTTTCCTGATGATTAGTGATGTTCAGCATTTTTTCAAATCTGTTGGCCATTTGAATGTCTTCTTTTGAGAAATGTCTCTTCAGGTTTTTGGCCCAATTTTAAATGAGGTTGTTATTTTGTTTTGAGTTGTTGGAGTTTCTTATATATTTTGGATATTAGCTTCTTATAAAATGTACAGTTGACAAATATATTCTATAGTCTCCTATTCTGTAGGCTTTCTCTTTGCTCTATGGATTGTCTTCTTTGCTGTGCAGAGCTTTGTAGTTTTTCTAATCTCATTTGTCTATATTTTCTTTTGTTGCCTGTGCACTTCAGGTTTCATACAAAAGATCCTTGCCTAGACCAATGTTATGGAAATTTCCCCCTATGTTTCCTTCTAGTAGTTTTGTAGTTTTGACTCTTACGTTTAAGTCTTTTCTCCATTTTGAATTATTTTTATATGATAAGAGATAAGGATCTAAATTTATTCTTAATATGGTTTGGCTCTGCATCCCCACGCAAACCTCATCTCAAATTGTAATCCCCATGTCAAGAAAGGGACCTGGTGGGAGATGACCAGATCATGGTGGGGAGTTTCCTTCATGCTGTTCTTGTGATAATGCTTGAGTTCTCATGAGATCTAATGGTTTAAAAGTGTCTGGCAGTTCCCCCTCACTCTCTCTCTCTCCTCGTACGTGAAGAAGGTGCCTGATTTTTCTTCACCTTCTGCTATGGCTATAAGTTTCCTGAGGCCTCCTCAGCTATGCAGAACTATGGGTCAATTAAACCTCTTTTTAAAAAACTATATATATAAGTTACCTAGTCTCAGGTGGTTTATGGCAGTGTGGAAATGGACTAATGCGATTCTTCTGTACACATATATCCAGTTTTCCCAGCACCACTTATTGAAGCAGTTGTCTTTTCCCCGTTGTGGGTTCTTGGCACCTTTGCCAATATCAGTTGGCTATAGATGTGTGAGTTTATTTCTGGGCTTTCTATACAAAGCTATAGTAACCAAAATGCCACGTTACTGGCATAAAAATACACACATAGACTAATGGTCAATTGACTATTGACAAGAGTGTAAGGATTATTCAATGGGAAAATAATAGTCTCTTCAACATAAAGATTCAGGATAAGTGGATATTCAGGTGTAAAATGAAATTTGGCCATTGCCTACACTATATTCAATGATTGTCTTATAAAGGTTCTAAGACCTAAGTATAATAACTAATACTACAAAATTATTTGAAGAAATCATAGGGGTATTACTTCATAACTTAGGATTTGACATTAGTGTCTTAGATACAATATCAAAAGCATAAACAACAAAGAAAAATAATGGATACACTATACTTCCTCATAATTAAAAAAATACAAATCAAAGGACAGTATCAAAAAAGTAAAAAAATTATGTGAGAAAAATATTTGCAATTAATATATCTGATAAAACTCTAATATCCAGCATACATAAAGAATTCCTATAATTAAAAACAAAAAGACAACTCAATTACAAAATGAAAAACTAATTTGAATAGACATTTATCCAAAGAAATAAGTTTGCTGAGTTAGAGACCAAACTCATTGATATCTTACAGAGAAATAAACTGTAACACTTGGGGCTCCTTTTTTTTCTACTAGACAGAAATTAGTCATATAATATGTATCTTTGAAGAGTCTAATCACTTAATTATTTTTAAATAGCAAAGCCAAATAGAGATTTGTTATTTAAATAATTAAATAATGTTTAGTTTAAACTGACATGTAACACCTAACATGACATTGAAATGACTGATGCCCACCTGTTTGCCTTATCTCCTTAGTTTAAGTATTTTTAAAATCTATATGCACATTGAAAAAATTAAATTGTATATACAATTAAAGTCAATTGGCAAATGGGAAATGATTTGCAAAAACCAAAAAAGTCATATGCTTTTAAAAATATTGTATATACTAGTTGTCTCAAGTGTTATATGCTTATTAAATAATTACTTATGTATTGGTAAGAAAGCATAATTATTAGAGAAATTAAAATGTTTATAAATAAATAGCAGATAACAAAAACATGGCTAATATGCACAAGGTGGGGAAAAAACTCAGTGGTAATCAAGAAAACACTTATTTAAAGTATAATCACATACATTTGTGTACTTTTCAAATGAAATTTTTAGGGATAGCTTTCTCATTGTGATAATACAATCACTCACAAAGTATTAATGGGAATATAAATTGCTTAAATATTTCTAGGAACAATTTTATGTACATTCTAACAGCTTTAAAAACTTTCAAAGACTGCTGTGTAACAGATTTATTTCTAGAAATATGTCCTATGAATACAGTGAAAAATTTAATATTAATGCTAAAAGTAAAACTTTGAAACTAACTTACAATTAAGTAAATGTGATGGAATGTTAGTGCTTTCATTAAAAATAAAATGATAAAATAATTTTTAATTGTATGAGAAAATGATCATGATAAATTTTTTAAAATTCTGGACTTTCTGGGATGTTGTTAGATATGAACTACTTGGTATCAGTTAAATTTGGGCAAAATCTCAGAACACCCTTCAACACACTTTAGAAAAGAGCTATCAAACTGTTAGAACTTTGTGAGAAGGGAACTTCTTTGTCCCAGCTGAGTTAACCACCTCATTTTAAATATATTCTTCACATATTCACTAATTGAAAGTGTAATTGGAGGTCAGAGAATGGTGAGTTCCTTTGTAACTATGCTAGTTGGACAAGGCTTAATGAAAAATTACTTTTAAATTAGGTATTAGCTATATGTCTAAAATGTTAAATGGAAATATGATTAGAACAATATGCTATAGACTAGGCAACTTCCAGGAATTAGCAGGACACTTCAGAATCCTGTAGAGACAATACCATTCAAGGAAGCAAAGGATTCATTATAGAAAACTAAAGGACTTATACATAAGCTTATGGGAAGTCAATTTGAGGACTGTAGAGAAAAAAACAAAATACACTGACTGCATTAGCATAAAGCCAAGCTTCAAATGCCAAATAAATAGTTCCTATTACTAATAATTTATACTGATAATCAATCTTTCTTTTAGATAACATAGATATACTTTATTAGGTAAAACAAAAAAAATGTGTTTCCTACAGTGAATGTTAAATTCTAATTGTAAGATGTCTCCTTTTGTGCATGAAATTGTCAGCAATGGAAGGAATTATCATGTGTATCTAATATAAACCACTGAAGGTTGCAGCATGAGCCTCTCTCCAATCTTTCCCTGTACTGATGGAGAACCTGTGAGCTATTTGTGTCTCATACACTAACGAATCACGTATCTTGAAGTATTAAGTGTAGAGACATAGAGACCACTTTCCTCTGGTTTCTGTAAAACTATCTACTGTTTTTGGGACAGTCAGGGCTTCTTTGTTTCCTCTCTTATAAATATCAATTTCTCTAGTTCTATTTTCTGTAATAGCAAGAATTATTCCTTTTTATTAACACATAAAAAAACTTTAGGTAGGACATAATTTTTCAATAAATTCTGTGAATACATAACATTTTACCTCAATAATTCAATGATACCCTTCTGTCTATGGTTCCTCAGTGGTAGAGTACTAAGAATCTTCAGATTTCTGGATCCATGTTAGAAAGGCTTAGGAGTTAGCTGAGTATATAAAAAAGATTATTTCTCCAATAATCTCTTGTACTTACAATGCAATATTGCAATGAAAGGAGGAAATAAATCCCAAACAAACAGGTTGCTCCTCCCATAAGAAATGGGGAATAGTTTTATTTTTGGAAGTTACAAGACTAAAACTAAACTCTGAGGCCTCCAAAATAATGAATGAAATGATACAGATATTTTATGTGGAACACCTGGAGATTTATTAGATTCTTAATAAAAAGCCTAGGAGGATCATGACCAAGGAAATGAATGAAACTAAGAAAAGGTGAGATTTAATAAGGCTGAATCTTAGCCTTATTAAAGGGAAAAATCAACCCCTAAAAGATTAATGTAATAAGTCTCTCACCATATCTAATATAAAAGAAGAAATAGTTGATAGAAGATACCATCTGGAAGCATCTTTCAATAGACTTGTATAGACAATGCCCAACATAGAATTAAATAATGCTAGACATACCAAGTGAGAGGAACACATGACCAAAAATCAATAGAAAAACAGACAACAGGATAAAACAGATGATCTCAGCATTAGAGTAAACAGACATGGTCATTAATGAACGTTCTATTAGTGAAAATAGTGAAGATGTACACAAAAATTGTAACAGTAACTTGGGACCAAATATGCACTCTAGTATTTTAAAAAATCCAAATTAAGGAAAACACAGTGATAGGTTTGAGTAACAAGATGCATAAAATAACAGGATCAATCTATAGATGGGACAAAGTGAAATTAAAAAGTAAGAAGATAGGCCTAAATGCAACAATATCAAAAGCAACATTAAATGTAAATTGAATTAAAGCTCCATTTAGAAGACAAAGATTGTCTTTATGAATAAAGGGAAACCCATTCACTTATAGAAGAAAATGGTTAAATCTAAAGACATGGATAATTTGAAAACAAAAAGATAAAATAGATATATGTAAATCTACCAAAAGTAGATCACTATAGCTACATTAAAATTAGACGAGTCTACGTGTGTGTGTGTGTGTGTGTGTGTGTGTGTGTGTGTCTGTGAGAGGGGGAGAGAGAGAGAGAGAGAGAGAGAGAGAACGTCTCGCTCTTTCACCCAGGCTGGAATTCAGTGGCATGACCACAGCTGACTGCAGCCTCAACCTCCTCTTACAGAGGACTGGTAGTAATATGCTGAGAAAGTTGTAACAGAGGAAAGTGTATGGAGAGTTCTGGAAAAGTAAAAAGGGCTCAGAATTAATTGAGCAGAATGGGAATCATTTTCAGCAATTCTCAGCTATGGGAAAAGGCATAAAGAAATATGACCTAGATAGTCATTTAAGATTAATATTTTTAAATCTATATCAGCAAGAGGAGAAGGAGAAAGCTAGTTTAAAGTACTTAAAAGAGAGTGATCATAATGATTAACTAGAAAAAAGAATACTGAAAAGTAGGAAATGTAGCCAGAAGAGATAATAGGCGGGGAAGGGGCATTAAAGGATTGGAAGACCTAATATTTAAAATATTGCAGTAGAGGCACTTGAGGAAGTGAAATGGAAGGATCAGGCAACTAAGAACAGAATATGGGAGGCTTTAATTTGTGATTTTGAAGGTGGTCTCCTTTCTCATTTTAGCATGTGACCATAGAGGGTGGCTGAGCAAGAGTTGATTAAATATAGTTTTAGGTGCTAGGTAAAATAAATGAGACACTGGGTGTTCAAAACACCAAGAATAGGTGTGATAAGGAAGAGAGTGAGCTGGTCTATGAAATATTCATATGTGTGTGTGTGTGTGTGTGTGTGTGTGTGTGTGTGTGTGTGCGCGCGCGCGCACTCGCTCGCAAAGGAAGCACAGTGGGAAGGATGAAGAAATAGTTATTCCCATAATTGAGGTTAGGAAGATGATAGAATAAATTGATATAAGATTATTTTTAAAAAGGGGATTTTTAGCAGACAGAGAAATGGTAATGTGAGTATGGAGTGAAGATATATAATATGATATACCTTCTGACTCTGAGAAACAACTGTCTTTGATAATAGCCTTTAGAGATGGATACAGAGGGTCAGTACCCTTAAGGTTTAGTCAATTAAGGAAAAGAAGAAAACAATATTCTTGATAATGTTTAGGGCATAAAAAGTTTTATTTGATTTTTTACATAGTGGATGAGCAGTCACTTTTATTAAATTCCTTGTTTGACAGTATGAAGAAAATAGAAAGATTAAGTTTATTTCTTTTAGCTAGAGCCAATATGGTTTGATAACTGGTTGGATATAAACTAAACTGAATACATTTAGTAAGATCAGTGTTGTAAAAGGAGATTGATGTTGTTCATTTAAATAGAAAATAGAGTGTAAAAAAGATATGAAAAATTATTGTGGTTTGAGGCACACTGAGTTTTAGATACCAAATAATATGGTTCTATGACAAACATCTTTTATGTCTCCAAGACATCCCGATATACATACACATATTGCTTATAAGTGTACTTACATTTATTATAATAAGTTATAATATCACAGGCCCCTCTATGTGTTTTGGATTGATATAAATATTCCTTGTTGTTCTCTCAGATTAGATATTTTAAATTCAGAAACAATGCCTTTTTGATGTATATTTGTAGTAACAATTTGACAAGGTCATCTTATTTCCATTTACATAGCATGTGAATTCTTAGTTTAGATTTTATGGGTCACTAGATGGTCTATAAATTTAAGCGCCAAAACTTTTTTAAATTGCATGCAAAATTTGCATGTATATTTAATTTGAATTTTTGGATAGTGATAATTCTCATCTGATTCTCAAAGATTTACGATATAAAAAAGTTGAGAATTACTGCCTTAGGAGACACAAATGTTGCATAAAATTAGAATGACATGGAAAATTGAGCATAGTAGTGGAGAATGGAGCTAATAGTGATAGTTTTCACACTAGATTTTTAAAAATAAGTATAAAGTACCTTGATCTATTTCCTAGCACATAATCATGAACCAAATCTTACTAATATTATGTAAACTTATTATTTCATTTATTAAAATGACTGAGGTGTATATTTAATGACAATTATACAGAGTAGAATCTAAGTCTCATATGTTGTCTACTTTAAATTAGTATCTCGAGTTAATTCATTTTATAAAATTCTAGAGCTAGGGGTCACTCTCAAGAATGTGACTGAAACATTTCTTTTCCATTATGGTAGTGCAAATTACCTAAGGTCTCAAATTTTATAGTTGTGATGAAGTATATAGATAAGCAGAGAAAAATTTTTTGTTTGATCCGAAATGCTATCAACCTCACTTCAGGAAGGATATGGTTATCAAATTAGAAAAAAATACTTTTATTCACCAGGTTGTCTGATGACCTTGTTGTTTCCTATGAACTTTCTCCCTCTCTCTTGTTTCCAGTTCTTCCTGAATATATGCAATAGTAGGACAGTAAAACCATCTCTCATATAAGTTTATTCAAAAAGAAAAAAATATAGTTAAAAAGCACTGAAGAAAGGGTCAAGCTAATAGCAACAAAATATAAGAACAAAATTTCCTTGTTTGAAAGATGTTCAAAGTCAATTTTCCAGAAATTATTTTTCTAACCGCAAGGTAACCGATAGTAATATTAATCATTAGTACTGCTATTTGTTAATATTGAGAAAGATAGTGTATAAAATCTAATGGCCATTAACACATCATTAGAGATTTCAGATTTAAGGGCTTAGGAGCAATAGCACTAAAACAAAGTCAAAGTCAAAGCAATATCTTCTTTGAGTCATATTTTATATGGATATAAGATTAATTATAAAATTTCATTTAGTCAAGAACTTAAAAATTAATAATAGCAATATTTCTTCCTTTTAAAAAGTAGGACTTAGGAGTATTAGATAAAGAAATAAAAACCTACCTTGAGGTTATAAACAATCATTCTGATTCTCTCTTACTCTTCTGTAATAGATATCACATTAACTAAATTTATATTACAACCTCTATTTGAAAGTATGAAATTGTGAATATCGTATTTTTCTCCTCTGTCATGTCAGAATTAACAGACCATTTGTATTTATATGGATTCAAAATAGAACAATCCTAGTTATCATCCCTGCTGTTATGTCAATATAATTGACAGTGATGGAAGATTGTGTACACAGTCTTCTGCCTATACTATAAAAGTATATTTGATTATTTTTACTCGTAATTCAAACTTAATCCCATTTCAACAAAATCCCAAATCGTATGATTCAGAAAGAAGTTTATATTTGACTCCTACCATTCAAAAAGACAGTGATGAAATAAAAATGAATTTAGCAAAGCCCCTAAGCTGAATAACTTCGATTCGGACTGTCACATCTAGACCAAGATCAAGATATGAGTGAACAAATAAGTTAAAGGATGAGTTTTCACAGTGGCCTAGTGGCCTATTTTTAGTTTTCTTTAAGGACTAAATAGAAAAAAAAATGTAGCATGAAGCATGAGGATCCAGATTATAAGTAACAGAGTATTTTCTGAAAATTCAGTTATTAAATATCTAAATGGATGTTATTGATGCTGTGAATCTACTTTGTAGATGCTAGGACTGGCTTTCAAGTATAGTCTATTTGAGACAATCCACATGGCTTTAACCTGACCAAAGCTGTGCAGTGAATGAAGCTATATCCATCACTGTGCTATGTTAACATACATTACAGTTATGGATTCTGAGTGCATCTTCACTTTTTTGTTGTTGTCATTAATAAAGTATATTCACAATTTATTTTTATTGTGAAGAGATAATAGCTATTTATGAAGTCATCCAATCAAACCTCCTACCACTGTATGCTTGTTATCTTTATTAGAAGTTGTTTTTTTGTTTTTTTTTTTTTTAAAAAAGTGTATCTAGGGAAAAAAATGGTAGTTTCCTCTAAAAAGTTCAAAATGTGCATGCCTGTTGTTGTGGTAACCTGTAATTCAGTATATTTTAGCTTTTAAGTAGCTGGCTATCTATAGTTTCATTTATTGTTAATGCAGCATATATATATGAACAATAAATCACTTAATATTTGGCAATGTTATGTTTTAAGAATTTTTTTATCTAAATTCTCAAAGAAAACCAAAGGTAAACTCTGCTTTTCTCCTTTCCTCCCTAGGGACTTACTGAGTTTCTTAATAAAGTGTTAGCACATAGCTTTTATCTCAGGCTCTGATTTCTAAGGAATTCAAGCTAAGATGGTAAATAAAATTATATAGCAAGAGAATTGGCCCAATATCTTCTTCTTAAATTATTTTATTTAGCAGAGATGTTTCCTCATGAAATGCCTAGACTGGGAACCAGGGCCATTTCTTTAACACATAAATTTATTTGCAGAGATACATGGACTTTCAGGCATTTATGAAAGCAATTCCCATGCATTTTGTGAGCTGACCATTTAAAACTACCTTGTACATTATTAAACCTATTTCTAATGTTTTTGTGCATGTTGTGAGCACATCACAAACACAAAGTCCAATGTAGAGGTAGATCATTGAGGAATACCAGCCTCTTTTTATGAGGTCTTAATGAAGTGCTGCTACCTTTATTAACCTAAGGGTTTGGTATGATACTTAGAAGCATATTCAGTGAGATACTGGTAAGATTATATCAAACCAATGACAATTTCATTGGCAGAATATACATAGCTTGGTAAATAGCAATATAGAGAATATATAAGCTATGATGTCTGTTATATTTCACTATCTTTTATCTTCTTTTAAGACTTTTTTCAACTTGAAATGAGTTGCACAATAACTTTGAGTACTTGGGCAGGATAATCTTATATACTCATGATCTCACAACATGGCTTCTCTGCATACTTTTTCCATTGAGGTCACTTTGCTTGCTGTAATTTGATTAAATTATTTGGAGGACTCAGTAAGGAGAAGCAGATCACAAAGATTTTGTGACTATAACATATAATATGGTTTTAAAATAAATGAAAATAATAAATGTTATACACAGATATATAGGAGAAAAAGGTACACAAATGTATTTATGTGCACATGGGCATAGAGGTCTCACAAAGAGGGGCCAGATAGCTGAAGCTTAAATACCTTACAGTAGGGGAGGAAAGTGTGGGGCTGTTGGCAATGTTTTTTGTTTTTTTTTTTTTTTTCTTTTTTTAATTTTTAGGGAGAATGAATGAGCTCGCAAGACCAGACAATTGTTTGTAAATGATTATTTTGGGAAACTCAATGTGACTGAAAAGTTATGGAAAGGTGAGGGTTGGAACTGCACTGTGAACAGAGGTAGTCTTACTAGACAGATGAATTCTCATAGGTAATCTCTTTGTGCTGCCCTCAAAAGAGTAGATAAAAATTCTGTCTGGACATGGTGATGACTTCTAGTCTCTGTCTCTTTTATTTTCCTCTTGTGGTTAATCTTTCCTGGTTACTTGCTTACATTCCTAAGGAGGGAATTTTAAGACAATTGCATTTTTTTGGAAAGAAGTTTTTTTCCTCAGATCAGGAGATTCCAGAGAAATTTCCTCCCTGCACTTGGGGTGAAGGGCGAGTAAAGAAATAAGAGAAGATTAGAAAGCTAGGCAGATTCTACGTCTTCCCAATTTATTTTAATTCAAGATGCTCAGCATGCCAGAACACCATAATTCAGGGTATCATTCTCTGTACCTCAACACTTGTGATGCTTTTTTCTTACCAGTAGCTTACTAGCAATAATAACTTTCACTTCATTGACTTTGCAATTACTCATGTATTAATTGATTATAATAGAAAGGTTACCCTTAAGTCTACTTGAAAAGACAGATATGTAAACAAATAACACAGAATGATTTATGTGTTAGGAGGACTATTGGTCTAGAATTAGCAGAAATGAAGAAGTGACTATTTCTGAGTAGAGTTGTAAAAATATAATTTGAACTGGCATTTGAAGTTTACCAGATAAAGAAGGAAGAAGGCATATTATGTAACAGAGTTGCAAAAGATGAAACTTATGAAAGAACATGACCCAATTAACAATCTCTTCATGGTTGAACATCATTGAACTTTACGAGGATAAAAGTGAAAAAAGATAGAAGACAGTAATGGGGAGACAGGCAGATGCCATATTGAAAAAGTCAGTTGTGTTATTCTGGGAAATTTAGACTCTTTTTAAGATGTGAGAGGAAACCATAAATAGTTATGTTACTGGTGGAGAGTGTCCAGGTTCTTGGGGTCTTGAACACAGAATTGGACAAAATGCACAAAGCAAGAAAGGAATTAAAAGATTTTTATTGAAAATGAAAGTATGCTCCACAGTGTGGGAGCAAGTCCAAGCATTGGGGCTCAGGGACCCTGTTACAGAAATTGTGAGGGTTTTAATATCCTCTAGGGGTTTCCATTGGTTACTTGGCATAAGCCCTATGCAAACGAAAAAGATGAAGTTTCAAAGTCATTTACTCAGTGTACACCCTATAGAGAGGTTATTTCCTGTCATAGCTGAAGTGTGAGTTGGCCTTATGTTCCCTGCATCCAGACCCCATTTTCCTGCCTCAGTTAAACAGAATGCAGAGTCGTAGCATAGAATGAAAGGATCAAATTTGAATTTTTAGAATAATAGCCTTGAAGACAGTATAAAATACTGATTAGAAAGAAAGGAGAGTATGATAAGGAAATAGTTCAGAGTGTTTTAGAACAGTCCAAGTGAGAAGTGAGCACCTGAACCAAGCCAGTGGATATAAAAAATATGTGGAGAGAGCAGAGTCCAGTGAGAGAAAAAATGTAGATTTATTAACAGTTGATGTAATATTTGTTGGTGAAGGCAGGGGAGAGAAATAAATCAAGGGCCACTTACATTTTTCTTTGCAGAGCACATGGCACAGGATATAAATTAACAATCACTTCAGCCATGCAATAAAACCCTGCTACTGAATGTCTGCTCTGTTTGAATCACCATACTGAGCAATAAGAATGTAAAAATGAATGCTGTAAGATTCCAAAGAAGCTGTGACATGATCAGTCAATGCAATCAGTTAATCAGTTTTAGTTAAGGCTCAAGTAAGTACACACCACATTCCAAGTAAGATGTGAAACTGCCATTTAGGACTTGCAAAAGAAACATCAGAAAATAATTTATACTACCTTCAATGCCCACCCAGATTAAGTATACTCACATAAAGGAATTTTAGAGAATTTTTAGAGAAATCATTTCACATATGTGTCCCCTGCTGTCCCCCAAGGAAGAAGCATGTCCACCTCTAGCACAGGTGGAGTAGCATCAGTTGCTTTAGGTGGAGAATGGGATACATGTCCCCTCGCACTTGGGAGACATAGTGGACCAGTGTTTGACTTCGCCTGAGAGATTTAAAAGGTTTTGACACATTGGTCTGGCTTTTACTCCGTGAGTTTAGCACACAGAAGATGCTGTGTTTCCCCTGGATCTGTCTTCCATTTAAGTGGGCTGTCATTAGGAGTAAAGCAACTCCTACTGGGGTGGCCCCAGGGGCATGAAACCAGCCTTCAGCCACCAGCAGCAATAGAAGGATTCCATTGCACAAAGAACCCGGCAGGGCAGGGATCTCCAGTAGTTGGCTATTGTCATCAATGAATCAGGGAAAGAAGCATTCCAGGAAAGAGGAAAGAGGGTTGCCTGTAAGTATCTGGTGTGGTGCTAATACTAGCTCAGGACAGTATTACTGGGGCAAGAATACTCCCTTTCCTTTTATGTTTTCTCTAAACTCTGATGCATCTGATATGGCAGAAAAGGAAAAGGAAGAGTGGTGATGCTGAGTGATCAAAGAGAGAAAGGTAATGTCTCCCCTTGACGCATGAATACAGCTAATGTTGGCAGGCCCCAGCCAAGGGAAAGAGGGGCAATTTGAAGCCTTTGGATTGTCCATTAGATTAAATACATGAATTATTACAAAGAGAACTTTCCATTTTCTGAGAATATGCTGAAAACTCAAGGTTTTCATAAGGTTTTATCAAAAGAGATAGAGAAGAAGTCATCATAATGAGAGAATAGGAGATGGAGGAATTCCAACTTGAAGTCTAATTTAGCCTTATGAGTTTACATTTGGTTTCCATACTGATTAGAAAACTTGCTGTTTGATCTTGGTTACTTAACCAAAATTTGACTGAGTCAGGAGACCTAGCTTTCAGATCTGACCTGCATAACCATGGGCACATGTTTTCATCACCCTATGTTCTGTGTTCTTATATGTATATAAAAGACAACTCATTGATCTGTGATGTCTGATACCAAATTCTAAAATTCTGAGTATCAGATGAATAATATGTCTTGTATATATTTCACTTGTTTAAAAGATGTTAATGAATGAGCAAACCTGAGTTTGCCAAAATCCTAGGGAACAAATAAATGTAGAGCCACAATTTTTATTTTATATAATGCTTAGACTACAGTATTTTAATTATCACTACTATTATGAGAGCTACATTATGGTTTTAATAATTTTGATAGTAGTGTTTCTTATTTCAATGACTGAGAAGCATGAATACAAAATTATAAGCAGTAAATTTTGTGAGAAAATGTACAGAGAAAGGACATATTTGAGGTTGTTTAAACAAATCTTTAGGGACCCTCCAAATGAACATCACTTACAATAAACTCATATCTGGAGTACATTTTGAAGGAGATTTTTATATATAATAACGTGATTAGAAACTAAGTGAAGACTATATTAAATCCTTGTAGCATTAAAAAATAATAATACAGCATCAGAACACAGAGATTTTCATTCTTTATAACCTAAACTTGTGCTCTGAAATCAAGTGCTATTTGGCTTTATCAAACGTTTCTTGTTAAATCCTATCTGAATTTAAACCAACAACTTGTACACAGCTTAGTAAGGTGAAATATTTATGGACCAACTGTCTCCTTGATGACTGTAGAGTTATAACAAACCTTAAGAGTGCTAAAAGATTGTCAGATGTTGAATTCACTTGAAATTTCTAGCCAACTCCACAAATGAGGTCAGAATATGCCTTCTATTATGTTTAATACTTTATTTTCTCTTGTCAAATATTTGGAATATGGTTTACTTCATTACTGTTAGAAACAGCAGCAACAATAATAGCATAATAGTATACTCAAAACTGTAGTTTAACGTATACAAATGAAACTTCAAGAAAACATGCAACTATTAAAAATATTAGAATATATATATAGAGAGAGGAGGGGATTTGAAAAAAAAAAAATAGCCTGAAGAATTTTACCCTGAAGCCTATTTCTAACAAATACCATGAGGGGAAGAAGACTTTTTGTCTGAATGTTTGCTTATTGGAAATTTGCAGGTATGTTTGCTAAAAAATAGTTCAATTTTTCTTGTAAAACAACATAAATATTTTTTATCTCTTTTAGACTTCTAAGATGCTAGGGTGATGAAGTCTCTATGATTTTGAGTTGAGATAAAGTATAAAATGTTTTGTTATGCGTGTCTTGAGAGGGTATTATAATGCTCATTAGTTTTCACACTTAGTATCCAGACTGCATTTGATATTGGCTGTGTTTCTTTTCTTGGTTAAGGTTGAGTATTGAAAGAGTTTACCAAACACAACATGATAGTAACTTACGTGTATGTTATCCAAGACCTTGGATTTTCTTGTTAGAGATTTAAAATATAATATGCAAAAATTCTCAATTGTTAATTGTAAAACTTTAGGGTAGTATAGTAGTGTAGTTAAACATCTTGCTTGATAATAATAAAAATCTAAATTTAAATGTCTTTGTGAGGATTGGGAAATTCACCAGAAGATTGGATGAGAACTACTTTCTTTGCAAGTTTATGGAGAGTGTGAGGACTTGAATTGTTTGTCCATCTGAGGGATCTTTGTGTGGGAGAAATGTGTGGCAGCTAACAGTCATTTCAGAAGGAGAGAGCTTTGTTCACATTTCAAACCTAGAGACGTTTTGCCAGACTATAAAGGAAGGAAATATTCAGTCATTTTCAAAGTGCAATGAAATTTGTTGTTATTAACATAGCAGCATTGAGCCTGAGACTAAGCTCTAAAGAGACTGACACACATAAAGAATACATTTTCTATTATTTTAATTTGAATTATTAAATATTTTTATAATTTTTTAATCATTTAAAATAAAGGCTTTAATGAATTATTGCCATTGAGGAAAAGCTCATGATGAGACTTAAGTGATCAAAATTTTGTACAGAATTTCTTAGTTTTTATTAAGAAATTTTACTTTATTTTAATGTAAGTTCATTTTTTTTTAATTTGACTTTCACACTGACATATTTGAGTTTATATAGGAAATGAAAATAGTTTTCTGTCATCTCCATCTAAGAGTTAACTCATGATTTCTCACATAAATTTTTTTACATTGGACCCTAAGTTACAGTTCAAGAAATTACAATTCAAGTGTAAAATTTTAGTGAAATTTTAGTTTTTCTACCTGACACAGTCAAAATAGAGATTATAACAAGCTGTTCACCAATATTATGAATTTTCAAGTAAACTTAGAGTCCTACTAACCTCAGACAGCCAATGGCTTAAAATTACAATGAACATAATGTATCCTACAAACCAGGATGTGTTTAAGTTTGAAAGGAGGTACCACACAGCAGTGTGCAAGAGCATCTTCCTGGACGCTTGCAAGAGATTACTGTGTGCTTTCACTGACAACTCCAGGTTCAATCATGTCATATTAGTAGCTTGAAATCAGCCAAAGTGGAATCATTTACACCACAACATTTCTAAGTGCTACAAGTCAGGACTTTTACTTCCGAAGAGCCAGCCACACTTTTACCAGAATGCTTGTGGTTATTAAGGACAAGAGTGCAATTTGAGACTGTCTCAGGAAAAGTTCATTGTATAGTCACCATATATGGAATTTATATAACTCAGCTGTGAAAATTTCATTTAACGCCTGGGCGTGGTGTCTTACACCTGTAATCCCAGCACTTTGGGAGGTTCAGGCAGGAAGATTGCTTGAGCTCAGGACTTCGAGACCAGCCTCAGCAATATGATGAAACTCTGTCTCTTCAAAAAAAAACAAAAATTAGCTGAGTGTGGTGGCAGGAGCCTGTAGTCCCAGATACTCGAGAGGCTAAGTCAGGAGAATCGCTTGAACCTGGAAGGCAGAGTTTGCAGTGAGTCAATATCACACCACTGCACTCCAGCCTGGGGAACAGAGTGAGACTCTGTCTCAAAAAAAAAAAAAAATATTTAAGGCATTGGTAAGTGAGTAAAAGCATGCAATATATGGAAAGTTTTTTGATGGTGCATGGAAATTAGGTCACCTCCATATTTAAGAAAAATGAACATGGAAAAGTTTAACTTTGGCTTTTCAAGGTAAGATTCATTACGAGAGATGTAAAACTGAGATTGAGGCTTTTAGCCGCAGTTGCTCAGTTGTTTCTACAAAGCACAAATGCTTTATAGTAGATATGGATCAGGAACTTCACTTGGACAGCTGAGGTTTTAGAAGGGGACAAGGAGGTAGAATGTTTGCAGAGCAGTCATGATATAAAACCCCAGACAAGGAGGTCAATCTGTCTGTTTCATCCCCAGAAGAAAACCAGGAAAAATCTTTCTATATATTGGAGAAACATATAGGAAGTTAGAGGAAAAGCTGTCTTGTGTCTCAGGCTTACTCCAAAACCTAAGTCAAAATTGTAATTCCAGAAACCACCTCCAGTGAAGCAGTATTCCTAAATATCTCCTGTTGGTCAAATGAACATCTTGTTCACAACATTTTTTTCTTGATCTTGCTGGATATGAAACTATCTACAAGTCTTCATGGAGATAACTCTACTATTATATATTAAAGCTCACATTTAACAATTTATATGACTCAATCAAAATAAAAATGATTCTCATCTAAAGTTTTTAGACTGAATTATAGATAATCCTAAATAATGTAAAGAAATTTCTAAAGAACATTATTCATAGATCCTTTTAAGATTTCATTTATTATATAGTCAACTCCTATACATGATTTCTTTGTGCGGTATAGTATACACTCACATATTTCCCATTTTAAGGAAGAAAGGTATAGTCTTCATGTAACCCAATCTTAGTTAATATAATACCCAAAGATATTAAAACCCTTCAGGCAATAAGCAAAGGGATAATTTGAAATGTTGTTTTATACTTATTTCTGTTTAGCCTGAAGCTTGGGCCATGTTGAGATGGTCTAGATTTAGAAACATTGAAGCCATATTAGTTCATTTTAAAATGTAACTGGAATATTTCTCAGGACTATCACCTTTCTCAAAATACATTGAAAAAAACCTTATGTGTAAAATTTGTACATATCCTTTAGATTTAATTTTTTGTGTGTGATGGAGTCTGCAAACAATTGCACATTCAGGTTTCAATTTGTGTCACTCAGGCTGGAGTGCAGTGGCACGATCTCAGCTCACTGCAACCTCCACCTCCCAGGTTCCAGCGATTCTCCTGCCTCAGTCTTCTCAATAGCTGGGATTACAGGCATGGGTCACCATGCTTAGCTAATGTTTTATTATTAGTAGATACAGAGTTTCACCATGTTGGCCAGGCTGGTCCAACTTCTAACCTCAGGTGATCCACCTGCCTCAGCCTCCCAAAGTGCTGGGATTATAGACGTGAATCACCACACCTGGACTTAATTTTTATTTTAATAAGAAGTTAAGGCCTTTCATGAAATTATGTCATCAAATATTTATTCCATTTACAGTTAATCCTTATTTTACCTTATATGGTGTTTAAAATTTTTATCCCTTTATTAGCAAAGGCTTATTACATTATAAATCAATATTTAAATGACAAACAGATGTGAAAACACACATTCTTTCTCAAAATTATTGAAATGACATCAAGCAAAAACAAATGCAGACTATTGACCCAGTCAAACCTGGGCTGACTCCACAGTAGTGGCCCCAGTCAGATGACTTCTTCTTCATATCTCATCTGTATACTCACTGGGGATGGTGAAGTTGACAGCATCATGTTACAGCATTTTGTCATCCAGAAATTTTGACTAAAAGAACTCTCCACACTATCATCAGAAATTTCTATGACATGGAGATCAATGACCCAAAGGCAATCTGGGTCACATAAATCACTTGAAAGTTGAAAGCTGAATGTGCAGTTTACCCAGCAGTTATACATGGTCACCTTGCGAGTTATGCAAATACACAGTGGCTCAGAATTTTCTTCAGAGGGCTGCATATATTTCTGATGCAATGCCTAGTTTAGAAATAATTAAAAATAATATGAAGGCAAGTAAATTGCTATGACTCTGTCTCTGCAAATTTATGTTAAGGAATTAGAGGTTTACACAATGATTACAGCATGAGAATGTTTATATTAGCACTGCTTCTAATATAAAAAATGTAAATTTCTTAATATTTAAGAACAGCTGAATTATTTAATAAATTAACTTATTGTTATAAAATATATTTGAGCCATTAAAATAATAATCTCAAATAATTGAGGAGTGAAAGTGCTTACAATATAATGCTGTGATAAAACTTTAAACTGTTCTCTAATGAAGATTAATTCCCACATTTATGAAAAGAAATTGCAAAATCTGTGACTGTGTCATAGAAAATATACAAGAGTGAAACGCTTATAATTGTGTTTAATGATATAGAAATGGATTTTGTAATTATTATTGTTTTATATATTCTTTTCTATTTTACTCTTCTATTTTCTATTTACAGGTAATCAATTCTGCAAGCCTATAACTGCACTTAAGATATATACTTAATAATTTGAAATAAAATATATATTACATTTTAATTATTTTATTCAAATTATTCTCTTTAAATTATAGTCAAGATACATTCTAATACATTTTTAATATACTTCAAGAATTCAGATGAGGATGTTTTATATTAAAGACTAAATATGTAACTAGATTTTTTAAATGAGCAATACAAAAGTAATAAATGCAAATATATATATATATAATATTAATATAAAATTCTTTGTTTTTATAATTTGCTCATGTTCTAATAACACATGTATATACTGCCATATAGAAAAATATATTTATTTTTGTTATAATTAAAAACAAGCCAGTGATAAAACTTGTGGGTTCTACAAATAAAGTATAACCAGTACTTGTTAAAATACTATCCCCTCATTTCGATATGCAGACCACTGCCTGTGAATTATCAATGAGTAAATAACTTCCTTTGTGTTATAGCAAATATAGCAAGTATTGACTATTTAAATGCCAGCCATATTTTTACTTGAAATTTGGAAAGTCACAGGCAAAAATAGTATGTAGCAATGTTTAAAGACAGTGCAGAGAATGTATACACACATAGTATACGTATATAGATATATATTTTTAATGTAAATTTTAAAACTGGCTTGCTTTTAACTGTAGCAAATATATATATACACACACACGTGTGTGTGTGTGTGTGTGTGTATACTGGGAGTAGCATAGACAATACATACAGAAATTGTATATAATTTATGTATAATTATATATTTTTATAGATATAATTTCTACATGTATTATCTACCCTATTCTCAGTATTGTACTTTCATTGTCTCTATTTTTCTCATTATATTTTATTATTAAACTATTCAATTATAACACATAACCACTGAAAGCTAGCAAATTTCCAGAAATATAAACAGTAAATATAATTTTTCAAAACTTTCAATAAAAATGAAATTAGGCTATAACTTTATTTCATATAAATATATAAGTACATCCTAAATTTTTTGAAGTGCTATAATCAACCAATTTTGGATAGACTAAATTTGATATTTTCTAGCAACAGATGTAAGAAAAATGCAGAAAGAACCTAAATATAAAAATAGAATGGCTTTTTTCACATCTTAAGAATATATACTTCGAGCAAAGAATATGAGATAAACACAAACTGAATAGACAAATAAAGGCTCTGAAAGATTCTTAAATATATACAGCAATTAAAATGAAAACATTTTAGATCAATGAGCCCAAACTCCTCACACTACAGATGAGTGGACTGAGATCTCAAAGTGATTTTACAAATGTATTATATTCACAATCCCATTGCTGCTCATCAATCATTAAAAACTCCCTGAAGCATCAGGAGTGAAACAGTGACAACAAGAATATCATAGCAGTGAATGTTGAGGAAATTAAGAATATTATGCATAATAGCATCATGAGACTAGGCGATTCCAGAATGGACAAGCACTAAACAATAAACAATAAAAATGGTTTATATAGCCTAAATGCTCCATATAGCATCATTCACTCCAGTTCACTGTCTGCTTCTCTTATCAAAATCTTATAGCAAACCACATATTACAATACACAGCAGTGGCACTAGTAGGCTGATTAGATAAATGCAATTTAAATTATGATACTATTCATGTTTCAATGCTTTTTGTCCTCCCATGGGGTTATTTTGCTCATTGATCTTAAATTCATTTTGAGCTCTTTTATCATTTTATGACATATAATATTTGTTCAGTATTAAAACTGTCACTTGCTGGTTACACATACTCCAGTATGCATATTGTCAAGGATATAGCTTAGTCCATAATGTACTAAAAAAGAAAAAAATAATAATAACTCTTACCTGAAAAGTGGGAAAAGATGAAAGGACTGTTAACTACCACACTCATTATATTCCAAATTAAATAAGAGAACAAAAATATAAGACAAAGCAAAACTTTGTAAAACATAAGATGATATGACTCATAAGCCTTTAATCTTTTAGAACTAACATAAATTCCATTTTTGACCTAGTTCCTTCACAAAAGTCATCTGGATAGTAAAAGAAACTCATTCTACTTTTCATATTCTGTCTTGCAAGTTTCCCTACTCCATTTTGTGGCTATGATGACTTAGATCCCAGTGCTCTCTTCCTCATTACCAGTTCATGCCAGAACTGTTGGCTATGATGACTTAGATCCCAGTGCTCTCTTCCTCATTACCAGTTCATGCCAGAACTGTTGGCTATGATGACTTAGATCCCAGTGCTCTCTTCCTCATTACCAGTTCATGCCAGAACTGTATTTCTGCAGTTTCATCATAATTTACTTCATTTTTACCTCATCTACTTAGGCATCATGGATTTTGCCGTCAGTTACTTTGATCATAGACAACTGGAAGCATCACAGTGACTCCTTATCTTTGCTTAGGATAAGATAAAAAACTCCTCACAGTGACCCATCAGTCCCCTAACAATTTCTTCACTGCTCACTACATTTTCACATTGTGATCTTCTGTGACATGTTGTCTAAAACTAAACTGATTTCATTCCCTATTTTATCCTTTTCCTTCTGTCTCCATTTAATCTTTTCCTAGTACAGACATGTGCTGCATTTCTTCTTGGGTCCCTAACTGGCTAATTCCTACATGGTATTTTTCAGTCAGTGCAAATATGTCTTGGGACAAACCTTTTTCAACATGCCTGTTCATATTAGGTGAGTCATCTTGGTGCCTCTGTAGAACTGTGTAAAATATATTGTCATCATTTTGATTCCACCATATTACATTAATGTCTCATCCACAAAAAAATGGAAGACCCTGAATGAAAAAGAGCATGCCTGTTACATTTGTGTTGTTTAGTCCCTGCCCCATAGTAATGGGTAATTGAATTTTGGTTCAATTTATATGCACTGGTAACATTCCAGGCTTTGAGAGTTCGATTGTGGTATCTCTTAAGATAGCCTTATTTGGGTTGAATCTGGTTGGTCATCTTTGATCTTTATTTCTATGGATAATCATATATTTCTTTAAGTTTAGGGAGTTTTCTGTTATAATCTCTTTGAATACGGCTTCTAATGTTTGGCATTCTCAAGAGCCCCTTGAACTCCAATAACTTAAACAGTTGCTCTTTTAATGTTCTCTGATAATTCCTGTAGACTTTCTTTCTTTCTTTTCATTCTTTTTTTCTCTTCTGACTTCACTAAGCCTCTCCTTGACTTCACTAATTCTTTCTTCTGCTTGATCAATTCTGCTGCTGATGCCCTTTACTGAATTTTTTATTTGGCTTATTGTAATGTTCAAGTCCCGGATTTCTGTGTGAGTTTTAAAAATTTATTTCAATCTCTCTGTTAAGTTCTCTTTTTGATAAATTGCTGAATTGTCTCTCTGCATCTTGTTGAATCATATTAAGTTTTCTTAACCCTTTTACTGTTTAGAGAAAAAAAAGATGCAGTTTTCGGCCAGTGCACATTGAATTTTACATAAACATGCTCTGTGAGGTTAAAGCAAATCTGAGTGATTTGCAATGTGAAAATAAAATATAAAATCTGTCCTTGAGGCTATTTCTAAACAGAGCTAATGTCAGAATTGTCTATTTTGGAAAAACAGAGTCATCAAATAAATCGTTGGCCAACAAATATTTGAGAATGATGCTAGCATCACACATAGAAATGCTACATTTTCTGGGATTTTACATTTTCAGCAATCAAGAATTACCATATTTTGTAAATGAAAATGCCACTACTAAAAACAGAATGCTATAAAGAAAATAGTGTGTTTTGTTTCCAAAGTTGATATACTACAGCGATGTGAAAATAATAACAAAAGTGATATATTTATAGGCAAAATTATCTCAGGGAAAACCCTGCAGCCGTCAGTACCACTGGCTAGTATTCTCAGGGCAAATGGGAAAAGGATTTGAAAGCCATTTTGAGGCCGGGCGCGGTGGCTCACGCCTGTAATCCCAGCACTTTGGGAGGCCGAGGCGGGTGGATCACGAGGTCGAAAGATCAAGACCATCCTGGTCAACATGGTGAAAACCTGTCTCTACTAAAAATACAAAAAATTGGCTGGGCATGGTGGCGCATGCCTGTAATCCCAGCTACTCAGGAGGCTGAGGCAGGAGAATTGCCTGAACCCAGGAGGCAGAGGTTGCGGTGAGCTGAGATCGGACCATTGCACTCCAGCCTGGGTAACAAGAGCGAAACCCCAACTCAATAAATAAATAAATAAATAAATAAATAAATAAAAGCCATTTTGAAATCTCTGAGAGATCACACATCTCCATCACTTTAGGGTTAGTCTCCAGTGTCTTATTTTGTTTGTTTGGTGAGGTCACAGATTCCTAAATATTCTTGATGCTTGTGGATATGCAATGACACCTGCATATTGAAAACTTAGGAATTTTTTCTAGTCTTTGCCATCTGGCTTTTTAGTGCCTGTTCTTCAGGAGATTCTCAGCAGGCTGATTATTTTCTCTCAGCCTGTGGTCACTGCCTCTGTATCATCACCATATAATGCTCTAAGCCCCTTTTTTGTTATTAGTCTGCAGTTATTGTGTTGCCACATATTCAGCACTAGATGGCTGAGGTTTGCCACAGGTTCACTGTTGGTATTTTGTTCCCTAGGGAAGGGCCTAAAAAGGGAAATCTGCCAGTTGGGTCCACGGATTTCTGTCTGTGACTGGGGCAGATCCAGATGTTCCATCCACAGTAACCAGCCTAGAGTCAGGTATTGCAGAGCTCCACTGTACTCTTTCTCATTGTGAAGGGCCCGATGCTGGTCTCCAGGGTGATGTTTTTAGTCAACTTCCTTCTCCTTTCCTTAAACACAGAACATTTCTCTCCATGTTGTGCTGCCTAAGATTGAGGGATGGATTAAGTAGCCATTCCCATCATCACTATCGCTACTGTAATGCTGGGTCATACTTGAAGTCCATGGTCACTGGGACCAAGGCAGCTGTAGCCTGCTTGCCACTGAGGTTCACCTGTGGTCTGAGGCTGCTATAAACCACTGGGTAGTGACAGCTGGAACATGAGACCATACTCCTGGGGTGGTAGGTTGCCTTCTAGAACTGAGGCAAGTCCAGGTGGCTCCATCTGTCTGTGGGTCCTGGCCTGGAGCCAGAGATTGTGGGATTCCGCCCAATAGTGGGCTTCATCCTGGGTTTCACCCTGGTGGACCTAGCACTGGGCTCCACTTCAGAGTTCTGCACCTACTTCCCTCTCCCTTCCTGAGGGACTTTTGTCTCTCTCTGGGTTGTGCTTCTTGGAGTTAAGGGAGGAGTAAAGATGGCAATGTGACTTTGTCCTTCCTACCCCCTTCAATGCATTTCTTCTTGTGTTTATGCCAAAATCAGGTACTTTGACCTCTGCCCTGGATTTTTCAGCTCTTGTGAAGGTAACTTGGCACTTCGATAGTTGTTAAATTTGATGTTTCTATGGGGAGATACTTGCTGGAGGGTCTTATTTGGTTATATTGCTTTGCCTCTTCTTTTCTTATTCTTATTTATTTATTTTAGTCATATATGTATTTTTGAGATGGAGTCTCACTTTGTCACTCAGGCTGGAGTGCACTGGTGTGATCACGGCTCACGGCAACCTCCACCTCCCGGGTTCAAGTGATTCTCCTGCCTTAGCCTCCTGAGTAGCTAGGATTACAGGCATGTGCCACCATGCCTGTCTAATTTTTGTATTTTTAGTAGAGATGGGTTTTCACCATGTTGGCCAGGCTGGTCTCGAACTCCTGGCCTCAAGTGATCCACCTGCTTCAGCCTCCCAAAGTGCTGACAGGCATGAGTCACTGTGTCCAGCCCTTTTCGGATTTTAAATATTTTCATAGACTTTAAATATATTACCATGTCCTGCTTTTTTTTAAATCTCTCATAAACTACTATGCTCTTATTTACACTTTACAACTGGTTGAAGAAAAGTTTTAAAGTACTTTGTTTTTAGTATGTAATGTTTAATATATTAACTTCCATTAAAAACAAAATAAAACAGTGGAAACAAAAACTAATGCAAAAAAATTTCATGAAACAATTCCAAAAGAAATCTGTCTTCTTATTGTTCAGTAAATGCATAGTTTAAAATTTAATAAAGGAGAAATTTGTGTAAAAAGTACAAATGCAGGTAACTATTCGTATAAATGAAGGTAATATGGGATTTCTCCATTTTGGTTTTGTTTACTTAATTATTGTGATGCAGTGAGTGCTTAAATGTATGGAATTTATGCTTCTCACGTTTTACCATATTTTTTTCGTTTTTTTCTTTTTTTGAGAGGGAGTCTCACTCTGTCACCTAGGCTGGAGTGCGGTGGCACGATCTCGGCTCATTGCAACCTCTGCCTCCTGGATTCAAGAGATTCTCCTGCCTGGAATTACAGGCACATGCCAGCACACCTGGCTAATTTTTTTTTTGTATTTTTTTTTTGTATTTTTAGCAGACCATGCTGGTCAGGCTGGTCTCAAACTATTAACCTTGTGATCTGCCTTCCTCAGCCTCCCGAAGTGCTGGGATTACAGGTGTGAGCCACTGTACCGGCCACATATTACTTTTTCTAATTCAAAAAGCTCTGTGCTGTTGTTCTTTTCTTTCTTCTTGAAATATGATTTGAAACTCTTTTTTTTTACTTGAATTTGCATCATGATTATTTTAAGTCTAGGTTTCATCCTCATATATCGTGACATATCTTTGATGATGGTGATTTTTGTATTATTTATTCAAGGTTCTTGAAGTTTTTAAGTGTGACTACAATAAAAGAGAAAAGACTAAATATAAGAAAATATTTTGAGCACTATAATGAAGATTTTATATATATATATCCTTTTAAAATTAAATATGGAAATTAGAATAATTTTTTATAAGATACTTTTGCAGAACTGAATTGCTCTATAATTATTCGTGGGCTTTGAAATACTGTGGCTACTTGCCAAATTAATTAAACTTAAGTAAAATTAATTAAACAAGTAAAAATTTAAAATTATTTATTCATTCCTTATGCTCAAGAAATCTCTATGGCCAGTGTATAATGCATTAGATAATGTAAACCTTCACATAATCACAGCAAGTGCTGTTTATAGAACTATTTAAACAATGTCAGGCAACTGAAATAATTGTGAAGCAAAGAACAGTTTACCTATTAAACCATATATCATTTTTGTAACATTTGACATTATTGGTAAGGTCCTTATTTTTTAGCCTGTTAATATATGTGTTTTTAAGTTGCTAACGGTTTTATCTGGAAAAACTGAAGTTCATTCTAAACAAAGTTAGCTTAATGGATATCAGTAAGTGTAGTCATTTGCTAATTGAAACTCGTGATCATGCAAGGAATAATGTGTCACAGATTTAATTCTCTCAAAAACTATATTCTATCCTCTGATTAGTGCCTATTTTGTGATGCTTAAATTGCTTAGAGTAGGAGTAGGTCAAATTAATTTAGTCAATTATCTTTCAACATGTGTGATAAAACCAGATCTTTAAGGAATAATTTTACCTTGAAAGTTCAATAAACGTTTACTTTTCCTTTGGTTCTGGAATTTAGATCCTCTGACCGTCTCAAGTTCCCAGTTGGTTTTTAATATATTCTTCTTATAGCCTAAAGAAAAAGTCCATACCTTCATGAAACAGATGAGTTTATTGGGTAATTTGTGGAGTCTGTCACTCCATCTTAAAGTGAATGCTCACCTTGAGAATGATTCGATCATTCTTTTGTCCAGCATTACATTGCTTGGTTTGTATGATCAACATTACACTTTGGTCAATTTATTGACAAGTAAATTTAAGAATAACTATAAATATCTAGGTAGCGCAAATGGCTTATACTTGTCATTGATCCAAATGAACAGGCTGGTTTTGAATTGTTCTTACAGAGGCTGATAATGTATTATGTTCAGTAAAACTTCCTAAGAGAGTGAACTCATTATAGACCTTCAGGAGAAAAATATTGGTGATATATATGACTGTGACTTGCAAAAAAATATTCCCTAAGGTCATTCTTTAACAACAAGAAATAAATTGTCAAAACATTTATTTTCCCTCAAAAATATACTGAATTTTGTATTTTCAAAAGGAGCCCTTTTCTATAAATATTTTACTAAGCATCATTCTACAAGTTTTGAGTAGCAGCTCAGATGTCCATAGATTAGCAAAAGAGGCAAGGGAAAGAATGTCGTTCTACTTGGGTAAGATATCCAGTGGCTTGAGAATTTAAATGAAATTTTGTATTGCAAAAATGTGTTTTTGTTTTCTAAAGGAAAATAACTTGCTGCCTTTTTAAATATTTTTGTGGGTCCACTTCTATTCATGTATCATTTTAAATAAACTCAGTAGGTATTTTATCTATGATATAATTGGAAAACTTCATAACAAGTTGAAAATTGCATTTGCCTTATAAAATACAGTATTTCAAATCCATATACTGGAGGTTACATGAGGCTAAATGTCTTTATTTTTTATTTTATTCATGACATAAATAGCTAAAGTATAAAAGGTAGACTTTTAGCATGGTTTGGAATCAAACAGGAAGACACAGCTAAATATATGACATGATGATGGTTAAGCTTCTTACTGAACATTTTCTAAGGTTGAAAACCCTGCTCTCTGCCTTCACATATATGCTACATAATTTATAATGTCTAATGATTTTTGGAGGTTAGTTGTCAGCAAGAGGAAGGCAAGGGCATGCTTTTGAATAGTTTCTATAAACTGACCTATTGCTCATTTATTTCTGTTATGCTGCATGTAATCCTCACACTTAAAGGTCGTACAAGTTTGTCTAAAATACCTTAAGATGCACAAATTGCAGTTTAATGTGGGTTTCCCCTGCTTGCAGATAAGCTAATCACAAGACCATCACATTAATCCTGTAAAATTGTATATTATTCTCTGTTTTTTTGAAAGTACTTTCCAAGAGCTCAGTATGAGAATCTTTAGATATATTTTGATGTTATGTTTTATTTCATATAATATCAGCACTTACTTTATTTGGAGATGTAGCAAATCTTCTGTTATATTTCTTCATATCCTGTCTATTAACCTAATGAGGAACTTGGGCTCTTTCAGAATATCATGTGAAATTCTATAGTTAGTCCTGAGTTTTGACCTATCTTTTGCAGTGTGATTTTGACTTTGTTCCCTGAATCCTCCAACAGGTCAGAGGATTCCCAGGAGATTAGAGAAGTAGAGGGCATGTCTAGAAGTTTTCAGAGTGTGGAGGACTAATACATTGCCCCTTTTAAATGAAATATGTCACCTTAATGATTAATGGTGTAACTTTAGTGTCCTGAGAAACTTACAAGGACAGACCTACTTTTCGTTTGTTTTCATTATCATCTTCATACATGGGAGAAAACCAGAATTCTGTTTATCTTTATAAGTATTAATGATTGTTTAATATCTCTGTTAGGATGTAACATAATACTTAAAAATATATATAAAGTGATCTCATAATTGATGGCAATTCTTTTGAATAATGTACAACTTCACTACTTTTGTAGTTGTAATTAAAACTCCAGTTTCCATCAAAATATCATGTAAGGTTCTTATTCAACAAACTACCAAATTTCCCTGCCATTGTATTTGCTTCAGGACTCTGAAGCAAATGTTCATTTATTGATCTTAATCAGTAAATAGATATGTCTGTATATCTATATCTTTCTAGTTTCAAAAATATAGGAATATAATAAGTAATTAAAAGAAACAAAGCTTTTCTTAACATAAATTTCCAAAGAAATTTGTTATGTAGAATTTCCTCAGGAGATAATGGAGGGAAACAATAGAAAAACAGTTTTAGTGTAAAAGAGGAAACTGTTTAGTGTTTGTTTGTTTGTTTGTTTGTTTGTTTGTTTGTTGAGATAGGGTCTCACTCTGTTGCCCAGGCTGGAGTGCAGTGGCACAATAATGATTAACTGCAGCCTAAACCAACTGGGCTCAAGTGATCCTCCCACCTCAGCCTCCCAAGTAGGTGGTACTACACGTTAACTATCACACCTAGCTAATGTGTGCTTTTTGTATACATGAGTTTTTGCCAAGTTGCCCAGGTGGGTCTCAATCTAATGAGTTAAAGCAATCAGCCCACCTTGGCCTCCTAGTGCTAGGATTACAGGTATGAGCCACTGTGCCAGGCCAGAAACCTGTTCAATCTGGCTTAATATTGTATCACCATAAAAATAATGAGAATTATTTTTAAATGGGGTTAAATAAACTGATTTTGAAGAAGATTAACAAATGAATACTGTATTTCTAACTCAATGTTCTGGCTGTAATGGTCATAAGAATATATCATTTAAACAATCTTCTATAAATATTTCTCTTAGCTGAGATTATAACAGGAGTAAATATCAGACAGTTTGATGACATAGCTTCTACTGTAAGCCTGGAAAGTTGATAGTTCAGATTTTGTGTTGTGGATGGATTCATGTAGTTGAGAAGTGAGACAAACAGACTGCAAGGTACATTTAGTCCTGTGAAAACTTAGAGATGTTCATCAGATGGAGCATTTTAGAAATATTGGTGATAGCAAAATACGTCTTTCTAATGTAAAAGCATAGATTTTTATCTTCAAAATACATTGTCTTATGGGTTAAAACCTTCAGGGAGGAAAAAGAGACAGAGATTAATTCCAACTAAACGTCAAAAACTCATAAGATTTATATATCTCATATATATATATATGAGGGATTTAATATTAAGCATGAAGAAAGTTATTCTGAAGGAGCTGAAAGTGTTTTACATTTAGATATCTTGTAGAATGATACATTGGAGTGCTAACAATTTCCATTTAGGGATCTTCCATTTTTCACCCCCTGACTGGTGTGAAAGTGCATTTTTTTTTCTGAAGGAGAAACATACTTGGGAAGAATATACAGCCAATAATTACATGGCAAAGCTCTATGTCTTGTATATGCACCTTCTTCATCTTTCTTAGGATTGTTATATGAAAGATATTTTAATGAATATAATAAAGTAAATCTTGGTCTCCAAGGTAAAAATATGGTAAAAATACAGATGAACCATATGAAAGAATGAAAGCATTTTATATATCATATGCTTCTGCCATCTGTCAAGTATCTCAGCTTTTCCTAAAGTGTATCTATTAAACAAAGTATGTCTTCGAGAGAGTAAGAAGTATAAGTAGCAAGCACTGTCACTTAAGATTTTTTACTAAAGGTATTTTAGCGATGCTTTGCCAAAAGTGAGTGATATAATATATATAATGAATAGATAAAATATTTTGCAATTTTGTTGGTTTCTGATTAGTTCCTTATTGCAAAGTCGAAGGTTGTATCTAATTGAGCTGCTGTCAAATACAATGGCGATATATCAGTGTGATGGGATTTTTGATGGAAATACCTCAAAAACTGTTTAAAAATTAAGTAACATTTTTATGCCAAATCTCTTTATTTCTACTTACTTATTTATATGAATATGTTTCTCATTCCATACATTATACAGCAAAGGTAGCATATATCTAATGTTGAACTTCTTTAATTTATCAATAAGTTACATTCATCCAAAGATAGTGAAGTAATTGAAGAAAAATAATTTAATTCATTAAAATGATATTTTTATGATTTATGTTTTTATTATATTTTTAAAGTTTTAATTGTGGCAATTATCTCTGAAAATTTATACTTTGCCTTTTTAGTGATGATTAAACAAATTTGTAATGAATGTAATTTTCTTTTTATCTTTTGAATACACATTTTAATTTTACTTTTACCTTAATCCACAAGAAAGTTTTAAAATGTTGGCGTCAGGCATTAGAACGAGTAAGCCAAAAGGACAAGTATGTTGTGTTAGGCTTACAATGGAGGTAATGGAAGAGATGCAGTTATTGGTCATCAGAACATCAGAGTGGGATAATGAGCAGGAGAGAGACTAATGAAGTGGATATGATAAGATAATGGGAGGATTGATCAACGATATAAGAGTTCAGAGTATCAGGAAATTATCTATGTGATAACTGAACTTACCAACAATTATGATTGGAATGATTCCTGGGAGTGTGGCAGTGAGTGAACCAAAAGAGGAAATCTTCCAGGAATGAGGGCTAATAAGTGTAGTGACTTGTGTAGTTTCGTGGTGTGAACTTCAAAGGTTAGGGAGGAGGGAAGCAGGAGAGTGAATTATCTGGTACTGAGATACATAGAGGACACCCACACACCTCCATGCCCATTGAAAGAGTGAGCAAAACCAGCCGCAACTGGAGAAATAATAGAAAAGCAGTCCATGATTTTTCTGCATCTAGTTCGGTACTTCACTTTGTGGATCAGGAAGTTATTTTGAACTTTGTGCAAATTCATAGTCCCTTAATTGTGAAGAATTGTATAGTGCAGAATGTGAATATAAATTAATACAGATTGGTTCCCTACAGTTTCTACAGCCTTAGTAAATTGATCACTCACATTTAGAATAATGAATCTCACACATTACAAATTCCTCCTACAGAAAAAAAAAGACTACATTATGTCTTTCACATTCTAAAATGGTAAGTATGCATATTCATTTCAATTTTAAATATGTTTAGTGGAAGGAATGACATTTAAAATACTTTTATCTTGTTAATGTTCTTAATGTAAATCATTTATAGATATCAGATTAATGTTTTTATATATAAACAAGAGAAGAAACAAAATTTAGAGGAATATGAAACTAAAAACTGGGTTACATTTTTAAAATCAACACTGTTCATTTATTTATTTATTTACTGCTTCACTTATTTTTGACCTAAGAAAACATCTGACCATGTCCCTAATGCTCTATCTACACCTGGCTCCCAGTACCATTAAGTGAGGCAGGCCTCAGTGCCTAAAGTGCAGGGTACCATTTGATTTGCCCAAATTTACAAACATGTTTTAAGTGAACATATTTAAGCTTCTCAGAGACTTAAGATCAAATGCTAGTATTGTGGGGAACTATTTTCCCATATAAATTCTTTGCTTGCTTTCAGGCAATGAAAATTTTATAATGTAATATTTTTATTCTGCCTTAACTGCCAGTAAACAAATTCAGGGTTCAACTCTAGAACACCTGATTACAAGAAGCAACAAGGTAAGTGCTTAGACACGTTTATTTCTCATGGTTTAAAATGTCTTCAGTTCTGTTGATAGATTTTAGTGCCCAGTTTAAGACTGTGTTTAAGGTTGTAACATATTTAATATCTTTTTGGAAGGAGTACTGTTTTAATAAAAGCATAAATATGTTTTTCCTTCTTGATGTTTGCTCTTCAGATTACATTATTTAAAAATGTTTCATTCAAAACAGAACAAGTAAGGAAAATTTTAATTTTTGCATGTAAAAAAGATTTTTAAAAGTCCTATGATAATTTCTCTAGTAGGAAAGGGTTCACTGATTTCTCATATATCATTAATTTGTACTTTGACAGCAAAATTTATTTACATCATTATTTGCTACTGTTTATTAGATTTGGAAATTTCTAGTTATTTTCACTGTTTTAATATAGATAGGTTGTTATGTAAAGCAAGAATAAGCTATTTATTATATTTATATTAGGTATATATATAAGGCATAGCCAGGTTGCATGTGGAATTTTATTTCAGAATACAGAGTCTGCAAATTTACTAGAAGTTCTCATTAGATACATTTTTATATAACCAAGGAGCTATATTTCTATATAGAAAGAGATATATTGATACAGATATAAATTATTCTTTCTGATTTGAAGAAAAATTACTTTCTGTTAAGTCAAAAAAGAGAAAAGAATGGATCAGCTTTTAGGCACAGATAAAGATTACTTGTTTCCTATATATATCAACTAGTCTTCCTGGGAAATATAATTAAAATCCATAAAATCTATTTTTCTGGAGAGACTAGTACAAATAGTACAAGTAAGTGGTATGCTTTTATCTTATAGCATTATATTACAGTGGCTTATGATTCCACATAAGATCTGGCAATTTATAAACAAAAATTAAATTTTTAAGCACCTCTTTATGACTAATCCACATATACACACACACCCCACACACTTATTTTTTAGAAGCATATGATAATATATGTTTCTAAGTACTATCTTGTTCTCTTTTTCAAGTTACCTACTATTCTATTTTTAAAGTCAACATACTTTATTTTGTATTTACTTCTTCTCAACCCTTATCTCCATATTCTAGCCTTCTTTTATTTATTTTTCATGAATAATGAGTTAATTGGTTATGCAAAAAGGTGCCTAATGAGGACATGGCATCCAGTAAATTTACAGGCTGTATGCTCTGAGGCAAAATCCAACAGGCAACCTAGCTATGCCTTAAGTTACAGAAAGATATATTTTCATTGAATTTCTAGATTTGCAAAATATAATAGAAAGCCAATAGGATAAAGCAAATTTGAAAAACAGAGAACTGAAAAAATAGTAAAATAATGAAAGCTGAAATCAGAATTTCCCGTAGAGACGACTGGCAATACCTGAAACCTGAAGCTCTGGGGACTAACGGCTGGCTGAACAACAAAAGGAACATTAGACCATTAGAGTTCCAAGTACTGTATCCTTAAGCCTCTTGAAAATTTTGTCCTGCCCTCTTGAATTTATATTATTTCCAGATCTGTACTGATCTCTAGTGCTTGGCAGGAGCAAATATAAACCTTCTCTAGAAGAATGCTTCCTTAATCCTTAATCCAGATTCCTTGGACTTCTCACATAGTAATTATGGTCTAAACAAAAAAATCAAAGAGGCAATCAGAAAATGGGCTCCCTCGAGTGAAATTTAACAGAAACAATTATTCATAAGTTTAGATTTTTCAATTACTTCAATAATGGAAATTTTCAGATATAGAATATTTAAATTAAATATATATATATATCAATGCTTAAGAAATAAACAATGGAATAAAAATAGCAAAAACTAGTAACAAAAACAATATATCTGAGAAATCTAATTTGAAAAAAGATAAAATTTATTCATAAATTAATATTTTAATGAATAACAAGAGCTGACTAACATAGCTAAGAACTGCTAGCACAAGATATGTACATAAGCCAGCATGCATCACAGAGAGACAGGGAGATGGGAACTATGAGAGAGCATTACAAAGACATGAAAGGTAGAATGAAGGAAGATATAACACATATCTAATGTGAGTTCCATATGGGGATACTGTAAAGAATGAAGAAGAGAACCTACTGAGGAGCTCACAGATGAGATGGAAGTTTTCCAAATCTGATAAAAGACATGAATCATCAGATTCTGTAATTACAAAGTATCCCAGGCAGCATTTTACAAAGTTAAATTATACCTACATTTATCATACATTTTTTCCTTTGTATGAATTCTTATATAAAATGCATGCAAATCTAATACTATGCATTATTTATTTTAAAATAATTAAAAACAATATTATTATATAATACTAGAATTGTTTTGACAATATTGTGTGTTTAGTTGCTACAATTTTGGTTTCCAAAAGTCATTAGAGATTCAGTTTCAAGATCAGAAGTGGCCAAACTATGGCTTCCTGCTGACTATCTCTTATTAAAAAATATTATGGTATAATACAGACATACCCATTCATTTCTTATTTGTGGCTCCTTTTGACCTAAAACAGCAGAGTTTAATGGTTTTGACAGAGACTGCATAACTTACAAAGCATAATATATTTACTATCTGATTTACTATCTGTCCCTTGAAAATAAAAGTTGGCCAGTGCCTGCTCTAGGTACCATTTTAATTAATTATCCCTGAGAGAAAAACGTAGAGTTAGATATCAGCACATTCGTGTATGTCAATTTTTTTTTTCTTTTGAGATGGCGTGTCTCTCTGTCACCCAGGCTGGAGTGCAATGGTGCGATCTCCACTCGCCACAACCTCCGCCTCCCAGCTTCATGTGATTCTCCTGCCTAAGCCTTCTGAGTAGCTAGGATTACAGGAGCACACCACCATGCCCGGCTAATTATTGTATTTTTAGTAGAAACGGGGCTTCGCCATGTTGGCCAGGTTGGTCTTGAACTCCTAACCTCAGATGATCCACTCCAGTCAACCTCCCAAAGTGCTGGGATTACAGACTTGAGCCACTGTGCTTGGCCTGAGAATGTCATTTAACATGCATTTCTAGCTTAACAATTATCTGATGATACATCAGAGTTATAAGAAAAGTCAACATGATTAAAGGATGGGGAGTATGGAGACAACTTATGACAGGGAAGAAGACTTGTCAGGGCACTACAGGGAAGGAGCCTTGGGTGCAAAGTAGTGCTGGGACGTGTAACTCCCTATAGAAGAGAGCAACAGCTGTTCTATCAGGACAGGCCAATTCTAATAACAAATGATTCTGGCATCCCCAGGGTTAACTCAAATGCAAAAATTATTATCTCTCACTTCATAATCCTGTGTTATTGTAGGACTGGTGGCTCTGATCCATGCAGATATATGGAGACCTATCTTCTTTCCATGCATGGTTCCATATCACTCTAGGGCTTCACATAAAGAGGTTAGCACATTGCAGGTTTTTATAGTCCAGGCCTACAGATGTCCTTTATCACTTCTGCCCACATTCCACTGATTATAACATGGTTGTATGATTATGCCTGCCTACAAAAAAAGATTAGATAATGTCGCTTAACTGCAGTATTGCTTTAAAAAAAAAGAAGTGGACATATTTTGTGAGAAGCCTTTTCCATGGAAATTGGGATGTGGAAGGCAAGCGTTCTGATTTATAGATTTGTAGGTTTGACATGGGTTTCTTATATCATGGGAAATAGTTCAAAAAAATTTTTTTGCAACATTGCAATTTCCTACTTGATTCATGATTTGGGGCCGCACTCTGGACGTAAAGATTCTGACTGGAAGCTTTTTGGAAGTCCATCTCTAGTCCTGTATTCAGCTGGACTGTTAGAGTTATTCTACTCAAGGAGTGATCTGCAGACCAGCTTTATAGGCACAACCTGGAAGCTCACTTGAAATGCAGAATGTGAGGCTTCAACACAGGTTTCCATTTAGACAGATCTTCAGAAAATTTGTGTACACATTATTGATTTGTAAGCATTGGGTTGGAGTCATCTTCTCAGTCGTATCTTGTGCTATTTGGTCTGACATATTCTGAATGTTTGCCCACCACACATGTTATAGTTACTCCTTTGATAAAGCTAGACATATTTATATTTATCCTGGCTCAAAATATTGCCATCAGTAGATTTTTCTGTAACGAGGCTAAGGGGCTTGGCTTATCTTACATTAGCCTCAAAATATGTCATAAGTTTGAAATAGCTCCAGTCCTTTGAAACAGTAATCTCAGAAACATTCTATCCCACCCCCCATTTATTTTGTTGAGGAAGAAAACATAAGAATTGCTACAGATCTTTAAAGTAATGACTGTAAAAGTTGAAAGAGAGATTATCTCTTTCCTGCGGTATTGCCTTATCAGGTATAGCTACGTTATAACCACAATTAACAAAGTGCTTCAAAGCATACAAAATCATAGATAATGTCTCATGCAAGCACAACAATTGTTACTTGCAAAGTCTTCTTGTTGCTTAGCATTTATACATGTTTTTACTATGTTCCTTTAGTAAATAATATGGGCGCTATATTAGTCTGGGTTTTCTAGGAAAACAGAACCAATAAATAAAGAGATTTATTATAAAGAATTGACTTAAATAGTTAGGAAGGATGAAAAACCTCAGGATCTGTAGGTAGACAGTTGGAAGCCCAGGAAAGCCAGTGGTATCGTGCTAATCCAAACATGAAGACCTGAAAATCAAAAGCACCGATGATGTAAGTTCCAGTCCTAGTCTGAATCCAAAAGCAGGAGAAGACTCATGTCCCAGCTTGAAGACAGTCAGGCAGAGAGAGTGAATTCTTTCTTATTCTGCCCCTTTGTTCTATTTAAGTCGAGCTACATTAGGGAAGAAAATCTGCTTGAATGGGACTGTTGATTCGAATGTTCATCTCATTGAGAAACACCATCACAGACACACTCAAAATAATGTTTAACTAAGTATTTGGACACCCCGTTCAGTCTAATTGACGCAAAACTAACTGTCACAGATACTATAACCTTGTTGTACTTATTTGAGTTTATAACCCATTGTTTATATCTTGTAATTCCATTATTATTTGTGATTATAGAAACATATTTGTCATAATTATTATATTTCTGATTTTTCTCATCTATTTCTACAGAAATTGTTACAGCATAAATGCACACACAGTCAACTAAATATGTCCTAATGTTTTCAGATATATGAAGCCCCTTATGATCCAAAAAGATTTTAGAAGGAAAAAAAGAGATTTTTTTTTTAACTAGTACAAATGTAATTATCATAAATGAAAATATTTCTGTGGAAAATAATCCCAAAGACACTTTTTCTCTTAAGTTTTCTGTTTCTTTGTCCTACTTCAAGTTAGAGATTTATTGGAAAATATATCCAACTTATTTGAGAAGGGTGAATTTCTTTTTTAAATATGTTGTCATTTTAAACTTTTAGAATACAAAGGCCTCTTATTCTCTGTACAGTACCAATTCCCACCAAGATAAAAGAAAACCAATTTAATAGAGGCTTAGTTCCCTGCTTACTTTCTAGTTTTCCTCATTTGTGATACTGATATACAAATACACATCTGGGATATTCTCTGTCTCACACACACACACACACACACACACACACACACACACACTATCATCATTACCATTGTCATTGATAGGTAGTTACTAAATTAACACCATGGTAGCCAGTAGTTTCAAAAGTTTCACAAGCCTTTTACACAACTCATTCCTTGTTTTTTTCTAAGCCATAAGAGCACAATACTACAGAAATGAACTAGCATTTTATTAAAAGAGAAGTGGGAAAAATCTTTGTACAGTACTTGGTTTGAAAAATCTAATAACTCACCACTGGGTAGTTAGTTCCATTTTAGAAACCTTAATTATTTCCTTGAGCCATATACATAAATGGTTTAAAATAATTAATTTCTTTAAAATTTGATTTCTTTGGGCATAGAAATTGGCTAAACCATTCATCCAGTTGCAGAAAACCACTTCTTTGCCTTAGCCATTTGCTTTAAATCTGCAGATTGTCCACTGTTCTACATAAAGTAGATTTTCACATGTGCTCTATGTTTCTTTCTGTTCACCAAAATAAGACACAATGTTTACATTCTACTTCGTCGACACAGAGTCTCTCTGACATCATTAATTGGGTTGCACCTCAGCCATGCTCCCATAGTGAACATACTGGCTGGACAGACAGTAGCAACACTCAGAGTGGATAGGGTTGGAACCCTAGAGCTGGTGTGAGGGCAAGGTTACCCTCAAGAACAACTGAAGAAGTAGATGGAGAGGAAAAGTGGCAGTCCAACCTAGAAGTGCTAAGAGGAGGATATCTCCCAGTTGCTGCAAATGTTGCCTGAGAGGAAAAGAAGAGGCATCTTTGGGAATTTTGTGCTATCTGACTAAAGCAACAGCAGTGTCTCATTTCTCTGGATCTTTGCTACTTTAGGTAGAGATAGTACTATTCCCTTTTAGGATAATGAGTCTAGAAGCATTTATTTCTTAGCCCATCCATGGCCGAAGGTTGAGTTGGAGCATTTTGACTGACACAGGAAGTGACAGATTACCCCAGAGTTCCTCTAAATGGAATGTCATGTGTAAAACTGCTTCCCGCAGCATCATTCTGGATACATACTCATCAATATCATCATTATTAACAGTTGGGAGAAAGAGGGCTTCAGGAAGGAGACTACTCTGATTGCTGTATAGCTTTAAAGAGGCAGACAGGAGCCAGAAGGACAATGAAAACTTAGAGCATTCTCAGAACAGATTCCTAGTAGTGGCTTCCATGACTAGATAATTTGTAAAACAGAGTAACCAAAGTAGGGAATTCCCAATAATAGTATTAGAGTAGAAATGCATAAAGTTGATAAATAAATAGATAATATCTCTCTTCTGCATTACTTCATATTCAAGTTAAAATTCAATATACTTTCTAAAATGTGAACACAGAATTTGAGGAAGTCAGGTTAACAGCTCTAGATATGTTTATTTTCATAATAAGTACTTCTTCCTTTAAAATAAATCAATAATTAGATGATTTGCATTCTGAAGGAAATGACTTTCAAGTATAAAAAGAATTTTTACTTTTTATTTCAAAGAATAAACACTTGTTTTGCAGCTTAAGTGGGTCAAATATTAAAGAAAGGAATGAGGTATCTTCCTGGGCACAGGGATGATGAATAACCATCAAATAATAATTTGATATGACTTGTTTCACTGAAATGAATGTTTACCATCCTTGCTCTGGGGAAGAAGAAGAAGAATGAGGATGAGGAAAAAGGAAGAGAAGGAGGAAGAAGAAAAAAGAAAGAAGAGGAACAGTAGCTTCCTAAAATTGTGTGATCTGGACACAAATCCAGGTGAACACATGTAGCCTGGGCACGTTATATAATAATGTGCTCAATTCAGCTCATTCACTCAATATGCATTTATTGAACATCAACTGTATGCCAAGCATGACACAAACTATACTTTTAAAAGACCGTATGAAAAAAGAAATTGACAGCATACTATGTTTTCAGGACAGTTCAGTTAAATGGAGGTTACAAATCACATGAATGATTAATACATAATAAGACAAAAAGCCTGCTACAAGTACTGTAATAGACATCAACACTGACTGAGGAACTGAAGAATGGGATCTGAATTTAAACACCACAGAGGAGTAGGAAGTCTTTACAGAGGACAGGACTTTGACCTGGACTTGAAAAATGTATGTAACTGTTCTGGATAAAGAGACATGGATAAGAATTTCTGGCCTGAGAAACTGAAGGTGAAAATAAATAGAGGTAGTATATAGTTGAGAAAAATGGGAAATTTGGCTTACTCTTAAATGATGGGAGTGAGGTGAAGTAGATGTAGAAAAGTAGAATTGGGTCATATTGTGAAGAACCTTATGTGTTATGAACATGAATTTATTTCAAGCTGAGAGTGAGGAGTCCATGTTTTGTTTGTTTTCATTCAAGTACACCAATATGTTTTTAAAGTATTTTTTAATAACACTGTATGTGAAAAATCAATGTGAGGAGAAAATGGTTATTGAAATGTGAGTTTTGAATCTATTATAGAAGTAGGCATGGGATAAACAGGAAAAATGTATTAATATTAAGAAATTAAGAAATATTTCTGACACAGTTGATTGAATAGGAAGATTAGAGGATCTGAGGATAATGTAGATTTGTTGGCAAATTCTACATTTCCACCATTGAAGAAAATAAAATTTATCTTTTAAACTATATAAACTCAAATAACACCATACCAAATTCACATCACCTACACTGAACAAAATAGGTCACTAATGATGTTCTTTCAGAATACCAAGTAGGGAGATTTGCTTAGGCAATACTTTCTAAAATGTGTAGGCAGATGAATTTATAACATACACTCCTCATTTAGAATCTGAGAAAACAAAATGAAACAAAATGAAATGCCAGATACAGGTGAAGGGGAGGAAGGCAGCAAATCACACTGCCACATATGCACCTATGCAACAGTCTTGCATGTTCTTCACATGTACCCAAAACCTAAAATGCAATAAAAAAAACGAACAAGACTGTGCTACCAAAACCTGGACAATAGCAGCAAAGTAGAGGTTGTATCTTACACTTTATGTGTTTGTATGTGTAAGTGTGTATAAGATGTTTCTTTTAGAGATCAAAATGCTTAAAGAAATTTTAAAGTATATTTTGTTCAATTCACTTTCTTATTTTTTTTTATTGGTTTGACAGTTGAAAAAACCTAAAATTGAATTAGCCCCAAGAAAAACAATACTTCCTAGTGGTTGACAGGGCATATTTGAAACAAAATTGGGGAGTTCCAACATTGCCTGTTACATTTTTTAGCTGTGTCATTTCAAGCAAGTGCCTTCATCTTTCTGTATTATAGTTTGTTTATTTGTGAAACAAGAGTGATGGTATTCAGAATTATTAGTAGTAAAATACTATAGCTAAAATGAGGAATAAATAATAAAAGCAGACATTTCTGTCAAGAGAGTAGGCCCTGTTCTGTGCATTTTGCATATATTGTCTCATTTCATCCTTATAACAAGCCCACAGATTATATACTGTGACCTATATTTTACATATGAAGAAACTATGGTACAGAAATGTGGAGTGACTTGCCAAGTCAGCCTTTGGCAGTGCCAGGACTTGATCTCAAACAGTCAGGGTCCCCTGTCTGTCTTACAACCATGTTATTGTCTTGATTCTTCCTGGATGAATTTATTGTAAGCTTCATAAGTAGATGAACTCATATATGTAAGGCATTTAGTTTAGAGCAGTCTCTGGCATTGAAAGGGGCCAGTAAATGTTGGTTGTTGCTTATACTACTGCTATTTCACCACGACTTAACATAACAGTTAAGCTGGAGAAATGAATATCTGAAGCTAAATTCATACCTAAAATACCCATATCTTCTCATCAGTATTACTAATGCTTTTTTCAGGAAATTTCTATCACACCAGCCTGCTACTACTAATACTCTCTGTTGATATGATTGGTTATTATCTGGTTCATTGTCTGTCTGGCTACAAGACTGTGAATTCCCAAAAAGAAAGAAGTCTGTCTCCTTTTTGTTTCTCTTTTGCACCCAGTGGATAGCAGAGAGCTGAATATATTACAAGCACTCAGTAAATATTTGTGATAAATAAAGTGAAGGCAGTAGAAATTTTCTAAAAGTTTTTTCATTGGTAATATGCATAGCCTATCCCCAAAAAAATAAGAAGAACAGATTTCATCATTTTTCTATAACAATTACAAGGGCTGAAGTTGAGGCAGCAATTAATAGTCTAGCAACCAAAAAAAGTCCAGGTCCAGATAGGTTCACAGCCAAATTCTACCAGACGTAAAAAGAGGAGCTGGTACTACTCCATCTGAAACTATTCCAAACAATCCCAAAAAAGGGACTCCTTCCCAAATCATTTTATGAGACCAACATCATCCTAACAGCAAAACCCAGCAGAGACTCAACAAAAAAAGAAAACTTCAAGCCAATATCCCCGATGAACATAGATGCAAAAATCTTCAATTTTTTGATTGCAACAGCACATCAAAAACTTATCCATCATGATCAACTAGGCTTCATCCTGGGGATGCAAGGCTGGTTCAACATATGCAAGACTACAAATGTAATCCACCATATAAACAGAACCAAAGACAAAAACCACATCATTAACTCAATAGATGCAGAAAAGGCCTTCAACAAAATTCAACAACTGTTTATGCTAAAAACTCTCAATAAACTAGGTATCAAAGAAACGTATCTCAAAATCATAAAAGCTATTTATGACAAACCCACAGCCAGTATCATACTGAATGGGCAAAAACTGGAAGCTTTCCCTTAGAAATCTGACACTAGACAAAGATGCCCTCTCTCAACACTCCTATTCAATGTAGTATTGGAAGTTCTAGCCAAAGCAGTCAGGCAAGAAAAAGAAATATAGGGTATTCAATTAGGACAAGAGGAAGTCAAATTGTCTCTATTTGCAGATGACATGATTGTATATTTAGAAGACCCCGTCGTCTCAGTCCAAAATCTCCTTAAACTGATAAGCAACTTCAGCAAAGTCTCAGGATACAAAATCAATGTGCAGAAATCACAAGCATTCCTATATACACCAATAACAGACTAACAGAGAGCCAAATCATGAATGAACACCCATTCACAATTGCTACAAAGAGAATTAAAAACTTAGGAATATAACTAGCAAAAGATATAAAGGACCTCTTCAAAGAGAACTACTAACCACTGCTCAATGAAATAAGAGTGAACACAAACAGATGGAGAAACATTCCATCCTCATGCTTAGGAAGAATCAATATTGTGAAAATGTCCATATTGCCCAAAGTAATTTATAGATTCAATGCTAATCCCATCAAGATACCAATGACCTTCTTCACAGAACTGGGAAAAACCACCTTAAACTTCATATGGAACCAAAAGAGAACCTGCATAGCCAAGACAATCCTAAGCAAAAAGAACAAAGCCAGAGGCATCACACTACCTGACTTCAAACTATACTACAAGGATACAGTAATCAGAACAGCATAGTACTGGTACTAAAACAGAGATATAGACCAATGAAACAGAACAGATGCCTTGGTGGCAATGCCACATACCTACAACCATCTGATCTTTGACAAATCTGACAAAAACAAGCAATAGGGAAAGGATTCCCCCTGTTTAATAAATGGTGTTGGGAAAACTGGCTAGCCAAGGGCAGAAAGCAGAAACTGGACCCCTTCCTGAGACCTTAAACTAAAATTAACTCCAGATGGATTAAAGACTTAAACATAAGACCTAACACCATAAAAACAATAGTAGAAAACCTAGGCGAAATCATTGAAGACATAGGCATAGGCAAGGACTTCATGACTATAACACCAAAAGCATTCACACCAAAAGCCACAATAGACAAATGGGATCTAATTAAGCTCCAGAGCTTCTGTACAGCAAAATAAACAATCATTACAGTGAACTGGCAACCAACAGAATGGGAAAAAATTTTTTCAATCTACCCATCTGACAAACAATGGGCTAATATTCAGAATCTACAAAGAACTATAACAGATTTACAAGAAAAAAACAAACAACCCCATCCAAAAGTGGGCAAAGGATATGAACAGACACTTTTCAAAAGAAGACATATATGAGGCCAACAAACATGTGCAAAATACTCATCATCACTGGTTATTAGAAAAATGCAAATCAAAACCACATTGAGACAACCCTTCACATCAGTTAGAATGGTGATCATTAAAAAATCTGAAGACAGATGCTGGAGAGGATGTGGAGAAATAGGAACACTTTTACACTGTTGGTGGGAATAAAAATTAGTTCAATCATGTGGAAGACAGTGTGGTGCTTCCTCAAGGACCTAGAAATAGAAATTCCATTTGACCCAGCAATCCCATTACTAGGTATATACCCAAAGAATCATAAATCATTCTATTATAAAGATATGTGCATAGGCACTGTTTGCAATAGCAAAGACAAGGAACCAACCCAAATACCCATTAATGATAGACTGGACAAGGAAAATGTGGCACATATACACCATGGAATACTATGCCACCATAAAAAAGAGTTTGTGTCCTTTGTAGGGACACAGATGAATCTGGAAATCATCATTCTCAGCAAACTGACAAAAGAACAGAAAATCAAACACTGCATGTTCTCACTCATAGGCAGGTGATGAATAATAAGAACACATGGACACAGGGAAGGGAACATCACACACTGGTCTGTTGGCAGGGGCCAGGGGAGTGAAGCAGGAGGGTGGGTGGGGAGGTTGGGGAGGGATAACATGGGGAGAGATGCCAGATATAGGTGAGGTGGAATAGAGGCAGCAAACCACATTACCATGTATGTACCTATGCAACAATCCTGCATGATCTGCACATGTACCCCAGAACCTAAAGTACAATTAAAAAAAAAAAATTAGAAGATTGCAGCCACACCCTTGGCATGAAGAATATGTGTGTAATAGAATTGTAAGTAGAGCCTCTCAGCTCCACCTAACAGTCCCATTGCCTTTCTCACTGGGTCACCTATCTGCTTTGTCTAAAGAGTGACATAAGAAGGCCACTATGTCCACTCTAGAGCTACAGCCAAGTTCAGTTCAGGGCTACAGAAAACCATGAGATCCCTTACTTCTGTTATGGGGGATTATTAGCTTGGAGAAAAAATATTTGAATCTGAAGATAAAGATTTTCTTCTTCCAAAAAAAGATATTTATACTAGTATGCTATGTTGAATAATATATTAACTACTTTCTTCATTTTACAGAACTTAAATATCTTATTCCTACTCCATGAGAAAAAATCAGCAAAACAGATTTCTCTCCTTTATGTTGTCAGCAAGAATAAAGTATAAGAGAGTACTACTATGTCTATTTAAATATATTAAAAACATATTAGCTTTCAAAATTTTAGAACATAGGAGTATAATATAGAGGATATAAACAAGACAGTGGAATGGAGTAAAATATTAGTGTCAATTATTTTCTCATATAGAGACCTTTGGAGAAACAAACATGAGAAAGAATATATAAAACCTAAGAAGTATTCAATTCTTTATTAAGGGAAAATATTTCTTAAATATCTTTCTCTTTTTTTGTAAGAGGTGGTATGTTGGTGCTGGTTCTCACCTAAACATATATTTGACCTCAGATTTATGAATTGCTTAGGATTGAATCTCTCTTAAATGACTGAAAGATTTTTCATTATTATGCGTATTGTATTGCATATGTGTGTTTTAATTAGTACTGAGTAGATAACGTGCAAAAGGTCGTGTTAAATCTGAAATGCATGAGCAATGGGTTTAATCCACAAAGATATCATGGTAGTGACACAAAATACAGAAATGATTATGTGATTTGTGGATGGAAATGATGCTCTTTCAGCCATCAAATTTTATTTATCAAAAATAGATACTTGGTTTTGGTTCAACTCACTTGATCACATTATAATAAATGAGTATAGTATAATAATATATTGATGTTCATAGGAACACAGTGCAGAGAATTACTCATTATCTCTGAGAGCTATATCTTTATGGTTCTACTAAGTAAAAAAATTATTAGTGCTATCACAGTGAAATTTCAATCTAGATATAAAAATTTAATTATGAGAAAAACTTTCGTAAAATTATATGAAAAGAAGCAAAGAGTGCTAGAGACAGAACTTCAACAAGATCTCTGTGGTTAGAGAAAAAGGAGATTGCTATGCTGCAAACAAAGATGCAGAATGATTGAACTTTCAATTCTTTCCTTTTTATTTTTATTTATTTATTTTTTTTTGAGACAGAGTTTTGCTCTGTCACTCAGGCTAGCATACAGTGCTGTGATTTCGGCTCACTGCAGCCTCTGCCTCCCAGCTTCAAGGGATTCTTCTGCCTCAGCCTCCCTAGTAGCTGGCATTCAGGTGCCCACCACCACGCCTTGCTAATTTTTTGTATTTTTAGTAGAGATCAGGTTTCGCCATGTTGGCCAGGCTGCTCTCAAACTGCTGGCCTCAGGTAATCCCCTGCGCTGGCCTCTCAAAGGGCTGAGATTATAGGCACAAGCCTCCATGCCCCGCCTAAACTTTCAATTCTACCAAGTCTATTTCTCTTTTAAGTAAAATATCCATTGCCTTCTCAACCTAATTTTTTATCTTAACATGTTTAATAAAGCAATAATTCCTATAATACATTTACATAGTCTATAAATTATATATACATATGGTTATGCTGTTTTACTCTACTATTGACAGAAATTTATGTGTAATATGTCTAGTAACTCAAATAAAAACATATAGTGTCATATAATTTAAAACTCTAAACCAAACTCATATATGCTATACCATACAAATATTGAAAGAAAATGAATATGAATTTGGCCTATAGTTTTTTTGCAGTTTTTTGAACTGGAAGATGTTTCATACACTTTTCCTGTTTCTTACATTCAAATATTCAAATGTGTGTGATCCAACACTCCTTTTTAAAGTACTTAGGTTGAATTTTTCCAAGATTGAATAGAATTTTGTGTGTGTGTGTGTGTGTGTGTGTGTGTGTGTGTGTGTGTTCCTGTATGAACCATCATCTTTATGTCATTATCAAGAGAAAGCAGTATTCTTATTGGGTATAAGATAGCTGTTTGCAGACGATCTTTAGTCCATGAACTATACATTAAACAGAATTTGGACATATGACTTGAATAGGATGATTTCAGACATATCACTTGATTAGGATGCTATAATTAATTTAAAATATTTTATATCTTTTACAAGATAAATTTCTGCAGCATAATTACACCTATGGGTAAAAAACTAGACTTACTTCTTTTAAAACTGCGGAAATAAAACTTTCAATATGAGGCTGAAAGAGCTGAGTTGTAATATGAGGCAGAAATGATATTAACTTTAGTAGTTTTATTACAGCTATGTTTAATTTTACAAAGTAAATGTATTATTCAAAATGTAGGAAGTTACTTTTAAAAATCATCTTAGTTTAGTCATACCAGTAAAATCTACCTTTAAAAGAAAATATGTGCATGTATCTATGTGTGTATCTTTGTTCAGTGCTTTACATGTAGCCAGAAGGGATCCAAAACAGCTTTAGCAAACAGCCACATATATATATATAAGATAGATAGATAGATAGATAGATAGATAGATAGATAGATAGATAGACAGACAGATATATCTCCAAATCACAAATTCCAAATCCTGATATTGTGAGTTTTAATATAGCTTATATATGAAAGCACTTGTATATTGACATTGACATAGATGTGGCATACTGCCTAGATGGTGAGGATGGTATTGGAGGAGATTTTCATAGTGTTTCATTATCCACAATGTAAGCTCAAAGAGGGCAAGTATTGTGCTATGTTTTGATCACTGAAATGTCCCCACCTCTAGAACATTATTATATTGTACATAGTGAGTGTGCAATGGGTGTTTATTGGATAAATGAATGCAGATTTGTAAATGATCACCCTACATTAAAATGAGAATGTAGGGATTTGGATTTTACTTGTCTAAGGGAGGTATGACAAAAGCCTAATAAGTGAGTTGTTAAGGCAGTGCTGTTGTCGTTCAGTAAACAATTGTACTGTTAAGTGCTAAATTACTGATAAAAGTCAAGAGGTAACCAGAGTTATACATCCTAAAGGATTTACAAACATCTTATATTGTGTATAATTTCTTGAGAAACCCTTCTATGATTTACAGATTATTTCCACATGAGATTGAAAAATAAGGTACTATAGTATCAATTTTACTTTGCAGATTTTTTTATCTACTCAATAAACACTTTATAAATTCTTTCCTTCAGCAGTGTGCTTAGTAGAGATGTAACTGCATAGACATGGCTGTCATGGTTCCGGCCCCTGGATGTTTCCTTCTGTGACAAAATTAAGTAAAAGAGAAAAATAAAAACAAAAAATCCCAAATAGACACATAAAATTAAATTCTTCTTGATAAGTGCTTTAAACAAACCAAATGGAGAATGGGAATTTGGGGATTGAAAGACTTTGTAGTTATACTGATTAGATGAGACAATTTTGAGGAGGTGGCATTTAAGCTGAGATCTGAAAGTTGCAACTTAAACCTACAAAGGGACTTTTGCCATTGGCATAGCTTCTGGAATATCTGCACAGGTGGGACACGGGGAGAGAAAAAGGAAAAGGGTTATTCCACCATTGATGTACAACAATCAGTAGAGTTGGAAATGCTTGCATCTGATAGTTAATACCCACTTATGAAAATGAGAATATGCCATCAATAATTGTTATGAGTAATTATTATCTCATTTTTTTTACATTGTCTGCCAATGTTTAGGACATTAAATTAACTCTCTAAGATAGAGCAAACAAATTAAATTTTTGTCAATATCCAAACAAATACAATATCATTTTATGTAAGTCTGACTACATTTCTATTTTCTATTTGATTTGTTTATTTTATACATGTTTCCCAGGATAGTCCACTGGTCTTACAGTCTGACAGAAATGTAACAGTGAATGCAAGAAACCACATGGGGCAGTTAACTGGACAGCTGACCGTAGGTGAGTGTTTTGGGGTAAATGTTGCTCCTACTATGCTTGTTCTAACTGAGAAAAGTAGAAGTATGTTATTTCTCTGATATGTAACTCAAGATCCCATTACTTGCACATGATTTGACATGTCATAGGTTAGTTATGTGCCTTCTATTTGGTACTTATTACTCTTGTCAATGTATTATTATGAGATTGAATTACATTTATTTTGCTGGTCATTACTCTTGAATTATGAAATGCACCATTTTTTGTAACAAATATTTTCATAGTTATGTTAATATTATAGTTAATAAACTTAAACATATGAGATGATATATCATTATTAGGTCTATGTATCCCTTTTTTAGGGGGAAATATTTTCTAATAAATAGTATCTGCTTATATAAATGAGAAATTGCATGAACTGAGAATAATAAATATTAACATTTATCAATTACTTCTACATTTGATGTTGAAATTATCTATATTTTAAGATTTATAGCCTTTAGGTTTTGTTAATATAAATTAATGATAAAATATTAGTTTTTTCTCATATCAAATAAATACTTCAATTTAGAGATTTATATAATATCAAAATATAACAAGGCAAATAAGTAATTTGTAATTTAAAGTTTTGATACGTATGTAGATTCTGAATTATTTTTATAATACTGTATTGGTTCTGTGGGGAAATTTCTTAACATTAACATTATGTATCTCTTTATATCTGTCTATCTATACATATATAGAGAGAGAGAGTAAAAGAGAGAGAGAGAGAAAGAGAGAGAAAAGTAAATTACAATTTTGAGGACTAAGGTATTCCTATTATAATGAGAAATTAATCATCATTGAAATGCAAATGTGTATTTCCAATATTTCTATTTAAATTTTGCAAAAATGTTATATTTGAAATGTGAGATTTAGAAACATGAATTTTGATTCTGTGTACTTCATTTGTAGGTGTATGAAATATTTTTATTTTTGTTTTGATGAAAACAAAAGGATAGCATTTTAGCATATAAGAATTTTCTAAACATATAATTTTATTTGTAAAAATTGTTACACTTTACATCATAAAAGTTTATCATTACGTATCTATTAATTGCTACAACTAAATAATATTTTGTGATAATTAGAGATATATCAGTGATAGAGGGATGCTATTAGGAAATGGATTCAAGATTAAATACAAGAAATATGTGTATAGATACAGAACTGATTCAGAAGCAAAGGTCATTCACCTAAATATTCATGCTAATTCACTCCTGTTACGTTGAAACTGCAGAAACTATAAGCCTATACAAACAGGCCTAACCTGGGTAGATTTTCCATATCCTAATTTTATTAAAGTTGAGAACTCTTCAGCCAGATAGAACCTTCTTTTTCTTTCAGTCCTTGATATAAAAAATTCTTAGTAGAAATGTCAGAATGTAAATTAAGTACACAAAGAATATATACCCATGCCCACTGTCAGACGAAATGACTACATAATTCCTGCCTGTAAAGCAAAGTAATCATTTGATTATGTGAAGTGCAGATACTGTTTGCATTTCACTGCATGCTTTCCTGCAGGAAATAAAGAATATAGTATGCTTGTATTTTCAGTTACCCTTCCAAACTGATTTTAATGCTATATTGATATTTGCCAGACAGGAGAAAATAGCAAGAGCAAGAGGGAGAAAGAAAAAAAGTTAAGCTTAATTTTAAATGTGACAAATCATTAAGTTAATGATTATTTTCTGCACAGCCTTATTGTGCAGAAAAATACGTTTATACTTAAAAATTGTTTAATACCCTGGTCCTTTGACTGTATTTTTGATGACTTATGTATTTATACTGGTTTGCACATTTTAATTAACATAGAGAGAACAAAAGAAGACTAGGGCTGTGTGAAGGGAGATAATATATTCATATTTGAAACAAAGCCATAGGGAACTACTTAGTAGTTGGTTGGGTGCCAGCAAAACAGTTAATCTTTTGGATGCTCAGCTTTCTCATCTCTAAAATGGGGATAATGTCACATTTTGAATGCTGTTATAAGAATTAGTGTGATTTCAGTATCTACAAATAGTAGGTAATTATATATTGAATTTATTATTGTGATGATGGTGAGTGTAATTATAGGTATCATTTAATTTAAAAATACAGTGATATTATAGGAGAAATCTCATGATGTTTTTCTATTCAATGTATCTGTGTGATATTAGTTAAGGTTTAATTATGATACTGTTGCAGAGGTATGTTAAAAAACACAACACAGTGTATCCGATGTTCAGAAACTCTTGAATCATGTAAGAATAAATTTACCTTTATGTAGTATTTGAAGACATACTTGAATGAATCAAGCAATGTAGAAAATTAAAATTTATTTCTAAAGACTCTAATTGTAATTGTATAAGAATATATAAGTAGCTGTTCTAACCCTCTTTTTAATTCCTTTTCTTTTTCTTTCAGTTTTTGTTTATGCATACGACCTTGATTATAGTATAGTCATGATACTATTTTGCAATATTTAAAAAAGTACCACACAAACCGAATAATTATGGAAAAGAATTTCAGTTACTCTTCATTTTCTAAGTAAAACAATTCTATGGTGTATCAGTAGAATGCATCAATTTATGTTAGTATAGTCAATTCTGAAAATATAACAGAATTTGAATATTTTTCCAGATTTTATTCTCATTGTACCATTTTTCCTCAAAAATCTATGTGCATAGTTTCAGCAAAGCAAATATCCATTTATCTTGTACCCTGACTTTTTCTTTCTCTGCAAGCCTAGCTTCCTACTAACTCAATTCACAGGGATATGTGTAGTCCAGTGATTAGGCCAACCCTTGTGCTAATTCTAATCCTGACTCACTGGCAGAATTTAAAATCAAATTATGTATAATACAATAAATGCAAAAGAGAAATATTTTATACATACACTGGCTCAAGCATAGTAGAAACTAAATCTAAGTATTTTAAAACTTTAGGTAGAAAAATCAATTTGACAAATATTTTTGTGAATTTATGAAGTTCCAGGCTTTATGAATTTGACCAGATAATATCCAATTTCCCTCATTAAGTCTAGGATTCTAATTTTCTTGACCTTCATAACATTGGAGGAGATTAATGAACTCAAGATTTCTTCCTCCAAATTTCTCTTCTTAGAATAAAGCTGAAAGAGAGGAATGAGATTGTTGTTGAGAAGTGGTTAAAGAAAGTACAACATCCCAAGAGGTCAGACTCCTTGAAGAAAAATCAAGAACTTTCTTAAACAAGTCTCAGAATCATTCTCCAGGTCAAAATTTTCTATTATTTAATCTATAATTACTATGTTTTTGTTAGCAGAACATTATTTTTCTTTTATAGGTGAAAAAAGTATGTGATTTTAGGTGTGTTATATATTCATATATGTTGATAATATGATATTTTTCATGACTTTCTTGCAAAAAAGTAGGTAAAAGATGTAAATTATGCACCATCTTTGTGAAGTTCATAATTATCTCAGGCAACTACTACAATATGTGATATAGAGTAGAAATCTTTTATTTATGGTAGTGTAAATAAAATATTATCATGCAGTTTTGATATAGACTTTGTTTACAACACTGGTAATAGTAATTAATGCTGTAGTAATTTGGCTCACTTAAAATGTAATAATCTTTCTCACAATATCATGAGGATAATTATATTTTATTTTCCAATAACATTGAATTGATATTCAACAGACTATATTTAAACTACTTTTATAAGTAGTTTATGAAGTATAGGTTGATTTCCGTAAAATAATCTCTCCTTTAAAAAGCTTAGCCAACATGGGTTTTATTAAGCTATAGATTGCTTTTTCTTGTATTACAAAATATATTTTATTTTTGATAGAGCAAGGGCTCTATCAAAATATATTTTATATTTGATAAAATATTATATTAGGTTTAACATATATTATTAAATCTAATATAATATTTTCCTTTCTCATATGCCTTATGCCATCAGTCTGTAGCTGAAGGATAAAAATGAAAGGAGGACAAACTCAGAAACTGGAAAAAGATTTATCTTAACTGGTGGAGCTAGCTTTGTTTTTGTTTATTTAGTTAGCGTCCCTCATTCCGATTTAAATATTTTAGTCACAACGACTTTTGAGATACCCATCATGGTTACCTATGGGGTCCTATGTCATAAGCAAGAAGTTCCACAATGCCACATCTATATTATTATCCCAGTAAAACATTAAGGTTAATTGGATATTAAAAAACTGAATGTGATTGTTCTGAAATTTTAGTTTTAGAGTGTGCTTAAAACCACAAACTTATGCTTTAAATAGGATCTCATATTTCATCGTAAGTCTCCCTGTTTAATGCTCAATAAATTTGGAACAATGAATTCAGAATGAATTAATACCTAGGAAAGGCCTGCTGTTATTGTCAGAATCATTTACTTATCTTTGAGATTCTCATTTCTACTTATCAAAACTCAGTGGAATAACCAAATTATATAAAAATCTTAATTACAATCTTTAATTTCTCATTTTCTGCTTTTTCTAAGTAATTCTTGAAAGCTTAAGCCTTACATAAGCCTGACTATGTGTTCATAAGAAAGAATGTCATTTGCAAGCTATTAAACAGAGTGATATTTGTATTTATTATGAGTTTCTCTTTTTCATATTTTATACTTTGAGCAGTTTACATCACTTAACAGTAGAAACTGTTGTAGACAGCTTCTGCAGTAGAGTTGACTCTGGTTTCTTCAGAGGTCTGAGGTGCTTGCTTTCCTTTTCCAAGAAGGTTTATGAAGTCAGCAAGTGGAGATGATGATAAGGTATCAAGATTGGTCATCTGCTTTTCTCAGAATGTGTTAATCAGCTACACACATAAAAAATCAAAATTAAGTATATATATATTGATTATATTAGGCATTAGGAATCATTTATTATTCCTAATAATAATAAATCAATAATTTATTATTATAAAAGTAAATAATTTTTAAAATTTGTTTTTTTTGTATTTTTTGAGTCAATATCTATTAATACCATCCATATTATGAAATAACTTCCCTTTTTAAACTATGTAAGTTTATAAAAAGATGCCACATATATTTAAAGTTTCTATTAGTTAATATTTATTCATAGGTAGGCATCGCTATCTTAATAGAGTGTTTAAACTACAGTGATATTCCCAGTAGTAAAGGTGTAAAAGGAAATGTAACCAAACGATCCCACTATACTTTAAAAGAAAGTGTATGATCTTATGAGAAACAAACACGTTTTTCTCACGTGCTGAACAAAATGTACCTTTTGTTTAATAAAGATAAATCTAGATGATATAATGTGCAGTATTTTTAGCAACTCTACATCAAAAGAAGCATTGAGCCTAGTAATTCTCTGACAAAATGCTTTTTAAAGAATGCTGGCGTCATGGCAAAAAGGCAGTTATGTAAAATAGTTGTGGTTGGGGGACAAAGAAACAGAGCATGTTTATTGGCCTAACTCAATTCAGAAGTAAAATCTAGACTTACCTACAAGGCATAGTGTGTGTATCTTTTAAATACACTTTAAACGATGTGTAATTTGACCTGTGTTTGCCATTAGTCAGTTGAAGTAAGATCTCGAAACGTTTGTGATTGTGGCTGGACCTGTTAATTTCTGATATAACCCGACCTGGTGATGAAATTGATATTGATGAAATTCCTTTTTCCCTAAAACTCTTAACTGGGTCAATGCCCCTCTGTCTACCTCAATAGATCCTCCGACATGCAAGACAGACTCTTTCTCTGTCTCCGTCTCTGTCTCTCTGTTTCTCTGTTTCTCTCTCTCTCTCTCTCTCTCTCTCACACACACACACACACACACACTCTCTTACACACCCATGTAAACTCACCTGCCCAAAGTGTTGATGCAAGGAACGTACTGGGAAGCAAAATTAGGGTCAGGACACCTTTTAGAAAAAGATTTCTGAGTCTACACACATAGGACTGATTAAAACCTTAGCCTTTTAATTCATGCAACATGCTTCAACATAATTTGAGTTTGGATATATTCTTTAAAGTAATTTCCATTTATTTAGCATGATGAAATAAAATCTCGGTAATGTATGCAATTTGTAAAACCACATATGTTTAAGGGAACATTATATTCCTTTACTTTTTTACCAGTACTCTTTCATGTTTCACAAATTTAAGTTATTCCAAAATTGCACCATATGAAACACAGAACATGTTTACTAGAAAGGCAATTTTGGTTATTAAGAGTTGTTATAGTAAATCCCCCAAAAAAGAAAGAAAGAAAACCAGAATGTACATTCAATTAAAATTATTAAATTTTAATGTAGGACTGTATAGATTTTCACTAATAATATTATGAGGACAATTATATGACACACACAATATATCAAAATGTTGTCGGGAGTATTTTCATTTGGAAATCATGATATCTTCAGAAACTATTTTTAGGAAGGACATATACCTCACCAATTAATAGCATGGATTCTGGAGACTACTAAATCCCAGATCTGTCAACTGTCAGCTATGTGACTGTATGTACATTACTCCAGGCATCCGTTTCAGGTTTCTGTGGGCATAAATGAGTATTTGCCTCATATAGTTGATGCAAACATTAAATCCATTAATATGTAATTAAGTACTGGAACACTTTCTGGGTATGTGTTAGTGACTGTGATTTGTTGTTGTTGTTGTTGTTAGCACTGCGTGTGTACTATTCTGTACACATGGCCAAGTATCTGGGCTATACTTGCCTTGTGTATGAAATGAGTTTATTTGACTAGATTGTCTCCATGGCTCCTTCCTGTACCAAGTCTAAAAAATGAAAAACTACTTTTAACCTTGGAAGAAGAGAGTCAGTTGGTGAATCTCCCAATCCTTACATTCCTCAATATTCAATTGTCCTGACAAAATGCCATCTGATTTGGTTTTTTCACATCTTAGCCATACAGCATAGGCACGTATTTTGTGCACAAATTTAAAATGAAGAAGGTAAATGGCACAATTAAATCAACATCCTAGGTATGCTTCTACTTTTTCATCAAGTTTTGGCTTACAAAAAGTTTTTTCTGTGAAATTTAATCCACAAAATAATTTAAATCCAATCAGCTTATTTTTGTTAGTGCTAAGCATAAGCATGTTTTGTTCCTAAATAAATGGAGAAAAAATGTAGATGAGGGGTTTATAATAATATTTAAAGACCCTGAAAATGACATGTAATCTTGCATTAAAGCAATTACAGTGAACACCTGGGAATCGTTTAATTGACTGCAGATGGTATAGGATGTATAAAAAGTAAAAGGTTACAGATTATTCTCAGGTACCAAATTTATGTTTTTTGTCATTGACTCATTTTTTTTTTTTGACTTAGAGAATGTTGTAATAGTCTGGGACAATTTAATAAGAATGAATGTTTGATGTAAACTGAGCTGTTCAAATCTTGGAGTATAGATCAACAAAACACTTAGGTATAATATTGCATATACATTTCAAACCATTAAATATATTGTTGATTTTAGGTTCATTATTAATTAGTTAATTAATTCATATTATTTAATTTAGTGTTAATCAGTTTGGGAAAATCGTGTTGAAGTAGATGCCTATGATATCAGGAGAGGAATGGCACTCTAGAAATTAGAACTCTCAATCTTTGTAACTCGGGTGTAATGAGAATTATGTTTGACGCAAAGACACTAATGTTCATGTTTTGAAAAGTTTTATCAAAGGAGAATTTTTAGCAACTTGAATAATTATCCTAATACTTCAAAGTTTCTCATTTTTGGTGTCCTAAGAACAGAAATGTGGACTAGCTCAAATATTTAATTAAATTCGCAATTATTTGAAGTGCAGAATCAAGAAATACTACAAATTTTTCTTCCTGGAAGACCTAGACTAAAACCTGAAAGAGACAGTTTGGCTGGTCATCTTCAGCTTTTGCTGGCTTGCTCCTTCTCTTTCCAAGTACCCAATGCCCGTGTTTAAAATCAATCATTTCAGTTCTACAAGGCCAGCTCCACTTCACAGTGCTCTGTGTTATGGTCCTAAAGATCATCCTTGCATGGTATTGGCCTCTACTTCTTAAGACCAAGGGTAGCTAATTTGCTAAAATAATTCATGCCTGTATGTCAATGGATACTATGGCTTTGAAATTTTTCCTTTTCCAGAGTAATTATATATATATATTTCAACATACTGTTTTTGGTAATAATATCTTTAGTTGTTAAAGTAATTCTAGTCTTGAGGGTACAGAAATGAGGATGATAGGATAAAGTGAGAAAGTGTGTCTCTTTTAAGATATATTATAAAGGTGTCCTCCTCCTTTATTTTAGCACTACCTAGGCCAGTTCTTCTCCTTATATATTAATAAAAAAGAAAATATTAGCCTATTTCGATAAATATAATACACAGACTAATTATTTCTTAAGTGCACAATACTGAGGGAATCACTAAACAGATAAATATTTTATTAATTTGGTAATCATATGTTTATTCAAAATATGAGTATACTTAAAGTGTTTGAATTTTAATATTTAAATAATTATAATAAAATAGAAATTATATATTACAAGACCGGTTAAAGGATAAAAGTAGAATAAGTTAAACCAAGTAGCAAGAGTGCTTTTTAATTTTCTCTTTTAGATATTTAATTAGATATGATTACATAACTTATCTGAAATTAATGAGTCTATAGCTTATACACTTAACCAAGCTTTGTTTTTAATGAGGATCCCTTTGTGGGACCTCACAATTGCAGGTGCATTGGAGTTCCATATATAATTGACTTATGGAACATGCAATTTTGTGTTGGTCTTAATAAGAATCGTGTCTTTGGAAATTTGGTTAATGGGGCATAATATTCACAAATGTAAGGTTATGGGACTAATTATCTGAAAACATCTGGAGGCAGGAAGCTAAATAAAACTTAGGAGTCCATGTGTACACAGAAGATCATTCACTTTAGTAGTAGGGTTCCTAAATGAGGTGGCACCTAAGCCCAGATGATTATATAACAATACTAATTGCCTGGTCATGGGGTGGAGAGAAGGAGAATCTAGAGGGAAACCATTATTTATGATGATCTATGTCTATTAACTACGGTAGCTTTTTTCTTCTAACTTTCGCTTTGGATTTTGTGTCTATGCTTGTATTTAGTTTTGGAAAAATTCCAAGTCAGATAATGCATACACCAGAAAAGTAAACCATGGTGGGAATAGAAAATTGAGCAAAGGAAGAGGAGAAACTGAACCACAGCAATTCTTCTGTTTCCAAGTATTTATTAGATTCCTGACAATATATACCTCATAATGAGAAAACAGTATTTCCCAAATCTCTTCAGATTTCTTAAGACTGTTATGAATCCTTTAATCAGCATTCTTTGGTTAAACTATTTTAATCATTTCTGAATTCATTTGCAACCTGTTTTTCAATATTATATCTAGATATTTTGTCATATATTTGCCTGAAGTTAGGAATTTTTAATACTATCTGATCCTTTATGTTTTGATCTGATAATCCTATGGAAAAAAAGAAAAATCTGCTAATTTTATCATGGCCGATTTTGGTCCTGAGGTCACATGTTGCCTGTTTTGTTTTCAACACACTCACAAACCCATTAGTCTACTGTATAACTAATATCTTTCCCTCCTCTACCCCTCCCAAAGGGATTAGAGTATGTTAATAACTCATTAATTTTGGAGCTCATCTTTTCTCCTGTCATAGGTAGAAAAAGGAAAATTGTTTCCAATCATACATTGTTGTTGCCATACTTTACCTTTCTATAAAGGTTACTGAATGTAATTCAAAGATCAGCCTGCCACTCCAGGAAGACATGCATTGCAGACTAGGAAAATGTGCTTTATTTTCTCATATCCTTTCCAGAGGTCCTTATGATTCTATCTCCTTATTCTTCTCAGCTGTGGGCTCATTGCTCACCTAACCCATGAGCTGCTAACTGAATCAATAAATCAGCTACCTAAATCACACTAAAGTTTTATACGTAAATATATTTTGGGAAGAAAGTCGTCAATATTACACGTTAAGAATTGACCATACATATTTTCACATTACAGGCTTTCAGAAATCATAAGTCATAATAATTACAGTGACTAAAATAAAAAATACAGACAATACCAAGGGTTAGAATGAATACAAACCTACTGGAACTTTTATACTTCTGCTAGGAGCGCAAAACATTATAACCATTGTAAAAAAAAAAAAGAATTTGGCTGTTCCTACCAAGTTAAACGTGCAACTACCATATGGTCCAACAATCTCACTCCTAGGTGATTGCCCAAGTTAAACAAAAAACATGTTTACAAAGTAAAACTTATATAGATATTTACAGCAGCTCTATTCACAATTGCCAAAAACCAGAGTCAACTCAAATATCCTTCAGCAAGAGAATGGATAAACACACTGTGGTATATTAACAGAGCGGAATGGTATTCAACAACTTTTTAAAAAAGCTATCGACATTATGTTAGGTAAAATAAATCAGTCTGGCAGTTTATCTACTATATGATGGTCTTTATATGACATCTTAAAAGGACAAAACTATGGTGAAAACAGATTCATGCATAATTCACAGGGATGGCATGGGGGGGAGGTTACGTACAAAGAGGTAGCACAAGACAGTTTTTTTTTTTTAAACGGAGTTTCACTCTTGTTACCCAGGCTGGAGTGCAATGGCACGATCTCGGCTCACTGCAACCTCCGCCTCCTGGGTTCAGGCAATTCTCCTGCCTTAGCCTCCTGAGTAGCTTGGATTATAGGCACGCACCACCGTGCCCAGCTAATTTTTTGTATTTTTAGTAGAGACAGGGTTTCACCATGTTGACCAGGATGCTCTCGATCTCTTGACCTCGTGATCCACCCGCCTCGGCCTCCCAAAGTGCTGGGATTACAGGACAAGAGAGTTTTTTGATGGTGATGAATCTGTCCTATATTTTGACTGTAGTAATGATTACACAGCAATCTGCGTGTGTTAGGATTCATAGATGTATACACCAAAATTGGCTGTCTATTAAATTGAAATATAAAACAAAAATTAATAAGAAATATTTTTCAGTTCTTTCCAAATTTACATGATGTCAATCTTTCTTATATATAACTTAACATCCTGAACACTAATACGTTCTTCATGCAACCTATTTAAAAAATAACAGCACTTGAGGTCCAGCGGGGAATTTATCCTGATGCCTTGGTTTTTATAATCCCACTGGACACATGGTATCCCCCAAATAAGTACAGAATATGTGATTAGAATATCTTGAACATTTTCCCCAAGGCTTACTTTTTTTAGATCTTGGTTTTCATGAGGTAATTTTCAAAAATTTGTCATTGCTTTATTATTGCTCTTTTTTCTGTTTGTTCTTTATTTCACATTTCCAAAATATGGAGGCATTCATAATCTTCCTATTCAGGAACACTGAGTATCTTAGAATAATGCCCACATTTCTTTCACTGGTGATTTTTGGTTCATTTGTGATTATGTTATCTCCAAATATTAAATTAAAGGGGTTTCTTGTTCTTGAACCATCATCCTTTTTAAAATATGCCTTATTATTGCATAGATCTTGTCAAAGAACTTGTGGAAACTTTTGACAAAGTTTATAGTATGTGTATAACTTTCTTTCTTTCTGAGGTATCATAAAATGTATAACAAATGCTCATTGGTTGCATAGATTAACATTATTGAAATAACTCAATCCTTCTTATAGAGTTAAAGCAACATTAGACTAGTCTCATTTCATTTTCACTCTTAAGACTGCTACAATTATTTGCAAATAATTTCCGGTTGAGATATCCATCATTGCTGTTCGCTCCATCTGTTTTTATGTCACCTATATCTGTTATTTGACTAAGTTGTGTGATGTGCTCATTGCATATACCATGAACATTTATTATATATCTTCCTTTATCATATCACATATATGTGGACAACACCCAAATCTATCCCTCTGACTTTTTCTCTCTTTTTCTTCTAACGTAAAACCCAATGAACTAATTATTATTATTTTTTTGTGGATCTACCTACACCTGACTATCATGTTGATTTCTAATTCAACATTAATCTACCACTGAGAATTTTTTTTTAATTTTTTTAGGGGCTATGCTAATCTTCTCTGTATCATTCCAATTTTTTTTTAGTATATGTGCTGCCAAAGCGAGCACTACTACTCAGTATTTTTGAGACACTAACTTGTCATTTATATCAGCCTCAATTTTTAGTATTAAAAGATAGTGGTACCTAAGTTTATTTTCAACACTAATATTTCATATTTGTAGAGAGTTTTTTTAAGCTTAACGAAACTAATTAGCTTCCCTTCAAAACCCATCTTTTCTTTTTTTTAATCGAACACATAAACAGCAGATCATTTAGAATAGCCCATAACTTTTTTGAGTACAACATTAAATAGGTCACCTCTGCTATGAGTAACCTTCTTAAAGCACAGTGAAAATAGAAACTATCTATCATCTTCATTTGTTAAAATCACATGATCACATTGGTAAGTGGAAAGAGATGAATGCAAATAATGTAAAAGTATTGCAAACTACATATGCTCCATTGAATAAACTTACGATTCTTAGGAATAAGTAGCACTAAAAGAGAATGCATTTAGAATGTAAAAAAGAAGATAAGCAGTAAGGCTGATTTAGTGTCAAACAGAAGTTCACAGGGTCACTGGCTAAGTGTAGAAAATGATGAACACCAAATGTGCCTTTGCAAAAAAGCCAAAGGAATTTCTTTTTGTAGAGAATATTTAGTGGCTTGAGGAAAATGTTAGTAGAATCACAGTATAAATAACAAGAGCAAGTAGTTTTGAAATGCAATTTGATGTGTTTCCAAGAAAGAATATTAGGTGGTGTTGCAAAAACTTTAATGATCACTGTGATCTTAAATGGGCTTTCTGGCCTTGTTCCATTCTCTACTTCACTATGCCTCTTTCTCCCTGGCCATTTTATAATTTTTATGGTGACATAATAAAAGCTTTTCTGTGTCAGACCTTCCATAGATATGAAATTATTGTTTTTCTGTCTTTCTGCATAGCCAAAATGATCAAGTAATAAAGTAAGAAATATTTTAGCATAATGAGCTTTCACATAGGGAAATATTTCAAGATTCACAAATTTACATAATATACACTAAACGATGACCCTGAGTTTTAGCATAAACCCATGGAAACACAACATAAAGGTTAAAGGATTTTCCAACTCACTGCCCCGGCATCCCTTTCACCTTCAGTGCTACAGCAGTTCCTTCTGTGTCTGCCCGCAATTCACACCTACCATACTCCCTCGTGCTAATCTTATCTGCTGACAAGGAGACTACCGAACCTTATTGTAATGTCACTATTGGTACTTTTTTGTCCTTGGTATTTCTATCCTCTATTAAATAAATTTCTGAATATACTAGTGTAACAATTAATTCTCTCCTTTGTCAGGAAAAATAGTTTGCATATGAAAGACCTGGCTTCAAGTTCAGTCCATATTGCATCATTTTTAAATGCAAGTACAACATGTTTACACATTACTTGTTTTGAAAAGTAGTTAAGGGTGGCAGAACAGTGTCAAAGATGTGCTTTATTATGTACATTAGAAATAAACTGATGAATAGGTACAAGTTGAAGGTGTCCAGTTGACCTCTCTGTCTCAGTTTCTTAAACGTAAAGTGAACATATTAATAATGTCTATCTACTGGAGTTGTGTTGATGATTAAGTGAGTTGCTATAAGTGAAATTCTTTGCACATATTAAGTACTAGAAAAGTGCTAGCTGCTGTCATTATTAATAGTCGTAGTATTCATTTCCTAGTGGGAGAAAAAGCAGAAGGTAGTTTTTACTCAGAGTGACTCTACTTTATATTGGATGCTATAAATGATTATCCCAGGTAACATTTAATTCTAGCGTCTTTAGTTTGTTAAGGGTTATCACTTGATTTATCAGCATAGGCAGGTGGTTCCAAGGGTCATGACATTCATGAGACTGCTGCTGGGTGCTAAGCACAATTAAATTACCTATAGCATCTGTCCCTTTAACAATTAACTGACAGGACACTAAGGTTTTATATTTATTCCCTGTTAGTTTTCTGACATTCCAACAGCTCATTAATTCTGGTAAAAATATATTAGTCTAGATGTGACAGTTTTAGATGAATATAAAAATGAGTAATAAATTGAATGCCTTCTATTATTTGAATTACTTTACATCAATATTCATTAAAAATAGACATTGACAAATAATCTGAATTCTATAAGGTATATCTTTATTAAAGTGATCTGTTCCAAAATTAAACTTACAAATGTAAAGCAAATCAAATGAAAATGCTAGTGATAATGAAAAGTTTACAAAGTATTCTCATTTAAATAAAAAAATGGGAAAATTTTAATAGTGTACACCAATTATCACAAGAACAATAATTTGTGTGGAATTAGTATAGGTATAGAAAATCAAGATAACACAATAATGAAAAAATGTACAAAGAAGCCATATATCTGTGATAATTCAATGTAAGACCAAGATGTCCTTTAAAAGCACTGAGACAGGCTGGGCACAGTGGCTCATGCCTGTAATCTCAGCACTTTGGGAGGCTGAGGCAAGGCGGATCAAGAGGTCAGGAGTTCGAGACCAGCCTGACCAACATGGTGAAACCGTGTTTCTACTAAAAAAAGAAAAATTAGCCAGGCATGGTGGTGCATGCCTGTAATCCCAGCTACTCAGGAGGCTGAGGCAGGAGAATCACTTTAACACAGGAAGCAGAGATTGCAGTGAACCCAGATCGTGCCATTGCACTCCAGCCTGTGTGACAAGAGTGGTCTCAAAAACTAAAAAACATGACTGTGACTGAGAGGGGGAATTAGTTATTAAATAAATGAGATAGATAAAATTGGTTAATAGTTTAGAACCAAACATTAAGTCTCTTCATCTTTAAGCAACGAAACAGTAAATTGTCCATGACATAAAGGTTTCATTTTTAAATTCAAAACAATAAATAATGAAAAAGTCTATTAGAATAATGTTCTGATCTTTGTGAGGGAACATCTTCTAGATGAATGAAAGTTAAGATTATTCTGAAGGTCAATACTCCCTAAAACAAAACTGAAGTAATGTAAATAACAACTAAGGTACCATCTCATTGGAGCCTATAGATGAAGGGGGAATGGAGGCAGCAAACCACCTTGTTATGTATGTACCTATGCAACAACCCTGCATAATCTGCACATGTACCCCAGAACCTAAAGTACAATTAAAAAAGAAGAAGAAAAAAAAAGAAGGCTTATAGTCAGTGGCAATAGCCCTCTCAGTTTGTTGAGGGACTCCTGCTTTTGGCATATGTTTTCCACAATCTCTCCTGGGTTTGAGGCTGCACTTCCACTTTTTTTTTTTCTTTGAGATGGAGTCTTCCTCTGTAGCCAGGCTGAAGTGCAGTGGCACCATCTCGGCTCACTAGAAGCTCTGCCTCCCAGGTTCAAACCATTCTCCTGCCTCAGCCTCCTGAGTAGCTGGGATTACAGGTGTGCATCATCACACCCAGCTAATTTATTATTTTTTTGGTAGAGACAGGGTTTCACCATGTTGGCCAGGCTGGTCTCAAAATTCTGACCTCAAGTGATCCACCTGCCTCGGCCTCCCAATGTGCTAGAATTACAGGTGTGAGCCCACCACGCTCAATCCCACTTCTTTGAATCTAAACCATAACTCACTGTGGAATTATAGCTACACAATCGTAATGGTGATTCAATCAATCGATGTATATAAAGCAGGTTTCCTATTATGTAGAAACTGCAGTATATAAGTTACTACTGCTAGTATTTTTATTTCAGCGGATTTATTCAGTATTATTTTGACTTAAGGAATATTTATGGGTGCCACCATATGTCAGGCACTGTGGTAGGAATGGATACACAACACTGAGCAAAGACGATTGCTTCTCCTGAAAATTATAGGTGTCAACCATTCAATTATAAACCATATGTGTAAATTTACATTTAAAATTTATGTGTAAGTCCAAAGGAAGCTTTTAATAACTCATAGATTGTCTTTCAACATATGGTTTCCCTGTTCAAAGCTACTATTTTTCTAGAAGTAGACCAAATCTCCCTCCCCTGGTTTTACCCACACATATATGCTCACACAATGACATACACACATCAGACATTGCTTATAGAATTTTATCTACATTTTGAGTCTGTAGGAGAGGTTTATATTTCCATTTATTGACATTTATTTTCTTTAAGGCTCCTAGCCTCTCTATTTCATGGGTTACCTCTCCTTGGGCTTCTTCATGGAATTCCATTTTCTTTTCTATATTAGGTGCACCAAGTAAATCCTTTACTGAATCTCTAAGTTTAAGTCCTAAGACTTAGGAATGTGTTATCTTAATAATTACATGGTTACTTACAACATCTACAACTTAAGATAACAAACAAATTTTCAAATGTTGTTTCCTTTTTTGCTTCCCACAACTTTAAATGGTAAAAGTGGCTACAATCTTTTTTTAAAAGTTTTATTATGGTAGAACACACACACAGTCTATCATTGATGGGCATTTGTGTATCCATGACAGACTGTATGTGTTCTAACACAATGAAATATTTTTTAAGATTGTAGCCATGGAATACTATGCAGCCATAAAAAAGGATGAGTTCATGTCCTTTGCAGAGACATGGATGAAGCTGGAAACCATCATTCTCAGCAAACTGACACAAGAACAGAAAACCAGAACACCATATTTTCTCACTCATAAGTGGGTGTTGAACAATGAGAACACATGGACACAGGGAGGGGAACATCACACAGCTGGGCCTGTTGGGGGTGGGGGAGCTAGGGGAAGGATAGCAGGGGGTGGGGGGATTAGGGAGGGATAACATTAGGAGAAATACCTAATGTAGATGACGTGGGATGGATGCAGCAAACCATCATAGCATGTGTGTACCTATGTAACAATCCTGCTGATCTGCACATGCACCCCAGAACTTAAAGAATAATAAAAAAAAGAACACATACATAGAAAAGTAAACAAATCTCAAAAGCATGCCCTGAGGGATTTTTACAAAGTGAAGGCAGCTATGCGACTAAGATCAAGGTCAAGATATAGAACAGCATCCCTGAAGCTCAGAACTCTACTGCTTTCCCTCAGTTACTACTCTCAAACCTAACCCCTCATTTGATTTTTGAAGCATATATAAATAAATTCACAAATTATACATTATTTTGCATCTGGCTTTTTTCTCTTAATATTATGTCTCTGATACTCTACGATAATTTTGCATTGTTCTTCATTACCACTGTGCGTGGTATTTCCTTTCATAAATATACTACAATTTATCTGTCCATTCTACTCCTATTGAAGTTTTCAGTTCAGTTCAGTTGGAGCTGTAATAGTGTCACAAAAAGTCATTCTTACGCCTGTCTTTTGGTGTACATGTATATGCATCGTTTTGATATATCACTAGGAATACAAGCACCGATCTGTTAGATTGATGCAAAAGTAATTGCATTTTTGGACTGTGACTTTTAAGTCATTATAACTAGGCTCAAACACATCTTTATTAATCAAAGTGAGAACAATTACAATCAACAGATTATTGTCAATGAGAAATATGTTTGTTTATTCCTGTGACATGAAAATGTGTGCTTTGAGATTCTAGGAACTCTTGGAAAGCATTTTCTGCATCCTGCTGTTTGCAGAAGTGTTTTTCCTGCAAAAACTCGTCTAGGTGCTTGAAGAAGTGGCAGTCAGTCAGCAAGAGGTTGGGGGGAATATGGTGGATGAGGCAAAACTTTATAGCCCAATTCATTCAACTCTTGAAGCAGTGGTTGTCCAATGTGCAGTCAGATGCCGTCTGGAGAAGACCTGGACCCTTTCTGTTGACTAATGCCAGCTGCAGGTGTTGCAGTTTTTCTTGCATCTCATCGATTTGCTGAGCATACTTCTCAGATGTAGTAGTTTCACTGGGATTCAGAAAGCCGTAGCAGCTCCAACAGGCAGCAGATCACCAAATATTGTCCATCATGGTTTTATTTTTTTGGTGCGAGTTTGGCTTTGAGAAGTGCTTTGCCACTTCTTCTCAGTCCATCCACTGAGCTGGTCGTCACTGATGAAATCCACTTTTCATCACACGTTACAATCCAGTTGAGCAGTAGTTCATTGTTGCTGTGTAGAATAAGAGGACACTTCAAAGTGACACTTTTAAAAAAAAAATTTTTGCTCAGCTTATGAGGCATCCACTTATCAAGCTTTGTTACCTCTCCAATTTGCTTCAAATGTCAAATAACCATAGAATGGTCAACATTGAGTCTTTCAGCAACTTCTCATGTAGTTGTAAGAGAATCAGCTTCGAAGAGTGCACTCAGTTGGTGGTTCTCAAATTCTGATGACTGGCCACCAAGGTCCTCATCGTCAAGGCTCTCATTGCCTTTCCAAAATTTTTGAACCACCACTGCACTGAATGTTTATTAGCAGTTCCTGGACCAAATGCGTTGTTGATGTTGTGAGTTGTTTCTGCTGCTTTATGACCCATTTTGAACTCAAATAGGAAAATGGCACAAATTTGCTTTTTGTCTAAAATCATTTCCATAGTTAATAAAGAGCAGGTAACAAGTCATTAGCAAGAAAAAATAAATTGATAAATGCACATTTAAATGATATATAACGTAAACACACTTAAGAATGCATTCCAATATCAAACAGAAAATTTCAACAATGCAAATCATGATTACTTTTATATCAACCTAATATTAAGCAATTTTGCAGAAACTTTCATCTTTACAACATTGAGTTTTCTAATCTGGGAACAGATAAAATCCTCTCTAATTGTTTAGGTCAGTTTTTTTTTTCCTTTCATCAATGATTTGATATTTTCTGAGAAAGAATATGAACATCTTTCACTAATTTTCTTCCTAGAGTTTTCCTTAATGATTTATGTTCTTGCAACTGATATGCCTTTTAAAATTTCATTTACCAATTGTTGCTAATATAGGAAACTGCAAAACAGTGATATTGGCTTTGTGTTAGAAATACACATAAATTTTAATAGTTTGTATATTTTCTCTACTTTCTATGAACAAAGTTATGTCATCTGAAAGAAATAATTTTATTTATTTGTATTTCTCACTCTTTTAAATTATTTACCTTATTACATTGGCTAGAGTGACCAGTTCAAAGTTAACTAGAGTGGTCAAGTAGATATCTGTTCTTGTTCCTAATGTCAGGGAAAAATGTTCAATATTTTACCCTTTGATAAAATGTTTTCTGTGTATTTCTTGCAGACTTCTCTATTACCAGATTGAGAACACTTCCTTCTTTTCCTATTTTTCACTTAAGAAAAATCTTTAATTGATTTTAAATGTTCTGAAATTATTTTGCTTCATCTCTTGAAATCATAATATGCTCTTTTTTTGTTTATGAGGTGAACTACATTAGCTTTTATTCTGAAATAATTATTGATTCACAGGAAATGCCATAGAAGTGTACAAAGAGGTTCCCTACACCTTTCACCCTAACTCTTACAACGTCATCTCTTATGTAACTATACCATGCAATATCAAAGCCAAGAGATTGACAATAGGTGTTAATTTCTTCAGATTTAACCAGTTATACATGTATCCATTTGTGTGTGTGTGTACATGTGCAAGTGCGTATCTATAGAGTTTTATACACTTTCACCAATATATGTGGCTTGGGGTCACTACCAATACATCAAGATACATAACTGTTCTACCACAGTTTCTCTTGTGCCACATTTTTCTGCTCCTACCCCCAGATTTTCTTGCCTTATTTTACTAACTAGAATTTAGGACTAAAATGACTAAGAGTAGTATAATGTAAGATGCTTTTCTTGTTATGGTCTTAGGAAATAAAATGTGGTCTTTCACCATTCTGATGACAGGTGTAGTTTTTGTATTTGTTTGTTTGTTTGATTGTTTTTAAGATGAAGAAGTTTCTCCTATTTCCAGTTTGCTGAGAGATTTTATCACAAATGGATGTTGGACATCCTTTAAGTATTTTTCTGCATCCATTAATATGATTATATAATTTGTTTTTGTTAATTAATTTTTGAAAATTGAACCATCTGGCATACCTAGAATAAATCCCGCAAAGTCATGGAGCAAAATTCTTTTGATATGTTATTAGACTTTGTTTGCTAATATGTTGGTGAAAACTTTTTGGATCTAAGTTCATGAGAGATATTGGACCCAGGAAGTTTGTTTGTGGCTTGTTTGTTTTGTTTTGTTTTCACTGACTTTGTCTAGATTTGTTATCAGGGTAACACTGACCTCATAAGACAAATTAGAAAGTGCCTTCTCCTCTTCTGTGATTCCAAGGTGGTATAATACCATCTAGGCCAAGGTATTTTCTTTTCAGGATATTATTCACCATACACTTTTATTGAAGGTTATGGGTCTATTTTGTTTCTTTATTTTATCTTGTTTTACTTTTGGTAGTATGTAGTTTTTTGAGTTATTTTATTTTTTATATGTACAAATTTATGAGCATACATATATTTATGATAATATCTTAGTATTCTAAAGACTAAACTACCTATAGTAATATGCTCTTTCGTTTCTGATATTGGTGATTTGTGGGACTTCTCTCATTTTTGTCTTTGTAAATCTTTTTTTTTTTTTTTTTGAGATGGAGTTTCACTCTTGTTACCCAGGCTGGAGTGCAATGGCGCGATCTCGGCTCACCGCAACCTCCGCCTCCTGGGTTCAGGCAATTCTCCTGCCTCAGCCTCCTGAGTAGCTGGGATTACAGGCACGCGCCACCATGCCCAGCTATTTTTTTGTATTTTTAGTAGAGACGGGGTTTCACCGTGTTTGACCAGTATGGTCTCGATCTCTTGACCTCGTGATCTACCCGCCTTGGCCTCCCAAAGTGCTGGGATTATAGGCATGAGGCACCGCGCCCGGTCGTCTTTGGAAATCTTGAACAATTTAAAATTTTTTCAAACAATAAGCTTTTGCTTTTATTGATTTTTCTCTATTTTTTTCTGCCTTAAGTTTCATTGACTTCTTTTTTTTTCTGCTTTTGGGGGGTTTCGTTTACCTTCTTTTCTACTTTTTAGAAGTAGAAACTATTCATTTGAGTACTTTCTTCTTTGCTACAGCAAGTGTGTGATGCTGTAAGTTTCTCTGGTATCACAGCTTTCGTGCTGTTGTGATATCTTCATTTTTATTTCTTAGATTTTTAAATATACATGTATATTTAATTTTTGAGACTTCTTCATCCTGTAGATAGTTTAGAAATATATTGTTTAGTTTTCAAGCGTTTGGAAATTTCCCTCCTTTCTAATATGGATTTCTAGTTTGATTCAGTATAGACAAGAAACATATTTTGTGTATTTAAAGTATTTACCCTTGTTTAGGTTTATGTTAGGACCAGGAAGTGCCCTATATGATGAAGGTTCCATGGACACTTGAAAATAATGTGTCTGAATTTTGTTCTGTGAAGTGCTCTCTGGGTGCCAATGAGGTCCCAATGTCTGATAATATTCTTCAGTATTTCATATTTTGCAAATTTTCTGTCCCGTAATTATCTTAATTCTGCAAATGTGGTATTGAAACATCCAGCTATAATTTGTGGATTTATCCATTTTTCCCTCAACTTTATCATTTTTGCTTCATATACTGTGAATATTTGTTGTTCGGTGCATACCCGCTTATAATTTCTATGTCTTCTTAGTGGATTTCTAAAATAATTATATAATGTTATTTTATGTCCAAGTAATATTCTTTGCTCTATAATATTATCTAATACTCATATAGATATTCCTGCTTTTTTAATGAAAAATTACTGTTAGTATGGTACACGTTTTGCATACTTTCAATATATCTATATTGTTATGTTTAAAAATATTTTCTTATAGACAACATAGCTCAGCAATTTTTAAATCCATTCTGTTAACCTCTATTTATAAATACACTTTTAAGTGTAGGACATGTTTTCCAAAATTCAAAATATAGTTTCAAAAGTGACCATTTTGTTTCAAGAAATGACTGGAAAATTAGCTGTCATACAAACTGGTGTTCCCCTAAAGGTAATGCATGCTTTTCTCTCCAATTGCTTTCAGTAATTTTCATATGTGTCTTTAGTTTTCAGAAATTTAGATATGTGTCCTATGTATTTCCTTGGGTTTATTCTATCTTAGCTTCTTAAATCTACAGTTTATGTCTTAGCACAAATTTGGAAAGATTTTGTCTATTATTTCCTTGAATATTTTTCATCCCCTCCCTCTTTCTCATCTCCTTCTGTAATTCTGATTATGAAAACCTTATATCTTTTGTTATTGTCCCGCAGTCCCTGAGAATCCATTTACATTTTTAGCTTTCTTTTTTTTTGTTCTGAGTAATTCTATTGATCTGTCTTGATGCTCATTGATTATATCTCCTGTTATCTCCACTCTACTATTGATCCCATTCAGAATCATTTTGTTTTTATTTCCATTATCATATTTTTAGTTTGTTGTTTCATTTTTTTAAACTAACTCGATTTTTCTACATTTTTATTTTCATGTGTTTTAGAAAAACTTGTAATTGTTTGTTAAAACAATTTTATTATTGTTTTTTAAAAATACTTGTCCTTCATTCCTTCATCTGATTCATCTCGATGTTGGCTTCAGTTGATTGCCTTTTCTCATTCAAGTTGTGATTTGTTTTCTTCTTGCTATGAGGAGTAATTTTCAGTTGCATCTTGGACATTGTGGACATTATCTTAAAAGACTCTTGATCCTATTGAAGTCTTCTATTAGTCAGTCCACCTGGTTTAGGTTTAATGTGTAGGTTCTGGCCTACTTTGTGGGATGTTGCTCTGATAACATTTTGGCTTTCTGAGCTCTTGCAAAGTTTGTTGTTGTTTTGTTGTTGTTGTTTATCTTTTGCCTTCTCTTTTTGTTGTTCTTTTTGAAGAGGCAGGGGGTTCATCTCTTAAAGCTCCTGCTTGATGCCTTCTGGTATTACCGGAAGAAACAAAAAAGCTTTTCTGTTTCCCCCAGTATCTATGGGTAAGGGGTTGGAGATATCATGCCCACAGGACGGAGAGTCGCTCTTCTGGTAGGTTTTTCACTAGCCTATTTCTCTTGGACGTTCCACATAATCTCTGCTGGTACATCCAGTAAAGGGAGGAACCAATGTGGGTCACCTTCAGCTTCTTGATTAAAAATCTAGGAATGCTAGTTCTGGATTCCTCCTTACTGCAGGGTGAATGACTGGGAGATGCCAAGCCTCAGTCACCTTCTGCTGCAGGATGGAGGACTCTTGGCTATTAAGAAGTAGAGAGAACTAAAAATGATACAGAAATGGTAGAGGAACAGTTACTGTCTTAGATGAGGCAGATCACTCAAAGAAGGGCTTCCCATTCTTCCACCTCAGGACTGAAATTCAGAACTTTCTGGATATGACACAGCTTTGGCTCACTGGATGGCAGAGAAGTCGTGGTACCACTCCTGTGGTACTTTCTGGACATCTGTCCTCTTGATCTTGCCAAAAACTACTCTGATATGGTTTGGATTTATGTCCCTACCCAAACCTCATGTCGAATTGGAGGAGGAGCCTGATGGGAGGTGAGTGGATCAGGGCAGATGTCCCCCTGGCTGTTCTCGTGACAGTGAGTGAGTCCTCACTAGATATAATGGTTTAAAAGTGTGTTGTACTTCCTTTTTTGCATGCACTCTCTCTTTTCTCTCTCTCCTGCTTCATTGTGGTAAGACGTGCCTGCTTGTCCTTCAGCTTCCGCCATAATTTTAAGTTTCCTCAGGCCTCTCTGCAATGCTTCCTTTTAAGCTTGTGAAACTGTGAATAAATTAACCTCTTTTCTTCATAAATTACCCAGTCTCAGGTATTTCTTAGTAGCTGTGTGAGAACTAATACCCCTAGGTAGATACCAGGGAAATCTGTTCGTAAGATGTCTCACCTGAGGTCCTTTGCTGGGAACTGATTAGTGGAAAAGTATGGATGGTATCAAGGAAAACTGGTAGCCCCTGCGTGCTGCAGGAACCTGCAGCCAGAGACGCTTCATGGGCTGTAGTGTTCGTGCGTGGAGGAGACACGCAACTGCAGGACCTGGACCCTGGGGTGACTGCACAGCCCAGGAGTACAGAGAACAAACACTGAGTCTTGCAAACAAAACACCTTTACTCCTGCGGTGTCCCTCCAGCGCCCTCTACTGACAAAGCATCATGCTAGCTGGCAAGGAAAAATATTGAAAGGGTCAGGATCCATTTTGACGGAAAAGGCAGGCAAAATTATGGATTTAGAGATAAAAGACAATAAATAGATTACTAGCACACTCCCCTTGGGAAACAAGAATCTCCCAACCACGTTTTGTTGCTGTTGTTGTTGATACAGATTGAAGTGGGTTTCTCTCAGTTCCAATGCAGATTCTTGCCAAATGCAATCAAGAATGCTCTTTGACTAGATTGCAAAATACTGAATACCAGAAAAGCAGTTACGGTTACTGCAATGGTCCAGGCATTCCGTTATGATGCAGTTATCTGATGGGTGTCAGTAAAATGAACCATCTCTGGCAAATAGTGACCACAAATAAATATTTTATTAAAAAAATGAGAAATAATTGATTTTTAAAAGTTCAAGTTGCATAATAGTATTTTAAGTGGACTAGAAAGGGAGCAGTTATGGGTAATTCTAAGGATCTGGGAAAATGGTAATAATGTTTTTTACAACTTAGATTTAATAATGGCTGGGCATGGTGGCTCAGGCCTGTAATCCCAGAACTTTGGGAGGCCAAGGCAGTGGATCATTTAAGGTCAGGAGTTTGAGACCAGCCAGGCCAACATGGTGAAACTCTGTCTCTACTAAAAATACAAAATTTAGCTGGGTAATAATGGTGCACATCTGTAATCCCAGCTACTCGAGAGGCTGAGGCATGAGAATTGCTTGAGTCTGGGTAACAAAGGTTGCTGTGAGCCAGATCACACCACTATACTCCAGTCTAGGCAACAGAGTGAGATCCTGTCTCAAAAACAAAAAACAAAAAGCCAACTTAGTATTGCAGATAATAAGTTATAGCAAACATAAGACTAATTGTGAAGGTTCTACTGTTAGTTTGAAGACACAGCACTCATTTCAGATAGAAGGAAAGAAATGAGAAACATATTTACTCGGCTCAAAATTAATAGTTTATTTTAACTAATTGATAAGATAAAATGAGCTAATTATACTTTACTTAATCACACAGGTTATATTTTTATGAAAGTATGGAATTCACAAATATTTAGATACCAACATAACTTTTATCCCAGCTCTCACTTACTGCTGATGTAGTTGATATATAACTAACCAGCTTTTTCTATAAATATATATAACATAAATATAAATGTAAAATATGCCTATTAATAGAAAGATATCATTTTGAATGTACATTTGCTGACAAAGCTTTTTGCTTAGGATAATATGAACGTGTCCTATATTATTCTTCTTCAAAAACATAATTTAAATTTTCCCATATATTCCAACATTTGGTTATTCTATAATTTGTTAAGCACTTCCTATATCATAGAAAATTTACTCTCCCCACACTCCTGAGCTGTAATTATTATAAGTGAAACAGCATTTTTGTCTGGGGTAAATAGGGTTCGTATCTCACGCCAAGAAGATTAAGGTCCGGGACACACACAGAAAGAATGAGTTGAGGAGCAGAGTTTAACAGGTGAAAGAAATAGAAAGCAGAACAGCTGTCTCCCTAATGAGAGAGAGGGGCTTTGACTAAGAATTCCCGCCCACCACAGAATGCACCGGATTTTATAGGCCGGTTTGAGGAGCCGGAGTCGGATTTACCCAGGGTCGGATTGGTTGGAGCAGATGTGACGTTTGCATAGCACGCTGGGAGGGCAGGCCACGCCACACTAATAAGCAAACGGGCTTGCCGCTTGGCTGGCGCCGAGTTTTCTGCTTCTTGCTCCCGGCTTGCTGACAGAGGTGCGAACTTGGAGCCGTCATTTTGAACATGCCCAGGCCCAGGTAACCTTTCACTACTGGCAAAGCTGCCAGTATTCACCCGTGTGAGCTTCCGGCTTGCTTGTCTGTGTCTGCAGCTTAATTTTACAGACTGCTCTTTGGTAAAAATGAAAATAACTTGGGGGCTGCTTTTCATTAAATGGAAAACCTTACTGAGGACTCCCCTACCCTCGCTATCTGCCTAATTTCTTCTTACCTCCTGTATCATAAGTAATAATGCTGTGACTAATATATTTATACATAATACATGGTGTGAATATAAGATTATTTCATTAAGATAAATTGCCAGTTAATTATTAAGTCAAGTTTTAAAAATAACTTTATGGTAAACACAAATAGCAAATAAGTAACTGTATAAATAAGTGTTGCCAGTTGTTTTTATAATGGCAATAACCATCTTTACACCAAAAAAACAATGAGAAAAAGTGTCTGATTCCATTATAACTGCTAACACCGAGTTTGTTTTATAAACACACTTTGACAATTTGATAGGAATGATATCTCATTGTGTATTTGCATTTTTTAGTTGTTAATGTGGTTGCTAAAATTATTTTTGATGTCAGCTCTATGTATTTGTTTTTCTTTTTTCCTTTTTATTCCTCTATACTTACTCTAGATAGACATCCTTCCACTTGGGATGTTTAGAATAAATTTACCTTGCCACAGAATCCAAAATTACTACCTTGTGCATGTCTTGTGGTGTCAGACTTTTATTTCAAATCAATGCAATTAATGTTTTCAAGTAACTGATAAACATATTTTCAGATGTTAATCACACTAATTATATGTATTGCCTTTATCTGTCGTCCATCGAAATCAGCATGGAACTTTAGCATCTAAAACTTTCAATAGAGCTGATTGGTTGACTGGCAGACTTTCATCTTAATGGGGTTCAGTAAAGGGTTTTTATTATGTTAAGCTAAACTTGGTTAGTAGGAAGTACATTGAAACTTTGTAGTAAATGAAAGTTGATTGGATTTAATCACTTCATTTTCTCTTTGTGGGAAAGAAACATTAATAGTGCATTTTACCGTGTATAAAGAAAGTTCAGTATTTTCTACATTATTCAGAGGAAAGAAAATCTTCTAGGATTAGTACCATGCTCATCACAACCTCCAGCCAGTTTGCATTCCCAGTAGCCACATGATCAAACCTACTCAAAATTGAATATCAAGTACTTTTTTTCTTATGCAAAATGAGATGAGCTTTGCTCAAAAGATAATCCCTGCTCTTCATGAGTTTATAATCTAAAACAGGTAGTTGTGGTAGATGGGTAGAATGAAATGTAAAAGTTCTTTCTTGAGATGTTCAAACACAGGGTAACTATTTCTTTATTTGATATATACACACATTTTTGTCATCTAGCTTTCATTTAAGGATAGAACACTATTACCTAAACAGAAGGAACAGATTGAGTATTTTAAATATGTTAATGATACCTTAACATAGTAAGCAAAAAAAAAAAAAAACTATAAAAAATAAATGGAAGCCTTAAATATAGGAAACTAGACCAATGTTAACTAGACTAGCATTTAGAAAAATGTAAACCAATAAACATTGCAGTGCAGAAAGGTTGAGTATAAATATTTCCTTTCTGAACTAAGTATTTTACAATATATTTGCAGTAAGATGGATGAGGCTAAAAACAATGAATTCTAATGCCACTCTGTCATGGCAGAACATGATAGTTTTAAGTACAACTAAAGAACTGACCATTTGTTTCTAATTTATCTCATGAGTCCATAGACATTCTCAGCAAAGTTTATCAAATTGTTTAAATTGAAAAACTGGTTAAATACAAGTCATTTCATAGGCTAATTTTGTGTTCTGTTTATAAAAATCAAGCTAGTTTAAGCAAAAAAGAAAACCAGAATATGTTAAAAATAAACTTTTTTAAACAGACACCATTACCCTACACCCTTGCTTGGAAAATTATTCTTCACATTGAAAGGAGTCTTATTGTTGATATTTGAAAATAGAGCATTATTAGCTAGTTAAGCAGCTAGTCACATAATTTAAATAGTTCCCCATAGAAATGCCAGAAAATAAGATACAAGTGACAGCATCTCAGGGGTCCGTGGCTAAGTGACACATGACATTCTAGACAATGTGCTTGCCTTGGTGTGGACTGAAGGCCACCAGGTCTATTCCCAGGTGTTCTCATGTCTATAAGACCCTGAGACAGAGACATGAACTCAGGTAAGGGGCATACTGAATGGAACTGCATAAAATGACAGTGTGTAGAGCTAGAGAAAAATTATCTTGTTTATAGGAATAAATTGGCATGGACATTTCCAAAAATAGGTAATTTGGGGGGGTAATACAATTACCAGTTACAGCAGGATACAGTAGGGGTAGCAGACCAGAGTTAACCATTTGTTATATAAACAGAATGAATCTGTTTCTAGTGACATCATGTTATAAACTTACATACATCTTAGTAAAAGCCACATCATAAATTTCCAGTGCATTGCTTTCAAATATCACTGGATGAAATCATCTCTAATAAAACTACAAAGCAGGATTTCAAATGTTTTACAGCTGTCCTCGTTGGCAGCTTAGATTTTTCATTGTATAAATGTGGAGATTCTCCGACTTGTTTAATTTTTGAAGTGAATAGTTTTGTGTGTACTGCAATGTATATGCTTATTTATTATAAATTCTTTGTACATTTATTCAACAAGAGGTGAAAGTAATGAATAATTGACTGTATATAACACATAGCCTTCATTTAAAACATATGTTATCTTTGCAACATAAGGCTTGTAATATCTGAGTTTTCTTACACTTCAATATAATCATTACAGACTAGGTAATGATAGTATATGGCAAAAGAATAAAGGTTATTTTTGGACCATACAATAAGGTATGATATTTTCTGATATTAATAACTTCACCTTATATATGTACTTAGAAACATAAAAAGATTTTTTGTACATAGATATGCATTTTTTGCTGTTAAATGGTAAAGAAATGATTAATTAGATAATTATATAATAGAAAGAGCATTAAATTTGGTAGCAAAGAACTGAATTTTAGTATCACTTATGTAACTTGTTTATGTAAAGAAATCTGATAAACTTTCTTAACCTATCTGAACTCAATTATTTCTATGTACAATAGAGAAAAATGCCATATGATTGTTATGAGAAAACTTGGGTAATTTATTTTTTGTGAAAATGTCTTTCTAAATTTGAAATAATATTTGATATAGACTATAAATCTCAATGCATCAAATAGAATGATTTTTTTTTAAAGAATATTAAAGCCCAAGTTAAAATAACATAAAATTATTGTACCATTCAACTACATTAAGCTGGTATCTACAACTAACACTTGAAATTGGTTCCGAGCTGCCTGGAAACTTGATTAAAAACAAAACAAAACCCAAAACAAACATTTGCATATTGGATTATATAGTTTCTTTTGTCAGATTGAAGAAACTGTAGCAGATCATTTAGGGAGAAAAGTTTCTCTTTCAGCCCTGAACCTTAGTAGGTTAATCCTTACATAAGAAACACTGGATGACATCATGGGCAATGTTTTAGACCATGATTTTGCAAAAATAAGACTAAAAAAGCTGAAACATTTATCAATTGGACATTTCTTATATAACCTCTACATAAAAACCACAGGTTAACATTAAATTTTAACTTTCTGAAAAGCATTTTAGCAGATTGCTTGGAAAATGAACCAGGTACATTGCTTTCTGAAGATTTGACAATACGCATTGCCTAATAACTAGTTAGCATGTTGAGGGGGAGTCTATTTCAATTGATGTCTCAAGGGAATCTTTGACAACTGTCATTTTGTAGTCTGCTTACAGACTGATTCTCTTTAAGAAATGAAGAAAAAAAAGCAGCTTAGGGTGCCACTTTTGTGTGTAGTTGATTAAAGTCTGATGCACGTATTTTGAAAAATGGATTTGTCTGAATTAAAGGGTTCTCCAGAGAGACAACCAATAGAATAGATAGCTTTGATACATAGATGATTGATTGATAGAGAGAGAGAGAGAGAGAGAGAGAGAGAGAGAGGGAGAGATAGATAGATAGATTGGAGGATGTAGGTTCATATTAGGCTCAGTCCAAGTCTGAAAGCCTCAGAACCAGGAAAGACAATAATGTAACTCTCAGATGGAGTCTGAATGCCTGAGAACCCAATGGAGATGATGTGGACGGGTGTAGGTCTCAGAGTCCAAAGGCCAGGGACCCTAAAGTTCTGATGTTCAAGGGTAGGAAAAGAAGTGTGTCCTAGATTCAGCATAAAAAGAAAGAATTTGCTTTTCCTCTGCCTTTTTGTTCTACCCAGCCACAAGATGATTAGATGGTATTCACCCACGTTGAGGGGAGATCTTCTCTAGTCACTTCAGAAACTTACACACAATCTCCTCTGGAAACACCCTAACAGACACATCCAGAAATAATGTTTTACTGGCTCTCTAGGTGTTCCTCCATCTAATCAAGTTGACACCTAAAATTAACCATCACAGGCCAGAGAGGCAAGTAGGAGAAAAAAATCACATTCTTACCTTACCTGCTTCAAGGCAGGTCAACATTAGTTTTGAAAGACTCACATTCACCCAAAGTAGACCTGAGCTGCTCAGATAATTTGCCTTTCAACTCAAGGAAAAGACAGAATATAGCATTCCATGTTCTGGGTAAGGCTGGTATTTGATATAAAGGAGAGATGTAGGTGTTAGCCAAAAGCTTAAATAAAAAAAAAGTGAGAAAAAGATGTGAGAAGAAACCAAAGAGCAAAAGTCATCTCTATGCAACAGATACGACAGAAAGAACATAAACCCATTACCCCCATCTGTTTTTTTCCTATTTCTTTCCTTCCATGCCACATTTTCCCATACCACACACTTGCTGGGGAAAAGGTCCAGAAGTTTGGCAAAGACAGTCAGAAATCAATCCCAGATTCAGAGACTGAGTGATTTATTTTCCATCAGTATGGAAATGCCTGCCATTTCCAAAGTGCACTAGGCTGTCTCCCCTCTCCATATATTTATAAATATTATTCTTTATTCTTGGAGCCCTCTTCCCCCAACTCTTTCCCTAGATAATTCTTACATGTCCTTTACACTTTCCTTCCATGTAACTCCTGTCTGGTTTACATGCCCCTACTGTATGTTTCAATAGTGCCCTCTAAATTCTCCCCATCAATACTAATTGTATTCTGTCATAATTACCTGATTCTTTCTCCATAGCCCTCATTAGTTAATAAGGTCCTTGACTATAAAGGCCATGTTTCATTTAGCAATGGATTCTTGGTGCTCACCTCCAGTGACCTTCACCTCTATTCATCTTCATTCAAATACTTCCATGGTAATGACTCAGCCTTGTGATGACAGAAAATACTCAAACTCCGACAAGAAAATTATATAAAAGATGAAATTTAGGAGCACATCAAATTGAATTAAGGGAAATAAAAATTTATATACATATGAGTGGGAGAGATTATAAATCTTACGTATTATCGGCATGAAAATCAAGAGGAAAAGGGTTGTATTAGGTATTGAAAATGGAAAGGCATTCTATTTTAGCCAAAGTAAATAATTAGCTCATCTTTAGCTCCAGTAAGATTTTTCATTTATGAACCTAGATAGGAAAAAATCTACTACACTATTCTGGTCTTACAATACTTACCAATTTGTTTCATATTAAAATAGCATCTATTTAATATATCTTTATTGATAGTTAAAATTCAAACATATCTAAGTATATCTCTATTAGTCTGCTTTTACATTGCTGATAAAAACACATCTGAGACTGGGCAATTTACCACAGAAAGGGGTTTATTGGACTTATAGTTCCACATAGCTGAGGAGGCCTCACAATCATGGTGGAAGGCAACGAGAAGCAAGTCACATCTTACGTGGATGGCAGCAGGCAAAGAGAGAGCTTGTGCAGAGAAACTCCCATTTTTAAAACCATCATATCTTGTGAGACTCATTTACTACCACAAGAACAGCTCAGGAAAGACCTGCCTCCGTAATTCCATCACCTCCCACCAAGTTCCTCCCACAGGATGTGGGAATTGTGGGAGTTACAATTCAAGATGAGATTTGAGTGAGGACACAGCCAAACCATATCAGTATCATTTACAAATATTAAGGCTTTAGGTAAATGCACTTTTCTGCTATTTTAAAATGTGTCAGGAGAGATCTTTTTAAGAAGGGAGAAGACGAATTTGTAAACACCCACAAAAAAGAATTAAATTTAACTCCTATCTTAATGTTACAGAACTACCAAGGGATCATTAAACTTCATGTAATATCTTGAAAGGAGATAAATAGAAAAGTCTTAATCAAATACTTGCATTTATTCTCATACCAACCTAGCTTTAGAATACTTAGTGCATTGATCTGCCTTTTGTCAATGTAGGGTATTAAAAAATTATCTGAGTATGAATATTTTCCTGATTTTTTTCTTTTTTTTTGTATCATATTGTGTTTCACACAATATAAAATAGACAAGAGATGGTACGTTCCTTATCTATAGCTGCTGCAACAAATTATCCCAAACTTAGTGTCCTAAAACAACACAAAATTATAATGCAGTTCTGAGAGTCAGAAGTCTAAATGGGTCTCCCTGAGCTAAAATCAAGATATCAGCAGAGCTGTATTCCACTCTTAAGAATTGTAGAGGACAAACATTTTTTGCCCTTTCCAGTTTCTAGAGATTATCCTACCCCCTTGGCCCATGAATCTCTTCCATCTTCAAAGCCATCAGTGGCCACATGAGTCTTTTTTACATTGCATCACTCTAACAGTGACTCTTCTTTAGCCTCCCTCTTCAAACCCTAAGGACTCTGATGTCATTGGGATTATTTAGCTTATTATCCCTATTTTGAGGTCAGGTGGTTAGCAATCTTAATTCTATCTGCAACCATTGTAGCAGAACAAATTCACAAATGCTGAAGATGAGGATGTGGGGATCTTTGAGGAGTAGCATTATTCTGCATGTTATGGTTTGGTTCATTAAAATTTAAGTCTTACATACATTTGATATTTGGAAAAGTTACAGAGATAGTATATCTTTTGTAAAAGACAGACCTAATAGCTTCGTTTTGTTTTGTTTTTAAGATCTCACTAATCATACTTCTGATAATCTTGAGATAGTCATTTCCATAAACCATTTTTACAAGAGTCTGTGAAGGTAGAATTTGCGTAGTTACATTTTCCTACTTTATTATAGAGCTTTGTGAGTTTTGACAAATGCATGTAGTCAAATAACTAACACCACAATCAAGTGGTATCAAACAAATACCATGTGCCCCTTGGTAGTCAAGCCTAGCTTCCGATTCCCTGACACTCCTCATCAGTTTCTAGATCTGCAGTTTTATCTGTTCTGAAATATTATATAAATACAATCACACAATATGTAACCTTTGTGTATGGCTTCTCTCACTCAGTGCAATACATGCAAATTTATTCATATTTTTGCAGGAATCATTGTTTTGTTCCTTTCTATTCCTAAAGAGTATTCTGTTGTATGGATGTACCACAGTTTCTTTATCCATTTGAAAGTTAAAGAACATTTACATATGTTTCAGTCGTTTTGATGATTCCTAACATAAAACCACCAGAATTTTATGCATACAGGCTTTTTTGTGAATATTAGTTTTTATTTAATGACATAAATACCTAGGGAGGGTTAGCAATGTCGTGGTAAGTGTAGGTTTAATCATATTAGAACATTTCAAAATGTTTTTCAGAGTGGTAATATACTTTTGCATTTCTACCTGCCTATGTGAGCATTTTTCTTCATTCCATATCCAAACCAAAACTTGCTATCTCACCATTTAAAAATATTTGCCCAATGTGTATTTAATAGTTTTAATTGTCATTTTCCTAATGATTAGTGATATTGAGCATGTTTTGTGTGTTTATTTCTATTTGCATCCCTCCTTTTAATCTGTTTGCATGTTTTACGGAGTTTATTTGTAGGTTGTCTTCTAATTATTCAATTTTGAAAACTCTATATATACCTTGAAGCTAAGTTTGTTATAGAATATATTATTTTGCAAACATTTTCTCCTGGTCCAGTCAGTTTTACTTTTTTTTTTTTTTCTTTTTTTTAAAGATGGGGTTTCACCATGTTGGTCAGGCTTGTCTTGAACTCCCAACCTCAGGTGATCCACCCGCCTTGGCCTCCAAAGTGCTTTGATTACAGGAGTGAGCCACCATGCCCGGCCCAGTCGGTTTTAAAGAGCAATTTTTTAATTTGATGAAATTTAATTCATTTTAGAATGGATCATACTTTGGATGCCATATTTAATAAGATCATTGACTTACTTAAGGTTAAAAAGATTTTTTTCTATGTTCTGCTCAGAGGCTTATAGTATAAAATCTATTGTGACTTAATTTTTATGTATGTTCCAGCACCTTTGTTAAAAAATAAACAAACAAAAAAAACCCTCCTCTAAATTGCATCAGAATCTGTGACCAGAAAATCATTGATTTTATACATGCAGGTCTCATTCTGGTCTCTCTACCTTGTCCCATTCTTATCATTTGTTAGAATATTAGCAGCACAATTTTGTAACAACTAAGTTTACTAAGATTTTAAAAGATCTGGTTTTTTTTTTCCTCTCTCTTTTTTTTTTAACTTTTATTTTAGATTCTGGGGTACACGTGCAATTTGTTGCCAAGGTATACTGCATCATACTGGGGTTTGTACTACAACTGAATCCATTATCAAAGAAGTGAGCATAGAGCTCGATAGGTAGTTTTACAAACCCTGGCTCTCTCCTTCCCTCCTTTTTGTATTCCCTAATGTTCTTTGTTCCTTTTTTCACTTAAAAGAAGCACTTTAACAACTCTCTTAGGCAGAACCAAATTGCCAGCATTGCTAATCGTGTGCTTTGGGGCTATCATGGAGTGTAATAAGGGTTACTTGGACACATTCACTACAATACCATGACAGTCAATCTAATAACTGGGAAACCTGCTAAATGACTACAGAGTGATAACAGAGACAGCATGGAAATGCTAGACAAAGGGCTGACTGATTCACGTCCCAGGTGGGAGAGAATGAGATGGCATATGATTTCATCATGCTACTCAGAACAGCATGCAATTTAAAACTTATGAATTGTTTCTTTCTGGAATTTTCCATTTAATTACCACAGATAAGTGAGGACTACTGTATTACTGTGCTATAAATAATATTAAGTTTAATTTAATTCCCAATAACTCCCTGCCAGTGAAAAGATATACAATTAATTTTTTGTAAATTAATCTTCTATCCTGTAAACTTGCCAAAATAACATTACTTTTAGTAACTTTATGTATTTTTTTATTTTCTATTTAGAGAATCATGTCATATGAGAATAGAAATCATATAAGCTTTTGCCAGACTCTGTATTATTCATTTATTTTTTTTTTGGCTGTATTATTCTGTCCAAGACCTCTAGTATGATATACAATAAAAGTTGTGAACAACAGTTTTGCTTTTTAAACTGAAACTTAGGGGAGAAGCACTTAGGTTTTGAATATTAAATATGATGTTAGATTTAGGATTTCTGTGAATGTCCTTTATCAAGTAGAGGGAATTTCATTTCCAATTTACTAAGGAGATTTTATAATAAATGAAATTTGAGTATTAACAAAAGCCTTTCTCTAGATTCTAAGATGATTTTATGTTTTTTACAGAAAAAATTGGTCTGGAATAATTTCATGAATTATATTGATTGATTTTCAAAGCCTGAACATACCAGCCTTGCATTCCTGTGATAAACAACAATAGCTATGATGTATTATCATTTCTATTAATATTGCTTTATTTTTTCATATGTCTGATTATCCAATATATTGAATATTTAAGATATTCCACCTTCATGAAGGATATTGTTTTAACTTCTTGTTATATCTGTGTAGTTTTCGTATCAGAGTAATACTGGTCTCACAATAAGTTGTGAAGTATTCCCTTCACTTCTGTATTCAGGAACATTTAGTAGAGAACTGGTATGATTTTTTGCTTAAGTGTTTAGTAGAATTAATTCTTATGCCATTTTTATGCCAAAGAAAGCCATCTAGACCTTCACTTTCCTTAGGAAAATTTCTTTTATAACAACCGTATTGATGTCTAATTTACATATTAAACATGTTCATTTTAAATGTACACTTCAGTAATTTTTAGGAAATTTACAGAGTTGTACAACCATTACCACCATCCAACTGTTAACAATTTCTATTACGTTTGAAATGTACTTGCTGTCCATTTGTAGTCATTTCCCTGTCCTATATGCCTTTCAGTCATCCACTAATTTACTTTCTCTCTATTTGAATGTGCCATTTCTGGATATTTGCTATGAAGTACATTTTGATACTGAAATATTTACTTTTGTTTTCATTTTACTTGTTAGGATGGCAAATATTTTTCCATTATTTTAATTTTTAACTCCTATAATATGTAGTTTGGTGGCTGGTTTCTATCACACACCATGTTTCTAAGGTGGATCTATGTTGCAGCATATGTCATTAACTCACTACTTTTACTTCTGAATATATTCCATTGCATACATTTACTACATGTTGTTTATTCATTTACCAGTCACTGAACATATAGATCATTTTCAGATTGTAGTTATTAAGAATAATGCCATTAAACACCTATGTACAAATCATAAGTTTTTATTTCTCTTGGATTGATAGCTAGGAATAGAATTGCTGATTCATGTAGCCAGTTTTCTTTTTGTTATACTTTAAGTTTTGGGGTACATGTGCAGATCTTATGGGATTGTTACATGGGTGTACACATGCCATGGTGGTTTGCTGCCTCCTCCCTCCCATCACCTACATGGTGTTTCTTCTAACGTTATCCCTCCCCAATCCCCCACCTCCTGCTATCCCTCCCCTATCCCCCCACACCCAACAGACCCCAGTGTCTGATGTTCCCCTCCCTGTGTCCATGTGTTCTTATTGTTCAAAACCCACTTATGAGTGAGAACGTGTGATGTTTGGTTTTCTGTTCTAGTGTCAGTTTGCTGAAAATGATGGTTTCCAAATTCATCCATATCCCTGCAAAGGACATGAACTCATCCCTTTTTATGGTTGCATAGTATTCCATGGTGTATCTGTGTCACATTTTCCTTATCCAGTCTAATATATATCTAAAGCTTATCAATGTCCATCTTCAAGTGTTATTATACCATTTCAGTAGAACGCTAGAATAGTATACATCCATTATGCCTTTCCTGAGTTTTTGATACTTTACAGATACAGTATCCACAAAACGTCATTATTTTTCTTTAAACTGTCATTTTAAAATAGATTAAGTAATAGGAAATTTCATTTATTCATGTGGTTGTCACTACCCTTTATTTCTCTGTATAGATTCATATTCTCATCTGATATCACTTGCATTCTCCCTGAAAAACTTCCTTTGACATTCCCTATAGTGCAGATTGCTAAAGAGATGATTTCTTTAGTAATTCTACATTTATAATTGTCTTTTTTCACTTATTTTGAAGGATATTTTTATTATGTATATAATTTATTATGTATATAATTTTATTATGTATAGAATTATATAACAAAACATTGTTTTTGTTATTGTTTTGGCATTTTAAAGATATTGCTCTCGACTGGGCATGGTGGCTCACACCTATAATCCCAGCACTTTAGGAGGCTGAGGCAGGTGGATCACCTGAGGTCAGGAGTTCGAGACCAACCTGACCAACATGGAGAAACCCTGTCTCTATTGAAAATACAAAATTAGCTGGGCGTGATGGCGTATGCTTATAATCCCAGCTACTCAGGAAACTGAAGTAAGACAATTGCTTGAACCCAGGAAGCGGAGTTTGCGGTGAGCGGAAATTGCGCCATTGCACTCCAGCTTGGGCAACAAGAATGAAACTCCGTCTCAGAAAAAAAAAAAGATATTACTCTCCTGTCTTATCACTTGCATTTTTTGCAGCATTAATCAGTTGCCTTCCTTATCTTGGTTACTCTCTGTACATAAGTGTCTCTTATTTATGACTGCTGTTAAAATTTTGACTCCATTGCTGATTTTCAGCATTTCGATTATGTTTTTATTTGGCATAGCCCTCTTTGTATTTTTGTGCTTAGGATTTGTGGAGATGTGGTTTTATGATTTTCATCTAACTTAGAAAACTTTATTTCATCATTTCCTCAATTATTTTTTCTGTCTTTTGATCCCCTTGTCTTCTTCAGAGACTCCAAATTCTAAGTATATGAACTCTTATTAAGTTGTTTCAAAACTCACTGATGATCTCATTTTTTCATTCTGATGTTTTCTTTATGTATTTTTTGGACTGTGTTCACTTATATTTTATCTGTGATGTCTAATATGTTGTCAACCCTATTCAGCGTATTCTTCCTCTCAATTAGTTTTTCATCCTAATGTAGCTTGATTTGAGTCTTCTTACATGTCCCTGACTTTTCAGCAGACAGCAGACAGTTATAATACATGTTTTTAATGTCCATTTATACATATTTGTACACTTGTGTAAAGACTGTCAATTCTGTGTCACTTTTGATTGCCTAATATTCATTATGGTTCATATTTTTCTGCTCCTGTTTATGCCTAGTAATCTTTCAATATTTGATGTCCATTTTACTTTTTGGTGCTAGGTATATTTGGGTTTCTATAAATATTCTTAAATTTCTTTTCTGGTTGCAATTTAGTTAGTTGAACAGATTAACCCTCTGGAATCTGCACTTAATGTTTCTTTGGCAGATCATGGCATTGCTAGGTGTAGGACTAATCATTCCCCATTATGAATTACAATTCAAGACTAGAGTACAATGCCCCATGACCTATGAGCTTTTGCTTTGTTCAAATCTAGTAGGCACTATTCACTGGTCTCTTAAAATCTGCAGTAATCATATGGCTTACATGGTTTGGTTCAGCCTCTTTTGTATTATTGACCTCCATTTCTTGATGTTTAGTGTCTTGAAAACCAGAGTTACGTATTTTGTATTATGTTCCTATTTCAGATGAGAAAGTAACTTGATTACCGTATACTCTATATTAGCCAGAATCGGAAAAATTTAATTATGATTTTTATTATTATTTTATTATTCCTAGCCTTGCCAACATTCTTCTTTAACCAAACATAGTGTTATATGTTTGGTTAAAGAGTCCCAAACATAAATCCCCAAACATAAGTGAATACTCAAGCAAAGTATGATCACAATGAGAGGAGGTTTCTCTCAGCCTTTGTTTTTTATATAGTACTCTTATTAATTAAACTAAGATTACATTTGACTTGTATTAGTAATATCACAGTATTAACTGAATTTTATATATCTTCACTAGCAGGATTGACTTACTCTGGTCTCATTTTTAATCAGGTATCAAAATCTATCCAGAATAAAATTCAGTAATCCAAGCAGATATATTTGGATCAATCCAGAGTTCACTATAATCATCTTATTGCTTACCAGTATTGCATTTCTATGTATACAGTCTAAGATAATATTTACCTTTTAAAGTTATCTAACATAGTTGTCTAGCCAATAAACCTTTTTTACAAATGTTAATAAATCTCTTACCTATTTTATTTAGTGTAGTTTTTCACAAAATGTCCCTTATTTCCATGAGAAGTATATATTTCAATGTTCATTTTAAAAAACTATTGTCCCATCATGCTGACTTATCAAGATAATTTGAAATTCTAATTTTGTTATCAGCTATCCCTCCAGTTTCATTTTCATGTGAGAATTTAATTAACATAGTGTCATATTAATCAAAATGACTAATAAATATCATATATTAATCAAAATGACTCATGAAACATGTTCAAGGTAGGAGTTTCTTTATTAAACAAAAAGCATGTACAACATATCAGAATAATTTTATGCAAATGCAAAATAAATACATGTTGAACAGGACAAGTGTGACAAGCTGGACAATCATACAGCTAGATATGTTTGGATGTCTGCATTATTATATTCTCTCACTCATTCAACCGTTACATGAAAAACAATGGTCAAACACTGTAAAAGAAAAAAAAAAGACATGCTGCATTTTGTACAGGAAAGAGGGAGATGATGGTTTGTGCTTGCATCTGCTAAAAATGAAAAAAAAGTTACAAATAACAAAATAATTCCATGTAACAGAAAAGGTAAAAAGAAATATACAGGGAAGAAGTAAAATGGATATTTCTCTAATGTACCTTAAAATTTTAATTTTCACATCATATGAATCCATTACTTTGTCAAAAAAGAAAACTTGACTGAAGAATAATACTATAGAAAAAAGATTTTGACAGCCTATAAGATACAGTCTTTCATAAACACATCTTTGGGAAAAGTATTCCTTCTTTTTTACGGCCCATATAGCCGTAATTTGTATATTTAGAAAAGTTATCTCAGCATATATGTAACTGTGGCAATTTTGAAATAATTTAATCATACCTTTCAATATATGCAGATATATACACCCATCATAAACATATAACGTGTGAAGTATATCCTCAAAAAATACAGCACTGGTTATTTTATGTTCTATTAAATTATTTCAGGCTGTGCTCCATAATAGTTTAATTTTGCAAATGAAAATTGTACTCTAAATGTAAATGTGGCCATGAAAACTTTCCACTGTTCTTTGTTACAAAAGTTTATGTCTAACAATAGCTTAATATATTCTGAAATAGCATAAAGATAATACTGAGAAACTACTTCACTGACAACAATTTCATTCTTATTAATGAAGATGAAGGCTGAGAAGAAAAGTAATATAGAATCAGGTAAAATTGCTAATAATATTAAGCATATTCTTGGATAGAACTCTAGAAACTCAAATATCACGTGCAATTTATTCACAGTTATTGTACTGGTAATTTTTATAAAATAATTCTGCATTATATATATTCTCATTATTATATGGAAAGGTAACAAAGACTTTCCATATCTTAATTGGATATCGCTTTTCCAAATTATGTGTAATATATAAGAAAATACTAGAGATCTAGTTATAAAAATAAAAATGTTTAGATACATGAAAATTATGTGTTACAAAGAAGAAAATTCAGGTTAGATTGAATATTTAATGGTAGTTATCAAGCTGGCCCCTATTAACATTAAGTATAGCAGTGTTCTTTTCTACCTTGTCATTTATCTTCATTTTAAATGCAAAAATTTGCTAAACATAATAATTTGCTAAATAAAAAGATAATATAATTACCTATTTTCTTTTTGTACTGTAAAGCACTACTCACATGAATATTTATGAAGAAATATTTTCACTTGACCAGTATTTTTTTTAAAGTACCACTTTATATATATGTAGTTTGGTACTAAGTGCAGTTGATTAAATGACATTTGTCTATAGGTCATAAGAATTTTCCATTACAACCTATTGATCCTATGTTTATACAAAGTGTGACCAAAGGGTCATTAAGAACTATCTTCTATTAGCTTTCCTTTCCTTTCCTTATAGGTCAGGATCAGTTTTTTTTTTTCCAGAAAGAATTGCATGATTATGATTAGGTTGAGGAATCCTACAGGATATGGGATCCAGTCATTACTAGCTAAAAGAATTGTAGAAAGATGCACATGAACTTTGACTTCGGACTTCTTAGAAGTCTGAAATATGATCCAGATTAATTTCTAATATAAACACAATTGTATGATGTTATAGATACCCTTAGTTTCTCTATTTTCATTACTACTTTCATTATTCTCTTTTACAATATGAAGTTCCAGATGGAGATATAACCAACTGCCCAGCTCAAGATTACATGTTTCCCTTGCAACCAGGTGTTTTTGAGTTTTACACAGTGAGATATAAGTTGAGGTGTTGTGTACAATCCCAAATGATGCATACAAAAGAATGAAAATAGAGCCTTATCTCACACCATACACAAAAATCAATTCAAAATGGATTAAACATCTAAACCTAAGACCCAAATTATACCATTCCTAGAAGAAAACATAAGGGGAAAAGCTCCTTGACATTGACCTTGGCAATGATTTTTTGGATAGTGTTAGATGCACAGACAACAAAAGCAAAAATAAACAAGTGAGATTGTAGCAAACTAAAAACTTTCAACACAGCAAAGGAAATAACAAAATGAAAAGTCAGCATATGGATTCAAAGAATATATTTCTGAACTATGTAGCTGATAAAGGTTCAATATTCAAAATATATAACAACTCAATAGCAAAAAAAAAAAAAAAAAACAACTCAATTTAAAAATGGGCAAGGGACCTTAACAACATTCTTCCAAAGAAGACATAAAAATGACTAACAAGCATATGAAAAAGTATTCAATATCAGTAATCATCAGAGAAATGCAAATCAAAAGCACTATGAGTTATCACCTCATACCTGTCAGGATGGCTAATATCTAAAAGAAAAGTCATAACAAGTCTTGACGAGGATGTGACTAAAAGGGAATCCTTGTACACTATTGGGAGGAATGCAGATTGATGCAACCACTGTGGAACAAATAGGGATATTCCTAAAGAAATTAAGAATTTATTTTTCTATTTTTAAGTATTTATTATACTTTAGGTTCTGGGGTACATGTACATATCATGCAGCATTGCTGAATAGGTACATACATGGCAATGTGGTATGCTGCCTCCATCCCCTGCTCACCTGTATCTGGCACTTCTCCCCATGTTATCCCTACCCAACTTCCCCACCCCCCACTGTCCCTCCCTTAACCCCCCCAACAGACCCCAGTGTGTGATGCTCCCCTCCCTGTGTCCACGTGTTCTCATTGTTTAACACCTGCCGATGAGTGAGAACATGCAGTGTTTAATTTTCTGTTCTTATGTCAGTTTGCTGGGAATGATGGTTTCCAGATTCATCCATGTCCCTACAAAGGGCAGTAACTCATCGTTTTTTATGTTTGCATTGTATTCCATGATGTATATGTCCCAGATTTTCCTTGTCCAGTCTATCATTGATGGGCATTTGGCTTGGTTCCAAGTCTTTGCTATTGTAAACTGTGCCGCTATGAACATATGTGTGCATGTGTCTTTATAATAGAATGATTTATAATCCTTTGGATATATACCCAGTAATGGGATTGCTGGGTCAAATGGAATTTCTATTTCTAGGTCCTTGAGGAAGCACCACACTGTCTTGCACAATGGTTGGACTAATTTACACTCCCACCAATAGTGTAAAAATGTTCCTATTTCTCCACATCCTCTCCAGCATCAGTTGTCTCCAGATTTTTTAATGATTGCCATTGTAACTGGTGTGAGATGGCATCTCAATGTGGTTTTGATTTGCATTTCTCTAATGACCAGTGATGATGAGCATTTTTTCATGTTTGCTAGCCTCATATATGTCTTCTTTTGAAAAGTGTCTATTCATATCCTTCACCCACTTTTGAATGGATTTGTTTGTTTTTCGCTTGTAAATCTGTTTTAGTTCTTTGTAGATTCTGGATATTAGCCATTTGTCAGATGGGTAGATTGCAAAAATTTTTTCCCCTTCTGTTAGTTGCCAGTTCACTCTAATGATTGTTCCTTTTGCTGTACAGAAGCTCTGGAGTTTAGTTAGATCCCATTTGTCTTTTTTGGCTTCCGTTGCCATTGCTTTTGGTGTTTTAGTCGTGAAGTCCTTGCCTATGCCTATGTCCTGAATGGTTTTGCCTAGGTTTTTCTTCTAGGGTTTTTATGGTGCTAGGTCTTATGTTTAAGTCTTTAATCCATCTGGAGTTAATTTTACTGTAAGAAGAATTTATATATCATTCAACAGTCCCTCTTCTGTGTACATATCCAAAGGAAATTAAGTCTCCACCTCCTAAAGATATCTGCCCTTTCATGTCCATTGCAGCAGTATTCACAATATTGAATTGTGATATTAAAACAACAGAAGTGTATGTTGATGGATGGATGAATAAACAAAGTGTGTATATATACACACCTTTTTTATATATACTCCTTTTTTCGTATTTATACTCTAAGACTGAATGAGATCCCATTTTCTATTAAATTTTCTAATATCAAATTTTCTATTAAAGAAATAGTTCTTGAATTTCTCTAATATGTTAGAAACTTTTTAATCACTGTAGATGAAGAGATGAACCAGACAGATATAATTCCTGGAAGTAATAAAGTACATATTTTAGTGAGGTATTCAAAAATAGCCACGCAAACAAAAGTGATAAGAAGACAAAGCAGGTTAAAGTAGACAAAATGATTGGAAGAATGGGATTGTTTTAGATGTTATGGTCAGGTAAGGCTACCAATATTATAAGGGACATAGGAAGTTTCTCTAGAGAGGACAGAGGAAGAAGACAGTGGTCAGGGATGAGCTCCCTAAGGAGATGGCTCATTATAAAACACTAAATAAAGCAATTATCAAAACACAGGAAGATCTGGCTGAAGAACATGTCAGTGTGAAGGACCAGAACATGTCAAAACCTGGGTATTTAGCAAAGTCAGTGTGTTTAAGAAATGGCAAAAGGATTATTGGGAATAATGCAGAGATTGAGATGAGTACTGAAAGAGAAGCAAGAACCAGAGAGGTCTTCCAGACTGTGTTGAAAAGGTAGAATGTATTCTGAGTATTATAAGGAACTGTTGACGGGATTTCAGAAAGAAAGTCTTACAGTCTGATTTTCATTTTAAAAATATAACTCTGGCTTCTGTGTGAAGAATATATATTGGGAAGTAGAGCAACAAGACTGAAAGCAGCGGTACCCATAAGAATGGCATTTCAGCAGTGCACAAAGAGATGATAGTGGTTTTAAGAAGACACAAGAGGAATCTGGAAAAGGGGGGTTATTTTGGATATATTGGGATATGTTAAAGGATAAATCAATGAAACTTGCTAGAAGATTGGTTTATAGAGAGAAACCAGGAGTAAATATTTTAACTGCTTTATTGAGATATAATTCACATACCATATAATTCATGCATTTAAATGTACAATGCAGTGGTTTTTGATATATTAACAGAGTTGTGCCACAACAGTCAATTTCAGAATTTTTCCATTATCCCCAAAAGAAACCCTGTACCCGTTAGCTCTCAGCACCCAAAGACCTCTTCCATCCCTATGGACAATTACTAATCTACTTTCTTCCTCCTTTATATATTCTGAGCATTTAATATGAATACAACCAGATAAAATGTAGTCTTCTGTGACTGGCTTTTTCACCTACCATAACGTTTTCAGAGTTTATTAATGTTGAAGTATGTATCAGTGCTCCATTCCTTTTTCAGTCAAATAAAACTTCATTGTACAAATCATTTGCTGTTTAAATCAGTTAAGGGAAGGAAAGAGAAGAAATAAGATATACACTCTGTTTTTTATAAATATGACTGTCTTTACTAGGTTTTTTTTTTTGTTTGTTTTTGTTTTGTTTTGTTTGTTTGAGTTTGAATTACTTTTAGAATGCCCTTGCTTTCTGCCTGAAGAACTTCCTTTCAGTATTTCTTATAACATAGGTCTGCTGGAAACACATTTGCTCAACTTTGTTTTTCTGGGAATATCTTTATCTTGCCTTCATTTTTGAAAGATAGTTTGGTGCCTATAAAACTCTTGGTGGACTTTTTTTTTTTTTAATCTGAACACTTTGAATATGATGTCCTACTACCTTCTCTTCTCCATTGTTTCTAAAGGGAAGTCAGCTGTTAATCTTATTAAGTGTTCTTTATAACCAATGAGTCATTTTTCTCTTGTTCCTTTCAAGATTTTCTCCTTGTCTTGGGCGTTCATCATTTTCAGCATGATGAATCCATGTGTGGATCTCTTTGTGTTTATCTTATTTGAAGTTTTCTGAATGTGTACATTATTGTTTTTCAATGAATTTAAGGGAATTTTTAGTCATTACTTTTTCAAACATGTTTTCTTCTCCTTTCTACTACTCTAGAATTCCAATTACACACGTGTTGATGACCTTAATAGTTTCCTCCATTTCTCATTTTTCTTCATTCTTTTTTCTCTCTATTCTTCAGATGTTATAATCTCTATTATCTTTAATGTCACTGATTTTTTTTCTCCCAGTTTAAATCTACTGTGGAACCCTTTAGTGATTTTTTTAAATCAGTTTATTTCTCAACTCCAGAATTTTCTCTTGATTCATTAATAATTTCTATATCTTTATTGATATCCTCCATTTGATTAGACATTTATCATACCTGCATTTAATTCTTTCTTCAAAATTGTTTTCTTCAATTACTTGAACATATTTATAGAGTTTACTCTGAAGTCTTTGTTAAGCCTGACATTTGCTCATTCTCACAAGCAGTTTCTATTGCCTGCTTTTTTTCCTTTTATCTATGGGTCAGAATTTTCTGTTTAAAACATTTATCTCATAATTTTGTTGAATATTGGAAAATTTAGGTAACATTTTTTAAGAAACCTAGATAATCTCAACTCTGGATTTCCTCACTTCTCAACTCTTAGAACTTGTTGTTTACTTTTGTATTTGTTTAATGAACTGGATTATTTTATTAAAGTATATTTTCATCCTTTGCCTCTTCCCTGACCCACAGTTCCTCAGGGGATACAGTCTCAGGCATGTATACTCAGCCACCCTAGAATGACAGTGGTTTTAGCAGTGCTCTGTTTGACCTCTCTTTCCTTGATCACACCCAGCTGATAAACTCTACTAATTGCTGGGTGATTATTGGTTGTTTTCAAGAATGCCTGGGAGCCTGAATTGGTCCAGGGACTGATCCAGTTAAATCTCAGCTTTTTTTCCAGGGATAGTTTCTCAGCTCAGTTTTGAAATTTGTTCTGACTCAAACAGAGCTCTTAACTGTCTCTTTCCCTAGTTCTCTCTGCTACAATAGCTACCTTGTAGCCTAGCAGTAAGTCTCCAATGAAATTTTGGTCTCCTTTTAATTACTCATCATGTCATTTTATAATGTACCTTTAGGTTTGAACTTCTTCTAGCACTGTTGCAAATGAAGCTTTCATTTGAATAGGCTCCATAGTCCCCTGTTTTACAGCCTGCCTCTCTCCTTGGGCAAAATGTCTGTACTGTTGCTCTGTATCTGAAAGCACAGTAAGTGATAAGTTTCTCTCTCAGTAAAATACCTGTTTAGGAACTGAGCACTTGTCATGGTAGGGACTGGGGACAGCCTTTAGTCTTCTTGACTGGCCTGTCCTGGCCTGGATCTTCCATCCTATGAAAGAACCAGGGCCAGGGCCACTGGACATGAGAAATGCTGACATGTCCCTCTCCTGAGAAAATACTATGAGATAGATGAAGAAGGAGTCCTGTGTTCTTGGATGCACCTACATAAAGTGGAATTTCCATCATATTATGCTGGGATGAGAAGGAAGTAAAAAGGTTCATGGCTAAAATGATACAGGCTCTCTCTACTTCTACTGTTTTAATAATTTTTTTCAACAAACATTTGTTCATTTGCTGCATGTCCTTTAGACCACTTCCTGAAACATTAAATTTTTGTTTTTTAAATAATTTTAAACTGTTTTGCTGACAGCTTGTTAGCTAAGCTTTCACATTGTCATCATAGAAAAGGAACCTGAGACAAGGAACTCCTAGTGGTAGAGGGCTAAACTGCTGGGGGGTACTGTGGCCCCATTCCCTGAGAAGAGGATTATAAAAGGAAAAAACAAAGGGGCAAGTATGTGCAAATCAAAGGTTGTATTGGGACAAACTAACTTCCAATGCCTATTAGATCTCTAAAACTAGTCCTATAATTATAAATGCAGATTCCAAGGTGAGTATTACTGGGTATAGTGAGAATATGGGATTCAACATGTAGATATTATTTAAAGCCATGATCCTAGATGAGAACTCCAAGATCAATGAATACAAGTAGAAAAAGAGTTCCCTGAATTTTAGATGTTTTTCTTTTGTGCTGGAGACTTTTTACATATAACACATAAGAGTCTTTACTCTGAGCTCTGGGACATGTAAATATTTAGAGAATGGAAAGAAGATGAGAAAGCTGGGATATAGACCAAAAATAAAACGGTTAGTAAGATAGAAGAAAGGTCAAGAGAGTGAGTACAATTTCAAAAAGTACTATGAAAAAAGCTTTTAAGGAATAAGACAGTGTTTGAATGAGTCAGATGCTAGTGAGAGAGATCACATGAGATAATTTCTGAATCCACTGAATTTTGAAAAGAATAATATATATGGCAGGTATTGTTAAGATCAATTGAAGTTGAGCAATGAGAATGAAAGCCAGATTTGATTGATTGCTTGAAGTGAAAAAATTTTGTAGTGCAAATATATAACTAAAGCATCGACTGTATTATATAGTTTGAAAAGACACTTAAATGTTATAAAGTCTAATTATAAAGAAAATTACTTCGCCTTAGCATTACTCCATGGAGACATAATGATGAAAACTTTTTTTTTTGAAACGGAGTCTGTCGCCCAGGCTGGAGTGCAGTGGTGCAATCTCAGCTCACTGACTGCAGCTTCTGCAGGTGCACACCACCATCCCCCGCTAATTTTTGTATTTTCAGTAGAAATGGGTTTTCACCATGTTGGTCAGGCTGGTCTTGAACTCCTGACCTCAGGTGATCCACCCGCCTCAACATCCCAAAATGCTGGGATTACAGGCATGAGCCACTGCACCCAGCCGATTAAAACTTGTATTGCTATACCAATCATTAGTGTTGTAATGCTGTATTTTATAAAATACCAAATCTTCATGCTCTAATGTATTCTGGTGTAGTTTTAAGTTAGAGAGACACTTTTGTTAAGCACATTTTGCTTTGGTAATATCATCAGGTAAACTGATCCCAAATCATGAAAGTGTAAACCTACATATGGAAAACCATAGTTTCAGGCACTTCTCTTAATCACTGTTTTCCTTTCTTTGTAAAATATCTGTTTTTAGTCCAAAACAGTGCCAGCTACTTTTAAATAATGTACTTTTGAGGACCCATAGATGGACTGTGATGCCTTTAGTGAGGAGGTAGCATTGATAGCATAATCAAACAGTCCATGTAGGTATGGGTTTATAAGCTCTGTACAAGTCTTTAGTAGTTACAGTATATTATAATTTTCTTTGATACAGAAATTTTATATCTTGTTCATTTTCATATATTTATTATTTAGCATAATACCTGAAAAATACAGTGGATATTTAATAAATAACTTTATAGTTGATTAATAATTAGCACTCTAGATCATATATGACTAAAGAAAAATGATTTAAATATGACTTCATTATAAATTAATGCTTCTTGATTTCTAATGTATGTTCAGGCCATTAGTGATGAGTTAGAAAAATGCTATTGAAGGTGGGAATTTTTTATCTTATGCTGATATGACATCAGAGATTATCTGTAGACATTTGCCTATACAAAACTATGCTCAGATCAAAATCCTAAAATCAGTAGTTATTATTAAATATATAGGTGTTTGTTGAATTTTTAATCATTACAATGATTTTTTAAGATTCTTTTTTATTCTTAGAATAAATTTACGTTACATGAAAATGTTTTATCTCTAATTCTATTTTGCATAATGCACATAGCATCATTTACCTTTCATTTTCTAATATAAAATTGATATTTACATATTGACCTTATATTCAGAGACCCTGATACATTCGTTCACTTCTTCCTTTCAATATTTTACCATGATCAGCCTTCAGGGTTCAGTCAGTGGACATATGCCCTTAAGCAACCTTGTGTGGGACCTATAACACTGAAATCCATCCTGTTCTCTAGCTTTTACCTTCTTTTCTCCAATTTTGTGTGAGAGTCCCTGAGTAGAGTATGAGAGGCAGAACTATAAAGGCCTGTAAGTATACCTATGGCTTGTGCATACAGTCCACATCTACAGTATACATTGCAGCATAAAAAGGAGAAACTCTCTATATTTATGATGCCTGTTAGTAAAACATATTTCCAATTTGAGGTTAGTTATGTAACCAATTTGAGAATGAGTTACAGAAACCTAATTGGGCTATATCATGGTTCTGGGTTAACAAATAATTTAAGGTGTCTGCAACATTACTCTGTTTATCAGGCATATAATTATAACAAGTGTATTAGTCTGTTCTCATGCTGCTAGTGAGATGTACCCAAGGCTGGGTAATTTATAAAGGAAAGAGGTTTAATTGACTCACAGTTCCACATGGCTGGGGAGGCCTCACAATAATGGCTGAAGATGAAGGAAGAGCAAAGTGACGTCTTACATAGCAGCAGGTAAGAGAAGCTTGTGTCGAGGAATTCCCATTTATAAAACCGTCAGATCTCTTGAGACTTATTCACTATCATGAGAACAGTATGGGGGAACCACCCCCATGATTCAATTATCTCCACATGGCCCGCCCTTGACACATGGGGATTGTTACAATTCACGCTGAGGCTTGGGTGGGGAAACAGCCAAACCATATCAACAGGTAATTCCTTTAAGAGCACATGTTGGTTCTCTATTGTTTGGGTGATTGGGGATGCCCAGCCACCTCTGGGTGAATGCCATCCCCAGTGAGCCTGAGTCATGTAACTAGAGTGAAACAGTCACTCTAGTTCTTTCATTAGAAAAGCAGAGTATTTTAAGGCACACCATTATCATTAGATAGGGGAAGGTATCAATATACCCAACAACTGAATTTGTTACTGATTGCTATTGTAGTTAAGGAGCAATCCAGAAAGACATTATCAGCTGCCATGTAGGAGGAACAACAACCTATGGGAGAAAACACAGGTGTTTAGTAGGGACCCTTATAGATGTATCCATTTTTATAACATTATTACCATTGTGTTTTTTTCCATTGGCCCTATTAGGGAGTCCACTGTGGGCCTCAGGCCTGGCTTAGAGTACCACACATGGCTTCCCTCCCTGGTAGTGGACATAACAGCCACTTGCTAAGTTCGGGCCTTGCACACACTATCTACTCTGACTGCTGTAGCAGGTATTGGTGCTACCTCATGTTGATACTGTAAGCTTCTTAGACCTCTATCAAGCATAGCTGGAACCACATCCTTCTGGCAGACTTCCTGTCACTCTCCAGTGCCATAAAACCAATCTAGTATGGGGGCACTGTCCAGCTCAAATCCATTTGCACATAGCCATTGCCACGTGGCAGATCCCCTGTTGTTCTCAGGAGCATAGTCTGGCCACCTGCTTCAGGAGCATGGCTTCAAGTTCTAGAGCTGACCCTGAGAGTCTGTCAGGCCTATTTTACAGGCCATGCCAATTTTTCATAGAGAACAATGCCATGTGTGGTAGTGGGTGACTTATTTTAAGTTTGTCTGCCTTTAGGGAGATTCTTAGTCCAGGGCCTTAAAGAGCACTCCTGCAACAGTGCAGGAAATTGGTTTTTTAACAGGTCATTCTTTTTTTTTTTTTTTTTTTTCCTTCAATGAGACCTGCACATGTTGGGTTATAGGGTAAACAGGACCTTTGGTCTATGTTGTGTTCAAACGCCCAGTGTTAGATATCTGTTTTCTAGACCCATCAGTGTACCAGGCCCTATAGCAGGTATCAGTGCTGTCCCCATGTGGCGGTTGGTCTGGTAGGTGGCTCTACTGCCATGGCAGCCCCTCCACACATTCAGAGTGGATAGATCCAAGCACTTCCTGCAGTGCTTAAAGGACTAGTGATCAGGACACCCCTTTGTTATAAATATATCATTTCTGCAGGGTGTGTAATTATGCCACCCTGGAGGTGGGCTTGGCTAGGAGGCCTTCAACCTTCCCTTACAATTTTTTTTCTGTGACAGTCTGTTTTTGGTGATGGCCTCCACTTGTTGAATGCCCTATACGTGGCCAGTAGTTGCTGCTCTAGGACTGCATAGTGGGATTCTTGCCTCCTTCCATAATTGAGGCAAAATCCCTGCAGGTACTATTCTCATTGGTAATTTTTGCAACAAATCCCAATATATCCTGGTGCATCTCTAGTGAGTGACTTCCTTTACAAAAGAGTGCTATGGCAGAGAGGCCACTAGTGTTTGGGCTTGTTTCACTAATATTTTTGGTTTGTCAAATACCTCTTGCTCTATATGTATCCAGGGACATTTTTTTGTTTACTTTTTATTTATTAAGGTGTATCATGGGTGAAGGGTTTATACCAAGTAAGGAATGCATATCTTCTAGTAGCCTAGTAAGTACAGGAAAACCTGGAGTTAGTTTACTGTCTGGGGAACAGGCTGCTGTGCTGTGTTACCAATGACAGCTTGGGGTATGTTTCATGTCTTATCCAACCGGGAACTCTCAGAAATTTGATGACTATCCTAAGTCCCTATATCTTTTGGGAGTTACCTTCCCATTTCCTGTCTTTTAGGCCATCCATGACTATTTATAGAACAGTCTCCAGATTTGTAAGAGACTCTGGGGTTAGCATGTTATTATTAATATGGTAATACAGAGAGACTGAGACAGGCAAAGAGAGTCTAGACAGGTCCTGTGCAACCAGACTATGATAGATTGTGGGAGAACCCTTGCAGGAACCCTTGTGCTAGGGTAGCTCCTGGAAAGTCCATTGTATGTCCTCCTAAGGAAAGGCATACTGGTGTTGTGAATCTCCTGCTAAAGGGATACTAGGAAAGGTTTTAGCCCAAGTCACTCACAGTATGGATGCTTTCCAGCTTAAGAACCGCTTGTTTTAACAACTGAGCAATATTAGATGTAGCTGCATGCACAGGGGGTGCCACATTGTCTAGGTCATGATAGTTTACCATCATTCTCTAGGTGCCATCTGGCTTTTTCACAGGACACACAGGACTATTGAAAAGGGGGCTCTAGGTTGACTTGATAATTTGTATCTTGCATAATTTCAAGATTGTTTAGGTGGTTTTAGAGTGTCCCCCTGGCAGATGATATTGTTTTAAATTTACTGCCTGCCTGGGCTGAGGCAAATGTACAGGCATCCGTCTCCTTGTATTTAACAGATGACTTTTTGGACTCAATCCTTGTTTTTATCTAGCTCACTGAGGTCTGCCAGTGCTTCCATCATATCACAGAACTGATTTCCCACTAATGGGCTCAGAAGTGTGACCATTGCCTCGTGTTATAACCCTTTTTCCGTTGGAAGTGACCTAGACATTTAATGAGTTTCAAAAATAAATTTAAGCTTTTAAACTACATAAAAGTTTTTCCTACAAGCACTTATCTCATTTACATTTACTCAATTTATTTGTCTTTAACAGTTTGTTACTCATGAGAACATACATACTAGACAAAACTATTATCCCAAGCTATTCTCCTGTAAACCATTTTTATAGCCTATGAATAGCAGGTGTTTAAGCAAGAACTTTAAACATATGGGCATTTTTGCTGATGATTTGGAAAATTCAGCTGTTTTCACTAAACCAATAGTATCAAATTAGTCTTATCAAAATATCAAACAAATATCCAATAGCCTTTATCTCCGAACTCTAGCCATAAGAAAGTATCATAAGCTCATTATTTTATGAAAGAGAGCTGGATCTATATAATTTCTAATAATTGGGACCTGTTAATGTGGTTTGCTTGCCCCAATAGGTAATCTAATGAAGGCTATGGAGTAAGGCAGTTTCTATAGCAGTTTTATTCTAAAAACCTTTTTTCTTTTTCTTATTTTCTTTAGTTTCAAATGTCTTTCATTATTTACATTTAGCTAGAACTGACTGAACTGTATAAGAAAAATTAAATCGGCCGGAGTGAAGGCTCATACCTGTAATCCCAACACTTTGGGAGTCTGAGGTGGGTGGATCACCTGAGGTCAGGAGTCTGAGAAGAGTCTGGCCAACATGGTGAAACCCCATCTCTACAAAAAACACAAAATTTAGCCAGGTGTGGTGGTACATACCTGTAATCCCAGGTACTTGGGAGGCTGAGGCAAAAGAATCACCTGAACTCAGGAGGCAGAGGTTTCAGTAAGCCGGGATTGCCCCACTGCATTCCAGCCTGGGCATCAGAGTGAGACTTTATCTCAGGGGAAAAAAAAAAAAAAAAAAAAAAAAAAAAAATCTCCAGTGGCCTTCAGTCGGCAGTAACATTAACAGTGAGTTTTTCCTCAAGATCAGTAGTTTAATAACAGCAGATTCAAAGCAGAAAGAAAACAGAAAAGGAAAGAGACAGTTAGCTTTAATAGATATTACTTAATTCTATAGTTGTAGTTAACTGTTTGAGCTCTAATTTTTTGTTGTTATTGTAACTTGTTCATCATTTTAAGAATGTACACAAGAAAGGGCCTTAACATGTAACCATTTGGAGTTCTAGGAAACCTGGCGTACTTTCCATCTTTTGCAGGAGTTTCAATCCTCTCTCTCTTTCCTGCTCATGATAGCCAGCCTTAGTGCAACAACAGCACATTTGGTATTCCTATGGTTCTTTAATATCGTAGCTTTTTGCAATAGGTGCCCATTCCCCACTGGCATTTTCCAAGTGTTCCCGTACTCACGTGGCAACCCACGGAAGTCAAGCAGTCAGGCAACTCCAGCCCACATGCATGTTGCTGACCACCCCAGTATTTCCCCCACAGAGACTCTTTCCCAGTGACTCATTGCTTGGCCTCTACAATCCTCTTCTGTACACCAATTATTACAGTAAAAAACTTGGTGATGTAATGTGTCCTGCCCCACAAACTAGGAAGGTGCTCAGAGATAAAAGAATGTCTTTCACAAGTACAGCTTGATGTGTTCGTGAGTTTTTTCGGACTTACATACAAGGCACTCCTGGATAGCAGCAGGACAGCTTTCAAGATCCTCATTGCCTCCTGCCTCTAAATTGCTTTTAAGCTAATTTTCTGGCTCTTTGTCTATGGTGGTTTAACAATGAGACTGTTTTGTTTGATAGCATCTCAGATACTCTCCATGAGGTTTGGGGTCTTAGACACCTGCTCCTAGGCTGGGTACCATGGTCTTGCCTACCACACACTGAACCCAGCATGGTTCAATCAGTGGACATATGCCCTTGAGTAACCTGGTCGGGAACCCATTACACTGCATACATTTTGAGAATTTATGTTTTTGTCCTTTTATATTTATTATTTTCTAATTTCCCAGCTTAAATATTGGACAACTAATAATAAGACTTCTTCTAACATAATCATTTGAGGACATACATTTCTTTGTCAGTATTGACTTGGTAATATTTCACAAGTTTTAACAATAATATTGTAATTATTCAGTTTGTAACACTTTCCAATTACCATTATTTAGAATTTGGTTCATGGCTTCGTTTAAAGTTTTAAAATTATAAACATAAAATTCACTAGTTGCTTTGCATTATTCATTTCAATATTAATCACACTGTGGTCAGATAAAAAGTTATGTAATCTGTTCCATGATATAATATGTTAAAATGTGTATTATGCCAGAATTATAACCTGCCTTGTAAAATATTCAATTGGAAAGGAAGTACTTTATGGTAGTTGGATTAAGGGTTCTGTGTATGTCCAATATGCTAACGCTCCTAGTAATGTTTTGTTTTATTATTTACTATTTTGTTTGTACTACTGAGAAAGCTTTTTATAATCTCCTATTAAGATTCTGGATTTGACAATTTTGTTTTGTTTGTTCATGTTTCTTTGTGTTTTGAAAACCATGCATTCATAATGATGCAAAATTTGAAATATTTATGGTGATTCTAACTTTGTTTTTATCAGTAACACCTAATAGATATATTCAGGCTTTGTAACTACAGGTATACCCGCACAATTCCATTTAGTGTTTGCATAATATATCATTTTCTATCTCATCAATTCAATTATTTTTAAATTTTATGTTTTAGTTTTGTGTGATGTAAACTCCCAATGACTGAATCTGTTTTTATATTCAGCCAGATAATTGACTTTTAACCTGGAGTGTTTAGTCCATTTGTGTTTAGTGTAATTAGTGACATATTTGGGTATTTCATCTTCTTTTCTACCTCCTTTTTTTTGTTTTGTTTTGTTCTTTTGCCTTGCAGGATTTTTTGGATTTCCTATTATTTATATTTAATAATGTTTGCTTACATACTAAATTAGAATTTATTCTTCTATTATTTTAGTAGTTATGCTACAAATTAAAACTAAATATTTGATTTACAAAAGTCTGTTACTTTGTATCTTAAGATGGTTTGGAACAATGCAACCTCAGAATGCATAACCTCTAATTCTTTTCCCAATTTATATTCCATTACTTATATGCATTTTGTTTCCCTATATTTATTAAACTAAGACATTATTATTGCTTTATATATTCAATACTTCTTATTTCTACTCACATTTTTTCACTACGATTAAAAAGAATTCCTTCCTATATCTCTGATTTTTGAGGTGTCTCATTTCCTTTTTTATGAAAATAGTTCTTTATAATTTTTTTCACATAAATTTGTTGATGATTAGTTATTTCAGCTTAGTCTGTAAATGTCTTTGGGCATTCAACCTGGGATGATAATTTTGCTAGACATAATATCCTAGAGACTTGCATTTTAAAAATTTTTATTCTAGGGCATTGAAGATGTATTTTGTAGGTTGAATGATATGACCCTCAACTCACCCCAAAATTAGTATGTTCGAATCTTAATTTTCAGTACCAGAATGTGACCTTATTTGGAGATAGAGTCTTATTTTTCAAAAGAAATAACTGAGTTAAAATGAGATTAGTAGGGTGGACCATACAATATGACCCTGTTGTTGTACAAAGCAGGAAATTTGGGCACACAGATAAATCAAAAGGGAAACTGTTGTGAAGAGATACTGGAAGAAAATAAGTCTAGAACAAATCCTTCTTTCACAGCCATTAAGAAGGAATCAATTCTGCTGACACCTTTATTTTAGACTTCTAGCCTCCAGAATTGAGAGACAATAAATTTATGTTGTTGAAGCCACCCAGATTGTGGTACTTTATTATAGCAGCCCTGGAAAAGCACACAGTCTTCCATTATTCCATTATTTTATTTCAGTTTTGTATTGAGAGGTCAATATCATGTTAAATATTGCTCTTTGAAGGTAATTTGTCTTTCTTTTATCAGTTTTGTTTCTTTTTGATTTTGGTATTCTGCATATTCACTAATATGTGCTTAAGTGAGGATTTTATTTCTTGGGAGTGAGCTGGGCATACATTGAGCTACTTGAGTTTGTGTCTTTCATTATCTCATTATGAATTTGTGTATTTCATTCACAGTCTCCTCTGTTTCAGGAATGCCAGTAAATTTAAAATGGAAGAACATGTATGCTCAAGTGTTTAAGCAATATTTGGTGAACACATTTTCTTTTCCTCCATAAAATTGTTTGACATCCATTTGATTTGTAAATCTTTCTCCATGCCTTTATTTTGAGCCTGGATGTGTCTTTGCACATGAGATGGGTCTCCTGAATACAGCACACCAATGGGTCTTAACTCTTAATCCAATTTGCCAGTCTGTGTCTTTTGATTGAGGCATTTAGCCCATTTACATTTAAGGTAAATATTGTTATGTGTGATTTTGATCCTGCCATTTTGATACTAGCTGGTTGTTTTGCCTGTGAGTGGATGCAGTTTCTTCATTGTGTCAATGGTTGTTACCATTTGGTATGTTTTTGCAGTGGCTGGTACTGGTTGTTCCTTTCCATGTTTAGTGCTTTCTTCAGGAGCTCTTGTAAGGCAGGCCTGGGGATGACAAAAATCTCTCAGCTATTGCTTATTCGTAAAGGATTTTATTTCTCTGTCGCTTACAAAGCTTAGTTTGGCTGGATATGAAATTCTGGGTTGAAAATTCATTTCTTTAAGGATGTTGAATATTGGCCCCCACTCTCTTCTGGCTTGTGGGGTTTCTGCAGAGAGATCTGCTGTAAGTCTGATGGGCTTCCCTTTGTGGGTAACTCGACCTTTCTCTCTGGCTGCCCTTAGCATTTTTTCCTTCATTTCAGCACTGGTGAATCTGATAATTATGGGGTTGCTCTTCTTGAGGAGTATCTTTGTGGTGTTCTCTGTATTTCCTGTATTTGAATGTTGGTCTGGCTTGCTAAGTTGGGAAAGTTCTCCTGGATAATATCCTGAAGAGTATTTTCCAACTTGGTTTCATTATCTCCTTCACATTCAGGTACACCAATCAAACGTAGATTAGGTCTTTTCACATAATCCTATATTTCTTGGAGGTTTTGTTCATGTCTTTTCACTACTTTTTTCTAATCTTACCTTCTCATTTATTTCATTGAGTTGATCTTCAGTCTCTAACATCCTTTCTTCTACTTGGTCAATTTGGCTACTGAAACTTCTGTATGCTTTGCGAAGTTCTCGTGCTGTGTTTTTCAGCTCCATCAAGTCATTTATGTGCTTCTCTAAGCCAGTTATTCTAGTTAGCATTTCGTCTAATCTTTTTTCAAGGTTTTTAATTTGTTTGCATTGGTTTAGAACATGTTCCTTTAGCTCAGAGAAGTTTGTTATTACCCACCTTCTGAAGCCTGCCTCTGTCAATTTGTTGAACTCATTCTCCATCCAGTTTTGTTCCCTTGTTGGTGAGGAGCTGTGATCCCTTGGAGGAGGAGAGGCATTCTGGTTTTTTGTGATTTCAGCCTTTTTGCACTGGTTTCTTACCATCTTTGTGTATTTACCTTCCTTTGGTCTTTAAAGTTGGTAACTTTTGGATGGGGCCTCTGAGTGGATGTCCTTTCTGTTGATGTGGAAGATATTTCTTTCTTTTTTTTAGTTTTTCTTCTAACAGTCCCGCCCCTCTGCTGCAGGACTACTGGAGGTCCACTCCAGACCCTGCTTGCCTGGGAATCACCCACTGGGGCTGTAGAACAGCAAGGATGGCTGCATCTTCCTTCATTTGGTAGCTTTGTCCCAGAAGGGTACCCACCAGATGTCAGCCAGAGTTCTCCTGTATAAGGTGTCTCTCAGGATATATGGGGGTCAGGGAGCCACTTGAGGAGGCAGTCTGTCGCTTATCAGAGCTCAAGTGCTGTGCTGGGAACTCTTTCTCCCTTCAGAGCTGCTGGGCAGGGATGTTTAAGTCTCCTGAAGTGGAACTCACAACCATCCCTTTTCCCAGATGCTCTGATCTTGGAAGGTGGGGCTTTATTTACAACTCCCTGATGGGCTGCTGCCTTTTTTCAGAGATGCCCTGCCCAGCAATGAGGGAGTCTAGTTATAGTCTGCCTACAGAGGTGTTGCTGAGCTGCTGCAGCTCTGCCCTGCTGCTGTGTAAATTTCCTTGAGATTTTGTTTACACAGGCTAGGTTAGAACTGTCTCGGTAATGGTGGACGCCCCTCCCCCCACTGAGTTCTGCTGTCCCGGGTCGAGCTCAAGCTGCTGTTCTGGCTGCAAAAATCACAAGCCAGTGGGTCTCAGTTTGCTGATCTTTGTCAAACTATCATTGACCTTCATCACAGAACTGGAGAAAACCACCTAAAACTTCATATGAAACCAAAAAAGATCCCACATAGCCAAGACAATCCTAAGCAAAAAGAACAAAGCTGGAACCATCAGGCTACCTGACTTCAAACTATACTACAAGGCTATAGTAATCAAAACAGCATGGTACTGGAACCAAAACAGAGATAGAGACCAATGGAACAGAACAGAGGCCTAGGAAGTAACACCACACATCTTCAACAGTCTGAGCTTTGACAAACTTGACAAAAGTAATGGGGAAAGGATTCCCATTTAATAAATGGTGTTGGGAAAACTGGCTAGCCATGTGCAGAAAGCTGAAACTGGACCCCTTCCTTACACCTTTTATAAAAATTAACTCCAGATGGATTAAAGATTTAAACATAAGACCTAACACCATAAAAACCCTAGAAGAAAACCTAGGCAATACCATTTAGGACATAGTCATAAGCAAGGACTTCATGAATAAAACACCAAAAGCAATGGCAACAAAAGCCAAAAAAGACAAATGGGATCTAATTAAACTTAAGAGCTTCTGCACAGCAAAAGAAATGATCATTAGAGTGAACCAGCAACCAACAGAATGGGAAAAAATTTTTGCAATCTACCCATCTGACAAAGGGCTAATATCCAGAATCTACAAAAAACTAAAACAGATTTACAAGAAAAAAAACAAAAAAACCCATAAAAAGTTGGTGAAGGACATGAACAGACACTGTTCAAAAGAAGACATTTATGCGACCAAGAAATATATGAATACTCATCATCACTGGTCATTAGAGACATGCAAATCAAAGCCACATTGATATACCATGTCATGCCAGTTAGAATAGTGATCATCAAAAAATCTGGAGACAACAGATGCTGGAGAGGATGTGGAGAAATAGGAACACTTTTACACTGTTGGTGGGAGTGTAAATTAGTTCAATCATTCTGGAAGACAGTGTGGTGATTCCTCAAGGATCTAGAACTAGAAATACCATTTGACCCAGCAATCCCATTACTGGGTATACACCCAAAGTGTTATAAATCATTCTATTATAAAGATACATGCAGACGTATGTTTACTGTGTGGCACTGTTTACAATAGCGAAGACTTGGAACCAATCCAAATGCCCATCAATGATAGACTGGATAAAGAAAATGTGGCACAGATACACAATGGAATACTATGCAGTCATAAAAAATGATGAGTTCATATCCTTTGCAGGGACGTGGATGAAGTTGGAAGCCCTCATTTTCAGCAAACTGACACAAGAACAGAAAACCAAATACTGCACGTTCTCTTAAGTGGATATTGAACAATGAGGGCACATGTACACAGGGATGGGAACATCACACATGAGGGCCTGTTGGAAGGTTGGGGAGTCTAGGAAAGGGATAGCAGCGGCTGGGGGAATTGGGGAGGGATAATATTAGGAGAAATACCTAATCTAGGTGACGGGGGGAATAGATGAAGCAAACTAACATGGCATTTGTATACCTATGTAACAATCCTGCACGATCTGCACATATACCCCAGAACTTAATGTATAATAAAAAGAAATTGTTTGGCACACTTGTGAAATAATCAGTTGAACCATGTACGTGTGACTACCTCATTTGAGTCTAGCTATGGACTCACTGTTCTGATAAACTGGTGTATATCCTATTGTCAAGCAATATCACAGTGTCTTAAGTAATATAGTTTGAGGATGTCTTTCAAACAGGTAAAGTGCTTAAATTTTGTTCTCTTAAATATTGTGTTAACTATTCCAAGTCACTTCCTTGTCTGTATAATTTGTTTTTTGTTTGTTTGTTTGTTTTTGTTTTTGGAGACGAAGTCTTGCTCTGTCAACAGGCTAGAATGCATTGGTGCTATCTGGGCTCACTGCAAGCTCCTCCTCCTGGGTTCAAGCAATTCTTCTGCCTCAGCCTCCCTAGTAGCTGGGACTACAGGCATGTGCTACTACGCCCAGCTAATTTTTGTGTTTTTAGTAGAGACAGGGTTGCATCATCTTGGCCAGGATGTTCTCAATCTCTTGACCTTGTGATCCACCTGCTTCAGCCTTCCAAAGTGCTGGGGTTATAGATGTGAGCCACTGCGCCTGGTCCTGTCTGTATGATTTTTAATTTAATGTATCAAAATTTTATTGTATTGATTTATTTCTTCTATTTATTTTCTTTTACTTATGTGAATTGTTTGAAGCTCTATTTTTCAATGTTATTCTCGTTACAAAGGAGCTTTTTAAATCGTTTTATCCTTTGTTTTGAGGTTTACTTTGCAGTTATTAATATAACCATGCTAATATCTTTAAGATCTTTGCAGTCATGTATTTTAGCATATGCTTTTATATTTAAAATGTATCTCTTGTAATAATTTTAAACTTAGAATTTTTGTTTTTGTAAACATTTTATGATAGCGTTTAGTGCCTGTCCATTTATACTTAAAATGCAATTATTAATATATTTCCATTTTTGAAATCATCTTGCTCTGTTTCCTGTTTATCTCCTCTATCTTTTGTTCATTTTATCCTCCATTCCTGCCCCATTTTATCAGTTGAGTACTTTTTAATGTTCAGTTTCATCTCCTGTGTTGGCTTTTTAGTTAAGCCTCTTTTAGTTATTTCTCAAATTCATGGATATTATATTTAAGCTTTTCCTAGTCTTCATTTCTCTTTGTTGTTTCATTTGGAAAGTTGTTATACACACCTTTTCACATTCACTAATTCTATTTTCTTCAGAAGAAATTATAATATCATATGCTAATTTAGAGCATTTGATGATTTTTTTTCCTTAACATATTGAATTTTTCAGTTTTGGGCATTTCATTTCTTTTTTTAGTTTTTTTAATTAATTTCCTTGCTAGGATTCCTATTCTGTTCATTTATTATGTTCATGTTCCTTTACATCTTTCAACATCTTTATAATAACTTCTTCATATCTTTGCTAACTCGAACATATGGAGCAAATCTCGGCCTTATTCTATTACTGATTTTTCTCCTGGTTAGTGTCAAGTTTTCCCACATTTTTGCACATCTAGTAATTTTTGGAAAGAATGAACATAGTTGTCTCTGAAAAAAAACTTTCAAGGCAGGAAGTTAGTAGCATATCAACTTGTTCCTGTTGAAGTATGATTTTAGACTTTCTAGACTGAATCTAAAATAGTTACTATTTCAGGGTCTAAATAGTTTTAGTTCTAAACTGTGGTACTCAGGGGCTTTGACTCAGTGTCCTGGGTGCTTAGGGAAATATCAGCACTTTGGTTGGAAATTCAACATCTAGAATTCTGCTTTGCTGACTTTTGTTCATTTCACACATTACCTAGTAATCTTTAATAATTATCATATAGTATCACCCTGTGCACATACAACGCAGTATTTGTACAAAGATTAAAGGGTGCTCCTGTAAATTTTCTGGAGAGCCTTGTAAGCTCAGCTCCCTTTCTCTATTTCATTGCCCCACAAATTCTATCCACTTAAATTTCCTGATACCTGATCTCTCCTTCTGCTACCTGCCAACACCAATGGGCTCTGTTTTCCTGTACTGTGATTCACAAATGGTCCCCAGGAAGATGCTCGGAATGAATGTGGAGATCACATTGTATTTATTTCTCTCAGAGATCACCATCCTGTTGTCTTTTGTCTAATGTTTGAAAGACAATTGCAACATATATTTTTTCCAGTTTTATAACTATTTACATGAGAAAACAAGTCCAGTATTCATTTTTCTACCATGGCCTTTGAGAGGCATGGTGCCATTCATGATGTTAACCAATAATCCTTTCTGTTTAGTAGTGAAATTGTTCATTCTTACATGTCTAAAAACAGACTGGACAATGCAATTTTCATTTGCTAATGAAATAAAAAGTGATGTGTTGTTTCTAAATGAAAGACAAGGCAGTGCTCAGTTGGCCATATCCCTTTCTCTTGGTGCCATAATCTTGAAAGACTGTGTTGAGATGAAGCCTTCATCATTTGAGTCTCTGGGTGATTACAGTAATTGAATCATGTTTGCTGACCCATGCAGGAAATGAGCATGAACAAAAAAGAAATCTTTGTTGTCTCGAATTTGGGAGATTATTTATTGCATAATAAACTAGATAATTTCTTATATAAGAGTTTTAATCCAAATACTTTATCTGGTTGTCTTTTTCAGAAACCAGAGTCTCTGTGATACTTCTTTGGGAACCACAAATAATACTCTGTAAAGCAAGTAATTCTAAGCATTCCATGTACAGTAGTTATATTTAAAAAAATCAGTAGTACTGCAGTTGCCTAACAATTTCACAATTTATTATGATATTGCAATGAAACAATTGTATAATAGGATTTTAAACATTATTTTGACATTTATTCTTGTTCACCATTAATTCAGTGATTTATAACACTAAAAGCATGTTTTCACTAAATTAATTTCAGAAACGAGAAATCTTACTGTTATCAAAAGGAAATATGAAACAATTTTTACATAAAAACTAAAAATAACACTTCAAATATCTATTAAAAAGCATAAATGGTAGTATGAATAAATATATTAAGAGGTATTTTAGAAAAGATAGATTCTCTGATAATATTTTAATGAGATAATTCTCTAAAATGTTTTCTGTATAATATTTTTTATGTTAGAAAATGTAAATATATGTACTTTTAAAGTGACTCTCAGTGTGATATTTAAGGGATAAATTAATTTTGAAAGTAGACTATTTCAAAAATAGAGAAATTTGAAATTTGATGTAGAACTTGTACTTAATTGGTACTAGGAGATTACACTACTAGTTGAATATATCTGCAAATTTTACTACCTCAGCTAAACAAGTTATATTGCATATAGTTTGGAGGAAACATACATAAAAATAAATTAGAAAACTTTGCACCAACTCTTTATAATTGTGATTAAAGTGCAACATGAATATATCTTTTTAAGATGTTATTTAAAACAAAATGTCAGAAAATGCATGGTAGAAAGAAAAATGAAGTATATGAACAACTTATGCAAAACTACCCTGATAGATGTGTCAAAATGTAGCAGAAGACCAGGGGTGATAAATGAGAAAAAGAAAAAAATTCAGAGGTGTTACTAGTTTTTCTTTTTATGAAACACATACTAGAAATAAAAAGATGCAGTAGAAAACATTTTAGTAAAATATTTTCAAGAAATGGATTTGCAACTTCCACCTTCTACCTACATACCTTCCATAAATTATACAGCACCATTTTTGACATTATCAGCATCTCCCAAAATGAATTTAGCAAATGCAAGATTACCAGAAGACACCAGGATTATTACCATCCTTTCTCCAAAAGTACTGACCCAAAATGCAGTTAATAGCAATATCCTTTCATTCCTTAGGTATTCATTGATTCTATACTTATGTAATAATTCTGATAGTATTTGTTTATTGCATGTGACATGTCATTTTTTCTTTCTTTCTTTTTGCGATGGAGTCTCGCTCTGTTGCCAGGCTGGAAGTGCAGTGGTGCAATCCCAGCTCACTGCAACCTCTGCCACCCAGATTCAAGCGATTCTCCTGCTTCAGCCTCCTGAGTAGCTGGGACTACAAGCACGTGCCACCATGCCCAGCTAGTTTTTGTATTTTTAGTAGAGGCGGGGTTTCACCATGTTGGCCAGGATGGTCTTGATCTCTTGACCTTGTGATCTACCCACTTCGGCCTCCCGAACTGCAGGAATTACAGGCATGAGGCACCACTCCTGGCCTATTTTTTCTTTATGAATTGAAAGGCTAGTGTACCTATTTGAATGACTATGAGATGTAAAAAATGTTTTTCAAAATAATATCTCACCCATCAACTTTGTTCTAGCTACAGTTTGCAAATGTTGTCATTTTATGTTTGTATTCAATGTAAAAACAATATTTTGTACATATATTATTTGATTCGACACCTTAAGTAAAGTAGTAGGTCAAGGCCATCTGCATTCACTTCTCTTAGACAACGTAGTCAATAGAAGTGTGATAAAGAGATCGGTTTTCCCTTATCCTCTCAAAATTCATAGAGGCTAGGCCCAGGAATGAATACCACTTTCCTGGTATTAGTTTATTAAATGTCTTGTTAGGTAGTCATACAAGTCCTTTATTAATATTATTATTTTAGGAATAAAAAGACCCAAGAATACAAGTGTTAGAAATACGGTATTTATGCCATTAAGATCAGGTCTTAATTTGTCTAGATAGAAATGTAGTTTACCTAATACAAAGGGTATGAGAAAATTTGCCTCAGAATATTTTTGTACCCTTCCCCACAGCATTACTTCAGGAAATGCTGGAGCATATTTTCTCTTTTAATTAAATACTGAGGATTTGTATATGTGAGTTGGATAGTGGGGAGATGCAGTGATTGTTGAAAGGGGAAGATTTCTAAAACTTCTATTTAATAAAGGTGAAGATAAGAGATAGAATCATACCTGAAAACTCAAAGAAGAGAAAAAAAGTAAACAAGAACAACAAGTAAAAGAAACCCAATTCAGAATTTACAAAGTATTCCAGTATTCCTGGGGTGCTTAATTTACTGATTCATGTCATAGGAAAGTCCAGGTCTAGATTAGTTTGTCTCTGACTCCATCTAGCTGTTTCAGCAGTTTCCCCAGGAGTGTCTTTCTGTTGCTGGTCTTTCCCTTTCTGCCCTTTCTTTCTTTTTCACTAACTGGCTGAATTCTCAAGCAGACTGCATCCACATGGAGGTACAACTAGCCTTAAAAGTTCGAAGTTTATATCGTGCTCAGTACCTATGGTCTCAAAACATATGCCTCTTTTTCGAAACTTACAGCAACCATCAGGAGAGCATTGGAGTCAAGAGTTTATGCTTGAATCAGTTACTTTGGTCAGGGAAAATAAAGCTCACAACAGAACTGGACAATTACTAGAGAACAATAGGGTCTGCCCCACATACCCCTGTGGACTGTCTATGGGAAGTATGTTGTCAGGAAAGGAGGTAAACAGCAGCAGAGGGATGTCCTGGAAGCCAGGGAGGTCAAGATTTCCAGGAAAAGCAAATGAAAGTGTGTCCAATTCTCCTAAAAGATCAAGTAAGGTAAAAAATTCAAGAATTGGCCACTTAATTTATTGACTTGGAAGTTAATGGTAATACTGACGAGAGAATGCCTGATTAGAGTTGGCTTTTAGGAGACTATGAAGGGAGGAACTGAAAATGGTGTTCAATAAGACACTTTCAAGAAGGTTTTCTTCCAAGGGTCTTGGGAGGGTGGGGTACTAGGAGCAGCAGGAGACAGTAGCTGGCAGCAGAAAGAAGAGTCAACATATATTACTTAGAAATTTATTTTTAATTTTGTTATACATCATTAGCAAAAATGTTTCCCTAAATATTAATCTTGTGGAATGTCACATGGTACCTTTTCCAGCACGCATAACATTTAGGAATATAAGAGAGCCACACAAAGACTCCCTTAGCACTTAGTACTTAGCACTTGGTAGTCAAACTGCCTTGGCTTGAATCCTAACTCTAGAGTGTATTACATGTGACATATTAGGAACATTTCTTAAATCTTAGTGCCATGGTTTCCTCATCAGTCAAATAGAGATCACCTCCCATGATTGATTGTTATGAGGATTAAATTAATTTACATTTGTAAAATGCTTCAGTTGCTGCCTATCATATAGTTATTCCGCTAAACAGTCAACTTGAAGTTTTGTTTGGAAAATCTAGGGACAAAGTAAAGAAAAGGTAGGCAGTTCCTTTTCCAGGGATGCCATATAACAGATTTTCTGCAAATGTAGTTACCAAAATAACTCCCACCCCCACCCCCACCCCCACCCATGTTTCTTTAAACGCATAATCTTAAAAACTAAAATGTAAAAAAAAAATCCCAGGACCCACTGAAGCCTTATCAAAAACTCAGGATGTTATACCAATGCTAAAATTGCTGGCTGGTGGAAGAATATTTTGCAGGTCACCTATAATGTAGCCTTTGGCGTTAAAAACATCCCGACAAGGTTAGCAGGTAAGTCTTGGTCCTTGTACTAGATGAGAAGTTGAAATAAGGACCCCATTCAAGAAATCTGAAATCCTAAATGGTTGCTTTGGAATCTACTTTCAGAAAATACCAGTTACGGAGAGGGTTGTATTGAAAATAAATGCCCTATTAAAGAAACCAAAGAATCATGGACATCGCCTTTTAAGTGTCTGAGAAGAAAAAAACACTCTGAGAATTCATACTCTAGCTCTACTGTAATTTGAATTCACACTTTATTCATGGCCTGAAAAGCAAAATAAGCAAGTCAATTTGGAATGGTCCTAAATTGATGTGCCTTTTAGGGATCTGACGGAAAAATATTCAATTTCAGATGGAACAAACTGTGCACCCTGGACTTTAGAAACTCTCATAGACAGGATCCTGCTGAATTGATCTAACAGTCAAATACCATAATACACCTGAGCAAGTCAGCCATTGTGAAGTTAAATACTGAGAGGACTCCATTAAGAAAATAATCAAATATGCCATCAAATGAAGATTTTGATACAGTTTTCTCAAGAAACAGATTAAGAAGATGAACAATTAGTCAATTTATGGAGTATTTGAACACAATTACAGAAAACGTACCCTAAAATTACAGAGCATGTATCCTGTCAAGAACACACCTAACCTTTATTAATTGCTTACTTCTTAACAAATAACAAATACACATTGTAATTCTGACAAAAGTATTCTGTCGGTGATAAAATGATTAAAAGTTAACAAAACGTAATGAAAATCACCTGCTGAAAAAATAGAAAAAGAATTACATTGTGGATAAGAGTTAAGCTTAATAAAAATTTAAAAGAAAAGTAAATGATATTAATAGAACATATCAGAACTCGTGGGAATCAACTACAGTATTATTAGAAAAATCTTTCAAAATGTACAAGTCAAGATGGAAAAGTAAATTCCCAAATAGAGAGGAGCTATGTCCAACAAATGTGTCTGATGAGGGATTTTTACATATAATGATTCTTACCAACAAATATAAAATCAGGTAGAAAAAAATGGGAAAAGACCAAAGCAGGAATCTTAGAAGAAAAGGGAGAACAAAAAGGCTGATAAACACACAAAAAATGGTCACCCCAACAGCAATCAGGGAATTATAAATTAAAACCTTAGTAGCATACCTTTTACATACTAAAACTAGCAAAAATCACAAAGTCTGGCAATACTGTGTTTGCAATGATGTGGAACAACAAACTCTCATACTCTCTTGGTAGAAACATAAATCAATATCAGTGTGGAAAGCAACATGAGATACAATCTAAAAAATGTAGTTTTGAAGGAAAAAGATGAACACAAGCTGCTAGTCTTTTTGTTATATAAGAAAGCCTGGACAACTAGCACACTTTTCCTGGATTGGTTCCTTAGATGCTATGTCTCTAAAGTCAAGAAGTGTCTTGCCAGTGAGAAACTGCCTTTTGAAGTTGTTTTGATGTTGAACAATGCCCCTGGCCACCAGGAACCCCATGAATTCAACGCCAAAGGCATCAAAGTGGTTTACTTGTCCCCATACACAGCATCTCTAATTCAGTCTCTAGATCAGGAAATCATAAGGACCTTTAATGCTCATTACACTCACTACTCTATGGAAAAAATTGTCAACACTGAAAGAGAACCCTGATAGAACATCACGAAAGTCTGGAAGGGTTACACCACTGAATATGCCATTATTTTTACAGAAAAAAAGCTATAAAACCCATTAAGCTGAAACAATAGATTTCTGCTGGAGAAACTGGGTCCAGATTTTGTGCATAACTTCATAGGATTTACAACAGAGCCCATCAAGGAAATCAGGAGAGAATGCTGAAGTGGCAAAAAGATGGGACTTGAAGAGTTTCAAGATAAAGCTATTGGAGAAATTCCAGAGCTAGTAGACACAGCACAAGAAGGATTAACAGAAGACAACTTGATGAACATGAGTGTTTCTTAATCAGTGCCAGATGATGAGGAAAAAGACATAGAAGAAGCAGTGCCAGGAACCAAATTGACATTAGACAATCTGGCATAAGGATTTTGTTTTATTCCAGATTGCTTTTGACTGGTTTTACGACATGAACCCTTCTAGGATATGGGTGCTGAAGCTAAAACAAATAGTGGAAGAAAAATTGGTGACATATAGAAACACTTTTAGAGTAAGAAAAACACAAATCAGACAGAAATTATGCTGTATTTCTTTAAAGTTCCACAGACTATGCCTTCCTCTCCTGCTTCCCCTTCCACCTCCTGCACTTTTTCAACCTCTGCAACCCCTGAGACAGCAAGAGCAACACCTCTTTGTTCTCCTTTTCACTCTACTCAATGTGAGGACAGTAAGAATGAAGACCTTTGTGATAATCCATTTCCACTTAATGCCTGGTAATTTTTTTTTCTATTTAGTAAGTAGAAATAGTGAATATTTTGATATACTTTTTCTCATTTTCTTACCATTTTTTCTGGCTTATTTTAGTATAAGAATATAATATAAAATATATTTAACATACAAAATATGCATTAATTTACTGTTTATGTTATGAGTAAGTCTTCTGGTCAACAGTAAGCTATTAGTAGTTATATTTCTGGGGAGTCAAAAGTTATAAGCAGATTTTCCACTGTGTGGGTGGTTGGTGGCTCTAACCCCTGTGTTGTTAAAGGGTCAGCTGTACATACTCTAATACTGCACAGTAACCCCACAGCTAAGCCTCAGAAAATTGTTTTTTGAGTGTAGAAGACCTGTACCAAACATACACAATGGAATACTATGCAGCAATAAAAAATGATGACTTTGTGTCCTTTGTAGGGACATGGATGAATCTAGAAACCATCATTCTCAGCAAACTGACACAAGAACAGAAAATCAAACATTGCATGTTCTCACTCATAGGTGGGTGTTGAACGATGAGAACACATGGGCACAGGGAGGGGAGCATCACATACTGGGATCTGTTGGGGGAGGAATGGGGGAAGGACAGCAGGGGATAGGGAGGTTGGGAAGGGATAACATGGGGAGAAATGCCAGATATAGGTGACAGGGGGATGGAGGCAGCAAACCACATTGCCATGTATGTACCTATGCAATAATTCTGCATGTTCTGCACATGTACCCCAGAACCTAAAGTGCAATAATACACACACACACACACACACACACACACACACATCATATATGCACATAAAAGAATCAGCATCATTTTTACTGATTCCAAAATCCTAGAAACAAGGTAATTGATTATTGTTTTCAATATATGACTATTGAAAAGGATCACTGTCATATATTTATGTAATAGAACATAGTGGTGAAGAGGAATAGATCAGAGCTGCATGTACTGAAATGTGTGGACTTCACAAACGAAATATTCTGTGGGGGAAGAAAAACTTTGTCACTGGAAAATACAAGTAATATATAGGTGTGTGTATGTGTAATGCAATGAAGAAAATATTTCAAGAATGCATACATAAGTGGTAGAGTTATAAAATGTAAGTCATCAAAATTTATTTCATGGTAATATTGACCCTTCTGGAGCTCCCTAAGGATAAGGGACATGTGATTCAGAAAACCTAAACAGCAAGTATTTCACTTATGTTGGTAATAATAGCTGTTTCTTTGGCTGGATTTTGGATAAAATTACTTAAACAATTTTTATATGTATATGTTTTTAATATTTTTTGAAAAAGCAAGAATACGTGATAGGGATTATGGGTAAGAGAAGGATAAATGAGACAAAAACATATACGGGATGAAGAGTAGTGGAATTCATCTCTTTTAACGTGGAGTTACTGGGTACAAGACACTGGACTAGGCCCTGGGGTTGGCAGAGAGCCACAGGTCTGCAGATACAAGGATGAATGTAACATTTCCAGAACTTTAGATTTCATATAGCTACTTTATTTGATGGAGGAAGAATGGCTACTCCTCCAATTACAAACAGGGTACAGGTCCCAGGTTGCTAGTGGGGAGACTTACTTCTGGAAGGATCCTACGAGGACTGGAAATGCCAGAGTCTCCACAGGCCTTGCTTCAAGAAAAGCCTCCCAGTCTGTCTTGGTCCTTTCTCTCTGCTTCTGCTTCTGTTCCTCCTCTCCTCCAGGACACTCACAGGATACTTTCCACAGTGAGTTCTTAATGACTAGCATAGGGTAAAAAGAAAGAAGTCACAATGTGTATTAGTCCTTTTTCCCACTGGTAATAAAGACATATCTGAGACTACATAATTTATAAAGAAAAAGTGGTTTAATGGACTCACAGTTCCACATGTCTGGGGAGGCCTCACAATCATGGCAGAAGGCAAGGAGGAGTGAGTCATATCTTACATGGCAGCAGAGAAAAGAGAGAGAGCTTGTTCATGGAAAGTTCCCTTTATAAAACTATCAGATCTCATGAGAATTCTTCGCTATCATAAGAACAGCACAGGAAAGACCTGCCCCTGTGATCTAATTGCCTCCCACTGGGTCCTCCCCGTGATATGTGGGAATTGTGGAAGCTACAATTCAATATGAGATTTAGGTGGGAACACAGCCAAACTGTATCACAGTGTGTATTTATATTTATATTTCCTGAAAGCAACTTGTTTTGTTTTATTTTAAACTTGGTTTTCTGTTGATTGATTGGTTGGTTGGGCCCATGGCAATTCTAAATCAGGAATTTCTGAATATAGAGTTTAGTTGACAATTTTGAAGCTTTTGTTTTCCTCGTGGAAATTTTGAGTCTTTTAGTAATACTATTCTTCAAGACCTTGAAAATATTGAAAGACATCTAAGATTAGAGTTACATAGAAAGAAAGAATGATCGTGTCACATTTGAGGAAGACACACTAGAGACAAGCAGCTGTATCCATTTTTATCTTTGTTTGATTTTCTTTGAATTACTGCTAAATAGTACCAACAGAAATCTTTAAAATATATTTTTGAGCCTCTTTGAAGATTTTTATATAATAGAATAAAATTTTTCAATTCATGTTTTTGACCAATGTAATGTAGAAAATACAAAGACCAGTAGTTAAATTACTGAGTTCTCTCTTCTTGTCAGCCAAAGATGACTTTGGCTATTGATTAAGACTGCAACAAATGTGAATGTTAAAAAAAAAATGATAGAGCCATTTCCAAGAGAAACAAGAAATGGCTTCATGATTGTCCTTGTTGGTGATGGTGCTGTTTTTTTTAGGAACACATATAGAACATTTTTTTAAAAACTAGAGAAAATATTTGCACATATATCTAATACTTCAGTCTTTTAATGGAACCTATTTTTTTTGCTTACATCTTTTCTTTTTTTCTTACCAATTATCTTTCTTTCTTCTATCCTTGACTTTTCTTTATTGATAATGAATTTGTTGGCATAAACTTTCTCAGAGATTTTCCTAAGGAAGCATTTGGTCTTGGTACTTTAGTTAGCAAGTTTGTGTTTAAGATGACTAAGAAAATATAGCACCACCTGTATAATCCCATTTCCCATGATCTACTTGCTAAGGAATCAGAGCTCTTTACCCAGAATCAACTAGACACATTGCTTTCCTGCAACACTGGCAGCATCATTGGTGGAGATAAGACTGAAGGGGGCATTGGTTGCTCCTCTGAGCAACTGAATCCTGCCATGACCTAGCTTAGAGAACATGTGATGTTACATGAAAACCGATAAGTAACACAATGCATATTGGAATGTAATAGAATCAGTTTCATAAAGCCTTATATGTTAACTTTAAGCATAAATATCCCTAATAATTGACTATATCCCCAAGAACATATCTTGTGTCATTTTCTATTTACAGAAAAAAGCAATGTATGTAAATGAAATATATTCAAAATTATTTTCTGATTTGAATATTTACTCTCAATGCATCGCTAATTGCTTGTAATTTTGCCTTCTGTCATTATGATAATAAGATGAATAAAGTGTAGTCTGCAGTATTAATTTTTGTATCTATTTTTCAGTTGGATGACTGTATGCATTTATTTATGGCTTAGATGCATCTCATCTATTCTAGGTGCATAAATATTTTCTTGTTTGCTTATTTGCCTTTGTTTATTTACATTTAATGAATTAAGATTTCACCTCACTTTACCATATCCAGACATCACTTCATTTATTTTTCTAATAGTTTATATGACACACAATATGGCATTTTTATGTTAATAAAGTATCTTTCATGTGATGACATTAAGTATTATGCCAAGAGAAGTCTTGCTATTATGTGTGTGTGGGTGAGTGTATTTAATGTGATCTAATATACTTCTATGCCATTAAAGTCAGTGATATATTTTGAGAATCAATTATTCTCAGCAACCGAGTATTTTTGAAGGAAGCAATGTAGTGTAAATATTGAGGTTTTATGTGTAAAATATCTATAATATCTTTCAGACAGTTCAGGGTTACTGTGTGCCTGAGTCCCTCAGAAGAATTCACATGTATTAACACATTGGCCTCTGGCACAGTTTTTTGAACATCACCAAATAGTTGGTTTACTGTGGCTCATTGTCTTTTATGGCACAAAATAGGAAGATTATGCTATGATTAGAAGAAATCACACTCAAGTGAATACAAGCAGTTGAAATAATGTTTTCAAGATCAAATGCAACAACTAAGACCAAGAACAATAGGTGTTCAGTGGTTTCCATATTTTCATTACATTCTTTAAGGAAGGTCTTTATTATAACAATCTTAAAAAGCATGAATTATGTTTTAAAAATCTGTTATTTTGAACTTGACAGCCTGTAAGTTTAACATTAGTTTTAATCTTACTTAGCATAGCCCTAATTGGAGCTTTTCAAATTTTTGGTGTGATCTTGGAAGCATGTAATTTCAGAATATAAGAAAAAGCTTATATTTTATATTATCTTAGGTATTATCTTATATATCCTTATATATTATATAGATTATCTTCTATATTATCTTATGAATTTTCTTACTATGGTTTTAAATTATTTTTTTTCTTGTTTAATGCTCCTTAGAAGCTATGATGTGAGGAAGGAGTGATTTTTTTTGCAGCCTATTGGCGAGCACTGAAAGCCGTGCTGAGGTGTGGTTAGGGACCAAAGAAAGGACAAAAGCTTAAGTGAAGAATTCATTCACCTATTTAATGTTCATCTACTAGTGCTACTAGAAAGCAGATACAGCTCTAAATTTAAGGATATTTTGGAATACAAAGATGATCTCCTGCTTTGAGTTCCTGGGTGTCATATATCTAATAAATAATGTGAATACATAAAGATAAATGAAAAGAACTCTGCACAACATGTGTGATTCCTGCTTCCCTGACTCAGCTGGGTTCTATCTGATAAAAGCTTTTGATATAAATAGAAGAGGAGGGGAGTTTCATATCTTAATAGGATGGGGAACTATGGATCCATATGCCAAATGTGTTATGCCAAAAGAAAAAAAATTGATATTATGGGAAGATCAATTACCCCTGTGCATTGTCTCAAATTTCTTCTTCCTCAGTTAATATTCATCTTCAAGGCCCAGTCAGGTTTTCTTCCAAAGCCTAATACTCAAACTAACTGTGTTTTCCAAATATGGAAGCTGGATTTGAGTTTTACGTATAGATTAGTTTGTAAAGTTGGCTGATAAGTTGATTTTGTAATTACTTTTATTTAATACAATTTTTCAATAAATCAGGAAAATTATTGATTGGGAGATACATTAGGGAACACTAAGAACTATATATATATATATATATATATATATAATTTCAAAATGTACTATAAATGGATTCAAACTCATTTATAGTAAAGAGTAGAAAACATCAATATTAGAATCTATGAAATGTAGAGTAACTAAAGGTTCATAATTGAATAATGCTTAACAAGTCCCCTGTGATGTAGCAAGCATGGGTACTATTGTCTGCACTGCAAAAGGGAAGCATGAGACTCACTGAGTCCACAAATACCTATTAAATATCCAGTAGGTGCCAGGTATGATGCCAAGTTTTCAGCCTGCAAAGAGAACAAAGAAAACATTGTCTTTTTTTGTGGGATAGGTGAAGTGCTCCTAACTGGCCAAACTCACACACTGTGTCAGACATCTAGAGCTCACATATATGCCTAACCAGTCTCGCACAGAAATATGTTGCCAAATTAGCCTCCTGAAAATGGTAACAATTTAAAAATACTAACTCTGATGCAAAACATACAGCAGAGATTAAATAATATATGCATTTCTATTCTTTTTCCAAATAAAATACTTGTTAATGGTTTCCTGCACACCAGTTTCATCTTTAAACCTTTCCTCTGACCATAGGAGCTGATGCTGTGGAAGCTCAGTGTAAAAGATTTGAAGTGAGAGCCAGTGAAGATGGCAGGGTGCTGTTTTCTGCAGATGAAGATGAGATTACCATTGGGGCTGAAAAGCTGAAAGTTACAGGTATGGTAGATGGAGGTCTTGGAAAATTGTTTACTTTTTGAAAGAATATACAACTGCACAAGAAGCTACTTAATAAGATGGAAGATTGATTCCTATGCCTAAAATAGAGTCTTACATAATTACAATGTTTGTTTTTCAAATAGTCTTCAATGGAAGGCACCAGTTGTGGTTGTAAAAGAGAATATAAATACTAACAGCCTTAACAGCTAAAGATAAAACTCTCAGGTGGAGGTAAGTGGAAGAAAGTGATGTGGGTGGGAGGAGTAGAAGTGAAGTGCAAATTCTGAGTAAAAAGGGCTAGCAAATACTAATTTGGGAGTATTATTTTAAAATAGAAGACTTGTAAACTAAAAAGGAGGAGTGAGTCACATCTTACATGGCAGCAGGGAAGAGAGAGAGCTTGTGCAGGGAAACTCCCCTTTATAAAACCATCAGATCTTTTGAGACTTATTCACTATCATGAGAACAGCACAGCAAAGACCTTCCCCCACAATCCAATTACCTCCCACTGGGCCCTTTAAATGATATGTGAGAATTGTGAGAGCTACAATTCAATATGAGATTTGGGTGGAGACACAACCAAACCCTATCACAAAAACAATGGATTTTTTTTTTTTCCTTTTTTTGAGAAGGAATTTTACTCTTGTTGCCCAGGCTGGAGTGCAATGGGGTGATGTCAGCTCACTGCAACCTCCACCTCCCAGGTTCAAGCAATTCTCCTGCCTCAGCCTCCTGAGAAGCTGGGATTACAGGCGCATACCGCCATGCCCAGCCAGTTTTGTATTTTATAGAAATGGGGTTTCACCATGTTTGTCAGACTGGTCACAAACTCTTAACCTCAGGTGATCCACCCACCTTGGCTTCCCAAAGTGCTGGGATTACAGGCATGAGGCAGCAAAAATGGAAATTTTAACTTTAGAATGAAGTAAGGGAGAAAGTTATAATAAAAGTAAACAAATTCATTTTATATAGAGTTCATAATTATCCTCAAAGGTATGTAAGTTAAAAACTAATGCCATGCACATATTATTTAAGAGTCATTTTTATAATATTTGGGTCATTAAAGTCAACCACCAGTTTAAATTAAAATTTTTAGAAAGTTAGAAGTGGGACCAAGAGTGGGGAATAATTTGATGACAATTTTAAGTACAATCTCTTGTGAATTACTTGATTCACAACCATGACAAATTTTATTTTGATAACATATTTAACAATCCCTTGAACCCCAAGAGGTCTAGATTTTAAAAACCAAGAAGAAAATAATAAAGTATATTTGACTTAGTGTTTCCCAAACTTGAGTTTGGAAATAGAGCATGGGGTATCTTTCCATATTTATTTGGGTTATACAGTCCCAGGGGCCATGTGAGAGCAGTTAGCATGGCAATTGAAGAACATCAACTCTGTTCTTGGGCTGTTTGGGTTGAATTCTGGCTCTGCCTTTGAATATATTCAACTCTCGATGCCTCTGATTTTCCCTCATCTGAATTATTGAAATGATAATAATGTTAGTGTTCAAATTAAATGCATGTGTATGCATTTGTGTGATGAGTGTGTGCTCCGTACATAATGAAGAGGTTGTGTTGGCTCTTTATATTTATTAATAATAATATTGATATTGCAAATGTGGCTGACAAGAGGGACTATGTTGATTTCAAGAAAGGTGTATTAAACTAATGCAGGAACAGAAAGCCAAATACCACGTTCTCTTTTATAAGTGGGAGCTATAAATGATGAGAACACATGAACACATAGAGGGAAACAACACATGCTGGGGCCTATCAGAGGGTGGAGGATGGGAGGAGGGAGAGGATCAGGAAAAATAACTAGCAGGTACTAGATTTAATACCTGGGTAACAAAATAATCTGTACAATGAACTCCCGTAGCCCAAGTTTACCACTGTAACAAACTTGCACATATACCCCTGAACTTAAAATAGAAGTTAAGAAAAAAAGGTGTATTGGCTGGACATAGTGGCTCATGCCTATAATCCCAGCACTTTGGGAGACAGAGGTGAGAGGATTGCTTGGCTCAATACTGGCCTGGGAAATATAGTGAGACCTTGTGTCTATAAAAATATTTTAACAATTAGGCATGATGGTGTGTGTCTGTAGTCCCAGCTATTCAGGAGGCTGATGTGGGAGGATGACTTGAGCCCAGCAGGTCAAGGCTGGAGTGAGCCAAGATCATGCCAGTGCAGTCTAGTGCGAGTGACAGAGCCAGATCCTGTCTCAAATATAAGATAAAAAGATGTGTTATGAAATGGTGATGAAACTCAGCAGGGGTTATTGAATGGGGATCCTCACTGGGTATCCCTGGCCTGAATCAAATCCCATCACCCTCACCCCAACCTCTGTCCCTCATTTCTCTTGGGAGCGTGTTCTGCTGAGAGGGTGGAGCCTCCACCATTGGGTGAGTGTTTAGAGTGGTCCCCATGAATATTTACCTGCATGATGTTCATTTTTCTTAAGACTTCTTTGTCAGGTGAGGAAAGGCGGCATCTATGGAGAGTACTGATTGAACTTCTCGAGTCCTGAGTTAGGAGAGCAGGGACAAAAAGAGAAAGAGTTCTGTTTGCCACAAACATAGACAAATCAGAAAGCATATTGGTTTTAGGCCCCTGAGCACTAACATTTGAGTTGCTCCTTGGTGAGTAAGTGAGGTGCCCTAGGGTAGAAATGCCCTCAGGGCAACTGGGCAATATGAATAATCTTTGAACCTTGGTAATGCCTACTGGTCATCACTCTTAAGACCAACATAATCCTGAGATAAATTTTAGGATATTACACACTTATCAAAAATTTATTTTATCCATATTCAGGTATTCTCATTGGGTAGTTTATAATCATAAGTAAAGGGAAATTCTAGAGCTCCTGGCAGATTTTACAATCTCATGAAATTTTCACTTCCTCTGATGTTTCTATTACCTTTACCTGTCTCATAATAGTTTCAGTGAAATAAGGGTGGGTAGTCACATTCATTTTCTTCTTTTGCTTAGTAGCCTGGATGCCATCCTTGAATTATTGCTTGGACTAAGTGCTTCCTTAGCCCAAATAGGTGAGAAAGTGCTTCCTGAAAAAATCTGTTTTTCTGCTGTTTAATTAAGTGCCTTAAGGCAGTTGTCTATTCTTTCTCCCTTTCTTGTTCTATCTCTTTTATGTCTCTCTCTCTCCCTTCTTCTTCCTATTGCTTCTCCTCCTTTAGCACCCCATGTGTGTGTAAAATGTGTCTATGTATGTGTGATGTGTGCATGAGATTAATGTGACTGTATGTACAAATGGATAAATGTTTCACACTGCTCTCTTTTTTCATTTTTTTCTCTCTCAAACATATGCACATAGTCATGCATTTATTCTTTATAATGTTCTTGATTGATCTATATTTTCCAGTTATCTCAGATACCACTAACTAATTAGAAGTCTGTGTCATATGCTTTCAGATTATCTTAAGTAATAAAATTATAAGCAGATTATTATAAAGGGTTGAAACGTAACACTTAGAATGAAAGAAACACCAACAATCTATGAGAGTGCCTGCAGCAAACAATGTTGACTTTTAACCTGATATGGATGTACAAACTTTTAACCCGATACGGATGTACAAGAGGCTAAACATTGTTAACAAATAAATGCTAAATTAGAGAGTATTTCATTTGATTAGAACTCTCCTCATTATCCAATCACATTTCCGTGTCTCATAGAAGAGCCCATTTGCCATTCACACACCCTAGAGACACAAACATACACATAGGTACATACACATACTAATTCTTGCCAGCCTTTACTCCTTTACCAGAATAGCAGATATTAACTTTATAGCAGCTTCATTCATTCCAATGATACTCCTTAAAGAAAGAAAAATAAAAATTTCAGAGGCAAATATAATTTAGAACTTCACATGCTTAGAGGAAAAAAAGTGTGCATAGCATAGCATGCAGTTTTAGGGCATTGAGATTGATTAGTAACCTCACATATACTTTAAAGAAGTGTTTGAATCATTTGACAAATAACAGTACAAAAAGACATTAACTCCAGGGTGCTCCATATAAATTAGATAGCTATGCTGACAGGATTTCAAAGTTACATGTGATGAAAGGTGTGTGTGTGCAGTTTATTCTAGAATTTCAAATTTGTGGCACAAACATTTTCTATTAAAGCAACATTTATTGGAATTAAAATGGATCCCTGGCCGAGGCGGGTGGATCACGCGGTCAAGAGATCAAGACCATCCTGGTCAACATGGTGAAACCCCGTCTCTACTAAAAATACAAAAAATTAGCTGGGCATAGTGGCATGTGCCTGTAATCCCAGCTACTCCAGAGGCTGAGGCAGGAGAATTGCCTGAACCCAGGAGGTGGAGGTTGCGGTGAGCTGAGATCGCGCCATTGCACTCCAGCCTGGGTAACAATAGCGAAACTCCGTCTCAAAAAAAAAAAAAAAGGATCCCTTTCAGCTTTATATTTTTTGAGCAAAGCCATTTTATAAAGGAACCTGACTTTCAGGATGATGACAGTGGATGGATTCATTTACACAATGGGTGTGTCTGTACATCTGAGGCAAAATCAATTATGACCATAATCATTCACAGATCTAGGATAGCTCATGATATTTAAATTCACTACCTACAAAGCTGCAGGACTTTACGTGATACATTCCGGTACTTATGGGTGCAGGGGGACAAAAGTAAAATGGTGAACACATACCTGAACATGACCACCGACCAATACCACATCACCACAAAGAGCTATCACATGCTTAAGATTTGTAATTGTTTACTCTTGACATTACTTGTCTTGTGCAGTAGAAGTTTCCTTAAATCTTAGTATGATTATCCTTATTTGACCTTAAGATGCTCTCTCTGTATCACTGAATATATAGGAGGTTTATACTTTAGCTCGCCTATGCACAATTGAAAACTTTGTTTTTATTTTGTATTCCCTACTATTGGCCAAAGGTATGCCTTAATTCAATTATCTTTTGAGACCTAGTCAACAACAACAGAAAAAGGAATAAACCTTTACACACAGAAGTCTCTTTAAATTTAGTGCTTTCAGGCAGAATCAATCAACTGCAATCTGTGGTTTCATTCGTATTCCACGTAGTATATTAACTTTAGAAAACAAATTTCACGAATAAGCCACTCTGCTGTAAAAAGTGAAAGACTTTCGCCCTGTAGAATGCTTTCATGATAAATTAAAAGCTATTAGTTAGACTTAGAGCTAGACCTATTTTTTTTCTATGATATAAAAGAGGACAATAGTTAAATGTACCAAGAGAAAGCATATCTATTTTTCGGACAGTGGCAATTAAAACTGGCAACCTGAAAGAATAGTGAAATCCAACCTTGCATCCACCCAGTGCTCTAGTGTTTGTTTGAAAGCCAGGAGTATCAGTCCTTTGTCTCTGTTCTAATTGAATGATTCGAAGTCTAGACAAGTTCCAATGCTTGTCTGACAACAGAAGAAAGGATTTTCTGAAGAGCTGTCTTTTAAATTAAACACCATGCTTCTGGCTTACAATCAGTATCTCCTGGTTTGTTTTTATTAGTTCATCTTCTACATCCTTGTTCTTGTCTAGTAAATTGGCATATTGCAATGGAGTCAGCTTTGGACTCAGCCTTTCTATTAGATAGGCCATTGTTCCTCTTCACAGTCCAGATGTCAAGAATGGGGTAACACTCAAGCAACAGGATGGAGCCGCTTTGTCCAGATAACCCATGAAGGAATGTGATTAGATTAGGTGCTTAGAAAAGTAACGGGCAATCATTTCCTTTTCTCTGAGGAAGCATTAAAGTTTGTAGACCTGGATCAGTCACTCAACTCAGATTTCTAGTTGCTTTTTAATTTACTGAGAATAATAATTTCTAACACACTAAATATTAGTACCACCCCAACTTCCCCTCAAGTCTCCAGATGAATCATGATTTCAGGTTTTGAAGTGTATAAATAATAAAGAATGCCATCTTCATAAATAAGCTGTTTCCTCTAAGCAGCTTGCCAACAGTCCTCTTCATGAGTTATTTTTTTAAGCTTTATTTAAATGTTTCATATAATTTTGTGAAAGCAAAACTTACTTGAAAATATAATTAAATAACAGGTGAAATGGGAGAAAAGTCATAAAAGAGGACAGTTTATTCCCCCGCCTCTACCCACAGCCACCAAAAAAGTCGCTGTATCAACTCATTTCTTCTCTGTGTAGTGGCTTTAAAATTGTCCATTTGAGGTTGAGTTTCTCTTGTAGCTTTAGTTCTTAGACCCACAAAATCTCTTGGAGATATAATTTATCCTGACATTGTATCAATGAACAGTCTGATTTCCTATATATCATGTTAAAAACATACATAACTGGCCAGGAATGGTGGCTTATGCCTGTAATCCCACTACTTCTGGAGGCTAAGGAGGGCAGATTACTTGAAATCAGGAGTTCAAGACCAGCCTGGCCAACATGGTGAAATGCCGTCTATACTAAAAATAGAAAAATTAGCTAGGTGTGGTTGTAGGCACCTGTAGTCCCAGCTACTGAGGAGGCTGAGGCAGGAGGACCACTTGAACCCAGGAGGCAGAGGTTGCAGTGAGCCAAGATCTTGCCACTCACTGCACTCCAGCCTGGGAAATAGAACGAGACTCTCTCAAAACGAACAAACAAACAAAAACTATACATATTGAATATGGCATACAAGCTTGCTTGCAGTTACTTTGCCTCTTTGCTGATCATCATTCAGGGCCTGGTATTTGCACCTGATGGCTGCCCATGCAGATTTCTTATGGTTTCCAGATATCCAGCCTCCAGTAACAGTGAGTCAAATTCCTCTCATGACTTGAATCTCTCCACTGTGATAGTTAATACTGAGTGTCAACTTGATTGGATTGAAGGATACAAGGTATTGTTCCTGGTTGTGTCTGTGAGGGTGGTTGTTAAAGGATACTAACATTTGAGTTGGTGGAGTGGGAGAGGCAGATCCACCCTCAATCTAGTCAGCTTTTATAGCTATTATGAATACATTGCCAGATTACATTGTTAAGATTGCATTACCCAGATACCTAGCTAATCTAGGATAAACTTCCTATTTTAAGTTCAATTTATTAGTAGCCTAAATTACATCTGCAAAATCTCTTTTGCTATGTAGCATAATATATTCACAGTCTCCAGGATCTAAGGTATGAACATCTTTGGCAGGGACAAAGAGGTTATTCTGCCTACCATACTGTACAAAGTATAGAATTTCTCCAGACATGTCTTGTCTTCTATTTAAGGAACATTATAAGAGGCACTTACCACATAAGGTTTTGATGAAGAATAAGAAAGACATGTAAAAATAACTTAGGACTAAACCTGGCACAGTTTTGGTATTTGATAATACTATTTTTACCAAGTGGTATTTTAAAATGACATTACGTTCTTATTTGTTAGTTGTAAAAGAAATACTTGTGCAGAAAAATAAAAAAACATTGGACTACAGATGAAAAAAGAAGGAAGTTGAAAGTACAGGAAGTGGGAATTGTATATTCAATATCAGAATATAAAATGGTACTCCTTACTGGGTATTTAGAAATATTTAAGGCTTCTAGAGAAAATGTTAGAAGAGGAATACAAGATGATGGGTAAGTGATACTAGTTATATCCCCTTAATACAGTAGCTCAAATTATATAAATGTTATTTTCTCTCACATAACACTGAAGACATAGTCTCCTGTACTAGAGAGCAAGAAAAATGCTCAGTCGATGATAGGGACATATCAAAAAAGACATACAAGCCAGTTTAGAGATGTTCCCTTGGGCTGAGCATGTGCACACACACACACACACACACACACAAATGGATATAACATATAGAATAGAATATATTAAATATGTCTCTATATTATACATAGACATATATATATATATATGTATAGATAACTTTAAATAACGTTATGTGCTATATAATGTTCAGTCAACAGAGGACAACATATATGATGATAATCCCTGAGGTTATGAAGGAGCTAAAATTTCTCATCACCTAGTGATGTCATAAGCATCATAAGGTCAGAGCACAACATATTACTTCTTTGTCATGATGCCACTGTAAACAAACCTCCTTTGCAGCCAGTCCTATAAAATTATAGCACATACAATTATGCACAGTACATGATCCTTGATCATGATAGTAAATACTGTTACTGGTTTATATATTTACTATAGCATACTATAGTTTTTAATCATCATGTTAGATTATACTCTTTATATTTATAAAAATAAAAGTTAACTGGGAAACATCCTCAGGCAGGTCCTTCAGGAGGTATTTCAGAAGAAGGCATTTTTATCATAGGAGATGTCAGCTTCATCTTTGTTATTGTCTCTGTAGACCTTTGAGTGGGACAAGATGTGGAGGTGGAAGACAGTGACACTGATGAACGTGATTCTTTGTAGACCTGGGATACAGGGTATTTTCTTAAAAAGAAAAACATATTTGTTAAAAAACTTTAAATAGAGAATAGCTTATATAATAAGATCATAAAGAAAAAAATAGTTCTGTACAGCTATACATGTTTGTGTTTTAAGCTAAGTGTTTGGAAAAGAGTCAAAAAGTTTTTAAAAAGTATATAATGTAAAAAAGTTACAGTAAGTTAAGATATGGTTGAAGAAAGAAACAAAAAATGTTTTTAAATAAATTAAGTATGGCCTATGTGCACAGTGTTTATAAAGTGTACAGTTGTGTATAGTAAAGTTCCAGGCCTTCACATTCACTCACCACTCACTCACTGACTCATCCAGAGCAACTTCTAGTCCTATAAGCTTCAGGACTAGACGTGCTCTATACAGGTATACCTTTTTTTTTCTATTATACTTTAAGTTCTGGAGGTATCTGTGCACAACATACAGGTTTGTTACATAGGTATACACATACCATAGTGGTTGGCTGCATCTGTCACCCCATCATCTATATTAAGTGTTTCTCCTAATGCTATCCCTCCTCTAGATCCCAAACTCTGACAGACCCCAGTGTGTGATGTTCCCCTCCCTGTGTCCATCATGTGTTCTCATCATTCAACTTCCACTTACGAGTGAGAACATATGGTGTTTGGTTTTCTGTTCTCCTGTTAGTTTGCTGAGAATGACGACTTCCAACTTCATCCATATCCCTGGAAATGACACAAACGCTTCCTATTTAAGGCTGTATAGTATTCCAGGGTGTATATTTGCCACAATTTCTTTATTCATTCTATCATTGATGGGCATTTGGGTTGCTTCCAAGTCTGTTATTGTGAACAGTGCTGCAAACATACATGTGCATGTGTATGTTTTATAGAACATTCTGTAAATTGAATGATTTATACTCCTTTGGGTATACACCCAGTAATGGGATTGCTGGGTCAAATGGTATTTCTTGTTCTAGATCCTTGAGGAATCACCACACTGTCTTTCACAACAGTTGAACTAATTTACACTCCCACCAATAGTGTAAAAGCATTTCCATTTCTCCACATCCTCTCCAGCATCTGTTGTCTCCTGACTTTTTAATGATCACCATTCTAACTGGAGTGAGATGGTATCTCATTGTGGTTTTGATTCGCATTTCTCCAATGACCAGTGATGATGAGCTGTTTTTTATGTCTGTTAGCTGCATAAATGTCTCCTTTTGAAAAATGTCTGTTTATATTCTTTGCCCACTTTTTGATGGGGTTTTTGTATTTTTTCCTGTAATTTTTTTATAAGTCCTTTGTAGTTTCTGGATATTAGCCCTTTGTCAGTTGGGTAGACTACAAAAATTTTGTCCCATTCTGTAGGTTGCTTGTTCACTCTAATGATAGTTTCTTTTGCTGTGCAAAAGCTCTTTAGTTTAATTAGATCCCACTTGTCTATTTTGGCTTTTGTTGCCATTGCTTTTGGTGTTTCAGTCATGAAGTCTTTGCCCACGCCTATGTCCTGAATGGTATTGCCTAGGTTTTCCTCTAGGGTGTTTATGGTTTTAGGTCTTATGTTTAAATCTTTAATCCACTTTGAGTTAACTTTTGTATAAGGTGTAAGGAAGGGATCCAGTTTCAGCTTTCTGTATATGGCTAGCCAGTTTTCCTAACACCATTTATTAAATAGGGAATCATTTCCCCACTGCTTATTTTTGTCAGGTTTGTCAAATATCATATGGTTGTAGGTGTGTGACATTATTTTGGAGGCCTCTGTTCTGTTCCATTGGACTATATCTCTGTTTTGTGACCAGTATGATGCTGTTTTGATTCCTGTAGGCTTGTAGTATAGCTTGAAGTCAGGTAGCACGATGCCTCCAATTTTGTGTTTGTTTGTTTGTTTATTTATTTTGCTTAGATTTGTCTTGGCTTTGTGGGCTCTTTCTTGGTTCCATATGAAATTTAAGGTGCTTTTTTTCCAATTCTTTGAAGAAAGTCAATGATAGCTTAATGGGGATAGCATTGAATATATAGATTTCTTTGGGCAGTATGGCCATTTTCACAATAAAGGTTTTTCCTAACCATGAGTATGGACTTTTTTTGTTTTTTTTCGTAGCCATGACTATGGACTTTTTTCCTAACCATGAGTATGGACTTTTTTTGGTAGGCTATTATATTAATTGCTGCCTCAATTTCAGACCTCGTTATTGGTCTATTCAGGGATTTGACTTCTTCCTGGTTTAGTCTTGGAAAAGTGTAAGTGTCCAATAATTTATCCATTTCTTCTAGGTTTTCTGGTTTATTTGCACAGAGGTGTTTATAGTATTCTCTGATGGTAATTTGTATTTCTGTGGCATCAGTGGTGATATTGCCTTTATCATTTTTAATTGCATCTATTCAATTCTTCTCTCTTTTCTTCTTTGTTAGTCTGGCTAGCAGTCTATCTGTTGATTTTTTCAAAAAAAAAAAAAAAAAAAAAGCTCCTGGATTCATTTGTTTTTTGAAGGGTTTTTCTGTGTCTCAACCTCCTTTAGTTCTGCTTGATCATAGTTACTTCTTGTCTTCTGCTGGCTTTTGAATTTTTTGTACTTGCTTCTCTAGTTCTTTTAATTGTGACATTTGGTTGTCAGTTTTATATCTTTCCTGCTTTCTCTTTTGGGCATTTAGTACAATAAATTTCCCTCTAGACACTGATTTAAATGTATCCAGAGATCCTGGTATGTTATGTCCTTATTCTCATTGATTTCAAAGAACATCTTTATTTCTGCTTTCATTTTGTTATTAATCTAGTAGTCATTCAGGAGCAGGTTGTTCAGTTTTCATGTAGTTGCATGGTTTTGACTGGGTTTCTTATTCCTGATTTCTAACTTGATTGCCCTGTGTGTGAGAGACTGTTATGATTTCTGTTCTTTTACATTTTCTGAGGAGTGTTTTATTTCCGATTATGTGGTCAATTTTAGAATAGGTATGGTGTGGTGCTGAGAAGAATGTATATTCTGTTGATTTGGGGTGGAAAGTTCTGTAGATGTCTACTTGGTCCGCTTGGTCCAGATCTGTGTTCAAGTCCTGGATATCCTTGTTAATTTTCTGTCTCATTGATCTGTCTAATATTGACATTGGGGTGTTAAAGTCTCCCACTATTATTGTGTGGGAGTCTGAATCTCTTGTAAGTCTCTAAGAATTTGCTTTATGAATCTTGGTGCTCCTGAATTGGGTGCATATATGTTTAGGATAGTTAGCTCCTCTTGTTGCATTTCTCCCTTTACCATTATGTAACGCCCTTCTTTGTCTCTTTTGATCTTGGCTGGTTTAAAGTCTGTTTTATCAGAGACTAGGATTGCAACCCCTGCTTTATTTTGCTTTCTATTTGCTTGGTAAATATTCTTCCATCGATTTAATTTGAGTCTATGTTTGTCTTTATATGTGAGATGTGTCTCCTGAATACAGCACACTGACTGGTCTTTAGTGTTTATCCAATTTGCCAGTCTATGTCTCTTAATTGGGGCATTTAGTCCCTTTACATTTGAGGTTAATATTGTTATGTGTAAATCTGATCCTGCGATTTTGATGCTAGCTGGTTATTTTGCCCATTAGTAGATACGGTTTTTTTCTAGTGTCAATGGTCTTTATCATTAGGTATGTTTTTGCAGTGTCTGGTACCAATTCTTTCCATGTTTACTGCCTCCTTCAGGAGCTCTTGTAAGGAAGGCCTGGAGGTGACAAAATCTCTCAGTGTGTACTTGTCCATATAGGATTTTATTTCTCCTTTGCTTATGAAGCTTAGTTTGGCTGGATATGAAACTCTGGGTTGAAAATTATTTTCTTTAAGAATGTTAAATATTGGCCCCCACTCTCTTCTGGCTTATAGGGTTTCTGCCAAGAGATCTTCTGTGAGTCTGATGGGCTTCCCTTTGTGGGTAACCTGACCTTTCTCTCTGGCTGTCTTTAGCAATTTTCCTTTTATTTCAACCCTGGTGAATCTGATGATTATGTGTCTTGGGATTGCTCTGCTTGAGGAGTATCTTTGTGGTGTTCTCTGTATTTCCTGTATTTGAATGTTGGCCTGCCTTGCTAGATTGTGGAAGTTCTCTTGGATAATATCCTGAAGAGTGTTTTCCAACTTGGTTTCATTCTCTCCTTCACTTTCAGGCACACGGATCAAATGTAGATTTTTCTTTTTACATAATCCCATATTTCTTGGAGGCTTTTTTCATATTTTTTCATTCTTTTTTCTCTAATCTTGTATTCTCACTTTATTTCATTGATTTGATCTTCAATCTCTGATATCCTTTCTTCTTCTTGATCAATTTGGCTATTGAAACTGGTGTATGTTTCATGAATTTCTCGTACTGTGTTTCTCTGCTCCATCAGATTGTTGATATTCTTCTCTAAACTGGTTATTCTAGTTAGCCTTTCATCTAACCTTTTTTCAACGTTCTTAGCTTCCTTGCATTGGGTTAGAACATGCTCCTTTTGCTTGGAGAAGTTTGTTATTACCACCCTCTGAAGCTTATTCTGTCAATTCATCAAACTCATTCTCCATCCAGTTTTTTTCCCTTACTGGTGAGGAGTTGTGATCCCTTGGAGAAGAGGCATTCTTGTTTTTGGAGTTTTCAGCCTTTTTGCACTGGTTTATCCCCATCTTCATGGATATATCTACCTTTGGTCTTTGTGATTAGTGACCTTTGGATGGGGTCTCTGAGTGAATGTCCTTTTTGTTGATGTTGAAACTATTTCTTTCTGTTTGTTAATTTTTCTTCTAACAGTCAGGCCCCTCTGCTGCAGGTATGCTAGAATTTGCTGGAGGTCAACTCCAAACCCTGCTTGCCTGGGAATCAGAAATGGAGGCTGTAGAACAGCAAAGATCGCTGCCTGTTTTCCTCTGGTAGCTTTGTTCCAGAAGGGTACCTGCCAGATGCCAGCCAGAGCTCTCCTGTATGAGGTGTCTGTTGGCCCTTACTGGGAGTTGTTCTGTATCCCAGTCAGAATGCACGGGGGTCAGGGAGCCACTTGAGGAGGAATTCTGTCCCTTATCAGAGCTCAAACACTGTGTTTAGATATTTGCTGCTCTCTTCAGAGCTGTGAGGCAGGGGCATATAGGTCTGCTGAAGCTATATCCACACAAGCCCCTTTTCTTAGGTGCTTTGTCCCAGGAAGGTAGGGGCTTTATTTTTAAGTCTCTGATGGGCCGTTGCTGTTTTCAGAGGTGTCCTCTCCAGTCAGGACATCTAGTGATGTCTGCCGGCAGCTGCTGAGCTGTGTTGGACTTTGCCCAGTTTGAGCTTCCAGGCCACCTTGCTCACATACTGTGAGGTTGAAATCACCTATTTGAGCCTCAGCAGTGGCAGATGCCCCTCCCACCACTGAGCTTGAGAGTCCCAGGTCAAGCTCAGACTGCTGTGCTGGCTGTGAAAATTCTAAGCCAGTGAATCGTAGCTTGCTGGTCTTCATGGGGTGGGACCCACTGAGCCAGGCCACTTGGCTCCCTGGCTTCAGCCCCTTTTCCAGGGGAGCGAGCACTTCTGTCTGTCTGGCATTCCAGAGGCCTTTGGTGATGAAAAAAAAATGCTGTGGCTAGCTCTCTTTCTGCCCAAGCAGCCGCCCAGTTTTGTCCTGGAAACCCAGGGTCCTGGTGGTTGTGTAGGTACTGGAGGGAATCTCCTGGTCTGTGGGTTGTGAAGACTGTGGGAAAAGCGTAGTATCTGGGCCCGAGTGCAGGGAACAGTCTCTCATGGCTTCCCTTGGCTAGGAGAAGTAGTTACCCATCCCCTTGCACTTCCCGGGTGAGGGGATGCCCCACCTTTGTTCGGCTCGCTGTCCTTGGGCTGCACCCACTGTCCAACCAGTCCCAATGAGATGAATTAGGTAATTCAGTTGGAAATTTGGCAATCACCCACCTTCTGTGTTGATTTTGCTGGTAGCTGTGCACCAGAGCTGTTCCTATTTTGCCATCTTCCATTTTTGTCATCTTTTATATCATTATTTTTACTGTACCTTTTCTATGTTTAGACATACAAATACCATTGTGTTACAGTTGACTATAGTAATCAGTACTATAACATGGTATACAGCTTTGTAGCTTAGGAGTGATGGGTTATACCACACAGCCCAGGTTTGTTATGTTTATTGTAAGTACACTATATGATGTTTTTACAATGGCGAGATCACCAAATGATGCATTTCTCAAAACATCACCCTGTTGGTAAGCAACACATGACTGTATATTTATACATATGTGAGTGTATATGTATATATAAAACATTTTGTATATAGAATGATAATAAATTTGATTTATTAAATAAAATCAAAATCTTTAACTCCATATTGTTATAAATAAATAAATATTTTTATGATAGAATGCCAACTAAAAATGTAAAAGAAAATCATGGGATTAGAAAAGCATCATTTTGCAATCATCTGAGTAATATTTATCTCAGGCAAATATATCAGTGGATGATAACACTAATGGGAGACAGTGATATGAGATGTGAATTTTTTCATATATGCCAAGCACATTTTCTAAAACATTAATTTTAATAGGTGGAAAAGTAACTCCAGTGGCAATCTATGGCTGTCACAGTCTTACTCAGCAAGTGAAAGGAAACACCACCAGTCATGGGCCAAAGAGACATCAGGCAACATCTGATAGGATGTTAAAGGAAGAAAAAATAGCTTCTCTATTGGACAAAAGTATGTAATTTAAGCATTAGCCTAAAGATATTTAGCACAATCTGAAATTAAGAAACATTTTCCAAGATATTAAGGTCACAAATCCAGGAAAAACAAAGAACGTTTTGAAGGCAACTGGACATTTGCCAGCTGTGTATATATACCACATGATTCTAGATTGGATTCATTGTCTACAGAGTGCATTACTGGAACAGATGGCTTTCTAGTTAACATTTCTCTGTAGCAAACTACAAAAGAGAGTGGCTGTAAAGCAATGATGGCATTTATTTTGCTCACAACCTGTAATTTGAACAGACTTCAGTGGAGATAGCTGATCTCTGCTCCACTGGGCAACAGCTGAGACAGCTCAGGATCTGGGGACTGGTATTATTTGAAGACTGGTTCACCCCCATGCCTGGAAGTTGATAATAGTTGTCATCAGAGACCTTAGATAGGATTGCCTGTCAGAACACCTACATGTGGCCCATCCATGTACCTTAGTTGCCTTAATTTATAATGCCTGTGTTTGAAGAGTAAGCCTTCAAAGAGAGAGAGAGGAGTAAGCTGTATCAAATTTTCTGAAACAGCCACTACCATTATATAAAAGGAGTGCTGAAGAACTTACAGACATGTTTTAAAGCCAGTCAGATTTAGTGAAGTTTGAATGAGGCCTCCAAAAATACACAAGAGTTTTTAAAAATTATACATATGCTTTGGAAGGCTGAGGAGGGTGGATCATGAGGTCAGGAGACTGAGACCATCCTGGCCAACATGGTGAAACCCTATCTCTACTAAAACTACAAAAATTAGCTGGGCATGATGGCAGGCACCTGTAATCCCAGCTACTTGGGAAGCTAGGGAAGAAGAATCTCTTGAATCTGGGAAGCAGAGGTTGCAGTGAGCTGAGATTGCACCACTGCGCTCCAGCCTGGCAACAGAGTGAGACTCTGTCTCAAAAAAAAAAAAAATTATTCATATGACATTTCTTTAGGTCTAAAATTGTTTCAAACAAAAAAATTGGAATAACATTATTAATAAACCACAGGTGACATATGTCAAAATACAAAAAGTATTCCTCACATGTGTTTTGATCAGCTTAGGCTGCCATAACAAAATACCATGAAATGAGTGGCTTAAACAACATAAATTTATTTTCTTACAGTTCTGGAGGCTAGAAGTTCGAGATCAGGGTTCCAACATGGTCAAGTCCTGATAAAGACTCCTTACTAGCTTGTAGACAGCTGCCTTGTTGCCGTGTCTTCATATGTCAGAGAGAGAGAGAGAGAGCGGAGAGAGGAAAGAGGAGAGAAGAAAGAAGAGAGAGAGGAGAGAGAGAAAGAGAGGGAGTGAGGGAGATGGAGGGGGTAGGGACCCAGTGTAGAGAGACCTGGTGTGGCTGCTTCTTCTCATAAGGGAACTAATCTCATCAAGAGGACCCCATCCTCGTGACCTCATCTAAACCTAATTATCTCTCAATATACCATCTCCAAACTCAATCACATTGAGGGTTAGGATTTCAGCATATGAATTTAGGAAGGGCAGAATTCAGCCAAGGTAACATGGTAAAATTGTACTGAACCTTGAAAAAATTAAAATCAAGTATACAATATTAAATTTCAACTCTGTGAAGAACTAAGGGGAAGTAAATTACATAGTGTAGGTTTGTAGCTTTCCGATAGTATGGCTTTGATATGGTGATAGATCTCTGAGATTCTAGACACTTGGATGGCTATGTAGTGCTTAGCCTATTTTCCTTGAATATTAGTTGTTTTGGTAGGGGGTGTATAGTAGCTGAATTGCAAACAGTGGAAGATTGTGGTACCTGTCAGTGGCTGAAACACAGGCCTTTTTTGCTATTGAATGAAACAGGATCCTGAAGTTTGGGTCCCTTTTATTTCTCCCTTGCTCTCCTTCTCAGTGACAGTATCAAACCTATGGTCACTTTACTCTGTGGGATGTATCATTTCATTGCTGCAATAAAATCTCACTCCCAATTACTCTGGCCAGGTTACGTAACTCTAATTTTTCTAAGCCTTGCATTGATGTTCAGAGGTAGGCTGGAGCTCACTTTTTTGACAAAGTCAGAACTTACCTCTGGAAGAATTTTTGAATAGGCTTACATGACAGGGTTCGTGTTCAGATTGAAGTCCAAATCCTGACTTTATGGGGGAAAGTACCACCTAAACACTGATTCTAAACTTTTATTTTGAGATAATTGTAAGTGTACATACAGTTGTAATAAATAATACAGAGAGAATCTGCAACATTCACCTAGTTTTTCTCAATGGTAACATCGTATAAAACTGTAGTAACGTATTACAAGCAGGATGTTGCCATTGATGCAGTTGAGACACAGAACAGTTCCATCACTGCAGGCATCCCTAGCTTTCCACACTCACTTTCCTCCACCCTCATGTTAACCCCTGACAATCACTTATTTATTCTTCATTTGTAGAGTTTTGTTTTTTAAGAATATTATATTTAGAATCATATGGTAGTTACTTACTTTTCCAGATTTTGTTTTTCACTCGGCATGGTTCCCTGGAGATTCATCCAAGTTGTATATATCAATAGTTTCTTTCTTATTTCTGGTTGGTAATCTACAGTGTGAATATATCACAGATTATTTAACTATTCATCCATTGAGGAACATCTGAGTTGTTTCTAGGTTTTGGCTATTATGACCAATGTTACTATGAACATTGTATACAGTATTTTGTGTGAAAATTTTTTTTTCTTTATCTGAGATAAATATCTAGGGGTGTGATTGCTGGGCCATATGGTAGATGCAAGTTTTGTTTTATAAACTGTTTTGCAGAATGATTACAATGCTTCATATCCTTTCCTGCAATAATTCAGTTTCTCCATATCTTCTTCAGTCTTGGTGTTATCATTATTTTGTGTTGAAAGTTGTATAGTGGTATGATAATAGCTGTATAGTGATATTTTATTGTGCTTGAAAAGACAGGGTCTTGCTATGTTGCCTAGTCTGGTCTTGAACTTCTGGGCTCAAATAATCTTCCCAGCTCATCCACCCATATAGTTGGGACCACAATCATTTGCCACATTGCCTGGCTTATCGTACTTTTAATATGCATTTCCCTTATAGCTAATCACATTAAACATCTTTTTCTGTGTTTATTTGCCAGCCATATATATTCAGTTCAGTAAAATGTCTATAAATCTTTTGCTCATTTTCTAATTCAATTGTTTGTGGTTTTTGTTGGGGTTTTGAGGTTCTTTTCATATACTAGGTACCAGTCCTCTGTAGGATATAAGGTTTGCAAATATTTTCTCCTACTCTCATAGCTTGTTTTCTTAGTCTCTCAGTCAAGTCTTTCATGAGACAAATTTTTAAAATGTTATGAGGTCTATTGCTCTATTTTTTAATGAATTCTGCTTTTGGTATAAAATATAAGAACTATGTGCCTAACGCTATGTAACAACATTTTCTACATTTTTTCCCTAAACTTTTATAGTTTTATATTTTACATTAAAGTCTATGATATGTTTTGGTTTGATTTTTTTGTAAGATGTGAGTTTTAAGTTAATCTTTTTGTTTTTCTCTGTTGCATATTCAGTTGTTCCAAGCTTTTTCTTCCCCCATAGATTTCCTTTTACATCCTTGTCAAAACTCAGTTAGGCTTACTAGTGTGTATTTCTGGCTTCTCCGGTGCACTCTACTAAGCAGAATGTCTATCTCTCTGACAATATCTCACCTTGATAACTGTAGCTACTAAATAGACCTTTACATTAGGTAAAGTGATTCCTCCAACTGTGTTCTTTATTTCAATATTATTATTGTTATTCTTATGTTTGGGTCTTTATATATTGATTTTAGAATATGTGTTTCTATTCTATTCTTATATGTTGATTTTAGAATATTTATAGTCTTCAAAATATTCTTGTTTTAATTGCATTAAACCTGTACAAAAATTTTAGGAGAATTGTCATTTTTACTATATTGAATCCTCTGATCCACAAAAATGTTGTCTTTTCATTTATTTAGTTTTCTTTGATATCTTTCATGCATAATTTGTAAACTTCAGCATAGATTATCTGTAAATGTTCTAATAAATTTTTTAATTGGCTTGGAAGTAGTTATAAATAGTACGTTTTAAATTTTAAATTTTTAATTTCTGTGGCATATAGTATGTGTATACATTTATGAGGTAAATGGGATGTCGATGCAAGAATGCAATGTAAAATAATTACATCATGGAGATGGAGTATTCATCCCCTCAAGCATATATTCTTTGAGTTATAAATCAATTATACTCTCTAAGATATTTTAAAATGTACAATAGTAGCTATTATTCACTCTTTCTATTTTTTGTACTCATTAACCATTCCCACTTCACTGACACACCCCCACTATCATTGCCAGCTTCTGGTAACCATTGTTTTACTATGTCCATGAGTACAATTGTTGTGATTTTTAGATTCCACAAATAAGTGAAGACATAGGATATTTGTCTTTCTGTACCTGGCTTGCTTCACTTAGCACAGTGATTTCCAGTTCCATCCACATTGATGCAAATGATGATCTCATTCTTTTTACGGCTAAATAACATTCCAGTATGTATATGGACCACATTTTCTTTATCCATTCATCTGTTGATGGACACTTAGGTTGTTTCCAAATCTTGGCTATTGTAAATAATGCTGAAACATACATAGGAGTGTAGGTATAGCTTTGTTATACTGTTGTCTCTTCTTTTGTGTGTATACCCAGCAGTGGGTTTGCTGGATCATATTGTAGCTCAATTATAAGTTTTTTGAGGAAGCTCCAAACTGTTCTCCATAGTTGTTGTAATAATTTCCATTCCTTTCAATAGTGTACAAGGGTTCGCTTTTCTCTACATCCTCTCTAGCATTTATTATTGCCTGTCTTTTAGATATAAAAGCCATTTTAAAAGGGAAGATAATACCTCATTGTAGTTTTGATTTGCATTTCTCTGATAATCAATGATGTTGAGCATTTTTTCAAATTGTACTTTAGGTCCTGGGGTACATGTGCAGATCATGCAGGATTGTTGCATAGGTACATACATGGCTAGGTGGTTTGCTGCCTTCATCCCCCATCACCTAATCTGGTATTTCTCCCCTCATTATCCTTCTCCACCCTGCCCACCCCTGCTGTCCCTCCCCTAGCCCTCCCCTACTGACCACAGTGTGTGATGCTCCCTTCCCTGTGTCTACAGGTTCTAATAGTTCAACATCCACCTATGAGTGATAACATATGGTGTTTGGTTTTCTGTTCTTGTGTCAGTTTGCTGAGAATGATGGCTTCCAGATTCATCCATGTCCCTATGAAGGACACGAACTCATCATTTTTTATGGCTGTGTAGTATTCCATGGTATATATGTGCCACATTTTGTTTATCCAGTCTATCAATGATGGACACTTGGGTTGGATGTTGAGCATTTTTATATGCCTGTTAATCATGTGTGTGTTTTCTTTTAAGAATTATCTATTCAATTGGTTTGCCTATTTTTTTAATTGAATTTTTAGATGTTTTCCTATAGGGTTGTTTGAGCTCCTTGTGTATTCTGGTTATTAATCCCTTGTCAGTTGGCTAGTTTGCAAATATTTTCTCCCAGTCTTCACTTTGTTGACTCACTTTGTTGATTGTAACAGCAAAAGCTTTTCAACTTGATTTGATCCTGTTTGTCCATTCGTGCCTTTGTTGTCTGTGCTTGTGGGAGTATTGCTCAACACATTTTTGCCCAGACCAATGTCTTGGATAGTTTACTCAATGTTTTCTTGTAGTAGTTTCACAAATGGAGGTCTTAGATTTAAGTCTTTAATCCATTTTGATTTGATTATTGTATCTAGTGAGAGATAGGGGTCTAGTCTCATTCTTCTGCCTATGGCTATCCAATTATTCCAATGCCATTTATGGATTAGACTGTCTTTTCTCCAGTGTATGTTCTTAGCACCTTTATTGCAAATGAGTTTACTGTAGGTGTGGAGGTTTGCTTCTGGGTTATTATGTTTTATTTCTCTGTGTGTCAGTTTTTATGACAGTACCATGCTGCTTTCATTGCTATAGCTCTGTAGTATAATTTGGGGTCAGGTGATGTATTCCTCCAGTTTTTTTCTTTTTGATTAAGATAATTAGCTATTCTGGGATTTTTTTGTGGTAGATATAAAGTTTAGGATTGTGTTTTTTTTTTTTTTTTTCTGTATCTATGAAGAATGTCAGTGGTGTTTTGATAGGGATTGCATTTAGTCTGTAGATTGCTTTGGGTAGTATGAAATTTTAACAACATTGATTCTTCCAATCCATGAACATAAACTATTCTTTTATTTTTTGGTGTTCCCTTCCATTTCTTTCATCAGGATGTTATAGTTTCATTATGGACATTTTTCACTTCATTGGTTAATTCCTAGCTAATTAAATTTATGTGTGCTCTTGTAAATTGAATTACTTTTTAAATTCTTTTTCAGATTTTTCACTGTTGGCATATGAAAATGCTACTAAATTTGTATGTTGATTTTGTATCCTGCAACTTCAATAAATGTGTTTATCAGTTCTAATCATTTGGGGGGGCCTTTAGGTTTTTCGAAGTATAAGATCATATAATCTGCAAACAAGGATAATTTGACTTGTTCATTTTCAATTTGGATGCCCAACTCTTTTTCTTGTCTGATGGCTCTAGCTAGAACTTCCAATATTATGGGGAATAACAGTGGTGAAAATGGGCATTGTTGTTGTGTTCCAGATCCCAGAAGAAAGGCTTTCAGTTTTTCCGCATTCAGTTCATACTAGCCGTGGGTCTCCCATATATAGCTTTTATTATGTTGAGGTATGTTCCTTCTATACCCAGTTTTTTGGGGGATTTTATCACGAAGAAATGTTGAATTTTTTCAAATAATTTTTAGATCTATTGATAGGATCACATGGTTTTTATCCTTCATTTTGTTGATTTGATGTACCACCTCGATTGGTTAGTGCATGTTGTACTATCCTTGCATCCCAGGGATAAACCCACTTGGTCATGATGAATGATTTTTCTAATGCATTGGTGAATTCAGTTTGCTAGTATTTTGTGGAGGATTTTTGCATCAATATTCATCAGAGATTTTGGCTTGTGGTTTTCTTTTTTTGATGTGTCTTTGTCTGGTTTTGGTATTAAGGTAATATTGATTGTATAAAATGAGTTTGGAAGCATTCCATCCTCTTCTATTTTCTGGAATAGTTTGAGAAAGTTTGGTATTTGTTCTGCTTTAAATGTTTATTTGATTGGATTCAGCAGTGAAGCCATCAGGTCCCAGGCTTTTCTTTACCTATATATATATTTTTTATTATGGCTTTGACCTTGTTACTTCTTATTGGTCTGTTCAGGTTTTGGATCTCTTCTTTGCATAATCTTGGTAGATGGTATGTGTCTAGAAATTTGTCCATTTATTCTAGATTTTCCAATTTGCTGGCATATAGTTACTCATGGTAACTATTAATGACCTTTTGGTAGCATCAGTTTTAATGACTCCTGTTTTGTTTCTGATTTTATTTATGTGTATCTTTTTTTCTTTGTTTGGCTAAAGGTTTGTCAATTTATTTAACTTTTTGAAAACCAACTTTTTGTTTCATTGATATTTTGTACTTTTTTTTTGAAAAACACATCTTTATTGTCTTGAAATATATATATATTTTCTAAAAATTCTGAGGGCTGGTGTCAGGAAAAAAAAGAAAATCCCCACAAAATATGCTATTCTCTCATTTCCCAATCTTCTTCCTCTTCTTCCACACTTCTGATATAAAGGACAATATGACACCTTATTAAAACTTCACCCAGATGTCCAGACAACACTTCATCTATGTATTTTCATGTTCATATGCATGTTCATGTAGCCATCTACAGATACCAGGTAGCCCTTGTACTCCATTCCCCACTTAAGTTTCACCATCACTAGCTTTCCTGTTAGTCTATTGAGGAAAGATTTGGGATTGAAGGGTAAACTCATCTTAACCACGGGCTAATGCTGCAGGCTACTTGCTGCCAACCAGGCCGCCACTCATCCCTCGTGACCACAGCAGGTACCACAAGTCCGGAACCGGTATTTCGTACTTTTTAAAAAATTTCTATTTCATTTATTTCTGCTCTAATCTTTATTGTTTATTTTCTTCTACTAATTTTGGGTTTCATTTGCACATGCATTTCTAGTTCTTTAAGATGCATTGTTAGACTGTTTATTTGAAATCTTTCCTCTTTTTTGATGTGAGAACTTGTATTTACAAAATTCCCTCTGAAAACTGTTTTTGCGGTATGTCATAGGTTTTGGTATGTTGTGTTCTTGAAATATTATCATTTGTTTCAAGAAATTTTTCCATTTCCTTCTTATTTTCTTCATTGACCCACTGGTCGTTGAGGAGCACATGGTTTAATTTCCACGTATTTGTAAAGTTGAAAAACTTCCTCTAGTTATTAACTTCTAGTTTTATTTTATTGTGGTCTGAGAAGATGGCTTGATATTATTTCAACTTTTTGAATGTTTTCAGACTTGTTTTGTGACCTAATATATAGTCTATCCCTGATAATGATCCATGTGCTGAGGGAAAGAATGTGTATTTTGTAGCCATTAAATGAAATGTTCTATAAGTATCTATTATATTCATTTGGTTTGTAGTGCAGAATAAGTCAGATGTTTCTTTGTTGATTTTCCATCTCCAAGTGGGAGGTTGAAGTGGGAGGCTGAAAGTAAAAGGTTGAAGTTTCCAGTTGTCATTGTATTTGTACATATTTCTCTTTTTAGTTCTAATAATGTTTCCTTTATATATTTGGGTGCCCCAGTGTTGGGTATTTAAAATTGTTACATATCCTCTTACTGAATTGATGCCTTTGTCATTATATAGTGACCTTCTTTGTAGCTTCCTATAGTTTATGTCTTAAAATCTATTTTGTCTGATGTAAGTATAGCAACTCCTGCATTTTTCAGTTTTAATTGGCAATAAATATCCTTTTCCATACTTTTATTTTCAGTCTATGTATATCTTTATAGGTCAAGTGTATTTCTAATAGGCAACATTTTAATGGATCCTGTTTTTTCGTTTATTCAGACAGTCAACGTCTTTTGATTGGAAAATTTAGTCCTTTTTTTTTTTCTGGTTGTTTTGTGGTCTTCTCTTCCTTCTTACTTTCTTTCCTGTCTTCCTTTAGTGAAGGTGATTTTCTCCAGTGATATGACTTAGTTTCTTGTTTTTTAGTTTTTGTGTATCTATTGTACATTTTTGGTTTGAGATTACTATGAGGCTTGCAAACACTATTTTATAACTCATTATTTTAATATAATACGAACTTAACACTGTTCGCACAAACATACAAGAAAAAAACTACTTAAACTCTATGCCTTGGCTTCTTCCCCTCATTAAATTTTTCCTTATTAAATTTTTGTTTATTCATACCTTAGTGTAATGACTATGCCTTGAAAAGTTGCTGTAGTTATTATTTTTTAATGCTTTATAATTTAGTCTTTCTATTCTATTCTTTCTATTTCTATTCTGAATGCTTTATAATTTAGTCAGTCTATCTCATTCAGGATAAGAGTAGTTAACATACCACTATTCCAGTGTTATAATATTCTGTGTTTTTCTGTTTACTAACTATGACCAGTGAGTTATATACCTTTAAATGATTTCTTACTGCTAATTAATGTCCTTTTCTGTGTGGTCAAAGTAATCCCTTTAGCATTTCTTGTAGGAAAGAGCTGGTGTTGATGAAATCCCTCAGCTTTAGTTTGTCTGGGAAGGTTTTTATTTCTTCTTTGTATTCGAAAGATATTTCTGCTAAATACACTATTCTAGTGTAAGCATTTTTTTTTTTTCCCTCAGCACTTGAGATATCTCATACCACTGTCTCCTGGCTTGTAAATTTCCACTGAAAAGTTGGCTGCCAGACCTATTGGAGTTCCATTGTATATTATTTGTTTCTTTTTCTTTGCTGCTTTTAGAATCCTTTCTTTATCATTGACTTTTGAGAGTTTGAGAATTAAATGCCTTGAAGTAGTCTTCTTTGGGTTAAATCTGCTTGGTGTTCTGTAACCTTCTTGTACTTGGATATTGATATTGAGAGTTTGATAATTAAATGCCTTGAAGTAGTCTTTGGGTTAAGTCTGCTTGGTGTTCTGTAATATTCTTGAACTTAGATATTGATATCTTTCTCTAGTCTTGGGAACTTCTCTGTTAGAGTCCTTTTGAATAAATGTTCTACCCCTATCTTTTTCTTTACCTTATTTTAAGGCCAATAACTCTTAGATTTACCCATTTGAGGATATTTGGTAGATCCTATAGGCAGTGTATTTTTTTTGATTCTTTTGTCTCCTCTGACTGTGTATTTTCAAATATCTTGTCTTCAAGCTCACTAATTCTTTCTCCAGCTTGATCAGGTCTGCTATTAAAGAACTCTAATGTGTTCTTCAATATGCCAATTACATTTTTCAGCTCCAGAATTCCTGCTTGATTCTTTTTAATTATTTCAATTTCTTTGCTAAGTTTATCTGGTAGCATTCTGAAGTCCTTCTCTGTGTTATTTTGAATTACTTTGAATTTTCTCAACATAGCTATTTTAAATTCTGTCTGAAAGGTCACATATCTCTGTTATGTGTGACCTTTCTCCAAGATTGGTCCTTGGTGCTATTTTTAGTTCATTTAGTAAGCTTATGTTTTCCTGGATAGTGTTGATGCTAACCACATTCTTTGGTGTCTGGGCACTGAAGAGTTATGTGTTTATTGGCGTCTTCAATCTCTGGGATTATTGTAGTCATTCTTCTTTCAGAGGCTTTGGGGTATTTAGAAGGACTTGGGTGTTGTGATCTAAGCTGTATCTGCTACAGGGTGTATCCCAAGCCCAGTAAATGCAGTGGTTCCTGCATAGTCATAGAGGTTATTTTCTTTTTTTTTTTTTTACAACAACAAAAGACTTGTGGGGGTATACCAGAAAAGACAACATGAAGGTTTATTCAAACTGCATAATTAAAAATGTATTTCCTAAATGCCTTTGTAGTCTTATGATTCTTAGAATTTTAATTCCTAAAATAAACATAGAATGGCAATTTGAAACATAATATATATGCCATTTGTTTTGGAAAACATATCAATTTTCTTTTCTTTTCTTTTTTTTTTTTTGAAAGAAAGAAAAAAAAGAATGAAGAAGAGGAAGAAAAAGGAAGAGAGAGAGAGAGAATGGGAGTATTGCTTCCTTGCCCAGGCTAGAATGCAATTTAGTAATGGGTATTGAAAACCACTTTTATACCAATAATTATACTTAATGATGTAGACAGGAAGGAATAAGGAAAGAAAATAACAAACAAGCAGCTAACCAATATTTCATTTAAACCTATGAAATGCTATGCGATTACTGAGGAGTGGTTTACTTCCAATTATGTAGTCACTTTTAGAATAGGTGTGAGGTGGTAATGTATGTTTTGTGTATTTGAAGGGGAGAGTTCTATAAATGTTTATTAAGTTTACTTGTTCCGGGTCTGAGTTCAAGTCCTGGATGTCCTTGTTAATTTTCTGTCTCGTTGATCTATAAAATCATTAGCTATTCTTGTTACATTGATCCTTTTGCCATTATGTAATGTCCTTCTTTGCCTCTTTCGATCTTTGTTGCTTTAAAGTCTACTTTATCAGAGGCGAGAATTGCATCTCCTGCTTTTTGTTTATTTGTTTATTTTACTCTCTGTTTGGATGGTAAATCTTCCTCCTCCTCTTTGTTTTGAGTCTTTGTGTATTGTTGCATGTGAGATGGGTCTGGATGCAGCATACTGATGGGTTTTGGCTTTTTATCCAATTAGAATATATATAAGTTTAATACTGCCATTTGATGCTAGCTGGCTGTTTTGCCCATTAGTTGGTGTACATTTTTCATTGTGTTAATGCTGTTTGATTTTTGATACGTTTTTGGAAAGGCTGATATTGGTTGTTCCTTTATATGTATAGTGCTTCTTTCAGAAGCTCTTGTAAAGCAGGTCTGGTGGTGGTGAAGTCTCTAAGTACTTGTTTGTTCGCAAAATATTTAATTTTTCCTTCGCTCATAAAACTTAGTTTGGCTGGATATGAAATTCTGGGTTGAAAGTTCTTTTCTTTAAGGATATTAAATATTGGTCCCCACTCTTTTCTGGCTTGCAGGGTTTCTGCTGAGAAATCTGCTGTAAGTCTGATAGGTTTCCCTTTATGGGTAACCTGACCTTTCTCTCTGGCTGCCCTTAGTATTTTCTCCTTCATTTCAACCCTAATAAATCTGGCAATTATGTGCCTTGGGGTTGGTCTTCTTGAAGAATATCTTTGTGGTGTTCTCTGTATTACCTGGAGTTGAATATTACCCTGGCTTGCTAGGTTGGGAAAGTTTTCCTGAATGATATCCTGAAGAGTATTTTCCAACTTGGATTCATTCTCTTCGTCACATTCAGGTACACCTATCAAACATAAATTAGCTCTTTTCACATAGTCCCATATTTCCTGGAGACTTTGCTCATTCCTTTTTATCCTTTTTTCTCCAATCTTGTCTTCTCGTTTCATTTCACTGAGCTTGTCCTCGACTTCTAATATCCTTTCTTCTGCTTGATCAATTTGACTGTTTAAACTTGTGCATACTTCGCGAAGTTCTCGTGTTGTGTTTTCAGCTCCATCAATTCACTTATATTCCTCTCTAAATTGTCCATTCTCGTTAGCATTTCGTCAAACCTTTTTTCAAGGTTCTTAGTTTCTTTGCATTGGGTTAGAACAAGTTATTTTAATTCACAGAAGTTTCTTATCACCCACCTTTTGAAACCTGCTTCTGTTATTGGAACACACTCGTTCTCCATTAAGCCTTGTTCCATTACTGATGAGGAATTGCGATCCCCTGTAGAGGGAGAGGCATTCTGATTTTGAGTATTCTCTGCCTTTTTAGGGTGGTTTCTTCTCTTCATTATATATTTATCCCTCTGTCGTCTTTGTAATTACCGACTTTCTAACTAGGTCTCTGAGCGGACGTCCAACTTTTGATTCCCAGCGCCGAAATCTGAGCAATCCACTGCACCAGCCAAAACAGCGGTGTTAAGATTGATGGTGTTTTTCTGCCTGGGAATCTCTGGACTCTGCACCTAGAACTGCTGCGCTAAGGCGCCAGCAAAACCGCCGTGCCAGCCACAAGAGTTGCCCTGGCGACCCGTGGGGCTCCTCCACTGGGAATCTCCTGGTCCGTGAGCAACAAACATTCATCTGGAAGTGTGGCGTCCTCTCGTTCTCTGTGCTTTCACTGGGAGCTACATGCCCGAGCTGCTAGTGATCAGCCATCTTGGATCTCCAGAGGTTATTTTCTATCTGTAGATTAAGCCTTAGTGGTCTTGGACATAAACCGAGAGAATTCGGTGGATTGCCAGGCAGACTCTTGTTCTCTTCCCTTACTTTAAGGAAAAAAAAAAAAAAAAAAAAGAGTCTCTCTGTCGTAAAGCTGGGGGTGGAGTAACACAAGCTCCACTGTGGCCCCTACCAGTACGACTGCACTAGGTTAGAACTAAAGCCAGCACAACACTGGGTCTTGTTCAAGGTCTCTCTACCTCTTAGGAATTGGCATAGCCATCCAGGCCTATGTTGTTTTTTTCAGGGCAGTGAGGTCCCCCAGGCTTCAGGTAGATTCAGAGGTCCTCTCAGGGAGTCAGAACTAGAGATAAAAACCTTAAAAGTCTACATAGTGTTCTATTTTACTGTGGTGGAGCTGACAATCAAACCACAAGATGCAGTGCTTCCTACTCTTCCCTTCCCTTCCCTTCCCTTTCCAAAGGCAAAGGAGCCTCACTCAGTAGCCAACACCACTCCAGGCCACAGTATTGCCAGACTACCACTGATGTTCCCTTAAGGCCCAAAGATTCTTACATCAGCTTGTGGTGAATGCTGACTGGCCTAGGATTCATGCTTCAAGTAGGCTCTCCACTGGCCCAGGTCAGGTCCATAGTGCAATCCAAGTGTCAAGTCCTAGAATTGGGGACTCCAGGAGCCTGCTGGTGCTCTACTACCCTGTGACAATGCTGGTACCTAAGGTATAAGACAAAGTCTTCCCTTTACTTTTCTCTCTGCTTTTCTCCAGTAGAAAGAGTTTTTCCACGTAGCCACCACAGCTGGTAAGGTGCTGAGTCTCACCTGAAGCCACCATTTCTCAGCATCTCACCCAATGCCCTCAACATAGTTCCTGGGTATTGCTATTGGTTATTCAGGGCCCATGGGCTCTTCAGTTATCATGTTATGAATGCTTCCAGGACTGGGTCCTTTTTTTCAAAGTAGTGGATTCCCTTCTGGCCCAAGGTATGTCTAGAAATGTCATCTGGGAGCTAGGGCCTGGAATGGAGTCCTCATGACTCTGACTATGACTTATCTTGCTATGACTAAGCTGGTATCCAAGATGCAAGACAATGTCCTCCCCACTCTTCCTTTCCTTTCTTTAGGTGGAATGATGGGGTCTCTTACAGCCATGAGCTGTGCAGCCTGGGGTTATGGGATGATACCAGTACTCCCTTGGGTGTCCCAGCTGGGGTCTCAGTATGTCAGTCACATGCCTTGCCAATCCACTGTCTCTGGATCTAGTTCAACACCAGGACTTGCCAAGAGTTGGCAGGTCCTGATGGCCTAGACTGCCTTTTAAGTTTATTTGGAGACACAGAGCACTGTATCCCTTGGCGGTGAAGTTTGGGTCACTGGGACTGGTGATTCTTGCCTTGCTAGGGCTGGTTTAAATGCTCCCCCTGTCAGTGGGCATCAGCTGAGTTTTGTGCAGTTTTACTTTCTGCTCTAACAGGACACTACTGAGTCCAGTGCCTCACAATTGCCATGTTTTCCTTCACCCAGTGCCCACAGTTGCTCTCCTGTCCTCACTACCGCTGCCGAGGTATGGGGAGGGTGGGGTGTAGGAAGAAAGGGTGGCATTGACCAATTAGGGCTCTTTATCTCTTCATGGCCTCTTTCAGTCACACAGAATTAAATCAGCTAGTATGAGTGCTCACACGATTTTTTGTTCTTATGAAGGTGATTCTTCTGTGTAGATAGTTTCTAAATTGGTGTCCTTGCAGTGGGAGATGATCAGTGAAGCCTACATTGCCGCCACCTTGCTCTACCCCAGTATAGTGTTTCAAATTTTTGTTTCTACAGGCTTATTGTTAACATATAAAATTAATAGATTCTTGATGGATTCTTATATCTTCCAATCTTGTGACTAATAAATGACTAACATTTATTAGTTATAGAAAATTGTGTTTGCATTCTTTGGGATTTTCTATGTAGACAATCATGCCATTTTCAAATAGAGAAAGTTTTATTTCTTCCTTTTTAACCTGTGTGCATTTTATTTCTTTTTCCCGCTATATTAAAATGGTTAGAAATTCAAGTGCTATTTTAATAAGGGGATAATTTAACTGAACACCATTACCCTGTTTGCAGGAACTCATCCAGTCTTATACCATTAAGTATGATGTCTGCTGTAGGTTTTTAAAAATGCGCTCTTTGTCAAATTGAGAATGGTCTCATTTATTTCTCTTTCCTCATATTTTTTTATTAGTATGAATTGGTGTTATATTATGCCAAATGCTATTCTCCATCAATTGATATAATCATATAATTTTTCTTTTTGGGCCTACTGACACAGTGGCTTATTGACACAGTTGATTCTTGAGTGTTTAAAGAGCATTGCATATATTGGCTGTGGTATATAGTACTTTTTATGTATTGCTAAATTTTATTTGCTAATAATTTGTTGAGGACTGCTATGTGTAATTATATGTGCAATATTGGTCCGTAGTGTTTTAGCTTTTTTTAATACTTTTTCTTCATGTGGTTTTGGTATCAGAGTACTACCAATCTCATAAAAACTAGTTAGTATTTTATCCTCTTCTATTTTTTGGAAGATATGTAAAATTGATGCTAACTCCTTTTTTTAAATGTTTAGTAGAATTCTCCAGTAAAACCATCTGTATTTGAAGATATTTTTTTGAAGCATTTCAATTACAAATTCAAGTTCTTTAACAGCATAAGACTATTCAGATTGTTTATTTCCCATTGATTGAGTTTTAGTAGTTTGGGTTTTCTGAGATTTTTTTCTCATTTTTTCTACAGTGTCTTCAGTCTTTCTTCTCTCTGATTACTATACCCATCCATGCCCATGACTATTCATGACAGCCATTCACTCATCTGGGAGAACAGCCCTGTTCTCCTTTTACTTCTTTTGTATTCTTCAAAGCCATATAACTCTCCAATGTTTTCCCCCACCTTATAAACAAGTGAGGTATGCCCATGTTATTTCTGCTTTCTTCCTACCACATTATCCCCTTTAAAGAAAGAAGATCTTTAAAGAAAGAAGATCTTTAAACAAGAAGAAAGGAAGTGATAGTGAAGGAGAAACAGTGAAATGATCCAAAATATCATTTTGTTACACAAGTCAAAAATCTTCAGGTTTATTTATACATTTAGACAAGACTTATTGAATACCCTCTATATACCTAGTGCTTTCTTATATTCTAAGAAATACAGTAGAAAACATAATGGAATTTATCCTGTCATTATATAATTTATGATCTAGGTGGGTGTTGCTTTTTCTATAAAAGGTTAGACAGTAAGTATTTTAGGCATTTTTGACCATACACTCTGTTTTAACTACTCCATTCTGCCATTATAGGGTGAATGCAACTATAGACAATATGTAAGTGGATATGCTATTGTGTGTTTCAATAATAACCTAAGAGTTTGTTACTAAAGTTTTAATTTAACATAACTTTCTCATCATGAACTATTATTTTTGTCATTTTTAAAAACATATAAAACTGTAAAAACCATTCTGAGCTTACAAGCCAGGCAACAACAGGTGGATAACTTGGTATGTGTCATGGACCGGTTTGCCAAATCCTGATTTTAAAAAAGAGAGATGTGAAATCAGGAAACAGAAAAAACGAAGTCTTTTTGCAGCAGCCTACACAGATAAGCTGAGAGCTAATGCTTGCTCATGGTACTTTTCCCTCATAGGTAAGGAGGACTTACCGAGAAGCAAACAGTGCTTAAATTTAAGAGCCCTGACAATTCATTAAGGCTCTGATACATTTTTTAAATTGTGCAAGATAACATACAGTAACTCAAATATTTAAGAATTCTAATTTATTCTATGCCAATTTCCTCTGTCACAGGAAATTTTAGGTGCAGTTAAAGGTAATTTGAATGACACATATATTGAGATATATTCAAATGTATTCATGTGTTCACTTTCATTCATACCTGTTATCTTTAGCCTTAATAGTGTAGAATTACTTGCTGGAACACTCCTACAGGCCAGATACATATACTGGCTCTGAAATTGTATATGTTCTGGAGGACAAAAATCATTCAAAATATATGAAATGAGGCACTAGTCTATGGAAAATATTCTAATTATTGAATTTGTAAAATTTCAAATAGATATTTACTTATCTTGTGCCTAGTGAGAATGGAAGTTTTCTCCTATCAAGAATATGTTTGAAAATGCAGTGTATACAAATATAAATGTAAAATAGATATTTATCAATTGTTATGCTCATGTAACATAGCCTGTAGCTGTACTTCACACATGTGAAATAATATTTTTATACATCATAATGTACTGGATTCTATCATATTCTGATGCATATTAATGTACTGAATTCCAGTGGATCAATTTGAAATAGGAAGTAAAATTGCAACTTATACACAGCCTGAGGAAATAAATGTTCTGGTGGCATAATATGTAAATATATTTATCAAGTAGTCAATGTTGGAAAAGGGAGGTAAGTTACACAAAATTGTAGTGCAGTATAACGTAGTGATAATTTTAAAATGCATGTTGAGGCTAATATCAGCGAAATGGTGGAGTAACAGCTCTAAGCTTTTATTCTCCTACAGAAGCATTAAAAAACAAACAAACTGTCAGCTAGGCTGCTGGAGTGCAGTGGCATAATCATAACTCACTGTAGCTTCAAACTCCTGGGCTCATATTGCTCATCTATGATTTTTATTTAGCATATTAATCTAAAAATGAATTACTCGGATTAAAAAAAAACATTTTAAAAGGTGATAAATTATATTTCCACAATTCTATTCTGAGAAGATTGCACTAATTTTCTCATTGGAGATGTGCAAGACCCATTCCCTTATCCTATAATGGTCAATGCTGCTATTATAATTATTTTTCTTTTTTAATAACTTAATAGGTAAAGAATTTTAACTTGCATTTTTTGATTTCTAACAAATTTGGTCAATTTTTATAGTTTGATAGGCTCTTGGATATTCTATTTTTAGTGAAATTCTGGGTTAATATTCTCATCTTTTTTGTTATATTTATCTTTTTAAATTGATTTTAAGAGCCATCCTCTTTTCAAATCATTTATTAGATAGTATACAAATAGTTTTTTTAAATAATGTATTGTACTTTGAAAATCATTGTGTTTTAAAATTATGTTTACTTTGATCTTGATTTTGGAACAAAAGGAACCAATATATTTTGGTTTTATTTTTAGACGAAGTCTTGTTCTGTCACCCAAGCTGAAGTGCAGTGGCATGATCTCAATTCACTGCAACTTACACCTCCCAGGTTCAAGTGATTCTTCTGCCGCAGCCTCCCAAGTAGCTGGGACTACAGACACGTGCCACTATGCCTGGCTGATTTTCATATTTTTAGTAGAGGTGGGGTTTCACCATGTTGGTCAGGATGGTCTTAACTCCTAAGCTGGCTCATCTGCAGTTCTGTAAAGCATAGGAATCTAGGGTGCTTCCAATATATATATTTTTTTACATTCACTTGTAAGAGATTTTCATAAGAAAGAGTCAGAAGAAAATTTTGTTTCAGCCTTCTTCTCTTTCTCTGTAGGGTATCTAGTTGAAGAAATTAAAATAAGTCAAAAAGATCAAGATAAAAACAAGTGTACCATTTTAGACTAAACATCTATTCCAATTATTTACAATATTTATAGAACAGAGAGCTAGAGGGAGAGAGAGAGAGAGAGAGAGAGAGTGTGTGTGTGTGTGTTTTTACATTTTTGTATTTTATGCAGATAGTAAAGGTCTTAGCAGTAAGAATAAGGGAAAATGTGTCAGCCTAGTTCATCTCTGCAAGGCATTACTGGGGATCCCACAGGATTCTGAAGAACAAAGTTGGAAAGTCTATGCCACAGAGGATACACATTTTACTCTTACTTTTTTATTGGATAAATCTGAAGTAGTCATAGATTCTGTGCATGAGCATGGATATATGTATATCTACATACAATATTGTGTAGAGTTATTAGTTATAGGGTAGAGTTGTTTAAATACTAAACGTAAATTGCAAATCTGTCATTCTTGTTAGTTTCTGCAGGAAGAAATTGCAAGTGGTGATAATTATTTTCATCATGTTCTAGAGAAGAGAATTTAAAAACGTTTTTCTGAAAAAAAGAAAAGTACTAAATATGAACTACTAATTACATTCCAAACACGCACACTGACACAACTCAGGAAAAGAGTGGAAGTAAACACTGATTTTTTAAAAAAGGCCTTCAAAATGGTAAAAATCTTTGAGGAGTTTTTACTTGCACCACCCCATCCTGTCCCTAGCTCTATGGCAGTCTTCAGACAGCAACAATTTATGTTCTTACAACAGAGTCCTGGTCCCTGGTTCCAGAGGAAGCAGAAAAGACCTTTTGCACAAATCATTGCATGTGTCTCTTCTAACCTGTCTGGAGACTACCTGAAACAACTGAGAACTCTAACCATAAAAGCAAACTGGAAAAGTGGGAGGGAATAGCCCAAGAACAATGCAAGCTGAATTAGTAACAGACAGATGTTAGGTTAAAAGATTAGACAGATGATTTATAGATCAGGAGCAAACATTGTGGAGAATTTCGTTGGGAAATTGGGACATTCAAAATCACGTATGTATGGGGTGGGCGATTGAGAAAGCTGCACATAAGCTCAATGCAAGACACATGCTCACAAAAGAACTCAAGTCACTTTAAGTATTCACCTTGGGCTGCTCCCGAGGCTCAGTCCCTGGCTAAGTGTTGAAAGGGTGCCCCAATATAGAGCCAATCTGTAATAACTGAGAAAAATGAGTTTTTAAATTAATTTTTATTTTGTGTGCTTGTTTTGTTATTTTTATAGCTCCTAGCACTCAAGAAAATCCCAAAACACTATCTGAACACAAGGAAAAGAGGCTTTAGTGATTGCACACAAAACGAATTTCAATCTTTAGAAAAAAATGTATCAAAAATCACTAATCAAATAAAGTGCCAGAGTTTTTTTTAAATGTTCAACAACAACGAAAACCATAAAAATTCTCAAAAGGTGGCAGAATCTGATTTTAGAGTTATCACTTTATAATATTCAAATGTTCATTTGCAACAAAAAGTTGTGATTTTGATAAGGATTACATTGAACCTGAAGAATACTTTGGTTAATACATCTTAACCATATAAAATCTTCTTACCTATTGACGTGTGTTTTCATTTACTTTTGTCTTTATTAATTTCTCTGAGCAATGTTTTGTCATTTTCAGTGGTTCAGTTGTTAACCTATTTGGTCAAATGTATTCCTAATTATTATTTTATATGTTACTATCATAATCACTTTTTTATTTTTATTATTTTTTTACTGCAGATGTATAGAAACACCGATTTGTGTTTAGTTTTTTCTTCAAGGTTTAAAGTTAGATTGTTGAAGTATTTCTTCCTTTATAATGAATATTCTTGTCATTTTAAATTTCCTTCTGAGCCCTGTCTTTGCTGCATAATATTGGGTAGGTTGTGTTCTTGTTTTCATTTGTTTCTTTTTACATCTATTATGGCTTATTTCATTACCCATTGGTTAAAAGTCTTTTGTTTAATTTCTACATGTTTATGTATTTTTCAGTATTCCTTATTTTTCAATTTTTATTTTATAGATTTATGAATACAAAAGCAGATTTTTTTTTTTTTTTGGAGATGGAGTGGCGCTCTGTCACCCAGACTAGAATGCAATGGCACAATCTTGGCTCACTGTAACCTCTGCCTCCCAGGTTCAAGCAAGTCTTTTGCCTTAGCCTCGCAAGTAGCTGGGATTACAGGCACCTGCCACCACACCCAGCTATTTCTTTGTATTTTTAGTAGAGAGGGGGTTTTACCATGTTGGTCAGGCTGGTCTCAAACTCTTGACCTCAAGTGGTCCGCCCACCTCAGCCTTGAGTGCTGGGATTATAAGCGTGAGCCACCATGCCTGACTCAAGAGCAGATTTTTTACATGACTCTGCATAGTGGTGAAGTGTGGGCTTTTAGTATACTCACATAACCCAAAAAGTATACATTGTACCAAATAGGTAGTATTTCATCCCTCATCCTCCTCTCTACCTTCCACTTTTGAAGTCTCCAATGCCCATTATTTCACTCTGTATGGCTATGTGTTCCAGTTATTTAACTCCCATTTTTGACCTTTTTTCTGAATCATTACATTTATAATGATGACCTTCAGTTCTATCCAAGTTAATGCAAGATGCATGATTTTTTTTTATGGCTGAGAGGTAGTCAATGGTGTATGTGTGTGTGTATAAGTGTGTGTGTGTGTGTGTGTATATACATATACATCACATTTTTATCACAATTTAAATTCAGTCATCCATTGATGGACACTTAGGTTTATTCCATGATTCTGATATTATGAATGGTGCTGCAATAAACTTGTGGCTACAAGTATTTTTGATAAAATGATTTCTTTTCCTTTGGGTAGATACTAAGTAGTGGGATTGCTGGGTTGAAGAGTAATTCTAATTTTAGTTCTATGAGAGAACTGCAAACTGTTTTCCATAGAGGTTGTAGTAATTTACATTTCTCCCAACAGTGTATAAGCGTTCCCTTTTCTCTGCATCCTTATCAACATGTGTTGTTTTCTGACTTTTAATAGTAGCTGTTCTGAAAGGTATTAAATGATATCTCATCTTTTTTTTTTTTAATTTCTCTGATAATTAATGAGGTTGAGCATTTTTTCCACATGGTTTATTAAAAAATGGTTTATTGGTTTGCTGAAAAATAGTTTTCAAATGGTTTGTTGGCCATTTATATCTCTGCCTTTGAAAAATGACTAGTTCATTTGCCTACTTTTTAATGTTTGGTAGAATCAAGGCACTGTGGCTGAACTAATTTACATTCCTACTAACAGTATATGCAAATTTTTTTTTCTCCACAGCCTCATGAGAATCTGTTTTTGACTGTTTAATAATAGCTATTATCCTTAGCAAACTAACAGAGGAAATAGAAAACCAAATACCACTTGTTCTCACTTATAAGTGATAGCTAAATGTTAAGAACTTATGTATACAAAGAAAGAAACAACGGACACTTGAGTCTACTTGACGGGTGGGGAGGTTGGGAGGAGGGAGCAGAGCAGAAAAGGTAACTATTGGGTACTGGGCTTAATACTTGGGTGATGAAAGAGTTTGTACAAAACATCCCTGTGACATGAGTTTACCTATGTAATAACCCTTCACAGGTATCTCCAAACATAAAATAAAAGTTAAACAAAATTCTAAAACTAAAATAAAACATTATGATATTAAAATTAATCAAAGTGATGAGATTGATAATATATTGACATATGCTTTGCCATTGACAAAATAGTCATTTACAGTAATTCATTTGCTCCTCAGTATTTAGGGGATGTGTATTATTATCTTTACTCTGCAAACTGTGTTCTTATGTTAAATGATTTATAGGAAATACACACAGCTATCAGAGGCAGACCAGGAACTAGACCTGTGATTTCTCAGTAATAGTTGAGCGTCATTTATTTATTTATTTAAATTTTATTTTACTTTAAGTTCCAGGATACATGTGTGGAACGTGCAGGTTTGTTACATATGTAAGCATGTGCCATGGTGGTTTGCTGCACCTGTCAACCAGTCACCTAGGTATTAAGCCAGATATGCATTATGTATTTGTCCTGATGCTTTACCTTCCCCCACACCCCCAGATGGTCCCAGTGTCTGTTGTTCCCCTCCCTCTGTCCATGTGTTCTCATTGCTCAGCTCCCACATATGAGTGAGAGCATGCAGTTGGTTTTCTTTTCCTGTGATAGTTTGCTGAGGATGATGGCTTCCATCTTTATCCATGTCCCTACAAAGGACATGATCTCATTCTTTTTATGACTGCATAGTATTCCATGGTATATATTTACCACATTTTTTTTACCCATCAATCATTGAAGGGCATTTGGCTTGGTTCCATGTCTTTGGTACTGTGAATAGTGCTGCAGTAAACATACATGTGCATGTATCTTTATAACATAAATGATTTGTATTCTTTGGATATATTCCCAGTAATGGGATTGCTGGGTCTAATGGTATTTCTGGTTCTAGATCCTTGAGGAAAAGCTACACAGTCTGCCCCATTGGTTGCAATAATTTATATTCCCAACAGTGTAAAAGTATTCCTATTTCTCTATAGCCTCAACAGCATCTTTTGTTTTTTTGACTTTTAATAATAGCCATTCTAACTGGCGTGACATGGTATTTCATTGTGGTTTTGATTTGTGTTTTTCTAATAATCAGTGATGTTGAGCTTCTCTTTTAATATGTTTGATGGCCACATAAACATCTTATTTTTAGAGATATCTATTCATGTCCTTTGCCCACTTTTTGATACGGTTTTTCTTTTTTTTCTTGTTTTTGTAAATTTGTTTAAGTTCTTTGTAAATCCTAAATATTAGACCTTTGTCAGATAGGTATATTGCAAACGTTTTCTCCCATTGTGAAGGTTGCCCATTTTCTCTGATGACAGTTTCTTTTGGCTGTGTAGAAAATCTTTAATTAGACCCCATTTGCCAATTTTAGCTTTTGTTGCAATTGCTTTGGCTATTTCATATAATATTTGCCCATGCCTATATCCTAAATGTTATTGCATAGACTTTCTCCTATGGTTTTTATGGTTTGGGGTTTTACATTTAAATCTTTAATCCATCTTGAGTTAATTTCTGTAAAAGGTGTGAGGAACGAGTCTAGTTTCCGGTTTTCTGCATATGGCCAGCCAGTTTTCCCAGCACCATTTATTAAATAGAGAATAATTTTCCCATTGATTGTTTTTGTCAGGTTTGTCAAAAATTAGATGGTTGTAGATGTGTGGTCTATTTCTGATAGCTCCATTGTGTTCCATTAGTCTACATGTCTGTTATGGTACTAGTACCATGCTATTTTGGTTACTGTAGCTTTGTAGTATTGAAGTCAGGTAGTGTGATGCATCCAGCTTTGTTCTTTTTGCTTAGGATTGTCTTGGCTATAGTGGCTCTTTTTTTGGTTGCATGTGAATTTTAAAGTAGTTTTTCTAATTCTGTGAAGAATGTCAGTGGGTAGTTTGATGGGACTAGCATTAAATCTATAAATTACTTTGGGCAGTATGGCCATTTTCACAACATTGATTCTTCCTATCCATGAGGATGGAATGTTTCTCCATTTGTTTGTGTCCTCTCTGATTTCCTAGGTCAGTGGTTTGTAGTTCTTCTTGAAGAGGTCCTTCATATCCCCTGTTAGTGGTATTCCTAGGTATTTTATTCTCTTTGAAGCAATTGTGAATGGGATTTCATTTGTGATTTGGCTCTCTGCTTGTCTATTGTTGGTGTGGTTTTTGCACATAGATTTTGTTTCTTGAGATAGCCGAAGTTGGTTATCAACTTAAGGAACTTTGGTCAATTTCATTTCTACTTCATTTAATTTGTGTCATCACATGCATGTGTACATAATACATTCAGATTCCTTATAGAAATTTCTATAATAAGAAGGGTTTCTAGGATCTGATTTATTTAGTATGCTAGAAAAAGAAGTGAAGAAGAATGAGCATATTTGAATACTATATATCTAACTTTTTTAACGATATCACAATTCCTCCTGCAGAAACCCTTTATCTTGATATATCTATGTAAATTGAAAGCTTAAGATATGCCTAACAGTGTCAAAGGAAGATATTAAGATGAATGATTGATGTTATAATAAATTTGGTAAAACAGTAATATAATCTTGGTCTACAATTTAAAACATCTATTACAATTTGAGAAAGCACTATTTTAGTTTTAAGTCGACTGTATATTAATTAATCAAGCTGACCATAGTCTTCAAAAGGAACTTGCTGCAGTACATCAAAATAAATTTTACTCCTAATTTCACCTGTGGGGTTTTGTGTGGGTGTGTTTTGCATGAGTTGGATAAAATTGCCATGTTCATGTAAATAATAATGAAGGCAATCTGTCATTTCACTGTAAAGGTAAAAAGGTAGAGAGAATAGAAGAAAGAGGGAGGGAAGGAGAAAGGAAAAAGTATTTCAAGCTTGAATAGGCTGCCTACATTTTAAAATTACAAAGTAGTTATATTAATTTCCTGGTGCTGCTGTAATAATTACTAAAAATTTAGCAGCTTACAAAACACAAATTTTTTATTTCCAGTTCTAGAGGTTACAAGTTTGTACCTGTTTTCACTGAGATAAAATAAAGATGGTTGCTTAGCTGTGCTCCCTTCTGAATCAGTCTATTTCCTTTGCTTTTCCAGCTCCTAAGGGCCCTCATCATTACTTAGCTCTTGGCCTATCTGTCACAGATTCTTCTTCTGCCTCTCTCTTCCATTTTTTAATAGTCCTGGTCATTATTTTGGGCCCACCTAGAAAATTCAGAATAGTACTATTTTTAAGATAATCCAATGAGCAATCAATATCATTTATCATCTGAATTCCCCTTTGCCTGTTAACTGTGACATATTCACAGTTTCAGGGATTACCTTGGAGATCATTGAGAGCAGGGGAGAACATTACTTACCAGTCTGACTGATAATTGATCTGTTTCATTAAAAATAGTTTTACTATTAAATTGGAAAGTTCTGGAAGATAGAAGCAATAGTTTCCTACTATGTTAGTCTGGTTTTGCATTGCTACAAATAAATACCTCAGGCTGGGTATTTTTAAATAAAAGAGATTTAATTGGCTCATGGCTCTAGAGGTGCTACAAGCATAGCACCAACATTTGATCACTTCTGGTGAAATCTCAGGAAGCTTACAGTTATAGAGGATGGTGAAGGGGGAAGCCAGTGTATTACAGGATGAGAGAGAAAGCAATAGGGAGGAGGAAGTGCCACATGCTTTTAAACAATCAGATCTCATGTAAAATAAGAGTGGAACTCACTCATGAAGACATGATGAGGACAGCACTAAGCTATTCATGAGGGATCTGCCCCATTGACCCAAATACCTCCTACCAGGCCCCAGTTTCAACATTGGGGATTACATTTCAACATGAGATTTGGAGGGGACAAACATCCAAACTATACCTACTTCCTTGAATTCCGAATTGGTAATTTCAAAACAAATGTAGATAGATAGTGTAATAATAGATACCAGAGATTGGAAAGAATGTATGGTGGTGTGAGGAATGAGGAGAGGTTGACCAATGGGTATAAACATAGTTAGATAGAAGAAAAAAGTTCTAATGTATGCTAGCAGAGTAGGGAGACTGTATTTTACAACAATGTGTTATACATTTCATTATAGCTGGAAGAGGGGACTTGAAATATTCCCAGCAAATAGAAATAATAAATACGTGGGTGACGGATACTCTAAAAACACTGACTTTATATATATTCTATGTGTATACATGTAACAGAACTTCATATATACTCCATAAATATGTACCAGTATAATTAGTATAAGGTAACAAAAAAAATGGAACTAGGAGTTATCGTATTTGTGCTCTAGCCCTAGCTGTTTGTTCTTTTTGTAATTCAGGGTCTTAATAGCTGTATGCCTTTGGGTGAGTTCTTTATCCACTCAGTGCCTTCATTTTCTCAACTGCAAAATGGGGTATTATTTTATTTCTCTCAGAGTATTGCTATGAGAATGTTATTATTTTCCTTAATATTGATTCAGAGCTTAGCACAATGATTGGAGTAATTTAAATGTTCAATAAATGTTAGCTATGGTCATTAATAGTAGTAATAGTAGGAGGAAGAAGAGGCGGAGGAGTAAAAGTAGGAGGAGGAGCGGTAGAGCCAGTTCTTCATGTGTGACTTTCTCATCTCTTCACAATGTCAGTCCGAGGTTAAATGGCATCATGTATGAGAAAGCAGTGTACAAATAGCTAGAAATTAAAGCAAAGCATTTTTTCTGTTCAAAATCTGGTCAAACAAAAAAGAATTTGGCCTTTTTCAAGATGGAAGATAATTCCACAAATTCCTGTCATGATTAGTCCAACTAAATGATGTGAGTTGGTGCATTTATTTATGAGCTCCTTTCCCCACTGGTTGCAGGGTAACCTCAGGTGTGTTGACCCTGAAAGGCATTTTAGGGTGTCTGTTTGATGCTGCTTCTGCTGAGTATGTTTCCTAGAGCTCTGATAAGCAAGAGATGCTCAGCACACGCTTTAGGTGTAAGAGAGTCAATGTTAGCCTGAGGTATCATAGTACTGTCCTTCACATCTGTAGTTGAAATCAGAGGTGAACTAAAGACATTTGCTCATTTCATTCAGAAAATGAAATATATAGGTCTTGATCATGGCGCTGGATGTGACTATTAATTTCATGTAACATGCATTGAAAAGTAGGATAGATGATATTTAAGAACTTAATCACAATATAAAATTTCCAAATCTCTCTATATTAATATTCATTTATAGAATCAGTTTCTCATTTACCCATAAATTGTTTAACATCACTTTTTTTCCCACATTTCAACAAAATTGGCAAATAATTTCTGTTTCATTGCATGGCTTTTTTGAATTTACAACTGAGAAACCAAATTAATAATTAATTGGCAATTACTGATTATTTGCTTCATTATTTTCAGTCTTTAAGACAAATGAATCAAAATAAACTTTCAGAGTCAGTCTTTGTTGTATGAAAGATGAAATAAATATCTTGGAATCACAACTTAAGCCTTCTGGAAAAAAAAATAAACACTACACATTGAAAATATTGAATACCTGCTAAACCTGTTCATGGTGAGATATTTGCTAAGTATATCAAGGGATTCCCAAAATGTAAAAGCACATATATAGATTATAAAAGTTGTATATTATCTCCAACTTACCAGAACAGGCCCATCTATATCAGCAGGTCTAATGCTAAACTTTAAGGCATTGTTTTTATAGGTAAAAAGACCACCATCTTTAAAGATACATGGTGCGGTCCATTACCAAACCACACAAATAAAATACAAGTTTCCATAGTAGCACAAGAATTTTGAAGATTCTTAGACTTCCCTGAAAACTATGGATTATTATAATGGTTATAATTTGCATAAAGCATTAATAGCTTACTCTGCTTGAAATTACTCTAATAAAAACATACAGTACTCACAGTGATCAACACTGAGTATATGATGAGTGTTCTTTGTGTAGAAACTTCATTATTGGGGAAACCAGACATTAGTTTGGAGAAACATGCCATTTCTTTAATTAAAATTAAAAAGTAAAAGAATACTACCAATCCTCTTATGGTTAAAAACCAAATGAAAATAAACAAAACTTTTTAAGAATTTACACTATGGGCATAGAATGAATTACATGGTAAATGAGAACATAAAAATCACAGGAGCAACCTTGAACAACAAAGGGTAAAAATCTTATAGAAACAAAGAGGAAGAGAATTTATTTGAGCATGAACACACATCTGTGTGCTTCACTGATACTCATTTGGACTCTATACATGTCATACTATCTTATCGGATGATAGACTTATGAGACTTTGAGCTTTTATGTGAATTTTTGTACAACTTGGCTATTAGTAAATTAATGACAATTACATATTAAGGCAAGTTGTGTGTACAAAGAGCCCAGATTCTGAATCTTTTCTCATCAGCAGAGAGACCCCAAAAAATTATAGGTAAAACTTTGATGTTTTAAATTCTCTATCTTGAGCTAAGAAGGAAAGTATAACTAAATTATGGTTCATGAGATACTACATTAAAAATAATGTCATATGTCACTTTATGTAGATTAAATACATAGCTCTGGCTCATAAATCTATTGATATAATTAGCATCTTTGGAGTATACAAGATTTTGCTTTTCTTCAAAGTAAAAATTTTGGTGAAGTTTCAGATAAATCCATAAACCACTGTAATATTTGAAGCCAGTGAAAACAATCATGAACCATCTGTTTTAGACAATTTCTTTGCTGATTTTTATGTTCCACAGAAAGCATTTTGATATCAATGTACCAAAAATCCTAAAGAATAAAGAAATTAAGAAATGAAAGTGCTGTTGAGGTGAGTCTGTAGCATTGTGCATTCCATTTGGTAATGATCAGTATGACATGCCAGTGGAAAACACAATTTCTCTCTTTATGACTAATAGCAGTAGGAAGCCATCTTGTTTCTCTTCAGAAAGTAATCTAAATAGAGGTGAGTGCTTGAAGAATAAAATAAGGCAAAAAGATAGGATAAAGGAATTTACTAGGTTTTTATTTTTTTCCAGAGAAACCTGAGTTCATGATGCAACTGACAGGAGATTTTTAAACAAATGAATTTCCACAAAGTTTGAATTTCACTGGATTAATGATACAGATTATACAAGGAAAGGGTTATACAAAAAAAATTTTTTTTTAACATTTACATTTATAAGAATAAATGTGAGTTCAAAGAGGCAAGACTAGTATTAGCTATCATATCTGTATCTTAGGTATAACGTCCAAATGTTAAGATAAAATATACTGTTAGATTAAGTATGTTCAAAGCTTATCTAGACTTTATGTAAAAATGGTAAAAAGACAATTTACCTAAGAATGTGAACTTATTAATCTTCTAAATCTCATCATTAGGTAATCTTTAACAATTTTTTTTAATGTAATAAATGACACTATGTGTAGCTCATGTGGTATCAAATAGGTTAATGCATATTTTTGTATTTCAATTCATTAGAGTTACAGTGTTTACAATGAAGCTATAGACTGAAGCAAATATAGCTGCCTTCCAAAAAGCCCATAGCCACAGAATCTTCGGATTATGTTTGCTAAAGAGCTCTTCTTGAATATACTTTCTCATTCAGGATTCTCTAGAAACCTCAGGTGTGTGTGTCATTTCTCCTTTTCTTCGTGGTTTTATTAAAGGGCAAAATGACAACCTCAGTAATTACATACTTTGGAATAACCTATTTCCTGAATATATATATCTTAAAAGTAAATGAAGAAAGCACTGCTTGTCCACTGTAATTTTTCATTTTTTGGAGGTAAGAATTATAAAATAGATTTTTTTAATATATTTTTTTAAAATGTTATTTCCATCAAACCACATATTGATTCTATTTGGAAATAATTTATTTTCTTTTTAATTCTGTTTTCTTTACATGTGATTTTAAATCTTAATTATTACTATTATTCTTGACTAAAAGACATGGAAAGAATTAATAAATGAAGAGCTTTTCCTCTTAAAACTCAGAGAAACAACTACTAGTAAAATGTAACTTCTTGAAAGCTGCAAAATATGAGCCATATGGAAGTCTGGATTGTTTCTAGTAGACTAGATATATTTTAGTCTAATTTGATTAGTAACAATTTATTTTTGAAATATACTTAATTTTGAAGAATATAGCTTTTTATTTTAATGCATTTTCCATCTGATCACCAAATACTTTTTTTGTTATCACTTTTTCTCTTCTGAAAATGTTTAAGTGGATGAGAAGATATCATTTGGCACCCAAGATAAAGGCTTTGAGATATTTTTTAAATGATGAAAAAATACCAAATGAAAAGTACAAACAGATTTTGAAATAATTTCTTTTCAGAAATCCTGGCAGCTTATTTTTCAGTCCTAAATGAACAATATGATGTTCTTTTTGTTTTTTATTTTTGTTTTTTTGATTTTCCTTCCAAAACAAGTAATAATGTTATTTCCCTGTTTCACTAGAAAAAATCACATTGATTATGCTCATAACCGTTTCAATAAATTCAGATAATCATCTATGGATATTAATTTGCATTAAAGTATTAAGCAGATAACCAGGAATCTGAAACTTGGCATCTTTTACATATCAGTTAGAAAACATGGTTTTATTTATGCATGGTTTTGTCCATTATTATTTTATTCAAATTCTTTAGTTTACTGATCCTCAACTATATAGTGGAATTGATGATCTGTACTAAGTATACAAACTTGATCAAGACAGTCTTTGACGTCAAGAAAGTCATAAGTTACTAGATAAGAGCTTAAAGCAAATTGCAGTGTATTGTTATATATACTGTACAAGTAATTTTTACAAGGACCTGGGGAAACTGGGCAGGAGAAGGAAGAGTGACAAGAACCAAGGAAGTGTTTCACAGATATAATTTAGATTCAGATCCTGAAAAATGAGGAGACGTTACCATCAAACAGGGAAGAAGAGGTTGCATATTCTGAGAACAAGAAGGGGTTCTCATGACAATCTATAAACACGGCAAAATATGCAAGAGTTGTCACTGAAATGTAAAATCCACAGAACTGTTAAGCAATAAATCCTGAGGAATTTGGGCTTTACTTCTACAGACACTGGATTCTTAGAGCATTTTAAGTGAGGGCTACAAAGTCAATTTTGTGTTTTAGAACATTATTTGGCACCAGTATGGAGGAATAATGAGCAGAAAATGTATGTGATGTTGAAGCTGTGGAAGGAAGTATGCTAATAAGGATGTTGAACAAGAAAGGACATCTCAGCATAATTCCCAGTTCACATGGGTGTTCGGAATGTGATTTTACCATTAATCAAACTAGGATTTAAAAAAAGAAAATTTTCAAAAAGTACTTTGAAATATGGATTCTTATCAATATTTATTAATTACTCACATATATCATGTTGTGCACAAGAATACAGTAGCATATAAGGAATATATGTTCATTTTTTTGGCCTGAAAAATAAGCAACTTACATAATTAAAAATGTAAAATGTAAGAACAGATATGGTAGGTTAAAAATAAGTGTTACAGGCAGTAAACTCTAAATATGTTCACAGAATGAAGAAATCTGCATATTCCTTAAGAGGTAGGAAAGTTGTTAGTAAAGATATTTTAGAAATAAGTAGAAGAAAAGGTCTTCTTTGTCTTCTGAGCAGACAAATGGGCAGATTACAGGAGTATTTAAGTGCTGGGTAACAGCAATGTCCAGGAAAATAATTACAGCTTTTTGCACAGGTAACATGTCCATGGTTTTGATAATATCACTCCAGCAATGTATACGCTGTATTTTGTGATGTTAAGTGGAGGCAAAATCACCACTTAAATTATGAATATAACACAAATAAGAGATGTAGTATATGTTGAAATAAGTTGACATTTCTTTTGAGAGGTAATAAAATTTTCAGGATTTAAAGGAACCTTTCTTTATCATACCTTAAGTACTTGGTACCCCTGCAGAATGTGCAGGTTTATTACATAGTTATAGGTGTGCCACAGTGTTTTGCTGCATCCATCACCCCGTTATCTACATTGGGTATTTCTCCTAATGCTATCCCTCCCCTATACCCAACTCACCATCAGGCCCCAGTCTGTGATGTTCCTCTCCCTGTGTCCATGTGTTCTCATTGTTCAACTCCCACTTATGCGTGAGAGCATGTGGTGTTTGGTTTTCCATTCTTGTGTTAGTTTGCTGAGAATGATGGTTTCCAGCTTCATCCATGTCCCTGCAAAGGACATGAACTCATCCTTTTTTAATGGCTGTATAGTATTCCATGGTGTATATGTGCCACATTTTCTTTATCCAGCCTATCACTGATGGGCATTTGGGTTGGTTGCAAGTCTCTGCTGTTGGGAATAGTGCAGTAATAAACATACGTGTGCATGTGTCTTTATAATAGAATGGTTTATAATCGTTTGGTTATATACCCAGTAATGGGATTGCTGAGTCAAATGGTATTTCTAGTTCTAGATGCTTGAGGAATCACCATACTGTCTTCTACAATGGTTGAACTAATTTACCTTCCCACCAACAGTGTAAAAGTGTTCGTATCTCTTCACATCCTCTCCAGCATCTGTTGTCACCTCACTTTTTAAAGATTGCCATTCTAACTGGTGTGAGATGGTATCTCATTGTGGTTTTGATTTGAATTTCTCTAATGAGCAGTGATGATGAGCTTTTTTTCATAAGTTTGTTATGAAATGTCTACTTTTGAGAAGTGTCTGTTCATGTCCTTTGCCCACTTTTTTTATGGGATTGTTTTTTTCTTGTAGATTTCTTTAAGTTCTTTGTAGATTCTGGATATTAGCCCTTTGTCAGATGGGTAGATTACAAAATTTTTTTCCCATTCTGTTGGTTGCTGGCTCACTCTAATGATTGTTTCTTTTGCTGTGCAGAAACTCTTAAGTTTAATTAGATCCTATTTGTCTATTTTGGCTTTTGTTGCCAGTGCTTTTGGTGTTTTAGTCATGAAGTCCTTGCCTATGCCTACGTCCTAAATGGTATTGCCTAGGTTTTCTTCTAGGGTTTTTATGTTGTTAGGACTTATGTTTAAATCTTTAATCCATCTGGAGTTAATTTTTGTATAAGGTGTAAAGAAGGGGTCCAGTTTCAGCTTTCCGCACATGGCTAGCCAGTTTTCTCAATGCCATTTATTAAACACGGAATTCTTTCCCCATTGCTTGTTTTTGTCAGGTTTGTCAAAGTTTAGACTGTTGTAGATGTGTGGCATTACTTCCTAGGCCTCTGTTCTGTTCCATTGCTCTATATCTCTGTTTTGGTAGCAGTACTATACCATGCTGTTTTGATTACTGTAGCCTTGTAGTATAGTTTGAAGTCAGGTAGTTTAATGCCTCCAGCTTTCTTTTTTTTGCTTAGGATTTTCTTGGTTATGCAAGCTCTTTTATGGTTCCATATGAAATTTAGGGTGGTTTTTTTTTTCTAATTCTGTGAAGAAAGTAAATGGTAGCTTGATGGGGATAGCATGATATTGATTCTTCCAAACCATAAGCATGGACTATTTTTCCATTTTTTTGTGTCCTTTCTTATTTCCTTGAGCAGTGGTTTGTAGTTCTCCTTAAAGAGATCCTTCACATCCCTTGTAAGTTGTATTCCTAGGTATTTTATTCTTTTTGTAGCAATTGTGGAATGGGAGTTCACTCATGATTTGGCTGTTTGTTTGTTATTGGTGTATAGGAATGCTTCTGATTTTTGCACATTGATTTTGTATCCTGAGACTTTGCTGAAGTTGCTTATCAGCTTAAGGAGATTTTGGTCTGAGACGATGGGGTCTTCTAAATATACAATCATGTCATCTGCAAATAGAGACAATTTGACTTCCTCTTTTCCTAATTGAATATCCTTTATTTTTTTTTCTTGCCCAATTGTCCTGGCCAGAACTTCCAATACTATGTTGAATAAGAGTGGTGAGAGAGGGCATCCTTGTCTTGTGCTGTATTTCAAAGGGAGTGTTTCCAGTTTTTGCCCATTCAAAATGACATTGGCTGTGGGTTTGTCATTAATAGCTCTTATTATTTTAAGATACATTCCATTAATACCTAGTTTATTGAGAGTATTTAGGATAAAGAACTGTTGAATTTCATCAAAGGCCTTCTCTTCAACTATTGAGATAATCATATGGTTTTTTTCTTTGGTTCTGTTTATGTGATGGATTACGTTTACTGATTTGTGTACGTGGAACCAGTCTTGCATCCCAGGGATGAAGCCAACTTAACCATGATGGATAAGCTTTTTGATGTGCTGTTAGATTCAATTTGCCAGTATTTTATTGTGGATATTCACATCAATGTTCATCGGATATTGCCCTAAAATTTTCTTTTTGTGTCTCTGACAGGTTTTGATATCAGGATGATGTTGACCACACAAAATAAGTTAGGGAGGATTCTCTCTTTCTCTATTGTTTGGAATATTTTCAGAAAGAATGGTACGTCTGGTAGAATTCAGCTGTGAACCTGTCAGTTCCTAGACTTTTTTTTGTTGGTAGGCTATTAATTGCTGCCTGAATTTCAGACCTTGTTATTGGTCTATTCAGGGATTCGAATTCTTCCAGGTTTAGTATTGGGAGGGCGTAAGTGTCTAGGAATTTTTCTATTTCCTTTAGATTTTCTGGTTTATTTGCATAGAGGTGTTTATAGTATTCTCCAATGGTAGTTTGTATTTCTGTGAGATGGGTGGTGTTATCTCCTTTATCATTGTTTATTGCATCTATTTGATTCTTCTCTCTTTTCTTCTCTATTAGTCTGGCTAGTGATCTATGTATTTTGTTGATCTTTTTAAAAAACCAGCTTCTGGATTTATTGATTTTTTTTTTAACGTTTTTCATGTCTCTGTCTCCTTCACTTCTGCTCTTAGTTGTTTCTTGTCTTCTGCTAGCTTTTGAATTTGTTCGTTCTTGCTCCTCTAGTTCTTTTAATTGTGACATTAGGGTGTTGAAGTTAAGATCTTTCCTTCTTTCCCTTATGGTCATTTAGTGCTATAAATTTACCTCTACATACTGCTTTAAATATGTCCCAGTGATTCTGGTATGTTGTGTCTTCATTCTTATTGGTTTCTAATAACTTACTTATTTCTGCCTTCATTTCATTATTTATCCAGTATTCATTCAGGAGCAGGTTGTTCAGTTTCTATGTAGTTTTGAGGTTTTGAGTGAGTTTCTTAATCCTGAGTTGTAATTTCATTGCACTATGGTCCGAGAGACTGTTTGTTATGATTTCCATTCTTTTGTTATTACTGAGAAGTTTTTACTTCCAATTACATGGTCTATTCTAGAATAAGGGCAATGTGGTGCTAAGAAGAATGTATATTCTGTTGATTTGGGGTGGAGAGTTCTGTAATGTCTATTTTGTCCGCTTGGTCCAGATCTGGGTTCAAGTCCTGGATATCTGTGTTAATTTTCTGTCTCATTGATATGTCTAATATTGACAGTGGGGTGTCAGACTCTCCCACTACTATTGTGTAGGAGTCTGAGTCTCTTTGTAGGTCTCTAAGAACTTGCTTTATTAATCTGGGTGCTCCTTCATTGGGTGCATATATGTTTAGGATCATTAGCTCTTCTTGTTGCATTTATCCCTTTACCATTATGTAATGCCCTTCTTTGTCTCTTTTGATCTTTGTTGGTTTAAAGTCTGTTTTATCAGAGACTAGGATTACAACCCCTGTTTTTTTTTTTTTTTTTATTGCTTTCCATTTGCTTGGTAAATATTCTTCCATCCCTTTATTTTGAGCCTATGTGTCTTTTTGCCTATGAGGAGGATATCCTGAATACAGCACACAGATAAAATGTCTTGACTTTTTATCCAATTTGCCAGGATGTGTCCTTTAATTGGTGCATTTAGCCCATTTATATTTAAAGTTAATATTGTTATGTGTGAATTTCATCCTGTCATTATGATGCTAGCTGGTTGTTTTGCTTGTTAGTTGGTGCAGATTCTTCATAGCATTGATGGTCTTTACAATTTGTTATGTTTTTGCAGTGGCTGGTACTGGTTGTTCCTTTCCATGTTTAGTGCTTCTTTCAGGAGCTCTTGTAAGGCAGGTCTGGGGGTGATGAAATTTCTCAGCAGTTGCTTGTCCATTATAGGATTTTACTTATCCTTCACTTATGAAGCTTAGTTTGGCTTCATATAAAATTCTGGGTTGAAAATTCTTTTCTTTAAGGATGTTGAGTATTAGCCCCCACTCTCTTCTGACTTGTAGGGTTTCTGCTGAGAGATCTGCTGTGAGTCTGATGGGCTTCCCTTTGTGGGTAAACTGACCTTTCTCTCTGGCTGCCCTTAGCATTTTTCCTTCATCTCAACCCTGGTGAATCTGACGATTAGGTGTTTTGGGGTTGCTGTTCTCAATGTGGTGTTTTCTGTATTTTCTGAATTTGAATGTTGGCCTGCCTTGCTTGGTTGGGAAAGTTCTCCTGGATAATATCCTGAAGAGTGTTTTCCAACTTGGTTTCATTCTCTCTCTCACTTTCAGGTACATAGATCAAACACAGATTTGGTCTTTTCTCAGAATCCCATATTTCTTGGAGGCTTTTTTCACTTCTTTTCACCCTTTTTCCCTAGTTCTGCCTTCTCACTTTATTTCATTCATTTGATCGTCAATCTCTGATATCCTTTCTTTTGCTTTATCGATTTGGCTATTGAAACTTGTGTATGCTTCACAAAATTCTCATGCTGTGTTTTTCAGCTCCATCCAGTCATTATTTTTTTTTCTCTAAACTCGTTATTTCAGTTAGCATTTTGTCTAACCTTTTTTCAAGATTCTTAGCTTCCTTGCTTTGGGTTAGAACATGCTCCTTTAGCTCAGAGAAGTTTGTTATTACCCACCTCTGAAGCCTGTTTCTGTCAGTTCTTCACACTCATTCTCTGTCCAGTTTTGTTCTTTTGCCTGCAAGGAGTTGTGATCCCTTGGAGGAGAAGAGGCATTCTGGTTTTTGAAATGTTTGGCCTTTTTGTGCTGTTTTCTTTTCATCGTTGTGGGTTTATCTACCTTTGGTCTTTGAAGTTGGTGACTTATGGATGGGGTCTCTGAGTGGATGTCGTTTTTGTTGATGTTAAGACTATTTCTTTCTGTTTGTTAGTTTTCCTTCTAATGGTCAGGCCCCTCTGCTGCAGGTCTGCTGGAGGTCCACTCAAGATCCTGCTTGCCTGTTATCACCAGCAGGGGGGATACAGAACAGCCAAGATTGCTGCCTCTTCCTTCCTCTGGTAGCTTCATCCAAAAGGGTACTCACCAGATGCTAGCCAGAGCTTTCTTGTATGAGGTATCTGTTGGTCCCTACTGAAAAGTGTTCCCCAGTCAGGATACATGGGGATATAATGACATTTAGATGTACCTTGCCTGACTCTTCTCTATCTGGTGATATTCTTCCAAGTCTTCTCATTCAGATCTTGTAATATCATTTGGCTCTGTGTCCCCACTCAAATCTATCTCAAATTGTATTCCCATATCATTATCCACGTGCTGTGGGAGGGACCCCATGGGAGATAATTTGAATCATGGGGGCAGCTTCCCCCATAATGTTCTCATGGTAGTGAATAAATCTCATGGATGGTTTTATCAGGTTTCTGCTTTAGCATCTTCCCCATTTTTCTCTTGCCACTGCCATATATGCAGTGCCTCTCTCCTCCCACCATGATTCCAAGGCCTCCCCGGACATGTGGAACTGTAAGTCCAATTAAAGCTCTTTTTTTTTCTCAGTCTCAGGTAGGTCTTTATCAGCAGTGTGAAAACAAATTAATACATCATATATACCTAAGTTTTCTCTCTTTTGGAAGAATATTTGATACATAAAAATAGAGATGAAAGCCACCGTGTGAACTTTCTTATACTGACTGCTATATATTCATGCTACCCCCAGGGACTGAAGGAGCTGTATTTGGGCACTCTGTGGAGACACCACACATCAGAGCAGAGCCATCTCAAGATCTCAGGTAAGCATTCCTCTTATACCTGTGCCATAAATTCCACCATTATTGATAATCCTTAATATATGAAGAAGTAAAATAAATAATTAGACAGTGTTTCCTCCAATATACTTACAATAAATACAAAACTGAATACATTACACAGGAAGAATGTGGAAAAGAAAAGGCAAAGGTAGTTATAGAGTAAGTGAGAGCAACTAATAAGAATAGGGATGCTGAGTCCAGGCACAGTGGCTCAAACCTGTAATCTCAGCACTTTGGGAGGCCAAGGTAGGAGGATAACTTGAGATCAGAAGTTCAAGACCTGGCAACATAGTGAGACCCTGTCTCTACAAAAAATAAAAAATAAAAACAAAATTACCCAAGCATGCTGGTGCACATGTGTAGTCCAAGTTAGGAGGCTAAGACCAGAGTATTGCTTGGGCCCAGGAGGTTGAGGCTGCAGTGAGCTATGATCATGGTGCTGTACTCCAGCCTGGGCAACACAGCAAGACACTGTCTCTAAAAACAAAAAACAAAACAAAACAAAGAATGCTGGAAAATCTTACATATAGAATAAAATATATGACCTATATATGCATAAAACGGCAAATAGAGAGTTGAGAAAGCTATAAATGATCACAGCATTATATAGCAGGAAATATGGAAGCAAATAGAATCTAATCAGAAAATGGCAGAAGTTAATTGGTCTATGAATGGTTCTTCAGTCTAATATTTCCAATAGAATAAGCTGCTTCCTGACATTGTGATGGTTCTAAGAGGCATTATATGTAAAAGCTCTTACTACGCAGAAAATTCCAACACTATGGGGAATTCTTCCCAGGATCATTATTACTAAGGTTGACTACATTTGAAATATTAAAATCTGGATCCCAAATACAAAACTGCTCAGTGGATGCTCTTAATTCAATACATAAGATTTGGCGATTAATGATGGCTTAGTAATAATTAATTTATGATAACTAAATTACATTCTAAAACACGCTATTGTATAGGAAAAGGAAAGACACAAATAGTGCTGATGAAAATTAATCACATATTAAAAGTCACTTGTAAAATTGGATGAAAGTATCACCTGGGAGACACAGTTGCTGTCTTGGGAAGGAAAATAAAAATATTAAGTTAAAAGACCTTTTTATTTCATATGGATTGGTGTTTATCCCTTCCCATTGGATGAGTGTACACATGTTCAGATGGAAACAAAAAAATAAAGTTGGAAATCTTTAAGGCAATAAAACCATACTTTCACAACAGTAAATTTTGTAGTCCTTTAGAATTCTATGATAAAATTTCCTAAAGAACTCAATTTCTCACTACTTGAGTAATACAGGTTCAAACTAGCTAGTGAACAATATTAGAAAAAAAAAAAGTGGCCTCCTTCAAGGACCAAGACTTATTTTAGAAAAGCAACATAATAATTACCTACTCTATATAGAAATCCTAGGGATTTAGGAGTGCTGAGGAATGTGTGTAAACAGTATCTCATAGGGTGCTGTAGTCTTCATTTATGGTGCTTTTCTTCAGGGAGGAATTGAACAACTTTTGCAAAAATGTTTATCATATCTTTCTTCTCCTAACAAAATTTCAATTAGAACTGGATACACACTCCCTTGTTTAACCTTAGTGCTGTAGCAGCCAGCACTGTATCTTACACATCCTAGTTGCAATAAATGTTTGTTAATTTGCATTGCTGAAACTTAGCAAAGCTGAATAATGAGGACATTAACTAAATAAATGAGATATAAGGGAAGTGGCTGCAGTTATTATTGTATTACAAAGACACATGTGAATAGCACTGATTCCAATTGTTTTTAATATGTGTTTTAATGTAGAAACAGCTGGTTACTAATTTATTGAACAAATTTTTAAAAATTACTAAATTTATATAAGTATTTTTAAATTTATTTAAATTTATTCTTATAGAAATATTTCTAACATTTTAGTAACATTTTTAAATTTCTATGTAGTCTATCATCAAAAGAGGAATAAGAATCAACTGCTACTTTTATCTTGCTGACATATTTCAAAATTCATAAGTGAAAATGTGAATATTATAATTAGTATATAGTGTTTCTGGTTTTTATTTTCTGATTAGTCATCATTATTTAAACATTGTACTAAGCTGGAGCTATCAGCTAGTTCTCAAAGCAGACTGGCAACCCCCAAGATAAGTGTTACTAAATTTCCAAACTGAAACAGAAGTAAAAAAATACAGTAATTATGTAGCTATTCAATTATTTATTTGTGTAATGAAGAATAAAAGCAGTGTGTGTGAGAAAAGCTTTATAAGCCTTGCTGACAATTTTCCTTTTGGAGCAGTAAGTACTGTTAGTTAATGCCTAGTTCTAATCAACAAGGTGACATTGGTTGGCCAAGACAATGAAATGATAGTTTGGGGAGTAAGTATCCATGTTTTCTTTGGTTTTGTTATTGTTAAGAAAAAAGACTAGAAAAAAAAAGCATTCAAAGTTTATTACATTAATAGAATATTGATAATATTTTGCTGAAGAAATGTAGTGGGTTTCTATAACTTATTTATTCAGCAGATGTTTGATGAGTGTTTACTATTTCTCAAGTTCTGTGCTAGTTTTCATGTGGAATTTAAAACTGGATTTTCTCAGATTTTGTTTTTGTTTTTTTTTTAGATGATACTGTTTTGTAGTATGGAGTCTATATTTTAAAAGGCTAAAACATGCATGTTAAACGGTTAATAAAGACATAATAGTAAATTTGCCCAGAATGGCCCAATATTCTAAGTTACTACCGTTTGAAGAGTTTCTGCACCTATGATAAAAAGTAATGATACTAATTATACAATGTCCATTTTCCAAAGATTGTTTTGGATCTCAGATACATTAACTACTCCATGAATAAGAAAATAATCTCCACTTGGATTCTGTAAAATGAATTAATATTTAATCATATAATTGGCATCTTTTCATAATTCTCATTCTTGCAAAAATGCAGCTTAAAACAGAAATATTAAGGCTTGCAGGCTCCAAGTTAATCTCTAGAAACACATAGCTCACATACACATCATTAATGTACTCAAAGAAAAAAACTCCATTTATTAAGCGTCAGGATTTTGTCCTGAGACATTTCCTAAATAAAGGTGTAAATCACTTGGCGGATGTTGTTCTACCTATGAGAAGAACATTATGATTGATAAATAGGATTTTTGCTTTCTTTCCCTTTCCTTTTCCTTCGCTTTCTGTTTCTTCTGATTTTTAAGTTCTGCTTAAGTTAATATTTAATAATTGCATCTTGCAACTTAGGTTATTTTAAAATCTGAATTCTCTTTTCTCAGAATGTTGAGAATTCTAGAGATTTAGGCCACAGATTTTTATATTTGATAGTTGCATATCACCTTAAAAACAGTATTTTGTTGTGTCTTTGGTATATAAACACCATAAACAAACAGAATGCTTTACAAAACAGGTGGTAGAGAGACTTGAGTTAAATTTAATCTTTCTTTCTGCTGTAATAAGCCTAGGTACCCACTGTGAAAGCTAGTCTGAAACTCACTGCTATATTTGCTATAATGCTTTCAAAATGAATACAATTGTAATTCACTAATTTCATTGACTAATTACATAGAAATCCACAAGTAGTGCCAATAAACCTGAGTTTCCTTTTTCAACAGGGTTTCTCAGAGAACATTTTATAATAAAGTGAATAGTTTTAATTGAAAACCTCTACTATAATATAAGTAAGATAGTCTGCAAAACCCTCCTCAGTGAACAAGAGAGTTTCCATACAAGAGAGAAGTGGGTGCTGCTAAGAGTCTGTTTATTAGGTAGTTCCAGAACGGTTGTATATCAGGGGTAATCAGTGATAAAACATACATTTTAGCATTCAAATTTTGACATTTAAATACTATGCGTAAAATGCTAATAGTAAATTTTATAAGTTAATAGGATTATGAGTGCTTGTCTTCTTTTCAAGTTTTCAAATATTCTATGGAAAATACGGGGAATTGTTAAAAAAAAATACAGATGTTTCTTAAAAATAGATATATTCAAAACCTCACCCCTCCAGGGATTATACGAAGATAGATGTCCAAATGGCCCATAAGGATTAAAGTTTTAAAGTTGCTTTGGTGAGTGAAAAAAGAGAAAATGAAAGGTTGAAACCACTTCTATATGCTGGCTCTACTCCTTCAATATCACTTTTAAGCCTTTAAGTATGCCTTCCCTGCTGAGAGGGAGCTGAACCCCAGAGACCTAACCATTTGATGTGGTTCTTTCTACAAAACAACTCTGAATTCATTGCCTCAAAAAACAAAAACAAAACTAGTTGCGCTGAGCAAGAGTTTGAATTTGAGCCTGCGGGTACCCTCTTAAAGTCCTGTGGTCAAGGGGAGCACAGGCAGCTGCATCCCCAAGGCAGAGAGCTGATCTAAAAAGTCCAAGGCATGGATCCTACCTCTTACCATACTAGGACTTTTTACCACTGCATTCTAGCTCCTGTATTCTGTCATTTTGGCTTTTTTCCTAGTGTTATATTTGAAGATAATTTGAAAACTACCTCCCAACTTTTTTTTGTAGACATGATTGTCTAAAACACTTGTTTTTTACCATGATGATTTATGTAGCCAACCTTCAATCACATTTGTACTTGTATATTACCCTCCTATTGATTTTTGTTTCTCAGACTAATGTCACTCATTCTGTAGACATTTCACTGAGCCAAAAGAGTCAGTTGATGTAGAAAATGTCTTGTTTCATTAATGAGTACTCTGAAAATTTTTGAGCTCACAAAATTCTGACTGTACTTGCCTGAAAGTTTGCAATATTAATGATTTTCATTAAAGCATTCATCTTTACAAGACAAGGACTCTTTATGGAGGAACATATACATGTACATCCTAAATTGTAGTAATTTTTTTTTATTAAACCTCCATCATTAATATTAGTGTTCTATTAAAAATTTTAGCAAGTATACTTATCACACCCTACTTTTCATGAGTATTATGAGGGAAATGACAAAAGAAACCATAAGTAAATCATCATGAAAGTGAGAGTAAATACTTGATGTGAATAAATGTAGATTTTTATAAAGAGCCAAAAAAATATCTAGATAAGCCCATAAAATTTTCTAAAACTCATTTTATCTTTGCTTAAAATGACAGGACTCTTTATGCCTGTCTGGTGGTTCTTTTAAGTTGGGTAATGTTGTCTTTTGGTTTATCAAAATTTTTCTTTTCTATTAGTGATTTTTTGTTTGTTTTTCTCTTAGGCTTGAATCACCCACCAGATCCTTGATCATGGAAGCTCCTCGGGGGGTCCAGGTGAGTGCTGCTGCAGGAGACTTCAAGGCCATCTGCAGGAAGGAGCTCCATTTGCAGTCTACAGAAGGGGAGGTGAGTCCTAGAAAGGTGGACCCTGGCCCTTTACTGCTGAGGGTGCATCTTTTCAAATTATATGCATATGGTTCCAGGGGAAGCATAAACAAGTGCTTGGTGGAAAAGTTTAAGTTACAAAAACATATACTTCTTGAATATGAATTTAATAATGCTTGAATATGAAATTTGGTAACCTAATGTTACTTTCCTAAGTTACAACTCCATTTATTTTCTACTGAAAGATATTCCTTCACAAGTCAATTATAAGTGGGAGGTCTAAATACTTGTATTTTCAAACTGAGCAGATAAATATAGTATCATGAAAATATCAAGAATAATGACAGTCCATTTTCCTTTTTTTGTTCATGTTATATTTTGTATTCAGAAAGTTTTTCCAGAAAGCACTTTGGTTGTTTGTTTCCATAGAAAGAGGACCATTATTTATCTAAAAGAAAAACAAATGTTGTGCTGTTTATGAATGATATTTCCTGGATAAGGATATAAACAATGTTTTTCTTCCATATATCCTTTATCTCTCAAGCATTTCCTTTAAATTTTGTTGCTACTCCTTTAGACACCATTTATGTTTTTTCTCTGTTGTAATTAATACTTTGTCTTTGGTGTTCTATTCTTCCACTATAAAGTGATAAGTACACACGTATTTTATTTACCTTACTTGCTATATACTTTGTGATTCTTTTATCTGCAGAATCACATTTTTATCACTTCTGGAAATTCCCATTATTTCTTCATATAACCTCTCCCTCATTTTTCTATGGTCTTTTTCCTGAAACTCTGGACCTAACTTTGCATTTTCACACCTTCCCCATCTCTTACCTTCTCCTTCCCAGTTTCTATTTCTTTATCTTACTGTACGTCATGCTACTGAATTATTCAGGTCTGTAGTTTCAGGATTCTCCCCAGTATCTAATCGCTTATTTAATCCATACATTGAGCTTTTTAATTTTAGTGATTATGTTTTTAATTTCTAGCATTCTCATATTTTCATTTACAAATCTGCCTAGACATCTTGGCAGATGCTTTCGCGCTTGCTCGTTTTTTTTTTTTTTAATTATAATTTAAGTTCTGGGGTACATGTGCAGAATGTGCAGTTTTGTTACATAGCTATACATACGACATGGTGTTATGCTGCACCCATCACCTACATTAGATATTTCTCCTAATATTATCTATCCCTTAGCCCTTCACCTCCTGACAGGCCCCGGTGTGTGATGTTCCCCTCCCTGTGTCCTTATTGTTCAACTCCCACTTATGAGACAGAACATGTTTTCTCTTCTTGTATTAGTTTGCTGAGAATAATGGTTTTCAGCTATATCCATGTCCCTGCAAAGGACATGAACTCATCCTTTTTTATGGCTGCATAGTATTCCATGGTGTATAGTGTATATGTACTGCATTTTCCTTATCCAGTCTATCATTGATGGGCATTTGGGTTGGTTCCAAGTCTTTGCTGTTGAGAATAGTGCTGTGTAAACATACCTGTGCATGTACCTTTATAGTAGAATGATATATAATCCTTTGGGTATATACCCAGTAATGGGATTGCTGAGTCAAATTATATTTCTAGTTCTGTATCCTTGAGGAATAGCCACACTGTCTTCCACAATGGTTGAACTAATTTACACTCCCACCAACAGTGTTAAAGTGTACCTATTTCTCCACTTCCTCTCCAGCATCTGTTTCCTGACTTTTTAATGATTGCCACTCTAACTGGCATAAGATGTTATCTCATTCTAGTTTTAATTTGCATTTCTCTAATTACCCAAGACGATGAGCTTTTTTTCCATATGTTTGTTGACTACATACATGTCTTCTTCTGAGAAGTATCTATTCATATCCTTTACCCACTTTTTGATGGGGTTGTTTTTTTCCTGTAAATTTGTTTAAGTTCATTGTACATTTTGGATATTAGCCCTTTGTCAGATGTGTAAACTGCAAAATTTTTCTCCCATTCTGTAGGCTACCTGTTCACTCTGAGGACATTTTCTTTAGCTGTGCAGAAGCTCTTAAGTTTAATTAGATCCCATTTGTCTATTTTGGCTTTTGTTGCCATTAATTTTCATGTTTTCGTCATGAAGTCTTTGCCCATGCCTATGTCCTGAATGGTTTTACCTAGGTTTTCTTCTAGGGTTTTTCTGGTTTTAGGGCTTACATTTAAATCTTTAATCCACCTTGAGTTAATTTTTGTGTACCATGTAAGAAAGGAATCCAGTTTCATCTTTCTGCATATGGCTAGCCAGTTTTCCCAACACCATTTATTAAATAGAGAATAATTTCCCCATTGCTTGTTTTTGTCAGGTCAAAGATCAGACCATAGTAGATGTGTGGTGTTATTTCTGAGGCCTCTGTTCTGTTCCACTGGTGTGTGTGCGTGTGTGTGTATATATGTATACATATATGTGATGTATAAATATATATAGGTATATACATATATATATAGGTATAGTGATGTATACATGTATATATACATATATATGTGTGTATATATACACACATATATATACACATACATATATATGTATATACATATATACGTGTATGTGTATATATGTGTATATATACATATATGTGTGTGTATATATATGTGCCAATATATATACACACAGTGTGTGTATATATATATATATATATATATATACTGGTGCCAGTACCGTGTGTGTGTGTGTATATATATATACACACACACAGATGGTACTGGTATACACATATATATGTATATACATACATGGTACTGGCACCTGTGTGTGTATATATATATCTTTTGGTGCCAGTACCATGCTGTTTTGGTTACTGTAGTCTTGTAATATAGTTTGCAGCCAGGTAGCATGATGCCTCCAGCTTTCTTCTTTTTGCTTAGGATTATCTTGGCTGTGCACACTCTTTGCTGGTTCCAGATGCAATTTAAAGTTTTTTTTTTTTCCCCAATTCTGTGAAGAGTGTCAATGGTAGCTTGATGGGGATGGCACTCAATCTATAAATTACTTGGAGCTTTGTGACCATTTTCATGATATTGATTCTTCCTATCCATAAGCATGGAATGTTTTTCCATTTGTTTTTGTCCTTATTTCCTTGAGTAGTGGTTGGTAGTTCTCCTTGACGAGATCCTTCACATCCCTTGTAAGTTGTATGCCTAGGTATTTTATTCTCTTTGTAGCAGTTGCGAATGAGAATTCATTCATAATTTGGCTGTTATTGGTGTATAGGAATGCTTCTGATTTTTGCAAATTGATTTTGTACCCTGATACTTTGCTGAAGTTACTTAAGGAGATTTTGGGCTGAGATGATGAGGTCTTCTAAATATATAATCATGTTATCCACAAACAGAGACAATTGGACTCCTCTTTTCCTAGCTGAATACCCTTTATTTATTTTTCTTGCCTGATTGAGATGGCCATATTGAATAGGAGTAGTGAGAGAAGGCATCCTTGTCTTGTGCTGGTTTTTAAAGGGAATGTTTACAGTTTTTGTCCATTCAGTATGATACTGGCTGTGGGTTTGTCATAAATAGTTCTTATTGTTGTTTTTAGATATGTTCCATCAATACCTAGTTTATTGAGAGCTTTTAGCATTAAGGGCTGTAAGACTTGTCAAAGGCCTTTTCTGCATCTATTGAGATAATCGTGGTTTTTGTCACGGTTCTGTTTATGTGATGGATTACATTTATTGATTGATTTGCATATGTTGAAGCAGCCTTGTATCACAGGGATGAATCCACCTTATGGTGGTTGATAGGCTTCTTGATGTGCTGCAGAAGAAGTGGTACCAGCTGCTACTCTTTGTACCTCTGGTAGTATTCGGCTGTGAATCCATCTGGTCCTGGACGTTTTTTGGCTTGTAGGCTGTTAATTGCTGCCTCAATTTCAGACCTTGTTATTGGTCTAGTCAGGGATTTGACTTCTTCCTGGTCCAGTCTTAGGAAGCTGTATGTGTCCAGGAATTAATAAATTTCTAGTTTATTTATTTGCATAGTAGAGGTGTTTATAGTATTCTCTAATGGTAGTTTGTATTTCTGTGGGATCAGTGATGTTAGCCACATGTCATTTTTTATGTCTATTTTCTCTTTTCTTCTTTAGTAGTCTGACTAGTGGTCTATGTATTATGTTGATCTTTTCAATAAACCAGCGCCTGGATACACTGAAGACGTTTTCATATCTCTATCTATCTTTTTCAGTTCTGTCTTGTCTTTTGTTAACTCTTGAATTTGTTTGCTTTTGCTTCTCTAGTTCTTTTAGGGTGTCAATTTTAGATCATTCCTGCTTTCTCTTGTGAATATTTAGTACTATAAATTTCTCTCTACACTCTGCTTTAAATGTGTCCTAGAGATTCTGGTACTTTGTCTTTGTTTTCATTGGTTTCAAAGAACATCTTTATTTCTGCCTTAATTTCATTATTAACGCAGTAGTCATTCAGGAACAGGTTGTTCTGTTTCCATGTAGTTTGTTTTAAATTCTACCTTAGTTATTTTAAATGCTCATGCATGATTCCTATGCTAGTCTGTATATTTTTACTATGATTTTGAAAGTTCTTGATGGTCTAAATATCTTGTAATGCTTTTTCTACCAATATGTTCCCTTGGTATTTTATTGTTTTTAATTATGAGCCCACAAAGGTTAAATTGAGAAGGAAAAGGATAAATTGAGAGACATGTTCTGGAGTATTTCATGCCTCTTCAGATGAGGTCAGAATTAATTTAATATAGGCAAAAGAGGAATATTCCTGTTTTATGTTTATGTAATTATCTCAGTTGTTGTTAATTCAAGATGCTAAAAACTCTCAGTAAATTAGGTATCAATGGAACATATCTCAAAATAATAAGAGCTACTTATGACAATCTTATAGCCAGTGTCATACTAAATGGGCAAAACTGGAAGCATTCCCTTTGAAAACTGGCACAAGTCAAAGATGCCCTCCATCACCCCTACTATTCAACATAGTATCAGAAGTTTGGCGAGGGCAATCAGGCAAGAAAAGAAATAAAGGGTATTTCAATTAGTAAAAGAGGAAGTCAAATTGTCTCTATTTGCAGACGACATGATTGATTGTATATTTAGAAGACCTCATTGTCTCAGCCCAAAATTTCCTTAAGCTGATGATAAGCAACTTCAGCAAAGTCTCAGGATATAAAATCAATGTGAAAAAGCACAAGCATTTCAATACACCAATAACAAACAAACGGAGCCAAATCATGAGTGAACTCCCAAACCACTGCTAAAGGAGAGGACACAAACAGATGATGGAAAAACATTCCACGCTCATGGTTAGGAAGAATCAATATTGTGAAAATGGCCATGCTGCCCAAAGGAATTTACAGATTCAATGTTATTCCCATCAAGCTACCATTATCTTTCTTCACAGAACTGGAAAAAAAAACACCTTAAACTTCACATGGAACCAAGAAAGAGCATGCATAGCCAAGATAATCCTAAACAAAAGCATCAAAAAAGATGGAAGCATCATGGTACCTGACCTCAAACTATACTACAAGGCTACAGTAATCAAAACAACATGGTACTGGTACCAAAGCAGAGATATAGACCTACGGAACATAACAGAGGCCTCAGAAAGAACTCCACACATCTTCAACCATCTGATCATTGACAAACGTGACAAAAACAAGCAATGGAGAAAGGATTCCCTATTTAATAAATGGTGTTGGGAAAACTGGCTAGCCATATGCAGAGAGATGAAACAGGATCCCTTTCTTCCACCTGACACAAAAATCAATTAACTCAAGGTGGATTAAATATCTAAACATAAGACCTAACGCCAAAAAATCCTAGAAGAAAACCTAGGCAATACCATTCAGGACATAGGCATGGGCAAGGACTTCATAACTAAAACACCAAAAGCAATGGCAACAAAAGCCAAAATAGACAAATGGGATCAAATTAAACTTCAGAGCTTCTGCACAGTAAACTATCATTAGAGTGAACCAGTAACCAACAGAATGGGAAAAAATTTTTGCAAACTACCCATCTGACAAAGGGCTGATATTCAGAATCTGCAATGAACTTAAACATATTTACATAAAAAAAAACCCCATCAAAAAGTGGGTGAGGATATGAACTGACACTTCTCAAAAGAAGACATTTATGCAGCCAACAAACATGAAAAATATGCTCATCATCACTGGTCATTAGAGAAATGCAAATCAAAACCACAATGAGATACCATCTCATGCCAGTTAGAATAGCATTGATTAAAAAAAATCAGGAGACAACAGATACTGGAGAGGATATGCAGAAACAGGTACACTTTTTCACTGTTGGTGGGAGTGTAAATTAGTTCCACCATTGTGGAAGACAGTGTGGCGATTTCTCAAGGATCTAGAACTAGAAATATAATTAGACCCAGCAATCCCATTACTGGGTATATACCCAAAGGATAAATTATTCTATTATAAAGACACATGCACATATATGTTTATTACAGCACTATTCCCAACAGCAAATACTTGGAACCAACCCAAATGCCCATCAATGATAGACTTGATAAAGAAAATGTGGCACAAATACACCATGGAATTCTATATAGCCATAAAAAAGGATGAGTTCATGTCCTTTGAAGGGACATGGATGAAGCTGGAAACCATCATTCTCAGCAAACTGACACAAGAAAACAAAACCAAACAAACACTGTATGTTCTCACTCTTAAGTGGGTGTTGGACATTGAGGACACATGAACACAGAAAGGGGAACATCACACTCTGGGGCCTGTGGGGGGATTGGGGAGGGATAGCATTAGGAAAAATACCTAATGTAGATGGCGGGGGGAATGGATGCAGTAAACCACCATGGCATGTTTATACTTAAGTAATAAACCTGCATGTTCTGCATATATACCCCAAAACTTAAAGTATAATAAAAAAAGAGATATTTCCAGAAAATAAATAATTTAGAAATATATTTTTTGAAAATATATTCAAATATTCTATCAGGATTTCTCTCCACTACAATTGTAGACTACAATACTTTGTCTAACACAGCATGATGGAAGTCTTTCTTAAACATCTTGCATTCTCTTTAAAGAGTTGCTTTCATCATGGTAATTGTTTCATTCAAATTACTCATAATAAATGTTAATATCTATTTTGCCCCTATATTTGAATCACTTACATGTTCTTTTATTCATTGTATCAGCAGAATCCTTTGATTCTATTACATATTAGCACTTAATTGTCAAATGAGTATTATGCTATAACTAAATCATAGCCACAGTGGTTTATTTATATAGTAACAATATCATCTTATAAACCATATAATCCATTGGTTCTGAAACTCTTCATAGCCACTGTGGTTTATTTATATAGTAACAAAATAAAAGTACAGAAAGGCACAGCCTTAATAATAAAATAACATGTCTTTTTCCTATGAAGAAACATAAAATTACATAAAATATGTATTTTTTGCTACATTGACTATCACAGAAAGGCAGACTGATCATTTACTAAACAGTATAGAAGGATATAAAGTCCTTATCCTTAGATAGTTTTTAATATCAGATCTATCATGGTACTGAGGTCTCTAAAATGATGGATGAAATGTAGAATGAAATTGTATGTAAAATTCTGCATTGTTAAAGATTCAAAGTCATTTCAGACATAGTATTGCAAAGAATTTCAAACTCAATCTGGAAGCCAACATGAATTGTAATTGTATGTAGAATACTGTAAGTGGTATAATGGCATATGTAATACAGTAACAACATATATACCACAAGATCACAGAAAAAAGGAAACTTTTTTTTTTTGAGATGAAGGCTCACTCTTTTCACCCAGGGTGGAGTGCAGTGGCACGATCTTGGCTAACTGCAACCTCTGCCTCCTGGGTTCAAGCTATTCTCTTGCCTCAGCCTCCCAAGTAGCTGGGTTTACAGGCATGCACCACCACACCCAACTGATTTTGGTACTTTCAGTAGAGACGGGGTTTCGCCACGTTGGCAGGCTCATCTTAAACTCCTGACCTCAGATGATCCACCAGTCTTACCCTCTCACAAAGTGCTGGGATTATAGGCATAAGCCACAGCACTCAGCCAAAAACAATTTTTGTTTTGAAAATCAACTAAGATTTTTTGTGAGAGTCATGGGCCAGATTTCAACAGGTGACAATAGGATAAATGAATTCTTGGTAGAGAGAAGACTGTGGACTGTGAATTAAGTGCTCAGGGATGTGATTCTGAGATCAGGGAAGAGTTTCAGAACCAATGGATTATATGGTTTATAAGATGATATTGAAGAGCCATATCAATTTTAGAATTTGGACAGTGAACAGCATCACTGCCTTGGCAGAAAAGAAAGATATGATCAAATTCATTCATGTAGCACAAACCTAGGTAGGTACAGGAATTTTATGTTGGAAAGAATCAATATATAACAACCCCTTTAATCTCACAACTTATACTTCCATCTCAAGCCAAGAACATAGTATTTTCTCTTTCTAAGGACTCCATATCAATGAATTTGTCTATTAATAAAAATGACTTTTTTATATGAGTGGAGCTACAGTTTGGATCTCAGAAACTTAGGGAATTAGGCATTGCCATATAGCCAAATACACTCTAAAGCAGCCCCTAAATGGATGGGAGAACCAAAGAACACCATTATGGCTATGCTGAAGCCAGCTACTCATCAAAAAGCCTGAGTACTTCAAAGTTTACTCCAGCTATGAGCCCTCCATACCTCATGCTTGAATTCTAAGGCTGTCACCTGCAAGCCTTACCTGTATTAAATGGCTACTCACTGCAGTTATTCCCTCAAAGCTACATCAATGAAAGAGAACCAATTCACATGTTTATATACCATGAATATATTTGTTTTAGATTCATCTAGATGTGAGCCAGCTTGCAATACAGTGTATGTGCAATAGAATTCTGTAGTTCAATTGCAAAAGCCAGAGATATGGCATGATATAAGTAGGACCCTGCAAACCACCAGTGCTAAACAACACTACTTACTTTCTGTGCTTAACAATGAATTCACCATTCACAAAATGTTAGTCATCTGATCAATCCCACATGAGCCCTCTTTTCCACATGTCTGTTAGATTTTCATTTCTCCCTCCTTAATTATGTATGTCTGCCTTAAGGTTTCTTAGCCAAAACACCAGCTCCTAATATTTCTTCAAGGTGAACTCAACTCCAAATCTGCAGACTTAAACTCCACAGTCTCAGAGGTTGCCCCTCTGTTACTTTTGGCATTTTCAAAGCTTGAGGATACCATTCATCTGCAAGCATGCTAGCTCTTGAAAAGTTGTAAGGAAAAGGCACTGAACTACACAAGCCCCCTTCCTCTCCCGCTCAAACGATATAAGGAATCATCTCTCATCCCCAGAGGAGAAGTAAGAGACCCCCAAGTCTGTAACACAAAACAAGAAGAAATGAGACCCCACATCCATACCCAAAAATGTATTTCCATGGGTTTTGTTGTGTTGTTTGCTTAGTTTGGTGCACTTGTTGCTTTCACATCAGAAAAATAAATCTTAAAACATAGATTCATTTCTTTCTTTGCTTTCCAGCTACTTAACACAGAAGTAACTATAGGGTAATATATTTCAACATTTGACATCAGTAAACACAAGCTGTAATCATGCTTTTTAACTTTGAATACTGCTGATAAATGCAGCCATTCATTTGTTTTATAATGTATTCATTTATCGAATAACTGTGTTATATAGAAGGTGTAGGCGCAGGGTTAAACATGGTAGGAATTACTAACAATTTAAAATGATTCTATCTTTGAGAAGGATATAGTTTAGCAAGGAACGTAAGATATTAACATGGCTATAAGATACCATATTATGTGATCAGCAGAATACAATATTTAAAATAATAAATTACTATGGGAGAGTCAAGTAAGAAGACTTTTTCTATCTTGGAGCACCAGAGAAAGGTATATGGAGGAGAAAACAGATGGATTGGACTCTGATGGAGGGTGTGTTTGTAACCTAGATGGGAGAGATTTGTCCAAGGTGAAGAAAGAGCACCATGTAATTCATGCACTTTACAATTCTATGCCTTATTCCATTAGGATGAACTAAAGACAGGCCCTATCTTCATAGATCTTATTGTAAGTAGAAGAAACAAACAATGAATGACTACAAATGTAACGTGACGTTACAAAGGGATTTTTACTATAGAGAAAAGTATACCTGTTAAAGAGAGAAGAAAGATTAATATTATTTTAATAGTGTTTAGAAAAGTTATTTCCCAGGCAGTGATCTTTGAGAGAACTGGACCAAGTTTTTTTGCATCCCAATTAACCTAAAATATATCCTTTTGGTATATGAATTCCTTTTCTGGCTTAATTGTAATATGGAATAGAATCTTATAGTTCAGGAATTTAAATAGCATCAAAAAGGTGGAAATCCCCCTCCCATTCATATTTTACAGCCACCCAGTTAATATCTCACCCCACTCATTAAGTCTCTGAAGAAATGTATTTCAGTTTGAGGAAACGGTAAAAATACTGTGAGGCTATAGTACTTTTGCTGTATTTGAGAAAATGCAAGAACTGGAGCAAGAGGAAGAATTACTGGAAATCATGCTAGCGAGACAGGCCAGATCATATAGGTAGGGACTTTGCGCCACTGAAAGACATCAGAATCCAGTTGAAGTGTGGGGGAAAACATCAGAGAATTGTGAGCACTGTAGCAAGATGATTTGCATTTCCCAAAAATTTCACTCTAGGACAATGTAAAACCAATGATAGGAAGACAAGAATGGGCAGCCAGGAGGCCAGGTGAGGGACTATTACAGGAGGCCTAGTACAAAACAAATAGAACTTAGATGACCGAGGGCAAAGATGGAGGAAAGGGAATATTTTGTTACTCCTGTCAATTTAGGGTGCCCTTCAGGCAATCATTAGCTATATAACAATGGAAACAAGACTAGAGAGCTGTTTCTTTGATCATTGAAATTCAAGATCCATTTTTTCTTTTTTCTGAAACTTTCCCCATGCATGTCAGAACCATATGATCACTGTCCCCCAAAGTGGTGAGTCCATGATTTAGAATAATGCAGTTTCCAAGTTAGAAGATTTAGTAAAGTAGGTATTGAAGATAGGTAATATGTTTCATGGAGACTTCAAATCTAATTATAGACAATGATTATTTATTGTTCACTGTGCTGATTGGCTACTGTATTAGTTTGTTTTTATACTGCTGATAAAGACATACTTGAGATTGGGTAATTGATAAAGAAAAAGATGGTTAATAGACTCACAGTTCCACATAGCTGAGGAGGCCTCACGATCATGGCAGAAGGCAAAAGGTACATCTTACATGGTGGCTAGCAAGAGAATGAGAGAACCAAGTGAAAGGGGTTTCTCCTTATAAAATCATCAGATCTTATGAGACTCTTTCACTACTAGAAGAACAGTATGGGGAAAACTGCCCCCATGATTTAATTATTTCCCACTGGGTCCCTCCCACAACACATGGGAATTATGGAACCTCAATTCAGGATGAGGTTTGGGGGAGGACACAGCCAAACCATATAAGCTACTTAGTACATCCTTTAGATTAAGAGTCCACACACTTGTGAGTATTAAAAATAGACCAAGAGGTTTTTAAATTAATTGGCCCCTGTCAGTATTATCATCTCCATGGACATCCTTATTTCTTTGCATATTTTTTACACCGGGCATGGCTAAGAAGTTAAATTGAGAGACTGTCAAAATCATTAATTTTCTGTCATGTTTAAATAACTAGTTGGCCCCTTAAGCAGATTGTATGATACTGCTTTTCAGATTGAGGCTTTCTGTCAGAATGTACCATTTCCCAAAGGAAAAAGATAGCTGCAGAGCTTTGGGGCTATACTGTAGGAATGTAATTTGTTTGTTCAACAAAGCATGGCAGCTAAACCCTAGAATTATTTGTTGTGTGACTTCCTTATTGGACCATGTCGAAGAGGGATGTAGATTACTGGATGCTCTGAGGAATGCAGATTACTAAAATGAATTAAAATGCAATTTGTTTTTTCCCATAGATATTTTTAAATGCAAAGACAATCCGGCTGGGAAATCTACCAACCGGCTCCTTCCCATCTTCTTCACCCAGCTCCTCGAGTTCTCGACAGACAGTGTATGAACTCTGCGTCTGTCCCAATGGCAAACTTTACCTTTCTCCAGCAGCAGTAGGTTCCACTTGTCAGTCCAGTAGCAACATCTGCTTGTGGAGCTGAAGTGACTGATTTCTCCTCACACCAGAATAGCCTTTTGTTCCTGTCCGTCTGCTTCACAGTTCTGCTCGGTTTCCCTTGTGATCAGTCCAGAGCTTCTTTGAATGGTCCACAGAGCAACTTCCAGTGTGAGCAGGGATTTGCCACCACTTTCTCTTGTGATTTCCTGTACTGCGCAACACAGAGAATGTGAGTGACACAGCAGTGGAAAAAGCGTCGTCAGCAGAAAAACTGGATCATGACTTTTGCTCAAAAGGGAGAATAACATAGGTGCCTTTGCTACATGAAGTGAAGCACACAGTTTTAGATTTTTGCAGGACTTGGATATGAACTGCACATATATACATTAATGAAATTCCCAGTATCCAATGGCAAGATGAAATGGTTAACCCTGTAAGAAAACTTATTCTACAGTCTGAAAGCACAATTTTCCATTCATCTTTTTGGATGTAAACTTTTATCCCCAACTTTTAGAATTTTGAAGCATTATGTAATGCTTGCTTTACTAAAAATTAAATTCAATACATGGTTTTTAACAAAACAAAACAAAACAATACAGAATCTCTCCCTGAGTTTTCATTTTGTTTCTTTAATTTCAGTGTGTTGTTACTCTTTGTCTACTAAGTCTAGAATTTTGTACATTAGGTGATTTTGAAAGCACTCAGCAATATAATCTTTACAGAATTAACAAAATGCCATTTTAATGTCATTTGTCAAATCTGGATGGCCTTATATAGTATTTACATGGCTACTGCATGTGATGTATTTGCTTTTAACAAAACATCTAATTGATTGCAATATAAGATAGGATTAAGAAGGACATGCTGATGGTATTCAATGTGTAGATCATTTTTTTAAAAATTCACATGCTATCCTTTACACCTAGGTTTTAATAGTATAATTTGTGTTTGCTCTATTCACTTTACATTGACTCTGACTGCTAAAATTCAAACATCCTCCAAATAAATAATACTAATTTGATGCATAATGCTGAGAATAAATTCACTTCCATTGGGATATCATCTTCAAAATTATTATCTATTTATTTTTTATTGTAGGTTAAGATTTAAAGAAGTTAGAAATTAACTTAAAAATTCTTGACTAAACAGTAAAATTGACAAATGCTAATAAACATATTGAAAATGTGTTTACTACATTAGATTCATACTTTCAGGAATTGAGTCACATTTCTATTCAGCTCTTAACATATATTTACTTTTATTAGATTGTTAATGTACTGTGACATCAAAAATTGTAGTTCTTTTCATTCTCCACTGCTTACTTTTATATATGACCTCTTAATAACTTTAGAATATTACAGATTCATTTATCGCAATACCCCTTAACTCAGATTCTTGAAACTTACAGAATCAAAGAATGTAAAACTGTATTAAGTATTCATATTATGGGAAGATGACTTAATTACTGTTACTGTAAGGTAAGTCCTGAATTTTCACATGTCAATCAACTTTTTGCTCCCCCATGCACACTACCAACCAGCATGTTGAAACTACATTTTGGAAATTAATGGCTGTAGAGTCTTTGGACTTCAGGTCTCTACAGCTCAGAGTGAATTGGGAAATTAGAACTTGTTGAAAAACGTGGTTAATGAAAGTAGAAATATTGGCAACGCAAGAAGAAAAGTGATTAACATTTTACCAGAATGATCTTGTTTGTATGACCTAGCATCTCAAATAACTGAAAAAGCCCATTTCCAGTGTACTCAGCAGAAGAGTTCAAAGGCTAATTTGTTATTTCAAAATAAAATTTGACTTGTGTTTGGATGTTATTATATCTCTTTAAATCAATATTGAAATAAGAATTATACAGTTGCTTACAAAGTTATCTCAACACAAGAGTTTAATTTATATTAAAATTAAGAGAATTTAATACAAGAAATCTCACATTGGTCTTTGCAAAATAAAGTATAACAAGAAATGTTGAGAAATTATGTGTGCTAATCACTATATTACGGAATTTTAAGGAAACATTATGTAGTAATTTGAGACATATTCAAGTTCTAATCATCCTTCTATTGAAGCAATTAGAAACTTTCTGATTCAAATGGGAATAATTCTTTTGATTAGGAACTGGCCCTTTTTCTAATTTCAGCTGTCTTCTACATCAATTGAGCTGTTTTAGGCAGTTTGGAAATCTCTCCAGGCTTCAGTTTACCCAACTTTACAGCAAAAGTATTGAATAAATAGTGTCTTGGGGTTCCTTACTATTCCAACATGTTCTAATTTCAAGTACATATATTACAGAAGGCAAAAGAGAAAATGAAAATTTAAATTATATATCATAAGAGGAGAAAAGATGAAAAACTGGGAAAAGAAGATGTAAAAACCAATTCCAGTGAGGGGGCTGTCAAATTTTTAATTCAAATATATTCTGAAAAGTATAGACACAATTCAAAAGTAACTTACAAGCTTGAGAGATTTAGACTGTATCCAGATGATATAAAAATCTGTTTAATTTAGTAGAAAAAACAGTGATAGAGATGGCTTTCCCATTCAACACCAAATAATTGCTTTAAGTTATTTGACTAGCTGTTTCAGATTTCTGAGTCTAAAAGAATACCCCTGCCTCAGAGATCAAGCCTATAGTGAAGGCTTAGAAGAATGTCCCCAAAAGTCCTCGATTTCCACATTCAAAAAAAATAAAGGCTTAAAAAAAAAATACAGTGGTCCCATAATGGCGGACTACCCAAACAGATTCATTATCTGTTTTCCCAGTACCATCTTTATGTTACAACATGTATAAATACAATGCAGTTTACTTATGATATAAATATTGTCTTCCCCAAATGACACTGAGAAAAATTGGTCCTTTAGTGTGTACTACATTGACATGACTCAGCTGTCTTATTACCCATATCTTAATAACTTCATACTCAGTTTAGCACAGGAAGGAAGAAAAGAAAGAAGAAAAAGAGGTTGGTAGTATTGCTAGCATTTAAGTTTTTTGCCAGGAATGCATAAACTGAGATGTATTTGAGTTTAGGTTTGGGGAATCAAAAGGAAAGATGCAAAGAGGACACATTATTCTTTTCTTTTTCAGAATATTTCAATAAAAAACTTCAAAAAAGAAACAGCAAGAACAACAAAAACTTCCAAATTTCCTACTTCTTTTGTTCAACATTTCCAAAATTTCTATCCAGTACTTACTAGTCCTATATATATATAATTTTTTAAATTGTAAATGATATTCTTTATAATTTGGCACATAATTATTTATCTAAGGGTTTAAGATACTTATGCACTTCACATTTTACTGTAACCTGGGAATTCCTAGATCACAGTACTTCAAATCTCAGAAAATGCAGCCACCAATTCCAGTTCTAGTTCTGCCCCTACCTAGTCATGTGAACTTACTTACTTAAGACGTATATTTAATTATGTTGGTCACAGTTCACTTATCTGTGAGGGCGTATATCAAACTAGACATTTTCTTTGGTCACTTTGATTTTTAAATTTTTCTGATTCATTTAAGGAAGTACTCATAAATCTTAGGTTAAATAGTCATCTGAACTAGCATTTGTAATCTCCTTCTGCACCTTAAAAAGCTGCTTGTAAGTGTTGAAATACAAATCCTTTTGGCAACCTACTTCCTATGCTCTTTTTTATATTCCCTTTTTTGCTCTTACCATTTGAACATTAAAGTTCCTTTGGAAAAATCATGCTTGGTTCACAGGATTTAACAATATGGTTGATGTTAAAAAGGAAAATAATGCGTTTGAGTTTGATTCAAAATGACTGTTCAGGCAATTAATAGAAATATTAACCAAATATAAACATCCTGTTGATCTATTATCTCCTTAAAGCTAAAAAGCATTAATCTTTTGAAGAAATGATAGTATGATCACAGAGATTAATTGTTGAATTGCTTATGTTACTCCATTCAAAATTCCTACATATTCTATCTGAATGACAACTGAAGAATGCCTCATTTTACAAAAAATGGCATTTGATACAATAAAACTCCTAATACAGCATTTCACTGCAAATGGTATCTATGTATGAGGCCCCAATAGCCTAGAGAGTGTCTAATGAATATGAGTGTTATATTTCACAGCAAATAATGTCAATATAATGTTAAATTATGAAAATCATTGAAAGTATTTAGTGGCCAAGTTTTCTATAAAACCATCAAAGCCAAATTCATATTTGAGTTATATATGAATGAGATCTTGTCACCAAATTCTTCCAGTAGCTGTGGTCTAATAAGAATTGTTCATGTGATCATATTTAATAACATATGGAGAAATTATTTTCTCTATATACTGGTGTATATTACAGTAATGAACACTGCAAAATATCACAAAGTAAAGGAAAATTGCATTTGTATTCATTTTCAACAATCATAATCAATAACTTAATTGAACACTGTTATTCATGTTGTTTTATACTGCAATGCATTAGTTATTTAAATGTAAAAGACCAAAGACTAGGAGTTCTATTGTATTTAACTCTAAAACACTGCTGCTCCTACTAATTTATTCAAATGAATGGGGAGGGGGGCTTATAATTGTAACATGAGTTAGCAAACATTCTTCTTGGAGGATTCTGAGCTGTAGAAATTAATGAATGCTTTTGTTTCAGAAGGGAAACATGATTAGTGTGGTCTACATTTCTTTTATACATGCATAACAAACTCCTTGGTGTTCATAAAACCAATATATAAAGACCATATTCCAAAATGGGCTCAGTATGGATTTACTTAGCCAAGTTTAAACATTCACTGCTTGCTGAACATTATTTGGAGAATATATAATTAATTTGAAATGCTCATAGAATCAGAGGGCTATTTTTTCAGTGTTAACTGATATGGCTCTGCTCTTTGAGAAAGCCAATGAAAAACATTAAAGGAAATGAGGTCTAATGAACTGTGGTTCTTTTTTTTTTCTTTTCAGTCTTAATATCTCATTTGTTTGAATATTTAAAAATAAAAGCCAAACAGGGTTAAAGATGGGCAAGGACATTCATTAACAATGGAGATATGTAATTTGGAGTTTGAGTGTCTTGTTATTTATACAATTCTTTAAATCAGGTCCACTATTCATTTATTTTGTTTTGTACTTTCATGTAAATGTTTTCTTGTATATATAGATATATAAAAAATGGAACTATTTTCTTACACATACTATGCAACATGTTTGTAAAATTGCAATATTACCAAAATTACAAAAGCTGTGCTTTTGTACTCTATCTTGCTTTATGTAAAATCACCTTTTCTATTTAAATGGACTGTCTGTCCTATAAACTGTAGATAACGTATCTATTCAAAAATCAGTCTATTGTATCTTTTGTTTAGATTGAAGTGAATTGGGGTATATTTTGGGGGAGAGAAAATGCAGCAAAGTTTTGGCAGTTGGAAACCTTTTTTTTTCTCTGAAATGAGACCTTTTGAAGCATGCAATGAGCCCATATAATTTAAGATCTCTCCTGTGATTCTTGTAATTTGTCCTAATTTTGGTGCTACTATGTAATCATGATTAAATGTGATAGTCAAAACAAAGAGGATCAAATCTTACATGCGATCATTTCATTTATTTTATTGAGTTTTTAGAAACATTTCAAAGAAGAGTATTAATAGTGAGTAGAGACCTTTTCAGTTCTGTATTTTAAAAATCAATTCTATTAAGATGTACGTTTTAAAAATATTAAGCTTAATCCATATACTTATACTAGATAAAAATGCTTCTCTTATGAAAACCTGGTCATATTTTCCCTTGTAAATATATGACCAATAAAACTGAAGAATTCAAATCAATTTAATGATAAAATCACTACACTTTATTCAACAATAAGCTAATAGTTTATTCATTGTAGAGTCCCTCTGATTTGATTTTTGAGACCCAAAAAAACTACTATGTGCACAAACTTATACTCCTGCATATACATATATCACATTACACACAGAAATACACATATATGCAATGAAGAATATAAGCAGATGCTAATCAGCATTACTTATTTGATGTATTTCTTCATTTCCTTGTTACATTCACTATATCTTAATCCAGGAGGATTTGAAGTAATCGCATGGACTTTATTAACTTTTAGCATATATCCAGTCCAATGCTGTACATACCTTGAGACAGACATTGTGCCACATTGTTTCCAAAACAAAACAGTGTTCACAGGAAGCTCCCCCAGACCAAGAGTCACTATTACTTTTTTTTTCCCTTGCTGTCCAAGTGTCTCTACACAGTTCCAGATATTATTTAGAAACAAAAACAAAACAGAACTATTTACATTCCTCATGAAGACTTCCAAATGTTAATTCTAAACAGAATACAAATGAGTGCTTTCAGCTGAGGGAAGCGTATACGTTCTGTAACTAGAAAGTTTTGCATGGTTTGGATATGTGTGCAACCAAATACTTGTGTACTTATTTCCAGCAGATTCTTAGGCCATTTACCAACCATACTAATGCCTGGATTTGCTAACGTCTTTTAATAGTGGGGCAAATAAGGAAACAAGTTTTTCTCTATACTCACACTCAACACTGTGATCAGATGTGGTTTTCCCCCACAATAACCAATACTCCCATGCCAGTTGCATGTCCTACAATTTAATTACATTTCCACACCAAATGAAATTGGCACGGATGTCATAGGTTAAGGGCTCGGTCCCACAAGATTTCCCCCTATTCCAGACCCCAGTCACAAGTAATAGGACCCCAGGTTACCCACAATTTCTGTCTTAATGGGCTACAAATCCCATGATCCCTTCTTGGGTTTGAAAATTTGCTAGAGTGGCTCAGAGAACTAAGAAAAACAGTTTATTTACTACTGCTGATTTATTACAGAGAGTATTTTGAAGGATGATGAACAGCCAGATGAAAAGGCATGTAAGCTAAGGTTTAGAAGGGGCCAGCGGGCAGGGAGTTGGGGCTTGTCACTCTCACAGCACATGGATGTGTTAATTGACCCAGAAGCTCTCTGAACCTCGTAGTTTTGAAATTTTTATGGAGGCTTCATCATGTAGGAATGATGAATTATTTACTCCAGTCCCCCAACTCCCACCTCCTGCTACAAATTAGAAAGTGAGGCTGTAAGTCCCAAGCTTCTAGTCATGGCTTGGTCTTCCTGGTGACCAGCTTCCTTCCAGGATTCCACAGAGTCACCTCATTTGAACAAAAGACACTACTATTCACTCAGAAATTACCAAGGTCTTAGGAATTCTCTCTCAGGAAATGGCTTAAAGACCAAATGTAAAAACAAAAAGTTCTCCTAGGATCCCTATTTACAAGGGTTTTAGGTGCTCTGTGTTAAGAACAAGAAAAGGGGTCTGATTATACATTTCTTATTATTTTACATGGGACTATGGAGAATTGAGGTTGGGAATGGATATTAAGCCAGATAATTCAATGCAATATTATATTAATGTTTTCAGAAGATTGGTGTATCACTAAAATAACTGCCCCAGAAAATAGCACCTGTGTGAATTTTAAATGTTCCTGTAGCTTCTTCTAATTACCATGCAGAACCTTACCCTCTTTAGGGAGGTCACATGACAAATTTTGAAACGAAGGTATTTGTTTACATTTCTCTTTCCCTTTTAGTAAGAATTATTAATTGCCATGAAAGCAGGTTTTATGGTAATGAAGAAATTTTGCTTTTATAGTACTCACTAATACTTTTTAAAAATTAACACCTTCAGCTAATAAAATTATTCTAACTAAAAAAAGGAATCACTTGATTTATTTAAAATATAAATGGGACCCCTAGTGTTTTCATCACTCAAAGACACCCCACTGATACAGAAAAGAGAAAGTCTATAGCAGAAAAAAAAGATTTAAGTGCAGCTTATAAATATACACTAAACTTTTTCTCAAAAACATCCCCAAATCACTGTTTTTAAAAAGTGGTGCATATAAGTCATAAAGATAAAATGAGTAAATTGATTTGGTCTAAAAATAATGCTCAGTATATTTTATAAACCATTACTAAATATAACATCAAATTAGTTTTCCAGATATTTTTAGTAGATCTAGCCATATTTTCTAGGTTATAATCATTTATTTTCTCTATACAGCCATTTCCAGAAGGATGTAAGTTTTCTTACAATATAGAGAACAAAAATATTAAAGGGAAGCCATAGAGAAGACAGAAGTAACAAAAAGGTTTAACACTATGACTAGTGTGTTGAATATTACGTATATGTTTAACTTTCCTGAAAACCAAAGATTTAAGAGAATATGGTATAGATTATGTTGTTCTCAACATTTGAGAACAAACACACCACTTCTTCATAACATATATAATGTTTCCTTATGTTAAATCTAAAATACCTTATTTTCAAAGTATTTATTGAAGGATGACTAAAGAAAGCATGATGTGCTATTTTAGTAAAATTTTCATATTATTAAAATTAGTTTTATAAAAATAGATTTTATTAATTTTATCGCTTTTATCTATTTAACAGTTACAAAAGGTAAGCGATTATGGTATTGTTTACAGCACTGCAAAGCATGAAAACCTCAACTGATTCATAATTATGAATCATTAAAATATGCATAAAATTTCAAGATGTATAAAACGTGAAACATAAATAGAATAAATCCAAAGCATTTGTGAACTAGCCAGATTTTATTCAAAAGTGCATCTAGTTTCTCTTATTACACAATTGTGTTTGTATTATCTAACAGTCTATAGATGAGTTGATCATGCAATGTAAGAGAGTAATTTGAAAAGTACTGTAGATTAAAAGTCTTGTTAAAACTCTACACTATTTGAATTTTAAGAACATAAAAAACCCAGTACTTTCCTAGCGTTTATAACTTGCAAAAAGATTCTGAATTCATTGGGCACCACAACTAAGGGCTTTGAGACATCATGAGGAAAGTCAATCATTAGCTTTCAAAATTAATTAAGGAAATATAAAGCCTAAGAAATGATAGCCAAAGTTCTAGAAATACATAATTCTTTGTTTCATTGGGTCAACTGAATTACTAAGTTAGATTTTATAGATCATCTTGAATTTATAACTGATTTAATGACATTCCACTAAGTTTTGATGTATAGCACAGAATATGAAGTCAGTATTTAAAAGTAGGCTGAGAGTCTTGAAAAATAAATATAAGTTATTACATCAAAGCAAAAGTTGAATAGAAAAAAATTTATAAGAATTGAAACTTCTAATTAAAAATTAAAAGAATATACATTTCTTTTTACATTTCATCTTTAGAAGTCTGTGTTTATTTTATAGTGGCTCTTTATTCATAACGAAATGATAAAATTCCCATAAATAAAATGAATTTGAAGTTTCAAAAGGAATATCAGTAAATTTGAAATAAAAAATCAGATTTCAATACCTGTGCTTCATTTCAGATATCATTTAGTAACCTATATACATCTAATCTAAGCGAGAGGTTTAGACAATATGTGATCGTACATGGATTTCACTTGGCATGCTAACTCTGATCAATTGAAAAGGGCTATCAAAATGGATCACAGGATATTGAGAATGGTTTCGGTGTAAGTTTAAGCTCTCCGGGAAAGAGTGGTATGATTGTTTATAGAATCAAAGTTCTGGAATGATTGCCTAACTGCAGCACATCTGTTCTATTTTAGCAGTCAGATGATATCAAGGTCTTCAACTCAACACTCAGTCTGTTTCCTGATTGTAAAATAAGGGGATTTAATGCCTAATATTTTTTAGATACATCAATGTTACTTTAGTATCCTTTACAGATTTAATGTGTTTAATCCTGTGTTAGAGTATTTTTTTTTTTTACTCTAACATAGAACTGTAACATATGGAGCTATATACTGAAATGAAAGGAATAAGGAAGGTGGCAACTGAGGTGGAAAGTTGTCAAGCATTTGACAAATTATGATCCATTATGTAATGCAAAGTACACAATGGAATTATCTGGGTTATGCAAGTTGTCTGAGTTCTGAGTAACAACTTTACTTGGTAGTATGCTGTTCAAAGACAGGCATCAATGAACTAACATGGACTAACCATATATTGTTTATTGTATAATAAATTAAGACAGTTTACATTACTTTTAAAAATATAATCTCAATAATTTTTGGATTAAGTTCAACTAATCCAAGTTTTATAGACAAGAAAGCTGTGTTTCAGAGAAATTAATCTCTATTACTTTTTTATATTTTAGTTCATTCATCCGCTCATGTATTCAATAAATAATAACAAGCACCTCCGTATATCAGACACTGTTCTAGGTACTGCCAAGCAAACTGTGGTTGATCAAACAAGGATAGACAAGGCCAATCTCTCCCGGAGCTTCCGGGCAGTGGGAGAAATGCAGACCACAAATAACATAAAAGTAAATAAACAAGATAATGTCATGTGGTGGAAAATTCTATGAAGAAAATAAGCAATGACACTGTAACAGGCTGAGTCTCATTTATTATAAGTGTGTTTAAGAACTTTTTCATTCCTAATTATAAAAGCCTTCTGTAGTAGCATATGTGCCTACCTGAACGTTTGAATACCAGGTGTCAATTAGGAAAACAGAGTCGAGATGAGTGACTAAGATATTATACTAGATTTCAAATGAATAAAAGATTGCTGTAACTAGAGAAAAAAGCAAGAAAAAACTTTTACTGTAATTTTTTAATCTACAGTTAAATTCTAAACAATGAACTGATATTAAATTTTCAATGCTTCACATGTAGGATACTCTCTTTTGGCATTGGACAAACTCTATTTTAACACAGACCATCATTCCTGTTGATTTTACCTACCGGTAGCATGAGGAAAACTATGCTAGTTTGAGTGTATGATCCGTTACTAAGCATCTACATTTTTTTTAACTTTGGAACGCCCGCCCCTTCTGAAAATCTTAAATGGGGACTCTAATGATAAGAAATATGAACCTTGATGTCCTGAGTATTAAGAATGTGTGCTCATTGTGTAATCACATTCTCCTGGGGGCCATATTTCATCTGGATTCTGTTTGTTATAAAATGCTTGAAACTCTCAGTGTGGCTCATGTCATGTCTAAAGATTTATTGTGGAGGTTCTTTTTCTCTTAATGTGAGATGTGGTAGAATGAGTTGGCTGTAAAATGAACCTGAGTATTACCACAAAATATACCCCAAAACTAATGCAGTTTCTCTTTCTCTCTCCCCCACCACTTGCTCTTGCTCATGCGCTCTCTCTCTCTCTCTCTTACAAATCTGTTGAATCAGATGTTCTCACATCAATGTGGAATATTTTACTTGTAGTCTTAACATGAATTCTCCAGATTCTCCTTATGGTTTGGCATGATTATATCTATCCCAAAAATATTATAATGATTGAATAATAAATTATTAGCTTTTGACTTACTGTGACGGTATTTACAAATATTTATCAATGACACATTAAATTATGAACCTAAACTATGGTTAAAAAAAAAAATTCCCTAAAAGGAGGGGGAATCATATGAATGAGACAGAGGTTGGGTAAATTATTCTTTTAAACTTGAGTATCCTAATGTTTTATATTATTTATTGTACTTCAGGGTATAGTTTGGTAATGGCCAACCATACTGACTGACCTAAAAACATTATAGAATTTAGAAACCCCAATATTCAACTTTAAAACTACTCAACAAGTCACACAGAAAAGTTTAGGTTAGCTAACTTTCCAACTGAGAAACCTCGGATTTTGTATTTTATAGTACACAGGTAGGGTAACTTTCCTGAATCCAACTTGTGAGCGTGTTCATAGTTATCTCATCATAGGCACCATGGAAAATGAATAGTAAGAAGTAATTAGAACAATTAAAGCACAGGAAAACAAAACAGAGAACCAGTGTCTAATATGAACTACTTAAGAGAAACTGCCTCTTGCATTACAGTAACTCTGGTCTCCAAAGCCGGCTCAGTTCAGTTTGGTGCTACACCTATTACTGGTGACACTAAAATAGATTCCAAGCCTCTGAGAGAGGAGACTGACCCATTAACTGCCCACACTGGTTTAAAAAAAAAAAAATCCCCCTACTATATTTTTGCCATTCCCTAAACACCTATAAGCAAATTAATACAAATTCCATCTGGACTTCTAAAAAAAATACCCATTCTTCTAAGAAATAATATTTAACTGATATTTAATAATTTGCTTTAACTAACTTAAACTTAATTTGTTAATTTTGGGCCAGCAGAGTGGCCTGCCCAAATTCAGATCATAATCACAAAGGTTAAAAGTATATTTATGATACCGAACATTAGTAAAGAAAAAAGTGATGGAACTTAATCTGCTTGAACTTTCTGTTCATTTTTGTTTTATGTTATTTATAATCAAAATATTAATCTACATTCAGCAAATATTTATATATAATTCTCTATTTTTTGTCTCTTACAAGTTGAAGTAATATTCATCTACTTGGGTTAATTTGATAATGTGACAAATGCAAAAACTGTTAACATTAAAAGACTACATGCAAGAAAAGTTAGAGCAATATTTGAATGTGGTGGCTATTATTTTTTCAAAATATATAGTTCTCTTTACATTATTCACATATTCTGAAATTAAAATGTTGCAAGAAAATGTAAAAAAAATATGGCACTTTATCTGGAACACTGTGTTAGGTTCTTCTGCTATAATGGAGAAAATATATTATCCCATATGTGTAAAGAAAAACTTACTTGAATTATCAGAAAATGATTTTTTGTCCTGCAATGACACTTAAGTTCTGTAGTGATGTGCAAATGGTAATCCAAGGGAATTGCAAATGTTTACTTACCTCAGAACAGCGGTCAGTCTTTGTTCATAAAATACAGTGTTCAAAAGTGTGATACATGTATAGTTTATAAAATTACATAGTATATTTTGAAAATTTAAGGAAATGGGTAAGCAAAAAGTAGTCAAAACTGAAGGCAATTATTCTCATAAAAATGCATAATTTACGTTAAACTCAAAGCCATTATTTGCAAACATGATCTCCTCCATGATGGCTTTAACAATTGAAGTATATATGGAATACACAAATAATTGGCATATGATAGCCTTCAAGTGATGCCATTCCTGCCAGCCTGGCATGTCAGTCCATGAAGGCTGGATTTGTATTTTTTCATGATCTAAAAAAGAAAAATTATCTCAAAAAACAACAAACAGAACATAAGTTACATATCTGAAAATATCAATTGTTCATTGAATAAGTTGGCATCTCTCTGAATCTTATCATGTTCTGGAGGTCTGTTTAATAATGTGGTACCTGAAAGTTTAATCATTTTAACACTTCTTCAAATATATTTATAATAGGTTACGATATAATGGGGATATTTTATTTGGGAAGTCAAAATAAGACTATTTTAAGAAAATAGTCTCAAGCTGGAACACCCAAAGTTTCTTCTTCCAAAAATTAACAATTGCAACAAAGTAAGGTTGCTTTCTAAGATAAAAGGTTAATTTTTCTTAGCATAAAACAGTCAACAGGAGAAATTTTAAGTAGAATTCATTTAGTAATTGCTTTTGTATAGAAAATTCAATTAGTTGCATCTGACTCTCATTCTACGCTAATAAAAACATGCTCTATTTTTATCAGAAAATAACATAACTCAAATGAGCTCAAATGTAAGGCCATTCACAGAATTACTTTACAATTTCTTGAGATGTATAGGAAACGCTATATATTTACCCTAAATTTACATAATCTGGCACATACCCTTAGTTTCTTTGTGTAAATGTTAATTCTTCCCACAGAACAATAAAGTCCATGATTTTTCATGAGCATAAGCCTAATTTTCAGAAAAAAACATTGCCTAGTTTGAATATGCTGAACTCTTATCCTACATTTTTTTCTTGTTTTTCTCCTTTGCTAAACCTCGTTTCAAAACCTTGCATTTTTGAAACAATGTTAAAGTTTAATATTTCTACATATTAACATACGTTTTGTGCTTTTTAAAACATTAAAGATTTTATATCTAAATAAAAAATTTAATTATTGCCATATGTTTCAGATAACAGGAAAAATAAATTTGGACAACTGGGACAGTGTAATTTATGTCAGTTTAGTTAATGTCACTATATAATTTTAATATCTATAAGCATACCTTTCAAAAATATATTGCACATTTTAATTTTAAATTATTACTTTATTGTTGATATAACATATTTACATTATAATAAAGTTTCTACATGATGTATTATATCCTTTTGGAAATATATTTATATTGGAATTATTCAAAAAATATATATGTAATAAATTGTAAAATTTTTAAATGTACATTTTTAAGTAAATGTAAATAAAAATATAAAATGCAAATCTGCAGTCAAATATGATATATCTGTTTCTCATATTAAATAGAAAATGGTTACTATTCTAATGACATTATCTTAGGAAAAATTCATTTGGGAAAATAATATTAAATAAATTATAAAGAATCAAAATATTTAACTAAGTGAATAAAAAATTGAAATACTAGCTGAGAATGCAAACTAATTCTTTAGTTTTTAAAGTTATGACAATGTGATATTTTTGTTTCATAACTGAGAATGTTCTACAAACATATGTTTTCTTCCATAATTTTTTCTCTAAGACCCTTCGTGCAGAAGGCAGCAGTTATTCATCTTTAATCAGACTGGGATATAAATCTCTTAGTGGAGACTCATGTTACATTGTATCAGTGTTTCCAAATGTGTTTCATTGAACACTTAGTTCTACAAAGTATCAGCAAGACTTTTGGGGGAAATAAATCATATGCAAAAAACCAAAACACTGAACAGCAAAAACAAAACCCATAGGAAAACCTGGGTAATAAAAGACAAGCTCACTTGTTGAAGCCTCTACTATGTATGGAATAATGTCAAGGTGGAAAAATATTTTGTAATGACTCCCAGTTATTTAACCAGAGAAATAGTTGTTACTTATTTTATTTTATTTATTTATTTATTTATTCATTTTAAGACGGAGTTTTGCTCTTGTTGCCCAGACTGGAGTACAATGGTGCGATCTCGGCTCACTGCAACCTCTGCCTCCCGAGTTCCAGCAAATTCTCCTGCCTCAGCCTCCCGAGTAGCTAGGATTACAGGCGTGTGCCACCATGCCTGGCTAATTTTGTATTTTTAGTAGAGACGGGGTTTCTCCATGTTGGTCAGGCTAGTCTCCAACTCCTGACCTCAGGTGATCCACCGCCTTGGCCTCCCAAAGGGCTGGGATTAAAGGAGTGAGCCACCACGCCCGGCCTCAGAAAAATATTTTTAACAAAGAATATTACACTAAACAGTATGTTGGGAAATGCTGCTCTAGGTTTTAAACTGATAAGAACAGATACTACACTTGATCTTAGCCAAAAGGCCGAGAAGCAATGCTGTAGGTTTTAAAGCAGTGTAAATATCGTTACTTGAGATTTGACTACATAAGTCACCCCACATTACTTTGCAAAGGAGTGCTTTAAAGATTCCTATCCAAAACATACTTAGATAACTTGACACTTAAGAAAAATAAAAACTTCCTAATTCACCCTAAGAATTTTCCATTTGTTGAATGCAGTCTGAAATACTGAATTATAATTTTTCCATCTTGCTACCTTTGAGACTCATAGAGTTCTTTTTCCTATAAATATGTGACAGAAATGTTATTTGTGACAAGTATATAAAATTAAATGTTACATGCAAATTGTGTGAGAACTGGATTATCATTTTCCTTTTTGCAAGAGTTCAGATGATATCCACGCTCAAGCTACAGAAAGACTCTAGAAAAGTGTGATTTTTTAATATTTACTAATAATGTATAAAACTAGCAATGATATAATCTCATATAATTTTATAATGCTTTCCTTATTTACTTAAAAAGTTATCTGTTCTCAGAGCACCTTTTATTTTTTTTTTGAAATTTAGACCCTGAATAACTGTAAAAGGTTTATGGGTCTAAAAATACATGATTTTATTAAAATATTCTCCTGTTAAAAGGAAATGAGATTCCATGTGATTCCCATCAAACTACCAAGGCCATTCTTCCCAGAATTAGAAAAAAATCTATTCTAAAATTCATATGGAAACAGAAAGAGCCCACATAGCCAAAGCAATCCTAACCAAAAAGAACAAGGCTGGAGACACTACATTCCCCAGCTTCAAATTTCTCTGCAAGGTTGCAGAGAAAAGGCAATGCTTCTACCAGGCTTATGGGAATGTAAATTAGTTCAGCCACTGTGGAAGGCAGTCTGGAGATTTCTCAAAGGACTAAAAACAACTACCATTTAACACAGCAATCTCATTACTGGGTACATACCCAAAGGAATATAAATCATTCTACCATAAAGACACATTTGCATATATGTTCATCAAAGCACTACTCAATATAGCAAAAACGTTAAATCAACTTCAATGTCCATCAATCCATCAATGCCTGATTGGATGAAGAAAATGCAGTACATATATGCCACAGAATACTATGCAACAATAAAAAGGAATGAGATTATGTTCTTTGTGGAAACATGGATGGATCTGGAGGCCATCATCCTTAGCAAACAAAGGAACAAAAAACCAAAACATACATGTTCTCACTTGCATGTGGAAGCTCAACACTGAACACACATGCATACAAAGGCAACGTCAGTGAAATAATACACAGTGTCGCTTACTTGAGGGTGGAGGTTGGAAGAAGAAATAGGATCCAAAAACCACCTATCTGGTACTATGCTTTTTATATGGATGATGAAATAATCTGTATACCAAACCCTTGTGATACATAATCTATCTATATAACAAACCTGCTCCTGTACCTCTGACACTAAAAGTTAAAAAGAAGAAATGAGCAAAAGGAAAAAAAAAATGAAGATAAATCCAATTAAATATAGAAAAGGCAGTTATCAGATAATTTATTATTTGTTGATTCAAATTCAGAGCATTCAAAGATGCTTTTATCTTTATTTGCAAGCATTAACATAATTTTATTACTTCTAAATTATATGTAATAAATTATAATGCATATCCTTGCAAGAGTGTTATCAATATTAGTTTTATTTAGAAAAAAATTAATATTTAAGATAATTGTTTGCATTATTGTTATTCCAGGCAAGAAGTACTACCTCAAAAAATCATGAAGAAGGAAAAAAGCACATGTTCAAAGTCTAAGAAGAGCCCAGAACAATTATGAAATGTAAATTATTGTTCCATTCCTCATTTTTGTAATTTTAAAATTGTTCCATTCCTTTTAATCACAGTTAAAAAGGAGGAAAACTCAATCCAATAATCCAAGAAGTAGGTAAGACATATTGTCAATATATGTGCTTGTACTAGCATACATAGTGAGCAATTTATATGATAAAGATCTATATTATAAAAAGTATCAAAGATCCAAAATATAGTATGGATTGATTTAAAATTAAAGACATCAAAGCACTTCAACACAGGTAGGGTGAGGTTCTCTTACTGTTACTACAGGGCATATTTTAATAGGTGAAAGCCAAGGATTGTGCACCTGATATCAAATATATGTTTCCATAAGAGTCAAAAATATGCAAAATGGTTTATCTTTGTAAAAAACAATTTATATAATATAGAATCCTTCTGTGCAGCTAAGTTTAGTTTACAAATACATATAACCATGCCTCATTGGAGAGTGCCTAGCCTGAATTCCCAGAAAAAATACCCTCTTTTTGTATACGTATTAATGTTCTCTTTCTTTAGAACTCTCTTCTATTCCTCTCCTCTTATCTTTCTGCCACATGTCTTTCCAGTTTTTTTTCATGAGTTTACTGGTAGGCAAATGCTTTGAAAACCTCTACTTAATGTAGTCTTAATGATTTGATAAAGATTGGTATACAGATAATCTATTTATTGAAAGTGAATAGATAAATTGTTCTTTTGTATTATCTCATGCCCAGATAACTACAAGCAACCACACTGGGAACAGCATACCATGTTTACCGTTTTCCATTTGGCATGTTTTACTGACTTTGACGTCTAGCCCCATGTGTCCAAACACTAACCCCTTGAAAAACAACCCAGTAAAAACAACCGAGCAATTTGCTTCTCCATTACCTTAAGACTTTGAAATCTTTCACTGATAACATAAGCCTCACATGTAAGACTGTTTTTCAGTGGTGCACCTAATCAATTTTAATAACATTTAAGGAGCCCATAAATCTGAATAAAAATTGTATTGTAAATTAAGGAGCTCATACATCTGAATAAAAATTGTATCATGAATGTTCCCCCTCACCCTGGCTTAAATTTTAAAGTTAAGGAGCACTTACTGAGAGAGATCTATCTAAAAAACTCAAATATTTCTAAAATATTTATATAATTATTCATAATCTAACTATACATTATATAAACATAAATATAACTAAAATATTTTTAATACCAAATAATGTAATCAATTAATATACAACAAAACTTAAATAAGTTTTATTTATTGTGAACTTATACTATGAACATATACTAATTACCGTAAGTTTTAAACCATTCACTTATGAAACAGACACCATGCTTTAGGCTGAGGATGAAACACACTACTGAATCACAAGCAGCTTATTCTCATGGAGTATTTGCAGTGTTTTGAAAAATATATATACAAGCACTGAATCAGTTCTAGGCAATAATCAACAGAAAAGTGAAAAAAATAAAAAAATCAACATCAAGATTTGAAAAAGAGGCAATTCTGATTTATAAGAATATAAATAATATGAAGAAAAAGTTTAACACATGCTATCATTCTTTTGACCCTGAGGGCCTTCCAAACAGGCAAACAGAAAGTGGAAATGATAAAGGGGATATCCTGACCAATTCCACAGAAATACAGACTACCCTCAGATAATACTGTAAACACCTCCATGCAAATAAATCAGAAATCTATAAGAAATGGATAAATTCCTGTAAACTTACACCGTCCCAAATCTAAACCAGGAAAAAATCAAATTCTTGAACAGACTAATAACAAGTTCTAGAGTTGAGGCAGCAATTAATAGCCTCCCAACTAAAAAAAGTCCAGGACTAGACAGGTTCACAGCCGAATTCTACCAGAAGTACAAAGAGGAGCTGGTACAATTCCTTCTAAAACTATTACAAACAATAGAAAAAGAAGAAATCCTCCCTAACTCATTTTATGAGGCCAGTGTTATCCTGATAACAAAACCTGACAGAGACACAACAAAAGAAAATTTCAGGCCAATATCCATAATGAACATTGATACGATAATCCTCAACAGAATACTGGCAAACCGAATCCAACAGCACATCAGAAAGCTTATACACCATGACCAAGTCAGCTTCATCCCCAGGATGCAAGACTAGTTCAACTTATGCAAATAAATAAATGTAATCCATCACATAAACAGAACCAAAGACAAAAACCACATGGTTATCACAATAGATGCAGAGAAGGCCTTTGACAAAATACAACAGCCCTTTATGCTAAAAACTCTCAATAAACTAGGTATTGATAGAATGTGCCTAAAAATAATAAGAGCTATTTATGACAAACCCACAGCCAATATCATACTGAACAGGCAAAAGCTGGAAGCATTCCCTATGAAAACCAGCACAAGGCACGGATGCCCTCTCTCACCACTCCTATTCAACATGTCATTGGACGTTCTGGTAAGGGCAATCAGGCAAGAGAAAGAAATAAAGGGTATTCAACTAGGAAAAGAGGAAGTCAAATTGTCTCTATTTGCAGATGACATGATTGTATATTTAGAAGACCCCATCATCTTAGCACAACATCTCCTTAAGCTGATAAGCAGCTTCAGCAAAGTCTCAGGATACAAAATCAATGTGCAAAAATCACAAGCATTCGTATACACCAATAACAGAAAAACACAAACCCAAATCATGAGTGAATTCCCATTTCTTCTCTCAACACTTAATATTTCACTTTTCTCTGTTATTGGCAGTGTTTTTGAGAAGTTGGTTGTAATTCTTGTATTGGTTCCTCTTCAAGTAAGATGTTTGATTTATTCTGGTTTCTTATAGGAGTTTTTGATTTTTCTGAAGTTTGCATATGATATGAATGTATACCTAGATACATAATTTTTTGGCATTTATTCTGCCTGGTTTTCTCTGAGTTTCCTGGTTCTGTGGTTTGACATTGGACCTTAATTTAGGGAACTTCTTTATCATGATCATTTAAAACATTTCTTCTGTTCCTTCTCTTTTTTCTTCTCTGGTATTGCCATTGTGCATATTTATACCTTTTGTAGTTATGGCACAATTCTAAGATACTCTGTTTTGTTTATTTCAGTCTTTATTCTATTTGCTTTCAGTGTTAGAAATTTCTATTGATGCATCTTCAAGCTCAGAGATACTTTTCTTTTCTTTTGGCCACTGCAACTTCTCTTATGGAGCTTTAAAAAAAGTGTTAATGTTTTATTTTCAGCTTTTTAACTGTTGTCAAGGCATACTGGTGAGTTTCAAACTTTATATGTGGAACTGGAAGGTGGAAGTCTCAATTTACTTTTTTTCTTGTAAAGCTGAATAATATTCAATTGTAAACATACCACATTTTATTTATCCTTTCATATGTCAATGGACATTTAAGTTGTTTCTATATTTTGCGTATTGTGATTAGTGCTGCAATAAACATGGGAATACTAATATCTCTTCGGGATTTTGATTTTGATTATTTTGGATATATACTCAGATATGAAACTGCTAGATTATATGGTAGTTCTATTTTTAAGTGTTTAAGGAATCTCAATACTGCTTTTCATGTCAGTTTCACCATTTCACCATTTTACATTCTCACCAACAGTGTACAAGTGTTCGAATTTATTCACATTCTCCCTAGCACTTGTTAACTTCCTTCCTTCTTCCTTTTTTCCCTTCTTTCTTCCTTTTTTTTCCTGGTAATTTCTATTGTAAGACGTGTGAGGTGATACTAGAATTTTTAATTTGCATTTCTCTGATGATTCACTAATCATCTACAACCTTTTTAACCTATTGGCCATTTGGAAGTTTTCTTAGAAATGTCTATTCAAGTTCTTTGCTTATTTTATTTTGCTGTTGAGTTGCAGAAATTCCTTATATATTTTAGATATTAGCCCCTTATCAGATACATAGCTTTCATATATTATTTCCCATTCTGTAAATTGCCTTTCACTCTGTGGACTGTGGACTGTTTTCTTCCTTTTTTTTTTTTTTTTTTTTTGAGATGGAGTTTCACTCTTGTTGCCCAGGCTGGAGTGCAATGGCACAATCTCGGCTCACCACAATCTCTGTCTCCCAGATTCAAGCGATTCTCCTGCCTCAGTGTCTGGAGTAGCTGAGATTACAGGCATGTGCCACCACACCTGGCTAATTTTGTATTTTTAGTAGAGACAGGATTTTTCCATGTTGGTCAGGCTAGTCTTGAACTCTCGAACTCAGGTCAACCTATCTGCCAGCCTCAGCCTCCCAAAGTGCTAGGATTACAGAAATGAGCCACTGCGTCTGGCCTACTGTTTCCTTTGGTATGCAAAAGTTTTTAGTTTGATATAGTTCCACTTGTCTGTATTTGCATTTGTTGCAGTTTGTGAATCCTCAGCTTCTCCAACATCATTTGTTGAGGAAACTATTCTTTCCCCATTGTGTATTATTGGCACCTTTGTTGAAGGCCAGCTAACTATATAGATGTGGATTTATTTCAGGGGTCTTTATTCTGTTTTATTGGTTTGTATGTCTGTCTTTATGCCAGTGCCATTCTGTTTTACTTGTTGTTGCTTTGCAATGTATTTTGAAATTAAGAATTATAATACCTCCAGGTTTTTTCTTTTTTCCTCAAAACTTCTTTGCCTGTTCATGGTATTTTCTAGGAGGGGAGGTTCCATATGGATTTTACAATTACTTTTCAAATGAGGTTAAAAAAAAAAAGTCATTGAGATTTTTTGATAGGGATTGCAGTAAATCTGTAGATTGATTAGGATAGTTTGAACATTTTATCACTATTAAGTGTTCAATGTAAGAATACAATTGTCTTTTTACCTATTTGTGTTTCTTTATTTCATCACTGATTTGTAGTCTTAAGTCTACAAGCTTTTCATATCATTGGCTAAGATTAAGTCTTTTATTCCATGTTAAGTGAGATTGTTTTATTAACTTTCTTTTCAGATAGTTTGATGTTAATGTATAGAAACACAACTTGATTTTCGTATGTTGATTTTGCATCCTCTAACTTTACTAGTTCATATATTAGTCCTAACAATTTGTATTTGTAGTTGTTGTTTGTGGGGTCTTTAATGTTTTCTACATACAAGATTAAATCATCTGCAAACAGGTTATTTTATATCATCTTTTCCAGTTTAGATGCCTTTTATTTCTGTTTCTTGCCTAAGTTCTATTGCTAGGACTTCCAGTACTACGTTGAACACAAATAGTGATTTCCTTGTTCCCTATCTTACAGGAAATTCTTTCAACTTTTCAATATTAAGTATGATGTTAACTGCAGAATTTTCATATGTAGCCACTGTTATGTCAAAATAAATTTATTCTATATCTACTTTGCTGAGCATTTTAATCACAGAAAAGATGTTTTATCATTAAATAGTGTAATTTTGTAAAATGCTTTTTCTGTATCTATTAATAGATAAATCTATTAAGATTGTCATTATCATTTGTTTTGTGGATGTGGTGTATTGCATGGATTGATTTACATATGTTGAATTATCCTTGCATCCCAAGGGTAAATCCCTTCTGGTAATTGTGTATGATTCTTTTAATATGTTGTTGAATTTAGTTTGCAAGTATTTTGTTGAGGATTTTTGCATCTCTACGCATTGTAAATATTGGCTTGTAGTTTTATATTCTATTTTTTGTAGAGTCTTTATCTTGCTTTGGTACTAAGATAATGCTGACATGGTGGAATGAATTTGGAAATTTTCCTTCTACAATTTTTTGGGTAGTTTTAAAAAGGATTTGCTAATTTTTCACTTTATGTGTGGTAGATTTCATCAGTGAGTCCATCCGGTCCCGGAATTTTGTTGTTGTTTTTGTTGTTAGGAGACTTTTAATATTAATTGTTAGTCTTCTCATTTCTATTAATCGAATAGAAATTTTTCTATTTTTTAATGATTCAATGTTGGTAGATTGTATATTTCTAGAAATTTTTAAATTTCTTCCAGGTTATCCAATTTACTTGTGCACAGTTGTTTACATGTGTCTCATCTTTTTTATTTCAGTGGTATCAGCTATAATATTTCCTCTTTCTTTTCTGATAATAATAGTTTAAGTCTTTTTTTTGGGTAGTCTACCTAAGGGTTTATCAATTTTGTTTATCTCTTCAAACAACCAACTCTTTCATTGATTTTTTTTTTTTTCTATTTTCTATTTGTTTCTGATCATGCTTATATTATTTCCTTTCTTTTGTTAAATTTTGTCTTAGTCTCTTCTTTTTCTCATTCTTTGAGATACAGGTTTTAATTTAATATATTTCTATTTAATATTGCATTTATCATTATAAACTTCCCTCTTAAGTGCTCTTGCTGCCGCCCGTAAGTTCGGTTATTTGTACTTTTGCCTCAGGATATTTTCAAATTTCTCTCATATCAGCTGCACCATTTTACATTCTCATCAACTGTATACAAATGTTTCAATTTTTCACCTTCTCCCTAGAATTTGTTAACGTTCTTTCTTCCTTCCAATCTTCCTTGCTTCCTTTGTTTCTTCCTTCCTTCGCTCCATTTTTTTCCCCCTGATAATAACCAATGTATGATGTGTGAGGTGATATTGGAATTTATAATTAGCATTTTTCTGATGATTAGTGGTCTTTACCATCTTTTTAACCTACTGGCCATTTAAAAGTTTTCTTTAGAAATACCTACTCAAGTCCTTCACCCAAGATAAACAAACAAACAACAACAACAACAACAACAACGAAAACCTGTTTTAATTTACCTTGCTTTAAATCATTTGGGTTTCATGAATCTGAATGCCCATTCTTCTCCCTACACATGGGAAGTTTTTTCCCATTATTCTTTAATAGCTTTACCCACTTTTCTCTCTCTTTTCCTTCTAAAACTCCTATAATATGTGTATTAGTTAATTTTATAATGAATGTAGGTTTTTTCACTGTTTTCACTTTTTTATTTATGCTTTTCTGACTGAATTGTTTCAAATCTTATGCATTGGTTAATGAAATCTGTCGTTGAAGCCTTTCAGTAAGTTTTTCAGTTTAGTTACTGTATTCTTCAGTTCCAGAATTTCCCCTTTTTAAAATAATTTTAATCACTTTGTCCTTTTTCTAATTGTGTTCATATATTGTTTTCTTGACTTCATGTATTTATTTAGGTATATTCTTTAGCAACACATTGAAATTCTTAATGATAGATATATGGAACACTTTGGTAGGCATTTCATAAATCTCCATTGCTTTGGGGTCTGTTATATAATATTTTGTTCTCTTTGTTGTGTCTTTATTATATATATGTGTATATATATATGTGTGTGTGTGTGTGTGTGTGTGTGTATATATATTATACTTTAAGTTCTGGGGTACATGTATAGATCTTGCAGAATTGCTACATAGGTATACACATGCCATGGTGGTTTGCTGACTCCATCACCCTGTCACCTACATTACATATTTCACCCAATGTTATCCCTCTCCAATCTCCCCACACCTCACTATGCCTCCCTTGGCCCCCAACAGACCCCAGTGTGTGATGTTCCCCTCCGTGTGTCCATGTGTTCTCATCACCCACCTATGAGTGAGAATATGTGGTGTTTGGTTTTCTGTTCTTGTGTCAGTTTGCTGAGAATGATGGTTTCCAGATTCATCTATGTCCCTGTAAAGGACATGAACTCCTCCTTTTTTATGGCTGCATAGTATTCCATGGTGTATATGTGCCATATTTTCTTTACCTAGTCTCTCATTGATGGGCATTTGGGTTGGTTCCAGGTCTTTGCTATTGTAAACAGTGTCCCAATGAACATATGTGTGCATGTGTCTTTATAACAGAATGGTTTATAATCATTTGAGTATATACCCAGTAATGGGATGGCTGCGTCAAATGGTATTTCTAGTTCTAGATCCTTGAGGAATCACCATACTGTCTTCCACAATGTTTGCACTAATTTACACTCCCACCAACAGTGTAGAAGCATTCCTATTTCTCGACATCATCTCCAGCATCTGTTGTCTCCAGATTTTTTAATGATTGCCATTTGAACTGGTGTGAGATGTTATCTCAATGTGGTTTTGATTTGCATTTCTCTAATGACCAGTGATGATGAGCATTTTTTCATATTTGTTGGTCACATAAATGTCTTCTTTTGAAAACTGCCTGTTCAAATCCTTCACCCACTTTTTGATGGAGTTGTTTTTCTTGTAAACTTGTTTTAGTTCTTGGTAGATTCTGGATATTAGCCCTTTGTCAGATGGGTAGCTTGCAAAAATTTTTTCCCATTCTGTTGGTTGCCGGTTCACTCATGATTGTTTCTTTTGCTCTGCAGAAGCTCTTAGGTTTAGTCAGATCCCATTTGTCTATTTTGGCTTTTGTTACCATTACTTTTGGTCTTTTAGTCATGAAGTCCTTGCCCATGCCTATGTCCTAAATGGTATTGCCTAGGTTTCCTTCTAGGACTTTTATGGTGTTAGGCCTTATGTTTAAATCCATCTAGAGTTAATTTTTGTATAAAGTGTGAGAAAGGGGTCCAGTTTCTGCTTTCTGCACTTGCTAGCCAGTTTTCCCAACACCATTTATTAAACAGGGAATCCTTTCCCCATTGCTTGTTTTTGTCAGGTTTGTCAAAGATCAGATATTTGTAGATGTGTGACATTACTTCTGATGCCTCTGTTCTGTTCCATCTGTCTGTATCTCTGATTTGGTACCAGTACCATGCTGTTTTGAGTACTGTAGCCTTGTAGTATAGTTTGAAGTCAGGTAGTGTGATGCCTCCAGCTTTGTTCTTTTTGCTTAGGATTGTCTTGATTATGCAGGTACTTGTTTGGTTCCATATGAAATTTAAGGTGGTTTTTTTCTAGTTCTGTCAAGAAGGTCAATGGTAGCTTGATGGTAGTAGCATTGAATGTATAAATTACTTTACTCAGTATGGTCATTTTCACAATGCTGATTTTTCCTAACCATGAGCGTGATATGTTTTTCCATCTGTTTGTGTTCTATCTTATTACCTTGAGCAGTGGTTTGTAGTTCTCCTTGAAGAGGTCCTTCACATCCTTTGTTAGTTGTATTTGTCCACATCATCTCCAGCATCTGTTGTTTCCAGATTTTTTTAATGATTGCCATTCTAACTGGCATGAGATGGTATCTCAATGTGGTTTTGATTGCATTTTTCTAATGACCACTGATTATTTGTGGCCATTGTAAATGGGAGTTCTCTCATGATTTGGCTCTATGTTTGTTATTGTTGTATAAGTAGGCATTATCCTGGGGATGCAAGACTGGTTCAACATAGGCACGCCTATAAATGTAATCCATCACATAAACAGAACCAAAAACAAAAAGCACATGATTATCTCAATAGATGTAGAATAGGCCTGTGATAATTCAATATCCCTTTATGCTAAAAACTCTCAATAAACTAGGTATCAATGGAATGTATCTCAAAATACTAAAAGCTATATACAACAAACCCACAGCCAATATCATACTAAATGTGAAAAAACTGGAAACATTCTTTTTGAAAACTGACACTAGACAAGGGTGCCCTCTCTCACTGTTCCTATTCAACATAGTATTGGAAGTTTTAGCCAGAGCAATCAGGCAAGTAAAAGAAATATAGGGTATTCAATTAGGGAAAGAGGAAGTCAAACCGTCTCCATTTGCAGATGACATGATTGTACATTTAGAAGATATTATAGCCTAAGCCCCAAATCTGCTTAAGATGCTAAGCAACTTCAGCAAAGTCTCAGGATTCAAAATCAATGTGTTGTGTCATGTTTAACTGATTATGTTTTTTGCAGATTTTGCCATCTTTGCTTTTGAAGAAACAGGTACCTCTCTGTTATATTATCCAACTGGCTCTGAAATAGATAGAGCTTTGCCCATCACTCTGATCTGAGATTCTGGGAAGCTCTCAAATCTTTTCTATGGATATATTTTCTCTAGACTCATGCATATTATTCTTAAAGGGGATTTACTGTTTTTCCTTTTTTTCATGAGTCCATAATCTCTTGCTCCCTGGCTGTTGTAATGCAAATGTTGATACACTGCAGACTGTGATGCTAATGGCACACTCTACTTCTCTTCCTCCTTCCCTATGGAGATGCTTTGTGTTTTGTATCCTATCTCAATCTCATTGAGATGTGCTGGGCACTACAAGCCATCTGCTCATTTTCCTTTGCTGTTAGCTGACCCTCCAAACTGTGGGAATTTCTTCAGTGCTACAAGGGAGGCAAGACAGAAACCAGCACCTTGGACAGCACATTAAGGGTCAGGGATGTTAAAGGTATCCTCCACAACTTTTTTCCTGCTGTTGAAGCTGCAGGTTCTAGGTTTTCCCTGAATCTTTAGAGCCAATGTCAGGCCAAAGAAAACCACTTTTCCATTTTCTTTTATTTTATTTTTGGTACCCAGACATCTGATATATGCCAGTTCCATCAGCACTTTGTGTGAAGGAGCCACTTTCTTATTTAATTTCAGTATATTTGCTGAATTTTCAATCCCTCTTCACTTTCTGGTAGCAAATTATAGCTGACAAAGTTTCTTTAGAGTATGAGAGTAAAATAAATTAAAATGCTTTTAATAACATCAATAATGATTTCCTATGGTGCTACAAAATTATTAATTCTAGATTCCAAAACATTTTTTAATGTTAGCTATTATGCTTTTTCTTGTGCTCAGAGATTGGGGTAGAATAGTAAGAAAAGTGACACCGGTCTTCCTGAAGTTTACGGTATAGTTAAAAGAGAAAAAACAATCACATAGTTATATTGCATTATATGTTATGATATTTGAAAATTAGATATAGTTCTTGATGTTTAAAATCCTTTGTTTTAGCTACTGCCAAATATAATTTATACAAATTATACAGAAAATATTTCAGGTAAAGATACATCTCAAATATGTCATCTTCATTATAAAGCTAACTGATGAAGACAGATTTCTGAGTGAAATACAGTAAAACATCTTTAATTAAAGCAATAAATAGAAGAATGCTCTGTACCAGAAAGCTGCCCTAGAATATTTTTATGGTCAAACTGAGGGACTGTGTTAAAGAAACTTCTCTTCCTGAGTCTGCGAGGGGCATGGTTTCAAAGGCAGGAATTTCCCGGCTCCATGCCTCCATCTGGGACCAAAGGGGTTTCAAATTTAAAATTTTTTTTGTCTGGGTTTCCTGCACATGGGCTATATAGGGAAAACCAGGTGGGGCTTTGAATGAATAATTTTATAGTATAGAAAAAAATTCCTAAGATTAACAAAAATAGCAGATACCCACTTGAAATGTTGTTTTTAAATTTTCAGTTTAAGAATAAAATTTAGTTATAATTCTTATTAAATTTAAAATAGAATTTTTCGAGCAGTGATTTGCAGTTCTTGCAGAGACCTTTAGTCTCCCTAGTTAGCTATATTCCTATTTTTGTGTGTGTGTGTGGCAACTGTGAATGAAAGTTTTTTCCTGATTTGATCCTTAGCTTAGTGTATAAAAATGATAGTAATTTTTGCACATTGATTTTGTATCCTGAGACTTTGCTGAAGTTGTTGAGTAACATAAGGAACTTTTGGGCCAAGAACATGGGGTTTTCTAGACATAGGAAACATGGATAATTTTTCTTCCTCTCTTTCTATTTGGATGCCTTCATTTCTTTCTTTTGCCCGATTACCCTGGCCAGAACTTTCAATACTACGTTAAATAGGAGTGCTGAGAGAGGACATCCTAGTTTTGTCCCATTTTTCAAGAAGAATGCTTCTAACTTTTGCCCATTTGGATGTTGGTTTCTCACAGATGGGTCTTACTATTTTGAAGTATGGTGGTTGTGGGTTTGTCATAGATGGTTTTTATTATTTTGAAGTATGTTCCTTCAATACCTAGTTTATTGAGAGTTTGTAAGCTGAATCGCTGTTGAATTTTACTGAAAGCATTTTCTATATCTACTGAGGTAATCATGTGGATTTTGTCTTCAATTTTGTTTATGTAACGAATCACATTTATTGATTTGCATGTATTGAACCAAACTTGTATCGTGGGGATGAAGTCTACTTGATCGTAGTGGATTAGCTTTTTGAAGTGCTGCTGGCTTTGGTCTGCCAGTATTTTGTTGATGATTTTTGCATTGATGTTTATCAAGGATATTGGCCTGAGGTTTTCTGTTTTTGTTCTATCTCTGCCAGCATTTGGTATCAGAATAATGCTGGCCTCATAAAATGAGTTAGGGAGGAATCTCTCCTCCCCAGTTTTCTGGAATAGTTTCAGTAGGAATGGTACCAGCTGCTCTTTGTACATCTGGTAGAATTCAACTGTGAATATACCTACAAATAAATCAGAGATGACACCGACAACTGTAAAAGCATTCCATGCTCATGGATAGGAAGAATCAATATCATTAAAATGGTCATACTGCCCAATGCAATTCACAGATTCAATGCTATTCCTATCCAGCTATCAATGACATTCTTCACAGAACTAGAAAAAAACTATTTTGAAATTCATATGGAACCAAAAAAGAGGTGAATAACCAAGGCAATCCTAGCAAAACTGGAGACATCACATTACCTGACTTCAAACTATCCTGCAGGGGTACAGTAACCAAAACAGTATGGTACTGGTACAAAAACAAATAGACCAATGAAATAGAATAGAAAGCACAGAAATGACCACACACTTACAGCCATCTGATCTTCGGCAAAGCTGACAAAAACAAGGAATGAAGAAAGCACTCCCTAGTCAATAAATGGTGCAGCAGTAACTGGCTAGCCATATGCCGAAGATTGAAACTGGGCCCCTTCCTTACACTGTATACAAAAAGCAACTCAAGATGGATTAAAGACATACATGTAAAACCCCAAACTATAAAAACTTTGGAAGACAGCCTAAGCAGTACCATTCTGGACATAGGAACTGGCAAAGATCTCATGACAAATATGCCAAAAGCAATTACAACAAAAACAAATTGATAGATGGGCTTTAATTAAACTTAAGAGCTTCCGCACTGTACAAGAAACTATCAACAGAGTAAACAGACAATCCACAGATAGGGAGAAAATATTTGCAAATTATATCTCTGACAATGATCTAATATCCTGTATCTATAAGGAATTTATACAAATTTATATGAAAACAAACAACCCCATTAAAAAGTAGGCAAAGAACATGAGTAAACACTTTTCAAAAGAAGACATATATGTGGCTAACAATACATATGAAAAAAATATCAGTATCGATGATCATTAGTAAAATGCAAAATAAAACCACAATGAGATAATATCTTACACCAGTCAGAATGGCTATTATTTCCAAGTCAAAGTATAGCAGATGCTGGCAATGTTGCAGAGAAATGGCAATGCTTGTACATAATTATTTGGAGAATAAATTAGTCCAACCATTGTGAAAAGCAGTCTGGTGATTTCTCAAAGACCTAAAAATGTAACTACCATTCCACCAAGCAGTCTCGCTGCTGGCTATATACCCAAGGGAATATAAGTCATTCTACCATAAAGACCCATGCATGCATATGTTCATTGCAGCACCATTCAAAATTGCAAACACATGGGATCAACCTAAATGCCCATCAGTGACATACTGCATAAAGAAAATGTGCTATATACATACCATGGAATACTATGTAGCCATAAAAAAGAATGAGATCATGTCCTTGGTGGAAACATTGATATAACTGCAGGCCATTATCCTTTGCAAACTAACACAGGAACAGAAAACTGAATACGGGTTCTTCTCACTTATAAATGGGAGCTAAATGATGAGAACACATGGACACAAAAAGGGTAACAACAGACACATTGGGGCCTACTTGAGGGTGGAGGTTGGGAGGAGGGAGAGGATTAAACAAAAAACAACTACTGGGTACTAGGCTTACTACCGGTGATGAAATAATCTGTACAACAAATCCTCAAAACATGAATTTACATACATAAAAAACCTGTGAATATCTTCCTGAATCTAAGAAAAAAAAGTTTAAAAAATACATCCAAGTGTTCTATAATGGCATACAGGATAAAAGATAGCTGTATTGTCATTCGTGGTGCTCTGCTGAGATGCTCACTTCACAACAAAACACTCATTTTTCCAACTTCCAACTTTTAGCGGCTTGAGTGCTCCCCCAACAACTTGTCCTTGGCTAAAAAGAGCTACCACTTCCAATTTCACACCCCTTCCCAGAGGCAGTGTACATCCATCAACTGAATGATGAAGAACGTAAAAGGACCAGCCTTCTTTAATCAAATTAGAAAAACTCTAAATGGCTTTCCTAGCCTCAGAGCTTTCCACAAGAGTTGTTAAGACGTTTATAGAGACTGTATCACAGCTAGACCTCTCTGTTTCCCAAACCCTTCTTTCTTTGTTTCGTCACATAAATTAAAAGCAATTCCAATCAATTAGCATACAACTCTTCATATCAGAGCCTGCTTTCCAGGGAATTCAATCTGCAACCACAGCTAACTCGCTCTGAAAATGAAAGGGAAGACTAAACAATTAAGACAGGGGAGTACGATAGAGATGACTATAGAATGTCTAAGGTATAATATAAACAGCACTGCAGTATTTCCATTGTTCTCTTTATGAAAGAAGGGAGAATAGTCATTCTCCTAATCTCCTTAAGCCAAGCAGAAAGGGTACAAGCAAATAAAACCATAGAGCTTGAGAAACTGAGTGTGCTTTCAAAATAAATAAAGCTTCCTCCTTGGCCCACAGCTGTCTGGAGCTATTCTGAACAGATGAATGAGACAAGAGTGTAGGAGTGGTAGCCAGGTAGGCCAAGAATGAATGAATTCCCATGGACCAGAAGAACACAGTCGGATACAGCTAAGTCATCCAGAAAGAACCATAGCTGCTGGAACAAGTAGATACTAGAAGCCAAGAGTTATGCTATACTGTTAAAGAGCATTTTTTTTAAAAAAAGATAAAATCATGACTCTCATACAAAACGAACACATAATCAAAGACTTTATCTCATTTGCTCATGAGAGAATCAGTAAAAGGTCATAAAGAGAATCCAAAGAACAGACATATATAAAAGCCCATCAGTAATGTTGAAATTATAATTTGCACAATAGATGCAAAACTGGCAAAAATCCACAGGGCAATAATCAATTGCATTCTACCAGATACAATTTGCATTACTGTGGAAATGAATCACTTGCTTTCCTACCAGTTTTCTACAACATACAAAGCTGTAAATTAGTAGAAAGGTAACTCAAACAGGTGACCTATGCAGACACTAATATCCTGACATTATGGAAGGACAGAAGCTGAAAGATGTCTCAAAACAGCAGCAGCAGGAGGCATAGATCATGTCAAGGGTATGGTTTACCCGGTGACAGTCCATAACTATCCTACAAAGTAGCCCATACATGAAAGATCATTCTGGATGCTTACCATGGTGGAAAGCATTTTTCAGTTGCTCTAGAGCAAGAAAGAACTCTAACTGAGAATAAAGTTCTATGTCCTCTAAAATCTCATTCATATTCCTCAAGACTTGCCTCTGTCCTGGAGAAACCAGAGTCAAAACGATGGGCAGAGGAGGAGAAAATAAGACTGTACAATATGGAGTTCAGGGTGGCCTGAATGCCATGGGGTGGAGAGGGAGTAGTTTTAAGCTAAACGTAAAGTTTGCATTTTTGTGTAAACTTGGCTGGATGTTGAAACTTAAAAATGAGATAATCGTATGCCTAAAATTCACCAAGAAGCTGTACTGTCCTGGCTACTCTGTTTGCACTTCTGATGCATTTTTTGCACTTTTCTTCCTGCTCCTTACCCAGGAGAGTGAACACCACACACTACATGACCTCGGTTCCCATGTCTTCACTTCTGATTATTCCCAGCCAATGAGGCGGCAGCAGCAGGGCAATAGAGACAGGGAGGAAAGGACAGGCAAAGCATTTATTTCACCTACACTTATACCATGGGTACTGGGTATAGCTGGCTAGTGCCTGTGTTTCTTACCCATGGTGACCATCCCCGTGGGGTCTCCCAGCTACAGTTTCCGCTCTCTAACCCTGTCTTTGCAGGCCTACAACTCTTTACTCCCACTGTTGGGAGTCCCTGGGTGTTTCAGGATTACTTCTCAGTTCCCTTGATCTTACCATTATCTCTGTAAATACCACCTTATTAAACTCCTTTATATTTCATTGTTGACTGTGCCATCTGTTTCCTGATGTGACCCAGACTGATGCATATGGGATCTGTCAAAAATAGCAACTAAAACCATTGAGGAACTGATGGACTGTGATTGAAGCACTGATCTGAGAAAAACCAGTTTTCTTTATGAATTTTACTAGGTCAAGCTTGCTCAATGAAAAAGACTGTGTATGTATATGTACACACATATTTTATTTAAATATACATACATAGTTTATATTAATTATATTATAAACTATATAATATAAACTAATATTAATATACTTAAATGGTGATGAAATATAATACATTTTCATACAAATAGGATATTACAGCCTGGTAGGGTGGCTTATGCCTGTAATCCCAACACTTTGGGAGGTCGAGGCGGGTAGATCGCTTGATGTCAGGAGTTTGAGACCAGCCTGACCAACATGGCAAAAACCCATCTCTACTGAAAATATAACAATTAGTGGGGAATGGCATGTGTCTGTAATCCCAGCTACTTGGGAGGCTAAGGCATGAGAATCACTTGAGCCAGGAAGGTTGAGGCCGCAGTAATCCGAGATCTTGCCACTGCACGCACTCCAGCCTGGGTGACAGAATGACACCTTGTCTCAAAAAAAAAAAAAGTACAGTCTAAATTCTTGTTAGCAGTGTTTCTCACTTAAAAATGTATAGTTTGTAAGGTATCACAGTGTTTTATTATCTTTATATGCAACAATTACTGTAACCAAATTCTCTAATCATGACTATTTAAGCTCTTTGGTGCTGGTATAAACATTGATTTAATGAAAGTTGTTAATACATTTAACCTTACACTTAATTTTACCTATCACTTCTATATTTCAGTCACAGTATATTTTTGAAACATAGACTGTACTAATTTAAACCTCCTCAGTGGATGTGAGCGCTATTTTCTCCATATCCCCAAGCAATGCTATCATTTCATAACTATCATCAATTGAATGCTAACTATATAAGTTGTATTTCAAGCTTCATAAAAACTACGCTTTTAATGATCATATTTTGAACAATTACTCTTGAATAATCTAATAAATTCTGATTTTCTTCCAATCTAGTAGGCAAAATATTAACAGCTCAATTTTTATTTGCAATAACTAGAAGACCAGTTATTTGAATATTAACAATTGTATTTGTTCTTTAACAGTAATGTGTTTTAATGCATTGTTAACATTTCTATTACTATATAATTATTTTCTTGTGGTTTGTAAATTTTTTATTTAACGATAATAGATATGCTTTGAATACCACATTTGTTTCAAAGAAATGTCTTTTCTTTTTCTTTGATTGGTTTCACTTTACTTTCATTTTTGAATTCATATCTTAAATATTTTATCACTGAAATATTTTACTTATGAATTCAAATCTAATCACAATTTATGTATGACCTGCAAGTTACATAAAGGGTTTTCTTTTCTTTCTTTTTTCCTTTCCTTTCTTTTGAGATCGAGTCTCTCTCTGTCACCAAGTCTGGAGTACAGTGGCACCAACCAGGCTCACTGAAACCCTCACCTCCTGGGTACAAGGAATTCTCCTGCCTTAGCCTCCTGAGTAGCTAGGATTTCAGACACATGCCACCATGCCTGGCTAATTTTTGTATTTTTAGTAGAGATGGGATTTCACCATGTTGGCCAGACTGGTCTTGAACTTCCAGCCTCAGGTGATCCTGCTGCCTTGGCCTTACAAAGTGCTGGAATTATAGGCAGTAGCCACTGTGCCCCACCAGTTACATATAAAATTCAGTAAACATATTTGAACCCAAAAGATTACAAAATATTCACCTATATATTCTCTGAGCATCTTTATTATGGATATTTTACTGTTAAATGATAAAATTATTTTACCATTAAATCCTCTATTCATCCATTTACTTAGCTTTACTTTGGAATGTTTTATTTTTCCCCAAGTATCTACCTAGATATTTTATCACTATTGATGCAATTATCTTGAATCAAAAATGATAATCACATGCACTGTCATCATTTTAGAGGTTATATGTGCTCAATGCAATTTGAATGAAAGACTATAGTAAAATTTGGTGTCTAACATGGGACAGTAACACATAGGTAGCTACCAATCCAATGTAGATTCCCAGAATTGTCACATTCTCTAGCCATGAAATGATTAGGCTCAAGATGTATAATAAGTCATAAATAAAAGTTCTCACAAATATGTCTTCAAATTAAAAACTGTGTTTGGGGGGGCAGAAAACTTCAATAAAAAAGGTGAAAGGCAAACCAAAGTCTTGGCATCATGCAAAAGGTCTCATCTTTATAAATGTCTTAGAATGGATTATATTATGGAAACAATAATGTGCCTCCTTGCATCAATCAGATACAGAAAAAAATAGAAAATATCTAACAATACACAGGTTTGGAAAGGATGTGAGAAATTGCAAGTTGTTAAACTATATCAAGAAGAAGTTAACTGATATAAACATGCTAGAGAGAAATCTGCTAATACTAAGTGAAGTTATAGTCAAATATCCCCAAGGACCCAGTGATTCCATTTCTAAGATGTATTGGTGCCATCAAATTGTGTCCTGGAAAAGAGGGCTTAGCCAAGGAGTAAGTGAGGGGTCCAATTCATTTTTTGTTCTGTGCCCACCAAGTCATGTACACTGATGTTTTATATACCCTATATGAATACCTATTAGTCCTCACAAAAATGCCTCATGAGCTAGCTCTGGCTATGTTGTCCCCAGGTAGAAACCATCATATGTGTGACAAGAAGGTAGATAGAACATAGCCATTGGCTACACACATAAATATATACACACATACATAAATACATACACACATATAAATGAACAAAATCTGCATTAATAATAAATCTAAAACACATAATGCTGAGTTAAAGAGGAAATACAGAACAAAACAGCATGACACCATTTATAAACATAAAACATAAATAATAAATTTGGGATAAGTACATGTGTATGCTTTCTTGGTCATACACATATCTTTCAAAATCACACATGAGAAGTGCATGACAAACATACACATCACCTTCAGGATCCTGGACTGGGGAGTGAGAGAAAAGAAACAGCAATGGAGAGCTGGAGCTTTAGTTACAGCAGCAATTTTTTATTATAGTTTTCAAAAGAAGTCTAATGTTAAAAGAAAGAAAAGGGAATGGAAGGGAAGAAGCAAAAGACAGGCAGGGAGAAGAGAGGGGAGAAGGAAGGGAAGGTAGATTAGTCTGTTTTCCCACTGCTGATAAAGACATACCCAAGACTGGGCAATTTACAGAAGAGGTTTAATTAGACTTATGGTTCCATGTGGCCGGTGAAGCCTCACAACCCTGGCAGAAGGCAAGGAAAAGCAAGTAACGTCTTACATGGATGGCAGCAGACAGAGAGAGCATGTGCAGATAAACTCCCATGTTTTAAACCATCAGATTTCATGAGACCCATTCACTATCAGAAGAACAGCATAGGAAAGACCCACCCTCATGATTCAGTCATCTCCCACTGGATCCCTCCCACACATGTGGGAATTATAAGATGGAGATACAAGATGAGATTTGGTTGGGAACACAGAGCCAAACCATATCAGAAGGGAAAGAAGGGGAGGGGAGGGGAGGGGAGGAGAGGGGAGGAGAGGGCAGGGGAGGGGAGGGGAGGGAAAAAGAAAATGAGGATGGGTGAGAGTGAGTGATTTTGAAAGGATGAGTAAATGAAAAAGAGTTTCATTCCCCTTCCCCTCAATGTCACTACATTTCTCCAGTTAAGATTAATGATATAATTTATTGTTTGGATTTATCCTCCTAAAATAAGCTCAGTGGTTTAGTATTATAATACTTTTTTCTGACTACTCTTCAAAAGTAATATAATACATTCTGTCTTTGAATAAATCTTAAGCAGTGTTTTACATTCAGCCTCATACTCCACTTCACAAATTGCTGGTAAATATAGATGTAAATATTTTGTGTATTCAAATTAATTGAATTAATACAGTATCCACTCATTCAATGAACTATGTTTTTTGATAAAAAATGTCTGTTGAATTTATAATGATTAAAAGGTTGTAGCTACTGAGAGAAATCTGTAAGAAAAGTTACAGATTTATAATGAAAATTTACAAGTTTCTTCTAATAGCAGAGTCAGATGAGATGGTTAATCCACAGGGTATTTTCATGGTGATTTTCTACACTCCAGACAAGAACAGCTGCCACTTGGAACAGAGGTATCATCTGACTGATGACCACCTCTAATAATTTGACAGGTTTTTTGTGAGAAGCTGAACAAATAGTGTGCTTTTGGCATAGACTGCATGTTTAAAAACTAATACCTAAAATCATTCCAATTTGGACCTGTACATTTATAACTGTGATGATTTGTTTAAACACCTTGTTAGAGTATTCACTGTGATCTTGGAAGTGGAAAGGTAGTCCAGGAAAAGGTCCCTGTGTTCAATTGCACTGAACACTTAACACTTACCTAAGAACATGAAAAATTCTGGCTTCTAGTGCTGTTTAACCACTAAAAAGGCAATCTAAGAACCAAGTCACTTATCTCTGCATGCCCAAGTATCTTTATTTTAAAAGGGCAGTGAAGTGGGAGCTATACATATTGAATTCTATAAACATACCCAGATTTTATAAAATATTAAGATGGAAATAAGCCATAAATAAAAGTTCTCATGAAGATGTTTGCCTTAAAATTGAAAACTACTCTGTGTGGGGAAAAGAGACTCCCATAAAAAGGTGAAAGACAAGCCAAAGTCTGAGCTTACACACGGGAAAGGTTTTTTCTGCATAATGCTTATCTAAAAAAATGAAAATTTCATTATTTCCTATAGTCATTCTCTTCTTAAAATTCCTTAGAGCTTTTAATTCCATGGTGAATATAAACTCTCTAGTTTCCAGCTTACGCTTTCAGAGTTCTCTCTTTTTACTCAGTATACAAAGTCCTAAAAGTACTCTGGCCATCTGAATTTTCACATATGCTGCTTGGGGAACAACATTCCTCTTTCCTCCTGGCTAACTGCTATTTATTGTTGGAAGCTCCGTTCATATATCACCTCTTCTGAGAAGCCTTCCTTGATCAGAAAATCTATGTTCCTCTTATGTTCTCTTAAGGTTTAATGTGCATACTTTTATAATATATTACTCTTCTCCTAATTATTGAATTTATCTCATTTAAATTTATGAGAACTGAGCTGCTTCATTCATTTTGGTAACATATGTACTGTGTAGAATTTCTAACGCAAAGCACTTAATAAATAACTTTTGAATGAATAGAGAAAAAAGAAGTCATGCATGTAGTTCCCTCCATGAAATTTATATTAGGGTTATTTTTGAACACGAAGAGTTACATTTCATCTAAATTTACTAATATTTGTAGTTACTGTTCTAACTTTCTGAGTAGCAGTGGGTGGGTTGAAGATTGTACCTCAGACATAAAAATTAATTTATTGATTTTTCTCAGTTGTGACATGTTCTATCATAAAAAGGGAGAGTAAGAAAAAGAAGCCCTCTAGGCCAGGTGCAGTGACTTATGCCTGTAATCCCAGCACTTTGGGAGGCTAAGGCAGGTGGATCACTTGAGGTCATGAGTTTGAGACCAGCTGGGCCAAAACGGTGAAACCTCATCTCTACTCAAAATACAAAAATATAGCCAGGTGTGGTGGCATGCACCTGTAATCCCAGCTACTTGGAAGGCGATACCTGAGAATTTCTTGAACCTTGGAGGAGAATGTTGCAGTGAGTCAAGATCATGCCACTGCACTTCAGCCTGGGTGAGAGTGAGACTCTGTCTGAAAATTACAAAAGAAAGAAAGAGAGAAAGAGAGAGAGAGAGAGAAAGAAAAAAGGAAGAAAGAGAGAAAGAAAGAAAGGAGGGAGAGAGGGAGGGAGGAAGGGGAAGGAAGGAAGGAAGGAGGAAGGGAGAGAGAGAAAGAAGGGAGGGAGGGAGGGAAACCGTCTAAGAGAAATATTCATCTGTAATAACAAAAAAAATGTTTTTCTAAAAAAATACTGTTTCTCAAATGTCTAAAAATAAAACATTCTTTCTTAGTATCACGTTTCTCTCATTTTCAGATTAGAAAGCATAAATAACAGAAAGACAGAAAGGGAATGGCAGCCAAGTGAAATGAAAACAGAAGAACCAAAGCAAGAAAATAAGAGCCTAATATGCTATCAACACATCATGAGTAATATCACTATTGTAATTCATTCCTTTCAAATGCTGAAATCATTAGCACAATTTAGATTTTTCAAACACTGGTACCAAAGCATAAATCTGGCAGAAGATATATTATTTTTCATTCATATAATGAAAAGAGATATTTATGAATATATAAAATTGGAAACATGTTCCTGCTTTAAAAAATATCATTAATGAGGTATGCAAATAGACCTCTCATCTGTTTTTGAAATAGTCATAAAAGGCAAGTTATTCATCTTGGGAAAATACAGCCATTATAAAGCATATCAACCACATCTTCAATCTTCTTTACATTTAAGAAGATACAGTACCTTGTGATGTTAGGGGATACCGATAAGAAATATTTTGGGTAATTTATTCCATTCGGTTCATTTTATTTTCCATATACAAAATGTTGTGCTATTGCAAACCGAAACCTTGCTGCAATCAGTGCTATTGCTAAGATTCAGAGTAGATGCTGAAGAATCATCAGGTTAAAGTATTGATAATTTAACATACTCCATTTTATTACTTGTTTTGTGTAAGTTTCACTCTGTGACCAAGCACATGCTCCTTTGAAATTCTTCCTTGGGCTATAGGATACATAATGTCACACTGCACAAAAGAAAAGAGAAGCCATTTAACCTTCCTCGTGGCTTTTGAGAGAGAGAGAGAGACAGAGAGAGAGGGAGAAAATAAAAATATATATATAATATATATAATATGTTATGTATATAATAAAAATATATATAAATATATAATATATATTAGATTTTCATATATATTATATATATATATACGCACATATATATATACACATAAAATAGCAAAGACATGGAATCCATCCAAATGCCCATCAATGAGAGACTGGATAAAGAAAATGTGATGTGTGTGTGTGTGTGTGTATATATACATACACACACACACATACATACATACCATGGAATACTATGCAGCTATAAAAAAAACAAGATCATGTCCTTTGCAGGGACATGGATGGAGCTGGAAGCCATTATCCTCAGCAAACTAACATAGGAACAGAAAACCAACACTGCATGTTCTCACTTGTAAGTGGAAACTGAACAATGAAAACACGTGGACACAGGGAGGGAAACCATACACAATGGGACCTGTCAGTAGGGGGCTAGGGGAGAGAGAGCATCAGGATAAATAGCTAATATATGCAGGGCTTGATATCTAGGTGATGGGCTTATAGTGGCAGCTAACCACTATAGCACACATTTACCTACATAACAAACCTGCACATCCTGCACTGGCATCCCAGAATGTAAAATAAAAGTTAATTTAAAAAAATTAATTTTCCTTGTCTTATATATTTTTGAATAGCTATAAAAGAAACATTCAGGACAAATATTTAAGGTGATAGATATCCCAAGTACATTGATTTTTATCTTTACAAGTTATATAAATGTATTAAATTATCAGATACACCCCCAAACTATGTCCATCTATTATGCATCACTAAAAAAATAAGATAAATGCAATTATAATTGAGAACTTTTTTTTTTTTTGCTAATACAAGTCTACTGATGAAGATAATGGAATTCATGTATGAGGGAGATAAAATTTCACTTAATTGGAGTTCGAAGTTAGAGTTCCTTACTAACAAATATTTCACGAATGCTCATCTGTTAGAACCATTCCTAGTCTTACAAAAACAGTCAGCATCAGATTTGGCTCCTTGACTGTAGTTACCTCTGTAAGCACCTGTGTTCAAGGAAGCTGCAGATCTGTTTGTTTGAGAATTATAAGTGTACCACAAAGACTTCCCTGACAGCTTTATGCAGAAGCTAGAATATTTCTTGGTATAGTAAGAGTATTTCTTATGCATACATTTTCCCTGAAATTAAGTCAGCTCTAGCATCTATTCTGTTATGGAGAACTACTCTTTGGAAACTAAATCATAATTTCACAGCATTTGCCAGGTATGTTTCGAACATCTGCATTACTGATAATATGAAATCTAAACACACAAGCAAAAACTATACTACAAAGTACCTTCTATTACCTTGTGAAATATACAAAAAATAAAGGAAATTTAAATGGCTCTAATTAAATACAAGCTACCAATTAAAGAAAACCCTCTTAAAGCTAAGGAGAGCTTAAATATTTATTTAACTATGGTTGCAGGAATTATGTAACTCAATAATACTATTAATTGCATATGCACTTTAATGAGTTTTCTGTTGGGAAGGTCCAGAAGGCTTAATCCCCAAAAGTGATACATGCTAATAATATTGTAATGTTAACGTTATGCAATTCAGATTAACATGTCCAAAGTCCAGCTATATGTTCAGCTCATAAATGAAATTAACTACACAACATTTAAGATTCATTCAAACCTAAAAGAAATCTTCCCTTTATTTTACAAATTTATTTCTTATTAGGAAAATGCAATGCTCAAGTTTCAGATTCATTATTTTTAATTCACTCCAATTGTCTTAAAAGAATAGTATAATGTCGATGATACAATTAGAGATTCTTAAGCCTTTGGACACTCTTTTCTTAACCACAGGGTCTGGCTTTGATTTGTTTCTCACTTAGCATGCTGATAGGGGCAGTTTTTTGAAGAATGCTTAAGAATTTTTGGTTTGTGTCATAATTAAGATGAAAATAAGCACATGAGAAAACTTGATGAATAAAAGCCTTGTCATGCTGATGCTTCTTGAATAATAAGAATTAGTCTTTTTTGAGGTTCTAATATCTCAAGTGCATTTCTGGTCTTCCAACAACACGTTAGAGCAAATGTTGTGTGAGACAGAGTTTAGCAACTCTCTTCCACTCCTTTGTAAGCATTTAGAGTATGTCTTTGGTCTTAAATCTGGTTGTCAACCATTTAAGAGCTTGTTGAAAAATGCAAAGGTCAAGCACTAAGTCAATGGTACCAATTTAGCTTTCAAATTAAAAAACTTAAAAAAAAAAACAACAACTGATGATGTGACTAACTTTATTTTTAAGACAACCATGAAATGAAGTTCTTGCTCTGTGACTAGGCTCACAAAGCCAGATCCAATAGAAAGCCCTGGCTGATCATCAATGATTGATTTACAATAAAGGAAAAGGGACATGAAAACCTGTTGAAGCACTCACATGGAAAACAGTGATGCTGAAGAGCTACAACAGACAGCCTGGAGAAAAGCACAGAAGAGGCTACAGCTACTTGTCACAGATTCCTTTCTTCCGAAGTTAAAACTGTCAAACAATTCTTTCCCCTTGGAAAAGCATATGTTTCCATATATCATTTGAGAACTGTTGGGAGAATTCAGTGGGACAGTTGAAAAGTCCCTGTTGGTTGGTGAAATAGATCTTCTAGAGAGACTGCATCAGGATCAATTACTCCAGGTCTCTCTTGAATGGTGGCAAGGCAACTGAGTAAGAGAATGATTTATTGAACAATTTAACAGGTGGTGTGCTGGGTGGGAAGTATCTATGGGATGTGTCCATGGAGGAAAAAATAAAATCAATTCTATAATGAAATATTTGGTTGGCTGTAGTTGCCAAAGATAAATTCCAGAAATGGAGCTCCCCTGAAGAAAATTCAGTAAGAAGTAGAAGAAATTGTACAGTCTAGATAATGGTGGGGTCGGGAGTAGGGGAGTCCACAATTTAGACTAGTATCCCTAGAAAGCTACCTAAAGGAACGACTATTAGAATTCACTAATTGTCAATTATTTAGAAGTGGAACAAAATACTGATAAGAGACCAAGCTTATAGCTTAGCTTATAGTCCTAGCTCCCAGCCTTATCCCCAGCCTCAAGGTCTGAAGTTGTTTTCTATTTTCTTTTATTGTAACACAAAAATTTTATTCTAAATTTTGCATACTAGTTCATTGCACTAATCAAATAAATCATGCACTAAGCACAAATTGCTTAGTTCTTCATTCTGCTCATTCCTCTGGGTGTGTGTATGTACAGCCAGCTGTAGAGTTAAGGTTTTTCTTTTGAAATATTACAGATATTTCTTGGAGCTGTTGTAGCTACTCTTTTTATAAAGAAAAGACTACTCAATTAAACTTAAAGGTTAACCATGCTTAGCAGTTAACTTTATTAGATAATTTTAAGTTTGCTTGATAATTCTCTAAGATGCAGCAAAGGGCTTTATCTATGTCATTCTCAAATTTTTTGCCAAAAAAGAAAAAAAAAAAAGTTTGCTTCTACATGAAGCAGTGGTAGGTTGAAACAGTGAAAATGACAGTCAACTAGAAGATTTGGAGCCAGATCACACCACGAAAACCAACTAGACAGACACGTTTTCATAGCCAGAGAGCCCAATAGACCAGATAACAGACCAAAGCAAACATTTAATTGCTTGCATGTTGAAGTTAATTTTGATGGAAGTACCTCTTTGATGGTCCATGGTTTCAATACATGCATATTATTGATGACAATATTATGTCATCTACAAGCAAAATAACTTCATTAAAATTACAACTCAAATAAAGTATCTTTTAGCATTTCTCCCCTTTTGCCCTTTTCAAAAAGTATGGGGAAATCCTGCTTTGTTCTACTGTAATCTAAGTATCACTTCTTACTGAAAACTCTCTCGGTTCTCAAAATGTAGATGTACAGTGCTTTTCAATCATATATTGTGTATTAGTCTGTTCTCACTCTGTTAATAAAGATGTATCTTAGACTGGGTAATTTATAAAGAAAAAGAGATTTAATGGACTAACAGTTTCACATGACTAGGGAGGCCTCACAGTCGTGGTGGAAAGTGAATGAGGAGCAAAATAATGTATTACATGGTGGCAGGCAAGAAAGCTTGTGCTGAGGAACTCCCATTTATAAAACCATCAGACCTGGTGAGACTTACTCACTATATGAGAACAGTATGGGGGAAACCACCACCATGACACAATTATCTCAGATAAATACTTTTAGTCCTAGAAATGGGGAATTGTTTTATTCCACTAATTTATGAAAATGTGAGCAAATTTTCTCTGATGCTGTTCTCAGCACTAGAGTCCTGATGTCCCATTCTTTACAGTGGCAGGTTGATATGCTGGGGTTCTGAAACACACACAGTTCTTCTGAACTCAAATGTGATTTCTATCTCACTGTCATATTTATGACTTTGTATTCTTTTGCTTTATTTTAGAACAGTTCTCAGATGGACCCCAGCATATGTAACAGTTCACAGTGCTTCATTTTGCGGGACTGTATTCTCAGAATGGGACTTGCCACCACCAACCCTCCCTACACACACACACACACACACACACACACACACACACTCTCTTTTATCTCTCCTTGCCCTCTCCCTTCATTTTTACTTCATTCCTACAATTTGACAAACTGATTTTGTCAATTTGTGGGTAGGGCCAGTAGAACAGCACTCTGGGTGACACAAAGATCAGTAGCTTTTGTCTTTGGAAAAGATTGCATTGCTGAAACATAGGTGAAACAGCAAACAGGAAGAAACTGATGAGTCATCATTATAAATGCATATACTCTCAGGTGGACATGCTCATGCCTTTTTAGAAAAGAGTAGGGAGTTCATAAATTACTCAATCCACTAGTCATGTCAGGTCCATCAATCCTGCAGATAGTGGTATGTCCCCCTCGTGTTGATTGCTAGGCCTAGTTCCCAATATTGCTGTGTATTTTCATCTTATTTTGATTTTGTAATGTTTTATAGCTCTCTCAGTAAGAAGCTAGGAAAGATCATATTTGGAGCTGCCAGGCAAACTCCTTTTTAAGAAACTGATGAAATTATATACGTTATCAGAACTCTAAAATGTATTACCTTACTCTATTTAATTTCATTGATAAAACATGTAACTCAGGTTTTACTCTGGGGTATTGCTCCTCTGACACGAAACCTCAGGAAAGTCAAGTCCCTTCTAGGTATCACCAATAAATCAGAACACAAACATGAAACCACTGGGGCCATGTTATAAGTTTATTATTCTAAAATCACAGTAAGTAAAGAGAAAAGCTAAAGAAAGGAGGAAATGCAAGCAAGGAGACAGAGCAGCAAGCCAGTGAACTCCAAAGTCCCTACCAGGACTAACATTCTAAACCCACGAATTATGTATGAAAGTACACACTAGGAATCAATCAACATTAATGATCAGGAATGCTGTAGTAGGCAGAATTCTAAATTGGTCCCAAGATTCCCATCTCTTGGTGGACACTTCTTGCATAACCTCCTCCCTTTGAGTGTGAGAAGAACTCGCAGATATTCTGGGATTTTATTCATATGATTTGGTTATGCTATATGGGAATTATGTGATTATGATGCCTAATTAGACTGGGCAGGGTGGCTCATGCCTATAATACCAGCACTTTGGGAGGCTGAAGCAGGAAGACTGCTTCAGTCAGCCCAAAAGTTTGAGACCAGCCTGGGAAATAGAATGAGAAAAAATTATCCCATTTTTTTCCTACTAAAAATGACAATTTTTATCTCTACGAAAAAAATTTAAAAAAAAACAAAAACACTTAGCTCTGCATGCTGGCACATATATGTAACCCCAGGTGCTCATGAGGCTGAGGTGAGAAGACTACTTGGACCCAGAAGTTTGAGACTGCAGTGCGCCACGATCATACTACTGCACTCCAGCCTGAGTGACAGAGCAAGACCCTGACCCTTAATCAAAAAGTCCCTTATTAGTTGGCTTTTAAATAGACCTGACCTAATCTAATGAGGCCTTTAAATCTGAGTGAGAGATAGAGTCAGAAAAATTCAGGCAATCTCTTGCTGGCCTGGGAAAAAGGACACATCCACGTTGTGAACTACCTATGGAGGAACCACGTGGCCAGAACCCTTTAGTTGCTAACAGCACCCACGGCACATAGCCATAAATAAATGAAGAAAGACTGAAAGAAACAAAGAAAGAATGAATGAATGAATGAACAAATGAACAAACAGGAATCTCAGTTCCACAAGCACAAAAAAAAAAAAAACAAAAAAAAACTCCAACTTTTCCTAACAAGCCGAATGAGCTAACAGGAGGACCCTGAGCCTCACATGTGCATAAGGCAGCTGATACCTGCATTGCATCTTTGAGACCCAAAGCAGAGAATCCCATTAAGCCATTCCCAGACTTGTGATCCAAAACAACTGTGAGTCAATAAATGTGTTTTTTTAGGCCATTCAATCTGTGGTCCCTTTTTACATAGCAATGGAAAACTAATACAGGTACAAATGCTGATGCTTTGCAATTAAACAAGCTCACATGTGTAAAGCTCCTTGGCACAGAAACTGTTACAGAGTGACTAGCTTTTAAATAATTGTTCTTTTATCCATACCATGTATCGTAGGTCCCAGGCAATAGTGATAAAAGGAATATTTTTCAGTATTGGCTTGGAAAAATGTATGATAAATTCTGGAAGGCTTACCACTGTCCAGTAACATGGCATCTCATGGTCTTTGTAATGTAGACTGTGGTGCTGTTATACATTATAAAAAGCAAACTCACTTTTCCAGTTCAACTCCAATGAACAAGGAGCATGTTTATCAACTGAGTGGGGAGGCATCATTGTAACGCTTACTAATGGCCATAGACTAATGCACTGGTTTTCCTTTGTTTTCTTTTTCCTCTATTTTACTAATTTTCCAGGTTATGGACTCTGATATTTTTTTCTATGGTATATTAGTTTTCTAGGACTACTGTGACATATCACCACAAACTGGTGACTTAAAATGACAGAAATGTATTGTCTCATAGCTCAGGAGGCTCCAAAATTAAGGTGTCAGCAGCGTTTGTCCTTTCCAGTAGGTCTGAAGGAGAAAACATCCCAAACCTCACTCCTAATTTCTGGTGCTTTCTGGCAATCTTGTCATTCCTTGTCATTCTGAGGCATCTTCCAATCTCTACCTCCATCTGCCCATTGCTTTTTCTGTGTACCTGTATATCTTGTTTTTTTCTGTCTCCTGTAAGGACACAGCCTATGGATACAGGGATAACTCTGATGCAGTAATAATCTTATCTTGGTCCTCACCTTAATTACATTTGTGAAGACCATATTCCCGCATGAAGTCATATTTTGAGATTCTGGGTAGATACAATACACTATTCAACCCATTACATGTGATAGCATCCACCAAGCAAAACACTCCTCTGGACGTGTATTGCTTGCTTAATTAATATACAAACAATTTCATAACTGAGTAATGTGAGTGATTATATTACTTAAAAACAATCTGCTAAATAATTTAAGACAAAAAATAAATTTAAGACATAAAAGATGGACAGTGATCAGTGAAAAGAGCATCAGGCTAATTATAAAGTAATCTTTGTTTAAGTTCATCAGCAGGTTTGAGATTATCAGCAAATTTCTAACATCTCTAGATCTTCATCTTTTATGAATTAAATATATTGTATTAGGTGATCTTGAAGATGCTTTCTAGTTCCAACGTTTTATGATTCTACTGATTATAATTTTTATTCAATTATTTTGTGATAGTAAAATGGCATATATACCACTTGGGAGATATAAGTATTATGTTTTACACTATTTTTTTTCTGTTTACATTAAAAGAAAGGGAAAGAGAGTTAGCTTTCCCCAAGCACTGTCTTCATAAGTTCATGCAAAGTAAACTGAAGGAATCTTTCACTGTGAAAATGTTCTGCAGAGGAAACAATCGCACAGGTAAGAACTGGTTTGTGGATCAGGCTCTACTGATTCAAAATTCAGGCAAATTTCATTAACTCATATATTTTTAGCATCAAACAAGTTTAGGGATAAAAAGTAATAGGTTTAAATACATGCATGATGCTCATGATTCTTTTAGGATGTTACGGGAAAAAATCAATTTTAACTCAAAGCACAGTGTGCTTATTTACCCTGAACTTCTAAAGTAAAGAATGAAAACTGTAAGAGAATGGTATGCAAATAAAACAAACTTGGCTAAAAACGGTTCTCTCTCACCTCTCCCCACTGCCAAGCCAAACAAACAAACAAATTCTATCTTTAGTAATCGTCACAGGTATGATGCTTTTTCATTTTTCAATCCATTTCCCCTTTATTCTTTTAGTTATTAGTTCTTACTCTCACTCCTCTCCTCAAGCCTTTGACAACTTCCAGCTACACTTTCAATGATCTTTCTCTCTCTTTCATTTTTTTTTCTAGGTGGAGTCTCACCCTGTTGCCAAGTCTGGAGTGTAATGGCATGATTTTGGTTCACTGCAACCTCTGCCTCCTAGGTTCAAGTGATTCTCCTGCTCAGCCTCCCAAGTAGGTGGGATTATAGGCACATGCTACCATTCCCAGCTAATTTATTTTAAATGTATTTTTAGTAGAGATGGGATCTCACTATGTTGGCCAGGCTGGTCTCGAACTCCTGACTTCAGGTGATCCACCTGCCTCAACCTCCTAAAGTTCTGGGATTCCAGGCATGAGCCACTGTGCCTGGCTCAATGATCTTTCTCTATCTTACTGAGAAAATAGAAATCATGAAAAGTAGCATTCATGTGCACTCAGTAACAGTCCATTGTCCCCTTTAGCCCTACCTGTCTTCCTATCACCATGACCCAGCTGTCTAAGCAGCTGCTTAAATGTGCCCCTTTGTTGCCCACAGATTCTCATTTCAGGTCCTCAAGGGCACAACACCAGCAATTCTCCTCTCTCCCTCCTGAATTATCAATCTATTTTTCTCTTTAACATTCTAGCCTACTACGTTTAAAAAAAGCAACCAAGAAAAAACCTTTTAAGTAATAATCTCAAATCCATAACATCCTCCAGTTATGCCCTGTTTCTCTGCTTCCATTTTCATCAAAACTTTGTGAAGTTATCCAATCCTTTTCTCTCTTTCAGTCTTGAACTCACTGCAATCACACTTGCATTCCAAATACCTCATTACAACAGTTTTTTTCCAGGCTGCTCTAACCTGCGTTTTGATAAATCTAGCCATCAGTTTTCAGTTTCTGTTTGACCTCTTAGTAGTAGCATTTAAATCCATGTCTCCTCCCTCCTAAAAACACTTCCTCCATTTGCGTTCCCACTCCCTGCTCTCTCTGCTTCTCCTCCCAGACCCAGCCATACCTTCTATTTCTGGTTCTAAATCTGCTTCTTATCTCTGACTCACAAAGTCCTTGCTCTTGTTATCTCTCTCATTCTTATTTTTGTATTTTCTCCTTGTCTCTTCTGTATCTGTAGCTCACTTCGTTCAATCTCTTGTCTTATATTTTTAACTGTCTATCTCTTCTGAAGCCCAGACTGAAATACCTAACCTCTTTTCTCTTAAACAAATAGCAGCACCAGAAATTTAAAATATCCCCAAATGAACCACTGATTTCCTCTCCTTCCACTGCTGCCACCCTGAGTCAAGCCAAAAACACTTCCTAGCCACAGAACTGCAGTAACCACCCACCTACTCTCCCTATGTCTTCCTCCTGCCCTGTCCCAATCTATTCCATACCATACCCCTAAAGATCCTCTTACAGAGTCAGATTATTCCACATCTCTGATACTAAGAGGGAAGACAAAATCCATTAGAAGAAAATAGAGTTAATTTTTATGTTTTAAATAAATGCTATTCTTACACAAAATCAAACTGCTGTAATTCATTTTGAGAAGAAAGAATAGCCTTACATTGCTAAGTAAAGAAAAAATTCATTGTAATCCCAGCACTTTAGGAGGCTGAGGCAGGCAGATCATTTGAGTTCAGGAGTTCAAGACAAGCCTGGCCAACATGGCGAAACCCTGTCTCCACTAAAAATACAAAAATCAGCTGGGCATGGTGGTGTGCACCTATAGTTTCAGCTACTCAGTAGCTGAGCCTCACCTGGCCTGGTCCTGGCTATATCTCCTGTTTCATCTCCTGATATCTCTCTCTGCCCCTTGTGCCCAGGCCACACTGCCCCATTCCTGTTTCTTTTTTATTTATTTCAACTTTTACTTTAGATGCAGGGGTCATGTGCAGATTTGTTACACAGGGATATTGAGTGATGCTGAGTTTGGATATGAATCTCTTCATCTACATTAATTAAGCCACTGTGGAAAGCAGTCTAGGGATTTCTCAAAGAAAAAACAGCTGCTATTCAAACCAGCAACCCCATTAGTGGATATAGGCCCAAAGGAAGATAAATTATTTTACTAAAAAGACACATTCACTCATATGTACATCACAGCGCTATTCACAATAGCAAAGACTTGCAATCAACCCAGGTACCCATCAGTGGTAAATTCAATATAGAAAATGTAGTACATATATACTGTGGAATACTACACAGCCATAAAAAATAAAATCATGGACTTCTGCTAAGATGACCAAATAAGAACAGCTCCGGAGCACAATTCCCAGCAATAGAAATGCAGAAGGCAAGTGATCTCTGCATTTCGAACCAAAGTATGAAGTTCATTTCAATGGGACTGGTTGGACAATAAGTGTAGCCCAAGGAGGGCAAATTGAGGTAGGGTGGGACGCTGCTTCACTCGGGAAGTGCAACTGACTGGAGGATCGGGGACTTTACCCCCTCGGCACTCCAGTTCAGATACTGCACTTCTCCCATGGTTGTTGCAACCCACAGTCCAGGAGAACACCACTGGGATGAAAATCACTAGGAGTTACCAGCACAGATGTGAGCAACAGCTTAGGCCAGCCTGGCACTGTGAGTTGTCAGCACAAAACTAGGCAGAAGTTTTGACTAGAGCAGAGAGAACCTGTGGGACAGATCTACCTGCCCCCACCCCAGAAAGAGGGAGAGCTGAAAGCAGGGAGACAGGTGATACGACTTGGCAGGTCCCACACTAACAAAGACCAGCAAACTGAAGCCCTATTGCTTGAGAGTTTCACAGCCAGCACATCAGTTTGAGCTCAACCCAGGATGACTGACCTCAGTGTGGGGAGGGCATCTGCCATTATAAAGTCAGGTCTAAACTCACCTGAGTAAACAAAAGCCAGAGGAAACCTACATAGCAGCTGAGCTGAGTCCGAGGCAGCCTAGCAGACCCTTGTATAACAAAACAAAACAAAAAAAAGAATGCCTCATACAGCAGAGGGTCTTGACTGTTAGAAGAAAAACTAAAAAACAAAAAGAAATAGCTTCAACATCAACAGAAAGAACATCCACTCAGAGACCCCATCCGAAATCACCAACTTCAAAGATAAAAGATAGATAAATCCATGAAGATGGGGAAAAAACAGCACAAAAAGGATGAAATCATCAAAACACAGAATGCCTCTTCTCCTTTAAGAAATCACAACTACTCACCAGCAAGGGAACAAAACAGGATGGAGAATGAATTTGACGAATTGACAGAAGCAGGCTTCAGAAGATGTGTAATAACAAAATTCTTAGAGCTAAAGAAACATGTTCTAACCCAATGCAAAGAGACTAAAAACTTTGAAAAAAGGTTAGACAAAATGCTAACTAGAATAACTGGCTTAGAGAAGAACATAAATGACTTGATGGAGCTGAAAAACACAGCACGAGAACTTCATGAAGCATACATAAGTTTCAGTAGCCAAATCAACCAAGCAGAAGAAAGGATATCAGAGACTGAAGATCAACTCAATGAAATAAAATGAGAAGGCAAGATTAGAGAAAAAAGAGTGAAAAAAAATGAACAAAGCCTCCATGAAATATGGGATTATGTGAAAAGACCTACTCTGTGCTTGACTGGAGTACCTAAATGTGATGGGGGAGAATGAATCGAAGCTGGAAACCATCTTCAGGATATTATCCAGGAGAACTTCCCCAACCTAGCAAGACAGGCCAACATTCAAATACAGGAAATACCAAGAACACCACAAAGATAATCCTCAAGAAGAGCAACCCCAAGGCACATAATCGTGAGATTCATCAGGATTGAAATGAAGGAAAAAATGCTAAGCGCAGTCAGAGAGAAAGGTCAGGTCACCCATAAAGGTAAGCAATCAGACTCACAGTGGATCTCTCAGAAGAAACTCTACAAGCCAAGAAAGCGAGGGGGCCAATACTCAACATCCTTAAAGAAAAGAACTTTTAACCCAGAATTTCATATCCAGCCAAATTAAGCTTCATAAGTGAAGGAGAAATAAAATCCTGTACAGACAGGCAATTGCTGAGAGATTTTGTTGCCACTCTACTTGCCTTACAAGAGCTCCTGAAGGAAGCAATAAACATGGAAAGGAACAACCAGTACCAGCCACTGCAAAAATTTACCAAATAGCAAAGACCAACAACACAGTGAAGAAACTGTGACAACTAACGGGCAAAGCAACCAGCCAGTAACACATGGCAGATAAAAATTCACACATAACAATATCAACGTTAAATGTAAATGGCCTGAATGCCCCAATCAAAAGACACAGACTGGCAAATTGGATAAAAAGTCAAGAACCATCAGTGTGCTGTATTCATGAGACCCATCTCACTTTCAAAGACACATATAGACTCAAAAAAATAAAGGGATGGAAGAAGATTTACCGAGCAAATGGAGAGCAAAAAAAAGCAGTAGTTGCAATCCTAGTCTCTGATAAAATGAATTTTAAACCTACAAAGATCAAAAGAGACAAAGAAGGGCATTACATAATGGTAAAAGGATCAATGCAACAAGAAGTGCTAACTACCCTAAATATATATGCAGCCAATACAGTCACACCCAGATACAAAAGCAAGTTCTTAATGACCTACAATGAGACTTAGACTCCTGCACAATAATAGTGGGAGACCTTAACACTCCACTGTCAATATTAGACAAATGAGACAGAAAATCAAAAAGGATATCCAGGACTTGAACTCAGATCTGGACCAAGTGGACCTACAAACACCTACAGAAATCTCCACCCCAAATCCACAGAATATACATTCTTCTCAGCACCACATCACACTTACTCTATAACTGAACACATAATTGGAAGTAAATCACCCCTCAACAAATGCAAAAGAATGGAAATCATAACAAACAGTCTCTCAGACCACAGTGCAATCAAATTAGAACTCAGGATTAAGAAACTCACTCAAAACCATACAACTACATGAAAACTGAACAACCTGCTCCTGAATGACGACTAGATAAACAATGAAATGAAGGCAGAAATAAAGATGTTCTTCGAAACCAATGATAACAAAGACACAGCGTACCAGAATCTCTGGGACATATTTAAAGCAGCGTCTAGAGGGAAATTTATAGCAATAAATGCCCACATGAGAAGTGAGGAGAGATCTAAAATCGACACCCTATCATCAAAATTGAAAGAGCTACAGGAGCAACATCAAAAAAACTCAAAAGCTAGCAAAAGACAAGAAATAACTAAGATCAGAGCAGAACTGAAGGAGATAGAGACACAAAAACCCCTTCAAAAATCAATAAATACTGGAGCTTGTTTTTTGAAAAGATAAAAAAAATAGACCACTAGGCGGACTAATAAAAAAGAGAAGAGAGTAGAATCAAATAGATGCAATAAAAAGTGATAAACGAGATATAATCACAGATTCCACATATATACAAACTACCATCAGAGTTTACAAAAACAGCTCTATGCACATAAACCAGTAAATCTGGGAGAAATGGATAAATTCCTGGACACTTGCACCCTCCCAAGACTAAACCAGAAAGAAGTTAAAACCCTGAATAGACCAATAACAAGGTCTGAAGTTGAGGCAGCGATTAATAGCCTACCAATCAAAAAAAGTCCAGGTCCAGATGGGTTCAGAGACGAATTCTACAAGAGGTACAAAGAGGAGCTGGTACCATTCCTTCTGAAACTATTCCATACAATACAAAAAGAGGGAAGCCTCCATAACTCATTTTACAAGACCGACATCATCCTGATACCAAAACCTGGCAGAGACACAGCTAAAAAAGGAAACTCCAGGCCAATATCCATGATGAACATAGATGCAAAAATCTTCACTAAAATACTGGAAAACTGAATACAATAGCACATCACAAAGTTTATCCGTCACGATCAAGTAGGCTCCATCCTGGGGGTGCAAGGCTGGTTCATCATATGTAAATCTATAAACATAATCCATTACATAAACAAAGACAAAAACCACGATTATCCCAATAAATGCACAGAAGGCCTTCGACAAAATTCTTCAGCCCTTTATGATAAAAACCCTCAATAAACTAGGTATTGATGGAATGTATCTCAAAATAATAAAAACTATTTATGACAAACCCACAGCCAATATTATACTGAATGGGCAAAAACTGGAAGCATTCCTTTTGAAATCTGGCACTAGACAAGGATGCCCTCTCTTACCACTCGTATTCAATATAGTATTGGAAGTTTTAGCCAGAGCAACCAGGCAAGAAAAAGAAATAAAAGGTATTCAATTAGGAAAGGAGGAAGTCAAATTGTCTCTATTTGCAGATGACGTGACTGTATATATAGAAGACCCCATCATCTCAGCCCAAAATCTCCTTAAGTTGATAAGCAACTTTAGCAAAGTCTCAGGATACAAAATCAATGTGCACAAATCACAAGCAGTCCTACACACCAATAAAAGACAAACAGAGAGTTAAATCAAGAGTGAACTCCCATTCACAATTGCTACAAAGAGAGTAAAATACCTAGGAATACAACTAACAAAGGATTTAAAGGATCACTTCAAGGAGAACTACAAACCACTGCTAAAGGAAATAAGAGAGGACACAAACAGAGGGAAAAACATTCCATGCTCATGGTAAGGAAGAATCAATATTGTGAAAATGGCCATACTGCCCAAAATAATTTATAGATTCAACACTATCCTCATCAAGCTACCATTGACCTTCTTCACAGAACTGGAAAAAACCACTTTAAAATTCATATGGAATCAAAAGAGAGCCTGCATAGCCAAGACAATCCTAAGCAAAAAGAACAAAGCTAGAGGCATAACACTACCTGACTTCAAACTATACTACAATGCTACCGTAATCAAAACAGCATGGTACTGGCACCAAAACAGAGATATAGACCAATGCAACAGAACAGAGGCCTCGGAATCAACACCACACATCTACAACCCTCTGTTGTTTGACAAACTGGACAAAAACAAGCAATGGGGAAAGGATTCCCTATTTAATAAACAGTGCTGGGAAAACTGGCTAGCCATGTGCAGAAAGCTGAAACTGGACCCCTTCTTTACACCTTACACTAAAATTAACCCAAGATGGATAAAGATTTAAACATAAGACTTAACACCATAAAAACCCCAGAAGAAAACCTAGGCAATACCATTCAGGACATAGGCACAGGCAAGGACTACTTCATGACTAAAACACCAAAAGCAAAGTCGGCAAAAGCCAAAATAGACAAATGGGATCTAATTAAACTTAAGAGTTTCTGTACAGCAAAAGAAACAATCATTAGAGTGAACTGGCAACCAACAGAGTGGGAAAAAGGATTTGCAATCTACCCATCTGACAAAGGGCTAATATCCAAAATCTACAAAGAACTAAAGCAGATTTACAAGAAAAAAAACAAAACCATTCAAAAATGGCAAAGGATATGAACAGACACTTTTCAAAAGTAGACATTTATGTGGCCAACAAACATATGAAAAAATGCTCATCATCACTGGTCATTAGAGAAATGCAAATCAAAATCACATTGAGATACCATCTCATGCCAGTTAGAATGGCACTCATTAAAAAATCTGGAGACAACAGATGCTGGAGAGGATGTGGAGAAATATAAACACTTTTACACTGTTGGTAGGAGTATAAAGTAGTTCAACCATTGTGGAAGACAGTGTGGTGATTCCTCAAGGATCTAGAAACAGAAATTCCATTTGACCCAGCAATCTCATTATTGGGTATATACCCAAAAGATTATAAATCGTTCTATTATGAAGACACACACACACGTATGTTCATTTTGGCACTGTTTACCATAGCAAAGGCCTGGAACCAACCCAAATGCCCATCGGTGATAGACTAGACAAAGAAAATGTGGCATATATACGCCATGGTGTACTATGCAGCCATAAAAAATGAGTTCATGTTTTTTGTAGGGCCATGGATAAATCTGGAAACCATCATTCTCAGCAAACTGACATAAGAACATAAAACCAAACACCAAATATTCTCACTCATAGGAGGATGAACAATGAGAACACATGGGCAGGGGAGGGGAACATCACACACTGGGGTATGTTAGGGGGGTGGGGCTAGGGGAGAGACAGCAAAGGGCAGGGAGTTTATGGAGGGATAACACTGGGAGAAATGCCTGATGTAGGTTACAGGGGAATGGAGACAGCAAACCACCATGGCATGTGTGTACCTATGCAACAATCCTGCAAGACCTGCGCATGTACCCCAGAACTTAAAGTACAAAAAAAAAAAAGAATGAAATAAAATAAAATCATGTCCTTTGCAGCAACATGGATGCAGTTGGAGGCCATAATCCTAATAAAATTAACATGGAAATAGCAACTCCTTGCAGTTTCTTAATCACACCATGCTTTTTACTGCTTCCAAACCCTTATAATTTCAGCTCATTTTTTCCAGAAATGTTATTCTCACTCATGTGTTTGCTCAAATGTTACTTGATTATAGAGGCCTTTCCTGAAAACTTTAAATAAGTTATCAGAATGAGCCTCCCACCTCCAACACTTTTGTTTTCCTTAACCTTGATTTGCTCTTCTACACAGGACTCTCTCACTCTGATGTACTCTACATAGAGTTGTTTATTTACTGATTTACCCTTCTTAAAACGTGAGCTTCATGGAGACACTTATCTTATCTGCTTTCTTTCTTGTTATATTGTCAATTCTTAGCTTAGAATCTAGCATATTGTTGTTGGTGCACTTAAGAAATGCTTGTGAAATAAATAAATTGCATAGATACCGGGAAATAAGTGTTAAAAAGTATATAATATGATCTCAAAATTTTATTTAAGTGTATAATGAGTATCTTTCTATTTGCATTTTGTATTGTATGGGTGGACTTCATATATGGTGAAAGAGACTGAATCTCTTGGGAATACTGTTGAAGAGTGAGGAGACTTTATAACTGAAATAGAAACAACTTGTTCTTCCTCCCAGTGTTTGCAAAGTAAAGCAGGCAGCATCTTGTTAGATTCTGCCCAATTCGTTCTAGAATATGTCCTCCAAATTAAACAAGCAACATATACCAGAAATCAATCTAATAGCTTTATCTAACCTCAGCACAGTAAATTTAGAAAAGTATAATCAACAAACAAACCAAAGGCTATGGCTGGGATAAAGCAGTTTGATCTGCTGGAACTGTAGGGACAGATTTGGATTTAAATCTCAGTGCTGCTACCTTCTAATAAGAGACCATGAAAGAACTCTTTGATCTTTCTAAACTCCATTGCCTTCAGTTGCAGGGATTTTGCCTGAGTTGATTAAAGCATGTTAGTTTGTCTGTGTGTGCTTATTAATACCTAATTTCAGCATTTCACTTAATCAAAAGAAAAAGTATCTGACCTCTATCTTCCCGAGGTGGCTAATTTTAATATCTGACAAGAATAAACTGGTCTGATACACAATTATTTTTTCTCTTGCAAAATCTGTCTTTTCAAATGTAGATAATATTGTCCAACTGTGTATAATCTATGAAATGTAATTACACAAATACATTGAAAATTATATAAGGAAATCTTTAATTATACATTACTAATAACTAGATAATCTTAAAGATATCTAACTCATTTTGATGGGTAACCAACATGTGCCAATATATTCTTGCTAGACATGGAAGTTGCAAGACATTTATAATTAAAAAAATACTTCCCTGGATAACATACAACAAAATAATAAATGTTACAGATTACTAACAGCCTAAAATCATACTGAAATTGTTCATCTTTGTTTTCCCTAAACAATAGAGGCAGTCTTCACTTTACATAGCTCTGTGCTAATATATCAGAACTGTATCACCCTTTGTATGACCCAATATGCAGGCAGAATCCATAGACATGGTTCTGGGCAAACAGAACTGCCTGCATAGCATCGTGGTTAAGATGACATCTCCTGTGGCCTAACAGTTCAACTCCAATACTGTCTTCTTCATTGACTACTTGTGTGCCTCAGACAACTCACTCTTTCCCTCGGTTTATTCATGTATAAAGTAAGACACATAATAGTTCCTCCTCCCGGAGGCTGAGGCAGGTAGGATCACTTGAGCCCATGACTTCGAGGTTACAGTGAGCTATGACAGTTCCACTGCACTCCTACCTGAGTGACAGAGCAAGATTCTGTCTCTAAAAAAATAAATGATCAAAATAAGTAAGTTAAATAATAGTAATAAACTGTCAAAATGTTTATTACTTTCAGATATTTTTAATATGGTTCAAACCAATAAATTGTGAATTTTTAACTACTAATTTGATGGGGAGGGGGGAAAGTAAGCCACCAAAAACTTTTTGTTCTCCTTGTTACTCAGACAGAAAAGATTTTTCCCCTACCAATTCCAAAAGAAAATTCCCCAGTAGTAATTATAATGAAATCTTTTCTTTGTAAAATAAAATAAACAGAATTTTACTTCCAAATTTCAAAATGTGACTAAGAACTTTTATTTTCATGCTTTGGCAATTTTCAATACATCATTCTTTCCTGTCTTCTAGTGTCACCAAAGGAGAGATTACGTTCACTTAGAACAGATAAATAACAGAATTGGTCTAATCCTCACTTTTCTCACTTGCTAACTTAGTTTTCTTTACTCAATGCTAGGAATTCTGACATAAAGGGTGAACATATGTAGATACAAATTTTGGATAAAATAATTTGTATATCACTATGCCTCCAGTGGAGGTTTCTGTATTAGAGTTGTACTATTGGTACTTTCAATGAGGATTTCATTCTACAAAGATGAATTATATTATAGAGGCAGGAATATATTTGTTAAAGTTTTATTGTTCTCCAGTACTGAATGAACCACTGCCCCACAGAAGATAAGAAAACACTTTCAAAATTTCAAAATATAGTTCTAAAAAATTAAGGCTGTGTTGTGAAACAAAATATAAAAGATAATGCCAATTTACTTGTTCACAGTAAAATTATACTTTGCATAAGCTTTTAGAGCCAGATGTTTTCTAGTTATACTATTCAATTAACATGTTTTCTCATCAAATTCATCATTATTAGTCTTATAATCGTATAGAAAATTCTGCCACAGAATGAATAGTCCTTAATGGAAGTAGTACTTAATGAGAGTATTTATACAAATAAATTTATACAGTTGATAATTAATTGAATGATGTAAATAGATAATTTAGTGATTACAGTTTATACAGTATCTTATTTAATTACCATATTTCTTTCCAAATTTTAGACATATGCCAACAATAAACACATAGGCAAGCTTCATTAGTATGATCAGAGGCAAAATTTCTCAAATAATATAGTGGGTTCAATACCTGTCAGGCAAATTTGACCTACAAAAATCTATTCTCATTGAAAGTCTCCCAGTTCCTCTAATAATGGACCTTTCCATAAAACAAACTAGACAATGTATAAATACTACTAAAAAAAATCTAACTGGCCTGGCACAGTGGTTCATGCTTGTAAACACAGCACTTTGGGAGCCCAAGGTGGGTGGATCATGAGGTCAGGAGATCGAGACCATCCTGGCCAACATGGTGAAGGCTCGCCTCTACTAAAAATATAAAAATTAACTGGGCATAGTGGTGCATTCCTGTAATCCCAGCTACTCAGGAGGCTGAAGTAGGAGACTCGCTTGAACCTGGGAGTCGGAGGTGGCAGTAAGTGGCCATCGCACCACTGCACTCAACCTTGGGAGACAGAGAAAGACTCAGTCTAAAAAAAAAAAAAAATTCTAATTTGTTTTGTCTTCAGATATTTTTATATTTATAATTCACCTAGAAGAAGTTATTTTTTCAATATTTTGTGCTAGAGTTCACTTATTGCTTTACAGAGGTAAGATTTTGCCATTTCCAACCAAAACTTTTGACTTAAATGTTTTTCAGAATTCAGACTTTTTCTTTTTCTTTTTTTCAGAAGAGTACTGCATTACAAATACAGTATGTCCTAACAGGTTTTTGAGGCAGAACCTGTAACAACCACATTAAAATCTCTGCCAAAAATATATTAATAATCATACCAAATGGTGTAAAGGGAAGCTATTTTAAAAACTCACATTATTTTCTTATTTGGCTTAATTTTTTTCAGGTTAGGTATTATCACCACATGAGCTTTCGAAATATTTGATTTTAAAAACTTTCATGGCTTTGGAATTTCAGATAAGGTATTATGAACCTGTGTTATCTGTGATCAAAGTTTTATTATTAACATAGTTGCCCATTGAAAAACAAGAAAATTTGAGCTACTTTATTATTTTCCTTGACTTCCTAGGCTTCAGTGTGAATAAGATAATAGTAGGTTCCTCATCTAATGTAAAAACATCTCTTTATCCTTTTACCTCTCTCTCTAACTTTGACAATATATTCCCATAGGAAGTAATAATTGACTTCACTCCACAGTTTCATTGAACAGCTGCTATATGCTCAGAACCACACTGGTGAGGGTATAGTTTTGCATTTTATTTTGAAAGATCTTCTCCTATCATTGCATTCAGAGCAACAGCAACATGCATAGAAATGTATCAATTACTATAAGGCAAAGTATGAAATGATGTAATATGTCAGGGAAGAGGAACTGTGAAGAGGAATAAATCTACAAAGTTTAGATGAGGAGGTAAGCCTTCTGTAAGTTTTTGGTAACTAGTTAGGAGCAAAGACAGGAGGAACGTAAAATAAGTTAATGAGCATGAACAAAGGAAGGGAAACAATAATTATTGAGCAAGTACTCCGTGTCAGGTAACATATGCCATTTGTAAATGCATTATCATTTTAGAAATAATCTGTAATATAAAGAAAAAGATAAAATACGTGCTGGTGAAAAAATGTGTATAAGGACCAATAGACAATGACAAGCATAGAATATACTCATAGCTAGTCTGACATTAAGAAAAACAAAATACGTGCCCTCATGTATCATTTATAAGTAAATACTTTATGCTCTGCTTCTTTTACTTATGTTTTTTTATGTAAGATACTTAATAACAGTTTGAAATAAAGTTTCTTGGTGGAAAGAGTGTAGACTACCTTTGGCAAAGTTACCAAAAAGTCGGTACTCCCCTTAAACCCATATGTGATCTGCCGAATCCTGTCTATCATAAAGACGCCCTAAGCCCTGGGACCTATGAATATGTTGGTGATATGGCAAAAGAGACTGCCAATGTTTTTAAGGTTATATATCTTTAAATGGAGAGGCTATCTCGGGTATTTCCAGCAGGTTCAACCTAACCACAACAGTCCTTAAAATCAGAGTATGTTATCCCTTTGGAGTCGGAAATGGCAGAAAGAGAAGTTACAGAGGTGCGGCAGAAGGGCAGATCACAGAGATGAAAACATAGCGATTTGTCCTGATGTTGCTGGCTTTGAAAACAGATTAAGGGGTCCATGATCCAGGATACAGAGGAAACCTTTATAGAAAACTAAAACAACCCATAGCTGATAGCCAGCAAGGACACAAGAACTTTAGCTCAACCACTCCATGACACTGAATTTTGCCACTACCAGAATGAGCAGATTCTTTTCCAGTGCTGACAGAAACGTTGGTTTCAACCTGCTGAGGCTCAGAGTAGAAAAATCAGCCCAGCCCAATGGAAGTTCAGTGTCATGCATAGAAACTTACAGGATTGTGAGATAATAACTTTATGTTGTTTTAAACATCCCAGAGTGTGATAATTTGTTATGGCAGGAATAGAAAACTAATATAAAGCAGAACTGAATGGATAGACACATTAAGAAGTATGTGATTGCATGTAGTATAATGACTTTTTAGTACTCCAAGGTGGTATATATTTTTTAAACATTTTGCAAATTGCTCTCTAAGGCATTCTTACCCCACAGAAGACATAGCGTATTTTAGCGTAAAGTAATTTTTATAGCCTTGACAAAAAACATTTAAAATTCTGTCACAATGCCAATTAATTTTCTATTTCGTGAGTTAAAAATTAAGGGAGACTTATTAAAAGCTTCATTTATTTTCAAGAGCATGTCTCTCTTCTATTCTCTAGAACAAGAGTAGCTACTTTAATTAGGTAAATTTTCCCCAGATTTTGACATTGGATAGTAACATGTATCATAAGTTTACTCACTATACTTACAGATATGTCTTACTAGAAATGCAATAATGCTCACACCTTTATTAACTCTGTTTAGCAGTGTTAATTATGTTGGATGCTGAAATCTCTCACATTTTTTTCAATGCCACTTCATCAAAGCATTAGAACTCACATCTAGAATATAATAAATGTAAAACAGAGGTAATATTGATGTCACACAAACCCTTGTAGGTAGTATCATGTTCACTCAGGCAGGAGCCATAGCTAATTCATCAGTGTTTACAATGCCTGGCATTAGGTCCTCAGCCTTAATTCTCATGTTGTAGAATTTAACCATTTACATTCAAAAATATCTATGAAAATATCTATTTCTTCAGTCATTCATAATATGCAACATTAATTCAATGTCAAAGATGCTGACTTGATATCTTCTTAACCTTAATTAATGCATTCTGTATGGACTCTAGCTGAGCAGTAAAGTATATGGAAACCTGTGTTTTTCACTCCCCTCTAATGAATCTTAACATTACCCTATTTATAAAATGTTTAAATTGCAGCATAATAGCTTATGAAGAAAGCTATTCTAGAACAAAGTAAGAGATCAGAGATTTAACCCTAGCTATACTAACAAATGTCTGTATGACACTAAAAACCATTTAATATTTCAAGGTGGCAATTTATCCATCTCTCTTAATACAAATTTAGAATAGGTTATCTCTGAGAGTCCATCCATGTTTATGACTCAATCTAAAAAACACATCGGGTTAAAGTAGCTTTGGAAACTAGGATTTTCTCTGTTAAATGTCTGATTCAGAAAGATTACTAACTGACCTTGAAAAGTGGTACTGTCCAAAGCAAACATGTATTCTATGTTACTCCCTTATCATTTTAACACAATGAACAGGCCTGGAAGAATGTGAAGGTGACCAACATTATAGCAAACATTTTAATAAAAAACAATTTTATGTTTGCATTTTTTGTTTTAGGTTGGATGAATAGCCAGAGTGGCTTTTTTTTATACTTGACTTTTGGTATTTATAAAATTTATCATTGATTTAGTTGGCAGTAAATATTTCTTATTTAATAGAAGATAATTAGTAATTTGTTCATTTCCTTTAGATTATCCGAAGTGAGACAAGAGGTAATCTCTCTCTCTATGATTCTATCATATATATTTTGATAAAGTTCTATATTTCAAGGTTTTTTTACTCAGCATATCAAAACATTTTACTTTTTTTACTATCATTTGGCAATCTCATTAGTAATCAGTGTTGATTATTTTCTTATTTTAACTAGAAAGAGTGTATTTTTAAATTACAGGATTTTTTTTATTGTGAATCCATTTTTAAAATCGTATAGAAAAAGAGGATGATTTGTTAAATAATTTTTAATAAAGAATCTTTATTGAGGTAGACGTTATAAACTAAAATCTGCATGTGTTTAAATTGTATAATGTGGTAAGAATTGATATGGGTATATATCTTGAAACCAAGATGATAATCAAGATAATAAATGTTTTCTCATGCTCGTTTGTAATCTCTGCCTCTAGATCCTCTTTGCATTTCTACAAATCTCCCTCCCCATCTATAAATAAACATTAATCCTCTGTCACTATATAATGACTTGCATTTTCTAAAAATTTATGTACATGTAATCATAAAGTATGTACATTTTTGGCCTGGCTTCTTTCACTTTACATACTTACTTTGAAATGTATCTGTTATTTTCCAAGTATCAATTGTTTGTCACTGCTTTTTATTGCTAAATTATATCCTATGATATAAACACAGCAAAACTATCAATTTTCCTGTTAATATATATTTGGAATTTTTTTGGTTTTGAGGTATGGTACCGATTGAATCCTGTCTTTCAAAAATTCATATGTTGGATTCCTAATCCCCAGTATTTCAGAATGTGAACTTATTTGGCAATAGGGCTATTGTAAATGTAATTAGTTAAATTAAAATGAGGCCACACTGGCATAAAGTGGGCTCTAACCCAATATGATTGGTGTCCTTACAGAAAGGGGTAAGATTCAGAAGTAAGACAACATGAAGACATGAGAGAAGACCATCTACATGCCAAAAAATGCCAGCATTTCATATTTCATGCTACCTACAAAGATAGTTTTGCATCTTCCTTTCTGATCTATATGCGATTTATTTGCTTATCTATCTTTCTACCTATTCATTATCATCCATCTATGTTACTATATAATTATTTTTGTCTTATTTGACTTGCTAGAATCTCCAACTTGATGTTTAATAGAAACAGTGAGAATTAACATTCTTGCTCTGTTCACAATATTAAGGGAAATATTTCATTATTAAGTTTGATGTTTGCTGTAGGTTCTTCAAAAGATCCTCATAAGGTTGAGAAAGTTTAATAATATTTCTAGGTTGTTCAGGATTTATTATCAGAAGTTAGTATAGAATGTTGCCTAATATGTTTCTGTGGCTATAGAGATGATCATACATTTCCTCAAATTTAACTTTTAACTTTTTTAATGTGGTAAATTTTATTGATTCATTAAAGACTGTTAAATCAATTTTACCTTGCTACAGTAGAGCTCTCTGGGTCATGGAGCATTCATTATTTGTGCATTGTTGAATTCAATTTTCCAAAATTCTTAAATATTTTCATCTGTGTTATGAGACATATTGTTCTGTAGTTTTATTTCATGTCTTCGGTTTTGATATCAGAGTGACAGCATCCTCACAGAATGAGTTGCAATGTAGTTCCTCCTATTCTGAAAGAGACTGTGAAGAACTGGTGATATTTATCCTTAAATTTTTTGATAGAATTGTAAAAATCAATTTATAATTTTCTTTGTTGGAAGAAATGTAAAAACAAAATTTAGTTACTTTAATAGACAAGGGGAAATCAGGTTGTCTATTTCATCCTTAGTGAGTTGAATAGATTTTCAAGAAAATTATTTGCCTTCATGTGATTCAATTTTTAGCAAAATGTTGTTTGTAATATTATTTTAATATCCTTTCAATAATTGTTTGATCTTTAATGATATTAACCTTATTATTCCTGATATTGAGTGTATTTTTATCTCTTTTTTGATCTGTGTGACTAGAGGTTTATCAATTTAATTGATCTACTCAAAGAACCAGCTTTTTGTTTTATAGTACAATTTATTGTTTCTCTGTTTTTAGTTTTAAGTCTGATCTTTAGCATCTCTTTTTAATTTTTGTGGGTACACAGGTATGTATATTTATGGGGTACAAGATATTCTTTGATATAGATATACAATGCATAATAATCCATCAAGGTAAATGGATCATCTTGAGCATATATCCTTTTTTTTTTTTTTTTTTTTAAGATCCACTTTCTTTCTTTCTCTTGTCTGATGGCTCTAGCTTCCAGTACTATGGTGAGTAACAGTAGTGAAAGTAGGCTTCCTTTTCATGTTCCAGATCTGAGAAAAGGCTAACAGTTTTTCCCATTCAGTATACTAGCTGTTGGTGTGTCATTTATGCTTTTTATTACACTGAGCTATGCTCCTTCTATATCTTTTGAGGAATTTTATTATGAAGGGATGTTAAATTTTATCAAATGCCTTTTCAGCATTAATTAAAATAATCATATGGTTTTTGTCTTTTATTTTTGTTGATATAATGCATCCCATATGTTTGATAGCAATGTTTGATTTGCATATGTTTAACTAACTTTGCATTCCTGGGATAAATTCAGCTTGGCCATGTTGAATGCTCTTTTTAATATTCTGTTGACTTTGTTTTGCTAGTATTTTCTTGAGGATTTTTACCTCAATCCTCACAGGAACATTGGTCTGTAGTTTTCTTTTCTTTATGTTTCTTTGTCTTGTACTGGTACCATGGTAATAATGGCCTCATAGAATAAGTTTGGAAGTCCCTTCTCCCCTAATTTTTGGAAGAATTTAAGAGGGATTAGTATGATTTTTCTTTAAATGTTTGGTAAAATTAAGCTATAGAGATATCAGTTCCCAGGTAGTTATTTGCTGGATGCTTTTTAAGACTTTAATCCCATTACATTTTATTGTTCTGTTTAGGCTTTAGATTTCCTCACGGTTCAATCTTAGTAGGTTGCATGTATCTAGGAATTTACTCATTTCTTCTAGGTTTTTACTTTCTTGGCTTATAGTTGCTCATAGTAGCCTCTAATTATTCCTTAAATTTCTGTGGTGTGAATTGCAATGTCTCTTTTGTCATCTCTGGTTTCATTTATTTGGGTTGTGTCTCTTTTTTTTCTTAGGCTGTCTACTGATCTTCACTATTTCCTTTATTTTGATCGTGTTAGATTTAATGCCTCTTCTTTGTCTTGATTTATAAGGTGAACATGAGATCTGCTCTTTTTGATTTGAAATTGTTGTTTTCTAATATAAACTTCTAAATACTGCTTCATTGCATGTCACAATTTTGACTTGTACAGTTCTTTTTAATTGAAAAAATTTCTAATTTCCCATTATACTATTTATTTAATCCATGTACAGTATCAGTTTTCTGTGTATTGCTTATTTCACTTAACATAATATTTCCTACAATCATTCACATTGTTGTAAATGACAGAATTTCTTGGTTTTTGTAAGTCTGAAAAGTATTCCATTTTGTGTATTTGTTACATTTTTAAATTCCTTCATGTGCTGAAGGATACTTAGGTTGTTTTCATATCTCGACTACTATGAATAATGCTTCAATGAACTTGGGAGTACAGACGTTTCTTCCACCTACTGATTTCAATTTCTTGAGTATGTACCCACAAGTCAGAATGCTGAATCGCAAGGTTATTATGTTTTTAGTTTTGGGGTAAACCTCTATACTGTTTGCCCAAAATGACTGTACCACCATCAGTGTATAAGACAATACTACCAACAATGTATAAGGGTTTTCTTTCCTGCAATACTCACCAACTCTTATTTTTCATAATTTTGAGAATAGCCAATTGAATGGATACGAAGATATATTTCACTGTGGTTTTAATTTGCCTTCTTGTTCTGGGTGCTGATTCATCATAATTAAAAGACTCTCGTAAAAAGTCCATGTAAACCTCTATCATGTAAAAAGTTAGCTTCTAGTATATTGTATAATTTCTTTTTAAAATTCAAAGTTCACCTTCAAAATCAACAAGCAAATTATTCTTGAAATGATAATTCTCCATTGGGGCAATTTTGTTCCTCAGGGAACATTTAGAATGTCTGGCACTTGTATTGGTTGCTTTATCAGTAAATATCTATATCCAGTCCTTACCTATGATTAAAGTATTAGTTAACACATCATTAAGGTATTTGTTTCTTATAGTTAATTCCAGTGTGTAGGCTTATTCATCCTCAATGAAGACATTTTATTGTATTTATGTATCCCAAATATTTTTCAAGAAAAAATACTTATTGTTAGAATCAAGAAATTTAATTTCCAAATTAAAAACCCAGTTAACACATTCATTACAAAATGGTTTCTAAATGAGACTTATTTGTATTTCATTAATGAATTCGAACAATTGGTTCCGTCAAAAGCATATCCAGTAGCTCATTTCCTCAACCCTCTACCCCTTTCCATATTGTACCTCAGAGCCACTTGTACTTAATTTTTCTCTTTTCAAGATAATTTATCGGAAAATCCTATGATGCAGATTGGTCAGATGACAATAACCATTGCCTCAAAAACCATAGTTTATCTACATCTAGCAGAACAAATATGAACATTATTTTTGAGACAGAGTCTCACTCTGTTGCCCAGGCTGGAGTGCAGAGGCATGATCTTGGCTCACTGCAACTTCTGCCTCCTGGGTTCAAGTGATTTCTCTGTCTCAGCCTCCCGAGTAGCTAAAATTACAGGTGCCCTCCTGTAATTTTTGTATTTTCAGTAGAGATGGGTTTTCACCATGTTGGCTAGGCTGGTCTTGAAATCCTGACCTCAAGTGATCTGTGTGCCTCAGCCTCCCAAAATGCCAGAATTACAGGTGTGAGCCACTGTGCCTGGCCAACAATAATTTTTAAATATAAATTAAATAAACTCATTGGTATGCTTATCATAATGTTTCTTCTTCATGAACCATGCTAAAGGTATTAGTAACACATGATTTATATAATATTGGTGAGTGTCAAAAACAATGATTTATAAGTCTACAGTTAATTTAAATAATGTTAGTAATATATTGATTAGAAAAGGTAAATTAAGGCATCAGAAATATAAACAGTTTACAATTCTAAATCCTACTTCTTTAGGACTTCTTTAAACAAAATCATAAGAAATAGGTTAATAGAGAATTTGGCCAAAAAATAAAGACATATGTGAGTATATCATACATATTCATATATTCATAATACCATTTATGCTGTTTGAATTTATTCTGAGAAAATTACACATCTCTTTATGGCTATGAGGTCAGGATCTGCCTACTTAAATATCACAAATCATCATTTATAAAATATTTAGCTTTATCAATAGAGTTCACTTACAAGTATACTTTTCTGTATCCTGAAAACCATCGTTTAAGTAACATCAGTCAAATACTGACTTTATATAACACTTTGTTGTTTTAGAAAACTAGTGGATCAAAATACAGTTATTCACATCTATTTGTAAAATCTTCTTAGGTTTAACACTATACTGACTTGTAGCTTATGTACAAGTTTCATGTGAGGATCTTTGGCAGAGCCAATGTATGGATTGTTTCAGAAATGTCTCAGACACAAAATAAATATAAGTGTTATACTAAACATACAGGTGTCCCTTGAACAACATGGACTGGAACTGTGCAGATCCACTTATACATGAATTATTTTTCCAATAAAAGTTACATCAAATGTGACTGCCACTTTTGCCTCCCCTTCCATCTGCCTCTGACATCTACCACACCTGAGACAGCAGGACCAACTCCTTCTCTTTCTCCTCTTCCTCTGCCTACTCAACATGAAGACAAAGATGGTATGATAATTCATTTCTGCTGATTGAATAGTAAATATATTTTCTTTTCCGGATGATATTCTAAGAAAGTATTTTCTATTCTCCAGATTAGTTTATTGTAAGAATACAGTATATAATATATATAGATATAGATATAAAATAACAAACAAAATATGTGTTAATTAGTTGTTTATGTTATTGGTAAGGCTTCCAGTCAACAGGTCATTTGTGGTTAGGTTTTTGGGGAGTCAAAAATCATCATACATGAATTTTGGTGGCATGGGGATTTGCATCTCTAATTCTTAAGTTGTTCAAGGGTCAACTGTATTTAGTAAGATTTAGAGCTTTAAGCCAAAGATTTAATTGTCTCATCAATATAAGTTATGAAACAAATATACCTTCATTTATATGTGTACTTTATGTTTAGGGAGATGCCATGCCCCACACATATCTCCTCACTCTTGTAATGTTTCAATGTGCTCCTTTCATACTTCCAGCTATCTCCTGCATTTCTAGACCTGTGAATTTGTTAGTTTTCGTTTTTGTCTTGTTTGTTTTTTGGTGCTGAAAGTTCCTAGCAGACCAGTTGGGCAAGGATATGAACACCTCTTAAGATTAGTTCTCAGTGTATACAATTTAGTTTTCTTCCCCTTGTGTAGAGTAAATATGGAGTAAGATGGGGTTCTTACTCTGTTGCCCAGGCATGAGTGCAACAACTATTTACAGGTGCAATCATTGCACACTACAGGCTCGAACTCCTGTGGGCTCGAGTAATCCTCAAGCCTCAATCTCCCGAGTAGCTGGGACTACAAGCATGAACCATTGTGCCTTACTTGGCTTAAGAGGATACAGAACATTAGATTGACAATTTCTGTTCTCAGTATTTTAAACATGTAGTTCTACTATTTTCTAGCTTTCTTAATTTCTAATATAAAGTCCACAGTTATACAAATGGGTATGCTCTTATATGTAATTTGTTAGTTTTTTTCTGGTTGCTTTCAAGAATTTTTCTCATAGCTTGACTATAAAGTGACTAAACATACTTAGCTATTCAAATTTGTCATTTGCTAAACTTGAAGAATTTATGTCTTCAGTAATTTAGGAATATTTTCAGTCAATATTTCTTTTCTTCTGCATATTTCTCCCTCTCACCTTTCTAAGAATATAATTATCCCTACTATTTTGAAATTGTTCCAGAGCTCCCTGGGGCTATGTTTATTGCTCTTTTTTTTATTTTTTTATCACTTTTTCCCCCACAATTTCTGATTGAATATGACCTATAGATTCATCTCCATGCTCATTAATTTTTTCCTCTGTCACATTCACTATCCAATTAAGCAGATATCTTGGATATATTTCTCAGTTTTAGGATTACTTTGTTTCTTTTGTATTTTTTTCATTTTGTGAGATTTACTATTTTTTCAGTTTACTATGAGCATAATTTCTTCATAGACCGTAACTAAACTATTCACTTTGACGTCTTTGCCTCATCATTCCAACATCAGGGACATTTTACAGTTGCCATCTGGTGATTAACTTTTCCATTGACAGTGGGTCATATTTTTGCAGTTCTTCATATGTTTAGTAGTTTTAAAATGTTTCCAGGACACTATAAATATTGTGCTCTGGATTCTGCTCTACCCTTTAGAAATGTGTTGTTGTTTTTGTTTTAGGAGGCAATTAACTTGGTGACACTCAATCTAGAAACCCATTTACCTGCACAGCCATGCAGCTGAAATCTCTGTTCAGAAGGTTTTTGATGTATCCTGTGCCTGTGAGTTTCTGGGGTCAGTCAGTGGCTCAGGCAAAGTTGATGCCCACAATTTTGAGTTCCATTCTCTGTCTCTTTCCTATCTTACCTCCCATATCATTCTCTGATGGCTCTGATTGCCCTAGCTCCTTCTCCTACTTTTTCTGGAATAAAAGAATGTTTTTCTATTGAGGCATTAGCTGACCAGTGCCATGACACAACTTCTGGTGCCCTCAGGAGAACAGAAAATAAATAAAACTTAACTTGTGTTGATTATTTCCTCCAATTTGTGTCTCCCTGCCAAAAATCTGCTTGTTTCTTGTTTTTAGTTTTGTCAAGGTTTATTGTTATTTTTGAGAGGATTCTAATTGTTAGGAATTTATCTTCTTTCAGGTATTTTTTTTATTTTGTCAAGGTTTATTTTATTTAGTTTTTGAGAGGATTCTAATTGTTAGGAATAACGGCAGAGTTCTAAATAACAATTTGACTTACAATAAAAATATAAGTTCAAATTGTTTCTCTTTTTCTATTCCAAATTTAATATTTATTTTATCCCAATGTTGAAATTTTAAAAGATGTAAATTTGATTTCATTCTAGTAAAAAAGATTTTGTTTCCTTTCAGAAACTTTTACATACTGACAAGATCCCCAAACCAGAAGCTAATATGTAAGTCCTGATAAGTTCAATGAGAGAGAGAAATGAATAGGTCAAAGAGGCAAAGGAGTCATAGAACTACAGCTGATCAAGGTTGCCAGGCAACAAACATGGTCATAATTTTATTTCTTATGCTTTAGGAATTATAACTTTTTGAAGGAGGCATTTGATTTGAGTTGCTAGCTAACAACCCTGCGAAAGTATAAGAGAAATGATAGAGAAGTGAATACCTGAGTATGGTCTAAATTTCCAGCATTTGAATCAGTTCCTAACCAGGATACCTTTTTCATTTTCTTCTATTATCAATGTGGGGAGCTGCCCCTGGTGGTCTGGGCTTTTGAAGCTAATTTCAATTGCAAGGAGTAGACAATGATTTTCCCAAGAAGGCAAAGGTTCCAAGAATATCAAGCTATTTATGAAATTCACGTTAAAATAGCAAGAAACTTCAGGCTTTTAGGCTTTTACTGTTTTACTAATTTATTTTCTACTACCTATTGTTCAACTTCTCCTATCATCTGAAAACCGTGGTAAGAAAAGCAACAGTTTTGGACTACAGCATCTAACTTCCTCTTCCTGCCAAGGGCAACTCTTCAACCAATACATTATCTTTTCTAAAGAATGCCTTGTTTGTTTACTTTGTTTTTCTTTATTCTTTATCTTCCAATACACCATTTTATTATTTACTTATAATGCAGTAATATCATATATCTATCTATTGGATGTTTTAATTGTGTTTTTGCTTTGTCTTGTTTTTGTATTTTTACTTACCTTGTAGATAAAAATATTTTTCTGCTATACTCTGAAGCAAAAATGGAAGAAGAAAGGAATAAATACCAAATAAAACTCAGGCTACCACTAAGTATGTTGTGATCTAAACCCAGTTGTTTTAGAAGGTACTAAAATGAAATCTAGGTTTCTTATGCTATCAGAATTCTTTTTTTTTTTTTTTTTTTTTTTTTTTTTTTTTTTTTTTGAGACGGAGTTTCGCTCTTGATACCCAGGCTGGAGCGCAATGGCGCGATCTCGGCTCACCGCAATCTCCGCCTCCTGGGTTCAGGCAATTCTCCTGCCTCAGCCTCCTGAGTAGCTGGGATTACAGGCACGCGCCACCGTGCCCAGCTAATTTTTTGTATTAGTAGAGACGGGGTTTCACCATGTTGACCAGGATGGTCTCGATCTCTTGACCTCGTGATCCACCCGCCTCGGCCTCCCAAAGTGCTGGGATTACAGCAGAATTCTTTTAAGAGTTTTAGTTTTTAACACAAAGTATTCATGAAAGTAAAATTCCAAAATGTTCCAATTAGTACTATTTGAATATTTTACTTTGTCCCATTAGAAGTAGGTTATTTAATGGATTAGATTATTGCCCTCAGACATTCATTACTCATTTATAATTATGTCTTGCTTACTGAATTAAGAAATGAAAAGTTGTTTTTTTAATAATCCAGTGATGCAGTAATCTTTTCTTTTTTAATTAAAAATTAATTTGCCCGCTAATGAAGACAAATAAAAAATCAAATCTAATTAAGATTATGTGAAAGGTTGTGTTAGCCTCAGTTAAGAGCCCTAACAAACAACAAATTTCATAAATACCAAAGCCCGTCTTGTTCCTTTTCTAGAAGGTCCTATGGGCAAAAGCAGCTGCAGAACATTATTTTTCCTTTTGTTTTGATTGCCTTTAATAGATGAGCTAAAGAAAGCATTATACATAATGCACTATAATGTTTTGCATAAAGGTAAACAGAACAAATGTGCCAGGTGACAAGTTTATGACAATGTATTTTAATAACCAGGTGATTTCTTGAATTACATTCTACTTCTTTCTACATCTAACAGCTAGGAGGAAGAGAGTTACAAAGCTAAAAAGAAAAATAAATTATAAGAGAATTAAAAAGGCACTAATGGTAATTAGGAAACAATACAAAAAAGTCAAGATACATCCAAGGGAAGATTATTTCATTATCTTTAAAAATTACATAAGACTAAATTTTAGGCAGTATATTAGATTGTGTGGATGATAAAATAGTAGACCTTACCCTCAAGAATTTCATGGTTTTAGAAGAAAAGATAGAGATATAAAACAATATAGCTCATATAAAACAATATGTCTTCAAAATACCAAGATAGAAATTTGTTTAAAGTAATGCTGGAGCCCTGAAGATGCATGACTGATTCTGTGTTGGGCAATCAGAAAAATGTTTAACAAGAAAAATATCAACAAGTTCTTAGAATAAGAATTCCAAGAAAAGCATATTAGGCAGAGGACACACACACACAGATTGCATGATGCTTTTATGATCGAAAAAAAAATTTGTCAAAAAATAATGGTGAATAGTCCGACTAGAAAGCCATTTCTTTTATCAGATTTCAAAGACAGGCAGATGCCATGACATAGAAGTTGAAACTATGTAAAAGTGAATAGCTCTTAAAATTTTAAAAGCTGTAATAGTTAGATAAAACCATTTATTTAAAATTATTACATGTTTAAATATACAAAAACATCTGGAAAATATATACAGTGTAGGGTTTTAGTTCTATGAAAGTTTTCTAAAATTCTACCTTCTCTAATTCTGATGTGTGTCTAGGTTCTCAGTTCAAAAGATAACTCTTGGATTTGCTTGCTATACAAATAGTCCAAAACTGAGGCCACAGCTGGTGTCTTCAAAAGAAAGGAGGTTCCAATCGTCCTCAAGTGTTTTAGTAAATTTAATTTGAATCATATTTTGAAAACAATATGAACTTTTGAAATAGCTCAACACAACAGAAAAAAGTACCCTATAGAGAAATATAAATATAAAGCATTTAACTCAACTATTTTTTGAAATTATAGTGAGTTATTTGCATTCATATAATATCTTCACTGGAATTAAAAACATCAGCAGGTAGGTAAGGAATTAAGATCACCTTTGAAGTTATAAAATTCAATCCCAATTCAAATGGATTTGACTTTGTTATCAGGGTTATTTGGGCATGACATGAGATAAAACCATATGACTGAATCTGTTCAAATTTTAAACATCTTTGTAGTTATAAATTATGAAGTAAGAAATTAAGATGAAATGTAGCTCTATTTGAACCATCTCTTTATGCTGATGCTCAGCATGTGTAGTGGTGGCTCTGTTGGTCGTTGAAAGTATGGACTCACTTCTGTACTGGTTATAAATGCCTAGCCACCTGAGCCCCACAACTCCCTATATCCATGCTGCCTCAGCAGCACTGGCCAGCCTCTCTGGACCTCTAAAACTCCCTCCCATTTCAACAGCCAAGATTCAAGATTCAATGAGTGACATGACAGGGTAATTCTTGTATCTGACTCTGTAGGTCATGCACTCTACCACTGATTAAATGTCCACATCTTCTTTTATAAACAAACACATTCCAAGTAGATGATAGCCACATGCCCCACTAGGCATTTGGTATACAATGAATTAGAAAGAACAAACAGGTATTTTTTTAGTCTCTATGAAATTCTACAGGAGGATCAAACACTAAGGATCAAACACTAGGTCAGTCACCATAAATCCAGTGCATAATTTAAAAAAAATGTAAAGTACTAAAGAACAAAATATAGGATACTACAAAAGAATAAAGATTGTCAAAATGTATACTGAGGGGCAAGATAAGCCATCATTGGTATATTAGTTAAGACCTGAAAAGATGAGATGACAGTAGCAAAACAAAAAGTGCTTGGGCAAGCAAACATGTTCGGGATATTTCTTTGGCTGCTGATACAAAAATAGATTAAGTAGAGAAAAGCCAAAACAAGGAAAGAAGTATTAAAGTTATATAACTTACTTTCATAGGTGTAAACTTCTTGGCTTTGGATATAGGATTGCTTTACTTTCTAACTGTGTGGCCTTAGTCGTTTGTCTGTTCTTCTAGATCTCAATTAATTCACCCCATGCAAATTTTACATTACCTATATCCAAGCAACTAGTATGCAATTTCTATTCATTGCATAGTTCCTGGAATATAGTAGGAGATTAACAAATCTTTGTCTTGATCTAAATATCCAGCATCTGTAAAAACTTAATCAAATTCACAAGAAGAAAAATACAAATAACCCCATAAAAGTGGGCAAAGGACATGAATGAACACTTTACAAAAGAAGAACTACATATGGCTAACAATCACATGGAAGAAAGTTCAACAATACTGATCATTAGAGAAATGCAAATCAAAACTATGATGAGATACAATCTCACATCAGTCACAATGGCTATTATTAAAAATAGAAGAAATAAGAGACACTGGTGTGATTGTGAAGAAAAATTAACGCTTATACTCTGTTGGTGGGAGTGTAAGTTAAGTTAGTTCAGCCATTGTGGAAGACAGTGTAACAATTCCTCAAAGTCCAAAAGATAGAAATTCCATTCAACTCTGCAATCCTATTACTGGGTATATACCCAAAGGAATGTAATTGTTTCTATTATAAAGACATGCACACACGTGTACATTGCAACACTATTCAGAATACCAAAGACATGGAATAAACCCAAATATTATCAACGATAGACTGGATAAAGAAAATGTGGTACATATACACTATGAAATACTGTGCAGTCATAAAAAAGATTGAAATCATGCTCCTTTCAGGGACATGAATAGAGCTGGAGGCCATTATCCTTAGCAAACCAATGCAGGAACAGAAAACCAAATTGTGCATATTCTCACTTACAAGTAGGAGCTAAATGATGAGAACACATGGACACATAGAGGGGAGCAACACACACCAGGGCCTATAGGAGATCGGAGGGTGGGAGGAAGGAGAAGATCGTAAAAAGTTAACTAATCAGTACCGGCCATAATACCTGAGTGATGAAATAATCTGTACAACGAAGCCCGATGATACAAGTTTACCTATATAACAAACCTACACATGCTCCCCTGAACTTAAAAGTTAAAAAAGTAAAAATTGAAATTTATTGAAATTGGTTTTATGTACCCCCCAAAAATGAATCATAAATGTTTATTTTAAAAGAAAAGATTTGTGAAATGAGGATGGAAAATTATAAATAGTTGTAGTAATAATTACATTTTCAATATTTATGGTAACTAGGTAGGCATGTATTTATACATATTTTCATTCTTATTATAGATATATATTTACCCACAAGCGTATATATGTATATACATACATACATACATGTATATACATATATACATATATAGCTTAGTAGAATGACTAAGTCAAGGTAGATACTAACAAGTACTAGTTACCTGCCCACCAATCTTAAATATATTTTCAGAGAGTAGATTGAATAATTCTTCAAAAATGTGAAGTGAGGGCAAGTTGTAGACTTGATATCCCAACAAAGCTTTTAAGAGTTGATAAAGTATGTACATTTTTTTAAAAAGCAATCAAAATAATAAATTGGAAGAATAGACTGTTAAAGAAAAGACTTCCCAGGAACATCCCAAAACTGAAACATGAGTATACCTAAAGAGTGACCAAGTCTAAAGACTAAGTCTCAGGCCAGTCACGACGGCTCATGCCTGTAACCTCAGCACTTTGGGAGGCCAAGGCAGGAGGATTGTGAGGTCAGGAGATAGATACCATCCTGCCTAACATGGCGAAACCCCTTCTCTACTAAAAACACACACTCACAAAATTAGCTGGGCATGGTGGCATGCACCTGTAGTCCCAGGTACTCAGGAGGCTGAGGCAGGAGAATTGCTTGAACCTGGGAGGCAGAGGTTGCAGTGAGCCAAGATCACACCACTGCACTCCAGCCTGGGTGACAGAGTAAGACTCTGTATTAAAAAAAAAAAAAAAAAAAAAAGACTAAGTCTCTTTATTCAGTTCCCAGTGTTGGTAGGTCTGGTAGCAGCTACAGGTAGCAGAGCAAGTGTGAGAACAAGGATCAATAAAGTAGAGTGAGCTAATAGTCTTCTCTACTTTTTCCTCATCATTTTCATTTATTAAAGTAATATCTCAAGTTTATACTGGCTGCCCAGTTATAAACACGACTTACCAGGCTTTCTTAAAGGTAGGTGTGGCCAGGAGAGCAATTTGACCATGAAAATTTATTATGTTCTTGACTTGGACATTTTCAGACATCTTGATAACTAGACTGTCTCTGTAACTCAATTAGATAAAATCCAAACTGAGCTGCTATAACAAAAATAAAAACAAAAACAGAAACCTACAAATATAGCCAATTACACTTGTCTCCTATGAAATATTTCAGAATAAGGAGCCTCTGGCTGGCTAGTTGCCTGTGCTCTAAAAGATCATTGTGTTTATTCATAGTACAGACTATTATGTCTTCTTTCCCCATCCTCTTTCTTCCTCTCTCCTTCATTTATCTCTCTCTCTCTCTTTTCCAGCATTTATAACTTCATTATGCATCTATAAGTTTTTTTCTTCTTGAGATGCAGTATCGCTCTATCACCAGGCTGGAGTGCAGTGGCATGACCTCCGCTCACTGTAGCCTCTAACTCCAGGGTTCAAGTGATTCTCCTGTCTCAACCTCCCTAGTAGCTGGGACTACAAGCACATGCCACCACACTCGGATAATTTTTGTATTTTTAGTGGAGATGGGTTTCACCCTCTCTGCTTGAGTGGTCTCATCTCTTGACCTAATGATCCATCCACTTCAGCCTCCCAAAGTCCTGGGATTACAGATGTGAGCCACCACGCCCAGCCTATACATCTATAGTTTATGGTGATATACTTAATGTGACTCTCCTGCTTTTATCTCTATGAAGACTACTTTTGGTTTATCTCCAGATCTGCTCACTATCCTGTAAGATAAAGACAGAAGTCAAAATTATACATAGAAATAGAGTTAATTTAACAAGTAGGAACTGGTACTAGTGCATATTCCTTATATTTAAAAGATATGACATTATTTTGTATGCATATTACAAAAATCTAGAGATAATGAACATTAAAAACTTAAAAGTTTTAAAAAAGCACAATAGATGGGGAGATTCACAAAACAGAAACAGTTAAGGGTGGAATTAGTGAGTCAGAAAATCAAATCAAGGAACATCCTCAGGATTCAGTACATCAATTCATGGGAAATATTATAAAAATATTAAAAGATTTAGAAGACAGAGGCAGAACTTTAAAATCCAGCTAAAAGAGGTTCTAGAAGAAGGATTAGAGAGAATGATGGAAAGGCAATTCTTAATACATAATTGAGGCACAGCCAAATGAAATAAAGTGTTCTGAGACAGAACGCAGCTTAAAGCATTAATCACAGTACCTTGCATTTAGAAGGTGCTCAACAAACAGGAGATGTTACTATTAATAGTAGCAGTAAGTTGTAAGAAGTCACAATCAAATTGGAAAGGCAGCATTTGTACAAGGTATCATGTTTGGGACATCAAAATAATCACTTTTCTGTATTTATGATAGAAAAAATATCAAATAGAACTGATTTTGATTATAATGGTTACTTGACTAAAATAATGATTTTTATAATTACAATTTATTAACAAAACATCTTTCTTTTGAAACAGGTAATTTTTATTCTACTTTTGCTGGTTGTTGGTTTGATTTATATGATGACATTATTAAGTAATAATTAGAACATACGTTACAACTATTTTTAGAAAGTAGTTATTGCTGAGATGGCATACTTTTTGGAGACAAAATAATTATTGAGTTAATGGATTGTTTGTCAGAGAATGGACTATAAAATTAAAACCTTTGTGCATAGAATGTACAAAAATTATCACTGCATAAGTGACTGTTCTGCCTTCTTACACTTTGCAAAAAATCAGTTCCTCTTTCCCTCTGGGTTTTGTAGTTGTAAAAATAAGGTGAAGCTTGATATATTATTTTCTTCTTTTTTTATTAAAACATAAATATTGACTTATAATATACTTTCATCTAGTACTATTTTGACTGTTAAAAATTAGAACATCTATAACTGGACAGCATGAAATTAGAGTAAGCAAGAGTTGAAGAGAAAAAAAGATTTCAGTCCTAGCATACCTTGGAGATGCTTGAGGGTTCAGATCCAGACCACCACACCTCTATGCACTGACTTGTTTTTTAATTCTCAAAAATTCTCAAAATACATTTTATCTACTGACAGGCAAGTTTTCAACTCATCTGACTGACCTTTGAATTGCCATTATTTTCAGAGGTTTTCTCAGAAAGTATATGATAAACACAGTGTTCTCTTCTGGTGCACAGAAAATACTGACTTTTTGGAGAGAATTCTTTGAGCTGTTTATTGCTAAATATGAAAATAAACCTTTTGTTTTGGCAAAATAAAAGATGACTTAGGGAAAATTTTCCAGGGCAAGGCTTACAAATGATTCATCAAGCTTAATGAATATATGTGACCTCTAAGAGAGGAGATATCTTGGTTCAAGGCCACAGGAAGACCTGAATTATGCTGCAGAAAAAAAAAATGTAACTTTGTTTGGAAAATTTGCCATTTTAGAAGAAGAAGCTGGAGGAAACAAATTTACAAAACTTTCTAGAGCTTCAGATGACTGAGAGATATGAAGCAGTATTAACTAGGCTGATGGAAGAAGTCTTCCAGTCCTTGGAAATAATGCAGAGTGCTTTTGAACGTTACATTATCTCAGACAACCTTAATGTTTCAACAGAAAATATAATCATTTTCTGACTGATGAAGTCCTCAATTGCATATACCTGGGCAAACATGGCCTCACTTATCTCAGGACAAAGTCAATGTGAGCTCATAAATTCAAATCTGGATGTACTGAAAAATCCTAGGAAAGCCCAGGATTCATCCTCTGTTATATACCCATGTGAGTCTGGGATTCCAGTACTATTTTACCATCAAAAATAAGACTCTAAATTGATTGGGTTTCAAAATAATTTGACCAATGTTGTACTAGAGATCTTGTTAAGAATTTCAAAATTATATTCATGCCAAACAACAGCAGCTTTCTTATTAACATTTATTTTAGCTTAGAAATAAAATGTACTTTTTTAAAATTGCCCAATTAAATGTATTTCTTTTTTCCAGGAATACCAATTAAATTTTACATGAAAAATAAGTAAGAAACAGAGAATTGTTTTGTAAATACATGTATATGTCCACTTTGAACCAGTATATTGCATAAACACAATATTTTGCATGTCATTGTAAGACATTTTCTGGCATTTCAGTCCTAAGCATTAATGATCTCAACATATTTAAAAACCAATTCAAGAAATAATTTTATATCAAATCTAAACATACTTATGACTACATATGCTTATTGAAAATTAATATATTTACTTAAAAAGTACATCCAAATTTGTGATATTAGGCAGAAAAAGTACGACTATTAAAAGCTTATGTTTATTAGACACAAAATCTTTACATGTCTGCAAGCTCTCAATCTGCCATGAATCCTTACATTTCCCTCAGTCCCTTTACTCTATTATAGAATTCAGTACTAAAAGCTCTGTTTTGTTCTTCTGTGATAAAGAGTATGAATATGATAAAGAATATGAATAATTAAAAAGAGAAGGGATGAAAAATGATGAACAACAGCCAGAGAGGCCAAATCAAGCTATTTAAAATTTGTAATTTGAGAGAATTTGGGAGAACAGCAGAGAGGGGAAAGAGAGGGACAGGGACAGAACCTGTTATGGTTGAGAAATAAATAATGCATGTAAAATACTGAACAATACAAATCTCATTTCCTTATACTCATTCTCATTGTTTTCACTGTCATAATGATCATCATCACCATAATTGAGAATTTAGAATGGAAATTCGAGAGGCCCTAGGGGAGACAAGACATCAGAGAATAAGAGGTGAGAGTATAGAGAAACGCTCTTGAAAACTGCCATCTGTGCCATACATTTGGGATCTTCCTCGACATTCTTGGAAACATTAAAAACATAAATATGCTTACTTTAAATCACTACCTGATATGTTTTGGCTGTGTCCCCACTCAGATCTCACCTTGAATTGTAATAATCATTATGTATCAAACACAGGGCCAGGTGGAGATAACTGAATCATGGCAGTGGTTTCTCCCATACTGTTCTTATGATAGTGGATAAGTCTCATGAGATCTGATGGTTTTATAAGTGGGAGTTATGCTGCACCGGCTCTCTTGCCTGCCACCATGTAAGATGTGCCCTTTCTCCTTTACCTTCTGCCATGATTGTGAGGCCTCCCTAGCCATGTCGAACTGTGAGTCCGTTAAACCTCTTTTCTTTATAAATTACCCAGTCTTGTGTATGTCTTTATTAGCAGCATGACAACAGACTGATACACTACTGACTGCAGGTCTAGGATCCTTTCTGTATCTGTCTAAGCAGATATTAGGCCCTAGAAATCCCCCAGATATTATGTAGATTACATTTTGAAAGCTATTTCACTGCATTTGGGACCTAAACTTCAATATACAGCTGCAGTACACATTAATATTGTTACCAAAGTACTAAAACCAAAATCACAAGTTGGAGTAGAGCACATGTCAAACAGGTAAGTGCTATTATGATTCTCAGAAATTTAGAGCCACGTTAAAGAACTACATGTATGAAGACACAGTTAAGCAGAATCTTAAGTTTGTCTAATATTTTCTCAGCCTTATGAAAATTTACCAAAATTTCTTCATGAAGTTACTATAAATTAGAATTTTTCTTCCAGCCTTCATAGAAATCTAGCTTATTAAAAAAATAGTGTACTTTCTGCATGCAAGAAGAAGGCAGCTTAGTCCATTTGTGCTCCTCTAACAAAATACCTGAGACTTGGTAATTTGTGAAGAATAGAAACTTACTGTTCACAGTTCTGGAAGGTGGAAGTTCAAGATCAAGGCACCATTAGGCTTGGGGTCTGGTGAGGGCCTTGTCTCTGCTTCTAAGATTGCACTTTGATACTGAGTCCTCACAGGGCAGAAAGTGGAAGGGTACAAACAATCTAGCTCATTCCCTTTGACCTCTTTTTTAAGGGTAGTAAACTCATTCACGTGGGCTCCAGCTCATGACATAATCACCTCCAAAAAATGTCATCTTTTAATACTATCACAGTGGCTATTAACTTTCAACATATGAATTTTGGGGGATACAATGAGACCACTGGATCTAAGTCCATAGCTTTGGAGCCTATTTATTCTAAAGATATGGCTGTTTGTGTTGACTTTCAATTGAAGGTGTTATAACCCAAAGCTATTCCCATTCAGAAAGCAATCTGCCATGTCAGTCACAAAGGTCAAGGATTTTGAATTGTATTGACTCAAGTGACACAAGGGTGGAGCTTCAGAACCTGAAAAATGCCAAACATCACAGGAGTCCAAAGCTACCAATATCTGATTTCTGTGGAAGAGTGTCTTCTTTTCTAGAGACTCAACAGAGCTTAATAGATGATGTTTGAAATATATATGTCATATTTATAACTATATGACAATGACTAGGTGTATGTTTCATAAATGTTGAGTCTGGAGGAACAGCATGTCACTTGTTAAGACTGGAACAGAAGAGTAGGTGGAGGTGTTTTTCTGTAGTGATAGCACAGAATAAAACTGCAGTAAATTTGCAAAAGATTATCCTTTCACAGAATCTTCACTGATAATATAGCTACCTACCTTGAAAATATACTGCAGAAAGTATAGGCTTGGGCATTTGGAAGTAAAGCAAATCTTCCTGCTTGAAATCTGACCTATCTAATGAGGTCTCTGAACAAATGACCCACCGTTGACCTCTCTTCCCTAAAGCAACCCAAACTGGGTTTAGAATCTGTGGAAACTAATTTGTTTGCTCTGTGATGGCAGAGTCACAAGTGGAATCAGCAAAAGCAGCTGCCTATTTATACCGAGATTTTCATGGACTTCAGCCTAGGACAAATCAAGTTTGCCTCCAATCAGCCTAATACTTTGAGGTCTGTGTTTATTATTGTAGCAAGGGGAACTACATAGTTTGTCTACTCTCCAAACGAAAGTAATCCAGGGCATACAGAATAGTCTTTATTCAGCATTAACACCCAGTAAAGAATATCCCAATTTTATATCCAAGTTCTAAACCAATTCATAAATAAAACAAAAGTGTAAGCATGTAGGAGCCAAAATATCACTTTAATTAATGATAAAGCAGATACTGGAGAATAGAGTTAATTTCTCATGAAGCTGGGCTGGGCTTCCTAATACCATATGCCAAGTCCCAGGCAGCCAACGATGCACCAGAATTGGTCACCCTACACACTTTCTCCCAGCAGCAAAACCTACCCTAGAAGGAGACCGGCACAATGCATGCTTTCTGGGGACAGCTCACTCTCAGGATAAAGGGAAGAATAAAGTATTTCCTATGTATACTTTATTTCCTAATAAAGTCATTGATTAGAATTTGAAACTTTTCCTCCCTAGGGAAGTAATGAATGAGAGATGAAGAGAAGCCCACAGAGTTAATGGAAGCAAACATGTCACAATGTTAGGCCATACCCAGTACCTCGATAGTCCTTCCCTACCAGAAACACAGTCTTGCAAAGAGAAAAAGCTAAGATCCAGAACATTTATTTCTTGTCCAGGAGAAATCCATTTACAAGATTTAAAGTATTTTCAAGATATGCCATTGCCAGGCATGACTGAGTTAAGCTTAGCTATGAAGATGTCTTGATTGTACCCATTTGCAGAGATTTGGATAATTTATCTGCAAGGGAAATATGATATGGACACAGTTATTTACATGGAAGTATGTTACTAACATGGGAATATGTAACGTGGGAGTATATTATTAACATGGGAGTCATCCCAGGAGAAATGAAGTGCAGGGACACTTGACCTATTTCTGGTCATCCGTATCTCAGTACACAGCAAGGCAAACACTGATTGAAATATATTTGGCTATCATTTGCTTGTAATTAATATTTTTCATTACAATGGTAGATTTATTTATTTGGTTTAATTGTTTTCTCAGCTTGCCAAATCATTTTGAGATGGGCAATATGGCAGTGCAAGCTATCAAGATGCATTACTACACATTACTGATTTGAGAATTGATTGGGATATGAGAAATGAAGAGCAAATTAATAGATTTTACAGTGATTTTTTCCCAAAGACCAAGGAAACAGAGTTATTTGTACTGAAATGAGTGTTGTGGGGCCCATATTAAATGAGGCATAGGAATAAGCCTGTCAAAACCTGCGATGTATTGTTCATTTCTCTACCTCCGGGTATGACAGCCTCACGTGGGTGGTACCAACTCAACATACCATCTGTCAAACACACACAAATACCAATTTCTTTTATTAAAAGATAATGATCTTACCTCCACTCATTTAATATTCAAAATTTATGCAACAGCCAGGACAATTTTTCATGTTTATTTGGGAAAACTCTGACAAAGGCCATTCCTTTCCTTCCTCCGTTATTGCTCTCACAAGTCTAATTTCCCCTGATGAAAATCAGTTTTTCCAATGACAGAAGAAAAGTAATTAAATATGTTCACTTCGTAGCTAACTTATCTCATTGCCAACCATCTAAATAGCTGAGTAACTGTGTCAGGACAAAAGCAATAACACAGTGACATGGGTAACAGGAAATTAGGAGCACATGATTTGTCCCTCTGGATACAGCCTGGTATTGACTTTTCTATGAGCCGAATGGGTATAATGACTCATATTTACTGCCCTGTGAGTCATGCCCTTCCCCATCACACACTGATCCAAGCAGAACTGAAATAATCAAAAGTCAAATGTGTGCCAGGGTCTTCTCCATCTGTTTGAACTGGAAAACCAGAGACCAAAGTGTTTGGCAAATAAGGTCCCAAACATAGCTTTTGCATTTTGTTATAATTTTTAAGCTTCATTTTAGATGAAGATTTGCCACAGAAGATTTTCTTTAAAATGAGACCACTGTTTAGCTTGTGCAATTTAGTGAAAAGCTAATGAAGAAATGAAAATTAACATAGTTCATGTCTATTGAAAGAAAACGGGGGCCGGGCATGGTGGCTCACGCCTGTAATCCCAGCGCTTTTCGAGGCCGAGGCGGGTGGATCACGAGGTCAAGAGATCTAGACCATCCTGGTCAACATGGTGAAACCCTATCTCTACTAAAAATACAAAAAATTAGATGGGCACGGTGGCGCATGCCTGTAATCCCAGCTACTCAGGAGGCTGAGGCAGGAGAATTGCCTGAACCCAGAGGCGGAGGTTGTGGTGAGCCGAGATAGTACCATTGCACTCCAGCCTGGGTAACAAGAGTGAAACTCTGTCTCAAAAAAAAAAAAAAAAAGAAAAAAGAAAAAGAAAGAAAAGAAAAGAAAACTGGCTAATTATACCATGAGGTCTTTTAGTCATCTAGTTTTATAATTGGACAGGGAACACTAGGAATTTCTAAGGGCAAACCTGTTCTGAAGTAGATATCCTTTGAAATTGACTCTTCCACATGCAGAAACTGCAGCAGTGCTGTTCACCAGCATTCTGCAAAGTCCTAGAAGTGAGTGGGTGCACCTACACACACTGGTTTCCTTGTCTGTTTGGGTCATCATTTCCTGAAGGATCAGACTGAAAGTAGGTATTCTCTCTCCTCACATAATCTAAGACCTATGCAACCATGCTATTTACATATTGCTGCTTACCATTCTTTAAGTCCAAAATAAATTTTATGGTCCTGTGCTACTAATAGATAAACAAAAAATGTAGGTTTTTAATCAGCAAGATTGATTTTTAAGATAATCATTTACAAATATTTGTTAAAAAAAAGTATTCCACATAGTACATAGCAACATCTACAGGCATTCAGGGAGTGTGTCCTTGCTGGGTGCCTTTGATAATGCCTTTCTACTATAGAAAACATCCCGGAGTATAAGTAAGAGTGGTATTGTTTAAGTACAAAATGTACTTTGATTTATTTTTAAATGTTTGGAAAAATTAACATATAAAATACCAAATATAATTCCTTGCTGCACCTCTAATATCTCATAAAACATGATGGAGTTCACATAAGGCTATGTAGACACAATTTATCTCCTTGTCTGGGAGGTGCCAGGTATATTCCATCTTTGCTTATTCTGCTTCAGAAAGCATAAAACCTAAAATAATATTTCTACTTAATGTATACAGATTTGCTCCTACTCTGCTCTTGGACAGGCATAACACTAATGGAAATCTATAGATTCATACTACTTAATCCTTTCTATGAGTTTGCTTAACATTTTCTTGGTCATCTTTTATTCCAAGCCCACTGCCAACAGATGTAGAAGAAGATGCAAATAATATATTTGGTGTGGGTAACACACAGTTACTGAGCTATAAGTAGAGAGAAATTATTGTCCAAACCAGGTCACATTTGAGGGTGAATGGAACACACTATAATTAAACCAGAACAAATGGCAAAATCCAGAGCCATCCTGGCCCCTCTGTGTGACCTAGTGAATAGCGTTATCAAAATCCCATGCTTAGCAGTTAATCTTCCATGAATGGCTTTCCCGTGTTTTAGGTCTTCTTTCTCTGTCTCTCTCAGTTCTGCTTTTTTATGGCTTGGCTTGATTTCTTCCATAACTGGATTCATGGACTCACAGCATAAGTTAGAGCTTTACAGTTTCTCTCTGGAACTCATCTGTGCTTGTCACTGCTTGGCTTTATTCCTTGGGGAGACAAAATTACTACCAGCATTGAATCCTTCTAGCTTAGAAGCAGGCAGACAACTTCTCTTTCCCCAAAGGCTGTATAATAATCCCAGAAACTACTAATTGATGCTGCTTTGGTTACATGACCCTCCCTGAATCAATCAAAGAGGCAGGAGTTTTGCTCTGTTTCTCAACACCAATACGATGGGATGGGAGAGCAGGGTGCATAAATGAGTGTTACCTGAGGACCAAAGAGGAAGCAATTCGCAACAGGTGGAGCATTACAAATATTCACTCTTTCAGGATAACACAAAGTGTGAAATCACAAACATTTAATATTTTAGGATGATATTATTAAGTTATGTAGATATAATTCAAACTTTGTTTCTGAAAATAAAATCCTTGCTGTTTTTAGTATACCATGTTGCCTTCTCCACACATGAAGATAACAAATGATGACAAGTTTTAGGCAACATATTTTTTTAATAGATTTCAATTTGTTCTAATTTTAGTGGTCTTATTGATGTGATTCTCCATATGCTATTTGACAGTGATGTATTGCTTTATTAACACACTGGATTTTGTTAGTTTCTTCTTTTCTGTGTTAATAATTGGACCATAGTCGAATCACCGGATATGAAGACTTGGGCTGGCAGTGAGTTTTTCAGGTGAAGTATAGGCTTTTCAAAATTTAGACTATAAACCAATACTTCTTCAGTTTTCTCAGTATTAAAGAAAAAAACCTAGAGAAGAAACAAAAACCAAGTTGTTGCATTGATTTTTTTTCTGTATTTCCTTTTTTATTAAAATTTAAGTTCTGGGATACATGTGCAGAATGTGCAGGTTTGTTATATAGGTATACATGTGCCATGGTGGTTTGCTGCAGCCATCAACCCATAGTCTACATTAGGTATTTCTCCTAATGCTCTCCCTCCCCCAGCCCCCCACCCACTACTCTCCCTTCCCTAGACCCACCTCCCAACAGGCCCTGATATGCAATGTTCCCCTTCCTGTGTTCATGTGTTCACACTGTTCAACTCCCACTTATGAGTGAAAACATGGGGTGTTTGGTTTTTTGTTCCTATGTTAGTTACCTGAAAATGATGGTTTCCAGCTTTGTCTGTGTTACAGCAAAGACATGAACTCATACATTTTTATGGCTGCATAGTATTCCATGGTATATATGTGCCACATTTTCTTCATCCAGTCTATCATTGGTGGGAATTTGGGTTGGTTCCAAGTCTTTGCTATCATGAACAGTGCTGTAATAAACATACGTCTGCATGTATCTTTATAGTAGAATGATTCATAATCCTTTGAGTATATACCCAGTAATGGGATTGCTGTGTCAAATGGTGTTTCTGATTCAAGATCCTTGAGGAATTGTCACACTGCCTTCCACAACAGTTGAACTAATTTACACTCCCACCAACACCACTGCAGCAGTGCTGTTCACTGGCATTTTGCAGTGAACAGTGTAAAAGTATAAAAGTGTTCCTATTTCTCCACATCCTCTCCAGCTGTTGTCTCCTGACTTGTTAATGATCACCATTCTAACTGGCTTGAGATGGTATCTTACTGTGGTTTTGATTTGCATTTCTTTAATTACCAGTGATGATGAGCTTCTTTTCATATCTTTGTTGGACACATAAATATCTTGTTTTGCCAAGTGTCTGTTCATATCCTTTGCCCACTTTTTTGATAGGATTATCTGCTTTCTTCTTGTAAATTTGTTTAAGTTCCTTGTAGATTCTGGATATTAGGCCTTTGTCAGATGGATAGATTGCATTTTTTTTTTTTTTTTGACACGGAGTTTTGCTTTTTGTTGCCCAGGCTGGAGTGCAGTGGTGTGATCTCAGCTCACTGCAACCTCTGCCTGCCAGGTTCAATCAATTCTCCTGTCTCAGCCTACCAAGTAGCTGGGATTCCAGGCACCCACCACCACACCTGGCCAGTTTTTGTATTTTTAGTAGAGACAGGGTTTCCCATGTTGGCCAGGTTGGTCTCAAACTCCTGACAGCAGGTGATCCACCTGCCTCGGCCTCCCAAGGGCTGGGATTACAGGTGTGAGCCACCACACCCAGCCAGATTGCAAAAATTTTCTCCCATTCTGTAGGTTGGCTGTTCACTCTGATGATAGTTTCTTTTGCTTTGTAGAAGCTCTTTAATTAGATCCCATTCCTCTATTTTGGCTTTTGTTGCCATTACTTTTTGTGTTTTAGTCATGAAGTTTTTGCCCATGCCTATGTCTTGAATAGTATTGCCTAGTTTTTCTTCTAGGATTTTTATGGTTTTAGGTCTTCTGTTTAAGTCTTTAATCCATTTCGAGTTAATTTTTGTATAAGATGTAAGGAAGGGGTCCAGTTTTAGTTTTCTGCATATGGCTAGCCAGTTTTCTCAACACCATTTATTAAATAGGGAATCTTCCCCATTGCTTATTTTCGTTAGATTTGTCAAAGATCCAATGGTTGTAGATGTGTGGTGCTATTTCTGAGGCTTCTGTTCTGTTCCATTGGTCTATATATCTGTTTTGGTACCAGTGTCATACTGTTTTAGTTACTGTAGACTTGTAGTATAGTTTAAAGTAGTGTGATATCTCTAGCTTTGTTCTTTTTGCTTAGAATTGTCTTGGCTATAGGGGCTCTTTTTTGGTTTCATATGAAATTTAAAGTAGTTTTTTCTAGTTCTGTGAATAAAGTCAGCAGTAGCTTGATGGGGATAGGACTGAATCTCTAAATTACTTTGGGCATTATGACCATTTTCGTGATATTAATTCTTCCTATCCATGAGCATGGAAAGTTTTTCCATTGATTTGTGTCTTCTCTTATTTCTTTGAGCAATGGTTTGTAGTTCCCCATGAAGAAGTCCTTCACATCCTTTGTAAGTTGTATTCCTAGATATTTTATTCTCTTTGTAGAATTGTGAATGGGAGTTTATTCATGATTTGGCTCTCTATTATTGATGTATAGGAATGCTTGTGGTTTTGTACATTGATTTTGTATCCTGAGACTTTGCTGAAGTTACTTATCAGCTTAAAGAGCTGTGTTTTGGGCTGAGATGATGGGGTTTTCTAAATATACATTCATGTAATCTGCAAACAGAGACAATTTGACTTCCTCTCTTCCTATTTGAAAACCATTTATTTCTTTCTCTTGCCTGACTGCCCTGGGCAGAACTTCCAATACTATGTTGAATAGGAATGGTGAGAGAAGGCATTCTTGACTTGTGCTGGCTTTCAAAGAGAATGCTTCCAGTTTTGGCCCATTCAGTATGACACTGGCTATGGGTTTGTCATAAATAGTCCTTATTACTTTGAATATGTTTCATCAATACCTAGTTTATTGAGTGTTTTTAGCATGAAGTCCTGCTGAATTTTGTCGGAGGCCTTCTCTGCATCTATTGAGATAATCATGTGGTTTCTGTCATTGGTTCTGTTTATGTAATGGATTATGTTTACTGATTTGCATATTGTGAACCAACCTTGCATCTCAGGGATGAAACCAACTTGATCGTGGTAGATAAGGTTTTCAATGTGCTGCTGGATTCAGTTGGCCAGTATTTTATTAAGGATTTTTGCATCATTGTTCCTCAGGGATATTGGCCTGAAATTTTCTCTTTTTTTGTTGTGTCTCTTCCAGATTATGGTATCTGGATGATGCTGGCCTCATAAAATGAGTTAGGGAGGAGTCCCTCTTTTTCTATTATTTGGCATAGTTTCAGAAGGACTAGTACTAGCTCCTCTTTGTACCTCTGGTAGAATTAGGCTGTGAATCCATCTGGTCCTGGGCTATTTTTGGATGGTAGGCTATTAATTACTGCCTCCATTTCAGAACTGGTTATTGGTCAATTCAGGGATTTGACTTCTTCCTGGTTTAGTCTTCAGATGATGTATGTGTCCAGGAATTCATCCATTTCTTCTAGATTTTCTAGTTTATTTGGGTAGAGGCATTTATACTATTCTCTGATGGTAGTTTGTATTTCTGTGGGATCATTGGTAATATCCCCTGTATCATTTTTTATTGTGTCTATTCTTTTCTCTTTATTAGTCTTGCTAGCAGTCTACCTATTTTGCTAATCTTTTCAAAAAACCAGATCCTGGATTAATTGATTTTTTTGAAGGTTTTTTTTTTGTGTGTCTCTATCTTCTTCAGTTCTGCTCTTAGTTATTTCTTGTCTTCTGCTAGCTTCTGAATTTGTTTGCTCTTGCTTCTCTAGTTCATTTAATTGTGATGTTAGGGGATTGATGTTAGATCTTTCTCATTTCTCCTGTGGGCATTTAGTGCTATAAATTTCCCTTTAAACTTGGTTTTAATTGTGTCCCAGAGATTCTATAACACCGTGTCTTTGTTCTTATTGGTTTCAAAGAACTTATTTATTTCTGCCTTAACTTTATTATTTACCCAATTGTCAATCAGGAGCAGGTTGTTTAGTTTCCATGTAGTTGTGCAGTTCTGAGTTTCTTAATCCTAAGTTCTAATTTGATTGCACTGTGGTCTGAGAGACTGATTGTTATGATTTCCATTTTTCCACATTTGTTGAGGAGTGTTTTAGTTCTAATTATTTGGTCAATTTCTGAATAGGTGCTATGTGGTGCTGAGAAGAATGTATATTCTACTGATTTGGGGTGGCAAGTTCTGTAGATGTCTATTAGGTCTGCTTGGTCCAGAACTGAGTTCAAGTCCTGAATATCCTTGTTAATTTTTTGTCTCACCGATCTAATATTGACAATGGATGTTGAAATCTCCCACTGTTATTGTGTGGGAGTCTAAGTCTCTGTAGGTCTCTAAGAACTTGCTTTATGTATCTAGGTGCTCATGTATTGGGTGAATATATATTTACGATAGTTAGCTCTCTTGTTGCATGCATTGATCCTTTTACCACTGTACAATGTCCTTCTTTATCTTTTGTAATCTTTGTTGGTTTAAAGTCTCTTTTTTCAGAGAGTAGAATTGCAACCCCCCTTTTTTTTGTTTCTATTTTCTTGGTAAATATTCCTCCATCCTTTTATTTTGAGCCTATATGTGTCTTTGTACTTGTGATAGTTCTCCCGAATACAGCACACTGATGGGTCTGTTGGCACAGCTTCAGCAGACTCAAATGTTCCTGCCTGCTGCTGCAAAGAGAGTAGTGGATCTCCCAGCATGGCGCTCGAGCACTGCTAAGGGACAGACTGCCTTCTCAAGTCTTTATCCAATTTGCCAGCCTGTGTCTCTTAATTGAGGCATTTGTTCTTAATCTATGAATGTGTTAGACTCCTTAATATTATACTTTTTACAAGGGTATATTACCCACATTTTACACATGAGAATAAAGAGAAAGTAAGAAATGTATCCAATGTTACACATCTAAAAGTGGCAGGCAAGATTCAAACCCAAAACATTCTGGCCCAAGATCCAAGGAGTTTTACACTGACTCTATCTACACAACTGAAGCCACTTACTCCACAAAAGGCCCAGGCTAATGAGAGCAAGACAGAGGGTGATATGGTGCTTACCCCATGTTAGGTTTAAACATCTGTTATCACCATTCTACTTCATCATGTTATGAGGAAAGGTGTGCGTCTTCATGTCTACATCCTTAATCTAACCAAGTACCTATAGCATAGTACATATCAAGTCAATGAGCTAAAGAATTAAGGAAGAAATAAATAAATGTTCCACTAGCCTATATTCCCACACAAATATTACTTTGAATCAATAATTTTGTACTATGGAAAAAAAATCTTAAGATTAACAACAATAGCAGATACCAAACTGAAATGTTATTTAAAATTTTTCAGGTTAAGGATAAAATTTAGTTATCATTCTTAATCAATTTAAAATAGAATTCTCTGAGCAGTGGTTTGTAGTTCTCCTTGTAGAGATCTTTCACCTTCCAATTTAGCTGTATTCCTAGGTATGTTTATTTCTTTTTGAGGCAACTGTGAATAAAAGTTTATTCCTGATTTGATTCTCAGTTTGACTGTGGTTGGTGTATAGGAATGTTTGTGATTTTTATGTATCATTTTGTATCCTGAGACTTTTCTGAAGTTGTTTATCAATTTAAGGAGCTTTGGGGCCAAGAATATGGAGTTTTCTAGATATAGGATCACGTCATTTGCAAACATGGATAATTTGACGTTCTCTCTCCTCATTTGGATGCCTTTATTTTTTACTCTTGCCTGATTGCCCTGGCCAGGACTTTCAATACTCTGTTAAATAGGAGTGGTGAAAGAGGGCATCCTAGTTTCATGTCATTTTTCCAGGGAAATGCTTTCAGCTTTTGCCCATTTGGTATGATGTGGGTGTGGGCTTGTCATAGATGGCTCTTATCATTTTGAATTATGTTCCTTCAACACCTAGTTTATTGAGAGTTTTTAACCTGAATGTTTGTTGAAAGCCTTTTCTGTATCTGTTGAGGTAATCATATGGTTTTTGTCTTCAGTTCTGTTTATGTGACAAATCACATTTATTGATTGGCAGCGTTGAACTGACTTTGCATCATGGGGATGAAGTCTACTTGATTGTAGTGGAGTAGCTTTTTGATGTGCTGCTGGATTTGGTTTGCCAGGATTTTGCTGATGATTTTTGCACTGATGTTTATCAAAGATATTGGCTTGAAGTTTTCTGTTTTTTTTCTATCTCTGCCACACTTTAGTGTCAGGATGATGCTTGCCACATAGAATGAGTTACAAAGGAGTCTTTTCTTCCAATTTTCTGTAATAGTTACAGTAGGGATGGTACCAGCTGTTCTTTATACATCTGGTAGAATTCAGCTGTGAAACTATATGCAAGGAATTCAGAGATGACACAAACAACTGGAAAAAAACATTCCATATGCACGGATAGGAAGAATCAATATCATTAAAATGGTCATACTACTCAAAGCAATTTATAGGCTCAATGCTATTCCCATCCAACTATCAACGATATTCCTCACAGAACTAGAAAACTTTACTTTAAAATTTATATGGAACCAGAAAAAGAGCCCAAATAGCCAAGGAAATCCTAGCAAAACTGGAAACATCTTGTTACCTGGCATCAAACTATACTACAGGGCTACAGTAACCAAAGCAGCATGGTACCAATACAAAAACAGACACATAGATGAATGAAACAGATAGAGAACCCAGGAATAAGATTGCATACCTACAACTTTCTACTCCTCAACAAACTTGACAAAAGCAAGCAATGGGGGAAATGATTTCCTATTCAATAAATGGCTTGGATAACTGGCTAACCATATGCAGCAGATTGAACTGGACCCCTTCGTCACACCATATACAAAAATCAATTCAAGATTGTTTGAAGATGTAAATGTAAAACCCCATACTGTAAAAACCCTGGAAGACAACCTAGATAATACCATTCAGGTCATAGGCATGGGCAAAGATTTTATGATAAAATACCAAAAGCAACTGCAACAAAAGCAAATATTGACAAATGGTATCTAATTAAACTAAGGAGCTGTGCATATCAAAAGAAGCTATCAACAGAGTAAACATACTACTTACAGAATGGGAGAAAAATTTTGCCAACTATGCATCTGATAAACATCTATTATCAGCATCTATATGAACTTAAATAAATTTATAAGAAAACAACCCCATAAAAGTGGGCAAAGGACATGAACAGACACTTTTTGAAGACAAGACACATGCATCCAACAGTCTTATGAAGAAAAACTCAACATCACAGATCATTAGAGAAATGCAAAACCAAACTACGATGAGATACTATCTCACACCAGTGAGAACGGTTATTATTAGAACATCAAAAAAAAAAAAAAAAAAGAATAAAAAACACAGATGCTCGCAATGTTATGGAGAAAAAGAAAGCTGATACACTACTGATAAGAGTATAAATTAGTTCAGCCATTACGGAAGACAATGTGGTGACTGCTCTAATGGAATCCCACAATCTCATTACTGGCTATACACTCAAAGGAATATAAATCATTCTATTATAAAGATACACGCACACATATGTTAACTGCAGCACTATTCATAATAGCAAAGACATTGAATCAACATAAATGGCCATCAATGATAGACTGAATCAAGAATATGTGGTACATATTCACCGTGGACTACTATGCAGCCATATAAAGAACAAGATCATGTCCTTTGCAGGGACATGGATAGAGCTGGAGACCATTATCTTTAGCAAACTAATTCAGGAACAAAAAACCAAATACCACGTTCTCACTTAAAAGTGGAGCTACATGATGAGAACACATGGACACATAGAGGGGAATAACACACACTGGGGCCGTTCAGAGAGTGGAGGGTAGAAGGAGGGAAAGGATCAAAAATATAACTAATGGGTACTAGGCTTAATACATGGGTGATTAAATAATCTGTGCAACGAACCTCTATGACACAGTTTACCTATGTAACGAAACTGCACTTGCACCCCTGAAGTTAAAATCAAAGTTAAAAAAATAAAATAAAGTGGTGCCTATCACTTAAAGCACTGCACTAAATTTAACAGAAAATATTTGAGTGGATATTATACATTTAAAAGCTTAGGCCAGGCACAGTGGCTCATGTCTGTTATCCCAGCACTTTGGGAGGCCAAAATGGGTGGAATGCCTGAGGTCAGGAGTTCAAGACCAGCCTGGCCAACATGGTGAAAACTCATCTCTATTAAAAATACAAAAATTAGCTGAGCATGTTAGTGGTGCCTGTAATCCCAGCTACTCGGGGCTTAGGCGGAGTATTGCTTGAACCCAGGAGATGGAGGTTGCAGTGAGCCAAGATCGCACCACTGCACTTCAGCCCGGGTGACAAAAGAAGACTCCAAGACTCTGCCTCAAAAAACAAAACAAAACAAAAAAACCTTAAATGACCTAAAAACACCTTTGGAACACTATATAGAGACATGAGGCAGTTATTAGTCTTAAATGATGGGAGTCTAATGATATTCTTATACATTAAATGTACAATATTTAGATTGAAAAAAATAAAACAGAAATACTCCACCTCAGATGTTTTCACTGCATAAGCATGTCTATTAACAATAGATATTATTATATAATTGTATAATATTTCAATATGATCATGACTTAAGTTTGACTCGGGTCAAAGAGGTAACTTCTGAATCTAAGTCTACACACTGTGTCATCCACAGAGAAATGTTGGCTAGCCGAAAAGTATCACCTGAACTTAACAATGTTTTGCAGCATGTGATGAAAATTAACAACCACATTAAAGTACATGCCACTAGCCTCTGTTTGAGCAGCTCCGTGAGGAGATGGATGCAGAGTGCACATGTCTTCTCTTATGCACAGAATTGAGATGGCTTTTTGAAGGTACACTGGCCAGTTTGAGTTACAAGAGTCGCTCCAGATTTTTCTTTTAGAAAAACAGTTACCAACGGCAGTACATTTTAATGACACAGAACGGGTCACAAAAGTTGCTTACTTGTATGACATATTCAACCTGCTCAATGAATTCAATCTGTCATTTCAGGGGAGAATGACAACTGTGTTAAAGTCAGCAGATAAAGTGGCTGCATTCAAAGCTAAACTGGAATTATGATAGTATGAATGAACATTGGGATTTCTGACATGTTTCAAACATCAGCAAAGATTTTGAAAGAGGATAAGCCAGGGCCTTCTTTCCTTCAGGTGGTGCATGATTACCTATCTCAGCTTTCAGAAGAGTTTCAGCATTATCTACCAACCACAAAAGACCCCCAAACTGGGAAGGAATGGATCTGTGACCCATTTGTGAATAAGACAGGTGAACTGATTTCTTCCGTGCTAGAACAGGATCAACTGCTTGAGATCGCAAATGACGCTGGCCTTAAAAGTATGTATGAGACAATTTCAGTCTCTATACATTCTGGATTAAAATCAAGGTGGGATATCCTGAAGTTGTCACAAAAGTACTGAAAAGTCTGCTTCCATTTCCAGCATCCTGTCTTATAAAGCACGTTTTTCTGCGCAATAGCAACCAAAACAGGATTATGGAGTAGACTGGATGTAAGCAAGACGCTTCGAGTGTCACTGTCTCTCATCAGCCTCAGATAGGGACCATCTAGTTCCAGGAAAACAAGCGCAGGGATCTCACTGATTCTACATTATGGCAAGTTGTATAATTATTTCATTATATATCATAATATAATAACAGAATTAAAGTGCACAATAAATGTATTTTTCTTGAGTCATCCCCAACCATCCCCTGCCCTTGAGTCCATGGAAAAACTGTCTTCCCTGAAGCTGGTGCCTGGTGCCAAAAAGAAGGAGACCACTGCTTTAAACTATGCCTAGATTACATACAATACTTTGTATGGGTAAAAATGGAGTGATTTGTTTTCTCCCCTTTATAAAGGGTCATGGCTGACACTGCTACAACAAAAGACAGGACAACAAGAGAAAAAATAAATATATTACTATTGTGTACACAAAAGTGCATGGGAATTATACAAATTATGATATCAAAGATGAGCCAGATGATTGAGGCTTAAATGCTTTATTCACAGAGAAGAAGAGCGGGAGAATGAACCAGCCCACTGTTCAGACCATAAGAGTCACTGGAACAAAAGTTGTCTTACTATGCAGATAAAGTCTCTTAGGTAGTCTATCGTAGCTGCTCTCAGAAGACAGATTAAAAAGTTTATCTGGGTGTGGTGGAGACCCCCAGTCTCCTATGTTCTTCGGTAGTTTACCTTTCCTGGTTATTTGGTTAGATTCTTAGAGAGGTGGCTTAAAATAATTGCATTTTTTCTAAAAGACATTTTCTTAGATAAGAAAATTCTAGAGACAGCTTCTCCTAGTGCTTTCAGAAAGGATCAGAAAGACAAGGACGCAGAGGAAACGTCATAGAGAGACCATGGTCCTAAGGTTTATATCTGAGCCATTGCAATTTTCAAAGCACTTAGCATGTCACAGCACCATATTTTGGGGAATTGCTGACTTGGCAAAACAATCAATGTCATATATGTTTATACCAAACAATATTTTTCTAACACTTCTACCACCTGTTTTACCACTTAGGCAGATCTTTTGGAGGACCTACTTTGAAAAGGCATTTTATTCATTCATGCAATGCCTTGCAGGGCTTAATGCTTATGAACTCACTTCTTGTATGTACACCTAGAAGTTCATCATAAATTCAGCCCCCAGAGCAGGTTATCAGTTCTCTCCTAGTGACTTAGATCTGTTTTAAAGAACAACATTGATCATTTATGTACCTGGATTGCCCAATGAACAACCACACAAACAGCAATACTTCAAACATTCTGGGAGAACAAAGCTAGAAACGTTTGTCTTTTCCTAAGAGATTGCATTATCAACAGTATATCATATACAAACAGGAAAAATCATAATAATATGGAATATTATTTGTCTATGTAATCATTTGAAATATTTGTGTGGTTTGAGTATTTTAAGTTTAGCTAATATAAAGGTAAATGCCAATTTAAAATATGTTAAAATTCAACACTTACAGCATTTCAAGTTCTTGGGTGATCGTTACTTTGTCTATATGACATATAAAATACTGAAAATGTCTTACCAGTTCCACACTTAATTGCTATAATTACATCATTTAAATTTACCTATTGTTACTCAAGCTCAGAGCACTGTAATAAAAACTTCAACTTTCAATGCAATTTTAAATTTTTTTTTTTTAATTTTTTTTTTAATTTAAACTTAAGGGGGAAAAAATCAACAATTATTTTAAAGGAGATATTTGAACGATGTCACCCACTATTTATTTCTTTGAAATGATCACAAAGTAAGAAAAAAAACAGAGTCTAGCAGGAAAATACTGACTTGAAAGAGGCTTTAAGTACTCAGTTTCTATTTTTGGACTTTACTAGCTAGATTCTAAGGTTTTGAAATCAACGCAGACCCTTCTTGAATGTTCTCCAGAACTCCCCCTAGACCTTTACTATATGAGATTTTTTTCAGAAGCATCAGACCTCTACCTATTCTTGAAAATGCCTGGTTTGGTTTGCCACATAAAATAGACAGTTTTGCTTGCTACACACTTGAGGCAGCAAAATTTCACTACTGAATTATTTCTTCTATTGAATCAAAAGCAATCTTGAGTTGCTAGGAACAATTTCAGTATGTGAAGGCATTTTGAAATATATAAAGCATTTTATAAATGTCATTGTTAAGCATTATAATTCTAAAGTCTCTTCTGAAGCCAAAAAGACACTGACACCTAGATGTCATTTGTAATTTAATTGAATACCAAGTTGCATTTTATTTTTCTTGTTCAAAATGGGATATTATTTAGTTTGTCAAACTGCATCATATGAAGATGGGAAATGAGAAAATAATTTAGAAAAAACTCCCCAAATATTATAATTAGTCCATTTTAGCAATGCTTTCAAATATAATTGCAATAATCATCAAAATAGCACTTTAGTGGTTTTCTAGAATGAGTCTCACAGATTATAATATTGAGGTATTCAAAACACAGATATTTATGTTTCCAACCATCCAATAGTCTCCCAGGTAGTGTAGAAGAGAAAGAGCCTACATGACATGTTTTCTGCCATGAAGGAATACTCTTTTTGAGAAAATAGGGCAAATATAAAATAGTTTATAAATGACAAATGGAAATACACATCAAATTTTGTTACTTATCTTCAAAGTGATTAAGGCTATGTCATAAAGGACTTACCAGAAAGATGTGGTATTTCTGCAAGAGAAGTGAATCTTTCTTAGATGGAGGGTATTTTGATCAAGGAAGAAGAATATTTCAATAGCTCCAACTCTCTTGCCATGAAGGATAAGGACCTCTTGCCTGTGAATGATACTTATTTTAGAATAATCATTTCTTTCACACACAGCAAAAACTGACCTAAAGACAACCTTTACTGAAAGACAGATTTTCACTGATTGAATAATTATCTTCATTTACTGGCTTGTGACATTTCACTCCATAAAGCTACTGTATTAGTCCATTCTCAGGCTGCTATGAAGGAATACCCAAGGCTGGGTAGTTTATAAAGAAAAGAGTTTTAATTGACTCACAGTTTCACATGGCTGGATAAGTCTTAGAAAACTTACAGTCATAAGGCACCTCTTCACAGGGCAATGAGAGAAAATGAGTGCCAAATCAAGGGGGAAGCCTCTTATAAAACCGTCAGATCTCATGAGAACTCACTCACCATCACAAGAACAGCAGGGAGGAAACCACCCTCAGGATTCAGTTATCTCAACCTGGTCCTGCCCTTAACAAGTGGGAGTTATTACAATTCAAGATGAGATTTGGGTGGGGACACAGAGCCAACCCTTATCAACTACTTTTGTCATTGTGAAAATGCTTGTAATTAACACTTTCCTTTATTTCTAGAAAACTGAAAGTCTGTAATAGAAAGTGGAACCATGATTAGAAGTTACACTAATTTTACACTATTGTTTCGTTCCATTCTTGCATTGCTATATAGGAATTCCTGAGACTGGGTAATTTACAAAGAAAAGGTGTTTAATTGGCTTCCTGTTCTGCAGGGTGTACAGGAAGTGTGGTGTCTGCATCTCCTTCTGGTGAGGGCCTCAGAAAGTTTCCAATCAGGGCAGAAAGTGAAGGGAGAGGAGTGCATTACATGTCTCCAGTGGGAGCAGCTGTGGGGTGGTAGAAGACGGCACACTTTTTTAAACAGCCAGATCTGGCATCAACTCAGAGCAAGAATAAACTCACTACTGTGAGAAGGGCACCAAGCCACTCATGAGGGATCTGCCCCATAATCCAATACCTTCTACTAGGCCCCACATTCAATATTAGGAATTCCATTTCACCTTGAGATTTGGGTGGGACAAACATCCAAATTATATCAACTATGTATGTTTTCAGATAAATCTCAAGTTATTTAGCATTTTTTTTAATATAAAAGAAGCCTTCACTGTGAGGGGGCAAGGGGAAGGATAACATGAGGAGAAATATCTAATGTAGATGATGGGTTAATGGGTGCAGCAAACCACCACGGCACATATAAATTTATGTAACAAACCTAAATATTCTGCACATGTATCCCCGAACTTAAAGTATAATAAATAAATATTATTTTTTTAAAGTCTTAAATTTTTTAGAAATTAGTTCATAAATTTATGAAGAAACTTTAAACCTTAGATGGTTTATTTCTAGGGTGGGGACAAATGAGTCACTAATACGTAAATAATTTAGATCTAAGGTAACTAATTTACTCTTTCTGACTCACCTAAAGTATATGTACCTAGATACAGACTATTAAGAGAGTAAGAGAGCAAATAAAAATTTGACTCCTATAACAATAGAAGAATTCTACATTTATCATAACACTTTGATATTTTCAAGAGGCCTTTAATATAGATTATAATTCTTTACTAAGCATCCATTTGCCTATAGACATTGCAATTGCATTTATTCTTGAGAATATACACTTCATTACAATATAAAGTCCTATTTTGCTACTTCTGTCATGCATTTGAATTTTCAAGTTTAATATTAATTTGATAGCAGATGATAAATATAAACCACAAACTGTAAATTGGTCTGCTCCCTTTGTGTTAAATCCCTCCGATTTGTTTGACTACTTAGTAAGAAACAATCTGATAAACACTTAATCCCACTCTTACTTTCTAAAGAGATACCTTTTAATCAATTGTAATTTAGTAACATTCCCCACTACATCAAAATCTGTATAAAGGAGAAAAGAGTAACATGCATGTCTTGTTTGCTGCTATACTTCTTAACGTTCCTAGAATGTGGTAAATTCTAGATTTGTATCTGTCGATTGGATATTTAGATGTTTGGATGATTTGCCAGAGTTGATGCAAGCCATATAACCTCCAGTCTGTCTTTCAAGGAAGCCAACAGTATCTTTTACTAAATGGAGGCTAGAGGAAAACTGAATGTGGACATGGTTCAATTTATGCCTCTTTCTTACTGGAAATGTGCCAACATTGCCGATCATCATTGATTGCTTTAATCCAAGGATACGAATCTGTCTCTTTCTTCTTTAAACTCAAGTCCATTACCAGCATTTACAATTTCATCTCCTACTGTCTCTAGGACCAGGCTTAACTACCAGATCTCCTCTCCATCATTTTTGTTGATTTGCTCCCTTTACTGATTTCATTCTTTTAACCAATAAATATGCCTTCATCCCCTCCTTTGAGCCTGCAGTCCCTTCTATAAAGCTCCCCTTTCTCCCTTTGCATTTAACCTTAGTGGAGTTCATGGTGCTTACTTCCCAACTTATCTTTATTTATTCAAATAACACTCAAAATTTTGCCCCCAATACCCATTTGAAGTTATTCTCAAGCCATTCCCAAAATTGCAAAGTTTCAAAATGAAAGAATACTTTTGTGCCCCTGTATTATTGCCAGTGCTAACAGCAAAACACTCATTGCCCTCTTCAAACTCTCTATTCTTTTCCAGGTCTCTGGCTAGTTTTCCTCTATTTAAGGGCTTTCACCAATCACTGCAAATTATTTGTGTGCTTTTCTTATACCCTCCTCTTATCCTTCACATATTGGTATTTTAAGAAGTATCAATATTCTGTCTTTAACCCACTACTGTTTTCATTCTATAAACTTTCCCTGGGTGGTCTCCTCTACTCCCACCATTTCAAGTACTCCCTCAGTGAAACTCAACCTTTTTATCCAATAGTTTCCCCATACTCATTGCAGAAAACACTAAAATGGCTTTTGAATCTCCAGGAGCTACCTGTTTACACTCCACAGGGATCAGAAGGAAAAAGGCATCCAAATAATCGCCTCTGTTGATATTTTGAAGTTATATTGTGTGACCATACCTTTTGGCAAAAAACACCTGAACATGTCCTTGGCTGGGAAGCCACTGCTTAGCAACGTTACCCAAAGGAAGGGACAGCCATACTTTAAGTGACAGCACTTTCTGCCATAATCATACTGTCCTCATTCTAAAGCTTCTACGCCTGAGATTTGAATGCACACACATTTCTTATTCTCTGAGGCAACCAAATATCTGAAATTTTACTGTAGTAAGACTTATTCTTATTTTAAAACTCAGGATAGTCTATAGGCTAACCAAGGTACTTACTATAAAACATACATTTAGTAAGGATCTCTTACCATGAATTTAACTGCAGTACTATATGTTTAGGAATGTTCATCATTCTTTCTTGCTATTCCTTCTTAACTTTGTCCTTGAAAGTATAAAATTCCAAAGATCTTTTCCCCCAAAACAATTTATTCTATGGAATGGCTCTAGTCCTTATTCCATATTTGCTACAAAAAGCCTTACTTCAAGGCCATCTTAAGGAGGTTTAAACAATATCTTCAGTGTTTTTTTGACTCATTGTTGAGCAGTGTTGGTTTGATTCTCACGTTTCAGTCATTCTCATCAAGTTTGACCTAATGAACTTGAAAATGTTTTCCACAGTAGCTGGACAGGAGAATAGAAATTTAGCAACATTTAAAAAGTGCTACCGCAGCCTTACAGGTCCTGATGAGACAACTGTTTGAGAACTATCATATTAGTGCAGAAATTAAGCTTAATACTGGATGAGAAATTGCAATTCAACTGCAAGTCTCTTCAGAATGCATAGAATCACAATACGGATGACACAGGAAATGCCTACAATGCTGGAAAATCTGTCAGTGTTACTTGTAAAAGCTTTATAAAATGAAATGAAATGACATTCATTCTAAAATTGACTTTTTCTCTTAAGCAAAACTACTTGTATACATTGCAAGTGATTACTTAAAAAAATAAACTTTAGTCTCCCCTTTGAGCCTTATAAGTGGGAAAATATTTGCATGCCTCACTAGTGCAAGCTCTGTACTCCTCTCTTCATTTTTCACACATACTCCTTCAGTAAATGTGTAAATATTACAGGCTTTCCTAAACTTTTATCCTCAGATCTAAACGTTCATAAAAAATGTAGTCATAAAATAATTTCTGGAAATTGGGCATCTCTTTTTGTATATATATTGCCATCACAGAGGGACAGCTTCCTAAAACCACAAATGTTACATTACTCAAAATTCTACCTTTCTCACCTGCTCATTTTCCCAAGTTGTCCTTTAAATCTTTCAGTACCTAACATTGATCATGCAGACTATTTTGCCCTGTGACTATGACCTTGGATCAAGTTAACATTGTACAATGCAATTTTGTAGGGTATTTGGCAGACATTTGGAATACAGTACCACAGGAATAACTTTCTAAGCAGAGTTAAGTTTCCCACAGGAGATACCTACAATTTCTGTTCTCATGAAGAATGATAGACAGGTATACAAATTCTCATTCCCCACTCATCTCTTTGTGGGACTTACAGTCTAATTAGATTGTAATATACAAGCCCAGTCAGCTTCATACTCTCAATTCTGTTGTTATCTATTCCTCTGCTTTGACTGTACAAGCCCGACTTATTGAGTGTTATGACCTCTTTAGTACATACGCTGCTGTCTAATCACAGATGTAGTAAGCCATTTCCTAAACTCCAGACTTACTGTCCTTTGACGTGAGTTGTCCTTCACAAACACAAATATTTCATTGTCAAGATGTGCCTGTCACTGTTTATTTGATATATAAAATTAGCACTTTAATTTATTAGAGTGATCTTAGCTATCAAGGGCACAAATTTAGTGTTAACAGTCTAATTAGATCATTGGCCCAATGGAGGTAGAGTGGAATATGACACACTCATAACTTACTCCATCACATTTAGTATCAACTACAAACATTTTATTGTATTTCATGTCTATTTGGAACACAAAATGTCATTAAAACTCTAGCTTATCTGTATGCATTGCTCTGTTCACAGGCAAAAAATATGTTTTGCATACAATGTCTTTAAGCTTTCCAAATATATAGAAAAATACAGTAAATATTGATGTTTACTGTAAATCAATATCAAATATTGATAAATTTGATAAATATCAATATTGATATTTATCAATATTTATTGATAAATTTATTGATATTTATCAACAATTGATATTTATCAACAATTGATATTTACTGTAAAATGTTTGATATTTACTGTGAATGAATATCAAATAAATATATTTATTTACTGTAAATGAATATCAAATAAATATATTTACTGTAAGTGAATGTCAATATTGATATTTACTGTAAATAAATATCAATATTGATTTGATATTTACTGTAAATATATATCAATGTTGATTTGATATTTATTTACAGTAAATAAATATTGAAAATATGGTCATTTTAGCTTATTAAACAGCAAACTGGAATAAAGTCTCAATTTTATGTTGCCATTAAGCCAATCATTATTTTTCACCAAAACCATGAAAAAATGTTTAATCTCCTTGAGTTTACATAACTAGTATTTCAGGGTGCACCATTTTTCTTTTACCCAGTTACTGCTCTTTTTAATATTTTGCAATGCTCTTTGAATTCTTCATATAAAACTATATGGAGGAAAAAGAATCATACTGTTTATACTCAACATTAAGTTGTGCATTGTGACAGTTTGTGTAAAATAATGTTCATTTTTTAAAGGGAAAACAAATTTGGCTTTTTTTTAGGAAAATAATGATGCAGCTCTGAAAAATCTGACTTCAGTCAAGTTTACTTCAAGAATGTGGAAACCAAATAACATATTCACAATAACACTGTTTACTTTAAAAACATCTCTAGGGGAAATACCTGTGCAATAACCTTAAATAATCTATTTTTTAAAGTATAAGAGTGAGTTTACTTTCCAATTTCGCCAGAGTTAAAGGACATCAGTCTCTCCAGAAGTGCACACGCTCATGTGTGTATGTGTTCTTGTATGTGTGCTCTGCCATGAAATTGTGAGAAATCAGTATATTACCATACAGAGTGAGTTTCCCTTTCCTAGAGTTGCTGAACCCTATTACCTTCTATATTAGTCAGGGTTCTCTAGATAGATAGACAGACAGACAGATGATTGATTGATTGATAAGAAAGGATTTATTAAAGGAATTGGCTTACATGATGGTGACTGAGAAGCCACACAACAGGCTGTTTTGAACCCAGGAGTCCCTGGGAAACCAGTAGTGTGACTCTATCCAAATCCAGAAGACTGGAATTTACGCTTATAGAAGGGCTGTCATATTCCATGCACTGTTCTTAGCAACTTATGCGTATTCTCAGGTATAATTAAGATGACAACTATATTAAGTATAAAGCAAAGAAAAATAAGTTCTCCAGGATTCTTGTGAGCAGAGTGTTGCCATAAAGGTGATTCTTTACCTCTCAGAGAGGCAAAGACTCTAGTTAGAATTGATCTGTGTCAGCTGGGTGTTGTAGCTCATTCCTGTAATCCCAGCACTTTGGGAGGCTGAGACGGGCAGATCATCTGAGGTCAGGAGTTCGAGTCTAGACTGACCAATATGGTGAAACCCCATCTCTACTAAAAATACAAAAATTAGCCAGCACACTGGTGGGTGCCTGTAGTCCCAGCTACGCAGGAGGCTGAGAAAGGAGAATTACTTGAACCCGGGAGGCAGAGGTTGCAATGAACCAAGATTGCGCCACTGCACTCCAGGCAGTGTGACAGAGTGAGACTCCATCTCAAAACTATTAATAATAATAATAGTTGCTCTGTGTCTATCACTCTCTCGTGGCTCTATTTTAAATGTTCAGAATCAGAGAAACCAGTGATGTAACTCTTCAATCTGACACTGAAAGCCTTAGAACCCAGGGCAGGGGTGGGGATACTGGTATCAATTTTGAAGTCCAAAGACCAGACCACCTGGAGTTCTGTGTCCAAGGGCAGGAAAAGAATGATGTCTCAGCTGTAGGAGAGAGACAGGAAAAAAAGACACACAGATTCTTTCTGTTCTTCCTGGATCCCTAACCACATTAAGGGCAGATCCTTTCTACTCAGTCCACCAACTTACATGCCAATCTCCTTTAAAGACACCCTCACAGACACACCCACAAATACTGCTTGACTAGCTCTCTAAGTCCCCAGGCATTCTTTAATTTGATCAAATGGACACCTAAAATTAACCATCACACCTACTGTGCCTTTAGTATTACAGTGCTTTATAGATTACATTTCTAGAAGGCTTGTCATATGCCATGTACTGTTCTAAGTATCTTACAGGTATTATAATGCATAATTAAGAAGAGAAATCTATTAAGTATAAAGTAAAAAAAAATGTTTGTAAGCAGACTGTTGCTGCTCAGACAGGCAAAGGTTCTGATCAGACTTGATCTGTGTCTGTCACTCTCTCGTTATTGTATTTTTTTTTTCATAAATGAAGACTGCTCTCTGCATCTCTTCTTAGATCCTATCTGTCTACCAATGTATTTCTTCTCTGTTTTCATCTTGTCTTGTATATTACATACAACTTTTCTCAGCTTTCACAGAAAATTTGCCCTATAATGAGCAGGATAAACAGAAAAGAAGCAATAAAAGGGGGAGGTGGTCATATCCCTTGGTCAGCCAGAGCTCCTGTCTTTCTGAATGGTATCTGGACAACCACATTGAATCTTTTATCACAATCCAGGCTTCTGCACATTGTCACGGCATTAATTCCCGCTTATCAGTAAGCAAAAATAACTCAAGTTTTTTCTTGGTTCATAGTTAATTTGAAGACCCAGTGCTTCAGAAGGAGCGATATCATTTAGCAGAGATTTCACTTTATTCTGTGTGCCTAAATTGTAATAACTCAGATCTTAAATTTCTATTATTTTTTCTAGAATTAAAAAATATATGTAGGTATATATTACAAGCCATCTATTTTCACATGACATTAATCAAATATCACCATCAGTAGTAAAGAAAACGTACTAGGCAAAAACTGCAAATCTAGCAATTCAATCACAGAAATATGATGAGTTTTTTAATTAGATAAACATGCCAACTACTCCCATGCATGCCATATTTTGTTATGCTCTTTCTACATGAACAGGTTGTCCTCAAAGACCACTCTTTGAGGTAAGATATATAAAATCATGTATGAGGATGGGTATGGTGGCTCACACCTGTAATCCTAGTACTTCGGGAGGCTGAGGTGGGTGGATCACCTGAAGTGAGGAGTTAGAAAACAGCCAGACCAACCAGGTAAAACCCCATCTCTACTAAAACTATAAAAAGGAAAAAATTAGCTGGATGTGGTGGTGGGCACCTATAATCCCAGCCAGTCAGGAGACTGAGGCAGGAGAATTGCTTGAACCCTGGTGGTGGAAGTTGCAGTGAACCGAGATCGTACCACTACATTCCAGCCTGAGCAACAGAGCAAAACTCCGTCTTGGAGGAAAAACAATCATGAAAGAATTAATTATCATCTTGGTTCAGTTTTAACATATATAAAACAGTCGTGGTATAGCAGGCATGCATTGCAGTACAGCAAGGGGATTACAGCATGTGCTAAAAGGTACAGATTTATAGAATAATTAATGAAGGATCCCTTCATATTGAGTCTTCTACTACAGATAAAATTATGGGTACACTTGAAATTTCTACAAATTGCATATACTGCCTATCTAACTAATTTACTTTACTTCTGTAATAAACTAGCTATATATATTTAGTAATTAAATAATTAACAAACATAGATGAGTACATAAGGTTTATGATGAAATGTAATGAAAACAAAAGGAAGAATTCAGCAAAAATAAGGATAAAGGTCATTTTATACTTTTGTCAAAACATAGCAAAAATACAGAAATAAAACAGTGAATGAATATGTGTAGGTTCAGAATAAAGTGACTTTGTGTGGATGAAAACAGAGAGAGTACTGTAGCTTTTTACATGAGTATGTAGTTTCAGGCAAAAAATTAACAGCAGAAACTTTTAAAAGATCTTCTGCTAAGTTAGACTCTGCTTTATAAGGAGTATATCTTGTCTCCAGCCTCCCACCGCAGTGCCTTGGGGACCTGCCACAGCATTCAAGTCAAACTCACCTTCTTCCTTAACCATTTCCAGGCAATGACTGAGCACAGCAAGGTTGCTGTGACCTAGCCATTTCTGCCTAACATGGGGCACCTCTAAAGGCCATCTTTGGCATTCCATTTCTGGCATGGCCATGTCAGACCTGCATCAAAGTCTTAAGTTTCTCACTGACTCACCGTGCTCTTCTCCCCTTTATCTTTCACAAGCAGTCTTCCCAATCAGCTTCTACTTCTATCCCTTTGGCATCTGCTTCCTAAAAGACACAGACAGACACAGAATTCAGAAAGTTTTTCTCTTCTCTTCAAAATGTGTTCTCCAACAAGTCAAAATATTCTTCCAGGTATTAAAAATCTCTCTAACAATACACAGGTATGTTGTGAGAAGAATTCGTAGCCATTTCCCTCTCAAGAAGAACTAATTAAATAATTACAGTTGTTTATATAGTACAGATTAGTGGAGTCAAACATAGGGAAGTTTAATGTGGTTGATGGCCAGAGAGGATCAGTGTGGCTAAGGTAAGAGGATATATGAGTCTTAACAGCAGAATGAACTAAGTTCTCCCCTGCCATGTAAGGTTACAGATAGAAGACACCACCTATGAACCAGAAAGTGGGTTCCTGCCAGACACCGCATCTGCCTGCTGCTTGATCTTGGACTTCCCAGCCTCCAGAACTGTGATAAATATATTTCTACTTTTCATAAACACCCAGTTTATGACATTTTGTTATAGCGGCCCAAACAGACTAAGATAATAGTATCTTGTTGTTGAAATCTTTTAAAAGCCATGGTAAAATGCCTGGTAGTGATCTCAACTTAAATGAACAGTAATTGGAATTCTCAGAATAGTTTAGTAATATTTAAAGAATTTCAATGGTAGTTAACAAAATGATTTATAGATAATTTTCAGATTGGAACACCAGCATGAAAATAGGTGACTAATTATTTCATTGAAATATTTACTATTCTGTTTTTATTAATCTCTTCTCTCCTAATTAGTTGGGCTAAAGAAAATCCACCATTTGCTTACTAATACCTACAAGATAGATATATAGATATAATCAGAAATATTTTCAATATTTAAGTAATTATTCATATCAATTAATAATATTGAAGAGCTTTTTAAAAATACATGGCATCATATGCTTATAAAACAAATTTTAACTACAAGAAAATTATATAAATTTTGAGTTAAAATAATTTGATTAATATATTGCTGATCAAGAATTAAAATTGTACTAATTCAACCAAACTAAGACATAAAATTTTACAAAAATCTCGAGCAACTATGGCAAAAACATGATAGGAGCACCCTTTTTTAGATGATATTAAATGAGTCATCCTAGAACATTATTGATATTTACACAAAGTAATCATCTTAATCATTTTTGCTTTTTTTTGACAATCACAACTAGAATTACATTGACAGCTTTTAAAGCATCAAGTTAAAGAACGTCTACTTTCTTATGATACAAAAGACATTGAAGACGACTTTTTCATGCTGCTGAAGGATGATGGACACTGCAATAATTATAACTGTCAAGATAGTGAAGATAGTGTTTGAAGAAAGAATTATTACATCTTTTTATGATGAACATGAATATTTGCTGCTGCTCATATTAATAATAAACTGTGAGTATCTTTTGCCACAGAGGACAATGAGCATTTTTTCAGCTCTTAGGCAGATATCATGCTTCAAGGAAACTCCCAGTAGCCTGACCTCTTGGCTATATAGATTAGACACCTACAAAAGAACAGTAAAATCCAAAACCACAAAGCAGAGGAGAAGAGAATATGCGGAAATAATGAAAGTAACACCAACTCAAATACTGAGGGAAAATGTATGCAAATGTATCATAGGATACCAAGAAAATTTAGTTCTTGTAACAAATATAAATGTCACATTAACATATATGTCAGATGCTCATAAATGTCTATGGGGAACTTTTATAGCTTATGAATTATAATTTTATAGACATAGCAATAAATAGCTATTGTTAAACATAATTATAGCATCAGAAAGCTTTTACAGTAAGATTAGATCTGTTGTGAAATATACAAATAAAACTTAAGAATGAAAGTTGATTTAATAAATATTAATCCAAATAATTATAAACTTAGATAAAGGAGTATTTTAATAAATGTCCTTTTTTTGACATCGCCATTGGTGAAACTCCATACTGCATACCTAAGTAAAATGATTCTATATTATGCAATAATAACAAAGAAAAAGAAGATTAAAAAGTAAAAATCCATATACTGAAAAAAGAACATGAAAAATTCAAAATTAATCAGAACAGACGTAATATTTTATTTAATATTAACTCAAATTACATTGGCTTGATAGAATTGGAGCAATGTATGATCAAAAAGCTAATTTGTGCCTTTGACAAAAAGACTATATAGAATGCATCTTTTACATTAAATTTGTCTTTTACAGCAACTCTGTAGAAATCTAAGCATGAGTAAAAGAAAACAAAATTATGTGTTCCCTTACTTACATATGGCTTTAGCATTGCTCTACTTTAAATACTAATTTTACCTAATTCATCCTTGCCTCAAGAACATACAATAAAAATAAATCATCCTAGTGACAAATCCATGTTACAGTTTTTGCTTGCTTTGCAATTATCAAGTTAAATATTGTATTGGCATATTTTGAAATAACTACTTAGGCAGCTGCTACTTTTGTTTTCTCATTATTTCTCATTTTCTCAGTTTTAAATGGAAGCTATAACAAATTATGCTAAACTTGTATATGTACATATTTATTTAATAGACTATATGGTAGAGCAGTTTTAGGTTCACAGCAAAATTGAGTAGAATGTACAGAGATGTTCCACATCCCGCCTACCCCCACACATGTATAGCCATCATCCCTCATCATAGTGGTGCACTTCTTACAACTGAACCTACACTGACACATTATCACTCAAAATTCATAGTTTGCATTAGGGTTTACTTTCAGTGTCGTACTTTCTATGGGTTTGGACAAATTATATTATAATGATATGTATCCACTATCATAATAGCATACACAGTAGTTTCACTGCCCCCACAATCTTCTGAGTTCTGCCTGTTCATCCCACCCACCCCTCTAACATCTAGTAACCACTGATCTATTTACTGTCTTCATGCTTCTGTCTTTTCTAGAATGTCATATATTTGAAATCATATAGTATGTGGGCTTTCATTTCATCTTCTGTCACTTAGCAGCATGAACTTTGGGATTCTCTATGTCTTTTTTGTGGCTTGTTAGTTCATTTCTTTTTAGGACTCAATCATGTTCCCTTGTCTGGATGAACAACAGTTTATTTATCCATTTGTTTATAGAAGAACATCTTGATTGCCTCCATGTTTTGCTATTTATGAATAAAGCTATAAACATCCATATGCAGATTTTTGTGTGGATGTACGTTTCCAACACCTTTGAGTTAATACCAAGGAGCAAGATTACTGAAGTGTATGATAAGAGTATATAATTTTGTAAAAAATTACCAAACTCTCTTCCAAAATGTCCGCAGTAAGACTTCATGCTGGATAGGGTCAGATCTCCAGCTTTGCTCTTTTTCATCAATACTTTATTAGCCATTCCAGGTATTTGACTTTCTAAATGAACTTTAGAGTCAGTTTTTTGATATCCTCAAAGTAACTTGCTGAGATTTTGATTGGAATTGCACTGTCAAAATCCAGGTTCTTCAGAGTCTCTAAAATTTGTTCTCACATTTTCTTCCTAACATGTCCTACCACTCATTCATACTGCTGTTACCTCCTTTCACAACTGTATTCATTCCATGCTAGTTTAAGAAGAGCTTCTAATCAGCACATTAGCATATACTCAAATTCTATGGCATATTAACTCCATCTCAGACATTTAATTCAGCATTGGTTCACAGCACTGGTTTGCTATGCTAAACATTTTCATTTTGTTCATGGTATTTACTTATCATAGTTTAAATTCACGCATGCTTACTAGAAAAATCAGAATACGTATAAATGTGGATAATCAAAAAGAAGTCCATTAAGTTACTCACAAACCTAATGCCGAGAAATACTTATAATTACTCTTTTAGAGCATATGCAATATTTTTTTCTATTATGTTTAGCTGAACATTTTCTCATTTAAAAGGAGTTTCTGTGGCAAAGCATTTGAAAGGCACTGGGCCCAGTAACTGTTCTTTCTTTATTAAAAAAACACCTCAATGGAGCTCTGACATCAGAATGAAAACTGTTTTCTTTCTTGTATCAAAACTCCCCTCCCCACTTTTTTGTTTGATTTGGTTTCTTTAGCAACTTACAGAAACAGATAATCATTTTAGAACTAATACATTAACACATCACGAAAGTTGTTTTTACTCTTGTAACCTACTAAAGTAATAGTTGAAAAAAACAGATATCAAGACACAGCAGGTAGTTATAGGACTTGCAAAAAAAAACCAGAAATATGTAGAACTTGAGTTCAAAGAAGAAAGCAATCTACTTTTATGTAGATTATGCTATTTATACAGTCAAAGAAAACTAACCTATAAAGCAAATGTTTAATGGCGTGATTTCAGAAGCTGTTAAAGAATGGCATAACCTCTTTGCAATATTTTATCACAAAAGTTAAAGTAGACTGAAAGAAGATGTGATTGTGGCTCCATTTTAAGTGAGGAGGATGAATTCATATGATATCTTTCTGGTATGTCATTTTTAAGTTCTTAGGAAGAAAACAATGTTAATTAACTTCTTTGTGTTTTATATAATTTCATCTGAATAAAAGTAAAGCTTAGTTAGTACTCTGGTACTTAAATTTAAAATATGAGCTGTTAGCTTATAACAATGACCTGCTTTTCCATTGTTCAAAATAACCATGTAAATGATGAGTAATTTTAGTATTCATTTAAAAATTTTTGCCTCAAACTGAATATACATTGCAAAATTATATCATCTTCTTTAACTATATTAAATATTTAGAAAGAACCTAGTATCCTCCCATTCTTTATTATTTATACATTTACATGTTTTGTGACACACAAACAATTACATCTGTCAAAGTATTATAAAATATCTACTTTATAGAATACTGTATAATTTTTCAAAAGCAAAAATTGATATTCTTCCCTTTTTATTTTATTTAAATTTGAATAGTAATTAGTATGTATTGAAGTCAATTAGGAGACCTGAAGAAAGAACAATGAAAAAAATAAGACTAACTTAAACAGTCTGTCTCCTGTATAGTAAATATGGATACATTTGCATATATAGATATATGTATATATCTTTGTTAGTATAAGCTGTAAATTTTCAACCCAGCTTTAAATTGTTTAAGAATTTAAGTTGCTAAACTACCATGCTATATCTTCCCTATCTAGAGTAAGTTTTTCTTTTATATTCACATTCAGGTTTCTTTAAATATTTTATATTTTTTATTTGTATACCATGTTATAAAATTCAGTTTAGATGCTAAATTTTCAACAGTTACAATGAAATATAGTCCTACCAAAACAATGAAGTTGTGCTTAATGAAAAAATATGCCATAGTACTTAAGGTTTTGGCTTTTCTTTTACATAATGTGTGCATAGAGCTAAGTGTTTTATCTGCCACCTATGGTAATTAAGATACACATAATTATATCACCACAAAGATGTTCCTTGAGCACTGCCTTATACTCACACTCACTCCCCTCCCAATTACTTGGGAGTAATTAATTACTGCCAACTACTAATTTGTTCTCCATGTCTACGACCTTGTCATTTCAAAAATGTTATGTGAATATTATCATACAGTAGGAGACGTTTTCAGATTGTCTTTCACTCACTCTAATGCCCTTGAGTTTAAGCCAAGTTGTTGCATGTATTAATAATTATTCCTTTTAATTGTTGGGTAATATTCTATGCTATAAATATAACACAGTTTATTTAATAATTTGCATATTAAAGGACATTTTTGTTCTTTTCAGTTTTTGCCTATTACAAATACCGTGGGCAATCATGTACAGGTTTCTGTGTGGTCATACGTTTTTCTTTCTTTTGGATACGTATTTCCTTTATCAGAATATGTCATCAATTTCCCTTACTCGTGAAAAATATTTTCTAAATATAGAATCCTGTATTCAGAAAATGGGTTAAGAGGTCTTGCTTTCAGTTACTTTCTTCCAGCCTCTTATTTTTTATTTCCCTTTTTCTTGGTTTTTTTTTTTTTTTTTTGAAATGAGGCTTTAGCTATGTTGCCCACAACTGGCCTTCATCTCCTGGCCTCACCTATACTCCTGCCTCAGTCTCTGGGATAGATGGGATTATAGGCACACACCACTGTGTTCAGTCAAGCTTCTTCTGACCCGTTTCTAATGAGAAATTGTCATGAAGTAGCGCAGCTTCAAGCCAAGAAACACCAAGTATCAACAGCCACCACTCAGCAAAGAGGAGGTGAGGAAAGATTCTATCCAGAGTATCAGTGGAAGCAAGGGCCTGGCAACACCTTAATGCATCATTAGACATTACTGCTAGTTGATAGTGGATACAATTGGCCTCCATCAACACATTGGGGATAGGGGTGAGGGGTGGTTACAATTAAGTGACTAAATTTCTGGCAGACACCACTTTGCTATGAGGAGAAGGGGTGACTCATTACTGCCTCCACCTGGCCTCCACCAACTTGGTAGGAGGAGATGGCTTTGTTACAAGCTGAGCTGTGGTGAGAGACCTACCTTTTCACTAGATTTCCTTGACACTACCCCAGTTTGAGGTGAAGAGATGCCTCATTACACCACCTGGATGTACAAGCCCAGCCTTCCCAGATGGTCTCCACTAACACTATAGAAGGGGAGTGAAGGCTATTTACTACATTTCTGGGATGAAAATCTGGATCCCAACTTCATTTTCTCTGATACCTCTTTGATAGAGGAGTTGGGGCACCTCACTACAGCTTGGTAAGAGTAGAAGTCTCACCTCTCCATTCAATCTTTTCTGGTAGAGATGAGAACAGGGCCACCATTTTCTTCTATATGGCTAAGCTAGAGTGCTTATTGTCTAAAGATTTTTATTCTCCTAGATTTTCTTTTCTGGTCTTTTGGATACAAAGAGAGACTGTTCTTGGAGCTGTTTGCTTTTGTTTTTGTTTTTGTCGGAGCCTGTTGTTGTTTTGAGTCGTTGGTTCTTCCAATGTATGAGGCAAAAGAAAAGCCAAGATGTTTAGTCAGTTTGCCTTCTTCATGTATCACAGGTTTCTTATGCTTCTTTTACGCCTAAGGTCCCGGTTTTTAAATTGTTTTTAGCAAGAATAATTTTGAAATACATTTAGTCTATGTTCTCAGAAACAGAAGTCTCTCTTTGGGTTCTATAATGGGAATTATAGCAATAATCTTTATTAAATATTTACTGTCATTGAATTTATCTGGTTTGTATTAAAGACAAAATGGCTTTTTGTAATGGCTTAGCCATTCTGTTAGTTTCCCGTTATTTATAATATGTTCTTTTTTTTTTCTCTTTGAGACACCATCCTGCTCTGTTGCCCTGGCTGGAGTGCAGTGGTGTGATCTTGACTCACTGCAACCTCTGCCTCTCAGGCTCAAGTGATCCTCCCACCTCAGTCTCTCAAGTAGCTAGAACTGCAAGTGCATGCCACCACATTGAATAAATTTGTAACTTTTTTTTTTTTTTTGGTAGTGATGAGGTTTCACCGTGTTGCCCAGGCTGCTCTATAACATATTCTTAGTAAGTTAAAAAATAGTTCTTTATTTATACCTTATCTTTTTCTCTACTATTTACTCTTTCCAATGGCCTTGATCCTTTGTCTTTTATAGTTATTATTTTCACTTTCATTCTACTTATGTATTTTTCTCTTATCTCTACCCTCTAGGATAACTTCCTGAACTTGTTTTGTGTAACACTGATTCAGTTTTTTAGAATATCAAGTACATCAATTGTTGCCTTTATTTCTGACATCACATGTTAAATGTATCTAAATTTCTTTCTCATTTTATCTGATTATTTTTATGCATATCTTCATTGTTCCTCTTCTGTTTTCACAGAGGCACTATATTTTTTAACATTCTATTAAAAATTCCATAGATGTTTCTAACATTTTTCTGAATGCTGCAGCATTTATTTGAAGAGGTACATTTTGTCAAGCTCAGGTAATATAAAAATCTTCATTTATTTGAAGAGGTACATTTTGTCAAGTTCAGGTAATATTAAAATCTTATAAATTGCTTTTTATATAACTCATGGGCTTTTTTTTTCCTCTTAAATAGGGTAAGATGAGCCAAATTCCATGATTGGCAATCTGCTCTTTGGTGGGATGCTCTTTCCCTATTTTCCATCTTATATAAAAATGTTTAAGTGTCATTAATCTACACCTGGGATTCAGTGCACAGCTAATTCTCAGAAGGTGGCAAGTTCTCAAATCATGTTGTTCTTTAAAAAGGAAATATATTTCCTTATCCTCTCTGTTTGTTCAATCTACCATAATAAAATACCACAGACTGGGTGGGTTAAGTAGCAGAAATTTATTTTCTCACAGTTCTGGAGACTAGGCGTCCATCAAGGTGCCATCAAAGTTGGTTGCTGGTGAAGCTTCCTCTTGACTTACAGATGCCTGCCTTCTCATTGTGTCCTCCTATGGCCTCTTCTCTGTGCATGTACACAGAGAGAGAGAGCTCTAGTGCCTCTTCCTCTTCTTATAAAGACACCAGTCCACTCTTACGACTGGGTTTAGTCTTAATTACTTCCCTAAAGTCCAATTTCTAAATACAGTTAGATTGGGGATTAAGGCTTTGGCATAAGAATTATGGGAGGGGAGAATTATGGGAGGGGACAAAATTCTGTCTATAACATCTTCTACCTACTTTGTTGATACTCTCATTTTTAAAATCACATAAAAATCAATGATTCATGGTATATACTGTTACCAGGGTTCTTCTCCCCATCATAAACAATCGGCACTCTTTTGTTGGGATCATTTCTCCCATGAAGCAAACAAAGTGCCACGTCTATCCACCCCAGTCATCAGATGGCATGTAAACATACACAACTTTCTTGTTCATTATTTTCTGGTAGTTCTGCAAAGACAGTGGTTGGGCAACAAAAAGCTCACTATTTGACACCTCAAAAAACAATTTACATGAGACATAGCATTCCAACTTTACGTCAAACTCTGGTTTCCGAGGCATGAGATAAACTGAGTGCCTTTTCGTCCTTCATGCCACTTTAATTTTTTTTTTTTTTTAGTGTGTTCCCTTTCATGAGCAAACTCTTGGTGAACAGAATTGGAAAATTTGCTGGTTTCCTTAAACTGACCATTGTTTTCTAAGTAATTATTTGAGATTTCTTTCCTAATCCCTCCTCAAATTTCTTCCTTAGTTTTGTATTACGGTGTGGTGGTTGCTATCTTGGGAAGTTAGGAGACATTATGTTGAGTATTCTTATACATATGCCATTGAAAAGAAAATATTGGGGAAATAAAAGAATGTTAATTGCAGAACATGTAAGCCAAACAACTTTAAAATTTCAGTTGACCAACAACACAATCACTTTCCACGTCCTAAGTCTGTGTAATGCAGAAATTTTAGTCTATAATTACAGTAGAGAGAAAATAAGACTTCGTGATCTTCCTTGATTTTGAAAATCTTATTTTAGGAACAAGATACAAGGGCAAGAAGCAATTAAAAAGTAGCACATACTCAGGGAATAGCTGTATGTTGCTACATGAGGACTGAGAAAACACATCAGAGCACATTCAAGCTTCATCTACAGAATCCTTTGGCAGAAGATACGCCTTAAAACTATTGGATTTTTTTGCTGCACAATGTTTTTCCTGCCAGGAAGTAGCAGTTTAATTGGATTGGTTAAAAAAAAAAAAATGCTCTCCTTCTGTAGAGTTTTGCAGCAATTCTCTTTGTCTTCCAGAGACCAAAGGAAATACTGCACCATGGGGAAGAGGCCTAAATTATATAATGACAGAAAACAACTGGGCATTTACCTTAGGTTCTATTTATTATTATCATGTATTTCATAAAGCCTTAGCCAAGCAGAGGAGAAAATAGCCTTGCTGGACCACCTCAAGTAATTATCCAGTAACTAATCAGCCCACCCTTGCTGTGACCTTAAAAAGAATTATTCCTCTTGTATAATTCTTTACAATTTGAAATTTCATTTTAAAATTCTTCAAATAAATCAAATTTGAATGTTCTCACTGGAAAAAAAAATAAGTATGTGAGGTGATGGGTGAATTAAGGTTGATATGAGAATTCCACAATGTGTGTGTGTGTGTGTGTGTGTGTGTGTGTATATATATATATAAACATCATATTGTATGCCATAAATATAGCCAATTATTGCCAATTAAAAATAAAAATTTACACAAAGATTTGCTTTAAAGAATGATTCCTTACATTAAAGGCCCAAAAATTATTTCAAGTGTCTTTGAAGAAACAAAAGGAACAAAAAGAGGAATAAAAACAAAATCTTGTGTTTTTGTAGGTTTCTTAACACAAACCAGTTGAATTCAAATCCAATGAGTCAACAAATAATAGTTATGAATGTTAAATGTGAGTGTATATGTGTAAAAGAATCAGAGTGTGAGTTATGAGAATATGTAATCTGACAATCTTGTTAAATGTTAGCATTGAAAGGTGGAGGCCACTTTGGTATTCTGCAAATATGGATCTTATTTGCAATTTAATGTAATAAAAAATGTTCGCAGATATTTATCTGCTTACTATATTTAATTTTTAATGTTTCAGTATTTTAAAATAATGTAATATGTATGACACATTATCTTTGAATCAATTATCCGAATAAGGTATCTCAAACATTAAACAACAGTTTTTAAAAATCAGTACTGAATTTAACAATGTTCATTGTTTGATGAATATAATTACAGTCTTCTATTTATATAAATAGAAATGATAAAGTAGCTATTTATAATCATAAAATATGGGGAATGATTTTAAATAGCAAAGACTATTATAAGAGAGTAATGTATTTAGAGAAAGGGAGATGTATTGCTCCAAAATTACAACTACTACTTTCCTTGGGATTTCAAAATAGTGCTCAGAAGAATCTGTCTACTTAAATAAAAAGGAGCAGTTTAGCATCAAGCACCAATGCCTTTCAATGCTACTGATCTATGCGCTCTCCTGGCATTCCTAAACCATGATAGAAAATTCATTTAATGCTTATTTACTCTGATAAAATTCATAACTGAATTGAAAACAGGGAATGATTATTGGAATGCCCCAAAGTATGGGGCACACTGGAATAAAAATAGGCCTTCAAGCAACTATGATGCTAGCCAACCTTCGTATGTTAAGCTGCCTGGAATGCTGTTAAAGCTGGATACAGCACATAGTTTGCCAACTGGAACAAATGTAGAAACACAAAAATGAACTTGTATGTATAAAACATAAAAATTTTATGCATAAAACAAAAGTTAATTAATAACATATTTACAAATATGAATATGTAAAAGTACATTTGAAAAATTCACCATCAAATGTTAGACTTCACTGATCCTAATTCTCCCCTCCATGTTCATCGGTGACTAATAATACTGTTCTTCTCCAGGATTCATTTCCTGTCTATGCATACATTTAAGGATAAAAGAGTGCCAGGTTAGTCCTTGTATTTTTTCTGTGTATATTTCTTAAGAACTGCTGTTTTACATCCTAGAGTTATCTGAGATTTGTAAAAATCCTACAGTTTGGGGAATAACAGTATATGCAATTGACTTTCATGCTATTATTCTTTCCTGTTATTTTTCTTCGTAATTCTCTAACCACTTTTAACATTTCCTAGCATGAGCTCTTCTTCCAGTAACCCTTTAAATATCAATGATTCTCACTGCTTCATTTCTAAATTTACATTCTTCTCATCCTGTGTTCGTACTGCAAACTGATTACTGGATATCCCTGCCATTGACTCAAAAAGTTAAGCTCTTTTTTTTTTCAATCTAGAAATATACTACCTGTTTTATTTTTCTGCAGTCTTAATTATAAATCATAGAAACATCATTCTCAGTCATCCAAGCTAAAATACTTAGAAGTTTAAACAAAACATCTTTCCTTCCTAACGTCAAATTAGTTATGAATATTGGTCCATATATCCACCTTAAAATATATAGAATTATTTAACAATTTTTTCATTACCATTGCCTGTGTCATAGTTGATAATTTCATTATCTGCACTGAAATTTCTACAACGGCATATCAACAGATTTCCCTAATGCTAAATATTACCCTCCTTACTCCATTCTTCAGATTAGAGCCCAAGTAGACTTTCTGAAATGAAATTTGATTAAATCATTTCTCTGAAACTATTAATTGCTGTCCAGTTTCTTCTGGAAGAAGTCCAAATGTATTAAGACAGTAGTTAATATCCTATATGATTTGATTCAAACCTTTCTTCCATTATCATCACCCACTGATTTTCCCTTGTCTCTCTTTCCTTGTTATCGGTTTCACTATGTGCTCTATTCACATTAACTATGTGTTTTGTTTTGCTTCTTTCCTGAGCACTCTTTAGAGACCAAAATATGGCCACACCTGCTAATTGCTCTTCTGTGCATAGTACACAAAACTGAAAGTGCTTGTTTTCATATCTGCATTCCTAAGTCCAAGAGTATCTTGAGAGTGGGAATGAGGCTTGATTTATGCCTGAATCCCTAGCTTTTATAGTAGTGCCTGGCATTGTGTAGGTTCTCAGTAAATGTTCACTGAATCAATTAAGGAAGGAAAAATACACTGCACTATTGAGTGATTTATGCACTTGAGAAAATGTCCTTCAGTTAGATGGTTGTTATTGCTACTATTTGGAGATCTTGTAATACAATGGAATCTGACTTGGAGTTTTGCCTCAGTGTAATTTTTCCTCTTGACCTCTCAGTATTTTCAAGACATCTTAATGTAATAGACATCTCTAATGGCTTTAAGAATAGATGTGTGATCTTGAGAATTATAGTAGTGAAAGCAATCTTAAACGTTCTTAGAGACAAATGATTTTTATTTCATGAGAGTAAGCTAATATCTAGAGAAGAAACAAATTAATATTATCAACTAAAACACTTTTAGTTTCCTCAGGTAAAAATAAGTAGTACTAAAGAACTAAATCTGCAGCGTACCGAGTGTATTGTAGCTTTTCACTTAATTTTCCCCAGACAGGTGAGGAAATAAACGCCTCAGTCTTTTCCGACTCTTGTGAATTTACTCATAGTTTTCTTACATACTCTATTCTCTGACCTCTGATTCAGTTGGAGTTAATAGGCTTCAGTGTCTTTTATCATTGTTTTATGGGCTAGGCCTGTAACAAGAAAATATTTAGACTATAATTACAGATATTGAAGAAAATTAAAATGCTACTTAAAATAATTCAATTTATATTTTTGGTCTTTGAGTTGCTTAGATCAACAGCTTACCAAACTTTTGAGTGCTACCCACTTTTTCACAGACAGTACACACACATACACATACATAAAATTAATGAAGTTTCATAAAAGTCATATTTAATATAAGAAAATCCTGATTAAGCATAAAATTCATTTCATAAGATGTTAATGGATTGAATCTTATAGCACATAAAACAAACATATAATCTGATTTGTGGTAGTAAATGCCAAATGTTTATTTTGTCTTCATTTTCCATATGGAAAGTGAGCAAAATTATGAAGCTTTACTGAAATATACATTCTCTTACTGACAGTTGTATATAATCAGAATGTTTTAGCCTAAGAACTAAGCTGCCTCTTAATGGTTTTGGCTAGAGGCAAGTCTTTCACTTGGCAGTAGGACTGGATAAAGCCACTGGCTGTATGGACACATACCCTTTTCCCTTTGCAATGAATTTGCCTTTCTGGCTCTAAAGACCCTTGACTATTTATTTTGTTTTATTAGCACTAGCAACAGCCATAGCATTTTTGTTGGGTGGTTTTGGGAAGAAAATACATACACACACATGTATGTGTACACAAATATGTGTATATTTCCTGACATCTCCATTAGTCACTTTTGTCTCAGTGATTGCCTATGGGTTCCTTGATGTTAGTAAATATTGCTAGGCAAAACACTTTGCTTCCAAATTTCATATCCAGCCCTCTTGATATCTTTTGTGTTATGTCTGTAACAATAAGGCTCCAGTCTATTTAAATCAGATTTTCAGGGTTGGTTTTTTTTTTTTTTTTTTTTTTTTTTTTTTGGCAATAAAGACTTTTAACCTTGCCAGCTATGGGCTGCATCAGGCTGAAAAACCTATACTGGGCTGGAAGCAGAGGGATGTAGTAGGGATCTATTTCATTCTAAGTTGAGTTTCTGAGACCTCAAGACTTGGATCCCATAAGGTGCAGGAGTAGGGGTAGGCAGAAGTAAAACTAAGCACAGGTCTTGCCTGTCAGAAGCAGTCATGATCTGTCACTTGTGCTCATGTTGGTCTTTAGGAAGCATTTTATGGACTCCTTGCAGATGTTCCCTCTGTTAACCTCTGCTGGAGCTGCTTTGTCTCAGAGAGCATCTTCTCTATGACTGGCTACATATGATGTTGAATTTCATCCAACAAAACAACAGCAGCCTTTTTCTGTTAATGTCATTTCATCCCTGGAAGGACAACCTTTTGGATTATATATCTTTTACAACCATACATGTGATGCCTTCTTCTCTACATGGCCCGCATTAAATTACATGGAACTGTGCACGTTGTTCTGTCTTAAGTGCTCTGCCTTCCAATATATCCCACTCTACTTTCCACCAAACACAGAGCAACAGCCACAGTCTTTCTCTTTAAAATTTTCTTAGTACGAGTTACAACAGAAATTAGTTCTTTCTAAGCTTTTTGGGACTTACTTATTATGTCTTCATTAGCCCTTAAAAATCCTCTAGCTTTAATAGAGGTAAAGGCTAATGATTCCCTTCCTACCCTCTCAGAAGCTACATTGGAAAACTGCTGTAGCACTCCAATAGCATTCTCCAAAGGCATTTCTTAATTTCTGCCCTCAATGGCTGAATTCCTAACCTTTACTTACATTTTCTGAAAATGGTTAATTCATGTGATAGTTAACTTTATGTGTCAACTTGACTAGCCATAGAGTGTCCATATTAAATACTATTTCTGGGTGTGACTGCAAGAGTGTTTCAGCAATTAACATTTGAATTGGAGGACTCCGTAAAGCAGATGGCCCTTGCCAGTGTGAGTGGGCATCATCCAATCTGTTGATGGTCTGAATAGAACAAAAGGCAGAGGAAGATGGCATTTGCTTCTTTTCTCTTCCTGCCTGCCTGCTTGGGCTGGAACATCTCATTTCATCTTCTCAGGCCCTTGGACTGTGATTTACACCATTGACTCCTCTGGTTATTAAGCCCTCAGACTTGGACTGAATTATACCACTGGCTTTCTGGGTCTCCAGTATGCAGATGCCTTATCCTGGTACTTGTCAGCCTTCATAATTGTGTGAGCTAAGTCTTCATTATATATCTCATTTTGTATATATACAAATGTCCGAGTTGGTTTTTGGAGATAAACAGATGATTGATAGATACATACAGACAAACAGACCTTATTAGTTCTCTTTTTCTGGAGAACCCTAATAGAATTAGTAAGTGTCATAAACTTACAGAAAGTCTGTAACATTTATGCTTTATCCCCTAATTCTGGAATTGGAAAGAGCTGACACCTATTGTCACTGCTCTGCTGCAAATGAGAAAGAAAAAAGAGACCCAATGTAACATTCTATTAGATTGGCTTAAGCCATTTGTCTACACTCCCCTTAATTTAAGAATATATTTGACCTGGCAAGGACAAGAGGACAAGAGAACATGTGGAGCTGAAGATGGGACAGAGTGTTCATATTAAAGTGGAATAATTTGAAAAAGAAAAAAAAAAGATGAAACAGTGAGGACATTTTAATGTTTTCATATTTGGACAATGAAATGATCATATAATAATTTTATAATATGTTCCATGAAATGGGTAGAGAATATTCAATCTTTTTCTTAGTATGGCTTATCTAATTTTTTCTATTACTGACAGTGGCCATACCTAAGGCTTATGTTACTGTTTATAGTATAGATCTGTGCCACAGAAACATAGAGATCCTTGGGAATCCTGTATTTATGGCATATTTATAATTGTATATGCTAATTATTTAGTATGTGCTTTTGGGAGTAACTTCTGTTTCGACTTGGTGTGAATGACAACTGAACTCTCCATGTGCAATCATACGTAAATGAAGTTGGGAGGAATTTTCCACAGACTAGTTTGCATCTCCATGTATTCCAATCCCTTCGTCTCCCCCACCACCCAGATGTTTTCAGCTGTGCGCATCTTCGGAAACAATCAAGTTGCAAAACCACCTATGATCTTGCCTCTTTCTGTCACGATGCTAAGTGAGTTGACATAGTAGTAGGTTTCCTAGTAGCCATTTCTACACTGAAACAGCTAGAAACAACTTAACTATATGTGGAAATGACTGTGAAGCACATCACTGTATCCCATGGAATCCAAACTACAGACTGTATATCTCTAACTCACTGTCTCCTGCCTGGATTATCAGGAAATGCCTATGGCCACTCCAATGGTACCTAGTGTGAGGGAAAGTGTAGTAGGGAAAGTTGCATAGAACAAATCAATGGCATTCATTCAATGTGGTAAATCATTTTATTTTTGCAAAGCTGGAGAAACATATGATTTTCAAAAGATATAGGTTAGACTGCTGCTAACAAGAGAAAGAGTCTGTACATGTGAGAGCCCCTAACTTAAGCATCATTCATTTCATGAAAAACATAATGAAAATATCAAAGTAAGATCTTTCTTTTATTTTCCCTTTTTTTTTTTTTTTTTTTTGAGACCAAGTTTCCCTCCTGTTGCCCAAGCTGGAATGCAATGGCATGCACTACCACACCTGACTGATTTTTTTAAAATATATTTTTAGTAGAGATGGAGTTTCTCCATGTTGGTTAAGCTGGTCTTGAACTCTTGACCTCAGGTGATCCGCATGCCTCAGCCTCCCAAAGTGCTGGGATTACAGGCGTGAGCCACTGCATCCAGACTTTTAATTTGTTTGCTTATGATAGATAAGATTTACTAATGCCGGCTTATGAGCAGAGGAGGAAGAAGGTGCACGTGATCAACAAGCACCCAGACTGGTGCCTATGTAGGCAAAGCTAGATGTGTTGCAAACAACACACAAACAGAGGTTACAAGTCTTTATCATTTTATTACTCATTATTGGTTTGTTGCCAAAACTATTTGCCCATGCAAAATTGTACAATTTTGCATGAAATTGGATAATTATTGATCATAGCTATTTATTTGTAGATAAAACATGTTGCTGTTACCTAGTCTCCTATTCAACAGGAACTTCTGTTTTGTAGCAAACCTTACACTCAAGGAATGTGCCTCACATTTTATATTCTAGGCCCTGTGAGGAAATAGAGGATATAGAAGAGGAAAGATAATCAATAAACTCTAGATTACAACCGAACCACTTTAGGGCAAAATAAAGGTATGACTGTGTCATCTACAAAAGTCTTTTCTCTATCAGGCCAAGAGGCTTAACAGTTACTAGGAAAGCTAAGGTCTTAGAGGAAATGAAGCACAGTATATTACAAAGTTTATGTGTGATGTTGAGAGCAATTTTGTTCTTCAGGAACCCTTGGATCTTGGTTAACAACATTTCAGATTTTGAAGTAAAAGCATGAACTCAGCAGAAGGCTTTCCAAGGATCTCATGAAGTAAACAAAATATATTGTGTGATAAGTAAAATGCTAGAGGGAATTCCTTCTTTTAATATTTATGACATAATTCTGTGGGGTCACTATAATCATTTCACCCATATGAAGACCTTCCCATGTATATCAATTTGGTAGTTTTAATATTTAGATAATTATTAATAAAAGGTTAAATTTTAAGGTGTTCATTTTTTTTTAAAAAAATGAAATACTATTTTTTTAATTTTAGGCTTAAATTATTTATTTTAGGTGTATTTATTTTATGCTTATTAAATTAATATAATGGTTGAGAACATAGGTTGTGAAATCATCGCATTCTTGGAAAAAAACTTTGGCTTCACTATTTATTCTTGGTAAAACTTTAGCAAAACACTTTAGCTCATATTTTAAATGATGATATTAATACTCTCATGAAGATTATGGACATTAACATTAAGCAACTAAAGCTCTTGGCCCAGAGTCCAAAACTTTGTCAGTGAGAATCTAGCTTACACAGGGTGAGAAGTAATGTTATACCCTCAGAGAGATTTTCATTAAAATAGGCTTTAAAAATTCCTTAAGTATTTGAATTTACTCAAAGAAAACTGTATTGTTGATAGTATTTATATAATCCACAGCTAGTTTGATATTTACTCTTTAGGAAAAATTATAATTTCAACAATAAAAATCTATAAATATTTGAGAAATTCAAATAATTTGAAAGAAATATGTGTTCCTGATGCACTGAGTAACCACTATATTTGGTCTATTTTTAGAATTTTTTTTAGCACAGATGCATAATATACAAACATGTGCACAGCTATGTTTATCAAAAAAAAGAGGATGTCTGCCGGACGCGGTGGCTCAAGCCTGTAATCCCAGCACTTTGGGAGGCCGAGGCGGGTGGATCACGAGGTCAAGAGATCGAGACCATCCTGGTCAACATGGTGAAACCCCGTCTCTACTAAAGATACAAAAAAATTAGCTGGGCATGGTGGCGTGTGCCTGTAGTCCCAGCTACTCAGGAGACTGAGGCAGGAGAATTGCCTGAACCCAGGAGGCGGAGGTTGCGGTGAGCCGAGATCGCGCCATTGCACTCCAGCCTGGGTAACAAGAGCGAAACTCCGTCTCAAAAAAAAAAAAAAAAAAAAAAAGAGGATGTCATATACACACCTTTGTACCATGATTTTCTGTCTAGAACAAAACATGTTCTAGACAGTTTTCTTATCAATATGCACAAATCTATCTTTCTTAAAAGTATGAGATGTTATTTTAATTATTGCCCCATTATGAATATCTGAGTTATCACTAATACTTGGTATTAGACAAAATGATGCATTGGATGGCATTTGTAGTTGAAATGTCACATTTTGTATGCTAATACATTATTTGGTCCTGTGTATTTTCACAGGTGAAATTGATCATAGATTTTATTTCCTTATCTGTGTCTAGATTTCTATCATTTATTCAGCCATGTAACATCAATTCAGTTTCATATATCTATTTCTATGATCTGAAACAGTTTTTAAATACAAATAGCATTAGGACTTACGTTTCCCAAAGATTTTATAAAACTTATACCCAAATCATTTGGCCCTGGTTACTTAGGAAGGCAGGGAGAGAAGGTGATATAGTGAACTAGAAGAACAATTTCTATTTCCTGCAATTGTCATTTTTAAAATTTGTTTTATTATAAATATATTATTTTATACTGACAAATATGTCTTATTCATTCTATTTTTTGTATCCTAGTGAGAGGAAAAGCCGATTTCTTTTTTCGTAAATCTACCAGCAAGTCAAATTTTTAACTAAGATAACTAAGTAATAATAACATATACACTTGGGACATCAGTTTTCCCTAGTGATGCCTCTCTGTAAAACAGAAGACCTTTAATACACTTTATCTCAAACTTCATTTCTCACTTTCATATACTTATCTACTATTTTATATCAGATTATTTTATAAGTTTACACTGTAGATTTATTTTATATTAACCTCAGTTTATTCAAAACATTACATTTAAAAGCTCTAAACGTGGGAATCAGAGGCCGCTAATTTTTTTTTTTTTTTTTTTTGATTTTTTGATAGACAAATGTTTTATCGGATAAAAAAAAAATTCCTTAATTTTTAGAGCTCTTTACAAAGGACATTCTCACTTGTAAATTCAATAATTCTGAAAAGAACTTCTTAAGATAGGCAAAGCAGGCATGTTTAGCCCAGATTCATTGAGGGACAAACTAAAGTTCAGTGACTCCAAGGAAATTGGATGAGTACCATGTATTCAAGTAATTCCTAATCCAAGACTCTCTCTCGACTCTAGAATTAACTACAGTGAAAGTATGAATGTAGAGCTTTGTCCTTCATTTGTATTGTGTTTCTTGGGCATTCAAGAGGGAATAAAGGAGTTCCGCAGTGCTTGCTGGAGTTTGTATTCATCTGGACTAACATGGAGCATGGGGTTTTTGAGAGTTGCCCTGTGCACTAGACACCACTCCAGTGTGTTATAATCATGCTGAAGTTTCCTCTCCTGATACCTAGTGTCCCACCTGTTATTGAGGAGTTGAGAACATCCATGAATTCAGAACAAGGCAGGCCAATTTTGAATATGCTACAGAGTAGACTATGACTAACATTTAATATATGCTGAAAAAATGAAAATGAAGCATGTTCAGGTTTTATTTCTAAGTACATGCAGAAAAGAAAAAAATGAAATATATTTGGCTTATAAATTTTCTCACTTCTTAGATGTCTGAAAATACCTTTTCATCAAACTTTGAAAAAAGTTTTCCCATTTAAGACTAAATATTACACTATTTTCCCCAGTGCCTTGTTCCACTGTTTCTTATTTCCCAGTTGTATTAGTCTGGGTTTTCCAGAGAACAGAACCAGTAGAATATATGTATTTTCCTATATATATAGAGAGAGATTTACTAGAAGGATTTAGCTTGCGTGATTATGGATGCTGAGAAATCCCAAATTCTACAGTAGGCAAACTGAAGACTCAGGAGAGACAATGGTACAATACCAGTCTATGTCCCAGTCAAAAGGCATGAAAAAAACAGATTAAAGAATATCAGGTAGAGAAAACTAATCTCACTTACTTTTGCCCAATTTAGGCCTTCTGTGGATTGGATGAGACCCACCCACACAGGGAAGGGCAAGCTGCTTTACAGAGTCTACTAGTTCAAATATGAATCTCATCCAGAAACACCCTTTCAGACACATATGGAATAAAGTTTAACCAAATATCTGAGTACTTTATGGCCCAATCAAGTTGACACATGAAATTAACCATTACAAGTCCACCCCCTACCAACTTGGCACCTGTCTATTAGAGATAGTTAGACAGGCATGACCAGGGCAGGAGAGAGCTCTCCCCCACTCACCTGGAATGTCAGGTGGTAGTTTGACAATTACCATATTACCTCTCTAAAAGTGATAAATTGGCAGCCGGTGCCAAAGAGAGGCCATTTCATAATGGTCCACAGCTATTAACACTAAAGTGCTCACTGAATGCAGATGCCAAGGAGAAGCAACTTCACGTGCATGCACATTAAGAGACAAAATGGCAGAGTAAGACCTTCCGGGGACACTCCACTGGAAAGGAAAGAAAGTCTCAGATGGGCATGCATACAACTTTCTAAACACACTGCATATTCTTGCTTCCCAAGGGTAAGGAGGACACTGCACATGTGGGCAGCCAACCCTAAAGGAAGAATCATGGGAAAGGGGGTAAGATACCTGAAGGGGGCTATCTTATAAAAAGTCCTAGGATCAAAGTTAAATGGTGCCCTTGGTTTCTCAAGTAGCCCACTTGGCCCTCTTCCAAGAGTACTTCCTCCTTTCTTTCCTTTCCTTCCTTTCCTCACTGTTCTAAAGCTTTTTAATAAACTTCCACTCCTGCTCTGAAACTTGCCTCAGTCTGGTTTTCTGACTTAGGACCCCCCAGTTTCTTTCATTCTTCTGAGGAGGCAAGAGTTGAGGTTGCTGTAGACCCACACAGATTTGTCTCCTGTGACTTGGGTGCCTTCCACTGGTAACGCATCCATATCTCTTTAAATCACACTTAATCTTCAAATAAAGACAGTAACAAGGTCACAGTTCTTCCTAAAAAAAAAAATGGAACTATCCTGCATACAATAAAAAATGCACAAACCCCTTCCACAGAATAGGATCGAAATTCTTAAGAGTCCTTGACTCTTTTCCTTGATAAACCATAACCTAAAGATTATATGATGTGAAATTTAAAGTATTTAAATACTATTATATAAAGTCAATAATTTGCATGGTACATAACAAGGAATTAAAAAGGAAAAACATATTTGATATATAAACTCACACACAGACACACAAACATATCCATAAAAAATAAGTAGGAAATTCTCATGACAATAACAGTGCTTATTCCTGTAACTGGCCTCACAATCATAGTTGGCATTTATAACCACCTTCTTCCACTACCCATTCCATACACCCTTTTTCTTCAGCAAGCACCAAAACTGGTCATGATCCTTCTTTCCCTTTTTTTTTTTTTTTTTGAGATGGAATCTCACTCTGTGACCTGGGCTGGAGTGCACTGGCACTACCTCAGCTCACTGCAACCTCCACCTCCCAGGTTCAAGGGATTAATCTGCCTCAGCCTTCTGAGTAGCTGGGATTACAGGCGCCAGCCACTATGCCCGGCTATTTGTGTGTGTGTGTGTGTATGTGTGTGTGTGTGTGTGTGTGTTTTTAGTAGAAACAGGGTGCCTAAACCTTCATTTTTAAAGGGTCTGGGCCATTAGTATTTCTGCCTAGATTACATTATTGTAGTTTCCATTGACCTTAAGTCATAAAGCATGATATAAGAGACACTATAAGGGACATCCTGTATTCTAAATACACTCTTCCTTTGTACGAGAGTTTTGACTGTACAGTAGCTGTTTAATTTCCCTTTGGTAGCCAGCATTAATCAAGCCAACTAGTGCAATAACTCTCTTTATTACCATATATTTCAGAGCTATCAAGAGTCTAAAGTTTTCAGGGCGCAGTCTTTATGTCCAATTCAATGGAATTACTGTTGTCAATCTTTGTGGAGACATTTCTTCCTTTGAAACTCAGACCTCTAGGTCAGTGTAGCACAAGGTCATGAGAAAAGAAAGTAAAAATTTTGTATTCTCGTGAGTCACTTAAGGGTAATGGTGAATGATGCCACTCCCATTTTAACCCTTGATTTCTGGCTCCATGAATCCTGGCTACAGGAGAAATAGCACTGTATAGTGTATGCTAATTCAGAGCATATACAGCCAATAGAAAATCGCGACCCAGCCCTACAAGGTATTTACAAGTAGACAGCCCTGTAATTGAGTCTTCAAAAGCCCCTTCCACTGTTTATCAAGCCAGTAGCTTCAGGATGATGGGGAACATTGTAAAAACAGTGAGTACCATGATTATGAGTCCGTTGCCATACTTCCTTTGCTTTGAAGTAAGTTTCTGGATTAGAACCATTGATACATAAAATACCATGATGGTGGATAAGGCATTCAGTAACTCCACAGATAGATTTGGCATAGCAGAAGCACTATTTTCTGGGAAGGCAAATCGATATCCAGAGTATGTGTCTATTTCAATAAAAACAAAATACTGTCCCCTCCATGATCAAAGTGGTCAAATGGTAATCAACCTATCAATAAGTAGCTGGCTGATTACCCCAGGGAATGATGTCATATTGGGCATATTGGGAACTCAGCATTGGTTTCTGCTGCTGGCAGATTGGGCACCCAGCAGTTGCCGTACGCACACGGGCTTTGGTGAGTTGAAGTCCATGTTGCTGAGTCCATGCATAACCTCTATCCCTGTGACCACTCTGTTCATGAGCCTATTGCATGATGACAGGGGTGACTTAGGAAGTAGGTTGACTGGTAACCACAGGATTGGGATCATCCTATCTACCTCATCATAATCCTCCTCTGCTGAGGGCACCTTGCGGTGAGAACGCATGTCAAACATAAATATGTTCAGAGTTTTTCTGTCCACTAAGATAAATCTATTCACATACTTCACAAATTTCCTTGGCATTTTCCAGTTATGTTCCTTCCAACTCCTTGGTCATCCACCCAAACCATTGGCCAGAGTCCATGAATCAGTATGTAGTCAACAAGTGGTCACTGCTCTTTCCAAGCAGAGTGAACAACCAGATGCATTGCACAGATTTCTGCCTTCTGGGAGAATTTCTCTGCACCACTGTCCTCCAGGGATGTCTCAGAAAGAGGTGATAGTGCTCATATAGACATACTTTCACATATGTAAAGGCACCACTCAAAAGCAGTGGACCCTGAATTTTGTCACATTTTTATTTCTCACCTTCTGGCATGCAAATGTCTTCCAGTAACTCTGGAGTAACTGGTATATATTATTCACTATATCAAACAGCATATTATTAAAGTAACAGACAAAGGGGATAAGCTGTCTGCTTTTGAGTGGTGCCCACATATATGCAAACCTATGTGTAAACCAGGCCTTAGTCTTCTCTTCTTCTGACAGGTAATCATAGCAAAAACTCCATGAAACTAGAGTCGGGTAGCAGGACTGGGGAGCATGGGCACCTGGGTCACTTTTTCATGTAACTTGTTTGTGTCTTCAGCATATGCATGCGCCTTGTCACATATCATTTCTATTTGATGATGAAGTGTTGTGCTGCTGTGCATGCCCAACTTTGTGGCTTGGATTAGATAATATTCAGTTCATAATGGGAAGCTCAGGTCATATAATGACATTAATTTGGTACCCAGGGTTAAATTTTCAGTCTCTACTAAGACTCAGTAGCAGGCAAAAAGCTGTTTCTTAGTATAGGAGTAGTTATATGAGGAGACTGGCAGACCTTTAGTCCAAAATCCTAAGGAACTATGTGTGATTCATCTATAGGGGCCTGGGAAAGTATTCAAGTAATAACCTTATCAGCTACTGCCACTTTGAGCACCATTGGATCTCATGAATCATATAGCTAAAGCTGCATAGTAGTTTGTGCAGCAATCTAGACCTGTTGCAAAAGCCTTCTTTTGTTCTGGGCCCCAATCAAAATTAGCACCTTTTTAGGTTACTTAGTAAACGGACCAGATGAGAAATGTGTTGCATGTGAAATCCAGAGGCCCATTAGATATTGTGCCTCTTTTCAGTTGTAGAATGAGCAAGACACAACAACTTACTCTTCACCTTAAAAGGGATATTTTGACATGGTTTCACACCACACTGAAACTCTGGAAATTTCACTGAGGTAGAAGGCCCTGAATTTTTGTAATATTTATTTCCCACCTTCTGACATACAAAAGTCTTCCAGTAACTCTGGAATAATTTCTATGTATGGCTTACTAAATCTAACAGCATAATGTTATTAAGGTATAGGCAAATGTAATCATCTCATGGAAGGGAAAGAAAATCAAGATCCATGTGAGCTCATTTATGACATGGGGGTAATGTGCTGACATATCCTTGATGTAGGATGGTGAAGGAGTGTTGCTAGATTAAAGCAAACTACTTCTGGTGGTCTTTATAAACAGGTATTGAAATAAAAAGATTTTTCAGAGCAAGAGCTGCATATCAGATACGAGGAGATGTGTTAATTTGCTCAAGCAAAGAAACCACATCTGGTACAGCAGCTGCATTTAAGACACATCTGGTTAAGCTTACAATAATCTCATCATTCTCCAAACTGGCATCCCAGGGATAAAGCCTAGTTGATCATCCTAGATAAGCTTTTTGACATGCCACTGGATTTGATTTGCCAGTATTTTATTGAGGATTTTTGCATTGATGTTCATCAAGGAAAGTGGCCTGAATTTTTCTTTTATTGTATCTCTGCCAGGTTTTGGAATTAGGATGATGCTAGTCTCATAGAATGAATTAGGGAGGAGTTCTTCCTCCTCAATTATTTGAAATAATTTTAGTAGAAATAGTATCAGGTCTTCTTTGTACAGCAGGTAGAATTCAGCCATGAATCTGTCTGATTCTGGGCTTTTTTTGGTTGATTGGCTGTTTATTACTGCCTCAATTTCAGAGCTCATTAGTGGTCTGTTCAGGGATTCAATTGCTTCTTGATTCAGTCTTGGAACAATACGTGTGTCCAGGAATTCATCCATTTCTTCTAAATTTTCTAGTTTACATGCATAGAGGTGTTTATTATATTTTCTGATGTTTATATTTCTGTTGGGATTGTGGTAACATCCCCCTTATTGATTCTGATTGGATTTATTTGAATCTTCTCTCTTTTCTTCTATGTTAGTCTAGTTAGCAGTTTGTCTTATTAATATTTTCAAAGAACCAGCTCCTGGATTCATTGATCTTTTGTATGTTTGTGTGTGTGTCTCAAGCTCCTTTAGTTCAGCCATAATATTCGTTATTTCTTGTCTTCTGCTAACTGTGGGATTTGTTTGTTCTTTGTTCTCTAGTTCTTTTAGTTGTGATGTTAGGTTAACTTGAGATCTTTCTAAGTTTTTGATGTGAACATTTTGTGCTATAAATTTCCCTCTTAACATTGCCTTAGCTGTGTACCAGAGATTCCGGTATGTTGTCTTTGTTCTCATTAGTTTCAAAGAACTCATTAATTTCTGCCTTAATTTCATGATTTCCCCAAAATTCATTTAGAAGCAGGTTATTCAGTTTTCATGTAATTTTGTGGTTTTGAGTGACTTTCTTAGTCTTGATTTCTAATTTGATTGCTCTGTGGTCCAAGAGACTGCCTGTTATGATTTAATAATATACTACTGTAGCTTAATGAACTCCATTCTTATTCATAGTGTGAATTATATTCCTGTCATATCAGTCAGGCTGAGGCTGAGAGTTCAATGTCAGCCTAGTTTCAGTCCATGTTTGGAGAGCTGATGTGGTTCTTTGGAGAAAAGAAGATATTCTGGCATTTTGAGTTTTCAGTGTTCATGTGCTGATTCTGTCTCATCTTTGTGGGCTTATCTGCTTTCAATCTTTGAGGTTGCTGAACTTTGCACCTTTTTTCTTTTATCCTATCTGAGGTACTGGTACAGTAGCAGCTGTGCACCTCTTTTACCCACACCCAGCCACTGTCTGATCCATCCAAACATGGAGCTTCTTGTGACTGCTAAGATTCAAACAAAGAGATACACACATACCTTGCCTTACTGTGCTTTGCTTTGGTGCACTTTGCATATACTACATGTTTTAAAAATTTCAGTTTTGTGACAACCCTGTATTAAGTCTATTAGTGCCATTTTTCCAACATCGTGTGCTCACTGAAGTGTGCTCACATGAATGTTTCTGTGTCACATTTTGGTAATTCTCACAATATTCCAAACTCTTTTTTGTCATTTTATCTGTTATGGTGGTCTGCAGTCAGTGATCTTTGATGTTACTATTGTAATTCTTTTGGAACATCATGTGCTGCACCCATATCAGACGGCAAACTTACTTGATACATGTTACGCTGTGACTGCTCCGCTAGCCAGCCATTCCCCCCCCATCCCTTTCCTAATCATTGGGTTGCTATTCACTGAGACACAACAATATTGAAATTGGGCCAATGATGATCTACAATGGCCTTTAAGTATTCAAGTGAAAATGTCACATGTCTCTCACTTTAAATCAGAAGGTAGAAATTATTAAGCTTAATGAGAAAAACACATCAAAAGCCAAGATATGCCAAAAGCTAGACCTCTTGCACCATGGTTAGCCAAACTGTGAATGCAAAGAAAAGTGCTGGAAGGAAATTAAAAGTGCTACTTCAGTGAACACACAAATGATAAGAAAGCAAAATACCTATTGTTATTTCGGAAAAGTATTACTGGTCTGGATAGAAGATCCAACCAGCCACAAAATTTCTTTAAGCCAAAGCCCACACAGAAGAAAGTCCCTAGCTCTCTTTAAGTTTATGAAGCCTGAGAGAGGTGAAGATACTACAAAAATATGTTTGAAATAAATTAATTCATGAGGCTTAAGGAAATAAGCCATCTTTATAACATAAAAGTGCAAGATGAAGCGGCAAGTGCTGATGGAGAAACTAGCAAATTATCCAGAGGATCAAGCTAAGATCACTGATTAAAGTGACTACCCAAAACAATAGCTATTCAATATAGATGAAACATGCCTTATACTGGAAGATATATTGGAAGAAGATGTCCTCTAGGACTTTCATGGCTAGAGGGGAAAATATCAGTGTCTGTCTTCACATTCCTTTTTTTTTTTCTTTTTGAAATGGAGTCTCCCTTTGTCACTCAGGCTGGAGTGCACTGGCAGGATCTTGGCTCACTGTAACCTCTACCTCCTGGGTTCAAGTGATTCTCCTGCCTCAGCCTCCAGAGTAGCTGGGACTACAGGTGTGCACCACCAGGCCCGGCTAATTTTTGTATTTTTAGTAGAGACGGGGTTTCACCATATTGGCCAGGTGGTCTCAATCTCTTGACCTTGTGATCTGCCTGCCTCGGCCTCCCAAAGTGCTGAGATTACAGGTGTTAGCCACCACACCCGGCCTGTCTTCAAATTTTCAAAGGATATGCACACTCTCTTGTTAGGGGTAATGCAGTTGGTGACTTTAAGTGCAAGCCAATGTTCATTGTCCATTCTGCAAATTCTGGCGTCCTTAAAAATTAAGCTAAATTGATTCTGCCTGTGCTCCGTAAGTGAAAACACAAAGCCTGAATGATAGCACATCTGTTTGCAGCATGTTTACTAAATATTTTAAGCTCACTTTCAGACCTATTGCTCAGCCAAAAAAAAAAAGACATATTCTTTTCATAATATTACTGCTCACTGGCAATGTACTTGGTCACCCAGAAGCTCTAATGGAGAATACGATTAATGATATTTTCATGGCTGCTAACACAACATCCATTTTGCAGCCCTTGAATCAAAAAGTAATTTTGAATTTCAAGTCTTGTTATTAAATACATTTTACAAGGTTATATACGCAATAGATATTCATCTGATGGAGCTGGGAAAAGTCAATTAAAAACTTTCTGGAAAGGATTTACCATATTAGATGCCACTGAGAACATTCATGATTCATAGGAGTGGGTCAAAATAGCACATTAATAAGAGTCTGGAAGAAGTTGATTCCAACCCTCAGAGATAGGTGTTCAAGAAGTATCTGGACATAACTTCAGTGGAGGAAGTAACTGCAGATGTGGTGGAAGTACCAAGAAAACTGGAATTAAAAGTGGGGCCTAAAAATGGGATTGAATTGCTGCAATCTCATGATAAACATTTAATGGTTGAGGAGTTGCTTCTTGTAAGTGAATAAAGAAAATGGTTTCTTGAGATGAAATCTATTCTTGGGAAAGACACTATAAACACGGTTGAAACTACACCAAATATTTAGATTATTATATAAACATAGTTGATAAAGCAGCAACAGATTATGAGAGAACTAACTCCAATTTTGAAAGAAGTTCTAGACTGGGTAAAATGCTATCTAACAGCATTGCATACTACTGAGAAATCTTTCATGAAAGGAAGAGTCAACTGATGTGGTAGATTTCATGGTTCTTTTTTAAAGAAATTGCTACAGACACCCCAATCTTCAGGAATCACCACCTTGAACATTTAGCAATCATCAACATCATGGCAAAACCATCCACTTGCAAAAAGGTTATAACCTGCTGATATGACTTACTGATGGCTCAGATGAGTGTTAACAACGTTTTTAGCAATAAAGTATTTTAATTGAGGTGTACACATTTTTAGACATAATAGTATTGTAGACAGAAGTAATCAACTACAGAAGAGTATAAACATAACTCACATTCACTGGGAAACCAAAAAATATGTATACCTCACTTTATTGTTATATTTGCTTTATTGTGGTGGTCTGGAACCAAACCCACACTGTCTCCAAGGTACACCTGTATTCTGATTGTTGCTCTGACTCTGCTGACTTTTATGATAACCATGCCCACCTTTCCTTTGGTGACTGACACCACTTGACTAGTGCTGCCCCAGAATCCAATTATGCCCATTACATTCAGCTTACCCAATTCACTGACTGCAATCTTCACTGTAAGGTCCGGCCTATAGATATGAGAAACCATAGCACTCTTCAAGCATTCTAAAACTCCACTTAAAAATGTATTTCTCACAATAGGGTTGAAAAGCAATTGTTCCCAGTGTGGATAAAGGTCTTAAATGACAAATCCATTCTAACATGCCAATCTCTCTAAGCTTTTAAATCAATTTATCTATATTAAACCAAGACAGATCTGGCATTTCTAATTTACTCACCACCTTTGTTTTACATTTCAGCCAACCACATAAAGTGTTGAAAACCTCTTTGACTTCCTGAACAGCAATATTAAAAGCAGATTCTCTGCTTAATGAGCTAATATCAATAAATGTCCCCTGATTCAACTTTATGTTCCTTCCACTATCATCCTACACCTTCAATATTCATTTCCACACATATTCAAAAGACTTCTATCTTTATAAATCAGAAAACTTAAGTTTGTGATCATTTGAAGAACAGCACACCTCCTAATGGATGAGACTTTATGCCTTATCTTTAGGGGCCTCCTGGGACTTAAGACTAATTTTGAGTCTGGAAGTAAAGCTGAGTAGTGGGATGGGAGCCTGAGGAGAATTAGCATTGTTTTGCAAGACAATTACCTTGGAGGAGGTCATTACAGTTTCCTGAGGTAATCTGTGGTTAGTCCTTTGAAAACAGGGTAGGGAGGCTACTTCTACTCATGATAAAGGGACCGCTCCCACTGGGGACAGAAAGGCCACTTCCATTAGGGATGTGGAGGCCTCTTCTATTGGCAAAGAAATCAACAGAAAAATTAGGGTTTGATGTCCACAGCTTCATCAAGGTCTTGCCATATGTCCTCGTTTCAACTTACAGGATCTCATTCTTTCTAAATTAATATTCTTATTTTAATATAGACACCCTGCAGGGCTGGGAGTACTAATGGCTCTGTGATTCAACCAGGTACAGAATGAGATTCTACATTTGATTTTCAACAGTCTCAGTCTTAAAGCTACAAGAGATTAGAGTCTTTTTTATCTACAGTGTACATAGAAACTTTCAAGTCATTTATGCAATATTTGAGCTTGGAATTCAAATGCTGAACTCATCATTTTCTGTCGCTACTTTTTTCAAGAACGTTAGAAGTAACCAAATAACTTCACTGTATTTGTTAGTCTTCCAGCAATATTTACAACTATTATATACACAGTCATAAAATTTCTTGTTTCTTTTAAGTAGATGATTCAGAGTATCCAGTAGAAATACCTTGCATGTCTCTATTGCCACATCATGCCATGGACTAGCAGAGCTCTCTTTCTTACTAGAAATAAAGTCACTGGCCTCTTTAAATTTAATCAGATTCAAAGGCAAATTATAGAAACTTCATAACCAATTCAGTAAACTCGTTATTACAATTATGTATTTCTAAAACCTCTCAGTATCAAATCTATGTTAGCCTGCGTTCTTCAGAGAAACAGAACCAATAAAATATATACATATAAAGATAATTATTATAAGGAATTTGCTCATGTTGTTATGGAGGCAAAGCCCCAGGATGTATAGTGGGCAAGCTGGAGACCTAGAAGAGCCAAAGGCATAATTCCAGTCCAAGTCCAAAGACCTGAGAACCAGGAGAACTGATGCTATAAATCGTAGTCTGAGTTCAACTGAAGGCAGGTGAAGACTAGTGTCTCAGCTCAAAGAGAGTCAGCCAAAGAAAGACAATTCTTTCTTATTCTGCCTTGTGTTCTGTTCAGGTGTTCAATGAACTGAATGAGGATCATTCACATTGGGAAAGGCAGACTGCTTCACTCAGTCAACTGACTCAAAGTTTCATCCAGACACACCCTCACAGACACACCCAGAATACACGTTGTAGAAAAGCAGCTTAATATGAGTTTGATTTTTATTCAACTGATTTCCATTCCTATTTCTTATCATTTTAAAAATCATATTACCAGATCACAGTCAAGTATGGGTCTCTTTCAGTTTTCCTATAAGGTAGGAGATTTCTTGATTCTTGAATTCCTGCTTCGACTCAGGAAAATGTTCTTCATTAGTGTTGTCCTCTCCTCTCTCCTCCAGTCTCTTATTTCTGAGCTCCTATAGAGCTAGGATGTAGAGTTAGGGTTCCCTAGAATCTTTATGCACATCTTTCAACCTTGTGGTAGTTACTATTTTCCTATTTCTTTTATTTAAGACTCTGAGAATTCCCTCCAGCTGATTATTTAATCTATTTTCATACCCATTGTATCATTCATCTTTTCTTATGCATTATGTTTATTTTTATTTTCATTTCCTTAGTCATTTGCTTTTTTAAACCATGTCTGTTTAGTTTGCCTAAGTCACTCTTGTAAATATACTGTTTATATTTATGTTAAGGCCTTCTGCTGTTTCAGTTCTTGGGAATTTTTGGTCTACTGGTTTTGTTTATATGTGCAGTGATTTTGGGTTGCCTGTTTGAATTTCATGAAATAAAGCATTAAATCATAAAATATTTGCAACTGAAGTGTTTCCTAAGCACTATTTTCTGATAATAAATAAACATGCATTTTGCCTTGTTTTTTAATACAAGGAAGTCGCTATGCTGACTTAAATGAAATGGTAAACCAGGAATTAGGGAATGGGTGGTGTGAACACACTGATTTGCCTTTAGATAAATGGAAAGCATATTTTCTAAGGATGCAGGTTTCCTGTGCTTTGAAGTAACCAAAGGAAAAACTAGATGCTGTTTGGCTTTTCTGCCTAACACTGATATCCATTCTGTGAATTCCTGTAGTAAACCTTTATTGTATTTTAAAAGTTATTATTTTAGCTTGAAGATAAGTGCCAGACTTAACAGCTATAGTACTAAGATAATGGTACAATTTTTCCATAGTTGTAAATTAATTGTGAAGACTATTCCTTTGTAGGGAACAGTCTCTAGTTTGTGATTTGTCCAAGATTTTGGTGGAAAAACTCACTTTGGAGGAGTGCTGTGCTTTGTCTTTCTTGTGGTATTGTTCTAAATCATACTGCTTTTCTCCATCACTCTGGTTTATATGATTCATATTTCCACCAGCCTGGCAAAGATGTGGTATTTCTCAGTGCCCTTTACCTGATATACTTGTTTTACCCTTTTAATAGATCTCTTCCAAACATATTCACTCAACTGGTGAATTCAACTCACTTGAAATGCAAGACCAGAGTTTTCAGGTCTCTCCAATTGCTTTAAGATATTTCATAGTATGAATCTGAGACATGTTATTATTCATATTAACTTCGTTTTGCTAGAAGTGATATTAGTATGTTCAAGATTCCTTCAAAGTATTCTTCATATAGGTTTTGTACAATTTTTGTTAACAATATTTTGAGATCCTGGGGTGTTTAAGTATAAAAACTAACATCTGTAAGTAATAATGTTATATCATCTTTTCTGATTTCTATAATGCTAATTTCTTTTACTATCTAAGTGCAACAGCTAACACATTTTGTGTTTTATAAGCATAATGCTTAATTTTGAACTACTTGGGGATTTTTTCATTCCATTTCCATTGCTTTATTTCATTGTGTCAGGGGACACACTTTATATAATACTTTCATTTTTGTTTATATTATTTGGTATATGACCAAGAATATGATCTATCTTAATGAATTTTTCATATGTACTTGTAAATAATATGTGTTCTATATATGTTAAATGGAGTAATTCTGTATAGTTAGATAATAAGAAATGTATGTAGTTGTATCATCTTTCTTTTTCCTTATCTATGAAATAACCATGTTTTCTTTTTCTCCTTAGCTAATAATGTGGCTAATTATATATTTATTTACTATATTAAGTTTGGCCAGGATTTCTGGGATGAATCCTAACTAGGTAGCTAGCTAACTAGTTTTTTTTTTACACAATCCAGTCTAAACTTCTTTGATGCTCATTTGAAAATAAGCCAATTATTTATTTACCTGCTGATATGGTTTGGTTGTGTCCCCACCCAAATCTCCTCTTGAATTGTAGCTCCCATAATTCCCACGTGTTGTGGGAGGGACCCAGTGGGTGGTAAATGAATCATACAGAGGGGTTTTAACCTTTCTGTTCTCATGATAGTAAGTCTCACAAGATCTTATGGTTTTATAAAGGGGAATTTCCCCACACATGCTCTCTTGACTGCTGCCATGTAAGATGTGACTTTGCTCTTCATTTGCCTTCCACTGTGATTTCAGGTCTTCCCAGTCATGTGGAATTGTGAGTCAATTAAACCTCTTTCCTTTATGAACTACCTAGTCTTCATATGTCTTTATTAGAAGCATGAGAACAGACTAATACAGTAAATTGGTACCAGTAGAATGGGGTACTATTTAAAGATAACTGAAAACATGGAAGTAACATTGGAAGTGGGTAACAGGTAGCCTTTGGAACAGTTTGGAGGCTCAGAAGAATGTAAGAAAATGTGAAAAAGTTTGAAATTTCCCAGATACTCATTGGATGGCTTTAATCAAAATACTGATACTAATAGGGACAACAAGGTCTAGGCTGAGGTAGTCTCAGGTGGAGATGGAAAACTTCTTGAGAACTACAGTAAATGTCACTCTTGCTATGCAAAGAAAATGGCAACATTTTGTACCTGCCACAGAGGTCTGTGGAACATTGAACTTGAGAGAGCTGATTTAGGATATGTGTTGGAAGAAATTTCTAAGCTGCAAAGCATTCAAGATGAAGCAGAGCATGCAACTTTGGAAAATTTGCAGCCTGATGATACAGTATAAAAGAAAAACCCATTTTCTGAGGAGATACTCAAGCCAGCAGCAGAAGTTTGTGTAAATAATGAGGATGAGAATGTTAATCGCCAAGACAATGGGGAAAATGTCTCCAGGGGCACATCAGAGACCTTCACAACAGCCCATCACAGGCCTGGAGGCCTAGAAAGGAAAAATGATTTCTTGGGCCAGGCTTAGGGACCCCCTGCTCTGTGCAGCCTTGGGACATAGTGCCCTCTGTCCCAGCTGCTTCAGCTCGAGTTCTGGCTAAAAGAGGCCAAGATACAGCTAGAGTGTGGATTCAGAGGGTACAAGCCCCAAGCCTTGGCAGCTTCTATGTTGTATTGAGCCTGAGTATACAGAAGTCAAGAATTGAGGTTTGGGAACCTCTGCCTAGATTTCAGAGGGTATATAGAAATGCCTGGATTTCCAGGCACACGTTTCCTGCCGGAGCAGAGTCCTCATGGAGAACATCTGCTAGGATAATGTAGAAGGAAAATGTGGAGTGAGACTCCCCCAAAGAGTCCCCACTGAGGGACTGCCTAGTGAAGCTGTGAGAAGAGTGCCACCATCCTCCAGACACCAGAATGGTAGATCCATCAGCAGCCTGCACTGTGCACCTGGAAAAGCCACAGACATTCAACACCAGCTCCTGAAAGCAGCCAGGAAGAGGGTTGTGCCCTGCAAAGCCACAAGGGTGGAGCTGCCCTAGGCCATGGAAGCCCACCTCTTACATCAGTGTGCCTTCCATGTGAGACATGCAGTCAAAGAAGATCATTCCAGAGCTTTAAAACTGGACTGCCCTGTTGAATTTCGGATGTGCATGGGGCCTGTAGCCCCTTTGTTTTGACAAATTTATCCCATTTGGAATGGGTATATTTACCCAACGCTTTCACTGCTGTTGTATCTAGGAAATAACTAACTTGCTTTTGATTTTACAGGCTCATAGGCAAGAGGGACTTGCCTTGTCTCAGGTGAGACTGGACTGTGGACTTTTGAGTTAATACTAAAATGAGTTAAGACTTTGAGGGACTGATGGGAAGGAATTATTGGTTTTGAAATATGAGAACATGAGTTCTGGGAGGGACCAGAGTGCAATAATATTGTTTGGCTGCATCCCCACCCAAATCTTATCTTGAATTACAGCTCCCATAATTCCCACATGTTGTGGGAGGGACCCAGTGGGAGGTAATTAAATCATGGGGGCAGGTCTTTCTGGTGCTGCTCTTGTGATAGTAAGTCTCACAATATCTGATGGTTTTATAAAAGGGGAGTTCACCTGCATAGTCTTTGTCTTGCCTGCTGCCATATAAGACATGACTTTGCTCCTCATTTGCCTTCCGCCATGACTGTGGGACCTTCCCAACCATGTGGAACTGTTAGTCAATTAAATCTCTTTCCTTCATAAATTATCCATTCTCGGGTATATCTTTATCAGCAGTATGAGAACAGATTAATACACCTGCCTTCTAATTAAAAAAATGTATCCAGTAGCATTCATAGCTCAGATAAATGCACTTTTTCATTTGTTTTGATGACAGCATACATTAATTCTGAATTTAATTTTTGGCAATTTATGAATAGATTTATGTATAAATAATTTTTAATTAACTTTAGGTTCAGAAAAAATTGCTTTTAGTTCCTGTTTGGTTTTGTGTAAAAACATATTACTTTTCTTTATTTGCAACTTTTAAGAGTTATATTAAATTCATTTTGGGTTGGGCTTTAGATGTATCTCATTTTCTAATCTTGTTTTTATGGGGGTGGGGAGTGTATGTGTTTTGTGTGCTAAGCACATAAAACCATAATGTATCTAGATAAACCACAATTTGTTTGTAATGCCATGATTTTAGAGACGTCACAGTGAGTAAACGATCATATTTGTTGTCATCTAGCTGCTGCTACTGCTACAGTATGAAAAGCATGTATAAAATTACACTGGAGTGGTTGCTTTCAGGCGGCTAGGTCTACCTTGCCACTTGTCATTAAGTTGACTGTAGTTGAGGAAGTGCTGTTAAAATCTAGTTAATCCTACTGAATGTCAAATTTTTTAGATTAAGGAGTTAGACATGTAACCTGAGCAGAAATGACAAGTATAGCTGTCATATTATACAATAAATTATCTAGACACACTCTACATATTATTTCACATGTTGTAAATTGCACATTGTGGTGTATAAAGAGCATAGATTTCAGAGACATACCTATTTTCAAACACCGCTCCGCTACGCAGAATATTATCTACATTGCAAAAATATTTTAGAATATATTGTGGTAAAAATATGTTGTTGTGAAATAATGCAATCACGTGCTCCCCATGAACATTCTTCATTTTCTATTGACCTAAGACTAGGTTTTTCTTGCTTATTTAGAAGGCAAATGTACTCTCTATTATTTCATTCAGTTGAATATCAGTTTAAAAAATTAAGACATATTTTTGGGACATTATCAAAAAAACAGTCCTCCTGTTTGACAAAATTTATGGATTTCACATCAAAATAATCCATAACTGTTAATTACTTTTTGCTAATTTATTAATTTCACTATTCTTGGTGCTATTATGATATACACTTTCTTATTCGATATTTTCTTGGAAGTATGTATTACTATGAGCAGCATATTTTGTATTAATCCATTCATCACTTTAAATATAATTTTATAAACAGATTAGGAACTATATGTTAATTTATAACCATGTTGATAAAAATGAATTTTGTATTAAAATAATAACAATATAAAATTAGTGAATTCCTTAGTAATTTACTATCATTAAAGCCTGCACCCTAGGGATACATAATCAAAGATAAAATTATTTTTCTTTTTTTTTATGACTTTTTTTTGAAGAAAAAAAAAGGAAGAAAGAAAGAAAAAATGAAGAAGAGGAAGAAAAAGGAAGAGAAAGAGGGAGAGAGAATGGGAGTATTGCTTTATTGCCCAGGCTAGAATGCAGTATAAATATGGGAATTGAAAACCTCTTTTATGCCAATAATTGTGCTTAACAATGGAGACAGGAAGGAATAAGGGAAGAAAATAACAAACAAGCAGCCAACCAATATTTCATTTAAACCTATGAAATGCTATGCAATTATTGAGGAGTGATTTACTTCCAATTATATAGTCACTTTTGGAATAGGTGTGATATGGTACTGATAAGAATGTATGTTTTGTGTATTTGAAGTGGAGAGTTCTAAAAATGTTTATTAAGTTTACTTGTTCTGGGTCTGAGTTCAAGTCCTGGATATCCTTGTTAATTTTCTATCTCGTTGATCAGTCTAATATTGACAATGTGATGTTACAGTCTCCCACTGTTATTGTGTGGGAGGCTAAGTCTCTTTATAAGTCATTAAGAACTTGTCTTATGTATCTGGGTGCTCCTGTATTGGGTACATGTATATATAGGATCATTAGCTCTTCTTGTTGCATTGATACTTTTACCATTATGTAATGTCCTTCTTTGTCTCTTTTGATCTTTGTTGCTTTAAAGTCTATTTTATCAGAGGTGAGAATTGCAACTCCTGCTTTTTATTTGTTTATTTATGTTTGCTCTCCGTTTGGTTGGTAAATCCTCCTCTGTCCCTTTGTTTCGAGTCTTTGTATATCATTGTATGTGAGATGGGTCTGGATACAGTGCACCGATGGGTTTTGGCTTTTTATCCAGTTAATAATATATATGAGTTTAATACTGCCATTTGATGCTAGCTGGATATATTTTTGGAAAGGCTGATACTGGTTGCTCCTTTATATGTATAGTGCTTCTTTCAGAAGCTTCTGCAAAGCAGACCTGGTGATGGTGAAATCTCTAAGTACTTGCTTGTTTGCAAAATATTTTATTTTTCCTTTGCTTTTGAAGCTCAGTTTGGCTGGATATGAAATTCTGGGTTGAATGTTCTTTTCTTTAAGGATGTTGAATATTGGCCCCCACTCTTTGCTGGCTTGTAGGGTTTCTGCTGAGAGATCTGCTGTAAGTCTGATAGGCTTCCCTTTGTAGGTAACCTGACCTTTCTCTCTGGCTGCTCTTGGTATTTTCTCCTTCATTTCAACCCTAATAAATCTGATGATTATGTGCCTTGGGGTTGGTCTTCTTGAGGAATATCTTTGTGGTGTTCTCTGTATTTCCTGGAGTTGAATATTGTCCTGTCTTACTAGGTTGGGAAAGTTTTCCTGAATAATCTCCTGAAGAGTATTTTCCAACTTGGATTCATTCTCTTAGTCACGTTCAGGTACACCTATCAAACGTAGATTAGGTCTTTTCACATAGTCCCATATTTCTTGGAGACTTTGCTCATTCTTTTTTATCCTTTTTTCTCTAATCTTGACTTCTCGTTTCATTTTGTTAAGTTGGTCTTCGAACTCTGATATCCTTTCTTTGGCTTGATCAATTCGACTGTTAAAACTTGTGCATACTTCGTGAAGTTCTCGTGTTGTGTTTTTCAGCTCCATTAATTCACCTATATTCCTCTCGAAATTGTCTATTCTTGTTAGCATTTCGTCAAACCTTTTTTCAAAGTTCTTAGTTTCTTTGCATTGGGTTAGAACAAGCTCTTTTAATTCACAGAAGTTTCTTATCAACCACCTTCTGAAGCCTACTTCTGTTAATGGAATGCACTCGTTCTCCATCAGGGCTTGTTCCATTGCTGATGAGGAACTGTGATCCCCTGTAGAGGGAGAGGCATTCTGATTTTGGGTATTCTCAGCCTTTTTATGCTGGTTTCTTCCCATCATTGTTAATTTATCCACCTGTCGTCTTTGTGATTTCTGACTTTCAAATTAGGTTTCTGAGTGGACGTCCAACTTGTTGAATCCCAGCGCCAAAATCTGAGCAATCCACTGCACCAGCCAAAACAGCGATGTTAAGATTGATGGTGCTTTTCTGCCCAGGAATAGGCCAAAAGGGGACCCAGTCCCGCTCACTCTGCACCAAGAACTGCCGTGCTGAAATGCCAGCAAAACTGCCGTGCCGGCCACAAGAGTCACGCTGGCAACCTGTGGGGCTCCTCCTCTGGGAATCTCATGGTCCGTGAGCAATAAAAATTCTTCTGAAAGTGTGGCATTCTCTCGTTCTCTGCACTTTCACTGGGAGCTACAATCCCGAGCTGCTAGTGGTCAGCCATCTTGGATCTCTCTCTAAAATGATTTTTCAAATGTAAGCATTGACCTAGATAATTCAGGAGACAGTGACAGGTTTTCTCAGCATCTTGGATACCCTTATAATGGGTTCTCTGTTTTGGTTGATCTTTTATGTTTATAGTTGTATATTTGAAATGATGAAGTCAAGCTATAAAAATAAGCAATGTGTGGCATTATAAATCTATACTGGCTTATGTTTTTTCCTTCCAAGAGAGTTAAACTTCATTTTGTATAAAACTCTTGCAATCCAGCCATCTTTATCATTCACCTATTTCACAAACAAAATTGACTCATAAAATGACAGAGCAGTTTACTTCATAGGGAGCAGATGTGGGCATACATTACATGGCATTCCATCTGTAATGATCATATATCTCTAGAGCTCATAAAAAATCATTGATTCTTCTAAAGAAATATTTACCAGTTGAATATGCTTCACCAAGAACACAGGCTTAACTATCTGAGATCATTCTCTTTAACGAAATGCTTAGGGATCCCTTTAAGGCCTGTGATTTGGTGTGAGAAGGAGCACTGGGTATTTCTTGCTTGATGTCCAGTAGTTTACTCGATACAATGGATCTGATGTTATATTTTAATATGTAAAATAAGTATTACAGAATACATGTATGTGTAGATATTTAATAAAATCTGTTAGATGGAAATTTCAAAACAATCTTTGTCAAACAAAGAACATAAAGTGGAATAAAAATTGGAATGAGTAAGGACAAAAGATTATAAACACAGTAACTGTAATGTCAAACTTAGACCAAAAAGAAAAAAAAATAGGTTTACTGAAGCCTGCAAAAACTTCATCTCATATTTTTGTGGATTGCTTAGTAATATAAGCTATATCTTCAGAAAGAACAGTGCTAAAATGTGATCAAATGAATAGTACAAAAACTAGGAATGAATTTAAAATCTGATAATTGTTTTATTCAAACTAGTCTCCATACTTGCTGAGAAAAATTCTAGTGTTAAAAAAATTTCTGATGGAGTCATAAAGGAATAAAATCACAGAGTGAAAAGTTAAATTGTCTGTGATAAGTGGGCTATAAAATTATCTCACCTCTTTAGTAGGATAGTTTCTCTTTATACATATAAATAGTTGTATTATTTATCTATTGCTATATAAAAATTACCTGAAAACTTAGTGTCTTGAAACATCACACATTTCTTATCTTTCAGTTTCTGTCATCCAACATCTGTAAATTACTGATGTATCTACTTCATCAATCTGGATCTACTTCATGGACTCTCACAAGGCTAAAACCAAAGAGTTGGCCAGGGCTAAGGTTGAAGGTTTCACTGAGAAAGGATCTAGCTCCCAGTTTTCATGGTAGGTAGGAGGATTTAGTTCTTCAGGGACCATTTCCTAAGTGCCTCAGTTCCTTACTGCCTGTTGGTCAGAGGAATTACATCATTTTCCTAACACCTGGTCTTCTCTAGCATGGCAGCTTACTTCATCAAAGACAATAAAAGATTGAGAAAAAAAGTCTAATATCAAAAAGATATTATCTTCTATAACCTGATTAAGGAAGTGACATCTCATCAACATTGTTATGTTCTACTGAATAGAAGCAGGTAACTAAACAGAAAATCATGGTATAATGGAATATCTGGGGGTTGGGATCACATGAGGTCACCTTAGAGGCTGCCTGCCATAATAACAAAAGCATCCTAAATGAAACTAGGGACTAACTGTCTATATTTTATAACTATGTACTTTAATTTTATATTTATTCCTGCTGCCGTCCTCTTGCCTAAGTCTCTGCCGATTGTTAATTTACTAGAATTTGGAGGGTACTTGAAGATAAAACCAGATTAGTCAATTAATCAACTCCAAGAGAATGCTTAGAGAGAAACTGAATATTACTTACATAATAGAAAACTTGTTAAGAAGGATTATGGCTTGGGCATATCTTGCTATTTGATTCAGTAACTTATAGTAATGCCTGTGGTTAGCATTATGCACCTAATTGAATGGCCTAAGGTTTGGATATTGCATGTATATTTGATTTTTCTATTTATTTTTTTCACAAATGCATTAGAAATCAATGAAACTGAATAGAATCAAATGTAATGCTATATTATAGTCTTCTTTCATTTCATTGTTTCTAAAATCATAAAAGTATACAATGGTAATTTTAAATACAATCATCCAAATTCTAAATATGCAAACCAAAACACCTTATTAAGCTGCCAAGACAAATTAGGGTTCCTGAAATTTGTATCAACAGTAAGTGTCTCAAGAGTAAAATGGACATAAATTGTCTTCTAATCTAAGATCATCCCAGGTGCCCAGAAGGTGGCTCCAAGATTGTGCCTTCACACACGCCCCCTTTCTAGTCAAGTTTTTTTTGATATTTTCAGAAAAAGATAATTAAAATAGTAAGGTCTGATGAAAGAGCTAACCTACTGATTTAAGTTCATACTATGATTAAATATTTGTATTTAAAAATTTCTGAGAACAGTTATAGGCATTTAAAAGAAGAAAGAGAAAGAATAGAATGAAGAATAAAATTGAATGAATGAAAAAAGAAAAGAAAGAGAAAAAGAAAAAAAAAGACGTAGGAAGGGAGGGAGGGAGGGAAGGAGGGAGGGAACTTATGCTATAAATATAGGATTAGATACAGATGATATAGATGTAAGCGAGAAAATGTGATGTGATGATATGAGGGAAAGTTGCAAAAAGATTCCATCTGAATTCAAGTGCATCAGATGGGGGAACATCTAATAGGCTCTCTCTCTTCATCTCTGCCAGATGTTCTTCTAGGTGTTGGATACTACAATCGTGAGCAAGAAAAATACAGTTCCTGTTGTCTCAGATCTCCCTTACCACTTCATATAGTATTGCATATGAATAACATAATTTCTACAAATGCTAAATGCTCTAAGGATCATTAAACAGAGTGTTGGGATAGAACAAGTGTCTGGGGTGGGGAGGCACAGTGCTGTGGCCATAGGAGACATGTAAAAATACTGGGGAAGAGCATCTTGCCTAAGAGAAGAGCAAATACCAAATCTCCCAGACAAGAATAAACTCAGTCTGTACAGATAACTAAAACAAATTGAAAGTTGTCAAAATACTGGGAGCTAGTATGAGGAGGAGATACAGTCTTGAAACAAACAGGGGACAGATTAAATGGAGCCATTGGAAAGGGTTTGGATTAAATCATACTGCATTGGGAAAACATTGATGTTTTCAAAACAAAAAGGTTGTATCAAATTTACAACTTGAAAAAACACTGAGGTCTCGGAGCTCTGAAGAGAATCCCTTTAGGAGTTGCAGGAGAAAACTGCAATTAGTCATGACAGAAAATCACATAGAAAGAGATGAAGATGGAAACAAGTTGTTGTCAAAGAGAAGGGTAATGTTAAAATCTGAGAAATATTTTGGAAGCAGACATAACTTGAGGACTTATTGAAATATACATATGAAAGAGAAAGACATTTCAGATGACAACCCTGGAGGTTTTAGCCTGATCATGGGCAATTATATTGACTGAAACTCTGTTTTATCTATTAAGATATCAGAATGTGGGAGGGTAGAACTGGTGGATTCTGAACCTCCAATTTGTACTTCGAGACTTCTTGAACAATACTTAAACAGTACATAATAGACTATCCTGTGCATTTTCATCCTAATTTTGGCTTTTCTGAACTTGGGATTAAATTTGGCTGGCATCATTCTAGATCACTTGTGTACCATGATTAGCATGACAAAGATCCAAGTGATCTCAGTTCTGCAGGCAGTTGTTAAATCCTATGTTAGATAGTCTACCTAAGATACTTCAGTGCAAGCTCTTTGCTATAATGTGTTCAAATTCCACAATTCTTTCATTCATGTGTCCCTATTGGATTTCAAATACAATGATAATAAAATTAGTGACAATAATCTGCCATTAATTATTTGTCTCTCCAAGACAAATAATATATAATCGTGAACAATTCCAGAGCTAGCAAAATAATTCTATGTGGAAGAATGGCAGCAAAGTCATTATGGGTATCTGGAAGTAGCTATGAAAAAGAATTAAGAAACTGCATAAGGAGAGACATTTATCTTTCTTTTTATTGTTCTTGGCTTGCTATCTCTTGGAAAAAATTGGGGTCATAGTGTACTTTAAAAATCAATGAAAAGAAGAGTAGAGGAATTTAAGTTCTAAAATTTCATTAAATTAAGAAGATATCTGGAAAAGCTGGTAAAATAAAAGTCCAATAATAATTTCAAAGAGATTAATTGCTGTCAAAAATTACAAGAGTAAAAAATACATCACAGTAAATATATATGCATCTATATCCATGAAGCAAAATTTCTTACACTAAATAAATTCTTGAGGAGAGAAAAAGTTGAGACTCTGCCAGGATGTGTATTCAGCTAGAGTCAGGATGCATGAAGCGGTACATTGTAAGGAACATTCTGACTTGCCTAAGAGTTATGAGAGCAGACGGTCAGAGGAGGATTGGGGAGGACTGACTAAGGGAAGATGGCAGTAGAACTCTAGGGAAAACAACCCATGGAGAACCTTTGAAGCAATTAGTTTAAGATACTATAAATGGTGCCCCTGAAGCTGGCATATTTAGAAATGAAATACTCATACAGCAAAAGGTAAGATTAGGCAACATGTATGAATGAACTAGAAAAGTGATGAAGAATGCTATTTTTTATTATATTTTGCAGATGTGAATGTCTATCACTGCTTGAGAAGTTACCAGAAAGTATTTTTTAAAATCAATCAAAAATATAAAATTAGAAAATATTTTCCTTTTGAGATCACCTATCATCACCTACAATGTATACAAATAAAATAGAATAAAGGGATTAAAATCTTAGAAGACATAGAATGCTAGATTAATTAGTCAAAATTGACGATTTAATGAAAACAGGATTGGAGAAGCTGAAATAAAGGACTTGAAGGATGAGGCAGATGAAAAATTTTAATTTAAAAATTAAGCTATTGAGTTCAGGATTATTTTGATTAAGGAGAACTAATCAATTCTGCCTGTTAGAGCCTGCAATTACTTATTGATTATAGTCAGTAATCACCAAATGCAAATGGTCTTGGATGCTAACTTGGTCTCTCTAAACTATGTACATATTTTAAAGTATATTAAATGTTTGCCCAGGACAAAATTGCTCAGCTCATTCCCAAACCTACAGAGAAAAAGTGCTCTTACTGGAAAGCTGAGAATCATTGCTAGAACCACCTATGGGGGAAAATAAATTGTGGAATTCTAATTTGTAAAATCTTATCTTTGTTGGCAATAAAATATAATCGTTTGTACTGTTGCCTACATAGGTGTATGTTTATGATTTTACATACAAAGAACAAAGCATGAAAATTAATCAGTATCAATGTTAAGTTCATTTTCCTGTGTAAACACGCAGCATCAACTTGTGCAGGTAGTTATAGCAAAGTCATGGCCATTTTTCTTGAAAAAAATCAGTAAAATTAGAAATAAGATAAAGGAAAAAATGCCTACTTTAAAAAACTAATGGTTCTGAGTTGACTTAAGGGTTAAAGATTGGAACTGGAAATGGTGGCTCATCCCTGTAATTCCAGCACTTTGGGAGGCCAAGGCGGGTGGATCATTTGAGGCCAGGAGTTTCAGACCAGACTGACCAAAACAAGGAAACCCTGTATCTATTAAAAATACAAAAAATAAAAATGAAAAAATTAGCCAGGCATCGTGGTGCATGCTTGTGGTTCCAGCTACTAGGGAGTCTGAGGCATGAGAATTACTTGAACGGGTAGGCAGAGGTTACAGTGAGCTGAAACCATGCCACTGCCACTTCAACCTGGGTGACACAGGGAAACTGTCTCAAAAACAAAAAAAAAGATTTGTAGTAGTATTGTTTACACCATTTATTGTTTTTTCTAAGTTAATAGCATTGAAATTCCAAGTATTTTTATTATTTGGTTATACTTTTCTTTAGATAATAATCCATGGTTTTCTTCTATTTCATAGTGCAATTAAGTTCTCAAGTTTGCATAACATATACTATATAATAACATGTTAAAAAATGAAAGCTATTTAATGTATTAAAGAATAACTTTAGCCAAAATGGTAAATAAAAAAACTGATATTCTGATGTTTTGAAAGAGTTAATACAGCTTTCAATATATTCCATTTGTTTAAAGGGAGAGGTTACCCAAATAATACAAACATTTTACTCAACAAAACACTGTCATTAATAGTAATGGATTATACAATACTTGACAAACTTATTTGTGTGACTAAAGGACAAAGCCTTTTTCAATCCAGAAAATGTATTTAAGAAATATAGGTGACGGGGAGGAAGGCAGCAAGTCACAATGCCATGTGTATACCTACACAACAATCTTGCATGTTCTTCACATGTATCCCAAAACCTAAAATGCAATAAAAAAAAAAAAAGAAGAAATATACTCTGGCAGTCATTGTAACCACCAAGACTTTTTTGAATATCCTACAGATTGATGATGAAATAAGATATTCGAATTAACTGAACTCCTTTCCTACATATAAAAAAATTTTAAGAATCTTTTATTTTGTATGTTAAAAATTACTTTTTAGTGATTGACTGATTGAGACCGAGTCTCCCTCTGTCACCCAGACTGTAATGCAGTGGTACAATCTCAGCTCACTGTAACCTCCATCTCCTAGGCTCAAATGATTCTCCTGCCTCAGCCTCCTGAGTAGCTGAGATCACAGGCATGCACCACCATTTTTGTATTTTTAGTCAAGGTGGGGTTTTACTATGTCGATCAGGCTGGTGTAGAACTCGTGGCCTAAAGTGATCTGTTTGCCTCAGCCTCCCAAATGCTTCCAAATTACAGGCCTGAGCCTCTGTGCCCAGTGGCAAATATTTTAAATTATTAAAATTATGAAAACTATAACAGCAGTTTCATGGAAACATGCTAATGATCGTTTTCTACCTTCTTACATATTTTCAGTTATATGCCCAATATTCCTATATATGCCCAATTTTAAAGAAAAATAAAATAATATGTTTTAACCTTTTTCATTTTCCCCTACCTCCTACATGTCGCTTTAAAAATGCAATCATAAACTTTAGCTTCGCTCCACCAGACAGTTTCTACATAGTAAGATTACCTAACTATGAGTTTACTTAGAAGTTCTGGAGACCGAACCATGAAACAAATCAAGCACCTACCCACAAGGAGATGTCAATTTACAACCTAGCTCTGCCTGCAATGGCACCAGCCAGCAAATTACACAGACCTTGCACCTCCTCACCCACTTCCCTCCATGCTTTTAACTCCAAGTCCCTATTTAAAAGCCCCTGCTTTCATGAGGGAAACATCACACACTGGGGTCTGGTGGGGAAGGGGGATGGGGAGGAATAGCAGGGGATAGGGGATTGGGGAGGAATGACATTAGGAGAATTACCTAATGTAGATGACGGGGCGATGGATGCAGCAAACCACCACCATGGCACGTGTATACCTATGTAACAAACCTGCACGATCTGCATGTATACCCCAGAACTTAAAGTATAACAAATTTTTTTTTAATAAAAAAGCCCCTGCTTTCTGCCCAGGAAGTGAAAGCAGCTCCCTTTAAGGAAGGAAACTGTAACACTTCAGTTTAGCTCTGGAATAAAAGCTACTTTCTACCAGAGCTCATTCTTGTTCATTGGACTCAGGAAGTGACTAGCAGCTTAACTTGTGTTTGGTTACATGATCTTAGTTACACATGGACATTTTTATCGTATGGATGTTTCCTACAAAATGGGACATTTAGATATAGTTTCTCAATTTATATGCATAGGATTGTCTGTATGGAGAAGTATATTACTAAGTGACAAAGTAATACAATCGAGTTTGGAAAATACATTTTTATCAGGTGCTTTACTTTTTAAAATTACCTCTGGTGGACATGGTGGCTAAAAAGTAGTGCTGAGGACAACTGATATTGCATGATGGAAAAAAGAAGTTTCATTCTCCTCACCGTGTTTTGAGAAATCACTTTCAGATCAATTGTGGGGTATGGACCGTGGTTAACAGAGTAAACATGGGTCCTCTGAACTGTGATTCAAACTCCTATTGAACGAGCTCCCAGATGTCTGTCTCCGTGGTCATAACCTTTGAACTGTACACTTTCAGGAATTCTTGGGTATACAGGGAATCATTCTTTATGAATGGTAGAAAAATTCTTTATATACAAGATATAAAATAATTATACCAAGTGCCATTTTAAAGTTTTATCTTATATCAGGAAGTTTCCACTATTTATTCTGTGATCATATTGATAATTCATATATACTTATAAACTCTGATGAATTTTTATACTATAACTATGTAGAGAAGCTATAGATTCTAAAATGTTAAATATAATAAATCAATAGGGTAATAAATATGACAATTTAGAAGTGGAAACTTCATAAGAAAATATTCCTTAAAAAAACTGACTTAGGAAAACAAAACAAAATATTGAAAAGCCCTAAAATTGTTGAAGACGCCGGGCACGGTGGCTCATGCCTGTAATCCCAGCACTTTGGCAGACTGAAGCAGGCAGATCAACAGGTCAGGAGTTCAAGACCAGACTGGACAACATGGGGAAACCCCATCTCTACTAAAAAATACAAAAATGAGCTGGGCATGGTGGCTTAAAATGGTGCTTGGAAAGGAGTAAATTTTTGTTTTATCATAGTCCAAATGTACTACCCCACGGGTACTTCACTATCTTTTTGAGGATCATCAAAAATAAGTGCTGAGTCTCAAGCTTTTAAAAAGAAAATGACTTCCTAAATGGAATCTGACTCCAATTGGGTCCCCTGTTGAACATACACTTGAGTGTAAGGACATACACTGCGCTAGGGCAGGAGGAGCTCTGAACAGCATCTCCCACTGGAACAGGAAATCAACCACTGCTTTTATTGTGAAAATGTTACCATAGTGGACCAAGTTAACCACAGGTACTATTCAGGATGTCTGATTATACAGAGCTTGAATACCTAAAGTATCACCCTGGTACCCTGTGGTTCTCAAACTTTTTTAACCAGAGAACCCTCTCTTCACACTGTGCACTAACAACAAAAGGAATACTCCAGTGTTCCTCTGACAATGCTTTGAGAAAGGCTAGCTCAGGACACCAACTAGCAAGTATTAATTAAGTACTTAATCTGTACCAGGACACAAGTTCTAGGACTGAGGATGCAGTAATGAACAAAATAGATAAAAATCTCAACTCTAGGCCGGGCGCGGTGGCTCAAGCCTGTAATCCCAGCACTTTGGGAGGCCGAGGCGGGTGGATCACGAGGTCAAGAGATCGAGACCATCCTGGTCAACATGGTGAAACCCCGTCTCTACTAATACAAAGAATTAGCTGGGCATGGTGGCGCGTGCCTGTAATCCCAGCTACTCAGGAGGCTGAGGCAGGAGAATTGCCTGAACCCAGGAGGCGGAGGTTGCAGTGAGCCGAGATCGCACCATTGCACTCCAGCCTGGGTATCAAGAGCGAAACTCCGTCTCAAAAAAAAAAAAAAAAAATCTCAACTCTAAAAAGCTTTTATACTTGTAGAAACTTTTTTTAATATTGAGGCAATTTAATGGCTTGATAACTAAAACTGTATTAAATTCAGTCTTCTGAAGTGTGTATGAGTTTATAACTTTTTACTGTAACACAAAATAAATTTTACCTTAAGAATTATTTAATGTTACCATAATTCCTGAGGAAAATAGAATGACACTGGTAACATCATAATTCCAGTGACAGCATTTACAACTGTGATTATGAGAAATGTAAGGTAATATAAAAAACAGATTTTGTGTCCTTTTTTGTTTCTTCTCCATATTCTCGTTAACACTGTTTCTTTTCATTGATAAAGTCAAGTGTTTTCTATTATTATATGTCCTACTATGCTCCTCCATAATATTTAATATGATTGGGAATCATTCTAAGTATTTTAGACCTGTTTTTCATAGAGATTCCTTTTAGACATCAAGAGAACTTTTATTTCTGAAGTTTTGATAATTTGAATCTAGGAAACAGAACAGACAGTTGAACAGGAGAAAAGGTATACATATGTATTACACGCACATAAAAATCTCCCACAAAAAAAGATAACTTTTTAGAGCTACTGAAGTGCCTGTAGGTCCTCTGAATAGCCATCTCAAAATATGCCAAAAAAAAAGTATATCTTGGGGTAGCACATTTTGATTTCCCATGATTCTCTAGTATTTTCTGTTAAAGTTACTTCTCCTTTATTTTATTTTAAGATGGAGTCTTGCTCTGTCACCCAGGCTAAAATGCAGTGGCACCACCTCTGCTCACTGCAACTTCCACCTTTTGGATTCAAGCGATTCTCCCACGTCAGCCTCCTGAGTGCCTGGGACTACATGTGCACACCACTATGCCTGTCTAATTTTTGTGTTTTTAGTAGAGATGGGGTTTCCCATGTTGGCCAGGCTGGTCTCAAACTCCTGACCTCAAGTGATCCGCCCACCTCAGCATCTCAGAGTACCCGTATTACAGGTGTGAACTATCATGTCTGTCGCTTCTCCTTTTTTAGAGAAAGGTATTTTATGTGAGAGGGAAACTACAAAATAGATCCACATTCTTAAAAACCTCAGAAAGATAGCTGTTAAAACATACAACTTGCTAACAAGCATAAAAAATGAAGGATCTGCTGAAAGGTCAGTTCCACTCAGCTTTTATCCATTCAAGAAATAGTCCTGTGGGAACACAGGTATCTTAAAAGACAAGAATATCTTTATGACTCCAGGAATTAAGTTGGAAAGGCTAAAAAACTAAAAAACTCTCTAATGGCATTTAATTCACAGTAAAGCTGAATACAGCAACAGTCTATATGCTTCAGAACCTATGTAGCGCCTTTAAAGTATGAAGACGTATGCTTATCAATGACACTAGAAGCTAGTATTTTCTAGTATAGAGAAGGAAAATAGAGGAGAGAAAAGATAACCAAATTGATGGATTAATCCCTACACTGTTTTATTTTTAATATTTGATTTGAGTTTCTTCAGTTGACTCTAAGCTAACAAATGAAACAGACATAAAAGGAGACAGAACTGTCTAAGCAGTAGCGGTTATTTCTTGGAATCCTCATACTGTTTCATTTCTGTCTTAGTAAAGAGAAATTATAATGTGTCAACTAAAGATTCCTCTGGTCTGGAAAGAAAAATCTTAGGTACTCCAAAAAAACTAGGTGCCTCCAAAAAATCTTTTTGGGTCACCTTTTTGTGAGTTTTATATTAAAGTCATGTGTGTTCACAGAATGTATCTTTTATTTGAAGTACATGCATCACTAAATTTTGTTGGCAAAGCTTTCTTTCTGTAGCATGAATAGCACAGGGTGTTGGAGAGTTAGAAGAATGTACTCTCTTCCAGTGTAAAAAATACCCATGCTGCAGAAAGAAATTCCACTGAGTTTCATATATGAATTTTTAAAATATTACCTACACTCTTTAAAAAACAAAAACAAAAAAACAAACAAAATCATGTATTCCTAGACAGAGTGACTCTTGAAGATTATAAAACTTCATCATGGATGGAATTATAAAATCTTGGATCTATTGATACCTCATGGAAGCACAGAATCATGGGGCAAAATAACAAACTACCTAAATAGAAGAAAAATGTCAGAAATGGAAAATAATAGGAAAGTAATAAACTGGGATTCTGTGATTCCTAATTTTCACTTTTGTTTGTATCTTTCACTGTGTGGCTCAAAGAAAGTCACACATTTTCTTCACCTGCAAAATAAAACAATGGAATTATATAACCCCAAAGATTATTTTCAGCCTAAAATTTTTTAAAGTTGGTCTACTTCCTTATATTTTCTTGGGCTGATTCTGTTGTCCTCAAATCTCTATAGGTGAGTTCAGAGTGGGGGGTCAGTATATACTCAAGTACTGTGCCATGAAATGAACCTATAGTACACAGCCTAGCTGAAAAGCAAGTATAGAAAAGGCTCAAATGAGCTCTTACTTCTAAACCTGTATAACTTAAATTATGTTACTTTACCACAAGGAAAGGAGTATAATGTTAGAATTTACTAATAGGCAGACAAATGTACCTCCAGTATACTACAGAGTTAGTTCCTTGGTGGTGAAAAAGTTATTGCTCATTCTAAATGAAGTTATATACAAGAAAATAACATAGAGAAGAGGAAACTAGCTCAATGCTTTACAGAAGGTCGGTCAATGTATTTACACAGAGGAAACCAATTAATTTCAGCTTTTTGTCAGTTTTATATAATTTATTATAAATTTATATTTATATAAATTTATATTATATTTATATTTATATTATATATATAATATATATTATTTATATTATATAAATTTATATAAATTTTATTAAATTATATGTTTTATATAATTTATTATAAATTTATATTTATATAAATTATATAATATTTCCTTTTATATAATTTATACAAAAGGAAATAAAATGTTTTAATAAATTTATCCCTCTCTGAAAATTATAGTTCCCTGTGATTTTAGCAAGTTGAATTTGAGCAGAGGAATGTTTTGTTGTCCTTTGTGTTTAAGAGAAGTCTCTGTCAAAGCAAAAGTTGCACTTGACAAAGTTAAACAGTCAAGGAACACTTTATTTGAAGCTAATGCAATAAAAGAGAGCAGCCAAAAGTCAGTCTCAGTTCAACTCCACTAAAACAAAGGGCTAGGGAGTTTTTAAGAGCTGATAATTTGGGGGAATTAAAGAATTATAAACCATCTATGTGTGCCTTATGCAGAGGAAAAGTAACTTTTTTGTATCTTCCTGACACGAGGTAAATTTGCAACTTGGAGCAAGATGCCCCAGGGAAGTTAGGTGGGAACCATGCCACAGAAAACAGGGATAGGGGCACTACCTTTCTTGATTATGACATTTTAATCAGATGGTTACTAGGTCCTTGAGAAAGATAGCTATGGGAGCTAAGAGAAAATGTTCCCTTTACCACTGAAGGTTTGTGGAAAATCAAAGAAAAAAAGAAAGATTAGGAGAAATGGTATACAAATTTAGCAATGTTCATGGAGGAGAATCACAGAGTAATTACCTCATCATGCAATACCGTAGAAATGATTATATACCCTTCTTCTTAGAGGAAAGGGAGATGGAATAGTGTGGATGTAATGTGTAACCACTCAATAGATTCATTTTGCCTGCTGCCCACATAGAATCAATTTATCAAGACAGGAGAATTATAATAGAGAAATAGCTTATTTCAGGCAGAGCTGGCTGAATGGGAGAATAGAGTGTTATTATTACTCAAATTAGTCTCCTAGAAAATTTGCAGGCCAGGGTTTATTATGGAAAATTTGGTGGACGGGGGTCAGGGAGTGGGGAGGGCTGATTTGTTAGGTCTAAGATGCAATCACAGGGAGTCAAGGCTTTCCTCTTGCACTCAGCCAGTTCCTGGGTGAGGGTCAAAAGATGAGCTGATTTACTGATTTGGATGGTATCACCTGATCCATCAAGTGCAAGATCTGAAAAATACTTCAAGCACCAATATCAGGATTTAATATATTGATTTTATTCCTAGGAGCAATTGGTGAGGTTTAGAATTTGGTGACCTCTATTTGCATGACTCCTAAATCATAATTTCTAATCTTGTGGCTAACTTGTTAGCCTTACAAAAGCAGTCTGGTCCTCAGGAAAGAAGGGGGTTCATTTCATGAAAGGGCTACTATCATCCTTGTTTTAGAGTTAAACTATAAGCAGTTAGTTTGGCCTGAATCCAGGAATGAACAAGGACAGCTTGGAGGTTGAAAGCAAGATGGAGTCAGTTAGGTCAGACCATTTTCACTGTTAGAATTTTCTCACTAATACAATTTTTGCAAAGGTGCTTTCACATTAGGGAGGTGGTAAATGATTTTTAAGGAAAGTAAATAGTTTTTAAGAATGTACATGGCCTGGGAAAAAGTCTGTTGTTCTCATAGAGTACACAATAGATGTAACTAAAGTCTGTCCATGTGTGTTGACTGACTTTAGTCTTTCTTCAATATGAGTTCAGTTAATGAAAACTCAGGGAAGGGACCAGATTGTTTTCATCTTTGGCAGATCTCGACTGTATGCTGATAAAGGAACTGTAGAGAACAACTTCATCCTTTGCTCTGGGGGAGACAGAGGATTGAAAGACAAAAAGGCTGATAGGAGGAAGGTCAGAGGGACCTTGTGGCTTTTTCTCTCATCTAGTATGTGAAAGCGCCATATTTTGGGTTATTGATTCCTGAGCCCCACCATAGTCCTGGGTAATAACATTATCAAGAGGCTTTTTAAAAAGATTTACACCTCAAATGGGCAGAGAAATGATTTATAATTACAAGTTTTCTAAAGAAAATTATCTTTAAAGGTAGAGATCAGGACCTTGGTCAGAGAACTAGTCAATAAGAAATTGGATGAAGTTCAGCCAAGACGAAGGGAAGGTGTCAAAACTTTCTTGGTCACCTGGTAAAGTGTAACTTGAATATTAGCAAAAATTTAAACCCACACTTTACTTAATATCATAAAAACAGGAATGGGGAGAGAGGGCATCCTTGTCTAGTGCCAGTTTTCAAAGGCAATGCTTCCAGTTTTTGCCCATTCAATATGATATTGGCTGTGGGTTTGTCATAAATAGCTTTTATTATTTTGAGATACATTCCATCCGTAGTTTATTGAGAGTTTTTAGCATAAAGGGCTGTAGAATTTTGTCTAAGGCCTTCTCTGCATCTACTGAGATAATCATGTGGTTTTTGTCTTTGGTTCTGTTTATGTAATGGATTATGTTTATGAACTTGCATATGTTGAACTGGCCTTGCATCCCCAGGATAAAGCCTACTTGATCGTGATGGATGAGCTATTTGATGTGCTCTTGCAATCAGTTTACCAGTATTTTATTGAAGATGTTTGCATTGATGTTCATCATGGATATTGGTCTGAAGTTTTCTTTTTTAGTTGTGTCTCTGCCAGGTTTTGGTATCAGGATGATATCAGTCTCATAAAATGAGTTGGGGAGGATTCCCTCTTTTTGTATTGTTTGGAATAGTTTCAGGAGGAGTGGTACCAGCTCCTCTTTGTACATGTGATAGAATTTGGCTATGAACCCATATGGCCCTGGACATTTTTTGCTTGGTAGGCTATTAATTGCTGCCTCAACTTCAGCCCTTGTTATTGGTCTATTCAGGGATTCAACTTCTTCCTGGTTTATCTTGGGAGGGTGAAAGTGTTCAGGAGTTTTTCCATTTCTTCCAGATTTACTGGTTTATGTGCATAGAGTTGTTTGTAGTAATCTCTGAGAGTAGTTTGTATTTCTGTGGAATTAGTGGTGATATCTCCTTTATCGTATTTTATTGCATATATTTGCTGTTTAACAAATGATGTTGGGAAAACTAGCTAGCCATGTGCAGAAAGCTGAAACTGGACTCCTTCCTTACACCTTACACTAAAGTTAACTCCAGATGGATTAAAGATTTAAACCTAAACACCATAAAAACTCTAGAAGAAAACCTCAGCAACACCATTCAGGACATAGTCATAGGCAAGGACTTCATGACTAACACACCAAAAGCAATGGCAACAAAAGCAAAATAGACAAATGGGATCTAATTAAACTTAAGTTTCTACACAGCAAGAGAAACAATCACTACAGTGAACTGGCAACCAACAGAATGGGAAAAAATGTTTGCAATCTACCCATCTGACAAAGGGCTAATATCCACAATCTACAAAGAATTAAAGCAAATTTACAAGAAAAAAATGAACAAACATATTCAAAAGTGGGCAAAGGATATGAACAGACACTTTTCAGAAGAAGACATTTATAAGACCAACAAACATATGAAACAATGCTCAATGTCACTGGTCATTAGACAAATGCAAATCAAAACCACATGGTGATACCATCTCATGCCAGTTAGAATGGTGATCATTAAAAATATCTGGAGACAATAGATGCTGGAGAGGATATGGAGAAACAGGAACACTTTTACACTGTTGGTGGGAGTGTAAAGTAGTTCAACCATTGTGGAAGACAGTGTGGTGATTCCTCAAGGGTCTAGAAACAGAAATTCCATTTGACCAAGCAATTCCACTACCCAAAGAATTATAAACCTTTCTATGATAAAGACACATGCACACGTATGTTCACTGTGGCACTGCTTGTAATAGCAAAGGCCTGGAACCAACCCAAATGCTCATCAATGATAGACTGGATAAAGAAAATGTGGCACATATACACCACGGAATACTATACAGCCATAAAAAGGATGTGTTCATGTCCTTTGTAGGGAAATGGATGAATCTGGAAACCTTCATTCTCAGCAAACTGACACAAGAACAGAAAATCAAACACTGCAAGTTCTCACTCATAGGTGGGTGTTGAACAATGAGAACACATGGGCACAGGGAGGCGAACATCACACACTGGGATCTATTAGGGGGATGAGGAGCTAGAGGAGGAACAGTGGGGGGTGGGGAGACTGGGGAGGGATAACACTTGGAGAAATGCCATATATAGGTGACGGGGGGATGCAGGGAGCAAACCACCATGGCATGTGTGTACTATCCAATAATCCTGCAAGATCTGCACATGTACCCAAGAACTTAAAGTACAATAAAATAAATAATATCATAAAAACAGTGAAAAGAAATCATGTATGGAAACATAATTCAGTTAAATCCAAAATTGTTTCCAGAGATTTTTTTCCCCAATATCTGAAAGTTATTATTATTACTATAGACAGAAACAAACACACACAGAGAGTTTAGTAAATGCTGTCCACTGTTCTAAGTGCTGGAAGGCAAACGGTTATAAAATTCAGTTCCTGGTCTCTAGATGTCTCTGGTCTTGAAAATAAGGGGGAAATTAAGTAATAAGGATCAATAAAAGTTGCTACATTGAAATGACAAATGATATATACTAATACAAAAGGCTCCCAGAACTCAGCAAAGAAGAGATAGCTCAGGAATGAAAACAGGCTTGTGTGTGTGAAGTTCTGTCAAATCAAACTTTTTTTTCCAATTATTGTTTACGAAGTCAGAAGTTCTTTTGACAATATGTATATTTAGCAAGGAAAATAGAGCATAAGATTCTGGATGTCAGTGCACTGTCTTGAATATAGTTAGCAAATTTGGTTCCTGGAACTCTGGGGTTTTACAAAATAACCTAAGGGTCACAGAGGGACTTGGAACATACATGGCCTCATGGAGCTTCAGCTCTTCTTCCCCACAGCATAACAGCTCTATATTCTTATATTCTATATTAAGGGGATTCTGTTTGGCAAAAAGATTTCCCTACGTTAAGAAGGAGCTGAGGGTGGACGTGGTGGTTTACATCTATAATGCCAACAATTTGGTAGGCTGAGACAGGAAGATCACCTGAGGTCAGGAGTTTGAGACGAGCCTAACCAACATGGTGAAACCCGTCTCTACTAAAAATACAAAAATTAGCTAGAGAGGTGGTGCAAGCCTGTAATCCCAGCTACTTGGGAGGCTAAGACATAAGAATTGCTTAAACCCAGGAGGCAGAAGTTGTAGTGAGCTAAGATAGCACCACTGCACTCCAGCCTGGGTGACAAAGTATGACTCTGTCTCAAAAGAAAAAAAAAAAGTAGTAGTAGCAGCAACAGCAGCAGTAGTAGTGGTGAAGGAGGAGGAGGAGGAGAAGCTGAAAAGCTGTAGAAAACAAAACAAAACAAATCAACAGAGGGAAAGACACGTATAAAAGTGATCAGATAATAGACTATTGCTTAATTTTTACTTATAGACATTTTCCCATCTCTACGTCTACCCCTCCACACTGCCGCTCTTATACAATTACCAAACAAGTATTTGCCTCATGATGAAAAATAGTCATTCCTCCATCATACTTCATATCACACTGTGGTGCAATGATATTATCTTTCTAATGGTTCTTTGAGAAGTTAGAGTGGAGAATTAAGGCCAAAATACATAAGCAGAAGTAAGAGTGGAGAATTAAGGCCAAAATACATAAGGAAAAAGTTTCAGAAAGGATATACTCCCCAGTGGGCCAGAATGTCCAGATCATTCTAAGCCTTATTGCAGTGTAATACACAGGGACAATTGAAACCAAGGAGAAAAGAGAAGTTCACGGGAATCTAGCTACTGCAACTCAGGAGGAGCAAAGATTCTCAACTCACCTAGATCCATGCACACTTCAGACATGGCTTGTGCTGACAAATGAGTTGAAAATTGTAAAAAGGTAAGTATAAGATGTGAAATCCCAATAGTAGTACTGGCATTCAAGTGTGCTTCTCCAGAAATCAAACTCGACTTTCAAAATTCTCAGTGAGTTATAAAGTTATAGATAAGAGTTTTGGAAATGAAGTTTGGTGGTTTAAAATTTACACTGATTTTACACTGCTATTTAGCCCTCAGACAGAGCAGATTTGAAATAAAGGAAGCAACCAGGAAAGATGGAAGGGATGATTCTGATGCAGTAAGCATCTCTGATTAGAAACTTTGTACCTCCCCAGATGCTCAGTGGCTTTGGAGAAGAGCAGTTAAGTCAGTGACTCAGCCAGAGGTTAATTTATTATACTATCTTAATGGGCAGACATGAGACTGGAATGGGATCAGACATTAATCCAAACCCCAACAAAAAAATCCATCTAGAAACATAATTTTAGATTAATGTAATGTCTTAACTTTCTTCCTATCTGTTCATATTTTCTGCCTGATATTTATTTTCTTCCTTAAAAATGAGAAAAAAAAAGGAAACACCAACTATTTACCACTGAGCAAAAAGAGATGAGATTAACCTGGTTTCTCTTCTCCTTCCCTCCCTCCCTCCCTCCCTCCTCCCCTCCCTCCCTCCTCCTCCTCCTACTTCATTTCCTTTGTGAGTGATTATATATTTCCTCCAGCAAGCTACAGGCTGGAATTTCTCAACTATCTTTATTTAAGTCCTAAGGAATATGAGAAAACATGCATTCCAGGAGGGTTTGCATTTTGCATCATTTGTTGCCAAATCTAACTGATTTCTATGGCCACAGAAGTACATGGCCATTTCAAACTCATAGATACATATTTTCTTATGCATCATCACAGACTTTGAATTGATGCTAGCAGAGCCCAGATCCCTTGACTAGAGAGTCTGCATGCCAACTTGATTTGACAAAGCCCAGATCCATTTACCTTTGCAGGAAGTTCTCACTGTGCCTTAAAAAACACACTTTTTTTTTTTTTGAGATGGAGTCTTGATCTGTGGCCAGGCTGGAGTACAGTGGCACGATATCTGCTCACTGCAATCTCCACCTTCTGGGTTCAAGCAATTCTCCTGCCTCAGCTACCCAAGTAGCTGAGATTATAGGCACACACCACTAGACACCCAACTAATTTTTGTACTTTTAGTAGAGACAGAGTTTCACCATGTTGGCCAGGATGGTTTCAATCTCCTGACCTCGTGGTCCACCCGCCTCGGTCTCCCAAAGTGCTAGGATTATGGGTATGGGCCACCGTGCCCGGCCAAACAACCTATTTTATAAGTGACTTCAATGCTCTTTGATATTGCTTGTTCCATTACATGTATCATTTTTAACTGGTAGTCTTTGGTATTACAAAGGTTGTCATGTAAGAAGAATACAATAATGAACTGACCGGAATGTGGTTGAGGCCTCATTATCTACATGCATTTTAATGGTGTTGGAACTTAGCTTCTGTACTCTGCTCATTTTCAGCAATACCTTTAAAGGACCTGAGACACTTTGGTTTTAAAGTTATAATCAGTGAGAGACATATGGTCCTTGTCTCTGGTTCTCTAAAGCATGGAATGGACAGCACTGTGTTTCAAGAAGTAAGATGCTGCCTGCCAGAGAGCAGACCTCTTCTAACACAAGAGGCATTTCTACAGAAAAGATCACCCATCATGACCTTTTCATTTTGGAGGATGGACCATTTGGGTTCAGCTTTTATCAACTGTCACTATGACTGAGACAATTTCAGGAGCCCTGTTTGTACCTAGAGACATGCTCAGAGTGGCTTGGTATTGCCTAATAGGTGCCTTTTTTAATTGTGCACTGGAATTACCTTTATCGGGGTGCACTCTGCACACAAGTAATTTCATGCTCAAAGTGAATTCATGGTAGGAGAGTTAGAATAAGGAGATATGGCTCTAATGCTTCCCAAAGCGTTTCTTTTGTACAAAGAAAGACTCAGCTCTAGCCTACAGCAATAATTTGTTCCTTCACTATCTCATTTCCTTACTTCTTAAATACATTTTCATTGGCTGAGTTTAGGCTTATGAAAACTCCTACACAAAGAGGAATAATGAGAAAATACATGTTAATTAGCTTTTATTTTCTATTTTAACTCATCCACTGTATACTCCCAACTCTGTCATAATTTGTATAAATACAAATTGAGAGCCTTAATTTGCCCTGTTGAAAATAAGGGAGGAGATTTCCCGTCCCCTATTTTTCTCAGAGCATTTACTTTAGAAAACTTTTAAGTACTGTCTCCACTCTTTGAAATGCATAAATCCTTCTGAAAACTAGATAGACCTTTTCACAATTTTATAACCTAGCAATGTCTTTCTTAAGGACCTGAAGCAATCTCTTTGAAATACAAATATCAAGGTACTGCTCCTATCTCCCTGTTTCTGTGGGAACACAGGAGCCTTGCTTCAAGTTACAAAACTGTATCTTAACACGAAGACACAAAGTTTGTTTTTTTAATCTTAATAAAGCCAACTAGCTATCACAGTTTGTGACCCTAATTACCAAGGGCATTTAGGATAAACTGTGTGTGACAAATGGGGCTGTCAAGTTGTCTTGGGAGAAGGTTATTGTTTCTCTTGAAAACGTATAGACAATGCGTCGTACCTGCTCGCCTATATTGAAAAGTGAGATTTCCTTCTGTTTTTGCAATCTCTTTTTTGCTTGCCTGTGATGCTCATCACAGTCAGGGTTTTTTTGTTTTGTTTTTGAGACAGAATCTCACACTGTCACCCAGGACAGAGTGCAGTGACACGATCTCAACTCACTGCAACCTCTGCCTCCTGGGTTCAAGCGATTCTCTAGCCTCAACCTACCGAGCACCTGGGAATACAGGTGTGTGCCACTAAGCCCGGCTAATTTTTGTATTTTTAGTAGAGATGAATTTTTACCATCTTTTTCAGGCTGGTCTTGAACTCCTGACCTTAGGTGCTCTTCTTGCCTCAACCTCCCAAAGTGCTGGAATTATAGGCATCAGCCACCAGCCTAGCTGATTCTGGTTTAATTCTAATTCAATAATAAAACTATTTGCTTTCTCTACTACACTTGTAAAGAAGTTTTCGACTTAGAATATACTCCTTCACATACTATTTTAAACTGAAGGAAATTGAGAAAACTGTAGAAGTGGGAATGTTACTCTCTGACCTTCTCTTACCTTTCTCCCCTGAAGCGGGCTATAAAAGATTTATCTGACCTTCCCCTGAAGCAAGTGTTCCCCTTATACCCAGGGGAAAGAAACCAAAAACAGAGAAACTAAGAATCTAAACAAACAGGACTTGTCATTTTCTCTGAGTTTATTACAATTAGATCATACTTTTTGTCTTTCAACACTTCTGCATGACTGTTCATAAAAATACATATATTTCTTTCTGTTTCTTGTGTCTTCATTGCTGAAGGCTTGCCTGTCATATAAAACATCAAATAAATTTGGATTATTTTCTCTTGTCAATCTGCCTTTAGTTATAGTGGTCTCAGCCATGAACTTTGTGATAGATTAAAAAAAGATAGCACCTTTCCTCCCCTATCCTGAGTTGGAAGAGAGTATTTTCCCAATCATACAAACCACAGTTTGCTAGTATGGAGACAAGTAAAGGAGAAACCAGTTATTTCCCATGGATTATAGAAGACAGGCATTTGATATCAACCAGTGCTCTTAACTCTCAGGATGTTTTCTCATATTTAATTGTTTGCTAAAATATTTAGGTTAAAATGTGTCTTTGTGGCATATATTGAAGTTCATTAAACTATGTGTAGACATTTTCGTAGTCAACTGAATTTGGGTTAGTAATGTGCTTCCAGTGACATTTCAGCCCTAATTCTGAAACTTAACACTAAAGGTAAACACCATTTTTTCAATCACCACTAATTAAGTCTACCCTGTCACACTCTGCAAAAGATGAATTATTGAAAGTACCTGAATTCCAATTAATTCTGGAGCTAATTTGTGGTGTAACTCTGAATAAATTGTGATTCTCAGTAAATGCTTATGATTTGCAAAATTAAACTGTTGAGAGTGTAAAGCAAAATATAGGCAGAAATCATGAAATCTTTTATGACTATCCCAGTACACAGCTGCCTTATGTACATGAATTGTTAGAGAATTAATCATAATTAACATTAACTGGTAACCATAGTGTGCAGCCTTGCAGTGTTTTCAATGTCTTCAGTATACAGATGTTCTTTGATTTAAGATGGAATTATGTCCCAATAAATCAAAATATCATAAGCCAAAAATGCATTTAATACACTGATAAACCCATCATAAAGTTGAAAAATTGTAAGTCAACCATCACAAGTCCAAATGCTCCTAGACTTACAATGGAGTCAGGTCCTGATAAATCCATAGTAAAGACAAAAAAAATTGTAAGTCAAGCAATCTTATATCAGGGACCATCTGTATCTATATTAGTGGTGGTTTAAAAAAATCGCTGTATTATTTTTTGATGTGATCACTTGGAGAATCTATATAGTTGCCTCAGAAATACTGCCATCACTTAGAAAGGTTTTAGAATATCAAAAAATTCACTACAAGTTCCTTTCTGGTATTTTTTTTAACCTATTGACATGCTGGAGCATATGTTCACCTATTCAGTAAATGAACCTTCAGGAAAAAACAAGATCAAGGCGGACAATAGTTGGCATATAAGGGCAGCAAGATAGGCAATATCCTTTTTTCATGAAAACTGTTTTCAAGTGTGACTAAATAATAAACGTTTTTTTTTCCCTCATGTGGTCCTGTTGTTACAGGTTGAAGGTGTCTAGGTCTTGGTATCTTGAGCAAAGAACTGGACAAAAGACACATACAAAGCAAGGAAAGAATGAAGCAAGAAAATCAGAGATTTACTGAAAACAAAAGTACACTCCACAGTGTGGGAGCGGGCCTGAGCACAGGGCTCAGGAGCCCAGGTAACAGAATTGGGGTTTCAGTACTCTCTAGAGGTTTCCCATTGGTTACTTGGTACGTGCTCTATGTCAATGAAGAGAATGAAGTAAATTTACAAAGTCATTTACTTGGTATGCCCTCTATATCAATGGAGAGAATGTTACCTCGCAGATGTGTGTGTGTGTCTGTGTGTCCTATGTAAATGCGGAGGATGAAGTGTAGTTATAAAGCCATTCACATTCCTGTCATTGCTGAAGTGTTTCCATATTGTTTAGTTCTAGGAAGTCAGTGTGAACTGGCCTTATGTTCCCTGCCTCTAGACCCTGTTCTCCTGCCTCTCTGTAACTGTCTCTGAAGCCAGTAATTTTGGTGAGGGCCACTTAATAGACTTAAGTTAGGTCCTCTCAGGGTAAGTTGCACCATATTGTTTCATAGGAATTGAGTGAAGAAATGAATAAAAGTAAAATTTCAAGACCTACTAAAAATGGCAAGCTAATTTAAGTCTTCATATTCAAGCTTTTGAAACATATATCCACAGACCTGTAAAAAATCGTATTTGAAGCTTTTCATTTCCATTCTGGCATGTAAGACATTTGGGAGTCATCACTCTGTATTAACAACAAGTAAAAACTAAACAAACTAAAAGTCAACTTTTCTTAGATCTGTCAGAGAAGGGAGGCCCAGAGGGCAAACTGAGGAACTATTTTAACTTCTCTTCCCCGGTCTACAAGGGGCGTGGTTTCAAAGGCAAGAACTTCCCAGCGCCATGCCTCCATCCACCTCCCCATCCGGGAACCTAGAGTTCTTTGTCTAACTTTCTCCCAGGTGGGCTAGGTAAAATCTCAGGTGTCCTCCTTTGTTTAAAAAGATCACAAAAAGCCCTGGAAGGACGGGTTCTGTTGTGGGCCCAAGCAACCAATCTGGGATCAGAGTCAAAGATCAATCACTCCAGAGGAAGTTTGAAAGAACTGCTCTCATTGGACAAGAACATGAATGGAAATAACATCAAAGTTAAAACTCCACTGCACCTTACCCGTAGGGATTTCCCTCTCTGGGATCCCCTCCCACAACAGCGTGGGAGCTCTCTCTACCTCTCTCTCTCTCTCTCTCTGCCTAATAAATCGCTCTCTGAAAAACTCTTTGGGTCCGTAACATTTATACACCATAAGCCCACTGCACCTCCAGCGCCTCTTCCCCATTCCTGGGGCAGGGGAGGCCAAGAACCTGGGACACCCCGTTACTAAACCACTGTCTCCAAAACTGGAGAGGTGGATGGGGAGACATGGGGAATCCCAGCTTGCCAGCAGCAAAAACCCGCAACCAGTACTGCAGTAGGAAAACGTAAACTCTAATACATGAATTTTTGGAAACAGAATATGGACAAGTCTGAGACCTAAAATAATCCAGGGGAGGGGGTCTAGTCCTAGGGGGAACCCCACACTTGTGTGAGTTTTACTTCCAGGGCCTCTACCAGGTTCTCACAGTGAAGATCATACAAAAACGTCCTCTGGCTTCTCTCAGGTGGAGGGGAAAAAGAGCCATTTTGAAATACAACAGAGGATACTGTTCTTTTTACTTAACAAGGCCAGTCTTCAAAAGAAACTGTTTTACCAGAGCCTAACCTATAGGGATTTTATCAGTCTAATTGACTTAGGAGAAGTGGAACTACAAACTCTAGCCACATGTAGCCACCCTGTCCTACCTGCGATGGGGAATAAAACTGAGAAGCACTTGTGAAGTTTACAGCCCAGGGGCACAGGCTCAGTAAAAGACTGTGACCTAATCAGAGGACTGCAGAATGTATCTTCTCTCCTGTACTCTACAACCGCATCTTGAACGGTCTATTAACTGGAAAGCCTATTGTCCAAACCCATATAATGTGCAACACCCAAAGGGAACCCTACTGTAAATTATGGACCTTGTGTGATAATGATGTGTCCATGTAGACTCATAAACTGCAACAACTGTTACAATCCCCTTTGACAGGGGATGTTGATGATGGGAAGGTTATGTATATGTGAGAACAGAGGACATCATGTGTGACTTTTTTGAAAGGAAATTAAATTTTGGGCCCGAAACTCATTTAGCCAAAGGGAAAAGTCAAGTTGGGAACTGGGTCAAATGAACCTGCCTCCACCATTTGGTTCCTAAATAAGTGGCTACAAAATGAAAGCTACCTGCCTTCCCCATATTTTGCCAACAAGGAAATTCCTGGTGAGCTGTAAAAATGTCACCATGGCAATGCTAATTGATAGCTTATCTTTACAGGTGCAGTTGCCCAGGCCTGCAACACAAACACATATTAGATTGTTCCCCTATCTCATTTTGCCCGTGTTATCTTATGTAAAATGCAGATTCCCCACATGTTTCCTTTTCCCCCTTTTTCATGTGAAAACTGTGTGCTTCTCAATATCTCACCCCTTTCCCCTTTACATTTAGAACTCTCAAAATCGTATTTGGAGAAAGGCATAGACCTGTTTCCTGGGTGGGTCCTTAACTTTGGCAAATAAATCTCCAAAACTAATTGAGACTTGTCTCATCATTTTCTTCAATTGACACTTTGAACAATAATTACAAGGCATATTAAAAGGCAAAAATCAGAGAGACTCTGATACAGCAGAAAAGTTGGAATTATCAGACCAGAAATGTAAAACAAATGTGATTAGCATGCCAAGGGATCTAATAGGAAAAGTAAACAACATACAAGGACAGATCACTAATTTTAGCCAAGAAATATGAGTTCAAAAAAGAATTAAAATATTGTATTAGAGACACAACCATCATAACAACATCTATAGAATGGTCATATTTTGTAATATTTATAGTATCAAATGCTAGTGAGGATTTCAAGCAACAGAAATTTTCTTTTCTTCTTTTTTCCTTTTTTTTTTTAAATTGAGACAGAGTCTCGTTCTGTCACACAGGCTGGAGTGCAGTGGCGTGATCTCAACCCACTGCAAACTGCCTCATGGGCTCAAGCAATTCTCTTGACTTAGCCTCCCAAGTAGCTGGCATTACAGGCATGTGCCACCACATCTGGCTCATTTTGGTATTTTTAGTAGAGATAGGTTTTCACCATGTTGGTCAGGCTGGTCTCTAACTCCTGACCTCAGGTGATATACCCATCTCTCAGCCTCCCAAAGTTCTGGGATTATAGGCATGAGCCACCTAGCCTGGCCAGGAATTTTCATTCATTGCTGGTGGGAATGCAAAATGGTACAACTACTTTGGAAAACATTTTGATACTTTTTTTTGTTTGTTTGTTTTTTTTACAAAGGTAAATATACTCTTGCCATATAATCCTGCAATTGTACTCCTGGGAATTTACCCAAAGAAGATGAAATAAGTTCACACAAACACCTGCACATACATGTTTATAGTTATATACTAAATAGAGTATAATTATAATTACCAAACTGGAAGGCAACCCAGTTGTCTTTCAGTAGGTGAATGAATAAATAAATGATGGCATATTCAGACAATGGAATATTTTTCATAGGCAAAAAGAAATGCACTTAACAAGCCATGGAATACACAGAAGAAACTTAAATGCACATTACTTAAGAACCCAGTCTGAAAAGTCCACATATTATGATTATTCCGAATATATGACATTCTAAAAAGGCAACAGTATGAAGACAAAAAAAAAAAAAAATCTGTGGTTGCTAGGGTTATAGGAAAGGGAAGGATGAAGAGGTTTAGGACAGTAAAAGCATGCTGTATGATAACTATGATGGTAGACATATGCCATTAAAAATTTGCCCAAATCCATAGAATGTGCAACACCCAGAGTGAACCCTGCTTATATTATGAACTTCATGTGATAATTATGTGCCAATGTAGGTTCATAAGTTGTAACAAATGTTACAATCCTCTCTGTTAGGGGATGTTGATAATGGGGAAGATTAAGTATACGTGGGAACAGAGGGCATATAAGAAATATCTGTAATTGCTCAATTTCACTGAGAAGCAAAAATTTCTATAAATAGGCTTTAGTCTATTAGAAAATTATATCAGAAATGAAGAATGCTTTTCATTTTATATTGAACATGGCTGAGAAAACAACATCTGAGTTTCAGGAGGCTAATAGAAACTTGCAAAACTGAAAAGCAAAGAGAAAAAAATGCTGAAAAAAAGCAACAGAGTATTTTAGAAATGGGCAACAATTGGTCAGCCGTGGTGGCTCACACCTGTAATTCTAGCACTTTGAGAGGCCCAGGCAGGAAGATCACGAAGTCAAGAGTTCAAGACCAGCCTGACCAACATGGTGAAACCCTGTTTCTACTAAAAATACAAAAATTAGCCAAGTGTGGTGCGGGTGCCTGTAATCCCAGGTACACAGGAGGTTGAAGCAGGAAAATCGCTTGAACCCAGGAGGCAGAGGTTGCAGTGAGCCAAGATGGCACCACTGTACTCAAGCCTAGGCAACAAAGCAAGACTCTTCATATAAAAACAAGAAAGAAAAAAAAGAAATGGCACAATTACAAAATATGTCACATGTCCAATTATGAGCATACCAGAAACAGAAGAAAAACAGAAAGGAACAGAAAAAAATAATTGAAACAATTTTGACTAACATCCCAAAATTAATGACAGATATGAAACAACTGATCTATAAAACTCAGAGAACACCAATCAGGATAAATGCCAAAAAAGCTACCTAGGCATATCACATTCCAACTGCAGAAAATTATAAATATAAAAAGTCTGAAAGAAGCTGGAGTAAATGGAATGGTGAAAACCTTTCCTATAAAAGCATAAACATAAGAATCATACTCAACTTTTCTTCAGAAAACATGCAAGTGAGAGAGGAATGTACTAAAATATTTGAAGTGTTGAGAAAAAAAAAAACAAGAATTCTTTATCTTTTCAAAGTAAAGTAGAAATAAAGACTTTTTCTTCAGACACTGATAAATGGAGGGAGTTTATTGCTGATAGGCATGTCTTGCAAGAAACATTAAAAGAAGTTCTTCCGAGAGAAAGAAAATAATAGAGTTCAGAAACTTGGCTCTACATAAAGAAAGAGTATTAGAGTAAAAGCTTATATTTAATTTATGTACAAAATAGGTTGTTCAAAATAATGGCAACAATGTATTTGATGACTATAGTTTACTATACGTAAAATGAATAGCAATGATACAAGAGATCGATGGAAGGAATTAGGAATATTTTGTTCTTATAAGCCACTTGCACTACTCATGAAGTGGCACAGGATTTAAAAATGGACATGAACTTGTTACAAATGCATATGCCAACTCTACAGAAACATTAAAATGTAAAAAAAAGAAAAGAAAACTAAAGATATAATTTCCATGCCAGGGAAAGAGAAAAAAGGAATAATATAAAATGCTCAATTAAAATCACTAAGGCAGAAAAATTATAGAAGACAGAAATAGGAAGAAAGAAAGAATAAGAGTAATGAATAGACAGCAAGAAATATGGTAGATATTAATCCAATTGTATCACCAGTCATCACAAATAGCAATAGTTTAAATGCATCAATTAAAAAGAAGAGATTGTCAGGATTAAAAAAAGAACCAACTATATGCTGTTGCCAAAAAAGAACAGACTTATTTTAAAGATGCATATAGTTAAAAATAAGGAGATAAAGGAAGATATACCATATTGACACTAATGAAACGTAAGCTTAAGTAGCTGTATTGATTTCAGGCAAAACATACATCAGAGCAGAGAAAATTATCAGGAATAAAGGGTGGTCTTACATAATGACTAAAAGATCAAGTCCTTAAGAAGATACAAATATTTTTTATTGTGTATGCAGTTAACAAGAGAGCATCAAAATATGTGAGGCAAAAACTGATAAAACTGCAAAGAGAAATAGATGAACATACAATTAGAGTTGGAATCCTCAACACCATTCTATCAGAAGTACACGGATCCAACGGGCAGAAAATCTGTAAGGACTTAGTTGAACTTAACAGCACCAGCAGTAGCAATCAACTGTATACACCTGACATCTATTGACTACTTCAGCCAGCAACAGCAAAACACACATCCTTTTTAAGCTCACAGGGAACATTTACCAAGACAGACCACATTCTGGGCCATGAAACACATCTTAATAAATTTAAAAGAATACAAATCATACGACGTCTGCTCTCAGACAACACAGAAATCACCTGAAATATCCCAAAATACTTGGAGATTAAACAACACATTTCTAGTTAAAACAGGGGCCAAATAATAAATGTCAAGAAAATTTGTAAACATTTGGAACTAAGTGAAAATGAAAATACAACATACAATTTGTGGGATGCAACAAAAGCAATACTTAAACATATGGGATTTAATACATAGTTTAGAAAAGAAGAAAAATCTAAAATCCACAACAAAATTCTACCTTAAGAAGCTTAAAAAAGGAGCAAATTAAATCCAAAGGAAGCAGCAGAAAAGAAATATTCAAATTAGAGCATAAATCAATGAAATTGAAAACAAAGGAAAAATTAACAAAATCAAAGATGGCACTGTGAAAACGTCAGTAAAATTAATAAGCCTGAAGTCAAGCTAAGAAAGAAAGAGAAGGTACAAGTTATTCATATAAAAAATGAAAGTGGGATATCAGTATATATCCCACAGATACTTAAAAGACTATAAACAACTCTAGGCTCAAACATTTGATAATCTAAATGTAATGGTCCAATTTCTTGAAAGGTACAACCTATCACACTCTAAAAAATGCACTATTTGAATAGGCCTAAATCTACTAAAGAAATTGAACTAATGATCAACAACTTTTCTAAACAGAAAGCACTAGACCTGTATGAGTTTACTACAAAATATATAAGGAAGAAATAACACCAATTCTCCACAATCTCTTTCAGAACATAAAAGTAGAGGGATTACTTAACTCTTTCCATGAGGCCAACATTACTCTAACACAAAATCAGACCGAGGCATTACAAGAAAAGAAAACTATACCAAGGCATTACAAGAAAAGAAAACTATATGCCAGTATCTCTGATAACCATAGATGTAAACATCTGCAATAAAATGTTAGCAATAAGAAACCAACAATGTATAAAAGAAACATATGACCAAGTGAGATTTATCCTGGGAACGTAAGACTGATTCAATATTTGAAAATAAATTAATGTAATCCATCCAATCAACCAGCTAAAAAAGACAAATCACGATTATATTAAAATATGACGAAAAACATCTAACAAAATTTAACACCTATTCATATTAAAACTTCTCAGTATAGAAGGGATAGAGAAAAGCTTTCTCAACTTGATAAAAAACATTTTTTAAAACTTACAACTTATATATACTTAATGCTGAGAAACCTGAAGCTTTTCCAAGGTAAATAAGCGTCCTTTCACTACTCCTTTTTAATATTGTACTAGAAGTCCTTAATAAGTCAGTAAGAAAAAAAAAGAAAGGTATAGTGATTTGATAGGAAAAAAATAAAACTACTGATCACATGATTTTCTATGCAGAAAATTTGGATGGAAACAAACAAAAAAAACAAAAATCTCCTGGAACTAACAAGCAGTTACAGAAAGGCTTCAGTACGCAAGGTTAATGTACAAAAATCAATTGCTTTCCTATCAATCAATACCAGCAATGAACAAGTGGAATTTGAAATTTAAAACACAACACCATTTATATTAGCAAAACCAAGAAAATGAAATGCTTAGGCATAAATTTAACAAAATATGCCCAGGATCTCTTTAATAAAAAGCATGTAACTCTGACGAAAGAAACCGAAGAACTAAATAAACTGAAAGATAATTCCATATTCATGGCTAAGACTCAATATTGTCAAGATGTCAGTTCTTTCCACCTTTCTTTCAGCTTCAACACAACCTCAATCAAAATATCAGAAAGTTTTTAAAGAGATATTGACACATGGATTATAAACTTTATATGGAGATGCAAAATACCCAGATTATCTAATGCAATGTTGAAAAATAACAAAGTCAGCGAACTAACACTACTCGATTTCTAGATTTACTATAAAGCTACGGTAATGAAGAGTGTGTGGTACTGGTGAAAGAATAGACAAACAGATCAATGGAGCAGAATACAGCCTCAAAACACAGAGCCACATACATTTATTCAACTGATCTTTGATGAAGGAGTCAAAGAAATACAATGGCACAAAGACAGTCTTTTCAACAAATCATTCTGAAAGTCATACACCTATATGCAAAACAAGAAAAAAGAACTCAGACACAGACCTTATATTCTTCCACCAAATTAGCTCAAAATCAGTCATATAACTAAATGTGAAATGCAAAATTCTGAGACTCCTAGGAAATCATGTAGGAGAATAATTACATGACCTGTGGTATGGTGATTAATTTTTAGATACAACACCAAATGCATGACTCATGAAAGAAAAAAATTGGTAAGCCAGTCTTCATTAAAATTTAAAACTTCTGCTCTGTGAATGACACTTTCAAGAGAATAGGATAGGTCAAACCTGGGGAAAAATATTTGCAACAGACCTATCTTTGCAAAAGATTCTTGTCCAAAATATATGAGACTCATGAAACTCAACAATGAGAAGATGTATAGCCTCATTCTAATAAGAAAACATGCTCCCTATCATATATCATTGGGAAAGTGCAAGTTAATATAATGGTAAAATGCCATTGCACACTTATTAGAATGGCCAGAGACCAAAAAACTGAAGATATCAGCTGCTGGTGAGAATGTGATGGGCAAGAACTCTCATTCATTGCAGGTAGGAGTACAGAGTGGTACAGACACTTTGGAGAACAGTTTGGCAGTTTCTTGTAAAACTAAACATGTGTTAACTATGTTTACCCAATGTGCTGAAGACCTGTGTCCATAGAAAACCTGCACACAAGTCTTTGTAGCAGCTCTGTTTGTGATTGACAAGACTTGGAGGAAGAGAGATGGTTTATCAAGCCAGAAAAAGACATGAAGGAAACTTTGGTTCATACTGCTGTGTGGAGGAGGCCAGTCTAAGAGGGCTGTATACTGTGTGATTCCAACTATGTGACATTCCAGAAAAAAACAGGACAATTGAGACAATAAATAATACATGACTGATGGCAGATTAAAGCAACAGAATGGAGGGAGAAACAAATAGACTGAACACAGAGGAGTTCATAGGAAATTAATTCATTCTATATAAGGCTCCACTGGTAGACATGTGCCATTATATATTGAGACCTGTAGAATGCACAGCACCAGGAGTGAAAACCTTCGCATGAACTGTGGACTTTGGGTGGTGATGACATGTCAATGAATGTTCGTCAGTTATAACAAATGCATCACTCTGATTCAGGATTTTAATGGTGGGGTGACAGGAAGGGATTTATGAAAATCTCTGTACCTTCTGCTCAATTTTCTTCTGAATCAAAAACTGCTCTACAAAATTTGTTTTAAAAAATATTTGGATATTCATGGCTTTTTAAAACTTCTAGTGTTCTCCAGAATAAAGTAGAAAAAAATTTTACCTAAGGAATATATATTGCCATATTAAACAAATTGTTTAAGATTACTAAGATTGTGCTTACAAATAAATTCAACATATATAATTGCAAAATATTTTGTCTTACAAGTCAGTTTTAGAGAAAATAGAAAATTGTGAGTTTCTTATATTATGATTTTCATTCACACAATTAAAAATTTAACTTTCTAAATCTACTGCCCATAGTCAGAAATTAGTCTGTATAAGTACGTGCTTTTTGAAATGTTGCTTAAAGGATTTTATTTTTAGTCATAGTCCAAGATAAAATCTGTGACTTTTAGAATGTAATAGAAGTATTTGATCCTCAGAGAATAGAATGTAATCAGATTGAAGCAAGTTAGATGTGATGGACAGTTATTTATTTAAGAGTAATATGACTTTTCAGTCTTGATAAGCAAAGTACCCTCTTTTAATATTAAAGTTGACAACTGAAGATAACTCAGCTTTAAGTTCAGAAAGTAAGATAAAAGCATTTATATATAACCCTAGGAAAATTTTATGTTTTACACAGTGCATTAGTCCATTCTCACACTGCTATAAAGAAATACTTGAAGCTGGGTAATTTATAAAGAAAAGAAGTTTAATTGGCTCATGGTTCTGCAAGCTGTATAGAAAGCATAGTGGCTATAGCTTCTGGGAGACCTCAGGAAACTTACAATTATAACGGAAGGGGAACAGGAAGCAAGCATGCCTTACGTGGCAGGAGGAGGAGGAAGAGAGAGGGAAGTAGCTGCTACACACTTTTAAACCACTAGATTTGTTAACATTCACTCGCTATCACAAGTGTAGTACCAAGGGTGAAATTCACTCCCAGGATCCAGTCACCTCCCACTGTCTCACCTCCAACATTGGGGATTACAATTTGACATGAGAGTTGAGTGGGAACACAGATCCAAAGCATATCACTCTGGAAATGAGTCATCAGATTACCTAGATATCAATAAGACTCTATCATAGAGTTATTTTCTTTCTGTTTTGAGACAGAGTCTTGCTCTCTTGCCCAGGCTGGAGTGCGAGGGCGCAATCACAGCTCACTGCAACCTCTGCCTCCCAGGTTCAAACAATTCCCTGCCTCAGCCCTGAGTAGCTGGGATTAAAGGCATGCACCACCACACCCAGTAATTTTTGTAATTTTAGTAGAGACAAGGTTGCACCATGTTGGTCAGGCTGATCTTGAATTCCTGACCTTAGGTGATCCACACACCTCAGCCTCCCAAAGTGCTGGGATTACAGTTATGAGCCACCACGCCCGGCCTCATAGTTATTTTTATAGAATTTTAAAGCCACTTCACTGAGTACCGAGGTCTGCAATCCATTCCCATTTCTTTTTGTGTTTCTCAGTTACTCGCACAATACCTGGCTCACAGAATGTATTCAGCAATAGTTGTTAACAAAAAGCAAAGAAGCAAAAAGGTACAGGAGGAACTCTGTAAAATAGGTCATTCCATGGGATGTACTTTTGTCACTAGTAGTAACATACTTATTTTCTCTTCCATGAAAAGGTGTTTCCAGGAGTCAAAAGAGTATTTACAGGTTGTTAATAAAAGTATTGAGTAATTTCTCCCAACCAACCAATATGCACAGCTTTGAAATCAGTCATTCTGATTCCAGAGTCTGGCTCATACCTACCACCTCAAATTGCCTCCCAATATAATCAAGGCCTTCATGCTGATGAAAATGGTTTTAAGATTGAATGATTATATTAAAGTTTAAGATTAAATTGATAGCTGATTTTAAGACTACAAAACGAATGTACATATATGTTATTTGCCTAAGTTCATCAAGTTTCAAAGAAGACACAAACTTTGGTCTGAAAGCTAATCCATATATTAAAAGTTAAAAAGTGGAGAAAGTATGAGCCATATACTATTTTAAAGCATTCTTATGACTCTCACTAAAGACTCTGCTATTCATAAGGTTTTTTTGTATCTCAACTAATTATACAATGCTGATCAATTCCTCAGCAAACAAGCAATTGATAATTTTCATTTCCCAAGAATAGCCACAATAAGAAAGGTAGTTAAAATGAATGGTCCTTTGCAACATTTTCCCTCCATCTCTCCAAAAAATCCTGTACAGAAAGACATTTCTAAGCTTGAAACGAAAAAGACACTGTGGCTCTCATGAAGAAGGTTCTCAGTGGAGGCTGAGGTGGAAGGCAGGCATCTACCTTGTCTTCAAATAGCTTCACTGCTGTGTGTGAAGTGGAGATTTTAGGTATGATATCCTAAATTATGAAAACCACTTTTATAAATTCTATGGTTTTGCTCCTTCCTGATTTATTATTATTTTTGAGGCAGAGTCCTGCTCTGTAGCCCAGGCTGGAGGTCAATGGCGTGATCTCAGCTCACTGCAACCTCTGCCTCCCAGGTTCAAGTGGTTCTCCAGCCTCTGTCTCCCGAGTAGCTGGGGCTACAGGCACATGCTCCCATGCCTAATTTTTGTATTTTTAGTAGAGGCGGGGCTTTACCACATGTGCCAGAATGGTCTCAAACACCTGACCTCAGATCATCTACCTGCCTTGGTCTCTCAAAGTGCTGGGATTACAAGCATGAGCCATCTCGCCTGGCTCCCTCCTGATTATTGAAGAGATATTGGTAGTTGAAACATGAGACTCCAAACTGGAAAGAGCATTGTCTCCATTGAAAAATGTTTTATCTACTTGGTAAAATACAGTTAAGACTGATTTCTCCAATTAGAGTCTCAGTGAGATCCTTTCCTCTGAAGCTCATGTTTCTGGTAGATATAAAAAGCAGTGTGTTAAAAGTCAAGTTTGTATAGATTCATAGGTCAGGGTCCTTTCATACCTCAGATGTTTGAGAAGTATACAGAGCATGATGCTAAAAATCTTCTACTTATGTTCTTCTATGTGATGTGGGTCATTTAATTTTTCTAGGAATTCTTCTTCATCACCCTTAAAACACAGTTGGTGACTTGCATAACCTCTGAGACCTCCCATTATAGTAAACTCTCTGTGGTTTTGAATAGATATGCAGCCAGAGATTCGAATACCTTTTCTTATACCCAACTCACATCTACTCTAACTTTAAATTACTTTATTAGCTTGTCCCCTAGTTTTATACAATAAACTACATTTCTCTGGAAAGTGAGTATTCATCAGACCCAATATCAACCAGTCTTTAAGAAAAAAATAGGTTTCATTTGTATACACTTATGCCTAACTCCCGCCTTAGCATTTACATTTATAAAGCTTTTTCAACTATATGAATCTGAAGTGTAGTAAATGTAAGGCATAGAATGATAAAGTTATTATTTGCCATGATTTAAGAGTATTCACAGACTTTAAGATTCAATGGTGTATAGTTGGAATTACATATTATGTATCCTTTTCAGACTGGCTTCTTTTACTCAGTAATAGGCATTTAAATTTCCTCATTGTCTTTTTTTTTTTTTTTTTTGAGACTGAGTCTTGCTCTGTCACAAGGCTGGAGTGCAGTGGAGCAATCTCGGCTCACTGCAACCTCTGTCTCCCAGGTTCAAGTGAATCCCCTGCCTCAGCTTCCTGAGTACCTGGGTCTACAAACCCGCACCACAATACCCGACTAATTTTTTGTATTTTAGTAGAGATGCGGTCTCACCGTGTCCAGGATGGTCTCGATTTCCTGACCTGGTGATCCGCCCACTTTGGCCTCCCAAATTGCTGGGATTATAGGCGTAAGCCACTGCGCCCAGCCATTCAATGACTTTTAATGGCTTGATAAATGCATTTGTTTTTAGCTCTGAATATACTATCATGTATTCACTCATTCATCTACTGAAGGACAACCTGGTTGCTTCCCAGTTTTGGCAATTATGAATACAGCTACTACTACAAACATTTGTGTGCAGGTGTTTGCTTGGATTTATTTCAACTTCTTTGGTAAATGCCAAGGAGTACAACTGCAGGACTGTATGGTAAAGCATGTTTATCTTTGTTAAAAAAAAATAAAAAGTATCAAATTGACTTCCAAAGTGGCGGTACCATTTTGCATTCCCACCAGCAATGAATGAGAACTTCTGTTGTTTCACATCCTCATCAGCATTTGACTGTAAATGTCATAGATTTGGGCCATTCTAATAGATGTTACAGTGAAATGTGTTAGTTGTAATTTTACTGTGTAGGGTTTAAGTATATTTTAATTTGTAAATCTATCAAAATTATTGACTTTATTTTTTTCCCTTTAACAAAAATTAAACATCCCATGGTCCTATTTCAAATGCTTTGTACTTTCTTCCTAGAAATTACAAATTCATGATTACTCCCAGTAGTCATAGTGTATTTCATATCTAATGTATATGTAGTTAGAACGTGACCCACTGTCTTGCTTGTCATCTTGTTTTATAAGGCTTGGGATGAGATGGACAGTTTATATCACTTCTAAAATTACATATATTGTCTTTAAATATAATAGTTTACTAGAAAGTTAATAATGACTTTAGAATTACAGAATCTATGTCTACTTCATGAGCATTTTCTTTCCAAACTAAGAAAAAAATCTACCTCTTGAAGTCTCACTTTGACATCTCTAAATGAAGTGAGTAACACAAGGCTGCTTTATTTACTAGTGAGGTTCCCAGGGGAAGAAGTACTGGCAAGGTAACGGAACTCTTCAGATGATGACAAATTCTGTACACAAATAGACATATTCCCTATGAAATAAGTTAAGAAAACAATGAGTAGTTTTTAAATTTAACACATGCAGTATTTTAATATTTTGCAAAAAAAAGTTATTTGTAGTCAAATAACTTTTTCATGTATTTAGAAATTATTTTTGATGTTTCAAAGCAAAGAAAAAGTTTGGATTCATGGATAAGCTGTTGCAAAAGACAATAGTCTTTTAAACGATTGCCTTAAAATCTCAATGCTTTGAGTTCTATAAAAAAAGAGTTGACTTATCGAACCAATGCAATGTGCTATTAATCACCATGCTATTTAAACATTACATGTAATACATTTAAATATGTTTGTTTTTATTATATTGTACAAAGTTAAAAGTATTTTGAGTATTTTAAAATTTACTGTAAATATATACAAAATCCCTAAGGTGCTGTGGATAAATTATTTCTTTTGAGGTTACAAATGATAAAAGGATTCTTATTGATACACTGGGTGACTGGAATGTCATTCTGTTTGACAATATTCTACTTCAAGTTTTATTTTGTTAATAAAGACAGATCTATTGGTATATTTTTTCTAGTATGCCTATGAAGCATTGAGCTGATTATCCACTGGGTTGCCTGGGAGTGTGATTTTCCCAGGTTTCTGAATGAAAGCTTGACACTTTAAGAGTATGACACCTTTGTAACAAAACTTAACCCTTTAAACTTGAAGAGATTAAAAAAAAACAAAAGTTTAAATAACATCTTTATTTAACATAAGCTTCTAAAGACTAAAAAAATATATATAATACTTTCTGGAAGATTAATATTGTCAAATTTGAGAAATTTTTAGAATAACTGAGTTATTGGTTTTGTGACAGAATTATTATCAACTGCTGTTCTTATAAAGTTGTTGCGTTGCTCAAATTTTTTCACTGAAAAATTTGCAAATGCAATCTCAGTCTATGAGGAATCTCTGTATAATTTCTGCAGGAAGTATTTTTTTCTATGGAAGAATTTATTTTGTTCTCCTTCAAACTATGTGATTCAAACATCAAGTAAAACTGTATATATACAGGCATATTCATTGTATTTTATCCTATGATTTATACACACTACTGTAATTTCTGGAGCTTTCTGAGAGGAAAAAGAAGACAAATGCTTTATGAGGAATGGGCATATGTTGTAACCATTTTATACATTTAGTGCTCTCATACAATTCTCTACAAAAAATGCTCTTTGTTATTACTTTTTAAATTATTATCTTAATCAAAATAATAGATTTGCATGGTATGAAAGATCAAATACTTCTATGAGGAATGTGGAAAAAAGAGTACCCCAAGCACCAGTAGGGAAAAAATTATTTTCTCTTCAATCATCATAGTTTCTTAGTTGGAATAGATTCTATGACAAAAGGCACGTTAACAAAGGAAAACCATGTAGGAGTCTATTAACGTATATACTACATACATACATGCGAACTACCCAGGGATTGAGTAGTTTTCACAAAAGTGGCTTTGAATTTTAGTTTAATGCCAACAGGGAAGAGAAAATTTTTAGGGATGTACAGGGTAGCAAATTGTGCAAAGGCAAAAAAATGGCAAATAAGGACTAGTTAGTAAACTTTGTTAAGTAGATTCTTTGGTACCATCTCTAGGCCAGTAAAGGTCCAATGCTGGATTCAGCGGTTAACTGCTATTCTCCTTGGTAGAAGTGTAGGCAGAATATCTTTTGTGTTTGTAAATCTATGTCTTGCTTTTAGGCAAATAGAGGAGAGACAGAGAGCTTTTCTGAACTTGCTTCTTGTAAACTGCCTTCAGATCAACAATCCTGCATAGTTAGAGGTGGCATATTCTAGTCTCACATACCCCACTCTTTCCGATTCTCATTCCTATTCTCCTTATACAATTAGGTCCACAAATATAACTATCCTTATTCTGCTATTTTTATTTCCAGTTTTAGGTGTTAGTTAATTAGTTGATGTTACCTAATCAAGATGATTAGGAAATACTATTTCAAAATATTGTTCCAAAATATTATTCCAAAATAAAGTAATAACCAAAATAAAGACTAACCTCTTGTAGCAGAATGCAGAAACAAAAGCAAATGACAAAATCTTCCCATACCTCTTGTAGTCTTGGTGCAGAGCTGGCAAGAGGTCATCTCTGACCACGTAGCTTACAATCAGTGGAGGAAAGAGATAAACATTCTATTTACTTGCATGGGAGGCACCGTAAAATCTTATGGCACAGGACAAAGATAAACAACAAAATTAAGAAATAAGAACACTAGAGATTGTAGCCTTAAATACTATAAGTTTGGAGGCAGCCCTTAATTAAAAATAAAAAGGCTTGGCCGGGCACAGTGGCTCATGCCTGTAATCCCAGCACATTGGGAGGCCAAGGCAGGCAGATCAAAAGGTCAAGAGATTGAGACCATCCTGGCAAACATAGTCAAACACCATCTCTACTAAAAATACAAAAAAAGAAAAAAAAGTAGCCAGGCATAGTGGCAGGTCCTGTAGTCCCAGCTACTCAGGAGGCTGAGGCAGGAGAATCACTTGAACCCAGTAGGTGGAGGTTGCAGTGAGCTGAGATCGCACCACTGCACTCCAGCCTGCCAACAGAGAGAAACTCCATTTTAAAAAATAATAATAAATAATAATAATCAAAATAAAGAAGTTATCCAGAAATGCCTTGAGACAGTTAAAACGGTTTATAGTTTATGGTAAACCAAATGCCAGTCCAGTATGCCAATAAAAAAATTCTAAATGAAATAACTAAAATGTGTGGCACTTTTTACAATAAAGGAAAAAGAAAGAAATGAATAGCCTGTTACTATTACTGCAAAAATAAAAAAAAAAAAAACACAAAGGTCTGCTCAGTCAACAACAAATTAAGCCCTCTGCTAACAAAATTTAACATAAAATCTCCTGCCATTTGATTACCCTCCAAACTATATTTTATTCACTAATAATTTACAAGCAAAGACTAATGAGATGATGTTATTTATACAGCTTAATCAGTGTTTTTGGATTGAAACTAATGTGTATATATGTGATCATAGAGACAAAAAAAATCTATTTTGTTGAATTTGAAAATGATGGACAGTCAGGAACTACTCAAGAAGATTGAGAGTGGTTTCAAATCATGCCATGTCATGCTTGGAACATCATTGAGGCCAAAAAATAACAATTTGGAGTAGTTTTAGGTGCTGACTTGTGGTTTTGATAAGATCTAGTCAAAGTATTTTGTTAATATTTTGAGAGAAAAGTAAAAATAAATAGTTTTGAAAGGCTTTGATCAGATCTGCTAGTCTTTAAATATACTAGGTTCTGGAAACAAAAGTTTACTTTTATACAACAAAAGTTTTTACTTATATTCTATGCAGAAAAAAAAAACCCCAAGATATTTAATGGACTTCTGCTATGACAACCAAATTGCAATTAACAATGCACTTATTGAAACCATACGACTGGATAACATATGAAGCACGTTTTTGAAGACAAGGAAGAACTTCCATGGCAATGAGGATTTGGTGAAGGGCAAAGACAATGGAGAAAAAGAAACTCCAGAGTCGTTAACTCAACAGTTGATTGAAAGGTTGAGAAGCTGATGAGAAATTTTAACTATGTCATGAGGCTGGAGGGACAGAACTTAGATTTCAAAGCCTTCCAAAGAGAAAGGTCTTTAGCAAAAACTCCAGGATATCTAAGTACCAGTGAAGTACTGGACTATATCGGAGGAATAAAGGTAAACTAAAACTAAACCAATCCTCATGTAGACTGAAAATAGCTATGAATTAATTCAGAGAGCTGATATGCAAAATACTGTTAGAAGTAAAAGTAAACCCTCTCTGGAGCATAATAACAATATCCACAGCCTCAAATTATATATAGAATATTTCATACCTATATTCAACAGAATATAAGTATATCAAGAGGTTTGAGCAGAAGATTAACAGAAGAAAAAACAAATTAGAAACAAACATATTGAAGTTATATGACATAAACTTTAACTCTTAATCTAGCTTTGACCAATATGTTTGATATATTGGAAGACAAGATATATATTTCAGCAGACAATTGCAATATGTAGCTTATATATCTATATCCATATTTATACATGTATTAAACAAAAAACCTACACATGAAAGTACAATAACAGAAATAAATATATCAATAGATTAGTTTCACAGATTAGACATTGCTGAAGGGAATTTTAATATAAGTGACAATAAAATATAAGTATGAAGAATACCAAAAAAAGATGGTAGAAAATCCTACTTATGTGCCACAAGAGTCATAGAAGTAGAGGAGAGACGTAAAGGGTCAGAATAACTCATAAAATGATAAAGGCCAAGAGTTTTCCAAAGCTGATTTAAAGCACCACCTGGAGTATTCAAGAAACCCAAGTAACCTGATCAAAGAAAACCACATGTCATACTAAAACTGCCGAATACCAAAGACAAAGAGACAAACATTTAAAAGTCAAAGCAACATTCAGATTACCTTCAAAGTATAGCAATAAGACAAATAGCTGAGTGCTTTAAAAATTAATGGAAGCCAGAAGATAATAGAATAATACCTTTAGAGTGTGTTCCTATACAGTATTTCTCTATCTAGGGAAAATCTTTCAAAAACGAAATTAACTCCAAGAAGACAGGCAAAAAATCACTTACCATCCTACTATATTTCTAGTGACTCAGACCTAAATAAAATTAATTTGGTGCACTGAACTCCCTGCCTATTAAGTCTGTTTCTTACAGAGGATTCAAGTTCAACCAATTTTCTCTATCAAGTTTAAACTTCATGGTCCAATACTTTTCCCCAGCATTACCAATTAAATATTGAGGAAACTAAAGGTTATTGAGTATTCGAGGCTTATGTGTTCCAATGTTATCATAAAATACATCCAACTAGTGTGGAATACCTCGGTCTATGGTAACATCCCGAAAGGTGAGAGTATGACATCTGTATCTTTACTTGTAAACTGAAGTTACTTAAAATTAACTTCATATTAGCAATGATATGCAGGATATGTAAAATATGAAAATAAAACCACTATATATTAGACAGTTTATTCCACTGTTGAGTTAAACTTCAGTAAGCAATCTCCCTAACAGTACTTCCCAACAATGCTGGGAAACTTAGGTGTTATTTTTCTTTGCTGTAACATAGAAATAAATTTTATGTAATTGTATTGCAGTTTGGAAGTCATTTTTCTATCCTTCTATCCTAAGCCAAATAAGGGAAACAAAATCTAGAATAAATCTACCTTTGATTTTGCCTGCTTTAGAACTGTATCAGTATAAGCTAGACTTTGTCAGGCTGCCTGAGAACAGTGCATTATACTGCCTATATTTTAGATTATTTTATTTTCTCTTCTGGAGGCCAATTAGGAATGTACCATTTCTATCTCAAATGATTGAGATATTGCTGACTTTTCAATTGTTCCCTAACATGAATCACATAATCTCTTCAAACTGTTCTGAAGTGCTTTGTCAACCGCCAAACTGTTGAAGAGGCTCAAGTGCTGGTTTTGATTAACATACTTTATTGAAGTCTTTCAAAGCATTCAACTTTCCTGTGGTTATTTGGCATAGATCCCTTGCTGTTTCAAATATATTTCTCATCTCAGAACTGTTTAGTTGGTCCTGCAATTCAAATTCAGTGATACATGATACCAAACTATCATTCATTTTTTCATTGCAGTAATGCATTTCCCTGCTAAACTTTTGCTTTAACTTTTATTTTAGGTTTGGGGGTACATATGAAAGCTTGTTACACAGATTATTTCATCAACCAGGTTTTAAGCCTAGTACTCAATAGTTATTTTTCCTGATCCTCTCCCTCTTCCCAACCTCCAAACTCAAGTAGAACCCGGGGTCTGTTGTTCCCTTCATGTTCATCAGTAGTTCTCATCATTTAGCTCTCACTTCTAAGTGAGAACACATGGTGTTTGGTTTTCTGTTCCTCCTTTAGTTTACTAAGGATGATACACATCAGTTCCATCCATGTTCCCACAAAAGACAGGGTATCGTTTTTTCATGATGGCAGAGTATTCCTTGGTGTATATGTATCATATTTTCTTTATCCAATCTGTCATTGATAGGCATCTAGGTTGATTTCATGTCTTTGCTATTGTGAATAGTGCTGCACTGAACATTTGTGTGCATGTGTCTTTATGCTAGAATGATTTATATTCCTCTAGCTATATACCCAGTAATAAGACTGTTGGGTTGAATGGTTAAACTGCTGCTTTTAAAGAAGAAATGTAAAATGAACACATATTATGAATGTGAGTAAAACGCAATGTTTTAAATAGTTTCTCTTTTACAGTAATATATAGAACCATTTGTTAGTAAAATTTTAATTAAGTGTGTTGCCGTAAGGTTTAATTTGAATGATGATGTGCCATCTCAGGAGGTAAATGAGGAGGAAAATTAACCTTAATCATATAAGGGGTCTAATGAGAAAATATTGAAGGAAGTTTAAGAAAAATATGGTGTAATTATAAACTAAACTTTGTGACAATAGAATTGTTATGTTTCAACAGAAACCCTCCAGTGACGTAAGGATTCATAATTAAGTACTTTTACTGGAAAAAAATAGGAGAGCACTACATGAGAGACTAGCCGAAAAGTCAGGGAATTCATTGCTGTTAATGCCTTCTAAGTTCATGCAAAGGCATTTTCATCAGTGTTAAAGATTGGCCTGAATGACGAATAAAGTAAATAGAGCTGTATCTATGACTATATAGGGCAAGAGATTGTGCAGAGTAACAACAGTTCCTGTTTAATAATTACTTAGTAGGAGCGAAACAGTGTCCTGAATGTTTTGCATGCATCATAGCATTTAATCCTCACAATAAGTTTATGCATTAGGATCTACCAATTTCCCCATGAATGGTAAGGGCATCGAGACACAGGGGAACCAGGAAATGATAACCTAGGCAACCTCCATAGTAGAACAGCAGCTACATTAAATAGTCACATGTACTCAGAAACAATAATCATTTGAATAGTCAATATTACTGTATTTATACTATTACTATGAAATCAATTTTTGTATAACCTAAAACCAGCATACAAATCATAACATTTAGTGTTTTTATTTGTGTAGACTTCAAGAGTTTTCCCAGGAGATTGGGGAAGGGAAAAACAAATGTGTGTTTTTCCAGAAGCACACATCGGGACAAATGTGTGTTTTTCCAGAAGCACACATCGGGACACCACCCCTACACCTCCGTCCATTGATTCTAGAGCCCTTTTATAAACAAGTCTCTAGAAATAAATAGAATAAATATTTCCATGGAAAAAACGTTTAAAGAATGATCTAATTCATGTTACTGACAAGGATTCTCTTGCTGTAGATTAGAATATCTACTCGATTTCAGCAGGAAATAGAAGATACACTCATTTACAATTAAGAGAATTTGATGGAGAGTGTGAGAGTTTAAAGTAACCAACCAGACATGTTGCAGAACCCAGGGACTCTCAATGGCAGGAAGCCACTACCACCAAGCCTCTATGGCAAAGGGAAGAGTATCTGGGGGAGAGATGTGCAGTGGAAGAGATGTTCAACAGAACTTACAGTTGAGAGAGGAGGCAGCCACTGCCAGGACGGTGACTTCTGTGACCAGTCACTGCTACAAGTGGGGAGGAATTTGGTGAAGATATATCCTGACCACTCTATTCACTCACTCATCAGTCTTCTAGTACTGCTCTCTATTGACTATAATAAATCCAATCTGAAGCTGAAAGGCAAGAAACTCCAGGCAAAGCAGTCCACAGAGGCCCACTCCTTAGAACACAGAAATAAAGCAAGAGAGTAACAGAAAATAGGTCTGTGGGGAAGGCAGAAGTTATAAATGGAGATTAAACAATATTCTCCACACATTTTCAACTCAGCATCTGTTCTTGACCAGCAGAAAGGAAAGCACAGAACTCAACTGTCACGAAATCATCAGAGGAAGGTGCAAACTCAATCATATTCTCTGTAAGTCCAAAGTGACAACATTGGCTAATACAAGGTTTTAAAATTAAAAAAAAAAAGAATCATTTGATGTAAGACATAACTACTGTAGTTCCTATCTCTTTGGCTAATCACAAGAGATAGGGACTATAGTAGTTACATCTTACATCAAATAATAAATAATATTAAGTAATTCATATTACTTATAATTGAGGCATCAGTTGACCATTTCCAACATTCTTTCAGACCAGCTGATTTTGAAGGATAGGCAGGAATAAAACCATCAAATTCTGTGGTATGATTCTTAGCACCCTTTGTTAGTGTTAAAATGAATTCCTTGATAAAAGGCAGTGTTGGCAAAATAGAATATGAAATATTAGGTCATATTGATAATTAATATTAATCAAAATCAATAATCATAGCTCTCTTCATCTATTCCACATTCCCTTTACCTCACCCAGCCCCTTAATAGGTTGAGATGTTTTATACTTGTTGGGGCAACCCAAAAATATATTCTTATAGAATCCACGTCCACGTTGATCCTGACCTTGAATTGTTCGAGTTTCTCACTGACATTATAATATTAGGTCAGTGCAAAAGTAATTGTGGTTTTTGCTATTACTTTTAATGACAAAAAACACAATTACTTTTGCACCAACCTAATACAATATAGAATTACAAGGAAATTCCTTACGAAACCTCCAGGTCTAAACACAGTCCGTTTTTATTTTGCCTAGGAGTAACTCAAGTGTCTTTGGGTAATTTCAATAAATCACCAGTGTACAAATTGATCCTTTCATGTGCTTGTCAGTTCATTGAAAGGGAAGTCCAAAATGACAAGTTGGTAGCATCATCTTCCAATTGAATGGAAGCATCGATTTGGCCTTGGCACAGATGTGTCTCTGTTGGGTACTAGAACTGCCAGTCCAGCTGACCTTAAGTTTGTGTAGGTATGAAGAAAAGCAATGTGAAGGGACTGTTAGGTAGTAGAATGAAAGGGCACTCCTCATTCCACTCACTGATCTAATGACCACAGGGAACAGTGCAATACATGGACTACTACTGTAAGGCATATGCCCACAGTGTATACAAAAGGACATTAAATTTTATGGGTTTTTTTTTCCTCTCTCAGATGGCACTGAAACTGAGGCATCAGTTGACCATTTACAACATTCTACCAGACCACCTGATTTTGAGGGATGAGCACATATAAAATCAGCGAATTCTGTGGCATGATTCTTAGCACCCTTTGTTAGTGTTAAAATGAATTCCTTGATAAGATGCAGTGTTATGCTGGCAAAATAAAAAGGAATAAGGCATTCTGCATGTGTATGAATAGTGGCACCGGCAGAAGTGTCATAGAAAGGAACGGTTAGTCTGTATCCAGAAACACTTTCTATTTCTGTGGAAACAAACCTCTGCTCCCTTCATAAAGGAAGACATTCAGTGTAATCAATCTGAAAGCGCATCGTTGGTTAGTCCACTGGAAGAATGGTATCATACTGACTCAGCATTTACCTTTCTTTTCAGCCTTTACACATAAAGCAGTTCAGCTTTGGTGAGGAAAAGTCCATGTTGTTGAGCTTATGTATAGTTTGTTCTTGCCAACCTAGCCACTTGGTACATAGGCCAATTCAGCAAGAGCCAGAAATCTGAAAACAAGTGTAGTGAAAGCCACAGAACAGATCTTCATGTCTAGTTGACTACCGAGATCCTCCTTTATAGCAGATGGTCTTTAGGAAACAAGCATATTTGCAGTTTGTGCTTTTTGTCCTTATTATTATTATTAAGTTCTGAGATACATGTGTAGAACATGGTTTGTTACATAGGTATACAGGTGCCATGGTGGTTTGCTGCACCCATCAACATATCATCAATATTAGGTATTTCTTCTTATACTACCCCTCCCCTAAACCCCCACCCCACAACAGATCCCACTGTGTGATGTTTCCCTTCCTGTACCCATGTATTCTCATTGTTCAGTTCCCAGTTATAAGTGAGAACATGTGGTGTTTGGTTTTCTGCTCTTGTGTTAATTTGCTGAAAATGATGGTCTCCAGCTTCACCCATATCCCTACAAAGGACATGAACTCATCCTTTTTTATGGCTGCATAGTATCCCATGGTGTATATGTCCCATATTTTCTTTATTCAGTCTATCATTGATAAGCATTTGGATTGGTTCCAAGTCTTTGCTATCGTGAACAGTATTGCAATAAACATGCATGTGCATGTGTCTTTATAGTAGAATGATTTATAATCCTTTGAACAGCCAACAGTACCTTGAGAAAGAACAAAGGTAGAAATAACATACATCCTGATTTCAAATATATTACAAATACAAAGTAATAGAAACAGTGTGGTGCCGGCATAAAGACAGACATCTAGATCAATGGAGCCAAATACAAAGCCCAGAAATAAACCCACACAGTCATCTGGTTTTCAATGGGGGTGCCAAGAATTCAAAATGCGGGAAAGACAGTCTCTTCAACAAACAGTGCTAGTAAACTATGTATTCACGTGCAAGTGACTTGAATTAGAGCTTTATCTTACACACAAAACATCAAGTAAAAGTGGATTAAAGACTTAAACGTATAACTTCAAACTCTAAAACTCCTAAAGGAAAATATAGAAGAAAACTGTTGACACTACTCTTAGTCATAATTTCTTGGGTATGACTCCATAAGTATAAGCAACAAAAGCAAAATAGACAAGTGGGATGATATCAAACTGAAAAAACTTCTACACAGCAAATGAAAAACTCTACTGAATTAAGCAGCAACCTACAGAATGGGACAAAATATTTGCTAATCATATATTTGATAAGAAGTTAACATTGAAAATATATTTAAAAAAAAAACTCCTACAACTCAGTAGAGAAACAAACAAATTAAACAATTAGAAATTAACAAAACATTTAAACAGACATTTCTCCAAAGAAGATATATAAATGGTCAAGACGTATATGAAAAGATGCTCTAAGTCACTAATCACCAGGGAAATGCAAATCAAAGCCACACTGATATATAGCCTCATAGTAACTAAGATTGCTATTATCAAAAATACAAAAGATAATAAATGTTGGGTAGTGTATGTAGAAATACTAACACTGTTGATGGTAGGGGTGTAAAATGGTGTAGCCACCATAAAGAACTACACAGAATTTCCGCAAAAATTGAAACATGGAACTTCCATATGAGCCAATGATCCTACTTCTGGGTATATACCCAAAAGAATTGAAACCAGGATCATGAAAACATATCTGCACTGCCATGTTCATTGCATTACTATTCACAATAGCAGAATTATGGATACAACACAAATATCCATTGACAGATTATTAAAGTTGTTTATATTTACAATGAAATACTATTAAGCCTTAAAAAGAAGAAAATCTTTCCATTTGTAACAACATGGATGAGCTCAGAGGATATCGTGCTATGCAAAATAAGCCAGTCACAGAAGGGCAAATACAGCGTATTTCATTTGTATGAGGTACCTAAAAAACTCAGACTCAAAGCATACAATAGAATGGTCATTACCAGGGACCAAGGGAAGGAGAAAATGGGGAGTTGTTCGATTCGTATAAAATTTCAGTTATGCAAGAGGCATTACTTCTAGATATTTGCTGTATAGCATAGCGCTTGTATAGCATAGCTGGCAATACTGAACTAGGTTCTTAAAAATTTGTTAGAAGAGTAGATTTTATGTTAATTATTTTGCTGAATACCAAAAACCAAAGGGTCACAGGAATCTTCTGAAAGTAATGGACATGTTTATTACCTGCATATTGTAGTTGTGATTTTATGTGTGTATGCATGTGTCCAAATTCAGCAAATTTCATGAATTAAATGTGTGCAGTTTATTGCATATCAATTATACCTCAATAAAACTGATTTTTACTAAAGGATTTGATTTAGCAACTTGGTGTGGATGAGCCTAATAGATATGAAGTTAAAATTAATAGGATGTATAGTTGTTTTACTATAAATCTTGCACTTTTCTAGTTGAGGTAAACTGAACTGTGATTTTTGGTATATTTAATGTGAGATTAGTGTTGATACTCAAATTATAAGTATACTTAGCTGCTATTTATGCTTGACTTTGTTCATGTAAAAAATTTGGTAGAATTGAACTGTTTATTTTGTAACATTTTCAACATGTAGTTATGTTTCAAATGACATTTTTGGACACTAGAATGTGAAGTCCTTGAGGAGAGGATGTATCCCTTCTTCCACTCCGTGACATTGTGCCCAGATAATTGTAGATGAACAATAAGTATTTAATGGCTGGACTGTAGTGTGTGGGAATCTGTAATGCTTGCTAAAGTCTAATGAGGCCCTGATGAGACAGTACAGAGAAGAGATTGATGACTTATCTAGGACATCTTGCTTGCTTAACTTTTACCCAAGTTTTCCAGTTTTCTGCATGACAGGGTTCCCACTGTATAGCTTTTTGGCAAAGTGACATACATCAAAAATTTAAATTAAAAAAGACTCAACCTTTTCCTTTTAAATGAAAGGGCTGACAATTTGTGATTCATAAGTATTTTATCTGTCACTGGCCACCCAGTGTCTTGATAATGATTTTTCCCCTTTAGATGACAAATCTAGCTGATTAACTGCCCTAATTGCTACTGTGCACATCCTTTCTTAGCAGGAGTCTGAGTGATTTGAAAGATATTTGTTAACTCAAAATGTGCTTAAGACTTTAATATGCAGACAAATTTTTTTAATAAATACACTTGTAACATTGAAACATACTTTGTGGCTTTGTTACAAGGACAAAGTAAACTCGTATGTGATCTGATTTGAGTAGTGAAAGTATGTTAAACTTCAGGAAAAGTGTTTATAATGAATTTAAAACATTTTGAAGGAGACTTGTAGACATAACTGAAAGGTTTATCACACTAAAGAAAAATTACTTTTGACTAATTTTTAAAATTAATCCTCTTAAGTGATTTAAATCCTAATATGTATCAATTTATACAACATAACTTCCAAAAACTGCATTGATTGAAGAGGTCACACATGAAAAATAACAACAAATATTATTGAAAAATGTTTTGTTTCATCTCCTCCTGTTTTAAAATCAAAATAAAACTTTGATTTCTCTTTCTGTTTTAAAATCAGAATAATTCTATTTCACTATCACTTCCTGTTAATGAAAAATTCCAACACATAATATTTTCAGGGTAATTTTAGCAATTACAGTAACTACATTATTGATTTATTTTAAAATGACAGTCAGTAAATACACACTAAAACAAATAGATATATTTAGTTCTAATCAATAGGGAAAATTATCTAAACTTACATTCATTTTTCAATTCTGTGATTCTGATGTATTCATTCTTAAGAGTTCTGCTGTTTAAAAACACAGACCTCAAAGGGAAAAGAACAAAATCAGGAAGCTCAATTCAATGACTATTGTAATAATTAATTTTAACAATGACTATAGTCTGATCCACAGAGTAGCAAACGTATATAGATAAGATACTAAACACATCTGCATATGTAGATAAGAGAGTAAACATATTTACATATGTTTACTACTCTAACTGTGGATCAGACTATACTCAACTATACAGCCAACAGAATTTACTAATGGATTACATTAGAATATAAGAGAAAGCAAAGGATCAGCCTTAGTCTATTTTTTTCCAAATCAATTTTTAGAATTTCATTTAGTGAGATAGGGAAGACTGCCAGCTATTCAGATTGAGGAGAGATGGAACCTAGATTTTTGATTATGCCATATTAACTTTGGGGAGCCTATGATACATTTGACCTGAGACTGTGAATAGGCACTGGAGTATACAGGTCTTCATTTTTTAAAAAGTGGTCTTCAATGGAAATAAAAATCCATGAGCATATAGATTGTATTTAAAACTACAAAACTGGACCAGATCACTTAAGTACGAACATATTTGGTAATGTGTAGAGGTTTATAAAGCCTGACTTCAAAATTTAATCTGGGGAAGATGAGAGAGAACCATTAAAAAAGATGAAATATTGTGCCAAATGCTGCTAATATGTCAAGTAAGATGAGAATTGAGAATTGTGACTTTTTAGTAAAACAGCCACAATTACATCTACTTGTAAGTTCAAGATTGCACAGTGTCTATGAGTCAACGCAGAGCCTCCCTTAGATTTACCAACTGTTCCTTATGGTTAGTACTGTTGCATTTGACCAAAGGGCTATGAATAGTTTGGCTGGAAATAATAACAGATATGTCTGTGAAAATTTACCATCCTTTAGTGCCAAACATCAAAGGAAATGATAAAGAGATATTTATCACACTAAACATCATTGGTGAGGAGTCACTATAATAAATATTTAATTGAGTTTGTTTTAATCTTCTAAAAAGAACCATATGAATTTCAATCAAACTTTAAATGACAATGAGTGGGAGAATTTTGGCTTATGGGAAGATGGAGCAGACATATTTTTCCTTATTCCGACGATTAAGTAACCTGGGTATTATACATCAAACAAACATAAGAAGACTCTAAAAGTTGGAGAGAAAACAGATGTACTAGTAAACTCCAGATCTGAGGAAAAACAAGTTAATGAGTTCTCTGGATTTTCTGCCTCTTCTATCCAGAATGTTTACTGGAGAAGCTGGCAACGCTTAGGCTCCCATGGGAGCGGACCAAAGAACTCCAAGAAAGCCTTCTCTATTTAGCTAAAGGACTGGGATTAGGGCAACCTAGAAAGATTAAAAAGACAGAAAACTTTTAGACAATAATCACTCCATTCCAACATAACACTGCAGAAAAAAATAATAACTCCATCCTCATTTTCATAAGGAAAGTTTGAATGAAAAGAAGAACTTCCATCTTTTCTAGGTTAACAGTGAGACACACTCAAATCCTCCCTCTGACAGGGTAGGATAAGAAATGTCTAAGTAGGGAACCAGGGATTATATCTCTGCCAAACAGTAACAACTCCCCTCAGTCCACGGCGTCAGTGGAGATCAGGAGGTGTGTCTGTACATTCACCCCAACTGTCAGTAACAAGATATTCCTTCACTTTCACTCTAAATGTTGTATCAGGGAAGGACATGTCCAAAGTCAAAACTTTTGCCACTACTCAGTAATAAAGAGACTATATCTTTCCCTGTGGCATCAGTTGAGGCCCCACATGGGGAATAATAATGAAGAGCTTCTCCTCCTCCCAGCCAGGATGGTATCACCTGAAGTTTAATAGGGAGCTAAAACTATGAGAGTGGACCAGATCACTTAAATGTGAATGTATTCGGTAAAGATCAGAGGTCTAAAAAGCCTAACTCTAAAATTTAGTCAGGCTACACCCAACCTGTGGTAACAAGTATCTCCTTTTCATTTCAGATGTGAGCAGAGGCTGTGAAAAACTTATATTTATATGCCTGCCTGACAGTAATAATAAGGTATACATGCATACCCACTATCTACTACAGTGTCATCCGACAAGCGCTGCTAAGCACAAGATTTAAATACCCAGAGTCTTATAATATCTTAAATGTCCAGGCTGTTTAAAAATCACTTGTCGGTCGGGCACGGTGGCTCACGCCTATAATCCCAGCACTTTGGGAGGCCGAGGCGGGTGGATCACGAGGTCAAGGATCAAGACCATACTGGTCAACATGGTGAAACCCTGTCTGTACTAAAAATACAAAAAAATTAGCTGGGCGTGGTGGCGCACACCTGTAGTCCCAGCTACTTGGGAGGCTGAGGCAGGAGAATTGCTTGAACCCAGGAGGTGGAGGTTGCAGTGAGCCGAAATCGCTCCATTGCGCTCCAGCCTGGGTAACAAGGGCGAAACTCTGTCTCAAAAAAAAAAAAGAAAAAAAAAATCACTTGTCATACAAAGAATGAATAAAATCTCTAGCTGAATGAGAACAAACACTCAACATACTCTGACACCAAAATTACATGGATACTATTTTCTAACAGGCTTTTAAAGGAGGTGTCATAATAGTGCCTTAATGCATAATTATGAATATAATTGGACCAAGGGATATTTGTTTTAGCAAATAAACAGAAGACAAAGAAGAATGAAATAAAAAATGTTAGGATAAATAGTGTAACATCAAAAATAAAATTCTCACTGAATGGCTTAATAACAGAATGAAGGAAAGAGAATAATCCATGATCTCGAAGATAAAATGAAAGAAGTTACTCAATCTGAGAAACAGAAAATAGAGTGGTGGAAAGAAATGGAACCTTAGAGACAAGTAAGATTATTAGAAAGACCTAACATTTGTGTAATTAAGATACTGAATGGAGACTAGAGAAAAGGCATGGCTCAGAAAGAACTCAGAGATGAAGCTGAAGCAGCACAAAACATTATCTTTTGCTTAACCTTTATTTCTAACCAGGTGTTTAGGGCTATGTGGTGGTTTGAAGTTAAATATAATGCAAAATATAAACTTCACAAATTTTGCAAGAGACATTAACTTACACATTCAAAAAGCCGAGACAAACCCAAACAAGATGAAGCCAAAGAAATCTATGGCAAAATTTACCATAGTCAAACTTCTGAAAACTAAAAACTAAGAAAAAGTTTTGGACATAGCAAAGAAGAAATGACATTTTACCTACAGGGAAGTAATTCAAATACCACTAACTATATAATCAGAAAACATGGAGGCAAGAAGGAAGTGGCAGAACACTTTCAACTACTGAGGGAAAGCAAAACAAGAAAGCAAATGACAACAGAAAACACTGTCGATCCAGAATCTTTAGCAAAAATCTCTTTAAAGAGTGAAGGAAAACTTGCTATATCTTACTCTTGACCTAGACATCACATCAGAAAAATATACCCATGATAGCTGCTCATGAAAGATTATAAATTTCAAAAGTGAAATATGCAATTATTTATCATTATACTACTCACATTCTAAAATCACATAAAGAGTTTTACTGGCCTTAATGTCTCGTATTAGATTCTGCTACCAAGGATATATCAAGGAAACTGTGGCACAAAACGTCTTTTGTCTAACCTTTATTTCTAACCATATTTTTAGGGATATGTGGTGGTTTGAAGTTAAATATAATACAAAATATAAACATTTACAATGATGGAAATAATCTTTGTGTAATTGTCAAAACTTTGTCATTTATTTTGAACTATTTTTATTAAATAATTTTCTCAAAATAATCTAATGATTATACAAAATGATATACTTAAACACCAATTTTAAAGCTTAATATTATATTTAAGAGATTCAGAATGTATCAGCAGCTTATGTTAAATATTGTAAAATGTGTACTTTCAAAGAATATATGCCTTCTCATTATCATCTTCCTTCAAATATTTGCTGAAATCCTTTACAGTTCTTAATCTAACTGTAATTTGTTTGAACATCTGCCAACTCTATAGCCCTGAAAATTTTGTAGCTATTTTTTCCATTTTTGCTAATTCCAGGATATTATACCATTAATGTCCTACCAGCTCTCAGCACCTTCATTCATTTTAATGATGTTTCATATTTTAATATATTTAAGTCCAGATAAAAATCTCATCAACTCTTAGGGTTTATAGGAAAAAAAATTCACTCACATATAATTTTAGAAGATGGTAATGAAATATTTAAAACATAATTAAAATAGTTTCAGATACATTAAAAGTCAAGTTTAGGCCGGGCGCTGTGGCTCACGTCTGTAATCCCAGCACTTTGGGAGGCTGAGATATGGGTGGATCACGACATCAAGAGTTCAAGACCATCCTGGCCAAGATGGTAAAACCCTATCTATACTAAAAATACAAAAATTAGCCAGGCGTGGGGGCAGGTGCCTGTAATCTCAGCTACTCAGAAGACTGAGGCAGAGAACTACTTGAACCCAGGAGGCAGAGGTTGCAGTGAGCAGAGATCGTGCCACTGCCTTCCAGCCTGGGCAACAGAGTGAAACTCTGTCTCAAAAAAAAAAAAAAAAAAAAAAATCAAGTTTAAGTAACTCCGTGGAAAAATGATGAGATTCTTGACCAGTGAAAATTGCCTAGCCTACAATAATATTTTATAAGGGCTAGATGTTTTATATCCCCACAAAAAACCAACATACATTAAAATTCTAGGGAAAAAATTTAAGGAATTTCTGTAAGATTACACAAAACAGTAATGGAGAATTTCTAAGCTTTCTAGATATTAAAGTAGGCTCTATTACTTTATCTTTCTTATTTTATTGTTCACTTTCAGTGACAGAGTCGAATGCCACATGACTAGATAGACAATAAATAGTTCTATAGAATGAAGTCAAAAAGTTAATTCGAATACCCTGGAATATTCATTATGTAATAAAAGTATTCCATAACTATAGGGAGATAATAGACTCATCAAGAAATCATGTTTATTCAATTGTGAGACCCACTAAAACAATTTGATGCTAAATCACACTCCTTTCAATCAAATACATTTGATAAATCAACAATATTCCTTTTGAATGTAAAAAAAATCAAACTCTGAATGCTGAAAAAAATGAAATTTTACTTAATGAATCTTAAATATTAAAAAAGAATAATACAAAATTAAATATCCACTTTTTTTTTTTTTTTTTTCCCCGAGACACAGTCGTGCTCTGTTGGGGGAGTGCAGTGGTGCAATCTCTGCTCACTGTGATCTCCGCCTCCGGGATTCAAGTGATTCTCCTGCCTCAGACTCCTAAGTAGCCGGGACTACAGGCACACCACCACACCCTGATAATTTTTTTGGATTTTTACCAACCATGTTAGCCAGGATTGTCTCAATCTCCTGACCTTGTGATCTGCCCACCAAGGCCTCCCAAAGTGCTGGGATTACAGACATGAGCCACCGTACCCGGCCAAATATCCCACTTTCAAAAATGAATGGAAATAGAAAATGACAAAGAAAAAGTAGCTTTGGACAACACTATAAACCAAATACATCTAAAATACATGTAGAGCACACTCCACCCAACAACAGCAAAATACGCATTCCTCCTCACTACACAAGAAGCCATCTTCAGAAAACTACACGCTGGGTCATAAAACAGATAGAAATATAAAATATGTTTTCCAACCACAGTAGAACATACAGGTGATCCCTGAATTATAAAGATTTGGCTTACGAACTTCTGACTTTGCAATGGTACAAAAGCAAAACATATTAAGTACAAATGAGATTTTTGAATACCCATAAAACCATTTTACTTTTCACTTTTGGAACTCAATAAATTATATGAGATAGTCAACATTTTTTATAATATAGGCTTTGTGTTAGATGATTTTACCCAAGCATAGGCTAATGTAAGTGTAAAAGCACTTTGAAGTTGGGCTAGGCTAAGCTACGCTGTTCGCAGGTTAGGTGTATTAAATGCATTTTTTATTTAAGATATTTTCAACTATGTATACACTAAGAGTAAAGCTGTAGGAAGTGACAATCTGATCTCTGTCCTTTTGGTCTAATTAATTATGAAAATCTTTCATAACAAACTCTATGTATCCCTATCTTAATGCTTACTAAACAATTTGCTCATTAATGACTTCTGAAACACTTGTGGTTGAACAGAAATTGTCAAAAAGTAATGAGAAAAATTCTTCCAGCATTCTGAAAGGTTGTTTTTAAAGACTATTTAAGTGAAAGGAAAGTGAAAACATTTACTTCCAATAAGGAAAACAGTTCTGCAGCCTGATTTGCATGTTAACTTTTTAAAGTGCCATTTTCTCAAACATCAGTAGTTGCTCTATTTCAACAAGTTCCAGCTTTTGGGGTATATTTTTATGGTCAAACTGAAGGTTTATATAATAGTCTAAAATGAAAAGCTTGAAATTTATGGCACGAGATTGAAATATACAGACTGAGGAGCTTTGCATTTGTCACTGAATTATCTTTTCATGTCAAATGAATGACTTCAAGTAAATGAAGGCTGTTCATCTATTTAAAAAATACAATTTTTAAATAAAAGTCTAGAGATTAGTACATATTTTAATGATTATTAGAAGATTAGTGAGTCAAATCTAGTTATGAAGAACATTGAATTTCAGTTTAAATGCCTGCTTTTTAAATTTCAACTTTAAATGTTGTAACTTCAAATTCATTAAGCTCTCTGTTCTTCATTTATTCGTCTAGGGAACTGTAGCTCCGTTACACAGTGTTATCAATGTGAAAAGTATCTCTTGCTTCTTCACATTTGTTTCCACGATTTCCATGATTGTTTCCATGACTGTAAACATAATTTATATGCATTGTATGGACAAAAATTGCACATGGTTCTCCATTTATATCAAGATGTAGCAACTATTGTTTAATATGTTCATTTCATAAACATAATTTTTGAAGTTACTGCTCTAGTTTGGTCATTTTGTTCACATCTAGCAGCCGTTTTTGGCTTCGAGATGTAAGTATTAAACCGCTCCATAAAAACCTGGGTTTTTCTCTCATTTGTTTTATTCTATTATGAAAATTTTTCAGAAAAAAATGAATAGCATGTTTCAGTATGAAAGTAGTATTTAAGCAAAAGAGATGTCTTGCATATTTATATAGTACATAGATTCAAGTTTGAATCAAACGTCTAGGTTAATTCTTCCTACTGAATACTTAACATTTTGAATAAGTCATGTTTTCTTCTGAGTATTTTCCAATTGAGTAAGATGATAATTTTCTTTTGATTATGTTACTCAAATCTGTAAGTTGCCATCATTGGGGATAAACAAAATTTGCAAATTAGTTTTTCTTCTTTTTAAGTAAAAGTAGAATTATGTTTTAAAAAAATGAAATAAAACACAGAATTTCTAATAAGCATTAAAAATCTATTTAATCATGATGTCAAATGCTGCTATAAATGATTTTTACTTTTATGTCCACATTATTAATGAATGAATACAAAAGAACTGATTGTTGCATGCATAAGAAGTAAATTTTGGATTATGGGTGTGTTTTAATTATTTACTGTATCTTAATTATTTCATGACAAATGGTGTTGACAAAAATTCAAGTATCAGGCCAGGCTTGGTGTCTCACACCTGTAATCCTAGCACTTTGGAAGAATGAGGTGGGAGGATCACTTGAGGTCAGGAATTCGAAACCAGCCTAGCCAACATGGTTAAACTCTGTCTCTACTAAAAATACAAAAAAAAATTAGCAGAGCATGGTGGCTGGCACCTGTAGTTTCAGCTACTTGGGAGGCTGAGGCAGGAGAACTGCTTGAACACGGGAGGCGGAGGCTGCAGTAAGCCAAGATGCATTCCAGCCTGGGAGACAGAACAAGACTCTTTCTCAAAAAAAATATTTTTAGTATCAAAAAGTGATATAATCTATTTTTATCTTACCCAAATCAAAAGAAATATAAATTTAAATAACTTTCCTAATATATACATATAATTCTTTTATAATAATGTATGTTATTTAGATGTTATTTCTTTATCCACATGTATTAAATATTCTTCCTATTTCTGTTCATGCCATTTGGCAATTCTGAGTAAACAATGTAGGGTTTCCCAGGTTCCTGAAATTTTCTGGGTCCTAGCTAAAAATCAGGAAGTTCCTAAAATACTGTGTGACCCAGACAGCTGCAGGTTTTTCCTAGCAAACTTGAACCCAAACCAGGGACCTGAACATTTCTAGGCAATGGTAAATCTATCTAGGTTGTAGCTCAAAACACTGATACTGTCTTCAACTCTGAATCAAATTTCCTTAAACCTTCATGTCAATTTCATCTTCTGACCACTTGGCTGGGGACATACATAGGTAGAACATCCCTTTCTCTTGTTATGCGTCGTGAAGATATGCTGCAGAATTCAGTAACTAATTTCCCCTAATGAATGCTCTGGACTGATCACCCAGGTATTTATTCCCTGTTTCTTGGGAATCCCAACCAGCTCCATCATCTGATGATTTGGGCCACTCCTTTGTGGGAATTTCCCTGCCTCTGCTTTTGGGGCAAGGTCAGCTGTGGGTTCCCTGGGAGGAAGTAACAGGTTAGCAAAAACATAAAATCCATTTTGAAATTGTGATTAAAATGCAGTTAGACATGTACATCAAAGGAAGACAATTTCTATAAAAACTTGTAAAGTGGAAAAAGTTCTGCTTGAATTGTATGTGCACAGAGAATGGACTGCAGCATGGTCTGAGCATCTGTAATGTCACATTGTGGCTGGGTGGAAAAGTTGATTGAATAGAGGAAAGAGGTATTTTGTAATATGAAAATGGTTTCATTGTTTAGGAATCTCTCCATTGCAAGCTCTAGGCCTAAATAATAAAATGGCATATATATTCCAGCTGTAAAATAATGGTAATTTGTGGTATATATATTCAAAGCTGGAGTATGCCTAGAAGTTGGGGATAGGGATGCTTTATCAGACATGCATGTATGCCTTCAAACAACGCAATTTGTCCCATCTCCTTTCTCTATATTCCACTGTGTCTGCATCATTTTAATGCTGGAAACCTTCACGGTCACAGAATGGCTGCCAGCCAGCTTTCAAAACAATAGCCTTTCTCATTCAATTCCAGTAAATGAAATGATTCTCTCCAATGAAATCTTATTGAAATTAAATGCTTGATCCCAAAAATCTCTCACAGAAACATTATGTATTTTTACTCATATCTCATTGACTTTAATGAGAGCATATGCCCATCCTTGAACAAAAAACATGAATAGCTTGAAGGGATACGCTGACTACATTGGAGGATGGAATTGTGGATAGCTCCAGCTTTCAGAGTTACAAGGACCGCATGGCAAAGAGGTGAATGCCTAAAAAGAAATCTGAGAGTTCTCATCCAAAAGAAAAAGAAAATGAATGATGGTTGCCCAAACAAGAAAACTGTTTGTCTTATATATATATTTTCAAAATATTCACATATCTAATAATTTTAGAAGGCCAAGGTTTGAATAGTATTAAAAGAGTTAGAATTCTAAAAGTTATATTCTCTAAAAGTAATACAGAAATAGTATACATACACTCCTTTCAAATAGGAAAAAATATATATGAGTAGCAGAAGGAATTGGTTTTATGTATTCAGTAACTAGTCTTTCACCCTAACATTCTAGACACTGGTGAAAAATTTTATCAGTAGAAAAACTGCCCTAGAAAATTGTTGTTATAAGTTAGAAGGAGTAAATCTACCATATAAGATTTTAATGTAACTATAGCTTTTCTTAAATCAATCTAAATTAAACAATGGATTCTCATGAAGCCTAAAATTTATGGTGTTCAGCAGAACTGTTTACAACCAGAAACTAAGCTCATTTTAGTGTAAGGAGCTTTGCATATAAGCTGATTTTAGGAGCTGCTGAAATTCAAAATGCAAATGACTTTAATTTAGTGGTATCCCAGTCTTGTAATACAGGCAGTCTAGGCTGATATCTTTGTTTCCTATTAATTATCGATGTTTTCAATGCACTATGTTAAGCTCCAGAGCAGCCAATATATTGGACCACACACATTTCTCAACTGTTTGGCCTCATAGGAGTTTAAATTCCTTACGGCAAGGAAATGCATGTGGATGTGGTGATAACTCTAAACCTAAAAAAAGAGAAAGAACTGTCAGTGTATTCACACTGCTGGTGGTTACACATCACTATTCAGATACCAGGTATATAAGTAAATACCTGTATATTTTTAGAATTCTGAAAATTATTAAAAATATTTAGAGAATGTTTAAATTTCTTCATCAATTTTCATTCATCTTTTAGACACCTAAATCAATATTTTCTCTTATTTTTTTTCCTTTGTTCTATTAATAATCATTTCCAATTACTTAGTAACTAATACCAGAAATTGTGCCAGGAATATTATCTACATTACATGTAATAACATTTTTCATTGATGTTAGTTATTACAGACCTCCTTTTAATGATAGAATAATGAGAATCAGAGAAGTTTTTAAAAAGTTATACAAAATCAATAAAGCTAAGAAAAGGTGAAGTCTAACATTGATCTCATGTGTATGAAATGATTTTCTAGGCAGAAAAGGACACCCAGCCTTCCTATCAAATTATACCCTTCTCATTTCTTCCTCAAATATTTGGATAAAATAGTAATAATAATAATAATAATAATAATAATAATAAAGTATGTTAAGCAAGACTATGGCTTACATATTAGCATTATTATTTTGGAAATGTAGGTCACTAAATATTGTATCAGAAAAAAATTAAAAAGAGTCAAAAGTGTTCATTTCTAAATTTTATAAAATATCAGTTCTCTGATTTGGATATCTAAAATATTTGGAGGTGGAAGAAGAACTGACTTTCTTAGACAGAGAAGTATGGAGTTACCTACTAATGTTCAGCACCGTTGGGTCCATAAAAAGAGGAATACAACCAGTATGAATTTGAAAGAAAATGAGCAGTATGTTAGAATTAACTTTCATTTTTCTCCTCTTTAACTGGTATCTGTGCTGGGTATGTTGGGTTTGCTCTGACAAATCTACCTTCTAGACTTTTCCTCCTGGGTCTTTGGAAGCTGACTTATGTAGACTCTATCTCCTTGCTCTCAACATCATCTTCTGTTTGGGTTCAGCCAATGGAAGGCTGTGGTAGATGAGAGCGTAGGGGAAAAAGGAGGTTAGGTTTTTCCTTTACAGACTCCTTTCTTGCAGGGTCACTGTCAGATGGCTTCCCTCTGGTAGAGACAGCAGTTCTTGCCAGAGGGTCTTCTCAATACATCTACCCATCATGGAATTAGATAACTGCTCCCCATGCTGGCCATTTCAGAATGAGGTATGGAAAGCTCACCACTTCTCATGACTGGGTAAAAATGTTGATTGAATAGTAAAGACTTGGAACCAACCCCAATGCCCATCGATGATAGACTGGACAGGGAAAATGTGGCACATATACACCATGGGATATTATGCAGTCATAAAAACCGATGAATTCGTGTCCTTTGTAGGGACATAGATGAACCTGGAAACCATCATTCTCAGCAAACTGACACAAGAACAGAAAATCAAACACCACATGTTCTCATTCATAGGCAGGTGTTGAACAATGAGAACACGTGGACACAGGGAGGGGAGCATCACACACTGCGGTCTGTTGGGGGGAAATAGGGGAGGGACAGTGGGGGGTGGGGAGTTGGGGAGGGATAAGATGGGGAGAAATGCCAGATATAAGTGATGGGGAGGAAGGCAGCAAACCACACTGCCATGTGTGTACCTATGCAACAATCTTGCATGTTCTTCACATGTACCTCAAAACCTAAACTGTAATAAATAATGTTGACTGGATAGGGGAAAAAGATATAATAAACTGTAAAATCCTTTCATTAGTTAGAAATCACTCCAATGCAAGCTATAGATCTAAATTATATCTAAATTATAAATTGGTATACATATTCTAACTATATCCATCTACCACTCTTGCTAGTGACAATATCTCTTGGTGGTTTCTTTATATTCTGCCCACACTTTGTTAAGATGTTTGTTTATGCAACTTTCCTTAGTTCCTCACTGTGGCTGTTCCACCTTTTTCCAGTGGGCACACTCACTAATATAATAAATGACTTTTGAAGTAGCTTTAGGAAGCAGGGGTTTTTCACCTTTCAAAATGTTAGAATTATGTCACAGTAAGATTCCATAATTGAGCTGCTTATGTATTTGAGAAGAAATAACCTCTTTGCTAGGGGTAATAGACCACTGGTAATTCCATGGCTTGTAATGGTATCCTGATAAGTCAAATTATCTCTATGGCAGCATGCGATGAAGGATGTTTTGCGGATGAAGGTCAAGTGGCTAAAGCACTTGGTAACTATGGTAACCATCATGATTATAAAGGCTGTGGAATCAGTTGGCTTTTTCTGACTAGCCTAGAAAGTATAAACAGTGAAAAGGCCAAACTCAAGTCCTGGAATGCCCAACTAAGAACAAACAGAAACAATCAAAAAGTCTTTAGGAACATTTTGAAGAGACTCTCATCCCCTCTAGTTGCAGCAAATATATGCTAAGAGCTGCTAAAGCACCAATTAAATATCAAAATGTGAAAAAATGTTATTGTACATCAAAATAATTAATGAGAAAGAAGATTAACCCTAAGACCTGTGGTAGGGACATTTGAGCAGGGATAGTCAATGTTAAAATATTTTAACTGCAAAGTTCCCCTGGACCCACCTTGCCAGCAGAGATATCCCCACTCCATGTTAACATCATCCAACACACACACACACACACACACACACACACACACACACACACACACAGAGTGAAGGAACCAGTCATTCTCATCAAATACTTGGACGTTTGGTTTTTGTATTAACTGTTTCTTTTTTTCTTTGCATTCTGATGCTTTGACATCTGGGGCTTTGCTGACCCCGGAGGGACCTGTTTCTCCCACAGAGACCCAGTTTTCACAGACAATAAACAGCACAACTATGAGCATGCTTTTCAAATGCAAACCAACTAATCCGGGGTCCACACCCAACCATCTCATTCATTGGGCTCACTTACACAGGGACTAGTATCTATCTTCCCTAATCACCTCAGAGCTAGGTACCAGACAACTAGAGACAAACCCTAGTCCCCAGAGCCCACTGAAATTATTCAAACTAACCATCCCTAAACCTGCTTATGCTTCCTTGCCTGTTTCTTCCTGTGAAAACCACAATGAAGGCTCTGACCCACAGGCCCCACCTCTCTCTGCCCCCTGATCAACCCCAATGCCTCCTCCTATAGCCTTCCAGCATGGAGTGCTCCTTCTTTTGAAAACTGTGAGTTATAAACTGTCTCTTTAATGGCAAACATCTTCCGATCTGTTGGCCTTTTTATACCTCCAATTTTCTATCAATAGGCTATATTTCAAAATAGTCTTCAGGCTGTTTTCTCACCTCACAGCATAACTCCACCTCACCATTTTTCCTTGTAGTCCATAAAAAGTTAGATATTCATAGACTAGATTGGAAATTTCATGGCAGGACTCAAGAGAGGATAGTATCCAAATGAGTAGTTAAATGTCACCAATTTTATCAGCAGTGATCTGAGAAGCATTTTATGAGTGGATCTAAAGATATTAAACCATAAAAAAATAAAACATAAGTATTGTTTGGGATGAATGTATTAATGGGTATGTATGATCTGGGATTTGTAATTTACTGCATTGAATTAAGTGTCTGGAAATGGTGTTATTAAAAGAGCTTTAACCTATCCCAAATTCCCTTAACCTATCTTGGCAATCACCTTTATCATCTTAGCTAATTTCAAGTTGAACAGTGGCCTACAGTCATTGATGATCAAATACCAAAGTTTAGAGGCTTAGGGTTCAAAAGCTTAGGTTGGCATGAATGTTAGACCTGTTTTGTTATGTACAAAATGTTTATTCATCTATTAAAAGAACTCCTTATCTGCAATGATCCAAAAGAGACTCTACTCACTAAAGTGTTAAGAAAATTATTAGTGAGAAGGGCACTGGCATGTAAAGACCTGCAGTGGCTGCCCTCTGTAGCCAGAGCTAACAGTGAGAGATACTGCAATAATACCAGGCTCCATCATTTAAAGAAAAACTTAGAGCCCGGGTCAGATGATAATGTTGATCTGCCAAAGGTCATTTGAGTGCATTTAACATAATAAACTACTGAGTTGAGTGATAATCATATTTTGAGAGACATACATTTATGGCAATGACATGAAGCCACAAGGAATACAACAGATTGATAGCCTACACATGTATAATGTATTCAATTGCAAAATTCTGGGGCAAAAATGGACAAAAATCTAACTTAAGTTGCAGTAGGAGATTTATGACAGATACATATTGTTGTTTTCCCACTGTCTGGGCATACGGTGAAAAGATATACTTAATTACTGGCAGAATTCCTACATAGGTTCAATAATCTGCATAGTAAAGGCAGTTATGGTAGAAAAGGCCAATTGGAAACCCTTGGATCTTCACACTGCTGTCAAGAGAGTGAATAAAAAGCCAAGCCAGGCTTAGCATGGTGGCTCATGACTGTAATCCCAGCACTTTGCACTTTGGGAGGCTGAGACGGACAGATCATCTGAGGTCAGGAGTTGGAGACCAGCCTGGCCAACATGACAAAACTCCATCTCTACTAAAAATACACAAATTAGCTGGGGGTGGTGGCACATGCCTGTAATCCCAGCTACTCAGAAGGCTGAGGCAGGAGAATCGCTTGAATCCAGGAGGCAGAGGTTGCAGTGAACCAAGATCGCACCACTGCACCCCAGCCTGGGCAACAAGAGCCAAACTCTATCTCAAAAAGGGGAAAAAAAAAGCCAAGCCAATCTACAACAGATTTGCAGAAAGTAGTACCAACTATATATATTTATTTAAATGTGGAGATGGTGATTGCTATCACATTCTCATTTAATTGTCTGTTAGCCAGTGCCAAAGACAGAACTAGATCATGGACAATGACCATAGATTATCACAAAATTCATCAGATGATGATAATAATCACAGTTGAGTGGCCGGAGATGGTATCTTTCCTAATCAATGTAGAGGTCTGGTGCATGCAGAGGCCTTCTTTTTTCCATTTTTAATAGTCAAATTAACTTGAAGCATTTTTACCTTAAGTACTAATACCAGTGTACCCTTACTGTCCTGACTTAGCGCAACGTCATAATGTCCAAAGGTGTCTTGATCAGGCTGATATCTCATTGCCAATATTTTTATATTGATGACAGTATTCTAACTGAATATCTTTATGAGAAATTAATAAGCCTTTAAACTACTATAATAAGATGTGTGGATACAAGACAATGGGTTAGAAATGCTGTAAAAGTTCAGGGGCTTGTCATATCATGGAAGTTCCTATGAATTCAAGAGTGTAGACAGTATCTCAGAATATACTCTTTAAAGTAAAAGCAAGTTGCTATCCCTTACAATGCCCACTATAAAGAAAGAGACTCAATGCTTTTGGGGGCTCTTTGGCTTTTGAGACCGCATACATCATATTTATGTGTGCTCCTCTACCCTCTTACTGAGTAACTCATAAATATGACATTTTTGAATGGTGCCAGAATAAGAAAATAATCTGCAGAAGGGAAAATATGCCCTGAAATTTGGATTTAATCAGCAAACTTAATAGTATTGGAAGTGTTTATGATAGAGAGGTTTTATGGAACTCTTGGCAAGTCTCAATAGGAGAAACAGCACAGACCCTTAAGGATTGATAGTAAGGTCTGGCCCTATCACAAACTCTTCTCCATTTGAAAATCCCCTGTGACGTGGTATTGGTCCCTGATATAAACTGAATATTTGACCACAAGGTAACAAAGTCATATACCCCCACCTGTACATGCTCAACAGGGGGTGTTAGTTCATCTACTGAATTGTAAAATTGGATGGGTCCAGTGATATGCCCCAGTGTAATGGAAAAGGAATTTATGAAACTGAAGTTAAGCATATCTGGAATGCACAGACAAAATGAAGAAGAGTTCAACTCAGTTGCACAAATTTTCACGATTGTGTGACTCCTCTCTCAACCTATATCTATGATTAATATGGTAACATGGTTAATATTCAAATCAAGTCACTTTTAAAAGCACAAAGCAACACTACTATTGATAAAGATGGAACACTAGGTGTAAATCAAAAGTGTTCTGGGAAAACCAGGATCTAACATCACTCTATTTATGACCATTTGACAAAGAAAGAAATGAAAGAAAAAATATATCAGTTTGGCTTACAGAACAATATGCATCATAAGCAAGCAACTATCTGATTAGAAGTCGTTACATTAAAGCCCCATTCAGGAATGAGCTTGAAAAACAGTCACACAGAGATATCTCTTTAAGTAACAGACTTTTGAGAATTGAGAGCACATCACTTTATATAAGAGAACAGGTGTCCTGAGATACAGATTTATGCTGATTCAAGGGCAATGGCTAATGGGTTGACAGACTTATCAGGGAAAGAGAAAGAATAAAACAGGAAGACTGGTGACAGGGAATTTGGAAATATGTGCTTCTCAAATAGCTTAAATATGTAAAAATGTTTTGACCCTATAAATGCTGACTAGCAAGCTGCCACTATGGATAAAGCTCTCCCAAATGAGATGGACCACATGAATTATCCTGAAGGTGTCAGCCACCCATTAAGCCTATTTATGCAGTGACGAGGACAGCAAAAATGGAGGCTATGTATGAATTGTACAAGAGGTACTTTCTCATCCATGCTGATTTGGTTACTGCAATTATGCTCAACCAGAGAAAAGTAAATACTTCCCAATTTGGTTTTATTCCCTGGAAAGTACTAACTGGCCACCTGACAATAGGTTGATTAATTTTGATACTTTGTATCTTGGAGGTGTTTATTAGATAGATTTTATTACAGTAAAAAATCAATACCAAAATATCAGTTGCTTAAAACAATGAAAACAGTATCAAAAACTATTTCTTGTTCACATTACATGGGTTGACTGTGGTTCTATTCCATTTGGCTTCCACTCTGTTACTATAATCTGGGACCCAAGGTGAAACAGAACCTCTAATTTGGGACATCCTGCTGTTGTGACAGAGGACAAAATCACAAGTGGCTGAACCATCACACAATGCATTAAAGTCTCCCTTGTATGTACAAATGATCTGAATCACAACCACTTATTTTTTTCAACCAAAATAATTCACATGAATCTAACCTCAGAAGTAAGGGTAGCCAAGTATCGTCCAAATACCATTTATCAGGAGGCTGGGGAAATTACATAAACAAAGGGCATTGTGGCATAATCCTCTTGCAGGGAAAGGCACTATTGATAACAATAATCCAATATTTCACAAAATGAGAAGAAATTCCCTTCTCCGCACCCGAATGACAATAGGTATATATTCCAGATACATATTTACCATCTCTATGTACAGTTTTTCTGCTAGGACTAAGTATATTAAATTACAGAATGTCTTATTGTCATATTATTCCACACAAAGTATTATTTGATCAAATGACATATGCTGTAGCAATACAAGGATGGCAATGAGTTCTAGCATGGAAAATGTATAGTCTTAGCAGGTCTTCCATTAAAATATTTTTGGTAGAATAGTCAATATTCTATAGGATTAGAGTGTCAATCAAAAATGCATTATATGCTTTAAATTACTACTAGGTATATGGTGCAATCTCTTCTATAGATGGGATGCATGTGTTTAAGAGCCAAAGAGTAGAATTAGGAATAATATATCTCACTGTTAATGTATGCAACTAACTAGAAGGATGTTTTCTCCCCAACTCCATTATCATGGACTTTCTGGGTGTTTAGATTTTGGTGCTCAAAAAGAGGAGTACTTCCACCAGAGAACACCATCATGATTCCATTAAAGTGAAAGCCGAGGCTGCATTCTGACCAGCTTGTACTCACTCCACTTTTTTTTTATTTTGGTCTCATAGGCAGAAAAGGGGTCAGTGAATTTCCTGAAATGAATAATTCTGATTTCTAAGAGAAAAATGTCCTGCTGCAAAACAGTGGGGAAAAGAACAATGGTAGGAGCCCAGGTGATTCATGACTCACAGAGGCTCCCCTTAGTACTGCCTTGATGAATAATTCAGGCCTGTGAAAAAATGCAACAGGGTAACCAAAGACATAGGTGCTATAGAAATAAAGATTTGAGTTATTCTGTCAGATAAATAGTGTCATTCAAATGGATTGCAGGTAGAACTTGGAAGCACAAGTTGCAGTCAAACTAATGACAGCTAACTAATGAGGTGAAAATTATAGCATCTGTGTTTATTTTCATTATTTTACTTCTTTATGTCTGCCAGATTGCATAAGAGATAGCTAGAATTTTAGCTTCTGATAATAACTAGTATTTCACATTCCATATAGCTGCTGGAACTTTGCATGCCTTTTGAATTAGGAGCACACATTTTTCACTTGAAGAAATAAGAAGAGTAGATGCCAATAAGAAATGATAAACTGTGCTGTATATTTTTCATGTACCTCATCCAATACACTCTCTATTCCTTTCAACTCTACCCTATTTACATGTAGATGGAATTGTATGAGTTGCACCAGTTGACATGTAAATAGAATTAAGAGAACAAGCACAAAGTGTGAAGATATTCTTACGGCATGGTAACACTCACCAGTGAGCAGCTACCACAAAAGAGGTATTAGGTAGTTCAGTAGGTAAAATGACTTGGCCAACTGATGTCAGACAGCCTCTGTCATCAACCATGGTCAATGTTGACTGATTGCTGTTCAATGAAATGGTCATGGCCCCATAATATGGATGTAAACTAGGCATGGACCCAAAAATATAGGCTCACTCACCAAGGTTACACGAGCTACTCCAACTGCAAATATCCAAACTTCTAGTAACTGGGGCCAATGGTGGGACCTCAATAAGACACCTCCCGTGGAAACCAGTTGGAGAAGTGGGTATTGTAATTTGTCTTACTTGCCTTCCTCTTGTTAGCTTCCCCAGAAAAACAGACCAACCAGATCCCAGAAAAACTGTTCCCAGAGGATTCAAACTTATTATACAAACGGCCCAAGTATTTGAAAAGCAGTGGATACCATGGTACATCATTCAGATGTCATGATTAGGAGTGACTTATTATCTCCTCAGCTGTCGAGAGTATTAGTTGCTAATGGATAACCAGCTAATTTTGTCTTCAGAAATGGGTTTACCCAAAATGAGCTAACTCATTATTTAAAACTGGTGTATATGAGGTGACAAAGGCTGAATCCCTTGTCTCAATGCAGAAGGACCATCCCACTTCCAGATCTGCCTGGGGAGCGGCAATAGAGTCTGCAAGATTGCTGTAAGAAAAGCATACCTATAGACTCTAATATAACTCAAAAAAAAAGTCATTTTGTGACAACTTAGAGCAAAAGTGAGATGAATGACCTAAAGCTGAAGAATTTAATGCAGCAAAGGATGTTTAATAATTTAAGAAAACAGTTTGGCTTAAAAAGATATTAAGATAATAGGAGAAGCCATCTCTGCTGACCAAGAGGCAACAGAGTTCCCTGATGCCATTAATAAAATTACTGAGGAGAAGGTATATCTACATGAACAAATTTATAATGCAGAACAAAGTGCCATATTTTGAAAACAAAAAGCCACAATGGACACGTATTAATGAGGAAAAGAAGCAAGCACCAAGATTTAAGGCAGGAAGTGACAGGCTTACTCTACCTTTTTTTTTTTTGGCCAACTGCAATCAGGTTTATGATCAGGACTGCCCTTATCTGTAAAGCTGCTAAACATTGAGCCTTGAAGAGACAAAATAAACACTAGCTGCCGGCCTTTGGGTTATACAAGAAGACGACCTGGGCAGTAAGAATACTTTTTCTGGATTGGTTTTCTTGATTTTTTTGCCCCTCAAAATAGAAAGTATCTTGCCAGTAAGGGACTGCCTTTTTAAGTTATTTCAATGTTGACCCATGCCCCTGTCCACATAGAACCTCACCAGTTCAACACCAAAGGTGACAAAGTAGCCTACTTCTCCCCAAATACAATGTCTCTATGTCGGCCTGTAGGTCAGCATGTCATAAGTACCTTTGTCTCATTACACACAGTACTGTATGGATAAGATTGTCAGTGATGTGGAAGAGAACGATAGAGAGAACATCATGAAACTCTGGAAAGATTACACTATTGAAGATTCCATTGCTGTTACAAAAAATGCCTTGAAAGCCATCAAGCCTGAAACAATAAATTCATCATGCAGAAAACTGTATTCAAATGTTGTGCATAACTTCATCTTTTTTTATATTTTGCCTACCTTTATTGGCAAAATAGGTAGGGAGTGAAGAGTTTCAAGATATGGATCTTTGAGAAATTCGAGAGCAAATAGACCACACACAAGAAGAGTTAATGGAAGACAACTTGATGGAGATGAACACCTGAACCAGTGCCAGATAATGAGGAAGAAGATACACAAGCAGTCTCAGAAAACAAATTGACATTAGACAATTTGATAGATAGGTTCTGATTATTCAAGATGGTTTGAATAATCATGTCATAATTTTTAGGACAGGAAGCCCTGAAACTAAAGCAAATGGTAGAAGAACTGCTACCTAAAGAAACATCTTTAGAAAAATAAAAAGCAAAAGTCAGAAATTACAAACTATTTCTCTGAAGTGACACTGCACGTGCCTGCCTCTTGTCTCCCCCTCCCCCTTCCACTTCTTCCAACTCTGCCACCCGAGTCAGCAAGACCAACCCCTTATGTCCTCAGCCTACTCAACATGAAGATGAAGAGAATAAAGACCCTTATGATAATCCGCTTCCCTTAATGAATATTAAATACATTTTCTCTTTCTTATAATTTTCTTAATAACATTTCATTTTCTTTAGGCAACTTTATTATATGAATACAGTTTATACTATATATAAGAATATGTGTTAGCTAACTATGTTTTCATTGAGGGTCTCAGTCAACAGCAGGCAATTGTAGTTAAGTTTAGGGGAATTAAAAGTTGTAAGCATATTTTCAACCACCCTTGGGGCTGGTTTTTCTAACCTCCACACTGTTTAAGAGTTAACTATATATATAAAATATATACAGAAAGAGATAAACAGTTGACAAAAGAGATACAATAGGTCTCAATATTTAAGGTATTATAGAAAAATAGTATTTCATCAGTTTGTTAACATTTTCCTATAATCTATATAAATAAAAATTTCCATAGAATATGCCAAGAAGACGAGGCAAGAATTGTTTTTCTAGTACTGTTTCAAAGAAAAGGTAAAGTTTTTTTGTAAATAGTTATGTTTTAAAATAGCTCAAAGCATCCCTAGCTCTAGCTCAATCTTTTTTCGCTGTGATCAAATTTTAGCCCGATTTTTCCTGTTTATTCACATCAAGGACAATGGTATCACCCAGTGGTAGAATATATTATGGATATGTCAATACCCAGCAACATGTACGACCACAGTATTCATAATACATTTCATATATTTCTTTAACAGCAGAGGCACAGTAATTTAAAATAGAATTGGCAGCTAACACAGGAGTGTGAAATCCATGTTGGCATCAACAGAGAGTTTTTCATATTGCTTCTTAGTCACACTCAGTTTTTCCTTTCATTGCCGTGGTGTAAAATATTCTTTCCTTTTTCTCCTTTAACAGGTGTTACTAAGAGTCAATTTTCATGATACACTGTGGAATTTTTTAAAAATATTTCACCTTTACAGAGGTTTTGAAGAAAGGCTTCTCTGTGGGAACTAAATGTCATTTTACATCAGTCACATTAGGATTCTTATGGTTATTTTCCATTTTATGAAACCTGTAGAGGTCTTAAGCATCAACAAATAGAATGGCCATGTATTCTAACAATGTTAGCCGTTTAAATGCCATTTTCAGTACATTTACATTCTTCAGCAGTAATGAAAGTAAATTAGTACAAGTTGTCATAAACACAATGTACTGTGTTCAAAGAAGAGTTTAATCAGACTGACTAGGGCAACTCCGCTATTTTTCATGCATTTATTCTGTTGCATGAGAAATGTTGACCTTGGGAAATAGGGGAAATTTATTGGAATAACCTATGCATCGAATTCAATGAGTAGAAGCACAAGTAGCTAAGTTAATAAATTCAGAAGAATCTATACAGTTCTGCCAGAAACTTATGGAGAGAAAGAAATAGGAAGGTAAAAACAAGAAGAATCATGGGTAGATTTCTTTTTCAAAACCTCTAAAATAGAACAAATAAAAACACCGAAATGTTAGCCAAATAGAATTCCATCTGCTAAAGTCTGCACTAATACATACAAATGAATTAAATAATACTCAGATTGAAGGAGACACAGACACAATCCAAGAAGGTCTACACTCCAGCAAATAGATAATTCCCCCAAGTGAGATGTAAAATGGTTAGTTAACCTAAGCCTGTGTGCTTGAGAGAGATTGGAGGTTCTCCAGACATAGTAATTCTCCTACTTAGTTGGTTAATGTCATCATAGAATAAGACTCAGGTAGGCACATATCTGTGTTGTTTTACCTGATCAAGTTCTCCCAACAAAAAGCCATAGAAAGAAACAAGGATGGAGTAACTGCAAACACTCCCTCTCTGGGTGATCCGAATAAGGTACTCAGAGTCAATCATTTTGGGCAGACTGCTACTTAAAATTTGTGTGCCCCAACTAACATCTGGAAAAATGGAGAGTAAAGCAGGGAGACTTGTATATTTTACTGATTCATTCCTTCATTCAAGAAATAACTATTACATGAACAGATTTGTACTTCTAATTACTCATTATACTGGACATTTATGTTTCATTGTTTTATGTACATCAGCTATATTTCATTATAAAATGAGAGAAAAACACATAATGGAAGCAGAAATCAATATAACAACAACTGAAAAATGAAGAGGCAAATTAAAAGAGAAACACGAAAAAAATCCACAGAATTAAAAGGGGCAGAACAGCCGGTATATGGTGGAAAGTATATTTAAAGAGGATAAATATAAGAATTCAAAAATATATCAAAGGACAACAGATGCAGAAAATAAAATATGTTTTGAGTTGACAAAAGAATGGAGTTTTCAGACCAAATTACTCAATTTACTGAGCAAATTATTGCTCTAGTTTTATCCTCCAAAGTTCAACTTGATTGAAAATAATATAATTCTACAAGAAAATGTTCAGGGGCAAAAAAAAAAAAAAAAACTAGTTTTATTTAGAGAAAAAAATAATCAGCCAGGGTGGCATTATTCTTCTCTTATACTACATGGAAATCAAAAGATTGTATACCAAGTCTTGAGAGGAAAAATATTACTACTCAAAAGGAATACACACAATAGTTAATAATATAACCATCCTGAATAATTTCATGTAAAATTTATACTGTGATAAAATTCATAACCCAGTGTGGGTCCAATCATTTCTTAGCAACTTCACTGCTACATTCATACACTGAATTCTCTTTAGCTACATTCATATGCTCTAGTCTCTTCATCTGGATTATTGTAACAGATTTTTAACTGGTCTCTCTGCCTATATCTTAAATTCCTATGATCTATTCTCAACAAGTGTTTAGAGTGATCTTGCTAAAATTTCAGCTAAAAAACTGTTTTACTCTTCTTTTCCAAATAATTCAGTAGTACTATATCTCACTCATTGAAAAATCCAAGATTTTCAGACTGAGCTACAAGATCCTGATCTATATTTGTACTTTTACGTCACGTACAATTCATCTTCTCACCCATTCCATGCTATAAGTACCCTGGCCTTCTGGAGCATGCCATACTTAAGACTACCTCTAAGCCTTTCCCTTTCCTGTTCCTCTGTTTAAAATATTCTTTCTCCAAACTTCCAAACGGCCCAATCTTTTAAAATATTTAAAATATTCTTAAAATATTTAAATATTCTGTTTAAAATATTCTTTCTCCAAACTTCCAAATGGCCCAATCTTTTATTATCTCAGATTTTTACTATATTATCACCATGTCACTAGCTGGTGACTTCCCTGGTTTCAAACTTTTAATCCACTTCTTGAAATATTCCTAATCTCCTTTCCTCCTTTAATTTTTACCAATTTTTTTAACATATTACATGTGTTATTTATTTAAGTCTGTCACCTTGGCTAGGACGTCAGTACTAGAGGAACTGTGACTTTTGTGTGTTTTGTTTGCTGCTGCATACAAATGCCTTGAATTTTATCTGATATACACATAAGCTTGTTAAATATTCATTGAAAGAGTAAATTTTTAAAAATTGTTATCTAATTCTCATGCATTAATTAATAAGCCAAGGTTATATCTCTACCGTGATAAAGAATTTCTATCTCAAAATACTAAAAATCATCACATTTTGTGGAAAAAGTGATGGTTAGATTCCAAAAATAATTGGAGACTGCACACTTCAAGCTGCAAACATTATAGTCCAGATCAGTGATCTCATTATCATTGCTGTTCACTATCATTTATGAAACTCGTAGCAAATGTCCCTAGATAAAAAATAAATAAATAGGTACTTCTATGAAGCAGAAGATATAATTATCTTCTTTTGTAAATATGGTTATCATCTACCCTGAAAGCACTAGGGAGATCAATAAGAAAAGTAAACGATGCCTAAAATAAATGATAGCTAATGGGACTAGTTTCAGCGTACAAATATGAAACTCCCTGGTGACTCCCAGTACAATTTGGGTTGAATGTGAAGTAGGGAGAAGTTTCTACAGATAAGGCAAAAGTACAGTTAATGAAGTATTTTATTCTTGTTATTAGCATTATCTTCTCAAAGTATATCCCATGGGTAGGAGGTGCTTGAACAATATGGATTATTCTTCATGAATTCTGAGTGAATAGTTTATCTTTTCTGATTTTCCTCACATAAAGTGCTCTGTTTCCTTGGTTATTTTAGGTTTGGACAACGTTGTTTTTCTTTTTCCTGTACATCAGTTAGAATTGCAAAGAGTGTTTTAAACCAATATCAGGACAATTCTGGTTGCCTGAGGAATACAGAAATGTCTACCCTTATAGTCAAAGAAAGTTTCCTTGTCAGAATGTTGATTTCTTCCAATTAAATTTAGTAACAATGCACATGACTCAAATTCAAGGAATAAGTTCCCCACCTAGTCACTCACCTGAAATGAATCATCCTCAGAAATTCATGACTAACAGGTTTAGACCTCAGTTAAGCTGAATCAAACTTAGAAACAAAAATCAGCTTACTCTTACATCTTCCTCAGTAATTTATTTGTGTTTTTAAATAACTCATTTGTCTTACATTCTTCCTTATGCTTGTATCGTATTGATATTTTGACACTGATTTCTTTGGGATGCTTTAAGGAAGTGTATTTTCCAGCAGACAGATCATTTTATATTTATAATGATAGCATATTATATATTAATTTACAAGTACATCCTGTATTATTAAACAGTCATAGTCAGTGCTCGTAACCAAATAGGCTTTATTTTTTGATATGGATTCCTACTTATTCTGTGAAAGTTCTTTAATTCACCATCTTATTTTATGATTTTGCCTCTTAGACATGTTACTAATTAGTCCGCCTTGAATTACAGTCACTACTTTGCCTGACACATATGTACAACCACTTACCCTATTTTTATTGTTTTTGTGAACCGAATTGCAATTTTCTTTTCTAAACTAATCACGATGCCATTTCCTTATGTAATCAGTTACACAAGGATAATGACCACCTGCTTATTCTATTTTACCGTACTAAGGTTCTTTTTTAAATATGTTTATAGATTCTAACAAAAACCATTACGTAAATTAATTTAGAGTACACTAATTTATTAATTATTTACTTGCCTAAATGTAAATTCATTTTCTCAAGCTATCACTTTCTTATGGTTTTGTTCACAAACACACACACACACAGTCATAATTTATCATATATTTTAGCTAAAAAAAAATTACAAATCAAATATCTACCTTAATTTAAAATGATATGATTGGGAAACTATCTTGGCATGAATACTAATTTTTAAATATTGGAAAATGTATAGTTGTATGTATCCAAGGAATTGGCTACTAAAATCTAAGTAAATCATGATGATGTCTAAAATCTATAGTCCTTGTCATCATGAAAATACTATAATAGAAATAAAAGAACAATGAGTGATGTTAAGCATTTAAACTCCTTAAGGGTGAAAATGCAAATGGAAGATATAATCAAGTGACTAAAAATTATTATAAAATACATTTTCTTTTTGCTGAGATATATTTGGAAGACATCTATTATTTCCTAAACTAGAATTTCAAAAGAAGAAACATTCAACCAGTATACTGCAAAATTTTAATATAATGTAGTAATCTCAGCTAATATAAATTTGAATATTTAAATATAAAAATTTATTATTTAATTTTTAAATTTCAATATAAAAATTTAAATATGAAATTTAAATATTTAAAACTGCTCAATATAAATTTCTCCATTCACATTCTTTTTACCCTAGTTTTCATGCCTTCTTTCTTATCTTGCCCTCTCTTTTCTACTTTATTATTACTTATAGACCTTTAAGAAAAGGATGGCAGAGTCTTTAGTGTCAGATAATTTTGATGTAAATATAATTTTATCATATTGAATGTTTCTGGTTTTCATAGAAAATGTTTGTTTTTCATCTAAAATGTTTCTGTTTTTCATCTAAAATATAATACTTCATATGTAATAAAAAATGTTTTTAAAAAAATTAAAAAAGAAAAAAATATGAAAGTTTACCTGAGACAAAAAGAAAAAATTCTGTCATGATTGTCTCTTACAATAATGTATGAAACTGGACCAGGGACAGTGGCTCACACCTGTAATCCCAGCAGTTTGGGAGGCTGAGGTGGGTAGATCACTGGAAGTCAGCAGTTTCAGATCAGCTGCCCAACATTGTGAAACCCCATCTCTACTAAGAATACCAAAAAGTAGCCAGGCTTGGTGGCAGGCACCTGTAAACCCAGCTACTCAGGAGGCTGAGGCAGGAGAATTGCTTGAACCCGGGAGGCAAAGGTTGCAGTGAGCCGAGATTGCACCACTGCACTCCAGAGCTGTTTGACAAAAGAGAAACTCCATCTCAAATAATAATAGTAATAATGTATGAAGCTGGTTGTAGATTATTTTTAGGAGCAAAGAAAATATGTTTATCAAAATAGCCCAGCCGGCTATCAATTTTTCTACATGCAAAATAACACACATTTCCTTAAACATTCCTGATAAACTTGTATTTGCTTAGAAATCATAAAGTCAATATTTAGTTTACCAGAAAAATAACAAGTTACAGTATAAAGTAAAATATACAGATTACACAAGACTATTAGGTGGGCATAAATACATATCTAGAAATAAATCAATGTATTCTTTTAACAGATATTTATTGAGTGTATACTGTATGCAAAGTCTGTGAATGAACTAAAGAGATGCAAGTTGTACAGGAAACAGCTTGGAGTCTAATGAGAAATGAAAATAATATACAATTACAAATAAGTCAATTAAGTGTCATAAACAGGAAGAAAACAAGTGCTATAGAACATCTATAGACATTAGTTTCATGATATTATGATAAAGGAGACACTACCACCTACCAGGAAACCAATACACTTTTCAGAAATAATCTAATTTTCCACATAAAAAGTTAATATAATAAAAATTTTAGTGGGAATCATAGAAAAATACCCTTATAAAAATAATGTAAGCAAGGCTTTTTTTTTTTAAGGCTTTTTTATGTAAGACAAAACTACTACTGATAAAGGACAGAAATAATAAATTAGACTATACTAAAACCAAGAACTTTTGTTCTTTAAAAAATGCTATCAAGATATAGAAAAGGCAACCCTCAGAATGGGATAATCACACCTAACAACTTCATTCCCAAATACATAAAGAATTAAAAAATAATAAAACAATTTTAAAATAATAAAACAATTTTAAAATAATAAAAAATGTAAACATTTCTCAATGGAAAATATACAAATGTCCACAGGAAGATAGCAACACATGCTCAACTACATTAAGTTATCAGGAAAATGCCAATTTAATGAAAATGAGAAACATAGATTCAAAAATTCTAATGAAATATTAGCAAATCAAATTCAGCAACTATATAAATGAAATCACATATCATGGCCAAATGAAGTTTATCTTGGGAGGGTAAGGTTAATTCAAAATTAAAAAAAAAAAAGTTATTCACTATATTAAAAGACTAAAAGGGAAAATTACAATATCCACCCAATTGATAGTGAAACGCTTGATAAAAATCTAGACTCATTTATGCAAAAAATAAACAAACAAACAAACCTCTCAGCAAATTAGTAATAGAAAGGAAAAGCTCAACCTGATAAAGGAGCTTTACATAAAATCTACAGTTCATATCATTTTTAATGGTGGAACATTGAGTGTCTTCATGCTAAATCAAACAATAGCAAGAACATCTGCTTTCATCACTTCTAGTCAACATTTTTCTGGATGTCCTAGCCAGTAAAATAAGGTAAGGTGAATAAGTAAAAGCCATAGAGATGGAAAAGTAGTAAAACTGTTTTTATGCCCAGATAAAATTGTTAGGTACTTTGAAAGTTCTATGAAATCTTCAAAAAATATCTAGAAGTAACAAGAAAATTTTATAAGGCTGTAGGATGCAAAATAAATGTAGAAAAATTAAATTGTATTCCTAAACATTGCCAATAAACAATTGGAAAATAAACATTTTAAATTACACTTACAATAGTTTTTTAATTCATAGAGTACACTGGAATAAAGCTAATAGAAATTATACAAGTCTTTAAATTAAAAAATTTAAAACTATTAAAACTTTCAAGAGTAAAATTAAGTGGAGATAAATGCCAAGTTCCTTGACCAGAAGGCAAAATTTTTTTGACATATAAATTATTGTTAAATTGATCTACAAATGCAATGCAATTCCAATCAAAATTTCAACAGGCTTTTTCATAAATAGAAATTTAAGGCCAGGCATGGTGACTCCTGCCTGTAATGCCAACACTTTGGGAGGCTGAGGTGGGCTGATCACCTGAGGTCAGGAGTTCAAGACCTGCCTGACCAACATGGAAAAACTCCATTTCTACTAAAAACACAAAATCAGCCAGGTGTGGTGGTACATGCCTGTAATCCCAGCTACTTGGGAGGCTGAGGCAGGAGAATTGCTTGAACCCAGGAGGCAGAGGTTGCAGGGAGCTGAGATCACACCACTGCACTCCAGACTGGGCAGTAAAAGTGAAACTCCGCAGCAAAAAAAAAAAAAAAAAAAAAAAAAAATTTACAAGCTTATTCTAAACTATATATGTAAATCAAGGGATGTGATTAAGTGACAAAACAATCTTGAAAAAGGGTAAATTTGGAAGACTAACATCACCCTCCAATGGTTGTCAAAACAAACATAGGAATAATGCTCAAGTTATCTTTGACAAAGATGTCAAGTAAATTCAATGAAAAAAGCTTACTGTGTACAAAAAATAAACCTATAGAAATACTGTATATTCATATAAAAAAGAAATGAACCATGAACCCTTCCTCACACCATATACACAAATTAATTCAAGGTGAATGACATATTAATAACATAAAGGCTAAACTTTAAATATTTGAGAAAAAAACCTAAAAGAAGATCATTGCCATTTTAGTGCTAGGCAAATATATTTTAGACAAAACACAAAAGGCACTAGCAATAAAAAAAAAGTTGACAAATTAGATTTCACCAAAATTTAAGTTTTCTGGTTATCTGAGTGCACCTGAAAGAAATCAAAAGGTGACTGGGTATAGTGGCTCACATCTATAATCCCAGCACTTAGAGAGGCCAAGGTGGGCAGATCAGGAAGTTAAGATATCAACTGAGACCATCCTGGCCAACATGGTGAAACACCATCTCTACTAAAAATACAAAAATTGGCCAGGTGTGGTGGCATATGCCTGTAGTCCCAGCTACTCAGGAGGCTGTGGCAGGAAAATTGCTTGAATCTGGGAGGAGGAGGTTGCAGTGAGCCAAGATCACACCACTACACTCCAGTCTGGTAACGGAGTGAGACTCCCATCTCAAAAAAGTAAAAATAAAATAAATTTTAAAAGTCAAAACACAGAAATGAAAAGTTAAGCCACAGAGTAGTAAGGAATATAATGTTCTTGCCTATAATGTTCATTATAACTCTATTTCTCATAACCCCAGACTAGAAACAACCCAATTGTGATGAAATACATATTTCGGTTTTTGTTCAGGGTTCCTAACTCACAGGTCCAATAACCATTGTAATTTCCTTAGTGACTAAAACATCTTTTTTGAAAATATTTGTCTTTTTCTTTCTGAAAGAGCTGCAGAATGGCTCCAGATCCATAAAGGTGCAAAACACTATTTTTGTTATTTAGAGCAAACCCCTTTCAATCATACCAGTATTTATGTTCATGAGGTGATTTCTGTAAAAAGCAAAGTATTTATAGTATCTAAAGAGAAAACAGAGTATTAATGAGGTGAATTTTGGAAAGTTTCTAAATAACTGCAAGACTGGGATGCTGGTTGCCAAGGGATACAATCATGTGATTAGGGGATTGGAAATCATAACCCTACTCCCACCTAAAAGGAGGGGAGAGGAGCTGTAGATTGAGCTGCTCACCAATGGTCTGTGATTTAATCAGTCATGCCTAAGTGATGAGAGCTCCGTAAAAGCCCAAAAGGAATGAGAAGAGGGAGCTTCCAGGTTGGTGAATAAGAATATATCCATGTGGTTAGAGGTTGATGCAGGCCAAATCCTAGTGGACAGAAGCTCCAGCATTTGAGACCCTTCTAAACCTTGCCCTGTGCATCTCTTTATCTGGCTATTTATTCATGTCCTTTAAAATATCCTTTGTTATAATTGGGTAAATGCAAATAAAGTGGGTTTTGTGTGTGTGTGTGTGTGTGTGTGTGTGTGTGTGTGTGTGAGAGAGAGTTCTGTGAGCTGTTTTTGCAAATAAACTGAACCCAGAAAGTGGTCATGGGAATCCCAATTTATAGCCAGTTGATCAGTTCTGGAGACCCAGACATGCAACTAATATGTGAAGTGGGAGACAGTCTTGTGAGAGTGAGTCTTCAACCTGTGGCATCTGATGCTATTTCCAGGTAGATAGTGTTGAAAATAAATTAAAGGACACCCACCTGGTGTCCACGAAAAAAAAATGTTGTTTGGTGTATAAGGAAAACCCCCTACACATCTGGGACACAGAAATATTCTGTGTTGAGTGTGGTGAGAGTATAGTAAAATAAACTGAGTTTGTGTTTTCCTATGCCTCACTCCATCTGTCCCTGAAATGCTGAATTGGTGTATAAATACAAATTGTGCAGTAGATACACAGTAAGATACTACTCAGCATAAAAAGAAACAACATGCATAAATTGACAAAACATATCAAAAGAAGCCAAATTCAAGAGATTCTATTAAGTCATGGTTGAAAAACAAAATGAACTTGTGGGAATGGACATGAGGGTAGAGGTTCCTTCTGTGGTAGAGAAGATTGCATTGGAAAAGATAACACAAAAACTTTCTTGGATGATGGAAATCTTTCATATGCTATTGGGATAACAGTTTCATGAGTGATTATGTTTGTTGAAACTAAAAATACATACTTAAAAACACATGTATTTTATGTGTAAGTTATCAATTAATTTAAAAAATAGGATGCAATGGGAAAAGGAGAATGCAAACACTCACATACGGGGTTTATGCAACATGCGATAACACTGTTCCCAAGAAAAAGGTTAAAGTGAAAAAGAACACAACATCCATTTTTGATGAGGAGGTAGAACAACCAGGATTCTCATACACTACTGGTGGTAATGTAAATTGACACAACCACTTTGAAAACCCATCCAGAAGTTGAACATATGCATCTCCTATAGCCAATCAATTGTATATCCAGGGGATATTCTCAACAAAAATGTGTATTATGTTCACCAAAACTCATTTACTTTTTACTTAGTAAAAAGCAAACAAAAAAATAGAAAATAACCAAATGCTACCATCAGCAGCATAGATAAATAAACTATGATATATTGACACAATAAAGCTTTATAGAACAGTAAGAGTAAATGATTTACAACTATATACAACTACATGAGTGAATTTCCCAAACATAATTCAGGCCAACCTACACTCTAAAGAGGTAAGTATTAACCTGGGGTAGAGGGAGTTTAAGAATGATTCTGAAATTCTGAAACAGAGAAACTTTAATCAAGTTATAGATCACTCACTCAAGTGCAGTCAGCTGTATGGAAATGTATCATACAAAATATGTACTTACACTCCAGTGTTAAAAAGAATAATTTAGGAAGTTCAATAATGAATAATGCAAACAGATATTCACCATCCTAACCTAAAAAGAGGCAAAGAGCTCACCGATGACTTAACTTGCTGACTGGCTCAAACATCTGCCAGAAAACGTTGTAGGCAACGTGGTTTTTTTTTATTTTATTTTTATTTTTATTTTTTTTTTTTATTGCATTTTAGGTTTTGGGGTACATGTGAAAAACATACAAGGTTGTTGCATAGGTGCATATGTGGCATATGATTTGCTGCCTCCCTCCCCTTCACCTATATCTGGCATTTCTCCCCATGCTATCCCCCCCCAACTCCCCATCCCCCCCGCTATCCCGCCCTCCCCCGCAACAGACCCCCGTGTATAGTGCTCCCCTCCCTGTGTCCATGTGTTCTCCTTGTTCAACACCCGCCTATGAGTGAGAACATGTGGTGTTTGATTTTGTGTTCTTCTGTCAGTTTGCTGAGAATGATGTTTTCCAGGTTCATCCATGTCCCTACGAAGGATGTGAACTCCTCGTTTTTAATGGCTGCATAATATTCCATGGTGTATATGTGCCACATTTTTCCTGTCCAGTCTATCATCGATGGGCATTTGGGCTGGTTCCAGGTCTTTGCTATTGTAAACTGTGCTGCAATGAACATTCGTTTGCATGTATCCTTATAGTAAAACGATTTATAATCCTTTGGATATATGCCCAGTAATGGGATTGCTGGGTCAAATGGAATTTCTATTTCTAGGTCCTTGAGGAATCGCCACACTGTTTTCCACAGTGGTTGAACTAATTTACACTCCCACCAACAGTGTAAAAGTGTTGCTATTTCTCCACATCCTCTCCAGCATCTGTTTTCTCCAGATTTTTTAATGATCGCCATTCTAACTGGCGTGAGATGGTATCTCAATGTAGTTTTGATTTGCATTTCTCTAATGACCAGTGATGACGAGCATTTTTTCATATGTTTGTTGGCCTCATGTATGTCTTCTTTTGTAAAGTATCTGTTCATATCCTTCGCCCTTTTTTGAATGGGCTTGTTTGTTTTTTTCTTGTAAATCTTTTTTAGCTCATTGTAAATTCTGGATATCAGCCCTTTGTCAGACGGGTAGGCTGCAAAAATTTTTTCCCATTCTGGCAACACGGTTTTATAAAAGAAATTCTGAAATTAGGATTAGGAGATGTAGATCACTGTCCTGGCTCCAACCCAAATTGAATTATAACTTTTATCTAAATATTTAACATGTATAGGACTTAGTATTTTTCATCCATAAAATGAGATAAATACATTAGATAATCTAGTTATGTTCACCTCTAATATTCTTTGAATCTGTTATGTAAAACTAATAGTTTTAAAATTTTTTATTTTCTAAAATAAAAATACAGAAATGTTATATATAGTCAATGTTTTTATTTAAACATTAAATAACATTTTCCAGGAGGAAAAGCAGTTTGTTAACTCTTCATCCCTTTAGTCTTGGCAATAGCTAACGTTTTGGTTAAATTGTAAATGAAGTCTATTGAAAAGCAAAGGAAATCTCAAGAGTTGCTTAACATTGGTAGTGTTTATGTGGGCCCACGTTCCTCTAAATTCCAATGTGATTTCAATATACGAGGTTTAAAATATTTATGTAAAGCTTCTGTTTAGGGGAACAATTATCCTACCTTCATTTTTATGATTTTGAAATGCCACATTAACTGCATTGGTATTGATTCAGATAATAAAATGGCAATCAGTATTCAATGAATTGGAAAATTTTCTTACAAATGTGAGATCCTAGTGTCTATTGGCTTTAATATCCATATTTTTATTTCAGCTCCCAGGATACCTTTCTTTCACAAACCATTAAGTTTCCCAGTGTTTGGAAGCTTTTGGATTATTTAGCTTATCATAATAAAAACAGTCTATGTAGTATAATCTCTAGAAAAGGCAGAAAATTTATATGTATTAGTCCTTTCTAGAGTAATAAAATGCTGTCTATAGGGTCTACAAATTCACGAATAGACACTTTCAGCAAAAAATTCTAAGGCATAATGACTTTCATTTTTTGTTCCCATTCCCAAAGCAATAGGTTTATAGAATATGATTCTCCTCATTGCCAAAAAACAACAAGAAAACAAAGGAAAAAAATAAAATAAAATTCTTATATTGAAAACTGTAAATGCTTAAAAAAACAATAAACTTCGTGGAATAAGAAGTTAAAATTTATAGCAGCCACCCATTTATGTGAATTTTCACTTTTGAACATAACCTACCCATCTTTTTAAAGCTGAGGGTTGCAGTTTCTATTGTGAACCCCAAATGTCTGAGACAAGTCTCCATCAATTTAGGAAGTTGATTTTACCAGAGTTAAGGACGCCCATGACATAGTCTCAGGAATTCCTAAGGACATGTGCCCAAGTTGGTCGGGGCATGGCTTGCTTTTATACATTTTAGGGAGACATGAGACATCAAAAGTATATGTAAGATGTACATTGGTTCAGTCCAGAAAGGAAGGACAACTGAAAGAGTGAAGAGGGTTTCCACCTCATAGGTAAATAAGTGACAAACAGCTGCAATCTTTTGAGTTTCTGATTAGCGTTTTCAAAGGAGGCAAGCAGATATGAATTTATATCGATGAGCAGAGGGATGACTTTGAGTTCTGTCTGTCATTTGTCCATAGGAAAGTCCTGTGAGGGAGGTATGCAGTTTTTTTTTTTTTTTTTTAAGGAACAGCATGGGAGGCAGGTTTGCACTTTGACAGTTTCCAGCTTGACTTTTCCCTTTGGCTCAGTGGTTTTGGGGTCCCAAGATTTATTTTCCTTTCACGCTATTAAACCACTTTGTGGCTGCTTGGTGGGCTAGAAAAGATGACTCCTGTGATACTCATTCTGAACCTTCCCTGCCATTTTTAAGGCAGATTTTAAACGATTCCTGAGCAGTCTGGGATAATAAAGTTCAGAACTACACACTTGTCTTTCTACCAATACCTCTACCTAAAACGTTTTATGGTCACAAAACCCGATGTGCACAAAACTGAACTTAACATGCTACCAAATCTGTTCTTCCTACTGTGTCCACCAAAGATTCAATTTCCCTGGGCTCATGTTTTCATGTGAGAGCACTGAGGGAGGGTAACAACTCTGTCTATAGAGTAGAAATCTAGCACCCTTGGCTCAGCCTCTTTAGGGCTTCTTTTCTAGTTCTGCTACCTGCAGAGCACATGCCCTGGAACCTGTTTTCCTACAGGCATCACTGAGAGAGGTGGTGTTTCAATAAAACTGCTGACGGTTTTATTGACTGGATGGGTATATCTGTTTCATTTAGGGGTAAGATTACAACTTCATTCTTCCATATTATGTAATCATCACACTTCAAATCAGCCTTATCTATAATATACTAGTATTTTGAACTCCACTCACTCCTATTTTTCTTGTTTGGAGAGAGGAAAGGAAGATTAAGCACACAGATTCTCACTAAACCCAAGTGTTTATACACACATGCATACACACACATGCACATACACACTCTCGCTTATCAAGAAATAATTTATAAAGCATGGTATTTATCATTTTAAAATGTACAATTAAGTGGGTTTTCGTATATTCACAAAACTGTGCAGGTATTACCGCTATCAAATTCCAGAACATTTTTGTTATCTTCCCCAACCCAAAATGCATATACTCATATAGTCATTAGAAGTCATTCCCATTCCGTTTTTGTTCCTTTCCCTTGGCAACTACTAATCTGTCTGACTATAAATTTGCCCACTCTGGATATTTTATATAAATGGAATCATATAATAGGCAGCCTTTTGGGTCTGGCTTCTTTCACCTAGCATAATGTTTTCAAGGTTCGTCCATATCATAGCAGCATCAGTATATCATTCCTTTTTATGGCAGAATAATATTTCATTGCATGTTTATACTCATTTTGTTTTTCTATTCAAAAGCTGATGGATATTTGGTTTCCACTTTTTTCTATTATAAATAATGCTGCTATATTTGTGTATAACTTTTTGCACAGAAATGTATTTTTAATCATCTTGGGTCAGTATAAATCTAGCAGTAAAATTAACAAGTCACTAAAACTCTATATTTGACATTTTCAGAAACCACAAAACTATTTTTCATGTTGACTATGTGTCATCACACATTTTTGGCAAAATGCTTAAAGGTTCTAATTTTTCCACATCCTCATCACTATTTGTTATTGCCTTTATTTTATTATAGCCAATCTAGTAGATATGAAATAGTATCTTCATCTCTATTTGAATTTGGAATTCTCCAATGACGAGTGATGCTGAACTTTTTTCATGTGCTTACTGTTCATTTGTATATCTTTTTCAGAAACATAGCTATTAAAATCCTTTTTCTATTTTCCTAATTGGGTTGTCTTCTTATTGTTGAACTGTAATAGTTTTATATACTTTGGATACTGCACATTTAGCAGATACACAGCTTGCAATTATTTTCTTCCCTTCTGTATGCTGTCTTTTCATTTTCTCGATACTGTCATTTGAAACATAAAATTATATATTTTTATAAAGTAATTTATATATTTTTTGCTGCTGTTTGATTGCTTGTACTTGTAATGCCGTATTTCAGAAACCATTCCTTAATCCATGGTTATAAGGGCGTACATGTTTTTTCTGAGTTTTATAGTTAAATCTCTTACATGTAGGTCTTCATCAATTTTGAGTTAAGTTTTGTCTATGGTATGCAGAAGATGTCCTATGTTTATATTTTACTCATTAGTGACCTGAGAGAGAAAGAAGTGGTTTTTATAGGTATTCTGTAAATTCAACAATTACAAATGCTGATGACACAAATTTTATGTCTTAATAAATTTAGTCTTGAACTCTGAGCTCCAGTTGTTACTATGCAACTTCTTACTGACATCCTTTATCAATGTGTGGTATTATTTCTGAGGCTTCTGTTTCATTCCATTGGTCTATATACCTATTTTGGTACCAGTACCATGCTGTTTTGGTTACTGCAGTTTTATAGTATAGTTTGAAGTCAGGTAGCGTGATGCCTCCAGCTTTTATTTATTATTTATTTATTTTTTTTTTCTTTGCTTAGGATTATGCAGTCATAAAAAAGGGTGAGTTCATGCCCTTTGCAGGGACATGGATGAAGCTGGAAACTATCATTCTCAACAAACTAACACAAGAACAGAAAACCAAACACTCTGTGTTCTCAACTCATAAGTGGGAGTTGAACAATGAGAACACGTGAATACAGGGAGGGGAATATTACACACAGGGGCCTGTTAGAGGGGTGGGGAGCTAGGGGAGGGATAGCATTAGGAGAATTATCTAATGTAGACGCTGGGTTGATGGGTGCAGCAAACCACCATGGCATGTGTATACCTATACAACAAATCTGCGCATTCTGCACATGTATCCCAGAACTTAAAGTATAATAAAAAATTTAAATAATAGATGCCTTATATACTCTGCCATAAATTGTATGACCAAACTCTACAATACTTTCAAACATCATGTAAGTTAAACAACCTTCATAGAAAGCCCTCAAGTCCAACCCACTATTCTTACAACTAAAGAATCCATAGCCTCTGAACCATCTCTGCTTTTAATTTTACCTTCTAATACTTCATTCTCCAGAAAGAAGCCAGACTGACAATTTGTAAACACACAACAAATCAAGTCTCTCCCCTGCTTGAAACACTCCATTGACTTCCCTGGAGAGTGACTTTGCCTCTAAGGGGAAACCTGGCAATGTTTGAAGATATTTTTTATTATCACAATAGGGCAAGGAACAGTTGCTATTGACATCTAGTGTTAAAAAGCTAAGTATGCTGCTAAACATCCCACAACACAGAGGACAGTCCCACAACAATTATCTGGCTCCAAATTTCAATAATGGTAAGTCTGATAAACCCTGAGCTTCACTAAAATAAAATCCAAAATTCTTACCATGTACCAGAGGGCTCTACAAGACCCTTGTCTCCCTCTCAAATCTCATCTCCCATGTATAAACCCTCTTGCTCTACTCCAGCCATACATCTGTTTGTTGTTTTTTTATACAAAATGATTTTTTTGAATCAAAGCCTTTAAAACTTACTCTTTCCAGGTCAGGCACAGTGGTTCATGCCTGTAATCTCAGCATTTCAGGAGGTCAGGGTGGGCAGAGTGCTTGAGGCCAGGAGTTTGAGATGAGCCTGGGCAACACAGCAAAACCCTGCCTCTACTAAAAATATGAACATTAGCAGGGCATAGTGGTGTACACCTGTAATTCCAGCTTCTTGAGAGGCTGAAGCGCGAAAATTACTTAAACCCAGGAGGCAAAGGATGCAGTGAGCCAAGACTGTGCCACTGCACTCCAGCCTGGGTAACAGAGCAAAAGCCTGTCTCAGTACATAAATAATTAAATAATCTTGCTCTTTCCTTTGCCTGGAATGCTCTTCCCCCAGTGTTTGCCTGCTTGTCTGCTTTTCAATGCTTAGGTCACTCTCAAACATTACTTCCTCAGTGAATCAAGCCCTGAAAACCACAAGAAAGACACTGGCATATGGAAAGACAGCATTTTAGAAAAGGTGATTTTGAGGGAAACACGATGAAAAACTGTTCATAGAAGATATGAAAGAATTATAGACTACCATTCTAAATAGCAGATGCTGAATAGCTGAAATTTGTACTGAGGTTGTATGATGCGCAATTACTGAGGTTGTATGATATTCTCCTGGAAGGTTGAGCAGCCTGGAATTGAAAGTACTATACATAAATGTTAACTCATAGCTGGGAAAGGATGGGTAAACATGCCAGAGTATCAGTAAGAGAGGACTGAGGTTTCCATTAAGATTCAAACAGAAACAGAAGAACTGCAAGTGAGGTGAAGAAGATGCTTATGTTACCCACCAGAAAAGGGTCCAGATCCAGACCCCAAGACACGGTTCTTGGGTTTCAAGCAAGAAAAAATTAGAGGTGAATCCATAAAGTGAAATCAAGTTTATTAAAAAAGTAAAGGAATAAAGAATAGCTGCTCCATAGGCAGAGCAGCAGCATGGGCTGCTCAACTAAGAATAAGTTATTTCTTAATCATATACTAAACAAGGGATGGATTACTCATGAGTTTTCCAGGAAGAGGGTAACCAATTCCCAGAACTGACGGTTCCTCCCCCTTTTAGACCATATAGGGTAACTTCCGGACCTTGCCCATGGCATCTATAGGTCATGGCGCTGGTTGAAGTGTCTGTTAGCATGATAAAGCATTATAATTAGCATCTAAAGAGCAATGAGGATGACCAGTAGTCACTTTCATCATCATCTTGGTTTTGGTGGGATTTGGCTGGCTTCTTTACAGCAAGCTGTTTTATCAGCAAGCTCTTTGTGACTTGTATCTTGTAAGGACTTCCTATCTCATTCTGTAACTAAGAATGCCTTAACCTCCTGGGAATGCAGCCCAGTAGGTCTCATCATTATTTTACCCAGCCCCTATTCAAGATGGAGTTGCTCTGGTTCAAAAACCTCTGACACTTATATGTTGTGAGAAATGTGAAAAGGGAGGCATGGGGAGGAATATTGAAAACAAAGGGTACAATTTCCATAGGAAAACTGTTTAGGAAGGCAAACAGGTAGAGGCTATGGGCGGAGAACTATTTCAGAGATTTGGATCTTAAAGGCAGCAATTCCTATTGATGATTAGATACAAATTGTAGTTATTCCAGTTAGGACAAAAAAAAAAAAAGAATTAAATGAAAATCCATGCAGCTAAATAAATTTTTTAAAACTCAAAAGATTGTATGGAGGAATGACAGAAAGTCATCACATAAATATTTAATCTTCCAAAGATGATGACAGGAGATGAGAGTGAGAGGCTGTGGATTTTGATCTGACATTAATCATGACGATATTAAGCAGCTCCAAAAATTCTTAGGAGTTAACTCATACAGATTAATAGTCATTGCTGGGAAGACTCACGGCATAGTGAATGATGTTAAGGCTTGGGCCAGGTTCAACAAGAAAGAGTGATCTATGAGACTAAAGGAAAGAGAAAGTGGTGGCACCTATTCTGGGTATTTGTCATTGTTGTGAAAATGAGTATCTTAGTGACTGTAAGACTGCAACAAAGGATAATAAAAGGGTGTGAAAATCCAGGCTACAAGTAGAAGAGAGCTGACAATCAGGCAATGTTATGTACAAGAAAGTATAGTGGGAGCATAAAGAATATTGGCTGTCTTTTCAAAAACCTGTGCAATAGTGGTGATAAGAGGACCCTATATGAAAGAACTGATGCCGAACTGACCAAATTGGGAATGAGTCCTGAGAGATAGACTTGGGTCTCTATCTAGACTTGGTTAAGTAGCAGAGGTAAAGCTTTTCAAGGAGATGGTTTAGTTTATGTAAGACAGACCCTTTGGGGAACTTATAACTAGGAGTCTTTTATGAGAGTGCATCTTAGTGTGAAGAATGAGAGCACTTCCCTGCCTCAGTGCAATGTGGCTTCATGATAGAGAGCCTGGATAAGATTATTTTCCTCCACATTCTCTTCAAAATTGTAAATAGAGGACAGTGTTCTGTTTAATTGCAAGAATACATCTCCTCCAGATATGCTTACCCTCCAAGTGAGAATTGGATTTTCACATAACTTATCGCTGAGTCCCTTTACTTTTCTGAAGATGTTTTTAAGTTGTTTTATGTTGATTTCCATTTCATAAATACTATCAAAGCAAAGATGTAGGATTTGATGATCAGTTAAAATGACAGTTGAACTGAAAATCAGTGGATAGAAAAGCTCAATAGCCACTTACGATTTTAAAACTGAGCAGACAAAGCCAGTTGAGTAAATAAATGTTGCTTTCAAATATTGCATTAATTTTGCTATCTAGGATAAGGGAAATGATACTGTGGATGGTTCTTCCAACACTGAGATTACAGTTGTTAATATGACATGTCTTCCTAAAACACATAACATACTTTTAAGTGAATCTGAAATGGATGCACTTACAGTATCTTATGTTAAAAAAAAAAGATCTTAAAATATTTCTGCCTTTTAATTCATGTACATGTGGCTAGCTTCCTATCAAATGAGAGATTAATATCCATTACTACCTAGAGAACAATAATACCAACATCTCTGGTGAAATTAACTTGTGATATGCATAGCACTATCTTTCTAGACATAAAGATCCGATACCATGAAGTTACTCCTGATAGTACAGGCTTTACATTGGTAATATCAGCTGTTTGCAAAGCTTTTTCTAAAGCTGGATCAGATTCACATATTTTTATATCATACAAATGATGGCTTCTGAGCCCTTGGGAGCCCTGTCAGTAAGCACTTTTTCCTTCCTCCTATTTTGTGGATTCTTAACAAAGACTCATGCTTATTCAACCATAGAAGAAGTATATTTGGCCATAATAGTAGTTATATTTTAAATTCCCAAAAGGTAAGAGAGGTGGGTCTATCATTATTAGCAGCTAGTTGTCTCTTCTGCATACTACTCAAATAAATACATAGCATTATCAAGATACATAGATGTAATTTTCTAAGAAATAAAGCGTGAAAGTAACATGTAAAGGAAAAACACCTTCAAAACAACATTATTGTCATAGGATAGAATGAAATATGATTTACGTAAATCAATTTTGCATGGCATTGCTAATCATTATTTAGTGTCTATTCAAGATGGACAGTATGCTAAGAGCTATGTACCTCAACAGAATATTGTTCACACACATTTTCTCTAGGAATTTATACCTAAAATAATCTAAAGAAGGCAAAATTTAAAATTCAAAGTATATTAGATTTAAAGCACATGTAATAAAATGCCTCTTATAATACTGAAGGTTTATCTGAAATTTTACAAGATTTTATAAAAATTAAAAATGTAAAAACTTAACTTTTTTCTCATCTTAAAAAATGTATTTATGTATTTATATTGTAGAGGGGGTCTAGTTTTGTGGCCAAGGTTGTTCTGGAATTTCTGATCTCAAGCAATCCTCCAACCTCGACCTCCCAAAATGCTGCAGTAACTGTCATGAACCACCATGCCTGGCTAAAAAAGTAAAGACTTTAGCATTAAACATTAAAAGCTCAAATTACATGCATTGTGATTCAGTTAAAAATCAAATATTCGGTAACAACTGTGGATATACTCAGAGAACTCAGTCTAAAGTGTGTAATATCCTCTGGTTTATATGGAAATGTCTGTATTCCACTTCTTACCTATGTAAGAAGCTAAAGATAAATATCAGATAATTTTAAAAAAAAAGATAAATATGAGGTTCCTGAACTGTGTTTTAAAGGTCTATTCCCAAAGTTGTTTAAGTATAATTTTATGTCTTCCTTATGATCATTATTACTCATAAACAATTAGTTCAGCCATTAATGATAAAGGAGCAGTCAATAATGGTCACCAATATTTCAGTGACTTACAGTCATATACATGTGATTGCCACTTAGGTTACCTGATTATTGCAAGTTGTCTTGGAGCCACTAGCACTATCACTGTCACTCTGGGGTTGAGGCTGAAGGAGCAGCCCCCATCTGGGACAATGTAGAGCTCATTTTAAAAACAAAAGAGATTCAGTAAGAAACTGCTAGCAAAAACAAGACATCAGTGTGGTGGTAAAGTAAAATTCCCTCAGGGGAAAGAGGATCCCATAGGGAAGAAAATAAATAGATGAGCTGTAAATCAAACTAACCCAATATATTAATATAATTTTTACTTGGCACGCTAATCTGTTGGAAGCGGCAGGGAATTTGGACAGAGACATTAAAATGAACAAAGGTTAACTTGTTCTTTTTTCTTAATCTACTCTGGCAAATCTCCCAGAATTGTAAGTTGTCTTATTATTTACTGCTCTGTTTTCAATTAAATGCTTCATCTCTTGTGTTTATGCCCATTCCTGATAACCTAGCTCTGTTTTCTGCTTATGTCTTCAGGGTAAGAGTTTAACTTCCCTACTCTAACCTTGCTAAATCTGGTCAGAATTTCTCACGAAGGCTAGAGGTTCTCTTTCTGCAAAATAGGGTGTGTTCATATACCACACATGTGACATTTTTCTTCAAAATCTATTTTAGGAACAGTTTTCTGAAACAAATTTGAATAATGCACTATTAAGAAGTAGAGCTCTGAGTATCTCTCGTTTAATGTTTTCTGATTGTAATTTTACAGACAAGCTCTGAATCATAATTGTTAATCTTAATATATATGTGCCCAAGCAAAAGCTGTATACCTAATTATTTGGAAGCATTCTTTTAACAAAAATTGAGCAGTGATTAATATATCTGGAAAAAATGGTCAGGTATACAATACTGGCATGTATTTTACAACAGGGGAAATGAGGAACATCAAAAGCTAAAACAGAATAAGATTAAGGGTTTTTATGTTGTTGCAGTATGTGATTTAATTGTATTTAGTTTTTTAAAGAGATATATAAGTTTAAGAAAATGGACTTTGTCCACTAAATACATAGTCTACCTTTTCATCAGTCTAAGAGAATCTCTCTCTAGTAACCCCTGATGAGTGGAAACAGCTTGCTGCAGAGCATGAATCACCATTATTACTCTCTAGCTATCTTATCCTCAGATATCAGAAAGCTCTTTTTTAATCTGTCTTTTGAGATCTTGATCTCAACCTCAAGCAATTATTATCTGTCAAAATCACTTGTAGCAGTTTAGAGAGTAGGAAAGGTGCATTTTGTCTCTCAAATGAGGAAATTGGGATGAAATGTAAAACTCTGAAGAATTCATTGTTACGGATGTCAGTATAATTTTTCTCAACATTCTCTACAAACCCTTAGCTGGAAAAACAGGCACCCTTCCAAGTAGGGAAATAAACTGATGGCCCCTTCAGGTCAAATACATACTGTTATATGCATGTGTAGTTTTGTTTGTTTTGTTTTTGTTTGTCTGCATAACCATAAACTGACTAGGTTGAAAGAACATCTGACCTCATCACAATCCTGATTATACTATGAAATCTCTTCCATTAGCTGGATGCTACACCCGTGTCCAGTTCTTTTCTTAACCTTTGGTCTCCATTCAACAATTTCATTTACAATAATATCTTTGGGGATCAGCTATGCACCGAGCACACTTATGTGCCCTGAGGATACAAAATCAATAACGTCCCTGATCTTCATCCTCTAGGATTAGTGGTGAAGTGTGGGAATAGGGTCTAGAATGGTGAAAAGGGTAGTTCTACTATAATTCCATTCAAATTTCAGAAAATTCATTCTGGTTGGGGTGAGAAGTGGGAAGATCATGGAGGGATATTTTACTGAAGAGATCAAGACTGAAATTTCAGCAGCTTTACTTCTATCACAGAACCATTTTAATCCCCCCTATTATTTTGAGCCCAATAACATTCTTCTGGGATTTTCACTGGAAATCCTACCAAGGCTAATTTACTCATTAGTCCCATGAAATGCCTTGCCTCATTCCCTCAAAACCACTGTCCACCCCACAGCTCAACTCCACAGTTTCTTCTTTCTCCAGAGATTAGTCCATATCCCCAATTCCTGCATAAACTTTCCCAGATCACTTTTACCCATATTTGTCTCTTTCCAATCATTACAATGTAATCAAACACCCCCTCCTATTTTTTAATATAAATACCAGGGGTGTCTTATTTACCAACATGTTTTCCATCCCTCTTCATTCTTGCATACAAGAATGGTTTACAACCTCTCTTGCTGCATTTCCGTATAATAATGTTTCTAGGAGATCAAATAACAACTCAGTGAATGTGTATGTATCACGGTGCAGGTCAACTCCACATAGTTAAAAATGCATCCTGAGCAAAGTTATCAACAGAATGTGTCCCTGAAACCTTGAGGAGTAATGAGATTTAATTGTGTCCAGTACCTGCCAACCACTGTGTGAGGTGGTCTGTGACTGCATGACTATAAAATGTGGATATGAAAAAAAAAAAAAAAAGTGAAAGTATATTAATTGATGAGCAATACTTTCTTATAAAATAGGCAAAAAGAAAGTGAAATGGAAATTGTTTTAAACAATTCTCAGTTGTAATTTTTCCTTATAGTGTCATAACCAAGATGACCAAGACAAACTATTTGTTTAAACTTCAGACTGAGGACTTCTGCTGTTTTACCTACAGTTGCTTAGTAATGAGGAGGAGGGATGCCGGCCTGCAGCCCCTGCTCTACCTCCTAGAAAAAAAAAAAAAGAAGGAATGATGATAATGGTAAATTTTAAGTACTGCTACTGATGATGATGATACAGTTTCTTGCTGTATTCCAGGTCCTGTTCTAAATGCCATATATATATATATATTTATTTATTTTATGACAAAGTCCTTTCAACCATCTCATTATGACCACTGTACAGATGAGGAAAATTAGTTATAACAAGGTTGAATAAGTCACCCAAGGCCACAAGCCAACCATAAGGGTGGGATGCAAACCCAGATATACAGGTTCTAGAGCACATGCCCCATTCTGCTACATCACACTGCCTCTCTTTTTATCAAAAGCCTCCCAAATGTAGAAATGTGAATCTGCTGTGTTCAATGTCATTGCAGAAGTGAGCAAGGGCTATTCCTTGAAGCATACATCTGACAACGTCAATGTGACTAAGTCTTTTCAGTTAGTAACATGCTTGTTGAGGGTTTGACAACAAAATCTTAATGAAGATAGCCATAAATTCACACATGCACCCAAGTAAATGTAAGAATCCACAGAAATGAGGAAGAGTAATTGTTATGCCAAATAAAATTCTTATGCTTGAATATGTTTTCATATAACATAATGAGTAAATAAAAAATAAACATTATTGCTTATGTGTTAGAGTTTGACACTTTTCAGTAATATAGACAAATTACACTTGGCAGAAAAAGCTCTCAATATGTTTACAAGGTATTCTAGAAAGAGATAAATAAATGTGTACTTAAATCAATAAAAGTGAAGACAAAAAGCATGTTTATGGAAATCAGGATTTCTAAGGAACTAAACATAATTGAATTCTGGCTATTTTCTTATTGAAATGAAAATGGCCATTGCTAAGAGAAGTACTTGATTATTGAAGATAAAACAAAAGTTATCAATATAACACAGAGTTCATTATTACAAGCAGTGGAAGAATGTTATTAGACCCACAAATCAATAGAAAAATGGTAACATTTTGCTTCAGATAACAGAAGACTCAGTTTTTCTTTTTTTCCTCAGTGTTTTATTGTTATTGTTGTTTTAGCCACTAATACAAAGGAAAAAATTCCCCCATGTTTCTCTTTATTTTCTTGGAGTATAATGTCTTTCTACATTTAATTCGTCCTTTCTTGGGCTTTATAGTACTTAATCCCCCTCCTCCTTCCTCTCTTGACCCTGGATCTCTGCAGATGACTATCTCTTAGTTATTCCTCTAATTTTTCTTCTTTATTTAAGTAGATAATATAATTAAAATCTTCCCACTCACATACTCTTCCCCAAATAATCAGTTTTCATAAAGCAACCCTTCAGTTATACTAGTTCTTTGTGTACCCTTCCCAAGGGAGTCCGTATCTCTAAAATTTTATATTCCCATCTTTTTCTCAAATTACAAATATACCATAGTATTTTAGACCTTTCTCTTTTCATTCACTATGCTTGGAGGTTTGTCTATATCAGTTTACATTACATATTTTCAAGTTTTAATCTTTTTCTTTTCCACCTGTAGTATAATAATTTGAATTAAGTTATGTGATATTCTACATATTTTATATAATATATGAAAATATATATTTATAGCTAACATAATTAAATTCCCACGAAGTCTCTGTTTTACATAATACAATGTTACATATATCATTCCAATGAGTTCCCTCCTGTGATTTCCCAATTCTGCCCAGAGAAGAGAATTATTCTCTTAACATTTGAGTTATAATCATCTTGGTTTTAAAATATTTTATCTCGTACATTTTAACTCAGAAATATTTTCAATTTTCTAATTAAGTTTCATAAAAATGGATTATATTATAAAGCAGTCTTTGAGATTTCCTTTTTATCTCAATACTACATTGATGCTTAGTCATAATACTTTCATATTCATTGAGGTATGACATTCCATCATGTGAATATACACCACAATATATTGAAAGCAATGGCAAAACCCACAATTACTTTTGTACCCACCTAATATTTATGAATGTTTCTGTTTGTGGGCCTAGAGTTTCATTTTTCTATTATGAACAAAGCTGTTATGAGAATTCTTCTACATGTCTCCTGGGAAAATCTAAGAATTTATATAAAGTACCTGCCTGGGAGTAAAATAAGTGCTGATATTCAGGATATGTGAGTGCCCAAATTTAAGAGATACTGCCAAATTATTTTTCTAGAATGTTTGCACAAATTTACACATGAATCAGCAATACAAAAATCTCCCATTGAGAAATACCTAATGTAGATGATGGGGCGATGGATGCAGCAAATCACCACCATGGCACATGTATACATATGTAATGAACATGCACGATCTGCACATGTACCCCAGAACTTAAAGAAGAAATAAACAAATCCAACAACAACAAAAAATGCTCCCATTGTTCACACCCATGCTAAAGCCTGGTATTGACAAATTTATATTTTCCTTCATTTCTTCTGAGTATGTATCTAAGAATGGATTTGCTGTAGTTGCATGTTTATCTTTAATGGGTATCACCAAACTCTTTTCCAAAGTAGCTACTTGAACTCATGTTTTTATCATCAATTATTTTAACATACAAGAGTTCCTTTTAGTCTATAAATATTTTTTGTAAATTCCTTTTCATATAATAATTAAAATATGTTCTTATACCTGAGGAAAGTTATTTTTAAATAATCTGTTTTTATTATTTATGTTTCTCTGATACCTTCTGCTTCATTTATTTATTTATTTATTTTTATATGTTTTGTTGTGATTGCTTTGTTGAATGGGCAGAACTTTTTACTAAGTAGGTTTTAAACTCTAAAAGAGTTTAAAGTTGTTTAAAGGGAGACTGAGATAGATGCAGATGAAAAACAATTAACTGTAATTTTCTATAGGCATTTTATCAGTCACTTGATTTAAAGAGAAGAATCATATCCTTTCTTCTCTCATGGGAACTATAAACCCAGATTCCAGCATTCTGTGGGACAAGTAGACTAAGATGGGCCTGGGATTGTATGTTCCTTGTATGTTCACTTAGTTCCCTTATTTTAGGTACATAATCAGCTGTGTCTAATGTGGTGTATTTGCCACTTTTCATCCTGCTAGTTAAGAGATACCTGAGATTGGTAAATATACAAAAGAAAGAGGTTTAATGGACTCACAGTTCCATGTGGCTGGGGAGGCCTCACAATCATGGTGGAAGGTAAAGGGCATGAACCACATGGTGGCAGACAAGAGAAGAGAGCTTGCGCAGGGAAATTTCCTCTTATAAAACGATCGGATCTCATGAGACTTATACACTTCCACGAAAACAGCATGGAAAAGAACCACCCCCATGATTCAATTACTTCTCACTGGGTCCCTCCTACAACACATGGGAATTTTAAGAGCTACAATTCAAGATAAAATTTGGGTGGGGACACTGCCAAACCATATCATATGGTAAGTACTGAATCTTTTTGGTTACGGTTCTTTAGAGAGCAAATATCCCAGTTACTCTGGGTTGGAGGAAGGGTAGTAACCTCTATGCAGAGAACAGAGAAAAAAAATTGGATTCTGATTTGTAAAAACAGACTTTCAGCCTTTTGTCTTACTTGCTGATGGCCCAAGCTACAACCCAAGTTTTAAGAATTCCAACAACTCCTACGTCTCAAGTCATCTGGCTGGGAATTCATGGTTAATATGCTTGCTTCAGGACTTACCCTGCATTCTGAAGTAGGCTTCAGACAGCTCCTGACGAGTAAATGAACACTTGTCCCTCTGTTTTCCACCTTTGAAGTGTGTGGATCTCATAGTTCTCCTGCACTCCTCAGAAGTGTAGGCTGATGTAAACTGATTCTTCATTTCTACTGCATTAACTTAGCTGCAGAAGGGAAAGTAGGTATAGTAATATATTTTATGCACCATGCTCCTTTTCCTGATCTTTCTAGCTGAATTTCCCAATACTGGGACTAAACATTTGCCTGGCTCCTCATTCCATGACTTTATGAAGGTTCCAACCTCACTTTGATCGTTTCTGAGCAAAATTCTGGCTTTATCCTTCAGCTGCATTATTTAGAGTTGTGAATTCCCAAACCTTTTCAATCCACTAACATTTTTGATGAATATAAGAAGACCCTTCTGAACATTGTATCTAATAAGCTGAAGTGCAGAAACCAAGTACTTCATAAGAATCACTGTACCTGTGTTATCTTAAATGTACAAAAAAAAATTCACCTGGGTTTTCTGTATTTTGCATTGTGAAAAACAATTTAAAAATTTAAAGATAAAATATTATTAAATATAATTTGAGTACATATTTTAAACCATACTGAGCTCAGAAAGAATGACCTGTTTTGAATAACTAGTTAAGGGATATCCAGTTATGCAGGCACAAAACAGATCAGCCAACCAGGAGATGGGATTTGGTTTCTAGACAGCTTTCTTGTTTACTATTACAGTAAGATACATAATCCAACTAGAATTCAACTTTCTTACTAATAATTTGAAAAAGTTTTATTCAATGGTATGAAAAACTTTTAGCTGAGAAACAAACCCTAATGGAAACATTTAATGACTTCTTGTATGTTAGGAAGTATTTTTTATCTTTAGCCATTTTGACTGAAGAAAAACAAAACCTTTTTCTTCAATTCAGAGGTCTTTGAACCATTCTTCTGGTCTCCTCTTTGTCGATTTATATACTTAAAACAACTGAGGACCAGTAACCTGACCTCTCTTTCTTTGCCAACTTATTTATATTTAATATTTTAATCTACTTCTCTCTCTTCTCTAATTCTTTTTTTGTCTTTGTCCTTATGTTTTCAGGCAAGTGACTTACACAGTATTTTACACAGTATTCCAGATATAGCCGTACTCAAGCTATATAAACTAGGACTTCCACTTCCTGCCTGTGTGCAAACTGACTCTTTTCAAGACAAATTGCATTGCAAAATTGTGTCTAGATTGTTCTTACCCATGGCTATCAGATGCCTATATTAAATGACAAGCAAGGAAGTTTGTTCTGCTAGTGGCTAGATTTTTTTTTCCTAATTATATAGTAGCATAATTCCAAGAAGTTTTATTACAAATTACTGTAATTTATGACACTAATAATTCTTTACTAATATACGGGAAATTAGGTTTATTAAGGACCTGTTTATTTGACTGTGTCACTTGGCATCTACTACACTCAATGCTATTAGTTCAACAACAAAAGGAATTCCTCAGGAAAACTGAGGGCCTACAGGTTGCCTGCCTCTTGAGTAAGGAAGGAACAATCCAGGGATCTGCCTATGCCTGATAAATGTGCAAATCAGCAAATGTTTTGAGACTATACAATTTCCCGTGTAGGAGAATCATTATCTTAATACCATCAGAGTATTGTGTTTATGCTCTGCACAGCACTGAAATGCAGTTTTTATTATTTAGCATTTATTACTTTATTTATTCAAACCGTTTATGTACTTTCCTGTTTAACTGTAATTCTAGGAGAGCAGCTGTATTATCTACCTTGTTGTTATATTCCCAATAACCCAGAAAGTAGATGTTTAATAAATGCTTTTCAAATGATTGGCAGAACAGAATAATATAAGCAAGGAATAGTGCCTTAGTCTTTTCAGGCTGTTATATAAAACTACCATTCTCTGGGTGCCTTATAAATAACACAATTTTATAAGTAAATTTTATTTGAGGCTGAGAAGTACAAGATCAAAATACCAACAGATTCAGTGTCTGACAAAGATACACTCCCTGTTCATATTGGGGATTTGGATATAAATATATAAATTTTCTTGGGACATAAACATTTTAGTCTTCAGGAAGAAGAGTACATATTTACATCTATCTTAGGTTACCAAAATTGCAAATATACTGCCTAAAAATAATAGGAACTTAGCTAATTTACATTCCTACCAGTAGTTTACAGAGGCTGTCTTTTCTCCATAATCTCATCTATATTTATCTTTTTTTTTTTTTTTTTGTAACAGCCAATGCAACCGCTGTGAAGTGACATCTCATTGTGGTTTTAATTTGCATTTCCCTGATAAACAGTGATTTTTTTTTCATGTATGTGTTAGTCATTTGTATGGATTCTATTGAGAAATGTCTGTTCAGATCATTAGCCCATTTTCTAATAGGTTATTTGTTTTATTGTTATGTTGTTAAATTCCATGCATGTTTTATATATTAATCTCTTATCACATATATGATTTGTAAATATTTTATCCTAATCTTTGGATTGTCTCTTTACTCTGTTAATTGTTTCCTTTGCTATAAAGCTTTATTTTTCTGTTTTTTTGTTTTTGTTTTTGTTTTGAGACAGAGTCTCACTCTGTCGCCCAGGCTGAAGTACAAGGGCACAATCTCAGCTCAGTGTGACCTCCACCTTCCAGGATCAAGGGATTCTCCTGCCTCAGCCTCCTGAATAGCTAGGATTACAGGTATGTGCCACCACACCTGGCCAATTTTTTGGATTTTTAGTACAGATGGGGTTTCTCCATGTGGTCAGGCTGGTCTCAAACTCATGACCTCAGGTGATCTGCCCACCTAGGCCTCCCAAAGTTCTGGGACTACTCACCTGGCCACAGAAAGTTTTAGTTAGATGCAGTCCCAATTGTCTATCTCTGCTTTTGTTGTCTGTGCTTCTGATGATATCCAATAAATCACTGCCCAGACCAATGTTACAGAGCTTTCTCCCTGTGTTTTCTTCTAATAGTTTTACAGTTTCATGTTTTAAATCTTTACTTCATTTTGAGTTGATTTTGTATATGATATGTCATAGGGGTTCAATTTCACTATTTTGCATGTCATGATCCAGTTCTCCCGACACCATTTATTGAAAAGACTGTCCTAACCCCATTGAATCTTCTTGACAGTTTTGTTGAAAATTAATTGACAATTTTTGGGGGTTTATTTCTTGGCTTTCTATGTTATACTATTGGTCAACGTGTCTGTTTTTATGCTAGTTCCATGCTTTTTTGACCGCTATGGTTTTGTAAGGTATTTTGAAATCTGACAGTGTCATTGTTTGTTCTTGTTATTCTTTCCTACTTGGGGTTGTTCATGAACCTACACACAGTCTTCTAGGGTATATAATAATTTAAAGTTTGTTACCCTAGCTTTACAGTATCCCTAACATGATATTTCCTCAAAAATTGTAAGAATCTAAGTATTAACAGTTTCCTAAGTCCACTATAATTTTAGCTTTTTTGATGAAAAAGTATCCTTGAGTAACTATAATTTATGATAATTCATCATTATGTAGGATTTGCCCATTTTTCTTTTAAAAATTTTTCACAGCAAGTATATCAACTTACAGGATTTTATATAACACAAAGGAATAAAATTACAAAAAAAAAGTTATTTTTTTAATGAACCAAAAATCTAATTCCAGCTTTCGAAGTGAGACATTTGTATATTTAAGGAGGAATCACTTTTGACTTGTGATATGTTGTCAGTGGAGTGAAAAATAAAAACTTATTTCTTTTCATTCATGTTCTATATACTCATGTGTTATATATTATATTTTCTCAAAGTGTGGCTAGGCCTAAAGTTATCACTCTTTCAGCCTCACTCCAGATATTAAAAAAAACCTGCTTTATGAGTTGACAAATCATTAAAACATACATATTTCATTAAGAGTATTTGGTAAGTCAGAGAAATGCTTACCCAAAGTAAACCCTTTGAAGGGATGATAAAAATGACAGTGAGTGACAACCTATCAACTACAGAAAAAATAAAAAATATTACATATCATGCCAGTATGGTTGTTGTAGGAAAAACTAAAAAGAACTCAAATGGAAACCTGTACATCTCATCATTTATCTCCTAATCAGTAAAATCATTTTGAAGTGGCCTTGTTGTCTGGGGTGACACCCGAGGTTCTTTGTCTTACAGCCACGGATATCAAGAACATAGACACACACACAAAGGGTGAGGTATGGAGCAGAAATTCAATAGGCAAAAGAGAGAATAGCTCTCTGCTACCAAAAGAGGTCTGAGAAAAATGGGTTGCTAATCTGTGGTGAAATGCAGTGATTTTTATAGATGAACTAATGGGGAGGCAGTGTCTGATTTACAAAGGACATGAAAAATCTGTTAGGACTAGGTGTGCCATCTGCATAGGGCGTGAATCTTTGGCAGCCCCCACCCCAATCTTTTATTATGCGTGTGATTTCTCTGCCTGAGCTTCTCCATGTTGCCCATTTCTTACTGTACACATGCTAACAAAAAAGGGAAGGCTGAGCCCCATGGTAGATACATGTGGCTCCCAGGTAGCCTTTTCCTATTGGGATAGCTGCCAGCATCCCCCCATGCAAGCTTCCAGCTTTCTTATTTACGTTCGCAGCTTGATCTTTTATGCTGCTCTTTGTTAAAAAAGAAATGATTTCTTGGGCTGATTTTTGTAAGAAGGGAAGTTCTGCTGAAGACCCTTTTGCCCTATCTGTCTAAATGTCTACCTCCTATATCAGTTTCAGTGCCAAAAAAAATTTCATCCTATAAAAACATTGCTAGCAATTGTGATACCTGATGCATATGCATGCTATTAATTTTTTCTCTTTTCTCTTCAAGCTGAAGTTTGAAGTAATTTTTTTCTACTAGTTTGGTAGACATGGAATTCTTATAATACCTTTCTAAAATATTTCTGATTATAACTGAGCAATGGGATTAAAAGCAATGGCAAATGAGGCCTTTTTTTTGGTACACTTATGTTATAACTCTACACAGATGATACAGTCAATAGCATTTCTGTGATAACTTGACAATCATTTTAATTGATTGAATTGTGTCCATCAATAAAGGTATATCCAAGTCCTAACCCCTAGTATCTGAGAATCTGACATTATTTGGAAAAGGAATCTTTGAAGATGTAATTAAGGTAAGAATCTCAAAAGTAACCTGAATTTAGGATGGACTCTAAACTTATAAGGACACTTGTCCTTATAAGAAAAGAGGAAGATACAGAGATACAGAAGGAAGACAGCTATGCTAAGAATTGCCAGCTTTCTCTGGAAGCTGGGAAAGAGGCATGGAGCAGATTCGACCTCAGAGAAGACTCCAAGAGAAAGCAACTCTACCAACAAGTTGATTTTGGACTTCCGGTCTCCAGAACAGTGAGAGAATAATTACTTTTGCCTCAAAGCTATCAAGTTTGTGGAAAATTGTTATGATATCCCTAGGAAACAAATCTATTGCCAAGACTTCCATAATTTATGACTTTTTCTTTAATCTACTAGAAGCAATATAGAGTATGGTAAAGGAAATAGCTTTGGAGATTATCTAGGTTCAGTCCTGAGTTAACCACTTACTAACCACAAAAATTATTAAATATTGCCAAAAATTGTATAAATGTTATTGGACCTGTATCAGAATTAAACAGAAAATGTTCTAAAGATATTGCTTACAGTTTTTCCAGCTATCTAGAAAATACCCAATAAATACTAAAAAAATTGTTCCTAGAGGATGCTGCTGGTTGTATCTCTGTAACTGGGGTGAAGAGATGCAACAGCTTAGGTTTCAAATTAATATTTACTATTTGCTATAATGTAAACTTGAGTAAAATGTGACTTTTTCTTATCCATTTGAAAGTGTATATTTTTGCATATGTATAGATGTGTCAGCCATGAAACAACACATAGAAGGTACAGAGAGAAGGTATACCAGGACCAACAACAGAAGAGAGGCAAGATAGATAGAGAGAAGCCAGATTGATGATGGAGTTAAATATCCTATTAAGGAATTTAGGCACTGTCTTATACAATGAAGTGCCACTAAAGGAAACCAAGCTGAGAAATAACATGACTTGGTTGTGTTTTATATAAAGTATTCTGGCTGCGATGTGTGAGAATAAATTTAAGGATGACAGACAGAAAGCCCAGTTAAGAAACTTTTGCTGTGCTCTATGTGAGAGATAACATTCAATTTTATTTTATTTTAATATCTTATTTTGAGACAGAGTCTTGCTCTGTCACCCAGGCTAGGGTACATTTGTGCAATTACAGCTCACTCCAACCTCCACCTCCCTGGTTTAAGCAATTCTCATGCCTTAGCCACCTGAGTAGCTGGGATTACAGGCATGCACCACCATTCCTGACTATTTTTTGTATTTTTAGTAGAGGCAAGTTTTCACTACTGTCTTGGCCAGGCTGGTCTCAAACTCCTGGCCTCAAGTGATCTGCCCACCTAGGCCTCCCAAAGGGTTGACATTATAGGCATAAACCACCATATCCAGTCTACAAAGATGCAACGTTTTAAAAATGGTAGTTGGATAAAAAAAGGGAGATAAAATAAGTAATAGGAAGGGATTTGTTGACTGAATGTCAAATGTGATATGAGAAGATAATAAAAATGACAAGTAATGATTCATCATTAGTAAAAAATTAAATGAAAATGTACATGAATGAAGCATATTTGAGGATAGAGAAATAGAGTGAGCTCACTTTCCCCAAGTTAATATTTGTGGAACAATAAGAATAACCCAATGAAGATATGCAGTAGCTCAGTCTATGTCTATAGTAAAAAAAAAAAAAAAAAAAAGTCTGACCTATTCCTACAAATTAAGAAGTTGGCATTTATTTGCTATTAAGGTCATGAGGCTGGATGTGGTGGCTTATGCCTATCATCCCAGCACTTTGTAAGGCCAAGATGGGAGGACTGCTTGCATCCAGGAGTTTGAGGCCAGCCAGGCAACATAGTGAGATCCTCTCTCTACAACAAATAAACAAAATTAGCCAGGCATGGTGGCACATGCTGGTACTACCAGCTACTCGAGAGGCTGAGGCAGGAGAGTCACTTGAGCCTAGGAGGTTGAGGCTGCAGTGAGCCAAGGTTGTGCCACTGCATTCCAGTCTGGGCAACAGAACTGCTTAAGAAAAAAGGAAAAATAACATGAGAACATCTAAAATCACTAAGAACAGTGTATAGACTGTGAGAGTTGTTCCTAAGTACAAACATATAAACATAAAGGAGAAAGAGAGAAGCTCTTAAAGAAGGAGAAAACCAGAGGTATAGCAATGACCAGAGGAGTGCTGTGCCATGGCAATGAAAGGAATTAAGAAAGGGAGACTAAGTACTCTAGCAGTCAGAATTCATTCAATAGAAGAGCAGAATACAACATAGGATTTGGAAGTATGAAGGTATTTAAATTAATAATTGTGTCACAGCCCAATGGCTCCTTCTTGCTGGCTACCTGGAAAAGTCAAGACACTGAGAACAGCAGAAATGTTGCAAGTGAGAAGGAATTTAATTATCACAATGCAGCCAAGTGGGAAGACCGGAAATATTTCTCAAATCTGCTTCTCTGAGAGCTAAGAGGATAGGATTTTTAAGGACAATTTAGCAGGCATGGGACTAGGGAATGTGTGCTGCTGATTGGTTGGGTTGGGATGAAACAAAAAAAGGGTCTGTCTTTGTATACTTGAGAGTGAGTTTCCAGGTGGGGGGGTCACATGACTGGTTGAGTCAGTTGCTTGGTATGAGGCATGAGTCCAGATAGCATCAGTGGGTCAGGAGAATGGAAAAATCTGAAAAATATCTCAAAGATCAATCTTAGGTTTTATAATAGTGATGTTATCTATAGAAGCAAGGTTGGGGGTGGTGTTTCAAATCTTGTGACCTCTGGCTACATGACTTGTGAGTGGTAAGGAATTATAAAAAAGTAAGCCAGGGAACAATGGCTGGTTATCATTTAACCATGCCTATGTCTTGGCAGAATTAAGGCTCCACCCATAATTTTAATGCTGTGGACTTTTATTACTCTTATAAAGATGATTTAGGTCCCTGAACAAGGAGAAAGTCAGTATTAGGAAGGGATTATTATTCTCCTTGCTTTAACATCAAATTATAAGCTAAATGTCTCCCATAGTTAGCTTTGCCTACATTCAGGAATGATCCAGGGCAGTAAGCTTGTGAGGGTAGAAACAAGATGGAGTTTGTTTATGGTAGATTCCTCCCACTGTCACAGTTTTTGCAAAGGAGGTTTCCATTGAGTTTTTATATAATTGTTAGGCATCTTGCAGGTGCAGTTTCCAATTTAGGTCTTCTGGGATGACACTCAGTTAAAAAAGAGTTAAAACCTCAAAGCCATCACTACAGCTAGAAGAAAAACCAGATGATACTGCTGCTTTCCCAATGAACTCTCACAACTGGAATGCTGGAGAATAAGCACACAGCTAAAATCATGCCAAGAAATAAAAAAGTGGATGAAGAATCTGGGGCTGACGTCATTTCTTGACAGCAGGGAATTGGACACTGGGCACTGGAACACAAGTGAAAGTAACCAACCCATTTCCAAATCTTGTTTACTGGCAGCACTGGCTTCAAGCCACAGATCTAGTCTCCACTTCACTTTTTCCTGAAGTCTCTGGAGTGCATCTAATGGAGAAACACATTTCACGTCCAAGATTATAGCTAAAAGAGAGCTGGTGAAGTGATTTTAGCATTCCTATCTTTCCAAATAATAATATGAAGTGGAATTTAAGAAAGACAATTTGAAAAAATTCTTCCACAATCATCAAATGTAATACAATCTCTCAACAAGACAGATACTGGAAAATATCAATTGGATGTATTATTTAGAAGTTATTGGAGCTCATAATAAAAATAGCTTCAGTGTCATGGGGAAAGTAAAAACCATATTGGAGGGATTTAGGAAGGCAGATGAAAAAGAAATACAAAGAATAATGAAGACTGTTATTGATTAATCTCCATAGGAAGAAGAGAAAAATTATTGAGATACTACTGTAAGAAACAGGAAGATTATTCATTCTTGAGAGTAGGGTATAAAACTAATTTAAAAAAAAGAAGAAAGAAGGAAAGGGCTTTGTTGATATTGTTTGCTTAGCAAAAGGCTATTTAAGCCTATCTACGCACTGAGGGAATGCTACCTAGGAAGATAAGGGAGACTAAATGTAAAATGGGGGGGAAAAAAAGCATATTTACTCAGCAAGTTTTCTCAAAGGAGCAAAATAAAAAATAAACATATAGAAATACTTATGCAGAAGGAAAAGAAAATCTCATATTTACATCTTACAGAGAAAAGAATGGTGCATATGGAATAGATAAGTTTGTAGATGACTACAGAAGTGAGACTGCAACTAATGGTCACAGGATTTTTTCCATTTTTTTTTTGTTTGGTTTGGTTTGTTTGTTCTCAGTAGCATAGATTCTAGGAATAAGGTTGCCTGGTGAGAATGAAATTAATGGAAACCGAGGAAGGAGAGATAGGAAAGTCTTAAAAGTTTAGAATAATCATTTTGAGGAATCAAAGATAGAGCTAACCAAGATCATTAAAGATATTAATGGGATGTTTTGAAGTCACAATCAAAGTTACTTATCAGGATATTTTCACCTGTGTATTTTTTGTCTCCACAGCAATTATTCAATCAAGTAAATAAAAAAATAATGCAGATGATAGCAGTGATTTGGGGTTCAATTTGAGTGGATGAATGTGAGAAAATGACAGGTGCTGAGAAATCTGGGCTACTGAGAAAGTTGTTCAGACACTGCAAATGAAACTCAGGGATGCCAGTGAAGGAAGGGAGATCAGGGAGTATCTGAGTTTCTAAAACAGAAGATAATAAGGTCTTAGAATCTTTGATGAAATAGAATGAAGGAAATAAGAGAGTAAAGGAGCTAGAAAAACAGGAAGTCATGGTCAGAAAACAGGCAAGTTATATTTTAAAGCTCTGATCTCAACCAGATCAGATTAGAAAAACTTTGAGAATTTGACCCTGCAGGGAAGATTTTTGCTGTAAAGGTAGATGGCCACTGAAGCTGCAAGAGCTGGGTCAATTAGATACAAAGCCATTGTTTGGAGTTCTATAGGTGAGGGTCCAAGACCATTCAAATAATTAAAAGATGATGTGTAAATATGGAAAGTATGATCCAGGCACCAAAGACTGCAACAGATGTAGAACCTACAAAGGAAGATGTAGAAAATGCAGAAAGGATAGGGTAGTATGATTCTCAAAGGAGTAGGAGTTTTGATATGAAGTAGAACACTTGTGTGAAAGTGTTGTTGTGAATCTAGAGAATGATAACCCTGTTTTCTCACTTCAACTATTTGGATTTGAAAATATAATCAGTTATAGTTACATTTTAATGTAATAATTTCAATAACAATGAATGCCAGAAGCAGGGAGAAATAGAAGCAAATCCTGGGTATAATTTAACAACTAGGCTTCTTTAAGTATTATTAACTAGAAATGGTCAAAATATAGAATTACCACTGATACTACCAATGCATAATGCAACTCAAATCAAATGACTTTTTTTTGCCCTCCAAAATTTAAAAAACAAATATTCTAAGGCACAAATGAAACTGCCTTTACAAAAATTATGGCAGTGAGAAAAATCTGGCATAGCTGACTCCATCAACTCCATCATGCTTCTAACCTCACAAGAGACTATGAAAAATATGTAGCACTATTAAACAAAATTACTGTCATGAGAAATATGGCATAATCATACTTTTCTTGCAAGAACATTACGTGTGTTTTTCCATAAACAGTCACAGAAATGAACATTTTAATTTATACTATTTGAAACTGGGAAATCAAAATATGCCACCCCAAAATATACTTCTTTGGCATATTTTGGGTTAGTCGTGATGAGAAAAAGCAGGCAGAATTAGCTCTGAAAAGCTATCCTTTTGTAAAAGAAATTTACATCTATCTGCGTTAATAAAGAAAACAGGGGATGCAGACAGAGGCTTCTTCTGAGGTCGTCTTATCAGGATCTAGGAAAGATTAACTCACAGGAGAAACAGACTAAAGGTCTGACACTTATTAAGGTTTCACAGAGAAACTTTTACTACAGGCTACCATTTCTCTTTCTGAGGGCTGCTTCTCAGGAGACTTCATCTGCATAACAAGACAGGCTTTGCTCATTACTTATTTTTTTCTTCTCACCCTCCAGTAACCTTTACCACTTCCCTCTCAGAGCTCCAAACCCCAACTCCTTTCCTTACAGTATAAAATCTTCAGTCATCTGGCTCATCTTGCAGTCTCAGTTTTTGTGCAGCTACTGTGTATTTGCATACAAATTAACTTGTATGCCTTTTCTCCTACTAATCTGTCTGTTGTCCATTTGTTTTTTAGGCTCAAATTACAAAGTCTTTCACAAAGAAAGGAGAAGACGTTCCTTCATCCCTGCAAAACAAAACTCTTTTTAAACACCAGACATTAGGACCTGTTTACACATATCCTTTGCCAACACAAGAAATAGTTTTATGGTATATCCAATTTTTATGATTAATCAAACTATATCATTTTCACAATATTTAGAAATGTTAATTTACATATGCTGTTTGAGAAATAATCAACTGAAAGTTTATTTTAATAAAAAATGAAATTGTTTTTATAAAAAGGCTCTTAGAAATGCAAAACTTCTTGCTGTTAATGATTCAATGTACAACTATCTCCAGTTATTCAAAACTTGAATGTCTGATTTCCTAATCCTGTAAAACTGCCTTTTACTGACACAACAAATATAATGTGCACATTTTAATTTCCTTTAACAGAATCTACTGTCGACTCATTAAGAGTGCAGAAAATCTGCAGAGAATTACCTTTAAAATCCCCGGATAAATAGTTTGGCAAATAACAGCTGATACATCCTATGAATTAGTCTGTCAGTTTTAAAGCATATAAAGCTTAAATGTCAAAAGGAAGATTTCTTTGAATATAGGAAAACACAGAAGCTATGTTTGAAGGTCTATTTACATTACAGCCTGATGGGTTCTTCCTGCCTGCTGCCCAGCAAAACCAATGCACTGAGAGCAATAGGTTTTGTAGCAAAGAAAGAGTTTAGTAATTACAGGGCCGACCAAGCAGAAAGACAGAAGATAATGCTCAAGTTCACTTTCCAATAATTCAGATACTAGGGATATTCAAGGATACTTTGGCTGTCACTGGGTTACGGAATGGCGAATGCTAACTGTTTGGGTCAGACATAAAAACGTATGTGGTAAAAGCAGTCTTCTTGTACCAAGTAAGTTACTGGATAGGGGTTACAAGACCTGTTATCAGTTTCTTGGTATGAGTTACCGATTGAGGTGTTACCAGCTGGTACATCAGAAGGCAGTGTCTGAAAAGTATCTCAAAAACCAGCCTTAGGTTTTATTTTATTATCTATAGGAGCAATTGGGAAGATTACAAATCTTGTGACCTCTGGCTACCTGACTCCTGAGACATAATTCTAACCTTGTGGACAATGCGTTAGTTTTACAAAGGTGGTTTTAGTCCCCAGACTAGAAGGCAATTAGTTTTGGGAAAGTGTTGTTATCATCTTTGTCTTAAATTCTTTTCATAGGTATCTCATGCTCTGCCCAAGAATGAGCAAGACCAGCTTTCACATGTACATATTATAAGAACTAATATGTGAGTTCAGCAGTGTTGCAGCATGAAAAATCAATGTACAACAATCAATTGTATTTCAATGTATTAGCAATAAAACAAAAATTAAATTAAGAAAACAAGTTCATTTATAATAGCATCAAATGAAATAAAAATATTTAGGAATAAATTTAACCAAAGGAATACAAAATTTATCCTCTCAAAATATAAAACATTGTTAAACATATTAAAGAAGAGCCAAATAAATGGAGATGTAGCTTGTGTTTAAAGATCAGAATACTTAATATTGTAAATATGGCAATATTCCTCAATTAATCTACAGTTTCAATAAAATCCCTCAGAATCCCAGCTGGTTTCTTGTAGAAATTGACAAGCTGATCTAAAATTAGTACAGAAACTTAAGGAAACCAAAATAGTCAAAACAGTTTGAAAAGAAGAACAAAACTGGAAGACTCACACTTCTTAATTTCAAAATATTCTACAAAGTAAATATATGGAACTGGCATACGTTTAGACATATGCAAGAATAAAATAAAATTGAAAGTCTAGAAATTTGTCTTTATGTTTCTAAGAGATTTTGTTTTGACAATTAAATGGGCAAAGAATAATTGAACAAATGGTTCTGGAAAAATTAGATATCCACACACAAAAGAATGAAGTTTTATATGACTCCTTTTTTATACCATACACAGAAAAATTAACTCAAAATTTAAGAGGTAAAGCCATAAACTATCTCAAAAGTAAACTTAGGAGGCTGGGTGCGGTGGCTCACGCCTGTAATCCCAGCACTTTGGGAGGCCGAGGCGGATGGATCACGAGGTCAAGAGATCGAGACCATCCTGGTCAACATAGTGAAACCCTGTCTCTACTAAAAATACAAAAAAATTAGCTGGGCACGGTGGCACGTGCCTGTAATCCCAGCTACTCAGGAGGCTGAGGCAGGAGAATTGCCTGAACCCAGGAGGCGGAGGTTGCGGTGAGCCGAGATCGCGCCATTGCACTCCAGCCTGGGTAACAAGAGCGAAACTCCGTCTCAAAAAAAAAAAAAAAAAGTAAACTTAGGAGTAAATATTTGTGACCTATAATTGGGCAAAGACTTTATACTTATGACACCAAAAGGACAAACAACATAAGAAAAAATACATAAATTTCACTTCATCAAAAGGGGAAAAAAATGTGTTTCAAAGGATACCACTGAGAAATTGTTAAGACAAGTGACAGAATGGAACAAAATATTTGCAAATCACGTATCTGTTAAGGGACCTGCATAGTAACTGTATAAAGAACCATTACACCTCAACAGTAAAAAGACAAGTCAGCTTGAAAATGAACAAAAACTACCAACATTTTCTCAAAGAAGATCTAAAACTAGGCAATAAACAAATGAAGAAATATTCAACATTAGTTGTCATCAGAGAAATGCAAATCAAGACCAACTACAAATGAGATACAACTTCACACCCACAAGGATAGCTGTTGTCAAAAAGACACATAATAACAAGTGTTGGGTTAAATATAGAAATATTGGAACCCTAACACACAAATGAGACTGCAAAATGGTTCATCTCCTACAGAAAACAGTCTGCCAATTCCTAAAAGTGTTAAAGTTTTCAGCAATTCCATTTATAATAATTTACCCAGAGAACTGAAAATATATGACTAAACAAAACTTTATACACACATTTCTATACCAGTATTATTCATGATAGCCAAAAAGTGTAAACAAGCCAAATATCTCTCAATTGGCAAGTGTATAAAATAAAATATGGCATATACACACAAAGAAGTATCACTCACTCAAAAAGTATTTCAGGCTACACTGTGTTTGAACCTTGAAAACATTACGCTAAGCGAAAGAAGCCAGACACAAAAAGATCATTTATTGTATGATACCATTTATATAAAAGGTCTAAAGCATGAGAATCTATGGAGATTGACTGTAGATGAAGAATTGCTTAGGGCTGGATAAGCGGTAGGGGAACAGTAAGGTACAACTAGTTATGGATACAGCGTTTCTTTTGGGAATGTTGAAATGTTCTAAAATTGATGGTGAGGATGATTGAAAAACCCTGAATATGCTAAAAAACCACTGAATTATTTGCTTAAATGGAGAATTATATAGTTTATAAAGTACATGCCAAAAAAAGCTCCTATTAGGGAAATGAATGTAAGAAAATCATACATAAATTTTGAAAATTATTTTATCGGCACAATGTAAGCTTCAACCCTGATTTTTAAAATATTTCAATTATACTATTACATAATTTGTTTCATAATTTAGGCTATTTTAAGAAGACCAATGATTTTTATGAATGGGCCTAGAGGTTATTAGTTTACTAAAAAAAATAAGTAACTGTATGACAAATTGTCACGTTTGTCATTAATGTTTACTGTGTATTCTACTATTATTATTATACTGTAGCACTAAACTTTATGTATTTAATAACTGTGAGTACTAAAATAAAATAAATTAGAAACTGGCCATTCTCTTTTAGTTTTATGTGAATTCCAGACAGCTCTCATCACATTTAAAGTCACAGTTTGGGGTTTTGTTTTGTAGACTATACAATTATAATCATTCCATTAAGTAATTAATAATGATTTGTTGTTATATCTAAGGTCCAGAAGTGGGATCCAGTAGATCTGAAATCCAATCACAGCTTTCTAACATTCTAACCCATCAAAATCTTTTAACTATTGCAACATTTACTCATTCATTGATAAGATTAGAGAAACTGACTAAAATATACACAATGTACTCTTAAAGTTCTAAAATGCAAATATTAATAGCATAGTAAATATATTAGGTATCAACTCTACAGAAATATAGCAATTTATTATAAAGAGCACCATAGATTGGTAGAATATTTGTATACAAATAATTATAAAGAAATAATATAAAAATAAGATTTGGAGGCAAATATGTAAGAGAAGTTGCCATTTTCCTTTAATTCTTATTTAAATTAAAATAGGGGCCAGTTGGCCAAGCTCAGTGGCTCATGCCTGTAATCCTAGCACTTTGGAAGGCCAAGGCAGGTGGATCACCTTAGGTCAAGAGTTTGAGACCAGCCTGACCAACATGACAAAACTCTGCCTCTACTAAAAATACAAAAATTAGCCAGACGTGGTGGTGGGTGCCTGTAATCCCAGCTACTCTGAAGGCTGAGGCAGGAAAGTTGCTTGAACCTGGGAAGCAGAGGTTGCAGTGACGCAAGATTGCACCACTGCACTCCAGCCTGGGCAACAAGAGTGAGACTCCATCTCAAAATAAACAAAATTTCAAAGGCCCTTTATGCTAAAAACTTTCAATAAACTAGGTATCCATGGAACGTATCTCAAAATAAAAAGCTGTTTAAGACAAACCCACAGCCAATATCATACTGAATAGGCAAAACTGGAAGCATTCCCTTTGAAATCTGGCATTAGACAGGGATGCCTTCTCTAACAACTACTATTGAATATAGTATTGGAAGTTCTAGCCAGGGCAATCAGGCAAGAAGAAGAAATAAAAGGTATTCAATTAAGAAAGGAGGAAGTCAAATGGTCTCTATTTGCAGATGACATGATTGTATATTTAGAAGATCCCATCATCTCAGCCCAAAATCTCCTGAAACTGATAAGCAATTTTAGCAAAGTCTAAGGATACAAAATCAATGTGCAGAAATCGCAAGCACTCCTATACACCAATAACAGACAAACAGAGAGCCAAATCAAAAGCAAACTCCCAACCACAATTGCTACAAAGTGAATAAAATACCTAGGAATACAACTGACAAAGGATGTAAAGGACCTCTTCAAGGAGAACTACGAATAACTACTCAAAGAAATAAGAGAGGACACAAACAGATGGAAAAATCAATGCTCATGGTTGGGAAGAATCAATATTGTGAAAATGGCCATACTGCCCAAAGTAATTAATAGATTCAACGCTATCCCCATCAAGGTACCTATGACCCTCTTCACAGAAATGGAAAAAACTATCTTAAGCTTCATATGGAACCAAAAGAGAGCCCACATAGCCAAGACAATCCTAAGCAAAAACAACAAAGCTGGAGGCATGATGCTACCTAACTTCATAATACTACAAGCTACAGTCATCAAAACAGCATGGTACTGGTACCAAAACAGAGATATAGACCAATGGAAGAAAACAGAGGCCTTGGAGGCAATGCCACACATCTACAACCATCTGATGTTTGACAAACCTGACAAAAACAATCAGTGGGGAAAGGATTCCCTGTTTAATAAATGGTGTTGGGAAAACTGGCTAGCCAACTGTAGAAAGCAGAAACTGGACCCCTTCCTGACACCTTACACTACAATTAATTCCAGATGGATTAAAGACTTAAACATAAGATCTAACACCATAAAAACCTTAGAAGAAAACCCAGGCAAAACCATACAGAACATAGGCATAGGCAAGGACTTCATGACTAGAACACCAAAAGCATTGGCAACAAAAGCCTAAATAGACAAATGGGATCTAATTAAACTCTAGAGCTTCTGTACAACTAGAGAAACTATCATTAGAGTGAACAGGCAACCAATGGAATGGGAAAAAAATGTTTGCAATCTCTACCCATCTGACAAAGGGCTAATATCCAGAATCTATAAAGAACTAAAACAGATTTACAAGAAGAAAACCAACAAACCCATTCAAAAGTGGGCAAAGGATATGAACAGATACTTTTCAAAAGAAGACATACATGAGGCCAACAAACATATGAAAAAATGCTCATTACCACGGGTCATTAGAGAAATTTAAATCAAAACCACATTGAAATACAATCTCATGCCAGTTGGAATGGCAATCATTTAAAAATCTGGAGACAACGGATGCTGGAAAGGATGTGTAGAAATAGGAACACTTTTACACTGTTGGTGGGAGTGTAAATTAGTTCAACCACTGTGGAGGACAGTGTGGCAATTCCTCAAGGACCTACAAATAGAAATTCCATTTGACCCAGCAGTCCCATTACTGGGTATATATCCAAAGGATTATAAATTGTTCTATTATAAAGACATGCACACATATGGTCACTGTAGCACTGTTTACAATAGCAAAGACCTGGAACCAACCAAATGCCCATCGATGACAGACTGGACAAGGAAAATGTGGCACACATACACCATGGAATATTATGTGGCCATAAAAAACGATGAGTTTGTGCCCTTTGTAGAGACATAGAAGAATCTGGAAACCATCATTCTTAGAAAACTAACACAAGAACAGAAAATCAAACACTGCATGTTCTCACTCACAGGTGGGTGTTGAACGATGAAAACACACAGACACAGGGAGGGGAGCATCACACACTGGGGTCTGCTGGGGGGTAATAGGGGAGGGACAGTGGGCAGTGGGAAGTTGGGGAGGGATAACATGGGGAGAAATGCCTGATATACGTGATGGGGAGGTGGAGGCAGCAAACCACATTGCCATGTATTTACCTGTAATAATCTAACCTGGGTTAGCCTAACTGACTTCATCTTAGCTACAAACCTGACAAGCTCTCTGGAGCCTCTCCCTCCCTGCTGCAGCCCCTCAGGTGCATTACTGGGTCATGCCCCACTCAAAGCTTTGAACTGTTAAGAGTGGTTCACACTGTTCAGAATACCTGTAACCATTGTAACTGCATCCTGCTCGCCAAGTCTACCTGCTATTGTGAACACCTTTCTTGGTGACAGATTGTATGTAAAGTTCCCCCTGCTACCCCTCTTATTGACTGTATGGAAATACTCTTAGCAACCAACAACCCTGGCAACCTCCTGTCCCCTGGTTACCAGCCTCCTCCTACTAACTTGTTCTGCTTCTGTAAAATTCTGCTTCAGCTAAGCTGACCCCTCCCCTTCCTAAATCAAGGTATAAAGGGAAATTAACCCCTTCCTCGGGGCAGAGAGATTTTGAGCGTCAGCTGAGTCTTGGTTGCTGGCTCAATAAAGGACTCATAATTTGAACTCAGAGTGTGGCGTTTCCTTCTAACTTGCTTGGTTATTACATATCTATGCAACAATCCTGCATGATCTTCACATGTACTCCAGAACCTAGGGTGCAATAAAATATATATATTAAAAAATAATAAATAAAAAGAAACAAATAAATAAATAAAATAGCGGCCGGGTGCAATGGCTCACACCTATTGTCTCAGCTTCTCATAAGGCTGAAGTGGGAGATCATGTGAGCTCTGGAAGCTATGATCTTATCACTGTGCACAATGAGAGTGCACAGATCTCATCACTCTGTTATCCAGCCTGGGTAGCAGAGTGAGAAATGGTCTGTTGAAGGAAGGAAGGAAGGAGGGAGGGAGGGAAGGAAGGAGGGAAGGAAAGGAGGAGAGGGGGAAGGAGGGAGGGAGGGAGGGAGGGATAGGAGAAAGGGAGGGAGGGATGGAAGGAAGGAGGGAGGGAGGAGAGAGGGAGGAGGCAGGGAGGAGGGAGGAAAGGAGGGGAGAGGGAGGAAGGAGGGAGGGAAGGAGGGGAGAGAGAGGGAGGGAGGGAAGGAGGGGAGAGGGAGGAGGGAGGGAAGGAGGGGAGAGGGAGGAGGGAGGGAAGGAGGGGAGAGGGAGGGAAGGAGGGGGGAGGGAGGAGGAAGGGAAGGAGGGGAGAGGGAGGAGGGAGGGAAGGGGGGAAGGAGGGGAGGGGGAGAGAAGGAGGGGGGAGGGAAGGAGGGGAGAGGGAGGAGAGAGGAGGAAAGGAGGAGGAGGGAGGAAGGAGGAGGGAAGAGGGAGGAGGGAGGAAAGAGGAGAAAGGAGGAAAGAGGGGGAGGGAGGGAGGGAAGGAAGGAATTAAAGTAACTATTTAATATACATTTGGAATTATACTGGGTCTAAATTCAAAGTGTTTTCTGTTCATCTAGCTCTTCAATCAGGACTTTAAAAATGCTCCTATCAGAGACCTGAGCCTATCAAGTAGTAGGATGCTTTATTCTGCTAATCATCATCCTTCCCTTTATAACTTTAGACATGCCAAGCTTCTAGCTGCTATAGCTTTTCTCACAATACTAATAAGATCTGAAAGCCTTTTTTGGTTGCTTACTTGTTTTAGTGGCTCTCAGGACAGTCACCTGGATGGGCAAAGCTGCCCCTGCATTCAAGTCCATTCTTTTTGTCATTCGCTACCTTAGTGATGAACTGTGGCTAAGGATAGGTGTTGTGCAGAGTAAGAAGGTTGGCATAGGCCTCAGGACCAGTTACAGAAAGAAAGAAGGCATGAGTAGACCAGAAATAGAATGTTGCTTACAGAACTCCCATGCCTGCCTTTATGAGACGTCCTGGGAAACTTGCAGGTTTTTCTGCCTTTAGGTGAATTTCAAGAGTTATGGAGATAGGATGACTCTTCAACACTGGTTAAGAAAGGGCTATACATCAAAACTTATGAGACAGGAAAATAATCTTTTTCCTGGCACCCCAACTATGAACTTACAATTTGTTAATGACACATTAACAGCCAACAGGAGTACAGCTTGCTCACCTACTACTTATGAATTTCCTGAACATAGCCCCAGTATTCTCAGAGAATGAACTAGAACCATGGTGGACAACAACAAAAAAGACCCAAGAAACAAAACTTCTAATTGTGTCTCAAAGTCCATTCATCATCTTCTTATTTTAATGAAAGCTTTCCCAAATACACCTATCTAATGGCTATCACTTGTATTACCTGACATCTTTTGAGTTTAGTGTAGCCATGTGACTAAGTATAATGGAATGAATATGAACAGAAGTGATGTGCAGCTTTCAGGTAACTTCCTTAAAACCTCCTTTAAAAACAGGTTCTCTGCACCACTGTCACCTTCACCCAGGTTAACTCGGAAGACAGAGGCGCTCTGGCTAAGCTGGTGGAAGCTATCAGGACCAATTACAAAACGACAAATAGATGAGATCCGCTGTAACTGGGGAGGCAATGTCCTGGGTCCCAAGTCTGTGGCTCACATCGCCAAACTTGAAAAGGCAAAGGCTAAAGAACTTGCCACTAAACTGGGTTAAATGTACACTGTTGACTTTTCTGTACATAAAAATAATGAAAGTAATACAAATTTTCCTTAAAAAAAAACAGGTTCTTCCCCTGGACTATCAGAAAAATGTACTAATTGAGGAAATTGTTAGGGAAAATGCAAAGACAGTCTTTGGAATCCCAAAACTGTGCTAGCTGCTAGAAAAAAATAATTTCTATCTCGTTTGAGCCATTTGTGCTAGGTCCCTTTACTAACGCAGCTTAGCCTATATAAACTCTGATTAATACGGTAGGCAAAGGAGAAAGCAGTGCACCTAAGATAACTAAGCTATCAAAACAGAAAGAAAAGAAAAGAAATAAAAGAGTCAGATGAAGTGTTCCTAGAAAGCCATTGTTGGACAACAGAGCTTTCACATATATCAAATGCACACGAATACACACTTTTTAAAGATAAAATGTGAGAGTGTAAGTTTTTTTGTTTTTGTTTTTTTTTTTTTTTTTTGGAGATGAAATCTCAATATATTGCCCAGACTGGATTGCAGTAGCTTGATCATGGCTCATTGCAGCCTTGACCTCCTGGGCTCAAGTGATAAGTGATTCTCCCTCCTCAGGTTCTCAAGTAGCTGGGACTGTAGGTATGCACCACCATGCCCAGTTTTTTTTGTTTTTTTGTTTGTTTTGTTTTGTTTTTTTATAGAGACAAGGTCTCACTATGTTGCCCAGGCTGGTCAAAAGTGTAAATTTTGAATATAGGAAATGAATTATGTTGATAATTATTACTATGACCTGAATTACAGGTCTGCAAATCAAGAGAAAATAATGGCTCAAATGGACAAGAACATACATTCTAAATTAAGACAGAAAGAAGACATAAAATGTTTTTAAGCAATAAACCTTATAACAGATAAATCTAAATTGATAACAATGGTGTGACTGAAAATTTTAGTGTAAGGGCTAAATGATTCTGAAATAAAGTAGATTTATTACAGATGAATTAAAATGTCTATGCTGTCACAGTTCTTAGAGTTAATCAGGAGAAAGGGAGTTTAATGCATTCTAAAGAACTCATTTTGTCATGATAGTGTAAACAACTGGGAACTAATGCCCGCTGGTAAAAAGGCAAAGCTGATATCTTGATTTTACTTATTTGTAAAAAGTCTTCACACAAAGTAGAAACAATAAATTAATAGCAACAGATAAAACAGCAAAAGTATACAAGACTATAAGATAAACAGAAAACAAAGTATAAGATAAACAGAAAACAAAGTAAGATGAAAGGCATGGTTTAAGATATTTATGTTGGCTGAGTATTGAGTTCAGTGACACCCAGTTCTCCCACTGGATTAAGAATCAAGACCCATCTATATGTTGCTAAAAAAATAAACTTTCAGAAAGACTATTAGCAATTTAAATATACACATACAGATAAAGCCTTAAAAGCGTAGAAAAATATATATAATGAAAGAGTACTCATAGGAAACCTGGAGTGACTACATTAATGTCAGACATAATAAACTTTAAGCTAAGCTATACTACTAGAGACAAACAGGATATTTTATCCCTCCCAAAATCCCAATTCGATTTTTGTAGGAAGTACCATGCTTATTCCCAAAGTTACATGGAAGAAAAAGAGACATGTAATAGTCGAAACAAATTTTAAGTAGAGGACCAAAGAGGATTCTCATTACTTAATGTTAAGTTCCACTATGAATCAATCATACATTGATTTTTAACAGAGATACCAAAGTGATTCATGGGTAATAGTTTTAACAAAAGCTGCTGCAACAACTGAATATCAATGTTGGGGAATAGGGGATAGATGGCACTTACTTCACACTACAGGCAAGCATTCAAAAAATGAATCATGGTCCTAAATGTAAAAGTGAAAACTGGATGCCACAGACTTTTAAATTTTCATTTAGTTTATACATATTTTTTATTGACAAAGTCTCACTCTAAAATATTTATATATATTTATATATTTTATATATATTTATATTCTTATATAAATATATTTATATATATAAAATATATATATATAAAATATATATTAGAGAGAGAGAGAGAGACACAGACAGAGTCTTGCTCTGTCATCCAGACTGGAGTGCAGTGGCGTGATCTCGGCTCACTACAACCTCCACCTCCCGGTTCAAGCAATTCTCTTGCCTCGGCCTCCCAAGTACCTGGGACCTACAGGCGTGCACCACGATGCCCAGCTAATTTTTGTATTTTTAGTAGAGACAGGGTTTCACCATGTTAGCCAGGATGGTCTCAATCTCTTGACCTCATGATCCACCTGCCTATGCCTCCCAAAGTGTTGGGATTACAGGTGTGAGCCACTGCACCTGGTCATTTAAAATACCTTCCAAATCTTCTTAATTTTTTTCTTGATCTCTTGGATTATTTTAAAAAGTATTGTTAATTGCCAAATATCTAGTATTATCCAAGATATCTTTCTGCATTAATTTATAATTTAATTCTGATTTAATCACAGATGATATCCCATATTATCTCTTTTAAAATTTCTGAGGCTTGGTTTATGGACCAGATATTGGTTCTTTTTTGTTAATGTTCCCTAGACACTTTGATAGTAGTATACTGGATTTTTGTGTAGCCTGAACTACAATTGATTAAATCAATTGGATTTTTAGATTTGTTCAAGACTTCTATAGCCTTACTAATTTTTTCCAGTCCACTCAAACAATTATGGAGAGATGAGACAGAAAGGAGAGAAAAGTATATATATCATGCAAACATTAATCGTAAGAAAACTTGTCAAATGGGGTATATTTTTTTATCCTTTTGCTTTTAGCCCATCCATGTCTTTGTATTTAAAGTGTATTTCTTGTAGTCATCATAAAGTTGCATGTTGCTTTTTTATTTAGTCTGACAAGGTCTCCCATTTATTTGCCATATGTGGCCTTTGACGTTTAATGAAATTACTGATGTGGTTGGGGTTAAACATGCCACCTTGCTATTTATTCCCTCTTCTTTGTGATTTTTAAAATTTTCCTTTTCTTTGGATTTAGTATTTTTATTATTAAATTTCATTTCCAGTCATTAACTATACTTCCTTCTGAAAAATATGTATTCTTATTGTTTGCTATGAAGTTTACCATATGTATTGTTATCACAATCTAACCAATATTATCCAACATCATGAATAATGTGTGCATATCATATATGTATAATAGTACACATCCATTATCTTCCCTTTCTCTATTGTGCTGTCATTCATCTTACTGGCACATATAAGACATAACTTATGTTACTGTTCTTTTACTTTCAATAATATATATTAACTTACAGAAACTAAAAAATAGGAAAATCTTTTATATTTACTTACATACTTACTACTACTGGCACTCTCCATTCCTTTGTGTAGATGCACATTTTTATCTGATATAATTTCCTTCCTTCTGAAGAACTACACATCTTTCAATATTAATTTTTCTGCAGAATTTTTTCCACACTTATTTTTGAGTACTTTTCCCATTGGATGTAGGCTTTTTTGTTTCAACACTTTAAAGGTGTAATCCTATTTTGTGTGTGTGTGTGTGTGTGTGTGTTTTGCATCCTTTGTGTTGAAAGGTCTGAGAAAAAAAAACTTCTTACCTTTGTTGCCGTAAGATACATACTTTTTTTTCTTGCTTAAAAATGCTTTGCCTGATTGCTAGTATTCAGTAACTCAGTTACAGTGGGTATTGTATGACTTCATGGTTATCTTGTATAAGATATCCTTGGATCTTTGTTTTATATTTGTTCCAAAGTTAGAAAAAATAGCTATCTTTATTTCTCAGATATGTTTTGTTTCAATTATGAACATTCTTAAACTTCCACTATGACCTTAGATTTTACTTTTTATTTTTTATTTTGTAATCCAGTTTGGATCTCCTTTATTGCTATGTGTTTAAGTTCACTGAATTCTTCTGCAGTGCCCAATCTGTTTTTAATCCCATTTAGCAATGTAACACCTGCAATTTTTAAGCTCTGAAAGTTTTATTGATTTCTAGTTTATATGTTCTTTTCTCCCTTCTTCATGTTCATGCTCTTAATTCCTGAGCATAGTCATAATTAACTTTTTAAGACTTTGTCTACTCCAATTATAACATCTTTGTCAATTTCAGGTCTATTTCTATGGATTTTTTTTTTCTTTTACTTATGGTTTACATCTTCCTGCTTCTTCTGGTGTCTCATACATTATCATTGGATGCTGGAATTTGAATTCTGCATTGTTGAGTGGTGAATGTTGTTGTCTTGCTTTAATAAGCATTGAACTTCATTCCAGAAAGCAACTAAGTTATTTACAGATACATTTATTTATGTCAAGATTAAAAAAAAAAAAAAAGCTCTGTTTAGACTGTATATACAGTAGTCTTTGGGATTAGTTTAGTTATACTAGTAAGGGATGACATTTCTGTAGTCTATACTGCACGCCCTTGTGAATTCAGTGAAGCCTCTCCTTGCTGGGGGGTTGAAACTCAAGTATCTCTCAGCCATATGTGAGCTCTGGAAACTGGTCAGCCTATAGCCTCATAAGACAGATACTTTTCCAAGTCTTGTGAAATTTTACACTAGTATGTGCACAGCTTCGGATTCAACAAGAGAGCTGAATGCCCCAATTATATCTACGAACGCCTTTATCGATGTAGCAGCCTCTACTCCAATATGGCCCCAGGCTCTAGAATCTTTTATTTCTCCAACTTGGTAAGACTGCCTTGCCTTACATAGGTTACTCTTCCTGCACTGAATTACAGAAATTCTTTCAAGCAGACATCTGCAGTGAACATAAAACTCATATTATTTCCCTTATTTCAAGGACCGCAATTCCATACTGCCTATTGTTCGCTTTGTAAAAATGTTTACTTTATGCATTTTCTGTATTTTTCTAATTATTTATGATGGGGATCAGATCTGGTCTCATTTACTCTATGTCTAGAATAAAATTTCTGGAATAAACTTTGCAAGTTGCATCATGGGTATGAGACATTCTGAGGTTAGGGTAATTGTCCTTCAAGATACATTATATGCTACAAAAAAGCTATTAAATGGTTCAGCATGCTGGAAATAAAAAGTAGAAGCTGAATGGGTGTTCCCATTTCCCTACTAGTTATCCTTATGGAGAATTTGGTCTCTCTATCCCTGAAATGTAAGATTCTACAGGAGCAGATGGCTGGTTTCCAGGGGTGTACTATGCTCTTATTATAACAACACAGTAAGAGTCACACTAAACTCAAAACATGGCTCTTTCCTGGTCATTTGCAACACTTATTCCAATAGAGAGACATAGCAAGGACTTCTATTCTACCACCAACATGAGTATCACAAGGTTCTTACCCCACAATGGGTACAATGTCAATTATCTGAAACTAAGGAGAAGCCCCAGGGGTGTATTTACTTGCTGCCATGCTTGCTGATAACCAGGAATGTACAATTGAAGAAACTATGTCCAGCAAGGGCAAAGTACTATATTCAAGGTCTCAGATCCCTCAGAGATAAAGGTCTTCTTTCCCCACTGGGTGAGCAACTACCATGAAAAGTTGTGCTAATTTATGGGGAAGAGACTCTAGGATACATATTACAAGATGGAAATAATATCAATTATGGTTGTGAGAACAATTCCATCAGTGGGACTGTATCTTGTCCTATTAGCCTTCCTGTTGTAAATCATTTTTACAAATTGTGACTGTTCATAGCTTTGAAGAATCAGTGTTAGGAAACAGTGGAGTAACTGTGGGCCATAGGTGGCTCTGAGAAAACAAGGAGTATACCGAAAGGTACTCTCAATGTGATCCCATTCACCTCTACACACTGAAGGCAATTACTATGAACTCCTGTAACTCTCTGCCTAGAAAATTATTCCTTGGCTATTAAAATACACATTGCCCATGTTCAAGACAAGTTGAAAGTGGCGGCCGGGCGCGGTGGCTCACGCCTGTAATCCCAGCACTTTGGGAGGCCGAGGCGGGTGAATCACGAGGTCAAGAGATCGAGACCATCCTGGTCAACATGGTGAAACCCCGTCTCTACTAAAAATACAAAAAATTAGCCGGGCATAGTGACGCGTGCCTGTAATCCCAGCTACTCAAGAGGCTGAGGCAGGAGAATTGCCTGAACCCAGGAGGCGGAGGTTGCGGTGAGCGGAGATCTTCTCCCACCTAGTCTGGGTTACCTCTGAGGCCTGTTCTTTACTCTCCCCTTGAGTTATTAGTGAAACTGGGCCCAGTTACTCACAGTCATGACTAGCTTGATTACATATCTTTTAGTTGCTTACTTCCTTTCCTTGGCTTACGACCTTGTTTCCTTACCTCCTCTCTGACCTCTCGGAATCACTTTCCAAATGAGCAACTTGCACCCAGTAACTCAGGCCAAAGTCTGCTCTTGGGGAATACAATCCATTATACTATTTATTAATTGATTCCAATATATAGTGCAATTGGCATTGTAGAAAAGTGAAGAAAGCACTGAATTTTCAGTATCTATCTAGGACAATTGAGCATCTGAAAAAAAACAAAAAGAAAGATACCTATTTCTGAAAAATTCAATTCCAAATAGACCAATAATTTAACTTAGTAGAAAACTGAAAATTTTAAAGAGAGAATATAGGACAATATCTTTATTGCATTTTCAAGGAGAGTGGGGTAAAACATTTCATACACATGACCCAAATTTTGAAAATCAAAAGAAAAAGAGTCACAGTAGGAGAAGATATTTGCAACACAGGATCAATAGCCAGAACACATTAATAATTCCAGTGACTCAAGAGAGTAGAAAAAAGTCTAAAGAAAAAATGGGCCCAAAAAAACGTATTATTTTGGAAACTTGAGTGGCAAGTACCAATAATAATACACTTAATTCAAATCTTGTGGACTTACAGTATACACACAGTGTTTTAAAACTATTGCTGTAATATTTTGAATCACTTTGTTATTTGCTGAAAACTTCAGAGTAAATGAAAAGCTGGTCCACTGTGTAGACCAGCTTTGTAGAAATTATATAGTAGGAAAATTCTTATTTTTAAAGTAAAAATGTGTCCCAAAGCTTTTAACAGAGACATTTTGAAACTGTTGAACAATATAGCTATTTCTAAAAAAATCTCCCAAATGCAATGCATATTCTCATATGAAAGCAAATGGTACTTATAAACTGAGTGATAGAAACATCTGTTGCTATAGCAGTAAGTGAAATAGAGTATTGAGTTGTCAGAATCTTTTTGTTACAAATGTTAACAGCCCTGTATTCCAGCATATGTTTAGAAGTATATTTTCAGCTTTCATTGTATTATGAAGCATTTCATATCTTAGCCTTCCTTTGATAGCTAATAACTACCTTGAGTTAATAGCACACTGTCTGATCTTCCAAACACCAAACAGAGATTACACCTTTCTAGCTCAGATAAAGTCTCACAATGAAATTCAATAATTCCAAATAAAAGAAATACTACTATAAGGCTTAAGAAACTTTAATAACTTCTTAATTCCTGAAAACAAACCCCGAAAAGCCTTTTTCTAGCACAGTAGATATTTGTATTTTGCATTTCAAAACCACCTTCTTACAAAAACCATTCCAGCACATTTGTTTCATTTATCTTTTACAAAAAGAGGACTGGTATTAATTCCCAGCTTCAATAGAAGATGACTGTAAGTACAATAGAAAGGTGGCTGCAATCAAACAGCAAGTCTACAAGGAAGCTAAAACATGCCCTTTAGTCTCTTCTGAGATACATGTGTAGACCGTGCACATTTGTGACATAGGTATACATGTGCCATAGTGGTTTGCTGAACCCATCAACCCATCTTCTACCTTAGGTATTTCTCCTAATGCTACCCCTCCCCTAGCTCCCTACCCATGACAGGCCCCAGTGTGTGATGTTCCCATCCCTGTGTCCATGTGTTCTCATTGTTCAACTCCCACTTATGACTGAGAACATATGGTGTTTGGTTTTCTGTTCTTGTGTTAGTTTCCTGAGAATGCTGGTTTCCAGCTTCATCCATGTACCCGCAAAGGACATGACTTCATCCTTTTTTATGGCTATGACTTTTAACATCAGGCTCTTGTCAAGGAGGTTTTATTTATTTGTTTGGGGATGTTGTGATGGTAGTCTACTTAGAGTTTGAGAATCCTTGTCTTGAAGTTTTACACATTATCTTGCTTTCTCTAAACCAAAACTATTTATAGCAATTTCATCTGCCCTAGTTTATAGAAATATACCACAGTCATTTTAATAATTTTTTCATGCATAACAGGCTATAGGTGCCAACCCAAACTCATATTTAAATTTATTGGTCAGTGTAACAATGTTGGGAGGTAGGGCTTATAATAGGTGATTGAGTTCTTAAGATGAATGAATGCCTTCCTCAAGAGACTGGATTAGGTCTCACAATACTCGGTTAGTTATCACAGGAATAGATTTATTTTCACAAAGTGAATTGTTATAAAACAGGTCAGCCTTCTATGCTGCCTTCCTTTCTTTCTTTGTACACACCCATTTTCCGTTTTCATATTTATTCCATGTTATAACAAAGCATGAGAACTTCACCAGAAGCCAACCAGAGGAAGTTACCTGACCCTGAATATCCCAGTCTCCAGAACCATAAGCTAAATAAACCTTTTTTTAATTTATAAATTATCCAGTCACAGGTATTTCATACAGTATTAAGAGCAAAATAAAATTTGGGACCTCAAACTCACTATGTCCAAGGGAAAAGTTCAACTTGGGAGCTGAGTCATGCAAAAATTGCCTTCCTTTTGTTCCCAGATAGCTGTAATTTCATAGGGTTACTTTATCATATGTATATATAGTGAGCTCCAAACCAATGCATTGTTCACTATTTCCACATCCCTTTCTTTTGAGATGTGAACTGTAGATTTACTGAGTACTAATCAGAGCCTCACAAGAATGTAACCACTTGCCCCATCACTTACCCTCCCTCTTTTGTGTTTTTCTTTTTTTTTCTTACCCTCTCACTTGCTCTGCCCTTTTTAAATAATTTCTCTCTTTGGAAAAAATAGCACAAGACACAGATCTTACTGTGACTTGCATAGTTTTTTTCCCCAGGCACGTCCTCAACCTTGGCAAAATAAGCCTCTAAATTAATTGAGATCTGCCTCAGTCACTTTTTGGTTTACAGTAGCAATAGAAAATAAACTAAAACAGAAAACTGGTACTTAGAAGTGGGTCATTTCTCTAGAAATACCTTAAAATGTGAAAGTGGCTTTGAAAGTGAGGAATGGGTACAGGTTAAAAGAGTTTGGAAATAAAGGTTAGAAAAAGCCTAGAATGCCATAAATGGAGTGGTAGTGATCATTCTTGTGAGGGCTTAGGAGACAAGAAGATTAGGAAAAGTGACAATTCTTAGATTACTTAAGTGATCATGACCAGAATGCTGAAAGAACTGTGGACAGTAAAGGACATTCTATTGAGGTCTCAGAGTGAAATGAGAAACATCTTACTGAGAATTAGAGTAAAGGCCATCCTTGTTATACAGTTGCAAGAAACTTGGTTGCATTGGGTTCATGCCCTAGGTCTTTGTGGAAGGTGGAATTTCAGAGTGATGAGCAAGGATTTTTTTTTTTTTTTTGTGAAAGAAATTTCTAAGCAAAATACAGGAAGAGCTGCATGGTTACTTTCAACTGTGTACAGTAAAATGTGAAAGCAAATAGAAGCAAAGTATAAAGATATGAAAAATTATCAGGCTGTCCACATAAAGAACAAAAAAGCACGTTGAGGAGAATAAAACAAGGGTGTATTAAAGATACCAGTTTTTAAAGAGAATCATACTGATATAAGGGAGCCAGAGGCTATTCATCATGACAGTGGGAAAAAGATCCCAAAGGTATTTCAGAGATCTTTTAAGTTGCTGGTCCCATCACAGGCCTAGAGGCCTAGAAGGAAAAAGTAATTTTGTGTGATAGGCCCAGGGTGCCCTCCACAGCCTCACTGATCAGGGCTTCCTCAATACTCTGCTCATTGCATTCCAGCGCAACACTCTTCAGCTGTTCCAACTGTGGTTCAAGTTCTTCTAGGTTCCTCTCCAAAGGATACAAGCTGTAAACCTTGGCAGTATCACCCACATCATAGCTTTTAGTAGACCCTGACAGAGCTTGTGCTGATATTCATAGGGTGCAGACATGCAGATTGCAAGAGTCATGGAGACATGGTTTCCTCCACTTAGATTTCAAAGGATGTTGCAGAAAAGCTGTGGGCCCAGGCAGAAACACACTGCAGTGGGGGAGCTTCCACGGAGAGTCTCCACTAGACTCCCAAGTGGAATTATGGGAGTGGGACTGCCACCCTCAGGATCCAGAACTGTACAGTCACTTACAGTGTGCAATGCCAGCCTGGGAAAACTGCAGGCACAAGTGTGCAATTGCAGCTTCTGAGAACAGCCATTTAGACTGAGCCCAGCAAAGCCATGAGAGCAGGGCTTCCCAAGACCTTGGTGGCCCAATGTCCACCCTAGTATGCCCATGAGGTGGTACACAGAATGAAAGATTGCTCTGGGATTTTAAGATTTAATGTTTGCCCTGCTGAGTTTTGGATGTGCTTTAGGCAAGTTACTCCCTTCTTTCTGCCTCTCTCTTTTGAAATGGAAGTATTTACCCTATGCCTGTCCTGTCACTGTATTTTAGAATTAGATAACTTGTTTTTAATTTTACAGGCTCACAGCTGGAAGGCGTTTGCCTGATTTCTCAGATGAAACTTTCAACTTTGCACTTTTCAGTTGATGCTAGAGTGCATTAAGCCCTTTGGGACTATTGGGACAAAATGATTGTATTTTGCATGTGAGAAAGACATGAGTTTTGGGTGACCAGGGATAGAATGCTAGGATTTGTCCCCTCCACGACTCTTCTTGAAATTTAATTGCCAATGTAAAGGTGTTGGAGGGTGAGGCCTTTACGAAGCAACAAGGTCACTAAGATGGATTAATGTCTTTCTTGTGAGACTGGGTTCATTTTTGTGAAAAACGATTTGTTCTCACAAGAGGGGGTTGTTTAAAAGTAGGTCAGCCTCATTTGTCCTCTCCCTTTCTTTTCACATGGGCTTGCTTCCCCTTCTGCTTTTCTGTCACCCTGTGAAGCAACAACACAAGGCCCTTGCCAGACACCACCACCATGCCAGTGGACATCCCAGACTCCAGAATCATCAACCAAATAAATTATTTTCTGTATATATTACACAATCTTAGGTATTCTGTTATAGCAACAGCAACATGGACTAACACAATAGTTAAGAAACAATTTGAGGGGAGGAAAAATCCAAGGTGGCTGAATAGGAACAGCTCTGGATTGCAGTTCCCAGTGAAAATGCAGAGGGTGAGAGATCACTGCACTTCCAGATGAATTTTTATGGCCCACAGACCAGGATACTCCAGGGGGAAAAAGCAACACAAGTCTCCAGCACAGTTGTTTCAGCCGGTGCAGCAGGTCTCTGCACAAAAACTCACACAAATCCGGGCACCGTTGCAACTGGCAACTGGAACACCTGGGAGACAGAGTCATGAATCTGACTGAAAACAAAAGGGGGCTGAAACAGGGAGCCAGGTGATCTGGCTCAGCCAGTCCTGCCCCCACAAAGACCAGCAATCTGTAACGCTCTGGATTGAGAGTTTCACAGCAAGCACAGCTGGACCTGGGATGGTCCAGCTCTGTGGGGGAAGGGTGTCCGCCATTACCGAGGCAGTCAGCCATTGCCGAGGCAGTTCTAACTATACCCCTATAAACAAAATGCAAGGAAGTTCACACAGCAGCTGGGCAGAGCCCACAGCATCTCAGTAACACCTCTGCTGGCAGACTGTGACTAGGCTACCTCCTTGCTGGGCAGGGAATCTCTGAAGAAAGGCAGAAGCAAGACAGGAACTTATAAATAAAGCCCCACCATCTCAGGACAGAGCACCTGGGAAAAGGCGGTTATGAGTTCCGCCACAGCAGACTTAAATGTACCTGCCTAGCAGCACTGAAGGAAAGAAAGGAGCTCAAAGCTCAGCACTTGAGCTCCTATAAGGGACAGAATATCTCCTCAAGCAGCTCCCCAACTCCTGTATACCCAGAAATACCTCATAAAGGAGAGCTCTCAGGCTGACATGCGGTGGGTATCCTTCTGGGACAAAGATAACAGAAGAAGAAACAGCAACCCTTACTGTTCTGCAGCTGCTGCAGGTGATCCCCAGGCAAGCAGGGTCTGGAGTGGACCTCCAGCAGTCCTACAGCAGAGGTGCCTGTTAGAAGGAAAACTAAGAAACAGAAATAACTTCATCATCAACAAAAAGGACATCCAGAGACCCCATATGAAAGCCACCAACTACAAAGACCACAGGTAGATACATCCACAAAGATGGGAAGAAACCAGTGCAAAAAGAATGAAAGCTCTCAAAACCAAAATGCCTCTCCTGCTCCAAGGAATTACAACTTCTCACCAGCAGGGAACATGGCTGGATGGAGAATGAGTCTGATGAATTAACAAAAACAGGCTTCAGGAGGCCAGTAATAACAAACTTCTCTGAGCTAAAAGAACATGTTCTAACCAAATGCAAAGAAACTAAGAACTTTGAATAAAGGTTTGATGAAATGCTAACAAGAATAAACAGCTTAGAGAGGAATATAAATGAACTGATGGAGTTGAAAAACACAACACGAGAACTTCGCAAAGCATACATAAGTCTCAATAGCCGAATAGACAAAGCAGAAGAAAGGATATCAGAGACTGAAGATCAACTCAATGAAATAAAAGGAGAAGGCAAGATTAGAGAAAAAAGTGAAAAGACATGGACAAAGCCTCCAAGAAATATGGGATTATGTGAAAAGACCTCATCTACGTTTGATAGGTATACCTGAATGTGATGGAGAGAATGAAACCAAGCTGGAAACACTTTTCAGGATATTATCCAGGAGAACTTCCCCAAACTAGAAGGTAGGCCAATATTCAAATCCAGGAAATACAGAGAACACCATGAAGATATTCCTCAAGAAGAGCAACCCCAAGGCACATAATCATGAGAATCACCAGGGTTAAAATGAAGGAGAAAATGCTAACGGCAGTCAGAGAGAAAGGTTGGGTTACCCAAAAAGGGAAGGCCATCACACTCACAGCAGATCTCTCAGCAGAAACCCTACAAGCCAGAAGAGAGTGGGAGTCAATATTCAACATCCTTAAAGAAAATAACTTTCAACCTAGAATGGCATATCCAGCCAAACTAACCTTCAGAAGCAAAGGAGAAATAAAATCCTTTACAAACACGCAAGTACTCAGAGATTTCATCACCACCAGGCCTGCCTTACAAGAGCTCCTGAAAGAAGCACTCAACATAGAAAGGAACAACCAGTACCAGCCACTCCAAAAATATACCAAATGGTAAAAAGCATAGACACAATGAAGAAACTGTGTCAACTAAGAGGCAAAACAACCAGCTAGCATCAAAATGGCAGTATCAAATTCACATATAACAATATTACCTTAAATGTAAATGGGCTAAATGCCCCAATCAAAAGACAAAGACTAGCAAATTGGATAAAAGGTCAAAACACATCAGTGTACTGTATCCAGGAAACCCATTTCACAAGCAAGGACACACATAGGCTCAAAATAAAGGGATGGAGGAAGATTTACCAAGCAAATAAAAAGCAAAAAAAAAAAAAAAAAAAAAAAAAACAGGAGTTTCAATCCTAGTCTCTGATAACATAGGCTTTAATCCAACAAAGATCAAAAGAGACAAAGAAGGCCATTACATAATGGTAAAAGGATCAATGTAACAAGAAGAGTTAACGATCCTAAATATATACACACTCAATACAGGAGCAACCAGATACATAAAATAAGTTCTTAATGACTTACAAAGAGACTTAGAATCTCACACAATAATAGTGGGAGACTTTAACACTCCACTGTCAATATTAGACAGATCAATGAGACAGAAAATTGACAAGAATATCCAAGACTTGAGCTCAGACCTGGAACAAACAAACCTAATAGACATTTACAGAACTCTTCACCCCAAATCCACAGAATATACATTATTCTCAGCACCACATCACAAGTACTCTAAACTTGACCACATAATTGGAAGTAAATCACTCCTCAGCAAACGCCAAAGAATGTAAATGATAATAAATAGTCTCTCAGACCACAGTGCAATCAAATTTAGAACTCAGAATTCAGAAACTAACTCAGAATAGCACAACTTCATGGAAACTGAACAACTAGCTCTTGAATGTCGACTGGATAAACAATGAAATGAAGGCAGAAATAAAGATGTTCTTCGAAACCAATGATAACGAAGGCACAACATACCAGAATCTCTGGGACACATTTAAAGCAGTGTCTAGAGGAAAATTTATAGCAATAAATACCCATATGAGAAGAAAGGAGAGATCTAAAATTGACACCCTATCATCAAAATTGAAAGAGCTGGAGAAGCAAGATCAAAAAACTCAAAACCTAGCAGAAGACAAGAAATAACTAAGGTCAGAGCAGAACTGAAGGAGATAGAGACACAAAAAAACCCTTCAAAAAATTAATAAATCCAGGAGCTTGTTTTTTGAAAAGATCAACAAAACAGACAGCTAGCCAGACTAATAAAAAAGAAAAGAGAGAAGAATCAAATAGATACAATAAAAAATGATAAAGGGGATATCACCACTGATTCCACAGAAATACAAACCACCATCAGAAATTACTACAAACAATTCTACACACATAAACCAGTAAACCTGGAAGAAATTGATAAATTCCCAGATACTTGCACCCTCCCAAGCCTAAACCAGGCATAATTCGAAACCCTGAATAGACCAGTAACAAGGGCTGAAGTTGAGGCAGCAATTAATAGCCTACCAACCAAAAAAAGCCTGGGTCCAGATGGGTTCACAGCTGAATTCTAACAGACATACAAAGAGGAGCTGGTATCACTCCTTCTGAAACTATTCCAAACAATCCAAAAAAAAGGGAATCCTTCCCAAATCATTTTATGAGACCAACATCATCCTGATACCAAAACCTGGCAGAGACTCAAGAAAACTTCAGGCCAATACCCATGATGAACACAGATGCAAAAACCTTTAATAAAATACTGGCAAATCGATTGCAATGGCACATCAAATATATTATCCATCATGATCAAGTAGGCTTCATCCTGGGGATGCAAGACTGGTTCAACATATGCAAGTCTATAAACTTAATTCACCACATAAACGGAAGCAAAGACAAAAACTACATGATGCAGAGAAGGCCTTTGACAAAATTCAACAGCACTTTATGCTAAAAACTCTCAATAAACTAGGTATCAAGGGAATGTATCTCAAATTAATAAAAGCTATTAACCACAAACTCACAGGCAATATCATAATGAATAGGCAAAAAATGGAACCATTCCCTTTGAAATCTGGCACTCAACAAGGATGCCCTCTCTCACCACTCCTATTCAATATAGAATTGGAAGTTCTAGCCAGAACAATCGGGCAAGAAAAAGAAATAAAGGGTTTCAATTAGGAAAGGAGAAAGTCAAATTGTCTCTATTTGCAGATGACATGATTGTATATTTAGAATACCCCACTGTCGCAGCCCAAAATCTCCTGAAACTGATAAGCAACTTCAGCAAAGTCTCAGGATATAAAATCAATGTGAGGAAATCACAGCATTTCTATAAACCAATAGCAGAATTAAAGAAAGCCAAATCAAAAATGAACTGCCATTTACAATTGCTACAAAGAGAATAAAATACCTAGGAATACAACTAACAAAGAATGTAAAGGACCTCTTCGAGGAGAACTACAAACCACTGCTCAAGAAAATAAGAGAGGACACAAACAGATGGAGAAACATTCCATGCTCATGGCTAGGAAGAATCAATATCATGAAAATGGCCATACTGCCCAAAGTAATTAACAGAGTCAGTGCTATCCCCATCAAGCTACCTATGACCTACTTCAGAGAACTGAAAAAAAAATCACCTTAAACTTCATAAGTAACCAAAAGAGAGCCCACATAGCTAAGTCAATTCTAAGCAAAAATAACAAAGCTGGAGGCATCACACTACCTGACTTCAAACTATACTACAAGGCTACAGTAATCAAAACATCATGGTACTGGTAGCAAAACAGAGATACAGACCAATGGATCAGAACAGAGGCCTCGGAGGCAATACCACACAACTACAACCATCTGATCTTTTCAAACCTGACAAAAGCAAGCAATGGGGAAAGGATTCCCTGTTTAATAAATGGTGTTGGGAAAACTGGCTAGCCATGTGCAGAAAGCAGAAACTGTACCCCTTCCTGACACCAAAATTAACTCCAGATGGATTAAAGACTTAAACATAAGACCTAACACCATAAAAACCCTAGAAGAAAACCTAAGCAAAACCATACAGGACATAGGCATAGACAACAACTTGATGACTAAAACACCAAAAGCATTGGCAACAGAAACCAAAATAGACAAATGGGATCTAATTAAACTCCAGAGCTTCTGCACAGCAAAAGAGTCAACGGGCAACCAATAGAATGGGAAAGAATGTTTGCAATCTACCCATCTGACAAAGGACTTATATCCAGAATCTATAAATAACTAAAACAGATTTACAAGAAAAAAACAAACCCATTCAAAAGTGGGCAAAGGATATGAACAGACACTTTACAAAAGAAGACATACATGAGGCCAAGAAACATGAAAAAATGCTCATCATTACTGGTCATTAAAGAAATGCAAATCAAAACTACATTGAGATACCATCTCACGCCAGTTAGAACAGTGATCATTAAAAAATCTGGAGACAACAGATGCTGGAGAGGATATGGAGAAATAGGAACACTTTTACACTGTTGGTGGGAGTGTAAATTAGTTCAACCACTGTGGAAGACAGTGTGGTGATTCCTCAAGGACCTAGAAATAGAAATTCTATTTGACCCAGCCATCCGATTACTGGATATAACCAAAGGATTAGAAATCATTCTACTATAAGGACACATGTACACGAACGTTCATTGCAGCACTGTTTACAATAGCAAAGACTTGGAACCAACCCAAATGCCCATCGATGATACACTGGACAGGGAAAATGTGGCACATATACACCATGGAACATTATGCAGCCATAAAAAATGATGAGTTTGTGTCCTTTGTAGGGACATGTATGAACCTGGAAACCATCATTCTCAGCAAACTGATGCAAGAACAGAAAATCAAACACCACATGTTCTCACTCATAGGCGGGTGTTGAACAATGAGAACACATGGACACAGGGAGGGGAGCATCACACACTGGGGTCTGTCGGGGGGGAAATAGGAGAGGGACAGCGGCAGGTAGGGAGTTGGGGAGAGATAGCATGGAGAGAAATGCCAGATATAGGTGTTGGGGACAAAGGCAGCAAATCACACTACCATGTGTGTACCTATGCAACAATCTTGCATGTTCTTCACATATACCCCCAAACCTAAAATGCAATTAAAAAAAAAAGATCATACTCATTGCCTCAAATGAGAAGAAAGAGAAAAAAAATGAGTCCCTAAAAAAATCTGGAGACAACAGATACTGGAGAGGATGTGGAGAAATAGGAACACTTTTACATCATTGGTGGGAGTGAAAAGTAGTTCAACCATTGTGAAAGACAGTGTGGCAATTCCTCTAGGACCTAGAAATAGAAATTCCATTTGACCCAGCAATTCCATTACTGGATATATATCCAAAGGATTACAAAGAGTTCTATTATAAAGATATATGCACATGTATATTCATTGCAGCACTGTTTACAATAGCAAGGATTTTCAAGCAACCCAAATGCCCATCGACAATAGATTGGATGGGGAAAATGTGGCACATATACACCATGGAACACTATGCAGCCATAAAAAAAGATGAGTTTGTGTCCTTTTTAGGGACATGGATAAACCTGGAAATCATTATTCTCAGCAAACTGACACAAGAACAGAAAATCAAACACCGCATTTTCTCACTCATAGGTGGGTGTTGAACAATGAGAACACATCGACACAGGGAGGGGAGCATCACACATGGAGGTCTGTTGCCAGCGACTAGGGGAAGGACAGTTGAGGGTAGGGAGTTAGGGAGGGGTAACATGGGGAGTAATGCCAGATATAGGTGATGGGGACGGAGGCAGCACACTACATTGCCATGTATGTACCAATGCAACAATCCTGCATGTTCTTCACATGTACCCCAGAACCTAAAGTGCAATAAAATATGTAAATATACAGAAAGAAAAAAACTGTTTGGGGCCACGCGTGGTGGCTCACACCTGTAATCCCAGCACTTTGGGAGGCTGAGGTGTGCAGATCACGAGGTCAGGAGATGAAAATCATCCTGGCCAACATAGAGAAACCCCTTCTCTACTGACATACAAAGATTAGCTGGGCATGGTGGCCCATAGCTACTCGAGAGGCTGAGGCAGGAGAATTGCTTCAACCTGGGAGGCGGAGGTTGCAGTGAGCCAACATTGCACCACTGCACTCCAGCCTGGCAGCTGGTGACACAGCAAGATTCTGACAAAAAAAAGGAAACAATTTATGGCCAGACTGAATGGTTCTGTGTTGCAGTTAATTTCTAATTTCAGGTTCTTGATATTAGAACCTGCTATGTATAACAGGTTAGGTTAGAACACATATACCTCTACTAAGTAGTTGTTAAAAACTAAACTGGATTTAACAGATACTACCTGTCCAGATAATCTGTGATGTGCTGTTGGTGCAAGATATTTTGGAGGTGAAAAGGCAATTATTTCGTTAACCAAGAATTAAACAAAGTTGTATTCTGGTCTGTATTTCAAAATTTTTAGGAGGAAAGGAGCTTAATATATTTGTTATATTTTTATTATATAAAGAATTGTTAGTACAATTGTAATTATATATGAATATGCATATTCACATTCACTTAAAAATAGAAAAATAGTAAGCAGTAACTAGGACTGCATGTCAAATAGTAAGTAAATGATGAATTCATATATGTGGATTCATTTTTAGAATAATTTTGTTTTAAATGTGATACATGTTTTAAGAGCTTTAATTTTACATGGTTAAGTTAAAAGTTAAAAAATTCAGTACTCAATATTTATTTTTATACATGTTTTTTAATCAGGAGACTTATCTGCTTAAAATAAGAATCCTATATTATTCTGAGTTTTCCTATGGCAAAATAGCACATTCAGTCCATTTATACGACATATGAGCATTTTTAAGGTAAATTATACTGCCCTAAATAATACACGCTTTCAAGATTAAGCAAATATGGTTGATCAGAAAGCACATAATATTATAGCAGAAAGAATCCTCTCATTTAAAAGCTGAGAAATCAGAACTTGTGGAGGGAACTTCCCATTTCCTGCCTTCATATCATTCTCTCTTTTGACATGTATTTATTTTAATCTCTTTCCATATGACACATATTGCATATATACAGATTAAAAGTATTTACTGAAAACCATCTTTGTCTAGTCCAAGATGCTAAAAAAAAAAAAAAAAAAAAAAGAGGGAAACAAAATAAACAGACTAGTTGCCCCATAGAGTTTCCTAGGAAATAAAGAACATAATTTTAAGTACAATCCTTCTTTGGTATCACTCAGGATTAGTTCTACAGTTCCTCACAGTGGATACCAAAATCTTCAGATATGCAAATTTCTTGCATAAATTACGGCATAGTATTTGCACATAGCCTATGCATATTCTTCCCATGTAGTTAAAACCATCTCTAGATGATTTATATACCTAATACAATGTAAATACTTGTAATTGGTTAGAAAATGGTTAGACAGTACCATTTTATTTATATTTATTTATATATGCTGTATTGCTAATTTTGCTGGGTTTTTTTCCTGAAGATTTTTCAATTCATGGATGCTTTAATTGCCAATGCAGAACCCATAGATGTTAAGGCCCGACTGTATTTGTAATTAAATTCTCTTAAGTGTTATAAAGGAAAAGAATGTACTATGAGATCTCATTGAAATCTGAAGTCTTAGTGAATAGAAGCTAAACAGGAAGAGAGAGGGAGAAAGGCAGAATGAAACCTCTAGGAAACACCTTCAGTAGGAATAAGCATGATGTATTAAAGAAACTGAAAGAAAATTATAATGGCTGAAAAACATAGACTAATGGGAAGAGTTGTGTGAGATTATGCATAGCCTTTGTCTTTTCCTAAAAGCAATGAGAATTAAGGCAACAAGGAATTCAACATAGTGAAACTGTAAAATCAGATTTGCATTTTATTAAGTATAGGAAACAGACTTGAGTTAGGGAGTGGTAGTTGTAGAGGAGATGAGTTAGGGAACTTTTGAATGTTCTGGGAAAAAGGTGTTAGTTGGCTGTAAACCTACTAAGAGGGACAGAAGAAACAAAAATGAAAAATCTTATAATATTTGGAAGAGAAATCTTCATGTCTTAGTGATTGATGATTGTGAATGAGCTAGGGGAAAATATCAAAAGAAGGATCCTATGATCCGTAACAATGCCACAAAATGCACAGTACTTCCATCCACTGAGCATCAGAACCTGGAAGAATATGCTCAGTGGAGATAAATTATAAAATGATATTTTTCAAAAGTTAAATTTGAGGTGCATTTGTGACATTCCAGAAGAAATATATTTTTTAAAAAATACAGTTTAAGATGCATGTCTACATAACAAATAAGAAATCTACATGGCAAATAAAACTCTGGAAATAATTGGTACAGAAGTATTCAAAACATGTTAATAAATGAGATCACTTAGGAGGGAAATATGGAGTAGAGGAGAATAGAAATTCCCACACTGAATAGAGAGATAAGCAAGAATATGCAGAGATTCATCACAGTAGCAGACAAATAGGAAGAAAGCAGAAGTATGTGGTGAAATGTAAGTGAAATTCAGTATTACGAAAAGGAAGAAATAATTTTGTCAAATTTTCCAAGACATAAAGTAATTTAATTTGGAAACTATCCATCGAATAAAGACATGGAAGTCTAGAAAAATGAAGTGAGAGTTTTCTTACAGTTTTTCTTAAATAAAATAGGATACAATTTTTTAAACAAAAAGCCAAAGTATTGGAATTAGACCCATCTGATACAGAAATAGAAATGAAGAAATGGACAAGTAGGGTATTCAATACTTTTTCTTTTTTAGAGAAAGGTGGTAAGTGGATAAACAAGTTGACTGAATAAATATCTGTTTTGTGTTGTTTTAATTTTTAACTTGTGCAAGGATTCAGATTGTGTAAGTGCCAATTTAAATAACCAAGTAAATGTTAAAAAAAAAAAAAAAGGAAAAATAAATAAAGTAATAGATAATAGTATCAGGTCCTTGACAGGTAGAAGTGCTATCAAACATTTCCCTGAGATAGAGTTCTAATTATTCCTTTTCTACATATTCTTTCTTCTCTTGTCTGATCTCAAAATAACGTATTTGTCTTAGAAGTTATTTATATGACTTATTATTTATATTAGCAGTTACCAAACTGTTTTAGGATGCCTTTAAACTAAACAAGTATTGAATACTCCAACAAGCTTTTGCTTTTAGGGATTATATCTATCAACCTTTACCATTAGTAGTAACTTTTACCATATCAGTAACTAAGACTAACAAATGCTAAAATATAACGTATGCTTTTATATTCAAACTTTTACCTTATTAGTAACTAAGACTAAGAAATGTTAAAATATAATGTATACTTTTATATTCAAATAAATATATCATATGTTAATATAAATATCATATTTTTATGAAGAACCAATGTATTTCCAAACAATCATTTAGTGAGAATTGTTTATTTTTGCAAAACTCTGTCTGGATTAACATGACATAGCTGTTTGCTCGTATCTGCTTCTGCATTCATTTTAGATTATTAATATTTTTCTTTGATACTATGCCAAATCTTACAAATTAAGGTGAATTTCAATGTGGAATATGAAAGCAATGTCAAAGAACTTTTATTCCCTGAAGCCTTAAATACCATATGTCTATCTACAATTTGTATGGGACTTTTAACTGATTCATGACTTTGTAACATCATATACTGGTAATTTGAGAATTACTGGGTCACTGAGTTATAAAATACCTAAAAAGTCTCATGTGTTATCAATGCGACTGATCTTATCGAAAAAATCTTTAAGTATTGGGAACCTATCAGGCTCATGGTCCTATATACAAGATTTCCTACGTCCTATTTTTTTTTAACCTGAAAGCTTAAATGTTATCACTGGCAATAAATACTGTCAGTTTTATTGCTTTAGAGTGATAGATTCAATTTGTTCATTTTGAGAAAACATCCCCTAAATACTCAAACCTGAATTAAACTCTGTCAGACATTCTTTAAAGTTAAATGATGTTCCGTTAAAAAAAAAAAAAAAAAAAAAAAAGGCTACTTTAGTTCTCAAAGAATTGCACAAGCACTGTTCTTAGAGATCATCACTTTACTCGGGTATGGAACCAAAGTGTTTTATATATACATCTCATTTTGTTACACAGAATACTTAAAAAAAAATCTAGATTTAATAAAATTTGTTACTTATACTTCTTCATAAGGACATTTTTAAGTAAGGACATTTTAAGTAAGGACATTTTTAAATTTTTTCCTCCAAGAGCAGAGCTCACCAGGCTCAGTGGCTCACACCTATAATCTCAGTACTTTGGGAGGCCCAGGCAGTGGATCACGAGGTCAGGAGTTCAAGAACAGCCTGTCCAACATGATGAAGCCCGTCTCTACAAAAAATACAAAAAATAACTGAGAGTGGTGATGCACACCTGTAGTTCCAGCTTCTTGCAGGGGTGAGGCAAGAAAACTGCTTGATCCTGGGAGGCAGAGGTTGCAGTGAACCAAGGTCGCACTACTGCACTCCATTCTGTGCAACAGAGTGAGATTGTCTCAAAAAAAAAAAAAAAAAAAAAGAGCAGAGCTGGCAGTAAAGAATATACTGACTACTAGGACACTTTAATGTCAATACCTTGATTTCTGCCAAGGCACCAGCACTTTCACCCATCATGACTTTGTTTCATTGGTGCAAGTATCAGCACAGTGAAAAAGGAAAATAGCATCTTGTTTTATGAAGAAAATAGTTGAAACCTTTCAATTGCTCCTGAAAACGTCCCAGAGCCCTAGGGATTCATGAACCACAGAGTGCACTGCTGGTATACAGCATTCATTCTGCAATTGACTCTAAATGCTTTCAAAATATTTCAGATGCTTTTTAGTCACTCACCTGCACATTTTTTAAAAGTTAAATTGATCTTTATGTGAATTTGTGTTGTTTTATAAGACTAGACCGTTTCCCTCTTTTAAAATACTTAAGTTCTATTACTATTCTTAGTTATGATACGCTTTCACTCAAAGTGTTCAAGAAACTGTCAACTGAACATATTTAAACTATTTTAGAAGCTTTCTGCATTCCAAAGTAAGTCTGCATTAATGCAAATTATTCAAAACCCTGTGTGTTGCATAGGTACGACTTACGTAAGAAATATTTGCTTCGTTTAATTCCTTTCTGTCAACTTGCTTCTTTTCATATAGACAGTTCATTTCCATTTATCTCTGTGAGAGCTCAATTGTCTTTGATGACTCGAGATTAAAAAAAAGTCAAAAGAGAGAAAATATGTGTCATTCATTTGGGCAAATTATAAGAAATAAAATGTGTGCGATGAAGACCTGGTGAGACACTTTTCAAGAGCAAAGTTTAAAATAGAAAACTACTGATCTTGTACTGGGGAAACAGAGATCCTAATTGCTGTCTGTAGGTGGAGAGAAGTAGCTTCTTTTTTTCCAAAGATTAAGTGAATAAGGATATGATTCTTAGGGGAATCAAGAATGGGCAGTGGCTCTATCTTCTCTTTTGCTTACAACTCACATCTGTCATTTTCCTTCCAGTAAGTACTGGAAATGGACATAAACGTGCCTGCATCACAACTAAATTATCCAAGTGAGGAAATCGGTGTCCTCATTTTAAGATGTTCTGTTCAAACTAAAGTAGTCTCAGCAACTTTACCCTGAGAGTTTCCTGGGATGCTTTGAAATGCTCTTTTATATACATTTATTTGGTGCAACCAACGTTGATCCAATGCCAAATCTGTCATAGACACTCTAAGAATATAAAACTGAATATAACTTGGTCCATTTCTGTAATGTATTTATAAATTAGTGGAAAAAATAACATATTCACATATTGCTAGATTACTCAAAAGTAACTCATGATAAATTCTCTAAAGGTTAGAGGTAAAGATAAAAATGAGGAAGAAAATAAGTGAAGGTGACATTTTTAACTGAACTCTCAATGGGGTAAGATTTTAACAGGTGGTGAAAATTACAAATGCATTCCAGGTATAAATGAAATATGAGGTATAAAAGACACAGAAGAAAAATTGTAAGTAATAGTCAAAATGTGCTTGACAGTTGGCAATGAACTCAATTAATTGAAGCCAATTCACAAGGACTTAATACAGAAGAGAAAAATGAATTAACATCAGACAGCTGTGCTTCAATTTAGGTTATTTCACTTATATTTATGTGAACTGGACACATCTTCTTATCCTTTTATGACTCAGTTTTTCATCTGTAGAATTAGGATTATAAGCCTTGCCTTTCCTACATTATTAGACTCAAATAACACATTCACAAATGTGCAAGAACTATGAAATAATATTCTTCGTGGGTTTTTAATTTGTTTTAAATATTTTTTAATATTTGAGCTGGAGTCTTGATCTATCACCCAGGCTGGAGTGCAGTGCTGCTCTCTCAGTGCACTGCAACTTCCGCCATCTGGGTTCAAGCGATTCTCCTGCCTCAGCCTCCTGAGTAGCTGGGACTACAGACATGCACTACCACACCCAGCTGATGTTTGTATTTTTAGTAGAAACCAGGTTTCATCATGCTGGCCGGGCTGCTCTCAAACTCATGATCTCAGGTATCTGTCCACCTTGGCCTCCTGAAGTACTGGGATTACAGGTGTAAGCCACCAAACCTGGACATCATGTGTTTTATCATAATTTTTACTTAAACAATTTTTTAAAATATTTATTATAATACCTGCCTGAAATATATACATCAAAATTTAGTATTTGTCAAAGGTAAAAATGCAAACTAGGAGGATAAAATAGAATATGTGTTACATAGTTTAGAGCACCACTAATAAAATTTTCTGGAATGTTGGGAATATTCTAGATCTATCTTGACCAATATAGTGGCCACTTGCCACATTTGTCTATTCAGCGATGTGAAATATGGTTAGTGCAACTGAAAAACTACATGTTTAATTTTTCTTAATTTTAATCAACATAAACAAGAGTTAAGCACATGTGGCAAGTGGCTCTGGTATTAGTGCAAGTTTCAAAAATGGTACCTACAAGACCAAAAAAAAAAAAAAACAGTGACTGAACATTTTTTATTATTCGTATTTCTACTGAGTCTAAGATTTCAAAGTAAAAATGATAACCATGAATCTCCTAGAGACAAATGAAGTAATTATTTTAAATAGCCACTGACTATGGAAGATTACTTAACGTGTAATTTTTTTTAGTTCACAGAGAAAAGCAATGATCAGGTTACTTTACTTTTTCATTAAAGAAACAAGTTTCTGCATGAAATATACAGATTACATATAATCAACAAAAACGCCAAAGACTGGAGAAGTATTTCCAATACATAGGACAAATACAATGCTAATTGCCTAAAAGTATAAAATTTTGTCATTCAGTAAGAAATACTTATAACTTAATAATAATTAGATGTAGGACATGAATAGGAAAAGAAATATAACTGGGAAGTAAACATTGGATCAGTGATCAGTATGATTATTTTTCTTTTTAGATAGAGAGAGATTTAACAATTTGGGGAGTGGATGCTGAAAATGTCTATGAACTAGGCCACTCTATACATGGATAAAAGGCATTAAATTGATGTAGCCTTTTAAGCAAACAATTTTGCAAAATAAATTTCAAAATGTATTTTTAATTAAACAAGAAACTATACTTCTAAAAGTTAATGTGGAGAAATAGGAACATTTATGCATTGTTGGTGGGAGTGTAAATTAGTTCAACCATTGTGGAAGACAGTATGGAGAGTCTTCAGAAATTGAGAACTAGAAATACCATTTGAGCCAACAATCCTATTACTGGATATATACCCAAAGGATTATCAATCATTCTATTATAAATACACATGCACAAGTATGTTTACTGCAGCACTCTTCACAACAGCAAAGACTTGGAACCAACCGAAATGCCAATCAATGATAGACTAAAGAAAGAAAATGTGGTGCATATACACCATGGAATACTATGCAGCCATAAAAATGGATGAGTTCATGTCCTTGACAGGGACATGGATGAAGCTAGAAACTATCCTTCTCAGCAAACTAATGCAAGAACAGAAAACTAAACACCTCATGTTCTCACTCCTAAGTGGGAGTTAAACAATAAGAACACATGGACACAGGAAGGGGAACATCACACACCAGGGCCTGTTGGCATGAGGGAGTGGGGAGGTGGGATAGCATTAGGAGAAATACCTAATGTAGATAATGGGCTGATGGGAGAAGCAAACCACCATGGCATGTGTATACCTATGTAACAAACCTGCACGTTTGCACATGTATCCCAGAATGTAAGAAACAGACACAAATACGAATGAGATATTCATTTAAGACTGCTCATAGGAAGCCTTCTTTGGCCCTGTGGCTGCTACTGTCACCATGGAGAAATTGTTGGAGCTGGCAGTCTAGGAATCAATCTTCTCTCAGCCTTTAAGCTCACCTGGTCAGAATCCTTGGATGAGCCTATGGGACCCTTCCTCCTAGCCCTGTGGTTTGGAACCAGTGGCTTTGGGACTGTAAGAAGATGGACAAAGATTCTCAGGGGCTGATAGATTCATCCCTGATGGCATCAGGCACTGCCAGTCACTCAGAGGATGAGGAGTCACTGGCAGGGCAGAATCGGGCCTCCTCCCAGGCCTTGGGCACCATCTGTAAATGGAGAAGCTCCTCCAGGTTCATCAAGAGGAAGAAGTTCAATGATGAGCTGGTGGAGAACAGCCTGGCAAAGGGGGCCAGTGGGGTGGAACCAGGGTACTGTTAGGGGAGTGAACCCTCCTCCAGTGAGAAGAGGGTATCCAAAGCCCCCAGCACTCCTGTGCCACCCAGCCTAGCCCCAGCCCCAGGACTCACCAAGTGTGTGAAGAAGAGTAAACAGCCACTTCAGGTAACCAAGGATCTGGGCCACTGGAAGCCTGCAGATGATCTCCTGCTCATCAATGCTGTGCTGCAGACCAACGACCTGACATCCGTCCACCTGGGCATGTAGTTCAGCTACCACTTCACCCTTGGGGAAGTCCAGGAGTGCTAGTAAGCTCTGCTCTATGATCCTGTCATTCCAAGTTGGCCTGTCAGGCCTTGAGGCAGCTGCACCCAGATGTTATTGCAGCCATCCAGAGCAGAGCCCTTTTCAGCAAGGCTAAGGAGCAGCTGCTGAGCAAAGTGGGATCGACCAGCCAGCCCATCTTGGAGAACTTCCAGGATCTGCTACACAGACACCCTGATGCCTTCTACCTGGCCCATACCACCGAGGCCCTGCAGGCCCACTGGCAGCTCATGAAGCATTATTACCCACTGGACGGCCAGAAAATGCAGTCACTGCCCAAAGGGGACCAAGTGCTGAACTTCTCTGATGCAGAGGACCTGACTGATGACAATAAGCTCAAGGACATGTGAGATGAGGTCCTGGAACATGAACTGATGGTAGATGACTGGCGCCAGAAGTGAGAGATTCAGCAGCTAGAACATGAACTGTGTAAGTGGCAGGTGCTAGTGGACAGCATCACAGGCATGAGCTCTCAGGACTCACAACCAGACACTGGCGGTGCTGTGGGGCCGCATGGTATGGCACCTGATGCACTCACGCGAGATCGCCCTGGGCAGAGCAACCAACGATAACCAGATGCATGTGGACCTGTCTCTGGAGGGTCCTGCCTGGAAGATCTCCCGGAAACAAGGTGTCATCAAGCTGAAGAACAAGGGTGATTTCTTCATTGCCAATGAGTCGATGGCCCATCTACATCAATGGACAGCCGGTGCTGTGTGGCTCCAAATGGCACCTCAGCAACAACTCTGTGGTGGAGATCACCAGCCAACCATTCATCTTCCTCATCAACCAGGACCTCACTGCCCTCATCCGGGTAGAGGCTGCCAAGATCACACCACAGTGAGGAGTGGCAGCAGGACCCCTGGGCCCTCTCTAGCCTGTTTCCCCTGTCACTCCAGCCCCCTTGAGCTGGGAACTCAGGCTCCCGGAAAATACTGCTGAGTGGACAGTGTGAGGCTCAGCTGCAGGCCATTGATTTGAGCCTTTGAGGGAGAATAGGGCTGGATTTTTTGAAGCCAGCAGAGGCTGAGACCCTCTGGCTTCCCTAGAGCCAGAGCACCTCCCCCTCTTCCTCTCTCTAAAAACAACCCCTACCCTCATTGTCACCTTCACTCCTGTGTCTCCAGCTGATTAGCTTCAGACTCTTCCTTTTTCTTTTGTAAATAAAAAGCACCAGGTTAAAAAAAAAAAAAAAAAAAAAGACTGCTTATAATAGTAAAACTGAAAATGATGAAAATATATAAATATCAACATATAGCCAAGATATATTCTTAAGTTCAAATTGCTGAATAGTTTGTTCATACTAGAGATGGGCCAAATGTGCATTTGTTCAGACCCAGAATTGCCAATGTTAAAATTACTATTCACCCAAAGCTGAAGTTCAGGCCAAATAACAGCAGCTTTCTGAGATCACAAAAACAAACTTTTATCAGAAATTACTAACATAACTATTTAATTTCACACTTTAGTTGTCATTTTTTTTAAGTTTTACAGAGTACAGGCATAATTATTTCAGTCTGCTGCTAATGACCATACATACTATAATTTTGCTCATTTTCAAATGAGATCAGTAAAGGAGGAAAGTTTTGAATCGTTATTCTTCTCTAAGACTTTCTTCTCATCTTTATCCTTATAATCTTTTTGTTCTGATCAAAAGTAATTTATATTATGTATTGTACATGGTTTTCAAAATCTTACCCCTCACTGAATCTGAAAGGAGAAAGTTGACAATATACTCTTAATTTGTCATCCCAATGATAAAGAATCCTCAAACACATTTTATTAAGAGACTCGTGGCCTATGTAAAAATTAAATTTAGTTTTTACAAGTTTATTTTGTTTAATGTGATGAATGATAGAATATTAAATAAGTCTTGAATCATACGATCTAAGCTTTATTACTGCAGTCTATATTATCATTTAACATTCATAAACTTTGACTCAAAAGGGCAATTCTGTTCCTAAGTTTTCTGCCTAATTCCATCTCTCTTTCAATCTGTTTTATTTACTTAATTATTAGTTAAGTAAATATATCTTTCAGTTTTCTTACCTACTTGAAATTTAATCATTTTTGTACCTAAAATTATCACCTTCTGCAATCATTAATTCTTTTATCATTTGGCAGTAATAACATCTTATAGCAATAAATATTTAACTGACAGAATTCCAAACCTAAAGCACGTAGGAATATTTAACTCCTAATTTCATCTAGCAAGTTTAGAAAAATTGAAAGTGAACATGTGTATTGAGCAATAAGTCAGAATGTTATGAGTCATTCCTGTTTAAGCATGATGTTAATCATTGTTCATTGATCACTGATAAGATAGAAGTTCAAGAATGTCAAAAATGACATTGAAGTAACTGTTTAAATATCGGCTTTCCAAAAGCCAAGCATGATTCAAGGCTTAATAGAAGATTTTTGTTAAACAAAAAATTGAAGCTCAATCTTGGTGCCTGATAGACAGATACATACTGAAATAGATGTTGGGTAAATACTTGATAGCAAGCTGGTTAGATACATAATACTGAAGGACTGTGTGAAGGAACACTCAGTCCACAGGGGCATAGTTTCAAAGGCAAGAGCTTCCCAGTGCCATGCCTCCATCCACCTCCCCATTGGGAACCTAGAGTTCTTTGACTTTCCTGCATGCAGGCTAGGTAAAATTCAAGTATATTCCTCTGTTTAAAAGCCTGTGGAAAGTTGTGGGAGGAAAGGGCTCTGTGGCAGACCAGACAGCCAATCTGATATTAAGTCAAAGATCAATCACTCCAGAGGAAGTTTAAAAGAACTCCTCTCGTTGGACAAGAACATGAAATGGTGGGGGAATAACTCCAAGATTAAAGTCCCATTAAATTACTCTCTGCTAAACTCTTTGGGTCTGACATTTACTTGAACAGTAAGCTCACCACAGCTCCAGGGTCCCTTCCTCATTCTTGTGGCAAAGGGAGCCCAAGAACCTCAGGCACATCCAACTGGGGAGGGAGCTGAGCCCTGTCCCATCCCATGACCCAGTTACATCTTTGATGCACCAGCCAGAAGAAATGTCATGAGGGACTGTGTTACTTCAGAGCAGTGAGTGTATCAGACCCCTATATCTTTCTAATCTGTCCTATTTGCTTCTCTTAAATCCATTAAGGAGAAACACCAAGCAGACGCCACCTGCAGAAACCGGGCAGCCAGGCCACTGTGGCTTGCAGCCAGCTGGCTGCAGTCATCGGTGAAGCAGGCAGGTACAGATCAGCAGGGAGAAGGCTGGAAGGCAGCTGCAATACAGGAAGGTACCTGAGGAAGCCTCCTCCGGGGCCTGGCCATGCCAGCCACAGTGCAGGAACACTCTTCCCTGTAAGCGGCCCACTAACCCAGGAACACTGGGCCACTGGCTTGCCAGCTGCACGTCCCAGCCATGAACTCAGCACAGGGCAGAGCATTGTGCACACTGTAAGGCCCAGCTTTTCAATAGCTCAGCTGCTGGGAATTAAAGGTAAGGGCACCCCCACCACTGGTGAGGAGAGGAGAGGAGTGGGTGAGCTAACCCAAGCCAGCCTGCAGGAAGGAGCTGCAGGGAGGCACCTGTAGCAGGGAGGGGCCCAACGTGAGCACATGGCCCCAGCAGCCACCATGGCAGGCAGCAGCACCACAGACAGTGCAGCAGTGGCATTATCAGCACCAGAGACCCCTGCATGTGGGGCCCTCAGGCTTATGTCTATAGGACCTCCTGCAGTATAAATGCACAGAGCCAGTTCCCTTAATCTGCAGTGCTAGGTTATGTCTTAACAGAGCCAGTCTATCAGTGGGTACTGGGGGCTATAGAACATTTTGTTTTTTTTGTCACCCACAAATTTCCTGATGCAATTGAATGGTGTCAGAACTTAATGATGTACAATTTGTCTTGCCTAGGATCGGCTCTCCGTAAGGCAGAACTTCTCCATCTAGAATACCATAGTCAAACCTGGTCCAAGACTCAAGTAGTTAATTACAGGTCCCACAACCCTAGGCATATTCCTAAAATAGAAGGTGGGGTTGGGGAGGAGGCCTGAGTCCTGAGGGCATTGTTTCAGCCTCAGCCATGTGGCCATCCAGCCTTCTTTAAGATTGATGTGCTTAGAGGTCCCTCCCAAGGAGTTTATCCTCTTACAGCAGTTTTATGATCAGGCCTACCTTAACTGAACTTTTGCTAGGGAATATTGGCACCCATCACTCAAGTCTCATTGGCCTAGTTTTTCAAGGACATACTGGTACAGAACCACTAATCCCAGCAGTTCCGTGTCCTGATGGTGGTCAATAAGGACATTTAGACAGTGAGGGTATGCCCTAATGCGGTAAGCATGATTAAACCCAGCACATGAGGTGCCCAGAAGAGGATCATGCATCTAGGGTGCAAGGAAATTACAAGGTGCTATAACTGGAGGATGTCCCAGGGCTAGCATTTGCAAAGAATAACCAGTGATGCAGGCATTCCTGTGTTTGTTTTTGCATTCCTGTGTTTGTTTTCAGGGGTGCTACTCTTCCCAAGGCAAGATCACCCTTAAAGTGTATCCTGGATAACTGGAACCAATTTGGCATATGATCTTTGAAGAAGCAACAGTTCATTTTTCTCAGCAAAACAGCATGGCCACGATACACTCTGCTGAGTGGAGAAACCTGATCTCCTAAGAGAAATATATATTATAACACCATTGTACAATTAGACCTGTTCTGTAAGAGCAAAGGTAAATGGATTGAGGTCCCCTATGTGCAAGTTTTCTTTTCTCTAAGATATAATCCTCAACAATGTAAAGCTTGTACTCTATGCCCTACCAGCCCTTCCTCTGGACTACCCCCACATTTAGAACTCCCTGTGGCTCCTCCCTCCACCGATGCTGACCAGGTCTCCTCAGGTCCTACCACCCAAGAGGAATCAGGGAAGGCCAAAGCAGCCAAGGTACTTCAAGCTACTAGGGTGCACCAGATCTGCGCCCTACAGGCAGTTGGAGGAGAATTTGGTTCAACCAATGTACATAGTCCCTTTTCACTTTCTGACTTAAAGCAAACCAAGGTAGACTTAAGAAAATTTTCAGATGACCCAGACAAGTAAACATGTTCTACAGGGCCTGCGTCAGTTCTTCAAATTAGATTGGAAAGATATTGTATTATTGCTTAGTCAAACCCTAACCAGCAATGATAGAGAGGCTGCTCTAGCAATGGCTCAAGAGTTTGGGGACACATGGTACCTTAGTCAAGTACATGACCAAATGACGTCAGAGGAGAAGGATAAATTTTCTACAGGTAGACAAGCAGTCTCTAGCACAGACCCTCGCTGGGATCCTGAGTCTGAACAGGGGGACTGGAGTCATAGGCACCTATTAACCTGCATACTTGAGGGATTAAGGCGAACTAGGAAAAAGCCCGTGAACTATGCAATGTTATTCACCATAACTCAGGGAAAGGAAGAAAACCCAACAGGCTTCCTTCAGTGGTTACAGGAGGCCTTAATAAAGTATACTCCCCTGTCATCAAACTCCATTGAGGGTCACTTAATACTGAAAGACAAATGCATTATGCAATCAGCAGCAGACATTAGGAGGAAACTCCAGAAGCTGTCTGGGGGCCAAAACAGAACCAAGAATCATTACTAAATCTAGCAACCTCAGTGATTTATAATAGAGACCAGGAGGAACAGGCTGAAAGGAACAGGAGAGACCAGAGAAAAGCTACAGCCCTAGTCATGGCCTTCAGACAAGCAGACTCAAGGGGCTCAGAGGAGAGAAAGGCTGGGGTTAGTCAACAGTCTGGCAGAGCTTGTTACCACTGCGGCCTAACGGAACACTTTAAGAGAGATTGTCCCCAGAGGAATGGACCACCTCCTTGTCCTTGCCTACTGTTCCAAAGGGATCACTGGAAGGCATGCTGTCCCAGGGGACAAAAGTTCCCAGGGCCTGAGGTGGCTAACCAGATGACCCAACAGGAGGACTAAGTGTGCCTGGGGCAAGGGCCAGCACAAGCCATCATGCTCACTGAACCCCTGGTAAAGCTAACCATAGAGGGCCAGGAGGTTAATCTCCTCCTGGACACTGATGTGGCCTTCTCTATTTTACTTTCCTGTCCTGGACAGTTGTCATACAAGTCTGTAACTGTCCAGGGAGTCCTAGGACAAGCAGGCTCCCAATATTTTTCCCAGCCCTTAAGCTGTAACTGGGGAAATATACTCTTCTCACTATGCCAGAAAGTCCCACCTTCCTCATTATGCCAGAAAGTCCCACTCCCTTACTAGGGTGGGACCTGTTAGCCAGAGCAGGAGCCATTGTCTATATGAAGACCATCTGGGAGGAAATCTCTCTCTGCTACTCATTATTTAAAGAAGGAATTAATCCCAAGGTTTGGGCAACGGATGGACAATTCGGACAGGCAAATAATGCATGCCCAATTCAAATAAGAGTAAAGGATCCCACCACTTTTCCTTACCAAAGACAGTACCCCCTGAGACTGGAAGCCAAAAAGGGGCTACAGGATACTGTAAAGAACTTAAAAGCTCAGGGTCTAGTTAAGTCCTGTAATAATCCTTGTAATCCTCCAATTTGGGGAGTACAAAAGCCTAACAGACAATGGGGGCTGGTGCAACATCTCAGGTTTATTAATGACGCTGTGATCCCTTTATACCCAGCTGTACCCAACCCTTATACCTTGCTCTCTCAAATACCAGGAGAGGCACCATGGTTTACAGTACTGGACCTTAAGGATGCCTTTTTCTGTATTCCATTACATCCTGACTCCCAGTTTCTGTTTGCCTTTGAAGAACCTTTAGACCAGAGTTCTCAGCTCACCTGGACAGTGTTACCCCAGGGCTTTTGAGATAGCCCCCACCTGTTCAGCCAAGCTCTTGCTTAGGACCTTAGTCATTTTTCACATCTAGGTACCCTAGTTCTTCAATATAAAGACAAGTTACTTTTAACTGCCAACTCAGAAACCTGGTGTCAGCAGGCCATACAGGACCTCCTAAACTTTTTAGCCACCTGTGGATATAAGGTTTCCAAACCAAAAGCCCAACTTTGTAGGCAAGAGGTGAAATACCCAGGGCTTGTCTTGTCTAAGGTCACTCCAGCCCTTGATAGAGAATGTTTCCAACCTATACTGGCCTTCCCCCATCCACAGACCTTAAAACAGTTGAGGGGATTCTTAAGAATAACTGGTTTCTGCTGATTATGGATTCCCAGATATAGTGAAATAGTGTATCTGGGAATCCATAATCAGCAGAAACCAGTTATTCCTAAGAATATACTCTGAACCCCTACACACTCTGATTAAGGAAACCCAAAACGCTAACACTCATCTAATACAATGGGGCCCTATAGCTGGGGCAGTCTTTCAGAACCTAAAGCAGGCACGACTGCAGGCTCCAGTTTTAAGCCTTCCTACAGGGAATGACTTCTCCCCATATGTTACAGAAGTCAGGAGTGGCACTGGGGGTTCTCACCCAGACATGGGGGACCATGCCACAGCTGGTGGCATATCTAAGTAAGGAAACTGATGCAGTAGCAAAAGACTGGGCACACTGCTTGTGGGCCATAGCCACAGTGGCCATACTGGTCTCAGAAGCTGTTAAAATAGTGCAAGGAAAAGATCTAACTGTATGGACTTCACATGATGTAGCTGGAATTCTGGCCTCTAAAGGAGGCTTATGGCTAGCTGACATCCACTTACTGAAATAACAGGCCTTAATGATTGAAGGGCCTGTACTTCAGCTGCACACATGTGCAGCCCTGAATCCAGCTATGTTTCTTCCTGAGGAAGAGGCAAAGAACATGACTGTCAGCAAGTTATATCCCAGAACTAAGCAGCTCCAGAGGATCTCTTAAAAAAAAATCCTCTAGCCAATCCTGACCTTAACCTATATACTGACAGAAGCTCATTTACGGAAAATAAATTTCAAAAGGCAGGATATGCAGTATTCAGTGATCAAACAGTGCTTGAAAGTAATTCCCTTCCTCCTGGAACTAGTGCCCAGCTGGCAGAACTAGTAGCCCTCACTTGAGCTCTAAAATTAGGAAGAGGAAGGAGAATAAACATACACAGATTCCAAATATGCGTACCTGGTTCTGCATGCTCATGCTGCCATATGGAAGGAAAGAGAGCTCCTAACCTTAACAGGAACTCCCACTAAATAGCATAAGAAAAATTTAGACTTATTACAAGCTGTCCAGGAACCCAAAGAGGTAGCAGTCTTTCACTGCCAAGGCCACCAGAAAGGAGATGAGAAGGAAGCAGAGAGTAATCATCAAGCTAGCCCACAGGCAAAAAGGGCAGCTAGACAAGAATTTATAGAAGGACTTTTAATATGAGAAAACCCTCTCCAGGGAACTAGACCTCACTACTCATCAGAAGAGGTAGAGTGGGCATTCTCCCAGGGACATAATCTTCCTTCAGAATGGCTAGCTACTGAGGAGGGAAAAGTACTCCCACTTGCTGCCAGCCAGTGGAAAGTACTTAAAACCCTGCATCAAACCTTCTATATGGGTATAGAGAATACACATCGGATGGCCCAATCTATATTTACAGACAAAAGTCTCTTTAAGGCTGTCCAAAAAATAGTCAAAGGATGTGAAACATGCCAGAAAAATAATCGTGTGGCACATCGCAAAGCTCTTCCTGGGGAACAGCGAACCGGTCATTACCCAGGTGAGGACTGGCAAATGGACTTTACCCATATCCGTAAGTCTCAGGGATATCAATATCTGTTAGTATGCATAGATACCTACACAAACTGGGTTGAGGCTTTCCCCTATAGAACAGAAAAGGCTCAAGAGGTAATAAAAGTCCTGATGAAATAATCCCTAGATTCAGACTCCCTCACTGTCTTCAAAGCGGTAACAGCCCTGCCTTCAAAGTTGCAGTAACCCAAGGAATTTCCAGGGCGTTAGGAATACAGTATCGTCTCCACTGTGCTTGGAGGCTTCAGTTCTCAGGGAAAGTGGAAAAGATGAATGAAAATCTTAAGAGACACCTGAAGAAACCGGCAAAGAAAACCCATCTTACGTGGCCTTCTCTATTACCAACAGCACTCTTAGGGGCCCAAAACTCTCCTCAGAAAATAGGACTCAGCCTCTATGAAATGGTTTATGGATGGCCCTTTCTTACTAATCTTCTTGTATTAGACAGGAAAAGAACAGATCTGATAAAAGATATAACCTCCTTGGCTATGTACCAACAGACTCTTAGGACCTTATGTAAAGGACACTCTAGGAAAAAGGGAAAGAGTTGTTCTGTCCTGGAGACTTGGTGCTTATTAAATCTCTCCCTTCAGACTCTCCCTCTCTAGGCCCATCATGAGTAGGACCATTTTTGGTTATTCTGTCTACTCCAATGGCAGTTAGGTGGTGGGAATTGACTAATGGATTCATCACACTTGGTTGAAGCCTGAGACACCTCCTGAAGAAAATCATAGGCCCTCCACTCCACAGTCCAAAGTTCTGGGAGATGGCCTTTCATACACCTGTGAGCCATTAGAGGATCTATGTTTGCTCTTTTGACAAAATCCCCAGGAAAGTAACTACTCATAAGTCTAACTTACATCCTAGCACTAACAGAACTATCACTCTTAACTTTACTACCTGCAACCAGACTCTATGCAATTGCCCCTATGGCTTGGTCTAATAGCTCTCCTCCTCTCCTTCCTAGTGCCCCCTATGATAATGTACACCAACTCTCAGGTTCAGAGTCTTCTCTTGACATGGCCATGCCATACTCAAACCCCAGTGATTCCTTTCATGGTGGTGGTAGGGGGGATGACAGGAAAACCTGATATTGGCATTGAAAAGTTACTACTTCTACCCAGTTACTATAAGCTATCTCAGGAGTTAAACACTATCATGAAAAAGGTTGCTAATTTTCTCTGCAAAAGCAGCTTAAATCTTTAGCTGCCATAGCTCTTCAGAATAGAAGGCCAGTAAGTCTGTTAACAGCAGAGAAAAAAGGAACCTGTCTCTTTCTAAAAAATATGCTGCTACTTCATAAACTAATCAAGTACTGTCTTAAAGTCAAAGAACTGAGGGACCAAATCAAGCACAGGCTAAAGATCTTCAAGCAAGAGGACCGTGGAGCTTGATTAACAGCTGGCTGTCCTGGCTCTACCCTCTCCTAGGCCACTTACAACCACTCTATTATTGCTGGGCTTTGGGCCTCTCATCTTTAACCTTCTTGTCAGGTTCATTTCCTCTAGAATTAAAGCCATAAGGCCACAAATGATCCTGAAAATGGAACCCTGGATGTCCTTGGCTCTAGAGTTCTATCATGGACCTCTAGATCAACCTGCACCCCTTGAAGACTACCCTCTGCAGGAAACCTCAACTGCAGAGTCTCTTCTATGCCCCAATTCAGCAGGAAATAGCTAAAGAGTGATCGATGCCCGTGTCCCACAGCAGTTGGACTTTCCTGTTGAGAGGGAGACTGAGGGACTATGTTAAGGAAAACCAAGTCCACAGGGGTGTGGTTTCAAAGACAAGAGCTTCCCAGCACCATGCCTCCATCCACCTCCCCATTGGGAACCTAGAGTTCTTTGTCTAACTTTCCTGCATACGGGCTAGGTAAAATTCAAGGTGTGCTCTTCTGTTTAAAAAGCCTATTGACAGCTCTGGAAGGAAGGGGCTCTGTTGCAGACCAAGCAGCCAATCTGATATCAAAGTCGAAGATCAAGCACTCCAGGGGAATTTTAAAAGAACTCCTCTCATTGGACAAGAACATGAATGGGGCGGGAATAACTCCAAGATTAAAGTCCCACTGCCCCTTACCTGTGTGGACTCCTTCTCTGGATCCCCTCCCACAGCAACGTGGGAGCTGCCTCTTCCTCCCTACCTGTGCAGATATCCCCTCCGGATTCCCCTCTCATGGCAGCATGGTAGCTCTCCCTACTTCTCTTTCTCTGCCTAATAAATTGCTCTCTGCTAAACTCTTTGGGTCTGACATTTACTTGAATGGTAAGCTCACCATGCCTCCAAGGCCCCTTCCTTATTCTTGGGGCAAAGAGAGGCCTAGGACCTTGGGCACATCCAATCGGGGAGAGAGCTAAGCCCTTTCCCATCCCACAACCCAGTTACAATACTGTGTGATTAGGAAAATACTGAATAAGTATATAAAACTATTTTAGCATGGCTATCATTAACTCTGAGGCAGAATTCAGTGTATGGGAACAGAGGGGTGCTGTTAATTTTTAGTTTATTTCTTTTTGTAGTATTTTGTTTTTTTAACAATAAAAATATTTTATGTATGGAAATATGCTACCTGATATTTCACATTTGGTAATTTTTGTAGAGAAAAACTGATTAATTTTATTTATTATTTATATATTTAATAATACTTAGTGACAACAGAGAAAGCCAATACACATTAAGCTAAATTTTAGAGAGATAAGACTATATTCAATTACAATATAATGAGACTAAACATGAGCCAAAATCTGTGTCTGTGTTTAGAATAAGACTAGCCAAGAAGATACTGGAACACTGGAAGCTTAGGGAGACAGTGATGGTGGTTAATTTTATCTTCACTGCTAGATTGTAACTGGGAGTTGATTTTTGAGTCAAGGTCTTGCCTTTCTTGCTGTCTTTATCTGCTAAGAGAGGTTTTACTGGGTGTATGATATTATTGACAAAATACTTATAAGTGATTGTCTTCTGTCACGGTCAGACAGAGAAATTAAAGGTTCCTTTTTTATATATCTATTCATAGAACCCATGGAAATCCTAATTCCTGGAAATGGGCATTTTACTTTAGAATGTGACTTCACAATATTCATACTAGTGAGTCAACCTTTCTGGAACCACAATTAAACTAGAAAAGTCAGTAGATACTTTGGTGGAAATTTCACAGTGTTGGCATATAATAAGGGTTCAAAAATATTTGTTGAATAAGCCATTAAGAATTCAGTAGCATTATTATTGCTTTGTATTTATGCATTTTATTAGATTATCTCAATTCACAAATCAATTATAAATCAATGAACTAATTTACAAAAATTGATTTCATGTTGGTTTTCTACATGAATTATAATAATTTTATAGAAGAGCTTAAAGCAGTATAGAGGCAAAAATGCATATCAAAAAAAGCATTCTATGTGTTAAGTAGTCTCTGCTTCCTACCTTCCCTATGATGTGTTTGACAGTTTATCATGTTGTTGAATTCAAAGTAATAATATAAGAGGCAATCTGAATCCAACTAAGGAATGTGTCATGACTTTTACTCTGGCCACTTAAACCACAATGAGAGTCAAAGTCTAAACAACAAGAGTCAAAGTCAAATTATATAATCTCCTACTTGGAAAAAAATACACTACAGCACTATACACATTGATAGAATCTTTTACTATTACAACTAATTATTTTTAGATAGATGCAAGGAAAGATTAAAATCTCTAGATCTGTAGTGTGGACACTAATAAACATTGTAAGGTTGCAGGGCAGAATTTTTTAGAAGGCAGAAAACTGGGAAGAAATCTTTCCTACCCAAATAACACAAGACAGCTGAAGAAACTAAAATATTATAACTTTCCTGGAGCCCATCAGAGGGTTACAGTTTCAGGGCAAACAATTAATGTAAACTCTAAGGAAAAGCAGGACCTACTAAGGGGATGAGGCATGAGCATTAGTTCGCCTGATGCAGAACACAGAAGGAATAGAAACCAGGTACCACGTAACGACATAAGAATTCAGTTATAATGCTTGATGGGTTGCTACAGAAGCAGTGTTTAGGGGAACCTCATGAGAGGCTAGAACCTCTTGAGGGATACAAACAAAAAGATGTCTGCTCAGTCACAGGCTGCTCTCCACAGATGAACTCCAAGTGAGTATAAGTAAGATCAGAGCAGCGTGGGGGATCAGAGTCACCCTCTCATGGTGTAACCCTGGAAGACATCAGGGCCTCCTGTGGGAAAGCTAACCCATGATCCTTCTCTAATGACAAGAGGAAACACAAAAGCCTTGTTACACAGATGAAGGCCTCTTGCAGCTGGGGGAAGTATAAAAGAAACAAAAGAGTTATCCTGGACACAAAACAGAAAACTATTATGGGCAGATTCATTAAGAAAACCCCAATAATGAGACACCAGGATTGGGCTTCTTCCTAAGACAGGACAATAGAAAACTCCTTGATTTCTAACAGGCCAGCAAGCATCAAGTAATCGGCAAGATAGCATCCTGTGGAGGAGGTGCAAGACATGGAGAGGCAGCCCTCTGAGGTGTACATACACAGAAAAGCCAAAACAATGGGTATAGAAGGAAAATTCTGATTCCATTTATCTAATATTTTTGGAAAGGCAATCCACAGTTAGAGAAAATAAATCAGCATTAGCCAGTGGCCGCAGATCAAGGGATTAGTTTACTACAACATGTACCAAGGGCACATTTTGTCATGATGAAAACATCCTATATCTTGATTGTTTTGGTTACGTGACTTTGCACATTTGTTATAACTCATATTACTGTACATTAAAAAGGGTTATTGTATGAATGTAAAGTATGTTAAATTATAATTTGTATTCTACAATATACATTATAATTATATATGTAAATTATCTCATTAACTCTGACTTTAAAAAATTCTGAGTCAACATAACATTGTTAAGTATCTTCAGGCTGGGCATGGTAGCTAGTGCCTGTAATCCCAGCATTTTGGGAGGCTGAGGTGAGAAGATCCCTTGAGCCCAGGAGTTCAAGACCAGATTGGCAATGTGGTGAAACCCCATCTCTACAAAAAATACAAAAATTAGTCAGATGTGGTGGCAACTGCCTGTGTTTCCAGATACTTGGGAGGCTAAGGCAGGAAGATCACTTGAGCTCAAGGATGTTGAGGCTGCAGTTAGCAGTAATCAGAGGAGGAGAGGTTTGAATAAGATCCATATTTCAAAAACTATGATGAAATAATTTGATTGAAACCTCAAAATCAATGGGGATGTTTATTTTATAAATGAAAACTATCATTTGTAAAAGTCAGCCAGAACATTAACCTACCTGCCTGGTTCTTTCAATGAAATTAGTTCCTCCCAAAAGAAATGGATTGGGAGACTTTAATAAACATTAAGAATACCTCATCCCCTGAAGATGAAGAAGATTTAATAAGAGTAAAGATAATGTACTAATATTTATTCTCTTTAAATTATTTCATATTTCTAGAGAGAAAGATACTATTTGATAATTATCAATAAATTGTTTTACTAAGCCCATTTTAGGCAATATCAAAGAAATAAAATATCTACAAATGAGACACATGATTAACTGAAAAATGATTTAACAATTCATCATGGCTCCTGGTGAAAGCCTCAAGGTGATATTTTTATAGTTTTATTTATTGGTCCTATCAGTGCATGAATGCTACTTGAAAGGTAATTATTATTGAGAGACTCTATTTTATTACTTAAGAAAGGTGAACATAACCTGAGATTTCAGCATGATATGTTAGGTATATTTCATTTTATTCCTGGGTACTCAATTCATCACACTTCTGAAGCAGTCCCCACAGGATTTAGTTTATTTAATATCAGTGATCCTCTCTTGCCTATACTCATCAATAATTTACATCTATGGGAATGAAGTGGTTCTGAATTTTGAGCACCACATAGTCCTACACTTAGCTCACTTATTGAAATTTCCAGGTAAGCAAAACATAGCTCCAACACCCAAGAAAGGCAAATAAATGCTACATTCATCTTGATGCTTCAGACATACACAAACTTTCTCTACTAGTACTGTTCAATAAACCTAAAATAGTTTCTTTTTGACCCTTTAACCAAATTTCATCCATGTGTGCTTAAATGTTTAAAAATGCATTAGTTCAATCTGCAACTGAATTTGACTTCTGTCACATTGACTATTGGTACTATTCAATAAAAACTCATGCACTTGAAAATTGTGGCATTTTTCTCTGTTCCATTCCAGAGTAGCATTTTCCATTTTTTTAAATCTTTTTTTATACATATATTTTATTGCACTTTAGGTTCTGGGTTACATGTGCAGAACATGCAGGACTGTTGCATAAGTACATACATGGCAATGTGGTTTACTGCTTCCATCCCCTGTCACCTATATCTGTTTAAGTCTTTAATCCATCTGGAGTTAGTTTTAGTGTCAGGTGTCAGGAAGGGGTCCAGTTGCTGCTTTCTGCACCTGGCTAGCCAGTTTTCCCAACACCATTTATGAAACAGGGAATCCTTTCCCCATTGCTTTTGTCAGGTTTGTCAAAGATCAGATGGTTGTAGATATGTGGCATTGCCTCCAAGACTTCTGTTCTGTCCATTGGTCTATATCTCTGTTTTGATACCAGTATTATGCTGTTTTGATTACTATAGCCTTGTAGTATCATTTGAAGTCAGATAGCGTGATGCCTCCAGCTTTGTGCTTTCTGCTTAGGATTGACTTGGCTTTGCAGGCTCTCTTTTGGTTCCATATGAAGTTTAAGATTTTTTTTTTCCATTTCTGTGAAGAGGGTCACAGGTAGCTTGATGGGGATAGCATTGAATCTATAAATTACTTTGGGCAATATGGTCATTTTCACAATACTGATTCTTCCTAACCATGAGTATGGAATGTTTTTCCATCTGTTTGTGTCCTCTCTTATTTCCTTGTAGTTCTCCTTGAAGCGGTCCTTTACATCCTTTGTTAGTTGTATTTCTAGGTATTTTATTCTCTTTGTAGGAATTGTGAATGGCAATTTGTTCTTGATTTGGCTCTCTTTAAGTCTGTTATTGGTGTATAGGAGTGCTTATGGTTTCTGCATATTGATTTTGTATCCTGAGACTTTCCTGAAGTTGCTTATCAGTTTCAAGACATTTTGGGTTAAGATGATAGGGTATTCTAAATATACAAACATGTCATCTGCAAATAGAGACAATTTGACTTCCTCCTTTCTTATTTGAATACACTTTATTTCTTTTTCTTGCCTGATTGCTCTGGCTAGAACTTCCAGTACTATATTGAATAGGAGTGGTGAGAGAGGGCATCTTTGTCTAGTGCCAAATTTCAAAGGGAACGCTTCCAGTTTTTGCCCATTCAGTATGATATTGGCTGTGGGTTTATCATAAATAGTTTTTATTAATTTGAGATACATTCTATCGATACCTAGTTTACTGAGAATTTTTAGAATAAAGGCTGTTGAATTTTGTCAAAGGCCATCTCTGCATCTATTGAGATAATTGGTTTTTGCCTTTGGTTATGTTTATGTGGTGGATTACGTTTATAGACCTGCATATGTTGAATCAGCCTTGCATCCCCAGGATGAAGCTTCTTTGATCATGATGAATAAGCTTTTTGATTTGCTGTTGCAATTGGTTTGCCAGTATTTTATTGAAGATTTTTGCACCTATGTTCATCATGGATATTGGTCTGAGGTTTTTTTTGTTTAGTCTCTGCTGGGTTTTGGTATCAGGATGACATTGGCTCATAAGATGATTTGGGAAGGATTCCCTTTTTTTTTGGATTGTTTGGAATAGTTTCAGAAGGAGTGGTACCAGCTCCTCTTTCTATGTCTGGTAGAATTCAGCTGTGGACCCATCTGGACCTGGGCTTTTTTTGGTTGGTAGGCCATTAATTGCTGCCTCAACTTCAGCCCTTGTTACTGGTCTATTCAGGGTGTTGATTTCTTCCTGGTTTAGGCTTGGAAGGGTGCAAGTATCCAGGAATTTGTCCATTTTTTCCAGGTTTACTGGTTTATGTGCATAGAGTTGTTTGTAGTAATCTCTGACAGTAGTCTGTATTTCTGTGGAATCAGTGGCAATATCCCCCTTTATCATTTTTTATTGCATCTATTTGATTCTTCTCTCTTTTCTTTTTTATTAATCTGGCTAGTGGTCTATTTTATTCTTTTCAAAAACCACCTCCCAGATTTATTGATTTTTTGAAGGGTTTTTCATCTCTCTATCTCCTTCAGTTCTGCTCTGATCTTAGTTATTTCTTGTTCTGCTAGCTTTTGAGGTTTTTTTGTTCTTTCTCCTCTAGCTCTTTCAATTTGGTGATAGGGTGTCAGTTTTAGATCTTTCCTTCTCATATGGGCATTTATTGATATAAATTCTCCTCTAGACACTGCTTTGAATGTGTCCCAGAGATTCTGGTACATTGTGCCTTAGTTATCATTGGTTTCAAAGAATATCTTTATTTCTACTTTCATTTCATTGTTTATCCAGTCAACATTCAAGAGCCAGTTGTTCAGTTTCCATGAAGTTTTGCAGTTCTGAGTTAGTTTCTGAATTGTGAGTTCTAAGTTGATTGCACTGTGGTCTGAGAGACTGTTTGTTATGATTTCCATTCTTTTGTATTTGCTGAGGAGTGATTTACTTCCAAATGTGTGGTTAATTTTAGAGTAGGTGTGATGTGGTGCTAAGAAGTATGTATATTCTGTGGATTTGGGGTGGAGAGTTCTGTAAATGTCTATTAGGTTTGCTTGATCCAGGTCTGAGTTCAAGTCCTCGATATCCTTGTTAATTTTCTGTTTCGTTGATTTAATATTGACAGTGGAGTGTTAAAGTCTCCTACTATCATTGTGTGGGAGTCTAAGTCTCTTCGTAGTTAGTTAAGAACTTGTTTATGTATTTAGGTGCTCCTGTATTAGGTGTGTATATGTTTAGGATCATTAGCTCTTCTTGTTGCATTGATCCTTTTACCATTATGTAATACCCTTCTTTGTCTCTTTTGATCTCTGCTGGATTAACGTCTTTTATCAGAGACTAGGATTGCCAACTCCTGCTTTTTTTTTTTTTTTTTGCTCTCCATTTGCTTGGTAAATCTTCCTCCATCCCTTTATTTAGAGCCTGTGTGTGTCCTTGCATGTGAGATGAGTTTCCTGGATACAGCACCCCAAAGGGTTTTGACTTTTTATCTAATTTGCCAGTCTGTATCTTTTGATTGGGGCATTTAAGGCTAATATTGTTATGTGTGAATTTGATCCTGCTATTTTGATGCTAGCTGGTTGTTTTGCCCATTCATTGACACTGTTTCTTCATTGTGTTGATGCTTTTTAACATTTGGTACATTTTTGGAGTGGCTGGTACTAGTTGTTCGTTTCTATAGTTTAGTGATTCTTTCAAGAGCAGGACTGGTGGTGACGAAATCGCTCAGCAATTGCTTGTTTGTAAAGGATTTTATTTCTCCTTCACTTATGAAGCTTAGTTTTGCTGGATATGAAATTCTAGGTTGAAAGTTCTTTTAAAGATGTTGAATTTTGGTTACCACTCCATTCTTGCTCATAGGGTTTCTGTCCAGAGATCTGCTGTGAGTCTGATGGTCTTCTCTTTGTGGGTAACCTGACCTTTCTCTCTGGTTGTCCTTAGCCTTTTTTCCTTCAATTTCAACCCTAGTGAATCTGTTGATTATGTGCCTTGAGGTTGCTTTTCTTGAGGAATATCTTCATGGTGTTCTCTGTATTTCCTGGACTTAAATGTTGGCCTGCCTTCCTAGTTTGGGGAAGTTCTCCTGGATAGTATCCTGAAGAGTGTTTTCCAGCTTGGATTCATTCTCTCCATCACATTCAGGTACACCTATCAAAGGTCGATTAGGTCTTTTCACATAATCCCATATATCTGGGAGGCTTTGTTCATTTCTTTTCACTCTTTTTTCTCTAATCTTGCCTTTTCATTTTATTTCATTGATTTGATCATCCATCTCTGATATCCTTTCTTTTGCTTGGTCAATTTGGCTACTGAAACTTGTGTATGCTTCACGGAGTTCTCATGTTGTGTTTTTCAGCTCCATGAGGTCATTTATATTGTTCTCTAAGCTGTTTATTCTCATTAGCATTTCATCAAACCTTTTTTCAAGGTTCTTAATTTCTTTGCATTGGGTTAGAACATATTGTTTTAGCTCAGATAAGTTTATTACCCACCTTTTGAAGCCTGTTTCTGTCAATTCATCAGACTCATTCTCCATCCAGCTTTGTTCCCTTGCTAGGGAGGAGTTGTGATCCCTTGGAGGGGGAGAGGTGTTCTGGTTTTGGGTATTTTCATCCTTTTTGCATTGGTTTCTTCCCATCTTTGTGGATTTATCTACCTGTGGTCTCTGTAGTTGGTGACTTTCGGATGGGGTCTCTGAGTGGACATCTTTTTTGTTGATGATGAAGTTATTTGTTTTTTAGTTTTTCTTCTAATAATCAGGTCCCTCGTCTGTAGGACTGCTGGAGTTCCACTACAGACCCTGCTTGCCTGGGGATCGCCTGTGATGGCTGGAGAACAGTAAGGGTTTCTGCCAGTTTCTTCTTCTGTTATCTTTGTCCCAGAAGGATACCCACCAGATGTCAGCCTGAGCTCTCCTTTATGAGGTGTCTCTTTGGATAAACAGGGGTCAGGGAGCTGCTTCAAGAGATGGTCTGACCCTTATAGGAGCTCAAGTGCTGAGCTGTGAGCTCCGTTGTTCCCTGCAGAGCTGCTGAGCAGGTATGTTTAAGTATACTGCAGTGAAACTCATAACCACCTTTTTCCCCAGGTGCTCTTTCCTGGGAAGGTGGGGCTTTATTTATAAGTTCCTGATGTGCTGCTGCCTTTTTTCAGAGATGCCTTGTCCAGCTAGGAGGTGGTCTAGTCACAGTCTGCCAGCAGATGTGTTGCTGAGCTGCCATGGGCTCTGCCCAGCTGCTGTGTGAATTTCCTCGCAGTTTTGTTTATAGAGGTATAGACGGAACTGCCCCTGTAATGGCAGACTGCCTTGGTAAATGCAGATTTCCTTGGTAATGGCAGAGGCCCTTCCCCCAACAGAGCTGGACCGTCCTGGGTCCAGCTGTGCTTGCTGTGAAACTCTCAATCCAGAGCATTTCAGATTGCTGATATCTGTGGGGGTGGGACCTGCAGAGCCAGATCACCTGCCTCCCTGTTTCAGCCCCCTTTTTTTTCAGTTGAATGGGTGGCTCTGCCTCCCAGGTGTTCCAGGCACCAGTTGAAATGGCCGCCCATATTTGTCTGAGTTTTTGTGCAGAGACCCACTGCACTGGCTGAAACAGACCCACTGCACTGGCTGGAAACTCGTGGCACTTTCCAGCCTAGGAGTCTCCTGATCTGTGGGCAGTAATGACTCACTTGGAAATGCAATGATCAATCACCCTCTGCATTGTTCTCACTAGGAACTGCACTCCAGAGCTGTCCCTATTCAGCCAACTTGGTTCCAAATTCCCCTGATTTTTTTAGTTTAGGCTTTATTACAGTAAACTTTTGCAGTGAATAACACAGGTGTATTGTCTCTGCCTCTAGTCAATAGCAACTAGGGCATATCCAGGTGTCTTAGACCACCTAGAATTCTCTTTGCCCTCTTGCATCACTGAACTGTAAATTTAAATCTATTGTACTACAATTCCTCACCAGAAATAAAAATACTCATTCTTTCCTCAGCAAAAATACAAATACTCATTCTTTTCTCAGCAGCTATTTAAAAAATGTATTTTCTTAATAACACCTTTTTTTTTTTAACTAAATACCAAAAGAGGGGAGGAAGCAAAGGAGGTAGGGAGGAAAAAAAGGAGGGAGACATGGGAAGGAGACATGAGTTGGAAATCCTGGGATGTCACATTACTGGCTGTATTACTTAGTTCATCTTGTGTTTGTGACCAGGAATACCTTTCAGGATGCCGTCCATTGTATAATGGTAACTGTTATGCAATCTCTCCTTTTCTTTTCTGTATTAGATACACAACATGCAATACTTCCTTTGTTAGATATAAAATGCTTCCTTTATTCTTTTCTCTTTATTTTTTTATAGACAGGGTCTCTCTCTGTTACTTATGCTGGAGTGCAGTGGTGCAATTATAGCTCATACAGCCTCGAACTCCTGTACTCAACAGATTCTTTTGCCTCAGTCTCCTGAGTAGCTAATTCTAGAGTCACATGCCACCACAATGGCCAATTATTTTTTTATTTTTATTTTTGTAGAAAAGAGGTGTCACTATGTTGCCCAGGTTAGTCTCCAACACCCAGCCTCAAGTGATCCTCCCGCCTTACTTAGCCTCCCAGTGTGCTCGGATTCTAGGTGTTAGCCACTGAACCTACCCTGTTATTTCTTAAGCAACACTTGGCAGCAATGAGTATAAGTGTAGTAAGGAGAGAACAGGAGAAGAACAGATGAGATTTCTTACCTTCCTAGGGCATTTGTCATAGAGGGGCAGAGCAGAAACAACTGTGGGGAATTTTGGAGGGGAGAGAGAATGTGCTACACATTTGGTTCAACACAAATTGAAGTATAACTGGTGACACGGCTCCAGGTGAGAAACACACACCCTTCCTTCTTCACTTGATTCCCACTGGCAAAGGCTGGCAAAGCTCACAGAATTAAGAAAGAAATAAAACACACAGATTCTTCTCCAAACATGGCTATATTTTGTTTTATTTTGCTAAAGAATGCACTGTAACCCATCCAGATTACAGTTTTCTCCTCTAAAAAACTGTTTGGAAAAAATAATCAATGCTTCTCATTAAGTGTTTTAGATATGAGGGGTCACTGTTTATTGTTCTCTTTTTAAGCATCTGTCCAGCTACTATAATTGAAAAGTTGTTTCTTGAGAACCCCCATTATAAAATATGAAAATAAAATTTAGATTGTGGTAAACTGAAAGAGATGTTGGCTTAGGAAGTACCGTGGGAGTCCAAGTATCAGTCACTTTGCTTCTGCAAGAGAGATTCCTCCCAGCTTTCTGGTAGCCCTCCCATCCCTTCTTTTTTTTAATTTTAAGGTTATTTTTCTGCACCCAGACTCTACCTTCCCTTTTTGTGACAACTGAGAGCACCTTCCCTCTTATGTCACTGTTTCATTTTCTACTGTCAGACTCTACGTACTTAAACATATGAAATCACTTGTTTAAACAAATCACAATTATACTTCTTCCCCATCTCCAAATCTTTTTCTCCTCCTAAACCATGTAGGGTTAATCATGTCCAAGTCTTACCTTCCTAAATATTTTCAAATACTTTAACAATTCATTTCTTATTATCTGAGTTCCCCTTTCAGTATCCAGTCTAGCTTAGTAAGTGTAAGGATAGACAGAGGGAAAGCGTAGAAAAGACATGTGGAAGTCCTACCTCATCTCCTTCCATCCATAGCACATGCCAGAAATGTATTCTCCTCTGAGTCCATTGGTAAGAATTCTCGCTTCCTACTCAAACTGCCTTTGCAAAATTTTAACTGAAGAAATTATGACAGTGAAAGAAATCAGACCTAACCGACTCCATCTTGCTTCTAACTTTTAAGCTGTCCTTGTTCATTCCTGGGCATAAGCAGATATAACTTTGAGAAGAAATTCAGTTTGTAGTTTGACTCTGAAGCAACATTGATAAGAACCCTTTCCCGGAAAGTCCACCTTCTTACCTTACCACTCTGCCTTTGCAGGACTAACTAATTAGCTACAAAATTAGAAGCTACAGTTTAGTGGCTGGGCAGCCTCTGGCCCTGAAAATCTGAACATCCCCAAATTGCTCCTGGGGATAACATCACTGTTGTTAAACCTAAGATCAGCACTTGAGATATTTTGCAGACCCTGCACTCCATTAATCAGCTACACTGCCCAGACCCACAATCTGGCTCAACCAGTTCTACCATCTCACCCAGGAACAGAAGACAAGAAAAACTCACTTCAACCCTCTGTAATTCCATCTCCAACCTGGCCAGTTAGCACTCCTTAGTTCCCAAGCCCCTACCCACCAAATTATCTTTAAAAATTCTGATCCCCTAATCCAATGCTCAGGGAAACTGATTTGATCAATAATAAAACTCCCGTCTCCCACACCGCTGGCTCTATGTGAATTACTCTGTTTCCACTGCAATTCCCCTGTCTGGATAAAATAGCTCTGTGTAGGCAGTGAACGAGGTGAATCCACTGGGTGGTTATACCACAAAACTCTTCCTGATTTGTAATTTCTGAATACCACCAGCTTCTATCCTATTTCTGTGTCTGTCTGTATGTGTGTGTGGGTGTGAGAGAGAAAAAGACAGAGAGACCCACAGAGCGAGAGACCCAGAGAGAGAGAGAGAGGGAGGGAGGGGCGGGGAAGGGGAGAAAGAAAAGACAGAGAGACAGAGGAAAACAAAGAGAGAAAGAGAAAGACCGGGGGACGGAGAGAAAAAGACATAGAGAGAGAGATCGAGAGAGAGAGAGAGAGAAGGAATCAGAGACAGAAAGAAACACCAAGAGAAAGACAGAGACAGAGACACAGAGAGAAGGACAAAGAAAAGCAGGAGGAGGAGGAGAAGGTAAGAAAAAATATGCCAACAAGTGAATCTCAGCAATCACACAACTTAGTCACTGTGGCCAGTAGTTGAAACAACATGGTAAGAACATGAAGTTCAAGGAGAATACCTTTCTGTTTGGCCCAGTCACCTTCAGTTTTAGCCAAAACTCTAATGTTATTGCATATAGCTGCAAGGAGAGAGGTCCCTGAGTGATCGGTTTTATGACAGGATTTGCACACCCCCTATAGGCAGAGAGGGATTATGACATTACAAAGAAGAAATAAGGTAGAAAGATTTAGTAGTGATACCATGTATCTTTTCTAGCTACAAACTTAATTATCTCTTAGCAGCCAAAATGTATTTTCTTTTAGGATGGGCAGATACAAGACAAGTCAGAAGCACATAAACAAAATTTTCTTCCTTTCTTATCTATAAAACATCCTAACTCCATCTGGAAACAGGTGGGCTATATGCTGATAGAGGTCACGTGTATCTCTTCAATAATAAGTTTTCTCGCCCTAACAAATGACCTAGAAGAAAGAAAACTGGATTGCTTTACTGCAACACTTCAAATCTCCTGTTCAATTATGTTGAGCTTCAACACTGACAAGCTTATTTTTGGTTTGCCTCTAATATTCATAATAAAAACTCTAACAAATGTTACTAAAATAATTTTATTCTTTAAGAATTCACAATTATTTCCATCATTCAGAAGGTATTGGATGCTGGTGAATGAGGAATGCTACAGTTGAGAATTTGGATATTTTAAAGAATTTTATTATTGATGAAAAGCAGTTTTTGCCTTTTGAAAGGTACTATCTACTTAGAAATTCATTGTACTACATTCCAATAACAGACATGTTCCAGGACTACTAATATATATATATACACACATACATACACACACACACACACATATACCTATATAGATACATATATATGTATCTTAATAGTGTATACATATATATCTTATATATGTTAGTATATAGCTTATATATATGAATATAAGAGGCTTTTCTAATACATGTGTGTGTGGCCGTATAGATATACAGACACACACATACATATTAGAAAAGCCTCTATTTATATTAGAAAAATGAATGTAAGAAAATGTCTATATTCTATTTTCTAATACAGAAAATATCTAACATTTTCTATATTATTTCTATATCTAACATTTTCTATATTAGAAAAAATACAGAGGCTTTTCTAATACGTATGTGTATATGTATATATAGATATACACACACATACGTATTAGAAAAGCTTCTATTTTTCTTCCAATGTTTTTCTTATTATTTACATAAGAATGTGGGAATATGTCACAGTGCTATTCTCTCTGACCTTTGGAATCCTTCTTGAGATACTAACTAAACTAACAGTAAAATGCCAGCAGATAGAGGTGAACTTAGCACTTGTGTGTCCTTTCTTCCTTTCAGCAGTCAAGTACAGTTCTTTCTGAAATTGCAGAAGCCTCTCAAGCATATAATTTGTGGCTTCCAATGAGTTTGAACTTCATGCTTGAAGTGACACACAACTAAGTGATTTAATTCATGCACCTGTATCTGGATTTTTTCCAGACTTAATGAAATGGGTAACTACTTCAGAATTTCCCTAACAAGTATTGAAGCAAGACATCAGAAAGGCCCTCACTGGCATATTTGGGCAGGAAAAGCAACAAAGTGCTTAAGGTTGAGCTGTGACAGGCATCCGGGTGCAGCCCTTCAGACAAAAACTGAGCGTTTCTTACTCCCAGGACCAGGCCCTTTGACTTCAATGATACACAATTTTCTCATTACAAAAACTGTTGTACCCAAAGGAATTCTTATCAGCTTTCTAATTATTTTCTCAGTTTGAAATAAGACTGTGTCTTTAACAGGAAAGAGGATTTGTCCTGTGACTGTTTTTGGCATCAACTCAACAGTACAGAGAATGAACACACAGGGGAAACACCCACCAGAGGACTCACAAAAGGAGAAAGGCATTTGTGACAATAAATGTAATTCTTCCCGCCCAGTGATTATCGCAATTTGAGTATTTGTGCAGCAGTCAATTACCATAGTCATCAGCTAGAGAAATTTAAAAAGTAAAAGCAAAACAAAACATTGCTTTAGCGCTCTGTTTTCCATGATACTATTTGCATAGTTACTACCGATGAGATCACATAATCCCTAATTCAGATACTTTGTGTTTTGGATCCATAGTCACTGTATCTGTATAACCCAGCTTCCATATAACTTACAGTATCCATAGCTGTATTCCACATGTAGACTCAACAAAGGCATAGCAGATAATTCCTCTATCTTTAATTTTTTTTTTTTTTTTTTTTTGAGATGGAACCTTCCTCTATCACCAGGCTGGAGAGCAGTGACACGACTATTGCTCACTGCAACTGTCATCTCCTGGGTTCAAGCGATTCTCCTGCCTCAGCCTCCTGAGTAGCTGGGACTACAGGCATGTGCCACCACACCAGCTAATTTTTGTATTTTTAGTATAGACAGGGTTTTACCATGTTGGCCAGGGTGGTCTCGATCTCTTGATCTACCCACCTCAGCCTCCCAAAGTGCTGGGATTTACAGGCATGAGCCGCCCTGCCTTTTTTTTTTTTTTTTTTTTGACAGTCTCCCTCTGTTGCCCAGACTGGGGTGCAGTGGCAGGATCTCAGCTCACTGCAGCCTCTGCCTCCCAGGTTCAGCAATTCTCCTGCCTCAGCCTCCTGAGTAACTGGGATTAAAGGCACCCACCACCACACCCAGCTAATTTTTGTATTTTAGGTAGAGACGGGGTTTCACTATGTCGGCCAGGCTGGTCTTGAACTCTGACCTCAAGCGATCCACCTGCCTCAGCCTCCCAAAGTGCTGGGATTACAGGCATGAGCCACCACACCCAGCCAACTGTTGTTTCTTTAGTGTGTTTTGTGACCAGTATTTTAACATTGATCCAAGTGGGCTTAGCAAACTGCATTTGCTTGTTCTTCATTCTGCTATAATAAAATTATATTTGTTCATGTTTCTTCTCTTAAGCAAAAATTATCAATGAAGTATAGTAATCCTTGAAATGGATCCAAACTGAAAATAAGATGGCAACAAACAGAAGTGAAGAGGTCATGACAGCATCATCAAAAATCTTCAGTTGAACCTAATGATTTATTGGGCAAGTGAATACAAAGGACAGAGAGCAGAGAGCATTGAAGAGTCTGGCAATGGAACGAGAACTCCTTAGAGTTCGTGAGACTTCAAGACTACATTTCCATCCTCAGGAACAGAAAAAGAAAGATCATTACATGGCTTTGTCATTTAATAGCATACGGCCACAGGGCAATCAGTTGACTAATCTGGAGGGTAATCAATTGACTGATCTGGAAAATGAAGGCTGTGACCTGGTAAATTTCTAACATAACTTTTAGTAATGCTTTCACTCAAACATAAACTTGGTATTTGCCATTGTGACCATATATTCAACATATTTTTGAACAAGTAAAAAGTAAATTATAAGAAAGATATTTCATGGTATGTAGGCAGAACTTAGAACAAGATCTAATCTAACCAGGGAAGTGGTCAGGAAAGGTCTCCTTGAGAAACTGTCATTTAAGTTGAAACTTGAAGGATTAGTGGGAGGTAGTTAAGGTGGAGGCTGCTAATATTATATATATATATATATATATTTTTTTTTTTATTGTACTTTAGGTTCTGGGGTACATGTGCAGAACATGCAGGATTATTACATAGGTACATACATGGCAATGTGGTTTGATGCCTCCATCCCCTGTCACCTATATTTGACATTTCTCCCTATATTATCCCTCCCCAACCTTCCCACCCCATGCTGTCCCTCCCCTAGTCCCCCGCAACAGACCCCACTGTGAGATGCTACCCTCCCTGTGTCCATGAGTTCTCATCATTCAACATCCACCTATGAGTGAGAACATGTGGTGTTTGATTTTCTGTTCTTGTGTCAGTTTGCTGAGACTGATGGTTTCCAGATTCATCCATGTCCCTACAAAGAACACAAACTCATCATTTTTTATGGCTACATAGTATTCCATGGTGTGTATGTGCCATGTTTTCCTTGTCCAGTCTATCACCGATGGGCATCTGTGTTGGCTCCAGGTCTTTTCTATGGTAAACAGTGCCACAATGTACATAAATGTGCATGTGTCTTTATAATAGAACAATTTGTAATCCTTTGGATATATACCCAGTAATGGGATTGCTGGATCAAATAGAATTTCTTTTTCTAGGTGCTTGAGAAATTACCACACTGCCTTCCACAATGGTTGAACTAATTTACACTCCCACCAATAGTGTAAAAGTGTTCCTATTACTCCACATCCTCGCCAGCATCTGTCTCCAGATTTTTTGATGATTGCCGTTATAACTGGTGTGAGATGGTATCTCAATGTGATTTTGATTTGCATTTCACTAATGACCAGTGATGATGTATATTTTTTCATTTTTTTTGGCCTCATATGTGTCTTCTTTTGAAGTGTCTGTTAATGCCCTTTGCCCACTTCTGAATGGGTTTTTTTTTTCTTGTAAATCTGTTTTAGTTCTTTGTAGATTCTGGATATTAACCCTTTGTCAGATGGGGAGATTGCAAAAATTTTTTCCCATTCTGTTGGTTGCTGGTTCACTCTAATGATTGTTTCTTTTGCTGTACAGAAGCTCTGGAGTTTAATTAGATCCCATTTGTCTATTTTGGCTTTTGTTGCCATTGCTTTTGGTGTTTTAGTCATGAAGTCCTTGCCTATGCCTATGTCCTGATGGTTTTGCCTAGGTTTTCTTCTGGAGTTTTATAGTGTTCAGTCTTATGTTTAAGTCTTAAACTGATAAGGAACTTCAGCAAAGTCTCAGGATACAAAATCAATGTGCAGAAATCACAAGCACTCCTATACACCAATAGCAGACTTAAAAAGAGCCAAATCAAGAATGAACTGCCATTCATAATTGCTACAAAGAGAATAAAATACCTAGGACTACAACTAACAAAGGATGTAAAGGATTTCTTCAAGGAGAACCACAAACCACTGCTCAATGAAATAAGAGAGGACACAAACAGATGTAAAAACATTCCATGCTCATGGTTAGGAAGAATCAATATTGTGAAAATGGTCATACTGCCCAAAGTAATTTATAGATTCAATACTATCCTCATCAAGCTACCTATTACATTCTTCACGGAACTGGAAAAAAATCACTTCAAACTTCATATGTAACCAAAAGAGAGCCCACATAGCCAAGTCAATCCTAAGCAAAAAGATTAAACCTGGAGGCATCACGCTACCTGACTTCAAATGATACTACAAGGCTACATTAATCAAAATAGCATGGTACTGGCACCAAAACAGAGATATAGACCAATGGAAGAAAACAGAGGCCTCAGATGCAATGTCACACATCTACAACCATCTGATGTTTGACAAACCTGACAAAAACAAGCAATGGGGAAAGGATTCCCTGTTTAATAAATGGTGTTGGGAAAACTGGCTAGCCAGGTGCAGAAAGCAGAAACTGGACCACTTCCTGACACCTTACACTGAAGTTCACTCCAGATGGGGCTGCTAATATTTTAGACAGGGCAACAGAGTATGTGAAGGCCTGAAGCTTAAAATGAATATGGCTTCGAGAGAAACTGCAAGAAGTTGAGCATGGTAAGTGAGGACCATCCTTGAAGTCAATGCTAAGATTTTTAGTTTTATTTTAAGAGCCATGGGAATCAAATCAAATGTTAAAAGGAACTTTGGATAAAATATGGAGAAAGGTTGAAAGAGAACAATAGTAGAGCCTGAAAATTAATTATGGACAATTGCAATGATTTTAAGACTGACATTATTTAGTTTTTGCTTCAGTGTGGAGACAAGGACAGGGTAAACACCAGTTTTTTCATCATATAACTTAATGCAGGATTGGGGACCCTGATGGACCTCAGAAATACTAGAGGATAAAAAGATTGGTGGTTTGATTGTTTGTATGTTTAGGGGAGAGAGTAAAAAAATCCATGTTCAGTTTTAAATATAGTTGCTTAAACATGTTTGTTTAAAACAGAAGAGTCTAGGCAAAAATAAAATAAAAAATAGATGTGGGACCTCTCAGCATACAAATGGAACTTAAATACAAGGGATTAGAACCCAAGAAAGTAGCAACTGAATGTAGAGAAGGAAAAATGTCAAAGTATTCTCAGAAATTGCTGAGAGACAAAAAAAAATCATATAGGTATAGTGTCAGGGAAGTGAAGAAAAGGATGTATTTTTAAAATCAGTGAGTGGCCAATAGTGCTGAACCCTGCTAAGAGATCAAATAGAGTAAATGAAAAATGTTCCTTTCATATCAACATCAAGAACATGGTGACTTAAGCTAGAATAGTTTCTATGCAGCAGCATTGCCCAACAGAACATTTTGAGATGACACAAATGTTTTGTATTTGCATTATTCAATATGACAGCCCCATCTGGCAATTGAGCACTTGAAATGTGGGTAGCAATGCTAAAAAATGGAATTTTTATTTTTACTTAAGCTTAGTTAATATAAATTTCATATGTGACTAGTAGCTGCATATTGGACAATACAGAGGGAGTATGGGGAAAGTCAGATTTTAAGACTGAAGAGTGAAACTGGTCATTATAGATAACTTGTCCATATAGTTTGCTACTATAGTGGAAGAACCCGGTAGGGAGTATGAGGTTCAAAAAGGGTGAAGTTTATGTATTTATGCATTTATTTATTGCAGATGGAGTCTTGCTCTGTTCCCCAGGCTGGAGTGCAGTGGCACGATCTCAGGTCACTGCAACTTCTGCCCCCTGTGTTCGAGCAATTCTCCTGCCTCAGCCTCCCAAATAGCTAGGACTACAGGCACATGCCACTGCTCCTAATTTTTTTGGTACTTTTAGTAGAGGTAAGCCTTCGCTGTGTTGGTCACGCTGGTCTCAAACTCCTGACCTCACGTGATCCACCCAACTGGGCCTCCCAAAGTGTTGGGATTACAGGTGTAAGCCATTGTGCCCAGCCTAGACAAACTTTAGAATATTCAAATGACAAGGAGCCAGAGAGAGGGAGAATTTGAGACACAGTACAGTGGGAAGTACTGAGAGATTTGTTTTATATAACATGAGGATGGCTCTTGGATTATACTCAAATGAAAAGACAAATGTGAATGATTAGACGTCAGTTTATAGATTTGGTTAGTGTAATTGCCATTTAAAGTCTTCCATTTACTTTACATAGTAGGAAGAAAGGTCATCTTCTGAGAGAGTGGAGGAAGGTGATGGGGCCAAAGGAGAATGTTCTCTCTTCCTAACAGGCTCACCTGAGTTCCCCAAGACTGATTCACATATTTGCCCCAGAGTTATTTGATTGCAAAGCACGCTGTAAAGGGCAACGAAAGATGTGTCTGCCTACAAAGATCTCCCTCAGGGACCTTGAACTCTCCTGTATTTCCTGCCATTTGAGTCAATCCCTGTGATCCTTTTGAGAAAACATGTATTTCAGTTAAGACATGAAATGAAGGACAAGCATTTATTTCCCTCATGTTAACAACAATTACTTTATCTAATTAACCAACAGATATTGCCACAAAATGCCAATCAGGAAAGAAGGCAAGTTTCTGGTCATGGAGGCTGCTGGAACCCACCAATTACTAGGCATGTGGGTGGTCGGGACACAATCCTGATCTTTAAAAGAATAAACTGGAACACTGCCAAAAGACAGTCAGAAAAAGGACTATTGCTAAAACTTGACTCCTAACTATACTTAAAGATAAACTTACATTATGTGTGGCACATTCTACCTATCCATTATCTCATCTTCTTAAAGCTCCTTTCAAGGTGACAGTTGTTATGGAACTAAATTCACAGAGAACAGATATGGCAGTGTTGGGAAGAAATATAGAGAGCTCTTGAAGTGGTTTATAAGAGGTGCCGTGGAAGAATATCAAACTGATGTGATAAACTTTTACTATGGTTAAATGCAAGGGTAAAGACCAACGGTGCTAAAGGAGGAGTATGAAATGTGAGTCCAGTAAACAGCTCAGGTGAGAAGAGTGAGGACAGAACAGTGACTTGAAGGACAGATTCTGAAAATCTTGTAAACAGGAGCTAGAATTCAAGTTGAAATGTCACAAGAAGGGCAGAAGAGGGGTAAGCCCAGAGCCCCAACAGGATACCATTCCATAGTTCAACTCAGTTCCAGCTGTGAGTTTGTTAGCACTCACTCACAGCATGACATAATCCTTCTCATAGTTCCAAAGGGAACTGTGGCACCAGGAAAAGGAAAAGGCCAGTAAACAACCAGGAAAAGGAAGAGCCAATACCCATGCTATTCAAGTGCGATAAGCACATGTAACTTTCCTTTGGACGTACAAACGTTTTAACAATTGTAACGTGAAATGGGAAAACAGCATTTAGCCTCCACAAACTCAAGCAATGAAATGTGATGCTGATAAAACATTATTTTAAATTCCATTTCATGTTTTATGAGGTAGTTAGAATTTTTATCAGATTATCACAGTTCAAGAATGTAGTTAAAATTATTTAACAGGATTAATCAACCTTAGTGCAAGCTTCCCCTTCACTTTACAACTATCCTGGCCCTTATTTAAGTTTTCTTTCGTGTTTTTTTTTGGTTTTTTTTTGAGGGGGGCGGTCATTTGATTTTTATTCTACAAATTTAAGACAGCTGCATTCTAAAGCTTTGCTTTAACAAAATCATCACTAAAGATTAGTAACAAATACATACAGTAAACATTCTAGAAGATTAACATAAAAACATAAGATACTTTTCTCTTATACTCACTGAGAACCAAAATATTCACAACCACAACAATGGCCATGATAAATGTTTTCAACCATACTTCTAGTGAGTAAGTCATAAAAATGTTGATTGGTTTTTGTACTTTTAAGTTCTATGTTTTCAACCTGTTAATGATGAACATGCTAATAAAATTGCTAGTCCAAAGAAATATGGTAATAAATTTGTAAGCTTCAGTATCAATAAGTTTGTAACTCAACTTCAGCACAGCTTCTATAGGTTACAATCCTATAAGCCCATCACAAAAGTTTTCCTTTCTTTAAGAACTTTCCTGAGTATGACATTTTGAGCTAAGGGTAAAACTGGACCACAAGTATCATATTAATTTGATATGGTTACCTAGGCAAATTTTATAATGCATATGAAGCCTTCATTGAGAAGAAATGCCTTCACTAATTATGAACATTTATGGAACCATGCCCACATTTAATTTTTGTAACTAATTATAAACTGATTATCACTATTTGTAAATTTCTTTATAATTACCACATCCAAAGTGCTCTTGCTCCATAATATTTCTCAGTTGTTGATTTTGGCAAATTATCTCAAAGACTTCTCGGGAAAATTCTTGCTTTACTAGATCAGTAATATTTAATGCATAAATGTTTTTTTTTTCTATGGAAATCTTCTCCTTCTCTAATGATTTGCGTACTGAATGTAATGGTCTATAAACCCATTACATACTTGCAGCATTACAAGACTTACCAAATAAAAGTATTGCATGGAATATACTTATATTAGAAATTTACTGTCTATCTAAAACTGAAGTTTAAATAAGCATCCTGTATTTTATCTGTCAACCCTAATTATTTGGTATTTTTTAATGAATACTGTGCATAAGCTTTCATCTTAAGAGTTCTTAATGGTTTCCATCTAAGAGAGTGCCAAATTATAGACTCTTGTGGCCTTAAGTTTTGGGAACTGCCCGTAAAAGAGTTATGCCATGGAGATTTTCATAGAGAGCAATCTAATTAAAAATATTTCTCTATTATTCAAGTGGGACACATCACATTGTTCCTCTAACTTCTCTGTTGAAGAAACTTGTGTTTCTCACAGATTTGATGGGTTACATTTCCCCCATTCTTAAGAGGAAATCACTTATTTCCCCAATACCTGTGATGGTGTCCTTGAAGATTCCTTATCAAACTGCCAATCAAATATCTTAAGGACAACAGGTTTATATAATTCTACACGTCAGTTACTTTTAGTCTACCCTTGAGATCATTCAGTCATTTTCTAGTCTCCTGGAATAAGTGGGTTAGACCGAATAATCTATGAATGTCTCTACCGAAAAAAGAAAGAGAGAGAGATGGAAAGAAACAATGTAAAATCAACAGTAATAGTCTTTACTTTTCAGAGCATATTTGAAAATACAGCAGTAAGGGAGCAAAAGCATGTGAATAAGTGTGGCTGACTGTGTTAGTCTATTCTTACACTGCTATGAAGAACTGCCAGAGAGTGGGTATATTATAAAGGAAAGAGGTTTAATTGACTCAGAGTTCTGCATCCTGGGGAGGCCTCAGGAAACTTACAATCATGGTGGAAGGCACCTCTCCACAGGGTGGTAGGAGAGACAATGAGTGCCAGCAGGGGAAATACCAAATGCTTATAAAACCATCAGATCTCATGAGAACTCACAATGAGGAGAACAGCATGGGGGAAACCACCCCCATGATTCAATTACCTCCTACCAGATGTCTCCACACATGGGGAATATGGGAATTACAAGAATTACAATTCAAGATGAGATTTGGGTGGGAACATAGCTAAACCATGTCACTGACCTCGTAATAATTTATGTAACTATATTTAAGCCATCAACCTTATTGACCATACATTCACTGGTATATAATATATATGACTATATAATATCATATATATCCAGAGCTGTGGGTGTGTGTGTATACTCATCAAACCTGCCTGTGGTATATAAATGCTGCCCAAAGATGCTGTATTAATAGATAAATGCATACACACACACATACATATATAGACAGACTCTTTAAAATCTCAAAAAAAACTTTATATGTGCCATTCAATTTAACACTTATACATTGACACTTTTTAAATTGGTTTATATGTCTATTGGAATCCTTTGCTCCCTTGTAGTTTGACATTGCAAGAGTCACATGAAAGAATGAGACCACTAAGACTGTCAAGCTAAAAGTGAGAGCAACAAAAATAGGGGCCAGGTAGAGACTGGACAGCAAAAGAGACTTGGCAAGGCTGAAAAATCAGCTTCATGTGACAGGTGTCAATCTTTGCAGTAAGATCCATATACAAGAATAATGGAAAAGTACATACCTGATGCAGATAGTGATGAAAAGTAGATTCAAAGTTCATGAACCAATGTGATATAAACACCAGCCAGAACTTTGAAGTAAAGCAGAAGCTACTGTTGGAATGTAATTGACAGACAATAACTCATGTGAATGGTTAATAGTCATCATGGAGAAAATTAAAAGGTCTAGTGTCCTGCTTCTGGGCACATTTTCATCAGTTAAAGACTCACTCTTTGCATAGCAATTTACTTCTTTAGATTCCACTGCATCCAGCACAACATTAGTGCATTAAGTAAATGTTGGCTATAGATAGGTTAATGTTCGTATTTGGATTCTCACTATATGCTACTTCCATTTTCAATGAGTGCTGCAATTTATAATGCAACAATTCACATGGAAACTTTAATGTATTATCTTTGGATATTTTCTGCAATATAAAGTCTTGCTGAAAAATAAGCAGGTAAAAAATATAAAAATCAAGCACATATCCATCCCTAAAAATAATTTCATATACCACATTTTCTTATCTAGTTTAACTTATCTCTACATGTTGCCCTGATAATTGTTGACATTACATGAGGGAAAAATACAATCCTTTATAATATGTTAAGATGCTCGATGAAATATTTGTTTTTACCTAGGCACAATTAATGTGCATTAGGTAGTTCAGCTATGTCATAAACCTAGAAAAAAAGATGGCATGCATAAATATTCAATAAAACTGAGATAAACACTGACGTGATACTGTCCAGCCTGGAATATTTTTCAGTTTCACAATAATGTTCTTGCTGTTTCTAATTTGCTGCCAGTTTTTAATTATTGGTTGCATTTCAAACTATAAAAATCATGAAATGAGAAGAACTTTGAGGCACTAAGAATTGTTTATTTAACATCCAGATGAAACCTGGCTTAATTTGGCAACAGAATGCCATCAACTACACATGAAATGATGATGTCCCTCACACATCCCATATAGTGCTACCTGTCATAAGAGGAAGCATCTGCTCACTTTAGCCATCAGAAAAGTTTTGGAGCTTTTCCACATACCCATTTATATTATTTATCTATGTTTGTAAATATATTTATACTCCCTGATAGGACCAGTTTGGTTACATGGATCTTTGGGAGGTAAAGAAAGTTTAAGTTGATGGTAAAAGTTTCCTTCCAGAATAAGGGATATGTTATTCTTTGTAAGAGTCAGAGATTGAATAATTTTAGATTCTAATCCATAATGATCAAGTCACAGTGTCATTTTCCATTTGGTAAAAGTGCTGTTTAATAGTGTTTTCATAAAAATCAAAGGCTAAGGACAGGGTGGAAATGGTGATCAATGACATTGTACAAGAAAAACAACCCTTTGACAATGAATATGAATAATGCACTGACCATTATTTAGAGCTGATCGCATGTCAGATACTGAGCTTTGCACTTCATAGAAGTGAGTTTACTTAATCTTCAAAACAACCCACAAAATGGATATTGAGAGCTTTATTGTCCATATGTGAAAAGCTAGTTTTAAGTAGATTAGCTGGTTGGCTTTCTGTGGTTTGCTGGTAAGTAGTAAAGCCCAGACCAAACCCAGGTTAGAGACTCCATAAGCCAGTATTTTTGGGCATGTAATGGCTGCCATATCATCGCATTGGCTATGCATCATGTGGCTGTGTTACTGCCTCATTTTGTTTCTTTTATCCACTTATCCAAATGCTCATATTCATAAGCAACCTGAAAAATGTTCAAAGACTAAGTCATTTCATCCTCTTCTGGATGGAATGAGGAAACTAGAAGGACCCATTTGTCATTCATACAATTTTTCTCTAAAACCACTTGTGACGCTGGGTAATAGTCCCCAGATGGAAGTCATTAAACTTTAATTTGTATGCATATGTGACATCTTGCTTTTCAAAATCTTTTTTACTTTACTCTATTACTGAAACTAATTGATATATATGAAAAGTAACTAATTAAAATGAGTATAAAGCCATTTTCTCCAATACAAAGCATGCTATAAAATGCTAATAAAACTATAAAAATATATGGAAAAATCTGTCAATTATAAAATTAACTTCAGATGGAGAAGCAAATATCATTTATCCTTTACAATGTCCAAATAAATGACTTGTTTGGCATCTAAAATGCCTTTTTGTTTAATGTTAATAAAATCTCAAGAATAACAGTTGTCTTCCTATTTATAATGTTAACCAGAATAAAATTTTGAAGATGATCATTGTAGCTTTAAGTCAAATTTCTAAAAAAGTCTAAATAGCTAGTGGCTGAAAACATATCTTGGTTATGATTAAATTTAAATCACTGCTTGGCAAGTCACTGTAAGAATGGAAGTTTCTTTCTTTTTCCCAGGAGCAACTTATGGTTGGGTGGTGGGGACAGAAAGGATGCTAGGTGGATCAGAGAGCCCTTTACCAGTCAGAGCAGCCACAGTGAGTAAACCTGGGCAGGACTGAGGCTGCTGGATGTCACTGACTATAAACAATCAGAGGAGGCAGGCTCAAGGAGGTCGCACTCCTAATGGGTAAGGCCCAAAGGCTCTTCTCATATTCACTGTGTAGACACAAAAGAATAAAGAAACTGTTTGCTTTGTTTCTGTATATCCCTTGAAGGAAAGATTAGATGAAGCAGCCCTCAAATGTAACAGTGTTTTTAAAATACTTACATTGAACTATTCATTTTATTTCTGAAAGTCCTCATAATTTTATTATTTTTTAAAATTAGGGGCATATCTCAAATCCATGTTCGTCTAGGTATAGCTCATTTACTTACTAATTGTATTCATTCTTCCAACAAATCTCTATTGAATGTATACCATATGTTAAATAATATCTTACTACCCTTTGATGACAAACTGTTTTCTCTATGGTACCTGCTATCATGGAGCTCACCATCAAATGAGGAACACAGATATTTACAAATAATTACAGGTCTTCCTTGACTTACAATGGGTTATGTCCCAATAAACCCTTCGTAAGTTGAAAATACATTTAATATCCCTAACCTATGAAAAAAACTATAGCTTAACTTAGCCTAGACTACATTAAATATGCTCAGAACACTTATATTAACCTACAGTTAGGCAAAATCATCAGGGAACGCAGTGCACTGTAGAGTATGAGTGGCTCACGCTCATAACTGTGTGGCTGACTGTAGGCTGAGGCTCTCAGAGCCGCTGTTCAGCATATTGAGAGAGTATCGTACTGCGTATCACTAGCCTGGATAAAGATCAATATTCAAAATTGGAAGTACAGTTTCTACTGAACATGCATTGTTTTTGCACCATGGTAAAGTAAAAAACTCCTAAGTTGAACCATCATAAACTGAAGACCATCCGTACTTAATAATTTGAATTTAATTTTGATGAGTTCAAGAATAGGGTGCTGCACAACTCTAAAATGGAAACCCTGACCAATCCTAAAAATCACCATTCATTAAGTGTGATGCAAAACTCAGAAGGAAGGAAGGAAGGCTGCTGTATCCTGCAGCATTGGGGCAGCCAGGGGAGTTCATGGAGCACAGAGAATGCAGTTTAGGAAAGGAAAATTTTCAAGTGACCCTAAGGATGTAGCAGAATTAAGTGTGACAGCAAGTTCTTCTAGCTTTCATTGTTCTCCACGTAAAAATTCTTAGCTAGAAGAAAATAAAATTTGATAACAAAAAGTATATTCATCTCTGTTAGGAAAACAGGATAAACTAACATCATTGGAGAAGAATAACATATTTGTATTAGTTCTGGGATTATGGGTCCCTATATTTCCTTGGAAAAAGGGCTACACATTTTTCTACACCTCCTCAACACTTCTCATGAACATATTGTAGCAACTGCTGACAGTAATGTTTAAGAGACAATGTGACAGAAAACAATTTTTTTAGTAGAATATGATCAGGAACATCACAGTCAATAATGACTGTGCTTCCCTCCTCAGTGACAAAGCCAGGAAATCAGGAAAAGGATGTGGCTGAAACAAAGGCATCACGAAGTAATTATCACAGTGTTTTAAAATATGGTGTCTGCATCTACAAGCTACCAATTGAAATTCTTACCGAGAGAATTTTATTAATATTGAGATCAACAGCCAAGTTTCTTCAATAAGACAAAAGTTATTTTGTATTGCTCTGTTAAATCATGATACCCATTTGGTTTTCAGACACAGATCAAATCTGGGATTATGCCATGAAATTCTAAATCCTAAAATTATTTCATTGAAATGGCTGGTTTCCTATTTTATGAGCACACAGGCATTATGCATTTAAGGAAAGTCCAAACAGTGCTAAATAATCTTCAACTTTTTTGTTGGGAACAAATGAATTGGGACAATTGGGAGACCAGGGATATAGGAACACATAAATATTTCAAGGATAAAAATTCAGTGTCATCTAGCTATCCATGTGATTCTTTAGCATTATGACTGAAAATTATTTGACATTTGCTCTCTCAGGTCAGCAGATAAAGAAGAAAACATGCTCTCTGTCTCTCTCTCTATATGTATATAAACACACACACACACACACAGATACACATATATATATATATACCTCTCTATACAAACATATATATGCATATACATATATACACATATATGTATATATACAGATTGGTATGTACATATATATGTGTACATATACATATATGCACACATATACATATATATGTATAAATGTGTGTATGTATACACACACATATATGCTCCATATATAGCTATACTCACACATATGTACATATATGTGCATATACATATATGTGTGTATATATACGTATATGTGTATGTTTATGTATGTATACATATGTATACATATACATACATAAACATACACACACATATGTATATATACACATATATATGTATAGGCATACATACACACATATATACGTATGTGTATATATACACATACGTATATATGTGAGTATAGATATATATGAAGCATATATATGTGTGTGTATATATATAGTAGTGCATATATAGTGTATCTATATAAGAATGTGTATATAGCTATATATGGAGCATATCCATGTGTACAGATACACACACATATATATACAAGTGTATATACACGTATACACTTCATATATATCTATATATACACATATATATGGAGCATATCTATATATGTGTGTATATATATGGAGACTAGATATACAGATATATGTATATGATTCACATATATGTATAAATACATACATATATACACATACGCATGTATATATGTATATATACATATGTGTATATATGTAAATAGATGCCCTCCATATATATAGTATATGTGTATATATGTATATACATGTGTATATGTACAGATAGATGCACTCCATATATATTACCTATCTCTCTATATATATACACACATATCTACCTATATATACATATATCCATACATATATATCTATGTATACATATATGTACATACACATATCTATATATACATAATGTACATATATATCTATATATACATATATTCACATATACATATATGTATATATGTGTACAGTTACACTCCATATAAGTATATATTATATATATATGGAGGGAGAATATTGATAGAAAATATATCTATATCTACATTATATATATGGAGAGAGAGAGAATCTTGATGACAGAAAATATAAAGAATCAGGATATATATAGAATCTTGATGACAGTATCTGTATATAACATGGTTTACTGAATATTTTAAGCCTATTTTTCAAACCTACTGCTCAGATAAAAAGATTACTTTCACAATCATACTGTTGATTTACAATGCACCAGGTCACCTAAGAGTGCTCATAAAGATGTATAAAGAAATTAATGTTTTCATTCTCATTAACACAATATCCATTGCATAGCCCACAGATCAAGGAGTAATTTTTACTTTTAAGTCTTATTCATTAATAAACATATTTCATCAGGCTATAATTGCCATAGGTAGTGAGTTCTCTGATGGACTAGGCAAAGTCAACTGAAACCCTTCTGAAAAAGATTCACCATTCTAGATGCCCTTAAAGAGCATTCGTGATTCATAGGAGAAGATCAAAGTAGCAGCATGAATAGGATAAGAACAAAGTTGATTTCAATCCTCATGGATGACTTTGGGGGTTTTAAGGCTTCAGTGGGGGAAGAAACTGCAAGTGATGTGGAAATAGCAAGAGAACTAGAATTAATAGCAGAGCCTAAAGATATGACTGAATTCCTGCAATCTCATGCGAAAATTTGGACAGATGAGGAGCTGCTTGTAATGGATGAGCAAAGAAAGTGGTTTCTTGAGACAGAATCTCCTCCTGGTGAAGATGCTGTGAAGATACTGTGAACACTGTAGAAGTGAAAACAAGTAATTTAGAATATTGGATAAACTTAGCTGGTAAAGCAGCCTCAGGATTCAAGAGGACTGGCTGCAACTTTGACAGGTAAAACGTTATCGTAGAGTATGGTATGCTACAGAGAAGTCTTTCCTGAAAGGAAGAATCAATTGATGGGACAAACTTCATGACTGTCTTATTTTAAGAAATTGCCACAGCCACCCCAACCTTCAGCAAGCACCATCCTGATATCAGCAGCCATCAGCATCGAGACAAGACCCTACACCAACAAAAAGACTGCAACTCACTGAAGACTAAGATGGTTGTTAAAAAGTTTAAACAATAAAGCATTTTTAAACTAAGGTATGTATGTTTGTTAGATATAATGCTATTGCACACTTAGAATTCAGTATAGTTAACCATATCTTTATGTGCACAGGGAAAGCAAAACATTCCTATGACTTGATTTATTGTGATATTCGCTTTAGTAAGGTAGTCTGAAATTTCTGAGGCATGACTGTATAGAAAACATAAACAGCAGTGTTAGATTTTATCTGTATTTTTAGTATGTTTTGTTTTCAGGCCATGATAGCTAATATTTAATGGATTCTTACTATCAGCAGGCAACATCTAAATGCTTTCACACAAGTTATCCAATTTAAATGTTACAACAATGAGATACTATTGTTAGATCCATTTCACAGGTGTGAAAACTGAGGCTTTGAAAGTCTACATCATCCCACAAATAGTTAGGAAAGGTGACTCACTTTGTAACTTACTTGGTGATATTTGTTTTTATTGTGGTTGTCTGGAACCAAACCCACAACATCTCCCTAGTAGGCCAATATGAGAGCTTCTCAGCTTTAAAGGACACAACGCTCATTTCGCTTACATCCTGTAGTAGCTATCTTCAGTAAAAAAATTCCATGTGCTTTCTACTTTTGTAGCTCCCCAAAACTGAATTCAGCAGCATAGATGAAGTACTTTTAAAATACTCAGATCCATTCTAGTCCTTTTCTTCTAAGAAGAAGAAAAATATCCTCAAAGGAAAGTGCCTTGAGACCCAAAAAGCTATCACAGAATTTATGTTTTTAGCACTGTTTTTTTCCTACCTCCAAAGCACTACACATTCTTATTATAACTCAGAAATGAGTAGGTACCTGGGGTTGTTTTTAAGTATCTAATTCAAGTTGTGACTCTCATTTCTTCCTCTTTGGCTGACAATCTCTGTGTGATAGTATTATGTCAACCTAACCTGACCAAGGGATGCCCAGATAGCTGGTAAATCATTATTTCTGTTGTTTTGGGAGGGTCTTTGTGGGAAAGATTAGCATTCAAATGGGTAGACTAACATCACTCTGACCAACATGGGTGAGCATCATCTAACCTGTTGAAGTCTCAAACAGAAGGAAAGGTCAATTTTCTCACTCAGCTTGAGTGGAGACATCCCTCTTCTCTTTCCTGGAAATTGGCACTTCTAGTTTTCACTCTTCAGATTTAGACACCCTTGCTGCCTTCTCAGGTCTTTGGACTCAGACTGAGTATTAAACTATCAGCTTTCATTATTCTCCACCTTGCAGACAGCAGGTCCTGAGACTTTTCAACTTCCATAAATGGCATGAGCCAATCCTATGATATAGTCTATATTAAAGGAAATGAGTTTTTATAAGCAAACCTTGTCTCTGTGTCTATAGGCTGCATCACTGAAGTAAAAGTCACTGAAGTAAAAGCAACCCTTCCCCCAAATCCTAATTTCTCCTCTATAAAACATTTATTATCGACTAGGTACATATGAGGTTTTGTACAAATAAAAGTTACTAATATCCTCTCAAATAATGTACATTATATTGACAGGAAAATTATTTCTTGAGTATCAACGAAGTCGCTATTTTATTTTTCTCGTTGTGAGAGGGAGCTAGAGAAATAGTCAAATATATTATATTTCAACAAATTTAAGATGCTATGAATTTTAGGTTTTACCATTAATTTTGTGCATCAATAATGGGGAAAGCATCCACAGTTAAGCCATGAAATACTGTTTATTATCTCATACATTCTAATTAAAAATACAATGAAATGTGAAAAATGTTTGTCTTAAAATCAATGAAACAAAGTAACTTGTTCAAGGTTAAATATCTATTGAAGCCTCCGGTGGAAACTTACTCAGTATTAGACAACTGGAAGGAGTAAGGTGGAGATGTTGGGCTGCTTTCCAAAACACATGCCCAGAAAGGGGATTTATCTTTCAGATTCTCCCACAGTTGTAAGTGTGCCATCTGCATAACAACTGAACATTTTTATTTTATTGTTGTCCCAGAGATGATTGTCAAGTAGATGCTAATTTGTATAACCAAACCTCGCAAAATACTTGCTAGAAGGTCAACTTCTTAATTTGTCAACAGAATTATATCAGCCAATACTTGCTAACTGAATGAACCTGTCCAATTTATTTCTCCTCAGAAGCAAGTTTTATAGGAAGACACATTTTCAAGAAGTTACCGAATTAGCAAGTGTTATTTAAAGAATTGTGTCTTGTCAAAGTTCTTATGTTGAAGCTGTAACCCTCAGTACCTCAGAATGTGACTGTATTTAAAGATAGGACCTTTAAAATTCAGATTAAGTTCCTTATAAATTCCGTATGTTAGTCTTTTGTTGAATGCATAGTTGTCAAATTGTGTTAGGGTTCTCTAGAGGGACAAGACTAAAAGGATTGATAGATGTTTGAAAGGGAGTTTATTATGAAGTATGACCTCACATGACCAGAAGATGAAGTCCTATCATAGGCCATCAGCAAGCTGAGGAGCAAGGAAGCCAGTCTGAGTCCCAAAACCTCAACAGTAGCAAAGAGGACAGCACAGCCTTAAGTCTGGCAGAAGGCTCCAGAGCACCTGCCAGCAACGAGTGCAGGTCCCAGAGTCCAAAAGCTGAAGAACTTGGAGTCCCATGTTTGAGGGCAGGAAGCATCCAGCACAGGAGAAAGATGGAGGCCAGAAGACTCTGCAAGTCTAGTCCGTCTATGTTCCTTTGCCTGCTTTTATTCTAGCCTCATTGGCAGCTGATTAGATGGTGCCCACTCAGATTGAGAGTTGGTCTGCCTCTCCCAGTCCACTGACTCAAATGTTAATCTCCTTCAGCAACACCCTCAACAGACACACCCAGAAACAATACTTTGCATCCTTCAATCCCATCAAGTTGACATTTAATGTTAACCATAGACAAATATTTTCTCCCATTCATTAGGTTGTCTGTGTACTCTGTTGATGGCTTCTTTTGCTATGCAGAAGCTTTTTAGTTTAATTAGGTCCCTGTGTGTGTGTGTGTGTGTGTGTGTGTGTGTGAGAGAGAGAGAGAGAGTGTGTGTGTGTGTGTGTGTGTGTGTGTGTGTTTGCTTTTGAGATCTTAGTAATAAATCATTTACCTAGGCCAATGTCCAGAAGAGTATTTCCTAGGTTTTATTCTAGTATCTTCATAGCTTGAGGTTTTACATTTAAGTCTTTAATCCATTTTTAGTTAATTTTTGTATATGGTGAGAGTCAGGGGTCCAGTTTCATTATTAAACTAATCAAAAAGGAAAAAGCAAAGAACCTCATTTAAAAGTGGGCAAAGGACAAGAACAAACACTTCTCAAAAGAAGACATACAAGCAGCCAACAAACGTGAAAAAGATCAACATTACTAATCATCAGAGAAATTTAAAAAAAAAGTCACAATGAGGTACCATCTTAATCAGAATGGCTATTAGCAAAAACTCAAAAAATAACAGATGTTTGCGAGGATGCAGAAAAAACAGAATGCTTATACCCTGTTGGTGGGAATGTAAATTATTTCAGCTTCTGTGGAAAGCAGTTTAGATATTTCTCAAAGAACTAAATCAGAACGACCACTGGACCCAATGATCCCATTATTGAGTATGTAATCAAAGATAATGATATCATTCTACCAAACGACACATGCATTTATATGTTCATTGTAACACTATTCACAATAACAAAGACACAGAATCAATTTAGGTATCCATCAATGGTAGACTGGATAAAGAAAATGTGGTACATTACACCATGGAATACTACGCAGCCATAAAAAAGAACGACATCATGTCCTCTGCAGGGACATGGATGGAGCTGGAGGCCATTATCCTAAGAAAATTATAACACACACAGAAAATCAAATACCACATGTTCTCACTTACAAATGGGAGGTATATATGGCCATAAAGATGGAACAAAATAGACACTGGGGATTCCCAAAGAGGGGAAGGATAGAGAAGGGCAAGGGTTGAAAAACTACCTATTGAGTGCTATGTTCACTAGAATATAAGCCCAAACCTCAGCTTCATGTGATGTATCCATGTAACAAACCTGGAAATGTACTCTCAGAATCTAATTTTTTTAAGTTAAAAAAGTGGGTTTAAAAATGGTGATTAAGTTCAAATGAGTCTTTTAGGATGGGTTGTAATCCAGTCCGTCTAGTGTCCTTCTAAGAAGAGGTTATTTGAGTACAAAGAAACAACAGAGGTATGCCTTTATATATATTTAAAAAAGAGACTACATGGTGACACAGCCAAAAGGCAGCCATCTGCAATGCAAAGAGAAATTTCAGAAGAGCTGAACCTCTTACCAACTTGATCTTGGACTTCTAGTTTCTAGGACTGTATGAAAAATGTTTTTTTTGTAGTAAAGCTATTCATTCTATTATGCTTTGTTATAGCGGCCCTAGAAAACTAACACAGAAAAGAAAAGGAAAATGTTATTAGATATATGAACCAACATTTTAACAGGTCTAAACTTTTTAAGTTATCTATTTCTCCAAGTGGTAACATACTTGACTCTGAGACAAAAAAACAGGATATAAGTAATTGAAAAGGCTGATGGCATTTCAATGGGACTTCCAGCAAAATTTCTTTTGTAAAAAGACAACAAAAATTGTGTTTGCAGAAAGCCAAACCATATACACTGCAGCTACATTCACATCACTTTGTGAAAACCCTTAGGAAAATCCAGTTAATGTATTTTGAACATTTCTAAATGATCCACTATGCCTTGATTTCCAATATTTACTCTCAGATAACATTTTTAATTTTACAATGTATCTATGTACAATCTGCAAGGCATGCATATCTATAAACCAACATAAGATAAATATTGTAAAATCAAAGTGCTATATCAAATCTTCAGAGAGACAAAACCCCATTCAAGAAAATCATAAAAATAATCAAGAAAATGATCTTGAAGAATGGCCAAGATTTTAATAGGTGGGAATTTAGAGGTAAGTTATTTTAAACTGTAAGAAATCTCGTAAATAAAAAGTATTGATTATAATCACATAACTGAATACATTGTTCCAGAACAAAATTTTACAAATGAGAGAGTATAAAAAGCGAGGCCTAATGTACAGGACATATGTTAAGGCCCCTGAATGGCAGGGATAAAAGAAAAAAAAAAAAGTAATGTATTTTGGAAGACAAAAGAGCAAATGGTGATACATTTATACAGTGAAATATCACTCAGCACTAAAAAGAAAGAAACCACTGATACACATGACAACTTGACGAATCATAAAGACATTTCTCTCAGTAAAAGAAGCTGGTCTCAAACAATTACATGCTGTATGATTTCATTTATATGGCCTTCAAAAAAAGACAAAACTATAGGTACAGAGAACAGACCAGTAGTTCTCGGGGTTTAGAAACAGAAGGAAAACGTGACTACTAATAAAGAGCATAAAGGAGGTTTGAGAATGATGTAACTCTTCTGAATCCATCACTTAAGATGGTGTTTATATAAATATACGCTTGCACTAATATGTGTAAAATCATACAACAAAAGGAAAAACATTTATTGTATAATATTTTAACCAAAATTATTTAAAATGTGAATTAAAATAGTCACTTTCATCAAAGGAAAGAAAATGGATGTGCAGACAGTATTTAAAAAGAATTTGCTAGATTAAGCTAGTAGTTTAAGAGAAGGTAAGAAACAGAGAGAAAGGAATCAAAGATGTTCAGAGGTTTAACCCTAGGCAGGTGGATAAGTAATTCTTGTGATAGTAACACACACACAAAAAATAGTGAACTAAGAGAGTATTTCAAGAGCACAAGAAAAAGGAAAATGTGGATTTAACATTTTTGCCTATCAGAAAATGCTCTGGAGATCAGAGCATTTGGAAATACGAATCTGGAAGGTAAAAGAGAATTTTAAAATAAAAATCAAGTTAAAGACATAGATTTTCTAGTCCACCTGCTTAGAAGTGCTCATTGTAACTATAATCTTGGAAAAGGTCACTCAGCAGGGACCGTAAATGATGATAAAATCTTGGAGTTGCCAATTTTACAGCAGACAAGAGGCACTACTGAATTCTATTCTGACAACATCAGCTTAACATGTGCTCTTCTCAAATATTTTATAATATTCATTTGGCATTAAGTAGGTATCAGCTTCATATTTTAAAAACACATGCTCAACTTAAAAAAAACTATAAACAATTCTGAGTATTTACTCAATATGTATACCTACAACATCTACAATGAGCAAGGCAGTGCTAGATGATATAATGTTACTATTTATTCCTTAGAGACAAGCCTGGGCTCTTATTACACACCAGGTGTCTAAAAGGAAAATATTATCCAGGTTTATCAGACACTTACTCATTCTTGCAACGAACAGAGGTGAGAAATTGAAATACTGAATGTGGCTGTGAAAGATGCAGAGTGTAATGTCTCACAGATTGGATTTTAGAGAGATGAAACTGTAGACTCCTTTACTGTATTACAATGTTTTTCTCAGAAAATGTGCCCTAAAATTTACTGTTTCATCACTTGTTACAAATAATCTCTAAAAGCTTCCTTATTCTCATGTTTCTTTACCAGAAGACTGCGTCTTATTTTCTTATTTTTCCATTGCTGTAATGTGTTAATACAAGTCATGCCAGCCACCAAGTCAGACTAAACTACCCATTAGGATCCATACAACTTTCAAGAATGCATGCATGTGATAGACCATCTAAACAATGTTTAAAGTATTGATTTTTCATGCCATTTTGTGTAGGAATCCTAAGACACAACCAAGGAAAAGCTTTCTAATAGGGATGGGAGTTGTGATTAAAACCTCAGAAATTTTATGTTGGAGATAATTTTAAGACTGAGTAAGTTAAAGGAAGGAAGTTTAGAGATACCCCTTTGTGTTCCTGCTTACAAAAACACAATAAACTTTACGAAATGGGACCCTGGTTACCTACAAGTGTTCCAAAATAGACAAAAAAACATGAACTGATGGTATTTTTATTAATACTAATATATATATATTAGTACTAATAAAATATATACTATATATTTTAATATATGATATATATATATATTATATACCATATATAATAGTACTATATGTAGTAAAGGAGAATTTTAAAAAGAGAAATCAAATTAAAGGCATAGATTTTTTTAGTCAACCTGCTTAGAAATGCTAACTGCAACTATAATCTTGGAAGAGGAATATATAGTATATAATACATACCCTATATATGTAAAGAATTAAAGTACTACAATATATACTATAGACTGTAATAGTATATATTATACTATATATATTATAGTCTGTAATACATAATATATATATTAAATATGTAATATACTATATTATACTATATATACTATAGTCTATATTACAGACTATAATATATATATAATATATACTATTAGTCTATAATATATAGTATATATATTATAGTCTGTAATACATAATATATATAATACATATGTGTTACAGACTATATCTGTAACACATATGTATTATATATAATATATAATGTAATATATATTATGTAATATATATTATGTAGTCTGTAATACATATTCTTTATATATATTACAGACTATAATATATAGTATATATACTATTACAGTATATAATACATAGTATATATTATAGTACTTTAATTTATATATATAAATTTATATATATTATATATAATGTATTACAGACTATAGTATATATAGTCTATAGAATTAAAGTCTTTAGTATATATACTATATATATTATAGTCTGTAATATAGTATAATATATACTATTACAGTCTATAATATATAATATATAATAGTACTTTAATTCTATAGACTATATTATAGTAATACATGATATATATGTGTATATATATATAACATGATATATATGTATATATAACATATATATCATGTATTACTATAATATATATATTATAGTCTATTATATACTATATTATATATACTATATATATACTATATTATACTATATTATATAGTATATATTATATATTATATATAATATGTATAATTTATATTATATAATATATATAATATATATTATATATATGCCATATTCTATATTATAGTAATACATAATATATGTTATATAACATATAACATATATTGTATATATGCTATATGTTATATATATGTTATATATCCATATATTATGTATTACAGCCTATATTATAAACTGTAATATATAGTAATATAGAGTATATAATAAATACTATAGTTATATATATAATACCAATATAGTCTAATATTTATAGGATGACAAAAATGGGATGTATAGATTCCCATAGCAATTGTCCTTTCTCTTTTTGTGAAAGAGCTACTGGATGCTGTAGATTAGTTTACTCAACCTGCATTTCACCTTTCTTTCAAGTGTGGAATTTTAAAATCAAAACAAAACAGAAAGAACACGTTTTCCAGATTCCTTTGAAGCAAGGGTTCTGGAGGCAAATTAGATCTGCCAATCATATGCATGGGCATGAAATCTGGAAAACTAAAGTGAAGCAGAAGCCATCTTCCTGTCACATTTTGTCTGCTTTTGCTTGGAAGCCTGTGGGGGAAACAACAGTTTTTCTGCAGCTGTTACCCGGCAACAGCCCCTTTTCCCATCTCTGTGCTGTCTTGGTATGGAGTCACTAGTGCCATGTGGCCACAGAGCATGCACAAAGTGGCCAGGCCAAATGGAGATCTTCTGTAAGTGTAAAATACACGGTGGGCTTCGATGTCTTACTATTCCCCAAAACATAAATAAATAAAAATCATGTATTCTATCAATGTGCATATAGATTGTATCTTGAAGTGATTATATTTTTATCAGTTTTACTTCTTTATGAGGACACTAGAAAATTTAAAATTACAGACGTGTCTCACATTACATTACTATTAGACAGCACTGCTCCAGCTTACTTGTGTAGAGAGAATAGAGCAAGTCATGTTGTGACTTCTCTATCCATCATCTGAGTTCCTGGATGGCAGCCATGGAAATTGATTCTCTTGCTTCTTGGTAGTTCTGTGGCCATAGAAGTGGGCTCCTGATTTTAGCTTCACTTCTGTAGCAACCTCAGAAGTAGTAGTGGCTCTCCTGATGCTTCTAGGAGTCACCTCCATGGGTTCTACTGAGATCCCCCTCCTTTAGTCTTTCTATTTTGTACACATGCACCTCTCCATATTTATTCCTTCTTTTTTAAAATCTCAATGTGTTTTCTGTTTCTTGCATTGAATGTTTATTGACAAAAAGAGGGACATCTTAAATAATAGGATCAATTTCCAGACTGGAACTCGTTTAATTTAGGTTTGTATTTTTAAGTTTCTAACGAAAAAAATATATTTTTAGTAAGAAACCCTCTAAGCTATGGGAATATCCCTGGTATGTGACATTGTTGTGGGGGTGGTGCTCATTCTTTTTGCCTGTACATAGCACTTATAATACCTTTATTTACATATTCCATATAAATGACAAGCCTAAAATACCTCAAAAATGATTTTTTTAAAAGGGCACCTCTGCAAGTAATACTATTCTTCAAAACAGACATTTAAAGAGAAGACTGCAGTAAAGGAAGAAGAAATGAGATGACCCCAATCTGATATGAACCATTCCCTGACCAAATCTGATTTCCATGATAAGGGCTTACAAAATTACTTGCCATTTTTCTCATTTTCAGCATATCTTGAGGGCATCAAAATGGTGACCTCCCTTCATGTGTTCTTCTGTTTCTGTTGTAAAAGCGATATATGAATCTTCCTGGTTATCACTGGGATCATTCTATTTTATATAGAAGTTGTTGCCCATTTCCCATACAGGATGCTTTATCTGGTACTATTGGGCATTCAGTGATGATATCACAGTATCCAAAAATTGCCACCCTCACTAGTATAGCTCCCCAGGTTTCTTTTACAATCATAGGAAATACATATCTCATCCCCTGCAATGCAAATTTTTAGATGTAAATAAAATGCTAGCCTCTACCTGTCATGGTGGGAAGTACATGAGTTGCTTAAAGTCAAAGCCAGTACAATTATTTACATGTGCATGCACACACACACACACACACACACACACACACACAGAGTAGATTCCTTTAAGACAAGTTGTTCACCTATCCTATCATGTGTTTGGCAGTGCACTAAAGGATTACTTAAACAGTATTTGCTAAGCAAGAGTGGTGAATTGCTAAATTAGATTTTTGTTTTTTTTCTCAATCTCACATGCTAGATTTCATTAACCTAGGCTTAGCTATTTACATTTCTTGGCAAGATGTTAAATGCAGTAATGTTAGAGTAACAGCTAATAGACTGTGTAAGCATAGACAAAAAGTAGAAAATGCTGATCCACTTAAAGATCATGGAATTACAGTCTGCTGTGACTTTCAGGCCTGAGCTCAGCCTCTATTTATGCTGGGAAAATCTCAAGTTATCTGATATACGCCTAGCGATGTATGAATTTTGCATTTGATATTGTATGAAAATCCAAAATATATCTGAAATAATGGCATAGATTTACTTACAATATAGAAGAAACTGGAAAAGGGTAAAGAAGACAGAGGAAGAGAGAAAGACAAGAAAAAAAGCAAAGTAAATAAATGATGTAGTGATTCAAAGAAAGGAAGCAACACCCTATAGAGGAAATCAGAAGGAAAACAGTAAAAAAAAAAAACAACAGAAAGAAGAGAATGGAGAATGAAGAGATAATAGCGGGAAATTTGTGAAGAATTCATACTCATCAAACTAACACTTCAAATTGTGTTTTCTTTTCCTCAGTTACTAACCATGTGGACCATAAAAACAAGGACACACAATTCTCGAAGTCAATCACTTCTGTATGAGGCATAGAATATTCACAAGGAAGTTGTGGAAGTATGGAATGCATTTCAAATTGACCTGCCCCAAACACCTTACTCTGGACTAGAAGAATCTGTGCATTAGGAGGAAGAAAAATGGAAAAGATTAAGTAGTAAGAAGCATTCCTTGAAGGCCCACTACGCAGGAGTAGACACTAAACCTGGGAAGAGGAGAGAACACAATGAAAATCTTGGAATTTTCAAGACTCAAGAGTAGAGTAGATTTTTGCTCTGTGCCCTGGAGTAAAGAGTTTGGAAAGCTGCAGTCCTGCTGCTGCTTTTCATACAATTGGGCACTGAGAGAATGATTAAAAACAGAATGAAAACAAAAAATATAAAGCAATGGAATATATATAGACCCCAGAGAGCCCAAATCCTCAATGCCTCACATGTGCTTGTCACTGCAAATTTGAAGCACAGAATACATTCTTCAGTTATGAGAACCCCAAGCTGTGAGTTAACAGAATTAATGGGTAAAAGAATGAATGTACTTAGCAGACTGACTCCTGTAATGTGAAGGGATTTGATTCAAAAGGGACTTGTGGATGATTCACAAAGATGGAGGGTGATGAGGCTGCATCACGGTTCTTCACTAAAGTCGAAAATAAGGAAGAACAATACATCTCTTTGAAATTTGTTATGTAGCCTCACATTTAATTCTCACAATAGTTGTACAATGTAGGGTATCATCACCTCAGTTTTCTGGTGAGAACACATAGATTTATTAAATATAACTTCCTTGGTGTTTATTAAAACTGGAATTCAGGTACACATATATACCTGATTACATATTGTATGTCCTTCAAAATACTCCAGACTGCCCCAGGCTTTGTTATTATTTGCTACGTGTTTACTCAAAAGTATTTATTGAGATCCTACCATCTGTCAATAATGTACTTGATACATGAGAAGACAAATATGGTTTTGAAAACTTGGAGCCTATTATTTAAAGAGAAAGACAAATATTAAATAAATATCAGTACTGTACATTATGAGAATGTGTAAGAAGTGAAACATAACCTAGTCTGAATTAGAGAGGAAATAGCATCAAAGCTGAAATTTAAAGACAAGGAATTAAGTAAGTTAAGGAGTAAGGTTGCCATATAAAATACAAACGGCCCAGATATTGCATGAAACATGCTTACATTAAAATTTACTGTTTATCTGAGGTTAATTTAACTAAACACACTAGACACTCACATATATATATACACACATGTGATAAGTATATATGTATATACACACATATATACACTTGTGTATACATATATACACATATATATACACATGTGATAAGTATATATGTCTCTGTGTATCTATTTATATATATACACACATAAAAGTATATATGTGCATATTCATATTCATATATATGTATGCATATACACATATATATTATTTTCTAAATCTGGCAACCCAGGAGAATAATATATCCCATGAACAGAGAATAGCATGCATGAAAATCTTGAGTACTAACACACACATGTGACAATTACGGGGGAGGAGGAGGATATTGCTTTTTAGTTTCTTTTATTGTTTGTATTTTTCTTTATTTCTTATGAGCAGTCAGGGTTAAGAAACAAACATCCATAACTATAGCGTAGCCCTAAAATTTGTGCCCCACTTCAAATCTCTCTACATTTCAGATGTTCCCTTTCCATCACACCCTATTTGCAATCAATCAGCAATTGTATTTAATTCTTACAAAAAAAAATCTCTCAAATATATGTATAATATAATACTTCTGTTTCTACTACTGATCCTGGAAGAGCATGGGCATTTCTTGTTTCAAGTGGTGCTGAAGCCTTCTAATCACTGTATTCCTTTTGGCTTTCCCTTTCATCTCTTTTTCATTAAAATACAGAGCAATCTTAGTATATATGCCAGGTCATATCATTTTCTTTCTTCAAAACTTCCAGTGAATTACTCCTACATCAAGAATGACATCTAAGCTTCTTAGATGGTCTTCACAGAATGGCCTGTAAGTCCATTCATGAATTTCCTTCCCATATCTTTAAGCTCATCCATACCATTCAATGCTCAGCTTGTAACATTTCAGCTCTTTGATTGTGGAAACTTTTTTGGTAAATGTTCTTTGAGCTCTTCTAAATGCTGGTAAGAGTGAAATTAGAGATTTAGAAGAGAGGGTAAATGACAACTCATGACCTTAAAAAGGTAAGATGTGATGGGTCCCTGAATGCATAAGAAAGAATTGGGCCTGGATAAGAAAGAGAACTTCTTTTGAACGTGAAAAGGTACATGTAGCCACAGCTGGTTATGCTGATATGATAGTTACCAAGATAATGGCATCTATTTATTTTTTCTGTTCCATAAGAAGTGGGATCATTGGATGAGAGTAAAAGGGAGTTAAGGGCCTTTGAGGTAAGAGAACTCCAGTAATTATTTTAAAATAATCATTGTTAAACATGAACAGTTGGGCTAACTAGAAAAATACCTCCATTGTGACTGGAAGTGTTACACATCAGGTTGAGGGTGATAATCATGATTTATAACGGAACCACCCATCCATTTGTGTAGCATGATTTTCTATAGCTGTTCAGCTTTCAAGGACAAGTATTAAGACTACAGATAACTAAGGTTTATTAAGGTCTTTGTTAATCATAAAAGAGAACTGTAGCTTTTCCTGATCACAACCTGGCTCTCTCTGAGGCAAGTCTTTCCTTGCCTAAGACAGAGTCTGAACCCTCTCCTATTTTGCACCCTCACAATTCCAGAAAAGCAGAGAGATTTCCAACAGAAATGAGCCCAAGATGTTTTTTGTCTAAAACATCGATTTTATTGTCTGCTAAAGTGCAGATCACCATGCCCTATTCCAGGTGAAATGACTGCTTTTCATATTCTCTAAAGATATGGTTTAGATTCTTACCTGCACATTTAAATCTCATAGGGGGGTGGGGGGAAACCTAAATACCAAAACCTGAGCTCCAAGCCTAATATTTTAACGTAATTGGTCTACTGCGGGGTCACAGGGAGTTTTAAAAGTATTCCAGGGGTGTCTAACATGTAGCCAATGTTGAGAACCTGTGATAAGAATACGTGCTGTACAGAGGATGCCTAGTTTCAATTCTCTTGAAAACGTTTTGAGACATAGATATTTGCATACCCTACTTTTGAATAGGACATGCATATTTGCACATCCTACTTTTGAAGCTTACAGTTTTGAGGCATCAAAGTAGATACACAACAAGTTTATTAGAACTAACTTGTCAGGCTCTACTGATATGAATCACTATAGTGCATTTAGGCTGAGTCACATAATTTAATTGAAAAGTAATTTGTATGTCTCAAAACCAAACTGCTACTAGTCAAAGAACAATTATAGTAGGAAGCTCTTTTGTTGAGCGGGATGGGAAGAGCTAAAATAGAATACATCTAAGTCCAATTAAATGCTGGTCATTTGTGAAAATTAAAAAGGCATTTTATCCAAACATTTTAATTGCTCCAGGTTTTTCCCCTGAAGTTTTGTCAGTAAAATGAACGTTATATAATGAAATGCAGCAAACTCATTTGTAGCCAATTTGAAAACAAAAGGTACCATTAAAGTTTTGACAGCAGGAAATCAAATTTGTAGTTCTCCTTGCCAGATATGGGAGAATTTTTATGGGCTAGCTAGAAAAATGGAGACGATCATATATCTTTCCTACCTCAACTTTGATAAAATCTGTAGTAGTAATAATTTATACCCGGCCAAACTTCCTCCCTTCTAACCATATGATGTGACTCACAATGTCTTGAATTATACTAATTCTCCCATTATCAATTTCTAATTATTTACCCAGAAGACCCAACTATGATTGTGTTTTGAGAAATAGCACAGTTAAAGGCCATATTCAAAAGTTGCACCAAAAATTGAAGAATAATTTAGATTTAAATTTTTTTCAATACTTTCTATATTGTAGTATCAACAAAAATGTTCAAACATTTAGTTGCATTTCTGTATGTAGTATCTCTCTGTTTATAATTTCCTGATGATTGATGGTATTAAGAAATGTAATATATAATTGGTGTTTGCTCATCCTCTTTTGTGAAGCTCTGTTCAAGGCTATCCATTTCTTATATGGTTTCATGTTTATTTGCAGGAGTGCTTTATATATGCAATATATAATATCTTTGAGATATGACTTACAAACACCTTCTCTCACTCTTACTTTTCTCACAATGATGTCTTTAGATGAACACAAGTAACACAAGTTGGTACTTTTATGCAGTACAATTAGTTAATTTCTAACTACATGACTAAAACATTTTCTTTCCAATGTAAGAAATACTTCTTTCTGCAATGTCATTAATATGTTCTCATGTTTTATCATGTAAGTTTTATTATTTTAATTTTCACATTTAGATATAACCCATCTAGAATTATTTTGCTTATGGTGTGAAAAAAGGGTCAGATATATTTTATATCAATGTTCAATTGATTGTAACAATTTATTGAAAAGGACACAATTTTCTAATTGACTGAAGCATCACCTTTATTGTAAATCAGGTGATACAATGTATGTGTATGTCCCGATAGACTCCGTTGCTCTATTTGCTTGTTCTTACACTATTTTGACACTGTTTCTAACTTTTATAGTTGTATAATATGTCTTAATATATGGTCATCTAAGTATTTTAGTTTTGTTAGTGTTCTTCAACAATGTCTTGATTATACCTGGTGCTTTTTATCCTTAAACATTTTGAAAGAATTTAAATTTTCAAACAAAATCAGCTAGGATTTTTACTGTAATGCCTTGATTCTCTAGATTAATGCAGAGAAAACTGACATTAACAAAAGACCAACTCTTCCTATTCACAAGCATTGGCTATCACGCCATTAATTAGGTCTTCTCTAATGTCTTTTAATAATTTTTGTTTTGTTTTGTTTTTCTCTGTAAAGGTCTGTGTCTCATCTAGGTAATTGATATTTTTGTTTTAACTGATACTATATGTTGATGTAATGCTAAACTACCTTATTAATTTAAAATGTTAATAGCTGTTTATATATTCTTTGAGTTTTTATATACAGAATCACATTGTTTACAAATAGTGACAGCTTTTTATCTTTTCTTACAAACTTTATATTCCTTTTTCCTTACTGCGTTGATGAATAAGAACTGCCATAACATATTTAATAAGACTGGTAACAGATATTTTCTTCATCTTGAAGGGAAACAGGTCATTATTTTAAAAGTATGATATTTGCTATAGGTTTAAGTATTTTGATAGAACTGATATATGAATGAAGTCTACATATTAACATGTACAAATAAATTTTGAAATATGTGTATATCCATAAAATAACACAATCAAGTATGAAACATATTCATCACCCTCAAAAACTTCCTCAGTCCTCTCTGTAATCCCTACCTCTTGTAATTCCCTCCCACTCCTTTCCCATCAGTAGACGGGGTTATTCTTTTACCTTAGAAATTCTGTATTTTCCTTTTTAGTCCAGGTCTGCTAACAAATTCTGTACTTTTTTCTTTCGGTTTGGAAATAAATTTATATAGCCTTACATTTGAAAGGAATTTTCTCTAGGTACAAAATTCCAAGTAGGTATTGCATGGAGTTTTCCTGCATTTTGTAGGTAACTTTCCATTTTCTCTTGGCTCTTTAGAAGTAAGCCTTCTTTATGAATGTGGCTCACTGCAAGCATTCTGCCTCTCTTCCCTAACCATTTGTAAGATTTTTTTCTTCTTTTCTTTGATAGACTTTTACTATTATGTGCTCTTCCTACTTGTGGTTCTCCTTACTTCTGGGTTCTGTATGGTAGCTTTGTTTTTCTTCTCTTTTGGAAAAATCTTATTTTCTCTTCAGTCTTTGTTTCTTTTTTATTCCCTGTTTTCTGTCTGGGATTCCAATTACCATACTTCATACCTCTTCCACTCTTACCATTATGTCTCACCTTCATTTGCTGGACATTTAAAACTGCACCACAATCAAGCTCACTAATCTTTTTCTTCTCTTCCTGTATTTAATCCTCTAGATACAGTTGATGCATGATTCCCTTTTAGACTTTCCATTAATTCTTTCATTAGATACCCCTATTCCTATGAGACTCTCCACCTTGTCATCTTTTCTCTTAAACATAATAACTACATTTATTTAAGTGTCTGTGTTTCACAACTCCAATAGCTTGATCACTTGTGGGTCTTTTCTATGATCTGATGTTGCTATTGGTTTTATTTCTTTCTATGTTTGGTGGTATTTTTGCTGATCTTTGGATATTGAGCATAAAACATTATAATAGTTATGGATGACATTTCTTTGCTCCAGAAATTATTCATCTTATCCTCTGGTATGAAGCTAGAGTGGCATATGATTAACTTAAAGGACTAAACTGACTCTAGGCTGTGCTGGAATTTTCTAGCTGTCAGTCAACCTCTGGTTGGGCCTTGCTTTCACAGTATTACCTTCTAGAGGTATTATGTGAGAGTCAGTATGTTTGTCTATATGTAATTGGTGCATCCTAAATTACGGTCTTTTCAGTACAGTGAGACTGACAAAACCTCCATCCTTCTTTCCAAAGACTTTCTGAATGGCTTCAGTCTTCTTGAATTGCTGTTTAATTACACAACACATAAAGAGGTAAAATCTCAAATACTAGGTTGATGTCTCTATGTCAGCCTTGCCTTCATGATGTTGTTCTCTCAAGTCTTACCCTACTTGAAAATCACAAACTTAGGTATTTGTCTTCCCAGACACAATACACTTCCAAAAATGCTAGTGGGATTTCTGTTTATCAGCAGCAGCCTTCTTCCAGGGTTCTCAGCCTCTTCCCATGCTCTGAAAGTCAGCATATGCCTCAACGGCTGAGAGCCTGCAGAATGCTGTCATTCTTTTCCAGTACCTTCTTTTTTAGGCTCTTTGCCCCTCAACGCCTGGAAGCCTTGACTGCCCTTTGATGTAGCCAAACAGATAAATTTTGTTTGTATCTGACTTTCCTAGCTGTTTTTTATTGATCATCATCATAGCTAGAAAGGAATACTCTATAAAACTCAAATTTTAACTAGAAAAAGCCCAATGCCAAAACGATTATTGTTGTTGAAAATGCAAAATGTGGAGCAACTGACCTCTATAATATTCTTAGATATATGTTCAGTTTGATTGCTTCCCCCACTTTACTGGATAAATTTTGAAGCTAATCACAATGAAGACGTATGTAAGCAGATGAAACAAGAGGCAAAATAAAATCTCAAAGGTGTATAGTTTCTTAAAAATAGAAAGTAGAACAAAAGTGCTTTCTTTTTTTTTTTTAATTATCACAACTGGAAAATAATATTGTTTACTATTTATTCTTCACTACAGTTTAATATTTTAACCTTGTAGTTCAATGTTGGCCCTTTACTGTATTTCTGAAAATCTGAGAGTTGTTGCTACAGAAATTAAATTTGGAAGCAGGAGTCTAAATTTTCACTTCTACTTATAAAAGCAACTTTCATCCAAAAACTTTCTGAGACATTGTTAAGAAAGCAAAATATAAAACAACATGTTAATATGGCATTTAAACACTGTGTTAGAGAGATATGCTAGTTTTTATTACATGCTTATTGATTTTTATTCTGTACTTGACTAAGGTCACATTAAATTTTTTTTAAAAACCTAGTTTTTGTATAGAATCTACCTACAAATTTCACTAAAATCCATTTCACAGCTAGTTTAGAAAACTAGCACAAAAATTGTTTTTTTCTCAAATCTAAGTTGATCATGATGAATATGCATCTTGTGCAGTTCATTTATTTAGGGAAAAGGTCACTAAAATCATTTGTTGACTTTTATTTCTCAAGTAACAGTTTGGATTTTATGTGAATATAACTTCAAATGTAGCACTGAGTGAGTTTAAATTGCAATAGTCAGTTTTACTAATGATGCTACATCTGTATAAAATATATCATTATGATGGCACATACTAAATGTGGTTCTAGCTGACAATGTGCTGTTAAAATATACAAACATTTTTATATGAATTAACAAGACTGACAAAAGTACCGTCATTCATATTTATCTTCTTATAAAAATTTTCCATACCATCTGCCTCCACAATCCCTGTTTACTAACTTGTCACTCTGTGTGTAAATTGCTCATGATACTATTTTGTTCAGACCTTTAATCCATAATCAACTCACAAGTGTCCTTTCCTAGTAGTGTCTCTATCTGCACTTGTAACTCCTCCCACCCTCTGCTTGTTCAATCTGCGCTCTTTCAGCTTACTAAGCTCTTTTCCTAATATTGTACTTTTTTCAGTGTTCTCCAAGGGATTAAATGCCTTTCTTAGTGCTGGTAACATTTCTAGCAATCACCCAACACTTCCTAGTGACTTCATCATCCCAGATCTTTCTCTCTTCATTACCTATTTCCAACTCAAAGAATGCCACCATCCTTATTAAAGATGTTTTTAAAGTTCATATTCCTAAATCTCTTCTGCATGATATTTGTTTCTATCTTATTCAGCCATCCAATGATGTGGTAATAATCTTGCCCCCAGAGATTACAAAGAACATCCACCTCCTAGAAGTGATCAAAATCACCTTCCATTCTACTTCTTTGGCTTTCATTCTCATCATCATTTCTCTCATCCTTATTTCACACTGTAACATTCACTCTCATATTAGTCTACCTCTTTGCCTTTCTTTGGGTTCTTGTTGATGCTCATCCTGTTAAAGAGCCATGATCACTTCCACTGCCACCTAACACTCTAGAATCACTCTCCTTTCTATTTCAAAGGGCACACCCAGTCAGGTAAATCTCCAGTTTTCATGCTCTTTATCTACTGTTACTAAGTTTTGGGCAAGTCTCACCATCGTGTTAGTTGATGTCAATAAAAATCTTTTCTACCTTCTAGACCCTTTCTGTCGTTCAACAGTTTTTTGTGAGTTTGTTTCTAGTTGTCTTCCACAAAAATTTCTAAAAGTCTATTTCAAACATTTTAACTTCCCCTGAACTGAAATGTTAGGTAGTTGTATAAAAGAATCACATTTATTGTAATTCCAGAAATGATAGGGATAAAACTAAATTGTTAACAAAGCCCAAGATAAAGTCTCTCTCCACCTCTAATTATCCATTGTCCTAGCCTCTATGGCACAACTTTAGTAGTCTTTTTAAAGAAGTCAAACTAGTCATTATATATGTTTAATAATTTACTTTCATACTTCGAACACATTTGATATTTTCTATAGCTGCCTATTTTTTTTGGTTTCAACACTTCATTTTGCTATCAAAAACCTCAGTTTCATTTTGCTCCAACTAAAATCAACCACACTCTTGCTAAAAAATACATCTCTTTGATGTTTTCTATGTAGTTGGAAATTTAATACATAAAAGAAAGTTTTATTCAGAAAATATATAAACATTTTATAAAGTAAAGGTTTTTGCCATCTTGAACATAAAGAGTAGAAAAGGCTGTACAGTGCAAACTGAGACTTTCTTACTAAAATATAATTCCTGAATAAACAAGGAAACCCTAATATTAACAATGGAACCATCATCTTATTGAGAAAATCAACCCATTAAATATAAGCTGCCTAGAATTTCACACATCTCTGCATTTTTGATATTTAGAAGAAAATAAAGACTATAAACACATAAAGAGGTTTGCTACATTAGGGATGAATTAGTAACAAATATAATAGTCAATTAATTATACTTTTAAAAATGAATTTTACTGTATATATTTAAGGTATGCAACATGATGTTATAGACTACCTTAAGATAATAAAGCATTCCTATAAACAGATTAACATATTAATCATCTCACATAGTTATGCTTTTTTGCTTTTGTGGCAAAAACAGCTAAAAATCTATTTGTCTGGCATAATCCCAAGTACAGGCAAGTTTTATTGCCTACAGTCCTCATGTTGTACCTTAGATCTCTAGATTTCATTTAACATACCTTCTTTGTATCTTCTGACCTGTATCTCCTCACTTCCTCCCCACCCCAACTTCCATCCCTGTTTTATCCACTATTAGCTTTCACATATATGTGAGATTATGCAATGTTTTTCTGTGTCTGACATTTAATACAATGTCCCGTAGGATCGTGTATATTGTGGCAAACTGAAAGGTTTTTTGGAGGTTGAATGATATTCCATCGTACACACACACAAACACACACACACATGTGTGTGCTACAGTTTCTTTATCCATTCATCCATCAATGTTTCCATATCTTGGATATTCGGAATAATGCTACAATGAACATGAGAGTGTAGGTATCTTTAAGAAGCAGTGACTTCATTTCCATGGGATATTTGTCTAGAAGAGGGATTGCTGGGTCATATGGTAGGTCTATTTTTATTTTATTATTTTTTTCTTGAGACAGAGTCTTGCACTGTTACCCAAGCTGGAGTGCAATAGCACAATTTCAGATCACTGCAGCCTCTGCCTCCCCTATTCACAAGCTTGTCCTGCCTCAGCCTCCTGAGTAGCTGGGATTACAGGCGCAAACCACCACACCCAGCCAATTTTTTTATTTTTAGTAAATACACGGTTTCTCCATGTTGGTCAGGCTGGTCTCGAACTCCTGAGCTCAGCTGATCCACACACCTCGGCCTCCCAAAGTGCTTGGATTACAGACGGGAGCCACCACATCAGGCCCTCTATTTTTAATTTACTTAGAAATCTCTATACTGTTTTTCTAAAATGGTTGTACTAATCCACACTTTCACCAGTAATGTACAAGAATTCCCTTTTCTCCACGTCCTTACTAACATTTGTAATCTTTTGACATCATCTATCCTAATGAGGAGTATGAGGTGGTATGTCATAGTGGTTTTGATTTGTATTTATCTGGTGATTAATGACATCAAGCACCTTTTAATTTATCTACTGGCCTTTGCAGGCCTTCCTTTGATAAATATTTATTCAGGGTGTTGTCAATTTTTAAATCAGTTTGTTTTACTACCATTGAGTTCTAAGGTATTTTATCCATTTTTAGTTGCTTTTCATAGAGTAAGAGTCCAATTTTATTATTTTGCTTGTAGAAATCCAGTTTCACAGCACATTTCTTCAAGAAACTAACCTGTTCCTATTGTTTCTGTAGGTGCCCTTGTCAAAAATTAGTTGGCTGTATATGTTTGCCTTTATTTCTGAGCACTCTGGTTTTACTGGTGTGTTCATTTTTATGCCAATACCATACTTTTATTACTACAGCTTGGTAACATAATTTGAAATCAGGAAGTATGATGAATAAAATTTTTTGTTTCTTAGAAGTACTTTGGATATTTGAGCTCTTCTACTGTTCTATACAATTTTGAAATTGTTTTTCATATTTCTTTGAAGAATACCACTGGATTTTGACAGGGATTGCACTGTCTTATTTGTGTCTTCTTAAAATTGTTATCAATGTTTTATAGTTCTTATTAGTACAGATCTTTCAGCACCTTGGTTAAATTTATTCCTAATAGTTTTATTTTTCATACTACCATAGCTGAAACTGTTTTCTTGGATTTATTTTAGATTGTGATTGGGGTATACAATTACTACTGATTTTCATGTGTTTATTTTGTATCCTGCAACTTTATTGAATTCATTTATTAGTTCTAATACATATTTTTTGTGGAAATTTTGGGGAATTTTTTGCATATAGGCTCATGCCATCTGCAAATATAGATGATAGTACTTCTTCCTTTCCAATTTGGGTGTCTTTTATTTCTTTTTGTTGTCTGATTGCTCTTGCTAGTTCTTCCAGTACTATGTTAAACAGAAGCAGCAAGAATGGGCATCCTTGCCTTGAACTTCATCTTAGTGGAAAAGCTTTCAGTTTCTTCACCATTGATTATGATGTTAGCTGTGGGTTTTTCATAAATAGTTTTCATTAGGTTGAGGTAATTTTCTTTCATATCTGAATTATAGAAAGATTTTTAATAAGAAATGATGTCAATTTTTTTAAATCAATTGAGATAATCATGTGATTTTAATCTTTTGCTCCTTTAGTGTGATATATCACATTGATTCATTTGTACATGTTAAACCAGGCTTGCATGTCAGGAATAAATTCCACTTGATCGTGATGTATAATCATTTCGATGTATTTTTGGATTCAGTTCACTAATATTTTATTGAGGTTTCTTTTGTTTGCATCAGTGTTCATAGGAGATGTTGATTTGTAGTTCTACTTTCCTTTTCTTGTAATTTCTTTGTCTGACTTAGGATCAAGATAATACTAACCTTATAAAATGTATTTGAGAAGTATTCCCTCTAGATTTATATTTTGGAAGAGTTTAACAGGTATTGGTATTAAGTCTTCTTTGACTGTGTGCTGGAGTTTGACTGTGAAGCCAGCTGGTCCTAGGAGGGATCTCTTTTTTGGGAGGTTTTTTATTATTGTTTCAATCACTTTATTTGTTAAGTATATATGGGCTTTCGATTTCTTCCTGACTCAGTATCAGTAGGTTTTATTTTTCTGGGAATGTATTTCCTTGAAGTTAGTCAATTTGTTGCCATAATTGTTCATAATAGTCTCTGATGACCCTTTTAATTTCTTAAACATCTTTTATAATTTCTTCATTTTCATGTTACTTGAGTCATCTTTTTTCTTCTTTGACTAGCTAAAAATTTGTCAGTTATATTTATGCTTTGAAAAATGCAACTATTAATTAACTGTTTCATGGGTTTTCTGTTTTCTATTGGATTTATAACTGTTTTTATTATGTTCTTCCTTCTGCGAACGTGAGGTATAATTTATTCTAGTTCTCTAAGGCATAATGTTAAACTATTTATTTTACATCTTTCTTTTTTTTCAAGGTGGACAGTTCTTGCCATAAATTTTCCTCTAGGACTGTTTTTGCTGCATCACATAGGTTTTTCTAATGTTGTATTTGGATTGCCATTTGTCTCAAGATATTTTAAAAATTGACTTTAGATTTCTCCTTTACATATTGGTCATTCAGAAGTATGCTGACTAATTTCCATGTATTTGTGAATTTTCCTAGAATGAGGTTGTTACTGATTCCTAGTTTCATACCACTGTGGTCTGAAATGATACTAGATACTATTTCAGTCTACTTAATTTTGTAAAGACTTGTTTTGTGGCCTAACACATGATCTATCTGGGAGAATCTTCTATGTGACCTATAGAAAAATGTGTAGGCTACTGCATTTGGATGGAAAGTTAGGCCCTAACAGAGCAACCAAAAATGCAATTCAAGTTCAGTATTTACTTATTAAATTTATATCTCATTGATCTATCCATTGTTGAAAATGTGGTATTCAAGCCCCTAGTCCCCTACCATTACTGTGTTGCATTCATTTTGCATCCAGTTGATCTATCCATTGTTGAAAATGGGGTACTAAAGTAGTGTACTATTATTTTATTTCTCCTATGTGTTAATTAATATTTGTGTGTTCAGGTGCTCCTGTGTTGAATGCATATCTATTTTTAATGGGCATGTCCTTTTGATGAATCATTCCCTTTATCATTAAATAGCCTTCTTTGTCTCTGATGGTTTTTGACTTGAAGTTATCACATGTAAGTACAGATACCCCTCCTCTCTCTTTTAGTTACCATTTGTATGTAATAATTTCTTTCATCATTCACTTTCAGCCTATATGTGTTTTTAGAGCTTAAAAGGGCCTCTTACAGGTAGCATATAGTTGAGTCTTGTTTTGTTTTGTTTTTAACCCATTCAGCCACCTCATGGTTTTGTTTGGAGAATGTAACTCATTAATACTCAAAATTATTAATAGGTTAATAGGTAAGGAGTTAATACCAGCATTTTGTTATTTGTTTTTTTGGTAGCTTTTCAACGTTTTTTCCCCTCTCTTGTCAGCTACCTTTGAGATTTGATAATTTTGTGTTGTTAGGTTTAGTTTCATCATTATCATTTGAAAACTTTACCTGCTGAAGTTTTTATTCTGTGATTACCATGAGGCTAACATAAAACGTCTTATAGTTATAAGACTATTTTAAGTTTATAACTTAATTTTTTTCATCTATAAGACTCTGCACTTTACTGCCCACAGATGATGTCACAATTTGAATCTTTTTATATTATGTATTCTTTAATAACTTGTAGTTTTAGTTATTTCTGACTTTTTTACTTTTAACTTTTACACTAAATATATGTATGATTTACATATTACCATTACATATTGAAGATTTCTGGATTTGACTATGCATTTATCTCTGCTAGTGTGTTTTGTACTTTCATATGTATTCATGACAATAATTATTGTCCTTTCATTTCTGTTTGAAAACACTCAAACTTTTCTTATAGGGCAGGTCTAGTGGTGATGAATTCTTTCAACTTTGGCTTACCAATGAAACATTTCATTTCTCCTTCATTTCTAAAAGATAGTTTTGCTGTGTACACACAAAACTATTCTTGGCTAGCAGGGTTTTTGCTTTGTTTTTCCTTTCAGCATTCTGAATATATTGTTTCTTCTCTCCTAGCCTTTAAGGTTTCTGTTAAGAAATTGGCTGATAGTCTAAAGACAATTTCCTTATATGCGACTTGATGCTTTTCTCTTGCTGCTTTAAAATATTGATAGTTTGATTATCATGTGCCTTGGAGAGGACCTCTTTGAGTTGCATATGTTTGGGGACTTTTGAGCTTCATGGATTTGAATGCCCGTATCTCTAAGCCTTAGAAGTTTTATATCAATTGTTGTATTAAGTAAGCTTTCTTTCCTATTATGTCTCTTTTCCTTCTGAACACCCTTATGTGAATATTTGTTTGCTTAATAGTGTCTTATAAGTCCTGTAGGCTGTCTGCAGTCTTTTTCATTCTTTCATTTCTTGTGAGGAATTTCCAATGATCTGTTTCAAGTTTACAGATTATTCTGCTTTATCTAGTCTGCTGTTGAAGCTCTCAATTGTTTACTTCATTGACATTGAAGCTCCAACATTTCTGTTTAGCTCTTTTCTAATGATATCTCCTTGTTGAATTTCTTATTCAGATCATAAATTGTTTTCCTGATTTTATTGAATTGTATATTTGCATTCTTTTACATCTTGCTGAATTTCCTTAAAATCAGTAGTTCGAATGCCTTTTTAGAATATTTATAAATTCCCAATTCCTTGAGATCAGTTCCTGCAGAATGATTGTGTTCCTGTGGTGGTGTCATATTTTCTTGCTTTTTTCAGTTGTGTCCCTACATTGTTGTCTGTCACCTATTCCAGATTCTACAGAGTAGTTTTTCTTATAATATTATCACCAGTAGATACAATTTAGGTTGCTAGTTGGACAGGGTGCAGTAACTGTGATTCTTTGTGGGGACAGCAATGTAGTCTACATGTAGCTTCTTCAGTTGTGATCAACATGAAAAATGACTGAAATTGCCTCATGTCATCTTAGTCATGAGATGCAAGTGCTTATGGCAGTGAGGATGGCTACACAGGTTTTTAGGGCAAGGGCTTTAGGGATCTTCCTGTTATTCTCACAATGGGGGATTTTAGCTGAGAGGATCTCTCAATATCAGATCTGGCATGGCCCACAGGCAGCCATAATGGCCCTGGGATCCAGGGGACAGGTGCTCAGAACAGCTATGCAGCTGGGTTCCTGGGCTCAGGGTCTTACGAAACTACTGTAGCACTGGGACTTGAGACACAGGCTCACTTTCCAAGGCATTAATAGATGTAGTTCTTTCACTATGGTGGGGTCTGTTGCTGAGGCACACCCCAGCAGCACAGGCCCAGGGTGCTGGAAGGTAGCCATGGTTCAAATTGTGGAGGGCAAGGTGTAGTACTGGCATGGCTCTGAGCAAGAATGGGTGCTCTGGAGGTCTAGGTTTCAAGGGCCAGGAATTCAGGACCTGGAACCAACAGGACACAGACAGATCAGGGTAAAGGGGATGAAGTACTACACAGTGGTGAGTATGGACTCTGGGAGTTTGGGACATGGCAATAGCCCAGGCTCTGTGAGGCCAGTTGTTGCAGCAGTGAGGAGCCAGGAATGGCAAGATGCTGTCACAACTTGGGCCAGAGGAGGAGAGGAGCAGCAGTAATGATCACCTCAGACTGCTGAGAGCTAGTCCAATTCTAAGTAGGCATGGCACTGTGTCTGTTCCAACTGCAGGGCAAGGTGGCACAGCTCAGCCAATGTTCTGATTCTCAGGAACAGGAGGCACTGCTTCTGCTCAGCTTCAGAAAGTATAGGTACATGAGTTTGCAGAGCTTCCAGGTTCCTATAGGCTGACATACCACATCAGCTAAGGCACAGCGGGGACATGATTACTCTAGTGTTCCAGAAGCCTGAAGTCCCTACAGGGTGAGATGTCACTTCAGCTCAACTCCAAGGGAAGAGTATACTAGCAACTAGAAAGGGAGACAGAGCAGCTCCAGGATAGCTTGGTTCTGTGGGTAAGGGTATAACAGCAGCTTGGCTTCAAGGGGGCACGCTACGAGGTGGACAGATGCAGTGACATCAAAACCTCTAGGACAGAGGGATGTGATGGCTGCTTTCCCCTGGATCAAGATGAACTTTAAGCAGTGGCTCTGATTCCAACATGGTGCAGCACAGCAGCAGCAGGGGCCAGAGTAGTGCCAGGCACAATGTAGCCTCCTCCTTTGGGGATAGCTCAGCATGTGGCCTCTGCGGGAGTTCGCTCAGCTGGGCTCAGAGCCTGTGAAGACTGCAAGCTTCAGTAGCAAAGACTGCAGGTATTCATGGCGGTGATCTGGGCTTCTGGGATCCTCTTGCTTACCTTTTTATTTCAGGAAGGAGTCAGTACTGGTTCCCAGCAAATCTGATCATCAGGGGTGGTGCGGGTCAGGATAGGGAGACAGAAGCAGGATGTTTCCTTCCTTTCTTTATGCAGCCATCCCATAGTTTTGTGCTTTACAGGATTTCTGCTGCTTTGCTGTTCAATAGAACTCTCCTTTTGTCATTTGGATTGTAATGTAGTTGTTTACTTGTGTGTGTTTTTGTGGGGGTGGAAAGAATTTCTGGTGAGCCATGACACTGACATCCACAGCTAGATTTCTGAACATTCTTTCTTGTTAAAAGCTGAGACAGAGTGAAGTTTTTGCATATTTCCCAGAATAAAATAGATGATGCTGCCCTAACAGATTAACTGCAAAATCTTAAAGATTTAAACCCAAAAAGGCTTATTCTCATTCTATGACACATTAGTTATATATTGGTTGATACAAGTAAGGGGTGAGGGAGCTATCTTTGTATTGCTTAACCACTTAGAAGACCTAGACTAACAGAAGTTTAACTAATTGTGATGCTGCCAACACAATACGAGGTTTCTGCGGCTACCATAATATGAGAGCAGAGTGCCTAGCAGGCTCTCATATACTTTTAACTGTCCCAATTGGAAATAGTGTATTTTTTTCATTCACAGTCCAAGACTCAGAATTGACAGCCCTAATCTAATTCTATGTAAATCACGGAAATGTGTCAGTATATTTAAATGTACTTAAATTTGAAATATTGCTCATAATTTAGGCATGTAACTGAACAAAATAAAGGGAAAAAACAGACTAATACCACCCTTACAAAAAAAAATAGAAAAAGTAAAGATAAGAAATTATTGAAATGTAAAAACAAAGACTACGACAAAATTAAAAGCTGGCTCTCAGAAGAGGCTAAACAAATTAATACACTTATTTCAAGTTTAATCAAGAGAAAAAAGGAAACAATATTTGGAATGAAAACTAGGTCATACCTAAACACAGAGAATAAAGTTTAAAAGTTATAGGCTGTATTAGAATAGCCCTTAATCTAATAATTTTACATGTTTGGATGTGTCAAAGAATGCTTCATATTCTCTGTAAATCAAACAAAAATAAACACTTTTTTCTAAAAAACTGACAGCTTCTGAGGGAAAGTTATTTGTCTCTACACAGAGTCATATTTAGGAAGAGTAAATTATCAAAACAGTGTATTGATGATGACACTTTCAATATATATACAAATAATAGATGCATATATTTTATTCAAATTCCTAAAATGATGTGTGTAAAAAGTTTTCTTTAGCCTACAAGGGAGAAGATCATATTGTAGTAGACTTCCATCTTCAGCCATAAGAAAATAATGTCTAAAATAACCATCCCACTGTAAACAACCAAAAAAATTGACAATATATACTTCATCAAGTGATTGCCAAGCATTAGACAATATATGAGTGTGATTTAAAAGAAAAGAAAAATAAATGAGGTAATAAATATGATTGACTGCCCTGATTTTCTGCCTGTAGGCAATTTCTGGAGTGTGATACAAGGACTTAAAACTCAAATGAGCCCAGTAGTCTCACCTTTAAGTAGACAAAGATCAAACCTGAAAAGACTAAGATTGCTGAGACTATGCAGGAATAATACTAGAAAAAAGGGAGCTAAACAACAAGAGTTCCAGACATCAGTACAGGGTCCCCTGGAGTTTTTGCCTGAATCCCAATCTTCACATGCATTGGGTAATGTCCATGACACAGAGCAAAAACAGTTTCTGGTGAAAGAATAGTTATCGGGGGGCTATAAATTGAATAATTCCTGGAACTCAGGCAAAACTAGAAAACATTCAAATCCACACTGAGAATGCAGAAAACTCAGTAAATCACAGGATGTTCATTAGTATTGTTTTGTAATGTGACTAAATTAACTTGACGGCACAGGCAACTCTGGATCCACTTCTCAAAGAGCTTAAAAACAACACTTGAAAAGTTCACAATAATATGTAACTTAACTACCAACCAGACAAAACCCAATGTTTTTTAAAAGAAAACAAAAAAAAAATCACTAAATTAGAGTAAAATGAGAAGTCTAACTTTCATTCAAATATCTCTGGACTGACAAAAAGGAAGAAAATATGATCTGCAGCCAGGAGAAAAATCAGTCAGTAAAAATAAATCCCAGAGATGATAAATGACATAATTTAAAAGAGCTATCATAAATATGCTGAAAGTGCTCAAAGATTTAAACAAAAACATGAATATAATAAAAGAAATACAAGATACCCTGAAGAGACCAATAACAAGGTCTGAAGTTGAGGAAGCAATTAACAGCCTACCCACGAAAAAAAGTCCAGGAACAGATGGGTTCACAGCTGAATTCTACCAGAGGTAGAGTTTGGGACATGGCAATAGCCCAGTGGTATATAAAGAGGAGCTGGTACCACTCCTTCTGAAACTATTCCAAACAATACAAAAAGAGGGAATCCTCCCTAACTCATTTTATGACACCAACATCATCCTGATACCAAAAATTGGCAGGGACACAACTAAAAAAGCAAAACTTCATGCCAATATCCATGATTAACATTGATGCAAAAATCTTCAATAAAATACTGGCAAACCAAATCCAACAGCACATCTAAAAGTATATCCATCATGATTAAGTCGGCTTCATCCCTGGGATGCAAGGCTGGTTCAACATTCACAAATCTATAAATGTAACCCATCACATAAACAGAACCAAAGGCAAAAACCACATTATCTCAATAGATGCAGAAAAGTCCTTTGACAAAATTCAACAGCCTGTTATACTAAAAACTCTCAATAAACTAGGTATCGATGAAACATATCTCAAAATAATAAAAGCTATTTATGACAAACCCACAACCGACATCATACTGAATGGGCAAAAACTGGAATTATTCCCTTTGAAAACTGCCACAGGACAAGAATGCCTCCTCTCACCACTCTATTCAACATAGTATTGGAAGTTCTGACCAGGGCCATCAGGCAAGAAAAAGAAATAAAGCGTATTTGATTAGGAAAAGAGGAGGTCAAATTATCTCTATTTGCAGAGGACATGATGGTATATTTAGAAAACCCCATCTTCTCAGGACAAAATTTCCTTAAACTGATAAGCAAATTCAACAAAGTCTCAGGATACAAAATCAATGTACAAAAATCACAAGCATTCCTATACACTAATAAGAGACAGAGAGCCATATCATGAGTGAACTCCCATTCACAACTGCTACAAAGAGAGTAAAATACCTAGGAATACAACTATCAAGGGATGTAAAAGCCCTCTTCGAGGGGAACTACAAAACTCTGCTCAAGGAAGTAAGAGAGGATACAAGCAGATGGAAAAACATTCCATACTCATGGTTAGAAGGAAACAATATCATGAAAATGGCCATACTGCCCAAAGTAATTTATAGATTCAATGCTATCCCCATAAAGCTACCATTGTCTTTCTTCACAGAATTGGAAAAAGCACTTTAAACTTCATATGGAACCAAAAGAGAGCCCACACAGCCCAAACAATCCTAAGCAAAAAGAACAAAGCTGGAGGCATCACCCTACCTGACTTCAAACTCTACTGCAAAACTGCAGTAATCAAAACAACATAGTACTGGTACCAAAACAGAAATACAGTCCAACAGAACAGAACAGAGGCCTCAGAAGTAACACCACACATCTATAACCATCTGATCTTTGACAAACCTCACAAAAACAAGCAATGGGGAAAGGATTTCCTATTTAACAAATGGTGTTGGGAAAACTGGTTAGTCATGTCAGAAAGCAGAAACTGGATCCATTCCTCACATCTTATATAAAAATTAACTCCAGATGGATTAAAGATTTAAACATAAGACATAACACCATAAAAAACATAGACAAAAACCTAGGCAATACCTTCAGGACATAGGCATGGGAAAGGAATTCATGACTAAAACAACAAAAGCAATGATTTTTTAAAAAGCCAAAATAGACAAAAGGGATATAATTAAACTTAAGAGCTTCTGCACAGCAAAAGAAGCTATCATTAGAGTGAACCAGCAACCAACAGAATGGGTAAACAATTTTTGCAATCTACCCATCTGACTAACAGCTAATAATCAGAATCTACAAATAACTTAAATTTACAAGAAAAAAACAACCCCATCAAAGAGTGGGCAAAGGGTATGAATGGATACTTTTCAAAAGAAGACATGTATGCCACCAACAAACATGAGACAAAAAGTTCATCATCACTGGTCATTAGAGACATGCAGATCAAAGCCACAATGAGATGCCATCTCACATCAGTTAGAATGGTGATCGTTACAAAATCAGGAGACAAGAGACCCTGCAGAGGATGTGGAGAATTAGGAATGCTTTTACACTGTTGGTGGGAGTGTAAATTAGTTCAACCATTGTGCAAGACAGTGTGGCTATTCCTCAAGGATCTGGAACTAGAAACACCACTCAACCTAGCAATCCCATGACTGGATACATAGACGAAGGATTATAAAACACTTAACTATAAAGACATATGTACACGTATGTTTATTGTGGCACTCTTCACAATAACAAAGATTTGGAACCAACCCAAATGTCCATCAGACTGGATAAAGAAAATGTGGCAAATATACACCATGGAATACTATGCAGCCATAAAAAAGAATCAGTTCATATCCTTTTCAGGGACATTCTCAGCAAACTGACACAAGAACAAAAAACCAAACACTGCATGTTCTGACTTATAAGTGAGTGTTGAACAATGAGAACACATGGACGCAGGGAGGGGAATATCACACACTGGGGCCTGTCAGAGGGTGAGAGTGAGGGTATTGAGGAGGGCTAACATTAGGAGAAATACCTAACGTAGATCACGGGGGGGTGGATGCAGCAAACCACCATCACACATGTATACCTATATAACCTTCACATTCTACACATGTACCCCAAAACTTAAAGTATAATAATAATTAAGAAAAAAAACACTGACAAAGAGGTTTCTTTAAAAAAAAAAAATCCTGCAACAGTTTTATAAAAGGAGGCAGGGGCTTATTCTGCATCCAGGATAAAAGTAAAATGACAGACTTCTCACTGGAAAATTTGTAAGCCAAATAATATCTCACTAAAAAGCTGAAAAGGGAACAAAACTGTCAAACTCAAATTCTATAATTGTTTTAAAATATATTTCAAAAATTAAGGCAATAAAGACAATTATAGGCAAATGAATAAACTCAAAAACCTCCATGGTAATTTTAACTTGCAAATCTACAAAACATTTTATAGGGCGTTCTTCAGGAAGAAGAAAAAGCTCAGCGGGAACTCGCATATGCACAAAGGCATCAGGAATGCCAGAAATAATCAATACACAGGAAAGCTAAAGTATTTTTAAGTCATAGCGTCTTCTCACATTTTTAATTTATTTAAAAATTAAGTGCCTATTTAAAGCAGAAACAATGACACTGTATTCTGATATATGAAACATACTCTATTTAAATGTATGATAGCAACAGCAAAAAGAACAGTATAGGTATAATGTTCTAAGATTCCTGCATTTCAACAAAAGAAACAGTATTATTTAAAAGACAACTGAGTAAGTCGAAACCTTTGAGCAATCCTCAAAAACTAAATAAAAGGGCAATAGTGAGATAATGTTCGAGTATAAAAATAGTCCCTAAAAATGGGAAAAGAGGAAAAAGGGATAAACAGATTGGACAAACCCAAAACAAATAACATGACTGGAGATTCAAACTCAATTACCTCTAAATGTTCCAAATGTATATTGCCTAAACAATCCAATTTAAAGTCACATATTTTCAAATTAGATAGTAAAAGATTTATATATTCTACAAAAAAAGTCATTGAAAATAATCACATAATTCATCTCAGAGTAATTAAAATGACTGAATTTCAGCCAAACTTATCAATGTGGATAAGTCTTAGAAGGTAACATCAAATAATGCATAGAAAATAAGTTGCAGAAGAGTATGATACTACTTACATAGATACATAGATAAAATAGTGTTTTATTTAAAGATATATTCATATAGAGGAAACTGTTAACTTAAGCAAAATTATGTTCTCAAAATTCATCCTCTGGGGAGCAAGGGGTTAATCAGACTGGTTAGGAGGCAGAAGGAACATCAGCTGTATCGGATAAGGCTCAGTGGCAGTTTCAAAAATGTTAATTTTGTTGTTCTGCTTCAATGTATATTATATTAATTTATGTAAATGAATGAACCTGTATACCCATTATATATATCATTGCTATCACATTATAAAAGATTTATTATAGAAAGCCAAAAAAGAAAACATAACAAAAGATTGTACTGTAGATGCTTGAAACAGCCTTACTAAAACAAATGAGTCTTTTTGTTTTCCTGAAAGGACTCACGAAAACCTTTCACTTATATATAATACAGCAGAGATTAGATTTAATCTTAGCTTGGAACTTATTTCAAATTGATTAATCAACTCAGCAAACTCCTTTGTTTAACCACAGATTTCTTAATAGCTTGTACTAAGACTTTTCAGACTATACAGGCTGTAACATATTTGGATTCTCAAAAAAATGTATTCCTTATTGTGCAGAGCTTTTGTTTGTTCTTCTTTAATGGTAGTTGAAGATAATTTGAGGGAAACACTGTATTTAATTTTAATATATCCTTATTTTAACAAAAGGAAGGCATACTGTCTTGTTCCACAATCCTTCCTGGATGATTTTTCAACACCACCATTCTTCAGAATTAAATCTTTAGAAGGTAATTTCATTCTACTTTGACCCGCTAGTCAACTCTCTTTCCAAGTATATGTTACGTGCTACTTGTCCAGATGCTTAGTGAGATAAGCCTCTTTGCATTTTATTAATGATGTAGCTTAAGCTGCATCCTATCAGCATTACAGCCACTTAAGTGCTGGTATGCTACCAAGCCATGATTATGGGTCCAATCCGTGATCATATGTATTTTAGAAATTTTATTTTTAATAACTTATATCATAGATTTTAAATTATCTGAAATGTATGTGCAGCATTTTTCCAATGTACATGTAGCATTTTTCCCCATGAAAATATTTTATTTCCTATCTAAAATAAAATCATCAATTAGTTCCGTAAAACTACAGTTGCATTACATTAATTTACATTAAAATGTGTGACAGGGTATTTTGATTGTACTAATATTAACTGACTTTAAAATATTATCCAAATATCTAATTTCTAAAATTAATTGGGTCATTTTATATATTAAAAAAGTTAGAATCTCAAACTGAACAAACACAACTCTGCCAAGCTGGTTGTGTTCTATTTCATTAGGAGGCACCAAAGAGAAATACAGGTATCCTGGAGATCTCTAATTTAAGACTTTCAAGTATATGAGAGCAAGCACCGTTCAGAAACATGCAAATGTTCTGGATTCTCTGCTACAGAAACACATTTCTGAGACAAGGATTTCATGCAGGAACTTTATTGGAAGTGCACTCAAGAACAGCTGTAAAGCAATTCTTACAAGAATTGCTTTACAAGAAGGAAACAAGATTGAGCAGAGGGAAAAGTTGAACTATGACACAACTGTGAGATATTCATTAGCTAGGAATGACTGCCTTGAGCCTTTAAGGAAAATTAGAGGCCTACCACAGAATACATTCACATGAAGGACACCCAAATTTTCACAGGGCATATTTTTCAACTTTGGTAGTGAATTCATGTATCTTCCCAAAGTCTCCAACTTATTTGCTACATCTTGCTCCTTTAAGATTAATGGATGTCACCGGTAAAGTGGACTCATGATGTTATACAGGATGTGTTGATGGGGCAGGTCCTTTCTGACTATATTATGAAAGAGAGTAGAAGAATCAATGTAGTTCTCAGCAAGACTTTAAATGTGTCATGTCACTGTGGTATGAAAAACTCTTTTAATTTCCTTCCTGATTGGACTGGAAGAAATTATGCCAGATCATTGGTCACATATTATGTACTCAAGGCTTCATTGGCAAGTCCGGCAATGATACCACATTTATCACTATAGCTGCAAATGAGGCTTCTCCTCATTTGGGTTTAAATTAGTCCACTGTTATCACTCAGATCCCAGGAGCCAGATTGTACAAATTACATGAGGATGTAATGAGGACCATCGCCCCTGCATCATTTAGGTCATTAAAGAGAAGAACACTAATATCTGCCATTCTGCCTGTGATACAATACAGATTTTGTTTTATTAGTTTGGCCAGACTTACCATACTACTACAATACTCTTACCCTACATGCCAAACATCATTTATGATGTTTCACCCAGTATACAGTATTTTCACTCCAGTTATACACATGGACCACAGAAATAGCCACTTCATTCACACAGAACCTACAAATCCACTGTGAACCAGACTCTGGCCAAGATTCCATTTATTATCTTGTCTCCATAATCCCTCTTTAATGTGGTTGGGGTGGGTAGGATAATGCTTTGGTTTCCCAGATAAGGCACTCATACACTCTGTATCCAAAAGTCTTTGAAATGTTTGGGTGTTCTCCTTTTTTCCGCATACAGTTACTCAAGTTAATGTTGTATTTCCTTTGGGGATGACTTGGGGAAATCACTTCAGTTGTACATTTGCTACTACGGTATGGCAAGGTTCTTCCTGAGGGCAATGGTTCTGAGAATTGGCTCAGGTCCAGAAACTATGAAAATGATTCTTTTTATTAGTGCAATGACCTTAAGTTTCCTGAACTTGATTTTTCATCCTTGATTTTTTTTATTGCTGTTCAGATTAAGTAACTCAATTTTTCCCCATCTCTCTTATGCCTAGAAGCACCGTAACCTGAAACCTATCTCCAGAGCTTTCTCCATATCCAGCCTCTGGACTGGCTGGGGCCAATGTTGTCAGTGGTAAAAGAATTTACCAAGACAGTCTTAGATAAAGAAAGGCAGATTTTTAAGAGAAAGTATGAGTATACATTACAAGAATGCAATGGGCTGCATAGCAGAGAAGGGGCAACCTGCAAAGAGTCAGGGGCTGAAGGGAACTTTTATAGGACTGTGCTAGAGGGACTAAGTGTGGACCCAGGTTGAACTACTGGGGCTACATACAGAAGAAGGTATTTGCAAACAGGAACTTGTGCCAGCAGTTTCTCTGTGTTTAGTCATCTCGCAGAACAATTGTTCTCCCTGTTCTGGAGCTCCTTACCAGGACTTTACAGCCTCCTGGATTATGATTTTGACACTCATATGATGTTTGTATTCACTTGATTATTTATGGGTAAAAATCACTGCCAAGCCTAAAGACATGTATCATATTTATCTCTTCAGATTCTATTACCACCTAGATTTTATTATTTTCAGGTTCCATCATCTATTAAGTTTCTGCAAACTGATCTCCTACAATCAGTTCAAATCTAAAGACCATAGCCACCACTGAGCTTCTTCACAATTCTGTTACAACTCTCACTAGAAAATAATTCAAAACTATGGCAATTGTGGGACTTGTCAGTTTTCCTGGGTCTTCGTGTAGAATACAGTTGACTGGTAGATTTCCCAGTCTTATGTCGTGTGTCCCATTCTAGTCTGCCTATTTCTCTGGAGTTTTTGATGTACTACCCCATCTTCTATTGCATTAAATGTGTGCCATTTTTTAAATAGAGTGTTTTCATGTTAATAAACTCTTTCTTATCCAGTTTTATTATTGAAGCCTCCTTAATTCGATGTCCTTGTATTCTAATACCATATATCCTCTTCCAATTCCTGCTGATACACATAGCCTAGGGCCTACTACTCTTTCAGTACATAATTGCTTTCTTCCCTTAGCCAGCCAAGCACTTCCTCAGCTGGATTGTGCTGTGACTTAAACTGAATAATCATTCTGGTGGCCAGGAGAAAAGACAGTGCCAGATTCAGGGGATGGGAGCAAAATGGTTCTCAAGACAGAGGCTTCTGCATCATTTTCAAGCAAAGTTCTCAAGTGCATTACCTAGATGTATCAATCCCACATTTCAGTTTTTGGATTCTAAATTAGGGCCTTAGACTGCTTGGTTTGAGAACTGAATCTTCTCTAGAGATTAACTACTTTTAAAAAATTAAGTCCTGGGCCTGATCCTCAACTTTGTCTTCAGAAAATGAGGGTTTCTTTTTTTGTATACTACCAAGGGACTTCTGATTTTCACATTTTGCCTTAAATTGGTGATAATCATAGCTAGCTTTGTACTGTCTTTTTTCAATGCATGAATTTACTCAACAACATCATCTATTTCCTTAGTCCTTAAAATTATTTCTTCTTCACATCAACCCTGGTGAATCTGATGATTATGTGCCTTGGGTTGCTCTTAAAAATGTTAAGTGCAGCCAGAGAGAAAGGTTGGGTTACCCACAAAGGGAAGCCCATCAGACTCACAGCAGATCTCTCAGCAGAAACCCTACAAGCCAGGAGAGTGGGGGCCAATATTCAACATCCTTAAAGCAAAGAACTTTCAACCTAGAAATTCATATCCAGCAAACCTAAGCTTCGTAAGTGAAGGACAAACAAAATCCTTTATGAACAAGCAATTGCTCACAGATTTCACCACCACTAGACCTGCTTTACACGATCTCCTGAAAGAAGTACTAAACATACAAAGGAACAACCAGTACCAGCCAATCCAAAACTGTACCAAATGGTAAATAGCATCAACACAATGAAGAAACTTCATCAACTAATGGGCAAAACAACCAGCTAACAACAAAACGGCAGGATCAAATTCACAGATAACAATATTAACTTTAAATGTAAATGGGCTAAATGCCCCAATCAAAAGACAAAGACTGGCAAATTTGATAAAAATTCAAAACCCATCTGTGTGCTGTATTCAGGAAACCCAACTCACATGAAGGATACACATAGGCTCAAAATAAAGGGATGGAGGAAGATCTACCAAGCAAATGGAGAGCAGAAAGAAGCAGGAGTTTCAATCCTAGTCTCTGATAAAATAGTCTTTAAACCAACAAAGATCAAGAGAGACAAAGAAGGGCATTATATAATGGTAAAATGATCAATGCAACAAGAAGAGCTAACAACCCTAAATATATACGCACCCAATACAGGAGCACCCAGATACATAAAGCAAGTTCTTAATGACCTACAAAGAAACTTAGACTCCCACACAATAATAGTGGGAGAATTTAACACTCCACTGTCAATATTAGACAGATCAATGAGACAGAAAATTAACAAGGATATCCAGGACTTGAACTCAGACCTGGACCAAGCAAACCTAATAGACATCTACAGAACTCTTTACCTTAAATCCACAGAATACACATTCTTCTCAGCACCACATCACAAGTACTCTAAAATTGACCACATAATTTGAAGTAAAGCACTCCTCAGCAAATGCAAAAGAACGGAAATCATAACAGTCTCTCAGACCACAGGGTAATCAAATTACAACTCAGAATTCAGAAACTAACTCAGAACTGCACAACTTCATGGAAACTGAACAACTGGCTCTTGAATGTTGACTGGATAAACAATGAAATGAAGACAGAAATAAAGAAGTTCTTCGAAACCAATGAGAACAAAGACACAATGTACCAGAATCTCTGGAACACATTTAAAGCAGTGTCTAGAGGGAAATTTATAGCAATAAATGTCCACATGAGAACAAAGGGAAGATCTAAAATTGACACCCAATCATCAAAATTCAAAGAGCTAGAGGAGCAAGATCAAAAAAAAACTCAAAAGCTATCAGAAGACAAAAAAGTAACATCAGAGCACAACTGAAGGAGATAGAGACACAAAAAAACCTTCAAAAAATCAATAAATCCAGGAGCTGGTTTTTTGAATAGATCAACAAAATAGACTGCTAGCCAGATCAATAAAAAAGAAAAGAGAGAAAAATCAAATAGATGCAATAAACAAACAATAAAGGGGATATCACCAGATTCCACAGAAATACAAACCACCATCAGAGATTACTACAAATAACTCTATAGACATAAACCAGTAAATGTGGAAGAAATGGATAAATTCCTGGACACTTACACCATCCCAAGCCTAAACCAGGAAGATGTTGACACCCTGAATAGACACCCAGTAACAAGGGCTGAATTTGAGGCAGCAATTAATAGTCTACCAAGCAAAAAACGCCCAGGTCCAGATGGGTTCACAGCCGAATTCTACCAGACATACAAAATGGAGCTGGTACCACTCCTTCTGAAGCTATTCCAAACAGTCCACAAAGAGGGAATCCTCCCCAAATCTTTTTATAAGACCAACTCATCCTGATACCAAAACCTGGCAGAGACTCAACAAGAAAAGAAAACCTCATGTCAATATCCATGATGAACACAGATGAGAAAATCTTCAATAAAATACTGTCAAACCAATTGCATCAGCACATCGAAAAGCTTATTCATCATGATCGAGTAGGCTTCATCCCAGGGATGCAAGGCTGGTTCAAAATATGCTAGTCTGTAAATGTAATTTACCACATAAACAGAACCAAAGACAAAATCCATACAATTATAGCAATAGATGCAGAGGCCTTCAACAAAATTCAACAGCCCTTTATGCTAAAAACTCTCAACAAACTAGGTATCAATGGGATATATCTCAAAATAATAGAAGTTATTTACCACAAACCCACAGCCAATATCATACTGAATGGGCAAAATCTGGAAGCATTCCCTTTGAAATCTGGCACTAGACAAGGATGCCCTCTCTCACCACTCTTATTCAATATAGTATTGGAAGTTCTAGCCAGAGCAATCAGGAAAGAAAAAGAAATAAAGGGTATTCGATTAGGAAAGGAGAAAGTCAAATTTTCTCTATTTGCAGACGACATGATTGTATAGTTAGAAGACCCTATCATCTCAACCAAAAATCTCCTGAAACTGATAAGCAACTTCAGCAAAGTCTCAGGATAGAAAATCCATGTGCAGAAATCACAAGCACTCCTATACACCAATAACAGACTTAAAGAGAGCCAAATCAAGAATGAACTGCCATTCACAATTGCTACAAAGAGAATAAAATACCTAGGAATACAACTAACAAAGGATGTAAAGGACCTCTTCAAAGAGAACTACAAACCACTGCTCAAGGAAATAAGGGAGGACACAAACAGATGGAGAAACATTCAATGCTCATGGTCAGGAAGAATCGATAATGTGAAAATGGCCATATTGCCCATAGTAATTTATAGATTCAATGCTATCCCCATAAAGCTACCAATGACCTTCACAGAACTGGAAAAACCAAACCACCTTAACATCATATGGAACCAAAAGAGAGCCCACATAGCCAAGTCAATTCTAAGGAAAAAGAACAAAGATGGAAGCATCACACTACCTGACTTCAAACTATACTGCAAAACTACAGCCATCAAAACAGCATGGTACTGGTACCAAAACAGAGATATAGACCAATGGTACAGAACAGAGGCCTCGGAGGCAACACCACACATCTACAACCATCTGATCTTTGACAAACCTGACAAAAAACAAGCAATGGGGAAAGGATTCCCTGTTTAATAAATGGTTTTGGGAAAACTGGCTGGCCAAGTGCAGAAAGCAGAAACTGGACCTCTTCCTGATATCTTACACTAAAATTAACTCCAGATGGATTAAAAACTTAAACATAAGACCTAACACCATAAAAACCCCTGAAAACCTAGGCAGAACCATTCAGGACATAGGCTTAGGCAAGGACTTCAAGACTAAAACACCAAAAGCATTGGCAACAAAAGCCAAAATAGACAAATGGGATCTAAACTCCAGACTTCTGCACAGCACAAGAAACAATCATTAGAGTGAATGGGCAACCAACAGAAGGGGAAAATTTTTTTGCAATCTACCCATCTGATAAAGGACTTATATCCAAAATCTACAAAGAACTAAAATGGATTTACAAGAAAAAAAACAAACCCATTCAAAAGTGGGTGAAGGATATGAACAGATGCTTTTCAAAAGAAGACATGTATGAGGCCAACAAACATATGACAAAATGCTCATCATCACTCGTCATTAGAGAAATGCAAATCAAAACTACACTGAGATACCATCTCACGCCAGTTAGAATGGCGATCATTAAAAAATCTGGAGACAACAGATGCTGGAGAAGATGTGGAGAAATAGGTACACTTTTACATTGTTGGTGGGAGTGTAAATTAGTTCAACCATTTTGGAAGATAGTGTAGCGATTCCTCAAGGACCTAGAAATAGAAATTCCATTTGACCCAGCAATCCCATTACTGGGTATATATCCAAAGGATTAGAAATCATTCTATTATAAGGACAAATGCACAGGTATGTTCACTGCAGCACCGTTTACAGTAGCAAAGACTTGGAACCAACCCAAATGCCCATCGACAATAGACTGGACAGGGAAAATGTGGCACATATACACCATGGAATACTATGCAGTAATAAAAAACGATGTGTTTGTGTCCTTTGTAGAGACATCAATGAACCTGGAAACCATCATTCTCAGCAAACTGACACAGGAACAGAGAATCAAGCACCAAATGTTCTCACTTATAGGTGGGTGTTTAACAATGAGAACACATGGACACAGGGAGGGGATCATCACACACCGAGGCTTGTCGGGTGGGACTAGGAGAGGGACAGTGGGGGGTAGGGAGTTGAGGAGGGATAACATGGGGACAAATGCCAGATATAGGTGGTGGGAATGGAGGCAGCAAACTATATTGCCTTGTATGTACCTATGCAACAATCATGCATGTTCTTTACATGTACCCCAGAACCTAAATTGCAATTATATATATTAAAAAATAAATAAATAAAATTATTTCTTCTCTCATATTTCTTAAACAACTGAAAGGAATTGCATTTCACTTCAGTGTCAGCCCATCTAGTGATAGTATTAACCACTTCACACTACAGCATGCCAGAGGAAGACCAAGCCACCAGGGTATTATTGCCACCCAACCAGTGGGTGATCCAATTTACCAAATTTTATTATTATGCCTGCTTCCAAGACAATGTCTGGTACCAACTATCTTAGATAAGGCTTCCTAAAAAGAGATTCTAATATGAGATTTGTAAGCAAGAGGTTAATTGAGAAGTACATTTAAGATCATCATATGTGAGGAAACAATAATAGTTAAATGAGAAAAAGGGAAGATTTGAACAATATTACAGTTACAACATATACCACAGAAGACTGAATGGGGAAATCTGAGCCTGGGATGGCCCTTCAGATAATGGCACTCTTTGTACCTCTGCATCTACCAGTCATTGGATGTGAACTGCCTTGGGAAAAAGGATGCAAACTTGGATAAAGCAGCTTTCTCTTGCTGAGGGCAATTCCTGATGGAAAAGGGCATCTGTATTTGTTCTTATGCTGCTATGAAGACATACATGAGACTGGGTAATTTATAAAAAGAGGTTTAGTTCACAGTTCTGCATGGCTAAAGGGGCCTCAGGAAACTTACAATCATGGTGGAAGGAAATCCCAACACGTCCTTCTTCACATGGTGGCAAAAGAGAGAAGTGCACAGTGAAGGGGGGAAAAGTTCCTTATAAAACCATCAGATCTTGTGACAACTAACTATCACAAGAACAGCAAGGGGTAACTGCCCCTGTGATATAATCACCTCCCAGGAGGTCCCTCCCATAACACATGGGGATTAAAATTTGGATTACAATTCAAGATGAGTGTTTTGGGTGGGGACACACCCAAACCATATCAGTATCTATCAGCCATGAGCATTGTGTAAAGCTCACATAACATTCACTTCATTCACTTGATATAGCAAAATGAAAATTAGAGTAGTATGTTTTTTAGGGGATATGAATGAACAAGATTTTAATAACTAAATTAGAGTATATCATATTTCCTAGGATCGATCTGAATTAGTTTATATTGACAAGCCCTTCCTTCCTTCTGAAAGTCATTGGATAGCACACAATTGAAAAGGGTGAGGATGGTAGAAATACTGAAGTATGCTTCTTCACGCTATGCCAGAGAATTTAGCCACTAATGCTGGGCATTTATTTTCAAGCACTGAAGACCTCAGTTTTATTATTTGGTAGATTATTTTTTCTGAATAAATTAATTCCTTGCACTATCTTGTCTTGGCTATACTTATTACCAGCACAATTAGAAGATATTCACAAAGACCAATGTACCAAGCACAGAAAGAGTAAGGGAAAAGTAGTGGGAAACGACGTAAGAGGTAATGGAGGGTACACACATCATGAAAAGAAATTTGAATATACCAGCACCAGTGGATACTCCTTGGCAATGTGGCTTCTTGGTTTATGAACCAAAATGAAGCTCTGAGTTTTCATTTTCCCTTCAATTTCATCCAGTAAGTTTATTCAAGCTTGTCAAATCTTAGTTTCTTTAAAAGAGGCATTTGAAATTTATTTTATCCAAAAATTTTAGTTGTTTTCAGCAAGATAATTGATCTGAATAACTTATTAGTCCACTCTTAAAAAATGCAAATCGGCTAGGCACAGTGGGTCATGCCTGTAAATCAAACACTTCTGGATGTTGAGGTGGGAGAACTGCTTGAGTCCAGGATTTTGAGACCAGTCTGGAGAACATAGTAGGATCTTGTCCCTACATAAAATTTAAAAAATAAACAAGCATGTCAGCATGAGCCTGCAGTCCCAGCTACTGAGGAGACTGAGGTGGGAGAATGCCTTGAGCCCAGGAGGTTCAGGCTGCAGTGAGCTGTGATCACTTCACTGTACTCCCGCCTAGGCAACAAAACAAGACCCTGTGTCCAAGGGGGAAAAAAAAAGAAGAAGAAATCACAACATTTAATTTCTTAAAATCACCATGTGATATGGTTTGTCTGTGTACCTAACCAAATCTCATCTTTAATTTTAAATCCCACAATTCCCAGATGCCATGAGAGAAACCCAGTTGGAGATAATTGTATCATTTGTCTGGATTTTCCCATGCTGTTCTCATTACAGTGAATAAGTTTTACAAGATCTGATTTTTTTTTATGGGAGTTTCTCTACACAAGCATTCTCTTTGCTTGCTGCCGTCATATGAGATGTGACTTCTTCTTTTTGCCTTCCACCATGATTATGAGGCCTCCCCAGCCACGTGGAACTGTAAGTCCATTAAACCTCTTTTTCTTCTCAGTTTGTGTTATGTCTTTTTCAGCAGGTTGAAAGTCAACTAATACAGTAAAATTGGTACCAATAGAATGGGGTGTTGCTGAAAAGATATGCAAAAATATGGAAGCAACTTTGAAACTGGGTAACAGACACAGGTTGAAACAGTTTGAAGGGCTCAGAAGAAGACAGGAAAATGTGATATAGTTTGGAACTTTCTAGAGATTTGTTGAATAGCTTTGACAAAATGCTGATAGTGATATGATCAGTAAGTTCCAGGCTGACATGGTCTCAGATGGAGAAGAGGAACTTGCCGGGAACTGAAGCAAAGATGACTCTTGTTGTGTTTTAGCAAAGAGACTGGTAGCACTTTGTCCCTGCCCTAGAGATTTATGGAAATTTGAACTTGAGAGAGATAATTTAGGGTATCTTGTGGAAGAAATCTATAAGTAGCAAAGCAAGCATTCAAGAGGTGACTTGGGTGCTATTTAAAGGCATTCAGTTTTATAATGGAAGCAGAACACACAACTTTGGAAAATTTGCAGCCTATCAATGCAATAGAAAATAAAATCCCATCTTCTGAGGAGAAATTCAAGCCAGCTGCAGAAATGTACATAAGTAACAAGGATCCTAATGTTAATCCCCAAGACCATGGGGAAAATGTCTTCAGGGCATGGCAGAGACCTTTGTAGCAGACCCTCCCATCACAGGCCTGGAGGTTTAGGAAGAAAAAATGGTTTCCTGGGCCAGGTCCAGGATTCCCTGCTGTGTGCAGACTAGGGACATGATGCCCTGCTTCCAGGCTGTTCCAGCCATAGCTGAAAGGGGCCAACATAGAGCTCTGGCCACGGCTTGAGAGGGTACAAGTCCCAATCCTTGGCAGCTTCCACGTGATGTTCAGTCTGCTAGTGCACAGATTTCAAGAATTAGAGTTTGGGAACCTCTGCCTAGACTTCAGAGGATGTATGGAAAGGTCTGGATGCCCAGGCAGAAATTTGCTGCAGAGGCAAGGCCCTCATGAAGAACTATGGGAGTTCAGTCAGGTTGTTAGCAAAAATATTAAAGGAAAAATATTAGAGAGTGTTATAGGAAATAGTCACAAAACCCCTTGGAAGGCTGGGCTTGCGTAGTTTCAAATGACAGAATGGGTAGAAGGCAGGTGGTTTTTATCCTCGGGCATTAGGACAAAGAGTAAATACTAGGAATTATAAAGAGGCTTCCCCAGGTAAGTCTGTTTACCCCCAACCACCATTAGCAAACCTTGATCATCCACTTCCACAACTGCCTTCTACCCAGGGGTTGGCAGAAGTTGATTATCCTCTAATTCGGTTTATCCAAAGACTTTGTCCTTTTATCTATACAAAATAAAAGTCCACAGGGCCAGTGAGTCAGGGTAAATGGAGGCTTTTGCATGACTTCCATGCCAGTAATGCTAATCTACAGCCTACTGGACCTCTTCAATGGCATCTCCCTTCCCCCATGGCGATTCCTCAAGATTGGCCTATAATTGTAATTGACTACAAAGACTGTTTTTACATGATTCCTCTAGCAGAACAAGACAGAGAAAAATTTGTGTTTACTTAACAGTTGTTAATAATGAAAGTCCAGCTTGCCAATTTCATTTGAAAGTACTTCCTTAAGGGATGCTGAACAGTCCTACCATGTGTCAGTATCAGGTAGATAAGGCTATATTCTCCAGTAGAAACAAACTTTCTAATTGTAAGATTATTCATTTCATGGATTATATGTTATTGGCAGCCTCCACAGAGCCAGTACTTTTAAATTTATATACTGCTTTCGTAAAGAATACACAGTTAAGACATTTAATTATTTCACCTGAAAAAGTACAAATGTCCTTTCCTTGGAAATATCTTGGGTACATCCTAACTTCCTGGTCAGTAAGCCCTCAAAACGTTAACTACTACCAACTTACACACATTAAATGATTATCAGAAATCACTGGGCGATATAAACTGGAGCCTGCCCTGTATGCTCTTTTTCTTTGACTTCAGCAATTGCAAGATCAACATACACGTTCTATTTTTATTACTGTACACATTCAAGCCCACAGCTTATTGCCTGGCCCACCGGTTTATGGCAATTAACAAGCAGATCATCAGGTTATGACATCACTGCTTGACAAAGCCACCCAGTCACATGTTTTTCCATCAAAATTTGAGAATATTATTTAAGCAATTTTAACTTACCCAGAGAGTAGCAAAACAAATTATACTGCAATATCCACTCCACTCTTAAAAATATATTCAATAAAGGGGGTGTGTAGGTAAGGACCATGCAACACTACTAGCACAAGCCTTATTTACCCGTAATTTTTAAAAATTTACATGACAAATTTCAATCAGCTGTAGGAAAGCATTTTGCTAAAACCTCTCAAGACAGAAACAGAAATATTGGAGAGAAATAGAAAGAATGACTAAGAGATGAAAGACAGATCAGAGAGTGACACAAAAATTAACACAAAGGAGAGAGATAAAGTGAAATTAGATAAATATTAAGAAAGTTATATATCTAAGAATGCACCTTTAGTAAGGAAGTTAATAAAACAAAGAAAGTTAAGGCATGTCGAAGATTGTGAAAGTCATAAAAATGTTATAAAAAGGAATTTATGCAGGAAATGTTATATATTTCTTGTTTTGAAGGTTTAAGTTTTAAAACGTTAGTTGTAAAAGAAATTGTGTGTGTAAACATATTGACTAAATTTAAAGAAATATCACCCAGTTTTTATGTAAACTAGACATTAAAATAAAGCACAACAGGTTTTTCTTAAAGCACGAACCTGCTCTTTAACAAAGATTATAAAAGGTCTCTTAGCACAGGCTCCACCCTTAGTTTCCAGTACACCAGCACCAGCCTCAAGACTATGTCCTCATCAAAGGATGGAAAAAAGAAAAATGTTTAGCCAGCCTAGGAAAGACCCTGCAGGACCCACAGCACTGGACAGTGTGGCTTCTGTGGACAAAACAGGCCCAGACATCACTTGGGCAATGCTGAAGAAGAAAACTCAAAAGGAGGAATGAATCCTGCTCCAGATGCAGACACCATTCACTCCATATAATTTTTTTTTATTCTCTCACTTTGCCTGCAAAGTGTGTCTGCCACACTCTATTGAGCCCATCTTCTATATCTGCCTTTTTTTCTGCCCTGTTAGTTAGACAATCACCCCCTTTCCAGCTTCTAACAGTGCAACTGCTTGGCTAAAATAAATTAACATATACCCAGTAAGGTTCCTCATTAATGGCATACAGTGAACTGAGATGCCAAGTACCACTACAGGTTGCTCCTAGATTGGAAAATAATGTTGCTAATTATATTCATGTTTGCCTTATGTTATTTGCTGATTCTAGAATGCAAAGCCAGAATACGAGCAATGGCCACCTTGACTGATGGACCCGTTGCTGCACACGTTGGCTCTCTTCAATGACTAAAGCCAGATTTTAAAAAAAAAAACAGAAAAATGGGAGGTGTGGGAGTTCAGTGAGGGTGGTGGCAAAAATATTAAAGGAAATATATTAGAGCAAGTTATAGGAAATAGTCACAGAACCCCTTTGGAAGGCCAGGCAGTTTGCATAGCTTCAAATGACAGAATGTGCCGAAGGCTGCTGGTTCTTACCCTAGGGCATTAGGACATAGAGTAAACACTAGGAATTGTAAAGAGGCTTCCCCAGGTAAGTCTGTTTACCCCTACCTCCATTAGCAAACCTTTGATCATCCATGCATGCATAACTGCCTTCTACTCAGGGGACAGAAGTTTATTACCCTCTAATGGTGCTTATCCAAAGACCCCCACCTTTTATCTATACAAAATCAAATCCCACAGGGCCAGCCTGTCAGGGCGATGGCTGCTAACTCTCTCTGCAGTATCTGTGGTCATAGACCCGTAACCTACTCTTTCACTGTATTCTGTGTTTGAGTGCATTTGTTTGTCACTGGCTCAGGGTCTGTAGGTTGGACCCTGACAGAGAACCTCTGCTAGGGTAGTGAGGAAGGGAAATGTGGGATCAGAGTCCCCACACAGTGTCCCTACTGTGGCACCACTTAGTAGAGCTGTGAGAAGAGAGCCACCATCCTCTAGACTCCAGAATTGTAGATCCACCAACTGCTTGTGCCCTGTGCCTGGAAAGCCCGCAATGCCAGCCTGTGAAAGCAGCTGTAGGAAGACTACTTCAAAGCCACAGTTCCCATGGCCAAGAACATGAGAATCCACCTTTTACATCAGCATGACTTGGATGTGAGATGTACAGTCAAAGGAAGTCATTTTGGAACTTTAAGATTTGACTGCCCCTCTGGATTTTGGACTTGTATGGGGCCTGTAACCCCTTTGGTTAGGTTTATTTCTATTATTTGGGATGGGTGTATTTATCCAGTGCCTGTACCCCCATTTTATCTAGGAAGTAACTAACTTGCTTTTGATTTTACAGGCTCATGGGTGGAAGGGACTTGTCTCAGATAAGACTTGGGACTGTAGACTTTTCAGTTAATGCTGCAATGAGTTAAGACTTTGAAAGACTGTTGAAAAGGTGTGACTGGTTTTTAAATGTGAGGACATGAGATTTGGGAGAGGCAGCTGATGGAATAATATCGTTTGGCTGTGTCCCTACCCAAATCTTATCTTGATTTATAACTCCTACAATTCCCATGTGTTGTGGGAAAACCTGGTGGGAGGTAAATGAATCATGGGGGTGGGTCTTTCTCATGCTGTTCTCATTATACTCAATAAGTCTTATGAGATCTGATTGTTTTAAAAATGGGAGTTTCCCTACAGAAGCTCTATCTTTGCCTGCCTCTATCCATGTAAAGTGTGACTTGTTCCTTCTTGCCTTCCACCATGATTATGAGGCCTCCCAAGCCATGTGGAATTTTAAATCCATTCAGCCTCCTTCTCCTCCCAGCCTCAGTTATGTCTTTATCAGCATCATGAAAACAGACTAACACACCATGTCATTCTAGCATCCCAGAAGATTCTGACTGAGGTATGTAGTCAAAGTGTAGTCATGTCTTCTGAATAAAATCAAGGTGTGTATCAAAATGCAATCACAGCAAAGACTGATCTGCCTTTTTTTCATTGAAAGATTGCCTGTATTACAGGCTTGCCAATTGCTGGTTGACAATAGTATTAAGCCACACTGGAAAATTGGAAGCATACTAATTATATTTCACTATTTCTGTCATCTCACCTTTTTGCTCTTGTGTGTAATCTTCTAGCTTCTATGAGTTTAGAGAAGGAGAATATCCTAAAGTGACATCACACAGCCTTTTAGGAAGTCAAAAAAATAATTTGGTATGAAAAGTTCCTTACAGTCTCTGAGAAACCCTTTGGGCATGTGGTCTGATCTTCCAGGGTAAAGGTTTTCTTATGATCAAGATACTTGTTCTGGAATGACAGTCCTATTTCAAGTAAGAGAGGCTTAACAAATGATGCTTGTCTCAGGAGCTGTCAATAACAATAGCTATCCATGCCCACGATTATGTGCATGTTTGAACTCAGAGTTGACTTGTGACTTTACTTTGGAAGATAAAGCCTATTTTTTTCTGCCATAAGGAGTAAATATGGATTTTGGAAATTTAGTTTTACTTTAAATTCTTCATGACCCTTTTGGGTTAGATTTTTAAAAATTAAATGAAGCCATCTTGTTTATAATCCTCTTCTGAAAGAAACATAATGGAAGATTAACTGATATACATAAGTACAGAATAACTAAAAACACAATACCATCCACATCCCTTTGAGAATTTGAGAGAATAAAGAACATTCCATGTGGCCTTGTAATGCAAGTAGCTTGGAAGCTTTGATATGAAAAACATAAAATAAAAATTTCCTAGCAGGGTGAGATGGGACAGAATAAAAAATAGAGCATACATTTATAATTGTAAAATACTTAACAGCAGGTGGAATGCATAAAAAATATAGCATCTAGATTAGGACCAAACGGAAAAGAAGGTGTTATTAGTGCATTAGCTTCCCAGAGGTGCTATACAAATACAAACATGTTTTTTAATTGGTGAAACAGGTATTGCAATGACTCTTTATCAGAACTATGGGCCTTTTTTATCAAGAGAAATTGGATTTATTAGTTGAATGCTTTTCTCTTACTCTGGCCACAGAGGATATTGAGGCAACTTGAGAGAAGATTTAATAATATATAGTCTGATGGACACTAAATGATCAGCCTCATAATCTAACTACATAAGCACAATGAAACAAAGTCAGAGTCTCTTGCAAGTTGACAGAGGGACAATAAGCTGAGGGGAGGACCTAGTTAAGGCAAAAAGCACTGAGAAATTTTGTTCTTCTTCTTTTCTGTATTCCATTTCACATCTACTAAATGATGTCCAAAGCTGCAAAGCTAGTTCTACCCTAATAAGATAATGGAGAGAAAGTATTCTGTATATTGCATGTTGATCAGAATAAAACCCAAAAATATTTGTAGAGTGAAGGACAAAATGTGTGTGTCATTAAAAAATTTAAGATACAGGCTAGGCACGATGGCTCACGCCTGTACTCCTAGCACTTCGGGAAGATGAGGTGGGTGGATCACGAGGTCAAGACATCAAGACCATTGGCCCAATATGGTGAAACCCTGTCTCTACTAAAAATACAAGTTAGCCAGGTGTGGTGGGGCATGCACCTGTAATCCCTGCTACTCAGGAAACTGAGGCAGGAGATTCGCTGGAAACCAGGAGGCAGAGGTTGCAGTGAGCCGAAATTGCACCACTGCACTGCAGTCTGGCGACAGAGCAAGACTCCGTCTTTAAAAAAAAAAAAAAACTTTACAAAGACTAAGGAATTCTTGATTTCTAAGAGTGGAATTGCTTACACCTATGTGGGTGATTGATCTGGGTGCTTTTACTATGCAAGAATATAAAACTAGCTTGTTGTAACAACATTGATAGAGCAGAGATGAAATTTCAGGATTAGCATATCCAGGATATTCACAAGAAGTCAGAGTTTAATTTGGGCATTTGGCCTATCAGAAGTTTGGGCCGGTAGTTAATTCTGAATATGAGGTCAATATGAGAACTTGTTTCAGTGATCTTCCCCACAGTAAGGGTCCCAGCACTAAGCCTTTAATGAAAGTCTCACCCAGTCTTATTATACCCTGGCTTCTTTACTAACCCCTGTGATTTCCTCCTAACTTTTCTGTGGTCCCCAAGTATTCAGCTTATAAAGCCATGCATTTAGCTTTGTCACTTTCTTTTTCTTATCATAGCAATCCATTCAATTTAGGGTCAGTTACAGAATTAACGTCAGTTGATAGATTTGCTTGCCAACTGATGTAGATGGATTTTTTTTTTCCCAAACAGACACTTTATTACAAGACATATATTTAGAATGAACTGAAATAAAAATCATTACATTTTTAGTATCAAGAAATATAGAAAACATTTTCAGCTGACCTTAAAGAAGTTATTTTAAAACTTGATTATGAATTGCATTTAGTTACCTAAGTGTAAATTCCACAGCCACAATTCATATATGAATTCCATAAATTCATAAATTTACACATATGAATTTACATATATGTAAATTTATAACACATATGAGCTTACATTAGTAAGCTCATAACAAAAACAAAATTACATTTGGAATGCACTTAGTGACCATCATTGCATAGTTGTGAATGCTGATTAGAAATAAACTAATAAAATGGGGAAATAAAAAAAAAAAATCTGATCAATCATGACCCGGAAATTCTAATTTAATAAAATATTGCTACCTGGAAGAAATTTCTCACTTCCACAGTAGTCTCATTAAAGAAGCTCTAATATAGGGTCTGATGAGATTATCTGCCTTGAACAAAGATTTTATTATTTAGAATAACTGGAATATTTGACATTAGGACATCAGGAGGCCTCTTTTGAAACAGTTTAACTTTTTGTTCTTTTTATTCCTGTTTTAGATTTACACACTATTAGGTAAAAGGAAGTCTTTAACCATCTTCCTTTCGTTAATGGACAAGTGGAAAACATGTGAGAGAATATTCTTTTTAAATATTTACTTTTTTAAAACAATTTATTAAGTTAAAATCTCCTTTAGGAAAATAACTTATCACCAAGGAAAACAATGCCCGGATAGATCTCTTATTGTGTTCTTGTTGTGCAAATTTTTGTGTAAATACTTACTTTTACATATAACAATTGCTATTCAGACCACATCCATCACTAATGATTTAAAAAACAGGAGTAATATGGCTTATTTGGAATTACGTCTTAACAGAAAATGAATGAATTTGCAATCTGATTCTTAGCTGATTTTTTGAGCCAGTTATTTTAATAGGATTGTACTTAGATAACTCAAATTAATGTCTAAAGGATCTTACTATGAATCATCAAGCAATGTCCTGACATATATACAAACAGAAGTATCCCATTGGGCTTTTACCACTATTCACATTGAAGAATTTGCAATTCAGTGTTTTCCTTCAACTACAAGGCCTGTAAAGGTCTTAGATTCCTTTCATCTCTCACCAGAGTTACTGATGGTATTTGTTTCTTTTTTACTGACACTGTGCCCTTTAAATGTAACTAGTTTGTACTACAAAAGTGGTTAGTGGGAGGTTCTATCAAGAGCTGATTAGCGAAGTACTATGTTTGTTTTGTTTTTTAATTTTCAAGGCTGGCATGCCATTCACTGAACTTTGATGTCGTTAATCATCTGGAAACCGGTTAAAATCTTCAGTTGATACCACTGTGGTAAGTTAACCTGTAAGTTTCTAAATCCTATCACAAACCAAACAGCATCGGTTCCTTAAACTATGTTTGACCAGAAGGAAGGGGATATAACTGTTTATGTGTGACAAGAAAACAAACCCCATTTGTAAAATAAAATACTTTAAATTGTTTAGAATTATAAACCAGCCCTCCTCTCCCCACACACTTTTTAATAATGGGTTAACTTTTCCCTTTCTGTAAGGCCATAGCTGGTTTTCTGACTACCTGCTTAATGTATTTCTCATATAAGTAAAACTGAACATACTGCTGCTATTAATCATCATAAAGTTTTTTTAAATGTGGTTTTCTGGAAAACTGGTACTTTGGGAGTTTTATAATAACCCTTTTGGAGTCTAAGTCAGCACATCTCTGAGTTCATTCTAGAAAATGTGTTTTGTCCTGAACTTTAGTAATCTAAGATCACTCTAAAATTACGGCCATCAAGGAAATAGCAAACTGATGATGCATTTTCATATAGTGCTTTTTTCACACTACTGCTTGACAGATCTTTCTGAAACATTTTTATCAGGCATTTTTGCTATCTGAATCAAATCCAAAGAGTGTGTGACATTTCTTTTGTGCAAGATGAGCCTCAAGGGCTTCTGCCTTACAGTAGGTGGTCAGGCATTTGCCACATCTTAATCTTTTCACTGTTTTTTTTTTTTTAAACACACGTTAACTTGATCAGAACAGGCATCTACTCTACCAGTCAGAAATTTTCTGAATTTTGGCAAACTAAAATACCATTAATTAAGGTAAATGATTTTGTTAAAATTAAGCTATATGAAGTATGTTCACTTGTCAGATTTGGTTTGGAAGGTGCCTGAGATACTGGCGAGGTATTGTGTTCTTGTGGTACAACACCGGATACAACGGAACCATGTTCTGTCCCGATTCTGTCAATTTTCAAAGCAGGATCTGATGAAATTAAAGGTGTTTGCTCTATTTCACTGTGTCTGTTGACTAAATCACTACTACTACAATTATTTTCAGAATTTGGCTCCATGTCAGGCATCTTTTGGTCTGTCAAGCTTATATTCGAAACAGTGTTATCAGAACATTCATTTCCATTCTGAACTAAAGTTTTCCTTTCCATACTTTCTATACATGTCTTTGGTTCTGTAGAATCTTTCCTTGATTGGCTGGTAGAAACTGGCAGACAAATAATTTCTCATTACTAGATGAGCCTTTTTCCTAATGATTAGAATTTGAATCCGTATGAACATCCCAAAGAATTGTTTCACTTGGTTGTGCAGATGATTCTGGTGTTTTCCTTAAATAGTGCTGAGCTTCATGTTCACAGAGCACAAGAAGATTTTTTGTGTCAAGATCTTCAAAAAGCTCATGACATTCTGGAAAACTACACTGAGCTTGAAATACCCTGTGACTTTTTGTATGCTGGGCAAGCTGAATGGCAGCTTAAATGACTCACTACATTTAAAATGCAAACAAAAATACACATTTGGATAGCTACGTCTATTAAGGTGGTCTATAAAATCTTGAGGATCTTCAAATTGCCTCTGACAAAATTTGCATTTTCCTTTGCTCCATTTCATTACTGTTTGTTGCACATTTAATTCGCCAACTGATGTAGATGGATTTTCATTGTTCTTAAGGCTTAAGTTGTGACAAGTATTCCAAACAACTACTGCTGTTTCAAAAATAATTTCAGAAGTTTTATCAATGCCTAATTATTTCCATTCTGAATTTATCCTTGCTTTGTCTTTTATTATTAATTTTTGTGGAATCAGTCCTTCTAGGCCAGTTTTGTTCTATAGAATCTTTTAAGCCGCTTTGACCTAAACAGTTCTGTTATGAGAGTAGGAGCTCTCTTTTGAGATGTTGAGATCTCCCTTCTGAGATTATAACAAGTTAAAATTCCCCCTAGTTCTCTATAAAATATAGCATTTCCAGGTGCTGGGAATAAGTAATAGAAATCTTTTTCCAAGTGTCCATGGAGCATGGAAGAGGCACATTCTGACCCAGGTCAAGTAGTTCCCTGCTCTTATGATGGTGGTGTCTAGGGTAATGGTGATTGCTTTTAACTTAAATGGTTTATGACCGTGGAAACCATGGCTGGGTGGTTAAACTAAAAGTCCCGTGATATATATGTGTGGGGTGTGTGTGTGTACACATGTGTGTGTTTTCACTTAGGAATGAGAGCACCAGCCAATTCAAGGGTAGTAGTGCTAATGCATGTAGCAGAAGGCAATCGGGCAATGAAGTTGAGAAGGCAGTGTACAGAGGGGCATTATGATTGCAAAGTTTTACAATTTTCAAATGACAAAGTAAGAAAATACCCTCTTCACCCTCTTTTCTCCTGCTCTAATTAATAAAACGTAGTCACTGTGAGATAAAACCTGTAGGGGCAGAGACTGTTGGAAGAAAAAAAAATGCATTTGATATTTTAAGGTCTGATTTCGTATTTTTTTTTCCTGGAAGTCTGTGAGATTTCTCATTCACTACTGGTGTATATATTACAGGGGTTCTCTCCCACACACTGAAGCAAACCACTGAGCCAGAAGCATTTTCTTGTCTATGGAATCTGTTACATTCCTGAGGTTCTCCATTTAGTTTAATACTGCATTCTGTTTAGCCACATATTTTTGAGTTACCAACTTATTTTTAATGCTGTGACTTTAATATACGTACAATATTCAAGGGTTCACATCAGGTAGGTACTGGCTAGATTTTCTCAAGAGCTCAACTAAAATTAACTAAATAACAGAAAAAAGCACCCATGAATATATACTTTTTCAACTGAAATAACTTCAACATAGAAACAATTATACCTATTGAACAGAATGCCTGGAGTTATGAAGTAGAATAAATCCACACTGCATTATTTTAGTCATTTATCTTTTAAAGAAATTTAAGAAAAAAATTCATATGTCTTTTTGTGGGTTGAATTGTGTTCCCCCAAATGATATGTTGAAGTCCTAACTGCAAGGGAAATAGGGTCATTAGAGATGTCATGTTAATTGTTACCATCCTAAAGTAGGGTGGATCTCCAATCAAATGTGACTGTTTTTAGAGGAGAAGAGGCACACAGGTATAGAGATGCAGAAACACAGATACCCAAGAGAGAAGGTCATGTAAAGACAGAGGTATACACTGTGATGCAGGGCTGGTGAGCTCCACATTGGAGCTTAGCTACCTGGAGTTTAGCCTGGGGAGGTTCTTTGCTTCACCCTGGAAAGAATTCAAGGGCGAGCCAGTGGTGCAAGGAAACAGCTTCCATGACTGCTCCTATAGAGTAGGACAACCTCCTTGGCAGAGAGTAACAGCTCAGGGCAGTTCTATTGTCCTATTTATACCTGCTTTTAATTGCATGCAGATTAAGTGGCAGTTCATACACAAATGAAAAAAAAAAAAAAAGGGAGTAACTCTGGAGTTGTTGAGTTGTTGCCATGGAAAGAGGCAGTAGCTCCCAGGTTTTGCCATGGCAATGGTAAACTGACAAGGCACACACACTGGTAAGCATGTTTTATGAAAAGCTGCTTCCACCACTTCCCTGTTTTAGGTAGTCCTGTTTGGTCCACTGTCCAAGCCCCACCTCTGGATTTGTGTGTCGCCTTCTGCCTCAATTGTAGTGATGCATCTGCAAGCTGAGGAAGGTAAGAATGGCCAGCAAACACCAGAAGCTACAAAGAACCAAGGCAGAATTCTTCCCTAAACGTTTCATAGAAAATATTGCCCTCTCAACACCTCAGTTTTGAACTTTTAGCCCTAGAACTGTGAGACAATACATTTCTGTGATTTTAAGACATCCAGATTGAACTACTTTGTTACAGCAGTCCTAGAATACTAACACATGTATTTACTCATATAATTGCCATTTTCTGTGGTTTGAATCCTTTGTATAGATTTGTATTTCAATTTTGCTGTTATTTTCCTTCTTCTTGAAGGATTTTCTTTAATGGGTCTCAGGGTGGGACTCTGGCAGTGAGGAATTGTTTCAGCTTTCGTATTTCTGAGAAAGTCTTCACTTCGCCTTCATTCTTGTGAGATATTCTCAATGGAGATAACATTCTAGGTTGCTATTTTATTTTAGTATCTAAGATGTTGTTAAACTCTCTTCTCACTTGCATTGTTCCTGACACCCCCCCCAAAAACTCCCATATTTTTAAATTTGTTATTTTGTATATAATGTGTCATTTTTTTCTGTTTGCTTTTAAGATTTATCTTTATTACTGCTTTTAGGGAAATTGATTATTATATGTCTCGGTATCATTTTCTTCATGTTTCTTGTGCTTAGATTTCACTGAGGTTCTTCTATTTGTGGATTTATTAAATTCAGAAAGACATCAGTCACTATTTGCTTAAATATATTTTCTGCACACATACTCTCACCTTTGAGGATCCCAATAACATGTATCTTATGCTTCTCTGTTAACTTAGCTAATTATCATGTGTTTTGTCTTTTTTTTTTTTTTTTTTTTAAGACAGAGTCTTGCTCTGTCGCCAGACACCAGGCTGGAGTACAGTGGCTCAATCTTGGCTCACTGCAATCTCCACCTCCTGGGTTCAAGCAATTCTCCCACCTCAGCCTCCCTAGTAGCTGGGAGTACAGGTGCATGCCACCATGTCCAGCTAATTTTTGTATTTTTTAGTAGAGGCGGGGTTTCGCCATGTTGGCCAGGATTGTCTCAATCTCTTGACCTAGTGATCTGCCTGCCTAGGCCTTCCAAAGTTCTGGGATTACAGGCATGAGCCACTGCGCCCGGCCGTGTTTTGTCTTTTTTAATTGACAAATAATTATACATATTCATGGGGGTACATAGTGATGTTTCCATACATATAAGGTATACTGATCAGATCAAGGTAATTAGCATATCCATCATTTCAATAATTGTTTCTTTGTACTGGAAATGTTCAATGTCCTCCTTCCAGCAATTTGTAACTATATTAACTATTGTTATCTTACAATGGTAAAGAACACTAAGACTCACTCTATTTATTTGTAATAATTCTGTTTTATTTTAGTTAGTTAACAGTGCTAAATTATCACTGTATTTTTGTCTTGCCTTGTCTAATTGAGTTCTTTTTAATTGACCGTTTTCTTTCTCTTTATGGTTTATATCTTCCTGCTATTCTGTATGCCCGGGTCATTTGTTATTGAATGCCAGATAATGTGAATGTCAACTTGTAAGTAGCAGATGTTTGTACTTCTATATTCTTGAGTTTTGTTTTGGGTTGCAGTTAATTGGAGAATAAGTTTGAGTTATGCTTTTAAGATTTGTTAGATGTGATTGAGCAGTACTCAGCCTAGCGTTAGTGAGCCGAGAAACTTACAGGTATTGTACCTAAATGTTCATTTTCCTGCCAGTCTCCTGAAAAAGCGCACACCTTTTGACCTGTGTGAAAGCCAGGCACTATTACTCCTAATCCTTCCTGATGGCTTTTTCCTGAGGCTTGGGTAGTGTCCTCACATACATGCACTGTTTGGCACTCAGCTGAATTCCCTAAGGAGGCGTCTAAAGATCTCTGGAGTTATCTACATACCTTTCTCTTCTCTGGTATTTTTTCCTGTATGCTAGCACAACTTTGATCTCCCAGGACTCTCCATCTCCTAAACTCAGGCTTTGCCTGGGATTTACGTGCCTGTTCTGTGGCCTGGAAACTGTCAATACAGGAAAAATCACTGTTTCCTCCTTTGTTTTTTATATCTCAGAGATCACTGTCATCCATTGCCTTATGTTCAGTGTCTCTGAAGCTATTGCTTTATGTATTTTTCTGTTGACAATTTTTTTATTGCTTCAAGTGTTTGATATTTAGAATAATAGCCACCCAAATACTTCAACATCCTACTATCCAGAACTTGTGTACAACTGACCCTTTAACAACATAGGTTTGAACTTTGTGAGTCCACTTGTATGTGGATTTTCTTCTACCTCTGCCACTCCTGGGACAGCAAGACCAACACCTCCTCTTCCTCAGTTACTCAATATGAAGACAATTAGGATGAAGACCTTCATTATGATCCACTTAATGAATATTAAATATTCCCTCTTCATTATGATTTTCTTAGTAGCATCTTTTATCTTGCTTACTTTATTGTAAGAATACAGCATCCAATAAATAGAACAGACAAAATGTGTGTTAGTTGGCTGTTGATGTTACTGGTACAGCTTCCAGACAAAAATGGGGTATGAGTAACTAAGGTTTTGGAGAGTCAAAGTCATATGTGAACTTTTGGCTGCACAGAAGAAGTCTGTGCCCTTAATCCCTCCATTGTTCAAGGGTCAATTGTAATACTTTTCCTCACTCATTGCAATATCCATGGCTGAGACCTCCATGATAAAAGACAAATTAACAGGAGGAAAGCATTTAATTATATTTAACTAAAATATTATGTGACAGTGGAGCCTTCAGAAATGAAATCCTAAAGGCCCAGAGAAAACTATTTTTATAGGTGGTCCTGCGGAAGTGTGATGGGAGGACAAAAGGGTATAATCTAATAGTACTAAACTCGGAGGAATTTAGCAAGGCCTATTTGTCCAGGTATAGGGCTGGATCCCTCTGGAATGGAGGGTCTTACTTGAACCTACTTTCAAGCAAGGTAGGTCAGAGAATTCTCCTTTAACCATGCTTAACTGGAGGTAAAAGTTCAGAGAAAGAGAAAGATAAGGTCAGACAGTGGCCTTTTTGCTTCCATCATCCTCTCAATTTCAGCTTAAAATACTTAGTATGCCAAGGTATCATATATTGGGGTATTGTGTTGAGCCCCAACAAAAGTGCAGGGAAGTGTGACTAGAAGAGCTAATTGTTAATGATGGCTCTAATGCACAAAAGGAGAGCTAACATTTAATTTTAATAATGTATGTTTTTTGATTTGTTTTACTTGGTGCATAGAAAACCTTAAAATTAGAATGACATTTACAGTTTAAAACATAAAAATATATGTTCAAGTAAGAAAAACTTAAGAATTTGGTTAGAAAAGGAAGACTAACTGAAAATAAAGAGATGAGACAGGAGATCCAAGATGGCTCAACAAGAAAAGGAAGCTCTGGAGTGCAGTTCCCAGGGAGAACAACACAGAGGGTGAGTGATCACTGCATTTCCAAGAGTTTTTACTGCCCACAGACCAGGAGATTCCTGGGCCACAAAGCACTATGAGTTTCCAGCACAGCTGTTTCAGCCGGTGCTGCCAGTTTCTGCATAAAAACTTACACAAATCTGGGCGGCCATTTCAACTGGTGCCTGGAACATCTGGGAGACAGAGCCACTCATTCAACTGAAAAAGAGGGGCTGAAACAGGAAGCCAGGTGATCTGGCTTAGCGGGTCCCATCCCCTCAAAGACCAGTTATCTGAAACGCTCTGGATTAAGAACTTGGCAGCAAGCACAACTGGACCCAGGACTGTCCAGCTTAGTGTGGGGAAGGACATCTGCCATCACTGGGCAGTCCACCACTACCTGGCCAGTCCACCACTACTGAGGCAGTCTGTCATTACCAAGGCAGTCCATCATTACCAAGGCAGTCCACCATTACTGAGGCAGATCGCCATTATAGAGGCAGTTCTAACTGTACCTCTGTAAACAAAACTGCAAGGAAGTTTACACAGCAGCTGGGCAGAGCCACGGCAGCTTAGCAATGCCTCTGCTGGCAGAGTGTGACTAGACTACCTCCTTGCTGGGCAGGGATTCTCTGAAAAAAGGCAGCAGCATGTCAGCAACTTATAAATAAAGCCCCATCTTCCCAGGACAGAGCACCTGGGAAAAGAGGTAGTTATGAGTTCTGCTGCAGCAGACTGAAATGTACCTGCCCAGCAGCTCTGAATAGAACAACGGAGCTCACAGCACAGCACTTGAGCTCCTACTAAGGACAGACTGTCTCCTCTAACAGCTTCCTGACCACTGCATATCCAAAGAGACACCTCATAAAGGAGAGCTGACATCTAGTGGGTATCCTTCTGGGATGAAGATAACAGAAGAAGAAACCGGCAGCAACCCTATTCTGCAGACCCCACAGGTGATCCCCAGCCAAGCAGGGTCTGGAGTGGACGTCCAGCAGTCCTGCAGCAGAAGGGCCTGTTAAAAGGAAAACTGAAAAACAGAAATAGCTTCAACATCAACAAAAAGGATGTCCAATCAGAGAACCCATCTGAAAGTCATCAACTACAAAGACCACAGGTAGATAAATCCACAAACGTGTGAAGAAACCAGCATAAAAAGAATGAAAACACTAAAAACCAGAACACCTCTGCTCCTCCAAGGGATCAGAACTCCTCACCAGAAAGGAAACAAAGCTGGATGGCGAATGAGTCTGATGAATTGACAGAAACAGGCTTCAAACAGTGGGTAGTAACAAACTTCTCTGAGCTAAAAGAACACGTTCTAACTTAATGCAAAGAAACTAAGAACCTTGAAAAGAGGTTTGACAAAATGCTAACTAGAATAAACAGCTTAGAGAAGAATATAAAAGATTTGATGGAGCTGAAAAACACAGCACAAGAGAACTTCGTGAAGCATACACAAGTTTGAATAGCCAAATTGACCAAGCAGAAGAAAAGGTATCAGAGATTGAAGATCAGCTCAATGAAATAAAATGAGAAGGCAAAATTAAAGAAAAAAGGAGTGAAAAGAAAGGAACAAAGTCTCCAAGAAATTTAGGATTATGTGAAAAGACCTAATCTACCCTTGATAGGTATACCTGAATGTGATGGAGAGAATGAATCCAAGCTGGAAAACACTCTGCAGGATATCATCCAGGAGAACTTCCCCAACCTAGCAAGGCAGGTCAACATTCAATAGACCAATAACAAGGAAATTCAGAAAACACCACAAAGGTATTCCTCAAGAAGAGCAACCCCAAGGCACACAATCATCAGATTCACCAGGGTTGAAGTGAAGGAAAAAATGCTAAGGGCAGCCAGAGAGAAAGGTTGGGTTACCCACAAAGGGAAGCCTATCAGACTCACAGCAGCTCTCTCCACAGACCCTAAAAGCCAGAAGAGAGTGGAGGCCAATATTCAACATCCTCAAAGAAAAGAAATTTCAACCTAGAATTGCATATTTAGCCGAGCTAAGCTTCATAAGTGAAGGAGAAATAAAATCCTTTACAGACAAGCCATTGCTGAGAGATTTCATCACCACCAGGCTTGCCTTACAAGAGCTCCTAAAAGAAGCACCTAACATGGAAAGGAACAACCAGTACCAGCCACGCAAAACTTTACCAAATGGTAAAGACCATTGACACAATGAAAAAACTGCATCAACTAATCGGCAAAACAACCAGCTAGCATCAAAATGGCAGGATCAAATTCACACATAATATTAACCTTAAATGTAAATGGGCTAAATGCCCCAATCAAAAGACACAGACTGGCAAATTGGATAAAAAGTCAAGACCCATTGGTGTGCTGTTTTCAGGAAACCCATCTCACATGCAAGGACTCACATAGGCTCAAAATAAAGGGATGGAGGAAGATTTACCAAGCAAATGGAGAGCAAAAAAAAGCAGGAGTTGCAATCCTAGTATCTGATAAAATGGACTTTAAACCAACACCGATTACAAAGAGACAAAAAAGGGCACTACATAATGGTAAAAGTATCAATGCAACAAGAAGCAACCCTAAATATATACGCACCCAATACAGGAGCACCCAGATACATAAAGCAAGTTCTTAATGACCTACAAAGAGACTTAGACTCCTACACAATAATAGTGGGAGAATTTAACACTCCACTGTCAATATTAGACAGATTAACAAGACAGAAAATTAACAAGGATATCCAGGACTTGAATTCAGATCTGGACCAAGCGAACCTAATAGACATCTACAGAACTCTCCACCCGCAATCCACAGAATATACATTCTTCTCAACACCACATCACACCTACTCTAAAACTGACCACATAATTGAAAGTAAATCACTCTTCAGCAAATGCAAAAAATGGAAATCATAGAAGCAAGGGAAGAGCTAAAATCGACACCCTATCATCAAAATTGGAAAGAGCTAGAGAAGCAAGATCAAAAACCCTCAAAATCTATTAAAAGACAAGAAATGACTAAGATCAGAGCAGAACTGAAGGAGATAGAGACACAAAACCCCTTTAAAAAAAAAATAAATCCAGGAGCTGGTTTTTGAAAAGATCAACAAAATAGACAGCTAGCCAGATTAATAAAAAAGAAAAGACAGAAGAATCAAATAGATGCAATAAAAAACAATAAAGGGGATATCGCCACTGATTCCACAGAAAAACAAACTACCATCAGAGATTACTACAAACAACTCTATGCACATAAACCAGTAAACCTGGAAGAAATGAATAAGTTCTTGGACACTTGCATCCTCCCAAGCCTAAACCAGGAAGAAGTTAAAACCCTGAATAGACCAATAACAAGAGCTAAAGTTGAGACAGCAATTAATAGCCTACCAATGAAAAAATGTCCAGGTACAGATGGGTTCACAGCGTCATTCTACCAGATGTAAACAGAGGAGCTGGTACCACACCTTCTGAAACTATTCCAACCATACAGAAAGAGGGACTCCTTCCCAAATCATTTTATGAGACCAACATCATCCTGAAACCAAAACCCAGCAGAGACTCAACCAAAAGGAAAACTTCAGGCCAATATCCGTGATTAACATAGATGCAAAAATCTTCAATAAAATACTGGCAAACTGATTGCAACAGCACATCGAAAAGCTTATCCATCATGATCAAGTAGGCTTCATCTCGGGGATACAAGGCTGGTTCAACATACTCAAGTCTATAAACGTAATCCACCACATACACAGAACCAAAGACAAAAGCCAGTTATCTCAATAGATGCAGAGAAGGTCTTCGACAAATTTCAACAGTGCTTTATGCTAAAAACTCTCAATAATCTAGGTATCGATGGAACATACCTTAAAATAATAAAAGCTATTTATGACAAACCCACAACCGATATCATACTGAATGGCCGAAAACTGGAAGCATTCCCTTTGAAACCTGGCACTAGATGAGAATGCCCTCTCTCACCACTCCTGTTCAATATAATATTGCAAGTTGTAGCCACAGCAATCAGGCAAGAAAAAGAAACAAAGGGTATTCAATTAGGAAAGGAGAAAGTCAAATTGTCTGTATTTGCAGATGACATGATTGTATATCTAGAAGACCCCATCATCTCAGCCCAAAATCTCCTGAAACTGAGAAGCAACTTCAGCAAAGTCTCAGGATACAAAATCAGTGTGCAGAAATCACAAGCATTCCTATACACCAATAACAGACTAAAAGAGAACCAAATCAAAAGCAAACTCCCATTCACAATGGCTACAAAGAGAATAAAATACCAAGAAATACAACTAACAAAGGATGTAAAGGAGAACTACAAACTCCTCTTCAAGGAGAACTACAAATCATTGCTCAAGGAAATAAGAGAGACACAAACACATGTAAAAACATTCCATGCTCATGGTTAAGAAGAATCAATATTGTGAAAACAGTCATGCTGCTCAAAGTAATTTATAGAGTCAACACTATCCACATCAAGCTACCAATGACCTTCTTCACAGAACTGGAAAAAACCACCTTAAACTTCGTATGAAACCGAAAGAAAGCCCGCATAACCAAGATAATCCTAAGCAAAAAGAACAAAGCTGGAGGCATCACACTACCTGACTTCAAACTATACAACAAGTCTACAGTAATCAACATAGCATGGTACTGGTACCAAAACAGAGTTATAGACCAATGGAATAGAACAGAGGCCTCTGAGAAATGCCACACATTTACAACCATCTGATCTTTGACAAACTGGACAAAAGCCATGGGAAAAGGATTCCCTGTTTAATAAATGGTGCTGGGAAAACTGGCTAGCCACATGCAGAAAGCAGAAACTGGACCCTTCCTGACACCTTACACTAAAATTAACTCCAGATGGATTAAAGACTTAAACATAAGACCTAACACCATAAAACCCTAGAAGAAAACCCAGGCAAAACCATTCAGGATATAGGCATAGGCAAGGACTTCATGACTAAAACCCCAAAGCATTGGCAACAAAAGCCAAAATAGACAAATAGGATCTAATTAAACTTAAGAGCTTCTGTACAGCAAAAGAAACAATCATTATAGTGAGCTGGCAACCAACAAAATGGGGAAATTTTTTTGCAATCTACCCATGTGACAAAGGGCTAATATCCAGAATCTACAAAGAGCTAAAACAGATTTACAAGAAAAAACAACAAACCCATTCAAAAAAGGATGAAGGATATGAACAGACACTTTTCAAAAGAAGACATATATATGGCCAACAAACATATGAAAAAATGCTCATCATCACTGGTCATTAGAGAAAAGCAAATCAAAACCACATTGAGATACCACCTCATGCCAGTTAGAATGGCGATCATTAAAAACTCTGGAGACAACAAATGCTGCAGAGGATGTGGAGAAACAGGAATACTTTTACACTGTTGGTGGGACTGTAAATTAGTTCAACCACTGTGGAAGACAGTGTGGCAATTCCTCAAGGGTCTAAAAACAGAAATACCATGTGACCAAGCAATCCCATTACTGGGTATATACCCAAATGATTATAAATCATTCTATTATAAAGACACTTACACATGTATGTTCATTGCGGCACTGTTTATAATAGCAAAGACCTGGAACCAACCCAAATGCCCATCAATGATAGACTAGACAAGGAAATGTGGCACATATACACCATGGAATACTATGCAGTCATAAAAAATGATGAGTTTGTGTCCTTTGTAGGGATATGGATGAACCTGGAAACCACCGTTCTCAGCAAACTGACACAAGAACAGAAAATCAAACACTGTAAGTTCTCACTCATAGGCGGGTGTTGAACAATACAAACCCATGGACACAGGAAGGGGAGCATCACACACTGGGGTCAATTGGGGTTAGTCAGTAGGGGAGGAACAGCAGGGGGTGGGGAGGTTGGGGAGGGATACCATGGGGAAAAGTGCCGGATATAGGAGACGGGTATGGAGGCAGCAAACCACATTACCATATATGTATTTATGCAACAATTCCGCATGATCTGCACATGTACTCCAGAACTTAAAGTACAATAAAAAGAAAAAGAAAAAAGAAAACAGCATGCATTATCAAGGACTTACACAATAAAAAGAAAGGGTACAAAAAAAAAAAAAGAGATGAAACTAGAGAATGAGATGGCCTATTGAAACAATATGGTTAGTAGATATGGGTACTTGGATTTCTTAAGATTAGTAATAAGGAGATAGTGTCAGTTATTGCTACTTTAAAAGCATTGCTTTTCAATATTCTCCTAGGTTATGTTTTTCCAATGTGCAAACTCAGGTTTATGAAAACACCTGAGGCAAAGCTTTGCAAACACAATCAATTTAAGACTAGGTTTTGATGCCTTTTTTCATTGGTCTAATTTTATATCCTTTAAAATATAGAAAAATCAAGATTACAGGCTAACAATTTTAGCTGTGTGGGATGTGTGTGGTAAATTAAGATGATCAGTCTACTTGTGCATTTAGATTATTAGCCTATCAATATGTGATTAATTAAGAAAGCTTCATCCTCAATTAACCTTTAGATGCGACCTAATATAGAGGTAGAAACATTGCCTAAGTAATTAGAAATCCAGTTGTGCTTGTGGCCCCAGGTTATTCAGTAAACTTCTAAAAAGAAATGTGGACGCATACACAGAAACTATAGATGCATTTATTCAGGGTCATACAAGACAACAGTTATTTTAGACTTTTAACAGGTTAATGATCCATACATCTTAGCGTTTCTTTTACATTTAAAATGCCTATTTTAATTTTTTCCTTTAAAGTCTATTTATATAATACTTTGTATAATAAATCTTAAAGGTTTAGAGGAGGCAGATTAATAGCTAAATATGTGACCTTGTTTTTGTTTTATAACATATTAATATACGTATTTCTAGGATAAACTGGTGCTTCTAAAGAAAACTTTATATGCTACACAAGTGAACTAATAGCATTTTTCTCAAAGGTTTCCAACATGATTATTCAAAAGAACGAAGTATTTTTTCCCATCTGTAATACACAGTTCCCTTTAGGCACTGCAACAGACCCATGAATTTATGTGAGCACCAAATATTGTCAATAAACTGATCCACTGCACCTTGCACACCTTTACATACTACTGTTATGTTTCTAATTATTTATGACAATATAAAATTAACAAAATTACATTTACTTTAAAGCAATATTAAATGCAGAGTAGGTTTTGACTAATAATTATGTCAATGAACATATTTTTAAAGTGCAATTGCCATCAAGTGGAAGGTCATTTATAAACATTTTTATAAAAGAGAATGCAACCACTGTAAAACATATAATCTCAAACAAGGATGTATCATTGTAACTCGGAGCCATGGCATTGTCTTCTCCTATAGGAACTGACTATTTTAGTAAACTGTTTAGTCTCTTCCATGACCAAATGGGCACCAGTTCCAAATGCCTCTCAAATCCATATCTCTCATTCCATTTTCTGTTGGCTCTGCCCTAACAGAGACCCTCTGTATATGGATTTATACAGATTCTCACTTATGGATTCTCCTTACTTTGGTTTCCTTTGATGTAATACACTTACACAATTAGTTTGGCATCACAGTTCCAAACATTCCTAGATAAACCTAACATAGTGTTTGTCTATAGTCAGTAAAAAAAAAAAAAATCAAACAAGTAACATTTGGTATGATTATCTTTTGTCTTATTAGTTTGGAGCAATTATATTTTATTCTGGGTTTATAGGATTTTTTCAGTAAACTTTACTTGCTTTACAAATATGTGATTATTCTTTTAAATAGCATCTCTTTTAGTGGCTGAGTGGTTTCTGTGTTATTTGCAGTCTACATTGACTCCTTTATTGAATATACATTTATCTTCTGAATAGCTTATATATTTCAAGAGTGATCTGGGTACTGGGAATATGAAATTAAGATAGTTTCTATTCTCACTGACAAACACATAATTTTATTCTATCATAAGCTTATATTAAATTTTTAAAATACTTAAAGCATAGGATACTTTAAAACAAAGAAGAGATACGTTCAAGAATGACACATTGTTAATCTTGGAGCAGAGAAGTTAGGGGAGGACATTCCAGGTCACAAATAGGTATGCAAAGGCATGGAGGCAGAAGAGCAAATTACAAGTCTTTTGGGATCACTGGAAGGGTACAAGGATGACAGTAAAGCTGGAAAAATTGGCAAGAGCCAGAACATAGGAATCCCTGGAGACCACTGAAAATCAGATGTCATACTGATGGCTGGGGGAAACCATTAAATAAGTTTAAGTTGTTGATTAATAGAGTTAAATTTGCTTCTGCTTTGCTTTTTGAAGATTATTCTGCTTGTATTTTGAAATGAAGCTTTGAAGCCTGTGAGGCAGTTACTATGGCAAACACATGAACAATAAGATTACAGTAAGGCAGAAGCAGAGGAGGGTGCTCACAAAACTAGGTGTTCAATTGGAGGTAGGAGAATTTCCTGATGTGGGAAAAACAAACTGCAGAGCAAATTTTAGAGCTCTTGATCAGTAAACAAAATCTGGGGTTCAGAAGTAAATGCAAATTTGAAATACCTAAGACATACAATGGAAAGGCATAATTGGAAATCAAATGGACAGGTCTATGACTCAGAACAGGGAAGATTCATCAACTCAACCCAGATGTGTCTTGGTCCACACCTAATCTAGTATCACTGAGAAATAGATGCAGTACAGATTGCTGTTCTGGTTAAGTCTCCAATTTCAAGGGGTAGGCATTCCACTAATGTCTCAGTGTTTCCATTTCTTACTCAGTACAAATTTCTCTGTCTTAAATCCTTAGGCAAACTAATCTCTAGGGCTGGTTCTTCCATTGCAGCATCACACTTTCAGTTTTGGCAACCACAGGAGTGTTCTCTTCCTGACCACAACTGACAAAGGACAGTAATTTTGACAACGTTTTGAACACACCCTGATTTTCAAATGAAGAAGCCTGTTTATGGTGGTTGACTTGTTTGACAGGAAACAAAATTAATCACAGTGAGGGCACTGGATTTGAAAAGTCTGGAATGTCTGGTACGCTTGATGAAAGACTGAGCTAGAATCACTTTGGTGGTACTTTAGGAAAAGGCTGACCATTTGATGTAGACAGAGTTGACCATTTAGTCCTGGTGAAACTGATCCTACTTCTTTGATGTAACTTTCACATTTCCCAGTATCTCATTACTAGGAAAACCTTGCAAAGATGGAATATTTTTCTCTAAAGAGATTTGATATTTTGACAAGATAGTTCGATGAGTACTGAGTTGATCATTTTAGCACGATTATCCATATCACATATCTTTGGCTCACACATTTCTCTAAATTGAAAACTATCTGATCATAATAACGTCCTTTGTATATGTTAGATGCTTAGCTTATTACATCAAATCCAGCTTCCTCTAATGAGTTTTTAAATCTTTTCACAAGCTGGCCCCACTCAAAGGCAGAATTACCATGAAGTTTTTGAAGCTTAATACTCAGAGCCTCTCTCTTGGATGCATTTCCTCCAAGAACCTGAAAATAGTCCTAGCACTGTGCTCACACATCATGTATGAAAAAGGCAAAAATCATTATTTTTCTTTTCAACATAGTTATGACAACTGTGCTTTCCACCCCTACTCCTTTTCATATTTAACTCTCATGTCAGGTGGCATGGAAATGACTTCAGGGATTTGGGGGGATACCAGTTCTAGGAAAGGCGAGGTGATATTCAGTTTACCCTTAGTGAGGGTATGCTTGTGCAGGTGACAGTCAATATCATGCATAGTTAAGTTATTGCCAGCCACCAAGCATAGATATGGCTCCCAAGAATACTTCTACCACCCATTGTGCTGACTCTCCTGATGTCATGACAGAAGTGCAGGATCAGATGACATGTAGGTGTCCTATATGGCTGGCAATCAAAATATAAACGTAGTGGTTTGAAAATCGAGAAACATTTTGTGAAGAATTTTACAGTTCTCAGAAATGTAAAACTCTCAGAAAAATACTTATTTCTCATGGGTTCCCTAGTCTAAACAATCAATAACAACAAAAATCATGCTAGAGAAAAGGCAGGATTATATTTCTACTCTTCCTGTACAAAATAATTCTTCAAGAGTAACATAATATGAAGAGCAATTATAGAGGATGCAGCCAAATCATGCAGAAAAAAAGGGTCATAGAGGTATGTCTGGTATTGAGTAACAAAAGAATGTAATTTTTCTTGATTTTCACTAGATTTTCAGATTTGGAATGTGTTGTGGTTATTCTTTGCTGAAAGTTCATGTTCTGCCAACATTTATATGTTGAAATTCTAACCTCCAAGGAGATATTAGGCAATGGGGTCATTTCGGAAGTGACTAGGTCTTGAGGGTGGAACCCACATAAATGAGATTAGTGCCTTCATAGGAGAAGTCCCAGGGAGCTGTTTTGACCATTTCATCACATAAGGACACAGCTAGAAGGTACTGTCTATGAGAAAGTAGGCCCTCATAAGACACTAAATCCGAGGCCTTAATCTTGGACTTCCCAGCCTCTAGAATTATGAGAAATAAATGTGTCCTTTTTAAACTACTTCATTTATGATATTTTTTATGGCAGGACAGACTAAGACACTTTTTTTTAAGAAAAGCTTTTCTTAAAGCTTTTTGAGAAAAGCTTTTCTCTCATAACTGAGAACATACAATTGCAAAATCAGGTCAGATTTCTACAATTCTGATACCTTACTTCACTAATAATTTCAAATATATAAGAAGTTATGAGACAGAGACGAAGCAGGGGGACTATCAAGACCTTCCATTAAGTTCCCCAGGGACTTCCGTCTCACATTTGGGTCCAAGTTAACATAGGATACTTCCAAGCAAAGTGTGCAGTCACCTCACTTCCAGAGGGAGCCATTTTAATTCTAACACATCCCATTATATACACAGAGTTAATGCGTATGTGACATTAATGTGTATTATATACATAGAGTTAATGTGTATATATGACATTAATGTGTATATGTGACATGTGACATTTTTTAGTAAATCCATACATTTCAGGTTTATTTACCATGAGGGCTGCATAAAGCCAACCTCCTTGTATAGGTGACCGATGCCTCCTGAACTTTCCCCTTTAACACACTTTTGAATATACTTCCTCTTTATAATTGAATTTTGCTGGCTTCTCCATCCCTATTCCAATTGCTCTGACATCACCCAAGACATGGTTATTTCTCACCTGAGACTTCTCTAGTGTGGGTGATTTTCATCACTGCCTTGTAACAAGCTAACAAATTGCTTTCTAACAGCCTATAATGAACAGATGCTTCAGACAGCTTAGAAACTAAAACCCGACATGTCTTGGCCTTATTTGAGTTCTGCCAAGGGCTTTGATCTAGCTATGTTCAGCCATGGATTATAAGGACAAAGTGGGGCTGTCTACACCACCATCCCCTGCATGCCTCCAAATGTTTATTTCTGCTCATGACCTTCTACATGTTTCTTTCTAGTGCCTTTGTGTTTAGGGAACAACGGGATTCCTAGACCAGGAAGAGAATTTTTTGTCAATACTTGAATAGCTCTGCTAGTCTCCAGATGTCTTTTTTCTCAGCAGTCTGTGAAAATTTGTCAGTTAGGGGGATGGCCTTGGTTGCTTCAGTTACTACAATTTCCAGGAATTTCACAGATATTTCCATTTTAACTGGAAATGTCAGCCAGCCTCTGTTTGTCTTCCCACATTACTTCTTCCAGTGATGATAAGCATGCCCTCCATGCAGTGCCCCAACACTCACTTGCGCTAATGGCTTTCAAGTTCAAGTCCTACCTCATTAGATTGAAGCCACATGCCTGAGAATTCGAATTTCTCCATGTCAAAACAGTGCATATAGGCCAATGTGCATTCCACAAAATTGCAAATTCTATCTGGCTGGACTCCAAACTTGATATGGAAAAATAAATATGTCTGCCAAGAAGGTAACATCATACCAGTCCTTATTGGCCTATTGCACTTCCTGTATAGTCTCCACAGTCTCCAGGACAGCTGAAGCAATCAAAGGAATCAACTTGTCTAGCCCTTGATAGTCTAATATTCACCTCTAAACACTGCCTTCCATAAGTACTGGCCACATTGGACAAGTAAAAGAGAAATAAGGGAATCAAAACTCCTACCTCAACCATTTCTTAATGAGAGCAACAATTTCTTCTTTTCCTCCTGGAAATATCTATTGCTTCATGTTGTTACTAAGGAAGTCTTGGTTCTAAAGATTATCACAGCCAATTATAATTACATGAGACAGATTTAGCAGATATCGTCTTTGTAAAGGGTAACATGCCCTATTTGCACAAAGTACCCATCCCAAGCTTGCATTCATAAAAAGGCAAGAGGACCATGCTTATACAGTTACATTTTTCAATTCATAACTCTACCTTATGACGCTTCCCTGAGCAGCACTGTGAACCCTCTCGGGTTCACCTCCATGCCATTCAGAGCAAAATTACCCTCCTTACTACTTTGCACTGGGCTAACTTCCCTAAGCTGTATTGCTGAGAAAAATGACTTTTCTATGTACTTTACACTGGGCTTAAATTCTGTAGCTAACAATCCTAAGAGAGTTTACACCCCCGTACCCACATCTTAACTATAATCATTGCATGAAGCCTGAGATCTCTTGCCAGAGATGCAGCATGGAGATCTTGGCCTCTCAGTTTGTCTTCCCCACCCCCCATCCCCAACCCATGGCCTAGCTTTTAATTAAGGGAGTAAATTTCTTCAGAGAGTATAGATCAAGCAAAAACACGATGGCCCTTTAAGAGGTAAAAGAGGGACTGGGGAACCTCCCATGCATTTCCCCACTGCAGCTTATTAGATGTCAGACCATCCAGAGGCCTTCACTCATGAATGGTTGCAGCCACTTGGGGTTTAGTCATCAACACATTACTTCCATTCAGCAATATACATCAGCAGCAGCATAGTCCCCTGATTGCTGTTTCTGCAGTAACATGTCAATAATTGTTACCCAGGCTCTTCTGACCTTCTGCTTTTCAGTGTCCCAATGCTTTAACAGAAAGCATCCTTTTGAGATTCCACAGTTAGCTGCACCTGGTCTGTATCTATGTATATAATTTTGTGAGTAACCAGTGGCAATAATTCAGTTATTTTTCTAGTGAAAGTAATATCTTTCCTAGTTGTCAAAGAGGCATGATAAGCTATTCAGAACTAGAAAACTAGAAAATGTGGTCTTACTGCATTTATTTTATCCAACTGTTACCACCTCCTCTCATAGAAGTCTTACTTTTATCAGGGCTTTTAACAATGGCCAGGGAATAGAATTTTTATCTAATTTGACATTTTTCCTGTGATTTCTTATCTATTCACTTAGCCATTTTCCCAGATCTGGATTGATCTCCTACAAATTCCACTGATAGGGCTCATTCCAGCAACTCTGACTTGGATTTTCACCTTTCCATACAAAGACTGATAGGCAGCTAACATGGCATCAAGCTTTCATATTTTCCCCCATTTCCTCTTTTTCTTGCCAAAATAATAACAATAAATAGCTGAGCTATTGTGATTTATGGAGCTAAAATACAACCTTACTCCATGCACCAATCTGAAAGAATATGAAAGATCATACTGTTAAATCAGAGATCTAACCCAGTATCAAATACAAAATCCCAGAGAATTTTACCCCAAAGTTAGTCCCCTGGTATGCTAGTTATTTTAAATTAAAGGCTCTTGAAATTCAGCAAATGCTAGGAGAGGCTCCACTTTGATACTTTGCTATCTACCATAAGACTAGACCTGTCAAAGAGAACACAATTGCCTTCCATCCCCTCTCTGAAATCCCATTCATTATCAAGTTAATTCTGTCTAAGGTCCAATTATTCTCCCTAATAATCATTTACTTCCCCTCAAAAGAATTGCCTACATTCCTCATTCCCCTCCCCATGAAGAAGAGCATATAAGCGTCTGAACTTCATTGTGCTATTGGGTAGTCACTCTAAGATTCCTCCATGCTTATATACATTAGTACAACTGTACACCTTTTTCCTATTAATCTGTTTACTGTCAATTCATTTCAACAGACTTGGACTTGATCCTTCAGAGAGCAGCTTTGAACTTCCCTATGTGAGCTTTACTAATAATTTAAAGAATCCAAGTAATCGCAAGTCTCAGAAAGGCAGGGAAAGCATTAGGGCCTCCAATGTAGTTCCCCAGATGTGTTCTGGTACTAAATCAACAAATGTGCTCTCTTCCAGTGACACACACAGTCACATTCCTTACACTACGCAGAAGGAGGCACTCTGGTCATTACAACGTTTCTGTTTTATATTCAGATAGCTACATAGATAACATAACATTTTCTCTGGAGTCATGCCCCATCAAAGTATAACTGCCATGGGTTTTGACCTCATGAAATCCTAGAGGAGGTGGTTCATGCTTGGGAAAAACAATCAGAAGACAGTTACTCTTCTGCTAGCAAACACAATTGGTTTGTTTGCCAAGAGATCTGTCATTAGTGAGTTTACAACAAAAATTGATAATGCCATTTGCTTTTTCTCCTGGGAGCACATTCCTGTCCTGGAAAAGGGATTCGGTGGATTACATACCTCCTGTTTACCATTTCCTCACCTGCCTTAATTTGTATTTGTAATCCTGGATTCTGTTTCCAAAAAAAAAAAAAAAAAAAAAGTCACCCCTAAATTGTATCTTTCAAGTTTTCCCAAAATGGGATCGATCCCTGGCTCTGCCATATGTGGGCAGTGAGAGAAGAGTGAAGACACACGTCTATCATTATCATTCTCTCTTTAACATTTATCTTTTCTTCTGCACATTATCTGATCCCACCCATGACTCATTTATCCTATGTACATTTCAACCTGTTCTCCTACATGACTGTTTAACTCTGCCTGATATTAACTGTTTCCCCTTTGGGGAAAATCTTTTATTAATTTCAAATTTTAGTGTTCTTCCAATTACCTGTACAGAATTTTCTCTAATTTTACTACCTCTTCTAATTGTATCCTTTTTTTGAAATGTCATTACTTATGTAAGTATCTTGTTTTACCACTAATAATAGCTACCTTAATTGAGTGCCTACTATTTGCCCTGAACATTTCTAGGCAACTTACAGGATTGGTAACTATATCAACCTTACAAAATAGTCATTATTATGTATATTATAGTCTTTTGACCATCATGTAATTAGCAGATAGTCAAAATTCATTATCTCACTTTGTGTCTGACTGCCTTCAAAGTGCACCATATCATGCTGTATTGACTCTACTCTGAAGCAGGAGTTTTCTCTAAAACTATTTACATATGTTTTACCTTTCCTACTAAATGATAAGCACTTCCATGGAAGTACCATGCATTGTTAATTTTATTATCTCTCTTCACCCTAAATATCATCCATCCATATTGTAGCAATTTTGTAACATTCATAGATTATATACATGAATGAACGAACTACATAATAAAAGTAAAGGCCACATTTTCTGCTTATTTTGCAATCCCTGGGGTAGTAATACAATATAAATGTAACTGTAAATTATTGCTGGTTGATTACATGTTCAGGTTGTTACATTTGTTAGGCTAAATGATAGACCATTTCAGTAAAGACCTAGAAATGCAGCTTCTTAAAGAATATAGAAATTTTAGGTTGAGATGGAAGGAACATCTGAGCTCAGGGGTTAGAGACTTGACTAGGCAACATAATGAGACTCCTTCTCTATGAAAATAGATGTATATTTTAAATTAGGTAGACTTGGTGTTCTGCACCTTTAATCTCAGCTTCTCTGGAGGCTGAAGCAGGAGAACTGCTTGAATACAGAAGGTGAAGGTTGCAGTGAGCCATGATCATGGCACTACACTCCAGCCTGGGTAACAGAGCAAGACCCTGTCTTAAAAAAGATGTTGTATCTCTCTCATATAAAGCACTGAGATACTTGGTTGTCTTGGATCAATTAAGTCATCTATGCACCAGAGCTGTGGGTTGCCACCCCCAACATGAAGTTTTCAGGGTTACTACGGACGTTGCCATTTCCAGCCGGCATTGAGGAGAAAGCACAAACTCAGAGGAATAGATATGCTTGCAAACAAGTAATATGGAAGTGGCATACATAAAATTCTTTTCATTCTATTAGCCAAACACAGTCACATGGTTGAAAGAGTCAACTGGAAAATGTAGCCCCTGGCTCTCTAGGTGGCAATGTGCCAGGCAAACCTTCAATTACAAATGGTACCTGACTAATGATGATTTGATGTATGATTTTTTTAACCTTACAGTGATGCAAAAGTGATACATACTCAGTCTAACCCATATTCCAAGTACCAAAACAGCCACTCTCTTTTACACTTCCACTATAATATTTAATAAATTATATGAGACATTCAACAATTTATTATAAGTCAAGCTTTGTATTATATGACTCTACCAAACTGTAGGATAAAGTAAATGTTCTGAGCACATGTAAGGTAGGCTGGGCTTAACTATGATGCTCCATAGTGATGTATATTAAACGCATTTTGGACTTGTGATATTTTCAACGTATGATTGGTTTAACAGAACATAACCCCATTTTAAGGCAGGGAGTATCTGTATGTTATGTAGGCTAGGACAGGCTAATGTGGTAACAGCTAACTCCCAACTCATAGTGGCTTAAAATAATATTTTATTGTTTATCCATTCTCCATGTCCATCACAGGTCAGCTGGGAGATCTGTTCAGTATTTTCTCATTGCTCCTACTCTGAGATCCTGGTTACTACCTGGATCTATGCCCAATGCTGAGACAGGAGGGAAAAATATATAACTCCTAAGAGTCTTGCATTGACATTTATGTGGTCTCGCCCAGTCGTGACATATATCACCTCCATTAAAAGCACCTGGTCAAAAAAAAAAAAAAATTATTGGCTAGAACTAGTCATGAGAAATATCTCAACCAACCACAGTTGGCTGTGAATTACAGGCCTGATTTGTACCCAGAAGATAGACAGATGCCAATACACACAGTGAACAGCACTAACATTTATCACATTGTGGAAAAGGTGAAAGATGAATCCGGTTTATAACGAACAATGCTCAACATTGGCCTACCAACCTGAAGGTAATTCATCAAGGAACAAATTTCTCCTATGCTAAGCAGTATGGTTTGGACTCAATTGACTTATTGCTCTAATCCAATGATGGACATTTATTGACCTAAATCAATCAGCATAATTTTACACACCTGATCATAGTTGAGTTAGAACTAGGCATGTGGCATAAATTAGCATAAGATTAACAGTGTTAATTTTAAAGCTGTGGGAGGGACATACTCTAAGTATAGACAAGAAATTGGTAGCCTTGGAAAATGTTAGTACCTGCCATTTTAAGAGGAATCAACTACATATGAAAAAGTGTCATTTTTTGACATTGGTGAGCTACTAGATTAAATCAACCTTGAAGTTTTATTATTTAATATAGTTCATGCTGTGCATTCTGTTACTGACAGAATAAAAACTTCAGTGATCGACTTGGCCCATAAAGCTTAAGAAAACTTGCATTACTATAATTATGGAAAAGCAATGGAATGGTTTATGAGTTGAAATGTAGAAATGTTATTTACAAAAAGCAACGCCAGAATTTCTCCTAGAAACCATATTGAAAATAGCTTGATGAAATGAGCCAATTTTGTACTTCAGAACTGTGGCTCTGCTGGGTTTTGCCAAGTTTTCCTATGGGAGAACTAAATGACCCTGAAAATTGTGGAGAAAAGCTTTCAGAACTCTTGAGATCATCTGAGATACAGACAATAAAAGTGGAACACGGGGGAAAAAAATGTAGGCGGCAAAATTGCAAAATCCTGCAAGCTATGCAATTAACCCCTTACTAAAAGTAGTCCCCTCACCAAAAATAAAAAAAAATCTCCAATAAAGTCTATGACTCTGATTAATATTAGTCAACAGATTTATTTTTGTGAAAGATCGTCAGGTTGGGGTTTTGTAGAAGCAAAGCTCCACTTGGAGAAGCCAGAGTTCAGGGGGCAGAGGAGGCCAGGAGAACATAATTGTACTTCAATCCTAAACATTAGCAAACATTAGGATTTGGGACTTGAAAATCTGGGGAAATTTGGAAAGTGAGAAGATTGAGTATTCTAAGAAATGAAACCTAAACCTCAGGAAAACATTTTGATGACTTTAAAAGTTCAAGTTAGATGAATAGAGTGATTTCTCTGTCTCCACAGTCTGTTAACCCAGAATCAATGGAAGAGTGACTACTTTTCCCACTGAGGGGCATTAAAATTGGTAGTGATCGTTAGTAAACCTAAACATGTCCATGGTGTATGCACACCAGTGAAAAGGACTGGTCCACAAGGTATGCTTTAAATAGCCAGGTCAGGAGTGAAGTCTTAAATTTTACTCCAAATTTGTCACTCATCAGCAAGGCGAGCCTTGCTGATACTTACACTAATATAACATATTAATAACATGGACTAACATTAGTATAAAATTCTCTTTGGCTCTGTAAATCTATAAAAAGCAATAGTAATTTGAATATATAAGTAATTCATTTAATATTTATACCTAGTATTTGTGGTAGTTATTCTGCTAGCCTGTGACAATAAACTATTACCCTATTTGTATCTGCCATTTAAACTTTCAAATTCTTTTCCCCTATACCTGGTATTTTCACTATAAACATCCTATGCAAGAACATTGGCAGTTAATATTATCCCCATTTTACTGATGAGGAAACCGAGGTAGAAGTAGAGTGAGGACAAGAAATGTGTTCAATGTTGGACAACCAATAAATGACTGAGCAAAAACTAGAATTCAGATTTTTTAACTTCTAACTTAGGGTTTTTGAACCAAAAAAGAATGTAATATACATTATTTTATATATATTTATCTAATACTATACATTATACTTTATTTGCTATACTTTATTATATATATAGTATGTTCCTATACCATCATATACTATCAATAAATAGCACTAAGTATATATTTTTATATATGTACTATATATTATATAGCATTGGATATGCATTATTTTACATAAATTATATATATACTACATATGCATATATATACGATAAATGCAATAAAGAGCACTATGCCTGATACTATTAATCATATAAATAATGAACAAAACAATAAATGCCCTGAGATGCTGTAGAGCAAAATGGAGTCAACATGGAAAAGCAACAGATGCTTAATAGAAAAATAATTTGGTTCAGACAGACAGGTTTGCGGCACATATATGCTGACATCTTTATGAAGGACTAATATCTCACATCTGTCTGAAGTAAACCACAGTCATAAATTGTAGTACCTGAACTTCAGTGAGTTTTCAAAAATACATCACCCACCAAAGATTAATCTCCAAATCAACAAGCACCATTTGCAACATAGGAGAGTGAGTCCACTGACAAATGGCTTGGAGAAAGGAAGCATTTGAAGGTGAAGAGCAGTGACAAGTGAGTCTCCATGGGATTAAAATATGAAGACCATTTTGGGTCACTACATTTTGTATTTCCAGTGCTGGAACGGAAGCAACCAATAAAAATGAAGTTTGCAAATGCCAAAAAAAAAAAAAAAAAAAAAAAAACAAATACAACACATACCTGGAGGATGGGGACAACTTCAACTTCAGGGAACAGAACTTAATTCAAAATAACGTTGACAGAATTGGAGCCCAGGGAAATAATTTACTGACTAATGTAACTCAGCATGTGTAAACAAATATGAAATAAGACTAGAGATACAAATAGTGTAACAAGCAAGACATAGCCATGATGAGCAGCATCTGCATACTCTGGGGACTTCCGAGTATCCAAGGATAGAGCATTATGCTGAACGATGTGGTCACCAGATCACTGCCTGACAGTAGCAGCACTGATGCATCAACCTTTAAAAAAGGTGATGATTTTGTAACTTGTTTCATATTCCACAAGTTCCTTTTTCAATTTTTGCCAGATTTTATTTTCTTCCTTCTCTCCCCAATTTAGGCATTCCTATTTTCTTTTCTTAATCATATTTCATTTTTATGTTTTTTTCATCTTTCACATCTTTTCTTTTTTAATTTACAAAAATCACAGATTCAGTAGTACCACCTTATTGATGGTTTTGCTTTACAGTTTCAGTTACTCAAGGTCAATCACAGTCCAAAAATATTAAATGAAAATTTTCAGAAATAAATGATTCAAATGTTTTAAATTTCATACCATTCTGATTAGTGTGATGAAATTTCACCTTGTAAAAATAAGGGCTACTTGAATATAAGCACTGTGATACCATGACAATCAATCAGCCGAAATGGCTACTAACTATACTAAACCCTAGTTTTGTACTTTTATTTGGTAAGCAGAATTAACATTTCAACCTAATTAGACAAGTTAGATTTAATTGCTTTCCCAGTATTTCACTACTTTCTCTAACTCCAAAATTCCCTTAAAATTTATCATCGGACCCATTATCACCATTCTATGTGTAATCCCATCTCTGTGCCAAAGTACTTCTGCTAAGAAAAAGAATAAAATCACATTTTATCACTTTCGATGAAATAGAGGACAACAAGCATTGGAGGTGACTCTAGCAGTAGCAAGAATCCAAAAGCACAGAGAGAATATAGGCCCTGGCTTATCCCCTGTGGCAGCAGCATGCCCCGAAGGAGGTATGCTGGATCAAACAGTGATGGGAGTGGAAGTTCTTGAGAGAAGTTCAGAGAAGAATGTACCGGAAGATGCACTGGGGCATTGCTGGAAATCTCAGTAAAGAGCTGGCTTAGCTACTAATATTGCTTGCCCTCAACTTTCTCCTCCCTCTTCCAACTTGTTTTAGTCCATTTTATGTTGATGTAACAGAATACCATAGACCAGGTCATTTATAAAGAGCAGTGATTTCTCTCTTACAGCTCTGGAAGCTGTGAAATCCAAGGTCAAGTGGCCTGCATCTGGTGAAGTTCTACTTGCTAAATCATCCCATAGCGAAGGCAAGTGAATAAGATGGAGCCACAGTCACTTTTATAGGAAACCCACTCTCAAGAAAACTAAACTACTCCTGAGAGATAATGACATTAATCTACTTGTCAGGGCACTCCCCCCATGACCTAATCACCTCTTATTAGGCCCCACGTCCCAGTGCTGTTGCATTGTGGATTAAGTTGCCAACACGTGAACACTGAGGGACACCTTCACACCATAGCACAACTCTGTTGAGATTCCAGCAAGTGGTGCTACACCTGGCCTGATGTAGAGCACTCACAAGCAACAAGGGACCAGTGTTAGTGAACTGAGCCAGAAAAAGTATGCCCCTTCTAATAAATCAGTCACTACACAGCACATGCGAAATGGGGACCCATGTAGATGGCCAAACATCAACATTTGTTATTTAAAGAGAAGCTGCAACTATGAATTTCCTGTATATTTAATTTTTAAAACCTTGACAATTGATTACATTTTATTTTAAAAACATTGTCCTGGCTCAGCAATATGTATCTTCAAGATATTTGTGGCTCATGGCAGCCGATGGACAACTTGTGTCTTGCTTTAAATTCTAATTTGTAATATAAAATTACATCTATTCCAAACCATAAAGTGTTAAGATAATTTGCTCCCTTTTTAAATTGATCTTATGAGCATCTTTGCGGGGAGCTTTATACTGTGTGGGGTTTGGGTAAGATACATTATTATGTAAAACATAATGGTAATAAAACCAAGTTGGATTTTTATAATTCATTGGAATTTGTTGTAAGAGTGACATGAGGTTTATAAGTATCTATACCACTCGACATCTAATTTCAATCTTTGTTTCCAAAAAAATTTGGAAAACTCTATTTAGATCTTTAAGTAAAATAAGCACCCTACTAGAAGTAACCATAAGTGCTTTCAATCTCAAAACAAAACACTGAAAATTATAAATTATGAAAGTCAAATAGAATAAAATTACAATCTATGTGACCTAGGTTTATGATGATATGCTTACTCTGTTTTTAATATTAGACTTCATAACCTAATGATCAAAGAGAGGGAAAGCTTTAAGTTAATGATATTAGCAGCCAAAAAGAATGAACAGTGGGTAGAATAAAATTTCCTTAGCTAAAATGTAAAAGAGTTACATATAGATAGTATTTTAGATTTTAGTTGGAATGACCAAGTTCTGGCTCTAAAATATTGCTTTGTTAATTAACATACAAATGGGAATCAATTCTGTATGAGCTGGTTTTTGTTTTATTTTTTAAACATCTTCACCTAGGTCTAACATGCTTAGTAAGTCAGACAGCAATACTTAGGTGTATAGCATTCGTGCAGCTCTTTAGAAACAAGAGCATGAAAGTATAGAAAAATTTAAAGAAAAATAAAGAATGATAATAAATTGTCAGTGTCTACTTTTAAATACTACCACTGGAATTAGTATCTTTATCCCAGGTATTGCATTTGCATGATGCTACAAGCTTAGAGACCAAATAAAACTAATTTGGATTAAGAAAAATCAATTTTTAAGTGAGCCGAAATCATGCCACTGCACTGCAGCCTAGGGGACAGAGTGAGACTCTGTCTCAAAATAAATAAGTAAATAAATAAAATACAAAGAAAAACCAGCTTACAAAGGTAAACAGTATAAGTGTTCCCACTGTTATTTTTCATGTCAATAGGTGAAAAAGTAGGAAACAGATAGCTATGTTTCACCTAAAAACATTAAAAAGTGTTTTTCATTTAAAAAAATGTTGTGTATCTGAGTGTATTTTCACTCAGAATAAAAGCTACATTTCCCAAACTGTCTTGCAGGTAGGTGTGAACATGTGGCCAATTTCTAGTGAATGGGGTGTGACCATGGTGATTTCTGCAACTTTTAAGCATCATTAAAAGGAAGAGTTCCCCTCTCTTTTTTGTTTCACTAGGTCGCTGGCTGGAATTCAAAAGTCAACATCATAGAAGGGATGCAGGAATAATGTAGAATGAACCTGGGCCCCTGGCACAAGGTCGCCTTCATACCACTTCTGACCAGACCGCATAGAAGAGAAACAATACATATTTATCTTGCTAGGTCAATGTAAGTTTAGGTCTCTTTATAGTACCTACATGTTATAACGAATAAAAAAATTGGTCATAACGAGATCAAGAATAGCTCGCCATCACTTGGAAGTCAGTTGCAAAAACACATAAAGTGTCCACAGGCAAAGCAGTGTCCCTTATTAGACCACAGGAAAGCAGTTTGGGTGTTATATGAAATCCTCATAGGGAAAACCACGTGCCTCACAGCTTGTAACTGTAAGATAAACTATGGGGAAAAACTGACAAAATTGATATGTATTGGCTGCTTCTTGGCACTTCCAGCAAAGTTCAACTTGAGTGACTAAGATCAATGCTAGTAAGTGTGCATGCTGAAATTGAAAAGAACTCAGTTATTTTTTAGATAGATTTTTCTCAGCCTGCAGTCAGAAACCCAAGGTAACTAGGATCTGGAAACTTAGGGTCTTGCAGTATTGATAAAGATGACTGAAGTAACTTTTTACAGTGATCTGAAAAGGTAGTTTAGGGAAGAGATAAATCTGTTGTGCCCCAAAAGCTTTCACCTCTAAAGGCCAAATGATTCGAGTCCACTGAACAACTGAACATCAGATTAAAATTATCACCTTATTCCCTCAGCCTATTTTCAGATGGCTGCAAGGAAATCATCATTACATTAGGAGACAGGGTAATAGAAAAAGCAGAGTGACAAGGAAATAAATGTTTTTAGGCTTAAAAACTTATCCATGTGGTATCTTTGCTATGACTGTTAACATATGCAATTAATCAAAAACTAACCATCAGCAAAAAAGTTTTTCAGTAAATTGTATAATTACATAACTACAAGCCAGTCCTAAAAATTCCTATGCAGCCAGTAAAATTAAAATTGGAGTTCCAAACGTGCACAAGAGAAAAATGAGGAAACCTGGTCCTCTGCAAGGAAATACCATACACTCACTTCAGTTACAACTTGCTCAGATTAACAGACAAGCAAGGATCTTTCAGATAGCACCATTAGAGGTCACAGAGGACAACAGATAAAATTCTTCCAGAGCAACCAGGAGTGGCCTTAGCAAGAAACCTACTCATCTACCAGTTCAGAACACCTCTCTAGTCCAGTCCAGTATTGCAGGATATTTTATGTGAATCATTAACTTCTGGGGTTTCTCATTTCCGCCTTTTCCCAAATACTTGTTAGTAGTTTGGGTTTTATGATTCCATAACCACTGTGCACTGGGTGTGTCCTGGGAAGGCGACATGTCATTTAATTTAAAGGTGATGCAGCAGGAGGAGCACATCTCTCAAATTCGTAGGACCCGTAATTGGAGTTGAGCCTCATTCAGACATTTGGATTGTCTTTCTTGGGGAAGAGCAACTGTCTTTTATACTTGAGAAGAAGAGAGTGCATTGATATTTGTGTGACCAAAAAGATAAAACTCTTTGCTCCCAAATGCCCATTCTTCTCTTATCTGAAAGTAATAGATATTTAGATGTTTTAACTGATATTTAGCAGAGAACATGCTTGTCAGAATACAGACTTTATTCTCAAGTTTCTCATTCTTCTCAGGCTAAGCCTATGACAAAACCTTGGCCAGTGATCTATGACAAACAGGTAATATAAATTCCTCACAAAGCTAAACACAAAGTTATCATATGACCCAGAAATTCTATTCCTACCCAAGGGAATTAAAAAAAAAATAAGCCCATCCCAAAACTTCTATATGATCATTCACAGTAGCGTTATTCATAATAGCCAAAAAGTGGACGCGGTCTGAATGTCCATCAAATGATGAATGGACAAACTATGGGCATATCCATAAAATGGAATACTGTTTTGCAATTAAAAGGAATAGAGTATTGATACACGTTATAACATGGATGAACCTTGGAAACATTATGCTAAGTGAAATACAACAGTCACAAAAGGTAATATATTGTATGACTCCATTCATATGAAATATTCAGAATAGTCCGATCCATAGAAAATAAATGTAGATTAGTGATCGCCTGGGATGGAGGAAGAGAGGGGAAATTGTGAGTGATTGCCAACAGGTAGAAAAGAAAGGAGGTTTCCTTTTGTGGTGGTGAAAGTTTTCCGGAATTAGTAGCAATGGCTGCAAAACTGTGAATAAACTAAAAACCAGTGAATTGTACACTCTGAAATGTCTTAATATGAATTTTACATTGTGTAAATTTTACCTTTTCAAAATATTAGTTTCAGTCCATTTAGGATGCCATAATGAAATATCATACGCTAGGTAGCTTGTAAAGCAATAGAAATTTATTTCACAGTTGTGGAGGCTAAATTAAGTCACCAGCAGATTTGTTATTTGCTGAGGGCTCATTTCCTACTCCACAGATGGGACCTTCTCACTATGTCCTCACACGGTGGTAGGTTGAATAGCTCTCTGCTGCTGCTTTTATAGGGGCACTAATCCCAATCAGGAGGGTTCCACCTTCATGACCTAATACCTCCTAATGGCCTCACCTTCTAATAAATCACCTTGAGGGGTTTAAGATTTCATCATATGAACTGGAGGTTGGGGGAGACACAAACATTCAGACCACAGCAACCAGCAATGTCCACATCTTATAAAGAAGTGTGTTTTCACCTTCTTTTTCCTTCAGTTCCCTGGCTAGAATATGGACATGATTGTAGTTAATTGTCTTGGATATATAAAAGCAACTCACAAGAAGACTAAGGAGGGGTAAGATCGAAAAAGTCATGTGTCCTGGTACAACAGAGTTAACCAAGCAGTCCTGAACAACATTCTCCTAGACAATCAAGTGAAAAATAATTAAAATGATTAAATTCAATTTAGTTTAAGCCTTTGTTACCTTGAGTCTCTGTTACAACAGCCAGATCTTTATTTTAAGTTAATAGAAGCATTCAAGAACTTTCAAAATTGCTGGTAAATGATTTTTATTATCTTTTAATTTCTGTCCAGTCCTCCATGTAGAGGTTGAGATTGCAACTAGAAAGTATTTTGAGACAGGTGATGTAGTGTTGTGTCTGAATGAAGTTTATTGTTAGACAGCTCTAGGATTGCATGTATTCACTCTACAACTGAGTTTTGTTAACTCACTCCCCATATATTACTTTGACTTATTTAACACCTCCACTCTAGCCACATTTTTCCCACATGTAAAATAAAAACAACAGGAGTCTTAAGCCTAATATACAGCAAGGACTCAATAAACTGTAGATTTTTAGAAAGGGCACTCACACTTGGAATACTGCTTGAGATTTTAAGCAATATTTTACTTGTTATATGCAAGGTTTTCTCCAGGTAAATTGTTACTTTTATCTCTTTGTCTCTGCCTTTTAAATGCCCTATAGCTTTGAAATTGTCAACCATACAATGAAACATCACTTCTTGATTAATGTTCAATATTACAGATTAGGAAATGAATAAGATAAGTCAACAACTATGACTTGCTATGGTTAATAGTATCAGTAACTAAAAGATCAGATAGAACAACTCAGAAATATTTGTGATAAGCTATTATTTTTAAAGCAAGTCAAATTAGATAATCTTTTGTAGACACCCTCTGGGGATAACAGTGTTCTTGAAAAATTGTTATTCATACCCATGGGACATATAGAAACTAAATTGCAATCTTCAGAAACCTGTGTCACTCAGCCTGATGCATGATGTCAAGTTGCAGTTGACAGTCAGTGGGAAAAAAATATTCAATTACTGTCTGACTGACACTTTTAAATGAACTTTAAATGAACAATTCATCTCTGAAGCTCAATATGCTGTAGGCATGTTACAAAATGAAACCCAAGAAAATATTCTCTAATTTCCTTAGTATTTAATACCCTCAGATAATAAATATAGTCTTAAATATTGCAATAAAGTATAAGGTTGGCATTATATGAGACAAATTTTTCAGACTGAATACTCTCTAATTTATTACACTTTTGTTAAACCAATGCATGTGTCTGCAAATTCTCATTTCGAAACTGGAGTATCTACAGATTTTTGCCTGAATATTATGAATTACAATAACTATTACATTGAGTAAGAGCAGAAAATAAATGCAGGAGATTTCCCCATTTTCTCGCTTTGTGAACAAAAACGAGGGTAGATCCATGACTCTTCGGGTTACTCTTAGGTAATAAAAGTTCTTCCTGTCACTTTTGTCACAGAACAATCAGTTCAGTAATTATTCAATCCAATGTAATAACTAAAAGATTCTAGGTTTATTTAAATGTACATTTTTTTTATGAAGCCAAGAAAGAGGGCATGTTCAACTTAACTTCTCCCCACCTCTTTCTGAGCTTTTAATAATGATGGCTCCTTACCCTTCAGGGAGGGAGCAGTAAGAAGCAACAGCGAGAAGCAAGAAAAATGGCGGACCTATCCTACTTAGCAATAATCTACACTGATGCTCTCCAGGCCTGGAGGTCTTTCAAGTGGATACTTCCTCCATGAGAGGTCACTCATTTGAAGTTTCCTTAATCCAGGCATTTGTATTGCTATTCTAGTTGCCACAGGGCACATACCTGGTCATTGGGCGATACTTCTAATTATTTTTCTGCTAAGATTCTTTTGCTTTTCAAGGCTGCCATCTTAAAGAGAAATTAAGACATGTCCACTCCGTGTATTTCACAGGTATCACATATATTATCAAGTGCATAGGAAAGACCAAAGCATCCTCTGTTCTGACAAGCTCTACGTTAACAGGAAATTATTTTCCCTCTGTTTTCTGACAAACCAACCCCTCACATTTTCTCACCCTTTAGATTTCAGCAGGATCAGTCAGACATGAATTACTGCACCTAGCTCCAGGGACACACATTGAACCCTCTGAGTGCGCTAGGCTTTAGGTGAAGGAATCCGAACTCAGCATATTGACAGAGCTCTCCAAAACTTCTGCAAATCCCTATTCCTTTCTCCAAACTATATTACAGGCTGTAAATCAATGATTGACTATAACAACAAACCAGTTTGGAAAACTCCTTTGCAAAATCTGCACGGTGATTCTCTACCTCGTTTTTAAACGTAGCAGCAACTGCCAAGAGACCTCAGCTGAAATCAAGAGTAAAACAGCTCTGGTTCAAGTTTTATGTAAATAATTTCTCATTTCTTTTTTTTTCTAATTCCATCAATCCAGTTTGTTTTCCTGCTTAGACTTTGAAGACTGGGAGATGCACACCTTGTTGCGTAGTTAAGACGATAGGACAGTATCGAGAATAGGACATGCATCAGTGGAAGGAGGCTTGACATCTTTGCTTTTTATGGAGACTATATCTAAATAGCCATCATAATCTTGATTAGTAACTGATCTCGATTAGTCTATTTAGAACATTATCCCTTTACAAAATTATCATCACCCAAAAAATCACCTTGAACTGGATGTGCTACATTTGTTTTCCTTTGCACAGCCATTATTTCACATTCCTTGCTATCTTTACAAAATAAAACAGGTTATTTTTCCAAGTTTAACTTTCTGCACTAATGCAAAGAATCAGCTGACTTAATTTTCTGATAACCTATTCGGCAGACAACTTCAAAACATATAATAAGCCAAATTCTACGCTGATACTTCTCTCCGTCCCGCAAAAGAAACAACTAAAATCTTGTTTTAAAGATATTTGGCTGTTATTAACTTCACTAAACCTCAGTTTCTTTCTCTCTGGTATGGGTATAATAATGGTTCCATCTTAAAGATTTATTGTGAGGCCTGAAAGAAGCTATTATATGTGAAAAGTGTTAGCCCCATTACCCAGCACACGAAAGAGTGCTCAGTAAATCTTTGTTATTTTTGTTATCAATATTATGTATGTTTCACCAGTTTTTGCCTTAAAAATATTTGCAATTAAAATTAGTGAATAATATAAAATATTTTAAATCAATTTGAAATGCAAGCCATGCAGAAGCTATACAATAAAAAAAACAATATATTGGAGACTGGGAACCTTAAGTTATTAATTCCCATTATAGGTATATTTGCTGCCCTCTAGTGGCTATTGACCTAATAACAGAACATGTGCTAAAGGAAATGTGTACTTTTTAATTATACTCTTCAAAAATATATTATCAAACAACCTGTATTAACAATAAAAGGTACCACAATAACTAAACATAAGTAATTATATTCTTCCATTTAATTCTAAAAAAACTAAATATCTCCACATTATAAAATGACAGTCATTAAAAATTCTTACACTTATAAAAACATTCATTTGGGGAATTTTAAAATTAAAGAGTCAGGAGATTTTTCTTCAAGACTGTGTAGTTCTCGCTATCATTTCAAAACTTTCCCAAATACATTTTTAAATATAAATAGCATTAGATCAGTGGTTTAAGAAAGCAGGGTTGTTTTCTTTACACATCCGGTCAGAGTTACAGAGCTGCTTTGCAGAATCCATGACAATTTCACTTTTCATCATCATTACCATCTTTTCTCTGGTGCATATCAAGCCTAAGAAATTCAGCACTGTAGTAATCCACAGTGTTTCAATAAGATTTCAAGAATGATTTCAATATCCCTGCAAACTTAAGGTGTTTTATTTTAAGGCAAATCCATCAGACCTGGTAATTTTTAATAAGAAAAAAGTATAGAGAAATATGCAGAACAGTATATTTAAGAGTTTTAAATTTATTTTTAACTACCCATAGTAAGCATCCTTAAAAACTATTGAAGTTGAGTAGCAAGAACAACCCAATTTATTATAGGAAACTTTTTCTCATTAATCTAAATAAATCTCTAACATGAAACTTCTGATATCATTTATCTTATGGATTTTAAATATTGATGCAAAATAATGTTTTTATTTATACAACTGGAGATTTTATTGCAGGGGAGATGTTTTTAAAGTTGTTCTGTTGGCACGTTTTAAATAAACACCTCCTTAAAGTTACAAAACATTTACTAATTAACCTAGGTAAAATTATATGACCTACCAACTTTTTACTTTTTATCTTGTGCATGAAGAAGGCAGTTTTCAGTGGCTCAGGCCTGTAATCCCAGCACGTTAGGAGGCCAAGGCAGGTGGATCACGAGGTCAAGAGTTTAAGATCAGCCTGACCACTATGGTGACACCCTGTCTCTACTAAAAATACAATAATCAGTCAGGCATGGTGGCACATTCCTGTAGTCCCAGCTACTCAGGAGGCTGAGCCAGGGTAATCACTTGAACCTGGGAGGCAGAGGTTGCAGTGAGCCGAGATTGCACCACTGCACTCCAGCCTGGGCAACAGAGCAAGACTCTGTCCCAAAAAAAAAAAAAAAAAAAAAAAAAAAGCAGTTATCATTCCTTTCTTAGTGATACTTTTACACAGGTACCAGTGTTTGCTTTAATGACTCAGCTGTCTTGTATTCAGGTTAGGTATAGGTAATCCTTATCCCTCAAATCTTTTTTTCCCCTTCTGAGACAGAGTCTCATTCTGTCATCCAGGCTGGATTGCAGGGGCATGATCACAGCTCACTGCAGCCTCAACCTCCTGAACTCAAGCAATCCTCCCACCTCAGCCTCCTTAGTAGCTGGGACTATAGGCATGGACCACTATGTGTAGTTTGTTCATTCATTTAATTATTTATTGGTAGAGACAAGGTCTCACACTTTGTTGCCCAGACTGGGTCCCTCAACTATTTGATGACAAATTTCAAGTGTATAAACATAAACCTGTTGAGTTTAGGCTCTTACACATTTATAAAATGTAAAATCATAAACAAAAATTAGCTCAACCCACATAACTGACTCACATTAACAAAATTAATTTTGCAGTGGTCACTTAATTGCCTGTTGTAACTCAAACATGACTGTTGCAGGGCAGGTTTCTCCAGAAGGCAACTGGTCTACCCCATGTTAGTTGAGTAAGGAGTCAATTCTCCTAACTTTCTCACCTTATTCAAACATCTGTGCAGCTCTGTTTCATGTTTAAAATCTCAACAACCCTCAAAATTTTGTTCACCGATAGACCCTATCATTCATCCATATTCAGGGTTTCTTATCTTATTCTTTGAACTATTTTCTGACCTGTAGCGCCCCCCTCTGTAAGAATCCGATCAGTGATGAATTAATTAGAGGGTTATCTCTGTGTATTCCAACCTGGACATCTACGCTGCAATGCCGTGTTTGTCTTCTCACTCAAATCCCAACATTGATAATGCAAGTTAACTATGTGTTATCACCATTTCCGGATACACATTTTGCCTGTGGCAGTTTTAAAATGTATCCATAATTTTTTTGTCAACTCATCCCACTAAGAGGTGGTGTTGCCATATCCTTCCAATCTTTGGATCTGAACTGGCCTTGGTGTCTCACTAGTAATCGACAGAGAGAAAACAACAGAAGTGACACTGTGGGACTTCAGAAGCTGGATCTCTAAAAATGACACTGCTTTCGCTTTGCCCACTGGAGCACTCAGGCTTGGACGCATGAGCTGCCGTAGTAGAACCACCCTGATATTGACATGCCATGAAGAAACTCAGTCCACCAGAGAAACCACAGGTGGTTGAAAACACCAGTTTCTAAATTTATTCACATTACCTTTTGTCCATCAAAACTGCCTTAAGACTTACTTTGGAGTCACATTGCTGAGCCCTGGGTTTTTATGTCTTTCACTTGTTGATTAGTGTATTTTGTGAGATTTGCAGGAAATGCAGTTGACAACATAGTTCCAATAATTATTGGTAGAACAAGATCAGAAGTGCAAAAAGGAAAGACAATAAAGAAAAGAAAGAAAAAAGGAAAAGAAAAAAAATTCTGGTATAAAACACTGGCCGAGGACTTAACATTCCTAGAGGGAAACTTGGAGATAAATTCAAACAAAAAGCTTTTAAAAAGCTGACACTGTATTGTATACTCAGCTAAATGCTAAATATGTGTCTTTATCTAGAAGGAATTCAAAACTGAAGGAACATTTTTTGTTTGATACTTTTTGACACACAATATACACTTCTACGCATTTAGCCACTCACCAAGGAAAGCTTCCTGTGAGAATTGTTATACTTGAACAGCTGTAAATTGGCTGAATTTTTTTAAAAGGGAAATAAATGGAATGATAATCATCCCACCTTCACATATCAGTCTAAAACTGGATAGTTAAAAAAGCATTATGCCATTATATAAGTTTTATTTTATACTTAGTAAGAATAGAAAGTTGGAATGTGCAAATTATTGCTACCTTACAATTGTGAGATAAAATATTCTGAACCATATTCGACACTGGTCCAGCCTTTTTAAACTTCAAAAATAATTCTTATAGGCACAATGCCTTTAAGAGAGTCCAAAATTCCAAAAAGCAAGAATAATGTACAATACTTTTGAAGTTAGGCAGGTGTTGGTCAGTTATGACTGAAAACACTTTTCTTTTGTTTAACCAATTGTTTTATTCTTTGTATCATACAAACATCCAAGCAAATCTTTAAGATATGTGATTGTTTGTTTGTTGCATTCATAAATTTGTGTTTGGGTCTAATCTCAAGGCAGCTGTAACAAATGTGTCTCCTTAAGATTGGCTCCTTTGTGGGTTGGTGGATACAGTTCTGTAGTGGCACCATAGACTTCAAGCACACTCCCGAGAGACCAGAGGCCGTCGGTTTAACAGAGTCCTATGATGTACTAAATCAATACATTAACCCACAGGCAACCCTTTAGTATGCAGGTGTGCAGGCTAGAACTTTCCAGCTTCTCTAGGTGTGTGTATGTATATTTAAACATTAGTGTAATATGTTGAATTCTCTTTTCAACATATATGTTCACTGTGATCATGATATCAACATCAACATTTCTAGTATTTTGCTCTTCTTCTTAAGTATACAAACAAGAGAAACAAGCCAGCAGACCAACTCATATTTACTTCGTGTCACCTATATCCTATACCAATACTGGGTTAAGTACTTTCAATAAAGCTCATTTGATCACGAAAACCCATTTTGCAAAAAAAGGCTCACAGGGATCAAGTGATTTGTCCTTGATTATGTAACAATTACGTGATGCAACAAAAAGGAGGATTTGAACCTACCTCTTCTGACCTCAGTGTCAGAGTAAACAATAAAATAATTTTAACATTCGATAAGTTTAATCTGTTTCAAGCACCAAAAATGTAACAGAAAATGTATAAAGACTGTTTTATCAATATTGTATTTTATTTAAATATGAACCCCCTCTGGGTCCATGAATTCCAGCTTTATTTTTCTCTATAAAAATTCAGCAACTGGCCGGGCGCGGTGGCTCAAGCCTCTAATCCCAGCACTTTGGGAGGCCGAGGTGGGTGGATCCCGAGGTCAAGAGATCGAGACCATCCTGGTCAACATGGTGAAACCCCGTCTCTACTAATACAAAAAATTAGCTGGGCACGGTGGCGCGTGCCTGTAATCCCAGCTACTCAGGAGGCTGAGGCAGGAGAATTGCCTGAACCCAGGAGGCGGAGGTTGCGGTGAGCCGAGATCGCGCCATTGCACTCCAGCCTGGGTAACAAGAGCGAAACTCCGTCTCAAAAAAAAAAAAAAAAAAAAAAAATCAGCAACTGAATTGTAGGCTGTATACCAGAAGTGGTCAAGGATCCTAAGTAGCCTGAACCATGTCAGGTCCCAAAGCTCTAAAACTGCGTAAATATATATATACTATGTACACATTATCTGTGTTTCTGTCACCCCATGTGAAAGAAATTCTGAAAGTTAAAATTAATAAAAAGGCTTTTTGCCCTAAGGGGGAGGAAACGCAGTGTGCCAAAGCCCTACTTGGGACAACGGAAATGCAGGTGCGGCACGAATCACTGGAGGGGGCTGCCCCGACGGCCATGCACAATCACAGAGAGGGTGTCATGTCTTGCCATCCTACCCCACCCCACTGTTACAGACCCAGCAGTTCTTCCCACTGGGGGCTGGTGCATATGCCCTTGGAAGAAATGTCTTTCCTGCTTTCTGCAGCAGCTCCACCCACACTGAAAGTGAGTGCATGCTGCTTGGGCTTGCATGAGGGACAGGGCTCAGCTCCTCCTCCCTACACAGAGCATCAGTGTCCAAAGGCTAAGGGAATGTGTCACCACCAGACTGGCCCTACAACAAAAGCACATGTAAGCACAAAGTTTACAGATACTATAAAGCAGTTAGACAATCCAGACACAAAGAACCTAGTTAAAAACATTATGACAGAAACAAAACCTAACATATCAATATTAACCTTGAATATAAACGGCCTAAATGGTCCACTCAAAAGACAGCTTGAATTTAAACAAAACAAAACCCAAGCATCTGCTGCCTTCTAGAGACCCATCTCACACGTTACACCCACAGATTCAAAATAAACAAATTATCATGCAAATGGAGAACAAAGAAAGCAAGGATTGCTCTTTCTATATTACATAAAACAGACATTAAACCGACAACAGTTAACAAAACGACAAAGAAGGTCATTCCATAATGATAAAGGGTTTAATTCAACAAGAATAATGAATAAATATGAATAAATATGCACCCAACACTGGAGCACCCAGATTTTTAAAACAAATACTAGACCTAAGAAAAGAGATAGACAGGTGCACAATAATAGTGAGGACTTCAACACCCCACTGACACCACTAGATAGATCACTGAGGCAGAAAACTAACAAACTCTAGACTTAAATTTGACTCTTGACCCAATAGAACTAATATACATCTACCCAACAGTCTACGTAACAACCATGGAACATACATTTTTCTCATCTATGCATGGAACCTTCTCTAAAATTGACCATATGCTTGGCCATAAAGCAAGTCTTAATAAATTACAAGAATAAAAATTACGTCAAACATTATGTTGGACCACAGTGGAATAAAATTAGAAATCAATACCAAGAGATATGCTCAAAATGACACAAGTACATGGAAACTAAGTAACTTTCTGCTGAATGACGTTTGGGTAAATAGCGAAAGAAAGGCAAAAATTAAAAAAAAAAAATGTTTTTAAGTGAAAGAAAAAGACACAGCTTACCAAAACCTCTGGGGTATAGCAAAAGCAGTGTTAAAAGAAAAATTTACAGGGATCACTGCCAACAGTAAAAAGACAGAAATATCTCAAATTAACAACCTAACTTTGCACCTAACAAAACTATAACAAGAACAAACCAAACCCTAAGCTAGCAGAAGAAAAGCAAGAGCAAATATCAGAACAGAACTAACTAAAATTGAGATTAAAAAATATCATGCAAAGGGCAACAAAATGTAAAGTTTGTTATTTGAAAGAATAAACAAAACTGAATACTAGCTAATCAAGAAAAAAGAGGGAAGATTCAAAGAAGTGCAATCAGAAATCACAAATGCAAAGTCACAGCTGATACCACAAAAATACAAAAGATCCTCATAGACTACTATGAGCATCTTTGTGTGCATAAACTAGAAAACCTAGAGGAAATGGATAAAATCCTGAAACACACAGTCTCCTAAGGTTGATGGGGAGGGAATTTAAATTCTGTACTGACCAATGGAATTAGCAATAAAATCTATCAATCAACAAAACCCAGTAAAGATTAAATCACAGCCTAATTCTAACAGACTTACAAAGAAGAGTGGGTATCAATTTTACTGCAACTTTTCCAATTTAAAAAAAAAATCAAAAAGGAGGGATTTTTCTCTAATTCCTTCATTAAAACTATTATCATCCTGATAACCAAAATCTGCAAAGAACACAACAAAAATCAAAACTATAGGCCACTATCCCTTGTGAACATAGAAACAAAAATCTTCAGAAAATAGTAGCAAATAGAACCCAGCAGCACATCAAAACATACTTCACCACAATCAAATGGATTTTATTCCTGGGATGCAATGATAGTTAAAAATTTGCAAATCAATAAATGTAATTCACCAATACCCAAAATTATAAACAAAAACCATACGATCATCCCAACTGATGCAGAAAAGGCATTATTAAAAAAATCCAATATCCCTTCAAAATAAACCCCTTTAACAAATCAGACATGGAATGAGTATACTTCAAGGTAATAAGAACCATATATGGCAACCCATAACCAACATCATACTGAATAAGCCAGTTGAAAGTGTTTCCCCTAAGACCTCAAAATACACAAGGATGTCCACTCTCACCATTCCTATTACACATAGTACTACAAGTTCTAGCCAAAGCAATCAGGCAAGAGAAAGAAATAAAAGGCATCCAAAAAGGAAAATAGAAAGTCAAATTATAACTGTTCCCTGATGACATGATCTTGTAGCTAGGAAACCCTAAAGACTCCTAGACCTGGTAAATTACTACAATAAAGTCTAAGGGTGTAAAATTAATGCACAAAATTCAGTTGCATTTCCATACACCAATAACACTGAAGCTGAGAAACAAATTAAGAACTCAGTCACATTTACAATTATCACAAAAAAACAAAATACCTAGGAATACATTTTGTCAAGAAGGTGAAAGACTTCTACAAGGATAACTACAAAAGACTGATGAAAGAAATATGGATGACACAAACAAATGGAAAAACATCCCATGCTCATGGATGAGGTGAATCAGAATCATTAAAATGACTACACTGCCCAAAGTAATCGACAAATTTGTCTCAATTCCTATCAAATTACCATCATTTTTCACAGAATTAGAAAAAAAAAACTATTATAAAATCCATATGGAACCAAAAGAGAACCCAAACAGTCAAAGCAATTCTATGCAAAAAGAACAAAGCTAGAGGTGTCACACTGCTTGACTTCAAACTATACTGCAAAGCTATATAATAATCAAAACAGCATGGTACAATGACAGAAAGTTACATGGAACAGACTAGAGACCTTGGAAATAAAGCCACGTACCTGCAACCAAATCATCTACAACAAAGTCAATATAAATAAACAATGGTGAAAGGACGCATTCTTTAATAAATGTTTCTGGAAAACTGGCTAGCCATATGCTGAATAATGAAACTGGAGCTCTGCCTCTTACCATATACAAAAACTAATTCAAGTTGAATTAAAGACTTAAATATAAGACTTAATCCTGGAAAAGTCCTAGAAAAAAAAAACCTAGGAAAAATGCTTCTGAACATTGGCCTAGGCCAATGATTTATGACTAAGACTTCAAAAGCAAATGAAACAGAAACAAAGACAAATGAATAGGACTTAATCAACAGAGAAAACAGACAATCTACAGAATAGGAGAAAATGTTTTTGAACTATGCATCCAATAAAGGACTAATAGTATCCTACTAGTCCTATTATTAGTCATTTGTTGAATGCATAGAAACTATAGAAATTATGCAAAGAAACTTAAATACCAAGAACAAAACAAGTATCTTCCTTAAAAAAGTGGGCAAAGAATATGAACTAAAACTTCTCAAGAGAAGTTATACAAGCAACCAACAAACATGACAAAAATGTTCAATATCACTAATCCAATAAATGCAAATTAAAACCATGAGATACTATCTCACACTAATTAGAATGGCTATTATTAAGAAGTCAGAACAGATAGAGGCAAGGTTGCAGAGAAAAGGGAACGCTTGTATGTTGCAAGTGGGAATATAATTTGTACAACCCCTGTGGACAACAGTATGGAAATTTCTCAAAGATCTAAAAACAGAACAACCATTGAACCCAGCAATCCCACTACCGGGTATCTATGTAAAGAAAAAATAATCATTGTATCATAAACTAATCTACAATGTCATGTTTATTGTAGCACTATTCACACTAACAAAGGCATGGAATCAACCTACATGTCCATCAATTGTGGGTTGGACAAAGAAAATTTGGCATATATACACTATAGAATACTATGCAGCCATAAAAAAGAATGAAATGTCCTTCACAGCAACCTGGATGCAGCTGGAAGCCATTATCCTAACTGAAATAACACAAAAACATAAAATCAAATACCAAATGTTCCCACTTATAAGTGGGAGCTAAACAATGAGTATACATGGACATAAAGGTAGAAACAATATATATTGAGGATTCTCAAATGGGGCAGAGTGAGTGCTTAAAACTACCTATTGGATACAATATTTACTATTTGGGTGATGCATTCACTAGAAGTAAAACCCAACATTACTCGATATACTCCTGTAAGCAACCTGTGCATCTACCCCCTGAATCTATGATCTAAAAAAAATGTGTTTTTAATCAACTAGGAGTGATGACAGATTAACAAATCTGATATGCCACTTAAATGTATAAATTCATTTTCAAATTTGAATATGCAAGGAAAATCTGTTTTGAAGTCTTTGACAAGTTTTCCAAAGTTCATTATTGAAAACAAATAGTAATGTCATTATTATTATGGCATATTAATATACAGGCATAAATTTTCAACATTTAAAGAAATGTATTCATGTCTTTAAAAAGTATGTCTATAGCTTTTTCCTTTTTGTATTGCAATATCATTTTTATATTTTCATTTTAAAAAAATTTTACTGGTATGGTTATATATTCAAAATTCAAGAAAACTAAGTTTTCTCCTAACCAAGTACAAACCAGGCCAAACCTTGCTTATCTTCTGAGTGCAAGACAGTGGGGCAGTATCTCAGGGATCTAGAAACAGAGACACCATTTGACCCAGCAATCCCATTACTAGGTACATACCCAAAAGATTATAAATCATTCTACTATAAAGACACATGCACATATGTTTCTATTGCAGCGCTATTTACAATAGCAAAGACTGGGAACCAACCCAAATGCCCATCAATGATACACTGGATAAAGAAAATGGGGCACATATACACTTCGGAATATGATGCAGCCATAAAAAAGAATGAGTTCACGTCCTTTGCAAGGACATGGATGTTAAGCTGGAAACCATCATTCTCAGCAAACTAATACAGGAACAGGAAACCAAACACTGCATGTTCTCACTTATAAGTGGGAGTTGAACAATGAGAACACATGGACACAGGGAGGGGAACATCACACACCAGGGCCTGCCAGGGGATGGGGGGGCAAGGATAGGCAAGTAGCAGGATAAATATCTAACACACGTGGGGCTTAAAACCTAGACGACAGGTTGACAGGTGCAGCAAACCACCATGGCACATGTATACTTATATAACAAACCTGCAGGTTCTGCACATGCATTCCAGAACTTAAAGTAAAATAAAACAACCAAAAAACAGTTTTCACTGTCTGTATATTTTCTGGCCAGAATTAGTATTTGATAACATTATTATAAATGTTTGGTCATCTAGAGGTATCCCCATAAAGAGAAACTTAGAGGTAAGCCCTAAACTATTTGCTATCCTTTAAAAATACGTATTAAGCCAGTCCTTTAAAACCAGTCCTAAGTGTATAAGAATTTCAATTAATAACTTTTTCAAATTGTGTTTTAGGTTTTGGGGTACATGTGAAGAACATGCAAGACTGTTGCATAGGTGCACACATGGCAGTGTGATTTGCTGCCTTCCTCCCCATTACCTTTATCTGGCATTTCTCCCCATGCTATCTCTCCCCAGCTCCCCACCCCACACTGTCTCTCCCCTATTCCCCGCCCCATAGAAGTCAATTAATAACTTAAAGCATATACAATGCTCAGGAGGGTGTCTCACACATAGAAGCAGCCAATTCATGTTAGTTGTTGTGATTATTCACACATGAAACAATTTATAGAACTTTTTGCCTGACAGTATCACTGAATGTTGAACAATGGGAAAGTTAATGTTAAAAATCTTCAGCATTTTCTTATAATTAGAGCAATTTTGTCATCTTTGTACATTGACCTTTGACCTGTTGAGCTTTCATTTTTACTTGCCTTTGTAATGCATGTCTTCCTATGCAAATAACCTAATAAACCCCTTAAAGAAAAAGTGTGATTTATTCCTATTTCTGAATTCAATGTCTGCTTTAAAATATATACAAGTGAAACTCAAAACACTTAACACTATTATCAATATTTGGTCATCTAGAGGTACCCACATCAAGAGAAATTGAGAAGAGGGTAAGCCCTAAACTACTTGATATCATTTAAAAATACATATTAAGGAGATACTGTATTTACTTTGAATCTTAGAGACATAACATTTAAGTCATAAGATCTTGTCATTTCTATATTTTCTTCTGTTAGAGCAGTTGTATAGAGTATCTCTTATGCCTTTGAAATCTCTTTTGAACCACTCCTTTTGATTATCCTTTCAAAACGATCAGGGTTATTAGTTGCAAATAACAAAATTCATTCTGGCTACATTAAATAGGAAATAAACTTAATATTTTTAATATTGGTAAAATATATTTCTATTTTTAAACAGAATATTCTTTAAATTTATATCTCTTTATGTTCATGTTTCCTGAGTACATTCCACATTTTTCTCTTTGTAATGTTATCAAAGGCTTCTGCAACAGACCTGGTATTATGAACTATCACCACCACACACACAATCCTACATACCTGTGCACATGGCATGCTTCCCTGTGTATCTGGATCATTGCCATCACTGGAGAAATTTTATGAACTATCATAAAATACACAAGGTAAGCATACCTTATAAACAACCTTACGTAGGAATTACCTGAAGTGCCATCTGCATTCACAAAATCTAAAGAGTTCTAAAAATCATTTTCATCAGATGGAAGGTAAGAGCTTGTTTACATAATTAGACTAAATATTTCATTTTCTCCAATATCAAGTATTTAATTAAGCAACCCATAAACTTTAAATAGATGAATAAATGAATTGAGAATCTTCTCTAAGAAATGCTTTTTTAAGACAATGCCTTTTGTACTCACTATTATTAACTTACTAACTTCTGTAATATTTTTGTTCATTATGAATTTACTTGGTGTTAATATAGGTGTCAGTTTTTTTTGGAAGGCAGTGATAACAAGTAATAACAAAATGGCAAAATATACTTTTGAAGAGACAAGCAAATTTTGGCTTTAATAAAAACAATGTATCCATTTAATAGCCAACTAAAAGTGGAGATAAAAAATGGTACAAGGCACAGAAGGCCATTTCGTTATTTAGAAATAACCAAAGAGAGATCATGCAGTCCTTGAGTATCTCTGCTCATTCCCAGTAGTCTAAGTTTAGAAGTTGTATTATAGTTAAACATGTTCTTTAGCAATTCCTGTGCCTCGTTCTGTATGCCTCCTTGCTTTTCCACAGAGGTGCCAATTAGCTCTGAACTCTGCTCTTCTCCCAAAGCCTTGCATCACAAAAAGAGCATACTGCATATGTATTACTCTTCCATATAGAGGGCATTTTTTTTTTTTTTAAGATGGAATCTCACTCTGTCACCAGGTTGGAGTGCAGTGGTGCCATCTTGGCTCTCTGCAACCTCCGCATCCTGGGTTCAGGTGAGGAACTCCCGAGTAGCCAGGGTTACAGGTGCACACCACCATGCGTAGCAAATTTTTATATTTTTAATAGAGGCAGGATTTCACCATGTTGACCATAATGGTCTCAATCTTTTGACCTCATGATCTGCCCAATTGGCCTCCCAAAATGCTGGGATTACAGGCGTGAGCCACTGTGCCCAGCTTAGAGTGCAGTTTAAGTTATAAAAATAAATCCATTGAGATAGATCCAAACCTAAAATTGTAACTCTTCAGACAAGGAAAAAAATTCTAAGCAAATTCTAAAAATTCTAAGATTGACATTTCAGGAAACAGCAGTTAAGTTCCTACATCTGCAGCTATCTCCTTCACTTTGTAGATTGAACCAGAATCTGACTCCCACCCTCGAAATATTAATTTTCTTGGAGTTTTCATTCCCCATACACAACAGGAAGACAGCTACTTCCAAAGAGCTATTCCTCCCCCAACCCAAGTTCAATGCTTGTCACTTTTAGTCTCGTATTACTCATACAACACCCTTTATCCTCCCTTGAACTATCATCCATTCATTGAAAATGAATGTCTTTCTCTTTAGCTAATTTCCAGTAGCATCACCAGTGACTTCCATATACGAATTAATAACCAATACATATTCCTGACTTCATAGTTCTGTGACTTCACCTCCTGTTACTTTCTACTGTATTCCACTCCATCACTGACTCACATGATCACCCACTAGTTATATCTTTCAAGTGAACTCTACTTCTGAAATCTAGACCTGGGCCTTTGTGACCACAATTTACATTTTTCCCAGTACTTTTTTTTTTTTTTTTTTTTTTTTTTTTTGAGACAGAGTCTTGCTCTGCCACCCAGGCTAGAGTGCAGTGGTGTAATTCTTGGCTCACTGCAACCTCCACCTCCTGGATTCAAGTGATTCTCCTGCCTCAGCCTCCCCAATAGCTGGGATTACAGGTGTCCACTAATTTTTTGTATATTTAGTAGAGGTGGATTTTCACCACGTTGTTCAGTCGTTTTAAACTCCTGAGCTCAAGTGATCCACTTGCCTCGGCTTCTCAAAGTGCTAGGATTACAGGTGTGAGCCACCAATATCCTTAATCAGTTATTCCCATATTATGCTATTTTATTTTCCTAGAAACCTCTCTTAATCTACCTACTTCCCCTGCTTTTAGCAGCCTTTATGTATCTTTACCTCTTTCCCTATACAACAAAGAATTCACACCTCATCTTTAAGGTCTCTCTGACCAATTTCCTCTACTTCCACGACCCATTGGGCTTCTGGCATTCCATTTCACAGAGGCCAATGCTGTTGAAATTTAGTTGCCTGATTTCTCTCCATCGACTTCTGCAATCTAAGAGCAACAAGAGAAAATCTTACTACCAGGTAGACTTGTGCCTCTGTAAGTTTATAGCCATTGACCTCACCAAAGGAACACTTCCCAAGCAACTCTTATTTCCAAATTAGAATCTTGAAGTTCCAATCTTCATCACCTTCTCTTCAGTCTCAAATTTTACCTTACTTACTATGCTGAAAAACAGGCAACATATCATAGAATAACTTCTATAAGTTCTTGCAACAAATAAACAAACCCATTGACATCTGCATTTATCCCTCCCTGCCTCCCCACTTTTATAAGAGAAAGAGCTTACCCTTTTCATGTCCAAACCTTTCATTTTGTGCTTGTGATCATATTTCTACCAGTCCCCCTACACATGATCAATCACTCATTAAAGAGTTATTTTTCAACTACTCACTCCTTCTCCTCTCTACTGGCTATTTATCATTAACATTTAAATCTACTCAGTTCTTCCTTCAACTCAAAACAAAACAAAATCAACCATGCACTTCATATCTCTTTTCTAATTTCACAAGCAAAGTCCCTAACAGGTTTTCTCATGCTTTGTAATTCTTCACTGGTAATGCCTCTTTCTCCTAAATTCCCCAGTTCTATAATGGAAACGGCCTCCGCTGATTCAAGAGAGCCAAGTGTGTGAGTCTCTTTCCAACAGCACGATGATGTAACACTGGCAGCTCAAAAATAATATAGGAATGTTTATCTCATGCACACTAGCAAATGCTACACATCTATGAATCAGCTTTGTTTACCAGCACATTGCTGTTTATCTTCTTCCACCCATCCTGTAAATGTCATTTTGCGGCATTCTAGATGTTAATACACACAGGCTAACTTTTCATTTTCTGAAATTCAAACATTATGTACGTACTAAGAATTCTCACATCTGTATCACAAGCCTAAAACTCACTTCCGATGGGTCTAAACCCAGGTTTCCAATGTTTCCCTCCATTTAAATGTCTCCAGCACATGTCAAATTTTACATTTCCAAAACAGGACTTTTTCTTTCACAAAAACTCATCCTTTCTTTGTGCCATGTTTTAGTAAGTAACTCACTTAGTTGCTCAAGCAAGAAACCTTTGTGTTATACTTGACTCATCTTCCTTCACTTGCTAGCATAGTCCAAATTTCTCAAATACACAAAATTTTTATCCTCCTCCTTACTGTTCTACAACCATAAGGTAAAATCTAAATTATGTCAACAGCCTTCTACCTTGTTTCTTTGCCTCCAGTACTATTCCAGGTTAATTCATTATCCACACTACAGAAAGACTGTTTTAAAAATCATGAAACTCTCATATTTAAAATGTTGATTAAATTCTAAACTCTTTTGTTGTTCATAAAGCATCTTTTAGTCTAGCTCCTGATTATTTTTCCAGGGTCCTCCCTCTCTCTTTTCTAGCTCTACTTTATGCTACAGCCATTTCAATGCTTTCTGTTCTCAATTTTGAGACGCTTCTGCTTTCTGCAAGGTCTTTATTTGTATCACTACTCTCTACCTCCCAAAGCCCTCTACTACCCCCTTGTGTCATTAGTCATTGCCTCTTATTTTTAATTCACTCATTATCATCATTATTATTATTAAAGGTCTCGCAATGTTGCCCAGGCTGGACTTGAACTCCTGGGTTCAAGTGATCCTCCTGCCTCAGCTTCCTAAAGCACTGGGATTACAGGCATGAGCCACTATACTGGCCTATTTTTGCTTTCCAAAAAGAAAATCCCTTCAAAAAGTTCAAATTTTGAATTCCTTCAATGTTAGGAGTGTGGATTTCTTTTAGATTTTCTATCGGATTTGTATTGTTCCCATGACAAACCTCCACAAATCTAGTTCCTTAAAACAGAAATTTATTACCTTAGAGTTTTGGAGGTCAGCAGCCTGACCATGTCTCACTGGCCTAAAATCAAAGTGTCTGCAATGCTGTGTTTCTTTCTCTAATCTCTAAAAGAGAACCCATTTCTTTGCCTTTTATAGATTCTAGAAGCCACCCACGTTCTTTGACTTGTGTTACCCTTCCTTCATCTTCAAAGCCAGCAAAAATTGATGGTACCCTTCTCACATTGTATCATGTGACCTTCCTTCGGCTGTCACATGTCCTCCTCCAACTCTGACTTTTATGCATCTATCTTTCCATTTTAAGGAGCTTGAGGTTACACTGAATCACCTGAATAATCCAGGATAATCATTCATTCAAAGCCCTTTCCTTAACGTATCTATACGGTAACATATTTACACATTCTCAGGATTACACTGTGGACACTTTCAGAGCCATTACCCTGCCTACTACAGATCCTCATCCCTTCTCCTCTTACCAACGTTCTGGTGTTCAGTGTACATTCATGAATATTCAATGATGTGTTTTCCCACATCACTCAAGATAAAACCCTGCAAACAGCTCTACACGTTTTTTTAAGTACCTAGGGATATTAGCAGAGACTCAAAGTACCACAATTCATCATTTTAAAGACAAATATTTATTAAGCAAACTTCTGTTTATGGCTTTATCTGTTATACTAAGGAAGATATGTGGGCCCAAGCATTCTTGAGCAACTTTACATTCTGTATTTCAAATGTTCCATGCCATGATAGTAACTGTACTTACTATTTGAAATGATGATCAATAAAAGTTTAGGCCAAAAAATTTTTAACTCCCAAATTTAAATATGTTAATTAGGATGTTAGAGTATTTTTTTTTTTTAAGAGTATAGTGGACCCACTTTCTCTAGAAAACCTTAAATGATATGAAAAAATTGAGTATTATTATAAGAACAAAGCACAGACTTTTGTATTACACTCCATTAGTTACCAGCATAGTATAATGTGAAGACCAAAAATATCTTTATTTTTGGACACAATACAAAAATACATCAAGGTCCTCCATAAAAGTTAGCCTAATCTGAAAACATGCTAAGTACACAGAGTTCTGAAGTTATAGGAAAATGTGATGCAAATAAATAACATTTTTGCTGCTGGTAATGTTTCATAACACAAATATATTTAACTTAGAAAATAAATGCTCAAGAGATATCAACACTGGCATTCTTATATCTACACACTGTGTTTCACTGTCTGAAAATGATACAGGCTGTCATAGTCAAAACTAGATTCAAACTTGAGTCCTCACTTGTACAGTTTCTATCACTAGAAAGATAAAATACATAAACATTTAGAGACAAAATTTATCATTGGTAAGGGAATATGCAATGAAACCAGTTCCCATCTTCATGGTTTCATAATGCATAATCTTCTATAAAGGATTTTGCAAGCAACTGCAATGTGTGAGATTTTGTATGGCCCATATAGGGCCTGAGCAGGATGGCTGCTAGGCAAAGCTCCTCTGCCCTCAAAATATGTTGTCCTTTGGTCAGCTGACCAATGTCAGTAATCTTCTATTTTAATTAGTCATTTAGTTTTTGAAATACAAAATTTCTAAATGCCTTCATTTTCAAAATGGAGTAACACAAGAACCACTCTTGTCTTTATTTTTTCTGTTAATACTCAGCTCCTTAGGAAGGCACACAACGGACAAGGAGATTTTTTTTTTAAGAATGAAAAGGTGGGGAGGGCAGTGGAGTGAAGGGAGAGCTGGGCAATGAGGCTACCAAATAAGGTCCTGGATACTTTAAAGGCACAAGAAATTTCAGAAAGGAAGGTGAAGAGAGCTTGCCTACTCTGCAGTTTTACCTAGAGCCAGCCATGCCAGAGACCATTGTATTTGCTTTTGCTTTTCTTTGTTAATACAGGTTATTAAAAACAGAGAATCTGGTCTGGTCAGATCTCTTTAGATCAGGTTCCTTCTAATAGGACTCAGTACAGGTAGAGCAGTCACAGCCATAGTAAGCCAGAACGACGTCCACAGGGTGGAGTCTGCGCAGGGCTCTCCTATCTGTGCTTGCCCAAATTGGTCAGAAAAGTGAAGAAATTTCCTCTGATAATCTTTTAAAATTAACAAATTTTTAATCTGCTGTGACTCAATAATGAAGCTACTGACCTTGTAATTCAAATATTTAAATGATTCTTTCTAGACAATATTTAAAAATAAAAGATTGCATTTTAGTGCTTTTTCAAAATCAGAATCCAAAAGTTCACGCATAAGATTCTTACGTTCGTGCTATGTCTTCTATTTTAGAAACTCCTAAATTTGATTAAATAGCAGTTACAGAAAGCTATATTTTATCTTAATAGAAATTTGTATTGAAATGCTCTAGTGACTTCAATGTGTATGGAATTCTAAAAATGCTTTTGTTTTTCTTCTCCTAGAAGGAAGTACTTCAACAGTTACTCTTGAATGTCACTAAAATGTTTTCAAAGTTTATTTCAACGCTCCTTAGTCTCAAAAAAAAAAAAAACCTTTTAAAACAGCTTGGAAAAAATATATAGTTTGGAAAAACTTATTTCATACTGAAATGAAGGACAGTAGCTATGAAATATTTACACACTTGATGCATATTTTCAAACTGCCTAAAGACAGACATGGTGCTTCAGACAAACAGAGTCTAGAGATAATCTGAATGAGGGGACCAAGTTACTGTACTTGTTAAGAAAAGTGAATAAATGTACATCGCTGTGAAATATGCAGCTTTATTCCAATGACTATCTTTCAAATTCCCTTATCAATGATAAATTTTATTTCTAAGTGTTTGTGTTGTCTATATATTTTTCTCTACTGGTGACAGAAATTGTCCCAATGAGAACTCAAGTTTGAGTCTAGCTGTAACTATGTCAGCCAGTATCAGTTACAGACAATGATATACTGTGGGTAGATATAAAATGCCAGTGTTGATATCTCTTGGGCAGGCCTTTCTTCAGATATTTGTATTATGAAATATTATAAACAACAAAAATGTTATACAATGAACACCTATATGCACACTTTCAAAAGGTTACTAAATCTCATGCATTACTGTAATTATTTCATAATTTTATTTAAGTTATAGAATGGAGAAAGAATAGAATACTGGTTATCAAGGCTGGCAAGGATAGTAGGAAGGGCGGATGAAGAGAGGTTGGTTAAGAAGCACAAAAATACAGTTAGGAGCAATAAATTGTAGCATTCAGTAGTATAGTCAGGTGAATACAGAACAATTTTTTCTGCTTTTTCTCTTTAAATGTGCAAATTTTAGAATAAATGACCTAAATAATGGCATTACTTCTGTACTTAAACTGGACTGCATAAAATTCGTTTAAATAGTCACACAGCTGAGAATTCTGTAGTATTATCAAGAAGATGTTTTTCAAAATTCAGAACAGTAAAAATGCAAATCTAAAGTTGTAAGAAAATATTATGAACTGTAAAAATGTGCAATGTTAACATTTTCAATTCATTAGACAATCTGCAAAATGGCATTAAATTTTTTTCAATTTATTATTTAACAAAATTGTTTTATAGAAACAAGAAAACTCCACAATTTTTTAAACTCCATTTGATGAGAGTAGCTTGAGGTCTTTATTTTTTACTGAATCTTGCAGTTTCTAGTTTGTGATTTCTCCTCAAGTTATAAAACACTATCATTTCTGAAATAGTGCTTGCAAAAATCATTAAAGTTCTACATTATTTAAAAAGCTTAAGTCTCTGAATTTCCAATTACATTGCTATCTCAGTTATTACATGAGATGTTTCTAAGTAAAATCATGATGGAAACAAGTTGAGAATTAACCATAAGATTTCAGCGTGGCCTGATGGCAACATCTGATACCAAGTGTGGAGTGCAAAATATTTCAATGGGCAGTACTCTTTAAGTCCTGCAGGAACACCAAATTGAACAACTACCCACACACAGACACGCACGCACATGCACGTATACACACACACACACACACACAACTGTTAGTAAGAACCAAAAATCTGATGAGCAATCACAATACCTTTTTATGATTCATATCACTAAAAGAGGGACTGAAGAGGATTAGAAATATCATCTTGAATTGTTGATACCACCCCTCCCCAACACCACAGCAGCAGCCACGTGCCATGGTGAAGGAATCCATGCTTGGCAGAGGGAGAGAGCAATGATTATGGGAATTTTCATTGGAACTCACTGCTGCCCTGTCAGAGCAGAAAGCAACAGGGGGCAGTACTCAGCTGATGCCCATCGAGGGAGCATTCAGACCAGCACTAGCCAGGGGCAAATTGGGCATCTCAGTGATTGGAACCTGAATTCCATTAAGTCTTACCACTGTGAGCTAAAGGGCTCTGGTGTCCTAATAAACTTGAAAGGCAGTCTAGGCCTGCAATTCCTGGGTAAGTCCTGGTGTTTGATGAGCTTGAAGCTAGTGGAGCTGGAGGCACATGACCCACTGGGAAATCAGTAAGGGAAGGGAGCATGTGCCCCCGCCTCACCCAACCCAAGGCAGCACAGCCCATAGCACCTGGAGAGACCCCTTCCCCTGTTTAAGGTGAGGAGATGGAAAAGTAAAGAGAATTTTGTCTTGCAACTTGGACACCAGCTCAGCCACAGACTCTGGCACCAGGCAGAGTCCTGAGGTCCTCAGTTCAGGCCTTGCTTCTAGATGACATTTCTAGACACACCCTGTGCCAGAAGGGAATGCACTGCTTTGAGGGGAAGGATCTAGCCCTGAAAGGATTCATCACCTGCTGGCTAAAGAGCCCATGGGCCCTGAATAATCATCAGTGGTGCCCAGGTAGTACTCACAATGGGCCTTGGACTCAGAGATGTGCTGGCTCCAGATGAAACTCAGCACATTCCCAGCTGTGGTGGCTATGGGGAGGGACTCTATCTGAGACAAGAAGAGGGAAGATTAATGGGGACTTTGTCTTGCAGTTTTGGTACCAGTTCACCCACAGTGCAGTAGAGCACCAAGTAGGCCCTTGGGGCCCTGATTCCAGGCCTTGGCTCTTGGACAGCATTTCTGGACCTGCCTTGGGCAATAAAGGAGCTCACTACACTAAAGGGTAAGTACCATGTCTGGCAGCATTCACTGTAAGCTGACTGAAGACCCCTTGGGCCTTGAGTGACCATAGGCAGTAGCCAGGTCATACTTGCCATAGGCCTGGGGTAGTGGTGTCCTTGGAGAAAGACTCCTCTGCTTATGGAAAGGAGATGGAAGAGTGGCAAGGACTTTGTCTTATGGCTTGTGTGCCACCTCAGCTGTAGTAAATAGAGCACTAGGTAGATCCCTAAAGTTTCTTACTTTAGGTCCTGACTCCCAGACCGTACCTCTGGGCCAACCTGAGACTGGGGGAAACTCACCACCCTGAAAGGAAGGATACAAGCCTAGTGGCTTCTCTCCCTGATGACTGTAGGACCCTAAGGCCATGATTGATGATAGACAGTATCCAGTCAGTGATGAACGTAGTCCTTAGGTGAGATCCATAGCTGTGATGGCCTCAGGTCTGACCCAGCATAGTCCCAGTGGTGGTGGCCACAGGTGTGCTTATGTCACCCCTCCCTTAATTTCAGGAAGCTCAGCACAGAAAGAGACTCCGTTTGGGGAAATACAAAGGAAGAGAAAGAGAGTCTCTGTCTAGTAATCTAGAGAACTCTTCCAGATCTCATCCAAGACCACCAAGGTGGCACCTCCATAAGTCTGCAAGAGCCACAGTGTTAATGGGCTTGGGATGCTCCCTAATGTAGATATGGCTGCACTAACAAAAGACAGGTTATGCTACTCATGTCCCTTCAAATAACTGAAAAGTCCTTCCAACAAGAATGGGTACAAACAAGCTCAGATTATGAAGATTATCATGCATAATTCTTCAATGTCTAGACACAAACATACACCCATAAGCATCAAGCCCATCCAGGAAAATATGTCCTCACCCAATGAATTAAGTAAGACACAAAGGACCAATCACAGAGATATGTGACCTTTCAGACAGAGAATTCAAATAGCTGTCTTGAAGAAACTCAGTGAAATTCAAGATAAAACAGTAGGAATTTGGAACCCTATCATATAAATTTAACAAAAAGATTGAAATAATTTAAAACAATCAATAAAAAATTCTGGAGTTTAAAATACAATTGACACACAAGGATGCACCTGAGTCTCTTAATAGCAGAACCGATCAAGCAGAAGAAAGAATTAGTGAGCATCAACATAAGCTATTTGAAAATAGTCAAAAGAGAAAAAAGAAAAAGAATGAAACACATCTGCAAGAGCTAGAAAAAAGCTTTAAAAGGGCAAATCTAAGAATAATTAGCCTAAAAGAGGAAGTAGAGAAAGACATAGGTGTAGAAATTTCATTCAAAAGAGTTACAACACAGAACTTACCAAACCTAGAGAACAATGTCAACATTCAAATACAAAAAGATTATAGAACACTTAGGTGATTTACCCTAGGTAAGACTACTTCAAAACATTTAATAATCAAACTTTCAAAGGTCAAGGATAAATAGAAGATCCTAAAAACAGCAAGAGGAAATAAACAAGTAACATACAGTATAGCTCCAACGTCTGGGAGTCGTCTTTTCAGTGGAATTCTTGTAGGCCAGGAGAGAGTAGCATGACATACTTAAAGTGGTGAAGGAAAAAATAATTTATCCTAATATATCCAGTGAAAATGTCTTTCAAACATGAAGGAGAAATAAAGACCTTCTCCAGCAACAAAAACCCAGAATTAGCAGAAGAAAGGAAATAAAAGATCAGAGCAGAAATAAATGAAATTGAAATGAAGAAATAAGATCAAATAAACTAAAAGTAAGTTTTTCAAAAAGACAAATACAATCAATATTTAGCCAGACTAAAAGAAAGAAGATCCAAATGAGCAAAATCAGAGATAAAAAAGGAGACATTACAATCCATACTGCAGAAGTTCAAAGGATCATTAGAGACTATCAAGGGGAATTATGTGCCAATAAATTGGAAAACCCAGAAGAAATACATTAATTCCAAGAAACACACAACCTACCATGACTGACATGAAGGAATCTGAAACCTGAATAGACCAATAACAAGTAATGATTTTGAAGACTTAATGAAAAGTCTTCCAGCAAAGAAAAGCCTAGGGCCTGATGGCTTTTATGCTAAATTTTACCAAACATTTAAAGAAGAACTAATATCATTTCTATTCAAACTATTTTGAAATACAGGAGGAGGAGGGAATACTTCCAAATTTATCCTACAGGGCCAGTATTACCCTGATAACCAAAACCAGGCGAAGACACATCAAATAAAAAAATTAAAACAAAAATTACACATCAATATCCCTGATGAAAACTGGTGCAAAACTTTTAAATAAAGTATTAGCAAACTTAATTTCAACAACACATTAAAAACATCATTTATCATGACCAAGTGGGATTTATGCCAGGAATGCAAGTATGGTTCAACAGACACAATCAATGTGGTACATCATATCAACAGAATGAAGGACAAAAAACGTATGATCATTTCAATTGATGTTGAAAAAGCGTTTGAAAAAACTCAAAACATTTTGTGAAAATAACCCTAAAAAACTTGGGTAAAGAAGAAACATACCACATCACAGTAAAAGCCATATATAATAGACCCATAGCTAATATCATACTGAATGGGGAAAAACTGAAAGTTTTTCCTCTAAGGTCTGGGAAATCAAAGGATGTCCACTTTCACCACTGTTATTCAGCATTGTACCTGAAATCCCAGTTTAAGCAATCAGACAACAGAATGATATAAAGGTCATCCAAATTATAAAGGAAGAATTCAAATTATCCTTGTTTGCAAACAAAATAATCTTGTATTTAGAAAAACCTAAGCACGCTACCAAAAAAAGCTCTTAGAACATACTAACAAATTCAGTGAAGTTACATTGTAAAATCAACATACAAAAATCAGTAACATTTCTTTATGCCAATAGCAAACACTCTGAAAAAGAAATCAAGAAAGCAATTCCATTTATAATGGCTACAAATAAAATACATATGAATTAGCCAAAGACATGAAGAACTCTACAATAAAAAATATAAAATACTGATGCAAGAAGTTGAAGAGGACACAAAAAATGGAAAGATATTCTATGTTCATGGATTTTAAGAATCAATATTGCTAAAATGTCCATATTACCTAAAGGAAAGTACAGATTAAACACAATCTCTATTACTATATCAATGACAGTCTTCACAGAAGCAGAACAAAATATCTTAAAATTTATATGGAACCATAAAAAACCCAGTTGGGCATAATGGCTCAAGCCTATAATCCCAGCACTTTGGGAGGCTGAGGCGGATGGATTACTTGAGATCAGAAGTTCAAGACCAGCCTGGCCAACATGGTGAAACCACATCTCTACTAAAAATACAAAAACTAGCTAGGTGTGGTGACAAATCCCTGTAATCCCAGCTACTCAGGAGGCTGAAGCAGGGAAATCACTTGAATTCAGGAGCTTGAGGTTGAAATGAGCCATGATCATGCCATTACACTCCAGCCTGGGTGAAGAAGTGAGACTCCATCAAAAAATCAAAACAAAACACCCAGAATATCCAAAGCATCCAGAGCAAAAAGAACAAAACTGATAGAATCACATTACCTGACCTCATGTTATACTACAGAGCTATAGTAACCCAAAAAGCATGGTACTGACCTAAAAACAAACCCATAGACCAATGGAATAGAGACTCCAGAAACCCATATATTTGCAGTCCATTCATTTCTGACAAGGCGCCAAGAACCTACACTGGGGAAAGGACCATCTCTACAATAAATGGTGCTGGGAAAACTGGATATACATATGCAGAAGAAAGAAACTAGACCCCTATCTCTCCCCATATACAAAAGTCAAATCAAAATGTATCAAAGACTTAAATCTAAGACTTCAAACTATGAAATAATAAAAGAAAACATTAAGAAAACTCCCTAGGTCATCAGATGGGGCAAAGATTTCTTGGGTCGTACCCTATAAGCACAAGTAACCAAATCAAAAATGGACAAAGGGAATCCTATCAAGTTATAAAGCTTCTGTACAGCAAAGGAAGCAATCGACAAAGTAAACAAGCCACAGAATGGGAGAAAGTATTTGCAAACTACAAGTCTGACGAGGGATTAATAACCAGGATATACAAGGAGCTCAAACAACTCCCTAAGAAAATATCTAATAAGCCAATTAAAGCAGTCAAAAATCTGAATAGACATTTCTTTAAATACAACTGTGGCAAATAAGCATATGAAAATGTCCTCAACATCATTAAAAATCAGAGAAACGCAAATTGAAACTATAATGAGATATCATTTCACCCCAGTTATAATGGCTTTTATCCAAAAGACAAGCAACACTGGTGAGGATGTGGAGAAAAGGGAACCCCATACACTGTTGGCAGATACGTAAAATTTTAATGCAAAATTTAATTTTAAAAAAGTGAGTACAAAGTGAAAAAACAAAAACAAATCAATGCATGGAGGAGTACATGAATTAACAAGTGAAGCAATTTTAGAAAAGCATATTATCATAACAGACTAGCATGCCACACTTCCCTCAGGCCTCTTAATCCAGTAATATGAGCCCCGCTTAACAGGGAGCCCACACCTACACATACAGAAACATATATGCAGTCTGTATGCACATTTACAAAACCCACCAAGACCAGGTTACCCATAACTAAGAAGACCATATATTCCGGTTTGCCTGGGACAGCTCTGGTTTATGCCTGTTGACCTGGTGTAATTACTAATAGCATCCCCTTTCTCTCTAAATAGTTGCAGTTTAGACAATCATATGGTGATTTTTCTACTCCAAACCAACATGGTTTATGAAACACATAATGGTAAATACGCCCATGAGCCTATAAGACAGTCCTAATAATGCCAATGAACAATTACAAATTTTAAAAAAGGGGTAAATGAGATCCTACAGACAGGGGTCACATTCCATGAAGGGTGTCTTGTTAAATAAAAGCAAGTTTTAAGCTCACCTTGTGCACCAAGGATTAATTTGGTCTCAGCTATAAGATGACAAAATTCCAAACACAAACAGTAGGGGAAGAGGTGAGGCTTGCTAGAGCTAATGGGACCTGTGGATGCAGCTCCCACTGCTGAAAATACAACTCTGTCAAGTCTCTCTGAAGTTTCTGGGAAGGCTTAGGCCCATAGGCAGGCAAGCAGCCACAATTATGGCCTTCCAGTATGCTGGGGTGCGGCCCACAGGCTGCAGTGGACAAGTGATAAAATCTGCCCACAGTAGAGTCCCAAATTGGCTCCTGAAACAGGATTTCTCATTTCTTGTACAGCCAATGAACTTGCTGGGTCATCAGGCCTCATCTTCAGAAATACATTAGCTGAAAGAGGCTATCTTAAAGGTCATACTTTGACTCAACTGAATACACTTTCAGACATAAAATTGCCCTAGAGATAAGCCACTTGCAACCTACATTTGCCTTAGATATGCCAGTTTATCTTTGTAGATACCCACACTGAAGCATCTGTTTTCAGATGCAACCAGAGGTGGACTTTTTGTGAAGCTAATGAAGCTTAATCTTCAGGGCCATTTCGAAGGCCGTATACCTAGTTTTATATTCATTTTTTTTATTAAAACATCTTTCTAAATAGTTGAAACTTTCAGCCACAAAATCTGCATCCATCCCTGGCCATGGCATAAATGCTCACTTGGAGAATTGTCACTAGAATCTGCCCTACTCCTGCAGTGTGGAGGACCTCTCATGTAAAGACTGCCTCTTCCTGGCTGTGCCTCAGTGGACACACACAGCTTACCCTGCTGCCTTCTCTCTAAGCAGAATATCATCTCAGGGAGGTAGAAAGAAGCCAGGATTTGATCCTGGAAATGAATAAAGCAAGCCAGGATGAAAGCGCGTAATGGGAAGGAAGAAAGGAGACATGAAAAGCAAACCATTCAGCAATAAATTAGCACAGCTTCCTAATGCTTCTAGCCAGGGAGTAATGCTAGACTGTGAGCCCCTTGAGGGGCGTGCTGTGTGTTCCTCTGGGTAGCTCCAGTGCCCAGCATATTGCTTCATCAACATTAAAGGATATTCTTCCTTTC